>NC_133670.1:6881966-16881966 GCF_048934315.1 Petromyzon marinus | reverse complement strand
CCCGTGGGGGTGCGTGTTATCGCACTCTCTATTAGTATGGCATACAGCGCAGTGCATGCCACGTACACCAGCCAGCACATTTTCCACTTCCTGAGCAGTGCTCGTTACGGAACGCCCGCGTTTGCCCGGCTGGTATACTAAAAAAAATTAGTGCTAAAGATTGAATTGCAGCATTCACCGCATTACCATTGACCGGCAATGCAATTCCCTACCCAAAAAACTCAAGAACTGCTCGATGAAGTGGTTGAGCATTTTTGGCGTTTGGATTTGTTTTGTTACATGTTGTTTGTTTGCATAACTTTAGTAATGTTTCAAAAAAATGTCATGGGTTTTTAAGCAGTCATTTGCATTAAGCGAAAATACAATTGCAATATTATTACAAAAGAGTGGATACAACACTTTGTTACATAGCAGGTTTTTTTCAAATAATAATATCTAATCACGTTCTGTAACAATCTTTGAAATTGACAGTGAACTCTTCACATGGCTTTATAATAGTAATACTTTACAGGTATATTGATGGATCAACTTATGGGGGTTATTTTACCATACTTCACCAAGCTGGGCAATGTGAGTTGGTGAACAGGGGGCCCAAGACAGGTTGAGATATTACTTGCCAGTGGTGTCAGCTATGGCCAGGAATAAAACGCAGGTCACCAGGATCAGAGCATTTTGTACTAAATGCTTCGCGACCACAAACTGCTCCTTATATCGCTTTGTTTTATAAAATGCTGTACATTCAGGATATGGGACATTGATTTTATAACTTAACTATTGTAGAGGTTCAGTTGAATAATTTATGTCTATTTGAGCAGCTTGGCATGATGACACGCATGGACATCATTTTTAAATGAGTCTAATCTAATGAGATAATCAATTCAAATCAATTGACATTGCCATGCCAACGTGACACATTACAACCCTGAAAACTAAAACTCCCGTCTGATTTATGTTAACAGGCCTAGAAAGTTCAGTGCTGGTTTTTGCTATATTTGTAATATATGCTGTATAATAGGTAACATTGATGCAATGTTTTAATACATTTTATTTACAATGTTATGCATTAACCTACTCTCACATCTAGGAATCAATTATTTAATGTAAATTACATTTCTATACAAAATATCTGCTAATATACCGACAGGAAAATATAACAAACAAGATAAAGAGTTGAAATACGGAATGAAACAAGACTGCATTAATGAGACAAAAGATATTATATTCTTTATTCCAATTGTTACCATGAATGTTAACAACTCATCTTGAGTTTCCATGAGTTGGGAGTGAATAATCATAAAACTGCTAAGCATAAATTATAATGTAGTGTCTTAAGACAATGATCAAAGTCATTTCGATGGCATCTCTTTGACATTGATAAAACAAGTACCATCCATATAGGATGACTGGCCGTTACAGAGGAATGTGGAATTTCCACCACTACTTTAGGACTGTAAATAGATGAGGCGTGCTCCCCCATGTCTATTTGCAGTGGGATAGATTACTTTATTTTAGACTTTACTCAATTATTTTCGAGTGTCAGTGGATAACTCCAAGGCAAAACGGTGTATTGAAACCTTAATGCACCTATCTTATTTCAAGTCTGAAATCATTCTGACGTTGATATTGCTCTTGTTGTTATTGTGCCATGTTCTAATGTGCCTTAAGATTTCGTACATTGTTGTTGCGATGCTGCCGAGGTGTCATGGTTAGCACACTCGACTTGCAATATAGAGGTCACTGGTTCAGCCTTCTGGCACATCAGTTGAAACAACCGACACATTCCTGAAATCCACTCAATTCCACCTTAGTCCACTCAACAGTATAAGTCAGCATACCACCATTAATCATTGGTAGGCCACGTGTTGTGGGGTAAAGTGTGGGTACTCCCACCTCTCCTGTCTGGCTAGTGTGGAAGACTAGGCCAAAATACCTTCGAGGGGTTCTGTAGAGCTCCCTTTCTTGAAGGTGATGTCATCAGCGGCATGAGCAAGCAACTGCGGGGCTGTATCTTTATCCCTTTTATATGGTCATCAATTACCTGTCACGATATACATTGAGTATCGGTCTTTATTGTATTGTTTTATTTGACCCATGTCTCCCTTGAAAGAGAGACGGTCGAAATGGACTCTTACCTGGTTATAGAGCACACTGATGAATGCATTCACTTTCTTGTGATCAAATACTTTGAGATGTACGTTTTTTTAATATTACAGATAAAATATGCAACCTCCCCAGAAATGAAAGTCCTACATTATCACATGCATAAGACATATCACAGAAAAAACCCATTTTGGAAATTACATGAGATTATAAAACATGCCGTTCTCCTTTACCATGTGCATGTTTTTGGACTGATTAAAGCATTTGTATCTGGTTGATGAATGCGTAAATTAACTTTTTGCATCAATATTTTACTTGACTACAGTGGTTGCACTGTTATAGTGTTTGGGAGGTTTGCATGCAATATAGTTCTTCTGCTTCTCTTTGGAAAGTATTTCTTGCTTGTCCTAAACACAATCACAGTGGTTTCCTACTCAAACGATGTCTCTTATTTAAAGTCCTTAGCTAGTGGTGGAAATTCCACATTTCTATGGTGGGGTTGAGTCAATCATTTGGACATCTGCTGTAGAATTTCTACAAAGTAGGAACTCATTTTATAACACTCTGAAAAGTGACGTGCTTTGGTTGACTTCTGAAAGGAATTTAAATTTGCAACCTTCCATCGATCAGGTTTTAGAAAGATTGAAAAAAATACTGCTATGACAACCATTACATAACAGGGACTGTGAAGTATGGTTAAGAATTTAAGGAACAAAAATCTATAAGAATCTTGTTACAGTGTGATTCTAAGTAAAACGACAACACACGCATGTGTCTATGCATGTGTGTACGAATAACTAAGTTATCTCAAAGTTAATTAACTTTCGCGCTGGGTAATTAGTCGATAAGGCTGATTAATCCAATAAAAATTGTAATTGACTATTACTCTGGTTCCTGTAAAAAAGTAAGGCAGCCACCCCACATCCTGCCTCCCGAAGGCAGGCAAGCCATGAACGGCGTGACATGGCTGATGGATGTGGATGTTGTCACCATGCTCCACCCATCACCTCCCATCCAGCAGCACAAGCGGGAACACAAAAGAGACTTTTCTCTCAACTACGTTTGTGTCAGCCGACTGGTTGATGAATAAAACTAATAACTGGTAGGGCAATCGTTCGTTGAGTAAAGGAAGAGTAAGCGATTACTTGAAAAATTGGAAAGCCAAGTTCGAATAAAAATATAAATAGTAGAATATATAGCAGTGTTTTCATACATTTATGTATGTATGTTTTAAATAACGTGATCCTGTATTTGCGCCACGCATATTGTACGATGCCACTGCGTCGCCATATCTTTCCCCTACCACCACTGAAGGCAAGAGTCGCCGCGTGGACAAGTGCAAGGACCTGGAGCTGTACCCCCAGGTGGACACGCAGACCTGCCCCTGCCGGGAGTACTCGGCCCGTCCCGTGGGGCCCTGGTCCGACTGCCTGCTGCCCGAGGGGAGAGGCCGAAGCCGGGGACCCGCCAGCCCCCCCAGGGAGACGGGCGACTGTGGCCAAGGCACACGCTATCGAGCCCTGGCGTGCTACGACCAGCAGGGCCGGCTGGTGGAGGGCGGCAATTGTGCTTCTCCTGGTGAGAAGAGCGGCCACTGGCGATGGCAACAAAACAGCATCACCACCTTTTACTACATTTGCACCAGCCACCAACATTTCCCAGTGCGAGAAATCGTATTCATTAATAGCAGGCCAACGCCAATTTTACCTGCACCTCCAACCAAATACACTACAGCTAGCACCACTGTCACCAGCACCAGAACCCCCATAGCAACAATCGCCATCACAAGCACCTGCACCACCACCTGCACCAGCATCAATACCAATACCACCAACAGCAACACCGGCAGCACACTAGGACTAACCGCACTACCACCAAGAGCAGTACCAGCAAACCAACCACCAACAATAAAATAACAAGCACCACCAACAGCCACCAATATCAACACCACCACAATTGTATTCTTCCTTAAAGCGCATGTGATTGATGTTGAAAAGAAAAATCATATAACTGAGCATGCATGGTCTCAGCTCTGATTTATTGAGCCACAAATGACTTAAATATCTTACCGACTAATAACAATTATTTAAAACATATGAACACTAAAACAGAAGCAACAATGTCTGAAACAAGAAAAAGTTTAATTGTAAAATAAAGAAAACATTGCTGAGATTAATGTGTAAAATAAATCTAAACAGATAGCCTTCCAAAATGTAAGAGTCTTCAAATGTAACTTTAAAAGGTACTCGTGGCTCCCAGAGTTGCTTGCTTGTGTGTGTGTATGCACTGCTCATGGCCAACCGGTCCTGAGACTCCCCTAGGTTGACTCAGCCTCAAATTAGTACCTGGGGTGGTTTTTCAAACATCACCACTGGGCAGACAAAGGCGGTCAGGTGTGGTACTGGCCACCCACTCCCTCGTGTACCGTGCCAGCCTTTATAGGTGCTCGCTAACAGCACTTGCCCAAACAGCCCATGTAGGCTATATGGGGGATCTCTGTCTTTTGTATGTTATTCCTTGTCATCATTATTTTGCCATGCTCCTTTGAGACGCCTCCCAAAAATCACAACACTGACATTGTGGCAGCAGTGGCAGCAGCACAGCTTCCACTGCGGAGCAGTACTGTGGTAAGACGGGGCAACTGTCACCATGATTTCTTTCACTAAAAATATACGAAGCATATTTTACCTGGAGACCTGGCAGAGGCATACATATGCAAAGTAGATCAATTGCGGGTGTCCGCATATTGTTAGAAGGCATTCATCACGACCGCCTTGCTTATGGTGTGGAGAGTGGCCATGTGACACTTTGTTTTAGAACGTTTGCACTTTTACAGCTCTACATGGTGTGCCTAATATCAATTGCCTCCTCATGTTAATAAAAGTTTCAGGTTTGATTAAACGTCCTTTTCCTGCTTTGTATTAAAAAAAAGAGTTTTTATATATTTCAGTGTGCACGTGTTCACACGTGTGTGGGTGCGTTTGTTAGCATGTCTTTGGGGAGCGGTGGTGCAGTAGTTTAACGCATTGCGCTACTAACCTTGGCCACCCGAGTTCGAATCCCACTCAAAACCAATAACAGTGGCATATATGACTGGCGCGAAGCCTCCCCTAGGTCGACTCAGCCGTAAAATGAGTACCTGGTGCAGTGTGTAAACATCAGCCACTGGGCAGACTAAGGTGGCCGGGCGTGGTGCTGCTCACCCACCCCCTGGTGTGCTGTGTTGACCTTCACATAGGTGCTCACTAACAGCACTGTTAGAGGCTATACGGGGAACTTTGTCTCAGCATGTGTGTGTTCATGTGAGTCAACAGCACTTGCCCAAACAGTCTGGTAAAGGATATATGGAGGATATTTGTATTTATACTCTTTGGTTCTATTGGGTAAAGTCACGTAGGTGAAAATAAAATAGCAAAAAATCACGACGTTTCGGCCACAACACAAGCGGCCTTCATCAGGTGAAGGGACGAGACTGTCTGGAGGACAGCGCTGGAGTGAGAAAAGCCACGCTTAGATCACGACCTTTAAGCTTGTGATCGCGGCATGCCGCGATCACAAGCTTAAAGGTATGCCGCGATCACAAGCTTATGCCGCGATCACAAGCTTAAAGGTCGTGATTTAAGCGTGGCTTTTCTCACTCCAGCGCTGTCCTCCAGACAGTCTCGTCCCTTCACCTGATGAAGGCCGCTTGTATTGTGGCCGAAACGTCGTGATTTTTTGTTATTTTATTTTCACCTACGTGACTTTACCCAATAGAACCAAAGAGTATGGATCCTAGCAGTCACGAAAGCTTTAAATCTAGAATAGATATTTGTATTTGTTCGTATGCTTGTTGGCATGTCTGGTTATGTTCGCGTGAATATATGTATGCATGTTGTGTCCATGGGGAGCGGGAGTACAGTGTTTTGTGCACTCCGCTATGAATCTAGCAACTTGTGTTCAATTCCCAGCCACGGGAGACAAAGGCAGCCAGGCGTGATACTGGTCACAACCACCCTCAGAGGCTCTGTGCTGAGCTTAACAGGTGCTCACTCACAGCATGTTTCCCAGTAGTCTGCTAAATACTCCACGGGGGAATGCTTGTCCTTGTTTGTGTCCGTCCAATCTCTCAGTGCACCAGGAGGAGTCGTGTGTGGTGGCCTGCCCGTCAGACTGTCGATTGAGTGAGTGGTCTGGGTGGTCGCCCTGCAGCAAGTCCTGTGGCTCGGGTGTCAAGGTGCGTTCCAAGTGGCTACGCGAGAAACCCTTCAATGGCGGGAGGCCCTGCCCAAAGCTGGATCACACAAACCAGGTAAGGTGCAAGTCGGCGTGGTACATACTCCGGACATAGGCTTGAAAAAACAATCAAACCCCATAACGATGACTTTATCGAAATATTAAAATGGACCAACGCCCCGTCTATTTGTTGCCACGTAAAACCCAGCTTCCTTTCCTGTTGCTATTATTCATTTACTTTCACATCTATCTGTAGTGTTTCACACATTCTTGTTCAATCCACTGATTTTTTTGCAAAGAGTATTTCACGCTTAAACTTCAGGATTACACAAGGATGGTACTTGAATCACAATCACCCAATTGATTATAAATACAATGGCCAGGTGAATTAGACCTTGATGGTAGTAAGAGGCTGATGGGCTCGTGGCATGCTAATAACCTGTATTTTAATTAGTACACTTCAGTGCCATGCACATCAGAGGAGCTGAAAATTTACTTTCTTTCTAATTTAATTATGGAAATGTTTGAAAATAATTGCATTACATTCTTTCCCATTATTTTGCAATTTACAATTGTGCCCGACAGTTATTTATGCCAGCTGCATTGATACCAAGATAATAATATTGATGGCTTTCACAGTAGGTGTGCAATACTTATTATAAACTGGTCTCTACCCGTATAATTTGCAGCATCACACCACCTATGCCCACTTGCCTTGGCCTCTGCTCTCCAATCAATTGTCAACTGCTGTCTGCGAACTTCCCCCCGCCCTTCCCACCTACTCGAGCTGCCATAGGGCCTCCCCACCGACCCTGCGTATTGCCGTAAAATTTTAATTCATTTCCATAATGCGAGGGACGACGTGTGCGCAGTAATCTCTCTCGACGCGCGCAGTCGCCCGAAAAGGCTGCTCGTGCCGCCGGCAAAGTAAAAAATGAGTTTCCAGTCTGTGGCCGCCCTGGGTCGTGAGTTATCGCAGCGTTGAGCGGTCCGCGTGGCAAGAGATGTAGACAGAATAGAGACCTTCAAAGTACAAAGGGAAACGCTTTATTTGCAATCAATTATTCATTACAGGACGGGGCACAGTTGGCCCGTACCTGCACTTAAGTGTCTGCATTTTCCGACGGTAAAATTGGTTCAACAAACAGACTGAAAGAAGAAGAGCTGATCAGACAGCGCGTCCGAGATAACATGGCATGTAATTCAGAAGGCTGACAGCTTCATGACATTATTTCTACGAAAAGGCATACAATTTTTTCATTTAAATGTGTCACAATAACGTTGTGGATTTGTGGATACTGCTAAAGTTAATGCTCTTATTTCAATTATTTATTAATACTGTAATCTGTATGGAAGCCATTGATAGAAGGGATTATGGACAATGGTCAAGAATAAAAACCGAGTGGCAGCCAAAGAATAAAACCTCTCTGAGAGGACGTCAACTGAGGAGACCGAGCACTGGAATCAGCTTTTGTGGATTTCCCCCACCTCTGTTTATCACGATTGGCTACGTACGGTGCGAAAGAAGTTCAACATACATAAATGTTTGCATCGTGGTTTCATGATAGATGCCATCACTTTGTGGAGGGCTTTATCCAGCGGTGGACTGAGCATAGCTGATGATGGTGATGATGATAATAATAACAACAACAAAATAACCACATCTTGCATACTTTTCCCCAAATTTACTTTGGAATGGAAAAGTCATACAATGAAATAAAAACTGTACCCATTAATATCATGATACCAATAGCACACCATCTTTTGTTTATAATTTAAAAGGGATACAGGCCCAAAGCGATGTAAGTTAAACTTCTTTCGCACCGTATGGAGCGAACGATGCTAATCGGAGGTGTGGGGAAAAGACAACAAACTAAACACAAAACGCAGTGATAAAGAAATGGGATTTTTTTTATCTAGATTTAAAATTGTGAAAGCTCTTAAATGTTTTTTTGAGAATTTTGGTTTTTGAAAATAAACAAAAGTATAGTCCTGTGCTCCCACGAGAACCACACTAAGCGCACACAGTGGTGGTGCTTAGTACAGTTTCGTGATTCAGAAAATGTGGCCAGCTGATGTAAATGCCATTCAAGGTTGCATCAGAGGTCAGCGGTGTATTTATTTATTGCTGGAGGCGAGCGATTGGCTCACCGTGTATCAATCTACGCATTGGTTTTCCGAGCAAGAGTATTAAGTCATTTATGAAAAATCTAAAAGGTCTACGACATACAATGGCCATGTAAATATTTTAGGGGATGGGGGACGAGGAGCACCTGCCCCTCCCCTCCCCACCCTATCCCCCCACCCCCCCCGGGTGCAAGTGATGGCTCTAGGCAACGCTGCATCGGTGTTATTCTAAAATGAGCTCCTGCCGTATTGTATGTATTCTTAAATATATGCAAACACAGTTACTCTCTGCGATGGAGGAGCATTTTTCCCTGTACTTGCAAGAGTGATAAAATATGTAATCCCGTGTTTCGATCTTCAAACACCAAAGTGACAACAATAACAAGGCACCAATCCTGCATTAACCATACATACGTGTGGTAAAAAAAATTCAAATAAATACTTTTACAATGTATGCACTGTCATAAAACTGATTGGCCTGCACCAGAGACAGACTCTTTTTTGGCATTGTCTCACCAGCACCAGACTAAAGGCCACCAAAAGTCGGGCAGTACAAGGGCAATGCAAACACCAACGCATGAATAGCTCGAGTGAAGCAGTTAGAGCCTTCACTTCCCATCAATATTTTGATACTGGTGAAAGAATCCCATAGCTGTAATCCCAGTTTTTGTTTATTATTTTATGCAATATTCTTTGTTCTTTAAAGTTATTAATTTGTTTGTTTCTCAACATCTGAGTTACTGTTTAGATTTCACTGTCCGCATAACCTGGATATTTTTTTGCATTCGCCAGAGCTCATCCACGTCGCAGTGCACTTACGAAATTATCGGTTCATCCCCCACCTTGCAGTGTGCACAGTCGTGTAAAATGGGTCTCATTGCTTAGTATTCACCGAAGATGCTATTTCCCAACAGGAGTCTCAATTAGCAGATGGCATTGTGCTTCATAGACAAGTGTTTAAACATTGCGGTGTACACCCAACAAGATGTGCTCTTGTTGGCCGGGTAAAGGGACCGCTGTTTATGCGTGGCGACGCGTGGCTTACTGCTAAGGTACGCAATGCAGGCTGGAAGACACTTCCCATCTGCTTATTTTGCCCCGTAGTGCTGACCTCACACCATCGCACTTTTGCTTTATTCTATAAACCGAGGTGCACGTGATGAGAACCGCTTCTCTGATGTGAGAATGACCTTCCGAGTAATGTCCGGGAATGGTTATAACGCTGCTGGAAGTACACGTAGACGCACACACGTGGCAGTTTTATTTTCTTCAGGATCGAAAAGCATCGATCTAGCGATATGAAGAATGCATCAAGAAGGGAGAAAATAGCTTTTCAGTAATCAAACGTGTGTTGAAAATCTTGGGACAGGTGTTCCAGGAAACATTCATTGGTCCCAGACCATATCGAACCGCGCTCATAAATTTAAATGCATCGGTATTAGAGTTGCCGAGCAGGAGTCTAGACTGAATAATGAGAGTTTGTGATAATTGCGCGGCAGTCTAATGCATATATCACTTTCAGCACGCAAATAAAGGGCACATGCCTGGGTTTCGTGCAGTTTTATTTGAAAGAAAGCAGCATCGCTTACTCAACCTCATACCCTGTAGCTTTCAATATCATTCTTAAACATCCAGTGATAATAATTACATTTTACATGCCCTGAAAAGTGCGGAAAATATTGCTGGCAAATATATATTTTTGTTGTCACACTTCTGGGAACATTCCGCAGTTTTAAATGTGCAACGTGTTAATATTTTAGATTAACACGTTGCACAGGTTATGAAAGTCTTGACAGTTCAACATTATAACTTGAATTTTCAGAATCTAGCAAAGGTAGACAATTCACGTGAGGATGCCACAAGTATGTGTGCAGTCTTCACAGGTTACAGCAATTCATGAAAAAACAAACGGTTTTAATGTTTAAAGAGTGGCACAATGCACAGCGTTAATTATGAAACTACTTTACATCTGATTAATGTTTCAAAATTACATGGCACAACCTTAAGTCTTCTTTTTCTGATTCAAAACTAAATTGGCCTCCATCCCACCACCTTCCTCCCCCACCCCCGCCCTGCTTCGCCCACACCCCTGTTATTTATCATTTTCCTTTATTTTTTTTTATTATGCTTGACGACTGAACAAGTCGCACACTTATCTGTCAGTGTTTGGCAGATTCCCTAGTCCCCGCACCAATTTTATCCCTGGGTGGAAGCAATGGTGTGCAGTGGTGAGCGCACTTGAATCTGGCCACCTGAGTTCGTTTTTAGTCCATAGCTCACATCGATGGTGAGTTTTTTAGTCCATAACTCACATCGATGGTGAGTTTTTTGTCCATAACTCACATCGATGGTGAGTTTTTTGTCCATAACTCACATCGATGGTGAGTTTTTTTGTCCATAACTCACATCGATGGTGAGTTTTTTTGTCCATAACTCACATCGATGGTGAGTTTTTTAGTCCATAACTCACATCGATGGTGAGTTTTTAGTCCATAACTCACATCGATGGTGAGTTTTTTGTCCATAACTCACATCGATGGTGAGTTTTTTCGTCCATAACTCACATCGATGGTGAGTTTTTTAGTCCATAACTCACATCGATGGTGAGTTTTTTCGCCCATAACTCACATCGATGGTGAGTTTTTTCGTCCATAACTCACATCGATGGTGAGTTTTTTGTCCATAACTCACATCGATGGTGAGTTTTTTCGTCCATAACTCACATCGATGGTGAGTTTTTTGTCCATAACTCACATCGATGGTGAGTTTTTTGTCCATAACTCACATCGATGGTGAGTTTTTTCGTCCATAACTCACATCGATGGTGAGTTTTTTAGTCCATAACTCACATCGATGGTGAGTTTTTTCGTCCATAACTCACATCGATGGTGAGTTTTTTCGTCCATAACTCACATCGATGGTGAGTTTTTTCGCCCATAACTCACATCGATGGTGAGTTTTTTGTCCATAAATCACATCGATGGTGAGTTTTTTAGTCCATAACTCACATCGATGGTGAGTTTTTAGTCCATAACTCACATCGATGGTGAGTTTTTTGTCCATAACTCACATCGATGGTGAGTTTTTTCGTCCATAACTCACATCGATGGTGAGTTTTTTCGCCCATAACTCACATCGATGGTGAGTTTTTTCGTCCATAACTCACATCGATGGTGAGTTTTTTCGTCCATAACTCACATCGATGGTGAGTTTTTTAGTCCATAACTCACATCGATGGTGAGTTTTTTAGTCCATAACTCACTTAGATGGTGAGTTTTTTGTCCATAACTCACATCGATGGTGAGTTTTTTCGTCCATATCTCACATCGATGGTGAGTTTTTTCGTCCATAACTCACATCGATGGTGAGTTATTTCGTCCATAACTCACATCGATGGTGAGTTTTTTCGTCCATAACTCACATCGATGGTGAGTTATTTCGTCCATAACTCACATCGATGGTGAGTTTTTTCGTCCATAACTCACATCGATGGTGAGTTTTTTTGTCCATAACTCACATCGATGGTGAGTTTTTTCGTCCATAACTCACATCGATGGTGAGTTTTTTTGTCCATAACTCACATCGATGGTGAGTTTTTTGTCCATAACTCACATCGATGGTGAGTTTTTTGTCCATAACTCACATCGATGGTGAGTTTTTTGTCCATAACTCACATCGATGGTGAGTTTTTTGTCCATAACTCACATCGATGGTGAGTTTTTTAGTCCATAACTCACATCGATGGTGAGTTTTTTGTCCATAACTCACATCGATGGTGAGTTTTTTCGTCCATAACTCACATCGATGGTGAGTTTTTTCGTCCATAACTCACATCGATGGTGAGTTTTTTGTCCATAACTCACATCGATGGTGAGTTTTTTCGTCCATAACTCACATCGATGGTGAGTTTTTTCGTCCATAACTCACATCGATGGTGAGTTTTTTGTCCATAACTCACATCGATGGTGAGTTTTTTGTCCATAACTCACATCGATGGTGAGTTTTTTCGTCCATAACTCACATCGATGGTGAGTTTTTTGTCCATAACTCACATCGATGGTGAGTTTTTTGTCCATAACTCACATCGATGGTGAGTTTTTTGTCCATAACTCACATCGATGGTGAGTTTTTTGTCCATAACTCACATCGATGGTGAGTTTTTTCGTCCATAACTCACATCGATGGTGAGTTTTTTGTCCATAACTCACATCGATGGTGAGTTTTTTCGTCCATAACTCACATCGATGGTGAGTTTTTTGTCCATAACTCACATCGATGGTGAGTTTTTTGTCCATAACTCACATCGATGGTGAGTTTTTTGTCCATAACTCACATCGATGGTGAGTTTTTTGTCCATAACTCACATCGATGGTGAGTTTTTTCGTCCATAACTCACATCGATGGTGAGTTTTTTGTCCATAACTCACATCGATGGTGAGTTTTTTGTCCATAACTCACATCGATGGTGAGTTTTTTGTCCATAACTCACATCGATGGTGAGTTTTTTGTCCATAACTCACATCGATGGTGAGTTTTTTCGTCCATAACTCACATCGATGGTGAGTTTTTTCGTCCATAACTCACATCGATGGTGAGTTTTTTGTCCATAACTCACATCGATGGTGAGTTTTTTGTCCATAACTCACATCGATGGTGAGTTTTTTGTCCATAACTCACATCGATGGTGAGTTTTTTCGTCCATAACTCACATCGATGGTGAGTTTTTTCGTCCATAACTCACATCGATGGTGAGTTTTTTGTCCATAACTCACATCGATGGTGAGTTTTTTGTCCATAACTCACATCGATGGTGAGTTTTTTGTCCATAACTCACATCGATGGTGAGTTTTTTGTCCATAACTCACATCGATGGTGAGTTTTTTCGTCCATAACTCACATCGATGGTGAGTTTTTTGTCCATAACTCACATCGATGGTGAGTTTTTTGTCCATAACTCACATCGATGGTGAGTTTTTTGTCCATAACTCACATCGATGGTGAGTTTTTTGTCCATAACTCACATCGATGGTGAGTTTTTTCGTCCATAACTCACATCGATGGTGAGTTTTTTTGTCCATAACTCACATCGATGGTGAGTTTTTTGTCCATAACTCACATCGATGGTGAGTTTTTTGTCCATAACTCACATCGATGGTGAGTTTTTTGTCCATAACTCACATCGATGGTGAGTTTTTTGTCCATAACTCACATCGATGGTGAGTTTTTTCGTCCATAACTCACATCGATGGTGAGTTTTTTGTCCATAACTCACATCGATGGTGAGTTTTTTGTCCATAACTCACATCGATGGTGAGTTTTTTGTCCATAACTCACATCGATGGTGAGTTTTTTGTCCATAACTCACATCGATGGTGAGTTTTTTCGTCCATAACTCACATCGATGGTGAGTTTTTTGTCCATAACTCACATCGATGGTGAGTTTTTTGTCCATAACTCACATCGATGGTGAGTTTTTTGTCCATAACTCACATCGATGGTGAGTTTTTTCGTCCATAACTCACATCGATGGTGAGTTTTTTCGTCCATAACTCACATCGATGGTGAGTTTTTTGTCCATAACTCACATCGATGGTGAGTTTTTTGTCCATAACTCACATCGATGGTGAGTTTTTTGTCCATAACTCACATCGATGGTGAGTTTTTTCGTCCATAACTCACATCGATGGTGAGTTTTTTCGTCCATAACTCACATCGATGGTGAGTTTTTTGTCCATAACTCACATCGATGGTGAGTTTTTTGTCCATAACTCACATCGATGGTGAGTTTTTTGTCCATAACTCACATCGATGGTGAGTTTTTTGTCCATAACTCACATCGATGGTGAGTTTTTTCGTCCATAACTCACATCGATGGTGAGTTTTTTCGTCCATAACTCACATCGATGGTGAGTTTTTTGTCCATAACTCACATCGATGGTGAGTTTTTTGTCCATAACTCACATCGATGGTGAGTTTTTTGTCCATAACTCACATCGATGGTGAGTTTTTTGTCCATAACTCACATCGATGGTGAGTTTTTTCGTCCATAACTCACATCGATGGTGAGTTTTTTCGTCCATAACTCACATCGATGGTGAGTTTTTTGTCCATAACTCACATCGATGGTGAGTTTTTTCGCCCATAACTCACATCGATGGTGAGTTTTTTGTCCATAACTCACATCGATGGTGAGTTTTTTCGCCCATAACTCACATCGATGGTGAGTGACATCTGAATTTGTCCTGCCCCACACCAGCTGCCTCCTGCCCACTCCTGAAACTCTTCACCAACCCACACTGACCAGCATGGTGAAGTATGTCCAAATAGCCCCAGAGACTTGCACAGTGTAGGGGAAACATTAAATCCAGCTTTAGATTGACAAGTTCCTGACTCTGCATCGTGATCATTATAATTGTCAAGTAAAGTCACCTGATGACGGGCGCTTGTGTTGCGACCGAAACGTCGTGTTCTTCTATCTACCAGAGAGTATAATATCAGGTGGTGTAATTTTTGGGACTGCCCACTGCGCAACGGCGGTGATTATGAGGCAGGACACTGTGCCACGTGCTGCTCTGTCCTGCTGGACTCCCCGGAGATCTTCTCAAGAGCAGACTGCCGTGTGACTCAGAGGCTGCCGAATTTCTCAAGACAATCATGACTGTATTTTAATTTTGTTGGACCTCATTTTGTTTGTCTTATCCACACGTGGTCACTATTTATGCACTGTAATTTTGTATGTTTCACAACACGATGTCCTTAAGTCTACGGCAAATCGCGCTGTGCTGTTGGGCACAAGTGTGGTATTCACCCGCTGGCAACGTCCGTTACAGTTTTGACGTCTTCTGGCCCTGTACACTTTCCGTCTAAGTCGTTACCCGCTTTTCTTATTTATCTTTTCCTTATGTTCTCTGTTATTCTGGACGTGACCTTCAGCAAGCCCAGGTTGGTGACCACATCTGCATGCCACAGTCATGCGCGGAGTGCTTGAAGGCCGCTTTGCTGACCTCTCTGTGCTTCTGTCCACTTGGTTATCTCGCTGCAGGTGGCAAAGCCATCTCGTTCTCGCTCGCTCCATTCAAGAGGATACACGTTTATCTGACCCGCTCTCATGTTCTTCATAACGAATCTATTCTGTGCGCTTGCTGTTGGGTTTGAAGTAATTATAATTCGTGAGTGAGCTGCCTATTATGTGTGAACATGCTTTATCGGTTTACTGTGAAGACTCTTATTTGTTTATTTATAATTTTATAGTTATGAACATGGACATCACTCATCTATATGTGTTTACACAGCCAAGGATCCACAATGAGGCATGCATTAAGAAGGTGATATATATGATTATTGTCCATAACGCTTCTATCTAAATCTATTATTATTATTACTAATTACAGTCGGCTGTGCCGAATTTATTGTACAGCCCCCCTTTCTACTTTAATCTTTTGCTATTAAATAGTGACGGCTGCATGGTGCGGTCCAGATTACTCTGCACATGGTGCAGCGCGAGTGAAATGTTTCTCCGGAATTCCGGCGTTCATTCACAATCAACTTTGCACATTTCAGATTCTTAATGCGTGCCTTGGTGCAAGAGAATGTAAATAAAAACAACACCACCAATCCCACGCCTTGCATGTTACACTTTGCATTGGCGCGCTTTGCCACATCTCGCATTAGAATGCCCATCTCATCTGTGTCTACGTGTTACAACGCCACACACACACCACGGTGCGCAATTAATTGAAGATAAAAAAAAATTGCTTGCCTGTGCGGGCCAGACTCACAATCACAAGTCAACATTAACGTTTGTACATCAGCTTGTTCGTCTTCCGCGTTTACAATGATGTGCATTACTGCACATTTGCACCAGAATTAGTATTTCCACTTTTATGTATCCCGATTGAGCATTTTAATTTCTTTGGCATTTTTGATAAAAGAGCGATGGTAGTATACTCTTTGGTTCTTTCGGTAAAGTCACGTAGGTGAAAAAATAAAAACAAAACTAAATCAATTAAATCACGACGTTACGGGCGCAACACAAGCGCCCGCCATCAGGTGGGACGACCATAGCAAGAAAACAATTGCTAAAGTGGTCAAGAGATATGCTGCAGATGTTGTGTTGCGCCCGAAACGTCGTGATTTAATTTGTTTTTGTTTTAATTTTTTCACCTACGTGACTTTACCGAAAGAACCAAAGAGTATGGATCCTTGCAGTCACGAAAACTTCAAATCTAGAATGAGCGATGGTAGTGTGTGTGTTTTTATTTTCCATTGTATGGTATTTGAAAAGCAGCTCATATTAACATTCTAATTGCAGGTTTAGGAATTTATTCGATGGCATCAGGAGTTGTTTGATAATATATTGCACATTTAATAGCCATCATGTTATACTGCAGCACTGTAACGGCAGTACATTGTTTATTTTAATAAGTTTGTAAAGCCATTATTTGTCTACGTTTTAATTGTGCATGTGTTACCATCCTGAAATAATAAGATACCTTTCTGTGCACCCATTGAGGCTTAGGTCTGTAAAGTAATTATAATCTGTTTTTGCATTTTACCCTGAGGCCACCAATTACTAAAATATGTATATCTGTAAAAGTTTATCGCTTTCCAGTTATATTAGTTTATGATAGATGTAAGGCAATGTCCATGTTGAAAACAAGCCACGTGTTTTTGCACAAACCCAATATAACCCTAGGCGAATCGGTTTGATCTTCTATTAAAGCATAATTGTCTATGTTGGCATAGTTACATAGGTATTAATTTATTTTCCACATAGACCGGAGTCAGCTTATTGTCCGCATATTTTAGGTTGTGAAATAAGTAACGTTGCTGTTGCATTGTTGGTGCCCATATAGATTAACAGAGCATAATATTGTAGTGTTTTAACTTTTTGTCGTCAGTTCATAACCATGTTTTTTCTGTTGCTCCTCTGAACCTGCCCCTTCCACTTAGTAAGCAGCCATAATTAGGACTTGCAGCTAAATCAACTTTAATGCTCATAAAACACTCAAATAATACGCTAGATTCCCAAAGTTCCCTCTGCAAAGAAATAATAAAATGTGTTTAACACATGCCATTAGCCACACAGCCTTCTGGTAGTGCAGCATTGATTCAACATAAGCAAAATTCTGGACCAGTTTTGACGTTCAGTGTCTCATCAGCAACCAGATTTGCTTTAAATAATGCTGGTGAGCTTACATATTTTGTGTTATTTTTTATGCTCATAGTGGAGTGGGAAATTATATGAAAACTCCGAGTGTGGCATTAACATAGTACACTTAACATTCGTGTACACTGCTCTCATAAGTAAAAGTTACGTATATGATTTTAATGTTATTTCATGTGATCTGCTCTGAGAACGAATGTCATAAAATGCAATAAATGAAATCATTTTTCCTGTCATGAACAGCAAAGCGCTTTCTCACATCTCTAGAACTGGGCACAGAACACTTTGGGGCCAACCTCCACCGGACTGCTCGAGCAAAGTGGCCCCCTTAATCTGCTGGCAGAGGCTTTTGTGGCGTAAACTTCCCCTTCACGTCGGCCTTGGGTGTCCCTCAGCAGCTTCCCTTTACCCTCCGCGGTGTCCTGTGTGCGCCGTGTGCCGAGCAGGTGTATGAGGTGGTGCCGTGCCACATGCCTTGCCAGCAGCACGTGTGGGTGGCGGGACCGTGGGGGGCCTGCAATGCGAGCGGCGCGGTGGGAGGGTGCGGGGAATCCAGCGCCGGTGAGCAGGTGCGTCAAGTCAGGTAAGAGCTCGCGTGTGCGCGACAGTGAAGCAGGCGGCACACATAGCTTTCTGGAACATTGCGATTAGGTTTTTATTGTTGCTGGATTTTTTGCCCTCTTTTCTTTTGTTTTTATGGAATTTGCCAGTTCTCTAAAGCCTAGGCAGCTTGCTCAGCTTTGCAAATAATTCCCCAGGCTCTAGTTAAATCACACATATTGGCCACTTGGCAGTGTCATCTGAAAATTTGATGATCAAGTTATGCATTGGCTTGTGATATCCATTTCGACGTTTTTTTGTCTAGACAACACTTGTTTGCCAGTATTATTTTGCGTTGTTGTGTTAATTTTGCTTATTTTATGGTTGAGATGTTATTTCATCAATATTGGTTATTTATTTTGCGGTACATTTTCTTGTTACCGTCAGACGTGCAGAATATTGATGTTCAGCAGTGGTCAGCTGTTAGAAATGCTGTCACAGTAATACAGCTTGAAAATTAGATTTTCAGCATTAAAAATGGAACATAATATTTCGTCCTATGATACGATGCCCTGGAATGTATTGGCAAGTGAGCTAACATTTTCTCGTGACAGTGTTTAAAATTAGTATTTTTTTATCCAACAAAATACAAAATGATAGCTGGGAAACGAGCACCCTCTCAAATACATCACATTTATCACGGTTTCACATGACAGAGCTCTGATTGAATTAGATATTCACAGCGAATATCAAAAGCAAATACAGAGAGGTTTAATTTATTTGAAAATGTTATGCATCTTCTAATTTATTAAGCAAATGTGATTGGTATCGTACCGTCAAGACAGTTGCAGAGTTTTATTTTTTATTAAACCTTTGTTTGGTCTTAAAATGTGTTTGATAAGTGAAGATACGTTTATAAACGCATCTTTGTTACGTTTTAAAGGAGTGCAAAGGGTTTTGAGGGTGCCCGTCTCACGTTTGGCTGTGGCCCTTAAAAATATACACTTCTGCACATGTATGATAATAATTCAAATGTATAATGCGAATTCCATCCTAGGATCCCAATGCACAATGCATGGAAAGCAGGAAACAAAAACAGAACCAGGAAAACCGACCAAACTAAAGAGGGAACGCCACTTTAAAGAGATGGGGTTTTCAAAGCAGACGTAAATTTATCTCCCGACTCCGATTTCCTGATTTCAATACAATACAAGGAGACGGTCAACTGAACACATAGTCATTGATAATCTCGAATGCTGCTCACAACCTATTTTTAACTAAATTTTTTGCAAAACTTGATCGCAGTCTTTTTCTGTTAAAGAAGAATAATACGTGTACGTATGCGTGTACGTATTGTGGTAAACGATGTAGCTTGCTGGCCGAGTCTCCTCTCAGCCAGATATTACGAGACGTAACACGTTTTTTTACCTATTCCTGCATTCGTGTCTCTATACAGCCTAATGTCATGCTCTTTGGGGATTTTTAGCCGCATGTTCTCGGTATCAGGTAAAATTCCCCAGAGGAAGTGGTTGCCTGCTTGAACAACATTGCATTAATACAGGTATATTCCCAGAAGTATAAACCCTTTTGAACTACTCTACTTATTTTCCTAACACATGAATTTGTCCAAAGAATGGAGGTGCATGATTGGACAGCTTTGCTTTTTTGGTGTGTCCTTGCTGTCTGGGTTGAATGGCAAATCCAGTTGAAATTCCGGGTATTGAGAATGTGACTGGCGAATGCAATGCAGCGAAATTATAGAACTGTATAACAGCTTTCGAATTTTGTCTCTAATTAAAATTAAATGTTACAAATTAAAGCGTAATACCAGAGAGAAAATTAGACAGTGTTGCGAATTGTTAAATCTCAATTATTATCCTTTAATATCGTCGCCATTATTATACTGTAGAAAATAGTGTTCCAATTTAAAATGTGCATGGTGAAGGAATAAGTTAAACCCCTTGAGATTTTGAACACTGCTACGAACAAAAGGTGAACACACTTTCTGACTGTAGGGAAACGAATCAGTGTATGAGCTTCGTTCATTTAAAACAATTGTGGGGTTTAGGGAGTGGAGAATTCTCGGGTTGGCCTGGAGAGTGTGACGATGAAAGCAGGTTCAGTTGTGCCACTCTTTAAATTTCTATGAACATATTTGGTGCTGGTTAATGTATGTAATCTAATCTAAGGGGGATGTTATTTTATTACGAAGGGAAAAAAAGCACCAATGAACGTTCGTAATTCAGCGGACGCCAAAGAAATGGCGAAGACCTTTGGGCAACTGTTTATTAATTTCACAAAAAAGATGATGCATCAAAATGACCCAGGTTATACATTTTACGAGTACTTTTTGCCTTCACGAACTGTCTGTTGTTGATGCTGTATATGTATATTCAATGGCATAAGGCAATATTTTATTATAAGACAGATTCACTATAATTCGACACACCTGGAGGTTTCATGAGTTTTTACTCTGTTGTGAGCACATTATTGAGACTGATAATGCCGTCTGACAGAGCAGTGGTATTCATCTTCTTATTTCTTTCGGTAAAGTCACGTAGAATGTAAATAAAATAATACAAATATTATGTTTGATTTTTATTATTTTATTTCCATTCTACTTGACTTTACCGAAAGAACCAAGAAGATGAATCCCTGCAGTCACGAAAGCTTTAAATCGAAAAGCAGTGGTATTCTTAGAAACTTTGCATGAAAACAAATCTAACGGAAAATTTTAGTTAGCTATAAGTATCGCATCATAAGACATCATTACCCTTGGAGTAGACAACTCAATCCTTGAATGTCTTGTATAATTTGCGAGTGATAGTAGTCTTCGTAGGATTCTTGAGTAATAAGAACGGGAGCTTTTTTTTCCCATGCCCCTAATTTTTCAGCATTGGTTTTGTATCTCGTTTGCTGGAGCAGCCCACACGATAATACGGCTAAACGAGGCGACAAATTCTCCCTCTGGCTCTGGGGGATGGCCAATCCCACTTCAGGACTAACCCAGAACTAGCTCATTAGTGCCAGCAGCGAGCAAAAGAGGCTGTTTCGTATGCACATATTTATGTGCCTTGGCGATTACTGCTTAAGAATTGACCTTGCATTGTCCTTAACCCACAACAGAGAGTATAACTGCACAGACACGGAACGATTGAAATTTTATAGGTTTCTGTTTTTTCACATTCAACATAATAGGCCGTTAATGTGTGATTAAAACTATTGTGTGCCGACACATAAAAGTTCCCCCCTCCCACTCCCATTCACTGTTCCATTCTCTAGGTTACCATAACATACAATAGATGCTTTTTCACATTCACCTAAACATTAGCCTATGGCTTTTTTATGAACGTTGTAATGCTCATGGATAACTCAAGGACTGTATTTGGTTGTGACGGTACAACAATTTTAAATATGTAATTGGGTATCCTGATATCCATTTTAAAACAATTTATCGCAACACTGGTTGAAGTTTCTTGCTATTTCATTTCCGATTATATACTCTGGCAGCATGCGATATTGTGGGCTGCCTCTAGCTGAGAGCACTGTGCCAACCAGCGGTAACAGAAAGAGAACATGGCTCGAGTTATAATTAAAATTTACTGTTTGGTGTAAAGCTCATCTGGCAAGTGAGCCCACGACTTTCATCGCAACTGTTCCTGTTCCCCACCAGGAGACCGGTAAATCTCCCAGACTTAAACCACCACAGGAACAGTTTATACTATTAAAATCTTAACAGTTTTCATATTTGTGTACACCCAAATCTATTTGTTGGGGTTTAATGCGAATATTGAGACGTAACTTCTGGCAAAGTGAGAGACGTTTCCAACAGCTGTCAAATTATTACAGAATATTCACTTATATTTGAAAATATGAAGGATGTTTTCTTCATATTTCTTTTGAACCAAAACTTCTCACATAGGCGGAGGAACACAGACACACAATCCATTCCACGTGGGCATGGTGCTGTTATGTATGCAGAGTAAAAAAAAACCCGAGGCACCCTAAGGATACAGACACGGGTGCTGCTGCTGACCCAGTCTGGACCCAGATTTCACCATTATCAAGCTAGTCATGTGCATTCCAAAGCTTTTAATTTGTGCTATCAATCACTTTTGCAGCAGTTATACATTTACTGTGTAGGTTTTTACAGTTGTGCTCTTTAGATCTCCGATGTGTTTCCTGTTGTTCGTCAGCTTATGCATGTGTTTTTCTTTTGCTCGAAGTGCTGCATTACGGTCGGTGTGTGGCTTGCGCAGGTGCACTGTGAACACTCCCGATGGGCCCAGCGAAGTGGCCGATGCACAGATGTGCGATCCTGAAGCCATGCCTGCTGTGCACCGGTCGTGCTGGCTTCCCTGCCCTTGGGAGTGTGTCTTGTCCGAGTGGGGCCCTTGGGCAGCCTGCGTACAGGTACACAGTGGCAGACACGCACCAATTCTAATGTCTACCTTCTAACTTCGGATGCTCCAAGCCAAGACCTCTGTGACCCGGGTTTGTGTAATGTGGAGGTGGCACACAATACAAACAACTTCCACGTTGACTGTTGAGGATCCCACGTTGACTGTTGAGGATGCCACGTTGACTGTTGAGGATCCCACGTTGACTGTTGAGGATCCCACGTTGACTGTTGTGGATTCCACGTTGACTGTTGAGGATCCCACGTTGACTGTTGAGGATTCCACGTTGACTGTTGGGGATTCCACGTTGACTGTTGAGGAGTCCACGTTGACTGTTGAGGATTCCACGTTGACTGTTGGGGATTCCACGTTGACTGTTGAGGATTCCACGTTGACTGTTGAGGATCCCACGTTGACTGTTGGGGATTCCACGTTGAGTGTTGAGGATTCCACGTTGACTGTTGAGGATCCCACGTTGACTGTTGAGGATCCCACGTTGACTGTTGAGGATTCCACGTTGACTGTTGAGGATTCCACGTTGACTGTTGAGGATTCCACGTTGACTGTTGAGGATCCCACGTTGACTGTTGAGGATCCCACGTTGACTGTTGAGGATTCCACGTTGACTGTTGAGGATTCCACGTTGACTGTTGAGGATCCCACGTTGACTGTTGAGGATGCCACGTTGACTGTTGGGGATTCCATGTTGACTGTTGAGGATTCCACGTTGACTGTTGAGGATTCCACGTTGACTGTTGGGGATTCCACATTGACTGTTGAGGATTCCACGTTGACTGTTGAGGATTCCACGTTGACTGTTGGGGATTCCACGTTGACTGTTGAGGATTCCACGTTGACTGTTGAGGATCCCACGTTGACTGTTGAGGATCCCACGTTGACTGTTGAGGATTCCACGTTGACTGTTGAGGATCCCACGTTGACTGTTGAGGATCCCACGTTGACTGTTGAGGATCCCACGTTGACTGTTGAGGATGCCACGTTGACTGTTGGGGATTCCACGTTGACTGTTGAGGATTCCACGTTGACTGTTGAGGATTCCACGTTGACTGTTGGGGATTCCACGTTGACTGTTGAGGATTCCACGTTGACTGTTGGGGATTCCACGTTGACTGTTGAGGATTCCACGTTGACTGTTGAGGATCCCACGTTGACTGTTGGGGATTCCATGTTGAGTGTTGAGGATTCCACGTTGACTGTTGAGGATCCCACGTTGACTGTTGAGGATCCCACGTTGACTGTTGAGGATTCCACGTTGACTGTTGAGGATTCCACGTTGACTGTTGAGGATCCCACGTTGACTGTTGAGGATTCCACGTTGACTGTTGAGGATTCCACGTTGACTGTTGAGGATTCCACGTTGACTGTTGGGGATTCCACGTTGACTGTTGAGGATTCCACGTTGACTGTTGAGGATTCCACGTTGACTGTTGGGGATTCCACGTTGACTGTTGAGGATTCCACGTTGACTGTTGAGGATCCCACGTTGACTGTTGGGGATTCCATGTTGAGTGTTGAGGATTCCACGTTGACTGTTGAGGATCCCACGTTGACTGTTGAGGATCCCACGTTGACTGTTGAGGATTCCACGTTGACTGTTGAGGATTCCACGTTGACTGTTGAGGATCCCACGTTGACTGTTGAGGATTCCACGTTGACTGTTGAGGATCCCACGTTGACTGTTGAGGATTCCACGTTGACTGTTGAGGATCCCACGTTGACTGTTGGGGATTCCACGTTGAGTGTTGAGGATTCCACGTTGACTGTTGAGGATCCCACGTTGACTGTTGAGGATCCCACGTTGACTGTTGAGGATTCCACGTTGACTGTTGAGGATTCCACGTTGACTGTTGAGGATACCACATTGACTGTTGAGAATCCCACGTTGACTGTTGAGGATTCCACGTTGACTGTTGGGGATCTCACGTTGACTGTTGAGGATGCCACGTTGACTGTTGATGATTCCACGTTGACTGTTGAGGATTCCACGTTGACTGTTGAGGATCCCACGTTGACTGTTGATGATCCCACGTTGACTGTTGAGGATTCCAACTTGACTGTTGATGATCCCACGTTTACTGTTGAGGATTCCACGTTGACTGTTGAGGATTGCAACTTGACTGTTGATGATCCCACGTTGACTGTTGTGGAAGCATTGCGTATGCAAAGCCGAATGTTTTCTCCAATTTTGTGAAAAGATATAAAAGCCTGCTGAGCAAATTAGTTTCCCAATGAGGGTAATATATTTTAGGGTTATTTTTTTATCCTTCCAAAGTCTAATTTCAGATCATTCTGGTGGAATTCAGTTTCCAAAGCAAAAAGTTGTAGAGAAATAGCTGAACATAAAAAAAATGGAATTGTAAACAAGTACTGTATTATATATCGAGATGTCACCTTGGAGTTAATAATTTATAAACGTCACCTCTTTTGTTATGGGTTTTCTTTAAGAAAATTCTACTTTCTTTGAAGATGTGAACCAAGAAATAGCTTTTTAGCTCTCCTTGAATATGCAGGCTGAAGGCTGGTTTATCAAACAGGCTGAAGGCTGGCATATGATAAAAGTACATTTTCAGAGCATCTGCTGGAGGTGACAAAGGATTATTAAAATACCAACCTGTGAAAATGTGTTCCCAAAGGAATGTCTGCTGAAAGAATAGCTACACCTTTTGGTGTGCCAGTCTCTGTGTTGCCTTTGTGTTCATTCACTTATCTCTGTAAGTAAAGAGTGTTGTACCACGGCGGTTTCGCACAGTGCTCCTTTGTCCACTGGCAGTGCTAAGCCAGCGGTAGACATGACGTACTCGCAAAGTCGGAACCAAATGACCCATAGATTTACTCACACACGTCATCTCACAATAATCTGGGGGTAATGTGGGGTGTGTGGTGGCCTGGATTAAACAAACATTATTGTTCGTATAGAACGGGGTGGGGGGGGGTGAAGACTGGAGTCTTCTATTTTTAATGCTCGTAAAATAGTTTACTTTCCAACATGTTTGTTGTCATGTGGGAAATCACTAAATACCATTGGTAGCAATTCATATCTGAAGCGGTACTGGTCCCCTTCACCCACCAACCTGGTGAAGTACAGTCAATCCGCCGTTGCATGACGCAGTGTGGAAAGGCCTTCATCTGGCGATGGATTGACAAAGAGCTGTAAATTATTATTATAAATAGATGAAAACAAAAAGCATCCATTATAAAATATTAAAAGCATGACGTACGATGTCATAAATAAAATATGAAAAGTATAATGTACAGCCTGACAGTAAATGTATTGGTGCAGATAATCATGGCACAGCAGTTGTGTTGTACTGTCGTCAGCGGTGTCGTGTGGTTGGCATGGGCCCCAGTGCAAAGAATTAAATCAGGAGGGAAGCTGTCCAATCCCACCCACCCCCCGGATTCTGTAGCCCAGCGCCGTGCAGCTGCACCACCTGCACACTCGGCAGCTACGCCGCTGATTGGATTAACAGTGCGTGCTTGCACTGTGTGTTATCCACTGTTATCATCATCACCACCGCCAGCAGCAATCGGGGTCAATCCACTGCTGGACGAAGGCCTCCCAAAGTCATCTCCCACCTCTCACGATCAAGCAATGTACCGATGCACATATGACCTGCACGCGAACCCATTTCATGATTTGTTTACGAGTGTCAATTTATGTATTGCTTCGTAGCCCTACAACAGCTCCATGGCGCGGATGCGCACCCGCTCCGTGCTCCGCCCCGCCGCTCCTGGAGCGACCTGCGCTGCCCTGAACGAGAGCGAGCCGTGCGCGCTCGACAAAAACTACTTCCACCACCAGTACAACCTGACAGGTGCGGCCAAGGGGGGTGGCGGGCGAGGGTGGCACCTGGGCCCCGAGCGCCAACGTGCTCAACGGTGGCGTGACCCTGGCTCCCCAAACACCTCCCTAATGACTCGATGAATGTCACGATTTCGGCTCGCGAATCTGTTCTTTTCTTTGGTTGCTCTAACTTGCTGGCCCGTCCCTACTGGACATCTGTGATGAAGACTTTTATGGCTCATCGGATTTCTGCAGTATATATATAAAAAAAGAGATGATTCTGATTTTTGGCTCCGTTTAGCTGCCGCATTTGTATCGTTTCTTGTGTCTTGTGTGGGTACACTTTTGCAATTTTCCTAAACATAACACGAGCCTACGGCTTTCATATTATGTGTATAGTTGCTAAATAATGAATAATGACAGAAAATGAGGCAGACAACCTGATTCCAGGCCGCTCATCAGTGAGTGTTTTCAGATCAACTTGAACAACATACGCACACACACATGGAATATATGACAAGTTTATTGGAATTCTGGTAGATGAAAAGCCGTACAAAAGCGGGACATTGCACATAAATGTGCTCTAGCAAAATGAATGTTTCAAGGCATTCAAAATGAAGCCAATCTTGCCATCGGTGTTATAGGATTTGTTTTAATAAGTTATTGTTGATAATGACATAATTGCACTTGATACCGGTCACGTAACGTTTTTAATTACAGTTCTTTTGGAAACGTGAAAATCGAAACTGCTTTCACGTTGTACATTTGCACGGGCAATTGTGTTGGAATTGACACCGATCCGAAGGTCTTTTAGGACTGAGAGGTCCAAGCCCAACCGATGACAAGACAGCCACTCTGCAAACTGACACATGCAGCTTCCATTAAGCTGGTGTGTGTGTGTATATATGCCCGAGTTGGTCATGATGCTGGCACCTGGTCTGGAGTGATTGGAGGGCATGGGCCAGATCAGCTCAATAACAACGGTAGGAGGCTGTTAAATTTTTGTGCAGCCCATGGGCTTGTAATTACCAACACGCTGTTCCAGCATCGGCGCATCCACACAACATCATGGATGCATGCCGGGTCCAAGCAAGAACATCTGCTGGACTACATAGTGACGGACCAGCGGATGCGAGCCCATGTCCTTGACACCAGGACCTACCGTGGAGCTGATCTGCCCTCTGACCATCGACTTGTCATCTGTAAGATGCGCCTGCCATTCTTCCGCTCCGGTGGTGGGTGTACACCCAGGACCCCATTCCAACCTAAAGTGGACTGGCCTCAGTTATCTGATGAAAGTTGCAAGCGAGAATTTCATCATCACTTTCGGCTGGGGTTGGAATCGTCCCCCACTCCTCCTGATGTCGAGGGTAAATGGGTGAGGTTTAGGACTGTCACTCATGCAGCTGCATTGGCTGCTTTGGGTACGCCGTCCAGACCTCCCCAGAGACCCTGGCTGACAGAGGTGTTCAGGATAGTTGAGAAAAAGCGACAGGCCCACTGTCATCGTTTACAGAATCCCACGTCAGAGAATGAGGAGGCTTACCGCAGCCGTCGCTCGGAGGTTCGGAGAGCCGTGAAGTGCTGCAAGAATGGGTGGAGGTCGCGGGTTGCTGAGGAGATGGAGTCTGCCTCAGTGGCCCGCGATCACAAATTTTTATTTAACTCCATCAAAAAAGTAACCTGCAGCGCCACACTTATTACCATCATTAGGGGAAAAAACGGTGATCCAATCTCCGACCCCCAGGAACAGGTTTGCAGATTTGCTGAGCATTTCTGTGAGGTCCTGGGGGAGGGGAAATCCCTTAGCCAGGAAAACATCGTGGCACAAAGTGGGGATGGCCCTGCTGAGGCTGCAGTGCCTCAAATATTGGAAGAAGTCACCCCCTGTGAGTGGCTGGCTGAGGTGCCATCTGTTGAGGAAGTACTGAAGGCGATCCGGAGTCTGAGACCAGGAAAGGCAGCGGGCAGAGATGATCTCCCAAGCGAAATGCTGAGGGAGGGTGGCGTTTGTGCACAGACTGCCCTATATGACATAACAACAAATTTTTATTTAAAGCTTTCGTGACTGCAGTGAATCATATTCTTGGTTCTTTCGGTAAAGTCACGTTGAAGGGAAACAATAAAATAATAAAAAATATATAAAACAATAAAATTCTCACGACGTTTCGACTGCAACACAAGCAGTCATCATCAGGTGGTGAGAATTTTATTGTTATATATATTTTATTATTTTGTTGTTTCCCTTCAACGTGACTTTACCGAAAGAAGGATGCCCTGGTGGTCCCCCTCTTTAAGAAGGGGGACCGCACAGACTGTAACAACTACAGGGGCATCTCACTCCTCAGTGTGCCGGGAAAGGTCCTGGCAAGGATTATTCAGCATCACCTTGCCAGGCACGCTGAGGAGAGGCTTGCGGAGCCCCAATGCGGTTTCAGGAAAGGGCGGTCCTGCACAGATGCCATATTTTGTGTCCGTCTGCGACAGCAGAGGTGTAGGGAATTCCAGCAAGACCTACATCTCTGCTTTATTGACTTGGTCAAGGCCTATGATACCATCAGTAGGCCTGGGCTCTGGGTTGTTCTTCGTGCTTTTGGAGTCCCTGACCCTCTGCTCACGATCATTAAGGACCTTCATGATGGTGAGCGGGCCCGGGTGAAACTACATCGCCGGGAGTCAGAGCCATTCCCTGTACACCTTGAGGTGCGACAGGGATGTCTTCTGGCTCCCACATTATTTAACATCTATTTTGACCACGTAGTTTGTGAAGCCTTCAATAGCTGTACCGGGGGAATCTCCATATGGTACAGATATAATGGGAGGCTGATCAATGCCCGGGTGTGGTCAAGGGATGGCTCCCTATTGCTCAACCACGTTATGTATGCCGATGATTTGGTAATAGCTGCTCATTCAGAGTAGGAGTTGGAGACGCTGCTGCTGAGACTGGAGCGTGCCACTAAGAGATGGGGCCTTACCATCAGCCCCACCAAAACTAAGCACCTGCCTGGGTATTTTGTACCATCGGACACTCCACCCCCACAACTCCCAATCGGTGATGGGGCAGTTGTGGAGAGAGTGGAGAGTTTCCCATACCTGAGCAGTGTGCTTATGACCGGCTCCAGTTTAACAGCAGAGGTCTCACTCCGAATCAGTCGAGCGGCAATATCTTTTCATCGGTTGCGTAACGCTGTGTGGAAGCTACCTGGTCTGTCGCTCCGCACTAAGCTTCAGGTCTTCTCGGCCACGGTCATTCCCTCCCTTCTCTACGCTTGCGAAACGTGGACCCCCCTAATGGAACATCTTCGCCGGTTAGAAACATTTAGGCTAGCCTGCCTACGATCCATCCTGGGTTTAACCAGGCTGGATTGCGTGAGGAGCTCACAAATCCTTGAAAGATCTGGGCAAGGTCCCATTGGTGAGCTCCTCCGGCAGGCAAGGCTGCGTTGGCTGGGTCATGTAGCCCGCATGCCCAGCCACCGCATGCCGAAACAGCTTTTGTTCGGCCGGATCGAGGGGACTAAACGGAGGAGGCTCGTGAAGGACGCTACTGGGCAGTTGGAGGTAGTCGCCCTCCAACAACAACGAGCGGAGCGCCGGGTCGCTAAAGCACAGCAGGTTGGCACACTAGGGGGCACCGGTGGTGCATTAGCCAGCCATCTCAGTAATCTTAGTTAGTCGACCCGTGGCACCTGGGTCTGCCCCATGACCTGCCAGCGGGCGTTCGACACTTCACGTGGCCTCAAGGTGCACATGGCCTGGCACAAGCGTCGTGGTGATGTCACCGCCACTTAGTGGCGAATGGTGGTTGTTGATATATGCTGCCAGCTTGCATTTGCTGAAAGTGTTTTCAAATTTCCGGAGTTCTTATGGAGTGCCCTTCATCTGACCTCGCGCAAAAATTGCATATAACCACAGCTGGCACAGATGATGAGTGGGGGCTCGCGTGATATGTTTGCAAGAACTAGCACACACTGAAGAGCTTTTATCAGCCTGCATTACATTCAGATCAGTTAATTATTTATGTCATCTATCACTTTCTTTAACATTTTGCGTTGGTGGACGTGTGTGTGTGTCCCTTCAAATCCACACTGCCGTGCAAGTGAGCACGCTTTGCATTTTATTTTAACCTCTTGATCTGAAGTGTGACATTTTGTTCCAGAAAATGGTCTTACACTGGGACATCTGGCATCGATGTCGTTTTTTTTTTCTGCGTGACTGCAAAACAACTTTTGACATGTTTAAATCTTCTTGCTTCAATAAGCCTGTGTCCATCCGATGGAATTACTTCCCTGGGCCATTTTGGCCCAACTGTATTTTGTAGACACGCTCCATTATAATCTTCAATGCTCATATGCGCGAAACCTTCTGGTTATGCTTCTTACTGCACCGTGTTTCTTTGTGCCTGCAATCAGTGATGTTTGTTCATGAAAATGCATTTTGTTAATGAGGGGGCACCTGCACAACGTGAAGGGCTTCAGCATTGCAGTTCGTCCTCTGCCATACGTATGTCTGTCCAGAAATAACCGGGCATGTCGACAGATGCACGGGACTACCGTGTAAGGGTTACGCAACCTTAATGGGCTTAGAATTCCAAATGAATGTTACGTAAAAAACGCATTAAATTATATTATTAAACATTTAACAGCTCTGAGCCAATCCACTTCTGGATGAAGGCCTCCCCACGCCGTGTCAATCATGGGGGATGCGCGACCATACTTCACGCAGATCCGTGGTGAGAGTTGGTCATTTGGGGGCCCCGGTTGCAGTCCAGATGCCACTCGCTTGGAATCAAATTCACTCCACCCCAATGTATTCATTAACCTCGCATTATGCACTGACCCTAACATTGTCTGGTGTGACAACTCGTTTCTTAGCTAGACGTGAGTCTCCACTACCTTAACACAAATGAGTACCTGGTGTGAGAGTGCTGTCGTTATCATCAACTCTCTGCTCATGTGTCACGTGAGCCTTAATAAGTGCTCACGAACAGCATTTGTCCCAAGGACATACACTTTAAATACACTGTACTACAGGTATATAAACCATCGACGTGATTCTAATGTCTGGGAGTTCAGAATCAGGAGTTTTAGATAGCATTGCAAAAGCATAAATGACTGCAGAATTATTGTACACCGTGGAACATGTAAATTTAAAAAAATGCATCAAGCCATTCTCAATCCACTAATGGATGAAGGCCTCCCAATGCCGTATTAGTCACGGGAGTATTGTTTATCATACTTCATTACACTGGTCAGTGTGGGTTGGTAAATGGGGAGGGCAGGACCGATTCTGATATCTGTCTGGGAATCCAATGAGCCATAGCCAGGAATCGAACTCTGGTTGCCAAGTTCATAACCCAGCATGCTGAGCACTGGGACACCACTTAATTCCTGTATAACATTACAAAGAAATAAAGCAGGTAAATTTAAAAATAGAAAAAGTATTTTCAACAAAGCTGTCGATGTCATGCATTGTCTCAATTCGTAGCAGAACTCTGCATAGTGCAGCTTCTCCATGTTCATGCTGTGGCCTAGCATGAGAGAAGGGATGATTTCATCGCTTTTGTTAGCACAAATCTATTCTGTCTTGGCGGTAATACGAAATGCATTTTGAAGGACATGTATCTGCAGCGTCGTGACTTATTCCAGCTTTGAACTCACCAATTCACAAAGCAATACATGATGTTCACGCCCATGTTTAAAATAAGAAATAGCACGAATTACAGTTTAGGCCCCCAATTTGAAGGAAATATTATGGCCAAACTGCCATTAAAATCTTATAAAATTCTGGAATTACTTTCAGTCAGCTCGTTGGTTAATTACATCAGAGGTTTAACATTTAAATTGTCTGAGCAATACTCGTTGCTCAGAAATTATTTCCTGCCCTCCTCACTAGACTGCTGGAGACGCTGCCTTCTTTTTTAAAAGCGTACTCCACTATTTTTGAGGATGCTGCCATTACGTAATGGTGAGCACACTGGCCTTGCAATCCTAAGATCACTCACGCTATCTCCCGGAACGGCAATTGAAACAATAATCAAGTTTGTTAAAATGCCTCCGCCTCTGTCAGTCGATCGCGTGTGGTGGGGTTAAAGCAGAAGAGTGGGCCCAAAATATCCTTTAACGGGATACTTCTAAGCTCTCTCGTAGACGCTCTTCTGCCGACAGTGAGTGAGCAAGAAATTGTAGGTCCACGCCTTTATCTTCCATAGTATATGCACTGATTTAATTTATCGTGACTCGGAGCTAAGGATTCATTCATTCATCCTCACCACTCGTCAGTTTGCTGACAGTGACTTGCACGAAATGATAATGTTGCCGTATAATGGATGATGCGTGTTCTACAAATGTACAGAAAACCACCGAATATCTATTTTGAAGGCTGATGTGCAAATGCAATCGGGGGAGACCTGTATCGCATGGTGAACCAGCTTTGTACACAGAGCAAGTATGTAACATGGTGGAGACATATTGCTATGATGAAGCCTGTTTATTTTTGTACATCACTTGTAATTCTGTGTTGCTCTTGGAAGACTTGAGCAAATTATGTACACACGTGTAAACAAAAGATCATGCATTGTGCTGTGCAGTCATTCTTCAGAGCATTTCCCGTCCATGTATGGACTTTGGCAGTTTGAAGGCTAATTAATGTCTGAAAAAGTTTGTTGAAAATAATATATGGATCCCCAAAAGCTTGCTACAAAAAAATGTGCGAATGCATTAGGTTAGTCATGTTATTACATTGCAATGGTGTCGGGGGATAATCCAGCACAATTAACGAGATTCAGGGCTTAAATTCTCATTAAAACATTTAAATATGTGCTGTGTTTGCTTTCATAGTTTCTTTCATCTCTACCCCAACAACGATCCACCCCCCACTGTGCCTCTGTTTCCACTCTCCCATTATATTTATGTTTATAATTCTAACGTAACCACTTGTGCACGAAACAATTGCAAGTGGGAAATGGATCGCATAGCTGCATTGTGGGATACGCAAGGCCATATAATAATGACTTGAGACTACACAAGCTAATCATTTTTAAATGTACACTTTTCTTTATATTTATCCCGCGCTGTTTGTAACACAGTGGTATCTTTTGACTTGCATTTGTGTTTTTTTTACCGTTCACATGTCAATTCGATAGCATTCACCCGGTAGCTGCATTCCTGCTTGATGATGTTCAGAGCCCTGCAGTTTCAATTTCTTGCTCACGCGACTGCTAGCGGAAGGGTCTCCACTCGAGGAGGTCCAGAGAGCCACTCTTTAACTGGGACGTTGAGCGACCTCTTTCACACTGCCCTAATGTCTTTGAAAAGGTGGAATTACCCACACTTTACCCCACCACTTGGAACCTGCCAATCTACTATCTAGAACAAACCCTCCCACAGTCAGTAAGATTTTCAAATAAAAATGTTCATACAAGTTAGTTTATTCATGTATACTTATGAACGATTCATTATTTTGTACTAAAAAACTACTATTAGGCAAATATTCATATACCCATTTAAAAACAGGTCATCAGAAAAAAATTCAAATGTAATTCTCATCAGGCCCCATGGTGTTAAGTGCAGTCTCCAACTCTTATTAAGTCTTACCTCTCTGGGCTCTCTGTTTATGTGTTATGAAGAAAGGCCATTGTGCAAAACATCACCAATTGTTTTTCTTTCTTATAAGGCAGTGTTGTTGATGAGTGTTCAGTTTATTTACTAACAGTGGTGTTATGGCGCACCCATTATGCTGCTGGGTGGTGGACAAAGGTGGGGGACGAGGTTAACTAATTATTATTATAATTTAAGCGTGCCCATCTTTCAAACCGCCACGCCGCTTGTCACCGACAGCCTTTTGGTTCGAAAGAATTGGCCGCGACCTTGTATCGTCGCAAGCTGTAACATTCGCGCGTTGGTAATTGGCTTGTTGCCCCCCCCCCCCGAGCCTAAGACGTGCTCGTGGCTCACCGTGTCTGCAGAGTGGAGCACGTGCCAACTGAGCGAGAAGGCGGTGTGCGGCGTGGGAGTCGTAACCCGCATGCTGGACTGCGCGCGGAGTGACGGCAAGTCGGTGGACCTGGACTACTGCCAAGAGGCGAGTTGTCTTGGATTTTCACGAGAGGTCCCCCCCTCCAGCCCCATCCCCTTTGGCTCGAAGGGCAATTGGCACTGAGCGGAGGTGTTGGAGGGGGGGGGTGCTTCTTTCCGAGGAAATGCAACGTAAGCCGCAATAAAAGCAGCGCAAGTTAATTTAACACGGGGCGTTTAACGGGCACCACTGGCCCACTTTCTTACTAACCCCTTCCCCGCCTTGCGCAAGCAACTCGAGTATCCACAGCAGCCTCTCTCCAATCGGAGCAGTCAGCAGATCGGTTCTCCCAACCCGCTCGTCCATTTAAAAGCATATTAAGTGCTGCGCGCATGTGAATGGTACATGATGCTCGCTGTCCCCATGGTCTCGGCTACGCCTTTGCAATTTCGGCACCTGAACTCTGGAACTCGTTGCCCTTCGAGGTCAGGGGACTTCCGAGACACTTTACAAAATGTTCAAATCTCGACTAAAAACGTATCTGTTTAAAATGGATTTCTCGATTTAGCTACTTTCGAACCTCTTTCTCACCTCTTCTTTCCTCGGTTAATGTTAAACTATTTCCGCCTTTCCATGCACAGCGCCCTGAGAACGATTTTTAAAGGGTCCTTTAGAAAAGTGCATTATTATTGTGTACACATACAGCTCTCTTTGTGCAATCTCATTGGCCGAAAAATTTTATTCGATGAGGTTTAGGGCAACAGCCCTTCTTAATGTGCTATGAAGAAGGGCATTGCCCGAAGTCTCACCTGTTATATATATTTTAAGGCCTAAATGTTTTAGACGAATATGTTGAGTTTGTTGTTTGTTGTTGTTGTTAAATGTGCTTGTGCACCACTGCCAACGCAGCAGCCTCTTGCTGTGCAGGTCGTGTGGAGGCTATTTGACCATACTTCACCACGTCGGTCAGTGTGGATTTGTGATGTCAGGCCTGAGGAAGCAAATACATATAATAACACAAATAAATATTTTTGCACTTCCCTCTGCTGCCACCAATTGTACAAATGCAGGCTATATACAGGGTGTTTGACAAAGACCCAATTTCAAAACAGTATATTTCACGATGGCAACATGTTACAATTACACAAAAAGTTACAAACGGTTTAATGAGTTATCAAGTTTTACTAACCATTTTATAAATGCTTTATGTGCCCTCTACCTGCTGTACGAACAAGATTAAGACGATAGTTGAATTCGTCCCAAACGCCTCTCAAAGTGTCTTCTTCCACTGAAGTCACCGCTGCCGTGATTCTGTTTTTGAGGTCATCCAGATTAGTCGCTAATGGTGGCACAAAAACACCACGGGTCTTTGACGTATCCCCACGAGAAAAAGTCACAGGGTGTGGTGATGATGTCTGGGGATCTTGGGGACCAAGAGTGTAGCGCCAAGTCTTGGGGCACCGTGCGACCTATCCATCGTTGAGGCAGTGTTGTCTTGCGAATGGCTGAGGCTAGGGGCTGTTTGTGCGCTGGGAGAGGCATCTAGCGGTAATCATTTGAAACTCTGTGCCCCGCCCTTTCAAGTGGTAAGAGTTTCATTCATGGGCGGTTCGTGGTTGCAGAGATATAGCGATTTCAAATCGGGTCCATATTTTCGAAAAACCCTGTATATAAAACACACCTGCACGCATGGTGGTTATCCATCCAAGCACTATCCAGGATCAACCTTATTTATCTTCTGTGATCTGATAAGATGTGGGCGCTTTCCAGGTGATTTGGTCACAATGCACTGGTTCTGTTCATCGTCCATCACATCAGAGTTTTGTTTCGCTGACAGACAAAGAATGTTAACACGATGCTTTTTTCTTAGATACAAAATGACCAACAGGATTTTACCAATGTACACATTGTGTTGTCTGTTCTGACACTGGGCTTGCTGCATGCTGGGATAATACGTCTCCCTTGCTTTGCTACGCTGCACAGGGGCTCTGCATTAATTAAAGGTCCCAATTGTATGCAAGAGCCTACCTGCCAAAGCATTTTCTCTTTGAGCTACTGCATTGATTTATGGTACAAAATTAACCATGAGGGCCCTGTCACATGTGTCCACAGAAGCATATTTGGTCTGCAGAGTCTGAGCTTGTGATTAAAAATAAATGTAAATAACCAACGCTTGCGGAGATAGATGATGGTCTCATCGGTTCTAATTAAGATGATCATGCAATTATGGTCAGTGTGCAAAGCCACTCGAGCAGCGAATGGCAGTCTGTGGATGGCCTATACTCTCTCATGTGCCCTTGTTTATCTGGTAATTTTAAATGCAGCACTGTGTTGAAGGAGGCTATGATTACAATTGAATTGTGATAATTTGAAATTCTTTGAAATGCCTATGCGAGAGAGAAGTGGAGAATGATCCACCTGAATAGTTTGTTTTATCGACAATGATGAACGTCCGAAAGTGGCACATGTGGGTTAGAGGATACAGGCAGGTTAAAGACATCATTCAAACTCTTAAGGGTTTGTGCGGGACACGTCGCTAGAATAATGCTGACTGACGGCCAAGAATGGTGACAGTGCCAACCAAGGAGAGGGACCCGTCGTGAAAGGAAAATTGGTGGATGGCCTTTATGACTTACAGGGAGATGGAGCAAAGAAATTAGCACTTGTGTAGGCACGAGGTGTATTGCTGCGTCGCTGGGTCATGAGGGTTGGCGAGGGCTTGAGGAGTTCTTCATCCAGCAGTGGATTAGTCATAGCTGGTGATGATGAGCCATCCCCAGGATTCACTGATACAGATGGTAAATATCTTCATTAAATTAGATAATAGTCTACTTATCATTATGTAGAGGAGTAGTGTGAGCAACCACGAGGGGGCAAACAGAGGGAGGTGCGAGCGAGTTGACAGCGGAGAATGACGTCATGTCACGGGTGCTGTAAGGGGGTACCTTTGGGAACAAAGGCGGGTCCGAGCTAGGGGGAGGAGCCACCAAAGGGGTACTTAAGGGGGACCCCGCGACGAAGGCGAGGTCGTTGTGGGGAGCCAGGGCACGGATCGGCTGGAGAGGTCTCTCCCTCCTCGTAGCCGGGCGGTGTTGGTTGAACCCCCGTCCCGTGCAGACGAGTGGGAGAGCCAAGGGGATAGCCGAGAGTAGGGCTCACGAGTATTCAGTAAGGATCGGCTGATAGAGAGAGGCTAGGATCAAATAGTGTTTGGGGTCCGGGGTAAGGACCCAGATAGAGAGCACCTACCTCTGGTGTGAGCTTAGAGTACTGAACGTAGCAGTGTTAATACAACGGCAACAACCCTTAAAGAAATCCCGTCTCCGCGTGGTTCGACTGCACAACAATGATGTCAGTGAAATGTGACCCTCTGTCCACCCGAAGATACCTTGCATGCTTTCACGAAAAATTACGAAACCCCGAATAGCACAGAGCTTACCAATCCCAATGACATGTTTATATAATTTTTGTGGAAGATTGCCTAGAAATACTATTTAAAAAAGTTATTTTTAGTTAAGAAAATAAAATATATATTAGTATGCTATGCATCTGCAATTGACATGTTTGCCTAATGTGTGTATTCCGTGCGGTCATTTGCATTTACATTTCCGTGTTTTCGTGCACACGATTCTTTGTAAAACGTATAAATGAGGGTAAAACAATGTGACATTATATAAGGGGTGCCTTGAATGCAAAGGTAGTTAGTTTAAAATATTGCAGGGCGGGAGGATGATTTGTAAATGTGGCATTGGAGTGAGGAATGAGAGAAGATAAATATCTATAATTTGTTTGCAGCTCGTGGGGAGGGACATGAAGACAATGAACACCTTTTTAAAAAATAAGTCTATAAAGTTGGTATGGCGAAGCCCATATGGATGAATTAATGTTTTTATTGACCTGATTCTCACGGACAAATTCCACATTGTTAGATTTGTCTCTGTCCTCAGCAAATTCAACACAGCAAACGTATTGCAGGCCTGTGTGATTTCATTTATACTTCAATATTGCCAAAGTGAGATCATAGCTAATTACTGGCAAAAACAAGACGGCTGACATCGAAAATTTAGTTCAGGTGGTCGGAGAATTTCGGTTGATTCTAAGCAAAACACAAATTGAAATCCCTAGTAAAGCTAAATTATTAAACAGTTATCACCTCTTTATGTGATGAAATAATCACTATTGTATAAGAACCATGTTGTATATAAGAACCATTTATAAGGGTGGAACTACACTGAGACTGATTTAAGAAGGGAAAAATAGAAGTTGGAGAGGAATTAAGCAAGGATAGTGTCTCATCAAGGCCATTCATAGCAACATGGGAAAATATACTCTTAAAATTCGCTGGGAGTAATATAAGAATAAAAATAGATAGATAAAGTATTGACCATCTTAGATTTACTGATGCCGTAGTTATTATAATAGCCGCATTTTTGTGAAAATGTAATAATGATGACTGCAAGGTTGGTCTCAAGATAAATGTGAGAAAAAAAAATTCCATGCAATAAAGTCTGCAAACAATTGGAGACATTTGTCAGAGGGACACAACCGAAAAAAAACGTCAGCATCGGTCTACCGAGGACAGTGATTGACGGAAGATAGGATCAAAATGTCGAAAAAAAAGGCAAGCAAGAGCAGGTTGGAATGCTTTTCAAAGCAGCGTACCAAATGTGGTTAAAAAAGGTTGACTAAATTATGCATATTGCCTGCTATGATGTGTGGATCTAAAACATGGACAATGACAAAGGAAATTGAATGACAAAAAAATCTGAAAAGTATGCAAAGAAACATAGGGGAGTTGTTTGCTAGGAATGACACTGAGGCATAGAAAATGAAACACGTGCATCAGGGAACAGATGCAAATAAAGGGCATGCTGTTGGCTTAAGAAAACCAAGTGGGCCTGGCCGAAACTACAACTGCTCTAGAGATACGTATAGTGATCCAATTCGCTCATGTGTAGTAGTTAGATGATTTTGTGGCATCGCTGCACCGTGAGGGATGGTGATGGCATGGGGAGGAGGTCTTCCTCCAACCAGTGGATAGATCATGGCTGATGATGATATTCTTTGTATGGTGAAATCCCATAACAAAATAGCCGGCTTGTTTATGTCCTCAGCAGACGTTTGTGACAAACATAGCATTGTCACTTGCCTGAGAATAAATGTGCAAGCTACTGTAAAGACATGGCAATTCAATATGACACACTGCAGTGTAGTTACATTGCATTTCATCATAAAAAAATGAATCACGTTTTCATTTATTCATGATCCATTGAGCAGGGGGAGATGCAAGTGTGCACACGGCGTCTGTCAAAAACTTTTGAGCTCAGAAAAGTCATAAAAATATGGTGTTAACTTGAGTTTTTTAAGCCACAAACTTTAGGGAAAAAAATATATTATTAGGTACAATGGATACGAGGCAGCTAATACTCTGTAGGCTACAAGTGTCTGTGGTAAATAAAACAGCTCTGTCACTGAGTGTCTCAACACACTTTCATAACTCACATCCAATTGCGGTCACAACATCCCATGTGAACCTACAATAAGTGATGTAACTAGTTTATTTTGCATTGTATAAAAGGGTAAGCCGACTGAATTGTATGAAATGGACTTGTCTGACATTTGCCATCATAACAGCATAATGCATGCAGTCTGGGTGAAATACGCTGTTGTACGGCACACCACTGAGGCTTCCATACAAAGCATAATTAATTGCGTGTTAGAACGAACTGAGGCACACAATCAATCATATATGGGTAACGCACGAAGAGTTTTGGCACTGCTGTAGTCACTGCCATTCTGCGTGAATGGAGCCTGCCTTTGTCTACAGACCATTCGGTCAGATGGCGATGCTGGGGATAGGAGTTGTAGCCTAGAGCCCCAAAGTAAATGAAAAAAAAAAGCTCTTTTCAGCTGCGCATTGATGCTAAGTGCAAGAACAGGAAAGGTTACAGTATGAAAGCAGGTTTAAATGGCAGTGCAACTGATGAAAAACGCAATAATAGTTTAAAACCAATCTTGTGGACTCGGCAGCGCATGACGGCGAATGTGCCCATCTCCAGGTGGGCCTGCGATGTGCTTCTGCATTGTCGCGGTGTGGGCTGGATTGATCTACAGTCTCATATATGTGGTTAATGAGGGGCGAAAAACAGTCCTGGAAATAGGGCAACGTGGGCGGGTGTGGAGTGGAGATGGGGAGGAGAGCAGGTTAAAAATCCATCTGCTGGAGCTTGCCAAGTGTGACGGCAAAGCCGCGGATGTTCAGATATTTTTCTGCCTTGAGGATATCAAGGTGGCTATATATTGTGCATTGCAGGTCGGGGTGACTTGAGTTGACGATTACAATTTAGAGGCTAGTTAACCGCTTGAGAAAAAGTACACGCAGCCTTTTGGAGTAGGTGAAATTCCTTAGCAGGCTGAAATTCTAAATTCCCCTAATGTGATGTTGAATAGAATTGCCAGTGACTGTAATGCAATTACTATGGTATCTGCAAGAGAGGAGTAAGATTGATTACAGATGGGGATGATCTTGGGAAAAAAATTCGACATGGGAAGGTTTCATGCAACAGTGTATTATCCATAGCTGATAAGGATTGTGCGCATGACATTTTATGGAAATTGTCTTTGTTTCGACGCTTGGCATGGAATGCACGTGTAGTGAGCAACTTCCGATACACGTCGAGTAGAAGGGTTCTTATTTATTAAGAGCAGCTACACGTAGGCGAACCTAACACGCAGCCCAACTCCGTCATACACTACGCCAGCTATTCGACTAGTGTAGCGGTGGTGATGGAGATGGTATTGCAGAAGAACAGCCACGTGGTCGAAGATGAAGCGATGACGACGAGCACCGATGCAGCCAGTACCCAGGACCCGCAGAATAGCCCCACACCTCTGGTTCGGTCCCCCTTATATCTGCCCGGCGTGGCCAACCCCAACCTCTGGCTATGCCCTTCAGGCTGCTTCCCAGAGCTTCTCGACTGACCTTCACCTTTACCTCAGATATGCTCCCTTATAATAAGGCATTATGTAATGCAGCCATAACCGTAATTACCCCTACAGGCCGACAGGTGTCACCCTGTCATTACACATATATTAAGCAAAGTCATTGCCTATCCGTTACACATCAAGTAGTGCGTGGCATGGATGGCACATGGCATCACAGCAGAGTCAACCTGCGCCAACAACATTTTGTTAAGAGCATCGCCACTATGGATGTTTCTCACCAGAACACTTAATGTTTTGGATTACTAATACTGGTTTTGCACTTTGCTATATACAGCAGTGTATTATATTGCATGCCCACAATATTTGACATGCACCAAACTTACTTTGATACATTTACAAACTTCCGTTTGTCCTTACACATGTAAATACGTTTTAGTCAGTAGACAACGTGGGTCTTCGAGACGAACATCAGTAACCTTTATTTTAAAATGCTTTCGCTGGGGCAGTTTTAATGTCGCACAACAGCCCATAATGTCTTTTAATGCATAGAGACTTATTCGTGTAGCTATATAAGCCGTCATTCTACTAAAAAGTGTTGTAATGACAGCCACTTCTGTTTAAAAGCAGTCACATTTTGCAACTTTCAATTCTTGAATGGCCACTTCGGTACAAAAATAGAAGCATTCCACCACTAGGCAGGATAAATTTCCAGAATGACCATAGGTGGACATGGTTTAGGGCCGGAGTCACAATTGTGAGAAGTTGCCAGTAACGCGTGGAGCCCGACTGGTCAGCTTGGTCCGCGTTTTCTCAGTACCCCCAGGACACTGATTGGCTGATAGGTTTCAGTGGAATGTGTCTCCACCAATTCCGCGTGACGGATCAAACACGAAAATATCAAGTGTGCAGAATAAAACTTTACGCGGATCCAACTCTAAAAGGCCTGAGTATGTACGGCTCATACTGCAGTTGAATTGCTTTGCAGGCAGGAGGGCGTAATGCCTTTAGCACATTTGTGTGTCTTTTTCTCAAGATCGTGGCCCAAGTCGTTAATGCCACACCAGTGCTTGCCAACGCTCCCTCCCGCCTGCAAGATTCCACCGCTGCTGCTGTGCAGTAGACACGTGACCTCCAAGATGTGGTGCCCTAACCGTTTACAGTACTTTGTAATAAAAAAAAGAGCCATAGGCCCCTGACGCGCATCTGAATTGTATTAGCAGCCAAGAATATTAGTAGCTACTAGCAAAGAGCTGTAACCATGGCAATGGAGGGCGGCTGCTCATCCTGGAGGTTGTCAGAAAATACCAGCCAGATGTAAATCACGGCTGTTGTGTCTCAACTGGGCCATCCCTTGGTTATGTAATAATTAAATGTATGTTTTGTCAGGGTGGAAACAAAATCTATCGAGGTGTTTATTTAAGTCGTAGCTTTTTTTCATTATTGGATTTGTTTTGTGTGGCACTGGTTGATGCAGACCATGGGGATTGTTCCCTGAATGCTGTGTATTCAACTTTACACTTTCATATCAACGAACCAATTTGCTCTTATTAAGCAATGCATTTAACTTACTGCATTTTCTCATTCTCCTAAGTTATATAATCCACAGACATTTAATTTGTAAATGTTTACAACTTCACAAAAACATTATTTTGAACACATACTAGTCCATTTGATTGAAAATTTAAACAAAAATCAACAAATAACCATTGTGTTCAGCAACAGGGCACACGGTGCTCTATTTTGGATATTCCATTAATCTGAAACCAAAAAGGCCCTTATAAAAAATCTAATTCTGGCCTCGATGGGCTCTTGTCTGCTCATAAACAAAGTTCACCTGTCTCTTTACTGGTTAACCAGTCTATCCACGCAAAAGCGCCGACATAACTAAGTTATTATGTTAATGGAAATGCACTTACAATGTACCACATTGTATATTATATTATTTCAAAACGACTGCACTACGCACCGGTCGTTCTACAGTGAATATGATGAGAAAAAGCTTTGTATATCCAAAAACCATCTTCATCATCTTCATATCCATCATCATCATCATCCTAAAACATTTTGCAAAAATCTTTTCTGATAATAAATAGAATCTTGCCAAAAAACCGACGATATCTCTAGATCCATAGCAATATATATTTTTAAATAGCTCCAATATTGTGCTCAGCAAAGAATTGACTTGCAGCCACTGTGGTTGCTCCTGCAAATATAATTTAATATGTTTTGTGAACTATTAGATAACCCTACTCGTGGAATGGATAAATGCTATGGAGAAACACATTTTTTTCAATGTCTACAGATTTACCGCAAAGAATTGCACACTGTGCTGATGTATTTTGTTGCGTGTGCGCTGTCGTGTGTATGTGTGTTGGTATATGTGGTGTACATGTGTAGTAGTCACTTCAGAGACACATAGTAGGAGGCACACACGTTTATTCTATACTTCCACAGTACAGGGGATAACTACAATCGGGTCAAGACAGCCGGCACACTGCCTGACCTACAATGCCGAGGAGGTGAGAGGGGGACAGAGACTTGCATAGACGACGGGTTCCATTCCAAACGACAGCCCTGACCCAGCGTCGAGGCCTCCCTTTTATCATTCCCAGCGTGGCCTGGCTCCATCCTTGGCCACGCCCCATTCTGCAACCTACCAGAAGGTTCTGGGCCCTGCCCCACGTGTCTCCTCTGTCACCTTTACCCCACATCCCTCACCCCGGCCTATCACGTGCCTTGCTGGCAGACCGGCTGCTGTGTCCTCAGATCCCCCTCTCTGCCAGCAACCGGCGCTACGCACTCTAATGGCACATTTCACCTGCCCTGCTGGTAGATCGGGCTACTATACCCACAATCCCGCTCTCTATCAGTAACCAGCGCTACGCGCCCTAGTCACCCATTCTATGTGACTACACATGCGTCCGTGCTTGCACGTGTTCGTATACTGTACATGTACTTGTGAGATCATTTATGTGAGCATAGCAGTAGCACACTTTAGTACCTGGCTTTGATTCCTGGCCATCATTATCATTGGTGGCAATTATTTGAAACAGTCTTGGGCCACTCCTACGTCGACTCATCCTTCAATGAGTACCTGATGCAGTGTGTAAGCCATCAGCACTGGGGAGACAAAGGTGGCCAGGCATGGAGCAGGCCACACCACCCCCTCGTGTGCTATACAAGCCTTCATATGTGCTCACTAACAACACTTTTCCCAACAGTCTGTCACCTGCAGGAGGATCTTCTTTGGTTCTTTCGGTAAAGTCACGTAGAATGAGAATAAAATAATAAATTGATAAAATAAAATAACATAACACAATAATATTCTCATTGTGTTATGTTATTTTATTTAATCAATTTATTATTTTATTCTCATTCTACGTGACTTTACCGAAAGAACCAAAGAAGATGAATCATTGCAGTCACGAAAGCTTTAAATCGAAATCTGCAGGGGGATCTTTGTTGTTTATTGTATGTTAGTGCCTATATCAGTTGACTTTCCCACATTATACATGGTTCATATTCTTGGTTCTTTCGGTAAAGTCACGTTGAAGGGAAACAATAAAATAATAAAATATATATAAAACATTAAAATTCTCACGACGTTTCGACTGCAACACAAGCAGTCATCATCAGTTGTGAAAACCAACGGCAAGAACATTTGAAAGAAGTGGCGGTTTGTATTTATTTATTTATAAACGGTGTTTGTGTTTATTTTTTTAAAAACGTTAGCACCACGGGCAGCGATTTGACAGTTTATTTAGAAGGACGAGTCCATCTATGTTCAGAAAAGAGGAGGGGGGAGACGAAAAATTAATATATGCTGTCTGAAAGCCACCGTAAGCGTGAACAATCATTTCAGGTCTTAATTGATTGTTCACGCTTACGGTGGCTTTCAGACAGCATACATTAATTTTTCGTCTCCCCCCTACTCTTTTCCGAACATAGATGGACTCGTCCATTTAAACAAACTGTCAAATCGCTATCCGTGGTGCTAACGTTTAAAAATAAATAAAAACAAACCGCCACTTCTTTCTAATGTTCTTGCCGTTGGTTTTCACACCTGATGATGACTGCTTGTGTTGCAGTCGAAACGTCGTGAGAATGTTATTTTTTATATATATTTGTATTATTTTATTGTTTCCCTTCAATGTAACTTTACAGAAAGAACCAAGAATATGAATCACTGCAGTCACGAAAGATTTAAATCAAAAATTATACATGGTAGTTTAAAGTGCTGCTACAATTTTTATTCAGAGCTTTTTATAACGAGTTGAAGCTTCACCATTAGCCCTGTAAAAGCAAGACCCCTGCCTGGGTAGTTGTTGCCATCAAACACTACATTATGAGTATTTATGACCAATTTGCATGAGCAATAAGTTGCGGCAATTGCTAAAGGAGTGGAGGAGTTTTTTTCTTACACAGCTAGCGTTTTAATCTTTTTTAAAACTGCCCAGAGAAAACTTCAAATTGAATATGCTGGAATTATTTAATTTGATAATTAATGGCATATTTAAGGTGCATAATACCTTAGTCCACATGCAGCTCTTCGGCTGATCCGCCACATTCACAGGAATTGGCAATGATCAGGGCTTCATTTCTCACCGAATATTCTTATGGTTGCTAGTAAACTCAAGTAGGCACGTGACTAATAGCCGCATCCATGTGCCGGCCACAGATCTGGTTGACATGAAGCCCTGATGATCATGAGGATGATATCACCTTAATCCTTTTTAAATACGACAAAACATTTAAAATATACCCGTGCTTTCTGTCTTTCAATGGCCTGCCTGCACTTATTCCGAGGCAATACCTGGTTTGATAAATGCAAGCTACTCAAGTCTGTGACCCCATAACATATGAGCCTGTCAGTTGACCTGTCAGCGAACCTTCTCCACTCTGCGTGGTCATCGTCGTGGTATGTTAAGTACCCCAAGCTTGGCACTGGCGCCAAGTTGATGCCTTCAGCACTTAGTGGGTGAATGATGATTGTTGTTGTGTGTGTGTGTCTGGGAAGCAGTGGTGCAGAGGCGAGTGCATTGCACTTTGAATCCAGCAACTTGCGTTTGATTCCTGGACATCGATAACATCTGTAACAAGCTGCATCTGAACCTGTCGTTGACATCCCCTAGGTTGGCTTAGGCTTAATTATGTCCATGGTAGAAAGACAGTCAGGTTTAGTGCTGGCTACATTATGTCATGTCTTGTGCTGCCCTTAATAGGTGCGCACGGACCACACCTTTCCTACCCATCTTTAAAAGTAGTATATGTAAGGATAAATGGCGAAACAGAGGTTCTTTATCTTTTTTTTTACGTTGGATTGTTCATATTAATGCATTTGTGCGCATGTATGAGTGAGCGTAATTGCATACGTGTGTGGTGGGGGGGGCGCAATGGTAAGTGTACTATGCTATGAACCCATAGCTATGTACCCTTAGTACAGTAACAAAGGTGTCAAAGTGGTATCGAGACCAGATCTGAACCTTCCCTAGGTTAACTTAGCCAGGTGGCATCACGGTGCCAAGATATTAACTATCTCTCCTGGTACAGTATACAGGAGGGTGTGGGTTCGACCCCGATCCCGACCCTGACGCCTGCTGTACATTTTTAGTTTGCTTGTCTGTCCCCCTGTGGCCACGTGGATTTTTCTCAGGGTCCTCCAGCTTTTCCCTCCACATTTATGAATCAACACGTATTTGGCTGCTGTAAATTTCCACGTGATAAGCCACTTCGTTGAGCTATCATTTGTGGCCAGGTCGCTTCTGAAAAATATCTATAAAGCTCAGTGGGCCCTACCTGGTAAAATAAAAAAAAAATTGTTTAAAAAAATTGTTTAAATGAGTACATGGTGTGTGGTATGTTAACATCAGCACTGGGGAGACAAAAGTGACCAGGCTTGGCATTAGCCACACTATCCCCTAGTGTGCTTTCCTGTCGTTAATAGGTTATCATTAACAAACACTTGCTCAAACAGCATTTACAATCCTATCTCGTGGATTTGCGTCTTGATTGTGTAAGGGCCTGTGTCTGTACATGTGTAGTGGACACGTTACAAATGTATGCAGTTGTGTGTGTGCTGGTGTTACCAATACATGGGTATTGTCAGTAGATGGCTGCCGTGTGTCTGTGTGTGTCATCCATCATGTGGGGAGCGGTGGTGCAACGGTTTGCATGCTGAGCTAAAACCCAGTGACCCGAGTTCAATTCCTGCTCACGGCCAACACCAGTGACGATCATCTGAACCAGTCCTGGGCTTCCTCTAGCTCGACTTAGCCTTTAAATGCGTACCTGTGGCATTCGTTTAACATCCAAACTGGGGAGGGCAAAGGTGGTCTGGTGTGGCGCTGGCCACCCACCCCCTTGTGTGCCCTACGGGGCCTCAATAGGTGCTCGATAACGGCACTTGCCCCAACAGTCTGTTAACGGGAATGCGAGGAGGAATCTTTGTCTTGTCTGTCACCCATTATGCCCTGTGGTCGTTCGCATCCACAGAAGGGGCTGGAGTCGCCCTGGAGGCTCGCTGTGCCCTGCACGGTGCCCTGCCCAGTCAACTGCCAGCTGTCGGAGTGGTCACCGTGGTCTCTGTGCTCGCGCACCTGCGGCCTGGCAGGTGTGGGGCCATTCGCTACACACTCGCGCTCGCTTGTTTGTGACACATTTATTATTTGGTTTTTAAAATTGCACAAAGTAAATTTCATATGTGGCAGGAGTCAAAGAATTGCATATACCAAAATATATATATATTTTATTAGTCCCTTGAAGATAACGCATTTCATTTTGTTTTTAAATCGAATACGAAAACGAGGTGCTGTATATTGTACCAGAGAGCCACCAGAGAATTTCTGCATGGGTGCAAGAGTTATTCTGATAAATATGAAATTTGGGTCACATTTTCATATAAACTACTTTCGTAGTCAACCCAAACATGTTATCTTCAGAAGTGTATTCTGTACGGAGGAGTTGGACGCAGTTAAATAGTGACTGCTATTGGTGAACATAGAAAACATGACAAGCACTCTCCAGTAAGCTCTCGATTCTGTTTCCATTTGTAGGCTTTTTTTCATGTTGATTTCATCTCAACTCTCGGTGGCTAACGGGGAGATAGCCAATGTAGTGCCATAAACCTGCAAGACATTTTTTTGCATGATACGCGTGATCACCTTCATTTGAATCATTAGAAATTTGCAAAACTTGTTCAGTCTTAAAAAAAGATGTTGCCAAATGTGCAATTGAGAAAAGTTTTAGTTTAAAACCAATGTACGAGACTCTATAATTAAGAACCAGCTAGAGTTTTGATTGCAGAGCAATCCAGAATGTACATTGGTTACACTTGGTGTCATCGGTGAAAATTATGAAATTAATTCTCACATCTCCATATAATGGGAAAAAAAACCGCTGCAATATTAAAGAGAGTTAATTCAAATTCGCAAAGTGTCCTTTAATTCTAATTATTCTGCGTTGGAGCTAGTGCTAATTACTGTACAACTTGCAGTTATTTTGACCATGGCTGGCTAATGGGCTTGACATAATAATGTCCGGAAGTAATTTCAATCTCTGTCCAGAATTCCTTTAAACAGCGTGTTGCCTTTCTTCATATCAATGTCGAGCATAGACATAACTTTGGCTGGATGCGCGTCTGGAGAACAATGCATCGGCCATGCACCGCTGCGCCTCCGTGAAATTGTGTTCCCCACATGCATAACAAATAACCAAAGTAATGGTTTTAAATTCAATAATAAATGCAGGTGCTCAAAGCAAGAGGCAGAACCAATTTCTGTCATGGATCAAAATAAAATACGTGTCTGAATTAAATTGAATCTTGATTTAATTCCCACTGAGTTAGGCTGCTGGACACTACCCCCCCACGCCCAACAACCCCCACCTCTTCTCCCCCCCCCTCCCTTCATGCTTATGTTTAATAATAATAATAAAAGAGTTGGGGGAGGGGAGTAGCCAGGTTATGCGGTATGGACATTAATACGGACAAAAGAAGAGTGGCACTTGCAAGCAATTCTGGTCATCGTGCTGGAGAAAATTCGCCTGCAGGGATTATTCATCACCCCCACAGACTTGTGCAAGGAGTTGAGCTGAGAGCTCTGTCAGGCTCATCAATTTCCTGCTGCCATGGAGCGAATGCCTTTGTAAAATACTGGGGAGTAAGGAAGCACTGGTGACGCCAATGCCTGACATGGTGCCCACCAAAAGGAAACCCCTTGCCCGTTTGCATTTCTAGTGTGAAAAGTGGTCACCGATTTATTTATATATGTTAGCAGTGTGAACAATGGTAATTTTGTATTTCTTCCTCCTTGTAGAAAAGGCTAATGTGGCAGTTTTAAGTAAATGTTGAGTGTTTCATCTTCTGGGCTCTTTCGGTAAAGTCACGTAGAATGGAGATTTAAAAAAAAAATAGCAGAATAAAATTATCACGACGTTTCGGCCACAACACAAGTAGCCTTCCTCAGGTGAAGAAACAGGACTGCAAGCTTCACTCAAGCGCTGTCTTCCGGACAGTCCTGTTTCTTCACCTGAGGAAGGCTACTTGTGTTGTGGCTGAAACGTCGTGAGAATTTTATTCTGTTATTATTTTTATTATTTTATCTCCATTCTACGTGACTTTACCGAAAGAGCCCAGAAGATGTATCCCTGCAGTCACGAAAGCTTTAAATCGAAATGTTGAGTGTTTCTTTATTCTCTGCTTCGTTCACATTTCCCACTCCTTAACTTCACTGCGCAAACACAGCCAAGCCTCCGAGAGCTTCTGCTGCAAGTTCAATTTTCTATTTTCTGATAGCGTTTATTTAATCTGATGAGATTTATTTGACTCTTTTCTTTGCCGCAAACCCACCAGTGGTGTGCAGTCAGTGCATTTCATCGGCACTTCCTTATGAAAATATATGAATTCATTATAAAGCTCGTGTTGTTTCTTATTGCATCAGCAATAGTCTCTTGTTTGTAAACAATAGTGACTTTTTTTCATTACACGGTTCACAATGCACGGTGGAACGTGAATGCACTGAACTGCAGTAGCCTTTTTCAATTTAATTTTAGCTGAGACATGCTTTGGAGGCATTTCAAATCGGCAGCACATTCCACGACAAGGGCCTTAATTAGGGCTGCCTTGTTTAAGTGGCCTCTTCATGCTAGGGAGATGTAAGCTTCACACATGCTCTCATCTCTCACCGTCACCTGTCACTACAATGCCTGCACTTCCCCGGCAACCTTTAGTCAATTACCAGTTCCCCTTCAGAGACCTCAATCCACTCAATCTTTGTCCTGCCTCTTCACACTTGGCTTTGCTTGTCTTTTTTATGCTAAATCATATTTTATCACATTAAGGAAAATATTCCTCCTTTGCAGCGATGGCAGCAGTAGCATTGATGCGGCTTCGCTGCATTTTTATGACCTGTTTGTGATCATGCATCATAAACCATTTTAAGCAGAGAGACAAGACACCGGTATAAAAACTAAGTAAATAAATAAACAAGCATGATGAAGCAATTTTGCACTCAGGAATGTATACATAAGAGTGAAAGAGAGAAATACATTATTTTCATAGTTGGGTTTACAAACATTATTGTTGACATTTATAGGCTTTCATGAATTTTATGAAACTCTGCCACGTAATATAGAGCGTTACTCTCTTGGACACCTTTTTATCATTTTAAGAGACTTTAGGAAAGCATCTTTAAAAAAATCAAACAGGTTATGTTTCATGATTTGTCAACAACAAAAGGTGAATCAAATTGTTTTGAACGGTAAGCTGCTATCACGGGGACTCCATTAAAATAAATGTTCCACTCTCCTCCATTAGCCTCAATTTCTCAGTCTCATTTCCTTCCCATCAGTCATTGCCCGCCAAGATGTGTGCTCCCCATTTATAGGAAAGTACACTCATTTTGCAGTGCATAATATGCACGTTTGTCTATAATGTGCTTGTCTATTTATATACATGTCACTGCATATATTGTGTGCCCGCGTGTGCATAACGTCTAGGTGTCTGCTGTTTGGGGAGCGGTAGTGTAGCGGTGAACCGGTGCCTCCCCTAGGTCGACTCAGCCTCAAATGAGTACCTATTGCAGTGTGCGAATATCGCCGCTAGAGAGACAAAGGCGGCCGCGCGTGGTGTTGGCCACCCACCCCACCCTCCTGTGGCGTGCCAGCCTTCATAGGTGCTCGCTAACAGCGGGGGATCTTTGTCTTTGGTGTCTGCTTTGTGCGCCATTTTCATTGATGGGCAGACCATTCGGTGTATGGTGCACATTTTCTACAAAAAACACACTGTGTGTATGTGTGTGAGATGGAGCTGTCATTTGACTAAAACGCAACTAACTATACCTCGTTGGTGAAGCTCAACAGAGTTTATAAACACATGTCCATATTGTAGATTTGAGCCAAATAAACGTACAGTGAGGGAAAACAGTATTTGATCCCCTGCTGATTTTGTACGTTTGCCCACTGACAAAGAAATTATCAAATTTTGATTTAAAGCTTTCGTGACTGCAGTAATTCATATTCTTAGCTCTTTCGGCAAAGTCACGTTGAAGGGAAACAATAAAATAATAAAATATATATGAAACAAAATTCTCACGACGTTTCGACCATAACACAAACGGTCATCATCAGTTGGTTTTCACACCTGATGATGACCGTTTGTGTTATGGTCGAAACGTCGTGATAATTTTATTGTTTTATATATATTTTATTGTTTCCCTTCAACGTGACTTTACCGAAAGAGCTAAGAATAAAGCAATGATCAGTCTATAATTTTAATGGTAGGTTTATTTGAACAGTGAGAGACAGAATAACAACAACAAAATCCAGAAAAACGCATGTCAAAAATGTTATAAATTGATTTGCATTTTAATGAGGGAAATAAGTATTTGACCCCCTCTCAATCAGAAAGATTTCTGGCTCCCAGGTGTCTTTTATACAGGTAACGAGCTGAGATTAGGAGCACACTCTTAAAGGGAGTGCTCCTAATCTCAGCTTGTTACCTGTATAAAAGACACCTGTCCACAGAAGCAATCAATCAGATTCCAAAGTCTCCACCATGGCCAAGACCAAAGAGCTCTCCAAGGATGTCAGGGACAAGATTGTAGACCTACACAAGGCTGGAATGGGCTACAAGACCATTGCCAAGCACCTTGGTGAGAAGGTGACAACAGTTTGGTGCGATTATTCGCAAATGGAAGAAACACAAAAGAACTGTCAATCTCCCTCGGCCTGGGGCTCCGTGCAAGATCTCACCTCGTGGAGTTGCAATGATCATGAGAACGGTGAGGAATCAGCCCAGAACTACACGGAAGGATCTTGTCAATGATCTCAAGGCAGCTGGGACCATAGTCACCAAGAGAATAATTGGTAACACACTACGCCGTGAAGGACTCAAATCCTGCAGCGCCCGCAAGGTCCCCCTGCTTAAGAAAGCACATATAGATGCCCGTCTGAAGTTTGCCAATGAACATCTGAATGATTCAGAGGACAACTGGGTGAAAGTGTTGTGGTCAGATGAGATCAAAATGGAGCTCTTTGGCATCAACTCAACTCGCCGTGTTTGGAGGAGGAGGAATGCTGCCGATGAACCCAAGAACACTATCCCCACCGTCAAACATGGAGGTGGAAACATTATGCTTTGGGGGTGTTTTTCTGCTAAGGGGACAGGACAACTTCGCCGCATCAAAGGGACGATGGACGGGGCCATGTACCGTCAAATTTTGGGTGAGAACCTCCTTCCCTCAGCCAGGGCATTGAAAATGGGTTGTGGATGGGTATTCCAGCATGACAATGACCCAAAACACACGGCCAAGGCAACAAAGGAGTGGCTCAAGAAGAAGCACATTAAGGTCCTGGAGTGGCCTAGCCAGTCTCCAGACATTAATCCCATAGAAAATCTGTGGAGGGAGCTGAAGGTTCAAGTTGCCAAACGTCAGCCTCGAAACTTTAATGACTTGGAGAAGATCTGCAAAGAGGAGTGGGACAAAATCACTCCTGAGATGTGTGCAAACCTGGTGGCCAACTACAAGAAACGTCTGACCTCTGTGATTGCCAACAAGGGTTTTGCCACCAAGTACTAAGTCATGTTTTGCAGAGGAGTCAAATACTTATTTCCCTCATTAAAATGCAAATCAATTCATAACATTTTTGACATGCATTTTTTCTGGATTTTGTTGTTGCTATTCTGTCTCTCACTGTTCAAATAAACCCACCATTAAAATTATAGACTGATCATTTCTCTGTCAGTGGGCAAACGTACAATATCAGCAGGGAATCAAATACTTTTTTCCCTCACTGTAAACTTGTTTCTTTTTTTTATTATAATCGAGGCATGATGGTGATGTGATACCGATCAGCCCATTAAGTTACACTCGTGCTACATCACACAGCAGTGGGACACACCGGGGGTTTACATGCAGCCATTGCCCCGTGAATGTGGGTCTTCATCTTCACCCTTTAGTAACCCCCTCACTGCAAACCTGCCTATCCTGCACTGATCCGCTCCATCCGTGTCACGCGGATACAGTCGCTTGCAGCATGTCTCTTTGGACTCTTTATTTGTGTCGCCCCTCTCCATCGACTCAGTCGCCTAGGATGGTCACCTTTGCGAGCAACTCAAGCTCCTGGATGAACGAGGCACTGAAAGCCTCCTACGACCTTAAGGTCACAGTCCCAGCGAAGGCAACTAAAATGCATCACCTTAGAAATGCGGCGGGGAAATAAAGATTGAATTGGGTGAGGAACAAGCGGATCGGGGACATAGTCGGAGAAGGAGAACTCCTTGAGACGATGGGACAGGCAAGACGCGAAGAAAGAGGGCTAAGAAAAAAGTGGGAAGATGGTGTCATGGAGGCTTTAAAAAAGAGTGATAGGGCTGCAGAAGGATGGGAGACATAAAAAGAGATGGTAAGACAGGAAGGCATGCAGACATTCTATTTATTAACTAACCCAGGAAATGTGTGGACGTGAAGATGATGATGACAACGATGATGATGATGATGATGGTCTATGTCATTGTACATATGTATGTGTTCGTGTGTACCCACGTGTAGAAGCACAATTGTTCTGACCCTTTGCTCTAGTGTTCTGAGTGGCCTGATTCACCAGGCAACTGGGTATTTACCTGATAAGCCAAGCCTGGAATTGGGTCATCACACAGCGTGACATAAATCTCAGCTTCAATCAGTTGGCTGTTGATTTAAGTTGCCTGAAGGATGAGGCGGCTCGAACTCCACGTTCGGCGCACCAGACGAATTCCCAGTCGCCCAGATGCCCGGCCTGAACCTGTGTTGTGTCGTGTCGATTTAGGAGTTATACGCAGGGAGAGACGAGTGGTGCGCCCAGCCCAGGGGGACGGGAGGCGCTGCTCACCTCAGCTGCAGCAAAGCAAGCCGTGCCCAGTGCTACCCTGCTACCGCTGGGAGTACGGGCAGTGGTCCGGCTGCCTGCTCCAGGTGCACAGATTTGAGTTTTTCCCCAACCGCTCCCCCTCTCCCAATTGTATCCCAGTTGTGCCGTCAGTTTCATGCTACGAGCCGAGGATATGTTTCAGAGCAGTGCAATCTGTTTGTATAACAGAACGGCCGAAGGAAGCAGATATCATAGAACTGCTACTGGGATCCTTGCAAGTTACTGCCAGTCCACACTGTATAAGGAACCATTACTCATGCGATGAGTAATTTTCGTCGCATGACAGCCAAACGTTTAATTTAAAAGCTGGAATTTATCCAAATTAAGTGCAGAACCACATTTAATGTGATTGTCTTTTTTTGTGCGGTCATTGGTGACTGGGCTGAGATAATCAACTCGTTGTACTCGAGAACCTGGTTTAATCACAGGGGTGCATGACCCCGGGAAAATCCCACTGTGTGGGTCCCCCCCCCCCCCATGCCTTCAAACTAAACCGGAAATATTACATCTGACACTGTGACATCAAAGCGCGGGGCCCCCCAAAGTGCGGGGCCCGGGACGATCGCCCCAATTCGCCGTACCCTAGGGACAGCTCTGATCACAGGCCTGTAACCACTCGGCCACAACTATAGATTGTATTTTTATCGATCTACAGTGCGGGAGTTCCACAGCTTCTTTGATGATAAATGATGTCGCTTGTTTTCTATTGCAGTTCGATGAATGGTCGCGATTCAGCTTCACTGTTCAATAAAAATACATATTGTTTTACGTCGCGGCGCAATGTCTTGGCCACGAGTGGCTGCAGGAGTCACGTGAACCCATTGCATACAAATTATAATAGATTTAAAGGTATCAGTCCAATACAATTTGATCCATTTATCATGAGCTTACCAATATTAATAAATGCATCAATGCATCATTAAATTCCTAATCATCACATGTTTCAACCTTTCACCAATATTTAATTACTGCTAAATTCTGGCTTCATTATTTATGTCGTCAAATGTCAAATTGTCTCTCTTCCCAAAAAGCAAAGGGGAGTCCAGTCTCTCTGCAGGACAACCACTTTTGTCTTTCCACACAGATTTTCCTCAACCCCAGAGGTGTGATATGTTAGATCAACCCCCGTCCGACAAGGATATGATACGAATTCACATGTGCATGATTTTAACTATTATACTCAGGCCACGCATTCTTCAGTGTGATATTAATGATCACATGGGCTTAGGCTCACGAAGGATCCAGATAATGCTGTTCACTGGGTCCACTTAAATGGCTTTATTGAGCCTTCTTTCTTGATTTGAAGCTTTCGTGATTGCAGGAATCCATACTCTTTGGTTCTTTCGGTAAAGTCACGTAGGTAGAAATAAAATAAAACAAATAAAACAACAAATTAAAATAAGCCTTCATGATTTGTCTTTGGTTCCCTAAAATGCAGCCTACTCTGATTTCACCAGCTGAGTCACTGGGAACGCATTGGTGTTCAGAATACCTCTGGAGTTGTTAGCACACTGCACTACGAGTGCAGCAACTTCATATTGATTTCCAGCCATGACTAACATCAGTGGCGAATTATATCTGAACCGATCATGAGCACCCCCCCCCCCCCGCATTGACCAGCGTTGTGAAGTATGGTCAAACAACCCCCATGGCAAATATGGTGTTGGGAGGCCTTCAAACAGAATTAGATTGACAAGGGCTGTAATATAGTACACGATATCTATCGGTGTCATTAGTTCACGAGGTGGGAAACTACTACAGGAAAAACAAATACAAGACTGACAGCTTCCAGTATTAGATGACATTGCCAGCTTCAAGTAGAGTCCACAGTCGGTGTTTCCCAGTGAGAGGTTTCTGGGCCACTTGGGAACCTGTGGCGACTGCAGTAAAACTTTTTTTCTTTTCACTTTTCTGAGACATTGATCCTGAATTATGCTTTCACTGGAAGGAGTATGGTGGGGTTTAGGCCCTAACCTAGCACTGCAATACGCTAGAGTAGTTCCCCAGTGGCTGTGCGTATTTTTCACAGTTCCATAGGCAGTTGGGGGCGGTGACATGGCCGAGCGGTCGCGCGTTTTCCACTTGTTGCAGGGGTTTGCGGTTGAAGCCCAGAAGCCTCCCTGGTTAATGCTAAACTGCTGGTACAATAACCACAACATGTGCATCTTCTGCTTCATAATGTAGACCCGATGAAAAAAAGTAGGCCATGTCTACTGCCTTCATGGTCGAAATTTGAACATTACTCACAAATTACCTAATCTCGTAAAACTATGTGGCAAAATCACTCTCACTGTAAAATTACTGCACACGATTCTGAGCTGTGAAACGGAGCACTTTTGTGATAGTCTTGCACCTCCGATTAGGACGGTTGGCTTACGCAGGGTGCAAAGTAAGTTAAACATACATTCATACATACAATGGCACAAATACCAAATGTACCAATTATTTGATAGACAAGCTACTGATAATGTGTGTACAACCATATTCAGACGTCTGAGCATCAAATGTGATTATTTGAGGCTGAATTTGTTTAGAATTATCCGTGTGTAGCTGCGGAAGTTCTGAGTGAAGGTTGAATAAACTGAGAGCAATGATGTGCCTATTTGGACATGTGCACAGTGTTGGCAGTGTCGTTCGTACATTTGTGTTCGGAATGGCATGCTGCTACGATGTGGCAGCTGTTTCTATATGGAGACGTGCCAAGGCAGGGTGCAAATCCGCTCATGTGTGCACGAGAGAGAGTGCAGCCACAAAACATTAAACTCGTGTGCCTCTGACTGAGCCGACTTTCCAATGCAGGATGCACAGTGCGGGGAAGGTGTCCAGGTGCGTAACGTCTCGTGTGTGGTGACGGACGGGCTAACCAACGACTCGGCGATGGCCGTCGAGGAGGACGACAAGTGCGGAGAGCGGCAGGATGTGCCAGATGGAGAGGCTGCCGAGGAGCTACAGAGAGCCTGTTCTGTGCCCTGCCCAGGTGACTGCAAAATAAATATATAAAAAATTTAAGTTGCCTTTTTTTTCCCCAGTGCTCTATCGGTGTCACGTCATGAGACGAGGCTTCCATCGAGAATGCTCCCGGAGCAGTGGATCACTCCGTGTGAGAGAATAGTCGACGAAATGAGATGTCAGAATTATTTCCGAGATATGCTTCAAGTGGCCTTTTCCATGCACAGCAATCTGGGGTGTAATTTGATGCACACAATGTCGCATGAAAGTCAAAGCGGTTTTTTTTTTATTCCCAGAGCAACAATTTAATATGTTGGGGGTTTTTTTTGTAGAGTCATGTAGTTACGAACATGGTTCATTCAAGAATGACTGAAACCCAGGTTGAATCTCAGAATCTCAGCAATGCCAGCTCAGCAGTCTGGTCTCATAGCCACTCAGACACCTCAAGTGCAGAACTTCTTCTTAGAGTAACGGCTCTCCCCGTGGTTTCCCTTCTATTCATGTGGCTGTGTCAGCTCGGCATAACTCTTACAAACATTCAGACGTTTGCGCCGCCTGCACATGCGAAGTAAGCAAAGCTTTCCTTGTGAAGAGGCACGGTTGCAACTCATGTCAAAGCCAATGATAAATCGCCAGCTCCCCACCCAAGAGCCAGATGGCCTGTTCACTGCATGGCTTCGCCTGTCTCCCACTCCTCCCACATAGAGGGCCGAGCAGAGGACATTTTGTAATCACGTACGAGTGGGTGGGACACCAACCATGAGCCTCCCCATTATTGTTAATCACGAACGAGTGCTTTTCAGGACTGTGTCTGCACCATGAACTGCTAAGATTGTCTGTCAATTTATATTTTGTGTTGGAGAGGTTTTTTTGGGATATTTAGGCTTCATTACAAACAAACAAAATCTACGTTTTTTTTTCCCTGGTGTTTAAACGTTGCTATCCAGTGGTCAAAAATAAAAACAACAAATGTATTGAAAAATACAGCTTACTAGTAGCCATATGTGAAATATTTGAACATGTATTGCTTCGATTACACGTGTGTTTACATTTGGAATGAAGCTGTATATTCACAAGCATCTCTTCTCATTAACGGCAACTTATATAATCAATATTAACAAAAGTTAATTGAATATAAAACAAACTGTGTAAATAAACACATTATTTCGAATGTTAATGGGGTGGCGCAGGGTAGCAGTGGTTGACCCACTGTGCTATTAACCTATTAACCTGGTGACCTCAGTTTAATACCTGCCCTTCCCTTCACCAACCCACACTCACCAGCATTGTGATGCATGGTCAAATACCATCAATGAATGATACTACAAGAAGGAATGCCTTCTACCAGCAGTGGCATGACGCGAGCCTAACTATTATCATAGCACAGGTAATGCCAAGTGGAATTCATTGGAGGAACCACAGCGGTCAACCACAGGAGTCACGTGCATTGCCAAATGCATCATGGTTCGTCAAAACATATAATTAAGGAATTTAACTACATTTTGAGGACTTTTTTTGTCCACATCGTACGTGCTGACGGGGCCTCTAAATGTGGGGAATGTCATGACACCCGAGATGTGGCCACATTTAGGGACTTTATAATTCCGAATTGCATTGTACTCTTAATAATGGCCCAGCTTTCTTGAAAATTAGAAGCAACCATTGGCTCGTTTCTACTTTAGTAGTCACATCAGACCAGCTTTGACTGCACGGTTGGGACATTTGAGAGTGAATCAAAATGAGTGTATCTGTTGGCGAAGCTGAGTTGTTTTGGTACGAGAAGATGGAAGACAGAAAGTTATGAGATTTCTGTTACTGCTGCTCTTGTCGGCATTCTGCAGAAGATTTTGGGGAGCACTGCAAATGAAGGAAAATAAGGGCCTGTGGACGAGCTTAAGGTGCAGGTAAAGGTGAAACCCTGCAATGTCTCACTCACGTCATGGCTGGAATGAGGGCCTTCACTAGAGGGAGCTATAAAGAACCTCTCCCTTTGAGCTAATAAACAATTATATGATTCCAATTACTATAAATGTAAATAGACAGGAAGAATTGCCATTCTCCTGGCAGAGAGGGGGGAACAAACGTGACTAAGTGACTGTCAGATAATGCCATTTCATATCTCCAAAGCATGACACACTGAACACCTCTGAAGAATGATGCATGTCTTTATATAGTTTAATAAAGACAACATGCAGATATATTGTTGCTGCTGTTAACAGCAGATATATTCACAGGAAGCTACGTGCACATTTTACCTATTCTCGTTTAGCACATTTACTCAAGATCCAATAATGAGGGTCTTAAATGATGATCCCTTGGACTTTCCAGTAAAACTCTACACTTCCAGGCAACCACTTACCTCAACAGTTTATTACTTATCTGCTTTAATTAAGGGTACTTATTTCACCCGTAAACAAGATGCGACGTTTTGCTTGCTTGCTTGCGCGCTCTGGCATCAAAATAAATAAGCTTAAACGAATGCATGGTTAATTTCAGAAGAGTCAATACAAGGGCCAAAGAACTATCAGCCCAGCAATAAAGATAGGGCTACACAGCGTGCACTAGCAATGTGTGGCGTATGTTAACGTGGTAACCGTCAGGTGCTCCCCGGAACAATAACTTCAAAATCGATAGCAGCCTGGCCCGAATGCCTGCTTGGGGACGTGACACTTCACAGAGAAATTGAGCGTGCAGGCAGTCGGGAGGGTGGATTTCTGCGGATGGTTTGCAGGCTTATTGGAAATCAATAGAATTTTTAATTAACTTTTTTTTTACATGCGTCTGCTACGTGTTTTCGTGTAACTCGGGATTTAGCTGATATGTTAGCATTTAAAAGGACAACTTCATTTTTAAAGAAAGTCTAGCCACACCTCAGCCAAACCTCGTCTGAAACTTGCATTGCAGTTGACATGATGTGCATAATACCATGAATTCATTGCTTTGTTACAAAAACCCTGACGCCTGCTGTATATTTGGAGTTTGCATGTTCTCCCCACGTACATTTTTCTCCAAGTCCTCCGGCTTTTCCCTCCACATTTAGAAACATGCGTTTATAGAATTTGGCTGATCTAAATTTCGGCATAAGCCACCTCAGTGGGCTATCATCTATGGCCATGTGACTTCTGAAAAGAGCTATATAGCTCAGTGGGCCTTATCTGATAAAATAAAAAAAATTGTTTAGTTTAACTGTTTTCATGTCCCAAGAGCCATCACATTTTTGATAATTCGATTTTGATGGAAATGCTTCAGAAGTGAGACAAGTCTTATTTTGTGTTAAAATTATTTTGGACAGAAATTTTACTCTGCAATGATGGTTCAAGTGCACTTGGCTGTCAACAATTTGATAAGAGATATGAAATAATTACACTTGGTGGGATCCTGTGGGGAGGCTGAGTACTGTCGACATCCTGATTGTAATTTTGTTTGACTTGCTGCTCAAACAGGGGACCTGATTTGCATGAGACATCAATAACGTCCACTCCACCCAGATTCTACCCGTCAAGTTAATTAGCAGCATGTAATTAATGAAAATAATTACATAACACCAGTTTGTATGTGCGCGTGTGTGATAACGACCTGTATTGGCTTGGCATTGATCTTAATGAGCTTGGAGCAAACCATTGTCACATGTTGTCGTCAATGTGCATGCAATAACATTACAAAAGTCAAAAGTCATGAATGTAATCAGCATTTAATTACATATCTATGAGAGCTGGGCTATTTTATTATTTCATTAAACAATCACTCTACCGATTATTGGTTCGATTATGCCATGCATCGAAAAATACGAAAATTGTTGGGATAAACAAAGTCACTTCTGTTCCTATGTGGAGCTGTGGATTGAAGACAATGGGCAGGGTTTGGTGACGTCGTGATCTTTATCATCCGGGGCGTGGCTTGTAGGGGATTCCCACCTTTGGAGTGAAGGATGTGGGGGGCATCCACTGTTTTTAATTAGGCACAAGTAATCGACTTAAAAAAATGACAATGCATCAAGAATCATCGAATGGTTTTGAATGTTTTCCACAGTATAATGCAGCACTGGCTTCACAAAGAGCTGTACATTATAATCAACCCACATACGTAGCACTAGTACGTATCTAAGTCTGAACACTTGTTATCTTGCACTTCTACGAGTCCAGCCCATCACAAATGCACGCTGATCACACAGTGTATGCTCTTTGTTTTATGTCTGTTGCAAAACTGGCTCGGACTCGAGGATGGATCCCAAACATGCGCGGGTAACTGGTTCCAGGTCTTCTGTTGATCCTAGACCAGCAACAGTTTACATCCAGAGTGTTAATACAGGGGAGAACGTTTTTTTAATTAACCATTTTGTGAGGGACCAAAATCGTAGATCCTGTTTTCCCTGCATTCCCATTTATCCGTAAAAAAATTTGTTCCTGATAATTGGAAAAATGTGGCCACTCTTGATAGATTTTGCAGACTCACCGACTTGTGCAGATGATGGAAATTGTGGGTGAAAGGGTGACAGATAAGATGAATTCCTTCCTGTACGTGTAATGTTTGTTATTTACAAATTAAATCGACGTTGTTTAATGGCCACATTAGTTGCAAAGGTTTCACTACCACATAGTTTGACGTTTTAAATACGGGTGATCGTGACTTTAACGCATTTTGAGAGACTCCATTCACTGGCAACCTTGGCCTCAGTCCATGAGAAAATTCGGACCCCAGGGGAAGTCGGTAGACGCTTCCAGCAGTACGCCAACATGGGTTCTAATGGTGGATCTGTCTCGCTTTTAAATGTTCGATTTAATATATTGGATTGAGAAGAGGAGCCCCCATCTTTACATTATTTCTTTAAAGCTTGAATTTAGTTATCTCACTTATTATTACAATTGATAATACAATTACGCAAAGTCTTCTTTTGTAAAATGTGATTCCTAATTTGACTTGTTTTGGCCTAAGAAATGTAATTCCCGGCCATTTGGTCGCATTAGATTGCTCATTAGTTTTCTTACACACGTTTTACAAGCAGAGTAATTTGGCGTAATCAAGGTAATGATTTGAAATTAACAGTAACATCTTAAGTTTTGTGAGTAAAAAAAAATCTGTACTTTTCAAATGACAAACATCACATTTAATTTACAACCAAATGACAGTAAAAAAAAATACTTTGACATGATAAATAGGACAATTAAATGCCGTTTGCTAAATTCACTCGCTTTTTTTATTGCAGCCTTTATACCTTGTACATTTATTTGAGAAGCAGTCATTGTGCCAGCTGACAAACATTAAACCTGAATGTGTATCCATTAGGCTGGTAGCGATACATCAATTTAACACGGACATTGACGCCGCAGGCACCGCTTGTAATCCAAGTGGGGTTGTCCGGGTAGTAGAGCCGCTTGCTGAACGTATCTTCTCTCAAGCTTTCACCACGCGCTGCTGTGAGCACCCTCAGGAGTTGAATATTGGCTCTACTGGAGGAATTGAATATTGGTTCTACTGGAGGAGTCGAATATTCACCATTAGATTAGTTTTAATGTTCACTCTCCGGGAGTGAATTTTCAGTCTGAATATTGGTTCCTCTGGAGGAGGAGTTGAATGTTCCAATTTCAGGAGTAGCTGAATATTGGTTCCTCTGGAGGAATTGAATGTTCCAATTTCAGGAGTAGCTGAATATGGGCTCCACTATAGGAGTTGAATGTTCCAATTTCAGGAGTAGCATATGGGTTCCTCTGGAGGAGTTTAATGTTCCAATTTCAGGAGTAGCTGAATATGGGCTCCACTGGAGGAGTTGGAACATGATAACCCCCATATTAACTCATCGATTTGTTAATTAAAATCCATTCTTACATGAAAGAAACACTCAATATATCATGCTTTTGAGAATCGACAATCCATAATGTGATGAAAACTGTATACTAATGTTATATTTAGGCTAAACGAGCAAATACATGTAAGATGCAAATAAACTATTACAAATACAAAGTAAATAAATTAGACAAAACTATTGATTTGTCTCATTGAGTTGCAACCGACAGTTACAGATAAAAGCTGGGGGGTGAATCACGACATCCCTCATCTCCATGTCTCGCTTGTGTCACCACTAGGTTAAGCCATGAAGATTCCCCATAAGGCAATTCACACGTATATATTTTTTATATTGAAAGACAAAACATTTTTTGCAAATATTTGTGAAATGTCCATATCCATCTTACATTGAGAGGCAAAGGTTAATTATTTTTCAGTGCTGTATTTGAGCATGATATGTTTTATAGTGTAAACTTTAATCATAACAAGTGATTTCCCAAAGTGTGGGAAATTGATTAAAAGAACCGGAGTCACTTGTGTTCTACAGAATATAGACTATTAAAAAGCGAAAAACCTCTGTCTGCTGCTAGTGTGGATCTGCCATTAGTGACAGCGGACATTGGACCTAGCTTTTTATTGAAGGGACTTTAATTTTAACACTCTCCAAAATATCATGGGACCTCCTTTGCCAGTAACAAAATATGATAATAGGTTTTTCCCCTTTTTTCTGGCAACAAAACAGGTGTTAAGATGTTAAAACACCAAACGGAAGCCTTTAACAAGGAATCATGTCTGCATTAACCCCAATGCTTGTGGTCAGAATGCAAACAAAAAACGTACTCTGATAATATATGCATTGTCTTTGAAACTGATTGGTCCACACCAGAAACAGCTTTCAGAGTATATTTTTTGTTTGCATTCTGACCACAAGTATTGTGGTTAATGCAGACATGATTCCTGGTAAAAAGTTTCAGTTTGGTGTTTTAACATCTTAACACCTGTTCTGTTGCCAGAAAAAAGGGGGAAAACCTATTATCACTCTCCAAAATAGATATAAATGGTTAATGCATCGCTCTACCCGCCTGCATGATCCAATATGAACAAAACTTTTGCTGCTTATCGAAAACTGGCCAAATATTATCAAAGGATTGCCCAAAAATTGGAAACAAACCCAGAGCTTCCAGGGAAAGTGTGCATCTTCGCTCTCTCACCCCAACCTGATAATATATACTTGTGACATCTTCTTACAACGTCTCATGCAATGCGATGCCATCTCACTGTGCGGCTTCAGACGTTACGTTTGTTTCTCGCTTACTCAGACAAAGACCCCCCATATATCTCTTGACGATAGAAGCAAGTGCTGTTAGCGAACACCTATGAAGGCCGGCATGGCACGCGAGGGGGTGGGTGGCGATGTTTACAAACCACACCAGGTACTTATATGAGGCTGAGTCGACCTAGGGGAGGCCCAGGACCAGTCCAGATAATCGTCACTGGTGTCAGCCGTGAGCGGGAATTGAACCCACGCCGCCGGGTTCGTAGAGCAATGCGCTAACTACAACTTTACCGCTCCCCTATCACTTACTAAATACACCTCAGGACAAAGCGCATGTTGGAAAGCGTTACGGAATCCTTGCACCTACATGATTTTTCTCCCCAGTTTTTAATTGCACCGTTGTCCCCACCGGCTGCTCCGTGGCGCGCGTTTCCACGTGTTTCTCTCGGCCGTCCCAGGAGACTGCCGCCTGGGCAAGTGGTCCGACTGGAGCGTGTGTCAGCTGATGTGCGCCACCGGCAGCAACTTGGGGCTGCGCGGCGTGCAGGCGCGCTCGCGCGTCGCCCTCGGAGCTGCGGTGCCGGAGAGCCGTGCCGCCTGCCCGGCGCAGGTCTGGGAGTCGCGCCCGTGCGACGGTGAGGCGGCCTCCTCTTCTGATGCCTCGGGTTCGGCTTCTGTCGTCGCGACGATTAGCTTTGTTCGCGTAATATTGGCAATAATTTTTTCCACCCAAATTAAAAAAAAACAACATGTGAGTTTCCCCCGAGACGCCAAGTAGGTCCAGGTATTCGCGTGGAGGATTATTTTAAGATATCCTTGGTTTCGGTGATGCAGATGATTAAAAATAACGGTGTGTTCAGTCGTTTACTTGTTCTGCGGTTTGGAAATGTGTGCAAACGATTTAGCTGTGCAGGTGTTCATTTCTGCTTGAGGTGGCATGAGGGGATAGAGTTGATTATTTGCCTCCTCTCCTGAACTTGAGCATTGTCACTTGGAACTAAGACGTGCTCTTAATATTCGCTGGCTCACTCACATTCCGTGATTCACAGAGGCAACATCGTCCCCAGGGTGGTCACTGTTGGCACCTTCCGGCGATCGCTCTTCTCTGGCTCGCGTTGCTCAGCCATAGTTCTGCAGCTGTGCTGCAGAGCACCGAGCAGGGGTGCTCAATCATTTTCAAACCTCGGCAGTGTACACTGGCCTAGGGAATTGAACCTCTGACCTCCCACTCAAAGCAGACACTCTAACCATAAGGCATTGGCTTACTCCGGTGATGGTCATATGTTTTGGTATTGATTTTTCCATAGTTCTGGTAATGCTGCAATGGTGTGATAGCAGCTTTGGGACGAAAGCAATTTGTAGCGGTGTGCCGTTCATTTTTCAAAAAGATAGCACGTACAGCGCCGTTTAATTTTTAATGGCAGGACGGGGAGTCGTTACAATGCAAGAGTTACATGCATTGCTTCGTGGTGCTTGCAAACAGATGGAAAGTGCTTTCAGTACCAATGGAGGTCAGGGCCTTGGCGAGGGACGGAGAGAGAGGTGTGGTGTGCCCGCTCGGATGGCATCAATGTGACCGGTATGATCGTGATTGTTGTTACTGCGTTCTTACAAACCCCATTCCAGAGCATGACGTTTAAAATGCATTCAACCCTTAACACGCCCTTCTCCGTATTAAACACAGGTGGTTGTCTCGCTTCATCCGAGCCGCCCAGGATGAGATCTTGCCAGCCACCCTGCCCGAAACCCAACTCATTCTGTACACAGGTGGGGAGACCGCAGTTGATGTTTAGCTGACACGTTCATCATCTCTATCTTTAAAAAAAAGAATCGTTCATCCTTTTACACGGTGTCAGAATTTGTCAGATGAGTTCAGTTGAACCATTCGCAGAGCCTCAGCCACTCCTGGTGATGAGGCTTGTCAAAGCACAATGTTCAATATAATAAGGCCAAGTGGAGTGTGGGAGGGATGGGCTTGATTCCACGGTATATTTTAACTGAACTACTGCGAGATACAACTCGGCCACTGGAAAGCATTGTGGTAGGCAGAGATAAGCGCTGAATAACAGAGCTTTTGGATGTTCATACTTAATTAGGAAAACAATTAGGCCACCACATGTTTGTCAATATCTTTCTGTGTGATCTTGTTCGGGTTTATTTGTTTGAAAAAACCTGCCGAGCATTTTTGCAATGCTAAATCGGGACGGACAAAGGGGGCATATATTTAAGGTTTGCTTGAGCACGTCAGATTTGGCCAAATCACGAGCACCTTTTTCTTATAATGCACTGTGTAAGTGAGGCTGTCAATAATGGTGCCAGACGTGGTTGTGCATGTCTCTGATCCAGAACTTTCCAGGCAGGAGTTAGTGGGTCGAATAGATTTGTGAAACTCCAGAACTATCCGGGCTCTTGAGGTGGATAGGAGTGTGTTCATGCGAAATCTTCAAGAGTTATTCCATTATATGGATGGATTGTCTCCAAGTGCATTGATATCTTCCCACAAAAAGGAAAACACTCAATTAAATTAAATTCGCCAAACATCCCAGTACAGGAGCCTTCTGAAAAATAGTGTTGAGATGTATTGAGGCTTTCCTAGATTAATGCATTACATTATTATACCTATTATTATTACTGCATACGTTATAGCAATTGTTTGTATCTTATGGTTGTATCTTGTGTTAATCGGGTCATTATCCAAAGTTTCACTCCACGTGCTGGGAGTTCTTACAAGAAATCAGTTCTTGAATTGAATTCATGAATTCACAAGGAATTATTCAGTCACTGGAGCGAAACATTGGATATCATGCTGAACAATATGGGATGCAACCCAAAAACCCATTGGGAGAGAGCTATCTATCTATAACTAATATAATATAAACTAAACTATAAAATGAAACTATTTTTATTTTACCAGGTAAGGCCCACTGAACTATATAGCTCTTTTTCAGAAGCGACCAGGCCACAAATGATAGCTCAACAAAGTGGCTTGTCATGTGGAAGTTTATAGCAGCCAAATACTCTAAATGCGTGTTTCTAAATGTGGAGGGGAAAACCAAAGTACCGGAAGAAAAATCCACGCGGCCACAGGGAGAGAGACATGCAAACTCCAAAGCTACAGCAGGCGTCAGGGTCAGGATCGAACACACGACCTCCTGTACACCAGGCGAGGTAGTAAACGTCTTGCTACTGTGGCGAAGCTATGTAATATGATTATAAGTGCATTGAATAAGTACAAACTGACGGTCGTCATTGTCGTCGTTCTCTGCTGTGCGTGAGCAGACGGGGACGTGCGAGTGTGCGCGGGGGTTCTCACGAGCGAGTGTGCTGGGCGGGACGGCGGTGCGGTGCGAGCGCGTTACCCTGACAGCTGGCGCCGGTAGTGGCGGCAGCGGCAGTGGAGGCGGCGGTGGTGAGCACAGGGCGGACGTCGTGGCCGGTCATGGCGCTGGCCGGAACCGGCCTGACGTGAACGGTGACACGAGGCTCGGCGATGTTCTCCGAACGTGGTCCATGCAGCCCTACGGCCCTGGTACGTGAAAAACAGTTGTGGCTAATTTCCGAGTGCGGGCTGTCACTGCAGAGCACCGCCTGTGCGTGTTATCTCGTGTGGCATGGAATATTTGCAAATGCAGAAGCGTGTGCAAGGTTTTCCACCATCCAGCAATGGGTTTTAATGAGAAGTGGGAAGAATTGCTATTTTTTTAAAATCTAAATTGCCAGGCTTTCATCACGAGCCTATGAAGAAGGGACATTACCCATCACATCGTCTGTAATATATTTTTTCCATGATGGCAGTGCTAATTACGAATGTGTTGAGATTCTTGTTTATTCGTGCTTTGTGCACCACTGCCAAGGCAGTATCGCCAAAAAAATACATGTTTTCATTCTAAGTTCAGCAATTTACCATTTTACAAAGTGGATTTACTCCTCTGTCATGGCCTCGCTTTGTGTGCTGTGATTTACATGTTTCTTTTTTACAGTTGCATCCCGACCATAATTGTAATTGGATGAGAGTCATCACGTATGACTGATTAGGTAGTGGATTGGCTTCCATTAAACCTGCACAAGCAAGTAAGCAACCCTGCTACCCATGACCTTCAGGTCCCTTCTGATCCAGAAGGGTCCCTGGTTGGGGTTATAAGGTGGTTATTGTGGCTGGCTGGGACAATGTCTAGTCAGGTGAACAAATTGCCAGACAGATCAACAGCTGCACTGGAGAAACAGATGGCAGAGGGGTGCCTTAGGCACCAATGTCATACTGCAACAGAGGGCTTGTACTGGCTCCAATAATAAAATGACCTTTACAGAATTCCAGACTGCAGAAGCGCACGACTGGGTGTAGCTTTGCACACTGAAACTTGGGTGAGAAGCACCATTTTCCATCGGTTCCCGTGTCTGTAAATTGAGGCTGTGGTTGAGCGAGTAACTAGTCCCTGTGAAAATGCTGCACACGGCATCTCTAATGAACTCTTCTCATTCTTGGCCGTGGGGAAACCTTCTTGCGGAAGCTCCACGCTGGAGGATTGTGCAGCCTACGAAGGGTCTGGGGCAAAGTGCACAAGATCCCCAAATCCTGATGGCAGGGTGCTTTGGCGTTTACTTGTGGTTGGTCGGAATGAAAAGGCATATGTTCAATGGATATGCTCTGCGGTTAATCTTTGGCGGTTATCCGTGTGGGCACCTTGAAATATCCTCTCTCTTGCCAATGACAGTCATTTTCCCTTCACCTCGGCTGAGCTTTGTAGGCTGTGAGTTTAGATAGCTGCTTTTTTTTCCTCTTTTAAAATATATCACTTGGAAAATCCCTTGAGAATGGAATATCTCATTTGGAAGGGTGGCCAGTGTGTCACTTGCTGCATTGGCCTGGGAGTGGAGAGATTGTGAAGGGGAGATGCACCTACCACTTGTCTGGAGAACCAGGAATATGGTAGCTTTCTAAAGCAGACTCGTTTTGTCGGTTAAAAGCGTTACTGTGGAGAAGGCCCTAGGGTCATCTACAGGCCAGTTGGCTGCGTTTGATCGACTGTTACTGTCGAGACATGGGGAGAGGAAGGCAGGTCGCTTTGAGGGTTTGCTGGGAGGGTCGCTAGGGGTTGGTACCAGAGCGTGTGATGCACTTTGCAAGTCAGGCGACTTTTGTTTGAAGGGCTTTTATATGCATTTGTAGCCATTCGATCAAATGTCTAAATAACTTTTATCCAGGTAATGGTACTTACTCCAATTAAAAGTAAATTTCAAATCTGAAATTTGTGTAATTTCAATTAAATCGGTAATTATTCTGGTCTGTTGGCAACTCAAGGCCTAGAAAAGTCACACTTATCCAGCACTAATTCCTGGTCAAAACTCCTCCCATTGCTACTGTGAGGCAAATTCAATTTACGTAAAAAAATCCCATCATTACTGGTTTTTCACATTTGCACTTTACCTCTCCCCTATCTTCACTTTCATTCTCTATTACTTTGCAATGTGTTTTTAAGATTATCTAGCAAATGTCTGGTGTCCGATTTCTAATACAGATTCATGAATATACCTATTATGGGGGTTATCACTGAATTTGCAGGCCTGTCAATTTACTTGAAGATGTTTTTCTCACAAATGCATGATGTTGAAAAGACATCTAATTTTTCTTATATCTTCATGAAATATTCAGGTCCCTACTCTGTATCAGACTGTTCACACATATAATGAATTTAATATTGCTTACTTTAGCGCATTGACATAGATTTTTTTTTATTCAGATATACAGTATAGTCCTGCAGCTCACACAAGATAGTAGAGCAAGTTTATATATATATACAAAGGATATTTAAATGTTGTCTACACTGCTGATGGACAATATCAAAGTTTTGTCAACACTTTTCAATATATTAATTTGAGTCACTCCAGTCTTGCAACCCATTCTCATGTTTTAATCATCTCGCCCTCACATTTCCTTTTCGAGAAAATTGCACGGTGCGCTGAACACGATGTGAATGCGACCTTCTGTTTCACTAACGTACGCGTGGGGTAGGACGTGAGTCGGCATTCCTCGTTTGCAGCCTTACAGGCGATCAATTGATCGCTACTCCACCGGGCACCACTTCCCTGTTGTTTGTGCTGTGCCTCTCTCGTGAACGTAGCCCATGACCAACCTGGACAGGAAGGACAGTAAAGCACAGCCCTATTGGACCCATTGTTGAGACTTTATACATTGCATTGAGTTCTCTGTTGAGACCTACGTTCCATTAGGCATTAAATCACACGCCTGAAATCACTGCAAATGCATTGTCCAGGGACCCAGTACGCAGACAAAATTAAACTTCTTTTTCTCCCCTCGCCAGCTATAACTTTGCTTTCCAAAGTAAAAAAAAAATGTTTCTCAAAAATAAAACATACAAATCTAAAACGGTGAAATGCATGCGGTATTTCTTGCACTGCTTTCGTCTTTTAGTTTGTCGTTGGGTACTAAATAGTTTTGAAAAGAACGTGCTTTGTCAGTGCATGTTGTCTGCTGATGACATACAGAGCAGAAAAAAAATGCACAGTGACAAGGAAAATGTAACCAAAGCAAGGTGGACGATTGGACTTGGCAGAGGGTTTAGAGAACATGCGCGCGCTATAGACATCACGTTGACTCACAGGAAAAGTGCGTGAGCTTGGGCAAGGACACCTCACTAGAAGGGATGGTGGCCCTCGGTATGAGATGGAACGATGGCGTGCGGCCGAAGGAGGGCACATGCCCGAGAGGACCGTCCATCGTGGAAAATTGAGCAATGATATCAGCATGTGCATAGGAGGCAGGAGCTACAATGGAATATTGCTTGGCGTGACCGTGAGAAATGACGACGGCTTGGCGAGCCCTTCATCCAGCAGTGGATATATCATGGCTGCCGATTATGGGTTCACTGGGCGAGTGTATATTTTAAGAAGTTTGTGGCGGGAGGGGGGGGGGTGGCTTTCTTACATTATGAATAGTGACATAAACATGATACGAGCTCAGGTTGACTTTCAGTGGCGCACAGGGAAAAACACATCATTTATGTTGTCTCCCGATGTGGACGGTCAATAGACCCAGAGTGATATGATTAATGTGTTTCTGCCTTCGCAGGTGCAACAGTTTTCCTGCGCCCGGAATAATGCGCTCGTTTATGCATACATGACTGTATATCAGCGAGGTGGTTGTGAATTGGTGTCATAAAATTGGAATGCTCTACCGTTTTGTCCCTCAAATGGCATCCCTTTTAAAATTGTCCCCGTCGTACGGAAACAAGGCTTGTGTTTTTTTCACAGTCGAGCAACTATCACCGTGTGTTTCGGAGACACTCAACACTCCGGGGGGAGAACCCTAAACGTTAACATGTTTTTTTGACGTTATGGATTTTCTGATTTCACGCCTCCCATCTGCCCTTCCCGTTTTGGAACATGTTCTACATTTTGTTTTTTATTGGACAGCGATTCCTCGTCCACATTCCCCGCGCCTGTTTGTGGTTTTTCTCTCTCTCGTTCCCACGCCCTGTCGGAGCAGACGGAAAGCTGAAAGTGTGGGTTTACGGTGTGTCGGCGGCTGCGTGTGTACTCCTCACCTTCATCGTCTCCATGATATATCTGGCCTGGTAAAGTATAATCATCATAATTATTATCGTCATTACTACCACTAAAGCATTGCACAGTTGCAGTAAATACACAGCGAGTAGCCGTGTAATGATGTTTCGATTCTTCAATCAAAATTGATTCTCATGCTCACGACACGTGCGGAAAATTGCGCGAGTAAGTATCGATTGTTTTCAATTCCTATATCTTGTACGTACAGTAATGAGTTTACGCGAACCATTCGGCCGCTAGAGGCACCACCTTCGCAAGAAACGTTAAAAACTAAATTGATTCTTAAATCAAATCGTGACCCTAGATTGTGACAATTCATTGAATAATGAGGGGAGGTGGTGGTGGGGGAGGGGGAAGGAATCGTTACATGTCTATTTTTGAGGTTTTTTTTTTGCTACTGTTGCAAGATACAGTATTATAAAAAGTTGTGAACTGGTGGTGCAGTTGTTGGCGTGTTGCACTGTGAACCCAGCAAACCTGCGTTTGATTCCCGGCTTCGGCGACAATGAGCGGCGAGAGAGATCTCAGCTGGTTCCTCGCCATCCCCCAACCCCCACCCCTTCACCAACCTGCAGTGACCAGCGTGGTGAAGTATGGTCAAACAATGCCCATGAAGGACAGTGTGAGGAGGTCTTCATCCAACAGTGGTTTGACAATGGACTATCAAAATATAATCTCAAATATAAAACGTATGAAGGTGTTACTTTGAAATCCCCCTTTTTTTAAGCTTCTCAAATTTACATGTGTGAGCCAAGCTGCCACTTTCTGTTAGCTGTGAGCATTATTAACATGCTCTTATAAAATATTGTGTTGTTTGTGGAAACGAAGAATTCAAATCGCGCCGTTAAGGAGTGGCGATGACTATAATTAGTGTGGAGGTGCCATGGGACTGCGAGATGATCAATACTCACCCGTGGATTCTTCTTTCATTAGCATTTGTGCAGAATAATTTGTCAGCATGAAGGATGCAATTAGCTACATCCTCCCTGTGGGCTGAGTTGAGACACGGGGGAGGGATTGATTTGGAGCCAACGTGAGCCCAGGAGATACTAAAGTGCTAGACCCAATCGCTCTGAAATTGCGCATTGATTTTTGGACCTTAAAATAAATATCAAGGGTTCATACGAGTTATTTTTTTAAGTGTGACATCGTTTTCTGCTTGGGAAAATATCATGCCTTGTAAGTCGGATTCTGCAACAATTAGGCGTCTAACTATGCATCAAGTCGTCGAATTGTGTCCGTTGTGGATGTGTGAACGAGAAACACAAATGAGTCGGTGAAAATGGAGCAACAAAAATCTATTCGTGAATTGAATTTTTAATTGCCCCAGGGGTTAGGGGGTGGAGGGCGGCTGAGGGGGTGGGAATTGAAGGGCACGGTGTGGTGAATTGTAACAATAATAGTTACACTCGAATAACACTGGTGTGCTTGCTAGCAGCAACAATGTTGTCTGGGATTGAGTCCCGTTGCTGTGTTTACGATTCACATGCTTGCACGGGTAAAGAGCGCGGAGGATCCATTACGACCATTTATTTTCAAAACTCAGCTTCAACCTTGCTTTGTTGTTTTGCCTTCATTTAAATCGAATGCTTGTTTAACTCGATTGAACATTCCGTCTGCTGTGCCTCCCAATTCCTTCCAAGCAAACGACCAAAGCGGCCCATACGCAGGCCGGTGAAGCGCCCTTCCCCGAGGAGGCCGGTCACCCTCACGTACGACGGTGACATCGACCTCTAGGGAACGGCGACCCCATCATCTGGGCAGGGTCGTCGCAACCAGCGAGTGAATTCCACGGTTCGTTGACGGGGTTTTTGTTGTTGTATCCATTGGACTGAACCACACAAACTTATATGGCTAGACAATCAGCTGCTTTTTTGGAACTTGTGGAAAATATGTACACACTGTGCAAAGACTTAGACTTGGTGTATATATACGTAAAAAGTAAGTTACATAATGAGATAAGACCAACATCATTCTGATTCATGCAAGCTCGTCTGTGGGTATCAGCACATATGCTGCACTACAGAGTGCATTTTGGATGCAAAAGCAATGTGCCTGTATCAGAAAAAGGAAGCAACTCGTCCACCACTTGAGAGAGAAACAGCCCTTGGTGTAAATGGTGAAAACCATGAGGAATATCGTCGACATTGTCAGCCAAGAGAGCAAGAACCAAACAGTGGATGGCCAGAGCAGAGATGCAGCAGTCAAATCAGAGCACATGGAATCCGGCAGAATTTAATCAGTCAAATAAGGATGAGTATAGAATCCAAAGTAATTTTACGAGTCAAATCAGAAGACATGGAATCCATCAAAATGGAATCAATCAAATCAAGACAAGTGTAGAATCCAAAAGCATTTTACCAGTCAAATCAGGACAATTGTAGAAAATGGATGTGTACTCTTATGTTTCTGTCTCTCTTGCCATCGGGATGTTCTCTTGGGGATCTTTGACTAAAAGACCAGCCTCTCTACAACAACGTTAGTTTTTTTACAAAGCTGCACAAGGTTGAAAAAAAATATGCTACCAGCCCAGGGATCGCTGCATAAGAGTGAATGCATATTCACGGCTGATTCCTTTAAGGCGGCCAATGAAAGCGCATCAAATGGTGGATTATGTAAAATCAGTTGAGCTTCAGAAGAGAACATGATGCCAAAATATGTAAGGCACTTAATTAACAGAGTGGAACAATGTTTATGCAGAACTCATCACAGCTTTCAACAAGCAGGATGCCGCTACCACCAAGCCATCCTCCGGAGCACAGAAGCTGGACACTGCAATCATGAGTTGTTCTATACGTGCAGAAAAAATAAAATCAGCTCTAAAAATGACCGGCCTTTACCCACATCCACATTAATGAACAATAATTTTGCCTATCTGCTTCTGTTTTTTGCTGCAAATGAATTGCGTTCTGCATTTGATAATAATAACTGTCTTAACAATCCGTGGTCCTGCACAAGCAGACCATGGATGTTGTTTCTCTATTCCTTTTTTTGTACCCGGCGCTATAAATTCATTGCACTGTCTATGGACTCTAAAGCGTAGCAATTTTACAGCCTAGCAAACAACATGCACAACTTCTACAATGTTAAACGTGAAACCTGCGCTCCAGTCCTGTGCTGAAGCACATTGTTGTGGATGGAGGGGGGGGGAGGACGGTGTATTTGTTATTAACGGCGAGTCGCAATTACATAACTGCGTATAGTCATTTGGATGTGCTTCGTTGTCGGCTGATTTATTTATGGACAAGAGAATTGCTACCGTTGATTGCATGCAGAGGCAATCGGGCGGAGTTGCGGCGAGACCCAATCACACGGTGCTCTTTGTGTTTGGTCAAGTAAAAGAGAAAAAAAAGCCTTCGTGTGAGACGTTGCCTGGCCTGACCTGGGTAAGGATAACTATTTGCACTATGTTATGGGCACACACACTTTTCCATCATCGTCCTGATAATGAAATGCGTCTCGCACGAGGCTCTCAGTAGAAGCCGTTACTCCTGGGACTCCGTGAAAATAGACACGCGGAGCGATGTCCTTTTGCCATGCGTTGTGGGGAAAAAAAGCCTTTATATCATTGTTTAAAGCTGTGTTTTTTTGTTGCAGAGCAGAAAAAAAAATGAGGTGATAATGTTTTACTTTACGTACTTGATTGTGTAACTACTGTGCTGTGTCGACATGTTGTTGAATTTCAAAGGGTATCCTTGCAAAGCGGGTGTTCGTGGAAAATTCATATAAATACAGCGCAATGTAACATCAATGTAAAAGTGTTGTTTTGTAATGCACTTTGCATTTTGTTTCCGAAACTTTTTTTTTCTTTAACAAACGTTGGCATTATGACAAAGAACTAAGCAAAGTATTCGTATAAATATAATGCTTGTGTACAGTCATTTGAATTCATGATTTCTTATATTTAAATAGCGTAAGGGATTTGGAAGGATTACACGTGCACTGACTTGTCAAATACTTAATTTACATTGTATGTTATAAGGTAATCTGTATATCTGTATTTAATGTAAAGATGATAATAATTACAAAAGCCAATAGCGCAATCCTTAACTGCCATGGAGTGTAACAGGTGATTGTTAAACATGTTCAAACTGCCTATGGAATTTGTTGAGTGTATGAGTCCTGCTGTACTTCGCTGTGTATACGTTGGCCTATTGTGGATGCAACACTGCATTAACCGGGCATGCAACAATGCATCAATTAAACATTTTTTTTAATAGATTATGGTCACAAAAAAACACGCATTGATGTAGGATGGTTTATTTACGATGATGCAACGTATATGCAAATTTAAATGTGTCATCTTACATTTAGTCTAATAGCGCGAAACGAAGCTATACGAGGGAGTGGCAGAACAAATGAAAACGACCGAGACACAATGCAAACGAAACTGTAATCACGAGACAATCCATTCTTCATTTGCATCGTGACCCCGAAGCTATTTTTCACAGATGTCCAGTAGGGGCAGGCCCGAAAAGTTACAACAACAAACAATACAAACATACGTTAGGAGTGCAAAGTATAGAAAAGGTAACCAAATAAACAAAGAAACATAGTGCATGCTAAAAATACACTTTTTATTTTACCAGATAAAACCCACTGAACTATTCTTTTTCAGAAGCCACCTGGCCACAGATTGTAGCTCAAGGAAGTGGCTTATCGTGTGGAAATTTATAGCAGGCAAATAATCCAAACGATCTCAACGCATGTTTCTAATGTGGAGAGTAAAACTGGAGGCATCGAACCCACGACCCTGGTTGTGGGGGGTGTCAAACACATTCCTGCGGAGGGGGCTGGTAGGAACGTTGGTTGCTCGGTCAGTGGCCAGGGTCAACGGCGGCGTGGTGTATTCCGCAAATATGCCCGACTGTGAGGGTGGGCACAAGCTGGCGTGAGTAGGCTAAACGTTGAGTTTCATAAGGGCACCACGGGGTGACCAACCCACCCAGCCCCACCCCTCCCACCCCCCACCCAGCCCCACTCTCCCCTCCCAGCACCTCCCCACCCTCCCTTCCCCACCCAGCCCCTCCCTACCCTCCCCTCTCCACCCAGCCCCACCCCTCCCATTTTTTTTTACATCCGAATGTCCGGATACACGTGGACAGACATCCACAGACATACACAATTAATCCCCTGCCTCCTGTGAGAATTAATCCCGGTTGGGCTTCCAGTCCACTACATTTCCTACCAGTACCAGTATAAATGGGCGCAAGGTGGCGATGTTTTTATATATCCGGGTGTCCGAATACACGTTGGACAGACATCCACAGACATAGACAATTAATCCCCTGCCTCCTGTGAATTAATCCCGGTTGGGCTTCCAGTCCACTACGTTTCCTACCAGTATTAGTACATGCCTACAGCATCAAGTTTTTGCCAGATCGAGAGAAAGTAAAACGCCTATCAATTATTTGAAATAAATCCCCTGGTTACTGATAAATATTCACTTGTTTAATCATTCTCCCAATTGGATTATTCTGATATTGCTTATCAGGAAAAGGGAGCACATTCCGTTGATGTTCACGGTATTACAATCAGCTGTGCCAAGTGAATTGATTACACCTGTGCAAAAACTCCCCTTTCCTGTGTGTAAAACTAAAGGCAAAGACAAAGATTCCCCATACAGCCGTGACATACTTTTGGGGCAAGTGCTGTTAGCGATCACCTCTGAAGGCCAGCACGGCACACGAGGGAGTGGGTGTTCAGCACCACGCCCGGCTGCCTTTGTCTCCCGAGTGACGATGATTACACACCGAACCAGGCCCTCATTTGATGCTGAGTCGACCTAGGAGAGGCCCAGGATTGGTTTAGATAATCGTCACTGGTGTTGGCCGTGAGCGGGAATCGAACTCGGATCGCTGGATTCGTAGCGTAGCGTGATAACTGCTACACCACTCCCCACAACTAAAGGCGTACATTATCACAAACGTTTAAATTCTATAAAACTTTTTTTGCGAAATTATAGTAATTTGTCACTCATTATGACTTGTATGTGACAAATTGTATATCAATGAGCTCTCCCTCGATTAATTAAAGGACAATGGATAGAATTTAATCATGCAGATTTAAAGCTCCCCAGCCACTTTCCTGACAACAATTTGAGGAGTCAATTACACATGGGTCACACTTTCAATTTCAAACAAGAAAATGTGTATTGTATCTGCTGTATTGCAGAAATGCCTATCCCAAGCCCATTAATGCCGGAGCGTGTGTTGGCTTATTTGGGCCAGGGTTTTTCAACGACATTGTCTGGTGGACCACAAAATAAAATTTGGCACATCTGACAGGCCACGTGAAGGTCACGTCATTACGTCACTTGGGTTCGTGACAATGTCTGTATATATGACCTCTTTATCTGTCCCTCGAGTGTCCAGGTCTCATCTACCTTGCTTATCTTGGTTTCATATCACGAGTCATTATCTATTGTCAATACCTCTCAAATTTCGAGATGTTTATCTCTCTTTCATCTCAATAATCGGTATCTTTTTATGTATCAGTGAGCCATATCTCTTGGCGGGCTACTGCCAACGGCCTTCACGGGCCACGAGTTGAAGAACCCTGAAGTCACCGCTTATCTGAGCTTTGAACGTTGTGACTAATATATGTAATACTGGGCAAACAAGAGTCTGGGTGTAAAACAAAAAAAACATGATTCGAATTGATAAAAAAATAGGAATGTGTGTTGAACATTATACAGTGTATAATGGATACATATACTACAGTACAGTATTGAGGAAAAAAAAACTAAGTCAAGGTGGAATTTCTTCAGTTTCACAACGTCCATGCAAGAGAAGCATGATAAATTTAAATGAATGGCATCAGTGAATGTTTGTCTGAATCCGTGATGAATAGGAGGGGATAAGTGCTCACAGTATTTGATAAATTTAAACAATTTAAAATTATGCATTGTTATTCACGTCCACGCTCACACTAAAGCAGTTGCACGTTATTTCAGATTAAATGTGGCGGATCTGGCTAGGTACCGCAGTAGTTGGAGCATACAGGTCACAACTGGAAGGCTCCCGAATTTAAATCATGATTGATCAATTATCACTTTATCAGAAATCCATATTGGTTGTCTTATGGAATTACTCACTCCCACCATAGGAATGTGGAATTTCCACCATTGGCTGTAAACATGATATGAGTGCCATCCCATACCCATATCAGCAGGAAAGCGCTCGACTTATTGGCTTGAGTGACAGCCACTGCATAGGTTTTCGCAGTTGTGCTGGCTCTCTCTGATGTGTTTTTAGTTTGTACCACGTGTTGTTCTGCATTATGTCCGACGTTTTGCTTCGTGTATTGGGAGCATAATTCAGAATTCAGTTCCTGAAGAAGAGCCCACCACGTGGAGCGAAACGTCGGATATCGTCCTGTACAACAGGCAGTACAACCATAAACACATCAATATAACTCACGAGTGAGGAGCTTCACAGATTTTAAAATAACTATAATGTTGACAGTGTGCCCAAGTATCCGCATGAAATGGTTGACCTTCGAGGAGCCTCCATTACTTTTATGGGACTCTTAACTGGGTCCAGTCGAGAGTCTCATAAAAGTGCATCTCTAACTTGGTAAACATCTCACTATGTAATTTTGATTTAAAGCTTTCGTGACTGCAGTAATTCATATTCTTAGCTCTTTCGGTAAAGTCACGTTGAAGGGAAACAATAAATATTAAAATATATAAATATAAAAAATTTACATAATCAAATATATTTCATTATTTTATTGTTTCCCTTCAACGTGACTTTACCGAAAGAGCTAAGAATATCTCACCATGTGTTTAGATGTAGATCTCTGATCTGGGAACAGTCTCATCCTTTGCGAGGGGATTGCAAATGTTACGCGGCCAATTACATTTGAAAAATGCCACATTCAGAACTGTGGTTCCATTTCGTATGAACAATGTAATAAACTAATGCTGTGAGAAGCATGATTACAGTTGAGTCAACAATGAAAAAGAACAAAAAATTACGGCGTGTGACATGAAAAATTAAATAAAAATGCGCGGGTAAGTGCTACTTATTCAAAGGACATTGTGTACATGTGTTGTGACAGCACAGGCACATCTGTTTATCATGCATTGTTAGGATCTTCTCCGTACGTCGTATAAATCCCCAAAACATTTACATCTCCGCTGCGCAGTGGCTTGAGATTTGTATGTTTAAAGCCTCTGTAGGCTTCGTGCTGTTTCAATGTATGCTGCCTCTCCGCAATGATGCCAATACAAATAGCTGATTTTCGCGCAACCACTAGAGATGGCATTGCAGCAATAACACCGCCTCAAAGACTCGACGCAGAAAATCCCTGACTTCAATCTTCCGCAAAGCTTATGGGCAACCCTAATTGTTAAAACACTCCCCGGCGTGCAACTGTGGTCACCCAGAAGATACCCGATTCACAAATGCGAAGGAGGGATCACAGCGATACACTCCACTACTGACGAAATGTGGCACGACCACCTCAACGCTTATATGTCGTCGTTGGTCTACAACAACAGCAGCCATACGAAGAGGATTACAGCAATAATTTGAATCCATGTGAAAAACCATTGGTTTGTCTGGGTTTTCTCCTCGTGCTCCAGTTTCCTCTTCCAAGGTAAACGCTTTTTAATGGAATTTACCAAACGTCAAAATGCAAAATCCTCTACAGTCTTCAAACTCCGAGGGTTTATTTAATAGATAAACTAACATTATTACTCCTACTTCCATGATGTGAACCTGTAAATTGGTTTTAAGCTCGCTGAGCATCAATTCCACCTGTTTTGAGTTGGTATAAGAAGACAATATAAATAGTTTTAGTGTAGAAAAATAAAGGGTGAAGCAATGCATTAAAGGCCCAGTGAGTTGAGTTCAATTTCTGGCTACAGCTAACATCAGTCGAGAGTGACATTTGAACCGGTCATGTACACCCTGCTAACAATTCACCAACCAGCACCTACGATTAGCGCGGCTGGCTACGTACAGTGCGAGAGAAGCTCAACATAAAAAAAACATACGACCAGCGTGGTGAAGTATGGTCAATTATCACCTCCGACCGACACGGCATGGTGCCTTAGTATAGCAGTGGTATGGAAAAGAGCTGTGATAAAATACGTAAAGACTGGACATCGGCTTTGACACAATGTGTGCAATAATACTATCCCCCCCCCTCCCCCCCTAAAAACAAAAAAATCGATTGCGTAGAATTTCACCGCACGTGCGCGTGTGCGCGCGCATTTTGTCTATAATTTGCAGCCTCTCTATTTTGGGGGGGTTTGGGACCGGCCGAAGATTTGTAGAGCCACGTTTGCACTACGTGTTTGTCCGAGCTGTTTGGACAGAGGTCGCCGCGACCCCTGCGGGAAACGCGGCTCTTATCGCTTGAATAAAAAAAAATCCGCTGGCACAAACAAGAGACCGACCCAACCAGACTGGCGGGGACGCGCTCGGACAGCGCAGAGGAAACGAACGCAGATCCCGCTCCGACCACCAAGAGACAACCGACTACCGCCGGTATTGATTTCACCACGCTGCGTACGTATGCCATCAGAGCGTCTTCAGATATTCTACGGATGATAAGACGCAATTTCCACCCCCACCCCTCTCTGTATTTTGAAAGCAAAAGTTTGAGGTTCCGTCAAACAATCCGCCAAGTGTGTGTGTGTGTGAGACCGAGAGAGAGTGACCAGATTCGCATAATCTTATTTTCAATGGGCACACGTTTGGACCGCGTCTTACTTTCCGGTGCGTCTTACGATGTGTATTGCGTGGTAATGCGCAACCGTATGAGCAGCAACAACACAGCCACCTGAGCGGATTGCGTCGTATCGGCGCGTATTTTGAAGATCGGTCGCGCGATATATTAACGGGGCCCAGGTGGTTCTATAGCGTGTATGCGAGGAAAGCCGCTAGGCGAATAATTCACGCTCGTGCGGTTAAACGCTTCGATCTGGCGTGTAACGCCGTCGTGTCGGACGCAGATCGTGGTGGTTGGTGATGGTGGTTGCCGTGGTGGTGGTGGTGACGGTGGTGATGCCCCACTCGCTCCGCACTCGCGATGGGGATGGAGCGCGTGGGCGCGCCGCGCGTTCCCATCGCGCGCAATCTGGCGCAGGTCAGAACAGGCGCAGGCGCTCTCTCTCTGTCCGTAATTGGTTCATCTTCTCGAGGGACGCGCTGATCTATCGGCGCCCGCTCAGCCTCATTTAAAGGGGCTGATGCCATAGCCCCCCGCCACGATCGAGAGTTATAGAGAACCATATAGACTCGCGTGCGGCGCGCATGTGTGTGCGTGATGGTGGTGGTGGCAGAATTTGTTTCAACAGTCTGTTAAACGCTATACGGGGAATGTTTGTCTTTGATTGTGGGGAGCGGTCGTGTTTCGTGGTTAGCGCTCTGTGCTACGAACCCGGCGACGCGAATTCGATTCGCGCTCAAGGCCAAAATCGGTGACGAATATCTAAATCGGTCCCGAGCCTCCCCTAGGTCGACTCTGCCTTAAATGAGTACCTGGTGCGGAATGTATCAGCACTGGGGAGACAAAGGCGTCCGGGCATGGTGTTGGCCACCCACCCCCTCGTGTGCCGTACCGCCCTTAATAGAAGCTCGCTAACAGTGCTTGCTTTATCCATACTGGGAGGCGCTTTTCATGTCCCAACAGCGCAAAAGGTGATTTTATTATTTAATCGAAATATCGTCCCATTTGCAAGAACGACCTGGGTCACCGAACGACAAAGAGGAAGAAAACCAACGAAATAAGTAAGGAAAACAAAACAAAATGAACGTAAAATATAATATCTCAATAGCGAATACATATTACGCATCAACAGTAATTTCATATATCAATAAACAATAAATAACAACACGTTGCATCAGTTTCGGTCAAATTACACTTTCGTAGTAAAATCAAGTCAATTATTGCGCAACCTAGGATATACTCCACATATTTGCGGGTAAAGTAATATAGTATGGAGGATACATTTGCATAATAATTGAGATGGAGGCATAACGAGCGACAGCTTTGAAGCGAAATACAAAATCCCAAATCCGGCCAGGTGGCTCAGCGGCACGGCGAACGGTACGGGGAATTCAGTTCCTGGTTGGGGGGTGGGGGAATAAACTCAAACCATTACCACTCCAGGTTTCATCAATACGAGTACCACGTTGCAGGGAAGACAGCAGTGGTTGTCCTTTGGATAAACTCGCCCCCCCCCCCATCGTAGTGGGAATGAGGAATTTCCACCACTGGCTCAGGGCCGTAAACAGGAGATGAGCACCGCCTTAATGCTCATTTGAGCAAGAAATTACTTTAACTTTATTTTATCAACTCCCCGCCATTCCAGAGAAGAATGGATAATTAGTCCATTGGCGCAGAGATGTCAGTTCCACCTCATATGGCAAGACGTTAAGGCCACCAGTGTCTTTATGTGGGCGATAGAAGTGAATTATTTCAAAGGCTGTTTTATATGAGTACATTACTACATGGTTCACTTTAATTGGCCGTATAAATAAATCTGTACCAATAAAGTTTTTCCACCTCCGGCTGGTGCTAATTTCTACTCTTGCACGGACTAAAGTGTGTATCTATCACATAGTTTACGTGCGGTAGGTGACAGCATGGCAACTGGCAGATCGAGATTTGTTGATTCGCAGTGGTAGCGAGATGTTAACTACCTTTCCTGGTATACAGGTGGTCGTGGGTTCGATTCTGACCCTGACGCCTGCTGTATATTTGGAGTTTGCATGTTCTCCGCGTGGTCGAGTGTATTTTTCTCCGGGTCCTCCGGTTTCTTCTCCACATTTATAAACATGCGTTTAGAGTATTTGGCTGTTATAATTTCCACGTGATAAGCCACTTCGTTGGGCAATCATACGTGGCCCAGGTCTCTTCTGAAAAATACCTAAATAGTTCAGTAGACTTTACCTCGTAAAATACTATTCGTTTTTTGTTACTCTAACAACCATTTCAACATGCTAATGTAACTGTTATATCATCAGCCATGGTAAATCCACTGCTAGATGAAGGCCTCTCCAAGCCACCGCCATCTCTAACGATCCTCACACCGCCACATGAGATTATTTCATCACTCCATTTCTTCAGTGGATTCCCTCTCCTACGCACTCTTATATTTGTATTTCTATATTTTAGAGTGAAATGCTATACCATTAAAACAATACTGACGTTTTTTTTTCTTGAGGTAGCTATCATTGTAAATCTGTCACTCTTCCCGGGACATAAAAAATCCAGGTTTTTTTTTCAGTTGCGTAAAAAAATACAACGCTCAAGTCAACGAAGTTGCATGTAGTTATCCCGCATCCTTGAAGTATTATTCTCCCTTGCATGACACGTCCTGCAATTCGTACCTTAGAGTTGGCAACTCTACTTGAATCCATGCTGTGTGTTAAAGATCGAGCCTCACTGACGGATGTTGCTGTTCGCTAACTGCCTCGGGACCTGGCCTTATATTTACAGGGAATAGGGTCTCTTAAATGGGCGCTTTCAACGATTGAAATAATGGGAGGAATCAACCGCTCTGCTCTGCCTCTCTCTCTGTCTCTCAAGTGATTGCTCATCAATTGGTGGGCCATGATTGGTGATGTCCATGATTCAAACGGCCACGCGACTTCCGCATCAGAGGCCCTGTACAAACACACGTGCTCATTGATAAAGAGAAATCGGTCTGTTTACATTGACGTGTACCTCTGACTGCAATCGATGTATTTTTGTAGAGCGTCAATACATAAATACGTCAACTGAGCCCTGTACACGGCTTTGGGAATGCAGTGCACGTGTTTACTTTTGGAATGATGTAATGAACACCCGAGACATAAGGGAAAAAAATCATGATTTTTGTCTCGTGTGTATTTATCACGTTTGTCCCACGTTTGCACATTTGTTTCACGCTTGTACAATAATGGGTTATTACACACATGTGTAATAATTGTGTGCGCATTAGCTTGAGTATAATAATCTGCTGTAGCCAATCAATTTAATTTCCACCACATCCCCGCTCAACCGCACTGCAGCTCGACATATTTATCTTTCTGCTTCATACCTCGCACTGTTCCATTTTGGGATTCCCTCCCACACTCTTTTGCCAATTTATTTTGACCTCACTCAATTCAATAAATGTATTCACTCTAATCTCTTACACCTTGGCATCATCTGGCACTGTGCTCAGCAACTCTGATTTTTTTTTTATCCAACCGACTCCCCCCAACCGCCACCCATCATCTCCAGTATGAACGACTCCGTAACCATCAACATTTTGTGAAAGAGACCAGTCGGCCGAAACGTCGAGATCTCTCTTTCTTATCAGTGACCGAAGACATCTGTTATTGTTGTTTATATTTACCTGTTATCCATTTTTTGGAAACGTTCATTACAGCAGCGGCACACCTTGCGTTGAGATGACGTCGACCATCAAGTTAGAGATTGCATCAGCTCGTCATAATAGCTGAGGGGTTAGGCTAAGGATATGGCCAAATCCTTGCACTTTGGGTTAAACATGATCAAACTCATTGGTTTGACCTGAACAAATGTCTGATATGAAACCACCATCGAAGCGACTCCTGGTGGCCGAACGAGAAATATTTGTTCCAGCGTTACATTTTCCTGAAAACCCCAATTGCATTATTTGCTCGTAAAATGCTGATGAACATGACATTCATTTCTAACGTATATTTGATGAAAGAGAAATATACGTTTAGAGTATTTACTAAATACGTTTCCATACCGTTGCTTTATTACATAAACCATATGGTATTAATTCAAAACTGTTTAAACGGCATATACAAATATATATCGTAAGACACAATTTAATTATGATCACCGCATATTCCTAATAAATCTAGTATAGTAGCTACGTCACTACCTCGTATATAAAATACGATCCAAAACCTCAAGTCGTGACACAGGACAACAGACAATCCAAAACCCTCAGTGCTCCTGCTGCGGTTTGAATATAGCAGGAAATAGATCTACCGTGCAGCAAATGGCACGAGAAAACTATACCCAGTAAAATACACCCGTATACGTTACCTTTTGCGTTCACGGTTCATATTTGCTTACCATCTATAGCGTCTATAGGTAGTAAAAGGCTATGGAACGTTCGTCCACGAGATATCAGATTCTCTGAGTCTGTGAACATTTTTTAAGTGTGACTTAAAACCTTTTTTATGCGTTTCCGCTTATGAAACTTTTAGTTAACTGAATAAATGATTCTTAAAATTAATTCATATTATTTTCATCCTGAGTGTCTGCTGCTGCTGTGTCCTGTACAGCGCTTTGAGATCCTTGAAGTAAAACGCTATATAAATGGTATTATTATTAATAGTATAGATTTACACCAGTGGTTGGCAACCTATCTGGACCCACAGGCCAACCCCTGAACAAAATTTCGCGGACCACCGAACAGTAAGAACTGTAGTTCTGCTGGAGCCCAGGTCGGGAATCGCTGCACTACACCATTCTCTTTTTTCGAGGGCTAAATGTCAAGAGTTTGTTTACCCCGGCATCTATCTCTAGTTAATTATGGTGGCAGTATCCTGCGCAGCTACGGGAAGCAGTAGTACCCATGAGACCGGAATTGCAGCATTCACACTCGCATCTGTATAACTTATTTACAGCTACCGTGCACCACTAGTTCATAGCGTTATGTTGTGAGCTCGGAGCACAGGAGTATAGTTCAATCACCCGAAAACAACTTAATTATGCATGATAGTCACCCAACCAAGCACTATCCAGCCTCAACTCCTGCATGGCGTCGTAGGGGATCGTGTGCATCCCGGAATACGGTACCATACACTATCCTGGAATGTTTAAGCCAAAAAATCTATTTAGTTTTACACACGAACAGCAGGGTGCACGTCTGGCTTGGTTGAGTTTCATATCCAGAAATATTTAGTACGGGTCCATTCTTATTAGTACCAAGTTTCAGGGCTTTTAATTAAAAGTGAAAAAGCTTTTTGGCTCGCCTGCTGTCCCGCCGCCATAACAGCTCACTGAGATGGGTCATTACAGCCAAGAGAGATTGCATCAGACGGTCATTATTCTTCCCCGACGTCCCCTTGCCTGAACGTGACCCCTGACGCACATCACGTCAGCTGTGTCAGATCCCGCGCGTCCAAATGGAAGTCGTTCTGGTTTGTTTCCACCCCCCCCCCCCCCCCCAGGACCTCCTGTTTTTGAGGAAGCTATTTTTTGGGGAAATCTGTAAAGTTTTCCTTGGACAAGAGAAGTCCGGGGTATTTGTTTGTAATCACAATACACCACGCACCCAAGACAATGCACCACGCACCCAAGACAATACACCACGCACCCAAGACAATGCACCACGCACCCAAGACAATACACCACGCACCCAAGACAATACACCACGCACCCATGACAATACACCACGCACCCAAAACAATGCATTTGCAGCTCTCCTCTATTTATGGCATTTTGAGTTCGTCGTATTTTTCTCCTGATATTTTTCGTGTTTTTTTTTTTAAACTCAGAGTTGGCAACCCTACAAACGGGGCTTTTCCCAGCCTGTGAATTATGTAGCCCTAAACAGACTCGCATGGGAAGGTTGTGAGAATTATATTAAATGCCAAGCATTCATTCGCACAACAATGGGCTGGCTTCATCACACCCAAAGGTTATAGCTTGTGTTTGAGAAGGACCCTGACATTTTGACATCGTGCGCGGCGTCTTGGCTCAGAAGCGATGTACACGCGTTGCCATTTACCTTTGCTGATTATTGGTTGAACCAGACCTACGCATTAATAAAATCATAAACCGAAGGTTATGAGTTCAAAGTCTCGATCAGAGTTCGACTTGGCGCTTCATCATCATCATCCCCGGGACGTATGAAACGAGTACCGCTTGGTGGGAGGTCACCAAAAAGGCAAGTGCCCTGGAGAGCCTGGCCCTGTCGTCGGAATGTGCAATTTGCGGCGCTCCGCTGAAGGACTGCTCACAGAGGTGAGCACCACTGTAAGCTTCTCTGAGGAAGGAGATCCTGAGACAGAATTTCTGTAATCAAGTCCCTACGTCCGCTTCTGCTACAAAAAGCACATTGGTTAAAATGCTGTGCATCCTACAGTTCATCATCATCGGTCATCATCGGTCATGCTCAATCCACCGCTGGATGAAAGCCTCCACAGGCCGCAGCCGCATCTCACAATCTTGAAACGTAATAGTCCACGCACCAGCTCATTTCATCGCTCCATCTCCTGGGGGGCATATCCCGTGGGATGCGTTTTTAGTCCTTGGCTGCCAATCCATATTCTTCTAAAACCAGTCACCATCCCATCAAGCGACATACTTTGCCCAAACCTACTTACGTCCCAAAATGATTTGAATGGTGTCTCTAATCTGTGCGTATTTCCCTGTCTGTATCTCGACGTAACTCCAAGCACGCATCTCTGCATGCTTCTTTGCACACGTTTCAGCTTTTGTCCCATTTATTTTGTTAATGACCACGTTTCTGAACCGGGTCGTACACACCGATTAAATTCTTACACACGTTGGCACGCCACTTTTCGTTACCAAGTTTACATCTTTCCAAAAGCGCTCCTTTAAAAACGCAACCTGCTCTTGCCTGCATCTTTAGCAGTCGTTTGGAATCTGTTGCACCTTCAATAGCTGTCCCAGGTACTGATATGAACATTGTCAATTTCACAGTCACCGTCAAGCGCGGCCTCTGCGCGACATTCACCTCCGAGCTCTTACCGTCCACGGAGCCTGCAATCGATGGTGTCAGCTTGGGTGTTACATCAAAACCTGGGTCACGCCTGTCCGCTCTCGACCAGTGTTGACTCACTCTGATGCGCACGACGGAGGCTCAGGGTGAATTCCTAAAGGCACGTCTCTGCGACCGCCGCTCATGTCGCGGCCAGCGTGAGACAAGGCCACACTGTGGTCGTGACCTTGTTTAGAGGGGGCACACAAAAACATCGGGCGAGGTCGGGGGGGGGCGACGACGACGCGGCCAATGTGTAAACAGCCTTTAAATAAATGTGAAAGGAGAAACAGGATGTGCAACGAGACGCTATGCGTTGTGTCTCTCGTGTATCCCGTCGGAGCTCTCACACCCCCAACCCCGCCCCCATGGTATGTCTATGATGTATGAAGGAGTGCACGTAGCCTGGCACAAGCGCCGCGGTGACGTCACCGCCACTTAGTGGCGAATGGCGGTTGTTGTTGGAGTACGAATGAGGAAAGGCACTTGCTAAAACTGGCAAACGTTGAAGGGGAATTACCATTGGTGTTTCGTGTCGTACCAACATCCTTTGACTTCCAAGAAGCGCCGAGCCTTCAGCTGTGGTGGCTTGGCCCCCTCCAGAACCTTCCCCCCCCCCCCCAAGGCATGGAGAGATGGTGCCACGCTCGATTCCAGTGCCCGTATCAAGGCAACATCAGACCGATCCCACTGCCGTTGTGCCGTTAGGGGCCGTCCATAAATGACGTCACGCACCTAGGGGCGGGGGGGGAGGGTCAGACATTTGTGACGATGTGTGACGAGGGGGGGGGTTTGAGAAATGTGACGTCACATCAAAATGCGCAACTTTAAATCAATATGGACAACACGTTCTACTTAATTAAATAGACTTTTAAATAAATGTTTTCTCCTACATCATCAGAGTGCAGCGCCACATTAAATACGCACTACAATGACAATAGTTTAAAGCGATTTGAAGCATGTTTTATATATTTTTTTTGGGGGGGGGGCAGAGCTTTGTGACGTCATATTTGAGGGGAGGTCTGGCTTTTTGTGACGTCGTGTGACGAAGGGAGGTTTGGGGTCAAAAATCGTCCAAAATTGCGTGACGTCATTTATGGACAGCCCCTTACAGCTCTCCGAGGTGTTCACGCGTTGTTCACGCGTTGTTCACGCGTTGTTCACGCCTTGTTCACGCGTTGTTCACGCGTTGTTCCGCGTGTTGCCCGGCGCGACCTCCGACGTGTCGCTCCACGTGCCGGGAGCTTCCTCGGGAACTGAATTTTAGCTCGGGGTCACGCTGAGCGGCATGTGGTACACAACCCGAAAACACCTCGCAGAGCTATCGCTCCGGTATGATCCGTGCGAAGACGTGCGAGGTAAGGAGGAGGGCTGGGGGGACTCGCGGATGGGTGGTGGATCAACAAATCCGCTCATTGTCCCAGTGGTCGGGTGGATGAAAGCATCAATGATTTTCAGCTTCCACCAACGCGTGTCTGCGCGGCCACCCCTATTCTTCACGATGGAATCGGACAGTGTTGTCTGCTGACATGCTGTGCTCACTGTTAAAGTATACGGACCCCAGAGTACACACGTGCGCGTTGTGATGGTGTAAGCTCGGGTGTGGTGACACGATGGGTTGTGCGCACTGCGCTCTGAACCCGGCGGCCTGAGCCCGATGCCATGCCGCTGCTAAAGCGATTTGTGAACCAATTCTGGGATACACCCTTCCCCCAACCCGCACTGGCCAGCGGGGGTGAAGTATGGTCAAACAGCCCCCGTGACTGAAATGTGTGCGCAGGCTTACATCCGGCAGTGGATTGGCAAAGCTGCTCGACCTGATTGTTTTACCGCTTGAAATACAGGCATGACTCGCTTAACGCGCGTTCCATCTACGATAATTCGCTAAAACGAGCAACTTGAATTCATGCCGATGTGTTCGCGTAACGAGCGGAGACCGATCGATCGAATGAGTTCCGTGGCGACCGGGGCCGCTGTTTGTTTACCAGCTTGCGCTGTGTCTGCGTGAGGGTGGGAGCCTCGTGGTGTCGTGGTGGCACTGTAATGTTGGTGCGTGTCGGTGGGAGGGGGGAGTCGCTAATTAATTGCAGACGCTGAGGAAAGGCATCTGCAAGCACTGTTGGCTCTGCGCGTGTGGTAAGTGTTACATTAGATGTTGTATCACTCCGTTTTAAAATTAAAATCTGCATTTCTCAAGCAACAAAACGTTGTTCAAGAGTGTTGTATTACTCTATATTTTAATGCAGCCCTAAATGGTCGGGTTGAAACGGAGCTCAGCTTTCAACATGGGAGGGAAGTCAATGGGAAAACGAAGATCGTTTAACGAGTGTTCACTTACCGAGCAATATTTCGTAGAGCTTATCCCGCTCGTTAAGCGAGACGCCCGTAATTGTGTGTCCGTTCATCGCCATCATTAGCCACTGTCCATCCACTGCTGGATGAAGGCCTCCTCACATCGTTGCCTTTCTTTACTGTCCATTGTTGCTACCATCCACATCCATCCTGCAAATTAAATTATCTCATAGCTCCAACTCCAAAGTGGTCGTCCTCTTTGACGCGTATCTCTCCTCTGGCTGCCATTCCGCCACCAGTCTTGTTCATTGAAAATGGGAGGTTCGTGGGGTCATATTCAGGCTACAAACTAAGCAGTGGCTATGCTTGGCCTGCATTGGGTTCATGAGCTTTCTTGTTTAGATTCCACGGTGAGTTCATATTTACTTCCTGAGCTCATTCTTGATTGAAAAAAAATCATAAGCTTCTTATCAAATTTGCTGGGATTATACATATATTTAGTGGGATCTTATATGCAAGGGATTCCAGGAACGTTTCTTCGTGAAAATAATGCAGATTTTCTCTACTTATTGTGAGAGGAATAATAGGTTTTTTTCCCCCTCGGATGGATTAACCCATATTTGAAGCCATCAGCTGATATGTTTCACAGAGGAACTACTTTCCAGTGAATTGCTCATCGCTGAAACTGAGAGGTTAAGCATAATTTATCTTAGTTTTGTACTTGGATAGGTGGCCACCAGTGCTTGCCAGGTGTTGTAAGCGTGGGCTGCTCAGTGCAGCCAGGAGTGCTGAGTGTTAACCTCTTTTATATGTGTGGTAGATTTTATCCGGGTATTGTTTTTTCCCTCATCAAAGCCAAGCGGTTATCAATTGCAATGGCCAAAATATCTGAATTCAACACCCTCTTAACAATAGTTCTGAGATTCAGAGGCTTTTCTGGGTAATTAATATCCATTTCAAGTTTTACGACTGTGACAGAAACACCTAGAATGGGACCTATTTTATCATATATCAGAAGCAGTGTTAGGCCTGGGTAGTGCTTTGAAATGTGACCAAAATGCACACCAGCTAGTCATAGGGTTCCGGAGCTACTTGTGAGTAGCAGAGGGCAGTACAGCAAAATATACTGCTGTACTGAACCTCAGTGCTGCTACATCTGTGCGCCCCACCTTCACAAACCCACACTGGCCCGCATGAATAAATATGGCACGGACGTCGGAAGGCTCTCATCCAGCAGCGGATTAACCAAAGGGCTGTGCACAAATTTATTCAACACTATGACCTAGATGTCCTGCGAGGACTACAGCTCGCGTCATAGACAACAAGCTGTAATCCTGAGCTCGCTGTTTCTCGTGCTGCGTGTCGTGAGGTATCAGGTCGCCTCTCGGAGATTTCAGAACGTGTGGTGCTCATGGCCCAGGAGGTCACGCAGCATGCAGGGGCCGCTCCGTGCCACCTCGCCCAGCCTGAAGGAGGTGACGCGTCGATCCCCGTGGGGCCCCTGGCAGAGGACCCCGCCACCAGGCCGTGCGCCTGGCTGCACGGCGCCATGGCCAACGAGCGAGTGAAGCTCCTCGTGTGCTTCCTCGGCGTGTTCGTCTGCTACTTCTACTACGGCGTTCTGCAAGAGACCATGTGCGTGACGGACGAGTGGCCCGCGTAGCGTTGTGCGGAGCGGCAGTGTTGCGGTTAGCGCGCCGCCGCTACGAACCCGGCGAGCCGAGTTCGATTCCCGCTCACGGCCGACACCAGTGACGATTATCTGAACCGTTCCTGCGCCTCCCCCCTAGGTCGACTCAGCCTCAAATGAGTACCCGGCGCAGTGTGCAAAAGTCGACCACTAGGGAAACAAAGGCGGCCGGGCGTAGTGCTGGCTACCCACCCCCTGGTGTGCCCTGCTGGCGTTTATAGGTGCTCGCTAACAGCACTTGCTCCTCCAGTCTGTTAAGGCTATACGGGGGATATTTGCCTTGTGTCCTGTTCGACGACAGGTGGTGTGTCTTCTGATTCACGCGCGCCTTTTTTTTCTACATTTATGTCCATGGAATGGCTGCGACCCAATCGGACGTGTCCGATTCTAGAGGGCATTGGGAGCGCAGTGGGGTTGTGAGCCAGGATAGTGCTCGGATGTGCGACCACGGAGCAGGCATGCAGGTTTAGTGGGCGCTGTCGGCAGGAGAGGTCCGTGCAGCACTCACCCGCCCACCTTCAACGGCTCGCATGCACCAGCGTGGTAAAGTATGGTCAAAAATCCTGCACGGTATGGGGGGGGGGGGCCTCGTCCAGCATTGGATTGACGAGTGGGATGCACGTTAGCGTGCAGCTTTGCCGCGCTTCTTTGCTCAATTGATCATTTTAGGTCCATATTTCCGATCAATATGTCATATTAGATAAAATGCACTGATTAATGTGGGCGCCACGCTGGCGAGATGTTAACTACCTCGCCTGGTGTGCTGGAGGTTGTGGGTTCGACCCTGATGCCTGCTGTATATTTGGAGTTTGCATGTTCTCCCCGTGGTCGCATAGATTTTCCTCTGGGTCCTCCGGTTTTCCCTCCACATTTAGAAACAGGCGTTTAGGATATTTGGCTGCCATAAATTTCCACGTGAGAGCTAGCATTTGTGGCCAGGTCACTTCGGAAAAAAGATCTATATGGCTCAGTGGGCCGTACCTTTTAAAACAAAAAAGAGTTTAGTTGGATAGTTTAGTTCAATATGCAGAATTGAAGACATGGTCGGTGGCCGAGACTAAAACAGCAGCATTTGAGAGAGGGAATAATAATAATAATGTTTGAATAACTTTAGGAAGAAGAACTAAAGAAGCAAGAGGATGAGAGGTTAAACATGGGGGTGGAGGGGGCATAGGGTGGGTAACATGGTGAGGAGGACTCGACAGGAAGGTGTGAACTTGGCTGCTGCCTGCGTTATGTGCGGCGAGGCCATGTTGCTGCCACCCATTAAGGTGTCAGCAACGCTGAGAGGACGTCCACTATGGATATATTATTTTATATAGATTTAGATAACACCTTACCCCCAAGGCGATTTACAACAAATACAAAATTGTACATAAGATGATCGTGGTTGAAATAAACAGTGGGGTTGTTAAAAGTGGTGGTGTGGTTATGGTGACAGCTTGGAGGACAGGTGGGTGTGGTTAAGGAAGGGTTGGGTGTAGAGTTATAGGGGTAGTGATCGGGGTGATGATCGGGGTTGGGGTAGTTCTGATTGTAGCTGCGGGGCAGGGAGTAGCAGTAGGGGAGAGCTGGGGAGAAGAGATGGTTTTTAACGGAGGAACGAAAGCAGGTTAGTGAAGATGATTGTTTGATATGGAGTGATGAAATCAGATAGTGTCCAGTTCAGACGTTATAAGCTCTGAGCTGGGTGGGTTGTTACATTACAGCAGCGTGTGGAGAAGGAGACGGCTTTGGGAGGTTTTCATCCAGCAGTGGATTGATCATAGCTGATGATGATGGTGATCATTCGAAGCTTGAGCCCTTGATTGTCAATTGCACAAACGAATGACGTTTAACTGCCCAGATCTCGTGACATGAATGGGTACCAGTGTATGGATGTGTAGTGACATCGCAGGATGTCACTGTGCTGTGCTGGACCTAGAGAGGCACGACGTGCGATCTAGCGACATCACGGACACCACTATGGTGTGGGTGTAGTACCGGCCCTAGAGGGGCACGGCGTGCGATGTAACGACATCACAGACACCACTATGATGTGGGTGTAGTACCAGCCCTAGAGGGACTTGGTGAGCGCTGGTTGATATCGCTAGGTGGTACCACATTTGCCATGCAGGGCCAGCCCTACAGGATAGGGTGTGGGTGTGCCAGGGTTACTAAAGGCCATGGCACTCTAGTTGACCCGAGAGGACACGTGACCAGTTAAGTCTACAAAGGGGCCCCAAGTGGGGGCTAGGGGTGGTAACGTGGTCCGGGTCCAGATCCTGCTAGAGGATTCTGGAAGGTGGTCGTGGCCAAGGGGGGAGCCAGCCACACCGCAGAGAATATAAGCTGGGTCCCCCAGAGGAACCGGCGGTGTTGTTCATCTTGAAGAAGTGTTCGTCTACATCCTACGTTCTACTGAGTCTCCAACACGTGGACCTGGACCCAAGCTGTGGTCCGGTCCGTTGTAGCCAGTTACGTTATAATTAGTGTAGTTAGCCTGGTGGTCACCACCATAGGTTGTTATTCTGTTCAGGGGCAGTTACCCCATGTGTTGGTGTTAAATAAATGTGTTGTCTCCAAGAGTACGTCTGCGACTCAGTTGAACTCACTACGACTGGTGTCGGAAGTGGCCGAACGTTATGTTATTAGTAAGCTAGCCGAGTTAGGTTATGTTTACGCGAAGCAGACTATATACCAGGACGTCGGATAACGAGGACGACGAAGTTATCCCTCAAACAGCTCCGGGGATAGCGACCCCGGAGAAAGGGAGCGAGGCGCCGTCGGCAGAGCATCGCGTCGACCATCCACGCGACAGCTCACCGCCGTCAGGGAACATTTCGTCGCCATTTCCCACCAACAGGGAACCTCTGTGGCGCAGCCGCGCAAGCGGCCGCCATTTTGATCGTGGAGCGGAGCAAAGAGCCCGCCAATTCTGAGACTGTATCGAACTCGCCTGTGGACATTCCATCTCTCAGGCGACGACCGCCCTTTGTTAAAGAATTTACAGCTGCTGGAGGCGACTGGGTAGCCTTCAAGCGCCAGTTCCAGACAAACTGTGATTTGGCGGGGTGGACGGAGGCGGAGGCGCTGAGAGCGCCGCCCGCCGCACTTGACGACGATGCCATGGTGGCGTTTCTCACCATCCCGCCGTCGGAGAGGGCCATGTTACATCACGCCTTTGTGCACATGGCGGTAATCTACGAACCACCGTCAAATGTGCGCCATAAGTTCGCTGCGCGGAGGAGGGGGGAGACCTTTGAGGAAGAAACCCCTAAAAATTTTGATCGATCAAGGGTGCCTTGAGTTACCTTCGGGCCGTCGAATGGCCTTCTTGCCTTCTCCCACTTGATTGTGCACGGCCAATGCTACTGTACAAGCGCTTGCGAGTAAGACTGTGAAGATTCCCCCCGGCACACAAATGTTGGTTCCCGTTACCATTGATATCTCAACGATGTTATCGTTTTTAGCCGTACGTTTAAAGAACATCTCGAACGGTTACGTGCTGTCTTTCTTAAAATGCGTGCGGTGAACCTCAAATTTAAACCGCAAAAGTGTCACCTGCTCCAAAGATCTGTTTGGTATCTTGGTTATATAGTCAGTAAATCAGGGATAGCGATGGTCCCGGACAAAACCGCGTGTGTTCGTACTTGGCCGACCCCCACGTTCTTGGGGGGAGGTGCAGAGTTCATAGGATTTGCGTCCGATTACTGCCATTTTGTCGTCGGGTTCGCCACTTTTGCCAAACCTCTCCATGACTTAGCAAAAGGTCAGAAGTTCCATTGGGGGGAGGAGGCCGCATTTGTTGCACTCCGAGATGGCTTGATGAAAGCCCCTCCCCTCCGCTACCCCGACTTTTCTTTGCTGTTTGTTCTTGATACAGACGCTAGTAACACCGGAATTGGCGCTGTTCTGTCTCAACTTTTCAATGGCATCGAGAGTGTTGTTGCATATGGCAGCAGAGTGCTGTCTCTGCCCGAACAACGATACTGTGTCACACACCAGGAACTTTTGGCTTTTGTTTTTTTTGTGCAACAGTATCGCCCCTATCTTTATGGCAGACTTTGTGAGGTGCGATCTGACCTTACAGCACTACAGTACGCACTACGTCTTGAGCAGCCGTCTGGCCAACTTTCACATTGGTTGGAAGTCCACTAGGACTATTCCTTTACTGTTTCCTATCGCAAAGGTACCCGACATACGAACGCAGATGCCCTGTCGCGATTACCAATGAGCGACGGGTGCGCATGTTTCTCTGGCTAGGGGCGTTGTAAAATGCCTACCGAGGACTCGCCCCTTCCCCTTGTGGCGTCGCCGGGGGTTGAAAACTCTGATGTAGCCAATGGTCCTGTGGCGCGTGAAGCCATCATTGGCTTGGACCATGTGGAGTGGGGGCACTTTCAGGTTGAGAACGCTTCCCTGCTTAAGTTACGACGCCGTGTCAAGGAGGCTGATGGGGGTGGGGATCGACGGGGTGTAGCCTCTGTCATCCTCAGAGATGGATTGCTCATACATTGGGATGGAGGGTTGCGCCGTTCAAACATTGTTGTGCCCACTGCCCTACAGGGTAAAGTCATCTGGGCGGTGCATGAGCGATTGTTGCACCTGGGGGTGCATAAGACGTTAGCCACACTTAAACTCGACTTCATCTGGCCTGGCATGGTGGAAAACGTCGCAAATTTATTGAAGGGGTGTGTGCAGTGCGCGTGGCAGAAACCCCCATCTAAACCCTGTTGTCCACCGTTGCAATACATGCAGGTCTCCCGCATGAACGAGCTGGTCGCTCTTGATATCCTTGGTCCATTTCCCACTACCTCTCGTGGGAATAAGTATTTGCTAGTGGGTGTCGAGTATTTTTCACACTGGCCGATGGCCTGACCGCTCCCCAACCAATCGGCGGCGGCCATCACCGAGGCATTCCTCGATGGCTAAGTGATGGACAAGGGTGCCCCTGGGCGTCTTCTGACCAATCAGGGCAAAAAAAAATATTTTAAATTACTGTGGGAGGTGTGCAACTTTTTGAGAACAAAGAAAGTACGTACGTCGCCATACCCCACCCCCCAGACAGATGGAATGGTGGAGCGGCTGCACAGGACTCTGACCTCCATGCTGAGCTATCAGGTCAGCTAATCCCAGCTTGACTGGGACTTGCATGTTCCCGGAGTCCTGGCAGCCTATAGAATGCCCCTCACGCATGCACCGGCTACTCACCATTTCTTTTAATGTACGGAAAATAACATGACCCCCCAACTGTTGTCCAACTACGAGCCGTGACAAACAAGGTTAAATCAAAATTTCTGACTCCATGCGCTTTACCCTTCAGAAGAATTTCAGAAGCACGTGAGGCTTATAGAGAAAATTCCAAGTCACGCCAATTGCCAAATGAGCGGCTGAAGGGTTCCTGTCTTTCCGCATATGAGTGGGTTCCAGGTGACAGAGCCTGGCTGCACTGTCCGCAGGTACTGGTGGGTACCTCACCGAAATTATTTAAACCCTGGAGGGGGCCAGTTGATCTGATTCGGGTCGTTCGGCCCCAGTGTGTTGAGATTCGCTTGGATCGGCGGAGTTGGTTTGTACATCCCTCGCGGCTCAAGCCTGTCATCGCACCGCGTGAATTCTTCCCATCTCCACTACGCAGGGGCCGAGTGTCAGATGTGTCCGGCGAGCTGAGGTGTGTACCCTCTGAGGTTGGTCCTCAGGGGAGTCATGTGATCCCGTCCTCAGGTGCCGCGCATTTAACGTCCCCAAAGCCACCACCTGCGCCATCTCAACTGGATTCGGGAGAGGAGAGCCCGTCTGCCCGGCCGACTGCTCTTCGTGAGGAGCCGGGTTCGACGGGACATTTGCAAATTCCCCCCAGGACCTCCAGGGAGAGTGAGCCCGCCTCCCCTGGGGGCCCGTCCACAAGGACTCGATCAAAGACTCTTCGGGTTTTCGTGATCCCCATACGCACACGCTCCCACACCGTCAGTTGGTTGTCGCACTCGGCAGGCCGTATTGGTCATTGGTTGAACCTAGCCTTTATTGTGCTTGCAGGTGTTGTTACATGGTGAGGGTGGTAGATGCTGGTGATCGAGGGGGTCCCGAGCGTTCGTGTTTTACTGCATTTTTTTTCTCTCTCTCTCTCTTCCCTTTGCTCATTGTTGTTCTGTACTTCCGTCCCCTCTCCTTGTTAGTGCCTGTTTATTTGTAGATAGTGTATATTGTATAGAGGGGTTTAGGTATTTATTTGTTGAGGCACACATAGGGGTTGTTCGTTTTGTCCTCTTTGACGAGGGAGTTGACAGCCAGAATGACTGAGTGCTACGAAGGGGGGGGGGGGGGTGATGTAGTGACATCGCAGGATGTCACTGTGCTGCGCCGGCCCTAGAGAGGCACGGCGTTTGATGTAACGACATCACAGACACCACTATGATGTGGGTGTAGTACTGGCCATAGAGAGGCACGGTGTGTGATGTAACGACATCACAGACACCACTATGATGAGGTTGTAGTACCGGCCCTAGAGAGGCACGGCGTGCGATGTAACGACATCACAGACACCACTATGGTGTGGGTGTAGTACCGGCCATAGAGGGGCTCGGTGAGCGCTGGTTGATATCGCTGGATGGCACCACGCTTTGCGTGCAGTGCCAGCCCTACAGGATAGGGTGTGGGAGTGCCAGGGTTACTAAAGGCCATGGCACTCTGGTTGACCCGAGAGGACACGTGACCAATTAAGTCTACAAAGGGGCCCCAAGTGGGGACTAGGGGTGGTCACGTGGTCCGGGTCCAGATCCTTCTAGAGGATTCTGGAAGGTGGTCATGGCCAAGGGCGGAGCCAGCCACGCCGCAGAGAATATAAGCCGGGTCTCCCAGAGGGACCGGCGCTGTTGTTGATCCTGAAGAAACCTTCGTCTACATCCTACGTTCTACCGTGTCTCCAACATGTAGACCTGGACCCAAGCTGTGGTTCGGTCCGTTGTAGCTAGTGACGTTGTAATTAGTGTAGTTAGCCTGGTGGTCACCACCACAGGTTGTTATTCTGTTAAGGGGCAGTTACCCCGTGTGTTGGTGTTAAATAAATGTGTTGCCTCCAAGAGTACGTCCGCAACTCAGTTGAACTCACTACAGATGTAAGGAGGAGAATCTACACTGTGCAGTATAGCCCGATACTGCAGTTCGTGGCTGAAGGGTAGCCTCGTGGCCTTAGAGAGAGATACTTACATTTTAGAGACTAGTCATGCTATCGTTCAGTGAGTGACCAGCGAGCTGAGTTGAATTCCCAGCCACGAGCTAACATCAGTGGCGGGTGATACTTCAACTAGGCCTGGGACGCTCACTTCACCGACTCGCATTGGCAAGCGCGGTGAAGAACGGTCAAACGGTACATGACCGGAGTTGAGGTTGGGGGAGGGAAGGGTTCTTTACAGTACATTAACAAGGGCTAGGAAACTAGCGTGGTTATTTATAGGGAAGTAAAAAAAACATTCGATGGATTGATTGAGGGCAGTATTTCTCGCAAGCAAGTTCTCATGACTCCGTCCACCCCCCCCACCTCCGCCCATCGTTGTTGCCTTTCCAGTTTTACGATTATTTTCCACTCGTATGGAAATCGAGTTCTGATACACCTGATCGTTGCCAATAACGCAAAGCTGCAGTGGGGGATAGGGTTGGGTGGGGGATAGGGTTGGGTGGGGGATAGGGTTGGGTGGGGGGTAGGGTTGGGTGGGGGATAGGGTTGGGTGGGGGGAAGGCAATGTGAGGACTGGGGTTTTGAGAAACACCGACTTAGAGGGCTTTTGTGATTTACGATTCATCGTACGGTAATACCCCGATTTACGTATCCACCTTTCACGTAGTGATTTGCGTCGCTCCAACTCACACGTCGCTCTCGTTATCCGTCGCCTCCTCAGCCTTCGCCTCCACCACCCTACCCTGTAAATCGCCGCTTGGAGTTACGTCGCTTGGATATTCGTCATTGCACATTTCAGGAACGCATCCCGCACTTAAACCGCTGCATTACTGTCTGTCCAAAAAAAAACACTGCAGTCGGGCACAGTTTGCCATGGAATCCCCACTGATGATTCTGGTCTGCATACCGTTGAGAAAAGGTGAAGGGCACCCTTATAGGGTTTATGCAAAACAAACACCACTTATTCGAAACTAATGGGATAATTATGGCTGGCTTAAAGGATCCCCCCGGTTTTTTTTTTGCTGGCGATGGCATTTTGGCGACCGACTGGCAATTGACACGGTAATGGGACGCCTGCCGTCGACCCCAACGCCAGTGCGAGAAAATCGGTAATGAACATGAACGTGTCAGGGAAGGCAAGTGCATCGTGGTGACAAGTGTGAAATCCTCTTCTTGACTCCCGAGAACCATAATTGAAAGTCGATTTTTTTTTACATTATGCTCCAGTGATTTTAATTTCAGCCACATTAATTCAGCACAGCGGGTTCGCGTGCCGCCTACTTTCAAGCGTCATTACCTTTCGTACTTTGACGGACATTGCTTAATTAATTTACTTCACGTGGTATGGTTTTCACTTCATGATCCTATAGACAATTGCTTAAATTGATCAAATAAAATACACGTCCCCAGGAATGCGTTATCCTCTGTGCACAACCGGGCGTGCTTTGCATGCTTACGTGTATCTCCACGCCCTCATGTGCGTTCATGTCGGTGGGAGGATATCTGCGCATGGGGGAACAGGTGCATGTGTACGAGAGAACAGGTGTGTGTGTGTGTGCATGGGGAGGACAGGTGCGGTGCACGCGAGAACCAGTGTGTGTGGAAAGGAACGGGGGTGTGTGTGTGTGTGTGGGAACAGGTGTGTGGAGAGGAACACGTGTGTGTAGGAAGGAACGGGTGTGTGTGGGAACAGGTGTGTGTGGGAAGGAACGGGTGTGTGTGGGAACAGGTGTGTGTGGGAAGGAACGGATGCGTGGGAGAACAGATGTGTGGAGAGGAACAGGTGTGTGTGGGAAGGAACGGGCGTGTGTGAAAACAGATGTGTGGAGAGGAACAGGTGTGTGTGGGAAGGAACGGATGTGTGGGGAGTTACAGGTGTGTGGGGAGGTACAGTTGTATGTAAGAGGACAGGTGTGCATTAGGTTCAGATGTGTACTTTGGCAAATGTGTGCATGGAGGGCAGGTTTGCGTGGCCAGTAGAGGGGGAACCAGGTATGCGAGGTCACGTGTCTATGTCAGTGAATGCCTCCCGTCTCCACTCTCTCTCCTGACTCGGCGCCACCCACAAGGTGGAGGGGGGGGGGACATCGTTCTCCTCTCATTGACTCTCGCTTTAACTCGTTGGCCCTTGGCAACGTCAGGCCTTGTCGAATAAGACATTAATTCACCACGTCAGGACTTGCCAAGAGCTGCCAAGTCACCAGTGGCCTGAGCAGGAGTTCACAAATCAGCAACAGGCCATTAATTAAGTCAGTATTGAACACATTGGGAACTAGTGCACTTAATCAGAAGGGGATAAATTAGTAATGGCCAAGGGAAAAAGGCCCCTTGCACGGGCCTTTATCCAACCGCCTCTGGCACTGAAACTGTAAACCGTCTCTGTGCTGTTGTTTCTGTATGTTTCATTGCTAACGCTGGGATGTGATTATGTGATGTAATTTCAGTGTGCGTAGAACCAGCATGTGGTTGGGAATGATTGCTTAACTGCTCATGCTTAATGCTAAGTAATGCTGCGAGTGGCCAGGAGAAGGCAGTATAGTAACGGATTGAATCTGTGTGGAGCTTTGAGTGTTATTCGCTTGAGTGTGGATTTTCTCGGGGGTATGCCAGTTATCTTGCACATGCTGAACGCGAATGGATTTGGCCAAACATCCCATTGCAGGATTCTTATTTATACAGTATGTATTTTTTATGTTTTATTATGCTTGTTTACCCCAGTCATCCTTGCTGAACACTATCTTGTCAGGAAAACCCTGTCCAGTTTTAGCAGTAGGGGGCGATATTGCTTTGTGTAGTCCCAATTGAGTAATGTGTAGGTAATATTTCGGCATTGGCATGGCAATACTCGTGACAATGTACGTGTTTTTTTTGTGTGTCAGGAAACCGGAAGACCCATAGGAAACTAATGCAGAACACGTGGAGGACGCACAAACTCAACTTTAAAAAGGCACGCGGGTCGTAAATCGAACCCAGGCCCTTTTTGCTGTTACAAGTTACCTACTCCACCATGCCACCTGGGGACTGAACGAGGCTTTTTTCTGGATAAATAAAACGGGAAAGAGCTGATAAAGAGATCATTCGCTTCCCAGCCACGGCCTGCATCAGTCGCAATATCAGAACCTATCCCTTCCCCCTTAACCGCCCACCCATCTCACCCCGTTCACCAACCCACACTGACCAGAGTGGTTCAAATATGTTGAATCAAATCCCATCAACCACATTACGTTTTCAGGTCTTCAATCTATTGGCGGATTGAGAATGATGATGTCTTTACATATCCTTTATATGTAAAGAAATTGGCTAAACATCTCAATGCAGGATTGCATTGGAAAAAAAGAGTCGCGAGACGTTGTGAGACTCTCGTGGGGTAAATAAAGGGTTATTATGTTTTTATTCATGCGTGTCGCTTGAGCGCGTGGGTCGTTCAAGGTCATATGTGGGAGGGGATGGGGTGCGTGGCTGGCTTTGTCTTTCCGTTGCATGGCCCGGGTTGGTTTGGCGAAAGCCGCGTGTGCTTCGTCACGCGTGTTGCAGCTCCTCTTTATCTGAGCCCCAACACGCAGCCGCCACCACCACCACGCGACTTGCCTCGCCAGGCTCGCTACCCACCCCGTCGGGTGGTTGAGCCAATGTAGACAAAAAACAACGCATTCTAATTCCCACTCGAGCCCAGTTGCATGGTCAATTCCACCCCCACCCCAGCTCCGCTTTCCAATTCCACTTAACTCTTGCATGTTCGCAAATCGCGAGGGAGTCACATTATAGGTCATGAAATCATGGGTGTCTAATGCACGGAACAGCCAAATCGATGATGAATTGACCAAATCGGCATATATTTTAAGTTGTGTTTGAGCGCAGTCAGGTTCAGCCAAATAAAGGAATGTCCGGTAAACATTGTTTTGCTGACAGTGCACTTTGGGAAAGCGAGGTGGTCAATAGTGGTGGTGTTAGATGGGGTGGTTCAGGCCCGTGACCAGTAGTTTGCGCCACAATTTGACCACAGTGACCAAGTGACTAAGTGACCACAGTGACCAAGTGCTTTGACCACAGTCACCAAGTGCTTTGACCAGGCACCGAGTGCTTTGCGCCACAGTTTGACCACAGTGACCAAGTGACTAAGTGACCACAGTGACCAAGTGACTAAGTGACCACAGTGACCAAGTGCTTTGACCACAGTCACCAAGTGCTTTGACCACAGTCACCGAGTGCTTTGCGCCACAGTTTGACCACAGTGACCAATTGCTTTGCGCCACAGGTGATGGATCACACGGAGATTTATGAAACTCCCAACACTCACTGCGCCGGACGTGGCCAGGAGGTGGCAGCACAGAACGTGCAATTGTTGAACCTCATTTGTAGAGTGGACTAAACCTAAGAGTTGGTTGGTTACCGCCTCGAATGCGCTGTGGGGTTTTCTCCGGCTCCTCCGATTTCTTTCCACAGGAAACGAAATATTGTTTAAAAACAAATGAAATTGGAGAACATCCCAATTGCATGCAGGACCCTCCTGAAAAGATGCCTTGAAACTCAGTGAGACTGTCCTGGCCAAATTAATTACAATACTGTATTACTCTAATAATACTCACGATGATCAGTGAAAAGTACACGCACCATTGTGCCCATGTGAACGCTCTCGTCTCGCGCATGCGTTGAACATTTTACCAATGTCTGGAAGGTAACGCCTGTCTCTGCTGATGAGATCTAGAAGATCGAAACCAGTCCAGGGTTTGCTTTCTTAAACGAGTTCTGCTGATTAACATTTCTGATGGACGAGGGGCTATTCCCAGAATCCTTTTTTATGCGGAGATACAGAACGGCATGTCGAGTTATATATTCCATCATACACCCAAGGTGCGTGTGTGTGGTTTAAACGGGGACTGCCACCAAGCAAGAGTATACTGCCCTCTGCTGGCGTTCATCGTGATTAACCCTTGCCAGATGGCCACCGTGCATCGATGCTGCAAGCACAGGCTTCTCCAGATATGGGTCGGGATGCTCCCTCAGTGGTGTGAAAGTGAATTAAACTGTTCTCGTGCTCAAACTGCTGGTGCGTGGTATGCCTTCTCTCAGCAGTGCTGTTCACCCTCCATATTACTCAATTGGGACGAAACTCTACGGCAGACAGCAATCTGGCAGGCAACTAATTCCCAAGACTAATTCACCAGACTAATTCACCAGCAAAGGAGGCGTCCTGATCGCTTGAGTTCTCGCTGAGCTGATTACACCAAATGAACTTGAAACTCGAAATTTGAAACTCCACTGCTGCGTAGGACGTCGCGATTGTGCTGTGTAGCTCTCTCACGTAATGTCCGACGTTCTGCTCCACGTGCTGGGAGGATGAAAGGGCTTGTTCTGTTCCATAAAATTGCATCGCTACAGGCCTGTATTGATTGACTGCGCGCTCAAGAGTTAGTTTAAAGACAACCGCTTAGCGTGTAAATTACACACACAATGTTGCCAGATAGACTTCGCTTGCTCGCCATTTCGAAGTGATAGGCCTTTTATGTGACCACGGGCCTTAAGAAACGAAGTCACGGGTCCGTTCCATGCCCACGTACTCACAACAGCGCGAGCAGCTCAAACTGAGGATCTCGTGTCACGGTGAAACCCAGAATCGTCTCCTCCTCAGTGTCTCACAATCATGTATTCCCCCATGCGCATTCTCTGCCCACAATCCATGGGTAGGAGAGGTGCCAGTATTTACAGGTCAATAGGCAAAACACATTTTAGATGGACCTCCAGGTCGCAAGTCCCCAGGGAAAAATAAGGAGGTTGTGATATCCAGGAGGGGAAGTCGAGACTAGAGTACAGACATCAACAGCTTACTTGCGAGTGTGAAATAGGCGTGTCGTTGTTTATGTGGTTATGGCTGTACAATTGGGGTCTGAACATCAGGTGTGGGCAGGCGTTATCTGATGTCTCGGTCACTTAATGTCCACGCGCATTCCCTCCTGTTCCCTTTCTGGCTTAAGCTGGTTAAGCGCCTCATAGTGTCACTTTCTCGCCAATTCGCTCGGGGCTTGTGCAGACATTGGGGGTGGTGGAGGCTTCTTAATCTTGCACGCACGCGTATTTTCTGCGTTCGCCAAGTCTGGCGCGTTGTGTTGTGCTGCGGAACAATCTGGGTAATTTGATCGGTCTTTCTTTCCTTGGCGTGCCTTATTATTATCGTCACCATTCCTGCATTTACATGATAAGCGTTGGAATGGTGAGCAAAGCGACTGGGCGAATAAGCCTGCGCGAATGAGATAATGCCAGCGCCACGGAGAGGCAACACTGACTGCATTTCCTATCACACAGTTACAAGGCGCGTTTGACACGTCAACTTTCACATTTACAGGCATACCGTGGTTTCTCTTTTTCCCATTATTTTATGTAAGTGCGTTTTTTTCCCTCTGATATGAAACCCATAGTGCATCAGTAGGCTACTCCATAAAAAAAAATAGTATGGAAGTGCAAAGTCGACAAGCCCGCATGGGCTTTCGGGCGATTGCGCTGTCATTTGCCATGAGATGCACCGACAGCGGGTTTTGTGGGGCATGCAAACCGGTATCTGTGGCGCTTCTGATTGTGGCGCCTGTGGTGAATGTGGCTGTGGTGTCCAATTTCTTTGGTAGGTGTCTGCAGTGTCTATGACTTATATGTCTATGCGGCTGGTGTGTGTGTGTGTTGTGTCTATGGCTAGTGTTAATGTGGCTGGTGTGTGTTGTGTCTATGACTTATATGTCTATGCGGCTGGTGTGTGTGTGTTGTGTCTATGGCTAGTGTTAATGTGGCTGGTGTGTGTTGTGTCTATGGCTACTGTTAATGTGGCTGGTGTGTGTTGTGTCTATGGCTGGTGTTAATGTGGCTGGTGTGTGTTGTGTCTATGGCTGGTGTTAATGTGGCTGATGTGTGTTGTGTCTATGGCTGGTGTTAATGTGGCTGGTGTGTGTTGTGTCTATGGCTACTGTTAATGTGGCTGGTGTGTGTTGTGTCTATGGCTGGTGTTAATGTGGCTGGTGTGTGTTGTGTCTATGGCTGGTGTTAATGTGGCTGGTGTGTGTTGTGTCTATGGCTGGTGTTAATGTGGCTGGTGTGTGTTGTGTCTATGGCTAGTGTTAATGTGGCTGGTGTGTGTTGTGTCTATGGCTAGTGTTAATGTGGCTGGTGTGTGTTGTGTCTATGGCTACTGTTAATGTGGCTGGTGTATGTTGTGTCTATGGCTGGTGTTAATGTGGCTGGTGTGTGTTGTGTCTATGGCTGGTGTTAATGTTGCTGGTGTGTGTTGTGTCTATTGCTGGTGTTAATGTGGCTGGTGTGTGTTGTGTCTATGGCTGGTGTTAATGTGACTGGTGTGTGTTGTGTCTATGGCTACTGTTAATGTGGCTGGTGTGTGTTGTGTCTATAGCTAGTGTTAATGTGGCTGGTGTGTGTTGTGTCTATGGCTGGTGTTAATGTGGCTGGTGTGTGTTGTGTCTATGGCTGGTGTTAATGTGGCTGGTGTGTGTTGTGTCTATGGCTGGTGTTAATGTGGCTGGTGTGTGTTGTGTCTATGGCTGGTGTTAATGTGGCTGGTGTGTGTTGTGTCTATGGCTGGTGTTAATGTGACTGGTGTGTGTTGTGTCTATGGCTACTGTTAATGTGGCTGGTGTGTGTTGTGTCTATGGCTACTGTTAATGTGGCTGGTGTGTGGTGTGTCTATGGCTAGTGTTAATGTGGCTGGTGTGTGTTGTGTCTATGGCTGGTGTTAATGTTGCTGGTGTGTGTTGTGTCTATTGCTGGTGTCTATGTGGCTGGTGTATGTTGTGTCTATGGCTGGTGTCTATTCGGCTGGTGTGTGTTGTGTCTATGGCTGGTGTTAATGTGGCTGGTGTGTATTGTGTCTATGGCTGGTGTTCATATGGCTGGTGTATGTGGTGTGCATGGCTTGTGTTGATATGGCTGGTGTATGTTGTGTCTATGGCTGGTGTTAATGTGGCTGGTGTGTGTTGTGTCTATGGCTGGTGTTAATGTGGCTGGTGTGTGTTGTGTCTATGGCTACTGTGTGGCTGGTGTGTGTTGTGTCTATGGCTGGTGTTAATGTGACTGGTGTGTGTTGTGTCTATGGCTACTGTTAATGTGGCTGGTGTGTGTTGTGTCTATAGCTAGTGTTAATGTGGCTGGTGTGTGTTGTGTCTATGGCTGGTGTTAATGTGGCTGGTGTGTGTTGTGTCTATGGCTGGTGTTAATGTGGCTGGTGTGTGTTGTGTCTATGGCTGGTGTTAATGTGGCTGGTGTGTGTTGTGTCTATGGCTGGTGTTAATGTGGCTGGTGTGTGTTGTGTCTATGGCTGGTGTTAATGTGACTGGTGTGTGTTGTGTCTATGGCTACTGTTAATGTGGCTGGTGTGTGTTGTGTCTATGGCTACTGTTAATGTGGCTGGTGTGTGTTGTGTCTATGGCTAGTGTTAATGTGGCTGGTGTGTGTTGTGTCTATGGTTGGTGTTAATGTGGCTGGTGTGTGTTGTGTCTGGCTGGTGTTAATGTGGCTGGTGTGTGTTGTGTCTATGGCTACTGTTAATGTGGCTGGTGTGTGTTGTGTCTATGGCTACTGTTAATGTGGCTGGTGTGTGTTGTGTCTATGGCTGGTGTCTATGCGGCTGGTGTGTGTGTGTTGTGTCTATGGCTAGTGTTAATGTGGCTGGTGTGTATTGTGTCTATGGCTGGTGTTAATGTTGCTGGTGTGTGTTGTGTCTATTGCTGGTGTCTATGTGGCTGGTGTATGTTGTGTCTATGGCTGGTGTCTATTCGGCTGGTGTGTGTTGTGTCTATGGGTGGTGTTAATGTGGCTGGTGTGTATTGTGTCTATGGCTGGTGTTCATATGGCTGGTGTATGTGGTGTGCATGGCTTGTGTTCATATGGCTGGTGTATGTTGTGTCTATGGCTGGTGTTAATGTGGCTGGTGTGTGTTGTGTCTATGGCTGGTGTTAATGTGGCTGGTGTGTGTTGTGTCTATGGCTACTGTTAATGTGGCTGGTGTGTGTTGTGTCTATGGCTAGTGTTAATGTGGCTGGTGTGTGTTGTGTCTATTGCTGGTGTCTATGTGGCTGGTGTATGTGGTGTGCATGGCTGGTGTTCATATGGCTGGTGTGTGTGGTGTGCATGGCTGCAAGTTGTGCTTACTGTGGCCGGTGTTTGTGCCGTCTGTGGTTTCTGCACAGAACTCGGGGCCGCTACGGGCACGGGGAGATGTTCACGTTCACACTCACCCTCGTGCTCATGCAGTGCGCAAGCGGCGCTGCGTTTGCCCGGATGAGTGAGTGTTTGTCACCAACACACGCATTTGCAGGTGCTCTCACAACAATACTACTGCTGTATACGATATGGATTTTTAATTCCAATACACAAAAGGCTTTGAAATGTGCATCGTAATATATTTTAGATCTGGACTAATCGTATTCATATGCCTTAACCCCTAATGCTGCATACCTAACCATAACTCTATTAATTTCACAACTATTTGTCATTCCACTGTTGCATACCTAAATTAATCTATTTACCTAACCCCCAACACTCGCTAAAATCCCAATTACATGCATATGTTTTTCTTCCAATTTATGGAGGTCAAATTCTAAATGTTTGGGACGAGAGTCGTGGGACCCGTTCGTTTGCAGGGGACAGCGGAATCATCTCACCAAGGTTGCGAGATGTTTACTACCTCGCCTGCTGTATAGGAGGTCGTGGGTTCGATCTCGACCCTGACGACTGTGTATTTGGAGTTTACATGTTCACCCCAAGGTCGTGTGGATTTTCCTCCGGATCCTCCGGTTTTGTGTTTAGAATATTTGGCTGCTCTGCATTTGCACACGATAAGCCACTTCGTTGAGATATAAAAATGTTTTACCAGGGTAAGGCCCACTGAGCTATTTCGTTATTTTTCAGAAGCGACCTGGCCACAGACGATAGCTAAATGAAGTGGCTTGTCACGTGGAAATGTGTAGCAGCCAAATACTCTAACGCATGTCGTTTATAAATGTGGAGGGAAAAGCCAGAGAGGTCCCGTTGAAAGAGACATGCAAAACTCCAAATATACAGGCATCGTCAGGGTCGAGATCGAACCCACGACCTCTTGCACAGCAGGAGAGGTAGTTAACATCTCGCCACCGTGCTTTACAATTTGTGCACCAGGGCCCCATGCCAACCACTCTATGCCACTGAAATCGGATGCAGGGAACTTGAACCTTGAACCTGACCTCAGGCAGAGAACTCAAGAAGGAGGAAGGCAAATGTGCGACGGTGTCCTCCTCTGCCACGCTCAGTGAGATGCTGTGCACCATCCCCGGTTGTGGACCACACGGCGCAGTGGATGTACATGGCGTGCGCACTCACCTGCCTGGGGGCCATGGTCTCTGGGAACGTGGCCCTGCAGTTCATCCACTATCCCACCCAGGTGCCCTCCAACCCTCACCGCCCCCCAACATACAATGCGCTCAACACTCACACTCACACAAAAGCATGCATGCTTTCACTCCTCGCACTGCTCCCACTTTGGAATTCCATACCATCGTCACTTTACCCAATTTCTTAGAACTTTGCTCAGTTCGAGGAACGTGTTAACCCTTGTCTGTTAACGCCATCAACAGCGCTGTTTGTTACTAGCTGCTGAGCATTTTGGGTGTTTGGGCTTGCGCTAAACAACTATGATTGGGGTGCATTATGCAGAATCTCACACAGCAATTAAAAGCATTGGCCAGCAACATCAGCTATCTGCATATTTTATTTAACAAGCCGAACTCTGCAGATGATGCTCTGAAAATGGAAACCATAGATGTGGTTTCCGAAGCAAATAAATGCTGCTGGGAAACATTGGTCCAGAAGGCCCGTAGGCTGGTGGTCTTAGTTGTTTTTGTTACGTGCGTGTTTGGTGCCGAAGCAGACTATCTATTTATTGTTTGAATGAAGAAAACATAAGTTGTAAGCTCTCCGAATGCGAGAAGGCATCGGAGAGCCACAGCTTGTTTCGCGAGTCGCCAATCTTACACAGCTCGCCAGTTGCAGTGGGCAATCAGATCTTTCTGTTTTTGCAGCCAGTATTATGTATGTATGTTGAGTGTATCTCCCACCGTACTTAGCCAACCGTGCTATGAACACATTCCTGCGGAGGGAGCTGGTAGGAACGTTGGGTTGCTCGGTCAATGGACAGGGTCAACGGCGGCACGTGGTGTATTCTGAAAATATGCCCGACTGTGAGGGCGGGCACAAGCCGGCGTGAGTAGGTTAAACGTTGAGTTTTATAAGGGCACCACGGGGTGACCAGCCCCTCCCCACCCAGCCCCACCCCTCCCACCCCCCACCCAGTCCCACCCAGCCCCTCCCCACCCAGCCCCTCCCTCCCCACCCAGCCCCTCCCCACCGTCCCCTCTCCATCCAGCCCCACCCCTCCCATTTTTGGATGCACGACGGACAGACGGACACAGTAATCCCCTGTGGGCCGATGTAATCAGGAGGTTCCTACCCGTATAATATGTACTTGATTCCAATGAAGAATGTGAAAGGCAAATTATTTTTTTGGCACTTTAGAATATAGGATAGAGTATATTTAACACCTCTTAAACAATCAACGTATGATTAATATCTGGTATGAGACTGTAAGATTGTTTAGTTGAGTTATTGTTATAATAATATACAGATTTGGTACATTTATTGTTTACTATGGTTTCACAGTAGTAATTATTTTAGCATATATTTTTTTCGTTCAGGAAATGCATGCAAAAATAAATACCAAATGTGTACGTTCTTACAAAAACATTATCTTAGTCACAATCAGGATACAAATGTACGCATCCTCAATGTTTCTAAAATAAATGCATTTAGGATGGACTGAATTCGGTTTTTTACACATCGAATTAATCTACATGTGACAAATTACATTCAATTATAGCTATAGTCAGAACACTGCTATCACAACATGTTAGTAGTGTCAGTGAAAGACAAATTCCATTTACGAAACAGTAAAATGCTCAGCCCATACAAATACAAGTGGGCAAATTATGTTGATGGGAATCCAGTGGTGGGGAACGTGATGAATGCACACAGAGAATGGCTAAATTAGCATCACTCGACGGGACAAAGTGATGCTGCATCAGACTTGTCCTTGTTTTGAGAACCAAAGTAATTGAATGCGAGTGGGGAATTGTTTAATGCCGTATTAACCTTCGCGTCTTCGTGTGTCTGTGTGTTTAGGTGTTGGGGAAGTCATGTAAACCAATCTCAGGTCAGCTCTCCCACGTTAATTGCCTTGAAATGTGCGTTTGTTTTCCTGCCACAAACCAGTAACATCTGCCCGCTCACATAATCACGGCCGCTGGGCAATGAAGTCATTACACATGCCCTAAATAAAACGTAGTTAGCGACGAACCTCCGATTAGCACGGTTGGCTGCGTACGGTGCGAAAGAGGTTCAACACAAAAAACAACGTGTAGCGAATTGCTTCACGCGAGGTGACATACAAACGGCGGGTTTAACAAGATTCACACCGTGGCCACTCGAATTGTCGCGATTGAGGATCGCCAAGCGTTTAAAGAGTAAACGTTTAAACATTGAGGTGAACCAATTAAAATAAATAACAAAATCGATTTCAGCCATTCTCAATCCAGTTATGGAGATTTTGACCATACTTCACCACGGTGGTCAATGTTGATTGGTAATGGGAGGGGGGGGGTTAGCCGTGGCCAGGAATCGGGTTTATAGCACGGCACGCTGATCAATTTAACACTTACATATAAGATTAACTAAAAAAAAAGCCCCATTGATGTTAAGAATGAACATTAATTGATTAATCCATGGGTCGCTACACCCATACTGCAAACACCTATTGCCGCTGCATGAGAGCAAAGAGCACCCGTTGATTGTTCGCAAGGGGACGGCGAATGGAGGAGGAGCTCTTGATTTTTTCAGCAGATGGCAGCATTTGTTTGCAACAAAAAAGCCACCGCAACGCACACCCCTTGGCAAAATTCACAGCGGTACAGAGCGCACACCAGCGATGGCACACTTTGTAATAGGTCGCAATGACAACATTGACCGCTACGGGACGTGCACCCCCTTGTTTGCGTAAACGGCCGTGGCACGGTGAACATTTATCATTGTTGTCACCACCGAATCACCTTTGCCGTTCGGTATCCGGCCAAGGCCGTCCGCCACGTTCAACGTCCACCCCCGAACCCTCCGTGTGCTAAACGCATCCGCGTCTCTGCGTGCGCTCTCCCCCCCCAACCCCCCCACCACCACCACCCCCCTCTGCCTCGCAGTGTTCCTCTTGGGCCTCGTGTTTGCGCGCAAGAAATACCCCGTGGCCAAGTACCTGTGCGTGCTGCTCATCGTGACGGGGGTGACCCTGTTCATGTACCGCGACGGTGCGGAGCGCGCCGGGACATCCGCGCTGCGCGGCGGGGTGGGGGTCGGAGAGCTCCTGCTGGTGGGCGAGCCGTCAATTTCTCCCGCTGTTACCATCGTCGTTGGCATTTGCTTCTGTGCCCTGGCACGTTGGCATCGCGCAGGGGGTGGGCAAGTCCGGCTCAGGCACAGGTGCCCGCCTGCCCGCGCCTGTTAATGCGGCATCTGTCACGGCATCGTTAAGAGCTCGTTGCGTTTCGAGTCGTGCGCCCAAAGCTGGCGGTCTAACAGGGGCGGGCGGGGGGGGGGGGGGTGTTTCGATGCCACCGTGCGCACGTGTCTTGCTTCACGGCGACGTCATTCAACGGAGCTAACGAGGGGTGGCGAATGTGGCTCAGGAGGGTTTGTGGTGTTGTTGGGTTGCTGAGCTCGGGTGATTGGGACGACCTGGATTCATCACGCACGGCGTGAGAGGGTGTGTTTGCAAGGGGTGCAGTATTCTGGTAATGAGTTATATGTGTTGGCTTAAAGCTTTCGTGACTGCAGGAAATCATGTTCTACGGGGCTTTCGGTAAAGTCACGTAGATAGGTTCAAAGAAAATGACAAAAAATAACAAACAAACAAAAACTCACGACGTTTCGATCGCGACACAAGCGTTCGTCATCAGGAAGAGGGGGTTAGCTTCTAAAGGTAAACTGTTTATAAAGGTTTTAAATGGGCGTAGCCCAAATGTCAGCGACCAATGGAAATGTAAGTGGTGGGCAGCGACCGTGACGGTGCAGGGTTTTCCCACCAATCAAAGGGCTGCCCAGTAAAAATTAGCATATTAATGTGAGATCGTTGAGAGGCCTCCACGACGGGCGCCCTGAGGTGGCTATGTGAGAGATTAGCATGTTAATGTGAGAGATTATCATGTTAATGTGAGAGATTAGTATGTTAATGTGAGAGATGAGCATGTTAATGTGAGAGATTAGCATGTTAATGTGAGAGATTATCATGTTAATGTGAGAGATTAGTATGTTAATGTGAGATATGAGCATGTTAATGTGAGAGATGAGCATGCTAATGTGAGAGATTAGCATGTTAATGTGATAGATTAGCATGTTAATGTGAGAGATTAGTATGTTAATGTGAGAGATTAGTATGTTAATGTGAGCGATTAACATGTTAATGTGAGAGATTAACATGTTAATGTGAGATATTAACATGTTAATGTGAGAGATTAGCATGTTCATGTGAGAGATTACCATGTTAATGTGAGAGATGTGCATGTTAATGTGAGAGATTAGCATGTTAATGTGAGAGATTAATATGTTAATGTGAGAGATTAATGTGAGAGATTAACATACTAATCTCTCACATTAGCATGCTAATCTCTCACATTAACATGCTAATCGCTTACATTAGCATGTTAATCTCTCGTATTAACATGTTAATATACCATTAACATAATCTCTCACATTTGACATGCTAATCTTTCATATTAACATGCTGATCTCTCGCATTAACATGCTAATCTCTCACATCAACATACCAATCTCGCATTAGCATCCTAATCTCTCACATTAACATGCTAATCTCGCACATTAACATACTAATTTCTCACATTAACATGCTAATATCTCACATTAATATGCCAATCTCTCACATTTACATGCTAATCTCTCACATTAACATGCTAATCTCTCACATTAACATGTTAATCTATCACATTTACATGAAAATATCTTACACTGACATGCTAATCTCTCACATTAACATGCTAATCTCTCACATTAACATGCTAATCTCTCACATTAACATGCTAATCTCTCACATTAACATGATAATCTCTCACATTAACATGCTAATCTCTCACATTAACATGCTAATCTATCACATTAACATGCTAAACTCTCGCATTAACATGCTAATCTATCATATTAACATGCTAATCTCTCACATTAACATGATAATCTTTCACATTAACGTGCCAATCTCTCACATTTACATGCTAATTTCTCGCATTAACATGATAATCTTTCACATTAACATGCCAATCTCTCACATTTACATGCTAATCTCTTGCATTAACATGCTAATCTCTCATATTAACATGCTAATCTCTCACATTAACATCTCTCACATTAACATGCTAATCTCTCACATTAACATCTCTCACATTAACATGTTAATCTCTCACATTAACATACTAATCTCTCACATTAACATGTCAATCTCTCACATTAACATCTCTCACATTAACATGCTAATATCTCACATTAACATGCCAATCTCTCACATTAACATGATAATCTCTCACATTAACATGCTAATCTCTCATATTAACATAGCCACCTCAGGGCGCCCCTCGTGGAGGCCTCTCAACGATCTCACATTAATATGCTAATTTTTACTGGGCAGCCCTTTGATTGGTGGGAAAACCCAGCACCGTCACGGTCGCTGCCCACCACTTACATTTCCATTGGTCGCTGACATTTGGGCTACGCCCATTTAAAACCTTTATAAACAGTTTACCTTTAGAAGCTAACCCCCTCTTCCTGATGACAAACGCTTGTGTCGCGATCGAAACGTCATGAGTTTTTTTTGTTATTTTTTGTTATTTTCTTTGAACCTATCTACGTGACTTTACCGAAATACCCAAAGAATATGAGTTATATGTGAATATTTTTGTAAAATACCGTTCAAATATTTCAATTTGCATACGATGCAAAACACATCTCAGCAGCCGTAGGCTACTGCACCTGCTATGTGATGAAGGGACACCAGAGGGTGCTCATCGGGTGCGTGGGTTGAGTTCGTGAACATTGCACGTTTTGGACGCGGTTACTGCTGGGAAAAAAACATTTGGCAACATAACTTCATAACTGAACAGCTGTTGTGACCGCGAATCTGTTGACACGAAGAGTGAATGGCCTATCTTGCTTTGATGTGGTTGGACTCCTGTTCCAAATACGATAGGAGCAGGGGGGGGGGGTAGGAGATTCAGCATTGCAGTCCTGTAATTAAACCTACAATAGCGATGCCGTAGCCACGTCTTAGCGACAGATTCCCTCCGAGTTAATGTGACATCTGCTGTGCCTCTGAAGAGTCGGGCCTCGCGCCGTGGAGACCGAAGCATGAACGTGGCTTTTTCCCTCTGCACTCTTTACCGTTCGAGTGGCATCTAATAGGCAGGCACTTATTGATGTGTAAATCAACAATTAAAATTGATTAGTATGCTCACGTGAAACTTTTAGAAATGTGCTTGCGAGCATCGATTTGTTACGATTTAGGAGAAGTAATGAACACGTTACTGTTACATTTTTTAGGTCAATGGGGCGAACAACATTGCAAAACAAAACAGAAAGAAATATCGATATTTGAATCACTGCCGCAAATCGTGACGGTTCATTTCATAGTTTCATAGTTTCATTTATTTGGTATAGCCCTGTGAGCCATTCGGCTCTTGAATCGGGTGCAACCGCAACAAACAAAAACATGAACAAGAAAACATCTTAAAGTGACTTTGTGCATGTTGCAAACAAAAAATCCAGGAAAAAAACCATCAAAATATTCCTGAAATAGCACCGTACACCAACGCTGTGTTCATTGAATCACTGAATCACTGGGAGGCGGGGGGCAATGATGACCCGTGACATTCTTTGCATCTCCCATTAAAGGCCACTGACGATTAAAACCTTGTTGGGGGCATGGACGTCTGTGTGGGGAGACAAAGGCGTCCGGGGCGTGGAGCAGACCACACCACCCCCTCGTGCGCTATGGCAGCCTTGATAATGCGCTCACTTGCCCCGACACTCCGTGTAAACTACACGGGGGATCTTTGTCTCGCGTGTCCCCAAGCTGTGCTCCCTGGTGCTGGATGGACTCACGGGGGTGCTGCAGGAGCACATGAAGCTGCGGCACCAAACCTCGTTCCTGCACATGATGTTCCACGTCAACGCCTGGTCCTCCCTCGCCCTGGCCCTGCGTAAGAATCCCACCCCCACGCTGCGTCGTGACAAGAGGACGCGGGCACAGAAGGTGGCCCGTGGCCCGGCCGCCTTGATCGCGACCATTGGGCAGATAGGCGGTGCTTGAGACGGCTGTGTGGTGTGTCACGCCGTCACTCAATCTGCTCCAACTTGCATTTTAGGTTTCTCTGTTGTACTGCTATTCATGTCTTGGGTCTGCACGTGCTGTTTAGATTTATATGGTAACCCTGTGCAGCTTTCTCCTAAAGTGCCTGTAGTAGATACAAGCCTGAGTCTGCTGATGAGACACTGTATGTCGAAAACGGTCCAGAGTTTGCTTGCCTTGAAACAGTGCTGCTGAAATGGTGCAATCCTCCGAGGCCGTGCAGCCGATGGGTTGCGTAGGGACGTGACACTGTTCTACGTGGAGACGAATATGCGCAAGGAAGTCATCGTCTACTTATTTATCTTGCAGTGTTTCGACGCTTTGAAATTCAAATTAGTACCACTATTTGCCATTCTATTTTTGCTGCATTGAGATGGTATGTTTGTATGGACGGTCATGTGTATTGATCTGTGGGTGCACTGCTGCCTGAGACGGGAGTTCAACCCAAGGTCTTCTTCCTGAGAGGCGCAAGCGTTAACACTGAGCCATCTTGTCGCACTGGCACATTTTGAAATCAATTACTGTTCGTTATTTCTATCTACAAATAACATCGTTTGCCTTATACGTTGACTTTTTTAGTCGGAAATATTTACAAGTCAGATCACTGACGTGGAATTGGAATGCGGTGTAGTTACATTTATTTAGCAATGTATTCATTATAAATTACGGTAAAATAAATTAAATCAATTGATGATGTAGTGATCTAGACTTCAGGATTGAAACATCTTTTCCCAAATAAATTATATTGCAATTAAAATATCCCCCAGACTTTAGTTAATTAGATTAAATGTCACGATGATGTTGACGAGCACAGAGGTTTGCGCTGGTCATTTAACAGATCAACTTTCTTGAGCCAGAAAAGTGATTAAAAACAAATGCAGAGGCTGGCGTGGGGGTGGGGAATCACACTTGCAGCTATTTGCTAATCCAATAATAATTCTACACGGGATTATTCATATTAATTTATATTTCGCTTGTTGCATCTATATAAACACGTTTATTTTCCTACCCGGTAATTGAAGTATATCAAACACGAAACGCTCCCATTACATACAATGGGCGTTCTTCGAGCGAGGTCTATAAATAAAATAATCGCGTGGTGATTTGAGTGACGCGAACCTCCAGCTGAGCCCGTGGTGTGGGGAGGCTGGGAGTGTTTGGGACGGCACGTCGCGCGTGTAAATGAGAAAGGACACCTGGCTTGTGCGGAGGCTCGGCGCTCGCTGCCTCGTCTTGTGTGCTCACTCAAAAGGGGACGGCAAAGCCTAATTACTCAAATAACCCACCCGACGCTTGCTTATAGAGGGCGGTCCAGATGTATTGTGACCCCCCCCCCCCAATTAATTGACCCCGAACATGTGTTTCCTTTGCATATTCATTTCTGTTTTAAATAAACCTCACATTAAAGCAAATATTATGTTTTCAAGAATTAAATGGGGGGTCACAATACATCTGGACCACCATGAACAGTGAGGGAAAAAAGTATTTGATCCCCTGCTGATTTTGTACGTTTGCCCACTGACAAAGAAATGATCAGTCTATAATTTTAATGGTAGGTTTATTTGAACAGTGAGAGACAGAATAACAACAACAAAAATCCAGAAAAACGCATGTCAAAAATGTTATGAATTGATTTGCATTTTAATGAAGGAAATAAGTATTTGACCCCGCTGCAAAACATGACTTAGCACTTGGTGGCAAAACCCTTGTTGGCAATCACAGAGGTCAGACGTTCCTTGTAGTTGGCCACCAGGTTTGCACACATCTCAGGAGGGATTTTGTCCCACTCCTCTTTGCAGATCTTCTCCAAGTCATTAAGGTTTCGAGGCTAACGTTTGGCAACTCGAACCTTCAGCTCCCTCCACAGATTTTCTATGGGATTAAGGTCTGGAGACTGGCTAGGCCACTCCAGGACCTTAATGTGCTTCTTCTTGAACCACTCCTTTGTTGCCTTGGCCGTGTGTTTTGGGTCATTGTCATGCTGGAATACCCATCCACGACCCATTTTCAATGCCCTGGCTGAGGGAAGGAGGTTCTCACCCAAGATTTGATGGTACATAGCCCCGTCCATCGTCCCTTTGATGCGATGAAGTTGTCCTGTCCCCTTAGCAGAAAAACACCCCCAAAGCATAATGTGCCCACCTCCATGTTTGACGGTGGGGATGGTGTTCTTGGGGTCATAGGCAGCATTCCTCCTCCTCCAAACACGGCGAGTTGAGTTGATGCCAAAGAGCTCCATTTTGATCTCATCTGACCAGAACACTTTCACCCAGTTGTCCTCTGAATCATTCAGATGTTCATTAGCACACTTCAGACGGACATGTATATGTGCTTTCTTTAGCAGGGGGACCTTTCGGGCGCTGCAGGATTACAGTCCTTCACGGCGTAGTGTGTTACCAATTGTTTTCTTGGTGACTATGGTCCCAGCTGCCTTGAGATCATTGACAAGATCCTCCCGTGTAGTTCTTGGCTGAATCCTCACCGTTCTCATGATCATTGCAACTCCACGAGGTGAGATCTTGCATGGAGCCCCAGGCGGAGGGAGATTGACAGTTCTTTTGTGTTTCTCCATTTGCGAATAATCGCACCAACTGTTGTCACCTTCTCACCAAGGTGCTTGTAGGTCTACAATCGTGTCCCTGACATCCTTGGAGAGCTCTTTGGTCTTGGCCATGGTGGAGAGTTTGGAATCTGATTGATTGATTGCTTCTGTGGACAGGTGTCTTTTATACAGATAACAAGCTGAGATTAGGAGCACTCCCTTTAAGAGTGTTCTCTTAATCTCAGCTCGTTACCTGTATAAAAGACACCTGGGAGCCAGAAATCTTTCTGATTGAGAGGGGGTCAAATACTTATTTCCCTCATTAAAATGCAAATCAATTTATAAAATTTTTGACATGCATTTTTCTGGATTTTTTTGTTGTTATTCTGTCTCTCACTTTTCAAATAAACCTATCATTAAAATTATAGACTGATCATTTCTTTGTCAGTGGGCAAACGTACAAAATCAGCAAGGAATCAAATACTTTTTTCCCTCACTGTAGATTCGTGGCAGATTTCTCTCGCGTTAACAATACACGTCCACTATTTATGATGACAATTGCGTGCGTGCACGTGTGTCCCATGCAACTCCCTGGCTTATATATCTTTGCCTTCATTCCCTGCGAATGTAGCAATGACGCCTTAAATTGGATGGGGGACCTTGACGGATATGCGCACTATGTAATGTGCTTGACCTGGGTTAAGGTTTTACAGTCGTTGCACTCCGATAAAAATCTGAAACATATTTACGGGCTGGTTGATGTCGTCTTTTAAATTCAGGCAAGAAAAAGCGGTTTTGAAACTGATCGCAGTGCATATTATAAAGTAAGGAACCAATTCTACAAATAGGTTTCAAGCCGGTACAAATGTATGATTTATGGGAAAGTTACGTCATCATTAGAGCACGTTAGACATTTTACATCGAAGGTGGCTAAACGGACGCGATGTTGACGTCGAAAGCAATAATTCACACGTTGAGTATGAACTGAGAATGCTACATTTTCGTGTAAAACAGGGCAAATGTTGCGAATTACTGAATTGTTCTAAAAAAAAAACCTATCAAATCTCCAGATCCACTCCAATAACGTGTTGTAATCGAATGCAACAATGCTGTCACACACGATAATTATAACACAATCATAGCTAGTTTTAGTCGGTGATAATAAACACCATCAACTCCATTGCTCAATCAATAATACACACACACCCTGTTCACATTCGGCAACGCATTGTGCATCGTGCATACTTTGTCGTGCGTCACACAGTTGCTTTTAGTATTTTTTTTGCAGAAGTGCCAGCAGGCACAGTGGTGGCATGGCGGACGGTATCACGTCGTGCCTGCAAATGGAGATGTAACAGCCTGGGATTCCATAACAATCTGCATTTGTCACTTCTTATGCCGTTTATTTTCACACTTCTTGGGAGATAAACTAAATCTAACATGATGAGTCGCAGGCTGCACGTCTCATTTTAGACTTTTTTTTCCAACTTATTTACGTTTAAAAAAAAAACAAGAGTTAAATGTTATCACTGTTGGGATATTTTGAGTCAACGGTCTGTTGTGTTATTTTTTTTGTTCGCATTAGCGTGGCTGCCATTAAAGAGGATAATTATGACTGTCATGTTCGCATTAATAAGGTACATTTTTCAGGCTGTGTTTTGTTTGGCGATAGGTGCATGCACCCACTGATCTCGACACCTGTCCCTCATCTGTCGCTGTCTGCTACTGCATGCCGTGCTCGGTAATTACCAGCAACTCCGGCCAACAGCACAGCGAGATGGCGACAGCGAGCTCTGGTCCCTTTGTCTGTGCGGAAAAATCTTTGACGTTTGGCAGGGATCGTAAACATCCATTTGGATTTACATTACGCGAAAGGAGAGGAGGGGGGGAACGTGAAAAATATTCCTATTGTGGTTCTATTTCCACAAGCTCAATACTGAGAGCGTAACATCACTGCACGCTTTTTTGTACATGTTAGTCCTCTGCGCGTAAATGTTATTCCCACTTGAATTCAATATTCGAGAAGCGGTAGAAGCAGGCATCATAATGAAAGTAAACAGTGCATCAGACACTGGTAGTTGTTGGTCAGCTTCATGATGCACTCTAGGCAGTTTAATTTGCCATGTACAGCGGATGTAAGTGAATACAGTGCATGGAGCAGTGTTATATGTCTTGGCAGAGGTCAGGTGTTCATAACAACAACAAAATTGAGTTTGCTTGAAACCTTCTGTCGCAGCACAGAGGTTCCCAACCACTGCAATGGTGAAAGTGGATACAGTCGGTCCTTCCCGTGGGTCAGAGGGCAGTGCCATAGCGCGGTCACATGGGATGGATCTATCCTGACAACAGTTCACGCAGTAACTTTGGCCCACGTAGATACATACACTCTTCTCTAATTTTTCAAAAAAGTCAATCATTCCTCAGAATCATCATCCCATGGTTAGGTCCCTTTGAAATACCCATCGACTTAATATGCATTCACAATTATTCAGCATTGGCAATATATTGACATTATCAACAAAATAATATAACACTTTTGTAACGTGCCACCTCCTATATTAATAGCTTATGTAAAGCCGTCGATTTCACTTTTCCAGCCAAAAACGAACGATTAAATAAGCCATAATTTTAAACAGCACTAAAATAAGTGAAAAGTGTATCACGTACAACTAGCAGGAGAGTATACATGGTTATCCATGTATAGATATATCCCAATACATATAAATTATAGAGTAAACATCTCTCCCACCACCCATGCTTAACCACCTTCATTTTCTGTATCCTTGTAAAGATATGGAGCCGTCGCTTTCACAATATTCAATCGCCTCTTGAAAAGAAACAGGAAAATTACAAATGGACCACCCCATATAATATGGCAAGAGATGTGGACAATCAGTACCGTACTGCGCGTGTCCAAGAGTACACGTATTCTACACTGATTGGTTCCAATCCGTAGACTTTTAGGATGTGTGATAGCAGAGAAGGTTTGCTGCGTTCATAATGTTTTGTGTGAACATTGTTGCGATATCGCAATATGATCGTTGGGGCGTAGCTATCGAGTGAGCAAGGGACGCAAATGCAACGGGACATGAGGAGCAAGCGCCAAGGAGGGGGCCCAGCCACCGGCCGGCAAAGGATGGTGGGGTAGAATTGGACAGGGGGCTACGTTTCCTTCTGTGCACCAAGGTCCGTGGCAAGCCGCGCCCGTGGCACCGGATTTCATTTGAGCAACATAACAAGCAATCGTTGGCAAAAGCGTGAGTTCCTGCAAGAAATTACTCGGCGTGCCACACATGGTTTGAAACATTCTAATGCCCTCTCCCGATTGTCTCTCCACCCGTAGCGGTCGTGTTCACGGGGGAAGGCTTGCACTTCCTCCTGTTTGCACAATGCCATCCCAACATCATCTACCACGTCGCGCTCTTCGCAGCCACCAGTGCAATGGGCCAGGCAAGTGAAATGCGCCGAAGGGGTTAAGGAGGACAACGACAGCTTGTGAGCGTTTGATCGTGTTATCGTTACGTTTTAATACGTAGGCTTTCGCAACCAATATCCATAATAAAGGTACCAGTAATTACAAGCGAAAGGTCGTACTCAAATTCTAAATGTTGTTGGTTTACTCTCCAACACACCGGTGTGCTGAAATAGTAACTAATTATCACATTTTGTTTACGTGACGAACATTACCAGTTGGCTGTGTCAAGTGGTGGCCGGTTTAACGACGCATTTGTATTTACGCGATCTAACCCAAAAACACCTTTATGGATCGGCACTTTTGTTTAAAAAGTGCGAATCACGTGCCGTAAAGCCATTCTTAACCCAAACAATTAAAGTGCACTAGATGTGCACCGTCTCTTTTGAACATTACGAACACAATCTAGTCGGTGTAAATCAGCACCCATATCTAAAGCGCAACAGATATACGGTAGTGTTAAAAGTACTATAAAGCAATTCTAGATTTGAAGCTTTCGTGACTGCAAGGATCCATACTCTTTGGTTCTATTTGGTAAAGTCACGTAGGTAAAAAATAAACAAAAATCTCGACGTTTCGGCCACAACACAGGTGGCCTTCATCAGGTGAAGGGACCAACCTGTCCTCTGATTTTTGTTTATTTTTTACCTACGTGACTTTACCGAATAGAACCAAAGAGTACTCTAAAGCAGTAATATAAAGCGGCGTGTACAATACGTGTGGGTATTGCAACTTCTTCCGTGACGTCTGGCCGGCATAAACGGGAGGCCTACATACCCACTCGAGGGCCCCTTCCGCTAGCAGTGGCGTGTGAGCAATACCTTGCAAGACCGTACCCAGGTACCTTCTTTACAATACCGTATTGGGAGAACAAACAACCTAAGTCAAGAAGTGCATAAAATAGTGTGTATGTCAAAATGTTTAAGTTGAAACACAAACTAAAACAAGACAGAGTAGTGATAAGACTGTGTTTGTACAAGTCAAGAGAGTATGGAAATCTGACCCTTAAGCAGCCAATATGGGGTGTGCCACATGGCTCTTTTTCCTTCCATACGGTTGAACGCAGATGCTAAAAAAAGGCAACGCTTCCGAGCCATACGGCTGATCGACGCTTGCCGCTGATGAGATGCGAGGCTGTTGCTGCCTAGAGACTCGCGTATAATGAGACGCGGTTCCTCATTGTCGATTGTGACCTGGGGCTTGTGTAAAAGCCACACAGGGTGTTGGCCCCTTGATCTCAGGTTGAGATGGCAGTCGCATGGTGAAAGACTTTCCTTATTTGAGAAACGCTAAACTGGTTTCGTTTGCTAATGGATTCAGCGTGCACAACTTTACCCCATAACCATCGGTTAAGGTGCCCAGATGGTATTGCCACAAGGTTGTTTTTTTTACATCATATTAAAAATGTCAACCTGGGAAACAATTACATGTGTTCCATATGGTCTGTGGTTATTTTTGAATAAACCTTTTTAGTCATTTCCATACTCGTGAAGACTTCAGAAATAGGGATTGAGCAGTTTGGAAACCGACATGTTGAATTACAGCGCAAAGTATTCAGAGAAACATAATTTGAGAAAATAAATTTAGCGCAATGGCATGGTTTAACATTTAGGTATGCAACATTATTAAGCGTTAAAGTGGTTAGCAAAGATTATACGAGCTGTTTAATGCCACGGGTGTATGTCAGTGGGCAGTGAAACTTCTGGCCAGAAATGTCACGAAAACAATCAGCGGCTGTGGGACTTTATTACTGGAGCATAATTTCCTTTTGTAAGAACTTCGTGACAGTGATGTAGAAATTAATACTGGTCGCAAATAAAATACGTAAGTCTATTTAAGTTGTGTTGGCCATTTCATAGTAGACTTTTTTAACATGAGCAATGTGCATCTTTCGTGAGGATATACTATCCTTGCAAGGCAAGTAATCACAAGTGTAACAATTTAACAAACACTGGTTTACCATTTACTATTTTGAATCATTTATAAAAAAATAGTTTTTTTTATGTGTAATTAACATTAATATTTTTATCACGAAAATACACGTTTATTTCAACGTACTACCGGACTGAAAATGCTTTGATACAACTTTAGAACAAATTCGTTTTACAGCAATAAAATAGCTGTGCAAAAGATTTTGCGATAATTGCTGACGAGGTTTGCATATTTCCAGTATTGTGCATCTGGCGAATGCATCTGGGTGCAGTTTGCGTTAATAAAAGTTGCTATGTATATAACCATGAACCATTCTAATTACTGTCAAATAGCTGCACAAAATTACTTACGATGCAAAATTTTAATCTCACACTTACACGTAATCCACCAGGCTGATTGCCGTCAGCTATAACCGATGGAAACTACTTAACCCTAATAAGACGCCTTTCACTATATGCAAAACCTTTTCTTTTGTGATAGCACAAACTGGTTATTTTTAATGCATAACAAATTAACAATATAAAAAACATCATGCTTCAAATATAATTGTCTGCAGTTAAAAAAATGGTTTACTGTGCTGTACATTAGCGTGGGTTTACATGCACTGTGTAAGTATAAACATGTGCGAGACGAAGATGACGAGAACCCATTGCACGCTGTATCAACCCCCTCCACGCAGGTGTTCATCTTCATGACGGTGGTGACCTTCGGCCCTCTGACCTGCTCCATCTTCACCACCACGCGCAAGTTCTTCACCGTCCTCACGTCCGTCGTTCTCTTTGCCAACCCAGTGACAGGCGCGCAGTGGTTTGGCGCTGTGCTCGTATTCTTAGGTGACGTTTTGTTTGCAATTTCACGACACTAAATTGCATTACGATTACATAAGATCTGCACCAAATATCCGCATTGATACTTCCCAATTGCGCATTTGTTAAACCATTAAAAGTGTGTTAAAACAAAAAGGAACATAAGCATATAAGTACTGCTAAGACGGTTAATTGGCGGCGGGATTTTTTACGAACGTTTCAACGTCATGACCGAAGCCGTTGATGGAACCGTAAACATTTGTCCGTAAAAAGATGCACACAATGTATTTAACCAATCATATAATTAACTTCCGGTTTCAACAATAGCAATGTTCATGTAATGCAGTGTCATCCTAATATGCGAATGTTGCTAATAATCTTGAGTGAAGGGAACCGGTGCATCTGGAATGCCGGAATATCGGCCACGTGCCTATAGGCCACGTGGCTATTGCAACACATAGGATCTCTCGGGCATGCTTCCAGAGATTTGCAATGATTGCTTACATTAATTTGCCTTCGTCTGTTTTTTTTCTCTTGCAGGTCTTGGCTTGGATGCGAAATTTGGACGTTTGTCAACACCGCGATAACCTGATATCAAATTGCATTATTTTCTACGTTTTAAATTATAGCAGTAACATGTTATCACGATTTATTTTGAGTGCGCTAAATAAGACTTATATTGCGATTACCATGCAGTTAATCACGAAGCCAAAAATAAAGCAAATAACTTGTCTCACAAGTGGCAGCTGAGAACTTGTAAGCACGATTGTTCAAAAATCCACACACGATTCGCAAGATTTAAAGAAGGCGCGTATGCATAGTGTGAAAGCGAAAATGGGATAAATCCCAACTGTTTATTTTTTACTTGGGAAATGTGTATGAGTCATGGAGGTGGCAAAACATTGTGTAAATTACAAAATTATGTACGAGTGAAGTAACATCAGAATTCTTACAAATAACATGGGCCCATGACATGTGGCAAGAGGATTGTATCTTCTTTGGTTCTTTCGGTAAAGGCACGTAAAATGAGAATAAAACAATAAGACAATAAAATTCTCAGAACTGTCGGGACGACAGTGCTTCAATGAAGCTTCATTGAAGCGTTGTCGTCCCGACAGTTGTTCTTTCACCTGATGAAGGCTACTTGTGTTGTGGCCGAAACGTCGTGATAATTTTATTGTCTTATTTTATTGTTTTATTCTCATTCTACGTGACTTTACCGAAAGAACCAAAGAAGATGAATCCTTGCAGTTACGAAAGCTTTAAATCGAAATTTAAGAGGATTGTAGTCCAGATATTGTAAGACGTCTGTGTCATACAGCATATGGTTTTCATCTGGCACTCCACTCACTGCTTCAAAGAATTACTTTTACAATAATCTAGAGGCAAGGGGATGGCACTTTTCGCCTTATTTTTAGTCATTCGCCACGTAACAATGGAAGGCATTTTATAAGAAACACGTGTTGGACATTTTCTGCACGTATTACGTACACGTTCCAGGTTTCAGGTGAGCAGTTTGGGCAGGGTTTTTTGATGAACCACGATGCTGTTATCAACATTGTAACAATACTGAAAATATTTAGTTAAAATTAAAGGATCAATAGCTTGCATTTATAGGGCACTTCAATACCATAGCATTACAAAAGGCCTTAAATAAATCACAAAATGTGAGGGTGGCACAAAATGTTTTGAGCCCAATGTACGAAGGAAATACCAGAGTCCATTAACTTATGTTAAGATTACTCAAAACAGCTGGGGAACAATATACTAGATTGATTTGTTCCTTATTTGTCCAACTACTGGAGGTATACTATGATGGCAGATGAAATAAAGCGGTTCCTGCCATAACTTTTTATACTAGAACATACTGAACCAAAGGAAATGTCTGAATGCATATTAAATGTGGAAGGGGACACCATCATATGCCATTGTTAAAAGTTGGGCTGCATAATTCTGGGGTGGCAGAAATACTCCTAAACATGACCGCAGGTGAGGGCAGCCTGTGACTTCAGTCAATGAGGAAAAACAGAGGCTGTCCAAGACTTGGTTTTGGAAGATCAGCTTTTTACTGTTGCAGTTAGCTGCCACCTTGGGTGTGTGGGATTGGTGGAATCTCAAGAATATTGGCAAATGAACAGGACGACACAAAGAGGACAACATCTAATAACTTTTCATCACAATCCTGACCTAATGAAGGCAGACTGGGAGAGATTTAAGGGGCAATTTATTGCCGGTGATGAGACTTGAATTTAGGCTTATGTCTCTTGAGACCAACTGGTGGTCAATGCAGAAGAAACATTCAACTTCTCCAAAACGCAAGACATTCAAGGTGCTCTGCAGACAAGATCATGTTCAGTACATTTGGGATGCTGAAGGTGCGTTGCATATTTACTTGACGCCACACAAGGAAACGATCATAGGTCAATTATGCCGACTTGCTCCATTCAACTGTCCACTAGTCTATCAAAGAAAAGCACCAAGGAAAGATGAGAGCCTTATCTTTGCTGTTAGGAACCGGGCCGCACAGCAGGAGGTGAGCAGTGAGTCCGCACGTGGCCCACCCATTATTTTATTTACCACTTCCGTCCGCGCCTCTTGCCCGCACTGCGCACTTGTCTCAGTCATAGTTTTGGTATGAAGCCCACAAGCTAACAAAAACCCTAGCCAAAAAGAGTAAAAAACAAACGTCGCTGGAGAGCTTTGAAAAGGAGCAAAGACCCAATGATGACCCCCCCCCGTCCGTCCATCCGTGAAATAATTGTCTTCCACGAAACCAGTCCCTGGTGCCAAAAAGGTTAGGGACCGCTGCCCTAGAGCACACAATGCAAGTTGCAAAGGCTGCTGTCAACCACATTCTGCCTATTCTCCACAAATTGGAATGCAGTGACTTTCCCCAGCTTCCCGAATTAAAGGAGCATCTGCTTGGACGCTGTTATGACGAAAATTATGTGTTGAAGGGTTATCTGAATGGGCTGGAATTAAAATTTAAAATTTGAGAATTTAAAAAAAATGTTAGAAACAATATGGAAAAATACATTGCGAAAGAGGGTAACTTTTGTAAAATAACATAGTTAATAGTGGTGAATGTATTTTATCCATGTGAGGCTTGGAACGATGTGTACCACACCCTCGTACTGACCCATATTTCTGAATCTCAGTCTTACGAATTACGTAGTGTGGAAATTAGTGTAAACTGTTACCCTGGAAATATTGGCAGAACCACCAGAATGCAAACACATTTCTAAATATTGACGCGATACAACACCACATTGTTAAGATGCTCTACGCTTCATGTAACTGCAGGCAATAAAAGGACACGCAACTTGAGGTTAACAATTCTAATTACACGCTTTTCTTCATGGCAGGCGAGGTGGATTCTTCCTTGTTTCCTTTCGCATCGTTCTCTGCTTCCTTTTGGTCTTCGTCGTTGTTATCATCCTACAAAAAAAGGAGAATGACAAAGCAGCGTTGCATGACAAAAGCAACCGGATGGAGCAATGCGCATGAAAACAGAGAGATGAGAATTGGAACACGTATTCATCATCGGAAAAAGGAAAAAACTCGAAGCAATGATGAAATCCAGAACGGTGTCATCCTTGAGAATTATTAAAGTGTTTAATCCAACAACTGATCTCCAAATATAACTAAAATACTTATTTCCCATGCAATCATTCAACTGATTTTACAATATTTTTTTAATTTTCCTTATGGTTTTGTATGTAGTTTCTAAAAAAGTTAGACTAGAACTATCCCTCTTAAATTAGGTCGAATGAATAAATACGCACAGACATGTGCATTGTCAGGTGATGGAAGCTCATCATTAAAATAAAAGTAATATATACATTGTGTATATAAAGAGCCATGAGATATTTTAATGTTCATGTAAATTAATATAAATGCCTCCCTAAAATTAATCCGAAAATATCACATTTATAATAAAATACTCAAATAAAAAAAATACATAATTCCAATCCAAAAATATATCTTCATCAATACATTCAAACGTGTGCTTTTATTGTCACCGTGGCTGTAGATACTATATACCCTCGAATAGAAACATTACAAGACAAATGCTTCATTGATAATGTAATACCATTCAATATACGTGTTTACTATAAACTCATTCATTCGGATACACATTTAAGTACTCTCTGGAAAACAGGAAACCATTTAACAGAACGCTGCTTTGGCAAGACAACGTATGCAATGCAGTTGAGCCTTACACAAAGATTATTTGTGGCACGTGTCACCAAGTGAGAGGAGGACTGCTGGCCCTTTCGGTTACGATTCGTGCATTGGGATCACAACATGCGATGGCAGCTTTCATCGACACCTCCAGCCCAACAGTGCTTGGTGGCATATTAATGACATAATATACACTTAGTTATGAAATACAATGATAATAGCTCATACATGTAGCAGCAATATGCATTACGGTGTAAGATGTACATAATAAGCTACGGCCATAAACGTGTGATTTAAACAGGAGGAAAATAAACATCGCAGAACCGTCGGGGCAATCTCGATACTCAAAAGGCAGTTTACATGCCAGAGTGGTTTTTAAATGTTACGAGCAGCTAAGCAAGACTGCATTTTCTGACGTGTCATTTGTTCCAAAATAAATGCTGAAGCAGAGTAATTATGTAGACACACCTTCATGTTGACTGTGTTAAATTGCAGGCGTCTCACCGGCTACAGTTGCCTATGTAGAGTATTTAACAACGTTAGCCTCGACTTAACCAGTCTATGAATCACTTCAAAACACATTTAAAGATTTAATTGTAGAGTTGCACTTTATAAAAAAGAAAAACATCCTGGTCATATGAACCTTATGGCGGGACCCCGGGGTCCCATATGCCCCCGGCTCTCGCATAAACTTCGTTGCGACGTCATTTCACGTCTGTTGAAGGCGAATGATACGGCAATCAATTCCTCTCGACGAGCTCTACACGATGCGCGAATCAAAAGTTTCAAAGTTTTGTTTCTTCTGCGCATTCGTCCTCGCTGCTGTGCTTGGACGACACGACAACAGAATGATCCGCGCCAGGTGGGTCGCGGTGTTTATGTGCGCGGTGGGACGGAGTCGCCAAAAATAAATAAATTAATGACGATTTTGACTTGCGTTTATTCGGGACCCCGGGGTCCCATCATAAGGTTCATATGCGATTTACCCATACGAAGGGATATCCGAACACGCATAGCCAAACTCTTCAGACGTGGAAATGGGCTGCCGATTTACCGTGTGCACCAATTGAAATGGATTCACAAAATCAAGGACGACGGATGAATGGTAACAAAAAATTACCTCCGTAACGGCCCTCGTGTACCAAATTCCACCTGGATTGGCAGCCTCAACAGAGACAGCGACAACGGGAGAGGGTCAGAGTGAAGCAACACGGCCAGCAACATTACATGTTTGCACATGGATGTGGTCTGCTGGCACGCACGCTTTCTAGCCAACCGTAGAGGAAATGACGGAATGAAAATCTTTTGTGTCCTCCTGAGAGGAGCACTACCCCATGGGTTGAGAACTACAGGGGTAGAGGAAGGGTCTTGTTCCAAATGATCAACAACCACATAAAAATATGCCAATGGTCATGTACAAGTTGAAATAGCATTTTTATCGTGACAACACAGAAAGGTAAATCAGATAAAAATATAAAATATTTGTTGTAGCTTGTATCTCTATTGTGCTAATGACAATGTCATAGGTGAATAAATGTACATTCAGAGCTCTGCAGCTAGCAGTGCATCACTGCGTCTCAGAGAAGTCTCCAAAACTTGACGCTACAACGTCTTAAGGCACTTCAATGGACCTCTTGGTCTACTTGGGAACCACTCAAAGTGAAAAGTGTGTTCATCACAGGTCGAAAACATGGTTTTGCTTATTCCAGCTCAAAACAAAGTGAAACAATTGAATGATATAATGTGTACTCTTTGGTTCTTTCGGTAAAGTCACGTAGGTATAAAATAAAAGAAATTAAATCACGACGTTTCGGGCGCGACACAAGCATCCGTCATCAGGTGGGACAACCACAGCAAGAAACAATTGCCGACGTGGGCAAAAGGGCTGCTGCACCAAGAGGCTATAAAGGCAAGAGAAGGGGGGGAGGAGGAGCCAGGGAGGAGAGACAGAGAGGTTGGGGATGTGGGGTAGGGGGAGTGGAGGATGCTTGTGTTGCGCCCGAAACGTCGTGATTTAATTTATTTTATACCTACGTAACTTTACCGAAAGAACCAAAGAGTATGGATCCCTGCAGTCACGAAAACTTCAAATCTAGATTGATAAAATGTGTTCAGTTATTGGTGACCATGTCGAGATTATCATCTCACTGTTACCCAATATCCAGTTTTATCATGAATGACACTCTTTAGTCACAATATAAACATTCCGTGATAATTTTTCAAGCTCAGAAGGGAAATTAACGCAAATTAAACAAAAAGTTGCGTAACAAATTTGGAGAACAATTTATAAAATGCATTTCATATTCAGTGCCAATAAGATTTCCATTGAAATGTTTAGGTAGTGTACGATAATCATGGTGGATTCCAACTAAACTACCACCAGAGAGTGGGCTATGTCTGCCTCTGATGGCCTTGAGTATGGGTCTTAGCAGGAAAACATGATATAGAATCTCAATACACATGATGACCTTTAAGAAGCCTGCTCCTATGGTTATATGTAGAAAATTAAATTGGCAACTGGAAATATACTTGCTATGCTAATCCTAACTTGATGACGTGATATGTAACATTTATACAAATGTGTAATGGTTAACCAACAAACGGATAAGAGGCGGGATAATATGCGGCAAAGTTCGTCATCACCGCAGGGGCAGAAAGAATATGGTAAAACAAATGGCATGAAAACGTAGAAGGTACGAAAATATAAATAATATTTACATAAAATACAAAACAACGAACAAGAAATCACAAAAATAATTAAATACGCCATATTAATGCAGGATTAATTTTAAAAAAATATGTATAAAATGTACTAAAAGGTGTCTGGTATAATCCTATAAAAGTACTTGGACAAACATGCACCTATTGGTACGCAATATTAAAGCTGCAATTGTAAACTTTCAGGGTCAAACTTGTTGGAAATGCTGTTCATGATACTACCCAAGAGTAAGCAGCAGCAGTGGAAATACAAGGCAAGTTGCATTTAAATGATTGTTGTTCCACTCATAGAACAGCACACGCCCAAAGGCGACACTTCCCCATGTGCTATAAAGAATACATCACAGAAAAGGCACTGTGGGTTACCAAGTGCAGTTTATATTATCAACATTAAGCCCGTCATATATGCAATCGCTTAACTTTGTGTCAACATAAACACTCTCACAACAGCAGTATTTCTTAACGGTATCCCATGTGTGAGAAGTTAATCTTTCGCTTGCATCACTATACAAGTACACAGACTGCGCTGTTATTATTTAATGCAAGGAACAAGAAAAATCCTCATTCAATTTGTTCGGAGGGCACATGCAAATCCTCAATAAAGCCATAGTGTGTGGGGACAAACTAATTTGTGATGACAAAATGACATGGAAGTAGGGAAGAAAAGGGTGGATGTGAAAGAAATATGCCATTTTGTTTCCTGGTGATTTTTGACCTTAAATTACTCATTAAGAGTGCTGCGGGTGGGTGGTGCGTAGCATTGTATCAAGCAGGGTTATAGATACCAGATGTCAGTTTCCTATCTGACACTGAGAACCTGATTATTGATTTCATCTCAGCAGTGGTGAACTTTCACAAGGCTGCCCTTAACAAGCAAACAAATCGTGCCTAATTACCCACTTTTGCCACCATAATTGCAATACTGTCACCCTGCTCTTACCCAGCTAAAACAAAGACCTCATTACCTAGCAGCTATAGGAAAATACGTTATTTCAATATATGAGAGTAACACTACACGTTATTATTGTCGAGTTATTGTGGCCGAGAACCCATAAACATAACCATTCTCTCATGCAGGTTAAGGATAAGCTGTGTACTTATACCGAACTATAAATGAGATGTTTAAAATGACACCATAAATATTCAACAAGGGGCATTACTCATTAAAATACAGAGATCCCTGGTTCATGGCAGTGAACTGCTTTACTGCAAAGCAAACCATCTTATCTTACACAATTATTACTGGTGAGGTTGATGCTTACACATTAGAAAAATACATTATGGTCCGAATATAAATCATTGAGGTACATGCATAATTCAGACTTTTTTAAATGCCAGTGTGTTTATTTCAGTGTGTTTTTTTTAACATCATACAATGTGTTACATTATTAAAACATAATAAAAAATAAACACTCAGCTTGAGAGTTCTAGTACCAAAAGAACATCCAAATCGAAATTGTGAGTGGCACATTTATAATTTATTGCTGATATTTTTTGTCTTACATTTAATCGCAAGTACACATTAGTTTTCAAACATGGTAGTACGTAATCTATTAATTGCGTTTTATTTAATTATGTATATACATATATACGTCCCAAAGAAACCTAGCAGTCTCAGATTTTGTTTTAAGCATGTTAGTAATGGTCAATGTCAAAGAAATTGTTCATTTGTGTTTTAGAAAAATCAATTCATCCTGCATCATTTCTGTCATCAAAACCATTGTGTACAAAACATTTGTTTTAAAGTTTCCATGAATGTAGTAATTTATAACTAATTCACAGCCTTAGTCACATCTTTCTGCATGCCCTGGTTTAAAAAACGGATGCTTTCATTTACACAATGACGCAGATGCGTTTACAATTTGCAATCACTGATGCTCCAGTGAGTTTACAAATACATTTTTGCAAGTACTGATAATAAATTCAGTGGAGCAGTGGCTGATGTCAGGCTCACCATGTAACAGGTACAAAGAAAGCAGCACTGCTCTTGGCAAGGGGATCCAAATTAAGGTCTCACCTCTGATGGCGTTGAGTCGCAATCTTGACATATCCAACCGTAACCAAACTGCTTAGGCGACTTCTTAAGGGGTGGGTTGAGGCAGCCAAAGTGGTAATTCAGGGTGCACTGATCACACCTGCAACAGAAGTACAAACAAGAAACACACACAACACACAGTGATCATGTTTCTACCCAGCATTTCACTGTATTACCATTCAAGGGTTTGTGGTTAGATCTTCAGCAATAACATTCAGCCTTTCATTATTGTCTATCAACTATTTAATGGAAAAATATGATGCACCAAAGAAAATTTTTTTTATATTAGTTTTTTAAGTGAAAAAAGTTCCACAAGATATGCTATTTCAAAGAGAAAAAAAAATATTTTTGCTTTTCTTCCAATTCTAATTAATAAACAGCAGACATGCTGAGGAAATGCACAATTTTAAATATCAATGCTAGTTATATATGTTTAAAGATAAGAAAGTGCGTGATTGTGTATTCCATAGTGTAAAAATACATTCTATACCTTGATCCATTCTCACTTTCATCAATTTCATTTTCTTTATTGAAATTATTTCCCAAGCAATGTGCTTACTGATTCATTATGTAATCCTTAATATTAAAATTTTAACTTAAAACTTTCGTGACTGCAGGAATTCATATTCTATGGTTCTTTCGGTAAAGTCACATAGATAGGAAGTAAATAAATAAATAAGCATTAAAACCCCCAAAACTCACGACGTTTCGATCGCAACACGAGCGCTCGTCATCAGGCGGAGAGAAAAAGGGGGGCAAGCCTCAAACTGCAACTGCTTCTAAAGGTCTAAAATGGGCGCAAGAGCAGTGGAGCAGCATGAATGGACGAGCTAAAGTTGTGAGTGGGCGGGGCATTAGAGTCGTGGTGCCGTGCTCGTTCGGCGTAGTCCAAGTGTCAGCAGCATGGGCGGGGCAGCTAATGTTAATGTGGGAGAAGACAAAGGGGGAGAGAGAAGGGGCAGAGGTAGGGGGAGAGAGGGGGTAGAGATAGGGGGAAAGAGAGGGGGTAGAGATAGGTGGAGAGAGAGGGGGAGAGATAGGGTGGAGAGAGAGGGGGGTAGAGACAGGGGAGAGATCGGGGGGAGAGATAGGGGAGAGAAGGGGGCAGTGATAGGGGGAGAGAGAGGGGGTAGAGAGAGTAGGGATAGAAGGAGGGAGAAGGGAGGGAGAGATAGAGGGAGAGAGGGGGTAAAGAAAGGGGGAGAGAGAGGGGGTAAAGATGGGGGGGGGCATCGCACCTCGCTCCACACATCCACACTGCTGATGGTGGAGGCTGACAAGAAATTACACATCAAGTCATGACCCAAAGTGGTTGATGAAATCTTTCCAATGATTGCTGAGTTTATAACCTTCCTCTCAGTTGAAATTGTGTCTGTATCTGTATATATGGATGGCTTCATGAACGAATCTTTGTTGATAGCCAGTAGGCTTCCAAAGTACCATCGTTTTAGAGAAATCCATTTCGTGTGAGCCGGCCACATTAAAATTATGATCAGCTACGGCAGAAGTATTGGTCCTACCGTGTTTCAAATCTGCCTTATGTTCACAAACACGTTCCGAGACATTTTCTTTTAGTAATTGCAAAAATGTAACGACATGTCTCGGACCGTGTTTGTGAACAAAAGGCAGATTAGAAACACGGTAAGACCAATACTTCTGCCGTAACTGGATCATTATTTTAATGCGGCTGGCTCACACGAAATTGATTTCTCTAAAACAATGGTACTTTGCAAGCCTACTGGCTATTAACAAAGATTCGTTCATGAAGACATCCACATATATAGACACAAACACAATTTCCACCGAGAAGACGGTTATAAACTCAGCAATCATTGGAAAGATTTCATAAACCACTCTGGGTCATTACTTGATGTGTAATTTCTTGTCAACTTCCACCATCAGCAGTGTGAATGTGTGGAGCGAGATGCGATGCCCCCCCCCCCATCTCTACCCCCTATCTCTCCCCCTATCTCTCCCCCCTCTCTGTCTCCCTTTCTCTACACCCTCTCTACCCCCCCCCTCTCTCCCCCTATCTCTACTCCTTCCCCCCCATCTCTACACCCTCTCTCTCCCCTATGACTACCCCCTTCTCTCCCCTATCTCTCCCCCCCCCATCTCTCTCCCCTATCTCTCCCCCTATCTCTACCCCCTCTCTCTCCCCCCTATCTCTACCCCCTCTCTCTCCCCCCTCTCTCCCCCCCTCTCTCTCTCCTCTATCTCTACCCCCCTCTCTCTCCCCCTACCTCTGCCCCTTCTCTCTCCCTTCTCTCTCCCCCTTTGTCTTCTCCCACATTAACATTAGCTGCCCCGCCCATGCTGCTGACACTTGGACTACGCCGAACGAGCCCGGCACCACGACTCTAATGCCCCGCCCACTCACAACTTTAGCTCGTCCATTCATGCTGCCCCACTGCTCTTGCGCCCATTTTAGACCTTTATAAGCAGTTGCAGTTAGAGATTTGCCCCCTTTTTCTCTCCGCCTGATGACGAGCGCTTGTGCTGCGATCGAAACGTCGTGAGTTTTTTTATATTTTTATTTTCTATCTACGTGACTTTACCAAAAGAACCATAGAATACCATAATATTGATTTAAGCTCCGACAATTTCAGTAATAACTCAGAGTTAATTTAAAAAGTAAGCCTTCTTCTTATTAGCAATCACATTTGGACATCCCGGTCGCACGATGAATCTGAAAGGGCTTGAATTGTAAATCCGGACAGGATAAACATCTGATGCCCAGGAATATAACAAAGTGAGCACCACTGAATCACTTCATGGCAGCTGCCGCTGCAGTAACAATATTTTACCAAACCATTAACATTTCATCATACACACAATGCCACTGTAAAACATTCATTTGCTACATTAATTCAAAATTGAAATGCATTGAGCCGTAGTTATTTAATACATCTAATGCGATGTAGTGGCATGGTGTTTGGGCCTGCCTGCATTTGTAGGGCTGATTTAGGACCAACGTTTTGGGGACAGATGGCTCCAGCCAGGGGGATAAACGCACAGGCGTGAATATCAGCGCTCAACTCGCTGTTAAATCAGTCAGCCGAACACCGCTGCTAACCGGGGAAAGCGGAACTCTTCACAAGGTCAAGCTTTCAATCCCACACTTTCCTGGGTGAACATAAAATGCAAAAGATTAACTGCTGTCCGAAATGTGAGCCTTTCATTCTTTAGACAAACTCTCTACATGCCTTATAACTATTCCCTAACCTGCATTTGTATTGAAGTGCATAATACATTGCTCTATACGATGTGTTATTGTCACATGTGTCACTTCCAAAAATGTACGTCCATGTAACTGAAAGAACAAATACTATGACGTCATCAAACTGGGCTAATTGTTTTGTAATCTATAACTTCAACACTTCCTAATATTATGTTCACTGCAATCAATATTTAAAGCAAATATACATCCGTAAAATTTAATTTACTTCTAGTCAATATATGGTATTGTATTAGAAATAACAGCCCTACTTCCTTAAGTTCTATCAATATTGACTTTAGAAAAATCTCAAACAGAAAAATTATGTGTGAAGAGAGGGGTTTTCTTTCCAAATAAACTGAAATACAGGAAATTACCATGACAGCAGATTTATTTAATGTAATGGAAAGTGCTGTAATACATTAAAATTATTGAGTTGCAGTGAGCAGCATCTTTTAGACAGTGAAATTAAACCAGCACGTACCCTTTGCTTCAGTTGCCCATAAGTGGTTTGTAGTGGCATAATGTAGCACAAAATAGTGTTCTGTATTCATTTAGTAAAGAATTAAAACCGCGTGTGTTTCAGTATGGCTCGGAGTATGAAGCCAGCTACCGCCCTGCAACATTAATCCCCCAACGCTCTCCTAACAAATCCAATTATGTCTAGACGACTTTAACGCCACTTTGACGGATTTCTCTTCAAACACATCCCATTGCCTAATCACTTACGGCCCATCGGCCATTTATCTGAGGCCTCCTGCCGTGACGCTGTCTGATCTCTAAACGGCCACTGGGTTTCATGCTATTTGAAAGGGCTGGGGATTTTGTCGATAAATAGCGTTTTTAAACCATGCATTTCAGTGAGCTTTCGCTAATCTGGAAAGCGGAGGACATTAATTATGCAGCAGTCTCCAATGTGATTTTAATTGTAAAACCTCACTCAAAACTTTAAGTTTAGTTCACAGTAAAACCTCGCAAAATCTGGACTCAAGCCAGAAATTTGGGTAAGCCATAGGGGTTCCCAGAAAATTATTTAATAATCGATTTCAAGTATTAAAGAAACAAAAAAACTGACTGGATCGTTGCTCCCATGCTAATTAATTAAGCTGCTCGTGACAAGCCATACGGCCTTCTGCAGTCAATCCTCACATATTAGCCTATAACAGGGGCAACTAATGATGACGTTCCACTTTCAATTTGGACATTATGCACACAAATTAAATACATTTATTTTGCTATTATGCATGTTTGACTAAAACAAGAAATTTAATTCACTTTGAAAATGCACGTAAAAATAATTGAGTGTGTCAATTTGTGAAGCCGTGCCCCCAAGAGATGTCGGCTATCCACATTATCCGTACGATATCACTTGTGTTTTTTTCAGTGTATTAACAAATAAAATGTTGTAATTATAATTTAATGACCACACGATAAGAAATGGAGCTTTCCACATCCAGTGAACTTCGGCTCCTTACCTAAGTTTCATTATGTTGCGACTCATTTTTAATTGTAGCGACTTAAGCGTTTCTTCAATTGTAAATGTTATACTATAAATGTTAAGTTAATTGTTAGCAAGTCATTGAGTGTTAATGAAGCGTGTTAGATGTTACATGAGTGCAAAGTTAATTTAATTGTAGTCAATTATACCCGTTATTTTCTTTGAACCTATCTACGTGACTTTACCGAAAGACCCAAAGAGTATGAATTCCTGCAGTCACGAAAGCTTTAAGTCAAAATGTAGTCAATTAGTTATTTATGTGTCGGATGCCAGAAATCCCCCACAACCGGAGAGGCTCTCTCCCAACATCAGTCCGGCTGCAAGAGGTTAAATTGTGATATCATCTATAACTTACGTTGCTGCCCTTTTAATCACGAGTCACATTCAGGAATTTATGTAATGCTGTAGATATGCCAACTGCATTTCTGATTACCGTACTACTCAAAGGAGGAGTCACTGGCTCGCGTGCATGAATACATGGAGACTCATTCATGAACACCGTGCTACCACCACGCATCATCGAACCCAAAGAAGTGGTCATGTGATCACAGTCCTTGTATGTATGTTTAAATTAATTCGCACCATACGTAGACAACCGTGCTTATTGGAGGTGTGGGGGAAGGACAACAAACTAAACACAAAAAGCAGTTCTAGAGAAATTGTTTCCAATCTAGATTTTAAAGTGCAAAGCTCCAGTGGCTTCCTAATATCAGAAGGAAGAGCGTTCCAGATGGCCGCATAGGCGCATCTGAAAGTGTGTGATGCGGTGACCGTCTTTGTTCAATGGTTAGCTAAAAGCTGCTGTGAAGAGATTACAGAGTGTGCGACACAAACACTGACGAGTTCTGAGAGAATGTATTCTCCCTCTTCCAACAGCCGATGCTGTTTCGACCTCCTGTCTCAACTCTCCCACCAATAAAAAAAGCAAAGAACATTACTATAGAATTACATCAACAGTTTTAGTACCATGTTCACAAGACATTATGTGCTATAAATTTTAAACAATACAGATAAAAAGGACGTGACAATAAACATAATGACACAAAAATGCATAAAGCATGACCAGCAGAAAACTTTAAGATGACTTGTGCAAAAATGTAATTCACATAAAGTGTTCATAATGCAGTGCTGTGTCTCCCGGTAAATTTAATGTGTGCCTGGGTCCCCACATTTCTTGCATACTCTTTACAGAAAGCACTTGACGGAGACATCTCTGAAAACCTGTGGCTGTCACGTAGCTATCCATCACACTGAATCAATTCTATTTTGTGAGGCATCCACTTCGATATTCATGAAAACTTGTGTTCTTTATGAATATAGCATTAAATCCCCATATATCATTTCGAAAGCGAATAATTACACATGTACCAAACTTGATGCCGGATACTGCATTATGCACATGGCTGCTCAAAGTGCGCTGATATTTAATCCGATCATCCAACAGCAAAATAGCCGCTCCCTTCAGCAGCCCTTTCAGCACCAATAACTTCTCAGAAATGAGTTCATGGTCCACGGCCCGACACCATCTTGTCTGATATAATGGGACGAGCTTGGGAGGAAACGCAATGCCACGTGTAGCACTTAAGTCTGTACAACTGGAACCAGCACGAGCCGGCACGCAGCCTGCTTCAATTTCTTCTGAAGACGATCCACCAGCCCCCCCCCCCCCCTCTCTCTACCCGTGGGGCTTACTACCTGGAATATTCACAATAATTGTATTATAATAGTACGTAATTGAAGTAATGTCAATCTAGCGGACATGTAAAAAAAAACACTCGAGATACCAATAAATTACACTGGGAAAATTGTTCACGAGGACAAAAGTTGTAACACGTAATCGGTAATGTGCAGAAACCTATCACACGTATCCAAGTTGTTCGCAAAGATTATCGGGAAGACAAAAAAACAATGCACAGGCCACCCAAACGCAAGCGCAAGCTGAGTTTATGAATGGTTTCTCTACCAAAGACCACAACACATACTATCTATCAGATGGGAAAGAATAATGAATATAAAATTCAAATGTCTAACTTCTGTAGGCTATAAAAAGGCAAGTGACTCAGTGGAAACTGAGACAATTATCCAAGCTATGAGCAATACCAGGTATAAAACTAAATATTTTCAAATAATAAATCAATTTACAAAACTAGAACTTACACTGAGACTGCATGAAGACAGTAATGAATACAAATGAGATGGGGATTAAGACCAGGAGACACACTTCTGCCAAAGTTATCACACAAACATTATATATTTTCCGATGAGAATAATGAAGGCATAAAACTAAAATAGAGAAATTATACGTCTCAGATTTTCTGATAGCACAGCCGGTGGAAACAAGCTACAGGAAATGATTTAGAAACACCAATAAGGAAGGCTGCAAAGCAGGGCCTAAGATAAATATTAGCAATCGCGTACAAGTTCACAACACAAAAAATAAACTGTTGGAGGGACACAGTTGGAAAACAACAGAATTCAGATACCGAGAACAATTCATGAAGGTAGATCAGGATTAAAACTATTAAATGAAGAGATGGATGAAAATAAGAGAGGAGTGAATTTGAGAATGGGAGCAAAAAAAAAGTTGGGGTAAACTGAAAATCGGAATAAACGTGCTAGTTGTGAGTGTGGCTCTGGGCATGTTTAAGAGTGCAGAACGCAACGCGACGGGCGAAGCACCTCACTGTGGTGTCGCTGCTCCCCGAGCTGCCACATGTCGTGCACTGTATTTGCTGCTCTTCCGCCTTTGGTTTTTTTGCACCGAAATGCCTGGGCTCTCTTGGCTTGGGACAAACCTTCAGTGGGGGTGGGGGGGTTTGGAAGACAAATAACCCACGTATAGCCTTAACTATTGGGGCAAGTGCTGTTAGCGAGTAGCACTTATGAAAGCTGGCAAGGCACATGACGGACAAACCTTCGAGGGGAGGGGGGAATAATGGGGGGATTTGGCAGATACACAGACAAACACACGTGATGCGTGGCAATTCATTTGGCGTCAGTTACGTAGATTTCTAGAAACTGTGGCCCAGCCGCAGGGTGACCCACTACAACATTATTCGGCGTGAAAATTGCATATGCTCAAACACATTATCCAATGCAGTTATCCATGTGATTATTCATGTGAATGTGTTAGCTAAGAGCAACATGATTCACATTCTTATACTGCACAACTCTATTTCATGGGCACCTTTCAGGTGTATTTATTTACAGCAAGAAAACAGTTACACATACAACCTTGTTTCCTCATATAATACGAGACTTTACAAACTTTGATTTAAAGCTTTCGTGACTGCAGTAATTCATATTCTTAGTTTTTTCGGTAAAGTCACGTTGAAGAGAAACAACAAAATAACAAAATATATATAAAACAATAAAAAATTCTCACGACGTTTCGACCATAACTCAAACGGTCATCATCAGGTGTGTCGGTTTGCATAAATTTATTTTGAAAACGACATATTTATTTATTTATATAAAAATAACGTTTGCGTCACGCGCAACGATTGGCTGTTTGCCAGGACTAGTCCATCTATTTTTTGAAAAGAGGAGGGGGGAGACGAAATTTGTTTTTATGTATGCTGTCTGAAAGCCACTGTAAGCGTGAACAATCAATCAAGAACTGAAATGATTTATCAAATCTTTCCAATGATTGCTAAGATAGAATCCATCTTCTCGGTTGAAATTGTCTCTGTGTTTGTATATGTGGATAGCCTCATGAACGAATCTCTCATGGAAGCCAGATGGCTTACAAAGAACCTCCGTCTTGGAAAAGTCAATGGCATGTGAGCCTACTGAATTAGAACAATGATCTGCTACGGCCGAGGTGTTGGTCCTACCGTGTTTAAGGTCTGCTTTATGTTCACGAATGCGGTCCGAGATATGGCGTTTGGTTTCTCCAATGTAACTACTACCACAGAGGCAACTTAGTTTGTAGACACCAGGGTATTGTATGTCCGGAATCACATCTTTTACAGACGGAACCAGATCACGGATTTTATGTAATGTGTTGAAACGGACCTGGATCTTGTGTTTATTCAAGATTTTGGAGATCTTTTTTGTGATCCCAGCAATGTAGGGTAAAGTGATGGTTTTGAAAGGCTCCTCAAGAGGGTTCTTCTTCATGGTTTGAGTGATAGCTTTGCGGATTGTATAGTCGGAGTAACCATTAGCCCTAAGAGCTTGGTGTACGTGCTTGAGTTCACTGCTTATGTGTTCCTGGTCGGATATGCATTGGGCTCTATGATACAGAGTCTTGATGAGAGAATTCTTCTGTGATGGATGGTGGTGGGAATCCGGTTTCAGATAAGCATCCGTATGGGTAGCTTTCCTGTAGACAGAGTGGCTCATTGAACCATCAGGTCTCTTTTTAATTAGGACATCCAAAAAAGGTATCTTGCCATCTATTTCGACTTCCATGGTAAATCTGATGGCTGGGTGTATGGAATTGATGTGGTCGAAGAATTGGTCTAGAGCAGGCCGGCCATGTGGCCAGATGACAAAAGTGTCATCCACGTACCTCTTCCATAAGGTTGGGCGCAGAGTGGCAGTCTGGATGGCGTCAGTCTCAAATTTCTCCATGAAAATGTTAGGACTAAACACTGAGGTACCCCCCCTGGTGAGACACTGTTTAACCAATACATACTTCACTTGGAATGGAACTTTCTACAAACAAACTGAGGGCACCCCAATGGGCTCCCCCCTTTCTCCAGTTATAGCTAACATTTTCATGGAGAAATTTGAGACTGACGCCATCCAGACTGCCACTCTGCGCCCAACCTTATGGAAGAGGTACGTGGATGACACTTTTGTCATCTGGCCACATGGCCGGCCTGCTCTAGACCAATTCTTCGACCACATCAATTCCATACACCCAGCCATCAGATTTACCATGGAAGTCGAAATAGATGGCAAGATACCTTTTTTGGATGTCCTAATTAAAAAGAGACCTGATGGTTCAATGAGCCACTCTGTCTACAGGAAAGCTACCCATACGGATGCTTATCTGAAACCGGATTCCCACCACCATCCATCACAGAAGAATTCTCTCATCAAGACTCTGTATCATAGAGCCCAATGCATATCCGACCAGGAACACATAAGCAGTGAACTCAAGCACGTACACCAAGCTCTTAGGGCTAATGGTTACTCCGACTATACAATCCGCAAAGCTATCACTCAAACCATGAAGAAGAACCCTCTTGAGGAGCCTTTCAAAACCATCACTTTACCCTACATTGCTGGGATCACAAAAAAGATCTCCAAAATCTTGAATAAACACAAGATCCAGGTCCGTTTCAACACATTACATAAAATCCGTGATCTGGTTCCGTCTGTAAAAGATGTGATTCCGGACATACAATACCCTGGTGTCTACAAACTAAGTTGCCTCTGTGGTAGTAGTTACATTGGAGAAACCAAACGCCATATCTCGGACCGCATTCGTGAACATAAAGCAGACCTTAAACACGGTAGGACCAACACCTCGGCCGTAGCAGATCATTGTTCTAATTCAGTAGGCTCACATGCCATTGACTTTTCCAAGACGGAGGTTCTTTGTAAGCCATCTGGCTTCCATGAGAGATTCGTTCATGAGGCTATCCACATATACAAACACAGAGACAATTTCAACCGAGAAGATGGATTCTATCTTAGCAATCATTGGAAAGATTTGATAAATCATTTCAGTTCTTGATTGATTGTTCACGCTTACAGTGGCTTTCAGACAGCATACATAAAAACAAATTTCGTCTCCCCCCTCCTCTTTTCAAAAAATAGATGGACTAGTCCTGGCAAACAGCCAATCGTTGCGCGTGACGCAAACGTTATTTTTATATAAATAAATAAATATGCCGTTTTCAAAATAAATTTATGCAAACCGACACACCTGATGATGACCGTTTGAGTTATGGTCGAAACGTCGTGAGAATTTTTTATTGTTTTATATATATTTTGTTATTTTGTTGTTTCTCTTCAACGTGACTTTACCGAAAAAACTAAGAATATACTTTACAAACTGTTTGCTTAGTAAACCATTTTACTGTACTTCATTTTAAAGGAAGATGGAGGACCTTTTGGAATGTTTTACGTACATTTTCCCTGTCCTGTCCTTTTCCTATTGATATGCAATTGAGATTCACGCTAACAATGTATTGTCATGTTTACAAGACGCATTTTAAGTGTAAACCAATAGACGACGCCCGTGGTGCATTACTATTTTATGCTCCATACCTTGGGTTTCTCTTCTTCAATTTCTTCTTCCTTTGCTTTTCTCTTCCTTCCTCTTTTACGTCTCTTGAAAAGTAAATGAAAGTGAATATGCACGTAAGCTTTCCGAGTGAGCAATGGCATGATGCAATAACACAGAAAGCATTTGTTGCATTACTGAAAATATTTCAGTGCACAACACATATCTATGAGCAACACAACCTACCTTTCCAATCGCACACCTTTTTTTAGGGCACATTGTTGACCGCTGCTGCTTCTGTAGATGCTGTTATGTTATACAAAAAAGCAGAAAGCGTAAAATTCTTAGGATTTGAAGGATTCAATAGATAAGCCAATAACTCAAGGTAATCAAAGTAAGTGCCGAAATAATGAGGGTAGAAATGAGGAAAACCCAAGACAAGTGCAAATCATGCATTAAATACCATGCCTAAAAGATGGTCCATTTGCAATAACAAAATAAAAGGCACAGCAGGAGTAAGGATCATATCTGCATTCTAATCGACTGCTGCATATATATATACCATTCGAATTTGCAAAACAGACCTGGTAAACGTACAGGGGAAATCGAGATATACTACTTGCATGGCTATTACATTATATAATGTATATAACATACTTCCCGCGCAAACAATATAGCTATTATATTCTTGGTTCTTTCGGTAAAGTAACGTAGAAGGGAAACAATAAAATTCTAAAAATATAAAACAATAAAATTCTCACGACGTTTACTTGTGTTGCAGTCGAAACGTCGTGATAATTTTATTGTTTTATATTTTTATTATTTGATTGTTTCCCTTCTACGTGACTTTACCGAAAGAACCAAGAATATGAATCCCTGCAGTCACGAAAGCTTTAAATAAAATTTTTATATAGCTATTAGTTAAGAATTTGAGAAAATGTAGTAAAAAAAACATGCAGCTGCTCCTACCAAGCAATATTAATAATTAAAGTCTCCGTTAATCACATAAATAGTGAATGTCTGTACTGCAGGCTAGTCTTGAGGATTTGTACTATATAGTATCTTGAAAGATTTAACAAGATCGATATTTCAAATGCCAAATATGAACATTTTAGAACTTACATTGTTTTCAATACGTGTTACTGACTTAAGCGAGAGCTTACTGGGATTCATAACGGTGTTTTGCAATGAAAACCTAGAAAACTGTAGATGCATATGGAGAACTGTATTTAATATTTAACAGAAATAACTTCGTGACTATAGTCTGGTGGGACCGTGCGGAGAAAGACTAACATTCACTGCAAACGTAACAACATCCCCCCAAAAATGGCAGCTCACGGACCTGTGTCGCTGCATGTCAGCGGCAGACAATATTCACCCTCGTATACAAAGTACGTTTGGTCATTGAATAGAGTCTTACAATCCAGTTTTGCGTTTGGCAAGCAAAATATTATTCATGTTCGTGTACATATTTGGCTTGCACACAAATGTGTACATCAAACAAGATAAATGCCAGTGCTATTCCAATGTTTAAGAATATCAACATCAATTACATGAAGAGATGAAAAAGAAAGACAAAAATGACACGACAAATTCAACATTATAACAAGGCAGCGTTCATTTGTGTAATTAAATTATATTAACTTATTAAGGCATCTACATATTAGGCTTCATCATCTGAAATAACATTTCCCATTCACATAATGCAACTGATTTTCAAGCTCTGCTTTATGTCATTAAGAATATATATTTTTTATTTTAAACAAGAAACATTTGGAAACAGGCTCTGTTGCAGTGATGTAATCAGCTCTTTATATGTCCCTTCATTAGATTCTGGTTCTGCACGTATTTCTATGCAGAAAAAATTCAGACTTTTTTTAAGAACCCTGCAATTAATACAGTTATGTTTAAAAGTTTTCAACGCACTCACGCAGATGCTTTTAATAAACGTGCTGTAGCACACTCATGCTAAGCGCACACACGCGAGGTTGCGACGCAGCCGAGAGACTTACTTTCTTGTCCTCGGACGGGGAGTCGGGGAGCTGCGTAAACTTGATGGGCTCCCTCACCTGTCGCCGAGAGCGCTTCATGCTGTCCAGCAGCGTCTCCGCGGTGGCGTCACCATCGGACGAGCTACTGCCTGACCTGTCACACTCCGAGCACTGCCTGCGTGCACACGTTCACATGGCGACATGCAAGAAACCTTCACATCTCCGTGTAGCAAAAGGGTGGGGGAACCATTTCCTTTAGCGAGGGACAAAACGACACTTCCAAATACCTTGAGCGATACACACATTAACACACACCTCAGTCACTCCTAGGAGCCTTTGACTACGTGCCTTCAAATTAAAAGTGTTGCAAGATAAAACAAATATTTCCCTCGAGTACCTAATTAGTGATGCCAAGATGCTAGCAGTGATGGATAAATAGAGTTTTCAAGTGGTAGGCTTCATGTGGCCGAGGGCTATATTAAAAGCAACTCATGGGCTGTAATTGGTCCGTGAACCATAGATTCCCCCACCCTGGTACAGGAGAAAGTCAATTGCAAGTCACAAATCCTAGTTCCGTTGGCAAAAAAAAAAATGTGTATATAAAAATATAAAGGTTGCAGCTGTTTCACCAAGACAACATGTCACAGAAATACCATAGCATAAAACGCAAGTTGGTTAAAAGAGCCAAAATTTGACAAACAAAAAAAGCCCAATTAATCAATAATACACCACAGACTAAATCTGATCAAATTCAGTGTCTGAAAGCCTAACGAGGCATAGGCTGTACACATGTATACTGATCCACTTAAACAAAAACTGAAATATTTTAAAGAAAAATTAACTCAAGTATGAAAGTATTTTAATTAACTTGGAAAGTATTTTTACATAGCGTCATGATCTGTAACACAAATTGTTACAGTTCACTGGCTTAGAGAGTTGATGCAGGGTTGCTAAAATGTAATTTAATAATAATTAGCACAAACTATGCGCTTCCAATTATGAAGAAGCTGTAATAATAATCAATCAAACTGACTCCCAAGTAGCAGGACAAATGTAAATTAATTAACACTTTAAGAGCCTGGTCAAGATCCACCCTAATGAGAATTGTTTGCATGAGTAAACTACTGTATTGAGAAAAGTAAAAGCACATGCGCTGACATTTAAAGTCCAACAAACATTCTTCACAAGATGAAAAATACAAAACAATCAGTGATATTTTGTGGTACGTCAAATAAATATAAGTGTCAATGATGATTGCAACATCATAAATAGGACATTACAGCATTGTTCTGCTTAGTATTGCTCGAGGAAAAAGTAAATAACATATATTGTCATAATTGTGATTAATATATTTTGTATTTTTAACAATTATTAGGTATTATATTCTGATAAGACGAATGCTCAATAATTTCAAAGGTTAATGTTTCCTGACTTGTGCAGATTGTCAGCCAACAGCATAATTGTTATGCGCCGATGTACTATTGTGGCATAAAACAGACAGAGGACAAGTTGGTACAAATTATTTTACTGAGCCAAAAAAATTAACGTAGTTTAACAAGGCAGAAGCCATTATAATCTACAGCCCTTTGGGTCAGTCAAAGGAAGCCGTACGGACAGTCACTTAGTCACTCTGCTAGGGAGAGAGCACCTCACCTGGCAAGGCTGGGTGGACAACCAAGCCTGGGACACCAAGGCTGGTCCTCTAAGCACTAAAGTGGGTCTCTAAGTTTTGTGTAACCCTTTGATCAAATTGTCTATTTTTTTCTATTGAGTCAGTCCCTATAGCAACAATACATTATATTCAAGTTTTGTTCATACTAGATCATCTTGACATACAGAACTATTTATTCTTATGATAGTTCACCCAGGAAAGGCCTCACCGAGTCATAAGACTCATTTTCATGCGGATCCTGCCAAGTGTTTTTTGAAGTAGGGGCAATGTAATTCTGCGTAATCCCAATCAGGTTATTGGTAGGTAATTATTCATCATTGCTATGTTGGGCCAATTTCAGTGACATTCTATGGATTTCTTTTTTACCTTCAGGGGGAAACCGGAGAGGCCGAATTCAATCTTTGCAGAACAAAGGGAGAACACACAAACTCCACACACAGGCGTCGGAGTCTGTTCTTTTTGCTGTGAGGCACAAGTGTTGCTACTGCGCCACCCTGCCAACCTATAATGCATAAACACTTTTACTCTTTATAAAATATGCACCACCCTGATGCCCAACTGTACACCATGTTTTGCTTAAGGAAGAATAAGGATTTCCAATTTAAGTGGTTGGGCAGTTATTTTTTATAAAGTGTCACATCCTTATCAGAGATAATGCAATGAACGTGCTGACCCTTTGGCATCGTGCTATTCGAGACAGGAAAATAATCCCACTGGATGATATTCACAAAGCAACGACAAACAATTCTTGTTATTATTATTATTATTAGCCATTGGTCAAACATAGCCGTGTAGCAATTTGGCACAACGGATTTGTTGTTGTTATCAGGCTGTAACTTTCTACTGCTGGGGCAAAGGCCTCTCTCAGCTCTATGTATGAGCAAAAAGCAGAAGCCCTTTCAACATCGTACAAATGGGAATGCCAGTGTGTCTCACTGTCTGACCAATAGCTGTTCTTGCTGCGGCGTGGCATGCGGGTAAGAGGGGGGTCCAGGCAGCCCAGATGGTAGTAGCGTTGGCAGGTGTCACACTGTGTGAGCAGGTGCTGGTCACTGCTCTCCTGGCAAATGCCACAGCTGGGGCAGGTGGTAGCACATGTAGACAACACATACATTTACCGTTTTAATTCCAGAGTAAATACATTTTTCACAAAAACAAACCTGTAACAGTAGTTATCCATCAACTTGTAAACCGATGCAACATGTTAAATATGTAACTTGAAAAAATAATTCATTCTGAATCTGCTGGGTTTAGATGTAGCAAGTGCATTTAATCCAAGAACCAATTTTCACTGTGCCAATTAACACGTATATAGAATCAAGGTGCAGGAAAGCTCTCTGACCCTCAAGGGCTACTTCCAGTGTTGCGATAGTAGGTACCTGTGCAGAATCTGAGGGAGGGACACAGATGCTTCTTGACCCGATTTCATGAGGCTGCTTTTCTGCTCCCTCAGTACTCGCAGTACTAAAGGCTGCGTCAGTTTCTGCAAGTAAAAAATGCCATGACACATTAAACACTACGCAACTGTGAACAGCAACATACAAAAGCTTAGAATCATCTCAACTACTTACCATTTTGACAGAATTGTCTAGCATCACTTTCTTATGAAGATTTTTCAGCTAAGGTACTCAGCTGGGAATACATATGCAAATTGGGTGTACAACACTCAACCGCTGCCTACAATGCAATATTTTGTGCCACATTTCAATGTGTAGCAGTAGATGTATTAATGCAAACCTATCACTCAAGTAAACTGACCATGCATACGTATGGAAGCGGAGTCCTTTAGGAATGATATCACAATGCAATGTATGATCAATCACAATGATGGCTTACAATTTCCAATTTTAATGCTTTGAATTATTCTGATGAATTTGACATCTTTTACCATTTATCAGAATTGGTTTTGATATGTAAGAAAATAATTCAGTGCTTGGATTTCTGCAGATATGTTCATATAAAAATTAACAAATCTCCAATAAATATATTGTTAGGACATTTCCAAATAATGTACTTTACACTGGGGCACCAATGTTTTGATTAATTCAATTTAATAATAAATTTAAAGTATTTATGACGAAACAAAATCCCATAAAAGTGGGATCAAATTCAAAGCTGCCACTTAATTTGAAAGCCCTTCTCATTTGCATTCTGCACTGACAAAAGTTTTTGTTACTAATTCATCTTGACCACGCACTTCTGGTGCGGGAAATCTGAGCAAAGTTTTCATGAATCGCGAAAGTAAAACTGTGAGTGTGCTCCATTCTGCCTTATCTGAACCCATGATAGATTTCCTAAGGGCTGGAGCCTGCACCGCACAAGATGAATGTTAGTGGTTTTGAGTCGAGCATGGTAACGCTGGCCAAGCTTGTGGACTCTGAAGGTTAATTAGAAAAATTATCTTATTTGGCCAGGCTCCAGGCTACCAGGGCTAATCTGCACCCGATCTCGCTGGCTCGGCGGGCACATCCATCACAGTCGCATCGAGAGGCATCCCACGTGGGCGCAGCTGCTCAGCCATCCGGGACGTGCGCACACGCCGCATGCAGAGCAGCTTTTGTTTGAATTCGGCCTTGGTCGGCAACACAAAGGGCTCCCTTTAAAGATACGGATACTGTCCTATACATCACCAGCACATCTCATTTTGCTCGCATTCTGTGGGATGGATTTTTATGTCCTCACCGTGATCTTCATTACTTTTCAACGGCATAAAAAAAGAATAGATTCACTACGCTGCCAAAGGTATTACTATGAATGTAAATATGTCCAGTATAACATTGTTTGCTTCCCGTTATTTGGAATATTTGTGATTTTTATAATTCACACTGTGGTTTCCACTCAGCAGTGTTTAAATGTACACATTTTAAAAAGGTTGTCAAAGGTAGTTATGCTGTATACACAAGGCACTTACAGTTTCTCCCAGAATTCATCAAGAACAATACAACAAGCAGCCACCCAGTGTTCAAGCTTAATTAGGCAGACCTGTCCAGTAATCTGCCCTAGGGTGCTCCACAAGGTGTGCCCTTCTCGCTGGAGTTTATTGTTCAGACTCTTCAAGGTGTCCAAGGTCTCCATAAGCTGTAAGAGAAAAAATGAAGAGGATTTTTTTGGGTGGCTCAGAAATCATTTTGTTCGAATCCAGACAGCCACCTGTGATTAAACCAGGTTCTCAACTGTAATAAGTCAATAGTCTCAGCCCAGACACCAATGACTGCATACACAGAAAAAAAACAATTTCATTTGTTTTTGCCCTTTACTTTGCTAAATTACAGCTCTTAGAATGACAAATATTGCTTTGACTGTCATGTGCTGAACATTACCCTTTGTGGCAGTGTGGATGGGGAAAGTGCTGCCCCCTACAGTGTGGACCAGAGGTCATTTAAAGTGGTAGCTCTGTGACATCCATTTGCTTCGGCTATTCTCTAACATGGCTCTGCACTGCTGTGGAAGAGATCCAAATGGATTCTTCGTCTAATGAGATTACACTGATAGCACAACTCACGTAAAATTAGGGGACACCACCAAATATTTTTTAAGGATTGAAAAAATTAAGAATTACAGGGAAGTCTAATATACGGTATATTGATATATTACAATCTAAATAAAACAGAACATGAGTTTAAGACAGCTGGTTTTCAAAATTAAATGTTTGCAAAACACAATGCAGGACATATGATCTTTATATTGTGTAGATATCACACAAGGTAAGCCTATGTACTTTACAAGCAACAAAAACAGCTGACAATTGCATTTGTAAGGTGTCTTTGCAGTCTCACACTGCATATAATCATGGCCTTAACCAAATCATGTTCTCGGATAAATTGAGTCAAATGCACATGGTAACGAATTCCCACACTGCCCAACACTACGATAGCCTAGACACATCCGATTAAAACAATACCCAGGGCAGCTACACATTGGTAGAAAAATATCTTCACTGACTAAACGGATGTTGACTTGTTTTGCATGTTATATATTTTAAAATGATTATTTATTTCACAACGTGAGAATACATTGCAATTCATTATTTTACAAGTGAAAATTGGGTTAGTATAGTTATTTAGCAGTGTTTTTATTTAGCAATAGAGGAGGTTTTTTTTTCTTTCAAATTTTGGATTGAACCTTAAATGGCCTACACCTGCAAATGATGCTACAGGGTATGTAACATCCACTTCAATGAGACAATTGGCATAAATACCCAGAGAAAACTATTCACGTAGTAAACCATCTCCTTTGTTCAACGAGATCCGATGTGGAATTTGCATTCACAAATACACTTGCAATGGGATTTCATCAATTAACCAAATTACTACATTAGACAGAACAAATACCACGAGAGCATTACATTTTAAATGATAGCTATCAGTATCTACTGAACACGTGATTGTTATGGAAAGGACAGTGAATCATATTCTTGGTTCTTTCGGTAAAGTCACGTAGAAGGGAAACAATAAAATAATAAAAATATAAAACAATAAAATTCTCACGACGTTTCGACTGCAACACAAGTAATCATCATCAGGTGTGAAAACCACGGCAAAAAAAACCCGCCACTTTTTTCAAAAGCTCTTGCTGTGGTTTTTACACCTGATGATGATTGCTTGTGTTGCAGTCGAAACGTCGTGAGAATTTTATTGTTTTATTATTTTATTGTTTCCCTTCTATGTGACTTTACCGAAAGAACCAAGAATATGAATCCCTGCAGTCACGAAAGCTTTAAATCAAGACAGTGAATCATTTATTTTAACAGTAATTCTCTTTTCTGCGAGCTAAGAGCAACAGCATTGTATGACGTACCCCACCATAGCTGCTCCGCAGAGCTTTCTCTTGTTTCTGCAGCTCATTCTTCAGCTTCCGCTGGTCACAAATATTCTCTTGGATCTGCATCATTTGCATGTTCCGCTCTGATGGAGAAAGAGATATACGTACATGTCGGAAAATATGCAAAGAATGCAGTCCAAAAAATAATTACTTTTTAAACGCCAACTGCTAAACTCTATTGTATCATGTAACTCAACGTTTCTCCAGAAGTTACCGTAATATACAATATTTTTTCTTGACCTATTCTGGCAGGAAACTGAAAGACATTACATTTGTTCAATAATCCAAGAGTGAAAATCGTGATGCGCATGGCAATACCTTCCAAAATAACGTTGAGTGCATGTGTAATATAGTGTTTATATTTTTGAGACACAAAATGAAAAGGCCCACAGAAGGGAGCAGAATTTCAAGCAGTCTATAAAAAATGACCAGAGATAAATAAAGTAGCCCATCGTAATGGATGATCATATTGTGTAGCGCAGGAAGAAGATAACTTCAGAGTGAAACAAACTCTATTAATTGCTTCATTTATCAACTCTGTACGGGTGTCAGTGGTCTAGAGCGGTTAAACAGATAGCAAGCTTCCCCAATCTCTCACTGTTTATCGTAGCTGCTCATCCAGTATAGCCTGAGTGAGAGGTTTAAGTGCACCTACTTTGAAGGTAAAAAAACAGTGCAGTTGACTATAATAGTGAAGTCTAGACACGAGAAAGGCAGACATGCAGAGATAAAAGTCACCGAGATGTGCAGATGTGAAAGTGTAGATTTTCCGGTAAACGCTGCAGAAACATAATTAAAAGATATGCGGCATTTAATTATTTGCCTGCTTATTTTGTACTTGCTGATACAGCACTCTGAATGTGCACTATATAAAATATAAGATAGTAAAACGTAGACAAATTGCTTATGTATGATGTGATTGATTAATGCTAATGGATTTATTCGAACAACATGTTTGTTCCATTCCAGGATGTGGATTTGTATTTAAAGCACTGTTCTACTAAGATTCCTGTTCCACACCTGATGCAAAATCCCATGCTCAAATGTATCACTTGATGACAACTCGCATATGCAAATCTAAGCGACTTCAGAAAAAATAGCAAAACAATCTAAATGCACGTATAAAAACCCAAGATGTATTGAGTAAACATTATGAGATTCTGGATCTATTTCCTTGGTAACCACTTCAAATAATATGATTCTCATGAGTAGCAAAGTTATTGGTCACAGGTTAATCATCAATGTTTACGTAAACATATAATTATATACTTGTCTATTTCTTTGTCTTTACCACAATTTTATCCCAAGAGTGATACTGGCACACTGTAATGAGATAAAAAATACAATCGGTACTCCCTCAGGAAAGTGCAACCCCTCATTATAGAAGGTAGTCTGCAGAAGTGGAGATCACAGAACTACTTGCGATCCTTTCAAGTGACCCTTTTATCCACATGAGGCTGGAGCACTTTTGCACTCAACCTGCTACAGAGTAATGTCTGCGACATGGCAATCAAACTGATGGTGGAAATTAGCAGTTGTGATTTTATCCACAACAATAGCAAAAAACTAATGAATTATGTTTTTTTATGCATTAAATGATAATACTGAGACCATCTACTCACTTCAAAACCCAGTTCAACTTCTAACGGCTTCCTGGATTCAAACCCAGGTTCTCAGGAGTATAGGCTCAGCACTCTGACTTCTAATCCACCAGACACCTCATAGTTACTTTTAATTTAGCCTATCCAGCTCTGAGGATACATTTGTCAATGATAAAAACAGTATTGCATCAATCACTCAACCGCACAGCCCTGTCTGCCGAGTGTTTAAGAGAGGCAAACTGAATACACATATTGGTATGGTCAGTCTTTCTCCCTTGATATTCTATCTTGAAACGAATCACATCTGCTACATGTAGAAATATGGTAATGAAATGTAACAAAATAAACTTGTCTTTGTGCCAAAGGCCAGGGATCAAATGAGTCATGACTGCCAACACGAGGGACTGGGGGGACACATCAGGCAGAGAGGCATTGTGGTTTGATATGCATGCAGGTACCCAGGTAGTATGTGACAAAGTCGGCTGTGAGCGTGGGGTGGCGGATCTGCTTCCTGCGGCCGTCGCCAGTGCCGGGCTCCGTGGTGTCGGCCGGCATGATGTCCGTAGACACCCCCGCCAGCTGTGCCTTGAGCAGGAGCGCGCGCACGGCCGAGGCGCTGCTGGTGAGTGGGCGCGCCAGTTTCTCGCGGGGAACCCAGGGACTGGGCCGCGTTCCCTTCGCCAGCTCGAAGCGCGCCCGGTACAGCTGCAGCTTTGCATCTATGCGTGCCTGCTGCACATGCCACATTGCACACCAGTGTGTCCAACAGCAGCGCACTGAACGCGCGGCTCAAGGAAGCGGCGAATATCGCAAAAAGCTCATAGCATTTACGATGCGAATTGGAGGTGTGCTGAAAGTTCCGGTTACAGGTCTAGGAAAATTGAGGAATATTAAGCTTGTTGAAACATCCCTTGAAAATATCCATAGTCGTATGCAAACACACGTTGACCTCATCACGACTTATTGCAATCATCCTCACTATCCCACCCCCGCATTCGTAAAACGTACCTGCAAACACCCCAATGCATTAATCAATGCAGCACTGCAGCTCGTATTTCACTGCTGACTAACCTGCATGTCCCCCGGGTGAGCCTTTCCCTTCTCCTCGCGGATCTGCCGGCTGAAGGACTGCAGGGCCAGGTAGTTCTTTCTCTTCCACTTCCTGTCCATACGGTCGGCGTGCTGCTTGCAGTGAGCGAAAAATGGGTCTGCAATTTCCTGTGGGCAGACAATGAATCAGCTAAATGTAAAAGCAAACATGCAGTTACATTAACGTCCTGTATTTATAAACCTGTGTAACTACCAGAAAGCGGAGGGAATTCTGTTAATCTAATTAAGTAATGTAGCAATTGTTTAGATAAATGTAGTAGTTTAAACAAACTGTAAATTTGTAGGGTTGATATTGTAGGGTTTTCTTCATCGAAAATTCAAACATAAATTTCGCTGTCCTACCAGACAGTCTCGCCCCTTCACCTGATGAAGGCCGCTTGTGTTGTGGCCGAAACGTCGTGAGAATATTATTGTGTTATTTTATTTTATCAATTTATTATTTTATTCTCATTCTACGTGACTTTACCGAAAGAACCAAAGAAGATGAATTCAAACATAGTACATACACAAATAACAATATGAATGAAAACTTAGCAGTCATAAAAGTTTAACACATAAGAAATTCACGATCGTTCTAAAAACATCCGTGAAAAGTAAGTGAATGTAATCTCTGAAAATATAAAATCAATCTTCCACAACATGCAGGTCAGCTTATAACAAATTACTTTACAATAATGATTCGAAAAATGTTCATATAATCATGGTACTGCACAATGCTCATGCTCAAATTACCTAATAGACAGCTTTTTACACTGCGACATGCATCGGAATGCATGTGGTGACGTTAATAATTTCCAACTGTTACCCAATTACTACCATGAGCCAAGAATGTATGTTTGTGTGTAACGTGCGTGACGTCACTCCACATTCCGCACCACTCCCCCCATCATTAATAATCATGAGCGGGTGAGTTTTTACACTGGCGCAGATTTCTTTCTCTTTGCAAATTTGCTTTAAGTTTCACGTTTCTTTATTGAAAGTTAATCTAATAAATAATTATACGCAGTAACAAAGAGGATTTCGTGTCTTTATTTCTTCAGCACTTGACACAAAAGGTAAGTTTAATGTATGCTTCTACATTATAGTAGAATAGACATTTCTCGGTGATTTTCCAGATATTTTATCGATTTCCAATGAATTTTAACCCCGGCGACCGAAAGCAGAAAATAATAAAGTATCAGAGCAGTGAATATGAACAAATTAAAGGTCAGTTATATACAGTGCTACTGTGACATGAAATTAAGTATTTTATGACATTGTTTTGTGCAAGAATCCCTGCCATTAATAGTGCTACAGTAAACTGCAGTGAAATGTTTTATGACTTCGTTTTGTGCCAGATTCACTGCCCTTAATACAGTGCTACTGTGAAATGCAGTGAAGTGTTTGATGACATACTTTCGCCCAAGATTCACTGCCATTAAATTTACACAAGATACAATTATACTCTGCTCAATCTTTTCGTAAATATTACAGCTTCCGTCCTAGGATGGGCAAAAGGCTAGTAGGAAATAAATGTTATATTTCTATTGTGCTGATAGAAATACTAGGTGGTTGTAGACTTCTCATTTTCTGATTTGTTTCGCACATGGTATACAGCACATGTGCATCCACTGCTGGATGAGCACCTCTCCAGTCCGAGCAGATTGTGTGGCTTATCTGACTGTGCTTCACTCTGCTAGTCAGTGTGGGTTGGTGAATGCAGGCATCATGGAATTACAGCATAACAATACATTTTGCTCCACTGCCTGCTCCTACCTACAAAAGCAGCCTTGCAATTTTGTAAGGTAGCCCAGGCTCAAAAGCCTGCTTAGCTTTCGAGATTGGACACATTCTGAGTTATTTTAATGTATCATATATGTGCATTCATATTTAAATTACATGGATACACGTACTATGTGCGCACATTCTTTTGCAAATATATACAACAGTGGCAGGCTCCATATTGACGATTAGTAAACATTCACTCAATTTTTTCTACTGAGGAGCACTAACGAACCATGGAAAGCAGCGAACACAATCAATGAAATGCAAATTTTTTATCTTGTTAGTTTGCACATTCCCTCTCTGCAATATCCTGCAACTGCCGCCACTGCTCATGGTCATCATTGTAAAGAGTTTCTAAGCAAAATGAGTCTTACCTCCTCTGCAGCAGCCTCCGACAACAAACCTTCGCGCTGGGCACACATCACGTGGAAGAAGCTCCGGCACATCCCCGCATCACAGTTGATGCACACTCCGGTACGAGAAAACAGGCGCTCCTCACACAGCATGCACTCCTGCACAGCCACAAGTCCATCTGTATACGTTAAATCTGGCACTCATTGTACCTTCACATGAACCCTACACCATCAATTCACACAAGTCACAAGTTACACACATACCTACCAGTCAAAAGACGCATGAAACATACATGATCTGTTTTGTGAACTCAGATTGGTGGATACGGAAAAGTCCTCAGTGGGTTTAATTGAGGGCACTAGGGTTTGATAAATACTTGGGTTTGATGACAGTCATAATAATCCAGGATGTATTGTTACTCGCCTGCCACATGTGCATAAAGAAACATTACTCTACTTTTAATATGTACAGCTGTAATAAACCCATAAAATAGTATACAACACATTACAATTTAAATTCTTCCAAAACCTTATCATAAAATATAAATGCAGTGAAAGCAGTAACTATTATGTGAACATAATAACAAACAATTTGCACTGTTTAATACAACAGTTATTCTACATTGAGATTCAGGCCAAGAGTGCTTTCAAGTAAGCTTAATGTTAAAAAAGGTAGGTTAACAGACCTGCTTAAAGATTATTTTGTATTGTAAAGTTTTGCATTTGACTATGACCCATGTCTAACAGAGAAGGTCCTTTCCTATAAACATCTCACAGTTCAACAACATTGGTTCAAGCAAGCCTCACTCTGCTGAGAAATTTAATGTCAAAATCCATCCAGTTTGTATTGAACCAATGCTGCTCAACATGCACAGAAAGCCGTGTGGCTAATAATGTGTATAATTTTCATTTATTTTTTACATGGAGGGACAGATGTGAAGGAGTAATATTGTCTGCTTATCATTATCCAGAATGAAAATATTTATTTAGTTCTACGCTTAATGCAGTAATTTAATAGGTTTATAAAAAGAGATAACTCATGTGGCATTCAATTTAAAGGTGGGAAAGTTTGTATGACGCTATGAGTACATACACCTCCAAAGCACTGAACTAAAATTACAATTTAATAAAAACTGCACACAAACATAAAGAGGCACTTTGTGCATAAATACCCAAAACATTTCCACCATCAGATTTCATTAGGAGCATTAACTCTAACATTCTGTTATATATTTTTTACAACCCAGTTTCCACTTGTGATAGGATTGCTTCACTGAAGCATAAAACCACAGATTGTATGTGGAGCCAATGTAGTAGACATTTTCGGCTGAACAAGTGATTTTCTTCATATTTTTCTAACCCATCTGTTTTGATATCCACGCGATGACAGGGAGCTACTGAACAATGTCATTTCAAAATTGTGCCCCAAAATTGAATGTGTAGAAGCAGACACAAAAGCCATGAAACATGCCCAACTTTGCAGAAAGCTTTCAATTTGGCCTTGAATTGCATTTCTGGCATTATATTACAAACTACTGGAGCAGACACGGTATGGCATTTCAAAAAGCCGACAAATGTCACCAGAACGTACATTTTTGGTTCAGATTATGCTTTTTATATTTTAAGGTTATTTATGCACAATGATCAGTGAGCAAGGTAAAAAAAGGGCTGTCGTAACATTTTGATTAGAATTCAGTGAATAGAGGAATTTAAAATAATTACAGAGCACACACACAAACAGCTACATCCCTGAGCAAGGTTCACTCTAACACACTGCTACAATGCGACAATGTTATTTGCTTTGTTGCTCAACATACATATAAACAAAAACATATCCATACAAATAAACTTGTAAACAAAAAAACGTGTGATTGGTCAAGCATTTTAATTTTAAGTTATTATTTAAGTAAATTATACACTACAAAGATGCAGATTGCTGTGGATCCAAATGTAATATAAAAGGTAAATTTTGTAAGCATTTGGAAGAAATTAAAAATCCAACATAACCATAAATACCACCTGACAACAGTACCTTGGCTCCGTACTTTGAATATGACATCTCGGTGAGAGTCACTGGCCTTAGCCTCTCCACATCCTCAAATGCTACGCCAGAAACATAGAGTGCACACACCACGTGAACCCATCTGAAAAAGGGAAACAAGTAGCATTATAGCACAGTGTGAAAAAAACAGATTCAATAGCACTCATAGCTAGCTCTCCAAAATTACTCAAAGCTGATGCCATAAGGCCCTTTCATTAACCACACACTACCCATGACTCACCGGCCAGCATCTGTCTCCTTGAAGATGCCATCAATGGCAGGGCAGAGCTCACAGCTGGGCACAACGCCGGCTTTGCACGGATCACAAAACCAGGGCTCTGTTGAGTTATCCGAGGTCGAGCTTATCACGGACTCGCTCTCGCCATCAACACCGTAACAAGCTGAACACAAGGGAAATGTTCGCAAAAGCAGACACCATCCACTGACTAATCTGGCAGCTGTGTTTACAAATACAAAAATATTTTAATTGCTAAAATTATAAAAAACACAAATGACAACTTCGTGCTTAAAATTACATTTTTTACACATGAAAATAAATTATTAACTTGTTTCACAAGCACTAGCTTTTTTACAAAAGTGAGTGAAAAAACTGCACCATATCATAAGTTAAAAATACTGCCGTGATTTCCTTGTATGTTCATTTTCACATTATACACATAGCTGCTAACATTCTTGTGGTTGAATAATGCACATTTATATTTCAGTGGGGTTATTTGTTTGTAAGAGTGAATTGGATTTTTTTTCTGAATTCTTTGTGCTGGGTTGTGTGATGTGCAGCGATATATCTAAAGCAGTGAGAAGTAAACCAACAACATGGCAACGTGGAGCGTGCGTGTGCTTGGCCAGGTGACTATCAGTGCATGCTCTAACAGGCGGCAGTGCACAGCACTTCATCACTGTCACGCAAGCTCATGTGCTTCATACATCACCCTGTTTGCACAAAATCAAAAAAGTTTCAAAAAGCTGGACAGTGTGGATGCCTTAAATGTAACAAAGAAAGTTCAGCACAGCAGCTTTATCTAAAAGATTAAAAGTGGTATTTTTAGGAAAGATATCTGACACAGGATGTCTACCATGAGAACTGAGAAAATACCAAATAAAAATGAGCTAAAATAGGATCTTATTTTCATTCCAAAACACTGATTGAATATATTAGAATATACATAGCAATCATCGCCCCTCCTGCAAAAAACTTGGACAGACTCGTGAAAAATAGTCATGACACTATATGAGGCTTTCATGGGTAAACACGCATAATAATATTCATGATGTTTCAAAAGATAAAAAATACATTTTACATGCTCAATGGCACTTTACATAGGCCACCATGTGCTGGTATATACACGTACCTTCATGGACTGTGACACCACAGTTGTCACACTGGACAATCTCGTTGCTGTCTTCACTGTTCTCACCAAGACACACGCTGCAGATCAGCACCTCCTGCATCTTCTGCGAAGACCTGCCTCCAGAGGTCTTACTGGATGTCACAGACTCCTATACAAACATTAAAGCAGTAACAACACATCATTCCACAGATTTAAATATTTAAAAACTGAAATAGGGTATGTTTATGAGCTCATACATTTAATAATAGATAAAAATAGGTTAATTTGTGTCATATTATCAGGTTCATAAATTAAACCACTGTGTAGTTGCTGAGGAAACATTTCCTTACTTCAGCTTTGGTTCTTTTCTTTGCTACTTTCTCAATGAGCTCCCCGATGGTAACAGATTTATCCACCGTGCTCTCCGAACCGGACACATCATCGCCACTCTCCTGCTCTTCTGACTTTGCACTCTCCTTCTCATCACCGTCCTCATCCTCCTCATCATCGCTGCCATCATCACTGCCTTTGCTGTCCTTGTCGCTGCTGTTGCCGCTCTCACTGTCATCGTTGCCGCCATGTCCTTTCTCGTCACTGCCGTCTGAGCCCTCCGACTGAAGAGTTCCACAGAGGGTTTGAAATGTTCGAGCATAAAACACATTTATGATTATGTCAAAGCTAAGCTGCAGGTCGACCACAAGAAAAATCCATTCACACACTCAACCAGAAAATGCACATGCACCTTACTTTATTACAACACAGAAATTATACTGTAGGTATATATGGATTTAAACATATAGGATTAAATATTATGCCATTGTAACAATGAAACCAATTTCACAACTTCATATCCCAGCTACCATACAGTCATATAATTTTACAATGAATTAACTAAAAAAACATTTTATAGAATTGTGGTTAGTTCTTATATATTGGACAATCAACAAAAGGTAAAGTAAAATAATTGTATTTCACTTTTTCACATAATGAAGAACCTAGGCTGTTTACTCTTTTTTTTAAAGATATCCCCTATTGGAAATAAAAATCTATATATATATTACAGTGATGAGCGCACTGCGCTGTATACCTGCATACCTGAGCTTAATTCCTGTACATGGTTAACATCAGTGGCAAGTGATATCAGAACATGTTCTAAGCCCCCCCCCCCCCCTCTTGCACTTCATCAACCCAAATTGACCAGCGTGGTGAATTGTCAAACAACAAGGCATGGGGAGGCCTTCATCAAGCAATGGATTGAAACATGGCTGGGGAGGGGATTGGGGCGGAGGACAATGGGAGAGTTGTGTGGAATTCCGGACCCATAGTGGCCGGAGGAAAGACAATGGACTATAAATAGAGAGAGGGGGGAGGGGGGCAATCTTTGTTAGAACGTAATCAGCCAGGCTATGCGTTGTGTTAACCGACCGTGTTGCATTGCATTACACTTCCTAATTTTACAAAATTTGCTTTCTCAAACTTCCGATTTTCTTGCTCTAAATATTTCCGTGCTGGTTTGTTTATAGTCCATTGTCTCTCCTCCGGCCACTATGGTCCGGAATTCCACACAACTCTCTCATTGTCCTCTGCCCCAACCCCTCCCCCCTCTCTCTATTTAAGGCCTCGACACAGTGGCGCTGTCTTTCTGTTTGTCATTCTTTGGAGGAGCGTGGTCAGCCAGGTGGGGTGTTGGCTGTTGTGTTGGCCGGCTCTCTGTGTTGCATTGTGTTTCTAAGTTTACTATGTTTGTTTTTTTTCTCATTCATTATTACCTGACGGTTGCTTGTGCTGCAATCGAAATGTCGTATTCTATTATTATTTGATCTCATTTTTTACGTGACTTCACCGAAAGAACCAAAGAGTAATGGCTGTATATGTCCATATTATTTATAAAGCAGTGAATACAACCATAGATTAATGTCAGTATTAGCATTGGCCGTGTGTACGAGTACCTCGGAGTCACCCCCTTTTTTGCCAACTTTTTCGGGGTCCCAGTCGTTGTCGTCCTCGCTGTCATAGTCATCCATGTTGCCCAGGTCCTGCTCTGTCAGCACAACGGCTGGCGTACTGCGTTTACGGCGAAAGTCCCACTTCCTCTTTTGATCCTTGGCTGATTGTGCATCATCATTCGAGTTTTTGGCAGAAGCTGCACTCTCACTGTCACTGCTCTCCGAGTCCCCAGAGCTGGTCTTCTAAAAAATAAAAGAACAAAAACATCGAAAATACCCCAAATGCAATCTCACGTGATCTCACAATGTACTATATGATACCAACGCTCATATACTTCTCATAAATAACTCGTGTACCTGCCCCGAAACATTTCTATCAAAGTCTTAATAAACAATGTTGACCACATCATTAATTCGCAATCAAAAATGGCCGTCTAGTCGAGAGGGTAGCCTTTGCATTCGAGAAAAGAAGATTGTCACCGAGGTTAAGAATCACATCCACCATGAACATGGCACCTTTATAATGATTAGGTACCTATCCTAAGAGGAAACACTAATTGCTCTCACACCTGCTTGATTTGGCATATGACCCTCAGAATTTTTTGCAGCGGTTATCAATTATTTTACCATTTCATAGGCCATGGAAATAGGCAAGCAGTGTCAACAACATCCATAAGAAACGTATAGTTTACAATAGCTTTCAGAGGTTAGGATGTGACCTCCATGTCAAAAAACACTATTCACACAGGTACATTGCTTCAAATGTAAGAAGATTAGAAATTTAAAAGTTTTACTTTCAAATATAGGGCTGTCCTCAACAATTTATATGTATTGTCTGTAGGCCTGTCTACGTACATAACATCTGGAAACATCGTAGACTATTAAGAGTGTGTGTGAGCCACAGTGTTCATTGCAGCTACAGAATTAAAGTTGCTTTGCATGAACAATTTAGCATTTATCAAACCCTGACACAGTTATGAAAATGCTGGTGCCCTTCTGTGAATCTAATGAAAAGCCACATAAATGGCTAGGGTTTATTGCATTTCAAACAGATCTCCCCGGTGTGTAAATCATTTTTTTGCTATTAATTGTTCACAATCATTTAATGTGCCCATAAAACAAAAATATGCTTTGTGCTTTCCTTATAATACAATGTAATTTGGTTACTGCTGTGCTGAGCACAGTATCTGATGAAATAACTGCAATTAGTAAAATAGAAGCAAAAAACTAAATTAAACCAACACACTTTGCAAGGTTTTTGAAACATGATCACATGATATGCAGTATATACGCAAATTATTCACAAGATTCTCATCCCTAGATACCAGTTATACACAGCCTTAAACAGCTATTGTCCCTTTGTATTAAATTCGCATTACACTCACAACATATTAACCATGGGATTTTCCCAAGAATATAATTTGAAAACCGAAATAATTCAAACATGTGGTCAGTATTTATATCAACTTGCACAAACTGCATCCATTTTAAATGCACTTTAAATGTGAGCATTTATTAAACCCATGAAGAATTGTTTAGACATTTCAAATGTTCTGTAAGGAAATAACAGCATCTCTCTAGTGTTGTGCAAATGACATAATGACAGCAAATAACGACATCTGTAGCGCTGGGGATTTCTAATTCAGGCGAATTATATTTGAGCAAATACAACTTGTAGAATTACCAGTATAATTAATTGAAATGAAATTGTGTCTGCAATCAAGTAATAACACACGGTGCACAGGTGGTAAATTACAAGTAGGCTTAAAGCTGCCAAAACTGGAGGTTAGGTGTTGCAATCATCCAACCAATTTTTAAAAAGCCAGGTGAAAGGATATGCCTTGCAATAACGGTTTGTGGGTATATAAAGATGGCTACCACAGGTTTAATATTTGCATTGAATCACCCTCACCCACAAGAAGTGAGTTTATTATTGATATGCTTCATACTTAATTCAAATGGATTAAACGTGGAAATGCAGGGAATGTGCTTTTACAGAACAATACAAAATCCCATCATACATTGTTACTGTAATGGAAGAAACTTATACTTATGTAAGGTTTTGGGTTGGGCTTTATAACTCTGCCTTTTCAGGCTGCACTGCGTGTTCAGCATTGCTAACAGTTCGTGCTTGGAGCTTCTTTGGGAACTGAATGTTCTTCCGTTACTGGAAAAGGTCCCAGCACATGGAACGAAATGCCAGACATCATGTTGGAGAACAAACAGTATACAACCCATTTTGTGTTCATACACTGTACACTGAAACCGAATGTCTGTTATTGATTGTTGCCTAAATATTCTACTGGTAGCTTTCACAAGCTCTTAAGAGCCTAGACCTCCAGGCTTGTAAGTACCACTGATGGCACATGACAATTTGTTTTCCACATTACATACCTTTGCAGCTTCACCACTCCCCTTCGATTGCTGCCGTCCACCCTTCTCTTTCCCCTTGGCTCCAGATTCACGTTTTCTTGAAACTTCCTTCTGATCCGAATCGGAGCTGAATTTGTCCCCCTCTGCTTCTTTTGCTTTCCCATGACCATCTTCTTCGCTGTCTTCACTTTCAGAATCTTTGCTTTTTTTTTCTTCTTTGCTTTCAGAAGCTTTACTTTCTGCATCGCTACCATCTGTACCAGAAGAACCTAACCAAGCCATTTAATTTTATATGCATTCAGATGTTAACAGACATGTACCAATGCACAAATTATTCAATTTAAATCAAAATTCATGCACACGATACAAATACAATTGTGCAGAAACGATTATTTACAATTTACACCCATGATGTGATCTTGGTATATTTCAGCTAACGCAGAAAACACGACTACAAATGGAACAAACCAGAAACAAAACAAAGGCCATTAAAAAAAATATACAAATAGGTTAATGACCTGTGACTTTAAATTGGAACAATGTAAGTGGTGGAGGGGTGATATTTACATGTAAATGGTGGAGGGGTGATCTTTACATGTGTATTTTCTATTGGAGATGAACATGAAGGTGAATTGAGGTTATCCAAGACCACAGTCTTCATTTACCTGAGGCCTCATCGACATTGAAATCGCTGTCGTCTGAGCTGTCGTAACCAAATGCTGCCTCCAGCAGCTGGTTCTGCACTGGCTTGACACGCCGCTTGTTCGGGTCTCTCTCCACTGCAAAAGAATTACAAAATCAAAAACACTACCCGTTTTTAATACCGTGTATTACTCTACTATATTAGGTGCTGCACTTGCACAAGGCTATATTATCAGGCCCGGACTGGCCAAACGGCAGTCCAGGCAAATGCCTGGTGGGCCTGGTTCATTCCGAGGGCCGGTGGGCTGGTATGCGTGGGGAAATTGCAAATGTTAGCAGAGTAAAAATATATATTGTGTATGCTCCAATGATTATATACATTCTCAGTTAGCATTAAGTCCCATATTTTGCAGCCCCAAAGCTTCTTTCTCACCGGCCCATTTGTTTTGGGAGCAACCAAAATGAACCAATGAGATCGCACGGCAAAACCACGCAAATACGCCAACATCACAAATCTAGCTCGTACTGTATACAGTTTGTCATCGCACAACCCATTGAAATAAATTGTCCACAGCACGAATTTCGGCCGGTGTGTTTATGGTGTGTTTACAAACGCCTGGGCCAGTCCGTAACTGGCTATGACACATGCCTTTACATTGATGCTACAGTTGCAAGCGCTTTAAAGTATAGCTTGACGTGGCTGAACATTAATTGCTACATCCACGCTCGACTTGCGAATGGATTCAGATTTACTGCCGTCATCAGCCATGGTCAATTCACTTCTTTGATGGCCTCACCATGCTGCCACATATTCACACATGACCCTAGGTGTGTGTTTATCATTGTAGTACATGGGCATGGCTTTATCTGTACAATTTACATTGGGGTACTTGCGTATGACCTCGGATGTGTAACAAATGACACTTAACTTTTAATCAATGGGTGAAGTTTAAATCCTTCAGTAACAATACAGTAATGTGGTAGACTGCACATTACATAAGCCAAGTGTACACATGGCGCTCAGGCGTGGTGTGCTTATAACAAAATACGAAAGCACGTGGCTTTAGCTATGAGTACATTCGCGTGGCCTATACTTTTAAGCGAGTACACCAACGGGGTGCACGTGGCTTTGGTTGCGAGTACACGAGAGCGGTGCCACATTGCACTTTGGTCTGCATTCGTGGACGAACTCGCCCGTGGCCTCCGATGCGTACACCTGTACGTGATTTTAATCCCCGATGTCAATGCACCAGGAATCTCATGAAACACAAGCTGACAGACCTATGATCACATCACGCCGAATGCGCCCAATTTCGCCACATTGCTCGCCTCGTTATACCGCATAGGTGGCTTGAATTAGGTGACCGCCAACAGCGCGCACAGACACACAGGTAGCGATGAGCAGCAGCTTCAATACGGTGGGCAACAGAAGGCAGGGCAGTTCAGCAAATTCCAGCTGCACCGCAGTCAGTTCGTTGTACGGTCCTGCCTGTTATCAACGCATCCCTGTTACTCCCGACCCGCACTGGAACCGGCGCGCCGAATGTGAACGGTGCAAATAACCGCGCGCCGGCGGCGGCCGTGAGAAGGCCATCCCTCCCTCCCAGTATAGTGGCATCAACAATAAAGGGCTGTCCACATCCAGCAGTGGAGTGACACCCGGCAGCGTGCGTGTGTGTGTGTAAGAGGCCGAGGGAGGCCACTCACGCATGGCTTTAAACATGAACGCGACGTCGTCCCCGTCGGCCCCGCCAGGCATTGGACGCTCTCCGCAGAGCTCCCCTCACCCCGGCCGCGCGGCGCAGCGCTCTCGCGTACGCCACAAGTAGTAAGCAAAGAAGCGCGCGCGTGTGTGTGTGTTTGGGTCGTTATTCTAGTCGTTTGTTGTTGTTCGTAGCAGTTGTTGTTGCATTATTGTGGGGTTGTTTTCATTGTTGTTGCTACCACCACAAAAGCCGGAATGTCGGACTCGGCTCCGGCTGGGCCATGCTTTACGATTTCCCAACACGCTTAGGTGTGGATCTCTACCGCGATTGGACGGCGGCGGGCAACATATGGGCGAAGAGGGAGGGAGGCGGAGCTCGACGGCGAGTTTGACCAATGGGAAGGCGGCAATTCCGAGGCGCCGGCGCAGTGGGCGGAGCGAGCGGCGCCTATGTGCAGTGGGAAATATGGGAGGGCGTGGCTTCCCTTGGATTCTCAGGCTTCAGCTGTGAAGTCATGTGGGGCATGGCGGCGTTGCGTTGCGTGAAGCTCCCCATTACCGACTACATTATACTGTACCTACTATAATGAGCCAAGAATGTCTGTGTGTAACGCTCGTGACGTCACTCCACGTCGACCAGCCCCCCTCATTAATAATCATGAGCAGATGACGTCACTCCACATCGAACAGCCCCCCTCATTAATAATCATTGACAGGTAACGTTCTCCAAATGGACACCCTCCCTTCCATTCATAATAATTAGCGGCTGACGTCACTCCACATGGGGGAGGGGCGAGGCGCCTCCCCCTCCTCAGCGTCAGCTCACAACCCTCACGACAAAGGCAGAACCCTCACGTCACGTGACGCTGTTGTTGAGACATCAAAGTAAAAAATGACGTCATGATGAACAAGGGATTTTAACCTTTAAATTAAATAACTCTGTGTGTCACCGCGGCCTTACAAATTGCACACGAATTGATGCAATTAATATCACGTCGCGGTCTGTGCTTTTCGCTTGCAAGTTTCATATTTACTGCAATACACCCGCCCTTGGACGGGTAAAAGGCTAGTTTATCAATATTGGTGTTTTTTTATATTCATCGAATGCTTTTTACACGCTTTTATTACACGCTTTTATTTAACTCAGTCTGTTGTTGTATCCTCAAATCTTGTAACTCAATTTTAACCCACTTCCCAATGTGCTATCGACTGCAAACTTGGTATACTTATGCCACACTGATGACAATACTATATTATATCATAAAAAATAAAATAAAACATTTTTAAAACATTATTTTACACGCTTTTAATAAACTCACTCTGTTGTCGCATCCTCAAATCCTGTAACTCAATTTTAACCCACTTCCCAATGTCGTATCGACCGCAAAATTGGTATAGGCATACTCTTTGGTTCTATTCGGTAAAGTCACGTAGGTAAAACATGAAAACAACAAAAATCACGACGTTTCGGCCACAACACAAGCGGCCTTCATCAGGTGAAGGGACCAACCTGTCCAGCTGTGAGGGGGCAAACAGCAAACGCCCTGACAAAGGAAATTAGCATGAAACGCACCACTGACAAAGTTTGGAATTAGCACAAGATTATAATACACCACCCTGGGAGTTTGGAATGCCACTACTAGAATAAATATACTGTACCATTGACATTTAGATTTGAAGCTTTCGTGCCTGCAAGGATCTATTAGGTAAAGTGACGTAGGTAAAAAATAAAGCAACAAAAATCACGACCTTGGAAGTTTGGAGTGCCACTATTTGAAATAAAGATACTGTACCATTGAAATTAGTTTAATGTTTGGTTCGATTTAGAACATCTTTCCAATGGTTGCTTAATTTGAAACCATCTTCTCGGTTGAAATTGTGTCTGTGTTTGTAAATCTGAATTGCCTCGTGGACAAATCTCAGATGATAACCTGTCGGTTTGCAAAGGACCTTGGTATCGGAGAAAATTATATCGTGATCACCCACAGCGTTGAAACAGTGATCAGCTACGGCAGAAGAATTCGTTTTGCCGTGTTTCAAATCTGATTTGTGCTCGCGAATTCGGTCAGAGACATGTCGCTTTGTCTCCCCGATATAGCAATCACCGCAGGTACAACTCAGTTTGTAAACCCCGGGGTACTGTAAGTCAGGAACGACATCCTTCACGGATGGGATCAGGTCACGGATTTTGTGTACTGTATTGAACCGGACCAGGATCTTGTGTTGAAGGCCGCTTGTGTTGTGGCCGAAACGTCGTGTTTTTTGTTGTTTTAATTTTTTACCTACGTGACTTTACCGAATAGAACCAAAGAGTATGGATCCTTGCAGTCACGAAAGCTTCAAATCTAGAATGGTATAGGTATGTCATACTGATGACAATACTATATTCTATCATTAAAATAAAAACATATTTTTAAACAATCTTTTTCATATCTCATGTTTCGGCTTAGGTCTAATTGTCCATGCTCAACTCACGTTGGCTGTAAATAACCACGGTCCCCTTTACTTTATGGCAAGCTTCGGGGCCACTTCCTGAAGTCGTGGAGTTCTGCCACATTACTCGTACGGTACATTTCATTAAAGCGTGTTTAAAAAAAAGTATTTTTAAATATTACTTATCTTACACGCCACTATCATGCGTGGTTAACGCAGACTCGATACCCTGCAATCGGTATCTGGTGTTTGGACGTCTTCACACCTCGTGCTCAGATTGTAAATATTTGCGGCTTTGCTCGCCAAGACATCAGTAACGAATTGCCACGTTCTGTTTACGTGACAACCCTTACTCATCGGCTGTGTCGGGTGGTGGCGGGTTTCACGACACATTTATATTTACACGATCCGACACCTGTTTTATTGCCAGAAAGGGTAAAGCCTATTCATGTTTAGTGGCCGTCCATAAATGACGTCACGCGATTTTGGATTATTTTTGACCCCCCCCCCCGTCACACGGCGTCATAAAAAGTCAGACCCTCCCTCAAATATGACGTCGCAAAGCTCTGCCCCCCCCCCCCCCCCCCACAAAAAAACCTAAAACATGCTTAAAATCGCTTTAAACTATTGTCATTGTAGTGCGTATTTAATGTGGCGCTGCACTCTGATGTTGTAGGATAGAACATTTAGTAAAAAGTATATTTAATTAAGTAGAACGTGTTGCCTATATTTATTTAAAGTTGTGCATTTTCATGTGACGTCACATTTCTCACCCCCCCCCCCCCGTCACATATCGTCACAAATGTCTGACCCCCCCAGGTGCGTGACGTCATTTATGTACGGCCCCTTACATGGGGGGGCCTTCTCCCTATGCAGTGTGGGGGAGCTATATGACCATGCTTCACAATGCTCAGTGCGTGCTGGTGAATGAATGGGTACAGGAAGGCGCATTTGTTGCATCGCATGAGCGTGAGAGATTGCGGCGTCTTTGGGTGGAGGGAGTCTTCATCCAGCAGTGGACAGACCATGGCTGAAGCAAGTTGAACATTGGTTGTAAGCCAGCCTGACTGCTGATGATGCTCGTTGCAATTACTGGCGAAACGTACTCGGCTTGTAAATGTTGTGGATTTGCTCTCCAACACACGTGTTGCTGTACTAGTAGCCAGCATGGGAAAGGCACGCCACGCAATACACTGACAGCACGGACACCACCGAAGGCGGATGCAGTACCAGGACACGTGACCGGAGGCGCGTACCCGGGGACCCCCAAAAGGGGGGCTGGGGGGACCACGTGGGAAGCGGAGATCCTTCTCGATAGTTCGAGGTGTTCGTAGCTAGGGGCGGAGCGAGCCCCGCCAGAGAGCATGAAAGCCGGTCTCTCAGTGGGACCGGCTGCTGTTGTGATCCTCAAGAATCTACGTGCTACGACTACTTAACATCTCTTAATGTTCGACGGCTTGTGCACCAGATCTTATTTATTAACGATGTACTTACAAAAAAATCCGCAGACTACCTACTGGATCTCCTCGCTGTTTCAAATAACAAATTTGACCTCAGGTCTTCGCTCATTTACCAGCTTCACATTCCCTATTGCCGTACAAAAACCGGAGGAAGGGCCTTTGCTATTGATGCCCCCAGGGTCTGGAATGCTATTGCCAATAAACTGCAACTTGAATCACTACCTATGAGATCTTCACTCAAAACTGCTCTAGAGGAGTTGTACACCCCTAGCTGCCACTGCTATTCAGTGGCCTAAAATATAGCTCTAGATTTTGGTGTTACAATTTATTTGTAGTTTATTGTAAAAAATTCGGTCACAGTCCTTATGATCACTGTTACATTGCATTTATGGCTTTTATTTTGGTGATTTCGAAAACGTTTTTTGGTTTTGGCCATGTTTTTGTTTATTGTAGTACGGAGTTAGACTGATGGCCTTAATCTAAGTTTTCTTCTTGTTGTTGTTTGACTTGCATCCCACTGGGATTTTTGCACACAGCGTTGGTGTACGGTGCTATTTCAGGAATATTTTGATGTTTTTTTCCTGGATTTTCTGTTTGCACAGTCACATAATCACTTTAAGATGTTTTCTTGTTCATGTTTTTGTTTGTTGCGGTTGCACCCGATTCAAGAGCGTAATGACTCACAGGGCTATACCAAATAAATGAAACTATGAACTATGAACGTCCGAAGAGAAGACCCACATGGGACCTGGGCCCAGGCTGGGGTCCCGTCCGTCGTAGCTACTCCCAGGGTAGTCGGTGTGGTTAGCCTGCTGGACCACAACCATAGGTTACTATGTGGTGTTGTTGGTGTTAATAAAATGTGTTGCCTTCAAACAGTACGTCTGAGTGGCCGTTTGAGCCCACTACACTAGTAACGAATTGGCATGTTCTGTTTACGTGACAATCCGTACTAATTGGTGGTGGCGGGGTTTACCTTTAGATTTACGCGGTCTAACCACAAAAAAACTGTATTATGGATATTGGTCGCGAAAGCCTACGTGTTAAACTGCTGATGAGACATTGTATATCGAAACTGGTCCAGTGGGCTTGCATTAAACCAATGCTGTTGAAATTATATACACTTCCACAAAGGCCTTGATGGTTTGTATGCACGTAGCGATCCTATGAATTGTTACAATTTGGTAACGATTATTTTTTTGCGATTGTGAATGTAGCGCCTCTAGTGGTTGCATATTTTATGCGAATCGATTCCAAAACGCTTAACTGCCTTAACATAATCGCTGGGTGCGATTTCACGTGGGCCAGTTCTCTGCCTGGAACTGCGCTTTTAGGTATGGCCGGGGGGGGGGGTAAATGTATCTCTCCTGGATAAAATAATTTACATTTATGGTTGGGACTGGCTGCGGGATAGCCAAAAAATGTCAGGAGAGCAATGGATTATTGAATCTCTCTCTGCGGAGCTTGCCTCGGTTTTTTTTCCGGGTACGGGAGGTTTCCTCACACATGAAGCGAAACACGCTTGGAATTGGCCAAATATCCCACTGTAGCATGACCCTCATTCAAAAGTAGTTTCTCGAGTTTGGCTTCCCATGGTAAAATGCACTTTTACACGATGTCAAAGTGCATATTTATCACATTGAGGCAATATCACCCATTATGCGTTGCTATTTGCAGTTGTCCATATTATTAGAAGCCCTTCCTCTTATTTGACCAAATATCAGGTTTGAGAGCATATATTATCCCCCCCCCACCAACCACTTTTGGAAATTTGATCAATCGTAACCTGCATATAGGAATCCACATTTTTAATACACTATCCTATGCTCATATCCGGAGTGCAGTAACTGGTGACCAGACAAATTATGCCTTGTCCAGACGCCAATTTATATTCGTGCATATTTTTCATTTGGGGGCTGTGCATGGGCAAGAAGCAGAAAATCAACTAAAAAATTAACAGCGTCCAAAGCAGATGGCTTGTTAGTCGTCTTCCGACTGCAAAGAAAATGTCACGGGCCAGGCAGTTTAGTACTATTGTACAGCAACTACTCTAGAATTTGAGTGTGCGTTCCATATGTAAAATTATCCGAATTTGCTAAATTAAATAAAATCTATTCTCATGCACACAATTCGATGTACGCATTGCGAGGCCAAGAATGTATTTAAATCATTCCGTTGATGCATCCTTACATGCTCAATTTTACGATCACAATTTAAGTTTAATTTACAGTATTTGTACCACCTCATACAACCCTGTTGGTTGGTACTAATTTCTGACAGCCAAAAAAAGCATAAATCAATTCTTAAATGCACAACTCTATTATACATGTACCATGAGTGCAGAGATTGCCATACTTGACGAACTGAATAATTATAATCATTACACGCCTAATGAGCAAAGGTTAATGTAAAATCTAATTATTCGGGCTTAGCGCGCATGGATGCAAATTGGTCATGTTGATGGTTGTGCAAATCCAAGGTTTACGAAAAGTTGTTTATGTCACTGTACCATTAAATAACTTCAATGTAAAGTACACACAGAAATGACAAAGCAATTCCCAATTTATACATCTCTTACAAGAACAACACAATGACGCATTTCATAATTTTATTTGCATGGCATTCGTCAATATGCATTTAAACACGTACAAATGGCAATCTCTCCTAAGTAGCCAGTATTTTTATCCGGCTCGTAAGGCGAACCTTAGGAATTTCGTTCTCATATCATGGATGCTGGGCTAAAATGATCCACCGTCGTATCACCTAAAACTTGATTCAACCTTTTAAACAAAACCATGTTTTCATGTTGGTATTAATGTGTTGTTTCCATGAAATCATGATTGTATTACATGTATTTTTACATTGACATTTCACCTGCTAATGTATTGCACTACAATACATGAACGGTACAGATTAAGTTAACTCTTCAAGATGAAAACTACTATGGGAACTGCATCTCTAAACATGTATGCACATTATATGAAGTGCATACATGTATTGAACGTTTGCATAGGTCTATATACTAACTGCAATTTAATATCAGCACAAGCCAAGAACGAAACAATAAAACAATTGCAACTTTTAGTAAAGCACTGGATGGATTACTTTGAACGCAAAACCATCAATCGTAATGTGTTTTACATTCGGATGCGTGTTTTATCACGTGTCTTTGTTAATACAGTAAGTTATCTTGATGAGTTTAAAAAAAAATGCCTAGCTTGTTATGCAGCAACAATTTCTGTTCACCCACATAAGTGTGTGTTTTATTATGGAGCAGTAAGGGTCAATATGGATGAGCTATGAAAAATTTCAAATATCACCTTCTCTATTGCATTAGAATTACATTAAAAAATAAACTCTGTAATGCCCAAATACGTTAATGCATTTTAAATTTCTTATAAAGCGTCACTCATGAGCTTAATTATAAGTGATCTTACTAACACTTTCACTTACAAATTCTAAATCAGTTTCTGAAACTTGCTGGTGATAGATGTTAAACGCATATCAAACATCAAGCTTTAAAAAAAATTGAATTGTAAATGTAGGTTATGGTAAATGAGTGGGAACTGTGCTCATTTGTCATGACATGAAGCGGCATCTGTTAACATATCCTCCCCTTATCTTGTTTCAGACCTCAATGGTCATCAAACCCTGGCATGGGAAATCTGCGTGCAAACTTCTCCACTTGCACCTTCAGCTCTGTGACACGTGCCATGGTCTCGCCGTCAGACAGTAGGTTGGCTCGGAACTCCTTCAAGTTTACTGCAAGAGTAACCAACACATAATTATCAGTACAAATGCCAACCAGGTAAAACTCCTTTATCATTAAACACATTCATTAGATGTTTTAGTATATTAGTATCATCGGCAGCTATGCTCAATCCACTGCTGGATAAATGCCTCCCCACCCAGTCACCATCCCACAGTTCTGGGATGTCTTAATTCATCTCACACATGCGCATAAGCTGATGTCATCGCTGCATCTCCACGATGGTCGATATCTATTCTCGATATCAAGGGAGAAGAAAACAAGACTAGGGGAAAACTATATCTACTCAAGTGTCAATTCAAGTCATGTGGGCATTTGGTAGCAGGGTTATACCGTCATAAGCAGCCATGATATATCCACTGCTGGATGACAAGTGTGACACCATTCCTGACCGTCCTTCACATGAGCTGATCTCACCAACTCCATCTGTGTTGATCATCCTCCGTGAGCGTGCTCTCTTCTTTAGCTACCATTCCATCAGTCTCATCCATTGGCCATCATCCCTTCTCGTGGTGTCCTGCCCAAACTCCCTTTTCTTACCAATATATATATGTGTTTGTTACCCAATCCACGTGTTCTTCTGCCTCTCAATGCAATACCAAGCACACATCCCTCCATACTGATCTAAATTCCATTGTGGGTAATATGCACTCGTTGAAAACTCTTCTTAAGGAATACTATGTTACTTTTCATTTTGAAAATGATTTCCTCTTTTTTTCGTACTAAGAGAAATGGAGGTTACTTCTAGTGTGAATTTGGGACCACCATCCTTATCTTTATTTTCTAGAGATCTGCATACATTTACTCCACTAATTTTATACTTATTTATGTTGTTATTGTTCCATCTTGTTCTCCGAGGGCCACATTTCCAATTTACTAAATAATGTTTTATCCCTTTATTGATGCCATATGCCATCGCATTCTGATTTCTATTATCACTTTTTTTCGAATGGTTGCAAACAGTTTATGAGTATACAAAACAAATAGGACTTGTTTATTTTTACAAACCTGTTTTTTTCTTCACATCGCTGGCAATGGCAATTCCTTCGTCAATGAAGTCCACCACTTTTTCAAAGTCCGCTTCCTTAAACTGGCGAGACGTCAATGCAGGGACACCTAAAATGAAAGGATTTTGTCGGTTTTAAACATTACACAGGACTCTAGCCGGTGCACAGCATTCAAACGTATTTCCACATATCTGTGTTAGATACCCAACGGAGTCCACATTGCATAAAAAAAGACTTGGCTTACCCAGCCGCAGCCCACCCGGTGTGAGTGCACTCTTGTCACCCGGGCAAGTGTTCTTATTGGCAGTGATCGAGACCAGCTCCAGCACCCTCTCGGCCCGTGCTCCGTCCATCTGCTTTGGCCGCAGGTCAACCAGCACCAAGTGATTATCAGTTCCTCCTGCAAATAAAAAGCATTTTCATTCAATAGTATCGACTGGTCTTCCCTAAACACTACTAAACAACGTCAATTATCATTTTTTGATATTGAACAAAACCAAAAATACCAATTTGTAATGCAAGGCCACGAAGAAAACTGTTGCCCATCTTGTGGAATATGAAAAGGCAAACATAACAGGACCAAACACAAAAACAGCATTAAAAGCAGTGTTCATTTAACCCTTCAAATGAAAATGGTATGTTGTTTAAAATATGAGGTTAAACCCAACGAACCTGACACCAATGTATATCCTTTGTGAAGCAGAGCTGCTGCCATAGCTTTGGCGTTCTTCAAGACTTGTGTCTGGTACTCCCGGAACATGGGATCCGCTGCCTAGAAAGCAATAGGTATGTTGAAAATGATTCTCAAAAATGTGCATTCCTTGTGACAGTGCAGAGGAGTAATGCTGTTGTCTGGATGCCGCACCTGCTTTAGAGCTACAGCCACGGCAGCGATAGCGTGGTTATGGGGACCACCCTGAAGTGACGGGAAGACCGAAAAATTTATGCGGTCTTCTAAATCGTACATAATCTGGTTTCCAGTCTTCTTGTTAACCTCCTTTACTCCCTTTCGAAAGAAGATCATTCCAGCTCTGGGGGGGGGGGATAAAAAAACATCAGAAGACCGTTTTGTGTGTCAAACTCACAAAATGCATTATTTTCCATTTATAAGTGCTAACAATCAATTTGAGATGTTTCTAATTAGGAGACGTTTTATATTCTAGCACCCTGCTATTTTCACAGATACATTTCATTCTAGTGAGTCATAAATATAACGGTGAAGTTGACCTTCAGCACCCGCAGTAGAGATAATTAGTTGACTTTAGTACTCAAATTAATTAAATATCGCTAATATAATTAACCACAGGGACACACGGAGCCCATGGTTGAGTGAAAATTGTAATGAGGTCTGCGGCCGGACACACACGTGCATGCACATTTATAATTGCAAGACCACACTTACCTAGCGCCACGCAGTGTCTTGTGTGTGGTCGTGGTTACCACGTCAGCATGCTCAAATGGGGAGGGGATAACGCCAGATGCTACCAGCCCACTGATGTGAGCCATATCTGCCAGCAAATATGCCTTCAAGCCATCACAGATCTGATTGCATCACAGCAGGAACAGGTTGAGAAAACAGCAAGGTTAGGAATCACTTTGTGCAGCTCAGAATTTTAAAAACTAAAATCTTCAAAATGTGAAAGTAATGCGTAGTATGTGTCCTGTTGAGGTGAAGTGATGGAACTTGCAGGCCTTTGTCTCACCTTGCGCATGCGCTCGTAATCTATAAGGCGTGCGTATGCACTGGTCCCGGCGATGATGAGCCGTGGCCGAAAGAGTCGTGCATTCTCCTCTAGACGATCGTAATCAATCAGACCTGTGGCCGGCTGTAGCACACGCAGGGTTGTAAATGGTACACATGGCTTGCATTAGTATACAAATTAGGAGTCAAGGCTACATTTTCAAATAAAAAGAACACTGCATTATTTTAGATAAACCCTATATTTCTATGCACTACTCACGTTGAGCCGATACGGCATTGACTCAAAGAAAATGGAAGTCGCGGATATGCGCTTGGTATCCGTCATGTATCCATGTGTCAAGCTGAAATAAGAGACATCGCTGAGATACAATCTGCAAAACTGGTACCGTCATTATTTTTCAAATATTGTTATGAGGCACACTGTAACAGGATATTCTTGGTTCTTTCGGTAAAGTCACGTAGACGGAAAATAAAAATAAAGCAAAAAACCAACGACGTTTCGATCGCAACACAAGCGGTCTTCATCAGGCGGACGTTTCGATCGCAACACAAGCGGTCTTCATCCGCCTGATATCGTGGTTTTTTTGCTTTTATCTTTATTTCTTTTCTTTTTTCCTATCTACGTGACTTTATTGAAAGAACCAAGAATATGAATTCCTGCAGTCACGAAAGTTTTAAGTCAAAATTTACACTCTAACAGCGTTTCAATATTTGAAAGCAAGCCAAGCATTAATGTAATCAGAGCAGAGGCAATATGGAGCGACTTCTGAAACACTATTTGGCAGACACTGCATTCAGATTAATGTGCACATTTTTCGATTTAAAGCTTTCGTGACTGCAGGGATTCATCTTCTTGGTTCTTTCGGTAAAGTCACGTAGAATGGAAATAAAATAATAAAAATAAAACATAATAAAAATAAAAAAGAACCAAGAAGATAATGTGCATATGTCGACAATGGTGTGCACCGCAAAGAGCTGCATCTCGTACTGTCCGCCATCGGGCAGGTCCAACCCCATGATGCGGTCGTGCGGCTGAAGAAGAGCCGTGTAGGCGGCGAAATTTGCCGGCGAGCCAGAGTAAGGCTGCACATTGACACCCCATTTCTCTGGGTCCAGCCTGTATGCGTCTAGAGCCCTCCGCTGGCACAGCAGTTCAATCTTGTCCACTACCTCTGCTCCGCCGTAGTACCTACAATTGGACAACATGGATGTGCATAAAAAAGGATCAAACAATTCTGGCATGCATATCCAACTAACCAAAAATCCCTCAATGATATTTTGTAACATGTAGAGAAGACGCACTGTAAAGTACGTGCATTTACTATCGCAGTTGTGCTGGAAAGCTATCCAGTGTTTCCGAGCTCTACTGGGTATTGTTTGGCATGATGTCTGTTTCGCTCAACAGTTCCATAAACAGGATCCCAAAACATTGAACAAAATGTTGTACGTTATGCCAAAAAATACGTGGTACAAGCCAAAAAAACATGAGCTATAAGTATAGGTCTTGTTTCTTAAACATTTAATGTTTTTCAAAACAACCAAAAAACATGTCAACACAACATTCAATTTACCTCTTTCCTGGATAACCCTCAGAGTACTTGTTGTTCAAGCAGGAGCCAAGAGCTTCCAGTGCAGCCTTACTGCAGAAATTCTGCAAATACAACAAAAAATAAAAATATGAATGTGATCAACCTTTGGGTTGTTGTAATAAATTAAACATAACTCGCTTGAGCCCGCAGCATGTGCAAGCCAATATCACACCCACAAACTCAGGAGTCTCACGAGTACCTCCGATGCAATGAGCTCCAGTCCACGGCACTGGCGGTCCTTCTCAGCTTGCACGAGTGCCCACATCTCGGGATCGCTGTCCACCAGGCTCTCCTGGCCGGTCCAGCCAGGCCCCTCGGCCACGCTTGACCATGCCTGTGTGTGCTGGCCACGTGATGCTAGCCATGCCAGCGATGTACGGCAGCATTCTTTTACTGGCTGCAGAAGGTGGACGGTACAGCACACGGTTGTAATTACCAGATATAAATTTGGTGGCGTTCATGAACAAACTTTCATTAAGAAATACTAATTTCCATTCCCAAGGTGCTAATCAGAAGGTGAATTAGATCATGGATCCTAGTCATTGCATTTCTTTTTAATTCGCTAACTGCTACACTATAAAAATGTAAACCTATAGGACCCAAATAATTGAGATTATTAATCACTCAGCTTTCAAAGGCATGAGAACTGCTCCTTTGATAAAAAAAAAAATACTTAAGTATCTTATAAATGAGATTACGTTTTCCCCTTTTTTCTGGCAACAAAACAGGTTTTAAGATGTTAAAACACCAAACTAAAACCTTTAACAAGGAATCATGTCTGGATTAATCACAATACTTGTGGTCAGAATGCAAACAAAAAACGTGCTCTGATAATATATGCATTGTCTTTGAAACTGATTGGTCCACACCAGAGACAGCTTTCTTTTGAGTCTCGTCTAAAAACAGTGTTAGACCAGAGCGCTGTACGCCTTTTGGCGTCCTCTGGTCTAACACCGTTTTGAGACTAGGCTCGAAAGAAAGATGTCTCTGGTGTGGGCCAATCAGTTTCAAAGACAAGGCATATATTATCAGAGTATGTGTTTTGTTTGCACTCTGACCACAAGCATTGTGGTTAATGCAGACATGATTCCTTGTAAAAGGTTTCAGCTTCGTGTTTTAACATCTTAACACCTGTATTGTTTCCAGAAAAAAAGGGAAAACCTATTCTCATATTTTGGTACTGGCAAAGGAGGTCCCATGATGTATCTTATAAATGTGCATTACTGCTTCACACTATGTATAAAAGTCAAGTAACATGGGAATAAGATCAAAGCATGATTTAAAAAATAGTTAACACACATTCTGCATGATTACACAATGTAACTGATGCATCCTTAATCAACAATCCATGGACTACAAATAGTTTTCTACTTGACTGCGAAAATCTGAACTTGTTTTCTCCATGTTTTAGGTACTAATTGGTAGGTGAAAAAATGCATAAATAAACCACCAAACAGGTAAAATTAGAAAACTGTGGAATATTTGACACCACATTTTATTCAACACTACATATAAAATGTATATATTAATCTGTTATAAAAAAAAAAAACCTTTTGTTAAAACGCTCATTTTATTACCATGCATATCATGTCGGCAATACACGTCATGTGTAAGAAACTGTTGTTGCAATAGATAAGATGTTGCTCTTTTGCCCCAATATGATAACACAATTCAGGAGAAAAGTGCTTTAGAGAGCAAGCGCATATCAACGTAACTTTACACAACTTTTATGCAGCCAGTACAAACTGCTGCATAATCTGTCTATAAAATCAAGCTCAAGGTAATGTCAAAGGTCAACTTATCTGTAAAGAAAGCAATGCAACTTCACAGCAACAAGTTTGATCAAATAATCCGTGTTGTGAATCACAATAACACTCGTTATGAGAATGCATTTATATAATTGACATTTTCTCACAAGCTACTGCTCAGTAGATTAAGGTGATTTTAATCCTTCAATTTTCGTTTCAAACTTCTCACAGGACAATGAAACACTTTGACACGTCCCTTATAATTTGTAAAATACCGTACTTAACATATGAAAAACCAATAGCACCATTCTTCTCATATGAAACTTACACCAATTCATCAGAGGCATTGCATATATCTTTCTCAACATCCTTTTCCTATTAAATGGTGTTTTTTTCTGTTACCAATTAGCATATGCCATGAACAGAATGGTCAACACTGAATTTGGGTCCAATACAAACTGAGATAAGGTTATTTGTTTTCCTGAGCCTGCGCTTGTGAATTGAAAATAACGTCACATTTCACATGCACGTCAAAACGGTGCAATCCACATAACCCTTGACCACTGCACATCCTAACAAAGTGGCACAAAAGGCTCGGTCGGTTAATGACCATCTGCAAAACTCTAAACTATAGAGTATAAAATCAAGGAGTTAAAATTTGTTTTATAGCAAATTAATTCAAAGTTTAACATTGATAAAGCCAAGAGGATAATTATATCACACTAGCTTGTTAGCCCGTCCTAGGACGGAAGCTGTAATATTAAACATGTAAATTTACGTTTTATTGTGATTGTTAATTTCGTTAGAAAATGTAGCACGTAAAGACATTTTTCTTAACTTATGAAATGAATTTCGATTTAAAGCTTTCGTGACTGCAAAGGTTCATCTTCTTTGGTTCTTTCCCCCCCTTCACCTGATGAAGGCCGCTTGTGTTGTGGCCGAAACGTCGTGAGAATATTATTGTGTTATTTTATATTATCAATTTATTATTTTATTCTCATTCTACATGACTTTACCGAAAGAACCAAAGATTATGAAATGAAATTAAGGTCTTTGGAAGATTTCTCGATATACGATATTTTGTGTGAATCTCTTATCACTGTCCAAAAGGTTTCCCTGTAGTTGACTATTGTTGATGAACACTGTGATCCACTGAGAATATTTTGATCTAGACAGAGCCACGTACAACTGGCCATGGGAAAATACGGGTTCATTGAGATAAATACCCAAATTTTCAAAAGTCTGATCCTGCGACTTGTTGATAGTCATCGCATACTGTGGAGTGACGTCACCCGTTCATGATTATTAATGACGAGGGGGGGCATGTGGAGGACCCCACCTGTTCATGATTATTAATGACGGGGGGGGGGCATGTGGAGGACCCCACCTGTTCATGATTATTAATGAGGGGGGCTGGTCGATGTGGAGTGACATTACGCACGTTACACACAGACATTATTGGCTCATTATATTAGTAATAAAAAAACAATCCTCTTCTGGACCCAGACAATTATTTACACATAAAAGTGTATTTTTTCAAATGCATGCATTTAGTAGGTACATATACAGGCCTTTTATAAATCTACTATTGGATGAGGGCCTCCTGTGGACCATAGGAGTTATGTGGCCATACTTCACCACACTGCTCAGGACAGGCTGGTGAATGCAGTATCGTCCAGACCACTGAATGTTGCTGCAGTGTTAGAGATGTAATATTTTTGTATATTACTTTGTGTATGTAAATGGTGTAATATATTCTACTTGAAAGAGGGAAATTGGAAACTTCGTAAATCGCAACACAAAACGCATGCATATCATCCCCAGGGGGCTTGGCCAATGAGCACTTGTGATTGGTGGCTCGAGGGGAGGGTGTGGTGCCACCAGCCACGTGGGTGATGAAGGACACAAATGAATTTCGATTTAAAGCTTTCGTGACTGCAAGGATTCATCTTCTTTGGTTCTTTCGGTAAAGTCACGTAGAATGAGAATAAAATAATAAATTGATAAAATAAAATAACACAATAATATTCTCACGACGTTTCGGCCACAACACAAGCGGCCTGATGAAGGCCGCTTGTGTTGTATTCTCATTCTACGTGACTTTACCGAAAGAACCAAAGACACAAATGAACCTTATGGTGGGACCCCGGGGTCTCGAATAAACGGAATTCGAAATCGTAATTAATTTATTATTTTTTAGTGACTCCGTCCCACCGCACACAAACGTTGCGACCCACCTGGCGCAGATCATTCTGTTGTCATGTCGTCCAAGCACAGCAGCAAGGACGAATGCCCAGAAGAACTAAACAAGCGGATGCACTCCATCAGGATCATAAGTCTTATCCAAAGCTGTTCAAACTGCCTACACGACTCAAGTACTTTATTTGATCCTTATGGCAGTACCCCGGGGTACCAAATAATACTAAATGGCCGAGGCAATGAAATATTTAATTCATGGGACACTATTTTTTCCAGGGGTGTAAATTAACTCCGCGACTGGGGTACCAATCAATCCGAAATCAGTGCCACACTCCGCGATGTCGAAACGCAGCGAGGACGATTGCGCTGGAACCCTGAACGCTCGGATGCACCATCGTGTACATCTCGTCGAGATGAGTCGATTTCCGCATCATTGACCATCAACAGACTAAAAATGACTGCATCACGGACATTATGCGAGAGCCGGGGTACTATGGTACCCCGGGTTACCTCCATAAGATTAATTTGTCATAACGGAATGCATAATACAGTGAAACTGCTCTCTTATCTTCATTATTATATTGTGACCTACCAATGTCTGCAGCCAGGATCAATCGATGACAACCCTATTACTCATTGGTTCTTTCGGTAAAGTCACGTATGTATTTCTACATAAGTGACCTTACCGAAAGAACCAATGAGTAATTGTATGCAGTCACGAAAGCTTTAATTCTTTATTGACAACCCTATTACCTGCAGATATTTAACAGATGAGATGCGTTGCACCGTTAATTCCTCCTGTTTGATAATACTTCTCTTGTCCGTATGCATCTGTGCTGATAGGTATTTATTTGCGGTTAAGCCATAATCCTCGCATACCACTCGTATCAATGCGGATAAGAGCGGCGACCCACTACTCTGTAGAATAACACTAGTATAAACACTTGTTACAATATGAACAGCGCATTGAAAACATGTACTATTTTATGTACTGTTTACAAAGTGTGTTCACAAATCCACACTGAGAAACACGATGATTGACAGGTGTAAATTATTTTCTCGATTAGGTATTTAAATAGAGGTACTGCAGGCAGGGCCGGATTAAGATTTTGTAGGCCCCTGGGCTACAGGTACTGTGAGGTCCCCAGTAATATTTTCCAAAGGAAAAGTAATTTAATTTTACAAGGCTACCAACAAATAAAAAGTCAGCATTCACAAATGAAATAACTTTTCACTTAATCTCTGGAGGCCCTCCTAAAGCCCCCGTGCCTTAATCCGGCACTGACTGCAGGCAAGTAGTTTTCAGTTTTCAAGGCATAGTTTAACAAGACAACACTTGCCACCATCCTTCAAACCCATTGGTGAAAAAGAGCAAGGTTTTTGTTTACATTATAATATGTTTATGCGAGAGCCGGGGGCTTATGGGGTCCCGCCATAAGGTTCAAATGTTTTAACCTCTCGCATAAACTGCGTTGCGACGTCATTGTATGTCTGCTGAAGGTGAATGGTACGGCAACCTATTCCTCTCGACGAGCTCTACACGATGCGCTAATCAAAGTTTTGTTTATGACTACGGCAATTTTGGCAACGAATGACAACAGAATGATTCGCGCCACGTGGGTCGCGGCGTTTATGTGCGAGGTGGGACGGAGTCGCCAAAAATAAATGAATTACGATTTTGACTTCCGTTTATTCGGGACCCCGGGGTCCCTTCATAAGGTTCATTAATGTCCAATGAGAAAATAACCTACATGTCTGCCAAACACATTCAGGAATAAATAACAAGCGTTACCCAATTATCACACCTATTTTCTACCCTTGCTCTATAGACCATAAATATCAGTGCAGTGCTTTGTACTCCAGTACTAAACTGCCCATAAATACATACCATTTATAGCCCTTCAAAAAACCATAGCCGTTCAGTTAACATGATAATTGTATTGACTTATTCCAACACGCTGGTCAGTGCGAGTTGATTCGGTCGGGACCGATGACCGGCCTAAATACATTTTCCTGTTTGTCACTATTTAAAGAAAGTGCCATAATTCGCTGAGGCCTGGAATCAAACTCAGATCGCCAGGTTCATCGTGCACTGTGCCACCACACCCTGGATACAGCATTATACAGTATGGGAAGATTGCCCGAGATGTTTCTGCGAGTTAATGTTTAGTACACTAGACTTAAAATCCAGGTCACTGGTTCGATCTCCTGGTGCGCACCTAAATCAATGGCCAACTTTCTTAAATAAATGGGTACACCATTTAGTGGATTGTCAGACCATGTGTGGTTGTGTAAAATGTGGATACTTCTGTCTCTTCAAAGACATTTGGTCAGTGTGGAAGAATCGGCCAAATGAAATACCTCCTAGAGCTCCATTGTTGGCAGCGACGCTAACAAGTCAACGTCGGGCGACACCTTAACGTTTTATAGAAAATTCATTTCGAGTGTGAACACATTTTAATCAAACCAAAAGCCTAAAAACCACAAGCACCTTTTAAAATGGAATACCAAAATAGTTTGTGGTATCGATCAAGAACTGGTTTAATATAACAATCCAATAAAAGTGGAAATCAACGTGTATTAAATCATGACGGGGAGGGCCCTTTTTGCAAGTGGTGGGTGTGCGGCTGGAAGGCGGGGTGGGGGAAGTGGGCTGATGCAACTCTGCTCGCCTTGCATAAGCCGGCTTTCCCCTGGTATAACGCCCCAGGGGCCCCGTGGGTCAATGGTACTGGGCTGGGATTGTGTGGCCCCTCTCTACATTACTCTGGGTCATCTTCGTGCATTCCACGAACCTGACTAACAGAGGGAAGCCGTCAGATGGGAATGTCCACAGCGCCAAGTTTGTTTAAGGTGCTGTTTTGAACAATGGTGAATGTCTGTTAAAACGGCAATTAAACTTCTCTTCCAGATCCAAGAGTTAAGATGAATTAATTGCAAACGTTTAGATAAAAACGTTTCAACAAATTGCAACGTTTTGAGAAGTAGACCGCTTCAATTTGATAGTAATATTGGTATATAACGAATCAACTAAAATAAATTGTTTAATTTCGCTTTAAGTGAAAGGGCCATTGAGATTGACAATTGCCAAAACAACAGTGCTAATTACACAACATGGTCCAATAACGTGGCGAGCATGGCAACTTCGATTTCTGTTGGGGTGATTAAGTTGTGTTAAAAGTTGATGCTATAGGTTGTGGTGTCCTGTAGGCCAACGTGGTCCGGACAGGGATGAGGATATCCTACAATGCGCTAAGATGCTTAAGTTAGGGATCAGTATGATTAAAGTAATGGCCCTCACACCACCAAAATAATCGTCCGCATGCTACTGCATGCTTACGATAGGTGGTGTGAATCACGTTATGATTGTCATTGATGTTTACACAGATGACGAACAGATGAAGGGATGCTATTGATGATACAAATGGTATTTACAGATCACCCTGATAATTTATATTACGATCCGCTGGCAGCGACGATGATGATGGTCCATAGTTTAGCCTGTTGATGAAGAGCTTGCTGATAACGATCACATCTCACTCTTGATGATGGCAAGCTGCTGCTGCTGCTGGGGCTGCTGCTGCTGCTGCTGGGGCTGCTGCTGGGGCTGCTGCTGCTGCTGGGGCTGCTGCTGGGGCTGCTGCTGCTGCTGGGGCTGCTGCTGCTGCTGGGGCTGCTGCTGCTGCAGCTGCTGGGGCTGCTGCTGCTGCTGCTGGGGCTGCTGCTGCTGCTGCTGGGGCTGCTGCTGCTGCTGGGGCTGCTGCTGCTGCTGCTGCTGGGGCTGCTGCTGCTGCTGCTGCTGGGGCTGCTGCTGCTGCTGCTGGGGCTGCTGCTGCTGGGGCTGCTGCTGCTGCTGCTGCTGGGGCTGCTGCTGCTGCTGCTGCTGGGGCTGCTGCTGCTGCTGCTGCTGGGGCTGCTGCTGCTGCTGCTGGGGCTGCTGCTGCTGGGGCTGCTGCTGCTGCTGCTGGGGCTGTTGCTGCTGCTGCTGGGGCTGCTGCTGCTGCTGCTGCTGGGGCTGCTGCTGGGGCTGCTTCTGCTGCTGCTGGGGCTGCTGCTGCTGCTGCTGGGGCTGCTGCTGCTGCTGCTGCTGGGGCTGCTGCTGCTGCTGCTGGGGCTGCTGCTGCTGGGGCTGCTGGGGCTGCTGCTGCTGCTGGGGCTGCTGGGGCTGCTTCTGCTGCTGCTGGGGCTGCTGCTGCTGCTGCTGGGGCTGCTGCTGCTGCTGCTGGGGCTGCTGCTGCTGGGGCTGCTGGGGCTGCTGCTGGGGCTGGGGCTGCTGCTGCTGCTGCTGGGGCTGCTGCTGCTGGGGCTGCTGGGGCTGCTGCTGCTGCTGGGGCTGCTGCTGCTGCTGCTGCTGAGGCTGCTGCTGCTGCTGGGGCTGCTGCTGCTGCTGCTGCTGGGGCTGCTGCTGCTGCTGGGGCTGCTGCTGCTGCTGCTGGGGCTGCTGCTGCTGCTGCTGCTGCTGCTGTTGCTGCTGGGGCTGCTGCTGCTGTTGCTGCTGGGGCTGCTGCTGCTGTTGCTGCTGCTGCTGTTGCTGCTGGGGCTGCTGCTGCTGTTGCTGCTGGGGCTGCTGCTGCTGTTGCTGCTGGGGCTGCTGCTGCTGTTGCTGCTGGGGCTGCTGCTGCTGTTGCTGCTGGGGCTGCTGCTGCTGTTGCTGCTGGGGCTGCTGCTGCTGTTGCTGCTGGGGCTGCTGCTGCTGTTGCTGCTGGGGCTGCTGCTGCTGCTTATGATCCACACCTCTCGCCGCTCAGCATTCACCGCACGCATCGCGCTGACGTCAACAGCATCGCCACCACGTTTCACGACTCGCTGCCCCCCGAGGCACGACCACGGTAAACGCGAAAACAACACCTCGCTGCCACCCACAGCAGTAGCACGAAAGACCCAAAGACACCACCCCCCTCCCACCCCGTATAGCCTGAGCAGACTGTTGGGGCAAGTGCTGTCAGCGAGCACCTATTAAGGCCGGCACGGCACACGAGTGGCTAGCACCATAGCCTTTGTCGCCTGAGTGGCGATGTTTTACACACCGCAGCAGGTACTCATTTGAGGCCGAGCCGACCTAGGGGAGGCCCAGGACCGGTTCAAATAATCGTTACCGAATGCGAATCGAACCCGTGTCGCCGGGTTCGTAGCGCAGTGCGCTAACCACTCCACTACCGATCTTCTAAGACTGTCAGTATGGTTGTCGTGGTGGTGATGATGGTGGTGATGATGGTGATGACGGACGCGACCCTTGGCCACCACTCACCGGCCCCAGCAGCAGCAGCAGGCGCGACACGCGGCTCCTCGGCACCATCCTCCCGGCCTCGTGCTGCACGGCACTGCGCATGCGCACACGCGGCTCCGCGTGTTATAAACCTCGCCGTGTCCCCTCCTCCCTCCTCCTCCTGCCGGCCTGTCATACGTTAGTTCCAACATCATCATCATTATCTATCTTGGTGGCCAAGTCCTCCTCCTCCTCCTTGCCGGCGTTTTGTGTTTAACGATAACGGCACAACTCCACTAATTCGCCGACACCACTGCGGCCTGAAATGGACACGCATATGATGGGCGACGGTTCGTGGAATGGTCCTTCTTCAGAGCACTCCAAAGTACGTCAGCGTGCGCGTGTGTGTGTGCTATGTATGAGGTTTGGTTTCATTTTGGCACGGGTAAAACCCATTGGGTAATACATGTCCATTTGGTTGCATTGGCTACGTACGGTGCGAAAGAAGTTCAACACATATATACAATAGAAACCTGGTTGCAGCAAGAACAAAACCATTAAAAAAAATAAGTGTACTTTGGTCACGTTCCGAATGGAAAAGGTCGCGCGTCAACATCGTAACAACACAAAATAACACGATACTTGAAGAAAGCACCCCATACAAAAAACACACACAACTTGGATCAGTGGATCAAAGGTGTTGATCCCAAACATATTCGCTCGGTTCACCGAGAGAAGGGCCCTTACTTAAAAATATCGCCACATTACAAATGTGTTTTTTTTAATCTCCTCTCCTTTCAAGGCGTTGTTCTTGAATGTTTTGAGTTATTGTACCTTGTTACAAGTCACTTAACCAACGCGCGCATCACCAGTTGAACCTTATGGCGGTATCCCGGGGTAACATAGTAGCACGGCTCTCGCATAATGTCCGTGATTTTGTTATTTTCAATAAAAAAATATATTTTTCGATTTAAAGCTTTCGTGACTGCAATGATTCATCTTCTTTGGTTCTTTCGGTAAAGTCACGTAGAATGAGAATAAAATATTAAATTGATAAAATAAAATAACACAATAATATTCTCACGACGTTTCGGCCACAACACAAGCGGCCTTCATCAGGTGAAGGGGGCGAGACTGTCTGGTAGGACAGCGCTGGAGTGGACAGTCTCGCCCCCTTCACCTGATGAAGGCCGCTTGTGTTGTGGCTGAAACGTCGTGAGAATATTATTGTGTTATTTTATTTTATCAATTTAATATTTTATTCTCATTCTACGTGACTTTACCGAAAGAACCAAAGAAGAAAAAATTATGTTTATTTTTTATTTTCCATCTACGCGACTTTACCGTAGCGCCGCGAGCGTTCAGGGGTTTCGACGCAATCGTCGTCCTCCATCAATAACACAGTTATTGATTGAGGACGACTGGGGTAATCAATCAATAACTGAGTTATTGGGGTAACCAATCAATAACTGAGTTATTGATTGGTTACCTTTACCGAAAGAACCAATAACTGAGTTATTGATTGGTTACCTTTACCGAAAGAACCAATAACTGAGTTATTGATTGGTTACCCCAGGCGCAGAGTTAAGTTACACCCTTGTAAAAAATATAGTGTCCCATAAATAAAACATTTAATTGCCTCGGCCAGTTTGTATTATTTGGTAACCCCGGTGTACAGACATAAGGGGCCCGTCCATAAATGACGTCACGCACCTAGGGGGGGTTGGGGTCAGACATTTGTGACGATGCGTGACGTGGGGGGGAGGGTGAGAAATGTGACGTCACATCAAAATGCCGCAACTTTAAGTAAATATAGACAACACGTTTTACTTAATTAGAAATACTTTTTAATAAATGTTTTCTCCTACAACATCACAGTGCAGCGCCACATTAAATACGCGTTACAATGACAATAGTTTAAAGCGATTTGAAGCATACATTTTTTTATTTAAAGCTTTCGTGACTGCAGGGATTCATATTCTTGGTTATTTCGGTAAAGTCACGTAGAAGGGAAACAGTAAAATAATAAAAATATAAAACAAAATTCTCACGACGTTTCGACTGCAACACAAGCAGTGTGGTTTTCACACCTGATGATGATTGCTTGTGTTGCAGTCGAAACGTCGTGAGAATTGTATTGTTTTATATTTCTATTATTTTATTGTTTCCCTTCTACGTAACTTTACCGAAAGAACCAAGAATATGATTTGAAGCATGTTTTATTTTGGGGGGGGGGGCAGAGCTTTGTGACGTCATATTTGAGAGGGGGGGTCTGACTATTTGTGACGTTGTGTGACGAAGGGGGGGAGTCAAAAATCGCCCAAAATCGCGTGACGTCATTTATGGACGGCCCCTAAGAATCACTTGATGCTCCGTTTTGACGCCGTGAACTCTAAACCCCGCCCCTTGCATTCACCCCGCCCCCCACGTGACCCCTCCCCCCGCTCTCTCCCCAGGCCCCACCCCCGCACCGCCCACCAGCTACACCTCCTGGCATGCACCGCATGGCCATGAGACGTTAGGGAAGCGATTAAAATATTAGAATAGAGGTCAATTAAAACTGAAGAGGAGGAGGAGGAGGAACACCCCACCCACCTCACCATCATTACAGAATAATAACGTTTTAACTATACAAAACGTAGGGATGTGCCAGAAGGCAACACAACCTCTGGTCGGGGCATTTGAAAATATTTTTTTTTACATGTATCGTCTTATGTCACCATGAAAATTAATATGACTGACAGCAGCGGTGATACAGTGATGGGCAACTGTGGACCCGGCTTCGTGAATATTAAGGCTCATCAAAAACGGCAGACTATACCGTAGTCACCAATACTCGCGGCTTGCAAAGTCTGACTGGAAATCAGACACGTGGAGTCACACTAATGTCAACGATCGGCACGCATTCATGACCATCGACAACCACCGGTGCCGTCAGCCAACCCGACAGCGTCAATGTTTAAAAACAAATAGAATCTCCACGAACATTAACATCGTCTTAGCGGATCAACCGCTGCACGAGTTGGTAAACCACTTTGTGAAACGTCCTCGGTGACTAATAGAATCGCATACCGAAAATCATAGAGCCGAAAATAACAACTAACATCGGAAGGTGGTAGGATGGGAACATCACAGCCAGTTTTTTTTTACATTAACAGATTAAATTTCTTACGCTAACACAGCCACCTCGCGCGGCATTAACATGCTAATCTCTTACATTAACATGTTAATCTCTCACATTAACATGCTAATCTATCACATTAACATGCTAATATCTCACATTAACATGTTAATCTCTCACATTAACATGCTAATCTCTCACATTAACATGTTAATCTCTCACATTAACATGCTAATCTCTTACATTAACATGCTAATCTCTCACATCAACATGCTAATCTCTCACATTAACATGCTAATCTCTCACATTAACATGCTAATCTCTCACATAAACATACTAATCTCTCACATTAACATGCTAATCTCTTACATTGACATGCTAATCTCTCACATCAACATGCTAATCTCTCACATTAACATGCTAATCTCTCACATTAACACACTAATCTCTCACATTAACATGCTAATCTCTCCCATTAACATGCTAATCTCTCACATTAACATGCTAATCTCTCACATTAACATGTTAATCTCTCACATTAACATGCTAATCTCTCACATTTACATGCTAATCTCTAACATTAACATGCTAATCTCTCACATTAACATGCTAATCTCTCACATTAACACGCTAATCTCTCACATTAACATGCTAATCTCTCACATTAACATGTTAATCTCTCACATTAGCATGCTAATCTCTCACATTTACATGCTGATCTCGCACATTAACATGCTAAACTCTCACATTAACATGTTAATCTCTCCAATTAACATGCTAATCTCTCACATTAACATGCTAATCTCTCACATGTACATGCTAATGTCTCACATTAACACGCTAATCTCTCACATTAACATGCTAATCTCTCACATTAACATGCTAATCTCTCACATTAACATGCTAATCTTTCACATTAACATGCTAATCTCTCACATTAACATGCTAATCTCTCACATTAACATACTAATCTCTCACATTAACATGCTAATCTCTCACATTAACATGCTAATCTCTCACATTAACATACTAATCTCTCACATTAACATGCTAATCTCTCACATTAACATGCTGACCTCTCACATTAACATACTAATCTCTCACATTAACATGCTAATCTTTCACATTAACATGCTAATCTCTTACATTAACATAGCCACCTCGGCACACTCGCCGTGGAGGCCGCTCACATGCTAATTTTTCCCTGGCAGCCCTGTGATTGGTGGAGAACCCACCACCGCGGCAGTCGCTGCCCACCACTCACATTAACATTGGCTGCTGACATTTGGGCTTCGCCCATTTCAAACCTTTATAAGCAGTTTGCCTTTAGAAGCTATAGTGAGGGAAAAAAGTATTTGATCCCCTGCTGATTTTGTACGTTTGCCCACTGACAAAGAAATGACCAGTCTATAATTTTAATGGTAGAGGGAGATTGACAGTTCTTTTGTGTTTCTTCCATTTGCGAATAATCGCACCAACTGTTGTCACCTTCTCACCAAGCTGCTTGGCAATGGTCTTGAAGCCCATTCCAGCCTTGTGTAGGTCTACAATCTTGTCCCTGACATCCTTGGAGAGCTCTTTGGTCTTGGCCATGGTGGAGAGTTTGGAATCTGATTGATTGATTGCTTCTGTGGCCAGGTGTCTTTTATACAGGTAACACGCTGAGATTAGGAGCACTCCCTTTAAGAGTGTGCTCCTAATCTCAGCTCGTTACCTCTATAAAAGACACCTGGGAGCCAGAAATCTTCATTATTGAGAGGGAGTCAAATACTTATTTCCCTCATTAAAATGCAAATTAATTTATAACATTTTTGACATTCGTTTTTCTGGATTTTGTTGTTGTTATTCTGTCTCTCACTGTTCAAATAAACCTACCATTAAAATTATAGACTGATCATTTATTTGTCAGTGGGCAAACGTACAAAATCAGCAGGGGATCAAATACTTGTTTTTCCCTCACTGTATAACCCCCCTTTCCTAATGACGACCGCTTGTGTTGCGATCGAAACGTCGTAGTTTTTTGTTATTTTTTGTTATTTTCTTTGAACCTATCTACATGACTTTACCGAAAGACCAAAAGAATAATCGCATACCGTATCAACCCACACGGTTTTGACCCGCATTCTTGTAGAGGGAAATTGAGTTTTCAAGTCCATACGGGCAGCAAAACCGAAAAAACGTGTTGTCTATTTGTGTGTTCTCCCTTGTGATGGGACTCTGTAGGATGAACGTTGATATTTATAAGGGCACTGGGAGAGTTTGACAGGCGTGATATCGCCTCCGCTATGTCAAACCGTCCATTACGTCCCAAATTACTCCATAGCCATCGATTAATTACTTATTTTCTCGACTGCCGGCTCCCTCTGCAAGTTAATCAACAATCCCCAGCGATCGCTCGCAATAACCCCCCACCCCTTACTGGACATCTGTGGGAAAAGAGCTTCACAGCTCGTCGGATTTCCTCGAGGTGTAAATAAAGAATTCTAATTCAGATTTAAGGCTTTCGTGACTGCAGTAATTCATATTCTTAGCTCTTTTCGGTAAAGTCACGTTTCCCTTCAACGTGACTTTACCAAAAGAGCTAAGCATATAGAATTCTAATTCAATCGATGGAAATCGACCCTCGGGTGTGACGTCACACACAGCACCCCCCCCACCCTCCCCCACCGTCGCTGACCCGGATGTTGTCACGGCGTGGGGCCGAGAGGGCCACGGAGGCCGCTGGTTAGAAGTGGAGGAGGCCACCACCACCAACACCACCACCACCACCGCCGTCGCTGTTGCTGCTGCTGCTGTACAGCTCCGGACCCCTGCGTGCGTGGTCGGCTCGGGCGTCTCTCTCCGCCGCCTCCTCCGGCCGACCCCCCCCCCCCCCCGTACGCTACCGTCACTCGTTCACCTCGCTGACTTGGCTGCGCGTGGCTCGTGGTGGTGGTGGTAGCGCGTGTTTTGTTTTTATCGTGTTTGATGGTCGTGGTTGGTTGGTTGTGATTATTGTGTTTTGATAGTTGTTTTGTTGTGGGGGTTATGACGATGTGGGTTGGCGGTGATGGTGGTGTTAGCGCGCCGATCGAACATCTGTGGGGGAAAAAAGCAGATTCCCCGCTCACCGGCCAACACCGTCGGTGACGATTATCTGAACGGGTCCTGGGCCTCCCCTAGGTCGACTCGGACTCAAACGAGTACCCGGTGCGGTGCGTGGTAAACATCGCCACGAGGGAGACAAAGGCGACCGGGCGTGGTGTTGGCCACCCACCCCTTCGTGTGCTCTACCGGCCTTCATAGGTGCTTGCTCGCCAACAGCAGCACTCGCTCCTACAGTCTGTTAAGGCTACAGGGGACATCTATGGGGGCTTGTGGTGTTATTAGGAGTGATGCTTGGTGGAGGTTTCGATTGTGATGATGGGGGTTGTGATGGTGTTGATAATATGGTGGAGGTTTCGATTGTGATGATGGGGGTTGTGATGGTGTTGATAATATGGTGGAGGTTTCGATTGTGATGATGGGGGTTGTGATGGTGTTGATAATATAAGTGGTAACATGTAGTCTTGATTGCGCGTGTTGTTGGTGGTGCTGTTAGCGGTGGTAGTGATGATTTGAGTATTTTTTTTAGTGGTGGAGGTTGGCACAGTGGGGGGGAAGCACTTGTGGTAACATCTACCAGCCATCTGTTAACCCGTGACACCCGGGTCTGGCCTGGCACCTGCCATGGAGCCTTCGACACTTCACCTGGCATCAAGGTGGAGATTGTGTTGGTGAATATTCTGGTGATGGTATGGATTGTGGTGGTAGTGCTGTTAGTGGTGGTGAGGGCTTTGTTGGTGGATGCTGAAATTTATCTGGTGTTGATGGTTGGTAGTGGTATTGATAGTAATGCTGGTAATCGTGCTTGTTGGTAGTGTTGCTGGTAGTGGTGAGGGCCTTGTTGGTGGTTGTTGAATTGCGGTTGTTGGTGGTTAATTTAGTTAATGAGATGCTATTGTTTTTTTTTTGTTGGAAACATAGCAAACAAGTGTCTATTTGTGTGTGTGGGTGCGTGGAAGCCATTCACATTTTGTCGCTTGGAATTTTGTGTGATTACAAAAGTTACGGAATGCGCCGTCCCTCAAACAAATATTCTATATCGTGTACTCTCATTTGTTAACTTAGATTCATCATCTTACTCTATTCATTCACTTCTGACTCCAGGACATTCCATTCTCATATTATTCTTAACGTTTTCCTCCCCTTCTGACATTACATTTCCTCATCAGTCTCATAAATATAATTATAAATTATAAAGATTAATTTCAAGTGGTTACATTGGTACATATGTCCTTTGTTTACAAGGATCCCCCCGTATAGCCTGAACAGGCTGTTGGAGCAAAGGAAATGTACAAGTGAAGTGCATTTGGCAATAAATTCCCCAACACCAATCGGAATATGTTTCGTTATTTTTTTCATGACATGTGCAGCTGTGTAAAGTAATCTTATTGTGAAATAAAAGGAAATCGTTCTTAGAGGGACACATCTGGAACAGAATGTTTAGTGCAGTTATTGAATGTTGATCGGAATCAACATTATTTAATAAAGAAGCAATTGGCAACAGCATGCAGTGTTTTTGGATAAACTATAGTTTGATAAAGGCAACATACTAATGTGTCTCAACAAAAAAACATGGTCAGATCCAAAAACATGTTTACAACTATACAAATAAGCTTGGAGAGGTACATGCTTAGGTTTGCATTGAGAGAAAGAGGAACACATGGAGTAGAGAAATAGAAAATTCAAAAGCCCATATTGACTTCTAAGGAAAGTAAGTGGACTTGGTGGGAGATTCTAAGAAGGGACGATTGGTACATTATTAACATGTGTGGACTAAATACAAGACTGGTGATGGAATGGCAGACAAAGGAGAGAACACACCCTAGAGTGCGACCACTGCAGAAAATCGAGTGAACAGATCTGCTTGTGATTGTGGTATTGCAAGAAAGAGGGATGGCGATGGTGTGGGGGGGAGGCCTTCATCCAGCAGAGAATTGAACATGGCTGATGAAGACGTTTTCTTAGCTGCTCAAAATCTAATACTGTATTTCAACTTGTGGGATTATGCTGTTCCTTGCAGATATAGGGGCCTCGCATTCAATGCAAACATGTCCAGGGCCCCGAGCCCCCCACCTCCGTCTGAAATGTCCAATGCGCCCATCGCAGAAAGCTGGTGCTACACACAGGTACTACTTGTTCCCCTGTGGCCAATCACATTCAACGGGTCTCCATCTTGTGCCGGTCAAAGTTTGCGCATGGGTTTTTCTAAAATACGGACAGTTCCCCATTAGCCAATGCATTTAACTTTTACACGTTTTTTGTTCATCGCAAAGCCATCCAAAATGCTTTAATAGTTATGTATAAGTGCAATTATGGATTATCATTGTACAGGCTATTTTTGTCCATCAGATTGCAAAGTTCATAAAATTGCACTAACAACATTATACTAGTTAATTGTCTCTGATTTTGACCGGTAGCGTTTTCTTACAAAAGGGCAGCAGTTTTTCTCAAATAAAAAAATAAAATGGCCTTTTATTACACACTCTAATCTATGACATGTTGAGACTTGTTGTGTTAACGCTGTGCAGTAATGAACTTGCAAGGTAATCCCAGAACACTAGGACCCTTTCATTTACAGTAATGTTTCTTTCCTTATAGACAGTTTGTGTTTTTTGAGCACAATATTCAGATGTGTGGGTGAAATACTTGAGGGTTTGTCAATGGTCATGTATTTATGGTAATGAATGAGCTTTATAGCTGTTATGTGCTCGTGTGTTTCAGGTTAAGGTCGTAAAGTTCTCTTATATGTGGACCATCAACAATTTCAGCTTCTGTCGTGAAGAAATGGGCGAAGTTCTCAAGAGTTCTACATTTTCAGCAGGCACCAATGATAAATTGAAATGGTACAGTAAATTCTGGCTATTTTATGACATTAAAAAAAAATCACAATGCTCATGGAGGTGCTTTACTAGAACAATTTTGCATAGTGCATGTTTTAGTTCATACTATATTGTTTTAGTAATGTAGTCTGCGCGTACATACACACCTAATATTAATGTCCATGTCTGTTTATATGTTCAATCAGGTGCCTACGTGTGAACCCCAAGGGTCTTGACGAAGAGAGTAAAGATTACCTATCGTTGTACTTGTTATTGGTCAGCTGTCCCAAGAGTGAAGTCCGCGCCAAGTTCAAGTTTTCTATTCTTAATGCCAAGGGAGAGGAAACCAAGGCTATGGGTGAAACTACTTGTATTTAAGTATTAATTCACGTCATATGTGTATTTGGTAACAGGATTATATCATAATCAGCTATTATTTATCGACTGCTCGAAACATTTTATAAACCTTACGAACACCATCCCGCATCCTTCACATGAGCTGATCTAATATCTCCTTGTCTACGTTTGACATCGTCTTGGGCATGTACTCTACTTTTCCTCCTATTCGACCACCAGTCTCATCCATCAACCCTCCCATTTAGCGATGTGTCTTATCCAAGCCCAATCTATATTTACAACAGTCAATATGATGTCTCTAATTTGCCGTTTTGATTTGACCAACGTGTTCCTCTTTCAGTTTCTCACTGTAATTCTCAACTTACTTCTCTCTACGCTCTGTGTACTTTTTAGTTTTGTTCCATTTGTCAGTGTTTCTATTTGTAATCAGTGTTTCATAGTAGGTAATATGGACTGATTGAATTCTTTCATCCTGTAGCACATTGCAACTTTTCTTTTCATTATCAAATTCATTTTCCAAAAGTGCTCTTGATCCTGTTCCACCTTCAGGAGTTGCCGTTATGCATATTTTTGTGTTTTCCATGATTGACCCTCCAATGATAATTTTATTTTTCTTAGTGTACTTGGACATTGTCATTCACGGACATTTATTTTCCTAGTTTTACCATCTTCACCATGTGTTATTCCATTGTAATTTATCAAGTGATAGCTTTATTTTTTCGGCTTGCACTCACTGTTTATTACAACTTCATTATTTTTGTTTGTATTCTCATCCATTTTTTTATTCATTTCTGGTGGTTTTACAAAGGTTGGAATTTTCATCCCATTTCACACTTCTCCTTTACCTTGCTTTTGTGGTTCATATTGTTTGTTTTATAATTGCTTTATTACTTTCAGGATGCTCTTTCAAGCGAGATAACTATTTTAAGTGGTGACATCCATACATTTACTGTGCTTTGCTAAGGCTATTAACATTTTTCTGAGAGTCTAAATCTATCTTTTTGTTTTTAACTTTCATGTATTTTTTCTTATTATTTGCTTTGGTGTTGTCTTTGGTAATGTTGACATGTAACTCACGTCACACAAACATGTTTACAAAGACAAGCATTATTATACACAAACACATTCACTTAATCCATATGAACTATATCTTCATACACTTAAATCCAGGTCTGATTTTCATCTACCTTGAAGTTAAAAGCTTAACTGAACTATTTTTATTTTACCAGGCAAGGCCCACTGAGCTACAGTGAGGGAAAAAGGTATTTGATCCCCTGCTGATTTTGTACGTTTGCCCACTGACAAAGAAATGATCAGTCTATAATTTTAATGGTAGGTTTATTTGAACAGTGAGAGACAGAATAACAACAAAATCCAGAAAAACGCATGTCAAAAATGTTATAAATTGATTTGCATTTTAATGAGGGAAATAAGTATTTGACCCCCTCTCAATCAGAAAGATTTCTGGCTCCCAGGTGTCTTTTATACAGGTAACGAGCTGAGATTAGGAGCACACTCTTAAAGGGAGTGCTCCTAATCTCAGCTTACCTGTATAAAAGACACCTTTCCACAGAAGTAATCAATCAGATTCCAAACTCTCCACCATGGCCAAGACCAAAGAGCTCTCCAAGGATGTCAGGGACAAGATTGTAGACCTACACAAGGCTGGAATGGGCTACAAGACCATTGCCAAGCAGCTTGGTGAGAAGGTGACAACAGTTGGTGCGATTATTCGCAAATGGAAGAAACACAAAAGAACTGTCAATCTCCCTCGGCCTGGGGCTCCATGCAAGATCTCACCTCGTGGAGTTGCAATGATCATGAGAACGGTGAGGAATCAGCCCAGAACTACACGGAAGGATCTTGTCAATGATCTCAAGGCAGCTGGGACAATAGTCACCAAGAAAACAATTGGTAACACACTACGCCGTGAAGGACTGAAATCCTGCAGCGCACGCAAGGTCCCCCTGCTCAAGAAAGCACATATACATGCCCGTTTGAAGCTTGCCAATAAACATCCGAATGATTCGGAGGACAACTGGGTGAAAGTGTTGTGGTCAGATGAGACAAAAATGGAGCTCTTTGGCATCAACTCAACTCGCCGTGTTTGGAGGAGGAGGAATGCTGCCTATTAACCCAAGAACACCATCCCCACCGTCAAACATGGAGGTGGAAACATGCTTTGGGGGTGTTTTTCTGCTAAGGGGACGGGACAACTTCACCGCATCAAAGGGAAAATGGACAGGGCCATGTACCGTCAAATCTTGGGTGAGAACCTCCTTCCCTCAGCCAGGGCATTGAAAATGGGTCGTGGATGGGTATTCCAGCATGACAATGACCCAAAACACACGGCCAAGGCAACAAAGGAGTGGATCAAGGAAATGCACATTAAGGTCCTGGAGTGGCCTAGCCAGTTTCCAGACCTTAATCCCATAGAAAATATGTGGAGGGAGCTGAAGGTTCGAGTTACCAAACGTCAGCCTCGAAACCTTAATGACTTGGAGAAGATCTGCAAAGAATAGTGGGACAAAATCCCTCCTGAGATGTGTGCAAACCTGGTGGCCAACTACAAGAAACGTCTGACCTCTGTGATTGGCAACAGGGGTTTTTGCCACCAAGTACTAAGTCATGTTTTGCAGAGGGGTCAAATACTTATTTCCCTCATTAAAATGCAAATCAATTTATAACATTTTACATGCGATTTCTGGATTTTGTTATTCTGTCTCTCACTGTTCAAATAATCCTACCATTAAAATTATAGACTGATCATTTATTTGTCAGTGGGCAATCGTCCAAAATCAGCAGGGGATCAAATACTTTTTTTCCCTCACTGTATATTGCTCTTTTTCAGAAGTGACCTGGCCACAAACGATAGCTTAACGAAATGGCTTATTGTGTGGAAATGTATAGCAGCCAAATACTCTGGATTTTTATAAATATGGAGGGAAAAACTGGAAGACCTGGATAAAAATACATGTAACCACAAGGAGAACATGCAGACTCCAAATATACAGGCATCAGGGTTGGGATCGAACCTACGACCTCCTATATACCAGGCGAGGTAGTTGACTGCCACCGTGGCGCAGGGCTTAAGAATACATTGCTGTCTTTACACTTTGAAAATATAATTCAGTTTTTTCCCCATTACATGACATTACAACAGTTTAATGTAAGAACTGGTGAGTATTGTTTGAAATCTATTTTTTACAGAGAGCCAGCGAGCATACCGCTTTGTCCAAGGAAAAGACTGGGGATTTAAAAAATTCATTCGAAGAGATTTTTTGCTTGATGAATCTAATGGCTTGCTTCCAGATGACAAACTGACACTCTTTTGTGAAGTAAGTATGACATGCTGCAGCTAATGTGTAATTTTCTATTTTATTCATTACAATTGCACAGTTGGAGTCAATATTCTACTTAATTGAAGGTTGTAATAATTACTTTCCCTGTTCCATACAAGGAAAATGTTAACATGAGTTTTCCAAGCACTTTTTTCCTCCACTGGTGCTAGAGTTAACATAGCACAACAATTAAATAATCAAGCGCAATTTTTTTTTAGATTTTCTCCCTCTGGATAGTGTTTATTTTTAAACCTTTACATTTTTCTAAACTAGAATGTCAGGTATTAGATAAAGTGTTTTGTTTAAATGTCGTCACATTAATTCCTTTTCCTATTCTCGGACATCAGCCAGTTTGATGTAAATGTTTCTTGTCCTTGGGGGGTCCTTTTAATCAGCCAGATTTACATTTTTTACCTTTAAAATCCTTTACAAAATACAAGCATTTTTGATAATGAAAGGAAGCACATCAAGAAGGGCTGTTCACTCCATCTGTTGTTGTACAGAACCCATAATTAGGGGCCTCACTACCTGTTGAAACTGTTTATACAGTGTACAATAAATTGACAAAAATATAGAATGAAAATTTATTAATATAAAAAACATTTCACGGACCACTATTTTGGCGTTATTCGCAACACTTGTTCTGATATAGGATGTTTGTGCAGATTTGCTTGCTTGATTGAACCAAAGCCTACATCTTCATGCAAAATGTGTAGTTAAGTGAGGATTTGTAAAAAAAATCATCAAATGCCTTCTCAAAGCTGGTTGATGTCTATGCAGGTTAGTGTGGTGCAGGATTCCGTGAACATTTCTGGTCAATCCAGCATGAGTACATTGAAAGTGCCAGATTGCCGGCTGGCAGTTGACTTCGGGGAGATCTGGGACAATTCCCGCTTCACAGACTGCCTGCTTCGTGTTGGTGGCCAGGAGTTTAAAGCACACAAGGCCGTATTGGCAGGTCTGTGCAACAACAAGCAACACAAGCGTCGTTTAGTATGCAATAGAACCATATAATTAATGATACTGTAATTAGTTTGGGGTAATCAACTACAGCCATTTCCTGTTTTACACTGAACTTTATTAACTAACACTGGCAAATGCTTACGTCAATTTGTAATGCTTTTTGTTAAAGGATACATCAGTAAATATGTGTAGTGAATTCAACTGAGTCGCAGACACACTTCTTGGATGCAACACATTTCTTCAACCAACACATGGGGTACTACCCCTTAACACACAACCTATGGTGGTGGGCCACCAGGCTATCTACACTAATTACATGGGAATTAGCTATGACGGACCGGACCCTGGCCGGGGTCCGGGTCCACGTGTTGGTGACTCTTGTAGAACGTAGATTCTTCAGGATGAACAACAGCAGCCGGTCCCTCTCGGGGACCCGGCTTTTATTCTCTGTGGCGGGGCTGGCTCCTCCCTTAGCCACGACCACCTTCTGGAATCCTCGAGCAGGTTCCCGGCCCTGACACGTGACCACCCCTAGCCCCCACCAGGGGCCCCTGTGTAGACTTTACCGGTCACGTGTCCTTCGGGGTCAAGTGCCATGGCCCTTGGTAACCCCATTCCCATGGCCGGCACTCTCACACCCTATCCTGTAGGGGTCGGCACCGCACGCAGAGCGTGGTGCCACTCAGCACTGTCAGACAGCGCTCACCAAGCCCTTCTCGGGCCGGTACTGCACCCACATAGTGGTGCCCGCGATGTTAATACATCGCACGCCGTGCCTTTCTATAGCCGGCATTACACAGTGACATTCGCGATGTCACTACATATATATAAATGTAATATTGTATTGTGTGAGAGATAAACATATTTAATAATCCTGTTGCTAAAGTTTTTATTTACTTCACTATATCATCGTTGTGCAGGAATTCATTTTACACAATGCAGTTAAGGTGTAGGTTTTGAGCCTCTAATTTGGACAACATTTATTTGTGTCCATGTTTTACAAATCTGTAATGGATATGCCATATGAAATAAAATATGGATCTGGATTTTACCTCTTTTGTATGTAGATTATTTGATCTCTAGATATAACATCTAAATGTGTTTGTACCACATTCCGGTGTTTTTCCAATTCATTCTACAGTAAAACCTTGAATTGCGAGTAACTTGGTCTGCAAGTGTTTTGCAAGACGAGCAAAATAAATAAATATTGCTTTGATTAACGAGTGAGGTTTTGCAATACGAGTAGTACGTATACGCTTTGTCTGCCGAGCGTCACATGATCACAACTGATATATGAGTGCTTCGATATACGAGTGCTTTGCATTACACACGTTTCCGGAACAAATTATTCTCGCAATCTAAGGTTTTATTGTATTTGCTAACAGTTGCTTTACCTTTTTCAGGTCGGTCACTTGTTTTTAATGCTATGTTTGAACATGAAATGGAAGAGAGCAAAAAGGTATCTTTAAATGCAATCTTAATACAGCACATTAATACTGTGATCATACATTTCCAAGGTGCATTTGTCACAATTGATGGTTGATAAGTATCTCTTGAGTGTGCTGTCAAATGTTGAACTATTATCCTAGTAACTCTTTTGGCGCATTGCACGTTTATTATCAAAAAGTATTCATTCCGAGGGAATGTTAGATTGTATTTTATAGCTATCTTTTATACAACATTTCACAGAAGGCCATTGCATGTGTGTCAAGAATGGATTTATTACGCACAATAAATAGATAGTCAAGTTGAATACAACTTTAATGGAGCCACTTTACATGTGTTGTGTAGATTTAAAGGATGTTTATTTTATTTAATTTCATGCTATATTCTTGTCTCCCAATATATGCCGAAGTTAATTTGAATATATTGTGTTGCTACCTTGCAGAATCGAGTGGAGATTAATGATGTAGAGCCTGACGTGTTCAAGGAAATGATGCGTTTTGTCTATACGGGAAGGGCTCCAAACCTCGAGAAGATGGCTGATGACCTGCTGGCCGCTGCTGACAAGGTTACACGTTTAAAATATTAATATGAGATCGCACCACCTTGTGATGTATCGGTATGCAGTTGTAGGTCGCAAGTGAATATTAAAACAGCATTTAGTTATTTTCTAAAGCCCATGTTACAAATAATATGAATAGCAAGTGTATATGATGTAGACGTTCACATTTGTGCTTTAAGGTTTGGAATTGATGTCCTGGGAGATGATTGAATTTTCAACAAAAAATATAAATTGTCATGCAATTTCACAATTGAATTGAATGTCAAACTAGTATTAGTCCATGCTAGAGGCTAGTACGTGTGCATTGAAGTGCATTCACATGCAGCATTTTTTTCCTAAGTGCAACCATTTGGCTGTGTGTTCTTGTATTGAGGGTTTTTTGTTAATCACATTAACAATTGATACAATTATTAATAAAATAAAGGGAAGTGTTTTAAAACATTGTTTGATGTGGCATGGCTGTATAGAAATAAATTGGAACAAATATACTTTTACTAAGGAAACGGATATCCTGCTGTTCCTGAAGATCTGCCAGATAATCAGTTAAGAGTCATTACTCTCCCTTCTGGAACATCATATTCAATAGTTCCTAAAGCAATTGTAATGAAATAATAATAAAAATCGTATAAAGTCGCATGTTTAAGCTTTGTTCATTAAAGTTTAATATTCTGCTAGAGTTGAAATATGGTGGCTTGCAGTTGCATTTTTTATCAGCTTAACAACCAAACTATTTAAGCTCTTGGCAAACAACACCTCACCTCCTTTGTAATTTGCATGACTTTGTAACCAATATAATCAAGTTTAGGACAAGGACCCCTAATTATAGTAGTGATCAATAAATACATGACTTAAAACATAAATATGCTGAAAGGTTGATGCCATGTTTTAAGAAAATTCTCAAACATTTGACTGCTGTCTGCTGCGTTTTCAAAGTAGTTGTTGGGGTGAGGGAATGTTATACAAGCGAAATAGGTAGAGAAAATAGTGTTCTTAATGCTGAAATTGCACTTTGTTTTTACTTTTCTCAAGTATGCTTTAGAGAGGTTGAAGGTGATGTGCGAGGAGGCACTATGCACAAACTTGTCGGTGGAAAATGTTGCGGAGACTTTGATCTTGGCCGATTTGCACAGTGCAGAGCAGTTGAAGGCCCAGGCCATTGACTTCATAAACAGGCAAGTCCAGTGAGAGTGTGACTGTCACTGAGCTGCGTAACATTGATGATGCTTACATGGCAATTTGCATTACAGTCCCTTTTAACGGAGACTAACCGTTTGCCCCAATCCTTGTAGACACTGCTTATTATGAGCTCGCTTAACCCTGACTTGTACTTGCAGTCATGCGACGGACGTAATGGAGACGGCGGGCTGGAAGTCCATGGTTTTGTCTCACCCTCACCTGGTTGCGGATGCTTTCCGTGCCTTGGCCACGGCCCAGTCTCCACAGCTGGGACCTCCACGCAAGCGTCTCAAACAGACTTAACGGTGGCAGGCAAAGAACATCTATGACCAGGAAAACTTGAGCTGCACAGCGCGGTTATTTACCTGTGGCCTCCATGCAAACAACAGTGAAGACTTTGCATCAGACTACCAACTTTCCTCTGCATTGAAAATAATGTTAATTTAAGCAAATATGTTTACTTTCACAAAAAGGTGGCCAAATTTACTTTACCATGTAATATAGTGCTACATCTATACATCTCCGACTCTATAAACAAGTACATATGTAGAAAAAGTGGAAAACTACAACCTAATAAACACCACGACATATCCCAATTGAGAGAGTGTAAAATAAAACGTCCGATGTGATTGTCCCTATTTGGCAGGACAATTTGGTTCAATTGTTTAGTTAAGTAAAAACAGAATGGTCTAAAACCCTGCAATGTCTACCTTAACATGAAGGATGAGTATTCGTCCAGTGTCTGTGTACTCAAGGTTACAGATAGTGGTATAGGGAACAACAGTTCTGAAAGATAAGAATGTGCCAAGCCATATAAGGCCTTCAAGAGGTAAACTTTTCAGATTGATTTTTCATTGCACAGACAGCTTATGCATTGACTAGAACAGGAGTACTATGATTGCCAAGTTTGAAGACTGACAAAGATAATATTGCAGTCGTGTATCCTGCGTATAACAAAGCATGGATGGAGTGCTCGGTGTAAGAAAAGGCAAGGCACATCATCAATTTGGCTATGTTACGCAGTTGATAACATTTCACTTTTTTGCTTGTATGGGCTTTCATGTGTGACCCAAAGATTTTTGACTTACAACAAAAGTAAATCTTATTTACATCAATTTAGTCATTTGTATTCACGGAAACAAGATGTGCTGTTTTCTAAGTTTTGTTTCGTATTATATTGTAATGATTTGTTTTTATTATGAATTTCATCTATTACCCACTCGTAGCATCAGGTCAACGCAGAGTTTTACGTGATTGGAAGGACCATATTTTTTGCATCAGCGCTGTTTTACGTAACCTCCCATTTAAAATTAAAGTGTACATAAAATTGCATAAGCTTTGAAGGATTACACACATAGATTTGGAAGCACCATTTAAATAATATTTAAAGCTGCAGGATATAATATGAAAGTACAACAAATGAGCAGTGTCATGGATTTGAGTCGATTTGAAGAATATTACAATCTAATGCAATGTGTTGGGATATGAACAGATGCAAACGACAAGAATGTTGGAGGTTTTTTTACGTGTTAAACGTACAAAAACAAGTTGGATAATACATGCAAAATTAAGGATAGCCAGTGTTGTAAACAGTCTATTTATTTTGTATTTGTTTAATATTTTAGTTTCGTCCTTAAATATATATTTGATGCTAAAGATGTATATGGTACAGTGCACTCTACCTATTCAATTAAAAACTGATAAGGTGATTCGGAGAAGTTATTTGTTGTCATGGTGAGAGTTAAAGCATTGAAATCTGATTGGGGTTCTAATCTGCAGCAAGTCTATGCTGTCATAAGTGAGTGTGACAAAAACTTTTAGAAGATTGCAGCCAGTGCGGTGGACTAATTGACCCCTGAAATGTATCAGGCAGTTACCGATAATGTACTCTTCAAATTGTTGCCTTGTATGATTTCCGAAATTGAAAATACTTTGCGCCAAATGTAAATGTTTATTGGAAAATGGATATACTGTAACTGCCAAAAAATATATAATTGCAGTAATAATAATATGGCCTTTGTAAAAAGTGTGTGTTTTGAAAAAGTGTGATTGCATGCAAGACAGTTTTGGGTTCTTCCCACGAGTTTTTTTGCATATTCAGAGATGAAAATATGTTATATTGGTTTAATTTAAAATTTTTGCTACAATTGTAATACAAACATATAAACTTGAAGCTAGTAATGCGGTATAGTGCCCCAATGTTTGACCTTTTATCTTTTTCCATTACAGATAATACTGTTTTGGATGTAATATAAATGTTTTGTAAGGCCCTTTTACAATGAATTGTCAGCAGATGATTGGAATGGCAAAATAAACCATTCTTGTATATTACGTGTTTTCTAAATTGATTTGCATTATAAATGGCAATATAAACCCTTTTCATATGGTAAATATATTGCCGTTATCTGATCTCTTCTAGAAACCAGTATTTGGATATAAGAAAGCTGCTTTTAGCTCTGCACCACTTATTCCACATTTTTTTCATTAAATTTTTTTTTCATAATGTTAATATTTTCATTTATGACATTTTGCAGTGTTACACTTTTTTCGGTGAAGTCTCGTAGAAAGATATTACTACGTGACTTTGCCCGAAAGAATCAGAGTAATTCCTGCAGTCACGAAAGCTTTGAATCTATTTTGCAGTGTATTTAAAAGTTGAATAAACATGAATGTATCTGGAAATATGTCCAGTTTAAGTTGTTATGGTCTTTACTCTGGGAATGTTACAGGTATGTGGATATATCAAATTTCAATTGACACCCAACAGCAACATTTTAACAAGTTGTATTTTGGAGCCAAAGGTAAACTTAAGTGTATATTTCCTTGCCACTTTTAAAGGCATGTTTACCATGTGTTGATAAACAGTTCACTGGAGAATTGTAATGTGTTCACTGTTCATCATTTACAGCGTTTTGTCAACCCACTGCTTAAACGAAGGCCTCACCACACACCATGTCGGTCATTCTTCACCCACTATTGTTAACTGTGGCTGGGAATTGAACTGGTTGTTTCGTCAGTTTCCTAGTGCCACCACTCTATTCAATTACATCCTGTTTAATGTCGCATTCTATTTTTGGTGATCATTCGTTCAGTATTTTCTGCTGAACTGAGTGTTGCATTTATTCATTTTAAATGTACTTTTTGCTTGGTTACATTTTGCTCAGGTAACAGCTCGCATTTGCAGTAAATGGTGCCATACATCAATGTCTTGTCTGGCATTAGACACGTCTGTACGAGCAGTGTTTTCATTAGCCTCCATTTATCAGTTAGGGGAACAACTGAGCTCGAAGGGGCAGTACGTGTCGTTCTGGTCACTCAACACGACGTGTACTTTTCACGGACCATGAGAAAACGCGTTGCAACAACAACATGCATAAATACAAACTGACAATTTCAGCCAGTGCAGCTTTATATAGCATGACCACATCGATTCAAGTTTCACAAACTTCTTATTCGTATGTGCAGACGTATAGCAACTACAATAATGTTTCTTTGAGATGGTAGAGCCGGATCACTGCGTCAGCTGTAGCAGATTGTATCACTGTAATGCCTCCATTATTTTTGTGAATCGGGCATTGAATTGTTATATGTTCCATGGTTCTGGGTGACCCCAGTCGCATACTGGAGTTTTTTTTTTATTTTCCTTTTTTGTGCATCGACCGGATGTTTAGGGTAGCCCGTAAGCTTTGCGGAAGATCGAAGCCAGGTACCTTTTACATCGGGTCTTTTATGAGGTGTTTGTGTCTTGTGGACTTCATTCGGATTTCCAAGAATCACGTTTGAATGTTGACTTAAAGCTTTCGTGACTGCAGGAATTCACATTCTTGGGTCTTTCGGTAAAGTCACGTAGATAGGTTCAAATAAAATAACAAAAAAACTACGACGTTTAGATCACAACACAAACAATCGTCATCAGGAGAGCAATCTTATTATCCCTGAGATCAGGTCTAGGCCAGCCCTGAACAACATCCGTTTACCATTGGGAGAAGTGACAACAGCATATGTCAGTGTAAAGGCGATCGGTATTACCTTAGTGTCACGGCATCTCTTCAGAAATGGAGCGACTTGATCGAGTCGACGGATCTTGTTCAGGGCTGGCCTAGCCCTGATCTCAGAGATAATAAGATTGCTCTCCTGATGACGATTGCTTGTGTTGTGATCGCAACGTCGCAGTTTTTTGTTATTTTCTTTGAACCTATCTACGTGACTTTACCGAAAGACCCGAGAATATCACTTTTGAAGTTACATTGTTGAAGGTTAAGCGCGTGGGTCCAAAAAGGCTTGCGCGACTCGAGTGCTGGCGAGGGACTGTATTGAGATCCGAGTGGATGGGGAGACGTTCGTTTTTCCACGATTTGCTGTGCTTCCCGGACAGTTGCAGTATTGAGGCAAATGGATGGGGAAGTGATGTGTGGCAACTCGAGAAGCCAGGATTTTGGATCCTGCTTTAAGGTTCCAGTGCCACCGCATTGCATCGTTCAATTGGACATCAACAAGCCGGGTGTGTGCCGAGCTATTTATGGTCCATGCCGTTGCACAGAATACACGAGGACCATGGCTTATACCATAGCACCGGTGATAAATAAGAATTATCAAACAAGAACATGGAACAAAAGCTGAAAAGTATTCAGGAAAAAAGCGTGGAGCGGTGCATGCTGAGAGTTACTCTGGGATGGAAAGAGGAATGCAGATGTACTGACATCGCAGACGTCGCTGTGTAATGTCGGCGCTAGAGGGGCACGGCGTGCGATGTACTCACATCGCGGACATCACGTATAGAGTGACATCGTGGGTGTCACTGTGTAATGCCGGCGCTAGAGGGGCACGGCGTGCGATGTACTCACATCGCGGACACCACTTGTATGTGGGTGTCGTGCTGGCCCGAGAGGGGCTCTGTGAGTGCTGAGTCATAGCGCTGAGCGGCACCACGCTTAGGTGTGCATTGCCGACCCCTATAGGATGGGGTGAGAGTGTCAGCCATGGAATCGGGTTACTATAGGCCATGGCACTCTGGTTGACCCCGGAGAACACGTGACTGGTAAAGTCTCCACAGGGTCCCCAAGTGGGGGGCTAGGGGTGGTCACGTGTCGGGGCGAGATCCTGCTCGAGGATTCTAGAAGGTGGTCGTGGCCAAGGGTGGGGCCAGCCACGACCACGGAGGATATAAGCTGGGTCCCCAGCGTTGCTGTTGTCATCCTGAAGATCTACATTCGACGTCCGTGAAGAGTCACCAACACGTGGACCTGGACCCAAGCTGGGGTCCTGTCCGTTGTAGCTACTCCCAGTGTAGTTAGTGTAGATACCCTGGTGGTCACGTAGCTAGTTACGGTGTAATTAGTGTTATTAGCCTGGTGGTCACGTAGCTAGTTACGGTGTAATTAGTGTAGTTAGCCTGGTGGTGACATAGCTATTTACGGTGTAATTAGTGTAGTTAGCCTGGTGGTCACGTAGCTAGTTACGGTGTAATTAGTGTAATTAGCCTGGTGGTGACATAGCTATTTACGGTGTAATTAGTGTAGTTAGCCTGGTGGTCACGTAGCTAGTTACGGTGTAATTAGTGTAGTTAGCCTGGTGGTCACGTAGCTAGTTACGGTGTAATTAGTGTAGTTAGCCTGGTGGTTATGTAGCTATTTACGGTGTAATTAGTGTAGTTAGCCTGGTGGTCACGTAGCTAGTTACGGTGTAATTAGTGTAATTAGCCTGGTGGTGACATAGCTATTTACGGTGTAATTAGTGTAGTTAGCCTGGTGGTCACGTAGCTAGTTACGGTGTAATTAGTGTAGTTAGCCTGGTGGTGACATAGCTATTTACGGTGTAATTAGTGTAGTTAGCCTGGTGGTCACGTAGCTAGTTACGGTGTAATTAGTGTAATTAGCCTGGTGGTGACATAGCTAGTTACGGTGTAATTAGTGTAGTTAGCCTGGTGGTCACGTAGCTAGTTACGGTGTAATTAGTGTAGTTAGCCTGGTGGTTACGTAGCTAGTTACGGTGTAATTAGTGTAGTTAGCCTGGTGGTCACGTAGCTAGTTACGGTGTAATTAGTGTAGTTAGCCTGGTGATCACGTAGCTAGTTACGGTGTAATTAGTGTAATTAGCCTGGTGGTGACATAGCTATTTACGGTGTAATTAGTGTAGTTAGCCTGGTGGTCACGTAGCTAGTTACGGTGTAATTAGTGTAGTTAGCCTGGTGGTGACGTAGCTAGTTACGGTGTAATTAGTGTAATTAGCCTGGTGGTGACGTAGCTAGTTACGGTGTAATTAGTGTAGTTAGCCTGGTGGTTATGTAGCTAGTTACGGTGTAATTAGTGTAGTTACCCTGGTGGTTACGTAGCTAGTTACGGTGTAATTAGTGTAGTTAGCCTGGTGGTTACGTAGTTAGTTACGATGTAATTAGTGTAGTTAGCCTGGTGGTCACGTAGCTAGTTACGGTGCAATTAGTGTAGTTATCCTGGTGGTTACGTAGCTAGTTACGGTGTAATTAGTGTAATTAGCCTGGTGGTGACATAGCTATTTACGGTGTAATTAGTGTAGTTAGCCTGGTGGTCACGTAGCTAGTTACGGTGTAATTAGTGTAATTAGCCTGGTGGTGACATAGCTAGTTACGGTGTAATTAGTGTAGTTAGCCTGGTGGTCACGTAGCTAGTTACGGTGTAATTAGTGTAGTTAGCCTGGTGGTTACGTAGCTAGTTACGGTGTAATTAGTGTAGTTAGCCTGGTGGTTACGTAGTTAGTTACGATGTAATTAGTGTAGTTAGCCTGGTGGTCACGTAGCTAGTTACGGTGCAATTAGTGTAGTTAGCCTGGTGGTTACGTAGCTAGTTACGGTGTAATTAGTGTAGCTAGCCTGGTGGTCACGTAGCTAGTTACGGTGTAGTTAGTGTAGTTAGCCTGGTGGTTACGTAGCTAGTTACGGTGTAATTAGTGTAGTTAGCCTGGTGGTTACGTAGTTAGTTACGATGTAATTAGTGTAGTTAGCCTGGTGGTTACGTAGCTAGTTACGGTGTAATTAGTGTAGTTAGCCTGGTGGTCACGTAGCTAGTTACGGTGTAATTAGTGTAGTTAGCCTGGTGGTCACGTAGCTAGTTACGGTGTAGTTAGTGTAGTTAGCCTGGTGGTTACGTAGCTAGTTACGGTGTAATTAGTGTAGTTAGCCTGGTGGTCACGTAGCTAGTTATGGTGTAATTAGTGTAGTTAGCCTGGTGGTCACGTAGCTAGTTATGGTGTATTTAGTGTAGTTAACCTGGTGGTCCACAACCATAGGTTGTTATCTGGTAAAGGGGCAGTTACCCTTTTGTGTTGGTATCAATAAATGCGTTGCCTCCAAAGAGTACGTTCTGCGACTCAGTTGAACTCACTATACATATATTATCACCAGCCATGACCTATCCACAAAGAACAAGCACGCTGAAGGCTTCGCGTTGACTGAAAAAGGTAGTGGAGGCTGGGGCAGACACATTGTCAGAAGGTACAATGGCTCTTGGGTTGGACTGGTGCTGGAATAGCATCCAAAGGAGAGAACGCACTCGGCAGGGTGACTGCTGTGAGTGATGCGATGAGTTCTGGCATCGCAAGATGGTCGGGGGATGGCAACAATGCGTACAACTAGCAGTGGAGAGATTGTGGTTTATGATAGAAGATATTATTTCAAATGCTTAACTTCCATGGTGCCTTCACCATTGCTGCACTGTATTGTCCTCGTTTCGGCTTTTATTACAAACCTCTTTGTGGTCGGAGATAATTGGTGGCATTCCAAACACCTTTTAATCATATTCTTGGTTCTTTCGGTAAAGTCATGTAGAAGGGAAACAATAAAATAATAAAAATATAAAACAATACAATTCTCACGATGTTTCGACTGCAACACAAGCAATCATCATCAGATGATTGATCTGATCAGATGATTGATCCGATGATTGCTTGTGTTGCAGTCGAAACGTCGTGAGAATTTTATTGTTTTATATTTGTATTTTTTTATTGTTTCCCTTCTACGTGACTTTACCGAAAGAACCAAGAATATGAATCCCTGCAGTCACGAAAGCTTTAAACCTTTTAATCAGTTGTGTTGATCCCGATTGGCTTTTTTATGCTTTGGCAGATTAAACGCATTTCTTTACACTCAACAATGGGTTTTTGAAATCATGAATCGTCTATAATTGTAGTATTGTATACGTAACAATATTGCCCTTTATCCAGGAAAGCCTCAGGGTTCCAGGACTCTTTGTCAGGAGACGCAGGCATCGGGATGTTTGGCCAATGCCACTCACCCGTGTTTGGCATGTGGGAGAAAACCAACCACGCATACGAGGGGGTGACACCTCACAGCTTCACACAGACTCAATGATCCCTTGGCTGCGCTGTCTTCTGTGCACGTGGCTGCCGTATTAAAATTGGTGACAAAAATACAAAAATGTTTCTTTCGAGTGTAACAGAAGATTACTTTTTTTATCACGCGCTTTCCACTGGAGGGTGTAAACTAATAAAAGAAACGCTGATCAAGCGGTCATATTAAGATAATTCAGTACAAACCAAACAGATCATTTATAATCTTTATGATCGATGTATTCATATTAAGTGGTTGTAGATTAACCTCAATATTAATCGGTGCAGTGTAGCAGTTTAATAAAATGTAGTTAATGAAGAAACCATGTCATACAATCGGGAATATGCCACGGTGTAATGTCAGTAGTCACACTTGCTTTGGGGAATAACATGTAAAAAAAACATGTAAAAAACATGTTACTACAATAAGTACAAATAATCGTAGAATATCATGTCAGTTATCTATATGAAATGCAAACCGAATGTCTACTATAAAACATGAGCAATTTAAAAGCCATCGGCGATTACAAGCCATCATGCTATGACATTGTCACGATAACAATGGTTATTTTGTGTGTCTAAACAAGAAAACAGAGGTGACATTGTACAGTAAAGCTACATAACCTGTAACGTACACTCCCTTTTAAAAGCAACACTAATATAGGTTATTTTGATATATTTCGTATAACACAGTGCACAGACGATCACATCCAACACCCTTCGTTGTGTAAATAATTGTTCCAATTATCATTTGGTATCGTCATTATTTACACGTTTGAGTAACACTATTTGAAATTTCACAACCGTAGATATAGCACCAGTACACACATTTGCTACCGTGTGTGAATCACTAACCGTAATTACACGGAATATTTTGAGATATGCTTTTTGCACTTGTGATTCAAATGCATGCACATTTGAAATGTTTGAAAATGCACCGTAATGATAAAAAAACGGTAAAAAAACTGTATGATACTGCACTTTTGAAAATGTTAAGGCATTTGCTAAATACAATGATACAAAAAAGCATGCATTATTGTAGGCTATTAAAGGCTACAGCGGTAGCTGTTTAGGCATTGTGTTGAAGCAATTGAGCGGGAGGGCATCAGATGTTTGTGTCCGCTGAGAAATGGTCCTTCCCACACACGTAAACCGTGCGGTAGAAGGTTCTGTAGATCATCTTATAGGATTTCCTGTAATGAAACGTACGAGCCAGTGTGTTAACATGCAGTGCACAGCAATATAACACACAACAAACTGCAATGCTCGTTAGTCACGTGATTTGATTTGCAATTTGTTATTTAGTAAATCGTTTTTTGGAATGCCGTCTGAAATATAAGGTACCTTTTCTCTAGATAATGTTGCCGACCGATAAGTTGGCTCATTATATTTCAAAGTAACCCACATTTGTTAACTATACTGTGCTTGTGCGAATCATCAAACCCGGGGCGCACGCGCGCTCCGAATGCACGCCGCCTGATAAAATTCTACCGAAAGAAATACTTCGCACAATGCACATGTGGTAAGGCTATACGCGCAGTGCGTTTCAACGTGGAAAAAGGCACCACATTTGCATATCTCCACCCAAATACCGAACGTCGGAATATGTCATTAAAATGTGCGTATGGCGCAGCGAGAATGTTATCTGCCCCCCCCCTCCTCCTCTCCCCCTTTGCATGTGCAAAGCCTGACTTGAGCTGGTAGCAGGCGTGGCGGGGTCTCCAGGGACCACAGCTGACAGCCACGCGGTGCTTGCTCAGCTGACTGTATCCGCGACGGAACGACTGCGATATAGTGCTCATCACACACTGCCTGTGGCGGTGGAGGGGGTGGGTGGGGGGCACACAACGCAGCACACACACAGACAGAGAGAGAGAGAGCCGCGCTTGACCGGCGGCACGCCACGACGCCACTGCGTCCGTCCCTTTCTGCCCTCGGCGCGTTTTGTTGGGGGGGCATTTTACGGCGCCGGCGATCGACGTTTTGCGTGCGTCGCCGCGGCTCCGATGAGGGCAACGAGAAACCAGATTGATTACCGAATGTATGGTGAACTTCTTTCGCAGCGTACGTAGCCGGCCGTGCTAAACACAACCGTGATGCTGTTATGGGTGATTGCTGAAATGAACACTCTTGATTTGATGAATGCGTTTACATTTTAGTTTTTTTTTTTTACACCCCGACGCCTGTTCGCCGAGGCGGCGCGTCCTCAACCTCGACGAGTCCATCGCATTATGACACGAGTATTTTATTTATACCGTATTCAATGACTGTATCATCATCAGCATCATGACGAGCAGCAGCGGTGATCGATTCGCTGCTTCATGAAGACTTCCCCACGTCGCCAATCTTCCATAAGCTCACGATGCAGCAATTAATCTAGTTCCCACACGTGAGCTCATCTCATTGCTCCGTCTCCACAGCGAACGTCCCATTCGGGCGTTATACTACCCTGCGTTTTTTACTGCCACTGCCCCATCCATTGCATCCACCGCCCATCAGATTTTATTCACCACGGGGTCTTAGCCGTGGCCAGGAATTGAACTCGGGTCGCCGTTTTCAAGGCGCAGTGTGAACCACCAGCGCCGCTACGCCTATCAACCCAGAGACGCAGCAGTTGAGCGTTCATTTCACAATCGGATGCCCGTTGCGTTGATTAGCTTACATTGACTAAGCTAATCATCCATCTGGGATCGAAAAAATGAGTGCCACTTTGTGGGCAGTCAACAGCGGTTGTCCGACGGAGAGACTCACCCCCTGCCGTAGCGGTGTTGAATTTCTGCCTCAGTTTCGAGGGCGCAAACAGATGAGATGAGATAAGAGTGCCACTGGGTGCTCAATTTCGTCGGAAGGCACTTTGACTTCTTTGTGATATGTCGCAAAGTGAAATTTGTGGTGAACAGAAGGCTTCTCGGATGGAGCTCACTACTGATTGCGCCAGGTGTTTTGCATGAAAAGACATCTTTCGTTTGCTCTCACCTCTTCTCACAGGTTTGACCCTGAAACCCAGCAGGGCAAATGCACCTCCCATCAGAGCACCTGCCCCCATTCTTGCAGGGACTCGGACAGAGTGCTTTGGGAAAACAAGAGAGGTTTGTTGTGAATGAGAACGGGGTGGAGGTGGGGATGGTGGGGGCGCCCTCAGATAGACGTGTAAAACTTTAAACATGAGGTGCTAGAATATCAGTGTATAGAAAACACTGCATTTAGTTTTGACAGTCGTTAAATAAACAATAGCCAGCTCGATATTTTTTCAACGGCACGAAGTTGCTGGGCAGGAACATGTCAGGATTCTTCTTGAACAGGGTTTTTTTTTGACGATGAGACAGGACCGCGTGATATGTGCCGTTTATTTCTTGCGCAAGGGGGTGATCTCAGGTTCGCGAAATGTAGTTCGTACCTTTGTGGCATAGAGCACCGCCATAATTCGGTGGACACTTGCAGCGATTTGGACCCACGCATGCACCACCGTTAAGGCACTTGGATCTGCATTTAACTGAAAGGTCACACACAAACGGTAACAGAGCAACCAGTGCTCTTGAGTGTCAGGAGACGCAGAGATCCTCCTTCGAGAAAGACGCCCACTTTGTTAAACCACAAGAATTAAACCAAGTACTGCGCATCAGCAATGATAATAGTAACTAACGGCCCTTTGTCAATCCACTGCTGGATGAAGGCCTCCCTGTGCCATGTCAGTAACGGGGGTTGTTTGACCATACTTCACCACACTGCTCAATGTAGAACTGGTCCAGATGTTACTCACCGCTGATGTTATTCGTAGCAAAGAATCGAGTCCAAGTGGCCAGGTTCATCACGCAGTAGGCTAAACACCGTCATACTACTCTTCCCCACTTCACCACATAATTAAAAATAATATATAATGTACATTGATAAATAATGAAACCATATATTTTAAAAAATAAAATTAGTTTTTCAGGCTGTTGTATTCCCTTGTCCATGCTGTAAATTAATTGGTGTGAGTCTCAGTGTTGCAAATTGCATTAATACGATCCATTATGAATTTTGATTTAAAGCTTTCGTGACTGCAGGGATTCATATTATTGGTTCTTTCGGTGAAGTCACGTAGAAGGGAAACAATAAAAGAATAAAAATATAAAACAATAAAATTCTCACGACGTTTCGACTGCAACACAAGCAATCATCATCAGGTGTGAAAACCACAAGAAAATTTGAACAAAGTGGCGGTTTTTTAACGTTAGCACCACGGAGAGCGATTTGACAGTTTGTTCAGATGGACGAGCCAATCTATGTTCGGAAAAGAGGAGCCATAGAGCCCAATGCATATCCGACCAGGAACACATAGCCAGTGAACTCAAGCACGTACACCAAGCTCTTAAGTCTAATGGTTATTCCAACCACACAATCCACGAAACTATCACTCCAACCATGAAGAAGGATCCTCTTGAGGAGCCTTTCAAAACCATCACTTTACCCTAGATTGCGGGGATCACAAAAACGATCTCCAAAATCTTGAATAAACACAAGAATAAACACATTACATAAAATCCGTGATCTGGTTCCATCCGTACATACAGTTACAGCAAGATCGCTGCATCAAGTGATCTTGCTGTGACTGTTCCACCTGAAGACGGAAGCTTGTGTTACCTCCGAAACGTCGTGATTTAATTGTTTTCTTTTATTTTTATTTTACCTACGTGACTTTACCGAAAAAATCCAAAGAGTATAGATGGACTCGTCTATCTGAATAACTGACAAATCGCTCTCCGTGGTGCTAACATTAAAAACACCGCCACTTTTTTCAAACTTTCTTGTTGTGGTTTTCACACCTGATGATGATTGCTTGTGTTGCAGTCGAAACGTCGTGAGAATTGTATTGTTTTATATTTGTATTATTTTATTGTTTCCCTTCTATGTGACTTTACCGAAAGAACCAAGAATATGATCCATTATGTTTGGTTCTTCGCTGTGCTTCTCAGACTCACGTTAATATGATCCCCAATTTCTACCTACACACATTCGCCAAAATTCTCCATTTATCAGGCACAATGGAGTTTCAGTCAGAATGCAATTTAATATGTGCTACATCCATGTAATAATTGGCTACCTTTAAAGTGTTACCCTTGGGTGCCAATGGGGAATAGCAGTTGATACTTGAGAACAACCATGCCAATTCATGATATTACTGCAAAATAACATTATCTCAGGCCGCTAAGATCGATGGTGTTTGCACAATTAGTCGGTGTAATTACAGCGTGGGTTATACAGATGGGCTTCGAGACAGTGTGGAGGGTAGGGTGGTGGTGGTGATTGGAGGGCCCCGTGCAATATTCCATGAGAAATTAAAGCCGTGTTCACACATGCACCGATTTGTCGGAGCATACCAGAATTATTGAGCACACCAAAAGAGAGTACGAAGGGTTCATCAATGATATGCATGTGCAGTGGCGTAGTTGTCGTGTTTGCAGGCTGTGCAACTGCACCAGAGTCCATAGGCTGGAAGGGCCCAGGTGCCGGACTACATAGTGGAGGGGAATTGAATAAGAGGCCCCCCACTGATTGTCTTGCCCCTTGATCCATGCCAACCATGCTACGCCACTACACCTGTCAATAAAATGGAGCTGCTTTGATGTTTGTGACGGTGCTTGCCAAAGTGCTGTTAATGTCCCCGCTCCTGCACTCACATTTCTCGCAGTACCTCCCGTGAGATCCGTGCTTGCACTCGCACGTGTCGGGTGCGACACACACAGCGCCGTGACTACACGGGACGTCGCACTTGGCTTGAGCAAAAGGCAGACGGCACAAAGAATGAAGACGCACAATATGACACTGTGAACTTGCGAGACGATTTCGTTTTGCACGTGCAACAATTACCGCCATTCTGCTGGGTAAAATGTGTAGTCTAATCTTCTTGGCACTAAACATTTTATATAAATGTGAAGACCTTTGTCGATCCACTGCTGGATAAATTCCTCCACCACGATGTTTCTGCCATGGGGGTTGTTTGACCATCATTCACCACGTTGGTCAGTGTGGATTGGTGAAGGACAGGTAGGTGCCCAGAATTAGTTCAGATATCACTCGCTACTGATGTTATCTGTGATCAGTAATCAATCTTGAGTCGCTGCTGGGTTCATAGTGCATTGCGCTAACAATTGCACCGCTACTGCACCTTAAACATTGCATGTCATCATTGACCACGATCAATCCACAGCTGGATGAAGACCTCCCGGTGCTATCCGTGTACCTGCTTGAGTCCCGAGTGGTTGGGGTCATCTGAGTGCAAGTGGTGTGTGGTCATCCACGTCGGGTGAGTTTCCTCACCAACCTGCATTGACTAGGGTGTAACGACTAACGGTCACATTTCTTTCCCACAATTTTAACGCATCTTGATACATTAACCTGAATCTGAAAATGTTAAATATTCATCATTACGAGGAAATAAAACAGGAAGGAGACAGACTTCTAAACATGGATCTCTCTGCTAAAATGCAGTCATTTGATGCCACTATTTGTGATGTCTCAGGGAACACGATGTGACAAATCAAGCATGCCAGCTGATTTGGAAGAATGTCTCGATTCCAGCTCTCAAATCAACAGATAGACACGATGCTTATCTAAATAACCACATTGTACAGCTTACCGACCTACCAAGGAGTTAACCCGTTCTTTCGATGCCCTCTAGTACACAGGTAACTATAGGCTACGACAGGTGTTTCGTAAACCCAGTAAATACACCTTTCTGCGGCCCACTTTTCGCTTCACCACAAAATCAGCAGCCTGCAATACAATGCAGCGATACGGTCCAATTTACACTTCAATGGCGACTAATGGGAGATTCGAATGGACCGTGGAAGACTGGCCCACAAACCGCAGTTTGAGAATGCAGAGGATAGAGGGAAAAAATGCCGAGGAAATCCCGAACGGATACCCCACCCGCCCCTCCCCCAATCTCTCTCTACGAAGAGTTGACGGCGGGGATTTGAGAGGCAGCAGCAGCAGATGGTGGCCGTACGCTTGTGGCAGCGAAGCCCCGAGTAGCCGTCCCTGCAGGTGCACACGCCAGGAGCCGCGCAGCGCCCGCCGTTGACGCAGCCATCTCGGCACAGCGCTGTTCGGGGGGCATCGCCAGAGGCACACGGGAGGAGGAGCCTTTAGCTGTCGGCAGAATCCTTGCACCGGGTAGAGCGGCCCCAGACATCGTCGTCGTCGTTGTCATCGGCCGCTAAGTGATCGGAGTGGCGATGATGACGCGTTGGCGAATGTTCGTGCGTGTGTATGTGGTCACAACGGTGACTTCCTGGGCCTCAATTATGTCGGCTCAGACTTAAATAAGTACCTTGTGTGCTGTGGATGCAACCTCAGCATTGGGGCGACAAAAGCGGCTTTGGGGCCGTCCATAAATGACGTCACGCGATTTTGGACGATTTTTGACCCCCCTCCTCGTCATTGTCACAAATGTGTGACCCCCCCCCCCCAAAAAAAAATAAACCATGCTTCAAATCGCTTTAAACTATTGTCATTGTAGTGCGTATTTATTGTGCCGCTGCACTCTGATGTTGTAGGAGAAAACATTTATTAACAAGTCTATTTAATTAAGTGGAACGTGTTGTCTATATTTATTTAAAGTTGCGCATTTTGATGTGACGTCACATTTCTCACCCCCCGCCCCTCGTCACACATCGTCACAAATGTCTGACCCCCCCCCCCCCAGGTGCGTGACGTCATTTATGGGCGGCCCCTTTGGCGTGGTGTTGGCCACACCCCCTACTCAAGTAGCCATGCCAACCTTAATGGGCAATGTTATTGCTAACAGTGCTTATCCCAACAAGGCTGTATGAGAGACCGCTGTTAATGATGGTGGGTTTATATCCACCAGTCTGAAATATCCCCTTGTGATTCAAATAAGTTGATGGTAGGCGTACCTTCTTCATGTGAAGACACGACAAATGGAATTGATGTACTGACGGTCAGAGTTATATATTTTGTTTACTGCAACCCGTTTTTCCTAATTTGGCAGACCATGAACAAATTACACACTAAGTGTTAAAAGTCATTACACGTGGAACCATGTTAAAGGATTTGCAGCATACACTGCAGTGTTGATTGACAATGGAGTAGAAACACTTTCACGTGAACACAGCGTGAACACATTTTTTAAGAGTAAGGGTTTCCAGAAATGAGCCATAGGTGGTTGTCACATGCAAAGGATCTTGCCTTATTGACCTTGTTATCACTTTCCATTGCTAAACACACACCTCCAGACCTCTAAATCTGCCACATATAATCGCTCATTATTTGGTTGAAAAATCTTAATACATTGAGATCTGCAGAGCTTGGGCAATTTATGAATGCACCAGGTCACCTCCCGCAGGCTGCTGTCTCTTCCAGCTCGTCTGCAGTTCCATGCCGATTGTGAGGCGTAATTTGCATGAACGTCGCTGTATGTAAAACTAAACATTGTTGTTTTTTATGAAATGCAGATGGCACAAACTCCAAATTTTTTTTTTATGAAATGTGCACACGTGTCGGTGGATGGTAAGATATAGGAAATACACATACCGATGGTGCATCGCGCACCCACGTATCCCTTGGAACAAGCACACCGGTTACTGTTCAAGCAGGTACCTCCATTGTAGCACGGTGGATAGCAGAGGGCTACACACAAAACAAAAGACAGAATTTGAAACATGTTTTTTTTTTATATATGTAAAATAACAATGATCATTTGAATCCCTTTGTCAATCCAGTGCTGGATGAAGGCATCCCCATGCATGTCGGTCATTAAGGTTATTTGACCATACTTCACCACGCTGGTCAGTGTGGGATGGTAAACGGGGGAAGTCCCAGGGACGATGAATAAATATGTAACTCTCCACTGATGTGAGTCACGGCTGCGAATTCAACTCAGATTTCTGGGTTCATGTGTATGTTCATCATCATTTTCATCAGCCATAATCCACTCCCAAAACCGTTGGCATCTCTCATGGTCCTGGGATGTAACGATCCATTTAGCACCGCGTAAGAACAGGACGCCTTCTTGATTCGATAATTACTCGATACGAGACGTACACCAGCTGAAGAATCAGACAGGCGAACGAGAGGCACAATTGAAATAAATACATCGCGACACGGTTGGCATAGATGAGGTGAGAAGGAAAGGAGAGCACCCCATACCTCTGAAGAGTGGCATACCCTTCCCTATCATAGGGGCACAGCTGACAGTAATTCTAGAGGAATGGGATTATATTATTTAGTGTCTCTGAGAATCGCACATAGTATTTGATCGCTCTCATCGGATAGGGCGACCGGAAAAAAACTGGCGGTGTACTTTCTCACTCTCGCTTGTGTAAAATTACGGGTTACCAGAGCACAGAATGCAATCTCACATTCACTCGGGTAAGATGGGCTGCAAGCACAGTGGCCAGATGTTAACTACCTCGCCTGGTATACAGGAGGTCGTTGGTTCGATCTCGACCCTGACGCCTGCAGCTGTATATTTGGATGTTCTCCCCTTGGTCTTGTGGCTTTTTCTCCGAGTCCTGCGGGTTTTCCCTCCCCATTCAGAAGCACGCGTTCGGAGTATTTGGCTGCTAGAAATTTTCACACGATAAGCCACTTCGTTGAGCTATCATTTGTGGCCAGGTCGCTTCTAAAAAAAAGAGCTATATAGCTCAGTGGGCCCTGGTAAAATAAAAATAGTTTTTATTTAGTATGAGAGCGCAACATTATCGTCGGTAATGGCATAAGACAGGAGGCGGCAGTGTGTATGTGGTGCATCTGCGTTCGGTCAATTCACTGCTGGATGATGCCTTTCCCCATGTTATATGGGTTGCTTGACCATACTGCACCACACTGGTCAATGTGGTTTGTTTGAAGGGGTTCAGATATCACTTCCAATTCATGTTATAGTCATTCGCTGTAATCGAACTTAGGTGGTTGAGGTCATAGCGCAGTGGGAAGCCTGCTGTGTCACAGCTAAGGAACTCTTATTCATAAAAAAAGACAAATTAGGATTTTTTCTTTAACTTTTTGCATCAAATATGCCCCTCCTACATATGACTACGTTGGGATTTTCTGACATGTAATGTCCGGTGCCTATTCGCGTCTTGCCTCTCACCTTTCCCAATGTCTTGGATACAGTGAAGATGATTGCACCTTGCAGTTCATTGTTGTTGTTCAATAAAGCTAACAAAACAATAACGTTGGGAGCAGTTTTTTTCGCGGCTAAGGCTTTCCTGCTGTAGTGCATGATACATATACTGCACATACCATAGCCTCTGTTGCGTGCTATCGAAGCTATCCTGATTACACCCCGGGTGCAATGCGATCCTGTACATTGGTACAATACTGCAGGATGAGCTGTGAAAGTATGCTGCCTACGCCGGGTTAAGTTTTCTATTGTTTTTCAATTAAGCGTGCATCCAATTACAAAAGTGTTCGTTTGCCTATTAATAATAAAACACGCCGCAATCATCAGGGAAAGCCGCTCTCCTTCCCCGGTGCACCATTAAGAATGCGTGCAGCAGCACACACGCAGAGTTCTACAATTGCGACCTTATTAATGTGTGCAGCACTGCAGCACACACGCAGAGGTCCAGAGCTGCGGACTTAATTTGCACTGCAAATCACGCACCTATGACACCGCACATATTGTCATCCACATTGTGCAAAGACACCGTGACTCAGTGTATAGCTCACGCAGCTATAATGAAAGTAGCAGCTTCCAGGTCCATGAACCAATTAGCTTTTCATTTTATCCAAGTATATGTGTTTCAGTAGGTGTGTATGAATTTGACCGGTTTTTTTTACGGCTGTGTTTAACCATTTTTTGATCAGAGCGGTAGTGTTGCTGTTAGCGCGCTGCGATACGAACCCGGCAATCCAGGTTCCATTCCTGCTCACCTTAAACACTAGTGACGATTAAAATGATCTGAACTGGTCTTGGACCTCCCCTAGGTCGAATGAGTACCTGAGTGCTGAGTGTAAAACATCGCCACGAGGGAGACAAAGGCGACCGGGCGTGGTGTTGGCCACCCGGCCCCTTATGTGTCGTTCCGGCCTTCATAGATGCTACTCGGAGGGAGGGGCTCTTTGTCTTTATTTAAAAAAAAATGTATAAGAGATGGATGTTCATTTGATGTGTGTGTATGCATATTTCTTTCCCACCCACCCACCGAAGTATAAATGACCACATCATCCAGCCACTGTTCCAGACCTCGTCCTCGTGAGCTAAGCAGTGGCTGAGCCACGACCAGCATGCGTGACGGGTGTTATAGGGCCATAAGACTGCAGGCGTGGGTGGCGGCCAGCAGAGGACGGTGCAGCCAAATCCGTTGTACTACCATGTCTATGATGTCCAGCTTAATCAACAAGCGCTACCAAGTGTGTGTGTGTGGTCAAGAGCGGTCAAATGAGCTACAGGACCTGCAGGGCGTCTATACGCCCTCGTCCAACAGCGCATTAACAAGGGATTGCCATGTTACACGCGCCGACTGGGGTATGTTTAGAGCGTCTATATAAAGTTGATTGGAGCAGTGGTGCAACGTCATTGGACAATACATCCGATTATCTGAGTTCGATTCCTGGCCGTGGCTAACATTAGCGAGTTATATCTGAACCGATACCCCCCCCCCCTCCCGCCACCCCCATCATCAACCCCTACTGACCTGTATTGTCTATTCAAATAATGCCAATGACAGGCACGTCGGGGAGGCCTGCCATTAGCCACGGAATGGCAAAGGTCTGTAAGTGATTGCTATTAAAGCAATCAGAAAAGTTCACGGACGACAGGGTGAGTCATACGTTTATAAAAGAGGATGGTTACATTGTTGGGATGCTTCTATTATGTTATTTCTTAGACTGCTAAGAAGTATCATGACCAACCGATGATGATATACATCGATTAAATCAGCACGTGTGCATGTGCTAGATCGAGTCTTGCATTACAGAAACGTGAGATATGGCGACGACTTGAAGGCTGGTAGCAATCAATTCTTCTTCGAAGATATATTCATTATTTTTTGGCTTGTTTATACTTCTTCCACATGAATCACATGCCCTCTTTATACTCAGCGATAAGTGTACTGTAAATACAAGTATGATTGATTGCTCATTCGCTATATATAAATGTAGTAATTATCATTATTTTCATCACGGCTGATGATCAGGGATTCGTTTCTCACTCGATAATTTCTGTAACGCTGCTAGGAGGGCTTCATTATAGGCGTAAGTCACTACCGCGAGACTACAAGGTAGACCTATCCACAATAATTGCAATTATGATGTATCCAAATTTCTAATTATTTTACAAACACGTTTGAAAATTAGGGTTATGCGAAAATAAGGCGAGATGGATGTGGTTGGGTGCCAAAGTAATTCCTAGAACTATGCTCCAAACTAGCCATTGAACAAAGATGGTCACTGCATCGTGCACTTTCAGATGTGCTCTGCGGCCGTCTGGAACGCTCTTCTTTCCGATATTATGAAGCCACTGGAGCTATGTACTTTTAAATCTTGATTGAAAATGTATTCCTTTAGAACAGCATTTTGTGTTTTGTTTGTTGTCCTTTCCCCGCACCTTCCATCAGCACGGTTGGCTATAAACTGCGCGAAAGAAGTTCAACATGCATACAGCGTACATACAAGCGCCGCTGCTGCTACTGCTGCTGATGCCACAGTAATGACAAGCATTGCCCACGGGCGGCCCTCGCCAGGGCTTTGTCCCTCCACGAGGACCGAGGGTGCCGCAGGGGGCTTGGGCACAGCAGCGCTCACTCAGCCGGCGGGACAGAAGGGGCCAGCTGTCTCACGCCGGCGGGGAATCCCTGCCGCCCACCCAGGGGCCACGCGCGCTCGCAGCGCCGACAGCACGGGCTGCCACCCCCGCCTTCGTTTTCCGCCAACGAGCAGATGTCTAGGGCTGCTTCACGCGGCAGCCAGAGCGCACACACAGGGAAGGAAGGTTCCGTGGTGGCAGGGGATGCTGCCGCGGTTGTTATGGTTCGAGCATACTGGCCGGTTTGATCTCTCGGCGCGGCAGTTGAAACCGGCCCGCGGGCCTCGAGCGATGGCAGTTGCACTGCCTGCACCCTCTCGATAGTTAGGCCACTGTTGAACGAACACCCATGGAACTGTGCGTGTGTTTTTTTTAAAAGACCGTGGCTGCTGTTTATAGTGCAGCGGCTCAAAAAATGCTTTCTTCACGATGGAGTTTTTTCTTCAGTTTTTTTCCAGCATAAAAGAAGTCGCGTGTCTTTTTGTAGTTTTCAAAACAGAACTGCAGAGTGAATGGATTGGGGGTTTTTTGTCGTGGTTTTGGAATTTCACAATCGTTCCTTGTTGTAACCTAATGATTGACAAGCCATTTCTCTGAGCTCCGTAGCCACGGATTGCCCTGCCGAGTGTGATGTCTGGTGGACGGGCAATACCAAAACTTGGCTCCATCATATTTTAAAAACAACGGCGCTCTTGCGAGACCGGGAGTATTTTTCAGATGGAAATGAAAAAAAACCGGAAGGAGAAAAAAACATCCAAATATAAAACACTGATAATAAAACACTGAGCATCACCATTCCCTGCGGTGTAACATACTATCAATTATACGTTGCACACTTAGTTATTGAAGTTTCACGGTGGATATTTGTGTGTGTGTTGATACCATGCCTTTTAATATTTCCAATGCAGGTACATTCATGCCAAAATAATGCGGGTGTTAATTATCACAACTTTCATTTTAGTTATTTCTGGTAAGGTGCTGTTGCTGTTGCTAAGGGTGTCTTTATGTAAGTTTTTCATTGAGGCCAAAATAAATCCGAGTTTAACTCGAAATGTCTTCCGAACGATCGATGAGAGAGGGCACCCATGTTCATTTCAGATAACCACGTGGCACAACCCAAAGGGAAGGAGAGATAAAATGAGGCCAATAATGCAGATAGGGAGACCTTGGTGAGATGGATGGCATGATAATATGCTTGTCCTGATTTGACCAGAAATTTAAATGGCATAGAATCATGTCATCGGTTTAATAGGTGGTGATGACGAACCAAAGTCATCATCAGCCTTGATCGTTTCACTGCTGGATGAAGGCCTGCCCAAGCCGTCGCGATCTATCAAAGGAACAATCCACCCAAGCTGAATTCATCACTCCATCTCAGCGGTCAGCATCCTCTCGCGTGTATTTCGCTTGTGGCTGCCCCTCTGACGTTAGTCTTGACCACCGGTCACCACCCCTTTCATCAGCGAAAGCGATCTTTCTTAGCATCAGATTGACTGTTGAGGGATAGACTTATCTGATGAAATGTCATCATCACAGTTATCATACCAGGTGTCGTGATTTTGAGATACAGTTTTTTGTTGTTGAATTGATGCAGGAAACACATTTCTTCAGAGCATCAAGTACAGCAACTTTCAAAATATATTGTAGTCAGTGTGCGACAAACAATTGTCAGAGGGCCTTTTCTTCACCATTTCATTAAATTATATTTGCAGTGGGGCTTAATTTTCAGCCGGGTCTGTCTGGGACTCTGGGACGATGACACTGTCAATTTTCCCGGTACTCGGCATTCCACATCCAGTATACCTCTCAGTGTGGCCGTGCCTAATTAGTCAGTCACGTGCCAACTCTACGAGTCTACCAGCGACCCGGAAAATATCAAGTGGGAAATGAATCCCTCACTTGAATGATAGCTATACTCAACTGCAGTGCTGTACTTTGTTCTTCCACGGGTCAAGAAGGTACATATGATAGCCGCGCAGTGGGTAAGCCTTATCTCTTAATGCCTAAAGGCTGCGACAGTGACAGCTACTTGGCAATCTTTCAAATAATAGTGCTGCTACGTGTACGCAAGCTATACACGATTCACAGTGGCAATGCAATCTGAACGCTGATGCGCATTGGGGAGGTAAAAATGAAAGTCGCCTAGAACTAAATAGATCCCCGAAGCGAGCAAGATTTGAACATGGATAATGCTTGGATGGGTGACTGCCATGCCTAGGAAGACAAGCGTAGAGGGCTGTGCAAAAAAACACTTTAGTTCTGGATTCCTCCACTCCTACCCGCGACCTCACCTTCAACCAACCCAGACTGGCCGGAATGGTGAAGTATGGTCATATATCCCTCATGGTCCCCAAGGTGTGGTGAGGCCATCATCCAGCAGTGGATTGAAAATAAAAACGCCTTGTATATGTGTATAATTCACACCTATGTATAGCAGATGCGCTGTTTATAATTGAATTAAATATTTGTATGCGCACCCTTAAAGTCAATGCCAGTTTGTCATTTTAATATATCAAGTAAAACGTATACAGTTTATTCGATGTGTATGCACTCAAGTGCTGTACACCACATTTCAATGTAATATCAGTTAAATGTAATGTAAGTACCTTACTTTGTTTTATGTAATTTACGCGACTCATAAGGTGGCCTAATGTAAATAATAGCAAATCAAAGCGACGTTTCAACCCACTGCTGGAGAAAGGCCTCTCTCCACGTCGTGCTTGTTACTGGGATTGAAGTTTTACAATACTTCACCACACTGGTAGGTGCGAGATGGTGAAGGGTGGGTGGGGATGAGGTGGGAGGGGGACATGTAGCACTCGTCACTGATGTTAAATGAGACAAGGAATCGAAATCTGGTTCGCTGTGTTGATAGCACAGTGTACAAACCACTGCGTCATCACCTTTCGTATGCAACATACCGTACACAGCGCCCTCATGTCAAAATAGGCGTCTGGACATTTGAAAGGTCAGAGCAATGCATTTCGAGAAAATAAAAACCCACGCTCACCCGGACCCTGAACGGGGCACTATGAACCACACTCCTCCCTTGAACTCACGCAGAGCCCTCTGCCCGCACACCCAAAGAGAATGACAGACACATCGAGTCCTGCAATCGCCCATCAGGGCTGTTCCAGATTGGTTCCGCAATTGCAGACGTAATATTGAGGTTGCTCAATATTGCAATTGAGTAATATTGAGATATTGACATTCCTCAATGTTCCAGATTGGTGTTGATTGAAATTGAGTAATATTGAGATTGAGTAATATTGAGATTCTTCAATATAGAGATTCCTAAATGTTCCAGATAGGTTCCGCAATTCCCGGTGTAATATTGAGATTCCTCTCAAGTTAAGGCGAAAGTGTTTCATACATCCATACACAGTAATCGTAAGCTGTCCGTCCTACCGCGTTTTTAACGGTGTAATGTGCATATATGTGCGAGTATGCGTGTTATGTATAGGTGATCCAATCTCCGACCCCCAGGAACAGGTTTGCAGATTTGCTGAGCATTTCTGTGAGGTCCTGGGGGAGGGGAAATCCCTCAGCCAGGAAAACATCATGGCACAAAGTGGGGATGACCCTGCTGAGGCTGCAGTGCCTCAAATATAGGAAGAAGTCACCCCCTGCGAGTGGCTGGCTGAGGTACCATCTGTTGAGGAAGTACTGAACGCGATCCGGAGTCTGAGACCAGGAAAGGCACCGGGCAGAGATGACCTCCCAAGCGAAATGCTGAGGGAGGGTGGCGTTTGTGCACAGACTGCCCTACATGACATCATAACAACAGTCTGGACCACTGGACGGGTTCCGCAGGATTAGAAGGATGCCCTGGTGACCCCCCTCTTTAAGAAGGGGGACCGCACAGACTGTAACAACTACAGGGGCATCTCACTCCTCAGTGTGCCGGGAAAGGTCCTGGCAAGGATTATTCAACATCGCCTTGCCAGGCACGCTGAGGAGAGGCTTGCGGAGCCCCAATGCGGTTTCAGGAAAGGGCGGTCCTGCACAGATGCCATATTTTCTGTCCATCTGCTACAGCAGAGGTGTAGGGAATTCCAGCAAGACCTACATCTCTGCTTTATTGACCTGGTTAAGGCCTATGATACCATCAGTAGGCCTGGGCTCTGGGTTGTTCTTCGTGCTTTTGGAGTCCCTGACCCTCTGCTCACGATCATTAAGGACCTTCATGATGGTGAGCGGGCCCGGGTAAAACTACATGGCCGGGAGTCAGAGCCATTCCCTGTACACCTTGGGGTGCTACAGGGATGTCCTCTGACTCCCACATTATAAAACATCTATTTTGACCACGTAGTTCGTGAAGCCTTCAATAGCTGTACCGGGGGAATCTCCATTTGGTACAGATATGATGGGAGGCTGATCGATGCCCGTGTGCGGTCAAAGGATGGCTCCCTATTGCTCAACCACGTTATGTGTGCCAATGACTTGGTAATAGCTGCTCATTCAGAGGAGGAGTTGGAAATGCTGCTGCTGAGACTGGAGCGTGCCACTAAGAGATGGGGCCTTACCATCAGCCCCACCAAAACTAAGCACCTACCTGGGTATTTTGTACCATCGGAACTCCACCCACACAACTCCCAATCGGTGATGGGGCAGTTGTGGAGAGAGTGGAGCGTTTCCCATACCTGGGCAGTGTGCTTATGACCGGCTCCAGTTTAACAGCAGAGGTCTCACTCCGAATCGGTCGAGCGGCAATACCTTTTCATCGGTTACGTAACGCTGTGTGGAAGCTACCTGGTCTGTCGCTCCGCACTAAGCTTCAGATCTTCTCGTCCACGGTCATTCCCTCCCTTCTCTACGCTTGCGAAACGTGGACCCCCCAAATGGAACATCTTCGCCGGTTAGAAACATTTAGGCTAGCCTGCCTACGATCCATCCTGGGTTTAACCAGGCTGGATTGTGTGAGGAGCTCACAAATCTTTGAAAGATCTGGGCAAGGTCCCATCGGTGAGCTCCTCCGGCAGGCAAAGCTGCGTTGGCTGGGTCATGTAGCCCGCATGCCCAGCCACCGCATGCCGAAACAGCTTTTGTTCGGCCGGATCGAGGGGGCTAAACGGGCGCGGCACGGGCTAGAGAAGAGATGGAGTGATGTGTTACAGGAGGATGTGGAGCTGAGTGGACTTGCCGATGACTGGTACCAGCGGTGTCAAGATCGGCCTCTGTGGAGGAGGCTCGTGAAGGACGCTACTGGGCAGTTGGAGGCAGTCGCCCTCCAACAACAACGGAGGGCGGAGGAGCGACGCTCACAACAACGAGCGGAGCGCCGGGTGGCTAAAGCACAGCAGATTGGCACAGTAGGGGGCACAGGTGATGTATCAGCCAGTCATCTCAGTCAGTCGACCAGTGGCACCTGGGTCTGCCCCGTGACCTCCTGCCAGCGGGCGTTCGACATTTGACGTGGCCTCAAGGTGCACATGGCCTGGCATAAGCGTCGTCGTGGTGACGTCACCGCCACTTAGTGGCGAATGGCGGTTGTTGTTGTATAGGTGCTCGCTAACAGCACTTGCCCCAACAGTCTGTTCAATCTATACGGAGGATTTTTGTCTTTGTATGTGTGCACGCGTGTTATGGTCGACTCAGCCTCAAATGAATATCTAGTGCGGTGTGTAAACATCGCCACTGCGGAGAAAAAGGCGGCCGGGCGTGGTGCTGGCCACCCACCCCTTCATGGCGTTGTGCAGACCTTCATAGGCGCTCGCTATCAGCACTTGCCCCAACAGTTTGTTCCCCCTATACGGGGGATATTTGTCTTTGGAGTTCAAATGGAAACTTAATTTTGCTTGAGGGCGGTGCGGAAGGGGGTGCGAGGTGGGGGGGGGGGCTTAACTATGAAATGTCACTGGTATTTTTTCGTGACTTTAACGTGCACACGCAGTCCACGCGAAAGAGCGATGCTGTTGCGGGTGCGCGCTCACAAGCCCAAGCACCCACTCCCTAGGGGTAACGAGTAAAATGAACGCGTTATTTACGCCACACGAATCCGCAGGGGCGTCCCTCTGGAAATCAAGAGGGTTTTTAATGTATCACCGCTTTTGGCATTGGCACAAGTGTCGTCTGTGCCGCGTCGCGATACAACAACCAACAGCTCGGCCCAACCACCAACTCCAACTTCCATCGCTTCTTCACTCACCGCCCGCCCCGTCCAGGCGTTGCCAAGCTTGATAGGACGGCTAAAGTAAGAATCAGAATATTTATTTAGACTGCCGGAGGAATCCGATTATAGCTATGAAGCTCTTTTTTCACAGATGTCCAGGAGAGGCAGATCAGAAGGTCGTGACAATGATTACGAGACAATGTACCAACTATTAAACAAAGTTCACGTAACACGTGGACTTGCGCGACCAGTATTATTCATAATAAAGGTTTTTGGGTTAGTCTAAATGTGTCGCAACCCTCCACTACCCGACACGGCCAATCAGTAAAAAAATGTGTCACGTTAACAAAACTCCAATAAGTTACTTCTTCAGCCCACCGGTGTGTTTGAAGAGTGAATTCACAACATTTATAATTATAAATGTAGCGATCTAACCCAAAAACCTTGATTATGAAAGTACACGTAGCTTGTTACGTGATTCTTCATACTCACCTGGAATCGTATCATTAAAAATAATAAACATATGCAGATTTTTTTTTATCACATCCTTATCACATACCTTTAGCACGGTTGGCTACTGTACGTACGGTGCGAAATAAATTTAATATATAATATCTGCAATTGTGACAATATACACATTGCCAAGTACTGTATTAAACATAGTAAGTGATGAAGCATCCTTAATACAATCATAGAACCGCTCCTAAAGCTACATAATGTGTTATGTTGCACTTCTTTTGCACTTTACGTAGCCAAACGCGCGAGTCGGAGGTGCGGGAAATGCCCTTGTCCCAGAAATCCGCTTACTTTGCAAACTTACTTAACAATGTCCATAACTTTTTTCCCCCGGCGCCTCTTGCTCTTATATTACATGCGCATTGTTTATTTATACCTGTGTTACGTTAAATACCTCGTTTGTTAATTGTACGATATTCTAGAGGGACCCTGTACTCGTGTTCTGAAATATTGATGTATTTTGCCTTTGTTTTGTTATTTCTGTGCTCACGCACCACGCGTCTACTTTGTAAAACACCATGGTAACTGTCTCAACGGGATCATCCCTGCAACAAATAGAACACACATGAACGTAGTGGCTTTAGTAGAATGTTGTTACGCAGGGAACCGAATGAATCGCCGGATATAGCGACAGAATCGTTACGATGGCAACACTGCGCCCTCCGCGAACCGCACCAAACCCCTCCACTCCGCTCAACTTCACATCGCCGCCCTCCAGGTCCCCGTACCTTTAATTAGCGGCGCCAGCCACATCAGCGTCAGCGCGGCCACCACCGCGACCTGAGCCCTGCAGCGGAGCGCGCCGTGTCCCATCGTCGCAAGGAAGAGCGCGGGGGAGAGCGAGGAGCTCTCAGCGAGCGAGGAGCTCTCAGCGTGCGAGGCAACACGAGGAGCGAAGTTGCTCCCGAGAGCGGGCAGCGGTGGGAGCAGTGACCGGAGCGGACAAAAAGAGCAATTGAGAGCTGGGTGGGAGGTGGGGGGGGTGCTAGAGATGTGGGTAGGTGGGTGGGATCAAGATGAACACGGGGCCGTGCTCAGCTCCGAGGTGGAGGAGGAGAAGAAGAAGATGACACAGCGCAAGCCGACAGGGCGGGCTGCATTCCTGAGCGCAGCTGCGACCGCGCCGCGCAACTCAAGCGCTGGGTCCGGGATATTGATTTGGGGTATGGAGCAACTCGTTCTGGGGATTAAGTGGCCTGCACGCCCTGTCTCTGGCGGCCCCATTGACGCGGTTTCACGCTCCGTACTCAGACGCGCACGCTGAGCTGCGTGGTCGATTGATGCGAGGCGTCCCGGCCGTCGGAGTGGTGGCGAAGCTATCGAGAGTGCATGCGATGCAACAGCACCAGAGCGACACAGCAGGCGCCTGGCTACAAAGATGTGGTGGTGGGGTGGGGATTGGACATGAGGCTCTATTCCATTATTTGCACCAGGGTCCATTGCCAGCGACGCTTCATCACTGCCGTCGTTTCTGCAGGGCTGGGTGTATCACGGTGAACCACTTCCGCGGCCGTCTGGAACGCTCTGCCTTCCGATATTAGGAAGCTGCTGGAGATATGTCCTTTTAAATCTAGATTGAAAGCTAATTTCTTTATAACAAATTTTTGTGTTTAGTTTGCTGTCCTTCCCCCACACCTCCGATTAGCACGGCTGGCTACGTACGGTACGAAAGAAGTTTTAACATACATCCACCACGGTGCGGGCCTTCCGTGTTTACCCAACATCTGGGTTGCGCAATGTGTACGCACTTTGCGTTTGTATTTAGACGGAGACAATAATGCGATTTAACTCGCAATATAAATAATGGTTTGGGTGTAGCGGTGGATGAGTAGTTACTGCCCTTTGAACTCGGTGAGCAGATTTCGATTTCCAGGCACGGCCAATAATACCCTTGACTAGTGCTATCTGGTTCGGCAAAATACCCACGGCTCCGTCACCAACCCGCACTGACCGGTGTGGTGAATTAGAGGATATACACATCTAAGAATCCCAAGACACTTTTGTGGTTAAGGGTTTCAACACAAATATCACATTGGAACTTGAGCGCCTCATAAATCATCAATCTCAGGGTGAAGGTTTGTAAACGCGAAAAAAATCTAACGCGGTCATTCGCAAGGGGTGAGGCTGGAGCAGCCTTTTTTTTCTAAACGATGTATGGTTCTGGCACACAGATCGAGTTTGGGTTGCTATCCCTCCTCTAAGATGATAAGATCGCATTTCACGGAGCACATTCCCACGAGCAAATATCGTATATACCGCAGAGACGTTTAGCATCGTTTCGCTATTAAATTGGAATAAGGAGCGCACGTGCGTTCGTACAAAGTCACTTCATGGCACGGCAAATGCGGTGGCTCAGTCGGAGATGAGATACGCCCTTGCCCAGGCCTCCCGGCTTCATTGGCGCTGTAATGAAAACACCTGGGTGGTGTGTCGTGGAGCGATCCATGGCAACGATGGCTGCGTTAGAGACCCTATTACCCAGCGTTGAGGAATCTCTTCTTACAGATGGCCGAAGATGACTTTCACATTCCTTCAGAGGGACAACCCACCACAGACTCCATTCGACCCCTAAGTGGCGGTGACGTCACCACGCTGCTGGTGCCAGGCCAGGTGCACATTGAGGCCACTTGAAGTGTCGGAGTCTCGCTGACAGAAGGTCACGGGACAGACCCAGGTGCCATAGGTTGACTGACTGAGATGACTTGCAGATGCACCAGCTGTGCTCCCTACAGTGCCAACTTGCTCTATTTTATCCGCCCGGTGCTCCGCTCGTTGTTGTGAGCATCGCTCCTCTGACCACCGTTTTGGTTGAAAGGCGACTGCCTCCAACTGCCCAGTAGCGTCCTTCGCGAGTCTTCGGAGGGTCACACATTAACGCACACACACCTTAGCTTCATCACACAACAACGCGAATATATAATTAGAGCGTTAGATTTTTTTCGAACTTAGAGAGTTGCCAATTTAGAATGTCTGTTGTGTCCCTCTCATAGTGCGATGAATATGCTGGCAGTGATGGATACATATCGTTAACGGGCCGTTTCGAAGTGGTAGACCTCATGTAAAATGAGACGATGCTGGTCTCTCGAGCTCTTATCTGGTTAAACAAAATCAACTTGAACTTTGTGTGGACACCGCCCGTATAAAATGACGTCGCAGGGCGTGTCGGATCTTCGTGCTATAGGTTTCTCCATCGCTGTAACAACTCTAGCAGCAGCAGCAGCAGCTCAAACCCACATCCTAGCACGAGCCTCACAGATACGTGCTGAGTGTGTCTTGAGATGCAGTTGCATGTATACGCTAAATACCCTAAGTGCAAGAAGTATTGTATTGTACAGAGTGTCCATAAATGTTTCATCCATTAATATAGAATTATAATTGGACAACAAATTGACCTATGTCATTCAAACAACGCACAGGCACACACACAGTAAAAAAAAATGTACCATGAGTATTATGCCAGTAACCAACGTTGTACCAACATTTGCATGTAGTTGGAACGTTTGGCCCAACGTTGGCCCAACGTTCTGTGTTTTCTGGAAAGCGCTCTAAACCTCCACTTGTCTGCCGTGACTTGACGACCCACATCGCGTCGAGATCCGAGAGAGTCCCACATGCTCGCCAATATTTCTAGCGTGATTAGTTCAAATGCTCCTCTTATGTGTTGTTTAAAGATCACTCAATCTTTACGCGGTTAAAAAAGAAAAGCATTTCAACCACGCAGTTCAAACGTCTGTCTCATTATATAAATAACCTTTAGTGATGGATGATACCTTCATTGACACGCTGAATGATGCGTCGTGTGCCCTCCAGTTGCACCGACTGTGCGGTCGAATTTGTCCGTGTTCATGAGCCAGTAACTGGGGGCATGCGTTTACATAACGTTCAATTTTTCACAGGATGACTTTTCCCGTATGGATCACACGCTCCAAGAGTAATTATGAACCTTTGCTCAATATTGCGCACAAATGGTGCGTCAATAATGTGCTATGAAGAAGGGCCATTGGCAGAAATATCGCCGAATATATAGTTTTCTTTTTAAGGCAGTATTATTGACAAATGTGTTAGGAAGGAGGAGGCATTGTCTAGCATTGGAAGGTTACAGGCTGGGTAGACAGAGGCGAACGATCTAAGAAACATGCATAACATTTCAACTGCAGCGCCAAAAGATCGAACTGGCGACCGGATTACACAAATCCCAGTGTTTAAATCATAGCACCACGGAAATGTAGCTATTTATTTTCGCTCTGAGTGTGAGAAGGACGGCCACGTTGTTTGAGTGCGAAATACACAAAAAGAGCTTGGTAACCGATTGATTGTTAGTCGTAATCTTAAACTTCGCCTTCATGTCGTAATTATTCAACCGAATGAATGTAACGCATTCATTTTTGCCATTATATCAGATTGAATAAAAATGTATGAAACTTGGGCCTGCATAAATATTTCCCCCTGTATAGGTCCAATAAGTCACGCACGGATATGGCCATACATGGCCATCAACGCAGGACCCTCCTGAAAATGTCTTGATACTCGGTGAGGCTTTCCTGTACAAAGGGTTGCAACGTAAATGCACGTCTATCTTCGTGCCAAAAGTCGTTGTCCTTGCAAGCATACAAGCATCATCGGGCACGTTTATTGTTGTGGCCCTGATATGAGTCAGTGGTGGTAATTCCACGTTTCAGTGGCAAGAGCCACTACAGTTTAATATATCCATATATCAACGACACGTGATTGGTTCGTAACGTTAACAACTATATATTTTACTCTTACAGAATAGGAATTGTAGAGGGTTCGTGTTCACTGTGAAGCGGCCTAGTGATTCCCGTTGACATTTGTGCATCACTGGTTTGTAGTCACGACTGAAGAGCAGATCATTGGCGGATGACAAACGATGGAGATTATCGATGATTTCGGTAAAGTCATGTAGATAGGTTCAAAGAAAATAACAAAAAAATACCTATCTACGTGACTTTACCGAAAGACCCAAAGAATATTAATTCCTGCAGTCGCGAAAGCTTTAAGTGAATAATTACCGATGCTTACAATGATGTATAACGCATTGTGCTATAAAAGCGGTTTTTATTACTGAAAAAAACGCCTATCACATTAGAGCTTCCGTGTTATTAGCTCTTTTATATATATTATAATCCGGCTGATTGGCATGCACATCAGTGGCGCAGTGGTTAGCTATGAACTCGGTACCTGCGCTCGAATCCTGAGCATCAGTGTCGAGTTATATCTGAATGGGCCCTGGGCAGCCCCCCCCCTCCCCCCACTTCATCAACCCACACTGACGAACGTGGTGAAGTATGGTTAAACAACCCCCATGACAGATACGACATGGGGAGGCCACGTCGTATCAGCACGTCCATTAGTAGATCGACAAAGGTCTGTGCATTATTATTTTATGAATGCTCATACAATAATAATATTTTTTTATGAATGCTCATACAACAATAATAATAACAACAACGGTGCACGGCTGTGTTTAAGCGATGGAAAAGTGTCACGGTGGGTTGTGAATCTCAATGAGCGACCAACTGTTGCCACCAACTGTTGCGACTCGCACGAAGACGTTGTTGAAGGAGCCGATGCCGATCAGTGGTCATATAAATGCGCGTATTGAAATTCAAAGGGAGATGGTGGCAATTGATGAAAATGCTCAAATAGATAATATCGCGTGCATTCACAGAATGTAAATTTTCAAACATCCACGCAAATAATGAAGAACATACTGGCACGTAAAAATGACTTCAACCTTTCACGGCAAAGCAGTGAAATGTTCTCCATGCATTCTTCCCCTGCCGAATTTGCTTATCACATTGCAATTTCCGTTCATTTTTGTTTGGGTGCCTCAAAAAGTAATTTTGCAGCGTTTCGTTTCAAAGCGATTCTGATGCGACCATCACACGTCCCATCGTAATTACACTGCCGTCCTCAAATCAACCTCTCCGGGAAATGGGACATTGTGACATGGATTAAGGGAGCACACGATTGCTGTGGTCGCGCTCCTCTAGAAGAAACAGAGCAGGGTTACAACTTATCGCTTTCTTCGAAACCACATGTTTTTTTTATTTCAGAGGGAAAATTACCCTTTTGAATGACCATATATCTACATTGATCAATATGCGCATGACTACTTTGGAGAGTGCTAAACACACACGCGGAACAGCGCATTGTTGGGGTACGAAGGCTTCGCCTGCACTCTGTTTCACGTACGCTTTAAATGTATTTAAGGTTTTTAAAATATATTTTGCCACTCATCAAAAAGTGAACGTGCTGAGAAGAAAACATCGCTACAAGTGATGATGGGCGATTGACAAGATTTGCAGTGGAATGCCAGCTAAGGGGAATGAGAGCACGTGGCAGAGAGGATGATGATGACCGCTACTCGTGGCCAGATCAGTTTAATGCACGAGCGCGATGAATTGTGGCGTCACTGGACCACGAGGGATTGCGACGGCCTAGCGAGGCCTACATCTAGCAGTGGGCAGACAATGGATTATGATGATACTGGAACTTCTCGTTCACGATGGGCTCGCTTCTACTGTCGGTGAGGCGCGCGCATGGATAATGTCTGTCTCTGCACAGACTGGCTTCAGGAGCACTGGCAGAGTTGGGGGTGAAGCGTTTATCTCTGGCACCGCATGTACTGATGTGTGTGTGTGTGGGGGGGGGAGACAATCCGTGAAACAGCCCTGATTTCTGCGGCAAAACAGAACGTGTGAATTGCGTTACCAGCTTGGGCTAGAAATAGGATTATTGCCATGTGTAAAGACCCAACAATGAACGCTGATGAGTGGCACATTTAAGAACGATCACTCGTGTGTTGTTATTGTTGACATTACACTGATACTGTCGACATGAGTGTTCCGTATATGGCGTTAACGCGTGGAGAATATTTATTTCCGCGAGGCCAGTAAAAGTATCCAACTCGCACGTATATAACGAACAAGGGTGGCATGGAGTCGTCTTTAATCAGTAAAGGATTAGGGGGAGGGGTAACCCCAGTTTGACAAACAATAATTCATTTTTTTCTCGACAGGTGGCCGTAAATACACGTTCAGCAAAATGTACACAATTTTTAAATCAATGTTAAGCAAACGTTTGGAGAAAACGTTTACATAACATCAGAATAAAATCACGGTGTGCTGTTAGGAATGTTCAACATTAATTCGAGTAGGTCTATAGATGCATACACACACGTGTCCCTGTGCGATATTAACCTCCATAGCACATCCATACACAAGACATTCACAAACTCAAGCGAGGGATTAATGAGCCCCCACAACCAACATACGACGGGACACTTTGCACACACACGCACACACCACCATCATCATCATCATCATCATGTTTGTACACTCTACATGTGGCCAGGCTACGTAGCGTAAGAGTCAGCCAGACGGGTAGTAGGGCGAGTCGCTGTGGTAGTTGTAGTCCGGGCACACCTTCTGCACGAGTCTGTAGTCCGTGCTGAAGAAAGCGATGTAGATGCAGATGACGCTGAAGGGCTTTGCGCACAGCCACGACACGTGGCTCTGCGTCTGCTCCTGGTAGCAGACGCGAGACGGGTCGTAGATGCATAGCACCGTCTTCGTGGACTTCTCCGTCTTCTCGTACTCCACGTGGCAATTGAACTTGGTCTCCTTGGGGTTCACGAGAGCGGCCGACTGCGCCGGGGACGGCTCGAAGTCCACGGACTTGGAGGGCGGCACCAGGCTCAGAGACACGTTGCCCTGGCCGGTCGAGTTGTGCCGAAAGTAGACGCTGAACGTGCCGTTGCCGTGGTCCACGATCTTGCCCGTGATGAGCAGGTTGAGCTTCACCGTCTTGATGTTGGAGTTGAAGTCTCCCCAGCCGAACATCTTCTTGAACTTGCCCGACTTGACGATGGGCCGCCGCTTGGTCCGGGAGAGCGTCTCCGACCTGCCGGTCCGCCAGCTGGACTGCGGGGGCCACGACCAGCTGTCTCGCGCGACGCCCGCGTGCGCGCGTGCGTCGTTGACCCTTTCATCCTCCGCGGAGCTGTCCTCAGTGTCCCGGCGCTCCTCTCTGTTGTCGGGACTCGGCGGGCCCTCTTGCAAATTGCTCGCAGTTCTGTGCGGCGCGCCCGTAATCCAGTCTTTGATGTCGCCGCTTACGTGATTGCTTTCCACCGTGTTGCACATCTCAGTGCTTCGCTCCTCGACATCCGTTGCCTTGAGTGACAACACAGGGACATATTATATTTTGCGTTTTGATTCATCGAATTGTTTCCCCCCCGTTAATCACTCTATAGGTCAGTGCACGCGGTCGCACGATAGCACGCATTTTTATAGATTATCGGGTGGCACGTGTCTACGTAATGTGAGTGCATACACAAATCATCGCCATCATCATTACCCCCCCCTCCCCCCCCCTTACATCAGCTCATTAGCGACCAATTTCTTACACGGCTCCCTTTCTGTAGCAGTTATGACGGCTTCACTCAATCTCAATAATGCTTTCTTCAAGCCGCGGCGGCATCCGTCAACATGATTTGCTGTTTGCCTCCTTTACTCTCGTTTTCCTGTACGCGCGCGTACATGTACGCGTACATGTACGCGTGTTGAACTTCTTTAGCCACCGTACGTAGCCAACCGTGCTAATCGGACGGACGTAGAGGCTGTCACGTGCGCAAAGCAGACGCCAGAAGCAAATGACTACATTAAGTTATCGCAGTTTGGCAGTGCTACACTTAACGCGATTGCGCGTTGGGGGAAAAGGTTGTCGATTCTTCAAGAAGACGGTGATACATTGCCGTAGATATTACAGCCTCTTAATTGTCAAACGTACGCCGAGCGTGCAACAACTGCTCATTACTGCATCAAATCAACCGTGTTCTCCAAGAGTTGGGTGTTTATTGCTGTTTATTACACACCATAGAACCTTCAAACTATTTAGCGGATCACTGACTTAATTAAAACGGTGTCTGAAGACCCCTTGCAATGAATAGGCGCTTCAGCCACAATTATTCACGCTATTAATCTCGGAATTCAGGAGAGTACAATTTATTTAGGGGCGGCGGAGCTTAAATGTGGACTCTTAAATTAACAATTCATTATAGCAGGGATTAATATTGCGCACGTACATCAAATCATCAATGCGCACGAATTTCAAGCGTATCGTCCCATTTCCTTCCATAAATGTTAGTCGTAAATCCGTTCAGAACATTTAACCCGATGCGTAGTCAAACGTCTGTGGAACAACGGGGTCAGACATTATCACTCGGTCCCCTTACGCCTTACAAACAGCACCAGGCTGCTGTGACACACACACAGGGTTGAACTCCCCCCCCCATACAACGCTGCTTTCACTCACCAGAATACCTCCACTTAAATGCATGGATGGGTTGCGTTTGCACCGTCTCTCATTAATGACGCATTGAATAGAAACAGAGCACATGTCACTAATCGTGACTTCTAAAACCATGAACAATTTCCAGCGATAGGCGTTGGCAGCGGTGTGGAATCGCGGACGGAATTTTGTGTCGCCCTCCTAGCCCCAACTCCACGGCACATTGACTTTCTGTGAAAGGGCCCGTCCCTCGAAACGTCACTCGTTTTGCGTTTACGCGTCAGCCGCGATGCCCGGCTCGCTAGCGCCTGGCCCTGACGACTCTCTCTCTCGCGCGCTCTCTCTCACCTTAAGACAGAGGCCCCCGTGCACAAGGACGATCGCAGCCCAGATCAGCATGGTCCCGGTCCGCTTCGCTGGGGCCACACATGCGGCCACGCAGAGCGCCCGACTCCACAACAGTGGCAACTGGCCGAGCCTCCCCCCTCCACTCTCATCCAATCACACCCCCCCCCACCAGCACCCCAAACCCCCACCACCAACCACCCCTCTCTCTTCCCCTACAGCACTAACGCGTCCCCCCACCCGTTTAAGTCTATTGCACGCAGTGCTCTGCAATGGCGACAAAGCGACGCATATCACCCACTGACATTCACGTTTCTATTAAATCCACCTTTAAAAGTCGCCCCCCCTCCCCCTCCTCCTCCTCACCCGCCTTCTCGCAGGCACCGCGCTGAACGGAGCGGAGATGAGGGAGGAGGAGCGAAGAGGGAAGGGGACCCCTTAGTGGAGGAGCGAGGACACTGATCGCAGATCGAGCACTTGGGTGGAAGAACAAGGATTGCAGGTGGACCAAGCGAGGGCCCCGGGTGGAGGAGGTGACAAGGACCAAAGTTGCAGGAGCCAGGACTCGCCGCGGTGGAGGAACGAGACAGGACCAGGGTGAAGTAGGAGCCAGCAGGTCTCTCGTATAGGAGCGGATGATCAAGTCGGAGGCCGAGGAAGGATCCAGGTGCAGGATTGGGAACTCGGATAAAAGATCAAGGACGCGTGTTGGAAGAGCGATGCCCCCGCCGGTGGAGGAGCGAGAGGAGTAGGAGGGTAGGCGGTGGAGGAGCGGGGAGGATCTGACAAAGCGCGTGGTGCCTCCTCTCTCCCCGAGCTCAGAGCGTTCTCTGAGCTGCGCGCTCCTGCACGCCCCCTTCCACGTGCCCGTTACCCTTCCTTTAACCGCCCCGATGCGCCCACCCACGCGTGACGCGTAGAGAGAGGTGCTGGGTGTATGTGTGTTTGTCACTGGGGAAGACCTGCAACACACACACACAAAGCCCGCTCCGCCCAGATGCATCTCACACCTCGTGACGTCGGGCGATATGTGAATCTCCTGTGCCAAGAGCAGTCATTGCCGCTGATTTAATAAGATTTTTTTTACACACTTACACGCACGTGCCGTCACATACGGACGCAATCAAGGCCACTGGGGTATCAGGTGTGTGTCTGACTGTGGCGTTGACAATGTGTGAGATACCCGCGTAAAATCATCATTACTATTAACAATTGTGAATAATATTTATCCCTTTGTCAATTCGCTTATGGGTGAATGTCTCCCCACGCTGAGGTGGTCATGTCGGGAACGGGGCGTCCAGGACCTGTTCCGTTGTCACTTGCCACTGATGTTAGCCATGGCCGGGAATTGAACTTAGGTGGCCGGATTCATAGCGCAGCGTGATAATCACGTTCGACCGCTCTTCCACCAACTATGACATAATTTTGCATTATTATTAATTTTTACGTCATTTTTCGAGTTCCCATTTTAGTTAGGGTCAAGTGAGCCCAACATACATCCTAGGTCAGTAAATCCAGTACTCCACCTGTCTCCTTGAGTAGCAACACCTCCGATCAGCACGGTTGGCTACGTACGGTAAGAAAGAAGTTCGATGTACATACATACAACACTGGATGGTAAGTTAACAGTGTTTGTACAATGGACACTGGTCCCAGAAATGTGGAATTTGCATCTCGTGGAAGATGCACACCGCCCGACGATTTACATTTTCCTTCCCCTGCACCTCCGATTCGCATGGTTGGCTGTGTACGGTGCGAAAGAAGTTCAACTTGCATACATAAACACGGACACACTCGACAGTCGACACTTCTAGGTGACGCGCGTTTCGTGCACTTCGATATGAACCCGAATCCCGCCACGGCTAATATCAGTGGCGAATGATATCTGAAACTGCAACAAGGCACTCCATCATATCAACCCACAATGACCAGCGTGGAAAAGTATGGTCAGGTATACCCCCATGACCGATACGGTGTGGGGAGGCCTTAATTCAGCAGTGGATTGACAAAGAGTAAGTTACTTATTCATGTTTTTACTATACACTTTCTCATATCAGCAATATTTCGTAAGGACTCTACTCGTTCTGTGCAACATTGATGTTTTTGCCTTTTGGTTTTGTTGCTGTTGTGTGGATTTCACCACGGATTTTCCTTTGTAAAATCGCCGGTCAACTGGCTAAACGGGATCATCCGCGTAACAAATCAAAATAACTTAAAAATTAAACAGTAACTTACATATAAATTTTCCATAATATATTTCGTGATGTTTGAATGTTGAATGAATCGGGCTTGAGTTGAGTCGAGTCTGCCCGAGTCAGCGACCACGGAAACAAATCACATCCAGTATACTATCTCTATTGCTGTGGGTACGAGTCACGTGCCTACTTCTAATCGTACCAGCGACCCGAAAGAAAATCGTGGGAAATTAAGTTACTATTTCATATAAAATAATTAGATTTATCTCTTCGCCTATGAACTCTCCCAGCAAATGCGTTGCCAGCAGCATCTGTTTATTAAGCACGCAGACTCTGGGACCGGGGATTAGATATTCAGAGTCTCATCAGCAGCGCGTGGCCTGTTGAACAATAACGCAGCCGTTCACGGTGTGATGGGCAAGGGCCCCAGCAAGAACACCGTGGGGCCAACCAAGGTCCCCAAGGCTGAAGGATATAAATGTTTGTTTTATTTTATCTTACCCCTAGAAGTTTCATCCCTCTGGGAGGGACTATAATCGACCGTGTCCGCCACGTGCCCAGACCTGACCGAGGAGCAATAAATCACGGCGGCGTGGAGATCATTATCTCGCACCCCGCTCTCGCCTTTGGCTCAAACGCCGATACGCAAGTGTGGGTTCCTTAGTCCAGCAGTGGATAAACGAAGGCTGATGATGAACGTGATCATCTTCAAATACGCGATCCTATTCACTTCACGTTGCAACCGTGTTGCATCATCATTAATAATTAGATGTTAATGATTCGAAAAAGTGTTTCAATGTTCAATGGGAATACTTTCAGCTTTTAACTTTGCTGAACTTTTAACCCGAGTTTGATTTCTGGACACAGATATTATCAGAGGCGAGTGATATCCGAACCAGTCCTGCACCCCCCCCCCACGCCCTCCCCCTCTCGCCCCATTCCTTCAGTCATTAATTCAGTGATTTCTTCAGTGATGAGTGACATTTGATGTGGTCCTAGGACCCCCCTCCACCCTCCCGTCAACCAACCCGCACTGATCGGTGTGGTGAAATATGGTCAAACGAACTCCACCACCGATAACAACGTAGGCAGTCCTTCGTCCAGCAATGGATTGACAAAGAGGTATATATTTTAGTTACTTTTATTCGTCGATAAAATGTGGACGGTTAGATATTCATAGAGATAATAGGGCAACGACCACGTGCCCGCACAGTGATGAATGGATTGTTTCAAAAAGACTTGAACAAGAGGTATTGTCATTTAGCAATTCCTCACCTCCCCCAGCCATCGTGAAACCAGCATATGCAAGCGAGCTACGTTTGTCTAAATGTTTGAGGAGTAACATTAGACTATATTGGCCACACACAGCGATCGGGGATGCAACGCTGATGAAGCCCATTTACCTGCTCGTAGTCATCACTCATTAAGTGACGCATCATCCCTGGCCTCATCATCATCAGCCATCACCGATCCACTGCTGGATGAAGGCCTCACCAAGCCGTCGCTGTCTCTCGTGATACTGCGGTGTAAGTAATACCACCTCGCATGGCTGGTCTCTGTGCGAATTGACTGTTTTTATAGTGGTCTTCGCATTTCTCACAGGAATGTGTATAGAGTGCTTCAGGCATTATAAACAAAAACAAAAAAACGGTCAATGCAGTTATTTTTTCATTTAATTATAGCAGCCAGCGTATTTTAGTTTTAAAAAAAATCCAACTCGCTACCGAGAAAGCGAGCAATGCATTGAATTGAACGATTATTATTGGAAATGCGGTTTCTTTTCCCATTATACCGTATTTTTCAATTACGTATTCATAATTAAAGCAGGGCCTATGCATGTTCTTGCACTACGATTGTCGATACACGCATGCCCATTCTGCATCCATGTGGTGCCTGCGGTGTTAGTTTTTAAGACGCATCATCATCGTCGTCAGCCATGCTCAGTCCACTGCTGGATGGATGAAGACTCCACCCCCCCCCCCCCCAAAGCATCCGGCACATCTCACGATCCTGCGATGCAATAATCCCACCTATTGATACAAAAACCCAATCCAAGACACTTGCACCCAGTTATGTACATGAGCCTATATTGGCGACGTGTTTGTAAAAATATGAAATATGTTCATCCCAAGAATAACCCATTGCTGGCACAAGGCCCGATACAAGCCGTGTCAATCGCGGAGGTTGTTTGACCATACTTCACCACGCTTGTCAGTACGGTTTGATAAATAATAGGGAAGCCAGAACCGGTTCGAAAAATCACTCGACACTGATACTCCGCACCTCCGATTAGCACGGTTAGCTACGTACGATGCAAAATAAATTCAGTATACATTCACGTTAGCTGTGCCTTGGAAGCGAACTCATGTAGCGGGTTCATTGCACAGTTCTAGAAACACTGCGGCTCGACTCCACCCCTTCATAAGTATTGCATTTGTATCAATAAATAATGCCTAAGATATACGCTGTTAATTGGTTATTGGTATAAGTCTGAATGCAGGAGGTGTATTACATCACCCGCACTAATTGGAGCGAGAAGAGGCCGCGATAACAAAATCAAAATGTCACGGATTTATCACTTTCCATTTTCAGACGCGTATGTGGCTCTCCGTACAGTAATCAGTGCCCTCGCGTTTTTTGCGTTAACTATCGTTAGATTATTATTAGTTGCAGTATCCTGAGATTATTGCATGCACGCATATACCTCGCCATTGCCTGACTGAAACAACCACTTTGTTTAGGAGGGCCTCAGCCGATTAATCTCGCCAGCAATGGCAATAGACGCATTGAGCACATGTCAGCTCGCTCCTGTAACCCACAGTCACCCAGAAACGCGCCCGATTCCGTAATATCTTGGCGGCTAAGCAGGTTTCAGCCCGAATAGTGCTCCTATGGGTGACAACCACCATGCGCAAAAGACATATACAGAGTAGCCATTGTGAGCCGTGCAGCAAAACCCATTTCAATTCCGTGCTCCCTCACACCCCCATACACCCTCACCGACCCATCAGTATGGTCAACTTTCTCTTGACACTCATCCAGCAGTGGATTGAAACGGACTGTTACACGTAAGTGCACGGCTCGCTCCTTATGACGATTTTCTCTCTCCAAAACCCTATCGTGCCCTCGCAGACCGCAGTCTCGGGAGACTCCAAAAGCCATCGGATTGTATTATCGACGTGTACGTTAAACGTGCGTTTTAAACTTTGTATTCGCCACTACGAACTGGCAGGTCGCCGACTCGCCGAGTCGAACCTCAACAAAAGAGTTGTGAAGTCCGGTGGAGCCTTCTGGCTGATGCGTGTTTTACATTTCAGTACACCTACGGACTTGGAGTGTTAGGAGGGGTGGTGGGGGGGGGGGCAACGAGCTTACATTTATCACTCTGCAACACAATCGAGCGCATTAGTACTAAATATAAACGTGTACACATTTTTTTAAAATCAAAACCACGCGCGTATTATTACCGTATTCTCTGGAATAGAAGACGTTCTGGAAATAAAGACGCACCCCCCCAAAACCTGTGCCTGGAGTCAAAATTATTGTTATACATCTGATCATCTACACATACACATACCTACCTAATATACCGGATTATAAGACGCACCACCAGCTATTATAGCGGTTTATAAGACCCACCGCCTGTTTTTTTGCTTTAAAATGTGCATCTTAGACTCCAGAGAATACGGTATCGTATTATTATTTATTATCCCCCCCCACCGCCTCCTTATTCTTTGGGGGCCGAGATGCAGTCGGATTGATGGGATGGTTTTTAAATGAGAAGTTTTAAATGGGTCCTGTGACAGCTGTAGGCTCGTGTCGCGCCTAATTGTGGAGGCCATCTCCTGCTGCTGCTGCTGCCGCTCCAATGACACTCACTGCGCAAGGAATGAGATCACATACACGCGAAACACCCATTTACCAAAGCCTCGATTATGGAACAGCCTTCAGTCAACCCGCAGTGACCAGCGCGGTGAAGTATGGTCAAAGTACGGTCAATGAACCCCCACCGGGGGCGTGACCTTATCCAGAAGTGGATTAACAAAGAAAAATGGGTTCTAGGTGCACATTTTTATGAACCAAAGCCTCTTTCTTGAATGCGATCTGAACAACGACACTCGTAGTATGTATGTTGAACTTCTTTCGCACCGTACGTAGCCAGCCGTGCTCACCCCGTGTCACCCCCGAAAAAAAACATCGAAAATCTGAAACATTCTGCGTATAAGTGTACGACACTCGGTCTGGCGGACTCCGTGCAACTGCATTGTCAGAGTGTGTCGCCAACCGATGGCGTGGGGTAGAGCCGATTTCTCATTCAATCATTCTTGAAATTTAAATTTGTTGAAAGTCACCCCGGGCTAAAAATCCTGGCTCCGCCCCTGCCCCCAGTAATATTTTCAAAAGGAAAACAAAGTTTAAAAAAAAGGCTAACAACAAATAAAATGCAGCATTCATAAATGGAAAATAACTTTTCACTTAATCTCTGGAGGCCCTCCAGCTGGCGGAGGGCCCTGGGCTTCAGCCCTTAAAGCCCCCCGTGCCATAATCCGGCCCTGCTTGTGACCCCCCCCCACACACCACGCTCGTTTGTTTGTTTTGTAGGGAAGAGGAGCAGCAGCAGCAGCAGCACTCTCCGCGAGCGCCTCGCTGCGGACACTGAGCCGATGTGCAAGTTTTACTCACGGACGCTAAGACAATCTGGATTCGTAAGGAGCGCCTTCCATATACCAAGTTGCAACCCGCACGGGGTTTGGAGCCGGTTGACTTCAATTCCATTAACAACCCACACTGATGATCGTAGTGAAGTATGGTCAACCCCCCTCCCCTACCCCACCATGACCGATACGGCGCGTGGAGGCCTTAATCTTGCAGTTGGTTGACAAAGGGCTGTACGTTAGTTTTGATTTCATTAAATGAGACACCGCTCTCGCCATCTCAAGATGCAAGACACGGTTGGGGCCTATGGAGTGACACACGCGATACGTGCAGCATGCGGGCGTCAAAGTGCCCAGGATATAACTTTCGCTTCGTGTCGTCGGTGTTTTTATTCCGGCAAGTCAGTAGACCAGTGGACGGATCATCTTGAGTGTGTAGGCGGTGCAGCTGCACCGGCGTCCAGCCGGCGAGCTACAAAGAGGAGATCATTCGTTTGGGTATTTCTTGCACCAGGGTCTAGGCAAGTGTTATTTATGGCAAGGCCCGCGGGCTACTGGCGGCCCCTGGTGGCCTTCAGTGCAGACCCCGACAATACACAACAGATGTGAAAACACCACCCCCATCATCATCATCACCATCGTGCTGCTGTCAAACCCCAACGGTTTCAAATGTGTGGCGGCCCTTGCACTGATGATGTCTTATCGGCCAAGGTGGGCCCCGTCTGAAACGTGTAAAGAACACTGGGCTACGCCACTTCGCTAGATACGCAGAGAAAATACACAGAGTATGGCCTTTAAAAACTCTCCAAGGTGAGCAAGAGATAATAATCTACACGACGTAACTGGTAGCCACGTAACATTTCCCCCACTTGGAAAAATATAATTGCGTTCATCGTACCCATGTGCAAATCTATAATTTAAGACGTACACTATTCAAATTACGTGCAGCACGTGTCGGTATATAGATACACATTATATGTATTCGGACATCGTTTTTACTCTTCAGCAAAGTGGTGGTCGAGTTTAACGCCGGAGTGGCAGTCGATGTTAGGGAGGGAGGAAACGCGCCCGAGAGGACGTTCACCGCCTCGATAGAGAGGCGGAATGAGCTCGGTTGCTGGTGCTGTCTGACGGATTGTTCCGTCGCAAGACCGCGTGAGATGGCGACGGCATGGAGATGTCTTCATTCCACACTGAATTGATAATGGGTGATGATGATGATGGTAATCAGATGTTGCTTTTAAGCTCAGTGGAACAAACGACACACAAGAAACACTTGAATAGATATCGGAAGTAGTTCTGGTATCACCTTCCGCGGACCCCTGCGATTCATACGATCGGGACGCAGCTCCCTCCCACGCGCCCTACTGCTGCAGGTGTTCGTGGCATTGTAATCCAACCACCGTCACCTTGGCATCTTGGACCTGTGCCCAGCAACTGAGATGTCATTTAAAAACTCAAACTGGCAGAGAAACCCGTTGCTCTGCAAGGAGAAAATAAGAGACAGTTGTCATTTTCAAAAGCTCTTCGCACAGTCCTGTACTCGGAGCACAAGTAATTTACCTTTTCATGTAATAACATGGCAAGATAATACAGTACATGTTGTGATGTTTTATATTATTATTTCCTATGATTTCAAGAATATTATGCGAAATAATTGCGTTGAATGTACTGTAGCTCAGTGGCCCTTACCCGGTTTGGGTCCCGGTAAGGCCCACTGGGACCCAACTCCGCTACTCAGCCGTATCAGCTCAGCGCACGAACTTCTAGAAGCCCCCTAACCATCAATTACCTAGCCACAAAATCAAACACTATGTTCCACCTTTGTTGTAACCTTGTGTTTCCTAATGCAATGTATCTGGAAATAATTGTAGTTGTGTTTGAATATTAATAACTGATATCCTGCAGCTTTCAATTTACAAACACGCGCCTTTGACGAGCACATTTCATGGCAGTTATTTTCCAACAGAGTTCTGTAAACACCACAATATCCATGGATTCTCGCTGTGTGTTTTGTATTCGTGCACACAATAGTTTGGATGTCATAAAGAAATGACAAGTACATCAATATATATAATTACATTAGCGGGTTTCGGAGTAGGAAACACGATTAAGCAGCAGAAGTCATTTGATTTATTTTGATATGCGTTCATTACAGGATAACTATACCAAATATAAGGTTGAAAATATAAACTGATTGAATTGACATCGTAAAACCCGATAATGTACGGAGACCATAGATCTACACTATTGCTGTCCTTCACCTTTACGCCAGAAAAAAATATAGCGCTTCAAAAATATTTTACGTTAAATCCATAACCGCTACCTGTAATAGTTTCACATGTAACATGTGATCACATTAACGTGTGTCATGTAATACAGGCACGGTAAACTCAGGATTATGAAACATCACACTTGGAAAACTGCACTGCCAAATGCATAACGCTACAAATTGACAAACATTCCAATAGAGGACAAAGTTGATTTGAACAGTCTGCCTCAGCAGCAGACCATGCTTTCCCACCTGATTTTGGACGCTTGTGTTGCGCCCGAAACGTCGTGATTTATTTTATTTTATACCCACGTGACTTTTCCCGAAAGAGCCAAAGGGTAGAGGACAAAGTCTTGAGACTCGGTGATGCTTTCCTCGATAAATCAAAGGCGCGATTATCATTATTGCAGTCACAGCATGACAACCAAAGCAGCAATACCATTATTGTTTGAAAAAAATAACCTCACGAAGTACAGTTATCCATTTATACATTTTAACATAAAACGTTTAAGACACCCTTGGACAACACAAGGTTTTGGCTGTCTGGCTTTTCAAGCAACACATGACGAGGCTTAAACAAACACGACTACTCTCGTGACAGCAACTTTGGCCAACGAAGAGGCAATGTTTCACCTGTAGCAACTCTCAACCACGCAGGCAGCAAGCCAGAGTCAAGATGCGTCGCTCAAGGGTTTACAATCTCTGTACAAACTCAGCTGCTGTACACGTTGTACAACGCAGTGAGCTCTTGCCAGTCGGGTCGGAACGATTCAACCCTGCCCGCCGATTTGATATAATTGACGCGATTCCTTGAATGTGATCGGATTCAATATTTTTTATATATATTATAACATTGTAGTGAACGTGGAGAGTGGTGGTACATTGGTCAGCACATGACCAAAGCGACCTGAGTTCGCTTGAAGTGAGCCACGGCTAACATCAGTGATGACTGATGTTTGAATTGGGGGCCGTCCATAAATGACGTCGCGCACCTGGGGGGGGGGGGGGGGGGGTCAAAAATCGTCCAAAATCGCGTAAACGTCATTTATGGACGGCCCCTTGGTCCTAAGCACCCCATTTACCAACCTGCACAGCACTGCGTGGTAAAATGTGGTCAAACCCCCAAACGACCAAAATGATGTGAGGTAGGCCTTCATCCACCAGTGGATAGACAAAGGGCTATATGTGTGTGTGTGGTGAATGTCGCAGCCTTTGACGGCTTGCTGGGGTCACCTGAACGCAGTACGTACAACACATATGCGAATCGAACCCACGTGCTGCTTAAGGCAAGACTCGCAGGGCAACAAGGCAGTGTGCTCAGGTGGGCAGCACTGAAGTACACTTGTTCTGTGCCAGTGTAAGTGGCCTTTGTGATTCGGAATAGATCCACGGCGAGAGTGCGCGCACAGAAGTTTGGAGCTTTTCCACGTAGTCCGCTTCAAAGTCATTGCTAACGATGCTTCTGAACAACACTAAGACTCCAGAAGCTTGGTTGAGATTTTATTGGCATGTTTTTTTTCGTTGTCATCATCTCCTTCGGCATGTACAAGTTCATCAAAGTTTAAATATCGTCAATATTTGAATAATTGCATCGAAAACGCTTGGTATACTACGTAACTTATACTTATTCATGGCGGGCATTTAGTAAAATGACTACCATGTCTGTTATAGGGCAAATCTGTAATGAACCTATAGCAAACATTCTTTATTAGGTCATGTCCTGTGTACTACATTTTATACTTTTATCATTAAAGTCACAATCTTTAACATATCTGCTGGTCTTCTATACACGCGACTCGATGTGTATATCATGAGTTTAGATAATCGTTATTAATCGATGCATCATTATACAGTACTCTCGCTGTCAGAGGGGAAATTATTGGATGTTACACAACAACCCAGTTTATCTGACCAACGCTTATAATAATCCAAATAAATACGGATAACTTAACATGACCGTTTAAACCTAAGCCTTGACACAAGCAGACGACAAGCAACGTACTGTACCTATTTAAATGTATCTGTATTGGTCTTCGCATTTACTTGTTAAGCATTGTATCTGCAAGCTACCATTTCCATAGTAACATTTCAATGCAGCCTGTGCAGCCAAACTCTGCAAACTGTGCGTTTTGTGGTTAGGAGTGCGACCAAGGGACACGTGTACACCTCTACACACGCACCTGGGTATGTCTCACCGTCACTAACCCTGCAGCATGGCCCCTGACACTCTTGTTGCGGATTGGTAAATATTCAATAAGTTGGCAAAGTACTCCTTATCTCCGGTGCCCAAACTATTTCCTCGTGTACCTTCTAAAGGTCGTAACTCTTAACCCGGTTATCAATGCTGCATATAGCAATAGCCTTAGAATAGCGTTGCATGCCTTTATTATGAACCAACGTTCCAGTTATCCGGCTGATCGTAAATATACATGGCTGTACTTCGACGTTCGTATTGATTTAGGGAGTGCACATTCTAGATCTGACTGCACATGACTTGTACACAGTAGGACATAGGCCCACTGGGATATTGTTTTTTTAAGAAGCAACTAGCGAAGTCCTGAAAGCTTAAAATCCACAATTACTATTTTATGGCATCATTGAAAATACATGACACTCCACAATTGACTATTTGTATTGTATCTGCTCCCCACTGATTGCCACGTAATGGACTAAATCGACCAATCCTCCTGCTCTCGATAAACCCCCGACTTTACGGGCAATGGAACCTTCGTGAGCTATCACGATTTTCCTGGAAGCTCCTCAATTCCAAGTTTAACGACCACATTATTCAATATATCGGCTGCACCCCTGACGACAAAGTCCACAGTTTCACCACACGACCTCCAGTGTAATATTACAACGGACAGGTTACAATACAGTGTCTGCATACACATCATGTCGAGAAGAGCTCAGCTTCTACTGTTGGCACATGTGTGCGAGTGTTTTTACGATGCCCGTAATGTTAAATTCGCATGATTACACGTCGGTGTCATGTGGAACGGAGATGTTGTGGCGTTGCCGAAGCCTCATTGTGCCTCGACGTTGACCCAGCCTTCTTGGCTGCCAGGCAACCTGCTCCGTGTTAACGCGACAAAGAAAAATCCTCGCACCTGAGTCGCGCAGAAATCCCTTAGCCCCTTTCTTCTCTCTCTCCTTTCAATCCCCGTACTCTCCCCCTTTGCGATTGTACGGACACACACCTATTCATTAAAAAACACGCACGCACACAGGCACACAGGCGTGGCAAACATCTCATTCAAAGGAATAACGGCGGATTGTGCGGAAAACGCTGTGCGTAAAAAGTCTCCGCACCGTTCCTTTCGCGGTGCAGTTTAAACAAACGTCACGATCGAGCGTATTTACCAAGTGCCGCCGCGATAGGTTTGGGTTTTTTTTGTCTTGCACGTATATAATTAAGCGAACGATCAATGAGACGTTAATAGTAAGTGAATTGATCTCGAGGTTGTGGCTTTGTTTAGGGCAGATTGCATCGGCAGGGAGAAGAGTCGCGTAGGCCAGGTGTTTGAGGAGGAAGGGTGTCTGCAGCCAGAGAGGTAACACCGGGTCGAGTTACGGCCGTTGGGGTAAAGTTTGGATTCCTTTACAATTCCACTGTGCCGTTAAATCCCCATTCACTGGCACGTGGTATAAAAAGGGGGCACCCAGGAGAGACGAGCTTATTTCACGTGAGCGCATCCATCACAGCAGGTAAGCAGCGGCATCGACTCGCGGGTTTAGGAAAGGGTGAAGTGGAGGCTCTGGACACCTCGAGATGTGATTACGTATCAAAACAATAGCTTGCCATAGTCAATTTTATTGTTTTCTATACGGAATGTGATCATCGTGAACGTTCAAACACGTGAAATTCAAAGGCTACCACTTACACATCGTTGTTGGTGATGCACAGGGAGGTGCGTTTTAGTGCGTCGATGAGAGTGCGACATCGGGGCTTGACCAGGACTTGAGGATGTGCGTCGCATGAATATAACACAATCTTTCAAACGTCAGAATCAGAATGTGTATTATTTATACCGATTAGCTATAAAGCTCTTTATCACAGATGTCTAACGTATTTAAATGCACGGTCTTTACAAAATAAGAAATACATACTAATTAAATTTGAATACATTTTAGATGCGTTTGTAACGTTACGTGTAATGTACAGCATCGTTAGCGGTATATTACACGGGTCTTCTGCGGTGTAACAACAGTTCGCCAGACTGTTCAGCTAACAGGACAGTCACCCCCCGTATTTTAGTCCGACCAGCTGAGCATTTACCCGACTGGTGCTACAAACGTGACCAACGAGCCCTTCCGATATGTTTCGCGACAACGAAACATCTCTCGAAACGATGATGCTCATTTCGAAACAGCTTTGTCCGTGCCGTTAACTCTGCGCAATGTGCTTCTCCCCCCATCCATCGACACCCGTGGCCACGTGCGTCGTTGCCACAGCCAAGAGGCGTGGGGAGCAGAGGAGACTGAATACTGCGGGGAGAGAGGCGAGGAGATTGCGCCCGGATGGACTACGGCGGGAGGAAGCCTCCGGCTCGAGCGACTGTCGAGCAGGGGAGCTCCGTCCATGACGGGGATTTGTCGTGTGTACTTGTCATGGAGTTGCTCTCTTGCTCGCCGTTACGCTGCTCTCTCCACGATTAATGTATCCTCCCCGTGCGAAGGAGGGCCGAGGTTGGGTCGGTGAGGTGGTGGAGGGCATCAAGACGAGGGTCGGGTTCGGAGGGACGACAAGCGTCAAAATCGGCGTCGCTTTTAAAAAAAAAATTGAAGCCGGTGCTGGCTGCCAGTAGTTTTTTTTGTGTTCGACGCGCAGACTCGTAATGCCATGAATCCACGCGAGGACGCGTTGCTTGTTAAGAGGTGTCGTGCGTCAGAACTACACAAAAAATATTCGGTAGACACGTCGCACTAAAACAAACGCGACGAAAAAATAAGACGGCGAAAAACATCAGCTCACTTATTCTTAGTTCTTTCGGTAAAGTCACGTTGAAGAGAAACAACAAAATAACAAAATATATATAAAACAATAAAAAATTCTCACGACGTTTCGACCATAACTCAAACGGTCATCATCACCTGATGACTTCACGTGACTTTACCGAAATAACTAAGAATATGAATTACTGCAGTCACGAAAGCTTTAAATCAAAATTTAAATCCGCTCACTTCTCAAATACGAGCAGGTTTCATGATACCGACGGTGGAAACTGTGCGTGCTCATTATGCGTGTAAATATGTAGGTATGATCCGATTTAAACGGATCCGTATGGTCACCACGGATATATCGAGTCGTAAATGTGAGAAGTGGCTATATGCACGAATGTTACAACGTAGCCAATGGAGCAGACAATTAAAAAATGTAAACGAGTTGATCAAACGAGACCCAAAAAGGGTTGTTTTTTTATCGAAATGCGATCAAGAATACGAATAATGCATTGCATTTCCAAGGCAGAGACAATGTATATAGTTGCGTGTTTAATTCTACTCTCGTAGCAATGCTTTTCATTACAACGATTTACTCACAAAAGCCTCACTGAGTTTCAAAACCTTTTTTATGTGGACCCTGCGTTTTGATGGCTGGCCAGTACCATAAATAAATGTTCTACTTCACGTGGGAGGAAACCAGATAGCCATTAAAAATCCCCAGGCACACGAGGAAGAGGCAATGCTCAGCAATGTCATCTTATGGCCACAGATGTACTGTTCAAAAATGAATCTGCAGATGGCATGAAAAAAACATATTGCTGTGATATCTACATAAGGAACGGTTTAGCAACCAATTAACGAGATGTAATATTTTTATTATTATAAAATATGTTTTTATTTCAACAGGTAAGGCCCATTGAGCTAGATAGCTCTGTTTCGGTAGCGATCTGGCCACAAATAATAGCTCAAGGAAGTGGCTCATCACGTGGATATGTATAGCAGACAAATACTCGAAATGCGTGTTTCTAAATGTGGAGGGAAAAACCGGAGGACCCGAAAAAAAAATCCACGTGACCACGGGTAGAGAGCGAAACGTCAACTCCAAATATATAGCAGCAGGCGTCAGATGTTGGGATCGAGCCCACTACCTCCTGAATTCCAGGCGAGGTAGTTAACATCTCGCCTCCGCAGCACCCCAACCGTCCTCGCTATTTTAAACGACAGTTGAAGTGACAGTAGATGGCGCTAATTTAAAACGCACGTTCATTGTAAAGCATGAACAATATAAGTGATTAAAGCACCAGTGGTCATTGCAAGGCCCGCGGGTCACAGGCGGCCCTTGGTGGCCTTTAGCACGGCTCCTGACATGCGCCACCTCAACAATACACAAATGTGAAAACACCCCCCATCGTGCTGTTTCAAATGTGTGGAGGCTCTCACACTGATGTCTTATCAGCGAAAGTGGCCCCCCTCTGAAAGTTAGTGAAGAACACTTGGTGATAGAGTTTTCTCAAGTTCTCTGCCCAACGGCAGGTCGATTGTTCAACCTCACTCCATCTCATTCCCATCGGATCCTGCTTCCTACTCTCTCTCTTCGTCTCCACACGCCGCACCGCAGTTCTTGCACCATAACTATGGAACGATATTTGAAGTGGCTTCCCTTTATCTCCCGCAGTGCTTTGTTGGTGACACAATTGCTGAATGAATCTTAACATCAAAGCCAGGATCGGGTTTATTGTCATCCATCATCAGCTATAATCAATCCACTGCTGGATGAAGGCCTCCCCAATCGGCCACGGTTTCTCACAGTTCCACGATCCACTTAGCAAATTTTGTAGCTCCATCTCCATGGTAGATGTACTCTTGGTCACATTCCTTCCAACATGATGCGTGATACATGGTAAATTGATAATATTTTTATATTCCATGAAAATAATGATGAACACGAATTTCGAGTGATATTTGCTTTTAGACCACAGGGCATCAGTTTAATTTTCTTAAGCGTATGTTAGACTCATTGACTACTGCGTGCAACAGACCTTAAAAGTGGCAAGCCCATTGTGACTACACCGCTGAGTGGAAAATCAACGATTGCAGCTTTTGTAGTGACAAGTTGATGTCGGGGGCAGTTGGAGCATTTGCAAGCCAACGCATTAAGTAGCCTGAACAAAAGCTGACGGTGAAGAGCAAACCTAAGTCCAACTAAAGACGAGAGGACACTCAATGATTCCACAGCCATCAGTTCAGCTGGTACACTTTGCATTCCGCCTTGTGAAGTCTTGACATTTCAATTAAAATTTATCCACTGAGGATAATTGAACAGGGACCACCGGTTCTGTAATGGGTTTTCAAAAGATTAGTAAACAACCCTTTGTGTAAGTGTGCGTCTGTTGTGTCTATGGTTGCGATGCGTCTGTGTGCATGTGTGGCTTTTGAAAGCTTTGTTGCTAGGGACGCTTCGTGGTAGGGATGTATGATTAATGACGGGACGCGCTGATTATAATGGCATTAGGTCTGTGTGCTGCTTCCAACAGGTGAAAAGGTCAACTGCCACAAGCTGCGCCAATCTGTTTGGCACAGAATTGGATATGAGAAGCCCCAATTCAGTATTCACAAGACAGACAGCAGTGTTATATTGAGCATTGCATTTACAATGTGGTATCTGTATATGCAATACACGTGTTATAAACATAACACTTGGGAGTTGTGTGGTAGGAAAATTCACAATAAGGTATTTTGTTGCACCGCGTTATCTTTTGATGTTGAAGCTTTTGAAAATGCTAATATAGAATTTACATGTAAAACATGTTAAAGATACATACCGGACTTAGTGAGCGAAAACGTAATATTTTTTCCACTTAGGAACCTCATCATTTAACTTAAAATTCTGAAAGAAGCATGGATTTACCAAAGACGTAGTGAAGCTGAATGTCGGCTCTTCAATCGGCCCAGCCTCAGGGCCTGGACTTTCCATCAGGCCAAGCATGCACTTTCACTGGGAATCATCTCTCCAGGAGGCCTGTGCCTTCATGGCTTCAGACTCTCTCTCCGAGACCCTCAAAGCCCTGTCCCCCAGGCCCGATTAATCAAAGGCTATTGCCCTGTGTATGGGCTCAAAAGAATGGTAGGAGTGGCCTGCCAAGGGACAAGGACAGCATTGCCTAACACAGGGCCCGATGAACCCTTATCCGGATGGCGACCTGCATTTGCGTACATTCTATGGTTGTGTTAAATTCCACGGATAACGAAAATTCCGCAGATGTCATCTCTTTATCTGGATCTGCTGAATTGTAATTATTTATCCATGTATCTGGTAATCATCATTTTCAACTGACTCAATGTTAATTATTGTTGCCTGTTTGTATTCTTGTCAAGGACTGCTGTGCTATTTCTCAGGATAGGCAGAAGAGGGCAGTATTACTGACACTTCATCTGTAGCTGGAGTCGTATTTGAGTATAAAAGCGGACCTCAACATGCTCTAGTGAAGGCGTGCAATTTGGTGTTTAATAAAGATTTCTGAAACAAACTGCATAGCTTTTATTTAATCTTACTGCAATTGTTAATGCCATAATGTATTTATTTTCCCCGTGTACTGTCCCAGTTAACGTTGGGCCAACATTGACATGTGGTTAGGCCCAAATTTCCACGTTTACTATTAGCGGACAGTTTTCCAATTTTTTCTTATATATATGTTTCATACACATGAAAGTATTTTGTACATAGAGTTTAGGCATATGGTTGGTGAGGGGAGAAACACCCCACACTTTATTTGACTGCTGACGAATTTTGTAGTGGACACCTACGGGCTATGGATTGTGATGACAATGAGGAGGGTTCACGACACACATTGGCAGTTAACTCACGTGATATTACACAAGAATCAATTGTGCATTTTTTAAAAGTCAATATATTTTGTAAGACCGAAACACGGCTAGTTGAGAATGAGAGGGTAAAAGTCGGGATTTTTTTTGAGGATAAATATATTTCACTAAGCGGCTCAAGTTATTTTAATTAGTCTACCGAAATGAGTGTTAGATCTACTGCTCCAATTATCCGGAATGTGCCCGATCTCGGACGTGAAGCAGCTTCGAGCCCGGATTGTGCCTGGCTAGTACTTGGGTGAGCCAACCATCATGCACACGAGGGTTGTAGGCTGCTATGGGGCTAATTTGTCAGCAGTGGGCAGTGTAGCAAAATCCATTGTATTGTTCAAAAGTCTATGTTCCCTGCCTTCACTAACGCGAATTGACCAGCGTGAAGTATGGTCAAACAACACTAACGACCAACACAACGTCGGGAAGCCTTCATCCAGCAGTGAAGTGGTATAGAACTAAATGAGTATTATTGGTATAGTTTGTATCGTGTAGTTCCCACGAGACTTTACAATGTGTGGCCAGAAAGGATGTATATTGCAGGCCTACATAATTATTACTACTAATGCTGCATAACTATTCCCTGCAACATTCCATAAGGAATGCAAGCAATTTAGGAAAACAGGTTGATTTAATCGTGCATACATTAAATCCACTAAGGTATGAACTCATCCGTCACTGAACATTTTTACCATATTCCAATTTCTATAACGTTAAATACTGTACTGCACATGGAGTGTGTTAACATTATACGCTTCGGCAAAACGTGGGCATTATACCGGAAGGCTGCATCTGCAGATTTCTTAATTTGATAACGGTTACATAGTGACCTATTTGAAATATATACTTCTCGTGCATAAAGTCCTGTTGCTGTTTGCTGCATTTGGGTTCCTTCGAAATAAATACTTACTTCGGCCTTAATGAAACTTAAATAAAACATCAACAATTCTAAAAATATATATTTGGGATGTCACAAACTACTGAAGTGATAAAACAATATATACTTTATTCAAACTCGCTCGATCATCATTCAACACCATTCAAACGTAGAATTACAGTCATAATGTGCAGTCTGTTTTGCACTCTGTGAATGGTTAAATATTTAAATTTTAAGGTATGGAAGCAATTATCCATCTATTACGTGTGTTGGGAAAGAAAGCAGATATTCAATTAGAATTAAAAGCGATATAACAAATAGGTTTATGCATTGTTGGCGAATGGTAAACTTTTTTCAAAACGTGATCACCAAACGATTGTGAATAATGCAGAACTAATCACTTTGAAATGTAAATATGGATTTAAAAGAAAAAAAACACATCCACAAGCTAAGAATAACTATGTTGAATTTAAACTAAACTGCGACCTTAAACCATATCACCTACAGAGAGATGATTGATAATTGCAATGGCCAGAGTCGAGCCGATTCTATCAAATTTTAGATATTATTAATACTGGACTTAAAGCTTTGAATCTATCTACGTGACTTTACCGAGACCCAAATAATATTATTAATACTCTCGGTGTTGGTGCAGTGTAAATAATGAATACTGCTACTACTAGAAACACCATAATGCTCTAGGTTTGTCTACATTCTGTTCGAAGCTTACAGCTGTAGACACAGAAAGTTTAACTGCTCCAGAGTTGAGCTACATTTTGTGCTGTGTATTATTTTTTCTGCTGCCTGCCTAATATGACGTTCCTGAGTCGTTATGAACGTTTGATTAGTCGATATAAATCATGGCAGCACAAAGCTCCCACCAAGTATGAGACCGTGCGTTTAAATCTCAGCCGGCGTTGATTAAACTCTCTGTTTCTCCCGAGTCAATCAATTAATACAATGCTTTACGGGTTAACTCATCTTTGCTGCACATATATAAATGTGGAATTACTGCCACTGGCCCACAGCCACCAATGTGGATTAGCGCTGCCTAATTCGCATATGAGGAAACTCACACTTTTGACTCAATAAACACTATAATTGGGAATGTGCGATATGTACGCTGTATACCGTAGTCGCTATAGCGACTGGTAAAAAAAAAACGGTTTGGTTTCTCGTTGTGGTCCTATATATTTAAATGTTTGTGTGTGAGCGTGTTTGTGTGAGCTTCGGGGCAAGTGGTTTCAATTTAGCTGGTAATTTATCACTTAAAGTGGAGCTCCTATATTTCTGTGCACTATTTTAAACAAAAAGTGATGAAAGGTGCTGCGAGATCCAAATTTCCAGAGGAAAATGCTGGCGTGCAAAGCGTATCGCGAATGTAAAACACCTGCACCAGGACTGCTGGCTGAGAGAGAGAGAGAGAAGAGAGAGAGACAAGTTACCGTACTCTATTATTGAATTGATTGCAGAGAACGTTTCCTTAAAAGGCTATGTTGAATGTGGATTTATTTATTTATCATATCCAAGCTGATTTTCTTACAAGATGAAAGATATAGCTGCAAAGTTTACTCTTATAATTGCTGTATTTATTTTAGGATACATTTAAAATAAAAAAAACTCACGAAAGAGCGAAATATATGACGGGTTTTCGTTGTTTTATTTGCCCTCCCGGTAACATCTCTCTGTACTACCAAAATATGCATATTGTTTGGCAACTTCAACTCTCGGTGGAGTATTTATGATTTTCTTGAGATTTGTGAAATGCGAGAGACTCGCTCTAACTCTGGATTTGTAGGCGTGAAAAAGCATAATTATGAGATCACTTTAAAACAGGATCTTCTCTTGCTGTGTGTTCAGTGACTCACAAACCAAACTGGAAAAATGTGTACAAATCTGATTTGTAATTAGAGCACTATAATTATTCTCTTACATTCTTAATATCCCATAATAGCGAGTAAAATATGGTTTAAACAAAAAAAGTGTAAATCGGCATTATCTGTGGTAATTATTGCTTTAACATCATAACTATGGTGATTATGGACATCAATAGACGTTTTCGATTTTCTTGTAAGCCTTTTGAGCTGAATTCATGGGAGGAAATGGCTTGCTACCTGTAATCGTTGCTTCATATCACAGACAGATTTCAATTTAAAGCTTTCCTGACTGCAGGGTTCATCTTCTTGGTTCTTTCGGTAAAGTCACGTAGAATGGAAATAAAATAATACAAATAAAATAATAAAATTCTCACGACGTTTTGGCCACAACACAAGTGGCCTTCTTCAGGTGAAGAAACAGGTCGATCAAGAAGACAGAACTTGAAGAAGGCCACTTGTGTTGTGGCCGAAACGTCGTGAGAATTTGATTACTTTATTTCATTATTTTATTTCCATTCTGCGTTACTTTACCGAAAGAACCAAGGAGACCACAGACAGACTCCGTAAAATACAGACTTGGCCAATGTGCACTCAGTCCCACCGGCTCTTATAATAACACGATTTACAGGTGTTGGCACAAATATGTTAAAACACATACTATAAATTCAGGAAGGTGATCCATAAACTCAAGTTGTTTATTATACGTTTGCAGATTCTCGCGGACACTTTGAGTAACGGGCCTTACTACAGATCGCAGCCACACTCGGCTCTTTTTGTTCCAGGCCTCACAGTTTGTGGTCCATCAAAAAGCACTCATTTGTGTTAAACACTAAAAACAATGATTATGTTTTGCAGGGTAACTCCCACTGTTCACATAATTGCAAATCCTCACTCTGCTAGTCTGGTGTCTTTCTATTTTAAAATTAATAAAGCAGTAGCAATAAAATGTATTCAGCAGAGTAAACACATTGTTTGAGTGATACTGCATTGGTAGCGGAGCAGAAACACAAGGGCCATTTTCCGAAACGTCACCTATTACATACGATGTCCTTGTAAGGCGGTGGTATTGACGAATGTGCTATTCAGAAAAGTAGATCGTAATCAACCTGCCACCACTGCAGCTGGTTTGATATACATTTTGAAACCTTTTAGGTAGAGAATTTAATGTGCTTTTCTTGGCAGTTAATTCGGCTATTTTATTTGGCCAATGCAAATATGGGTTGGCGTTCTCTATGCATGAATAATGCCATTCTTTTACCTAGACTAACCTAGACAGAGCACACCAGCTTCCAAGGCTAGTCAATGGTTTCATTAAAAACAGAAGATGTTCAGTTCTTGAAATTACCAGTCGAAGACTGTAGGGTGTTGTATATGGCCGATATATGACAATTACAATATTAAAAGGAGATACATTAATGTAAACAGCAGCTGAATTGCTGTCAAGCCATGGTTATTGCTTATATATAAACAATCTATGACCATAATTATACAATTTGGATATATTGCATTGAAATGCAACTGTACCTTAAGGAAATACCATACAACACAGTGCTGTACATACACCGGATATTGAGTGAATACATTCGTAGTGGTATATAACAATTCACCATGTCATTATTCAGGGCCGCAATTTACTCCAAATAATGAGCCAAGAATGTCTGTGTGTCCCGCGCGGGACGTCACTCCACTTCGGCCAGCCCCCCTCATTAATAATCATGAGCGGGTGACGTCACCCCACATGTAGCACCCCCCTCATTAATAATCATGAGCGGGTGACGTCACTCCACATGGGGGAGGGGCGAGGCGCCCCCTTCCCCTCCTCAGCGTCAGCTCACAGCCCTCACTACAAAGGCAGAACCCTCACGTCACGTGATCTCCGTGACGCTGTTGTTGAGACATCAAAGTAAAAAGGACGTCATGATGAACAAGGGATTATAAATTTCGATTTAAAGCTTTCGTGACTGCAATGATTCATCTTCTTTGGTTCTTTCGGTAAAGTCACGTAGAATGAGAATAAAATAATAAATTGATAAAATAAAATAACACAATAATATTCTCACGACGTTTCGGCCACAACACAAGCGGCCTTCATCAGGTGATCTGAACGTGGCTCTCTCACTCCAGCGCTGTCCTACCAGACAGTCTCGCCCCCTTCACCTGATGAAGGCCGCTTGTGTTGTGGCCGAAACGTCGTGAGAATATTATTGTGTTATTTTATTTGATCAATTTATTATTTTATTCTCATTCTACGTGACTTTACCGAAAGAACCAAAGAAGAAGGGATTATAAACTTTAAATTAAATAACTCTGTGTCACCGCGGCCTTACAAATTGCACACGAATTGATGCAATTAATATCATGTCGCGGTCTGTGCTTTTCGCTTGCAAGTTTCATATTTACTGCAATACACCCGCCCTTGGACGGGCAAATCATAGAATAAGAAAGAAGTTCAACAAACATATACAGTATATTATCCGTGCCATTACTCTTCATATTATCCACAATTATCGTATCCATATTTTAGCAGATAAGTGGAGGTTTGTGGAAAATTAATCCCGTTAACTATAATTTTTTGCAGATAAGTGGATTCATTTTGTGTATAATCCCACGGATATTAAGGCGTGTGTAGTTTTGGATTGGATAAGGGTACCACTGTAATTTGCATTTTAAAAAAACTTTGATTTTCACACAATTGTACGTACGGTGTTTCTTCGCTGTTTGCGAGGGATTCACTGCGGAGATGCTCATGAATAGCAAATTTAGCGGATAATGATATTGGCCGAAGAATATCGTACGTGTAACGTCTGCAGATGCTTCTAAAGCTGCGATAAGTTCTCTTTTTCTCATCACTTTATCTAATCTTTCTAATGTATTACCTTAAATACACTACTAAATATGACGATGTTGCTGCTATCTCGTTACTTTCTCTCTCTCGATGCAGTTCCAAGTGCGATTCGCGGATAGCCAAAAAAAAACCTATAATCTAGTACTCTATTGAAAAATATATGTAAACATTTTATCATTTAAGCTCAACACGACTGTATAAGTATTGAATTCCGATTTCGACGACAGACTACAATATTATTTAGAATAATATTTTTTTTCACAAATCAACAAGATGGACAAGAGGCTGGTGATTTGGGGGTTATGGAGCAAAGTTAGCAAACAGACAGATGGAGGGTAGAGGAACTCAACTTTCTTCAGCAATTGCGATGCCCTGCCCTGGTGAAGAGACGCAATCGACAGGTGAAGAGGAGAAATATTGATTTGGAGTGGCAGCTACAAAACGTCTGTAGCAAGGGCCTCGTTGCAGAAGTGCACAACGAGGTTGCTTGGTGTCAGCTTAATCCATGGTACTGCACTCGGTTTTGCCTTACACGCAGTGTAGAGAAAATGTATCCCCCAATTATGCTAAGTGTAAGTATTGAATTGTTACAGTGTGTGTACTCTGTAGTACAGTTATAAACTGAAGACAGCAAGCATTTCCGTTTGACACGTAGGCTTTCGTGACCAATATTATGCATAATAACGTTTTTTTGGGTTAGATCGCGTAAGTATAAATGTGTCGTGAACCACCGACACTGCTAATAATTAGCAAAGGTTGTCACATAAACAAAACGGGCGTTGGAGAGTAACTAATTGGCACATTTTGTTTACATGACAAACCTTACTCATTGGCTGTGTCGGGTGGTGGTGGGTTCACGACACATTTATATTTACTCGATTTTACCCAAAAAAATACCTGGATTATGAATTAACAAGTACGTATTTGTTTTACTGGATATTAAATGTAGTCATCATTAATAGACAATGTCCTCAAGCCTTAACAACTGATTATATATGACTGTAGCATGTTGGACAGGAGCAGCCATACATCAATGTACATTTTAAAGACTGGAGTGATTTTTTTTGGAACACATTTTTAAAAAGGTCATTCTTTGAGTCAACACGATTGCGAAAAATAACTGAAAAGTCTGTCAGCACAGAAGAGTGTGCGCGCCTGTTGGTGAGACAGTGATGAATAGGGCAAGTGGCCGCTGTGAAGTGATTGCTCAGCATGCAGAGCTCAGGAAGTCTGCTTCAGGGAAGATGATGCAGAGTGTGGTGCGGAGCAGCTGAAACGGAGATTTGACGGAGCCATCCTCTACACATCTTCAGCAGCGATGAAATTCCATCTGCAGGGGCCAAAGGGCTCTGGTGTTTTCCTAAGCAACGATAACCAAAGTGAAAACTCGGTGGTGAAAAATAACGTAAGCAGTAACTGCATGTGTGTGTGTGTATATACACACAGAAAATACTGTGCCAGTGAGCAATGTCTTTGTATACTTTATAACGTTAGAAGACGATTGCTGATGCTTGTTTCCTTATGGAATGTACGTTCACGCAGGCATATGTGTTGTGCCATTTTCAAAACACGTGGCATGCTCTCTGTATGAACGGGATTAAAGGTGTACACTCACAAAGGCCGCTGTGTGCACCCCAGTGGACACACATTTAATACGACACATTATTCACGCTTTGTGTGTGTCATACATGCACCACGTGGATGATGCATTGGTCGACATTGAATTTGTCTTTTTACTTATCCGCTTTCAAGATTATTTTCTGTTGTCAATACCAGTGGCATGTCTATTCGGCTATTTAAACTGAGGTGGATGGGGGAGGATAGCATAACTCGTTTTTAGTGATCAAATTCTAGATTTGAAGCTTTCGTGACTGCAAGGATCCATACTCTTTGGTTCTCTTTTTCTTTTTTACTTACGTGACTTTACCGAATAGAACCAAAGAGTATAGTGATCAAATTGTTTAAATGAGTCACTCAAAGCTATAAAACTGCCACCAAGGTTGTAACATTCCCAATGGATGAGTTATCTAACTGTTAAAATAGCTACCACTTGGCCTTAAATCAGTATAAATTGTACAAAACCAAGGCATTAATGCATGTAAAATAACAAACGTAACAGTACTGCTGGACGCATGTTAAACAGAAGTGTAAACTATCACAAACAAAGCATGTACTATCCGAGTACTGTATTACAATAATAATTATAATATAATTACCATGATCCTAAAAACAACTATGGTTCACCTTATATTGCCTATCATCCTAACATCTTTGACTACATTCCAGTACAATGGACATTATTACAAATACACGCAGCCTTGTTTGTAGCCCAAGTATCATATTTGCAAATAGTTCCGTTAGTAACGACAGTGTTTTGTTAAAACTCACTTGACACGCGCAAACTTGCACGTAAACCGGAAACAATACGGAAATGGCACTGAAAACAAATATCAGGCAATGCACATGAGGCCAGAATGCAAAAATTGTGTAGTTTTACAGTGAATCATGAGAATGTCACTGGGTGGTTCGTCCTTGATTTTGTTTAGTTTCATTCTTGCGTGTTTGGGTCTCATTACAAGATGATAACCAGATCGCTCAAAGATTTTGTGCATTCAATGGCATTGTTTTGGCCTTCATGGAGAACAGATTTCGCTCAACGGACCGCTATTGTGGAGGGCTCGCACACGCGGATGCATTCCATCGCTTCAGCAGCACGGCGGCGACCTGCTGTGTGCTGCGTCGTCTCGGGAAGGCTGGAGTTGGTTGTTAAAATGGGAAAGTATTTTTTTAAACCTACGTTTACCTCTAAAAAGTTGTTTTAAAAAACACACACACACGACCTGAGCGTTTCTTGTGCACCGTTTTATTATTTCGCCCACGCATTAAACCGCACACCACATCTGCATATTTACAAATGCCACTCTTCTTGAAGGCGGTGTCACTCCTGCACCTCTGACTATGCACTTCTCCATTCCAAATATTCTCAACATTTCAGTCGGTCGCTTTAACTCACGTGTTTATTGTAATATATTTTTTTTATACATATTAATTCAGTTGCGTTGTGCTGATTTTTTTTTAATGTGGTTATTTGCTAAATATCGGCTGTGAAAAAAAATATTCACCACACCTGGTCGTTTTACAGCACGAGAAACTGCAGTGTAAAAAGTCATTCTGCCTTGCAAAAGTCAGTAATTGCCTTCTCCATGTCTTCTCTCAAAGAAAAACAAGGTAGGGAAGAGCACGCATGTGCATGGGTTATGTAAACGCTTCACGACACACACTTTTCTCTGAAAGTATTAACAGTGTGGACGATGCATACCACAAACTCCCACACCTCTTAAGTGCAATGTTGCCCTGTGTGTTGAGGTCACAAAATGCATAATGTTGCACGACAGAAATCATAGAAAATTGCATCGATGTAAAGGGTCATCATAACACTATAGGAACAAGCACAAGTATGTGTACTTTTAATATCCAATTTCAAAACCTTCTGACCACTCCACACGTGTATGTAACACAGAGGATAAACTTACACGCATTTATTTTTACAGCATTTCCACTGTGTAATAATCTGTTTTAAAATCTGAATGCATGGCTAGGTCTTGTTTGTATAAAAAGTTATGCATCAGCCTAGTGCATCCTTTGATCGTGCACTCATGGTCCCTGTGTGTAAAAATATCATTTCTATTTCATTTTTTCTGGCTTGTCTTGGCAGCTATTAAATCACCAACGTAATCTTCTACAGCCGGAACTTCAGATTATCGTTTAAAAATTGAGGTTTCGGTCTGATGATCAAATTTGCACGAGCACAAATGCCATGAGAGTTGGGGGAGGGAAAGGTCATTACAGTATGTTAAGGCCCTACTTTTGAGATATTTAAATATTTTAAGCATGCCATAGAGTAGAATAATAGTAGTCAACATTTTTTTGAGAATAATAAACTAAAACAAGTTGTACCATCTTAGACTGAATATTTTTCTGTGTGTGTACAGCTGTATCTGTGTATTTATTTGAGTGTTCCTTGCTGGCAAATTGTTAAGACATCAGTGAATTATGGTGAAATTCAAATTTGTTTTTTTTAATGCTGGAAGTGTTCATGATCCTTAGCTACAATTGAATGTTTCTTAGCAGAATCATGGGATGGGTGGGCTGCACAAAGCCCAGCGTGGCATTTAAGCAAGAAAGAGAGCCGTGTGACTTGGCAATAAGGGAGGTCCTGTGGCACCTTGTTGGCCTAGTGGAGTTGCTATTAAATTGAATTGGAATTCTCCTGAATGATCCCTATGCTTTGAAAGAATCCCCATTTATATAAATGGTTATGCCCGGAATTGCCATTTAAGTGAATGGGGATTGTATTTGTTGATTCTTAGGTTTTCAAATAAGCCCATTCATTTGAATTTGAGGTCATGCCTTAAATTACTGTTGGTGAGCAGTGCACCTCTCTCTGTATGTTGTTCTTTTTATTACTCTGGACGATTCCTGGGCTCTCAAAAAAATCCAAATTCCTCTCAATGGTGATTCCTGCGTAGCCATTTGAACACATCGAATTCAATTGAACACTTTGTTTATCAGAATCTCTATTAAAATTTCAAGTGAAAGGAGATTTCAACGTGGGAATCAGCTGCAGAGGATGCGCGATTCCAGCAGGAATCACACAGCGCTCATGAGCCTGTTTAAATCTACAGATTAACTGGTGTTTGTTACAATCACATTTGACCATATTCTATTAGACCCTGTCATTCATTGCTTCCCTAATACCGACAATTCAGCATTGAAACAGCAAAAGAGAATCCTAGCAGACATTTGTACAATCCTATTGGAGCGGAACATTCCACAACCAGAGTTCACAGTAAGCAGCAAATGGGTTATGGTTGTCCTCACACATTTGCATCTTGAACTGTATCTGCGAGCTGCGTGCAGTCCGCGTGCGCACGCTTGTGTGCACGCGGTACAGAACTCGCATTCCCATGTGCCCGAGGCAGCGAGCGGCTGGCTGTGCGAGCATGTCGTTCGTCCGTAAGAGTCCTTTCCGGTGTAAACCACCCGCTCAGTCCCACTCGACCAGAGATTATCAATTAGTGTCTACCAGGGGACGGTGGTGTTTATAGTGTGGCCAAAAAAACTTCCAGAAGGCAGTGATACAAGCCTTGAGGAATGCACAATCATCAGCGTGGCACAATGGACTTTTCAGCAGCAACGTAGCAGTATTTACCCGTGCGTCTGAACAGTACTGTTTTATTTGAACAGTTGCGTACGTTTAGAGCATGCAGATAATTTACAATGGAAATATCACATCAAGAAACATATTTAAAACATTATGACCACACAAGTCTAGACTTACAATGTACAGTGTACAATTCTAATTGTTTTCACGTTCTGTTCATAGACCAATGAAATAAACTACGTTTTTTTAAAAAAAAAAGATGAGTGACCCAACTGAACAAATGTAGCCGAAATGATCAATTCTAATGCCTGTCAGAGAGTGTGGGTTCAGAGCACCTCAACTGATGGGCCTCATTAACACTGGAGTCAGAAGGTCCCCATCTCTCACCAAGTGCATTCTTCTCTGCAACATTTCTGAGGACAGCCCAAGTCTCTAAAGTAAGGTCATGTTTATCCGCAGCATTCGTTTCGCCAATGTTGGCGCAAGATGTTAGAGTGCAAATCAATAACAAACTTTATTCTGGTGCCTGCTTTTCAGTCAAAATGTTACCAAGTGTTGCATTTGCTTTCGTCTATGCCTTTGCAAAACAAAACGTTGCCCTGTGAAGCAAAATGCCACTTGTAAGAGATGCTTGCCACTGAACCAGAATTAATTGATGATGGCAAGAGCAGAAGACAGGCAGGCATGGGTTGAGGCTGCCATTCCCTGGTTCCTCTGCAGGCTGAAAGTCAGAGGGCCGGGTGCTGTGAATTGTCTGTTCGCGGCTACCTTGTGAAAATGTTTTTGGAGCTTGGCCTTGTGATCCGAAGTCCAAAAATGGCTCCCAGTTAAAAAGGACAAACAAAATAGCAACATGCTGTGCACCGAAGCAAACATTTGCACTGGAAAATGGTCGTATCCGTTAACATTTAACAAACAGCAGTAGCCTTCAGCATTTAAATAATGTTAACACAATGCTGCTCTTCATTTGGAAAGTGATACATTTTATTTGTTTAGAATATGGCATTATGAATTACAGCATACACAATAAATGTATTCATAATTCAGCATTATAAATTCATCCTTAATATTCAATACAAAGTACAATTGCTGTAACGCATTAACGGGCAGGATTTAAGCATTTGATATTTTTGAATCATAATCTAAAATGTTCATGTCAGATATTCATTATGATCAAAAGAAAATACAGCATTCCGTCACTGGAAATCAACCAACGAGTGTAACTTTAGTTTCGTTAGATCTGTATTTACTATTATTTAAAATTTCCCCAGGCTTGAAACCTACGCAAGTAATTTACTGTACTCACCTAAATGGAACCATTTATTGAGCTGTACGTCCCATTTAAAGTATACATTTACATTCTAAAATTAAGCCTTCCCCTGCTGACAGTTTGACAGCTTAAAAGCAGCAGGGGCTGTAAGTAACCCATTGGTCGTGAGAAACAAAAAGCCATTCGCACCTCAGATCTCGTGGCTGGGCTGGTCTAGTGGGCATCTCTCTTTGTTTTTTGTGATATTGAGGATAGGTGTTGTGCTACACCAGGGACATTTGATTTGTCGCTCACGGTATGTTGGAGCCAGAAGGTGGGGCTGGTCCGTTCTTCATGGTTGAGATGGGTCTTCATGTAGTGGAATGGGTGGGAGAGGTGTAGGTAGGGAGGAAATGGTGACAAATGTAAATTTCAGGCATAGGGCATGGTTAGAGCAACACAGCTCTTAATAATTTGCCGTAGTAGTAGTTGTAGAGGTGCAATAGATGTCCGTAGTGGTAGAAGTAATATGCCAAATGGTTCAATTTTAATGCAGTAGATATGATACTGTATATATTTTGCTTAAAGTTTCATCCACATTGTACATTTTGCATTGGTAACAAATTACATGTGCAGACCATTTCTTTTCTTCTTTGGCAGTCCCTCGACAATTAAGTGCGACTTGCTTCCCCTATGGTTTTGCGTCGTCTAAGATCGCTGAAAAGTCCAATGCGAGGCCCACAGACTCTGCCGCAGGTGGGGCGGGTGATACGAGTGGCTGGGTCAGATGAGCTGCAGCACGCTCCATTCGCCGCTTTGCATTTGGCTTGCTTTTGCTCTTGCCGGAGAGACTCAATGTGTTCAGTGCTAACCTGAATGCTGCAAGTGACCAAATCACCTGGAATGAACCCAATCTGGTCATGTCTAGGAAGCCAAGATGGGTTGAGCATGGACAGTGCTTGGATGGGTGACTACTATGCACAATAGGCTCTGGGGTTACGTGGTAGGCAGCAGAGGGTAGTGCAGCAAAACCCAATGTTGGACTGTAAATTCTATGATTCCACATTTTTGCTCGTCGCCCGCACCAATCTGCACTGAGCAGTGTGGTGAAATATGGTGAGATAATACCCACGATCCACATAGTGGGGAGGGGGGTAGAGGCCCTAATCCGTCAATGGATTTACAAAAAGGCTGTACATTGCGTGCACAATATACTCTATTTAAATTTATGATAAATAAGAATAGGTTTTACCCTTTCTGACAATAAAACAGGTGTGAAGATGTTCAAACACCTTTTGCAAAGATTCAAAGAAGGCTGTCTCTCGTGTAGGCTAATCAGTTTCAAAGACAATGCTTATGTTTATTAGAGTGTGTTTGCATGTTAACGCAGACTTGATTTCTTGCAAAAGGTTTCTATTTGCTGCTTGAACATCTTAACACCTGTTTCATTGCCAGAAATTGGAAAACCTATTCTTATTTGTCATACTCTTATGCTGGCAAAAATATCCCACGCTATTTTAATTTACGGCAGAAGGTAAAAAATAAAATGTGCTTCCATTCAAATTCAAATTCTTATCGTACTCAATGTTGTATCTAATCACTAATGATGATGTACTACTGTAGCAATATATATTCTTGGTTCTTTCGGTGAAGTCACGTTGAAGGGAAACAACAAAATAATAAAATATATAAAACAATACAATTCTCACGACGTTTCGACTGTAACACAAACAGTCATCATCAGGTGTGAAAACCAACGGCAAGAACATTTGAAAGAAGTGGCGGTTTGTATTTATTTATTTATTTACGTTAGCACCACGGATAGCGATTTGACAGTTTGTTTAGAAGGACGAGTCCATCTATGTTCGGAAAAGAGGAGGGGGGAGACGAAAAATTAATGTATGCTATCCGTGGCGCTAACGTTTAACAATAAATAAATACAAACCGCTACTTCTTTCAAATGTTTCTTGCCGTTGGTTTTCACACCTGATGATGACTGTTTGTGTTACAGTCAGAACGTCGTGAGAACTTTATTGTTTTTTATATATTTTATTATTTTGTTGTTTGTCTTCAACGTGACTTTACCGAAAGAACCAAGAATATGAATCACTGCAGTCACGAAAGCTTTAAATCAAAATTTACTGTAGCAATGTAAAGTAAATTTCCAATGAAAAGCGTATATACTTTTTATGCTGTGTGTAATAACTGAGCTTTTGTAGAAATAAGCTTGTAATCTACCGCACAAAGCTCTCATAGAGACGGACTGATTTTGTCTGTGTCTGAGTCCCAAAATCTGACATCCTGGGCTTCCTGCCAGAGAGCGTGTAGTGGACCTGCCAACTCAATCAAAATCAGGTTTTGACCGAAAGTCTGCTTTGAAGTTTTGCAGGTTTGGCAGGGAGACAACGGTGAAATTGAGCATGACCAATGAATGCCGTGCCTGCTGTTTGTAACGTAGCTATTCACTTTCGTATGGCAGGTTGTAAACCATATCCAAACATCCATTTGACACAATCCACAACTTTTAAGCATCTAAACAAATTATTCCTGACACTCACATGCTCATATATCATTGAACATTGTCACATATTTGGAAAGGTTACATATGTAAAATGGTTTCAAAGATCATCGTGATCACAGACCCAACTACATTTGTCACATATCAAACTTATCAACCTGGTCAACTGTGAAATATGAATCGTGTATCCTCGATATAGCGTGGGTCCCACATATCCCACATTTCATGGAGGGTATTTGGGACCATTCATAAATTTAAAAAACGTTTGTAGAAAATCGCATTCAGGAAACTCTAAAACTAGTATATCATCTGAAAGGCAGCCGCAGTTTAGTCCTGTATTGTAATGTATCTTCTGTGGCATTGGGTTGTACATTCCAGACTTGTCTTGTGGTTGTTTGGTGGTTTCAGTGGAGGTTTTTTTAATCGATACAAATTGTTATATCTTTGAACAATTTTTTCGCTGCCTGCATATGAGCCTTTAGGTAACTTGGGATATTGCTTCAACTTTCCGAAAGTCACCCATGACTAACGCATCTGTCAGGTGGCTGGGCCGTGCTGACGCTAAGCTGGGTCCTGCACACTGTGCACTTGCAGCCGAGGACATTCTTCCGAGTGCCACATGGATGCGAAGTCTTGGTAATAAACTCTCTTGCCAGTGAATTAGGCAATTCACCGAATTCCTTTTGCTTCGTTTTTCTTAAGTTAATATAGATTTAAACTAGTTTTGTTTCTGCTGACATTTTTACGGAGTTATTTAATTTGGCTTTTTAATGCTTTTTAGGCTTATAGGGTCAACTTTCACCACATACTCAATAGGCTGCGCAGCCCTGGATCCTACACAAGTTCTTAGCTATGTTGGCCCCTTCTTGAGCAGCCACAGCACTCCGAGATGTTTAGCTTGGAAGCGGTAAATCCCCATCCAGCTGTGATATCAACGTGTCTCAAGCAAATGTTTTATATAATTCATGAGATTTCTCAAAGGCATTAATGAATAAATATATTGAACCAGTAATGCATCACTGTGATTGTCAACAGTTCCATCTCACACATGGGCAATGGCAGGTGACGATACACATCACAGCTAGAAGATCTCTATACAAGGCAGCTCTTGCTGTTGACAAGTTACGAGAAGGTATATTTTTCGATTTAAACCTTTCGTGACTGCAAGGATTCATCTTCTTTGGTTCTTTCGGTAAAGTCACGTAGAATGAGAATGAAATAATAAATTGATAAAATAAAATAACACAATAATATTCTCACGACGTTTCGGCCACAACACAAGCGGCCTTCATCAGGTGAAGGGATTATTTTATTTTATTCTCATTCTACGTGACTTTACCGAAAGAACCAAAGAAGAAGGTATATTTTCTTCAACCATCTGCCACAGCAGAATGTTTTATTTCACGATAATTAGCATCATGTGCCTAACCCCTTTCAAACATAATACCCAAAAACTATACCACTATAAATTTTATTTGTGAAATTAAAATATCAAGACATTCATACTGTACATTTTTTGTACGTGTTTTCATGTTCCTATGCTTATAAAATATGCGAAAAACATTCTGTGCAGTCAAAATGCAGTTTTCATTTTGCGTTATGGTACATTATCAATTACATAGCCATGTCATGGAAAATCCTCCATTTAAAATATGTTGAAAATCTACAACATCTACTCAATTAAGTAGTATACAAGAGAAAACATAACTCTCATATAGATATCCAGTCATCTATGACCAGTCTAACAACATTTGCCGCCCCTTTGCCAATCGCCTCCTGGATGAAGACTGTGCCGGTTGAGGGGGTTGTTTGGCCACATGCCGCCAGGCTGGTTGGAGTGAGTCGGTGAAGGGGGAACTCAGGACTGGTTCAGATATTGGTCGCCGCTGATATTGGCCATTTCTGGGAATAGAAGTCATGCCACAGTGCGCGAACTGCTGCGCCAACGGCTTCTCCACAATAACGATGCCAATAATTTGCCCAACAAAGCTTCACCGAGTGTTAAGATGTTCGTGCTGAATTTCTGGGGGTTTCCACCCACATTGAAGTTTTTAGCCAGGCAAGCAAAATAATATCCACTGCTCATAAATCATAAGTACACTCTAGCCTGACCTGCAGTGAGTTGCACACAGCTGTAAATGTTTTAGTTCCTCCAGAATTGTTCTGCAATTAAGGTTGATGTGAACCGTAAATGACTTGCAGTGGTAATTGCCGAGTACTTGGTTAGAATTGTTGTTTCGGTATTATTTCAAACCACTGAATGTTGATTTTAAATAAGCGAGTTTTGTTTAAACAGAAGAGGAAATGAAACAACTATAAAGAAATCATTGTTTGAAAAAAAATAACAACATACCCATCCCGTTCTCAGTATAATGTCACCACTATTTGTGATGTTAAATATGGCAAGAGTACGTGCGTTTGTAGATGGGGTTATACGATCCGGTAATGACCAGCGCATGCAGACAGCAGAGTGTAAGACCTGGAATGAGTTTGCAACGGTGGTGATATGTTACTCCTGTCACCCGGAGAAATGTGCCTCTGTCAGCAGGGGGCTTTTAATGCAGCCATGAAGGAAACCCATCCTCCACTTGCCTGTTTACCAAACAGAGAGAAGCCCTCTCTTTATTTGTAAAAAAAAAAACCTCCAGTCTGCAACAAAAAGAGAAAGTGTTTCCTATTGGTGTAAATTAAACAAAGCAGCAGCCAAGTACATAATACTGTTGTGGTATTCTAGTGAATGCCACTCGTTGTGTTGTCGTCCATTTCAAAGACTATAGAGTGTACGTTTTGGTCAACCTGTGCTGGAATTATATTTTGTACTTTTTAGTTCTTTCTCCGCTTAAAATAATCACCTTTACAGTTGGCACCATAAACTAGTGTGGCGGCTGTCTATCATTAAAATATTGTCACAAATGTATTTGATGAAAAGTTGCAAATTACCATGAAATACGTGGCAAGACCATTCTGAAAAATAATCTTGAGACTCATTCAAGCTTTCCTTGGTTTGATAAAGTTAAAGCTCATGTTGTGTTATTGTCCCTGTTATATTTTGTAGGTGTTTGCCAATTGAATTCCAGTTGATTTATTGTAGCTGTACCCAACGAATATGTTTTTATGAATTGCAGTGATATTTTTTTATAATCATATATTGTGTCTACAGTGTAGACAATGTGACCGCTGAATACATAATTAGACAAGATAAATAAATACAAATATGACAATTTACAGGCCCTTTGTCAGTCCACTCCTGGATGAAGAAGGCCGCCTACCTGTGTGATGTCAGTTATGGTGTGGGTTGGTGAAGCGGGGTATGGGACTTCATGAGCTATCACTCACCACTAATGTCACAACACTGGTGGCCGGGGAGCGAGACTTGGGTGGCTGAGTTCATAGCGCAATACGCTGACCGTGGCACCATCACTCCACCCCCAATTAGACAACTCGTTGATACATTTGTAGTGCTGTATATTATTGTCTGCGTATCTACTACTTTCATCAAAACTGTTGTGGGATTTGCTCATCCTTATTTTGCACCATCAAAGTGAAAACATGACCATTTGTACTTTGAAAATGTTTTCCCTATACATCACACCTCTGCCCTCACGTTCCGAGCTTATAACAGTTGTAATGATGTTCAGTAAGAGCTCCATGTGGAGACAGTAAATGCTCCATCTGGCTGTGTTTATAAATCACTAATGCCATAAGATCTGAGTACCAAGGGTTATCTTGCAAGTAACTTCATAAGAGGCTGTGGCCCCTGTTTCCCCGTGTTTCATGTCCACGTAGACAGAACGTGGTGGACATATGATCCTCTGCAGGTGCAAGCAAGGCAGAAAATTACTGTGGTCACTTGCACTGGCATTTGTTTGCTATGACTTGTTAGGATTAGGGCCCACCTATGGTTTTAATAGACTCAGGAGCTCTAATCCTTTAACGTGTTCTGTAAGTGCCTACAAAGTCGTCTCGGATAAAGGGAAAACAAATATTGAGTACAATATTTGTTAGTGATGTGTCTTAACAGTTGTCAAGCCTGGAACAATGGAATTCAGTTATAATATTGTGGACCATTATGTAAAAACTTGTTCGGGTCACCCACTAAGACCTTTTCAGGTTTATAAGATCAACTTAAGACGTATACAGAAATGTGTTTTTTATCTTTAGTTGGAATTAGACAATATTCATGCAAATTTGCACCAACCAAATACATCTAATAATAGTACCAGTATTGTGACCTATTCTAAAATTAAAGGCAATGGTTTGGGCTCTGTATCAAGAGTACATAAATGTTTCTGTTATATTTTATTCTAAGGCACTCAATGCAATGATTAGATAATTATGTTAATTCTATAGTGTGTAATCTATAATTATACAAACATTCCCCAAAATGAAAGCATGGGCCTATAATTTAATGACAAAGAGTAACTTACAAAACAATTCAAAAATACTGGTTCTCTGAAAATGAAGTAGACTTCGGAATTAATTACGTGAAATATTTTTTTAAACAACTTTCTGGGCATGTTATGTAATAAATACAGCACCGGACTTGACTACATACATATGGAATTACATATCATTATCTCTACAGCCCAACAGGACCCAACCACCCCCTACACTCTCTCCTTCAAACGCCCTGCTCCCAACCCCTACTAAATAGCCACCACTGCATCAAAACAACTCCCAACCCCCATTCTTTTGAATTTTTCTGGTCGTTCGTTTTTTGTTCTAAAATCAAACCCTACCTCTTGAAATGCTGATGACGAGTCATTGAAAGGGACAGCCTTTGGCACCCTATCATTTCCAATAATGCTTAAAATTTAACACATTTGGAGTGAAAGCAAAATAAATACCTACAGTTTCATTCCACGTGAAGGCAAACGAGGGAGCGATTGTGGTGATTTCTAAGTGCTTTTTGCAATTATTGGTGTTAACACCTACTCCATAGTTTATTTAAATAGTGTGAACTTCTTTGTTTCTTTATATAGGCTGACACTGTCGATGTCAGCCTATTTTTTCCCACGAGGTATTGAACGTGTTGTCATTCAATTTTACGCCTTCTTAACATGTCAAATGACTCCGTCATCATTATCATCATCGTCGTCGTCATCCGCCAAGGTCAATCCACCGCCGGAAGAAGGCCACCAAAAATGTCACGGCCTACCATGATGCTTGCGATCCAGCAATCCGTCTGTAGGACCTGCACACACGAGCGGACATCATCGCTCCGTCTCAGCGGTTTTGACATCACCTTGGCAACATTCACTTACTTTTATCAGTCTACGTATATGTAAATCAGCGTGAAGAAAATAAAGTAGTGCCCTTTGTCAATCCCACCCCCACAAAACATGGTTTGTGATACAGTCATTTTATCCTCACAAGTGATGTTATACAAATGCGGATTTGTTATAATGTTCGGTTTGCAACGACTAAAAAAACCTTTTAATCCACAGTAAAAAAATCTACTGCGATTGTGGTTATTTTTAAGTGCTTTTTGCAATTATTGCTATGAACACCTACTCCATAGTTCAACTGAAATAAACTAAACTGAGAAATGTTGACTTTCAGTAATTTAAATATAATAAAAATAAAATATAAATAAAAACAAAATATCGTGGGGTTTTTTTATTTAATATATTAATTATATTCTTGGTTCTTTCGGTAAAGTCACGGAGATAGAAAACCAAAATAAAATTTTAAAGCAAAACACCACAACGTTTCGATCGCAACAAAAGCTGTCTTCTTCAGGTGGAAAGACCACTTGTGCTGCGATCAAAACGTCGTGGTTTGTTGCTTTTAATTTAGATTTTTGATTTCTATTTACGTGCCTTTACCGAAAGAAGCAAAGAATACAAACTGAGAAAATATAACAGCAACTTGTCATCGTGACATCCGTGGTACAAACATTATACACATTTACAAATAAATATGAGAAGTCCATAATATGTTGCTGACAAACCAGTAACGAAGTTCAACTGGAGGCATTGGTTATCGGTTTCGTGTGAGGCCATAGGCATTCGTTGGCGTTCTTGTGGTGTTGCAGCCGCACGCACAGAAGCATTTGGGTCAGAATATTGGCCAGAGGTCAGAGAGAACGGGTGAGGAGGGTGAGAACCACCGTGTGGGGGATGAGAGGGAGAACAGGAGGTGAGCCCAGGAACGCGATGCATGACTGCTAACATCGCAGATCTCCACAGCTGCACAAACCCTACACGTCACCTGCGCACGCTCTGTTTCCAAACACGCAATTCGTGTTTACCAACTCTCTGCGAAATCCTTGTAAAAGTTGAAGCATTAACCCAGACCATGCCAAAAGGCTGCAGGACAGGTTACTGATGTAACACCTTGAAGGGCGCAGTCCCACATAAACAATGTGGCTGATGTTAATCTTCAAATATATCCGCTAGCACCTCCTTAAGCCCGAGAGCGAGTACTCGCACTAACCGCCTTCACATACGATGATCTCACGCTCATTCTTCCGTTACCCCCCACCCCACCCAGTGTGTTTGTCACACATCGTCTTCCGAGTGGGTTGTTTTTTTTTCCCCATTGCCTTACTATGTGCTCGGTGCGTCTCGAAAAGTCACACACTGTTCACGCGTGTCTTAGATAAATCTCGGCGGCAGATGTAAAACTCTACAGCTGTTTTGTCCAACGCTAACAAAAAAAAATCCCAAAAGCGGCGAGCAGCATGTGTTTTTGTTGTTAAAGCACGCCACTGTATTTAGGGCACCTGCCTATAAATGTGTTTAGATTGTGCCACACCTTGCGCAGGTGCTGCGGAAAGCTGTCGTTCACCGCCGCGACTGATTTTGAGAAATGTTCTTAACGTGCTGCTTTTGCCCATTTTAGATGGACATTGGATTTATGGCTTTTATTTTGGTGATTTCGAAAAGTGTTTTGTTTGTTTTGCCCATGTTTTTGTTTATTGTAGTACGGAGTTAGACTGATGGCCTTAATCTTAGTTGTCTTGTGGTTGTTGTTATTTGACTTGCATCCCACTGGGATTTTTGCACACAGCGTTGGTGTACGGTGCTATTTCAGGAATATTTTGATATTTTTTTCCTGTATTTTCTGTTTGCACAGTCACATAATCACTTTAAGATGTTTTCTTGTTCATGTTTTTTGTTTGTTGCGGTTGAACCCGATTCAAGAACCGAATGGCTCACAGGGCTATACCAAATAAATGAACTATGAACTAAGATACTTAGAGAACAGTTTTACACCTGCTCCATTTCAGTTTACGTCTCCTAAGAAAAACTTTTTGGGGAAGCATGATTCTTTCATTATTTTTTTCTGAAGCTCTTGCCTACAATTGCCGGTGGAAGAATGCGCACGGCCCACGTGGTGGTTGGCGTGTTTGTTCTTACGGCGCGAGGAGCGAGTGTCCTCTTTCAAGCAGCGCCTTTGACCGATGATGAGTGTTCACACGTGTTTCATAACAGGCCTGGGATTCGTGATACATTGTGCTATGACAGTCATTTCACGCCTATTAAGATAGCGTTATAATTTATCTCTTTGTGCGCGTGTGGCTTCGGCTATATAGTAGCCTACATTGCGCAGGTAAAACGGGCTTCCTCGCTTTCAATAATAGAATGCAGACATTGTATAATCTCTACATACCTAACGATCATTGGCGTGTTGTAAAAAAAAAGAGTACAATTTCTCGAACAATTTGTGTAACTTGACATTAATGAGTTCCTCCAAATGGCATTTTTTTCTGAAAGCATGCAGCATATGGACATATCTGTCCTGCCAGATACTGAAATTTAAAGCCGTGGTCAATATTCATAGACACTCTGGACCACCCGGCCACCACGGCCGGTGGGACATCCACCTCTAAATGCCCTCTTGCCAGGTCTCATGTGCGCGGAGCATGGGGCAATGGGCGCGCGCGCCCATGCAGGAGCGCACACGGAACCCATTAGCACCACAAGAAAGATGTCATGAAGGAGTTGTGGTGGGAGGGGTTGAACTAAAAGTAAAACTGATAGATGTGCTAAGTCGAAGCGAAGTCGTTATTAGAGCCACGGAGATTAGAGCAGACGGTCATAAATGGAAAACACGTTACACGAGTATCTCAGCGTGTGTTTACAATCATGTGTATGTATTTCAAGAAAAAAAAGAGCTCTGTTTGAAATAAGTTTCTGAATTTAATTGCTCTCTTGCAAGATCTATACAGAGCAGGCTAAGCATAAAATAAATCGGAACATTTTTTGTTCATGAGAGGAACGAACGGTGATGGCTCAGTAAAATTGCCTTTTTCAAGAAGAGTAAATATTTTTGGTTCTTTCGGTAAAGTCACGTAGAAGGGAAACAATAAAATAATAAAAATATAAAACAATCAAATTCTCACGACGTTTCGACTGCAACACAAGCAGTCATCATCCGGTGTGAAAACCCCAGCAAGAAAATTCGATTTTTTTATTGTTTTATATTTTTATTATTTTATTGTTTCCCTTCTACGTGACTTTACCGAAAGAACCAAGAATATGAATCCCTGCAGTCACGAAAGCTTTAAATCAAAAGTAAATATTTTCTTAAAAAAAAAGTATTGGTCAGCACTATACATTTTACACATTTTAGTTGTGTAATTAATGTATATAATAAAAGTACATTTCAGCCCATTGTCCATCCATTGCTCAATCAATCCTTATTTTACGTGCCAATATCACCCTCAATAAAGTATGCATCAGTGCACATTGCGATAGAACGGGAACGGGCATTACTGAATGGTCATGGAGGTTGATTGCCCTTAATTCACCGAGCTGATCGTTGTGGCTTGTGGAGGGTGAGTGGAGACAGGACGAGTTCTGATATCAATGGCCACTGATGTTAGCCATGGATCAGAATCAAACTCAGATCAGTAGATTCACAACATAGTATGGTATCCCACTACACCACCCCTCCCGTCATATATACAATCATGTACAAGTGCGTTTAATGATGAATACTGTACATTTATTTATTTAATCAACACACCAACTCCACAGATTGACATAATCGTGGGCTATTTACAATCATGGTTTACAGATGTTTAGGTTTTTTTGTGTACAGTACTAGGCAAGAGCCATCGTGAACACCACGGGGAACTTTTTAAAAACGGAATTAGCATAGTTACAGTCAGTGGCAGACCCGAGTTGGCCCATGGGTCCTGGTACCAGTAATTAAATGAGGCCCCTTGTCCATCTTCCCTCCTCCTTACAGCCTGGTCTGGCAGCTGGACTCTGTCTGGACTGTGGGTCGCCGTGCGGTTGCACTCCCCGCACGCTCGTCACTTGCTGCGCCACTGGGACAGAGTAATGTCCATGTAGTAAAGGAGATCAGAATGAGATGTCCACTTCGTAGAACACAAGGTGCCACTCATCTCCCAGTTACACATCCCCTGAGCCAGTGGGTGTAAATTCCACATTCCTGTGATGGTGGTGGTCGAGGCAAGTCCTTTCAGAGGATATTCACCGTTGACTTCAACAATTACTATTTAACTTATTACCAGCTTGTAAATTAATTGCTAACTAGTTGTCGCCATTGCCTGCATTTACACGAGTTTAATGGCTGCAGCATAGCATACTTCAGGAGAAAAAAATATGTTAATCCCACACCGTACACGAATATTACGAATGCGGTATATACTGTAAGTGCAACTTGATCAATATCGGCATATGCCACGGCATAATAACGAGGACATAACTCGTTTTGGGAAAAAGCGCGAATTGCAAGCAACATGACTTAACAGCAGAAGAACATGTAATTAGTCAATAGGGCATTTAGAGGGGCCTGAAACACAGAAATATATTGTTGGGGGGAGAGGAGAGGGATGGGAATTGCAGATTTTAACGAACCTCTGTTGAAGGAAAAAAACACACACGAGGGGAAAGGAAAGGGGGGGGGGGGTGAAACGCTCAGAGCTCAGCTGGGTTCGCCAATGCCTCGTTTTCCGACTGATTTGAGGCTGGGTCGCTGTTCCTACCCTGAAGCACTTGTGGTACAGCCTCGTGAATAACAGTGGTCGGGGTGTTAGTACTTTGCGGTGGTGAAGGTGGTGGTGGGGGCAACGGGTGGTGGTGGGGTAGTTCTAAACAGTGGAGGAGGTGGTGGTGGTGGTGTTGGGGAGTGTTGGTACAGTACCATGCAGTAGTGGTGGTTGGGATCAACGGTGGTAGTGCTAAGCAGTGGTGGTGGGGTGAGAGGTGGTAGGCGAGTACTAATCCCCGCTGGTGGTGGTGGAGGCAGTGGTGTCAGTCGGGTTGGTGTCACCCAGTGGGGTAACTCACGGTGTCACCCCTCATGGACCTCGGCCCGTACCAGACCATACAGAATCCTTAGTAATGTTTTTTTTGTACTAATGTTACTCGTAAATCGTAATTCCAGTATATCAATGAATGTCATGGCAATAGTAGTGACGTAAACAACTAGCAGAATTAAAATTACACCTTTAAATTACAACATTTCCTTTAATTACTACTTCATTCTCAAAAAGGTTATTGATGTAGGTTCACAAATACTAATTACCATAATATTGTAGCTAAAACACCAGCAAATTTGACAAAATCAGCGACTATAAAAACACTAGCAGCAACGAAAACAACAGCGCGTGCGTGCAGACGAAACCACGTGATTCGAATCGTCGTTGTAACTGGGTAACAATGACAGCTCTGACCGGAGCGCATTAGAAGGTTCAAAAATTAAATTAGCATGGAGTTGTAGCCTTGTAAAGGTATATTGATACAGTACACGTAAGCTGGGCTTACGGAAAATATTTTTGTTGTTATAACTAACCACGGGGATATTTTTATATATATATAAAAAAAGAATTAATTACTGCTGAAACACTGCACAAAAATTGTATAGACAGTTACTTTGGGTGTCATCCCCACTGATGGTGTCACCCGGTGCGGTCCGCACCCACCGCAGTGACGCCAATGGGTGGAGGAGGTTGGGGCAGGAGGAGCGGCAGGCCAGCAGTGAGGGCTTCGTCTGCGCTCATTCTCTCTGTGTACGTGCGGCGTGCCGCCTTCCTTGCGCCGAAAAAAACACAAACTCTATCCGCTTCGCATTCTCCTTGAGTTGTTTACTCGAAGCAATGCGTTATCGCGTAAAGACGGATTAAACGCACGCAACGAGATACGCAATCCATAGTAGAGATTGTTTTTTTGAGATACGTAATACCGCCACTTATTAATATATATGTGTGTGTGTGTCTTATTAAGTTGTATTATTACAGCGCTATCGTTTTCGTTGGCTGCGTTGATCGGTTTTGTCTGTCATTTTGTGTTTTGGTTAATTGTTTAGGCAGCACTTTGCGGGATTGAGGCTGCGCTCTTGAATGTTTTGTTATAAACAAGGGGGAGACGCGCTTGCGCGGGTAGCTGGGCGGGGGCCGTGGTGGGGGTAGGGGAGGGGGATGAGTGGGTAGGTGGGGAGTGGATGGGTGAGTGGGAGGGTGTGTGGTTGGTGGCGGTGGTGGTGGATGTGGTAGAGGAGGAGGATCAGGCTGGATCAGCTGGGAGTGAGAGCTACACTCTGCTGTCAAACACCCCAGGAGGAGGAGGCTGCCGCTGCTGCCGCTGCTGCTGCCATGCAGACGTGACACGGAGGCGAGCGTCGCTCGTCCTCTCTCTCCTCTTGACCACCGCCTCTTGCTGCCGCTTGCCCTCGAGGTCGGGTTGTATTCCGGACCCCGGCGCGATGCCCTGCGTGGAAATGAGACCACGGTTTCCCCGGTGGTTGGCCACGCTCCTCCTCCTCCTGCCGCTTGTCCTGGTGCTGTGGGTTGGCACGACCCAGTCCCAGACAGGTAAGTTCCGATTGATGGTTATCACCATGTGCCATCGTGCTGTTTTGCTTGTCTGGGTGGATGGGCACATCTCCTTATTTTGCGAGTTATGTGGTCATTACACATTCTTATGGCGGGCGCGTGTCAGGCATGTGTCAATCGTTATTTATTTAAAGTGTAGGACAACCTTTGTCGACTTCCAGAAAGTGGACATTAACAGTATGGGTATGATATTACAAAGTACTGTACATATACTGCAGTGTGGAGAGCATTTGCAGGGCTTTGCGTGTACGTGATGGTGTGGCATTGCATCCGGTCGGTTACTTTAATTTCTAAGTTCGACACCCACAACGGGCAGATTTGATTTGTACAAGAGAGTGTTCGCTGCTCGTAAATGTGTGAATTGTGCACCATTCCATTGCTATGATGTAACCCTACATATGGTGCAGAGAGTATATTCAGCAGTGGACCTATACACGCTGATAAGCACTGTCGCGGAGTGCATGCTATATCACAGTGTACAAGCTATAGGGCTGACCTGTATGTACGTACGCTGAACTTATTTCGCACCGTACGTGGCCAGCCCTGCTAATTGGAAGTGCGCCCTCGCCCCGTCTCCACACATCAGTAAACGAGCACCTGCTCGCAATTCCATTGATATATAGATAGAGGAACACCGCGTGGATGGCAAGATCACACGGGTCGAAGACGTAAGAGGGAAAGTGGGCTTGGGCCCCATACATCCGTAGAAGGGACGATGACCGACGGTTCAGAATACGGTAGTGATCAAGGCCGTAGCCATGGAGTCAACATTGGGGAGGACCAAATCTTCAAGGGGGTCTGTGGTCCCCCCCCCCCCCCCAGAATAAAATCTTAATTTGAAAACGAATTTCCTGCCTAAATCTAAAAAAAATCACTAACACATAGGATGGACTCTTTTTTTTACAATAATGTCTAATAGTGTATTGTATTACATTGCTCTGTTTTTTTTCTTCTTTTCTTGTTTCATTGTATGTAATGGCAGAGATTATGGATTAATAAAGTACAACCATAACCACAATCATATAAACAATCTATTTTATAGCAATATATTGGGTGGGGACATTTTGAGCATATTTGAATATTGGGGGGCGGGGGGGGATGTGCCCCCCCCCCAATATATTATAATTACGGCCTTGGCAGTGATGGAGCGTGGGTCAAAGATTGCGGTGCGTGCAAGAGAGACTTCCGTCGAGGCGGCGAGAGGGGTCAGCGGGCGTGAAGGTGCTGACTTGCGGAGTGTTGCATCGCGCGAGATGACAGCGGCTTTGGGAGGCATTCATCCAGCAGTGGATTGACCATGGCTATTGATGGTGATAGTACGTGGCCTGTTTTAATACGCAAGTGCAGGATACTCGTGTCCCGTGTGTTGAACGTGGGAAGTTTAAGCGGTGATGCAATGGTTTGTTGGCGCGCGCTGCGCTACGATCCAGGCGTCCTGAGTTCGATTCCCGGCCACGGCTAACGTCAGCGGCGATTGATATCCAAACCGGTCCTACTGCCCGCCACCCCCCGGTCAGTGCGGGTTGGTGAAAGGAGATGGGGGGCAAGGGGCTTCTTCACCATCCCACACTGACCAGCGTGGTGACGTATCATCAAATAACCCCGACAACTGACACACGCGGGGAAGGCATCTATATATCCGGCAGTGGATTGATAAACGGCTTAACATTGTAAAGGTATGTTTTATTAACCATTTAATTTTAATTGATCACCAGCAGCTCGCACGTCCTTTGCACGTGACCATCCGTCCGTCCCTCCCACTCTTCAGCCAGCAAAACTTATTTTAAATCATCTGTATACACGTACAGTACCGCAGGATGAAGTATATCATTCTTCATATTTATTTAAATTGCAGTAAGTTGGAAATGCCCATACAGTACATGGAATAGTATACTAACTCTATTCACCCTGTTATGCAACTCTCTTAATCCTTCCACTCACAAAGCAAATATGACGATCGTTACAATAAGTCCAACGCAAACAGGACACGGATGGACGCGTGTTATCCGCGCACTTCTGTGTAATTGACAACGTATGGCCGGTTCACGCCGTGCAAAAGTGAATTGCATGACAGCTAAATGAGAACATTTTCTTTGGGGTTCAGATTAAATTAACCGTTTGCCTTTGTGATTATCATATTTTAGCTCAAAAGTTACTTTGTCACTTCTACATACGAGCACATTGTGTGAATATGGCCTTGTGCAAAACGCTGCAATGTTACTTAGTATTCGCCGGTTTTGCTCTTGCGAGTTTGCACATTCCCTCCCTGCAATGTCCTGTGCAACATCCACTACTGCCGACTGTTTTGGGCTGTGGTCGTCCTCGTAAAAGAACTGCAAAGCACAATTGGCGTTCCCAGCTGCAATTAAAGCTGGGAGTCTTGAGGCCAAGTATAGCTTCTCAGATGCGTTTGCGGGTTGTTACTGCGCGCTTACTCGGCACGATGTCCCAACGATTCGCTCCACGTGCTGCGGGCAGCTCACATTTCTCTCGCGGTTTAAACGGACGAAAATACAACGGAATTGCTACGTTGCGACTCTGTTTCGTACCGTACGTAGCCAACCGTGATAATCATACGTGGGGGGGGGGGGGGGGGGGGTAAAGGATAACAAACTACACATACATAATACAGAAGTAGGGCTTTACCGAAAGAACCAAAGAGTAATTCCTGCAGTCACGAAAGCTTCAAATCAAGTTTAAGTTACATGTCTTTGTGCCTTTTCGTGTTCCATTGTGAAGCGTGCTGCGTGTTCTGTGTCCTTTTTTAGAGCGGCTCATCTCCATAGATGGGATGCAAGTTGGTTTTATTGTTCTTGCACAGGGCTTCTACTCACCGATGCCGCCACCAAACTTTTCCCCATCCCTCGCCTCTCTTTCACCCCAACTTCGGGCACACCCCCCTCGCCCACCCAACACCTCCCAACCTCCTCCCCCAACACCCCCCCCAACCACCCGAAAACAACACCCCTCACGATCATCCCCACGGGACCTGCACTCCTCTCGCCCCAATCGTTCACACCCGCACCACCACCACCACCACCAACCCGGTCCACTTTCTGTTCACAATTCCTCGCTAGGATTGGGTTTCGGATTAAGATTGCCAGACTTTTGGATGTTTTAGGACCAGTTTTTTTAGGGAAAAAAGTTTATTTACGTGATTTTTTTTAAACCCGATAAAACTGTAATTATTTTGTTGTCATCATTTTCAATTTTAATCGCTATACAGTCATACAATGTAAGCATTGACTTTTAATATTTTAAATTATATTTATCTTTATTAAAAAGCATTTCATGTTTATACATTTTGATTTGTTATTAATTAGTCTTTAATGTGAATAATCCTAAACCATACTTCTGCAGTTTTAGATTTTTTTATTTCATTATGTTCATTGCATGTAATCATGTTTATATCCATTTACTATTGATTTATTTTTGTACGTAATTATAACAGCCAGGAATGCCTCACTGAGGACAAAAACCATTTCAGGTGCTGCCCTGCGTTGAGATGTTTGATCTGAAGCACTTGGAGAAAAGTCACTTTGCATAGAGGAGGATAACACCCAATGGTCCACACAGTCGAGTTCATTAACCCACCCTGCTTACTTGGACTATTATCTCATGGCCACCACTTTACAGCTCAGCAGGTGCGGGAGTTTCACAATCTCTGTTTGAGCCACCAAATCTAGCCTCCATGAGCCCTGGATCAAAGACATGTGCCAACAAGGCTGGCTGCTGGGTGGTTTTCAGGCAGTGGCATGCAGCTCTCATGGTTACATACAGACACTTTCACACGTGCGAATGTCTTCCAGGTTTTAGAAAAAAAGTGATGTCACAGTAACATCATTTCCCTAACACGGAGAATTGACGTCATATCATGTTATCATGACACTTTTCGAATCCGAAGCAAAAACATGTTCAGATCCGAATCTTATTTGATTGATTAACCCAAACATTCTAAAGACATCCTTATTCCACACGTAAATATATTGATGAAGTCAGCTCAGACTTGATGCGGAAGAGTCATATAATTTGAGAACCTCAACATGTAAACAGTTTTCACGATCGGGTGCTGTCCTTAGCATGTGCTTTGCATTGTTTTCGCTCAGACCAACTGAAAGGCAAGAGTTATTCTTTGAGTGCAGTGCTGTGGTGATTTATCACTGCTGGTGGTTTGACAGTGTTGTCAGAGGTATAACAATACATCGAATCATCAGTTAATATCAATTATTGAGACCACTGATTCTTCAATTAATATGCTATGAGTTGTACGTACAGTACTGTAATAGGTTCACTTGAAACCTTGCACCTCTGCTGTTATTAGTTGTAGTGTAGAGCACATTGCACTTCTGCTGTTATTAGTTGTAGTATAGAGTACAGGAAAAAAATGCTAATCTGCAAAAAATATGTGATTTACATTTCGTATAATAGCACATGGTAATAAGATACAGACAGCCTGGTGTGGTGTGGTATGAGCATCAGTGTGAAAAAGCTTAGCGCAAGGGACTCACAGTTTGTACTTTGACAAATGTGGCCTTCAGATGGGATGTCCGACTTTTTTTTTATAAGTGCCATGGGATCGTTTACATTTATACACAAGGAGGGATTCCAAAACAATGCACTTTGGTTTCTGAGAGACAACATGCTTGGAGGTTGTGCCCCACTTCAATGCAAATGGTTTACAGGGTGATAATCAAAAAGTTGCACAAGTTCACCATTCCCAGGTACAGGTTTGAGGCCCAGTGTAAGGAAGCAGTCAGCTCGCATTCTGAATCCAGAGGTTTCATCAGGACCCAGGCTGTCCTGGTGAAAATATGTTGCTGAAAGCCCTCAATTTGATTAAAAAAAAACTTTTTTTCTCAAATGTTTATTTTATTTGTAATACAATTCCTGAACATTCATTTAGCGTTACCTAAAGCATGTCATTAGTAATGCAGTAAATAACACTGGTGATTAATCCATGTTTTCAATTCCTTCAGTGTACGTGTGTGTGTTTTTTTACGTTCAGGATTTCCAGTCTGCGAAACTGGAGTGTTCCTTCATTGTGAGGGATTTTTTTCTCGCTTATCCGAGGCTTCGTGCCTGACCAATGAAGAAGTGTGGCTCGGCACCATCGTGCTTCCTGGCTCAAGCAGAGGAGCTGGCATGGGGTGGAGACACATCTGGAAGCTTTTAGGCCCAGAATTACTGAATAATTTGACCTGGAGGGTGAACAATGGAGCCGCTCACCATTGCATGTGCATATTACGTAGGCAAAGGTTTAATTTCTCTCTTGTGCTTGGTGACTTTTTGAAACGTAAAAGATTGCTGAGCAAACCAATTAACGCGAAGCAAAACTGCATAAGTTAGGCAGATTAACTACTGACGGTTGACGGCTCCGAGTCAGAACTCTTAACTGGCACTGGACGAATCCCAGCGTGATTGGCTGGATGCAGCTGTTTCCATGGAATATATTCTTGAACGTTAGCGCCACGGGTTTTAGGGACAGCCAAGGAAAAATGTCCAAGCCACATTTTTGCCAATAAACATGGCGGGGAGTGCAGCAGCAGCAATAAACGTAGCTTCAGTAAAACTGCTGGATATATGGCTCCACAAATTGGAACAAAGCACACGCAGACAGTTTCAATGTCATGCCATTACCAGTTACAGAAAGGTCTCTGACCTTAGCTGTGTTGCAGTTTACCAAGCATGTGCACATTAAAATATGCTGAAAGTTAAACACTCCAATTGTGCCGATCCAGTGTATGTTCCCAAAAACAAGGGGCACGCACACTGCGGGAATTGATGCATCTGACAGTGAATTAAGTGTAACAAAGGGTTTTTCTGGTTTCCAATAAAGAGCAGGTTCATAATGTAAAGATAACTGTGCCGTGACACAAATTTCGGAATCTCATTTATAATGAATTGGTGTGGCAGACCGTGATCTGGCGCCAGTTGTCAAATGTTTTTACACGATGCGACGCCCTGATCCCTGTTGGGTCGATGCACGCGGGAATGTCGTCAGATGACCTCATCACCAGGGGCTGTGCAGATATGTCAATGCATGAGCATCCTTTAACAACCGTTCGTTTAGGGGAACAATCAGACGCCCGTCTGCCTCAGGACGGATTATTTCAAACACGCAAGCCCCTCTTGTACCGCGATTGTCAGAAAGTAAACACTCAAGTGTGTTATCGAAAATGCCTGGCGAGTTACCCCGTGATATTGGCCATGGCCTTTTTCGTGCGTTGATGCAGTGAGGAACACTGTCAAGTTGATCACAGACGCGTCACTTTACTTGTTGTGTATTGAAAAGCAGAGGTATGGTAATGCATAGACGTGCATGTGTACGAATCAATATATTTTTGTAAATAATGTGTTCGTATATACTGCAACATGTTCCCATGACACATGCACCCTATAGTGGCCACTGCATTCACCACAATGTTAAAGAGAGAATCAATTAATCTAGGATTGAAGCTTTCGTGACTGCAGGAATTACTATACTCATTTGTTCTTTCGGTAAAGTCACGTATGTAGAAATAAAATTTAATTATAATAGATCACGACGTTTCGAACGCAACACAAGCGCTCGTCCTCAGGTGAAAATGTCGCAAACCACACAGCGGGGGAACACACAGAGGGACATCACACACAGAGGGACATCACACACAGAGGGACATCACACACAGAGGGACATCACACACAGAGGGACATCACACACAGTGGGACATCACACACAGAGGGACATCACACACAGAGGGACATCACACACAGAGGGACATCACACACAGAGGGACATCACACACAGAGGGACATCACACACAGAGGGACATCACACACAGAGGGACATCACACACAGAGGGACATCACACACAGAGAGACATCACACACAGAGGGACATCACACACAGAGGGACATCACACACAGAGGGACATCACACACAGAGGGACATCACACACAGAGGGACATCACACACAGAGGGACATCACACACAGAGGGACATCACACACAGAGGGACATCACACACAGAGGGACATCACACACAGAGCACACAGAGGGACATCACACACAGAGGGACATCACACACAGAGGGACATCACACACAGAGGGACATCACACACAGAGGGACATCACACACAGAGCACACAGAGGACAACAAACTGCACGGAGGCAAATACAGCAAGAAGATGGGAGACGCGCGAGGGAACACACAGAGGGACATCACACACAGAGAGACATCACACACAGAGAGACATCACACACAGAGGGACATCACACACGGCTGGGTTGCATCGCATTATATTTCTAAGGTTTGCTGAGTTCGCGTCTGCCATCTTCTTGCTGTATTTGCCTCCGTGCAGTTTGCCGTCCTCTGTGTGCTCTGTGTGCGATGTCCCTCTGTGTGTTCCCTCGCTGTGTGGTTTGCGACATTTTCACATGAGGACGAGCGCTTGTGTTGCCTTCTAAGCGTCGTGATCCATTTTATTTTTTATTTTATTTCTACATACGTGACTTTACCGAACGGACCAATGAGTAGAGAATCAATTCTTGAACTGCATCGTGATGCTGAATGGCGATGATACTTTGAGTTAGCAGTTGAGGCCGAATCATTGCACATCTATTAAAACGTTTCAAGAGTGCGTTTGCGGCAGAACTTTAAATAAGATGAATGTCTAGATTTAAAGCTTTCGTGACTGCTAGGATCCATACTCTTTGGTTCTATTGGGTAAAGTCACGTAGGTGAAAATAAAATAACAAAAAATCACGACGTTTCGGCCACAACACAAGCGGCCTTCATCAGGTGAAGGGACGAGACTGTCCTCCAGCGCTGTCCTCCAGACAGGCTCGTCCCTTCACCTGATGAAGGCCGCTTGTGTTGTGGCCGAAACGTCGTGATTTTTTGTTGTTTTATTTTCACCTACGTGACTTTACCCAATAGAACCAAAGAGTAAAGATGAATGTCACCCGCTCTATCCAACATTTCCCCTAAAATATCAGTGGCACGTTAAATTTAGTGCCACTGCTCATTCCTGTTAAACCCGCTCATCACTTCTCTACTTAAGCCTGAAGCTACCTTTGACCTCAGCTGTACCCCCGATGGCACAGTGGCCACATAGGAGATCAGATTGCTGACTGCGGCTTTTGTTCAAAGAAGCTGCTCATCCTATCGCGCCATTCTTCCTCGCTGTGGGATGGAGGTCACAGAGGCTGTGTGCGTGCGTTTGTGTTTAAATTGTGTGTGTGTTGATATATTAAAAGTAACTAGTTGTTATTTCAAATGCAGCGTCAATTTATTCAGTTTACATAACGTGCCAAATCCTTCGTTTTGGCAAGGCTTGCCCTGTTTTTTTTTAAGTTATCTTGAAATAAATGATTTATTTCCATCCAATGTTTACAAGTTGGTTTGGTCCAAGACATGCAAAACAGTACGTGACATTAATGTTTTAAATCACTCGCTGAGAGATACATGTCTTTTCTATAGTACAGTATTCTCACTCGAAATAATACGTTGGCAAAGTGTCTGCATACAGACATCTTCAAATGAAGAGTTCCTACGATAGAGTCTTCATTAATGTAATCATAGATAGTTGATTTTCATCTCCAGGGTCTCTTAACATTCAATTATTTGATCCATCAGTGTGATTTATAGTAACATTCATATTATCACAGAGTTTAGTGTCAGTCTATGTAAGTTATTTTCACAGGATGTACACCTCCTGCATACATTTGCTTTGTAGCACATCCATATATGAAGAGACATTGCTGGGAAAAGAATGCTTTCTGAATTTCACTATCATGCGCTGTACCCAGCATTGGTCGTGTGCTTTAATTTACAGTCACTTGTGCCATGACGAATATTATAATGTTACAGTACTTTATCAATCCACTGCTGGATGAAGGCTTGCTCATGCCTTGCAGCCATTAGGATTGTTTGGCCATACTTCACCACTGCTGATCCGTGCAGGATGGTGAAGGGAGTCCCCAGGGCCAGTCCAGATTAAATCTCAAATTTTACATCTATGTAAACCACTTGTTTACCCAGAAAAGCCTTACTGAGTCTCATGACACGTTTTCAAGAGGGTCCTGTCACTGGTGTCATTCGTGGCCGGGAATGAATAAAAAAAATCTGATTGCCAGCTTCATTAACGCAATGGCGCTAAACACAGAGTGTAATATGTCTCTCCAACTTCCCATCCAAGCCCAATTACAGAGGCCGCTGGGTTCAAGATCTTCTGACAGCATTACTCCAACGTTGACCATCTTCTCTTATCTGTTGCTGATGTCTCCATGTCATTCCTCTCCGTTGCATTGCCTCTTCCGCTCCTCGAGTCCGCACTTTTTGTTATCGGTCGTCCCCTTGTCTCTGTTTCCTTCCACTAACGCGCTCATTTCCGTTGCGGAATGCCTGTTTGGAGAGCACGAAAAGTGTTTTGAGCTAAAGCACATCTGCTTCGTAAAGCTCTCGTGGCACAAGACACACAACACACCAGACACACACACACACAAAGTCACGTGGTAGACCGCACTCGAACAAGTTTGTGTGCCCACCGTATGGAGGCACAGAAAATGCCTCCTTTGAGCCGAAGCGTGCGGGCTGCAGTTTGAGCATCGCAGCGACACATTACGAGACCACCCAACCTGGCCACCCGTTACTAATTGATATTTATTCAGCCCGGCCGCACACAGCCGCCCTGTTGGTGTGAGTTATGACTCCTGTGTAGGGGGCGTGACATCACCCAGCAGAGAGGGAGTCTTTTTTTTTAAGCTTGCACTTTTTGAATGACCATGGGTTTTGATGTTTTATGATGAAAATGTGTTAATTGTACACTTTAGAAAGATAAACGAAAGCAGATTGGCTTCTAATGGGATCCGATGTTCGAGAGAGAATACAATATTTGAGGTTTAATGCAATTATTTATTTTTAGTTACTTTTCAGCCCTACGCACTGTAGGCAGGCAGGCCCACAAACCATCATGCCTGTCAGGATTTTGCGACGTGGTTTGTTTTAAAGGTGAAATTTCATGGCCAACCGGTCATATAGGCAGTAGCTTTTTTCCATGAAATGAGGCTTGAAATGTGTTTTTGACCTTAGGCTGACGTGGAAAGGAAAAGCCAAAATGAAAGCCAAGATGTAAATTGGGAAGTATTCTGGAAAGAAACATGCTAGGCTCGAGCTAAAGATAGTTCTGGCCATATATTCCGTACCCCATGATGCGAATGTGAAACTCATCACTGTAATATAATTTTGGAGTTGCAATGATTGGAATTGTAATGTTCCAAATCATGCACGACATGATATACTCCATTGTACAATATATGTATTATACCAAATATTCCAATGCAGAACCCTCAGTAAGGCTACTATGGATATGTAAAGAGCATTTTTTTAAATATATAAACAGCAATTAAATACTGCAACACTTGTTTTAGATTATCAGAGAGGTTGGTAAACATTTTGAAAATACAGAGAAAATGCGTGAAAGTGCATGAGCGATGAAGAGTTTATATTTAAAATCCAATCATATTTATATAATCCGCAAATAACTCCAGTAGACTGCTCTACGTGTTTTATCTCTTGTCCTAAGTTCAGGCAGCTGTAGTCGCTTCGCTCCTAGATGCCTTCTCTTTTAATTTCTCCATTTAAATTATGTTCATTCGTACAATGACTAACGGAGCACAGGTTTTTAATCCAAGTCTCCCCCGCTGCCATTTTAATAGATTATCACCATGGAGCGTACTAAAAACTATGACGGTCTTTAAATTCAGCCTCAAGACGCATTTATTTGGTCTCGCTTTGGTTCTCTAAATTAGCTCCTGTACTTCTTCGTTTTGCTCCCCTTGGCCAAATGGCGATTTATTTATTTATTTGCGTCGAGTACCTTGTGAAACGCGCTTTACAAATGTATTTTATTATTGTTGTTAAAATAAGGACTGTAAATGTTACTTTGGCGTAATGATGCTTACACGCATTCTTTCTTTTGTTGCACAGTTTCTTGTGTGTTTTCTAAATACGAATGCACAGAAATTAATGATGTCCCTGAATAAACGCAACGTATATTTTTCCACTGTTTTGGCAGCTTTAATACTTTTGACAAACGGTTCAAATAAAAATGTCTTTAAAAATGTTAAGGAGGTGGGGGGGGGGGGTCTTATTTTTTGTTACTTTAGGATGTTTTCTTTTTTAAAAGCTCTGCTTCTTGGCTTTATGTTGCTGCTCACGTTTACTTAGCTGGTAATGAAACCTTCAGCAAGTTAAACAGCAGCATAGCGGACAAGCCACTTGATGCGACTGCGTAGATGTTCGCGATCAAAGAAAACCCTCGAGGAATGAATCTCCCGGCGTGTGCTATGAAGAAGCCCCAGCACGCGGGGTGAAACATTGGACATCGCGGTGACGAACTTCGTGGCAAAACTCCAAGAGAAAAAAACGCATCGGAAAGCTCACTTGGTGATACCCAAATAGGACACCGTTGTTTTGGAATTTATTTTTGGCTGCTCCGTGCCTCGCTCAAGTAAGCAAACAGCAGAGCCATTGTCACATTTTGCCCCAGGCAACTGTGGTCACTTGCCCGTGACCGCCAACATACTGTGAACTGTGTGGAAATAGCCAAAAGTTTATGGCTGGCTGGCACACGAGGAGTTGCGTTTTTGAATGCATTGTTACATAATGTATTCGTGTGTGTGTGTATATATACTGTAATTATATTCGTCCAATGATAAATTAGTTCAAGTTTGAACTTTATACAAGCTTCAGTGGAGCAGCTGTGTTTACATTTTGAAGGATTGTTTGGGCTTTAAAAAAATCTAAGCGTTTTTATCAGTCTCGTAAAGCGAGACTCTTTTCCAGTACGTAATATAGTTTTAAAAAACTTTGCACCCATAGAACCCACAACAAATATTTTTAAGCTACGTTTTTGTAACTAATATTTTTCACCTGTCAGATATTTGCACCACAATAACATTTACTTAATACATTTTTAAATAGCCACATATTCTACTTTTATATTCATGCATTTGACAGCAGGAAATAATTATGCTCTTATTAACTTGGCCTTTGCAATGTGCATGTTCTCATGGGGTTGCATTGATGTTTTTTTTGGATTTGTTGTACTGGAATTTCTTTTTGGATTTGTTTGCGACGAAACAACTGCGCTTCGCTGCAAGGGCAGAGCCCCAGCGCAAATTAGTCCAAGTTGAATGCTATCTAGCGGAACATTTTTTTAAAATCTGTTTTAAAATATTGTTGGAGTTAATGACTGTGCAGGCGATAATATCGTCCGGACAGTCATAACAAACCCGCGATTGCCAAGGAAATCGTTGTTTATAACGTTAAGTGATGGGACACAAGGTAAGTCGATGTTGATGAGCTGTAACGGTGGGTTTGTTCTGCAGTGAAATGTTATTGGATGGCTATGAGCCCAGGATTAAACAGCATCAGTGGGTGCCTGCACAGTTTAAGTGCATTTAAGTAGTCAGTCGACTTGTGGTTGGGGTGAGTGATGATGTTATGATACAAGATCCAGCAGTCTCTGAGCCCCACATGTTCTTAACTTTTGGGCGTGATCATGATTATCCACTGGTGGATGAAGGCCTCCCAAAGTCATCACAATCCCTCACGGCTTCATGATGTTACAATCCATCTGGCTTTTCATTTCTTCATATCCTCTAAGACGTGTTATTTTTCTTCCTTTGGCTGCCATTCCATCAACAGTCTCGTTCACCAGCCATCATCCCTTCTAAAAATGTATCCTTAATAGTCAACATGGTGTCTCTGATTTGCAATTCCTGTATGATCCATGTGTTCCTCTTTCTGTCTGTCAGTGTCATTTCTAGCATGCATCTCTCAATGCTTCTCTTGCAGCAGCTGCAACATTTACCATTTTAATCTTTATATATTTAACTCCAAGGTATCTGTGACGTTTCTTAATTAACTTGTAAAATAACATTGATGCTTCTCACAATCCTTTCCACGTGTTATATTGACGTTTTCCTCATACCTACGTTAGTTGTTTGCCTCTCACAAGTAAGCTGTTATAACCCCTCGATGACCTCATCTCTTAAAGTCGTCATTTTGTAATTTGATGCATGAGTGCAGGCCAATACATATTTCAATAAGCCCAGGGTGCTTAGAACAAGAGCTTAATCCAATTATAACTTTTTCCCCTGAAATATTAAGTTGTGCTTGCTGTTCGTGATCATAAGAAGGAGTTGTACTGCAGCCAAAATTATTACATAGTCTAAAGAGCACATTTTAAATATTGCATCCTGTACACGTTAAAGGTTGCATTTGCGACATTACTGTAGGAACTTGGAATGCCAAAATGACAGAGGTGAAGTGAATCGGCCTCGGTGGCTGCTGGGAAAGAGCTGTTGGTGGGAGAGTTGTGAGACCGGTTGGCGAGGCGCAGCCACCTGCTTGACCGAGGAGGCAGCCTGTGGCTGCCCAGCTGCAGAATTTTACATCTTACTTAGGCCTACACAACCCTACAGCTGTTTCCTGCCCCCCCCCCCCCCTCGTAATGTACATGAACACTGCAGTTCACGTCAAGGAGAGGCACTGGTATGGTTTCTCTCACGAAAATTGCACATGCTCTGCTATAATTCGCACGGCTTTAACCCTTTCTCTACTTCCCCTGGATGAATTTGATGATGATGATGCAGCCACCCCACTGAGCCGTGAGGTTGACTTTATTTAATCAATTTAATCCTATGCAACAATGTTATGTTTTGTCAATTATTGTAACTTTTCAATTCCCAGAATGTTGTTTAAATCCTGTTATTCATTTGTGTAAAAAAGGCTGTGCATTTTTACAGAGCAACGCAAGAGACGTGACTGTAAGTTAATTTATATCGCACCATGTTGCGTTCATGTAAATGTGCCCTCACCAGGTCTAAAAACCCACAAGAGCCGCTGATTTGTGGTCTTGGAGCACAAGCATGTGACATTCCTCCTTTAGTAGCCCTGCTAGAGGCACAATTGGCAGCAAGCAACGTAACAAATATGTTCCATGTTTAATTGTGTTTAGAGAAAAAACGTTGCTCTCATTATTTCCAGAAATGCAATTAGAGCATTTGAAACACACCCAGTATTTAACCATAAACAGTACTGTAGAGATATTTCCTTTTTTAGGGAAGAGATAAAAATATATTGGATGCTCTTCCAAAGAGTTTGTACATGAGGAGATAAAGAATTATACCAGAAGTATTTTTTTTAAAAACATAAACACATTTAAAACAAAATGTTGCTGCAATACAAACTTGTTAGATTTATATTAAACAAAAGGGGAGTTCCTTTTGCCCGTGTTGATCTGGGGGACCAATATCACAGATCTTATTATCCATAGTGATATATCCATGATTTTACTCTACTTATCTCTGGGGAAGATTATGGATAATGGTGGACAATTGGATGAATTTGCAATTCACCTCCTAATTATCCACAAAAATTGTGGAAGATAGAAAGTCGCACCACAGAGCAGGATGGGAAAAAACTTTAGAAAATCACGGATAAGACGAAGAATAGCACCTCAGATAATAAGAGTTTCTTCCAGGACGCTCCGGCTGCTATGGATAATAGGAAGCACGGGTAATGGTGCCATGGACAAAAGGAGCTCTCTTGCAATCCTGTGCATTTGAATGTTATAGTTTAGAGCACAAAGTAATGTTTTTTGTTTTAGGAAACCAGTGAGCGATTGTGGTTCCAGTGTGCGTCCATTCGATAATGTACACACTTTGGAGGTGTGATCGCATTGGCAGCTGTTGTGTAACCATGCTGGCAGGCGTGTTTCCGCGAGTTTCTGTAACAACCCTGGCCCGCCTCCCCAAGCGTGATGAGACGACGCTCTGCTGAAGTAATTCAAAGCTGACTTTTTTTGTGCATCTGTCTCCATAAATGTTTGAGTGCGCGTTTGCACCATCTGTTGCAGATTGGCTTGTTCTAGCTTAACAGGCTGGAAGTTCAAGGACAAAGGAAGAACAGAATGAGAATCCTCAGATCCCTGTACAAAGGAATAAAAAATAAAGCATTTTGCAGAAGTGGGGCATTTATAAAAGAGTTTTTATTTCATCAGACCGTTAATACGAGGCAATATAGCTTTCTTTTTATACGTTTATTACAAACTATTTAAAACCCATCAACACTTAGTCTTGCACATGAAGATTATGATTATTTTTTCCTCTGATAAATCCAGTATTGTACTGTGTGTCAAGTAGAAAATGACTTTACATCCGAGGAAATATTTTCAATAATCTTATAGCTAATGAACAACAAGCGCTTTGATGTAATTCCCCAAATTATTTTTGAAGGGTAAGAACAAGTAACGTGATCGCTGGGCATCAGCTGCAGATGTATGACCACTGTCTCTGCTCAATGCAAAGTTCCATTGGCAAAGTTCCATTGGCATCATGGTGGCCACCCACTGGTCCAAGAAAACAATAATTATTTAATACACTTTATTCCATAACTGTACCAAATTTAAACTTCTGGCATGTGAATTAGCTGAGTTCACTCGCCCCGCCGAACGCCATGTGGTAAATGTGCGAGCTAAACGCCAGACTCACGTGCATCTCTAGGAGCACTCCTATTATCCACTGTAATGTGGAGGACGAATATCACAGAGCCCCTTATCTTTGGGATTACTCGAAAAACTACTCCACTTAACTGTGTGTGTGGGGGGGCGGAATCGCAGATATTTGGAAGAATTTACTGCTTTGCTTCTCCTGACTGAACATAATTGAATGATGCCTGCACGGTAATTGAAGTAATGCCATATTTTCCCAAAGTGCATGCCGAGAAAGAGAGGCGGTCAATCCCAGTCGATAGCCCGTGGGTAATTGGACGAATTTTCCATGCGACTCCTCCTAACCACGTAAAATGTGCGTATGATTGGAAGCTGTTCTGCAAATAAACTTGGAAAATGATGGCAGACAATTGGAAGAGAAGGGCTACGCATAATTGGAGTTTTTTGCGGACCCAATGGCACCTGTGGATAATATTGGCGTATGACCGTGTAGATACACAGCTCTTAATTTGGGGCTCACACGGGGGGTTTGATGGCCCAGTGTGGACATTTACAGGCGTCCCCCATTCTGCCGTCCGGTTCACTCGCAACACTGGGTCAAAAGCTCACACTGCTGGCGTTGTGGATCGCTTTGTCTTGGCCAGCGCTAAAAAAGAACTGTCAAATGTTTTATGATGCTAAATACTAACCACTGGTGCTCCAAAACCTTGGGTTACACTCTAGATTTGCAGTGCCAAAAATGTGCTGTGGGTTCATAAACTTCCAATGTAGAATCATTTGAAAAAAATGTAGTTCTTCTGTTTAGAGACGGCGATAGTTTTGACATAAATTATTGTGTCAGAATGGAGAAACAAATACATGTGCAATTTATTGGAAAAAACTTTTTTACGATCTTTATTTTATTTTATTGCTTTGGCTCAAATGCAAGCAGATGGATGTGCCAGGCGGACACTATCCTTGGACCGAGCTTTGTTGAGGGTCTGGCCGGACCACACTGGCAACCAGCATGTCCACGGCTGACCCTTCGCTCTAACTGGTCTATGGCAATAACTTATTGCTCTGCTAGCATCAGCCACGGTGATGAGATTTCGCCATTGGGCGGTCACTGAATCGGGGTTCTGAGCTCCCACAGCAGAAAGCCAAGTGGCTTTTCAGTCGCTTTTGCAATTAAAGCTTTTTTTACTTCCCATGCACTACTGCCCACAAAGCACCACCAACCACACAAGATGCTTGTTTTGTTCCCATGAGCGGAATGTTCTGCAGCCCTCTGAATGATAAATTCCCACAACAAGCACAGAAATGTGCTCAGAACTACCCTGAGGATAACACCTCTCTCTCACTAATGAGATTGTAGTTGTTGCTCTGCACTCCCATCGGCCATATCAAAGAAGGAGTGCATCAATGCACTTGTTACCTGCCTCTATTCGTTCCATGCCTACCGTTTACGGCACTCGTATATTGTGGTGTGGGCAAGTCGTACACTATCGTATGCAGCATCTTAAGCTGTTGCAAAGTTTGTAGAAAAAGGTTAACGTGATTTCAGAATAATAAAGTGTGATGTTTAAAAAAAAAAGATAAATCAGTGTTCACTCCGAGCTGCTTAACATAATAACTTCCAGCAGCTATTCCAACTGTGCAATGTATGAACCATCACAAATGCTCACGGTGGAATGTTGCCAGCATTATAGTTAACCACAGTTGGCAGAAAAAACGACAGGATGTTGGCAAAAATGGACATTTCATTTTGGCTTGAACACTTTACGGACAAAGGTTTAAATAGTTGCAGACTTGTATAAATACATATTTATTTGCACAAAGTTGGTGGTATTTATGACAAGTGTTTTATATTTATAAATTCGAAACAATTTTGGATGCTACACTATTCACTACATATAAAATAATGTATCATATGACAATAAGTATACATATTCTTAGTTTTTTCGGTAAAGTCACGTTGAAGAGAAACAACAAAATAATAAAATATATATAAAACAATAAAAAAATTCTCACGACGTTTCGACCATAACTCAAACGGTCGTCTTCAGGTGTGTTGGTTCGCATACATGTATTTTTAATAAATAAATAAATGCGCCGTTTAAAAATAAATTTATGCGAACCAACACACCTGAAGACGACCGTTTGAGTTATGGTCGAAACGTCGTGAGAATTTTTTTTATTGTTTTATATATATTTTATTATTTTGTTGTTTCTCTTCAACGTGACTTTACCGAAAAAACTAAGAATATGAATTACTGCAGTCACGAAAGCTTTAAATCAAAATAAGTATACAGTTAAGTATATTGGAAATTATACCTATATGTGTATGCATATACAAACAAGTAAAGCAGGTCACAATAGCATCGGCTACATCTCACAATATGCCTTAAAACGAATTATTTACAAGAAACAGTTTTCATCAGCGTCTTGAGACACCGCCCTTAACCTCGTCAAGACTCTCATATGTGGGTTAGTTAAGTACACAGAGCAGAAACCACAACAACCTCTGCTTCAACTGACACCTTTCAACAAAACGATACGTCTATTGTGTGAACAAACTTGAGTGGAATTATTTTTTTTTACAACTATTGTGGTATGGGTGACTTGGTATGCACAGACATTGCTTTCCAGAAATAGAAACGCCAGCAGCTGATTCAGCTGCCATGAATCCCGTGAAGGTAGTAAATGAGGGAGTTGAACGGTTTTGTTTGTTTTAAAGTACTTTTGACTCAAATTGTTAGCACATGGCTATGCGGGATTGACCTGCGGATTCGGCTGAGACCTGCTTTGGTATGCGCGTGGTGTCGGGTCATCGCCAGTGTCGGTCAGGTGTGTGCACGTGTTTGGACAGGTACATAAATCACAGGCCTGGCTTCGTGCGTCGTGTCCTGCCGGGTCACCTTGCCATGCGAACGCTCTCTCTCCGGCCTGTCCCCACAAACTTCTGAGACGGATGACAAGGGGCGATGTTGGCTGTCATACCTGAGACCCTTATTAAAAATACAGATTCTATTTCAGGATCATTATGTATATGCAAATTTACTCAATGAGTACATTTGGCTATCACAAAATTAGTCTTAAATTCAGCCGATCTTGTCAAATATCTAAAAGCTAAGGAGGATTGGTCTCTTCTTAGTGTTTTGATGGGAGACTGCCTGAGAAAGCCAGGTAGGTCTGAGCTGCAATGTGGCTGGCAGATGGCAGAACAATATTGGGTTCTTATATATATATCTGTATGGAGATCTGAGCGTTACCCCCTCATATGCGTAGGTTTCTTTCAGGTCCTCCACTATCCTCCTACACAAAGCCAAATCATATTAATGGAATTAAATAACCCACCCAATGCAGGACTCTCCTGAAAAGGGTTCTTGAGATCCAAAGGGGCTTTCCTAGGTAAAGGGCAATTATAGATATGCGATACCGACTGCTCCTGGGTGTATGAAATTAACAAGTGGCATCCACCCGACATGAAACCATGCAGCATTGCCTATTCGCAGGTCTCCGTTCATCGTCCGTTCATGCGGAAAATGACAGATTAACCATCTCCGAGTCTCATTCACATGCGCACTCACGTCTGTCTTCCCACAGCGCCGGAGTGTCTATCGGACGGGCACCGCGTGATAGACAACGCTTACCGTAGCGTGGACTTCAACTCTCTGCAGCTCCAGCAGTCGGCAATTCACGAGCTGGTGTGTGACCACTCGCTGGCGCCGGGCTGGTATCGCCTGCTGCTGGCCGGCCGGCCCGCCGAGATGCCAACGCAGTGCGTGCTGGTGAGGGTCGCCCTGGATGAAAGCAATGCAGAACAACAGCGTGTCCTCTCTGAACCCTCGCTCGATTGAAAACTGATTTACTTAGAACTGATTTTTCATGTTTGGTTTGTTGTCCTTTCCCCACAACTCCGATTTTATCAGTTGGCTACGTACGGTGCGAAAGAAGTTCAACATATGTTCATTGCTCTTGCTGTCTCTCAGTGTAATTCTAGGGATGCTTTCCATGTTTCATTACACATTTTTCAGTTTTTGATCCATTTTCTTCATTAATGTCCACCATGTTATGAAGTGAATCACATTCATAGTCTGTAGAGAATTACATTCTCATTGTAAAACAAATATATTGACCTTTTATTATTATGATGATTATTATTCATATTTTTCAATTTCTTTGCAAAGTGAATTTGTGATCCTGATGATGGCAATGGTTCTCACTTTGTCATTGTCGTGATCATCTTTCTAATATATGTTGATCATTTTGATTGCTAGCATTTTTATTGGAGGTACAGGAGGAAGGGGAGCTCGCTCAAATGCAAGATATTACATTAACAGCCAAAATAACTTATTGATCTGACAACAGCAGTAACCTCTCTACTTCTGACCAGCATGTAAAGTAACCCGGATTACACATGTTAGTGTTCACTTATGTGAGCTTTGCAGGCCGTGTACGGTATTGGTTTTTTTCAATTCAAATAGATTCTTACACTCACGATTACATGCGCAGAATCATGCTTGTGAGAATTATTCGTTAGATTTAGACTACTGGAGTGGACGAAAACTGTACAAATGATACAAAACGCCCAAAAACTATGCAATTGAGATCGTAAAAATGGGACAAAATAAATGGGAAACAAAACGAGAGATTAAAACAGAATATACGATCTCAATTGCATAGAATATACAAAAGACCAAGACTACAAGTGAAATGGTGCATTTGAGACAAAAAAAACACTGATTCCTAAATCCAATCACGACCGAGAATCATAGCGATTCATCAAATCACGAGGCGAGGTGAGAGGGGTGGTTCGATCCTTAGTAAGTACATGTGTCAAACATCTTTCACACCGTACGTAGCCAACCGTGCCATTCGGAAGTGCTTACGATGGACACAGTTGCTCAAAGGTTTGCTTCGCCTTGCAACCGCCTCCCCCACTTCAGATGAACCATTGCGGGACGCAGGCGCCCGTGTGGCTGTGGCTTCGCGACTCGGAGCAACTGCCCCGGCCTGGAGAGTCTCCCCGGCAGGTCACGGGTTGCGCCACTTGGCAATTCTTCCCTGGCGCGGCGGCGCGTGACTGCTGCCTCTTCCGCATCCCCGTCACCGTTCGCAGCTGCGGCGACTTTTATGTCTACTACCTGCGGCCCACGCAAGGCTGCATGGGCTACTGCGCGCAAGGTGACCCGTCCGTCCTTCCACCCCGCGGCCCACATCAGCGCGGGGGGGTCAAGAGGTCGCACACATCAATCGGCACCGCGCGCGAACACGTCTGACCCCCGAGCAATATTGTGGCGCTTTACGCGGCTTCCTTCCGGCTCAATTCGGTGCCCGTTTATAATGTGGTCGTTTGTCAAGCTCCGGCCTCTCGGAAACAAGCTGTTGGTTCGTTATGTATTGCCTGCCAGACTTTCTCATCGCAAGGGTAACGAGATAGCGTACGTTGCCACGCGTCACTTGATTCGGTAGAGTCATGCTGGAAACCTTCGCTCTAATCATTTTTAGATATCAACAGTATATATCACCGTATAATCTATGTTCCTGTGACAACTTTTTCAGCTTCTTTGCGAGCGGGAGGAAGATAGAGGAGCCAGTGTGATGTTGATATAACAAGTCGAGCAACTAGCGGCTTCACCTCATTGCCTGCCTATGCTCAATCACTCTTTGTCACTTAAATCGTTTCATTGAGCCTTTTGGATCTTTTCTCACATTATACGACTCTTTGTGAAGCACATGCAAAGTTTGTGATGTTTATTTTAGCTCTTGAAATGCCAATATACAGCACGGTTTCTGTATTTAAAATGAAATGCAATGCTTTATTTTAACAGTTACTGCTGAAGTCGGAGCGAAGTCTTGCAAACTGGGAGAGGTAGAAAAGGATGGCTCTTGTCAAAGTGACCATGGTATGTGAATTTTGATGTGTTGTCATCGCGTCATTTGTGCTGTTAATAATGGGCAGCTCAGGCTTATTTACAGACTCGGGACTTCATTCACCACTGATTGCGTATCCAAGGGCTTGCAAAAGAAACTGGAATACCCGCTTGTAATTACAAGCAGATGTCTCAAACGCTGGTATTCTCAGAAGGAGCTAATAGGCTGTGATTCATTTTAAATCCTCTTGGAGCCACTTTCCTTCATGGGGCTGTTATACGCGAATTAGTCCCACACATTCTACAGATTTTTGTTGCAGGTGGGGTCACTAGTGGAGATACTCGAGAGCCTTATCAGCAATTTTGATTTGACTATTGCAGCTGTAGGCTTTGGTTAAACGTCGTGATGAACACTGAGCTCTCCTGTGATTTGTCATCTACACACTCTGGTGCTGACAAGGTTGGCAGCCTGCATATTACACGGGCACAGATCAAATTCCCAAAATGTCCTGGAAGTTTATTCCAGAACACAGTGCCTAAGCAGAACTCCTAAATGCTTTTAGCCTTTTGCGTAATTGAGGTTAATGTAAAACACAAGAAGTAGCTTAACACTTCATTCATCGATTGAAATCAACTGGGAACACTCATGGTACGTGCGTTATATTGTGTGCGTAGGGATCCGTTATTTCGGAGCATGTGTTGCAATTCCTGCAGCAACTAGAGAAACAATATTGCACCAAAGTACCCGGGCGTCTACAAACTAAGTTGCCTCTGTGGTAGCAGCTACATTGGAGAAACCAAACGACATATCTCGGACCGCATCCGTGAACATAAAGCAGACTTGAAACACGGTAGGACGAACACCTCAGCCATGGCAGATCACTGTTATAATTCAGTGGGCTCACATGACATTGACTTCTCCAAGACGGAGGTTCTCTGCAAGCCATCCGGCTACCATGAGAGATTCGTTCATGAGGCCATCCACATATACAAACATAGAGACAATTTCAACCGAGAAGATGGATTCTGGCTTAGTAACCATTGGAAAGACGTTATAAACCATTTCGGTTCTTAATTGATTGTATTTTACGGTGACTTTCAGACCGCAGTCCATTCGCTGGCACTGCCTCTTAATACCTTTCACACGACGGTCAATGGTATGGTTTATAGCATATTGTATAATAATAAATAGTATAACATTGTAATGTTTAACATAATTCATAAGGCAATATATAGTATCGTAATCGTATAGTGAATATACAGCAGTGTGGTATACAGTAGGGTTGGTAGAATAATACATAGTGTAATATTAGAAGTGTAATATTTTACAGTCTAAAGTATAGGGTAGTGTATTGTAACGCATTGTATAATTCAAGGGTGGGTTTGTCTATGGCGGTGTATATTACGGTGCATAGTCGTGTAATGTAGAAAAAAGTTTAGTTGGAGACATATCAATGTAATGCATAATGTTAGAGCTTACATTGGGCTGTGTATACGATATTATACAATGTAGCTTAGATTGGAAGGTATAACATTGGAATGTATAGTAGTCTAGTTTATAACATAGTTGTAACGCAACACAGGACAGAGCAGAGCATCTTGGCTGTTTCTCCCCCCTCCTCCGTTCCGAGCATGGATGGACTCGTCCGTCTGAACAAAGCTCGTCGCTTTCCGTGGCGCTGACGTTGAAAAGAAAAAACCGCCACCCATTTTTTCGCCATATGGCATTGTAATGTATAACGACTAATTGTTAGTAGCTCAGCTGATTGGAGAGTATATAGAGTTTATTGATAACATTGATGTAGTTTATATTTTAGTTTTTTTATAGTTTACTATATGGTATTCATTATATAGTGTAGTGTATACCCAGTTACTTTATGTTAATAGCTCAACTTATTGAAGAACATATTGAGTACATTTATTATATTGATGTAGTTTATACTTAGTTTTTTTCACATCAGTTTATTGTATGATAGTTGGATAGTTGCAGTCCTTTAGCGTCCACATACTAAATGCCTCTGTTGATATGTACAATTTGACTTTAACATAGCTATTTCTGTGACCAGTCACATGCCAATCCCTCACATTAACATCATGCTAATCTCCCAGTTACATGCTAATTTCTGACTTTAACACCTTGCTGATCCAACACTTTAACACAGCTATTTCAATGCTAAATTCTCCTGTTTGATATGTAAACTCCTTTGTCCAGGCGCTTCACTTCTCCCACCTAGCTTAAAAGACGCTGCAAATCTTAGCAGCGTTCATTGAAGCGCTGTCGTCCCGATAGTTCTGTTCCTTCACCTGAAGTAGGCTACGTGTGTTGTGGCCGAAACGTCGTGAGAATTTTATTTTATTATGTTTTATTTTTATTATTGTATTTCCATTCTACGTGACTTTACCGAAAGAACCAAGAAGATGCACCACAGTGTTCATAAAAACAATGGTTCTTTGAATCGAATTTGAATTAACAATTCGCGAGGTAAGAGGAATTAATGATTACAGCCGTGCATAATACTGTAATAATATATATTTACCCGTTCATTGATGAAAAACTAAAATTACTTTGGAACAGAATGTAAACAAATTTTAATAAAGAATATGCTTTTTTAAAGTGATGCTCTTAAGAAAACTTCCATAGAACACCCTATGTCCATGTCCCATAGTCTCACGAATACAAAACACCTCTTTTGCTGTCTTCGTGTAATGGTTGGGTCACAGGTTCGATCTTCCTGCATGGAAGTTTGAGACAATGGGTGAGTTTCTTACATCCCCCCTCTACTGTGAGCCAATCAGCAGGTCGTCCGTTATGGGGTGACGTGTGGGTACTCCCACCTCTTTCAAGACATCCAGCCACTATGGAAGAGTAGGCCAAAATACACTCCGGAGGGGTTCTCTAGATTTTCCCTCTAAAAAAGGCCCTTCAGCAGGAAGTTGCATGAGCATGTATTTGCAGGTCCGTACGTGTACCTTTATCTTTTCCTTTCAGTGTCTGTTGTCGTTCATGAATGTGAACAACTGCGGTTGTTAAACACCAATTACCCCATGTAAGTATGGTTCACGATCACAGCTGTGGTTTCAATGCTGTGCTCCTGGTGGTTGCCTCTACCGTCGCTATTGTGACCACACAAAGACGTGTTCATAGCTTCCTTTGTAACTGCACAGCCACGCTTCCCACCCTGCCGTCGCCGCCCGTCGTGTCGGCGGAGCGAGGCTCCGACGGAGCGCTGCTCCTCCGGTGCTCCTACCAGCGACCGACGGGGAACGCCACCCTGGGCTACGGCGTGTCGTGGGTGCGGCTGTCCCACTCGGGGCAGCGGGAGGAGGTGAAGCGCGAGACGAGCATGCAGACCTTCTCCTTCCTCGAGGTGGATGGAGTCAACGTCGTACTGGGCGACACGGTAAAGCACCGGGGTTTGGTTGATTCGCACCGGGCTTGGGAAAACACTTTCATGTTTTCAGTAGCATTGTACGTTTTTCTTTTTTCTTTTGCCGCCCCACCAAATTATATTTTGACTTCATCTGTTTTCTCTGTTCCTTCCGTGCAGATTTTCTGTGGGGTAACGACATTCTACCTGGACTTTCCAGAAACCCAGGGCTCACCTTCTGTCAGTGAGGGCTTCTTTGCTGGGATAAAGGTATGTCAGCTATAGCTGGGCTATGCTGATGGTTGGCAACTCTCACATCATAGCTACTTGTATTTACTGAGAAAATAACATCAGTGCATATATTTTTGGTGCAAGACCCCACCCAAAGCCACCAATCGAAGTTACTCTATCGCCACGAAATACGAGCCCACAACGGAAGGTTTGTTCTCTACTCAATCCGGGCTTGAATAGATGAGCCCGAGCAGCCTGGAGCTGGCGGAGGATGGGGCAGAGCACGAGCTGCACGTGGAGAGCACCGTCCCACTGCCGTGCTCACTGCACCTCGGGCCGCATCCCTCCTGCCGAATCGGTCTCCGCCTCGTCACCGAAAACCAGGGTACCGAATCTGAGTTAGTACCCCCCCACCCCCCCCCCCCCCCCCACGGTCCATACACGAGGCTCTTTTGTGGGATCTGAAACAATTAATTAGTAAATTACCTGCCTGTCTAACAAGTCATGTTGAGTATTGCTATTGGTAGTTATGCAGACTGTTTTTTTTTCTTTTATCAAAGGTATCTGTGCCATGGACGTGCTTGTGCTGACCATTATGGATGTGAAAATTGGTTTATTAGTGACCAATGATGACCTCTTTTTTCCGCTTGTCTCACATCCCTTGTCCCCAATTGGCCCTGACCCACCATGGTCCTAGACCCACTGGACCAGATGCCCGTTGAGGTGGCTCTCTCCAGCTGCGAGGTGGAGTTGGCCCCAGCGCTGTGCCCGGACGGGCTGGCCTGCATGCTGCGCCACCATGCAAGCGCACGCGTGCACCTCAAGGCCGTGACGGATTTTGCCAGGGACGGGAATCGCGTGGCCCTGGTCCACATTCTTCCCAAGCATTCTGGGAGCCCTCTCTGGGATTCGTACAAGCCCCGGCCTGTCACAGTGCGTTGTGTTTAAGTCGAGTTTTTGGAAAACTTGTGATTTCATTTGATCCTCATGGCGGTACCCTGGGATACCAAATAATACTAAATGGCCGAGGCAATTAAATATTTGATTTCTGGGACACTATTTTTTTTCCAGGGGTGTACTTCACTCCGCGACTGGGGTACCAATCAATCTGAAATCAGTGCCACACTCCGCGATGTCGAAACGCCAAACATTAGCATAAAAAAATCCGTTATCGAAAAATGCAACTTTGAATAGTGCATCGTGTACAGCTCGTCGAGATGAGTCGATTGCCACATCGCCGACCATCAACAGACTACAAATGATTGCATCACGGACATTATGCGAGAGCCGGGGTACTATGGTATCCTGGGGGCTACCGCCATAAGGTTAATTTGCTAAATTATTAAACTAACAAAAGTCTCTTAAGCCATTAGTCTATGAGACCTATGGACTTATTTTTTTCCACAGACTGTTTAAGCAGCAAATTCTGCAGAGTCAGGCATGTTAAACAAGTTTTACAATGTGTTAGAAATACAGATACCAGGTGGCCAGGTGGCTCAGGTGTCAAAGCACGGATCCGGCATAGCTGAGATCCTGGGTTTGCATATAGGTTTCATCCAGCCATGATTAAATGTGGCTCTCAAATGTAGTAAAGTTGTTGGTCTCAGTCTGGTCACCAATGACTGCAAAAATACATTGCAGTATATTAGATTTGGCAAAATTCTTCTTCTTATAAAGTACAGCAATCACTTATTTGTATGCTCAGCCAAGAGTCCCATTATTTATTTGTAGTGTGTGTGGGAAATTGCAGCACCCACTCGTGTGGATAAAAGTGGTCACTTAAAATTATCTCAGAATTAATTATGTGATATCTGCCTCCACGGGCGGGTTCTCGATGTGGGGTTATGCACTCCTCTGCAAGAGTTCCGAATGGACACTTTGACTTTTGATACGGTGCCGATTGCATAATAGGAATGGAATTGGGAATAAGTCCCACGGAAAATACATTTAACAATTACTTAGTCTATTAATTTAATAACCCGTAAGGCATATTCAGTCAGTTCCCATGTCGATACTAAAGATATAAAATTGACCCAGGTGGGCCTTACAGTGAGCCTCTAATTTTGCAAGCAGCACTCAAGACTCTGCAAGTTTATAACATCAACGAGGGCCCTGATATGCAGTGATGAACTGTGAACATGATTGAACATTTGAGTAAGGCAGATTTCAGATGTAAGGGACTCAAGATGATTTAGCCAGCATGGCAGGTACCTAATTCCGCGCAGATTATAATAAGCAGTACGATTCCAAAATAAATATTTGTATTCGCAGGTGACGGTGAAGGATGTTCCAACAGCCCACTGCTATGCCATCACGGACCCCCATGTGGTCACTTTTGATGGGAGGTAGGGCATCAGGAAGTCAATTTCATTTCACTTGTGCTTTGTAGTTTGATACAGCGGAAACGCATTTATACTTCAAAAGTATAAAATGTAATCCATCTTTAGTCCGATTAATGTTAAGAGAAAAAATGCTCTCCGTGTACAATTTTTCAGACATTTTCCACGTGTGTCGCAGTCTCTTGTTCATGTGGAGTTTGCTTCTCGCCAAACGGTCAGCTCTTTCCATTGACTTGCTCTAGCAGTGTGTTCCACAGATGTACCCTATTTTATAGATTTGTCCTATAGGAAATTAAGACATTTTAATAGGCACTATGGGCACACATACACGATCTTGCATAGCCACGGCAATGTAAGTGTGACACGCAGCAGTCCTATCTCAATTCAACAGCTCCTTTAGCACATTAGTATGTTTGAAATAACTATACGTAATTATGCACGCTTAAAATTTCTAATTTGTAATGTTTTTTTAATGAGGTTCCCTGAATTGCACTTGCATCCCTCTGGACTTGCTGCTCTTAACTAAGCCTGGTTCACGCAAGTGCAGCAAGTGGTCTCGCCTGCCTCGCACGTTTAAAATAATCAATCAACCATTTTAACGAATCAACCGTTGAACTAATCAACCTGCGATTGTCGCACGGTCTAATAACGGTCGAACCAGTTGCTCAGCAGTTTCACAAGAAGCTGGATTACATCAATACTTTTAGGGATACATCCGCAACGTCACCAGTGTGTTGCTTAACACCAGGTGACGTAGCTTTTAAGTTTTCGTGTTAAGTATCGTAAATAACACGTAGGCAGGTCGAACTAAAAAAAACTTTATTATAAAGTACAGCAATCACTTCTTTGTCTGCTCAGCCAAGAGTCCCATTATTGCGTGGAGTAAGCTGCTCTGATTTCCCTTCTCTGTATACCTCCATTCTGTGCCTCTTCTCTCAACACAAACACCATATTCACATCTCATTCCACCACATCCTTCAATGTCACCTTCGGTTTCCCTCTACTTCCTGCACAAGCATATCCACATATCTTTAAATTGCATCTAATTCATATTGTCAAATTTTACAATCTACATTCAATTATTCTGGATCTGGAATAATATGAGTAACCAAGCGTGCATTGTAAACAGATTTTAAATGGACAATACAATTCGCCAAACATTTTTCCATCTCTCAAAACGATTAGCAACCGCTGGCTACGTACGGTGCGAATGACGTTCAACGAACATACACACCTACATAAGAACCCCGTTGAAATGCTGCTGCTGCTGCTGCTACTGTTGCGGGCGGGCTCCGCGGTGTTGGGCACTGAGATGGCCTCCCATCGCGCTCGCAGGCGTTACGAGAACCCGCGGCCGGGCACGTTCGTGCTCTACCGAAGCTCGCGACGCGAGTTCGAGGTGCACGTGCGGCAGTGGAGGTGCGGCTCGCGGGTTGGCGGTGGGCCAAGGCCGGGTGACGGCAGCACGGGAGGGGGAGGAGGCGCGTGCGTGTGCGGCGTCGCGGCTCGGGAGGGCCGTGACACCGTCACGTTCGACATGTGCAGCGGCAGTTACCTGGAAACGCGACCCCACTTGTCGCTGCGGGGCGCCGCCCCCGCTGCCTCTCCCGGCCTCCGCATTGCCGAGGCTCGGCAGGGGAAGAAGGTCACGGTGCGTTCCCATCGCCCGATCGACGGCACGGTCTGGGCTTGCACCAATTGTTTGTGTAAAATATGAAAAGTGGCCACAATTTTGACCCTTTTTTTGAGTTGGTGAATTTGAGATGCTGCTTGGTGGTGTAGTGTTAAGCATATTAGACTTGCAATCCAGAGGTTGCCAGTTCCATTTGATCTCCAGTCAACGCCAGTTGAAACATTGAGCCAGTTTCTTAAATGTTGTGATGTTATATCCTCGTAATTATACAATTTTAATTATTAAAAAATAATAGCGGACTTTTTTCAACAGCTGTTCAAAAGTTATTTTTCTAATTTATCTAAGGATTTCCATATTTAAAGAAAGAATCAACCACAAAAATGATTAGCTAGGTGTGTGTCTTGGACTACCACATATGAATTACAAACTGTATTATGATAAAAAAAAATAAAGTCATGAGTATGTGCTCCATTATCTCACTCTCGTGACATTGTAATATCCCTCCCTATCTTTTGAATAGATCAATGACACCACTTTGGTGCAATGACAGAACACCTGGCTATGATTTTACAATCTATTTGTTCATTAATGAAGTCTGAAACCCATGTATTTGGACAGCTTCGGGCACACAGCCAATATGTTTTTTTTTCTGTAAGATAAGAGACGTTAGTTTATTTGGCTCGCAAATGCCTTATTAAATCTGATATAAAGTTATTGGTACAAATATTTGTGATACTACATTGGCAGTGGTGCGCAAATAACAAACACTCAACACGTTCATTAATATCTTGATTTGAAGATTTCGTGACTGCAGGCATCCATACTCTTTGGTTCTTTCGGTAAAGCCACGTAGTTAGAAAAATCAAATAAATCACGACGTTTTGGGCGCAACACAAGCGTCCAACACCTGATGACGGACGCCTGTGTTGCGCCCGAAACGTCGTGATTTATTTTATTTTATACCCACGTGACTTTTCCCGAAAGAACCAAAGAGTATACGTTCATTAATAATACTGACTTCAAGGGAAAACACATATGATGAGCAATGTTCTGGCCCATACTATGAAGAAGAACCAATGGCCCCTGCTATAAAAAAGGGCCCATTGACCACAACCTCATCTATTATATATATTTTTTCTCCTCTTAAGGGCATTGCTATTGACTCAAGTGCTTTGGATTTTACAGCTATTGGTGAGCACCGTGCTCACTTCGCACGGCTCGGCTGTAGTCCGATGAGCCCATGGGCTTCAGTGGACCTTTGCCTTGAGTCGTGGCTACGACCGTTGAGAAGCTACCCCCCCCCCCCCCCCCGTGTCCCGCCGAAAGATCTCGTTCCGCTCGGGGGCGTTGGTGCGCGCCGACGTGAGCGACTGGGGCATGAGTGTGATGGTGCGGGCGCCCAGCCGCGACTTCAACGGCACGCGGGGCCTGTGCGGCACGTTCGATGGGGACCCGGCCGGCGACTTCCACGACGCTGCGGGAGCACCGCTCCCCGAACCGCCACGGCCATCGCACCCTCGCAGCTTCATCGAGCAGTGGAGGTACCCGGGGCGCAACCGCTGTCAGCCCACACTGAGTCCAAACAATTGTTGCACAGTGCTCATTGTTTTTCATTTTTTTCCTTTGGCAATGGCCAATTCAACTGTAATGCGTCTGATCGAGCCAAGATCTCGGAAGCTACGCAGGATTGAACCTGGATAGTGCCTGTTCTAGATGACTGCGGGGTTACGTTGAGAGCAGCAGAGTACAGTAGGGAAAAATCAATTGTTACTCTGTACTATGTTCCCACTTCTATGCTTTCTGGTTTCACCAAGCCAAACTGGCCACGACATGAGAGTGCTTTCGGCCAGCAGTGGATTGACAATAGGGATTTAGATGGACTTTATTTTCATAAGTTTAGTGCAGCACATTGTCTGACAATAAGAAAAACATACATTTAAAAGATTTAGTTTGTTTTATTAGACTGCATGGGTGAGTATAAATCACCATCGTGATCGGTAATAATTTCCTACTGTTCTCTCGTGACCCTTTAATCGCAATATATATATTTTTTATCGAACTTTGGGTGACAAAAGCAGCCAGTGACCTCTGCACAACAACAATTCTGTAATTGACCATCAGGTATGAAGCGTTTCTCAAAAATTGCATAGCCTTCAGTATAATTCGGGATGCTAGAATTCACTGCCAAATCACCAAGTTGAAAAAGCTGAACATTGCTTGGGCTGCTTCTGTATATCTGTGAGACAGGATGTTTAACGTGTGGAAATATTTGCACAGAGCGCCTGAAGAAATTCACAGCATGCTAATGTACATGAACATCAAAGCAATGCCCTCTGATAGTTTATTATACGTCTGGAAGGCATAATAAATAATTAACCCAGTCTCAATCTTTATTTAAACTTCTCAAGGAAATATTTCAGAAGAAGGGCTGTGATCCTCCTCTGGGAGTCTGTCGATGACGTAAGCGCCATTTTAGCACGGTTGGCTACGGACGGTGCAAAAGAAGTTCAACGTATATACATACAGACGGGATTCCCACAACGTGGAGCTTGAGTATCGATTGGACAACTGCGGTCCGATCTCTCCTGTTTATTGTCGTCCACACTCAACGTGGCATTGCCAGCTTACACGTCCTGCTTTAGCTGGCAGAGAGAAACTCAAACGTCCTCAATGATGCAGCACATCTCACTCATCATAAGCCTAATGGAAATAGATGTAATCCATAAACTTACCATCACAATTATGTATCTTCGTGTGGTGTTTTTAGGGGCCTCTTGTTTTTTTTATTTTATATGTTGTGTTTCAGAGATAAGCAATTGTTATTTTGGAACAGCAACATTTTTATTTAATTGACATTTAGATTGTATCCCTTCAAAGGCATTGGCTGTCAGCTGAATTGCCTTTGGTGCTGCTGTTCAATGGTCTTGATGGGTGGCAACTGACTGTGCACTTCACTGTTCGTTCCACTCCATAGTTGCAGGTCGAATTTATCTCGTATATTCGGTTTGTGTAGGAGATGAGCACACATTCAAATGTGATTTATCACAGTTTGCAGTGAAGCGAGAAACGGTTGACTAATTTTAAGTGAAGTTTGAGGCTGTCAAGATTTCCTAGCAACTGCTCACCAGAATAATATGTGCCTCCATAATGGTGTTGATGATAATGATGATGAGCCAGCCGATTTCCTGTTTCTCATCCTGCAGAATTCCAGCTGGCGAGAGTCTGTTCGACAAGAGCGCCGTGTCGCTGGAAGATGAGAAGCCTCGCGATTACTGCGACTGCAGCAGCCATGCGTCTGCAGGGAAGAGCGCTCGCAGCTCCAACATCCTAAGCGTCTCTCCCTCAGAAGCGATGACTCGCCCCGGTGTCTGCTCGGGCTCGGCCGACGTGGACAGCACCAGCATTGTGCCCGGGCTGGACGTGACGAGCGAGTACACCAGCTCGGCCGATCAAGACCGATTCGATGACAGGAAACGGAGGAGAAGCACACGGCATAGAGAGGGAAGCACGTCGGAGCGTCACCATTTTGATCTCGTTGCACATCCAAGGACACCTGTCCCGAATGGTAATTTAAGCACCGAGGGTTCGACACTCCGAATGGACTCCACAAAAATTCCTCGGTGGAGCGCCAGGTTCTTGCATCCGGACAGGCTGCGGAAACACCGGCCGAGGGCAGCGAGGGGCAGGAACGTGATGTGGACGTCCCGCGCACGGCGTCAGCCTCAGTACTACGAGCTGCCACCACCGTACCCCTTCCAGAGCTTGAGCCAAAGCGACCTGGAGAGCCTCAGCTACTTCTTTCCCGATGACCACGCCCCCGCGGGAGGGAGCGAGCGAGACAGCGACCGCGCTGAGCCCCGCTGGCCGACGCCGCGGGGAGGCCTCAGCCAGAGCCGGGCCCGGGATGTGTGCCACTTGGCACTGCTCGAGTCCGGTGTGGGGCGAGCGTGTGGCTCGCTGCTGGGACCTGCCGTGCTCTCTGCCGCCGTCGACATGTGCATTGCGGACCTTCGTCTCAAGGGTGAGCTGCCTCCAGCAGGGCCCACAACCTCCAGTCTACGTGTATTAACAAATAAATAATGTGCGCTGATTCTGATTGTGTATGTCTAGTAGTGCTCGGAGGGACAGGATGAGCCCCAGTCGCCGGTAGTAGTCCTTCCACTGGCTACCTTCACCTGGTTTAGCCCACCAACAGGATGTACTGCACACAAGCAGATATTTGGAGGCACACTAAGAGTTGAGTGCCAGTATTGCATCAAACCCTAAGCGGTTACCCCACAGGATGGAGGTGCAGCTGAACCAAGGGTAGAGGTGCTACCCCATTGGCCACTCCATACACCCATTTAAAATAATAGTCAAATAAAAAAAACATTACTGTTTTGTGAAGGAAGTGTACGGGTGTTTTAACTTTTTTTTGTGCCTCCATTGATGTAGGCTCATTTGTACAATGAATTGTGTGACACTGACAGCTAGGAGGACCTGAAGTAACCCTAGCTGAGATCATTTGCAGTCCTTTCATACCAAGTTGTACGATAGCATGAATACACATCATGAAAGATTGGTTTCAAAAAGATTCTTTGTGCTGAAGCATGTTTCAAATTATTTGAGTATCTGTGCTGGCCATTATAAAAAAATTGGACGTTTGCCAAATGCTATACACAACCCATATATATTGTCCATCTGGCCAAAAATAACTTGAAAAATAATATTTGCAGCTTTTAGATAGGCTGTTACCCATAATGCTCCACAACACATACAGCTTGTCTACAATATTGCTTTTGCATTGAACAGGGCCCCATTGTTTAGATGGAGTGGTCTTGCTAATAACATCTGATAACCCCAAAACATTTTTTAAGCAACCCTGACTGCTAATGATGAGACCCAGAAGTTTGAAACTAGTATTGAGTTTGATTGCTTAATATATATAATGTGAATGTTATTGCTGGATAACTTCGGTCTCGAAAGCCAATAAGCTGATGGACATTTTTGTTTTATTTTTTTAAATATATGAATAGAGTTCTGCTTATATATGCTTTTCTAGCCGTCGCCATCCATCACAATCCTGCGATGTAATAACCCATCTGCCCATGAATCGATGTCATCTCCTCAATGTGGACATCCTCCAACAAGTGGCAATATGAATTTTGATTTAAAGCTTTCGTGACTGCAGTAATTCGTATTCTTAGCTCTTTCGGTAAAGTCACGTTGAAGGGAAACAATAAAGAGCTAAGAATAAGTGGCCATATGCGTGAACATTTTGTCGTTGCTTAAAACCAGACGACCTCACGTGGGAAGACGCCGTGCTGCCGTTCCTGGAGAACGAGTGCGAGCGGCGTTCGCTGGAGTTGCGGCTCTCACCCGAGTGGGGCCCTCGGGGGGACCACCCCCCCACGGAAGTGGCGTCGGCCCTGCGCTGCCCGGCTGCGTGCAGCGGGAACGGCCGCTGCACCGAGTGGGGCTGCGTGTGCCTCGTCGGCTTCAGCCACTACGACTGCGGCGTGTCCAGCAGTGCGTGCCGGCACGCTCCATAACCATGGCCAAGGCCTTGTAAAAGAAATGGGGGTTTTTTACTTTTTACTTTTTTTTACGATGCCAAAGAAACGTGTTGAGTTAGAGAGTTGGCTCCCGAAATGGTACGTTAAATATCGACTGATATGTAGTTTACGATCTTGGATTTTTGTAAAGGTTTAAATTATTATAATAATCACGCCCTTGATTTACCCAGGAATGCCTCACTGAGTCTTCAGATACTTTGCAGGATGTTTCTGCATTGGGAAATTAGGTGGATTTTACTGCAAGGTCAGTTGCTACAGTGAGGGAAAAAAGTATTTGATCCCCTGCTGATTTCTACGTTTGCCCAATGACAAAAAAATGATCAGTCTATAATTTTAATGGTAGGTTTATTTGAACAGTGAGAGACAGAATAACAACAACAAAATCCAGAAAAACGCATGTCAAAAATGTTCTAAATTGATTTGCATTATTATGAGGGAAATAAGTATTTGACCCCTCTGCAAAACATGACTTAGTACTTGGTGGCAAAACCCTTGTTGGCAATCACAGAGGTCAGACGTTTCTTGTGGTTGGCCACCAGGTTTGCACACATCTCAGGAGGGATTTTGTCCCACTCCTCTTTACAGATCTTCTCCAAGTCATTAAGGTTTCGAGGCATACGTTTGGCAACTCGAACCTTCAGCTCCCTCCACAGATTTTCTATGGGATTAAGGTCTGGAGACTGGCTAGGCCACTCCAGGACCTTAATGTGCTTCTTCTTGAGCCACTCCTTTGTTGCCTTGGCCGTGTGTTTTGGGTCATTGTCATGCTAGAATACCCATCCACGACCCATTTTCAATGCCCTGGCTGAGGGAAGGAGGTTCTCACCCAAGATTTGACGGTACATGGCCCCGTCCATCGTCCCTTTGATGTGGTGAAGTTGTCCTTTCCCCTTAGCAGAAAAACACCCCCAAAGCATAATGTTTCCACCTCCATGTTTGACGGTGGGGATGGTGTTCTTGGGGTCATAGGCAGCATTCCTCCTCCTCGAAACACGGCGAGTTGAGTTGATGCCAAAGAGCTCCATTTTGGTCTCATCTGACCACAACACTTTCACCCAGTTGTCCTCTGAATCATTCAGATGTTCATTGGCAAACTTCAGACGGGCATGTATATGTGCTTTCTTGAGCAGGGGGACCTTGCGGGCGCTGCAGGATTTCAGTCCTTCACGGTGTAGTGTGTTACCAATTGTTTTCTTGGTGACTATGGTCCCCGCTGCCTTGAGATCATTGACAAGACCCTCCCGTGTAGTTCTGGGCTGATTCCTCACCGTTCTCATGATCATTGCAACTCCACGAGGTGAGATCTTGCATGGAGCCCCATGCCGAGGGAGATTGACAGTTCATTTGTGTTTCTTCCATTTGCGAATAATCGCACCAACTGTTGTCACCTTCTCACCAAGCTGCTTGGCAATGGTCTTGTAGCCCATTCCAGCCTTGTGTAGGTCTACAATCTTGTCCCTGACATCCTTGGAGAGCTCTTTGGTCTTGGCCATGGTGGAGAGTTTGGAATCTGATTGATTGATTGCTTCTGTGGACAGGTGTCTTTTATACAGGTAACAAGCTGAGATTAGGAGCACTCCCTTTAAGAGTGTGCTCCTAATCTCAGCTCGTTACCTGTATAAAAGACACCTGGGAGCCAGAAATCTTTCTGATTGAGAGGGGGTCAAATACTTATTTCCCTCATTAAAGTGCAAATCAATTTATAACATTTTTGACATGCATTTTTATGGATTTTTTTGTTGTTATTCTGTCTCTCACTGTTAAAATAAACCTACCATTAACATTATAGACTGATCATTTCTTTGTCAGTGGGCAAACGTACAAAATCAGCAGGGGATCAAATGTTTCCCTCACTGTATTTCTAATTTCTGTATCGTGCTCTTTTACATATTTGTATACTATTGTGTGAATTGGATGATGTACAGTTGGGTGTTGTTTTCACTCATTTAGGCTCACAACTCACCGACCTGACAGAACGTGACAGCAGTGGGCCATTAGCTGGCCCATGAGGCATTCCCTCATCCAACAGGCAGCCTTAACTACAGGGCAATGCTACTGTCACTGAACCACTGCACACTTACCACTGCGAAGAAGACAATAAAGTACTTGTTTTTCTTACAAATAGGCTTCATTATTTTGCGAGTCACTCGATATTATTTTGTTTCACGAGGCATGTGTGTGGCGAAGGAGAGCTCAATTTAGAATACTCTGGCGCGGTGCTGAGTGTGAGATGGGCGGTGGTGCTGCAGCCGGATGCGTTCGTTTATGCCTCGTGCACTCTTTGAAGCGAAGGGCAGGAAGCAGATTAACCCAGGCTCCCTGTCAGACGGGATTATTAGAGAGGCCTCAAATCCACATCCCCTGCCTTTATCGAACAATCGCAACCAAAGCCTACAGCGGGGGCCCTGGTTTTTTACTGAGTTAAAAGAGACTTTGCAGAAAATTGTAAATGTTGTAAGCCGATTGACCGAAGAGCTATGTTTACATACCAGCTATCGTGTTAGCGTGAGGTTTTTGACATGTCACTAATGCACACGGATGTCAAATCTCACACAGATAGGGGGAGCATGTGGTCTCTGAATTTTCTGTGACACTGTAGTTAATATGAGGGAAAGGAAAACCCCAGGTGTTGCTTAATGTGACTCATTTGAATGGACGTGCATTATAATCGACACTCAATCTCAACGACACAACACTCTAATACAAATAAACAATAATTTAACATAATTTACAGCATTTTGTCAATCCACTGCTTAACAAAGGTCTCTCCGTGCATTTCTGTCATGGAGATTGTTGACCATACTTCACCCTGCTGGTCAGTGTTGGTTTGTTGAAGTTGAAGTGGTAGGGGGGAGATGTTGTGATGAGTTCAGATGTCACTCCCCACCGATATGAGCCACGGCTGGGAAATCAAACCCAAGCCACGGGGTTCATGGCACTAAGTGCTCACCACTGTGCCACACTGCTCTATCCCAATAACATATGTCGTGTATATTGTTGTACTGTACACCCCCTCTTAAAGACGGTAATCGCTTCCACGATACCAGCCGTTAAGTGATTTGGTCGTTGAGCGAGTATAGGAAATACACGTTAAAGGCTTCATTCGTTCCGATAGATTCTGAAGTTACCCTTTATAACCCAAACAACTTACTTTCTCATATTTATTAAACAATGGATATGAATACATAAAGCTACTAAAAACATTGTTAAATAACATGTTAAATTCACAAATAATATACGTGTATTACGTGCGAATACTGTGTGCAGCATACGTATGTGAAAATAGATAGTAAATGGAACTGCAAACAATGTGAGACTATGAAACGTGTGTGTGTGTGTGTTTAAAACCCCCAGACCACTTCGCCTCGAGTCGCAGGGCGTCATGTGGACAGTATTTACTGTTGTATGCATTTTGGGGGGGTTATACTTGCACGGTGCGGTAATCTGGAGATAAATCTTTCATATAATTACTTCCATAATTGGAACCACAATTCACTTAACCTCAGAGATAGCCCTGTTCTCCGAAATCAGAGTCTGAAAGAAGGTTTTCCACAAAAGCTGACAGAGTGGGAATGGATGTTTGGAAATCAACATAATTAGGCTGAGTTAAAGGGGACCAAGATACGTTTTCTGCAGCCAGATTCTCTCGATGTTCCACTGCTCTTAATTGTGAAAAGTATAAAACCTCCGATTATCACGGTTGGCTACGTATGGTGCAAAAGCAGTTCAACATACGTACAATACTACGGCATATGCCACTGCAATAGGAAAGAAACTTTACCACTGACCAAATAAAACACCTTGTTGCTGTCTGTCTCTTTGTCCTCATTTGAAATGTCTTTCTCTACAAATTGTTATTGCGCTTGTTTACGCAGAAAAGGCTGAGTCTCTTGACTCTTTACAGTTAGGGGGTCACTGATCGCGATGTAAATTCCAATTGAATCACTTTCTGGTGATTTTTTTTATTTGGCAAATTTGGAACCTGCCACCGGCACACAGTAGTGGCCCGCTCTTGCGAATGACATAACGGGATATTTAACGTCCACTGCTACGTGATATATTTTGCTATTTCCATGTCACATGCCACCCAGTACATAGATATCCCATCTCAAGGGATTATGCAGGTAAAACATTGCGAAAAAAAATAAGGAATCTAGTTCGGGTGATTTTTGGGTCATGTGACACACATGCAATGATTTTTTGGTATTCTCTTCCCCCCTCCCCCCCCCACACGATGTAGCACAACCCCCCGAGCTCTCGGACCTGGAGAACGGCGGACTCTGCGATATCCGCGTGTATGAGTGCAACACCGTGCGCGCCTTCGGCTTGGACTTCCACGACTCGGCCGACCTCCAGTGTCAAACCACCAAGCTGCAGGTGCCACGCTTGTTCCACCACACCATTCCTTGCTACTCCCCCCTTCACCAATTCGCCGTTCGTGCCGTAAGACATCCCCCACCACCACCTCCACCAGGGACGACGTCGGTGAAGCTGGTTGTTGTGGAACGTAAATCGCCGGCCGGGGTGTAAAGCCTGCGATTTGCTGATGTGCTTTCTGGGCCCCTGTAGGCTGTGGTGTATTGCCGACCAACCTCTTATTGCCGAAATAAATGACCGCTTTGAAGCTTTCGTGACTGCAAGGATTCATCTTCTTTGGTTCTTTCGGTAAAGTCACGTAGAATGAGAATAAAATAATAAAATAACACAATAAAATTCTCACGACGTTTCGGCCACAACGCAAGCGGCCGCCTTCAGGTGAAAGGTACAGAACTCTCGGGACGAAGCTCTGTCGTCCCGACAGTTCGGCATCTTGAGATGCCGTCACACTTAGTTTGCTACATCATCGTCATCATCAGCCTCGGTTGATCCACTGCTGCTTTAAGGCCTTCCCAAACCACTGCCATTTCGCGTGGTCCTGGAATGTTCTAATCACTTTGCACACAACCTGATGTCGTTGCTTTATCTGCTCTGTGTATGTCCTCTCTGGACACGTTTCATTCCTTGGCTGCCACTTCGTCGTCATTGTTGACCGTCGTCGTCTTACCATCCCCTCTGGCTAACGAATCCTGCCCAAGACCACTTCATTTCCCAAGCAGCTGTACACTTCATTAATCCCAATTGTACGAGCGCATTGCACAAATCCACGAAATAGTCCGCGGCGGGAAAAAGGCACAAAATGTTAATGTCGAGCGTGCAACAACGCTCGCCCCGCACGAGGCTTTACAATGACCTGGCCCTGCATGTATTGCCCGGGTTACGTGGCATTATAAAACCCCGTCTCTCCACCCCCCCACCCCCCTACACACCGCCTCGCTATCTGATGTTTGAGTTGTGCGCCTCCGTGTGGTGTAGCGGGCCACGGCGCTTAATGAATGTGCCAGTCACGGGGCCGATAACGACAGCGCTGCCAACGGTGGCTTGATGAAGAGCGCATTCGGAGCTAGCCGGTGGCACGGCGAGGTGGCGAAGATAGCGTCAGCCGCATTCGTCAGCCGCTGCGGGGACTCTCTCCTCAAGGGGGGGCGGGAGAGAGAGGGAGAGAGCCAGCCAGCCAGCTAGGATTATACGACGTCGAAGATAGGAAACGAGCAATTACTCGCGGGTCAGCGGCCGTGTCAGCAGGCCATTGTGTTTCTAACAATTACTCCTCGGTGATTGTTCCATGGTAAACAGGAAGTGAACTGCCTTGCCAAGTGAAAGCAAAACAAAAAAACATTCATCATCATCAATCATCATCATCGGCCATTTTCCTGACGCTGCCCGGTGCCTCTGCTCCGCTGCTGCGTTGTGCTGCGATCCGCCTCTGCCCCGTCTAATTGGTGACCTTGTTTTGTCACCTTTATAAAACCCCCCTTTGTCCCTTCGATTTGTGCCTTTTACTCTCTCTCTCTCTCTCGACTGCCTTTGTCATGAAAAGAAGTTTCACCCAACGGTCGTCGGCCAAGTACACCTGGGTTTTCCTTGGTCATTAGCGTGGCACGTCTGGCGTCGTTTGTTCGTTACGAATGGAATCTCTTGACAGAAATAATGGGACACGTGTCTGACTCCCGGTTCGTTGACGTATTATTGGTAGGAGTGCAGATAGAGTAAATGTTTGCTAAAACAAGTGTTTAGTTATTTTTCTGCGTCATCTCTACCTGAACATAATTCACCAAAGCGAGGACAATTATTGTTCCAAATGTTTTCATCTTTAATGTACAACCTGTTTTCTCAGTTTGTTTTTTTTATTACAGGTTTATGCCTTCAGTGAAATATTGCTGCTGCTGCTGCATGTTTTTGCACTCAAACGTGGTTCCAATCACATGTTAGTTGTTATTGTGGGATTAATGGTATTTGACATACATGCCAGGATGATGTACTTCACACTGCTGCTTTGTGTTGATTTACATAACGGCCATTGAAAAAACAATACAACAACCATACTTTATCATTGGCTGACTCCACACACTTCACGACTACAATATGAGCTTAATGCATTTGAGGTCTCGTTACGACACTGGTATGCATGTACGATCCGTAAGTGTGCATACTGCCCTAGGGAACCCACGCTTTGACGGGGACGACTATACCAATTCCAGACAATCATTTGCAGGACGGTTTGTGAGAAAAGCTAGGATTTGAAGGGTGACCTGCAGCACGGACTGTAAAACATGACGTGTGCTTTTGCTGGTCCTTGTCGTATTTTTTGAACTGGCTTTATGCTTATCTTGTATGCAGATGTATGAGGTCTTGATTAATACATTTTAGAGGAAATTAAGATTTGCCTAGGGGAGTTCTAAAAAATACACAGGTATGAATCTCATTTATCCATCTGGTTTTATGTGAATCATAACGGAAAGCAGACCCTGGAGAAATAATCCGAATCACGTTCATTTTCCTTGTGGAGTATGCGATTTTATTGATGCCATAAATTTTGGAACACACCAAGCAGCAGTATGACTGTAAATTGCTCCCAGCGCACACAAGGCATGAGAGAATGGAATTTCTATTAATGAAGCGTAGCTGTCCTGAGTTTGCCATACCCTATTGCTTACACCCATACACGGGCATAGATTGTATCTCCATTCAACTTGTACCAAAGTCATAAATCTGAACTTTACAAAATGCCTGATAAAATGGGCATGCTTTGGGCATAAAGTATAAAAATCTAATTTGCAAACATAAACTACTTTGTTATTGTAACTGCACTATTGTGTTTATGAATACATATCACGTTCATTCTATATTTATCCAGTGCAGTTCTCGTAAGTTGTATTGTTAAAATATATATTGTGAACTTGAACTATAACCCATGGTTTCTCAAATAACAGTCATTACAATGTACCAAAGTAATTGTTTTCATGTTAACCATTTTTTTCAGTTCAAACCCATATTTGTTCATCAATTCAACTCAAGTTAGAGCTCCGATTTTGTAATGTGTGTATGCACATATCTCATGGTTATGTATATAGCAATCTTCATTTGAATCAGCACTCTTAGCATCACTTGGGACCTGTTAGTTATCATCAGGCATGTGCAGTGTGTAACGACTTAATTTACTTTTTACCAGACACGATTGGTAAATACGGACACCCATGACGCATCGCGATTTCAGCTATAACTGAGATCATGATCTTGTTTAAGGACTGGAGTTCGGCAAGCCCAGCAATGGCCAATATTTGGGAATTAACACGGTCTCAACGTTGACTTTACGATGAAGACGGAGAAGCTATTATTGAGATTGTGATCTTGATCCGTTGTAGTTCGTGGACGGGGAGTGGATACTGGGGGAGCCAAAAGTGACCAAGGCCTTGTTCCTGAGCAGCCGTGCCGTGGATTGTCAGCTACCGACCAGTGAGCCCATGGACATGTCCATTGGCGAGACTCCGATTGCTCGCTATCAAGTCAGGGTACGTACGCCAATGCTCACACACGATGGCGTTTCACTGGGTTTGCATTATATTTCGCAATGTTAGTCTTTGAAATGGTAACAAAAGATTGTGTATTAAATTACCCCACCTCCTCGAAGTTGGTGGTGTTTTCAACTTCGTCTTACAACAGGCATGGGGAATATCTTCATTATTGAGGGCTAATTAGGACTTTCATATACCTTTGGTGGCCACACATCAACACACACGGTTCAGCCACGTATGTCACTGCAAGAGGGCCCATGCAGTGGCATCGGTGAGTAGACATGCTGAAATTAGCAACAGGGTGTTGCCAGGCTGAAAATATTTCCACCTAGTACTGTACTCGATCAGCGTGGCTAACATGCTTGCAGTGACGGATAAATATCGATAACGAGCTGTTTCGTAGTGATAGTCCTTAGGTGGCAGTAGGTCTTATGAACCGAAGTTACCTGTAGTATACAGCTGAACAAAACTTTGGTTCCCTGCCTTGCACTGATTATGGCCTCACGCAAGTAAGTTTGAGCAGGTCAAAGAGTGCTTTGAGAATACGTCTGAAACATGCAGGGCTTGCAGTCGAATGCGACTGCATGGTACATATGATGAGTGGTGGTGATGCTGCTGGTGGTGGTGAGATGTGGTGGTGAGGTGTGGTGGTGGTGGTGGTGAGATGTGGTGGTGAGGTGTGGTGGTGAGATGTGGTGGTGAGGTGTGGTGGTGGTGGTGGTGAGATGTGGTGGTGGTGAGGTGTGGTGGTGAGGTGTGGTGGTGAGATGTGGTGGTGAGGTGTGGTGGTGGTGAGGTGTGGTGGTGGTGGTGGTGAGGTGTGGTGGTGAGATGTGGTGGTGAGGTGTGGTGGTGGTGGTGAGGTGTGGTGGTGGTGAGGTGTGGTGGTGAGATGTGGTGGTGAGGTGTGGTGGTGGTGGTGAGGTGTGGTGGTGGTGAGGGGTGGTGGTGAGATGTGGTGGTGAGGTGTGGTGGTGGTGAGATGTGGTGGTGAGGTGTGGTGGTGAGATGTGGTGGTGAGATGTGGTGGTGGTGAGGTGTGGTGGTGAGGTGTGGTGGTGGTGGTGGAGGATGAGGAGAGTTGGATCCGTGTGCGTGCGGCCCCGCCACTGATGTCACGGGCCCCGCCGCGCTAAACCGCATACCATTCAAAGTGAAGGATTTGTTTGTTTCACGATATAAGTTCTGTACGCAGGAGAGGTTTGCCCCCCCCCCCCCCCCCCATCGTGAGGGGAGAGGTTTGCCTCGCGAGCTTTTTAAACAGCTTTTGATCGCTTGTGGAGAGCCCAGGTGTGCCATGCAGACCTGCTGGCTGGTGAGTGGCGATTCGCGACATGAACCCATTGCCCTTCCCGATGGGACCACGGTGGTCGTGGGCAGATGTCGACTCACCAGGATCAAGGACACGAGATGCTCGCGGCAGCAGATTTCAGTGCAGGCAATGTACTCCAAAAGAGTGGTGCCTATTAAACAGCTGGCCGTGAATCCGACGGGCATCGAGACGGTTGAGCTGGGCCACCACGGCGAGGCCGAACTTCGGCCCGGGCAGACGCTGCACGTCGTCAACGCCTCCTACCCGGTGCATGTCGGGTTCCGCGGTCCGGCCTCCCCCCCGCCCTCTCCACCCTGGCCTCCGCTTCGGCCTCCGCCTCGGCCCTGGCCCCGGCCCCGACCACGTCGCCACCAGGGCGACCGTCCCATCTTCCCAAGCGCGCCTGGCACTCCCCGTCGGGGTCGGACAGCCAGGCGGGATCCGTCAGGAAGTTCCTGAAATTCGTCGGCGGGAAGGACCGCGCGAAGGACAACTCCCCGAGCGTCTCGCCAACCAAGGGGAACGCGCAGAAGAGTCCGACCGGCCAGCGGGGTCAGCCGGCCCACTGGAGTCAGAGCCTGAGGGATGCCATGGATGACCCGAGCGCGCAGATCTTTTTCGATGACCAGGCGGTGGTGATCCCCGACAAGTTTCCCCAGGCGCGCCACCACCGGCCCGTGCTGCCCTGGCGGTTCGTGGCGAACGTGGGCGTGCTGCGCGCCGACCACCTGCCCCTGCAGCGCGACGTGCACGACGTGGCCGAGCGGCTGTCCCGCAAGGTGCAGCCGTTGGGCGCGGCGACGGCGCCGCCAGCGTCCCGCCTGGGGTACCACGCCGTCCCCAGCATGAGCCGCATTCACATGCACATCATCAGCCAGGACTTCGGCTCGCCGAGGTTGAAAACTAAGAGGCACTGGAACTCTTTCACCACGGGGTACTTCATCGACTCGGAGGATGGCCGCCTGAGGCGTGCGCTCCCAGCAGCGGCTGGCGGGGCCATTTGTGAGGGGGCCGAGGGAGCCGACGGAGGGAGCCGATGGAGCCGAGGGGGCCGACGGAGCCAGGGGGGGCGACGAAGCCGGGGGAGGCGACGGAGCCGGGGGGGGTGACGGAGCGGGTGGGGGGCCGATGGAGCCGGGGGGGGGGGCGACGGAGCTGGGGGGGGGCGACGGAGCCAGGGGGGGCCGACGGAGCTGGGGGGGAGCCGACGGAGCCAAGGGGGGCCAACGGAGCTGGGGGGGGGCTGACGGAGCCGAGGGGGGGGCCGATGGAACTAGGGAGTGGGGGGCCGACGGAGTTGGGGGGGGGGCCGACAGAATCGGGGGAGGGCGACGGAGCCGGGGGGGGGGGGGGGGCGATGGCGCGAGTAGAGGGGGCCGACACTGACTTTCTCATACATCATACACTGACTCACTCACACCATGCACTGACTCACTCACACATCATGCACTGACTCACTCACAAATCATGCATTGACTCGCTCATCATGCGCTTACTCACACATCATGCACTGATTCGCTCATCATGCGCTTACTCACTCACACATCATACACTCGCACAACCACAGACCCATTCACTCATCATACACAGGTTCACTCATCGTGTGCTGGCTCACTCGCACATCATACACTCACTCACTCATCATGCGCTGACTAACACATCGTGCCCTGACTCACACATCATACACTCAACCTAATACTGACTCGCACATCATACGCTGACTCACACATCATACACTCAACCTAATACTGACTCGCACATCATATGCTGACTCACTCATCATACGCTGACTCGCACATCATACACTCACTCACGCTGCTGCTGACTCACTCACACATCATACACTGGGAGTGTCGTGCTGCCAGCTATGGCTGCAGGTTTTGTCATACGTGTTATGTATATCGTTTATTATTAAATTTAAAATCACAGTTCCTATGATTACTGTTGTTACATTGTTTTTGTAGCTTTATTTTGGTCTGGTTGTGGTGTAATAGTTTTCTGCCATGTAGATTCATATTTTGTTTGTTGCGGTTGCACCCGACTTAAGAGCAACTTGAAACTTCCATTCATTAGTTGCAATCGATTTTTTACAAGCAGCTTGTATGGCATGGGTCCTGGTGCGAGGAATGCAATGGGGCCTCCTGTCTGTCCTCCTTCCCCCCTTTTTGTAGCCCAGCGCCCGGATCCCTCTGGCCCTTGGGCTCGGTGCAGTTGCATTGCCTTGCATAGTCGCTGTTATCCATGACAATGATGATTCTTACTGCGATGATACATGTGTCGTATTTTGCATGCCAGAATGTGTAATTTTAAAGGATATATGTTGTATGTAATCATTGACATCGATCGTGTAGCCATTTGAGGCGCTTCGTTCACCATAATGTAAAACATAACAATTCTTCACATCACAAGCGAGGCGAATTGGTTATGCCTGTAAGGGAACTATTGCCGAGTTGTTTTAGCAAGGGAATGACAATGCAGAATCACCTCAGCATCACGAACTCAAAAAACATGGCAGAGCACATTTTAACTTAATGGTTATACAATTATGATTTATTATCTTCTTGGTTCTTTCGGTAAAGTCACGTAGAATGGAAATAACATAATAAAAATAAAACATAATAAAATATATTCTTGGTTCTTTCGGTAAAGCCACGTAGAGTGAGTCTCACGACGTTTCGGTCACAACACAAGTAGCCTTCTTCAGGTGAAGGCTTAAGGTTGTGTGGAATCCCTCCCCGTAGAGGTGGTTAAATTTCGATTTAAAGCTTTCGTGACTGCAAGGATTAATCTTGCTTCTTTCGGTAAAGCCTTCACCTGAAGAAGGCTACTTGTGTTGTGGCTGAAACGTCGTGAGACTCATTCTACGTGACTTTACCGAAAGAACCAAGAAGATGAATCCCTGCAGTCACGAAAGCTTTAAATCGAAATAATAAAATGTTTTATTTTTATTATATTATGTTTTTTATAATAAAATATGTTTTATTTGTTATATTATGTTTTATTTTTATTATTGTATTTCCATTCTACGTGGTGACTTTACCGAAAGAACCAAGAAGATGAATCCCTGCAGTCACGAAAGCTTTAAATCGAAAAATATGATGTATTACTTTAGTCGATATTTTACCATGGTTTGAGATTAGGTATATAACCCTGCCCGATACCAATGGTGACCCGAAATTAGTATTTGGTGCATTGTGTAAACATCGCCAAAAGGGATTTAAAGGCGACCAGGTGTGGTGCTGGCCACCAAACCCCTGTACCTTGCCAGCCTTAATAGGTGCCCGCTAACAGCACTTGCCCCAAAGTCTGTTAAGGCTATGTGTGGGATCTTTGTTTTTGTGCCCAGAACAGGCGTGAGTACCCCTGGAGATACATGTGTGTGTGCACGCATCCAGCAGCCTATATGACTATATGGGTCACCTTTTTGTGTGTGTGCAGGTAGCCAATGATGGGCTCACCTTCAGCGATGCTAAAATCCTGACCCTGTATGATGGTGTTTGCCAGAACTGCAGTCGGAGCCCAAACGGCCTTTGTAAGTTGAAGGTAAACGTTTTCTCAGATACAATTTGTTTTCACCTTCAGGAATTTTGATATGAAACTTTGAACTTTTGAGTATCGCCTGTTGTCGTATTTTATAAATAGTAGTAATGTGTGATATAATGCAGGCGAGACGGGTTTATGTTATCTTAATTAGACGTTATACAGTCCTCATGAAGACGCTTGTTGCTCAGTGTTGCTGGCATAATACATCACAAGACAGAAATGGTATTGGTAAATAATTCAGTCGAATGCTTCGTATCTTTAGATATACATTTTTATGGTTTTTAGAGCCCTGTTTAACTGGCAGTGTTCGTCCTTGCATTGTGCTCACACATTAAGCACAACAGTAATGAACTATCAACACTGGACCGTCGTCATTAACATTGATGATTTTTATAATCATTGGTGATTGTTATGGACATTGGCCATTGAGTGCTGGAATTGTTGTGAATGGGGCCCAGCTCTGAGTTCCTGGTAAAGCCCTATTAACTGAGCTGAGGTTGTAACCGCTGGCAGGAGAAGACGTGCAACATCGATGGGCTGTGCTATGGCGAGGGAGACCCGAACCCCACCAGCCCCTGCCTTCAGTGCAAGCCCGACGTGTCCAAAATCACCTGGTCCATCAATGAAAGTGAGTGCACACGGTGGCCCAAAGCGCTCGGGCTTACCACACGACGGAAGACGCGCTCTCTCGTACAAGCACGCGAACCCTGCAACCTCTCCCGGCGATCGCCGCGTAAACCTCCGACGTCCCCTCGTGGCCCCTTTCTCTCTGACAGACAACCAGCCGCCGCTGTTTCAAGCATCCGGCGAGCGACTGCAGACGTTCGTCGGGGAGAACTTTGTGTACCAGCTGGCGGCCATGGACCCTGAGGGCTCGGCCGTGCTGTTCGTGCTGGAGTCGGGCCCCGACGGCGCCACACTGTCTCCGGCCGGGCTACTCATCTGGACCGTGCCGCCCGCTCGCCGCGACCAGGCCTTCACCTTTGCCTTCTCCGTGGCGGACGAGTGCAACGCCAACAGCAAGTACCTCGTCCAGGTGCCACTTTGCACGCGGCGGCATCCCCGTGTGGGAGACGGGCGGCCGAGGCATCGGATGAGTGGGACAAGTACATTTGAGCCTCTGTTTACACTGATTTGCATTGCAAACTAAAGGAAAATATCACTTAAAGTTATTTTATGCAACTGGCCACTGGTTTCAAATCACAGAGGGTGAATGTACATTTCAAGTCAACCTTGCTTTCATCCATAGACAGCAATAAGCCGTTAAGTCAGACATGTAAATGTAGTCTTTTTCGCAAAGGTGACCTAGCTTGCATTGAACATCAAATATACGAACCCGGCGACTCGCGTTCAAGTCCCGCTCACGGCCAATACCAGTGACGGTTAGCTGAAACGATCCTGGGCCTCCCCTAGGTTGACTCAGCCTCAAATGAGTACCTGGTGTGTTGTGTAAACATGACCACTAGGGAGACAAAGGTGGCCGGGCGTGGTGCTAGCCACCCACCCCTCATGTGCCATGCCAGCTTTCATAGGTGCTCGCTAATAGCAGTCTGATAAGGCTATTGGGGGATCTTCTTTGGTTCTTTCGGTAAAGTCACGTAGAATGAGAATAAAATAATAAAATAAAATAAGACAATTAAATTCTCACGACGTTTTGGCCACAACACAAGCAGCCTTCATCAGGTGAAAGAACAGAACTGTCGGGACGACAGTGCTCCAGTGCAGTTCTGTACCTTTCACCTGAAGACGGCCGCTTGCGTTGTGGCCGAAAAGTCGTGAGAATTTTATTGTGTTATTTTATTATTTTATTCTCATTCTACGTGACCTTACCGAAAGAACCAAAGAAGATTAATCCTTGCAGTCACGAAAGCTTTAAATCGAAATCTATTGGGGGATCTTTGTATATGTGTGTCTTGCATTTTGTTGGGAGTGGTAGAATAGTGTACTACAAACCCAGAATCCTGAGTTCAATTCCCGATCATGACTAACATCAGTAGTGAATATCTGAAACAATCCTTGGCCTCCTCTAGCTTGTCTCAGCCTTGCATCAGTATCTAGTGCGGTGTGTAATCATCAGCTCTGGGGAAACAAAGGTGGCCAGGTTTTTATAACTATAATAGGTTATTTGTCTTTTATGTTTGCTTGCAAGCACTTATCCACTTCTTCTGAAATGTAAGTCACAAAAAGGTTATTTCCTTTATGCATTCATTTAAAGTATAATTTCAAGTCTGTAGGCTCATGATGAAAGCTGTGATGTTGGCAGGGGCATGTGCTAGTCCCAGTGAGTGCTCACACAGCAATATCATAAATCTTTTGCCTGGCTCAGTGCCGCTTACCTGCTGAGCTAAGAGGCGGGGCACTGTGCCATGGCAGAATTACTGCCGGGAAGAGAGTAGCAAACCCTCACTCCTGCTAGGAAACAAATAGTTGGGATTCAGGTTTCAAAGGCTTGTAAAAGTATCCATTAATTCGTGGTCAGGTTGAACAGACTGGTGCATGCCAGCTTGTTAGGAGCGTAATATATTGTTTTCCCAGACAAGTGTCCCGCACAGTGGTCCTTCCAGCGGTTTAATCCAAGCCGCTGTTCCCAGATGGAGGCACCTGGGTGATCGTCCTCATCGCACATGGTTGCGCCGGATTGAGATGAACACGGGCCTCTCTTCTCCAGAGGCATCGACTGTTGCGAGTGACCAGCTGGAGTGGAGGGCTCTACGATCCCTTTGCTACTCAAGTGCAATAGCGGTAGTGGTAGCAGTAGGCGATCATGGCCTGAAAACAGTGGCCAGTGTAAGAAACTGCAGAGGAATAAAACCACAAATTGCATTCCCCCACCCAGCCCAAACTTGACATTTAGAGGAAACAGAATTCTACGAGCAGTTTGTGGCTCTCCGGTATGGCAGGGCCTTCTACGTAACCAAGCCTTGTATCCTACGTATAAGATTATTTTTTTAATATGAATGTTAACCATTGCTACATATATAATGCTTAAGCAAAGCTTATCCTTAAAAGAACATTTTCCAAGCTATTACTTCTTTTTGGAAAAATAAATCATTTTTATCGTGCTTCGTGCCTGCCAAAGAAAAACTAAGAAAAATACCGCGCGTTTCCACTGGGGACTGAACCCAAGGCCTCTGCGCATGTAAAGCAAAACGTAATAACCGCTACCTCATGGAACCTCGAGCGGCGCATCACAGACCCCCGCTGTCCCCCCCCCCCCCCCGCTCGTGCTCTTCTGCCCGCAGAATCTGTACCGTAGTGCCGGATTGAATTCCATACAAATTCAAAGCACGCCTCAGTTTACATTTTTCTTGTAAAAGCGCAGATTTAACCTCAGTCCCCAAAAATGGCAAGGCAAATAACGTTGACTTACAAGCAGCTCCATTTCACTGACTGCCTTCATTATTGGCGTGTGCACGCATAACTCAGCTACAGTTTGAGAATTTACTGCGGAGAATAGAAAGAGATGGAAGGGTCGGTGGTAGAGGAAACTTTTTGTTAAGCGAATACGCTTGGTTAGGGTATAGCTAAACTTTTTGTAAAGTGAATGTGTGAGGTCTCAGTTTGGGCTGGATAATGTGCCTAATTCTTCCATTTAACGTCACATTGTATCGTCACAGCACGCTTGGAGAGGCCTTCATTCAGCAGTGGATTTGATCATTGCTGATAAATGGGGATGAGTTGTGTAATATGAGTAAAGACGTACGTTGGCCGTTTTGACTGCGCGTGGCTTTGTTCGACCACCGTGCGTGTGGAGCTGACACACTCAGGAGTCCAGCTGGGAGAGTAACTGCTCTCTATTATAAAAAAAAAATTATCTTCACGGACTACAATTTATTTGTTTTGTCTGGATGGATTTTTTCCAATGTTTTGTTTTTGTGGAGTGGGGGCGGGGGGGAGCAGCGATATTTCGTAAAAATGTTTCTCTAATCATGCTAAATTATTGTTTATACTTCGCCTTCTTGGCTGTGTTCAAATTTTCTAAATAAACCTCCACTTTATGATTATTTTAATAAGATAATTGCTACATGTCCGCAATGTCATTATTGTGGCTTTGTGTTTGGTTTTTCACGTGTATTGTGCATGCTGTTGTGTGCTGTGTGCTATTGATTGAACTATATTTATTGTTATTATATGTGCAAACTTCAAAACATTGTTTGCAGTGCACTGTTTAAGTCGGTATTCATAGCATTTTGCAGGCTGATGTTAATGTAATCATGGAACAGTTCATCCTTGAGTATGGGTGTAAATGAGAGACTGTGTGCTGTGGCTCTAAATAACGTTTTTCTCCATACATTTAACCCTGATTGATGTCACGTCACGAGACAAAGCATCCATCCGCATTTCCGACAAAGCAGTCCAATCCTTTGCATTATAGAATGACCCACAGATGCAGATGTCACAGAGCTACCTTTGAGATCTCTTCAAGGGACTTGGTCCACACAGTGGAGGGGCAGTCCTTTCCCACCTGCTCTATCGTATGAGAATAACGTTCATCGCATGACATTCAAACCAATTTATTATAATGTATTTCTTTTGTATGCAATCATAGGTGACACAGCTGAGACCATCAACTCGCTACACTTAAGAACAAGTTTCATCATAGGCGTTTTGCTTCTTTGTTTTTGCATACACGTGTGCATGCATTTGCGTGTGGAGAGCGGTGGCGTAGCGATTAGCGCGCTGCGCTTTCAACCCGGCCACCCGAGTTCGATCCCCGCTCATGGCCAACACCAGTAACGATTATCTGAACCGGTCCTGGGCATTCCCTTGGTCGACTCAGCCTTAATTGAGCACCTGGTGCGGTGTGTAAACATCGCCACTCGGTCGTGGCGCTCGCCACCCAAACCGTCGCGTGCCGTGCCGGCCTTCGTAGGTGCTCGCGAACAGCACTTACCCCAACAGTCTGTTATGTCTATACTGGGGATCTTTGTCTTTTGTGTGTGCACACATACGCGCGCAGGTGACGGTGCGTGCCTGCGAGTGCACCAATAGCGGCACGTGCATGACGGACGTGGCGTTTCCTCCGGGGAGCGGCGAGTACCTCTGTTCCTGTCTACCCGGGTTCCGTGGTGCCCGTTGCCAGAACGACGTGGACGAGTGCCTGTCGGCTCCCTGCGGCCCCGGGCGCTGCGTGGATGGAGCGAACAACTACACGTGTGTGTGTCCACCGGGATACCGTGGTGAGACGAGGCTTCGGCCCACACGGCCACCGCCACTCAACGACCTGCGTCACGAGCGTGGACAAAGAGATGAAAAGTGGTGTCAATATGCCGGCGAATCCACATGATGGAAAACTTGCCCGTTCGTGGGTTTACTTTCTTCTTATCCTTTCCATTGATAGGGCGCTCAAATACCTCGGCATCTCAAATTGCCTAACATCACTTCTCAGTCGCAGGGCTCAGTTTTACTGGAAGGAACCAGGTACCTTAGGATCGAAAATAAGTAATGCACAACCTATGACCTTTGACATAGGTTGCAACAAAAACACGACTCCACTGCATTGTAAACGCGTATCTCCATGCGTGCTAAACATTGCTTGCTACACAATTGAGCGGTTGTTTTCTCTTGAGTCGGGAAGGCCTCCTTTGCACTGCGCATGAGCAAGACTGATGGGTACCCTTCGCCCACAATGGATGGTGTCGGGCATTGCTACCGCTCAATGGCACTAGGGACTAATCGCGGTGAGAGCTATTGTTTTCAGTTACATTATTTTGCCTCTTCACTTTTGTCACCCCCCCCCCCCCCCGGTTGCGTTGTTAGCAACTAGGATAGATAAAGTAGCGGCTTAATTTATTTTAGCGAAAAAGTTGTTTTGTTGTAAGGGTTTGACAATTTAAATTCAACAGCCCATACATCCTTACAGAGGATGTAATCTATCAGCAGATTCTTCCGTTACGAATGATATTTAAATAAATAGCTGTGGTGTTACTCGTGCAGTTTTCCTAACATACGCTCTGTTAACATCCATCCCGAGTTAAGAAATTTCAAAAGATAACTTTAAAGGTATTTGTCAGCTTCAGGATCGTTTTAAAACCGCAGCTTCTACCTTTTCTTAGTTCAGGTTTGAAGAAGAAGAAGAAAAGTGTCCGCGTTGTGCTGCCATCACCAATAACAAACTCTGTGAGACCCTGTTCCTTGCAGCCACGACCGTTCACACAGCTGTACACAGGTCGAGGCAGTCTGTCCGCACGCATACTGAAAGGGTGATATACTCCCAAGGGATTCCCATGCTGTGGACACACGTTTCGAATTGTATTCACCCCGCACGTTTTTGTTTGGTGCAGGTTTACTACTTACAGCAGCTGATAATAATTTGGTTCCCACTGCTTTCATTTATATTTTTCGCTAGATGCCACACTGCGTCGCTTTCGGTGGGGAAAAAAACCCCTCCATTCTCACGTTTCCATTGATATCCACTGTTAGAAGACTTTTATGCATCTCATCCAAAATTCTGCTGCTCCATAAACGATTATTACTTTATAAATGCTCTCCACAGAGTTTACTAAGTGTTGTACTCAAGCAGACTGTGATTAAATATTTCACGTGCCAGTGTAGGCCCTCTTAATTAGCACTGGGTATGATAATAAAAAAAATAAAACCCCTCTTCCTGCATCGAGCCGTGTACCAATTGGCATAGTTTAGAGTGCCGTGACTTACTGCGCTAATACCGATTAATTAATTTTCCTACGCTTCATGCTCCACTTGAGACTAATTACGCCACGTTGCCTTTGCTCCTACTCCCTCTTCGGCCCTCATCAGGTCCCACCTGCCAGGATGACGTTAATGAGTGCACCCGGTCACCGTGCTTCCCTGGAGTCGTTTGCATCAACTCGTACGGATCGTTCCGCTGCGGGGACTGCCCACCGTGGGCGCGGGGAGATGGCGCCACGTGCACGCGTGAGCCTCACCACCTTCCCACCCCATCCCCTCTCACCAGCCAACCTCACAGGCCCTCCCACAATCTGGCCACGAATGTGAAAAATTCATAAAAGTGAAGGTTTTGGTCGGGATGTATTTATCTCGGTGGAATAAATACAGATGGGCTGCAAGAAATGCCTGCGCTCCCAGCACTTTGCTGTTTATTTTTATGGGAACCCGGTTCATCTTGTAGTCATACAAACTCAACGCATTTATCATTAACACTGGTCTGAAATGGCCCTTTTTCATAGTAGAGTGTTGATAGATGTGTAGATTTTTGTTATTTGTGCTTGTCCACCACTGCCAAAGTATATTTATTAAAAAAATGTGTTCATCGGAAAGTGGATATTTTTATGACTGCATGAAAACACTTTCTTTAAAAATATATAGAAAATTCCAAGAATGCAGGTCAATGCTAAACCCTATCGTAGACTTTTATGTTCAGTCAACCAAATCAAGATGTGTTTTTGCTGCCGTTGAAACCTCTAAACTTCCAAGGCCACGTTAGCATTGCTGATTAAAAACAAATGCCGTGCGTCTTGCCGAGAGCGCCCGGGAGGCTGTAGGGAATTCCACTCTTGACGCGTCCCCAAGCAGGAAATCATCGGAGCGGCAGCCGCTCTGCTCACGTTAACACACACCCAGCCTAAATCCACGTCGCTCGGGCGCGTTTTGATCGATCGAGCAGCGCTCGCAGGACCTGCTCGTGTTGCCGCCGGCACTTACGACGGTGGAATTTTGGGTCCCGAGGATGCTCCACTCCCGCCGGCGGTGGCATCATCTGGGCCCCCGCTGCCTGCAGGCTCCCAGCAGCGGCGTCCCAGCCCTGTTGGTACGTGCAAACCATATGTCGCCATGCTGCCACGGCCCATGCGCGCGGCGTTTCCTTGGAGGCTTCCCGCTACAGCCGAGCCATACGTAACTTTACCACGATGGCAGAGCAGAGCACGCGCCAACATTTGTCACGTAAATGTAGCCTGAGCTTAAGAACAGAAACCGCTTAACATAATAACTTAATGAATTGCCTGAGTAATCTGATGGACGATAATGATCTTTAAGTGGATATCATTGGTTTCCACACGGTTAAAGAGCAATCATGATATCGTTTTACAAACAAAGAACAAATGTGGCCAGGGGAAGAAAAAAAATTATTTGCCAAATAAATTGTGACGCGGGTCATAGAGTGTTTCCGCCTGAACCAGAAAGGAAAAATGCATCCGTGGCGTATTTCCAAATCTCTCTACAGATCCGTATTAACAAACAAAACACAATGTTAATCGATCAATTAATCTTTATTTTTTTACGTGGCCAATATCGCCCTCAATAAAGTAGTGCATCAGTGCACATTGCAGCAGAACGGGAATGGTACCAGGGGGCATGGAGCAACAGAAATAAAAACCGAAAACCGTCATGACCTCAGAGGCCAATACCAACTGAGCAAAGTGAGCTGCAACCGCTCGCAAAATAAAATACAACCGTGCGCAATGACTAGCATAAGAAAAATAAGTGTTAAATAAAATTGATGAGTTAAGAAAAAATCCTTGCACTTACTGCTCATGCCACTGTTGGAAGATGGACCTGCACTAAGGGGAGCTCTAGAAAGCTCGTCTCAACGCTCTTTTGCCGACTTCCACACTTGCTGGATGTCTTGGAAGAGGCGGAAGTACCCACACATTTTAGCCCCCCCCCCACCCCCCACACATGACTTGTTAATCAACTCACTGTGGAGTACCAATTAACACCCATTTACACCGCCGGATGCACAGAGGCCCGTTTTGTTTCAACGTATGCGCCAGGTGACCTCAACACCACGGCAGCATCCGTCACTATACAACCAGGAGGAAATGCTTGACACATGCATACGCGGATGAAAGAATGATGCTTCAACCTATATATGCACACAATGTCATGTTTAGGTGATGCAGTTGTGCTAGAAAGGCCAAGTCCAGGGAGTCAGCCGGTTGGGAGGGCCTCACCCCCCGGGCCGTGCAGCAGCAGCCCCTGCTTTCCCGGTGTTGCGTGCTTCGAGCGCCGGCCGCCACAATCTGGGTACTCGTGCGGCCGCTGTCCCCCGGGTTTCCACGGCAATGGACGTGTGTGCACAAGGAGCCCCCGCAACGGTGAGGGTGGCGGGACGCCCATGCGTTTATCCGCGTCGTCCCACTTTCAGTGCCAGCTCAGCAGCTGTCTAAACATGTAAATCTGCTTTCGAGTCCATCTGGGTGTTTACAATGGCTCCCAAAAGCAATGTTTTTTGTGGCTGAAACGATGACGGAATGGATAGCACACTTCACTCCGATCTTGGTCACCTGAGTTGTAATTCCCGGCCGTGGCTAACCTCAGTGACGAGTGCTATCTGGACCGTTCTCCATGCGCCCCATCGGAAACGTGTGATGACCAGTTTGGCGATGTAACGATAAAGCAACCCCCATGACTACATTGTGTAGGGTGGCCTGCATCCAGTGGGTGATTAACAAAGAGCTCTCAAACTATTATTATTATTTTCAGAGTGTAATGGGTTTTGGCTCACGTGTTTTGAAGTTTAATGACGTAGAGACAGAGTGCTTGGACTTGTGTGAATGCAGACTAAATTTGGGAGGAGTTGAAAGCTATAGTTGCCATGCGTTATCCAAATAAATGTTGAGCCTTGACTTCTAAATGCACCTACCCTAAAGCACGTAAGAGCAGCTTGCCAACACATGTACACAAGCAACAATGAATTGTTGAGTTAGCCTCAGCGTTTGGTACTTGAAAGGCCATTGTATAGCTGGTCGAAACATCCAGTGGTACTCATACAAGATAAGCATTGTGAGCCTTGGTGTCCACAAGTCTACTCGGGATATTACAGGGTATTTTTGGAATTCAAAATTATGATTTCCTTTTTTAGAGATTTATACATTGATGAATTTTCTATTCATATTTTTAATCTCATGCAGATATATAAACTGGGTCGCACCATGGGCAGATAATTCAGTCTTGTGTGTTTAATATGCAAAGGACACATGTCAGTAAGGTGTACAACTTAGAAATGATTGTGCTGCTGTCAGCGTCATAATTGCATACCTGTGACAGCCCATTCATGCCGCTGTATAACATCAATGTGTCGTACTGACAGCAGCTTTGCTAATCATTGCTTGCATCAGAACCCGTTGATCATATGAGGCTACAAGCTAGAGACTGAAATTTATAATAATGGAAGACCTTATCATACGCATGACTTGGGGTTTCAAGTCAGAGCTGATCTCAAATCAGTGGTGTGTCAATTGTGCTGGTCAACATGGCCCCATTCCATCATGGAGGTGTAGTCCCAGAGCATTAATTTCATTCTGAGCTGTCCCATACATGTTAACCCATACGGTTTACCCGTATTCTTGTCCAGGGAAATTGAGTTTTCAGGTCCGTCCAGCATGCAGCCGTTGCAATACGGGCAAAACAAATATGTCAATTTGTTTGTGTCTCTCCCTTGTGATGGGACTTTGTAGGATGAGCGTTGAGATTTATAAGGGCACGGGGTGACCAGTAAGGTCTGCATTTTTTTTATAAGATAGGCACTGATAAGGGGTTGACAGGTTTGCTGTCCAGTGCTGGGGCCCAGGCGATTGAGGGTTGGGGTGCTCCAGAAAATGTCCCTTTACAATTTAAGCCCTGTGTAGTCCCAAACCTGTAGCCCATTGTTGCTGGCTGGTACTTGTGCAAGCATTTTTGGTGTTTCATCATCTTCATGTGCCTTCAACCATCGTGTTGTTTGCTGGCTCATGAAGTGTACGAATATTAATGGTTACACCTGCCTAAATATTATAACGTATTCGTACGAGGTTAACGATGCATCGATAAGTGTTTATTTTTCGGCTCACAATCCTTACATCGAATCACATGTGTGAGGATCATTGTTTTCAAGTTCATATACAGTATACTGTGCGTAATGGGGCCACGTGACTTCTCCATTCACTGGAGGCCGTTACATTCAACAAAATGCGAAGAAATACTTTCTTGAATCGAGTCAAAATCCTGATTTGCGACGATGCACTGAATTGTGAGTGGGGTGAATCGTTGCACCTCTGTATGTTAGCATGTGATGGGGCAGCATAGCACCCTGAAAACGGTATATGTCCGTACCTTGCAGAGTGGAGCCATATGTGCAGAAAAGTCCAAAAATGTGAACATGTCAATATTATTCTTATTTGTTATTATTTCACTGCAGAGTACTGCTGCCGCATGTCGTGTCTAGAAGTAGGAAATGTTATAGATGGGACTAGCACGCTTTTGACTAGCACGCTTTTGATTTTATGAGTTTTAATGAAGTTGTTAGTTGGTATGCTGTTAAAAAGAATAACTTTTACTGCTTGCATTCGAGTGGGTAAGGGTGCTTCTTGGCAGACAAATAGTCCCCATGTTGATGTAATAAAGATCATATTTGTGTAACGTTTTCTCCAACTTCCCATAGCACATATTGTTATTATTAAGAGGGTACTTGCCTCCCCTGAATGAAATTCCAGTGTTTAACAACAATCTTACACGTGTACCATTTAAAACACAACATCTGGTTATGGATTTGTCACTGAATGACAAAAAATATGTTGAAGCAATTATTGCACTCTTTGAACAACTAAGATGGAATTAACAGGCTGGTCTCAAACATTTATCAAGGAGATCCCCTGCTGACTGCTTTTGCTGAGCGGTAAGCCTCTACTGCCATCTGTTGGGAAAGAAACGAATATGTTTTTTGTCCTTCAGCAGGGCTTCCTAAAATGCACTCATCACGTCCTCCTTGCCAAAAACATGGGCCTCCTCTCCACATTTCCCAACCTTTTCTATTTAAATGCTCGCCTATGTATTCCACATTTAATGCATTTAATGATTGATTGAATTTTAAATGTATATTAACCAATGGCTTTCCCCTCCATTTATTTTCTTCCACAGGCCTGAGGCAGCCTGAACCTCCTGCTCAAAACAGCGAGAAGGGCAGAGCTATTCCCACCACTCCTTCCTATGCAGCGCTTTCTGATGTGCTCAGCAAACAAAGTCATTCCATACACGAGAAATCTGCTGCTGTTATTCCCACCCTTCTGCCACCCCCCAGCCTAAAGGCCGTGCAGGGTGCTGATCAAAAGGTCACTAAGCCTTTTGATGTTCAAAATCCACCAAATCAACCAACTCGAATGAAAAATCTGAACTCTGATGTAACGGATCGTCCTAAAATCGTTGATAATCCTCTGTTACGGGCAGTCGTGAAGGTCCCTGTGCAGCTAGTCCCCCCTCTCCTTTCACGGTTAAGTGGCTCAGGACAGAATGCCAAAATTCCAGGCCAGGCCAAAATTCCAGACCAGGACAAACTTGAGCCCCAACTGCAGGGACGACTGCAAACAACTTTCCAAGGCAGTGACAAGCCCGATTCGTTACGCCCGACTTCACAGCCAGTGACCAGGCCTCTGCAACAGCCGCGGCTTAGTCTGCCGCTGGAACGATCAAGCGTACATTTGCGCTCAACCCCCAATCGATCGCCGTTGGGAATCTCGGGAGGGCCGTGGATGCACTTGAATCCAAACCCAGAGCGACCCCTATCCCGCCGACGGCTCGGAGTTCAGTATTCCTCCGCGCAGAGGTATTCACCTCGGCACAGGGTCGGGGTGCCGCTGGTGCGGTCGGTCATTCGTCTGCAGGCGAGGGCCTCCCTCACTGCCCGCGTGGCCACCTCCAGTCCCTTCATGACCCTGCCGCCGGAGAGTGCCTTTCCCCACCCTGCCATTACGCCGGAGCTGGATCCATATCCCCGCCAGCTAACAGATGCCATTGCTCTTTACGGCGTACAGAATAACGTGGATGGAACAGGTGAGTTGATAGACGTGAAACGGAAATGGCTCACTTGTAAATTATGTAAAATCTGTTCATTCTATTTTATATTTAATCGTGGTGTTGACGCTGTAACTCGGCAAAGTCAGGATTGTGATCGATTTTTTTCTGTGGTTTGTTAAAAGGGCATTGCTCGATGCCTTGCGGTAAGAACATGGAGTGCGCCGCTCCAAATGCGTGCCGTTGTAGACCTGGCTACACCGGATACAAGTGTCTCACCGGTAAGAATCTCCCAACTCGAGAGTCAAACTTCAACACGATGTTATTATCCGTGGACTTTGGCGTTTATAGTTCCATCAACATCTATTGCTATAATGGTTGGCACACTATACTTGCAATCCAGAAGTCGCCAGCTCCTTCTCACAGCGCAGCAATTAAAACGATGGTGCAAGTTATTTTTTTTTAACGAACCCCTCCCCATGTTGCTCTACCCAGCAGTATAAATGGGTACAACCACAGTTAGTAGATCGTCAGGTTGCATGTGGTAAAGTGTGGATAACCGCCCCTTCTTCCAATTATCTAGCCAGCATGGAATAGTCGGTCAAACATTCTCTTAGCGGTGCTCTTTGGGGATACGTCAAGCGGAGGCACGCCTGCCAGTGCTGGCGTGAGCTTCGCAATTACAGGGCTGCATTTTTTTTTTACTGTTACCCACTTATTCAGCTATGAGCCACAGAAAGCAGCGATGGCTCCACTTGCTCAAGGCTCTTTTTCCCCTTGGCTTGGCAGCGATCTGCAGGCCCGACTGCCGCAACCGTGGCAAGTGCGTGAGGCCAGACGTGTGTGAATGTCTGCCCGGCTATAATGGGCACAACTGCGAGGAAGGTACAGTTCTCTTTTTTTCAATTGTTCGGTTCTTTAAATCAATCCCATAATTCTACTTATCCACTATTGAACCAGTCTTTCCGGAATCCAAAGTTGTATGCATAGTGATCCAAAGCAACCGGTTCCCTGAGTCAAAGCCGACTGACAAAAGCCAATGCGTTGGTGCATGGCCAGTGTGCTTTAGTAGCAAAACCTGTTCTGACCAGCTTCAAAAAATCAGCCCTTTATAATTTCAATTATTCTTCACTCACCAAATAAGCGCCACTTCTCAAAGCATGTGACTGGAGATAAACAACATAAATGAGAGTAGAATGCCTTTAGGGACTAAGCTAAATGACTCATATCGTTTATAACTCACTGGGTAATGTTAAAATTAATTTTTAAACGTGTGTATCAGCAGAATGCCCTCATTTAAGTCTCAATATTTCAGCCGTTGTTCCAGTTGTGGCCATGATGATAAGTAAACCAATGCTTCTCGGACTTTTGCACGTTTGGTATCATAGACTCGGAGCTCTTCGACTCTAATTTATACGCAGCTTCATGTTTAGAGATACCGTGCAGTAAGTATTTTTTTTGTGCAGCGGTCTGTAGTCCTGCGTGTGAACACGGAGGCACGTGCGCGTCCCGAGACCACTGCTCGTGTCCGTACGGGTTTGTGGGCCCTCGCTGCGAGACCAGTAAGCCACGAAACGGACTTCCGTGAGCACACAGTTAATCGTACCAGGTTTGGGTACATTTTACGAATGTTGAAGTTCTTCAGAAACATAATACGCCGTCGTGTTGTTTGTCTGATGTGCTGTTAAGTGGTGTGCAATCGGCACTGTGAGAATGGAGGGGAGTGCATCGCTCCGGATGTTTGCCAATGTAAGGCGGGTTGGAATGGACCCACCTGCAGCAATGGTGAGTATTTATTTTCCTTTTGTCATATAAATGTATATACACACACACATATCTGTAACGGACATAGCTGGGTGAATTAGGGGTCAAAGCACCAGGTTGGCACTGATAAGATTTTAGGGTTAAGTCCAGGCAGTTGCCCATTATTAAAAAGGATGCTCATGATCAAGGAGTCGATGGCCTCGGCCCAGTCACTAATGACTGCACAAAAACATCACCCTACAACTTGATCCTCACTTACATTCAAGCTGTCACAATTATTGTATTAAACATGCAACAAACAATCTTTGTTGGCCGCAGGTTTGTCCCCAGTGTGGACAAATACACCTATTCAAGTGACTTCAGAATTAGGAATGTGATGCTTTCTTCTGGGGGAATTGCTCCAACACTGGGTGGTGCACTGCTAGCTGTTGAGTTTCAAATGGAAATGTTTTCTCTTGACGTGATGCTGATAGCATATTTAGGGGGGGGGGAGGGAAGCTGAAACTAATTCTAATGACAAATAATATAATTTACAGACCTTTCTCAACCTACTGCCGGATGTTAGCAGAACCCGAGATTCGAACTCAGTTCTCTGGATGCATAGCAAATGAGCCCCCACTCCACCCTCATTGAATAAAAGGCAACAACAAAAGTATTATGATTGAGAAACTCAGTCTGCATATACTTGTGTGTTAAGGTCTTGTTCTACCATCTAGTGGGAAAAATGTAAAACTACATTCCAGCGAATCGTGGCATTTTTGTTGAAAACGCGATTCCTTACCTCACGTTGTGTGTTTCTCATCTCTCTCGTTCTGTCTCCATCCCAAATGAATACGGCTAACCAAATTTCACACGGAGTATTCCTGTATTCAACACTATCAACGTCTCATAATATAATTGCTACGTTTATTTGTTCACTGAAATGTTAGTTTATCCTGCCTGGTACGTCACTCAGGGAATGAACATATTTAGACGGACTGCAGGGGATTGTGATTATGGAGACCTGGCAATTGCTGATGAATAGGAATGCTTCTGCAGATTATACAGAACTAGACACTTTTATTCCAATTTAACATGGTATCATGGCAGTCCAAAAGAAGCTGTTAGCTGCACACTTTGAACTTGTGAGCATTGTTACCATTCCAATTTTCAGCACGTATTCTGCAGTGTAAAATACATTGAGTGGTGTACAATTGGCGTTCTAACATTGTGGGGTCTCATCATCGTGATAATCATCTGTTGAGATAATAGAAACAAAACAAAATTGTCAATTCAATATTAATGAGAATAAAATAATTATAGCTGAATTCGTATACAGTGTGTCCAAGAAATACTAGAGTAATTCGGAGGTGGGGTATTACCAGCCAATTCTGGAACCACACTCAATGCTGCAAGCGTTACTTACAAATTTCCAGAGATACGAACAAATCTGTCTTTATGTCCAATTGCCTGTTTGGACCGAGTTTTTAGAGAGAGTCGAGAATAAACACGAACACAAAAGGGAATTAGCATCTACATCTGAAGAACATGAAGAACCAATAGCATCTACTTCTACAGGAGATTATGCAACTTTCAAAGCCATTCCCCGTGTTTAGTGTACATGCTGTACACCATGTTTGGAATCGATAGGAGTAAAGTTGGACTTTCGAGCAAATTGACTTACAAACAGACCTCTGGAACCTAACTCGTTCGTAAGTAGAAGAGTGCCTGTACACTACAGTACAAATTTGGGACTGCCTGGGAATGTGATTTTTCCACGCAGCGTGGAAATGCAGAAAACAAAAAGCAGATATTGCTTTAAATTTCGATTTAAAGCTTTCGTGACTGCGAGGATTCATCTTCTTTGGTTCTTTCGGGACTTTACCGAAAGAACCAAAGAACAGATATTGCTTTGTCCGCTGTTCATTTTGTGGTTATAATTTTTTTCGGGACTGCAATTTTTTTTTTTACTTTACATTTTTAATGGATTGCACCCCAAAATCACCACTATGTGTTGGACGCACTGTACCCACTGACGTTTATGTATTTGGATGGCAGCGACAGAAAGGTCCACGTGTGCGTTGCGTGTGTGCGTGTGTGTGTGACTCAGCGGCCTGCCATCCCGTGTGCCTTAACGGAGGAACCTGCGTCCGGCCACACGTGTGTGCCTGTCCCCAGGGCTTCTTTGGGCCGTACTGCCAGAATGGTACACGGTGCTTCATACGTACATATGCACACATTTATTTTATGAATAAATAAATTAGAACAATGATATTATTTACAGCCCTTGTCAATGCACTCCACTCCTGCATGAAGGCCTTTCCACGCCATGCCAGTCGTGGGCAGTGTCTGACCATACTTCACCACACTGGTCAGTGCAGGTTGGTGAAGGGGAGGCCCAGGACCAGTTCAGATATCACTCGTCATTAGTGTTATATGTGGCCAAAAATCGAACTCAGGGCGGTAGTTTCATATCACAGTGTACTCTCCACTGTGCTACCACTCTCCCCTTGTATATATTTGTTTATTGTGCCTTAATTGCTTGAAGTGCTATACTGTCTGAAAATACTAAAAAAAAATGCTCTTTATGGAGGTCGTTTGCTTTCCAACAAATCAAAAGTAATTTGTCACGATCGACCAAGTCTCAATTTAGCCTTTGGGGGGGTAATAGTGTGGCACGTCATGTGTGCTGTGAACCGTCTATGCTAACATGCCGCTTTACCGCAACAGCCATATGCTCCCCGGCCTGCAAGAATGGGGGCCACTGCATGAGGAACAACGTGTGCTCCTGCCCTGAGGGATACATGGGCAAGCGCTGCCAGGAGAGTGAGTGGCCCGACCTCCTTTCCCACAACTTTACACGCAGGATTTTGTCCCTTTTGGACTGTGGCCATAATGGTGCGCTTTACGAACGCTTCTCGTTTGAAATTCCCTATCTTCGATTTCGTGGTGTGATCCTATTTCACAGATTAATATGTTGGGGTGTTCTTTTTTACAAAGAGTTAACATGCAATACAAAGGTACATATGGACACATAAAAGGCAATGGCTGAGTTCTAGTTTAGAAATTAATTCTTTTATACCTAATAATTTCACACACACCCTTATAAGACCACATCTCTATTTCTTGTCAATGTTCTCTCTTCTCACTACGTCTCTACAAACTATATTATTTCATCTCACTAGATGTCTGCACTACGTGTGTTACTGTTGCTGCATGCTAGTCGCATTTACACTGTAGAGTGTGTGTGCTGCATTTATGGTCCTAATAAATACAATTTCTATGTCTCTTTAGAAAAGTCGAATTATTTTATTTAAATCATAGCCCCTTTGTCAGTGTGCTGCTGGATGAAGGGCTCTCCCACTCTGTGTTGGTCACGAAACTAAATTAACTATGCTTTAACTGGGGGTTTGTGTGGGGGGGGAAGCAAGACTGGTTCAGATATAACTTGATATCACTATCATTATGGTATTACTATCATGTAGTGCTTGATTAGAGGGCTTTTAAATGGGCAGTTTGATCATCGGCGGCAGTATGTCTCATGTGTCGCCAGAGGAAAGCACTCCCATAAAAGGCTGTGGCATTCCGTAGACATATAAAAGTGTGTTATGCGAGAGGATTAGGATGTAATTAATGTGTGTACATATAATAAGGACAGGAACAACTAAGGAGAGGAAAGAATGGAAACATGCATAACAACGAAGGAGGCATTTTCCCAGCAGTGAGAAGTTACAAGCTAACAACATATATATAATAATGAAAAATAAGAATAGGTTTTACCCTTTCTGGCAATAAGAAAGGGTAAAACCTATTCTTATTTTTCATCATTTTGGATACTGGAAAAAGGTCCCATAAATATATAATAATCTAGAGTCCTCTTTCAATCCACTGCTGGATGAAGGCCTCTCCGTGCAGTGTCAGTCATGGAGATGTTTGACCATACTTCACCACACTGGGCAGTATGGGTTGGTAAAGAGTGGTGCCCAATGATCAATTCAGATATCACTCATGACTGATGTTAGCCATGGCCAGTAGTTTAATTCGGGTCACTGGATTCTTAGTCCCACGCGCTAACCACAGCAGGTTCATGGTTCGAATACTGCGGCTGTATTACCACGGAAATACACGCCGTCTGATTCACAGTGGACGTTAAAGATCCTGTGGTGTCGTTCACAAGAGTGGGCCATTGTGTGCCGGCCGTCAAGCTCCAAATGTGGCACTTTTTTTATTTATTTACCCACATATTGCTCCATTGGAATTTACACGTAAATCATTACCCCCCCCTCCCCAACTGTGAAAACTTGTCAGGACCCTCCTGAACACGAGTCATGAGACTCAGTGAGCTGGGTATGCAAGCTAATCACCACTATACCACTGTTTTTTCTGTGTATATGCCAGTTAGTACATGTAGAAAACCTTACACGCTTCATGTGTCTAGTGTTTTCTTCCTGTAGCGGCTTTATATGAATTACGTTAAATCAATACATAGCAGACATGTAATGATTAATCTGACTTGACTTTTGGAAACAGTTTGCTGGAAATCCAATTCATTCTTACACACACTTAGATTTGTGAGGTTGAGGATCAGCTCGACTGATGAACCCATGCCTTCCATATAGCCATATGTGCAACAGTTAACTAGGATGATTTTTGGCCATGACACCCGCAGTTGCTGTGCCTCTTCCTTGTTAAGGTGTCTGTGATCCGACATGTCTCAACGGAGGGAAATGTGTGGGGCCCAACATCTGCTCGTGCCCGTCCGGTTGGAAAGGCAAGAAATGTAACAAACGTGAGTTTGACATGCAGAAATGTGCTCGTTGGAGTTTGAGCCAAAGTGAATGTTGGGGTACGAGAATAAATCTGTGGGTGGGAAAAGTGTGCGAGTGTGTTTTTTGGAGGCCATTGGGAGGGCAGGCAAATTTGCCAGGGGGTTGTGCATATGGTTTCCTGTCGGGCAACATCTAAGTTCGTGAATGTTGACTCTTTATATATGTGTATAATAAAACCATCTGTTATGGGCTCCTTTTAAATTACTAAGCATGTCTTGTTTGTCTTACTGGTCCGCCTTGTTGATGTTTAGCTTGCACTCTAAGAAACATGCAATAGCAGTATAATCAAATTAACAAAATAAACTCAACAAAAACGTAACTCTAAACCCTGTTTTTTAATGAGTTCTCAAATTCAGAGGTATCAACTCTTTACGTATATCGAGAAATATGCCAGATTTACTTTTTCAGTGTGTCATTAATGAAATGCTACACATGTATGCTGTAACACACTTTGCACATTCGTTTTATATTTTGTGCTTGACAACAAAATTAGAGTGCTGAACTAGGAAAGCCTCGGGGAAGTGGTAAATGGTCCTGCATCCTTTCCAAAGCATCTTGAGTTTGACTCTAGGTCAGGCAAGTACAGGAAAAGGGCAATTTTCCAAAGTCTTCTTTACTGAGTGGAACAGCCCAGCTCTGGATTTTTTCAGTTGAGACAGTCTTCATTTGTACCATGTTTGATCAGCGTTAGCCTCAATAGGTATTACTTTAGAAATTCATCTGACATCTGCCATTGCAGATTATGTTTTTTTTTGTATTGCGGTCAGGATCAGTGCGGGAAATATATTTGCTTACAGCAGCAATACAGTTCACGTTGTACGATTTACTTTGTGACATTTCACGCCACGCAGAATGCAGCTGCGTAAAGCTCATTTCTGCGTCACGTTCCTGTTGGAATTACGAGAGCCTGTTGGATTGTTCGTTTGTGTTCCTCCACAGCAATGTGTCTACAGAAATGCAAGAATGGAGGCGAGTGTATTCGCCCCAATACCTGCCTATGTCCACCGGGCTGGGAGGGAGCGCAGTGCCAAAACCGTACGTCGCAGGTCCAAAGCCTTGGCTTAATTGGGACCCTTTCTAAACCTTAGCTACACAGCTTCCAGATGTTTCTGTGTAAGATCGATCCGCTACAGATTTTGCTTTAATGAAACAAAAACCAAGAAGGAGAAGTACATTGTCCTTGTTCTTGGCTTTTCTATAAATTGCTTGCCATTCACAGTTGCTGTATTTTGTGAATATAATGTAAAATGTTTTAACCAAATAGATTCGTGACTTTTACTTTTGTTATCATTAATTTAATAACATGCTATCCACTTTGTTCTGTTATATTTTTGAAAAAAAATCTAAGATCCGTGATACAATCGCTATGCCTCTATTTCCATTCATGACCGAATAATTACCTGTATCTCTCTGTAGGGAGTGTCTTTAGATGTGGTCTCATTTAGACGACGTAAGAAAGTCTGATTGTGATTGACTATTTTGGGAGTGCAAGCTGCTGTCCGCTGTTATTTCGCTGGAATTTCACCCTGTGTGTGTGTGTGTTCTCTTCATAGCTACTTGCCACACCAAGTGCCAGTTCGGGAGCAAGTGTGTGCAGCCCAACTTGTGTGCGTGCCGTCCCGGATTTGCAGGCCTGGTTTGTCACAGAAAGGTCAGCAGATTCCTCCTTCAAGCACCATCATGCGGCGTATTGAGATGCGAGTGCATTCAGATGCTGTATTCAACCCGAATTGTATTGTGTAATTGTAGTAATTCCCCCGTCAGCGTTGATTGTTCCGAAGTCAAACTAAAAGTGGTATTGTGACGTTTTGTGAAATGTGTAAACAGACTCATAGCCTATGATGTGCATAACCTGGAGAGTGATTGTTTTTAAATCCCAACAATTAGTTCACTTTAGTTTTGTAAGTATATATGTCTGGCACATTGTGTCTAATAAGTATTGTGATTTTTCATTCCACTTGCATTTGAGATTGACAAATTGCATGCATTGCAACTTTTGCGTTGTTTTAACCAGATTACGTTGGGGTGAGCTGACAAGCAGAAGAATTTCTGGGAAATCCTTCAAATATATATACGAATGCTGCTCGCAAAACGAAGTGCTGCGCTGTTACAGTGCCCACGTGACACCACTGTGACGTGGGCTTCCACCTGAATGCGCTTGTTTGATTGGTGCTGCATCACTGTATACATGTCCTTGTGCTCAGAAATTATTATACGATTTTTTTAACAGGCCAAAAAAAACAAAAATGTATAATTTATTTTATATTTCACAATAGAGCAGTGGTAGACAATGCAATTGCCACTTCAACTGTTCACATAACCACTCGCTGTTCCACTCTGACAACCTGTGGTCACGTATCTACCTCTGTGCTCACTTCTTTAAACAACACAAAAGCATTGGGCCATTTCTGGGGCATTGCAGTTTTGTAGGATTTATTTAAGCGTACCACGCAAACAATGCCTTTCTAATAATATTGTAACATGACCGTTTCAGATGAGAAACACTTATTCTGTATTGTAGTGCATTGATAGGATTAACAGGCATCATGATATTCCTTGAAATATTTGGTTTTGTAATAGTTTTAGAAGTTGTTTCAAGAAAATTTTGCTTTTTTATCACTTTGGTTTGTTGTAGTTATTGTTTTGTTATTGGGATTTATTTTTCTAAATCGATTTCTATCATAGCCACGTGTGTGCACAATTGTCAGTCAGAAAACTTGACAGCTGAAATATAATTAATCTGTCACTGCACCAGCGGCAAGCTGCCATAGAAGCTTACAGTAATTTGGCTTTGCGTGGTATCAAATGCATCACCATCATCCATCATACAAAACCTCTTTTTACATTAAGTGGTATACTGGGAATACAGATCTAACCAGTTACACTGCTCACAGCTGCTTCTCATTATAGCTGTTGAACTCCTGGAATGATCTAAGTGTTATTGCACTGAACATTATGACTGGCTCCATGCCATGCTTTTCACGTACGTCCCACTTGTTCTCCCACAACTAATTCCCAATGCGACGCATTACCTGCTTTCATAACTGAACATGTGTGTGCACTTATCACCTTCGCTAAAATAGCCTGTACCAGGAAAGATAAAGGGTCTCCCTAACTCTCTACGCGATGAAATAATTATGATTGCACAGAAGTTTTAACTGCATTGTTCAAATGGTGGCAACATATTTCTTATATACTTAAGCTAAAGTGTATGCCAAATAACCGAAAGCCTTGAGTCATCTGCAACAGCACATAACAGCAACATTCGGAACAATCACAGCCGAGATGTTGGCGACCACCACGGGGCACCACGGCGGCGAGATGTTTACTACCTCGCCTGGTATACAGAAGGTTATGGGTTCGATCCCGACCCTGACGCCTGCTGTATATTTGGAGTTTTCGTGTTCTCCCCGTGGTCGTGTGGATTTATATGTGGGTCCTCCAGTTTTTCCCTCCACATTTAGAATCAACATGCGTTTAAGAGTATTTGCCTATTATACATCTCCACATGATAAGTGACTAAAGTGAGCTATCATTTGTGACCAGGTCGCTTCGAAAAATTAGCTATATAGTTCAGTGGGCCTTACCTGGTCAAATAAAAAATAGTTTTGTTTAAAAAATATTTTCGTTTAAATCTCGATACCATGCGTGTCGCCAACACCATAGACAGACGTGTGGAAGCTAAGAAGAATGAGACCCGATTAAATCTTCACAATACCAAGTTTGAAATTTTGTATTTTCACGGGCTTAGCTCAAACTGCTGTTTAATTACAATTCTGTAATAATGAACGATACTTTATGGGCACACTGTGTTTTGTTTCAGAGATTTTGTTTCGGTTACTTTCAAATCTTCACTTGGGACTACGCAACATTTATGGCATAAAACGCATTACCAAACCTCATATTTCATTATCGGCCTGTGGTATATAGTGTACGTTAGATATTGAAACGCCTGAGATATAATCAATTGTTTATGTAAATATATACGCTTTATTCACTTGCAATAAAAACACAATATGCGTCAATTGGCTACACATTACAGTATGTATGTTGAACTTTTTTCGCACCGTACGTAGCCAACCATGCTAATCGTAGGTGCAGATTACAGACACTTGAGATGTGTTTAGATCTATGTATATGGTACAAATGTAATACAATGTGTTAACGCGACACGTTTTACAAAACATTTTACATTGGAAAACTGTAAATCATTGAAAATCTTTATTAAAAGTCATTTTCTATCTACATTTCTACGTTGATTTTTTTTTATTGTTAATCAAAAGTTGTACATATTTGAATATAATGTTAATACTCGAAATTAACACTTTTGTTCTAAGGTTTATATAAAATATATGCATTGGCTATTGATATTGGTAACCCTTTGCAAAGTATTGAAAACTGAGGCACATTACATGACACGTTAGAATGCTCTTCTAATTTCTAAGTTATTCTTATGATGAACATATGGTATTCAAACCTGAACAATGTACAGTTTAGTCATCTATTATTTACTAGACATGCATGAATACAATTATTAAGATAAACCTCAGTTGTTATGACTGTAAAGCTCCATGGGCAGTGCATGACGAACTTTGTTTCACAAACTTTTTTAATTCCTATACTAATTTACCAAGGAACGCCTCGCATGAGTCCCCAATACCTTTTCAAGAGAATCCTGCATTGGTATGTTTGGACAATTCAATTACTGCAGTGTTTGGCGTGCGGGAGGAAATCGAGTAACCAAAGAAAAACCCACTACACATACGGACAGGGATCGACACTCAACTCCATTATCCCCTGGCCAGCCCTGGCAACTCCACACCTACAACAATTGACAAACCTTGGCGGTCACCCAACTGACTACATACTGCTCACACCTGCTTGGCTTCCGATATCCGATAACATCATTACGGAGACGCACGTAGGCAGGGTCGCCGACAGGTCGGAGGGATAAAAGGGGTCATTTACCTGGGCCTCACACCAAAGAGGGCTCCACAACGGGCCTGGTTTTTTTGTGTGTGACTCATGAATAATAAAGTTTCACGTGGCAATCTGCCCTGGACCTCCAGGAAAATCTAGGCAGCCCTGCGCATGGTACACAGTCATCAAATATTGGGCCTGGCTGGATTGCTTGGCTTTAAACACAGTCTCGGGCGTTTGATGATGGTGCTCTGGTGTACTGTTTTTTTTGGCACGGGAAGACATTAAGGCGGCAGCATCTGTGCACCAGTGTGGAGTGATTATGCAATCACTCGAGTCGCACAGCGGGGACCTCGGTAGTAGTGACGGCAGCGGCAGACGTCGGGCGCCACGCACTTCCCTCCGTTGAGGCATGGCTTCTGGCACTCGGCTGGTGACGTGTGCAAAAAAGCATGGTTGAGCATTACATACACTGAACTTTTCAATGAAAAATAACATTGAAATGTGCCTAAAGATGAAGACTTTAATAATTGCAAACTATATGTGGCTTATGGTTCGAGATGGCATGGAAACTGTAAAGAAACGTAAGTGGGCCTGGGTTGGACACGTCCCGAGAAGGAGCAATGGGCATATGGTCAAGAGTAGTGACAGCAGCAACAGCCCAGTAACAGAACGTGTCCGAAAGATGGTGCGATCAAATCTGTGTGCAGGTATTATGTGTATTATATCACAAGATCAAGAGTATGAAAAATAATAGGTTTTACACTTTCTGGCAATAAAACAGGAGATGTTAAGATGTTCAAAAACACCAAATAGAAACCTTTTGCAAGGAATTATGTCTGCATTAATCACACACAGTACTCGTGGTGAACATGAAAACACACATGCTCTGATAATATATGCATTGTGTTTGAAACTGATTGGTCTCTAGATGGACTGGAATACTGAAACTTTACTGCCCAATGTTGATTTGAAAACAGTTTATTTTATGTATATATTTGTTCATAAGCTAGCTTCAGAAATTAATAAATAATATGTTGTAGTGGAAAATAATTGACATTTTAATGACTTTGTTATCCATGTTTGTGTGAAGCCTATTCTTAGACATTATGCCACTAATGGTTAACTCCCCTGATAATTTCATCAAGAAAATTCAAGAAATATGATGGAAAATCACTGACTTTTCTTGCAGACATGATTAGATGCATTAATTTTGAATGTCAGTACCGATTTGATAAATTAATGTATGCATCTTTACACTGCTATTGGACATGCTGTGACGAGTCACCTATAATTGCTAATAGCGAGCCTTTTTTCACAAAGGGTGGTTATGAGAAAATGATGCCATAGGGTGCAAGGGCATCACCCCTGTAAACCAATCACATGGCCTGCGCAGGCTCTTTGTGCACCTCTGCAACCATCTCAGTCCCATAGCCATCATAATAACAAGTATTAGCTGGCACATCAAGAAATAAGGATTCACCTATCTGGCAGGCTCCTCCATGCCAGCCTGGAAGGCAACTACAGATGTCTGGCACCACACACACACCTCCGTTTCTGCATCCCTGTGAACACATAGCTGCAAACAAAGCCAAGAAAGAACATACGAGATACATTTAACAAATCAATATCTTTCCTCTGCACCAAAGGTAGAACAGCAATACAGTACATATTTGAAAGTTATGGTTAACATAACAATTGTTTTTGCCTTTTTCTACATTTATTTCATTTGTGATTTTGAATTCATGTCATGAGACGGAGTGTCCAATGGGAATGCTTGCAGAGCAGTGTATCTCACCCCATGTTAGAGCACAGCCTGTGGAAGGTGATATCCAAGAACGACTTCAAATGCCCTGTGATCCACACTTGAGGAGCTGCACTTTCATGTATGTCCCGTTTCAGAGAAATTCAGGTCGCATGGCAAGCTGAATTTATATTTCACAGAGTTGAAATTTTGCCAAATTAAGTACTTTAAAACCTCCAAATTTCACGTGTTGGATTTTTGTATGATCCCTGTCACCGCTGATGTGACTGGACTGAGACTATCAAATCACTTCGCTTGAAACCCCAGTTCTAATCAATTGGGGTGGCTACCCAGAAATACACTGCTCTTACCACTCACTACTCCACCCAGGCCACTTAGGCGAACGCAATGCCCCGAGGACCCATTAGTACGCGTTAAGCGGCTGTCGCAATCCGGAGAATGCCGTATACCCTGGTGACAGCGCGCGCCTCCCCAGCCAGAGAGGCACGAGCACTTGGAGACGCCGAGTACCGTCACGCACTGACCGCCATTCATGCAGCCCCCACTGCAGCTCGCTGGAAGGCAAGACACAAATGGCGAGAGATGAGCTCACAACTTAGAGTGGAGGGGAAATCCTAAAAAAAAACACCCTCTCATGCCACTGGTTATTGATTATTAGAAGCAAATAAATTTGTGTTGTTTATTGTAGTTTCATGAGTCAAGAAATGTGTTGACATTATTTAATATAATTTCTTAACATTCATATATACATATCATAACAGTCCACAACAGTGGATATGATGTACGTATAATATAATAAATGATTATATTGTACATGAAACTTGTCTCTATTTTTTCTCCAAAAATATAGGCAATACAGTTTTGTGATTTACCTACAGATGAATTTCTATATGGATACAAGTGGTCTTATTATTTTTTTATTGTTAAGCAAAAGTTTTACACATTTTAATAAAATGTTAATACTCACTTGAAATTAACAGTTTTGTTATAAGGTGTATATACAAAATATATGCATTGGCTGTTGATATTGGTAACCTTTCGCAAACTAATGAAAACTGAGGCACATTACATGACACGTTAGAATGTTTTAGCACCTAATGGCATGCATGGCTATAGTCTGAGCGTGAATTGTGATGTAACACGATAGTAAGCTCTCAGGCCCTATAAACGTCCCTCCTCATGGCACCCATCCGATATTTTCAGTCCATCTGTGTTCAACCAAGTAAAATGCTAATTAAGTGTCCCGTGAATGGGACTTCATCATTGGTAAAGATGTAAACAGTAAAAATGTGCACCTTGAGGAATAGTCATTATTCTATATTAGTTAACTTTAATTTCAGTTTCGTTTCGTAAGGTCATTTAAAAATGTATATATCACGGCTGTGTGTACTGCATTGCATATTGGCATGCCTCCATTAGTCTTCTGATCGTTCTGCAAACAGACACGCGTTTCATACACGATATAACCTGTCAGGAGACTTCACCTTTTAAAACGAACTAAATGGGCCCTGCCAATTAAAAGTGAGCAGGTAAACGCGGATGCAGTCGTTTAGGTTACTATATAACAAAAACTCTGCACCAAGTCCGGTGGTACACAGGTGGTACACGGGCTTGGAAACATCTCACGACCGTCGTCATTTGCACTTCCTCATACAGATTAATATATTAAGTTGGCTAACGCTGACGTTCCCTTCACAGCAGACAGACGGGGCAGTCAGAATATTTATACCGGCTTATCGTTGGAGAATTAACAGCGGAATCTTTGTGAAATAGCATTAAATATCAGTTTAACATGTAGGCTTTCGCGACGATAATTTAGTTTGTTTTAATCACTTAAACACCTACATTGTATCTATTAAAACGAATGCTGTACTTCCACATGGTAAAGATATGTTGTCAATCCTGTGTGTACCGTCTCTTTACCGTACATTATATATATTTTTAAACGTGTTTCGTAATTGTGCACACTTTTAATGAAGCACGCATGTCTCTAGTACTCAAATGTTTACTTTGTACACAATAAAACTTTGTTTACATAACAATTTAACATGATTATAAACGTACCTAATCAGTCTACAGTTTATCATCGTTCGCGTGCGGGTTGCTGCGCTTGTCCCGTCGCTTCTCAAATCTGCCAACTGTTGTTTTAATTCTGTCATTATTTCGTGTCTACTGATTATGTGTATATGGTCGTCTTCTGCAGCATCCTGAGAAGCTCTCGAATCTACACGCGGAAAAAAATGTGAATTTATCTTACGTATCATCGGAATGTAATCATCTAATTAGTGCGCTAAACGCACGTCGGAGCCCACCATCATCATCATCATTGTCATCATCACGAGACACACGCCTGGAACATCTTTCCAAAGCGCACGAAGAAACTGTTGCGACGCTGCACCTCTCCACTGACAGCTGTCGACATTACTTTGGACCGGAGAATTGATAACGTGGAATGAATGCACTGCGTGAAACGAGGATAACCAAAGGGGGGAGCAGCAGCACCTTTTTGGCAGAATCGCCCCTCGAATCCCACAGTGCAGCGGCATTTGTCAGATCTCAGGCACTCGCCGCCGTGCTTGCACTGCGGGTTGCACGTGGCTGTGAAAGAACAAATGAACAACAGGTCCTTCAATTCGGAAATACGTTATTGTACACAAACTAGGATGTCCAGTATATATATTTTTTTAAAAACATTGCTATACTGTGCTAGTATAGAGACTAAAAGGCTTGAGTGGCATAATCCGGCTCGGTTGCAGCGCACTGCGAGAGAAAACAAGTTTTACAATTCCAGTCGGGGAGAATCCAAACCCTTCTTCCGGAGTCGATAAAACGAGTACTGTACCACGTTGTGGTATATAAATTAGTAGTCCTCAAATGTTCAGACTCGCCCCCGCCATAGTAACGTGGAATCCCCAACATTCGTTCGCTGATTTGTTCTACGTTGCGGTTGCGCGAAACGATTCGCCCACATGGCAACGCCGAGCAATCGGAGCGAGTTGATTCAATCCTGCGGGATGAATCCTGGCCTTAAATAACTACTTGGTGCTGCGTACAAACATCAGCACTGGGGAAACATGTGGCCGTGCGTGGTGATGGCCAAACCACCCGCTCGTGTGGCCGCGCTAGGCCGAACAAGGTGATCGCGAACAGGACTTGCCCGGTCTGTGTGGGGTATACGGCAGAGGTGTCTCGTGGTCGGCATGGACCCTGGTGTAAGGAATTACATGGGGGGGGGGGGCTGTCCAATCCCCCCCCCACCTCTCGTTGTTCGGAGCCTGAGCCTCTCCATCCCTGAAGCAGTTGCACCCCCTGGTACAGGTACAGAGGGCGATCTTTGATGACTACTCCCAGAGCAGGTGTGGTTACCCCTGCAGGTGTGTGTGTGTGTGTGCGCCCTGCGTATGCGTGGCCACCCGTGCAGGTGTGTGTGTGTGTGTGCGCCCTGCGTATGCGTGGCCACCCGTGCAGGTGGTGGTAAGCTACCGTGCTGGCAGCGCTCTCCCTGGTATCCGTGCAGACAGAAGCAGGTGTCGTTGCGCACACACAGTCCATAGTTGCGGCACGGCGGCTCGCAGCGAGCCCTCGACTCGTAGACGAACGGCAGGGCCAACCCGGCGGCGGCCGCGCCAGCGTCGGCGGATCGGAGTCCTTGGTGGAGGAGGAGGACGAGGTGGAGGAGGTGGAGGAGGTGGAGGATGCGCCCTGCGGGACGCATGGTGCGTAGCGCGGCACCACGGGGCCCACTGAGCGTACGAGACGCGGGGATCTTCACGAGGGTCCTGCCACTACCGCTACCACCGTGCACCGGCGCCACACCCGTGACTGTTCCTACAACCTCCCTGTCCCGCATCTCACATCCACGGCAGAGCTCACAAGGATCTCATTCATCATCTCCTCCACACCAGGCTTGTTCCAAAATAAACCACTCTCTGGCCCACATCTGCCCCACCCCCCCACCACCCCCACCACGGCCAGGCTCACGGGGTCCCCAATGGTCACATCCCATCTTTGCGCTCCTCAACCCCCCTGCCCCACACGTCAAATCCCAAGGCAGGCGCGTGGGAATGATTTTGAAGTTAGGGGCAAGGAGCCACGGGGGCCAACGTTCAGTAGGCTCGGGAGTCTATGAAGGTTATTAATTGTGGAACCCAGCATATGACTTGTCCCCTACACCCTCCCTCCTCCAACCCTATCTATGTCCAAAAAGTGTTGGGCGACTTGCCTCCTGCACCACGTATATCCCACTCCGTTGTCTCAAGGCACATCCTGCTTCTTTATGAAGAATAAGAGTCAAACACCACAACGAAAAATGTCGAAGAACTGTTGGAAGTGGAGCACAGCATGGATAAAATAGAAAATCAAACTCGTCAAATACGTAAAATTGAGACATTCACAAAGTTTACCAATGAATGAGTTTATTCTAGTTTTAATTTGTAAACTGAAAACATATATAGAGTCAACATAGGTGAATTATCATATGTCAACTTCGGATGTTATAGGTACTGGTTATATGATATTTATGAAAGTACACTAGTGTTATAATGATGATACACTAGTGTTATTATGACGTTAGGGACATACATCCGCTTATAGCTTAAACATGCACCTCTTCTCGACATTCACTAATAAAGTATAAATTGTGTTTATGATACGGTATTTTATTTTTAGAATTCAAGGCGTAAAAAAGATAATATGCCGTTATGCTCACATTCCTTTGTAATCATCATTGTATACTCAGTTTGCTCACACTGCCATGTCCACATGCGATTTGGGAATTATTCTTTCCTGCAGTTAATTGTGTAAATGGCCTTGACTTGATACCTTGACGTAACTGTGGAGTAAGTTGAGAAGCATTGCTTCTACATAGGTCAGTTCTCATTAGGCCTGAAGGTTTGCATCTGCTAACTTCATTTTGTTTCCACAGCAAATGTCCATTGTAGCTGACAATGATCTACGGTTGTGTAGTGTGCTGATGTTCAGAAAAGTCCGCAAAGCAATTATATATTCAATAACAAAAACAAACCTTATATGTTATTAACATCACACAAAATATAGGCGCAAACGTATGCTTGTATACAAAGCCCTTGCCACGATTTCCATCTGAGGGTTGATAAAGGTGGTTCCAATCTTCTTGAACAAAAGTCTCAAGCCATCTTCCAGCATATCTCCGCAGCAGCAGTCCCCTCTCCACATATGCAGGGCTGCCCCGATCTTCCTGGAGGCTTGAGGCTGGAGGCCACAATTGCAATTTGAAATATCTTTGCTGATGATTCTTAAGGATAAAGTTGATGTGCAGATCTTGTTTAAAAGCTTTCGTGACTGCAGGAATCCATACTCTTTGATTCTTTCGGTAAAGTCACGTAGGTAGAAAAATAAAATAAAAAAATAATATATTACGACGTTTCGATCGCAACACAAGCGATCGTCCTGATATATTATTGTTTATTTTATTTTTCTACCTACGTGACTTTACCGAAAGAACCAAAGAGTATGATGTGCAGATGTCTAATTACCCTGCTGTTCGCTAAATAAATATGGCCATAATTAAAATAATTTTGGTGGTTTAAATCAAGGCTTGTATTATATCATGTGACGTGCAAGGTGTGACGGGAGGACTGAGCCTATGGTCACTGTTGTGCTTTTTTATGTCTATAAATAACATGTTGTGTGTACTGTACTGTATTATTACTCGTTTGATTCCAGCCTGCACGTACATTTCTGTATGCTGAGTTTCACATAATTTACAGAAAGTTAATTAAACTTCATATGAAATGTATCCTCTGGGGCTGCTGACAGTGATGAGCCCCATCCGTATGTTTGTTTATTCCAGCATGAACAAATGCATCGAAAAGCACCACACACACCGTAGTGTGTTCAGCTCAATATGTTAAATTATTTACTCCACAATTTAGCAAAATGAAAAACGTCCAAGCACATTTTGTATGACACACACACACACAATGCTAAGACAAATTTGCGGAAATGTTTACATTTATTTCAGTAACATAGCATGCTTAAATTAGGCTTGCAAAGCAGTACATATATTTTGCAACAAATGTTAGATTTTACTTAGATAATGGGTAGTCTTAATTGCTACATACAATCCTGGTCTTATAATTAACCTATATTTTAGACCTGGCATTACTGTGCTTCTAATGTTATGGCACTCCGTCACAATGGCCCCTTGCAGTGCCTGAGGTGTGTGTGGCCTGCCAAAGAAAATGTTTGGCCCTCAGCATCTGTACCTCACATTGGATACGGAGAGGTGGAGCTTTTTGCACAGTACAGTTATCGTCATATATGCACCATATAGGCCATGTGAACCATAAACATTACTATAGCCAGAAGACAAGACCTCACTCGAATATAGTAACCCGAAAACCGCACGTGTTTTTCCACTTAAAAACGAAGGAGTTGGCTAGCGCCACCTAGCATTGATTTCTGGTCACACACCTTTCCCCGCGTAACCCCCACCGAAAAATATCAACTGATCCAAAAAACACAGTTACGTGTGTTATGATTAGCAAATCTAAGCACAATCATAATACAAATCGTCACGTAAGCCCAAGGTATTGCTCCATATTAGAGATGATGCTAAACTAGGACGCAGGTTAGTGTTGGTTACCATTACTCCCTACGCAATAAATTATTTCAATTACGAACTTATGGATAATTTTGATCCCAAATGCTTTCTAAATTGCGTTATTGGCCTCGTGTCAGAAGAGAATACATTCCCATTAGGCACTCTCAGAAAACGGTGCAACACCTTGTGCCAGAGGATGGTTATCAGAATATGACTTCACAAACTAGTCATGTATTTTCAACGGTTTTACTTAACTTGATTTTGGAAGATTTTGACCCCCCCCCTTCGTCACACGGCGTCACAAAGAGTCAGACCCCCCCCTCCCCAAAGACGCTCTGCCCCCCCCCCCCCCCAAAGAAAATAAAACATGCTTCAAATCGCTTTAAACTACAATATTGTCTTTGTAGTGCACTCTGATGTTGTAGGAGAAAACATTTATTTAAAAGTCTATTTAATTAAGTAAAACGTATTCTTAGCTCTTTCGGTAAAGTCACGTTGAAGGGAAACAATAAAATAATGAAATATATATAAAACAATAAAAACAATTATAGAAAACAATAAAAACAATTATTGTTTTATATATATTATTTTATTGTTTCACTTCAACGTGACTTTACTGTAAGAGCTAAGAATATGAATTACTGCAGTCACGAAAGCTTTAAATCAAAATTTAAGTAAAACGTGTTGTCTATATTTATTTAAAGTTGCGCATTTTGATGTGACGTCACATTTCTCAAACCCCCCTCCCCTATTCTTGGTTCTTTCGGTAAAGTCACTACGTAGAATGAGAATAAAACAAAATAAGACAATAAAATTCTCACGACGTTTCGGCCACAACACAAGTAGCCTTCTTCAGGTGAAGGAACAGAACTGTCGGGACGACAGCGCTTCAATGAACACTGCAGAGCTTCGCAGCGTCTTTTAAGCTGGGTGGGAAAAGTAAAGCGCCTTGACAAAGGAGTTTACATATCAAACAGGAGAATTTAGCATTGAAATAGCTGTGTTAAAGTGTTGGGTCAGCAGGGTGCTAAAGTCACACATCGTCACAAATGCCTGACCCCCTCCCCCCCCTAGGTGCGTGACGTCATTTATGGACGGCCCCTGGGTCAAATTTTGTAATAAAAATTTCGTCCACTTCCCGTTATCCAATCAATTCCACATTTTGCACACATTCTCAGATCCGGTGACAATGCATGCCTGTGTCAAAATCGGCATCAATTAATTCACCACTTTAAAACAATTTACATTTTGTATTTATATATGTGTAGGTCAAAAACGCTGTGGAATCGGCTCGCACAAAACGCAGACGCCACGTGTCTCAGGCGACATTGACGGACTTCTCGACCGTGAATTGAACGAAGTTAATAAAAGCGTTGTTTTAAAAAAAAAGTTTTTTAACGAGTTTATTTGAAGGTGCAATTGTCTCAAGGTAAAAGTTAACGTCTACCCGACCATACGGGTCAGAGTTGACCTCATGAGGTTACAATTAACCCCGGGTTGCGGTTAATGCTATGTTGTTAGAGATGACTGGAGCGTTCTGGTCAGGATTAGATTAGATGTAACTGTAACCCAATGTATTGGGGAATTGTTTGGGTTACACTGGCGTGGTTTAGAGCAGAAATTACTTTGCAACACCAAATTACTATGTCTAGAAGTATTTAACTTCAATCGTTTGGACTGTACTGTTAATTTCATCAAAACCGTATATTTTCCCTTTTTTTTACTTTTCCCCTTGACCATTGATCCCTGCTCCCTTTGTTCTGTATCAATATCACATTTGAACCTGGCCCTGACGTTGCTCACAAGTAGGCGCTTGGCGGCTGCATTTTAATCGATCAGAATATAATTAACGTTATTTTCGTAATTGGCTCACATGATTCTTCCAGCCACGAGAGGCCGCTATATCCACTAATATGTTACGATAAGCAATCACGACCCAGTCATTAATCTCCGAATATCAGAATATTTAAGAATGAGTTTATCCTGGATAATCTGATGAGCTGTGAAGCTCTTTTTCACATGCCCCAGTAGGGGCGAGGTAAGCATAAGGCCCCACGATGACGTCGCTCAATGTGAAACTTGCCGTTTGACGTCACCCACCTACGTATGACGTTACCAATCCACCCAGCAGCAAACACCCCCCCCCCCACCACGAACTCGTCTCCTTGTCACCTCAACACGCCCCTTCGTGTCGTGTCCAAGCAACCAACTCACGGGGCTTTCCCATTGGCTGTAATCTGGGGCGGACCAGTCGCTCAGCCAATGGAAAGCTGCCATCAGGCGTCACTGCACCCGTCGACCGATCGGACGGGGGAGTCCGCCCCCCCTTTATTCGTTGCGCGCGTTGAGGAAGGTGTGAGGAATGGGGCGGGGCTGTAGGGTGGAGGGGGCGCGGCCTTAGGGTGGCAGGGGTGGGGCCGTACGGCGAAGTGGGCGGGCCTGTAAGTGGGAGAGGCGGGGCCGTGGGAGGGGGGCGTTGGTGGAGGGGGCGTGGTAGTATGCTAGAGGGGGCGTGGTAGTATGCTAGAGGGGTGTGGCCGTAGTGGAGGGGCGTGGTCGTGCGCTCGGTCACGTGGTTCTCGTTCTGGAAACCTCGCCTCGCGCATCATGGACGGAACCGGAGACCGAGCGACGTAAGGCGATCTCTTGCTAATTTTAGCCGTTTTTAAAATAATAATTACATTGCTATTTGCAAATGAACAGCTTTTGTTTACGTTTCAGTGCCGTATCATCGCTACGATGGTTACTTTATTTGCCGCTCGCATCGGCGGCCTTCGTCGAGGGCTTAGTCACTGTGGGACTATATGCGCTAGGCCGCCGGTCGCCATGTGCTTATTGAAACTGCTGCTGCTACCGCTTATAATGTTTGTTCAGATGGTAGTGTTGCTGTATCAACTACGGATTCGGGCACTGCTAATAATACCGGTTCATTTGCTTCTCGTGATGCTACTACGTTTAATGATGTTGCTTCATCCGCTCTTTCGGCTACTTAGAATAATGCCGTTGCTGTTTCATCTGCTTATAATGCTGCTTCAGCGGCGTGTGCTTATGCTTCTACGTTGGTGTTTCTCAGAAATGCAGCTAATTGCTTCTCAGCGACTCCTTCCGCGTTATTTTCGGGTTCGCTGGATCGGCCGCAGCTCTTGTAAACCGGGCGGTGTTTAGGGGACGTTCTGCTTGGGGAGATGTTTCCACCGCCCTCGTTCGTACGAATTGCCGCCGTGCTCCCCCCCGCACCGACTTCCAACCCCCTTCCATTCAAACCTCTTCCACCGCCGTGGGCTTGCCGCCGAGCAGCAGCGTCCCCTATGGAGGATTGGGCGGGAAGAGCTCGCGTGCCGCCGCCGCCGCCCCTTCCAGGGTTTTCCAATACAGTGTAACTGGAACAACTGCTGCGCTGAAGAATTCCCCCGTTTGTGTCATTCCCCTTCGTTCTTTTGCACGCAAGTTACCTTTAATATTCGCGCCCGCTCGTCAAGATAAATGGATTCTTCGCTCAAAGACCGAGCCCTGGCCCACGTGCTCGGTGCGTTGGGTTCCATTGTGTACCCGGGCGTTTGACGCGATATATTTGGCAATGCGTTGTTGCGGTCGTCGCGCTGTTGGCGGCCTATGCGCGCGCATATATATTCGTTTGATTGTTATGCCCTTTTGTGTTGTCACAGACACGCCGCCTCTGCGAAATGGTACGACAGGAAGGAGTACGTGTTCCTTGATTTTTGCATAGAGGACAGCAAGGACGTGGCCGTAAAATTTGAAAGCGGAAAGCTCTTGTTCAGGTGGGCGTCGACCTCGTCACAATGAAAACAGCGCAGTGCACATTTTGCTCGCATATATATTGCGTCCAAAAATGTACTACCGCGTGAAGGAGGCATTTGTATGTGAAATGTTAATTTGTAATCCTGCAGCTGCGTGGGAGGAAGCGATAAAGAAAAATACCACAATGAAGCTGAGCTCTTTGAACAAATCATTCCAGAAGTAAGTGCATTTCTGCGCTCTCGTAATAATGTCTACCCGTTGCGGCAATTACGAGCATAATGGTACTGTTTATTTCAAACTGAATTACGTCTTTGCTACACCAGGATTGCAAACACAAGCGTACAGACAGAACGATACATTGCTTAATGAAGAAATCCAAGTCTGGAGTGGCTTGGCCTCGGCTCACCAAAGAAAAGAGCAAGGTACATTTGTTTGCGAATCCCTTTACTTTATTGCTTTCATGCGTCGTTTCTGCCTGGTTATTGTAAGGCATGTGCATTGAATCAACGTCCTGCAGTACTTCCTGCTCCAAGTTGTACTTTGGACGCAGCCCCATGGCTCGTGTTCAACAAGCTGCATCGGCTGTACCAACTTGAAATCTATCCATCAAACCATGTGGGTGTACAATTTCAAGAATCTATAATTTACGGTGGTCAGCCTATGGTGAAGGTGGGGGAGCATACAAGTATAGCACAACAATGGATCTTGCTGCACTACCCTATTGCCCACGGCGGAGCTCTACAACAGTTCACGTGCTGTCCAGGCCCATCCCAATTTCGTTTTCGAGATCTGATGAAATTATAAGTGCATAACGGGTGATTTTATCATCTTTTTTTAGCCACCAAGAGCCCCACCTGCTGTAGCAACAGCATTTTTTTGCCGTCGTAAAACAGACCTTGGGATCTTGGGTGGATCTTGGGATCTTTAATGATTATATTGCTGTAATCTGTTCTTTGTGCATGTTATTAATAATTGTGTTATATTGTCATTGCAGCTGAAGTGGCTGTCTGTCGACTTCGACAACTGGAAAGATTGGGAGGATGAGTCCGATGAAGAAATGGGAAATTTTGACCAATTCTCTGATGTATGTTTTTAAACTTAAATTCTTGTACTACCATTTTTAGAAAGGTCATTTATATTTGGAGCAAACTTGGAATAAAATTGTGTACAAAACCATACTTGGCACAACAATGACAAATGGAACATTAACATTTGCACTCAGTTATCAATTGCATGCAGGTGCCCTGTTTTTGTACATTGAATTAATCACCCCACGTGTGCTCATGAAAAAAAACCTAGATTCATATTTGAACATGTAGTTGATTTTTATTTTAAAATGCATTATGTACATGTTAAGAATGTGACTACAGTATTTCAAATTGCTCCATTGTAAAGGCTATGTGAGACAAGAGGTGAACAATGGGTATATTGAGATTCATGTAACTAAAGTCTTTTATTGCGAGAACAGCAATGTTAAGATTTGCTGTGCCCGCACTGAGGCACAAAGAACATTTAGAATTCTATTGGTATGTGGCTAATGAGAATAGTTGCAACCAGGCTTATGACAAACATTCATTTGACTTGTAAATTACATATATGTCCCAATGTCGTTATTTATATTGGAGATATCCTTCGATTAATGTATGTATTGTCTTCGTCTGTTATAGATGATGAACAAGATGGGAGGTGATGATGAAATGCCTGACATGGATAGTATGGAAGATGACGTAAGTTATTTTGTACTTTTATTTTACAGAACTGGATATTTATGTTATAATTATATTAATACTTTGTACTTGCTGGTAGTCTTTAGGGAACATTGTTTTTTTTTAAGTAAAACCCTTGCATTTGTTTTTCCAGGATGGAGGTACAGACAGTGATGATGAAAGTAAGTACTGCCCAGGATGATGAAAAATAAGAATAGGTTTTACCCTTTCTGGCAATAAAATAGGTGTTCAGATTTTCAAACACCATATAAATACCTTTTGCAATTAATCAAGTCTGCATTCACCGCACGAACTTGTGGTGAAGCATGCAAACAAATGTTCTGATAATATATGCACAGCCTTTTAAACCGATTGGCCTACACCAGGACAGCCTTCCTTATGGTCGAATCTCCCCAGTGTCGGACCAGTGAATGTCAAATTGAGAATTCCCATGATTAGTTTTAAATTTTATTATTTAAATTTTACATTTTATACACAAGTAACAAATATTCTTTCTTCCAACAGAACTTCCCGACTTGGAGTGAAGTGGACACGTGGCAGCTTTATAGGAACCATCCCATTTACTGGCTGGTTTAGTTTGTTTTCATGGTTTAATTCACAGGGATTAAGTTTTTATCATCTATGCTTAAATGTATCTTACACATCAACATTGCAGCAGTTTGTGTATTAAAATGACTATACATCCTAAGACGGTAGTATGGGAGGTAGCCATAAACATTTTCCAATGAATAAAAATTCTGGACATTGATCAATATCCACGTACAAATGTGCTGCTTTATTTTCCATTTTAAAACGTTTAATAAAGACCTTTGTAACTAATATTTGAACTTTAGTTTGTGAATTCCCAAATTGGTAAAACGTGCAAAAAGTCAAAACTTCACTTGTCAACTAACGTGTAGGAGAACTCAGTGCATTTCTCAGGCCATATAAAGCCATGAAAAAAACAATCATTGTCCTTGAAATTATTTCTTACGTCTGGAGTAGATTTTGTTTTTTTGTTCATGTTAGGTGACATTAACTATTTACCAGCAGTAAAACTTCCACTTGCACTATGAGTGACATCAGTTACCTGCAATTTTGTGGTGATAATTATTGTAATGTTTCAACCAATTTAAATGATCAATCTGGATTAATTTGACTCGTCCACGATTTCTGAGCAAAATTACACTTTTGCTGACCAACATCGTGACATAACTCAAATGTGTATGCTTAATAAAGTATTGGCCAAATGTCCATCACAGAATCCTTAACTACCTTTTTGAACCATCTGAATAAAGAATTCCAGAATTGAGCTTAAGATTTCACTGACTAAATGCAAACTTTATATTCTGACTTCCCTTAATATTGTCAGTTTCAATGTGTTTAGAAAAGGTGTAATGAACTAAAGCAAAACCCTGAGCCACCTTGTATTTTAAAACTGAAGCTTCACATATGGGTTTCAAGTATTGATATAAATGGGTGACATTTTAAAAAGTGATTTAAACTAATTTCTGGCTAAGTTACTCTGAAATTGTATTTCCATATTTTGGTGTTACCATGAGAATCTGGAGTGCTATATTTCGCCCACATCCATTTTAATAAAATTTAGCTATTAGAATTGGCAAAGCAGATGCATGCAATTAAATCTTCAATTTGGCCTGAATATTTTCATATAAAACTTATTTGGATCAACAAATGTTACAAAGCTGTTGGAAGTCAATGCTAATGAAAAGTGGTCCTTTGATCCCAATGCTTATAGGCTAATATATTTTACCACTTGTAAAAAATGCATGTGGCAATTTAACAGGCCTTCATTGAATCGGTTTCATATCAAAATTTGAATCACTTCCATCCACTTAAATATGGGCAATCGGTACTCTAATATTCAATTGGGATATCTTGCAGGCATTTCACTTCTGGTTAGGCTGTACGTCTGTCCACAAGCACATTTTACAAAAAATGTGAAACTTTAAAATGAATTTAGGGAAGTGCAAAATACATCTACTGACATCGTTTAGTATTCCGCACCTTCCACAGCCAGGTATTTCTACAGTTGCATGTGATCATTAACTTCTAAGTTGGGACCAGTTACCTGAAGACACTCCTGAGTACATTCATCAGGATGGTGTTTTTAATGCCAATTACATTTTGGCACGGTCACATCTACATTTTTGGTGGACTGAACATTACCATACAAAAGTGGCGTGTAGTTGCCACTCAAGCCTGCCTGGCTGAATAAACCAATATTTATCTTGCATAAGATACACGGTCTCAAAAGACGTCAATCTGTTTTTAACTTTGTCCTTCGTGCTTTTCAAAATGTGAAGTGGTGTTATCTTGAGTGCATCTTTCAATTACATTCTAAACTCAAATGCATGCTTATTACATGCTGATACTAAAATAATCTACTGATGGAATTTATATCGTAAATAGAAACATTTCTATTCATGGTTGTACATTTGGGAAAATGTTCCCTACAACAATGCATTATTAAGATGTTAAATGTCAAATGAAACAAGTTGACTTTAAAATAGTTACCATGTGGATGGGTGAAATTAGTGCGGCATTTTAACAATTTTATAGGATTCCTGTTTTCCGTTAAAATGTTTTGAAATGGTTATTTGCACATATATAATGGAGCCGTTCAGAATATCACACTCCGAACAATCTGTCAACAAAATTACACGCGCAAAAAGGTGCTATCTTTTGCTGGTTAAATTTTATGAAAAGTTGATTTATATCCGAAGTTGGCATATTTTAAACCCATGACCAACATCTGAAACTTACAGGTCTGCAATATTATACCTTTAAAATGTGCTTCCAATACAAGCACCATTTCTCCACACAATTTTAAATGTACATTTTGTAGATATGTAAAATTCTTCAGAAAATGAAAACTAAATTATAAATAAAAGTTGACCCTGGTTGTCACAATGTTATTGTAGAAAGGACAACACCCTAGAGTATTAAAAGTTAAAAGCACGAGGTAATATAAACTTAGATGTCCAATCTGAACATCCTTTAAAAAGAAGTGCAGTGCGAATTAATGTATACTGCATTAAACCATTTTTAAGTGTAGAATATTGCAGGGGTTATGTGGAAGTTGCATCTTTTCTCGGGTTTTGTTCAAATGGTATAGCTTTTAATTTTTCAAGTGTCCATTGGTGGTATTTGTATTGTAAGGCGCTTTCTTGCACAGCTCTTCCTGTTCACTTATTTCATCTTCAGAACTGCTCTCGACGTCGCTGCGTTCATCTTTGGAAACCTGTCGGATTTAAGAAGTAGAGGGGATAATTTGGTGTACAATATTCGCCATTCCACATGACAAGCTTCACAGTATTTTGAGGACTGGTTTAGACTCAAAAAGACATCAACAATAGTCAATTACCAATATATTTGAAACGGGTAAGGAGCCACACCTTTCCTTTAGCAAATGCCTTGAAGGCAATGCAGAAGATGAGGTAGGACCAGATGGCGTGAAGCACTTGTAGTAAGAGGAGAAGGGGATTAAACACCCACCACGATGGGTAAGGGCCAACAATCTCCCAGCTTTCAAACATGGTGCTGTTCAAGATCCTGTGGGGGAGGGGGGGACAATTGGCCAAGGGTTAAAACAATTTCAATTCCAGTGGAGGTGTAAATTTTCTATGCACCTGCTTTGTTGAAACAGTTTTTCCGACTAACTTTCTTGGACCTGATTATCAGTAACATTGTCTAAATGGTATAAAAGCCTGGACAAAGTTCCACAATTTGCCGTTTGCTGTGTTAATGTAAAATGTCACAGATGGATATGATTTCCATAGGCGTAGTCAAATGAATATAAACAGTATATTGTCGCTGAAGTAAAACTGCACGTTTATTCAGTTAATGATATTTGTCAGTCCCATTGACGACATGGTCATACTACAATCACAAATGTGGAATAACTGACCATTACACAAATGATTGCAAACAAGCATTTTGTAGTTGGCCAATGCCTTTTTCGTTGGATGTTGTTACTCATTTCAGAAGTACTTTAGTGTTGTTGCCGTGTCCTCGCCTTTACAGGAAGTTAAAACCCAAAACTAATTAAAAACTAGGTAACATGTCCCAGACTGTCCCACACAAATTTGTAGCAAGTGCATCACTATAACACTAGTGCCATCATTACAATGATGTATACGTGTGTCATGTTGCACCTAACCACGATTTAACCGTTTTTAGGTTTTCATTAGATAAATTCAAATGTGTGGAACATCCTGGGACACAACCGAATAATATTTAGAGTTTTTCTCTAAGTTGGCATTTCATGTTTCGTCATTCCCACGCTCGTTATGCTCATGGGCTTAATGGTGATACGGCAACTGAATCGACGTACTACTTACCAGAGAGGATACAAGACCAACCGAGTGCTGATGAATACCAGTCCAAAGAGTGCAAACATCGTATCACAGAGCTTCTGAAACTTGGCATAGTTGGCCATTTTTGCTGTCTGCAGAAGAAAAAAAGCAAATATTGGGGTCAGGATGATTTGGGACAATTGTGCATTTAGTTATCCTGGTGATTTCACTTAGGTAATGCGTGCACACACCCAGTGGGGTCTTTCATGATGAAGCACACAAGCCACTGGATCATACCCCATCGATGCACACAACTTTTCAGAATAGTACTATTTGTAACACCAAGCAGAGAAAATTGCATGAATACTGGTGAATTATCAACCAGGTCATGTCAGCATCGGTTAATTTTACTCATGAAATAAGGAACAAAAATATTGTCCACGTAGTCGTGTATTTTATTTTAGTTGATGACAATGCGCCATGTCAAATTTGACAATGACCGACTACCAACCAAAGACTACAGAGTAGGACTGAATATTACGACTTAGTAAACTCGACGACATGAAGATGCTGATAAATTATGAGATACCTCAATTCACTGACGAAGACCAAAAATGACTTGGGTTTTATATACAGTGTAGTAATGATTTACTGAGTTCAACGTTTGGCTGACCTGATGACATTGGTTAGGTAGGGTGAATTTGTGTGCCTCTCGCACCAAACAATGAATGAGAGTCGACACACGTTTCCCCTCCTTTAGCCGGCGAGACTAAAAAGAGAATCGCTCAATAAAATTCACGGACTAAAACCTGATCAACATTCCACACAACACATTTCATTCAACCAATGCCGCCGACGACGCCGTCAACATGCGGTTCAACATTGGTCGCGGTGCAAAGAGGTGCCCCTTATCGGGCACCTCGAGGAGGAAGTCGGCGGCGTCGTGCAGGCACAGGACGAGGGTGCCGACGCGCACCATGTTGGTGACGTAGGAGAAGGACACAAGCGACACGGTGGCCAGGTGATGCACCAGCATGATGACAAAGTCCTGCCAGGGATAGACATTTTAGTGTGAACATGAACACGTCATTCATCCCTTTGTATCCCATACCTGTCAACCCCTTATCAGTGTCTACCTTATTGCAGACCGATTTCAGACCTAATTGGTCACCCCGTGCCCTTATAAATCTCAACGTTCATCCTACAAAATCCAATCATAAGGGAGAAACATAAAAAAATATTTGCCCGTATTGAAACGGCTGTACGCCGTATGAACCTGAAAACGCAATTTCCCTGTACAAGAATATGGATAAACAGTATGGGGTTGCCAGGTATGGTATCCGTTGAGCAGGAACATCGGTAAATGTCTTTCGGCATATATTGGTTGAATATATTTCAAATATCCTAAAATCCAACATTATTTTAAACATTTAAAATTTCAATTCATACTCTTTGGGTCTTTCGGTAAAGTCACGTGGGTAGTAGGTTCAAAGAAAATAACAAAAAAACTACGAAGTTCGAAAAAGCATGCGACGTTTCGATCGCAACACAAGCGTTCGTCATCAGGAAGATGACGAACGCTTGTGTTGCGATCTTCCTGATGACGAACGCTTGTGTTGCGATCTTCCTGATGACGAACGCTTGTGTTGCGATCTTCCTGATGACGAACGCTTGTGTTGCGATCTTCCTGATGACGAACGCTTGTGTTGCGATCTTCCTGATGACGAACGCTTGTGTTGCGATCTTCCTGATGACGAACGCTTGTGTTGCGATCTTCCTGATGACGAACGCTTGTGTTGCAATCGAAACGTCGTATGTTTTTTGTTATTTATTTGTTATTTCCTTTGAACCTTTCTACGTGACTTTACCGAAAGACCCAAGTAATAATATTTAATATTTGTACAAACCGTGTCCATGAGGAAACAAGAACTTGCCAGTGAAATTGTTTTTAAAGTTACGGGCGATTCCAATGATGTATCATAGGGCTTGTTTGACTATACAATCCAGCACTATTCTGGTCAGTGTGGGTTGGTGAATGGTTGTTGGGTGACCAGGAATCGAACTCGGGCTGCCGGGTTATTAGTGCATTGTACTAACCACTGACTCACTGCTCCATCGATAGTTTTCTGCAAGACTATTTGGTTTAAATTGTCATTACCCTTTTGAACAGAAATCCATGATCCACACGCAACTAGGATGGGGCTCACCTTCCTCTTAATGTCCACAAACTGGGAGAACATGAGTGACCAGTAAAAGGCAAGCTCGACGATGTAGTACCAGAACAGCCCTGCAGTCAGCGGCTACACACACAGGAACACAACACATGCATTGTCATTGTGTCATCTATTCGATCCTTCCTGCAATGTCCATTTGGTGTTCTGACAATTGCATATAAAGAGGTAATGTGCAGCCCTGCACATTTCTTGCTTATGCCACTATTGGAAAAAGGACCTCCACTAGGGGGAGCTCTAGACAGCGTCAAGAGGGTATTTGGCCTACTCTTCCTCACTAGACTAGGCATCTTGGAAGAGAAGGGAGATACCCACAATTTACCCCAACACACGTGACCTGTGGATCGACTGAGTGGACAGATTTTTATTTTTTTAACGGTGCCAAAAGAATGAACGGGCGACCTCTGCATAGCAAGTTCAGTTTGCTAGCCATTCCACGACGGCAACAAACTATAATATAGTTTAAAACATGGACAAAACAACTTGGCCAGTGATAAATGTCATAATAGCCCGTAATACAGTGGTTAAGTAGAATGAAGTTATCCATACTGTAATTACTTTTGTAGGACACACAAAATATTCGTCTAATCCTGGTTTGATGTTGGGAGGATCAGGAAGCAAGCTCATGTGGTGAAGTGAGATATCAGCAAACTGGAAAAGTGGGGTCCGGCAGGTGAAGTGGGGAGGAATTGGAACAAGTTACGACCCCTGGAAGATAGGTTGTAGTGAGGTTCAGGTCAGAGGTCAATACGGTTGGTGGGGAGGTAAAAGCTTTCTTCCAGTCCGCAGAGTTATGTCATCCTCTTGGGTCCATAGCAACGTCTACCAAGGTCAAAGGAAGACGACTGGACATTTACCTGGTAAGGGTAGTTATACCAACAGTGTTTTGTGTCCCACAGCCATGGAGTCTGAGAAAACAGAAATATCAACGTGTACTGTTAACAATAAATATAAACATCCATGAAGACTGCTGTACTGGTTTTCACTGTTTAATATACTATAGCTGTTTTGAGTTTTTGTCAACACAAAAATAATTGCCATTTTTTCTCTCAAAACGACAAGGGTTTAAGGGGGTATACAGCATACAATCACATCAAAATATACGCATGCTCACCCATCCATATCAAAATCCACACATCCACACCCACCTATATACAAGCCATGCACACATCTCACGTGCACCTGGGACACAGCCATCGAACACAATTCATATTTTCATGCTGTCTCTGTCAATCCACTGCTCATAACATCACTGCAGACATTGTGCCACTGGATTTTGACCAAGTCTGCTTTGATCCCTTCTTAATTTATCTGCCGTTATTTAGCCACCTCCAGGGTTGAATTGAGGAGAAATGTTGGGAGAATGTTCTCCTCCCTGCCCTCAGTTGCGATGTGATCTTTGGTGGCTCAACCCTCGAGAGCACGAGTCAAACAGGTTGTTTTGTATTGACAGAAGGCAGAATGCTTTGACCGAGAAACACACCTAAACCAAGAGGCAATCTATCACTGCATCTAGCGCTGTTCGAGTCATGTGTTTTTTTCATGCATTGCTCATTTGCTAGTATAGCCGTATAAATCATGCACATGATTAAATGAATATCATTATTATGAAAGCATTTACCTTCCAAAGGTACTGAAGACCAAAACAGAATATTCCAAAGTAAAAACAGAACCTCCACCTGCATGAAGAGAGCCATTTTAAGAAGTATTGTCAGTTCCATACAAGAACCAAAACATGAACATATACGAATCATTTTCTAAAATCATATAAATACACAATGCAGCCATACATATCTTTGCTGTAACGTTAATTAAATAACTGTTTCTTGAAATGAGTAAATTATGCCGACATCGAAATAATGAATAAGGCAGCCATCATAACCACTCACAAGCTTTCACTGAATTTGGTGACGAGACTTGGCTTCTCCTGGTTCCGTCTCTGCCGAAACCAGTGCTCAATAGTGCGCACATCCAGGTCAAGTTGTTTTGAATAACCCTTGATACGTGCAGAATCGGGGCGCTGTTGGCAAAGAAAAAACACAGAGACAAAGGTGGCCTTTGATACGAGCGTGGGTTCACACCCTCTGCAAGGTCACTGCGTAGGGAGATTTACATGATGCCAATTCCCTATGTAAATATTTTTTTCATGATCGACTTCGAAGGCCAACAACATAATTTTCATTTTGCTTATCAAAAGATATACACGTCACCAAAAGTAGAGGCGACCCTCTCATCTTTGGTGGGTTTGAATATTGAACGTGAAAAGATGGCCAGGCATTTTGCTCTTCTCCACGAAAATATACGGGGCTATTCATTTATATTATAGATACCCCCACTGATTTCTAGTGACCATCTTGCTTGTCAACAGGTGACTAAAAATTGTATAAACGATGGCCCCATATCATTGTTAGGAGGGTATCTGTAAATCGATCACTCTAACATCGGGGTCAAGAAACATGTCCCTATAAATTCTGTCACTTAACCCACTGAGCAATACATTGCTGTTGATGCCTTAAAGGACGGACCCACTTTCAAATGTGGCTTCACAAGAAAAAATAGAACTGGCAGATATAACACTGCATAATCAATGTTTATCCCCAACGCTTACACATTGCCTAATCAGCCTTGAATCTGTAGGGACTTTCTGGTGCACAGCAATTATTCTGGAATATATATAGAGTCCACTGTAGGTACATATTATACAGTCATTATTTGTTCTGGCCTTATGTAAGGCACCTGTTTCACAACAAAGCCGAATTCTATCGATGAACATGACAATGGACTTGTAGCATCATGATGCTAAGATATTTGCTGTGCAAATGAGCCATCACATAATTCCTATCCGCTTTAGAAATGTAAGCAAAGTCACCTTGGTCACGGTCTTGAAAATGTTCTCTAAAGCTGCGTGTGGAACAGCTGTCGTGAACCTGCGTGCTTGGATATTCAAGTAGATCGCAAACGGCTTCGCAACGAACCTAACAATGCAAACAGCACATTTTACACACAGTCCATGTGACAACGAGCAAAAGAGGAAATACATGTGACATGAGCATAACATGAAATGACGGTTGACCATCACCCATATCCATTATCGCCTGCATACCAAAACAATTAGCGTGTCCACAACCAAAGTATTCTCAGCACTTTCTAAAAGCACCGCAGCACTCGCATCGTTGTCACTTACCCGCAACTACCCATTTACCTTCATTCACAGTTTTATATTTTAGCCAGCTCCCCAAAAGCATCTTGAAACGTGGCATTTGGACACAATATAAGATCTCAACTCAGCAGGGTTGAGCCTTCAAATAGCGTGCATGGGCTGTATTACTTTGTGGTCAGCAGAGAAAAGACCAACGTCCATTGTTGTACTATACCATGTAAATGTGCCCTTACTTCACCATCCCGCATTGACCAGTGTGGTGAAGTATGGTAAAATAATCCCCGCAACCCGCATGGCGTGGAGAGGGCACTCATTGAGCAGTGGATCGACATGTGCATCACTATCTATCACTATCTATTATACAATAACGCACAGCACAGTAAGACTAACTCGGAGCGGTCCCTCTTCATACGCCATTCCCAAATAAATGCAGAAAGTAACAAGACAAAGTTACTTTCGCATAATTATGTATTCACTGCAGTTAGTGTCAACGTTATGATTGTTGCTCAGTTGTCACACGGCAAAAAAGCTGGTGAATAAGCGAGCTTAGGTTTAATTGTTTTAGTTGTAACATTGAGCACACTCCCAGATTTGAAAGGGGGTTTAAAAGTAACTGCTTGCTGGAAAACAGCTGTAATTTCAACTACAGTATTTACAAGAAGGTAATATCCCAAAACATCTCATATATTACCTATATAGATAGGCTGTATGCAATGAAACAGCTGGTAAACAGAGACAAAAGAAAAAAATCGAAATAGCCTAGCAGCAGATCCCAAGAGATACAAAGACATCACCCTTTCCCTCCAGTAACAAGGCATAACATGCAGATAATCACACCAGCTATCATAATAGATCTACTGGGTAAAGCAACACACCACACACAAAAAAGGTGCAATAAATGATTTTACTTCACTTATTTCATTATAATCGGCCATGATTTCTCCTCAGCTGGATGAAGGCCTCCCTCCGTTGTCGCCATCTCTCGTGATCTCGCGGTGCCACAATACAATTCGCTGCTGCACATCAACTCATCTCTTTGATCCCTCTCCGTTGTGCTCGTCCTTTGCTGGCACGTTCCCCTCCTTTGGCTGCTGTTACATTACCAATATCGTCCATCAAGTGGTGTTCCTGCCCAAGGCAGTCACCAATCAAAACTATCACTAAATCACAAGCTTTAAAAATGGCCTTTGGAAATACTGTAATGTAAATGAATTGAAAATTGTCGTCGTTTTGGAGAACACTAGTCACAATAAATAAGCAGACAATAGATCTCATTGATATGTATCTGTCCCTACACTTAAGTATTTATGCAACATGACACTGGGAACGCATTCCTGTCAGCAGCATTGATTCAGTACAAGCAAACTCTGGATTAGTTTCAACATAAGTGTCTCATCAGCAGTCACGCTTGCTTGGACCAATGCTGACGAATCGCTAATGCTGGTGACGGTCTTTTAGGCTCACGGTCTGTGAAGGGATGTGACCATGCTTTACCAACCCTAGTGGTCTATACACCACTGTGTGTTGACTGTACAGTGGGGTACGACTGCATTAATATTTAACTTTTGAGTTAACTATTTACTGGTTTAATTCAAGTATGTTCCAATTTATTATTTTTTCATTATTGTTACTACCTTAGATTTTGCAAGGTTATATCATCACGTATATCTGAATCGCTCTCCCACCATCATATTTGTTCCCTGTATTTTATTACTTTTACACCAGGTCTCTCTTGTAAAATAAGCAATCGTCTCAACTCACTCTCACCAATCTTATGATAATCATTCATCCAGGATTGCCACGCCGAATCTCTTTTTAGGCTTGTTATTTTTTTTTCAAGATGTTTTCAGCCAATGTGCGAGTTCATACGTGTGGGAGGAAACCAGAGCAAGGGGAGGAAACCCCACGCGCGCGAGGGAGCAATACTCTATCCCCGTACAGGTGAAAACAGACGGCGGCGAGTCCACTTTCTCTGAACTACCGTCTCACGGCGAGCCAGTTTTGTGGCACCTCGACGGCCGGGGAAAAGGGAGTTTCGCACAACGTGCGTGCAGATGCACCAACTACTCGCTTCCACAGTGCTGGATTGCAGGCGTGCGTCGCCAACGCACACGTGCAGCCCTTTGTCACGCCACTGCTGAATGAGGAGGGTCCTTCTCGTGCAGGGGTGCGCGCGATTATTTGAACCGCAGGGGACTCCGCCGGGCTAGTCAGTGCGGTTTGGTGAAGAAAGGAAAGCATCGAGGAGCGTAGAAGCAGCTTCGGTTTTCCTCATTTTGCAAACTATCCTGAACACTTACCCTTGCTCCCACATCACCCCGACCCAAAAATTACAACTGCACTTACGCCAATTCATCATTGGTCATGAGAGTCGATCATTAAACAGTAACTTAAATGGTTATAAGATGACAATTGTGAGCGTCGGCTGGATTTGTACAGCTTAGAAAGATCAAACATTCTGTGACGCTGATAGATTGTCATCATCATAATCATTTAATCGTGAAGGATACTTTATAGCCTTTTGTCAAGCCAATAATGAAGGGCTCCTCAAGCCGTGTCGGTCAAGGGGTTTGCATGACCATACTTCACCATGCTTTGTCAGTTATTGCTCACCACTGATGCAAGCCGTGGGGTCAGGAATTGAACAGGGCGCTCGCTATCCATTGTACCACTCAACATATCAAAATGTTAAAAAAAACCCTCAGAATTGCATGTATACACTGTAATTTTGCAAGAGTGCTTGAATACTGTACTGAGAATTGACTTCATTATTGTGAACTGTACATCCTGTCACCAGGACTCTCCCCTAGGTGTCTGCACGTCCCTGAAGCTTTTAATTAAAGGTGCATCTGTGAGCAAGACAACGTTTTACTTGGTGGGGGGGAGGGAAGAGTCTCACAGCTCAGACCCAAGGTCCCCTGCAGCCACATACGCTATTGTTGCCACGAATACATCATTTTCAATCTTAACAGAATGTGACTCAAGAGGTCAATACTGGGCTGGCATCGTCGAGATCCTGGATTTGCATACAGGAAGCTGCCTGTGATTAAACTGGATTCTCAAGTGGAGTGAACTGATGGTCTCAGCACAGTCAGTCATCAATGACTGCACAAAGTAAAACGCATTTAATTAAATTTGTTTCTGCACATGACTTGGCTAAAGTCTAGCTGTGTGAATAATTATTCTGAGTTTGGTAGAGTGGGTGGAAATGTACTGCATCTCACTGTGTGGAACAGAGACCAACTGAAGGGATTCAGAGGCAGCTCTGTGATATTGTGATCTCTGATATCCCTGTGCAAAGAGTTGCAGACTTTTAAGCCAGCTCCAAATGGACACTTCTTCGCATGACATTTTGCCGATATAGCATAATCAGGATAAAATTATGGATCAAATTTGCTTTAATGAAAAACACTACATATTTGTGTAGACAAAAGCTCATCATGGGTGCACCATCATTGAAATCTGTCAATAACTTTTCGTCTCAGAATAAATGGTGTTTTCAGTGTTACTCAAAATTACCAACCTTGCTTGGCTCGTTTTATTTATTAATTACATACATTTTTTTATTTCTTATTCACATTTTTAGGTACTAGTTTTAAACTATTAAGATATTAAAAAGTAACGATGAGTATGCCATCCTAGACACGTGTAGGTGCATAGGAAAACATGGAAATATCCGTCCTCCCATGCAAACACGGACAATATCATTGATAGGGCTCTCAGACAATGACAACATTTAAATCGCCCACGCCATCTACAGCGTTTAGCCTATACAGTGCTGTACAACATTTCCATGCAACTGCTGAGAATCCATGTAATTTTAATTGAAAGCTAATACGGCCATTCTTTGCCAGCCTTTAGAGGATGGAGTTACATGGAAATAGCTAAGTGGACCACTAAGCATCTGGCCCTTGCGTAACTGTGGTTTACCATCTGAAGGATATGAGCAGTATATTTTGCTCATAATCCTCAGCCTTTTTGTTTAAAATGTTTTAAAATACAAGTATATTTCCGAGGAATCTAAAATTATAACCTTAATGTCAACATCTGAGTTATCTTTGTGATTCAGGAAAGCACCTAAATAGATACATATTTTATATAGAGAGTATACAAAAACATCAACAATGTGACCAATTAGAGTGCTGTACTCTATAGTGTATGTCATTCAGTGGTGAATCATCAATCAAAAATATATTGTGCTGTGTGCAATGCTTATGGGGTTTTATTAACTCTACAAAGGTGTGTTAAAGTAGCAGTGAAATTGGGCACAGCAATATAATTCCGAGTCACTGTGAGCAATACTTGCACAAAGGCAGAACGTAATGTTTAACCAACCGTACTTAACGCTCTCCCCCAACTCAAACTGACACTTCCTGGAGCGTCTCTCATCGAGTTTAAGGACTGCATATTACCAAAAGCGTTAAAGTACTACGCCTCCTGTGTGCTGTACATTACAATGTAGTCCAATACACACTCAATTTTCCAGAACAGCACTTTTCTAAAGCAGTAACACATCTCAAATCCACCTCCCACACTTCATTATCATTACTGTGACAACCTCATGTTGTCATCAAAAAGCTGACAAGGCATCTGCATAGAAGCATCATTGGTCGTCAGTCACCGCACGTTAATGTCAGCCGTGACGATCAATGAGATGGTATGAACAAGTCAACCAACAATCAATGTGCTACATGCCAAGGTACAATACAGCATTATGCGGTATAAAGTATGTACGGTACTGTATCGAACATTATTGTGCATGTATAATTCGTGTCACACTCAGCAGTAGTGGCCGTTGCCTCTGCAATACAAGTCATTGACAAAAGATGTGTCCTTTTGGCAATCCTTGAGCTACCGATTCAATTTCTACATTTCTGCGCGAGCCACTTTAACTATGGGACAAGCGCTGTTTATTTCCCCAACCTCAATAGGTACATGCAATGATTCATTGATAAATGAAATCATTACGCTCAATCATGCGTATGAATATTAATTTGCGATTCATAACATAAAATACTGCTGGGGTGAATTGTTCCATGTCCAATAGGCAGTGTTTATTTAACTAAAGCAAGAGGGGAAATTGGAGCCAATAAACCCTGCCGAGGACTTTAACCTTTCAATTCAATATTTGGAGGCCTGTCGCTCTCTAAACACCGACTTAAATACCAGCTTGAAATTACACTCCAGTATGTACTGGCTACTGACGATGTTCGCTGAACTTGAGCAGCCACTATCTATCCTACGTTAATGCCTTGACGCAGCGTCACAAAACGCAGCAAAACCAGAAAATCAAGCCGCTCATACATACTTGGTGGGCATGTGGGTGGGTGTCTTTAGGGAGTCTACAGAGCCACTCCCCGTTCAAAGCCGGTAGGGCAGCAGCATGGATTGTTTCATCAATAGTCAGTAACCATCACCCATTGCTTATAATTGCTGCTAAAATTATTTTTGGTCCGAGAACATACGGAGTCAGCATTTTCCAAATTTCCGGGTCAGCAGTGCGCACCAAATGGCCCGATGACCTATGGTTGTACAGGGTTGTCTTAGCCATCAAATGTGTTTGGCAGTATGATACTAGAGCCCCAATAATACACAACAGGAGATGGTTTTGATTTCTGCGCTGCAGATAAACTATACGTACTATAGTCGGGAAGCCTAATACAGATAGAAGCGTATGCTCAACATGAAAACTAACAACAAAGCAATCCGTGAAATGGGGGAAGGCTACGGCTCAGACAAAATGGTTAAGGGAGTAACGACATTGAGTCTCAAACAATGATGTCCTCACATTTTAATCTAAACACATCCCAGATTTAAGTACAAAGACCTACCTTGAGTTGCCACTTACCCATTAATGACCCTTTCCAAGTCCTGCTTCTTTAGATTTCAGTTGATAAAATATTAAGTGATGCCACTTCTCTAGTTTTCGTGTAGGGTTTAGGATTGCAGTTTAAGATTATGGTTAGGGACAATACAGTAGTGCCCAAGACAGTTTTTTTATATATATATAAACCTACAGGGACAGTGGTGCATAAATATTGTTGTTTTTCTTGCCTCAGATCTGTAGAGACAATACTATATATAGTTTACTGCATAATTTAAATGGAAAACGCGGAGAAACCTGTGAAAACATCTCATGATGGTTGCATGCATGTGTGCCGACTGCACCGTTTACGTGAACTACAGTACCACTACAATGTATCCATCCAGGTTATTCATTTGCGGATGAAGGCCTCCCCAAGCCCCCCCCCCCCCCACTCTTTCTCTCACGATCCTGCAATTAAACGTGCACACGAGCCTGTTTCATTGACCGAACTCCGCGGGCAGACATTCTCGGGCGCGTTCTGTCCCGCAGCTGCTAACTCTGTTGGACATTTAACTTCTTTCGCACCGTACGTAGCCAACCGTGCTAATCGGAGGTGCGGGCGGGGAAGGACAAAACATTTGTTGTTAGTGTCGACCACAAGCCATTCGTGTCCTGATGAAGTCCACTCTTGTGAATAGTCAATGTCTTTCTCTTCTCTCTAAGTAATTCTAAGCATGCCTCTCTTTCCATTGCTCTATGCACACTTTTGAGACTTTCCATAATTATCCGTTAATGTAAGTGTTTGGAAACCATTTTATTGCAAGGAATATATTCGAATTAAGCCACTCTACTTTAGGCACATTCGTATGCTGCTTTTCATTATAAAAAGCATAACATCCTTAAATTTTGATTTAAAGCTTTCGTGACTGCAGTAATTCATATTCTTAGCTCTTTCGGTAAAGTCACGTTAAAGGGAAACAATAAAATAAATATAAAACAATAAAAAAATAAAAATTCTCACGACGTTTCGACCATAACACAAACGGTCGTCATCAGGCGTGTCGGTTTGCATTAATTTATTTATTTTCAAACGGTGTATTTATTTACTTTTTAAAAACGTTACCGCCACGCGCAGCGATTTGGCAGTTTATTTAGAAGGACTAGTCCATCTATGTTCTGAAAAGAGGAGGGAGGAGACGAAAAATTAATGTATGCTGTCTGAAAGCCACCGTAAGCGTGAACAATCAATTAAGACCTGAAATGGTTTATCAAATCCTTCCAATGATTGCTAAGCCAGAATCCATCTTCTCGGTTGAAATTGTCTCTGTGCTTGTTTATGTGGATAGCCTCATGAACGAATCTCTCATGGTAGCCAGATGGCTTATTGTTTCCCTTTAACGTGACTTTACCGAAAGAGCTAAGAATACATAACATCTTTATTTCATATATTTTTGTTCCAGTTGATCTAATCTAACCTAGCCATACACAAACCTAGATATGTATCGTTAATCATTATATAATGTAGAAATAAATATTGGCTTAAAGCTTTCGTGACTGCAGGAAATCACTCTTTGGGTCTTTCGGTAAAGTCACGCAGGTAGAAAAATAAAAATTACGACGTTTCGATCGCAACACAAGCAATCGTTTTCAGGTGAAAAAATACAGCAGGCGAACTGCAGGATAAATATTTTTTCTCCTGCCTGAGCAGTTCGCCTGCTGTATTTTTTCACCTTAAGACAATAGCATGTGTTGCGATCGAAACGTCGTAATTTTTTTACAAATATTTTTCTATCTACGTGACTTTCACTAAAGACCCAAAGAGTATGTAAAAATAGTCACATTTGCCAGTTCGCCACCATTTGGTTGAAGCCCGATTGCTCATAATACTGAATTGTCAAAACTGGTCCAGAATTGGCTTGTGTTGACGTAATGCTGCTGAATTTATGCACTCAAAAAAGGTCGTGTGGCTGATGGGATATGATTTTTTTATGGCGAAGGTCAGATACGTTAAGGAGGCATATTTGCCGATTTTTTTCTAGCCTTACATCCTCAGTTAAGTTCTTTAGTTGTGTCCCTCCGAGACATTTCCACTGTTTTCTCTCGAATTGTGCCCTCAAAATTTGGAGAAAAAAAATATTCAGCATTTGATTAACCATTTTGAAGATATTCAGCATTTTGATGATTGGAGTAAAGAATACGTTAGTCTGGTTTGTTGTGCATGTGTATGCGGTGGCACGGTGGTTTGCAAAGCCATCCACGGCTAATATCAGTGGTGAGTACTGTATGTCGTTTTGGTCATAATAACCCCCTAAGTGCTAGCAAACTGCACCTGCCCCAACAGTCATACTGGTTGTAAACTACACGTAGCAATTTAGGGTTTATTTTTTTACAAACTGGACTTGTCCGGTTTAATTGAGCTAAGGCAAAGTCATTTAGAGTAGAAATAAAGCATTGGGGTTGTTTCTTGTTCCCCAAGGCTCGGGATCGGGGGTTTGAAAAAAAAAAAGCTATTCAGTGTGTACACAAAACAAGAGAACAGTACAGTGGGTCGGGAGGCGAGCTACCACGTTTGAGATGTGTAAAAGCGGCAAAAGGTGGATTCCCTCCGGCCCTATTTGAACAGCAATTTGCGACGGTGGAGGTGTGCCAGGTGCATTGGGGATGTGCCGAGGGTAGTGGATCGGTCTTGGGTATACAAAGAAAAACCCGTCAAGACGACAGTGGAGAGGTCTTCGTCCAGCAGTTCATTTACAAAGGGCTGTGAAAAACCAAGCAATCATCATCTCGTTCGATGGCTGATTGGCGAAAATGCAATATAATTTGTATTTATAGATTGTCTAAATTCGATGCCATCTCTCAAGACATCGTACAGAAAAGTGGGACAATTTATTTTGGAAGGCAGCAAGCCGTGTGGAGTTTATATATATTCATTTAAAAAGTACAAATGTTACCGCATCTCAAAACGCTTTCCAGAAACAGCGAGCAGAATTACAGTCCGGTATTTATATAGACAAGAGAGGCAGTCGGTCATGAAGGAATTTGCCCCAACAAAACCAAGCAGCGTCCACCTTATGCAAACAACCCCACAATGTCCATGGCCCGCAAGTAGTTTAAGGGTGGGGGGCCGGTTTGGGATAATTATTATTTCATAGTGTCGGCTTGTGCTGTCCCTGTCGTCTGACGGGGTAATTAATTATGAAGGCGAAACTCGATACACATTACTGTAGTGTTTGCAGGAGAAAGTGTATCGGGTTATAAGTGTGCGTGTGAAGCGGTGGCACAATTGTTAGCACACCGCTCTGACGAACTCGGCGGGCACGAGGTTCGATTCCCACTCACAGCTGTCATCAGTGGCGAGTGTCGTCAAAGGCGATATATATTGGAGCCGGTCCTGGACCTCCCCTGAGCTCAAGCCTCAACATGAGTAATGTACCTGGTTCAGTGTGTAAACATCAGCACTGAAGACACAAATGTGCATGGTCCTAACCAGGTGCTCGCTAACGCCACTTCGTCTCCCATCGCCTGCTGTAAAAGGCTACACGCGGGGTAAGCTCTTTGTTCGTGTATCCCATTATCTTTCGTTCGTAAAACGTGAAGGTTCAGTCGTGCTGGCGCGAGTTCTGGATAGCCCCCGTACAGGGTATATTTGTCCTACTCTTTCCCACTTGTAAAATACTGAACTGACATCACTGCAGGTGTGTGAATACCCACGTTGTACCCCACCACCATCACACCACAGGGATTAAACAAACACAAACTTGGCCCACTTTGTTTTCAAGAGATGGAATCCAACTGGCGACCTCTGGATTGCAAATCCAGTGGACACACACATTCGCTTGTTCCCTGCATTTTTTTTTCTCAGTAAAAACAAAGGTTGCAAAAGTGTTTTCGTTTATTGCTCCAAGACATTTCTATATGCGGAGCAAACCCGTTAACCGAATGTGTTTTTTTATTATTATTTCGGTTACCGGTCATTATATTATTTTACATCCCGAATATATTATACTGCTGGGTGGACATCGGCGGAGGATATTTAACTGTCGGGTTGCCGTTAAGCGGTGCCCCAACCGATCATTATCATTAAAACCACAGCGCGACTGTGGCTAGAGACCCTCTCTCCTCTCCTGTTTTGTTTTTGCTCACCTCTCAAACAGCTGTCGGACCACGAAGATAGCCAGCGCTAGCGGGAATGCCAGGTAAAGGTCGCTCGCCTGCGGGAAGGTGACCGCCTCGCTGTTGCGAAGGTCCTCCCAGCTCACGTTGTGCGGCAGCCAGAAGCTCTCGCTCCAGAACCACGCTTTCAGGCGGCCGGCCATAGCCGTGCGCGCGTGGTTTATTATGTTGTCGCTGCTGCAAGATGCGTTTGGAGGGAGAGGTTGGCGATGATGCGGGGGACGATACGAGTGCAGGAGGAGGGAGGGAGGAGAGAGAGAGACGCGCACACCTGTGGTAGGAGGACGGGAGCTGAGATCACCTGAGAGCGCCCCCCACCCACCCACCAGCGCTGTGGGCGAGAGGCGGGGACCTGAATCTCAACTCGCGCTGGGCTGGCGCCACGCGGACAGCCCCGGTACCCCGCTTGTCGTGTGCGGGGGAGGGGGGGGAAGGGGGGGAAAGGGGGCGGGGGAAGGGGGCGGGGGAAGGGGGGGGAAAGGGGAGCGGGGGAAGGGGGGCGGGGGAAGGGGGGGGAAGGGGGGGGAAGGGGGGCGGGGGAAGGGGGGGGAAGGGGGGCGGGGGAAGGGGGGGGAAGGGGGGCGGGGGAAGGGGGGCGGGGGAAGGGGGGGGAAGGGGGGCGGGGGAAGGGGGGGGAAGGGGGGGGTAAAGCGGGGGAAGGGGGGGGTAAAGCGGGGGAAGGGGGGGGTAAAGCGGGGGAAGGGGGGGGCAAAGCGGGGGAAGGGGGGGGCAAAGCGGGGGAAGGGGGGGGTAAAGCGGGGGAAGGGGGGGGTAAAGCGGGGGAAGGGGGGGGTAAAGCGGGGGAAGGGGGGGGCAAAGCGGGGGAAGGGGGGGGTAATGCGGGGGAAGGGGGGGGCAAAGCGGGGGAAGGGGGGGGTAATGCGGGGGAAGGGGGGGGGGTAAAGCGGGGGGGCAAAGCGGGGGAAGGGGGGGGTAATGCGGGGGAAGGGGGCGGGGGAAGGGGGGGTAATGCGGGGGAAGGGGGAGTAATACAGGGTGCTTCAAAAAAATGTTAACACTTCAGATAATTTGCAACAATACCGCAGTGTGCCTCCGGGCTCTGCAAACCACTGATGGTGAACACGGGGAGGAGACTCTTGGACTTTTTGAAGCTATTAACATACAATTCGTTATATTTGCAGTGCATTATCCATGGAGTTTCCCATTAAAAACGATAGTTCCATAGAAGTGTTAACATGTTTTTAAGCGCCCTGTATTTCCCCGTGGACCCACCACCACCAGCAAACCAACCCCGCCACGGCCCCCAACTCCCAACCCCGCGTGAAAGACAAATACTAATCCGGTTAAAATCTCCAGGCAACTCCGGATGATACTCATAATTAAACTCTTTTTTTATGTTTGAACATCTTAACACCTGTTTTATTTCGAAAAAAGGTCAAACCTACTCTTATTTTTCATTAATTTTATACTGCCAAAAAGGGTCCCATAGATATAAGCGCTGCTTTCTCACGGTACCATCATCGGCATAAAATGACGAAATTCCCGATCCTCAAACACGAAAGAGACAACACAGTGACGATGCACTCACTCACTCCACTGCTCGTGACGCAGTTGAACTGGTTTGACCACCTGAATTTGGAATTGTAGTTGTAGCTCCACACCTGCCATCATCAAATCAAGCCTTACGAAGGAAGAGGAATCGCATCTTTATCTGCATGCTACCACCACCAGACCACCCCCCCCCACCCCCCCAGAGTTTGGGCCAACGCAGCAAAGTGTAGATAATGCATGTATAGGTTACTTTAAGCATAGGCTCATTATACGCATGCCATCATTTCATTCATTCAGTCATCCAACTGTCGATTGAGTAGATAGTCGATATCTGTACCCTGCTGCATGCATTCAAAACAGCACACCATTGTGACGACACGAGAGTGGCAAGGCTAATCAAGTGTCTTGGCTGCCGAGTCTGTACATTAGATGTTAGAGGAAGTAACTCTGCTGTAGTCGGTGGTAACAACATCTGTGGCTTATTTGCAATCAACAATGTAACATGCCCCCCACCCCCGTCCCCAATTCGACGAATTGCCACGAGTCAATCGATAATTCGAAAAATGTTTGCCCTTGATTTGACTCGTTGGCATTATCCATTTCCGACATGGTTTTCGTTTTTTACATTTGCATACAATTAACAGTACATAGATGGATAACTTACAGGACGAAATCGACTAATGCACGTGTTGTTGAGCCGTGAATAGATTGATGTGAATTCATGAATCGATACTGGAGGTGTAACGACGCTAAACTGTCGCCTATTAAGGACCCCGATACTTTTCAATAATCGTTGAGGACCAAACGTCGTTTGTATCGCATGGAGTTTTTTTTTCTTTTATATAGTTGTTTTGATCGCATAATTAGCTTGTGTATATAACGTTCTTATGCGTATACAGTACATACGTACAGCAACCACTAATAATGTACACACCGATTCTTCACGCAACGCGTCTCGCACACAATGTGAACGTAATTATCATCGATTTTAATCGACGCAAACGCCATCCCCGGTTCTGTACGTGACTTAATAATGGTCCGACTTGACAGGGGTTCAAAGAGCACACGCCATCCAGCCTTAATCGTATTCAACATTTCACCGAGAAAGAGGACACTTTCAGAATTTGGGCCAAGACGTTTTGCTTCGGGTCGATTAGGCTTGCTGTGGGGATCACGTTGTCAGCAGAGGGCGGTGAAGAACAATCCACTGTTGTTCTACACTACTATGCTCCCTCCGGGGCCTTCAACCAACATTCGAAATGACCGTCGTGGCCAAATAATCCCCATGTCTTTGGAAAAGGCCCTCATCCAGCAGTGGATTGTTGACAACAGGGACTGTACACGTGCATGCTCTGTTTTTCAATTCCATTCTCCACGACCTTCACGTTACAATCCACGTGCCAAGGAAGAAGAAGAAAAAGAAGAAAAAACACCACTGCTTTGTCCTTCAATGAAGACATTCGATTCCCGGACGCGGCTAACGTCAGTGGCGAGTAAAATCTGAACCACTCCTGCGCGCCCTAGTCACCAACCAATCTTGACCAACAACAATGCAGTTAAGTCATCCAGCAAGGGGAGCGACTAATGTATGAGATGTTTAGGATTATGCCGCAATGTGTTGTTGTGTAAACGACAAGTGTACCGTGACAGTGACCGGAGCGCACACGTGGCGTTGATTTCAATGCTTCGTATGAATAGGACCCGGTTTGCGTTTTCCTACATAGTTTTGACAGCCCCTGCACTCCACGTCATGACCCTTAAATACCGTAACTTGTGCTTCAAAATATGAAATAAACAATCCCTCTTTAAAAGTCATCTCAAATATTTAAGCGGTGGTTTAAGAGGGTCGAGGTTAGTTTAATTTCTTTAGAACTGAGTTGTGTGTTTAGTTTGTCCTTCCCTGCCGCACATACAATTAGCACGGATGGATGCGTACGGTGCGAGAGAATTTCAACATACACATACATAGCTGTACTGCACAATTAACCCAGTGGTCCAAGTTCCTATGCCGGTCACGACTATTATAAAGTGGGGAAGTATATACAAATCGGTCCTGCCCTATGTCGCCCCTACATCAACCCAAACTGGCCAGCAGTAAAGCAAGATCAGACAACCCCGATACCTGGACACGTTGTGAGAAGGCCATCAACCAGCAGCAGTTTCACAAAAGGAATGTGAAAAGAATTCTATCACTAAGCAGGGGGTTCTTTCTAGATTTGAAGCTTTCGTGACTGCAAGGATTCATACTCTTTGTTTTTTTCGGTAAAGTCACGTAGGTAAAAGAAATCAATAAAATAAAAACTAAATTAAATCACGACGTTTCCGAGGCTGGTGATGCCTCCGAAACGTCGTAATTTAATTTAGTTTTCATTTATTTTAATGATTTTATTACCTACGTGACTTTACCGAAAAAAACAAAGAGTAAGGCGCTTCTTCACCGACGCCTCTGCAAATTCTCATACTGACAAGACCGATGAGACACAACACGCCACTTACAAAATCTTACCTTTGGGTTAAGTCTCGAATGGGATTTCACACCAGGCCACCTCGTTCCACTGGCATGGCAAAATAACCGAAGCTGATATCTTTAAGTCGACTCAAGTTCTAGCTCGTTTGGCGAGTGTGTGCAACTGTCCTAATTGTTATGTGCATCTGGTGGGTTCTATGCACGCGAAAAAAGGAACTTGCTCGTTTCCTGTGGTCCAAGTTGACCTTGTTACCACATCCTTCATGGTAACAGTTCTCCAAGCATCACACCTTATTACAGTAGACATGAAACCGTGCTTGTTAAGCACTCTACGTGTTTAACTTATAAAAGTATAAGGCAGAAACGAATGAAAAACAGAGTCGTTGTGAATTACCTTACAGTGGTTGGGTTTGTAGTAAAGCACACTGACAACTGCACCCATCACAGAATGTTTTGTTTTAATAGATCACACAATACAGGAGTCGAGCAGTAACCGATGCATTTCACCTCCCAAATTATGGTTGTAATCATCATCACACAATCACCAATAATATATGAAGCGTGCAATATATTTAACAAAAATTATATTTTATATACATTTCTATATTCATTATATAAACCTCAACTTTGGGGAAAAAAAAACTCATACAGCTCGATCAATACAATTCCATACTGATTGAAAAAGAAAATGTTGAGCACTGATTAAACTCCGTTCGAAGAACAAACTTGTACGCACAAGCTAATGTGATTTCAAAATCCATAACCTATTGTAACTTGAATGTGACAGTATTTGAGAGTGTTAGATGGAGGTGATATTATTAACGATAATTTTATAGCACGTTTAAATCAAGAAAAGTGGTATACATTTAGAGTAAGAGCTCAAGCCTAGTCAATTAAGCAATCAGCCAGAAGTTGTTAACATGCAGAGGATTTTAAGCGAATTGAAACCTGACTTGGCAATGCAGGTGGGTACCACCATGTCTGCTCTCTCAATTGCCACAAATGTAACAGGAGCATATAATTTGCATATGTTGTATATACTCTTGTAGGTAACTGATTCTTACATTAAACAAATTTGGTGATTCTGTATTGCATTAGCGAGGATGCACACGTATAACAATAAAAAAGCAGCACTCATAAAGAAAAAAAGCACTGCATAAAAAAGTATATAATAGGCAACGTTTTGGGGAATTAACCTTCTGCACAGCACATAGAGAGAGGCGAGAGTGGTTGAGTCTAACTCGCCAAACTCTACAGCCTACCTCTCTGGCCTTGTGCTCTGAACAATGGCCATTGCACGAAATGTCACCCATTACAGTACCGTATATACTTTTTCTTTTCAAGGCAGTGTTACTAACAAGTGTGTTGGGTTTTTTTACCCTTACATGCACGATTCATGTTACACGAGTGGTACAATTCATTTTAATCAATGAAGCCACGCATGTATGACTAGTAATCATGAACAATCCAGAAACGGTTTTCAAACATTAAGTTATATGTCCTGTCAACTACTGATAGGGTTTCTCACACTCTACCAAAGTGATAGGGTTTCTCACACTCTACCAAAGTGTACATTTAGGGCTTCTCACACTCTACCAAAGTGTACATTTACACTTTGGTAGAGTGTGAGAAACCCTATCACTTTGGTAGACCAACAAACATTTGCGATAAGAGTTTTACCCAATTAACATTTGGAGAATGTACTGGGAAGTAATGTAAAGATTGAGTGGAAAACTACGATTTAGTGAAACCACATTCAATATATTTCACAATTGTTCACAATATACCGTATACAGCATAGTTCTGTAGAATAAGTGCCCAACAGTCAAAAGTAAAAAAGTTAACTAAATCTACATTAGGAATCATCTTCTTGGTTCTTTCGGTAAAGTCACGTAGAATGGGAATAAAATAATAAAATAAGACAATAAAATTCTCACGACGTTTCAGCCACAACACAAGTGGCCTTCTTAAGGTGAAGAGACAGGTCTGTCCAGAAGACAGAGCTTGAATGAACGCTATCATGTATGGAACGCGTCTATGAAGCTGTGTGGGCGGAGTTAAAATATGAATTTGCATGTTACCAGCATCACCTCCGGAGAGGAGGAGGGAGCTGGCTGGGAACAAAGGCAGAGAGGAAACAAGAAAAGGGGCAAGTGCAACAGCCAAGGTGCGCTGTTGTGTCCTGAGTTCCCTTATGACTATGCTGTAAACTGGACTACTATATAATACAATATTATACCTTCCAATCTAACCTACATGGTATAACATCATATCATAGACAAATTCCACCTTTGAATTATACAATGCGTTACTTTACACTACCCTATACTTTAGATGATAAACTATTAGACTTGTGATATTACACTGTCCTATTCTATGAACCCAACTATATACCACACTGATGTATATTCACTATGCAATTACGATGCTATATATTGCCTTATGAGTTATGTTAAACATTACAAGGTGACTTTCAGACCGTAGCCCTTTCGCTGGCACTGCCTCTTAATACTTCTCACAACACGGTCAATGGTATGGTTTATAACATGTAGTATCATAATTAATAGTATAACATTGTAATGTTTAACATAACTCATAAGGCAATATATATCATCGTAATTGCATAGTGAATATACATCAGTGTGGTATATAGTTGGGTTCATAGAATAAGACAGTGTAATATCACAAGTCTAATAGTTTATAATCTAAAGTATAGGGTAGTGTAAAGTAACGCATTGTATCATTCAAAGGTGGAATTTGTCTATGATATGATGTTATACCATGTAGTTTAGATTGGAAGGTATAATATTGTATTATGTAGGTCGTCCAGTTTACAGCATAGTCATAAGGCAACTCAGGACACAACAGCGCACCTTGGCTGTTGCACTTGCCCCTTTTCTTGTTTCCTCTCTGCCTGTGTTCCCAGCCCCCTCCCTCCTCCTCTCAGGTGATGCAGGTAACATGCAAATTCATATTTTAACTCCGCCCACACAGCTTAATAGACGCGGTCCATGCATGACAGCGTTCATTCAAGCTCTGTCTTCCGGACCTGTCTCTTCACCTGAAGAAGGCCACTTGTGTTGTGGCCGAAACGTCGTGAGAATTTTATTGTCTTATTTTATTATTTTATTCCCCTTCTACGTGACTTTACCGAAAGAACCAAGAAGATGAATCCTTGCAGTCACGAAAGCTTTATAATCGAAACTATATTCGGAATTTATGGCATCCAGAAAAAAGCTAAAATTACTAAACCATCACATAGGCCCTGGTTTAACTCACATAGATAGCATTCTGGGTGAGAACATTTAGTGTTCCTTGAAAGTAATCCTTTAGGTAATAAACCTGTGATTTGTTCGTGTGACTTGCACGTGTGCACGTATGTCGAACTGGGTAAAACGTGTAAAGGACTTTGATCTCATACATTTATTGGGGGAAATACATGTGTCATGACAGTAGAGTCAACCTACGGTGTGAGTGGACTAGTGGACTAGTGGCCACGGGAGGTAATGACAGGGGAGTCAGCCGACAGTGCGAATGGACTAGTGGCCACGGGAGGTAATGACAGGGGAGTCAGCTTGCAGTACGAAGGGACTGGTGGCCACGGTAGGTTAATGACAGGGGAGTCGGCTTGCAGTACGAGTGGACTGGTGGCTACGTGAATGATTGAGAATAGGAGCGAGGCCTGGTGACGGAAGAGGACGGTAGAGTCTGCTGGTAGAGCAAGTGTCTAGAACCAGCGAGGTTTGGGAATGGGGGGTGGCCTCTGACCGTATATAAGGGAGATGCGAGGGAGACTCATGGCTGTTGCAGTGGGGTCTCCGCCTGTTCAAGTGAACGTGTCTTCAATAAAAGAAACCATCTCCAGAAAGCGTGTTAAGTCGTCTTTACACGTGTACTAATTAAGTGTGATTAATGTACAATTTAAATGTTACCTAACTACTGTACATTTTTACCGACAGCTTGTCTAAACACGTTAATTTAATGTCTCTACTGTATGTAAATGCGTGCACATTATTTAAGATCTTCAATATACTGAATTAGAAAATAGTTTCCCAGGGTATATCAATGAAACTGCACAAAAACCTGCTTACAAGATGCGACAGTATTTTTTTTAAATCAAATTATCTGTGCACAGATTATATATGTTAAACTATAGGAAGCTTATTATCTTTGCGATTGCATCTGGGCGTCGTTGATGACAATACCCAATATACGTAAATATGTATTGTGAGTGATTATGAATCGCAACTAATGCTGTGGCAAAAGTTCAGCGACAATAAGCAGGCATATTGGAATAAGCTCTCAAGCGTTATCCTTCAGTGTGACACAAAACATGGGATATGCCTGGTGAGGGTTAAACACCACAAAAACTTGGGGATTTCTGAGGTTATCGACAGTGCTGTCATGCAAATGTGTTGGATCTGCTTGCTGAATAGGTGGTGGAACAAGCATGCCTTGCTGTCCAAGGCAGTGCTTGCCCGTCATCACTCTTGCCACCACTACAACCTCAGCCTTCCTCGCACTGCCATCAGCACCATGCGTCAGGGCTGCGTGCACATCCGTGTAGAAATAAATCCCTCTTCCGTATCGGTGCCCTAGTAGGGAATAATAAACACACGCATTTTGTGTTTAAACTTAAAGATGTCTTCATATACACGCACAGTCATATGCAAAGCGTATATTTGTATAACTTTCACAATCATTACAAGCACGTGCATTGTTTGTGTTAACATTCATAAATGCAACCAACCGTCCACACTCACCGTCGATTCCAGGACGTGCTCTCATGAAGCCATTTTTCTCTACGCTTTTGCTATCATTCTCATTGATGCCTTGGAACAAGATTCTGCATTTAACGGGATTCCCATGACGCTGCGATATCCAAGCAAGTCTGTCCTCGAATTTGTTTTCAAGATCTTTGTTGTCAAGAGGCACCACCTTTACATAAATATACATAAATATGATGTAAAATCCACATATAAAGTGTGGGTTTTTTTGTAAATGCAAATATCAAATTGGATAATAGTATTAATTTAAAGAGTTATAATGTAATAACGTAGCCATATGTTAATATTTATTTATTATAACAGTATATACATTACACATCAAATTGGATCTTTTAACAATTAAGACACAAAAAAATAATTAAATAGTGTACAGGTATTGTACATTACATTAAAATCTAAATCTGCAAAACTGAAAATGTCAGAAGGTGCAGCTGCGATGTAAAATTGATGCTGGAAAATCAAAGTGTGCTGATATAAGTGCATTTATAGCATGGACATATTGTAAAACAAAAACACTGTAGTTATACTATAGCACAGTATACATACTCACTAAGTTAATGTGTACAGTATATTTTTTCAGATATTTGCTTTCTCACCAAAATTTAAACAGCACACCTCTATAAAAAGTACTTCAACTGACCGGTAATCCATGACTAGTACCCATAACTCATCACAGTTAACATTATTTACATATTTTAATTCATTTATCTCATTTTTAGGCATTGTTATAGGAATTATAATCCATTTGGGGCTCTTGAGAGCAATGCATCACCCTGTTTCTGAGATCTCTTCGAGTGATCTCCGATTTACAACTCGAGGCCAAACTTTTCGACTCCACCTACTCCAAAGACATTCGTATATTTAATATTGAGAGATAAAATCCAACCAATTAAGGGAAAATACATTCCCGGTGATTTTTTTGTGTAGTCATGGGTGAAAGGGCTGAGACCACCGGCTTACTATACTCGTGAACCCAGTTTAATTAAATGCTACCACCTGAACCGCAACCCATCTCAGCAGCGCCAATGCAGCACTCTCGCCACTGATCCACCCTGCTACATCACAGGGGGTCACATTTTTTTAAAAAAAACTTTGCATACTCAGGAATTGTATTTTAATCATCAAACTATTGTTTATATCACATTTTTAGTTCATTTTCCCAGTACATTGTTGTGTGAAGTGGATAGATTTTTTTTTGTACGGCATACAATACTCATAAATTGTACCAAACAAGTTGTTGCTTTATCCAGTATTGTGCACAATCACCAGTGCACATGTCACTTATGACAATTATCATTATTTATTTGGTACAGTATTAGTTGCAATGGAACAACTTTGATGAACTTTGTCATGTAAAAAGGTACCTGTGAAATTGATGTAATATTTAAAGTGGAGTGTTTCAAAGCATGTTCTAACACCCTATTATCTTTTGGATTAAGGGACAATGCTTTTACTTCTTCTGCTATTTCTTCATCATAACCCATAAATCCTTGACCTGTAATAAATAATACAAATAGACTTTACATTTTGGAATGTAAGAATACAATTTAACATTTTAAAATTACTGTAATTTAGATTTTATAGTTTTATTTAAATTTTCAATTTCAGTCACATATTTTTAATGAGTACAATGATTTACATTATTTACACTATCATTGCAGCCTTTAGACTTTCAAGATGAACAGAACTCCTTAAAATATTTTGACTGCTTTCATCTGTAAAATGTAACATTTATAGATTACAATACTGGCATACCTCTTAGATCGTTCAGGATGCGTTCTTGGTGAATGGAGCACTATACGAAACAGTGCTTCAAGAGGTCACTGTAACATTGTTCCAATAGAGATGCAATATTTCAGGGCTTCATTGGGATATCAGTAATAGCGTTAATAATGATACTATACGCATGATAAATGTATTAAGGCATTTTGTAAATAAAAATTGTAACTTCTAATGAAAGTTACATTTAAAATACGATAAGTTACGGACTCAAATGCATTCGGTCGGCACTTGGCGTAACATCAACTAGTCTCCCTAACGTTTCGCAGGAAGCTACACTAACCAATGGGATTACTCGATCCATAGATCGCAAATGAATTGATGCAGTGATTAACCCTCGATGAATCGATACTCTAACGTGGCTGTCGGATCGACTATGAGCACAATCGATAGAATACGCACCACGATTTAGGCTCAGCATAAGCCCATATATGGGCAACGCCACACCTACATCCAGATATGGGCTGATCCGCGCATATATTTAAGCATTCAGGTGAAAGTGTTGTAAGAGGCAGCGCTATAAGAGGTATGCCTGTATTGTAAAACATTTTATATTCAATATTTATAAAGGATATGGCCACCTCTTGAGGAGGACGTAGCACCGCGAGCCCCACCAAATGAAGACGGTTCATGGTTTCCGCTGTGTTCACCGATTGGGGAGGGCATTCCACCGGTAGCTCCACCAAATGAAGACGGTTCATAGTTTCCGCTGTGTTCACCGATTGGGGAGGGCATTCCACTGGTAGCTCCACCAAATGAAAAAGGTGCCTGGCTTGTCCTGAATGCACCGATTGGGGAGGGCATTCCACCGATAGCTCCACCAAATGAAGACGGTTCATGGTTTCTGCTGTGTTCACTGTTTGGGGATAAGATTCCACCGGTAGCTCCACCAGATGAAAAAGGTACCTGGCTTGTCCTGAATGCACCGATTGGGGAGGGCATTCCACCGATAGCTCCACCAAATGAAGACGGTTCATGGTTTCCGCTGTGTTCACCGTTTGGGGAGAACATTCCACCGGTAGCTCCACCAGATGAAAAAGGTGCCTGGCTTGTCCCGAATGCACCGATTGGGGAGGGCATTCCACCGGTAGCTCCACCAGAATGAGGAGGTTGCTGAATTGCAGTTGCACTTGCTTGTATCACAGGCTGTGTGACAATTGTACCTTTATGAGAGAGACGTTACATAAAAATACATAATTAACAGTCAACAATTAATAACGTGTACATATGTCACGAATCGGACACATTTTCAATAAATCCTGTACTCATGGATTAATACTGTGGTTGTCACTAGATCCATAGCAATGGAATCATAGCAATGGAAATATTCCATCGGGCCAAGTTATCAGCACCTTGACTTCCAATTGGCTTTTGTAAAATACATGAAAGTGTTCGTCCCAATTACTAAACCTCAGAATATAGATTAATAAACATTGAATTGATGTACATAAATCCATACCAATATCCATCGAAAACAAGATTAACAATATATTTGATGTTGATATTTAACTGTGCATTATGTTGTAAAAAAATATGGTTCGTATATATTTTTGGTACATTTTTTATTTAAATGTAAAACATACTGTATTAGGGTATTTGTGGTATATAATATCACAATTTAAAGGTAATCCGTATACATGGATCACCTTGTGTATGTATCACTTTCGAGTATTTGGTTGCTATAAATGTCCACGTGACAAGCCACTTCGTTAAGCTACCATTTGTTGGCAGGTCGCTTGTGGAAAAGAGCTAGAAAGCTCAGTGGCCGTTATCTGGTAAAATAAAATAAAGTTTAGTTTAGTTTTTAGTTATATGTTCAAGTACAGTGAAAACTAAAGAGCAATACAAATACATGTTTTTACCAACCTGGTGTTGCAAATTGTATGTTAGATTCTCCTGTTTTTCCAAGCAAATTCTCTAATTTCACCTTTGCCTGAGCCACATCACTGGCATTACCAGCCATCTGTATCACTGTCACTGGACTTGAACCAATCTTCTTCTCAGCTCCTTTTGTAGAGAAACCAAAGATTAAAAAAAAAACACAAAGCTGTTGAACTGCTGAATGTATAAAACTGCGATTGTTATATTTGGATTTGATATGACAAAAAAAATATCTGAGGTAATATTTAAATTACGTTTAGTCTAGCCATTTATTTTAATGAATGAGCGGTAACATATAAGGTAAAGGTTGTAGGACTGTGTAATTTATTTATATTAAATATTCACTCAGGGCATACACACAATGGGTGAATTTGTGTAATACTGTGCATTAGTGGCACACCGGTAATCCACTGTTTTGCAGGTAAGTTCAGTGGATCATGTACAGATTTGTGTGAAAGTCTTAAAAGTAATGGACTGTAAGATGGCTAAGAGATGGTAATCCAGCAAATAGATTTGTGAACCCTTGGGGTGTTATCCACACGTATACATCCTGTGGGTTTTTTTTCTCTGTGTACAGACAAAAGTCCATCTCTCTTTAAAAATATATTTTTGGAGTCGATTAACTATCAGGTGTTCTGGATTACTTCTTAAGAACACTACGGCTCTCCTCAGCAGAGTTTAACAACTATATCGACAAGACCTATAAGGTAGCAACTGGTCGGATTTGAAACACGGTAGGACCAATACCTCTGGCGTTGCTGATCATTGTTTTAACGCTGTGGGCTCACACGAAATGGATTTTTCCAAGACGGAGGTACTCTGCAAACCTACCGGCTACCTTCAGAGATTTGTTCATGAAGCCATCCAGATTTATAAACACAGACAACTTCAACCGCGAAGATGGGTACAAACTGAGCAATCATTGGAAGGACGTTATTAACCAGGTAAAGTCTTAACTTAATATGATGTTTCCATCGTACCTGCCTATGTCAGCTGTTATTTCCGACTCTCTGTCTCTCTCTTTGGATTGCACTCTCATGTTCACATCCTTGGATTGCACTCTCATGGTGCTAATCTCTCATTAACACTGCTGTTGTGCGCATATGCGGGCATGATACTCTTATACGGCGACGGAAGCTCATTCATGCTAATCTCCTTCCCTAATCCCTCTCTCCCTAATCCCCCTCTCCCTAATCCCCCTCTCCCTAATCCCCCATTAACACAACTGAGGTGCTTGCGTGCAGGGGTGGAATTCCTTTCAGCTCAGACCCCGCTTGCTTGCCCATCGCCACATCTATAACCTCCTTGTTGTAACAGCTCTCTCGCTGGTTCAGCAGTTCCACTGCTGGATTATTTTTTCTGCCTGAGGACGATCGCTTGTGTTGCGATCGAAACGTCGTGAATTATTTTATTTTATACCTACATGACTTTACCGAAAGAACCAAAGAGTATGCCACAAAATAGTACTACTACCACAGTAAGCTTATCAACCTGAGGAATCATGTGAAAAAAAAGTTTAACAAAATGTTTAACTTACCGAGTGTAGTTAACAGAGAGGATTTATTTCCATGCATATTCTCGATGTTGTCCTTTTCCATTGTGAAATTATTTTGGAATTCCTTATGAAAATACAATATAAATATACAATGTTTCTATGAAAAACTATTAAACATTAGCCCAGTGCAGTATTTTATCCACATGGCTAGTTGTTAGATTGTTACATATCTCTATAGAAAGTTAAACATGAATGCATGTACAGTACACAATGTCACAATTATAGGTTAATCAACTTTGAACATCACAGCATAATCAAATTCAGGAATTAGGACTCAAACTAAAGTATATTTTTAATATAACACTGAATTTTAATATATGTGTAACTGTCTTTCGCAAATGCAAGTTTTGACAGATTAATGCTGTCAATTTGTATATAACCTGTAGGAATTAAATAACATATTCTTTGGTAAGTCACGTAGACAGGTTCTTTGGACGTAGATAGGTTATTTGATCCTATATACGTGACTTTACCGAAAGACCCAAAGAATATGAATTCCTGCAGTCACGAAAGCTTTAAGTCAAGATTTAATTTAAAAAAAACATCTCTCGTATGTCGTACTTACTTTGATGGTTTCATAATCTTTAGGATAGAGTACAAACCTAACATTTTTCAAACAACTGTTAGGGTAGTTCTTGAAATGGACAATAACAGATTCAATCATTGTGGCTGCCACCATTTTTACAGGGTGCTTCAGTGTTCCAGCTCCAAGGGCTGGGAAAGAGATAGATTTTTGTTGCCTTTCTTGTGCCGTCCTCAAAGATGTTTTAACCAGCTCCTTGAGAATCTGTTAGTGATGAATAAGCCAGGCATTAATAGAAGCACATCTACAGTCTTGAGAAGTTGTATAAGAAAAAAATGATCCCAAGACAGTGTTTTTGAGAAGTCAAAGTTGAATAGTTGTAATGAACACCAAAATGTTTATACATTTGTAGAAATGACAGTTAAACTGTTATCCTCTTGTTAGCCATTCTTTTTATTATCCGTGGCCCCAGATCAACCTATTTAAGTTGTACTGTTTGTGCTTATCCACAGATCAAAGAAACCAAGAAGTTGTGGCAAATTCATCCTATCAGCCAAAGTTATTCACTCGGAATCGTGTAGATAAAAGGGGTCTCTGGGCACAAATACATGCGAATGGAACCACCAGTAGCACCCCCAACATCGCTACATATAAGAAGAGTTTAATTGTAATGTCTAGTAGATCACATTTTGTTAATTTTATTTTTGAGTTCCGATATTTAAATTAGTTTTATGACAAAACCATGAGGTTGAAGTTGGTATCTTATTCGCAACCATAATTGCAGTAGCTGAGGATTTCCATCATAAGATGATCGTGGGCCACTCGTGGCAAAGCATACATATGTAGCCTAGGCACAACCCTGACCGTGTTACACTGACGGCGTCGACCGAGACAGCCAACAACTATCCGGCCGCACAATTATCTAGCGAAGACGGCAGCGATGAAAGTGGTAAAGACGACAGCGACGACGAGACGAGTTCACTTCCCAGAACCGACAGCCACGAGCACTCGCTCTCTGCTGCTTTTAATCTACTCAGCGCGGCCTGGCTCTGCCCTGGCCGCGCCTCCCTTCTCGTACCCACTAGCGGGTTCCAGAGACTTCCAGACAGGGTCTCTGTGACCCTTGCCCAAGTTCCTCCGCCCTGCTGACACACCCGCGTAAGTGGTCACCGGCGTGTGTACGACTCGTCCACCGCAGTTGCCGTTGCTGGACAACAGATGGCGCTATTACACGACACATCTATAGAGGGAGGACCCCTCGACAAGCGCCAATAGAATTTTGCCCGTCCCAACACGGATGTCAATGTCAAAACGGGTGCCAAACTTGGCACGTATTCCGTAATATTATGTTCCGGCAAGCATCTTAGTTGCAGCCCAAATTTAATACGTAGCTGGGCATATGAATGGTAAAATGGTCTTGCCCAACCAATCTGAAAGCACACATCTGTAGAGGGGACACCCCTCTACAAATACTAATCGAATTTTGCACGACCTAACGTGGATTTCAGTGTCAAAACGTGTGCTCGTCACATGTGTAGTGACATAGCGCCGACTGCTGTCCAGCAGCGGCAACTGCAGTGGACAGTTAGCGCACACGCCGTTGGGCGGGCGGAGGATCTGAGGCAAGGGTCACAGAGACCCCGTCTGGAAGCCTCTTGAACCCGCTAGTAGATTCGAGAAGGGAGGCGCAGCCAGGGCAGAGCCAGGTTGCGCCGAGTAGATTAAAAGCAGCGGAGAGCGAGAGCTCGTAGCTGCCGGTTCTGGGAGTGGACTCGTCTCATCGTCGCTGTCGTCTTCGCCGTCTTTGTCGCTGCCGCCTTCACTCGATAAATGCGCGGCCGGAGAGTTGTTGGCTGTCTCTGTCGACGCCGTCAGTGTAACGCGGTTGGGGCTGTGTATAGGCTGGGCTGTACGACATCGAGAAGGAACGAGACGAACCTGTTAAACCTAAAGAGTGTCAATAAAGAAGGTGCCTCCTGCAACTACCTCGTCTCCGACTTGTGCTACACTACACATGCACCAATGTGCATTGTTCAAATGTAATCAATCGATGCAGTATATCCATGGATAGAATGACCTTGGACCCCAAATCCCAAAGCATAATTCTGCATAGGGGTGTCCCCTCTACGAGTACCAACATTTGCCCTGGTCCAATGCAGATTTCAGTGTCAAAATCGGTACCAAATTTGGCACAGGCACTTAGGTGCATTGTTCAAAACGAATTTGTCGTTGGGGTATTTCAGTGGCAATATGGCCTTGGGCCATTTAGCTTAAAGAGTCAATTTACAGAGGGGTCCCCCTTCTATATTCTCGGCTAAATGCCAAGTTTGGCGACCGTTGTGATACAAACACGCGTTTGACTGGGCGAAAAATCGATTGGCACGTGCAGAGGGCCCCCCTCTGTATATTTATGCTTTTATATTAGTGGCCCAAGGCCAATTTCCCATTAAAATACCCAGCTAGTTATTCGATTTGGGCTGCGAATAAGACGTTGGCAATAAGACGCCAACATCAGTCTCGTGAAAATACTTGTTAAATGTAGCTTATGAAAAAAGGGTTTTTTTAATCAATGTTGATACAAATGTACAAATACAGAGGATACAGTTGTATGTTTACTCACCATTTGTGCACGACACAATTGCTCCTCAGTATTTATTCCCCCATTGTATACCATCACGTGGAAGACAAACGTGCATCCCAAGTTGCAGCCGTCAGTAACTACACCACGTCCTTCTTGAAGTAAATTTCCTCCTATTTTTTGAGTCACCTGTTTTTGTAAATCAGGCCCAGCCTTGCTTAACAAGGCTCTCGACACGGCACCCTGTTTCAACTCTCCCTTTTCGCCTGTAGAATTCACAATGACGTTTGTCTAAAAAAACCGGAAAAAATGTGTGCGTAAGCATGACTAAAATACAACATTTCTTTGGAAACTGAGCATTTTCTACGTACAGAATTTCTCTTGCGAATACGGTAACAGTATACGACATACTATATTTGTAAGATACTGTATATGGACACAAACTACTGTAATAAATACTCAAGTACTGGATCCGTAACCACATTACTATACATTTCAAGACAGTTTTTCTTTGAAATTCAATTAAGTATCACGTTCTAATGTCCTGCACAGTAACAGGTTAAACCACTATACTGTACATCCTATAACAAACCCTACATCCACGTGTTGGATTACATCAGAATAACGGCAGTGCCTATGACCAAATCAGCGTGGATACTGATTGGATTGACCAACACAGTTGGGCAGAGCAGCAAAATCCAATGACCAGTGCGGTGAAGTATGGTAAAATGACCCCCACGACCCGCACAGTGGAGAAAACTTCTTCCAGAATTGCATTAACATGGCTGCACATGTTCGCATGTATTAAAAAAACACGGGCTGTACATGTACAATTATTGGCAATACAACTTCTCAACTGTAGTTCGGGATCATGAGTTCAACATTCAAATCAGGACTGTATAAGTCCACCATCTGCCACGTGTGTTTTTTACTGAAAATGTTTTTTTTTTAAAGAATATACTGTACCTGTACATATATATCTAATGCTGATGAATTGTATCAGTAAATATATTTTAAAATCAAGCTCATCTTTAAAAAAATTAAATAGATATGATTGTACAGCAATTTCCAGCGCCATGTCAATGCACTGTCGGGCATGAGGGCCGTTCGACTATACTTCACCACGCTGGTCAGTGTGGGTTGGTGAAGGGGGTGTTGAGGAATCGCCAGTTAAGATGACTCGCCACTGTTAGCTTTGGTCGGGAACTGAACTCAAGAGTCGTCAGGTTCATAGCGTAGTGTGCGCCACCACTCCATAATGGTTTAAACAGAACGGTAAATACTGTAGTCTTTGTGCCTTTGTTACGATATTATTGCGTATGACAATTAAACATGTTTACCTGCTCCTCCTCGAGTGAACCACGAACAAGAACGACCGATTGTCCTGTTGCGGTTGTGAATCGCATTAATGTTTCATTTAGAGCGTCTGAGATCAACATTGACTTGAATGATTTAGTCTTCGTTTGAAAAGTGTCTGCAATGATTTTTGCAATCTTTCCTTCTTTGTCTACAACTCTAACGTCACGGACAGAGCGACCCTGATATTTTGTATCTTTGCAGAAGTTGACTATGGCAGTGACTATAATTTTAGCACATGCATCATCAAGAAATCCATATTGCTGAGCAAGCACTGTAGGAATGGCAATTGAGTTTAGGCCATGTAGATTGGCTTCTCTCAGGCTCAGTGTAATTATTGTTTCTAGAAGACGGGATTCCTCAATTCCAATTTGTGGATATACATATTTTGAGGGAGGACCCACAGCATGAATCATTATTTTACAAGGCAGGTGACCTGGACCAGTGATGAAACAATGTCCCTCCTCTAATTCACGCTCGCGAAACACTTCATCAATTTGCCTCTGTACGTCTGAATCTCCCGTTTTTGGATAATCTTTGCTGCCTTTCAACTTTGTATTGGGTGCAGTTGTCACCATTGCATCAACGTGATGTTCCAAAACATCACCCTCAAACACAGACAGGATTCGGCCACCAGGCAGGACCACCCTGCATTGTATTCCAACGGGGTGTGCTTCTTTGCAGCTCTGAAATATTTCTATTTTGCTATTTTTGTCTTTTGCAATGTCTCCTTTATGTACCGTCAACATTTTTAACTTATCAATTCCTTCCATAGAAATCTCGTGATGAGCAACATCCTTTAAAGCTGCAAAGACACTTTTTGTTGCAGAAATTATATTTTGTTCCCCCCCAAATACTGTCATCGTCATATTTGTTTTATCACTCTGAAAATTAACCCTTTCTTTTCTTGAGATATCATCAGTTTGTATTTTTTCATCAATGTAGTCGAGGGCAGTTGCAGACACAAATTGAATTGATGCCCGAGTTGTTTGCTGTGGGGGGGAAAAAAAGGCACCAATGTTCAATATACACAATACGCATTTTACAATACAGCACCATAATCATACTCATCATCTAACGCCGCAGGGGTGGGAAACCTTTTTTTCTGCCAAGGGCCATTTGGATATTATAACATCATTCGCGGGCCATACAAAATTATCAACTAAAAAATTAGCCTGTTATATTTGGTCAAACATTCAATTAGCTCACCCCTGTAATGGCTGGAACTGCTTCTCTTTGGTGAGGCGTGTGATGTTGGCTGGTATTGACGATGTTGCTGCTACTCGCAACTGCTTTTCCAGGTTTGCTCCTAGATTTATTGAATTTCGAGTCCCGCCTGTGGTTGCCTTGGCAGGGCCACACCAAATGATTTCGCGGGCCTCATACGGCCCGCGGGCCGGACGTTCCCCACCCCTACGGTTTACAGATTACGGTTTGCTTTTACATTGACCAATATCAGATGACTGCAAGTCTTTACACATTGCATTTGACGATGAGAGTAGTGCAATTAATAGTACATGGATTTTTGTACAATGGTTAATAATGCATGCACGGGTACACTTTAATAATACACAACATGCACTATAGTGCAGTGTTGGCCTATGATATGTTATAATTAGTAACAGTGCTGCGGCGACACTTTACTTGTCCTGATGCGGCGTGGCCAGAGGTGCCGTGAACTTCTGCGGGCATCCTCCATTGTGATGGAGGCGTCTCTGTGGCTTCACGCCTGGACAAGTGGTGGCCCAGGTACTCCTCGAGTGGGGTAACTCTCACGTTTTGCAGAAGCCCTCTGTCGTGCAACATGTAATCGCGGTCTTTTGAAGAATGGCAAACAGAAGACATTTGTTCATATTAAAGGTTTTTGGGTTAGATCGCGTAAGTATGAATGTGTCGTAACCCTCCACCACCCGACACAGCCGGTCAGGTTTGTCACGTAAACAACGCGCCAATTAGGTACTACTTCAGCCCACCGGTGTGTTGGAGTAAATCCACATTTACAATGTGAATAGTACAACGTTTCGCTGGTAATTCCATTCAGCATCATTGAGCGATCTCTGAAATTATGCACACCCAGAAGGGCCTGCGGCTGATGGGCTGTGTAAGAAACACCATTTTATGTTTGTAGAGATAGATATGAAGGAGACATTGATTTTGTTTTTTACCGTTTGCCCCAACTACGTAGCTGATGCAGTCTGTTCAGATGGAAACACTGCTGATTTTGAAGGACAACTTAGAACATTTTATTATGCGATACCACTTTTTTTGCAGGAAAAGTACGAAAGTACAAGATGCGACGTCAAACTTTCGAAACAAGCAGGGGAGAAAATTCTGGATCATCCAAATATTTCATATCTCCGAGGGATATTCGGATTTATAACAAAAAATGGAATATCCCTACTGAATGCAATTAAATTAAAGTAACGTCAAGAGCATCAATTAATCAAAAACAAAGTTTGCACTTCTGTGGTCAAATTAACATTCTCTTTTAAAGGCAACATTGCCTAAGAATTATTACATACACAGTAATATCTACCTTCTGTTATAAGCACAGTATTGAAGATGAATGTGGTGCGACTTCTGCGGTCTCTTTGGCCATATGCCATGTGGCTCACTCTCCCATGTGTCCCTGCCCCTTTCAATTCCCCTTAATCCATAACGTTCGCTTATGCGTTTTAAAATAATGAAATTGATGGTGTTTGTGCTTTAGCACCACTGCTGCGGTCGACCTTTATATCTTGCCATCGTCGGAAGTTGACACGGAGAGCACTTTCCAGTACTATTAAACAAACTAATATTTGAGCCGTTGATGATGCAAAGACAAATGTGAATTATGCAGGCTCTTTTAGAAAGCAATGGCATTTGAAATGTTACCTGTGTTCACTTTGTCAGTGTGACGAATATACAAGTCACGTACATGCACGTATTTTACATTGTGAACTTACAATGCCGTGTTTATATTCAGCAATGAGCGTAAACAGCCACTGTCGCATACAACTTTGGGATGTTTCCGATGCACCCGAAAAATCGAACGTGGCCTCGACACGAAATTCCACGTGACCTTAAAGTGTGACGTCATAAGGAATGCCGCCACACGTCAGAATATTGAATTACACTGAAGGAATCCGATGAGCTACAAAGCTCTTTTTCACAGATGTCCAGTATTTTTTCATACGCCTCGCTATTAAGCGTGATGTCACTTGTGAGCGTCAACGTTTAATTATTGAATGTAAAATGATCCCCAAGCAAATCCTACATTTTCATAAAACATTTTTAAAGCGGATTTTTTTTTTATCCAAAACTAATCTCGGGGTCATGTCCTGAACCACACCAATTATGGTCGGTCGGACCCTTCCAGTGCTGACAACTGCTTTAATTGAATATCAAGTCGGCAGATTTTTAAGGGGACTTTCGTAAAGTTAACGTCATTTCCCCAGCAGTAGTGAAAGCACAAATTGTCCTTAAAATCAGCATTATTATCTTGCAGTAAAAGTTGCTATATTCCGACGTTTAGTTGCGAGCGACAAACGCCACGGTGGCGACACTTAAGAGACAGAGGGCGCAATCGCTGTTTACGGTGACCATCAAAAGTTAAATCTTTAGACATCAGCATCGAGAGAAAAACACAGGCTGTACAGAATACTCCTGTAGTATTATATATTATATAGTGCTGTAATACCAGATTGACAATGTAAAGTAACTCACCTGCGCGTGATCTAAAGTGAACTAATGTTATTCGTCGAATATCATCTAACGATATGGAATGGTTAATGTTTCGGCTTCGAAAAACCTGCGCTAGTTTGTAAATTAATTCATTATTTTGAGGATCAACATGCAGCACGATCCCATACGTGGGGTCCCGAGTGTCCATGGTCGCCAACACTCATGCAGTCTGGACCACTCCCCTATACGCTGAACTTACAAATACCGCAAACCAATGGATGTGTCGACGTCTTTTACCAAATCAGCAAATTGCTACTTTCGACCCTGCACCTGAACGCCTGGTTTAAACTTTCCAACAGTAACCATCAGCTAGGCTAAGCGATGTTGCCCATCTCGTTGGACGGTACACAAAACACGAATAACCCAAGTGTCGTCTTGGAACGCGCTCGAAACGAAACTCTCCCGACTTCCCACTTCTGTTCCGGGACGCGGTGACGAACTGCAAACACAGCCACAAATAAGTTAAAGCAATAGCACCTACCCCATTCAGAGGACAGATGGCGCTGCTATGCAACATTCAGTGCTGTAATACCAACGTGGTTCCCTGGCTTATATGCTCAAAACTAGCGATGTTCACACGCCACACCAGCTACTCGTTTGAGGCTGAGTCGACCTAGGGGAGGCCCGGTTCAAATAATCGTCATCGGTGGTGGCCGTGAGCGGGAATCGAACTGGGGCCGCCGGGTTCGTAGCGCAGCGCGCTAACCACTACCGCTACCCCCACACACATAGCGCGCTAACCACTACACTACCCCCACACACATACACAGCGCGCTAACCACACCTCCGCTACCCCCACACATACACACAGCGCGCTAACCACTACACTACTGCTACCCCCCCCCCCACACATACACACAGCGTGCTAACCATTACACTACCGCTACCCCCACACAGAAACAGACAGCGCGCTAACCACTACACCTCCGCTACCCCCACACACATAGCGCACTAACCACTACACTACCGCTACCCCCCTCCCCCACACATACACACAGCGTGCTAACCACTACACTACCGCTACCCCCACACACATACATGCGCTTGCCGCAAACACACACAACTTTCAGGGTGCGTACGGCAGTAAACGACTCAAATAAAGCAACGCTGCGCGAAGAACGCCTTAGACCTGCAACACATTTGTATGGCACTGTACCCGCGGATCACATGACCACAGCTCATTGCCGTGCAAAATGTATACATTGCACCCCCCCTGCCCCCCAAACATATCCAAAAGTCTATTTTTATAATTTTTGCATGGTGTACAGTCTGGAAAGTACCCACATGGCAAATTTCAAGTTTGTTGCATGTCGGGAAGTACGCTAAACATTTTGAAGACATTCACAAATGTCCCTTTTATAAGATTAGCCGATTGGTAGCCGAGCCAGTAGAAATTGCTCATTCTCATGACGGGTACGTTTGTATGTTTCGCACCGTACGTACAGGGCCACTTCCCGTCATCAGGCAGTCAATCCACTGCTGGACGAATACCTGCCCAAGTCACCATCCTGCCTACGTGCGAGCCAAAATTGACCACTTAAGAATTTAACTCGCATCCTTTTATTACAATTCGTGTGCTCCAAGGAGGGCTCCATGGCCTTTATTCATTCAGCGTGTGCCTATTCGCAGAAGTATGGTTTAACTACGTTAGAGCATTGCAATATTCAATAACCACGAGAACCTTGAACCTGTAGTTTGAGAACATAAGTCTCAATGATCCGAGATCATGGCCATGACTTATTAGGCCAAACATCAAGTTTAATGTAATCGAATAAACGCCAATGCCTATATTCAATACACGACTTGTCCTGGACTGAAATAAAAGGCATCCTCATGTTTAAGGCTTGACTTTAAACGCATACAAAAATTCGACAAACATTGCAGTTATTGTATGTGTACTCAAATTTAACCAATTACGTGCTCTGAACAATGAACAAACTTCTAACAACCAAACAGTATATTAATTCTTGTACCAGAATCAAACTTTTTAAAGGATCAAAATTTTATATTCTTGGTTCTTTCGGTAAAGTCACGTTGAAGGGAAACAATAAAATATATATAAAACAATACAATTCTCACGACGTTTCGACTGCAACACAGTCATCATCAGGTGTGAAAAACCAATGGCAAGAAGCATTTGGTTCTTCACACCTGATGATGACTGTTTTGTGTTGCAGTCGAAACGTCATGAGAATTTTATTGTTTTATATATATTTTATTATTTTGTTTCCCTTCAACGTGACTTAACCGAAAGAACCAAGAATATGAATCACTGCAGTCACGAAAGCTTTAAATCAAAAGATCAAAATCTTATCAAATTAGCGTGTTTACAGTTAAATGGGGGTTTGCATGCCACAAACAAGCTAATGCAGTGACAGAACATGTACATTAATGATATACACCACTAAATTGGGTGGAATCAACTTTTCAATGTGATCAAGTACTCTGGGTACGCTTGACAATCATGAAAGATAGAGAAGATTTTTGGGTCGACTGCACAGTTGACAGAGCTGTTGTACAGGCAGCTGGGGTCCTGGCCAGGCTTGCTGGGACGAGTGTTCAGGCTGGGAACCCCTACACAGTAGTCTCCAGTGACCACGCGTGCGCGGAACACCATCTTCAGCCCAGTGGCGTCTGGCACTGAGAACAGGTCATTGGCAGAGTATTCTGGATCGATCGCAAAGTATGTCCCCTTTCCAAATGCCCAGCCTGAAAAAATGGGCGAGAAAAACATTTGAGTAAGTACAAGATACATGTATTGCCAACAAGTTTTGAGATTCACTTAAAGTTACATTTCCTTTTAAAAAAACTATATTTATAGACTTAAAATGAAATTCCCCATTACCATTTTAATCGAACTCCTACAGACTAAACAAAATCTAATAGAAATTTGCCGTACCATATTTGAAAAATGAGTCGTCAAATTTTTATGCACTTTTTTTATTCTTTAATGCAGCAATACTTGTAAATGTAAAAATAAAACTACACATTTTAATTGCTTGATTTTAAGTTCGACTAAAGAACATTAGATTTCATTGTCCAGTTCCTCAAACACCCATGAGCCTTAACTACCGTTTTTGCCGCAATAGCCACGGTCAAAACCATTGCGGCTAATGTTGTTGCAGACGTCATGGGATGTTCCATGGTAAAGCAGTCGCTCTGTATCCATCTTTATTTCGTCGGTGATTATTTTCTTTTGCAGCTCATAACCTTGCCACAGGTTTATATTCTGAATCCTTTCGATCTAAAACACAATTTACATTCACATGGACACACATTAATTACACCTAAACACCAAATGTGGTCAATGCTTTCTAAAATACAAACACATTTTATTGAAATATATACATAGATGTTTCACCCTTGCAATTCTGTAGTTGGATTGTCCATTTTTATTGAAGTGGTCAGCAACATCTTTATATTCAGGTGTTGCTGAAACAAGTGGGACCATTGCAAATCTTTCCTGACCCATGTCATCCCAGTGCACTGGAATGTTGTTTTCTGAAAAATAGAGAATCGATTTCAATGAATAGTTTAACATGGCACCTAAATTTATGCTGAAAACTTTCAGAGAACCTTAAAATGTTCTTCCCCTCTGCTCTAGTCTCATACCAACCACTGCCTCCAATAACAAAAAAAACTCTCCAATGGTCCCTTCGACACACCTCCCATTGTTGTGAATTGTATAGTGCATGCACACAACAGAAACAGATTTAAAAACATGTAACACTTGAAAACAGTAAAGTAAACTAGATTCGAAGCGTTCGTGACTGCAAGAACTACTCTTTGGTTCTTTCGGTAAAGTCACGTACAAAAATCAAATAAAAAAACTAATAGAATACGACGTTTCGATTGCAACACAAGCAACCGTCATCAGGTAAGAATGAATGAGAAAAAACAGCATAGTAAACTTTAAAACACAATGCAATAAACTTAAGCTAAAGTAAAACAAAACCAACATTCCTCGACTATCACTAGATAGACAATTACACTGGAGATCATTTGCAAGGGCTATTAAATACGAAAAAAAATGTACAGCCCTCTTTTCAAAACACTTATGACGGCCTTCCCATGTCACACTTCAAAATGCTATCCAGTAACAGAAGATGGGGGCGCAGAAGTTGGAGCATAGTAGAGTACAATAATTTGTTTTTGCATCACACCTGACTAGCAACATTGTCCCACAGCATCCTAAACGACTTGTTATACGGTCACTCATGTCAGCATTATCCAGGCTCAAACCTGCTTATAAATCTCACAGGATCAGCCGTATTAAAAAAGTGACTGTCATAGCAAAGTTACAATAATCATGTAAATGAAAAAAAATTGTTAAATAAAATACCTTTGGCTTCTTGCAGCAAAAGCAAGATGTGAAGTTTTGCCATCGACACGTCGTCTTTGGTACCCTCCACAGAAAGGTGGGTGGGTGCGGCCGTGATGCGAACACCCAGGCGAATCTCCATGTTCTCAAGCTCCCTGTAATGCTTGGGCCGTAAGGTCACATCCTTCAGCTCTACTATGACACACGTTAGGTTTCCCTTGATGACATCCGTCACTTCTCTGGCAGCTTCTGACACGTTCTGCCAGGATTTGCCATAAATGTGCAGGTGAGCTGGATGAACTGCAAACCTGGAATTCATGTCCCTTGGTCTTGTTACCATGACAGAACTCGGGCTTTCTGTAGAGATGTACAGAAACGATGTTTGACCCGTGACAGTTATTACATTTTTAAGTTTGAACTTTTGCGCATTCTTGAAGACGAGACAATGTCAATTTAAATAAAGTAAAATCTACTTTCAAAGTGTAACTCAATATTGAATGCGAAACATGTCCTTGAAAACCTTTTTTTCTTGGACTGCAAATAAACACATTTGGAGCCAAGTTAAATGGCCCACTTCTCAACCATGCCAATCAAATATGCACATGTAAAGCTCTTTGTCAATCCATATACCATTTGGGTTGTGAGGGTTATTTGACCAAACTATACCACACTGATCAGTGAAGCTTGGCAAGTCGAGGTTATGGGAGCGTAGAAATACAGTACAATGGATTGTGGTACCCTTCCCTATGCTTCCCACCACATAGCCCACAGCCGATCACTACCTGCTATGCATTGTGGGTGCTTAAAGGTAGTGGGCCCATCAAAGCAATCGACCCCCCTTTACCTGGCTTTCAAGATCGGGTCCATTCCGGGCGTTTTGGTCAACAGCATTTAAACGTTATCAACTAGTGAAATGCTTACAATGGAACAATTGTCTTTTTAGTCAATACTTACGTTACGTGCGACTCTATTTTGCTGCTCTTCCCCCTATGCTGTGCACTATGTAGCCCCACAGCCTTTATAACCTGCAACAGTGGTGCCCAAAGCACGCATTTTGCAGACCTTATTTATACATGCTCAACCTTGTGAGAACAAGCTAATGATATATGAACAATTCGTGCGATTCAAAAATTCATACGATTCTAATACAGTTTACCATCTAATGAAGACAGACTCGTAGACTGCTGCCAATCAAGCAGAGATTCCTGGAAAATGTGCAGCATCTCCTTCCTGAGGATGACGATCCGTACGCCACAAAGAGCGGAGCCCTTCTGGCAAGATTCAGAGTACTGCTCGATGGCACCTAACATCGTATCTGCTACCACAGCTGGGTTGAGGCCCATTTTTCCTGTAACAGAAATGTCCATAGCACAATTCCTTAACGTTAATATTTTCATTATAAAAAATATGTGGAGATACCTGTGCCATAGAAAGTGAAGCTTTGTAAGACAATGGTATGCAGTTTGGAAGATTCTGTATACAAGCAATTAAATTCACTTAGATGCACTCATTGTACATTACCATTTGGACACCGGTCTGCATTTAATTATGATTTTAATAATCCAGTTTTTTAAATGTGTTGTCACAGTGTCTAGTGAATATCATTGTCCAGTTTTCAGATTCCATAGTTTGGAAAGTCCCTATAGAAAACACTGCCTTGTGCTGGATTAACTACATGTAAACACGCATAACTGTAACACTGGTCTCTGCAACTGAACATAATTAGAATGCCGAATTTAAATGATGACACAGTTAAGTTCTTACTGTGCAAATACTATGCAACTATTACACAGGCTGCACACACCTGTTCCAATGGCAGGGAATGAGATGTAGGGCACACTTCTCTTCTCACATATACGCAGCACTTTGGCCACACAGGCTTTGAGCTTCTGAGGATTGCTTGGGGTCGCCACGTGAATGATGTGTTTGCAATGCAGTGCTCCTCCACTTGTGACCACCAACGGTTTGTTTGCAATTTGGCCTGAGTATAACAAAGTTGTCAATGGTGAGTATTTTTTCAATGCTTTAGTAGAATACCAAAAAATACAGTACCTTTCTTGCTGGCTCTGATGGTGAATGCCTGCTATCCAGCATTCTAAAGATTATCGTTGGTGGATCATCCATATTTGAACTCCCAAACAATAATCATTACCTATTTACCCAGGAAGCTACACCAAGTGCAAGCACTGCTTTTCAACAGCATGGTATTTTTCTCATGTCAAGATGTTTTCAGACAACTTGTGTTTATGCGTGTGGAGGAAGCCGGAGCACCCGCAAAAAACCCACGCATGCAAGTAGGCAACATTCTATCTCGTATAGATGGGACAATATTAGTACACTCTTGCTGTACCACCTTCTCATAATCCAGCGTAATACATCTCAACACCAAATTGGGAAGGCAGTTTGGCAACATTTGTGTAATCCACCAACCTGCACCACCAGTACTGGATTGCAGGCATGCGTCACCACAGCCCGGCTACAAGGTGGACAGAATAGGGCAGCACAATTGATTCTTGAAGCCATCTGTGCAGATATTGGAGTGTTAGCCCCTTAATGTGTGTGGGGTTTCTCTGGGTATGGCAGTTTCCTTCCACATGTAAAATGTTCATTTAAAGAACTGTCCAAATATCCATTGCAGGGCCTACCTAAAAAAAGTATTTATAATAAGTGATGCTTCTCTGCATACATAAGGGCCTGTCCATAAATGACGTCACGCGATTTTGGACGATTTTTGACCCCCCTCACTCGTCACAGGGCGTCACAAAAAGTCAGACCCCCATCAAATATGACGTCACAAAGCTTGAAGCTTGATCCCCCCCCCCAAACCAATTTTCATTTTGAAAATAAAACATGCTTCAAATCGCTATAAACTATTGTCATTGTAGTGCGTATTTAATGTGGCCCTGCACTCTGATGTTGTAGGCGAAAACACGTATTAAAAAGGCGTTGGAAAGCTGAAATTCAGCATAAAATTCACTGGAAAATATTCATCGTCTAATTAAAACTGCAGATGTTCAGAATATTATATTTAAATTCTCTCATAATTATCATATATTAAAAGTAATTATTATAACTATAAAAAACATACTTGAAACTTAATAGTAGAATGAGGGAAAATGTAGAATACAATTATATCAATCACATTCATTCCACAGAATGAAAAGCCCTGGTAGAATCATTAAAATCTAAATGTTAAATAACTAAATTTATGCTTCTTCATGGAATAATAAAAAGGTGACCTTGGTAAATTTAAATAATCAAATAGTTACTAATGAAATTTAATCAAAATTTGTGTTGTTATAACAATTCTATTTAATTAAGTAGAACGTGTTGTTTATATTTATAGTTGCGCATTTTGATGTGACATCACATTTCTCAACCCCCCACCCCTCGTCACACATCGTGACGGCATTTATGGACAGCTCCTAAGGATGTTTTTTAAACTAACATATAAATTCAGTGATCAATCAGCTTCGAGGACCAATGTTACATTATGACTGTAATAAAACAGAAACCTTGAACACGTATATTCTTATACGTGTGTATTCTTATACGTGTGCATGTTTAAGTTTACTGAAATAAAATCAAAACGATACGTGTACTTGTGCATACAAAAAAAAAGATTCCTTACTCAAAAGATTCGATTTTTTTTCTGCCACCCAGCCAGCTGCTTTCATGATTGAATCGGTGATCCCTGTACAAGAACACACTTTTTTTTTCAAGGAATAAAGAACAGCAGAGCTGGATTATCCAAAAGCTTGGAGTGCAAGCAGGTTAGTGGGGTGCTCCACCAACCGTTCGCTCTGCCAGATGTTTCGGAGGCGATGTTCACTATCGCATATGAAGTCTCGTGTATGATATCTCCATGCTTGATCTCCACCAAAACCCCATTTATGCTCCTAGTTACAGGGTTGCCTGTGGGTTTTATTTTTGCATAAACAAATCAAACAAGACACTTGTGCAAGTCAAAATCAACAACGCACATAAACTTGCTTTACCTCACACTGGCGTTCAAAAAGCTTCGACAATGAGTCCACAAAACCTAACGGTGGCCATTATTAGATCCCATTATTAGATCACCCATGTGTTTTCGTGCTGAAGATTATTCAACAACTGAAGCTCCCTACAGATGGAGCACAACGTTAGGCATTTTACCAAACTACACATGGAACACACCAAAAAAAGCATTTGAGACACACGGCACAGCCTTGACACATTCCCACGTGACATTGTATTTTAAGGACATTTTAAAGCACTCAATTCTGACTTGCCCGAGTCAAATGATGGGCCAAGTGAACGCCTGAAAGCCGTTTGCTTGTTTTTCAGTGCGACAGAGATACGAGCAGACTTCCTTTTCTTCATGGTCACTTTATAGTATGTCGACAGAAATTGTTATTACAACACAAATACCAGTGTGATGCTTACATGCGTTGTAATGCATTGTTGAACAATTCCTAAATCGCTATGTAAACTGTTGTATCATTCAAAATGGATCCATATACCACATTAATGCATAAAATATAACTGAACACGTAATTGCATTTTATATACAGAATGTAGAATAAAACCTGATTTGTTGGGGTAGTCATCCATCTCAGCATCAAACACCTAGCAAACAAAAATTGTTAACTTCAAAACATGTTTCAAATAACTTTTAAAGAGCACAAATAAAATGAGAATGTATACAATGCATGCCAATTTACGACTGAACTTACCTTCATGGTTTGTTCTTTAAGAGAATTTAATACAAACCGCACTTCTTGCAATGTTGTAACATCACTGGCATTGCTGAACGCGACAGCCTCACTAAACATGCTCTCTGCCACGGATTTCACATCATACCCCAGGTTCCACATGCCCAGGACAGGCACAGAGATGCTCCGGAAGCTTGCAGTTCCAGCAATCGCCAGACAACTTTTCAGAATTTTACCAACAACCTGCCAGAGTACAACACAAAATCTGCATTTTCGATTTAGCAACTTTCATAACCCATTTAAGACTCTAAATAGGTGGAAACGTTAAAAAGATCCCACAATAACTTTGGCAAATAGTGTTTTTGTATAGCATATTTTTTTCCCAAACATATCGACATAAACATTACTCCACGATGATATGGAGGCACCAAATCACAGATTCTGTAAATGGCAGTTCGCTGCGAAGGTTCGACCAAATAGGGCAGTCAACTTGTGACCACAATTCGTTCACGAGACTCGTTCGCAAGTCAGAACACAATATACTGTATTTAAATGCCCATATGGTCAGCAATGAAATGTTTTGAAGCTTTCGTGACTGCAGGAATCCATACTCTTTGGTTCTTTCGGTAAAGTCACGTAGGTAGAAAAGTAAAATAATATATCACGACGTTTCAATCGCAACACAAGTGGTCGTCCTCAGGCGGAAAAAAAAAACTATAATCCAGCAGTGGAACTGCTGAACCAGCGAGAGAGCTGTTGCAACAAGAGGTTATATGTGGCGAAGGGCAAGCAGGCGGGGTCTTTTTTTTCCGCCTGAGGACGACCGCTTGTGTTGCGATCGAAACATCGTGATATTTTTTTATTTTATTTTTCTACCTACGTGACTTTACCGAAAGAACCTAAGTGTATAGTAATGAAATGTGTTATTTGAAAGGGATGCATTGTTAAACTCATAAGAAATATTGTACATTTGCATGTAATTTTTAAAAATACTTACCACGAGTCCTGATGCTGTCTTGCAATTGTGGTGACAATTAGTGACAATTATTCACCACAATTGCACACACACACACCAAGGATCCCATATATGGTCTGAACAGGCTGTTAGGGCAAATACCGTTTGCGAGCAGCGCCTATGGAGGCCGGAATGGCACACGAGGGGGTGAGTGGTACAGCACCACGCCCGGCCGCCTTTGTCTCCCCGTGGCAATGTTTACACGCCATACCAGGTACTAATTTGAGGTCGAGTCGACCTAGGGGAGGCCCATGACCAGTTCAGATAATGGTCACTGGTGTTGGCCATGAGCGGGAATCGAACTCGGGGAGGTGCTTTCGTAGTGCAGTGCGCTTAACAGCTACACTACCACTCCCCCACTCGCATTCACACACTCCCAGCGCGAGGCTGACTCATTACATCTCACAGAGGATCGCCCCACTGAACAAAATAGTTCCGTGGTTCAGTTTGCAAGTGCGAGGTCGCGTCAATGTGAAAAAATATATACATTTCATGGAAGTTGGTTCCTAAGTGCGGGTGATCGCAAGCCGAGGACTGCCTGTAATGGAAAAACTAATTTTCACAGACTCGTTGCTCCACGCACTGAGGGGGAAAAGGCAAGCAATTCCGTTACTTTGCAGAATATAGGGGGGAAGGACGGCACAGACTAGTTGATAAATTAATTAATGAAAAACCTGCGTATTTTGAGTTCATAGGTTTTTTTAAAGACCCAAATGGTGCACGTGGCTCTATGATAAAAAGGATATTTTCATTTTGTTAAGACTTGAAAAATGAACATCAGTTACATACAAATCACATCAGCATAGCTAGTCTGTGTAGATCCAAAACACTTTTCCCTCCGTGTTTCCCTGCAGCACCGTGTTACGCACACCCACGTCTGCAGATCACGCTGTGGCGGTCCATCGAAGTGATTTTAATTCACCAGTGTGCCATGGATTTTAGGAACAGTTGCAAACCAATAACCTATGAATTAGAGCTTCACGATTAGATTGTACATTTCTGGCATCTTCTGTACTCTTTTGAATGGAAATTACACCTATACCATGAAATCCATCACTTGTGCACATTTTTTCACAAAAATCAATTAGGATTATACGATTTTTGTTTGAAATCTTGTCTAGAAAAACATTTTCTGAATCTTGAAAGGTTAGGAATTCAATATTTACTATACTGGGTTAAGAGAGGTAAACTTATTTAAAAAACATCACACACCTGGGATGTTTGGTGTTTGGAGTTAACCTGTGGAAGCACTGTGTGGTAGACTTTTTTGCAGGCCAAGTTGCAGCCAAATGTGTCCGTTTCAACAATCTGGCCATCTGTGACATCTTTGCCTTGGCTTTGCAGAGTGACCATGGCTTGCATCTCTGGCCCAGCCTGTTTCAGCAGTGCCTTTGACACCACACCACTATTAAGGCACATACTGCGATCCACAATGTTGACGAGCACATCCGACTGCAATCAAAAGTAAAAAATACAGCAAAGGATGGGGTGACTTGAGTGAGGTCAGTGCACTCGGCTGGCACTGCTAAGAATCCTGGTATCAAATACAGGCAGTGCCTATGATGTATTCTCAAGTCTAGCGAGTTGATTTCATGGTCAGTCTGGTTACTAACGACTACAACAAAAAACATAAATTAGGTTCTGCACTTAATCAGACAATATTTCAGCTAAATGAATAACAAATATAGGTTAAGCTGTTACAACATCCATCTGTGGCAGAATGGGTGGGAAAGTAAAGCCCCCACTAGTGTCGACCAGAGGTCATTTCAAGGTATTTCAGACAGTTTTGATATTTGCGTTTGTGGGCCATGCTCTCACATGGCGAATTCCACTGCTCTGCAAAAGGTCCGAATAGATACTTTCTCTCAAGAAATTAGATAATCAGGATAAAACTTAAGTCAAACAAAAGTTTGTTTTTTACTCAGAAATAAACAATATTAAACGACAGCAAAGTGTCTTGCTGCAAAACTCAATAGGCATTATCACCACATTCATATGCGATGTGTTGATATCCTCAGAACAATTTATGTACTTTATTTTGTAGGGCTTCATTCAAATGCCACTGATTTTTTTAATTAAGTGCATCCAAATATACTCATGATTCAGACAATATTTGATCATTACATACCAAACCAATGTTTAAATAATTATTTAGTTATTGTCAATCCACTGTTTGTGACAGTATTCTCATGCCATGTCATGGTAGTTTGACGACACTTCACCATGCTGGTCAGTGCATGGTGGTGGAGCGGAGACCAAGATCGGTTCAGATATCACTCTCACCACTCATGTTATAGTTATAGTTGGAAATAATCAAAATTGCCAGATTCAATACAGTACACCAACCACTGCAACAATCACTCCACCCGAATGTAAAAAATGTTATGCATTAAAGATTGAAAAAACATACCACATCCTGTTCCAAGTTGCCAGCCACAATGGAGATTTTCATTCCTTTTTTCGTTGTCATTGTGCGTATTGGACTGATGGGCTGGACAAAACTGTAATTATTCTCAAAAGCAGATTTAAAGGCTTGAGACACCTTCTGATCAATGTCAACAATATGAAAACTTTTCAGCTTGTTTTCCACGTTCTTGGTTTTATTACAATGATGGATGATGACTTCAACCACGATGTCTGAGTAAACACCGAGAGGAATGCCATACATTCCGGCACCAATATTTGGAAAGGCAACAGAGCTATATCCTTCACGTTCTCCAATTTCCAGGCAGCTAGCTACTGCTTTCCTAAGGGAGTCAAGCCTCTGAGCCTTCATATGTTCACTCCAGCAAGGTACCACGGCATGTATAATGTTCTTGCATGGAAGTCTACCAGCACTTGTCACGACAGTATCCCCTGCCGTCAATTCTCCCCAAATACGGATATGTTCATCACATTCTCTTTGAACATCAGGACCAGCCGCATCACTTATTGCCTTGGCAAGGCCCACAATGTGCTTCAAATAAATGTTGCTTGAATTCACAATGGCATCAACACAATGGACCAATATGTTCCCAGTGTAAATGTATACAATACGACCAGCAGACAGCAATTTAATGCACTCAAGATCTTGTCCTAAGCATAAGGAACTTTTGTTGATAGATATACCCATTTTCAGTAGACAATTTTTGTCCTGGCAAATGTCATGGACTCTTTTCTCCTCTTTCTGTGCAATTTTTAAAGCTCCTGGTGAACTAATGTCTAGTTTCTCGACAAAGACATTGACAATCAAATTTTTTAAATAATGCTCCACTGCACTTACACTATCTGGATGACCTGAAATTAAATAACCTGTTTCTTGCTTGTTAACCTGCAAGTTGTTTTGGAAAATTGGGTTTTCTGAAAAATTTGTAATACTGTCTAAATATTCAATTACTTCGAGAGAGGTTACAGGAACATGCCTCTCAGTATATGCATTAATGTTGCAAAAATGTTCTAACATATTGAAAACCCTTTTCACATAGGCATCAAACCCTACCAAAACCACTTCACTACAGGAACCAACGCCATCAAAAACTTCGCTTAGAACACCATTTAAAGTACTATTTGTGCCTTTGATCTCTTCAATAAAGTTTCTCCATTTTGGAGTTGTTGTGGCACGTTTTGAATTTTGTGGAATCAAAAAAGGGACCTCTCGCAGAATATTTTTCATCTGATCTTCTGCCATTTGCGCATGTTCTTGAGTTGTAAGGATAATGACGCTCTGCCCATCAATAATACATTTGGCATTAATGTGTTTTTCATGGAAATAGCTTTTGCAAAAGTCATCCATATCTAAGCCACCCAAGAAGGTAATCATCATGTTGGACACGTTCAAGTGAATGTATTTCAGGTTTGATATTTCCATTTTAAGAGCCATTTCAACTGCATTCACACCATCTGGTGTTCCACACAGCATCACTGAAGACTTTTCTTTATCAATGTATAACGAAATATTGGGAAATTGAATCTTAAGTTTTTCTTCGATGTTTAGTAATTGCAATATATCAAATGTCTGGATCTCAATAATGACGTCAGTGTTGATATGGTCCTCTCGGTGGCAAGTGAAAGTTCCAGTCTCAATACCCGTGTCACTGGCATGTTCACAGGCATTTTGTGTCCGAGTTTCACAATGGACATCAGTGGTATTTCTTCTCCCTTCGCCTTTTAAGTCAATTGCAGAACTTACCGCTATGCGAGGTAAATTTATGGATTCCTCAAATTCCTCCACACGCAGGTGTGCCAATTCATCTTTTAGATTGTTTACAGGGCACTCAATACCTGGGGAGTAAAAAACATAATGAAAAAATTGTATTAGAACCCAAGTTGCAATGTTCACATAGGCCAATAATACATTATATGGCTTGGTGTGCCAGGTATAACGCTTGATCTTACCTGCTGAACACTTTGAACGTCTCTTATTCCGACGCTTGCAAGTATTGTCTGCATTTTGCTGTTGAAGTACAAAACACGAACTGTTACAATGTAACTCATTCTGAAGTTAATGTACTAATTAATGCATTACCAAGATTTATATGGAAAAGATGAGTCCACTGTGCAGTACTCACCTTGATTTGGCCACAATTTTGTTTTGCTTTTGGAGCCTTGTCACCGCAACACGTGAAATGGGCACCATCACCTCCCTTGACTGGTTTATACTCTGGCACTTACATCGCAAACAAGATTGACTTACAACGGGGCATAGCTTCCAAATCATAGTTTTCTTAACACCACAATGATGTATAGTACATGAACCAGACCATATAAAGCCAACAAAACTATGCTGTGCACATCAACTGCTGTATGTTTTCGTTTTAAAGCCCTGGACGCTGCAGGTATTAAACACCTCGCCGTAATACACTCAAAATACTGTATTCACAATTTAAATAAATTGCTAATACAGTGATTTAAAAGGACTGTAACTTTAAAAGATTGTTATACAGTGGAAGTCGTTACACCTTACTTTTTGTTTACATACCTTAACTCGCATGTTGCTTCACGAATGTTGTGCAAAAGTGATTTGGCATCATCTGGCTCTCAGCTCATAACTTCAACATTTACATCACAGCACGGTGATAAAAACACATTCAACTGCAGTTCATTTACTACCGGCAACACCACAAGCACACTTGCCGAGGTCCACATAAGCAGCTTGTATTTGCAGTCCATTATACCGAATACCCTTTTAAATCTCGACTTAAAAGCTTTCGTGACTGCAGGAATTCATATTCTTGGGTCTTTTCGATGTCACGTAGATAGGTTCAAAGAAAATAAAAAGACCCAAGAATATAAACACGTTTTTATTTTACCAAGCAGGGCCCACCGAGCTATAATGTATAGACATTTTTCAGAAGAGACCTGGCCACAAATGATGGCTCAACGAAGTGGCTTAGCGCGTGGAAATTTACAGCAGCCAAAACACTCAAACGCGTGATGTCGATTCCCGGTGTGGGATGGGAAAACCGGAGGACCTGGACAAAAATCCACGCGACCACGGGGAGCGAGAGAGTGACGCGGACTCCAAATATAAAGTGTCAGGGTCGGGATCGAACCCAACGACCTCCTGCATACCCAGGCGACGGAGATAAAACATTTCACACCACCCTGGTGGCACTCATCATGATGGTGGTCATCTTCCATCATCCTCCATGCGCAACCCCTAACTGGATTTAAACAAGGACCCCTCTCTCTCTCGCTCCTGTCCGTCGCCACTCATCGCGCCTCGTCAATCGCAGGCCACGTGGAAACCACGAGAACGAAATGGCGTCAACAACATTCGAGGCCACGAGTCTGGCCCCGTTCTTGTTGCCCTCCCCATACATTTAGAATCAACGCGCGTTTGGATGATTTAGAGGATTGTTTCCCGCTATAAATGTCCACGTGTTAAAAGCCACTTCGTCGAAGCTATCAATTTGTGGTTATTATTGACCAGATCGCTTCTCAAAAAAGCTACAGCTGTAAAAGCTCAGGTGGGCTGGCCCTTCACCTGGTGAAATAAAAACAAGCTTTAGCTTTTCCATATTTTGCACTCCCCTACCGTGTTTTTGCATCGTTCGTTGTTGTCACGTTCTGAGCCGCCCCTATTGTACATCTCTGAGAAAGCGCTTTCTAGCTCATCGGATTCCTACTACACACTGCTCCCGCAACTCGCCACTTGGCCGCCTTCCTTGTGGCCAGCTCACGCTACAAACAGCAATTTTCCCTCCGTCATTTCTCTCCTTCATCCTCGCTTCGACCATGCCCCTCCACCAACGTCCATTGCGGCACCCATTGCTCATCACTGACATGTCCTAACCCCCCTTCGTGAGCCGCTACTAACCAACTTAACTACCTAGCTACTAACCAACTTAACTACCCAGCTACTAACCAACTTAACTACCCAGCTACTAACCAACTTAACTACCCAGCTACTAAGCAACTTAACTACCCCGCTACTAAGCAACTTAACTACCCCGCTACTAACCAACTTAACTACCCCGCTACTAACCAACTTAACTATCCAGATACTAACCAACTTAACTACCCAGCTACTAACCAACTTAACTACCCAGGCCCTTGCCTCTTCCTGCCCCACTGGCTCCCTTCCACATGGAGTCGGCAATGTTCACCGCCTCCCCGAGGCCATCTGTATTATAGATGGCCGATCCGTCTTCGACCACGTTCCCACCCTATCTATGCCTGTCCACCTCGTCCTCCCTCCCCGACCGAGCCATAACCACCGACTCGCCCCCCCGACCCCAACTCAAATCCACTGAACCCCTGCGCCTGGCTCCATGCTCCCCACCAGCGCCGGCCGTCCGCCTTTTCCGCGCACTCGGCCCCTGCTCGTCGCGGCGCCTCTTGAGCAGCGTCGTCCCGGACTCCTCCATGGCGGGCGAGGCGAAGTTGGAGCAACTTGAGTCTCGGGTAACGCCGGGGGGAGGAGGAGGAAGAGGAGAAGGAGGAAGAAGAGGAGAAGGAGAGCGACGACGACGACGGCGCTCGCGGCCACGTGCGGCCATCGCGTGGTGGGAGCGTGGGCGCGACGGCGGATGGGTGGAAGGGGATTTGGCGTCTTTGGCGAGGGGGGGTGAGGGGTGGTGGTGGTGAGAGGGGGGGTGGTGGTGCCAGTCGTGGTGGGGTGAGGGGTGGTGAGGGGTGGTGGTGGTGAGGGGGGGTGGTGGTGCCAGTCGTGGTGGGGTGAGGGGTGGTGAGGGGTGGTGGTGGTGAGGGGGGGTGGTGGTGCCAGTCGTGGTGGGGTGAGGGGGGGTGAGGGGTGGTGGTGTGAGTCGTGGTGGGGTGAGGGGGGGTGGTGGTGAGGGGGGGTGGTGGTGAGGGGGGGTGGTGGTGAGGGGGGGTGGTGGTGAGGGGGGGTGGTGGTGAGGGGGGGTGGTGGTGAGGGGGGGTGGTGGTGCCAGTCGTGGTGGGGTGAGGGGGGGCGCGGGATGGTGGTGTGAGTCGTGAGGGGGTGGTGTGAGTCGTGTTGGGGTAAGGGGGGTGGTGTGAGTCGTGTTGGGGTGAGGGGGGGTGAGTCGTGTTGGGGTGAGGGGGGGTGGTGTGAGTCGTGTTGGGGTGAGGGGTGAGGGTGGTGTGAGTCGTGTTGGGGTGAGGGGTGAGGGTGGTGTGAGTCGTGTTGGGGTGAGGGTGGTGTGAGTCGTGTTGGGGTGAGGGGTGAGGGTGGTGTGAGTCGTGTTGGGGTGAGGGGTGAGGGTGGTGTGAGTCGTGTTGGGGTGAGGGGTGAGGGTGGTGTGAGTCGTGTTGGGGTGAGGGTGGTGTGAGTCGTGTTGGGGTGAGGGGTGAGGGTGGTGTGAGTCGTGTTGGGGTGAGGGGTGAGGGTGGTGTGAGTCGTGTTGGGGTGAGGGGTGAGGGTGGTGTGAGTCGTGTTGGGGTGAGGGGTGAGAGTGGTGTGAGTCGTGTTGGGGTGAGGGGTGAGGGTGGTGTGAGTCGTGTTGGGGTGAGGGGTGAGGGGTGAGGGTGGTGTGAGTCGTGTTGGGGTGAGCGTGGTGTGAGTCGTGTTGGGGTGAGGGTGGTGTGAGTCGTGTTGGGGTGAGGGTGGTGTGAGTCGTGTTGGGGTGAGGGGGTGGGGTGAGTCGTGTTGGGGTGAGGGGGGGGGTGGTGTGAGTCGTGTTGGGGTGAGGGTGGGGTGAGTCGTGTTGGGGTGAGGGTGGTGTGAGTCGTGTTGGGGTGAGGGGTGGTGGTGGTGTGAGTCGTGTTGGGGTGAGGGGTGAGGGTGGGGTGAGTCGTGTTGGGGTGAGGGTGGTGTGAGTCGTGTTGGGGTGAGGGGTGGTGGTGGTGTGAGTCGTGTTGGGGTTAGGGTGGTGTGAGTCGTGTTGGGGTGAGGGGTGAGGGTGGTGTGAGTCATGTTGGGGTGAGGGGTGAGGGTGGTGTGAGTCGTGTTGGGGTGAGGGTGGTGTGAGTCGTGTTGGGGTGAGGGGTGAGGGTGGTGTGAGTCGTGTTGGGGTGAGGGTGGTGTGAGTCGTGTTGGGGTGAGGGGTGAGGGTGGTGTGAGTCGTGTTGGGGTGAGGGGTGAGGGTGGTGTGAGTCGTGTTGGGGTGAGGGGTGAGGGTGGTGTGAGTCGTGTTGGGGTGAGGGGTGAGAGTGGTGTGAGTCGTGTTGGGGTGAGGGGTGAGGGTGGTGTGAGTCGTGTTGGGGTGAGGGGTGAGGGTGTGAGTCGTGGTGGGGTGAGGGGGGGTGGTGGTGAGGGGGGGTGGTGGTGCCAGTCGTGGTGGGGTGAGGGGGGGTGAGGGGTGGTGGTGTGAGTCGTGGTGGGGTGAGGGGGGGTGGTGGTGAGGGGGGGTGGTGGTGAGGGGGGGTGGTGGTGCCAGTCGTGGTGGGGTGAGGGGGGGCGCGGGATGGTGGTGTGAGTCGTGAGGGGGTGGTGTGAGTCGTGTTGGGGTAAGGGGGGTGGTGTGAGTCGTGTTGGGGTGAGGGGGGGTGAGTCGTGTTGGGGTAAGGGGGGGTGGTGTGAGTCGTGTTGGGTGAGGGGGGGTGAGTCGTGTTGGGGTGAGGGGGGGTGGTGTGAGTCGTGTTGGGGTGAGGGGTGAGGGTGGTGTGAGTCGTGTTGGGGTGAGGGGTGAGGGTGGTGTGAGTCGTGTTGGGGTGAGGGTGGTGTGAGTCGTGTTGGGGTGAGGGGTGAGGGTGGTGTGAGTCGTGTTGGGGTGAGGGGTGAGGGTGGTGTGAGTCGTGTTGGGGTGAGGGGTGAGGGTGGTGTGAGTCGTGTTGGGGTGAGGGGTGAGAGTGGTGTGAGTCGTGTTGGGGTGAGGGGTGAGGGTGGTGTGAGTCGTGTTGGGGTGAGGGGTGAGGGTGGTGTGAGTCGTGTTGGGGTGAGCGTGGTGTGAGTCGTGTTGGGGTGAGGGTGGTGTGAGTCGTGTTGGGGTGAGGGTGGTGTGAGTCGTGTTGGGGTGAGGGGGTGGGGTGAGTCGTGTTGGGGTGAGGGGGGGGGTGGTGTGAGTCGTGTTGGGGTGAGGGTGGGGTGAGTCGTGTTGGGGTGAGGGTGGTGTGAGTCGTGTTGGGGTGAGGGGTGGTGGTGGTGTGAGTCGTGTTGGGGTGAGGGGTGAGGGTGGGGTGAGTCGTGTTGGGGTGAGGGTGGTGTGAGTCGTGTTGGGGTGAGGGGTGGTGGTGGTGTGAGTCGTGTTGGGGTTAGGGTGGTGTGAGTCGTGTTGGGGTGAGGGGTGAGGGTGGTGTGAGTCATGTTGGGGTGAGGGTGGTGTGAGTCGTGTTGGGGTGAGGGTGGTGTGAGTCGTGTTGGGGTGAGGGGTGAGGGTGGTGTGAGTCGTGTTGGGGTGAGGGTGGTGTGAGTCGTGTTGGGGTGAGGGGTGAGGGTGGTGTGAGTCGTGTTGGGGTGAGGGGTGAGGGTGGTGTGAGTCGTGTTGGGGTGAGGGGTGAGGGTGGTGTGAGTCGTGTTGGGGTGAGGGGTGAGAGTGGTGTGAGTCGTGTTGGGGTGAGGGGTGAGGGTGGTGTGAGTCGTGTTGGGGTGAGGGTGGTGTGAGTCGTGTTGGGGTGAGGGGTGAGGGTGGTGTGAGTCGTGTTGGGGTGAGGGTGGTGTGAGTCGTGTTGGGGTGAGGGGTGAGGGTGGTGTGAGTCGTGTTGGGGTGAGCGTGGTGTGAGTCGTGTTGGGGTGAGGGTGGTGTGAGTCGTGTTGGGGTGAGGGTGGTGTGAGTCGTGTTGGGGTGAGGGGGTGGGGTGAGTCGTGTTGGGGTGAGGGGGGGAGTGGTGGTGTGAGTCGTGTTGGGGTGAGGGTGGGGTGAGTCGTGTTGGGGTGAGGGTGGTGTGAGTCGTGTTGGGGTGGGGGGTGGTGGTGGTGTGAGTCGTGTTGGGGTGAGGGTGGTGTGAGTTGTGTTGGGGTGAGGGGTCAGGGTGGTGTGAGTCGTGTTGGGGTGAGGGGTGAGGGTGGTGTGAGTCGTGTTGGGGTGAGGGTGGTGTGAGTCGTGTTGGGGTGAGGGGTGAGGGTGGTGTGAGTCGTGTTGGGGTTAGGGTGGTGTGAGTCGTGTTGGGGTGAGGGGTGAGGGTGGTGTGAGTCATGTTGGGGTGAGGGTGGTGTGAGTCGTGTTGGGGTGAGGGGTGAGGGTGGTGTGAGTCGTGTTTGGGTGAGGGTGGTGTGAGTCGTGTTGGGGTGAGGGGTGAGGGTGGTGTGAGTCGTGTTGGGGTGAGGGGTGAGGGTGGTGTGAGTCGTGTTGGGGTGAGGGGTGAGGGTGGTGTGAGTCGTGTTGGGGTGAGGGGTGAGGGTGGTGTGAGTCGTGTTGGGGTGAGGGGTGAGGGTGGTGTGAGTCGTGTTGGGGTGAGGGGTGAGGGTGGTGTGAGTCGTGTTGGGGTGAGGGGTGAGGGGTGAGGGGTGAGGGTGGTGTGAGTCGTGTTGGGGTGAGCGTGGTGTGAGTCGTGTTGGGGTGAGGGTGGTGTGAGTCGTGTTGGGGTGAGGGGGTGGGGTGAGTTGTGTTGGGGTGAGGGGGGGGGGGTGGTGGTGTGAGTCGTGTTGGGGTGAGGGTGGGGTGAGGGTGGGGTGAGTCGTGTTGGGGTGAGGGTGGTGTGAGTCGTGTTGGGGTGAGGGGTGGTGGTGGTGTGAGTCGTGTTGGGGTGAGGGGTGAGGGTGGGGTGAGTCGTGTTGGGGTGAGGGTGGTGTGAGTCGTGTTGGGGTGAGGGGTGAGGGTGGTGTGAGTCGTGTTGGGGTGAGGGTGGTGTGAGTCGTGTTGGGGTGAGGGGTGAGGGTGGTGTGAGTCGTGTTGGGGTGAGGGTGGTGTGAGTCGTGTTGGGGTGAGGGGTGAGGGTGGTGTGAGTCATGTTGGGGTGAGGGGTGAGGGTGGTGTGAGTCGTGTTGGGGTGAGGGTGGTGTGAGTCGTGTTGGGGTGAGTCGTGTTGGGGTGAGGGTGGTGTGAGTCGTGTTGGGGTGAGGGGTGAGGGTGGTGTGAGTCGTGTTGGGGTGAGGGGTGAGGGTGGTGTGAGTCGTGTTGGGGTGAGGGTGGTGTGAGTCGTGTTGGGGTGAGGGTGGTGTGAGTCGTGTTGGGGTGAGGGGGTGGTGTGAGTCGTGTTGGGGTGAGGGGATGGGGTGAGTCGTGTTGGGGTGAGGGGTGAGGGTGGTGTGAGTCGTGTTGGGGTGAGGGGTGAGGGTGGTGTGAGTCGTGTTGGGGTGAGGGGTGAGGGTGGGGTGAGTCGTGTTGGGGTGAGGGTGGTGTGAGTCGTGTTGGGGTGAGGGTGGTGTGAGTCGTGTTGGGGTGAGCGTGGTGTGAGTCGTGTTGGGGTGAGGGGGTGGGGTGAGGGGGGGTGAGTCGTGTTGGGGTGAGGGGGTGGGGTGAGTCGTGTTGGGGTGAGGGGGTGGGGTGAGTCGTGTTGGGGTGAGGGGGTGGGGTGAGTCGTGTTGGGGTGAGGGTGGTGTGAGTCGTGTTGGGGTGAGGGGTGAGGGTGGTGTGAGTCGTGTTGGGGTGAGGGGTGAGGGTGGTGTGAGTCGTGTTGGGGTGAGGGTGGTGTGAGTCGTGTTGGGGTGAGGGGGTGGGGTGAGTCGTGTTGGGGTGAGGGGTGAGGGTGGTGTGAGTCGTGTTGGGGGGAGGGTGGTGTGAGTCGTGTTGGGGTGAGGGGTGGTGGTGGTGGTTTGAGTCGTGTTGGGGTGAGGGGTGAGGGTGGTGTGAGTCGTGTTGGGGTGAGGGTGGTGTGAGTCGTGTTGGGGTGAGGGGGGGGGTGAGTCGTGTTGGGGTGAGGGGGTGGTGTGAGTCGTGTTGGGGTGAGGGGTGGGGTGAGTCGTGAGGGGGTGGGGTGAGTCGTGTTGGGGTGAGGGTGGTGGTGTGAGTCGTGTTGGGGTGAGGGTGGTGTGAGTCGTGTTGGGGTGAGGGGTGAGGGTGGTATGAGTCGTGTTGGGGTGAGGGGGGGTGAGTCGTGTTGGGGTGAGGGGTGAGGGGGGGGTGAGTCGTGTTCGGGTGAGGGGGGGTGAGTCGTGTTGGGGTGAGGGGTGAGGGTGGTGTGAGTCGTGTTGGGGTGAGGGTGGGGTGAGGGGGGGTGAGTCGTGTTGGGTTGAGGGTGGGGTGAGGGGTGGTGTGAGTCGTGGTGGGGTGAGGGGTGGTGTGAGTCGTGTTGGGGTGAGGGGGGGCAGTGACCTTGGGTTGAGTCACGTGGCCTCCGAGGTTGCACCTGACGACAAAGACTTAGTGGCGAATTTCGGGTATTGGGTGGAGTGAATCCAGTGGCAGGGTGGGGTAAGGTAGATTATATAATAATGTAAACCATTTAAATTTTGATTTAAAGCTTTCGTGACTGCAGTGATTCATATTCTTGGTTCTTTCGGTAAAGTCACGTTGAAGGGAAACATTTACCCAAGAATGTCAGTGTGTAGCGCGCGTGACGTCACTCCACGTCGACCAGCCCCCCTCATTAATAATCATGAACAGGTGACGTCCTCCACATGGACCCGCCCCTCATTAATAATCATGAGCGGGTGGGGTCCTACACATGGACCCCCCCCCCCCCTAATTAATTATCATGACCAGGTGACATCCTCCAAATGGACCACCCTCATTAATAATAATGAGCGGGTGACGTCACTCGACATGAGGGTCGGGGGGGGGGGCCTCCTCCCCCCTCCTCAGCGTCAACTTATAACCCTCACTGCAAAGAACCCTCACGTCACGGGATCTCCGTAACGCTATTACCTACTATAATTACTCTTTAGTTCTTTCGGTAAAGTCACGTAGGCAGCGGATGACGTCACTCCACATGAGGCACCCCTCCACAACCATGAGGGGGTGACGTCACTCCACATGCCGCACCCCTCCCCAATAACCGTTAGCGGATGACGTCACTCCACATGGGGTAACCCCCCCCATTAATCATCAGCTGAACAATTTTTTCTATTGAATATTTCTGATTTACTGCAATTTTTGACCGTCCTTGGACTCGCAAAAAAGCTAGTAGCATTAATAATAAACTAGCATTTTGCCCGTCCAAGGACGGGTGTATTGCAGTAAATCTGAAACTTGCAAGTGAAAAGCACAGACCGTGACGTGATATTAATTGCATCAATTCGTGTGCAATTTGTAAGGCCGCGGTGACACAGAGTTATTTTATTTAAAGGTTATAATCCCTTGTTCATCATGACGTCATTTTTACTTTGATGTCTCAACAATAGCGTCACGGAGATCACGTGACGTGAGGGTTCTGCCTTTGTAGTGAGGGTTGTGAGTTGACGCTGAGGAGGGGGGAGGAGGCGCCTCGCCCCCCCCTCCTTGTTGAGTGACGTCAGCCGCTAATTATTATTAATGGTGGGGGGTGTCCATTTGGAAAATGTCACCTCATGATTATTAATGAGGTGGGGGGGGTGCTACACATGGAGTGACGTCACCCGCTCATGGGGTCCATGTGGAAGACGTCGCCTGTTCATGATTATTGAGGGGGCTGGCCGACGTGTAGTGACGTCACGCGCGGGACACACCGACATTCTTGGCTCATTCTTGGTTCTTTCGGTAAAGTCACGTAGTTGGGAAACAATAAAATAATAAAAATATAAAACAATAAAATTCTCACGACGTTTCGACTGCAACACAAGCAATCATCATCAGGTGTGAAAACCACAACAAGAAAATTTGTTGTGAGAATTTTATTGTTTTGTATTTGTATTATTTCATTGTTTCCCTTCTCCGTGACTTTACCCAAAGAACCAAGAATAGGAATCCCTGCAGTCACGAAAGCTTTAAATCAAAATTTCATACACTACTTGACAAGGCTGGCGATTAGTGTGGGTTGAAGTGGGGCAAACCAAGACCAGTTTTATATACTACTCACCAATGATCTTAGCCATGACCAGAATTCAAGATTCAACGGCGAATAACGGTGCCACAATTTGGATGTTAATGAGTATGTGACCCTGATTTGTAGACTAGAGCAGCTGATATTCTATGGATGTAGAGACGTGTGAACTAAATTTATGCAAAATAGTTGAATTGCGTCAAATCACATTAACAATGCTACAGATTACAATCCGCTGTGTAATTGTATAGAAATCTCCTTATACACAAATTTTCAGTATCCGTTTATTGCACATTAAACAAGACCAAACATATGCATTTGCATTGTATAACACAGCAATATCACAAAATTGGCCATTATCACATTCCTCAATGCTGAACATTAAATGTAACTTAAAGTCTTATATGAGAAAGGTTGCTTCGAGATTCTTCACAATAACACTTTATTTTATTAATAGGCTGCCACTTTAAAGTCAATCTAAAAATGGCATTTTAAAGAACCTCATAAGCTTCCTCCATTAAACATGGATTTTTAAGAAAATTAGATTAAGGATTTTTACTGTATTCAAGCTGAGCAGTTTAAAACTGTGAACTACAGTATCAAGATTGTGAAATATTCCGACAACTGTATTTGTAACTTAACTTTAATAATTACCTACTTCTCGATTATTTTCAGTATGCTGGACAACCCCCGGACAATAAATTAGTCCGGCTTCAAAAGTTTTACTGTAAACACTAATGCTGGAAAAAAACAAACCTTGAAAACAACCAACCGTGAGTTAACTACTGCAGCGCACATCGTAAAATGTATAAACTGGAAAATATACAATTATATCAACGCAACAAAGAATAAAATGTCAACACTCTGATAGACTTGACAAGGCATTTATGTACATTTTGAACCACAGAATTCACAGCCAACAGGCAACTTATTTAGAGAAGGTTATGAGGTACTCTGGGTAAGCCTGATTGTCGTAGAATACCACAAACATGCTCGGTGAAAAGCAATTGTCGACCACGCTATCGTAGCGTACAGTTTTAGAAAACGGACTTTTCAGCGGTGGCTCCTTCATGCTCGCGTCCCCTTTGCAATAGGACCCAGTGAGAACACGGGCCTGGAACATGTACTTGGTTCCATTGGCATCGGGTTTGGAATATGTGTCAGAGGCCGAGTACCAAGCGTTCAATGCAAAGTATGTCCCTACACCTAATACCGTAGCTGTGGACAGAAAATATTGATAGTACACAATTTATGGAATTTTTTTTGTAAACTACAATTCAGTGTAAAATTTTTTTTTAAATACATAGCATTTTCCATGATATGTTTCAAACAATTTTACATTGGAGGTAAACCCCCGTTGGCTTAAATTACTCTCGTAAAACCTCTCGAAACCAGACATGGACGGGGCTTGGAGCAATTATATGAACTCAATATTTCCAATTTAAATATCACTGCCATTGAATGTGTTGCCATCACCATGAAAGAGGTGGATGGCTCCAGATTTTCTTGAAGTCGTCTTCTTACAGCAAGTAATGCACAGTATTTATAAAAATGAATGTTCAAATATATTGCAGTAATGTTTTTTTAAAATATATATTTACACAATTTTCAATACATTTACCATGCAAAATATTCAAAAAAGTATTTAAGTAATGGATTTACATGAATGCTGTACATATGCAAATGGCGTTACCAATTACCACTTACAGAGCCCCTGCTCACCGACAGCTTCAGTCTACCACAGCCTGCGAGTGATAGTGACCTTGACCCACTGGTTTTGGAATGTAGTTGTTATACTGGTAGGAAACGTAGTGGACTGGAAGCCCAACTGGGATTAATTCACAGGAGGCAGGGGATTAATTGTGTATGTCTGTCCACGTCGGAGGGGTGGGGCTGGGTGGGGAGGGGCTGGTCACCCCGTGGTGCCCTTATATGGACTGGAAGCCCAACCGGGATTCACAGGAGGCAGGGGATTATAACACTGCACTTTCTGGTGCGACCTCTTTTACGCTGCACTTTCTGGCGTCGTTTTATAATTCTGCTCACTTTTCATTTTGCTTTCTTCTGCGCACGACCCTAACAAGTTTGGCTTAAATATCTGTACATAATTACTTCATAATTACTTCAAAATTTCCTACCAGCCCCCTCCGCAGTAATGTGTTTCATTAAATACAACTTTAATCAATTCCGTTTAAATTAATGGAGAACAGTATTGCAGACTTAATTATTGTAGAACATCTTCTGCTTCTGTGCACAGCTTAATTAGTGCACGCACAATGTTCTGGCTGGAGTTGTTTTGTTCTATCTTTTCACATACAGTACCTCTAATTCTATAACTGAATCGTGTCTGGCTTTGAGAAGTTTTACTGAACTTTCAAAAAAACTGATTTGAACATAAAAAGTCTAGCTGGTCACCGTATATATGCGTACCATTTTTTCCAGCATAGCTGCGATTGAATCCGTGGTGATTAATGTTGTCGATGGAGTCTGATCGCGTGCCGTGGAAAAGCAGCTTCTCACATATCACCTGCCCATCGTTTCTTGACTCAATTGACTTCTTCATGACCTGATAGGTATGGTACAGGCTCATGTTTTGGATCCTTTCAATCTGGATGACAAAGCAAGTCACTCCAATTACTATGAAATACAATTCTGAATCTTTAAGCATATTGCAGTAAATCTGAAAAAAAACAAATTTCGAATTACTTACTCTGAAGACCTTGAAAGCGGTGATAGTTTTTAAAAAACGAGTCTCAACATTTTTGTATTCATCCGATTGTGGATGGAGCCAAACCCTCATCACTTCTTGTCCTTTTGGCATTCGTGCCCAGTTGAGTGGTATGTCAATTTTGAGTGCTGAAAACACAAATGATCACATTTGGATATTGATAAAACATTGTTTCTGAAAAAGTTATGCAACGAAGCACAAATAAACATGTTTAGAACGTTCAAACCAACAAAACAGAGTTAGAAGTATACACGACTGCAAAGGGGAAACTATACAGGGCAGCCTGATACACTTAATGAGGACTGTGAAGATACTTGTAAATATTAAGAGGCGAGCCAAATCCGCTCTAGTCTGCAGTTAACACCAAGATGGAACTGGAAGTATGAGGAAAAAGGATGATCGAGTCTTATAGAAGCCTTAAACCATCTACCAATGGAAGACTGCGAAATATTTCATGCAAACTAATATTATTTTGTATTCCTAAAGTTTACCCATATTTAACGTTGCATTTCAACTTCATTCCAAAGCCTCAAAGTTACTGTCATTAAAAACATAGCCATTCTTATCAAGGGAAATAAACACTGACCGTGTGGATCAGGCGGCTCTTGGAATATGCATTCTCTTCTCACTCTGATGGTTTCACCTTGTGGATTAGTTGCTTCATTTTTATTAAAATTGATAACAAGATTTCCTGCAGGCCTCTTGATGACGACTTGTTTTTCTTCCCGCAGAAAAGCTCTCTCAATTTGTATGACTTCGGCTTTGTGAAAAGCTTTCATTTGTCCATTGTCATCAAACAGCCACTTGGCAAATGAGGTGAAAAGGGATTCCTCTATGTGTTTTTTCTCCAACTCACTCATTACTTTATTCACATTTGTGGCAGCTGAAAACACATCTGAACTCATACCCTCAATTTGGATGTGTGTAAAAGCGAGTGTGATCTTCACATCACAATCGGATTCAACTTTTTCCAGTACGTTTATGTCTTCATCTTTCAAAGACGAGACATAATTGCTTTGAATTCTCTTGGGGCTGCATTCCTTATCAACTAATTCTTTCATCATTTTGCTCACATCGTCAACATTATTTTTCAGCTTTCCAAATACTTTTACAATGACAACCTCGTTTTGGTAAGCGGACTTAAATGGCGGCACCTTCCGTGGCACGCTTGGTCTTTGGGGAGTAGGCAAACAAAATTCACCAATCATAGCGGCCTGCGAGCAGGCAGCTTCGTTTAAACCGCTGTAGCTGCTACCTAAAACTGACAAGCAAAATAATCAACAACTTAGTCTTGTGCCATAACTTGTAACATTCAGTGAAAAATCTGATGTCGATCATGAGGGTCACTTGACCCGACTTCATGGTGCCAAATGTGGGTTGGTTAAGTGGGACGGGCCCAGGGCAGTTATGCAGTGGCTAGCACACTGCACTATGAACCAGGCTCCCGAGTTTCATTCCCGGCCACTGCTAAGATCAGTGGCGAGTGATATCTCTAGTGATCCTGACCAGTCAAAATCCCCATGACCAACATGGCAAGAGGAAGCCTCGTCCAGTCGTGGATTGACAAAGGTTGTAAATTAAGATCAGCTCTCATGAATTTAAAACACACCTATTTATTATCAACTATAATCTGTACATCTTTATTAATGTACAATTGTCACCAGTGCTTACACCGAAACAATATATTATTTCAGAAATAATTCTTTTCAAATGTTTACAATTTTTTTTATACTCTACAGAAAAGTTATGAAATCATATGTTATATGCATTCACAATTTCAATGCATGTAAAATATCCATACCTATAGACCCAACTCTGGCTGCCAGGGTCATAGTCCAGTGTGTGGACCACTGCACCATCACTCTCCACACAACACCAAGTTCCCCCATATAGCCGAGAGGTGGTTGAGGGAAGTTCTGATAGCCAATACTTATGAAGGTTGGCACGCCGCATGAGGTGGTGGTTGTGGCCAACACCACACCCAAGCCGCCTTTGTCTCCAGTGCTGAAGTGTACATAGTGCACCACCTATTCATTTAAGGATGAGTTTACCAAGCACAGGTCCAGGACAGTCAGATAATCACCACTCATGTATTTCATGGCTGGGAATTGAACTCAGGCTGCTAGCTTCATCGCAGTATGCTAACCATTACGTCACCACTCTTCACACACATACACTATGGATAAGTCATGTGGCTCAAGATGTGGTTATGGAGGCTCTGCTTGATCTGTATAGGAGCACAAGGGTGCTGTTGTATCTGGACAGGGATGAAAGAGTGCTCCTGTGTCTGCATGTCACGTGGAAGCATCATGCATGAGGGTGCAGGAGGCTAAGCCAGCTGTGGTGTGGTGGCCACTTGCACAACCTGCTGTTATAGCAAGGTACACGTACCTCGAAGATGTTTGGCCAGCTCTGCCTGAAAGGCCTGTGAAAATACCACAACTGTAAGTATTTTAACTGATAACGCTTTAGCTTTAACACACTGAAAAAAGTTTAATAATGTTAATATATTCAATGAGCTTCCATGAAATGGTCTCCTCCAAAACATCAAAATCCTGGAAACAAGGCTGTGGTCCAAACGACCCTAAACACCCATTCTCTCAGATGTGGTGAAGCCTGCTATTTGAATGGGTGACCACCAAACCAGGCCTTTCCAAGTGTTATATAGGTGCATGGATTTTATCCGGCTACTCCGATCTCCTCCCACATGCTACTCATTAATGGTTTGAGCCAAACATCCCAATGCAGAACCTTTCTGAAAAGGTGAGGCTTTTCTGTATAAATAATTGTCATTACTGGATTATTATAGTACTGTTTTATAATTTAGTTTATTATACGACGACGCTCACATCAGTTCCTCAAAACATGGACCGACATTCAGTAAAAAAAAATGGCATACATCTGTGCAATTTAAGCAGGTGTTCAACATTCTTCGAAAGTCAACTATGCAGTATTTCCAGGCTTTTGTATACTTTGCCCTATGCAGAACAGTACTTGTTCACATATCCTTTTAGACTTGTCCATGTAAAAGGCCTAGTGTGTCAGACTTACTGAAATGACGAGCTGGTCTTTGGAGAAAATCACAAATCGGATGTCCTTCAGCATTGTTTTCTGATGACTCTGGCTGAAGTTGATAACTTCTGAAAACATGAAACTTGAAACCATCGCTGGTGGGTAACTGAGCATTCCTGTGCCAAGTGCTGGGAAGGAGATGGAAGAAACCCCGTCTCGATGGGCCATCTCTAGGCTATGTTTCATGAACTTGTGGAGATGTTTGCCATTGTCCCAGGAACCCAGGCTGGTGTGGTACACCATGTGACAGCAAAGATTAAGGCCTGTCACGTCCGTCTTCACAATCTGCCCAGAACGAATGGATTGGCCCTGGACTATATTGTCAACGAGATTCTGCAGTGTCGGACCGGCCTTACGGAAAATGGCACTGGACACCTTTCCAGAATCCAACTTCATGTTTGCCGAGGTTGTGTTTATTATGACATCCGACTGCAATAAAATAGAATTACAAGTTATTATATTCTTGCACAAATGTTTTTATTATTAATGCTTTCCAAGTAAGGTTGAAGGTATGTGTAACAGGCATGCACTATTGCTTTTTAATATGAACGAAAATTTAAAATAAATTTGGATTACTAGTTGGCACTTACCCTATTCAAAACTGGCAAAATTAAATCAACCAGTTGCCCAAAAACTCCACGTAAAAACCAGAGCCAAAAAGACTACACTAATATTATGCAAATCGACTATGTTCTGACATCTACCCATTTGTTTCTGTATTGCAAATATATATATTTCGGAAGACGATGCATGTTGGAAAGCGTTACATAATCCATGCAAAGGGTGTGAGACTACAGCCCTCTCGTAGCCCCTGTTACGTGTTTTCATGTTACCTTAAATACAATAGCATCATCTCGGCAAAACGGATGTCACTAAGTTTTTATCCATGTGACCAGAATGCTGAAAAAAGACCCAATGTAATGGGCCAGAAATCACTGCACACCATATACTCAGCTCACCCCTGGACGACAACCCTAAGTATGTTAAAACCACGTTTATGATACACTGTATTGCAAAATAATAGGACTGTTTTATCATGCTTGTGCCTTGAGCAAATTTTCCACTAAATACAATATCAAATTCTACACACACAACTTACACTGGGAAAATACAGCACTCAATTAATCCAAAAGCTTTCCTGAAGTTGTCAGATCTATTGAAAAGTATGCAGATAACAATGAATCGCAAAACATACTTTTCTCGTGCTATTTATAGAGTATAAAATACTTACGAGAGTACAGTATTATGCGAGGTGTTTTACTGCAGTACGTGTATTGCAATTATGACAGACTGCATTATGTGACAGAATGTCACTGAGATTTACAAACATTGTATAGATCACAATGCAATAATTTGTATTACTGTACATTTCACCAGACTTACATTTTCTTCTTCAATACTGCCAATAACCAAGGAGATGTTGAGTCCTTCATTTGTAGTTATGCAGCTTGGACTGGTGACTGTTGTTGCTGAACTCTGGGTTTGAGGACAGCCTGGATGTAAGAATGCATTTTCATTCTGGACCAATAAATCCACAACTCTATCTGGCTCATCTGTAACTGGAATTTTCCCAACCTTACACAGGAGAGCATTTGCAAGAGCATCGAGTACACTGTCATCGACATCGATAAAGAGGATGTCGGTCAGGGAATTATCAGCATTGTCTTCTTCTTTACAGAAAGACTCGACAGCATCAATGAGTGTTGCAGTGTAAATGTCCAAAGGATACCTATACCGCTCAAACAAAAGACCTGGTATTGCTACACTCCGGTGCCCAATTGTCCCTGCTGTCATCAAAACGTTCTGAATCCCCTCCTTTACCAGTTTCATTTTGGAAATATCTATACATGTATTCCATGAATTTTTCTTTAAATATCCACAGATGATGTGAGCAATATTCTGGCATGGGAGCTTTCCTGGGCTCGTCATTACTACTTCTGCAGGCTTTAGCTCTCCACTTTCATGAACGAGGTCATTGCATTCCATCTGTATGTCTGAACCTCCGATTTCTAAAAGGGTTTTTCCAAAGGTTCCATCTGTCAAAATTTGCAGTTTTTCTGTGGCTGTATTCACAACCACATCTACCGGCGTTTTAAAAATGTCCCCTTTGTAGATTGAGATGGTGTGGCCTCCTGGTAAATCCTCCTGACACTTCAGCTGCAAAAATGGATACTGAGCAGCCCCAATCTCAATGAAAACCATGCAACCTTTATCTTTTGACACTTTACTTTTGGCAAAGTCCTCATTTTCACGTAAATATTTGGCAGCTCCTGGCGTATTAATCCTGAGCAGATTTGAGCAAAGCTTGAATCCCTTTTCACAGATAAACGTTTCAATCTCATTTACAATGCTAGATTGTCCAACTATCTGAAAACCTGAAACAGGTTCATACTCTACTGTGATATTTTTACCCAAAAGTTTAGTGTCATGCAGTATGAGCTCATGTTTCTCCAAAAACTCCAGTTGATACTTTGGCATTACCATGAATTTTGTAACGGTACAGTTGTCTCTACAAAATACTTGCATTCTGCCATAGGCATCTTTCACAGCAGGGGTAAAACCTGCAATGACAACTTCGGTGCAGGAACCATATTGGTCTTCAAATGTTCGAAGAATTATTTGTTGACATTCATCACCCCTGCGTTTTTCAAGATCAGTCAATAGAATTGTCCATTCTTTTGTTCTGGTTGAGTCCCTTTGTGCCTTTGGAACACAAAACAACTCTTCCGTGAATGTTTCATTTATGCAAGACTCCGCTTTTTCTGCATGTCCAGCAATGGATATCAAAGTGAATGTGTCATTCATTTGACCACTTTTTAATTCTACAATGGCATATATTGAGCTTTTTTGAAACTGCGTATTCAATGTTTTCACGACACCTGGTACCGCAAACATTTTTAGAACATGATCAGAAATAACCAAATGTTTTATTGATATGCTCATTAGAAGATTGTGTATTTCTTCTGCAATTATTTGACAATCTTTTGACATGCCCGTAACTGTTATGGAACTGAAGCCTTCATCAAATTGTAAATGCAAATGATTCAATTTAGCGCAAAAATCTTCAATGTTCAGGAACTGCATTAAATTATAGTTATCTGGGCTTTCTAGTGATATGCAATCACTGATGATCCGACTTTCCTGAGAGAGGTTATCCTCAGCATTCTTTACAAAGGGCTTCAGCTGTTTACATACATCTTGCACATCCTGATTTCTCCCAGTAACAAAGATCTGTGCTTGTTGACAGTCATAACCAACCAGCACATGATCAGGCATTGAGACTTCTTGTTTAACTCTTTCCCATGCAGCTTTAGCACAAGGCAAATCATTCTTAGAATACTGTTCATAGAATTTTCGAAAACATGTCTCTGTTGTTTGCTGCCACTTTTTAGCAAGGCTTTGATAATTTACTGCGCCCTTGTCTAAAATGGGTTTAAAGGTAATGTTGCCATTTGACCCTTCACCATGAGAAAAGGAAGCATCTGCCTGTTCTAGAATGGATGTCAGTTCTTTCAATGCAAAACAACTGTTTAAAATATACTGCATAACCATGATATCAACTGGTATGTAAAATGGTTCAGGGTCCTCTGATAGTTGATCTTGTTTTCCAAGGGCAGAACATATTTCATCATAATAGGCAACGACTTTCAGTTCCGTTGTGCACAGATTGTGTTGCCTTGACACAATTTCTTCAACAACTAAAAAAAAGAGCATAAAAGGTTGTTTCAACAAAGGTTTCAGCCGGTCGGAATCAGAATAGTTATCCTGGAGAAATCCGATGAGCTATGAAGCTCTTTTTCACAGATGTCCAGCAAGGGCGGGTCAGAAAGTTACAATAACCACAAAAATGCATTGCAACAGGGCGATGGGGTAGTATAAATATAAATCTACACACAATGCAAATAACTTGCATAGTCCTATCTTCAAATTATTAACGTGAAGAGTAAACATGACAAATGTACTGTACTTCAAATTGCAATGTGTGATAATTGCAATAATATGACAAGTACTAACTTAGTAAATAAAGAAATGTAAAAATGCAAAGCTATGAAATAAAAAACTATCATTAAGGGACAGTTAAAATGTAAACAGTACTAATACAAGTTAATATTCGCAACGAAGGTAATGATTTATTTATTTTAAATAAAAAACATGTCTTTTGTAATTAAAGTTAATTTCACATGCTTTACCTCTAAATTAATCAAAGCAATGTGTGAATCTACCTAGATTTTTTTTTTTTAAATCACGTTTATAATGCGCATTCCATCATAGGATTCCAAAGTAGGAAACAAAAACAAAACCAGGGCAATTAATCAAACTAAAGGTTGAAGGTCGGTTTAAAAAGATGGGCTTCCAAAGCAGACCGAAATATCGGCCGACTCTGCCTGATTTCAAGCTTGGGTGCCACGCTAACAAAAGTCCGATGACCAAAAGAGCATAACCTAGACCTGGGAGTGCCGAGCAGCTGGAGGTCAGAATATCTTAAGGACCTTGATAGAATATATAAACGTATTAGGTCCTGAAAGTAATGTGGGGCGAGCCCTTTTAAAGCCTTATAAGGTTAATAGCAGTATCTTCAAATCCAATCGGAATTTGACTGGTAGCCAATGAAGAGATAAGAAGACTGGTATAATGTGCTCATGGAAAAAATGTCTTTTGCAAATCAATCTTACGATTAAGGTATTCAAAGTCAACGAACCCAATAAGCACTGGTCCAGGTCTAATGCTGATCGCCATTGGTGCCTCAGAGCTAGATGTGGAAATTACAAATTCCAAGACGGAACCAGCCTATTCATAAGATGACCAATATTGTATATATAGTAGTTTCATCAACCCCAAATAGATGATGGGCTGAACTTCTAATGAGCATGGGAACGTGCAACCCCCACCAACCAGCTACGATTAAGATTAAAATATACCTCAACAAGTTTTTAGTTTAACACGTAGGCTTTCACGACCAATATCATCCATAAGAGGTTTTTGGGTTAGATCGCATAAATATGTGTCGTTAAAACCCACCACCACCCGACACAGCCAACTAGTAAGGGTTGTCACGTAAACAGAACATGCCAATTCGTCACGAGCACAGCACACTGGTGTGTTGGAGAGCCAAGCCACAACATTTAATCTTAGTACGAAGTTTCGCCAGTAATTACAACTAGCTTCATCAGGCGACAGCCAGATTTGTGGAGAAGTCTTACTCTACTGCATAAAGCGAGGTTTTCCTCGCTTTATGCAGTAGATGCGTTCCAAAGAAAGTGCACAAAGCGAAATCGCGTAGCATGGACCGCACAATCACGCAACCCACAATACACCGCACTAAACAGCTGCCTGCCAAGTAGAGCGTACAGGACACACAATGTTGTTCCACATCCGACCGTATAGCCGCATACGAGTAGATTCAAACCGCATGAAGCAAATTGTGGATAAATAGGTAAGCCGCTTAAATGTAAAATCGCACAAACAGAATCCACATATTCATAATAAAGGTTTTTGGGTTAGATCGCGTTATTTATAAATGTGCCATAACCCTCCACTACCCGACATGGCCAAACAGTAAAAAAATGTGTCACGTTTACAAAGGACAAAGAGTTCACTACTTTAGCCCACCGGTGTGTTGAAGAGTGAATCAACATCATTTAAAATTTGAGTACGACGTTTCGCTGGCAATTACATCCAGCATCATCGGGCAGTTCGCCAGAATGGTAAAGCCCTCACTTGCTCCCAGTCTTAAATAGAGCAGCAGGGTGACGTCATCATTTTACTGCTGGATGTGAATGCCAGCGAAACGTCGTACTCAAATTTTAAATGATGTTGATTCACTCTTCAAGACACCGGTGGGCTAAAGTAGTGAACTATTTGTCCTTTGTAAACGTGACACATTTTTTACTGTTTGGCCATGTCGGGTGGTGGAGGGTTACGACACATTTATAAATAACGCGATCTAACCCAAAAACCTTTATTATGAATAATATTGGTCGCGAAAGCCTGTGTGTTGAACATAATCCACAATTTCAGGGAAACCTATACCAGTTATAGTCCTGTGATGCTGGATCTATAATACAGTTCTTGATCCCACCAACAATCTCTGACTGCCATATATTGCAAGCACTTGTGTTTTAAAATGCCTAACGTCATTACCTGCCAAGTCTTTGAAGTAAAGGTAGACATTTCTTTCATCCTCTTTGATAATAACGTTAGAGAGCTCCCCTCCGCCACTCCGTATTTTGTTCTCGAAGTACAAATGGAGATCTTCAATGAGGTTCAGTGCCACCCCCTCCACCAGCACACAGTTTGTCACTTCCAGCAGCCTGGCTTTGATCTCTCTCTTGTTGAGTATTTTTTTTCTTGATCTCTTCTCAAACAAGCATCTAAAGTCTGGAAACACATGTTTTGCAAAACAGCTGTACCAGTGGTGGGCTTGTAATTCCAAATCATGAGGCCTACACCATGTGGAAATTGTGAATTGAAACAATTTCACATTTTTATAACGGTGTAATTTACTGCATAAAATCGTACATTTGTATAATTTCTCAAGCACCTTTCACCTAGGTCACAAGGCACTGTACAAAGACAAAGTTCCCCCCATATATCCTTAACAGACTGTTGGGGTAAGTGCTGTTAGCGAGTACCTATCAAGCACGGCACAAGGAGTGGGTGGTCATATACGTCTTTCCACATGCAAAACAAAACTACTTTATACACAACCCATTGGGCCAACAGCATTATAATATATATTCTTGGTTCTTTCGGTAAAGTCACGTTGAAGGGAAACAATAAAATAATAATATATATAAAACAAAATTCTCACGACATTCGACTGCAACACAAGCAGTCATCATCAGGTGTGAAAACCAACGGCAAGAACATTTGAAAGAAGTGGCGGTATTTATTTATTTTTAAACGTTAGCACCACGGATAGCGATTTGAAAGTTTATTTAGATGGACAAGTCCATCTATGTTCGGAAAAGAGGAGGGGGGAGACGAAAAAATTCATGTATGCTGTCTGAAAGCCACCGTAAGCGTGAACAATCAAGACCCGAAATGGTTTATCAAATCATTCCAATGATTGCTAAGCCAGAATCCATCTTCTCGGTTGAAATTGTCTCTGTGTTTGTATATGTGGATAGCCTCATGAACGAATCTCTCATGGTAGCCAGATGGCTTGCAAAGAACATCTGTCTTTGTCATGTGAGCCTACTGAATTATAACAGTGATCTGCCACGGCCGATGTGTTGGTCCTACCGTGTTTAAGGTCTGCTTTGTGTTCACGAATGCGGTCCGAGACATGTCGTTTGGTTTCTCCAATGTAACTACTACCACAGAGGCAACTTGGTTTGTAGACACCAGGGTACTGTATGTCCGGAATCACATCTTTTACAGATGGAACCAGATCACGGATTTTATGTAATGTGTTGAAACGGACCTGGATCTTGTGTTTATTCAAGATTTTGGAGATCTTTTTTGTGATCCCCGCAATGCAGGGTAAAGTGATGGTTTAGAAAGGCTCCTCAAGAGGGTCCTTCTTCATGGTTTGAGTGATAGCTTTGCGGATTGTGTAGTCGGAGTAACCATTAGCCTTAAGAGCTTGAGTTCACTGCCTATGTGTTCCTGGTTGGATATGCATTGGGCTCTATGGTGCAGAGTCTTGATGAGAGACTTCTTCTGTGATGGATGGTGGTGGGAATCCGGTTTCAGATAAGCATCCGTATGGGTAGCTTTCCTGTAGACAGAGTGGCTCATTGAACCATCAGGTCTATTTTTTATTAGGACATCCAAAAAAGGTAACTTGCCATCTTGAAGACTTGGTTCATCAAGGACTAAACACTGAGGTACCCCCCCTGGTGAGACACTGTTTAACCAATACATACTTCACTTGGAATGGAACTTTCTACAAACAAACTGAGGGCACCCCAATGGGCTCCCCCCTATCTCCGGTTATAGCCAACATTTTCATGGAGAAATTTGAGACTGACGCCATCCAGACTGCCACTCTGCGCCCAACCTTATGGAAGAGGTACGTGGATGACACTTTTGTCATCTGGCCACATGGCCGGCCTGCTCTACACCAATTCTTCAACCACATCAATTCCATACACCCAGCCATCAGATTTACCATGGAAGTCGAAAAAGATGGCAAGCTACCTTTTTTGGATGTCCTAATAAAAAAAAGAGACCTGATGGTTCAATGAGCCACTCGTGGAAATAGATATGTGAATGAGTAATTTTCTGTTTATCTATTTTATATATCACCAAAGTGATCGGTGCAGGTTGGAGCTGAGATTAGGAGCACACTCTTAAAGGGAGTGCTCCTAATCTCAGCTTGTTACCTGTATAAAAGACACCTGTCCACAGAAGCAATCAATCAATCAGATTCCAAACTCTCCACCATGGCCAAGACCAAAGAGCTCTCCAAGGATGTCAGGGACAAGATTGTAGACATACACAAGGCTGGAATGGGCTACAAGACCATTGCCAAGCAGCTTGGTGAGAAGGTGACAACAGTTGGTGCGATTATTCGCAAATGGAAGAAACACAAAATAACTGTCAATCTCCCTCGGCCTGGGGCTCCATGCAAGATCTCACCTCGTGGAGTTGCAATGATCATGAGAACGGTGAGGAATCAGTCCAGAACTACACGGGAAGCTATTGTCAATGATCTCAAGGCAGCTGGGACCATAGTCTCCAAGAAAACAATTGGTAACACACTACGCCATGAAGGACTGAAATTCTGCAGCGCCCGCAAGGTGCCCCTGCTCAAGAAAGCACATATACATGCCCGTCTGAAGTTTGCCAATGAACATCTGATTCAGAGGACAACTGGGTGAAAGTGTTGTGGTCAGATGAGACCAAAATGGAGCTCATTGGCATCAACTCAACTCGCCATGTTTGGAGGAGGAATGCTGCCTATGACCCCAAGAACACCATCCCCACCATCACACATGGAGGTGGAAACATTATGCTTTGGCTGTGTTTTTCTGCTAAGGGGACAGGACAACTTCACCGCATCAAAGGGACGATGGACAGGGCCATGTACCGTCAAATATTGGGTGAGAACCTCCTTCCCTCAGCCAGGGCATTTAAAATTGGTCGTGGATGGGTATTCCAGCATGACAATGACCCAAAACACACGGCCAAGGCAACAAAGGAGTGGCTCAAGAAGAAGCACATTAAGGTCCTGGAGTGGCCTAGCCAGTCTCCAGACCTTAATCCCATAGAAAATCTGTGGAGGGAGCTGAAGGTTCGAGTTGCCAAACGTCAGCCTCGAAACCTTAACGCCTTGGAGAAGATCTGCAAAGAGGAGTGGGACAAAATCCCTCCTGAGATGTGTGCAAACCTGGTGGCCAACTACAAGAAACGTCTGACCTCTGTGATTGCCAACAAGGGTTTTGCCACCAAGTACTAAGTCATGTTTTTCAGAGGGGTCAAATAATTATTTCCCTCATTAAAATGCAAATCAATTTATAACATTTTTGACATGCGTTTTTCTGGATTTTTGTTGTTGTTATTCTGCCTCTCACTGTTCAAATAAACCTACCATTTAAATTGTAGACTGATAATTTCTTTGTCAGTGGGCAAACGTACAAAATCAGCAGGTGATCAAATACTTTTTTCCCTCACTGTAGTGGAACAGAAGTACAGAACAATGGCTTTGCAGCACGGCGATCTGAGGCGCATAATGTAGCCTCCAGCATATAACACTGAATTTACATAACATTAAACACAGTATTGAATACATACGTTCTATTTGCAAAAGTTATCTTTCCAAAAGTCACCATCAGAAGCTACACAGCTACTTTAGTTATCATACAGCATACAGCCTCTTATAAGTGTAAGCATTATAATAGTAAAATACACAGTGAAACTCATATTTTCACTGATGTAGGGGGCAGTATCAGTAGATCCTAATATCCTTGCTTTGTGCATTTGCTCCTCTTATCCACACAAAGCACAGAATAATGCAGATAGGATAAATTTGATTCCACCTTCTGGGTGTGCAGCGCCAACTTCCGAATGGAGATGAATGTCACTGCTGGCCAAGCATCATCATTGTCATCATCGTCAACCTGCCAGAACTGATGGGCTTACTGAGATTACACCAACAGTTCCACTGGGACTTCCAAGACCAATTTGACCATCGACACCAGGGCCACCACTGAGTCAATTTGAACCATCACAGCCACAGATACAACTGGGACTGCCACAACTACTGAGACCACGTGATCTGTCACTGGTAACACCACTGCTAGTAACACTATGATGACCACCATGACTGCCACCAGAGGCACAGATTAGATAAATTTGCGCCCATCATAAGCATGGACAAGAATGGAGAACCACACACATAACAGGAAGATCCACATTATTATGGAGGCAGGCGTAATACAGAGCATATATTATGGAATATTAAGAGTTGTGCTGCAATTCTACAATCAATGCAATTACTAACTCACCAATTGGGGTTTGGAAGGTCACCACAGCCATTTCCGCATCACTGAAGTATTCGATATTAAAGTCATCCGACAAGAAGCCTGATATGGCTTCCACATATAATATGACCATGTCTTTGGGAGTGTCCCCTGCTAATCCATTCAAGACCAACCTCCGCCTGTCAACAACAACATCCATCTCGGATTGCGTACAGATCCAAACCTTCATCTCCTTGCCTTTTATGTCAAGTTTTCCATTTACTCGGAGCCTCTGGATAGCTGTGAAAGATGAACCAATGTGTTATTTTGGCAAATAAAATTAAATGCATTGCGCTGCATCACCATATTTACAATTTCAAGAAAACAAGTATAGCAACCACTGACACCACATCAAAAACTAGGGAGTACTGATCAGTTGGCTTGTGTTGGAACATCTGTGAGATATTGTTGTCAATTGAGGCTGAACCATGTCTTATTACTCAATGAAAACCCTGCCACATAGATAAGTGATATATTACTCAGTGCCGTGATGGTAAGCAATCCTTACCCTCCTGGCTGCAGTCCAGCCATCTTTTGGTTTTGGTTAGGGGGTAGACATTAACTTCCTCCTGAGCAATGTTTTCTGCGTATTCCTTCAGAATATCATCTCCAATGTCATCCACACCGCAGAGCACAGCGAATAGCTCTTCTGTCAATTTGGGCAGAGAGAATGTACAACAGCCATCCTTGAATACATGTGAAAACATTTGACCACATTTACGAAACAGCTATGTGGTATAAATTGAATGTGCAATGGTGCATTTATTCATATGCAGGGATAAATTGTAAGAATGTTTTTGCTTCCAATTGTATTTACATTTTATCCAAAATGGTATTTGTGCAATGTAGCACATACATAAAAAGGCAGATACATCTTCTCTATATATTTAAAAGTGTGTCTGTTCGAAATGTTTAGCATACTTCCCGCGAGCGGTGACGTCACATCTGTGATGTCACCCGCATGCGGCAGCGTTACGCAGTGTGCCTGCTGACGTCACGCATCCCCCCCCCCCAACCCTCAGCGTTGGCCGTGTATTAATCCAAGACAAGAGTCCAAGTCCCGGGCGAAGCCGGATAGTAAAGCTAGAACAGTATAAGACAGGCATGAGAAAAGAATAATGTACAGACGAGATACAAATAATCGATTTTTGAATTGTGATCCCAAATTGCAACAAGTCACGAATCATGTTGGGGGCGAATCAATTGTTACATGTATAATAGCTTTCTTGAGTGAACTCCTCAATGTGGCAGTAGCTTTAAGGTATTTTACCATCTCAAGAGTAACGGAGTTGATATACAAACCTTGATGGCCTTGAAAATTCTGTGCAAAGGTCTGCTGCCTTTGCTGTAAAACAGAACAGGAACGTTTAATAACATTCACTCTGCTCATCAACAAAGCCTCTTTTTCATATGATTAGCCAACACCAAAACAAAGCATTATAAAACATTGCAAATCATTTCTGCTCGAAATATATCATGTGCCATATTGTGGTGTTTACACATTGCTGCAATAGTAAAATATGTACCTCAACTAACCCACAATACCTTTAGTGAAATTCTGAATGAATAAATAGAAATACTTGCACGTGGCAATATAATTCTGTCAGGCAAGCGTAAAATATGTGCTACTATTCCAAGGATACCAGCGATTTTTAAACAGAAGGCTTTGCCAGAATTAAAACTGCAGTAAATTATTACTTTAAAAAATACGACATATTTCAAGTTACTTATGCCTCCATGACCTCGAAAACTAGTAAATAAAAATTACAAAACCATAGTTGAATGTATTTATTTTATAATGTAAGTTTTAGCAGTACTATATCAGCAGTGAATGCAAAGCCCATTTACACTGTAATAAATACTCTATACTTCCCCTAAGGCAGATGTAAAACTTTTTTGATTTACCACCCTCCTCAATCTGAATAGTTACCAATGCATGTACTGTACTGTATTGTGATACATTATCATTCCGTACATTGTCTTCAAATGAATCGCCACTTAAATTTGGATCACGAAAACATTTTCTCTTTTTGTAAGGCACATCATGGGTGAAATGCCAATCCATCTGGCTGCACGTTTCTGTATCTGGGCATCAATTCCCTGGAACACACATAGGAAATTTACAGTTAGGATAAATGGCCATTTGCATCAACTGGTTCAAAAGTCCAGAAGTGAATCAGTACACACAGGTAAAACACAATGCCATGCTACAATATGTGTACTGTACTGCAATTATATATTTTAAAAATGCAATTACAGGTAAAGCACATGTTAACTATTAGCTGTGGTGGGGTGGGGCGATGGTGCATTGGTTTACACACTATGTTATTAATCAGACTACGTCAGATCTAAATCATATGGCCAAATCACTCCTATTCTTTTGTCCATGCACTGGCTCCCTGTAAAGTAGTGAATTCTTCTTCTCACGTTTAAGGCCTTGAATGAGTTGGCTCCTAAATATCTCGCCGATCTGCTCAAGTTTTCTATACAACTGCGAAAACTTACATCTGCTACCTCTGGTCTATTCAACATTCCTAAGGCAAGACTATGTTGTATGAGAGATGGAGCCTTCTGCAGCCAGGCTCCGCGATAGTGGAATCCCCTTCCTTGGCCCATTATGGATTATGAGTCCATTTCACTTTTTAAATCACGTCTTAAAGCTCACTTATTTCTAGAGAGTTTCCCCGTAACTTAAGATTTGAAAACCAATTTTTATGTACTTTTTTGTCCTGTTGTCTGATTGGATTATTTAGCTTTTAACATAGTTTGCTCTTCATTTTATCTGCATTTCAAGTGTAGTTGTCATTGAAAGTTATTATCAGCTTTCTATTTTGGTTAGATGTTATTTATACTTGCGAGTGTAGTTTTTATTTTTAGGTACAGCTCTTTTAGATATATTAAAATATTAAAGGCGCGTTCTAAACGAGATTATTATGCCAGTTATAGATTCCGGGCAAAAGTTAATATCAGAGGTGAGTTTTTCATTGTTTACTCTGTACTTCACAGGGCATGCATTGCATGTTCTTGTTAATTATTACCTTTATGCATCAATGTCTTTGCCATTCCCCGACTGTGTACATGCTTCAGATGTACTTTTTTGAAACCTTAAATACATAAAATTTACAACAAAAAAGATCAATATCTGAGCTGGTTTGGCGCATCTGCCTTACCGCCGAACCCACACTGACCAACATGGTACAGTTTTGAACAAAACTTTCATGACCAAAATAGCCTGAGGAGGCCTTTGTCCAGATTTTGAAAACAATCAGTATTGCACCTGTGTGATGAACAGCACATGCTTAAAATCGTTGATCCGCATGGGAAACGATGTGACACACAGCCATGACTTTACAAACACCCCCACAAGAGAAGAAACACAGTACCACAAAATACTTGACGTGTAATTATTTTACTGACGTAATCTCAATGGTGTAACTTATCTCACTAATCACCATGAGGAAAAGTCTCATCCACTGCTGAATGAAGGGATCTCCATGCTGTCACCATCCCTCAAGGTCCTGTGATGCCACAATCCATCTCACCCCTATGCATAAAATAATCTTAGGATATACAGTAATAATTTTCAGCTCCTTGTCAATCTACTGCTGGATAAAGACCTCCCCAGGGTCATGTCGGTAATGATGGTTGTTTGGCCATACTTCTACACATTGCTCTGTATAGGTTGGTAAAGGAGGGGCTCGTAAGACAGGTTCGGATATCACTCCCCACTGATGTTATCTGTGGCTGGGAATTGAACAGAGATTTCCGGAGTCATGGAGGGGCAGTGACACGGCCTCGCCGATAGCACACTTGTCACCTATTTTAGAGGTGCAAGGTATGAATCCAGCGCCGCCCCGATTACTACTGTGGGTGTAATAACCATAATATCCATTGTCTGCTTTAGAGTGGAAGTTAAAGGATCCCCTGACATAATTTGCAAGAGTAAGCCATTCTGTGCGGACATCAGGGTCCAATTCGCCCGCAAATTACTCAATTGGGCTTATACATAGCATAATTGCCCCTACTGAAAGTCCAGAAGCTGAGCCACCTTATACCTACACAGGCAGCTGCCACTCAGGGTGCCCTTTTCAATTTTTGAGATGAGATATGATGCAAAACGCACTATGCCTTGGCATAAAGGATGTCATATCAAAAAACAAATTATTATCATTGTGACGGTGTATGGCCGCTCCATTTTTTGCTCCAGCTCCTACTACTTTTACTACTGGCTCCAGCGCAACCCAAACCTTAGAGCTGAATATGCCCATAGCAGTGCATGGCGAAAGCTTGAAAGAATAAATGCTCAATGCACAGCCCAACCCAAAACAACCGCACTTGAATTTCAATTGATCTTTGAATAATTTTGCGTTCGTTCAACTGTTTGTTCTCTACATATGCTCCAGATATGTTACAAACTAGTTTGCTGTATGGCTGACCCTCAAAGCACTGAGTTTGACCATGAACCGTGCGTTCTGCATTGTATAGACCATAAAAGTTCAGTACTTTTATGTGAACACTGGCGCGGTGGAATGGTTATAACACTGGATGTCCAATGGATAGATCGATTTATATACTGCCCATTCAGCAGTATATAAATCGGTACAGCAGTTAGTCAATCGACAGGTTAAATGTGATAAGGTAATGTGTGGGATACTCCTACCTCTTCCAAAATGTCTGGTGAGTGTGGGAGAGTTGGCCAAAATAACCATCTGGAGCTGCCACTCGAAGAGGCCCTTCCACCATTAGGGGCGTGAGCAAGTAATTGTAGGGCCCGACCTTTGCCACTTTCAGTACTTTCTATAAACAATCTAGATAATCAGAAAATGTGACATTTGTTGCTTCGAGGTCCGAAATAATACTGCACGGTTAAATATGCTTTCCCCGATGTTTTCGGGGCCACGTTGTGGGCAGCAGAGGGCAGTTCAGCAGAAACGAATTGTTGTTCTGCACTTCTACGCCTCTGTGTCTCAGCCCCCCACCGCCTTCACCAACCCGCATTGGACCATAGCGTGAAGTATGTGGTCTGACCATAGCGTGAAGTATGTTTTTAAATCAGAATGTACATGTGCGCATGGTCTTATCACTAAAACCAAGTGGTAATTATAGTTTCTCATGAAATCGGCATCAACAGCAGCCGAGATTCAGCTCAATATGCTTAAATTACTGCTGATATTACACTCACAACGGGGTCATCTACCAATCCTGCAATGTGTGGGGTGGGTGTGCACAAGAATTCCCCTAAAACCACCACAGAACACCGTTCCAGTACGATGGCATCATGACCAAATCTACGGTCACCTCAGCATGACAAATGCTTTATATCCCTCTGCCAGATCCGGCAGCTGCTGCACGGTCATATTAATTACATCGTACTGTAATGATTCCTAATAAAGGTTTTGTAATGATATTAGCATTTATATGACGCTTAAACGCATCAGAGCCTCAGAGAACCTGACATCAACATAATTTGGGAACATTTAAGGGCATCCGCAGAGACAGCTATCCCTTTGTGGTACGTGGTGACGCAGCACCTTGCCTGCCAGTGGGGCATTAAGTAGCCTGGCAGTTGTAAGAGGGCGATTATTGCCCTGTGACATCCTCATTGAGTAATTTTTCGAATTTGTTTGCTCGCGTGACATCCGAATTGAGTAATTCTTCGAATTTGCAAAAGTTTGGGCCCACGATGGCGGCACACAGTTGGGTCTACGAATGGCGCAATGGGATCCTCGCCGTCCAAAAAAACCACACAAAAATAAAATACATTTAACGTCGCAGAAAGGTGTGCGAAGCATGCACAAAAGTTGCACGGTTTTTTTACGTTCCGACGGGCGCGTCCTCTTGTCATTTACACCACGGTACAGAGTTGCTGTCCAGTTCAAATGCATCCTTCTGCATCATCAACCATGATCTATTCACTGCTGGACGAGGATTTTTTTATTTTTTTATTCTCCCAAAGCAGTCGCCCATCTCTCCGATGAGCAAAGCGAAAGCGTCACCACGTACCCGGTTCACTTTAATGATCCGCACAACATCCTCCGTACACTTTAAGAGTTGAGATTTTATTTCATCCCCACCCCCCGACTAAAGCACACAAACTTAAACGGCGTACAGTGCCTACGGCACGCTGATACTGGCGTGCCCACACATTTAATCACGCACGCACATTCCGAAACACAAGGCACCCACCACCCACACACCCACACAGCACTCTCTCCTGTGGCAACAACCCTGCCGACAAACACGGCAGCGGGCTAGAGAAGAGCCAGGGGTTAGTTAGGAACACCCCTGACCACACGCACTCGCAAACTGATGTACAGCACAACACAAGCCAAAAGGTTTAGAATTAAAAAAACACCCTCTCGCGTGAACACACAAAACACACACACACGCGCGCGTGTGTTGTGGTGTTAACTTTCCCCAGAACTCGCATCCTTAAACTTCTCCCAGTGACAACAGCGAAAAGCAAAACATTTACACCGCGGAAGCACAACAAGCACAATGGGGTGGTCGAGGGGGAACGACGTTCACACTCGTTTGGCAAACGCTGCGACTCTTATATATATTTTTTTTCTAACACGACCTGTGCGGCGATCCTTTTAAACTTCTGCTCACCTGGGACGAGAGCCTTCTTCGTCCTTCACCTGTGCACCTTATGATGAAGAAGCCGCCGCCGCCGCCGCCGCCTCCTCCTCCTCGGCTGTTCTCGTTGAAGTACCCAGCCCGCTCCAGGAGGCGGAGACCTTTTTGGATTTTTGCCGTGCGTTGACGATTGCGCCGACGGAGAGGTTAGAAGTGGAAGCAGCAGCAGCAGAAGTTGTTGAAGTTATCAGGGGGAGAAGAAGTGGAAGAAGCAAAGTTGTTATGAGGGTAGTCGGCGAGCTGACTCGGCGCCACGTGTAAGCTGTTGTTCGCACGTCGAATATCAACACCAACACTCGTAACCCGGCGTGTGTGCGAATCGATGGAGGGAAGGGAGGGGGTGGGTGAGGTTCGTGGTTGTCGTTCCCAACCTACCAATCACCACCAGCTGCTACTCACCACCAACCACTCAGCACCCACCAGCATCACTCACCAGCATCACTCACCGCCACTCAGCATCACTCACCACCACTCGCCACTCACCCCCAACCACTCAGCACCCACCAGCATCACTCACCACTCAGCATCACTCACCACCAACTACTCAGCACCCACCATCATCACTCACCACTCAGCATCACCACCAACCACTCAGCACCCACCAGCATCACTCACCAGCATCACTCACCAGCATCACCCACCACTCAGCATCACTCACCACCAACCACTCAGCACCCACCAGCATCACTCACCAACATCACTCACCACTCAGCATCACTCACCACCACTCACCACCAACCACTCAGCACCCACCACCACCATCACCCACTACTCACCACCACCCACCAATCACCCCCACTCACCAGCCACCCACCACCACTCACCAGCCACCCACCACCACTCACCAGCCACCCACCACCACTCACCACCACCACTCACCACCACTCACCAGCCACCCACCACCACTCACCAGCAAGCCGTCCCACACTCCAAACCAGAAAACTCACGATGCAGATGGAGGTAACGAGAGAGATTCGATTCTTCTCCTTCGGATGCGATTTCGTCGTGCCGCTGATTATTATTTTGGTTTGGAGGGGGTTTTCTCTCCTGCTCGTTTGGAAATCCCCGCTTCCTCCTCCCCCCCATGGCTTTGCCTTCGAGTTTGTTGATCGGTGACTTTTTAAAAACATTTTTAACCGTGCAGTTTCAAGGCCACGCAAAGAGAAAAGACGTCATTGCCATAAAAAGACAACCACAAAGGCATATCCCCCCCCCCCCGTATAAGGTGAATCACTGCTGTAAGCAGGTTCTGTTGTTAGCGAGCAGCAGGGCCACCTATGAAGGCCGCCTCTGTTGGCACACGAAGAGGGGGGCGAGTGGCCAGCACCACCACCACCACGCCCGGCCGCCTTTGTCTCCCCCAGTGCTAGCGGTGTTTATACCGCTGCGACACCGCCACACCACACGTTTTGAGGCTGAATCGACCTAGGGGAGGCCCAGAACCGATTCGGATCATCGTCACCGGGGGTGTTGGCCGTCGGCGGGCATCCAACTCGTGTGCCCGGGTTCGTAGCGCTAACCGCCCCCAGCACACACACGCACACACACACAGTGGTGATGATGATGATGATGATAATAATATATAACGTGAGGCACAGTAAGGTGTTGTTAACAAAGGTGTTCGACTGAGTGGGTCTCGCTCGGTGCTTGTGACCCGCCCGTGGGCCAATCCCAAGCCGCAATGGTCCCTCCGGCCGCCGTCACCTCAACAGCGGGGGGTTTGACCCCTGGGCGACCTTGCACGGCACACAGTGGCGGTCCAGATGTCTTGTAACTCCACCCAATTACAGTTTCTCAAACTTTTTTTTAAAGTAAGGTGTATGTGAAACAAAATTAATATACAAAGGGAAAACAATAGTTAATTGGGGTGGGGGTGGGGGTGGGGGTGGGGGGGAGAGTCACAAAACATCGGGACCATCCTATACGTAAAACAAGTGTTATAGGCTGCTGCACGGCTGGGCGTTCACAAGAAGGCATCAGGGGCCGTCCATAAATGACGTCACGCACCTAGGGGGGGGGGGGTCAGACATTTGTGACGCCGCGTGACGAAGGGGGGGGGGTGGTCAAATATCGTCCAAAATCGCGTGACGTCATTTATGGACGGCCCCTAAGTACTGGACAACCAACATCCATGCTACTGTAACGGGTCGTGCCAGGGCACACAGGCACACTTTACTGGTAGCTTGATCATTCACGAAAGGCAGCTCGGGTGACAACCGCTAGGCAGGGGAAAGCCAGGGGGTTGGCTGAGGACTCGTGGGGAAAAACGAAAAGACTTGTCGGGAAAGAGAAAGGACCAGGGGAGAGAGAGAGTGAGACGTGTAGAAAGAAGCCAAGGGACGGGGTTGGTGGAAAGGAAAGGAGAGGAGCCTGCTGCAAGATTGCAGAAATATCGAGGAGAGGGCATGTAAGGGGGTGAGACGTGTGTGCTCAGGGCTCTTGGAGAGAGAGAGAGAGAGATGGCTTTTCCCACGAGAGCATGCATTGAAGTGTTGAGGATTGTTCCATTAAAGCGCTGAACTGAACATTGGCTCATGTGGACTTCCTTTCTCCACTGTGCACCGTCAGTGGCTCCACGTCTTTGATTCGCACTGAGCCGACATGGAGAAGTATGGTCAAATCCCCACGACGTGGACAGTGGATTGACAGAAATGGCTGTACATGTAAATTACAGTGATGTACACTGATTTCTCCATCAAACATTCACTGTATTGGCCATTCCGTTGTGAATGAGCCTTAGCTTTTTCCTTGAAAACTATAAAGGTACTCTGAGTGAATCAAGATTTCCATCTGTCAACAATAGTGGCCGTAATTTTGAACAGACTAATTAACCGGTGGCCGCATCTATAGCATTCACATTTCCTGCCCACTGCACTTAATGTGATTCACTGCATTCATTTCCTTAAATCGATAGGGAAGTACATGGTTGTAGAACTCCTCAATGCAGAATTGTTTTTTGTCTTTTTAAAGTAGCTGTCATGTTTTGTGAGTCGCCGGTTTGTGGTTTTTTTGGGCCCTCTTTTTATTGGAGGTCACTTATTTGGGCTTCCTCTACAGGCCTCTATCTTCCTGTTTAGATACGGTCCCTTCCGCTTCAGACCCTGCTCCTTCACATCCAGACAGGGGCAACAGCTTTGTGATTTTTAAAGGCAGTGCTGCGTACACCGCGTCAGCGTTGCCCTGTACTGAGGTATTATCTGTTGGCTCGTCGTTGGCACTGAAATTCATTCTCTGGGAGAGGTCAAACATAAAGAAATGACTTGTTGGGAGTCAATCCTATCTATTACTACGCCTAAATGGGTTTTGTTCTTTATTACATGTTACGTTCAAGAAAATATATATGAATGGATTGCCAATACATGATATGTAACACGTGTTACAAAACAAAACTTTAAATATAGTTTATAAAATGGAAAAAAAGCCTATTTCAATTTCCTTGTGGGGTTAACTTTTGCAGAGGCGGGAAGCACTTTCGCCAATAAGACATCATCAGTGTGAAGGCCGCCACACATTTGAAACTTTTTGGTTTGGCAGCAGCACGATGATGGGGGGGGGGGGGGTATTTTCACATTTGTGTCTCGTCGGAGGCCGCACATCAGGGGCCACACTAAAGGCCCCTGTCGTGCGGCCCCCTCGACAATACACAACACGTGAAAACAACCCTCATCACACTGTCAAACCCAATGTGTGGCCAGTGCAAGGGTGGTGACGCATGGGGGGGGCAGCGGGGGGGGGGGCGAGTGCAGGGGAGGTGCACTCGGGGGGGGGGGCAAAAGGTGCTCGCGGGGGGGGGGGGCTGGAGGGGGGCTCCAGGAGGTGAGGACGCCTGCGGGGTAGAAATGTGCTTTTTTATTATTTAGCTGCTATACATTTCCACGTGATAAGCCACTTTGTTGAGCTACCGTTTGTTGGCCAGGTCGCTTCTGAAAAATAAGTTAATAGCTCATTGGGCTTTACCTGGTGAGATAAAAAAATAACATTTTATTTGTATACTAGTTCATGAAGCCTGTCTTCGCCAGGCAAAAGTTTTAAATAAATATAATCATTTACCAGATATGATTTGTTACCATTTTTATATGCGATCAGACAAACTACTCCAAAATTTAGTTTTTGCAAAAAAACCCCAAAAATGTTGACTTGATTCAACTTGTGAAATTTAAAGACGTACCCATCGGAAAACGCTCAATTTAAAGAGTCTGTTCCTTCATTAGAAAGAAAAAAATGTATGAACTTAATACTCTATTAGAAAATCACATATTTTACCGTTTTAGAATTATTCAGATTTTTAACTTCATAAAATGCGGGGGGTTTTCATTCAAAACCGCTTTAATCTGAAATGTCAAAAACAATGAAATATAGATGAATGGTTCTCACTTTAATTTTATTTGCTGTTTAACACTCTATCAAAGGAAAAATCTTATACTTTGAGCGGTTTCTGAATGACACGCACACATTTGTTCATGGGGAACTTAAAATCGATATTTTTTGGGCCTTAAATAAAAAATCTCGGATTTTCAAATATTTCCTGTTGTTTGTGTTCTAAAAGCTACGTATGTACCAAATATCAGCTTTCTACCTTGTCGGAAAGTACCCTGGAGGTTTTTGAGAGACGGACAGATTAAGGTCTTTGTATATAATTATTTTTAAGTGTTTTCTTTACCTTTCCTATGCTTTGCACTCCTATCGTGTTCCTGTATTATTTTGTTGTTGTAACATTCTGACACACCCCGACTGGACATCTGTGGAAAAAAATAGTTTTATAGCTCAATGGATTCCTCCAGTATAAATACAGATTCTGATTCTGTTTGTCACTCAACGACGGGGTACTCCCTCCAGTGTGATTTTGTTAATTTATAAACTTGTCAATTCGCTGCTGGTTGAAGGCCACCCACACCTTTCGGTCATAGGGGTTGTTTGACCATACTTCATCACTCTGGTAAATGTGGGTGACTGACCGCTTGAAATATTACTCACAACTGATGTCAGCTGTAGCCAAAATGTGAGTAGGTGTGGGAGCTGGGTGAATAGTAAGTGAGCACACCGCTACATAACTAACTCAAACCCCAACCTATATGCTTCAACAACACAGCGCTGTAATGAGAACACCTATATGTGGTCATCATGGAGCCAGACACGAAATGCCTTTTGTAAAAATTAAGGTAAATAATTGTTTAACTTTCCGATAGCCATCATGTACTTCATTACATTACATATAAACACACTGCACAATGTAATCATACCACACCAGTATAACTTTAATACAATTATTGCGCCGAATAGTTTTAACCATAATGTACAAGAAAAATATTACAGAATATTATGAGTGTTATCATTTAAAGTCGTGATGTCCAGGACACCAATGTACGGTAAAAACATTTCATTAAACTGTGATATCGACAAAATTTAATTTTAAAAACCCCATTATAAAACCGGTTTCTCTAGCAGCGAATGCCTAGCATAGCACAGTTCAGTAAATATGTAAATTATGTAGACATTTAAAGAACTTTTTAAGCAGAATCTGCCTCGTAAAAAATATACAGTATTTGATTTCCCCGAGACATACGGTGAGGGAAAAGAGTATTTGATCCCCTGCTGATTTTGTACGTTTGCCCACTGACAAAGAAATGGTCAGTCTATAATTATAATGGTAGGTTTATTTGAACAGTGAGAGACAGAATAACAACAACAAAATCCAGAAAAACGCATGTCAAAAATGTTATAAGTTGATTTGCATTTTAATGAGGGAAACAAGTATTTGACCCCCTCTCAATCAGAAAGATTTCTGGTTCCCAGGTGTCTTTTATACAGGTAACGAGCTGAGATTAGGAGCACACTCTTAAAGGGAGTGCTCCTAATCTCAGCTTGTTACCTGTATAAAAGACACCTGTCCACATAAGCAATCAATCAGATTCCAAACTCTCCACCATGGCCAAGACCAAAGAGCTCTCCAAGGATGTCAGGGACAAGATTGTAGACCTACACAAGGCTGGCATAATGTAAATTGGTATTTGATGGCCTTGCTTTAGTAGAACAAAATAGATCAATGCAAACACGGTTGTAAACAGTAAAAATATTGCCTTTATCCAATTATCATATTAAATTACAAATGTATGTTTGCAATTATTATATTTACATATCTAATTAAAACATCAAGTTATTTTTAAAGAATTTGTGATCAAAACAACACTACTGCATTGCAATGGTTAGATTGTAATTACAGTATTTAAAAACGGCAATCAGTTTTCAGTACAATTTTGGGTTTATAAAGTACTGAATGTACATGGAATTCGAGCTAAAGATGCCGTATTATATAATTTGGAATTGCATCTCAAGATATTGTACAGAAACTGGGCATATTTAGAAGATAAGAGACCTAGCTGGAGTAGAGCTGGACTTAAAATATTAATTGACCGCTTTGTTGAGGTCAGTTACTCGGGCCCTTTTAAAATGTGTGGCCTCTCCTACATCCTGCCTTCCTTAGCTGGGAAAACCCCTACAAGCCATGCCTAAGTATGACGTGCCTGATAATGTAGAGGATGTCACCACATAAGCTACTTTTTGCCCCAAACTATTTTCATATTATCCGATGAGTCGAGAAATAAAAGCGATAATGGGTAGAAATAAATTACACTACTTTACTTCAATAATTGGATGGCCCAGAACTAGTCTTGAACAGGGCAGGGAGTTGACAACACAGGTGGCTGGTAGAAAGCACAACTGGACAATGAGAGCAGGAGAAGATAGCCTTGGTTTTTGGAGTTAAGTGCATGGAGAGGTGTATGGTGAGATGAGAGGAGAAGTAGGAAGGAGTGAATCCATGCAGGATCTTAAAGATTGTGATTTTGAAACTGATTAGATCTAGTCGAGTGATATGAGTATTAGGGTGACATGGTCTCGTTTACTTTCTGGGGGTGGCACTTTGGATCATCTGGAGTTCAAAGATGAGAGCTTTGGAGAGGCTGTAGAGGAGATAGTTGCAATAGTCGAGTGAGGATGTGATGAAAGTATGGATGAATGTTTCAGTGGCAGCTGGGGTAAGGAAATGGAGGATGCAGGAGATATTGCACAAATGGACATAAGAAGTAAGTTTGTTTCATATGAGCACAAAACAGCAGAATGTGTGCATGATAGAGGAACATGAATTATTTTTTATTTAGAAAATGAAATTAGGTACTCTGGGTAAGCCAGGTTGTCATTGAAGATGACGAATATGGATGGTGTGATGGGATTGTCTACTACACAGTCAAAACGTTCCGTCTTATTCTGTAGGTTTTTCAGTGGGGGCTCCTTCATGCTGGAGTTCCCTGCGCAGTAAGACCCAGTGAGAACACGGGCCTGGTACATGTACTTGGTTCCATTGGCATCGGGTCTGGAGTACGTGTCACTTGACGAATATGAAGAGTTCAATGCAAAGTACGTCCCTACACCATATGCTGTAGCTGTGGAAAGAAATTTGATGAAACGTGACCTTTCATTTAAATACAGATTTATGTCCACAATGAATTGTGCATCGTAAAACTTAAAGTTATGAAAACATTATTTTGGAGTTAAAATATATACTTTTTTTAAAGGCTGGTTGGTTAGAATATCCATGCATACCATTCCTGCCAGCAAAGCTGCGATTGAATCCAAAATGAGAAATGTTGTCGATGGAATCCACCTGTGTACCATGGAACAGGTTCTTCTCACATGTTCCTTGCCCTTTGTTACTGTTCTCAATGGACGTCTTCATGGCCTGGTAGGCATTGTAAAGTCTGAGGTTTTGAATTCGTTCAATCTGCGATGGAAATATATGATGAAACACATTAGAGATTTAAAAAAAAACGAATGAAACATCGTTATGTCGATTAGGGGCCCTCTTCCCAAATTTGAAAAAAAAAATATAGCAATATTAATTTAATATTTTTAACCCCACATTAACATTGTTTTTAAACTATTTTTTTTTATTTTACCAGGTAAGGTCCACTGAGCTATTAAGCTCTTTTTCAGAAGCGACCTAATCACAAATGATAGCTCAACAAAGTGGCTTATCATGTGGCGATGTATAGTAGCCAAATACTCAGTTCACCCCATCCCCGTAGCTCTTTCCTTGTCAATCCTACTATTGTTGTCGCTTACTTAGGCAATCTGAGCAGGCTCCACCTCCTGGATCCTGATAGGAGGAGGGAGTCCCAAATCTCACACTTAAAGAAATCAACTTTGCCCTTAGTAATATGAAACAGCGGATAGCTGCTGGATAAGATAACTGTGGACATCATCCAAGAAGCGGGTCCAAGTGAGCAGACTTGTTCAATAAATGTTTATGTAAACATAAAATGATGCCTCAATAATTCTTCGATATAAAATGGTGATGAAATAAATACTTTAAAACTTAGAAACATAAGCCTCTTAACACAAAACACCACATGCTATTCCCTGTACTTAACTTTCCTCGTCACCGGGAGACGTAGGGGTTGTTTATACAGTTATACATATGTAAGGGGAACAGAGTCGATTGGTTGGCTTTCATCGTACTGAAAACAAATCTAAAAGAAAATGTCTTTAAAAAATCAGGTCACTCATGTCTTATGTAGAAGGTGCACTCCAGTTGAACCTGTCAGCCAATTCCAGTCATCTGATAATAGTCCGAGCTGAGAATGAAATATCAGAGGCTACAGGGAACAGAGTGTTGCTGCTTTCAAATTCTCAAGTAGACTTTTTTAAATGACCGATTTTGATTAAATAAGAGCTCGGTACAAAGCATGAGCGACGGAGAAAGAGGCGTACAGATATTCCGAGGACGACAATCCCAAGGCCAGGTGCCCACTGGGCAGGGGAAAGGGAAGGTGGTGGTTGGGCTCACTGCCCTAACCACGTAGGGGACACATTCAGGAATTGTGGTTTTAGGGGAGGGGAAAATGAGGGAAGGGGGGGAGAGGATGTACCCAAAGAGAACCAAAAAATAAAGTAACATACACGTGCCAAGTGAGCCTGTCATGATTGTGAATCCCCTAGAGCAGCAGATATCTAATACCTATCCATGGAGTGGTATACCAGGATATCATCCCCTCGCCCCGGCTGCATGTGCACGCACGCTGGATTCAGTAGGAACGGGGATCGAATTTATTATTAAATAGCATTGTAACCCCAAATCACAACAATTGTATTGCTGTGGGGAGAGGGGTGAATCTTTACGTGCCCAACTTAATTGTGAATACATGTGCTCATTTGGTTGGTGCTTACCTTAATTATCTTTAAGTGATTCACCGATTTCCTGAAGTTAGCCTGAACTTGTTGATATTCTGGTGACTGCACGTTCAAGGTAACTTTCAGGAATTCGGTTCCTTGCATTTGTGCCCAATCAGCAGGCAATTCTTGTTTGGGAACTGAAAATAATCATTTTCTCACGTCATTACATTTAAAGGTGAGTTCATAGTAAACTTTTGTCCTTTGAAGAGGTAAAATATGTCTGATAAATTATGTATTTAACATACATATACTTTAAAGGTAGCAGTAAGTTTTCTAGTGTGTCCCCATTACTGTGCTCTGCATCTACAAAATATTTCAGAATATAATATCAGAATTTGATGCAATGAAAATATAAATGAACTCCAGAAGACCTACCGTAATTTTGTTCAAAATTTTCCTTTTCCAATTTTATCTTCAATTCATGGATCATTTGAGTCACATCAACGATAGCTTTACAAACGTCATTATTCAGCCCCTCAATAGAGATGTGAGAAGTCTTAATTGAGACCCTTACATCACACGTCTTTTCAATTGTCTCCAGTTTGTTCAATTCCTGTTTGTCCAAGGATTCCACACAATCAATGTTAATTCTGTAGGCCATGCAGTTTCTATCAAGCAAGCCCTCCGTCTGTTTGCAAATATCGTCAACTTCCTTTTGGAGCTTTCCATAGACGTCTATTGTAACTGCCTCGTTGTTATATGAAGACTTTATTTGCGGAGTTTTCTTTGGTGGAAGTGGAGGTTTAGGATGTACAGGTTGAGGAGCCCGAGGTGAAGGAGTGTTCGTTCCAGTTCCAGTACTGCTCACTGTAAATTAAATTAGAAGACACATTACTTGTGAATGTTATGATTAAACACGAATTTAAAGAATCAGAGTAGTTCCTCGCTCAAGTAAGTGTTTGACATTTACAGCCCTGAGCCAGTTGTGAAACATCCGCATTCCTATAACAAGGATGATTCACGCCATATATGGCTCAATCACTTGAGTTTCGTTGAATCAGGTGGTATGAAGGGATGAGTTGACACAACGACCAGGAATTAATCTCACTTGTTTGCTGTCCCTGCCTCCCTGCCCATGACAGTATATCCCAATTAAATGTTTTATCATTATCATGTGTATCACCTATTCTGACTCCCCATTTTAATTTTGGCACTTGCTTCATGTAAAACTTGACAATGAAAAGTACATTGCAATGTGCCTGAAGAATAAAGTTTTACATCAGTGCGTACTATCCGCTATGATATTGTTAAGAAACGTTATTAACGAAAATCGATACTAAACAAAAATTGCGTAAAAAAATCACGCTTGGATTTAAGTTTGAGAGACGGAAAGAAAAACACATTAACTAGTGAACATACGCAGGTTAAAGACATCATTAAAACTGTTAACAAAAGTGGGCTTAGGGAGTACTATAAGGAATGATGTATGGTCATGAAAAATGACCCGCGAAGGAATGGAATACGTCAATATATTCACTGAGGTGGCTGAGTAATACAATTAGCTAATATGATATTTTGACTTAAAACTTTCGTGACTGCAGGAATTCATATTTTTTTCTTCTTTCTTGCTGCTACCTTTAAGTCACGTATTTTTCTATCTACATGACTCTACCGAAAGAACCAAAGAATATAATATGATGATACTTGGTGGCTTATTACATCACAGGATCATGACAGATGGTGGCTGCTTGGGGAGGCCTTCAGCCAGCAGTGAATGGCTGATTCTTAGTGTGATGTTATGAAAATAAATTAATTCCATTCTGCACACTTATAGTGAATAGATGACATAGCCCAGAGGATGATGTCAAAGAAATACTACTTAAGTAAATTCAACAGCACTCTTCATGATACTAGGGGAACACCTTTTATCTGCCCTAAAAATAATCTTCATTGCTTGGGTAACACTGAAATGTGAAATCCACACAGGTGGAATAAGCCACAATAAATGAAAAACCCAGATTAAATTGAGGATGTTTTCTGTGGAGTCATTAGTCACTCGACTGATACAATTTACTCATGAACATGAACCAGTTAGTAATAAGTTGCTGCCCTGAATCCCAAGAGTTCTGGCTCAGTGCTTTAATGTGGTTTTAGTCCCTCGAGCCCCCAGCCACATCCTCAAATCGACAATCTTAACTGGTATGTACTACTACTGCAGAAAACTATATAAACCAGAGACAGCACCTGTCATTTGGGACATATTAATGAGGGCCTGTTGGAAATCTTTCAGCATCTCAGGCTGGAAGATGACGAAGCGGATGTGCTTGAGGGGGCTCATCAGTGTGTGAACTCTGATGTGCTCCTCAATGCCCTCCATCATAGCATTAGCCACCACCACAGCAGGCACGCTCCCAGCACCTGTAATACAAAGACAAAATCGTTCTGCATGTAGACAATAATTCCGTAAAAAGAAAATAATGATTTTCAGTAACGTCTGAACCTGGACATTTTGGAAATATATTATAGTTATGTATGCATGTACGTTGAACTTCTTTCACATCGTACATAGCCAACCATGCTAATCGCATGTGTGGGGTAAGGACAACAAACTAAACACAAAAAGCAGTTCTAAATAAATTAGTTTTCAATTGAAACTTAAAAGTGCATAGCTCCAGTGGCTTCCTAATATTGGAAGGAAGAGCGTTCCAGACGGCTGCAGAAGTGCATCTGAAAGCACGGTGCAGTGACCGTCTACAGTGAGGAAAAAAAAGTATTTGATCCCCTGCTGATTTTGTACGTTTGCCCACTGACAAAGAAATGATCAGTCTATAATTTTAATGGTAGGTTTATTTGAACAGTGAGAGAATAACAACAACAAAATCCAGAAAAACGCATGTCAAAAATGTTATAAATTGATTTGCATTTTAATGAGGGAAATAAGTATTTGACCCCTCTGAAAAACATGACTTAGTACTTGGTGGCAAAACCCTTGTTGGCAATCACAGAGGTCAGACGTTTCTTGTAGTTGGCCACCATATTTGCACACATCTCAGGAGGGATTTTGTCCCACTCCTCTTTGCAGATCTTCTCCAAGTCATTAAGGTTTCGAGGCTGACGTTTGGCAACTCGAACCTTCAGCTCCCTCCACAGATTTTCTATGAGATTAAGGTCTGGAGACTGGCTAGGCCACTCCAGGACCTTAATGTGCTTCTTCTTGAGCCACTCCTTTGTTGCCTTGGCCGTGTGTTTTGGGTCATTGTCATGCTGGAATACCCATCCACGACCCATTTTCAATGCCCTGGCTGAGGGAAGGAGGTTCTCACCCAAGATTTGACGGTACATGGCCCCGTCCATCGTCCCTTTGATGCGATGAAGTTGTCCTGTCCCCTTAGCAGAAAAACTCCCCCAAAGCATAATGTTTCCACCTCCATGTTTGACGGTGGGGATGGTGTTCTTGGGGTCATAGGCAGCATTCCTCCTCCTCCTCCAAACACGGCGAGTTGAGTTGATGCCAAAGAGCTCCATTTTGGTCTCATCTGACCACAACACTTTCACCCAGTTGTCCTCTGAATCATTCAGATGTTCATTGGCAAACTTCAGACGGGCATCTATATGTGCTTTCTTGAGCAGGGGGACCTTGCGGGCGCTGCAGGATTTCAGTTCTTCACGGCATAGTGTGTTACCAATTGTTTTCTTGGTGACTATGGTCCCAGCTGCCTTGAGATCATTGACAAGATCCTCCCGTGTAGTTCTGGGCTGATTCCTCACCGTTCTCATGATCATTGCAACTCCACGAGGTGAGATCTTGCATGGAGCCCCAGGCTGAGGGAGATTGATAGTTCTTTTGTGTTTCTTCCATTTGCGAATAATCGCACCAACTGTTGTCACCTTCTCACCAAGCTGCTTGGCAATGGTCTTGTAACCCATTCCAGTCTTGCGTAGGTCTACAATCTTGTTCCTGACATCCTTGGAGAGCTCTTTGGTCTTGGCCATGGTGGAGAGTTTGGAATCTGATTGATTGATTGCTTCTGTGGACAGGTGTATTTTATACAGGTAACAAGTTGAGATTAAGAGCACTCCCTTTAAGAGTGTGCTCCTAATCTCAGCTTGTTACCTGTATAAAAGACACTTGGGAGCCAGAAATCTTTCTGATTGAGAGGGGATCAAATACTTTTTTCCCTCACTATATGTCTCGGGGAAATCAAATACTGTATATTTTTTTTATGTGGCAGATTCTGCTTAAAAAGTTATTTAAATATCTACATAATTTACATATTTACTGAACTGTGCTATGCTAGGCATTCCGCATTCGCTGCTGGAGAAACCGGTTTTATAATGGGGTTTTAAAAATTAAATATCGTCGATATCACAGTTTCATGAAATGTTTTTACCGTACATTGGTGTCCTGGACATCACGACTTTAAATGATAACACTCATAATATTCTGTAATATTTTTCTTGTACATTATGGTTAAAACTATTCGGCGCAATAATTGTATTAAAGTTATACTGGTGTGGTATGATTACATTGTGCAGTGTGTTTATATGGTAATGTAATGAAGTACATGATGGCTATCGAAAAGTTAAACAATTCTTTTCCTTAATTTTTACAAAAGGCATTTCGTGTCTGGCTCCGTGATGACCACATATAGGTGTTCTCATTACAGCGCTTTAACCTTAATGACTTGGAGAAGATCTGCAAAGAGGAGTGGGACAAAATCCCTCCTGAGATGTGTGCAAACCTGGTGGCCAACTACAAGAAACGTCTGACCTCTGTGATTGCCAACAAGGGGTTTGCCACCAAGTACTAAGTCATGTTTTGCAGAGGGGTCAAATACTTATTTCCCTCATTAAAATGCAAATCAATTTATAACATTTTTGGCATGCGTTTTTCTGGATTTTGTTGTTGTTATTCTGTCTCTCACTGTTCAAATAAACCTACCATTAAAATTATAGACTTTGTCAGTGGGTAAACGTACAAAATCAGCAGGGGATCAAATACTTTTTTCCCTCACTGTGTGTTCAATGGCATGTCAAAAGCTGTTGCTTGGATGACTGGAGTTTGCATTATGGTTTATGCTCCTTGACGAGATCAGCGAGGTATTGCAGTTCATTTGTGGCAAGCTCTTTGTAGATAGTGAGTGTGACCTTATCAAGTATTAGTTCGGCAACCGGAAGAAAATGCAGCTTGGTGACCACTGGACGGATATGGTCGGATCTTGCCGTACCCCTCATGACACATGCCAAATAATTTTGTACATGCAACTTTTTAATTTTTAGCAAGACGTCTCGGACATAGAGGGAAAGGTTATTCAAACTGCATCTTAGCTTGGACAAAATATTATCATGGACCTTTTAGTAATCAAATACAAATTATCACCAAACTAAATATGTATATGGATTTGGAAACTGTAAAAAAGTGGAGCTTGTAGTTCAACGAGAGAAACATATTTAAAATATTTTTTTCAGCTTATTCTGAGAAAAATCTCTATTTTAAACTTGCAATATTGGCCTGCTCTTGTAAAAAAAAACATATTTCCCTCTTATATAGTTATTGAAGGATAAATTATCTTATTAGTGAATGGATGGGATACATCCACCCAAATATTTTTTTCATATATGTGATAAATGATTTTACATCATCAGTAATATTATTCAGGTTTATTTTAAAGTAAGACCAGGTAAGAGCCAGGCTAATTACTGTACAATAAGGGACATGAAAGGAAATAAAAATGTTCATAAAATACATCAAAATTATGCAATCAGCATCACATCATGAGACAAGTTTCCATTTCAATCTCTTGCAGAACAGTCAACCTCTTTGTATTTAAGAACAGTCTGGAGAAGCAATACCTACTATAATCACCCAGGAATGTCTGTCCTTAACGCTCGTGATGTCACTCCACATTGACCAGCCCCCTCATTAATATTCATGAGCAGGTGACGTCCTCCCAATGGACACCCCCCCCCATTATTAACTACTATATTTACCCAAGAATGTCAGTGTGTAACGCGCGTGACATCACTCCACGTCGACCAGCCCCCCTCATTAATAATCATGAACAGGTAACGTCTTTCACATGGACCCGCCCCTCATTAATAATCATGAGCGGGTGACGTCACTCCGCATGGAGAAACCCCCCCTCATTAATAATCATGAACAGGTTATGTCCTCCAAATGGACACCCCCCCCCCCTCATTCATATTCATGACCAGGTGACGTCTTCCAAATGGACACCCCTCCATTAATAATAATTAGCGGGTGATGTCACTCCACATGGGGGGGGGGCGAGGTGCCTCCTCCCCCCTCCTCAGCGTCAACTCACAACCCTCACTACAAAGGCAGAACCCTCACGTCACGTGATCTCCGTGACGCTGTTGTTGAGACATCAAAGTAAAAAGGACGTCATGATGAACAAGGGATTATAACCTTTAAATTAAATAACTCTGTGTCACCACGGCCTTACAAATTGCACACGAATGGATGCAATTAATATCACGTCGCGGTCTGTGCTTTTCATTTGCAAGTTTCAGATTTACTGCAATACACCCGCCCTTGGACGACAAAAGGCCAGTAATAGCATAATTACTTCTGATATCCTTTGAAGTGGTCACTTCAACACGTTAGAGGGGGCAGGATTTCCCTACCTTCACCACTGCGAGTAAACATTTGACATAACATAGTCAAAATAATATTTATTCTCAGAGAAGTAACTTGGTACAAATTAATTGGAGAACCAATTATACATTTTTTTTGCACAGCCATTGGTGACTGGGTCGAGCCCATCAACTCACACTTAAAAACGAGTTAATTCGCAGGCAGCTGCCTGGATTTGAACCCGCGATCATAGCGGTACCAGCTCAGTGCTCTGATCTCACGTTAAAATAAACACCCGGACCACTTGAATGTACAGGAGAACTACCTGTTCCTGTGGCAGGGAAGGACACGGAGGTGACTTTCTTCACCTCGCACTCCTGCAGCACTTTGAGCACAGAGGACTTTATGCTGGCTGGATTGGTTTGCCCCACCATGTGGACGATGTGTTTGCAGCTCAGCGCTCCGCCGCTGGTTACCACCACCCCATCCCCTGGCTGAGGGCCTGCAGGGCATCGGAACGAGGCTCAGCCAGTGTGTGACAATGACATATTTTTGCATTACTTTATCAGACAAGAAGCTAATCAGGTTAGAGCTTGGAGAGCACTTGGATTTCTATTCAAACACAGTTACTGAGCACAGGCCCAATGAGTCAGAAACAGACAGTACTAATGAAGGTGGAATACTGAAGCTTCAAAACTTTTCTTGAATTGAACAAGGTTCTAAGAACTTGGGGAATGGACAATGGGGAGAGGGGGGGGGGGGTTCAAATTCGAGAAATTAAGTGTTTTAACCTGCAGTATTGTCGTTGAACAATACGGATGAGACAAAATAGTCAACCTGCTATACAAAAGTCCTAAACAAGGGTGGAGGAATCAATGGGTGGATTTCATGGGAATAGTAGCCATGGTAAAAGCAATAGAAGAGTGATAAGGTGAGTGACGACTGGTTACCTGAGTACATCAATGAGTTCTGCATCATCAATGCAACAAAATACATTGTTAAACCCAGCTTATATTCCCCGACCACTATGCCACACACCTTCACCAACCCACACTGAACAGTGTAGTGAAGTATCGTTAAATAACCTCAACAACCCACACTTCATGGGGAGGCCTCAATATATCCGTGAAGTGACAAAGGGATGTACATGTACACATTATTGGACAATGCCATACATTCATAATTCTGTAACATGGATTTGTCAATATGTAAAATATTACTTAAGAGGGCCAATTCTATTATGTCATGATTTAATGGGATGAACTCACCTAGTTTGGTGCATTCATCCACGACAACCTGTCCTGCTGCTTTGAGAATTGCTCCAGAAACACCTGGGTAAACATATCACGGGCACAATAAGCACCGTCTCAACACCGCGAATGTAAAGCAGGTCTCCAAGTTTCCCTTTTATAAACCAACTAGCTACCACTATTAGAGTGGTTGCATACTAATGATGCTATTCATGATAAGTACTGTGTTAATAAGTCTGTTCACTGTTACACGTCAATTTGTTAACTGCTGTATTTATTTTCATAATAAATATGTTGGTCATATCCATGTCTATTAATACAAACATACATTTGTTTTAATTAAAATAAGGCTAACAATTATATCGTGTAATGCTTTCAAACAAGAGTATTTAATTATCGATAATCACTTTCCCTTCCAAGTAGCAGAGCATCACGTGATTACCTTGTCATGGGGTGGAGAGCGTGCAGATTGCATGTAATATCATCAGCTTAGTTAAAAAGGCTGTATCCACAATCGCTGGTATTTTTATCGTCAAGTTTTGGATAACCCTTTAATCAATTTGCCTTGTTTGTATCGTAAACGTCCCTTATAACACAACTTAATTTAAAATATCAATTACATTGGATTATCATTACAATAGTTACCATAATCCCAGGTTGCAGACAAAAAGATGGAGACAGCCAATGCATTAACACTTTCAACCTTAGTTGGAACGCATTTGAAAGAAGAAAACATAACAAAGATGACATATATACCTGACATAAAGACAAGAGCGGTTGTGGTGGAGTTAACGATGGCATCTGTGGTCTCCTTCGTGATGTCACCGCTTACTGCCTCCACAGTGGCACCATGCAGCTTCAGACCATATTGCCCTGCAGACCCATACACAGCAGGGTGAGGAGTCACAGCCGGCACTCGCTCTCAACATGTTCTACAACATCAAGAACACATTCCCGGAATGGTTTCATGCCAGAAAAAAAACAATGCGGCAAGGAAACCAAATTCTGACTTACGGATATAATCTTCTGTAATACTTGATGTCTGAGGTGGCTGCACCTGCTGCAAGCAAACAACAAGAAATGTAAAGTCAATATTGCATATCCCAGCATGCATATATACTGTACTAGGTTCCCTTACAATGGACACATTATTTAAGGGGTGCAAGTCATTTAAGAGGTGCACATCACGACCAAGAGTAACAAATCAAACTCATTAAACATTAAAAACATGCGATCACGTTGTATGTGAATTTCCCTAAAAAAATGTAAATTCCAATATTGCCCATGCAATCAGTATCATTGCGAGTAAAATGTTGCTTACTTTGCCACCTGGCTGGAAATGTATTAAGGCTTGGGTAAAGGCAGTCTTTATTTCAGGCTGAAGAACCATGATGCGGATGTGAGACACAATTGACTGTGGATTTTGCAAGGAAAACATCTCAAACGCCTCCAGGATTGTATCAGCCACTGGCCCTGGCTTGATCCCTCCTTTGCCTTCACAGAGTTTAATTAAAATTAAAACAGATGATAACATTTAGAAAAACAATCCACCACTCAGAAACGTTGAAACTATATACGCATAAAATTTCGATTTATAGCTTTCGTGACTGCAAGGATTCATCTTCTTTGGTTCTTTCGGTAAAGTCACGTAGAATGAGTCTCGTCCCTTCACCTGATGAAGGCCGCTTGTGTTGTGGCCGAAACGTCGTGAGAATTTTATTGTGTTATTTTATTTTATCGATTTATTATTTTATTCTCATTCTACGTGACTTTACCGAAAGAACCAAAGAAGATATATACGCATATGCATTATGTGAGAAATGATAAGCTGACACAGACAAGTAGAAAGCAATGGAGATTATATAAAGAATACGGAGAAAGCAAACAACAATTAATGAAATATGGTAAATGGTGACAAGGGAGTAGACAGTAATGAAAGAACAAACGCAGAGAAAGATTTCTAAAAAGAGGAAATGTACCTGTGCTGAGTGCAGGGAAGGAAACTGAGTGGCAATTCAACTTGCTACACTCATCCAGGACTTTGAGTATAGAGTTGGTCATCTTGGCAAAGTCTGTTTGTCCAACCATATGCACAATTTTCTTACAGTTCAGACTCCCTGCTGAGGTGGTCACAACACCATCGGCAGGCTGCGCTCCTGTGCATAGAATGAAATTTTATTTGTGAAAAATGTCGTAAGATAAATTTGCGTAAAAAGAACAATAATATGGCTGAACAAAGCATGTTTCCATTTACTGTTTAAAATAGCATGTTACAATTTTTTCTTCTTTAAATCACAGATATTTTACCAAAGGTAGCAAGCTCCACCGCAACTGTGGGTCCAGCAGCTGCCAAGATGGCCTTTGAAACACCTGGAAAAGAATATTGCAAAAACGTCATGCTTTCACGCTGTACGAACACAAACAGTATAGAATTGTAAGTAACGTGCCATAATTACGGTAGTGCCAATGCAAAACATTGAGCGGTAAAACAGCAACAACTATTCAACATGTGTCTGCTTTGGGGGTAGGCCGATGATGCTGGGTGTATCAAAATTAACACGCTTTGTGTTGATTCTCTTTCAACATACCTGTTAGCTGAACACAATATTAATCGACACGTTTTGTTTATGGTACAACTTTACTTGGTTGTCTGTGTCAGGCGGAGGGTTACGTACAACACAAATTGGCTTTATGCTAACCTGACGTAACTCAAAACCCAATTATGAATAGCGTGTCTTATTTGAGAATGTAATTTGTGTTTACTAAATTTTCGTTGTTATGACTAAAATTGTTTTACTTTATTCACGTTGCAGAGACAAATCAACTGATATTTGGAAGAGCAACAAATGTTATATATTAATGTCCAGGTTCTTTAGCCCTTGAGCAGCATCAACTGTAAGTGGATGAATTTGCTTTGGTGCCGCCATTCTCCAAAATGCTGGGTGTTGTATTTAGAAGCAAACATCTGTCAGCTTGTGTCCTGCAGATGTTATCAGATGTGTTCATTATACTGACCTGAATCAAGGTCTAACGATGTGTTCGTGGAGTTTACGATAGCATCAACTTTCTCTTTGGTGATGTCTCCATCCACCACCTCCACTGAGATTTTTCCAATCGCCCTCTGCACTGCTTTTGATGTGATCTTTAATGTTGGTGGAATAGATGTCTTGCCTGCACAAAGCAAATTACAAAACCACAGGTTATTTTCCTCATTATTGAACAACATAACTGGTACAATTCCACAATAACTGTAAAAAGAAAAACATGAATGTCATTAGTAGAAAAACAATTACATGTGTTGAAGAATATCAGGAACATTTTAACTACAGGAACGTTATAGTTCGATTTCCATGATCACATTGTAATAAGGTTGGAGAGGTGGCACTATAGTTTGTGCACTGCACTTTCAACCAGGTGACCTGAGTTTGATTCCTGGCCAAAACTAACATTTGTGGTCATTTATATCTAGAACCAGTCCTTGTGCCCCATTTTACCAACCTCCACTGACCAGCATGGTGAAGTATGGCCAAAGTTGATAGGCCTTCAGCCAATAATGGATTGACAGAGGGATGAAGTGTATTATTTCATATTTTAATATAACTAACAGACAGCCAGTTACTCTGGAACAGAAAATAAAAACAGCTGTGATTTTAATATACTCTTTTCAGCATCCTGTACTCAGAGCACTAAAAGTAATCCGCTTTTTTATGTAATAAAATGCCAAGACAATATGTATTGTGAGGGTATTTTAATATACTCGATGATTCATTCTGGCGAAAAGATTACTGAAAAGTTGGAGCAATTTTAAATTAACCGTGTCAGTCTTATGAATGAGTTACCCCCGCCTCTTGGATATCACGATCTATTATACGTCTTCCTAACTTCTCCCTCCATTTCAAGTCAATTCAACATTTATTTGTTACATGGAAAATCCCGTTTAGAGAGTGACCCAGGTAGTTTTCGGTATCAACAGCCTGCAGTCACTAACAATAGAGTTATTGTTGGGGTGGAGAGGAGCCCAGCCAGCAGTCAGGCACAAAACTCAAGGCAAGGATTACTTTTAATAGTATGATACACGTACCTAAGAGTCGTTGAGCCAGCTCAGCCTGAAAATCCTACAGAAAGACCAAAACAACAAATTAATATTTAGCATCATATAACTATGTACTTTAAACTTCAATCACATACATAATATTGATTGATGAGAACAGTTGAAAATATTCACTAAACTGGGTTTCAAAAGTCTGGAACTGAGAGCACGATTGAACAATTTTATTTTAAACGTCTATGCATTCATCTCTCATTACAATGTTTATTCGGTCACATTTGGCCAACTGCTAGATTCGTTGAATGGAATGCCTACAAACATCCAAAAATCATCACATTTAGTCAACCTAAATATTCATTTTTTTAATGTTTTCAGAATTATCACTGCTGATGACTCACTGTACCCCAGTGAATCCATAATCTGCCATCACACATTAAACACATTCCTGCGGAGGGAGCTGGTAGGAACGTTGGGTTGCTCGGTCAATGACCAGGGTCAACGGCGGCACCACGTGGTGTGTTCCGCAAATATGCCCGACTGTGAGGACGGGCACAAGCCGGCGTGAGTAGGTTCAACGTTGAGTTTTATAAGGGAACCACGGGGTGACCAGCCCCTCCCCACCCAGCCCCACCCCTCCCACCCCCTACCCAGCCCCACCCCTCCCACCCACCCCCCCACCCAGCCCCACCCCTCCCACCCACCCCCCACCCAGCCCCTCCCCTCACCACCCAGCCCCACTCCTCCCATTTTTTGATGCATGACGGATGGACACAATAATCCCCTATGGGCTGGTGTAACCAGGAGGTTCCTACCAGTATTAACATCACCTGCCAACACTATTTAAGATTCTCCATAACCTCAATACTTCCTGACAAAGGCTAATCAGCCAAAATGTTGGGATTTTCTTGTTGTCCCGGTGGTAGTATTAAAATCATATTATTACTCATGTCATTTAATGTTTAACATCAAGCAACATTCTTGTGTGTTAGCATATTTTAGAAAAAATACCATTAGTTTTCGACTTTTGAATAAACCATCCAGTGCTTGTTCATGGTCCTTGCAGACCTGCCCATTTATAAGGCCCTAAGTGCTAGACTTACTGAAATGACGAGCTGGTCTTTGGAGAATATCACAAATCGGATGTCCTTCAGTGTTGTGCCCTGGTGATTCTGACTGAAGTTGATAACTTCTTCAAACATGAAACTTGAAACCATCAAGGGCGAGTATTTGAGATTTCCTGTGCCAAGTGCTGGGAAGGAGATGGAAGAAACCCCATCACGATGGGCCATCTCCAGGCTACGTTTCATGAATTTTTTTAGATGATTCCCATTGTCCCAGGAACCCAGGGTGGTGTGGTACAACGCCTGGCATTGGAGATTGAGGCCCGTCACATCCGTCTTCACAATCTTCCCAGAACTAATCGACTGGCCCTGGATCGCAGTGTCAACGAGAGTCTGCAGTGTTGGGCCGGCCTTACGGAAAATGGCACTGGACACCCCTCCAGAATCCATCTTCATGTTTGCTGAGGTTGTGTTTATGATGACATCAGACTGTAATAATAAAAATATATATTTAAATGAGAGCTAAACAACTAGGTTTTAATTAATAGAACACACAAATAAACAATGTTATTTAATTGACTGAACTTATTTCTTGCATACAAAATATACATGTTATATTAAGCAGGAATGATTCATCACGTTTGGGCATTCGATAAAAAATACCGTAAATAAGATTAACAAATGTATTATTATACTTACATTTTCATTTTCAATGCTGCCAACAACCAAGGAGATATTAAGGCCTTCTTTTGTGATCATGCAGGTTGGAGAGGTTGATACTGCTGTAGAACTTTGGATTTTAACAGAAGCTGGCAATGAAAATGTTAATCTTGTTTGTGGAGTTGCTATTGGAGTTTTGCCTACCTTTGACAAAAGTGCATTTACTAGAGCATGGACTACATTATCGTTCAAATCAATAAATAAGACATCAGTCAGACAATTGCCAGGATCATTGACTTGGCCAAATTCAGCAACAGCATCTATCAGTGCTTTGGCGCAAACTTCTAACGGATATCCACTGTTCTGAAACACGAGGCCTGGCAATGCAGCAGATTGGTGTCCACGTGTTCCCACCAGCTTCAGGGCCTTTTTGAGCCCTTGCTTCAGCTGAACAACCTTGGACATGTCAACATTTCCATTACATTTCTCAAAAAGTTGACAAATAACATGAGCTACACTTTTGCACGGCAGCTTGCCTGGCACAGACATTACAGCTTCACCAGGTTGTGGTTCTCCATTGTCCTGAATGTACTGAGCACAAGATCTTGATGTGTCTGGGCCTGCTGCTTCTGAAAGGACTTTTCCAAAGCCACTTTTGAAGCACATTTTTGTATCAGCGGCATTAATGATGATATCAACCTGACTTTTTAAGATGTCTCCTTTGTATATCGAGATGGCAAGGTTGGCAGATAAAACCTCCTGGCATTTCAGCTGCATCCCTACCTGCTGAGAAGCAGCAGCACCTCCAACATCAATCAAGACCATGCAATTCTGGTTTGCTTCTGCAATACTTTTGATAACACTTTCGTTTTCTCGAATATACTTGGCTGCACCTGGTTTGTTAAATTTAACTGACTTTAATACAATTTCAGAACATTTTTTTTCAAATAAGTTTTTTATTTTGTCAACATCATCAGGGTGTCCACTGACTTCAAGCAAAGTTTCACTCAACGTTTTGACATTCTTGTTCAACAGTGTTTGATCTTCAAATATTTTTTCATATTCTTGCAAATATTTTAATATATTTCTTGACTTTATAGGAATTTGCTCAGTAATTCTTAAATGTTTTTCACAGAAGCCATTAAGTTCTTGGCATGTCTGATCCACAGCATTGCCAAAACCTGCAACACTTACTTTCATGCAGAAACCAGCATCATCTAGGCTTTTGTTGATAAACACTTGCGAAATGCTATCAACCTTATTTTCTTCGAGATAACTGAGCAAATCAGTCCACTCACTACCTCGCGTTGCATGCATGGACTCTTCTGGAATGGTAAACGATCCCTCTGTAAATGTTTTCTCTATAAAGGATTCTGCTTTTCCTAACTGGTTAGCAAAAGCAGTTATGGAGATTGAATTGTTATTTTTTAATTGTATTTTTGCATGAATCTTATTAGAAAATAAATCTGTATTTAAAATATCCCGGCCTAACATTTTCAAAAACATTACAATATTACTAGATATTTTTACTTCTTTGCTTGATATACCCTTCAGATGTTTGGATATTTCATCCTTAATTTTCTGGCAATCTTGTGGCATGCCTTTGACTGTCAAGGAATATGATTTTTCATCAAATGTTAATTCTGATTCTTTAAACTTGGCACGAAGATCTGCTTCAATTTCCAGCATCTGGATTAAATGATATTTGTCTGGACTTTCTAGTGATATGCGATCACTGATAATCTGACTCTCCCTTAAGAGGTCATCCTGAACTTTCTTTACAATGGGTTGCATTTGTTTGCAAACATCTTGCACATCCTGATTTCTTCCAGAAACAATTATATGTGCTTGTTGAGAGTCATAATCAACCAGCACATGATCATGATTTGAGACTTCTTGTTTAACCCTTTCCCATGCAGCTTTAGAGCAGGGCAAAACTGTCTTCGAATACATTTCACAGAATTTTAGAAAACATATTTTTGCAGTTTGTTGCCACTTTGAAGCGAGGCTCTGAAAATTTACTGCGCATTCGTTCAGTTTGGATGTCAAAGTAATTTTACCATTTGAGCCAAGAGAAAATGAAGTGTTTGCTTTCTTTAGAATATCTTTCAGCTGATCCATGGAAGAACTATGTTTTGAAATAAACTGAATAATCTCAGAATCAACTACAATGTCAAATGGTTCAGGCTTTGCTATTCGAATTTGTTTTCCAAGAGTCGAAGCTAACGCATGATAGTAGGGATAGACCTTCAGTTCTGCTTCATTTAATTTGTGTTTTCTTGATACAACTTTCTGAGCCACTGCAATAACAGACAATGTTTTATTATAATTAACATTTCCCGTCATAATGTTGATATGAGAGCATTTTTTACAGAGTAAAAAAAACATTATTTAAAATTAAATTCAACGTTGTGCAAGTCTGCGTATGTGTGTGATTTAAATAAAATGCGGCCCATGATCCAGTAAAAGGTAATATAAAACATATAAGATTTAGAATACACCTTACAAAGAGCTTTGTGCAAAGTTAACCTGATATGTTTAATCGGCAGTCGAATGATTTCCAAACGAATGCAATAGAGTTCACTGTTGTAATAAGATCAAGTTCACAATGTAGGCGTCTGGAATGTTCTGCTCTCACCTGCTGGTTCTAAGAATGAGAGGTAAGCAGCTGCTTTGTTGTCTTCCAAATGAACATCGGAGAGGGGGCCGCCGCCACTCTTGGCCGAGTTCTCAAAATACAAAGTAAGAAGGTCTTCACACAGGTTCCCTTTCGAAGCCTCCACCAGCAGACAGTTCGACGCATCAAGCATTGTCGCTGTGATTTTGTACTGAACCAATTGCCTCTTGGCACAAATCTTCAATGCTGATTTCCAGTCTGACATACATGACAGAAATACATTAGAAAATACGACCGATTAGCATGGTTGGCTACGTATGGTGCGAAATAAGTTCAACTAACATACATTAGTGAGGAGTATTTATATTCATAATAGATGTACGACTCAATTGACATTTTTATTTACAGTGATCCACTTTTTATGTTTTGTAAATGTCCATTGATTTCAAAATCTCAGATTAAACCCTACCTTTTAAATCATAAATCCATCATTCACAACATTTATGTGTAAGTTCACAAACATGTTTTAAAAATTGTTTAAATAATGTACAGCCTCGTGTCAATCCATCCAATGCTGCATAAAGGTCACCCTGTGATGTGTGGGTTTATTTGGGTTGTTTGGCCATGCTTAAGTGCGAGTTGGTCAAGGGGAACCAGGACCGGTTCAGATATCACTCGCCACAATTAGCCGTGGCCAAGAACCAAACTCAAGGCATCCAATTATTCGTTCAGTGCGCAAACCACTGCTCCACCATTCCAACCCCATATTTTAAAATGTAATACTTTGGAAACTGACGTGAACTTTGAAAATAATACATTTTCAGTCCTGCTAATTATGATGAGAACAATGATTAAAAATCAGTAATTTTTTGGGAAACTCAGCTTACCTATTGGGTTTATGAAGGTCACTACAGCTACTTCGCCACCCTTCAGGTATTCTATATCACAGACTTCAGCATCAGTGATGGATGCCACATATAAGTTGATCATTTCCATTTGGATGGTTGTTGGAAATCCTGTCAGAATCAGCCGCCGCTTGTCAATAATCGCATCTATCTCCGCAGATGAGTAGACAGAGATCTGCAACCTTTTATTTCCAATGGCATGCTCTTTAACTGCTTGCATCTTCTGTACAGCTGTTGATAAAAACGTAATGTTGCAAACATTGAAAAGAGTAAATTAATAACCCAAGAAAATAGGTATTACAAAGGGTTTATTGAATAAATAATGTAACCTCTAATTGGTTAGAATGTAAGACGTTGTTTTCTTTCATCGGATTCTTAGATTATTGTTTTAATATGCCATTAGCAATAATGTAACAAACATATACAAAACAATCACACATAAGCTGCATCGGAGATATTCTGTATGTAAAATTAGGCATTTCCTCTACGAAAGTCTGGTTGTAGACACACCAGGGTCATGATGGCGAACAGTGCTTACCTTCCTGGCTGCAGTCCAGCCATAGTTTGGTTTTGGTTAGGGGGTAGACATCAACTGGCTCCTTTGTGACATTCTCTGCGTATAGCTTCAGGTATTCATCTCCAAACTCGTCAGCACCACACACAACTACCCCTTCTACAAATGTAGATGAATCAAGATCTTCACGTGTTATTTCTACAATATAAGCAAAAATCAAAATCAAACTGCATTTCAAGACACTGTATAGCACATTATAGCACATGATCATGAAGACATGTAAATGTAATATATATTTGTTTAAAGGACGTGGACACTGGAAAAGCAAACTTAAAATAATAGAGTACAATACTGCAACTGTATTTATGTAATAATGTACACAAACCATTTGCATCTGTTGTTGAACTTGACTCTGATTTCTGTTGAGATAAAACAAATTTTACATCAGTCAACAGCCATAGTGTATCGACTGCTGGATTGAAGCCTCAAATCGCCACCATCTCTCATGATCCTGAATGTAATAAACCCCTCAGTGTCAGCTGATTTCATCTCAGCATCTCCCCGGATACCCTCCTTGATGTTTTTTCCTTCCTTGGCTGCCATTGTCATTCTTCATCATGGCGATCATCTCCTCTTGCGATGTTTCCCTGCCCAAGCCCATTCAATTTAAATTGCATATTTTGAATTATGACTTCGAACTGCACATGTTTTCTAATCCATGCGTATCCCTTTATATACCGTATTGTAATTCCAAGCATGCATCGTCTTTCCATGCTTTGTTGTAAACTTTTTCAGATTTTGATCCATTTTCATTGACGATGATCATTTACTCTGATCTGTTATCAATAGTGGGTAGTACACAAAGAACTAAAACTTTCTTTAGGCACATTAGTATGTTATGTTTGATGCTTGAGTTTAGCTTTCCATAAGCACTCTAACTTTCTGTCTATCTGTCCACTGATGCATGAAGAGAAACGTGATGCCTCTAACTTTTGTGTTTCTCTAATACATGTGTAATTTTAATATTACACCTCTCCGTGCTTCTGTGAATACTTTCCATTGTTTGCAAACTTATCATTTTTAAGTTAATGGAAATGTGTTGTGATCCATATGCCATATCAGGTAAAATGCATCATTGCATTGTTGTTTTCAAGCATGCATATGTATGATGTGTTTTCCTTGTACCTGTATAGTTTTAAAATACATATGTATGTGTAAGAATTTATATACACATGGTGCATTGCATTGGCATAATAAAGACCAGGGTATCAACCAAGTAATGATATAATTTGTATTTACTCAGAAAAACCTCACTTTACCAGGAGGATCTTGTTTTGATATATTTGCCCATTTCATTTATGATTGTTTTGCTTGTGAGAGGAAACCAGATTTATCCAGAAATAAATCATAAGTACAGTGGAGTAACACTCAAAGGTCTTCCCAAGATGGATTCAAGAGCCCATGTTCTCTCCTGTAATGCCAACTTCTGGCCATCTCGCATTTCGATCACATTTAGTCTCCACTTGAAAATAGATAAATTAATTCCACTGCTACAAACGAAATGCAATGTTACAGCTGTCCATCTCACTCTGGATTGTCAGTCAATATGACATATGTGGTTGAAGTGTGCAGCTCACTGGAGGGACTGGTGGCACTTTACAAAAGGGCTGGAGTTTCAAATGCGTCGTGCCAAACCCGGGCAGCTCGATAGTGTGCGTGTTCCGTTGCAGAACACGGTCTCGCACTGAAAAACAAAAATACAGACCAAGACACACAGGTGTAGCAAACCGTGTGGACCATGACTTTATATTAATTTCAAGTTCTTACCCGAAGGAATGATCACTGGCTCAAGCTCCTCCATCCCCATCCTGATCCCATGCGCCAATATGGATCTCATATCACACTCCAATAACATGGTTCATGAGCCCTAACTTTGGAAGGATAGATAGTTCAGGTGGTTTCCTGTCGTCTTCCCTAAGGACCGATACAATTTTATTAAGAAACAACTGATATACAGTAATACAGTATTTGATGTAAAAAGATGTTAGATAATGAAATAACACGGATGATACCGACAGCACTGCAAACTAACAGATGGTGCATCGATTGCCCAAAAATTAGCACAATCTTTTACTTTAAAAGCTGAAGGCAGCACGACGTCTAGGAGTGAACTCAACGTTTCCACTGTGATCTCGTTTCGATGAGGTTGCACAATTTTTATTCGTGTGAGGAGGCATTTGCATCCTGGAATTTGGGACACTGAAATGGGAATTCCCGCACTGTTGTGTTTGGGTTGTTCCTGACTTCGCACCTTCGAATGAGAACGGTTGGCTAAGTACGGTGCGAACGAAGTGCGACATGCATACACTGTCTCACGGCTGCAAACAGAGATGAACATCACTCCAGTGCTCATTGGACCAGGGAGACACTTTTGACTGGTGGAGTATATTTTGGTAGTCGTTTTGGGAAAGCAGAGAGAGATAAACACTCTCAGTTATCAACCCCGCAGCATTAGAGGACTGCCACCGCCAGAGGGCGCATTGATCAACTCGACAGAGACACCAAAAAACCTGCTTGGTCACCACGGTCGGAAATCCCCTAAATATGTCGTACAGTACAACCAAATATATAAAAACACCGTGTATTTCGACTTCAGATATCACACTCAGGGCGATGAAACAACGCAGCAGAAACAGGAAGTATATCACTGGAAATCCCTGACATTTTGGTCGAGAGCTCATCAGGACACACGTACATCATGAAAAATACACGAACTTGTTGACGTTCAGGTCGGTGTTACAGCACTTTTGAGATGTGTGCGTGTATATATACATTGTGTGTGTACATACATACACACACAATGTATTCATTCATCCAACACAACATGGATTGACTATTCTAGATTTGAAGCTTTCGTGACTGCAAGGATCCATACTCTTTGGTTCTATTCGGTAAAGTCACGTAGGTAAAAAATAAAACAAAAATCACGACGTTTCGGCCACAACACAAGTGGCCTTCATTTTTGTTGTTTTATTTTTTACCTACGTGACTTTACCGAATAGAACCAAAGAGTGTGGATTGACTCATGAAAAAGCGGTTTAGAGATTCAGCTCAAAGAAGAAAGGTTTTACCCATTATTCATTTGGCCATTGTCAGTGGTTTTGCCTCGTGTGGGAAGAAACCGGAGTTACCCGGAGACAACCCATTAAGAACAAGAGGGGATAACGCTTTTACATAATTTCCGCACAGATGCGTTCACGAACCCACAGTACTGCCGGCGGGGCTTGTCTACGTGTGATCCACCGACCTATCCCCTCCAAAGCGCTGGTACGTAGAGGCGTGATCTTATCACACTAAACTAACCGATGAAACTAAACTACAATGTTTAAAAATATATCTTTTACCAGGTTAAGGCCCACTGACCTATAACGCTCTTTTTCAGAAGCGACCTGGCTATCACAAATGATAGCTCAACGAAGTGGCTTTATCGTCGCGTGGAAATGTAAACGCAGCCAAATACTCCAAACGCCGTGTTTCTAAATGTGGAGGGGAAACACCCGGAGGAAAAATCCACAGGGGAGAGAGAGAGAGACACGCGAACTCCAAATACACAGCAAGCAGGCGTCAAAGTCGAGATCGAACCCAATGACCTCCTGCATACCGGGCGAGGAGGTTAACATCTGGGCCACCTTGCGGCGGCAGCACCACACGGTGGCCCAGATGTTAACTGCGCTTTGGACATCACCACACGGTGGCCCAGATGTTAACTGCCCTTTGGACATCACCACACGGTGGCCCAGATGTTAACTGCGCTTTGGACATCACCACACGGTGGCCCAGATGTTAACTGCGCTTTGGACATCACCACACGGTGGCCCAGATGTTAACTGCGCTTTGGACATCAGCACACGGTGGCCCAGATGTTAACTGCGCTTTGGACATCACCACACGGTGGCCCAGATGTTAACTGCGCTTTGGACATCACCACACGGTGGCCCAGATGTTTACTGCGCTTTGGACATCACCACACGGTGGCCCAGTTGTTAACTGCGCTTTGGACATCACCACACGGTGGCCCAGATGTTTACTGCGCTTTGGACATCACCACACGGTGCGCTTTGGACATCACCACCTTCTTCTTGCCTTACCTGTTCCGCTGTTGAACCTCACCACGACGGTTCCATCTTTCTCCTCGACGGTGCAATCCCCTCCGCCAGATTTCCTCTTGATTTCAAAGTAGTTGGCGAGGCTTCTCTTCACATCGCCGTTAAGGGGGCCAGGGCCTGGAATGCCCTCGATTACGCACGCGAGGTCCTCCGAAACTTCCATGTCCGCGACGACTCGGATCAACTAAATCCGACACATCGCAGGGACCGACGAGGAACGAAGCCGCACTTGGGGAGACGAAGCCGCACTTGGGGAAACGAAGCAGTCAACGAGCAAAGAACGAGAGAACGACGCGGGGGTCGGGCGACGGACACGGCTGCCCGTGACACACGGCTGCCTCGTCAAGTAACGCACGACTGCTGACACTCACAGAATTGGCGAGGCACAGCACTGGGACAAGACACCCCCACCACCACACACACAAACACACACAAACACCCCTTGCCTCTGTGTCTGCCCAAAGAGTTCCAAGCCCCCCCCCCCTTCCTGTAAATTACCCGTGGCCACGTCACTTGAGGGTTTCTTTGCGCAACGCCGCACGACTTCCTCCTCGGTGCCGCTTGACCCGCGGTGTTCGTCTCCTCTCTGGGTTCACAGCCCTCTTCTTCCACCTCCTCTTCTTCCACCTCCTCCTCTGCTGGTTGTGGCAGATCGAGGTGAGCGGGACGCGTGTCTCGGGTGAGTTTGTTGTGTTTGCCGCTCGCCAGCCACATCGACCAAAGCCCAGTGAGTGAGTGAGAAGGGTTTCAGGCGTCTGCCGTGTGCGTTGCGCTCCGGATGAAGGATGCGGAACCGAAAGAGTTGGCCCGTAATTCGCAATGGCTTTTGACATGCGACATGCGTGTGTCTTTGTGTGTGTCCGTGTGTCTTTGTGTGTGTCCGTGTGTCTTTGTGTGTCCGTGTGTCTTTGTGTGTGTGTCCGTGTGTCTTTGTGTGTGTGTCTGTGTCTTTGTGTGTTGTTATTGATGGTTGGTGTTGTGTTGCATTGGGGACACGGGTCGCGTTCAATGTCTTTCTCGCCACGCTGGTCGCGGTTTCGTTGTGTCACAGTCCCGAGTCGTGCGTATGTTGTTTTGCTGCACGCCACGCACCCTGTTGTTGTTATTGTTGTAGTTATTGTTGTAGTTATTGTTGTTGTTGTAGTTATTGTTGTTGTAGTACTGCCATCCCCTTTAGATGCATCCAGTCAACATCGATTAACGTCGACGTACGGCAAACCTCTAGCCGAGGTCATGGACTTGTTAGTGAAAACAAAAACCGCGTTACAATTATCGGATTGGGCGGTGGTTGCGCAACAACAACAACAACAAAAAGTTTTCGTTGACAATTAGTTTCGTCAACATTTCACTGGCCCCCATTGTTCGTCAACCTTTCGATTGATTTTGTCACTGGACCCCTAGCGACGAGGAGGTGATGCGAGATTCCTCCCCCCCCCCCCACTCCTCCAATTCTAGATTTGAAGTTTTCGTGACTGCAATGATCCATACTCTTTTTAACCTACGTAAAGTCACGTAGGTTAAAACAAATGATGATTCCTGCACCCCCCCCCCCCCTCTTCATCAGTTTGCTGTTCCCAATTGAACGACCTTCCACGTCCTTCCTGGCGACATCTGGCGGATTGTTTGAAGGCTGCGAGCGGTGAAGGCGCTCCACGGGGACAAACACCGGGCGACTCTCTCCCCTTTATTTTCAAATTTTCTTGTTGTGGTTTTCACACCTGATGATGATTGCTTGTGTTGCAGTCGAAACGTCGTGAGAATTGTATTGTTTTATATTTTTTATTTTCTTTTATTGTTTCCCTTCTACGTGGTGACTTTACCGAAGGAACCAAGAATATGAATCCCTGCAGTCACGAAAGCTTTATGTTATTTTATTATTTCTTATTTATACGTGACTTTACCGAAAAAAACAAAGAGTAATTCCTGCAGTCACGAAAGCTTCGAATCAAGTCAAAATTGTACTCTCTTTTTGTTTCTGAACCGAGTCGGCCGTGGGCCACCCCTAGGTCGACTCAGCCGCAAACGAGTACCCGTTGCGGTGTGTAAACATCGCCACTGCGGTGGGAGACAAAGGCGGCCGGGCGTGGTTGTTGGCCACCACCCCCCCCCCGCTCGTGTGCCGCGCCAGACTCTTCATAGGTGTTCGATCACAGCACTTGCCCCAATAGTTTGTTGCAGGCTATACGGGGGATATTTGTCTTTGTTTGGACTCCACTGCGCAGTGACCCAGGCCAACACCAGTTCCCTCCCTGCCCCTATTGACCAACCCGCACCGTGTGACCAACGTGGTGAAGTATGGTCAATCATCCCCTCCCCCCGCGAGCAACGTGACCTCGGGTCGGAGGTCTTCATTCAGCAGTGGATTGGGGAAGGGCTGTAGTCGTATTGTAAATCATGACAAAGTGCAGCACCACTGGTGGGATTTTATGTTTGATTTGAAATGGAGTTCCCCTACGGCGTGAGCCCTAGTGTGACCGCAAGACGTCGCTACATTACATAAAAGGTTTTTGTTGGGTGAGATCGCCTAAATATAAACGTGTCGTTAAACCCGCCACAACCCGACACTGCCAATTAGTAAGGTTTGTCACGTAAACCAAACGTGCCAATCGGTTACTACTTCAGCACACCGAGTGTGTTGGAGAGCAAACCCACAACATTTACAACCAGCCTCATCAGACGATTATCCAGAATTGTAAAGAAGTCCTTCAGTTTCGGTCTTAAATTGAGTAAAGTTGATGCCATCAGCGTGATCCTATCAGGTGCGAAGACCAGAGGGGAGTTAATGTAGCCATTACGTTCACCGAAATATCGCTACATTAACCGAAATGTCAAATAGATTTCATGAGCGAAACGGAAAATCAATGGGATCGCCTTTTGTAACGTGACTTAAACGTCGCTAAAATTGCGTCCGCACGTGTTTTTGTGCGCTGGCAGGCGGCGGTGTGCCATGGCAACTGGAGGGAATGAGTCTTGGACTGCCGAGTTGGGGCTGCAGAATGCTGTGATAATCAGCTCCGTGAAACTTATGACATCAGCTCATCTCAGGAACTATGAAATAAGACGACGGCTTGAGGATGAGCATGAAAGGAATGTTTGTTGTGGAGTTATTTACCCCTACAACGACAATGCAGATGAGGCTCTCATTGCCTTTGCCAGAGCCAAAGGTAAATTACAGTAAGGAGGATGAGCCTTCCACTCAATGCATTAGTGACACCGCCTGACCAAATCACCCAGAGTGCGCCCGATCTAAGTCAGATCTTGGAAGCTAAGTCACACCTATAGCTTGAATGGGCAATCACCACGCACAAACAGCTGTTATAGGTTGCTACAGGGTTATGTTTTCAGCAGAGGGCAGTGCAGAAAAAAATAATTGTTGTACTCTACAATGCCCCGGCGTCTAGGCTCCCCATTTTCACCAACCCACAGTGGCCAGCCTGGTGAAGTATGGTCAGATAATCCCTAACACGCACGGGGTGGGTAGGATAAACGGGCTGCACAGGATACAGCTTATCAATGGTAAAACGCTGATAGAACTCGTATCCATTGGCAGGGTCGCAAATAAATATAATTCATGGATAAGTGGGAGACAATAAATAGTTTCAGTGTAATACAATATAGGATTAAGTTACGTGCTTAAGAATATGTATATAACGTAAAGTACGGTAACTCAGTACAGCACTGTATACAACTGTCATCATAATTGGTTTTAAACTTTTGTCCTCTCCTGGATATTGATTTAGATATTAGCATGTTAAAACTGGTGGATTAACACCTCTGCTTGTGTGCAATTACAACTTAATGCAAAGGATATATTTTGAGATGTAGCTTGCATACGATTATTGACTTTTAAAATATGAACGATTGAAAATGGAATGCAGCACTTACAAATATTTTTTTCTTTCAGATGTGGATGTCTTTATAGACAGCAACAAATATCCGACAAGAAAATACAGTGAAAATAAACAGGTACTTTATCGTGCGGAACTGACAAAATTTGATACAATATTGAAGATATCACTGATACCAATATATCTCCACACTTTTTAGTGTTGTAATGTAGTACAGTTTTAATGTGGTCTACAGTCTGTTTTACAATGTTAATTGTAGACCATGCAATATTTTGGCCGGGGTACATTCAATTGTTCAAATTGGGCATGTGCTAAAGTGAAGTGGATACGTTTAATGAGAAAAATGTTTTTATTGTCCAGCTCTGGCAGAGTGATTAACTTACAAAAAATCACAAGCTCATATCCCGGTCAGGGGTTACGTCTATCACTCACGAAGATCGATAATATGAGCATCAAGTCACAAGCAGCCAACATTTGTAAGACGTGTTCTCTCATAGGCATTCCAAATTTCCCTACTGGCTCTGGGCCACCGATAGAATTGAGTGCAGCCCAGTGGTAATTTGATCAGAAAGAGACTTTTAATTTAGACTTTGACCAAATATAGTACATTAAATTTAAACCTGTAAAACGAATACGTAAGTTCAGTTAAATATGGGATTCGCAAAAGTACATATTCCTCAGCAGTTCAGCATCAAGGCTGGTCCTAATTTAGGATACAGGATGAACATGATTTAGGCCTAGAATCAATATTAGTTACCATTTCATAATAGAGGTTTTTGGGTTAGATCGCATTATTTATAAATGTGTCATAACCCTCCACCACCCGACACGGCCAATCAGCAAAAAAGTGTCACGTTGACAAAAGACAAATAGTTCACTACTTTAGCCCACCGGTGTGTTGAAGAGTGAATCCACATTTACAGTTTGAGAACGACGTTTCGCTGGTAATTACATCCAGCATCATCAGGCAATTCGCCAGAATGGTAAAGCCCTCACTTGCTCCCGGTCTTAAATAGAGCAGCAGGGTGACGTCATAATTTAACTCATTCAGGTGCACCTGAATAGCCAATTCTAGATATCGCCTGATGAGGCTGGTTGTAATTACCAGCGAAACGTCGTACTCAAACTGTAAATGTTGTGGATTCACTCTTCAACACACCGGTGGGCTAAAGTAGTGAACTATTTGTCTTTTGTCAACGTGACACATTTTTGCTGATTGGCCGTGTCGGGTGGTGGAGGGTTAGAACACATCTATAAATAACGCCATCTAACCCAAAAACCTTTATTATGAATAATATTGGTCGCGAAAGCCTATGTGTTAAACTAATTAGTTACCATTTGTAAGCCTGCCTGCTGTTGGCTCGGGTTGGGTGGTGTCACCCAGAGATGTGCTATTTATAATCTTTAAGCTTGATATACTTTGTTCAAATAAAATAAAACCTAACCACGATCATGAATACCACATGATAAGAATAAGGTATTGTACCAGGCAATGGCCCTCAGTTGCAATAAACACTTCCAACAAAGTCCTTTAATGTTGTAAATATTTGCTTTGTTGATTCACACTTTTTGTGAAATCCAATTGTCTTATTAGCACAATAAAGAAGAGTATTTGTACACAGAGCCGTTCCCATAGTACGGAGAGTCAGAGCGACTGCCCGAGACCCCGCCCTTCCGCCCTTGTGGGGGGGGGGGGGGTGCTTCAATCGATATCACAGTGCCAGGTGTAATGCTTCAGGTTCAGTTTGAAGGCATCGGGGGCCCACACAATGGTATTTGTCCTGGGCACTGCAACCCGCTATAGTCAGCCCTCACTGCCCTGTTTATCCAGTATAATGATAACTACGTATTAAAACACTCTTTGGTTCTTTCGGTAAAGTCACGTAGATAGAAAACTAACTAATAGATCACGACGTTTCGATCGCAACACAAGCCACCGTCTTCAGGTGAAACAATACAGCAGGCGGACTGCTGAGGCAGGAGGAAATGTAGCGAGAGAGCTGCTGCAACCAGAGGTTATATGGGTTTGTGGTGGGTACAACCCAAGGGTAAGTTGGCGGGGCTAGGGATGGAATTTGCAAGTAAATGTAACGGGCGAGAGGGTGGGGGTGAAATTTACAGAGGGAACAAGTTTTTTTAACTAGTAGTAGCAGTAGCTCTCTTGCTACATTTCCTCCTGCCTCAGCAGTCCGCCTGCTGTATTGTTTCACCTGAAGACGATGGCTTGTGTTGCGGTCGAAATGTCGTGATCTATTAGTTATTTTTCTATCTACGTGACTTTACCGAAAGAACCAATAAGTATGATTTCCTGCAGTCACGAAAGCTTCAAATCAATGTGTATTGAATGCTACAGCATTTCGTGTTGAACATTGTATTTCATAATTCTTTCATAAATGGACATTTTTGATACTTATATTTGAAGCATATTTTTTTGGTCACAGCCTCTGGCAGCTGTGCAGAATTATCAAGCAGGAAAGTAATGTTCTCTAGGAAGGAGTTGACAGGAATGTTTTAAAACCATCATGTGGTCACACTGGCTGGTGACACGCAAGGATATATATTCAAGCTGAATAACACCAACTTTTGTTGTTTTTGAACGTGATTCTCTTTTTCAGAAACATTCACAAAGTAATCTGGAAAACGCAGGCCACCAAGCCAAGTCAGCATCAGGTCATAACACACTGGAAGTGGATGAATATATATTTAAATACCTTTCTAAAGTTTATAACAGAGATCTTGATCATCTGAAACGCAAGTACCAATTTACGATAAAGACAACAAAGAGTATTGATCAACAAAAGACATTTCTTGAGATTAACGGGTATGGAATTGAGCAGCCAACGGCTGAAGCAGTTGAGCACATGGTTGATTTGTACCAATATGTCGCTACAAATGTCCAGCAGTTGAAAACACTGATTCCAGATGAAGCAAGTGCAATGGATCCAGTTGTGTTGGATAAATTATTCAGTAAAACCGAACAGCATTTCACCAGTGTTGTGATAAGGAAATCACCACCTCATATTATTTTTACAGGCAACTACAAAGAGGTTGATTGGGCTCAAGATGAACTTTTCAAAGATTTGCAAAGTCAAACAAAAAGTAGCATGAGCAATGAAGACACAGCATCATTTTCGAAGATACATCAAACGCCTGGCTATGTTAAAGACTCAAGACAGTCAAACACTGAACTTTTACAAGCTTCAAAAATTAACTCTGAATTTGTTATGGAAATATTTAAAGATGAATTAGAGCAGCTGAAAAAAAGACATAACTTTAACATAAGTGTCAAACGAATGCCTGGTCAAATTAGTACAGTGCATATAATGTTGCATCCAAATGACAAGAACACATTTTTGTTTAATGACGCTATGGAAGCTTTTACAAATTTTTTTCAAAGCAAAAATAAAAACATTCGACACAGCATATTTAAGATCACGAAAGACTTGCCTGAAAGACAACTTGATGATGCCATTTCGACTGCGAAAAAATCATATCCAGAAATGCTCTTCCAAAAGGATGAAAGCCTGACCGAAGTGACTATTGTAGGATATGTAGCAAAGGTTGCAGGAGATGTAGACCAGGTTGAGAAAGCACGGGATCTGCTGTATGAAACATTATATGGTTTTAGTCATGGATCCTCATCAAAAAGAAATAAACCTAATGCTCACGTGACCATGAATTCTGGCACGATCCCCACTGCAAAACCAAACCAAGAAAACAATAAAGACAAATGCCCAATATGTATGGATGATTTCACATGTAAAACATCCCTGGAAAAATGTAAGCACTCTTTCTGCAAGGAATGCATTGATCAGTCAATGAAGTTAAAGTCAGTATGTCCAATTTGCCAGACAGTTTATGGCAAACTAGAAGGTGATCAACCAAAGGATGCCTCAATGAAGGTAACGACTTACTACAAAACTTCTTTGCCAGGATATGAGAAGTATGGAACCATTGCAATAGACTATGACATCCCAAATGGCAGACAGGGGGTAAGTACTTGATATAAATAGTTATGTATATTAAGTGCACTTGAATTAGGTGCAAAGACAACTCATGTACTAATAATGTTACAGTTTTGTGAATAAACGACATTTGTTATATCGCTTGTCTTATTTTCGCTTATTTTGCCATGTAGCCAGAGCACCCACGTCCTGGGAAGCTTTATCATGGAACAACAAGGAAAGCATATTTACCTGATTCGCAAGAGGGGAGGCATGTACTCAGCCTCCTCCAGCGGGCATTTCATCAGAGGCTCATCTTCACTATTGGGACATCGTCAACCACCGGGCTGCAGGACTGTGTCACGTGGAATGACATCCACCATAAAACTAGCACACATGGAGGAGCTAACAGGCAAGGACTGATACGTTTTCGTTTTGTACTGATTAAAACGTGTTTGCTTCCTTTTAATTAGGAATGATTATTTAAAGTTGTATTATTCATTTACGTTCTCTCCAACATTGCCACATTTTGCTGTAATGAAGCTCAATAATGTAATATTATTTTAAAAGGCATGCTTGTGAAAAAATGCATAACAAGGACAACGTTTATAACATAGCAGCCTAGGATCTCTTCACCATACTGGGTTTGCATTGTTCAAATAAATATTTTAAAAGTTTTGCGAGCTTCATCTACATGCATTTTTTTCTCATTGTAGTTTTCCATTAATGACTTTACTTTTGCAATAGGGAGCAAATAACGTATTTATTACAAATGGTAATGTACTGTTTAGTGTATTTTACTATATCTCTAGAAGGATATTCAGCTAACATGTTATATGACAATAGATACCATGCAAATTAATGAAACAGATTATATTAAACACATGTTGATATTGAAGTGTGTTTACTGTTTGTTGCCATTTCAGCTATGGATATCCAGATCCTGATTACCTGAAGCGTGTACAGGAGGAGCTGAAAGCCAAGGGCATTTTTTGAATTTCGAAAAATGCGAGATTCTTATCTCGAAAACTCCAAAGTGATTCCATTAAGACATTCAAGAGTCAACAATGCATGTCAACATGTAAGAATTGTCGCCAAGCATTTGTGTTTAAACTGATTCTATCAAGCTTACATGTATATTTTCTAACAAAAAATGTGCTGCTGGTGTTATGTGATGAGATGGCAATCCACACAGAAGAGTGCATCACAATATACAGAAGAATAGCCCACGAAAGTTGACATCACAGAACTACTTACTTGATTCATCAAGTGACCTTCAATTTGCACGACGAATGCATACATATCAAACAACTTTAAAAATGTTCATTACACGGCAGTCAAAGTGAAATATTTAATTCTCAGTCAGAAATGTCTCACAATGTCAGAAATACATGTTTTTATGATGGGTTTTCATGCAGTCATTGGTGACCAAGCTGAGACCATTAACTCACAACACTTTAGAAACTTGTATTATAACAGGTCGCTGCCCGTAATTGAACCCAAATCCAGTTTGTCGAAATACTGAATGTGTTACAACCACACAAATTTGGTTATAACCACATGATGTATCATCTTATGGGTTCACTTTTTCCTGTCATGTATTACAATAACTTACCGTATTTGTTTTTGGATTATGAAGCAATTCAACTTTCAATGGTCAATAAGCTGCTACTAAATTGCACACAAGTACGGTGATTCAACAGTGTCCTGTATTCTGCATCCCAACTGTTATTTTAAAACAGGTGTAAGCAGCTGCTTTAATCCTGTATTCACTAACCTCAAATGACTGCACCTTGTGTGGACAGTGTAACATGACAGGACTTTAGGACCAGTCTGGGCATACTTAAGAATGTTCATTTGCTATTCACTCTATTATGGTTTCTAGAGAGTGTCTGATTACATTATTGTGTGTACATTTTTCTTTGGGATATATTACAAACTTTCAAATTATGTCAAATTGAAAGTCATGACAATGGGGTTGTATGAATTAATGTCACGACTATAAAGTAAATTTTGATTTACAGCTTTCGTGACTGCAGGGATTCATATTATTGGTTCTTTTGGTAAAGTCACGGAGAAGGGAAATAATAAAAATATAAAACAATAAAATTCTCACGACGTTTCGACTGCAACACAAGCAATCATCATCAGGTGTGAAAACCACAGCAAGAAAATTTAACTATAGAGTACTACATTTTTTTTCAAACTGTCATTGACAATAGTTTTAATTTAAAAACTACATTTAGCTCAAAGGCTTGGTATTGAGTTGCTTCTATTATTACTGCATTAGACTGTAATATTACTGGTGTTTTTATTAGAATCATGGACACGTGCATGCTGAATAAACAAAATGAATTGATGTTTGTCTTACCGAGTTTTTTAGTTTTACACAATTTCTTTGAAGTGTCAGTGATACATTTCACATAGTGTTTTAAGCTCAGTTAATTACATTTCATGTGTGAATGCATTTAGCATTAGCTTGAAAAGATAATTCACAGATGAAGACGGCAGTGGGGGTCTACAGAGATATCTAATTTTAATGGCTGGTAAGTAGGGCTGAATTTCCTGATTGTGAACAGTGTTGAAAATATTTGTCAAAGAAGTGTTTATTTATTTCAGTTGATAATGAAGATGACTAGCACTATTCATCACAGACCAAAGCATATGACGAGACAATGGTATCAATAGAGACAGACTTAGCATAACTTAGGCAATAAACTGTAAGAAGTGTACCACATCTTATTAATGCGTACGTGCTGATGTACAGGAAGGCGCGGTGATAGGGGATGGGGGTGGAAGGGGATGAGTGATGGATTGGAGTGCTGGTGGGAGATGGAGTAGTGATGGGAGATGTGGGGGGACGGCAGAAGCTCATGAGGGTAACAGACTACCCTTAGATCAACCATTGAACTGACAGGCCCGAAGAATGAACTTTAAGACAGTTAAACTTTTGAATAACAAAGTGGTCAAAACTCATCGTAATTTTTTCTCTACTTAAAAGAAAAATATGATTCGCTTATGTATACTGTAAAACGTGTTAAATGTTGATAAAACAGAAGCTTATGGCGTGTTACTTGTTCTTGCAATAAAAATAAACCTCGATTTTCCTTACCTATTTCGTTACTTTAAATGGCCTTCCAAATGCCTTTTTTTACTGTACCCCCTTTTTAAAACTAGCTTAAACTTTGCATCTGACTTTTAAATTAAGATAATATGGAGTAGGATGCCATAAAGTGAAGATATATGTTGAGAGTAAGGTAATCAAGCACAACGATACAATACACAGGTGAAATCTATATGAGTTAATAAATGAAATCACAAATGTTATCTTCCCTTTTGTTTTTGTCTTTGACAAAAAATATTTCGAGAGCCGCATCACACGCAGAGCTACTTGTACACAGACATATCAGGTATACCGCAGATGTTAAACACATTTTGACAAAATAGGTGATGGAATAAACTGCAGCTATATACTCTTTGCTTCTTTCGGTAAAGTCAGGTAGAAAGAAAATAAATTAAATAATAGAATACGACGTTTCGATTGCAACACAAGCAATCATCATCAGGTAGAAAACAAACCTAGTAAACTTAAAAATAAAATGCAATACACCACAGAGAGTCGGCAAACACAACAGTCAACATCCTACCGGTTGATTACGTTCTTCCAAAGATTGCTAAATTTGAGAGAGACAGAAAACACAGACACGGAGACACATCGACAGACAGTTTCAGTTTCATTTATTTGGTATAGCCCTGTGAGCCATTCGGCTCTTTGAATCGGGTGCAACCGCAACAAACAAAAACATGCACTAGAAAACATCTTAAAGTGACTATGCGCAAACAGAAAATCCAGGGAAAAACAGCAAAATCTTCCAGAAAAAAGCACCGTACACCAACGCTGTGTGCAAAAATCCCAGTGGGATGCAATTCAAACAACAACAACAACCACAAGACAAAGCAGACCTTAAACACGGTAGGGCCAACACCTCGGCCGTGACAGATCATTGTTATAATTCAGTAGGCTCACATGACATTGACTTTTCCAAGACAGAGGTTCTTTGTAAGCCATCTGGCTACCATGAGAGATTCGTTCATGAGGCTATCCACATATACAAGCACAGAGACAATTTCAACCGAGAAGATGGATTCTGGCTTAGCAATCATTGGAAAGATTTGATAAACCATTTCAGGTCTTAATTGATTGTTCACGCTTACAGTGGCTTTCAGACAGCAAAAAAAAAATTTCGTCTCCCCCCTCCTCTTTTCAGAACATAGATGGACTAGTCTAAATAAACTGTCAAATCGCTGCGCGTGGCGCTAACGTTTTTTAAAAATAAATAAATAAACGCTTAAAATAAATAACTTTATGCAAACCGACACACCTGAAGACGACCGTTTGTGTTATGGTCGAAACGTCGTGAGAATTTTTATTGTTTTATATATATTTTATTATTTTGTTGTTTCCCTTCAACGTGACTTTACCGAAATAACTAAGAATATGAATTACTGCAGTCACGAAAGCTTTAAATCAAAATTTAACCACAAGACAACTTAGATTAAGGCCATCAGTCTAACTCCGTACTACAACAAACATGGCCAAACCAAAACACGTTTTCGAAATCACCACCAGTGTAAAGCCATAAAATCAATGTAACAGTGATCATAGGAACTGTGACCGAAATTTCACAATAAACGACATAAACAACATGTACCACCAAATCCTGTAGCCACAGCTGGCTGCATGAGTCACTCCACAACAGCAGGAGCATCAGTAGCAGTATCAACATTTTTCAATGCACCTTTAAAGATCAGACACACAAGCAGAGAGAGAACACAGAGACACACAGAGAGAAACACACACATAGACAGAGAAACAACGCCTCTGGATCGAGGCCTTAAATAGAGAGAGAGGGGGGGCAGAGAGAGAGAGGGGGTGTACAGAAATGAGCATGTCAATGAGAGAGTTGTGTGGACATCCACCCCGTAGCGGCCGGGGGAGTGAAAGAGCAAATGGACCGAAACAAGCCTGGTAGATTTTAAAGGGAGAAATTTATACTGGTAGGAACCTCCTGGTTACACCAGCCCACAGGGGATTATTGTGTCCGTCCGTCCGTCGTGTATCCAAAAATGGGAGGGGTGGGGCTGGGTGGAGAGGGGAGGGGCTGGGTGGGGAGGGGCTGGGTGGTCGAGGGGCTGGCTGGGGAGGGGCTGGGTGGGGAGGGGCTGGTCACCCCGTGGTGCCCTTATAAAACTCAACGTTTAACCTATTCACGCCGGCTTGTGCCCGCCCTCACAGTCGGGCATATTTGCGGAATACACCACGTGGTGCCGCCGTTGACCCTGGCCATTGACCGAGCAACCCAACGTTCCTACCAGCTCCCTCCGCAGGAATGTGTTATTGTCGAATACATTTCTGAAGTTCACAAAGCGGATCTTGATAAGCTGAAAAGTAACTGCAATGTCACTATAACGACAAGAGATAGCACTGATCCGCAAAAATATTGCCTCAACGTTAAGGGATATGGAAAAGATCAAACAACAGCTATAGTAGTCGATAATCTTCTTGACCTGTACCAAGACGTTTCTTCAAATGTCAAGCAGTGTAAAATATTGATTCCAGGTCAGGCTCGTGCACTGCATTTAGATGAGTTTGAGAAATGAATCAAGAAAACTAAACAGCATTTCTGCAGTGCTGTGATAAAGAAATTGCAGAATCGTTTTATTTTAAAAGGCAGCTACAAAGAAGTCGATAATGCTAGAGATGCACTCAATAATTTGAAATGGAAAGCTAAGAGTACCACGTTTCAGCGCGAACGTGCAGGGCCAGGAATCTCAGGGGGGTTCGTTCCGTTAAGTTCATTCCATTTTTTAGTGTCGGTGATGAATGTTAAGTGCGTGTGTGTGTGGGTTTTTTTATTTAAAGGGAGTGGCTATTTAAACCGCCGCGAAGTTTTGTTGACGTCGTGTGGACAGTGGGTGATAGCCGGCACCTTTGAGCGACGTAGATGAAGACGATATCGCTACGGTCTTAGAATTACCGAGATCGGCAGTGGTTTCGGAAGTTTATTTAAATGCAAGGCGATGACGGTAAGTCCTCGATACCGTCACTTGCATCACCTGAGGTGTATATCGCTTTCTTAAACGTGCCTTGCAGTTTCTGTGCAGTATTCACACCGACGATGACGCATCGAATTTTGTTAAATCGTCAACGTTTCTGCGTGTTTTTTTTCAGTCAGTTAAAATAGTCTAAATTCCACAAGAAAAATGTACGGGCACTAGTGGTGATCGAACTGGACATGAATTGCAATTACAACACGAATAAAGCATCTAAATAAAATGAGGAATTAATTTTCCATTGAATATGGCATACTGGATGTGGTGTACCGGGTCCTGAAATATGTTGCTGTCAAAATCAGGGAATTGATGCGCATTGAGAGTCAACGATAGCGAAAATATGTTGCTGTAAAAAATCAGGGAGTGAGGTATGAATTACAACGTGGGGGGAGGGGAGATGGAAATGACAGTGTGATCAAATGCGTGAATGAATAACACTTCATGGACTTGAACATATAAAGAATCAGCAGTGGGGATGGCCAGGGGGAGGGAATTCCATGCTTCGCGGAGACGGAGAAAAGAAGCGGTGTCACATTGAGCAGAAATAGACTGGGATCTTTGATGTGTGCATTTAGTTAATGAAGAGGGGAGTGCATAAAGTGGGAGATGGAAGCGGAAGTAGGCAGGGGCGGGTCCATGGCGCATTCTGGAAACGGGGTTGACCGTATGGGTGATCTTCTTTGGTTCTTTAGGTAAAGTCACGTAGAATGAGAATAAAATAATAAATTGATAAAATAAAATAACACAATAATATTCTCACGACGTTTCACTCCAGCGCTATCCTACCAGACAGTCTCGTCCCTTCACCTGATGAAGGCCGCTTGTGTTGTGGCCGAAACGTCGTGAGAATATTATTGTGTTATTTTATTTTATCAATTTATTATTTTATTCTCATTCTACGTGACTTTACCGAAAGAACCAAAGAAGATGAATCCTTGCAGTCACGAAAGCTTTAAATCGAAATGTATGGGTGATTTTGGAGCCATTGGGAGTTAATGGATAAGTCAGAGTTACTGGCTTGGGGTCATGTGATCAGATTGTCGACGTGATTTTTTTCTTCCAGGTGTACATGAGGTGTCTTGTGGCAGCATTCTGGATTAATTAGAGTTGCCAGTTGAGGAATCTCGTCTTGCCACCAGGATGGCGAGATGTTACCTCCCTTGTCTGGTATGCAGGAGGTGTCGTGGGTTCGATCCCGACCCTGACGGGTCCAGGTTTTGCACCCCACAATAAAAAAACATGCATTTCGACAATTTGGCGACTATATGTACCCACATATGATAAGCCACTTGATGAGCTATCGTGCAGGGCAAGGTCGCCTCTGAAAATAGCTTACCTGATAAAAAAAAGTTTAGTGTATTATAAAATATACATTACTGTATAGCATTTGGATTTAAAATTCGAAGTATATTGACTGGAGCAGTGTTGAAGTTGGGGAGACAAGTAGCCATGGGACCCAGATTTATTAATGTCAGTGGCCCCAAGCAGATGGCTCACCTCCATGATTTGTGTTTGGGCGGGGAGGGGAACACGAACTGAGCTTCAGCTTTCACGTTTGCCCGTGCCCACGCAGTTTTACAAAGTTGCCAGTGCTTATACAGGTGGCATTGTACATGCCACAACGCCTAGGAAATAAAGGCACCTTTTTATTAAATCTTCACATACACATCAGGAGTCCCCATCACCCCATCCCCACCGCCTACCCACGGAAAGTCGCCCCTGCCCACGGGTTCGCTTCTGTTCACACTAAAAAACTGGAAGAAGCACCACAAAAAAAATGTTGTACGAGTTGAACCAAGAATATGAATCCCTGCAGTCACGAAAGCTTTAAATCAAAAAATGTACAAGCACTTGGCTGCTAAAGCTAACAGGTCCCTGCAGGGTGGGCTGGTAGGACAAGTCTCTGCGCTGTCTATTGCTGATTTTACACCCAACAGCACGAGATTTCACTTCGTTAAAGTATTGAAAGGGGACGGACGGACGGACACATTAATCTATTGCAGGCTGGTACATTCAGTTTACAACTTCGTTCCTACCAGTACAAGTTAACATGTTGCTCAAAGCAACCTTCACAAACACCAAATTACTTTAATCAGTAGCTACAATAAAGCGCGTTATTTTTTTGCAGTATGTTTTTACTACAGCGCTACTTTTCAGTTACTGTACTGTATTATAGCACTTGATTGATAATTATTTCAGGACACTGAGTAACAGTGGTTCAAAAATATGACGTGACTTTACAATAGTACGTACGTGACTGTGTGCAATGTAATGCATGTGTTCTGTGGCAGATCAAATATCCATGGGGGTGGGAGCACAGAGGAAGATCGTAATGAATGACGAAAGCACTCATCACGATCCAAGACGGGAAGATGATGACAGCTGTTCAATTTGCATGGACGGCTTCACAAAGATGGTCACCCTGGACAAATGCAAACGCTCTTTCTGCAAGGCGTGCATAGAGCAAGCAATGAAAATCAAACCAGTGTGTCCAGTATGTATCACATTTTATGGAAAAATTTAAGGTAACCAGCCTAAGAACGGAACCATGTCCTCATCAGTCGACTCGAAGAGCCACCTGCCCGGCCATGAAGAATATGGCACTATCATTACAAAATAGAACTTTCCTAATGGTGTGCAAAAGGTAAGATATATAATACAACTTCATCTACATATCTTAATATATGTTAATTGTTGAACGCACTGCCAACTGTATGATAATCGGTTGCCATTGCAGTTTGTGCAGACAACAATAAAAGTAACCTTTGGTGGAACTTCAAAGTATGTAATAGCTAAAAATAAAATGTGCATACTGTGTGTTTTTTGCATAGTTGTACATCTTCCTCTTGTAATGCAGGCCGAGTATCCAAACCCTGGAGTAAAATTTTACGGGGGCAAGAAGAACGGCGTACTTGGCCGGTTCGCCAGAGGGACGGCACGTCCATTCACTCCTGGAGAAAGCTTTTACTCAGCGGCTCATCTTCACTGTTGGAACGTCCACAACCACGGGATTCCAGAACTGCGTGACCGGGAACAATATTCACCAATAAACCAGTAAACTCGGTGGACCTGAAAGGTAAAGCATAATTACTGAACGTTCTATCTTCCTAGTGATTCCAGCAAACATTTGATTTTAACTAAAATGTATATCTAATGAAGCTTTGTCTAAAAAAAATTATGCTTATAGTTATAGTACAGTAATAAAAAAATGCACTCAATAGTTCTCTCTTAAATATAATGCATGCGAGTCATGTGAATATGTATTCCAACTTTCTGAATGGTCAAAAAATGTTTCCCTTTTTAGTTATGGATATCCTGAAGGCCAAGGGCATCTACTGAACATGGGATGTGCAATAATTCAGTGATTACAGTATTTTTGTTTTATTTATTTGATTGCTTATCATTTTAACAAGAGTGCCTCTTCTAAACATAAGTGTGTTGCAGAACTAACGTCTATTGACAGCCCTAAGTTCTGAAAAATCTAAATTTTCAGTGGGGCCATTCTTTGCAGATGACAAGTATTTCCTACAAAATAATACTTATTTCATTGACCCGAAAGGGATAAAGGGCTACGTCAACCTCCAAATGAATTTGAACTTGTGCAACCTTAATATTTTAGTCAATCTGTAGCGCCACCCAGCTGAAATATTAAGGTTATCAAAAGGACAGCTCGTTAAAATTCAAGTTTGTCCTTTTAAACATTAAGCTAAGCAGTAATCAGGTCGAGTTAAAAATTTTGACATGTAATTACAATAAGTAAAAACATCGACAATTTTTTAAAAGTTTGCTAATAATTTTTACTTGTTAATTCACTCCTTCTCAGCACTGGTCAGTGCTTGATGGGGAAGAGTAGGTCAGAACTAGTCATAATACCATGACCGGGAACCAACTCGGGTTACCATTTTCAGTTGATTGCGTTAACCATTGTGTCCCCACTCTCCAGTATTAAAAGTAGCAGACTGTCGACGGGAACAATATGTATCAATTAAACAGCTAGACCATTAAGTATTCTTGGTTCTTTCGGTAAAGTCGCGTAGAAGGGAAACAATAAATAAAAAAACGTCGTGAGAATTTTATTATTTATATTTTTATTATTTTATTGTTTCCCTTCTACGTGGTGACTTTACCGAAAGAACCAAGAATATGAATCCCTGCAGTCACGAAAGCTTTAAATCAAAATTTACACCATTAAGATTTTGTATGGAATTTTCAATACTGTACAACATAGAGTAATTTTGAACACGCAGCCATCATAGCAATAGCGCTTAGAATCATTGGTATGTCATCCTACCAGAAACACTGTTTTGTGTTGCACAATATTCGCACAACAATGTTTCTGGCTTCTCATTGAAGCTGCAAACTGGCGCAAACCATACATTGCTTGTTTTATTTTGCCTATACAGTACATTGTTGTTTCCCCGGTTCAATGGAGCCACACGATGGGGAGCAGAGAAGAGTGTAGCCATAATCCATGATTGTATTATACCTCAATGCTCCCACCAACTTGCACTGATTAACGTAAAGTATGGTCAAATAACTCCCATGACACACACAACATCGGGGTCGGTGCTTATCCAGCAGTGGATGAAAATTGTACTTATTTGTAGTGGCGGTCGTGTGAGCATTATCCTATGTGTTGTCACTCGTGCATGAACATGTCTCGCCTGAAGGAACAAATGCAAAATCGAAAATAAGCTGCTTCCTCTTTTTCCACACGGTACTTTTCGACATCGACTGACACACTCCAATACAAACCAACTTTACCACTATAAACGCAGCTGCAGATATGCCAGGCCTCTGTTTATTATGCTTATTGCAGACAAAAAATAGACAGTACATGACGGTGACTGATCACAACTGTCCTCCAGAAATTATTACCAACTAGGCTTTTAGTAGAGCCAGAAAGAAATAACAGTTAATGTACAATGACTAAAGTATATATACACAAGAAAATGTCTGCTTACTACCACTCTTTTATTTTACCATGTAAGTCCCACTGAGCTGCGTAGCTTTTTTTTAAAGAGAGACATGGCCACAAATGATAGCTAAACAAAGGGGCCGTCCATAAATGACGTCACGCGATTTTGAACGATTTTTGACCCCCACCCCCCTCGTCACACGGCGTCACAAAAAGTCAGACCCCCCCCTTCAAATATGACGTCACAAAGCTCTGCCCCCCCCCCAAACCATATTTCCAATTTGAAAATAAAACATGCTTCAAATCGCTTTAAGCTATTGTTATTGTAGTGCGTATTTAATGTGGCGCTGTACTCTGATGTTGTAGGAGAAAACATTGATTAAAAAGTCTATTTAATTAAGTAGAACGTGTTGTCCATATTCATTTAAAGTTGCGCATTTTGATGTGACGTCACATTTCTCAAACTCCCCCCCCTCCCTCGTCACACATCGTCACAAATGTCTGACCCCACCCCCCTAGGTGCGTGACGTCATTTGTGGACGGCCCCTTAGTGAAAGGGGGTAAGGGGGAGGAAGGACACGGTCTGTTCGCAGATAATACCAAGTCTGCGCTGATATTAGTTCGCGTGTCTGCACCACCGCGTGCTCCAAGCCGCCCTGCACTACCGGGGCACACTTTGACTTTAAACCTTTCAGCCTCCTCCAGACAGCTCCACGGCAGTAAACATTTCCACTTTTTACTACACGATTTCACTCTGTTGTCGTTGTATCCTCAAATCTTGTAGCTCAATTTTAACCCACTTCCCAATGTGGTATCGACTGCAAACTCGGTATACTTATGTCATACTGATGGCAATACTAGATTCTATCATAAAAACATTTTTAAGAAACATTTCTAAACATTTTTGTATAAGATGTTATGTTTCGGCTTGGGTCTAATTGTCCACGCTCAACTGACGCTGGCTATAAATTGGCCACGCTCCTCTTACGTTGTGGCAAGCTTCGGGGCAAACTTCCTGGAGTCGTGGAGTTAATCAAATTACTAGCGCGGCACGTTTCATGAAAGCGTGTTTAAAAAAAAAAGATTGTTTTTAAATATTACTTATTTTTTTTAAAGTTCGCGTTGTTCACGCGTTGCCAAAAGAGCGCTCGAGGTTGCGTCGTGAAACGCGGAACTCCTCTGGATTTTCCGTTTGCACATGCACAAAGTCACTTTAAGTCACTTTAAGATGTTTTTCTTGTTCATGTTTTTTGTTTGTTTGTTGTTTGTTGCGGTTACACCCGATTCAAGAGCCGAATGGCTCACAATGGCTATACCAAATAAATGGAACTATGAAACTATGAAACTGTGAACCTCTCGCGTGAGAACGCTCCCTGCTGGCCAGGACGGTGGCGAGTCGGCGATAAAACCCAAATCGTGACGACAATTCCCGGCAGTAGGCGCAAGGCTCATGGTCTGATCTCAGTTCAGAACAAGGAAGCAAGCGCAACGCAGTGAGTACAGAGTGACTCTTGCCCCCCCCCCCCCCCTTCTGCTAACTATTTGTAAATTATACTTTTATACACACGCAGTGATTTGTACTACAGACGCATGCACCTATTTGTGTGTTATACTTTTACACACATACACACACACGCGCCTGCGTGCGTACTACACACGGTACTTTGTACTGCAGACGCATGCACACCGACTGCTGGTGTGTCAGTCGTCGTGTTCACGTCTCTCGAATCGTTAACGAGCTTTGATGAAATTGCAGCCCATTTCTGTTGGAGGCTCTTGAGAGAGTGGTGGACGTTCCACGTTACTATGGCGGGTGATTGTTGGATCGAGCAGCACCACCACCGCCGCGATTTTAACGCGTGTAACTCTTTTTCACTAATAAGAGTCAAAGCAACGCTGACCACAGCAACACATCCGTACTCGCCGTGTTATAAGACGCGCTTAGCACCCCCAAAGACAAAGGGTTTGTTGCGTCTTATAATCCGCGGGTATGTGTGTGCGTTTTTTGTTGTTGTATAACTTTAATAAAGAACCGAGCACACGCCTGTTGTAGTGCGTCTGAAACTCTTCTGAGCGTGTTACAATCCGACAAATTCGGTCATCATAGTTGTGAACTTGCGCACAATTGGAACGGTGTAAATCGGTTAACGTTATACGGCGGAATTTCGCTATAACGACGTATCTCACACATTCGAACGCGAATTCCGATATACGTTGAGTTAAATTAGCCTATATTTCGTTTTGAATCCATAAATGTGTCGTGGCGGCGGGGTGGAGGAGGCTAGCATATTCACACGCGCGTTGTGAGTTATTTGAGCACGCAACTCAATAAACATGAATTGCTAACACCGTGCGCGGCTATTTGGTCAGTGATGGGGATTAATGTCACCTGATTAGCGACAAAACTCAACACGTTCACCGGCAACGCTGTGCGTGGCTTCAAAAGGAAAATAAAATGTAAATAATAGGCAACGTTTTGGCCCTTCTTCCTGGCACGTACATCGTATTCGTGCGTGTGCACGACTGCCAAATGCAAGTATCACGAGTTAACTTGTTTCCATTCAGCCGGGTCTGTCCTGGTCTGGGACCTAAGAATTATTTCCGCACCCCGGTATACTGCATCCATCATAACCCAGGGGTCGTCAACCTGCGGCTCTTTTAAGGACTGCATTGCAGCTCTTGAAATATTGAGGGGGGGCTTTTTTACCGAATTATATATTTTAAAAATGGCTGTTATTTTGCTTTCCGGCCCCTGACGACGGGAATTCAGTTTATCATGACAGCCCAGTTTACCATGAGAGTCCAGTTCATCATGGCAGCCCAGTTTACTATGAGAGTCCAGTTTATCATGGGAGACCAGTTTACCGTGAGAGTCCAGTTTATCATGGCAGCCCAGTTTACCCTGAGAGTCCAGTTTATCATGGGAGACCAGTTTACCTTTGAAGTCTAGTTTATCATGACAGCCCAGTTTACCATGAGAGTCCAGTTTATCACGGGAGACCAGTTTACCTTTGAAGTCTAGTTTACCATGGAAGTCGCCGTTTATCTTGGACAAGAGGCAGCAACCCGCGGCTCTGGAGCAGCAGGCGGATCTTTAAGGAGAGCTTCGTGAGGTTATTCATCAAGGACCACGACGTCTCATATTCACATGCATTGCACCTCTTGAAATGTTGAGGGTTTTTACCGAATTCGAATTTTTTTTGTTATCCTTTTGTTATTTTGGTTGCCGACCCCTGATCATACCTCTCGCCATGGCAGTGGCTACTAGAGCTCAACGTGCCTACTCCACTCTTCCAGCGACTTGGAAAATATTCAGTGAGCAATGTAGGCCCAGGAACTTTGCGTTTCTCACAACGCGATTTCTTAGCGAATGTGAATCCCTTCCGTTTTTTCATTACTCAGACTTCTGGTTATAAAACATTCCAAAAAGCAACAACAGGTGAGAATCTGAAATTCTGCTGGCAAATGATAGAAGCAGGCAGTGGTCTATTATGCAGACCTTGTTGTTGGATGTGTGACCAGCATGGGGGTTATTTAACCATGCTTTATCATGTACGCTGGTCAGTATGAGTTGGTGAAGGTGGGGAGCATACACTCGGGATCCTATAAGATCAGTACAACAATGGATTTTACGGCACTGCCCTCTGTGGCCCACCACATAGCCCCGTATTAGCCAATAACCTGTGCATGGTGGTGACCCATGCAAGCACTATTCAGGCTCGAAACCTGCAGTTACCGATTTCTGACAAGCTCGGTCAGGCACGCTCCAGGTGATTTGGTCATTGGCATGTCTAAATATAATGGTACGAATTTGCATAATATAGGGTTTTTTTTCGTTAGATGGGGAAAATATAAATGCGTCGTAAAAACCCACCATCGCCCGACACAGCCAATTAGGTTTGTCACATAAATAAAACATGTCAATTAGTTACTAGTTCAGCACACTGGTGTGTGTGTGGCAGAGTAAACCCTCAACATTGACAATTTGAGTACGTCGTTTCGTCAGCAATTACAACCAGCCTTATCAGGCGATAGCCAGAATTGGCTGTCGCACCTAGTGCTTATCTGCAACCACATTTCAAAGTGAACGTTAGTAAAACTCCTGTTATCCAAATGGACGCATTGACCTGATATTATTATCTGCGTTCATCCACACATTGTACTCCTTTTATCTGAGCGGTAAAGTGCAAATAATAGAACCCATCGACAGCGAGTCTCCACCGCAATAAGATGATTGTAATGAGGATGGACATTTTAACTCTTGCTGAAAGGTGGAGTAGAGGTGGGAATATTGATCATCTCCACCTTTTATACCTTGGAAAATGTTAGTCTATGTTAAACGATACCATATGGGACCTTGTGAGCACGTTTGTTACAGTGATAGCAATGATATCAATAATGTGTTAAAATGTTTATTTTACAGGCTGATCAGACAGCAATGGATGACACTCCTGACTTCAATGTAAGTGTAAAAATGTATTCAAAGCCTGTCTTCACCAAAAGTTGATAAAATTACTACTGTAGTGTGAATTCACACTGAAATGCAATTATAATCTCAAAGTGAACATGAGTAAAGTAACAGTCCTGTTTTCCCAGTGGTTATGTTGTGCATTGAGAAAATCCTATCATCTGCGTTCATCTACGGTTTGTAAGCTTTTATCTGGGTGGTAAAGTGCAGATGATAGGACCCACAAAAAGCAACTTTCTCCACCACCATCAGACTTGTAATGGCGATGAATTTTTTTTTATCTGCACAAACCTTCACACAGGAAAGTTAAACTGATTTAATTTGTGTCTGGTGCAGGTGACGACTCGCACTGCCGAAGAAGACAAAAATGAAATAAGGCAAATTAGGCTGGAAGCTGAGAAAGCCTTCAAGAAAAAGGAGCAAGAAATGGAGCAAATGCAGAGGGAATATGATAAGAAGATTCGGGATCTGCAAAAGACTATCGAATTGGAACACGTAAGCTACACAAATCATTATTAACGGTTTCATTTTCAATTATACAGTATCTTAGAATGAGACCTGAGAACAAGGCTTACCATAACCATATCTAAGTCATTATTTTAGTCCTGTTGTTGGTTTTCAACAACAACTTCGGAGACCTTGGAGTTGTCACGTTCACGTGCAGGTCATTGACAGGTCGTGCCGTAGGATTTGGCTTCATTGCATCTCTCATCTCATAGTGCATCTGTATGATAACTAAGCAAGACACACATTTTCAAAGTAGATTACATTTCTATAGTGTAAATTCTACTCACGTGTGTCAGGAAGACAACGTAAATACTAGGGATACACTGAATATCCCATTCGCTATCAAATTTAGTAAAAAAATCTACGTTATTCTAATTCAGTTGAATATATCCATAAAAGCAAACTAATACTTGGGATAGAATGTTTTTTTTTACCCTCACAAGCTAGGGTAGTCACCTTTGAGGTACACAAAAACTGGAACATATCACGGGAATAATTTCGCACAAAACCAGAAGAGGGAAGAACTAAATGTGCAATTTTATATGCATTGTCATCAGTTCAGTGTTATTATGCAACTGACAAAAACTGGGCTTTTAATGCCATGGAAAATCGGTATGAGAGGATGATCCTGGGAAAACTAGGACATGTGGCAATCCTAATCACAGGGTAACTCATGTACAATGTAGCTCTCAGAGACACCGTCTTTTCTTCCGTATATTTATTATGAATAAAGTCCACTGACAACTCAACGAGTAACCGCGAGTGACTCGGTGCACTGGGGTAGTTAGACAACTCTATTCAGAGACAACATAGCTTCTAGTTTCAAGACATCTCACGGACGTTGGAGACGACCCGATCCAAGGCGACAACGACGACGACAACAGCGATTCCCCCACACCAACAGCCCCCAGCTCCGGGCTCTGAAGCCTTGCCCAGTCCGGCCACGCCCCTATTCTAGAATCCTCCTCGCTTGCACCTGCTCTTGTCACTCACCGCCCTAATTACACTTACCACCCCCCCCCCCCCCCATTGGATCCCGTGCTCCCCCTCACGTGACCCTGTCAACGTTTGTCTCATCAATCATCATTAGCACGACCATTAGTAACCATGGTCCCGGGGAACCATCCTGTCCCACTATCGCTCCGTACTGTCTTTACATCGTATAACATAACGGGTATCGTGTCATTCTGCCATTGTTGGGGGTGGGGACTTGTGACCTGCACGATACTCTCAGCCTTGGCTTACGTTGGTGGAGACGTGCATTTGTGAGTCTCGCACGCACTCTGAGATGGAGGCTTGAGGTGAGGGGGTGCGGTGAGACAGATGCGAGGGCAGTGGGAGAGGGAGGGTTGTGATAGATGGCAGTGAGAGAGAGTGAGATGAAAGAGGATAGTGAGAGATGGAAAGTTAGTGAGCAGAGAGAGAGATAGGTGAGAGGGAAGGGAGTGAGAAAGGTGAAAGTAAGAGATGTTAGAGTAGGGCAGTGAGAGAGGAAGTGAGATGTTAGAGAAAGCACTGAGAGAGGTGAGGTAGGAAAATGAGAGAGGTAAGAGAGGGCACAGAGAAGGGTGATATGGGGCAATGAGAGAGGGCAGACAACGACGTGAGTAAGGTGAGAACACAAGGAGTGAGCAAGCAATTCTAGATTTGAAGCTTTCGTGACTGCAAGGATCCATACTCTTTGGCTCTATTCGGTAAAGTCACGTAGGTAAAAATAAAATAACAAAAATCACGACGTTTTGGCCACAACACAAGTGGCCTTCATCAGGTTAAGGGACTGGACTGTCCAGAGGACAGCATTGGAGTGAAGACAGCAAGCCCAGGTCGCGTCCTTTAAGCTGTGTGGGAGGAAACAAAAAAACGCCTTGACAAAGGACGCGACCTGGGCTTGGCTGTCTTCACTCAAATGCTGTCCTCTGGACAGTCCAGTCCCTTCACCTGATGAAGGCCACTTGTGTTGTGGCCGAAACGTCGTGATTTTTGTTATTTTATTTTTACCTACGTGACTTTACCGAATAGAACCAAAGAGTAGTGAGCAAGCAGTTAGTAGGATGAGGGAGTGCAAGGAGCAGGGTCCCATGCAGTCCCTTGAAAGTTTTGTTTGGGCACCTTGCTCAGTGCTGCTTCAGAAACCAATGGTGCCCTGAGCAGATGTGGTGAGACAGAGAGGTACTACTCAGCTTCTTATTCAAATATAGCAAAATATTGCATTAACTATTCAGCCAAAGAGTAAAAAGAAGTGTTCCCTGCGTCCCTAGTCACGAGATAAATTTGAGTTGAATATGAATCATCACTGTTCGTGCTGTTGTCAATTCTGATGTTTCCTACAGGCGGAGGTGCAGAAAAAATTGGTAGCAATAAGCCAGCATGATCAGGAGATGGAAGTCTTGAAGGACGAGTTGGAAAACGCAACATCCAAGTGTCAAAAGCTGGAGGAGAAACAACAGGTGGGCATAAATTGGCATATTACCACATCTCATCATCCTATTCACAATAATGTTAATTCTATTACGGTACTCGAAACTAGTTATGGGCTTCTGCTTTTTGTCAGCTTTGATGTCACACTTCATGAGAGGTGATTATCACATATTTTAAGCATCGGTCTGCACAGATGCCCGCAAGAACTAATTTTCTGTATTGCCCTCTCTCAGAACACTGGGTTCAGGAGTGAAACAATTATTTTGATCAACCAACCCATGTCTTTAACGTGCTGATTGCAGTGATGCACCAATTTATTATTTTGACAGCCAAACATTAATTGTTATCAATTCATATTCCAATTTCAAACGTGCATTTCACTGCTCAATTGTTAAGCGTATATTAAAGCTGACCTTTTACACGGATCATGTTCAGACACTGAGCATATGCGCTCAGCCTCCAATCCTTTAGTTGACCCTTGCCCTCCGTCCGATCACTCACTAATGACCGCGACACTCCTAGTTCCCTGCCTTCAACCGCACCTCCGCCGCAACCTACGCTCCATTGAGCACTGCGCACTTCTTTCCTTGGTTTCCTCATCTCTTCCCCCCCCATCTCCGATTCCTGCTTCCTGCACCCCAACACACTGCTTCTTCTGTCATAAGTTCAGTACTTTTATCCTCTCGGGACACGCTTGCACCTCTGCTCTCCTTCAACCCTCTGCAACGCCCCCCATGTCCTTGGTTGTCACCAATGTTCAAGTCACAGCGCCGGCTCATGCGCAAAGCGGAGCGCATCTGGAGGACCCCACCAACTCGTGAATCACGTTCCTCATATACTTCCCTATTATCAAAAATTACAATTCGGCCCTGGAGGTTTCTCGCCAATCATACTTCCTTACCCTCATTTCCTCCCTATTTCCACACCCTACTCTTCAATGCCCGAAACTCTCTGCTCCATTCATCTTCTGCAACACCTGTCACTTCATCTTCTGCCCCACTCCTGTGGTCCGCTCCAACTACTTCTCGACCAAGATCGACCACATCTGCTCCTCCTTGCTCACTGCGCAACCACCTGACATCCCTGCACCTACCAACCCCTCTCCGCTCCACCCTACTACTTTTTCCTGAAATGATTTATCCCCTGTTTCTCTTCTGGAGCTGTCTACCGTCATCTCAAAACCCCACCCTACCTTTTCCTCCCTCGATCCCCTTCCGCCTTCCCTTCTTCCATCCATTCTCCCCACCATTATTCCATTTCTCTTGGCTCTCTTTAACTCTTCCCTCTTTTCCGGCACCTTCCCCAACCCGAACAAAACTGCCATCAGCATACCGCTTCTCAAAAAACCTTCTCTAGATTCTTCTGTCCCTGCAAACTAACGCCCTATTTCCGTGCTTTATTATTTCTCCAAACTCCTTGAATGCTTAGTGCACTCCCCGCCTCTCACCCTACATCTCTTCCCACTCACTGTATCCTCTCCACCAGTCTGGGTTCCGCCCTTTCCACTCCACTGAAACCACTCTCCTCATCTACAACCACCTGGCCAACTGGCGTCACTGCGGTCTATCCTCCGCCCTTATCTCTCTCTCGATCTTGTGCCTTCGACACCCTCGACCACTCCATCCTCTTAGCCACTCTCTCCAACGTCGGCATCTCTGACACCCATCTCTCTTGGCTCCGTTCTTTCCTAACCTCCTGTTTAACGACTGTCTCTTTCAACCACTGCTCTTCCTCCACCGCCCTTGTCACGGTCGGTGTCCCCCAGGGCTCGGCACTTGGTCCCCTTCTGTTCTCTGTTTACACACCTCCCCTAGAGTCTATTCTTTCTTCTTTTGATATCTCCTATCACCTCTTTGCCGATGACACTCAAATTTTCTTCTCCTTCAAATCATTCACCTCCGATCTTTCCCTCCGCATCTCGTCCTGTCTGACAGCCGTACCAGCCTGGATGACCCAAACCTTCCTTGCCCTAAATCCTTCCAAAACCTCGGTGCTTTTCTTTCCATCCTCTTGCTCACCCCCCTCCTGCACCCTCCACTTCTTCCCCCCCCCCCCCCCCCCCTTAGCCTCTACCCAAACTCTTCCACCCTCACTCTCGGTGTTATCTTTGATTCCACTGTCTCCTTCACTTCCAACATTGCCAACACCACTCGCACACGCCGTTACCATCTGTACAACATCAGGAAAATCCGCCCCCTTATCACTACTACTGCTGCCAAACTCATCGTACACTCCCCTTGTCTTCACTCGTCTAGATTACTGCAACTCACTCCTGGTCGGTCTCCCTGCTTACGCCTTTATCCCTCTCCAACACATGCAAAACGTAGCTGCACCCGCTGTACTCAACCTTCCCTACGCATCTCACTGCTTTCCTCTCCAACAACTTCACTGGCTTCCTGTCTATCATTGCTGTCTTTTTAATTTCCTCACCCTAGTATTCAAAGCTTTGCACGGTCTTGTCCCCTCCCCCACTTCTCTTCTCTCATTTCTTTATACGTCCTTTCATGCTCCCTCCCATCTCCATATTCCCTTTTTCTCATTGTTCCTTCACCTCCTTGCACCCAGTCTCGCTTTCGTTCTTTCTTTCTGCTTGCCCCCGTTTCACTGGAACAAACTACCTCGCCACGTTAGACTCTCCCCCTCGCTTTCCTTCTTTCCCTCTGCCCTCAGCTCCTTTCTCTTTTATTTTGCTTTTTCTCTTCCACTGCCTCCACCTCTACCGGTTCCTTTCCCCGCCTCTAACCCACTCCCACTCCCCCGGTCCTCTTCCTCCTATGACCATCATTTTTGACCCGGCTCCCACGTCTCGCTTTCTCTGTGTGCACCTAACCACATCTCTTCCCCCAGCCCTCCTCTGTGCTCCTCAATCAGCTCAACTATCCGGCCACCAGACCTCTTCCACTACCACCCTTCACCTACCCTCATCCATGCCCAGCCAAAGCACCTATCTATCTTTCCACTTCACGCATGTGCCCCATACCCCGCTGCCTCTCATCCACGTTGCACCCATCTGTCACCCTCATTCACTATCGCACTCCACCGCATTCCACCTTCCCTACCCCTGCAATATCAGCTCCATTCCCAGCCCCTGTCCCTCCATTCCTTCCGTCACCTCCCTCATTGACAGCCGCTCCACCCCACCCGTTGCTCCCCTTTTGCCCCTTCTGTACCGCCGCCGGCTTGTGTTGTAATGTGCCCTGGAAAGCGTGCTAGATAAATCCTAAATAGAATGGAATCATGTTTTGCGTAATCTTTGTAACATGCAAAGCATACCACTGTTCATGTTTCATCAATACGGTAATATGAATTAATAATGAAAGTATACAATTTATTGGAGTTCTCGCTGTATATGTGAAAATGTTAATTATTTCAGATTTCATCATCACTGCCAGAGAAGTTGATGAGCTTTTCCAAGAGTGTGCCCATGAAGTTGATTGAAAGGGACTCGAAAATACCAATTGTGGTTGAATACGAATTCATTCCACGCATCATTTACCCTCTGAAAGGACCTCAAGCGCTCATCACGTTTGAGAGTGAAGAAGGTATGTTTTTTTATTTATTGGCAAGAATCTGCACTTTCTTCCATTGTTATTCTATATTCCTCACTATAGGTCTCTTCATCTTCCTGCTAAAATAATTAACATTTTCACATATACAGGAGAACTCCAATAAATTGTGATCTAATCCACGATACCCTGTACACCAAGACCTTGACCATACGTTCTTGAATAGCCACAATCGGCAAATCCGCTGTCTGCAAACTCAAAGGTATATGGGAAAAATAAGATTTGGTTAACGATTCGTTATACAACACCCCATCCTTTTTTCATGTTACCCTACATTAATACAAACATGAAACCGGAAGTATTTTAACGTAACATATGATTAATGTTTTCTGAAGTGGTAAATATAACTGGTAATCATCGTAAATCGGACACTATTATCCCATTTGGCTTATGATATCAATATGACATTTTTTTATTAACTTTTATACTATATGATAAGTTTTCTGGCTGGATAACCTGGGTAGATTCCTGTATGGCTGGGTGCCACGGTCCCAAGTGGTCGTGCGTGGTGGTCCCTTCATCTACGTGATTGCGTCACCAGCATCCCACCTGACCTCCACCCCGGATGTGCTATCATACTAATGCTAGCATACTATATAAGAACAAAGGAGGGAGGTCAGGGAGGGGAATAGAGGAGGGAGGTGAGGGTGGGGGATAGAAGAGGGAGGTGAGGGTGGGAGATAGAGGAGGAAAGAAGAGATGGAGAGGAGGGATGGGAGAGCTTTAAAGGGCATGAAATGGAGAGGAGAGAACAAAACGTAATGAGGACAGCAAGGGAATGTGACAAAGCAGGGGGAGAGAGGATCAAGGAGAGGCAAGCGAGATTTAGATTGGAAAATGGAGAGGTGGGAATAAGGAGAGCGAGAGGTGAGAGAAACATGGAGAGAGTGGGGAAGGGAAGTGGGTGAGATACAGCGGAGGGAGGAGAGGGGACAAAGTAATTTAGAAATAGAATCAAACGCAAAGCGAGAAATTGGAGCTAAACTGCAATATATAGTATGAGAAGATGAGAGAAAGGTTGAGGAAGACAGGGCTCTATACAAGTTTGGCCGGCTGGCAGGGAGGGACGAACGGCCATGTCCAAAGTACATAGGGGTTGCTAGTTCTCTTGAAAATGTATATAAAGCCAGGTCTCTACCTACTATTGTTCCCACATTACGAGTACATTTTTACAACTCTTTGTCAATCCAGTGCTGGGTAAAGGCAACTTTATGCACTTTTAGTAAAATGGGAGTTGTATAACCATACTTCACCAAGCTGGCCAGTGTGAGTTGTTGAAGTGGGGGTGGAGCCCAGCACTATTGCAGAGACCACTCACCCATGGTGTTAGCTCTAGCCAGGAATCGAACAGTTTGCCAGAGTCATAGTGCAGTGCGCCGCCACAATATTCCACTACTCGTATCTCACTTGGCAAAGCAATTTATGCAAACTGAAAACGATAGTTGAGCATTCTCATGAGTATCTCCAATATAACAATTGTACTGTAAACTGACATCTTAATTTTTAAGCAACTTCAGGAATGGTTTCTGTTTATTTACAGTTGCTCAAAGTGTACTCGCTGCAAAATGTCACAATGTAGCGTTCGACGGTTTCAAAATAGAAATGAAGGCTCAGTCGCCTTTGCTCGAAGCCATTCAGGAGTTCAAGGTGAGAGGTTCACAACTAACTGCACGCCATGAATAAAATGCGTACCATTTAATAATTTTGTTTCATTCTCTAACTTTGTATTATTTTGTCCAGAAAATCCTGGCACATTAAATACAAGTACACAACTGGGCACTACAGAATCTGAAACATTCACCTGTGTGTATTCTTCAGATCTCAACTGAAGTCAGTAGACAGCAGATTATTGTGTCAGAAATTCCAGACACCTTGGACGAAGAACAAATGAAGGATAAGTTGGAGTTGCATTTCTACAAAGCCAAGAATGGTGGGGGTGATATAGAGAAAGTGGAGTACAATAAGAAGGAACGGACAGCTATTATTACGTTTGTGAAGTCCAGTGGTAAGTGCACAGGTCCATTATCACTGCTTCACGTTTTATTATTATGTTTACCGAGGAAAGCCTCACTGAGGCTTTCATCTTCACAGCGGCTTCCGGCTAGCCATCGAACAAAGATGGCTATTGTATCGCGTGCTTTCAGATGCGCTTCTGCGGCCATCTGGAGCGCTCTTCCTTCCGATATTAGGAAGCCACTGGAGCTATGCACTTTTAAATCTATATTGAAAATTAATTTATTTACAACTGCTTTTTGTGTTTAGTTTGTTGTTCTCCCATCGCACCTCTGATTAGCACGGTTGGCTACGTACGGTGTGAGAAAGAGGTTCAACATACATAGTACCGAGTTGCAAGACTTTTTCAGGAGGTTCCTAATTTCTCACAGTAGGGGTTGATGTAGCAATGCGTAATCCCAATTAAGAAAATTATAGGTAATTTTCAGCATTGGAATATTTGAGCAATACAAGTCACAGTATATGTATTTTTTAGTTATAAGAGGAAACCAGATAATCTAGAAACACCTCATGCAGTACAAGGGGAAAACGCACAAAGTCCATGCAGAAAGGCACCCAAATTAGGAATCGATCCCAGATGATGATTACTGCGAGTCACAAGTGTTATCATTGCACCACCCTGCTGCCTAACGTCATGTTGAGATGACCTTTTGGCTGCTCCAAAGAGGGGTGCCTCAATAGATCACGTGACAATTTTGGGACTTTTATGTATGTCATTCTTCTGTGCAGACATAAATTCGAATGTATAACAGAGTACTTGGTACTTAAATATGTGGCAGATGTAAATTGTGCATGTATTAGTGCTATGAAGCAACATTTTAAAATACCATTTTCAGTAAAGTGAACTTTGACATGACTTATAATAAGCTCTTATATGCTCTCGAGTAAACTAAATCCCAAATTCGAAAATTCCTGACATTTGTAATAAATAAAACCACATTTTTCAATAATTGTGCTTGTACTAAAAGGCAGATGTCTCTCGCAAAAAAAGAAAACTTCAAAAGGCCCTAATGGTAGTTAAAGAAAATGTAATTGAATTGACGTGAAAGTGAATGAACAGATTATTTTAAATGTACTAGGTTATTCAGGTTTCCCCTTTTACATTGTCATGTGTTCACCGCCTCTATGCTATTCTTCAGTTGCAGGTTCAGTTGTCCGGCAAAAGAGGCAATATATTAACATTGGAAGGGAGGAGATACGCGTCAAGGTATCTCCTGTTTTAAATGGAGAACTTACGAATTTCAAGGTATGGTATGCAATGGGTATTCCTTGAATTGTGCAGAGCTAGATACAGGACCGCTGAAAGATGAATTGGTCTTGGTTATGTTTGTCCTGGGGCTTGGCACTTAACAGGCTCTGTAGCAGCCCAATATGAAGGCTGCCCTAGAAGTCTGGCAGGTAGTACAAAGTGATCTATAATGATCTTTAGTTTTCGATAGAGCACTGGTTATGCCAGGGCTTCTCAGAGCACTTGACACATGATAGGTGACTTGCATGGCATCTCATCTAAAACATTTGAAAGGGCACCTCCAGTGGCAGTTATCCCTTTGGGCACAAAGTGACTTAGCACCTGGCCTAAAAACGGACATGAGTCTGGCAGTAGGGGCAATGATTGCTGTCAAATACAATTTGAGTAATTTGTCAAATTTGTCAAATTTAGACCATGACCCTGGCACACGGTGGCCTATTTGTTTTGAATGACGTCATGGGATCTACGTCCACTGTGAAGCAGATATTGAGTAAACAGTTATTCCTCGTTTAACGCGGTAGTTGTGTTCCTGAAAAGTGCCACATTACGCGAAAATGCGTTAAGCAGTGAATTACTAATTTGCACTAAAAAATCAGCCTGCAGTAATCCCATGGTGGGACAAAGAATTGAGATTAGGGTACACTGCCACATACTGTATCATACCGTATCATTCCACGTACTGAATCATACCACTCAGCTGCGCAACTCAAGAAAGTATTTCGTCGTCGACCGCTCAAACTGTTGTGTTCCCTCATGGAAGAGCCGCGTAATAGTGAAAAATGTGTCGTGTGAACACGTGTTAAGCGAGGACTTATCGTATATGGTTAATAAACCCGCAGTAACAACCAGAGCGGCCACCAGCCTTGAATCGTGAACCTCTGCAACAAGCTGTGAACACGTTAGCGTTGGGCCATGGGCTTGGTATGCATAGGCTGTGGGCCTACCAGGATGCTTTTACACTGAAAACGTGTTCAAGAAATATATGATTTTGTGTGCACAAACACGCATACCTACACTCTCCAACAGACATTCACAGCGGTGAGCAGGCGGACCGTACTATTGACGGGCATACAGGAGGTGTTGACACAAGAGGAGATGGAGGACCAACTTGAGATCCACTTCCAGAAGCCTAGCAATGGTGGCGGTGAGGTGGAGGACATCGTGTACATACCCAAGAGCAAATGCGCTTTGGTGGGCTTTATAGCTGACAAGTGACGGAGCTCGCACACAGATACAGTCTGCTCTCCTACAACGCGGTAGCTGCATTCCTGAAGAACATCGCGTTATGAAAAACATCTCATTATAATATATAATATAGGGTAAAGCACAGTCCGCGATAACATGTGAGATGCGTATGCAGGCTGGAGACATCACAATAATAGATACGTTAATCAGCCCACTATATGGGATATGACATGCATTCAGGATTGATGTTATCAATAAAGGAATCTATTTAGTTTACTTATGTTAACGAAAATTACCTAACATTTAATAATCTTTAATTTTTTTGTGTGAACTTTTCTTGAAGAGTATAAGAGGTTTGAAGATCCACATTGGTTTGGTTTTGCATATAGTTTAATTCACTATAGCAATTACAGTACAGCAATTTACATACAGTATATAAAAATATTACTTCGCATTTCTGTACATTTTTCATGGACGCCAAGATGAATACATTAAACTTGTAAACATGTGCATGTTTTAAATGGAACATATGTTAAAGGCACTTGTTTATACACATAATTAGATTTCCCCATTATTGGATAACAATGCAAACCACTTAACACAATTGTAGCAATGATAAAATTCAAATATTGCAAAATTTCCAGTTTAAACATGTAGCGTTAACCTTTGGCAAATGTTAAGCACGAGACAGTGCAAACGAAACTCAATTGCAGTGAACTTCCCCTTTACAGATGTTGTCAACATACAAGATATTTTCGGATGGAATAGGTTGTATGTTTGCTGTGCAACTGGTGTGGTCTAATAACACTGCAGGTTCTGTAATCTCCACAAAAGTGACTTATTGTTATACTGTAATTCAACACGGACGATGTTATGTCGCTTTGTAATAGGGATTATTTGGCATTCACAATCGCGATTCGATTCATGAGTCTATCCTTGATTTTTTTTACAAAAACTGAACACGTTTGTCCATGACACTATGCCCTTATAGGGAAAATATATAATGGGTGATGTTTTGGGCAATTGCCCTTCTTCAAAGAACATAGGCAGGCTAAAAAGTTAAAATTGGGATATGAGTTCGAGACTACACTACACCATGGGGCCTGATGAGTATTAAACAACTTTGTTTCTGTGAACAGTGCAGTTAATGATAGCAGTTCTACTGGCTGCACAGAATGTGAACCCATCCATTTCAGCATACAAATCTTACGACAGTGAGCTTAGGTGCATTGATCAATCAATCATTGTACCCCAATCATGTAACATGGCGGTATGTTTACTACTGCAGTACGTAATATTCAATGAGGCAGAGATTGGGGAAATAAAAAATCGGTTCACACTTGAAGCCATGCCGTGAAACAACAAAAGTGCAATTAAGCTGCATTTGTGTTCATACCACCATACTGTGTTCACGTGTCGAGGTCACAAAACACATTTAAAGGCAGTTTTATACACATGGATACTTGTGGATGTTAAATTCTTTACGTGGCTCTGAATAAACAATCACTTAACTGTGTTTGAGGATCGTATTGTATACTCGTGCATGTGTGTTGTGAGAAATTAACGTGGCATAGACGGGCGTCTTTTTTTCAGCAATAAAAACTGACTTTCGCAATGTAGTTAAAGAGCCGCGTGACATTGCTTTGCGCAAGCCCGCTGGAAATCCCCGTGTTCTAAATTAGGAAGTGGAACGACCATACCAAGCCCACCCCCACGGGCAATCCTAGCGGCGGCGGCGGCGGCAGCAGCAACACATTTGCTATAACAAAACAAAGCAAACAAATTTTGCTCCGCGGTGACATCGGAAAGAGTTGGGAGTTCAACTCCTTTTTTGGATTGGTGAAATTAGTATCACTCGGTGGGGGGGGGGGAATCAACAGTGGTTGTCCGATGGACGGACCCCCGCCATATGAATGTACAATTCCACCACTAGCTCAGGGCTGTAAACAGGAGATGAGTATCGCCCCCAATGCTCGAGAATCCACTTTTTGCAAAACGGCTACGTTCCCAAAGCTGTCGTCATAGTGGCACACTTGTTGATCTCTCTGACACATGCTCACTGAACACATTGCTTGTTTCCCCAAAATTAATTATTCTGCAGCCACATTATACACAATATGGTATTCAAATGAATAACACGTTAACCTGGTTGTCTTATGCAACTACTGTATCCTAAAACCATTCTGAGGTTTGATGCTGCATAGAACAACATGCAGCACACGACCCGACTCCACTACCCATCGTGTTTGAGCAATTTGGAATCTACAGAGATACGAGATCTAACTTCATGTAGAAATGCCCTTTAGCATTTGGCTTACACGGAGATGTAGTCTTGATCAAAGGTTGTCAGGAAGTGGTCACTCATTACTGTACTCCAATCTATACTTAAACACTATAATTCACATGGTAGGTGTGTATTCAATAACACGAAACAAAAGCATGATCCATAATTGTTTTTTGGGTGAGGCCACGTAATTATTTGACCAGCCTCAAACCCATCGACACAAATTTGGTTGTGATAATTTATTTTAACCAATGGGTGAGCTGAAACGCTAATAATTGGCGAGTTTAAACGCTTGTACACGTGAACATTGATTTGGCTGTGTTGGGTGGAGGAGGGTTCATCACACATTTGGTGTGATCATTTCGTGGCCTAACCTAAAATATGAATCACGTTGGCTATGAAAACCTCGGTGTTAAATTAAACTATCCATCGCCGTGGTGCATTTTGGGTATATGTATATTATATACGGTAATATTTCCCTTCAAAGAAAACCGAAACTGGCCCATTATTAAATTGTGTGACTTGTCTGAAAGCAAATTGAAGCCTGATAGTGTTTAAAAAGGCGATTGATATTTTTGGAAAGGGAGTGTTTCAGCATAATACATGGCCACACTCTGCACGTACATCGATGGAATGTTCTGGAACATACGACACAGTATAGACCTAGTCTCTCTTTGACTACAACTGTTTGTACCTTCACGAGATAAACGTTTCAGGCGATGAGGCTATGAAAGCAGGGATGCGGTCGCGGCTTAAGGCCCAGCCAATAGACTTATGCGCTGTTGGCATTTTGGAGTGTGTGGGCCTCTGGGGTAAGAAATATCATTTAGTTGGGGTGACTATGAAGAGACAATTCGGACATTGGAAGTGAAATCCAAAGGAGGGAAACACGCTCAAGGGGACTTCTGAAGTAGCGATGCAATCAGCTTGTGTGTACGTGCTATTCACAGTCCTGAGTAAATCACGTCCGATGATTATGATTGGTTGGAGAGCACTATTTTGACAACCTTTTGACAACCACGGTTGAACACTGCCCCCACATGGTGGTGGCCACGTTAGCATTTCCCAGAAAATACGTCGAACACGAGAATGAGGTTGGTGGAGTTTAACACGTAGTAGTAGGGCTTTCGCGACCAATAGCATCCATAATACAGGTGTTTTTTGGGGGTTGGATCGCGTAAATGTTTCGTTAAACCCCGCCACCACCCGACACAGCCAATTAGTAAGGTTTGTCACGGAAACAGAGCATGCCAATTTGTCACTTAGTAAAGCAACACTGGTGTGTTTGAGAGCAAATCCACAACATTTGCAAAATGAGTACTTACTATTTCGATTTAAAGCTTTCGTGACTGCAAGGATTCATCTTCTTTGGTTCTTTCGGTAAAGTCACGTAGAATGAGAATAAAATAATACATTGATAAAATAAAATAACACAATAATATTCTCACGACGTTCCGGCCACAACACAAGCGGCCTTCATCAGGTGAAGGGGAGGAGACTGTCTGGAGGACAGCGCTGGAGTGAGAAAGCCACGCTGTGTGAGAAGAAACAAAGCGCCTTGACAAAGGAATTAGCATATAATTTAGCATTGAAATGGCTGAGTGATTAGCTTGTGACTGGTCACAGAAAAGGCTATGTTAAAGTTAAAGCATACAAATCCACAAAAGCACCCCTTGACAAAGGAATTAGCATAGAATTTAGCATTGAAATAGCTAAGTTAAAGTATACACATCCGCAGAGGCACTCCTTGACAAAGGAATTAGCATAGAATTTAGCATTGAAATAGCTGAGTGATTAGCTTGTAACTGGTCACAGAAATAGTTATGTTAAAGTCAGAGCATATACATTCACCGAGGCACCTAGTACTAATCAAACAGGAGAATTTAGCATTGAAATAACTAGGCGAATTTAGCATTGAAATAACTGAGTGATTAGCTTGTGACTGGTCACAGAAATGGCTATGTTGAAGTTAAGGCCTACACATCTGAGCTATTCACAGTAACTGGGTATACAATACAATATATAATGAATACTATATAGTGAACCAATAAACATACTAAAATATAAATTACCTCAATGTTATCAATAAAATCTATATTCTCCAATCAGCTAAGCTACCAACAATAAGTCGTTATATATCACAATGCTATATGGCGAAAAATGGGTGGATTCTTACCCTCAACTTTAGCAACACGGATAGCTACGGGTCCCGTTCAGACGGACGAGTTCATCCATGGTCGGAACGGAGGAGGGGGAGAGAGACAGCTGCGAGGCGCTGTTATACTCCATGTTGTAAACCATACCATTAACCGTGGTGTGAGAGGTATTAAGAGTCAATGCCAGCGAAAGAGCTGCGGTCTGAAGGTCATCGTAAAATACAATTAATTAAGAACGGAAATGGTTTAAAACATATTTCCAATGGTTACTAAGCCAGAATCCATCTTCTCGGTTGAAATTGTCTCTGTGCTTGTATATGTGAATGGCCTCATGAACGAACCTCTCATGGTAGCCGGTTGGTTTGCAAAGAACCTCCGTCTTGGAGAAGTCAATGTCATGTGAGCCCACTGAATTATAACAGTGATCTGCTGTCACACCGAGACACTTATCGGTTAATGATATCATTGCCCATGTCGACGTTGCTCTCAAGGGCTTGAGTCACATCGCTGCAGACGTAGCAAGATCTGAAATCGCTGCAACCCTCAAAAACGCTAAGTTGCCACCCAGCAACATCAGCAAAGACGAACGTTTTGAATTATCTCAATTAAAAAAGAGAGATGATATTGTCGTCCTCTCAGCCGACAAGGGCAATGCCACTGTCATCATGGACAAAACAGAATATAACAACAAAATTCAAGAACTACTCAACGATGGTAGCTATACAAAAATAAAAAGAGATCCCACCAACAGCCTGGTTACCAAAACGAACAAAATCATCTCTGATTCAACAGCATTAATTGATGAGACCAAACAGTTCTCGTTGAAACCCTCTGCTGCCAGACCACCAAGATTATATGGCCTTCCAAAGATACACAAAGAAGATACACCCCTTCGTGCCATCGTCTCTACTATCAACTCCCCCACCTATAAACTGGCACGTTTTCTTGCTGATATACTGCGACCTTTCACTGGAAAAAACACCTCTGCGGTACTAAATTCTACTCACCTGGTATCGACATTCATAGGCATTTCCCTGTCCCCAGACCACCTGCTTGTCAGTTTTGATGTGGTGTCCTTGTTCACCAAAGTCCCGGTACCTGACACCATCACTATCATTGAAGACCTGGTTCATCAAGGACTGCACACTGATGTACCCCCCTGGTGAGACATTGCTTAACCAACACATACTTCACCTGGAATGGAACTTTCTACAAACAAACTGAGGGCACCCCAATGGGCTCCCCCCTATCTCCGGTTGTAGCCAATGTATTCATGGAAAAATTTGAAACTGACGCCATCCAGACTGCCACTCTACGCCTGACCTTATGGAAGAGGTACGTGGATGACACCTTTGTCATCTGGCCACATGGCCAGCCTGCTCTAGACCAATTCCGCGACCACATCAATTCCATACACCCAGCCATCAGATTTACCATGAAGGTCGAAAAAGATGGAAAACTACCCTTTTTGGATGTCTTAATTAAAAGGAGACATGATGGTTCAATGAGCCACTCTGTCTACAGGAAAGCTACCCATACAGATGCTTACTTGAAACCGGATTCCCACCACCATCCATCCCAGAAGAACTCCCTCATTAAGACTCTATACCATACAGCCCAATGCATTTCCGACCAGGAACACATTACCAGTGAACTCAAGCACGTACACCAGGCTCTCAGGGCTAATGGTTACTCCGACTACACAATCCGCAAAGCCATCACTCCAGTCATGAAGAAGCATCCTCTTGTGGAGCCACTCAAAACCATCACCTTACCCTACATTGCAGGGGTCACTAAAATATCTCCAAAATCCTGAATAAACACAAGATCCAGGTCCGATTCAACACAGTACATAAAATCCGTGATCTAGTTCCATCTGTAAAAGATGCTGTTCCAGACATACAGGACCCGGGCGTTTACAAACTAAAGTGCCTCTGTGGTAGTAGCTACATTGGAGAAGCCAAACGACATATCTCGGACCGCATCCGCGAACATAAAGCAGACTTGAAACACGGTAGAACGAACTCCTCTGCCGTGGCAGATCACTGTTATAATTCAGTGGGCTCACATGACATTGACTTCTCCAAGACGGAGGTTCTTTGCAAACCAACCGGCTACCATGAGAGATTCGTTCATGAGGCCATTCACATATACAAGCACAGAGACAATTTCAACCGAGAAGATGTATTCTGGCTTAGTAACCATTGGAAAGATGTTTTAAACCATTTCCGTTCTTAATTAATTGTATTTTACGATGACCTTCAGACCGCAGCTCTTTCGCTGGCTTTGACTCTTAATACCTCTCACACCACGGTTAATGGTATGGTTTACAACATGGAGTATAACAGCGCCTCGCAGCTGTCTCTCTCCCCCTCCTCCGTTCCGACCATGGATGAACTCGTCCGTCTGAACGGGCCCCGTAGCTATCCGTGTTGCTAAAGTTGAGGGTAAGAATCCACCCATTTTTCGCCATATAGCATTGTGATATATAACGACTTATTGTTGGTAGCTTAGCTGATTGGAGAATATAGAGTTTATTGATAACATTGAGGTAATTTATATTTTAGTATTTTTATTGGTTCACTATATAGTATTCATTATATATTGTATTGTATACCCAGTTACTGTGAATAGCTCAGATGTGTAGGCCTTAACTTCAACATAGCCATTTCTGTGACCAGTCACAAGCTAATCACTCAGTTATTTCAATGCTAAATTCGCCTAGTCATTTCAATGCTAAATTCTCATGTTTGAATTGTACTAGGTGCCTCGGTGAATGTATATGCTCTGACTTTAACATAGCTATTTCTGTGACCAGTTACAAGCTAATCACTCAGCTATTTCAATGCTAAATTCTATGCTAATTCCTTTGTCAAGGAGTGCCTCTGCGGATGTGTATACTTTAACTTAGCTATTTCAATGCTAAATTCTATGCTAATTCCTTTGTCAAGGGGTGCCTTTGCGGATGTGTATGCTTTAACTTTAACATAGCCTTTTCTGTGACCAGTCACAAGCTAATCACTCAGCCATTTCAATGCTAAATTCTATGCTAATTCCTTTGTCAAGGCGCTTTGTTCCTCTCACACAGCTTAAAGGTCGTGATCTCAGCGTGGCTTTCTCACTCCAGCGCTGTCCTCCAGACAGTCTCCTCCCCTTCACCTGATGAAGGCTGCTTGTGTTGTGGTCGAAACGTCGTGAGAATATTATTGTGTTATTTTATTCTATCAATTTATTATTTTATTCTCATTCTACATGACTTTACCGAAAGAACCAAAGAAGAGTACTTACTAGTACAGCACACCGGTGTGCTGTATTAACATGTTCTGTTTACGTGACCAACCTTACTAATTGGCTTTGTTGGGTGGTAGCGGGTTTAACGACACATTAAAATTCACGTGATCTAACCCCCCAAAACAACCTGTATTATGGAGGTTGGTACAGGCTGAGTAGCGTGCTGCTTAGATTCCCGCTCACGGCCAACACCAGTGGCGACTATTTGAACCGGTCCTGGGCCTCTCCTATATCGACTCAGCCTCGAATGAGAACCTGGTGCGATGTGTAGTAAACATCTCCACTGGGGAGACAAAGGCGGTCGGGCGTGGTGCTGCCCCCCCCCACCCACCTCGTGTGCCGTGCCGGCCTTCATAGGTGCTTGCTAACAGCACTTGCCCCAACACTATGTTAAGGCCATACGGGGGATCTTTGTCTTTGTTATAGGCTGAGTGCAGATGTGCTTCACCCGGAACCACTCCAGACGACTGTTTATGAACACATTCCAGATAATAAAAATTTATTTTGAATTTCGCTCAGTCCATCTTTCCCGCTGTTCGTCTACGCGTGCTGTGATGTGCGGGTGGGTGGAGGGTTGGCATAGGATTTCTCGGAAAGTTGATCCAATGTGAACGAAGTTGAGCATAAACCGACAGATTTCATCAAAAGGCTGACCAAAAGTGCTGTGGCGAGATGTTATCGCCCTCGCCTGGTATGCAGGAGGTCGTGAGTTCGGTCCCTACCCTGAGGCCTGCTGTTTATTTGGAGTTCGCATGCCTCTCTTCCTCGTGGTCGCGTCGATTTTTCTCCGGCTCCTCCGGTTTTTCCCTCCACATTGAGAATTGTGGAAAGATTACTCATGGGCTAATATTGTCACAGGTAAGTGTTAATTATCTGCCTAAATCACCTGAAATGCACTCAATCTAATCAGATCTGGGAACCTGAGCAGTTTGAGCCTGGATAATGCTTGGATGGGTGACCACCATGTATGCCAGTTTGTCATTGGCAGATGTGGGACCGTGTGATTTGGTAGTCAGTTAAGGGCAGTGTAGTTAAACGTTGTAATTCTGTTTCCATGTCTGTGCTCCCTGCCTTCACCAACCCCCACTGCCAGTATGGTGAAGAATCGTCAAATATCATCACAGATTCGTGAAAGGTGGTGGTGGCTTGTAGAAGCTTTCTTCCAAAGTGGATTGTCCATGGCTGATGATGATTCCCAATTTTATTTTAAGTGTAAACACATCTAGTGAGCATCTGCTATCCTCTATGTCTTCATGTTGTCCACTTTTCTTATAGCGGATTATTCCGCCTGCCTTTGCTAGCACGATCTCATCTTTTGTCAATATCCATACTTCAATTCTGCCTATCCCACAAAAACTGATACCAGGAAACCTTTAGAATGTGAGACGACTACAGTTTCACAGGCGGGACAGACCATTATAACTGCTGGAAACCCTCCAATCTCTATTTTTGTTCCATATGCACTGCTTCTTGGGCAGGCACAAAAAAATTCCAGCCTTGTGAATCAACTGCGGTACACACACGAGTTGCAAACACAGAGAGAGTTTCCTAAAATTAGCAACGTATATAATCAAGTGAAGTTAACAGTTTGTAAAGGAGGCTGAGGTAAGGCATCATCTTTCTCTGTTCCTGATCCCTGTGGCGTGGCTTGAGGTGCCAGTGGCAGCAGTGCTGATAATGTAAGTACTTTACAGCGAATCACTGTTGAACATGTAAAGGCATTATAATGCAATAAACACACTATGTAAGTATATTTTGTAATAAATGTAAGTATACAGCACCTCTATATTTTACGCAGATAAACACTTGTTAGGTGAAACCAGGCAAGATCCAAAACGCAAATGGCTTTGCGTTGTCCAGTTATATTAAGCATAATTGTGACCTCACACACGTGTTGCGCCATAACAAGGCACTGTAGGTCGCTTTACCTGCCACCACGGTCACGGGGTAAAACCCCCCTCGGGTGACCCGTGACCGGAGGTTGACACCCCAGACCCCCAAGGGCTGGGGGCTGGGGGGGATAGAGACCGCCCACCGATTTTAAAACTCTTTAAGATTTTAGACCCTTTAAGACCTTCCAGAATGTTCTGGAGGGGGGGGGGGGTCATTAGGGGAGGGGTAAGCCCCGACCTGGGGATAAAAAGCCGGCCCTCTGAACGGGTCTGGCAGTGTTCGCCAACTCAAGCCTGAAGACGTCCGAAGACCTGAAGACTGGACCAGCAACCTGGGACCCTCAACCGAGGCTCTTGTCAGAGCCGGGTTGTAGCGGACCGGTGGTGGGACCCGTACCCTTGGACCCTCAACCAAGGCTCTCGCCAGGGCCGGGATGTAGCGGACCGGTGGTGGGACCCGTACCCTGGCTGGGTCGGGTCGGGTCGGTCTAGCCTCCCTTAGCGGCCGTGGCAAGGGACCTGGGTGTAGAGTAGCCCGGGGTGTGTAGGACACACTAGAAGGGAGGCTGTACCTCCCTTAGGCTATCGGGTTGAAGGGGCCGTACCCCTTCGAGTTACAGTCTTGTCAGTTGAGTCTGTTGGTTAATAAACACATTGCCTCCAGAAGCCGTCTCCGTGTAGTTAGTTAGACACACAGCACATGTAATCAAACAGTTTACATTATGAGACCTCCTTTGCCAGTAACAAGATATAGGAATAGGTTTTACCCTTTTAACTGGCACAAAAACTGACACCTTTATTCAAGGCATCATGTTTGCAATAACCACAACACAAGCAGTCAAAATGCAAACAAAAAAGACAACTCTGATAATAATATGCACTGTCCTTGAATTTGATTGGTCCACACCCGAGACGGCTTTTCTCAGAGCCTAGTCTCCTCAATACTCTGACAGTGCGCTGTTTTTTGAGTTGTACGCCTTTTGGCGTCTTCTGGTCCAACACCAATGGAGACTAGGCTCTAAGAAAAGCTGTCTCGGGTGTGGACCAATGAAATTCAAGGACAGTGCATATCATTATCAGAGTTGTCTTTTTTGTTTGCATTTTGACTGCTTGTGTTGTGGTTATTGCAAACATGATGCCTTGAATAAAGGTGTCAGTTTTTGTGCCAGTTAAAAGGGTAAAACCTATTCCTAAAACAGTTTACATTGGAATGGGAAGTAAAAAAAACACATACTTTCAGGATGTCCCTTGACCCCTGAGCACAAACACATACATTTGCACTGTGATTGTAGGCCAATGTCACACATTGTTGTCATATACAGTAAGGGAAAAAGTATTTGATCCCCTGCTGATTTTGTACGTTTGCCCACTGACAAAGAAATGATCAGTCTATAATTTGAATGGTAGGTTTATTTGAACAGTGAGAGACAGAATAACAACAAGAAAATCCAGAAAAACGCATGTCAAAATTTTTATAAATTGATTTGCATTTTAATGAGGGAAATACGTATTAGACATCCTATCAATCAGAAAGATTTCTGGCTCCCAGGTGTCTTTTATACAGGTAACGAGCTGAGATTAGGAGCACACTCTTAAAGGGAGTGCTCCTAATCTCAGCTTGTTACCTGTATAAAGGACACCTGTCCACAGAAGCAATCAACCAATCAGATTCCAAACTCTCCACCATGGCCAAGACCAAAGAGCTCTCCAAGGATGTCAGGGACAATATTGTAGACCTACACAAGGCTGGAATGGGCTACAAGACCATTGTCAAGCAGCTTGGTGAGAAGGTGACAACAGTTGGTGCGATTATTCGCAATTGAAAGAAACACAAAATAACTGTCAATCTCCCTCGGCCTGGGGCTCCATGCAAGATCTCACCTAATGGAGTTGCAATGATCATGAGAACGGTGAGGATCCAGCCCAGAACTACACGGGAGGATCTTGTCAATGATCTCAAGGTAGCTGGGACCATAGTCACCAATAAAACAATTGGTAACACACTACGCCGTGAAGGACTGAAATCCTGCAGCGCCCGCAAGGTCCCCCTGCTCAAGAAAGCACATATACATGCCCGTCTGAAGTTTGCCAATGAACATCTGAATGATTCAGAGAACAACTGGGTGAAAGTGTTGTGGTCAGATGAGACCAAAATGGAGCTCTTTGGCATCAACTCAACTCGCCGTGTTTGGAGGAGGAGGAATGCTGCCTATGACCCCAAGAACACCATCCCCACCGTCAAACATGGAGGTGGAAACATTATGCTTTGGGGGTGTTTTTCTGCTAAGGGGACAGGACAACTTCACCGCATCAAAGGGACGATGGACGGGGCCATGTACCGTCAAATCTTGGGTGAGAACCTCCTTCCCTCAGCCAGGGAATTGAAAATGGATCGTGAATGGGTATTCCAGCATGACAATGACCCAAAACACATGGCCAAGGCAACAAAGGAGTGGCTCAAGAAGAAGCACATTAAGGTCCTGGAGTGGCCTAGCCAGTCTCCAGACCTTAATCCCATAGAAAATCTGTGGAGGGAGCTGAAGGTTCGAGTTGCCAAACGTCAGCCTCGAAACCTTAATGACTTGGAGAAGATCTGCAAAGAGGAGTGAGACAAAATCCCTTCTGAGATGTGTGCAAACCTGGTGGCCAACTACAAGAAACGTCTGACCTCTGTGATTGCCAACAAGGGTTTTGCCACCAAGTACTAAGTCATGTTTTGCAGAGGGGTCAAATACTTATTTCCCTCATTAAAATGCAAATCAATTTATAAAATTTTTGACATGCGTTTTTCTGGATTTTGTCGTTGTTATTCTGTCTCTCACTGTTCAAATAAACCTACCATTCAAATTATAGACTGATCATTTCTTTGTCAGTGGGCAAACGTACAAAATCAGCAGGGGATCAAATACTTTTTTCCCTCACTGTAAAGTGCACTGCAAACTATCACCCAGGTTTGTGTTCGTAAATCAGCGTTGGCTTAATGTTAGCAAAACACAGGCCAAACCAGTCACCATTGGTCCAATTATGTGTGCTGTTTAGATATATATAAATCCAAAAGCTGACTATATACATCCGTATATTGCATATTCTTTGGGTCTTTCGGTAAAGTCACGTGCATAGAAAAAATAACGATAAAAAAATCAAAATGAAAAGAAAGTGAATAAAAAATAATAAAAAATATCACGACGTTTCGATCGCAACACGAGCAATCGTCATCAGGAGAAAAAAAGAGGGGGAAAGCTGCTGAAGGCAGTCTGTTTTAAAGGTTTGAAATGGGTGCAGCCCAAGGGTCATAAACGAAGAGGGTGGGGCTTGTGATGTTAAAGTTGCATCTATCGTGTATAGTATTTGTGTTGCTCAAGAATATATTACAGTACTGTATACAGCAAATAATAGCACGTGTGCTGCATTGTAATTTTTGTTGGGTCAATTGCTAAACTACTACACGTGCTGAGCAGGTTGTTGAGGCACCACGGTGAAACACGTTAGCTGCAACTATAGAGTTCGATCCCGACCCTAGCGCTTGCTGTATATTTGGAGTTTGCACGTTCTTTCCGTGGGCGTGGATTTTTCTCCGGTTCCTCCGGGTTTTCTATCCACATTTAGAATCAACGCGCGTTTAAAGTAGTTGGCTGTGATACATTTCCACGTGATAAGCCACAATGTTGAGCTTTCATTTGTGGCCATGTCGCATATACACAAAAAACGCCAGTAGCTCTGTGCTTTACCTGGTAAATAAAAAGTTTCGTTTTAGTACTCTGTCGTCCCACTGAACACTGGTCACACTACAGATTATTTTAATAAATGAGAAGCTTCCATCTCTTAGCTTCTAAAATTGTAGTACTATACAACAATAGTTACTGGAATCTGCCCATATATGTGTTGAGCATTTCTCCTTTGTAAGCGTCGATTTACTCCGAATGCTCCGGATTCTTCCTACAAGCCAAGGACTCAAGAATTGAATTGGCCAACAATATAAATGCACTATCCTCCGGAATAATACAGTGAGGGAAAAAAGTATTTGATCCCCTGCTGATTTTGTACGTTTGCCCACTGACAAAGAAATGATCAGTCTATAATTTTAATGGTAGATTTATTTGAACAGTGAGAGACAGAATAACAACAAAAAATCCAGAAAAACGCATGTCAAAAATGTTATAAATTGATTTGCATTTTAATGAGGGAAATAAGTATTTGACCCCCTCTCAATCAGAAAGATTTCTGGCTCCCAGGTGTCTTTTATACAGGTAACGAGCTGAGATTAGGCGCACACTCTTAAAGGGAGTGGTTCTAATCTCAGCTTATTACCTGTATAAGACACCTGTCCACAGAAGCAATCAATCAATCAGATTATATACGAACTAATATTTACAGTTTAAACATACGGCTACATTGTTTACTGGACACCGATCACACCGAAGCATAGTTTCATAACTGACAAGTTCCCCTCTCTGCTCATGTTTGGTCACCTAATTCACGGCGGGTAGTGATCGCCAGCTTTTACCATTCGCGTGCATTGGTTGTGAGCGGCTGGATTTCTCTGGGGTGCGTGCTTTAACAAAACCCGTGTGACACACTTTATTTCCCCATTAGATTTGTTCTAATCAGTGCTTTTTAGTAAAATAGGAAATGAAAATAAAGTATTGCATCTGAATTAGCAAGATATCACACAAAACCGGGACAAATGTGTATGTACAATGAAAATAATGATCGTAGTGGATGGTGAAAATAAAAAATGATTAGTTTTCTCATAATTTGTTATTGGAAATCCAGAGACTAATAAAGGCTGATTTCAAAACAATGCATTTCAGCAAGGTATTCATAACAATGTCATAAGTTGTCTAGCAAGCAATCGCACAATCACACAATGTCATACGCGCTCGCTCTCCACATCAGGTCACGGACGTTCAAAACACAAGTTTAATATTTAAAAAAGCATAACATTGGTAATTTTCGTGTTAATTTTATACATTGCCTTCACGACCAATATTATGATTGATAATTGGTTTAAACAATTTTTATTTTACCAGGTAAGACCCACTGCTCCTACAGAGTTATTTTTCAGAAGCGACCTGGTCACAAATTATGTTGCTCAACAAAGTGGCTTATCATTTGGAAATGTACGTGGAAATAAACGCATGTTTCTGTATGTGGATAGTGTGGAAGGATAAACCGGAGGGCCCAGAGAAAAATCCACGCGACCAAACATACAAGCGTTAGGGTCAGGATCAAACCCACGACCTCCCGTGTACCATTCGAGGTAGTTAACATCTCGCCACCGCGGTACCCTTATTTTATTTTGGGTTACACGACCTAAATTCAAAGGAAACCAATAGCGAATGTTGATGCTGTTCACGAGTTACAAGCATAATGAGAAACACTTTTCAATAACCCAACAGTGGTTTGTTTGTTGGTGCTCGTGATGTTGGTTGATGGTTTAATACGAAGACAACCACGGGCCAACACTGCCCCCACGTGGTGGACACATCCCATCGACTGGACTTTGGTTTCACTTCACATCCCCCCAAGCCCTGCTCTGACACGCGTCGATTCTCAGAAACTACGGTGGAAGGTGGCGACGAGAAGGGGGTTTGGTGAGTTGTAGGCGGAGACAACATAGACAGACACAACATTGACTCCAAAGACAAAGATCCCCCGTATAGCCTCAACAGACTGTTGGGCCAAGTGCTGTTAGCGAGCACCTATTAAGACCGGCTTCGGCACACGAGGGTGTGGGTGGCCAGTACCACTCCAGGCCGTCTTTGTCTTCCGAGTGGCGATGTTTACTCCACACCGCACCAGGTTCTCATTTGAGGCCGAGTCGACCAAGGGGAGGCCCAGGACCGGTTCAAATAATCGTCACCGGTGTTGGTGGCCGTGGGGGGGCATCGAACTCGGGTCGCCTGGTTCGTATCGCAAGCACCCTACTTAGCCGATACCAACCTCCATAATACAAGGGTTTTTTGGGAGGGTTAGATCGCGTAAATATAAATGTGTCGTTAAACCCGCCACCACCCGACACAGCCGATGAGTAAGGTTTGTCACGTAAACAGAACGTGCCAATTCGTTACAAGTACAGCACACCGGTGTGTTGGAGAACAAATCTCTCCAGCACACCGGCGTTGCTGTACTATTCACAATGTAAATTGTTGTGGATCTGCCCGGGGTTTTGCATGCGCAGAAAATCTCTACAACACACCGACTTTGCTGTACTATTCACAATGTAAATTGTTGTGGATCTGCCCGGGGTTTCGCATGCGCAGCGCTGCTCCACCACCACCGCCCCACCATCCCATCGACTCCACCCACACGCGACGCACAGAGGACCTCCTCCCCCGGTGCCCTCGCCACCCGTCACGGCGGAGCCGCGCGCGCAGTGGTGGCGACACCTTCGGACGCACGGCGGAGGAGGGCACTTGGCACCGTGCTGCGGTAAGGGAGGCGCGAGCTTCTTCGACCACTTTCTTCCTCCGCTCGTGGGTACGCGCTCGGCGGTGGTTTGCGACTCGCGAAAAAAAGGGGTTCATCAGAGCCTCCGCAAAGTGGTGCGCGATATTAAAAGAAACAAACGAAAATCTCGCGGTGTTTTTTTTGTGTGTTGCGCGCTGCGTTGTTAGCAAGCAACACGTCCGGGCTACCGCTTCGATTTCTTGGCCACGGCGGCTGACACGAGCGGCAGTGAAGTATGGCCACGAATGCCCCCGTAGACGACACGGCGTACGGGGGAGGAGTGAAGACTTCATCCAGCTGCGATTGACAACTGACTTAAAAGGAAGCCAACGCGCTCGTGTTCAGTAGAATAGAATTGATCAATAGCCATTGAATACGCATAACGCATCTCGATTTAATTAGCGCGCGTGTGTGTGTGTGTATGTCAAGAAGAGGCGATCAGATGTCGCACAGAGTGAAGGGGACGCGCGTGGTTTTTGTTGTTGTAGTACCCAGAACGCGTTCCGTCAACCATACCCCGGGCCAAGGTATCTCTGGTGAGGCTTCGCTGGGGCTGTCGTGTCGACTGCTGCGTCTCGTGCCCTTGTTGAGAGTGGCCGTGATGGCAGTCGCGTGTGCCTCTCCTCCCGTCTCTACTCGTCAAGTTTCAGTATGTTTTAGTCGGATGTTGAGACGCGTGAACAACGCAGTCCTCCATACAAAATAAAAGCCACTACTGACGACGCCAAGTTACAGTACTTCCTTGTGCACGTTTCAACATTGGCGGCAGGCGGCGCTACGACTAAAAATATGAAACTTAAAAATCTCGTATGGGGCCGTCCATAAATGACGTCACGCGGTGTTGGACGATTTTTTTTTACCCCCCCCCCCCTCGTCACACGGCGTCACAAAAAGTCAGACCCCCCTCAAATGACGTCACAAAGCTCTGCCCCCCCCCCAAAACCATATTTCCAGTTTTAAAATAAAACATGCTTCAAATCGCTTTATACGAAAGTCATTGTAGTGCGTGTTTAATGTGGCGCTGCACTGATGTTGTAGGAGAAAACACGTATTAAAAAGGAGGCGTTGGAAAGCTTAAATTTAGCATAAAATTAACTTGAAAATATTCAACGTCTAACTAAAACTGCAGATGTTCCGAATATTACATTGAAATTATCTTATAATTATAAAATATTAAAAGTAATTATAACTATAAAAAAGACTTGAAACTTTTTAGTAGAACGAAGCAAATTATAACAATCATATATTCATTTCACAGAATTAAAAGCCCTGGTAGAATCATTAGAATCAAAATGTTTAATAACAATCATAAAAAAAATCTAAATGTATGCTTCTCAATTCTCCCATGGAGAAGCAAAATGCTCCTTCATGGAATAAATAAAAGGTGACCTTAGTAAATTTAAATAATCAAATAGTTAATAATGAAAATTATTCAAAATTAGTGTTATAACAATTCTATATATTTTTTAAGTTGCACATTTTGATGTGCCGTCACGTTTCTCCCCCCCCCCGTCACACATCGTCACAAATGTCTGACCCCCCCCCCCCCAAGGTGCGTGACGTCATTTATGGACGGCCCCTATTCTATGGTTATTTCCGTAAAGTCACGTAGATAGAAAAATATATATAATAAAATAAATAAATCTGTAACGATAAACAGCTTGCCTTCAGAGGCGAGCCTCCCTATTCCTGATGACGACCGCTTGTGTTGCGATCGAAACGTGATATTTTTTATCACTTTTTTTTTCTATCTCAAATATATTATTTTGAGACATGAGTGTAGGCCTATTTATGCCATCATCCATGAATGAGTGAAATGTGGAAGGAAACTGGAGTGCACAGAGAAAACCTATTACACAAGAGGACAACACTGAAGGTATCAACACAATAAACCCACAAGCTGTCTTCTTCACTCCATTGAAACAATCTGTGAACTGAACCATTGTTCAGATTATCTTGGTGATTAGAAGTCATTAAGCACACTCATTAAAAGTATTCCGATAAAAAGAGACTCGAAATTATGAAGAACAAGGCACATCAGCCTAATGTCAGCAGTACCATGCTATAAATATAAACAAGTCCCCATTCGTATGTTGACCAATACAATGTTAAGATTGCCAAAGACCTGTCATGAATTTGTAAAAGGTATAGTTGTAAAGGTATGTTATCTGTCTTGTGCATTCAGCCTATTATATTGAACACAGTTAAATATTGTACACATGGAACAGAATACGTTCATGTCATCTAAGTTGCATTAAGGTACTAACTATCGCATTTTATTATTGTGTCGTCAGCGGCGGACCTAGACTAGCTGCCAGCAACTGGTGCCCTAGGCGAACCATAGAGTCGGCGCCCCAAATCCCAAGGGCAGATCCAGGCTGAGGTTTTTGGTAAACCGGGAAACATTTTGCCCCTATTTTCCGTTTAATGTTTTAAGCGTGTATATTTTTTTTAAAAAGAGGCATTATTATTCGGTTTGTCCGTCCGTCTGTCCAACCAACAATGCATTCTCAAAAATGTTGAGAAATTATAATTCATATTCCCTCTGTACGCGCACGGGAATTGAAACGATGACATTTTCGTTCTTTTATTTGTATCTTTTTTGTTTGTATTTATTTCCTCGAATTTGGCGCCCCACTTAACTTGGCGCCCTTGGCGACTGCCTAGTTCGCGTATATGGATGGGCCGCCCCCGTGCGTGGTAATAAATTGACTCGAAATGTCCCTGTCACCCGTGTAAGATGGCGGAGTGCAAAGTGCGGGTATTGAATGTGCCCCGTCTCCACAACGTGGACTTGCTCGACAAACTCACCATCCACTTCCTGAGAAAGAGCAACGGGGGCGGGGAGCTGACAGATGTCTCCTATTGCACGGACACCCCGACTGAGGCCATCGTCACGTTTGAGGACCCTGCTGGTAACTGTTACGGTGGATCAAATCACCTGATAGTTGTTGTTAGTATTTTGAAGATTTAGATTTTAAGTGCATATGCGGTTGATGGTAGGGAAACCTTTCCTCAAACCTGATTGCTCAGTTCATTGGTTGGCCTCTAAATCTTGAATTAATCTGTTCCCAATAATCCTCGTGAACAATTTGTATACATTCAATAAGAGGCTAATGGGTCTGTAGTTCTTCAAGACAATGTTATTTTCCTTTTTGAATCGACAAATGGTTTACGTATTTAATGTCAGTGTAAACGTTTAGTTAAGAATTGGGCCCACAATGATGTCTACAGAAATACCATCAGGTTTTGGAACTTTTCCTTGCTTGATTCTGTGAAGGGCAGAGTTTAATTATTCGCGTGTGATTGGAACATCCTTCCCTTAATCTGATAAAAGTTTTTATTTCTGCGATAAATTTGTTTTGCTATGATAAATTCTTCCACTCATTTTAAGTCTATATCATGCATTATGTTTGCATCTATTTCCATAAGGGCTACACATTTTTTTAAAATTGCCAATTACAAACCTATTTTCTATTGTGATGCTACCATTGCTTGCTATGACATCTTCAGTCATGTGTTCTATTCTCAAATTAATGGTTTTATAGAGTTCTGTGTCATCGATCTTTCCTTTAGCATCTGTCCCATTTTATAACTAACCTTTTTAACAGCATGCCTTTTGCTATTTCAGGCACTGTTCTGTTTATTGTCGAACCTTTCACCTCGCTGTCAATGCAATATATATTACTCTTCTAGCTCAAGTAATGAAAATGTGTTCAAATACCATTGTTCCTTGCCTCTGTCGACTATAAAATTGGATAAAGAAAACATGTTACAAATAATAACAAACTTGTTATAAAAAATGGAACAGTTAAAATGAGTTTACAGGAAGAAAGTACCATGACCATTTTACTGTACGGTACTGTAAGTTGGATTCGAGAAAGAAATTCGTGAACATAAGTGGAGAAAGCCTTAATCATCCCATATTTGCTGACGACGTAGTCACGGTAACGTCCGATGGGAATGAACTACGGTTCAAAATGTTTTGAAAAACTATTTTCAAGACAGCTGCAAAGTTGGGCTCGACATAAATGAGTAAAGAAAAAATCACGGGCAACAGGTTGGGTAATCAAATTTAAGATACAGTATCTATAAAAGGAACACAACTGGAAAACACATCAGGTATTGCAAGCAGAGCAGGATTCAAAAATGCTAATTGTGTGCTTCAAACAATATACATTTGAATCACAATTCTAAAAATATGGATTTAAGAAATGGAGCAAAATTTTTTGGGTTGATCTCAAATATTTGTTTTTTTCAGTTGCAAAAAGGGTTTTGCAGATAAAACATCATGTGCTGAATATCAAAGGGGACTCGCATTCTCTGCAAGTCGTGCCTCTAGAGGAGCAAGATTCTGGAGAGGTATGAATCAATAGCAATTACTGGCCTTTCACTTAAAAGTACAATATCATAAAATGGATAATAATGTACCATATTCCAAAGTATATCTAATAATATGTACTTTTTTCTGTTCATTTCATTAGGTTTTAGAAAAGGTGATCATGGTTATAAACTTGTTCAGAATTCCAACCCAGCAACAGGACGGCTTCCTGGAAAGTCTCAAAAGATTTCCAGTCACTGTGTCACTTAATCAGAGTCAGAGGCAATGCACTGTAGAGGGACCCTTTTCCCTCATGGAGGAAATCCACACTCACATCAATACATTTGTTTCTACTGTAGAATTTAGAAATGAGAATAAAAATGTCTCCCACAAGAATGATGAATCCTCCGAAATAAAAAATGAAGCGCAAACAGAGATTGATGCAGAAGTGAAGACAAAAAGCGGTTCAGAAAACGTTAGCAAGGATCTGGTTGATTTTGGTGAAATTGGTAAGAATAAGGAAGACACGATTGAAATGTTAGTGGAATCAGATGTGTTTATTTTCTTGACTACCTTCTGTAAGATGACCTATGATAACATCTTGGCTAAACATAATGTGGAAGTGATCATCAATGATATAGGTTTAGGTGATCTCACAGTGTTGAATGTAAAATCCAAAGTCGGCCTTCCATGTACCATACAGCAAATAAAAAATGCATCGGAGGAATTGGCTGAATTGTTTGCTGATCTGCAGAGCAGATTACGAAAAGACACCGTTCGTATTAATTCCGCATTTGCAAAGGATTTTGAGAAAGTAAGCGGTTTGCTTCGGGTCATAAAGGAGCGCTTTCAAACTGTGCATATTGCATTCAGAGAGGATGAATGTGAAGTGGATTTTATTGGAACACCAAGTGATATTTTTTACGCTTCATTGTTGTTATGTGAAGTCGTAAAAAATAGTGGGACAGATCTTCCTAATCGAGAGCCAGAACAGGGTTCTAACAATAACACTGACCATCCTCCAGCTGAATCCATCAGGCCAAGTTACCTGACAGAAGGCAGTGTTAATACAATTGTGGTAACAAGGGAAGAGACGACAAACGTAGATGCTAAGTCTGATTGGTCAACCTTCAGTGAATTGTCTCGAGAAGAGCATGAATGCCTCATTCAAGTTGATAGTGACGTGTGGAGGTATATCTCTCACTTATACAGCAGCGCAATTAGTTTTGTTTGTGAGAAATATAAAGCAAGCATTAAGACAAGAGATGTAAAAAACAACAAAACAATGGTAACCTTGACGTCTGGAAATAGGGGTATATTGAGTGCAAAAGAAGAACTGACAGCAATAATGTCTCAATGTAAACATCTGCACAAAGAAATATTTAGATACGATAATTGTAATATATCTCCTATGAGCGATGAGACTAAATTGATGTTAAAGTCGTTGGAAGACAAACATCAGCGTGTGTCGATTTCAGAGGATGTGAATGGAATTACACTACTGGGGCGAGAAGTAGATTGTCTGTCCGTCATCCAAGAGCTGAAAGCACTCTCTGGTAAAAAGCAAGAGAAAATGTTGAAGGGAAATGAAGTTCAGAGTGTGGAAAGTAATCTTCAAGACCCTGTCACGTATTGCCAAGGCTGGAGTATCACAGTCGATGACGGCCAAGACAATTCGACTCCCGGCATTGCTGATGCACAGCCGTTGCCAGGCCCTTCTGAACTTGATACATGCTCGGCATATTCAGAAGTAGGTTTAAAAGATGCTAAAAGTGCAAAAGATGTGCAACTTTCTCTTCAAGATGACCAAGATCTGAAATCTGCAACAGATGAATCGAAAATAAAGCCGCACCCAAAAACTGATAGTGCACAGTCTTCTTTAGGCTCTCCTGAATTGCACATAGATGCAAATCCACAAGTAAATGTAGAATACAATGTCCAGGTTCCTGCTGTGAATGTGCAAGATGTTAATGTCATAAATGAAGAAAATAAAACTGCATCTCCCAATGTTTCTGGAAGGGGGCAGTCTCAAGACCTCTCAGAAATACACAGGCACAAAGAGTCTGGACATCCAGAAAACTCCTCAACACGAGACACGCCCTCTGAAGCTGAAAATCCTGAGCCATCTGAAGATTCATACCCCATATCTGAACATGTAAGAATGGAAACCATTATTTGGAAGTACATTCAAAAGTTTCTGCTCAATCGCATTGAGGAGTCTGTCAACAAGCGAAACGTGGACATTAAAGTGGTAAAAGAGGTCCCTATAATTGAACTGACCATCTCTGGCACGGCTCACGAAAACGTTCGTGCTGTAACAAACATCCTGAATGAGACGGTGCAAGAGTGCAAGAAAATGCATCGCGAAAATATTTCTGGAAATGTACTGGAACTTACTCAGGATGAGAAAACTCTACGGTACTTCGTTGATGCCGTCAACATGACCGGCTTGAAAGTGGTGCTTCACAAGCTGCCAGAGTCCATTATTGTATTTGGAGAGAAAGGGCAATGTCTGGACACTGCAGAAAAGATAAAAACCATTTCCGAAAAGTTCACCAGCAGCAGTGGAGAGGTCACCGGAAATGATAGCAAAGACCTCAAAGGAAAAACGCAACTGGAGGAGTGCTGCAGTGAGGCCACGCCCAACTTGAGTGCAGACACCACAGATCGCGAACCGCCAGTGCCTGATCAGCAGCAGTGAATGCGTTCACTCCGGTGACTTACAAATGAAACAATGTTGCTCAAGTTGTTTTTCCACACCAGTGTATTATTCACACACGGAAAATTGTAAAAGTGGATGTCATGCAGTGTGCATATATAATAGTCCATCTTAAGAGTGAAATGCATGTTTAATGTACCGGTACTTAAAATGCTGGACTATTAATGGATGTAATTGGTGTTGGCTAAAACCTGTTCACGAATACAGTGAAATGTCAAATTGTTGTTTTCTTGGGTTTTGTTAAAGGATTACTCCGTGGTTGGTTGCTTTACAGTCAGGGAAGCCATCACATTTAAACCCAGGAAATTGTTTCCACAATAGGCTGAGGATGTCCACTGGGAGATGCACTGATGAACTAAGCTCATGTGCAAGTGTTAGGTGGAGTATTCCAATGCAGACTCGTGAGAGATGGTAGCCAACAGCTTGGGGAGACTTTCATTCACCAGTGGGATTGACCATCGCTCATCATAAAATAACAATTGCAGTACTTAAAAAGGACAACAGAAGCTTTCCATGACACAAACTCTGCGATAACAATATCAGTTGTTAGACATTTTATAACTCTAGATTATTTTTTTAAGTGTTTTATTAAATACATTTGCATGGGCTTACTGTGCTTAGAGGATGTTGTGTCATGGGGCTTGCTGCAGGCATACGCAGATACAATTTTAGCTCAATGTCAGTACTGTCCCAAAATAACGCAGGGATAGTTTCCATGCTCACCACATCTCCTACCACTCTTTGCCGTAAGTTTTATTCCAGCTACAGTCTTAAACACTTCTTTTATGGAGCACAGATTTCATGAGGTGCCCTGCACAGTAATACATGATATATACTCTCAAAATTAGTGGTTACTTTATAAAATAATACGTGTGATAGGTCAATGGACAAGCTGCAACATTAATTTTACATATAGGATTAACAAATGTATATACATAAACTCTACATTTTAACAATTTGTCATTTGATAAAGAGCTGGCCAAACGTCTCAATGCAGGAGGGTCCTGCATTGGGATGTTGTTGGTCTTTTTCCCCAAATGTATTCCAAGTTGAGCTCATCGTATCAAGTCATGATCTGCAAAAAAACTTGATTCAGAAATCTCACAGAGCAGTGCACCCTTTGTGTTCGAGAACAACTCACAGAAATACATTTAAGATACAATGTTCATTTTGTTATTCTCGGAGATATAATTTAGCCACATCAAGTGAAAAAAAACTAATGTAATTAGAATGTGGGTTTTGTTTGGCGGAGCCATTAGTGACTTTGCCGAGACTCATCAACTCGCCTCACTTGAAAATCCAGTTTTAAACGTGAGCAGCTGCCCATATTCAATCACAGGATTGACTATCACAATGGTGCCAGCTGCGAGCTCTAACCTGAGTCACCTGGCAACCACCCTCCAAAAAAAGGTTCCAAGAATCGTGGGGCTTTCCTAGACGAATACGAAAAAACATTGAAATACCATTTGTTTACTATTATTGTATGTGTGTGGGTCTTGGTCTTGTGGCATTCTGACCGCCAAATTTGGAGAATGTGACACACCTTAAAAGACCATTGGTGTTGTGAAAAGGGTCATTTTTAGGTAATACAAATTATCTTAATTCAGTAAAATTATATTGGTAACAATGTACACAAGTAATATAAAGCAAGTTATGTTTTTGTTGTTGGATTGTTTCCTTATAACTAGTTCATTGCAGAGTATTTAAAAATGCATGTTTTGGCTCTTGTTTAATATAATAAATACTCAACCACATTTTGTCTGCAGTCTTGCTGTTTAAATCTGCTTCTCACAATGGCATGTACAAAACGCAGAATACCTATGCAGCGTTTACCCGAATTAGCTTGTACAGATCTTTCAGAATTAGAAACAGCCACTTTGCAGTGTGCAACTGATGTTTTTTTCATCGTGCTCAAAAGGAAAATGTCATCTCGTGTGAAAATGTAAACACTGAAATTGTTAGGCACCAGATGGCGCTGTTGTACTGCATGGACCAATCATTACATGGACCAATGGAGGTCTCACGATGTAGCTGCTCAGCCCCGAGCTCTCAACGTCCTGGTAGTGGCATTGTCTTTGTGCTGTTCGCCTTTTGGCGTCCTCTGGTCTAACACCATTTGAGACTAGGCTCTAAAGGAAGCTGTTTGTGTGGACCAATCGGTTTCAAAGACAATCCATCATATACTACCAGAGCATGTTTTGTTTGCATGTTCACCACAAGTATAATGTGGTTAATGCAGACATGATTCCTTGCAAAATGTTTCAGTTTGGTGTTTTAAGTTTAACACGTAGGCTTTCGCGACCAATATTATTCATTTTAACATATTCACACCTATTTTGTTGTCAGAAAGGATAACACCTATTCTTATATGCATGGACCAAGACTGCAAATAATAAATCAGCGTTTCTTGTGTTTTTTTATAACACTACATGTAAGTACACTGCAACTGAATTAAGTATCGTATGTTAAACTTATGTTTTATATATCCTATTCATGTTTAACACAATAATTTACAGCTATCTGTCACTGCTGAAAGCAGGCCTCCACACACCGTGTCGAACAACGGGGTTGTTTAACCATAATTTACATCTGGTCAGTGCAGGGGTACCCAAGACCAAATCAGATGGCGCGTTCCACTGATGTGAACCATAACCAGGAATCGACCTGATAACAAGTTTCATACTGCAATGGCGCTAACCACTGCGCCACCGCTCCAGCCCTCGATTCAAACACAGTCACCATAAACAAGGGAGCCGTAAAGCAAATCACAAAACACCCATTGTCTTGGAAAACTTTGGAAAATCTTGCATTGTTTTCCAGCAATCCCAATGTGTTGTTGATTCACGTTTGAGAAATTACACATCATATGCAGTATGTACACAGATATAAATGTCCACTCTATGACACAATAACTGCAGAGTTTTGAGAACTAAAAAGACGTCTTACCGTACTGCACGACATAACAAAAATCACTTGACAGTGTATTTCTCACGGGCTTGCACCTGGTGTGCTCGGCGATATACCTTGCTTTTTTTTTCATCATTACACCTTCAGAATCCACGGGTAATCCCATGGTGAGCTCACCCTATCATTATAGGCAGCATAGCAGAGAGCAAGAGTTCAACTATTGCAAGCATGAAGACAAGTGCCTTGGCTCACTTCCTGCACAGGTGCAAGTAGGCCTTGACTTATTATTGTGGCCTATTGTCTCTCAAGGGACTGGACTGGATTCCACAGCAACATATCTTCAAATTAGCGCATCTTTAACAGCAATCTTCTTATCATTTGCTATATATATTAAACTACGGCACAGCATATTACAACCTCACGATAAATGTGCCATTATACTTACTTACAGGCATGGACGTGCTTGGGTACCTGCTTACAAACTCAAAATCATGCCGTTTCATTTAAAAATTCCCTCATGTTTATTGAAGTATTACACAAAAATGCATCCCGTAGTTTTTAACACTTTATTGCATTTTTCTTTGTGATGGTTCTGAGTCTGTGCCTGCTGCATTTTTGGTGTCATTAGGCTCTGAAGAAAGAACAAAGTGAATAGAAGCAGCTTTAGCCTGGTTGTGTAAAAAAGTGCACGTTATATCATGTTACTACATAAACACTAACTATATATCATTGGTTCTTTCGGTAAAGTCACGTAGAAGGGAAACAAAATAATAAAAATATAAAACAATAAAAGTAGGCCTTGACTTATTATTGTATTGTTTCCCTTCTACGTGACTTTACCGAAAGAACCAAGAATATGAATCCCTGCAGTCACGAAAGCTTTAAATCAAAAACTAACATAGTAGGTTAACGAACGGCTCATGTTCATTGGAGCTTTAATATTTATCGTTCATACTCTTATTAAAACACTTTATATAGTTATTACTGCAGATATGAATGTCCTTAAGAACAGTATATGGTAAAAAAGGTAATGGTGGAACCCTGCAATTATTTGCTCCCCACCACTGCTGGAGGAAGGGCCTCGACTAGAGACAGCTCTATATAAGCTCGCTTTTGACTATATTTGGGCCTACTCTTTCATGCTGGCCAAACGTCTTGAAGGAGGTGGGAATAACTCACCCTTTACCCTGCCACACACAATCTGCCGAAAGACAATCGGTGGTGTACACGTGTAGTGGCCTTATTGACGACAGAGACTTATTCTTTGGAGGCAACACGTATTTATTACAGACAACTTCACTGTACAGTGGCGAATCTGATACTTGAAGAGGAAAACGGCTTCTTCACGCGTACTCTACAGAGGGGAACGTTTCCCGAGCCTCAGCCCACGCTAGCCCCCTGGTTCCCTCTATCCTGGTCCTCTCTCAGGAGGCTGTCTGACCTGGCCCAGCTTCGGCGCAGGTCCCGATCACCAGCCACACGAGTCCGGCCCTCAGAAGGACATCGGCCCTCGCGGCTCTGGTGTCGCACCCTGGCTTGCCTTGCCCGGCCCTCAGAAGGACAGCGGGTCAAAAGAGTTCCAGGGTCTGGCTAGTCGATCTTCTTTCTTCACTGGCTCTTCGTCTTGCTCGAGTCGAACTGCCTCTCAGCTCCCCTGGTCCCACCTTTTATACTGCCCCTCACTGAGGGGTGGGGCTGGGAGGGATCACAGCGTCCCCCACAGCCCCCCAGGGTGGTGGCCGTAGCGGACGTGGTTGTGGCCACCGCCCTACAACCGCGTGTCACCCTGCCGTAACACCTCTACACGTGTAAATGCTAGGTGAACAGAGGTCGTGGGATAATAAAAAAAAATCCCCATCGTTTCAACCGCTGCCTCGTGCAATAACTTCATCTAATATGCCGTCACTATTTATATTATCATTGCTTGTTCCTGCTGCTATAAATGTATCCAAAAGTAGATTATATATACATTAATTGATAAAATATTTTGTATATGTTCAGCAATATCAAGAGGTTGCACTTATTGGAGTAAATGTTATCGTAAATTATTTAAAATAGTAAATGGATCTTAAGTTGAATTGAGTACATTTATGAATCCCTTTATACAGTACGGTATTTAATTGTTATATCTCACTATGAAAGAGAAGTTCATAGTAGGCAAATCTATTTTTAATATGATGACACAAGGCAATATGACATTTATTCTCCATGCAACATTAATTCACACATTGAGACATTCAATTGGCTGAAGTATATCTGCAGCTTAAGTAGACACCACGATGAAATAAACGGGCTAAACGTTGGCTTTGCAAAGGGACGAACAATGAATCGCGAAATTCCACACCCGATGTGGTTAGACGGCAGTTTTATGTGGACAAAGATAATCTCATCCTGTTCTCTGCAACTCTTGTGAAACATCACCGAGCTGCAGGTAAAATCCAGGAGGGTTTATTTGCGACCTCTGAAAACAATGATTCTAGAGTGACGCTTCCTTCTCAGCGGAAGGTGCTGCAATTTTAGCCACCTTTGTGTTTTTTAAGCCAGAATAATCGTCGGTACGGAAACATCCACACGCACACTGCAGACATCATCCGCTGACCCTGATCTTGATTTAATATTTATTTTTTGTACGTTCATGTCAAACACCATGGCAATAAATGTTGAAACGTATCGTTTTACACGGGAAACCCAAACAGGTATAAATTTAAATATCAGTCAAACTCTGCTGCCTGTAGGTAACATTGGTATAACATAGTCATTTATTTTAAATATTTAAAAAACGTTTATTTAAAAGTATGTTCACAAAGTGTTTTGTGTATTAATATATATCCTGCTTTATTAAATCACCTATTTCCACTGCAAATGCACTTTTAAACACGGTAACTTTTTTCTGGACATTAACCAAAAGGTGAATTATTTCAATACAGGCAAAATGCATGTACCACATACTCACTACATGCCAAAGCTATATATTTTTCTAGTTCTCTCAGGATATAACTAAAAAGGAAGCCATTTGTCATGGTAGAATGTAAACACGTGAACTACAGTACGGGCAACAGTCATGAGCGTTCAAACATTACAGTGTGGTCACATTCCAGGCAGTGGAATGTGACCACACTTAGTTGATATTATTACAAAGGTGACTACTGAACTCATGAATAGTTGTTAACAAGAAAATGGAATGTTTTAATAAAAAAATGTGATAAAAACGTTTGTAAAGTGGCAATACATTGTTTTTACTCAACATCTCTGTGAGCAACATCAACACATTATATACAAATTTGTTATCCACTGTTTTGGGACATTATAGATGATAAATAACTACTTTAATCTCTTCACTTAAAAAAAACATTTAGTCTAATAGTTCTACGTTGTCTTCTGAGACATAATCTCCCATAGATGTTGTTTTGTTAAATTCGCAAAGCCTTTAGTTAAATAATAAATTCCTTCTCAGCAGTTATATAATATCACCACTGACTTTTGATATTTCTAACAATAACTGGTACAGAGTGGATGTCCAGTGTGCTTTGAAACTCGTGAATTGTTTTCTTGATCATGCTGATTCTTGGTCGTAGCTCAATACGTACGTGTTATGCATATCGTTTATTGTTAAATTTAAAATCACAGTTCCTATGATTACTGTTGTTACATTGTTTTTCTAGCTTTATTTTGGGAATTGGAAAACATATGGTTAATCTAAATTGTCTTACTGTTGTTGTTGTTGGCTTGCACCATTATTGATTTTTCCACACAGCGTTTTAATAAGTTTTTGTGTGTGGAATATTTGCTGGTTTATTCCAGGATGTTTCTGTTACGCGTTGTCGCTTTAAGATGTTTCTGTGTTCAAATTTTGTTTGTTGCGGTTGCACCCGACTTAAGAGCCGCATGGCTCACAGGGCTACACCTAATAAATGAAACTTGAATAAAAGTCAACGAAGAATTCACATGGGTAATACAAAAGATGGTTCAATACAGACACGTTTGTTTTCTTTTAGAAAACATTTGATCGCATCCATAATTTCTCCAGAGTCTTCTTCTTTGAGTTATTTACTCAAGGGCCAGTTCTTAGCTTAAATTTCATCCACCGTGTCTTATATCATGTTTTCTTATTTATTTTGTCAAAGAGCCCTCCACGCCTCAAGTTGTCAATCAGTGCTTATCTACCTCTTGACTTTCTTCCGAACATATTACCTTTTACATCTTCCTTCAACAAGCCGTCACCCAGACAATAAAAAATATGTATACCAAACGAGCTCAAAAATTGGTAATTCAACTTATCCTGAATTATTGAATAATCTGCTCCCACATTAATCTTTATGACCTCTGTCATAAAAGAAAACATGTTCATGTCCTGATTAAAGCCATTCCATAATTAGCAATTGCTTACCATGATTTATGCAGTTGTAACCATATTGTAACATATTCTTGGTTCTTTCGGTAAAGTCACGTAGAAGGGAAACAATAAAATAATAAAAATATAAAACAATAAAATTCTCACAACTTTATTGTTTTATATTCTCACAATTTTTATTGTTTTATATTTTTATTATTGTTTCCCTTCTACGTGACTTTACCGAAAGAACCAAGAATATGAATCCCTGCAGTCACGAAAGCTTTAAATCAAAATATTGTAACTTCTTTGAAAATGCTCACTTGTGCTATGTCTCAAAGAACTAAAAACTCACGTAACAGCTCGCTGCTCTACTTCTAAAAGCGTGCTGCCATATATAGCAGCATCTAGTTATTTTTTGTTTTACTAAAGTATCAGGGTTATCCCCCAGTCACTACAAAATGTTACCAAAATTGCACTGACATGGGTTACATAGTTATTCAAAGTCGCTTTACTTATTCAAACAATCATATACAAAGCCACTTCTCAAAAACCCCTTTACAATGTTTTATTCCTCTCCCCATACAATTTGTCACCGCCTATATTTCACCTTCAACAAAGCATACATTATAGCCAGACAATTGAGTCAATCTCACTTGCTTAAATTATGGTGTACATTATCCAGTACCCCCCGTACATAATATTAAACATTCTCATTTTATTTTGCTTAAATATTTTTTTATAATGCCTGAACCATTTTTTTTTACCAAAGTTAGATTTATTAAGATGTACTTTGCAATTTATTTACTTTTCCACCTACAAACTCAATAATAATGTTATATTGTTTAATGGGATGAAGCGATGGCAGAGTAGTAACCCTGGCAATCATAAGTTTGATTCCCATCCATGGTTAACACTGACCAGTGTGGTGAAGTGTCATCAAAGAACCACCGTGAGCGAGACAGTGTGGAGATACTTTGATCCAGCAGTGGATTGACAATGGAGTGAAACTATTATGAAATGCTCGTTGTAACAGCAATTACAATACAGTGATGTTAACATTGTTTTGTTTAAATAAAATCATATTTTATGCCATAGCCAGAACCACAATAAAAAGCTTGCCATTAGATTTATGTAGCCTAGCAAACTACCTAATATGAATTACACCCACAGTTTAAAGACATCCGGGTAATTTAAATGTCATTTGTAATGGCCAACTTGTTAAAAAAAAGAGGCAATACAATACTTATGAGCCTTGTACCAAAGAAAGAACAGCAACCTACAATTCCACCCACGCATCACCACTGTGGAGATAATGGTTATGTAAGAAAACAAAATGCATATGGCTCGAAACAATTTAAAAGGCACACCATTAAAATTTCCTTTGGGTTTGAATATTTCAGTGCATGCAGCTGGTATGTTTTGGAAGATTATTAATGATTAAAGGTGAAGATAAAAACCCTCGTCAATATATTAAAATTTTCTCTTTTAATAAAGGCTGTTTTGGAAGCGTGCTGTGGTGCGAGAATTTTCAGGGTGAGTTTTCCCCCACATAATGCAAGTGCAGCACTTACATTTTCGTAGAGTTATATGTTTTTGATTTGACAACTTGTGTTCTTCGCATGTTCCTTGAACAGAAACGATTACAATAAATAGTGCAACATGGAGATAGCTATTCATTGTTAACATTATATTCTCTACATACAAAACCAAAAATTAAATATTATTTAGTGACAAATGCTTTGTTTATTTCCTGAAGCACAATGCAGTTGTCTATCACTGGTAAGAAACATATAAACAGTCATTTATATATATATATTTTATCAGGATGTAAAAACCATTGTGGCTTTTGTGGCCATTAACTGATTTTCCTTTGTACTTCAAATGTACTACAGAGGAAGGTGATCAGGGCTGTATAAATCAGGCACTGCTGTTTGCTCTGTTTATCTCGGTGATTGTGTAACCACCACCACTCAGAAAGAAAAAAATATATAATTTTTTTATATTCGTTTCATTAATACATTCGTATAATAACCAACTCAGCTCGAGGATATGTACTGCTCTGGGCAAAACAAGCCATATTTGTTTAATTACTTGTTTTTGTTTAGAGGTATTGAAATAATGACGTGACCCACATTAGTTACAGCTGCTCACCCCATAGTGAATACCCATTTCCAGTAGAGCTACAAAGATTCACCCCGTTCAGCAATTCGACGAATTGTCGCGATTCAGGGTGGCAATTCAAGCATCGATTTTGTTGTTGTAATATTGTTATGAATGTAGTACGATACTTTATTCAGTACAGTCACATGCAACGTACAATTTGGGAAAACATGTCCTTCACATGATTAGATGTATGTGTAATGAGCTGCAACCTGTCATGGAAGTTGTACCCCCCCCCCTCGCCCGTGGTTGGATCAATAAAAATAGTTTACAAAAAATGATATTATTGACAAATTGATACATCCTTATACCCAGTGCTTAATATTAACTGGAACAGTCCAGAACGCTGTTTCGGGAATTATTTTGGCACACCACATCCATCTCGCCTTATTTTGTCCCAAATCTGTTCATAGGGTAATCGAAATAGAGGGTACAATTATAATAATATAATTATCATGGATGTTAAGATACCTGTACTCTTGTGGTAGTGCCTTATCCCGAGTCCAATCCAGCCTAGCAACATTTGACAATATATTTTGATTGAAAAATTAAGCCTTGATTGCTCCTCGATCGTTTCCAGGCACCGTTCTTTAGGTGCACACTTTGAACTCTGCTGAACCGAAGGAGGCCCCTTGCAAGGTTCAGGGGTCACCTGATTCACTTTGTACTTGTCAGCCTCACAGGCTGAAATTGGAGCGTAGGCCACTGTGAAGAGTGCGCTGTAAATAGCCAGCATGCCACTGCACACCCTCCACTATTCACTGACTCATATTGCAGGGGGCTTGTCAGTGCAAGGTTATAATAATTGAAAAGCAAAGCAGAAAAAAATATAAACCGTTATATATTGTTGGTTCTTTCGGTAAAGTCACGTTATATATTTTATTATTTTATTGTTTCCCTTCAACGTGACTTTACCGAAAGAACCAATAATATTAATCACTGCAGTCACGAAAGCTTTAAATCAAAATATAAACCGTTATCTTTAATTTATTGGCACAGGCTTGCAGTGACTGAGACATCCAATAACAGTTGGAAGTTTGTTATATGTTAAACATTAACACTAAAAAATAAGCAAAAGATTCAGACTGGTCCAGGTTCCACATGCCACTGCAGAACACGCATGCGCGTAGCCTGTGCAAGGAGACCCAGGATATAAGAAACATAAATACATATGGAAATAGACCGACAATATATCTCCTTCTCATATCTAGTCCTCCACATATAAAATAAACACAATTCCGAATATTACAGTCTAGAAAAAAAAGTGCATGCAGAATAAGACTGTTATAGATTGAAAGTGTTATATTTTCTTAGTCACTATATTCACTAAATATACTGATATGAACAGTAATTTAACATACTATTTTTTTTTTAAATACAATTTGTTCTAAAAAGTACAACAGCTGAACAGCAATTAATAAAATAAAGATGTCAAAACAACAGATTACTTTTGAAGAGCATATTAAACCTCTTGTACTGTCCTTTAAGCTGGTTAAGAAGATACATCGTATGTTTTGTCAATGGAGAGCTGCATGACAGGAATTAAGTGTATGTTTATATGACTCGATGTTGCGGACATTTTTTTAAGTATAGGATTTGTGCAATGATGCACAGGTAAGTACTGCGAGGAGAATTATTGTAATGAAGTCATTACAACAGTGAGGATCGAGCGATTTGGATGTGAAAAGCTTCAAAGATACATTGACGGAGACAAGAGCACCCAGACTCTACACTAATGGCTATTAGGAGTTCTCCGTGGCATCTGGGTCGACAATTCCACCGTGAATAATGAGGCCACTGTACACAATCTCAGGAGCCACCTCCCTTCAGGCCATCGTGCAGAACATTTTTTGGCGCTCGAGCTTGCAAAGAGCTCGGCTGGAAATAACAAAGTCGGACAGGTCAGGGTGCCACACAGCCCACACCATATCCTTTGCTAGCCTCCATCTCCACATCGCTCAACCAAAATGCTGAAGACCGCTGCAGGGCAAAATCAGTGCAAGCCGGAGATGAAGGCGTTTCTCAAATTTATATTCATGTCACATTTTCCAAAGTATGCCAGAGGAATGTGGCTCATGTGGGCCACTGTTTAAAGCTATTTACCGTATCCAGTTTTTGTGGGCATCCATATTCAAAATGCACATTGGGCATCTTATTTGCATTGGTGGTGAAGCATTACCAATCCGTAATTTATTCATAACCACATAAGCGCTCAGACAGTTTTTTTGGAAGTAATATCTGCCTTATTAAAAAAAACACATTTGCAAGTGTCAGATAGTAATGTAATACAAGAATATGCGTTTGTTTAAATATATGTACAGTGAGGGAAAAAAGTATTTGATCCCCTGCTGATTTTGTACGTTTGCCCACTGACGAAGAAATGATCAGTCTATAATTTTAATGCTAGGTTTATTTGAACAGTGAGAGACAGAATAACAACAACAAAATCCAGAAAAACGCATGTCAAAAATGTTATAAATTGATTTGCATTCTAATGAGAGAAATAAGTATTTGACCACTCTGCAAAACATGACTTAGTACTTGGTGGCAAAACCCTTGTTGGCCATCGCAGAGGTCAGACGTTTTTTGTAGTTGGCCACCAGGTTTGCACACATCTCAGGAGGGATCTTCTCCAAGTCATTAAGGTTTCGAGGCTGACGTTTGGCAACTCAAACCTTCAGCTCCCTCCACAGATTTTCTATGAGATTAAGGTCTGGAGACTGGCTAGGCTACTCCAGGACCTTAATGTGCTTCTTCTTGAGCCACTTCTTTGTTGCCTTGGCCGTGTGTTTTGAGTCATTGTCATGCTGGAATAGCCATCCACGACCCATTTTCAATGCCCTGGCTGAGGGAAGGAGGTTCTCATCCAAGATATGACGGTACATGGCCCGTCCATCGTCCCTTTGATGCGGTGAAGTTGTCCTGTCCCCTTAGCAGAAAAACACCCCCAAAGCATAATCACTTTTCAATTGTTTGACGGTGGGGATGGTGTTCTTGGGGTCATAGGCAGCATTCCTCCTCCTCCAAACACGGCGAGTTGAGTTGTTGCCAAAGAGCTCCATTTTGGTCTCATCTGATCACAACACTTTCACCCAGATGTCCTCTGAATCATTCAGATGTTCATTGGCAAACTTCAGACGCGCATGTATATGTGCTTTCTTGAGCAGGGGGACCTTGCGGGCGCTGCAGGATTTCAGTCCTTCACGGCGTAGTGTGTTACCAATTGTTTTCTTGGTGACTATGGTCCCAGCTGCCTTGAGATCATTGACAAGATCCTCCCGTGTAGTTCTGGGCTGATTCCTCACCGTTCTCATGATCATTGCAACTCCACGAGGTGAGATCTTGCATGGAGCCCCAGGCCGAGGGAGATTGACAGTTCTTTTGTGTTTCTTCCATTTGCGAATAATCGCACCAACTGTTGTCACCTTCTCACCAAACTGCTTGGCAATGGTCTTGTCACGGTCTGAGCTTAGCTGTGTTCACTCCAGCGCTGTCCTCGAGACAATCTGGCCCCTTCACCTGATGAAGGCCGCTTGTGTTGTGGCCGAAACGTCGTGATTTTTGTTGTTTTAATTTTTTACCTACGTGACTTTACCGAATAGAACCAAAGAGTATGGATCCTTGCAGTCACGAAAGCTTCAAATCTAGAAATACATACATTTTCTAACATTATTTAAACACACTACCGACGGTAAATTATTTCAAGAGTATGCTTTCACGACACAAACACTAATGATCACATTCGAGGAAAGGTCTCATTAAAATATGTAATTTGCCATGCTCTCCATGAATTCAGTTTTTTTCCCAGCAAGCTTTGATAAACATGAATTTCAGAGATAAAAAAATTCGACCCAGTTATGTCAACCACTTCTGACTTCCTGTGCCAGCTCTAAATCTTTTACATCCTGGGGGTTAGTAACAAATGAATTTTCAGCGTTAAAGCAGGGAGAATGATGAAGGAGGAAAACTACCATATATTCTCTGCAGGTACTTCAGTGTCTGTACACTCTTCCTGTGAAGATCCTCTTTGATAATGTAGCATCTCATCCAACCAATGCAGCTTCCTTTTGGTTGAACATTCCGCTTTGCTGCTGAACAACGGGTTCCAATTTATTCAGCAAGATAGTTTTTTTTCCCAGTTTCTAAAGATATTTGTTAAAATTAAAGATTTTGGAACCAGATGGAGATGAAAGAATGTGCTATTTAATTGGTGTACCATAAAACGAGTTCACATTTACACCACAATGACTTAACACAACGAACATAACTTTTAAAATTTGCTTTTGAATAATTTTTAAGATGTAGAGAATTGGGGTTAATATCAATTTCATGATAATGTTCAAATATTCTGTCACATTACATTGTGCTGGAATGTAAGAATAAAGTAATAATTCTAAATGTTTGATCCATTTTCTAGTTTCAATAAAAATTAATAAAACTAAATTGATATGAATGGCATCCCGAAACAATTTATAGCAGTTTAAATGTACATAATTATTTTGTAATTGAAGCCCTGCTAGGGTGAACAGTCCCGTATGCTTCCATGATATGAGGGAGAATTACATACATTACTACAGAATATATCTACCAACCACACGTTCACTAATATCTGTAGTGTTGTGAGTGCCAGCAAAGCCACTTCGTATCAAAAGCTGAATCGTAAAGGAAATTCCCTCCGATGGTTGGGGCAGAGGATGGCTCTCCATCTTTGTGCCGGTGACCTACACGTCTCGAGCTGCGGCTTGCAATGGATCACTGCCCCTGATCGCAGGGCGACTAATGGAGAACGCGGAGGGGTGGGTGCCTGAGGGAATACAGAAGAAGGCTTGATCTAGACTCTCTGAGGCAGAGAACCAACCTGGAGACAGAAATGCATACCCTGAGATAATACCTTGATTTTGGCATGACCACATACTTATGCAGTGTCTTTTCGTACCCCGTGGATATGTCCATAAATAATGTTGGCATATGATAAAATATGCATAGTCAAAGATAATGGTGCAGCCTTGCAATAGCTTAGCTCACACTACTGCTAGCAGAAAGAGGGAGATCTAGTGAGCCTACTCATCCACACTGGCCACACAAGTTTGCAAACTGCCAATCGACTGGGGTGTACCCATTTATTCTGCTGCACTGGGTGGACAGAGGTGGAGGGATTGAATAAACGTAACATGTTTTTCAACTGCTGCGCCAGGATATATAATCGTACTGGCGATTAGCTGGCCTGCAATTCTAGTGTGGATCATGGCAGCGTCTGGCATATATTAACTTAAGTAATTTTAATGTAATCACATAATATATATGGCCTATATGTTTTACACTTAAATATACACATATGTATATATACTGTATTGCTAAAATCTCTCTAATTTTGGTTTTATATATAACTTTATGACCTCGCGTATATATGATTGCTGAAGGATAAAAAAATTACCACTGAACTAGAAGAATATACAGTATAGGGTTAAGAGTGTGTTTAAGGCTAATATGAAGCTATACTGTATTAAATTAATGTTACGTCATGTAATATATGTACGTATGTTGAACTTCGTAGCCAACCGTGCTAATCGGCGGTGCGGTGGCGGTGCGGTGGAAGGACCACAAACTAAACACATAAAAGCTGTTCAAAAAAAATTGTTTTTTTAATCCCGAGTGTAATTTTAAAAGCAACAATTGAGCCTTATGGCGGTACCCCGGCTCTCGCATAATGTCCGTGATGCAGTCATTTGTAGTCTGTTGATGGTCGGCGATGCAGCAAACGACTCATCTCAACGAGCTGTTACTCACGATGCATCACCACCACTACGGCGCGTACCGCCGCGAGCGTTCATGGGTTCAGCGCAATCGTCGTCCTCGCTGCGTTTCGACATCGCGGAGTGTGGCACTGATTTCGGATTGATTGGGTACCCCAGTCGCGGAGTTAAGTTACACCCCTGGAAAAAAATATATAGTAGTCCCAGAAATAAAACATTATTTAATTGCCTCGACCAGTTTGTATTATTTGGAACCCCGGGGTACCGCCATAAGGATTAATTCTCAAAGGAAAAGGAGGCGTACATTGATTCATTACATTTAAGGTGAACTTAGATATATTAAATGAACACATATATTGGGGGTGGGGGGAAGGGAGAAAAACACCATAAATGAACGGTGTTGAAAGTGTTGCTTTGTGCTTTGAATGGCGTCCAATATTTTGCATGGAGTGCTCTTGCCAATATCTGGTAATCCAGCAGCATTAGTTTAACAAGCCTGACCCTTGCTGATGAGATCCAAAAGGTCGAAAGGAGCCCAGAGTTTATTTGCTTAAACAAATGTCCTTGGTACCGTGGGTCTAGAAGTCAATATGCAGCTCGACTCAAAATAAGTTTATTTGTATGTGGAAACGATGAACGGATTCCTGCTTATATTTGCTTTTACTGGAAATTAAGAGCACCAAAACAGCCGGGAGACGGGAGAGAAGCGAAGCATTCAACGCAGCGAAGAACAAAGAATGGAGATGGATGGGGTTATGCAGGCAGGGGGTGGCGAGAGAAGGGGAGGAGCAGCGCTGAGTGGCTGTTGCAGGGCAGGGGGCACTGGCCCTCGTGGGGCCTGCTGTAGGGCAGGGGGCACTGGCATTCGTGGGGCCTGCTGTAGGGCAGGAGGCCCTGGCATTCGTGGGGCTTGTTGCAGGGCAGGAGGCACTGGCATTCGTGGGGCCTGCTGTAGGGCAGGGGGCACTGGCCCTCGTGGGGCCTGTGGCAGGGCAGGGGACACTGGCCCTCGTGGGGACTGTGGCAGGGCAGGGGACACTGGCCCTCGTGGGGCCTGCTGTAGGGCAGGGGACACTGGCCCTCGTGGGGCCTGTGGCAGGGCAGGGGACACTGGCCCTCGTGGGGCCTGTGGCAGGGCAGAGGACACTGGCCCTCGTGGGGCCTGTGGCAGGGCAGGGGACACTGGCCCTCGTGGGGCCTGTGGCAGGGCAGGGGACACTGGCCCTCGTGGGGCCTGTGGCAGGGCAGGGGACACTGGCCCTCGTGGGGCCTGTGGCAGGGCAGGGGGCACTGGCCCTCGTGGGGCCTGCTGTAGGGCAGGGGGCACTGGCCCTCGGGTGGCCTGTTGCTGTTCCTCCGCTCTCCGCGGGCAACGCCGGCTGCCTCCCAGTGTCTGTCCACAGCCACTCTCACAGCCGGTCACGGGCCACTTCTCGCCTTCCAGGTTGGAATTTGACACGGGGATTCAGGTCACTGCAAGTTTAATCCACGTTTATCAGACCACAGTTTGTATATTTAGGAGGACAATCGAAGGGGTGTATACACGTGTTGTCAAACTCGAAGGGAAATAACCCTTTGCATGCTTAGAAATACTTTCCTCAAAAAGGTTTACACTTTTTCCAATTGCATTCACCCCATGTTAATAATATTAAACTAATATTTGAGGATAATTGTAGATATTATTCATTATAATTAATACACTTGCATTTACAATTATTTTATTTTAATCATAGACAATCTCGTCCTGTAATCATGCGCACACACACACTGAAATGTCCACGTGTGGACGCACTCTCTATTCTCTGCGCTCCTCCCGTGTGTGTAGTGCGTGTGACAAACGCTTTTAAAACAATAAACAGAACAAAAACCAACGGGGACATCTAACCGTTGCAGTCGTCCCCTCGTGTGACCCACCTAACTTTGGCTCCCACGCCCCTTCTGTCCTCACGACACCCTGTCCAGTGTTTGTCGATCACTCCATGAAGACTTTTGTGCCCACCATGGTGGCAGTTTGAAGGGACAGTGGATGGGGATGGCGGTGGGCGTAGGGGGTTAATCAGCTCGCTTTACGATCTCCTCCAAGATTGATGGCGACAGGCAGCGAGCGTATGGGAGGTACCCATCACTCAGGGTCAGGAAGGGCCCTGGGATGTTTCTTCTGTGTCTGATAAACAAACGCAAACTCGAGCTGTCTTTCCATGGCACTGGCTCATCTGTAATCGCATCTGTTTGTTGCTGCTGCTGAGGTGAGTATTACTGATAGGCTGCCAAGTGATGATGCTAACGGAGGTATTTTCAGATAAGACACACAAGGCTCCTTTCAGCATATCCTTTGTGCCATTGGCAGTGTGGCTCCCCATTGTGTTGGCTTATCAGTTTTCCTTGGTCAAGGCCTCAAAAATACTGAGGACGTGCAATATTAATGTTGTCAAGAATTAAATATGACACAGACTATATACCAATAACGTTGAATTAAAATAAATATTTATGGCGACGTTTTGGGCAATGACTCTTTTTCATTGCAAATAAATAGATCGAGAAGCCAGAGAGACAGAGTGGATACAAGTTCCAGTCTGCACTTTACTCCGTAAGGCGTTGATGAAAATTACATTTGAAACATATATTTTCTGATGACCAGTATTTACATTGATATATGAATAGTTACTTAACACTAACAAACAATTTAATAAGCAAACTTATTCAATCAAATACTATCGAAAGGCAGTGTAATTGACGAAAGGGTTGATAGTTAATCGTGCTTGTCCACCACTGCCAACACAGCAGGATCACCACAATTGGTAACATTTATAATTAAGGAAACTTAAGTGCACGTGTGGAACTACAGCTGTATAAGGATGCTATAAAGTACAGCATGAATGTGCCAAAGCAGCACACTTTCAAACTTGAACTCTCTTACAACCGATGAAGGAAAGTTGATCACAGGAATGTTGTTCCGCACGTTTAACAACCATCAAAATATCCACAAATTTGCATGCGCATATCTTCTTACACTCATAGCTTTAAAGGAATAGTTCCCCCCGTATAGCCTCTAATAGACTCTTGGGGCAAGTGATGTTAGTTCTCACCTATTCGAAGGCCAAGTGAGGCCCGGGACCGCTATACACACTTACATATGCATGCGCACACCTAAACAATGTATTGACTGGCGAAACGCAGAGGTAATGACAATTGCCATCGCACACCCCACCGGGAGAATAACATCTACATGTTATGAGTAGAATTCAGTTTAAACATGCAAGCGGTGTGTCGCGCGTCGTGCATTTTTGGTTGTTGTCAATTTCGTTCGCGCGGAATGGTATGTGCTTCATGCAGAAACTATGGCAAGTGTGGAGAAAGGCAGAGCCGCCGTTTAAAAGCGTGGTGAATGCAACTATTACTGACGTGGGGGGGACAAAGGTCGCTTCCGGCAAAAAAAAGCTCTACGGTCACGTGCTTTTTCCCCTTTTAAAGTCCAATGACTGTTAAGGTCATGGACAAATCGGCTCACAAATGCCTGATTTTTTTTTCATCTCTTAGCCAAACCAACAAGGCCAAAGGGGTCCTTGCGAAAGAAGGGGGATGGGGAGGCGGATAAATGCTTTCCAGATCTGCTTTGTTGCACATTCACGCTTTAGTGGAATTTTTAAATGTAATGTGCCGAAGTCGGCAACGTGTTCTGAACTCGACTTCAGTGTAACCAGTGTGCTTTCCATAATAACTTGGCAATACTGTTAATTATTAGACGATCTTTTACAGAAGTTAACCGTTAGGTTGGCTGATGTAATGTTCTCAAATTAGTTGCAATTACGTGACGTAAAAAAAGTGAACATGTCCTAAAATATTCGTATATGCATACATTAATACTTTCAGCCCTTTGTCATGCTCAATAAAGGTCTTGTCTTTCAGTTGTAGAGGTGTATAGGACCATACTTCACCAATGTGGATTGGTGAAGGGAAAGGCCCAGGACCAATTCAAATATCGCTTGCCACTGATGTTAGCCATGGCTGGGAATAAAACCAAAAAGCATTTCAGTATATTTATATGAAGGCAAATATCCACTTTACAAAAATTTTTATTTAAGTTTTACAGAGAATGTAAAATAATACACTGTTATACTCAGCACGAACCTGGGCCACACTTATTGTACAATCTTGCACACATATGCTCTCACACACACACACTTACCAAACATACACAGGACCCTATGGCCTGGCTGTCTGAGTTCTGTTTAATCACAAATGTAAGGCTATAATTCAAAACAGGCAATTGACGTTTCACTGTGAGTTGGCGACAGGAAGAATGGGAAGGAAGGAAGGAAGAGGGGAGGGAGGAGGAGGGGGGGAAGGGAGCATATGATAAAGCTTTTTGGGGACCGTAGCCAGACGTGCGTTTCCTGCTCGAGACTATTTGTAATGGTCCCACGCCCTGGGCTCCTCTACGCTCCGCGCAGAACGCAGGCGGCGCGCAACAACTGCACAGGGCGGCCGCTTGAACAATGGACGTAGCCACGGACCCAAAGACGCGCGCGGAGCCAAAACATCGTTTCTGCGATATCCCTAAAGAACAACTCAGGGTTTGTGTTTAAATTTAGCACGGCTGAATAGTCCGCGTGACACGTTACTGTTGGAGGCAGTGTTGGAATAAACAAGGTGATGAGTTGAAAAACAACAGAGGAACGTCGAATGTGTAACTAAAGCATCGGCCCTGACATTCACACAAGATAAACATATCAGCGGGTAGTTAATAAAAACATATAACTACAGCGTCATCAGTGAGAGAATACTGCTCGTAAAATAGATTTTCCTTATTTCAAACCGGTATATTTGTAATGTGGTAATTTGCGTGCTTAATATTAATATGCGTGCTAATAATAAAGCAACTCAATGAGGAGGGTGTTATTTATTTAAATAGTTGTAAGAGGAAAATCCCAGCTGTACGTATTGTGCAATACTCAATGACAAATATAACGGTACTTCCCTTGCAGTTCCAAAAAAACTACCTAACGTTAATCCTTATGCCAGGAGGTCAAACCCAGGGGAGTTTATGGGAATTCACGTTTTGAATCCACTTTGGACGTCTAAAAACCCAAGCGAGGGGCACTTCCACAAAATACTTTTAAAAATATTGAAACATTACATAACCTCATTTGTAAGTAGTTCCAAAATGTAAAAAAAAAAATGTTAGACTATGCAAGTCATGTACGCTGCTTAAACCCCTCTGTGTTACTGGACTATAACACGAACTACCGTCGAAAAGATATGCATGAGATATATACATATTATATATCTTGATGGTTATATACAATCTTGATTTATTATATACATTTGAGTTCCATAGCATATGACGTTTATATCTATGTTTCTAATGTTTTAAAGAAAAACACCTGATATGGTAAATTAGTTGTAATGTATGAAAAGTGAAACTCCATGTATCCAGTATTTAGTATGCACACGTCAGATTGTAACTATAAAATGTGTCCTTAAAGATTATCTGTAGATCCTAGAATGTACTAGAATGCGTCAGTGTTCCATTTCAATAGAGCTCTAATATGAGTGTTACCATAACAATCATGAAGTAGCCATCTAATGCCAGCAACCCTCAAAATAACTCCATGTACTGTACTTAAATACAAACTCATGCCATCATTTTGTGCGTACATTACTCGTTAATAATTATCCGAATACATAATTATCAATGCAGAAATATGCCCATTGGCTATTGACTCTGCTGGAGAACGGTGGCGTCAGTGGCAGGATGTTTTGAACACTTTCCGAAAAGCTACACCCGTAAATCCCTAACATTCCACATCCCTTGCTCCCAAACACAACTCCCTCCCATCTCCCCCACACCCACCCACAGCAGCCAAAGCACCAGCTTTTCTTCCCCCCCCCCCCCCCCCCTTAGCACTTTAGCACTACGGGAGGTCTGAGCAGAATGCTTCTTAAGCAATTTTCAACTTTCCTCGTCTGAAGAAGGCTTGAACGTATTTACTATGAAATGAAATATTTTTGGCTCTTGTTCACAACCCGTTTTCAGTCAAACTGCACCGTGGCTTTGTGCCAAGCATGCCACGTCTCGTAAAAGTCCTGAAATTAATCACATTTTTTTTTCTATTTTAATGGTACACAGATTGCTGGGAGAAAAAAAATTGCTTGGGTTTATATATAACTATATACTGACGTCAAAATAATTGCATACATTATTTCTAAATTTTAACCAGATAAGGCTGAAAGTCCTTATTTTGTTTAGAAAGTGACTTCATAAGGCTGTCAGCAGTTCTAGGTGGACACTTCGGTACGCTTGAACAGCAAGAATATCAGTCTTGTTTAGCGGAAACTGTAAAGAAAAAAATCTCCCACCAAAATTTGTAATAGCTGGACTAAGTTTTGCCTGCAGGCGGATCCAAATGCGTTAAAATGCAGAGGAACCGGAAACGATTACAACCCATTTTTGTTACGTTCAATGCCCACACGTATATTTTTGAGTCAGTGACTTTTGAAGAGCAGTGTGGAATTGTAAACAGGAAAATCTAGGCTAGTAATTGTAAAAATAAGCCACACATTTCCTATCCCCTGTTTAGTGTTTACTGATGCTAAAAATACTGTCGATTATTATCATTAATTTTCTCTTATGCAGTACTGTTATTGACAGCAATATATATTAAAAATAATGAGACAAGGAAGAGACCACTCATGAAAGTAAAATAGGGTGGGGCAGGAGGGAATTTTAAATTATACATTCAAAATGTCTTGACAGTACTTGGTAAATGGATACGTTTTTTGTGTATGTTAATATAATAATGCAAAAGCTGAACATATTTTTTTCTTATCTCAATATACGTTCCCACATTGGCGCATTTCCCCCCATTGAGACAACTTTTTTTCGGTCCGTTCACATTTAATACATTTCGAAGTTTACAAAAAAAGCATCGTGTTAAATGTCATGATTGTTAAAAGTAATCGCACATACTACTTTGTCAATCATAAGCAGCAATAATAATTAGTGGCTGTTGAATTGGGCTGCTCCTCATTCGGATGCTGAACATTGTCTCCCAGTGCAACACTTCACTCCCTGCCTATGAATCAATCTTGCTTTTGAATAAGAGCTCTTGGTCAAGAAGGCTGCAGACCGTGCACCTTCCATCAAAGCAGCCCTTTTGGGACTGAATGTTGTCTTTAAATAGTTTGACTACAGTCCCCTGCATACTGAGCCGACGTTCCTCAGAATCGTGGGATTTTTAACGTGAGTAACGCACTCTTTGAAAGATTTACCCAACAGAAATCCTGGGAATATGCAGAATAAATAACCATGTCCCACTCGATAATCTGAACATTTCAACAGCAAATGAACACTTGGAATGCGTTCTGTATTTTTTTTGACAGATGAAATGTTGTGTTTATTTGTTTTCATTAGTTTATTTTACGTGACAGCCACGGTGAATCATTATATTTCTGTGAGAATGAGAGATATGGGGTACACACCTTGTCTGTCCAGTGAGCCCCAAGCATTTTGAAATTAGATGCTTTAGTCACAACCGGTGACTGATGAGAGAACATACTTTTTGCCTCGTAAAATTTACTTTTAGTGCTCACTTAAAATTGGTTGTATTTATGGTTAAAAACGGGGCATCGAAAATGCAGCATGCGCAGGAAGACTGACGCCACTAATACTTGAAATACGATTGATATAAAGACCATTCTGTACATTGTAGACTCTTCGACTCGGCTATTTGACAAGAAATGTGGATGGTCATTTTTATGTATTTCATCCACAATAGTGTTCTTTCTTTTCCTCGCTATGGCTCAATGAAACTGCCACCATTTGCAAATTCCTGAAATACTTGAAGACAAACTCAAGGAGACAGTGTATCCTGCCAATCTTTCTCTCTGCCATTGCCCGTGCTGGCCTGCGCAAATTTTGGCACGCAACGCAAGTGTTGAGCGCCCACAAATCCAAAGGCAATAACGTATGAATGCAGCACCATGCCACATACCTAACACCAATGCCATCTTTGGTAATTATTTTCCGATGGCTGCTCTAGTTTATAAAATGAACGACTTAGACACATACACTTCATATATTTATTACAAGTATAAACTGAGTGTGCTGAATCTTTTGTTGGGTACTGTCCACAAAATAGAATTCAATTGGTGTATATACCGTATCATTAACTTGTTGATTTAAATATTCCTCTTCTTTGGTTATTTCGGTAAAGTCACGTAGAATGAGAATAAAATAATAAAATAAAATAATAAAATTATCACGACGTACCTGCCACAACACAAGTGGCCTTCTTCAGGTGAGAAACATCGTGAGAATTTTATTGTTATTTTATTTTATTATTTTATTCTCATTCTACGTGACTTTACCGAAAGAACCAAAGAAGATGAATCCTTGCAGTCACGAAAGCTTTAAATCGAAATTGAAATATTCCTGCTTCCAAGAATATGGGGGTGGTGGGGATAGAGCGGTGGTACAGTGGCGAGTGCACTGCGCAATGAACCCGGCCCTCTGAGTTTGATTCCCAACCATGGCTAAAATCAGTGGTCAATGATATCTGACATGGTCTTGAGCAACTGCCTTCAACAACCCACATTGACCACCGGTGGTGCAATATGATCGAACAATCCCCTTGACTAACACGGTGTGGAAAAGCCTTCATTCGGCAGTGGATTGATGAAGGGCTGGAAATGTATTTATTATTTACAATAGATCTCCATTAACATAATTGCACGTTATTTATAAGTCGATCATATTATTGCAAACATTCACATTGTTAGTGAATGTTCATCATTATTAACCTATTTAGTTTTTGATACAGCTGGCCGGGATTGCAAAGGAGATCGCCCACTTTCACCGAGGTAACCTGAGAGCAGAGACTCGATATCTCTTGGCTTTTCGCTATAACAGCATTTACATATGTAAGAATGCATGATAAAAAAAATATTATTAAGGATTTCCATCCTTTCCAGGACACTGTTCCAATGTCAAAGCAGGTTATTTAAAACTGATAGTCAGTGTATTCAAAGCAAAGACGGCTTTAGATTTGTCTATAACCACAGCAGACAGAACGGCACACTTAACACCTGACTGATGGTGGCATTTAACAGTATAGTTGGTTTAATAATGCAAGTCATGCTTTTATCAGATCATTGACCCAGGCTATTTTCAATTACCAGTGTCTTAGCTATGCTGGCAACTGGCATAGATTGCACTTATGAAATGAACACCGAGACACATTTGTAAACACAATCTGAAGCCAATTTTATGCAGGCGGTAATTTATGCAGTGAATAACCAAAGTTGACCAATCCAAGTTAAACCATCTGCTGTTAAGTGGACATTCATAAAGATCCTGTGCCTGTGTTATTGCCAAAATTCCAAATTCGGAATTGGCTGGCTCTTCTCTAATATTAATTACAATCTTTTCAGTCACTGTCGTTGCCAAGGTCTTCCTTGAAAAAAATACGGGAAAATTAATACTATTTGGCTTTCAACCTTGGTTAGCTAAAATGCACCATATTTACATGAATTGTATATTTGCTGTTTCACCTTACACACAAGACAGACAAGCTAGCACAGCAGCGTCTTTACTTGGCTCAGCGGCGAGTCTACCTTCTAGCACATGACTCGTGTCGTCAGAAGGGCGGTATAACCTGCTTTGAATGTCTGAGCAGAATTGTTTGAAAGACTAACATTCTGGTATGTCGGAAAAAAACGTTAACACCTAGGCAGTTCCTTTTGTTGTCATGAATGGCGATTTAGAGAGATTTATGGAGATTTGGAGAGTCTCAAGATGAAAAAAGTTATGAACTTTTTACCAAAACTACCCAATTGTACACTATTTACTCCAAATTAAGGCTATTTGAGTAATACAGTGGCTCTTTGTTTAATAATATCACACATATCACCAATAAAAATGAGCAAAAGAAATAGGAACACACAGGTTGGGGAAACATGAACATCAAAAACATCATATTGACTATTCTTTGGGTCTTTCGGTAAAGTCACGTTGATAAGTTAAAATTAATAAAAAAATAAAATAAACCAAAAACTACGACGTTTCGATCGCAACACAAGTGGTCGTCATCAGGTGCCGACCGCTTGTGTTGCGATCGAAACGTCGTAGTTTTTTAAATATTTTATTTGTATTAATTTGAACCTATCTACGTGACTTTACCGAAAGACCCAAAGAATATTAATTCCTGCAGTCACGAAAGCTTTAAGTCAAGACCATATTGACTGTTAAGGCAGGTGAGTGTGCTTGGAAAACCAAAGGACAAGACTGGTGATGGACAGCCAATGCAGAAAGTGCGGTCCAATAGGAAGACCGCTACAGTAATACAGCAAAGAGCTCGACTGCTGTGCGGGAGCAAGATAGTCCGTGGAACCATGAGGTATCGCGAGGGATGGCGACGTCATGGGGAAGTCTTCATCCAGCAGTGACGGATGTGAAATATTGAAGGGGGGAGCATATAGATTAAGGTGTTGTGGCCTGGTATCAATGCAGACTCATCCGTGGACTATAGGCTGGCTGTGGATTATTGTAAGAGGGTGAATATTCTAAGTGGTAGAAATACATAGAACATTTGTATATAGAGTGGGGGGGGGGGGGGGGGCAGCGGGATACCTTCGTAAGCTGATGAATGTTCCTCACTGCAACGGATATGTACGGCAATATAAGCTGGCTGAGCAGCTTAGCGACATTATCGTATTGTACATGACATTGCATGCTTTCTTTTTCGTGGTTCCGTTCATTTTCCATGTGGAGACAATTGGCTTTTGAGCTCATGCACCTCACTGAGATGCCTCACGGCGAATCTGCGTCACGCCGCATTCCCACACAAATTGGTCCTGGGCGATTCATTTCACATGTGCACTCTTCTCGACCACTGTCACATCAGAGGCGCATCACTTTGACGTCATTTGGCCGTGTGCGACCAAGTGTGCGATGATCATATTCCTGACTTTTTTGTGTCAGCGGGAATTCTTCACTTTCTTGAAACCTCTCTCTGCAAGTGGCCTCTGACTAATCAGCACGTGTCCGTTCACCGGTTGGTTTTTAATAGCTCCATATGAAATGTCAGCACGTGTTGGGAAAGCACCGTCTGTGGAAACAAATGGTGACCCAAGTAACGCACGGCGGGTGGGAAATTTGACGGTTCTCCTGCTTATTTGCCCTCACAGCCCTGCTGGTTTCTTAATTCTGTTTGTCTCCAATCATTAAACACGGCAACTGCAGGCACTAAGTCTCTGTTAATCCTCAGTGCATAGTTAGTCACCACCCATCATTCTGGGTGGTGTGGCATTCGAAAACAAATTTGCTTAGATTTGCTATGCCCCAAACCGTGATGGCACTGCATTTGTCTGGCTTATCTGTGAAAAAAAATTGTGTTTCAAAGTAAGCGGGACCCTACCCCTGTCCCCAGTTTACTATAAATGTGCTCACGGTGCAGTTTTCTCCACTTTCCATTGGTTCTTTAACCATATGTCCTGGAGGAAAAATAACCTGCTGTGGGCACGAAGCCTATGATTAAGAAGGCAGGCAAACGGCTACAATCTTTCCTGCACATCTTTGGCGTTTACTTGTTCATTTGTCATCACTCCTTCCATCAGTGCGAGTTCATCTTACAAACAAGTGGCGATAAGAGAAAGCAACATTGACCATGTAAAATGTGAGGGCAGCATGTGGAGCACATTAAAAGTACAAAATTATACAAATCGCTACAGCATAGGTGATTTATGCTGTACGCACACAGTGAATATTGAATAGTTTCCCCACAAATTCCAGATTCAAATGTGGACGCAACTTTTTGATCAAGATAACACAAAAGTACAGGAAAACACTGGACAAAGGCATGTTACAAAACACGTGGGTAACACGTACGGTGGAACGGTGACGGCAATGGTGAGTGCGCAGCAGTATGAAATCGAACTCTCGAACTAAGAGTTGGGTTAGATTCCTGGCCACGGCTAACGTCAGTGTCACGCGATATCTGAGTCAGTAATCTGGACCCCCCCCCCTTCCCCGCTCCTCACCCCCTTCGTCAACCCGCACGGGCCAGTGCGGTGGAATTTGGTCACCCCCCCCCCCCCATAACTGACATGGCGTGGGAGACACTTTCATCCAGCGGTGGATTGAAAAATGACTGACAATTATTCTCATCATTTAATTATCATGATTATTTTTGATATTAAGCAACACACAAAAAACACTGTGTTAAGAGATATGCACGTTATGTTTGGGGTCATGCGATATAACATCTACAAAAGCCCTAGATATGCATTTTCTTTGTTCCGCCCTGAAAAGATTTCTATTTCGAGTTAAAAATTACTGTATACAATACATATATACTTTAATATATAAAGATTTATGTCGAACAACAATAAAGACGTGGCCTTTTGAAACTCAACTATGCCTTGGGCAGAATGTACCAGCAGCACGAGGGTGAGTCATCCACAAGCCTGAGCGGCCAGTAACTTGTCGGATTGTAACACGATCCACGGAGCCTCCCAGTAGTCACCGAGGGGTAATAATAAAGAACTGCTGGGTTTTCTTTCTCGCACGACATGCAATACTTCCTGGCGGTGAGCTAAAATTAAAGGGAAGCAAGGAACATACACGTCGAGCTCACCGGCATGCAATTAGCAAGCCATGCGTGTGAAACAGGTCTGGTGTGCTTATGAGGAGGAAACGCGTAGATGACAGGCGAGTGGAACACTCCGCCCACGCAGGGCACATCCGAGCCCTTGGGTTTAAGTGAAGCCTTTAAACGCGACTCGCTCGGGCACCGTGTGTCCACCAATATATATATTTTAAAGAGCTGCCAAGAGCCCACGGGTATATTTATTCATCTTGTGCCGCGACCACAGAAAGGGCGCGCATATGCGATCAAATGTGGCTCGCTCGCATCATTACCGCACCCACACTTCGTGTACAAAATGCAAAGTCACGACCGAATATACTGTACAATATTTTGAACTGTTTATTTTAGGCTTGGGGGGAAGCGCTGGCACGGTGGTTAGCGAGCGCACTGCACTATTAACCCGGCGACCTAAGTTCGATCTCCAGCCACAGCTGCACCCCCATCCTCCATATAGCAACCAAAGCTGACAAGCGGACAAGCCTTAAGCCACCGGTGGAGTGACAACGGGCTGTGTGACGTGTATATTCTGTATTTGTGAATTAAAATATTTTAGTTGACTTTATTTGATCAAAATTGTATTGGAATGTAACACAATTCGGCCCAAATGTACGCGCGCATTGAATGGGAAAAAAAACCTGTAGCATTATTTTACATGGCTTTGAACAAAAAAACAGACCTGGGTCAACACAAGTAGCTAACGAAGCCCGTGCCAAAGAGCAACTGTTATGTTTTACAACACCAGATCGTTGGCTACCGCTGAATTTGCTTCACATTATTCCAGTACCGTGAAGCGACGTCCTCCAGGGCAAAGGGCACTCATTTCTCAACGGCGTCCTTCTGCGAGGGGGAGGAGAGGGCGGTCACGATCCGTATACACTTCGATAGGTCTTCAATCGGCAATGAAGCGAACATCTGCATGTACGCCCACTCAAAGAGGGCACACATGTCAAGCGATGAGGGTGCAGGGCGGGAGAGGTTCAGGAGGTCAAATGGAGTCGCTCGCACCCGCCACCCCTGTGATCCCCACGTTGTGCATCACGCTCATCATTTTGTCACCCGGACTGCGGCGGTGTATCCGGTGTGAGCGGCACAGCAGGGTCACGGGAAAGGAATTCCCTCAGCCAGTGGTGGCGTCCAGGCTCGAAATGTTTCTGGGCACAAATTATCGAGAGGGTCTCGGACCAGATGCATGCAAGCGGCTACCCTTCTCTGTTGGCCTCACACAACCCTGGGAAACCCGTCTGAGTTTTTATTTCTTCTGCTTCTTCTTCTCACAAGATGTTTACACCCTTTGCAAAAAAAAGCCACTGGTTTTCTTTGAGTAAAGCATTTTTCATAAATGCAATTGTTTGGAAATTCCAATTACAATAAAAAAACGATGGAAGTGAATAAATTATAGAATTGTGAATGGACGAATTGCTTTCAAAATCCCAGTTTAAAGCGTGGTAGTCTTGGTCTTTCTGAGTACCTGCATACTCTGTGTTGAGAACCCGGCTGCCCAGGAAATCTCACCTCACCCACTAACGGGGTGAGTCAAAGCCTCTTAGGGTTCGGAAATCAACGAAGAGCTCAACGCTGTTTCCCATCCATTAAACATAGTAAAATTCCTTGAAATAATTATATTCCTGCCCTGGTAAATTGTAATATGAAACACGTAAGGGAGTCTATTTAATCAAGGAAATTGCACGTTATGTTGCTTATGCGGTTATGGGGGCTTGCAGACTGTTTACACTGTGGACCGTAACAAAATTTGACAATTCCTCCGATGTACACCCACCACCTCGTCCCCGATTGCTCTGACCTTCCAGTCCTTGGACTTATCTGTGATAGTACCCATGCTCAGTCAGCCAAATGTGCCCCAGTTACCTGCACTGGACCGTTGGTTCTGTGTGCATTATGCAGTAATAATATATTTGATTAAAATACAAAATTACTCGTTAAGGAAAGCCTCAACGAGTTTTAAAACTCCTTAAAAGAGGCCCTGCATTCGGATGTATTAGGGTACAGGGCATCCTGGTTTGCATTTCGAATGAAACCGGAGTACCTGCAGAAAAAAAAAACAATGCATGTGATGCAAAAACACTGAAATGTCTGAACAAATTCGTTTATTTGTAATTTCCTACCCACTTAGCAGCCCAGCAGGTTGAGTTTTTCAATTATCAATATGACCCACCAACCCTATCCTCCAAAGTGCTGGATTACAGGCTTGCACCATCATATAATGCACCATTATGGAGTTTATATTTTAAAGCATACAATAGTTCAGTAATCATGTACTCGGTGCAGTATATACACAAGTGAGAGTTGATATTTAATTACATCACTTATGCCATTATAGGACATTATGCAATCCTGTGTAGATGTGCTCTATAATGTACAAATACCACGCGGTAATTTTGAAACGTTTAAAGTAAAAATGACTGCAACTAAATTGGTTCCCTTTCCCACGAATGTTGCAAGACTGCACTGCTGTTTAGATAATTAATATCACAGGAGCCTCCTGCATACACTGCCCACGTGACTCTGAGTGGTAATCGACTGATCTCGACGAGCTGTAGACAATACACTAACTGGTGCATAGGAGCGTTCAGAGTTTCAGCGCAATCATCCTCGCTTCGTTTCGACATCGCGGAGTAGCACTGATGTCGGATTGATTGGTTACCCCAGTCGTGGAGTTAAGGACACCCCTGTAAAAAATAGTGTCCCAGAAACAAAACATTTAATTTCCTCGGCCATTTTGTATGATTTGGCATCCCGGGGTACCGCCATAAGGATCATTTTATGACACGCACATATTTCATGAATCGGACGCATTGTTTGATTGAGGTCTCGGGAGTTGTGGAGCCAGAGCTCAAAGTCCCTAGTATGCCAACATGAAATGGTTGAGAGCCTGAATCGGCGAAAGCCCGGATAAGTGAGAGCCCTGGAGAGGTGAGAGCCTGAACAGATGAAAGCCTGTGCATGTGAAAGTCTAAATAGGTGAGAACCTGAACCCAGTGAGGTCCTGAACAGTTAAGAGCCTGGACAGATGAGAGCCTTGAAGGTGGATAGTCCTTGGATGCTGTGGATGTGCAGTGGGCAGAGAGTTCCAAACGGCTTTGTGCGGCTACAGAAAATGCCACTCAGCCAGGGGAGTCCTGGTTCACGTTGTAAAGTAGATATTTTTCCAAGTATATTTCTCCCATTCTTCTGTTTTAAGTGACGCATCTCGAAGGGTTATCACTTCTACAGAGTAAAGATACTTTAAGAGTGTCTCTCTGCCATGTTTAACACAAATATTAAAAACTACAGTACTCTAAAAATCCACATGGCTCACTATTCAATAATTTGTCAAGTTTTGGGGTTGTGATATGACTCGATAATTTATAATACAGTCTATATAAGAACACTCCAGTCAGGTTAACTGTTGGTTGAGTGTTGACCTTTCACAGCCTTGTGCCATATTTTTCAAAAAATGATTAATAAAGAATTTACGATCATTCATATTTTTTCGATGTCTACATTGGTCTTTGCTGTAAATAGTTAATGATGAGAACAACATTAAAAACATTGATCAAACCTTTAGATTGCATTGCTGTTTTCATTTTAAAAACCGACTCGTGTTCGACGCGTGAATGTTTTTTATTTCATTATGTTGATCTCAATTCTCCTTCCCCACGTATATCTTACCTAAGCTCACCGGTAAACACGTTTCACTGGAAAGCCCCATACATGAAAACAATGGGAATTGTGCTTGCTAATCAAATAAACCCGCGAAAGTGAATAAGTCACTGTTTATATGATTAGGAAGCACAATTGTTGTCGTTTACCAAGTTACCAAATATGTGAAAACTTAGTAACCAATTTGGAAACACCAGGATTTCGACAAAATACAAAATATGTATGTTTTAACTGAACACAACTTCAATAGAAAATAGTGTAATAATTAATCAATGTATAGACAACACATGAACACATTGTACACTGCATTCATGTCGCGTAAGTATGTATTGTATAGTATGACCTCCCTTTCTCAATGCAATGCCATGGGAGTTTGTCTGACCATACTTCACCACGCTGGTCAATGCCGTTTTGGTGAATGAACATTTTCACAGTCTTTTTCACCAGCTATGGAGCTGTATATTACTCAGACAGCCCTACGACTGCTCAGATATGGTTCAGATATTACTCCAGTCGGAGTAATATATTTTTCACAGATGTCCCTCTGCACATCCTCCTGGACATCTGTGTCAAATACCTTCATGGCTCATCGGATTTCTCCAGTCTAAATACATATTCTGATTCAAACTCAGGTCGTAGGGGTTCACAGCAATTTGCGGGAAACGACGATGATCGACCGAACACAATTGAATAGTACGGTGGATCGAAGTAACAACGTCTTCGTCACAAAGTAAACATTGGGAAAATTCAGAAAAACCCAAAAGAGGGGCAAAGCGGGCAGGGGTGCGTTGAGAAAGCCTGGAGAGATATTTGATGAATTCCTCACCGCTTACAAAGGGAAAGGAGATGAGGTCGCTCCGGGTCTGTTGGGGAAACGGCGAGGCGCGTTCGAATCGGAAAGGCGCATTTCGCACGTCTTGGTAAATTCCAGCATCACGCCAGACAATTCCTCCTGCTGAACTCCCTCCAATCATAACAGGAACGAGGCCCCCACCACCCAAGCGCCTCCTCCCCTCCAAGCTCCTCTGTGCTAACACAACGGCCCCCCACCACCACCACCACCCCCCCCCCCCAACAACTTTAGTCCTCCTTACCCCCCCCCCATACCCAGCAAACAAAGGCTCTCAAACCGCCCGCTGCTGCTGCTGGTTCATTGGTGGAGGCGGTGCCGCGCACGATATAAAAGCGCGGAGGAGGGCCCAGAACCGCTCACTGTTCGCAGTGCGCCGCGGACGCTCCTCCTTGGACGTGCTGCTTCGTAAGCACGGGCTCGCTCCAGATATATTAGCCGCAGGATTGCAGAGAGAGAGAGGAGGGTGACACAGGCATTCAGAGAGAGTGCGTGTCTGTGTGTGTTAGGACCTGCAGGGAAAGCCAAGTGCGCATCGTCCCACACGATAGGAATTGCCACAGCGGTGGGCAGCGTCTCTCGTCGGTGTTTCAGAATTGTCTCTTTTTGTCACAGGCCACGTTTGTAACGTGCCGTGGGCCAGCAGGCGGATATATAACATCAATCAACCAGCAAAATACCAAGGACGCACGCTCGCTCGCTCGGCGTTGGTTTTCACAACGATTTCGTTTTATTTTCCGATTTGAACCAAGCCAAGCGCCTCCTCTGCCCACGGGATCTAGCTGGCCCTGCCGTCGTCGCCTTACCAGCAACCAACCACCACCACCACCTCCACTTCGCTCTCCCAGCGTCTGCTGCTAAAGCCATGCTGCCCTCGGCTGCCCGGGACTCGAGCAGCCCCCGCCGCGGGGCCACGGCGACCCCCCCCGCTGGGGCAGGAGGAGCCCCCCACGATGCGCCCCCCGCGAGGTGCAAGGTCGTGGTGGTCGGGGACAGTCGCTCGGGCAAGACGGCGCTGCTCCACGCGTTCGCCAAGGATTCTTACCCCGAGGTGAGATACTTCTCTCTCTCTCTATGTCTGTCTCTCTGTCTCTCTGTGTCTCTCTCTGTGTTTGTCTCTCTGTGTCTGTCTCTCTCTCTGTCTCTCTCTCTGTCTCTCTCTCTGTCTCTCTCTCTGTCTGTGTCTCTCTGTGTGTGTAGAGGGGTTAGCGCGCTACGAACCCGGCGAGCCGAGTCCGATTCCCCGCTCACTGGCCAACACCCAGTGGTGACGATTGTCTGAACAGGCCCTGGGCCTCCCCTAGGTCGACTCGGCCTCAACGGAGTGCCCGGTGCGGTGCGTGGTAAACATCACCACCGGGGAGACAAAGGCGGCCGGGCGTGGTGGTGCTGGCCACCCACCCACCCCCTCGTGTGCCGGTCCGGCCTTCACAGGCGCTACTCGCTAACAGCACTTGCCCCTACAGTCTGTTCAGGCTACACGGGGGATCTTTATCTTTGCCCCCCCCCCCACCCCGAGCCATCTTATTGATGTTAATTGTGGCGGTGATGATGACGACGACGACGACGATGATGGTGGTGGCTCAGTGGGCAGCACTGGTGGCGCATCTGCCAAGTCATTTCCAGTCGGTTCGCGTCTGGGTCCCTTGCCAGCAGCAGAAGCAGCGACGTCTTCCACATTTCACGCGATAGCCCCAAAGTGAACCTAGCCTGGTTTACGCGCGTTTTGTTTGCCAGTCATCGTCGATGGCGAATGGCTGCTCGTGTGTCATCGGTCATCATCGGGCCACGGTCGATCCACTGCTGGATGAAGGCCTCCCCCAGGCCGTCGACGATTCTCTGCGATGTTAATGTATCCCGCGAGTTGATTTTCGACGTTCCGTGTACCTCGGTGTGGATGTCACCTCGGACTCGTTACATTGCATTGACGCAATGTACAGCTTGCTTGTCAAATCCACCGCTGGGTGAAAGACTCCTTACTTGATCACGAACCTTTGCGTGCGGATTTTGTGTAACTCTGCACTGATGATGATAATGATGATGATAATCCGTGGCCGGGATTCAAAGTCGGTCGCGGTTGCTGGGTTTCGCAGTAAAGTTTAGTGCACCAAACCGCTGCGCGAATGCTCCCACCACCCACCCACCCCTAGTCTCTGTTGTACAGGTAGCCGAATTATATTACACCGCTGACAACTACCACTGCTAGTGAAGAAGCCTCGCTGAATCTCAATACCCTTTTTTTGGTGGGGGGGGGGGGTCCTGCATTGTGATGATTTACTAATGCCATTACTGAGAGTTTGACGTGAAATTAAACCGGAATAATCGCGTACGGGGTGGTGATGATTATAACCATAAAGCTCCACTCGAGTGGACCGAAGAATCCCGTTTGCAGCACTGCCATCTTGTGGTTACTTTTCAGCCTCAATTTCTTGTCACTGCTGGTCCACAAAGGCCACCAACCACCACCACCAGTTTCATCGCCACCATAATTACACCAACCTTGACAACCACTACTACCAATAAGCCCATCATCACCACGACTTGTTCACAAACCCAGTTGGGCAAACGGTTCCAACCACATGCCAGTGTTGGGCCATCGTATATTTAGATGTCCCTAAAAGTATCGTCCATTATTAAGTACTGATAATATAATTCGACAGCCATTGGAACTAGAAACCATAACTACACGCACACACACTTGGCTGTGTGAACATTGTATTTTAACGATTCTCATCAACTTCCACGTGTCTACCAAGGCACTGGCGACATACATCGGAGTGAGACGAGTTCCAGGGTGTTCGTCAACATCTTAGCTGTAATTGTCTTTAACGTTGTTGTGTAGTACCGCAGAAGCTCGCGCAAACTTTTAGGTTTAAACAAAAACCTGAGCATATAAGAAATGTGTTGGCAACATTTAAACCACGCAGTATTGTTTAGAATTATTTAATAAATAATGATAGGGAGAACCCAGTGACAGGAGTTCATGAGTGGTGAATATCTGAACCTGACCTGGGCCACCCATTTACCAACCCTTACTGCCTAGTGTGGGGGAAATATGGCCAAAAAGCCCACACGACAGGTACAGCTTTGGGAGGCCTTCGTCCAGCTGTGGACTGAGAAAGGGATGTACATTTTAAAAAATAATTCATGATAACCTTGTTGGAACATTCATTGAATACAATCCAGTGTATACACTTCCTGTGGATAGGGTTTTGGGTCGGGATCGGCCAACAATGGCTCTTGCTATAGATCCCAAGGAACCTGAATACGTGCTGTAGTTCAGTGCGGGCAGTATACATTACACTGCGTGTGTGTACACCACAGGTCTATGCAGGCGTGACATACGTAATACATGATATATTTACGGACGGGGCTTTGATCGATTGCCTGTGGCTGTGGAACCCCCAAAATCCCAACAATCTACCCTGGACCATGACTCCTTGAGCGAGAAGCAGCCAAGCAAAATATCTCATTCATTAGGACACAGGCCATTTGGCGATCTCCGCTGGGTGTTGGGAAATGAGGCTGGCCGAGTGGCTAAGTGGCGGTGGTAGTGGTCTCGGTCCGAGAGCCCATTTTCCACTCCCATCAGTGCGCAATGTGCGAACCGCGTGTCTCATGCGCAGTAAAGTCTTAACGTCGGGGCAGTATGTGCGGTGACTCGACAGCATGTTCACACACGTATATGTTTTCCCGACTGACACACTTTATACATCAAGCGCGTAGCACCAGACCACACACACAATTTCATTTATGGATTCTAAAGTGCAACCGACCCGTCATTAGCTAAAAGTGCATGGTGTGGGGAGGCCCTCATCCAGCGGTGGGTTGTGACAGTAGGGCTGGGCTGTACACGTACACACGTAGAGCTAAAAGGAAGTTTATATAGCCGGGTTAATCCTATGTTTCGCACAGGATTGTTGTACATGCTGTTTGCATATTAAGTCAATTAATGGTTTAAGTGAATTATATTAATTACATGCGGTGCTTTTTCCATGTATTGGAGTAATGCATTATTATTAAATGATAACACTGCACACTTATGAGATACACAGCACTATACGAGGGGCAGTTGAAAAAATTGGCTTAGTATTTTGTATGCTCGTATGTTGTATAAAACAATTCGTAACCATTTGGCACACAAGTTATTGCTATTTTTTATTTTAACATAAAAAAACTGAGCACGTGTACATCACAACCTCCATTCTGTTGCCCATTCTTCATGCTCACAGTGCCTCATACTGGTTTTAGCCATTATAAAAAATTACGCAAGCCCTCTCGGGTCATGTCAACAATGCGCGTGCATGGCCGAGCTAGTTGCAGTATCTGCGGAATTGTTTAGCTCCATGTGCCCTGTTGTCGTAAGCTCCAATTGCTGACGGATTACATTCTTGCCCAACAGCAATACGTGCCCACCGTGTTCGAGAATTACACCGCCAGCTTCGAGCTGGAAGGCCACAGGGTGGAGCTCATCATGTGGGACACGTCTGGTGAGTGGGATGCATGCCACAGCCTGCTCAGAGATGCCCACGTGTATTAGACTATCACACGTGCACAACCTTCTCTCGTCGGTAATTCGTCGACAGTGGGGAAATGCCTAAATGAAATGCCAAGTTTGAGTTAACATTGGCGGTCTGGTCCTCTGCTAGGCATGGCACATGCCAGTGATACTGCACGTTGGTGATAAACTAAACGGCGAGCTACTCCTTAGTTCTGAATTCTAACGCCTGGGTAATGTGCTGCGCGCCATAAAATTCCCACCAGCATAGTGATAATAGATTACTTTGCGGGGCCTATACCACTTCGCCGTTTTAGTATTCATTTCGACGACGAGGGAGTCTTAAGGTGTCGTAATATACAAATTCCGCGCTAGTGAGCCGTTTGTAAACATTGCCATGGGTGTCAAGAACAGCACGGCTGCTGGGATCGCGAACTATAGGGAAGTCACGGTACTGTGTTATACACTTCTAAATGTGGCTTTCCTACCTGCAGGCGAATCGCATTCCACGTCCGCTGCGTATGATGCTCTTCATGGCTAATTAAACGTCTAGTAATCTCCATGTGCTGGCACGTGTAATTGGCGTCTGGCAAATGTCAAAGTATTGGCTTGTTAGATCATTTTGACGGTACTTGAACAGCCGAGCATAAGCTACCACAGTAAGTGCAGACAACGCCAGTTTTTAAGAATGCATTCAGTTATTACTTATTTCTACGGCAACGATTACGAATGACGAGTCAGACTTTATTTTTAAGCAAGCAGTGACATACTGAGCACTATAAACAGGTCCAGACATGCCCATAACACCCCCCCCAACCCCCTCCCTCAGGAGATTCCACATTCCTTTCTCCAGTGCCCCCCCCCACCGCCACTTCCAGTAACCCCACTCTCGCAAGCCAGGGCCCCTCCTTCCCCGCCACATCCTTCTCAAATTTGGCCAACGACAAGCGATGCGGTCCAATCGGCTCGTCGTCTTCCTCGCAAGTGTAACCCTTCAACTGCAGATGTTGTTTAAACAGCCCTCCTGCTCTGCCCAGGACCTCCTACTAAGCCATGTGGAAATTCCAGGAATGCGCCACGCCTCTCATTTACGTATAAAAAAAGATATAAAGTTTAGGGTTATTGTTAAAAAAACCGATTGTCAAGCACTTCCTAATATGTTTTACTGTTGATGAAATCAATGAGGAGGTGTTTGTTTATATTCATAATACATAATTGTTTTCTGTAGCCAATGTTTTATTACAGATTATCATGAAACTATATATATTTTTCACAATGTACAGTTATTAATGTATCTGGATATATAAATATTACCATTATAATAGCAACTTTCCGTAATTATTGGGTAGCAATGACATATTCTTAGCTCTTTCGGTAAAGTCACGTTTTATATATATTTTATTATTTTATTGTTTCCCTTCAACGTGACTTTACCGAAAGAGCTAAGAATATGAATTACTGCAGTCACGAAAGCTTTAAATAAAAAAATTAGCAATGACATGTTGTGAAATAATAACATAATGAGACAAAAATCTAGGTTACTCCAAAGGGGGCTGGCTCAATGCCTGCTTTGAATACCTGACCATATAACGAGTTCATTTGAACAAATATCACGGCTGTACCAGTCCATAGATTTTCAGACAACATTTACAGTTGGGCCGTCTTTACAAAGTAAATGGAGAGGGGTCGTCCAGATAAAACAAACGTTAATGCAACTGAAAAGTTAATCAGGATATAAACATGTACTACGTAGAATGGGGGTGAAGATGAAGACTAATGTGCGTTGTCGAGATTTTTAAGATAATCGGTTTACCACTGCCGTGTGGGCACGCAGTCACTGACCCTCAAGAAGCAGCTAATAATTAAACCGTGTGTATAAAACATAATTAATTTCCCAAGCACAGTTAATCCGCCCACGGATTGTCGAGCGTTAACTGGTTCGAGTTCCCGGTTTGCCCACAGTCACTCAACAGCCTCGTGGTCACTGTCATTCCCAGGCTTGCCACACTACGACAACGTGCGGCCCCTTTCCTACCCCGACGCCAATGCCATCCTCGTCTGCTTTGACATTGCTCGACCAGAGACTCTGGACAGCGTCCTGAAGAAGGTGAGATGAAACACTAGTCTAGAATGAGTTTTGGCTTTCTCTTTGATGCTGGCCAGATGTCGTGGAAGAGATTGGGAGTCCCCCATATTTTACCCGATCACACACGACTTGCCGATGCATTAACTGGGGTTTGGGGTAATCTGTTTATACTGCTCGGTGGACAGAGGCAGGGGGATTTAAGAAACATGTCCATTCTTTCAACTGCCATGCCGGGCGATTGAACCATCGACTTTTGGAATGCCAACTACGGTATGCTAACCAAAACACCACAGAAGCATCCATATAAAGCAAATTACTTAATAATACAAACTTTTTCCTTGAAAAAAGTATAATTGTTTTCTTTGAGGCATAAACATTTCCAAATCTCGTGGAAACTTATTTATACGCGCACAAGTTTGTCTTCCGAAGTTATATTGGTTTAGAGTGATCTTTAACAATAATTGTATTACATTCAAAAAACCTTTTGTTCGATTTAGCACATTTACTGTTTGCCGTCACCTACGTGGCTGTGGACCACACTGACTCGCCGTCTGTCCTGCAACATGGTGTCGAACAAGGAAATCTGTTTGCCAAGGACTGTCGAGCAGCTGGGCCCCAGTCACACCACTCTTGACACCCACCGCTGTGGCAGAGTGAGAGTTTAATTACAGCCACATGTCTGCAGCCCACGGAAATTACTGTCGGAGCCATTTAACTGAAGTTCTGCCGGGCGAATAAAAACAATCTACAAAATGTAACTCGTCTGTGCAAAGTAGTTGTACAGATGGTGCCGCAGGTCTGTTGCATTCCGCGCACCATGAAGTGTCTTGTGCCTGGACACAAAGAGGACTCTTGTAATCTCATTTCTCACAAATCCATTCTAGTGATGAGACGTTCAGGACTCTGGATGTGTTTGCTCAATGTGGCAGGGTGGATTTATAAAATCCTATTTTGTTTCATCTTGGAAATCCTGACCACCCAGTCCGTCAGTTATAATATTTTTGCAAGGCTTCCTCGGCCATTATTATTATAAAGCACTCTTATTGAGACTATTGCATGACATGTTAATGGAAGTTTGTAAACTGTTAGGATATTTCCCGCAATCCCCAACACTAATTTTATTTGTCTGGTTTTCATACATCTCAAAAATTGCACTATCAGTCCATCAATCAGAGTCATTACAAAGGCATCTCAGGCAGAAGTGCTTGTTGATCGAAGTGTACTTGGCAGTCTTCCAGTTGAAATTCGACAGCAGTTTTTTTGATATCCAAAGAGCACCCACTTTAAAAAAGCCACATGGATTTTTTTTCCATTTGCCCCACAACATGTGCATTGCATTTCACATGAGATAGAAATTTTAAATGTTAACTTCCAGTAATATTGCCTTGCCTATGACAGAATCCCTCAATGCACCAGATCTCAGAAGTTAAGCAGGTTTTTGAGCCTGCATATTACTTGGATGGGAAACCACCATGCCCAGCAGATTATAATAGCTGTTGCGGGGGCCATGTTGTGGGCAGTGAGAGGGCATTACAGAAAAATACATTGTTGTGCTGTCCTATGCTCTCACGTTTGCACTGTCCACTTTTACCAAACCCGCACTGACCAGCGTGGTGAAGTATGGTCAAACAACCCGCTCGGCAAGGGGAGACCCTCATCGAGTACGTGTGATTGACAAAGCACTGTACGTGTACAAAAATGTTGCCCTGTTAGAATCATAACTATGTAAATAAGGAATGCTATTCTGTTTTATATCCAAACCGTTTGTCATAGTTTGTGGTGCCCCCACATTTTCACTGTCCCATGGAACACAACTGCTATGCAACCCCTAGGCAACGTTAACTTCCGCTTCGCAGAATTTGCACACATACGTACACACTGAATGTGCAAGCACACGTGTGCTTGTGTGTTTGCACATTCAGTGGTGGAATAAGATGATCTGGAGATATTTGGAGAGGCTGTTGAAACACGCCCATTTATGTATTTATTTACTTGAGCAAGTAGCAGTGGGGTGCTAGGTTGTCTCAAGCAAGTTAATTGGATTCCCATTCCCACGGAACAGCAGCCCCCACGTGTGAATTATTTACAGGCTGCCTTTTGGTCCTGCACTCCACTAAAAGAGATAAATGATTTACTCTTTAAAATGTCTACATTGTACGTGAGTACAGCTCTAACAATACCCATGGGAGCTCTGGAATATATGAATGCCTGGTTCGATAACTGAGGGTTTTTAAATCTGAACACGATTTGACAAGAAACAACATGCCATACATTGTTAATCGTAAGAGAGAGGCTGGAACTCGATAGCAATTTAATACAACACACTTTGATTTGTTGCACAATTGTGTGGTTTTAACAATGAGGTGACATAAAATCAATTAAACCTTGACCTCTGATTATGAACTAAAAAAACACATCAAGGTGTTATCACTGCTTGAATTGGCCAATGTAAACCCTGGACAATTTAAGAGATTCGAAAATCACTTTTTTTCCCAGGTGTGATGTGCATTTTGTGTGTGAGAAACAAGCTAATGATGTTTTTCTATTTACAGTGGCAGGGTGAGATACAAGAGTACTGCCCCAATACCAAGGTGTTCCTTGTTGGCTGCAAATCGGACCTGCGGACAGACTTTAGCATCCTCTCTGAGTTCTCGGAGCAGCAACAGAATCCAATCTCCTACGAACAGGTAATACAAGTCGGTCAATGCCATTGCAAATCTTTGAACGCTCACGCCTAAAATACTAATTAAAAACATCCAAGTCTCAGCACGTTTTGACGCTGTGAATTTACTCACGAGTGGATTTCTCTCTCTTTCTTTCATGTCTGCTCGCCGCAGGGCGCGAGCGTGGCGCGACAGATAGGCGCGGCTCGCTACCTGGAGTGCTCGGCGCGCACGTTGGAGAGCAGCGTGCGGGAGGTGTTCCGCGCAGCCGCCATGGCCCTATCCACACCTGGCTCTGCCGCTGGAGGGCGACTCTCTGGTGGACTCAAGCGAAGTCGCTCCAAGAGGCTCCTGCAGCGGATTTCCAGGCTGGGCGGTCGCCCGGAGCTCAACTCTGACCCAGCGGCTGCCGACAAAGCCAAGAGCTGCACCATCATGTGAGACGGTTGGCCACCCGCCATCGAGAGGCCCTGTGTTGGAATTCTTGCCCCTGTGCCGACCTTCTTACATTGCCTCCATTCAATTATGTGTGACAATCTGCCCACGGGGATATCGATGGGACTCTCGTTTGATGATAAAACGCGTGAACTTGGGGTGCGCCATGTGGCTCCGGAGCCAAACGCTTGTTTTGTTCGGCGTGGGTGATTGATTTAAACAGTATTTTTTTTCTTTGCCGAGTTTGAAGACACTGCCTTTAAAAACCGAGGGTGTATTGAACACTTTAACATGAACCAATGCACATCATTCATTCCATTTGGGTTTGTTTTTATCACGTTGGATGCGGTCAAGTTGTCCGTGAAGGATGAAGACAATTTGCTTTCAAACCAAACTTCTCGGTAGCCCACGCTGCAGGAGCCCACACTCGCGGTGTGCTCACACTTGAATGTGTTTGGGGCAGATTCAAAATAGTGGCAGTGGCGGTTAGCAGTCAGTTTTGTCAATGTCAAGCTACTTCATCAAGCTGCAAACCGGCAAGATTGGAAACGAAAACTGGATCTTGTAAAGCCTTGCGGGACATTGATGTCAAGGTTAAAAATAGTCAAAAAAGATGGAGAGGTTGTCATCGGCTGAGTTCCCTTTAAAAAAAATGGTGTTGCCTTACCACACTCTAAAAACACAAGGGCTTCAGTTATTTATCTTTTTTTATTTTTTTGTTGTTAAAATACTTTTCTTCTGTACAAAGAATAAAGCTTGTAAAATATCGTGTTTATATTTATATGTTTGTAAGTACAGTAGTGTAAAGAAGTCCTTAAAAATGTAAATTCTTGGAATTGTTTCAATTTTGCACTTTGCAATTGTGTTTGACGCTACATTCCCGCCCCATTCAGCTTCGTATGTGGAGATCTGCTTGGCGGAGAGGTCACTTTACCAGTGTTGCTTTGGCTTAAAGCGTGCGGCTTTGATACTTGTGATGTTTTTTTTCTCTCCAATCTAATGCTCCCTATGCTTTGTAACAGCTGTGTACTGTCAATTGCATATGCCTGTGCCAAACAAAATAAAAAGTGTCTGTTCATATAAATGGTGAATCCAATTTTTTTAATGTATTTACATTTTCTAAATATTTAATCGTTCGTAAAATAGACTGCATTTACAGGAACTACGTTGGGTCGTCTGTCGCATTCTCAGAATGTGTGGTCACCAACCAGTGGCCCGCCCATTGCACTCGGCATCCTGTGGCAGCTGCGGCAGGGGCCGACAAGACACAGGTCTGCTCCTGTTCTTGCCTCCGGGTTCATGAGTAGCACTGCCCTGATGAAATGCTTAAGCCGCCGGCAAAGGTAGCAACAGACTAAGTGCAAGCTGTGGAAAGGTAACGTACCATTGACGTGAAAAAAAGGGCTGGATTCAAAGCGTTCCCACTTCACGAAGGTGACGGGCCACAGGTTAATCTGACAAACGAATTCTTTCTGGAATGGGGGCAAGACAGCGCGCTTTAGTGTCCTTTATAAACTTACCATTTACAGCAATGCATTTCTGGCACCGTTGGGGAGATGTTAACCTGATTATTCGAACTTCAAAAGGACTACATATGACCCGCTCACTGACGTCAAAGCCTGGTGCTATCAACGTTCTGTCAGCACCCAGAACAAAAAAGAACAGGAAGCTGGCCAAGCATCGACAACCGCGATAACATTCAGATGACACCATGAAGGTTACACTCGGTGCAATATTTAAAAATGGATAAAGTTGTGTTCCAACATCGCAGTGCATAACATTGCAGTCTTGCCTCTGCTCTTTTGCATTATCTTCACGATACTGTAGTCATACAAAGGGCTTAAAGATGAGTTTTGTACAACATTGGAGGTTAAGATATGCTATGTTGCCTTGTGGATACAAAACTTGCTCGTCACTGGGCTGGGTGCGTTTAAGTTACACAAGTCTGCACAACGATCTTCATCCAAGGGTCTGTTACTCTATGTTAATCAAAACGATGTTCACAGTTTAAAACTTTCATACGTTGTGTTCGACGTTTTAAGCCATCAGAGTGTAAAGTGTGATTGCCTTAGCCATCACATCTCGGGCTTTCTCTCCGCTCTGTCCACTCCAAAGAGGGGCCACTGGCTCAAGCGTAAGGATATTTGTTTGGGGCACAGTGCAAAACACTCTTTGCTACTCGGTATATTAGATATTCTGCAAATCTGAATTATTTTAACTGGCAAGTCATCTGCCTGTTTCCTGTTTATCTCCCATTTTCTCTCAAACTTGCTGCCTCTATCTCTCTCTTTATCTGTCTCCATGTTCCTTTGTCTCTGCCTCGCTGTCTTGTTTGTTGTCTCCCTCTGGCCAAACAACCCTCATGACCGACATGGCATGGGGGAGGCCTTCATCCAGCAGTGGATTGACAAAGGATTGCAAATTATATATTGCTTTAATGACACGTAGTGAGTTGTATTAAATGTGTTCTTGTCCACCACCGCCAACAAAATGTCTAAAATATTTTTAATCTGATTGGTACAATGCATTTCCCGTATTTGACTTGTAACGTCAGCAGAGAAATCCCACAAGTGCAAACCTCCGATGATATAAAGTGAAAGTTGAACCCGTGATAAGATTCACAAAAGCAGGTCACCTTAGGCTTGGTTCGTTCCACAAAAATGCAACAGTATTTCAAATCCTGTGAATTGACGAAAATCACACCACAGTTACTATTTCTCGTTTCTCTTGTGAACGAATCTCCGTTCCATTTAGTCACTTTTTGTTTGAATTACACAGAAACGTTGCTGCTGCTGCTGCCCTCACCCCACTGAATTCTGCATCGTGGTTGTACCATATCCTTTATTCTTGTTATTCCTGTGCACGGAGGTGGAATGGTAGCGTTATCAGCTTTCTGGAAACAGGATGACATTCCACTGCTGATGGATTATAAAATTAGACTGGTATTAGTGTTGAATGGGAAAGGTCTGCATTTTAAATACATTTTGAAGTGCCTTGTTTTTTACTGATTTAATAATGTAAAGGCCTTTGTCTAGCCACTATTGGATGAAGACCTCCCCATGCCGTGTTGATTATGGGGGTTTGCTTGACTGTAGACACCAGACTTGTCAGTGTGGATTTGTGAAGAAGGGGGTTGCAAGACCGATTCAGTATTTCACTCGCCGCTAATGTTAGCCGTGGCCGGAAATAAAACTGGTTGCTGAGTTAAAAATGCGTTGTGCTTAACCACTGCACCAATACTGCATAGCCGGTTTAATAAGAAGTAACAGTAACATCACCTCATTAATGTATCGGTAAAAGTATATGTTTAGCCTCAGCAGTTTCCCACAGTACAAGTGTACATATTACGTGGCTTTGCCATCACGTTAGACTTTAAATACATACGATCCTGCTGAACAACACATAGATACATGTCGGCGCTGGATATACGAAATGCATCAAACGGGATGGAGAACGCTACCAAACATTTAAAATGTACAAGGTGTTTTCAAACGACAACATCACCTTAGCATAGCGAACCTTACCGAGTGACGTCAGGGTGCGTTCTTCGTAATAAATAACTCGCCTTCCGTCATTGTTCTCGACTTCCCTGTCAATTTTACACAAATATAAATAATCAACTTTTGTGCCATAATCTTACTAAATTAAATGCTTTTAGTCCTGTTCTATTGACTTAACAGACTCGTTATCAACAAACAGCATTTGGTTAAGCAAGCAAACTCCGGTGCCGGTTTCGCCTTCTGTGGTTCATCATTGGAGTCAGACGTGCTAAATAAACACTGCTTGGTTTAATATTGCATAAAACCTCACCGAGTGCTGCCTTATAAATTAGAAACATTGAAACTCTCGTTTATTTGTGGATATAGGGAACGCTGAGTAATGTTATTTGCTAAATGCAAAAAAATAACTAGATGTAGTGTTCATATTTTATCCGTTGGCCTGAGGACTCGCTCATCTCCAGCTTATGCTTTAAAAATCTGATGATGTATGTCTGGCATTCATTGGTCACACTGCTCTTTTACTATATATTTAGACCGATCAGAAAAAAAATCAAGCACCAAAATAGATTCCTACATGATCAATAAACCATTCTTTCGGTCCATTACGTCGAAATTGCATTTCTAACCACATATGTAGCAATCTGTCCCCAAAGCTACCTCAAGGCACCCCATGCCCATTTCCATTGTAATTACTTAGTTCCAATGATTAAAGGAAAGGAAGGTAATTACCCACTCAGCTCGAGCATTGTTTGAGTGTCTGTCTGCCAACTACTCCCTAGCATGGTCTTGATAAAGGGTTTAGTTCCAGCTCCAGAGCCGGGCGAATGTTTGTTGAGCGATTTACAGCACCCTGCCCAAGGCAAGGAAATGGCTCCAAGCAACCTTTTGAGCAAATCTCAATACATTTCAGGCTTCTCATTCAAGCAGAGCAGCTGGGGGCGGGGGACTTTGATGGCCAAGCAGACCACCTTCATTTTACGGAACACAACAAGCCCTGGACATTTCCACTGCACTGTGCCATAAACCGTAATGGTTTTCCGTATTGTTGTAAAAGCCTACTGTTATGGGCGCGGGGGTTTACTTAAGATTCCATATAGCCATGCAAATATTTTTCAAGCACTTAGCACGCTGCAACCTCCACTCAGGATTTAGAGTGGAATCTACTTTTTTAAATGTGAATGTTTGCATGCTCCCCGTCGCAGCGCTTTCTATCCCGTTTCCATTTGCTTCCCATTCTATAATGGCAGCCAATATGCTGGTGGCTGTCAGAATTATAGAGCACCTCTCACTTCGGAAACGTTTAAGAGCATACACAAATTTTTAAAATAAAATATTGAAATGCAGAGATTTGTGAATTCAATTATTATACATGTAAACAAATGCCTTGTAATTGTCAGAAATATTATGGGATTTTGATGTATGCATTTCATGGACATGTGCTCAACTACCCTCCCCACACTCCGTTTCATCACCATACCAACAGCCAATCTCTGTTGTGAACTTGGGCCAAGAGCATCACACCTGAACGTTGTTTAGCAGGAGTTGCACTATATCCGAAATGTGCAATGCAAAGACATCCTTGCAGGTTTAATTTCACAACAGCCATGTCCACACACTATGATGGTACATTGCGAAACGTTCCACAAGTACCTGTGATACGTCGAGTGGTGATGCGGGGGCAGAGTGATTAACGTGCTGCGATATGGCCCTGACATATGTGTTAGATTCCTGATCACAGCTCACATCAGTGGCACCGACCAGCATGGGGATGATTTTTTTGTGGATTAAGAATGGCGAAAATGTATTTTTGTTGATTAAAATTTGTATTAATATAATATCAAATAATCACACAGTTATAATGTTGATGTTTCACCTGTAAAGCATGACACTGCTATTGCTGAGCAACCAGCCATTTTAAAGATTAGGGAATTATAATACTGCACTGTACATTACTGTCTTACCATCACATTGTAAACGTGGGAACCTAGCCTGCACATGCGTACTAATATGAATACATATTTAAGCTATTATATACAACAAGTAATTATTTAGGCCATATCAATATTAATAATGAGTCATATACCACCGTATCATGGGAATTTCAAGGGTGTCAAAATATTGTAATTAAATGGCAGATAAGTTGTATTTATTGGTGTATAATGTGCTTTGTGAAATAAGGGGTGATGGCCAGGGGTTGAGGTTAACGATGGAGTGACAGCCATAGGAAGGAACATTCCTGAGAGGACGTTCACATGAGCAAATAAATATAAGCTCATGTGCATGTGCTGGATATATGTGGATTGTTGCATTGTAAAACCGTGAGTTTTAGTGGGGTGTGTAGGGCACCATTCAGAAGTGGACTGACCATAACGGATTCTGATGGCTAATGTGCCATCCCTTAAATTACATTTTCACACCCACACACATCTCACAAGAACTTGTTTATGCCATTTTACAACCATAGGACAACGTGTCAATTCGGTTGAATGAATATCCAAAATAACGATTGTATCAATCAAATCAAGGCACATTCCATCCAGTATGAATCCGTCATTTAAAAAAAAATGCACTGAGGTTTTTAACCAGGCTTGTTTTAACCTGCAAGCAGATGGATCCATCCTTTTGCAGTTTTATCACAAGGCAGTGTTATAATGCTCACCTACCACCGAATACCCTTTGAATATCAAGCGTGGCCTTAAGGATGTTTCATTTCCCACCTCTCTTGCAACAGGAAAGGAAGGTGTGAATGTTTCTCTCTTACTTCTAAGGATCAGAAAGGGTATTTTAGCGAGGAAACCCGAAAATACCGTTAGGTGAGCGTGTGAATATACAAGGTGTGTAAAACAACACTGCGTAAAATCATTACATTTGTTTAAACAAATTCTGGAAGGCCAGCAGGCTGACAGACAAGACACCCATGAAATAGAGCATAGCAGCTCATTTGGATCTTTCCTGCTGAAAATAAATGAATAATCCATTTTGAGTGTGGCGATAGAAAGCAAAAAATATTAAATTATTTTATATAAAACAACAGATTAGGTGACAATAAAATAGGGTTTTGCTTACTGCCGATGAGAGAAAAATAAGATATCGATCTTTTTGCCAAAAGAAAATATTTCCTGTAAAAAGGCCAGTAAAACATGAAACTGCTATTGTAAATCATAGTACGTTGTTTTATGTATAAGTTAGATTTTAGTGAATCAATGTAATGCCATGCACAATGTATCTGCATATGTGACTGATTGGCAGATGCCTCTAGCTTTTGGATCCGCTCCTGAATAGGCATGACATTGCAGCAATGCAATTGTGTGGCCAAGGAGGAAAAGGACCCCTATGGGGGGCAGCTGCACATCAAACAAACAGGGATGACCTGACAATTCTTGTCTGTAATTAACTCGAGAAACCTAACGATGAACAGAGCATGTGGGCGGAGTGCTGAGAAAGGCAGATGAATTAAGCGTGGACACAGATCTCCTGTTTAACTGTGTCCAGATGAATCCTGTCCTTCGTGGCACATGGACTCGGAACAACACTCTGCAAGAAATAAATGTCTGGGTATTTTGCAGTATGCATGCAGCATGTAAAAATAGGCATGTAGGCAATAAATAAATAAAAACTTCCATTCAGAACGTTTAAATTATTCCGCATGCGTACAGCATACTGAACATTGCACGAAATATGTGCAGTCCATTGTTTTTTTAGGTGTATATGTATTCTGAAATTGTTCAACAACTCACGTTTCTATTCAAAGAAAGAAATGCAGTCATTAAAAAAAAACTATGCACATTTAAAATCTCAGATTAGGTGCATCTACCCACTTATAAACAAGTCCAAACATACACAGCATGCCCACCCCCACGTAACCCTGTTCCCATTACATATGAAGGCAAATGGAATTTCTTTTCTGATCAAAGTTGTTCAGGGTATTGTCCTCCTGTAGCCCCCCACCAGTCCCCCAAAGCGTTGAAACTACCTCGTTTTAAACATCTGAAACGATGACGGCAGCGTGGGAACTGAAAAACTCCACCAAGCCTTCAGCTTCGTATGGGCGCAGACGTATATGACCCTCAAGGCACAGATTATTGTCCTCTTAGAGGTCGTAGCCTTTCTCTTAAAAGGTATATCCAAAATTAACAATAATGATCACATTATCTCGCATGGTAATCAACTAATATTCGCAAAGAACGCAATGTACAATGAATAATTTCCAAAAGCAACACAACTTGATGCCAATGTAAGCCGGAAACAATAAATCAGATGAAGGAATTTCTTTGGTAATATTTATGAAAGTATATTCACTTGATTTTGAGTTTCATGCTCACTTGTACCACCCTTAAAAAAATCTGAATACTTATTTATACTGCAGGAGGAATCCAATGAGCCATGAAACTCTTTTTCACAGATGTCCAGTGGGGACGGGTCAGAAAATGCCAACAACAAACAATACAAAACAACGATAGGAGCGCAAAGTAGAGAAAGGGGTAAAGCAAATGAACTAGAAACTGTGCTGCAGAAGCTGAAATAAGCTTTCAAATTCCCAATAACGATCACAACGCCATTATCGAGGCACACACATTCAAGAAGCAATCTCAAAATTTAACATGCTCAGTGGGAGCAGCCGAGATAGTTATGAGCAAAGGGATGTGTAAGAGTGTGGAGACATTAGGAGGGCGTGTGTATTGTTGTGTTCCACACACACCATTTGTCAGCACGAGAGGCCAGAGGAGAACACAGGAAAGACGTAGCGTGCACCTCTGCTGATAAGCCGGCACATATAGAAGCAATGACTGTAATAAAGCCTTTTAAGCCTGTACTTAAGCACCTATGCCCTGGGAGAATGTATTTTTGAAAGAATACCAGGCTGAAAGAGACGTTTATGCATATGCTCTGCTACCCCATGGTTTTGGATTATTGCGGCAATTATTAGAGGCATTGGCTGGTGCAGTGGTTAATGCACTGTGCTAAGCACCTAGCGACCAGAGTTCTATTCCCATGCATGGCTCACATAAGTGAGAGTGAAATCTGAAGCTGTCCTAGGCTCCCCTTCACCAACCCACAAGCCAGTGTGGTGATGGATTTCCTATGTCTGACCTGACATACGCAGGCCTTGATTAGGCAATGTGTGGCCAGAGGCCATCCATGTATTATATGCATATGAATTATAATGCATTAGTCACGACAGTGTTCCAAATATTACGAAACAATAAACAATCACGAATGGCACTAAAAGAGTTGCATTAGTTTGTGTAAGCAGAACGATATGCATGCACATTTATTGTTTCGGCATTATATTCCATGCATGTCTGCGCAAAATAATGCGCACGTTATGAATAATTGCACTCTCATCGTCCACTATTCATTCTGCATTCCTCTCTCCACATTTTCACAAGGCGCTATCATCCCCGAACAATACTCGGCTAGGATTTTCAGAATCTTAAAAGGAAAGAGGCTTTTAGTCTTCTTTCAAATGAATTTGTCGCTTAGCATTAGAAAGCCACTCTCCTGGCAACCTGGGATACAAAAGTGATCGTCCTATTGTGCAGAGAGCGCTCAAGTGTGAAGGGGTCAATAGAGGGCACGGCAGAATGCCTGAGGCGAAGCAAACCCCTGGCTGCTGCTGACCCAATCCCCCACATCCCTCCCGCCTGTGCTATTATCCCAAGACAGTGGCGCGCAAATGCTCATCAACTCATTCCGACTATTATACACTACCACTCCTCCGTTTCTTTTATTTAATTTTTGCAAGAATATTTTTTTATTACTCTGTTCGTCTGGGTCGTTCAAATCCCCACTAACACATTGTTTACTGTCAATTGCTTATTAAATTAGCCGTGACCCATCTCACATTCCAGACGCATTGACATTGCACGGGGGCAACATTATGTAAATGAAAAAGTGAAAAATACTTCGCAACCAATTTAAAGCCTGTGCTTGCTCAAGGATTTTGCATTTCTACATACAATTACAGTGTATGAACCTTTATGTGCTGCCCTATTCCGTAGCCAAAGGTTGACGTTAACAATATTACTCTTAGAAATATAGAAAACATGACAGTTGTGCGCGTGTGAAGCATGCTTTAAGCCAATAACTTGGAAAGAAAAAACACTTTAAATTATGCCCGACAATATCTATGACGTGTCAGGAGTCTAAGAGAGGCTGAAAATTGGAAAAAAAGATAATGATGTCAATGTTCATTTCACACAAAGTGTGAGATTTCACAGGTGCCTTGAGCCCCTTTTCCGCAGGCTACAGACCTCCAACATGGTGAAAGGCAATTACAGCCTCGCTGCCTCATGCATTAAACAGTGTATTTGATGAGCAAACCATGTTTGAGCATCATGCTGTGATATTATTAACAGTAGGGCAAGCATTTAATTTTACTAGAAGCTGCTGATCAACATAAATAAACATGTATAGTAACTGAATTGGAAATGGCCGGTCTGTGCCTTGAAATACTTTATATGGACGTGTAATGCAAGTGTAATTTACAACAATGATGATTGTAATACTCTCGTCATAGTACTAATAATGATGCCCTTTTAATCCATTACAGTTCACTGTGTCTAAAGACTTTTTTTCAGGAGTGTCCTGCTTTGGGATGTGTGGCCAATTCCATCGAGCGTTTGGTTTCATGCAGCAAGAGGCTAGAGTACCCAGAGAAAGCCTACACATATGAGGGGATAACAATACAATTTAGATTCATATCGCGTTCAAATGCAACTGTCTCTCAAGATGCTATATAAAACAAAGGTAAAAAAAGGCAGCCTGGACTTGAACTGGGGGCAGGGAGTTAACAGCACGGATGGCTGGGGAAAGGAGCTTCAGATTATGGGGGCAGTAGAGGAGAACGAGCGACCTCCCACTGAGCGAAGGTGGACTCGGGGCTTTGATAGAACGCCTTGGTTGGTGGCGCGAATGGTGCATGGAGGGGGGGGGAGTAGAGTGAGACGAGTAACGAGAATGGGAGCGTTCATGGGAGAACCTTTAAAATTATGAGGGCAGTCTTGGAAGTTGATACAGGAATAGATTGGCAGCCAGTGGGGGGATCCGAGTATTGGGGTGATGTGGTCTCGTTTACAGTTGGGAAGTCTGCCAGCAGGATTTTGGATCATCTTGAGTAAGGAGATGAGGGATTTGGGGAGGGCGTAGAAAAGAGAGCTGCAGGAGTAGAGTTGGGATGTTATGAAGGCATGGCTGAGAGTCTCAGTGGAAGATTGCAGAAGGGAATTGATGGAGACGTTGCACAGATTGGGTGAGGGCGTCCTGCCGATTTGAGATATGCATGACGTGAACTAGAGCTCAGAATCAATGGTGACTCCAAAGTTTCTCACACTCTTCTATGCAAACCTTCAAACAGATGGATCCAAAAGACACTTCTTGCACTGCCATTTCTTGGCCATGGTGCAGCCCAGCGGGTTTGGGAGTTTCACTAATTTGTGGGACCCATCTCTCGCCTCGAAAGCACTCGAATGTTTAGATATACTAGTCAGTAGCGCCGGTATCAACTGTTTCAGTAATAAAATGTAATGCTCAGAAGATACTTGTCCAAATGTGCAGAGTATGTGTCCCAGTAGCGTATGCGTGTTCCACTGCAAACTCTTTAGAGACACGTTTGGTTGTCTAGGGCCAACAGGCTGACCTCGATGAACAACACGTGCGATGCTGCGCAAGCCAATTTTCCAAAGCAATTACACGTTTGCATTATCACCACAACAGCTCATGTGCAATCTTAACAATTCATGAATTCCCTGCATTAGGGAGGCATTTCAGCAATTAGCACAACAATGTGCCATCATGGATTTCTTATCATACCGTATGTTGATATACAGTAATGCATTTTTGAAGATATGATACCTTTTATCTAAATTGAGATCACTTGGGGTTGTTCCTATTTCTTTAATGTATTGTATTATTCTATTATTGTGAGATGATGCATTGGGTTGTGAAGCTGGGACAGTGAGAGAATACGAAATGGGCAAATCGAAAGGAGATGCAGTCATAAAAATGCTGCATGTGATGTTAGGACATTTAAATAAATTAAAAGCGTTGGTCCTTTTCAAAAATTGTATTCCCGGTGTAACATTGGCATTATGGTCACCACGAACTAAAGCATCCATTCGGAAATCTCACAAAGCGGTGTAGACGGTGCACTCTCCCACACACGAGACTGGTGCTTGTCACACGATAACCAACTGTGAGTTCTAATTCTCAGAACGAATTGAGTTAAACAAACTAACTTCATGACAGATTTTTGTGCTGTCAGAGATAACACCTCAGAAAGCTTTGTGCTTTCGTGTCTCATAAAGTCCCATGCTCAGCCCCAGTGCAAAATCATCTCCAGTTTTAATGTTGGAATCGCTGCTATGCCAATGACACTCAGCTCTGCATCACCAATGACTCTGCATCCCCAACCTCACCATCTACCTTCATATCATGCCTTGGGCCAGGCTGATTTTGGATTGGTTGTAATTTCCTCCAGCTAAATATTTCCGAAACTGAAACTACTTTACTCCTCATCGGGTAACAAGTCAACACTCAGTTGAGGCTCCAGTTTCAGTGTGCACTTCTTAAAGTCTGTCATTATACTGGCAATGTGTCCAAGCTCTCGTCCTATTCCCATCTCAACTCTGCAGGCTTTCATACATCCATAAGCGAAGAATCTCCTGCATCCACAATATTCTCACATTGGCTACCACTGAGAACCTTTAACACCCCTACAAAATCCCCCATTTCCAAGTCCAAATGATCTAAAATGCCACTGCCAGACTCCTGACTTGCATCGTAATGTTATCACATACCTCAAGTCCTCCACTGGCTCCCAATCTAATCCGAGATCAATTTCAAGAATGTACTCATGGTCTGCAAGAACCGCCATGAGTTTAACAATGCGAACTTCTCACCCTCTCATCTCACTCTATTCCCCATCCTCACACTCACCTACCTCTCCTCTCTCATCTCACTCCACCCTGCACACTCTGGTTCAGTAACTGAGGCCATTTCTCAAAGCCCCCAATCAACCTTTGCTCAGTTGGAGGTTGTTACTTCTCATCTACTGCCAATATAGTGTAGTCTAGAATTCCCTTCTTTCAACCATCCGTGCTGTTGACTTCCTGTCTCTCTCTCTGATCAAGTCCTGATTCAAGACCTTCCACTCATGTGTCAATGGCTGACTTTTGTTCAAAATAAATACCCTTTTCATATGGTACCCATGCCTCATGGTTTTACAGTATATTGAGATATGTTGGAATATTGACGCTAATTGTGTATTTAAGTTGAAATGAGACCATTACCTTCCTACACTTGAGAACCAGGTTTATTCACGGGTGGCTGCCCAGATTTGAACTCGGGATCTCTCAGCATTTCCGGCTCGGCGCTTTGACTTCTGAGTCACCAACACGCTTCAACAATGTTAGCAACTTTTAATTGCTCATCTTTACATTTGGAGATTAAAATAAAATAGCACGTTGGTGTTATGGGGTGTATCATTTTAATACCTCATTCCAAAAAACTATTTGACTGCCCCTTATAAATACAGCCAGTCCGTTACTTCCCCATCATCCTTTGCTATACATCAGCGCCTAGGATGATGCGTAGAGGGCAGTCAGCAGAACAAATTATGCATTAAGAGGCGATTTTATCTGCTCCTCAGTAAGCCTCTTGTTCATTAACCTTCCACGCACAGGCTGATAAGTGATAACACTGGATATACTTCCAGATCTCACAGCGTTCTTTATGCTTTACGTACACAGGGCTCTTGTAAACGCCTCAGATGGGTGTAAAGATAATTTCCCAACGCAGGAAACGTGCGTACAAAGCCAGCTTTCTTGCGAGCGGATATGTTGAACTGAGATGAGGATATTTTTTTTAAGTCAACAAACAGGTGTCTGACGCCCGAGCAAGACCTGCAGGGTGTTTTGTAAACTCAGAGGGCACTCTGAATGTCGTGCCCGGGCATGTGACCACGTGTGCTGCCTAATCGCAGCCTGTGCCATCTGCTTCACTTGAGGAATGTGTTGTTTGCCCCGCGTATTTTTTTCACCGAATGAACCTTTTTTAGTCTCTTTGACCACAGTTGGCGTAAGGGAAGGAAGGGCCTCCCAAAGTGGGGAACCTCAATTGCTGTTGCATTGGTAATGACAACCCCTTCAAGCTCCGTCACAATCATTTAGAAGGTAATTCACGCGCAATTAAAACGATGCAATGATTCCTCGATTATTGAAGGACATGGTCAGATAAATGTATGGAATTGTACGTGTAAGCAATGAGTGGTTTTTGTAGACGTTGCATGATACGGATTTATATCACTCTCCTGCTGCTGCCATTGACCGCAATTGCTAACAAAAGGAAAGGACTCTTGGAACAAATCGTGACCGTGAATCGTGACAATTCATTACAACGTGGGAGGGGATGGGGGTGGGGGGTGAAACATTGTACCCCAATATCTTCATTAAAATTCCGTACAGGCTACGCTTATATGGCAACATCAACCATTAAACACCTGATGAAAATAAAAAAAGCCTGTATGATTAATCAGCGTAAACACTTCTGGGCCTCTTTAGCCCAGTACAAATTTACTCATCATTCAGACCACCTAACGAGGACTTAAATCCCACCGAGATTACTTGATTAAATACGCAAGGCTGTGTAATTACAGCTTCACAATATTAACTCCGCCCTTACCTCCCCTGTTGCGCCGGCAATTCCGAATGGACACCTTGTCGCCAGGAGAGTTAATAATTAATGAATGACTAAATATTGGTGATTAATCATCAACCATGACCAATCCACTGCTGGATGAAAGCCTGCCCAAGCGGTTACCATCTCTTACGGTCCGGCGATGCAACGATCCACCTAGCACCCACATATGATCCAACTTCACTGCTCCATTTCCACGCTTCTCCGTCACCTGAGGCTCATTCCGTTTCTTGGCTATCATTGACCCGCCGTCCTGCCCACAATCACTTACTTTTTATCTTAATTTAGGATTCTGTTATAGAAACAAATTCTTCGTGTGCATTGGGGAGGTAATTGTTTTTTTTGTTTAGAAGTAATCTATGAGAGATACAGTTATGGGGGAGGGTGAAGTAATAAAAAAATGGACGTGATATATTGTAATTAGTTATGCACTTGCATAATTACATTCCATAACAGGACGCTTTAATTTTTCAATGTATACGCACACAGACGTTGCAAGCGTCGGTGCGGTGGGGGTGCTGGGTCTAATGTAATAAGGCCAGTGCTCTAAATCATTGTTATTCTGATTAATGCGGCTCTCCAACTAAGCGCAGAGTACACACACCATGTAGCAATTTCTCAACAGCCTTTTCAGGCTCACAGCTCTCCCTTGCTACGGAGATCCACAACAGACACGAGTGGTATGCTCCTTCCTCTCACGGTTTCTGTAATGAAAATGCAACACATGTTGAAATGACAGCACATCAACAATTACACATCAAGAACATTAAGGTTAATTTTTCATTTTTTTTAAATATCTTTTTTTAAATTCCCATCCGTATGGGAACGTTTGGGAGTATATCGTGGATATGTAAGACGCGGGGGCTATAACATCAAATCAATATAAAACTTGCCTTTCATCACGTCCAGGGGAAATTCAATTTTCTGCTTTGGACTCTGTGACACAGACAAATCACGTACAATGTAACGGCGGTGGTGCGGGAGAACATGACTCACCGGGGGACGTTACAGACACATTTTAGAAGCCTTTTTAGCCAGCAGCATTTATTGGAATAACCAACCTTGTCTTGTTAAAACTAGGCCAGCGGCTTGTATATAAATTACTTTTTATTTGTTAAGATTAACGTTTATTACGCTCACCATTTGTTCTCAATTCTCCATCAATCTCTTAAGCGTCCGTGTAAACAGGAGAAAGCCTTTGCTTCTCCTCATTGTCCAAGTCCTGCACTCAAACGTTAAAAAGCAGAGTCTAGCTGGAAGTGCCGGGCAGACACTTAGAATGTCTATGGTGTTTTGTATCACAGGCACGTATGCTCACAATGCGTTTTAACTAAAATACCTTATCCAGCACCTTGGGCAGAACAAATAATGTACAACAAAAACAATTATCCTCCATATCGAGCACCAAAAACCAATGCACAGGAATTTCAACACACAGCATTACTAATTCCCGCACGAAAGCCACGCTCAGTGAAGCAAGCACAAAAGATGTATGCAGCGTAGACATTTGTTTGCGTGTTGTGTGTATCGTGGGAAGTGGTGGTCCTGGGGCGAGCGCACACCAGCTATGAACCAGGCGAGTTAAGCACGACTCCTGGCCACAGACAAAAATCTGTCCTGGGCCTCGCCTGAGTCGACTGGGCCGTAAAAGTGTAACCTTGTGCGGTGTATACACATCAACACTGGGGAGATAAAAGTGGCTGTGCGTGGAGTGGGTCTTCATAGGTGCCCGCCAACAGCACTTGACCCAAGCACCTTGAATTGGTGACAAGGCGGGGGGGGGGGAGGATTGGGGGTGGTGTCTTTGTACGTTACCCTCTGTTGCTATACGGGCAAAACAGAACTGGCTGCGGATGCCCAGGTCAGCGGGTCACCCTGCACACGACGCCGCTTCCTGCCGACACAAGCACACTTCACTGCCATGCGCCACCACGCAACGTCACGTCGACCCCTTTCCTGCAGAGGCTCCTTGACCAGCTCCTTGGTCAGTCGAGTGTCCTTTGTGCCAGCGTTCCTCCAAAGCTGGGCGGTGAAAAAAAAACAAAGACGACGACTAAAAGTACACAAGCAGCAAGGGGTGATGCCCTGGCAATTGTGTTGTGGGTGATCGGTCAAAATTCAAAAACCAAACAAGCAGAAAATGTAGATTTAGTTTTTAATGCAGAGTTTAACATGGTTGTTTGTGTGTCTCCAATCCCCTGGTGGGCTGTGACTCATGTACGCAATGGATAATAAAGAGCTTTGTGTGCATGCCACGACAAGGAAACAGAAACAGGTGGCATCTGCGGGAATATCCCGTTCCTTAGCCATTTGCCCCCAGCGACCACAGCAGAAGACAGATATTAATGCACCTTCTTAAATGCGTCACATTAACAATCGTGTGCATTGTGTGGCATTGCTAATGAACAAAGATGCCTTAACCAAACCATGATTTGAGATGTATGTAGAGTACGTATGTTGAACTTCTTTCGCACCATGCGTAGCCAACCGTGCTCATCGGAAGTAATATACTGATGGTCATTTTATGGGTAACCTTTTTCCTTACTGAGGGTCGAACTGGACTCCCAAATACCTTTGGTGAGACGCACGAGCACACGCGCACAACCACTTCTGTCGCTGCAAGAGGCGCTTGGAATGACGGAAGTGACTGGACGTGCTAAAATCAGAAAGACGGTAGTGTCAGGTAGAAAACGTTCCCCTCGATTACTTGATTATGCGTGCAGTGAAGCCAAGATTCTTGTAGTGAAGGATAAACGTAATTCGTGGGGTGTCTCCAAGTGGTAGGCCTCATGTGGCCAAGGGGACGTATGAAATGAAATCACGGGCCTTAGGTTCCCCATCTCTGTTTAAGGATGACTAAAATGACCCCATTTCAATGTATGTATGGTATACTCTTTGGTTTTTTCGGTAAAGTCGCGTAGGTAAAAGAAAAAATGGTGATTTAATTTAGTTTTCATTTTGTTTTATTTTATTATTATTTTTACTTACGTGACTTTACCGAAAAAAAACCAAAGAGTATGAATCCTTGCAGTCACGAAAGCTTCAAATCTATGTATGGTATGATGGACTTCTTTTACACCGTCCGTAGCCAAACTTGCTAATCAGAGGTGCGGGGGAAGACCAACAAACGAACAATATTTATGTTCACGTGCTTACTTAAAAATGTTGCCTCACTAGCGATCACTTTTTATTTATAAACAAAACATATTTTAATAATCCCTTTATATGAAACATTTCATTGGCAATGTTATCCAGGGTGTCAAGTGACGCATACAGAGAAAACATTCACACAATTACACGTACAAAAAACATCTTTAAAACCAGTCCTCGTTAGTCGTTTATACCGCTGTGCTGATATGTTGAATACAATCTGTTAAGTTGGCTGTATATCAGCAGAAGGTTATAGCCGAGAACAGTACTGCATTCATATTATTATTGTTATTATTTATCTGCATTGCAATAACATAGAGTAGTGTTACATGCGTAGTGTCAACGATTCAGAGGCAGAGTTTATAGGAGGCACCTTCTTTATTAACAACTTCCACGTTCTCGTCCGCACACTCTCCACAGTAGCTCAGCCTAGCCTGTACACAACACTGGCCGTCTAACACTGACAGCCATGACTGAGATAGCCAACTACAATCTTGTAGCGTAATATCTAGCGGAGACGTTTAGCGACGACGGCGACGAGATGACAGCGACGACGAGACGAGTCCACTCCCAGCTCCGGCAGCCTCGAGCCCCCCGCTCTCGGCTCCTTTTATGCTCCCAGCGTGGCCTGGCCCCGCCCTGACCGCACCTCCCTTCTTGAACCCGCCGGCAGGTTCCAGGGGCCTCCAGACAGGGTCCTCCGTGACCCTTGCCCCAGTTCCTCCTCCCTGCCCACACACCGTCCAAGCCCTCACCGGCATGTGCGCTGTCTGTCCACCACAGTAACCACTGCTGTCCACCAGCCGGCGCTATTATACTACACATGTAGGTAATTAATAACTCTTCAGCACACCGATGATGCGACTCAACACTGTAAGTGACCTTGCTTAGACGGGGGGGGTGGGGGGGGCATACAAAACCTCAGTGAGAAGGTGGGGGGGGGGGGGGCAAGACATTAAATGAAAAACTAATTTTAAACAAATTTTAAACGGTAAAGAGAACCAGTGAGGATATGATCCGCCGTCGTGAGTGACACGATCTGCTTGCATTCTGCTCGAGTTCTCACCCCTCTGTGTACGAGCAAGCAAAGGCTGCGACGCGCCGCATTGCTTAATGGTACTCAAACATTTTTCGTGCCAACATTTTTTCTTGCTCGACCCTAAGAATTAGAAACTTCAACAAGAAGGTTCGGCCACCCCCTCCAGCTCCCCGACATTATGGGGGGGGGGGGGCTAATGTGATTGACAGCTACGGTCACATCAATCTCTTTCGGAGATAGCGTTGCATTTTAATGAAAAATTACAATATTTTTGTTCACAGTTGCTCACGTGTGCAGAGGATGAACCGGGATAATTTCTTGTACTGGAATGAGGCCAATGTAACGAATTAAAACGAGAGTGGAAATGCCAAGGTTTCAATCTGGAACACCCACAATAGCTTCACACATTAGGTCATTTAAAAAAATGCAAAAAGTTACACGCATGCAAAGTTCAAAAGGCCGTTGATGAAGTTACAACTTTATATGCACAAACATAATTGTGGTTAAATACTATACTCTACTGTATGCATATGTTAACAAGCCTACATTGCTCTCTGCCAAGATGCACAGCTTCATAACGAAGGCATTGTATTTTATAATAACACTCATTACCTTATTATAAAACAGATTTATTTCTGATGGCTTCCACTGAGCGTGAAGGTACTGCCCATGGCTCCGTAAGTTTCTTGGCCACAAATCCACTCTTCTACAAAAACCTAAATACTTTTACCGCGTCAGCGACCACTGGGATTTTAAAACACAAAAGAAATGCTATACGACTGCAGCAAAATTAAATATATAAAAAAGTTCCAATCTTTTCTGACCATCCCATTACTAAGCCGATTGTGAAGGCAGATATGAAACGGATTAATTACAGTGAAACGTGCTCCTAAAAATATACGCAGAGCTTTTTAGCTTCGCTATCAATCATCGCTTCATATGGCCACATATGATATGTGAAATTATAATTCAGTGTTTTGATACTGCAGCACTGTGACGAAGCCAGCAATGGCCTTTGTCTAAATTTCTCCGCAAACATTGCTCGAGCACGACGCATGGGTGAACAAGCAAATTCGAGATGAGCTAAAGCCTCCAAAGGCCACAACTGTGACCCAAGCCGGGTCTTGCTGGGAAAAAAAACCGAAGTGGCTTGGTCAATGCAGTATGCCTACTTTTGACGTTTCCAGAAACAATAAATACTGTTACGGCCGGCAAAATGTATCCCAAAGAGGGCCTCTCTCAGGGAGCATCGCAATGTTGTTGCAGCGGCGAGAGTGCACGCCGCGCAACCATGCATGCTCGGGGAATGCTGACAACGAAAATAACAAGTCTAACATAATGAGAAGCAAATGCTTAAAAATTATGATGAAAATCTAGCCAACATAACCTATTTTGTAAGAAAAGCAATCGATGTAAATGTGTCGGTCCTTAATTAACACTTCATTTCTGCTCATTAAAACGTGAAACATTGAACCGTGCGCTGAATTGAATTGTACGTGCAGTGTATTTGTTGAAAGCTTTCACGCTTATGAGATCTTCAGCATTCAGAGTTATGGACGTCGACACTGGTGCAGTTGCAAGGTCGTGCAATGAACTCAGCCAACTGAGTTCGATTCCCAGTCATGGTGAACATCTGTGATGAGTGATAATTGAGTCGGTCATAGATCCTCCACATCAGCAAGGTTATGTCTGGTCAAACAACCACTATGACTGACAGCAGAAGCCTTCATCCAGTCGTGGAATGACAAATTACTGTCAAATGATCAGTTTCTTTATTCAATTATAATTGTCCTGTGTTTCTCAACTATATTACCGCATAAATTATAAATGACTAAGTGTACATATCAGTGAATAGTTAATATTTTTTTACTGCTTTTCAAACGGTGGTGTTTCATCCCGGCCAAATACAGGGCAGTGGCATGCATGAACTCGCAACCCCTGCCACAATATACACAAACAAAGGGAAATCAAATGCCCAACATGATGAGATTATTAATAAGTGCAAGCACTTCGAAAGGAAAAACATAACCCACAAAGCAGCCCCAGAGCTTGGGGATATCAAACCCATCTGGGTCAAAGGAGAAGCCAGTTTTGCAGGCAGCGTGCGAGCAGCCCGCCGCAATCAAACATTTGAATGCCCTGGTCCCAGCAGAGCACACCACGTCAGTGCTCGACCGCAGAGGCAAACCCCCCTCCGGGAATTTCAAACCTTTTTTTCCTGTTTTGCTTCAAAAACCAGACGCGACCCTCGGCGAGCTGACTTTCACGGCCGAAGCTCCCATCTGCCCTGCCAGTGGACGTTCAGCTGGCTCACGCGTTGTCGGCAGCAATCACACTTTACAATAAATCTCTGTTGTTGTTGTTGTTGTTCGGGCGAGCGTCAACAAAACAAACGCACGCGCACAAAAGATTCCAAGATCGCACATGTGAATTGAGGTTCGTGCCGTGGAATATTAACGCGCGTCTCAGGAAAAAAATGTTTGGGGTTGATAGCCCGGAACTGTAGGATGATTGATGGATGCACAGTACAAGGGTGCATTGATATGGAAATGAACAGGCAGAGTGATGGGGGAGGGATGGGCTTACAGTACTCCTTGTTAGTTTAACACCTAGGCTTTCGCGACCAATATCATCCATAAGAGGTGTTTAGGGTTAGATCGAGTAAATTTGTGTCGTTAAAACCCGCCACCACCCGACACAGCCAACTAGTAAAGGTTTTCACGTAAACACAACACGCGAATTCGTCACTAGTACAGCACACCGGTGTGTTGGAGAGCCAAGCCACAACATTTACAATCTGAGTACGACGTTTCGCCAGTAATTAGAACTAGCTTCATCAGGCGACAGACAAATTTGTGGAGAAGTATAACTGTGTCGCTCCTTATATAGAGGCGTAGATGTGGTGGCCACGCTTCTGCGCTCTGGCGCCACGTGGGGTGGGGGTGGGGATTACTGAGGCCACGTACATTATGTGCATTATGCGAGCCTTTTGAACGTATGCTTCCTGTCTATTGTTGATTAAAATAGCCTTACCGGCTTCGCCAGGGCCTCCTCGTGCCATTTGTACTGGGTTTGTCACCTCTGCAACAGCGACCAAAGAGCGGCATTTTCGCAAGCGCTAATACCACAAGAAACTAAGACAAGGCACACACTTACGTATTCAAATGTATCAACGGCATTGGTCAAGCATACAAATGCAGGACACTCTTGAAAATTAGTTTTGGTACTCACCGTGGCTTTCCTAAGGTAAATACGGAACATGCCCAGGCATTTTGTCAATCCACTGCTGGATGAGGCCTTCCCCACACTTTAATAAAAAATGAAAAACATTTCTCTGCTTGTTAGTCATCGCAATTACTCAAGTACCACGCAGCGTGCATAGATTTTCAACCAATTAAAAGGCACCATAAAAGCAATTAGCCTCATGCTTAGGTCAATCAACGAAAGTGGTTTCCGACTTCGATGTGAAGGTTTCCGATTTAATGAGGAGTAATTTAGTTGTGTGCAGATGATCCCTCCTGCACTTACACGCACATGGCTCATTAAATCTAACCGTTACACCCCACCAACCTTGAGTGAAGTTTGTAAAAAAAAAATATACCCTTCAAATTGTCCACCTCTCCAAGAAATTGGCAAAGACAATAAAAATCACGACACTGCATTTAGACAGCAATTGTAACTTACAGGAATGCAATTTTTTTTATTTTAAAACGTTCAACCATTTATTTTAGTGGATGGCATTTCTTCCCCAAAAAATACATTTGCATAAATAGTTGGTTCCATTGTTGTTCGTAAAGTTACTCGCTGCAACCAAATAAATCGTAGCTGAACTGTTTACATTGCACGCTGACAACAATCTGCCATTCTCCAAACGCTGTGTGCGCACACTTCCTCTGATCGCGATATGATCCCAGCCTATCCACTGCGGCACACTGATGGCGGTGATTTCACTGCCGATCTTTGCCCGAGTTGAGTCTATCCCTCAAAAGATTTTTTTTTAACTGATCAAGGGGGAAGCGCCAAAATAAATAAGCACGCATTACACCTCCTTTCCCATACATCTATTTGTCTTTCCACATTAAAAAAGAGAAATGCATTTGTTACATTCCTTTGGCCGCGCAGCCTACAGGGAATGCATCAAAATAAATACTTGGATGTTTACGTGGAGAGGCAAATATGGAAAGGAGGCGTTATATTTGCTCATTTATTTTGTTACTTGTACTCTGCACAATTACACTCAATTAATACTTATTCACGAGCAAACACGGGCCTCAGAAGCCGTTTCCTGTGATCATGGCCACTGCAACCAGGCCTGGCACGAAGTTTACGAGAACCCTCATCAACTCTGTGCTTCCCCGGAGTCGGGAAAACAGGCGGTGGGGGGAAGACGTGGGGGGAGGTGGGGAAGAGGTGGGGGAAGTGGGGGGGGGGAGGTGGGGGAAGAGGGGGGGTAGAGGTGGGGAAGAGGTGGGGAAGAGGTGGGGGAAGAGGTGGGGAAGAGGTGGGGAAGAGGTGGGGGAAGTGGGAGAGAAGGGGTGGGGGAAGAGGGGGGGTAGAGGTGGGGGAATAGGTGGGGGAAGAGGTGGGGAAGAGGTGGGAGAAGAGGTGGGAGAAGAGGTGGGGAAGAGGTGGGGAAGAGGTGGGAGAAGAGGTGGGGAAGAGGTAGGGAAGAGGTGGGGGAAGTGGGGGGGGGAGGTGGGGGAAGAGGTGGGGGAAGAGGTGGGGGAAGAGGTGGGGAAGAGGTGGGGGAAGTGGGGGGGGGAGGTGGGGGAAGAGGTGGGGGAAGAGGTGGGGAAGAGGTGGGGAAGTGGGGGGGGGGGAGGTGGGGGAAGTGGGGGGGAGGTGGGGGAAGAGGGGGGGAAGAGGTGGGGAAGAGGTGGGGGAAGAGGTGGGGAAGAGGTGGGGGAAGAGGTGGGGGAGAGGTGGGAGAAGTGGGGGGGGAGGTGGGGGAAGAGGTGGGGGAAGAGGTGGGGAAGAGGTGGGGGAAGTGGGGGGGGGGGAGGTGGGAGAAGTGGGGGGGGGGAGGTGGGGGAAGAGGTGGGGGAAGAGGTGGGGAAGAGGTGGGGAAGAGGTGGGGGAAGAGGTGGGGAAGAGGTTGGGGAAGAGGTGGGGGAAGAGGGGGGAAGAGGTGGGGGGAGGGAACCACCTCCGGAAATACCGCAGGGGGTTGTGAGGGCACCGCTGAAATGCATTTTTATGCCTTCCTCAACCCCCCTCCTTTATTTCGTGCCCGATGCAACTGCCTAAGGTCACCTTCCACCCCTAACGCCATCACTGAATGTAACCACCATTATAACAGAACTCTTTTTTGTGTCTGTGGTGTTGTGAAGGAGGAACATCGCAGGTACTATCTACTACGAGCTGCGATGTTACCAGAAAATGTACCCCGTTCATCCGTCCTAAAAAAATGCGGATAGAAAGCGATTTCATAATGCGGGACAGGAAACCCCACGGATAATATGAATGGGGCTGCAGGCTATTTCAGTGTTTACGGATTTCAGTACAGAGGTAATAAAAGTCGCAGGAAAATCGGTGTTCTACATACCAGGCTGCGGGTCTACACATAATAATTTTCCAAGCTGCATTCTATATTAAACATTTGCCTTGCATTACTGAACTTGGGCTAGAAAAAAGTTAATCAGAACGTGAACACTGTAAGTTGGGGGGGGGGGGGCGTGGGACGGTTTATGTCCTTACATGAGCTCTCTCGGGCGTCCTCATGGGACAAACATGCCCGGAGTATGCAGAGGATGTCATGTGATCACTGACACACGGGCACCGTGAAGGCGCGTTGGGACGTGCGCGCGGAAATCCACACGCCCCATCCACCCTTGAAGGTGGCGTGCCCAGCGAATGCCACGCTTTTAAAGGACACAGTCCTAAAGGCGTCCCAGGCAGATGCCGAAGAAGCTGAAACATATTCAGCAATAATCCCCACGTCAATGTCAATAAGGCAATATTGTATTTCAATAACGGCAACTGTGTGTATTCGTGATGTCATTGCATTTCAATTACTTCGTAATGAAGACCAAACAAATCTCGTTACAACCACGTTTCATTTCCGATGGGGGGATTCGTTCATCAGAGTGGTGAAGTTTTGATGAAAGTGCTGCTCTGCCAAAGTGATAAATGGAGTGCGTTTCACTGTCTAAGCATTTTCACACGGCGAGCACAAACACACGGACCTCATTCTCCCATGGTCCACTCAGCACCGCGTGCGTCGATTTGCGCTGACAGTCCAAACCCCTTGCAGTTTCGCGTGGCACAATGGCCACATCTGAATCTAATTATAGTAAAAAAAACACATTCCGGTGACTGTTTAACCAAGCAGGAATTTCAGGATTTGTAAATGCGAGCTCGGTTGCAGAATCTCAATTTACAACAAAGCTGGCCACCATTATAATGTAGGTTTCATTAAGAAGATAAAAAATAAAAACTGATTTCACTGTTCCACTACCAGCTCTAAGTTTATGCGATGTTATTTTGTTTCCACAAAGAAGGAGACGGAGATTGTTTCCTTATTTAACCATCATCAAAAGCAAGAACATGGGCTCCAGTCTGCGTTGGTTTCAGTCTGTGGTTTGCATGCAGACTTCTCCAAAATAGAAAAACCTCTGGCGCCTCCACAATTGCCAGTCTCCACCGTGAGACACGGAGAGTGGCAAAACAACAAGGAGGGTCCTAGACAAGAAGACTGTTGAAAAAAGGGCAGCTTTGGAAAGAGTTAATATATTGCAATTGAACAACCAAACTGGAACACTGACGGGCTGCCCAGGTGAACAGAAATACTAAACAGAATACATTTGCGTTGTGCGTGTACTGCCTATCTATTTTGGGGTGGTTATGATAGGAATATGGTAATAAGGCATGTCATGATCAATCCCCACCGCCCACGACGATTTGATGAATTGGCATGATTCAGGGTGCAGCTCAGTTTAATAACATTTAAAAAAATCTAAATATAACCATCCCACTTGTATTGTTTCTGTTTTGTTTGTGCAGGATTGTTTAGCCTAAACGTAACCATAGTAAATAATTAGCATATATTGTAATTGATTTCTACTTGCATTATGTACCGTGGGTGTAATATCTATTTTAATTGGTTAAATCTATGCAACATTCCAGGGTCAGTGGTCATGACAAGCTGAGTGTGGTGGTGGTGCTTATATGATATCCAGTGATTTGGAAGTGATGTTGGTGGATTCTGTGAGAAACCGATCTGCAGGACAACAAGGAACCTGAAGGAGGAGCGAAGTTAACCACCTCATGCAAAGGTATATATTTTTTCCCGAGCATTACAATTCCTTTTCATACGAATCATTACAGTACTATGGATATAAAATGAGATGGCCAGGTGCCTGAGAGGTTAGAGCACTGAGCTTGTACTACTGAGATTCTGGGTTCAAAATACAGGCAGCTGCCTGTGGTTACACCGAGTTCTGAAGAATACTCTGTAACATCCACTTTACTCTGTCATTTTTTTTTACAAAAAGGGTTGCACTGCTCTGCGCGAGTTCCGAATGCATACTTTGTCTCATGTCAATAGCAATTTGAGATGAAACTGGAAAAATATTCCAAAAACAAAAACATTGAAGCAGGACTTCCTTGAAAATGACTTTTGACACTTAATATTTAAAAAAATGTCGTGAACAATTAAACAATTAACATAAGTAGTAAGAATTAAAAAAAATTATGACAGGTCGTGATTTACAACCTTGGATATTGGCAATATATTATTGTGGAATTTCTTGTCTGTAAAATTGGCAAAAACTGTGCTCGACAATGCTCGCTATGTGTTCGGTGGTGGCTGTGCATGCTTGCACATTGTAATCTTGACAATTCAGGAGCTGTGTGATGACTGATGCCAGGAAAGAGTCAAACAATTCTGTCAGCAGTGTGTGAGAAAGGCTAACGCACGCACACATGCACGTATGTACACACGCACGCTGACATTTCATGAACTACGCACTGTCCTCGCATCACTCCGAGCACTCTCGATCATGCCATGACATTTTGTCCTCTCCGGCAAAAGATTAAACAGATTTGAAATGGCTGCTCAAGAATCCCATATAAAAGAAGCCATTCTGCTTTTGCTCTGTAGTTTTGAACTCGAGTGCAATACGTCATTTAGCTCTGGAAATCGCGTAGCGTTTCAACCGATTAATTTTGACTTTAGCTTCTAGCTGCTTTCTACCATTATACACTTTGTTGCTTCTTTAAAACCAAGGTCCATCTAAAAGTATTATAAATGGGTCTTTAAAATGTGCAATGTTGTCATTTAAATACATCTTCCACTAAATGTTTACAGAGCTATACAACTACAGTACTGTACATACTGTTCGGGTTAAGAGGCCCAGTTGACAAAACAGTTCCAGATTTTTTTGACAGTTTTAAAGTCCACAAATGAATTATGCATCTGCTTATAAACAACTTACTGCAACCACATTACTTTGAAATTCCACAGACCACAGCTTCAACCTTCCTTCCAAAACATTTCTGGAGTCATTGGCAATTCCAAAATGTTTTTAAAAAGTTATATCATGGTTTTGAATATATGCGGCTTAGACAAAAGTCTCCATAATGTATGTTTCAGCAGCAGGGCAAGAGACCGCTGCCAGGCATATAAACGTGAATGGAAAAAAACCCCCATGGAACAAACATCTTTAAAGGGCCTTAACTTGGTACACGTCCTAGGACTTAATTTTATTCGTTATACACTTAATTGACATAACTAACACTGTGGCTTGAAAATGTTAACAATTATAAATTTCTGCAAATCAAATAAAAAAAAATGCATACTGCCCAGAAATCAGACCAACTTTAAAATGAAGATGAGGAAGTTTTGGATGTGATACAAGTTAATTCTGCCCTTCGCAGTGTAAAAAATGGGAAAATTCCTGGACCAGATGGTATAACTGTGGACATCATCAAAAAAGTGGGACCAACTGCTGGAACAAAATGAGCAGACATGTTCAAAAGATATGTACATAGACATTTAGTACCGCAATTATGGAATGATGCCTCGTTCTTATAATTCAAAATTGTGCATTAAACCGACTTGAAGAACGACCTCTTATAACAGTTGTATAAATTGTTCACGAGGATCAATGGAAAACAGAATAAAGAACAAATTTGAGGCCAACCGATCATAGGAGCAAGCAGGGTTTTGCAATGGTTTCTCTACCATCAACCACATACATATTGTCAATCGGATTCTGGAAAAGAACAATTAATTTCAATTACCATTGTGCCTAGCCTTTGCAAATTATGAAAATTATTTTGACCTGGTAAACACTTCTGCCGTCATCCAAGCTCCCACAAACCAAGGCCTAAATAAACAATATTTCGAAATAAATACAATCTAAGTACAAAAATGGAACGGCTATATCAAGATTGTATGAAGAGGTTACCAAACATGCATATTAAAAGAGGAATCAGAAAATGTTACACACGTTTGCCAAGGTTATTTAGATGTATTAAAATATATTTCTAAATATTGTATATAAGAAACAAACGCATACATTTTGATTTAAAGCTTTCGTGACTGCAGGGATTCATATTCTTGGTTCTTTCGGTAAAGTCACGTAGAAGGGAAACAATGAAATAATAAAAATATAAAACAATACAATTATCACGTTTCGACTGCAACACAAGCAATCATCATCAGGTGTGAAAACCACAGCAAGAAAATATGAACTATCTCAGAATTGTTGACAACTTAGTCATTTTATATATATGCACAGGCAATACTATATGCTTTTTTTGAAAGAATCACGGAGTTTGGTTCGAAGCCACAAAAGTGCTCAGCGTGCCCTTGTCAAACATATTCCCATTCATTAGGCGATCAAATTGCAAGGTCTCAAGTGAGTGAATGAGCCATCCGGTGGAGCCCACGTTTATAGCTCAACTCCCCAGGGGTCCCATTAAACACAAGCCCAGGACCTCGTCTCTAGATGCCACTCATTAATGGCTTTCACACCGGGAATGGCCTTGGCAAAAATGCCCAAGTCCCAAAAGAAATCCACGTAGACTTTATCAACCAGAAAGTGTGGTGAATACGACAAAGTGTAAATCCCACGATTCCAAAATAATATCCGATTATATGTACTCAAACATTGTATCTTCAGCAACAATACATAACAAGACTTACGGAATGCTTTGCATGTTAAGATGACAAGACCATTCTTGAATTGGCAACCACATTTCTGCATGCAGCTTTTGTGGTGGCCACAAAACTCAAAATAGCTGAGATTGCAACATTTTTAAAATTCAGATAGTACAAAGACAAGGCAGCTGTATACTGGTTTCACACGTATTTGGACTCCTCAGACAGCATATCCATCATTGCCTGCCGCTCGTACGAGTGAATGCGCCATCCGGTGAAGTCCAAGTTAATAGCGATTCCCCAGGGCTCTTATTCAACCCAGCAACAAGTCCATGGCAACACACTGTTATCAAGTAAATGGTAATGTTGAATATACTGTTGGATGAAGGCCTCACTACGCCGTGTCAGCCATGGGAGTTTGTCTGATCACACTTCTCCACACTGGTCCATGCAAGTTGGTGAATTCACATTTAATACCGAAAATAAATCCGTGCGGCTCTGGAGGCGGAAGGTAATGTGACATATCCAAGCAGTTGTGCAAATCCTTGGATTCCGAAATAATATTTCTTTGCTCTCTTACAAAAAAAATACAACCATAACAACTGGCTATTGTGGACGTAACTTGATTAAACACACTGTCCATGGGAGGGCTCTCCGAAATGGTGATCTCAGGATGTACAGTGAGGGAAAAAAGTATTTGATCCCCTGCTGATTTTGTACGTTTGCCCACTGACAAAGAAATGATCAGAATAACAACAACAAAATCCAGATAAACGCATGTCAAAAATGTTATAAATTGATTTGCATTTTAATGAGGGAAATAAGTATTTGACCCCTCTGCAAAACATGACTTAGTACTTGGTGGCAAAACCCGTGTTGGCAATCACAGAGGTCAGACGTTTCTTGTAGTTGGCCACCAGGTTTGCACACATCTCAGGAGGGATTTTGTCCCACTCCTCTGTGCAGATCTTCTCCAAGTCATTAAGGTTTCGAGGCTGACGTTTGGCAACTCAAACCTTCAGCTCCCTCCACAGATTTTCTATGGGAGTAAGGTCTGGAGACTGGCTAGGCCACTCCAGGACCTTAATGTGCTTCTTCTTGAGCCACTCCTTTGTTGCCTTGGCCGTGTGATTTGGGTCATTGTCATGCTGGAATACCCAACAACGACCCATTTTCAATGCCCTGGCTGAGGGAAGGAGGTTCTCACCCAAGATTTGACGGTACATGGCCCCGTTCATCGTCCCTTTGATGTGGTGAAGTTGTCCTGTCCCCTTAGCAGAAAAACACCCCCAAACCATAATGTTTCCTCCTCCATGTTTGATGGTGGGGATGGTGTTCTTGGGGTCATAGGCAGCATTCCTCCGCCTCCAAACACGGCGAGTTGAGTGGATGCCAAAGAGCTCCATTTTGGTCTCATCTAACCACAACATTTTCACCCAGTTGTCCTCTGAATCATTCAGATGTTCATTGGCAAACTTCAGACGGGCATGTATATGTGCTTTCTTGAGCAGGGGAACCTTGCGGGCGCTGCAGGATTTCAGTCCTTCACGGCGTAGTGTGTTACCAAATGTTTTTTTGGTGACTATGGTCCCAGCTGCCTTGAGATCATTGAAAAGATCCTCCCGTGTAGTTCTGGGCTGATTCCTCACCGTTCTCATGATCATTGCAACTCCACGAAGTGAGATCTTGCATGGAGCCCCAGGCCGAGGGAGATTGACAGTTCTTTTGTCTTTCTTCCATATGCGAATAATCGCACCAACTGTTGTCACCTTCTCACCAAGCTGCTTGGCAATGGTCTTGTAGCCCATTCCAGCCTTGTGTAGGTCTACAATCTTGTCCCTGACATCCTTGGAGAGCTCTTTGGTCTTGGCCATGGTGGAGAGTTTGAAATCTGATTGATTGATTGATTGCTTCTGTGGACAGGTGTCTTTTATACAGGTAACAAGCTGAGATTAGGAGCACTCCTTTTAAGAGTGTGCTCCTAATCTCAGCTCGTTACCTGTATTAAAGACACCTGGGAGCCAGAAATCTTTCTGATTGAGAGGGGGTCAAATACTTATTTCCCTTATTAAAATGCAAATCAATTTATAACATTTTTGACATGCGTTTTTCTGGATTTTGTTGTTGTTATTCTGTCTCTCACTGTTCAAATAAACCTACCATTAAAATTATAGACTGATAATTTCTTCGTCAGTGGGCAAACGTACAAAATCAGCAGGGGGTCAAATACTTTTTTCCCTCACTGTACCTACCGTGTTGTTGTTCGGTATGACGTCCGACGTTTCGCTCCACGCCGAACAACAGGCAGAATACAACCCCCAAAGAAACGCATCGGAGAGCTCCTTCGAGGTACTGAGTGCTCATTAGGAAATTAATTCAGCTCCTAAAAAAAAGTTGCCAGCACGTGGAACAAAACTCGGGGCATCAAGTTCAGCACGCGTCAGCAACCCCAAAACGTACGGGAGAGCTCCCGACTTTAATCGTGGCACCTTGAGCCCTTGAGCCACCATGGATGGGTTTTGTCGCTTCCACTTAGGGTGGCAAATGCTACCTGTATCCACCACGGGCAGAGAGCTTAGCATACACACTGTTTTACAGACACACTTCATTTTTATATTCATTTTGCCGTTGTGTTTCATGTCACATTGTGTGTAGTTTCTTTTTCCACGAAATATATTCGCGATCAAACAACAGTACCGGGTACCCTCTTTAACGACAATGTTTCTCATAAATAGCTACCACCGCGACCCTGCTATCATAGTTATATGTAACTTAGAAAATGCTACGCGAAAATCATTGTTAGCCTTCGTCACCATGGGTGGTACCGATAAACCAAGGGCTCAACAAGGACCAGACATTACATTGTGTCCACAATTAGTAAACCTGCAATAATGGCACTTGGCGATACGTGATGAACACATTTTATTGTCTGATGATTAAACATACGTGTAAATAATCTTGATTTGAAGCTTTCGTGACTGCAGGAATGCAAATTCCAGCTCTCTCGCCTACTTCAGTATTTTTTCTTGCTGTGGTTGTTCCACCTGATGAGGACTGCTTGTGTTGCGATCGAAACGTCGTAATTTGTTTTATTTGATTTCTACCTACGTGACTTTACCGAAAGAACCAAAGAGTATACTGTACTTGTAAATAAATGTTTGGCAAACCCACAGCTTTCACGGGTTAAGCGCAAGTCGTCGTAAAACTGGCGGTGGTTACCTCTGCTTGCTCGTTACCTTGTGTGAGCCATACCTGTTGCTCAGGGTGCACAAAGACAAACAGCCACCGTTCGGACTTCAGTACTGTGCTGTTAGCGAGCACCTTTTAAGTCGGGATTTCGTTTGGCCAGTGAAGAGCAAACCCTTTGAGATGCAGTTCCCCATTATAACCGAGGTCGCCACAGCGGAGAGCCCGGCTGCACCACAGAGCGGGCAGGCGGGCAGAGGCGAACTCGTGGTGCTGTGGCGCCCCCTGGACACATTCACGGAACTTGCCACTGGTGGGCGGTGTTGTAGTGCACTGCGTACGAACGAGGAATCCGCGCAGCCGAGTTCGAATTCCCACCACGGCCGATCATCAGTGGCGAGTGATGGCTGAATCTTGTCCTGGGACACCCGCTTCACGCACTGATCAGCGTGGTGAAGTATGAGTTGTGACCGACACGGTTATGTGTAAGGACACCATTTTTGGGCAATACCTCTTTTAAAAAATGGAACTCGCTTTAATCTTGTACCACTGAGCTGGGTGCAGTCCAAACTCAGTATATGCAGTGCCGGATTATCCTCGTAGTAAAAGTGGCTACATATGTAGTAGCTACGGGCCCCGCACTTTCAAGGGCCCCGCGCTAAATGCTTTCAAGCTCTCAATTCCGGTTCAGTGATTCTGCACTTGCTCAATTACTGTAGTACTATACTGCCTTCAACTTTATGAACGACCGGGTGTTTAAGGTTAGCGATTTGTCGTATTGTCTGGCTGTATAGCAAATTTAAAATACAATTACTTTACTATGCAGGTAAAAAATGTATGTGTTTTAATATTTATTTGTGTTTTTTTAGGGCCCCTTTATAAACATATGCGACAGGCCCCGAGCCAGCTTAATCCGGCATCGGTTATGACCGACATTGTGTGGAGGGACACCATTTTTGGGCAATACCTCTTTTAAAATTGGAACTCGCTTTAAACTTGTACCACTTAGCTGGGTGCGGTCCCAACTCAGTATACGGATTGATTAACAGTGGCTGTTAATGTGAAATGTAGGCAGTTTCAGTTGATCATGAGAGTAATTGGGTACAACTTAAGAACGCGGGATAAAACTGGATTATACACGGAAGCAATAGAACTACAATCAAGTCTCCACAGAAGAATAAAAAAATCCATTTGCTGTGGTGCCATCTCCTGCCCACCACGCATCCGCAGTGAGTTTGGAAGTTTCACCACTCTCTGTGCGATCCACCAATCCTTGCCTCCAACAATGAAATCTTTCCAAGAAACATCACGCAGTCAACAGATCACATTTCGACGGTTTATTAGAAAATGTTAATCAACAAAGCAATCGAAATTTAAAGCAGGGCTTTGTTTCCGATGGAGCTCCGGAAAATGAATTTTAACTCTCGACCCCAGCTGGCCGGGGACAGGTGGAGAAGGGGGTTGGGCTTAAAAAAACGTCTTGTTACATACAACATTAAATAATACAGTGAGACAATTTAACATTTTTTCACATACATATACAATATAAAGAAAGGTTTACTATGTTTAAAAAAAAAGACGGCAGTTTTTTATTAATTACAGTGTGACAGGTGTCAACTTTTAAATACTGTATGAATGCACACTTTTCATTTAACGTACACGATATCTGGCATACTTTGTCTTCAAAGTCTTTCGCCAAAGAATGATTGCATTTACAACGTTGAAGATGTAAAACGCCCTACCAAATGTATGAAGCCTGCGTGTTCGCTTCAATATCGATCTGTGCCGAGGTATGTCTCCACTTTTGCTTCCTACCTACATCAGGTGTCGCTGATACATGACTGCAAGCACAGCGATGATTTGACAAAACACTCGGCATGGTCTGGAACTCCATTCCCCCAATAATGTCCAGGCCTTCAAGACATTCCCTCTTTCCTCTTCCTATGACTGATATCCTCTCTCTAGAGAATACAAATGCGCACTTTTGCTGTGCAGTGTTTTTGAGATGCAGTTGCATTCAGAATCTTAAGAAAATTCATGTTATTGAAAGCGGTATTGTACTGGGACGTAAATGACATGAAAACAATATTTAACATTCAGCATTCTGGTCGACTTGCACCCATGCATCTGTCATAGGGCTAGAGACCGACATCTCCCTCCAAAGGAGACCCACATCTCAACTACAATCATGACTTAAAATACTGTACTGATGCTCCAAAATAAAAAAAAATAATTACATTCTTCTTTGTGTATGTTGGTTAGAACTTCTTTCGCACCGTATGTAGCCAACCGTGCTGATCGGAGGTGCGGCCTACTCTTATAAATATAAAATGTTCCATGAACACAAAAAGTGACATTCACGCACACGAAGTAATTTAAAGGGCTGCAAAGCAAACACGTAAATTTCATGGTTAGGAACTTAAGTTCAGTGGCCATCCTTACTTTGAACAATACCAATCACGATGAATATTCGACTCACAGTCAATCAAGCAACCAATATTAATTTGACGTGCCAATATCGCCCTCAATAAAGTAAGCACCAGTGACGCCCCGAGACTAAACTGCACTCTGAGCTTGAAGCTGAGGATTCAACTTTCAGTGCAAATATTCCAGGAACCACAAGTTACCATGCACCATCATGGTGAGACGCCGCAATGGCAGTTACTGGAAATAATTCCATCACAGTACAAAAGTAAGCCTGGTTACAATTGCATATACACATACAGTATAACGTGCAACAACGCATTGGAGGCTGGTCTGTATTGAACGGTTGGCTACGTATGGTGCGAAAGATGTTCAACATACATACAATCATAACACACACAAAACACTCACAAAATATACACCATCAATCACGAAATGCACACAATCAATATAAAAGATTGGGGCAGCATCCCACCCAAAAAAAATATTGAAAAAAAATAAATTTTGATTTAAAGCTTTATATTTTTATTATTTTATTGTTTCCCTTCTATGTGACTTTACCGAAAGAACCAAGAATATTTCAGAGAAATAATCAATAAAAAATGTTTTACAAAGTTATACTTTTTTTTACATGCAGCTAATTTAAATCTATCTGAATGTTTTGCCGGTATGAATCAGTTCAGATAGAATCAAATACAAATTTTGTATCCAAATATAGGGATGCATAATTAAGCATCTCATTGGCCATTCAAACGACTCTTCCCAAAAAAATAGCTAAAGGAATGTCAAATATTTCGCCGGCTGTGGCTCATAACAAGCCACCGTTCTAGGGCCCCTTATATAGGGACTGTCACCTTACTTGCTGCCATAAAACATCTGATCTACCACTCATAACTTCAGTAAATAGCATGTACTTCATAGTATGGTCAATTCTGCTCAAGTTTGTTTGTGCTAATAACCACTGAGTAAGGCTGCGGTGCTTCCTCATATATTCTGCTCTTCACGAGAGCTTCGATGAGCTTCAAGTAAGATATCATTTCACTTTCGATGGGGTGACGTCTGGGACCTGGGAAGAAAAAAAAACATTTTAAACGTCAGAAAAGACTTGTAAGCATACTGTAATACTGTAATACTCTCTTGACCAAGCCGCACTGCTGAGCGTGGTAAAGCATGTTAAACAAAACTCCACGACCAACAGCGTGGGGAGGCCTTCTTCTGCCAGTGGATTAACAAATCACTGTTAATCGTTAATTTGCAATGATGACTATGAGTAATGAATGACACTGACGTTTCCCGTAATCGTGATGCAACTTTCAGTAATGCAGCCAGTCACGCCTGACTTGTAAACTTTTCGATTTAAACCACATTTCGACATTTCCTCCACATAACTTGTTCGAAATGCAAATACAATCCACTTTTAAAAGTATATTTTTCTCTTGTTAAGATTCTTTCAAGCCAAGAATCCAAAGTGCCAGCGTGATAGAAACTTCCGTACTTTCAGTATCTTAATCTGCCTGATATATCACCCACGTTTCTACACAGATATCGACAATCCAGATTAACATTGCGTGGTATTATAGGTATGTCCCATGATGCATTGCACTCTGAACATCTTTCACCTTAGTTTGCATTTCGAGCACAGTTTACTTCAGTTTCATTTAACCAATTGCCAAGTTTCAAAAAGAATAACGTTTTTTTAAATTCATTCTACATCGTGCCTTTGACCAAATCACCCAGAATGCACCAAATCTCGGAAACCAAGCAAGGTTGAGCCTAGAGTGTGCTTGGATGAGTAATGGGTAACCACCAAACACAAGAGCTTGACATAGACTGGGGCTATGTGGTGGGCAGCAGAGGGCAGTGTAGCTAAATCCATTGTTGTAAAGTATTACTGTATACTTCTATGCTCTCACGTCTATTGCTCCTCGTCTTCAGCAACCCGCACAGACCAGCGTGGCGAAGTGTGGTCAAGTAACCCCCAAAACCCGCATGGCATGGGGAGGCCCAGAATCCAGGGCTGGGACATATTACGTAATATTCAGGACATACTTCTTTGTTGGTATTTTCTGTTGAAGAGTGTCTATTGCAATGTTGTTAGGGCAAGGTGATGTCGTGTGGCTTCACCTGTTGAGTAATTTGCTGACGAGAGCCTTCACCCATGGGGCAGCTGGACTCAGACAGATCTTTTGATCTATATTTGTTTTGAGGGTCGCACTGTCAACAAAAAGCATCAGGCATTTTATGAGCACATTGTAGCCTTTCATTACTGTACAATGTGTGTTATCTATTTAAGAGACATCACACATTTGACCTAATTATACAATACTGACAGAAAAACTAATTTGTATTTTTTTTACGAATATCATTCACAATTAAAATGCAAGCCTGCTCTTAATTGTTGTATCCATGAGAGATAATGATCTGCTTTCAAATACTTTCTAAAACAAACAGATTCAGCTTTTACAACACTTATACTTAGATACTTTCTTTCTCCCTTTAATAAAAAAGTGCCATGAAGGAAGCTCCATCGGTGCAAACAGTGCAACACACACACCATGACACATAACAGTGCAACACACACACACCATGAAACATAATAGTGCAACACACACACCATGAAACACAACAGTGCAACACACAAACCATGACACACAACAGTGCAACACACACACCATGACACATAATAGTGCAACACACACACCATGACACATAACAGTGCAACACACACCATGAAACAACAGTGCAACACACACACCATGACACATAACAGTGCAACACACACACCATGACACATAACAGTGCAACACACACACCATGAAACATAACAGTGCAACACACAAACCATGACACATAACAGTGCAACACACACACCATGACACATAACAGTGCAACACACACACCATGACACATAACAGTGCAACACACACACCATGAAACACAACAGTGCAACACACACACCATGAAACATAACAGTGCAACACACACACCATGACACATAACAGTGCAACACACAAACCATGACACACAACAGTGCAACACACACACCATGAAACACAACAGTGCAACACACACACCATGACACATAATAGTGCAACACACACACCATGACACATAACAGTGCAACACACAAACCATGACACATAACAGTGCAACACACACACCATGACACATAACAGTGCAACACACACACACCATGACACATAACAGTGCAACACACACACCATGACACATAACAGTGCAACACACACACCATGACACATAACAGTGCAACACACACACCATGACACATAATAGTGCAACACACAAACCATGAAACATAACAGTGCAACACACACACACCATGACACACAACAGTGCAACACACACACCATGAAACACAACAGTGCAACACACACACCATGACACATATCAGTGCAACACACACACCATGACACACAACAGTGCAACACACACACCATGACACATATCAGTGCAACACACACACCATGACACACAACAGTGCAACACACACACCATGAAACACAACAGTGCAACACACACACCATGACACACAACAGTGCAACACACACACACCATGAAACACAACAGTGCAACACACACACCATGACACATATCAGTGCAACACACACACCATGACACACAACAGTGCAACACACACACCATGACACATATCAGTGCAACACACACACCATGACACACAACAGTGCAACACACACACCATGACACATAATAGTGCAACACACACACCATGACACATAACAGTGCAACACACACCATGAAACAACAGTGCAACACACACACCATGACACATAACAGTGCAACACACAAACTATGAAACAACAGTGCAACACACACACCATGACACATAACAGTGCAACACACAAACTATGAAACAACAGTGCAACACACACACCATGACACACAACAGTGCAACACACACACCATGACACATAACAGTGCAACACACACACCATGACACATAACAGTGCAACACACACACCATGACACATAACAGTGCAACACACAAACCATGACACACAACAGTGCAACACACACACCATGACACATAACAGTGCAACACACACACCATGACACATAACAGTGCAACACACACACCATGAAACACAACAGTGCAACACACACACCATGACACATAACAGTGCAACACACACACCATGACACATAACAGTGCAACACACAAACCATGACACACAACAGTGCAACACACACACCATGAAACACAACAGTGCAACACACACACCATGACACATAATAGTGCAACACACACACCATGACACATAACAGTGCAACACACAAACCATGACACATAACAGTGCAACACACACACCATGACACATAACAGTGCAACACACACACCATGACACATAACAGTGCAACACACACACCATGACACATAACAGTGCAACACACACACACCATGACACATAACAGTGCAACACACAAACCATGACACATAACAGTGCAACACACACACCATGACACATAACAGTGCAACACACACACCATGACACATAATAGTGCAACACACAAACCATGAAACATAACAGTGCAACACACACACCATGACACACAACAGTGCAACACACACACCATGACACACAACAGTGCAACACACACACCATGACACACAACAGTGCAACACACACACCATGAAACACAACAGTGCAACACACACACCATGACACATATCAGTGCAACACACACACCATGACACATAACAGTGCAACACACACACCATGAAACACAACAGTGCAACACACACACCATGACACACAACAGTGAAACACACACACCATGAAACACAACAGTGCAACACACACACCATGACACACAACAGTGCAACACACACACACCATGAAACACAACAGTGCAACACACACACCATGACACATATCAGTGCAACACACACACCATGACACACAACAGTGCAACACACACACCATGAAACATAACAGTGCAACACACAAACTATGAAACAACAGTGCAACACACAAACCATGACACATAACAGTACAACACACACCATGACACATAACAGTGCAACAGACACACCATGACACATAACAGTGCAACACACAAACCATGACACATAACAGTGCAACACACACACCATGACACACAACAGTGCAACACACACACCATGACACATAACAGTGCAACACACACACCATGACACATAACAGTGCAACACACACACCATGACACATAACAGTGCAACACACACACCATGACACATAACAGTGCAACACACACACCATGACACATAACAGTGCAACACACACACCATGACACATAACAGTGCAACACACACACCATGACACATAACAGTGCAACACACACACCATGAAACATATCAGTGCAACACACACACCATGACACATAATAGTGCAACACACACACCATGACACATAACAGTGCAACACACCATGAAACAACAGTGCAACACACACCATGAAACACAACAGTGCAACACACACACCATGAAACATAACAGTGACTGTGTTAAGCAAACGAGGCGAGGGTGCTGGGAGAGGCAATGAGCTGGGTGCTCTGTTTATCCAGCACTGAATTATGAGCCTGCAATATGTGGATAAACACACTACTATTGCCTTCCCAAATCCAGGGGTGACCCGTGACAGAAGGTCGGAATGTGACCCTCTTATGAAAACTCCCCCAAGCCAGGCTTGATGGTCAGACCATTAAGCTGCCGAGGGCTTTTAAGCTGAACTCAACTAATGGCGCGCGGTGAGACTTCGTCTGGACATTCCAGCTGGGGAGATGGGTGGGGAGTGGTGGAATCAGCGTATGTGCGGGTCTTCAGTTTATTTTGTTTAACCAGGTGAGACCTCACGAGAGCAATATAGTCTCGTTTGCACGAGTGGCTTGGGTCACCAGCTTTGAAGGTCGACTATTACACTGCACGATTCTGTTCGCCGAAGCCTTCATCTAGCAGTGGATTGACCATGGACGATAATGACGATGACGAAGAGCTGCTCTCAACTCACATGACTTCCACTTTGTTGCAGCGCGAACTCTTGGGAATCACTTCGATGTTTCTCAGCATCTTCACGGGGATGAAGTTCGATGATGATGTAATGCACAGGCATCGTGGGTTTGGCGCAGCTAAAACACCCACACGTGACGAGGGAAAGTCTGGTTACACGTTTAATTTCACGAATGTATCGTTTGTAGCTTTGGACAAAAAAAAAACACGACTTCAATTCACATTGAGGTCATTATACTTGACACATTTATAGTGTTTTGATCCCAATTAAGCTTTTAATGTTAAGTCGCATTCAATCTATTGCTGATTAATACAGCACTATAGATATTATCACATTTATTTTCATGTTTTTAAGAGCAATGGTCGACGACAGTATATATGCAGAAACAGACAGCCTCGCCTAAATAAGTCAATACATTGTGCAGGTACATACTACAAGAACATCCCTTTATACATACAATCTTAAAAAAAAGAACAACTCTGAATTCATGAGCATACACTAATAATTTACCTTGAGAGTATTTCATGCACAGCATCAGGCACACGAGAAGTGAAGACACTGCAAGCTTCATTTTCGTTTGGATCTCAGTTGAGTCTTGGAGTGAATTATCTTTCTGCGTCTTGCTGTGTCTGGCTAAGGGGCACTCAGAGCGTGGCTTTTATGTTGTTCTGCATGGTGACGCAAACCCTCCCTCGGCCTCTTGCACACTTACCCCAGCCCCCCGTCTCTCTGGGCCTCGTCTCCCAAAGCCCCCTCTCCAACGACGGGAATTCCACCGGCAGCAGACGAAATATGGCACCAGATCCACTGAACTTGGAGCGACGCAGTAAATTTCCCCAAACAATTCTTGAACGAAAGTGAGCAAAGTACATCGGGGTTTATATACACATACTTTCACCGCGCCGTGCGAGTTGGTGAAATCAGTGAGCAGAGACAAACAAAAGTATAAATATTTGAGAAGAATACAACAAAATTGCCAAAATAAATTAGGCGGTTCAACATTTGTCCATAAAAACATAGGATTTGGTATTGCATGTCATTGGAAGGGATGATTATTACTGGTTGTCAAGAATAGCAATGGAGTGAAAGCCAAGTCAGAATGCCCGAGGTAAAGTGCTTAAATCAGCTCGTGTGCAAGTGCTAGCTGGATTGTTTCATCGTAGGACTGTGAGATCCCGATGACTTTGGAAGGCCTTCATCCAGTAGTGAATCGATCATTGTTCATGATGATCAAGACTGACATTTGGTTATTGATTAGACAGCCATATCCGTTATAAAATATTTCATTATTGTTATTTGGTGCTAGCAGTTTAAATCATTCACACATTTATAAATGTGTATGAACAGTGATGTTGCATCCGTTCATTCCGAAAGTCCCACGATCACATTTTTGGATTTTTCCCAATCACCGGAATTTCCCAGGGCAATATGTTTTGCCGTGGCTGCTCTCCAGCGCACATCTTGGAGTTGCTCCATATGGAAAGAAGTAATTAATTATAAGATACTGGAGGAGCTTAGAACAATAGGCTTGAAATAATAACCGAAAAGTTCCAGTGATGTGGGGGATTTCCATTGCTGCTGGTATTTTATTTTTACTTTAGGTGCTTCACTAGAAACTCTAGGTCAAATAAGATGTTTTAAATAATCTACCTTAAACGCATTGACGCTATGTTTTATATATGAGGCGCATACAGAGAGGTTTTTTTTTTACTTTTTACATGCCACGTCTGCCTGGTGGCTAGCTTGTTATATATTCACATGAGGAATTTAATACCTAAGCACAATTAAACAAATCATACAATCATTGTCTTAAAATTTGTCATTCCACTGCAGAGTGAAAGCCTGTGCTTGCTGTACCAGTCATCGTGATTGTTTGACCATACTTCACCATGCTGGTCAAAGATAGTTGGTGATGAAAAATAAATATATTACGTTCAAAAATCAAAAGTCAGTGGATTTCTGCTCATCTCCTCTTTGTAGCCCTAAGCCAGTGGTGGATATTCCACATTTCAATAGGCAGGGGTAAGTCTATCCATATAATAATTTGCTTATTTATTCAGGAGAGCCACACTCAGTCAGAACACCCTTTCTCGGGAGGGTGTTGTGTTGGGTTTTTATCGTACGATTTTTTCCCAGCCAATTAATGACGAGTGTTTATATAATTGGGAGAAAACTAGAGCACTCGGAGAAAACCCACACGCACGAGGGGACAACACTCAATTTCCGTACAGATGGAAAGAAATTGAAATTAGTCCACTTGCTGTACTGTTTTGATAGGCCAGGGTATATGGCACTCCAATGCCCACAGGAGAGGAGTTTCACAAGATTTGTGCGAACCACCAACCCTCGATGCCTCCACGGTGCTGGATTACAGACGTGCGCCACCATCGCCCGGTACTGTTGACTTCCCCACGAAGTGGTATTTAACTTTATCGACCCTGGAGTGATAATGGGCTCAGTCGATTCTTAAACAGGATTTGCATTTGCAACCTTCAAAATCCGTGCCACTCGCTCTACTGCTGAGGTGCCTCTATTGATATAGATATTGATTTAATGCAATTATTAAGCGTGGGTGATGTGTGCACACATCTTGCACATAATTGCAGAAAAGCTAACGGTAATGCAACTTTACAACTTCAAAGGTTGCAACATGAAAGCATTAAACAAGTATCAATTGTCTGCATGGTGTTAATGTCCATCTTGTATTCCTGAAATAATAATCGCACGTCGATGAATACAAAGTACTCGTGGCACGGCCATAGTGAGTTATAGCATGCCTATTAACACCTGATGTTGTGCTATAATTGTTTAGGTATTTCAGCCGTGATATGTTAGGCCTGAAAATTGAGCAGCTCCAATTTCCCTGTGACCCCCGCCCCCTGATCCAGTAAAACACTGGCATTGGGTGCACCGTTTTAATTTCGGGAAAACATAAGTGAAAGCACATTCCGGGTGGGATAGTTACTTGGGTGAAAGCTCTCACATAAATTCTGGGAAATTCCTTTCACTTCTTGTGAAGCGAACAAGGCCAAAACATGTCTTAAATTAATACAGTACTTGGTTGTGTGCTGCTACAAACATTTCGAGGCATCTGAGCTGTGGCTGTGACCGAGGAGGCCACAATCCCACTTCAGCTTCTGCCATCAGTGCAGAGACAGTGGCAGATAACGTTTAGTGCATTCCAACATTCGTACGGTGGAATATAAATGGGAACACACGAAGCGTGCGAGTCTCTTTTTGGGCCAACCACTAAATCATTTTGAAATAGAGAGGTTTGGATTCATGTGTCAAGCAGACACGCTAACATCGTTAGCGTGGCGGTTGCGGTGTTTTGAGAGGCCTTGTGTGTGGATGTCACGGCACCCCTCAATCTGTCCAGCTTGTAATGTTTTAATGCTTTCTTTCGTGACTTGCATTTAGTGCGTATTTTGTTTGTGTAATGTTTATGTTTAGTACGGTGTCTTGAGATGCTTTTGTATTACGATGCTTTATAAATTCGGATTATTACTATTAAATTACATCTCACCAGTGAATCGTATGCAAGTAAAACTCTCCAGTTGTATATAAGCAGTGTAAGTAGTAATTGTTAAAATGAAGCAATTAGCGGGACCCCGGGGTCCCATCACTGCCCCGGGGTGGGAAAAACCGCGTACCGACACGAGTCTTGCTGTCTTACCGACAACAAAACTAGCGGTCAATCGATTGGCCTCGTCGAGAGCTACTCGGGGCACTAAGTTTCGTAAAAAGTTGAAAAATTACATAAACACGTTAAATTTACTGCCTGGGGGGCGGGCTCGCCTTGGCAAAGAAACTGAGGATCGACGGCTGACCGGAGGGCGTCGTCGCCGCGCGCGACTGCGGCGGACGCCCCCCGGGGCTTGCGTTTGGCCGGTGGGGTGGCGCCCGTCGTGTCGATCGCCGCCTGCTGCTGGCGCTTGTTGGCACGGCGAGTCTGGGCGGGCGGCGCGTTGCTGTCGTCGTCCAACTCGGCGACGAGATTGGGCGGGATGGCTGGGTAGTAGTCGAGGCAATCGGCGGGGACCGAAAAGTACTTCTTGGCGATCACGAGTGGGCAGAATGAAAAATTATAATTATTCACCTGATTTTTGCTGGACCCCGGGGTCCCGCCAAATGATTCAAATGTCAGTTTCACTTCACGTTTTGTGAATAAATTCTCCAGTTTACATTTCACATTATTTACTGTGGTCAATAAGCAGCAAATTCTAGGGGCTGGTTGAAAGATTAACCCATTCACCACATTAGCAGAACCACAGCGGGTCCAACTAAACTGTACGTTTATGAGCACTCGTTGAAAAAAAATATAAAGTTTGTGTCATTGATAGCAGTCATCCAAAAAGTCATGAAATATATACAATATACAGTATAGATGTTTTGGAAAATGTTTTATTAAATACAAAATAACTTAACATAGTTGAAGCGACATTCACTTTGATGCATGTTTGTCCCTGCAGATAAACAATTTAAAAAAATATATAAAATGTAATAAGAGTACCAATACTTTTTTTTAAACGTTGAAAGCATGAAAAAATGAATTTCTGAACACATGAGTGTTTATAATAATAAATATATAAATAAACATTTCGGATCACCCCGTCAATTAATTTCAACAATCATAATACTTTAATCTTTGTTTAGATATTTCGGCTGCGATCTCTGTTACAAATATTAAATACAAATGGGTAAAGTGCTGACACAGGTTTCAAGCAACCTAGAAATATGAAAAATGTATAATTTTTACATATACACATTTTGAACCTTTGTTAATAACTTAACGAATAGTGACAAGAGTTCACATGCTCATTTTTACGCCACTGTTACATTGTCTTTACACATCTGGAGTATAAACTGGCTCCAACTGTGACTGGGATCTTCACAAAGAACAAGGATGGGAGCCTTCAGCTCTGCATCGGGCGCGTGGTGGCTTGGCATTGGCAGTTTCTCTTGGCGTTGGAGTTGTCAGTGCTGGTCACGGCGTGGGTTTGGGTGTCTGAGCCCTGGAAAAACACAGCAGAGCAACGCACGTCACTCAGCGCCCGGACACGGCAAGTAAAACATAGCAAGCACAGTAGCTGTGTTATGGTCGAAACGTCGTGAGAATTTTTATTGTTTCATGTATATTTTATTGTTTCCCTTCAACGTGACTTTACCGAAAGAGCTAAGAATATGAATTACTGCAGTCACGAAAGCGTTAAATCAAAATTTAAAGCACAGTAGCTGTTGAGAAATATTAAAACAGTATTGAAAATGCAACCTATGTGTTTTTTTAAAGACATTGCTATTAAATGTGTATCAATGGTACACTTTCTTAGACTCAACCCTTGAATATTGTAAACACATACGAAGAGATGTTTACAATACACGTGATCCAGTTTACAGCGATAGATACAATACTCATAATTTGCAACCCTTTGTAGATCTTCTGCTGGGTGAAGACCTCCCACCACCGTGTCAGTCATGGGCGTTGCTTGTTTCACAATACGGTGGTAGATAGTGAAACTCATATTGTGGGTGACTGGAAGAAGGCCAGAGCAGGCCCTTGGGAGTTTATCAGTGACCACAGGTGTTGTGACTCACCCGTCCAAAATGTGGCTGATCACCTTCCTCACCCAGGGGGCATCAGGGTTCAGGCAGATCTGGTTTTTGGTGGATTTCATCGTCACGCTGCAAGACAGAATAGGACACATCATGAGATGCACTCTCACAGTATTGAATGTTACGCATAGACCTGTACGTTGCTTTGGAACGCGTAATATAATGTAACAATAAATTATGTTCATGATGATTTAATAAATTCTCATTATTGCTACATATCCCGACATGTTTTGTTTCACTCACTCACCATCAGTATGCTTTATCAATATGTATGTACAATAGAATTAGTTTAAACACAGGTGAAACAGAGGGTTTCTCTTACATGATTTCCACATTCTTGCAGTTGGAGCTCTGTGGAATGACCTCCATTGTCTGGAAATGCTTGGGATGGATGAACTTGGATATCACGTGTACGCACTGACACCGTCCTCCCCCGAATACGGACATCGCTGCAACAATAAATGATACACAGGGTCAAACATTAACACAAGCCGAGCCACAGAGCCGATGAATCACAACATACATTTTATTGGTAAAGTTTTTGCTTCGTATCTCTCAAGAAACTGTTGTCCTACATATATATTTGTCAACAGACATGAATTAAAAAAAAAACTTTTAAAAGTCAAGCCTACTTTAACCAGTCGGGGAACTTAAACGCGAACGTTGTAAAATAACTCACCCTGCGAGTGTCCGACGCAGAGCGCCAGGGCGAGAAGCACGAAAAGCAGCTTGGCGTTCATCGTCATCTCGTGTCTTTACTTCTGTGGCAATTAGTCGCAGGAAAGAGCTCGTGATCTCTGCTCGCCTTCTGGCTTCTGATTGAGCTGCTTACCTTGACGCCCATATTTATACCCGTCCGGCCTCACGCCGTCCCGTCGCTCCTTCCACTTGTCGGAAGTTAGACCCTGTAATGGTGGGAAATTCCGCTGCCGAACGAAGAGTCGGATGCGGTCAGGCGAAAAACACGGATCCTGGAATTGAAAAGCCACATCCTCCCTCTGTCTATTACGCAATTTCTGAACCGATAACTTTACCAAGAAATGGAGATACGTTAAAAAAAACCGTATGTGATTATTTTGCTCTTGTTTTTTACTCAAAGAAATGGATAACTCACATGGGGTGTAAAATTGTAACAGAGCACACATCTTAGAAGAAACCGATAAGAACATGCTAGAAATTCTGCACGGAATATTGATACCATATTTGTTTTGTAAAAAAAAAAAATTGGTAAAAAAAAATATGGTATATCTTTTAACAAAAAATTATTATACTAAAAAATTGTGAAGTCACGAACAACAAACAACAACTTGAAAGGATGTAGCAAAATAAGCAATTGTCGCCGTATTCACAAAAAGTGGAATGCACCCAAGAGCCTAATCGCCGCAGAGATGGGTCGCTGAGATTATCTCTGCACTGATTGTTGCCTTGCAGGACCATAATGGTTTGCCATGGCTTGGGGAGGAATTCATCCAGCAGTGGATAGATCACACCTCCTGATGTTGACGATTCACTTTATAATAATGCAACAGGGAAAATGGGAGAAGGAAAGGGACACGGGTTGGAGGAGATGTAAGTGGAAGTGACGCCTTTCTCATGTGATCCAAGTTTGTGCCAATGTTTACTTTGCAGGCATCATGAGACTTTGTGAAAATTATCTGCTGTTGCGTTATAGTGATATGGTGGTTTAGATATGGTCCAGCCAGTACGAAGGATCTGGAGCTGAGAGAGCTATATTTTATGAGTTTATGCATCGCCTTATTATTTCCTGCAGCTTCTTACACTGCTATTTTCCTGCCTGTATTTTTTACTACAACATAATGCAACATCGTCTGCATAACTTACGCGGTGAACATGTGTAACTATTACACTCACACTTTTACGATTAACAGTACACTTAGCTTTTTTCCCCTTCACGATTTAGCGTCTTAAATCTTACACTTTTTTTTAAGATCCATTCCTCGGAAAGCAACTCCATTTCGGGATTTTAGAAAGTTCGGAAATCCCCAGTCCTGAAACAACCGAGAACAGATGTATTGTGTGGCAGTGATCCAAACGGCGATGGGTTTCAGTGCAGTCCTGAAACAACCGAGCACAGATGCATTGTGTGGTAGTGATCCAAACAGCGATGGGTGTCAGTGCAGTGGAGCACGATATTCAACCAGGGAGTTGAGTCACTCACGCAACAATGGGTGGCATCGTCTGTGGAAGAAGATATCTTGTGCAACCACAATCAATCTGTAATGGTGTGTAATTATATAATTCGAGACGATACCACAGTAAGTAATGTGCTTGTGCTTAAAGTATGAATTCAGTAAATAAGCTCTATAACCGAATATGCATTGATTATTTGCTTGTTGTCCTGGGTCAATGGTGGAAATTCCACATTCCTTTGGCAGAGGTCAGTCTCTCCATACGATGATTGTTTGACTTCCCACACCGTGGTGTATTGATCCATCGTAAAGTATTGGCTAATTTAAAAATGCTAGTTAAACGGAAAAATAAATCATTAACATTTATTTCCCTGAATTTTTTTACTTAATGACATCGGCATGTGGTCTTAAGCTTATCAAGATGTTGCCACATCTCCCTGTTATTAAATGTCTTATCATCACCTACCCATCTCAAGGTTCACATGTCTATTCATGCACACAGTCAGTTCCCATGTCACACGTGTGCCACACCTTACTTGTGCGTCATTCCTCACGTTCACACAGCCGTGCTACTCGACCAACATGAATAAGGACTTCCAGAATGATTCAGATAATCAATTATGGGGTGATATAATTACCATAAAATGGATATGACATTTTTTTAAGATTCAGAGTTCTGAACTAGAATTTAAGCATAGTCATAAGGTAATTATCCTAGCCATAATGTACGGCTCTTTTGTCAATCCACGTCTGGACAACCCCTCCCCTATGCCATATGGGTTCTGGGGGTTATTTAACCATACTTGCCCATGCTGACAGAGCACATGATGTGGTGGTTCACTGATTCAAGTACTAACCGGGCTGAAAGCTGCTTAGCTTCCAAGATGTTACGAGATTGGGTGAATTGTGTGATTTGGTTATAGTTTTCCACTAATGTGAATTTGAGTTGCAAAACTTCTGTATTCTTTAAAAGCACACAGCCTTCATTTTGCATGTCCATTAACTGAATGAATATGCTAAGCCGTTCCTTATGTATGTACAGGAAAATGTCGCAGTGTTTCTGTACATGCTATATGAATGTGCTATAAACATGCAGCAATAAAGCTGGTAAAGAACGGACAAAGGTGGCGAGAGTTCTTCCAGTCCCATTGTTGCTCTTGCCAGGAAGGAAAAGTATAGGTGGAATTATATAATTTTATTCTAGTTACAAGCTTACAATTTCGCTGAAAGTATTTAAACAAGTATTATGTGTGTAGAAACCGAGTCACGTTTCGCAATTGTGCCTCTGCCCAAGCAATTACTTTGAGGTTTCCTGTCAAAGGGTGTCATTTCCTCATTGAATAAATATTGAAAACGCCTAATCCGTTTGACCACATGCAACTAAGTGAGAAGAGCAGATCGATGTGGGTGGCACTTAGATATAAGTTCATAAAAGACAGCTAATCTCTCATTTGTGCATGAAGAAAAACAAAATGCCATTGACGCATTGGAATTTTTTGTATGCACAAAAAACTCGAGATAAGTTGGTGTTTAAGCAATATAACATGCGCCAAGCTTCGGCAACAACGTGACGAAGTAAACATGTGCAATACTTATGTGTCGGCAAATATTAATAACAAACAGCTGTGCAATGATTAACAAACAGAGCAATGATGCTGACTTCCTGAGTTCAGTTCGTAGCCATGGCTAACATCAGTGGTGATATCTGACTCAATCCTGGATCCCTCCTATACTTACCGGCACTGACTAGCGTGGTGAAGTTAAATAATCCCCATGACCAATGTGGCATGAAGAGGCCTTTATCCAGTAGTGGGTTATAGTAACACAGGACAGTTATTTTATTTTAATTGTTAATTGACTGAAGTTGTATTCCCTACATGCAGGCCGCATCTGAAACCAATGAGCACGTAAGCTAAGGATAAACCAAGGTTATTCCTTGTTGAGGCAAATTTTTGATCGAATTTTAGATTCATAGATTCATGTCCATATCCTATCAAAGCCTGAATAAAAATATCAAAATAATACAGTTACAATACAAGACAATTTGCATTCACTGTATAAAGCATCAGCATAAGATGGTATTTCAAGACACTTACGTATAAATATGTATTTGGAAAACGCGCATCTGGAGAGTTTGAAGAATAGGGTGTTTCATGATGATTGTTGAGCGTGGAAAGAGAAGTAGATTTCTCCAGACCAGGCAAACAGTTGAGATGACATTATGGTAGAAGTCAAAATGAAAACACTTTATGGAAGTGTGGTTGGCAGAATGGTTGACATGGGCTCTCGTGGAAGCAATGATATGGATCCCCTTGTCCAATTACCTCCATTTTCATAACCTGGTAAACGAGGGCCCAGTTCAGTTGTATCACCTGCACAGTCCATTGCCATGCCACTGCTTTGTAGGTAGAAACAGTTATTATCAAGATCAAGCAAGCAAAAAGGCATGTTGATTAATCACCAAATATGTCCAAGTGGGCCAATATTAAGAATATCTTGAGACAGTCATGGCAATCATGAGACCAAGCCCTGTAATGTTGGAGTGGGGAACTTGTGAAGTCACTGTAGGAAGTGGTCAAATGATGTGTAAATTAATTATCAATCTTTTAGAACTTTGGCCAGATAATCACATTTACTTCCTTTTATGGACAAAATATTTTTAAAAAATTACTGATTGACAGCATTTACAGGATTTTATTTTAAATTCTGGCATTATGTGACTTAAATAATCAAATACAGGCAGACCTTGTCAAACGCGGGAGTTATGTTCCTGGAAAACATTTTGTTGGGCAAAACTGCGTTTGACAAATCATCGACCTTACGGCAAAATAGGTTTGTATTTCTTGGTCTGAAATGATCACCCCCCCCTCCCTCTTTGTTTAAACAATTATACAGTACAAGATTCCTGCTCTTGTTATTGCACTGCAATACATGATGCCGCGTTGCTCTCCGTGTCTTTGTGTGTTTCACCTCAACACAAACCCCCCTGTCTCTCCATCACTCTTCGTACACTGCGGCATCCACGCCAAGCGGCTCGCCCCTGACATTGAATGTCCAGAACGATACTCGCCCCTAAACAGTCACCTGAACGTCAATGATTCGCCACCGAGGCGTCCGGCGAACTGACGTCCTCGACGAGTGGACAGCTAAATGCGTGCGGCAATGTGTGACGATTTTTTTTCCCTGTGTCGTTGGTGCGTGTTGATTGTTACATTGTTTTCATCACACGAAAAAAAACCACATGGTAAATAAATCGTTCTCGCAGTCGATTCATTCACACCTTCAAACGGATGCAGCATTCTCGGGGCACTACTTTTGGACGTGGAGATGAGAATGTTAGCAGCGTCAAACTGCGTATAGCCGAAACATCACGCCCTTGTTCCAGCAAACTTACATTATTCGGTAAATTGTCTATAGCCGAAGAACGTTTTCGATAAAGCCGTGTTGGGCAAAGTTTTCCTGTGCTGTACAATAAAAGAAAACCCTCACCTTAACGCAGGCCACATCTATATAATTCCACATATGCAATATTACATACAATATTAACCGCAATGAACAATCTGTAACGAATCCAGATAGTTACATTGTACACTTGTGACTAACATTCCAATGTCCCATTTCAATTCAAGATTGTACTTTACATCAAGGCCGTAGCCATGGAGTCAACATTGGGGGGGGGGCACATTTTCCAGGGGGTCTGGGGGTCCCCCCCCCCCCCAGAAAAAAAATCTAAATTTTAAAACGAATTTAAAAATTCACTAACACATAAGATGGACTTTTTATTTATTTTTTACAATAATGCCTAACAGTGTATTGTATTTATTACATTGCTCTGTTTTTACTTTTTTACATTTTCTTGTTTCATTGTATGTAATGGCAGAGATTAGGGATTAATAAAGTACAACCATAACCACAATCATATAAACAGAAATCTATTTTATAGCAATATATTGGGGGAGGGGACATTTTGAGCATATTTGAATATTGGGGGGGGGGGGGGTGTCCCCCCCCCCCCCCAATATATATTATAATTACGGCCTTGCTTTATATAATTCAAATTTGCTAACATTCCTGGAATAAACTTGACGTTGTTTAGGTTTCACTTTACTTAAAAAAGTATTTTTAAAATGTTATTATAAATGAAAGAAAATATAGCTTTACATTTTTATTCTTGGTTCTTTCGGTAAGGTCACCACGTAGAAGGGAAACAATAAAATAAGAACCAAGAATATGAATCCCTGCAGTCACGAAAGCTTTCAATCAAAATAGCTTTACATTTTTTTAATTAACGATCACAAAATAATTTACACCCAATTGATCCTTATGGCGGTACCCCGGGGTACCAAATCATACTTAATGGCCGAGGCAATTAAATATTGAATTTCTGGGAACACTTTTTTTTTCAGGGGTGTACTTCACTCCGCGACTGGGGTACCAATCAATCTGAAATCAGTGCTACTCCGCGATGTCGAAACGCCAAAACATTAGCATAAAAAAATCCGTTATCGAAACATTCAACTTTGAATAGTGCATCGTGTACAGCTCGTCGAGTTGAGTCGATTGCCACATCGCCGACCATCAACAGACTAATAATGACTGCATCACGGACATTATGCGAGAGCCGGGGTAACGATGGTAGTACCCAGGGGGTCGCCATGAGGTTCATGTGTCAATCCAATACTGGATGAAGGCCTCTTCGCTTCGTCTTAGTCATGCGGGCTGTTTCACCATACTTCGCCTCGCTGGTCAATGTTGGTTGGTCAAGATTCAGTGGGGGGGGGGGGGGTCAGCAAACAGCAGCAGCAAACTGTTACATATTACAAGTTTAATTGCTCAATGATGTTAGTCATAGTTGGGAATAAAACTCAAAACACGCGGTTCATAGCGCACTACCCCAACCACTGCGTCACTGCGAAGGTAGAAATTATTTACACTGCATCCATTTATCACGTTTATACAATTACATCGATACCGTGTTTTATCAAATATTATACAGTACAAGGATATAAAAAAAATAGGGACCAGGTGGACATGAGACTCTTACAATAAAAGCTTTGCTTAAAACCAGTTGACAGCCCATTAACACTGGAACACAAATTGTTCATGACATCAGAAAAAAAACACCAAAAGCTGAACAAACTAAAACATTTACATTTAAACGTGGTCATGCTTGAAGAGATACTGTATATACATTTGAAAGTGAGTATTAACAAATGTTTTCGGGTTAAAACCAAAACAACGTCTTTGCTATATTTGAGTAATTCCCCACCCCCCCCCCCCCCCCCCCATTTTATGTCAATTGTTCTATCGGCATCATGTAATCAAGTTAAGTATCCATTCAGATCTCTTGTTGTACAAATACAAGCCTTTGTGTTAAAAAAATAATATTACAGAATTACCTTTGACATCCCTTCAAGTAACCTGGTTCATACAGTAGAAGGGTGAACATTGCCCTACCCATGATGCCATATGAGACCAATATTTTCTGCCAACGAAACAAATATCTTAAAATTAATATAATTCACAACTACGTTCAATCGACTGCTGGAGGAAGTTCTGTCCCCATGCCATGTCAGTGATAGGCGCTGTTTGGCCCCCTTGGCCATTACTTTACCATGCTGGTCGGTCCGGTTTGGGCAGTGTCGGGCGGATAAAGACTGCTTCATAAATCACTCGCCACTGATGTCAGCAATGGTTGGAAATCGAACTAACTTTGCCGGTTATGAAGTGCAATGCGCTGCACCAACCACTAATAATAAACTAAAATTACATTATACCAATTACAGTCTTTACCCAGGAAAGCCTCACTGAGTCTCCAAGCAATTTCTCAGCCGGGTCCTGCGTTGGCCATACCAACAATGCGTGCTTGGTACGTGGATGACACGCAGCACTCTCATCTACTGACCACCTTGCAGCCCCACGCTCGTATAGTCACGGATCCAGATCCATGTGCAGTACTGAGCAGGCTCGGGTCTGCTTAGAAATCCTGTTTAGATTCCTATTCACGTTACGAGCTGTCACACCTATAATATTTGAACATGGCGTGTATTTCTTGTTATGCTGTGGCTGTTGGTTAAAGTCCGAACCACTGCTCTACAATGAACACGAATATTAATCATCAGCTATTATCAATTTACTGCTGGATTAAGCCTCCCGAAGCTGCTGCCATCTTTCATGAGCATGCGACCCAAGAATGCAACCAACAATAAATGTGTAAAATTGATTGAATCACTCTCTGTGTCCACAGTCGACATCCTCTCAAGCCTATGGCTGCCACTCTATCGTTAGCCTTGACCACTGGCCATCAATTCTTATGTCCTGCTCAAGTCCAGTTATATATGTTTAACAGTCAATAAGTATATGTTGTCCAATCCACCAGTTACTCTTTCGGTCTCTGCACGCTATACTGTCGCGGAGTTACCACGCCTCCTGGTGACCCAACCTCCTGGTGACCCAATCTCCTGGTGACCCAACCTCCTGGTGACCCACGCCTCCTGGTGACCCAATCTCCTGGTGACCCGCGCCTCGTGGTGACCCACGCCTCCTGGTGACCCACGCCTCCTGGTGACCCACGCCTCCTGGTGACCCAATCTCCTGGTGACCCACGCCTCCTGGTGACCCGCGCTCGCTGGTGTGCGGCTTTGGCAGGGAACGATGGGGGCTGGGCACAACACAAGAGGCGTCAAGCCAATCTCGAAAGGTCCACGGTGTGCCCTTTTGTGCTGCCCAGTTGGATAGCAATACTCGATTTTGCAGGGATTATGAGGTTGTTCCGCCCGGCACAATGTGCCCACTGTGCGAACACACCCTTCATTAGCAATAGAGGAAATATGAAATTCGTTACGTGCACGGTATGTGTCGCGTGATAATTCACTACGAAGAGATCGAGCTGAGTTTTCAAGATATTTCTGAAGGTTATAATTTTTTATCCTGATGAAATCATACTTTTTTTGCCATCTATCAGAAAAAACGTGTTTGTGTTGACTAGCATGTTCAGACAGACCCCCTTACTCAGGCTTGATGTATAGAGGTAGGAGAGGATGAGAAGTTGTACTTGATGAGTTTCGGGTGCTTGTCTGAATACATGTGAACGCGAGCCTCCCCCACACGTGGTCAGTACGGATTGAAGGCGGGCAGCATAGACGTTGGACCGTGGTAGAGGACAATCGCTTTTGCTGCACTGCCCCCTGCTGACAACTACAGCCCCGCAGATCCCGATAAGCTGCTCTAAGCATTGTGGTCGACCATCCGAGCATTCTCCAGACTCATTCATGCTGAGCTACCGAGGAAAGTATACAATATCATCCGTTCAATTAATCAGCAGGTAACACACAACAATACAAATATCCACGCTACAGAGAAGTACATTGTCGCCCCTGCATATGCAATCTGTAGAATTATGTGATGTCGACCACAACAATATAAAACCCAGCTTTTATATCAAAAGCCTACCGGACTCTCTGACAATTAAGTGACAAAGCACATACACATTATGAACCATGCCAACTCTAATTCACCAATGGACACGGTACCCTGTAGGTGAATTGACATTTGTTCCTTTTACACGTCCCTCCTTTGCTCGTTCCCGGAACGAAATTGGAATATTAACGTCTCATTGCCTCCCCAGCCCGCACCCCCCTCGACCACGAAATGGACTGAACGCAGAGAATTCACGACGCAGGCCTCATTTCTGTTTCAATTACCACCGCGGCCCCCTCTGGACAACTTAAAAAATCCAGGATGCTGGTGGCTATGGCCAATTGCCAGCCCCAGCCGGCACAACCCCCCACCCTCCCTGAACACAAAAAAACGGGCGCATTCCATTCCAGCTAATATATAGGTGGACAATTGAGAACTGCTGAGCGTAGAAAACCATAAATTAGATCAGAGTCCAGGGTCGCGATGGTTAAAATATGATTGAAACTTTGTCATGACAGAATATTACTGATCAATCATCCGTTGGCTACTTTAATCGGTTTCCGAGAGAAATTTTAAAGAAATATACTGTAGGCAAGTGCGTATATATCAGGCTAGTTTATACATAAGTGGACACTTATTACAATAACACTTTAAAGATTGGACTTTAAACTCGTAGGGAGGTACGTCAAAGCATACAAAATGACCAACAATTTGAAGATGGATAAAAATGGTAAGTGATTTAGATATTTTGTATATCTATACACTGATCTAACTGAATTAGAACTCTAGCATGTCTTTTTTACATTTGTAAATTGGAGACATGCATAGATTTGTGCAGTGTGAATGTTAGATTACGTTTATAGACTGTGTATGGGCTTATGTATATACATCCTTGATATCGTTATAATTGTTCTGAGATCATAAACTACAGATTGATAAAACCTAGAACAAATATATTTTTTCCTGTGTAATTGAAAATATATATTTTTTTACTAAACGTTGTTGGTTGTTCTCGTCATTAAATGTAGAATATATACATATCCATGCAGTCCACTTAGCATGCAATATGTGCATATGTGAAAAGGCCTTCTGTGAATGTATGAGTGTATAGCCCTGCCAGGTACCGCGTATATATAACTAGAATATGCACGTGCATCTTCACTGTGTAAGTCCCTCCAACAAAGAGTACAGCTGTCTCACATGTTGCTATAATTTGTATTCATGTAAAAATAAAACTCACAGTAAAAATAATAGACAAAAAATGTATTGAACGTTTACACCACAGTAGAGGACTGTAATGAGATTTGCGTGCCCTTGCGAGAGACGTGGGCTCAGGGCGGACACCCCTACCGCCTGCCTGCGGCCTCTACCTGCTCTTCTGCTGTTCGTGGTTCTACCTGGGGCCGGACTTGGCCCATGCCCGCGACTTCACAGCCCATGACGTAGTCAAGCTGTACTCTTCGAGTGAGCACGCATCACTGTGCTCTGTTGAGCAAGTGGTGGAAATTCCACATTCCAATTGCGAGGCCAGTATGACGGCAGAATCGGTCCTATCGTGGGTCCAGTTCATATCTTCCTTTGCGAAAAAATGCTCATCTCAATAGGCTTTTACCTAGGCATAAATATCACATATCCATCTCTCAGTCTATAATTAATGCAAAATATCAGGCTAAGCTATGCTCACCGGGATTTGAACTCATGTGACGCTAAACCTATGCAAATAGCTAGCAGGATATCAATTGTATGTTGTTTTAAGGGGTGGATGTGTGGCTTGTTTAATGACATTCAAACATTAAAAATTAACAACAGGAAACATTGTATAACCTCCAGCAACAGGTTTGCCGATGTGTCATTAACCAGTGAATTTCTTTAAAATATGAGACGACAGAATGTGATCACAGCAGTGTATAAGAATTGTCCTCCCTTTATCAGTCCACTGCTGAATGAAGGCCGACCCATGCCATGTCGGTCATGGGGATTCTTTGACCATATTTCACCACATTTGTCATTGAGGGTTGGTAAAGGAGGCGTTCAGGACTATTTTAGATATCACTCCTCACTATTAGCCGTGGGAGAAAATCCAACTCAGGTTACGATATTCAGCGCAGAGTGCTAAATCATATCAAATATGTCAAAAGTGTAAACTCTGAAAGGCATGTCTGGCATGTGATTTCCATACCTATGTAACAATGTTCTCGTGTCAATGTTAATGTATGAGGTTTACATGTTTTTTTTACTGCAGCAACACCGCACCCGGGTGGATTTAAATGCTTCACATGTGAAAACGCCAGAGATAACTTTGAGTGCAATCGCTGGGCTCCTGACACGTACTGTCCAAAAGGTATCTGAACGTCTATACACCTGCACTATGCATATCGCAAAGACTGAATTTCATGTTTATATTGTTTAACCCGGCGAGAACTCAAGAGACCAGGATAGAGGGACATGGGACATTCTTCTGCCAATATTGTATAATTGCAATTGCAGTAATGAACAAAGATATTTCGTTTCGATTTAAAGCTTTCGTGACTGCAAGGATTCATCTTCTTTGGTTCTTTCGGTACAGTCACGTAGAATGAGAATAAAATAATAAAATAACACAACATTGAAGCTCTGTCGTCCCGACAGGTTTGTTCCTTTCACCTGAAGGCCACTTGTGTTGTGGCCGAAACGTCGTGAGAATTTTATCGTGTTATTTTATTATTGTATTCTCATTCTACGTGACTTTACCGAAAGAACCAAAGAAGAAAAAAAAGATATTTCGAATTTGGCAAATTTTGCAGATTCCCAGATCTAGTCGTACATGCTGCTGGGGCAAGCGTTGTTCACAAGAACCCATTAAGACCAGAACGTCGCAGAAAGTGTGATGTGAGCTTACCACTGCGTATAGCATGAACACACGCACACCCTATATTAGGGCTGAACGATTAATCGATTCCAAATCGAAATCGCAATTTGAAACAAGGCGATTAGCAAATCGCAAAGGCTGCGATTTTTTTGCGATTTGAAAAGTCCTATTACTTATTGGAATTGTTTCATTTGTTATTATTATAACTTTATTTATTTAACTTAACAATTGTTCTATGTTTGATTGTTCTAGTTCAAAAAAACATTTTAATAAATACATGTTGGAAGCAATTCATATCTTTAAAGTTCTCATCCTTGAATTAGAATCTATAGAGCAGTTCATATTTTGATGGTATAATGTGGTAATGCTCCATCACATGTTTTAACTCTATAACACAGTGAATATTGAACTGAAGCTTGACTTTAAAAAAAGTGTAATCGCAAATCAAATCGCAATATCTGTCAGAAAAAAAAATCCCAATTAGATAATTTCCCCAAATCGTTCAGCCCTACTATATATCAATAGCAAAATATAGCACTTAATAGATTTGTTGTTTTTACACTGCCATAATGATTAAGTAACTCCAACGGATATATTCACAAACCCAGCACGGTGTGACCCCGAGCCAGACATCGCATGCATCGCAGACATCAAACTCGTGCCAGTTTCACTAATTCTGCTTTCATAGCTTAAGCCAAATCCTGCATTTCAAAAGTCTCCCCTGTTCCAAGACCAGAATAGAAGCTCGCGCCCTGTGCTGATGTGGATCGAGATTATTTAGCGATAGAAAACATTCCATGAAAGTGAGAATTGAGCAACTGAGCCTTAAACACACACAGTCGATGTCGTGGAAGCAGCCACAATGTTAAAACGAGCTCCCCGGTAGAAGATGGTGTTTATTCATAATGCTTAAATTACAATGGAAGACAGCTGCTTAGCTGTGAGCCAATCTCCGGGTTTCCCATAAGAAGGATAATCCTCGGCTTATTTAATAAAAAATGTATTCCTGAAAGTTGAGTCACTTAGCATTTCCCTGAATGGCATTGTTTCTTTAACATCTATTACTGATGTTGTGGGTTGCAATCGATTATACATATGTGCAACTTGTTTTAACTTCAACAAAAAATTTAGGAAGTCGACATCTTTATCCTGTTTCCGAACATGTTTGAGTTTTTATCATTCCCAATTATTTTTCAAGCCACATCCACTCATTTAAAACAAACCCTTTTAAACCTCTCTTGGTCGATATTTTAGTACTTTACATCCCAATATCCTTCGTCAACGCATTATCTAGAAATATAAGGTGCACATGAAACGAAATAACTTGAACTCTGTATGCGAAATATGAAATAAATCAATCGCTCGCTAGTGCAGATTTACAAAATCAGATTTAACTTTTTTCCTCGTTTGGGGCGAAGGCTAAAAGTCTGCCGTGCAATAGCGCCACACAGCGGTCCTGCACAGGAAGCGATTCGCTTAATAGTAATCAATAGGCGGTTAAATTTCGATTTAAAGCTGTCGTGACTGCAGGGATTCATCTTCTTGGTTATTTCGGTACAGTCACGTAGAATGGAAATCAAATAATACAAATAAAACATAATAAAATAAAATTCACACGACGTTTCGGCCAAAATGCCGATTTATTACTAATAAACCCCAATGACCCGATCGAAATTAGGGATTTCGATCGGATCATTGGGGAGGCACGTGCCACCCCACCCACCCCCACTGGCTCCGCCAGTGCACACGAGACCATGTTTAAGGGTTAACATTTAGTTTAAATGCCAAAGGCTCCAAAAGCTAATCTCAAGTCGTTTTTGAAAATCCTAAGAACGGCGGTAGAAGCTCCCATGCTACAAAGTTTCCTTGTTATAAATGTCGTGAATTGAGTTACCAACTTTTGTCCAAAAAACTATACTTACGTGGGGCACCAGCTGTTATAAGTTCTGGTGAGTTTCGTAGCTATTGGTTTCATCGTGTTGCAGTTTTCATGAAAACGTGTGCAGTGTCACCGACATATTTGATCAAAATTGCTATTTATAGATTCGAGGCTACCTTAAAAACTGAACACGACTGCGCATTTCTTAACTGTCACAACAACACAAAGCCTTTCATGTACCACTGCCGAGGAGCAATGACAACGTCGAGTTCAATCTGTAAGATGTGACTACAAATAGAGGCTGATGTTGGAGGGGGGGGGGGAGCTACACCCACATGTGACTGCGTTCTCTCGGTTTTCAAAGTACATATCTCGTTAGAAAAAAATAACAACCATGGTTGGGCACGATATAGTTAGCAATGTGACTGTTGAGTGTGCAGGAACAATGAACACAAATTGCCCAACCTCTGATATTGCAGCAAATCGGTGTTAAATCCTGGCTAGAACTTGAACGGGTGACCAAGCAGGTGTTGTAGGCGTAGGGCTGCGAGGTGGTTAGCAGATGACAAATATCCCAATGCAGCACCTCTTGAAAATAAGTCTTGAAACTCAGCCAGGCTATCCGAGGTGAATAATAGACACTACATTTAAACATTTGTAAAGGGTAGTAACAGGTAGGTGTTATTAAAAAAAACTACAGTACTGAGTATTGTATTATATTCATTCCTGTGGAATTTTTAAAATAATTCAACTAAACAACACAAATACATTTGACTCTATAACCCAACACGTAATATATAGCTTGTGCTATGTAAATGAGCATAACATTTTCGGTTTATGCGATTTCGTGTATATGCGGTGAACCTATTTCTACTCAAATGTCACTGTATGCGGTTTGAATTCACTGATATGCGGCTATGTGGTCGGATATGAAACGACATCGCTTGTGGACTGTGTGCGCTACTTGGCAGGGACTTGTCTCCTCGTGCGGTTTCACTCTGTGCCCCCTTTTTGAAAAGCATCTACTACCGCATAAAGCGGGAGAAACCTGTGTTGTTTTTCTACATTCTACTGAGATTATTTAATGTTGGCATTCATCATGTTCATTACCCAGGTCACTCTTTCAAACTAAACGACCCTGGTCTCTAAGAGTTTTCACCGTGTTAAATTAAATAAATACAAATTCTGCCCATGTGACGCGGTGTATGCAGAGAGCGAATACTGCCACACGCGGCACGTGATGGCCATGGATGGCCGAGAGAGCGTGCTGGTCAGCAAGAGGTGTTCCCAGCTCAGAGACTGCCTGCCTGTGGGATGCCAGCGCATAAGCAACGGGCGGATCGTAAGCGCGGACAATTTACGCAACAATAACCCTTGACCCACAGTGCTCCGATTACGCTCAAATCACCCAGAATGTTACCCGATCTCGTCAGACCTCGGAAGCTAAGCTAGTTTGATCCTGAAATACTTTGTATGGACACTACAATGCACAACGCTTCAGGGCTATGTGGTCGGCAACTGCATGTATATTCCCTAACTCCTTGCTTTCACCCAAGTAGAGTTGTTAAAATCTGTTTTTCTTTGCATTACTGGTAACCGCTTAGATGTCCAGCAGCATACAAATACTGTAGTTTAGTGCCGCGGTGGCGAGATGTTAACTACCTCGCTGGTATACAGGAGGTCGTAGATTCGATCCCAACCCTGACGCTTGTATATTTGGAGTTTGCATGTTCTCCCCATGGTCGCATGGATTTTTCTCCAGGTCCTCCGATTTTTCCCTCCACATTTAGAAACATGCGTTTAGAGTAATTGGCTGCTGTAAATTTTCACATAGTCACTTAATTGAGCAATCGTTTGTGGCCAGGTCACTTCTGAAACAGAGCTATATAGTTCAGTGGGCCTTACCTGTTAAATTAACAATAGTTTAGTTGCCTTCTTAAATGAGTAACAAAGAGAGTTGCCGTTACGTGATTGATGACACATTGGACTTCCAAGCAAGAGGCCGGTGGTTCAATGTAATTTCCTGTAGACGTGGCAATTGAACCCACGGTGCATGTTTGTAAAATTCCCTCGCCTCTGTCCACCCAGCAATATAAATGGTTATGCCAGTCAATCAGCAGGTCGTGTGTGGTGAGTTAAAGTGTGGCTATGTCCAAGACGTCTGACCAGCGTGAAAGAATAAACCAAACACTCTCGAGCTCCATCATACCAACAAACCTTCAGTCAGCAGTAGCGTGAGCAAGCAATTGCAAGGTTGCACATTTATCTTTTAACTGAGAAATAAGGAAAAATATATCACGCGGTGAAATAGGCTACTGCGCCATTTGTACATCGAGCATGCCAATCAGTGCATTCATTACTAAAAGTCGACTGATAACGAGCACTGGTTCCTGATTTTAGGAATCGGGAATACATTCTGAAAACGGTTTACTCGTTGTCTTCTAACAACTCCACCAAACCCACACTGACCAGCATGAAGTATGGTTAAATAACCCTAATCGTAAGTAAAAATTACCGGATTGCATTCCGAGAGTCCAAGAGTTCTATCGGACTGATGAAAGTGTCCAATTTCAAACTGATGTACCCCGAATTAATCCTTTTTGTATAGTGAAATATTCTTTGGTTCTTTCGGTAAAGTCACGTAGATAGAAAAATTAGAAAAAAATAAAGTGAATACAAATAAAATAAAAACCCACTAATGTAGAATGTAGCCTGGTTCTTAATCAGAGTGAGTGTACTGGAAATCTATGTAGACTGGAGCCTGAGTACGATCGTGGAATGAGCCACTACTATGTGAAGATAACCAAGTGTTTAATACACATTAGACTTTAAGAATAAGGGGCCGTCCATAAATGATGTTACGCACCTGGGGGGGGGGGTCAGACATTTGTGACGATGTGTGACGAGGGGGGGGGGTGTTGAGCAATGTGACGTCGCATAAAAATGCGCAACTTTAAATAAATATAAACAACACGTTCAACTTTATTAAATAGGCCTTTTTAATAAATGTTTTCTCCTGCAACATCAGAGTGCAGCGCCACACGAAATACGCACTACAATGACAATAGTTTAAAGTGATTTGAAGCATGTTTTGTTTTTGGGGGCGGGGGACAGAGCTTTGTGACGTCATACTTGAGGGGGGGGTCTGACTTTTTGTGAAGCCGTGTGACGAGGGGGGGGGGGTCAAAAATCGTCCAAAATCGCGTGACGTCATTTATGGACGGCCCCTAACGCGAAATAATTCGTATCGCTGTAGACAAAATTGGTAGCACAATATGCAAATACTCCACTCCATATGTTCCTCAACTAAAAAAATGTTTACACATATCATTAGTCATAAGGCATAAAGTAACACTACACGCCATTTATACTTTAGCATTTGTTTTATGGGGGTGAAGAGTTAATGTACAATGGACAGATGAATATGGGACATCACAATTTACCACCTGCATTGACATGATTGTCAACTGCCGTTACATTTGTTCAAGCCTCAAATATCAGGTGAGGCCTCAGCATCAAATTTCAAATGCGCTACCCTGTAGTATGCCTCGGTGTACTCTTGAGCAATAACCGATGTTTTTTTTTTAATAAACATTAATGTTAAGAATGAATTCCATAACTCAGTGTAACTCACAGCGCATTTGTGATCTGTCTTATCTCTCTAACAGGAGTGTCTTTCATGCTGTGAAGGGTCCATCTGCAATCTGCCTGTGCCATACAATGACTCGCAAGCAATATTCGTGACCATCTCACTGAGCAGTCGGGTCACACCAGTGGTAGCACACCTTCAGGGAGTCTATGGAGGCTACCTTGCTTGGCTGTGGGTTTATACTATAATGCTGGAATCAAATACTTGGTGATAAACTCTCTGCACCATTATCAAAGTATAAAAAAATATATACTTAAAACTGAGATGTGCATTTATCTAATATTAAAGTTGTACTTTTTGCACACCCACATAACTAGACATACATTTAAGTGCGGCAAACTTTCATCCCCGTGCTCTGGGGAATCTAAACAGCAGACACCATTCTCCCATAAAGTAATACAGTATTCAGAATTAATTCAATCCACATAATGAAAGTAACACTTAAATAAATACATCTCTCGATTAACTGCAAAACAGATGTTTTATTTCACAGCTGTATTTAATATACAGTTTAATCGTTTAAAGCTGCAGTAAATATGAAACCACACAACAAAGCATCAACACCTTGCCTTGGAACATTAATCTTTGGTTCTTTCGGTAAAGTTACGTGACTTTACTGTCACGTGACTTTGTAGCCAACATTTTCATGGAGAAATGAGACTAACGCCATCCAGTCTGCCACTCTGCACCCAACCTTATGGAAGAGGTACGTGGATGACACTTTTGTCATCTGGCCACATGGCCGGCCTGCTCTAGACCAATACCTCGACCACATCAATTCCATACACCCACCCAACAGATTTACCATGGAAGTCGAAAAAGATGGCAAGCTACCTTTTTTGGATGTCCAAATAAAGAGACCTGATGGTTCAATGAGCCACTCTGTCTACAGGAAAGCTACCCATACGGATGCTTACCTGAAACCGGATTCCCACCATCATCCATCCCAGAAGAATTCCCTCATCAAGACTCTGCACCATAGAGCCCAATGCATATCCGACCAGGAACACATAGCCAGTGAACTCAAGCACGTACACCAAGCTCTTAAGGCTAATGGTTACTCCGACTACACAATCCGCAAAGCTATCACTCCAACCATGAAGGACCCTCTTGAGGAGCCTTTCAAAACGCTCACTTTACCCTACATTGCAGGGATCACAAAAAAGATCTCCAAAATCTTGAATAAACACAAGATCCAGGTCCGATTCAACACATTACATAAAATCCGTGATCTGGTTCCGTCTGTAAAAGATGTGATTCTGGACATACAGTACCCTGGCGTCTACAAACTAAGTTGCCTCTGTGGTAGTAGTTACATTGGAGAAACCAAACGACATGTCTCGGACCGCATTCGTGAACACAAAGCAGACCTAAAACACGGTAGGACCAACACCTCGGCCGTGGCAGATCACTGTTATAATTCAGTAGGCTCACATGACAGACTTCTCCAAGACACACGTTCTTTGCAAGCCACCTGGCTACCATGAGAGATTCGTTCATGAGGTTATCCACATATACAAACACAGAGATAATTTCAACCGAGAAGATGGATTCTGGTTTAGCAATCATTGGAAGGATTTGATAAACCATTTCCGGTCTTAATTGATTGTTCACGCTTATGGTGGCTTTCAGACCGCATCCATTATTTTCGTCCCCCCCTCCTCTTTTCCGAACATAGATGGACTCGTCCATCTGAATAACTGCCAAATCGCTCTCCGTGGTGCTACCGTTATCTTGCTGTGGTTTTCACAACTGATGATGATTGCTTGTGTTGCAGTCAAAACGTCGTGAAAATTGTATTTTATATTTTTATTATTTTGTCTCCCTTCTACGTGACTTTACCGAAAGAACCAAGAATATCTACAAAATTGTTTCTTTTTTATGCTCAATAATTTTCATACTTCAGGTTGAACACATGGCTGTTTATTGTAGTAATAGGCACTTATGAAGCAAAGTTACATTGTGCTTAGATAGGTTATTCAACATCACAATAGTACATTTAAAGGCCAAGTGTCATTGAGAGCAGCACTTCTGATGCATATATGCAGCTAACATGTCAACATTTAAATCAAGGAACAGGTGCATATATGCAGCTAACATGTCAACATTTAAATCAAGGAACAGGTGCATATATGCAGCTAACATGTCAACATTTAAATCAAGTTACAGGTGCATATATGCAGCTAACATGTCAACATTTAAATCAAGGAACAGGTGCATATATGCAGCTAACATGTCAACATTTAAATCAAGTTACAGGTGCATATATGCAGCTAACATGTCAACATTTAAATCAAGGAACAGGTGCATATATGCAGCTAACATGTCAACATTTAAATCAAGTTACAGGTGCATATATGCAGCTAACATGTCAACATTTAAATCAAGGAACAGGTGCATATATGCTGCAAACATGTCAACATTCAAATCAAGGAACAAGACATTACAAACTGCATTAGCTCAATCTTAACACACTGTTCATAGTGTATTCATATTTTAACAAGTTGAAATTTTTAATAAAAAGGTATGGTTTATAAAAGCACTTGTGAGCACTTAAAATCATTTTGTGTCATTGTGATAATATACAGTACCGTATTCTCTGGATTACAATATATTATGGAATTTTTGTTTATATTTCCCCCCCCCCAGAAAATCCATAAATATTCTATGGGTCTTTTGGTTAAGTCACATAGATAGGTTCAAAGAAAATAACAAAATTGTTATTTTGTTTTGTTTGAACCTATCTACGTGACTTTACCGAAAGACCCATAGAATATTAATTCCTGCAAGTCACGAAAGCTTTAAGTCAAGATAAAATACATACAGTGAATGTAGCGGGGAAAAGTGTGCCTCACCTGGAGAATACGGTAAAACAAATGTGTTATGTAGTTCGGTACTGTATAGTATCCATAACGTGGAAGCGGCTGTGTGGTGGCAATAAAGTTAAGACTGTAAAGACTGCCAATAAAGTTATACAAATCTGGTCACATGCTATGGTGGCATGGCTAGCGACATTAAAGTTGACTGGCCAGTGTGAAAAAGGTTACACAAATTTGGTCATACACACACCTACCAGATGATAAGATGAACTCCACACTTTTGCTTTAAAATGGATGAAAATTTGCATCTTATAATCCAGAGAACAGTAGTCTAAGCATTATATTAAAATGTTATCCAAAATTAATGTGTACTTATAAAACAATCACTTTTAAAATAAACAAAAAATATCACACAAAATGGGAATCAGTATTTGTTAAACATACATTTAACGATTTGTAACTAAAATATATGTTTAAAAAAAGATTTCCATTATGGAGGGGACACATTAAATTATTTTTGGTATTATAACCTTCCAGCCTTTATCCTGTAACTGGAATGTAACTTTTTTTCCTGAATGAACCAGAGCAGAGCTTCTAAAAATCCATTCCTCTCACCACTCCACCATCGAGCAGGGTTTAATGTTACCAATGACCAGGTACATGGAATGTGCAAGGGCTTTATTTGTCTTTCAATGGAGATTGGTAATTTAGAAACATGTACCATGGTGGACACAAAGATCGCAATATAATCCCTGAATACAAAAATAACTCAAATAAATACGTAGTTCACAACACAAATAATAACTGCAAAATCAGATGTTGCAGCACATTTTACAGTATAATGCAAGATCATGAATTTTCCAAAAATACTGGTTTTATTTGGTAACTTGTCTCATGAAAAAACACCAATAATATAAAAGCTATGGATTTGTATGGCATTCAGTGTTGTCATCTGATCAATAACTTGTGGAGGCCATCTGAAAAGTTCTTCCAAAACGTGTTCCAGGCTAACAGTAAAATGTATCGGTTATATTAAGTTTGTGGGACTTCTTTAAATAATTCCACTTGTTATAATTTTTATTTCAATGTGCCAACTATAAGGAACATATTGTTAATTCAAAACAGTATATGGCTTCTGAAACACCCACAAATGTATTTCCACTTGGGTTGCCACAATATATTTTTTCACAATTTAACACAATTATCCCATGACAATTATGGCAATGTCTCATATAACTCTCTACATCCATTTCACAATTCTATTGTTTGCAGTACAAATATTGCATACAATTTTTTTAAATTGTAGTTAATCAACACAAACCTTTCATAAGTATTTGAATCACTGAAAGTTTAAATCTGTCAGCTCATATAACATGCATGCTGCAAGTTACACAAATATTATTTAAATGAGCTGTAAAGATGATGACGTAATATAGCCATCAAGTCATCAATAACGCCACAAAACATTTTGCAAAGCACTAATTTAACTGGCATTTTTTTTACTTTAATTACTGTGCTTTTGAAATTTAAGAAATGTTGCCAAAAAAGTGTATTTTGTTGAAAAACGGATGATCCAATCATCATGCATGTTAAATATCGTATATTGTTATATTGTCATATCACGGCAACCCTACTTATCAGACAGAAATCCATGACTCCATCCTTAGGATGGTGGTGATAATCACTCGTGCACGCCGGTCACACAATGCCCTTTTCCTTCAGCTCATCTTGAACACGTTTCAGGTAATCCGGGTCTGGATAGCCAAAGCTAAAATAGATTAACAAACAATGATGTAATGAGTGCCAATGGATATAGCTTTAGATCACCAGTAAACAATACATTAAGACTGAAATGAAATTTTAAATAATAAAACTTGGTAAAACATTATTTTTAAAACATTAACAATGCAGTGGTTTATACAAATTGAGAGAGCATACAATCACAAAGAACACATCATTTAGTTTAATAATGTACACGTGGGAATATCGCACCAAAGCTATTGTCACAACTGCATGTCAGGTGTAGTATCTGCAGCTACATTGAGTAAAGTGTTCTCGTGCCATTAGCTAACCGAGGTAAACTACAAAAGACTGTAGCATATTAAATAAAACATTTTGGTCCTCCATTCTCTGCCAGGTTAAGTTATGACAATGCTAGGTAAGGGTGCAACTTAGGAGCTAAAGAGAGACCCTCTAGAGAATGTTGGGCTACTCTTTCAGGCTAGTCAGGTACCTTTGAAGAGGTGAGAGTACCCACACATTTCCCCACCACAGAACCTGCTGAATGACTTAATGTATCCACTTATACTGCTGGGTGGACAGTGGCAGGGGGGATCAAAGAAACCTGCACATTTGCAACTGTCGTGCCGGGAGATAAAATCGAACCAGCGACATCTGGATTGTGCAATTACAGAATGGCAGCATTCCATAAATGCTAGCATATTTCTGCAAATGTTGTCCAGTCATCACACAAGGTCATCAACTGCTAAGATTTTACTCAAAGATTTGGTAATTTCTACCCGCCTTACTTTATGGGCCCGCCTCGGATGCTGGTCTTGTGGTGGATGTCATTCCAAGTGACAATGTTGTCTATGCCGGTGGTGCGCGATACACCCACAGTGAAGATGAGCCTCTGTTTGAAGGCTCTTTTCAGCAGTTGCAGTACGTGGTTTCCTTCCGTGTTGTCTGGCAGGTATGCGATGCGCATGGTGCCATGATAAGCCATACCTGGCTGTGGGTGCTCAGGCTAAAATAGACAAATTCATGCAATTCAGCATATCGTCAGTGTGAAAATGTAATACTGTTAAATCAAGATAAATATATATTGTGAACTTCATGTGGTGGTACTTACCCCTTGTATTCCACTCGGAATGGAATAAGTAATTTCAATAGTGCCACAGAGTGGATAGCCTGGAAGGTGGCCTGATGTGGTGTTGACCGTCATGTTTGCATTTATGGGTTGGTTACCAACAATAGTCCCATATGACTTGCTGCATATAGGACAAACAGGCCGAATCTTGGAAGCCATATCTATGCATTCACGACAAAAAGCATGTTTGCAATTTGGCAGTGTATATTTTTCCGTAAAATCACACAAGCAGATGGGGCACATTTCGTCACTGTCATTTTCTTTGCTGGATTTCTGGTCTTCATTGGATTCTTTGCTTTTGCTACTCTCACCTTCATCTTTACCGTTTTCTTTAGACTTTAAAAGCTTAGGGCAAACATCATCACCTGCACTCAGTGTCCTTTTTAAGGACTGACCAGATGACTGTTGGGAATGCACAATCTTCCGGAATTCTTCCAGGGCCGATGCTGGCTGCTTCCCTTTCCCGACGAAGCGGACACCCTTACTTCCTTTAATTTGGTAAACATCAGGAAATTTTTGTGAAATTAAAGTGTCAGCTCGACTCAGCAAACAGTGTCCCTTGTGGAGATTAACATCACTCCAAGAGATATGGGTAGCCTGCAGCTCAGCCTGTTCATTATCGTACAGTGACATGAATTCTTCTTTTGCAACTTCGTTGCCAGGTTTCAAAGTGACGTTGCAAAGTGATGGAAGTATCCCATCACTTATTTGAAAATCGACACTACAAAAAAGCTTTAAATTACGTATCTCCTTAGCCATCTTCTTAAACATGAATTCTACAATATCTCTGTCTAAATTTTCAAACACATGGTTTGGCTGAGTGAAACCTGTCGCCATCCCGAAAAATAAAAGGTATGTTACTAGAATACAATAAACCTAGTCTTCAAATTGTACACGCAACTTCTTATGCAGTGGTACTGCAAGTCTGTAAAATACAAATGATAAAATTAGTTCATACAGTGGGTTCATTAGCATTCCTTCCTAGAAAGCGGTATCAATTGGTAGCTATAGAATTATATATGCTGGTATGGTGTAGTGTATGCAATTAACAAGCGAGATACAGTATATGATCTAATTCTATCACTTATGGAAATCTCTGAATTAACAGCCAACATAACTCAAAAAAATATCCAGCTCCACTTCATTCTCGATGGCAAAAACAATTACTTGGCTCTGCCGATTTCTGGAGTAATAAAACCAGCACACTGCCCCAGATATTTCCCCTTTTTAGAGTAACGAAGTCAAGGAGTCAAGACGTCTCCGGACTCGTGAGCATGGAGCCGGCGCTTGACCAGTGATGGGAAATTCCACATTCTTTTCGTGGGGTCATTCTGTGCTTCGAAGTGCCATCCACGTGTTCTTTAATCTTCTGCGAAATGAAATGTGTTGGGCTCAAATTCCCTCCATCCTGTACGGACCGCTTTCCTTTAAAAGTCACCGAGCACGAACTCCCTTCACGAAGCTTGCACCCCCGAGAATGCTGAACCATATTACGCGGTAGTGTAACGATTATTTTATTTATATCGATCTTCTAGGCCAGTGTTCTTCATTGGAAGGCCCGCGGGCCACTGGCGATCCCAGACAACACACAAATGTGAGCCCCCCTCCATTATCATCATCGCGCTGATGTTAAGCCCCCCAATGATTTCGAATGTGAGGCGGCCCTCACACCGACGATGTCTTATCGGCGAAAGTGGCGGCCCCCCTCTCTGAAATTTTACATTTTTCTCAGATTGTAAATGTTGTGGATTTGCTCTCCAACACACCTGTGTGCTGTCCTAGTAACACGAACCGTCATGTTCTGTTTACGTGACAACACTTACTAAATTGGGTGGTGGCGGGTTTGACGCCACATTCATACGTACGCGATCTCACCCGACAACAACAAACCTCTGTATTATGGATAACATCGGTCGCGGAAGCCTACGTGTTAAACCAATTCGCTAAGAACAACAACAAGGAATTCTTCCGATCGCCGCGTTTGTTCCGACGGATTCCTGTGTCGCCCTCCAGCCGCGCGAGGTCGCTGCACAGAACCGCGACGGCAAAACAAAACCAGCGCGGAAATCCCTGCGGAGACGACAAAGACGACGACTCCCCCCACACAACCCTCACCCCACACGACTCCCACACGACGACTCTCACCCCCACGCAACTCCCACGACGACTCCCACCCCCACACGACCCTCACACGACTCCCACACGACGACTCTCACCCCCACACGACCCTCACACGACTCCCACACGACGACTCTCACCCCCACACGACTCTCACCCCCACACGACTCCCACCCCACACGACGACTCCCACCCCACACGACGACTCCCACCCCACACGACCCTCACACGACAACTCTCACCCCACACGACTCCCACACGACGACTCTCACCCCACACGACTCCCACATGACGACTCTCACCCCCACGCAACTCCCACGACGACTCCCACCCCACACGACCCTCACACGACAACTCTCACCCCACACGACTCCCACACGACGACTCTCACCCCACACGACTCCCACATGACGACTCTCACCCCCACGCAACTCCCACGACGACTCCCACCCCACACGACGACTCTCACCCCCACACGACAACTCCCACCCCACACGACGACTCTCACCCCCACACGACAACTCCCACCCCACACGACGACTCTCACCCCACACGACGACTCTCACCCCCACACGACAACTCCCACCCCACACGACGACTCTCACCCCCACACGACAACTCCCACCCCACACGACGACTCTCACCCCACACGACAACCCTCACCCCACACGACGACTCCCACCCCACACGACGACTCTCACCCCCACACGACGACTCCCACCCCACACGACGACTCCCACCCCACACGACAACTCTCACCCCACACGACGACTCCCACCCCACACGACGACTCTCACCCCCACACGACGACTCCCACCCCCACACGACAACTCCCACCCCACACGACAACTCTCACCCCACACGACAACTCTCACCCCACACGACGACTCTCACCCCACACGACGACTCCCACCCCACACGACGACTCCCACCCCACACGACAACTCCCACCCCACACGACAACTCCCACCCCACACGACAACTCTCATCCCACACGACAACTCTCATCCCACACGACGACTCCCACCCCACACGACTGCCACCCCCACACGACGACTCCCACCCCACACAAACTCCCACCCCACACAAACTCTCACCCCACACGACGACTCCCACCCCCACACGACGAGCTGTTCGAACCGCCAAACGCGACGTAAATGTCCTTTAAAAAGACTCCCGACGATCGCTCGCGGTGTTCTCGACGACGACACGCATGGTTGTACTGTACTTCTAGGCTACCGTGTCGTTGTACTGTACTTCTAGGCCACACGCATTGTTGTACTGCACTTCTAGGAGACAGGCGTCGTTGTACTGTACTTATAGGCTACACGTGTCGTTGTACTGCACTTCTAGGAGACACGTGTCGTTGTACTGCACTTCTAGGAGACACGTGTCGTTGTACTGCACTTCTAGGAGACACGTGTCGTTGTACTGCACTTCTAGGAGACACGTGTCGTTGTACTGCACTTCTAGGAGACACGTGTCGTTGTACTGCACTTCTAGGAGACACGTGTCGTTGTACTGCACTTCTAGGAGACACGTGTCGTTGTACTGCACTTCTAGGAGACACGTGTCGTTGTACTGCACTTCTAGGAGACACGTGTCGTTGTACTGCACTTCTAGGAGACACGCATTGTTGTACTGCACTTCTAGGAGACACGTGTCGTTGTACTGCACTTCTAGGAGACACGTGTCGTACTGTACTTCTAGGAGACACGTGTCGTTGTACTGTACTTCTAGGAGACACGTGTCGTTGTACTGCACTTCTAGGCTACACCGTGCGTCGTTGTACTGCACTTCTAGGAGACACGTGTCGTACTGTACTTCTAGGAGACACGTGTCGTTGTACTGTACTTCTAGGAGACACGTGTCGTTGTACTGTACTTCTAGGAGACACGTGTCGTTGTACTGCACTTCTAGGAGACACGTGTCGTTGTACTGTACTTCTAGGAGACACGTGTCGTACTGCACTTCTAGGAGACACGTGTCGTTGTACTGTACTTCTAGGAGACACGTGTCGTTGTACTGTACTTCTAGGCTACACCGTGCGTCGTTGTACTGCACTTCTAGGAGACACGTGTCGTTGTACTGTACTTCTAGGAGACACGTGTCGTTGTACTGCACTTCTAGGAGACACGTGTCGTACTGTACTTCTAGGAGACACGTGTCGTACTGTACTTCTAGGAGACACGTGTCGTACTGCACTTCTAGGAGACACGTGTCGTTGTACTGTACTTCTAGGAGACACGTGTCGTTGTACTGTACTTCTAGGCTACACCGTGCGTCGTTGTACTGCACTTCTAGGAGACACGTGTCGTTGTACTGTACTTCTAGGAGACACGTGCCGTTGTACTGCACTTCTAGGAGACACGCATTGTTGTACTGCACTTCTAGGAGACACGTGTCGTTGTACTGCACTTCTAGGAGACACGCATTGTTGTACTGTACTTCTAGGAGACACGTGTCGTTGTACTGCACTTCTAGGAGACACGTGTCGTTGTACTGCACTTCTAGGAGACACGTGTCGTTGTACTGCACTTCTAGGAGACACGCATTGTTGTACTGTACTTCTAGGCTACACCGTGCGTCGTTGTACTGCACTTCTAGGCCACACGTGTCGTTGTACTGCACTTCTAGGAGACACGTGTCGTTGTACTGCACTTCTAGGAGACACGTGTCGTTGTACTGCACTTCTAGGCCACACGCGTCGTTTTACTGTACTTCTAGGAGACACGCGTCGTTGTACTGTACTTCTAGGCTACACCGTGCGTCGTTGTTCTGCACTTCTAGGCTACCGCGTCGAACTACGGCACACAATGATAGTCGAGTTCACAATCACTCAATGGGGCGGTGGGATTACGACGCGATCTGACGGCGTAGCATCGCCACGTCGAGCGCGCCAACGTCAACACAACAACAACACACGCCACCGCCATGCTACACAGACGCGACATCGTTTCGCGGTCAGCTCGATCGAGTTTTCGATTACAATTCTGAAGTTCACGTCGGGAGATCGAACATCGAACGACTGCATCCTCGGTACGCACCACCTGGGCCCCCCCCCCGCAGCAGGCGCCTGTTTCCCCGCGCTGCCGATTCGGCTGCCGATTCGCGCCTTGATCAACCGAATCAATCCCCCGCCGCGATTCATTTTACAAACGATTGATCAATTTTTCCCCGTAAAAAAAAATGTCTGATAATTATGATAATAACACGAATAGTAATGAGAATTAAAAGCGAACCTTTTTTTTGTATTGTTGAGACGTGAAGGAAAAAGTTTGAGGTTTGTTTGTTTGTTTTAAAGCGCGGCGATCCCCTTGGAAGACGGTAACGAAATGAAACTTTTGTGCGACCTGAGCAGGGGGGGGGGGGTTTCCGAGCAATGACGTCACAGTTCCTACCACCCCCACGTGACGCCTGTAGTGTCACGTCGATGAAATGTGTTTTTATGCGCATGCATAATGATGTAATGGTTACCATACGAATAACCCCACCGGTAATTGGATGCCCATTGTAATTCACATGCATGCATTAAGTGACGACATCAAATTTATTCCTCTATTTAAGAACGAAACAGGAGGATTTATACACAAATGTGTCTCTTGGCTGATGATGCTAGCTGTAATTGCGTACTGGCTAAACGTCGTCCTCGAATTGTAAATGTTGCGGATTTACTCTCCAGCACACCGGTGTTGCTATACTAGTGACGGATTGCCATGTTATGTTTACATGGCAAACCTTACCAATTTGCCGAGTCGGGTGGTGGCGGGTTTAACAACACATGTATATTTACGCGATCTAACCCAAACACTTCTTATGAAATGGTTTATCATTCACCAAACTCGCTCTATCCACTGCTAATCTAAGTCATCAACCTCCCAGTGCCTCCCATCCCCCCAACTCCCCCTGATGCCACTCGCTTAGGGGGTAGGCAACCTGCGGCTGCATGCGGCTCTTTTCTAGGACTGCAGTTACGGATTTTGAAATTCGAAAATAAAATGTCTCTTCTTGCTATTTGTTGCCTGACCCCTGACCATGGGAGTCCAGTTCACCATGGGAGTCCAGTTTACCATGGGAGTTCAATTCACCATGGGAGTCCAGTTTACCATGGGAGTCCAGTTCACCATGGGAGTCCAGTTTACCATGGGAGTCCAGTTTACCATGGGAGTTCAATTCACCATGGGAGTCCAGTTTACCATGGGAGTCCAGTTTACCATGAAAGTCCAGTTTACCATGGGAGTCCAGTTTACCATGGGAATCCAGTTCACCATGAAAGTCCAGTTCACCATGGGAGTCCAGTTTACCATGGGAGTCCAGTTTACCATGAAAGTCCAGTTTACCATGAAAGTCCAGTTTACCATGGGAGTCCAGTTTACCATGAAAGTCCAGTTTACCATGGGGGTCCAGTTTACCATGGGAGTCCAGTTTACCATCATGGGAGTCCAGTTTACCATGAAAGTCCAGTTCACCATGGGAATCCAGTTTACCATGGGAGTCCAGTTTACCATGGGAGTCCAGTTTACCATGGGAGTCCAGTTTACCATGAAAGTCCAGTTTACCATGGGAGTCCAGTTTACCATGGGAGTCCAGTTTACCATGAAAGTCCAGTTCACCATGGGAGTCCAATTCACCATGGGAATCCAGTTTACCATGGGAGTCCAGTTCACCATGGGAGTCCGGAGCCGCATGCGGCTGGCTCACTAAGGACTGTTTCGTGACTTTATTAAGGATCACCGTCTCGTATCCACATACAATTGCAGCTCTTGCAATATTGCGGGGTTCGTTTTTTTACCGAATCCGACAAAAATGTCCCTTGTTGTTTTGTTTGCCGACCCCTGCACGAGCTCCTGCATACGAGTTGGGCGCGTTACCTTATTTGGCTTTCCACATTCCATCCATCAGCTTAATCAGCCAATTGTTTTTTTTTATTACGCTACAGTATCAGAATGCATCTGGCGGCATCGTCGCAAAGTTGGTAACATTGGCCAAACCGAAACCCCAGAAAGCGAAGTTGCGGTGTTTACAACACGGGACGTTGCGCAACATTTGAATAATGTCATATACTGTATGTGTACGAATAATACACTGCCCAACGTATACGCAGAATCTGAATCAGTATTTATGCTGGAGGAATCCAATGAGCTATGAAGCTATTTTTCACAGATGTCCAATATCAGTCCACATGCTGGCAATTGTATTTTTTTTTACCAGGGCACACGGTGTTCGTGTTGGCTCTTGCTTACAACCATGCAATTCTAGATTTAAAGCTTTCGGTAAAGTCACGTAGGTAAAAAGAATAGAAGACATGCACTTTGACAGCTATGGCGTGTTAAGAGCATGAAACCAGGTTATGCCGTTTAATTAAATTGAATTAGTTCTAGATAAATAGCACTTCACATACCAATGAAAAGGCCCCCTAAATCAGGAGCTAGAGTGTTGCCAAGTTAGAAAGGGGCTGATCCACATGGTATGGAAGCTCATTCACAAATACTAACCTAATGTACCAGCTGCAGGGAATGGCTTTTGTGAACTGCAGTTACATTGAACTTAAAATGTAGGTTTTCAGTTGATCCCGAGTTTAGAGTGCCTGAAGATCAAAGCAATTTGAACAAAACGTCGTATGTTGATGTTAAATTCAGTCCTGTCTTGAGCTAGTGGGAGAGCTTTATTGGTCAGAAATTGATCAACACATTGGCCCGTATAAATGTTTGTCAACAATAATGTTGACATAACACTACCACGTGGCCTAACTTAAAAATAAAATATGGAAAATGTAATTTACATTGTCTTTCGACCATAATCTCAGGCATGAGTCACTGCTATGTTGAATGAACACTGACCAACAGTGGTTTGTAATACACATTCACTTTAATAATGCAATCAATTGCGTAATATCACAAAACGTGCATTTCTGCAATATGCATATTAGAGTACAGCATTTCCCTTCTAACCCGAGTGTAATTCGTGCCGGTAATATTCCGTCTGCAATGTGCCTGTGCTTTACAATGACTCCTAGGCCATGGTCGTGATCATCTCACCTAACAGCTCACCGAACTGAAAGTATCTTAGCAGTACCAATCCGGTACGAGAGAGGAATATTTTTGATCTGGCAAAACTGTTTCAGATTGTAGAATGCTTAGCCATTTCTGTCACTGCAGGGATCTCTTGCAGTTACAGTTATGTAAATGCCAAAGTTATTTTAAATTCCTATTCCCTCCCCATATTAGACGATAAAAATCAGAACTCACGAAGTGCCTTCTAAACCAGCGTAGGGTTTCCGCAACATGGTTATATATTTCGTATGATGCAAGATCAAGAATAATCGCATTTCCCATTTTTGATACTGTAATATTATATAGTGTTTGATGGTTTTATTGATTTTTTTTCATAACACGTTTTAAAAAAAAATATACCTTACCCATTAAATATATTCTTTGGCAGCCGTGTTGAAAAGTAAATGACACCATGGCAATTACAGTAAATGACAAAATCATCTTGCAGTGCAATTAATTAGTTATCGCATAGCTGACAGCAATTGCGTTATAGATTGTAAAGTTTCAATGATTACACCATTTTTGGCAGGCCTATATTGAGTGCAGAGAAGATAAGTTTGTCAACATTAAAACAATAAACTAAGAAAGAGTACTATATCCTAAGGGCTGCACTGCAAATGGCAGATTTTTTTTAATCAAAGCACAACACGTGACAACCTTCATTGGCTCCATCAATGACATCGGATGCAACATTTCAATGTTCAATCGTAGCATTCTTTATACAATACGTTAAAATGTGACGTAATATAAAATAAAAGAGGTATGATTTATAGAAAACTCACAAGTACCTCCGATGCATTTACTGTATTATCATTTTGGTGTCATTCTGCTGATATAAACCATAATGAAAGTATAGTATACTTGCGAAGCAATTAATTCAGTATTGATATGAAGGAAGTGCTTTGAGGATGTAACTTTGAGAACACAATCAGTGGTAAATCCAGTATATGTTAAATATGAAGTTTATAGTTTTAATAGAACAAAACAAATTCTATGGTTACAAAATAATAGGAGAGGGAAAACTATCTTTTTATTTACTTTCCAGAATTTATCCTGAAACCGCAAAAAAAATCACTCTTGTCATAGAGCATGTTTTTGCTTTTACCTATCATCAGGAGCATGACGTGCAACAGCTGCATTTGTGTTTGAATGGAGATTGGTAAATGTGGAAACTGTACCATGGAGGGCACAATAACAGGGATAACAAGCCTTAAATAAAAGAAAAACTGAAGACAATAGTTTGTTATACAACTGGTCACTGAAAAATCAGATGTTGCAGTACATGTTACATAATATATAGTATTAAAGAAGTCCCAGAAGTGTTACATTTATTTTGTTACTTTGTTCACGTGAAAAAATATTCACGTGATAAAAATATATACAGTGTATATGAAACCTACTGTATTGCATTTACATTTGCCATCTGATAAAAATATGAAACTTACTGTATTGCATTTATATTTGCCATCTGATTTAAAAAAATAATGTGTTGGCAGCATATTTTCACTTTTACAAATAAGTTCCAGATGTATTTGTGAATGTGATGTCATCCATGTCTTATTTTAAAAATATATAATTCATATTTAATGTGGCAACTGTACATTAATTTATCGTTATGGTAAACCGGTGCATAGCTTTTGGAACACGTAAGTAAATTATCAAATTGAAAACCATTCTTCATCAACCTCATCTTCATTTGATTTGTGATGACCACTTATTCACGACGTTGGTCACACAATACCCTTATCCTTCAGGTCATCTTGGACACGCTTCAGGTAATCTGGGTCAGGATAGCCATAGCTAAAATAGATAAAGAAAAGAACGGAAAATATATCAATGGATTTTGCTGAATATCACTGGCAAATAATACTTTAACTATTAATTTAAAATAATACAACTCACTCCCCAATGTTTTTATTTTAAAACACTGGGGAATGGTAGTTTACCCACTGGACTCTGTAACTTAAGCATTTTGCTCCTCGGCACTATTAGGTTTTTGTTTTAATGACAATTCTACTCTCGCATACATTTTCAAACATAGACTGTATCCAACTAACCAACCTCAATTCTCATCCAAGATGTCATTCATTCTAAGATTAGCAAAATAAAATTTTCCCGCCTTACATGAAAGGTCCACCGTAAATGCTGGTCTTGTGTTCGATGCCATTCCAAGTGACGAAGTTGTCGACGCCAGTGCTACGTGATACACCTACAGTGAAGGTGAGCCTCTGTTTGAAGGCTTTTTGCAACAGGAGCAGTACGTGGTTTCCTTCCTGATTGTCTGGCAGGTATGCAGTCTGTGACATGCCACGATAAGCCTTTCCTGGCTGCGGGTGCTCGGGCTAAAGGTGTGAATTAGAAGAACATCATATCAACGGTAATTATAATAACATAAACACTTCAAAAAGGTAATTATTAAACCAAGATAATAATTAATCATGCATATCATGTAGTAATACTTACCCCTTGAACTCCATGTGGAATTGTGTAACTAATTTCAATCCTCCCACAGGTTCGATAGCCTGGAAGGCGGTCTGATGTTTTGTTGACAGTCATGGTTGCATTTATGGGTTGGTTGCCTAAAGTATTTCCATATGGCTCGTTGCACATAGGGCAAGCAGGCCGAACCCTAACAGCCATATCTATGCAACTGCGGCAAAAGGCATGTCTGCATTTTGGCAATATATGCTTTTCTTTAAAATGTGTTAAACAGATGGGACACTCGTCTCCCCTCTCATTTTCACTTCTGGATTCCTGTTCCTCATTGGCTTCTTTGGTTTTGTTCCTTTCTCTTTCGTCTTTACTGCTTGCTACAGAGTTTAAACTCTTCCGGCCATTGTCATCACCTCTACGCTGCGATCTTTTCAGTGAATGACTGTGTACCTGTTGGGAATGCACAATCTTTCGGAACTCTTCCACGGCTAATTTTGGAAGATTTCCTTTGCCAACAAAGCGGACACCCATGTCATCTTTAATTTGGTAAACATGAGGAAATGTTTGTTTAATGAATGCGTCAGCTTGATACAGCAAATGGTGTCCCTTAGGCAGATTAATGCTACTCCAAGAAATATGTGCTGCCTGCAGCTTAAGAAGCGCTTTTTCATACAGTGCCACGAATACTTGGTTCGCCACTTTATCGAAGGGCTCCAGAGTAATGTTGCACAGTGAATTAAGTATGCCATCACTAATTTTAAACGTGACACCGTGCTTCTTATTCAGATGATCAAAAGCCTCATCCATCTTCTCGAACATGAATTCCACAATATCTCTATCTAAATGTTCAATCAAGTGGCTAGACAGACTGAAACCTGCTGCCATCCTGAAATGTAAAAACGATGCGATTCAGATACAATAATAAGTCTTGTCTTCAAATTGTGTGCGCACCTTGACGCAATGGAATAACAAGCCTGTGAAATACAAATGATAGGTAATACAGTGAGTTCATAAATTATACAGTTTTCCCCATAAAATGTTAACTGGTAGGTATTTTAAAGACACTTAACAGATGCCGGCATGGCTCAGCCTTTAAAAAGAATAACCCAGCTATATTTTATTGGAAAAGAACAGGAACGATTAATATTCCACTGCTTACAGAGATACATCCAAATAACAATTAAACATTAAATGTTGGAAAATATCCATCTCTGCTTCATTCTAAATGACATGACCAATGAATAAACTATCCTCATTTCCGGGCTAATACAACACCATACTACCCCATGTTCCACTTTTTAAAAACAAAGTCAAGGCAGCTCCCGACTCAGACAAGCATGGGGTGGCAACCGAGATATTGATTTACAGTCCACATTCCTATCATGGTGTCAATCTATCCATCAGACACCTGCATTTACCTCTCGTATGTAAGTCTGACAAATTGGCTGCTTGTTAACTCAAACGCCCTCCATCTGTTCAAATCTTGAGCTTACGCTTTAACTTTATTTTATTGTAAGGAACACTTGAAGTCATCGAGAAGTTTTACTTTTAATCCCTTGCCTCTTTCCCAACACCCTTCCGTCTAAAACCTTCTCTCGTAATGTCTTCACCTCTGATAATGTCCCAGCCCATGGAAACAGAGTCCGTAGCAAGGATACTAAACCACAGGCTCTATTACTATATTACTTGGAATCTAAGTTTAGGCGACTACAATGGTAAAAAAATCAACTTCCGGAAAATGACAATTCATCGCATCGCCGAGTCAATGATTAGACCCCTAATTATAACCACGATTATAGCAACGAATTAAATAGTAATGAGCGATTATACTTTAAAATGTTAATCCATAAAAACCACACTACAACAAACCTCTGAGACGTGAAGATGCATCAAGCAGTGTCAGAAGCGCGGCGAACTCGGGCCAGAAGGGGCAAAATGAAACTTACAGGGCCACAGAGCGGGGGTTTCTGAGCAATGACGTGACACTACTTCCTACCACCATTCTTTAGTGGCTGCCCAGCCACGTACAAAAACTTTAGTTTTCCTCATCATCAGCCATGCTCTATCAGCTGCTGAATCTAAGTCACCATCACCTACCCAATTTCCCCTGATGCCACGAGCTCATCTCATCGCTCCTTCTCCGCGGTGGTCGTCCACCGTAGCAGCGTTCCATCCTTTGGCTTCCACATTCCATCCATCGGCTTAATCAGACACTTGTTTTTATTACGCTACAGTATGTATACTGGATGAATCCAATGAGCTATATAGATGTACGGTATCAGTCCACATGCTGGCAGTTGTAGTTTTGTTAAACAGGACGCACGGCGTTCGTGTTGGCTCTTGCTTACAACGGAAGACACTTCGCATTCCGATTGAGATAATTTACTGTCAGAAATCGCACCTCCTGGCTTTGACGTTCCTCGAAGACACTGGTGTAACAATAACAATCTCACGACAACACCAGCAGGCCGATGTAGGCATCTCCTTCATGAACAGAACATTTAAGACAAAGCCACAGCAATAATGCCACTGTGGACACACAAATCAAACCACATAGCAATCCCCACTGTAGACTACGCGTCTTCAGCGGAGGAGCAGCAAAACTTCACGAACTCCTGAAGCCCCCCCCTACCCCTCGTTGCGGCTGACAGACCTCGGCATTGGCATTGATCTCCTGAACATACTGCCGTCATACGCAAGAAAGGAGTTGCACAACATACATTCACACGCAATATACAGTACGAGAAAACACAACCATGAAGTGCACGCTGGCTTGCAATGTGTAAGTACTGCAGAGACGTTTAAGCATGACCGGTTCATGCGGTTGCGTTCTGGAAATCCCCGTGAATGCCAGCATGGGATATTGGAGCTGTTTACAAACGCCCAAGGTCATCACAGAGGTCAACAGCAGTTGTATTACTGATACGGCACTATATAGTGCCTGAGTGCGTGTGAGTCAACAAGCAGAACTACTGCGGTATACTGTCGTGAAATGTGTGCAGCACATACAGCACGTTTTGTCCACCCACTGCTGGATGAGGACCCCCCCCTCCACCACCGTGCCATGCGTCTCGTAGGGTTTGTTTTAACCATACTTCACCACGCTAGTCTGTAGTGCGGTTTGGTGAAGGCGGGAAGCATAGAAGTTCTGCACTGTGCAATAACTGATGTTGTATGCTGTATAGCCGATAACAAATTGCCATGCGTGGTGGCCCCCCATATAAGCCCTAATCCAGGCTCAAACTCGCTTAGCTTTCATAGATCTGACGAGATGGGGGAGTGCATTGCGGGCGATTTGGAAATACGCAGTAGTGTAGCAATAGGGATGCACAGTGCACATTCATATTATTATGAATTGTCAAAAAATGTGGGGTTGCGAATCAACATTCAATGATCTCTTTTTTGTATTAATCACGGTGTAGATTTTAAACTTCTCGTTTCACCTCATTGAGCATAAAGGTAATATAAGCACATCGTTTTCATGTGATTTTCAAACACGCTGCAATCGAATATAGGTATAGGCCGAGCAGTCGAGAGGGCAATAGAGTGCCGAGGGTCATCTGGGCTGCGTTTGAGTTTTAATGGCTCAGGAACGTGTCGGTGTTGCCACCTCCATGACGTGCAAAAGTCACCAAAAGAATCTCGACAACTCACCCAAACACATTAAAAAAAAAACTAAACCATCCCCATCCTACCAGGCAAAGCCCACTGAGGTATGAACTTATTATTCAGAACAAATGATAGCTCAACAATGTGGCCCATCATTTGGACATGTATAGCACCAAAATAGTCTCAATGCATTTGCGATTTGTCTGGTAAAGTATGGTGTTTAGATTAAATTATGAAATAGCGTGTAACACAATGCTACGTTGTCATCCACAACTTAGGTAAATCAGGTTCATTGTACAGTCCGATTAGAAAAAAAACTTATTTATTTGGTAGAGTACAGAGGGCAAGTTGTAAAAGTCAAGCAACATTGTTGCGTGGACTTTATACCGAAATCCTATGACATCGTATAACACAACACATGCGTATTTTCATAAAAATGTTGAATACCCTGTATGTTAGGCATTCACCGAAAGATGCAATTTCATTATTTTGCACACATTTTATATACCGTGTAGAATATCTGTGAAGCGTTAGGAAAGTTAATATGGTTGGAGAATACTCTGGGTTTTTTTCGGTAAAATCTAGAATGGTTGGAGAAATAAAATAAAAATCCAGCAAAAAACTGTTTGATTTTTCAAGAGACTTTATTAAAATGCTAATACTCTCTTTGTGAATGTTTTCTGTATTACTGTGCATTGAAATGTACCTGAAGTGGTTTTGGAGAATATACGGCTCAGAATCTCTAAATTGGTTAAATGTAAAGGAATGGGTTCGTGACTACTGTATATATCCGAGTTTGGTGTGAAATGTTAATATTAATGACACGAGGTGAAGACCAACCAAGACAAACGCAGCTCCACAACGTAATCACAGCTGGACTTAACCATTATATCCATTTATCATAAGCATAAAAAAGTTTATCTTAACCGACGTATTCCACAGCATGTTACTTTTATTATCGCTGCATGCCACTTTTGCCAGTACAATTATTACACTTTGGACAACGTTTTTCGATTCGATGCGTACATCCATCGTTGGGCCTCAAGTTTGAATAATTCGTCGGCGAATGGATGCAAGCACACGCGCGCACACACACACACGTGGGTAAAACATCCCAGAGTGTTGTTAAAGGGTTAAAGAGTCGTCGTCATCATCATCATCAGCACCACGATAATTCACCAGCAGGAGGAAGACAAGCGGCAGGAAGTTTGGAGAGCGCCACTCGCAGGCGCCTCGAGTTCCGCGCGGGCCCCGACGCTTCTCTCTCCGACAAGTTCTGTTGGGTTTGTAATCTAGAACTATTTACACTTGTTAAGTTAAAGTCGGTTAACGAGTTTACCCGATACGTTTAACGTCACACAGCAACGGTGGTTTTGTGTGTGCGTGTGTGTGCGAACGTTTTAAAACCGCGTGTATACTGTGTGGCGTTCATGCGAACGATCGCCACTGGAGCTATATGCAGTTTTTTTTTTAAATCTAATTTAATTCTTTATAACTGCCTTGTGTTGTTTAGTTTGTTGTCCTTCTCACGCTCCGATTAGCACGGACAAAACAGAAGTTCACATGTGGATTTAGTTTCGAAGCAAGAGGGAAACACGAGATACATTGGTGTGTGGACGTGTGTGCATGTGTACGCGTGTTTGTTTCTACATTTCACATTGAATAGAGACGACACATTTGACGGGGCTTGCCGAGAACGAATGGAGAAGTATAAGGAGGGCAGTGAAGAGTCTGAGTTAGTCACTACAGCTGATGGCAGTGAAGAGTCTAAGTTAGTCACTACAGTTGATGGCAGTGAAGAGTCTAAGTTAGTCACTACAGCTGATGGCAGTAACGAGTCTAAGTTAGCTAAGACAGGTGATGGCAGTGAAGAGTCTAAGTTAGTCACTACAGCTGATGGCAGTAACGAGTCTAAGTTAGCTAAGACAGGTGATGGCAGTATCGAGTCTAAGTTAGCTAAGACAGGTGATGGCAGTAACGAGTCTAAGTTAGTCACTACAGCTGATGGCAGTAATGGATGTGAGTTAGTCACTACAGCTGATGGCAGTAATGGGTCTAAGTTAGTCACTACAGCAGATGGCAGTAACGAGTCTAAGCTAGTCACAACAGGATATAGCAGTAACGAGCTTAAGGTAGCCAAGGCAGGTGAGCGGAGCAAGGTGTCTGTGTTCAGTGAGGAACCTCGTCAAGACAGCAACAGGCAGGAAATTATTTCCAAGATCAAGAGGGGCCAAACAGCTGTGGCATCGAATGTAGGAGGGACGGACGATAGCACGAGTTCACATGTGCAGCTGATGGAGGAGGAGACTGCTGTACTCGTGGAGAACCTGCCTCGTGACCTGGACAAGGTACTCAAGGGGAAACTACAGAAATATTTCCAGAGCAAGCGGTCCGGTGGTGGGGAGTGCCAGCTGATCTCTCACCGGGACTCAAAGCGCAAAGCCATCGTGAAATTCACCTCTAAACAAGGTATGGTAGAGCAACCTGTATGTCCACACACTGCCAGCCCACGTCCCAATTTGTTTAATATGGTTTGTGTGCATAAAGGAGAAATTGCAGTGTAATGATGTTGCCCATGGCCTGCCCGCGTTTGCCCTCCACCTCATGGCGAACAACATTGTAAAACCAATCACACAACGCGGTTCGAATTCGACCCTCGATCGATGGCTGCGCCATCGCCGCACACGTGTCGAATAGTCGAATAAAAAGTAAGGGACAAGTCCTTACTTACTAACAACTAACATTTTTCATTGCTGGAGGAGTTGCCCCCCCTACCTGAAAATCCTGGCTCCGCCATTGGTGCCTATCACTCCCTTCTGTAGCCCCATACGTGCCTCTTTATTCCTATGAAAAAAATCAATTTGGTAAAAATAATGTGGATCACATGATGTTTAACAATACTGATTAATGTTACACATGTGCAAGACACTGGACACATTGCAAAGGAAATACATGCTTAAAGCTTTCGAGCCTGCAGAAATTAATATTCTTGGATCTTTCGGTAAAGTCACGTAGATAGGTTCAAAGAAAAAAATAACAAAAAAATAACAATTCTACCACGTTTAGATTTTCTCCTGATGATGATTGCTTTTGTTGCGATCGAAACGTGGTAGTTTTTTGTACTTGTTGATATTTTCTTTGAACCTATCTACGTTACTTTTTTGAAAGACCCAACAATAAGGAAATACATAGTTACATATATTTGATTGTCTTGCATCACCATCTATATACTTTAGTCTTTCCTTCCTCGTATGGATAATGTATCACCAGAACACTGGCACTCACCAGACTCTCATCAGACACCACTCACCTCACACGAATGATCTAATACCACTTAGAACTCATCAAACACTGGCACTCACCAGCCACTCATAATAGCCAGATACCCACCATTCACCTTCCACCATACACTCACCACTCAGAGTAAGTCTGATGGTGGATAATTACGGTACTTACACTGATCAGGCATTCACTCACCAGATGCTCACCACTCACCGGACACTCACCAGATAGTTACTGACACACCACTCATGATCACCTGACCACTGACAGCTCAGACTCAACACTCCAGATAAGCATATACTTTGTGTAAAAAGTGCATAACTGAAGGTAACCCATTCTTTGATACCTATTATATCAGGTTAGTCAAGAGTACATTTTCATCGATGCATTGTATTGGTCCTTGTTATTGTTGAAATAGAAATGACTAAATACTAGTCACTTTTGTTGCAGTGCGGAACAGTGTCTTAGCTAAAGGTGAGCACGTGATTGAGGTGTCCAGTGATGAGAAGGCGGAGGTGCACGTCACTGCCTTCACGGCCTCACCAGCAACTCCTGCGGAGCCTGGAGCATCCATCGATTTACAAACCTCAGCCAATGACAAAAGTGAAGAGGTAACCATGTCTTTCGATTTAAAGCTTTCGTGACTGCAGGGATTCATCTTCTTTGGTTCTTTCGCTTGTGTTGTGGCCGAAACGTCGTGAGAATTTTATTGTTTTATTTTATTATTTTATTCTCATTCCACGTGACTTTACCGAAAGAACCAAAGAAGATTAACCATGTCTTTGTATTCAGACATATAACACAAATGTTATAATATTTCACATTGCATTATTATAAGAAGCAGTACAATTCTCCATGGTCGAAATGCATAAGCAGACAAAGTCTCCTTCATATATCTGTCTCTCCACAGAAAAACATTTTTGCACAAATTATTGGCCTCACTGCCTCCTGGAAGTGCATAATTTTAGCAGCAAACGCTCTGGAATGGTTTTTACATAGTGTCTCATCAGCAGTCAGGATTATTCAAATAAACTAGCTTTTTTGCCCGTCCAAGGACTGGTATATATTGCAGTAAATCTGAAATATTCAATAGAAAAATTGTTCAGCTCATGATTATTAATGAGGGGGGTTGCCCCATGTGGAGTGACGTCACCCGTTAATGGTTATTGTGGAGGGGTGCGGCATGTGGAGTGACGTCACCCCTCATGATTATTAATGAGGGGTGCGGCATGTGGAGTAACGTCACCCGTTCATGGTTATTGTGGAGGGGTGCGGCATGTCGAGTGACGTCACCCGCTCATGATTATTAATGAGGGGAGGGGTGCGGCATGTGGAGTGCACGACCTTGTGCGTTGGTGTAAATTTCCACGCGGGTATGAATATTAATAAAGGGGGGGGGGGGGCTCTTTTGCGGTGACGTCACGCACGGATGTAGCACTGTGCTGCGTAGATTTATTTTTTACCTTCACTTTCTGTAAAGAATCGTCATATTTTAAGCGACTTTGTGTAATAAATTATTTCATTCAGCTCGACCTGCGTTCGTGTAAAAATCCACCCACTAATGAATATTAATGAGGGAGGTGGCCCTCATGTGGAGTGACGTCACGCGGGGGGGGTGGGCCTCATGTGGAGTGACGTCACGCGCGGGACATTCTTGGCTCATAGTAGTAATTCTGGTAAATTTCCAGACGTTATATATGTATGTAGAACTTCTTTCGCATCATACGTAGCCAACAGGGCTTATCGGAGGTGTGGGGGAAGGACAACAAACTAAACCACAATAAGCAGTCCGAAAGGAATTTGTTTTTAATGTTTATGTGAAGAAACAATTATATGAAGGAGACATTGTCTGCTTGTATATTTTGTTATTTATTTTCTCCACAATGATACAAATGATTACTTTGTGTTATATATTATCCAAAGTTAATTGAGATGAACAAAAGTATTTGTTGGCATAGAGCGAGCTGAAGGGATCATAGAGGGGAGATGAAATGTTGAAGTGAAGTAGAATTAAGCCCATTGTATTTTCTTTCAAAGTGACAGTAAAAAAAACCTCACTGAGCACTATAGTGGAACACTCAGGAAAATACATAATTCGCCTTTCATTACATACCTCCACACAAAAAATAAAATGTTTAGTCCAGCAGCCAATTGACCTCCCAGACTTGCATTAACCAGCATCGCCTGTTGAAGCATGCAAACTCAAGAATGGTTTCGACCCCCTGGGTCTCATAAGCAATCAGGCATTTTAAACGCTCAAGTTTTGTCAGATGTTATTGGTAAGTTTACTCTCTCTACACCATGAGCATAAGTGCATAATAATATTGTACCCTGGGCAATAAATGAAATAAATGCCTTTCCATTGTGGACTTACCAATAACATAAAAAGCAGGATTTAACATGCCTGACTCTAGTGATGACACCGACTGGGTCAAACCCTGTTCAGAATTTGCTGTTGATTAACAGAAGCCCAATGGGCTAATAAACGAACAAATATATCTTTGTAAAAACAGGTGATTTTATTAATTCAAAGTGAGAGGTTTGGTGACTGAGGTGGATAAGAATAAAAAGCCAGTGGAGGCATGTAAAGAATTACATTGATACCCTTTATGTTGCTGCTTACATGGGAATAATATTCTTATTAACCCACTGTCTTCATCAGAGTGAAAAGGCAAAGGAAACCCCATTGGATAAATCAACAGATACGCCAGAGAAACCCAAGCCTTTGAAAGAGACACTGAATTCATATTTGCTGAAGTTTATCACATCGAATGAAGAGCACAGGTCAGAGCTGGAAAGAGCCCTGGAAAAATCCAGATGCAAATTCAAGGCGTTGGATGTTAATACCATCTCACTCTTACCAGTAAATGAGTCAATCACAGACCACAATGAATGGCAAGGTTCGGTTACAAAGATGTTTACACAATTTATTGAGGGTTATGCTCATGAAACAATAACATGCACAGAAAAAGAATGGCAGGAGGTAGAAAGAAATAATGAACAAAAAAAGGATGTAGAAGTTTTGTATAAGAATGGCATACAACTGACTGGGAAATCTGATGAAGTAAAAAAATTAAAACAAGAAATAGAAGACATCATGAGCGAGTTTAATAAAGGTAGTTTATTTACGAATATTGAACCTCATTATTTTGAATTGCTACAGGATAAGCTCTGCATGAGCTTTCCAGGTGTACAATTTGACATGGATAGCAAAGCATCAACATTGTACCTCAAGGGAAATGCCAGAAAAGTTGAGGATGCCAAAAAATATATAGACTCCAGCATAGAAAACTCAGACAAAAAGAAATGTAGCTTTGGAAGTTATCTGAACGACTTTATAAGGAAAACTGACCTCAATGCCTTGGTGCAAATGCACTTTAGTGATAATAACATCAAAGCCCTTTGTGGATTTGATGAAAATGGAATCTACATTTATTCACTAGAGGGTTATTCTGAACAGGCCCATGACATTTTAAATCGCATCTTAAAGGATCTGCTTTTTCTGGTTACTAAAAAGTGCGTAGCTGTCATGAAAAGTGAACAGTGGAATGTGTTTTTTAAAAAACTAGAGCACACATTTTCTTCTGGAAATATTAACTGCATATTCACTCCTTCAAAGCACAATGATGGCACCTGCCGTGCAATTTACATCGCAGGGATAGCAGAGGCAGTAGAAAAGGCAGATAAGGACTTGACAAGCTATTTCAAAGACAACACTGCTGAAGAAATAATTCCTTTGCAGAATGAAGCATTGTGCAGTTGCATCATTGAATACATGAAGATCATCAAACATCCTGCATTCAAAAGTGTTTCTGTCGAAAGGCACGATTCACTGATGGATATCATTATTATGGGCCACAGTGAAGAGGTAGAGAAACACAAGCAGTCTATAAATAATGTGGTTTCAAAAGTCAACAAAGAACTTCGGAAAAATGAGAGAGGCGTACCAGATGCAAAGAGCATCTCTATGTTCCTAGAGAAATACAGAGGGCGCAACTCTCGATGTTCTAGTCAGAATCAAGAACAATTTGCTTCAGTAGCAGGTGCTTCAGAAAGACCAGTTGCAACTCAACAAAGGCCTCCTGTAAGATTGCCTGGCAATCGATTTTTGTTTGTGCATGAAGACGACATTTTAAATTTGAATGTAGATGTGATCGTAAATGCAGCAAATGCAAATTTAAATCATTTAGGGGGGCTCGCTAAAGTACTGTCTGATGCAGGAGGTACAGTCATTCAGCAGGAGAGTGATTCTTACGTCAGAAAGCATGGAAAAGTGCCTACAGGAGAGTTGGCCATAACGGGGCCAGGCCACCTGCCATGTAAGAAGGTTTTTCATGCTGTTGGCCCTGCGTGGGGAGATTACCGGCGTAATACATCTGTAGGAATCTTTCTTCTTCGAAAGGTTATCACGAATGCGTTAAAGAAGGCTGATGAAGAAGGTTTCAAATCCATTGCAATTCCTGCCATTAGTGCTGGAATATTTTCCTTTCCACTGGATATCTGCTCTAAAGAAATTTGGCATGCTATTTTTGAGTACTGTAAAATGACTCATGATTGCCCGAAAACCCTGACTGATATTCACATCGTGGATATTAATGACGAATTTATTTATAAATTGAGAAAAACCATAGAGCTTACAATGAACCGTAAGGACCGATCAGAAGAGCAATCGAGTAAAACCCATAAGATGCAGGATGAAGAAGAGGATGAGGGCCCTAACAAAAAAATTAAATTCGCTTGTTATGAAACTGAAGATAGAGTCACTGCTTGGGAAAATCGTAAAACAAAGGAGACATTTTCTGCAGAAATGAACGACATTCAAAGAAATTCTATTACCACGAAGGAAGGAAGAACGATACAAGTTGTATTTGGAAATATTGAAGATCAAACGGTAAGTTATTTCTGGTACCATTCAATTGTTCATGCATACTTTCTCAATGTGAAATGTCAGTGTGTTCCAATACTCAAAGGAGTATTAGGTAGCACTAAATTCTATATGCAGTCCTGAGAAAGTGTTGGAAAATTCTATATTTCTATGGTGGGGTTCACTCTCCACAAAAAAAAAACAGTTTAACACGTAGGCTTCGCGACCAATATCATCGCGTAATTATAAATGTGTTGTTAAACCCGCCAAACCTTACTAATTGGCTGTCGGGTGGTGGTGGGTTTAACGACACATTCATATTTACGTGATCTAACCGAAAAAAAACCTATATTATGAAAAAAATAGTTAACTCTTCACAATGCTGTATGCGTATCATTGACCCAGGAGGAATGATTGGCAACACTATGTTTGAGTCTAATCTCACACAGCATCAGCAAGACACCTCTATATAATAACTAAACAAATAAGGCTAAGAACGTCATTTCACTGCTTGATGAATGCCTCCCCATGCCGTATGATTCATTGGTGTAGTTTGGATTAGTTCAGATATCACTTGCTCCTGATTAGCTGTGGCTGGGAATCAAACTCTTGTCGTTGGGTGTCAGAGCAGTATGCTAACAACTGCACCACCACTCCACGTCTTTATGTATGGCATGGAATATATTGTATGCACACTGTTGAGGATTGAGTGGTGGCCCAATAGTAAGCAACACTGCATTACAAGCCGCCTGAGTTTAATTCCCGGACAGAGCGAACAGTGGTGCGTGATATGTGAACTGGTCAAGCTCCCCAGCCCTTCACCGCCCCCCTCACAAGTTTGCAGTGACCAAACAATCCCTACAAGTGACACAGCATTGGGCGACCGTCATCCCAAAGTTGAATGACCAAGGGATATGAATTACTGTGTACACTATTACCACCTTGTTTATGAAAAAAAGAAAAGGTAAAAAATAAATAAGTAATATTAAAAAATACTTTTTTTAAACACGCTTTAATGAAATGTACCGTACTCGTAATGGCAGAATTCCACGACTCCAGGAAGTGGCCGCAAAGCTTGCCATAACGTAAGGGGACCGTGGTGATTTACAGTTGAGCAGTGGACAATTAGAGCCAAGCCGAAACAAAACGTAAAAAATATGTTAAAAATATGTTAAAATATATATTTTTATTTTTAATGATATAATATAGTATTGTCACCAGTATGACATAAGTATACCAAGTTTGCATTCGATACCACATTGGGAAGTGGGTGAAAATTGAGTTACAAGATTTGAGGATACAACAACAACAGACAGAGTGAGTTAATAGAATGCGTGTAATAGTAGAACTGGGATACCCGATTCTATAATTGTTAAGTTACTCTAATAATTATCTATTTATTGGTAAATTAAATGACATGAAAATAGTCGAAAAACATCTGACCCCTATTTCCACGTGTGCCTCTGGATGGGAGGTGATGGGTGCGGCTTCATAAGTTCACCAGCATAATGACTTTGTCGGTTAATTCACGCAGAACGTGACTTGTAGGGGGTTTCCCATCTGTGGCAGGCTGCCAATTTTAAAGCGGGCTAAGCAATTGCCCACAAAAAAGTAGTTGATTATTCAACTAATCGTCCGAGCTCTAAAAACTAGTTCATTGGTTCAAATACTTAACACTGTCATAGAGTAATTGTCATCCAGTTGTAAATGTTAATGTCGCCCTAAACATGTGCAAGTTAAATGTGCCGCCCCCCCCCCCCCCCCAAATAGAGTGTAATATTTAAATCATTTGTTTCAGACTGAAGTTATCGTGAACTCCACGTTTATTGAAATGAAGCTCGACATTGGAGGTGCAACATCTGCTGCTCTTCTTCGTAAAGCTGGGCCTGCACTCCAGGATGAACTTAACAGAAAAAATACCTATCGCATTGGTCATGGAGACATCATAAGCACAGACACCTCAAAATGTCGTCTCTCTTGCAAGAAAGTGTACCATATTGCTGTGCAACCTGTTAAAATCAAAGGGGTAAGTGGCCTTGTTATTTAAGCTCATGTAGAAAGACAAAAATTAAATTTGAAGTATGTCTGCTTTGCTTGCTCACTTCAGCATTAGGTTGTGCCCTGAGTGAGTGGTGGAGATTCTGCATTCGTTTTGTTTTGTGTTCCTGTAGTTTACCAATTTTATACTGTACCATGTGGATTTTCATTAAGCCACATGAAAATGAATGTATAAACACGGTGGATCTCTACTTGATCTCTAAAAATAACGTGCCATAAATCGAGTGATTTCCACCAAGGCTGCTCAATCCTGTTGACATTTCCCAGAAGGCAAAGCTCTGCCGAAGTGGCTCCAAACAATCAAGAGCCTGTGAGTGAGATGAATTTCAAATTGTGATATCGGCACATTTTGCTGCCAAGAGCCCAATAAGATGGGGCACAGCAAGTCACGTACCGAAATAAGGGCTTTCATGCCCTACTTCCACAGTCTCATGAACAGACTAATGAATTCAAACCAAATTAATCCTAATCGTGCCTTCGTGTAGTTGTACCAGACACAACATTGTTAAAATTCTATGAGATAGCGATTTGCACTATTTATGGCAGAAATTTTACACCTAAACATATGGAACTGTTGGTTGATGGAAGTAATCCATCAGTAGGGCTGGTGGATTTACAAGATGTAATTCGTTCTGCCCAGAGAATTTCCCTTTTGATGTAGTGATCCATTTAAAATAACTTTAAAAGATTTGCCAGTCTTAAATTTGAAGCTGTTCTTATTAGGGACACACCTCTTGTCATGCCCTCCATGGCTGTTAGATCACAAACCTTGTTTTACCAGCCTGCACTAGTAAATCTCTTCAGGATATGAATTGGACTTAAAATGCAGTTATTAACTTGATTCGCATCTTTATCCCCGTTTTCTCAAACCCAAAGTGCTCCATCAAGTTTCAATAGTTAACACATAGGCTTTCGCGACCAATATCATCCATAAGGTTTTTTTGGGTTAGATCGTGTAACTATATAAATGTGTTGTTAAAACCTGCCACCACCCGACACAGCCAACTAGTAAGGGTTGTCCTGTAAAAAGAACATGCCAATTCGACACTAGTACAGCACACTGGTGTGTTGGAGAGCCAAGCCACAACATTTACAATCCGAGTACAACGTTTCGCCAGTAATTACAACTAGCTTCATTCCTTATATAAAGGCGAAACAGGATGACTTCTCCACAAATCTGGCTGTCGCCTGATGAAGCTAGTTATAATTACTGGCGAAACATCATACTCAGATTGTAAATGTTGTGGCTTGGCTCTCCAACACACCGGTGTGCTGTAATAGTGACGAATTGGCATGTTCTGTTTACGTGACAACCCTTACTAGTTGGCTGTGTCTGGTAGTGGCGGGTTTTAACGACACATTTATATATTTACGTGATCTAACCCAAAAAAACCTCGTAAGTTTCAATAGTTCTCTACAAAATGCAAATTGCACCCGTTTTAATTTTTACACTAGATTTTGTGAAAACGAAATGTTTTACACAATTCGTGATTCATGGTAAGAGAAACACGTAAAATCTTTTTTTATTGCAAATGTACAAATAATACTTGATTCAACATGTTTTATTTTATATACAGTACGTTTAATGGACTTAATAATATAAGGTTGGTTTCAATTTTATCGTTAAATTAAAAATGTCTCAATTAGGAAAGTAAAAATACTATTTCAACAAACATTTTTCGATTTAAAGCTTTCGTGACTGCAAGGATTCATCTTCTTTGGTTCTTTCGGTAAAGTCACGTAGAATGAGAATAAAATAATAAATTGATAAAATAAAATAACACAATAATATTCTCACGACGTTTCGGCCACAACACAAGCGGCCTTCATCAGGTGAAGGGACGAGACTCCAGACAGTCTCCAGACAGTCTTCATCCCTTCACCTGATGAAGGCCGCTTGTGTTGTGGCTGAAACGTCGTGAGAATATTATTGTGTTATTTTATTTTATCAATTTATTATTTTATTCTCATTCTACGTGACTTTACCGAAAGAACCAAAGAAGTTCAAAAAACATGTTATACATGCTGTAACTTTACCAAGATAATTCCACATTGCAGTTATGTCGTCTACTTGTTTTGCAGTCTGTGGACAAAATGACATTGGACTGCCTGAAGAAAGCTCACAAAGAAAAAGTGACATCCATCTCCTTCCCAGCCCTGGGCACTGGGAATTTAAACTGCCCACCACAACAGGTTGCTCGTGCCATGCTGTCAGCTGCCATCCAGTTCAACAAGGAGCATAAAGACGAAATCCTTCAGCTCATTCAGTTTGTGATCTTAAGGTCTAAACCAGACATATTTAAGGTTAGTGTACATTTTAATGCAGGTATACACCACCTTGCTTTGTTTAAAAAAAAAACACATACTCATGCGGAAATTTAAAAAGCCTAAGTTTTGACAGACCCAGGTTTGTCATAGAATCTCCAAATTTTTATGGTGAGGACCAGTATATTAATGGGATATTCATGGGATGACTACTGTTGCTTTCCCCCAAAAGGTGATTATTTACCAATTGTAAAGGGCTGATATTCTTGGAACATACAGTGGACTAATAACATGTTTTATAACAGGTAATGTGTGTTTAGTAATAGTGACAGACATGCTTTTACAATAACGATGTAGGAGAGAAAATATTTCAGATAGTATGAAGTGAAATATTATTGTAATAGGAATCTGTGTATGATATTACATGTGTAGAGGTGTTACGGGAGGGTGACACGCAGTTGTATAACGGTGGCCACAACCACGTCCGCTACGGCCACCACCCTGGGGGGCTGTGGGGGACGCTGTGATCCCTCCCAGCCCCACCCCTCAGTGAGGGACAGTATAAAAGGTGGGACCAGGGGAGCTGAGGGGCAGTTCGACTCGAGCAAGATGAAGAGCCAGTGAAGAAACAAGATGGACTAGCCAGACCCTGGAACTCTTTTTGGCCCGCTGTCCTTCTGAGGGCCGGGCAAAGCAAGCCAGGGTGCGACACCAGAGCCGCGAGGGCCGATGTCCTTCTGAGGGCCGGACTCGTGTGGCTGGTGATCGGGACCTGCGCCGAAGCTGGGCCAGGTCAGACAGCCTCCTGAGAGAGGACCAGGATAGAGGGAACCAGGGGGCTAGCGTGGACTAAAGCTCGGGGAACGTTCCCTCTATAGAGTATGGGTGAAGAGGCCGTTACCTCTTCAAGTATCAGATTCGCCACTGTAATTGAAGCGTCTGTAGTAAATACGTGTTGCCTCAAGTGAACAGTCTCCGACGTCAGTAAGGCCACTACACACGCATTACATCCCAGATTTGAGATGATTGTAAAAGGTTATTTAATTTTATATGCAATGTACAATATATGGTGCATTGTAAAATGTCATTTACTTATCCTGTAAAGTGGCCTATTAACAGTTAAAACGAATGTATTTTACTGTAATTACACCTGTGTGCTTTCCGTACAGATATTTTACTAGTATTTACAAAATAACCTGCTGCAGAGTCCGTATTCTTAAGTGAGTATTTTACTGTTACAGGCTTTTGAAAACGAAATATCGAGTTCCATATCGGACTCCGAAGCCAGAGCGCCCAACCTTAAGCAGGAGGAAAGGTTTCAAACTGGCGCAGGTACAACATTCACGTGTTCTCTCGTGCTTTTGACGCCTGCATGCATTCATTACAAAAAAATGCATTGACCATGTTTGCTTTTTCTTACTTCCAAGATGTAAAGTCTCAGGGTCTAATTGTATCACCATGTGCATTTCAATTATTATGTTAAAAGGGAGTCTGTAGAAATGTTTAAACTTTACAATTTGTCTACGTTGCAGAGCATAATAAGAAACTATTTAAAATACAGGGAATTACTGTCGAGCTGTGCAGTGGGGATATCACTCAAGAGAAGACGGACGCCATTGTCAACTCCACAGACACTAGTATGAGTGTGACCTCAGGTAACCACGAACCACACCCATAACATAGCAATTACAGAATTTGCACAGGATACTTTCAAAGAAAATTAACATGAAATAAACAGTACTTTATCAAAGTTAAATGAAAGTGGATTCCTTTAACCCCGCGATCAATTGCGAGCTACTCAGCTGTGATCACTAGCAACAATGTTCACACTTGCATGCGCCAATAGTTATGGATTTTTTAGACAAAATTGAGCTCTGCTTAATTAAATACTGTGCACCTTTGTGTAAAATTTCACATAGAACTTTTAAAATATGTGTATCAAGTCGGTACACTACTTCTCATTATGGAGCATTCTGTCAAAATATTTTCCAGTGGGTCTGTGATTCATATTCTAGAGGAAAACTATTCTTCCAAATTGACAATTTCAGTTTTTCTCGAAACGTTTCCTTTGTATGCATGTTGAACATTTACACCGTGCATAGCCAACTGTGCTAATGGGAGGTGCGGGGAAGGATAACAAACTAAACACAGCATTTTCGAACACCTTTGGAAGGCCACAATCACATATCCCTGTCACTTGGTCACTGCAATAGGCCCTTGCAGAAGTGAGTAGGCATGCCAACATTTGAAACAGTGTTGACAGATCGAATATATTCCCCCCTTGAATCGATTAGTGCAGCTAAGATGCTTGGAGTGAGGGATACCAGTTGTTTCCAGGCTGTTTAGAAGTGTAGTATGCCTCATGGGGCCGTGGGCAGTAGGTTCCCCCAACGCTGATTTCAATAATTTTACAGTTAATAGCGCATTACCATACTACATTGACAAAAAGTTCAATAAGATGTATTTCTCAAATGCAATGGAAGTATATAATACATAATTAGACTGTGGTTTTATATCCTAGCTGATCAAAAAATGGTTTATATCGAATGTTTATGTGTAACGTGGTGCCTGCTAAACAACAACGTTTCTGGTTTTTCCTCTGTCTCCTTGACGTCAGGTTTTTTTTTGTTCTGCCCCATCTATGAGCCTACACCTCTTGCTACCTCCTGATCTTTGCCTGACCTCTCCTCTGAATCGTCGCTGCCTTTACTGCCGTGGAACTCATTGGTGCTGTTCCGGCTGCCCCTGGAACTCTGTGAAAAGGGCTTTCATGCCCTCAAGATTCCCCTGTCACTCGTTGTACTCCTTGGTTGAGCATCCGCAATGGAACTCGTTGAAGGGTCCCGGCCCCCATAGATGTCTGTCTTGGCTGTCTCTGTTGTTGGTGTTGGACCCCAGTTGCTTCGTCCTGGGCTGTGCCATATTATGTTGCTCTGTCATTTCTCCCTGTTTCCCTACCTTGACCTCCACCCTACCGCACCTACGACTAAAATTTAGCTTTTCCTCTTAAATGTGAAATGTCTTGCATTTCATACTACATTACAAAATTGTTCTGCGTGCGTTCTAACTGGCTGGAGGCCATGTACCACCCAACGAGCAGAGAGGAAGGGCCGCAGATGTAGCTGACACATGGGTGGGGGCACGCGGTGGGCACCGAGGGGAGCGTGCACGAGGGGGCCCCGTATAGGGGTGTATATATGGGCAGGGGGACGGAGGGGTCTTGGGAGTCCCATGCGCGAGGGGGCCCCGTATGGGGGTGTATATATGGGTAGGGGGACGGAGGGGTCTTGGGAGTCCCATGCGTGAGGGACCCAGTGGTGGGGGGGAGGACCGTTATTCAATGACAGGTACTTTCACTGTATCGTTTTATAAAGTAAAATTTGGCTGGCAGGAGTGACAGTTTTCAGTTTCATTTATTAGGTATAACTCCTTGAGCCATGCAGCTCTTGACTCTGGTGCAACCGCAACAAAACAAAAACATGAACAAGAAACATCTTAAAGTGACTATATGCAACAGAAAAAAATCCTGAAAAAAACAGCAAAGTCTTGCAGAAAAAACACCGCATTTCAACACTGTGTGCATAAATACCAGTGGGATGCAAGTCAAACAATAACAACCATAAGAAAATGTAGATTAAAGTTATCAGGCCAACTCTGTACTACAACAAACAAACATGGCCAAACCGAACCGTCCTCAAAATCACCAAAATAAAGCCACAAAAACAATGTAACAGTGATCATAGGAACTGTGATTCAAATCCAACAACAAACGATATACGTAACATGTACGACCAAATCCCGCAGCCATTGCTGGATGCATGAGTCGCTCCATAACAGCAGAAACATCAGTAGCAGAATACAAATTTCTCAATACACCTTTAAAGATCAGCACACCACAATCAAAACTCAAGATCATACTTTGCAGTGGTCACCCGGAATGATACATTTTAGACAAACGGACAGTCACGTCGAAAAAACATGCAGGCTGCAAGTTTCTGTTAAAAATATGATTGTTGTTGTGTTACCCTTCCAGGAATTAGCAGTGCTATCCTTAAGGCTGCTGGACATACGATTCGAGATGAATTCTCAAAAGGTAATATATTGTGTTATTCATGATAGTTTCCATTTATTTGGTCAAGAATAGGTCATTGATGTTATTTTATAGGTTGAAGTTATTTGGTCAGGATAAATATTATTTATTGTATTCAATTTTTATATAATCCCTTGTTTTTTCGATGTTTGAATATGTATTATTTCCTTATTGCAGAACATCCCAAGTTGGGAGACATTGTTGTGACCACAGCAGGCCAATTGGAGTGCAAATATATTTTGCACATTGCAGGGCTTCAGGGTAATATTGAACAAACCTGTTCAAGAATACTACATGAATGTCAAAAGAAAAATATAAAATCGGTGTCTTTTCCAGCATTTGGTACAGGTACATATATTTGATATTTTAATGAATGTTATATTTTGTTGCCATACAAGAATGGTGAAAAATTATTTTTTTTCTTCAGTTATTTAAATGTAAAAACTGGCCTTTGCCATAGGGAATGTTTGATATCCGCATGTTCAGGGCCACCAAAATAGATGAGCATTGCCACACACTAAAGTAGGGAGACACTTTACCTTGAAATAATGTAGAAATTATTACCGAAATCTCGGCAATATTGTTTCAAGTATCATCCTAAATGATTTACTCTTGCCCATGTTGTTTCATCAGGTAATGCGAATCTATCACCTCGGAACGTTGCTTCTGGTATGCTAAACGCAATCCATGCGTTTGCAAAAGAAAACAAACCTACAATTGTGACCAACATACGTATTGTGTTTGTTGAAAATTCGCTTTTGAACGTCTTCCAAGACGTCTTTCATGGACGCATCCACTAACATCACTTTGCTGCACCTAACAATTACGTAATTGTCTTGTTTGCTTCCAGATTACACTTATGTTTTCATCACTAATCTAAATTGATATCCGATGGGTTTTTATCCACATCTAAATGTATGTCTATCATGCAATATTAAAATACAGTAAGTTATCTACTACGTTGGGGATGCATCCTTGGAAAACGCGACATGAGGCAAAACATAAATCTAAACACCTATTTTACCATTGACTTAATTATGTTTCTGGGGTACATTTTTCGTCAAAATTTGAGAAAAAATATTGTCTTAAAAAAGATTCCTAACACGTTTAAATAAAAAAGTTAAATCACAGTGCTCACCAGAGATGGCGGTGGAGATTGCACAAACAGGGACTCCTCTACTTACGAACGAGTTAGGTTCCAGGTCTGTTCATAAGTCGAATTGTTCGTAAGTACAACTTTACTTTCGTCGATTTAAAACAAACACGGGGAATGGCTTTAAAAGTTATATAATATCCTGTAGATGCCACTGGTTCTTCATGTTCTGCAGATGTAGATGCCACCACCGCCATCTATTGCTTGGGGGTTGAACTTACGACTCTTGGCCCAAACAGGATACTGGACATGTGGACAGGTTTGTTCGTATCTCTAAAAGTTCGTAAGTAGAGTTCGTAGGTAGAGGAATCCTTTGTAGGGAGTAGTACAATATGTACTCCTATATTGAATACATGCATTTTATTATTAGTTCCCTAATTCGTAGGCAATGTTAGGGAAAGAGTGAATATTAGCAACATAAAAATAAGACTTGCTGCACTATTATTTTATTTGGTTTAATTTATTCAGCAATGCTTTATCATGCAGAATTTCGATTTAAAGCTTTCGTGACTGCAAGGATTCATCTTCTTTGGTTCTTTCGGTAAAGTCACGTAGAATGAGAATACAATAATATAATAAAATAACACAATAAAATTCTTACGACGTTTCGGCCACCTGAAGAAGGCCACTTGTGTTGTGGCCGAAACGTCGTAAGAATTTTATTGTGTTATTTTATTATTTTATTCTCATTCTACGTGACTTTACCGAAAGAACCAAAGAACATGCATAATTTTTTTTTACATTTATTTTCTGTCGCCCTGTAAATTAACATCTGAAGTACCTGGTAGTTGATGCGAGTTGTAAGCTCTTGCACCAAATTACATTTCAGTGCAACCTATCCAAAATTTGATCAGTTTCCAAAATTAATTCTGTTTTCCACACCTTCACGTGGCCTATGGTATACATTTATTAATGCTTTCCATTCAAGTGCAAACGATGCTTTTGCACCCTGCACGCATCAGTCGATTGCTAATTATGAAAACATGTCAATGAAATGACATGCTGGCATGTGAAAGCTGCTGTATAATGTGTGCATTGGAGCTGCAGAAAATTTGTGATGGGCATTACCCATCTGTGCTTTCTGCAAAGAGTGCATATTCTTTATCGGTAGAGCACTTAGACGTGTCATCTGCAAGTTTGGATCTTACACTGTTCCAACTCGACAACAATGTCCAGCCAATATTCACAAGTAAACGTTCAACTAACAAGTGACCCAATGGCAGCACTAATGATATTTCTTCTGCAAATTTGGGGCGCAGGGGTGGCGAGATGTTAACTCCCTTGCCTGGTATACAGGAGGTCGTGAGTTCGATCCCAACCTGACGCCTTGTATATATTTGTAGTTTGCATGTTCTCCCTGTCGTCGCGTGGATTCTTCTCCAGGTCCTCCGGTTTTCCCCTCCATATTTAGAAATGTGTATTTAGAGTATTTGCCTACTATAAATTTCCATATGATAAACCACTAAGTTGCGCTATCATTTGTGGCCAGGTCGCTTCTGAAAAAAAGACATATAGCTCAGTGGTCCTTACCTGGTAATTATTAGCTTACAACTCATACTCAAAATACTGCACGAAAAACGAGACTGTATAATTAACAACTCCTATATTGCCAAACAAAAATGACATTACAATGGATTTCCCCAAGCCCCAAATACATGGTTATCTTCATTGCGATGTGGCCACTCTAGAATGCTTATAGATTGCGTTTAAATGGAAATGGTAAGTAATTTTATGTCACTTATGACATGGCATTAAATATGTGCAAATAATCACCCAGAAATGTCTGTCACTCCACATGAGTTCCACACCCCCCCCGTGTGACGTCACTCCACATGAGGCCCGCCCCCTCATTAATATTCATGAGTGGATAGATTTTTAAACTAACGCAGAGAAAGGTCGGGCTGAATTAAATAATTTTACGCAAAGTCGCTTCAAATGACGTTTCTTTACAGAAAGTGACGGTAAAAAATAAATCTACGCAGCACAGTGCTACATCCGTGCGTGACGTCACTGCAAAAGAGCGTTTTTCGTCCGTTGTTTCATCGTCATCACTCAACCAAACAGCAAACCTACCTCTACCTAATGTTACACTACACTAGTGCAATGTATGTTTGTTGAACTTCTTTCGCACATTACATAACCAACCCTGTTAATCGGAGGTGCGGGAGAAGAAAAAACAACTAAAAACATAGTAATAGGTTTTACCCTTTTAACTGGCACAAAAACTGACACCTTTATTCAAGGCATCATGTCTGCAATAACGGCAACACAAGCAGTCAAAATGCAAACAAAAAGACAACTCTGATAATAATATGCACTGTCCTTGAATTGATTGGTCCACACCCGAGACAGCTTTCTTTAGAGCCTAGTCAGTTTTTTGTGCCAGTTAAAAAGGGTAAAACCTATTACTATATCTTGTTACTGGCAAAGGAGGTATAATGTAAATGCTCACCCGAGCCCTCAATACTCTGATAGTGCACTGTTTTTGAGTTGTACGCCTTTTGGCGTCTTCTGGTCCAACACCAGTGGAGACTAGGCTCTAAGAAAAGCTGTCTCAGGTGTGGACCAATCAAATTCAAGGACAGTGCATATTATTATCAGAGTTGTCTTTTTTGTTTGCATTTTGACTACTTGTGTTGTGGTTATTGCAAACATGATGCCTTGAATAAAGGTGTCAGTTTTTGTGCCAGTTAAAAGGGTAAAACCTATTACTATATCTTGTTACTGGCAAAGGAGGTTTCATAATGTAAATGCTCACCCGAGCCCTCAATACTCTGATAGTGCACTGTTTTTGAGTTGTACGCCTTTTGGCGTCTTCTGGTCCAACACCAGTGGAGACTAGGCTCTAAGAAAAGCTGTCTCAGGTGTGGACCAATCAAATTCAAGGACAGTGCATATTATTATCAGAGTTGTCTTTTTTGTTTGCATTTTGACTACTTGTGTTGTGGTTATTGCAAACATGATGCCTTGAATAAAGGTGTCAGTTTTTGTGCCAGTTAAAAGGGTAAAACCTATTACTATATCTTGTTACTGGCAAAGGAGGTATCATAATGTAAATGCTCACCCGAGCCCTCAATACTCTGATAGTGCACTGTTTTTGAGTTGTACGCCTTTTGGCGTCTTCTGGTCCAACACCAGTGGAGACTAGGCTCTAAGAAAAGCTGTCTCAGGTGTGGACCAATCAAATTCAAGGACAGTGCATATTATTATCAGAGTTGTCTTTTTTGTTTGCATTTTGACTACTTGTGTTGTGGTTATTGCAAACATGATGCCTTGAATAAAGGTGTCAGTTTTTGTGCCAGTTAAAAGGGTAAAACCTATTACTATATCTTGTTACTGGCAAAGGAGGTATCATAATGTAAATGCTCACCCGAGCCCTCAATACTCTGATAGTGCACTGTTTTTGAGTTGTACGCCTTTTGGCGTCTTCTGGTCCAACACCAGTGGAGACTAGGCTCTAAGAAAAGCTGTCTCAGGTGTGGACCAATCAAATTCAAGGACAGTGCATATTATTATCAGAGTTGTCTTTTTTGTTTGCATTTTGACTACTTGTGTTGTGGTTATTGCAAACATGATGCCTTGAATAAAGGTGTCAGTTTTTGTGCCAGTTAAAAGGGTAAAACCTATTACTATATCTTGTCACTGGCAAAGGAGGTATCATAATGTAAATGCTCACCCGAGCCCTCAATACTCTGATAGTGCACTGTTTTTGAGTTGTACGCCTTTTGGCGTCTTCTGGTCCAACACCAGTGGAGACTAGGCTCTAAGAAAAGCTGTCTCAGGTGTGGACCAATCAAATTCAAGGACAGTGCATATTATTATCAGAGTTGTCTTTTTTGTTTGCATTTTGACTACTTGTGTTGTGGTTATTGCAAACATGATGCCTTGAATAAAGGTGTCAGTTTTTGTGCCAGTTAAAAGGGTAAAACCTATTACTATATCTTGTTACTGGCAAAGGAGGTATCATAATGTAAATGCTCACCCGAGCCCTCAATACTCTGATAGTGCACTGTTTTTGAGTTGTACGCCTTTTGGCGTCTTCTGGTCCAACACCAGTGGAGACTAGGCTCTAAGAAAAGCTGTCTCAGGTGTGGACCAATCAAATTCAAGGACAGTGCATATTATTATCAGAGTTGTCTTTTTTGTTTGCATTTTGACTACTTGTGTTGTGGTTATTGCAAACATGATGCCTTGAATAAAGGTGTCAGTTTTTGTGCCAGTTAAAAGGGTAAAGCCTATTACTATATCTTGTTACTGGCAAAGGAGGTATCATAATGTAAATGCTCACCCGAGCCCTCAATACTCTGATAGTGCACTGTTTTTGAGTTGTATGCCTTTTGGCGTCTTCTGGTCCAACACCAGTGGAGACTAAAGGGCTCTAAGAAAAGCTGTCTCAGGTGTGGACCAATCAAATTCAAGGACAGTGCATATTATTATCAGAGTTGTCTTTTTTGTTTGCATTTTGACTGCTTGTGTTGCGGTTATTGCAAACATGATGCCTTGAATAAAGGTGTCAGTTTTTTTGTGCCAGTTAAAAGGGTAAAACCTATTACTATATCTTGTTACTGGCAAAGGACTCATAATGTAAAAAACTAAAAACATGGTTAATGACCGAGATTGACGCAAAACTTAAGCTCAATTGTATCCAGAAATCAATTAACAGACACGTATAAAAACGTGGCGTTTGAGCAACCGTGTGTGTGCTGTTAACGTGGCGTGAAATAAACGTTATCTCTCCTTGCCCAAGTGTTTCTTATCCTCCCAGCGCATCCCATTCTTTGAAAGCGCCCTCGCCGTCATGGATCCCCCCTCCCTCCCTCCGCTACAACCACCCACTCCTCTAGTCCCCCCCCCCCTCCTCTATCCCCCCCTCCTCTACCCCCCCCCACCTCCTGAATTTCCACCCCACTTCCTATTATCCCCCTCCATTATCTCCCTTCTCATCCATCCCCCCCCTTTATTCCCCCACCCCTCTTTCCGACCCCCCCCCCACCCTGCCTCCTTGATCCCACACCCCCTCCTCAATCCCTGGCTGCCACGAGGACAATTTCAGGGAAATCATATGGCATATTTGTTGCTATTTTAAATAACTTTATGAATACGTCCTTAATTATCCACAACATTGAACACTTTTCAAGAAATAAACTATTACGTAGTATATATGAAAGTAATCTATCTCGGCCTCGTTGTGCGCCGTATTGCATCACTATCCGAGTAGTTAACCTCGAATTCAATTTAATGAATGAAACGAGGTAAAACTGATGGAAGAATACAGCATCCGTTAATACTTGCAATATCAATACAATGAATGAACACTGCGGCATCATAACATTGTCTTGGATAACATGAATTTCGATCATAGGTCCTGGATGGACGAGGCACTTACATTAGCACTGAATAGCTGTACAACAAGAGAATAAGCTACTGTGTTAAATAAGGTTAATTTATGTAATCACTATACTGCAGCCTAAATGTACAGTGCTGCATATAACACTGAACTGTGGATGAGATACTTCATCATTGCTCTCAAGAACGGATTAAAGTTACATAGGCACAAGTCTGGCTCGACTTATCCAACTACAAATAACATTCACAATAATGTAAGTTGGCAGGCTTCATTGTTACCGAGGGCCCATATTCATGATAACAATTTTACAGCATTATAAAGGCAATCCCAACATAACAGCATTCCCAGTATTATAAGAACATAAATGAACTTAGAGTCCCGCAATGAACAGATGCACCCGTCTTCACTGAGACACTAATTGTGCCTCCATTGTGTACTCTGTGTAATGGCTGACACCCCCTCGTGGCTTAGAGACCCTTAATCTGCAACTTCCTGGTCACGTGACTAAACTCGGCGCCATTATATCAGGAAGTTCCTGTATAAACACACCCCCCACATCTGCCGTGGGGCAGACCATGATCAATTGTTTGACAATCGATTACACATTAACTCAAAAAGGTATTACACATTAAATTATAAAATGTATACATATGCCACATTTAAATGTTGTCGATTATTAAACATATACATTTGATGCATTTCAATCAGGACATATTGTTGCTGGCAAAAAAGGGTCCTGTAGATACGACTGCTTAACTCGGGCTTTGGCGTTTGCATTGTCCTTGTGTCCTCTGCCTTTTGGCATCCTTTGGTCATTGGTGTAGGCCACTGTAAATGACAATATACTGTACGCATTATCAACGCATATCTGTCTGCATGTTTTACCACAAGTATGTGGGGTTCATGCAGACCTGATGCCTTGTAATGGGTGTCTACTTGGTGTTTTGGATATCGTCACAATAAGAATCTGTATTTATCCTGGGGAAATCCGATGAGCTATGAAGCCGGTTTTTTTTAATTGATCTCCAGTAGGGGCGGGTCAGAAAGTCACACCTGTATTATTGCCGGAAAGGGTAAAGCATTTCCTATATTCATTATATGAATTACGTCATTTAACATTGTCGAATTTTGAACAGACACGTTTTAATCATCACCACCACGATTCATGGGCAGATAGCCTATAGGTATCCACGTTCCGTCATGTTTCCACTCTCCTCTGTCTTGGTCTACAGACTAAATTAACCTGTTAACTATGGATGGAGTAGGCCACGTAAGGTGACAGTCGGTCCTTCATGCAGTTCATTATTATTACCAAGTCAGCTCGTCAATCAAGACGATGCATTGCTGTCCAGAAATGCAATCAGGGGGATTTCTCTTCCGTCCGTCCAGATTGCCTTTCACATTGGATTTAGAAGCCACCATTGACGTCAGGCAAGTCACGTGTGCTCTGGCTCTGATCTGAGTTACAATGGCTCGCTACATTGCAGCCATGTATCTACCATCCTGCGCCTGCATTCGACCATCACAACTCTTGCTCGCAAGTACAGGCAGACCTCGCTAAGTGCTCAAGATGCACTCCTGGAGAAGCGAGCGTTAATCGAAACAGCGCTAAAACGGGTCATATCATTGTAGACATGGGGATACGTTCCCGATAAGTTATTTCTATCCTATTCTTAGTTTTTTCGGTAAAGTCACGTTGAAGAGAAACAACAAAATAACAAAATATATATAAAACAATAAAAAATTCTCACGACGTTTCGACCATAACTCAAACGGTCATCATCAGGTGTGATCATCAGGTGTGATGATGACCGTTTGAGTTATGGTCGAAACGTCGTGAGAATTTTTTATTGTTTTATATATATTTTGTTATTTTGTTGTTTCTCTTCAACGTGACTTTACCGAAAAAACTAAGAATATGAATTACTGCAGTCACGAAAGCTTTAAATCAAAATTTATTTCTATCCTATTAACAATGAGGACTTCATTTGAGTAGCGCTAATAATAATAATTGTGGTGGTAAACATAACTTAATGAATAAACTATTTATTCTAACATCAGTATGCTGTACTGTTTTCAAGAGTGCATTCTACTCCATGGCAGCAGTAGGAGATGGGGTTGTAGGAGCTATGGCGCTCCCAATCCAGTCCATTCTCGGAGAGGGTCTCCGAGAACTCCGTGATCTTGCTGATGCCCTAAGTCTACATTTCTTTGATGAAGTTTCTTTTCAGGTGGAGCCTGAGACTCTATCCTGGTCTCGTGAATTCTCACGTGGCTAAACGCACTATAATAGCATTCAAATTTAACTGAAATATTTGTTTTATTTAATTTGGATATTCGAAGGATAACAGAACGCTCTGTATCATATGAAGTGGCGTTAAAACACAGTGCCGAAGTCTACTATGTTAAAACGTGACTGGGGGCGGCGTCAGGACTTTGTCCCATCACCACTGGCTAAAAAACATCGAAATACATTCACATGTGCATGTTACACAGTACGGCATAAGAAAAACAACGAACTCGCAATGATATTCGCGCGCACGTGTGAGAGAGAGTGTTGGGGGAGCGACAGTGGAGTGGTTGGCACGTTGCGCAATAAACCCGGCCCCAACACCCAGTGACGATTATCTGAACCGGGCATGGGCCTCTTCTAGGTCGACTCAGCTTTAAACGAGTACCTGGTGCGGCCTGCAGTAAACCTGGGGAAGACAAAGGCGGCCGGGCGTGGTGCTGGCCACCCCCTCGCGTGCCGTGCCCGTCCTTCATAGGTGCTCCCTAGCAACACTTGCCCCTTGTTTAGACTACACGGAGGGGGCTATTTGTCTTTGTAGCCCTTTGGAAATCCCCGTGAGTGCCGGCGACATTTCGGAGTCAGTTTCCGAACGCTCCACGCCGCACGCGCTCGACTCGTGAACAAATCGATTCTCTCGTAAGGGGCCGTCCATAAATGACGTCACGCACCTGGGGGGGGTCAGATATTTGTGACGATGTGTGACGAGGGGGAGGGGGGTTTGGGAAATGTGACGTCACATCAAAATGCGCAACTTTAAATAAATATAGACAGCACGTTCTACTTAATTAAATAGACTTTTTAATAAATGTTTTCGCCACATTAAATACGCACTACTATTACAATAGTTTAAAGCGATTTGAAGCACGTTCTATTTTCAAAATGGAAATATGGTTTTCGGGGGGGGGGGGGCAGAGCTTTGTGACGTCATATTTAAGGGGGGGGTGGGGTCTGACTGTTTGTGACGCCGTGTGACGACGGAGGGGGGGGGAGGTCCAAAATCGCGTGACGTCATTTATGGACGGCCCCTACCGCGGCGCGATCGTCTACGGCGTTCCGTGAGTCGTCATTGTCGTCGTTGTGGCCCAACTTGTGGCCCAACTTGTTCCACGCCTCCCTCCGCTGTGAGCCGAGGGCGTTCAAACTGCGGGTTGCAGTCCCAGATGAGAGGCGGGTTGGGGAGGCCACTTCGCCCCACTTCGCCCTCCAGGATCGCGCTTCCACGTTCAGTGTTCATCGACGGCTGTTAATAATTGACACTTGTTAACTAAGTGTACGTGAGTTTACTACATTACCCTTAGCGGCGGCAGCGGCGTGCGTGCGTGTGTGAACGTGTCTTCGTTTAATGCGGCGCGTGTGGTTGTCATTGTCGTGACCGATTGTGTAACGAACGAACCAGCAGAAAGGGGAAGTTCGTGTTGTTTTTGGGGTTTAGTTTCGAAACGCGAGCGTAGCAAGGAGACATTCTGTGGAGACTGAACAGGCAACGCATATACTGTAAGTGACTCCGTGTTGTGTACGTGTCTTTGTGCTTTTTATTTATTTATCCCCGGCCTTTATAGGTACTTGCTAAGAGCACTTGCCCCAAAAGGCTGTACGAGAGATCTTAGTCCCCTCCCCCCCTCCCCCTTAATTAAAAACTAAAGCGGCTGCACATTTGACGTGGATTTGCCGAGAAGGGGTTAGTAGAGAATACAGGTGATGGTAGTAATACGTCCCGAGTTAATCAAGACGGGCAAGAATAGTAATGAGTCGAGATTAGTCCAGACAGTTGAGGACGACGATTGACAAGACGAGTGAAGACGGACGGCATCGGGCAGGATTTGATTGACAGGATGGAGAGGGGCCGAACAGCTGTGGCATCGAATGTAGGAGGGCCGGACGATAGCACGAGTTCACATGTGCAGCTGATGGAGGAGGAGACTGCTGTACTCGTGGAGAACCTGCCTCGTGACCTGGACAAGGTACTCAAGGGGAAACTACAGAAATATTTCCAGAGCAAGCGGTCCGGTGGTGGGGAGTGCCAGCTGATCTCTCACCGGGACTCAAAGCGCAAAGCCATCGTGAAATTCACCTCTAAACAAGGTATGGTAGAGCAGAGTGCCTTAACTTGTCGCACACAGCCACACAGTGATGTGCGTTTTAAAATTATATCGTATCCTTACCTCCGTTTGTCGCTACATTGCCATTTGTCTCTGCCTATCCGCTTGTTTCATTGCATCTCCCATTATATCTCTGTATGGTGTCGTTTGTATCTGGTTTTGGAGCTCCATCTCAGTGCCTCGTGCTGTGCAATAAACATTGGAAATTATCTAAAAAAAAAATCTCACATGTATTTTACAATATGATACAAGGCAGGTGTTTTGCTAATTTCGATAAAATATGCAAAGTGAGTCAGTTTGAACCGGTTCTTAAACGGTTATCCGAAAATTAATCGCCCGATACTCTTGAACCAATGGAACCATATTAACAGGTTCAACTGGTTTTCGGTTAACCCAAACTTTATCCAAAAAAACAATCAGTTAGACTTCCTGATTTAAAGACACCACTGTGCAACTTGCATGTGCAATAATTACCTGTAAAGACAAAGTTAAGCAGACAATACGTTTCCATATATCTGTCTCTCCACATAAAAAGTATACTTACACAGCCACCGGCCCCACGGGCTTCTGGGAGTGCAGACTCACAGGAGCACTGTTTAAAAACAAGTAAAATCTGGACCAATTTTAAAATAGTGGCTCATCAGCAGGCTTAACTGATGCTGTTGGTGAATTGTCAGATGTTATTGACAAGGCATGGTCCCAGTGCAATATTAAACTATAACACATCACACAATGCTTTTGGAATTATGTACTCCCAGAAGGTCATTGGGCTGGTGGTTGTGTAAAAAAAATTGTGTATTTTTACGTGGATACATATATATGAAGGAGACAATTTTCTGCACATCCATTTTGATCACTTACATTCTCCACAACGACACATTAATATTGTGTAAAGACTAATGACTGAACTGTTAACTTTGGTTACAAATTATTAACATATTTTGGTTCAATTCCCATTTCTCTTTGGTTGCAAAACGTGTCTCATGCTTTTCCTGCCAACAAAGGACTAATACTTTTCAATAAAAGTCAGATGTGGAGAGATGATAAGTTTCACTTTCATTAAATACAACAACTGTAATGTGATTGACAAGAAATACAACCTTAAGAATTTGGAAAAATATCATTCTTTTGTTGCAGTACGGGAAAGTGTCTTAGCTAAAGGTGAGCACGTGATTGAGGTGTCCAGTGATGAGAATGTGGAGGTGCACGTCACTGCCTTCACGGCCTCACCAGCAACTCCTGCGGAGCCTGGAGCATCCATCAAAGAAAAGTCAGATGATGAGGATTTATCAACCTCGGCAAATAACAAAAGTGAAGTGGTAACCATCTCTTTGTATTCATTAACAGGAAGCACTGCAGACACATACCTGAACCATTATAATGGTTAAAGTTGCATTATTACATTAAACAGTAATGATCTAAATTATCCAAGCTAGTTGAGATAAACAATATATATGTTCGAATATATAGGTCAGTTTAGATATTCTTCTTGTATGGGACGATGGAACAGAAGGTTATGTAATTTTCAAAATTCGATGTTTGATAGCTGAAGTGCAGGCAGATTAAATACTATGGGAGGCATGTAAAGAATGGCATTGACACCATTTATTTTGCTGCTTACATGATATTAATCTTCTCATTAACCCATTATCTTCAACAGAGTGAAAAGACAAAGGAGAACACATCGAATAAATCAACAGATAAGCCCGAGCAGCCCAAGCAATTGGAGGAGAAATTGAATCCATATTTGCTGAAGTTTATCACATCGAATGAAGAGCACAGGTCAGAGCTGGACAGAGCCATGGAAAAATCCAGATGCAAAATCAAGGCGGTGAATTTTGACACCATCTGGTTCTTACCAGATAATGAGTCCATCACAGACCACAATGAATGGCAAGGTTCGGTTACAAAGATGTTTACACAATTTACCCAGGGTTATGCTCATGAAACAATAACATGCACAGAAGAAGAATGGAAGGAGGTAGAAAGAAAGAGTGAGCAAAAAAGGGATTTAGAAGTTTTGTATAAGAATGGCATACAACTGACTGGGAAATCTGATGAAGTAAAAAAAATAAAACAAAAAATAGAAGACATCATGAGCGAGTTTAATAAAGGTAGTTTATTTACGAATATTGAACCTCATTATTTTGAATTACTACAGGATGACCTCTGCAGGAGGTTTCCAGGTGTACAATTTCACATGAATAACAACAAATTATGCTTCAAGGGAGATTCCACAAAACTTAATGATGTGAATAAATACATTGATGTTAGTTTACAGGACTCCGATAAAAAGACATGTAGCTTTGGAAGTTATCTGAACAACTTTTTGAGAAAAACCAACCTTAGAGCCTTGGTGCAAACGCACTTTACTGGAAATGAAATCAAAGCCCTTTGTGATTTTGATGAAAATGAAATCTACATTTATTCACTTCAGGGTCATGCTGAAAAGGCCCATGCCATTTTAAATGTAATTTTAAAGGATCTGCTTTTTCCAGTGACTAAAAAGAATGGAGCTGTCATGAAAAGTGAACAGTGGAATTTTTTCTTTGAAAAACTACAGCAAAATTATTCTAAGGGAAAATATAGCTGCATATTTAGTATAATAGAGCACAAAGATGGGACCAGTAGTGCGATTAACATAGCAGGGATAGCAGAGGCAGTAGAAAAGGCAGATAAGGACTTGACAAGCTATTTCAAAGACAACACTGCTGAAGAAATCATTCCATTGCAGAATGAAGCATTGTGCAGTTGCATCATTGACTACATGAAGATTATCGATCATTCTGCATTAAAAAGTGTTTCTGTCGAAAGGCACGATTCACTGATGGATATCATTATTATGGGCCACGTTGAAGAGGTAGAGAAACACAAGCAGTCTATAAATAATGTGGTTTCAAAAGTCAACAAAGAACTTCGGAAAAATGAAAGAGGGATACCAGATGAAAAGAGCATTTCGATGTTCTTAGAGAAATACAGAAGGTGTAACTCTCGATTTTCTACTCAGAATCAAGAAGAATTTTCTTCAGTGGCAGGTGCTTCGGAAAGACCAGTTGCAACTCAACAAAGGCCTCCTGTAAGATTGCCTGGCAATCGATTTCTGTTTGTGCATGAAGAAAACATTTTACATTTGAATGTAGATGTGATCGTAAATGCAGCAAATGAAGATTTAAAACATTTAGGGGGGCTCGCTAAAGTACTGTCTGATGCAGGAGGTACAGTCATTCAGCAGGAGAGTGATTCTTACGTCAGAAAGCATGGAAAAGTGCCTACAGGAGAGTTGGCCATAACCGGGCCAGGCCACCTGCCATGTAAGAAGGTATTTCATGCTGTCGGACCCGAATGGGGAGATTACCGGCGTAATACACGTCTAGGAATTATGCTTCTTGAAATGGTTATCAAAAATGTGTTAGAGAAGGCTGATGAAGAAGGTTTCAAATCCATTGCAATTCCTGCCATTAGTGCTGGAATATTTGCCTTTCCATTGGATATCTGCACGGAAACATTTTGCCGTGCTATTTTTGACTACTGTAAAAGTACCCAGGATTTGGACATCGCCCTGACTGATATTCACATCGTGGATGTTAATCATGAATTTATTTCTAAATTTAGAAAAACTATAGAGCTTACAATGAATTGTAGAGACCGATCAGAAGAGCAGTCAAGTAATACCCATGAAATGCAGGATGAAGAGGATGAGGGCCAAAACCAAGAATGGAATTTTGGTCATCATAGCACTGAAGATAAAGTCACTGATTGGGAAAATTGTAAAGCAAAGGATGAATCTTCCTTAAAAATGGACGACACTGAAAACAACATGTTTATCACCCATGAAGGGAGACATATAAAAGTTGTAATTGGAAATATCGAAGACCAACATGTAAGTTTTTTCTGGCACCATTAAGCTTTTGTACAATCTCTATGTTAAATGCTTTACTTCTAAGATAGGTATTGGGTGGCACTCAACTCAATATTAAATCCTGAGCCAAACTCTATATTGAATCGTGAGCCAGTGTTGGAATGTCCACACTCGTATGGTGGTGATCCATCTCCACAAGACAACCACTGTTTAATGCTTACATAGTGGTACGTATTTTAATGACCCAGGAGGAATGATTGGCTTATTCAACCAGTGACTTGAGATTTAAATTTTCACTAGTTAAGTTGGGTGCATCAACCAACCAAATACCTATGTGGGGGAAAAAAATAAAAGTGATCTTCCACACTTAAAACCACACTGGAGTTTGAGAACGTATGTGTTGATGTATTATTGTTATTTTAACATTTACCCAGAAAAGCCTCGCTGAACCCCCAGGACTCTTGCCAAGTTTTGCATTTGGATGCAAAATTTCGGTGTTTTTTTTCCAAAATGAGTTATTTGCGGATACATTTTCTCATTCAACAAATGCCCTAAAACTTGCAAGTTATGTGTGTCCTGCACCTTAATATTGAGCTTTATAATATATTAAATAGTGCAATGTTCAAATAATGTTTACGAGCAACGTATTTCTTTCAGACTGATATTATCGTGAAATCCACATCTGTTGCGATGAAGCTCGACAATGGAGGTGCAGCATCTGCTGCTCGTCACAAAGCTAGGCCTTCACTCCAGGATGAACTTGACAGAAAAAAAAATCACCTTGGTCGTGCATCCATCATAAGCACAGACACCGCACAATCTCATCTCTTTTGCAAGAAAGTATACCATATTGCTGTGCAACCTGATGAAAAAAACAAATCGGTAAGTGGCCTTGTCTGCTAAATATAGGAAGACAAAAGTAGCATTTTTAGTGTCTGCATGCTCACTTGAGCATTGGGTTGTGCCCTAAGCCAGTCAGAGATTCTGCATTCTCGCAGTTTTATGCGACTGTAGTTTGCCAATTTTATACTGTACCATGTTGCTTTTCATACAGCCACATGGAATTTTACATATGAACGGTGGATCTCTGCTTGATCTCTAAAGTAACGGCATAAATTGGCTGATTTCCACCAAGGCTGCTCAATCCTGTTCACATGTCTCAGAGATCAAACAGTTGCTGAATTTGATTCAACCAATCATGAGCATGTGGGTCGGATGAATGTCATGTTGTGACATTGGCACATTTCACTGTTAAGAGACCAGGTGGGAAACAACATGCCCAGCGGGTTAATACATGTGCATAAATAATGGATTTTAAACTCCACCACTATTGTTATACAAAATCACGTATTTATAACAAATTAATGCTAATGGTGCCTTAGTCTTGTTATATGAGATGCACCATTTTAATTCGATATATGTCTATGTATATCTCATCTGTTTACACTGGCCTGTCTGTCTGTCTGCATGTCTGCCGTTACCCGTTCCTCTGCTCTGACTTTGTATGCTGTGCACACGCACCGTGCGTCTGTACTGTGCCATGCTATATTTTATCTTTCTTCCCTCTTGCGGTGGATTGATCGATCAGCATGGCTGGATTTCCAAGATGTGACTTGTGATTAAGCTGCAGTTGATGCTCTACTCAGGGAATTGCCATTTTCATGGAGCAATACATTTTGAGTGCTTGAAAAGACCTGTCAGTCTCACTTGGGAATTGTTCTTCACCAGCACACAGCACTTGTCAAGCACACTTGGCAGCTTGTGAATAATTTACTACTATATTTACCCCAAGAATGTCAGTGTGTAACGTGCGTGACGTCACTCCACGTCGACCAGCCCCCCTCATTAATAATCATGAACAGGTTACGTCCTCGACATGGACCCGCCCCTCATTAATAACCATGAGTGGGTGACGTCACTCCGCATGGAGAAACCCCCCCTCATTAATAATCATGAGCAGGTGACGTCACTTCACATCGAACAGCCCCCCTAATTAATAATCATTAACAGGTGACGTCCTCCAAATCTACACCCCCCACCATTAATAATAATTAGCGGCTGACGTCACTCAACAAGGAGGGGGGGGCGAGGCGCCTCCTCCCCCCTCCTCAGCGTCAACTCACAACCCTCACTACAAAGGCAGATCCCTCACGTCACGTGATCTCCTTAACGCTGTTGTTGAGACATCAAAGTAAAAATGACGTCATGATGAACAAGGGATTATAACCTTTAAATTAAATAACTCCGTGTCACCGTGGCCTTACAAATTGCACACGAATTGATGCAATTAATATCACGTTGCGGTCTGTGCTTTTCACTTGCAAGTTTCACATTTACTGCAATACACCCGTCCTTGGACGGGCAAAAGGCTAGTAAGAAATGTTCTTCCAGCCTCTGCTATACGTTTCAAACAACTCGCATGAATGCATACAAAAAAGCACTTAGCCGCGTGCATTACGCAAACAAAATATAAGAGTTCCTGAAGAACCGCATTTGGTACTCTAAATGTCACTGTTCTTGTTCCGTGCTAATGCACCACGGTTCTACCTTGAAAACTAGCTTGTAAATTGGCTAAATGGGACTTTTCGTGTAACCGATAAACATTGATAAAATAACTTAACTGCATGTGTAAGGACAGTACGGCTCCCCGTGGCCGTGGTTACTAATTAACGTGCCGGGAACAGGCAGTTTCAGTTCCATTTATTAGGTATAGCCCTGTGAGCCATTCGGCTCTTGAATCGGGTGCAACCGCAACAAACAAAAACATGAACAAGAAAACATCTTAAAGTGACTACGCGCAAACAGAAAAATCCAGGAAAAAAAACAGCAAAATCTTCCAGAAAAAGCACCGTACACCAACGCTGTGTGCAAAAATCCCAGTGGGATGCAAGTCAAACAACAACAACCACAAGAAAACTTAGATTAAAGCCATCAGTTTAACCCCGTACTACAACAAACAATCATGGCCAAACCAAAAACACTTTTCGAAATCACCAAAATAAAGCCATCAAAGCAAATGTAACAGTGATCATAGGAACTGTGACCGAAATTTCACAATAGGCAGGGTCACGGTCAGGGTGATGTGGGCCCTAAGTGGTCGTTAATAGTAATTGAGAGACAGGGCCAGGTGCGGCGAGAGAGTGTTGGGAAAAGAGGCGAGGCTGGGTCACGAGGGGGATAAAAAGCCTGCGTGGAACAGGGTTGGACATTATGCACCGTCTAATATCATCTAGTGTGGTTTGGAAGGTGGCGTTAATGTCGATCATTAAATGCTTCCGAGGACAAAAGCACATTGGGAATTCTTACAAAATGTATGCATTTGCATTATTCTCGTTTTATGAATTATGCTTTGGTTTATATGTTTGCTTTCAGTGCGGTATTTAAGTGTTTACAGGCCTTATCTGATGAAGTCAACAATCCTCGCTAACTAACGATGTTTTCGCATGTTACTATTACATCATTGTACATTACAGCAGTATGTGCATACCATTGTATTGGACTGCCTGAAGAAAGCTCACAAAGCCAAAGAGACATCCATCTCCTTCCCAGCCCTGGGCACTGGGATTTTAAACTGCCCACCACAGCAGGTTGCTCGTGCCATGCTGTCAGCTGCCATCCAGTTCAGCAACCAGCATAAAGACGACATTCTTCAGCTCATTCAGTTTGTGATCTTAAGGTCAAAACCAGACATACACAAAGTAAGTGTACATTGCAATCCAGGTGTACACCACATTTTATGCCATTGTCTTAAAAATCATAACTCATGCTGAGTTTGTGAAAGTAAAAAAAGCCAAAGTTTGGACAGGCCTAAGCTTGTGGTAGAAGTTCCAAATTGGCATTGTCAGGACTCGTCTTCGTGGGACAATCACTTGATTACCCCTTAAAAAGTGACCATCTACCAAATGCAAAGAAATAACATAGTTGTATTATACAGTGCACTATTATTTTATAACAGGTTTTTTTTGTAATTCAGTAACACTTTTTTATGATTCTGATATAGCAGGACATAAAATATTTCATAAAGTACTCTGAAGTCAAATAGTATTGTAATGGAAAGCTGTGTTATATGAAATGCATTATATCACATTTTTCTAATTTGCGATTTTGATTATGAAAAGTCAAATCAATTTTACACACCAGAGATATGGTAGACAGTAAATGGTGGCGGGTTTTAACGACAAATTTTTACGCGATCTAACCCAAAAAAAACTCTTATGGATGATATTGGTCGCGAAAGCCTACGTGTTAAACAGCAAATGCTAATTTACTGCATCTGTAAAGAGGCCTATCTGCAGGTAAAGAAAAAACGATGTGTTTTTACCTTCATTATCCAAATGCCAACAACGTTTGTGCTTTACATACATATTAAACATTTACCTGCCATTAAAAAAAATAACCTGCTGCAGAGTCATTCATAAGTGAGCATTTTACTGTTACAGGCTTTTCAAAACGAAATATCGAGTGCCATATCGAAGACTTACTCCGAAGGCACAGCGCCCAGCCGTAAGCACGAAGAAAGGTTTCAGACTGGCGCAGGTACAACGTTCACGTGTTCTCTCGTGCTTTGGACGCCTGCATGCATTCATTACAACAAAATGTAGTGACCATGTTTGCCTTTTCTTTTGAAATATTAAGTCTCGGGCTCTAATTGTATCACCATGTGCATTTCAAATATGTATTGAAGTTAAAAGGGAGTCTGTAGAAATGTTTAAAATATTACAATTTGTCTACGTTGCAGAGCATAATAAGAAACTATTTAAAATACAGGGAATTACTGTCGAGCTGTGCTGTGGGGATATCACTCAAGAGAAGACGGACGCCATTGTCAACTCCACAGACGCTCGGATGAGTATGACCTCAGGTAACCCTGAGCCACACCAACAACAAAACAAATACTGCATTTGAAAGGATATATTTCAATAAAATGTACATGAAATAAAGAGTGCGTTCGAACATTGAAAATGAAAGTTTCCTAGAAAGCCAACAATCGCGAGCCACTGAGATGCAATGCTTTAGTGGGACACTTTCACCGCAACAACTTTTGTACTCACACTTAGGTGTGCTAATAATGATGGAGTTTTAGATAAAGTGAAGCTCTGCTTAATTGCTTGCAGATAAAAGTGAAATTCCCTGGAGTACTTGGTACAGTAGAAATATATTGCTTCCCATTGAGGCATTCTGGTTTTACAAATGTTAAAAACCATACGGTGGGTGGGTCTTTTATTCTTCATTACACATTGTTAAGAAACATTATTTGCAAATTTGCCATTGAAGATTAATACTGTTTTCATGGAATCTTTATATTCCGGGTAGGGAACTTTTTCCTGAATTTTAAACACCTTTGGAGGGCCGCACATTAACATGCACACAAAAATGTGAAACTGTTGGCAGTTCTAAAATCTATCCCTCTGGTACTCGGTTAGTGCGGCGAGGGTGCTGTGAGGCTTGAACATTGTTTGCAGGTTCGTTAGCATTGGTAGGCCTGTGGCCACGGGCCATCGGTTCCCCCAACCCCGTTTGAGATCATTGTAGAGTCTATAAAATATTACTGTACACTTGAGTATTTGTGTGAAATACATATAGGAAATTAACATTTCTGGAATGCTGGTTCCTGATTGCTAATACATATAATTTGCCCAAGCCGACTTGCTCTGCAGGGAATTGACATTGATTTATGTGCAATATTTTCGATTTATCTTGTAACAAGTTTTTATCTCATTTACATTTGCATCATCGCTGTACTTAAGTTAATTGGTTAGGGATTTTTTTTTATTTTGGTAACCCAGGTTACCATTGCAAATTAAGATATTCTGATGTCTTGAGATTTCACTCGGTTAATTGATATAAACTTGACTTGTTTCATCCTGGTCTGTGCCGCATTGTTGCCCTTCCCCACTAATATAAAATATATACTCTTTGTTTTGTATAAGTGTCTTTAGATGCATAACTTGAATTTGTTGATTGTGTTACCATTCCAGGAATTTCCAATGCTATCCTTAAGGCTGCTGGACAAACGATTAAAGATGAATTCTTAAAAGGTAATTATTGTGTTCTTCATGCATTTCCATTTGTTTGCTCAGTAGTTGCTAATTATTCTCTTATAGCTTACATTTTTCTGGTCAGGAGTTGTTAATCAATATTCTTCTTTTAGATAAATCTATTTTATTGGATTGCATTTTCACGTGGTACTTTGTTACGTTTCTCTAATTCGATCTGTTTTAATGTGTTCTTTCCTCATTGCAGAAGATCCCTCCTATGGAGACATTGTTGTGACCAACGCAGGCCGTTTGAAATGCAAACATATCGTGCACATTGCAGGACTTAATGTAACTATTGAAAACATTTGTGAAAGAATACTAAAGGAATGCCAGTTGAGAAAAATTAAATCGGTGTCTTTTCCAGCTATTGGTACAGGTACATATAATTTTTTTGTTATGAATACATTTTGTTGCCGCTTAAGAATGGCGATGAAGTTTCTTCTACAGAAGTTGTTCATGGAGAAACTCACCTGTTCCATAGGGAATATAGAACTGCTACCATTTGTTAAGTGCCATATACTCAATTGAGTATGGATTACCAAAATATTCGTGTAACCATGGACAAAACTCCTCAAACGTGATGACAATGACTACCCATCAAAGAATAAAGTGACTGGAGGAATTTAACTAAGATTATATATAAAGTGTACTGAATTCTTGGCCAATGGCTAAGACCGACTAAATCAACGTTTTATAATTAAGAGTGGCCTATATTTTTACTCATCTAATTGACTAAACTAAGAAAATAACTGAGATGAAATTTACAGGCTAAGACTTTACCAAAATGGCATGGGTTGTCAACGACTACACAAAGACTGACTAAAAATGCTGAATAAATAAAGTTAGAGACATTTTTAGTTGCAGTAAATCAATATTAGCGTTCAAATGATATCAACACTTAAAACATAACTATCAAATGTCAATTCAACGGCCTTCTGTCCATGTTGTTGCATCAGGTTTGGGGAACAGAAGCCATCAACAAGTCGCTCTCAACATGGTGAATGGAATTCACTTGTTTGCAGGAAGTTACGCAGAGCCAACTGTGACGAACATCCGTTTTGTATTCATTAATAAGGAGCTTCTGAACATCTTCCAAGACGTCTTGAATGGAAAGTTTTAGTTTCAAACATCCCAGTTCTTTGCACCTGACACTTATGTAGTTGTGTTGTTTGCCGTCTTAGAGTGCAAATAATGTTATGTTTTCATCAGGAAAATAATATAAAATAACTTGGTTCCCTTTGGGGTTTTATTCACGTATTTGCATACCTATATATAATGCAAAATGAACATATGGTGATATTTTATTTTAATGGTTTGTATAGTAATGGGGTCAGCAACGAAAATTACAATGAGCCATTTTTTTCCAAGTCGGTAAACCTGAATATTTCATGTGCCCCAATGCATGTAAATACGAGACCGTGGTCCTTTATAGATAGCGTCACAAAGCAGTCATTAAAGAGGCAATTGGCAATCATTAAAAGAGTGCGATTGAGAAGACCTGCTGGAATTTGAAAGCCGCTGCATCATGGGTACGTTGGAGCTGCGGATAATGTGATAAGCAATGCCTGTCCGTGCCTGCAAAAAAATGCCCATTGTTTATCGGGACAGCTAAGATGTGTGAACTGTAAAGTTGGTTCCCGGGGAAGTTAGGAATTGGATAAATGAGCCATCACCGGCAATCTCATTAAACTCTTCCAACCAGACAGCAACGCCCAGCCAATGTTTATCAGAAAACTTGGTCGCATCCCTGGCCTCGTAAATAATTGCAGCATAACCAGATCAAAGCCCACACTCACAAATTTACATGAAATTCGAATTTATAAACTGGCGTTATTCCCCATAATAAAAATAAATAAATCCAAAATATGTTTTACATCCCTTCCCCCAAATTACAAAGGTCTATATCCCCCTTTGTGAAGTGAGATGCAATCTGTGAATGCATTAATGGTTTTGAATCCTGCGTGTGTATTTCCATTATCGCCTTAACATGGAAAAGTAATGCGTGCAAGTAAACTGGTGCATATGTCGAGTTTTATGTTTTAAAGAGCCCCAGGGAGATTCATTAGAGGGAGTGGGAAGCATGGAGAGGGATGAGGTTATGGTTTGGAGCACTGTTGGCTAGAGAATCTGTGGAGCTGATGGATTAGTGAACTCGAGGTGAACGGTTTATTAATCCCACAACCCAACCACAGCAGTGCAAAAGTTTAATGGTGCACCGTAATCATCTGTGCAACCAACATAGGTGCAATAGCAGTGCTTGGTGTAAATCACAGGGAGAAATTGCATCACTCAAAATCGTTCACACCTTGGTGATGACATCCATCCAATACAATACTAGCCGGTCTGAGTTGCTGTATATGCTCATAAGATGTTTATTCATGATAATGCAGTTTAACTTGTTTAAGCAACAAACTTTTAAATAAACATTTGCTCTTTAAGCTGCGATTCTTAATGTTTAATGCCTGGAAACCACATACAGTTCATAATGTACAAGCGAATGCAGCCATATAATACCTCAACGATGGAAACACAGGTAGAGCTAATAGTATTCTGACAGCTGACAGATATTCATATTTTGTCACTATCACCCTTACAAATAAAAGGCATATTTTACTTGACAGGCATTACAGCAATAGTTTGACGTGTCGACGCATTTTGTATTTTGAAATTATAACCATCACTGAAGACAAAACATGGTCAATATCTATGAAAGTAAACATTTTATATCATTACAATAAAATTAAATCACAATACAACAATCTATACATTACGATGTGATGATGTAAAAAAAAAATTGACATTACACCTCCCAGTCCATCAAGATCGTGAAAATGTTCAAGCTGCAATTAGGATGCCAACATTAACTGGAATAACATCGATTTACAAACCCTCCTATAGGTCATTACCTGAACTGGTAAGAAGATCTGTCGAGAAGCAAAAAGTAGATCTCATTAAAATAAATTTGTGGCAGTTACCTGCCGTAAATAGTTTATAGACGTTTCTATTAGATTTAAGATAAGCAATTGTCTACTCGGTTATGTGACTTGCAGCTATATTGTCTGTTACGGGATGAGCAATATACGTAAATAAATGTCTTATTTTCTTATAATCATAAAAAAAGATACACAATGGATTAACTTGAGCAAATGTATTACGCTTTCATCACTTCGCACTGACCAGCGTGGTGAAGCATGGTCAAACAATAAGCCATATTGACCTGCATGGCATGGAGGCCACAATCCATCAGTGTATTGACAAATGGGCTGTACATGTACGTAAAAAAACCGAAAAGGATCAATCCGACACATAACCTGACATTTGGTGACCATTCCCGTGTAAATTCACCAACACGGGGCTTATTTGCTCAGAATATTTACCAGGGACCCCAAACCTCCCTGGACTCCACTCCCACACTTGAGTGTTGAGGAATGAGGGGGGGCAGGAAAACATTTTCCAGAGCTCAACCCCCAGACAGCTCTGGTTGGAGTTAAGCCCTGACCCCTAGGTTATATTCAAGCCTCGTTGAAGTCATAGGTTTGCTGAGCTCATGCCAGAGAAAACAACGATACAGGTGATGGCAGGCAAGCAACACTGTTTGCATGGAATTGTAGCCAAAGTGTAACTTCATGTTCCGGAAGGCCATAGTTAATGCACGCGCTGTTGTAAAATCACACGGTATTTTACTAAGATGCGTTTTACTGATCATCATTAACGAGGATTATTTATTTTATTTATGGACATTCAAGTGTTTGAAAACACCTAACATTACATTAATTCATACGTGTATTTTTTCTAAATGTAATTTTTCTACAGGTTGCGAAATACTGTATGTGAGCACTCATTGAATTCCACCTCATGTATTTTATTTTACAGCCCAATGCTGAGCTTGCTATCATAGTAAATGAATACACTTTCGCAGAGATTTTTGCTTTCATAATTTCTTTATGTATAGCCACAAAAACCAAAGACCGACAGTTTGTTTTTTTTTCCCACGATCGAGTTATCAATTCCTAACTTATGGGTATCGCGATGGACACAAGCACAACATGGGCTACTCTTGCGAATGGCATCATGGGAGGTGGGTGCCACAATCCACTGCCATGCTGCAGGCATCAAATAACCCTTTTGCACTGGCACATCTGAGCCGCGCCAACACGGGACCCTCACGCTATGGACGGGTTTCCGCTGGCTATTTGTATATGCCGAAACTGAAACAAAACCAAGATAACCCTCTTGGTCTCAAGACGCCTGAATATCGGCTGAGGGCCGAGCAGAGACAGGGGTGGGGTTAATTACGATTACACGTGACGTCGGTACGCTGTGAGGACACAGCATCATGTCACCTATATAGGTCTTGACTCGTCCACTGCGTGTGTAATGTCAGTTGTACTGTGAGGAAACATTGTCAATGCGTAATCTACACGCGTGTGACTTCCAGTGGCACCACTCTGCTTATGCAGTGGATAAACAAGCTGGCACCTCCCCACAGCATTTGATGAGCTGGCTTGGTATGGCACAACCCTGGCGCGGTTCAGTTATGCAGTGAAAAAGAGCTAAAACTGTCATCTGGTTCAGTGGTGTGCATCACTATGATGCCATCCAACCCTCTAGTGTCAGAGACCATTTGTGATTAAATGCCAGACTGACACAAAATTCGCCTGAACTGCACTTTTTCCCCCGTTGGCCTTTGAGGCATATATGGAGGCTTATTTTATCAATTGGAGTAATAATATTGTCTTTTTTTGTATTCAGCCGAAATATCCAGCTGACAGGATAATATGTGGCTAGCAGGAATGGCGAGGTGGTGGGGGGGGGGGTGTGTCAACAAAATTTGTAAAGCACAGCGCTCTCTGGCCCACAAGAGCGACACGCAGACAGCTATTAGAAGAGGCCCTTGGCTTTCTTCAAGTTTTGTTGCTTCCAGACGGGCATCGCCACGAACTCGCCCCGCGTGATGCCCAGCACTCGCACAAATGCATCCTCCGACAGATATTTCTGTTTCGCAGGGGAGGGTAGACGGACATTCGACAGATTACAGTTGCACTGTTGCAAATGGAAGTGAGAAGTCTACAGTTAGGCTTGCCACCTGCCCCATAGTTAAAGGTGTAGCCCTGCAAGTACCTGCTCATGCCACTGCAGTTGGAAGGGCCGCCACGAGAGGGAGCTCAGGATAGTCCCTGTAGTCGTATTTCACCTACTCTACCATGCTGGCCAAACATCTTGGAACAGGTAGGCGTACTCATACTTTACACCAGCGACGTGTCAATCAACTAACTGTGGTGGGCCCATTCATAAACAGAGGCAGGGGGGATTTAAGAAATATGTCTGATTGTTTCACCGGGAGATGGAATAGAACCGGCAGCTTCTGAATTACATGTCCAGTGTGCTAACCATTACACTACATGCAGCATCTATCACATTTCAGATGGCTTTCCTCCTCAGCACTGTTTTGACTGTGATCGGATATTTCACGTTTTGGTACCACCCTGAGCTGGCTAAACTTAATTGTATCGTTTGAAATGTCGAAAACGGGATATGATATTAAGATGAATTAACCATTGAAAAGATCATAATTAACTTGTTTTAATCGTGTAAAGAAATTGGCAGCATTCAAGATTTTCCGGGTAGAGCGGTGGGGCAGTGTCGCGAGTGGACCTATGCTCTGAATCTGGTGACAAAATACTTGGCCATGGCGAACATCAGTGGTGTGGATAACCTGAACCGGTCCTGCCCACCCCATCCAGACTCCAACCATGCCATAGATAAGTATATATTAAAAAAACTCCTACAGGCAACAGCACGCGGAGGCCTTCATCCAGCAGTGGATTGATGAAGGTCTGCACGTACAAAGTTTTGTCAACTTAGGTGGTACCAATTTCTGCTCTGGCCTATGGCATCACAAACCTCATGACTACAAAGTCACACCCTTGGATTTAGTGCCAATATATATTGTGTTGACAGTATTCACTGCCGAGTTCCTCCATCTGGCGGTGAAGTCATGGTTACAGTTGTGTCCACAATGTGTGCCACTTGCTACATTGATAGCGAGTAGATAACAATTGTAATTTCGTCTTTGATAACTGAAATTACAATGTGATTGCAATGTTCCTGAATTTGCAATTGTAATTGACTCTCGGCAGAGCCAGATAAATGCAGGGGTTTTAGGACTGCAGCACTCTGATACATCCTATAGTTATCTTGGTAGTGAAATACATAGAGTCACTGTGTGTGTTATTTTCAGTTATGTGCCAATATTAAAATTGTTTTAACTTTTGACTTCCGATTTAGCTTTGAAAATCATACTTCGCATTTAAAAGTCGAACTCAAAGAACCATTGTCTGACTGGCTGCCCCGCCCATGCTGTTTACGCAGCACAAGCCCTCCTCCCCCCAACTCTTGTCCCCCGCCCACTCACTTTGGAAACCCTTATAAGCAGTTGCATTTGGAGGCTTGCCCCCTCTTTTTTCTCTCCGCCTGATGAAGACCGCTTGTGTTGCAATCGAAACGTCGTAGGTTTTTTTATTTGTATTTATCATTTTAATTTTATATTTTTTCTATCTACGTGGCTTTACCGTAAGAACCAAGAATATCAAATAACCAGGGTAAATAACAATGGAGCAAATGGCATCAGCCATGGGTGGTGGTAAAACAGTCAAGGGAAGGCACTGAATATACAAAGAAGAGCGGCCCCAAAACCTGCCAAGGCCCTAGGAACCCCATCAAACTTAAATTTGGCCGATCCCAGGTCTGGTAGAGTGAGGAGTCCTATTTTAGAGGCTGCCACCACCTAGAGCCAGGCCTCGGCACCCAAGCCTTGGCCCCACCAGCCCAGACGCACCTCTTTGCAGGCTGGGTCGACACCCTCGGGCAGCTCCTCCGTCGTTTTGTTGACGAGGTCCTCGGCCGGGAAAGTGGGCACGGGCCCCTCGTTGCTGCCCTGCTTCTCATCGTTGAGGCTCTGGAAAATAAAGTACGCGGCGGCTAGTGTGCAATAATCCTGCGCCGATGTTTGTGCTTGCGAAAAGTTGGTCATTATTCACGTGTTGTTTCGTTTATCATTATTATTGGCGTTTAACATTTGGGAACATGAGAAATCTGGAACTATTCATCATTATTTTTCTTCTTTTGCTAAGAGATGTCATGCACATGTGCAGCCCGTTTTGCCAATCTACAGCCGGATGAGGGCATGCGAGTTCGTGAAGACGAAGGGCAAAGATGTGGGCGTGCTTCTAAGCACAGTATCTTGGAGTTTGTTGCACTGCCCTCTACTGACAACTGCGTACACCAGTTTAACACGTAGGCTTTCGCGACCAATACCATCCATAATACAGGTTTTTTTTTTAGGATAGATGACGTAAATATAAAATGTGTCGTTAAACTCGCCACCACCCGACACGGCCAACAAGTAAGGTTTGTCACGTAAACAGAACGTGCCAATTCGTTACTAGTACGGGACACCAAGTGTGTTGGAGAGCAAAGCCACAACATTTCAACAGTAATTACAACTAGCTTCATCGGGCGACAACCAGATTTGTGGATAAATCCGCCTGTTTCGTTCCTTAAATAGAGGGGTAGATGTGATGATAACACTTGTGTGCTCTTCTTGTGTGAAGTGGTGGGGGGGGGGGGGATTAATGAATGCATATAAACGAATACGGATATACATTACCGTTTGGGTTTTTTTAATACGGTAATCAACGCACATTCTGCATGCGCATTATACAAGCCCATTGTTCTTGTACCTCCTGTCGATTGTGTGTTCTAAAATAGCCGTACCGTAATCCCTATTCACCCATCCAAGCACTTATCCAGGCTCAAGCTTAGCTTCCGAAATGACAAGATCGGGCGCATTCTGGATGATATGGTCATAGGCAAGTCACAGAAGTGTGTAATATTATCTTAATACCGTGTACTAGAGATGAGACCTCTGCTATGCAGTATGAAAGAAATGTAATCATACAGGATGATCCATTTACAGATTCCCCATTTATTTTAATGACCCCCCCTCCCCATGACTGACAGAGTTGATTGGCAAAGGTAGCTGCAAATTATAACGTTATTATATTAACTGCTATTACAGGTATAGACATGTGCACCTTCCCGTGCTCAATTGAGCTTCGGCACAACGCAACAATCTCCCTTCGTGCGGTCACAATAATGAAGCCCCCAATCGGTTTGTGTCCATCCGCAATGCACAACAGCTGTGAAGACGTGGTTGCGAGTTACGTCAGAAGCAAAGCGTTCACACTGCAGACGGCTGCAGTTGCACTGGGTTTGAAGAGAACGAGAGGACGTACAGACGTGATGGTCTTAATGGCGGCGGCGTCCCCAAACTGGGCCTTGAGCTCCTCGTAGGATTTCCCACTCTGCGGACCCCACGCGGGACGACACAGAAAACGGAGTTAAGAAGCGTCAACGGGCAGTGTTCAGCATCGCCGCCTTACCTTACACAACACAACCCGTACACTACGTGCATTGCTCTCTACCGATCTTCAGTGAAAGGCAGTGCACTCCCCCTCTCCACCTCTGCAACGCCAACACTCTTCTGCGGGGTTCTTTGGCCATGGACTAGGGAAGGATGATTAAGGTAGCTTCTTCCTCGCTATCCTCCGTAGGAGGATGCGATTTGAAAGTCACACCCCGGACAAAACGTGGATGTCAAAACAAAATTCGCAGAGGCAAGCCTGCGGCAAGTAGGAGCCACTTACGCTCCACTTGTGCGCGTCCCATGCCAGGAACCAGCCCGTGAAGGTGGGGGGCTCGAACCCCTGCTTCACGATGATGATGGGCGTGTCGGGGTCACGGGCCCCAGGGTGCGTCCGCAGGTAATCCGCCGCAGTCGTCATCGACTCCTTCTTCTCTGCATCGCTCGCGCCTTGTCCCACCCACAGGAAGACCTGCAAGCAGCCGACCGGGCAAGCGGTCCGACATTGCACCTTGTTCACGGGCGGGAGGTGCTCACCGAGTAACAATTGTCACATTTTGTAGTCTGTCCCATCATCTGTGCAACCTAGTTTTGCCCGGTGAAATGTCACGATAAAATATATTAAAACGCAACGCACGCTACGTTTCACATAGTTTAACGGTTCCATTGTTCCAAACGGCGAGCCTCTGCTTTGTTGTCAGTGCTCGACAGACACTTCCTTCTTAATCCACACCGGCCCCTGAGAAGCCAGACAGACAATGTGGGCCTCACCTGGTCCCAAGTGTCGAGCAGCATGACGTCATCCTCATCCAGGTCGTCCTGCGAGAAGTCACTTATCTCCGTCACCACGAAGCGCCCCGTCTGTGTGGAGCACTCAAAGAGCCGCGGCTGCACTTCCGCCTCCTCCACCTGCATCCTGAATGGGAGTGCACCACGTAATAATAATAATGAAAATTATACTCCTAATAATTACAGGCAGATGTGCATCCCCAAATCACTTGCTCGCGCCAATGCTGGTGGAAGGGCCTGCACGAGAGGGAGCTCTAGAGAGCCTCTCTAGGGGGTATTTGGCCTACTCCACGCTGGCCAGACATCTTGGAAGAGTACTCACGTTTTATTCCAACCACTTGCAACCTGCCCATCGACTGACTGGTGTACTCATTAATACTGCCGGGTGAGGGTGGACAAAGGTGGGGGGGGTGGACGATTTAAGGAAGTTGTCCCATTGTTTTAATTGCCTCATCGAGTGATCGCATCCAGATGGTGATCCCTCTCTGACCTGCAAGCCCATTATCTCACGGCGGCATCCCACTTTGAATAACAAGTCCTTTTATTTACCCAGGAAAGCCTCACCTATTCCCAAGTTCATTTAGCGAGGAGAATCCAACGTTAGAATGTTTGGCCAATTCCAAACTGGAATACCCTGGGAAATCCCAAGCATACAAGAGGATAGCCATTGTATGTATGTATGTTGAACTTCTTTTGCACCACATGTAGCCAACTGTGGTCATCAGAGGTGTAGGGGAGGGACAACAAACTAAACACAAAAAGCAAAAACACATTCAAGCTCCACACAAATTAAAGAATCCACCGCTGTTCTGCCATCTCCTGGTCACCGTGCACCAGCTTCTCAGCTCATTCTCGAGCCCGGTTAAGGACTCAAGATGCACTCATTGAGAATGGGAGAGTGAGTCCTCAAACCTTCCGCATAAGCTCGATAGGGCATACAAATTACCATCACCACCACAATTACAACCATCAGTAACAGCACGATCACCACCAGCAGTATCATCCGTACCACCATCAACAACACCACATCATAGTTTTCTCAAGATGTATCTGACCTTTCGAAGAAACCAGACATTTATCTTCGAAAGAGAAAGATCCTTTTGATTGAAAGCTTTCGTGACTGCAGGGATACAATGTAACTACTACCACAGAGGCAACTTAGTTTGTAGACGCCATGAAATCTGTGATCTGGTTCCGTCTGTAAAAGATGTCATTCCGGACATAGAGTAACCCTGGCGTCTACAAACTAAGTTGCCTCTGTGGTAGTAGTTACATTGGAGACACCAAACGACATGTCTCGGACCGCATTCGTGAACACACTGTTATAATTCAGTAGGCTCACATGACATTGACTTCTCCAAGACAGAGGTTATTTGCAAGCCATCTGGCTACCATGAGAGATTCGTTCATGAGGCTATCCACATATACAAACACAGAGACAATTTCAACCGAGAAGATGGATTCTGGCTTAGCAATCATTGGAAGAATTTGATAAACCATTTCGGGTCTTAATTGATTGTTCACGCTTACGGTGGCTTTCAGACCGCATCCATTATTTTCGTCTCCCCCCTCTTTTCCGAACATAGATGGACTCGTCCATCTGAATAACTGCCAAGTCGCTCTCCGTGGTGCTAACGTAAAAAAAGCCACTTTTTTAAAAATTTTCTTGCTGTGGTTTTCACACCTGATGATTATTGCTTGTGTTGCAGTCAAAACGTCATGGAATTTTATTGTTTACATTTTTATTATTTTATTGCTTCCCTTCTACGTGACTTTACCGAAAGAACCAAGAATATGAGAAAGATCCTGTTTGTAACATGTTGTAACAAGAATGAGAAGTTGACAAATTGTTGAAGAAAATCTGCAAAGTGAGGATTGCACAGAGGTGCCTCAAGCTATCCCAGCCTGCACTTTCATCCACAGTTCACTGACAAAAAGCCTATTCCACAGATGGGGAAGTGCGTGCCTGCCATGTTAATCACAGACAGTACCTTAGGAAATTGCTCGTCTCAACTTCATTGCTAACAAAACGAAGATGGAAAGGGTGAGAATGCACTGCAAGCAGCCGTCTGGATGGTAGCCAAAACAGGAAAAATATATGTATGGGCAAGGCAGATGCAATTTATTTTTATTTTGTCTGGCTTGTACATAGAGCAGTGCTCTCTTGCATTGCCTTAAGCAGGACACACACAGCATGGATATACAAACTGATAGATATACTGCAAATTAATGCTACAAAAACACATTTAAGTGATTTATGGACAATTTAGCACCTGACAATTAAAACGTTGTCAGTCTAAAGCAACACAAATTAAGAGTGTGCGAACCTACGGGTAAAGTCTATTACACTTGACGTATTAACTGTCGGAGTCTGGCTGCTCTGTAATAAATACTCGTCTAGCGGCGGCAAGGAAAAGGCACGCACGAGAAACCTCTAAGAGACAAGTGGGGAACGAACAAGAATGTAAGAGATTAAGGAAAAGCTCCGTTGAGACGTAACCTGTGGTAGGACGTGTCCCTGAAAGAAATAGCGATTGATAGGGAGATTTAGCATCCGTGAGGAAACAAGGTAATGGGACAAAGAGACATTAAGACGTGCGTCTGGGACTGTGGCCGATTGCTGCACCTTGCACAGGACCAGGAGAAACGGTGTCAGAATGTTTGGCGTGTTACGCATTCCACATTGCATCGAATTATCAAAAAAAATCAAGATACTTCCACTCACTATACACACGTTGAATTGCATGCATGAAAACCCATCATTTACAGTTTATGTAAATCTCGCAGTGGCAAGATGTTAGCTACCTCACGTAGTATACAGGAGGATTGTGGGTTCCATCCCAACCCTGGCGACTGTATATTTGGAGTTTGCATGTTCTCCCCGTGGTTGCATGGATTTTTCTCTGGATCCTCCGGTTTTTCCCTCCGCATTTAGAAACTTGCATTTACAATTTCTGGTTGCTATAAATTTTCACGTGGCAATCCACTTCGTTGAGCTACCATTTGTGGCCAGGTTGCTTCTGAATAAGAGCTGTAGGCCTTACCTGGTAAAATAAAAAGTTTTAGTTTAGTTTACATACTATTTTGTATACTCAAGCTACATTTAGGATAATGGACTGAACACAAACAAAACAATATTTCGCCACATAACAGCATCGCCATCCTAACTTGCGACAATAAATCAAATAATTGAAGCAGGAAGGGGAATGGAGGTGATGAAGCTTCATTGGATGAAAGCATGCAGTGACGTCGCCCCTTGCTGGTAGAATATATTCGGCCGTGAAACATGGTGCCTTCGTGACGGCCTTGCGCTTCAAGTCCGGCGCGACCACCGAACGTGTCAAGCGGATCACTACACGCCGAGCGAAAGCGGAAGGGGAGCGCGCGGTTACCGCTTTTCGCTGGCGTACGGAGCCTTTCCACCAAGCGCCGCCCAGAACTCGGGTGGCTCCTGTCCCTCAAGCACCGTCTGCTTGTCCCTCCGTGTGAGTCCGTCCGCCAGGCTCCGCGCCATTTCTCGCTCGTCCCCGCTGCAGCCCTGAGCCCGGACCCCACGGGGGAGAGGGACAGAGCCAGCAGGTTAACGACCACTCGCGGAGCGGCAATGCAGGAACCGACACGGGTGTTGTGGGTTATCTGGCTGAGACGACTGGCAGATGTGATCAGTTGTATCCTCACTGTGTCAACCGATATAGCCTTGGCGCAAATACTGTTAAGCGAGCACATGTGAAAGTTGGCATCGCACAAGAGGGGGTTGGTGGGTGGCCAGCACCATACAACCTGGCCAACCTTTTTCTCCCTAGGTGCTCATTTTATGTCTATTCGACCTATGGAAGTTCTCAGTACTGGTTCAGATACTTGGCATTGGCTGCGAGCGGGAATCGAACTTGGATAAACCCTGGTTATAGTAGCACAGTGCCCCAACCGCTGCGCTACCGCTCCCCACTTGACACACACCGCAAGCTGCACGCACGAGAGCCTCACCTTGCCGCACCACAGGAAGCACGCCACCTCGGCGTTGAGCACAAACACGTCGTTGGAGTTGAGGGCGGAGGCGCGCGCCGGCACCTCCACGGCCTTGGTGTTGAACTCGTCGGTGCCGCGCACCTGGAAGAGCCGCGTGGTGGGCGGCGCTGCCCCACCGATGTCGTTGCCGCCGGCCCTGGAGGTGCCGCCCTGCGCCACCATTTATCAACACTCCAAGCATCTTTACAGCACTAATCGAGTACCAGAGGGACATATGTTCAACTACGCAACACAGTGTTTCCAATTTTAGCATATCCAGTTACCACTCGTCTTTCACGTAGTTGCGAACACACCTCGTCAACACGCATACAGCCGTAGCACGCTTAAGGTTTTGTGTCAACTAATGTGTGGCCTGCCAAATGTATTTGAGTTTCATTCAGCCCTCAGTAAGGCAAAGGATCCCCACGCCTGGCTTAATGGAATGATCACTGGTGGGGTCAGCTTGAGTAGAAAGACCGGGTGAGTAGAGACCGGGTGAGTAGAGACCGGGTGGGGTACCTCGTAGATGATGAGCTTGCCGTGGAAAATGGCGAGGAAGTGCTTGGGCTCCTTCCCCATGACGACGCGCACCTGCACGGGCTCGCCGCCGTACTTCTGGTCTAGCGCTACAGCCTGGTACGCAGACGCCGCCACCTCGTCCTGGGTGGCGTGACGGCCCTGCCGTTACACGCACGCACAGAGACAATGATCCCCCGCGCAGCCTGCTTACACTGCTGGGGCATGGGGCTGTCGATGGCCGGCACAGAGCACAAGGGGCCAGTGTGGCCAACACCCACACGGCCACCACCACACCCACACAGCCACCACCACACCCACACGGCCACGGCCACCGCCACACCCACACGGCCACCGCCACACCCGCACGGCCACCACCACACCCGCACGGCCACCACCACACCCGCAAGGCCACCACCACACCCGCAAGGCCACCACCACACCCGCACGACCACCTTTGTTCTCCATTCTTGACATTTATACATCGCAACGAGTTACTAATCTAAGTCCGAGTCGACAGGAGGGCCCACGACCGGTTCAGATATTAATCACCACTGATGTTAGCCAAAGCCGGGAATGGAACCCAGGTCGGCAGTTTTGTAGGGCAGTGCGCAGACTACTGCATTAGCACGTGTACAAACACATACAAAAACAACAACCGCTATTTGCCACTAAGTGGCGGTGACGTTTCCACGGTGTTTGTACCAGGCTGTGTGGCCAGGTGCGATCAGACTTGGGGCCGTGTCACCGGAGGCATACATAGAGAATTGCAAATGTCAGTTAAAATATTTGTCAAGTTATTCACTCCTGGTGGAAATCATACAAAGCCAAGAAATAAACACCAAGGTCTTAATGCATGTGTGGGTGGAAAGCCAGAGTCTGCCAATAACCGGCGTAAATAGTTAAACTGCTGTGATTTGCTATCGATTTGGCCATTTTGTCCAAGTCATTTCCGACGAACGTAATGGAGCAGCTCCCAGGGGTGCAGAAATATTTCATGTACAAGGATGGTAGCAAAGGAAGACATGAATGTAATAATATAGAACACATTAACATTACTCAATGGTCAAACTCTTGATTTTGTTACCTGCCACATGTAGAGTAGGTAGGCGAGCTTGTTGTTGCTGGTATAGGTGTACAGCACGAGGTAGCAGTCCCCGCCGTAGAACTGTCCATGTAATCTTTTCTCCACCGGTTTCAACTCCAGATCCTCAATCCGGAACATCTGCGCAGAAGCAGAGATTGCTCAGCCACAGGCTTACAGAGGCATGACCACGTAGGGAAGATCTTTGCCTTTTGATCCTTCAAATGGAAAAAAACACTCACAGCTCACGGGCTAATCAAGGCCACAGACGTGAACTGGTATGCTGCACATTTGCAAAGTGTTCCTGTGGCAACGTGCGGTGTTCACCTCCGCAGTGCCTGAACCATCGTCCACCATTCGATGTTGAGCAGCGACCTCCGGCTTGGCGTGCAGCACTGTGGGGTCAAACTTCACCTGTTCCACTCGAGCTGCCAAGCAACACAGCAACCAACAACTCCATCAGCACCACCCATGCATGTTAAGAAGATGCATGGAATCATCAATTAAAATCACCGCTTATTCTCATGACTCCATCATCACCCTTGTCGTCTTCATCTTCATCATTTTATTAGATCGCGTGTGTGCCTCTATTGTGCCACTCGCCGTCAAGTTTAGAGAACAAAAATCCGATGTAAATTTTGTAGGACAGAGGCACAAAATGTACACATGGATCTGTATGGAATGTGCCAAGACACCCTCTCAACAGCTCCCCCACACAACCCATGCCTCAATATCGTGCTTTGTTCTTAGAGTTTTGTAAACTTTGTACCATCGTTGACTCCTCCAGAACCCCGCCCTATCCTCACCCACTTGAAGGTCATTCCACAATTGTGGCAAGAGTAACAGCAGCCAATATGGGTGCGTTTATGATAAAATTGGCTGTACTTGAAATGCAAATTACGGAATGGGGCTGCTTTTTCCACAAAAAGTTCGACACTCCACCAAAAAGTGGCAGGATGGTAGCCAAAATAGCGATGTGAATTGAGCCCCTGATCTCAATTGGGCTCTCCCTGGTCTCAATTAAACCAAGTGTACTATCCATTCACCATGCCAACAACACCTGGATTTAACCAATTCCAACATTTTTTGTGAATGATGTGAAACTCAGACAAAAGGTGCACAAATTCTGGAAACAAATCAGAGTAATATCACGGGTTAAGAGTAATAAAACACGTAAAATGTGATTTCATGACTGCTGAGTTGGTGGTGTAAGACAAGGCTTTGTGCATTATACACTCAGGATGGCAATTTCATATGGCATGCAAGGAATGATGGGAAAAACCGAGCCTTCAGCCACACTTGTGCCTGTTGCGGTCGATAAATCACCTTTTGCGTCTATTATTACTCTTACCTCGTAGCTTTGTTTTAAGCGTATAATAATATTACTCCAAGAACACAGTGGCCTCATCTGAACCTAAGCGACGGTCACATCTTAACCACATGGCAACTTTAAAAGCCGCTCACGTGTGCCCAGGGCGAGTACCGATTTTGCCGACGGTGTAAGTCTTGCCCATCCCCTGGGTCTGGCCACGCTCCGTCCAGTGCTGGAACAGCTGCTTGAAGATGGCCGACTCGGCACCGTCTGCCACCGTCTCCACGTTGGTGCTCACGGGGTAACCCTTGGCCTTGATGTAGCCCTGCGCGCCATGCAGAAGGACACGGATATACGTCACTTCGCGGAAGCGGCAGGACCAAAGCCAGGGCCGTATTATCCATTAGGCACAGTACGAACTGTGTCTATGGCTTATGATAAAAAAAAATGTTTGTATGATATCTTGTTATATTTTTAGCCTTACATTTTCTTTTCTCAATAATTTCAAATAAAATCTGCTCATCTGCGGCACACAGCGCACTCCCGTCGAATTAGGGCACAGACTAAATAATGAACGTATCAGTGACGACATCTGTCCAGTGGCTGGACGAAGTACGTGTGAAACAAACGAGTGACAGCAGTGGCAGTAACATGAGCAGTACCAACTGTAGAAAGTTATCACTGAAGGCCTAGGAAACAGAAGTGCCTAGGGCCTACAAGATCCTTTATCCAGCCCTGACCTAAGTGTGAGGTGGCTGGGAGTCAGTGGCCAATGCGGTGCTTCTATTGTCATGAGTGCACGCAGCATGGGGTCACAAACCAGCGCTCGCTTCATTGCTGCCTGCCTCTCCTCCTTGCTGGAGCCTCGTCCCTTCCACACGTAGATTTTGATTCCTCCCTGGTCCAGAATGTAGCAGTCCTGAGGAATTGCATTCGCACCATTGCATCGTTACAAATTTATAATGCAAACTGGAACATGCGCATTTATTTTTCTCGGTTAATGAAGCAGCGTTTAATGAACTACGGCTGAAAATGCGAGACTGCATGTCCATCAACAAGGACGTGAACTCACATCGTGGTTCAGCAGGTCTTGGGTCAAAGGTCGCGTTGCCACCTCCTCCACCATCAAGTTTCCACCTTTCTCTGACACACTGTCAATTTAAGGAGCACCATAACATAACCATACATCGCCAATGCATGTAACATAAATTACACTTTTACCACAGCTGCTCATTTGACTCATGTCGTGCATACAATAGCAAGCTGCAAACAGACTCAATTCCAAAACCCCATTTTCCTGTGCTACCCATTCCTCCCTGTTTCCCTACACATTTAGCTCACTGGTAGAGCTTGACATTGGCCTTGCGGCTGTGATCCGTTGGCTCATCAGGGCTGCCAGGGGACAGATCGCCATGCCGCTCCCCCAGGGCGGCCGTGAGGACGGCCATGAGCTCAGGTGAGGAGTCCTCGTCGTTCCCCTCCACGACGCCGATCTGGGCGCGCCCGCCGCGCTCACGGTCACGGATGTCGGACGCCAGCTGCATGCCCTGCACAGAGATGGTGAGGGTTGAAATATCATCACTTTTTTTAGCGGCGGCCCAGGAGAGGGCTCAGATCCTCAGCCAGAATCAGTGAGGTCTTGGGTTTTGATCCTGGTTTCAGGAGCAGTATGCTAAAACCTGGGGCTTTTCAAGTGTGGCGAGTTGATGGCCTCAGCCCGGTCACCAGCGACTGCACACCAAAAAAAACTAGCAGATAAAATGTTTTTTTCTTACTGTGGAGAAATTCCAGCTCAGAGAATTTAAAATAAGGGTTTGACAAACATTTCATGGTGGGAAGTGTAAAAGTGCACTCCCTAGTGTGTGGATGAAAGAAGTCAACTTGAACGGATTGTTAGAAGTACTTCAACAGTATGGTTGCACTGCTCCGATGTGATTTCCATACGGCCATTCTTGTATCCTGTCATAATGCGCCTTTGAAAAGTGATGAGATCGTTCCAATAAAGAATCTCATAAATATTCTGGCAGGTTACCGATGTTTCATCAGCTTGATTAATTAATCCCACAATTGACAAATAACACAATCAATGCAAAGGTCCATCTTCCAAGAGTAGAGATTGTGTGTATCAAATGGCTGCTATGGATGTTTTAATCACTGGAGTTATTATTCAAATGTTTGCCTGGCCCAATAAGCGCTACCAAAAAAAAGAGTACAGTGCACCATCATTAAATATGTTCTTGACAAATCAAATTTAATAACCATTGGCTACGTTAAATAATCAACCATGAATCTTTTTGCAATCCTAACCCATACCCCCAATCTCACCCCAGACACAACCCCTAGCCCTAACACCTAAGTAAGCTCAAACCTCCACTAATGTATGTAAACACTTTAAAAAGGGTTACACCACAAAGTGAAATGGCAGCAAAGGATCCGAATGTAAACCACTGCCCCCTTTTAAGAGACGAGGGCCCGTCGGTCGCTGTGTCAGTCGCCGCTCGCTGTGTCACAGTCGCCCCTCATGCCATCCCCGATGTTTGTGCGGAGCATCTCACCTTGATCTTCTCCACGCGGTTGCTGTCAGGGCCATTCCACTGGATGATGACCTTGCCCAGGTCGAGCAGGAACACGTCCCCACGGCTGAAGCTGTCCCATGACAGGTTCACCTGTGCAATAGAGATACGGGGATCGGTGATTGCGATAGGGAGCAGGTGTGTGGATGGGACAGGTCTGGGGTCAGGGATAATTACGGGTGGTAACTCATCACATGAAACCAAGGTAGAGTAAATTGATGACATTGAAACACTTGGTATTTTGAGTAAACATAATTTACGAATTAACAAAGTCTGAAGGATAAGTCTGGTATTTTCCAAGGTAGTAAATTAACTGTCGATAGGTATATTTATCAGGTACTTAGTATTACAACATTGAAATGTTATGCAACTCAACACTTAACTTAGTTTTCACAATTTGTAATTTTCTATCAGTTACATTTTTTTATACAAATTTAACACAACCAAGATGCAATCTAGCAACAAGGATATCAACACAAGTCTCAACTGACAGATCACAACAAGCCATCGCTGTACTTTAACGCTCCAAAGAAAAAAAAACACAACACTGGGAGCATTTGAATAAATTCTTAAATAGCAAAAAAACATTCCTGATGAAATGCAAAAAAAATAAAAACTCCTGAATAGAGCCGTACAAACACCCCAATGCCGGAGCATGGTGCAAAAGAATTCTGAGACTCCGTGAGGCTTGCTTGGATAAATAACAGCATTGTTCTTGCTATTCATGAGCATTCATGCAGCCTTCGCGATGGGGCCGGCTGAGTCCTGAGAACGAGCCTCTCACAGAGACCGTTTTGTCAGCCGCTTACAATCACATGGCCACAGCGCCTGTGCACTCACCGGTAAGGGACAGCGCCGCTGGCTATTGGAGTTTGTTTGAAACGCTCTTGTGACAGCATTTGCCTGTTGTGCGTACCGAGGCAGTGAACTGTGCAGTTTGCATAATGCTCAGCAGTGTTTTTTTTTTCACATGCAAGAAGGATACTTTGCAGGCACCAAACTTCAAAAGGCATTCGCCAGACAGGTGGTACTTTAATAGAAACTCAAGAGTACCATAGGCTGTATCATTTAACTGGTACAACTCTTATCCCTCAAGCCTATTATCCACAACTCTTGAGTATTAATACGAGCTGTACGATCCGGGAAAACTTATATTCGCCATGCCCTGTTATTCATGTTATCTGTGATTAAACACGTTTGTTTGTGGTAGCTTTATCCACAAATTCATCCTATTATATGTATTTATCCACAGTGTTTCTTTGAAGATAAAAGTAAATTTGCGAATAACATTTTAGGTAATAGGATTTGTGGTGTTCATCCCCCCGAATTACCACTGATAAGAGTTCTGCTGTGTTTACTTCAAAAAAGCATCATTTCGACACTGGTTTATACTTTTTTAGATACTTTTTGCACCATCCTCGCATTCCAACACGTTTCACAATGGGTGATTTATTACACATTCACTTGACCACAGACTACCTAGACTGGCAATGCCACGTACTGTATGCCTAATACCCAACAGCTTACTGTGTTGTGAAATGTTCCCTGTGCGTTTGAGTAATGTCAACAACAGTTCTGCAATATTGACATTCACTTTTGTGGTGAAACACATTAAAGGACATGGGACCTCAAATGTCTCATGATTAACCAAGGTACTGGCGCTGTAATCAGCCAAATTATTTGGCGATACTGGCAGTGGTGCACAATCACAAATAACAAAAACCTCACATTATTCAATTACATTGTGGCTTTAAAAGGAAACATAATAGGTGACATTTTGGGCAATGTTTTTTTCTTCAAAGCACATAGAGGCCAGAGAGAGAAATCGAGATCGTTGTAGACTCACTTTACACCATGGGGCCCTGATAAGAATTTCATTTTTAAAAAGTTTCCTGATGAACAGTTTTCAAGTGGCACATGTCACTCGATCAGTTGGTTAATCGGCCAACGGGTCGCGTATCGTGGGTTAAAGTGTGGGCACTTTCATCAAGAAGCCTGGCCAGCATTGAAGTGTCAGTCATATTATCCTCTAGCAGAAGCCCTTCTGTCAGCAGTGACGTGAGCAAGTAATCGCAGGGCTGCACATTTTAACTGAATCTAATCCAGTCGCACCACCACCGGCCTGTGCTGCCCTGTGTGTTTTTAAATCATTCATTGCAATGCCAAGCACACAAACAATTCCTCCCCACCCCCCAACCCACTCCAATAGAAAGTGGCCCCACATTATAATGCAACGCAACAAAGCGGGAGCCGTCACGTGAGCCAGCGCTAACAGAGATGAATAGAGACTGTCCACACAGAAACACGTACACACACACACAGCTCGACCGAAACGGCACAAACAGCAAGCGTGCAGCCGGTAGCTCACGCCCTGAATCGCCCTGGGAAACGCCCTTGTGCAACAGAGTGGCAGGGACAGATAAAGTTCACAATGGATCAAGGGACCTCATTACATATGTATAGCCTCAAGAAATGGCAGTAATGCGTATTATTCTTTGGGATTAATTTTTTTGGTTCATATATACTCGTAGCCTGTGACCAAATCGCCCGGAATGTGCCCGATCTCGTTAGATCTCGGAATCTAAGCAGAGCTGATTGGTCGTCAACGGCTGCTGCGAGGTCATGTGATGGGTTGCAGAAGGGTAGTCCAACAAAAACCCATTGTTATTCTGTACTTGCATGCGACCACTTCAATGCTCCCCCGTCTTCTCCAACACCGCACTGACCAACACGGTGAGGTATGGTCCAATAACCCCATGACCCTCAAGGTGTCCTTCGTCAAGAAGCGGATTCAAAAAAATACTGTACATGTCCATATACAGTAATCATGAAAGTTGTAGTATAGGTGAATGTTGAAGACCTCATGTAAAGGGTGTCTGAGTGTGTTCATCACGAGAGGAATCTTGGCATGCTGCACACTTACCGACGCTACCTATTCAAGGGCCAAGCTTATCGCGTTCTAAACCTTTATAACCACATAACAATTTCGAAAACAAAAAATTGCACCAAATAAAAGTTTTCACTTTGTTTTAAAAGCTTTAAAACTCATTCGATAACAGGGTTTAAAAATTGTCAGCCTACCGCCTAACTCGGTAGCGTTGGCAAGCACACCGCCCGCCATCCCCCTGCCTGGTTCGGTATGTGGTGGAGACAGGCGGCGTGCTTTTGTTGTGCTGGCCGATGCACAGGTGATGCATTCGACATTTGTGCCTCCTCCCCAGAGTCCACACACCTGGCCCCACCAGCTGCCACATCTGCCTGCCCTGGGCATGGGAGGTGGCAGCTTCTGTGAACGCTTTACAATATCAACAATGCCACTCACTTAACCTGCTAAGATACAAACAGTTACACACTTAACGGAATTGGGTACCAGAAGTGAGGTGGGAAGCTGTGGTTTCATTTTGGTTGCAACAACAATATTTCCCCCCCTTCTATAAAGTACTTAGAGGTTTCACGAATAAACTCTACCCAATATAAATTAATGACATTTTTGTGACAACAATGCAAAATACATCGACACAGCTATGCAACAGCATTGCTGTAAAACATTTGTTTCTTTTGGGTCTGATCGTGCAGATGTAATGCAATTTTTTTTTACTATAACCCTGCATCACCCCGACAGAGCTACTGAATTAAAGTTGCCACGTGGGAAAATAGGCCGATTGATTTGGTTTATCAGCAATCCAAAGGAATGCTAAGAAGAAATCTAAATGAACAATTTTGTCCAAAGTTCTGCTCGAGACTACAACCAGCATGATCAGATGATAACCAAGCTCAGCTTTTGCATTTATATTTTCAAACCCATAAGAAACTAATTATGAATCAAAATATTGGTTGTGAAAACCTTGGTATAAAATCAGCAATGCTGAAGTTGGTGACAATACAGCGAAATGTCTGGATAGATATCCCACTAAATTAATAGGATAAAATTATGCAAATATGTAATTTTAAAAGTCTGCAGGGGCCTTTTGTCGCAGAAAATTTGAATAAACTTATTAAACATATTAATCTCTCCCCTCTGTAAGATACGGAGCCATCCCTTTCACAAGTCACTCACCTGTTGACAAACCCAAAACCACAATAGGGACATAAGAAATCAGTGGGGTATTTAAAAATGGATTATGACACATACAAAAGATACAACACCGCCTTGGTTTGCGATAAAACCAAGATAATTAAAATAAAAATGTGCTTGCGTTCACGTGTTGAGGCTTTCGCGACCAATATTACGACTCGTAGCTAGGGTTTTCGGTAAGATCGCAAAGCTGCAACGCCTCGTGTACATCATACCCACAGTATCACGCAATGTAATCCCAAAAAAGTATTACAAATTTAATTATATTTTATGGGCCATTCTCACAGGGTCCTCAATTGCACATGGGACGGCGCGCGTCCAACGATCAAGCAGCCTCAGCGGTTTGCGCTCGCTACGCAGCCTCATCACGGCACAGCTGCCCTCGACGGCGAGATCCCGGTGTCCCTCTGGGCCCTCGGCACTTCCCCATGCGCGTCCAAGTGGCCGGCGCCAGTGGCGTCTCCAGGGACGACGGGGAGAGTGCTAGGGGGTGGGACGGGGCGTGGGGGGGGGGAGTCGACGCTCAACCCGTGAAAGCATCAACAGTTTGGCCTGGAGCAGCCTGGTAGCCACATGGGGCGGGGGCGGGGGGGGGGCTGGAAGGGGCTGAGCCCCCCTATCCTTGCTTTGAGGCCGAGCCACCCTCTTGTCTGCGGTAGTTATAGGGGGGCTGGACAAAATGCAAATGTTAGCACAATTAGGTGATGGCTCTTGCGGCCTTTCCTCATATACTCAGAGGGATGTGAGCCGGAGCCCACGGGAGGAACACCTGATGGACTAAAGCAGGCCGTATCGTCTCGTGCACCCTCCCTCGAGTTTTTGTATGCCCCCCCCGCCCCCCCCAACAAGATGACGCTGTGGGGGCTGGGCTGCAGGGTCGGCACGACGTGAGAAAGCAACATCAAGACAGCCCAGGAGAGCACTTTGGGGGGGTGGGGGTGGTTGTGGATGGGGAGTGCGGCCACTGCGAAACGAGGACGCATGACGAGGACTCGCTGGTCCCTTGCAAGAGTTGTCGAGGGTATGGCCCTCTGAGGTGTAACTTTTAGGCACGTGCCCTTTTGTGAATCCACTGCTGGATGACGGGCCCCCCCCACGGTATATGGGTTGTGGGGGGTTATTTCACTTGACTTCACCATGGTGAAGTATGGCCAAATAACCCCGTGTCTTGGTCATAAGCAGGCCCAATTTGACTCAATCACCCGTGAAAGAGCAAATCCGTCTAACAAACAAGCAAAACTCTCCTGTGTGCAGGAATCCCTTGAAAAATAGTCTTGAGACTCAGCGAGGCCTTCCTGGATGAACAGGAAGGCCTCGCTGAGCGATTATGTTATGCCTATGAGACATTCACCTGGAATGCACCCGACCTCGTCGTGTCTCAGAAGCTAAACAAAATTGAGTCTGTCACATGAGTAACGGGCGTTATGGGCTGTGGCACTACGCTGTAGACATCAGAAGACGGTGCAGCTACATCCATTGTTGTGCCGTACTCCTACGCTCCCCGCCTTCACCAACCGGCGCCGACAAGCGTGACGACGTAGAGTCAAATAATCCCGATGAGGACACCCTCATCCAGCAGAGCATTTACAGAGGGCTGCACGCGTGCGTTATTATTTTGTTGTTGTTGTTGTTGTCGTCGTCAATGTCACTCTATCCCCGTTGCCTGGAGGCTTTACAACCGACCTCGGTTGCCGTGACCGCCTTGCGTCCCTTGATGTGGAGGAGCCGCTGCACGTTGTAGGAGTTCGTCTCCGTGTGGTGGAACCCAGACGCGACGCCGCCTTTCTTGTAGCTGAAATGAAAAGAGGAGTGCGGGGAATTAGGGGGGGGGGGGGGCAGCAGGAATGTTTGTGGCAAGGTGGAAAGTTTTTTGGTAATGTATCCCCTAGGCAACAACGTCAATGCAGTATGATTAATCTTCAAGCGCACGCTTTGTGTGCCGCGTGTATAGGACTAATTCCCGCTATGACTATTGTGCGTGTGCGACTGCCTTTGGGAGCAGACGTACAAAGGATTTAACAAAATGTCTTTTGTAGTTATTTTTAATTACTTTCCAGACACCACAAAGCGGGGAGGTTGTAGCGGTGGCACAGTCGTTCGCGCTCTGAACCCAAACACCCGAGTTCGATTCCCTTCACGAGTTCGTTCCCGGCCAGTGGCGAGTGATATCTGAACCAGGTCTGGCCGCATCACCCCCTTCACGAACCTGCACTGACCAGACTGATGACGTATAGTCAAACACCTCCCACGAGGCCTACATGCACAAAGTGGATTGGCCAGGGACTGCAAATTATGATTATAATGCACATGTCATTCAGTTGCAAGTGTGCATTTCACCAGTACAATACCACAGAGAATCCGCACGAGTGCTCAGTGTCCCTCAGAATCCCCTTCATGCTCTCCCCGGGCTGTCCCCATTTGTGTAAGAGAGTCACGCTACATCAATTCCAACACGGCTGCAGGACGAGCTCAAACGACACCCACGACACCAGCTCTGCCTGTGCCCCCCCCCCTCCAACTCCCCGAGTTCCCCCGACGATGCGTCACTCCCCACAGACCCCTGACCTCGCATCACCTCTCACTGCAACACTGGCTGAGCGCTCGCCAGCATGCGACGGGTACAACGTGCAGCCGGAACGTGGTGGCTCAAGCCGCGTTGACTTTCACGCAGATCTCTCCGCGTCATGTCGACGCGTGCAATTATCGGCCACGGGGGGTCGCACGTTTTTTCCTGCTGTCGGTGCTTGCACTCAATGTGCAAGCTACATTCATGTTTCAATCCACATGCAGCCCTATGTCAATCCACTGCTGAACGAGGGCCTCACAATTTGCACGTGGGTCAAAGGGGGGTTATTTGACCATACTTCCCCATGCTGGTCGGAGCAGGTTGAAGGATGTAAGCATAGTCTTGGGGCATATAAGTGTACGGTACAACTATGGAATTTTTATGCACAGCCCTTTGATGGACAGAAAGAGCATTTGAAATCAAGCGGTAGTATTTCATCAGCACTAATCAAGCCATTGTATTAAGTTAGAGGGGAGATGACTTTCGGCTTCGTGATTTTCTGTTAAGATGCACAAGTTCTGCATATATTCTCATGAAGCTGTGGCCACGATGCAGCAATATGGCACAGAAATGTTCATAGCCACAGGAACAAAATACAGTACTGCCCCAACTTTCTTCAAATACACAAGCATGCAACAATTCAGACAATGACCCTGAATTGGAGGCTTAAGTGAAAACTTGCTTGCACTCAAAAACACACACACACACACTTCCAAACAAAGCCAGCTGGGTCTTGGTTCCATCTAAAGCATAAAGCTGCTGTAAACTTGCCAATTTGCCAAGTGACCGTCGAAGACTCCACTTTCTAATGCGTTTCTGCTCAACCTCCAGACATCCAAGGACAGATCCTCATCACTATTTGCATACTCTCATTGGCTCGTCCTGCCGCTGGTACTGAACGTCTCGAAAAATCCCAAAGCAAATTAACCGTCCAGCCAAATGGCTTGCTGCCACAACTTGATTGCAGGATTGGTGCAAGGAGGGACACGGGTCGGAGGAGGAGGAGGGGGGGGGGGCAGTGGATGCGATGGCAGTGGAGAGAGCCAGGGCATGAGGTGCAGAATGTCCCGTGCTTTGCGGCGTGGAATGCCACATTTCCCGGAGTGTTTCGGCGCGACGCGAGGCAGTGCTGCCGCACGGTGCCGGTCACGCGGGGGGGGGGGGGGGTTGCGACAGCTCTCCGATGTGTGGTGTCAGGGGGCTGGACAGGGTATTGTTGAGCAAGATGTCCGACGTTTCTGTTCCAGCACATGGAGCAAAACCGTTGAACATCGCAGCGGACAAAAGACGATAGAGTCCAAAAACACAGCGGAGTGCTATGCAGTACAACCGCAAAAAATACACACAGCACTGTCTAATCCTGTTTACTAAACCCCCTGCGTACAGTGTATGCATGGGGGGGGGTGGGGTCTGGGGGGACATGCACCAAATGCTGAGTGTGACACGGAAGGAGATCCGGCCTCTACCGCCCACTCGCCTAGCTCTGCGGGGGCCTCCAAATTGACCATTACAACCACTCACACCAGCAGCACTTTCCCTACTCATGTTCCTGTGTGAATTTCCTGCTAAGCCCACTGGGGCAATGCAGGGGACCCTAACGGTCTTTTCTTTTTAAAAAAAGCATCCCTTTGGTGTTGATAAAATTGAAAATGATTCGTGTTTCTATAGCGCCTAAACACAATCACGTCGTGGACGTGTTTATTTTGCAGAGGCAGACAGTCGATCACACGCGGAGGCTCTTGAGCCTGTATTTGTATGCGGAAAAGGATTTGGACAGCAAGGGTGGCTGGAGAAAGAGAGCTCCAAACTATGGGGGTTGATTGAGGGGAATGAGCCATTTCCCACCGAGCACCAGCACGTGAGCTCATTTCATTGAGCCATCTCGACAAACGCACTCTTGGAAGAACGTTATTGAAAAGGCAAAGCGTTATCTCGCGTTAAATTGTGAATTGTACATCGCCCGGCACAATCACCCCTCGGTGCAGTGAACGCGCCGCACTGTGTCACACTCACACGACGCCGCTCTTGAAGTATCCGCGGAAGACCTCGGACTCGTGACCCTGGTACTCTCGGTGCTGCACGGGGAATCCACCCAGCGCGTCGTCCAGCTGCGTCGTGTACATGGCGGCAGCGGCCTGCTCGTCCTGCGAGGACTCCTGCCCAACCCAGTAGTGCACGTCGTACGTGGGGGTGGGCGACGATCCTGCCTTCTTGGCCTATGAGCCAGAGAGAGGTGGGGGGGGGGGGGGTGGCAGTTCATAGGTCAGAGGTTTATGGATAAATGCTAAGGTCGAGAGGTCGTCACGGCCAATGCCATTGATGCCACCACGTGTCTCTTGGTTTATTGATGCCGATACGATTCTGTCGTAGTAAAGTTGGCAATAGTACATCACATTGTTTGTCCCATTATTAGTCCAATTCTGCTCCATGGGGTAACATTGCTCCTGCCTCACTAATGTTTTGAACGCTACAAGTGGCAATAGAAATATTTATGTATTTATATTGTTTCATTAAAATCAGAAAAAATCTAATTCTAAATATTATTTGGGGAAGAAGAAGACTGATGGTTGAGATGCATCGCCTTGACCATTTCCCCCATTGGTTGTTTTTGTCCCCAAAAGAAATGACAATAAGGAATGCACGAACACGTGAGTGAAACATTTTTCAAGGTGGTACTTGCACCTGAGATGCTCAGCCACTTCCTTGTTTGAGTCTTTGTTTATGGCACTGCCCGGAGAAATATCCACGTACGAGAAGGGATAAAACTTAAGGCTCTAGTCCAGGGGGTCGGCACCTGCGGCTCCGAATCCGCGTGCTCTTTAAGGAGCCGCTTCGTGATGTTGTTTACAAAGGGACCACCCCATCTCGTATTCACACGCATTGTGGCTCTGGAAATACTGAGCTTTTTAGCGAATTCTAAATAAATGGCCCTTCTTGTTATTTTGGTTTGCTGACCCTTGGCTCTAGCCTCACAAAGCCTACCAGGGTAATATTTCACGTGAGTTAATGTTCCGAGTTTGCCGAAGGTAGGGCCTTTTGTCTTACGCCATATCACGTCCACCACTGATATTTACAGAACATCAAGTACATGGCACTAAATATTGACTTCATGTCAGATGTGGAAAAGTTGGACTGTAGCAGCGTCAGAGTACGGGGGTTTGAGAAACCCTGGCTTACCAACAGGAAAGTGGGCCGACTTGATGCAGGGAGGGAATGGGATATAGTCGTAAGGACTGGGACCATCCACAGTGCGAGTGAGATTGGCACTTAGAGATAAGAAACATTAAGTATAGACAGATTGCCAACAGTACTTACGTAACTTTTTCTGCAAGGATGCATAGATAATATCTTTATTCACCAGTGCAGACAAAAGTTATAACTGAATATGAAAGTTACACGATACATCGAGTGGAGTGGTGAGGCAATGGAGCAGTGGTTAGTGCACTATGTTACAAACCTAGATACCCGAGTTCAACTCCTGGGCACTGCTAATGTTTGTGGTGGTGGAAAACAACACCCCCCCACCACCTGCCCATTTAACCAACCCACACTGACCAGCACGGAGAGGTATAGTCAAAAACAACCCCAAACACAGCATGGGGACAATGAAAAGGGCTTTGCAAGGCAATAATTAATTATTTAACACAGGAGATTGGAACATTTGCCGTAGAATATTCCAGCGTGGGGCAATCCACGGTCCAGGCACGCACAAACGAATTCACGTAAACAACAAACGTTAGGGAGATGACGGGAATGCAGCAGCCACAAGCACGATATGCGTCTCTTATACTAATCTCCTATCTCTGGTTACATTGTCCCCACTCCAGCGATGGGGCCGTTTTGGGCGTTGCAATTAAAAGCTCACGCATGTGTGCATTGCACGTGCCACGAGAGTCGAGGTTCGGTCAGCTGCAATAATCTCATCGTCAGCGGATGCACGCACGCCTACCTTTTTGATCCATTTGATTTAAAAGTTTCCATTATGTTTTTTTTGTCACTCAGTGGGGGGGTCCAAAGGTAGAACCTCAATTTGATGTGTGGGTATGCGAGTCACACGGGAAGGGTGTGTCGCTAACAGGAGTGTATACCAGTGCATTGTTCGGTCAACTAATATCGATGGTCGAGTTCACGCTACATTCACCGCACGTAATGTGTTGATGTGATTCCTCCAGCCATTAGAGGCCGCTACATTCACCACAATAAAATATATATCGATTCTCGACCTTGCATCGTGATAATTTATTACATAGCGTAGGGGCGTAAATCATTAAACATCTAATTATTAGCGTGCCACTTTTTGGTAAAGGCATGTTTTGGTTTCCTTCCACATTCAATATACAGTGAGGGAAAAAAGTATTTGATCCCCTGCTGATTTTGTACGTTTTCCCACTGACAAAGAAATTATCAGTCTATAATTTTAATGGTAGGTTTATTTGAACAGTGAGAGACAGAATAACAAGAAAATCCAGAAAAAGGCATATCAAAAATGTTATAAATTGATTTGCATTTTAATGAGGGAAATAAGTATTTGACCCCCTCTCAATCAGAAAGATTTCTGGCTCCCAAGTGTCTTTTATATAGGTAACGAGCTGAGATTAGGAGCACACTCTTAAAGGGAGTGCTCCTAATCTCAGCTCGTTACCTGTATAAAAGACACCTGTCCACAGAAGCAATCAATCAGGATGTCAGGGACAAGATTGTGACCTACACAAAGCTGGAATGGGCTACAAGACCATTGCCAAGCAGCTTGGTGAGAAGGTGACAACAGTTGGTGCGATTATTCGCAAATGGAAGAAACACAAAGGAACTGTCAATCTCCCTCGGCCTGGGGCTCCATGCAAGATCTCACCTCGTGGAGTTGCAATGATCATGAGAACGGTGAGGAATCAGCTCAGAACTACACGGGAGGATCTTGTCAATGATCTCAAGGCAGCTGGGACCATAGTCACCAAGAAAACAATTGGTAACACACTATGCCGTGAAGGACTGAAATCCTGCAGCGCCTGCAAGGTCCCCCTGCTCAAGAAAGCACATATACATGCCCATCTGAAGTTTGCCAATCAATATCTGAATGATTCAGAGGACAACTGGGTGAAAGTGTTGTGGTCAGATGAGACCAAAATGGAGCCCTTTGGCATCAACTCAACTCGCCGTGTTTGGAGGAGGAGGAATGCTGCCTATGACCCCAAGAACACCATCCCCACCGTCAAACATGGAGGTGGAAACATTATGCTTTGGGGGTGTTTTTCTGCTCAGGGGACAGGATAACTTCACCGCATCAAAGGGACGATGGAGGGGGCCATGTACCGTCAAATCTTGGGTGAGAACCTCCTTCCCTCAGCCAGGGCATTGAAAATGGGTCGTGGATTGGTATTCCAGCATGACAATGACCCAAAACACACGGCCAAGGCAGCAAAGGAGTGGCTCAAGAAGAAGCACATTAAGGTCCTGGAGTGGCCTAGCCAGTCTCCAGACCTTAATCCCATACAAAATCTGTGGAGGGAGCTGAAGGTTCGAGTTGCCAAACGTCAGCCTCGAAACCTTAATGACTTGGAGAAGATCTGCAAAGAGGAGTGAGACAAAATCCCTCCTGAGATGTGTGCAAACCTGGTGGCCAACTACAAGAAACGTCTGACCTCTGTGATCGCCAACAAGGGTTTTGCCACCAAGTACTAAGTCATGTTTTGCAGAGGGGTCAAATACAATTTATAACATTTTTGAAATGCATTTTTCTGGATTTTTGTTGTTGTTATTCTGTCTCTCATTGTTCAAATAAACCTACCATTAAAATTATAGACTGATCATTTCTTTGTTAGTGGGCAAACGTACAAAATCAGCAGGGGATCAAATACTTTTTTCCCCTCACTGTACATTACTCATTAAATAACTTGAAAGACAATGCGACCTTCCGGGGAGACTTAGTGAAGCTTTTCTCACTAAATTAAGGTTAAACAAAATATTCTATAACGTCGTATTCGACGGCCATACACCCGCCCTGACCAATTAACCATCCACAACCAATGCGTTTTTTTTGTGCACGGTGCAACGGCCTTCTACAGATGCTTACAAATCCGACCTCGTCACATGCAGCGCCGCATTCTTAATCCCGCGTACACACGCTTACTTCTAAATTCCCGTTTTTCAAGCAGTTTGCGCATTTCCTCCAGTTATCTATTCCGCAGAATGTAAGTCCTATTTATATTGATGATCACACACCTGGCCTTTTCACAATTCTCCCTGTAACCTCAGTCCCCCCCCCTCCCCCCCCAAAGTGTGCCAGCGTTTTCCGCCTCAACAAACCGAGAGAATGATGTAGCAGTCGCCCTCAAAGAAACTGCCATAGGCCTTCTGGGGCACAGCAGCAAGCTCCATTTTCTGCAGAGAGAGAGCCAGGACATGGCACCAGTCACAGGGAGGTCACATTTACATCCATATAAGGTTACAGTAGCATTTTACGGAGCCAATGGTTTAGTGCCGACACGGGCAATCAAACTTTTGTGGAAACGCGACAAGAAATAATTTGCTAATCTTGAAAAGGACACATTTAATTGCCCATCTCTCAAGTAAAACCAAAGTGCAGTGTAAAGCTCAGCAGGAACTTTGATTGAAGGGGGAGGTTGTCCAAAGGTACAATCGATGGTTTTTACATTAGCCACCAGAAGCTATTTAAAAAATGGACCGTTCAATTAACTGCAGCCACTCAATGCACATATAGAATTACAGTTGATGTATACTTTTAAGTACACAAAGAAATGTATGGCTATATGCTTTCCTTGTGGTATATATTCTTTAATTACTATTTTAACAATAACAGCAGAGTTATCTCGCGTGCTATCATCACAAGTGTAGGGGCTCTCCAACGTCCTCACCTCCACTCTCCATATGTGGAGGCCGGCGCTCTTGGGCAGGTTCTTGAAGACTTCAGCGGTTGTCTCAGGCATGATGTCGGTGGTGGAAGCGAAGTTGGTGGCGGTGAAAGGTGTTGGTGGTGTCGGCGTCGGCGATGATCCGGCGAGGCACGGCTGTCGTGGCAAGAGAGAGGCACAGAGGAGAGATTATCCCCGCGTACGCCTTAACCACATGCCTCCGCCGGGTATAAAGTTCACACCACTAAATTAATGTTCATTCATGCAGTGCACAGGGCAACGAGAAAGAATGCATGGTTTAATGTTTAACTCACCGGCACCTTGCTTGATGAATAAAAAGGCACGAATAAAAGTTATCAATGAGTTCCCATTAGGAGATCGAGACACCAGCAGTGGACCCAAAAGTTTTGTTTTTAATCTGCATGTAACTCTGCTTTTTCACTGGCATGTAGGTTCCACATCGTAGCACCTTGTAATAGTTCTCCCTATAAAATAAAACACTGTACTGGGCAAATCATTGGAACGTTTCACTTGTCCTTCAAAAGAACTTGACTAAGACTGCATGCATTCAGGGTCCAATTCATGGGCCCTTATCTGCTCCAGCTGACCACCAAGGTCAAAGAGACTCCATTATATGGGTCCTAAAACCTCCCACAGGTGGCTACGGGTGGCTGCGTAATCTGGAAGCTGTTCCTCTGTCGTAAATTCATGCACCGATAATGGCAATCACACATTCAAAGTCATAATCATCAAACATGGTCAATCCACTGCTGGATGAAGGCCTCTCCATGCAGTTGCCATCTCTCAGGATCCTGTCAAGTAATAATTTACAAAGCACACAAGCTGATTTCGACACTCCATCTCTTTGTATATTTTTTCTCGGACACTTTCCATACGTAGGGTACCACAAAATCAGCATTCATGACCACCGGCCATTTTCCGTCCTGCCCAAGCGCTCAATGACTATTCTTAACAGTTTCAATTGTGTCCTTAATCTACGTATGCTCTCTAATCCGTGTTCTTATTTGTGTCTCTAAATGTAATTCTAAGCATGCATCTCTCCTCGAATGCCATTTGTGGCCATTTATGCAGTAATTTTCACTTTGCCTTCAGTCTTCTCCATGAGGGTGACATTTGAATGCGCAATGCATCACACGTTACAGTGAGGATGCAGTATTTCTCTGCACTGAGATGATAATCTTTTCTTTGAATTATGGATGATATTGATTGGCGCACAGTTGAATGCTGAATCAGCCTCTCAATGGAAACACTGATGGACATTGTACAATGCACTATTTCAGTGATCACAAATCATCCCCACATTGTTAAATAACCTGTGATATTGTATACACGTTTAAGGCTCTTGATGAAAAGTGATAAAATACATGGACGCAGAGAGCTGCTGCAGTAGCTCATGTGCTGCACTATGAACCCGGAGACCTGAGTTTGATTCCTGGTCATGGCTAACATCAGTGGCGAGTGATATCTGAACCGGTTCTGCCTCCTCTCTCCACTATCCAAATGAAATGGGGAGGCATTTATACCTCTCTTGCAACCATTGCATGCATAGCTTTCAAGTAAAAACAAATATCATGAGCGCAGAGTGTCAAGCTGACACAGTTGTGAAGCCGAGTTAGAATTCAGGCAACTGCTTGTGATTAAACTGGATTCTCAAGTGTAGCACATTTAAGTTTGTTATGCACTTAATCTGGCTAAATTAAAAGCTCTGAGAATTAAATATATAAGCTTGACTGTCATTGGATGACCATTGTTCTGTAGCAAGTGGAAAAGTGCTGTCCTCTAGTGTGGTCATGTGCAGGGATTCCAGAAGTAGTTACGTGATATCTACTTCCACGGGCTATTTTCTAACACAGGAGGGGGGGTTGCACACTGCTATGTGAGAGTTCGGAACGGATTCTTCTTCTAGAAATGATAACAAGAGCACAGTTGGGACAATTTTGAGAAGATACAAAAAAATAAGAGCTTCCATGAAGCTCATCTCATGCACGTTAAATTGTGTGTTGGTTCCTTTCTCACCAGCACTGTTTGATATTTAATTGTCTTCATATTGTGTCCCTTCCTGCCCTTCACTTGAGTCCCCCCACCCTCCTTTCAATCTCTCTTGGCCATCCATGAACAGATTTTCCCCCACTCCGCTAGCCGCTGTCCCTTATTAGTGATGAACCAGTGGATGTGAAAGGCGGAAAGATATTCAATTGTTAATTAGTACATAAAAAGCTGAATCACAACAAATGGCTCCTTTAGGACAATTACCACTATTCTTAATATGATGGCTGAAAATATATAAATGGCAAATTATTCAGGTAACAACAGACTGGAACCGACTTGCAATAATGAGAAAATAAATATGGTCTGGGTAGCCTTGGACAAAGGCTGTGATTGAGACGAGGATAAAGTGGTTCAGAAGACGAGGCAGAGATGGTTAAAAGAGCTGGCTTTAAGGATTCAAAGGGCATGCTCTTGGAAGAGAAAGGCAGCATATTGCAATTGCTGCTTGTAATTCTTTATACACAGTAGCCAGGAAAGTCTGACTCGCATCTCAAACTTTTTTTAGACGGTCCTCCTTTAAGTTTTTGGGCATTTTTACTGATCAGAAAGGAGAGGCTGCACGTGTGTAGTAAACCCAAACAATGACAATTTGTTCAACGAGATCAGCAACCAACTTGCCTCTACTTCCCTACACCAGCCATCTTGCAATTCCTGCAACTTGTGGCACCTGTGTGATAAAAAAGTCCGTGAATTTTACGGGCTTGGAGGAAAGATTCAGTGGTTCGCATTGCTGCGATATGACGCCGGCAGATTGAGTTCAATTCCCCCAGTTACGGCGAATTTGCGCGGCGAGTTATATCTGATCACCAGTGGCGAACTATGGTCAAAGAACCAGCATGACGAACACTTCATGTGGAGGCCTTAATTCAGCAGTGAATTGATAAAGGGCTGTAAATTATAATTATTTTATTAAAGAGCACATAGGGACCCAGCAGTATCCTGTTAAAGGGAGACCTGGTTTAAAATAAGTACGGCAAAATACCGGTAGTATACACCGACAAAGAGACCCACAGAGCTCTATAGACTTACATCGAGGCTCATAAGTAACCTCTGTGAAACAGTAATGCCCCGCAGGACTCCCGATTAGGCTCCCACTGTGTTGTGTGTTTATTAGAAAGAGATGAACTCTGAGAAGCAAACAGAGCGTGGCTGGCAGCCAGGCACGAAGGGGCACAGGGATTAGGTGTCTTAAGGCACCGCAGGTGGTCACGTCTGCCTCCACCCACTCCTGAGGAGACCGACTGGCTGACCGTTTATATTTGTGCACATCACAGCCCGTTAGTCAACCCACTGCTGGCTAGTGCAGATTGGTGTAGGTGGGGTGAATGGACGCCGAGCATAGAATCGCAGTAGAGTACAACAATGGCCGTTAACTGTGCTGTCCTCTGGCGACCACAATGTAGCGGGTCCCACAGCCCCCTGTGACAACCTGTTGTGGATGTCATTATCTGAGAACTATCCAGTGAGGTCTCACAAAGTGGGCTAAGATGAAACCCTCGGGAGAGGGGAACTCGGGTGAGGGCCGCAATGAAGAGCAATCTGTCACAATCGTTTTGGTGTGATCTCAACAACACAACCACGTGTCACTATTCATTGAGCTAGGTAGATAGGATCATTATTTTAATAGAAAATTTAAAATTATATTTAAAAAAACACCTTTTTACAAATATTTTAGACAAATGTTATTTCGACTGTATGATCGGAGTCAAGAGACAAAGAATCCATTCCGAATTCTAAATCTTTGCGTAAAAAAATCCCGTTATAGTAGCCTCTGGTCCACACGGCAGAGGGCAGCGCTTTCCCACTCGCTCTGCCACACGACAGTCAAACCGATATTTCTCATTATCAGGCGCGTAATTTAGGTAAATTAACTGCAGAACTAACATTAATGTGATACTTTTTGTGTGCGTACAATGGTAACCACACTGAACCCAATCGGCTTGCTACATTTGAGAACCTCGTTTTAATCACACGGCGATTGCCTGGATTCAAAACCCAGAATTCTTAGGGGTGCCAGTTCCTTGCTCTGACCTGAGCCACATCGGCTACATGGGGTGGGAATTATTCTTTAGGTTTTTTGTTGTTGTTGCAAGTAGCCATGGAGGCCCATACCGAGTAACCATGGGGAACACGTGAAGGTTATTAAATGAGGCAGCACAGCAGGTGGCTTCTCCTGCCCTGAATGTCCCACGCCTATTTAATAGACAATCACATCCACAATTGAATAAGACTGTGGCTGAATGTTTGCTTCATAATTTAATTATAACACTTACTGTTTTAATTTATATTGAATATTCATGCTAAAAAAAAAATCTATCTGCTGATGGGGATCATAGATTGACATTTTCTCGTGTCCGTTCTTTAGACATGGCCATGCCTTACACGAATCTTCAGCAATGCGTGGCCTGTTCAAACAATGAGTTGCTATGCAACCTTGATGCTATGGGTGTGAGTCATCCACAAAGGTCGTTAAGTGTAAATTACATCACAAATTAAGAATTTTCATCAGTGTGGGGGTTTACAAAAATAAATTAGGCATTACAGTTCCATCTTACGGAGTTAATTATATAGATTAACTTTTTATCTAATTATAGCTATACCAAGGCTAGATGGTTCCTTTTAAATGGGAGATGTAGACCTATACAAGTGCACGGAAACAGCACCTAACACAGGCTTGCGCCGAAACTCAGAAATGCACGGATATACATGAATAGCCCAGCGACTTACAAAGACACCCACCGATTAACAGACTCATAAGCCCACAAAAAATCCGAAGACATAAATGTACCTACCAAAGATTCCCTTTGACATATTTCACCATTACCTGCCGACAGCTAAGAGAGCCCATTGCGACCAGGATTCCAAAGGCAGAATTGAGATTTAATTAATGGTGCCACGTTAAACCAGCGAGGATTATTACGCTTTGACATGCGTCTCAAGCCACTTTGTTACATCCCCGGGTGTTTTAAATAAAACATTGACAGGCAACGTACACACGCAGTTACATGAAATGTGTGCCAGACGCCGCTGAAAAAAAAAACCACGGCCTCATCTAATCACCCGGTAAATAAGATGGAAGCCACTCACAATTGCCATCTCACAAGGTCACGTCAAAGCGGTAATTGACCAGCCACGCAAAAGCTTCCAAACCAGGGCTAAATACGAGATCGCCCCTGCAATGTGCAACAAGACATATGACATCGGTAGATTGGCACGGTGATGGAATTACGAAAGCAACGCATGCTAATTTGACACGGGGCTGAAATGGGCTCGTCCGCGCATCTCACCGACCTCATCGTGCGAGAAATATTCCGCGGCTGCGGAATTCAACCACAACTCCACGTTCGGACGACACGTACAATCCCGGGCTATGTGACCCGACTGATATCAGCGTGCCACGCTGCCTGCAATTCCGTTACCGCGTGGCTCTGACCACGCACGGGCAGCAGCGACACGCAGGCGCGACACTTTTACCACCGACAGTGCAGCGTCAAATATTGCGCAGTCACGTGAACCAATTCTAGATTTCCCATCGCCTTAAAGCCTCATTATTGCTTTACCTGTACGGACCGTCCAGCAGTTATAAGCCTTAACGAGATGGGCGGGTGTCTGCCTCAGCAGCAGACCATGCTTTCCCACCTGATGATGGACGCTTGTGTTGCGCCCGAAACGTCGTGATTCATTTTATACCTACGCGACTTTACCGAAAGAACCAAAGAGTAGGGAAAGCAGCTGTTTCGGATTCAAAGCGTCGCCGACTCACCGGGCTGGCTCATACGGAGGAGCAACTGGAGGGTCAGGAGACCAGCGAAGACAGCCAGCGAAGGTAGCAGATGGTGCATTTGCAAAAAAATATATATACAACCCACAAAAACAAACACAGACCAAGACAAGAAAGGACAACCACCCCCCTCCCGCCGCCCACGAGAGAACGACGACACGCGCTTAGGAAGAAGCCGCGGCTGCCACCTCTTCCTATCCCTCCACTACCAACCTCCCAATGTCGCACGCGGTCTCCACACAAATCCGCTGCGCGCTTAGCAACCAGTCATCCGCATTGATCCAGGCTGCACTTAGCGGCAGAGGACCTCTTTCAGAGCCCGCCCCCATCGTTGCTCACTCACGGGACGTGCCTGCCCTCCTTTTTTTTTATTCCCACGAACACAACCAACACCACCACCACCACCAACAACCACTCCACACCACGACCCTTCTTCCACTCTCTCTCTAGTTCCCCACCCGCACTGCTACAGTGGTCGGCGATGTTTGCGAGCACCTATTGAGAGCCACACAACAACAACAGCCGTCAATCGCCACTCAGTGACGTCACCCCAGCGCCTGTGCCAGGCTAGGTGCACTTTAAGGCTATCGACGTGAAGAAGCGTCGAAGGCTGGCTGTAAAGCTGGTCACGAAACAGACCCAGGTGTTATGGGCTCACCGCCGAGCGGATGTGCCACCTGTGTTATACCCCAGTGTGTTGGCACAGATTAAGGCAGGCAGATGCACGATTGCGTTCATTGTGTGACCCGCATCACAGCTACGCCTATACAGGTAGGATATTCATTTAAGGCGGAGATGACCCAGGAGAGGCCAGGTACAGATTACAAATGAGTTGTGGGCTACACCAAAATGTTCGTGTATTGCGCCACCGCTCCCCACTCCGTAGAGCACACAAACGTGCCTCCCTTCTTGTACAAAGACAAAGATCCCCCGTATAGCCTGAACACTTTTTTCTGGCAAGTGCTGTTAGCGAGCACCTATGAACGCCAGCACGGCACGCGAGTGAGTGGGTGGGTGGGTGGCCAGCACCACGCCCGGCCGTCTTTGTTTCCCCGGTGGCGATGATTTACACACCGCACCAGGTACTCATTTGAGGCCGAGTCTACCTAGGCGACGCCCAGGACCCGAACACCGGGACCTTCTCGTTAACACGCGCACACAAACACACACGCGGACACAGCGGGTTGCCGTAAAGCCGACAACGCAATCCACACACACACGCGCGCGGCAATGCGCGCATTTGTGGTCTTGAACATTTTACCCCATAATGTCCGAGAAAAGCCCTCGGGTGCGCAAACATGAATAAAAAAAGCCTTCCCCACTTTACAAAACACACGCGCACTCACACACACTCACGCTGCCTTCTCTTACCGCAGGCGCGTCCAAGCAAGGCGGCAGGCACAACGACGCTCACAATCCACGCTTGGAGTCCCCGACGTGAGCGTCTCGGATGATTTGACCGGCAGTTTGATGGCACGGAACGGGGCACGCGGAGCTACTACGCGTGTCCCCCGACCACTGCACGGCACAGACAATTACCGTGGGTGGCCTCTCCTACGTTCAATCCGTTCCACCGGGATTAATATCAACCAAGAGGAGGCGACTGTCGAATTTCAAGCAGGGCCGGACTGGCGTGGGAGCGCAACGTTGATGAGCAAACCCCGAGAAACTCTGTCGCAGTTCTGTGAGAAGGAGGAGGAGAGAGTGGCTCCTGCAGCTCCGGGGGCTGCTGCTGCTGTTGCTGATGATGCTGGCTGCTGCTGCTGGACCCCGACGCGCAGTCGCGTCTCCGCCCCTCCTGCCCAGCCACCGCGTGGATTTGCTGTTCGCTGGCGTAATCTCTCTGGAGACTGGGTTTGGTGGGGGGGTGCAAGGTGGAGGAGAGGGGTGGTGGTGGGGGGCGTGTCCGATATCTCTCACTTTACCCCTACTTCACGATTTTTTTTTGTAACCGCGTTGTTTGAGAATTGGGGTTGGATCAAGATTGCAGAAATAATTCTTACTCTTTGGTGCTTACTCTTTGGTACCGAAAGAACCAAAGAGTATGGATCCTTGCGGTCACGAAAACTTCAAATCTAGAACGACCGAATTCTCTCATCGGTCTGGCGCTCTGCTAACCTCCTTGTTGGCGATTTATATTTTGGACGAAAAAGGGGACATCGCGACAAGACGGCAAATATTACCTCCCCTTGCAGGTTGTTGCAGGACCCCCCCTCTTCCCACCCACGGTGTGCACGCTACATACATCATCTGGGAGCGTCTACAGCGTTCACAGTGCGCAAAGAACCATTGGGAAAAGCTTGCTCGGGATGACAGGAAGAGGAACACTTGGGAGCACTGAAAACACACGTTTGATACATCATTGACTGTGAAGTAGATTTTGGAAGGATGGCCGGGTGGACGAGACTGTTGACGGAGTGGCAGCCGAAGGAGGGAACGACCAGCAGGGAGATGGAGCAGTGTGACCCGCTCGTGTGCAGGATTGAGATGTAGATTGTGTTATCGCAAGACCGTCGGGGATGGCGACGGCACGGAGAGGCCTTCAACTAACAGTGGATAAGCTCATGAGCACATCCGAAAGAAGTTCTACATACATGTCGTAAGAGGGTTGTATTTATTAACTCAAGTACACTTTTACACGACAAATTAAACTCCAATGAGAAAAGTGTCAGATGCGTGTAGCAGCGTCCCTGTGTTTATTTGACACCAATTTCAGAACATTCGCGAACGTGAACAAATATGCTACAGTGGTGAGACGTTAGGCAGAAAGTTGAGAATGGCTGGACTTTAAACCCCATCCCAGATCCCGACAACGTCATAAAGTAGGTTACGTACGCGTCACACGCTGTCTCCCATTGACCCTTGTCACGACGGAGGCTTGTGGGTGCCTTCATCCAGCAGCGGGCAGTGAAACCGGTTGAATAGACTCCACAGGTTGCACTGAAGCGAGAGAGCTCAGCAAGGTAACCGTGGCTGCTGATGAAAATAGGGTGGATACGTGTGGCCCTTAAGATCAAAACCTTAATTTACCTTCCCGAGCTCTCCCCGTCGCGATGCAACCGGATGAATGTATATTTATATTCCTTTTGTCAATCCACTCAAGGATGAGGGCCTTCCCTCCCACGCTGTGTCATTCATGTGGGTCTCATGGCCACAATTTACCACGCTGGTCAGTACAGGTTGAAGGCGGGGAGGGATAACGTGGAAGCATAGAGGTACAAAATGCGTTGAATAGACTTAGAAAATACAGCCCACGCGATGCTGATACCATCATCATCACGATCCATGGGCAGATATCCCGTCGGTGTCTACTGCACATTTCGTCATTTGTAAATTGTTGATAACACCAGCGTTATTTAAGGTAAACAATCACACCTGCGTGTTGGATGAATGCTGTAGACGATTTCGCTTTGCACGCCAAAGCACAGGGTTGCTAAATGTGCTTCGCACCTGTCTCGCTGGTGGCGTTCATTCACAGCACTGGACTGTAGACTATCAATGTCGACCAATTGCTGCCTTTGATGTTAAACCAAAGGCCTTGATTATCAGCCCATCAAGGTCCGCATTGTGAATAATGGCGACAGCTGGGATTGTTTGAAAATGTTACCCAACTAGATCTGCAGCTTGGAATACAATTAGAGTTGTCTTTTGTATTAGAATAATCAAACCATCTGGCATTCGAATGTGAGCCCCCAACACACTCATTACGAACCAATTCAGCAACACATTTAATTTGACTCTTTGTGAGCCTTTACAGACCCCACGGTACATATCAAAATTAACAATGACTTCATTTGCGCAGGTGTGGGTTGCGGAATGTGGGACGTGGATACGGGGGGGGGGGGGCAATGCATGGAGCATTCGGGGCAATCCAGTGCGGCAGCCTCCTCCTCCTCCCCATTACCCTCCCTCCCACGTGTGACACAAGGGACCATCATCACACGGCTTTTACAACCAGATGGGTTGCAGGGTTAATATCGCGTTACATTAGCCTCGTCACGAGACGAATTACATTAGCCTCGTGGGCAGAGGCCGCATTACATGAGAATACTCACTTTGCAATGCGTAAAACATCGTGGCCACGCTGTTAAGATGGAGGATGACTGCTCTTGAGAAATGGTTTGCTTGGAATAAGCAGAGATTGAGCGGCGGGAAGTGATACATCTTACACAGTATTGTGCAGATTACGTGTATAGTCTATGGGGAAGTGGCCTTGACAATGCCCTAGATTTGTCTCTGGTCGAAAGACTGGAGGTGCAAATTCAATATACATCGTGTATTGGTGTCTTAACATTTCCCGCACCTCCGATTACCACAGTCTGCTCCGTATGGTGGAAATAAATTCAACATGCATACATACTCTGAGCTATTGAAAATAACGTGCCTGGAAATGCAGTGATAATTATTAATACAGTCGTTGGCTTCGGGGCCCTCCATAAATGACGTCACGCGATTTTGGCCGATTTTTCATCCCCCCTCCCCCCCCTCGTCACACGGCGTTACAAAAAGTCAGACCCCCCCTCAAATATGACGTCACAAAGCTCTGCCCCCCCCCTAAAACCATATTTCCATTTTGAAAATAAAACATGCTTAAAATCACTTTAAACTATTGTCAATGTAGTGCGTATTTAATGTGGCGCTGCACTCTGATGTTGTAGGAGAAACATTTATTAAAAAGGAGGCGTTGGAAAGCTGAAATTTTGCATAAAATTTACTTGAAAATATTCATCGTCTAACTAAAACTGCAGATGTTCAGACTATTATAATGAAATTATCTTATAATTATCAAATATTAAAAGTAATTATAACTATAAAAAATACTTGAAACTTTGTAGTATAACGAAGTAAAATGGAGAGCACAATTATAACAATCACATATTCATTCCACAGAATGAAAAGCCCTGGTAGAATCATTAGAATTATAACAATCACATTCATTCCACATAATGAAAAGCCCTGGTAGAATAATTAGAATCAAAATGTTTAATAACAATCATTCAAAAAACTTACAAAATGTATGCTTCTCCATTCTCCCATGGAGAAGCAAAATGCCCCTTCATGGAATAAAAAAAAACTTTTTGCGCATAAAATACTAAATCGTGCACACGATATACTGCATCGTGAGCGGTTAATTTTTTTAAAATCATTTCCATAAGGGAACTCCGTAGTTAAATTAGAGATCCTAAATGGTTAAATTCAGGCACTCATGGTTCATAGTAGGACAATTGCGAAAAGAAGCATGACGCCATTGTCTAGGCACAAAGAACTACAATTTCATGGAGGAATAATGAATCATGAAAGACGCGTTGGCTATTGTACACTTGCCGAATGACTTTATATTTAGTAGGTACCCCATGACTCATTATCCCTCCATGCTCAAAAATGGCTGTTTGATATCTTTGTACCCAAAAACTTTTCTCTCTATATTTGCATAACTGTTATCGTAACATAAAAATATTGATATTAAAAAAATATTTAACAAATGTGTGTGATTAAAAATTCTGTCGATTGATATGACAGGAATAATAGTACTTACTTTTAAAAATTCTTATTCGAAACTATCAAGCGTTTTTAATATAACGACTGCAATAATTTTGTATTTGCACTTCCTGACGAAGTATATTCTCTATAAAAGTGTGACGTAGTTTGACTTGCGGTTCTTAAGTTTAACATTATAATATAATCTATACTAAAAATAAAAGGTGACATATTCTTGGTTCTTTCGGTAAAGTCACGTTGAAGGGAAACAATAAAATATAAGATCTGCTTTGTGTTCACGAATGCGGTCCGAGACATGTCGTTTGGTTTCTCCAAACAACTTAAACACGGTAGGACCAACACCTCGGCCGTGGCAGATCACTGTTATAATTCAGTAGGCTCACATGACATTGACTTCTCCAAGACAGAGGTTCTTTGCAAGCCATCGGGCTACCATGAGAGATTCGTTCATGAGGCTATCCACATATACAAACACAGAGACAATTTCAACCGAGAAGATGGATTCTGGCTTAGCAATCATTGTAAGGATTTGATAAACCATTTAGGGTCTTAATTGATTGTTCACGCTTACGGTAGCTTTCAGACAGCATACATTAATTTTTCGTCTCCCCCCTCCTCTTTTCCGAACATAGATGGACTCGTCCTTCTAAACAAACTGCCAAATCTCTATCCGTGGTGCTAACGTTTAAAAATAAATAAATAAACCCGCCACTTCTTTCAAATGTTTCTTACCGTTGGTTTTCACACCTGATGATGACTGCTTGTGTTACAGTCGAAACGTCGTGAGAATTTTTTTATTGTTTTATATATATTATTATTTTATTGTTTTCCTTCAACGTGACCTTAATACATTTAAATAATCAAATCGTTAATAATGAAAATTAATCAAAATTAACAATTATATTTCATTAACAACATAAAGTTGCGCATTTTGATGTGACGTCACATTTCTCCCCCCCCCCCCCTCATCACAAATGTCTGACCCCCCCTCCCTCCCCCCTAGGTGTGTGACGTCATTTATGGACGGCCCCTTATGGAGCCAGACAGTGATAAATATATAAATGACAATAAATAAATGAACAAGATCACTTTGCCCTTGTGCAAACAGCCCTCCTATGGAATTTCACTAGCCTGCGAAAATATTTTGAAGGTGTCACTTAATGTCGCGTTTTTGTCACATTCACATTATTTCATCAGCCTGAAAAAGCAATGTAACACACAAGTTGTGTTTTGATCCAGCAGTTGCATGAGAATGGGTGACGATGATTCAGCTGAACTGTCCTGATGTCACAAAGGTAAAGTTCTATTCTACACAATATTATCTGCTCCTTGTACACACACACAGACTCACGTGAGATAAGTTGTACAAAGAGCGTGGGTTAAAGTTACTCATCCAGTCAATACCGACTAAACTGAAGCATTTACTGTACTCTGAGACACATTTTTCACAGCTATGCTTGTATCATTGCGCACATCAGACACACCGTGTCGATCACGGGGAGTTGTTTGACTATACTTCACCACTCTGGTCAATCTGAAACATTTTTCTTAAAACGATCGTTTTCTATCCTATTTTACAACTGTGCCAGTATGGATGCAGCCAGCACTCGGCACGAACCACTTTATCATCTACGGTGAAGAATTCAGCCGCAATACAACAGCGAGTCAGCCTCTTGAGCAGAGCAGGGTCTGCCGTGAATATTCAATCAGTTCCCAGAAACGGGATGCGGGTGGGGGGGGATTGCCGATTGTTGCTGTGTGCTCGTCACGCACACGGCCACGCAGCCGCACGTGCATCTCACAACACCGACACGTCCTCTACACACACACAGGGTGTGAGTGCAGCATCACAGCTGCGCCAGGCAGCGTGTATGTGTATGCATGTTGAATTTCTTTCGCAGCGCACGTAGCCCCAACTGTGCTAATCCGAGGTGCCGGGGAGGCACCGACAAACTAAAACACAAAAACATTAACATTTAAAACGACGTTTTTTTAAAAAAACACGCTTTAATGAAATGTACCGTACTCGTAATGGAAGAACTCCACGACTCTAGGAAGTGGCCCAGAAGCTTGGCCACAACGTAAGGGGCCGTGGCCAATTGCAGCCAACGTTAGTTGAGCGTGGACAATTAGACCCAAGCCGAAACATAAGAAATAAAAAATGTTTAAAACATTTTATTTTGATAGAATATAGTAGTCATCAGTATGACATAAGTATACCAAGTTCGCCGTCGATACCACATTGGGAAGTGGGTTAAAATTGAGTTAAAAGATTTGAGGATACAACAATAGAGCATATTCTTAGTTTTTTCGGTAAAGTCACGTTGAAGGGAAACAACAAAATAATAAAATATATAAAACTATACAATCCGCAAAGCTATCACTCAAACCATGAAGAAGAACCCTCTTGAGGAGCCTTTCAAAACCATCACTTTACCCTACATTGCTGGGATCACAAAAAAGATCTCCAAAATCTTGAATAAACACAAGATCCAGGTCCGTTTCAACACATTACATAAAATCCGTGATCTGGTTCCGTCTGTAAAAGATGTGATTCCGGACATACAATACCCTGGTGTCTACAAACTAAGTTGCCTCTGTGGTAGTAGTTACATTGGAGAAACCAAACGCCATGTCTCGGACCGCATTCGTGAACACAAAGCAGACCTTAAACACGGTAGGACCAACACCTCGGCCGTAGCAGATCATTGTTCTAATTCAGTAGGCTCACATGCCATTGACTTTTCCAAGACAGAGGTTCTTTGTAAGCCATCTGGCTTCCATGAGAGATTCGTTCATGAGGCTATCCACATATACAAGCACAGAGACAATTTCAACCGAGAAGATGGATTCTATCTTAGCAATCATTGGAAAGATTTGATAAACCATTTCAGTTCTTAATTGATTGTTCACGCTTACAGTGGCTTTCAGACAGCATACATTATAAAAAATTTCGTCTCCCCCCTCCTCTTTTCAAAATATAGATGGACTGGTCCTGGGCAAACTGCCAAATCGCTGCGCGTGACGCAAACGTTTTTTATAAATAAATAAATGCGCCGTTTAAAAATAAATTTATGCAAACCAACACACCTGAAGATGACCGTTTGAGTTATGGTCGAAACGTCGTGAGAATTTTTGTTTTATATATTTTATTATTTTGTTGTTTCCCTTCAACGTGACTTTACCGAAAAAAAAACTAAGAATATGAATTACTGCAGTCACGAAAGCTTTAAATCAAAACAATAGAGCGTGTTAAATAAAAGCGTGTAATAAAATAAAAAGCATACGTGCCATGTTTAAGGCAACACTTTGTGATTGGGTTATCTTTAAAATGAAGAACGTAAATGGTGTTTTGTTCTATTTATTTCATCCCAGATGTCTCTTGGAAACCACAACTTGAGTCCCCAGATCTCCGCGACCACCCCAGGCCCTCTCCGCCTAACCCTCCTGACAGGTAGCCCTCCTGCCCATCATGGGCCATCTGATTCGTTCGGGCGCAATCTCAGCTGGTTTGACCAAATGGTTGTGTGTCTGTACATAAAGCATCTCAAAAGTCAATCCCGACGTTACACACATTGCATTCCCATGGCATATGAGATACGTGCACGAGTCGCAGCCTTTGAAACGCACGCGGCCTGTGCACACACTGCTAGTGCTGATCAGCGGGCGGGCGGACAGACGGACAAGATCTTCTGCATCTCGTGCCCTGACGCAACCCCGCCCGCGAAGGCTCCATTAAATCAGGGAGTGGGTGGCATTCCAGACATCGGTGACAGGCAGCCATGGAATTCCAATGAGTGCAAGTGTATTTATTACATTATGGCCTGCATGCAAATGTGTCAGGATGCCAACCCACTTAACCTTTAACCTTCCGCGAGTTTGTAGCGGGCGACATTTTACATCCAATTCGATGCAATTGCGGGCGAGTGCCATGCGTAATCCCAAACTGGTTCTCTACATTTGGCTTTTATTTTAAACGATTGTCTTTTTAGGGGGAAAAAGCTGTACTAAATGTGCATGCCACGAAATATGAATATACTGCCCTCTGCCCATTTATTTAGAAGTGGGACTGCCTGTAATGAAAATGTTGCACACGTGAACATCTCAAACCCAACTATGAATTTAAATGAAGTCAGAACGAGTGTCAAAGGAAAATGTAAACCATACCCACACGTAAACTGTAAACCAAATGCTTTACATGTCATTTGGTTTACACAAACAGGTCACTCACCCACTGCAAAACATACTGTAAGCAGCTCACGTTGACCTGAAATGAATTATTATTTTCAAACAATGAATTAAATGTTACGCATGTTTACACTAAGCGCCAGACATACGAATTTATTCAACATTATTTACAAACACAAGGAAAACTCAATTAAATATCGGAGATGGCGAAGCAAGCTGGCATCACTTGGCATTTTTGGCACAAAGCCTTTTATTTTATTCACAGCTTGTCCACCAACATTCACGATGGCAGACATTGGAAAGCATGTCTCATCTTGTAACGGCCTTTTGGCATCCACCAACATTGTTGGCATCATTTACCCACACCGGCCTAGTGTTTGCTTGTATTTATTGATCTGCCCTTGTCACCAGCAAAACTCCATGGTAATGTTCCAACATGTCTTGGCTCTAACTTTCGTTAAAAGTACCGTGACCTTGTCTGTGAGCCCTGGGCATATTCATTGTGACAATGCAAGGAATCCTACAGTACCCACATACCGCCTAGGCACTCCTTTGCGATGAAGGCGAGCCAGATATTTACCCCCGCGGCTTCTCGATGCAGATATCTTTCCCGCACACCGCAGTGAATAAAAATCACACATTTTGTGAGTAGATATATCGTGACATGCATGTGGTTTTATTTGATTTTTTTCAACGTACAACATTTTCGAACAAAGGTGACAAAAATAATGAAAGAACAGCACTTGACTCCATGAGTCGCTGGTGAAACCGCTAACGACATCACTCCGTCAATGTTTAAAAAAATTAAACTATATTTCTCGGAGCGAAGGTGTTCAAGCTTGCGTCAAGCGCTTGGATGTTACACAAGCGGTGGTGCAGCCAACGGCGTCTTCTGGAGCCACGACAGTTACTTAAAAGTGAGGTGCAAGGTAAGGCTCTAGGCTACATAGAAGAGCAGCATACAAGTTGTGGCCGTACAGAGTGTAAATATTGAAACTCTTTGCACAACACGTCTTGACTGAAACTTAAAGAACAAAAAAGATCGGCAGAAATGAGTCAAAATTGCATAGAGCAAGAAATGAAAAAAATAGAACATTTATACAAAATATATATTTATACCGTGTAAATAGCACTTGGTCTCAGTCATCGTCACCATGGCTGGCTTCACCATTACAGTACATTCAAGGGGGCATCGTTCACCCCCCACCCCCTCCGACAATGCGCTACCACGCAGGAACAGCTCCGTGAGCGCGTGTCACCAGCTTTGGAGAACGCGGGGAAGCTTAACGCTCCTCCCTCCGTAACGTACGGTGGTCTCATTCCATTCAACAAGGTGGCACGTGTAAAATTTATATTCTCATGAATTTATCATGGAGACTCCAACATCAATTAGTGGGGGCTTCAAACTTACCCCCTCCCCTCCTAAAAATGTCCCAGTGATCACCCTGGCCCAAGACATATGGGTTACAAGCACGCGCTGCGCTACGCAATCTCACAATGCACATGAAGCAAATTCAAGCCAGGTGCATACGCTCACGTCTCCGCTGCAGGAATTAGTCACTCCTCGCTTAACGTTGGGTTTGTATTCCTGAAAAAATGCAACTTTAAGTGAAATATTGTTGAGCGAAACCGATTTTCCTGTAAAAAAAACCAACGTAAATCAGGGAGGTTATGTTCCTGGGACATTTCAGATCACTCTTAAGAATATAAACTTGTTTAGAGTACATATTTCAAAGACAATCGAATAATAATGGTGATTACATGTAGCTATGATTAGAGAAAAGGTTGGGTTAACTCACCAGTGATGGTTGTGGAGCTTTCTATAGATTTAGTATGTATGTTGAACTTCTTTCACACCGTATGTAACCAACCACGCTAATTGGAGGTGTTGGGAGCTACAGGAACGCATCCAATGACTGTTGCACAACTTTATTCTTCTTTCATATGTAGTTGCTTGTAGCTTTGCAAAGTATCAGTGGTTTTCGTGCACACTTGAGTACTGCACTCCCTGCTTGCATCATCCTCACTAAAAAAATTTCCATGCCTTGTTGAAGGTGCGTGGGAGCTTTGAAAGCTGCAACGACACCCCGATTCACCACCCTTGGCCTTTAAGTCTTCAAACAAACTGCGTGTCTATGCCTGGATCACCAGTAAACTGAGAGAAATGTGGATCTGATTTTGAGCAATCCACACTAATGACAGGCACTCCATACCTCCTGCTGCAAAAGCAGTGTAAAAATTCAAATTTGGTTTGCAATGTGATCACCTTTCTTTTACACGTCATGGTGCTTGAGGCAGTAGGGATCACGACTCCTCGGCCTTTTGGCATGAACGTTGGCGAGGGATGCGGTGATAAATTACCTCCCCAAAGGGTTCACAACGAACCGAGATGAGGGTATGCTGCCGCGTACAGCATCAAATCGCTCAGCCGCGCACGTAAATAAAGTAAGGACTTGCCGTACAGCACAACCGTGTCGAAATGCACTGGGCCGGTCGGGGATGGGGCCTCGTGACGTACGTCCCCCTGGCAGCAACGTTAAGAGTGACACCACGCGACTTTAAACACATACGTGGGCAGCGATTCATCGGCGACTTTTCAGCGAAACGACGTTAAGCGGGCCGACGTTGAGCGAGGAGTGACTACTATATATTTTATCCAAATCTTGCATAAAGTAGTTGTACGATTGTGATTAACGTGTGCAGAAAAGGAGCTTACTGTACGACAAATCAAGTGTGCACTCTGGGTGTTGAAGTACAATACAATTGTAAAGCTGACTCACGGTTTATTATTCCTATAAGTAAAGTGTGAATGTTGTATAGTGTAAGGGACCACTGGATGAGCTTAGCAAATTGTGGTCAAAGGTAACTTATGAAAAGAGTGCTCCAAGAACTCAGTTTACGCATCAGTGCTAAACCTGGAATCTAAAACGACCCATATGGATCCAGGAATCATCCATAACACACACTCATATCCGTTTATCTATATCACAAATATTAAACACTGCATCAGATTCAGTGTTCCGAGTTGACTGTACTCAGCTGTGATCTTGTACACGCATGGCAGCTTTCGATTTACATTTTAATTCATCAGCCCGGCAGAAAATGCGATGGTGGTCAATGAGACGGAAACACAGGCCACAGCACAACTGGCAGGGAGAGACGCCTGCAGTTGGGTGGAGTGATGCAGCTATTTAAAAGTCGTCGAAAAGGCCCAGGCCAACAGCCTAGAGCTCCGTACCCTGACAGTGACGAGTGTGAGCAAGAAAACAAATTAAAACACGTCAATTCCCGAAACATGGTAGTGCATCCTACAGAAAGAAAATTATTTTAAGAACAGCGATTAGAAAATGAGAGCCCTTCTTTTCGTTTACAAAACATCACGCAAATGTAAAACCGTACCGCCCACGCATTACAAAATATCGCTTTGGTGCTACCAATGTTCAGTAAATATACACCTGTCCCAAGCACTCTATAAAACAAAATCCGATACAGCCAATAAGGACCTGTGATTCAGTGTTCATCCAACTACAGCAACACCTGGTCTGCCAGCATAAGTGGTAGAGAGTGACAATTAATGAGCACTCCCCCTTTCAACACATACACAAACGTATAAGCACACATTCTCTAAAGCGCATGTACGGTCGTGTGTACAACTGGGTGTATGGATATGGGTTTTGTTGGTGCAGAGAAATGATAAAAAAATCCACGAACAAGAAAATAACGCAAGGCACTTGTCCATCATGAGGCGATTCACAAAACCTAACGTTATAAGCATCGGGCTAAGCGCACAGTGGACGTCTCAGGTTAACACGACCGTTTGAACACACTTTAGTGCCAAGAATCCCATAAAATATATTTGAAGGAAATGTGTAGAACAGCAAGAAAGATACGACACACAATTATTCTGAGTACATAACATATAGCATAAAATATAAGTATATCTATATAACATTGGATCGGTCACTATAACTAATAAAAAAAACATACGAACGACAAGTATTCGTTGTACCCAATTTGCACAGGAACGAATCGTTTTCTCGAAATTAACGACCACAGTTCTTTCCATGTGCGTCGAGCAAAAGCCAAAAACCGTCACGCCCAATTTCACTGGTGGCTCTCGGTGAAAAAAAGCAAATTTTCCCCGATGTGTTTTCGTGGAGCAAAACATTGAACGCCATGCCAGACCACGCCAAGTACAACCAGACAAACTCAACCGAGGGCACCAACGCCGGAGTAAAAAGTGATTATTTTAACGCATCGCACAAGTGCGGAGGAATAAGGCAAACCTCAAGGCAGCCGAATGTGGTTGCTCATCACGTTGGTTGAAGTGGACGCAGGATGGACGAGTGGATGCCGCGCATGCAGTTACACTATAACTCACGCCTCGTTCAAACCCATCCCCCGAGTGGCCATTTTAAAGGTCACGCTTGAGAATAATTGAATGATCACATGGGTCGTGATTCATCGCAGTGGTCCAGCACGGACTAACAAGCGGCGTTCTGAGCCTCCCTGAATATCAGGTCAAACATGGTCCTTCAAGTCCCCATACTGCCCACGTGAGCATGTTTAAGGCATAGTGTGCTATTTTATATGTAAGATATATTTATAATTTCGTAAAAATCTATCTTCCCTTTTATTACTATATATTGAAATGTTACAAAAAAAAATCTGCATTGGCTTTGCTGTATTATGCAGGAAAAGCATTAGGCTCAAAGAAAGATGATGACAATGATGATGGTGAAGATGACAATAATCCAAAATATCATGGCAATGAAATGAAGATGACCAATTGATGATAAAATAAAAGGTTCTACAATTTTGGAATTAATCCGTGGCAGTATAGGGGATCAACGTAGCTGGAGTGGAGTGGGGTGGTGGCGGGGGGGGGGGGTGATTCAGGTTGATCTGAACAGCCTGCACGCCGTTGTCACTTAGGGCTCGAGGCCCACGTGCGCGTGCGGTCAGCCGAGGTCCAGGCACCTGTGCGGACGGCGCTTGCTGCTCCTGCGCCATACGCGAGATGGCAGCCGCCGGCCCGGGGACACCGTCCCCACGTGTCACTCGTTTCGTTCGCTCCTTTGAAATGTCATGCCGACGTGGACGCTACCTGTTGCGCTGCTGGTAGATGGCCGTGTAAACATTGTCAGCTTCGCTCAGTTCCTCAAAAAACGGAATGAGATCCAGTAGCTCTGTGTCCGTCATGTCATCGAACCAGGACATGACTGGGACCTGCAGGGCATGGAGTGGGGGAGAGAGAAAGCGACTTTTTAACGAGTTGGCAGAATCAGTGGGATGAGCAAGCTTCTCTCCGACGCTGCCAGAGTTGCTAAATTCAACTTTGCAGCGAACTTGCACTTTTAAATTTGTCTGTATTGGAAGAGGCGAGATACTGCATTGTTGCTCATTTTGTTTCTCCTGATAAGAGACAAATATACAATACTGTATAACATTTATTTTTAAAACATTAACACTGTATTAGTGTGTATATGTACACTATACACATACAATATAGCTGGGCGGTGGTGGCGCACGCCTGGAATCCAGCACTATGGAGGCAGCGAGGGTTGGTGGATTGCCCAAATGTTGTGAAACTCCCTTCCAGTGGGTGACGAGGTGCCAAACTCTGGCTCGCCAGGAGAATGCAGAACACCAAATATGTGGGGGGGCTCAAATTGTTCCATCTGTGTGGGATAAGAGTGTTTACCGATCGTAGGTGTGGGTTTTCTCCAGGTGCTCCGGTTTCCTCCCACATGTAAACACTCATTTAGTTGCTGATAACACCTTAATAAATAGAGGACCGCAGAGCTTGGGCAATTGTTGGCACCGGCTCACTGCATGCTTGTCGTTCCTCACACCTCTGAATTGTACTCTTTCTTCGAGAATGAGCGAATACTGTGCGGCATGCTGCTAGTTTGAATTATAATGATATAATTTATTATCATCTGAAATGCACAGGCACTTGTTAATGCTGGATAAAGGCCTCCCAAAAATGTTATCCATGACTCGCGGTTCCTATCTGTAATTGAACCAATAACCACTGGGAACCCGCCTGGTAGGACACCCCCAACTTCCACAGTGTGCATGCGTCCCTGTCAGCGACAGCGAGTGGCTGGGTACGAGCTCTTGCCGCGTTGTCGGGGTGGAAGATGTAGGAGGCCGGGGAGTTGTCCAGGATGGCCGTGTGACTGAGGTCACGCCCCAGGCGGCTCAGGTCCTTCACGTAGTTCCCACGGTGGAAAACGCACGACTCGCGGAAGAGACGAGTGCGGAACACGCCCCACTTGTCCAGCAGGTCGGCCACAGGATCGGCGTACTGCGCCCGTGTGTGCACATGTGTGTGGATGTCAGTCAACCCATAACACTTGGGTTTGTCACATGACCTCCTGCCAGTGGGCGTTGACACCTCACCAGGCCTTCAAGTGCACTTGGCCTGGCACAAGCGCCGTAGTGACGTCACCGCCACCTAGTGGAGAATGTGGGTTGTTGTTATTATGGGGAGCGGTAGTGTAGCGGTTAACATGCTGCACTATATATTTTTTTTACTATTAAACTGTATAAATATATTTACCAGGTAAGGCCCACTTAGCTAGACAGCTCTTTTTCATAAGTGACCAGACCACAAATGATAGCTCAACGAAGTGGCTTATTAGATGTAAATTAATATCAGCCAAATACTCGAAATGCATGTTTCTAAATGTGAAGGTAAAAAACCGGAGGACCCGGAGAAAAATCCACATGACCACAGAGAGACCACGCAAACTCCAAATACACTACAAACCTGGCAACGCGAGTTCGATTCCTGCTCATGGCCAACACCAGTGACGATTATGTGAACTGGTCCTGGGCCTTTTCTAGGTCGACTCAGCCTCAAATTAGTATATGGTGCAGTGCGTAAATGTCGTCACTGGGGAGAAAAAGGCGGCCGGGCGTGGTGTTGGCCACCCACCCCCTCATGTGCCGTGCCGGCAATCGTAGGTGCTCGCTAACAGCACTTGTCCCAACAGACAGTGTGTGTACATGGGGATGGGAGGCGTAATGGTTAGTGCACCGCTCTATCGACCTGGCCACCTGCGTTTAATTCTTGGCTACATTACATTTGGTTCTGTACTTAATTTGGCTTCATTCTATCTCTGAGAATTAAACATGACTGCTTGACTGCCATGTGACAAACATTCCTCAGTGGCAGGGCAGATGTGAAAATACCAACACCTACTATGTGGACCAGAGATGATGTAAAGGGCTCTCAAAAGTAGTTCTGTGAGATCCACTTTCATGGGCTATTATATAACACAAATGTGTTCACTGCTCTGTGAGGCTTCTGAATGAGTACTTCGTCTCATTACAAGGGGCAGAGAGCCCTACTGGGATAAAATATTGGGGGGAAAAACTAAAAAAAGCCACAAAATCTGAGTTGATAAAACGACCACCGTTCCACGGTGACCACCATCGTGTGACCCCCATGGGCTGCGATCCTCACCTTCGCCAGACTCGCCGTGAAGAGAATGCACTCAAAGAGCTCGCCCATCCTCTTGAGGAACTCATCGACGTGCGGCCTCTTCAGCACGTACACCTGAAATCACCGTTAAGTAGCACAGAGACAACGCAGTATGGGCGTGAAGATCATGCCAAACTGATAACTTGTTATTTTTTAACAATTTTTTGTTTTCACCAGTTAAGGCCCACTGAGCTATGGAGCTCTTTTCAAAAGCAACCTGGCCACAAATGACAGCTCAACGAAGTGGATTCTCATGTGGAAATCCAAATACTCTAAACCCACGTTTCTAAATGTGGAAGGAAGAACCGGAGGATCCCAATAAGAATCCACGGAACCATGGGGGAACATTCGCACTCCAAAATATACAGACGTCAGGGTCGGGATCATGTATACCAGGTGAGGTAGCTGACATCTCACCACCGTGGCGCCTGTGATTAAACTCGGAGCTGTCCAATTGCATCGTATCTGAATAGGCAAGAGCAGGGTTTTATTCCTTGGGTAGAATTGGGGTGTGCGCTAAGATGTCTAAATAGTAGGGTTCTATTCTATTATTGTATTCTGTTCTCAATAATTGAGTTATAATTGGGCATGTAAGGACGCATCGATTCAGACTATTTACAATATATGTAAATTATATTATTTTATATTCATGCTAATGATGCAACAACCAAAGTAAATCAAACCAAAAAAATGTGAAGTAGTTAGAAATATGGTAAAAACTTCATAAATAACAATATCTTGAATCTGCTCTGTACAAATTGAACTGTTGGTGGGCGCATCATTACACGCCGATGTTTTGAGTCAAATGAGTTTTCTTTATATGGGGGACAAACCCCAGCCCCCCCCCCCAATCCCCCATTGGCTGTTCCATCATTAAGAGTGCCTTCCAAGGGAATTGTAAGGCAAATACAACTACGACCTCAAGTAAAATTCAGCTTGCTCACAGCAACTGTATTGTTAAATCATTTTCATCACCACATTTAACCTGTAAGCAATGCAAGTAAATGCCACAAAAAATATTTGACGTCAAATACAATTCACGTTTTGAACCGATACGCACGTCTTATAACAAATGATACAAAAAGATAAAAAACAATTAATTAAAACTCTGGACCGAGGATCCCTTTTGCTGGAGATCACACTCAGCCCTCGTTTACCCCGGGGTAGTAGTGCGCTGAGCGGCACTTGTGACGGTCGGCAGGCGGCTCAAGTGGACTACCTCCTGGTCCAAGTAAGCAAGGACAGGCCGCGGGGTCTGAGACGCCAGCCTATCCTGGATTACTTGAACCAGGCTGCATCCAAGGGGCTCCCTCTTGCACTACAGGCAGGAGGACGCGGTGCTGCTGGGCTCTCGTCAACGCAACGCAGGTGATGCTCTCAGGCTCGACTACAGCAAGGCACAAACAGGTTTGTGGTGCTTCCCAACATTTGGCTGTCGAGAACTATATAGACAAAGATGCCCCGTATAGCCTTAACAGACTGTAGGGGCAGGTGCTGTTAGCGAGCACCTATGAAGGCCCGAACGGTACACGAGGGGGTGGGTGGCCAGCAGCACGCCCGACCGCCTTTGTCTCCCCAGTGGCGATGTTTACACATCGCACCAGGTACTCATTTGAGGCTGAGTTGACCTAGGGGAGGCCCAGGACCGGTTCAGATAATCGTCACTATATAGAGAACCCCTTCACAGACACACTAAGTGCCCACATACCCCTACCAGCATACACTGCAAATCATTAAACAATTGAACGTTAACTCTTTTTTTCTTTACACGTCTAAAACACTAAACAACTGGACTCTGCTCATGAGATCCAGAGTTTGCTTGCTGAAAACAAATGCTGCTTAATACTACTCTGGAAAACCAATCGGCGAATGGGCATGGAGAAACACTGAACGGAGTTCTGCTTACACATGCTTTGACCCACGATGCTCCACAGAAAGTCACCAAACTAACCTCAAAATGGCACGCAAGACTGCCCTTCTAAAGGCGGACAACTGACCGAGTATTATTGCACGTCGTAAACAGGATCCTCGTTTAATGCGTATCGCATCACGGTCTTGTCCCACAAAGTTGCTAGATTTGTCTCCGGGTCGCGTGAAGACTCGGGAAAACCGCATTCGCCTCTAGGTGGCGCCACGCTCACGTAAGTGGCAGTGAAACGCCAGTGCAGCGAGTGCGGGTGCTTTGTGTCGGCGTTGATCATGAACATTGATGACGTTTTTCAAGTTTAGCCGAGTCTCCGCACCCGAAATATAAATAAATATTTATGTACACGGTACACCACATCCACCATACCTCTTACTATGCGTGTGGCCTTACTTTGTGGGAGCTTACGCCAAGTCTATCGGCGACCGGGAATCCAGTGCGAAGTTAAACCCTTTTTGTGTACAGCGAATTCTCGATTGCCCCCAGGGCAAAAGGGGGATTGGGAGTGAAAAGTAATCCGGATAAAATAAGACAAAAAACCACACAGAATGCAAAACACATGTAAATTAGGATATAAAGCCATGTGTAATTGACTGGGGGCGAGAAGACGTGGAATGTATCGTCTTTTTTTTATTACTCGTTAAGTTCATTGGTTTCCCCGTCGACAAGTTAGTGGTCACGTGGGAACTAAGCCTCTGACACTGGACGAGTGAGGAATTGCTAATAATTAAACCAACGCATGCATAAAGATACATTTTCGCAAGCACGGTTAATCTGAAACCTGAATAATAAACAGTTAACTGTGATCTGCTTTGCCAGCTGTGTAGTTCATTATATCTGCTTGTATTGTTGAAAAGTATAGATTTTTCTGTCCTGACCTGGTGCCAAAATATCTAAGTGAGAAAGGTATGCCCGCGCGCGTGAAGAACGGCCCTTTCAAAGAATATGATGCAATGTAATGTTGCGAATAGAGGCTGCTATCTAATATTCACCTGATGAACCGTTCCATCAATTTCCACGGGCACGATGAAGTCCGCATTGTTGACAGGCTGTGATAAATCAAGCACACAACAAACAAAAAACAACAGATGAAATAAATAAGTTTAACATTTTATTTATGCTTTCATTTTAACAAGGGAGTGGGCATGGGCAAATAAAGCTGTGCACAGGCCCTGTCAATCATGTGAGGGCTCATTATTTATACAGGCACAGCGCTCACAAAGTGTGATGCGTCAGCAACAGTTACTGGGGTCGCATCAGTGAAGAACATCCCATGTGCAATGAATGCACCGAATTAATGATGCATGGTACAAAGCCACGAATCAAACGCAGGTGGGTGCGACTGTAACACAATACATAAACCATCACTCCCCACATACACAAGCAAAACCCATAAAAATCCCCCATGTAGCCATACAGACTTTTGGGGTATGATGAGGGGATGTTTTGGCCAGCACTACGCCTGGCTGCCTTTTCCTTTCTAGTGCTGATGTGTACACACACTGGGTAAGATATTCATTTAATATCACTAGATCAAGGCAAGAACCAGGAGAAGTTTTTTTTCTGCCTCCTCACCGCCTCATTAATGTCGTTTCTCGTTTGTTCCGATTCAGTTAGAGTTTTGGTCACTCCATTTACCTAAATATAAAAAAGCATATTATTTGAATACCATTTGTATAATAAACAAAGGATTCGCACACACCAAAAAAGATGCATGCATGTACCGTCTTAAGCGTAAGAGTAAACATTAATCATTAAATTGGGGCAAGGTGCCATCCCCCCGGCCAGCACCGGCCCCCACCAAACTGTGCGCCAAATGCTTGCTTCATTTCCCACAATTTCGGCTGCACGTTTCGACGAAGCGCCACCCTCAGGAAGAGTGCCCGGCACGCCTCATACTGTGCCCGCCGTGCCCTTGTTACGGCACTGCACATACCGCTCATCCTTGGGAAACGCAAACCAAAGTTGGTACACACACGCGCGATGCTCGTACATAAACACACACGCGACACTGGTAGACACACACACGACGCTTGGTACACACACACAACGCTGGTCAGTGCCCATCCATCCGACGTGCGCCTGTTATCCCAAGCCCATCACAACCCCCTGCAAAGGGCCACCTCCTGATCTCACCAGAGCCTGGGACAGTGGTTACCAGGTTACATCAACAGGCTAACCGGTCACCATTTATGTTGCAGCGGGTTTGTGGCCAGGTCTATTTACGTCCCCCTGCTTTAAAGTTGAGTGTGAGCAACAAACCACACGTGCAAGCTCCGCTCTCAGGAATATTTTTTCGGGGTTTCCAAGGCGACCTTGTTAGCGATACTTGTCAGGGGATCACAGCTGTCAGTAATCATCACTTTAGGAGCGTGACAATAAATGGGTTAGTGTGGGGTCATTGTGCAGATCTATAGCCGACTTCCTGTTCACTCTAATTATTTGAGTGCATGTCCATACTTAAATGATACACCGATCCATTTATAGACACCCCACGGATTTCTAATGACCCTCTTGTTATCTTAACAGGTAATTGAATATTATAAAAGTGATGGCTCCATTTATGACACTGGAGAGTGCTAAAAGATGTAGTAACTGTACAGAGATTAACGAGAGACACATCGAGGCTCCAAAATAAAATGTATTTTTAAAATATAATTTCTCCCAATTATCTTAGTGAGCTATTTACAAGTGGATTTTTCAATAAATCGATTTTAAGGAAATGTTCAGTAGCCGATGACCGTAAAGACATTTCACAGAGGGAACCAAAACTTTCCACCAGCTTGCCAGGAGCCAGCGGACAATATCTACGTGCCGGTCCGCGATGGGGGCCATACCTTGAAGGAGCTGTGCACCAGCGTCTCGTCCAGGTCAATGACGATGCACTTCTTGCCTCTGTCCGAATGGTTGACCTCTGGCAGCAGTGACTTGTTTGGGGGCTGCAGCGGGGGCGCGGGAGAGGAAGGGAACGACAGGGCAATGAGAAAATCAATGAGACCCTCCAGCATCAGTGTAATTGAGCGCATGCAGATGCAACCACATAACACATGCGTACAGACGGACGTGCAAACACATACATTCCTATTTACATAAATGCTAGTCCATGTACACACTCGCGCATACGCGTGTACATGCATGTGTACAGACGCATGTAGATATATATATAGATTTTATTTATTTCTGCAGGAAGGGCCCAATAAGCTGTTCTGTTTCATGGGCGCCCTGGGATAGTACAGATGTCGTACAGTACAGATCCTAGATACACTTGTGTACATTGGCACGCATGCATGTGTGCATGTGTACATGCATGCATACACACGCATTCACATGTACATGAATACACATGAATACAAAGACAAAGATCCCCCGTATAGCATTAACAGATACTTTGGGCCACTGCTGTTCACGAGCACCTATTAAGGCCAGCACGGCACATGAGGGGGTGGGTGGCCAGCAAACAAGCCTGTTTTATATTTTATTATTTTATTGTTTCCCTTCAACGTGACTTTACCGAAAGAGCTAAGAATATGAATAAGCCTGGTCGTATTTATATCCTTAGTGGTATTGTTTACACATCACATCAGGTACTCATTTGAGGCTAAGTTGACCTAGGGAAGGGCCAGGGCCGGTTCAGATAGTCGTCACTGGTGTTGACCATGAATGGTAATCGAACATAGGTTTCCGAGTTTGTAGCACAGAGTGCTATCTGCTACACTACAGCTCGCCACATTAATAGACACACACACACAAATACAATGAATGGAATGCATCCAATAGGATATCCATCAAGGAGAAGCAGCGATTAACTCAGTTTGTGTGTAGGTGGTAGACAGTTTATTACATCGCAGGATCGTGAGAAGTGGCACCAGCTCAGGGGAGGCCTTCTTCCAGCAGTGGATTAACCATGGCTAGTAACGGTGGTGACACAAATATAACGATGCACATGCACACACACGCATACACTTACAACACACACTTATACAAAGACAGATCTCCCCGTATATATCCTTCAAGAGGCTGGTGGGGCGCAAGTGCTGTTAGCGAACGCTGTTAGGGCCAACACGGCACACGAGGGGGTGGTGTGGCCAGAGCCACGGACGACCGCATTTGTAGCCCCATTTGTGATGTTTACACATTTCACCAGGTACTCCTTTAGGGCTAAGTCAACACATACACACATATAGCAGCAGCCACCCACTGCACTGAACATGATACAACACACATATACACGAGTGCAATTGCACATTCATGCTCTCGTGAATGCACACGTGGAGCATTCAAACAATTTTGACTGATTTCACAACAAAAATCCACAAAAAACCTACGGGCACTTCACGAGGGTCATGCTAAAGCCCACCGCACCTCCACATGCGACCTCACAAAACGTAGCCGTTCGAACAAAGCGTTAAATCGCATGCAGGACAAAGCTGCCCACCCAGATTTTGTGGACAAAATGTATCGGACACAGTGCACGCGTGACATTTTGCACCATTTTGGTGTTTTTATTTTTAGTTTCTACGGTCGTGGTAAATGACAAGAATGGTGCAAAATTGACACACTTAAAGAAAACTACCCCAACTCATTCCAGAAAATGATTTCAATTCATATACAATCTTCACAATTTTCATTTTAACATTACTTTACAATCGTTTGTTTTTATTTAAATTGGTGTGGAAATCAAATGTTTTATAAAACGCCCATTCATAAAAGATTTCACTTCACCTGGACCAAATTGAATGTGAACAAAAACCAATAGAAACATTTTTTTATCCGAATTATTTTGTTTGTAAACATAAGCAGCGCTGGAAGACCCAGCAGTGCCAGGGCCAACAAAAACAGTGCACGCGAGCATTATGCACGATCCTCATCCACAGCAGCCACCCACGACGGCCAAGCGCCTCCTCCTCCAACGCGGCCTCACTCGCTTTCCCCCCACAACGGGCGCCTCCCCCCACCACCCTGACAGCCGAGTCACGCTTGAAGCCACCACACACAGAAGCCCCTCAAGTCAGCGCTCCTACTCCCCACAGCCGCCCGGTTCCCCTCCGATCAACCTTCCTCCACCCCCCAACCGCCTCCTCCCTCTCTCCCTCCCTCAACATCACTCCCTCGCTCCCTCCACATCACTCCCTCATCCCCTCCACATCACTCCCTCCACATCACTCCCTCCCCTCCGCAGCAATCGAAAATAGCACATTCCATGTCACCATGCCAACAGCCGCACCCCAACAAGCAGCCCTCCGTGAATATCGAGCCCCACCCCCCCAACCCACGCTATAACCCCCCCCCCCCTTTGACTTCCGAGAGATGGAACAGCCCAGATACGTACACAGACGAGCTGCAGGACTTGGAGCTGCTCTGGGTAGACCTTTTGCAGGAAGGAATAAAAAAAACAAACACACAGAGGGATAACCAGAGACAAGATGAAGGGCTCTGAGGAGGATAAAACGAGGCATGTTTCTAGATGTTTTTAAGATGAGGAAATCTCCAATAGTGGAAATATAATTACTTATTACCACTAATCACAAAGAGGAAGATGCTAAACTAATCGCTATGCTGGGCTAATCCTGTTTCCAGGATGAACGAGGAACAATCAACATTTTTTTTTGTAAACCAAGAAGATGTAATTTACTCCAAAAATACAACTGCAGCTGGCAGGATGAAGTCACTATGACAGTATACCGCTCGTTGTTCCTGCTCTCCTACACAACGAAGCATCAAGCAAATGGACGACTGCGAGAAGGAGCTTTTTCATTATATGGCGATCATGGATTATCTGCCCAAGAGAGAGTTCCTTCTCTGTGGGGTCTCCCCAACCTTACACGGCTCCTGACAATTAACTGCCACCCAGATCAGAGATTGCTAATCCAAACGCACCGAGGGTTAGGGCAACTGGATTGATTTGTGGACAACCGGATTGATTTGTGGGCAAACCTGATCGCCACTGAGCCCGGCGTCCACTGAATGATCATTCAGTGCCCAAAAGCTGTCAGCAATTTCTGCTAACAACCGCCAGAGTATACCATTGGCTGTTAAGTGCACGCTATGGATCCTACCAAACAATCTGTACGAGTTGGCCCTGTGGCTATTGTCACACTTAATTTGCGCCATTTCTACATTTTGATAACTACCCAAAAAATAAACTTAGGAAAATACGAGTGAATAAAGGCAAAATAACACGGTTGCTTATGGCTACCGCCGACTCTAAAAAACACATTGATCTCAGTGTGCAATTATCTGGTTAAGCAAGAGGCATTTAATAGAGCTACATTGAAAAAATCATTTACCAACAACTTCTGGCCTCTTCACTCAAGACTAGTGTGATACATACAAACAAAAGCCATTCGTCAAAAGAGAGAGGAAACAAATAGAAATGTTGAACAAAAATCAATACTAAAATTCTAGAACCACCACACAGCGACCTGTAATTAAACACACCAGGTTCTCACTTGCAGTGAGTTGATGGTCTCAGCCCATTCACCAATGGCTGCACAAAACAAGCATCATGATAAATTTGGTTCCGTACTTAATTTGGATAAATATCAGCTCTGAAAGTTAAATGTCAGTTTGACGGTGATATAATGATGAACATTACTCTGGAGGTGTGGGTAGAAAAATTCTGGCCTCTACCGTGTATACCATAGGTCACTTAAAGGGATCTCAGACATAGCTCTGCGATATCCACTTCCGTCGGCTGTTCTCTAACACGTTAATCGAGATCTGCGAGAGATCTCAATGGATACTTCGTCTTGTGGCATGACGCCGACATATTTAAGAAAAATAAATAAATGTAAACTCAGAAGGGGAGGAGTTTCTCCGGGACCGCCCGTAGCCTTCCACAGAACACCTCACCTTCGTGACGACGCCATTCTCCTCAGGAGGGCCGCAGCCGTTGTTGTTGTTGTTTGGCACCGGCGATGTGGGCACGGATGCTTGGCGCGGCTCACCATGGCCGTGCCGCTTGCCCAAGCAGCAGAGCAGCGAGTTGAGCAGGCAGCGACCACGCGCTTTCTTGGGCTTCACCTGGGACACGGCTGGACGACACGCACCGGAGCACCCTCGCGTTATCACCATCGTTGTCATTGTTGTCATCATAATCTTCATGATTGTCATCATCATCGCCGTCATCTTCATCATGATTTTAATCAACATTATTATTGCCATCATCGATGTCACAATCAACAGCATTGTCATCGTCTTCATTACTGTCAGAATTATTTTTACTGCGGTTTCTTTTTTCAAGGCTAAGCCGTCTCTGAGCTCAAATGAATGTTGCGTGTTGTTCATCTACACTGACAGTTATGAAACATTTGCGGATATTCCACATTCATTTGCAGACACGAATGAGAATCGTTTTGTAGGAAGTCGGAAGAGTTTGAATTTGAAATGTGCACATAACAAACAAATGTGTCAATTCCAACACGTATCAACTAACCATGCGTATGCGTTATTAACCAACGATTAGACAACAATCGTGGATTACAAACGCACAAAGATACATTTAAAGATAATATAAAATTACATGTGAAAATTTGAATGTTGCATGGTGCAAATACATTTTTTGTTAGAATAACAATAATAATAAGCACACTTATTTGTCCAGGGGTCATTATTTCAGAGACAACTTCATGAGGCCGAGGGCTGAGGCGATGCGCGAGTGTAGAGGTGCCGATTTAACAGCACAACAGAGAATAAACATACGTCATACAAACTTCATAATTTTATTTTCATAGTTCGTATCCAAAAACCAACAACACAGAAACTGTGGAATAGTGCTCATGATTGATCCAGTTTTGAAAGCATGTGGCGCACATCCCTCAGCGATGACACTTACTTTAGTAAATCTACCACTGTTTGTTCGAGCCGCCAACCGAATGTCAAAATATCACTTGTAAAAATTACAGCAGCCGGGATGCAACTACTGTACAGCGGTCGCAACAAATGACCATAGCTGGATAGGAATGGACCATAAATACATTTCAACTGATATCTGAACCGGTTTTGGCCATTGTGGTGAAGCATGATTAACCAACTTCTCACGACCGACAAGGCATGGCCACAAAAAAATAAACTCGTAAATAATTATTGCACAACCCAACAGTGTATTGACAAACGGTCACTAATCAATGTTATTGATCACGATTGAGAAAACAGATCAAACTAAAAACGCGTAAAACGTGTCTCCGTTATTGCAACTTGCTGTTCTAGCAACTCCCAATCTTGGCTGTGTATGACACGAAAGGTCTGATGATCTCCAATGAAGTTAGTTTCCACATGTTCTGCTCGTCTTCACCGAATCCAGCCACAGGGGCAGTATCGAACATGACAATAACGAGAGCATTAGAAGAGGCTCGCGCACACGCTTCTGGTTGTGATAAAAAGGTAAAGGGTGCAGCCCTGCAATCGCTTTCTCACACCACTGCTGGCAGAAGAGCTACGAGATGGGGGGAGGGGCTCCAGAGAGATCATTAAAAGCGAGTATTTGGCCTACTTTTCCAACCTAGCCAGATGTCTTGAAAGAGATGCGAGTACCCATACTTTACCCCACCACACGTGACCCGTTGTGTACCCGATGGACCAACTTACACTGCTGGGTGGACAGAGGCAGGCGGATTTAAGAAACGTGCTTCATATTTTCAACTGCTACAACGGGAATTGCAAGTCCATTGTGCTAACCATTAGACTACAGCAGGAGCGCAGATGGTTTAAGATTCGAACAAATTAATAACAATGGCCTTCAGCAGATCCCCTGCGCTCACACTGATGAGCGAGCAAACGAACAATGAAAATTGACGGCCAAGGAACTCCGTTCCTCTCAGCCATCTGTGCTATTGACTCCCCACCCCCACTCAAGTCCAGGTTCAAGATCTTATTTTTCCCTTTGATTGGTCAACTGCCTCCTTCTCTGTATGAAAAATAAATTCCCACTGTTGCTGGAATGCATCTTGGTATAAATTTGGACGAGAAATCCCAATGCCACATTGTTCGTTGCTGTACCGTGAGACGCAGGTAAATTGTGGTAACAAGGTGGAGGGAATGGATTTGTGTCAGGCCGCGGAGGGCGGAATTAGACAATGGGACACGTGCGAAATGTTAGCGAGTGGCGGGCGGGTAAAGGCCATGAAGGGAGAAACGCGGGAGGGAAAGAAAAGTGGCACGCGCATTGTCGATGGGTGCTTTGAATTAGGAGCAGACAAAAGCAATGGAGCTGGTGCTCGGGTGACGGAGTGGCAGAGGCCAAACCTGTGAAAGGTCAAACTGTGCCACACATTTTCCCTCCGACCTTGCATTTCAAAAATGTGTATGTGTTTATGAGCGTCGCTAGCACTAACTTTGTACAATAACCCTTGTACCGTGTAAATAATGTAACAGCTTTACGATGCGGCTGGTTTTAAGTTCATGGTGAGCTGCAATAATTATTTACGAATGTATTTTTTTTAAAGCTCTTTGTCTATCCACTGTTGGATGAGGGCCTCCCTATGCCATTTTGATCATGAGAGTTGTTTGACCATACTTCATGTTAGTTTCGTGTACGTTAGTAAAGCAGGGGGAAACGGGGGGCTGAAACCCGGACTGGATTTTCAAGTATCACTCGCCACTGATGTTAGCTGTGGCCAGGAATAAAACTCAGATGGCTAGGTTTTTAGCGCAGTGTGCTAATAACCGCTGTGCAACTGCACTATAAATACTCTTTGGTTCTTTCGGCAAAGTCACGTAGGATGAAAAATAATAGATCTATATAAATGTTAAAATAACTTTTTTAATGCCACAAAGGATGTTGAGTGCGCAAAAATGTTTACTCTTTGTGGCTCGCAATCGGGAGTGACGGAAGATTGCGAATTCACATCCTGATTGGGGATTGACATCCGACCATCCTTCAGAGGCCAATAAAATAAGTACCACTTTGAAGGCACGTAAACATTGGTTGTCAAATGGAGAGATGATTCACCCCCACCATACGAACGTGGAATTTCACCACTGGCTGTGCAGGGCTGTAAACAGAAAATGAGCACCAATGCCTGAATGCTCACTTGAGCAGCAAATTATTTTGGCTCTTTTTGCAGCGTTTTCACAACTCTACACATTACCGCTAAGCACACAAGAGTTTTTAAACAGTGATGCGTAATTTGTTCGTGTTTCACAAGAAGAAAGGATTGTCCTGAACACAGGCAGGCAGACAGGATTGTGACCAAAATGTTTTGGCAGAAGCGTGGCTTGTTGTTGTCTGTAAACAGCCATAGGACACTTTGCTTGGCACACAATGACCTGCTCTTTGCCCCGTACTTAGCCCCCTTTTACACAAGTCCCAGTGTCGTCACACGCGCACACCCTGTTTACAATCTCCAAACATCAGCACCACCCTGCTCCGCCTGCAAAACAACTCCCAGCTACTCAGCAGCGGGACTGGCTCAGCACACCCACTACCTCGTGATTATCAAAATGTGCTAGCAATGGCACATGCCCCATCCGCCAACTTTCTGCAAACCATAAACACCAGTGAGCTTGCAGGCCTTTCCAACAAAGTCCTTAACGCAATTTGACCAAAGCAAAATGTTATTCCTGAAAAATGGCCCGTGATTCACGAGCGAGATAAACTGCGATGTTCCCAGTTAAGCGCACGAGCAGGGTTCTCTGGTGAAATTGAGCTGTTTTTATGTTAGCACTCTCTGCCCCGACTTGTGCAATGAACTCCAACACGGATAAGTGAACAAAAAGTGAAAAGGGGCCCCGACAAACCACGGATTGGACAGGAGTTGGGATCTAGTCATCGGGAGAGTGGTACAGTAACAGTTGCTGGTCGACTACAGTAGTTGGTTAGGGTTGTCACTTGTGATATACAAATAACCGGGACCCATCATAAGAGACAATGACATTTAAATGCATTGTCTTGAGTAGTGCATTCATTGCTTAATTTCAGCTAAAACAGTCTGAGAATTAATTCCGGCAATTAATTTGGTATGCAATTTAGTTTTCGCTTTGTTAATGAAAGCCACGCAGTCCATGCATCTATATTTTATAAACCTGTCCATAGGATATTATGAATTTAGGGTACAATAATGCAGGATTATGGCTAGGGCATACCTGGTACTCAAGTGGTAGTGCCTTACTGAAGCAGATAATCCCTACTCCATGCCAGCCTAGCAGCATTAATTTTGGAAATGACTTGCTACATTTCCCAGGAGAACTACATTGAACAGGGATGTTCTGGGAAAACCAGACAGGTGACAACTCTAGCCAGGGATATGTTTACCGGTACTTGGTGTGACTGGTGTACTCTGCCCCCAAACTTGCTGGCTACTCCTCGCCATTGCGACAGTTTTCTCAATTTTGGCTGCTTTTCATTTCTGAAATTTACGGTGTGTGAAGTGGAAGGCAGCCGTGGCATCCATCAAGGTCGCTTGTCTTAGGACGCTGGGACACCGGTTGAGGCTTTGTTAATGACAAATAAGTCTTTAATGTTAAGGTCAAGCACATCATTATTGCATCCCTATGATGCCACTGTGCTCCCGCTTTCACAAGTTCCGATACATCCTTCACACAGTGAGATCATTATTAGACGACTATGACAGAGTGCAACACTTTTTCTTTTCTTACCCCCCCACCCCCAATTTTATCCCAATGGTGCTATCAGCAGTACGACCATTTGTTAGCGAATGGCCTACGGAAGTGGATATCACAGAGCTACCTCTGACATCCCTTTAAGTGACCTGTGGCCCATACAGTCAAGGGAAGCATTTTTTCCACCGACTCTGCAAGTGCGAGTGAGGTTTAAACAGATATTTTCATTCTCAGAGCTGCTATTTAGCCAATGAATTGCTCAAGCAAATTTAATGTGATGGGGTGTTGTTATGCAGTCATTGATGACCAGGCTGAGACCATCAACTCACGACATTTGGGAACTTGATTTTATCACAGGCAGCTGCCTGGATTCGAACTTATTTTAAAGAGTTTTCTTGGACTTAAAGAAACTTTTAAGTTATAACAAACAGCTCAGGACACAAGAAAATATCTGCTCGTTTGCTTTTCAGGCTGCATCTCACTTTAAGAAAAAGATTTCAGCTATGTTGAATAAAAATAAGTATTCATGATAATAAGAATTTAACATAGTTGGCAATCAGGAAGGCACTAGGTTTCATAGATGAGCATAGTTCATTAGTATGATTCAATGTTGCTATGTTAATTTATCAAATTTTCGTGTAATTATCACATTTGGAGACTTGGGACCATCACGACAGCACACAATGGCCGATTATATTTCTAACAGCACGGGATCGTTAACGTCCACTGTTAACCAGACGGTTCGTATTTACGGTTCATAAACTCACAAGATTAATCAGGGCGGCCGCTGGGCTCAACCACGAGCCAGCGTTCCAGAGGGCGAGCGGAAGAGTGACTGATAAGCTCTAAAACCAATCTTCTAGTTCGGTACTCGAACATCAAACCTCTGCAACAAACGGAAAATGCGTAACCGCTCGAGAAGGCAAGCGGAGGAGCGACTGAGCAGCTCTCAAAATCAACCGAGTGGGCTCCTCTCTCCATCCTCTCTCCTCTCGCGGTCACAGGAAACTCAATTCTCAACATCCCATGTGACCCCTCCCCACCCCTGCAATGTGCAGCTGCACTATTTCACTTCCTCCTGATAAGCGCCACTGTGCAAAGAGGTTTCCGCTGATTTTATGCTGCGCTCCATAATAATGTCCCCAAAACGCTGACGCGCGCACGCACACACAGTACACAGAGTACACAAAGCACACACGCACACAGAGTACACAAAGTACACACGTACACAGAGTACACGCGAGTGTGTGAAACGCCACCTTGAGCACCAATGATGTAAGCACGCCGGACTGTACCAGTCTCGGCAAGGAGGGGGTGAAGGGTGGAGAGAAGCAGAGCGAGGAAGAGGATGGCCATAGGGGAGGAGAGTAGTAGGAGGAGGAGGGCGGACGACGTGAGAGGGAGCAGAGTGGATGGGGCGAGCGGCTCGAGGAGCAAAATGGGAGGGAGGTAAGGAGGAGAGTAGGAGCGGGGGAAGGAAGGGTATTGGAAGTAAGGAAGGGTAAAAGTGGGAGAAGGGCTGAAGCAGCATAGTATGAGAGGTGCGGAGAGAGGGAGAGGCAAGCGAGGGGAGGGGGGAGAAGGAAGGAGGGGGGATGGGGGTGGATGGGGGTAGTTGAAGGAGCAGCGTCGGAACACGTGGAGCGAGGGTGGTCGGGTGGTGGCGGCAGAGAGAAGAGAGAGAAGCGTGGGGAATGTGCGAGGGGAGGACGCTGGCTGATAAGCGACATTTTACCCATCCCTCCTTGTCCACTCCCCATCACCTGGCACAACACGAGGGAGTCCTCCACACTTTATAGCTGCCACTCGCAGAGGAAGCAACCTCACCCCCCTCCACTCAGAGTGCACCCTCCGTGCTTTGTCGTCCATACTTCGCCCCCCCACCCCCGACACGAGCGCAGTAAAAAAAAACAACTTTCGGGTTGTGCGACGTCTTTTGTTCGGCACAACAACGTCCGACGTTTTGCGCCCGCGTGCCGATAGCTTCTTCCCGGTGCTGAATTGTATCGTCGAATAAAAACTCTCCTTGCCGCACGTGGCACCGATGAACCTCGTGATGTTATGTTGAACCTCTTTCGCGCCGTACGTAGCCCAACCCGGTGGCTGCATTCGATTCATGAAGCTTCCCCCACCCCCCCCCGCCGCGCGCGATCGCGAAACGTCGGACAACACGCGGGCACGCAAGCCCCCCGCACGACACCGGCAGGGCTCTACATGGACACCAACGTGGTGGAAAACACGGCCGCGCTAGTTGAACCTCGTGGTAGTACCCCGAGCTACCATAGTAGCTCTACCATAGTAGTAGTACTACCATACTCATAATAATATACTACTACCCTAGTAGTACCACTACCATAGTATTACTACCATATGGTAGTACTACCATAGTAGTACTACCATATGGTAGTAGTATGGTAGTACTACTATGGTACCCCGGCTCTCGCATAATGTCCGTGTTGCAGTCACTTTTCGTCTGTTGATGGTCGGCGATGCGGCAATCGACTCATCTCCACGAGCTGTTACACGTAGTCTTGGTTCTTTCGGTAAAGTCACGTAGACGGAAAATAAAATGGCAATACAATTTTAATTGTGTTGCGATCGAAACGTTGTGGGTTTTTTTTGCTTTTGTTATTTTCAATAAAAAATTATATTTTTATTTTCTACCTACGTGACTTTACCGAAAGAACCAAGAATATTCATACCTGCAGTCAGGAAAGTTTTAAGCCTTAATTCGAGCCGTTACTCACGATCCACCACCACCACTACGGTGTGTACCCCCGCGAGCGTTCAGGGGTTTTGGCGGAATCGTCGTCCTCGCTGCGTTTCGACATCGCGGAGTGGCACTGATTTAGGATTGATTGGTAACCCCAGTCGCAGAGTTAAGTTACACCCCTGTAAAAAAAAATATAGTGTCCCAGAAATAAAACATTTCATTGACTCGGCCAGTTTGTATTATTTGGTAACCCCGGGGTACAGCCATTAAGGATCACTTGTCGCGTTGCGAACGCAGAGTGCCCACTGCAGTCGATGTGACCCGGGGGGGGGGGGGCCGGAGCTCATCCTGGGCGCGTGTGCTCTGTACGCCGGCAGTGTTAATGAACGCCGGCACTGTTAATGAACGCCGAGCTTCTCTCTCACTGCAACAACCCCCCCGAGCGATGGTGGTGGTGCAGAGGGGGGAGACAACATTTGCATTTTCGAACAATCTCATTTGTGGCTTCGGCTCGGCGTATAAACAGCCAAGGCCACCCCCCCGCATTCCCCGTGTGCGTGTTGTTGTTGCTGCTGCTGCCTGCACAGCGCTCTCTATCGCCGACGTGTTTTCAGGATGTTGCCACAGCGCGTTGTGTGGTTTTTTTTGGGGGGGGGAGGCATGCTGTCCGACGTTTTGCTCAACGTCTTAAGGAAGCTCCGTCGGGAGGCTTCGTCGGGGGACTGACCGAATTAGCACGTGCACATGGTCGGGCTTGTCGAACGAATCGCGTCACAAAGGAGGGTTGTTAAAACAAAACAAAAATCGGTGTATTTGCATAACCCGTAAGTGGAAGGGAAAAATAACTGGTACAAAACGGTTACCGGTTTGACGCACGAACAAATGTCTCGTGATAAACATAGCATGTCTATTTTTTTACTTCTTTCTTTGTTGCAACGATTAGCACGCTGGACTTGCAATCCAGAGGTCACACATTCGATTAATTCTCCTGGCGTGGCAAGTTTATTTAACCCCCCCACCCCCAACTCTGTCCACCCAGAAGTATCGATGGGTAACACACCGTCGTCAATCTGCAGGTCGCGTGTGGTGGGGTAAAGTGTGGGTACACACACGGCCCTTAAAACGTCTGGCCAGCGTGCTGAGTAAACCCACATACCCCACTCTAGGCCACCTTCCGCCAGCAGTGGCGTGAGCGAGCGATTTGCAGGGCTGCGCCTTTTTAACTTAGCGACGAGAAACCGACGGTGACTTGGGAGCCGCCGTGCGGTTTGTACATTGGGTGCACTCGTTACTTAAAGTTCCACGGTGAAGCGTTTTGCCCGTCGTTCTTGACTTTTGGAAACCGCAGTCAATTCCGACGGGAGGGAAAAAAACGGAAGCCTGCCGCTTCTTAAGAACGCTGGAACAAAAACCGACGACGCACGTCTGATAGCCAACAGCCTTGTAGGCAGTGCAGTAGCGACTTTCGCGCATCGTAAACAGAGTCCGGTTCCAATTGTTAAGAGATGTGGGGGGGGGGATTGCTTTTGATGACAGCAACGTGAAAGTTTTCGAAGATAAAACAATGCGGTGCTGATACGTGGGTGGAGCGGTGGCATCGTGGTTAGCGCGCAGCATTATACACACGGGTCACTTGGCTTCTATTCCAGGTGACGGAAAATATTGGTGGCGAGTGATGTCTGACCCCCCCCCCCCACTAGCCCCCTCACCAACCTTAATTATTCGCTGGAACATGATCAAACAACCCCCATGAATGAGAGTAGCAGGGGGGTCGGCTTGTTTGCAGCAGTGGAATGACAAAAAGGGCTGTCATCGAATTTGATTATGATTATTACTTTAATGCACGTGCTATATCCCGTGTGTTGTTTTTCTATTACTTTTCCGAGCGATTCACGCAATGATAACTGCGGCTTTGTCAGGCCACAGGCTTTACAATAAAAAGGTATATACATATTTCACGTTCATGTCAAACGGCCAGTGCAAAAAAGACCACTCGGAATAGATACACAGGGCATGTAATCTTCTATCGATTCATGGATTTAAAAAAAAAACTATTCTCATGCTCACTATACCCGCACAGAGGTTGTGAATCTGCGAATCGACTACTTACAATGTATGCTAAATGTGTCCTTGTGATGTGCGAATGGTTACGTTTAAGCTAGTTGAGTGAACGAAAATCATATAAACTGGGCAATCAAAATTCAGAAAGTTCAAACGAGGTGGCGAAATTAGATCAATAATGTCGATGGTGAATCCCACGTGGAAATAGAGATTATATTTTGAGTTTCCCCAACGACTGTTGTTTCGTGTTATCTGATTTATCAATGACTTAAGTAATCAGATATCTCTGCTCTGGCCTCTCCCTTCGAGGTTTTGGCCGATTTTGATGCAGACTGCAAGCGGAGAGCACAATGTGTGGTCTGTGAAGTTCACGGCCAAGCCATTCCTGCTACCTCGGTAAACATGAAATACTGTATTCTTAACAACATAGTGGGAGCTCTATGCATAAAAGTGGCGATATGTTAACTACCTCGCCTGGTATAGAGTAGGTTGTGGGTTCGATCTCAACCATGATGCCTGTATATTTGGAGTTTGCATGGCTTCTCTCTTTCCCCGTGCTCGCATAGATTTTTCCCTTGCACATTTAGAAACATGCGTTTAGAGTACATTATTTGGTTGCTATAAATTTCCACTTGATAAACCACTTCGTTGAGCTTTCATTTGTGGCCAGGTCGCTTCTGAAAAATAACTATATAGCTCAGTGGGCCTTACCTGGTAAAAAATAGTTTAGTTTTAGCTTAAATATCCGAAAACATCGCTGCATGTTTGTGTTTTCTTTACTTGTTCAGTAGGCATCTATTTTTTAAGGAGTGAATTGAGACCTGGACAAAGGAGAGCCATGTTAAACCCTGTGGTAGAGACAGCTAAAACTAAGACAACATAGAGCCTTTTCAAACACGGACACACGACCATTCCTGGTGGCATTCCAAGTACAGCAGTCTATGCACACTGCTGTACTCTTTGTGTACGTAGACACACATTTGTAAAAAGAAGTGACATTCAACAGACAGCGATTCGTATTCTGACAATGGCAAGCTTGACAGGTGAAACTGGTTTATCAGGAATTCCTCCCTCCCTATATTTGCTGCGATATTTATATTTTTTGTAAATGCCCCACAGATACACCCAACATCCAGGTATGAAGGGGAGGAAAATGTACGTGTGAATGTGTGTTGAGACCAGTTATTAATGCGTCTGCTCGCCCAAGCTATCCTTACACAGTCTGATGCCCAACACACACGATGACATTTATTCATTTATAAATAACGTATTTAAATAAACACATTTATTGACCATAGCCGAACTAAGTGCCAATCAAGTCAATGCAACTCCATAAAGCAACGCTTAATCAAGCATGTATTCTGCATGCCCTTATCCGCAGTCACCGTACAAACATCATATAAATGCTTTAACGGTACTACTTTGGGCTTTGCCGGCTGTAAAATAATCATGAGCCATAATCAATCCATTGGCGGATGAAAGCCGCCGCAAGCCGCTGCCACCACCTCTCACGCTCCCGCATTGTAATAATGCACTTAGCGCCTGAATATTAACGGATTTCATCGCTCCATCTCCTCGGAGGGTATCCTCCCTGGAGCGTTCCATTCCTTGGCTGAGCTTGTACTGTATAGTTTAGCTCTCCGGTGTTCAAGTTGTACCAGGCGTTGTACGGCACAATCTCCGGTTCCAGCACATACAGTATCACAACCATCAGAGCACACGGGAGAGCTAAGGCCTCAGCTGATGCTGAAGATAAATCGAAGCTGGAGTAGTGATTTTGCGCACGTTTTGTCCTTCACAAACACACACACACGGCCCATAAAAGCCAAACCTGGTGGAGACCCAGGAGTTTCACTTTCAGGTTGCAAGGAGGTGGCCTCTCTAGCTGCTCAATTTTTTTACAAAACACACGTGAAGGGAGCGCACGGTCCCTGTGCCTTTCCTTGCATCTACCGTGTATCTGTTGTGGCTGTTAAACGCTGATCAAAGAGCAAGGGGATCAAGTCCCCGAGCGCTAAGCCTCTTTGAGACGTTGCAATCCGTAACCTTTTAATGTGGCTTTTTGGGGAGAAAAAAACACTCAAGACTTGCGCAGCACAACAAAGCCACCAATAATAATGCTCAACTTAAAGCGACCCCTTCCAGCCCTCTATCAATGATTCGTAAAGGCGTTGTTGTTTATTCGTTATTAAACCGACTTTAAATACTAAGCCATTGGCTTTAAACGAGCACCTTTACGTAAAAAAGACGCATTAAGAACCACGGCTCCCTCCGACGCATCCAACCACCAAGTCGTTCAACTTTGCAGCTGGGGGGGGGGGGGAGTTCGGTTTGGCTTCGGCAGAGGCACCGCACTTTACAAATCGGCTGTTTGTTTAAACGCAGCTCAGTCACTGCCGCCAGCCACAGGGTCAGGATGGCTGGTCACTCGAGTCGCGCGACCCCTCCGGTTCAACCCCGGGTCAGCGTTGAGCGCCACATCTCAAGCCACCAATGGGGGCTTGACGGGCGCACGGCAGCAAACGCCCCCGGGCAGTCCAACGACGGTCTGATGGAGGCGAGCCAACAGCAGGACCACCCCCCCACACCCCCCACGGGAATGGTTCCCGCTAAACCCTTCCCAAGCCATTTCTTCCCAAATGTGTTTACGCTGTACCACGAGCCGACCATTCCCCCCCCCCCCCACCACGACTTTTTTTGTAACATGCAGCAAAGGAGGAGGTGTGGTCGTAAAGGGGTCGGGGCTGAACCTGAACTAACCTCCATTTTAAAAGCCGTCTCCCATTCCGACGACGGACAATTTGGTGGGGCCCTTTTCGCCACTCGCTGCGAGGGTTTCGTCTTTGATCACAAAAGGAAAAGGGTTATTAAAGGTGCATCCTCTGCAATGTCTTTATCACTCCACCGCTGGAGAAAGGGCTTCCACTACGGAGAGCTCTGAAGAGCTAGATTTAGCTCTACAGAGCACCTCTTCTATAGGGTATTTGGCCTACTCTTCCACGCTGGACAGATCATCTTAGAAGAGGTCGTTCGTTAATCATGGCAAAAGCGTCATGTGAAAGACGCGCGATCGCGAGCTTACGTACTTCATCATGCAGCATGGCAAGAATGGTGTACAACAGACACACATGTATTGTCGGATTGCACCGCATATTCGTTCGGCATGATGGCCGACGTTTCGCTACGCGTGCTTGTGAACGTCTTCAACCAAACTTAAGTCAGTACTGGGAACAAAACATCAGGCGCATGCCAGACAACAAGTGGTAGATCCAGAAAAAACGCATTGGATAATTTATACAACACAGTAATCACCCCATTTATATACGAGTTACGATCCTTTTACGTAAAGATATGTATATAATCCACATACCTACCTCCACACACATAGGTGTGTCGTTTTTTACGTGCTACATTTTACGAATGAGGAGGGCCCTTCACACCCATCACACCAAAAAACATAAAGGCATCGTGAGCGCGGATAATAATATAAGAGGTTATTTTAAAGGCTATTTGTATGTATGACGATGCAGTGAATTCAACATTTGCGTATGTGGATGTTTGTGCGTCCATGTTGATGCACACCTGTATACTCGTGTTAGTGGGTTTTTCATGTTAGTGGGTTTTTCATGTTAGTGGGTTTTTCATGTTAGTAGGTTTTTGGACTTGTCCCAGTGGTCTCTAAACGGCTATACGGGCGATCTTTGACTTCATGCGTGTTTGTGCATTCATGTGTATGTAAGTTGGCATGCATCTGTCTGTATGATAAACATAACGATTGGGAAGACAAAGACGTCCAGGAATAGTTTCTGGCTACACCACCCCCTCGCGCGCAGCTCCGATCTTCATAGGTGCTCGAGAACACAACTCGCTCCAAAGCTCAGTAAAGACTACATGGACATGGGCAGATCTTTGTAGGGTTTGATCAGACTGGGCAAGTGCTGTTAGCGAGCACCAACAGACTGCTTCAGGCTAAATAGGGGGATCTTTGTGTTTGTTTTGTGCTATTCCAGGAGGATGGAGGGTGCATCCCACAACATCTGATCGTGGTCTATGAGCTGAACTCCCTGTGTTAACGGTGTACACGTGCAGTCTGAAAGAGGAAGAGGTGAATTATGCGTCTCCAGGAGCAATTCCACCTGGAGAAAGTAAAAATAATTGGAGGGACATGGAGAGAATCCTCACATGACCTTTAAAATACAAAAAAATGTACATTTTTGCCTACAGGGTGAGTTGTAGTGGGTGTTTGACGTGTTCACAAAAAAACAATCCCCCCCCCCCCGCACGGGCCTCATGCTAACGCAACGCAGCTGTGATCAAGTCAAGTCCATCACAACACCGCGTGCACACTCACGTGCACACACCATACAGCTCCAGACCACACACACACACCTGCACACACACCTTAAACAATCAGTTACACACGTGCCCAAACACACACCTCAAAGAATAAGATACCCACACGACGCACACCTGCACACACCTTAAAACACCGGCTCCGAACACACGGACACTGACATGCACGCACCCTGTAGCACCAGATACACCGCAGTAGCTATATGCAAAACACACAACCCTATCAACATCAGCTACACACTCTAAACAGCACACCCCTTACTGCACCAGCTACGCACACGTACACTTGCTGCACACCAAAAGATAAAAAACAACAACCACCATTTGCCACTAATTGACAGTGATGTCACCAAAGCCCTTGTTCCAGGCTTGGTGTTACCAGTAGACACACACACACTGCACACCATCAGATACACGCGCTCAAACACCATCCTAAACCACCTCCACACTAATACATTCACTTCCACCTATACTGACTGGTCCTTACACCTACATCTCGCTCTACTTTGCATTAACATTCTGTATGAAGTTCATCATTTTATATACAGTATATTTAAAGACTGTTAACAAAAGTTGGCCTCGAGAAGTTGCATGACGAGAAGGGATGATGTCAAGCGGAACAAGCGAGTTGCAGCCAAGCGATGTAATAATGTATTTGGGAGGGCGTCCACCGAGGACAAATCATCCCTCGGACAGGTGCTAGATGGATTATTACACCGTAAAATCGTGAGAAACAGCAACAGCTTGGGAAGGCCCGCATATAGCAATGGATTGATCATGGTTGATGATTTAACTTTTTAAATTGCAGCTGAGGGTACACAAAAATTACCTTTTTTTGTATGCTGCAAGTGTCAAACTAATTGGCCTCGGAAGAAAGAGTCTGCAGGGCAAGTTCAGGGTAATTAGCCTCTGGTCACCACAGCTGACAGTGTTATTATTGTCATGCAGTTCAGAGAACAAAAATGTGAACAGGTTCACACTACTGTTCTCACGATCACAACCAGGTGGGGGGGGGAGGAGGGGGTTGGCAGCCGCAATATTTGTTGACATCAAACAAAGTCAACAAAGTATTTACAATCGGGGCTTAATTTCTCACCGATTTTTTTTTCCGGCAGTAGACACGTGTCTCGTAGCCACAGTGAGAGGTACAGTATATTGGAAGCGGAGTAACCGGATACAAAGAGGTAAAAAAAGGTGCACCGGCTGCAATTGTTTTCTCAAGCCACGACTGGCATCATCAGAGCCTCCACATTAGAGGACGCTCTATAGAGCCGCTCTCTCCGGAGGATATCTGTGTCCCCCCACTCTTCCATGCTCGCAAGACGTCTTCAAAGAGCTGCGAGTACCTACACTTTACCCACCCCACCCCCGCCCATCATCACGTAACGTACCCATTTATAGTGCCGCCTGTACAGAGGCTGGTGCGCGCGCACACACACACATATTGTCTGGGTCGCCCCTGACCTCGACAGACCTGTATGAAACCAAGCCCTGTTTTACAATGACAGCAAGCTACAAGGGACAGGCAGCGGTCGCCGCGTGCGGAAGGGAAGCCAGATGCGTTCCTCTATGCAGCGTGCTCTGTTACATGGCACGTGAGCGGATTGCACGTCCGCACCGTGGCTGGGAAGAATGCGGGCTTCCGCAGGCACGAGGTGGTGGTGGTGGGGGGGAGGAATCCGAGAAGATTAAACGGAGGAGTCAAAGGACGATGTGTGTTGACCGGTCCCTGCTCACCAGAACAAATTGGCGCAACATCAAGAGAGAGGCGGCGCTCGTTACAGCTGATACACCCTGATGTCACATCTGCATCCCTCCAGTCGAGCTGATACTTGTACAAGACCATGGCCCATCGTGTGTGTGTGTTTTTTTACCACGACCAAAATAATGACACAATGTGCACAGAGAGCCGATTTGTAATTGTGTAACGCTCACAGATTGTACGTGGGTTTTGGCTTGCTCACCATTAAACATTTGTACAGAATTCATCTTAATAGGGGGTTTTCCCCCTTTTTTCTGGCAACAAAACTTAAACCTTTTTACAAGGATTCACGTTAATGCATTGACCACAATACCTGCAGTCAAAATGCAAACAAAAAAACACACTATGATAATATGTGCATTGTCCTTGAAACTGATTGGTCCACACCAAGCCGTCCCTTGATTGGTCCACACCAAGCCGGCCCTTGGTGTGGACCAATCAGCTTCAAGGACAATGCATATATTATCATAGTATGTTTTTTTGTTTGCATTTTGACCGCAGGTATTGTGGTTAATGCAGTAACGTGAATCCTTGTAAAAAAAAGGTTTCAGTTTTGTTGCCAGAAAAAAAAGGGGAAAAACCCTATTATTATATTTTGGTACTGGCAAAGGAATGTCTAATGAAGTATTCATCTTAGTTTGCAATCATGTTTGCGATCTGGTAGATGGATTTTGTGTGAAGCATTTTGAAATGAGCGTATTAATCAGTGGGAACATACGAATTGGCGTGCGCGGTTATCCTGCTCCTGTCCAGCATCGAGCAGCTCACGCACGGCGCGTTGCTGGCACACGGCTTACTCAGTGGTACACCACCGTGTTCTGTGAGCAGCACGGCTTACTCAGTGGTACACCACCGTGTTCTGTGAGCAGCACGGCTTACTCAGTGGTACACCACCGTGTTCTGTGAGCAGCACGGCTTACTCAGTGGTACACCACCGTGTTCTGTGAGCAGCACGGCTTACTCAGTGGTACACCACCGTGTTCTGTGAGCAGCACGGCTTACTCAGTGGTACACCACCGTGTTCTGTGAGCAGCACGGCTTACTCAGTGGTACACCGCCGTGTTCTGTGAGCAGCACGGCTTACTCAGTGGTACACCACCGTGTTCTGTGAGCAGCACGGCTTACTCAGTGGCACACCACCGTGTTCTTTGAGCAGCACGGCTTACTCAGTGGTACACCACCGTGTTCTGTGAGCAGCACGGCTTACTCAGTGGCACACCACCGTGTTCTGTGAGCAGCACGGCTTACTCAGTGGTACACCACCGTGTTCTGTGAGCAGCACGGCTTACTCAGTGGTACACCACCGTGTTCTGTGAGCAGCACGGCTTACTCAGTGGTACACCACCGTGTTCTGTGAGCAGCACGCCTTACTCAGTGGTACACCACCGTGTTCTGTGAGCAGCACGGCTTACTCAGTGGTACACCACCGTGTTCTGTGAGCAGCACGGCTTACTCAGTGGTACACCGCCGTGTTCTGTGAGCAGCACGGCTTACTCAGTGGTACACCACCGTGTTCTGTGAGCAGCACGGCTTACTCAGTGGTACACCACCGTGTTCTGTGAGCAGCACGGCTTACTCAGTGGCACACCACCGTGTTCTGTGAGCAGCACGGCTTACTCAGTGGTACACCACCGTGTTCTGTGAGCAGCACGGCTTACTCAGTGGCACACCACCGTGTTCTGTGAGCAGCACGGCTTACTCAGTGGTACACCACCGTGTTCTGTGAGCAGCACGGCTTACTCAGTGGTACACCACCGTGTTCTGTGAGCAGCACGGCTTACTCAGTGGTACACCGCCGTGTTCTGTGAGCAGCACGGCTTACTCAGTGGTACACCGCCGTGTTCTGTGAGCAGCACGGCTTACTCAGTGGTACACCACCGTGTTCTGTGAGCAGCACGGCTTACTCAGTGGTACACCACCGTGTTCTGTGAGCAGCACGGCTTACTCAGTGGTACACCACCGTGTTCTGTGAGCAGCACGGCTTACTCAGTGGTACACCACCGTGTTCTGTGAGCAGCACGGCTTACTCAGTGGTACACCACCGTGTTCTGTGAGCAGCACGGCTTACTCAGTGGTACACCACCGTGTTCTGTGAGCAGCACGGCTTACTCAGTGGTACACCACCGTGTTCTGTGAGCAGCACGGCTTACTCAGTGGTACACCGCCGTGTTCTGTGAGCAGCACGGCTTACTCAGTGGTACACCGCCGTGTTCTGTGAGCAGCACGGCTTACTCAGTGGTACACCACCGTGTTCTGTGAGCAGCACGGCTTACTCAGTGGTACACCGCCGTGTTCTGTGAGCAGCACGCCTTACTCAGTGGTACACCACCGTGTTCTGTGAGCAGCACGGCTTACTCAGTGGTACACCACCGTGTTCTGTGAGCAGCACGGCTTACTCAGTGGTACACCACCGTGTTCTGTGAGCAGCACGGCTTACTCAGTGGTACACCACCGTGTTCTGTGAGCAGCACGCCTTACTCAGTGGTACACCACCGTGTTCTGTGAGCAGCACGGCTTACTCAGTGGTACACCACCGTGTTCTGTGAGCAGCACGGCTTACTCAGCGGTACACCACCGTGTTCTGTGAGCAGCACGGCTTACTCAGCGGTACACCACCGTGTTCTGTGAGCAGCACGGCTTACTCAGTGGTACACCACCGTGTTCTGTGAGCAGCACGGCTTACTCAGTGGTACACCACCGTGTTCTGTGAGCAGCACGGCTTACTCAGTGGTACACCGCCGTGTTCTGTGAGCAGCACGGCTTACTCGGTGGTACACCACCGTGTTCTGTGAGCAGCACGGCTTACTCAGTGGTACACCGCCGTGTTCTGTGAGCAGCACGGCTTACTCAGTGGTACACCACCGTGTTCTGTGAGCAGCACGGCTTACTCAGTGGTACACCGCCGTGTTCTGTGAGCAGCACGGCTTACTCAGTGGTACACCACCGTGTTCTGTGAGCAGCACGGCTTACTCAGTGGTACACCGCCGTGTTCTGTGAGCAGCACGGCTTACTCAGTGGCACACCGCCGTGTTCTGTGAGCAGCACGGCTTACTCAGTGGTACACCGCCGTGTTCTGTGAGCAGCACGGCTTACTCAGTGGTACACCGCCGTGTTCTGTGAGCAGCACGGCTTACTCAGTGGTACACCGCCGTGTTCTGTGAGCAGCACGGCTTACTCAGTGGTACACCACCGTGTTCTGTGAGCAGCACGGCTTACTCAGTGGTACACCGCCGTGTTCTGTGAGCAGCACGGCTTACTCAGTGGCACACCGCCGTGTTCTGTGAGCAGCACGGCTTACTCAGTGGTACACCGCCGTGTTCTGTGAGCAGCACGGCTTACTCAGTGGTACACCGCCGTGTTCTGTGAGCAGCACGGCTTACTCAGTGGTACACCACCGTGTTCTGTGAGCAGCACGGCTTACTCAGTGGTACACCGCCGTGTTCTGTGAGCAGCACGGCTTACTCAGTGGCACACCGCCGTGTTCTGTGAGCAGCACGGCTTACTCAGTGGTACACCACCGTGTTCTGTGAGCAGCACGGCTTACTCAGTGGTACACCACCGTGTTCTGTGAGCAGCACGGCTTACTCAGTGGTACACCGCCGTGTTCTGTGAGCAGCACGGCTTACTCAGTGGTACACCACCGTGTTCTGTGAGCAGCACGGCTTACTCAGTGGTACACCGCCGTGTTCTGTGAGCAGCACGGCTTACTCAGTGGCACACCGCCGTGTTCTGTGAGCAGCACGGCTTACTCAGTGGTACACCGCCGTGTTCTGTGAGCAGCACGGCTTACTCAGTGGTACACCGCCGTGTTCTGTGAGCAGCACGGCTTACTCAGTGGTACACCGCCGTGTTCTGTGAGCAGCACGGCTTACTCAGTGGTACACCACCGTGTTCTGTGAGCAGCACGGCTTACTCAGTGGTACACCGCCGTGTTCTGTGAGCAGCACGGCTCGGCCCCGTCATACCGTGTCCACCACGAGTCGGGGGAAGGCAAATCCTGGATTTCAATGCGAGTTTCAATCACGCAATGATTAAATCAGGTTTCTGAATGCGGTGGGGGAGCCGACGGTCTCCGCCCGAGTCACTAAAAAAAAAACAGGACAAAAACTACATCAGGTTCAATTATGGGTTGTCACTATATTTGGCCGATTCCGGTTGTGAGAAAAGGAAAAATTTTACTCTTGTTGAGCTATATGGCGTATTACCAACAAACAAAAAAATCTGCCTCACGTGTGGATCGAGGCTTCCGAAGTGGCTTCGGAAGCAGTTATGTAACATCATCTTCCCCAGGGTATTTCTCCGAAGCAGGGTGGGTGCACTTCCATCTGCTCGAGTTCCAAATGAAAATATCCTCACGTTGAAATGTGATGCCGATAGACACAATTGGAATTCACTTGGGGAAAAAAATATAACTAAAACAAGTAGAAATTGATTGTGAATAGGCACGCCAGTCGACGCGGCACAAACAGCCGCCAACCAAACCCACATCGCCACTGCCACCAGTGTGACGTCACTTGTTGTTCTGAAAGGGCCTTTACTAGAGGCTGGTCTAGAGAGCTCCCTCTAGAGGCTCATGTACTGTAGTTTAGTTTAGACACCGTGTTAAAATAAACACTCTTTTTAACTTGCGTATATGTTACCATCTTCTTTGGTTCTTTCGGTAAAGCCACGTAGAATGATAATAAAATAATGAATTGATAAAATAAAATAACACAATAATATTCTCACGACGTTTCAGCCACAACACAAGCGGCCTTCATCAGGTGAAGGGGGCGAGACTGTCTGGTAGGACAGCGCTGGAGTGACCAGACAGTCTCGCTCCCTTCACCTGATGAAGGCCGCTTGTGTTGTGGCCGAAACGTCGTGAGAATATTATTGTGTTATTTTATTTTATCAATTTATTATTTTATTATCATTCTACGTGGCTTTACCGAAAGAACCAAAGAAGATGAATCATTGCAGTCACGAAAGCTTTAAATCGAAATATACGTTACCACTTAACTTACAAATATCGCTGGCTTAACGAGATGCAAAACCTCGTAACATTACCTTGTCCAGCCTTTGGAATTTTGGGTGGTGAGGAACTAAACGGAGTAAGTCGGTTTAAGTACTTTGGGTCAATAATGCGTAGTGACGGTGGATTGGAAGCAGATGTAAGGAATGGGATTGATAGTGGCCTGTGTAAGTGACAAGTGATGCCTGTGAGATTGAAAAGTAAGATCTAGAAGTATGTATTTAGACCAGGCATGACAAATGGGTCTGAATGCTGGCACAGCAAAGAAAGAGCAGATGTTACACACAGAGGAAATCAGAATGTTTAAAATGGTCCTTGTGAAAAACCAAAGCAGATAGAATTCGAAATGAGAAGATTAGAGAAACAATGAAGGGTGCAGGAAATCAATCACAACGACGAGAGAAGCGCAGCTGAGGTGGTGGTGACAGATCCGAGGGACAGGTCCTGAAAATGTGGGACGGAGAGATCTGCAGATGGACGTGCACAGCAAAAGACGAATAGAAAGAGCAAAGATGAGATGAAGAGACAAAGTCGAGGAGGATGTGGCGATCATTGGCCTATAGCAGGAGAAGAAGGAGAAGCGGAGCTGCCGACCTCATAAATGGGACAATGCAAAGAAGAAGCTATGTTCCCACTGACTTAAAAATGCAAAACTAAATTTCGATTTAAAGCTTTCGTGACTGCAAGGATTCATCTTCTTTGGTTCTTTCGGTAAAGTCACAGCGCTGTCCTCCAGACAGTCTCGTCCCTTCACCTGATGAAGGCCGCTTGTGTTGTGGCCGAAACGTCGTGAGAATATTATTGTATTATTTTATTTTATAAATTTATTATTTTATTCTCATTCTACGTGACTTTACCGAAAGAACCAAAGAAAATGCAAAACTACATTACGGCAGTGGATTGAAATGGCTTATTGCAGCCATCCAAACAAGAAAGGAACAACGCTAGCGCTTGACAGACACGAGTACGTGACTTTGTAAAGTTTAATTGAATTTGTCTTGTGAAGCAATATCAGCCCTGGCACGATTCCCAAAGCCCCCTTGCCAATTCGAAGACTTCTGCAGAATTAAACTACAGGCTTTTAATTCACTAGCAAACATGAAGAATTATACACACACACATTTGCATCGACATATACACGCACACACAGGTACAGTACATTACACACGAAGACAAAGATCTCCCTCTACATATGAAGAGTGTTGGGGCAAGTGATGTTAAGGAGCAACTATTGAAGGCGGTATAATGCAGAAAAGGGGTTGTATAGATAGCACCGCACCTGGCCACCTTTGTGTACCCTGTACGATGGTTTACACAAGGTACTCATTTTAGACTAAGCAAACCTATGGGAGGTGTAGGCCAGGTTCGGATACTACTTTCCAACTTATGTTAGTCTTGGCCAAGCATGGAACTCCAGTTACCGTGTTTACAGTGCAGTGCGCTAACCACCGTGTTACCACACTCCACACATGGCATGCATACCAGCGTGCACACACACGGGCATGACAAAAACAAAGATCCCCCGTATAGCCTGAACAAACTGTTGGGGCAAACGCTGTTAGCGAGCACCAACGAAGGCTGGCACGGCACACGAGGGGGTGGGTGGCCAGCACCACACCCGACCGCCTTTGTCTCCCGAGTGGCAATGTTTTACACACCGCACCAAGTACTCATTTGAGGCTAAGTCCACCTATATATACACAAACACACGAGCATATACATATACACAGGCATGTTGTGTGTGACCACACGATACTAAGAGCTCCCTATAGCCACTGAACTCTGTGACATTTTGCCACACCCAACCATAGCATGTGAATCTACCGTGGTACCACGCTCGTGGCAGGCACTGAGCGATTGCAAAATCCAAACACGGTTCTTATTATAGTGTTTCCATGGGATGTCATGTACCATTCAGAAGAAAATGGCCGGCAGACAAAAGTAACGAAACTTGCCAATGGCTTTGAACTCTTCATTGTTTTGACATCTGTCTTCGTCGCTGGGGCTTACTGCTGCTGCCCACGCTTTTCTGTCCTAAAAAGGCAAACCCCCCCCCACCTCCCGGCTCCGTTCCGCCAATGGTACATTCTTAAACATCACGCAAAAGGCCAATAAACAACAAAGTCCCCGCGTTTGAAAGGGGGGGTTGTGATACCCGTCATGCTAAAGTGTGCACTCGGTTGCAAATCGTAGAGCTGTGTAAAAAGAAGAAAATACCGAACATAATTTTAAATTTGACACGCATACCTTTATAAAGATTTCTTTTTTGTTACATCATTTTAAAGATACCGTGGTTGTCGCCAAACAACACGCCTTCGGTTTTGCGCTCTCATAAATAAAAAAAAACCCAAACGCGTGCGTTGACACCAAATGATCGTAATGTTTTGTTGCTGTTCAGGGGCACAGAACTTTTGCGGCAGCTCATACACAACAAGGGCTGGCCCCAGATGGGTGCCCCCAATGAGAGCCCCATTAATCTCTATCGAGCAAAGTGAGGGGGAGGGGGGGAAAAACCCACCGCACGTCCTTTCTGAACATGACCACAGGGCCCATCACCCACATAGCGCCGGCCATGCAGGGAGGAAGATGGGAGGGGGCGGAGGGGGAAATGCAAAGGAAGAAGAGGAGTGGGGAACAGCAATGATGCTTCTTCTGCTGTACAAGTGTCGGTCGAAGGCATCGGTCACATTGAGCAAGAGTGGTGCGTGTCCGGCGCTTAGTTGCTCACGAAATGTGTCCCGGGTTGGCTGGTAGACTCGAGCGGGTCTAGGGAGAGAAGGGACCACAGAGATGACCTGCCATTGACCTTATAAACTATCGTTGCCAAATGTCTAGGCAAGGTGAGTTGTAGCCACTGCGATGGCGAGAGGTGCAGTGGATGTGGTGTGCCGGGTACGGCAAAATGTTCTGGGTTACAGAGACCCTCGCTGAAATTAAGACTTTGGCTCATGTATTATTCCGCCTGTATCTAAACTCTGACGCTCAGCATTTGTCGTGTGCGCTGCAGATGTTCTTTAAGTGTGACTGCACATATATAGCATCCTCGGTGTGACATTAAAATTGCATCCTTGTGGTAGTGTAATCTAAAAAAATTAATAAAACTTTGCTGAGGATGGCAAAGGGGAAGCCACCTTCAACCACGCTTGCCTCGTCATGACTCCTCAAACCCTCAGTGAGGATTGCGGTGAGTTGCGAGGTAAAGGGAGAAGGAGATCAGATGGGTTGCGAGGTAAAGGGAGAAGGAGATCAGGTGGGATATGAGGAAGCTTGAACCACGGACCTGCCTGCGGGCATGGAACAGGGAGCTTGAGCATGAATGCGTACACTAAATGTGCACCGCTTGAAAATGTACAGGCCCATGTTTGAGCTAGTTTTTAGTAATGAGCCCGATGTAAAAAAAAATGTTTCCAAACGCAGTAGTGATTAAATACATTAACGTTTGCGCTTGATTACTGCAAACATTCATCGTTAAGAATACAATTATTAATAATGCAGTGCCTGTGGTGTAAATGTTATTTATAGGACAAAACACAGGACAGTGTATGTGATATAATTACAGAGAGTACATAAATATTAGAGGAGAAATAAAAATGTATGCATTTTTAATCAGCTGCTTCTCTTTTCAAAGGTAATGACGATAACATCCCCCCCCCCACACACAAAGTATAATCCATGTATTTACAAAAAAGGCAACTTTACTGAGACATACTTCTCACACAAATAGCTACAGAAAACATTAAAAACGACCAGTGGCGTATAGTTAGAATGGGCCCCGTGGTGCAAGGAATTAATTGGGGCCCCCTGTCCAATTTCCATCGTAGCCCGATAACTGCGCTTGGACGCCTCTCTGTGGGCCCTGGTGCCACTGAACACGACGTCACTTTATCGACATAACGACAATCGTGCGTGGCATTGCCGTCAATGGCGGTGTAGCGATGGTGAATCTCGTGATTCAATACATTGTTGAACGTATGATTCGAGCCTCACTTATTTTGTTAAAACTAAACTATATTTTTTATTTTATCAGGTAAGGCCCACAGCTATATAGCTCTTTTTCAGAAGCGACCTGGCCACAAATGATAGCTCAACGAAGTGGTTTATCAAGTAGAAATTGCTAGCAGCCAAATACTCTAAACGCGTGTTGATTCTATATGTGAAGGGAAAAACCGGAACACCCGGAGAAAAATCCACGTGACTCCAAGGAGAGCGATACATGCAAACTCCAAATATACAACAGGCGTCAGGGTCAGGATAGAACCCACGACCTCCTCCATACCAGGCGAGGGAGATAACATCTAACCACTGTGGTGAATGTAACGGCCTCTCGTGGCTGCAGTGGAATCAAATGAATCTGTGACATTCAACATATAGAAATTAAATAATAAACCGATTTTTACAAAAGCCACTCGTGAGTATTGAGATGAAAAATCGATACAGTATTTATGACCCGATGCATTTCACACCGTTGGTAATTATATTGATTTTAAAAAATCACTTGCATAGAAAAATAAAAAAGTTATGCATTCTGTATTAACTGTGCTATTACCAGCATACCACACCATAAATATATACGCTAATAGGTCCTTTATTATGATGTCACTTTACATAATGCACCACAAATAAATGGCTTGTACATCAAAACCTACGCCAATTCAGCATAGCCAGAACGCATCTAAGCTGCATGGTTCGTGATGGGAAAGATCGGTGAGACCATCGTTGAAATATAAATATCGTTGTGTAATGGAACACAGAAGTTTGTGTATAAACTCAGGGTTGGCGTAAATTGTTTCTCGTCATACTGTGCAGGAACAGACACCCACGTGCATGCACACACAAACAAGCATGCACACAAAGATATGCCACACAGAATACATTGACTGTGGGGGCAAGTGCAGTTTGCGACCAATTATTATTAAGGCCGGCACAGCGCTCAAGAGGGTGTATGTGGCCATCACCATACCCGGCTGCCTTTGTCTCCCCATTGCTTAAGTATACACACTGTGCTCGGTACTCATTTTAAAGCTGAGTAAACCCAGCGGAAGCCCAGAAACGGTGGAGATTAGTTGCCACCGACCTTAACTGTGGCCGGGAAATTAACTGAAGTCCTAACCACTCTGTCACTACTCCTAATGCATATATGCACGCATACACATGTGTACCGAGTTCAACTGAGTCGCAGACGTACTCTTTGGAGGCAACACATTTATTAATACCAACACCAAGGGGTAACCTATGATGGTGGACCACCAGGCTAACTACACTAATAACACCGTAACTAGCTACAACGGACAGGACCACAGCCTGGGTCCCGGTAAACGTGTTGGTGACTCTGTAGGACGTACAGTGAGGGAAAAAAGTATTTGATCCCCTGCTGATTTTGTACGTTTACCCACTGACAAAGAAATGATCAGTCTATAATTTTAATGGTAGGTTTATTTGAACAGTGAGAGACAGTATAACAAAAAAATCCAGAAAAACGCATGTCAAAAATGTCATACATTGATTTGCATTTTAATGAGGGAAATAAGTATTTGACCCGCTCTCAATCAGAAAGATTTCTGGCTCCAAGGTGTCTTTTATACAGATAACGAGCTGAGATTAGGAGCACACTCTTAAAGGGAGTGCTCGAATCTCAGCGTGTTACCTGTATAAAAGACACCTGTCCACAGAAGCAATCAATCAATCAGATTCCAAACCCTACACCATGGCCAAGACCAAAGAGCTCTCCAAGGATGTCAGGGACAAGATTGTAGACCTACACAAGGCTGGAATGGGCTACAAGACCATTGCCAAGCAGCTTGGTGAGAAGGTGACAACAGTTGGTGCGATTATTCGCAAATGGAAGAAACACAAAATAACTGTCATTCCCCCTCGGCCTGGGGCTCCATGCAAGATCTCACCTCGTGGAGTTGCAATGATCATGAGAACGGTGAGGAATCAGCCCAGAACTACACGGGAGGATCTTGTCAATGATCTCAAGGCAGCTGGGACCATAGTCACCAATAAAACAATTGGTAACACACTACGCCGTGAAGGACTGAAATCCTGCAGCGCCCGCAAGGTCCCCCTGCTCAAGAAAGCACATTTACATGCCCGTCTGAAGTTTGCCAATGAACATCTGAATGATTCAGAGGACAACTGGGTGAAAGTGTTGTGGTCAGATGAGACCAAAATGGAGCTCTTTGGCATCAACTCAACTCGCCGTGTTTGGAGGAGGAATGCTGCCTATGACCCCAAGAACACCATCCCCACCGTCAAACATGGAGGTGGAAACATTATGCTTTGGGGGTGTTTTTCTGCTAAGGGGACAGGACAACTTCACCGCATCAAAGGGACAATGGACAGGGCCATGTACCGTCGAATCTTGGGTGAGAACCTCCTTCCCTCAGACAGGGCATTGAAAATGGGTCGTGGAGGGGTATTCCAGCATGACAATGACCCAAAACACACGGCCAAGGCAACAAAGGAGTGGCTCAAGAAGAAGCACATTAAGATCCTGAAGTGGCCTAGCCAGTCTCCAGACCTTAATCCCACAGAAAATCTGTGGAGGGAGCTGAAGGTTCGAGTTGCCAAACGTCAGCCTCGAAACCTTAATGACTTGGAGAAGATCTGCAAAGAGGAGTGGGACAAAATCCCACCTGAGATGTGTGCAAACCTGGTGGCCAACTATAAGAAACGTCTGACCTCTGTGATTGCCAACAAGGATTTTGCCATCAAGTACTAAGTCATGTTTTGCAGAGGGATCAAATACTTATTTCCCTCATTAAAATGCAAATCAATTTATAACATTTTTGACATGCGTTTTTCTGGATTTTTTTGTTCTTATTCTGTCTCTCACTGTTCAAATAAACCTACCATTAAAATTATAGACTGATCATTTCTTTGTCAGTGGGCAAACGTACAAAATCAGCAGGGGATCAAATACTTTTTTCCCTCACTGTAGAACATAGAACGTAGATTCTTCAGGATGAACAACAGCAGCCGGTCCCTCTCGGGGACCCCGCTTTTATTCTCTGTGGCGGGGCTGGCTCCTCCCTTAGCCACGACCACCTTCTATAATCCTCGAGCAGGATCTCGACCCTGACACGTGACCACCCCTAGCCCCCACCTGGGGGCCCTGTGTAGACTTTACCAGTCACGTGTCCTTCGTTGTGAGCCAGAGTGCCATGGTCCTTAGTAACCCCATTTCCATGGCTGGCACTCTCACACCCTATCCTGTAGGGGTCGGCACTGCACGCAGAGCGTGGTGCCATCCAGTGCTGTCAGTCAGCGCTCACCGAGCCCCTCTCGGGCCGGTACTGCACCTCAAATAAGTGGTGTCCGTGATGTCAATACATCACACACCGTGCCTGTCTAGGGCTGGCATTACACAGTGACATCCGCAATGTCACTACACATGCATAAATAGAAGCATATCAAGCGGTCGTTGACCGCTTGTGTTTGTGATCGAAACGTCGTAGTTTTTAGTTCTTTTTTGCAATTTTCTTTGAACCTATCTCCGTGACTTTACCGAAAGACCCAAAGAATATGAATTCCTGCAGTCACGAAAGCTTTAAGTCAAGATTTAGATACAATCACAAAAATACCAATGGGATTTACGTATGGAGTATGGTAGTTAATTTCCAAAAAAGACATCAAAAATAATTATCTCTGGTGTAGATGTAGAAAATGAGGAATTATTGTAGCTTATCAAACACATTATTAAGTGCAAGACTTTGGTTTAAAGTACGTTTTAATTTAAAGAACACAGGACTCTATATTCATGCAGAAATGTTTTGACCATACCTCATGTCGCAACACTAATCAATTCACATGCTTATTATATACAAAAAAATATCTCAGTCGTTTATCCATTTACATGGTCTAATAGTCCAAAACAGTTCTCGGCAACGAGTCACTCGAGATATTTTGCTACAAAGCACAACACAATAACAATATATTTTTAAAATATAAAAATGCATGTGAAACCCACTCAGCAATTGTACGTGTCATACGAAAGTACAAATATTCACCCAGGCACACACATATCGACGAGCCCCAAAACAAGCCATTCCCAACGAGCCTCAAACATATACAAGCGGAGTCAGTGTGTAATGGAATGGGCCACTGCTTGTGTGGGAAGGGCTGGGTATGCTGTTGCCTGTAACTGGTATGTGGTTCAGTTGACCAGGGGTTAGACCTGGGGGCATGTAGGCAAGAGGTGCGTGGGATGGCAGGGAGGGAGGGAATTCCTGAGAAGAACTCAGGGTGTGGTTTTAGCAGCCAGTTCCATACATCTCCACCGAACCATTCCACCATTCTGCTGCCGACCATGCCCTGAACACAACTTGCAAGCAGAACAAATCCGGCATGGAAAAGGGTGTTTAAGGAAGCCGTTTTCGTGGAGCCAAAGGAGAAATTGAGAATCACGCAGAATCGATCCCCACACGGTGGCCAGTGCTATACGAGCAACCGTCAGAAATGTGTACGATGTATTTTTCCACGTCAAAATATACGTGCATTTGGAAAGAAACTGAATCTCTCATTTCTAAAATAGTGCTGTATGCGTATGGCATGTTTGTGTGTGTGGGAGGGGTGGTGGGGGGCGATGGTTGGTGCCTTGTGTCAACACATTTTTTATGTCGGTGGTGGTCACATGTCGTGCATGTGACCCGTGATCGCAACGCTGTGGGGCCACGCTAATTGTGCGTGGGGCTCAGTGCAGAAATGGCCTTCAGGTTATTGTTCTGCAGTTCCTTTTTAAATGTTTAAAGGACCCTGAGTGCTCACAAGGAACGGTTTTCCAAAATTTTGCTCAAATGTATATCATTTTTATTTTAACCCACTTCTGTGCTAACGCGGCCTCGGTCTATTTTAGTTTAACATTTCGGTGAACAGTTATTCTGACATCTTGCAGCAATCCCTTTCCTCTGGCCTTTTAATATAATACATTAATAGTAGTGCAATTTTTACAGCCATATATCAATCTACTGGTATATTCAGGGTACTTCTACGTTATGTCAGTCATGAGGGGGTGCTGATCATTGCAGGTTAATGAAGAGGAGGCCCAGAACTGATTCAGATATCACTCGCCACTGACGTTAGGAATCGAAGTCAGGTTGCCGGGTTGATGTGCAGTGCAAATATCACTGTGCCACCACTTTACCCTTGAATCCATAATCACCCTTTAAATATTGCATAATTAATTCTGCGATGACATGCACACACACTATCTGCTGCTTTTGGCACTTGCCACTGAAGAGAGACTGCATTTCAATTTGGGCTGTGGTGATTTTATTTATTTTTCGAGTTCAAGAATAAGGGGTAGAGACTAATATATAAAACGGAGCCATAATTAAAATCAATGTTTGTTTACATGAGAAATGCAGTAACGCCTCCCAAGTGCAACTGTGTATTTGCAAAATAACGAACAGGAGCGTTGGTCTGACCTAATAAGCCTGGAAAAGCGAATCAGAGAATACCACGTGCAAAAGTACATAAAGTAAATTGCCCACAGGTCTGGATATGTAACACAAACGTGTAAGAATCTCACAATCCACACATTGAATTGTGACAATGAAAATCAAAGTTTGCATATTTTTTGCAGATCATATGCATTGTGCAAATGATGGTCTGATTTTACATGCATGAAACTAGAGCAAATGAGACAGAATAAAAGTATAAGCAACAAAAAGGAGATGGCCAAATCAACCAAAAAGGATTGATGATGGTGTCAATGAATGTTGGTTGGTCTCTAAATTGTCTATTATTCTGGTCTCAATGATCTTCGGAAACCATTGCATCAAAGTTACCCATCATGTAATCTGCAAACAACATTTCAAAATGATACCTTTAATACAAACGAGTTTATAAAATAAAAAATTGTATTGCTTAAGGATCTGTCTGTTACTCAATATCTACTCATAGAGAGCTATACATGTTCCAATGTAAAAGTGTTAATCAGGAAAAAAAAATATTCCCATTAACGTGTCCGAATTTAAGCACCCAAGAGGCCACCCTTACGCAAGCCCCAATGCCACTCGCCCTGTCCACAACAGAGAAACCACGTGACACGAATACCACGAGTGTGTAGTCACACTGGAGCCCCGCTTTTACAGATTTAATGAAACACCAAAACTCTGCGGCTTTTGTAAATAAACAACACACACCGACTAGCCCCTTCAACCCGCTTACATAACTTTCGTGTGTGCACAGGGATACACGGAAATGGTGTACACACACGTACGCTCGCATGCGTTTGCGCGACCCTGACGCCTTCGTACGTGATCTCCGCGCGTGAGCACGAGCAAGGGCTGTCTGCACCGCGTGTATTTAAAGGGCGTTTCTGGCTCGTGAAAAGCCATCTTTGATGATCAAGAGGTCGACTGTGCAGTTCTGGTTGCGACTGGAAATGTTGCTATCCCCCCCTCCCAACACCATCGCTGAACCAACGGGACAGTTCGTGTGAGAATGTCAATAAGCAATTCAAATCAGTGGGTGGGAGATAAAAACAACTTTTGGCATAAAAAAACATCGGCCAGTTAAATATTTAGGAGTGCAAAACAGAGGTATGCCACAGTACTTCTATTTAAATTGCAAATGTCTTACGGCAGGACCACACTTGCCAAACATAACAATCACTTTGTTCATGCTCTGCTGGTTTGCAAAACTTGCAAAAGATAGATTGTTAGATAAGTACCTGCAGAGTTCAGTGTCCCTTTTTGCGAGTGAATGCAGGAGTCTAAATACCATTCTGAAAGCTATTAATATTTAATAACAGTGCTGACAAAAATAACTTGGGCAGCACTGCAGAACACACAACATTTTAGACACCCTTTGGATATCGTGAACTCCATGCCCAGCAGCTCCAAGGGCCGTCACGTTGCTGTGATCAGCATCGAGGCCTCTTGTGGGCCCCCTGGTCTCACACGACCGCATGAGGGTTTTTGCGGTTGCGCTGCGTAGTTTTCCAATGCGTTTGCGTGTTGTGCCGCGTGTTATTCACCATGTCGTCCAATATTTCGCTCCAGCACATGGAGTACAATGTCAGACATCATGCCGAACTAACACGCGGTACAAACCGAAAACATCGGACAGTTAACCTGTTTTCATACCGGCGCCAAACGCGATGTCTTGTCTTGCACAACCTGTACGGGCAGTCACCGCTGCTGATGCAATCCCATGGGATCACGTTCGCAAGCAAAGGCCCACTCGCTGCCCATGCGGAATAATTTGGACAAGATCCCATCGTCGCTTTTCGTTAAAGCCGTTCGAACTGAATAAAGTACATTGGGGAGATCCCCCCCCCACCCCACCATTACATAAAATCGAGTTTGACAGTGGCTGTCTCTTTACAGATGTTCCACACAATACTGGAGCCACCGAGTTGGCTGGGAAGAGGTGCTGCTTTGTGGGAGTCGTTAGGTGTAAACCCGCGGCTGGCACAAAGGGCCGGGTAAAGCGAGCTCGGTGACTTCTGCCGGCGCAAATTGCCTTTGATAACAGCCAGTGAAATGGAAATTTCAGAAATGTTAAAAAAAAAATATCCCTCCGTGAATGACTAAGATCCCATTTCATCTCCGAATCTCAAAGCAAAGTAGTATGCGTGGTTTTTTTTCGCTTTGTTCCTGTTATTTGTTATATATATTTTTCTCAACAGCTCAAAGCAAAACGGCGTGCAGGTGCTGAGCGAGTTGGCAATAGCACCTGTTGGGAATTAGAGCTACGTAGGCATGGGCAGACTGACAAGGGAACGCCTAAAATAGTAAAAGCAGTTACGAGATAAAAACAACGCCACAGTTCTGCAAGGCCGAGTGTCACTTGCACGCGCGCAGGGAATCTTTCCAAAGTAAACGCAACCTGAAGTTTCTGTGCCAGGTGTTCGTGGAAATCATGTTAGGTACTGCAGACTTTGAGGCTAATAACCGAACAGGACGTCTGCCGAGAAGATTGGGCTCTGGGGATCAGCTCTCGCGCAGGAGCAAGATGGATTGCCACAACGCAGACTTCGTGAGAGATGGAAATGGCTCGAGGAGGCATTCATTCAGCAAGACAGCTCATTGCCCTTTATGATGAGCATAGAAATGCAATGAAAACATATTCTGCTCCGATGTTTACGTTTGGAAAAATCTACATTTTCAGCGATTCTCAAAATACTAAAAACGTCAGAAAATTAAGTAGGTTGTACTGTAGTTGGAATTGCTCTCAACAGCTACCTGTGGGGCTTGTTCACGTACTTCTCTCTCACTGTACTGAGCAGATAAAAAGCATAACTTCGCCAACCACTCCTCCGCACTCCTCCGCACACCTCTCCCAACCTCGTGTTTTTTTTTTCCCTTTCTTCCATTGCACACCATCCGCTTCTAAGGCGACGTGGAAGAGTCGGCCAACTTTCCTCTGGGAGCTTCGTCTAGTAGAGGCGTGAGCAAGCAATTGCAGGGCTGCACCACCACCCAAACTTACACATTTAAGGAGCTTGTCTCCACTCACGAGAGAGCTCCTCATATTTACAAACAGCCACGTGAACACCCGAGCTTCACATTTGCGAGTGTGAGTGGGGCACCTCCACACTGACCGCTCTGCTAAGAAAAAAAACCCCACCCCTAGGATTACACGAAGTGGTGAGCGATGGCCGGGGACGAAGCACTTACGAAGGGGGGTAAAGGCCTTTGCCGAGGCCCTGTGTGTGCTTTACTGGTTGCTCACAATAAACCCGAGAAACGTGCGCACTGTTCGCGGCCAGCCCTCCGTGGCCAAGTCAGCGGCCTCAGCAGGTGGGCTCAAGTAATGAAACGCCTTGGTTTAAATGAGCTCACTCGGGCAGCCATTAGTCCTCTAATGAAGATAGCGTTAAACACAGAGATGTGACACCCAGCCGCTAAGCACTGCACTAATGACCACTCGTGACACCACGTGCGCGCCTTGCCGGCACTCTCGCTCGCTCACTCGCAGTCGCATCAAGTTTGGTGCCTTCGTACGCCGAGGGGTGCGAAGGGTTTTGCCGAAAACAACGCCAGTGGCGGCGTCAATGGGCGTTGACATTAAATAAACAAAATGTAATTTCCCCCAATTTTAACCCAGTTGTAAGACAGTGTACAGTCAGATAGTAGGCAGTGCATGCCCATCTCGTAGCTGATTCTGAAATATAGTATCTTCAAGTTACTTTTTAACAACATTAGGAGGCTTCAATTTTCTAGCCATCCTGCTACGGAGATACATGTTTGTCGCGGTACGGTAAAACATTTTTGTTTTATTCTCAGAGCTAGAAATTTAATTTAATTACGTCCTTTTTCCCTGTCACATTCTATCCAAACTTCCAAGTTGCTTACCCTAGCCTTCTATTATAAATTCCTGGTATCCTGTGCAAGCACCTATATTCAAGTGCCATAAAATATGTTTCTGGATCATTAGACCTCCTTTGCCAGTACCAAAATTTAATAATAGGGTTTTTCCCCTTTTTTTCTGGCAACAAAACTGAAACCTTTTTACGAAGATTCATGTCTGCATTAACCACAATACCTGGTTAATGCAGACATGAATCCTTAACCACAATACCTGGTTAATGCAGACATGAATCCTTGTAAAAAGGTTTCAGTTTTGTTGCCAGAAAAAAAGGGGAAAAACCCTATTATTAAATGTTTCTGGATGCCAAACTACACATGATTCAAACATTTCTTGAATAGTTTTCCACCCAAAAACATCATTAACAAAAAAAATAATTACGGTGCAATATATTACATGCCATCTGAACGCTTTCAATCACTTTAGTACCTGAACCACTCTATTGTGAGGTTTTGTAATATTCGCCCGTGTAGGTACCACACAACAAAGGTTTGTGACTATGAAGTACTTTTACAAAAAAATACTTTTTTGACCACGTGTAAATGCATTGTCGAATATAAAACAGCAGGTTTACACCCAACAACCACGTGTTACCGCATGTTATGGTATTAAATAAAGAAGATATTGAACAGAAACTGTCTTAAAGGAACGACAGGATAATAATAAAACAAAGATGCATACATAATTGGTTACATTCTAATAATGTGATCTAATGCATATAGATTGGGCACGTTATGTACATTAAAATAATGTTCTAGATGAACGAGAAAGTCTACATTTATCACAAATACAGTCAAGTATATTCTTGTTAGAGTCCAAAACCCCCTAAAATTACAGCCCAGAGTCGTATTAGTTTCACCAATGGGGCAGGGTAAGCATTGTTATTATTCTTGATTACCAAGGGTTGCCTCACTGAGTCTCAAAACTCTTCTTTCAAGAGGGTTCTGCCAAGTATTTGCAGTATGGGGCAAAGCCCAATTGAGTAATATGCAAAGGATTTTCAGGATCACGATGTTTGGCCAACACCAGTTACATTGCATGTTGTTTAGATAAGGGAAGAAAACCAGAGGAGCCGGAGGAAACCCATGCAGAACAGGGGGAGAAACATACATACACACTCTGCTAAGAAAGGTGCCCGAGTGATGGATCAAACCCAGGACCTTCTTGCTGTGAGGCACAAGTGTATTGTGTACCAAATGCACTCAATGCACCAGCACTAAAAACAAAATCTAAACTGTTTTCAGTCTCCTACTAAACACTGAAATATATACGATGTCAATCATCAGTGAACAAAGTAATTTGTCTCACTAAAGTGTAATGCCAACGCCGATGGAAAGCAAAGCCTTCTACCGGTTACAAGAGGAGATTACACAGCAACTTTGAGTATCCCACCCAAGCAATAACATTTTAGAGGTCATGGTCATAAACAACATGCCTGGACTTTTAAGTTATCAGCAAAGGAATGTGTCTATACAAGCACGTAATCTGTACACATGTTCAGAGAACTCCTCCTAGGCCGATCCACCAATTCTACTAAATGAGATGTTATTGAAAAAGCATGTAGTACATGTATGTAGTTAATGTGAGCAAAATCAAAACGACAGAAAAATGACATTTGACCCGATCATTTGGCGAATGACCTTTTGTTGGCCCTGGTGGTCTTCATCCACTCCATCATTTACAATATCCTGGTACGTGCCACAAGCGCCATTTCAAAATGCTACCAAGGATAGGCGTCTTGAACAATCGTCTCTCGGGAAAGTAAGACGCATCTCAAAGCTGTGCTGGGTGTCAATGAAGTTACCCGAATCTGGTCACGGACACGCCGGAGAGGAACACTGTTGTCTCCGAATCCGGAAAACACGGTGAAGTATCACCACGCTCAACAAACAGGCGCTTAATTAGAAGAAAAACATTAAAAAGCGACCAAAATGTTCGACCAAGCGCGTGGGTTATCGCGCCTGGCCGTGACCAAAATAATCTGGCGACTCGTGTCACTGACCAGAACGCAAACAGATAACAGACAACAATTAGATTTGGTTTCTCTCTCTCTCGTTCGAGGCGGTGGGGACGACGACGACACCCTAACGGCCTAGCCCTCTCTCCGAGCACATGGCTAATTTTAACAGGGGCGAGAGCTCGAGAATGTGCTTATGCACGTGGTTGTACGCAATTACACAGTGGACGGACACGCGTGACGGTGATCTCGATGATGCCGACATATTATTTACGAGCTGCTTGACAGTCTCATAAATCTGAGACTCGGCGCCCAAGATTAGCTGTGCATTGGCAGCACAAGCGGTGACGAGGGGTCAGCGGGTCACCGCTGACAAACGCATGGCAAAAATACCCGTGTTGGTTGTTTGTATCACTTTATCAAAGCGATGGGTTGTTTTTCACGTTACGCGTTATGTTATGGCTCAAAAGAACCTCCCCCCCCCCCCGATCGACCCATCCCACCCCCGTATGGACACACAGGCTGTTGGGGCAAGTGCTGTTAGCGAGCACCTATTAAGGCCGGCACGGGGGCACACGAGGCTCAGCTGCTATGGCTATGCAACCATGCCCGGGGCCGCCTTTGTTTCCCCCAGTGCTGATGTTGACACGACCACCTCCAACGGGTACTCCATCGAGGCCGAGTGGACCAATATTAAATGGGGCCCGGGACCGGTTCAGATAATCGCTGCTAACGTTGGCCGTGAAATCCGGAATCAGCCACCATCATTGTGCCCCCCCCCCCTTCATCTATCTTGGCACCATGACGCACACAAACACATCGCAGTGAGGGCTCTGCTCCAGCGCTTTTTGTGCGAGTGCTGTGGGGTGCGTAAAAAAGTGCTGAATTGGGTGAAACGTTATGAGATGATGTCACCGTCGAGGACAAAGCATGCGATGCGCGGGGATCCTCCCCGGACGGCAGCGAAAGTCGTTGCCGTTTGTGATTTCTGTCCGCGACAGAAGTTGTGCGTCGCGAAGTAAGCTAAAGCTGCCCACCTCCCCCACCAAAAGCCGCGGCTCTTGAGCGCTCAATAATTTACAACGCGAATAGATTGCAGTATCGGTGAGCGCACCAAAGCATCGTCACTGTGGCATTGTATCGATGCGTCCCCACAGAGTCACCTTAACATGCAATGCAGCACACGCTGTACACGTATGCGCCATACAGGCAACGTGTGGTAGCGTCGACGTGCACACACATTCCACAAGGGTGAATTTCCGTTTCATGTAAACAAAGAAAAACACACAGATCATGGTTGCTCATTATGATGAAGGTGACGATGATGACATAGGCACCGATGTCTGTAAACATGTTAGCACGTGCTATTAGAGGATGCAAACATCACATCACTTAGCATACATTTCATCATCATCGCTGGAAGGGATGTGAAAGCCGATGTAGGCCGACGACGGCATGGCAGCTAAATGGAAAGTGGAACGCGATGTGTAGCGACGGCATGCCGAAAGCACTTCATCCAGCAGTGGATAAACAACTGATGACGACAGAGTATACAAAAACAGGAGCAATGTTCCTCTTAACTGATAGTGCCGGTTTAATCAAATGTATTAGTGGCATCTGTATACACCATTTAGGATGGTTACCAATAAATACCGTCGATGTAGTTTCTAGCCTCTACGTTTCAAGTTAAGACACTTGACTGATATTTGAACTTGAGATTAGGAAGCAGCCCAAGCGACTACAAAAAATACAAAGGCTCATTTACATAGAACCGCCAGCCAGCCTCCAAAATCCCCCCCCGCCACCACCCTACCTCCTCACACTTACCTCCTTTTATTTAGCAAGTAGGCTTCACTGTGTGCGAGTTAGCAGGCATTGTTCAGAACTTCCATCAAATAAATCACGTGCAGAATTTGCATTCCGAGTTCGTTTAAAAGACGTCGCTCGCTCGCGCTCGGGATGATTTCCGATGGCCAAGAAGAGGAGGGAGCCAAGAGAGCGAGCGTTGAAATCGGCTCGTGTGCAAGTGCGAGATGGAATTGATGGTTGCATTACGGGAGCGTGAGAGATGGCGACGGCTTGGGGAGGGCCTAACATCCAGCAGTAGATTGGATCATGGAGTGCCTCTGGATGATGATGATGACGATTATATCATCATGAGAAATGTTGGCGACGTTTAGGGACTAAAACAACGTTGGATGCTCCTGCAAGACCCCCGACGGTCTCATTATTACGGTATAATGATTATAAAAACCACCCGGCGGTGGCTATTACCGTGGTTCAGCAGCAATCACGAGCTAGAGCGAGGAAGATTCAACACAATCACACCACCAGACAAAGTCCGTGGCTCTCCACAATCATTGCAAGGCTGAGGCTGGGGGGGGGGGTACACGCGGGTGATGCACGGGGGTCAAACAGGGTGGGGAATCATCACGAACCCGACCGTCGCAGGAGGCTTAGTTTCACAGAGCCGCACGACACACGGACAACGATGTACACACGGTAAACGAACATCGAACGAGCTCGGGTGGGGGAACTCCACTCGGATTGAACAACAACAACAGTGTGCTACAATCAGCGCCGGATTATGGCACGGGGCTTTAGGGGCTGCAGCCAACTGGAGGGCCTCCAGAGGTTAAGTGAAAAGTTATTTTCCATTTGTGAACGCTGACTTTTTATTTGTTGTTAGCCTTGTAAAAATACATTTTTTTATTTAACTTTGTTTTCCTTTTGAAAATATTACTGGGGGGGGGGGGGGGGGGGGCTCACAGTACCCTGTAGCCCAGGGACCTACAAATCTTAATGGGGCCCTGGCGTCCAATAATGAGAGCCACGAGGTGACCGCGTCGGCAAGGTGCTCGAGGTGGACGATCGCTGCGTCGCAACATTGACGAATTGTGGCTGATGTGTTACCGTTGTTTGTTTGTAATGGACTGCCATGTTACGGGCGCGATAGAAGTTGTCGTTATTAATTGTCGCAAGATTGTGATGGATGGCGACGGCCGGGAAGGACGGGGGTGGCTTCGTCCAGCAGTGGATTGACCATGGCTGATGATGAAACTGACATTTTTGTTAAATTAAAAAAAATCGTTAAAATTAGGAAACTCCGTTGGCGCAACTTACAACAACAAAAAAATACTCGCCGCACGTATCCCCAACACCACCATTTACAGTGTGCACAACAAATATATATATGAAGTAGCGTGCTGACGTTTCGCGAAATGGCCCTAGTTGGGCCAGGTTTGGGGAGGGGGAATCTGTCGAGAGCTCGAAGCTGAGCCGCGTTGTGTGGAGCGACTGCGGGGTCGATGTAAGCCGGGGTGGGGGGGGGTAAGGTGGAGGGGTGGGTTCGTCGTGGTGGGGTTCGTCGTGGTGGGTTCGTCTTGGTGGGTTCGTCGTGGTGGGGTGAGTTGGGGTGGGTTCGTCGTGGTGGGGTTCGTCGTGGTGGGTTCGTCTTGGTGGGTTCGTCGTGGTGGGGTGAGTTGGGGTGGGTTCGTCGTGGTGGGTTCGTCGTGGTGGGGTGAGTTGTGGTGGGGTGAGTTGGGGTGGGGTGAGTTGTGGTGGGGTTCGTCGTGGTGGGGTTCGTCGTGGTGGGTTCGTCTTGGTGGGTTCGTCGTGGTGGGGTGAGTTGGGGTGGGGTGAGTTGTGGTGGGGTGAGTTGTGGTGGGGTGAGTTGTGGTGGGGTGAGTTGGGGTGGGGTGAGTTGTGGTGGGGTGAGTTGGGGTGGGTTCGTCGTGGTGGGGTTCGTCGTGGTGGGGTGAGTTGGGGTGGGTTCGTCGTGGTGGGGTTCGTCGTGGTGGGGTTCGTCGTGGTGGGGTTCGTCGTGGTGGGGTGAGTTGTGATGGGGTGAGTTGGGGTGGAGTGAGTTGGGGTGGGTTCGTCGTGGTGGGGTGAGTTGGGGTGGGTTCGTCGTGGTGAGTTGGGTGGGTTCGTCGTGGTGGGGCCGTCGTGGTGGGGTGAGTTGGGGTGGGTGAGTTGTGATGGGGTGAGTTGGGTGGGTTCGTCGTGGTGGGGTTCGTCGTGGTGGGGTTCGTCGTGGTGGGGTGAGTTGGGGTGGGTTCGTCGTGGTGGGGTTCGTCGTGGTGGGGTTCGTCGTGGTGGGGTGAGTTGTGATGGGGTGAGTTGGGGTGGAGTGAGTTGGGGTGGGTTCGTCGTGGTGGGGTGAGTTGGGGTGGGTTCGTCGTGGTGAGTTGGGTGGGTTCGTCGTGGTGGGGCCGTCGTGGTGGGGTGAGTTGGGGTGGGTGAGTTGTGATGGGGTGAGTTGGGTGGGTTCGTCGTGGTGGGGTTCGTCGTGGTGGGGTGAGTTGTGGTGGGGTGAGTTGGGGTGGGTTCGTCGTGGTGGGGTGAGTTGGGGTGGGTTCGTCGTGGTGGGGTTCGTCGTGGTGGGGTGAGTTGGGGTGGGTTCGTCGTGGTGGGGTTCGTCGTGGTGGGGTTCGTCGTGGTGGGGTGAGTTGGGGTGGGTTCGTCGTGGTGGGGTTCGTCGTGGGGGGGTGAGTTGTGGTGGGGTGAGTTGTGGTGGGGCGAGTTGTGGTGGGGTGACTGAGTTACCTTTGTCGTGCAGCGGAGTTCCGTGCGGATCCTCGTCCTTGCTCACTTGCGTGATGATGGACGCGCTGTCCATGGGACGGCGAGACGGGACCAGGCGGGATTGACAGGCGGTTTGGGGGTCCGGGCGAATAGACGAAGGGGACCCAAGGGGTGGACACGAAGCAGACACGGGGAAGAGACGACGGGAGACGACACGGGGCAGACGCGGGGAGACGACGACACGGGGAAGGATGCACAGAAGCAGGGTCGCTCCTGCTCTCCCCCCTCCCCCCCGGGGGAGGCGATGGGAGAGGAGGCTTCCCTCCCCCCAAGTCCTCGCAACTTTTCGTTATTCTTGCTGCAGCGAGCTATTATTATTTGTACTGTCGTCTTCCCGCTTGAGTTGCCGTTGTTGTTCGTCGCGCCTACAAATGCATTGCCTTCATTGATGTCCTTTTTTTTTTACAAAAAAAAGCAAACGGTTGAGAATTGTAACAAGTAATACAACTGATGATTTTTGTTGTTGTTGTTGTTAATAAAACCAACGAGTGCAGTGCTGTACAGTAGTGATAAACAAGCCAGCTCTAGTGTACGGCCACGGCGTGTTGCCCCCAGAAGCTTCGCTAAAATCCCAGCTGATCCGAGACCACCGCGGGCACCCCCTTTATTAAATACGCGGCGCTCGGATGTGGCTTACGATGGGGGGCAGCGGGCGGGGAAGCCTCAGCACCTCGATCACTCACACGCCCTTGTCACACGAGCACAGCCGAGCCAGGCGGACTCGAGTGAGGCTCGCACGGGTGGAGCGGCAATGTTGTTCGCTGCTGCTGCTGCTGCCGCTGGTGGTGGTGGTGGGTTGGGGAGGGGGGATTAGTGGTGGTGGGGAGGAGGGAAGAGGACACGCGCGCGTGCGTGTGTGTGTGTGCGCAGGTCCGCCTCCTTTCCTCTCTCTGCAGCCATCGCATGCACCTCCCCTCCTCGTCTCCTCCCCTCCCAGCCTCCTCCCAGCCCTTCCATCCCAGCCCCCCTCCATCCCAGCCCCCCCTCCATCCTCGCCCCCTCTCTCCCGGCCCCCTCCATCCCAGTCCCCCTCCATCCCTGCCCCCTCTCTCCCGGCCCCCTCCATCCCAGCCCCCCTCCATCCTCGCCCCCCTCCATCCCAGCCCCACTCCATCCTCGCCCCCCTCCATCCCAGCCCCCCTCCATCCTCGCCCCCCTCCATCCCAGCCCCACTCCATCCTCGCCCCCCTCCATCCTCGCCCCCCTCCATCCTCGCCCCACTCCATCCCAGCCCCCCTCCACCCCAGCCCCCCTCCATCCCACACCCCCTCCATTCGCCCTCTTCCTCCAACGCACCCATCCCGACCCTGGACAGCACGTGGCCGGGGGGTGGCGCTGTAACCAACGAGGCTGAAGAGCGAACACGCCACGTGCAACGTGGTGGAAGTGCCGGAAGTGGGGTGAGCGGTTACAGGGTGAAGGAGGGCTCGCACTGTTGTGTCTGGTTAGCTAGTTGGGTCAGGTCAGATATGGTATTGTTGACTGGGTTTTCTCGTTGTTTAGGGTTAGGAAAAGTGGCCTGACTGGTTATGGTTCAAACTAGTAGCTGTGTGGTTATTGGGGGTAAGGATGAAATCACTTAGGGATAGTACAGCACTACCCAACCAGCTACTAGTTGCGAGCACAGCCGCTGACAACTATGCCTACCTCTAAGCTCATCTTAGTGTTTTACCACGGCCTATTTCACGTGTGCTCGCTGTTCAGTGTCGATGTCTACATCCAACTACACAGTACTGGAAGCCTTGCAGCCGGCGTATATTTCATATTAGCACGGTTGGTTACAATTAGCCAACCTTGCTGTCGCCTCCGATGAGCACGGTTGGCTACGTTCGATCTGAAAGAAGTTTAACATACATACGTACTCCTGTACTTCCCTTGCACTACTTTATAAATGTTACGTAATCATATCTGCACATATCCGTGGTGGTATTCGAGTAGTTAATTAGGCAACAAAAAAACAACCGTGTTTCTAATTGAGAGATGAGAATTGACGTTTCCGGTGATTGGCCTTTTGCAGCATATGAATTAAGCTATAATCTACACACAAAAATACATCAGAGTTATTACTGTTTTCATTGTATGTAGCAGGTGACTTGAAGGTTGGTATTGGTTTAGACAGAGGTGAACTTGCAAGAAAACAATATGCCAAAAATAAGCAGTACAGCAAGTAAGGTCGGTGACATGTTATCAATGTAGAGTTCCAGTGCTATCCCCTCGTGGCTTTACTTGGGTCACTCACATGTTCCCCCAACAAAAAAATTACAGGCAATATATCCCAAAGAGCATCATAGTCTTTCTCATAAATCGTGTTTTTTGGAATACAGTATATTAATACATGTCTGTATACGATTTTGAATGGGGCCTGTGCTACCTGGCATGCTATTGTAAATGGTTGTGCTGAACAGCAATGCTGTGGTAAATAAGAAAATTTGTTTCGAATTATGGGGTCAAAGGTGGAATTATTTGTAATTTCGACCTAACTCGCAATGACTACATATCACAAGCTTTTAAATAACACTTCAATTATTTAAATTGGCAGAGCAGTCTTGAGGGACCTCTGCAGAAAAAAAACCAGCCACTTATTATATAGATAGCTTGACTGGCAAGCACACAATGAATGTATCGAGTGAGTTGCGTTTGTAACATTCTAGGATGTCGAAATTACACCTTAACCTGACCTGCTGCGTGGCAGTATCATTCCTCAAGTTCGTCATCTCCAGATCTCGTAGGGCAGCTACCGTATGGACACTCACCAACTGTGGCCTACAGAACGTTTGTAAAAAGAGGTGCATTGTAGGCACAACAATATGTTGTTGGGTGCAGTTCATTTATAAAACCCAGTACATGGTTGAAGTGACGCTGTTCCTAAAACCACACACAGGCACGTACATACATAAATAATGCTTTTTGGGTATATGGTTACAAATTGACCTTTTGACCGACAATCGTTACAACTGTTGTCATTGATATATGGTATATAATATTAATGATTTGCTGTCCTTTGTCAATGCACTACTGATGAAGGCCTGACTATACTTCTCCACGCGAGTCAGTGGGAGTTAGCGAATGGGGGGGGGGGGTGAGCAGCAGGACTAGTTCAGATATCACTCGCCATTGATTTTAGCCATGGCGGAAAATCGAACTAAGGTAGCTGGGTTCATGGCTACTCCACTACCGCTCCCCAATTTACATATTTTTTTACTTTATATTTTTGTCTTTTCCAACATTTTATTCAAATTGAACTCATGCCCAGTTGGGACTATCAAAAAAGCAGTGTATCACCTTGTTCGAGCAAGGGCCTTGGAAGGCGACATCATATAACTGATTCTGAATCCCTTCAAGTAACCAGACACCAGGGCCACACTTTCGTACAAACTTTGGTAAACAGAGAAATGACGGATGCATGGTATTAAAATCAATATATATTTAAAAAATTCTCACTGCTGGACTTCAGCCAAATGATAGTAAGTGAAAAATCAAATGCAATTGTGTTGTCATTTATAGCTTGGCTGGGGCCAATGTTCCATTGGTTTTCTATTCGTTTTTTTTACTCCACACGAAATTGCAAAAATAAAATCAATGTTAAATGTTCAGTCTATTGTAGATACAAAATATACGTTTTGTCTTCACGTATTATATACACAGACTTTGGGGAATCTTCATCCAGCAGTGGAGGAATCACAGTTGCCCCGAAATAAATTCTACACATTTGTGCTTCAGTTTCAAACTGTACCCGGGCATCGCATCTACAGCCACTAAAACTAGCAAGATTATGCATAATTATTCACCATAGCCCACGTGCAGGGTTATGTAACGTGCCTGAGATATAGCCCACATAACGCGATCATCTGGCTTATCTCCAACCGTTTCCACCTCCAACCCCCCCCACACACTCGGGACAGCAACTCCAAAGCAAAAACAAGGTAGCCACACTACAGTGCCGATATTTAAAATTTAACCAATAAGTAAATAAGTCGTAAACTGCGAAAACAAACTTTGGCATCGGCAAACTCTTGAAAACAGGCGAGTGATTGCCCCGCATGACGCGACTAAAACACGTGTGTTTGTGGACGTGTATAGGCATCTCCACTGACATGTGGGAACCGGTAATGTAGCCGTGAGCGCGCTGCGCAACAAACCAGGACAACCGAGTTCGAATTTTGCCCACGGTCAACATCTTAACACGTCCCGGGCCTCCCCTAGATAGACTCAGCCTCAAATGAGTACCTGGTTGTGGTGTCTTAACATCACCACTGGGGATACAAAAGCAGTCGGGCGTGCTGCTATCCACACCACCCTCTCGTGCGTCGTTTTGGGCTTCATAGATTCTCGCTAACAGCACTTGCCCCAACAGCCTGTGTAGGCTATACTGGGGATCTTTGTCTTTTGTGGGCATAGTTATCCAAGGAGGCTGCTGCTGTGAGTCTGGTATGTAACGCGCGTTGAAGGGACCCAACGTTGGGCCTCGTGCGTTTGTTTTTGCATTCCTGGCAGCTCTGGGAAGAGGAGAGGGGGGGGTCTCACTTGGAGTTCGGGGCCGGAACGTTTATTCATTAGATGATGGATCGTGGGCAGTGGTGGTGATAGCCCACTGGGGGCCCTAAACAGGGATTGATTTATTACTCGATGTTTTACGGAAAACCGCCAGGCTGGCTTTGAGCAGGTTTATCGGCGCAAGGCACTACCACTAGAATACACATTACGCATGCAAATACATAAGTCACGCAAACAGCGTTCCGGACTAAAATCAAGCACTGACACTAAGCAGACATCATTTTCGGGTGCATCAACTGACTACAATCATTTGAATACGCTTAATAATTATATCACAGTTGTATGATGTTATTAAAGTCATTGTGAACATAATTCTTCGTGTATCTTGGGCCTCTTCTTGAGCCATTTGGGGCCCAAAGCTTTTGCTTAGTTTTGTTCTTTTGCCTCCCGCCACCACTGACTGCGGCGTTGAGGGAGAGATGGCGGGGGGGGGGGGGTCCATTGTGTTGGTGTACACGTGTCCAGGCAAACCGTGGGAAGTTTTTTCACCGGTAGCGTAGCTATCAAGGGTGCAGGCGGCGCATCTGCACCAGAGACTCCCACTGGGCCGGAAACGGGGGCCCTGCAGGCGCCGAGATACACAGATGGGGGGTAAATTGGACAGAAGATCCCCCCCCCCTCCCCAATTGATTCCTTGCAACAACAGATCTGTGACAAACCACGCTACAACAATATTAACTAGACAATGTAATCATCAGAGCAGAGAAAAGTCTGTTCACGTAAAAATCACAATAAAGTTATATTTTATTCCATCAACTTATGAGCCTTCGGGACTAGTGGTTAACAATAGTGTTAAGCGGGTTTACTCTGGTTTATATGTTATGGGTCTCAGCAGCAACGTGCGCAGCCTGTTCTGGAAAAGTACATATAGATGCAGAACTATAGCAATATAGTCATTCCACACTATGTGGACATTGAGACAAGCATGTGAAGGGTGATACATGATATAATATTACTTTTATTATTCGTGACATTTTCTCAGTCTCAAAACGTGTTCATGGGTGCCCTGCTTGGAATATTTGGCCAGTTCATTATTGTTTTGCGGTGTTTGATCGTTTTCATACAAAACAGAAACTGATATTTGTGGAATAATAATCACTTTAATCGTGGAAAATAGACCACTAAAGCCAATGAAGTTAACGCCACATTACCTCGCCATCTCTTTCTTCCATCTGATAGATCCCATAGAAGTTGCAAAGTCGACACCTAAACTCCAAGGACTGCTCTTACAGTATCCCACCATCTGGCTTCGTCAATAACTTTTCCTTAAAATAATAAAAAGAAAATAGGTGATGTTTTGGCCAATAAAACCGTTTCATATCCCGTAAAATTTAAGGGCCAATTCTATAAACGTCGCCAATTATATAACTATTTTAAAGCAGTGTTATTAACGGCCGTTGACTGTGTTTTGTTCATGGTGCTTGTGCACCACTGCCAACGCATCACCAAATTATATTATGTAATACGTATGCTTTGTTGTACAAACACGACATTATGTAATTCGGTATTGGGGTTGAGTGTGTCTGTGAGTATATGTGATATACAGTATAGGCTGCATTGTCAAGTCCGTGTTTAAACATGATCCTGGGACATTCATCCTATGACTTGTTCCATTGAGATATGTGGCTTTAGAACTGGAATTATTATTTAACCACACTTGTAATGTCCAGCAAAGGCATTCATATAAAAATGCATCATCGTCAGCTACGATCAATTCATCGCTGGATGAAGACCTCCCGAAGCTGTCGCCATGTAACAATGCACTAGCACCTGCACACGAGTTGATTTCATCGCTTCATCTCCTCGGTGGGCATCCTCTTGGAGGAGTTCTCTCCCTCGGCTCACTCTCCATCATTAGTCTTCACTACCGACCCACCATCCGTTCGAGCGACGTGTCCTGACCATGCCCACGCACTCTTTTGTTTGCAGTCGAAATTATGTCTTTAAACCTGCGTATGTTCTCTAACTCACGTGTAGTTGAACAAAAAGTTAATCTGAACGTGTTTGCACAGAAAGGAAAATTCGTCCACAAGTAGCTCGTGCCACGGATTTCTCAGTACTTAGGGTTAAATTTAACCGCCGAACAAATTTTGATTTAAAGCTTTCGCGACTGCAGTGATTCATATTCTTGGTTCTTTCGGTAAAGTCACGTTGAAGGGAAACAATAAAATAATAAAATATATACAAAACAATAAAATTCTCACGACGTTTCGACTGCAACACAAGCAGTCATCATCAGGTGTGAAAACCAACGGCAAGAACATTTGAAAGAAGTGTTCTTGCCGTTGGTTTTCACACCTGATGATGACTGCTTGTGTTGCAGTCGAAACGTCGTGAGAATTTTATTGTTAGATATATTTTATTATTTTATTGTTTCCCTTCAACGTGACTTTACCGAAAGAAACAAGAATACGCCTAACAAATGTCAAATAACGCCTGTGGCAGTTCAACCACAATGGAAGCAGGATTGGCGCGAAAACAGCCACTCTTCGTGTGTGCAGTGTATGTGTTTTTCCAAGTAACTTTTACTAACCTCTCAAACTGCTAATGATGTATTTATTGTCTCCAACAGGGCACGGGGCATACAATGTGTATAACACCTCCATTATATGTAACTATACTTGCCGCTTCTGCGAGTTGAGGCACACACACACGAGTTTTAAAAACAGACCGTGCAGTGTGCTGCACTCACGAGACCTTTATTCGCGTGCCCAATTACCCCGAGTGAAGCGGGGGGCCCATCTGTCTGAGTCCAGATTGATTGACGTGGCATAAAACACCCGACGCACAGCCATGCTCAATGGGTTTCCAGTTCGGTCATTTTTGTTTTGTTCAAATAAGTGCAGTGTGTTCGGTCATTAAACAAAATAATGTATTCCGCTTAAGGTGGGTGGAGCGGTGGCACAGTGGTTAGCGCGCTGCGCTATACATCTGGTGACCTGAGTTCGATTTCCAAATCACGCTTAACATCAGTGGCAGGTAATATCATAACCAGTAATGTCCTCCTCGTTCAAACGCACACAATGACCGGTGTAGTGAAGTATAGTAAAACCTAAAGTATTAAAGCTTTGTGACAGCAGAAAATTACTTATTGTTTTTTTCGGTAAAGTCACGTATGTAGAAATACAATAAAATTATATTAAAACAAAAAACAGTCACGACGTTTCGATCACAATGCAAGCAATCTTCATCACAATGAGTAATTTTATGCAGTCACGAAAGCTTTAATACTTTATTATCACACTTCTACGGGGAAGTTACCGTTGTAATTATGTGTAAGATGTGCTCTTTTTTAAGCTGCCGTTTTGTATTTACAAGAGGTGGTCATTTTTTGAGCTGCCGTTTTGTATTTACAAGAGGTGGTCCTATTTTGAGCTTCCGTTTTGTATGTGTAAGATGTGCGTGTTTGAGCTGCCGCTCTCGCTCTGGCCCCTTCCCCCTCTCCAACCTTATTTACTATTTAAGCTTCTGTTCATCCCTCCGCCCCCCCCCCCCTCTCTCTGCCTCCCTGTCTGTCTTTCCTCCCTCCTTACCTCTTGGTGGACTTGTATATGTATTTCTACTGACCGTGTACCTCGTATTTTTCATTCTATCTATGCTGGTATGTGCAATCCAAAGGTTGAACACGAAATTTAACTCTCTTCTGAAATTCGTGGTCCGCCAGGAAGTGTCTAACTGTGTTGTTGGCCTGACTGGATGTGTTTCACATAATGTTTTTTCAGTTTTGTTGAATTCTCGTCTCTCATCTTTTTGTTGTATTTACCTCCGTGATTTGTTCTTGACACCTGATGAAGATCGCTTGCGTTGTGATCGAAACGTCGTGATTGTTTTTTTGTTTTAATATAATTTTATTGTATTTCTACATACGTGACTTTACCGAAAAAACCAATGAGTATAGTAAAACCTCCATGACCGACAAGATGTGGCCTTCATCCATTGGTGGATTGAGAATGGTTGGAATTTATGTAAAAAATATTTGTGTAGTCACGTGCACTTATTTATCATTTTATTTATTCAATTCCGCTGGAGGCCATTATATATTTTTTTCGGCCCTTTGTCAGTCCACTGCTGGATGAAGGTCTCCCTACATTGGCGCTCATCGTGTGTGACGACTCTTCACACGCGGGACAATATGTTCACATCTTTTGTTTTCTTCAAAGAAGCCTACATAAATGCAGGGTGGATAAGTTGAGTCAATCTCCTCCACCTTGAAGTGAAATCTGAGTGTTGAAGCAGTTTGTGCACCACAAATCCATCACTTCCGTTGACCAGCTCTGAGCTTGTGGAGTAAATAACACATTCTTTTGACAAGGGTCAGTCTTTCTACAGAAGGCCACTTTTGACTTCACATTTCTACAAGGCAGACTAAATTTTGATCACTTCCCGGAGATATGATGAGCTGAGTCTATCAGCCAATCGGGATTAGGGCTTATGCCCTTAAGCTTGTGAACAACGCTCTCCGGCCACAACGATAGTTTTGGTTGGCCATTATAATTGGCACGTGAAGATGTGGATTAACACAAGGCGCTAGTTTTACTCTGGATTGCACTCTCAGATTGCGTTGACTCTCTCTCTCTCTGCAAACACATACCCTTTGGGAATGCGACCTCGCCCACACCACAAACCAATGGCTGCAGGGTGGGTGGGTGTGTATATACACGGGGCGATCCATTTATAGACAACCCATTGAAAAAGTTAGGAATATATTTTTGCAGGAATATCAAACCCTCAACATATCTCCCAAGAATATTAATACACCTATTACATTGTTTAACACTCTCTTGATGCCCTCGGGTAACATAGCCGGTCTGATTTGTGTTCACAACAATCATCTGTTGAGAAGAGGGTTCGTTAGAAATTCGTGGGGGGTATCTACAAACGGCTCGCTCTGTAGTATTAAGAGTGCGCCTAACAGTCGCGAGGCTGCGCCAGAGAACCCACAGGACTCGCTGCTGGAACGTGCAGCACTGAGACCTGGGTTCCCCATTGTACGCCTATTTACACAGTCGATTACCCTCGTAAACACCGGCGCTGCTGCCGGATAAAACCGAATTTTTGACCGCGGGTGCCGTTACCACCAATTTTGAACGCCGCGATCCGAGTTTTGGAGTTGCGTAGTTGGGCAGCTTATGCTCTAAGCAATTCAACGCAGCAATTCATTCTTCTCAATAAAATATGTACTGCATAACATATATATGGTATTCCACGCTATAGCCACAGGACACGCGTTGGGGTTATATTTTAACAATATACAGACTTTGTGGCCGTCCATAAATGACGTCACGCACCTGGGGGGGGGGGTCAGACATTTGTGACGATGTGTGACGAGGGGGGGGGGGGTGAGAAATGTGACGTCACATGAAAATGCGCAACTTTAAATAAATATAGACAACACGTTCTACTTAATTAAATAGACTTTTTAATACATGTTTTCTCATACAACATCAAATACAAACACATTCCTGCGGAGGGAGCTGGTAGGAACGTTGGGTTGCTCGGTCAATGGCCAGGGTCAACGGCGGCACCACGTGGTGTATTCCGCAAATATGCCCGACTGTGACGACGGGCACAAGCCGGCGTGAGTAGGTTAAACGTTGAGTTTTATAAGGGCACCATGGGGTGACCAGCCCCTCCCCACCCAGCCCCTCCCCACCCAGCCCCTCTCCACCCAGCCCCTCCCCACCAGCCCCACCCCTCCCACCCCCCACCCAGCCCCTCCCCACCCAGCCCCACCCCTCCCACCCCCCACCCAGCCCCTCCCCACCCAGCCCCTCCCCACCCTCCCCTCTCCACCCAGCCCCACCCCTCCCATTTTTGGATGCACGACGGACGGACGGACACAATAATCCTCTGTGGGCTGGTGTAACCAGGAGGTTCCTACCAGTATGACAATAGTTTAAAGCGATTTGAAGCATGTTTTATTTTCAAAATGGAAATATGGTTTTGGGGGGGGGGGGGGGACAGAGCTTTGTGACGTCATATTCGAGGGGGGATCTGACTTTTTGTGACGCCGTGTGACGAGGGGGGGGGGTCAAAAATCGTCAAAAATCTCGTGACGTCATTTATGGACGGCCCCTTTCGTCAATCCACTGCTGGATGAAGCAGGCCTCTTCTTTACGCCGTGACATCCTTGAAGGTACTTCGCGTTGGTTCGTGCGGGCGGGTGAAGAAAAGACGGGGTCGCCCAGTACCCGGCTCCGACATCATCACAACCACTCGCCACCGAAAATGGATTACGGTAGCAATGGGCCAGGATTCGAACTCGGGTGGTCGGCTACCTGGCGCGCAGTGGCATAACCAGTGCGCTACCGCTGCACCACCCAAAGTGCGTAAAAATGCATGCGTTGGAAATCATATCTCACTATCTCACGACCTCCGAGGCGGGCGATACGAAGATCCCACGGGGCCACCCAACGCAGCGCACGTAAGGAGAGCCAGTTTTCCAGGGCGAGACTTCTTCCATCGCTGTGCCGTGGAACACTCTCGATCGCAAATGACACCACGTGGGAGTTTTACCGGGAGCGAACAAAAACGGCCTCCGGATGAAATTGGCTCACCGCCTCTCGCGTTGCGAGCCAGTAGTGCCACGTTTCTAGATTCAATGAGCCATTTCAATGCTAAATTATATGCTAATTCCTTTGTCAAGGCGCTTGGTGTTTTTCTTCTTAGACAGCTTAAAGGTCGTGATCTGAGCGTGGTTTCTTCCACTCCAGCGCTGTCCTGACAGTCTCGTCCCTTCACCTGATGAAGGCCGCTTGTGTTGTGGCCGAAACGTCGTGATTTTTTGTTAATTTTTTTGTTATTTTATTTTCACCTACGTGACTTTACCCAATAGAACCAAAGAGTATAGTGCCACGTTTGTAACTCGAAATCAATTTTAAAGCAATTGTACTGGAAAACGTATGGCTTGTCTCCCGGAATGCGCTATGCTAGATCTCGGAAGCTACGCAGGGTTGAGCCTGGATAGTTTATAGGATTGATGGGTGACCATCATGCGTAAAAGACGTGTGGACCGTCATAGGTGTTTGTGGGCAGTCGAGGGCAGTGCAGAAAAACACGTGTACGGTACAGTATATTGTTCTGCACTCCTTCACCGACCCGTACTAACCAGCGTTGGCACAGTATAGACACATTTCTCACAGCACACAGGGTGTGTGTGGGTAGACCTTTATCCAGCAGTGGCTTGCAAACAAAAAATATTGATCTGTACATGCACTCGAAATAAAATAAAACCACGTGGCATTTGCACGCATTGCGTAACTGTCGAGTCAGATTTGTTCCCCCTCCAACACAATAGTACGCAACGTTCGTGAAACGCTACCACAACAAATACGGTGGTGGGATGACAAACTGGAACCCCGCGTTGTTGCTGATCTGCGTCATTACCGCCGACGTCTTCTGTCCGCTCCGGCAGCACCACAGCGTCGTCTGGCGGCCGCAAAAGCCACGTCCGTTTCTGTCGTCGCTCGTTGCCCCTCCACACCGAATCTGAGTCTCAGGACTCTCTCGGCCAGCTATTGACAACTTTGTGGCCTCAACGAGGACTCGACGACCTTTAGCGTGGAATATTTTTTGGCAGTCAACGGAAAAATGGTATCTGCAAAAGTTCGTCTGACCACTTCGCGGAACGGAATCACTGTTTTATACCATCACCCATGTAACATGTTGATGCTATTTCTATTATCGTCAGAAGACTGTTGTTCATCGAATACGAATATAATGCTGGAATTAAACAATTTTTATAATGTTTTTCTTATTAGGGTCCCATGGAGCACAGTGCATTCTCTGTTCGAGTTTTTTTTTGTTATTGCTGCTGGAATATTGCTACATATCTTTCCCCGCGCGTCCACTCTCCCATTTCTCGGCGTGATTATCAGCCCAATTACGCAACTAACGGGATCACATGAATTATTTTGTAAAAAAAAGTATCTCCTCTGTTCCCACATGTTCCGCAGAATGGGAGATGAAGAAGACTTAGTCGTTTGAACGTCACGATTCTGTCCATGTCACACATTTCACGGCTCAATCTCCACTTTCGGAGCCCCTCGCCCCAGATTTATAGTTCCCCTGTTGGTTGCTTTGAGTGGCCATGTCCTGCCGTCATTTCAGGCCATACAATACGTCCTGCTCACACGTACGATAGCGGCACTTGTAGCTTATTTACTACGAACAACTCACTACCCACGTGCACGTGTGTCCGAACTGTTTACGGTTTACGGTGAAAATGAGCACAAACTATACACACATTTGCTTTAATTCAAGAAACCTATTCACTATTTACAATTGAACTTTAAATGGTGTTGTTTGTTTCCGGCCGCTTGGCGTTTTTGTGACTCTGGGCCCAACCCCTTACGTGTGTGTGCACGTGGCGCTGTGAAAACCAGAACTGAAAAGCGGACAGTAATTTTAAAGGGGTCGTGAATGTGAAAAGAAGCCAAACAATTAAATCGGGGCCCTGGCTAAGAGCTGGCGGTGAGGTTAAGGTGGTACTAGTGGCTGGCTGGATAGTTAGGGTTGATGGCAGGTTTAGTCCTATTGGTTATTTTGAGAGTATTTGGCTGCTACAAATTTGCACATGATAAGCCACTTGGTTGAGCTATCCTTCGTGGCCAGGTCGCTTCTGAAGAAATGGCGATATAGCTCAGTGGGCTTTACCTGGTAAAATAAACAAAAATAGTTTAGGTCTGTTAGGGTCAGTGGCAGTACTAGCACTAGTGGCTCTTTGGATAGTTTGCTCGGCTCGTACTTGTGGTTGGTTGGTGAGTTAACGTTAGGGTCAGTGACAGGGTTAAATAGTTGGATAATTTGGGTTATGGTTAGTGGGACGGCTAATACTCGTAGCTAGTTCGGGTTAGGTGTAGGACTAGCGTTCAATTGGCTACTGTGCTCCGTCAACAAACTACTAGCTGCATTAATTTGTAGTCTTTTCAGTACGTACATTAGGATATTTTTATTCAGTTTGCCTGTGTGCTCAAAGTTGCTTGCATAGCTGTGAGAAAGTCAGGGGACACGTTCAAGCCCCGGTGTGATGTTGGTTTAACAATGTGTGTGGGGGGGGGGGGGGGGTGGCAGTAGGCTAGCGGCTAGCGCGCTGCGCTACAAACCCAGCCAGCCGAGTTCGATTCCCACTCCCAACCAACACTGGTGACCATTATCTGAGCTGGTCCTGGGCATCACCTAGGTAGATTCAGCCTCAAATGAGTACCTATTGCGGTGTATAAACATCGCCACTAGGGAGACAAAGGCGGTCGAGCGTGTTGCTAGCCACCCACTCGTGTGCTGTACCGGCGAGATTCTCGCTCACAACACTTGCCCCAATAGTCTGTTAAGGCTATACGGGGGATATTTGTTTTCGTTTGGAGCTGAAAGGGCAATCGATACTATATACACGTTGGGTTTATAAGTTAAATGTTATTCATTCATATATCGATACCCCATTGAAATAATAGAGAAACGAGAGAAAGCAACATTTTATATAAGTCTCTAAATGTCTCCCATCAGTCCCAGTACACTTCTTTTAAATGTTAACACTCGACTGATGCACTTCGTCCAACATAGCCAATGTAATTTGCTTACATGAATGATGTGTAAGCTGAGGTGATATAGATAAGGGTGTCAGAAATAAGTGAGGTATCTATAGATGGATTGCCCTGTGTGTGTATATATATGACCATCATGTTTGCGTTGTCAAAAAAAATGCTGTGGCCTTCAAGTCATTTTTATTCTGTTATAAACATACGAGGCAGAGCCAGTGCAGCAGAAATATAGAGAACGATTCACAACCACTTTAACCAGACATTTGTCACTTTATGCAACCAAAATTCTACAATAACACTGATGTGTTGTGATGGCATGAAGTGCTATATTTTTCCCTGTGCCACGCACATGTTTTCATGATTTTTTGGTGTTACGAATGTACTTTTGTTTCATGTGTCAACATATATTTCTTTCTCTCGGTTTCAGTAGACTTTTAAGTCACACTACTTCATGAGACGGATGATCTTTTAAAAAAAAAACTCGGTGATTTCCCCATTGAACGGTATTTTTAAATGGGTCGTAAAAAGTACATAACAAAAGTGATACTAGAACGACCAGGTTTAGAAGGGCAAAACAAACCTGAAATACATGATTCAGATACGTTTCTCGATGAGGTATGGAGACGCATGAGTGGTTGTGTAATGGGAATGTGTAGCAATGCATAAAAAAACACCTTACAAACCAAAACATCAAACAGCCTGACACAGCTGAGCGAGGCTCAACCTAATCAGCCATGCAACAATTGAAGACGTGTTTTCATTCAATATTAAAACAAGAGTATGTTTCACGGGCGTCCTCCATCGGGATGTTTGGATAAATTCCATTGATGAATGTTTGCTATGTGGGGAGATGTATATATGTTGAACTTCTTTCGCACCGTACGTAGCCAACCTTGCTAACCAGACGTGCGGGGGAAGGACAGCAAACTAAACGCAAGACCTATGAGGAGGTTATGAGAGTATCCACCACACTTTATCCCACGACACACGACTATGAAGTGCAAGTCCAGTGTGATAACCATTACACCACTGCAGTTTGATAACCCAATAATAACATTGCGAGAGCAATGTCTGTAATACATAAACATAATAAAGCCACTGGCAATTTGTATTATTTAATCCCGCCAAGAGGTGCGGGTGCTTTAAGTAGTTAGAATCGCAATCGGAACTGTTGTCACTTCAAATACTTATACAGGTAGGGGGTTCAGCTCGGCGTATCATTCACCCAGGGTGGGTAAAACAGGTACCATTGTGGGAAGTTAAGACTGCCGTAGAAATGGACTCAACTCTCATCAACCCCCCCACCTACCCCCACGCAAGAGAACGCGGAACCTCCATAATTGGCTCAGAAAAGTAAACAGATGAGCAGTGAACACTGTTTACTTGTATTTTAATCGTACTGAAAACATCCAAATAACACCGTATCGTCATCATCATCAGCAGCAGCAACATAAGTCATGATCAATCCACTGCTGGACGAAATGTCTCTCTCGTTCTATTGACCCACGCTTCAGCGCACGCTGGCCAGTGCGGGTTGGTGGTGATGCGGGGAGACATAATAATAATAATTTATAACCATACTTCACCACGCCGGCCTATGCGACGTGGTGAATGGGGAACGGAAAACCAAACGATAGCGGCGGCGACTTTTGACGGCTCCGCTCGGCACAAACCGAGGTCCAGCGGAAACCTTCCAACCCCTAAACAAAAACAAAGATGGGGAAACGTCATCGGGGGTGGGGGGTGGGGCCCCGGTTACGCCCCTCCCCCCCCCCCCTTTCTTATTTAGAATGAGAAACGCCTCCGGGGCAGCAAGTGAGCGCGCACGTGCGCTCGCTCTCGTGGCGCCGCGTGCCCCAGGGGCGACTCGCGCTTCCGACTTCCGTGCCGGCCACTCGCCGCGGTCTTCTTTGAGGCGGCGCGCTCGGTGGCCTCGCGTCTGTGGCAGCGGCGTCGGCAGCCGGCGTTGGTCGCGTTCACCACCGCGGGTTCGTATCGGGGTTGTTGTTGCTCGCTTTGTATTTGCTCGGCGCCGCGTTGTCGGTATTCCTAGCGGCGGCGGCGGCGGCGGCGGCGGCGGCGTCGTTTGACTTCGATTGGCGTTGACGGCGGCTGCGGTTGGCGCGGCTCTCGCTTTGGAGAAGGTGGTGGAGAGCAGCGAGTGAGCGAGACGCCGTCCGCGTTGACGGTGGGCGTTGATGAGCGATGGATTGAGGATCGTGGTTGTTGCCGTGGGACATCTCCTTTGACAGGAGGATTTGGGCGATGCCCCGGCATGCTTCTTAGGAGGAGGAGGAGTTGGTGGTGGTGGTGATTTGTGGAGATTCATTCAGCCAGGTTGCGCAACGAATCCGGCGAACAGAGTTCGATTTTTCACTCATCAGTGGTGAATGTCTGATCAGATCGTGGGCCTACCCGAGGTAAACTCGGCCTTAAACCTTTGAAGCAGTGGGGAGACAAAGGCGGCCGAGGCGTGGTTCTGACTACACCCCCTTCAGTGTTCCTTGCTGGCGTTCATAATCGCTAACGGCACTCGTCCCAACAACCTGTCAAGGATGTCTGGCGAATCTTTTGGTGGAGGTGGTGGTGTGGGATAACTGTGTGCGATATCTTATAAAGTTCGGGATACCCCCAGAGTTGGGGAGTCCTAGCATAGAGAGCGACTTTGGGAGAGAGACACAGCCATGGAGTAATATCCAGAGAAGACACGGAGACACGGGGAGACGCGGAGAGAGATTGACGGCAGGCAGAGATCCAGACATACCCATCGAGACTTAAGTCACAAAGATGGACCACAGACACTCGAAGAGACGCATGCACCTTCACCTTACGATACACACCTTCATATAACGACGACACACACACAGGCATTCAGAGACACACAAAGAGAGAAAGAGAAACGGCGAGACACGGATAATGTTGTCGGCCTCTAATTAAGCGTGAATGCACATGTACACCTGGCACTCATGGTGATGATAATAGCCATATTTATGTCAGTTACGCGGCTTGGCGTGTCTTTAATGAAGCCATAAAACACGCAAATGCCTTAATTCCCTTCCCCTAAAGACTGCATGCAGCATTTCCTAGACCTCCGATGAGCACGGTTGGCTGGCTACGTACGGTGCGAAGTTCACGGAGTACATTCATACGGCATTTGTGTTTACCCCTTTCGAATGCAAGTGAATCGTAGTCGGGAAAACACCGAGTGGATCAAAACAGTGGAGCTGAGATGCTTGTGGAGTTTGTAAACGCCTGTTATCGAATTTAGAATGGCTAGAGATTCTTTTGCTTGTGGCATCCGTCGAGATCGAACGTCTTCCTGATGATTTGGCACAAGTTGGATTGAGCTTGGATTATTCTTGTATGGGTGACCACTATCCATAAATGAGGCTACTGTGTTCTACGTTGTGAACAGCAGAGGCAGTGCAGCATAATCCATTGTTGTATTGCACTTCTACGCTCTCATGTGGTTGCATCCTATATCCACCAAACCGGACTGATATCGTGAATACTCTTTGGTTCTATTCGGTAAAGTCACGTAGGTAAAAAATAAAACAACAAAAACCACGACGTTTCGGCCAAAACACAAGCGGCCTTCATCAGGTGAAGGGACCAGACTGTCTCGAAGACTGCGCTGGAGTGAAACAGAGCCAAGCTCAGACCACGGCTTTTAAGCAGTCTGGTCCCTTCACTTGATGAAGGCCGCTTGTGTTGTGGCCGAAACGTGATTTTTGTTTTATTTTTTACCTACATGACTTTACCGAATAGAACCAAAGAGTATGGATCCTTGCAGTCACGAAAGCTTCAAATCTAGAATGGATATCGTGAAGTATGGTAAAGTAAAATTTTGATTTAAAGCTTTCGTGACTGCAGGGATTCATATTCTTGGTTCTTTTGGTAAAGTCACGTAGAAGGGAAATAATAAAAATATAAAACAATAAAATTCTCACGACGTTTCGACTGCAACACAAGCAATCATCATCAGGTGTGAAAACCACAGCAAGAAAATTTGAAAAAAGTGGCAGTTATTTTTAACGTTAGCACCACGGAGAGCGATTTGGAAGTTATTCAGATGGACGAGTCCATCTATGTTCGGAAAAGAGGAGGGGAGAGACGAAAATAATGGATGCGGTCTGAAAGCCACCGTAAGCGTGAACAATCAATTAAGACCCGAAATGGTTTATCAAATGCTTCCAATGATTGCTAAGCCAGAATCCATCTTCTCGGTTGAAATTGTCTGTGTTTGTATACAGTGAGGGAAACAAGTATTTGATCCCCTGCTGATTTTGTACGTTTGCCCACTTACAAAGTCTATAATTTAAATGGTAGGTTTATTTGAACAGTGAGATACAGAATGACAACAAAAAAATCCGGAAAAACGCATGTCAAAAAATGTTATAAATTGATTTGCATTTTAATGAGGGAACTAAGTATTTGACCCCCTGAATCAGAAAGATTTCTGGCTCCCAGGTGTCTTTTATACAGGTAACGAGCTGAGATTAGGAGCACACTCTTAAAGGGAGCAATCAATCAGATTCCAAACTCTCCACCATGGCCAAGACCAAAGAGCTCTCCAAGGATGTCAGGGATAATATTGTAGACCTACACAAGGCTGGAATGGGCTACAAGACCATTGCCAAGCAGCTTGGTGAGAAGGTGACAACAGTTGGTACGATTATTCGCAAATGGAAGAAACACAAAAGAACTGTCAATCTCCCTCGGCCTGGGGCTCCATGCAAGATCTCACCTCGTGGAGTTGCAATGATCATGAGAACGGTGAGGAATCAGCCCAGAACTACACGGGAGGATCTTGTCAATGATCTCAAGGCAGCTGGGACCATAGTCACCAAGAAAACAATTGGTAACACACTATGCTGTGAAGGACTGAAATCCTGCAGCGCCCGCAGGGTCCCCCAGCTCAAGAAAGCACATACATGCCCGTCTGAAGTTTGCCAGTGAACATCTGAATGATTCAAAGGACAACTGGGTGAAAGTGTTGTGGTCAGATGAGACCAAAATGGAGCTCTTTGGCATCAACTCAACTCGCCGTGTTTGGAGGAATGCTGCCTATGACCCCAAGAACACAGTTTCAGTTTTTTTCAGTTTTCATTTATTTGGCATAGCCCTGTGAGCCATTCGGCTCTTGAATCGGGTGCAACCGCAACAAACAAAAAACATGAACAATTAAACATCTTAAGTGGCTATGTGACTGCAAACAGAAAATCCAGGAAAAAAAACAGCAAAATATTCCTGAAAAAGCACCATACACCAACGCTGTGTGCAAAAAACCCAGTGGGATGCAAGTCAAACAACAACCACAAGACAACTTAGATTAAGGGCATCAGTCTAACTCCGTACTACAACAAACAAACATGGCCAAACCAAAAAACTTTTCGACATCACAAAAATAAAGCCATAAAAGCAATGTAACAGTGATCATAGGAACTGTGACCGAATTTTCACAATAAACGACATAAACAACATGTAACACCAAACCCTAGAGCTATAGCTGGCTGCATGAGTCACTCCACAACAACAGGAGCATCAGTCGGAGTATCAATTTTTTCAATGCACCTTTAAGATCAGCACACTAAATCTAAATACAGATCATACTTTGCAGCAGTCATCTGGAGCGAAACATTTTATTTTATTTTAGGCCACTGAATAGCAGTGGCAGCTAGGGGTGTACAACTCCTCTAGAGCAGTTTTGAGTGAAGATCGCATAGGTAGTGATTCAAGTTGCAGTTTATTGGCAATAGCATTCCAGACCCTGGGGGCATCAATAGCAAAGGCCCTTCCTCCAGTTTTTGTACGGCAATAGGGAATGTGAAGCTGGTAAATGAGCGAAGACCTGAGGTCAAATTTGTTCTCTGAAACAGAGAGGAGATCCAGTAGGTAGTCTGCAGATTTTTTAGTAAGTACATCGTGAATAAATAAGGTCTGGTGCACAAGCCGTCGAACATTAAGAGATGTTAAGTTGACCCAATGTAGAGATCACAGTGGTGAGTCCTATATGGGCAGTTCAATGCAAATCTTAAGGCCGAGTGATATATGGAATCAAGCTTCTTCAGTACAGTACTTGGGGCTGATTTATACACGATGTCACAGTAATCCACTAGAGGCAGTATGGTAGCTTTTATCAATTCCAAACGGAACATAGGGGGTTGGCAGTGCTTGTGTCGATACAGAAAACCAATTTTTATTTTTGTCTTTTCACCAATATAATCAAAGTGATCTTAAAAATTCAGTTTTGATTCCAGGATGACCCCAATAAACTTATAGATCTTGACTTGCTCTATTTGATAATTATTTAAGGAATGTAATTGGGGAAAAATAATTTCCTGCTTTAGTCCTGGTGAGAAGCATAGCACCTTGGTTTTGGAGGTATTCAGGACTAGTTTAAGAGCAACTAGCTAATGTTGTAGTTTGTTGAAATCACCCTGGAGCATAGCAATCACGTCATCCGGAGAGCACCATCCCCACCGTCAAACATGTAGGTGGAAACATTATGCTTTGGGGGTGTTTTTCTGCTAAGGGGACAGGACAACTTCACCGCATCAAAGGGACGATGGACGGGGCCATGTACCGTCAAATCTTGGGTGAGAAGCTCCTTCCCTCAGCCAGGGCATTGAAAATGGGCCGTGGATTGGTATTCCAGCATGACAATGACCCAAAACACACGGCCAAGGCAACAAAGGAGTGGCTCAAGAAGAAGCACATTAAGGTCCTGGAGGGGCCTAGCCCGTCTCCAGACCTTAATCCCACAGAAAATCTGTGGAGGGAGCTGAAGGTTCGAGTTGCCAAACGTCAGCCTCGAAACCTGAATGACTTGGAGAAGATCTGCAAAGAGGAGTGGGACAAAATCCCTCCTGAGATGTGTGCAAACCTGGTGGCCAACTGCAAGAAACGTCTGACCTCTGTGATTGCTAACAAGGGTTTTGCCACCAAGTACTAAGTCATGTTTTGCAGAGGGGTCAAATAATTATTTCCCTCATTAAAATGCAAATCAATTTATAACATTTTTGACATGCGTTTTTCTGGATTTTGTTGTTATTTTGGCTCTCACTGTTCAAATAAACCTACCATTAAAATTATAGACTGATCATTTCTTTGTCAGTGGGCAAACGTACAAAATCAGCAGGGGATCAAATATTTTTTCCCTCACTGTATACAAACACAGAGACAATTTCAACCGAGAAGATGGATTCTGGCTTAGCAATCATTGGAAGGATTTGATAAACCATTTCAGGTCTTAATTGATTGTTCACGCTTACGGTGGCTTTCAGACCGCATCCATTATTTTCGTCTTCCCCCTCCTCTTCCGAACATAGATGGACTCGTCCATCTGAATAACTGCCAAATCGCTCTCCGTGGTTCTAACGTTAAAAAAACCGCCACTTTTTTCAAATTTTCTTGCTGTGGTTTTCACACCTGATGATTATTGCTTGTGTTGCAGTCGAAACGTCGTGAGAATTAAATTGTTTTATATTTTAAATATTTTATTGTTTCCCTTCTACATGACTTTACCAAAAGAACCAAGAATATGGTAAAGTTACCCTCACTTGTATTTTGTTCATATGCCAATGTGTCTTCATGTGTATCTGTGTGTTTATATAGGGTGGAGCAGTGGTTAGTGTGCTGCGCTACGGACCCAGCTTCCAGAGTTCAATGCCAGCTCATGGCCAACACTAGTGACAATTATCTGAACCGGTCATGGGCCTCCTCTAAGTTGACTCGGCCTCAAATTATTACCTGATGCGATGTGTAAACATTTCCACTACAGAGACAAAGGCCGTCAGGCAGAGTGCTGGCCACCCACCACCTTCATAGGTGCTCGCAAACAGTACTTACCCTAAAAGTCTTGTTAACGCTATACGGGGGATATTTGGCTTTGTATATGCCAGCGTGAATGTTTATATCTCATTGTGTGGGCACATATATAGCTTTGTGTTTTTAATATCTATGAGTAATATCTGTGAGTTTTCCCAGTCTGTATTTTATGCATTCATATTGCAGTGTGCATTGATGTACCAGCTCATGCATGTGGTTTTGTCACACACTGTCACACAAAGGAGATGACAAGAAACGTGTTTGCGTTTCCTGAACACGAGTATTGTGTGGAATGCTTTGTGGTCACAAGCATGCATTATTGGCTGTGCTTGAGTGTTTATGCATGTTCATAGATTCTGCATAGTTGTGTCCTGGTATTGTGTCTGCACGCATGACCTGTGAGGTGTAATTCCATGCAGTGCATTGCTGTGTGGGTGGCTGTATGGGCAGTGCCTAGTCTATTCATCCGAACGGGCACCATCCACATTTCTTTTGAGTTATTTTTAGCTGCCCCTTGTGCTGTAAAGGACAGGAGATATAAATTCTGCACAAGCAACGCGGTTTTATCTGGCCTAATCTGAAGTGCTAATGAATAACCCGTTTTGTAAATCTTTAATTGCAGTAATGCAGCATTGATGGTTGTCATTTTTCAAAAACACGACCAGAAGTTTCCTTGATCCACGATTGTGGCTCTGTGATTCTCAAGTTGGACTTCGCTATAGCAATGTGAAGTATGCACCACTAGATCAGGGCTGGAAACAGCTGGATGGAACACGAAGATGTTTTCTGACTTTTTGAATTCTTAGGTGCACTGTTGAGGTCTTACAGCTACAAAACCTACCATTTAAAATATAATAGGCAATGTTAATGGCACAGTTAACTGTTGCCTTTAGCACTCGGCTTAATTCACTAACTTTACATACGTAGACTGTGAAGTACACAGCGTTCAGTGTAGAGGTACAAGCATAAACTATTTTTAAATAAACGATCACAAAGAGGTGTTTCAACAATGTAAATGTGCAGGGGTAGTGGTGGTGGTGCAGTGGTTAGCTCACTGTACTATGAACCAAACAACTGGAATTCCATCCCTAGCTATGACTTGCAATGACAAGTCGTATCTAAACTGGTTGAGTGTTTTTTAAGCTGGTTCTGGGTTCCCCCCCCCTCCCTCACTTCACTAACCAGTATTGTTATTGTACGTGCGCAAGAGCAATCGCACGCACCGCAAAGGTCTCGTTCTCTTAACACCACCTTCACCTACACCAACGTCCAGAACCGTTCTCCAAATGTGTATTAAACCTCTGCATATTCAGTGGCTAAATCCGCGTGTCGTTCTTCCCCCTGCAGTGCAGAATCATGGCTGGACCTCGCCCCGTGGTACTGAGCGGACCCTCGGGCTGTGGGAAAAGCACCCTCATCAAGAAGCTCATGTCCGAGTTTGAGGGCGTGTTTGGCCTCAGTGTGTCACGTAAGGACATCACAATACACCGCTCAGCTCAGGTTGGAGCATGCCAGCTCACTCTTTCATGTGTGATAACAGCAAGCTGGCAGCCAGCATCACTTTGGATTGTGGATGATAGTGACAAGTGACATGTTCAGCCACATTTGTAAGGGCACTGAGGACAGAATAAATGTTTGTTCTGTGGACTGTCATAGTGATTTGAAAAGTTATGTCAACAATACCTTCTCTCTTTTTCAGACACTACAAGGAATCCAAGGCCTGGAGAAGTAACTGGGAAAGGTAATTGCGGATTGAAAACAGAAATAATGTTTCCAGCCAGGAAAAACAGCTTACTGCAACAGTCTTGCATAAAATGAAATATAAAAATGTGCCACTTGTTACAGAGAAAAACAACGTGATTGTGTTTTCCACTAACTGGGTATATGAGCATCAAACATCATTGTCAAGCATGCAATAAGTTGTCTATCTGTGTGAGAGTCAATATTGCAAATAATTAGCCTGGGTGTTTGTGCAGATTACCACTTTGTGACCCGTGAAGAGATGCTACGTCTCATTGCCGCGAGGGAGTTCATCGAGCACGCTGAGTACTCGGGAAACCTCTACGGCACCAGGTCTCATCTTGCCTTTAGCTAATTGTATTATACTGCGCTTGTCTTAATATGACCTTCAAGTGACCTTTGTTGTGCTCATAATTTTTAAAGATCATGTCATCACAACATATTGCAGCACACCCAGGACCAAGCAGTGCTCTCTTGCCACCGAAAGGCTAATTGTTTCCTGTGTATTGAGCACACAAAGCTTCATAAAAATGCTGTATTGAAAAAAGTTATTTGTTTTGTGGTATGAGCATTACATTTGTGTGCCACAAAATGTGAAATATGCATCCTTCGTGAATGCAAAGAGGCATGCTACTTCAGGGGTGCACAACTTACAGCATGTGGAACCAACCTGCGGCGTGGTTTTGAATGGGGTCCGTAAGTACTCGAGATATTGCGAATGCTCACTGAATAATGCTCTTGTTTGCAAACGTAACGTCGCTCGATAATGGGGCATGACGTTCGCTAGGTTTCAATGTAACACTCTTTACCCATGGGTAGTCGAGAGATTCCCTTTGTGGCACATGCCTTAAAATTACTATGGACCCTTGGTCTAGTTAATATTTTTAATCAGTTAATGGCTTGTATAAAGTAGCATGTGAAATTACATGAATGCAAAATATTTCTGCAATCTTGTCATGTAGTAAGTCTGCAGTGAGGGCAGTGCTGGACAAGAACCAGATTTGCATCCTGGACATAGACATGCAAGGAGTGCACAGCATGAAGAAGACTGACCTCAATCCCCTCTACATCTCCATCCAGCCACCATCCATCACCATCCTGGTACGTGCATTGCCCATTCCACTGGGCCGTATGCTGTACTCAAAGAAGAGTCGAAAATTAAGGTTTAAAGCATGAAGGCAGCAGCTTTGTCCATCTTTCTGCTTGTCCATCTGCATGCTTATGTTTAACATGGAGTCACAATTACTCTGGTAACTATTCAATATTATAAAATATGAAGTTGTGTATTTGGCACTTACTCTACAGAAAACCAGCCAAACTAATTAAAGGATTGCCAAAAACTTGATAAAAAAAAACTTTAATTGAGCAGATAAGCCTTTTCAGCTCGAGTAATGAATTGACACCATGTACACACGTTGCCTCCCCACGACCCAATTACGTGTGATGTCATTTCGCCATGCGGCTTGGAAGGTTATTACACTATATGAAGGCATGCATTTTGGAATCTGTGCGCATGTATGGCTTATCTTCGACGTTATAATTTATCTTCACGAGGCTCAAACCGGTAAATCCGGTAAAACCTGCTGCATGCCGACTTTACAGGAGGAGCGACTGCGTCTCCGGAAGACTGAGAATGACGACAGTCTCAAGAGGAGGTTGAAGGCGGCCAAGAAAGAGATCGAATTCAGTCAGTGCCGATTCCCGTCCATGACTATTGATCGCCGTACCTTGAGCTGAGCTTCAGGGGCATTTTGTGTTGACATTCCTACCCACGGAGCAATGCAGCTGCATTCCTTTCTACACCCATATATGTAGATTGAATCGATTTTGAATCGATCCATCTCTTGTGTAATAATTCCTGGAAAGTGATTCTTGTGTCTTGACTGGATTTTCATCACTAGTGTTTTTTTGTTACCACGAGCCAACCTTGCAAGTCAGCTTGTTTCCACTTGGTTTGTTGATTTTTCACATGCCACATGTTTACTTTGCTCTACACAGGATGCATGCATATCCTCAACTGATTTTATTTTCAGGTAAGGAGCCAGGAGCCTTTGATGCAATAGTAGTGAATGATGAACTACAAGAGGCTTATGCACAACTTAAGGAACTTGTCAAAAAGGTATTCCTCTCATTTTAAACTTGTTATCCATAACCAGTGAGATGTGGTTGCATTACTAGCTGGTTACCAGAAGATGCTGTTACTCTTTGTGGCAATGAAAGGTGGTAAAGGTAAAGGTGCAGCCCTGCAATTACTCGCAACACTGACAGAAAAGTTCCACCTGCAGGGTATTTGGTCTACTCTACCACACTGGCCACACTTTGTCCAACCACACGCAAACTGACATTCCCAATTTATACTTTTGGGAGATATAATCGAACAGGCAATCTCTGCATTGCAAGTCCATTGCGTTAACCATCACACCACGGCAGCATCGCAATGTGCCTATGAACGCTGATTAATTTTCTGTTCCCACCCCCGTCCCCTGCAGGAGATCGCAAAGGTGCAGAATGCCCATGGCTAGAGGCGCATGGCGTGAAGAGGATGAGTGTACGTGCTGGGTTGGCGTGAAGCCTTAGGGAAAGTAACGTACTTACGTTACTGCATTGGCTTCATGGCTGCCATCGTGTGCCCCCTCTCGCTTGTTTCAATCATATCATGTAGTCTTCAATGTTTTATTGAGAGCCTTTTTAATCTGTATACAGGAGAAGCTGAATATATTAGCCCATTATTTAGGAGCAAAGCCAGCTGTGCTCATATTCGAAGTCGTGCTTGTATCAGAAGTCACCCTTTGCCTCCCATCACCAGTTTAATGTAAGCATGTGTTCCTTTTAAGGTGTGATTTATATCCAGCTTCTACGGTATTTCAATAAGGGCCCATTTATCTCCATGTAATAATCTCCCTTGCATTCCTGCACTTGGTATAGCTATTTAGTTGTTTTGCACACCACATTAAAAGTAAAAGGTTTACATTTTAAAGTATAAAAAAATAAGCTGTTATAATTTAGATGACAGCTGGGTTATTTCAGTTTACTTGAATAATCTTATGGGTAGGTCCTATAGTTAAACCTGCTGCTGTCACAATTTATTTTCCTGCATTGGTGAAATTGGACCTCATCGTTTGTTTGTAAAATTCATATCAAAAGCGATTTCAAATCAAATTTTCCCACGGCTAACAGTTATGATAGGTGTAGAGTACTTGTCACATATTCCCACTGCTTGCACATCGCTATATGTTTTACAGCCAGCCGAAGCAGTTTAATAAAACATTTTAGTCGATACAGTGACAAACATCCAGCAGTTGAACCAGTGGGGTTGTGGATGTCGTGTGCTTATTTTTCTTTGTGTTAGTTTCGTAATTTTTCACAATTTTATGCCAATTCTCTCTGCATCGCATCACGATACAAAGTGTCCACTATCCAAATCGCATCACGAAGTGAAGTGTCCTCAGCATTGTCGTGCTCTGATTGAAAGTGCAGTGTATCATGAACTGCGCTGATCCACGGAATATAATGTTACCTCTACTTATCGAAGTTAGATATATACAGTACACATACATATTACAGGTACCCCTCTATTTACGAAAGGGATGCGCTCAAAAAACACGCGCAAAACGAAATTCTGTAAATCGGAATGGCTTTTCACATTAATTTAATACTAAAAATTTGGGATGTGTTTCTGACAGTCATTCCAACTTACTCATAACCTCAAAATGTACACATATCACTTCACAATACAACAATGATAAATGATAAAGAACATACATAATAAAAAATATTAATACATTTTAAGCAAAAATAATTAACCTTTTCAGGGAACTCTCTAAAAGAATGAATGACTAGAAAGGTGATGTGGCGGCATTACTGTTGCACTGTAGGTTTAACGTGACACTGGCGTGGATGGATGACGCAGCTCCCGGGTGGTTTTTGTTTGATGTCATGTCGCGTGCCGTATGAATGTATTCATTTCATGGAAATTCGATTTCGTGAATCAAAGTGTCCATAATTTGTGAATTGTGCTTACACAATTTCGTAAACCCAACGTTTGTAAATCGAGGGATACCTGTAGCACAAGGGATGTATTGTCAGAATGGGAACATTGGAATAGAAATGCTAAATAACGTAGAATCCTTCAGTTTTTCTCTTCGAGTTGGACTCTCCGCGTGTTACATAATCACGTGTGCACGTGTAAGTGTTATACGTTAAAGGCTGGATCGTAATGTATCGTAGCCTTACATTCCTTGGCTTGATTGATCTGTTTTGCTTGTTTGCTCCCCGTGCATCCATGTTGATTGCATTGTCAAGGGAACAGCGGGACAGCAGTAAGTCCTCAACTGCCATTGCAATTGTGATGCAGATGAGGCTGAATGATTTACATGTTGATTTTTCACTTTTTTATGGTTATTTTTAAAGTACAAATTGCATGGCATATTTTTTTGTATTAACCTTTGTGGGTAATACAATATCATTTTTCTGGTTTGTTTTTAAGCTGGTACTAATGTTTCTGGATTTATTTTGTAATAGAGATGCCCGTTAATGTGCCTTTGTCTCACTGGTTGCTTATGCACATTAACTTTGTTTTTCAGTCTGTACAACATATCTATCAACAATGGGAAAGGCATTTTAAGTAACATAAAAATCCCTTGTTTTTCTAACTCGTGAGTCTTGAACTTTTCTTCTCAGAAGTGACCTGTGCATGGATATTAGATGTATATATTTATATGCTGCACAGACAGCGTTGCAACTTGGTGACTGTAATGAAAGTGCCATTTAATTTATGGTGAGCTTAAATAATTAGTCGTTCATACATGCATTTTTCTTGGCCATATCTTGTCAGTGCTCTGCAAGATGAAGCCATCCCCATGCTGGAGGATTGTTTGACCATACTTTACCATTATTATCAGTACTGCTTACAGGTTGGAGAAGGTGGAGGGGCATCCAGGACTGGTTCAGATATCACCACTCATAAGCCATGGCCAATAAAACACAGGTCGCTGGGTTCATAGGGCAGTGCAGTGCACAAATCACTGCACTCCACTCCGTCTATACATGTTCTCAATCTAGTATGCAGCAGCTACAGATAGTATTTAACATGTACAACCGTGCACTGATAGGATTTAATCATCACTAAGACAAAACATGATGAGTGAGTCTGCCTCTTTCGTAAGCTGCTCTTGAACAAAGACTTTTGAGGGGACCTTGCAATTGAATGGTAAATGTAAGGCCAATTTGACAGCAGCAAATAGCAACCAGATTTTCAGGCAAACCTCAATTGTTCATGGAGCCCGCCTCCTCTCAAGAGACTTTGAAGCAGCTGTGAAAGAAAAGGTCACGATGCACGAGATAAATAGACAATGAAGCGTTATACGCCATTCTCAACGTGGGTGCCGCTCCGTGCAAAGGTTTGCAGGCAGTGCAAATATACCGGAGTCTATGGGCGGGAGGGCCCAGGCGCCGGGTTATGAAGAGGCGGGGGGGGCATTGGACTGCGGTCTTTATTTCATCCCTTGCATCATCGGGTCCACACCTCCTTCGCCAGGTGTGACGCAGTCTGTACCACCCTGACATCAACGCAGCTCGTCATCCTGCCACAGCCATCTCGGTAGTGCAGTGGTCGAAGCCCTTGGCTCGTTAATTCGGAAGGTTATGATTTTCATATTCCATGTTGGACCTCAACCCAGCCCATGAACCATCTGGGTCCAAATAAACTCCCAGTTCGTCAATTATTTGTTTTATTATATGGCAAGGCTGGCCACTGCCACATGAATGTAGAATTTCCATACTGGCTTGGGGCTGCTATCAGAGATGAGTGATGCCTCGTTGCTCGTTTGTGTTCCTGACTTCATGATTAATCCGTCACGAGCGAAATATAATGCTTGTTCCATTTTGCTTCCAACATAATTAAAACATGTATTTATTTTGTATGCTTTTTTCTACTAATTTTATTCACATTGCTTTAAAACAGCAGCACTTTTTTTTTATATTACACAATTATACAAAGGTTATTCCAAAACCCTCGTCTCCCGAGACATGACGGTAACTTTAGTTCTTCAACAAATTATCGCTTTTCTTGGAAATAACAAGCGTCACGCACGTTAATTAAAACATATTAATTATACACAGCCTTCATCTTGTGGCACCACCCTTGGCCAGGGCTGGATTTAGACATTTTATCCTCTGGGACGCTCTGGCAGAAAAGACCACCCCCGGCTCCTCCACGTAGACACACAAAATACCACCTTAATGAAGGCAATATTGTTTATATCCTTAATTTTAAAAACAATACTATGAATAAACAGTCCTTTTTTTGTTCATAGAAAATTGTAACGATATATGGAGTTTTGGGCCCTGGATAAATATCCACCCCACCCCCCTTCCCAAATCTGGCCTTGCCCATGGCAATCTACGGTGGGTGGCTTAACATTCACCTCTGCGCCACAAGCACGTAGTGTGTATTTAACCAGCACCGCCCATAGCCGGCATGCGTCCCAGTGGAAGAGAAACCACCTGAGCTCGACCCGTGCAACACAGCACGCCCCCCATCGTGGGAGAGGCGGAGACATTGATGCCCGCCAGGCCACGGCTGTCTCTTTAAATCAGGGGTGGGGAACCTTTTTTTCTGCCAAGGGCCCTTTGGATATTTATAACATCGTTCGCGGGCCATACAAAATCATCAACTTAAGAATTAGCCTGTTACATTTGGTCAAACATTTAATTAACTCACCCCTAATGCGATGGCTGGAACTGCTTCTCTTTGGTGAGGCATGCGATGTTAGCTGGTATTGATGATGTTGCTACTCGCAACTGCTTTTCCAGGTTTGCTCCTATATTTATTGAATTTCGAGTCCCGCCTGCGGTTGCCTTGGCAGGGCCAGACCAAATGATTTCGCGGGCCTTATATTGCCCGCGGGCCGGACGTTCCCCACCCCTGCTTTAAATGAACACGTAACACCCCACCGCCCGTCCAGACCGGCGATCACACAATTCCCGTAGTAGTAGGAGTATGAACACAGCAATTACTGCTTTAGACTAAACTTTAAAATGTACTTCATGACATCCATGTACACACTTCAAATGTCTAATAATAATTTAAGGCCATGCCATGTCAGTTATGGATGTTGTTTGACCATACTTCACTACGCTGGTTAGTGCCGGTGCTGGTTGGTGCAAGGTTGAGATGGGGGGGGGGGGGGTGCAAGCAGGATCTGTACGATCATGGCCGGGGATTGAATTTAGGGTGCCGAGTTTATAGCATGGTGCGTACACCGCTTGGCCACAGCTCGACTCAGATGTGTAAAGGATCAGTAACAAGAACCCCTTAAAAGGCACATGGTGCGGGCTAAGCACGCAGCGCGTGCGTTCATGGCTCTCTCTGCACAACGCACGCGGGGATCAGCGGGTGATGTGGGTGGAGGAGAAGATGTGAATCATTGTTGTTGGGGGGTGGAGGGTGTATGGTTACCCATGTAAAAATGTGGCATCATGCCCCTCTGCTATTATTTCTGAGAATTGAGGGGAGCAGTAGCCTTGTCCAAAGATTCCTGTTCGTTGCAGGGGAGCTAACCAGACGTGGCTATGTTTTTTTGACAGCCTCGTGGAAGCTACAGTGTTTTGGCAGCTGGCTGTGTGACAGAGAATTGTCGCCCGGCGTAATCTCCATCATGGGGCAGTGAGAGCGTCGGTAGAGTGAGCGGTGCAGTCGGCACTTTCTACGAGTTGCTCCCGCTCCAAATAATCCCCTCCTGGGTGCACTAACAGCTCAGGGCATGTAATGGTGCGCCGATTCATCAGTTAAAACCGACGTTTACCCTCGCGATACACCTCAAGTCGTGTGCGTGAGAATTACATCACGGTTTGTAAAAGCCGTATGCAAACGATATGCGAATGGTACATTCAAGCTAAATGAGCGAACCCAACTGTTACGAATGAGATGGGGGGGGGGGGAATAGAAATAATAAAAACTAGATACAAAAACTGGTAAAGACAATCGAATTAGCATGAGGGGTGGGTGGGGGGGGTTGGTGAATCGTTAGGGGCCATCCATTGAGTAGGTACGCAAAAATCTGTCAAAACTTCCCCCCCCCCTCCCTGTACGCAGGCGTACTCTTTACACCCCCCCCCCCCGAATCCTATAGAACGGCCGATATTTAATCCACGCAGAAACGATCAAGGATTTTTAATAATATGAACGTGTTTAAGCAAACAGATAGTCCACCGCCGGACTATCTAACTCATTTGAAGGCCAATGTAGACAAATTATAATCGAGGCTTTACCTCCCCCCCCCCCCGTTTTTTATGCGTACGCACATTGTCAGTAGACCCCTCCCCATACGTAAGCGTACGCATTTGGGTCAACCCCCCCTCCATGCGTACGCACTGAATGTATGGCCCCTTACTTGACTGCTGTGAACGACAGTATGCGGTTTGTGCTGCAGGCCGGATGCTGAGAGGAGGGCCCCCCTCTAGGGGCGGCCCCACATTAAGGCGCGTTTTGGGGCACGGTCCGGGGAGGGGGGGGGGGGTCACTGCGAGGGCAGAGGGGGCGATCCCTGCCGGTCAAACTCCCCAGCGGGGCTGCGCAGCTCCCCCACAACCACACCGTGCACCCGTGCCACGCAGTTTATTAATACAGCACTCGAGTCGAGACTCCCAGAGGTCATGGTTTAGACTTTATAAATGTTGGGCTCGACTTTAGCGGTCCTCATCTCTGTTCTAGAGGTCCTGGTCGAGGCACTAGAGATCCCAGTCTCTGCTGTAGAGGTCATAGACTATCGAGATCCTGGTCCAGATTCTGGATGTCCTGGTTTATGCCATTAGAGATCCTGGTCTAGACTCTGGAGATCCCTAGACATGCCCTACAGGTCCTGGCCTTGGTTCTGTAGCTCCTTCCTCTGGCCCTGAGTCTGGGCCGCCGTGGGCCCCACATTCTGCCGCGTGGCGACACGGCGCCGCCGCTCCTCCTCAGCACGAATGAAGGTGCGGAGCGCCCGGGACGGGAAGAGCAACGAGGAGCGACGCGAGCGACTCACGGGGTCATCCTGCAGCCACGGCGCTGCCAGGCACTCGGGCGAGGTGGGACGGCTCCTGCAACGCAGCGACAATGCACCATGTACACACGCCGCACTTTTGTCGGCCGGGTCGTGGGGGTTGTTTTGTCGACACTTCAAGCCTGCCGGTCAGTGCAGACCGCTAAAGGCGGAGAGCAAACGCGTTGGAGCATAGAAAGTTTAAGAAAACAATGGGCTTTGCTGCACTGCCCTCTGCTGACGTAACTTATGCATTCGCACGTTTACGCTCCCTCGCCTTCACCAACCCGCACTGATCAGCGCGGCCACAGTACGGTCTAATAACCCCCACGAGCTAAACGGTGTGAGAAGACCCTAATCCACTCATCCGGCAGTGGATTGACAAAAGAACTATGCAAGCATATGAACGCACACGGGCAGCAACTCGTGACTCACACGGGGTTTAGGAGGAGTATGTTCTTGAGGAAGAGTACCGCGTTCCTCGACACCTTCGAGTAGCAGCTGCCGAAGTTGACCTCTGCCCTGCGGATGTTGGCGCACGTCTGCTCGACGCTCGGCGCCAGGAACGGATGCCCGCCGCTGAGTCTGCCGTCCGCACCGAGCACCCACACACAGCAGTGGGCACCGGTAAAGCACGCACACTACGGGTCCCACCACCGTCGGTTGCGGCTTGTGTGCCGTACATAGCAGCAGCATCATGGATTTCGCACATAAAAAGGCAACCTAGACAATAATCATCTCGCCCTGACTCTGCCACAGCCCTATCGCTGATTGAGTATTTTATAAACTCTCCAGGGTTATCCGAGTCACTCTCACTTACGGATGAGAGTTGGAGGTTAGGGCCGCATTGTGGGTTGCTGTGTGGTACGTACACGATAAATGTGATGACGCCCAGACCCCAAATATCTGCAGGGGTGCTGAACGCTCCTCCCTTTATCACCTCCGGGGCTGGAGGCAGAGGAAGGTGGTGGGGTGGTACAATTGGGGTCAGGGTAGGGAAGAGAGAGCAGTAAAACCACAATAGTTACAGGACGCAGAGATAAAATGTCAGTCCCACTTGAGGTATCATCGTCTGCTGGATGACAGCCTTCTCAAGACATGGCAATTTCGCACAGTCTTGTGATGCAACAATCCATCTAGCTCCTGCACTAGAAGGGGGTTCATTGCTCCATCTCCGTGGTGGCATCATCTCAGACGTGATCCTTTGGCTCAACCACCAGTCATCATCCCTTCTCGCAACGCATCCTGCCAAAGCCCAATTACTTATGCGTAAGAGTCAGTGTTATATCTCTAACTTGTGCATGTTTTCTGATACGGGTGTCCTTCTTTCTCCCAGCCACTCAGTCAACCATCCACAAAGTCATCCAGTCACCCATCTACTCAGCCACCCAACCACCCAACCACCCATCTACTCAGCCACCCATCTACTCAGCCACCCAGCCACCCATCTACTCAGCCACACAGCCACACATCTACTCAGCCACCCAGCCACCCATCTGTTCAGCCACCCATCTACTCAGCCACCCATCTACTCAGCCACCCATCTACTCAGCCACTCAGTCACCCATCTATTCAGCCACCCAGCCACCCATCTACTCAGCCACCCAGCCACCCATCTACTCAGCCATTAGCCACCCATTTATTCAGCCACCCAGCCACCCATCTACTCAGCCACCCATCTACTCAGCCACCCAGCCACCCATCTATTCAGCCACCCAGCCACCCATCTACTCAGCCACCCAGCCACCCATCTACTCAGCCACCCAGCCACCCATCTATTCAGCCACCCAGCCACCCATCTACTCAGCCACCCAGCCACCCATCTACTCAGCCATTAGCCACCCATTTATTCAGCCACCCATCTACTCAGCCACCCATCTACTCAGCCACCCAGCCAGCCATATATTCAGCCACCCAGCCACCCATCTATTCAGCCACCCAGCCACCCATCTACTCAGCCACCCAGCCACCCATCTACTCAGCCACCCATCTACTCAGCCACCCATCTATTCAGCCACCCAGCCACCCATCTACTCAGCCACCCAGCCACCCATCTACTCAGCCACCCAACCATCCATCTATTCAGCCACCCAGCCACCCATCTACTCAGCCACCCATCTATTCAGCCACCCATCTATTCAGTCACCTATCTACTCAGCCACCCATCTATTCAGCCACCCAGCCATCCATCTACTCAGCCACCCAGCCACCCAGCCATCCATCTACTCAGCCACCCAGCCACTCAGGCACCCCGCCACCCACCGCTGTACTCCAGGGTGCCGCTGCTCCCGCTGTTGCCCCCCGTGCCCAGCGCGGCGACTTTCCGTGTGCTGCCGAAGTCGATGAGTTTGAGCGTGCGTGTGGGGCTCACGACGACGTTGGCGGGGCACACGTCCAAGTGCAGCAGGCCACGCCCATGCACGTGCTCCAGTGCACGTGCCAGCTGGCGCAGCAGCAGCACCAGGTCCTCCTCGGAGTAGGCAACCCTGTGTGCGCAGGGTCACGGGGGGTCGAGGCGCGTGTTTTTACCCAGAGTGGACGTACCTCTTTACCTCTTCAGACCAGGAATAGAATTGTGTTGTGAGCGCGGAGCGCGGGACAATATCAGGGAAAGGACGGAGGGGGGGAGCTGTCGTTACAGTTTGTGTTAAGGGGCCGTCCATAAATGACGTCACGCGATTTTGGACGATTTTTGATCCCCCCCCCTCGTCACACGGCGTCACAAAAAGTCAGACCCCCCCCTCAAATATGACGTCACAAAGCTCTGTCCCCCGCCAAAACCATATTTCCATTTTGAAAATAAAACATGCATCAAATCGCTTTAAACTATTGTCATTGTAGTGTGTATTTAATGTGGCGCTGCACTCTGATGTTGTAGGAGAAAACATTTATTAAAATGTATATTTAATTAAGTGGAACGTGTTGTCTATATTTATTTAAAGTTGCGCTTTTGATGTGACGTCACATGTCTCAAACCCCCCCTCGTCACACATCATCAGAAATGTCTGACTCAACCCCCCTCGGTGCGTGACGTCATTTATGGACGACCCCCAAACACACACGCATAGACACACGTAGACACACACAAAGTGAGGTACTGTGATATGTGCACACGCAGAACAAGCCAGACACACAAGCACAAAGGGAGACACACGCACACACACATGGACAGTGCCAAACACATGCACATACATACGGACACAAATGCACAAAGAGAGACAGGCACACGAATACACATGCATAAATAGAGATATTAATGCACACACACAGAAACACATGTACACACACATTGACGTAGCCATGCACGCAGACGCAAAAAAAAGATCCCCCATATAGCAACTACTTAGAACGGCACGGCATTCGAGGGGGTGATGTGTACACACCGCACCAGGTACTCATGTAAGGCTGATGCGACTTAGGAGAGGCCCAGGACCGGTTTAGATATTCGCCGCTGATGTTGGCCGTGAGCGGGAATCGGACTGGCGTCGCCAGTTTTGCAGTGAAGTGTGCTCACCACTACACTACCACTCCCCACACCCACAACAATAACAACCGCCGTTTACCACTAAGTGCCAGACGAGGTGCACCTTGAGGCGTGGAGCTGGTCACCCCTCCACCTCAATTACCTGACCAAATAACCACAGCGAAATCACCACAATAAGCAAGCGCCGGAGACCCTCGGGGGAAGAGGCGTCTCTGAAGTCTTCTGGCCGAACCCCAATTAGTGGCCCCAGGAGACACTACCCACCCCCTCCCCACCACCTTAGGGCTCCTCCAGGAACAGCAGCAAAACCACCACGGTTGACCACGTGCAATGACCTGCCCCCTGCTGGCCGTCTGTGAAAAAGAGCTTTGCAGCTCATCGGATTCCTCCGGCGTAAGTAAATATTCTGATTCTGACAAACCCACGCAACACTCGACCGCCCTCCGGCGCATGTCCGCACTCGCCTCTCGCACAGGTGCTGCAGCAGCTCGCTGCCGCCGACGAGCTCGGTGACGAGCACCACGTGGCGCGGCGTGACGAACGCCTCGTGCACGGCCAGCACGTGCTCGTGGCTCAGCGAGCGCAGGGCATCGAACTCGGCGCGCGCCAAGGCGCGGCTCTCCTCGTCCGCCGCGGCCAGCACCTTGGCGGCGAACGCGCGGCCCGTGGCGTTCTCGCGGCACACCCGGATCACGCCGAAACGGCCCCTGCCGCGCCGTCCAAGCAGTTCGAGCGTTCAAAACGGGGGCAAACATTTTTGTTCGTGTTTTTTTGGCTTGTCCCATAATTCTATGCCGGTTGTGATATCGGCGCGATGTGGCTACACGAAAAATCTATTTGGATCTCTTGCAGAATGTGGGCGCTGAAGCGGACACCACAGAGCTGCCTCTGAGATCCCACCCACTCTACCACCGTTGTGTGACACACCCAATAAGATAAATGAGCACTCAGGTGAAACGACGAGACTAGCTCATGTGCAAGAGTGCGATGCATTATGGCATTGCAAGACCGTGAGCAATGGTGTAGCAATGTATGTATGTTGATCACCTTTCGCACTGTACGTAGCCAACCGTGCTAATCGGAGGTGCGGGGAAGGATCACAAACTAAACACAAAAAAAGCTTGTGGCTGATGATGAGGTTGGTGAGTGAATATGCGACATGAGTACCTGGCCTTCTCCTCCAGGAAGGTGTAAGGAGCCTGCGGGTGGCCCTGCGCGTGGCCCTGCGCGGTCGCCACAGTTGCCGGTGGGCCCGCGATGTCACGACGGGACCTCGCTGTCACTCCCAAAGCTCGACCTGAAGATGCATGGCGAGACCCGGTTTAAACTCGCCACACACCCGCCCCCCTGGTGCAGCCAGAAGCAGTCTCACGTCGAACACGCGCGCCACCTAGTGACGGAATTGTTACACCGGCCCAAACCCAAATTTATGATTAAAAGAAGCGGACACTTGAACTCCTTCATATATCTGTCCCTGCACATACAAAATGCAAGTATCTTTTACATTTACAACCCCCCCCAACCGGCAGGCCTTTTGTCCGTGCATAATTCCGCAGCGCTGGTTCAATGCAAGCAAACTCTGGACCGGTTTCGACGTCTCATCATCAGCGTCGAGGCATTTTTAGGAGGGCAGAAATCATGCACTCTCAAAATGCCTCGGGGCTGACAGTTTTCCAGAAAATAGCGAGCGAGAAATTAAGTCCTGGCTACAAGTAGTTACAGGAAGCCACGAAGATGGTGGAAGACAGGAGCAGGTGGAAAGATCTCACGCAGCCCCATCGCATCGAAGATAAGACGGGAGGGAACTCGTCAAAGTATATTGGCCACATCGCCGCGGCCGTCTCCCCGCACCTCCAGGGATGAGCGCGGGCTCCGAAGCGGGGCTGCCGCGGCCCTTGCCAGCGCGCGTTGCGCACGCCACCCTGAAGCGGTAGGCGAGGCCCTGGCACAGGCCACCCACGTGGTGGTACGTGTCCGAGAGGCCGCTCGCCACCTCTTTCCAAGGCTCCCCTGGGCCTACGGTGGTGCAAGCATCACAGGCAGCACGTCAATGAAGGTAAGAAGGGGGCACTGGCATAGTGGTGTAATGTTACCAGCGAATGAGTCCTTGTCAACCTGGCAGACTTCTTAGAGTGTCCCTGAGAAAATGTCTCTCTGTGTCTCTGTCCATGTCTCTCTGTGTGTGTGTCTCTCTGTTTCTCTCACCCTCTGTATGTATTTGTGTGGGTGCGTCCTCTCCATAAATCTGTCAATGTCTCTGTCCATGTCTCCGTATTTTGGGGTTCCCTTCCCCCTGTCTGCACAGCGCCCTACGGGTTGTGGCGTCGTCTCTGTTCACGGCACGCAGGGATTTAGCTACCGGCTTGCATCTCGAGGCAGTACGTGAGCGGCGTGCGCGCCTGCACTGGCTTCCACACCACGAGGGCGCCACTCTCAAACACCTGCGGCACCTCGGGGGCCGCCCCCGTCCAGCTTGGGGGCTCTGACACACCGAGAGGGAGAGGGAGACAAAAGCATGAAGGGAGACATGGGCACGGAGAGGGAGACACGGGCAGGGAGAGGGAGACGCAGGTAGGGAGAGGGGGACAAAGGCATGGAAGAATACAGGGGATGGATGAGCAGCCACAGGCTGTGTCAAATCGGCTATTAGATGTGTCTACACGTGCACTAGTAAAATGTACAGCATTCGAGAACACTTCGGTATACAAGGAGAGAACATTGAATGGCCCACACACACACCCATTTGCTATATGCAACTTAAAGCTGGTCTCACAATACATTGTTGGCATTTGAAGATAACAACCAGGGCCTGTGGTGAAATCACTGGACCCGCGACGAGAATGTTGTCAAAACACGGCTCTGTGGTGCTCCGATAAAGCTGAGGTTATGATCAATTGGAGAGATAGTACTGGTCACTAGTTGGCTCGTTAGTTAAGGTTAGATCTGGTGCTTGCGGTGGCGGTACTAGCACGAGCGAGCATGCAGGAGGTGGTGGTTGACTAGGGAGGTACCGGCACGAGCGAGAGTGCAGGAGGTGGTGGCGATGCCGAGGGAGTTGACGGCCATGCACTCGTAGACTCCCGCGTCGGCCATGCCGGCCCGCACGATCGTGAGCAGCTGCCGCCCGTCCGCTGACCCGGCCAGCCGCACGCGCTCATCCGGCTCCAGCAGCTTCCTGTCTGCTCCGGCGGCCGTGGCCACCACAGAGCACAGAGGGGGACACAGAGAAGAGCACAGGGGGCAGGATGAGAGCGAGCTGCAATGCGGCACCCCCTCAATTCAGAGCCTACATGGCTCCTCTTGGCTACCCCACATGGCTCCCCTTGGCTACTCCACATGGGTAACTTTGGCTACTCCACATTTAGGATGCATTTAGAATGTGGTGAATGAGAAGCGAGGACACCACGGTGTCTGTATAACGGAGGGGGGGGGGGGTGGGGGGCACAGTCGTACCCTTGAGCCACGAGATGGTGGGGGCAGGACTCCCAGTCGGGCTGCAGCACAGAGTGACAGGCTCCCCCTCCACCAGCAGCTCGTCCTTGAGCTTTACGGTGAACGCCGGCAGGCTCTCTGTGGCACACGCCTGCTCAATGAACGTTCTTCGCGATCGCTGCATGCGACACGTGTGTTTTAGCCATGTGGTAGGATAGTGCAATCGTCCCATAACAATAAATCGATTTGTTGATGGAGATAGATAATTATGCCGTCAGCACACGAATGGTGCGTTTTTTAATGCACTGCTGTATTATGATTTATGCAAATAATCAGTTCGTGCGCAGGTGCTACATGCATTGTTACATGTGAGGTGACACAAGTAAGGTCACTATACTGTAGCGCCAGCCACTGATTCTGGAGTGCCACTGAGTGTCGGGAACCTCCATAGGAGGCTTGAGGGACACGTGGCCGGGAGCCGGGAGCTCCTGACTTGATACAGCAGGGGGCGTGGCCGAGGGCGGAGCAAGGCCACGAGCAGCGGGATAAAGGGGGAGCCCAGAGAGGGATCGGGGTTCGTTTGTGGGGATCGTACTGGGACTCTTCGCTCTACGCTCCCTGTTCGTCGGTTGAACCTTAGCTGGGGATTGTGGGTCAGACAGCGTGTGTGCTGACTGGCCCGTTCGCTAGGGTTCACTCGCACGCACATAGCGACGGTATACCTACACCTAGCTATAGGACCCGAAGTGGGTACAGTGTGTTTATTAAACGTGTTGCCTCCAACTATAGTGTGTGCGGCTCAGTGTTAGTAGCTTGGGGAGGCATTTATCCAGTGGTAAATTGACCATGTCTGACGATTATGCAAATTATATGTAAATATATGAATTGAGGATAGTGAAGCGAATGTGATGCAATGAATACGTTGGTATAAACTAGCCATAAAAAATTTAACGGGATCCCAAATTAAGCAGTCACCCTGATTCATGATGGTTCACCGAATCGTGGGGGAAGGCAGTGATTTGTTACAGGGTCTTATTGTAAGGGCAGACCGTGGCGGTTGCGTATCAACCATGCAATAGTTGTGGGTAGAAGGAAGGCGGCAATACCAGGCGGGGTAGCTAACATCTCGCCACCGTGGCGCCCATGACACGACACCGACAGCACAAGTGAAGTAAAGCTGAGGAACAGAGAGAAGACGAAGACATCGACGATTCGCACCGGAGGAGCGCAGCGACCGCCGCACGGACTCCTTGAAGCCGGAGAGCCGCGCGGCAGGCGCCGGGTTCTCCCGGGACACGGAGGCGAGGCTGTCACGCGAGCTGCTGCCCGAGTCTTGATGCGGCGAGGGGCTCCGGTCGCGCCGGTTCAGCCGGCTCGCGCCCCAGCGGTCCCAGCGCGAGCGCCGCTCCGGCTCCTCTGCCAACGGCAAACGTTGAGGAGGCAGATCCGTACGGAAAATTCAAGGTCGCGCACGGGCATGTGTTTGTGTGTGCGTGAAATTGTGCGTATGGGTGTGTGCGAGAGAGCGTGCGAGTGTGTGAGTGTGTGTGCGTGTGCGCATTTGGGAAGTGGTAGCGTAGCAGTTAGTGCATTGTGCTACGAACCCAGTCACCCGAGTTCGATTCCCGCTGATGGCCAGCAACACCAGTGACGATTATCTGAACTGGTCCTGGGACTCCCCTAGGCCAACTCAGCCTCAAATGAGTGCCTGGTGCGATATGTAAACATCGCCATTGGGGAGACAAAGGCGGCCGGGTGTGGTGCTGGCCACTCACCCTCTCGTTTGCCGTGCCGGCCTTCAGAGATGCTTGCTATCAGTACTCGCCCCAAAAAAGTCTATTAAGGCCATACGGGGGATCTTTGTGTGTTTGCCCATCCATTTGTTTAGTTTGCATGTAAGAATGTGGGGTACGTCAGCTTGCGCGCGCGTGCGTGTGAAAGCGCGTGCTCACATTCGTGCGTGCACGCGCTTGCCGCGCGCGCGGCATGCGTCTGTGCGCACAACAGCGCGTGCCATTCGTTACCCGTATCCGTGCTGGCGCTGGTCACCGAGCGCATGGAGCTGCTGGAGGGGGACGGGGGCGGCTTGACGCCGCGCGACAACGCACGCCCCCCCTCGTCCCCGGACAGCTCGCGCAGGGATGCGCCCTCCGACCCCGTCCTGCGCAGGGGCGCCCACTCCGAAGCGGCGCGCCCCAGGCCCGTCTGCTCGTCCGCGTCGTCCGTGGCCGCGTCGAGGCTGCCTGCGCGCGTCTCGCCAAACGCCCTGCGCCGCGCGGCTTGCGCGTCGCCGCCGCCCGCCCGGTCCTCGGAGCGGCTGCGTCCCGAGCGCAGGGACAGGCCGGACACCGTCGCCTCGATCCTCCTTCGCAGGGCCATCGCCGGTGACGATGCGCGACCCAACGGGCCGTCGCCGCCCTCCGCCGCCACGTCCCGCACCCCGTCCCGGTCCCTGGCCGCCTGCTGCCCCTCGGTGGCCGGGGCCTCCCCAAGCTTGTGCTCTGACTCGATCTTCTCAGTGGAGCCGATCCGTTTGAGTCTGGAGGAAAACTTCTGCATCATGGTGGGGGTCTTGCTCCTGCCCTCACTTTCCCTCGACTCTGTGCCCTCTGTAGACTTTCGCTCGGTCGACGGGGACCTCTTGAACCGCTGCGACAGTCGCTTCACGAGGCTCCCGGGCTCCTCCGCGGGTTCCCGAGTCAGCTGCTCTTTGCTCGCCATCGCCGTGTCAGAGATGCTCCTGTCCCCTTTTCGAGATACCGCGTTGCTGAGCATGGACCCCTCGGGAGAGCTCTGCTGGAGCTGCCGGTAGAGCACCTGGGTCACTGGCGCCTCTGCCACCAGAAGTTCCGCCTTAGTCTGAGACACGGATTGCTTTGGCGTACTCAGCGATCCGGCGCGCACATTCACGGGTCTTTGCCCCAGCCCCTCGTCTCTCGGCGCGAGCTGAAGCCTCGTTGTGCTGCCGTTGTTTGAGAATCGTTTCGCCATTTCCCTCACACTGCCATCGGTCGACGCCGCGTTGAGCAGGCGAGCATAACGCCCGACCGTCTGAGGCTTTGACCCGTTTAGAAGTGGATTCGTATTTGTCGTCTCGGCCTCTCCTCCACCCGTGGTCCTCGTTACCCAGGGAGTACCGTTATCCGCTGCCTGTGATGTCCGCGCCTCCGTCGCTTGAGGTTTCAGCACGACCGAGCCCCCGGGCTCCGGGGTTTTTTCTGTGAACTGCGGCAGCCTTGTCGCTGCTGCCGCCTGCAGCTGCCGGCCTCTGCCATTCTGAGCGACTGAGCTTTGCGAGCGCTGCATGATGGTGGGCTCGGCCTTTTGCTGCCGTAGGCACCTTTCATTTTCCGTTGCCACCACCGTTGTTTTCCTCGAGTCTTCATCGGGCGCGCTTCCCCCCTGCTGATTTCGCAGCATCGCGTCCAATGCGGTTGGCGTGGCTGAGGACTGCCCTCGTTGCTCGAAAGCGAGCTGCCTTCTCAGTGCAGGCTCCCTGCCGACTGGGATACTGCCAGACGACCGGAACACCTCCGGTTTCCTGCCCGATGCGATGTCCTCAGCCTCGGAGGAGGACGCTCCCCGTTCAAGTCGCGTGCTCCCGGCAGGGTCACTCGAGCTGCGCTGGTGAACCTCCCTCACGAGGGACCTCCTCGGCGCCACCAGCGGACTCTCCGCCAGGAACGTCGAGGGTCGATCTTTCACCAGTTCCAGCGGCCCCCTACTTTCTGTGGAGCTCTCAGAGGGAGGGCCTAGAAGCGTCAAACCAGGGCTCCGGCTTCTTGGTGGGAGCTCCAAGGATGCTGACTTGCTCAGGTGCGGCTTCAGGTACTGTGAGGCCGCCGCGGCGCCGTCCTGCGTGCTCCTGTTCGTGACAGAAGCCCGGCCATCCTGAAAGGCTGCGTCGGCCGAGTTGGTCCTTTGGATCACGCCTCTCTGAGCCGCTCTGCGCTCCGAAAACGACTGCAGTCCCCGTTCTATCGCCGCTTCCTTGCTGCCGCACTCCCCGTTCCGTTGCACCACCGCCCCGAGTCGGCCGAGCACCGCGGGCTCCGTGTCGGAGCCCAAGGTCCCCCGTGCGGAGGAACCCCTACTATCGTCCTGGCTCCGAGCCGAAAAATCTGGACGCAGTGCGTCCAAACCTAATCCATTCGAGCTTTCGGAACCACCTGGGTCTTCCTCTCCGGACGAGGAAGACGAGGAGGAGGAGAAGGAGGAGGAAGCAGCGGCGTCTCGAAGTTGCTTGGCCGTGCGGCGGGAGACGCGCGGGGCGACGTGGCCCGACAGCACCTCGGGGATGGAGCGCAGCACCACGGCCGACTTGTAGCGCACCAGGGAGCGCTGCTCGCACACACACGCGGCACGGCAGCAAGGCTCAGTCTCCCTGCCAGCAATGGGGTGAAGCTCATTTGCCCGAGTGAAATCGAGTTATGGAAATTTATAAATTGCTACGGCAGGGAGCAGCCTAACCGTAGAAGAATCTCTGGGATTTTTGTTTACTTTTTACCCAATTACATTCCAATTTTGCACTCAGTATCAGGTCACGAGGCAGCCATTTTTCAATCAGAACACTGCAGCTAGTAGTGCATCACACTGTGTTTGAGAATGCCCTGAGAAGGTGATATCACAGAACTATTTCTAGAGGACTTTACGCCTTTTATTTCCTCAGCACATGCTGCACACACACGCTCACCTGCAGCCTTCGGCGGGACAGGAAGAATTTGAGTCGATCCGTGCTGATGTTTGTGACTGCTCGCAAAGTTGTGAAGCTCTGTGGATGATGAGGAAAATACACATCGCACCATTAGAAGTCACTTAGCTCCATGGACAATTACACCAAATCCATCCAGTGATGTGCGACATACCGTGCCAGGGTAAAGCCACGGCATTTGTTTCAGTGTGGGTTTTAAGAGCTGTTGTAGTTTGGCTCTACGAGTCATCCCGTACGCTCATCCGACTTAAAAGGAGTCACTCCACCACTGGATAGACTCGATCCATTTTTATGGTTTAGGGTCGTATATAGGTGTTTTATTCATTTGTACAGTTATATTCACCTCATTGCATTAAATCACAAACAATCCTCATACGCACAATTTGGTGTACGCGGTGTGAGAATGAGAATGGATTTTTTTTTTTATTGACGAATCGATGCATCGTCACACGCTTAATGCTCATGAAGCCTCACGAGCCGCCGCACGTAATCGTGGCCATAGCGAGGTGTTGGTAGTGCTTCTCAGCTTTTGCGAAGCGCTCTTACCTTGAACCACGGGTGCTTGAGGCAATCGTCAGCCAGTGGCCTCCGCCTGCGATAAACACAATCAGGTGGCAGCGTGACCACGTGCGAGCGGCCGCCAGAGTCTGCTCACGGCTCCAGGCTGAGGAGGCTACACACTCCGCCCCGAGCTTGCCAGGCCCGTGTGACATATGCAGGTGGACTGAAGCGCGCTGGCAGCGGCTTCCCGCATAGAGACCCATGGACTCACGCAGAGACCCAGAGGCTCGGCATAGAGACCCCATGAGAAACTGGAATGCGCTCGCAGTGCAAGCAGCTTCCCTGGAGAGTTGCTGCCATGGGAGCCCATGACGGGTGCGTCATTGTTATCACTACACGTTTGCCATCCCATTCTAGTTATCAATTCAATTCATCTGTGTGCGTCACCAGCTTCGACTGGATAAGCCGAAGCAAACTTCGTTGCTTCCTCAAACTGACGGTAACTAGGTTTCCTCTTGGGAATATGAAGTTTTACTCCACTCGTCACGAGCGCGAAATCTGAATCCTACTGTCACATTCACTGCTTGCTCCGTGCAATGATGCGAAGAAGAAAAACAACCTAAAGAAAGTGAAATATATTTTTTATGGTCTTGAGTAAGTTAAATGTTTTCATTTGAACCTGAATACTCTACTTGCAAATATTTAGACTCAAATAAGCAACACATACTTCAATAATTAACCTCGAAGCCGACTGAATGTGAATAGGCAATATATGAAGATGGCGCATATGCATTCCGCCTTTGTAAACAATGCTACTCACTTGTGCAAAAGTTCCATGCTAGCAATATTGAACAAAAAGAGAGTAGAGTTTACAAAGCATGAATATGCAGTTTGACTTAAAGCCGTTTCCTCTTCTAATTCCAATCTAAACCACTACATCGATGCATAACTGAGGCGACCATATTTCTGGGAGTCTCAACCTGGACATATTTTTTGAGTTGACAGCCCCTCTGTCTGCCAGCCCCACCCACTTTCACGTAACCACACCCACTTTCACGTAACCACACCCACTCAAGCGCTACCCCTGCGAGTTGTCTCGCTCATTCTGATGCTCACCCCTTGCCCACTCTCCACAGGCCCCACCCACGCCACAACCAACCCCGTCCACTACTCTGGTAGCCCCACCCTTTGCTCGTATCATGAGCCGAGCATGAGACCTGAACATTTTGAACTGGGACAGAATCCAGATTTTTGCAAATCCTTTAGGGGAAACACTGAGACAGCCTTTCTGAAACCTGCACTGCCCGTCGGTCAAAACTGGACATTTGGTACATTTGCCCAGAACTTTTATCTCTCCCCCCCCATCATACCCTCCAGGCCCAAACAATCTATAACCCCCATCCCGTCCGCTGAGTGATGCTCACCCGATGTCCTGCACGAGCACTCTGGAGATGAAGTCCTGCGCCTCGCGGCTCGTGATCGCCGCCGTGCGCTCGTCGAAGTTCAGCGTCTTGCGCGTGACGTTGAGCAACGTCGCTCGGTCGTTCTCGCCCAGGAACGGAGAGAGTCCGCTGAGGCTGCGGCGACGCGCGGGGAGCAACGTAGTTACCGCCATCAACTACCATAGCCACCATCAACTACCATAGCCACCATCAGCGTTAATTTTATATATTGAGCTGGCTGATAGTACGTATATATTTAATGTGGAGTACTGGTGAAAGTAATTTATGAATGGAGTACTTACCACACGTACGTAATGACACCTACGGGCCTGATAAGTAAAAACACAACGTGCGTTAGAAAATTTTACTTCGCGTTGGTGTTTGGTTGATCAATGTATATGTAAACAACACGATGCATATTTTAACATTTTAAAAGAGCATTGGCACAGTGCTTATTACACCGCGGTCTGTCCCGCACCTCTGATTATCAGCGTTGGCTACATACGGTGCGAAAGAAGTTCAACATACATACATGAACCTGGTGACCGGAGTTCGATTACTGGCCACTACAGAACTGGTCCTGGGCTCTCCATAACTTCACCAAACCCACATTGACCAGTGTAGTGATCTGTGGTCAAACAACACCCATGATCAACACCGTGTGGGGAGACCTTCACTCCAGGGGATATATAATGGCTACTACTCAGGTAGCCCCGCCCTTTGCCCATATCATCAGCCGAGCATCAGGCCAGAACATTTTAAACTTGGTCAGAATCCAGATTTTCGCAAATCCTTTCGGGGGAACACCGGGCCAACCTTTCTGAAACTGCGACTGCCCCTTGGCCAAATCGGGACATTTGGAACCTTTGCCCAGAACTTTTACTTCCCCCCATCACACCCCCAAACCCTCTGACCCCTATATCATGGCTCATGATGACGAAAACACACGTGGGTGCGAGCGGCACCAGATGTCGGAGGCCTTGTACACGGGGCTGTGGCGCGCCACCTCGGGGGACACGAACTCAGGCGTCCCGAACTCGCTGTACTGCGGGGAGCCAGGCACCACCTCCTGGGCGAAGCCAAAGTCGCTTATCTTGATGTCGTCCTTGCCAGCATCGGCCATCAGGATGTTGGACGGCTTTCATGGGGGACATACAGACGTAGAAACATGTGAACGTATAACCAGGTGAGAGCCCATTGAGACAGAAGTCTGTTGTGCAAGACCTAGGATGCATAGAATGTAAATTGTAAAAACTACAAACTATGAAACTAAACAAAAAAAACTAAACTCTAAAACTATACACTAAACAATTTTATTTTACCAAGTAAGACCCACTGAGCTATGTAGCTCTTTTTCAGAAGTGACCTGGCCACAAATGATCGCTGAACGAAGTGGTTTACCGTGTGGAAATTGTATCGCAGCCGAATCCAATTGCCCACTCATGCCACTGCAGGCAGAAGGGCCTCCAACTGAGAGCTCAAGAGAGTCCATCTCAAGGGTATTTTTGGCCAATTCTGCTCATCTTGGAATAGCTGGGAGTATCCATGCTTTACCCCACCACGCCCAACTTGCGGGTCTACTATGGTATACTGACTTTTATTCTGGGTGGCCCAGCGGGAGTGCATTCGCGAATTGTTGCAGAAGTTCTCGGTTTGAAATTGGCATGCCACCCTCATTAACATTGTGGGTGTACTAATAATATAAATACACGCCATGTGCTTTACAGTGGATGGTTACGATCCACTGACATCATTTGAAACGAGAAGGCTATAGTGTGCTGGGGTCATGGTCCAAATTATAAGGATTTTTTTGAAAATTATTAAATTGATATTACACATCAATCATTGCTCCCTACTGTTAGAATAATATCCTCTTTCAGGCCAAGTCCTGCGTTACTTCGTGCCTCATTTTAAAGGGTGCAGTCTGAAAGGGCGCCCTTTCAAATGTATGAGATGATTTGTAGTTATCTTAACTCCTGCAAAGCACTCTGAGACGCCACAGCGCAAAGGGCACTCTATCAAACGCAATTACCGTGTTGCTAATTCACATGTCGCGGCGGGAGATCGAACCAGAGACCACTGGATTGCAAGTCCAGCGTGCAAACCATTACACCAAGGCAGATGTAAATGGTAACAATGTTTTACAGGAGTTAGAAAGCTGTCAAGTTGAATTATTCTTTGGGTCTTTCGGTAAAGTCACGTAGATAGGATCGCAACACAAGCGTTCGTTGACAACACAAGCGTTGAACGCTTGTGTTGCGATTGAAACGTCGTAGCTTTTTGTTATTTTCTTTGAACCTATCTACGTGACTTTACCGAAAGACCCAAAAGAATATGAATTCCTGCAGTCACGAAAGCTTTAAGTCAAGATTTAAGTTTAATTATGTCGATTTAAAGTGTTTATAATTTATACACTGGGTTTTTTGAGTGACGTAAAAAAATAAATTGTGTGACATTCACACAACAAATTAAATCTCTTTCTGCAACAGACGTTCCATTCCCAACCTGTGCCTCACCTCGATGTCGAGGTGGAGTATGTTGATAGAGTGCAGATAGCTGATGCCCTCCAGGATCTGCTTGATGTACATCTTCACCTACACGTGGAAAAAAAATACAAATCATCACCAGGCGAGCGGTGTCTTTAACGTCACACCATCGCAAGAGACGTATGTATGTGTGTGTGATAATAATGGCTCGTGTCCTCCCACTGGCCTGATGTTCAGACAGCGCTGGCTTCTTCACCAGCCTGTCCAACAGCTCCTCATTCGAACACCTGTGAAGCGGTCGTTAAGGGCAGCCCTTATTTGTCTACAACACCATCAGAATGGAGGGACGCAACTGTGACAACAATAAAGATAATATATACCAAGGGCATGTATTGAAGGCAAGCCCGCGATCTGAATCTTGACTTAAAGCTTTCGTGACTGCAGTAATTCATATTCTTTGGGTCTTTTTTGGTAACGTCACGTAGATTGTTCAAAGAAAATACTACGACGTTTCTATCACAACACAACACAAGCGATCGTTTGTGTTGTGTTGTGATCGAAACGCTTGTGTTGTGTTGTGATCGAAACGTCGTAGTATTTTCTTTGAACCAACTACGTGACTTTACAGAAAGACCCAAAAAATACAAAATTATGAATTCAAGGTTAGTAATTCGATAGTGAGAAAGCAACATGATAGGTGACTGACGCGTGATTGATAAGTAACTGAATGAGTGATTGACAGATTATGGATAAATAAATAATTGAAGTAATTGATCAACGTGTGATCAATCAATAATCAATTTACATGCCAATATCGCCCTCAATAAAGTAGGCATCAGTGCAAACTGCATTGGAACGAGAACGATCCAGAGGGGCATCGAGTAACCGGTCACACCCTCAACGGCTAACACCAACCGAGCAAAGTAAACTGCAAATGCGTGCAAAAATACTTTCTTGACGAGTGACCGATGGATGGCGAATCGACCCCTTTGACCAGAGTAACCTGATCGGTGGGCCGACAGAGGATACAGCTCCATGACGATGATGACGCGGCGCCGCGAGTGGAAGGCGTCGTGCAGGCACACGACGCGCTCGTGCGCGAGCCGTGCCGCCACACGCAGCTCCCGTTCCGCGGCCTCGCGCCGCACGCGACCCCGGGGCAGCGACTTGGCGGCGCAGGGAGACCCCCCGCTAAGTGCACGCACGCGGCGCACTGAGCCGAAGGCTCCCCTACGTGTGGGGGGGGGGGGGGGAGGGGGTCAGAGGTCGCACAGGGGACAGGGCACTGGGGGTCAGGTCTCGAGGGGCCGCACAGGAAGACCCCACCCCCCCCCACACCCAACCCCGCCAAGCACACGTTCGTGGTGCACTGTGTCTCTCCTGACGGGGGTTGGGGAGTGGGGAGATGTGTATGGGGTCAGGGAAGGACACACACGGGGGTGCTGAGGAGCGCTCTGGTCATGGGCAGCATCGGGGTAAGGGAGGGGGTACGAGGGTCAGAGAGCGTAGGGGGTCAGCAAGGGGGAAGGCGAGTCGAGGGCAGCACCGGGGAGCAGAGGGAGTCAAACGGACCACAGTGGGGGCATGGGAGGAGTCAGAAAAAGCGTGAGGATCCAAGTGGCAGAGTAGAGAGTGCAGACAGGGCTCAGTGGTGACATAGAGAATAGGGTCAGAATTACAACAGGGGCCACGGTTATAACAGGACTTCAGAAGAAAACAGTGGGTTTACAGAGGGTTGGAGGGTGTACAAGAGTTCACAGGGCAACAGGCAGGTTAGATGGCACGTGAGGTCAGGGGAAGCACAGGAGTCGGGAGGACACAGGGTATGAGGTGGGAAGGAATCCTGGCTAAGGGGCAATTACATGACACAAATGTGTGGCATCGGCCTCACTGCATCATCACGAGTGATGGCCCACCTCCCGATCTCTTCCAGTATCTCATAGTGGTCTTTCAGTTTTCGTACTTCTTCTTCTGGCATCTCTCCCTGTCGGGCCTCTGATTTTTCTAAGACAAAAGAACAATTCAGAAACAATAGTTTATCACCATATAATATTTTTTTCCAGGATAACGACACAATGTTCTCTGTGGGGTCGATGTAGATTTTAACATAATTCTTAACTATTCTTGCCAACAAAATATTAGCCCGAACCATTACCAAACGAGCCATATTAATACTAGCCCTGACCATAATCATATAAGCTGACCAAATACTAGCACTGCAAAAAACACATAAGCCAATTGAATCCTAGCCCTCACGCTAAAAACAGGAGCCAAGCAGCCCCCTAACCCTATCCAACCAGAACCCTCGCACGAGCCCTACTGTTAGCGCCTCTCCTAACGCAAGCCCCGTTCCAGGCGATTCACCTGACCAACTGTGTCTCCCCCACCCTGCTGCTTCACTTTCTGTTTGCGTGTGGCCCTCCGCTGCTCGCCGCTGCTGCTACGCACGGACGTTGAACGTATTTCGCACCTCCAATTAGCACGGTTGGCTATGCACGGTGGGAAAGAAGTTCAACCTACGCACGTACACCGTTACACAGCCAACTGTGATAATCGGAGGTGCTGCTGGTGCAAGTGTCACGCGCACCCACCCATGCGCACGCTCAGCTCGGCCATGCAGCGTGCCGTGCCGGCCCGGGATCGCGCCTCGCACGCGTAGAGCCCGCGGTCCGAGCCACGCACGTCGCGCAGCAGCAGGGAGCACGCGGAGCCGCTCCGCGTCACCGAGGCAAGCCCGCCTGCCTCCGCCAGCCGAGCGCCGTCCTGCACATGAACACACGCGCATACGGGCGCGCAGGCAACAATGACAACAACAATCACCATTCGCCACTAAGTGGAGGTGACGTCACCGCGGCGTTTGTGCCATGCTAGGTGGACTTTGAGGCCACGTGAAGTGTCGAAGGCTCGCTGGGCAGGAGGTCACGGGACAAACCCAGGTGCCATGGGTTGACTGCCTGAGATGACTGGCAGATGCACCACCTGTGCCCGCTACTGTGCCAAACTTGCTGTGCATTAGCTCCGCGGCACTCTGCTCGTTGTTGTGAGCGTCGTTCCTCTGCCCTTTGCTGTTGTTGGAGGGCGACTGCCTCCAACTCTCCAGTAGCGTCCTTCACGAGCCTCCTCCACAGAGGCCAATCTTGACATTGCTGGTACCAGTCATCGGCAAGCCAACTCAGCTCCAAGTGTGTGTGCGCCCAAATGCAAACACACACTTGAGCCCAGCTACAAAAAGGCAGCGTTTTTAATTAGCACAATATCATGCAATATTTAAAGAGTTTGTCAGCCTTACGCAGTTAATGCTATTGCGTAAACGTGGATTTTGCACACTTAAGCAGGGCCTGACTTGATGTAAAGTGCGGTGTTCGGCTGCCCTTTGAGCCGCCGTGAGCACGGACGGGGCTCAGCATGCCGAGCCTCCTCACCTTGTACCACAGCACATCGGGCTCGGGGCGCCCGTGCACCACCACGGACAGGCGGACCGGGTCTCCTTCCTGCACTTCCACGTCCTCCATGATCACCTCGAAGTGCGGGGCCTCTGCAACGCAGCGCTTAATGTTTGCTCACCAGTGACCGACCGCGGTAATCATCGTCATCATCATTCTATCTTCATAATTTTCCTTATTATCATTAATGTTACCATTATCATCATTTTCACCGTGAATATCAGGATCAGCATCACCAATCAGTGTCATTATTTTCATCATCGCCGTTTGTCATAATTTTCATCATTGTCGTAATTTTCAGTATCATACTTTTTATCATCTCATTTACATAATCATAATCTTCATTATTTTCATCATCATGATTTTCAATAGATGTACAAGATTTATTGTGCACTCTTTTGGAGGATTTTGGGATTATTATAATGATAAGACTCAGAAAGTCGAAATTGTTCCAGAATTTGCCTCAACTTAATTCTGCTTGAATACTGTCTATTGTTTTAGGTGGCCCATGCATGGGCTGATGGACTTAAATGTTATTTCATTTTTACATCTAAACCGAACCATTGTCTGTTTATTAAGCGTGTTATTAATCTGCAAATGGCGTTAATTCACAACCGAACGTTGTGAACCAATGATCACCAAATAACCTTTTGGATTATTCAACACACGGTACAGTACTTGCTCCAATCTAAGGACCAATGCAGTTTACACTGCAATGTGCCTCACTGGGTTTGATGATTTTTTTTTATAACTACTGCAACTTCCAGAGTAGAGATGCCAAAAAACGTCACAAGTTGCTACGTTAACACAGCAAGTTGCTGTTAAATGTCAAGTGAGTTCTAAATCCGATAGTGTTGAAGGTTAAGGTTCGTAAATATGGTTTATGTTTATATATCAAAACTAAATATCATGCTACAGCCACCAGTGTCAAGCCGCACGACCAAGGTCTATTTGTGACAAATGCCGACAGTAATACAATCCGTCCATTATTATTAACTCCCTGAATGCCTTTAGAATTCTTCATAAACTGAGGACTGACATCATCTCCGCTCAATCTGGCAGCATCTGCAACTCTCCGCTGATTGTTTCTGAACCACCAGCACAAACGCAACCCCCCGCCAAACCTACACAACGATGGTACTCGTTTCAATCGAATCTGATGCCTCTGCTGATGTGACCCAGAAGGTCAAAACCGGCCAGGGTTTGCATAGTTAAACAAATGTTTCCAGATACATTTGGTCTGCGAAAGCCAGTGGGTGATGGACAAATTATGATGTATTTATATGTGGATGCAGAGACAGGAGTTTTGCTGCATCTTTTTTTATCCAGTGTCTTTACAACTTTCTGGCTGTAAACGTGAATGTTACCTAAATATTGACAGTACGCTGAAATGTTGAGCTTTTTCCTGGAGATGAAAACAGTAAATCTGGCTTATTTAATTAAATAAAGATGTTTCTGTTATATGTTGTTCTATTTAGATCTTTTTTAAAAGATATCTTAAAATATAGTTTTTGTTCTATCACATTAATATTCCAATAACGCTATTGGCATCATGTTGTGAGTTAGTCAAATGTTATATTTGCGGTATTCATTATATATTTGAATTATACTGTAATCCAATTAAACATATCATGCCACAATTCTCGATTTCCAGGCATTTAGCAATACGTGTATCTATTAAACTCTACCCTTATCCTCACAATCCAAGCAATTGATTTTCTTTGTTTGAATCGATCACTTTCAACTTAGACAAATGTTTCCAGGCTAACAGATGGAACCAACACGATAGAAACAGAAAGAACGACCGACAGAGACTACAAACAAGAGGAGCTCAACAGTATATACCAGGGGTGGGCAACTAAAATAACAAGAGGTATTTTTTTTCGAATTCGGTAACAATATAAATATTACAAGAGCCGCAATGCATAAGAATGACGTCACGAAGCAGTCCTTAAAGAGCCGCGTGCAGCAGTGCAGGAGCCTCAGGTTCCCGACCCCTGGTATAGACAATACACGTGGTGCAAATGAGACGGTACACTGGGCATGAGCACATTCCCAGCGGCTTCAGTCAAGGCCGATTGCAATATTTCGTGATGCCCAAGGCCACATGAAACCGAGCTCAGGGGCGGCCGAGACACGAGTGGAGGAGGCACGTTGGGGTGTGGGCCCCCCCCCCCCCGCCCGGGCTCACAGACGAGGTCACGCACCGGCCTGCGACACCACGGCCGTGTAGGAGTCGGAGCCGAACTCGCCGCGCGCCGTGCACACCAGCTCCCCCAGCAGCTCGGCGCGAGCACGCGGCATCTCCAGCGCCCACGTGCCCCCGGGCCGAGAGCTCAGCCGCACCTCGCCAGAACTCTCGTCCACCGGGATGCCGTCCCTAAATAAAAGTCACAAACGCGCCGCTTGCACTCGCGGCGACGGCGACAGCCGTGACGGCGAACGGCAACACGGGCGAAGCGGCGCGCGTGATCGGATGTCGACGGTACAGAACACACGCACGGCAGTAGATTTGATCGATTGTAAATTAAGTGCTGGCTATAAATGTTGTGGCTCACGATGAAGTGGAAAAAAGTTTAACAAAAATGGTTGTAGATGTGATTCGGGATGTGAGTGTAGGTGTGAGTGTGGATGGAAGCATTGAGGAGGGAGCGTTGTTCCTGCACCTTGTCCATGACACGGTCGCCTGCACATGGTTCAATCTGCACGTGATCTCCAGGGGCTCATTTTCCACCGCAAAAATCTCTTCATACTTCTTGACAAAGCGAGGAGGCTCATTGAGAAAGGGCTCTGTGGAGGAAGAACGAACAACTGTGAATACTGTCAGGGTGCAAATTTATTTTCACAGGCAGGTGTGGCAACTATTGTGTCGGTGGCCACACGTGTCTGTGTGTGATAGTGAACAGCAATATCTGACCCCCCCTCCTTTCCCCTCCTTTGGCAATGTGTTTTTTCGGTTTTCAGTTTCAGTTGATTTATTTTGGTATAGCCCTGTGAGCCATTCGGCTCTTGAATCGGGTGCAACCACAACAAACAAAAAACAAAAACACGAACAAGAAAAACATCTTAAAGTGACTATGTGACTGTGCAAACAGAAAATCTATGAAAAAAACAGCTAAATATTCCTGAAAAAAGTAACGTACACCAACGCAAGTCAAACAACAACAACCACAAGAAAACTTAGATTAAGGCCATCAGTCTAACTCTGTACTACAAGAAAACAAACATGTCCAAACCAAAAAACGTTTTCGAAATCACCAAAAGATAAAGCCATAATTGCAACGTAACAGTGATCATAGGGACTGTGACCGAATTTTTACAATAAACTACATAAATAACATTTAACACCAAATCCTAGAGCCATAGCTGGCTGCATGAGTTACTCCACAACAACAGAAGCATCAGTCGGAGTATCACATTTTTCAATGCACCTTTAAGATCAGCACGCTAAATCAAAATACAGATAATACGTTGTAGCGTCATCTGGAGCGAAACATTTTATTTTACTTTACGCCAATGAATAGCAGTGGCAGCTAGGGGTGTACAACTCCTCTAGAGCAGTTTTGAGAGAAGATCTCATTGGTAGCGATTCAAGTTGCAGTTTATTGGCAATAGCATTCCAGACCCTGGGGGCATCAATAGCAAAGGCCCTTCCTCCAGTTTTTGTACGGCAATAGGGAATGTGAAGCTGGTAAATGAGCGAAGACCTGAGGTCTTGTAGCCCTTGCCACCATTCCCCTATATATTTTTTCTCATGTATTTCTGAAATTATGTACGCAGCCGCGACGTGTTGGCTGCTCTGACTCACTTGAGTGTGAGCGTGTGAATAAACCATTCATATATATTATATACTTGTGTGTGTATTATATACTTGTGCGTGCCAGTAGACACCCACACTGTGTGCTGGTGGACACTCTTGTACGCTGGTGGTCACAAGGGCCTCCTGTTCGTGTGTGCTAGCAGACGCGCACGCTACGTGACTTTTTACTTAACACCTTTGTCTCCCCAGTGCCGATGTTTACACACCGCACCAATATACACATTTGAGGCTGAGTCGACCTAGGGGAGGCCCAGGACCCATTCAGATAATTGTTACTCGTGTTGGCCATGAGTGGGAATCAAAGCTCGGATCGCCGGGTTCGTAGCGCAGCGCACTAGCCCGCTGAACTATCGCCCCCACACACGCACACACACACACACACACGGGTGCCGGTGTCCACTGTGCCCGCGTGTACCCACTTCCCCCCCACCCATCCCCATACCCCCCCCGTCGCTGCTGCCCTCACCGTGGGGCAGGAGGCAGGTGGGTGCCGAGGCAGGCGAGGGGCGGCTGCAGCCGTGCGGGCTCACGGTGAGCGCGCGGAAGAGGTAGTGCAGTCCCGGGCGCAGCGTGCGCACCGCATGGCTCGTGCCCGGCACGTTGGACGCCACGACGATCCACTGGCTGCGGCCAACCACCTGGTACTGCAGCGCGTACGTCACGGAGCCCGGCTCTGCCGATGAAGCAGTGGCATTTGTCTTTAATTCGTTTTGCATTTTATCTTGAACGAGGGGGGAAATATATTTATTTTTTCGTACGTGTTCAATGTCATAATATGAATAATAATTGACTTATTTATCCAGGAAGCCACACTGAGTCGTATGACTCTTTTTTTTCAGGAGGGTCCTGCCACATTGGGTTTTTGTTTTCAGATATTTTCAGCCAACGCACACGAGGGGGAAGCACTTCATCCTCGTACGGAAGCTAACAGATGGGGATATGTCCGCTTGCTGTCCTGCCATCTCCTGTCGAGCCAGGGTATGGTACCTCCTCGCCACCCATGGAAAGGGTGTTTCACAACATCTGTATGATCCACCAACCCTCGCCTCCACGGCGATGGATTACAGACATGCGCCACCACCGCCCGGCTGGAATAATCTAAGTCATAATAATAAAACAAAAATACCAACTCTCACACTGAAATATCAGTCAAACTGATGTTTTTTTTACATTTCTCGAAGCTGGAATTTAGCCAACATGAAGCCTAAACCAAATTTAAAGTGGTTGCTCTTTCGTTGTCGATGGAATTCAGGGGGAAATGCGTTGTTGTGGCGTTTACCTTCACTAAAGAAATACAACCATGGCGAATATTCATTTGATCCCATTGTCACGAATGAGGTAATGGAACAGACAGATGATGATGAGCGCCTGACCTGAGAAAGCCTGGAAGGCCTTGGGAGGTTTCCACGACAGCGTCACGGAGTCGTCAGTCACATCTGTGACAATCGGGGGTCCATCCGGAGGCCCGGGGGTGGCGTCTGCCGAGACAGCGAGAGAGAGACAGACAAAGATGCGCGCCGTGACTTCAGGACCAACACACTTCTGCGGAACGTGAGACGTTCGAGTTGACCCGCGCTAAGCCAGGAACAGTCCACGTCCAGGGGTGGGTGGATGAACAGGGGGAAGCTCTCAAGGGAATGCGAAGGGGGCATTGGCCTAAGTGACGCTACTGAATCTGAGTGCGTGCTCACACATTGGAGGATTACTGAATCCGACTGTGAGGTTGAAGGATGATGCAACCCACACAATAAACAGCGCTCGTCTCGTAGCTAAGCACCTATACTGTGTACCCCAGCTGTCTGACAACAGTTTGAAGTTTAATGTATGATGATGTAAAAGATCATTAAAATCATGGTCAGGTAAGGTTAACTTGTATGCGGGTGTTGGGTAGATTGTTGCCGTTGGTCTGTGGTTGTGATTGGTCTATGGGAGGACCATGATGGACGGTGATGGTTTGGGGAGGCCTTAATCCAGCAGTGAATTGATCATGGCCGATGATGATGGATCCGTTATGGTGCTCTGGTGCCCTCACAGCATTCATGCATAGAAATGTGTGTGTGTGTGGTGTCACAGTGAAGTTCTAATTCAGTGTCTTTTCACGAATTCACGTTTTCTCATTCACGAAGTCTCAAGCTTGCGTCAGACGGTCTTTTGTGAGTATCCACAACACCTGTTTGTGTTTCGAGGTGTTTCTTTTGAAAATGTTTTCACGAGGAACTAAATTGTTATTTAACTGAACGACAGTTCTTTACCAAAAAGTATTACCAGTCTACGTTGGGAGTCGGGCAACAATTGGCCTTGATCACATGCAATCGCATTTAACAAAGTAACTTTTCACCACAATGTCAGAACACACACATATATATAAAACTGGCTATACACGGCAGCAACAGACAGTTTAAATGAATAGGCTATACCCTTCGCAGCAAACTGAAGTTTACAATTCTGCTACGTCTGTTAGGACAGCAAACGACAGATCTCCAAAACATATCATCGCGCGCGGCAACAGTGGACTGGTTACATTCGTCGGCCGTTACCACTTCCACGGGGAAATTGTCAAGAGTCGATCATTTTCGTTCTGTTGTGACTGCTGCTGATGCTACTGTGACTGCTGGTGCTGATGCTCCTGCTGGTATTGTTTATATGACTATAGCTATAGTATTGTTAATATGAATAGAGCTACTGTTGCTGGTATTGTTAACATGACTATAGCTACCCCTGCTGGTATTGCTATTATGACTATAGCTACTGCTGCTGCTACTACTGCTGCTACTACCACTGCTGGAATTGCTGCTGCTGGTGCTGCTCCTGCAGCTGTTGCGAGTGTTGCTACTGCTGCTTGTGTCAGTGCCGGCCCGTGCCATGTCTTACCCACGACGTGCAAATGAGCGTGACAGAAGGCCCTCCCCGCGGAGTTTGACAGAATACACTTGTAAACGCCGGCGTCAGCCAGCTTTGCGGACTGAATGATGAGCCTGAACGTGCCATTCTCTATGCGAAAACAGAAGGCACAGCCAGCGGCTCCATTATGCGGCATGTTCCACGGGACAGGCAGGACACGGGGAACGTGGGATGGGAAACACATTGAGCACAAAACACCGTTCATCCGTTCGCAGCCCCTTGTTTGCACTTAGAGACGCATGCCAGAAGGGCATTATTAATTGTTTACAGCAGTTGTAGGTACCGGGTATGACCACCACTCCGATGACAAAATACTCACGTGTATCCAGGCGCAGAGTGTGCGAGGCGTCACACCGTCTTATAACACTTTATTTTAATGAAGAAAATAAACTTGAAGCATTCGGATCCCTAGGAGTTGGGAAGTATCACCTTGCCTCCTGATAAAAAGTCACAGTGCCTCACAGTTCCAGATAATGTGTGTAACTGCTCATATCCTGCTTGCGTGAGGAGTGGGAATTAAACATTCCTGTTGGGGTGGGTGAGTGGAGAGGACAACCACTATAATGTAGAGTTGGATGGACCACCCACCACCGACTGGAATTTAAAGTCAGTTGTGAGTTGGGTTCTCAAACTACGTATTCGCCTGGGCAGACACACCCTCAACATAATCACTGTCATCATATCGAACGCAGAGGCGTCAGTCCGGTTATCCCTTGCAGAATCACAAGAGACGGAGGCAGGGAAAGCGTGTTGCGTGTGAGCGTCTGAGCGATCGAGTGGGCAGCCTCACCCTCTTTCGACGTGACCCTGCCGCCCAACGGGACCTGCTCGCCCTGCCGGAGCCAGGACACCTGGGGAGGGATGCGCGCCTGGCCCCGGCACTCGAGCACGGCGCAACCTCCCTCCAGCACCGCCACGTCGCACAGTGGTTGCGAGAAGTCCGGGGCGGCCTTAGGGTCGCGGAGGAGGGGACCGGAGGGGGTCGAGGGGCGCGGGACCCCTGCCGACCGGGCGTCTCGAGCGGCCACCTTGCCGGACCTGGGCGGTGCCGGCTGCCGCGCGGAACGACCTAGGGTCGTGGCTGAGTCTCGAGGCCCATCCCGGTGAGACTCTATGTCGCCGTCTCTCTCCGCTTCGCCCAGCTCGGGCTCCTCGGCGATGGAGGGCATCATGTCGCGCTTGGATCTGCAAGGCATGGCAGAGATGCTCACGCCGCTTCTCCCATGCTCCATCATCATCAGCCATGATCAAGCCACTGCTGCTGGATAAAGGCCTCCCCGTCATTGCACTCCATCGGGCAGTGGTAACCGCTAACCTCAATTACGAGGATTTCCAGTTGACTTTGCTCTCAGAATAAGTGTGGTGAGAATAAACAATTGTTAAAATGTTACCCTGATTGTAAACGGGAAAATAATGTGCGTGTCCTCTATAAATGTGTAGAGTAAACATATTAAGGAGGCAGACAATGAGTCTTCGGTTAAAATAAACTACACTTTATGGATTATATCCAATCACATGGTCCATGCTGATTTGAATAAGTAATTTAATCTGTTCATTGACCGAGCAGTTGTGCATTTACAGATTGTTACAGAGATTCACGGTTTGAGACCCACAGTCGCCCTGGTTAATAGTGCAGGTGTATTTACCATAGAACATATACATGCTGCTTGATTAATGCTGGACGTCAAAGTATCCCGAGACTATAAATAGAAAGCAGTAGGCCCTGTGTGCCAGTGTCCAAAATTTCCATAGTACCTTTGCCCCCTACAGGCGTCACTCGCTTACCAATCGTTTTTAGTCCATGAGAATTCATCATAAAGAGCAATTTGAATTTAGACCCATTTGTTCGCAAAACGAGCAAACGTTTGCTTAGCGAGCGGAGAGACCGATCGAAAAGTGTGTCCCGTGGCAGCAGGGGGCGCACGGTGGCCCGCAGCTGTGTTTACCAGCTCTCCTGTGCTGTGCCTGCGTGTTTAGTCGTGTGGGGTCAGGGGGCCTTATGGTGGCACTGCGATGGGTGGGTGGGGGGGAGACTCAGCGAAGCTTTCCCAGGTAAATGAAATAAAGTTGAATTACATGTTGGAGGCGTGCGGGGCCCGCGGCTCGCTGACGATGAGCGTGCAGGAGCAGCTGACCTCGCCGTGGGTGTTCGCCGCCGTCACCGTGTACTCGCCCTCGTCCTCGGCGGAGGCGTGCGGCACCGAGAGGCAGTGCAGCCCCTTCTCCGATGACACGCGCCGCCTCTCGCCGCTCTGCACTGGCCGGCCTGGGTAGAGTGCAGTGAAAAATACTGCTGTTTCTACCAGTTAAGAATTGTTATTTATTTTACATGTGATTTGGTGATGCTGCTGCTGTTGCATTGGCAGTGATGCACAAACACAATTAACGAGGGGGAAAAAACTCAACACGTTAATCAATAACATTGTGGCATGAACAAACAAAAAGTACATGTTTATCTAATCTAGATTTGAAGTTTTCGTGACTTCAGGGATCCATACTCTTTGGATCTTTCGGAAAAATCACGTAGGTATTTAATTTATTTTATACATACGTGACATTACCGAAAGAACCAAAGAGTACATGTTAATCTAATCTAAGTTGATGTTTATAAAGCGTCTTCACGCAAATCGCTTAACATAGTTTAAAAAACGGTGACAGAATATAATTATTGAGATGGCAGAGAGAGGGTACTTCGGGATCACGAAAGGATTAGGGGAGGGACGGGAAGGAGTGGAGGGGCGAGGGGAGGGAAGAGAATGGGCAATAGAGAAGCTTTATGCGTTTTTGGCAATGGCCCTTCTTCACAGCATTAAGAGAGACCAGAGAAAGAGTTGCATCTCTTGATGCTGCGAAGAACAATTTTCTGCAATGCCACCAATTATCAAACTAAACTCTTTTTATTGCACCAAGTAAGGCTCGCTGAGCTATATATGTTTTTAAGGCAGTCTTATTGCCGAATGTATTGAGATTTTAATTTGTGGCCTAAGAGTGTGCAGAAGTGGGCCTGTCCATGGGCGTGACATGGCCAAGCATCGGAACAAAGTGACGAATGGGGTTGGGGTTACAGGTAAGATCGGGGTTACCGATTGGCTATGTTTCAGAGAAGGGCCGTTTCACACAACAGCACCACCCGGGCTGAACAGCGACTTAAATCGAAGCTCTACGATGTGAACAACAACACTCACGCTCGCAATGCGAGCATCCACCCGGTCGTGCGTGCGATGATCTATGTATTATTTCATATTCGTACGCATTGTACGCTCATAGGAGACGGGAACTCGCCCGAGAAGAATTCCACCACAGAGACGGAGCGATGAAATCGGCTCGCGTGCAAGGCGCCAGATGTATCCACTGCCAGGCTTTCACCTGGCAGTAGTATAATCATGGTTGCTGATGAAGAAAATATACCACTATATCTCTCGAATACTTTGTCGTATACTCTACTAATATACTGGAAGAATACATTAGCACAGTGAATAGCACACTCCGCTATATATCTGGCGACTCGAGTTCGATTCCCGATCACAACTAACATCAAGGGCAAGTGATATTTGAACCGGGCCCACTCCTGTGCCAAATCGTACTGAATCGTGACCTCGTATTGTTACAATTCACCCAATCGCGATAACGTGAAGTCGGCAGCATTGAATCAATGTAAAGCATTTAAAAATGCACGTATGTAATATAACACATAACCTATGACCAAGTCATCCCGAAGGCGCCCGATCTCACGAAGCTAAGCAGATGTTGGCCTGCACACCATGGATGGGTGACTACTAGGCAGAAGTGATCTTATATCCTGCGGCGCTGTGTGGCAGGGCAGTCGAGGGCAATCCAGCTTAATTCCATACATTTGTTCAGACGTGACACTGTCACTGTCACGTCTGTGCTCTCTTTCCTTCACCTACAGCACCGACCAGCGTGGGGAAGCCCCTCACCCAGTAGCGCATTGGCAAAAAAGGGCTGTAGGTGGTAAAGGCGCGGCCCTGCAATTGCTTGTTCACGCCACTGCTAGGCGGAAGGATCTCCGCTAGAGGGAGTAGAGACCCCATATATGGCGTTTGGCCTACTCTTCCACGCTGTCCAGATCGTCTTAAGTGTAGTTGCACCCATTCTTACCGCTGGGTTGGACAGACGTGTGTGGATCGAAGGATCGTGCAAGTCGTTTCAACTGCCGCTCCCGGAGAACGAACCGGCGACTTCTGGATCGCGATTCCCAGGGCTGTGCATAGACAATGAATCTATGTCTATTGCATACGATGTGCGAAGCCGCTCTGGCCGCGTTGTCGGAGGCAAGTCACGGATACCAAGCGATGTGTATCGCGCCACGTGCTCGTGATGACAGCTGCTGTTAGGACGTGCGGTAGCACAGCGGCGCTACGAACCCGGCCACCCGAGTTCGATTCCCGCTTCACGGCCAACACCACTGACGATTATCTGAGCCGGTCCTGGGGCCTCCCCTAGGTCGACTCAGCCTCAAATGAGTACCTGGTGCGATGTGTAAACATCGCCACTCGGGAGAAAAAGGCGGGCGGGTGTGGTGGTGCTGGCTACCCGACCCCTCGTGCGCCGTGCCGGCCTTCATAGGTGCTCGCTAACAGCACTTGCCCCAATAGTCTGTCACAGGCCACACCGGGGGGGGGGGGTCTTTGCTTTTGTTGCAATGAAGGCACGGGTCCCGCAAACGAAACACGTGGGCGGCCACTCAACGTGTGACGATTAATCGATTAATTAGATTCGTACCCCCACGGTAGATGCACGCATCGAATAGTGCACGCGTTAATGTACTATGCGGTTATATTTACGATTTATAACACATTCATATGCGAAGGCAATCCTGCTCGTGTGCTGGAGGCTTGGTGGATTATTAATGGCATCGCTGGATCGGGAGAGACAGCGGCGGCTTGGCGAGGTCTTCATCCAGCAGTGGATTGACCCTGGCTAACTTGAAAACTCATTTCAAATTGAAACTCGTTTTTTTATAACTGCCTTTCGTGCTTAGTTTGTTGTCCTTCCCCGCCCGCACCTCCGATTAGCACGGTCGGCTACGTACGGTGCTAAAGAAGTTCAGCATACGTACATGGCTGCTGGATGACCCTGTATTGATGATGTGCGAATGGTGCGATAATGCAACCATTGGGTTAACGGAGCGAGTGATACGGAGACAAAAGCCGACAAACACAATTGGAGGATATTACAAAAAATATCGATTCGTGCATCTAATCACAATCCGCACAAGTGACAGTCCATCGAATGCCTATGGGAACGGGTGGGTCTGGACGTGCCGATTAGACGACACCGGCGTGCATCCCTGTCCCACGCGGTTGTGGTGACAGCTGTTCGGGTTAAAGGCCGCGGCTCCACGTGGGTGGCCACTGGGCTTCCTTGCATCATTGATGCACCTGGCACCCCCCCACCCCTTCCCTCCTCCACCCCCGCCGAGTTGGATGCATTGTCGCACGTCTCCGATTAGCACGGCGGGAAAGAAGTTCAGCATACACGTACTATACATGCATCTGAGTCACGATTTGACTCGATCATCGATTTTGTTGTTTGGTATTTTTACTCTTTTCGTTTGTACCGACGCTGTTGTAATGTTTGACTCGTGCTGCCTGTTTCGTTTAATCGTCTGCGCACACATACGTAGGAGACGCCACGGCGATTTCCGATGCTCCTGATGCGGTTATCTGGCTTGGCCATCTGAATGTGAAATTGTAGTTGATGCTCTGCATCTACATTATAAGCCGAACGAAAGAAGACGACTGGCCATCTAGTTTGTACTGCATGTTCCGGCTCGTTTCTCTCCTGGGATTAAGTTCAAGCTGGCGCTGTGCGCAATGGATAGGGATTTGGTTTGGTTGAACGTTAGCGGGGATTGGTTGAATGTTAGCGTTAGGGTTGTTGAAGTGATTGTAGAGTTGGTGGCGGTTATGAGTGGGGTTGCTTCGGGGCTAGTCGTGGACGTGGTGCGAGAGTTAAACGTTGGTGCAGCCGTCCAGGGGTTATGAGCCGATGACCATACCATTATGGCTCTATTCCATTCGATCTCGAAAGCTAAGCAGGCTTGAGTCTGGATAGCGCTCTGCAGTGGCGACCACCGTGCATTAACCCGGTGTATTTTACGTGCTGGGCAGCGTATGGGGCAGTGTAGCAAATGCACTGTTTTTGTGTTCAGTTGTCTTTCCCCCAAACCTCTGATTAGCACGGTTGGCTACGAACGGCGCAAAAGAAGTTCAACAAACATTCCCCCCCCCTCTTTCACCGACCCGCATTGGTGAGCGTGGTGACCTATGGCCACAAATAACTCCCGACAACACAGCCGGCGTGTAGAGGCCCCGCTCATCCAGCGGTGAGATAATCGACCCGTAGCTGCTAGGGTTACTGGCGGAGCCAGTGGGGGGAGGGGGGGGGGTGGTGGGGTGGCACGTGCCCCCCCAATGATCCGATCGAAATCCTTAATTTCGATCGGATCATTGGTGTTTATTAGTAATAAATCGGCATTTTGCGACCCCCACTGCCACTGTGCAGAATATTATTACGTGCCAGGGACTCTATGAAATGGTAGGACAATAGTGTGAGTCCATAAGTAACGGCAAAGCAGTTATAAGTGACTCAGAATTGTGCGCAGTTGCGTATACAGTACACGACTTCCCTGAAGGCATCAACACCTTCAGCGAGCGCGATGCCGATCACACAACGCGGTTCGAATTCGACCCTCGATTGAATAAAAAGCAAGGGACAAGTCCTTACTTACTAACCACTATAATTTTTCATTGCTGGAGTGGTTGCCCCCCTACCTGAAAACGTTGCCTCCGTCATTGTCTGGAGTTATGAGTAGGGGGGGAGGGTTATGGTTGGGGTGGAAGAGAACCTCTCCTCCCACACGCCCCCCCCCCCCCCCACCGTTGCTCACCGTCTCGGAACCAAGTGACGGTGGGAGCCGGGGTCCCGCTCACGCGGCAGTCGAGTCGCGCGGGGCGCCCATCCGCCACGTCGAGGCTCTCGGGCTTCCGCGTGAAGATGGGCAGCAGCGAGGGCCTCACCACGAGGCGGATGGAGCAGGTCTGCTCCTCTGCGAGTGCCGCGACCACCGGACACGGACGAGTGGACAAGAGATTCGCTTCCTTTGGAATGGCACGAGCGACGCAGCTGCTGTGCGCGGCTTTAAACGTTTGACAGCAGTGACGCGAGTCGCTTGCATGCGTCGAAACCCGTCGTCAATATATGTCTGGTTGTAAAGACTTAACTGGTGTATCGTCTAACCGACAGGTGCATCTATTACGAGTTCAATAGTGCTGTTTGTTGCTGGCCGCTTGACTTCTGGGATTGTCGGGGCCTGTGCTGAGCAACTGAGATTTGTAAAAAAAAATTTTACATTCAGTAACGAATGTAAGTTTCCAAAATGCGCTCCAGTCGAGTACATTTATTTGTTTCGCAGAACAGCAAACTCTAGGCGGTATACGCCTTAATGTGTTACGCATGGCATTTAATTATGTGGACACATTTATTGGATACGCATTCGCAAAAGGAGCAAAGGAGTACAGGTTTCGAAACCTAAGCAGGATTTTGGGCCTGCTTAGTGCTGGGATGGGTGACCACCATGCACATACTCTACGGGTTCGTCACATGATGGTGGGAAGCAGAGGGCAGATCAGAAAATGAATTGTTATTCTGTGCTCCTCGTAGCGACTAGCGTGGAGAAGTATGATCAAACAACCTTCACGATCGACACTGTGTGGTTTTGGATGGTGGTGGGGGGGGGTGCTTATCCAGCAGTGGATTGTCAAAGGGCTGTATACCACTCAGGGCCGTCCATAGAGGGGTACGGGGCCCGGGGATAATCACGTGGGCCGCCTGACGCCTTCAAACGACACATCTGACACCGTGACGTCGAAGCGCGTAGGCCCCCCCCCACCCCCCACCCCAAAGTGCGGGGCGCGGGGCGGTCTTGTCCCCGAATCGTCGTACCCAAGGCACAGCTCTGAGCTACCTGTACCCCGATTAAGTTCCTGGAATGCAACGATCGTCCCTCATGGCAACGTGCGTGCGTTTGGTAAGTTTTAGGAGAAAAAAAGTTAAATGGACACCTTTGGCGGTGCTGAGGCGGCACGTGTAGAATCCGCTGTCCTCCTCGTGCGCCGCCGGGAACACGAGGCGCGCCTTGCGGCCGTCGGACCGCATGCGGCAGCCGAGCAGCGCCGGCTGCACCAGGCGGCCCGAGCGCCACCAGTCCACGTCCACGTCGGGCGGCCCCAGCAGGGAACACTCGAGCACCACCTCCTCGCCGGCTCGGCTCGAGACCTCTCGCGTGGCGCTCACCACCGCCAGCTGCTGCTGCTGCTGCTGCTGCTCGCCCACTGCACGGCAGAGATGCCAACCACCATCAATCACCTCGAGCAGCGATGTGATGATGTTGGTGCACAGTTGCTGCTCATATTGTGTAGCACCTGCGCGCAGGCTTTCGTTGGATGTGACGCGCCATAAGCTCTCCGATGCTGCGGTACCGCGTGGCTGTTCGGCACCACGCGTCCCGGCGTTTCGCTCGACGTGTTGAAAAAAGGCTCCCAGTACGTGCGGCCAAACGTCGGACATTGTTGAACAACACGCGGTACAATCCGAAGAACATTGGAGGGCTGTACTCATGACGATGTCTAATTGCGCGCAGGCCGTATGCGACCGGCGACTTTATTTCATACGGTTTCGCAGGCTACGCGAGTCCTAACACTTCTAAACGCTCCGCAATGTGTATCCGTCACTGCAAGCATCTTAGCCGCACTAATTGGGTACTTGAGGGGATGGTTTTCGACCTGGCAGCAACTGAGATTCAACTTTTAGCGCGCTCAATCGCTTCTGTCCCTATGGGTTCAGTGACAAAAAAAAAGTGGCCGCACACGAGATTGGACCGTTGCTTTGAATAGCTCCATGAGGGGAAGGCGACGGCGTGGGGAGACCTTCATCCAGCAGCAGATAGACCACTGACAGAGGCACCAACGACATGCGCACAGACACAGACGTTCTCACCTGAGCTCACCGAGCTTCCTGCACCTCTGGGGATCGCGCTGCGTTGCGCCAAGGCGTCTCCGTTGGCCACAACTGGCAAGAACGGGCCCACTTTCCCGTCAGCCATAGCCGACCTGAAAACAACAACAACAACAACAACCACACAGTGAAAGCTGGATATAAGCACATCTAATATAAAAAGTTTCGATATAAGCAAGACATTACATTGCACTAGTGAGAGGGGGGGGTGCCAGGTTAAGGGTAAGTTCTGATACAAGCGCACTCTTTTGGATATGAGCGCGGCTGGCCTTGCTTCCAAGGGGTGTGCTTATATCCTGCTGCTTTTGTAACATCAACAACGCGAACAAAACCACTAACAACAAGACGGCTGTGAGACGCGCATCGTGCTCACAGTTCCGCAATGTGAGCTGCTCTTTATATGGCCATCATCATCGTCCTCGGCGCGCGTACCTTGAGGGTTACACACTGCTTTGGAATGTCCCTTTAGCCTACGTGTGGTTGTTGTGGATTTAAATTGCATCCTAACACGGGAGGAGTGTGATCCTATCGGTTTGCTCATAGAGGGTATTCTTAGCCTTGGCTGCAGGGGGTGTAGCGCAGAACATTGTAAACCATACACGTGCATGGCGTAAGTAAGTGCTGTTAGCAAGCACCTATTAAGTTTGGCAGGGCAAGCGACGCGTGACGTGTATGTCGAACTTCTTCTGCACCGTGCGTAGCCAACCGTGCTAATCGGAGGTAGGGCAGAAGGACAACAGGCTGAACACAAAAAGTAGTTCTAAAGAAACGAGTTTTCAATCTATTTTTAAAAGTGCATGGCTCACGGCGGTTTCCTAATATCGGAAGGAAGAGCGTTCCAGACGGCCGCAATTAGAGCGTCTGAAAGCGTGCGTTGCATTGGCGGTCTTCGGTCGATAGCCAGCCACACCTGACCGCTTTTTGCGCACGTGGTGAGCCATTTATTTATTTATTTATCGGTGACAGCCACAATGAGTCGTCGGGCTTGGTTATTATTTTCAGACATTTTCAGTCCATGAATGATGAGTGTTTATACAAAGAGAAAACCCACTCACACAAGGGATGAGGGCAACACACGAGTGCTGATGTTTAAACTTCAGACGGAGGTGATTGCGATTGTGCTGTTGAGCTCTGCCAATGTGTTTTCAGGTTGTTACCGCGTGTTGCTCGACGCGATGACCGTCCGACCTTTTGCCTCACGTGTTGAGCAGATCGCACTCAGCGCGTGGAGCGAAACGTCGAAAGCACACATTTAGATAACCACACACCCGCTACGAACTTCACGCCCAACCCGCCGAGGTGAGGGCCCAGAAAACGTTCTGACATCGCTCGTGAGTGACCGAAAGTTAGCCCCGTGACCGCGAATCGAATTCAGGTCGCCGTGTTCATAGCGCAGCGGCGGTGGCGCGCACGTGCGAATCGCTGCCCCACCACTCCCCTCTCACGCACAGAGACCCCCGACCGACCGCCCGACCGCCCGCCCTCCCCGCCTCTGAGAGCTCTCAGCACGAGGATCGCGCCGCCGAGATTTATTTCGGGTGGTGATGTCAGCGCCGTGTCCTGCGTCACGCCGAGTGACCCCGAGCTACGTTTTAGCGGTAATGCTGACGCGGGTTGTTCGCCTGGCACGGTCGTGGTGGCGCGTCTGCGGCCCGTATGGGTCTGGGCTAAAGCACACATCTGATTGATCTGTGGAAACATGGGGGTGGAGTTCTGCTGATATTCGCGGGTTCTTCCAGCTTAAGTCAAATGTCTCTGTCCACCTTGATTTGAAAAGCTTTCATGACGTACAGCAATCCATACTCTCTTTGGTTCTTTCAGTGAAGTCACGTAGGTAGAAAAAATAATAGATCACGACGTTTCGATCACAACACAAGCAATCGTCATCAGGTGGGACAACCACAGCAAGAACAAACTGCTGATGTAGGCGAGAGATCTGCCGTGGCACGAGGTTATATAGTGTAGGCCTCGGCAGTAAGGGGGAAAAGAGAAGGAGAGGGGGGAGGCGGGGCAGAAAGTGGATTCCCGAGGCAGCACCTGGGTTCTGGAGTAAAGTGGACCACCGCAGCAGCAGTGGAGAAGGCGGCTGCTTTCGATTTAAAGCTTTCGTGACTGCAAGGATTCATCTTCTTTGGTTCTTTCGGTAAAGTCAAGTAGAATGAGAATAAAATAATAAATTAATAAAAAAATAACACACAAAAATTCTCACGACGTTTCGGCCACAACACAAGTGGCCTTCTTCAGGTGAAAGGAACAGACCTGTCGGGACGACAGAGCTTCAATGAACGTTGTTAAGATTCGTAGCGTATTTTAAGCTGGTTTAGAGCAGTGAGGCACCTTGACAAAAGTGTTTACATATAAAACAGGAGAATTTAGCATTGAAATAGGTGAATGATTAGCTTGTGACTGGTCATAGAAATAGCTATGTTAAAGTCAAAGCTGACACATAGTTTCATAGTTCATAGTTTCATAGTTTATTTATTTGGTATAGCCCTGTGAGCCATTCGGCTCTTGAATCGGGTGCAACCTCAACAAACAAAAAACATGAACAAGAAAACATCCTAAAGTGATTATGTGACTGTGCAAACAGAAAATCCAGGAAAAAAACAATCAAAATATTCCTGAAATAGCACCGTACACCAACGCTGTGTGCAAAAATCCCAGTGGATACACATCCACAGAGGCACCTAGTACAAATAAAACAGGAGAATTTAGCATTTCAATGCTTCTGTGGATGTGTAGGCTTTTACTTTAACATAGCTATTTCTATGACCAGTCACAAGCTAATCACTCAGTTATTTCAATGCTAAATTCTCCTGTTTGATTTGTACTAGGTGCTCTGTGGATGTGTAGGCTTTGACTTTAACATAGTCATTTCCATGACCAGTCACAAGCTAATCACTCAGCTATTTCAATGCTAAATTATCCTGTATGATTTGTACTAGGTGCCTCTGTGCATGTGTAAGCTTTGACTTTAACATAGCTATTTCTATGACCAGTCACAAGCTAATCACTCAGCTATTTCAATGCTAAATTTTCCTGTTTTTTGTCAAGGTGCCTCACTTCTCTAAACCAACTTAAAATACGCTACGAATCTTAGCAACGTTCATTGAAGCTCTGTCGTCCCGACAGGTCTGTTCCTTTCACCTGAAGAAGGCCACTTGTGTTGTGGCCGAAACGTCGTGAGAATTTTTGTGTTATTTTATTAATTTATTATTTTATTCTCATTCTACGTGACTTTACCGAAAGAACCAAAGAAGAAGGCGGCTGCTGTATACGTCTAGAGTATTTGCTTGTATCCAGAATGCTTCACGGCGACGCCTAATGAATGTCTGTACGGTATTACGTTATATGTTGAACGAGGGCTCCTGCCAATAACATCCGGTAATCCGGCAGTAGATGTCTAACAATTGTACATATAGTTATATACATTCAGTGTCTATGATGATGGGACCCAGCAGGTTGGAACCAGTCCACAATTTGTTTTGCATAAACAAATGCAGCTTGATAATATTGGTCTGGAGAACTAATAGGACTGAAACATATTTGTATTGATATGTGGAAGCACATAATTGAGTTATGTTTATATATTCTGCGACACAGCAGCGCTTAGGAGGTGAGGGTTGGTGGATCGCCCTTATATTTGTGAAACTCCTAAAGCCCACTGGGTTAAAGATGCGGCGAGGTGCAAGGCTGATTTGTACTTCAAAGGGAAATCCAAGAAAAGGCAACGCTAGCACCAAGGAAAGTGGAACAGCCGCTTCGTGCCGAGTAAACCATCACGCCCTCCCTCCGGGGCTGAACTTGCCGCTGCGGAACGTCATACAGGCAGACAGACCGGCGGAGACTCCTTCTCTTCCTGCGTCTCGGGAGTGAGTGGCGGCTGTGATCGCCCCGCGTCCGGTTTGCAACGATCAATCCTCGGCCAACCCCCTAAGGAGTCGATTCAATGTCACAACATCGGGGTCGAGATGTCAATGCAAATAGCAATTTCTTCTCGTTTTTACCGTCTCCTTCGTGGTGTTTTGTTCTTTACAGATGTTTTACGTCTCGTTTTGTGGAGCGTTGTGCTATCTTCGCGCGCACGATGATGATGCAGTTTATCCTGAGCGGCAGGTTAATTTTATTTGGTGAAGTAATCGATGCATCGTAAGTTGCTGAGTGTTGATGTTAGAGTTTATTTTGACGGCACTAACGTCAGACGTGTGCAAGGGGGGGGGGGGGGGGGGGGGTGGTTCATGTAACTATTCAGAGATGAACACACTGCCTTGTGCGTGTAATGATCGATTGTTTGCGTGTTATGCTAATTGTGGACGACGTTTTCCCTTGAGGCGTATGGTCATTGCGAACGAGAAATTCTCGTTACGAACGAGACAGAATAAACTCTAGTGACACCACACTCGAGATATTAGACGAACATATATATAAAACGAGGCAATAGAGACATTACAGGTGACACAATAAAATATATTTTTTTCAAGTAAAAATTACTTGCAATATTTTCGTGATGAATGGCCACGCAATGACGCACAGATTTATAGACCAAGACCGGTACGCTCCGCGAAAGAAACGATACGTCGCAGGATCGATTGTTTGCGTATTCACAAGAACTATTTTCATACGATATGCAATGCCAATTTTGCACTTAGGCTAAAGGAGCGAACCAAAGTGTTGCAGACAACAACAACACCACCACAGCCCAACACAAACGAGGAAGTACAAATGCGATCAATGGGATCAAGATGGGATCAAGATGGCCCGACACAGACACATAACTCAACACGTTCGCCTTTAACACTGTGGCCTTAAAAGGGAAATATATTTGAGGCAACGTTTCATGCAATGGACCTTCATAGCACATGCATCAAGTTATTTACGTGCGACAGAGAAGAGTAATTGGCCAACACGTCGCCGCATATTGTTTTTTTTTCCTTTTGAAGGCCCCGTGTTATTGACGATGGTGTTGACTTCGTGTGTGTGTGCGTGTTATTTGTGCTTGTGCACCACTGCCAACGCAGCAGGAGCAGCACCACCACCACCAAATAATTTGGACAAATTGTTGATCGATCGCGAACTCGGTGGGCGCGGGGCACAGACTCGCGCTGCCCCGCGTGCCAGCCTGGATGGCACGCGCCTGCAGCTCCCTCCTGACGAGGGGGGGGGGGGGGTTACATCAGACCATGACAATGCTCGAACATCCCGAGTCGTGCTGGGGGGGGGGGGGTTCAGTGGTCACGTGCCAAATGCCCAGTGCTGTTTTGGTGAAATTTGGCTGTTATAAACTTCCACGTGATAAGCCGCTTCGTTGAGCTATAATTTGTGGCCAGGTCGCTTCTGTAGCTCAGTGGGCCTTACCTATTAAAATAAGAAGTTTTAGTTTATAGTTCACACCTGGGAGCGGGTGCCTTCCCGTTGAGCTCTCTGCTGTGTCTCCCCTCCATGACCCGGCACCCCTTGTCCTGCTCTCAAGGCCGTTCCTGCAAAATGTACGGTACAAAATCACGCGTTAGACCTTCGCCTGGGAAACCGTTAAGAGAGAGAGTCGAGATTGTAGAACTGTTTGAAAAATAGTATTTAGACAGCAGAAGGTACAAAAAAGTCCACTGCATACCGGGTTCATTCCTACATCCAACCATTGTTTATTGCTGCCATATTTGATGATTAAAGTTGGCCTGAGGCGGTCTGTTAAACAGGGGAGAACAGCAAGAAGACAATGGCCGAGTTAAAGAGATTACACGACAGAAAGAGTGGTGCCTTCACACCGTAGGGATGTTTCATTTATAAGGGATGGACATGATGGGTGATTGGCAGATATGTAATCACAAAAATAAGATTTAGCGATGTGGGGAAGTCTCAGGGTAGCCCTTGAGGGACTGGCAAGCCCTGTCAAACATCTTGAGTTGTCGGTGTGCAGAGGTGGGGCCGTTGTGATACAGGTGGGCTGTGGAGCGGTGTGAGAACACTCTAGAGATGGGGCCGGACACCACTACGCAGAGACGGCTGTGACGAACATCTTAACAGCAGATGTTTTTTTAACTTAACAGCAGAGTTGTGGAACATTGCCAGTGTTAATAACGTTAACATTTAAGGTGTTTTCCCCCCTCCGTCGTTGTGGAGATCATAGTTTTGCGTGGTATGCTGAAGCTTAACAAATGGCGTAGTAAAAGTTGGAGCTCGCGTTCATTCGTCACTTGAGCTCCCATCATGGACCAACTCACTCACTCACGGACCATATCAAGAAGCGCAGCCACAGTGTGCGTACCACGAGAGAGCCCTCTCGTTCCGAGTTTCACCCGGCCGCGGTGAGGCTATATCCAGTGGTCCCATTCAGACGCGCGTCGGCCTCGTAATGCGCCCGGGGGTGCCTCTCGCTTCTCCTCTCGTCTCCTTTGGTCTCCTCTGAATTTCTCGCTTCTCTAAGCCGCCGAGTGTCCATCATCTCTCGTGTTGCTATTGCGTTGTTTCTGTCCGTCTGTCAGTGTGTGCCTCTGTCTGGCTGTGTCTGGCTCTGTCTGTCTGGCTCTGAGACCGTCTAAAAAAAGTGGAGCGTGTTGATTGAGAGCAAACAAAATGAGCAACGCTTTCCAACATGCGCTTGTCTTCGGAATTATTTAATTAGTTATGGAAGCCGACTGGTAGCTGTCAAGGCAAATCGCACTTTGCGCTATTGCAAATACAAGTACAGCAGTTCCTTTTGCTCTGGGGTTGTCTCCAAGTATTGTTCAACCCTTTGATCAATGTCACGATAAGTCCCTAATAGTCACGGTCTCTAAATGTCACTGGTAAGTCACTAATAGCAGCGCGACTTTATACCGCAGGTGAGTTTATATTGGATCGCCTTCACGAGAGTTCTGGTGCCCCCCGTTACGGACGCGTGCGACCTTAGTTGGAAACCCTTAACAATTGAAACGTAACAGATTAAGCATTCGCGCTTTCAGACCATGGCGATCGTTCTCCTTCATGGACTCTAGAAAGGGTCATTATATATTTTAAAGCGGTGTTAATGACAAGTGTGGTGAGTGTTTTTTTGTATGAGTGATTGTATATCGCTCGCCAATGTAGTTCCTTTTATATATATGCAGTCGTCTTAGTTTAGAGCTCAACCGCCGACAGTGCTCACCATGGGCACAACATTGACTCTCCGAATGAGAGCCAGAGCACGTAGACGGGACTGGGCTCGAGACGAGACCATCCTGATTCTACCTTGTGCGCGCATTCCTTATAGCGAGTCATCCATCCACTGCTGGATGAATCCGCACCCCCTCCCAGCACGCCGTCGCCATCTCTCACGTTCCTGCGATGCCACAACCAATCACACTCCTGCACATGAGCTGATCTCATTGCTCCGTCTCAGAAGTGGCCATCCTTTCTGGCGTAATTTCTCCTTCGGCTTGTCGTCCCATCATCAGTCTCACCCATCGGTTATCATCCCTTCGAATCCATGACGCGTCTGTACTCAAGTCCACAGGATTGGCGTTTGCTCCGTACTTCATGCATTTTTTCGTCTGTCTGTCATTTGCAGAAATGCGTGCGTTGAGTGGATCCTATCACCGTGTGTCCTATTAGAAACTCACACTGCAGAGCAATTAGGTAGTGCTTGGGTAGGTCTCGTCGTACGTTTAAATTCTTTCGCACCGTACGTAGCGTAGCTCACCGTGCTTATGGAGGTGTTAATTTGCTTGAATTGCCTAACTCTGGATTTAAAGGGCGCTTTAAATCCTTCATTATAACCGTGATACTCTCATACCAACTTAACCGCACCTGTATAGTCTGCGGGAAAGCACTGACCGAAAGATGATGTACATTACAAGCTGCTACGGATATGGAGAGCCCTGTTTCAAGCCACTGCTGGATAAGGGCTTCCCCACTGCGTGTGGATCGTGGGTCATTTAACCAAATACACTGGTCAGTGTTGATTATAGATCTGAAGCTTTCGTGACTGCAAGGATTCATACTTTTTGTTTTTTTCGGTAAAGTCACGTAGGTAAAAATCAATAAAATAAAATAAATGAAAAACAACTAAATAAAATCACGATGTTTCGGAGGCAACACAAGCCTCCGTCTTCAGGTGGAAACCGTCACAGCAAAATTGCTGTATCAAGTAATTGCTGTATCAAGTGATCAAGTAATTGCTGTATCAAGTGATTGATGCAGCAATTTTGTTGTGACGGTTTCCACCTGAAGACGGAGGCTTGTGTTGCCTCCGAAACGTCGTGATTTAATTTAGTTGTTTTCATTTATTTTATTGATTTTTACCTACGTGACTTTTACCGAAAAAAACAAAGAGTATGGTCAGTGTTGGTTGGTGAAGTTGGAGAGCGTAGACTTGGTAACATAGAAATACGTACAGAACAAGTATGTTTTTGTCAGTACTGCCCATCACGCAACTCGGAAACCGGTAACACCTGTTATGCACTGTGGTCGCCCATCCAGACATTATCAGCGCTCATCCTTGCTTAGCTTCCGGGATCGAACGACATCAGAGGCGCGTTCCGGGCCATTTGGTTCGAGGCCACAATGGGAATGATGTCGTGAACGTCACCGCGCTGTTGAACACTTTCACACACATCTAAAGGCGTGGACCTATATGAGACCAGGCGTTATTGTGAAATAATAGACGCAACGCATTAAAATCGTGGTCAGCCAAACAAACATTTGGGTTTAGTTGCTCTACGCATTCAGATTCACGCACGCAAAGTCGTTACTCAGGATTGCGTAATCTTGAAGTATTCCCAATCCTCAAGATACCCAGGGACAAGGTCATCGAGCCGCTATCACCGCGATCCGCTTGGTGTTTCCTTGTCAGCCAGATGCATCTTCAAAAGGACGCTTCGGTCTCAATTGGCGTTCGCCTGGTTTAAATGAAGGATAACTGTCTGGCAATATAATTACATTATTTTGACAACTTTTGTTTCTATCCACTTCCGGATGAAGGCCTCCCCCCACACCGTGTCGGTTATGGCATAGTTGTTTCAACATACCGTGCCTCACAATTCTGGTTCGTTCAGTTTGGTGAAGCCAGTTCTCAGGACCGGTTCAGATATCGCTCTTCAATGATGTAAGCCGTGGCCGAGAATAGAACTCAGGTTTGCCGGTTGCCTATTGCAATGAGCTAATCACCGCGCCACCGCTCCACCCCGTCTCTCATAATACCAACAACAACAGCCACAATAAATCGTTTCTATTATTATTATTACGCTGAACTCTCCCGCAGTGATATATTCACACGGCTCGCGTCGTTTGTCGGGTGCAGGAAAACTCCGGTACTCGAGATTCCCAAGGACATAAATAATGAAATGAATAACAACACAGTCACGTGTTCACGATTGAAAGTTGCCGACGAGAGGTTGCAATCGATGATCCACTGTGACTTTTGAAATGACCACTGGTGACGCAGACCCGAGACTGGTGCACGACTGACTTATTATGCAAACTGCAATCAGGTGCCAAGACGGAAGAGGGTGATGAGTTCCAGGATTTCACGGTTGTCTCTGGGGTGTGAATGAGGGATGACGAGTTCCAGTGATGAGCTTCAGCACAGAGTGTGAGGCAGGATGAGGGGCGTTGCGCGTCAAGGTCGACAAAGTAAGACGATTCGCACGCCGAGGCGAAGGTGAAGATAAGCGAGAGAATGAATAACGATCATTCCGAAGATCACCGACCATTGAAATAGCTTTAGAAGCGGCAAAGACAGGCGGCAGAGCGACTATGGGATCAACAGGCAAGGAAGGAGGACATGGTTGATTCGTAATTCAATAACTTAGTAGGCATTGATTACGTCTTAACAATTTAGCGGGCATTTAAAGTCACGTTTTAGTCAGTTTTCACATTGACAATGCGCTCGTATCAGTCGACAGTGATATGAGCACGGTCAACGCCGGCTCAGTGATGACGACGACGATGGCCATGATGATGCACCGAGTGACTGCAGGAGCCCCGGTAGAAGACGTTTGAGGGCGTCACGTGAATGTGTCCTGAGTGTGGCCCCAGAAGCAATCGCGCGATGGCTCACGGTGCCGGGACGGAACTTGGCTCTCTGGGGGTCGGGGGAGGGTGGTGGATGAAGAGCGGCTATTTAGCCTCGGACTCTGCCCTCTCAGGCTGAGCAAAGAGGCTGCCTGTCAGTGCGGACACAGCGCAAGGCAAATCCCAGCGTGTCAAAGAGAGTCAGCCAAAGTGATTTCCTCGCGAAAATGAGCCCGGAGATGAGGCGCTGATCTCCTTGTGTTACGACTTTTATACGGGGTGATGGCAATTCCACATGCATATGGTGGGGACGAGTAATTCCACGGGGAAAAAAAAAACGCCGTTGACTTCCCACAAGGTGGTACTTATTTTACACACCCTGAAAGAGCGAACGACGAAGTTTGATACTCCCGACCGGAATTGAACTCGCCACTTTGCCACTGCAAATCGCACGCGTTTTGGGTAAGCGCTCCGCCACTCGACAAGTCTGCATTTGACGATGATGATGATAATAACAGCGAAACAAATGCTAAGAATTTACAGCACTCATTCAATCCACTGCTGGTGGATGAAGGCCTCGCTACGCCGTGTCTGTCGTGGCCGGTTCTTTGCTAGGTGCAACCTAAGACGGGTTCAGTTATGACTCGCTGTTAATGTTAGCCGTATCCCACTGCGCTCTCGCTCCATCCCCAAAATAAACAAAAGCCACATTATTAATAATACTATCGATTTGAAAAGCGTTTGATCTACACTCGCATTTTAGCCGAGGTGTGTAAAGTAACAATGTAAAACAACAACCGCGCGCACACGCACCCACCGTGCCACTCACGTGTTCAACTCGGCCGTTAGAAGAAGCATTGGGGATTCCTCGCGAGCTTCGGCCGAATTTGGGGGAAATCGCAGAGAAATCGAGCTGACCTCACGCGATTTCACCAGGTCCGTCCGCTGGATCACAGCAGCCCTCGGCCAAGGGGGTTCACGCGAGGAGAATCCGTGGCGTGATCGCTTGTGAACACACCTCGCTGGTGGTGCCACCACGCACGCCGCGCGCGCGCGCAACAATATCCTCCAGACCTCCTCCACCACCACCACCCACCCACCAACCACCTCCTCTGGTGGTAAGCGAACGCGACCACATGGCGGCCGGGAGTAGGATGTTGCGGCGCTATCTTTAGCGCACCGCGAATAGCTCTCTTGCGTGAGCGACACACGGCGAGGTACAGTGCTCCGCCAGGGATGGTGTGCGCCCTGTGGCAAAGAGCCGCGCTCTCAGCCCAGTTTCCTACAGATGGGCGCGAAGAGTCATCGCCTTATCGGTGGGATTGCGTTTGCAGCCAATGATCACGTCATCGGGAATGTGCCCGATCTCTCTCAAATTTCACGAAGCTAAGCGCAGGAGTTGAGCCTGGATATCGCTTCGGTGAGCCAGCAATCACTGTGCAACAACACGGATTGCAAAAGACTGCAGCAGGGCTATGTGGTAGGCAACAGAGGGCAGTGCAGCAACATTCGCTTTGTTGTGCTGTACTTCCATGCTCCCGCGTCTGTGTCCCTCACCTTCACTAAAACCGCGCAGACCAGCGTGGTGATGTATCGTCAAATGAACCCCTAAGACCTGCATTGCGTGGGGAGACTCTCATACACCAACGGATTGACAAACGGGCTACGTGTGCATTGTTTCAAAAAACCACGGATCGTTCTGGCCTGGTGACGCACGGCTTTGATTCAGTACTTTGGAGGCGAGGGTTGGTGGACCACGCAAATTTGCGAAACTCTAAAACTCCGCTGAGTTGCCACTAGAAAGTGGGTTCGTGAACCGGTCGGAAGGACATTTGAGTGTTATCCCTTCGTACGCGTGACGGATTTGTTTTTCCAAGCACCATGATTTTCTCCCACACGAAACTAATTGATTCGTTTTAAAAAAAGCATCCGAATGCAGGACCCTCCTGATAATAGTATCAGGCCTGATGGAAGCTTTTCTGACAACATACGCTGGCTTGGAGGAGACCCTCAAGCCAGCGGTGGATTGACCATGGCTGACGACTATGATGCTGCTGCTGCTGCAGCAAGGCACAAACACGTGGAGACGTTCTCCTCTTTATGTCAATCAACGGAGTGATGACAGTTACCACATAACTGCGCGTGAATTCCAAAAGAACGTACACCACCAAACACAATTCGCAATGTGGAGAGAGACGGCGCCTTGCCGGGTTGTGCCCCCGGGGAATTGAATTCGTAAACTCTCATGGCCGATGTCACCAGGGTTGCACAACGGAGTGCGCCTCAAAGTCACTTTGAGTCTTGTTTTGTCAAGAACGAAGTTCCAAACTTGTTGAGCGCAGAGCCGAATAACGCAAAAAAAAATCTGCCAGGCACTAACTAGGAACCGTTAGAAATTCAACTTAGCTTGTGTATTTTTGCGCGAAAATTCCGCGTTACATACACGTAGCTGCAGCCGTTGTTGGTTATTTGTATTCTACGCTCTGTGAAACAATGTACAAAATTAGATATGTTCTATATGGGTGAGAATGCATTACTGGCTGCTAGTGTATATATATAACTGTAAGTCCTACTACACTGGTGTATTACTTTTTTAAATGCAACTCTCTGTGTCGCTCCACTGCTTGACGAAGGCCTCCCTCCACACCTCCGATTAACACGCTTGGCTGTGTACGGTGCGAAAGAAGTGCCACGGACACATATGCCGTACCCGTCGTGGGGTTGTTTGACCATATTTTCCCACGCTGGTCAGTGCGAGTTGGAAAAGGGGGGTAGTGAACGGTGGAGTTTCTGGATATCCAGAAATGGTTGGTTCAGATATCACTCACCATTGAGGTTTGCCTTCGATGGGAATAGAACTATGTGCGCCGGGTTCCTAGCGCAGTGCGCTAACCACTGCCACACCCCTGTGTGTCACTGACAGAGCCTTAATCCTACAGAATTCCTGTCTCTGCTAACGAGGCTCATGCTCGCACGATCGGAACCACACTCCTTCCCTCCTTGTGTGCAGTGAATGACCGGGTGATGACATGTAGCTCGGCAGTAAATATTAATATTATTTTTCCACGCATCCCCCGTTGAGCCTCAATACTGTCAGGAGTCTTTTGCACTGCGATGTTTGACCAATTCACATTTAAATCATGAATACAATGTTATTTATTTATCTATAGGAAATCACCAATGAGAATCAAGACTTTTTCAGGTTTATTCTGCATTGGGATGCTTGGCCAAGTCCTTTTAAACCAGTGTTTTGCTACGAGTGGGAGGAGACCGGAGTTTGATTTGCATCCCTTAGTAAATCCACTGCTGGATGATGCGCCCTGTCAGCCATGGGGGGGGGGGGGTTGTGAGACCGCACGAGTCGGAGAAAACATACGACGCATACGATTGGATAACACTCAACTCGTACTGCCATCACGTAGCTACCTCGCAGCCAGGGTGCGCTTGGGAGTTTCATAAATCTCTGCGCGATCCACCAGCCCTTGCCTCCAAAGGGCTGGATCACAGGAGGGCACCACGCTACCGGCAACTGCGCTATGAACCCGGCCACCTGAGTTCAACTACCGGCCACGGTTAAATGTCAGTGGCGGAGTGATATCTGAACCGGCCTTGCCGCCACCCCCCTTCCTCACCCCTTCACCCACCACTCATCAACTCGCACTGACCGGCGTGGCTAAGTGTGGTCAAACACGCCATATCATTGACACGGGGTGGGGAGGCCTTTGTGTGTGTTGGACTTCTTTCGCGCCGTACGTAGCCAACCGTGCCAATGGGAGGTGCGGGGAAGGGTACCAAACTAAGCAACAAAAATCAGTTCTAAAGAAATGTGTTTTCAAACCTAGATGTTAAAGTGCATAGATGGCACATCTGAAATCGCGATGCAGTGACCGTCTTTGTTCGGTGGTGAGCTAAAAGCCGCTGCGAGGATGAACGGAGTTCACGTCATGATGTATGTCCCTTGACGAGGTCAGCAGGGTATTGTGGTTCACTTGTGGCAAGTACTTTGGATTCGCAAAGGGCTGTGTATGGAGACAAATTAAGTTACCCAGTCTTTGTACGTACGTGTGGAATATTTCTTCGTGGGAAGACGTCAGACCGTATGGCATCGAATTTCCTGGCTTCAAGGCTCTTGTAGCTGGGTACGTCACGTTACGATTCCAAAATGCAGGCCTCGTTACTGGCGATGGTCGTGGATTCAACTTCCCCCCCCCCCCCCAGTTGAACCCAGCGCTCAATTAGTTTCTGCCAGTACAACTATATGTTACACGTTGTCATGCTGAAAAGCGATTAGCCGGTAACACACACTGTTGGCACCGAATGTGTTAAATCGCAAAACCCAACTTGTAACAGGTGCTGGCTACACCGTACAAAGCTCATTCCACTGATGATTCCAAGGACGAGGCTCAGTGAAGGGTGCCATCGCGAAATGAAGACTGTGTTGTAGTGTTTTCAAGTGTTAAATACATATGTAATATATATTATCTCAACATCTGGATGTAATATATCCCAAGAAGAGACTTGTTGAGCAAAAAGTATTGAGACTTGCTGTCATAATTCATGGGTGAATAAATAAGTATACCTTTGTCAAATACTACTTCAGTCTCTGTAATATGTTTCTAATGCCTGTATTTTAGATGACATTGTACATTTATTCTTAGAGATGTTATTCCTAATTTCACGTCTAATATTGTTTCATCTTCGTTGCTTCTTCTGCTCAGATGTACTTAGCTGTTGTTGTTGTTATGATACGTTTCCTTTCATTGTTGTTTTAAGATGTTTTCATCCCAGGTCTCCCTTGATGGAGCCTTTCAGGTTGAATGTAAGACTCATTATTTGAAGGTTACGTTTGTAGTTTTGTAACTACACAGGTTAATAAAATATACCCCCCTCTCCTAATTTATCTCTACATAAAAGTTTTACAAATTTCAGTCCATCAGAAAGTTGGCTTTCACAAATCGACATTAATTGTTAAAACCAAAAAAATCTGGACCGATTTCGATCTTCATATATAATTGGTTATTAATTTTGCTCGTTCTACCCATAATGCTCAACCACAACGCATTTTTTTTTTAAACTAGAATGAAAACCAGAATAAAGCTTTCATGACTGCAGGAATCCATACTCTCTGGTTCTTTCGGTAAAGTCACGTAGATAGAAAACATAATAAAAGAAAGCACAACGTTTCGGTCGCAACACAAGCGACCGTCTGCAGGTGAGAAAAATAATCTGCTGTTGTGGCTCTATATAGGCACGGGAGGGGTGGGGGAAGGAGTTTTGTCGAGTCGTGGTTGTAGGAGTTCACGGGGGAGAGGGGGGTTGTGTCGTGCAGGGACAGGTGGGGGCTGGCAAAGGGGGGAGAGGGGGAACCAGAGAGAATAGAATAAAACCATTCAACGGATTCACTCTTTGAAGTCACAAATAGTTGCTTGCTTCTCTGCTGCTGTGATTGTGCCGTATCCCTCTGTGTGATTGCGGCACTATAAATGTCGCTGTGTTTGTGTGCTTATTAATGTGTGATTGTGTAGTTGCGTTGGCTGTGTGGTTGTGGTTGCGAGGCCAGTCCGCAGAGCATCTACGCGTGATTTATGATGCCACTGGCAGCAGCAGCCACGCACGATTCGCGTCAGAGTCGGCTGAGCGCTAAGAATATCCTGCCCTGGCTTAATTGTAGCAAGCTCTGCCTGGAGCTTTCCATTACAGCATCACTGAATGTAAACAGCTCCTGGCAGCCGAGTTAAACCGTAGTTACACGTGTTGAACACCTAGTCAGCCCTTTTGTCCATCTATTGCTAGACGAGGGCCTGACCAAAGCTCGAATGAGTCGCGGAAGGTTATTTTGACCAAACTTCAGCATAGCCGGTCAGTTGTGCTTGCTGCAGCTGAAGGCGGGAAGCATTGCTGTGGGTTACAAAACTGGACATTGCAGCGCTGCCCTCTACTGCTCAGTACGTCGCTCCGCAGCCGCCTATGGCAACCTGTGTGTGCATGATGGGTGAGCATCCATCCGTCCACCATCTAGGCTCAGCCGTGCTTAGCTTCCATGAGTTTGCGTGTCTCTCTCACCGTGGTGGCGTGGATTTTTCCCCGGGTCCTCCGGTCTTTCTCTCCGCGTTTAGAAACGAGCGTTTGGAGTATTTGGCTGCTGTACATTTCCACACAATAATCCACTTCGGTGAGCTGTCATTTGTGGCCAGGTCGTTTCTGAATAAAAGAGCTCTATAGCTCAGTGGACCTTACCTGGTAAAGTAAAAAAAGGTTTAATAGTTTAGTTTTAATTCATGGTGATATCGGTCAGATGCGTTTAATCGTTACTCAAATACAATACCCCACGTGTGCTCCCGCACTCGCACGCGTGACATAAACTACAAGCGGCAATTCGTCAACGTGCGTCCTCTTCGGAGAACTCCCTCCTAGACCGCTCGACCAATTTAAATGAATTAGATGTCAGTTGAAAGCTTCACAGCTCTTTTTTTTTGCGAATGAGGTAGTAATTGCGAAAGTAATTAATACTGCTCCGTTGCAGTAATGATAGAGAGAGATATCACATTTCCACGCCTCTAGTCAATACGGTTTTGATAAGGCATTTGTTCAATGTTGTGCATCAGTGTGTTTTGTCGCCACGACGTGGTGACGCAACATTCCCCGCGCGCGTTGTAAAATCCTCCTGCACGGTATCCATGCCGCGGCCTGCACCACCCTCCCTCAAAGGCTGTGAGAACTGTTGCATTATTGGATATCGGCGGAAAACTCCCTCGAATTTTTGGGTAATGTCATCACCCGGGAATTCCACGGGCTTCCCTTGCAGGGTGCGGTCACGCACACACAACAGTGCGACCCACGCTCAACAGCAATTGGGCCGAAACAACCCCAGATCCGACGCGAATTTCAGACATAAAATCCGGACGGTACGCGGTTGAGGAGGCTAGCAACAGAGTTAGGCGCGGGCTTCTAAATATAAAGCAGGGGGGGCGACGATGCTGCTGCTGCTTGGCGCGTTAATAGCGGACACTCCACGCACCCACGCAGGCAGTGAATGCGAGGAGCCGGTGTCATTGCGCAAGCATAGGACGCACATGCACGCACGCGGATACAAACATCCCACGACGAATATCCTTACCAGGCTGCTGGGGCAAGTACTCTTAGCGAGCACCGACCGCGCACGAGTGGGTGGGCGACCGGCGTAACGCCTTTGTCTCCCCAGTGCTGATCTTTACGCACCGCACCAGGTGCTCACTGAGGCTGAGTCGAGCGAGGGTAAGTCAAGGACTGTTCCAGATAATTGTCACCGGTGTTGGCCGTTAGCCGGTATCTAACTCGGGTCGCCGGGTTAGCAGCGCAGTGTGCTACTACGATACTACCGCTCCACACACCGCACGCGTACGCACAGCCGCGCATTCGTATGCACGTACACATATATGCGTCCGTTCGGATGCATATACTACAATCAGGGCCGTATTAAGGCACGGGGCTTTAGGGGCTGCAGTCCAGGGGCCTCCGCCAGCTGGAGGGCCTCCAGAGATTAAATGAAAAGTCATTTCATTTGTGAATGCGGACTTTTCATTTGTTGTTAGCCTTGTAAAAATAAATTAACATTTTCTTTAACTTTGTTTTCCTTTCGAAAATATTACTTGGGAGACTCACAGTACCTGTAGCCCAGGGGCCTACAAAATCTTAATCCGGCCCTGACCACAGTACATTCGAACATGAGCATACATGTACACCTACAGGCTTGTAACACACAACATACATGCACACCTACAGGCTTGTAACACACAACATACATGTACACCTACAGGCTTGTAACACACAACATACATGTACACCTACAGGCTTGTAACACAACATGCATGTACACCTACAGGCTTGTAACACAACATACATGTACACCTACAGGCTTGTAACACACAACATACATGTACACCTACAGGCTTGTAACACACAACATACATGTACACCTACAGGCTTGTAACACACAACATACATGTACACCTACAGGCTTGTAACACAACATGCATGTACACCTACAGGCTTGTAACACACAACATACATGTACACCTACAGGCTTGTAACACACAACATGCATGTACACCTACAGGCTTGTAACACACAACATACATGTACACCTACAAGCTTGTAACACACAACATACATGTACACCTACAGGCTTGTAACACACAACATACATGTACACCTACAGGCTTGTAACACACAACATACATGTACACCTACAGGCTTGTAACACACAACATACATGTACACCTACAGGCTTGTAACACAACATGCATGTACACCTACAGGCTTGTAACACAACATACATGTACACCTACAGGCTTGTAACACACAACATACATGTACACCTACAGGCTTGTAACACACAAGATACATGTACACCTACAGGCTTGTAACACACAACATACATGTACACCTACAGGCTTGTAACACACAACATACATGTACACCTACAGGCTTGTAACACAACATGCATGTACACCTACAGGCTTGTAACACACAACATACATGTACACCTACAAGCTTGTAACACACAACATACATGTACACCTACAGGCTTGTAACACTCAACATACATGTACACCTACAGGCTTGTAACACACAACATACATGTACATCTACAGGCTTGTAACACACAACATGCATGTACACCTACAGGCTTGTAACACACAACATACATGTACACCTACAGGCTTGTAACACACAACATACATGTACACCTACAGGCTTGTAACACACAACATGCATGTACACCTACAGGCTTGTAACACACAACATACATGTACACCTACAGGCTTGTAACACACAACATGCATGTACACCTACAGGCTTGTAACACACAACATACATGTACACCTACAAGCTTGTAACACACAACATACATGTACACCTACAGGCTTGTAACACACAACATACATGTACACCTACAGGCTTGTAACACACAACATACATGTACACCTACAGGCTTGTAACACACAACATACATGTACACCTACAGGCTTGTAACACTCAACATACATGTACACCTACAGGCTTGTAACACACAACATACATGTACATCTACAGGCTTGTAACACACAACATGCATGTACACCTACAGGCTTGTAACACACAACATACATGTACACCTACAGGCTTGTAACACACAACATGCATGTACACCTACAGGCTTGTAACACTCAACATACATGTACACCTACAGGCTTGTAACACTCAACATACATGTACACCTACAGGCTTGTAACACACAACATACATGTACACCTACAGGCTTGTAACACACAACAGCCGCCATTGGCCACTGAGCAGTTGTGACGTCACCACAGCGCTTGTTCCAGGCTAGGTGTACTTTGAAGCCACGTAAAATGTCGTGGGCTCGCTGATAGGTCACGGGACAGACCCAGGCGTTATGGGTCGACTGCCTGAGCAGAGTGGCATTTGACATGTACACACGCACACGTATGCAGTATAGGGGCCGTCCATAAATGACGTCACGCGATTTTTGATTATTTTTGACCCCCCCCCCTTCGTCACAGGGTGTCACAGAAAGTCAGATCCCCCTCAAATATGACGTCACAAAGCTCTACCCCCCCCCCCCCCAAAAAAATAAAACATGCATCAAATCGCTTTAAACTATTGTCATTGTAGTGCGTATTTAATGTGGCGCTGGACTCTGATGTTGTAGGAGAAAACATTAAAAAGTCTATTTAATTAAGTAGAACGTGTTGTCTATATTTATTTAAAGTTGCGCATTTTTATGTGACGTCACATTTCTCAAACTCCCCCCCTCGTCACACATCGCCACAAATGTCTGACCCCCCCCCCCTAGGTGCGTGACGTCATTTATGGACGGCTCCATACACATATACGAATAGGCATACAAAGACAAAGGATGTACGGACTACCGTATAGCCTTTAATGACGGGGCAGGTGCTGTTTAGCGAGCACCTATGAATGTTGGCCAGCACCACGCTCGGCCGCCTTTGTCTCCCTAGTTGCGATGTTTACACACTGCACCAGATACTCATTAGTGGCCGAGTCGACCTAGGGGAGGCCCAGGACCGGTTCGGATACTCGTCACCGGTGTCGACCGTGAATGGAACGTGCACAGACACGCGCGGCACACAAGACACGGGGGCTGTTCCGTCGCCGACGTTAAAACGAAACCGGTGAAAACATCACGCCTGAATACGAGCGGCCCTTCACGCAATAACCAAAGCTTTGCGGCAGCATTCGTATCACCGGCAAACACCTGCACCAGTTATCACTTTCTGACGGGGTCGACTGCAGTGCCGGATCAAGCTAATGTGGGGCCTGTAGCAGATGTTATAAAGGGGCCCTAAATTTAACAGATACATACGTACATATTAGAACACAAATTTTTTACTTGCACAGTAAAGTAATTGTATTTTTTTTTCATTTTCTATACAGCCAAATAATACCACAAATCGCTAACCTTAAATACCCAGTCCTTCATAAAAGTTGAAGCCGTTATAGTACTACAGTAATTGAGCAAGTGCAGAATCACTGAACCGTAATTGATAGCTTGAAAGCATTTAGCGCGGGGCCCTTGAAAGTGCGGGGCCCGTAGCTGCTACATAACATATCGCTACTTTTGCTACGAGGATAACGCGGCACTGGTTGGCTGGCTGGCTGGCGTGAAGGTCAAGGCGCTCTCCACGCAAATCGCGAGACCCTTGAAGCGCGGTGGCCCCCTAGCTCGGCTTCGTCCGCTTTATATCGCCTCGAGCGCCACGCTCCACTGGAGGCACATTGCTCGGTCCGCTGATGACAAGGAACGCGCATTTGGTGGTGTTCGGCACGGGACTTCGAGCGGCGTAGACCTTTAGGCTGACCGTGTCCTACATGGGTAAAACCAATCAACGTTCGGACCGTGACTTAGTTTTTTAGCGGACCCAAATTCTAAAGTTGATCTTTTTTGTTGCTCGATATCAGAATCTGAATATGTATGTTTTACTGGAGGAATCCGATGATGTCCAGTATTTTCACAGATGTTCAATGCGATATGAGTGAGCATAGACACGAATGTACAGTAATTGTCCCGAATTTCAACGCAATAATAACTCGGACCACTCAGTTACCATCGTCTGTATCGGATGAGTGTTTGGATGTTGTAGAAAGCCCTTTTGCTCATTGGCGGAGCCAGTGATCCGATCGAAATCCCTAATTCCGATCGGATCATTAGGGTTTATTAGTAATTAATCGGCATTTTACGACCCCCACTGCCACTGTGTAGCATATTATTACGTGCCAGGGAATCTATGAGATGATAGGACAATAGTCCATAATTGGCAATAAGTAACGGCAAGTAACGGCAAAGCAGTTTTAAGTGACTCACAGAATTGTGCGCAGTTGCGTATTCAGTACACGACTTCCCTGAAGGCATTCACCTTCAGCGAGCGCGATCCCAATGACACAACGCGGTTCGAATTCGACCCTCGATCGATGGCTGCGCCATTGCCTCACACGTGACGAATAAAAAGCAAGGGACAAGTCCTTACTAACTAACAACTCCTCCATCATTTTTCATTGCTGGAGGGGTTGTCCCCCTACCTGAAAATCCTGGCTCCGCCATTGCTTTTGCCAATGCACAGTGATTCCCGAGGAGGTGAATGAAGGCGGACACGATAGGCATAGAAGTACAAACAACAATAAATATTGAAAAAGTAAGAATAGGTTTTACCCTTCTTGACACTAAAACAGGCGTTAAGATATATATTCTTGGTTCTTTCGGTAAAGTCACGTAGAAGGGAAACAATATTATTATTATTTTATTGTTTCCCTTCTACGTGACTTTACCGAAAGAACCAAGAATATGAATCCCTGCAGTCACGAAAGCTTCAAAACAGTTGCGTTAAGATGTTCAAACACCACATAGAAACCTTCTGCAAGGAATCATGTCTGCATCAACCATCAGCAGAGTCAGGCTTGATAGACACATTCTGCTGGATTCCTGTACCAGATCTCATTGGCGAGAGCGCAGTGGCGCTCGCTCTTAGTCTGGGTGATTCCGTCAGAGGTCCATGCACGTGTGCGCGGTAGCGCTGGCCACCCACCCCCTCGTGTACCGTGCCGGCGTACACAGGTGCTCGCTAACAACACTTGCCCCAACAGTCTGTTAAGGCTCCACGGTGGCGAGGGAGGGGGGGTCTTTGTCTTTCTAAAGTATCTGCGGGGAGCGGTTGTGCCGTGGTTAGCGCGCTGCGCGACGAACCCGGCCGCCCGAGTTCGATGCCCGCTCAGAGCCAACATTAGTGACGATTATCTGAACCGGCCCCTATATATGTCGACTCAGCCTCAAATGGGTACCTTGTGCGGTGTGTAAACATCTCGCCACCAGGGAGACGAAGGCGTTGCGGGTGTGGTACTGACCAACCAACCAACACCCCCAATGTGCCACAGCGCCGGCCTTCATAGGTGCTACTCGTGCTAACAGCACTTGCCCCAACAATCTGTTAAGGCTACACTTAGGGGGTGGGGGGTGGAGGATCTTTGTCTTTGTAACGTATCTGGGCGGCTGTTCTGTGTTAAGCTCGCCTGCCTCGTGAAAGTGACGTGTCGCGCCGTGCGAGTGCTCAGAATAGTCCCCGCTCGTCTGTGCGCGGTGTCAAACAAAATAAAATAAAACCCAGCGCGTCACCTCGCTGACCGGCCCGCAGGTCACGTCGCTCCGAGATTATGCCGTCGCCTAAAAACAAAAAAGTTGACGGCAACATTTCGGTCGAGTGTTTCATTGCGTTTTATCATTCATAACCGATTTCCACCGAAGCAAAGCGTTACATAACACGTACACATTCGGTTGCCACCTGTCCTGGGTTTTTTCAGGATCGTCCTCTTGTTGTTGTTGAGGTGGGCCGGCCTGGTAAATGTGTGTGTTCCCGGGACATTGTAAGTCTCGTATCCCGTCAGTTGCGCGACAATTGACCACTCGAGACAGTGCCTTCTCACGTAGTTCTCACCTCTTCTCGGTGCGGTGAGATATTCTTCTTCGTCCAATGAAATGTGCCGTTTTTGTGTACCTGATGGGTGGCAACCCCGGGCATACACTGAACTAAGATAGGTGTAAAACAAGCTGCAATTTGTATGTATTAATTAACATTGTGGAGTTTAGAAAGCAGCATTTTCCCTTCACAGGAATAATCGGCACAAGCAGCAAACGCCTCCGCGTCCTGTTAGGACATTACCCCGATCTCTGTTTCCCCTGGCTGTCCCACACGATGTTTGAACGCTCAGTGACGTAATCAGCACCACCAGAATATTTATTTAGACTTGAAGAATCCGATGAGCTATGAAGCTCTTTTCCACAGATGTCCAGTAGGGGGCGGGTCAGAAAGTTACAACGACAAATCAAGCTGGGTGTGACTTATCGGGGGTTTCCTGCCTTCAAGAAGCAGGCGGTAGGGACGGCAGCCATTTTAAAAGTTTCCGACTAATTGACCACTAAAAAGTAGCCCATTACAAATCTTCTTCAATTAAATCGGCTTCATTGATTAAACGTCCAGACTCTTCTTATCACTTGTTTTTACATCGAGTCTCTTCGGCAGGCTGTGTCCGGTTAAGTCAACGCAATGATGTACTCTCAATGTCACTGGCAGAAGCCATGCGTGGTTAATGTGTAACCCAGATAACAGTAAGGGTAGCAAGTTATACGTTACATTTTTGGAGACTTCAGACGTGCAATGTTAATGAACATTGCTAGGTGAGGTGGGAGGGGTTTTTTTGTTGATAATTTTTATTCCAAAAAAATCTGTTACCTAAAGGACAAACATGCTACAAATAGATTTAATACATGTGATTTGATTCTCAAGCCCTCACATGTGACCTGAGCTCCTGAAACCACGTCGCCAAGTCAGTTTAAGTGTGTTTAGAGAACTCCCCCCCCCACCCCCTGTTACATTTTGGTTTATTTCCGTAACATTTTTGGTTAAAACGTGTCGATGTCTCGATCACCAGCAAATGGGGTCAAATATCCAAGTCCGTGTGTTTCAGCTGTTCCATCAAGTCCCTTCAGCACAATGTATCTCGCGGTCACCCCCACTCCACGCCTGTCCCTCACACACGCAGGTAAAATAAAATCTTTGCAAACACAATTAATGAGTGGAGCCTGAACCGTTCTCCGTGAACCCGGGCCTGTTCTATGAAGAAAAACAAAAGTACACACACTGCATGAGCTGTAAACAAGCAGGCCTTTTTAAAACAATTTTACACTGCCCGTTAACATCTGGAATTGGCACAGAGGCTACCCTGCAGGCGTCTCAGTCCTATGAGACCATGGCCTGTGGCATTGAGGTGAGTCTATGGGGCTCTTTGAGCATATGGGTCTCTCTCTATATTAATTATTTGGACCGTCTTGCACTGCATGTGTCCGGAAGTGTCCTGGAGGCTACCGGGGAGGTGTTAGCACACTGACCTCTCAGCCTCACCATGTCGACGCCACTCTCTCAGCCCCTACAGAAGGGCTTTGGGTGGACATGAGAGCCTCTGGGTCACTATGCGAGTCTACTGGTCTGCACAAGTGTTACCACTTGTGTGTTAACGTGTTTAACCTTTGCCGGTGTGAATGTTGAGCCTGCTTCACAAGTGTGCGTGGTCTCTGGCAGACTGGCAGTGTAAATCGGCCTTTTATCAGGGCACACATGGTATTGCTGCTACACACACATGGTATTGCTGCAACACACACATGGTATTGCTGCTACACGTGTAGTATTGCTGCTACACGTGTAGTATTGCTGCTACATGCACATGATTTTGCTGCCACGCACGTGGTATTGCTGCTACGCACGTGGCATTGTTTGTACACACATGGTATTGCTGCCACCCACGTGGTATTGCTACACACGTGGTATTACTGCTACGCACGTGACATTGTTTGTACACACACGTGGTATTGCTGCCACCCACGTGGTATTGCTACACACGTGGTATTGCTGCTACTCACGTGGCATTGTTTGTACACACACGTGATATCGCTTCATGAAGATGTGTGAAGGTAAATCGGGAAAGCGGCGGCCATGGTGTTCCGCGGCATTGCGATGAGCGACAGGAATGGCAGCCCGCCACTCCATCTGAAGCTTTGTCAGGGGGTGGCGTCATGGGTTGGGTGGGAGGAGGGGGCACCTGCACTCCATCTATTTCTTAGCTGCGGATTTCTTGTCATTCTTCTGGCTGGCGCTCCCTGCACACGCGCACGTGAGTAAAACGAATACGGGTGAAATCGCGTTGTATTCACACAAATCAAATGATGGAAGTGGTGGCATTGGCGATGGTGAACAAAAGCAAATTAATACAACAGTTTAATCTCACGCCTTTTGGCGTTCTCTGGTCTAACACCGTTTGAGACGAGGCTCGAAAGAAAGCTGTATCTGGTGTGGACCAATCAGTTTAAAAGACAATGCATATATTATCAGAGTATGTTTTTTGTTTGCATTCTGACCACAAGTATTGTGGTTAATGCAAACATAATTCATTGTAAAAGGTTTCAGTTTGGTGTTTTAACATCTTAACACCTGTTTTGTTGCCAGATAAAAGCGGAAAACCTATTCTCATATTTTGGTACTGGCAAAGGAGGTCCCATGATGAAGCTCAATCTCAATTAAGATTGCTTCATTTGATATAAAAAAAAAACGTCTTGCAGTGGTTCACGCACTACTCTATGAACCTCGCCATCTGAGTGCGATACCCCATTATGGCTAACATCTAACATCGGTGAGGAGTGATATCTGAACACGTACTTGGCTCCCCCCCCCACCTTACTTCACCATGCTGCATGAAGTACGGTCAAACACACCGAACGACTGACACGGTGTGGAGTAGGCCTTCACCCGGCAGTAGAATGCCAATGGGCTGTAAGTCATTATTGCTGTTAGTAATCGCAGTCTTGTCTAGAGAGTCGCAGTGGTCGCGTGTCATCGCAAACGTGCGACGTCGGCAGCACCTACCATGCGATGCCAAGCTCGTGCTTGTGACTGCAGATTTCTGAAAGAACAAACCAGCAAAGAGAAAACTCTGCTTAGTGCCAAACCTACAATGGCAACAAGAACACAAGTCACATCGCAGTTGGTTGAGCCAAATCTGTTCAGCAAATCTTATCTGTGTTTGCTGAAAGCAACGTTCCACTAGATGGCAGTACAGGAAGCAGGTTGTTGATCTATTTGCCCCACAAATATCAAGCATACCTCTGGATGGTGAAACACTGTGTGTCGAAACCGGTCCAGAGTTTGTTTGTCTTCAAACAATGCTGCTGAAATAATGCACTCCCAGAAGGCCGTGCAGCGGATGGATTTCGTAATAAATACTTTTATTTTTTGTATGTGGAGAGATGGATATGTAATGGAGACATTGTCTGCTTATTTATTTTTTAATTTGTGGAGCAGATTTGAAAGGGTTTTTATTGCACTCTCATAAGATGTGACCATGACTGGCACCATCTTTGGTGCATCGCCAAGTCCATTTTTCACTTTCCGTTCACTTTTCACGTTTGGTTTTCGAAGTGCCATTTTACAGGAAGACGTAACAAACAGAGACAAACAGCTCTCATCTCGCAGATAAGTACTGAGGCTGCGTGTCGCAGAGTACGTGCCATAAGTTAGAAGATTCAGTAGTGAGAATAAACAATAGTTTAACACGTAGGCTTTCGCGACCTAACCCAAAAACGTTTATTATGAAGAATTAACAATTATTTAAGGCCTTCGACGTCACAAGGAAAAGTGTGATTTTTACACGTGTTAATAAAAAGTCACCATCACGAGGACACCACCACCAAGGTGTCACACCTTATTGTTACTTTAAAGTATATATATATTTTTTATCATTCACGAAGCTTCTATGGTGCAGACCGGGACATAGCCGAGGTACATATGTTGTAAATATTGCACGTGCCTCGCTGTGTTATCACTGGGCTACGCATCCTCCTATGTTGTGGACACGTACGCATTTCTTGATTCCCTAGATGACAACACCTGCTCACCAATTTGGAGCTCATGCCACAAGCAGCCTCAGGAAATCTACTTCCACGGGTATGTGACTCGTCACACGGCATTGTTGCTGCCCGAACAACTCGAAACTTTTAAATGTTGGTTCAGAGGGCAGCTGCACTCGTTCCTACCACCGCTGAAGGTTTGAAGGACTGACACAGGTTTTCTTCGTGACACGGAAACTGGCCGCGGTGTTTTTTTGTTTGTTTGACTGGATCATTCCGCTCCTCCGTCTGAAGCCGGGAATGATAAGAGCTTTTTTTTTAAAATAGACATTGCATTTTCTTCAAGACGATATATATATACACTCGCGATCGTTACCATCTGCTCCTTCCTGCGCTCCCAGAAGGCGTGGAGCCGCTCCGTGGGGAGTTTAGCGTCTCCCGCGGGGTTCGCCAGCCACGGGTGCTTCAGGGCGTCTGCCACCCCGAGCCGCTTGCTGAGAAAGACAAACGCGGGTGAGAGGTATGCAATTACGCCCGACTGCGGGGAAAGTAATGATACGTTGCTACATTACATGAAGTCCATTCTCTTGCTCGTTTCCCCTCATGTTGTGTAATTTTCAAAGGGCTTTGATGGGGCGTTATTTATTGTCCTGACTATTCTGTTAATGCTGTGTTGTTTGATTGTGCGTTTATGGGCTAGGTTTTAATCTGTGAACCAATTATCGTGTTAATTGCTACCGTTGCATATATATTTTTTTATAAATCAACCGTTAATCTCACCATACATGCACGACATTGCGCACGTAAGTATTGATTATTTACAAGGTATGCAAGTCATATGCAAAATATAAGTTAACGTGACAATCAGGTTTATTAAGCAATCACAACTGTATACATCGAATCCTATCCCCGACAAGTCGCTGACTCTGGGTGCCGGGGGTCAGGATGCAGCCGGTGTTGGCAACTTTATGATTTTGTCGTAAAATCCATCGACTTATTAGATTTTCCCTAGCGAAAAAATGCTGTCCCAGTGACCAGCAACAAATTTAGCGACAAATTTCACCGCAGGTATGTACCAAGGTTCCTGTGTGAGTTTACAATGTGCAATACCTTGTACACTGCCAGGTGATCGTTTTTTTGACGTTTGAAGGTCTATCAAGCGACATCTGGTGACTTTTTGAGCTTATCTTGGCAACTTTCCACTTTAAGGAGCTGGCAACACTGGATGCAGATCCCGGGGATGCAAGAGACGCGGGGGAGGGGGGGGTCTCACGGTGGTGCCTTGACCAGCAGCTTGGAGATGAATTCTCGCGCGGGCCGCGACACGGCCTTGAACTCTTCCTCAGGGAGGCTGTAGGTTGCCGCCACCACCTTCTTCACCGTCTCACTGTCCCACTGGTCCCAGAAGGGCGACACGCCGCTGAGCCTACGCACGTGCACAGAGTGACAGATTGACACAGTCGCAGTGACAGCCACAGTTAGCGCGAGCCAGGGAGGGTGTGTGTGTGTTAAGCCAGTGTGATCATGGCTCGGAGTAGTATTCAGTTGGCTAGTGTGGCCGTAGTTGGTGATAGAAGTAGGACCATTGTTCTCTTGTCGATGCCCCATAATAGTGTACCACCCGATATTCCAATTGTATTTTTAATTAAACTTTTGGTGGCCCATTCACATCTTGATGATACTCAAAACAGAACGCCATTGTGTATTTGGCGACGGAGACCTCGGCACAATTTACAGAAAAATTGGGATGAAAGAATGAACATTCGACAACGCCTGAACGAGGGCCCAGGTTTTTCGCAAACACATGCCGACGAGCGGTGCAGATACGCACATGACGCAGGCAAGCAGCCCCACGGGCCACGCGTCCGTGTTGAACGTCACAACCTCGTTGGCCACGACCTCGGGCGCGGCGAATTCTGGCACGGGGATCTGATGGGGTGCCTTGAGGTTGTCCTGGTAGCGCAGGGCGCAGCCGAGGCCCGCCACCTTCAGCTCGTCCGATTCTCGGCTCGCCAGCCACAGGCACTCGGGCTGCCGGGCGGGAACACAGAGCGCCCGGGGGTTTGTTCTTCAGCACATGAAATAGCTACATTTTTTACGTGAGGGCCCATTGATTTGGATAGAGCGCTTTGGCCAAGAACACCTGACAACCAAGCAGCATTTGTTCAACAAGACTGACTCTTGATTGAAAGCTTTCGTGACTGCAGTGATTCATATTCTTGGTTCTTTCGGTAAAGTCACGTCGGAGGGAAACAATAAAATAATAAAATATATATAAAACAATTAAATTCTCACGACACCTGATGATGACCGCTTGTGTTGCAGTCGAAACGTCGTGAGAATTTTATTGTTTTATATATATTTTATTTTTGTATTGTTTCCCTTCAACGTAACTTTACTCAAAGAACCAAGAATATGAATAAGACTGACTCTGCTGATGAGAATTACGAGGTCGAAACCAGCAGCAAATGCTGTTGGATTATTTTAGACTGAAAAGCCAATCGGAAGCTGGACTAAAAAAAAAAGTACTTGCATGTGGAGACACAGGACGGAGAGATACAATAGAAGCAATTTAATTTGTCTGTGAGTCCGTCAGTCGCGTAAAATATCTGAAGTACCTTTTGTCATACAGAGTTTCATGAGGGTTTCTTTTGGTCAGATGTAACCAGTGACCTATAGTCTGTGGTTAATAATGAGCTATATACGACCTTTGACCTAGGTAAAAAAAAACACTCTCACCTTGCTAATTTTATTGGTTTTCACAGAATTAAATATGATTTTAGTTGGGAGTCTTACAACCTTTTTTGTCAATACACCGCGAGATAAGGACCTCCCCCACGCCATGCGGATTGGGCACTTTATCGGCCATACTTCACCACGCTGATTAATGCAACTTGGTGAAGTGGGGGAAGGCAGGGAGCACAGACGTTTCAGCATTGAAATACAGTGCAACAATGGATTTTGCTACCACTGCCTTCTGCTAAAAACATGAAAACCCCTTGCCGTTTAAACGCAGCTCATTCCTCCGTGAGCCCACCGCACCTTGACGTCCAGGTGCAGCACGTTGAGGCTGTGCAGGTGCTGCAGCGCCAGGCACAGCTGTTTCAGGATGCCCGACACCTTGCGCTCCGTCAACGCGAAGCCCTTGCCGCTGAGGCGCTCAAACAGTTCCCCTCCCTCCACGCTGCGCACAGGTCGGACAAGGGCGGCAAAGCGGCGCTCAGGGGCGGGGGGCACGTGGGGTGGGTCTGCAGGAATACCTTCGGGAGCCCACGACGAAGGGTTTTCCGCGGTTGTGCCGTAGAGCTCCAAGGTTTGTTTTCAGGCTGTACCGTGCGCGCCATTCGGCTTGATAAGCCGTTGGGTGGAATAGTCCCGAGACGTATGGCCAAGAGACGATGTCAGCCGTAGCCGGGAATCGTACTCGGGTCAACCGCTTCATAGCGCGACGTGCTAACCACCGTGCTACTCTTCCCAACTCGACCATCTCAACAGCAACAGCCTCCATTTCACCACTGAGTGGTGGCGATGTCACCGCAGGACTTGTGCCAGGCTAGGAGCACTATGAGGCTATGTCGTGAAATGTTGAAGGTTTATCAGGTAAACAAAACGTGCCAATTCGTTACTACTTCAGCACACCGGTGTGTTGGAGAGTAAACCCACAATATTTTCAATTCGGGTATAGTACGACGTTTCGCTGGTGATTACAACCAGCTTCATCAGGCGATTTGCCAGAATTGTGAGCAAGTCTTCCTGTTTCTGGTCTTTCTAAGTTTACACAGCCACCTGCCAGCCGCACATAGCACAATATATACACAATAATACCCCGCCGTACGTTGTGGGTGTGTTCCTGACAGGTGCGACGAACTTCGAAAGGATGTAAATCAAAGCAATTTACAGGGCAGGTGGAGGCGATGGCCGAGACGACAGATACGAGAAAGGACGGATGATGCTGTCTATGACGTGCGTGTGGAACGAGGCGACGCAAATCGGGTAGTGGTAGTAATAAATAATAAAGTGACGACGCAATTGCGAAACGACTTACAATGGGAAGACGTGAATGGGGGAATTGCTGTATGCAGTGTGGAATTGTGATGCTCTGTCGAGAGGCATGTTGCGTAGCTTTGGGGGTCTAAGTTCTAAAGTTCCCCGGCCACGTACGGCTCCGTGACGAGCACCATCTGCTTGGTGTCGAGCAGGTGGTAGACGTCGAGCAGCTGCAGCACGTTGGGGTGGCTCGCCCCGTACAGCAGCTCCGCCTCGTTGAGGCACTCGGCGCGGTGGCTGTGTCGCTGCGCGTTCACGAAGCGCGCGTGAGCGGCGCGGCCGGACGCCTTCTCGACGGCGCGGAACAGCGTCCCCAGTAGCCCCCTGGGCGCACAGCGAGAGGGGCAGGCAGAGGGCAAGGGTCGGCCTCCGCCGGCGCGGCGTGGCGTGACAGTGTGGTGCGCGCAACGGCGTGCGGTGTGATGGGAAATCGTATCGTAATAAAAATCACGATGGTCATAGTGGATATCACCATCATCATCATCAAAATCATTAGCATTATCAGTCATCTTCTGGTCATCGCTGCATCCGTTGTCGTCATCAACTTAAATAAATTAGACAATAGGATTATTTTGAGGTGATTGTGCTGCGAGTCTGCTCGCTCTGTTAATTGTTTATGTCACATTGCCAACCCTGTTTTGTGCCGGCCCTTGCACAAAAAACACATTCAAAGTAAAGTCGCCTTCAGCAGGGAAAGGTCCGACGTCACTCCTGCAGCCGCTCACACTCTCATTCACGCACACCCACACCTGAAAACGCTCGCTTGCTTCTGTCAGTGGTGAAGGCCTCCCCACGCCTTGTCAATTATGGGGGTTGTTTGACTATACTGTACTTCACCATGCTGGTCAGTGTAGGTTGGTGAAGGCAGAGGGGGGGGGGGGGCGATTTCAGTATCAATCGCGACTGTTGATAGCCGTGGCCGGGAATCGAACTCAGTACGCTAACCACTGTTCCACTGCACATCCCCGTGGTTGAGTGATCCCAAAATAATGCGCCTCCTGGAGATACTCCCCCGCTGATCGACACCGTTTCTCGGGGCAGACGTTGATTAGATGTGGTGGACGACGCTAACGCCTTACAGACGCCAGAGCATGAACCTCAAAGGCGAAAGGTCATCGGGGGAAGCACGTGCAATCTCAAGCTGCCACGTTGGTGGTCAGGCTGCAATAATAATGATGCCCTTTTCTTATCTAGGTGAGCCTCACCAACCTCCAAAACTATTTTTTTAGGGAAGGCCGACACTGGGATGTTTAACCATGGCATGACCTTCATTGATGAGTATTTGTGGTATGTAGGAGAAACCCCACACATAAGAGGGGATAGCACTCAAAGCTTGGCACAGATAGATTCAAGAATCAATTGATGTCATGCCATCTATCCAGCTCACAGATGAATGCAAGAGATTTCTCAATTAAGAGAAAACATAACCCAAAGAACACAGACGACTTTCGTCTTGTCAGGGCACGGTCAAAGCAGTGTGTTCCGAGTTGTCCCACACGATTTTAAAGTTCAGTTAAGGAGAAAAAATACATACGTTAAGAGTTACTTCCTGTACATTCTAACAATATCAATATGGTATGAATGCTGTACTTTTTAAGGTAACAACCACGTTCATATATATTGCAACCGTAAATCATTACATTCTGGTTGTATTGTACTACTAAAATGTTATTCCATTGTAGTTGTATTGTTTTATGCTTGAATCGTGTTTGTTCTGGTTGGATTTTTACGCAATTTGTGAGGCCTTATAGGAAGTCCTGGAAGGAACTATCTAAATGCAATGTTGTTTTTGCCGTTGTTTTTGTTTCTGCTGCGACATAGCTAATAGCTTGCCACTCCTCCCCATTGCCAAGTACTCTTGGTATTTTACTTTTTTGTTAAACTTTCACTTTTGGCATTGCGGCGTTTCAGTACGTATGCATGTTGAACTTATACTGGTAGGAAACGTAGTGGACTGGAAGCCCAACCGGGATTAATTCACAGGAGGCAGGGGATTGTGTATGTCTGTGGATGTCTGTCCACGTGTATCCGGACACCCGGATATATAACAAATGCGCTCCTAGTGGGCATTACTGGTAGGAAACGTAGTGGACTGGAAGCCCAACCGGGATTATCACAGGAGGCAGGGGATTAATTGTGGATGTCTGTGGATGTCTGTCCACGTGTATCCGGACACCTGGATAAAATGGGAGGGGTGGGGCTGGGTGGAGAGGGGAGGGTGGGGAGGGACTGGGTGGGGAGGGGCTGGGGAGGGTGGGGAGGGGCTGGGTGGGGAGGGTGGGGCTGGGTGGGGGGTGCGGAGGGTGGGGCTGGGTGGGGGGTGGGAGGGGTGGGTGGTGGGAGGGGTGGGGCTGGGTGGGGAGGGGCTGGTCACCCCGTGGTGCCCTTATAAATCTCAACGTTTAACCTACTCACGCCGGCTTGTGCCCGCCCTCACAGTCGGGCATATTTGCGGAACACACCACGTGGTGCCGCCGTTGACCCTGGCCATTAACCGAGCAACCAACGTTCCTACCAGCTCCCTCCGCAGGAATGTGTTTTCGGACAGAACGTCGCCAACCGTGCTAATCTGAGGTGCAGGGAAGGACAACAAACTAAACACAAAAATCAGTTCTAAAGAAATGAGTTTGCAATCTAGATCTAAAAGTGCAAAGCTCCAGTGGCTTCCTAACATCGGAAGGTAGAGTGTTCCATACGGCCGCAGAAGCGCATCTGAAAGCGTGCGATGTGGTAACCATCTTTGTTCGGTGGCTTGCCAAAAGCCGCTGCGAGGATGACCGGAGTTCGTGTGATGATGGTTTAAATCTCCTTGATGAGATCAGTAGGTATTGTGGTTCATTTGTGGCTTGTCAAAGGGTAAAAATCCCACCTGCTGATCTCTTCCTTGAGCTCGAAGAAGTCCTCCAGCTTGCGTTCCCTGGGCAGCAGCTCGCCATTGTGCAGGTGGTAGGAGACGCTCACCACGGCCATCGTGGTCACGTCTGTAAACGTCAGCAAGGATCTTCACCATCGCCATTTATCACTTATACCACCGCTCCCATGCAGTACATCTCGAGGTGCCAGGACGAAGGGGCGTTCGAGATAATTGCCAGAGAATCACTCGTCAACGAATCGATTGCAGATCAAATACAATGGGGAAAACAATGGGGTACTGACAATATACGCGGACAACACAGATGTATGTGTTAAGATGTGAATAAAGTGTTGGGGTGATTTATAGATACTATCATAGGAATAATAATTATAGATACTATCATAGGAATAATAATTATAGATACTATCATAGGAATAATAATTATAGATACTATCATAGGAATAATAATTATAGATACTATCATAGGAATAATAATTATAGACGCTATCATAGGAATAATAATTATAGATGCTATCATAGGAATAATAATTATAGATACTATCATAGGAATAATAATTATAGATACTATCATAGGAATACTAATTATAGATACTATCATAGGAATACTAATTATAGATACTATCATAGGAATAATAATTATAGACACTATCATAGGAATAATAATTATAGATACTATCATAGGAATAATAATTAGAGATACTATCATAGGAATAATAATTATAGATACTATCATAGGAATAATAATTAAACAATGCTTTACAGTCCTCAATTAAGCCACTGCTTGATCGAGGCCTTCCCACGCCACGTCGGCCATGGGGGTTGCTTGACCATACTTCACCACGCTCGTCAGTGTGGGTCGGTGAAGGGGACAACCCCAGAATGGCTTTAGATTTCGCTCGCCACTCGTGTTAGCCGTGGTTGCGAATCAAACTCAGTCGGTGGCTGGGTTCAAACTAGATTCGAAGTTTTTAGTGACTGCAAGGAATTACTCTTTGATTCTTTCGGTAAAGTCACGTAGAGAGAAATTAAATTAAATAATAGAATCCGACGTTTCGATTGCAACACAAGCAACAATCGTTTCGATTGCTTGCTTGCAATCGTTTCGATTGCAAGCAATCGAAACGATTGCAAGCAAGATGATGGTTGCTTGTGTTGCAATCGAAACGTCGTATACTATTATTTAATTTAATTTATTTCTACGTGACTACCGAAAGAACCAAAGAGGTGGCTGGGTTCCTTGTCCGACCGCACCCTACCCGGTTGTAATATTTAAATTGTTAATACAGTCGGAGTAAATAACCTACCCTACGCACTTGGCGTTTCCTTCAGAGAAACACAACGTGCGTTGCAAGCCCTGTACACAAGTTTCAAGTTTCACAGCGTCGGACTTATCCCCCTCCACCATCGATCCCGGGCATCGTGACCGCTAGGAGGAGTGAAGGAAAATCGTCTAAAAATAAAGGCTAAAGGGGTCACAGCAGGGAGAGCAGGCCGGCATTGGCGATTCCACGCCCACCCCCCTCCCCCCGAATAAACAACAGTGCCCCCCGTGTGTGACCTCCCGCCCCCCTCCCTATTCAGAGGCAGCTTGAGTCCAAGTGGTGGAGGTTCATCGTGGCCAATATTACTGATGCTACCACCCTGCCATCGCTTCCTTCCTTCTGCCAGATTCCACAGAGATTTGCTCCTTTGCAGTATTCCCACTTAGGGATATCGGTGCCCCCACTCCTCCATATATTAGCTGGTGCCCCCCCCCTTAGTAGCCCCCTATTTACTGTCCTTATATTGCCCCTGTGTGCAAGGGGCAAAGTGTGTGAATACCACCACCTCGCCTGCTCAGGCAGAAACTCCAGAGCCTCGAGTGAAAAAGTGGTTCTGACAATCATAATTGATTCTTGTAGCCCAGGGGGCATGACTGATGGGTATTTTCATGGCCAAGAATGGGGAAAATGGGAGGGCGAATGATAGGATTACCACTTTCAATTGGCTGCAGACATTTTTTTCAGGGCCGCAGTATTTCACACTGCAGAACACGGCCCAAATCGTCGCTGCTGCAGGTTAGCGCGCAACGCGCCATGAAGCCAGCCTCCGATCAGTGGCAAAGTGATATCTGAAACCGTCCTGGGCCTCCCCCACTTCACCAGCCCGCACTCACGCGTGTGCCGAGGTGGGATGTTCAGCAGTGAGTGGAATTGTACCCAACTGCCACATTGCGCAACAATGCAGTCACGGCCATATTCGACGCACTGCAGTGTCAATTCAGCCCCAACTTTGGCCACTTGCATTAACGCACTCATTGCTCTCGTTTGCAAGTAGGCGAAAGGTGCTCAGGGACATGTCAAAGATGCCTTCGCATACGTACAGGACCATATTCGCGTCTTGAATAAATGGCCGAATCGCATCGCCTTGGTGAGTTGTCATCGTTGGTAAATTGGAGGCTGAGGGAATAATTACGGCCAAAAATCGTACGAAACGGAACGTGTTCGTGTTGCGTTATTCATGCATATTGTGCCAAATAAAAGCGTTTTTGACCCTTGCTGTGCTTCAGTTGCTGATAATATATCATACTCTAGATTTGATAAAGTGATGGTGCAATGGATTGCGCACTGCGGTTTGAAATTGGTATGCTGACTAAAAAAGCCCCTGTCTTTTTCCATATATGTATTTTAAATGAAAATATGTTATATAGCTGCACAGACGTATATGGAGTGGAGTAATACAAGTCATGGGCCTCCCCCTTCACCACCTCACACTGACCAGTAGCGTAGTGAAGTATGGTGTAATAACCTCCACGACTGAAACAGTGTGGGGGAAGCGTTCATCCAGCAGTAGATTGACAACGAGCTGTGAATCATCGGTGATTTCCAATGCGATTCTGACAAGGACTAAACAGGCTTCATTGCTGCGTCTTGTTATTGTGACAAACTGTGCACGAAAGTACGCTATAACGTCCTGCCGCTCTCCACGCTATAAATAACACTCATCTCCTTCATCGCCACAACCACCGCCACGGAAAACACGCGCATCTGTACCGAGAGGGGATATGTAAACTAGCCACGCGCGCCCCCCGCAACTTTCCACAGCCCGCTCACTGCACAAGAAGGCATTCCAGTGCTCTCCGGAACACCGGGCGGCTTCTGAGCCTGAGCCTGGCAGCGTGTTTCCGTGCTCCACGCGAGTGAGTTTGCAGCGCATACCGTGCGACGTCTTGCTCACGCTGTGCGTGCCCCTCGTGGTCTTCTGCAAAAGGGAAACAAGCCCACACGCACACACAAAGCTTTGGTGAACTGTGAATGTTGCATAAATGCGCTGAATTCCTCCAAGCAATATGAATGTTATATTTATCTTCAGACGGTCATTATGGAACTGATGAGACGATACTGACAAGTAATTGATCAGTTCTGTACAAGAAAAGGAGGCTTTCACCCACCCACAAAATAATTCCCATATAGCCTCAGAGACTGCGCACACAAATAAGTCTCTGAGTGTTGCTATCTTCAAGACTGAATCAGTCGGATTTAAGAATAGGTCGATTTTTTTTGCTCCATTGTCAGTTCGTGTCTGCATAGTTACGTTGTAATTTGTTGTCATTCAATAATTCCCGCTGATATTTGGCTCACATGTGTAGCGCAATATAAGAATACAGCTCGCATAATTTATTTATATTATACACATTAGGAGCAAGTATTGTTAGCACCTACCAGAGCTAGAATTGTAGACGATGAGGTGGCGTGGCCATCATTGTGCTCAGCCCCCTTTCTCCATATTCCTAAATATTTCTCGATTCTAGTTCAAGTTTATTAGTTCAATAGTTTAACCAGGTGAGAACTCAAAGAGACCAGGATTGGCTCATTTCTTAGTGACCTGGGTATGAAGAGACACCCCTACCAGGTACAGTAAAACCTTGGATTGCGAGCGTAATTCGTTCCGGAAACGTGTTTGTAATCCAAAGCACTCGTATATCGAAGCACTCGTATATCAGTTGTGATCACGTGACGCTCGGCAGTACAAAGCGTATACGCACTACTCGTATTGCAAGACCTCGCTCGTTTATCAAATGAATATTTATTTAAAAAATTTGCTCGTCTTGCAAAACACTCGCAGACCAAGTTGCTCGCAATCCAAGGTTTTACTGTACTCATTTCAGGCTGCGCCAACTAAGGGGAGGCACCACTTGCCCTAGATGCTGTCCACGACCGGGAATCGAACCCAGGTGGGCGGACAATGCTTGCAGGTCATCACCTGGGCCTTCCTGCGCTCCCAGAAGGCGTGGAGCCGCTCCGTTGAGAGTTTAGCGTCTCCCGCGGGGTTCGCCAGCCACGGGTGCTTCAAGGCATCCTCCGCTCCCAGCCGCTTGCTGAGAATAAAAAACAACCACACCCAGGTCCAGCCAATGAAGAACATAACCAAACCATTCTGTGTGTATAGCCAAGGAATAATGCCCCGTAAACAACTCATGTATTGCTAACAATACGCAATGTGACCTATGAAGTGGCCACGCGGTTGATGGGTCAGAGACACTGAGCCACAAACCACTGGGATCCTGGGTTTGAATCTGGGTTCCAGTCACCCATTGTTTAAACCCGGTTTTCAAGGGTAATTTTAGTCATGAGTTGATGGTCTCAACCATGGCTCTGTCTGGTCACCGGTGGCTGCATAGAGAGCTGCTTGGTATTTGTGGAAGTTTAATCATAATGCACAGTACGGAGGAATGTTGGGAACTCTGTGTGTCTTAGCAGACACGGGGGAGCGCTAAACGTGGATTAAATTCGATGGATTCACTCACGATACCCGCATATAATTATGCACGTGAGAATCGATTATTTATATTTTTCTAAAACTTTTCAAGCAAAAAATATGGCGTGAGACGTTGTGGCTCGAGGAGCGAACCAAACCGTATAAACGTGAAGGACCACATTCGAAAAAATACAAACGAGAGAGTAAAATGAAGAAAAAAAAACAATACATTGAAATGTGGAGGCATCAGCTTGGTCATATCCTCCTCCTCTGATGGGCAGCAGAATGAGATTCGTGAGGCATTTTGGCACGATGCACCGATTCATCGATTGCAACTATTCATTTTAAACTCACGATGCACCTATCGAACTGTGCGTGTAGGCATCTTTTTATTTTAGCACCTCCTACTAGCACGGTTGGCTAGGTATGGTGCAAAACAAGTTCAACATACATTAATTTTCAATTCGCACAACATTGTACAGTCTTCGGTTCACGGTGAATATTGCAGCCACTGGATGCACTTCCAATCACTACAATCATAATGCTATTCTTTGGGTCTTTCGGTAAAGTCACGTAGATAGGTTAAAATTAATAAACAAAAATTAAGTAAACAAAAAACTACGACGTTTCGATCACAACACAAGCGATCGTCATCAGGAGGAAAGGGGGGGTTGAACGTTGTCGAAGGCAGTCTGTTTTTAAAGTTTTATAATGGGCGTAGCCCAAGGGTCATAAACGAAGTGGGCGGGGCTAGTTATGTTAATGTGACGACGAGCGCGCGGAGGTGGCGCTCTTCGTGGAGGTCGCTCTCCGATCTCACATTAACATCGCGAGCCCCGCCCACTTCGTAGGAAAATCACACCCGTCTCTTATTTTCCCTTAGAGAGCAATGCGTTCTCTGCTAGTGTTTATTACAAATTTATTATTCCACCGAATCGTGACCCCAAAATGGGTAAATTTATCAGATTTCCGAGTGTGTACATTATGACAAGCCTGGATAGGGAACGGGGCAGGGGGGGTGGGGCTCTGTTAGACCCCTCCGCCCACCCATGCACGACCCCACCAGTACAGGGCCCCCTCCTTTCAGTCAAAGGCCCCCCAGCAGCTCCACCAACTGCTTCGTTATCACCGTGTCCTCCAGGTGCAAGTTGAGTGTGGGGTGCGTCCTATAACCCGGTAGGGGTGGGTGTGTGCCCCTGTGACCACATTTGTGTAACATTTTGTGACACCGAACAACAAGCGACTTTCCAGAGCGTCTTATAATGCGGAGAATACGGTAGATCACTCCACCTACCCACCCATGCGTGGCCCAACCAGACACGGGCTCCAACAACAACAACAACGACAGCGTTGTGAGCATTGGCCATGCAGCGTACATCACTCGCAATGCACTCGCTCCACGGCCTCACTGCAGGGGCGAGGTGGTGACAATGGAATTGGATGGGCGCTCTCCCCAGCGGGTATCGCGTTGGCTTGAAGAGGCATGCGACCTCTCTGACCGGCCTGAGTTGAGCTATTTTAGGTGAGGTATGCCACGCCAAGCTCCGGCCACCTCACATGCCGGCTTTGATTGCGATCTGCGGAGACTTTTAAAAGCCAGCGTCCCTCCTGTCCGTCACCCACCGCCGTCTCAGACCGGCGACTCAAAACGCATGGACTCCGCTCCTCGCGGATTGCGCAATTGGAAACAACGCTGGAACGCGGCCTTATTGAGTTTATGTTTTGTGCGAATGGAGTTGGGATGGGAGCGCTGAGTACATCACAGGGAACATCCTCTTTGGGTGCATCGTGGATTGCGGCGCGCGCATTTGGAGCCACTGTGCACAACACGTGTCCAGCAGAGGGCCTCTCCTGCTGCGCATCAGCTTCAGTGTCACACTCCACAAGTCTGGCATGAAAATGTTTGGTTCAATGATGATGGCGTCGTATGATAAGTAACAATCGACTTAAGTGTTTAGCGCAAGGCTTAATGCAACAGAAAACTTTAGTCATAATAAAGGTTTTTGGGTTAGATCGCGTTTATTTATAAATGTGTCGTAACCCTCCACCACCCGACACGGCCAATCAGCAAAGAAAAGTGTCACGTTGACAAAAGACAAATAATTCACTACTTCAGCCCACCGGTGTGTTGAAGAGTTAATCCACATTTACAGTTTGAGTACGACGTTTCGCTGGTAAATACTTCCAGCATCATCGGGCAATTCGCCAGAATGGTAAAGCCCTCGCTTGCTCCCGGTTTTATATAGAGCAGAAGAGTGACGTCATCACTTAACTCATCAGGTGCAGTGATTAGAGGCGGAGGGGGGGGTAATGTAATTATATAATCGATTAGTAATCAGTCATTGGTTATGATTAGTAATGAGTTGTAGATTAGTAATTCTTTAAATCAAAATGTAATGTGTATTATTTAATAATACGCTTCCAGGCCGCACTGAGCCGGTAGCTGTCAGAGCGATTAAAGTTATTCTTGTTCCTCTCAATTTCAATGGATTCTCTAATTAGTCTTTGCCAGTAATAATTAGTTTTACACACCACTGCAACATTGTCAAAATCAATTGAGTGTCCTTGTTGACAAGCATGTTCTGCCACTGCCGACAGTTGTGTTTGAGATAATTTAATATTTCTCTGATGTTCTTTTAGTCTTACGCTGATGTTACGTCCCGTCTGCCCAATGTAGCAGCTGCCACATGAACAATTAATCCGATATACACCTTCTGTTGATAGTTTAGGTAATGCGTCTTTAGTGCAAGATACTAGTTTTTGAATTTTGTGTACTGTACCAAATCTTACTGTAATGTTTTGCTTTTGCAAAACGCGGGCTAATTTGTCAGTTACTCCTGAGATATATGGAATTTTTATTGTTTTAACAATCTGGTCGCTTTCAGTAGTATTGCTTTGCGATCGTGATTTGGCATTCAGTGCTCTGTTAATTTGAGCATTATTGTAGCCATTCTGTCGTAGTGCGTCTTTAACGTGTTTAATCTCTCTCACTAGACTCTCACCATCTGACACTGTTTTCGCCCGATGCACGAGCGTCTTAATAAGAGAGGATTTTTGAGCTGGATGATGATGTGATTCTGCATTCAGATAGGCATCAGTGTGCGTTTGCTTTCTGTAAACGCTGTGTGTTATTTTACCGTTTAGGCCATGTCCAAGCAAAATATCTAGGAATGGGAGTGTATTATTCACCTCCATTTCCATGGTGAACTGGATGGCCGGGTTTTGTGCATTGAGATGATTTAGAAAATCATTAAGTGTATCTTTACCATGTGGCCAGACAACCAAAGTGTCATCCACATACCTAAACCAAAAGGATGGTTTTAATGTGCTCGAGGCAAGTGCTCTTATTTCAAAGTTTTCCATGTACAAATTTGCTATAGCAGGGGATAAAGGAGAACCCATTGCTGCTCCTTCCTTTTGTTTAAAGAAATCCCCTCTCCATAAGAAGTAAGTGTTATTTAAGCAATGGCCAGCAAGTTTCGGAATATCTTTTTGTAAACCGGTATTCTTTACTAGTGTATCAAGTAATTTAAGCGATTCGTCCACTGGAACCTTAGTGAATAGAGAAATCACATCAAAGCTTACCAGAATATCATCAGGAGTAAGTTTAATATCTTTAATCACATTCACAAGATGTTCTGAATTTTTTATGAATGAAGATGTCTTACCGATGTAGGGCTGTATTTGTTTGGTTATATATTTTGCCAATTGATATGTGGCAGAGCCAATTGTACTGACTATGGGTCGTAATGGGATGCCGATTTTATGAATCTTTGGTAGCCCATAGAGTCTAGGTGGTTTTGAGGCCCTTGGCTTAATTAGGTATTGCTCATTTTTAGGGATTAATGAATTTGCAATTATTGCAGTGGTCTTACGTTCTAAAGTATTAGTTGGATCTCGTTTAATTTTAATGTAGGTACTTTCCTCTAGTAAATTTCTAATTTTATTATCATAATCGGCTCGTGACATCAGTACAGTAGTGCGGCCTTTATCAGCTGCTAGGATTTGGATATCCTTATTTACACGCAGCTCTCTTAAGGCTTTTGCCTCGTTAGAGCTAATATTTACTTTTGGAACTTTGCTATTCTCAATTATTTTAGCAACCTCATGTCTAGTCATTATTATTAAATAATACACATTACATTTTGATTTAAAGAATTACTAATCTACAACTCATTACTAATCATAACCAATGACTGATTACTAATCGATTATATAATTACATTACCCCCCCCTCCGCCTCTAATCACTGCACCTGATGAGTTAAGTGATGACGTCACTCTTCTGCTCTATATAAAACCGGGAGCAAGCGAGGGCTTTACCATTCTGGCGAATTGCCCGATGATGCTGGAAGTATTTACCAGCGAAACGTCGTACTCAAACTGTAAATGTGGATTAACTCTTCAACACACCGGTGGGCTGAAGTAGTGAATTATTTGTCTTTTGTCAACGTGACACTTTTCTTTGCTGATTGGCCGTGTCGGGTGGTGGAGGGTTACGACACATTTATAAATAAACGCGATCTAACCCAAAAACCTTTATTATGAATAATATTGGTCGCGAAAGCCTACGTGTTAAACAGAAAACTTTAGGCTGACTTTGTTCGATAAGTAAAGCCGATCAAACTCCAGCCCGTGATTTTTGGGGATCTAAATTTGCAAAAAAAATCATTATAGACATACACTCAACTTGGTATGTGAAATTTTCATCTTCATAGCTTTTACAGCACATTATTAGCATTTACATTAGTCACTCAATCACTGACTTATCACAATCATCTGTGTCAGGTATGAATTATATTATTAACAAATTAGATGATCACAAACTAGTTACATTGTGTGCGAGTGGTGCAATGTTTAGCACACTGTGCTATGAACCAAGTGACCTGAGTTCAATTTCCAGCCACGGCTAACATCGATGGTGGGTGATACGTAAATCGGTACTGGGCCCCTACCCCTACTTCACCAATGTGTGCTGCTGAGTGTGGTGAAGTATGGTCAAATTCTCGAGACCGACACAGCGTGGGGAAAATCTTCATCCATCAACAGAATGACAAAGAGCTATACATGTGTGCACACGTGTATGTGTGTACACATACACACATACACGTGTACATCGACTACTGTGACATGCGATATAGCAGGGTCTGGAGATGCGGGGTCTCACGGTGGTGCCTTGACCAGCAGCTTGGAGATGAATTCTCGCGCGGGCTGCGACACGGCCTTGAACCCTTCCTCGGGGAAGCTGTAGGTTGCCGCCACCACCTTCTTCACCGTCACGTCATCTGACGCGGCCCAGAAGGGCGACACGCCGCTGAGCCTGCACACGCGCACGCATACACACACGGTGACAGTGAGAGTCACGGTCCAAATCACCGAGATCATCAGAATCACGCCCGGACAATATGACAGAACACATCATCACGCCGATTTGCCCTATTGTTGGTGATGGAGACGTCAGAACATTTTTGACAATGAAAATTAGCCAATCTCAATGGATCTCACAACTGACGTTCAATCTCAATTAATCGCATAAAGTGTCACCACGCCAACACGAGCAATGCACTGCTCATTTCTCGACACAATTCTGAGCCAGTGGGTGAAATGTCACACAACCGTGACAGGCCTCAGTAACTCCACGATAATTGGTGGATGAATTGCAATACCACGTGATATTGTTAAATTCCACAAATTGAGACTTGAATATAATTATTTGGTTTAATAAAGAATTAAAGCTTTCGTGACTGCATAAAATTACTCATTGTTTTTTTCGGTAAAGTCACGTATGTAGAAATACAATAAAATTATATTAAAACAATATAATTTAATTCTTTATTAACACACTTCTACGGGGAAGCTACCTTTGCAATTCTGTCCTAAATGTGCACCCCAAGCCTGCTCCTACCCCCCCTCCCCCCCGCTTCTGTTGATGTGCAGGATGTGCTTATTTCAGCTGCCGCACCCTCTCTCAAGCCTGCTCTTACCCCCCCCCCCCCCCGCTTCTGTTGATGTGCAGGATGTACTTATTTCAGCTGCCGCACCCTCTCTCAAGCCTGCTCTTACACCCCCCCGCCCCGCTTCTGTTGATGTGCAGGATGTACTGCCGCACCCTCTCTGTCCGGCCCCTCCCCCTCCCCTCAACTTTATTTCCTATTTAAGGCTTCTGTTCATCCCCCCCCTCTCTCTCCTTGCTTCTCTGTCCGTCTTTCCTCCCTCCTTGCCTCTTGGTGGGCCTGTATATGTATTTCTGCTGACTTTGTACCTCGTATTTGTTCACTCTGTCTATGCTGGTATGTGCAATCCAGAGGTTGAACACGAAATTTACACTCTTCTGAAATTCGTGGTCCGCCAGGAAGTGTCTAACTGTGTTATTGGCCTGACTGGTTGTGCTTCACATAATGTTTTTTCAGTGTTGTTGAATTCTCGTCTCTCATCTTTTTGTTGTATTTACCTCCATGATTTGTTCTTGACACCTGATGAAGATCGCTTGTGTTGTGATCGAAACGTCGTGATTGTTTTGTTTTAATATTATTGTATTTCTACATACGTGACTTTACCGAAAAAAACAATGAGTAATTATTTGGTTTGTCATCGACCAGACTAAGACTATGACGAACATGAAAAGGTGAATAAATTAACAATGCTCACAAAACAAAACTCAATGTCACAACTTCCGTTCCATCTCAATGACATTTACAACGCATGCTCAATCTAAAAAATAACGGCACATAATATCCTCAAAATGTACTCGATCTCCAAAGAACCCAACGCACACTCTACCTCAACGGATCTCACACCTGACCCCCATTGTCATCTCAAACCGAAGACGTATGCATGTCGAACTACTTTCGCACCGTACGTAGCCAATCGTGCCAATCGGAGGTGGGGGGGGAAGGACAAAGAAACTGAACGCAGCAATGTCACGTGGTGCCGTCGTACATGACGTAGGCGAGGAGCCCCACGCCCCACATGTCGGTGCTGCACGCGATGGCCTCGTTGGTGAGCATCTCGGGCGCGGCGAACTCCGCGGCACTCTGCGACACCTTCAGGTTGTCCGTGTAGCGCTGGGCGCAACCGAACTGCATCAGCTTCAGCTGCTCGGAGTCACGGCTCGCCAGCCACAGGCACTCGGGCTGCCGGGGTGGGGAGAAGCTCGCGTTAAGAAAACGTGGCCACGCACCGCTCACGCACATTCTATTGGCCAAGGTTGCAGGTTCATGTCCTCCCACGATTGCCTTACGGTTGTCACCGTGATCTCGATACAGCTGGGGCCACCGGTGTAACGGTTGCGCACCGAATTGAGGCTAACGTGGCACACAGCAGGGCCAGTCAAGGACCTCAGGCCATTGATGGCCCACGTGATAACATTATCTTCGAACACATTACTCATGTAATACAGTTTTATATATTTACGTCTCATGTAATAATAATTGGGTTGAAATAGTCCATAGGGATCCCATCTGGCCAACTGAAGGACACTTCATACATAAAAGTTAGTCTGAGTTGTGATTATGTATTTTGTATTATCTGAAACTGGATTGCAGTTTAAGGAGCGGTAACGCATTCTAAACCAAATACATATGCATAACACACAATAAACTAACTATATGTACATATAAAATCGGCGACATTTAGAACAATCTTCATTCATATGCCATTAAAAAGGGTGATTGTCCGAAACGTCGCCGATTATATTTGTTTTTCTGTTAAGGCGGTGTTGTTGAGGCTCAGACCTGCTTAGCTTTTAAGATCTGACGAGATCATACGCATTGCAGGTGATTTGGACACTGGCCGACTGGAGTATAATTGGAAGAAAAACATAATCACTGGTAAAATTTTGACGTGTCCAACAAACGTCGCCAAAACTGCTCCCGGCTCCTCAGCCACAGCGTGGGTTTGTGTCATCATCCAGCCACGTGGCCAAGTGCAATGCCGGGGTGGAGCCCACCGCACCTTGACGTCCAGGTGTAGCACGTTGAGGCTGTGCAGGTGCTGCAGGGCCAGGCACAGCTGCTTGACGAAGCCGGACACCTTGCGCTCTGTCAGCGCGTAGCCCTTGCCGCTGAGCCGCTCAAACAGCGGCCCCCCATCCACGCTGCGCACAGGGGCAACGGCGGCAATCGCGGCTCTCAGGGTCGGGCGAGGCACGGGGGGCGATGGGGGTGGGTGGGGGTTAAGGGGTTCTTAGAGAGGGGTCGCGGTGGCGAGATGGTAACTCCCTCGCCTGGTATGCAGGAGGTCGTGGGTTGGATCCCGACGCTGATGCCTGCTGTATATTTGGAGTTTGCGTGCTCTCTCTCCCCGTGGCCGTGTGGCTTTGTCTCCGGGTCCTCCGATCTTTCCCTCCACATTTAGAAACACGACTTTAAAGGCTGCTATACATTTCCGACGTGATAAGCCGCTCCGTTGACCAATCATTTGTGGCCAGGTGGCCTCCGCAAAAGAGCGAAATAGCTCAATGGGCTCGGCCTGGTAACATTAAAACAAAAAAAGTGTATTTCAGCTTTCAGCGCTCCCACTCTGTGAAACATCTCTAGGAGCCCCTTCCTCAGACTGGCGCACTAGCCTGCTCCACGACACGAAGGGAAGCCTCGCGTTGGGATTTGTCCCTCCACCGCGCGCGCACCGTTCCACGCGAGGTGCAGTGCCGCACTCTGTCCACCAGGGGACGCCCCCGCTCATTGTGAACAGCCCCCGCACCAGTCGACGATTCGATGCATGCATGGACCGTGATGCATTAGAACAAGGCCATAATTATAATATATATGGGGGGGGGGGGACACACATCCCCCCCCCAACACATCCCCCCCCCCAATATTCAAATATGCTCAAAATGTCCCCCCCCAATATATTGCTATAAAATAGATTTCTGTTTTTATGATTGTGGTTATGGTTGTACTTGATTAATCCCTAATCTCTGCCATTACATACAATTAAACAAGAAAAGGTAAAAAAGAAAAAAAAGAGAAATGTAATACAATACACTATTAAACATTATTGTAAAAAATAAAAGTCCATCCTATGTGTTATAGGCAGGAAATTCGTTTTCAAATTTAGATTTGTTTTCTTCTGGGGGAGGACCTCCAGACCCCCTGGAAGATTTGTTCCCCCCCAATATTGACTCCATGGCTACGGCCTTGCATTAGAATACTTTTGAGAGATCGGTCATCGATGCATTGCGACATGCTCAGCAATGACCTATACCTAGGATGTAATATTAGCCGGTTACGTCTGGATACGTAACCCGAATAATTAGTTCCTGGCCCGGTACACCACATCCAGTATACTGCTCGAATTATGACTGTGCCTAACTGGCTACGTGACTTTTAATCGACCAGCGTGACGGGTATTTTACAATATACAAGTCCACAGTAATATCCCGATTTACGTTGGGGGTGCGTTCCTGAAAGGTGAAAGGACCATCGACATGGCATGAATCAAATAAATGTAGAGGGCCGGTGGAGGCGAAGGCTGAGAGGCGACGGATACGAGAAAGGACGGACGACGCTGTCAGCGACGCAAGTGTGGGTTGAGGCGATGCAAATCGCGTAGCGGTGTTGCCAAAGTGACGACGTAATTGCGAAGTGATGCAAAATGTGCAGTATTGCTGTATACGGTGCGGAATTGTGGTGCCCCTGCCGAGAGGCGTGTCGCCGAGCTTTGGGGGTGTACGTTCCCCGGCCACGTACGGCTCCGTGACGAGCACCATCTGCTTGGTGTCGAGCAGGTGGTAGACGTCGAGCAGCTGCAGCACGTTGGGGTGGCTCGCCCCGTACAGCAGCTCCGCCTCGTTGAGGCACTCGGCGCGGTGGCTGTGTCGCTGCGCGTTCACGAAGCGCGCGTGAGCGGCGCGGCCGGACGCCTTCTCGACGGCGCGGAACAGCGTCCCCAGTAGCCCCCTGCAACAACAACAACAACAAAAAGACAAAGAACACGATTTGTTAATTTTACCCGGAAAGGCCCACTGAGATGTACAGGGCGCTTAAAAAAAATATGTTATCACTTCTGAGAATTTTCAACAATAACCACGAGAAATGTCCCTCCGTTCTCTGGAGACCACCTGGAAAAGATTCCAGGCCACGTGTTGACAACGATGGCAAACAAGTGGGAGACTCTTTGACTTTTTGAAGCTATTAACATTACATTTGTTATCATGTTACGATGTATTATCCGTTCTTTTTTACATTAAAAACGATAGTCCCATACAGTGAGGGAAAAAAGTATTTGATCCCCTGCTCATTTTGTACGTTTGCCCACTGACAAAGAAATGATCAGTCTATAATTTTAATGGTAGGTTTATTTGAACAGTGAGAGACAGAATAACAACAAAAAAAATCCAGAAAAACGCATGTCAAAAATGTTATAGAGTGATTTGCATTTTAATGAGGGAAATAAGTATTTGACCCCTCTGCAAAACATGACTTAGTACTTGGTGGCAAAACCCTTGTTGGCAATCACAGAGGTCAGACGTTTCTTGTAGTTGGCCACCAGGTTTGCACACATCTCAGGAGGGATTTTGTCCCACTCCTCTTTGCAGATCTTCTCCAAGTCATTAAGGTTTCGAGGCTGACGTTTGACAACTCGAACCTTCAGCTCCCTCCACAGATTTTCTATGGGATTAAGGTCTGGAGACTGGCTAGGCCACTCCAGGACCTTAATGTGCTTCTTCTTGAGCTACTCCTTTGTTGCCTTGGCCGTGTGTTTTGGGTCATTGTCATGCTGGAATACCCATCCACGACCCATTTTCAATGCCCTGGCTGAGGGAAGGAGGTTGTCACCCAAGATTTGACGGTACATGGCCCCGTCCATCGTCCCTTAGATGCGGTGAAGTTGTCCTGTCCCCTTAGCAGAAAAACACCCCCAAAGAATAATGTTTCCACCTCCATGTTTGACGGTGGGGATGGTGTTCTTGGGGTCAAAGGCAGCATTCCTCCTCCTCCAAACACGGCGAGTTGAGTTGATGCCAAATTGCTCAATTTTGGTCTCATCTGACCACAACACTTTCATCCAGTTGTCCTCTGAATCATTCAGATGTTCATTGGCAAACTTCAGACGGGCATGTATATGTGCTTTCTTGAGCAGGGGGACATTACGGGCGCTGCAGGATTTCAGTCCTTTACGGCGTAGTGTGTTACCAATTGTTTTCTTGGTGACTATGGTCCCAGCTGCCTTGAGATCATTGACAAGATCCTCCCTTGCAGTTCTGGGCTGATTCCTCACCGTTCTTATGATCATTGCAACTCCACGAGGTGAGATCTTGCACGGAGCCCCAGGCCGAGGGAGATTGACAGTTATTTTGTGTTTCTTCCATTTGCGAATAATCGCACCAACTGTTGTCACCTTCTCACCAAGCTGCTTGGCAATGGTTTTGTAGCCCATTCCAGCCTTATGTAGGTCTACAATCTTGTCCCTGACATTCTTGGAGCGCTCTTTGGTCTTGGCCATGGTGGAGAGTTTGGAATCTGATTGATTGATTGCTTCTGTGGACAGGTGTCTTTTATACAGGTAACAAGCTGAGATTAGGAGCACTCCCTTAAGAGTGTGCTCCTAATCTCAGCTCGTTACCTGTATAAAAGACACCTGTGAGACAGAAATCCTTCTGATTGAGAGGGGGTCAAATACTTATTTCCTTCATTAAAATGCAAATCAATTTATAACATTTTTGACATGCGTTTTTCTGGATTTTGTTGTTGTTATTCTGTCTCTCACTGTTCAAATAAACCTACCATTAAAATTATAGACTGATCATTTCTTTGTCAGTGGGCAAACGTATAAAATCAGCAGGGGATCAAATACTTTTTTCCTCCACTGTAGGGTAAAATCACGTAGATAGAAAACTAAAGCAAATTTTTTAAAATATATTTATTTTTTATTTATCGCAACACAAGCGGTCTTCATAATCTCTCCGTCCGATGAAGACCGCTTGTGTTGCGATCGAAACGTCGTGGGTTTTTTGCTTTTATTATATTAAATTTATTTTTAATTTTATTTTACTATTTTTTATTGTGTTTTTTTTGCTTTTATTATTTTCACTTTTTTAATATACGTGATTTTACCGAAAGAACCAAGAATATTAATTCCCATATAAGTGATGTGACCAACACCACGCCCGGCCGCCTTTGTCTCGCCAGTGCTGCTATTTGCTACGCACCGCACCAAGTTACTCGTTTAAGGCCAAGTCGACCGACCGGATGCCCAGGACCGTTTCATGAAGTCGCCACTGTTAAAGGTCGCGAGCGGGCATCGAACTGTCTGTGTATGACGATATTGCCTGCTGTGTGTGTATGACTACAATGCCTGCTGTGTGTGTATGACGATATTGCCTGCTGTGTGTGTATGACGATATTGCCTGCTGTGTGTATGACGATATTGCCTGCTGTGTGTGTATGACTATATTGCCAGCTGTGTGTGTATGACTACATTGCCTGCTGTGTGTGTATGACTATATTGCCAGCTGTGTATGACGATATTGCCTGCTGTGTGTGTATGACTACAATGCCTGCTGTGTGTGTATGACGATATTGCCTGCTGTGTGTGTATGACGATATTGCCTGCTGTGTGTGTATGACTACATTGCCAGCTGTGTGTGTATGACGATATTGCCTGCTGTGTGTGTATGACGATATTGCCTGCTGTGTGTGTATGACGATATTGCCTGCTGTGTGTGTATGACTACAATGCCTGCTGTGTGTGTATGACTACAATGCCTGCTGTGTGTGTATGACTACATTGCCTGCTGTCTGTGTATGACTACATTGCCAGCTGTGTGTGTATGCCTACATTGCCTGCTGTGTGTGTATATGACGATATTGCCAGCTGTGTGTGTATGACGATATTGCCTGCTGTCTGTGTATGACGATATTGCCAGCTGTGTGTGTATGACTACATTGCCAGCTGTCTGTGTATGACTACATTGCCAGCTGTGTGTGTATGACGATATTGCCTGCTGTGTGTATGACGATATTTCCTGCTGTGTGTGTATGACTATATTGCCAGCTGTGTGTGTATGACTACATTGCCTGCTGTGTGTGTATGACTATATTGCCAGCTGTGTATGACGATATTGCCTGCTGTGTGTGTATGACTACAATGCCTGCTGTGTGTGTATGACGATATTGCCTGCTGTGTGTGTATGACGATATTGCCTGCTGTGTGTGTATGACTACATTGCCAGCTGTGTGTGTATGACGATATTGCCTGCTGTGTGTGTATGACGATATTGCCTGCTGTGTGTGTATGACGATATTGCCTGCTGTGTGTGTATGACTACAATGCCTGCTGTGTGTGTATGACTACAATGCCTGCTGTGTGTGTATGACTACATTGCCTGCTGTCTGTGTATGACTACATTGCCAGCTGTGTGTGTATGCCTACATTGCCTGCTGTGTGTGTATATGACGATATTGCCAGCTGTGTGTGTATGACGATATTGCCTGCTGTCTGTGTATGACGATATTGCCAGCTGTGTGTGTATGACTACATTGCCAGCTGTCTGTGTATGACTACATTGCCAGCTGTGTGTGTATGACGATATTGCCTGCTGTGTGTATGACGATATTGCCTGCTGTGTGTGTATGACTATATTGCCAGCTGTGTGTGTATGACTACATTGCCTGCTGTGTGTGTATGACTATATTGCCAGCTGTGTATGATGATATTGCCTGCTGTGTGTGTATGACTACAATGCCTGCTGTGTGTGTATGACGATATTGCCTGCTGTGTGTGTATGACGATATTGCCTGCTGTGTGTGTATGACTACATTGCCAGCTGTGTGTGTATGACGATATTGCCTGCTGTGTGTGTATGACGATATTGCCTGCTGTGTGTGTATGACGATATTGCCTGCTGTGTGTGTATGACTACAATGCCTGCTGTGTGTGTATGACTACATTGCCTGCTGTCTGTGTATGACTACATTGCCAGCTGTGTGTGTATGCCTACATTGCCTGCTGTGTGTGTATATGACGATATTGCCAGCTGTGTGTGTATGACGATATTGCCTGCTGTCTGTGTATGACGATATTGCCAGCTGTGTGTGTATGACTACATTGCCAGCTGTCTGTGTATGACTACATTGCCAGCTGTGTGTGTATGACTACAATGCCTGCTGTGTGTGTATGACTACAATGCCAGCTGTCTGTGTATGACTACATTGCCAGCTGTGTGTGTATGACTACAATGCCTTCTGTGTGTGTATGACTACAATGCCAGCTGTGTGTGTATGACTACAATGCCAGCTGTGTGTGTATGACTACAATGCCTGCTGTGTGTGTATGACTACAATGCCAGCTGTGTGTGTATGACTACAATGCCAGCTGTGTGTATGACTACAATGCCTGCTGTGTGTGTATGACTACATTGGCAGCTGTGTGTGTATGACTACAATGCCTACTGTGTGTGTATGACGATATTGCCAGCTGTGTGTGTATGACGATATTGCCTGCTGTGTGTGTATGACTATATTGCCAGCTGTGTGTGTATGACGATATTGCCAGCTGTGTATGACTATATTGCCAGCTGTGTATGACTACAATGCCAGCTGTGTGTGTATGCACGCACACACCGACAACAGCAGTTCGGCGGCTGTGCAAAAAGTGTAGTCTTATGGAACAGTCGTTATGTTCACCATCACCATCATGAAGGACATCATCACCATAATCACCATCATCATATGTCCAAGCACAGACACATTGCATATATAAACTGTATGTTGAACTTTTTTTCGCACTGTACGTATCCAACCGATTTCATATGAGGTTCGAGAGAAGGACAATAAACTAAACACACACAAAACAGTTCTAAAGAAATTAGTTTTCAATTTAATAAATACGTTTTAAAATTTACATCGCCTGAAACAGGCTTCTCACACGAGCACCGTACAACAGCGCAACAGATTTAAAAGTATAAACCTGGCCGAGATCTTTCTCGCCAACAATTAACTTACCTGGAGCCAGAGGCGAACTCAATCGCGCATTCTGATCAACACTGCCCCCTGAAGGTGAGCGAGTGCCCAGCGCGGCTCTACGCGTTGGCTGCCACGTGAGACGGCGTCGCGCACTTTCAAATACTCGCTTATCCGAGTGCCATAATTACCCTACTCGTGCTCCTACGCTCTGGCACACAAACTCCCCAGCCTCCATAAAAGTGCGGTGCTATTTGCAGCCCCGTCCGCTGCAGTGTGAGGCTGGATAAGCATTCTACAAATGTCCCAAATGCAAGACCCGCTTTTACAGAGTTTTGGCATTTACCTGAGTAAAGAACACTACCTTCTTCATATATATATTTTTGATACGTGATTCTAGCTACTGATACGTTCCTTCTCGCTGGTAGATCCTGACTGGAGGACGGGTATGGACTTGAGCTGCAGAGCTCCGTGCCCCCAAGACTGGTCCGCACAGATGGAGGCTCCCAAACAATGGGGTTGAGAGTGACTGACCTACCTGGTGCCTCGGCACTCCACAACCACACCCCGTCTCACCAGCAGTCGATCTACATTCTCTCCACTTTCAGATCCTACCACTCACGCATTTACTGCCTCACTCCACCACCAAGTCACCTATCCACGCAATCACTTACTCAACCACTGACTCGTCCATTAACTCGTATCCGAGCTCACCCGTCCACCCACTCAACTAATTGTTGACTCACCCAACCTCTGACCTATCAACTCACCCATTCACCCACTAAACCATCTAATCCAGGGGTGGGGAACCTTTTTTCTGCCTAGGGCCATTTGGATATTTATAACATAATTCGCGGGCCATACAAAATGATCACCTTAAAAATTAGCCCGTTATATTTGGTCAAACATTTAATTAACTCACCCCTAATGCGATGGCTGGAACTGCTTCTCTTTGGCGAGGCGTGTGCTGGTAGCTGGTATTGATGATGTTGCTACTCGCAACTGCTTTTCCAGGTTTGCTCCTAGATTTATTGAATTTCGAGTCCCGCCTCCGGTAGCCTTGGCAGGGCCAGACCAAATAATTTTGCGGGCCTTATACGGCCCGGGGGCCGGACGTTCCCCACCCCTGATCTAATCACTCATTCACCCATGCATCACCCACTCACTAACCCGTCCGCTCATTCACTCACTCACCCACCCAATTGCCCAATTCAGCTATCAACTTACTCATTCGCCCCCACACTCACTCAGTCACCCAAACCCTCTCATTCACTCATCTACCAACTCACCCATCCATCCACCCACTCACACATCTGAACCACCCTCTCAGTCTCTCTCACTCACGTAAACCCTCGCAGTCACCACCTATCGCAATCTTGGGAGCTAATCGTGGAGTGAGAAATACAGCCCAGGAGGTGACAGGTGACAGATGATCACCGAGGGTTCCCACCTGGCACGCCATCTCTCCCTTGCACGGTCTCTTTCTCAAACAATAACGCAAAGATCCTCGCACCCCGTATAGCCTTGACAAGCTGTTGGGGCAAGTGTCGTTAGTCAGCAACTATGAAGGCTGGCAACGGAACACGAGGGGGTGGGTGGCCAACACCACGCCCGGCCGCCTTTGTCTCCCCAGTGGCGATGTTTACACACCGCACCAGGTACCCATTTGAGGCTGAGTCGACCTAGACTCGCAAAGCGGGTCTTATGCCGTCATCTGGCTTTCACGGGAACATCACCCCCGTCTTCCTCATCCTCATCAGCAGCAATAGTGGTAGCATCAATATTATTATTATCATCATCATCATCACAAACCATCTTTATCGTCGTCATCATCATATGCGTCACCTCCGTCTCCATCTTCATAACTTCTGGTCTGCAAACGGGCATTAGTCTGCCAGAAGCGGGGGGCGATGGTTGCAACGTATAATCTCAATTGAGTAAGAGTGTGTGTACGACCACGTTTTTTCTGGTCTAAATTTAGCAACATCGTCTCGAAATGGAGGCAACACACACAGAAAGAAATCCCCCTTATAGCCTTAACAGACTGTTGGGGCAAGTGCTGTTAGCGAGCAACTATGAAGGTCAGCACGGCACACGAAGGGGTGGGTGGCCCGCACCACGCCCGGCCTCACCAGGTACTATTTTGAGGCTGAGTCGACCTATGGGAGGCCCAGGACCGGTTCAGATAATCGTCACTGGTGTTGGCCGTGAGCGCAGCAAGCTAACCGCTGCACTACCGCTCTCACTCACGCACACTCACAGACAGAGGCGACCGAGTCTCATCCCACCTGCTGATCTCCTCCTTGAGTTCGAAGAAGTCCTCCAGCTTGCGCTCCCTGGGCAGCAGCTCCCCGTTGTGCAGGTGGTAGGAGATGCTCTTAACGGTCGCTTCTAGACAATAGACACACAGGGGTTGCTTTTGACCATACCAATATCTCGAAGGTCAGTGCGTGTTGGTGGAGGGGAAGGGGTGGTTGGTGGCCAGTCCCGGTTCAGTTATCACTGGCCCAGTGATGTTCGCCGTGGCCGGGAATCGAGCTCAGGTCGCCGGGTTCAAGAGAAGCGCTCGAATAGCTACTGGTGGTTTAGTGGTGATTTGATTGGTTATTTGGGTTTGATTGGAATCTGATTGGTGGATTATTTGTTTTTGATGGATGGTAATTGGTAACTGAATAAGGAACTTATCATTGATCGATTGTGAAGCAAAAGACTGACAATTGATTGGCAAATTGCTGACCGGCAACGTCTGTTCACCCAGCAGTATATATGGGTACACCAGAGTCGATCGGCAGGTCGCATTTGGTGGGGTCAAGTGTGGGTACTCCCATCTCGTCAAAAGTTTGGCCAACGCGGAAAAATAGGCCAAAATGTCATCTCGTGCGTCTCTCTAGAGCTCAGCCGAGTGGAGGCCCGTCCACCAGCAGAGGCGTGAGCAAGACATCGAAGGGCTGCACGCATCGCGTTACAAATGATTGACTGCGGTGGCGCACACCTGCGATTTAACGCGTTTGGTGGCAGGGGTTGTGCGAGGTGGCATAAGAGATGGGAATACAGCAAGGGGGTTCACGAATCCGGGCCGTCAAGTGATACCCCGAGTGTCCCTGGTGGCTTATCGCTGGAGGAATTGCCTGTCAAAATCGGTCCAGAGATTGTATTGTACTGAATAAATATTGCTGAAAATATTCACTCCCAGAAGGCCCTGGGTCCGCTGTAGATATTACTCTTATTTTTTTGTGGAGAGACGGATATTGTATATAATTTATATTCGTGGTTATTTTGTGTTTACTAATCACACCGTGATTCGAGGATCAGTTATTTTTTTCACTGAGATTTACAACGCACCTAGTGGCTACAGGGTGACGCGCACCCATATAAAACATCACAAACGACTCAAAACACATCGACTCGGAACAAGCCATTCGATGCGAGGATACTGTGCTTAACAATTGCTAAAACGCAATGCCTCGTCCCAGTCCTCTGGCGTTAACGCCGGCTCCATCTCGCCACTGTGACAGCCGTGACCACACTTAGACCATGGCCTGCTCAGGGATGGTTTTAGAATTTAGACCACCACCCATTGACCTGAGTGCGATTCCCGGCCACGGTTAACATCAGTCGCGAGTGATATCTGGACCGGTCCTGGGCACCCCCTTCACAATTCGGCAGCGTGGTGAAGTATGTTCAAACAACCCCAATTTCTCACAAGGGGTGAGGAGGCGTTCATCCAGCAGTGGATTGACAACGGGCTGTACAATGTTATGATTACATTCGCGAGCGCTTGCCGCGGCTACGACAATTGCAGGAGCTACTCGTGTGTCGCCTACACCGCGCGCGTTTACGGAAGCACCCAGAGGCGTAGCCATTGTGTGTGCAGGCGGTGCAATTGCACCGGGTCTTCACTGGCCGCAGAGACCCAGGCTCCGCGTTACGAAGAGGGGAGACCGCGGGCAGGAGGGTTCCGATTTCGCTCCTTGTCCGAGGCCCCGTGCCACCCGCGCCTGGCATGCGCGCTACAGAGGTAACGTCGCGTTCGCTCTCTCTGAATGTCGCGTGGCCGGTATCGAACTCTCTTAAGTCGCCCACGAGCCATCGTTTTCTGACGCAGTATCGGGGGTTCTGGTTAATAACGCTCAAGGGACGCATGGCTGAAACACGCATTCAAACCCAGGCCCAGGCGGTATGGGCTCATTGCTCTGACCCCTAAGCCACCCGGCCACATTTCTTATTTTTAGAAACACGTCAGTTGGTTTGCTGGACACGCAGAATTGTGTGGGTCATGTTGGCAATTGCTTTCTCGTTTGCTGATTTTTTTTCCGCTTGTTTAGCATTGTCAATACCATCGGCTTATTTCAGTACAAACGTATTTGTGTACGCTTTGAGACGCGGCTGCATAAGTGGGGTAGCTTTGTTTGGCATGAGCTGCGTGTGCAAGGAATTACATGGGACTCCCCCTGTTCAATGTATCTGCCTCCTCCACCCAATCCCCTGCCTCTTCGTTATTTGGCGCCTGGTCGCCTCCAGCCCATGGGGCCCGGTGCATTTGCAACGCCTGAACACTCCACAGCTACAACAACGCATCGCGAAGGCTGCGGGGCAAGTCAGGACTGTGCGAGCCGCGCGTCTCCCCGTTCAAATCCCCGACGCAAAATCGCCGTTTCTATTTTTGGGAATGCGCTCGCCAGCAAATGTTTATATCGAGCGGGAATGCGCAGTCGTGCAGCTGCCCTGCGTCAGATTAGCGTCGAGTGCAATAGGGTCGTAATAATAGCATGGCGAGGCGTGCGAATTTCAACTGCACTCATGCAAATGCAACGCGCTGAATGACAGCTAGATCGGTGTATTAACTAGTGCACGGAAACAGTGTATATAGGTGAGTGGGAGCGAACGGAGTCATTAACAAAAAGCCATTGCGACTGACAAAAGCCATTGCGCATGAAAGCATTGCCAATGTATCTGTCGTCGCTATGACCAGCGTGCGGCCTGTAACGATCAGCTTGGTGCCTCCTGAAACTCGCTGGGCCCTCCGGTTGCGTCGTTCACATTTGCTTGGCCTCGTTGGTCCAGGGCCGTGCCACGCGGTGGGGAGGGGGGGGGGTTGCCCCTTCCCCTGTGTGTGCCTGCACCCCCCCGCCAGCCCGCACCACTCCTTCCCGTTTTGCCATCGTTGCTCATGTTGCACATAATTTAAAGCGTTTTAAGATGCGGCAGAATTTGGAATCTCTATTCAAAATGATCGTTGAACAAGATTAGTTTGGTTTGTACGAATTCACGTTAATTGCAATATCGATGAGACCGACATAAATGCATGCGCGGTATAAAACAAACCAAAAACTCATCCTACTCACGGGCACGTTGTATTGCACGCATCGTTTATATTTTGTCTACGAAATACATTTTAGGGGTGCAGTTTTCTTCTTTCGTATGGCTGATGTAGATGCAGAGCAACCACTACATGTCACATTCAGGTGGTCAAGCCAGACAACCTCGTCAAAAGCAGCGGAGTGTATGGCTGTGATGTCTCCTTCGTATTTGTGAATCGGGAATTACGCCGTTACGTGTTGTATGGTCTGTTTGGGGGTGCAGTGAATAATCTCTAATCTGTCTGAAAGATTGCATCCAGTCACGGGCAGTTTGAAGCAGGACTGCATCCGTAACAGCAACGCGACAATCACAGCACACGACGCCATCAGTGGCTGATGCAGAGCAATAATTCCGCATTGAAAACCGGTCAAAGTTACTCAACGTAAACCAACGGAACGCGATTCTAATGATCTAAGTTATTCTTCATGGAGACCCAGTGGCTGTCTTGCCTGTTGCATGTCGTGTCCATAAAATGCTTTACGTGTCATCGCCTAAATCTGGTTAGCGTAACCAATCGAGTCCAAAAATAAACTGTCCTCGTCGAGATGAGTTAAACATTTGTAAAGTTTTGAGAAAGCAGTCTTCATAACCCGGTATAAAGTATAAGCCGGTAAACCCGGCAACCTGAGTTTGATTCCCAGCCACGGTGAACATTGGTGCCTAGTGATATCTGAACTGGCACCGAACACCCCCACCCTCTTTATCAACCCGCATTGACCAGCGTGGTGAAGTATGGTGAAACAATCCCAGTGACCAACACAGCATGTAGAATATTTAATCCGACATGTAATTATTATTAGTTGACTTCAACTCTAAACTGTTACAGTTAATGACGAAGGCAGTTTATTACTATTTTTGCAAAGTTCAATTATTTAAAGCCTCAAGTTGCAACTCATTAAGACTCAATTTCACGTCATTTTATAATTCAAGTAACTGGGATGGATGGGTTGGATGGTGTGGATGAGATGAATGGGTTATAGCGGAGAGATGGGATGGGTGAAAAACACTCACCAGCCATTGTCCCCGGCGCTCAGAGAACAATCGTGAAAGGGATGGAAATGTTCACTCGGGGCTCGCTGTTCCCCAGGGTCCAGCCGTGATCACTGCCTTTGGCCGTGATGCCCAGGCGCTCTGCTGCTGCAGCAGAGAGGCACGGCGAGAGAGAGAGGCACAGGGGGGGGAGAGAGGGGCACGGGGAGAGAGAGGCACGGGCAGAGGGAGGCTTAAAGGGCACCTCTCGAGGGCGTGTCTCTGTCGCTAAATAAATAGAGCAGCACGCCTACAAGGCTACAGTTCGCGTTGGGTCATCCGAGCCCCTTGCCGAAGGCAGGGGTGTCTGTGGAAGAGCTGTGATCGAGGGATTACGTGGGCAATGCGGTGGTGGCAAGGCCGGGTTTCCCTCGCGCCGTCTCAAGTTTTCCGGTGGCACGGTCCAGCGGTAGCGCGTTCGTCTCTTGTTGTCGAGGTTCACGGTTCGATTTCCAGCGGCCGCCCTGGTTATTACTGCGGGTGTAAAAAAAACCCCGTGGTAATGCAACGCGCTGTCTGTTTTCCAGTGGACGTTGAAAAGATCCCCTGACGTCATTTGCAAGAGTAGGCCATTTACACCGCTAAATTACGGTACTCAATTGGGATTATACACAGAGCGATAATAATCGCCCCTACTGGCAGACTAATGCCCAAGGACACCATTACAAATTAGGCTCATCCTGCTCTCCTGAATTCTCCCCCCCCCCCCCCCCCGTCTACTTAAACAAAACTAACCTGAACCTTCACTCCGTTAGATTACAAATCAAGTCGCAACGGACTGCACGCGCCTGATTATGACCCAACACGTCGCAAGCACACACAAACAAGATTTCAATGTTTTCAGAGTCCACCACGTCACACGGGGTTTCTAGACTAATTATAATCAGGGCCGTCGACGTCACATGGTACACACGCAAATCACAAACACAAAATCTCCCGTGTAGCCTCCACAGGCTGTGAGGGCAAGTGGTGTGAGAATACGCACGAACACATACAATGTTTCCAAGCCCCCCCCCCCGCCCCTCTGCATAAAACTGAACAGACTACATGTGGCAAGTGCTGTTATCGAGTAGCACCAATGAAAGCCGGCACGGTACACGAGGGGGGTGGGTGGCCAGCATCACGCCTTCCCTTTCCCAGTGGCGATGTTTACACGCCGCGCCGGGTACTCATTTGAGGCTGAGTCGACCTAGGGGAGGCCAAGGACCGTCACGGGGTGTTGGCCGTGAGCCCAACATGCACACACATAACTAATTCACAGCACGGTATGAATCCACCGCTGGATGAATGCCTTCCTTGCCGTGTTGGACACTGGGGGTGTGTTTGGCCACCCTTCATCACGCTGGTCAGTGTGGGTTTGGTGGAGGAGGCACATGGGGGGGGGTTGCACACTGCACGCACAGTTCAACCATCACTTGCGACTGATGTTAACTGTGACATAAGGGGCCGTCCATAAATGACGTCACGCACCTAGGGGAGGGGGGGGGGGTCAGACATTTGTGAAGATGTGTGACGAGGGGGAGGGGAGGGGGGTTGAGAAATGTGACGTCACGTAAAAATGCGCAACTTAAAATAAAAATAGAATTGTTATAACAACACTCCTACAACATCAAAGTGCAGCGCCACATTAAATACGCACTACAATGACAATAGTTTAAAGCGATTTGAAGCATGTTTTATTTTCAAAATGGAAATATGGTTTTGGGGGGGGGGGGCAGAGCTTTGTGACGTCATATTTGAGGGGGGGTCTGACTTTTTGTGACGCCGTGTGACGAGAAGGGTGGGGGGGGGGGGGTCAAAAATCGTCCAAAATCGCGTGACGTCATTTATGGTCGGCCCCTTGCACACTGCACGCACAGTTCACCCATCACTTGCGCCTGATGTTAGCTGTGACATCATTTGAATGAGAGCCCTCTATCTAATGAAACTCGGGATTGCCGGGTTCACAGCAGTGCGCAATAGCACCGCGCCGCCGCTCCCCCCTAAACATTTAACACAATATTAAACATCGCAATTTGAAACAGCGATATCTATGTCACGTACGGCGTAATTAGCAATCACGCGGCGCGTACAGCGTGTGTCGACTTCGCATGGCAACGGAGAAGATCGGTAACCAGGGCAAGGCAGGCAGACCGCGTTGAATCGCGAGAAGCGGAGCAACTGTTTACAAAACTGTTTACACTCCCACCATCCTCATGGTGCTCCTCAAGGTCGACTCAGCCTAAAATCAGTATTTGGTGCGGCGTGTACACATTGTCACTGGAACGATAGAGACAGCCCGGCCTTAATAGGTGCTTGCTAACAACCCCCAACAGTCTATGTCGACTATATGGGAGGGTGGAGGGTGTCTTTGTGTAGATATATATTCCTGTGGTCGAGGGCTGTCATCTGATCGCACAGATAATTCCAGTGAGAATTCTGTCTGCCACGGCTAATGTTAGACTTGCTACGCACTGCATGGGCCCAGCAGTGGATGGGATGCGAACCCACTGCTGGAGAAATTATATGGTGATATTTTTCGATTTAAAGCTTTCGTGACTGCAATGATTCATCTTCTTTGGTTCTTTCGGTAAAGTCACGTAGAATGATAATAAAATAATACATTTATTATTTTATTATCATTTTATTATCATTCTACGTGACTTTACCGAAAGAACCAAAGAAGATATATGGTGATACTTCGTTGGCAGTGGTGCACAAGCGCATGTAACAAAAAAACGTTTCGGACAACGGTTCTTTTTCAAAGCACATAAATAGAGACCAGAGAGACGATTATTCTATTATTAACGCTATCTTCTTAGCCTATCTATGTGCTATGAAGAACGGCCTTTGCCCGAAACGTTACCTATTATATATTTGTCTTTATAAGGCAGCGTTATTGAGAATGTTTTGGAGTTTTTTTTTGTACTACTAAAGGGCTGCATTGCCAATCGTCTAAAGGCATCGTCCTATTGCCTCTCCAGACCAGTAGCATCCAGCAGCGCTTGCTGAAGAAATCAACTTTCAATCGGTTTCGACCTTCTGGGTCTTAATCAAACGCTGTTGTCCAATTAGATTGGAGCGGTTGGCTACGCACTGTGCGAAAGGAGTTTATTCATACGTACGTGATGAGAGCACTCAACGTAAATAATATTGCAAAATAAACACCGTTGCCATACAGCTCCGCTTAACAAACCAGAAATAGCAATAGGATGACATCCATCAAAACCCACGAAATATGCGCGTGCGTTCTGCGTTGCTCCATTGCCTCTAATTATAATTAACCATAATAACAACGGCCATTACCAGGAACACCCCTTTATGACTCCGAGGCCACACTGGTGAAGTTCGCAATGTCCACGATGGTACACGTGAGGTGTATAATTTCATTCTAGGGGCACGCCTCGGGCTATAATAAACCGCGTTGACACGATTCCTGGCTTATCGCAACGACCCAGCGTCGCGCCTTCTATAGCACACGGGGCGGTGGCGAAAACGTGACACGGAACCATCCCGAAATCTTGAATTTACTTCAGAAAGCCAACTGCGCATTCTCGCACGAAGGCGAATCTTGAAGCGCGCCAAGTTAAATGTTCGTCGCTTTTGTACGCATGTGTGTAGAACTTCTTTTGCATCGCACATAGCCATCTGTGCTAGTCGTAGGTACGGTTTTGTGGTGAAAAAGGGATTTAATCATATATCACGGCACAAACTCGGCCGACGTTTTGATTGTGTTGTCATACCTGGCTGAGATACCAGAGTTCCTACCTCACTGTTCCTTTGTAGACTTCATCGCAGTCACGCTGATTTATGAGCTAGCGCTCACCGATTAATCCAATCAATCGCTCACTCACGGTCAATCATCGCCTTAGCAAAATTCTATCGCTGCAACCATGGTTATTGTTCCCGTAAACTGAATTAATGGATTTCCTCCGTCCATGTTGAGGACTTGGCTGTTTTGTCCCTATCCAGTCCGTGTTCAACCACCATGAAATGTGCAGGTGAAAACTCGCATTTCTCCACTTTGAAATTCACTTTCAACGTTTATTTTCCCACGTTCATATAACCTGGCTCAATTAAACAGCGTCATCAACTATTCTGTATAAGACGTTCAAACCCTGCTGTTTGTTACTGGCCATTTGGCCAGAGCCTTTGGACCTGTGGTCGGCAACAGTGATACAAAAAGACTCGTATGACTGCAATCCAACGCTTTGAAGGCAGCGGTTGCTGGGTCACTCAGAGAAGCGTGTGCTGGGTCACTCAGAGAAGCGTGTGCTGGGTCACTCAGAGAAGCGTGTGCTGGGTCACTCTGAGAAGCGTGTGCTGGGTCACTCAGAGAAGCGTGTGCTGGGTCACTCTGAGAAGCGTGTGCTGGGTCACTCACAGAAGCGTGTGCTGGGTCACTCAGAGAAGCGTGTGCTGGGTCACTCTGAGAAGCGTGTGCTGGATCACTCAGAGAAGGGTGTGCTGGGTCACTCTGAGAAGCGTGTGCTGCAAGGCTTCCAAACAAACGTGCTGAGCTGAAGTAGCTAGAGAGTGACAGTGAAGAAAGTGTGTTCGTGAACTTGTCTGTGCAGACCTATTCAAATCAAGACCAGACCTATTATTGTGTTGCCCTCACACGCGTTATGGGTTTTCTCTGGGTGTTCCGGTTCCCCTAACCACGTGCGCCTCACGGGTCAGGCTGAACGGTGGCACCGCTTAGACCAGGGGTTACAATCACAGGTTCATGGTATAATCCCAGTCACCAACGGCAGTACAACATGGAGTCATGGGAAACATATTTTTTTCCCTTAACTAGCAATGCATTTGAGAATTTAAAAAAATTAAGGTTTTCCCTCTGCCTCGTAACATGTTGGAATAAAGTAGCGAGATATTTTTATTTAAAGCTTTCGTGACTGCAGTAATTCATATTCTTAGTTTTTTCGGTAAAGTCACGTTGAAGAGAAACAACAAAATAATAAAATATATTTTTATTGTTTCTATATATTTTATTATTTTGTTGTTTCTCTTCAACGTGACTTTACCGAAAAAACTAAGAATATAGCGAGATATTGTTTTACAATTTACTGGGTGGAAATCCGAAGATTTTATCGAAAGAATTCAGCCTAGACTTGGACTTATTCATGAATTTAAGCAGAATTTGCGGCAGTGACAATGATGAAAATGACAATTGTGATGACAACGATCAAGCTGCTGCTACTGCAGTCGATGATGATGATAATGGTAACACCGTCGTAGTGGATTGCTCCTGCGGTTTCGTCGCAGCAGCAGGCACAGGAAGTGACGGATTGTACCGGCTGCTGCTGCTGTTGCTATTAGCAGAGTTTGGCACCAGGGTACGGGTCCCTCTCCCAAGCCCAGTATGGGCAGTGTTTGCCCCGTGTTGTCGCTACGGCTCAGTGCACTGGACCCTACCAGGGTGAGGCGCGTGCGACCCCTCCACACACTCCCTAACCACCACCACCCCTCCCCTACACCTTACAGAGATCATGATGTTCTTGAGATAACTCCAAACATCTCAACAGGGGACCCTCTCCGTTAAGCGTCTCGAGATGCAGTCGTATTTTCCTCCACCAATATTTCTCTTCTCTGGTGTTTATTATATGTTTTCAGTCACTTGAACTCGGCCACCCGAGTTAGAATCCAGGACACGGTGAAAACCAGTGGCGAGTGATGTTTGAACCTGCCCTGCACTACGCACCGCCCTTCACCAACTCACGCCGAATATCGTGAAGTGTGGTCAAACAACCCCCATAGGCGACGTGACGGAAGGTGGCCTTCACCCAACAGTAGATTTACAAAGTTTGTAAATCAGTTATTTTTGTTTGTTATTATCAAGTGGTTTGCCTTCTGCACGCACACACCATTACATACGCACAATGACGACACTGGCCACCAGCGTGGAGTAAGATGACGTTGTCGCTGATGGCAGTACAGGAATACCACGATTTACATCTCCCCCTTTTACGCCGTTTCGCAAATATTAGCACCGCTACCTGATTTGGGTTATCCCAACCCACGCTTACGTCGCTGACAGCATCGTCCGTCCTTTCTCGTATCCGTTGCCTCTCAGCCGTCGCCTCCACCTACTCAGTACACGAACTACTATGCATCGTGCATAAAGATACGTACTGCACTGTAGAGTACAATATATTATTCGTGTACGGTATTTTGGTGATTTGGAAAAAAAATTGATTTGATTTACGCCGTTTCTATATTCGTCGCACATTTCAGGAACGCGCCCCCGACGTAAACCGGGGTATTACGGTACTTTATCTCTTATTGCGTCACTGTAAAGTCACTTAGGGGCCGTCCATAAATGACGCCACGCACCTAGGGGGGGAGTCAGACATTTGTGACGATGTGAGACGAGGGCGGGGGGGGATTGAGAAATGTGACGTCACATCAAAATGCTAAACTTTAAATAAATGTAGACAACACGTTATACTGAATTAAATCGACTTTTAAATAAATATATTCTCCTACAACATCAGAGTGCAGCGCCACATTAAATACGCACTACAATGACAATAGTTTAAAGCGATTTGAAGCATGTTTTATTTTGCAAAATGGAAATATGGTTTTGGCGGGGGGGGGGGGGGGGGGCAGAGCTTTGTGACGTCATATTTGAGGGGGGGGGTCTGACTTTTTGTGACGCCGTGTGACGAGGCGGGGGGGTCAAAAATCGTCCAAAATCGCGTGACGTCATTTATGGACGGCCCCACATGCAAACGAGGTCAAATTATGAGAAACATTAACCTTTGAGCAGATCATTGAGCGAATTCGGCTTATCAGCCCTGGTGCTGCTTATACCTTCTACGATTTTAAATATCCAGGTGTATACATGTTGAACTTTCTTTTGCACCGTACGTAGCCAACCGTGCTCATCGGAGATGCTAATCTCCACAAGGGATAGAGAGGCGTGTGCCACTTGGGACAGCAGTGTGCGGGAGGAGCCATTGCATCGTTAACGCGTTCTTCTCAAGTACTGCAACAATGGAATACACATGCAAGTCCTCTACATTTACAAATAACATGTTTTAGTCTATCGCTTTAAGAACCGAACGAACAATTGTTTGTTCGAACAGCATAGATTATTTCATCAGCAGGCTTTGACTATGCTGACGAGACTCAAGGATGTTGACAATGATCCACATTTCCTGATTAAATGCCGATAGGACACTGGCGCAAAATGGTCCATATATATCAAGTTCGTGGGCTAAAGATGCTATTTTATCTTTAATGGCAACTTTTGTTTGTTAACGAATGCGACACTCATAAACCTGCATAACGACGCATATAATGTGTTTCCCACATTGTATGTATGGCTTTCGAATGCAGCAAACAATAATACAGTAGTGTAATCAAGTTTTAGTTTGAGTGCAATTTCTGTTTGATGTTTCTCAGGCTGTGTCGTCAACTGTATGACGTGGAAAGTCGCCAGTTGAATATCTAAAAGTAAGCAGATCTTTTAAAATTCGTCAAAAATGTCACGAGACAATTGATCAAGTACTGTATTACATATTCTTGGTTCTTTCGGTAAAGTCACGTAGAAAGGGAAACAATACAATAATAAAATATAAAACAATAAAATTCTCACGACGTTTCGACTGCAACACAAGCAATCATCATCGTGAGAATGTTATTGTACCGAAAGAACCAAGAATATGAATCCCTGCAGTCACGAAAGCTTTAAATCAAAATGTACTGTATTACACTTGAATAAACTGAAAACGCATCCTTAATATATATGAAATCATTTGTAAATATGCACAACAACAAAACAATCATGAGCGTCGTTGTGGAAAATATAAGCAACCAAATCCATGCAATGTTGCACTCCGAGGCGACCGTGCGGCTGATGGGGTGTGTAAATAAACATAGTTTTTTACCTGAAGGGTCATATTTGTGAAGGAGGCTTCTTGGCCTCTTATTATTGTTGAGTCGGTATACACAGTCTTGATTTGAAGCTTTCGTGACTGCAGGAATCCATACTCTCTGGTTCTTTCGGTAAAGTCACGTAGTTAGAAAAAAAAATTACAAAAGAAAACACGACGTTTCGGTCGCAACACAAGCGCCCGGTATACCTTTGTCGACAATGAAAGTCGCTAGATGTGACGCGAGTCGCGGTGACAGAAAATTGTCACGAGGGGAACACACAAAGTCGCCTTCGTATATCCAGAGCGACTCCGGTACATTCGTAATCGGAAACGCCCCTCCCGCGAGAGAAGAGAGTTGTTACTATATTCTTGGTTCTTTCGGTAAGGTCACGCAGATAGAAAATAAAAATAAAAAATAAAAATTTAAAAATGAATTGACAAAAAATATTTTCAAAAGAACCAAGAATATGAATTCCTGCAGTCACGAGTTTTAATTTAGAATTTAAGATAAGTTATTATTTTGAGTGCAGTTAAACGTTGGTGCCACCTGATGGCCACAGTAAGCGGTGTTTCTACAAGGGCGTCCTATTGTGGAGTATTTTGCTTCTAAACGGATGTAACACGTCAACAGAATTTGCCAAATGACTTTCTGGTCCAAGCACTGAAACATGATTTCAGATGTGGCGAGGCCTTCACAAGTAAACGATTACACGGGGTTTCATTTTACGCGGATCCATCCTGATCGGCGACCCAGAAATATATTAACATGCCCTACACACCATACCTCTCGCTCGCCATGACCGTGCCTACTCTCGTCTCAGAGCGACTCTGAGCGTATCCAGTGAGAGTTTAGCTCTACAAATACGGCACACTATTCTAATTACGGTATGTTTTGTGGTGAATTACGTGGCATCACGAAGCGCCTTACAAAGGCAAAACCATGAGAAAATGACATCATGGAGGAAGACAATGGAAAGCTAGAGAGGGAGGGAATAAGAGACTGGAACGAAAACGATGAACCCACGTGCACACAACTGCGGGCACAACGGCCATCGCACTCCTAAGAACAAGGTCAAAGCAATAACCCGTATACGAGGCAGGACAGTACGTCCCATCAACCACATGCCATCCCTAAGCAGCCACACCACACGACGCTCTCCGCAAATGCAGTCGCGGTCGGCCGCCTCAATCACAAAATCGTCGTCAGCCATGGTCAATCCACTGCTGTATGGATGAAGGTCTCTCCATGGTCAATCCACTGCTGTATGGATGAAGGTCTCTCCATGGTCAATCCACTGCTGTATGGATGAAGGTCTCTCCATGGTCAATCCACTGCTGTATGGATGAAGGTCTCTCCATGGTCAATCCACTGCTGTATGGATGAAGGTCTCTCCATGGTCAATCCACTGCTGTATGGATGAAGGTTTCTCCATGGCCAATCCACTGCTGTATGGATGAAGGTCTCTCCATGGTCAATCCACTGCTGTATGGATGAAGGTCTCTCCAGTTAAGATGAGACGAAGAGAGAGTACCAGACGAGGTGACACGCTTTTTTTTTGCCAAAGTCATTAACAACGATATTACAAAATATTTTCCAAAAATTGGTTTGGAGACCAGTGGTGGCTCGTGTCATTTCCACGAAGCGGGGCTGTTGTGAGTGACCTCTGAATATATGATGTTCTAATTAAGAAACACCTCGTCATCTTTTTGGCCTTCCCGTGAAAGTGATATAACTGTCTCATCTATCAACGGTAGGCATTTACAAACAATACGAAACAAAACGACGCACTCAAATGCTGTCTCCATGACCCTCAAGTCCACACGACACAACTTCCTTGACACTGCCAAAAGCTGTGACCTACTATATTTGCACAACGCACCCTAGCGTCGTGATATCGTCTCATTACAGCCACGGGAAGCTTTTCCACCGCCCTGAATGGGTCTCAAACGGCGTGGCTAAAAGGCGAAGCTGCTAATCGCAATGAACGAAGGGGGAATCTCTCACTCGGACGCCTTCACAGCCACCCTGAGACCTCCCCGAGGCACAAATCAGACGGTGGCGTTGCAGCCGTTTCTAATGTGAACAACTTAAAATGTTATCTTCGTTAGACAATTTACGTTGAAAGATCCATTATATTGTAATTTTATTTAACACAATTAAAACAATTAACATAATAGTATATTTTTTTTACTAGAAAATGTATTTCTCATCTCTAGCTGCTTGGTGTGGTGGCGACCAATAGCCCCGAGTGGACGGACCGCGCCTGTTGGAGACACAAATTCGTACATTTCATGGAGAAACCGTTCAAACCAACGCAGAATTTCTGACAAGATGGACATTATAGCGCCTCACCAGAACCACCACCCCCATCCCTCAATAAACCTTCAACTATCCACCAAATGTGGTCATCTTCCTACGACGGTATTCACAAAAAGGATCTCTAGCATGATTGCGAATAGACACTGTTATTTTATGAGCAATGAAAAAAACCCTCTTCTATCTGCAAGGTTGTCGACGAATAAAATGACTAGCTTGCTTCCTCGCTTATTCTTTATATGGCAACCACTTACAAATCACCAATGTTATAATTTCGGGTTAATTGCAGAGCCATTCATTGCCAACAGAGAGCGGCAGAGTTCGCCTGCCCTTGAAGTCACCGGGGTCCCAGGCCAAATAGAAACATGAGCAGCATGACATTTATTCCGCAAAACGCATCACTTGATCTCAAGAATCTTCTTCAGGAGGGTCCTGCTTTGGGATATTTAGCCAGTTGCACTTTGAGGACGTGTTTCCTGTGTACGTGTGAATGTAGTTTACTCCGGGTCCTCCGGTTTTCCCCTCCATATTTAGAAACACGCATTTAGAATATTTGGCTGCTATAAATATCCACATGCTAAGACACTTTTTCGCGCTATCATTTGTGACCAGGTCGCTTCTGAAGAAGAGCTGTATAGCTCAGTGGGCCTTACCTGGGTAAAATAAAAAGTGTGGTGGAGAATGGAAACCAGAATAGCTGGAGAGTAACAAACGGGGTGAACGTAATCTCAGGTCCGTTCTACGGACGGATTAATTGGCGCACTGCCATCTCCCGGCCAGCTCGCAGCCTCCCGATGATCCACCCAACCACTCAATCGCGCCGCTGTCGTCACCATGGGTACGAGGATGATATCGTGACATCCTCGGGTACGAGGACGACAATGTCTTGCGCAGACAAGGGTGGAATAATCGGTGCGTCCGGAGGGGCATGAACAGACTGATCTGAGATCCGCAATGCAGACACGGCAGGTGGTTCCGATGGGTGTGTGGGGGGGGGGGTTGTTGCTGCCCTGGCTTCTCGTCGCGCCGACATAGAGAGCGCTCCAGTGACGACATGAACATGCATGGGAGGCACTTCAAAGTATTTATTTTTTACTCTCATGAGTAGAGAACCCGTCTTCTCACAATCCTGTAGTCGGGATAGGAAAGTAATCTGCTTTTTAATGTAATAAAATGGCAAGATAATAAGCATTGTAAGGGTGTGTTTTTATTCTGTAGGGCGTGATTAAGTCTGACGAGTAACATTTATAGGAGCGCACATTTAAATGGTAGGGCAATTTTAAATTAATCGTATCGGTATTCTGTCTTAATGACTCCCACATCTTCGGTGTCTGCTATCTGTTGTCTTCTGAACTTTCTCCGCCGTTTCAACCCAATGTTTGTTTATAGCCACTTACCCAGCTAGTTTCAATGATAACGGCCCGCAGCATGGAGTTGAGAGGAGCCCAGCCAGGAAACTCGAGGCATAAATTATATTTAACAGTAGAGTACTTGTAGTATTGTATGATTACTGTAGTATAATTGCACGCCCACTGCGTTTCAGACGCTACAGCCCTGTTGCGTGTGTTCCGTGACAGACACCTGGTGGGAGTACTGATCCTCAGGTCACAATCTCGCCTTTGTTTTATATTCGTCACGTTGGTGTGGAGTAACATTATTATTTCTATGTATCTCCAGTCTGCATGCACTTTTCTGGTCACTTTACAATATATGTTTAATTTATTAAGATGTGCAGCGCATATTTGTTACTATGCTGGACCTGTATATAATTACAAACGTGGTAAAAGCAACCCTATATTGTTGATAATCAAACACAGATATAAAAATGTAACAGAGCAGCACGTATCATACCCACCCATCCTCCCATTCCACGTATTACACCTATTCATTATTAGTGTACAACAGTGGTTCTTAACCTTGTTGGAGGTACCGAACCCCACCAGTTTCATATGCGCATTCACCGAACCCCTCTTTAGTGAAAAATAAAATGTGATTTTTTTCAAATTCAAGACATAGATATGTTTTTTACTGGTACACAAAATGAGCCGTGCATGAACATTACCTTGTTCAAAGAATAAAACCAACACAATGCATAAACTCACAACAAATTACATACCTGGAAATCAATGTGACTTCTGCTGTTGCCTTTGAGAGATCAGTTCAGATATGCGTGGCTTCACCTTGGCAAGTGCCACTCTCATGTCATTTTCACAGCAAAGTCTGTTCCTTTTCTTCGTTTTTATGTCCAGCATCCTCGAAAAGGATTGCTCACAAAGATATGTTGTAACAAATGGTATAAAAAAATCCAGGGCTTTCTTAGCAATAACTGGATACTTGTTCATTTGTCGACACCAAAACGTTGAGAGCGTTGTTGTTCTGAAGAGTTGCTGTTGAACCTGGCTCTGCTGAATTTCAATGATTTCGTCGAGGAATTCATCATTGACATCTGCTGTTTCAACAGCAAACGTGAACGGCTGTCTCACCCATGCTGGATATGACTCTCTTGTAGGGAAATATCCGTCGAGAGACTTTGCAAGCTCATCTAAGTGCGTGGCACTTGTTTGCTTCAGTTCCGTGGATACAGAAATATCTCCGATTCCAGACACATCTTCGATCTTACTTGCACAGTCGTCCAGAAGCGGGAAGTTTGCGAAGTTATTGTTCTCTGTTCGTCGTTTCCATAACGGTAGCTTTTTTTGAAAAGCCTTCAGGTGTTCTTCCGCTTCCATGATATTGACTCCACCACCCTGCATCTGCTGATTGAGATGATTGAGAGCTGCGAATATATCAGCCATGTACGCTAAAATGAGAATGAACTCAGGATTTTTGAAGCAATCTGCATGGCAGTGTTAGTGCTCTTGCAAACACAGGGCTAATTCCACACGCATGGCAAAAACACGATTCAGCACCTGTCCCCGGGATAATCACCGAATATTAGAATGGAGCAGAAGTACCTCAAATTCAGAGCCCATTTCTTTACACAGCTCACTGAAGATGCGGCGCCTCAGAGCACTTTTTCGCACATAGTTCACACATTCCACCACAGTTTTTAATACTTCTGCCATTTTTGGAGGTAAGGTTTTTGTTGCCAACGCATGCCTGTGCAGAATACAATGCGTCACAATGATGTGTGGTGCATCGGCCTTTACTAGCGCACCAAAACCAGACTTTCTTCCCAGCATGACTGGAGCTCCGTCCGTACAAACTGCAGAAACCATATCCCATGAAAGATTGTTGTCTCTGAAGAAGTCATCCACAAGCTTCTTCACATCGGCTGCCTTCGTTGTTGTTGTAAGAGGCTTACAAAATAAAAACTCTTCTTTTATCATGTCGTCTTTCACATAGCGTACAAAAACAGCAAGCTGGCTTAGATCAGAAACGTCTGTGGTTTCGTCGAGTTGAAGGCTGAATTTTGCCGGGCTTGAAATCAGATCCGCGCCTACTTGAGCCAAGATGTCTTTACTCATGTCTTCTATTCTGTCACTGACGGTGTCATTTGAAAGGGGAATTTGGGATAATTTACCTTCGGCCGCTGTTCCGAGTATCAGATTCGCCATCTTTAATGCAGCTGGTTTCACAAGTGTTTCACCAATGGTGTGTGGCTTGCCCTGCTTTGCGATCAGGTAAGCAACTTCGTACGATGCTGTCAGGATCGGTTTGTTAACAGGTACAAATCCAAGAGCAGGCAGAGTGGCCCTTTCATCGAATCTGGCTCTCTTTACCCTGAATTCAGCAAGTGTTGTGTTCTTGTATTCCCCGTCTCCATGCAGCTTCAAGAAGTGTTCCTTTAGTTTTGCCGGTGCAAGACTAGAGTTGCTCAACTTGGCGTTGCAAATCATGCAGATAGGACGCTCACTCCCATCACGTTCCGTGATACATGAGAATCCATGTTGTACATATTCGTCCGACCACTTTCTTCTTTTGCCCGACATAGTTAGTATGGATAAAATATTAAAGAAATCACACGACGTACGACAACAACAGTCACACGTTGACTACTGAGTACGCACTAAATTCCCCGCAGCGCTGATTGGCCAAGCAGTGTAGCATGATCATCTGCAGCCAGTGATGGCCAAGCGGGCCGTGTGTGTCCGGACCTCCGTGGATGGGGCTCTGCCGAACCCCTGAGATCGACTCACCGAACCCCTGGGGTTCGATCGAACCCAGGTTAAGAACCACTGGTGTACAATAATAGGTGTAATCGGCATATGTGTATGCACTGGTATCTACTATGTACAACGACCTCTTAGATCTGTCCGTTGCGCATGGCGATCGCCCATCCAAGCACTATCCAGGCTCAACTCTGATGAGTGTCCGAGATCTAACGAAGTTCGGCCGATTTCCGATCGATTTGGTCAATCCCCGCTCAATAATTACAAATTCCATCTCCACCCTCCCCCCCCCCTTCAATTACAATTTACTTTAATGGTCCCGATGTCTCTCCCCACGCAGCTTTGCAGCTCCTGTACACGGCGAGCGGGGTCCCTCGTGTGCCCACCGAGTCATCTCTCTTAAAGCAACGTGAAAGTAAACTTAAAACTGAATCCGACCTCTCGAGAAAGCCCCCCGCTGTGTGGTTCCGATTCGCGGGTTGACATCAACCCAGAGTTTGACTCCTTCAATACATTCAAGGGCGGGGGGCGGGGAAGGCGTGCAGGCAAGGCTGGTGGAGCTTAGGGAGTGTTTTGTTCCTTCTGGAGCGACAACAACGGAGCCGATTATTTTTTTTGTTGTTGAGCAGGGACAGCTGCCTTTGGCGAGCGGTGACCTCAGCAGAGAGGAATCCCCTCGTGAGCGCATAGACTGCCCCCTCGCATGGCGACGGCTAAGACGGGCAGTGCGCCCCTTGCTCTGCACGTACACTGTAGTGTGACAACCCAGTTGAGATGCAGTGCCCTTGCCAATACCGTCTGGTGCTCACCGCAGCGTGCTTAACAAGTCCGACTCTTCTGATGAGAGACCCCCGAGGTCGAAACAGCTTGCTTTGGTTAAACGAATGCGACTGGAAAGTTATCGGTGTGCAAAGCCCACAGAGGCCAATGGATTAAAACATGTCCATTTATATTTGGCCGATTATAACGCATTTACTTACTTATAAAGAAAAAAACGTATACAGCAATGGGCGACATTAAATATGTTTTAAGGCGGTGTGTGTATGTTGAACCTCTTTGGTATTGACAAATATGTTGATTTTGTTATTTGCGCGTGTGCACCACTGCCAATGCAGCATCACTAATTAATGTAGTTTTACCTGTACCGTAGACCGATAACGATTCGATTCATGACGATAATATTCAAGGATTTATTATAAACAAACATCGATAATTGTAAAACTCGTGCGGTGATTCCAAAGTAATCAATTTTCACACGCACACATACATCCGTTTGTCGTTGAGTGTATTCGATCTTAGTCTACGGATCGTTACACCCGTGCTGTGTGGTGTTTGGTTGTACAGACAGTCCTCGACTTACGAACCCGCGACTTACGAACATCCACACTTACGAACCCGCGTCCTTGAAATATAAAAACATGAACATTGACTTAAAACGCGAACTCGAAATTTCAAACTGAACCGCGGAACTATTTTGTTCAGAGGAGTGATCCTCTGTGTGCATATGCGTGGACACGCGTGTGTGCAAAAGTGTGAGTGTGTGGGGCGTAGTGGTTAGCGCGCTGCGCTACAAACCCGGCGACCCGAGTTCGAATCCACTCATGGCCAACACCGGTGCCGATTATCTGAAACGGTCCTGGGACTGCCCTAGGTCGACTCAGCATCAAATGAGTATCTGGTGCGATGTGTAAACATCGCCACCTGGGAGACAAAGGCGGCCGGGCGTGGTGCTGGCCACCCACCCCCTCGTGTGCCGTTCCGGCCTTCATAGGCGCTACTCGCTAACAGCACTTGCCCCAACAGTCTGTTAAGGCTACACGGGGGATCGTTGTCGTTGGGGTGTGTGCCTGCGTGCCCCGTGTGTGTGCAATTGTGATGGCTCCTTGCCCCCCTTTCGAGAGGCTAGTAGCAGGAGGCAAGGTAAGTGAAAATACAAGTTTTGATTTATTTTTGTTACTTTGCTTAATTTACTAAACAGTATTTTTTAAAGTGTTCCATGCATATGTACACAATTTCTTGTTAATTATGAGTTTCACAATGCTTCCTTTTTTGTAACATTTCATAACACTGACCGTATCGGCATTGTGTTCCGACTTACGAACCGTTCGACTTACGAACGGACCTCGGGAACTAATTAGGTTCGTAACACGAGGACTGCCTAAACATCGAAATCAGCTCAAGCCGCTCGTGAATGTGACTTATGTGTGGTTACTCCCACTCTGAATCCCTAACCCCGCCCCCTGTGAAAACACACGCTGCTCCGTGCAGCTCATTTCGTCTCCTTGCTATGTCTCTCCCCCTCTTTCCTCCCTTCTCATCGCCCTCTAATCCGCGACATCGTGGCCCGGTCATTCCTGATCCCCCTCCTCTCCCTCCTGCCCAGTGCTCATGCTTTCTTCCTGCCAATCATCTTGAGCCACTCCCCTCTTTGTCTGTCCCCTTGACGCTTTGTTGGCTGAAAGGTCGATGAGATTTGTTTGACCGTTCATTTGAAAGTCGACTGTAGAGTATATAATTGAGATGCGCTATGTGCACAGTACATCTATTCTGTATGTAAGTGATGTTTTAAATTGTCATATCACCTTTCAGGGTTATAAGACGCACCTTTTCCTTTGTATATATCAATTCAAATGTTCGTTGAGCGTCTTGTAATCAGGTATGCGTGCGTGTGTGTGTGACCAGGTCTGTATAACTTTATTGTCACCGGGAACAAGTTCGTTTGGGGTGCGTCTTATAATCCGGAAAGACGATGTGCTGTATATATTTGCACAGCACATTTACAATATCCCGCCTATGTGTGCATGGATTAAAACACGTTCAACTCTAGATTCGTGTGAATGTGTCCACACATACAGTCCACGCGGTTAAATTATGAAATGTTTATTTAATCGGTTGTGCGCCGTCAAGCAAAATCAAAGATATCCAGATTCACAAAACCGCAAACGTTTAGGGCAAAACGAACAACGCGCGTTCACGACTTCACATCACGCACGACACGTTCGTTACACACTCACAAACACGGCACGGCGTCTGACACTCGGAACAACCCCTCGACATTTAAAGTTCCGCGTGGATTGCAGCACCACAGTTACCGTCCCGGGCCTCAATGTCAGTGCAGCATGTTGAGCTTCCATCGCGTTCATCGGAGGTGCGGGAAAGGCAACCAGCGGCGGCGCAGCGAACACGTGCGTAGCGCGTGGCCCCGTGCCGCGCCACCTGCCCAATAAACTCTGCGAAGCTACGCAGGTCCGACGTTGACATTGCAATAGAGTGCACTACAGTGCGTGCTGGTAACGTCTTATGAACGGATCGATTGTGGCTTTGTTTTTCTTCGCGTGAATTTCAATCCGTGGATGACACGCTTGGATGGTTCAAGAAGTTCAACATACATGCGTCCAAACATCCCCCCCCCCCCACCATGAGTGAAATTTGGCGTGGAGAGGTGTTCATCCAGCAGTTGTACGAGTGACTTGAAGCTTCGTTCTCCGCCGCTCGGTCACTTTGGACGTCATCAAGTTTTACCCAAGTGGAATATCGGCTTATCGGGGAATTGTGCGCCCGATTTTCAGATGCACCCTAAAATTGTCTCGGTACAATTTTATTTTAATTCGGATTATAATTTAAATATTAGTGACTTCAACTCGTATGAATTTCGACAACCAAATTGTGTCACGTGGTGTCTGTCACCTTTGTGAACCATAAGATAAATATAGAACATCAATGTAAATAATCCTAACATTTATTTCGTACTCCAAAATTGTTACATCTAAAACTCATGCCTACCACAGGTCGTATACGAAATGTAAGCAGTACAAATGCATTCTATCCTCAAGCGATGGGTTAATAACGTGGTTATTTGAGGTCAGGTATCGGTTTGTTTAGCATGTGAAAGGTTACGTATAGCTCTTCATTCATAGCAAAGGTGCGCGTTTGCCTTCGGTGATAACGTGTCCATAACTCGCTCCTTCACGACAATTATTCCTCGATCAAATGCTCTGACAAAGTCCCTTGAATCTTGTATGAGAACAATCAGCACACGCGCTCAAAACGACGTACGATTGGATAGAACACCATTTCAGAGATCGAATTCAATAAATGATATCGTAAGGACGTCAACGCCTTCAATACAGGAATCGCCGAGTCTCGAGACTTATTTTCAGGAGGGTCCTGCATTGGGATATTTGCTGTTCAATTCCAGTTTGTGAACGGCGAAAACCGGCGCACCCCAAGAACACCCACAGCAGGCATACGAGGAGGGGGACGATAACACCCCGGAGACCCTCGCAGACGAGTTCACGAACCCGCTTGCTGTACTGCCATCTGCCGGTCACTTCGCCAGGAATCAGGGTTGGGAGTTTCACAAATCTACGCGTGATCCGCCAACCCTTACCTCGAAAGCGCTGGAGGATTAAAAGCAAGCGCCACCGCACCCAGCCGAAACGAGACGAGCATGAGGCAAGCACCGTGCGAAATGTTGTGGAAGAGTTCGACACACGATCGCGACTGAGTGGCGATCTAAATTCTCATTGTGATTTAGAAGGGCGAGGGCCAGGCTGTCGCCAACCTGCGGCTCTTTAAAGGGGACTGCTTCGTGGCGCTGTTTATTGAGGAGACCACCGTCTCGTATTCACGTTGCACTTCTTGTTATTTTGGTTGCCTACCCATGGGATAGACACACGACGGTCGCGACTGAGTTGACACACAGTAAACCCTGATGATGTTATATAAATGCTAGAAAGCTGACATTCAGCAAAACGAACACAGCAATGCAGCGTCGTCTCGTCTACGCCGAAACGACTCGAAAATCCGAAAAACAAAAATGTGCCACCCAGGGCCCCGAGACTTACGAGCTTGATTGTTCTCACTCACAGGTCGAGGGTTCGCCGACAGAGAGTTCTTGCCTGCCATCTCAAACACACAACCCTCCTCATTCGTCACCCGACAGTATATATACACACGCACACACGTACTGCATCGAAACAAACTCGCAGGGCCGCCAGCCAACACACACACACACAGAGACGCAGTCTCCCCATAGCGGCGGGACACGGCCCAGAGTGACCGACCCCTTAGACAGAGACACAGACCCAGGGTCGGCTCCCAATGTTTGTCTCTCCTCCCCTCGCCGCCTCCACCACGGAGCGAGCGTGGCACACACCGCCGGTGCCACTGGACACGAACAGGTCGGCCCTGCTCGTGAACACCCGGGCCCCGAGGAACGACGCGCGGGGAACGAGAGCGGACTTCATCTGCCCTCCCTCCAACACGAAGGAGGCGGTGGAGGTCACCACGCCGCGACTGTAAAACACGTCCCGGTAGTGGCCGTAGTGGTGGCTGTTGTAATAGTGCTGCTGCTGCTGACAATGATAATGACGATGTGGGGGAGTCTTCAGCGTGGTCTGTATGACCGAAATCTCCACGTCGTCGTCACCATCATCATCATTATCGTCGTCGTGGTCGGTGTCGCGTCTCCGTTGCGTCTCTTCCTGACTCGTCCCGTCGCGGCCGATGGCCTCTCTCCCGAAGGTCTCGCCGTCCCCCGGGACGTAATCCTCGAGGTCGTCCAGCGTCAGAAGGCCCCCGTCCTTCCCGAGGACCTGCACCTCCCTGTCCGCAAAGTCGTCCCTCGCTGGCGGGACGGGTTCCTCTGAATCGCCGGGACCTTCCATAAGTTGCGGGATCTTCTGAACCTTATGGTCGCCCGGGACCGGGCTCGAACCCTCGACGCGGCGGGGCGCATCTCCGCGGTCCGCTGGGCCGTGGGCGTTCTGCGGCAGTAGGCAGCTGCAGCAGTGAGCCGCGGTCCACGAGAACACGGAGCGGAATCCCGTGGCCCAGCGGAGGTAGGCAATGCGGCGGTGGTGCTGCTGCTGCTGCTGGTGGTGGTGGCCGTGCTGCTCCGGTTTGGAGAAGCTGAGCACCACGGGTTCTCCCACGCGCGCCTTGCCGCGATCTCCATCGCCCACGAGGTCCACGGTGAGAGTGGAGCGCTGGCGGACACCCATGTGAGCACGGGCAAGGAGCGAGCGGGATTAACGAGGGATGGGGATGATGATGATGCAGAAGAGGCGTGAAGAGAGGAGTGAAGAGAGGGGAATGAGGGAAGTCTTGGGAGCGGAGTGTGCCTGCGGTGGGTGGGGGGTAGGGTTGGCGCTGGTGGGGGGGTGGGGAAGGAGACAGCCGCTGTCTGTGCGAATTCAGCAAAAAAGAACACCCCTACGTGGACGCAACCAAACTTCTCGCGAAGCCCACGGCGTCCGCAGTCCCTTTCTCCGAGTGAAAACCCACGCTGTAGAGGACGAAGGACTCTTTCTTGCGAAAGGTGACGCGCGCACAGGCCGTGTTCTCCACGCACGCCCGTCTGTCCGTGCCCCCTCAACCGGCAGCGCGCAGCCCAAAGACACCCCCGAAGTCCTAATTGAGTTGGAGGCGAAGCGCCGCTAATCAACACCTGAAAGCACGCAGCGGTCACCCCCCCCCCCCCACCTGCCTTCCACAACCTCCCCTCCATTCGCCCCCCGCCCCACCACTGGTTTAAAAAAATAAATCTGTCACCCCATGCCCTCCTCCTCCTACCTGTACATGGCGAGGCTATTTATGGCAGCCCTGTCGCTGTGTGGCCCTTCGGCAGAGGTGTAACAACCCACTCTCCAACACTTACCGCGCGGCAATTCGATGAATTGTCGTGTTTGATGTTTCCGATGGCATTCAAGAATCGATAAACATTTATTGGCGAATGCAGCGGGATCCTTGCGGGGCTGCAGGTGTCGCGTCGTCCCCGTCACACGAAACGCACGCACGGGTCTAAGAATATCGATCGCCGCGCGCACGATTTGACGTGTTTATATCGTGAGCCTGAGAATCGATGTTGATGATCGATTGGTTTATGGTTCCGGTGCGCGTGAGCGCGGAAAGAACTCGAAACGTCGAGGGAATGTGCAGAGAACACAGGGCATTTGCGTGCGCGAATTCTTCTGTGCGGTGATTGGCAGCCCTTTGTCAATCCACTGCTGGATGGAGGCCTCTATTCCACGCCGTGTCGGTCCAGAAAGGGCTTTTTTTAAAAAAAAAATCAGACTTCACCATGCTGGTCTGTTCGAGTTAGTCAAGGGAGGTGGCCATGATCGATTTGTATATCGCCAGCACTGATTATATTAACTGTGGCCGTTGATCAAACTTGCCGAATTCACAGCTACGTGTTCATTACTGCGTCACTGCTCCTACCCACTGTGTAACGTCGCTGCATTGGGTTTTTCGTGTTATAGATCAACATATTGGGAGCTGCGAGTAAATGATGGAGTTAATATATTTGATGTGTTATTTTCCCTGTATCACAATTGAATAATACCTTTTATTTCTGTACATTTGGAATAAGTTGTAGCGATTTTTGGAAGTGAATATATTCAGAAATGACGACAGCTTGGAGAGACCTTCATCCAGCAGTGGATAGATCATGGCTGATGATATTCTTCTTTTTTGTATAACAGTTCGTACTCACCAGCCTGGTGAAGCATGGTCATATCACTTTTGTGATTTCCGACACGTCGTGGGGAGACTTTGATCCAGAAATGGATCGACAAAGGGCTGTGCATTATTTTAGATCGCTTTTATATTTTACCCAACTTAATATTTAAAACCACCCAAAAAAACTGGCTCATAAACCCCGTTCAAACTTGCAGTGAAACCGACAATAAACCCCTGCTGTGGTGGTGCTTTAAGCCACGTGCCATTAACTTCATAAACGTGACGCTTGCATTTTAACTTACAGGGTTCAGGACTCTCCCACACTTCACCTAAACTCACAGAGCCAAAGTTGAGGGTTGTGGAGAAAACTAAACTCTTCCCACACGTGGTACCCGTGAGAAGATCGATGCAACAGCCCTAACTGACCAGCTCCTCTCAGCAGCTGCTGATTAATCATTGACCCCATCGTGTTCACTATCCCTGCTGCTGCTGCTGCGGCTCTCGTTTGCTCCCGACACTCAGCTGGTGAGCCACAAAGATCACTGCCTGCCAAGTGTTGTAGCCGTTACCAGTAAACAGTGGATTAAAATAAAGCGATAAGCCCATTTGAGATGAGATGTCCTCCCACGCAAGAGAGACAGAGAGATAACCCTTCGGTAGAGACGTAACCCGGCCGCGGTGTCTCTTGGGGACACGGTCGGGAGATTTGACGCCGTGAAACCTTTCTGAGCGCACGTGTCGCGTTCCACCTCGAGCCGCGCTTCAAGGTCACGCTCAGCAATCACGGCGGACAAAATATACGGCCACCCCCGTGCCGATGTCTGTCCGTGCGCACTCGGCCGGTGCCACATTGAAAGCGAGGTGTTCCCTCTCCCCTTCAAAACTTGGGTTTGCGCCGTGTGCCTTGCGGATGATCCCGATGCTGGCGTGGTTTCACAGCTGCAACGGCGGTGGGGTCGAGGGAGGGAGGCAGGGAGGGAAAAACGAAGGGCGGGGAGAGGGATGGAGGGAGGGTACCCGGGTATGAAGCGGGGGGCCACGGAGCCCCGAGCGCCTTAAAAGGGCCTTCGCGCCCAGCGGGTTGCGCGCCTGGTCCAACTGCCCCCGCGCATTCTCCAGGCGCCAGAGCAGAGTTTGGTCTCACCCGAGATGGCAGCATGTCCAGCGCTGCTAAGTTATGTGGCCGGAACGATAAAATTGAACGAAGTTATCACCTGTTGAAAGGCACGTTGGAAAATAAATTTTGTCTGGGCCCTTGGACTATCTATGAGGACGAAGACTGATATGGTCAGATGGTGCGTCACATGACCGGGCATAACACCGCATGCTACCGATTTAAACTGGTTGATAAGTTTTGGTTATACTGTATTTTGGTGTTATTTACTGAGACAGGTGTTGGACTGGCTTTCCACAGGTTGGCGATCAAGATGAAGAAGACCTGGGTTCAGGAAGACTTGGATTGAATGCTATAAGAGCAGACCGTAGAGGTTGAATGGAGACTATCAGCAGGAAGTGATGGCAAGGTGTGGTGGCATCTGCAGCATTTGCCATGATGACCTCTTGACCTTCGTCTGATGGTGGTGTAATCATTGGTTAGTGCTTTGTTTTCCATTTGTACTTCACTTTCTTTTCACTCTTGGTCTCCCTTAAATATCCCCCAATGGAAAATGGAAGCAATGGCAGGGCTGGATATTCTACGCTTGAGACATAGTAAGGATGAAACCACACACAAACTAATTAATTTTAAATTGAAACATTCCAATGCATGACCCTTATCTTGAGACTCCGTCTTTCACCACTCGCTCAAACTCCATTGGAGTTGTAGTGGAGGCTCTCACAACCTGAAACAGGAAAAGTTTAAATGATATATTGCGCTGATAGCTTGACCAGCACTGAGGAACTGTCTGATAGCCGGGACCGCAATCATTGGAGTGGACCTCCGATTTCCATGGTTGGCTACATACAGTGCGGAAACAGTTCAACATACATATGCAGTGGAGTCCGTCAGTGAAACAATTTGTGTACCAAGTTTGGCACTCACTCAACACACGGAGAATTGGCTAGGCACACAGAGATACAGGCCTCGAGCTCCCAATTTTGACGATTAGATCAAATTAATTTTCTCTCCATATTTCACAATAAGATTTGATTTTTAGTGAATAACTGCAGGGCTACCTCTTACATAAATATTAAATGAGGAATTCAAGTCAATTTGATAAAACGCTCTGCAATGGCTCATGCTTTGTTCGATTATGGTGTATGTATTTAACGCAAGCACAAAACCACTGAACAAAGACAATAATGAACACACCATAAGCAACCAAAACAATACACATTGCACAATGTGCATTGCGTAACGTGTATTGCATAGCTATTTTTGATCATATATGCACATTTGAACATTTTTAACTGGATTTTAGTAAACGGTTAGCCGGAACTGATACTTTTGAGACCGCTTTGCACAGATTGCAACATAGCTGGTTCAACAGTTTTGGGTTAACCACACAACCATACCCAAACATCAGTTCCACTCCCCGGTTTTCACAGTTGTATATGATGTTAACTATGATGTCACTAATAGCTTATTGCAAGTAAAAATTATTTACAACTTCCAAAACGCATTAATTCGCTAAAATATTGAGGATATGTAATTGTTATCCTGCGCACAAGCAGGATGAGTTTTGGTTTAAGGACATCAACTTTGTTACGCATTAAACGTAACTAGTTAACGACACGTTTTTGTGGGTTTGATGTAAAGCTCTCTGTTGTGTTTTTGGGCTGCACCGCGTATTCGACACGTCTGACATTTCGCTCCACATCCTGGAGTTTCTGTAGTTCACGAAAAAGCAAAACGTTGTGTAGCACGCTAAACAGCACTCAGTATAACTCGGAAACACATTGGGGAGAGGAACACAGTTAGCATTCAGACCTTACTGTGTCAACGAGGGCAGCGGTTAACTCATCGGACACAGTACATAAAACACACCCCACGTGTTCGCACACAGCTGCTCCATGTTACACAGATGATTGAAATAACGTTTAATGCCGACAAGTGGTCGATTTTTAGGTACAAACACTACGTCCTGCTTTCACAGTGACTTTTCAATTTACAAAGTTCACACATTCAAAGTTCACGTGAGATCAAATATGGGTGTAACAATTCAATAGTTGATCGATTAAATGTGAAGTTAGTGGCAACAAGTGACTGGAGGGGTCACGTGAACCCATTACATACATCGTATAAGAATCGAAAAACTCTCACATGCAATTCTACGTGTATCGTGAACTTTACATAATCGATATCTAAATCTTGACTTAAAGCTTTCGCGACTGCAGGAATTCATATTCTTGGGTCTTTCGGTAAAGTCACGTAGATAGTTTCAAAGAAAACAACAAAAAATAACAAAAAACTATGACGTTGCGATCACAACACAAGCGGTCGTCTTCAGAAAAAGGGGGCTTAGCTTCCAAGGCAAACTGTTTATAAGGGTTTGAAATGGGCGTAGCCCAAATGTCAACAGCCAATGTTAATGTAAGTGGTGGGCAGCCAACCCGATGGTGGTTGGTTTTTCACCAATCAAAAGGCTGCCAGGTATCTGTGACTTTACCGAAAGACCCAAGAATAGAATCGATATCTACCGATTGAACGACATTTCGTTATCCCCTGAATAACATGCAATACCTCTATCTCGCATATGAGTTGTCAAAAGTTTAGAGAACGAGAGGTCACTTTAAAACAATGTGACAGGTCAGATCGTTGACCTCGCATCGCCAAGATCCTATGTTTGTGATTCCAGGCAGTTGCCTGTAATCAAACGAGCTTCTCCAGTGTAGTGATTTGATCGCGTCAGCCCAGCCACCAATAATATAATTAAACAAAAAATATGACATTCAGTTTTGATAAAATTCAACCTACAGATTTAAAATATTGGTTTGACTGTCATCCGACGGACATTTACTCTCTCATACGATGAACTGGGCGGGAACGTGCTATGGGGGGTGGAAATATGTTGATCTCGGAGGTAGCTCTGCGATATCCACTTCTGTGAGCCCTTCTGAAACACAAAGGGCTGCATTGCTCTGCAAAAGATGTGGATGGAAGCTTCGTCACATTACCGGATGCAGCAATTGAGGGAAAATTGGAGGTAAATTACAAAAAAAACATCAAAATTATCTGGCTCACTGAAAAGCATCATTATGATATACAAATGGCATGCTTAAAAATGTGCACTGTGCATCGTTTTTCGGGTTTATTAAAAATAAGGCAGCGTTAGTCTGTGTGCACGTTTGACAATCCGTTCTTGAATACCTTTGACCATCTCATGTCAGGAGGTAGTCACTGCAATGAGACGTGGTTAATAGCTAAAATATCAGGTACATTCATGCACTAAAATATCAGGTACATTCATGCACTAAGCATAACAACGATGATCTCTTTTACATAGAGCTGTTGAACGTCACATTTGACAAGGGATTCAACGGAAGTAAAAAAAAAAACTGGAATGAAATTTTTTATCTATAAAACCATGGGCTATAAAAACAGGGAACTAAAACGCAACAAACACGTGCATCACACTGGACTATTTAACGAGCTGTGTTGGCCACGAATATCGGTCCATATTTACAAACAATACAAAACACGAGGAGCGATCTGATAAGACTTCTGCATCATTGTAAAATGTCTGAATGTAATGAACTATTAATATACGTGGGTGGTGGTGCAATACGATTAGCACACTGCGTTACAAACCGGGTATCCGACTTTGATTCATATCCATGGCTAACATCAGTGGTGAAGATCTCAGCCGGTACTGGGCCTCCCCTCCATCGACTGAACCATAAGTGACAACCTGGTAACATGCATTGTTGCATCCTAAATAAGTGCTTGTTAACAGCCCTTGCCCCAACTGTCTATATATACTATAGTGAGAACTTTTTTTTATTGCATATGGATAAATACATTAAGAACGCGTATTTGCAGTTATCTTTCATAAATATCACCACAATGCTTATTGAATGCAGCAGCTTCAAAACACGTATGCTGTGATGTACAAAAACGGAGAGTGCAATTGGATCACTATGGTTGTTAGCACTTCAGCCGGGAATGCATGTGGCCTCACAGCAGAGCACGAGACAGAAACAAAACAAACATCCAACGAAATAAACAAAAAATCTATAAACCGGTGGATTTTTTTGTTTAACTAAACACAACTCAGACTCCACTATCTTCTATTTCTGAACGAGCACCGCCACACCTCGCTCATCGTTATCTGACGGTCGAACCGACCGCACACTTAAACGGAACGCCGACACACTGGGGAGGGGGGGGGGGGCGCGAGGCGAGGGACAAACGCACGCCGACAGCGCTCGACACGAACGTCGCTCTCACGAGTCGCACTCTGCCCCGCTGGGGCTGCCGGTCGCCTTGCCAGTCTGCCCGCCTGTCTGCGACGTTACGTGACATTGGCAATCTTCACGTGGATGAAGAGGGACGAGGGCTCCACGCGCGTCCCATCACGCGACAGCAGAGGGATGTGGCGGTAACCTGCGATGGCGGCACACACACGCACGCGCGGTCAGCCGGGGCGTGCATCGTCAGTCCTGGAAATGCGAACGGAAGCTGTGAGAAACACGACTGTGGGGAAATGGAGGGGGTGGGGCTGAGGCGTGTGGCTCCTACATCAAGAGGGGATGGGTTTTCCACTTTCAGCAAACACGTATGAGGCCTCATGAGTGATTATAATACAGAGGCGATCTACGATGCGCCAGTGCTGCATTCACACCAAACCATTTGACAGCCTGAGGTTTAAACAAATACCTATCTGTCACAATTTATGGTTACGATTTTGTGCAATATTTTTTTTACATTTACATTGTAGTGAAGAGTAACACCTCTAGTGGCTGGAGGGGTCACGTAAAGCAATTACCGTAGAACATGTATACGAATGAAAATAACCGATGCTTGCACGCACAATTGAACGCATGTGTCGCGAGCGTAAACATCACTTTTAAAATCGGTTCATTGTTAAAGGCTGTGGATTACACAAGCGAGCCGCCTGCTCCACGTTCCAGTGATTCTATTTATCCACCGGCTTGTGTCGCTCGAGGCTGGAAACGTGACCCAGGGATTTGTCGTTCTCCCCACCCACGGCATCCCCACGACCGCCACCATCACCACCACCATCATCGCCACCACCACCAGCAGCAAAGTGGAGGCGTGAACGCGCCTCGTGAGGAGGGCTCACCTTGGCGTAGGCTGCTGAAGGCGATCGAGTACTGCGCCACAAAATCATTGGGGGTTGCCGTGTCATGGTCCTCCACCACAAAGCGCAGCAGAGCCACCTCGGGGACGTTGATGTTGAAGCTCAGGATCTCGTTCCACTGCGGGTTAAATCCTGCGAGCCGGGGAGGCGTCGTGGTGCGGGGGGGAGGAATGGCGAGCAGAAGTTTATTAAGATGGCAAATCAATACTGGGAAGGAAGTCCCATCGTGGTTACGGAGCGCAGGCCTTAAAAGCCTCAAACGCCAAACAGCCGGCAGAAAAGAGCGCTGTTGAAGGGTAAAATAGATCGGAGTTAATACATTGCAGGAGTCGAGCAAGGTTATGAGAACTTTGGCAAAAAGACGGTGGGAGGGAATCAAAAATCGAGCGGTATGAGGAAAATGAAGAAAAAACGGTTTGGCCTGCAGTGTGGTGTTTGAACACAGCATGAACGAGACGAAACAGGCTGTCTGGTAGGTAGGCCAAGTCCTCAAAATGAGTGGAGCAATCAAGGAGTAAAGTTTGCGCAGAACTCATGGTAACAGTGATAGAAAGGTGATAAGGAGGCAACTGATACCGGCAAAAATGCATCGACTTTAATAAAAAAAAGTAACAGCTGCTTTGTCCCCCGTGCCCTACGCAGCGGCCACCGTTGTTGTCGATGTACTTGGTCTCGTAGCGGGCGTTGTCGAGCGGCACGCCGTGCACCTCCACGCGCACCAGCGGGTCGATGATGGAGCCCTTGTTGCTGTGTGGAACCTTGGGCAGCTGCTGCCCGCTGATCACCTGCGGGTCCACATGGGCACTTCGGATAAACGCTCACGGAGGCACCGGTCAAGTCTCTGCTATACGAGGCTTTAAAACGAAAATTATTAAAAGTGCCGGGCTATACTGCACATCGCTCGCCACTCGAACAGTAGTCCAACCTCACACGCCAATTTTCTCAGCAATCCCGCAGCCAAACTTAACTCGTGTCTCTCCATGGCAACAACATTATTTTATGCTTTGCACATCCCATTCAACCCACCAGCCCAGCAAAGGCCATTTGACATTGGAAGCCATGCCTGATGGTGAAGTGTAGACTGTTCCAATATGTTTTTATGACTGTGCCCTTCATTTATGTATATATCTACCTATCCAGTAAAGCCTCACTGAATCTCAAACTCTTTTCCAGGAATATTCTTGGAACAAAAGAGCGTTGATACGTGGTAGAGTTGCGTTTTTTCATTGGTTTTGTCACTGACTTCTGCCTTTAAGAATTTCCTGTTAAATTCTCGAATCACGTCCCCCGCGAAATGTGTTGCTCACACTGAACAGTATGTGAATAGCAAGCCGCCGGCAAAATTATGAACATTTAAAGTCTGTTCATATTCCGCAGCCGAAGCCGGCAGCATTTGATAATTATTCACGAACAATGAATGGATGACCACAGAGGACACCGAGACAGATCTTCCTTGTTATCGAAAGCTGTTGACATCGGTTCGACGACAAAATCCGCTCCCTGTACATGGAAAGTCAACGACTACCGCGTGGGCTTTCACTGTTATGCTGCACAGCTCTTCAATGTGTTTTCAGGTTACGCTCTTCCATGTGTGTTCAGGTTACGCTCTCGTGTGTTCAGCATGATATTATATTCTTGGTTCTTTCGGTAAAGTCACGTAGAAGGGAAACAATAAAATAATAAATCAAAATTTTGTTCACATGATGTCTGACATTTTGCTCTTCAGAGGCTCAGAACTGGGCCCAAACCATTGAAGCCTTCATTTCGAGTAAGGGCAAGTACCCATTACTAAATAATATTCTTAGTGAAGTGAGTTGATGGTCTCAACTGCACAAAAAAGTCATAACATTTGTTTTGACTTAACTTGCCTTTTCAATGATAAAAACTAAAATATACTCTATTTCGATGTTTTTTTCCCCATGTAGTGAACAACTCTATCGCAAAGCATGTGAGGAAGTGCTCCACCTAGTGTGCATACGAGAAAATTAACGGCACATCAAAAGTAATTGTTGAGAGTGAACTGTCAAACACAGCCTAATGTTACTACTGGGTGCCAAGTTTCCGAATGGAAATGTCTTCATCTTATGAAATGACATCGATAGCACAGGCAGCAGATGGCAGCAAATGGTTTGGGCTAACAGGGATTAGCCCCCCGAAGTCTATTACCAGCGTATATTTCAAACACAGCCTCAACTGATGCAATCAGTTAATCCATGCAATGTAATTTATTTTTACAAGATTCATCACTAGCAGAGCAATTGGTAGACTGTCACAACCGTGAACCCGTGCCCTTGTGTTCATCTGTCTACCGCGTGCTCTTCAGGTAGCAACGCTTGCACTCTCTCGTTGTATGACGTCAATTTTCTCTATTATTTTTCTTTACTCAAGAATTTATATATATATTTTTTAAAAGACTTGGGCCTCTCCTGCACAAATGAATTTCAAACCCATATTGAATACATTCAACCACCGGCGATGTCTGAGAGCACAAATTCACTCTGTACCCAGTCTACTCTGTCTCCTAGATGGACTTTCGTCTCCTCCATACTATATTCAACCACTATAGTGTAGGTCACAACACTTCCCTTTCTGCTTCTTTCCTCACACTTGGGAATTCCCTCCTATAGTCTTGTTTCCCCAAGTTATTTTTTAGTGCCTCTATTAACTTATATCTATTAAACAGTCCATTATGCTGCTTGTTGCTGGCTGTTTGATCTTTTAGGCCTTTGGTCCTGTGCTCAGCACCTGTGATAAACATGAATATACAGTCATTGAAGAAAACAAAATAAAAATAAAACACTTTCCTCGGCAACTGGGAGCCCCGGAGATTAAAGCAAGGCACACAAGGACAAGCCAAAGGTGACGAGGTGGTGTGCCCCACCTTGATGGTGAGCCTCACGGTGTGCAGGCCGATGCCGGGCTGTGGGTTCTCCGGCTGGAAGGCCGTGGTGGGATCACACAAAAAGGCGGGCTTCAGCACGTAGCCGCAGCCGCCGTTCTGCCGAAAGTGCCCATCGTGCAGGTCCATCTCGTCTCCCGCTGTCTGGAAGTTTAATGCCACTGTCGAGGCGGGGGCGGAAGCCGAGACACATCCAGGTCAAAGTTCAGCACGTCACAAGAATGCAGATTATTATTGTTAGCCGATAGTATACGCTGATTATTGTCAATATGGTTACGTTTAAAAATTACCGTCTGGGAAATTCAGCGCCATTGTGGGGACACTTGAGACGGAACACAAACCAAGGAGGAGCCAAATTGGAGTGCAAAACGTTACAGGTGACGGTGCAGCCCTGAAATTGCTTGCTGGCGGAAGGGCTTCTGCTAGAGGGTATTGGATGAGGTGGACGTACCCACACTTTACCCGACCATGCTTTACAACTGACTGTGGTTAACCAATTTAAACTTCTGGGTGGACAAGAAGAGGATTTAAGATACTTGATCTCTGGATTGCAAGTTCATTATGTGAACAGTTACACTTTGGCAGCATCAGCACACCACGTTACAGAGGTGTGGATTATTTTTAGATGCTTATGAGGAATATTACTATATTTATAAAAACTCAGAATTACATATAGTTTATTTTGGCACGTTCAATAATTGTATGTGCGAACTAATTAGCAAAGATGTAAAAGGAGTATTACTTTCCTGTTATCAGTATTTTGATAAAATAAAACATATCAACTTTCCTGACAAAACAAGCCAAAAATGAATATACAAAGTGTGGCATGAAAGTTAATTAGAACATTGAATCAATGCACCACACTCACAACGGCGATGTAAATGGAGGCTACACACCAATAATTGTGACTAATTTCTGTCTGACGTAATTACACCTTAACCCTCCTGTCTACAGTAAACCTTGTTAAACTCTTTCACCCGGTAGAGAACAAACATTTTTGTTCATCAGGTCTCACTGCTTCCATTCTTTATTCAAGTGCTTTTAACAATTACATGATGCTTTGCTTAAAATTAGTGTTGAAACAAACAATAAAGTGTTTATTATAAGATACATTTTAAATAATCGGCTAAATAGCAACTATTTTTTTTACTGCAGATGCCCGACATCCGGCTTCCAAAATACTGGAAGCGCAACGCATGCCTAGCGTGACGTGGTGATGATGCGTGATGATGCGTGATGACGGCAATGATTATTAGCGATGACGGCGGTGATGATGTTATGAATCCCTGCCCAGATGAACTGCGTTTATAGCACCATTATTTTGTAATCGAAATAATCGAAGCAATAATCAACGGATTAACACAAAAATAATTTAAATCGCTGATAATTGCAGCTCTACACAAAACGACTCGTTCCAACAGGAGACGCTGCATCCCGCCAGGTGTCGTTGTCATACACGGCCGTCGCACCAATCTGACAGCCGACGTTCCAGAACTCCTGCGGGTTGTAGTTGGAGGAGTCAGTCCTACGCCCGGCTGGGTAGACTCGGCTCAGCTGCAGGGTGTTGTGACGCACAAACTCGTTGCCTGCGGCAGTGAACACGGCGGAACATAAAACGATAAGCGTACTTGTATGTGCGTGTTGAACGTCCTCCGCACCGTACGGAGCCAACTGCGCTAATCGGAGGAGCAGGGGAAGGACAACGAACTAAAAGCAAAAGAAAAAGTTCGAAATATCTTTTTTTTTCAATCTATATTTAAAAGTGCATAGCTGCAGTGACTTCCAGACGGCCGCAGAAGTGCATCCGAAAACCCGCGATGCGGTGACCGTCTTCGTTTGATGGTTAGGCAAAAGCCGTTGCTGTGAGGATGACTGGTTTATGCTCCTTGATTTGCTCATGCCGCACTGGCCGATGCGTCGTCTCCGTGTGACATCGTCCATCGGCTTATTCGCAATACGTTGGACGAAATGTGAATGGAAATGACGGGGAAAAGAATCCTGTTCACACAAACTAACGCCAACGTTCAGCCCGCGACCTGGACATTGTGACCACACGTCGTGGCTCAGTGGAATTTAGGTTGATGGCGGAAGGTGACCTTCGTTTATAGCCAAGCGAGAGCCCAATGAGATCGGAAGTCTCTGTTTATACGGTGTTCTGGAGTTAAATAAATACAGAACAAATTAAAAAGACCCATGTACATCCAGACACGTAGATTTACATAGAGACCTAAAGACTTAAAAAGACTAAAATAGAGACTCACAAAATGTAACAGATTGGGGTTTTTTTTAGTGCAGTCATTGGAGACCAGGCTAAAACCATCAACTGACCGCCTATTTAATCGCGGGCAGCTGTTCAGATAAAAGCCCAGAATTCCTGCAGTGTCAGCTCAGCACTCTGACCTCCGAGCCATCCTTGTAGTGTTAATAAGTGGTCACCTGTTCAGAATAAGCCCCCCCGAGTGAAAAAACAGCGACAGATGGATGGTTGATGTTTTTGGTCATTGGTACATAGGACCCTGTAAGCGATGAGCGGAACAAACGCTCCGGCCGCTGGCTCATTGCGCTGCTTCACTGGCAGGCGAGAGTGGAAGTTTTCGCTGGGCGTCACGGTGGCATAACAGTGGCTGGTGTAACAGAGCTGAAAAAGCTACTCGTTTACACATGGTGGATCGACTTACACCACTGCTGACCTGGTCACTCAACTGAGTGCAATAGCTTAATAGCCACTGGCTTTCCACGAGCTGCCTCCTCCACCTCCACCTCACCCTCACTTTTCTAACAAGCTCAACTCTCACTTCCTGACAAGCACAACTCTCATTTTACTTTAACACTCTAGCCATTGTGTGCAAAGACCATTTCCCTGCTAAATGAAATAGACACATACACACACACGTACATATGAGTGCATGGTTAGCCATTTGCCAATTGACTGCTGGATGAAGACCTCCCAAGTGGGTTTTATTTTACCACACTACTTGTCAATAACGTTTTTGGATGCACATATCCCCCCTTTAATATATTCCTCGAGGGAATATCCAAAGAACACGTCACTTCCGCACTAGTCTCCGACTGCACGCGTCCCCACTGCACGCGTCTCTGGGTGTCCACGCGCGTCTCTGGGTGTCCACGCGCGTCTCTGGGTGTCCGCGCGCGTGACTCCGGAGTGCTCCGGTGCCGCTGCCCAGCTTCACACACCGTCCTCGCGGAGCAGCTTGCGAGCCTTGGTTTCCGTGAAGGAGGATATGTCCCAGGCACTGGCCTGATCACGCGGGCGGGAGAACCCTGGGAACTGCACGCTTCGGCAGTACACCACACAATTGGACAGCTCCATGGACAGGTTCTGCTTGCACTTCTGCGGCGACGGCGACGATGGGTCCAGCAGGGTGGGGATGGGGCGATGCGCGACGTGGGAGGAGAAGGAGTCGCCAACAAGAGGAAGAGGGGAAGAGAGGAAGAGTTGGGGTCAGTTTCACTTCTCGATGAAAGACCAAAGAGACGCATTGCCTTTGCTAATCTGCCACATTGTTGGCGATGGACACATTAGCACATTTTTGAAAATGAAATAATCAAAACTTTTTATGATAAATGCTAAAAGGAACATTCACTTACACGTGAACTCGGAGCATAATTTAGAATCATTAGTATATACACAAACACACAGAGAAAAGAAAAATACTCTTGGGGCAGCATGGACCAACGGAGTTCACCTTTGTCCTAAAAGTCCTGAAGGGCAAGAGCTGTAAGCGAGCCTCTACTAAGGCTGGCATGGCACAAGAGGGAGTGGTTTTGCCAGCAGCATGCCCGGCCACCTTTGACTTTCCAGTGTCGATGTTCATACATCGGACCAGGTACTCATTTTATGCTCTAGACAACCTATGGGTGGCCCTGGACAAATTCTAATAAGCACTTTATATTGATGGTAGCTGTGGCCAGGAAATGGACCCAGGCATATGGAATTGTAATACAATGCACAAATCGCTGCACCATTGCTCCCCACACACACCATGAACACATGACAGGCACACACACATCGATTATAGGCATAGATGATAATACACGCCTATAATCCATTGCTTTTGGAAATGATAATTATTTGTTGCAGTTGACATCATTAGCCATTGTGCATCACATGAGCAATGTAGCTAACCTGCTATTTTTGTCGCTTTTTTACTCGACTGGACGTTATGTAAGCACGCTGTGTTTGTAGGGTACTGTGCGATTGCAAACCAAGAAGAGACAATAAATCCCGCCGGCATCTTGAGCTGCCACTAGATTAACATGCAAACGCCCTCGACAAATTCTCTCGCCAGGCACGATTGGGCTGGGAAATAGGTCGGCATAAATCCTTCGAGGTGGTGCCGTTCCCAGCCGATTTACACGAGGTGGTGCAGGTGAAGTTAAATTAAATGATTTTACACTCACTGCACTGGATATTAAGCCTGTGAATTTTCCAAAGCCCTAACACCTCTGCTTTACGATTTATGAACAAACGCCCAGGTGTATCTTAAGAATCATCAAGTTCAAGGATTCCAAACCGCCAAATTATCAAATCCCGTGAGACCTTCACAGGAGGATTCTCAAACAGTTGAGTGGTTAGCCTGTAATCATTTACCCCAAATGATTAGAGGCTAACTCTATGTTTTGTCATAACTCAGAGCATCAATTCAATTGGCCGTTTGGTGTCGTTGGCTACGTAGATACAAGCATCTTTTTATCCCTATTATGGTGAATGTAACATCTCTAGTGGCTGCAGGGTTCATGTGACCTGTTGACATGCAACGTATGCGAAATGGAAATGATCGATTCTCGCTCTATACAATTTTTCACAATTTGAATTAAAAAAGTATACTCTAACGTTGCATTGAAGCTAATGCAATTAACGCAATTGTATGATATAACAGAAACAAAGATAAACAAAACCAATGAGATGGTAAAAACGAGATCAATCTGTGATTCAGATCGTGACAATGCATGCAATTACTGGTGTCGAGTTGGGGTTAATCGATATATGCGCATCGATTAACAGTGTTTAGCTTCAAACATTTCTTAAATTAAACGCTCTATTATAACATTGGATAGCATTTAACAGTAGGATGCTCAAGGGATGTACATTGATTAAGGTAAGCAGTTATAAAGTACACCACGACACGTCACACACATTCTGCACAACTAATAAATGAAATAATACATTAACTCAAGGTTGCACTCCACTTTTAAAAAATCTGTGCACTAAATGTCTTCCGGACAGTCCTGTTTCTTCACCTGAGGAAGGCTACTTGTGTTGTGAACGAAACGTCGTGAGAATTTTATTCTGTTATTATTATTTTCATTATTAATTCCAATTCTACATGACTTTACCGAAAGAACCCAGAAGATGAATCCCTGCAGTCACGAAAGCTTTAAATCAAAATTTGTTGATAACACTTTTGGCCAATGACTAAGACTGACTCAACCAACATACAATAACTAATAATCGACTAAACATGTTGCTACTTTAGTAAACAAGGACTAACAGAATTCTCTAAATGAAATCCACAGACTAAGACTGGACTAATATTTCACATGTTCAGATTCAAGAAACTATATTTCGGCAGGTAAGGGTCCACTTAGCTCAGCAACTCTTTTACAAGGACAACCAACGACCAGTGATTACCGTCGATAACGTATGTACGTAAGTATGTAAGTATGTACGTCTGGACTTCTTTCGCACCATACCTAGCCAACCATGCTAATTGGAGGTGTGTGGGGGGGGGGAAATAAACTAAACACACAAAAGCAGTTCTAAAGAAATTACTTTCCAAACAAGATTTTAAAAGTACATAGCTCCAGTGCATTCCAGAAAGATGAAATTATTTAGGTTATTTTGCTGCTATAAATGTCCACGTGAGCAGCAACTTCGTTGAGTGATCATTTGTGGCCAGGCCGCTTCGCAAAAACAAGTTAATACCTTAGTGGAGTTTGCCCGGTACGATAAAAAACAAATTGTGTAAGTGATGTGTTTACCTTTCATATACTTTGCACGCCGATCGTGTTTATTTTGTATAATTTGTTGTAACGTTTTAACAACATTCGCCCCGACCGGACATATGTGAAAAAGAGCTTCATAGCTCATCGGATTCCTCCAATACAAATAAATATATTCCCTGACAAAAAAAAATAAAAAACGTTACCGAGGTTCACACCCCCCCCCCCGCCCCCCCCCCCCCCCCCGCCGCGGGGGCTCACCTTGCCGCGCTGCCGCACACAGTTGCGCACGCTCTCGTCCTCCATCTCGGCCGCCTCGTCCTCGTCGCTGACCTCGCCGCTCTCGTCGTGCCCGTTGGCGACGGGCACCGCCTCGCGTGGCCACGGGCCCGGCAGCCTCTTTCCCTTCACCAGCACCTTCCCCCGCAGCTGCTGCTCGCACGCGTGACCAACCCCGAACGCCCCCACCCCGCACCCCCGCAAGCGCCGTTTAGCCACGTTAACTGGAGGCCGGCAGGAGGCAAGCGGCTGCTAAAGCGAGCAAAACCGATTCGGTTGATTACGGCACATGGCGCAGAAGGCTTTGACCGGCATAATAATAATAATTATTATTATTATTTGACTACACGCATATCAAAAGATGGAGTTGACTATGGCCGAATTTCCACCGGAATGCGCCCGATCTCATCAGATATTGATAGCTAAGCAGTTTTCAGCCTGGATAGTTTTGGATGGGTGAGCCACGTGCATTTATGGTTGTTATAGGCTAGTACGTGGCTATCTGGTTGGCAGCAGATGCCAGCACACTAAATCTATTTCATCACAATACTCTACGTACTGCACTGTACCGTCTATGAACCTGAGTGTATGCTCCCAACCTTGACCAGCGCGTATGGACCAGCATGGTGAGGAATGGCCAAGTAACCCCATGAGGCCCTATTCCAACAGTTAATTGACAAGAAAAAGTGTACATTGCACACAGACGACAAATAATATCGTAATAATGTACTGCACAGCCTTTGACCAATGCTCTACTGGATGAAGGCCTCCCACTGTCATCATGGTTTTTTTTACCACCATACTTGACCATGCTGGTCAGTGGCGATATCAGTACAGATATTGCCACTGATGCGGGCGGGCCTTCGCTCGCACATTGAGCTCGGATTTCTCGGCTCAGAATGCAGTTACGCTAACCAGTCCACCACCGTCCCTCGCTTACACGATTCGGCATATTCCCCCCTCCCCCTTGCCTGTATGAATGTGGGACATCCTTTTGCGCGAACAAATACTGTACCGAGAGCTGTGAGCACCATGGCCCTGCAACACAGCCCTGACAGCGGATTACCAAATGACCTCCATAAAGCCCTTGGAAAATGAAATCTCTAATCCACCGAGTGCCTCATTGCTTGTGAACACCGTGATGCCCCCTGGGTAATCCCTGCACTGGCTCATCCCGCGATTGAAACTGGTTACTTAAGAGGATTCAAATAAATAAATATATATTTTTAAGCACAATGGGGAGGGCGAGGTAATGTGGGGGTCATGTTCTGGATTCAGTGTGCATACACACGTCTGTGCATGGCAGTCCTGGTTAGCACACTGGACGACAAACGTAGAGACCTGGGTTCGATTCCCGGTCCCGGCCAACATCAGTGACAAATATTTTGTCCTCGGCCTCCCTTACGTCGGCTCAGCCTTAAATGAGTACCTAGAACACCATGTATAAACACCAGCATTGGGGAGACAAAGGCAGTCAGGCATGGTCCTGGTTACACCACCCCCTCATGCCTCATTCGGTCTTTATTGCTGCTCCCCAACAGCAACTTGCCCCAACAGTTTATTAAAGCTACATGGCGAATCTTGATTTAAAGCTTTCGTGACTGCAGGAATTCATACTCTTTGGGTCTTTCGGTAAAGTCACGTCGATAGAAAGAGGCCTCCCACTGTCATAGGTTTTGATCGAGTCGCTCACTTCTCTGAAGAGATGCCGCGACACCAAGGTAATACCGATCGCCTTTATTTTTGTTTGCATTCTGACCACAGGTATTGTGGTTAATGCAGACATGATTAGCCGAGGTATACCTAGCTCTGCGATCTTACATTGACTTGCAAATTCCATCTCTAGCCCCGCCCACTTACCCTTGGGTTGCACCCATCTCACACCTATATAACCTTTGGCTGCAGTAGCTCTCTCGTTAAATTTCTTCCTGCCTCAGCAGTCCGCCTGCGGTATTTTTTCACCTGAAGACGATTGCTTGTGTTGTGATCGAAACGTCGTGATTTTTTATTATTTTATAATTTTTCTATCTACGTGACTTTACCGAAAGACCCAAAGAGTACATGGCGAATCTTCACATGTGTTGTGTCTGTGTTTGCCCATACTCTAGCCTGTGGGTCCAGTGGTATTGATTGGGGAATCACCATACCAAATACGTTTAGAACCACTCTCCTACGCCAAGTCATCGGACTAAGGCCAATGTGAAGGATGAGGCCTGAGAAAATGTCCTCGGGCTAGTCCCAAGGCCGAGGACTGGTCTAGACTCTGTAGGACTGAGACTGAGTCTTACAGAGTCTAACCTGTACGTCCCACATTGTGGAACTGCCTTCGTGCCACCAGTAGGGCCTGGTTGCGCTACCTCTGGGGAGGGCAGCTGCGAGCTGGGTAGTCCAGCGAGTGGGGCGGTGAGCAGCTTGTCCCCGAGGATCGACTGCATGTGCCGAGCCAACACCGCCTGCTGGGCCACGCTGCAGTGGTTCTCTATGGAGAGGATCACCGGATAATCCGACACCTGTTGAGAGACGCGCAGACACACAGACGCACGCGTGCACAGAACACACGCGTTCATTCACAAGCACAGGAAGACTAATGCGAAGGTCCCCCCCATTTCGCCTTGGACAGACTGTTGGGGAAAGTGCTGTTAGCGAGAACTGTAGTAAGGTCGACACGGCACAAGAGGGGGTGGTTGGCTAGCACCACGCTCGGCCGTCTCGGTCTCCGACAGAGCTGAGGTTTACACACACTGCACCAGGTACTCATTTAAGGCTGAGTCGAGCTAGTGGAGGCCCAGGACCAGTTCAGATATTTTTCACCGATGTTGGCCGTGAGCAATAATCAAACGGAAGTCGCCAGGTTCACTATGGCTCACATACATACAACAACCACCATTCGCCACTAAGTGGCGGTGACGTCACCACGACGCTTGTGCCAGGTCATGTGCACCTTGAGGCCACGTGAAGTGTCGAACGCCCGCTGGCAGGCGGTCGCGGGGCAGACCCAGGTGCCACGGGTCGACTGACTGAGATGACTGGCTGATGCACCACCTGTGCCCCCTACTGTGCCAACCTGCTGTGCTTTAGCCACCCGGCGCTCCGCTCGTTGTTGTGAGCGTCGCTCCTCCGCCCTCCATTGTTGTTGGAGGGCGACTGCCTCAAACTGCCCAGTAGCGTCCTTCACGAGCCTCCTCCACAGAGGCCGATCTTGACACCGCTGGTACCAGTCATCGGCAAGTCCACTCAGCTCCACGTCCTCCTGTACCACATCACTCCATCTCTTCTCTAGCCCGTGCCGCGCCTGTTTAGCCCCCTCGATCCGGCCGAACAAAAGCTGTTTCGGAATGCGGTGGCTGGGCATGCGGGCTACATGACCCAGTCCACATACATACACACATGCGCACACACACGTGCACAAGAAGGTAGTACTGCGCACAGGCACGAGAAAATGTACACACACGTGTACAAAGATGTTTGTGAATGAAGAACTGTGTCAAATTCTGGTTTTTCCAGTTTTTTTCGACTGACCATGATTATCTCAAATATCACAATGTCTCAATGACCACGCCCCTTTAAATGTCTCACTCATAGTAGCACTTGCCCCAACAGTCCTTGCGTTTGCAGATTAATTTTCTTTCATCAAATGGGACATCTCCACTCGAAACAACTTGCCTATGAGTCGATGGGGTTGGTCGGTACAATTTGGGGTGTAAAATATTGCTTGTATACACCATAGGCAGTAGTCATCATAGACTGAAATCTGAGCGTATATACTGGCTGTTTTATACACACACACTTCATCTTTATTTTCCTACTTGGTGGAGGTTTCATATTACGTCGGTTATTTTCTTCCCAAATTGTATCCTCTTTCAAATATACAATGCAACCCGTGTCATAACGAGGCTGGCATTCGCCAGCCTCGGTGGTAACAATAAGCCATTTTTGCGCCCAATGGCTCAAGCACCAAACTCATTCTGCAGAACAAAGCGAACTCCGCTCTGGCACCTGGAAGGCGTATTTTTCAATGGTGCGGATGACGTCGCTGAACAGGATTTTGGAGGTGAGCGTGTGGCCGTGGTAAATGACCGGCTCGCCGTTTTGACCGTCCCAGCAGTCGAGCTCCACACAGCGGCAGCCCTTGCGGAAGGCCCTGGAACAGGCGCACACACCACAGACAAAGATTCCCCCCTGTAGGCACGTAGACGGCTAGGGCAAGTGATGTTAGCAAGCGCCTATGAAGGCCGGCAATGGCGCACAAGGAGGTGGTGGTGTGGCCAGCACCACGGCCCACGACCTCTGTCTCCCCAGTGCCGACATTTAAGGCTGGGTCGACCTTCGAGAGGCCCAGAACCAGTTCAGATATTTGTTACCGATACTAGGCATGAGCAGGAATCAAACTCGGGTCGCCAGGTTCATAGCGCAGGTCACTGCATGCTGCACCACTGCTCCGACAGACATGGACAGATGCAGACGTCTCAGTCACTTGTCTGCATGGTCTTCCCTTTAGCTCCGTCTTGTCTAACAATGCCGATGCCCAAATCACCCAGGAATGCACCTAAGCTCATAAAATCTTAGAACCAAAGCCAAAATGTACCCTGAATAGTGCAACAGTGCAAAGAATAGGCCCCCTCCTGTTCACACAAAGGACGTTGAATGGAGCAACATCGCTGTCGAGTTCCGTAGGCCCCTGGCTTAGGCTCAGCGAGCAGACCTGATGTAGGCTTCGGTGCTGCTGGGGCCACGGAGCTGGTCCTCCATGAGGTAGGTGTTGTGCGACGACGAGATGAAGTAGTGGCTGAGCGGCCGCGTCATGTCGTGGCCGATGGAGTCGTGGCGCTGGTCCCACAGGGACCCATCCGGGGAGGTCAGGTAGCGCACAAAGCCGTCCAGCGTCATCACGCTCAGGCTCCTCGCTGCACGAGATCACACGACGAAGAACAAACACCATCTTCCACGGAGCTGATCTTCCGACAGCACAATTTGCTCCATTCAAATACAAATTTAGCCATTGCACACTGCATGTGCCTGATGTTTGGCACAAGTTCGACGCGACATAGACAGTGCCGATTTATTCAAATCACGATGCTGTATGGCTGATTAATTTTAATCAGCACTTGCGCGAGATCACATGGGACATCTTTAGCAATCATCAGGCCTATGCAGCGTGTTACAATTGAATGCGGGTTTCAAGGGAGGTGAAATGGGCCTGCCAGTGGCATTGCTACTGAGTGTGCAGATAGTGCTGGAGGGATCCAGTTGCCAGGCTACAAAGAGTGGAGAAGGCGGACAGGGAGCCCCATTTCATCCTTGCACCAGGGATCATGTCAACCATGCTATGCCACCGGCAGCCGTTGTGGGTGACAAGGAACAAGAGTTTTGGAAAACCCCGCTCTTAAACAAACTGAAAGGACAGAAATCACACAAGGCAGAGGAAGGATGACCTCAGAGTTAAGAGTTCCCATCTACGGAGGTGGTTGGGTGGCTCAGACGGCAAAGCACGGAGCTCGCACCACCGAGATCCTGGGTTTGAATCCAGGCAGCCGACACGACATCGATAGCGCGCGCAGCAGACGGCACGCAGGCACACAAAACGGGAAAGACGATAGCCCGCAATCGCGAGCGGGCACCGATGTTGGAGAGTTCGTGTCTCTCCGTGATGGAGGAGGCGAGCTCCTCGGCGAAGCGGAGCTCCTCGCACCCCTCCTCCCGCTGGAAGTCGCGCAGGAACGCAGCGAGCTCGCCCCGGCTCAGCACGCTGCCGTCGCCCGACAGGGACGAGAAGAGCGCCTGCAGCTCATCGCGCTGTGTCAGCAACTTGTAGAAGACCACAAACTCGATGCCCTCCAGCGTGCCCGAGCGCGACATGTCGGCCATCTGGAGCGCGAGGCACACAGTGGGGAGAGACTCTAAACGAGTTGAGCCTCAATCATAAACTATAAATTACCAATAATTACGATTGATTATAATCAATCATAAACCATTATCGTTCTTCACCCATCAATCAACAATCGTCAGATATCAATAACTATTATGCATTAACCATCAATAATAATTTATTATTCACCATATATCATCTATAATTAGTCATCGATATCAACAATAATAATCAGAAACAATAAATCATCAACCACCAATCTTCAGTCACCAACCATCAATAATCATCTTGTTGACAATGCGAGTTGATGGCGGTTAGTGGTCAGCATTAATGCATTGTGTTGCTTTGTCTAGTCTATCAATCAATGTGTTGTCAATGAAGTTAAGTGTGTGATGTTAGAGTCTGGAAATGGTTAATTGTTATGGTTGCATCATTAGAATAGGAATATTGTTGACATGGCAGCGTCATTGCTACGGTGGTCACGAGCATGGCGGTATCATTACTCTCGGGGGGGCGTGCAGTGGTTAGTGCATGGCAGTATGAACCCAGATATTTTAGTTCAATTCCTGGCCATGGTTAACATAAGTGGCGAGTTATATCCAAACCGATCTTGGACACCCCCCCACCCCTCGTCACCAACCCACGTTGATCAGCTTGACAATCCGCATGAACGGCATGGCGACGTGGAAAGGCCTTCATTCAGCAACGGATTGACAACGGGCTGTGCACGTATATCATTTCCTGGCAAGTGCATTCAGCACGGGTGTATAATTCATTAACATCAATGTGGCATAGGCAGTATCATATGCTAGGAAGTGTGATGAGTTTAGGTAGTTTTATTGTTGTGATAGTGTCATTGAGATGGTGTTGTTGGTAGGGCAGGACCTACCTCGAACAGGTGCTGGGCGTGGTGTTCGTTCATGTCAATGTTCATCATCTTCAGCAGGTTCTTCACCTCCTTGAAGGTCATCCGCCCGTCCTTGTTTTTGTCTGCCTTCTTGAAGCAATCATAAATCCACGTGCGGTAGAAAAGTCAAGGAAATTCCGTCCTATTCCTTGGCTCTTTCGGTAAAGTCACGTAGATAGGTTCAAATGATTAAAAATAAAATAAACAAAAACCACGACGTTTCGATCACAACACAAGCGATCATCATCCTCATGATGATCCTCCTGACGACGATCGCTTGTGTTGTGATCGAAACGTCGTGGTTTTTGCTTATTTTTTTATAAATTTGAACCTATCTACGTGACTTTACCGAAAGACCCAAAGAACATGAATTCCTGCAGTCACGAAAGCTTTAAGTCAAAATTCCGTCCTTTAAAAAAAATAAGTCATTTGAGAAAATAACTTTCGCTCCCACTGCAATAGACTACTGCTCCGAAATAGCGCAGTCACCGGAGACAGATAACACACCTCTGCTACTGCGTTTGTTAAAAAAAGAACACTGCACAAGGGCTTAACCGTTGTGTCCTTTGTACGAGTGTTAAGTCCCTTGTGGAATTGGATTTCTCTCGAGGGTGTGTCTTTGTGTAGAGGCAAGATCCATTGTTTGCTGGGTAACACTGCCAAGTTTAGTGCTATAATTCAGACCCGCCTAACCAGTCAGCGTGGCTTTTGTCCAACGGTATAGTTTACCCGCGCACGGAAAAACACAGGAAAACACCTTGGGGCAGGCCCCATGAACCCTTCACAACCACACACGCCGCTTACACATGCGAGCCTCAATTCACGGAAAGCCCATTGAAAGCGGAACTTAAAAAAAATAACATTGGGGTCCAGCTTTCGAAAATTCTATGGATTATTTTTTTTGTTACTTCCGCCACCCATAAAAGTTCCTGAACCGCCCTGCAATCGATCCACTGCAAACCAAATAGAAAGAGCGCACCCCATACAGCTATGCAATTCCCACTGTAAACTATATTGCCAAAGTGTTGTCATAAGTGAGACTTGAGCAATCGACTGAAAGCTTCTAATACCAACTCCACTTTATTGCGAAGCAGTTAATAGACATGCACCACAGCCAATGTACATGTACAGCCCGACTGTCACTCCACTGTTGGATGAGGGCCTCTCCATGCCATAATTGTCGTGGTCGGTTATTTGGCCACACTTCAAGGTGGTCGGGGCGGGTCGGTGAAGGTGTAGAGCATGGAAAGTGTAGTGCTATGTAATGTGTTTTCTGGACTGCCCACTGTTGCCCACCACACACAGCTTCAATATAATACTTACCAGCTGTAACACAAACTTCCAAGCGTGCATTATATTCAGGGAGTTTTTTTTTCCCTACAGTTGCTCAAATGGTTAAAAGGAATTCAAAACACTGAGCGTGAACGCTGGTAGTAGCAGTTTGGTGGTTGTAAATGGTGGCAGCGTTGAGTGGGAGCCAAATGTTTACGTTGGTGGCACTAAGTGAACGTTGATGTCGGTAGTCCTCGGTGGATGTTGAGAGTTCTGGGTGAATGTTGATAAATGTTGACACGGGTGAAGTCACGCGGCACTCTTACTACAGCACCGGTAGAGTGTCGGGTGGGTGGAAGCTGGTGACAGTAGCTAGGATCACCACATTGAATTGAACAACATACGAACAAAGATCAGGAACAGAAGTGTTGTACTGTACTTCAAAGTCATACATCCTGGCAAATAGGTGTTTGGGCCGATCGCGTCAAGTCATGCTTGCTATGTAAAGAGGCAAAGTAGTGCTGCGAAGGAGGCTCGTTTGGGACGTTGGTGACCACTCACACAGTGGTCACCAATCTGGATCAAGAGCACGAGCAGAGAGCAGCTGGATATGCAGTGGTGGTGCTAGCCCACAGGGGGCTAATAAGCAGAAATAAAAAATGGGGAGTTCATGCTTTCAATGTATTCAATCATGAGCCGACAGAATAGTTATTAGACAAGAGATAGACACGTAGTGAGGTAAGAGAGATGAAGATGACAAGGATGTAGTGAGATGAGAGAAGAGAAGCACAGGAGTGAGCGATGAGAGAGATGTATTGGCCGTTGTGTTCATGGACTCGTTCCGTGTATTATGATTTGAATCCGCGTTGGTATGTGATGTGTCCCCTATTTCTTTCATGAATACGATGCCCCCCCCCTAAGCTCACCCCTCTTGACCCATAATCCTTTTCCTTGGTTTGCTTAAGCATGACACCGCCCCACCGTGGATATGCATCGAGCCGCTCCTGGGAGCCCATGTTCTCGGCGCTGCGGATGAGCTTGGCAATGCCGCGCACCCATCGCTGCGCCTCCTCCTCGCTCTCCGCCACCAGGTCCAGGTTGCCGCGCCGTCCGCGGAACACGATGGTGAAACATCGCTCTGGAGGGAACTCTCCCGCGGAGCTCTGCAGCACCTCGGACTGGTGGCCCTCGCGCACCGCCTCGATCTCCACTACGGAGACTGCGCGGAAGCGCGCGACAGGCGGGGCGGTACGGACAGCGGACGTGGTGGGGGAGGGAGGACGATGGGATTGTAAGGGTTTTTAGGATGTGAAATAGAGATGGTGCAGTGGTCCTGTACCATAACAATACTACTTTCATTTTATATAGCGTCATTCATGCTCATAGCATCCCCTAACCCTGTACATTATTCATAGATAAGGACCAATTCCCATATACAGCCACTACCAAGCAAATGAAAACCCTACGACAAGGCAAAATCAACAATTGATCCAAAGCAAGAAACAGCATGTTAGGTTAAGAAAGCTTCACTTCCAATAGAACCGGAAAGGATGCAGTATACATCTCCTTCATGGTGCCACTCTACCCTCTGCCTGGTGGTGGTGATGGTGGCAGTCTGGATAACGATGATGAGTGATGCATTATCGGTGGATAATGATGATGGTGATGATGTTAAGATTGATGATGAATGAAGATGATGGAAGGATGGATGAAAATGATGATGAGTGCTCCTTGTTTCAAGAACAAATCTTAAAGTGCTGCTGAACCTCATTATCAAGGATACTGCGACAATGTATTCGCAATTGTTTATCCAGCCACAGTTCTAGCTTCCTTTGTGAACAATAACAAGGCAAATACGACCACACCAAAAAAGTGCAGTTGTCAATTCCCTTACAAACAATGCAGACATCTGGTTCTCTTTTCAAACTGTACGGTACTTTAATTCTGCTACGTATAATCCCTTGTTGCCCATGAGAAAATCATCCGGAATACAAACGATCTCGTTACGATCTTAGAAGCTCATCATTATTTTGAGCCTCGGTATTGGATAGTGCTTGAATGGGTGACCACCATGCAAAAACAGGTTGTCATAGAGCTACACCACGACGAGGTGGATAATAGAGAGGGCGGTGCAGCAACATACATCGTTGTACTCTACTTCTATGCTCCCACGTTTGTCTTTCATCGCCTCCACCAACCCGTGCTGTACATGTACAATATTGTTCACACATTGTTGCATGTACTCTATAATGTACATATATACTCCCATAAATGCACAGCGATGGACAATTACCAGCATCCAGCGATTTTTAAAAATACCCCCTTGATTTAAAATCGTTGTCACTCACTCAGGTGCTGTACCAAGAGTGCAACCCCCATTAGCTATCGATCTGGGATGTAAAGCCCAGGCACCACGTAAAGCCAGTACATCACCCACCAGTATGCTGCAACTATACTGTGTGTAAAGCCAGAACATCACACAATGAATGGTACACTACACTATACCACACACTTCATCCGGCAGTCATTATCATGATGATGACTGATACATGATGATGATGATGATACTATACTGTTTGTGTGTAGAGGTGTATAGTGCGATTACAGCACAAGTTTTTCGCTCACTCAGCACGGGTACACATTTCATTATTACTGCACTTCCAGTTTGTGCACACAGCTAATGTCATCTTGGCCAGATGAATATGTATCAGCTGTTTCGTGCATGGGCAGGATGCCAAACACCATCCATGAGTGGAACATGCTTGTCTTGGGTACGCACACTACTGTGTGTTGAATAATAATAATATTGATAATCATCCCTATTACATAATAATGCCTCGTATTACAGGGCTATAGTTTGAGTTGTATGCATTGGTTCAGTGTATCATCATCATCATCATCTTCTTCTTCAAACCGACAGAAAAGACACCGCCGCAGCCCAGACCATCAGCAAGACACTGACGTAGGTCAGAAACGCGGGCGATGATGATCAAAATGGAACAAAAACTGAAGAGTGCACTGAACTGCATGTAAAGATTAATTACAGTTCATTGAGAGATACTAAAAGGAATATGTGGATTCCAGATTATATCTTAGTTAGAGACATATTTACTGTAAAGAAAATTAATTTGGCTTGGGCCTGGCATGGACTGACAGGCTACTGGGCAGAGACCGAGGGCCCAGTGAGGACAAGGGCTTGCCAAAAAAATATGTTCCCTGCGTCCCATGAAACATATGGAGTCCCAATAAATATCAGCACAATAATCGCGTGTGCATGTGTGCACGTGTGTCCCCTACCTGACATAGAGGGCTCCAATACACAGAGCACCAACTATATCACAATAAATGTCTTAAGCAATCATTAGGCACGTGCAGCGTGCAATGTTTGTACGTATGTGGAAATATTGGTGAATGTGATAGGAGATTGATAAATGTGGAGAGGTGGACCGTGCTCTGGCACTGTAGGCTACTGTATAGAGAGTGTGTGCATTCCTACAAACCCATGCTGCTATAAACCACAATTACGAGCTATGTATTATTGACGGAGGTTAGGGAAGGGCTAGGAGCCTAATGAAAGGCGTTGGGCCGGATGCAGTACCAGAACGAATGATGTACGTGTGTTGAACTTATTTCGCACCATACGTAGCCAACCGTGCTAATCGGAGGTGTGGGGGGAAGGACAACAAACTAAAGACAAAAAGCACTTCTAAAGAAATGATGGCCGGTGGTCGAGTCTCACGCCAGTGTAACAGCCAAAGGAGGGATAATGCTTGAGAGGACGCACCCCGTGGAATTGGAGTGATGAGTTTAAGAAATGCGACGCTTGAATGCCCGGTCACTGCTCGTTAAAGGGCAAGGCACTTAATGTTTTGGCCACGGTCAACCCATTGCCCTTGTGTTTGTGCTGCCAACCCCATGATCCCAGATTAAATATTAACCCGTGAGACCAATCCCATCAAGTGCTTTGCTACACAGAGACCTGGATTGCCAGAGAGCGGCAACGCTTTAGCCACGGGTGACATATCCACTATGCTTGAGTAGTTGGAGTGCTTGAGTGAGCGGACTGCTTTGACTGACCAAGCCACTACAAATTAGTAAACTACCTTACCGTAGCGGCCGGTCTATATGGGACTTTGGGGCAGCACCCCATCTAAAGAAATTGCTTAAATATATATTTTCAATACACATATATATTTTTTTAATGTAAAAAGAGTGGAAATGTATGTATGTTGAACTTATTTCGCACCGTACGTAGACAACCGTGTTAATCGGAGGTTTGCATATGGTGTGATGGTATTTTAACACTTAATTTGAAGGGAATTGATTCAAACAGAAACGGAATATGGAGTGCTCAGTCTCACTTCCCCAATAAGATGGTTACTTCGGCATGTCATCGGCGATTAAAAATGAAGCAAAAAGGGGCACAAATAATTCCGCCCATGTCCAGTAATAATCCGCCGCTTCAAGTCTCTCCCCCTTCCTCCCACCTCACCCCAACCCCCCCCCCCCAGCCTCGAGCTGCCATGGCACTGGCAAAGCCTCAATATAAATGTGACCCATCATCCACCATTGCCAGCGGAATACTCGATATGCTTTTGACTTAAAACGTTCGTGACTGCGGGAATTCATATTCTTGGTTCTTTCGGTAAAGTCACGTAGATAGAAAAAAAAAATGAAATTTTTTTAATCTAAATTAAAAAGAATTAATTGAAAATAATAAAAATAAAAAAAACGCACGACGTTTCGATCGCAACACAAGGGACCTTCATCAGGCGGAGAGATGAAAACCGCTTGTGTTGCGATCGAAACGGCATGGATTTGTTGCTTTTCATTATTTTCAATTTATTATTTTAAAATTTATTTTAATATTTGTATTTTCTTTTTTTATCTACGTGACTTTACCGAAAGAACCAAGAATATATATTGTACTTCCAAAGACAAATGATCTTCCTTTTAGTCTTACAGGGGTAAGTGCTACTAATGAGCACCTATTACCCTTTTCCCGTTCCCGAGACGTCTGCAAGCTGCAGGGTGGGTCCCATTCACCACTGAATCTTGAAACGTGCAAGCGGTTCGCGTTAATATTACTTAGAGAGGCACAGCGCCACTGTTTTTAAGACATTGTACTCACGAAAGAGAACTGAAGCGACACAATCACATTCTATGGTAGCTGGTTGCAAACTGTGCCACACACCCTCTCACATGGCCTTGTGGGATTCTCGGTACTGATAAAGTTATTTTATTTTAGTTTTTCACCCGATTCTGAAACGGAAGATTTTCAGAATGGGAAAGGGTTAAGGTCAGCTTGGAAATAAGAGAGTTTGCATGGCCAGAACCACATTAATTTTACCTCCCTTGTTCTAATCCTTACACAGCGTGTCATGTCGAAATTTAAGGCCGAGTAAACCTAGTGGAGGCACAAGACAGGTTAAAATACCATTTGCTACTAATGTCTGATCAAAGCCTGGGATCGAAACCAAGGAAATTAAGCTTTCGAGCTCTTGGGCAGGTCACGACCCCACCATAGTGCATGCACTTAACATAATCATGCAAGTCAGGCATTTAAAAGCCAATATTGAAGATTGTTTGACGTGAAACGATGGATCCTGCCCATGAGACCTGCATGTAGTTGTTGCAAGTGAGTGCAAAAAAAATTGCATAGGAGAGGGACATTTTTGCAGTGTCATGGAAAAAATATATAATAAACACAGCCCTGTTTTGGACCCCCAACTCAAGAGTCAAAATTATGTCTATGTTATATTAGAAACTGTGGCCAAATCATTCAGTTGCTGGCCCTTAAGCAAGGCTGTTTGCATTATATACACAGTATGCCAATGGCACCTGATAAGCCAGGCATGATGGTAGGACCGGTCCTTTCACCACAATCGTGTCATTTACTGTCTAGAAATCACCTTTTGCTTGCATAATTACTATAATTTGTTTAATATCACTGTTCTTTGCTTATTATATATTTTCGGGCTGCGTTCATTGATATAAAGAGTGCCGACTTGATTTAACATCTGTTTTGAACAGAGAAGACACGATACGCTTGGAAAGGCGAAACCGCACGGTGGGTCTGAGGTGTGAAGTTTGGGAAGCCTGCTCTGTTACGCGCGCACATTGCACACACAAGTGCGCAGGACCACACACCAGTGTCTGTAACGAGCGAGTCTCGGTGCCAAAACTTTACTTCCCCCTGCACCTCAAAATTTATTGGGGGCCTAGGGGGGTAAGGGGTTGCGCGGCGACAGACGGGGGCCTCGCCCTGCCCTATTGCACGGGAGCTCCTCTTACCCCAGCGAAACTCCATGCATTATGCAGCGACAGAGCCGTGTTCTGCACCTCAAACCATGTAGGGTTATTCATTCGGGCCTGCGCAAGGTCTCCTGGAGGTTTGTTTTTCCCCCAAGCAAGGCCCACTGAGCTATATAACTCTTTTTTAGAAGAGACCTGGCCACAAATTATATCTCAACCAAGTGGCTTATCACGTGGAAATGTATAGGAGCCAAATACTATAAAATGCATTATTCTAAATTGTGGAGGGTAAAACTGGAGGACCCGGAGAAAAATCCACACGAGCACGGGAAGTGAGAGAGAGAGACATGACCTCATGCATACTAAGCGAGGGAGTTAACATATCACTCCCGGTTTTTATGTGCGACCGGCGGGGAGGATCTTTACTGGAGCTGGCCTCTACGATTATTGAAGTAATATAATATTCTCCCGATTATCGGTTAGATTATTCGAATCATCGTGTGTTGCTGGATGGGAGGTGACTGGGGGTTGTGACCATTTACAATGAAAAGTACTAGCAGTTCGAATGGCAGCCAAAGCCCTGTGAGATGTATTTTATCTACTTTGAAAATGTGATTCCAAGTGTGCTCTCAGCATCATGTCATGAAGTGAAGAGTCCATGTGGAACTGAATCACCACATGTGTTACAGAATGGCCTGAGAAAGCAGATATCACAGAATTGCTTCTCAGATTCTTGCAAGTAAGGGAACTGCAATTTTCCCATATGCCCTGCATAAGAGAACCCCTTCACATGGAAATCAACCCATTATTGTATTTCCTGAATTATGCCAAAATGTAGAATCAAATTCATATAATGGGTTTCTTTTTGTGTATAGTCAGTGATGACTAGGCTGAGACCATCAACTCAACAATTTAGAAGTCGGTTTCATCACGGGCTACTGAAACCTGGATTACAACCCAGGACCTCAGTGGTGCTGACTCCGTGCTCAGATATACAGGGTGAGCCATACATTATAGCGATCTACCCCACTGATCTGTTGTGACTCTCTTTCTTAACAACAGTGTGATTTAGCATTGAAAAAGTGACGGAAGCAAAAAGTATATTGAAATTGGTGAGAGATGCAGAGGCGATGAAATGAAAAAAATTCTCAAAAAATCCTTCCTATTAAGTGGGATGTCTATAAACGTGTGTTCTACTTGATAGAATGTGTGGTTCAGAATCACGGTCATTCACAAAAAATATGGAACAAAAACTGAAATGTGTAAATAAGCGTGGAGAGATCCAAAACCTGGAAATCACATTGACAGACCGAAACAGGAACATAAGGATTAGATAACAGATGTAGATTTAATAAAATCATCCACACAGTTTAGAAAAGGCAAATGGGCTTGGGCAGGACACATCTGCAGAAGGGATGATGGGTGGATGATCTGAAAGAATAACAAATGGAGTGGCAGCCAAGCAGAGGAGGCATCCGAAAGGGCGCCCACCAAGGAGAAGGAGCGATGAAATTAATTTGTGTCCAGGTCCTGAGTGAATCACAGAATTGTAAGAGGTGGCGGCAGCAGTGGCCCATCGCTGGTGGTGGTGGTGGTGATGATGATGATCTACAAGTGCATCAGGCTGTATATTCGACAGTGCAGCCAGTCCCTTGCGTAATATGCTCAACACGAGGCACTCATCTCTCACTGGGCTAGCGCTACTCACAAGTTGCCTTGCTCTTGTTGCTCTTCTTCGACTCGTACCAGATGGTGAGGAAGTCCTCCTGCAGCTTGAAGAGCCGCTGTTTCTTCCACGTCTTGGACTTGATCTTGCAGAGCGAGGCGCCGAGCAGCATGTGGCTCAGGTCATCGTCGACGGTGATGTCTGCACACAGAACACGTGACCACGAGGCTATGGGCACGGCACAGCACAGCACCGGGGACTACACCGCACATTAATTCATCGGCGACTCCCGTCGACCATGAGCCAATTAATTGACCAACTAAAGTAGAAAGCCACTTCACCAACCAGCCAATCATTAAACTAACCAACCAGTTAGCAATTTAAACAACCAATTAAACAACCAACGAATCAAACAATGAATCAACCAATTAAACAACCAACGAATCAAACAATGAATCAAACAATTAAACACTCAAGTAACCACCAATCAAAAATTAAACAACCAATTAAACACCAAACAACCAATTAAACCGATTAAACAACCAATTAACCACCAATTAAACAACAAATTAACCAACAAACAACCAATTAATTAACCAACAAACAACCAATTAACCACAAATTAACCACCAAATAACCACTAATTAACCAACAAATTAACCACCAATCAACCAATTAAACAACCAATTAACCAACAATCTACCAATTAAACAACCAACGAATCAACCAATTAAACAACCATCGAATAAAACAATTAATCAACCAATTAAACAACCAATTAACCACCAATCAACCAATTAACCATCAATTAACCACCAATTAACCAACAAATTAATCACACATCAACCAATTAAACAACCAATTAAACAATAGTCAAATTAAACAAACAATTAACCAATAATCTACCAATTAAAAAACCAATTAACCAACCATATACCAATTAACCACCAATCAACCAATTAATCAACCAATTAAACAACCAATCAAACAATTTAACAACCAATTAACCACCAAACAACCAATTAAACAACCAAATAACCAACCATATACCAATCAAACAACCAATTAACCACCAAACAACGAATTGAACAACCAATGAAGCAACCAATCAAGTAACCAATTAACCAACAAAATATACAACCACCAATTCGACTAACTACTAACTAGCAAACCAACCAGTCGACCAATTCACATTGCTAGAGCGGTGCGCAGCCGATTAAAACAACTATGCCGACATCTTCTGCGATAAGTGGCGGTTCGTGGTTCCAAGTTGCGCCGGAAATAAACTCCGACTTGAGTTTTCCCATTCTCAGGCGATAACGCGTGCAGATGGATTTCCTTCATGAAATGGAACGCTTTGACAACGTGTGGTGGTGGTGGTGGTGATGCACCCGTGCTGGACTCCCACCAGACCAATTTGAAGAAAGCGCCGATTAAATGAATAATTCAATTCATGCATCTTCAACAAAGGATGATTATGAGCTGATGATTACGCAAAAAATGCCTCAATGAGTCGTAAGACTCCTATTCAGGGGGGGGGGGTCCTACAATTGCTGCAATTACCGCGTCGCCAATTACGTTTAAATTGCACCATACCACCACTGATTGATGATTGAATCCACCCGCGCGTGTTACCCATCAGTACCCGAGACTGCAAACCCCCCTGGATGTCTGGGAGCCGACACTGCCCACAGCTATCGACCGCGTGCAGGGCTCCCGTCCACCCGTATCGAGTCGTCCCCTACTCGTCTCTCTCCAGCTCGGGAGCGCAGGCAGCGCGCTCTGCTCGCGGAACATGACGCCTCTCGAGTGTCCCTCAACTCCCCCGTCTCGTCTCTCATCAAAAGACTCTTCCCTGTGACGCGGAGCCCTCCACTCCCGTAACACCCACCCACCCAGAGCGGGCGGAGCGAAGAGTGAGCCCTGATCCATATCGGCGGAGTTTGGATTGATCCGCCCTGATCCAGCGGGTCACAGGATGATGATGATGTTGCTCGCTCAGAGGGCGCAGCTCCCGCGGTGCGATGCGAGACAGCGCGCGCGTGAGATAGAGAGAGCGACCCCACGCGGACACTCGCAGGAGTTTAATCTTCATTTACCCCGCGTGCGATAACAATATCTCCCCCCAGCACCACTCCCCTCTCTCCCCGGCACTGCACTGAGAACCAGAGGAACACGTGGGATAGAGAGCATTCGTAGGTTAACGCCATCGTGTACACGTCGTGGCTGGATGGGATTATGGCCGATGGTCAAGCATAATGACAATGGCAGCGAAGGAATGAAACGCCTTGTTCGAGAGCACATCCACCGTGGAGAAGAAGAGATTACCGTAAATCAGCTTCTGTGCGGGTGCTCGGTGGATGTTTAGATTGCAGGGTAGTGCGACGTTTTGGGGAGTCCTTATCTCATCGGTGCATCGATCATGGCTGATTATGATGATTAATCTTACTCCAGAAAATCCTCAATTCGGGCAAGTACCTCTTTCCGAGGGTCCTGATACACTGTGATGCTTGGCCAAAAGAAATGCAATACCATGAATGGCTTAGTGTGGGAGGAAACCGGAGAAAACTCACGCTCATCCGTGCCATCTCCTGGCCACGTCGCATCCCCTGGCAAGCCTTGAGCGATCACTCATACAACCGCACCAACAACCAGGCACACCCCATGCTGAGCTTTCGAGGTCTCTGTTGATCTCGTGTGATTTTACAGTACAACACGAGTTGCGTTTGAAAAGCGTCTAAATTATTTCCATCTGTGAACTGTACAGTGCAGTGTAACTGCGAGTTTTGTGTTTTCGGGGTTTTTTTGTCATCAGTGTGTGGACGACTTTTCGCGGCCGTGTGCACGGGAAGGCTTTGTTCCTTGACCGCGTCGACGTCACCCTCGTGCGTTACTTTTGGTTCTCAAGATGAAAGCGGAAAAGCGGCATAAGGTCTTTCAATACAGTACTTCAATAGCGGTGCAATGATACTTTAATAACTGTGCAATGATGATGATGGTTATGATTTAAAAAAAAACACGTAAAACAATTATTCCTCCCACTGATCCTTGCAAACTTGTGAACCAGTTACCCGGTACTTACCCCACCTCAAACCAACGAGCCAACCATCCCCGATCAAGAAGTCATCGCGGCCCAAATTCTTTGCTGCCACACCTCATTTACAACGCTTTCTACCCTCTGCCAGATCCCGTAGCTACCTCGCAGTGGCAACTGGACCTGCAACAGTTGCCTTGCTCTCGGGTCTGCCCCTGGGTCACCGTCCTCGTGGAGGTCACTCCAAGGCCTGTCTCCGTTACCGCCCCTCCTCCATCCTGCGCACGTGCCACCTCATCCAGCGCAGCCGTGTTGTCATGATCATACCCAGGGGCACAACTACCTATTTAAACGGGGGCATGCAAGACACGACTGTGCCCCCCCCCCTCCCACCCCACCGTTCTCCTGAGTCACATTTCCTGAAATAGCTACGGATGTTTTAACCGGTATACAATGTGTAGGCTATAACCAAAGAGGGTGCTTCGAATTGTTTTTAAAGACTTCTGAGAATTTGCAACAATACCACGAGAAATGCGCCTCCGGGCTCTGGAGACCGCCTGTAGAAGAGTCCAGGCACGTGTTGACAATGATGGAGAACAAGTGGAGACCTTTTGACTTTTTTCAAGCTATTAACATACATCTGTTATCATTTTCGATTTAAAGCTTTCGTGACTGCAAGGATTCATCTTCTTGGTTCTTTCGGTAAAGTCACGTAGAATGAGAATAAAACAATAAAACAAAATAAGACAAAATTATCACGACGTTTCGGCCACAACACAAGTAGCCTTCTTCAGGTGAAGGAACAGAACTGTCGGGACGACAGCGTTTCAATGAACGCTACTAAGATTCGCAGCGTCTTTTAAGCTGCGAAGATCTGTTATCATGTTACGGTGTATTATCCGTTCCTTTCCGTTAAAAACGATCGTCTCATATAAGTATTAAAAAAAAACATTTTGAAGCACCCTGTATATACTATTTTAGTTGTGCCGTGTATTGGGTTTAGAGGAAGACAATCTAACAGTGACAGTATTAACAATAAAGATGTAAAGGCACAATACACACAATTAAGTTATTGTGCGTCTCGCTTTCATGCGCATGAGTTAGCAAAAACGCCTGGTGTTCAGTAACAAACACCAGCAGTAGCCCTGCCATATATGACGCTGCGAATTTTTTTCTGAAACATCGTTTCACTTGTAACAATGTTTTGGGGGCATTTACGGTCAATTGTTGGAATATGTTTTTAATATATTTTTCTTTAAAAAAATGTTTTTAACTTGCGCATCTGTTGATTCCGGTCCCCCTTGTGGCCGGCCGAGTTGGCCCCTATGCGTCGCATAACGCTGCCACGTACCCCCCCCCCCCCCCCCATAGCTGCGCCCCTGATCCTATCGACAACACTCACTTGACGCGGTCTCTTCCGGGCTTCTGCGGTGCTTATCTTTGCCTTGCCACGGAATTCCAAACATCCGGCTCAGACACCTGTGATTAAATGTCCGCGACGTATTTTCGTTCCGCTCGGCGTCCAGCGCTCTCGGGTCGATACACCAATACGGATAGCAACTCTCGCATCAAAGACCCATATCTTGACATTTTTATTGACTTACCTCTCTGCTCTTCCAAGGTGGATTCCATAGCCCATCGAAACTTTGACCGAGAGCAATACGCATCTTGACCTCCTTCTCAGAGTCCCACCCCCCACCCCTGCATTATGGCCATCACTGCCCTCCTCAGTAAACAACGCAAGCCAACCATCAACTCGTAACTGCACCTAATCACATCCCCGGCGCCTCGCCACTTTTCCTTCGCTTCTCAGTTTCAAGGCGTGGAGCGCGTGGAGGAGGAAGGAACTCGTTGTGGTTTCAACCACCCCTCCAACCCCGCCTCCTTGTCCCCCCCCCATCCGCCGCATTGCCAAGTGGAAGTCATTAGCTGCCCCCCCCGCCACCACCACTCTCGCGTCGCTCCCCCCACCTTCCATCTGCACCCCCCTCCCCCATATCCCCGCAGGCAACAGTTTATGGGCTTCACCACCGGGATCATTATGAGGGCGCAAGTGCGCGCGCCTCTCACACAGGCATTGGTGATCAAACAGAGACCAGGGCTACAAATTGAGCAGTAAAAAAAAAATGTGCGGCTCTGCAATTGCATACTCACGTCACTTCTGTCGGAAGAATTGACCTTCATCGCGTAAAATAAATAAAGAAAAAAGAATATGTTCGTCGCTGTCACGTAAAAATTTGACGTTTTTTTTTAATTCAATCACAAGCAACGCGCTTTCCGGAGCAACATTGCCCAGCAACGTCGCTTTTTTACGCGTGCAAACTCAGGACCGGTTTCGTTCCTTCGTTGAATTCATCAGCAGTCAGGCTTGTTAATAACAGGTCCCTGCAGGGTGGGCTGGTAGGAACATTGGAATTTTGCGCAATTTTATGACATTGTTATACTTCCAAATGTTGGGTGCAATAAGACATATCAAGTCTCTGCGCTGTCTATTGCTGATTTTACACCCAACAGCACGAGATTTCACTTCGTTAAAGTATTGAAAGGGGACGGACGGAAACATTAATCTATTGCAGGCTGGTACACTCAGTTTACAACTTCGTTCCTACCAGTAAAAGATCACTCCATATACATCACGGGGCCCTAGTCAACACAACAAAAACAATGTTTGTATTAAAAAGCGATTTTACGTTTTAGAGCGATGTGACTGGAATGCGTAGAAATAGTTCCACGTGTCCAGTGCGAGGCTTCGTGCTAATACCCTCGTGTGCGTGTTCATTCTTCTCTGCGCTCCTTTTCCTCCCACTCAACAATCGTGACAGACGAACTGGTCGATATGCGAAAGAAAGACTTCCTGAAAAGGGTCCTAATGAATCATTTTAAGTGTTGTGTATTTTGATTTTTCAAAAAACACTTTTAACGCTTAAGTGAGATGATTCCTTGGAGAACATTGCTAAATAATGTTTTACAATTCGTGGCATTTGTAAAATCTGGCATACGTAATTTTATAGATTATTTTCGTAATATTTTTCACTTAGTGTAAAGGCATTACTTGGAGCGTGTAATGTCATACGCGAGCACTGACTTACATATACGCGTATGCGGGGAGATGGGAAGCTAATGAGGTGGTGCAGGAGGGAGTTGAACGGAGGGCAGGAAGGAGAGATAGAAGACAGAGGGAGAGGGGGGAGAAGACAGGAGGGAAGAGAGGAAAGACAACAGGGAGAGAGGTAAAACAGGAGGAAGGGAAGACAGACATTAGGGAGAGAAAGAGGGATGATGAAGACTGCCATGCGTGCTCAATCCACGCTTATAGTTGGAGGCCAAACTTGTTTCTCTAAAGGAGCTGAGCACCAGCACTGTGCGTGAACCGTGAAATGGACGCGGCTTCGTGTAGGTGGCTCTCAGCGCTGACTCGGCAAAAGTCGCGACTCTTTGTTCAGCGCTCGCATTGCTGCTGCTGTTGATTTCAAGCAGAGAACGCTCAGACCACGCGCTCGCATCCCAGGAGCCTCCGTGTGTGACCATTCACATTCTTTACCCAACAAGGGCATTTAGAAGTGGATGGGAAGAGGTTTCATTTCGCGTGTGCTGCAGCCCAAGTGCCACGGTGAGCACCAGACCCGAAAAAATAAAAAAGGTAAAGAGCCCTGGCGACGCACAGTAAATATGGTTTTCGTTGAGGTCGGCAGTAAACAGGCTAATACCAGTGGCTGGTTGGTTAGTTGGGGTCAGTGGTGGGCTCAGTGCTAGTGGTTGGTTGCCAGGTTTTTTTTTCATGGGTAGTGTTAGTACGCGTTAATGGTTGGCTAGTGAGAATTTGTATTGTTTTATGTGAGAATTTTTATTGTTTTATATATATTTTATTATTTTATTGTTTCCCTTCAACGTGACTTTACCGAAAGAGCTAAGAATATGGTTGGCTAGTGGTTAGTGTTAGTGCTAGTGGTTGGTTGGCTAGCTGGTTACGGGCTCTGGGAGGGATAGTTCGCAGTGTGCTTGTGTTCGGTAGTTGGTTAGGGGTCGGGGTATCGTTAATTCGGGTGTGGGGGCTCCACCCCCAAACTGCGTTACCCTCATTTCATGCGGGCCACAAATATGACAGCCAGTGGCTGGCACTATAAATTATGAACCCGGTGACCTGAACTCCAATCCAGGCCACAGTTAACATCAGCAGCGAGTGATATCTGCACCGGTCCTGGGCACAATCTTTACCAACCCGCACCGATCGAAGTGGGACCCCTTAATCCGACAGTGTAGTGACAAATGGCTGACAATTATTATCGTCCTGTGGCGGCACCGCGGCTCACTCATCATCACAAGTCTCACCGCTCGGAGTTGTGATATTGGCTAGCGGAAAGTTTTCTCCAGCCCGGGAGATGGAAACTGTTGGTGCCACTTTGTATTCTGTTTATCTACCCACAGCACCGTTTTCACAACATATGAATGTTAAAATGTCAGTGGTTACTGCGTTAAACAGACCTTACATCACATGTACACACACGGGGAACAGAGCGTGCTGTCGAAAGCCTTGCTGCCAATGCATTTTAAATGGACGGACATACTGTTGTTTTTACAACGGAGTTAGAAGCGATTTGGATGGAGCGATACACTGAGCTATGAACCCCGTGCACATGAACTCCATTCCCGGACACGGCTAACATCGTTGGCAAGTGATATGTGAACTGGTTCTGGACTTCACCAACGCACAAGTGCGCATTGGTGGCCCTAGTCCACACAAGTGGACTGGCAAAGGGAGATAAATAATAACCACTCATTTCTGCACTTCGCGAGCTGTTCGCGGTTGAGCCTCGATCTCCGCCCCGGATTAGAGGTGGTTATCACCGTCTCCCACTGCTGACCTTTATTGACCTGCACTAGTCACTATTAACCCTGACTTTTAGGTACAGTATGATTCACCAGATAAATTGACGATATATAATATAGAACCCAAAAACGTTGTGGACTGCTAATGCTGTATAACACCAACATCCAGGAAACAAAAGACAAAAAAGCATTCGTATATGGCTAAGCGCTGTTAGCGAGCACCAATTTTGGACAACAACACGGCACGGGGGCTAGAGGGGTGGGTGATGTAGCCGACACTATGCAGCCGACACTATGCCAAACCGCCTTTGTCTTCCCAGTGCAGATATTTCCACCGGACCGGGTACTCATTTCAGGCTAAAGTGACATTGGGGAAGTCCGCGACAGATTAAGATATCACGCGCTGATAATAAGCCGTGGTTAGGATAACCACAACACACAAGCCCTCCCCAACCCCATACGCAATGATCGTCCTATGGTCCTGCACAGATTGGTGGTGCAATTGTTGTTAGCGAGCAACTATTAAGGCCGACACAGGCGTGTGGTGTGGTCGATGCCTATGCACACGCGCACACAGTCTACACGACCACTCACATGCAGTGCCTCGTGGAAGCAAGTCTTCTCACATGACAAACTGGTCAATTCTTTTGTTGCCCAAGTGTTTTGGGACTCCCCCCCGCCCCCCCCCAAAAAAAAGATCCCCCGTTTCACGGTCGTATAGCTGGACCTACACATATATATTATACCCACGTAAATGTATACCTGTATATTATATTACACTCTACTTATAAGCGCCCACGTATATGCTCCCCGCCTTCATCAACCCGCACCGATGACCAGCTGTAGTAACATTATAAAAATAACACCCGCGGACCCGCTCGGCGCAAAGAGGCCTTCATCCAGCAATGGATTGACAAAGGGGCCTTACACGTGCATCATGTACAATGTATATACGTGTGTATGTGTTTGTATACAGGATCCACCTATACATGTACACAATTACATGGAGAATCAGCGATATTAATGACCCGGTGAGGGACCACAGAGACCAGAAAACTCATTTTTGAGGGATCTCTGGGACCAAATAAATACAGCAGTTGAACCAATAAGTAAATTGTTGATGATACATCAGTAACCACGTATAAATTTTGATTTAAAGCTTCCGTGACTGCAGTAATTCATATTCTTAGTTCTTTCGGTAAAGTCACGTTGAAGGGAAACAACAAAATAATAATATACATTTTTATTGTTTTATATATTATATATATTTTATTATTTAGTTTTTTCCCTTCAACATGACTTTACCGAAAGAACTAAGAATATAACCACGTATAGTTTGATTCCGTGAAAACTCTAAAGCATGGATTCATGTAGTCCTCAACGAGTAAAACTGTGTACAGTAAGTATATCAACATGCTTATAGACAAACGTTAATTAAATACAAACAAATATATAGGGACCAAAGGTGAATCTATATTCTATATAAACTATTAAACTTTTTTTAATTTACCAGGTAAGGCTCACTGAGCTACATCGCTCTTTTTCAGAAGCAACCTCGCCACAAATTATATCTCAACCAAGTCGCTGATCACGTGGAAATGTCTAGCAGCCAAATACTCTCAACGTACGTTTATAAAGCTAATAAATGTGGACCCCGGAGAAAATGCACGCGACCACAGGGAGAGAGAGACATGCAAGCTCCAAATATATACATGAGGCGTCAGGGGTCGGAATCGATCGCTGCGAATCTTAGCAGCGTTCATTGAAGCTCTGTCGTCCCGACAGTTCTGTTCCTTCACCTGAAGAAGGCTACTTGTGTTGTGGCCGAAACGTCGTGAGAATGTTATTTCATTATGTTTTATTTTCATTATTTTATTTCCATTCTACGTGGTGACTTTACCGAAAGAACCAAGAAGATGAATCCCTGCAGTCACGAAAGCTTTAAATCGAAATTCAAGGCGAGGTAGTTCACATCGCACCACAGCGCCATCTACTCGTGAGGTCATATCGGCTATTACCAAATCTGACAATACACGAATACAATCGCGCGTAGGTAATAATCGACGTTTCTAGATGTATGTATGTTGCATGCATTGGTAACAAAATAATTGATTTTGTAACACAGTACTTAGGGGCCGTCCATAAATGACGACACGCGATTTTGGACGATTTTTTTACCCCCCTCCCTCGTCACACGGCGTCACAAAAAGTCGACCCCCCCCCTCAAATATGACGTCACAAAGCTCTGCCCCCCCCCCAAAACCATATTTCCATTTTGCAAAAAAAAACATGCTTCAAATCGCTTTAAACTATTGTTATTGTAGTGCGTTTTTACTGTGGCGCTGCACTCTGATGTTGTAGGAGAAAACATTAATTAAAAAGTCGATTTCATTAAGTAGAACGTGTTGTCTATATTTATTTAAAGTTGCGCATTTTGACGTGACGTCACGTTTCTCAACCCCTCCCCCCTCGTCACACATCGTCACAAAAGTCTGACCCCCCCCCCCCCCAGGTGCGTGACGTCATTTATGGACGGCCCCTTATATTCTTCTCTACAAGGACGCCTCTGAGTATTTAGTGCTATGTACTGGGTTCACGTGACTGTTGCAGCCGCTAAAGGCGCTGCCAATTTACAACAATATGTTTAACATATATCATAGAGTCAGATCGCCGGCAGGAAGGGAGGGTTGTTGTGAGTAGTTACACCTACAATATAAGTGAATTCCGTCATCGTCATAGGACAAAAGCACAATATACACACAAGCAATTACTTTATATATAGATATATTACAACCGTCTAGTAATGTGAGTTGCACGCTGACAGATCCTTCCACTGACATCACCCAGCACCACTTTGTCACCAGTGTATGTGCCATATCGACATTCGTCCCGTCATAGGAATGTGTAGTTCATAGTTCCATTCATTTGGTATAGCCCTGTGAGCCATTCGGCTCTTGAATCGGGTGCAACCGCAACAAACAAAAAGCAAAAACATGTAATGTATACTACTCCTGACTCAGGGTTGTAAACAGGCGATGAGAACCGCTACATGGTCATATGAGAAGGGAAATAATTTGACTCTGATACACGACAGTATACATGCACAAATGTAAACTAAACTAAAACATGTTTTTACTTTACCAGGTAAGGCCCACTGAGCTGTATACCTGTTTGTCAGAAGCGACCTGGCCACAAATGAGAGCTCAACAAAGTGACTTATCGCGTAGAAATGTATAGCAGCCAAATACTCTAAACGCATGTTTATAAATATAAATGTGGACCCGGAGAAAAATCCAAGCGACCACGGGGAGAACATGCAAACTCCAAATAGTCCGGCGTCACGATCGAATCCACACCCTCCGGCATACCAAGCAAGCTAGTAAACATATCGCCACGGTTCACCACGTTTACAAAGCGTAGATACTCAGCACGGATGCACAGTACCACTGCCCAGTACCGATACGCAGCAGTTCAGATACTCAGTACAAATACATATTAGTTCAGAGACACAGTACACGGGGCGTATATGCATATGCAGCACAGCTAAACAACACGCACGAAGTACAAATACAGAACACAGTCCAGATATGCAACGCACAAAGCACAGGAGCGCAAGTGTACACACATACAGTGCTGATGCAGAGCAACTATCATGAATCAATACACAAGCACAGCACACGCAGTACAGACGCAGAATACGTATACAAACATCGCACAGCTATACAGCACAATGAATCAGTACACCTACACAGTACACACACGGCGCAGATCATTAGCACACATACCAATCGGACATGCAATGCAATACTATGCACAGATCAAGATACTCCGAACAGAGACACAGAACAAACTACAGCACTAGATTACGATCATACAGGGCAATCACCGCCCGCTTCTATGAGACGAATGCTCCAGGTCACTTTCGCATCCCGAGTTGCTCCCCACCAGCTTAAACGAAATACAACGATCTCTAAGATCATCAGCGCGCACGCACGCCACGGACACGCGCAGACACGCGAAGAGAGAGAGGCGCGTGTCAGCCGCGACTCACGCCGGGTACCCTTGGAGTCGTCCGGCGGCTCCATCGCTCCGCGCCGCGCCTCCTCCGAGCTCCCCTTGCGAGGCACCGAGTGCTGTCCCGCCGCGAGACTGCAACGGGCCGATCGGAATGATGAAGGCAACAAAACAAAAAACCGGACCCACGGCCTTTTTTTTTTGGCCGACTCTATACTTCCAGCAACGCGCCGGCGGGAGGCGACCTCCTCGCCGAGGGTACGCGCGCGGGGCGTCGATCGAAGTCACCCGCGGAGCGATGTCGCCTGCCCAACAACGCGACCGCCTTGCTCGGGAGTGACAATGACCGACTGCGAACGAGGCTCTTTAAAGTGCCGCGTAGCGCGGGGCAAGCCTTGCCCAGCCACGCAAATACCAGCAGCAAGGAGAGATGACCTTTTAATTACGAGCAAGGGAGACCCCCACCCCCTCTCCCTCCCTCCCCCACATAAACCACGGTATGCTGTCTTATTTTTTGCAAAGGAGGGAGATCTGGGATTGAGTAATTCAGTGACGTTCTACTTGTGTAGCCACGCGCATATACATTCTTGGGAGCGGTGTTTGACCTAATATATACTGGCCGCGCAAGATCTACTCGCACGGGCAATGGTGGGGACAAGGAGTGGCCATCGATGACGACGATGATGCAAGCCTCCCTTCACCGGAGGGTGAGACGCCCGCTCACGCTCACCTGTGCGGCGGGGTTACTCCATTATTCATGCGGCCTCGTTGGGGGACGGTGGGTGGCTCTCATTAAATTTGCATCGAACCGCGCACGGGACCCGCACCCGATCCGGGCCCCACCCGACCCCGCTGTGGTGGCGGCTCCGTGGGGGGGGGGGGCTTCGATTACCCCGGGGCGCCCAAGCACGGAATTTAATTTAATTCCGTGCCACAGTTTCAGCGAAAAAGGCTCTCAGCGGGACGTGAGAGGAGCGATCGGGCAGGCGAGGGACGAAGCCAGGAGGTGGTCGATGTTCTTAAATGTATCGGAATTATCTCAACCCTGATCTTGGATGTATACGGTGGTCCCAATTGGGCAACAATGTGCCCAAATGCGGCAGGCGCATATATACGCATGGTCAAAGATGGGCAGGCAATTCGCGATGCGTTTTCCCTGATATAGTTTACATTTAACATCAAGTGTCTTCTCAAACGTTGGCGACCCCAAGTCATTGCTGGAAATTCCATATTCTCATGTATGTTGAACCTCTTTCGCACCATACGTAACCAACGGTTCCAATCGGAAGTGCGGGAGTGGGGGAGTAGTTTCTCCATTGCATGGTCAAAACGTGATACAAATGTTATCAACCCCAGATTAATTATTCGCTGAGTCGATCCACAGCCGGGATTGGAACTCGTAAAGATGTTCACTGGGCGTTCGTGTGGTCAGCTTGAGTGCCACCAGGCCTGCTCGTGAATCTCTAATAACCAATCAAATTGAACTGGACTCTTACGACACATCCGAGTGGTTGTCCTATGAATTGTCTGTCACCGTCGAAAACCATAATTTGCACAATACTGTCAAAAAAACATCTGCACACTATCGCCGCCTTCGTGTTTGGTTGCTAAAATGTACTTCAGTAACCTTTTGGGTGGATTAAAATTAAATGGAAAAAAAAATGTTTTATGCAACCAGCCACTGGTCTCAATTATCCCACAACTGCATGTCTTCTATTTGTCATTGTTGTCCACAAAGTGTCCGTTTCCTAATCTTGTTTCTGCGATGACCTATTTAGAGCCGCAGCCCCTCCTTCTCCCTCTCCCCAACCCCTCACTTTATATGAGGCGGTGCCTCCCTACATGCTGTGTCTTGGAATCACCACTGTACAGGCCTATTCGATTTATCAAACGCATATTGGATTATGCCAATGCTTATTAGGTTATTCAAGCGGAGTTGTTACTTAAGGAATTATTTTCAGATCAATACAATTAAACGTAACAATTCCCCACATAGCAGACAAATAATACGGGCTGTTGGACTTTAATTCATAGAGATGCATTGCATGGGAGATGCTGTATATAAATAATAAATCATGATGATGATCACGTGAGCAGTCAATGAGACTGTGCGTGTCGTTTGAAGGGTTAACAAGTGACAGCCAATGCAATACAGATCTAAAGTGTATTACATTAGCGACGTTTCGGCTGACGTGCCTTCTTGAGCATGTTATCCTGCTTATGTTTATGTGTAGCTGCACTGTTTAAAGCGTGTTTATAAAAGGTGCTGGTATGTTCAGAAGAAATATTCTACATGCCAGTATTGCATTTAATATTCACATTATATCCTACAGGATATATTCGAGTGCATGTAATACGCATCATAAACATGTGCCTCAATAGTTGTTTCAAGAAACCTGCACGATTATTAATTGGACTGTCTTACATCGGACGTGCGGTCACACAGAAGACCAATAACGCAGACCTTTAAGTGTTACCCTGACGACCAACGGGATAGAAAGAGGTCAAGATCCAGGTGCCATCATGGACCAAGCTGTTGACGCCACTACACCTCTCCAGAATCCCGCAGCTGCTGCACAGGAGACACGCAGGGACCTCCAACATCTGCCCTAACAGTGTCCCATGATCTGGTGTTAGCTCTTCTCTTCCCCTTGATCGCCAAACTCATGGAGGTAATTCCAATAGCTGTCTCTGTAGCCGGCCCTCCTCCAACCTGCACGCATGCCCCACCTGGCGCAGTCATTTTTGTTGCCTAATAATCCGCAACACTCACCTGCCGTGTACTCTTCTGGACTTCTGCATTCCTTATCCTGTCTTGTCACAAAATTTATAAGATCGGGCTCAGACACCTGTGGTCAAATGCCAACAACTGTAGAGAGAGGGCACTCACCAATAACACATGGCAAAGCATTGTTTAGCACGTCTGACTCTGCAGATAACCCCTCGAAGGGCGAAACACGTGCAGCGTTTGCACGTTCAAAAATGCATTGCTGGTAGGTTCACCCAGACGACCAGCAGCCCAATCGACTACACTATACTTTATGTTTATGGAGAGATACGGAAGATGATATGACGTATTCACTTCATGTCTAGCGACCAGCGATTGCGTTTGTTGGATGCACAAACATTTTTTGGTTTATTATATACACACACACATGTTTTCAGAGATGCCAATCTGTTAAATACGTGTGTGGAATTCTGGGGGAATGAAAGAGCGGTTGGTAGGGCAGGGGGAGAAGGCTGGTAAAGGGGACACACATTTATCCCAGGGACCGCGTGTGTTTGCGAGATAACAAACCCCGCGTCGCGCAGCTATAACGCTGCACGGCTCAAGGCAATTTACTCTGGAAATCCTGCGCCAGGCTGTGCACGATACGTGTCACACGCCTGTGATCTGCTGCCAGTGTCTTTGTCGGTTTGATGATGAATTGGTGATTATTTCGTTTTGAACCAAATGCTGATCAAGTATTAGAGATGCGGTTCTTAGTGATTGATTTAGCCGTGCAATTGCTTTTGTCTGAGAGTTGGTGAATGGCAGAGAGGCCGACCCGCCACCGCCATCACATTTATATTTCGTGCAGTGCGAAGTTACACGGTCCATTGTTTGGCATTCGTAGCCGCAGTCGCACACAGAGGAGAGTTTTTCTTTTCCACTTGGGCATTCGCAATCCGCATCGGTCTCGTAGGAGCCCAGCACGAGTGCATTATCACCACCACATCTTGCCTTCGTGTTCCAGTTATCGTTTGACCTGATTCACTCCTTATCACTCTTTAATCGCCACCAACACGATTCATTGTTCCCACTAACGCCTCATCTTGATATCTCTCCCCATATCAAGAATACCTTCTGCCAGATTCACCGATTTATCTAATCCGTGCTCTATGCCATCACTATTGCCTTCGTACTCCCTGGGTCTTTCGATATTGCCTTCTTCTATTGCTCGTACTGCTCGACTTTGGAACTCCTTCCCATAATCTATTTCCCAAGGTTCCTATAGCTTTGCGCAATTCACGACACGTGCTTGGGTCTTCTATTCTGTACTATCATTCGTGCTCTCCATTGCTGCCCGCCTTGCGCCATACGCCTTTGGGACTGTGTTCAACGACGGTGATGAAAACCAGACCAACCTTATTTCCTCCTCAACCTGGAGCCAGCCACAAGCAGCGACCCTGTTGAATGTCAAAAGCCAGCAACGGTATCAGCAGCGGCAGCGACAGCAGCGTAATGTGGACATCACTGTCGTGCACGAATTGCTTTCAACAGAACCCTGCTGTTGCGTGCGGCATTGAACCATGTATCCCACGCGCACGCTGAAGCCACACGCGACTCCGACAACGATGTTCCCCACTTTCCCACAATCACGCCTCGGGACGGCCCGTGAATCAGCGACACAACATCACGTGCAGCAGCTACGATTACAATGAAAGTTAAAGTTGGATCCCTGGCCACGGCTAACATCAGTGGTGGAGAGTGACATCTGAACTAAGTCACATTATGTCATCATTAATTGAGTGCCCGGTGCGGTGCGTAAACATGAGCACAGGTGAGAGAGACAAAGGTGGCCGTGCGTGGCTCCGATCGCGCCACACACTAACTTGTGCCGGCCCTAATAGGCACTCGCTAACAGCACTTGGCTCAACAGTCTGCTACCTGGATGTCCTGTCGGTGTAAAATAGCATTGCAATCTCCCCACAAGCTATGGGTACTGTAATACTGGTAGGAACGAAGTTGTAAACTGAGTGTACCAGCCTGCAATAGATTAATGTGTCCGTCCGTCCCCTTTCAATACTTTAACGAAGTGAAATCTCGTGCTGTTGGGTGTAAAATCAGCAAAAGACAGCGCAGAGACTTGTCCTACCAGCCCACCCTGCAGGGACCTGTTTAGTGTCATTCACTTTAATGATCGCTGTTGCCAAACAATGAGTGACCTGCCATATCAGGTCACTAAATGTCGAGGACTCAACCGCAAACGGCTGGCTGGTGTCCCTACTAACCCCCAGGTCGTGTACTGTCGTATTTTATTAATTTATAAACGAGATAAAATGTTAAGCTTGGATAATATACTATTTGGTTCTTTCGGTAAAGTCACGTAGTTAGAAATAAAACTACGTGCGTGACTTTACCGAAAGAACTTGGATAATATCTTGAAGTGGAACATCTCGTTTGCAAAGGTTTCCAGAGTGTCAATCTCAACAAGCTGTAAGTATTGTAGTTATCAAGCACGTACTGTAGTGACACGTGTAAAAAACATTTAAAATCTATAACTTACACAGTAGTTATACAATGAACACCGTAAACCAGTCAAACGCACAATAAATATTTAAATATTGTAGATTACATGCAGCAGGAAATGTCAACTCGACGGGACTATGTTGACACTGCTGTACTGTAGTTACAAGCACGCACCAAAAACAACGTGCCGCGTGTCGTCATTCGCAATCTCTACGTCCATCATCATTAGCAGCGCCTTCAGATCAAGGAATGCCATAAGGGAGTGAGTGACAGACTGTTTTCGAGACCAGTACCAGCCCGGTACAGGCATACGGACAGCAGCGATACATTCAGCATGGCTGTGTCGTGACACTCCGTAGGGTCGCCTCGGGACAGAAACCGTGGTAGCCGGAGAAACCCCACGTATAGGAAGTTAAACAACGGTATCGCCGGTGGGATCACACATCCACTTGATGTACTGTCACCTACTGCACAAATCGTATCAGGCCAAAGAGGGTTCTTTTTTTTTTACAAAATCTCACCGTGATCCACCAACCCTCCTCGGCACGGAGAAGCCGTGCCCCGGATTGAAGCAGAACGCCGATGGTGGCGCAAGGGGAGGCTCGAGGAGCGACCAAAACAGCCCCGCCCGTTCCCAGGTCTATTCACATTTCGAGCGAGCATCACAATCCCAAGGCGCATAGCTCTCGCGCGCACCGATTGCTGTGTTTACCGCGTGATGGAAGCTTCTTCTGGGAACGAACTGAAGACGTTTTCCTGGACGGGGGAGAGAAACGTCGGACATCATACCGAACAACGCGGGGAACAACCTGAAAACACATCGGAGAGCTACACGCATAGGGTATCAACCACAACACCTACGCAGTACAATATGAAGCAACCGCAGTGACACTCGCATTACCATGGTGGTTGCGTCGATCAACGAGTCGAGGCGATGCGATCACGCCAGGGACATTTATAGAACTCGGCGTGCCACGCACCGCCGAGTGGTATTTATAACGCGCTTCGCTATGAACCCGGCGACTTGAGTTCGATTCCCAGCCACGTCCAAGTGGCGAGTGATATCCAAACGGGTCCTGGCCTCCGACTCGTCACTGACCAGCGTGGTGAAGTATGGGACCGTTCATAAATTACGTCACGTGATTTTGGACGATTATTGACCCCCCCCACCCCCCTCGTCACACGGCGTCACAAAAAGTCAGACCCCCCCCCCCTCAAATATGACGTCACAAAGCTCTGCCCCCCCCCCCCAAACCATATTTCCATTTTGAAATTAAAACATGCTTCAAATCGCTTTAAACTATTGTCATTGTAGTGCGTATTTAATGTGGCGCTGTACTCTGATGTTGTAGGAGTGTTGTTATAACAATTAGTGTTGTTATAGCAATTATATATTTATTTAAAGTTGCGCATTTTGATGTGACGTCACATTTCTCACCCCCCCCCCCTCCTCGTCACACATCGTCACAAATGTCTAGGTGCGTGACGTCATTTATGGACGGCCCTTATACTCGATTACCCACCTTAGACAGACACGGCGTGGACGATGCCTTGAACCGGCAGTGGATAGACAAAGGGCTGTACGTCCTATTGCATTGTACATTCAGTCATTGAGCCACCTGTTGTGCGAGGTAATATTCAGAAAGTATTGTTTTGATTTTACAAATGTAGAGGTGCTAACTACACACTGTTCAGTAACCTGCATTGCCACTAGGTATCAAAGGGGCAGTGCAGCGTTACCTCTCTGTGTGAACAACGGTTGAGGTCAGACGAGGTGAAGCGGATCGTAGCCACAGTTTGGTAAGAACCAATCAGACAGTTCCACGTGGGAATGTGGGATTGGTTAGACCTGGCCACGAACGGGTATAAGAAGAGTGAGCGCACAGAGCGCGGGGAGTTCTGTCCCTACACGAAGACCGAAGACCGGGCTGAAGATAGACAGGACCCTGGACCAGCCTTCCAGCCCTTCTGAGGACAAAGGCTCGGATACCCAGTGGTCAAGACCCGCCGGGCCAGCGGTGGGTCAGATAGCCTCCCCTAGATCCCAGGACTCTAGGATAGCGGTAGACGTGTAAGTCCCGCCAAGATAGGAGGCTGTACCTCCTTAGGTTAGGAAGAGACCTGTGTGTAGGTCACACTAAGTCCGGAGGCTGTACCTTCTTAGGGTATCGGGTGAGGGGACCGTATACCCCTCTGTGTGTTAAGGACTGTGTAAGAGAAGAATTGCAATAAACAGAGTGTGCCTCATTAGAAGTGTATTCGTCACTATAAACACTACACAAATGTAAACGGACAAATATGGCTGTCGCCTGATGAAGCTAGTTGTAATTTCTGGAGAAACGTCGTACTCAGATTGTAAATGTTGTGGCTTTGCTCTCCAACACACCGATGTGCTGTATTAGTGACGAATTGGCACGTTCTGTTTACGTGACAACCCTTACTAGTTGGCTGTGTCGGGTGGTGGCGGGTTTAACGACACATTTATACGCTATGTAACCCAAAAAATCTCTATTATGAACGGACAGCCCTTATGTCACTACTGCTGGATCACGGCCTCCGATTGCTGTGCGGGTCGTGGGGGATATTTGACCATACTCCTCCACAAAGATCGTCAATCAGTGCGCATTGTTCAAGGCAGGGAGAATATCATTTGAGGCATAGGATTGCGATGGATGTTCCTGGACTGCCCTCTCCTGCCCACCACAGAGCCCGCAATCTCGATGACAACATGTTTGGGCATGGTTGTCACTAATGCAATAACTATCCAGGCTCAATCCACGCTTACATTTGTAAATGTGATGGGATTCCGTGTGGTGTGATCATAAGCTATAGCACTCAACAATAACATTCAATCTAGGTCAAAGGTCGATTCATTCCAGCATTCCTCTGGGGTTTACACGAGTGCAACTTCACAGAAAGTCAGCGGCGGTTAGTCTTCTGGCTATGCTGGAATGTTTATTTACCAGATCTGGTTTAAAATCGGCACCCGAGACCCTTATCATTGAAGTACAGTGGGGGAAAAAAGTATTTGATCCCCTGGTGATTTTGTACGTTTGCCCACTGACAAAGAAATGATCAGTCTATAACTTTAATGGTAGCTTTATTTGAACAGTGAGAGACAGAATAACAACAAAATCCAGAAAAACGCATGTCAAAAATGTTACAAATTGATTTGCATTTTAATGAGGGAGATAAGTATTTGACCCCTCTCAATCAGAAAGATTTCTGGCTCCCAGGTGTCTTTTATACAGGTAACGAGCTGAGATTAGGAGCACACTCTTAAAGGGAGTGCTCCTAATCCCAGCTTGTTACCTGTATAAAAGACACCTGTTCACAGAAGCAATCAATCAGATTCCAAACTCTCCACCATGGCCAAGACCAAAGAGCTCTCCAAGGATGTTAGGGAGAAGATTGTAGACCTACACAAGGCTGGAATGGGCGACAAGACCATTGCCAAACAGCTTTGTGAGAAGGTAACAACAGTTGGTGCGATTATCCGCAAATGCAAGAAACACAAGAGAACTGTCAATCTCCCTCGGCCTGGGGCTCCATGCAAGATCTCACCTCGTGGAGTTGCAATGATCATGAGAACGGTGAGGAATCAGCCCAGAACTGCACGGGAGGACCTTGACAATGATCTCAAGGCAGCTGGGACCATAGTCACCAAGAAAACAATTGGTAACACACTACGCCGTAAAGGACTGAAATCCTGCAGCGCCTGCAAGGTCCCCCTGCTCAAGAAAGCGCATATACATGCCCATCTGAAGTTTGCCAACGGACATGTGAATGATTCAGAGGACAACTGGGTGAAAGTGTTGTGGTCAGATGAGACCAAAATTGAGCTCTTTGGCATCAACTCAACTCGCCGTGTTTGGAGGAGGAGGAATGCTGCCTATGACCCCAAGAACACCATCCCCACCGTCAAACATGGAGGTGGAAACATGTTTTGTGGGTGTTTTTCTGCTGAGGGGACAGGACAACTTCACCGCATCAAAGGGACGATGGACGGGGCCATGTACCGTCAAATCTTGGGTGAGAACCTCCTTCCCTCAGCCAGGGCATTGAAAATGGGTCATGGATGGGTATTCCAGCATGACAATGACCCAAAACACACGGCCAAGGCAACAAAGGAGTGGCTCAAGAAGAAGCACATTAAGGTCGTGGAGTGGCCTAGCCAGTCTCCAGACCTTAATCCCATAGAAAATCTGTGGAAGGAGCTGAAGGTTCGAGTTGCCAAACGTCAGCCTCGAAACCTTAATGACTTGGAGAAGATCTGCAAAGAGGAGTGGGACAAAATCCCTCCTGAGATGTGTGCAAACCTGGTGGCCAACTACAAGAAACGTCTGACTTCTGTGATTGCCAACAAGGGTTTTGCCACCAAGTACTAAGTCATGTTTTGCAGAGGTGTCAAATACTTATTTTCCCTCATTAAAATGCAAATCAATGTATAACATTTTTGACATGCGTTTTTCTGGAATTTTTTGTTGTTATTCTGTCTCTCACTGTTCAAATAAATCTACCATTAAAATTATTGACTGATCATTTCTTTGTCAGTGGGCAAACGTACAAAATCAGCAGGGGATCAAATACTTTTTTCCCTCGCTGTATGTCCAACACATTGCAGTGATTTCCAGTGCAGTGAGCCACATTAAATAGAAAATAATTTGTCTTGTATTGTAGACTTACAGTACTCACCTGGGCTCTGCATCATAGGCTGTCCCACACGAGTTGGAAACGTCGTGAGAGAGAAAATAAATATTGAAATCACAGCCATGCACTTCAGTGTTTTCGCACTCAAGTCACGTTCCTACCCTGCCCAACGTCTCCACGTTAAAACGAGCGCTGGGTCGGACCCATCATTTTTGATGGACTTTCCACAATCCTATGGCGGTGGTCAGAGTCCACAAAATACCACGTCTGTTGACGTCCTCAAATTCCCTTTTTTAAATAAAGGTAACTGACAAAAACTGACCATGGCTGCAACGAGATATTCCTTTTATGTAAAGCGGGGAGGGAGCGAAAGTGGACACTGGACCCAGAGCAGGAAGACGAAGGCGAATCCCCATGAACACACAGGAAGGGTTAGAGAGACACGGATACATGCAGCACACGACCACCAACCCTGGCCATATTCAACAACTGTCAATCAACCAAAAATCGAATTATTGTGGAATTGGGAGAGAGAACAAAAAACATGTTTTTCGCCATGTCCGACGTTTCCCTCCACGTGCTTGAAGCTTCAGTAATTGAATTGGTTTGTACCGTGTGTTGTTCGGCACGATGTCACGTGCGACAATTCGCAACACGTGTTGTGAAAACAAACAAGAGCGCAAAGCTGTATTACACGTGCTGTTGTGATGGATTGTGGGTAAACGGTTTTTTGTAATAATGAACTTACAAGTCTGTTTCACCACGTAATAATCGTAAAATAAATTGTTGTCCATTCCATTTCAGATCTTGTGGACCAATGTTTTTCAACAGCTTTTGTTTTGACTTTCCAACTCCGTGTTGACATGTGGATTCTCGCAACCAAGGTGACACGCCTGTCGTAGTCAGTGAAGACACTGCGCACACATATCACACGCCATTACATCACCTTCAGTACACTCCCCTCCAGAAGCAGAACAGATACCGGACACCTGGCCACAGGGCAATCACTCGCAGCCGTTATTTAACACTGCATACACCAGCACTTTTATAAGTGATGCACCGTCTGGTTTCCTGTAATTACACACGAATATAAGTAATAAAACCCCCATTAAGCAGTCTCCTCGGATTGGTTTTGTGTGTTAGGTGTGCACATGTTCTATTCATTTGCCTACCAATGAATTCAAAGCAAATCATTCCTTCGTAAACAAACACGACAGCTGCTAGCTACAGATGTTTGCTGCAGAGAGGGCAGATCTAGAGACATCATTGACACGTTGTTAATTCCTCTGCCTCTCCCCACCATTACATTGCCCCATCATCACATCTCTGTCCTTGCACTCCAATATGCACAGGCCATACACTAGACGTGTGTGGTCTCACCGTAGGGATATTGTCACATCCTACATATTGGATAATTGCCTACCATAAGATATTGCCACTAGAAATGTATTGCTGCAGAAGGATACTGCATCTCAGCTGGACCCAGAGTGACCAACGTATAAGTAAAAAAGAAAGGTTGCACATAAGAAGAATAAGAAGACCTGATGCAGGCAGTGACGAGAAGGAAACTGGCACTATTTGGACACAAATGTAGGATGGACAACAACAGGAAAATTAAAAGTTTGTTGTTCGGACCCTCCCCCACACTCCTCTCTTGAACCATCACTGTGAGGCTGTGCCCCAACAACCCTCACAGCTATGTCGTCCGGAGTTCCATACTCTTGGTAGGGTCACGAATGACGAACTGGTATTAGGGGAGGTTTCAGACTACGAATGGTTCACACAGAAGAAGGCAATGGCAAACCACTTCTGCTATATTTGCCAAAAAAATGTCCATGACTAGAAATGTAAGGATCGCTGCTTTGGTGCTGGACAGTGGCATTACGAACGCCATTATAAATAATCTTCTGGAAGAATAAGTAAAACGCTGATGGAGAGAATACACAGAGACACTTTTAAGCTAGATGAAAGGATTAACAAAAACATCTATGCAGGAAAGTACGAACATGAACCTACTGTGATTGAGTGTGAAGTACGCAAAGCCCTGCAGGAGCTTAAGACAACAACGCCCCAGGAGATGGCATACCCATCGAGGATATTAAGATACTAAGTTTTCTGTCAACAGATTTGGTCTAGTTGCGAGTGGCATAGAGACTGGAAGCGTTAAGTATATATACCTATACATAAGGCGATCCAGATAGTGCTCCAATAACCATACTATAGCTCTCATATCTCATACCAGCTGTACCTCTGCTTCATTGACTACAGCAAAACTTTTTATTGTGTGGACTATGAACTTATGTGGATTACAATGAAGGAAATCAGAATCCCAAGTCATCTTGTGTGCCTGTTATGAAATCTATATGCCAACCAAAAATCAACGCTTAGAACACAATATGGGAAGACAATAATTGTACATTGGAAAAGGAGTAAGACAGGGCTGTATACTGTTTCCTTACCTATTCAATTTGTGCAGTGAGCACATGATGCAAAGACTCAAAAACTTAAGGTGTGCTGATGATACCACCCTACTAGCAAATAGCCAAGCTGAAATTCTGACCCTATTGATAAATGTTAAAGAAGCTAGTGAGAAGGCTGGACTCTGCTACAATCTCCAAAAGACGAAGATGATGGCAACAGAACAACTAAACTCATTTAGTCTGGAAAATGAACCAATCGAAGTTGTGAAAAACTTTGTATTCCTGGGCTCCGTGGTTGCTGAAGACGGGAGTGTCACCACGAGATCAGAAGGTGGATTAGTCTCGTTAGAACAGCCACGTCACAGCTCAATAATATTTGGAGGGACACGGGCATTACCATAAACACCAAGAAGAGGCTTGTCAACACTCTGGTATTCTCTGTTGCCCTATATGGATGCGAGTCGTGGGCGCCGAGATTGAGTGAACAAAAGAGGATCAGCGCATTTGACACGTGGTGCTGGAGAAGAATGCTAAGTACACCATGGACAGCCAAAATATCAAACATGCCCGTTCTGAGAGACATCGGTCCCAATCCTGCATTTGAGGCCTTATTCGTAAAGCAGAAATTGACATACTTTGGACAAGTTATAAGGACCTCTGGACTAGAGGAATCGGTCTTGCTTGGGAATGGAGAAGGCAGCAGGGGCAGAGGTCGACCACGGAGGAGGTAGATGGTCGACATCAAGAACACCACTGGCCTTACACTATCCCAGTTGGGACAGGCAGCGAGAGACAGCTGTGGATGGTGGAGTCTGGTCGTGGATGTCACCAGAGGTCAAACTCGACCACAAGGCACAAGGTGACAAGGTTCGGAAAAATTGAAGGAACCGGAAAGAGAGAAAGACCTAACAGAGAATGGCTTGACGACGTAAGAGATTGGTGCCAAAAAGATGTGGTACTACTTGAGCATATTGGCACAAGACAGAGGAAAGTGGAAACACATGACGAAATGTGCAGTGAACACCTACGGGCTATCTGCCCATGGATCGTGATGACACAAAGGAAAGTTATGGTGATTTTAAGACATCCACCTCCTCCTCATTTATCCTACAGCACCGTCAATAATATAATTCTTCCCAAAAGAAAAAGGTGCCTATCATTGGCTACAACAAAATAAAAACACTGTAATGTATTAATGCTGAAATCAACAGATTACTTCATCTATAAGCGCAACTGGGAGTACATGAGAGCCATAGTCTGGCTTTGTGAACTGTTATTTTACATACATTGTCAATCACAACTTTGCTATGAAGTCATTGTTTATTTTCTTTACAAGGTGTCTCTCAGCAACAAACACAGCGGCTTAGGGTTAGTTCGCGATGGATTATAATAGTACATTTTACAGTGTATTGTGGGAGGGGGGGGGATTAACAATAATAAATTGCATTGACAGAACAGTGCATTTTTCAGTACGAGTACTGTAATATCCTGACCACAGATTTACAATAGAATATGCACGTATGTCACGCAAAACAACACTCAAAAGTGAACTTATCTGCGTGGTGTAAACCTTGCCATGGTTTTTGGAAAAATACCTCCTCTCCTGGTCAATAAAAAATATTAACGCACTCGATGAAGTATTGCTGGTACTTGCATATAACCATCGCATAGGCATATACAGTTTTACAAGCGGTGTTCGCAGTAGCGATCGCAATCTGCCCTGGATTTTGTGCTGCATCTGTGCTGCAATGCTGAACACTGTCAGTGCTGGCCTGTAGTGCTAGCCCACTGTGGGCAGAGAATGTAGCGCACTGTTTGTACATCTGGCAGCACAAATCACAGGTGCAAGATTTCAAAGTATTCTAAATATTATTTATGCTGTCCTGAACTATCCAAGTATATCTGAAAAACATATCCTAATCTAGTATAATAAATATGCATACTCTAGTCATCTATGTGTTGATAGTGTTAAAACGTATAATCCAGCATTACTTATTGCAGCACACTAATTTTGCATTCTTGTGGCCATTATAGCTGGGCATTGGTTTGGGTTTTTAAAATAAATCCTGCTATAGCAGTAAAGCCGTAACGATGACATTAGAATACTGTATGCACACCCATGCATTTACATAGCTTAACACATGCTCACTTTCCTTTGCATAAACTTAAATCAATGCATTGATCTAATTTCATTAAAGTAAATGGTACATTATTATATCTTCATTAAATAAACACCTTAATTATGGACATGCTATTCATTTGGCTCTGATGAAATCCTGAAGATGTAAACCGTTTAAGACTGAAGGGAAGCATATGTTCACGTAACACTGCTTTAACACGAAGGCTTTTGCGACCAATATTATTAATAATAAAGGTTTTTGGGTTATATCGTGTAGGTATAAATGTGTCATAACCCTCTACCACTCTCCAATCCACCGGTGTGTTGGAGAATAAATCCACAACATTTACAACTTGAGTACGACGTTTCGCTGGTAATCACATCCAGCATCATCGGGCAAATCGCCCGATGATGCTGGATGGTGGGCTGAAGTAGTAACTAATTGGCGCGTTTTGTTTACGTGACAAACCTTGCTGGCTATATCGGGTGGTGGAGCATTACGACACATTTATACTTACGCGATCTAACCCAAAAATCTTCATTACGAATAACACTGCCTTGTAGGCACCAACAAATGCTTTTGAACAAAGGTGACAATAACGAATGCAGCTTGCGGTTAGAGTGCTAAACACCATATATATAAAGTGCACACTTCCACGCGGTCCAACACATGTTGTCTTCCATGTGAGGATTCTTGCGGATAAAATATTAGCAAAGTATAAAACACAAACAGGCAATCCTCATGCATTTGTATCCGCATTATTAACGGCTACTTAATAAATACAGATTGGGGGATCACAACCCAACTAAATACAAAATGATCCTGACACTTAAACCACTCCAGCTCTTTGGGGATGAACTCTGTATTGATGTTAAACTTGGCATGCATATTCAGTCCCATACCTCGCGACCATTCAGTCGCTGGGAACACTCAAATTGACCACGGAAATGCGTCGGAAAATCGTGATCTCTTTGCTTTTCCCACCAGGAGCAAAGCACAGCAACGCGTTGCTCCGCCCCTCGCAACAACTCTCCTCACATGGCCTTCACTTTGATCTGCTTCATCTTCATCTGCTTCTTCTCCTTCTTCTTTTGCTCACGGCGAATCTGCACCTCCTGGAAAGGAAACAGAAATGAGAGGCCAAAGAGTTCATCAATGACAGCAACGACTATTTGTATTTGCAGAGCAACTAAGTGCAACTGCATCTCAAGACGTTGTACAGAAACCACAAGGGAAAGGACAGATTATAAAACGGAAAAAAGAGTTCCTGGGCCGCTAATGGGGAATGTGGCAGGCCCTTGCATTCAATTCACTTGAATTAGCTCAGTTGCAGATGAAAACACCCACGTTTATGCGTAGACACAAGCAACGGTAGTCGTGGGTGCAATAGCTTTACCATGTACCACCATGGTTCCAGGGGACAGGCGGTGTCCATTACTACTGTCCAGAGTGAATTCACAGGAGCACACACACCCAATCGCAGGAACACACAAAGATCCCCCGTATAGCCTTAACAGACTGTAGGGGCAAGTGCTGTTAGCGAGCACCTATGAAGGCAGGTACGGTACACGAGGGGGTGGGTGGCCAGCACCACGCCCGACCGCCTTTCTCTCCCCAGTGGCAATGTTTACACAACGCACCAAGTACTCATTTGAGGCTGAGTCGACCTAGGGGAGGCCCAGGACCGGTTCAGATAATCGTCACTGGTGTTGGCCGTGAGCGGGAATCGAACCCGGGTCGCCAGGTTCATAGCGCAGTGCGCTAACCGCTACACTACCCATAGGCACACCTCCACAAGAATACAGAGACAAAATACAAAGATCCCCCATGTAACTGTCAACAGACTGTTATCTCATGTTCTGTTAGCAAGCACCTATTGAGGCCGGCACGATACGTGAGTGGCTAGTTGGCCAGCACCATGCCTGGCCACCTTTGTCTCCCCATGGGCTGATGTTTACACACTGCACTAGGTACTAATTTAAGGCTGCGTCAACCTAGGAGAGGCCCAGACCCCGGTGTTGGCTGTAAGCGGGAATCCAACTCTGGTCACTGGGTTCACAGAACAGCACGCTAACCACGACGCTACCGCTCCCCCATGCACTCACACAGACAAACACACCCAGCCACAGGCACACACCCATAGGAACACGCTCGGCACGCACGGCACCTCCAGCTTGCGCTGACGCTCGGGGTCCTCCTCGTTCATGATGCGCTCCTTCTCGGCGCGCTTCTTCTCCTCGCGCCGGCTCTGCGCCGCCTCCTGTCTCTGCACGTGCGTCAGCTTCAGGAAGTTCTCCTCCACGCGCGTTCGGTTGCGCTCTGCCTTCTGCTTGGCCTAATAGGAGCAGGCAGAAGCACGCACACATATGAAGGGTGTCCCCATCATAAACACCAAATGCCATTACAATAGAATGTACATTTACGTAGCGTTTCAAGATGCTGTATAGAAAAAGCAGGCATTTTATTTGGCAGAGTGGGGCAGTCAGTCATAGGCAGGGAAAAGAGTAAGGTTTTGAGCCTGGACTTGAACAGGGGCAGAGAGGCAACAGCATGGATTAGGGAGTTCCTGACTATGATGGCAGCAGAGGAGATTCAGCGACCGCCCACTGAGTGAAGATGGACTGGGGGCTTCAACCAAAATCCTTGGTTTTTGGAGCAAAAAGTGCCTTCGGAGGAGTAGAGTGAGGTAGGCAGGGGAAGGTCCATGGATGATCTTAAAGGCAGTGAGTGTGCTATTGAAATCAATCCGGGATTAGATTGGGAGCCAGTGGAGTTGTTGGAATATTGGGATATTGTGGCCTCTTTTGACAGATGCAGGCATGGAGTCTGGCGGTGGAATTTTGGATCCATCGAGTTTTGAGATGAGGAATTTTGGAGAGAACATAACACTCGGAATTCAATACGGCAAGTGACGCTCACGCACAGCCCTACTGCCCCACAGAAGTGTTCGCCTTAACCTAGCCTCAATTATAGCTTCTGTACCATGCACCCCACCCCTCCACCACTGCACTGCTCACCTCTTTGCCGAGCCGGAACCTTTTCATCTTGTCCATGCAGTAGATGACCATCTTCATGAGACCCAGCATGCCCTCCATGTCTCGCGGGGATGTGTGGCCTGCTCCAGGCACTGGAGACGTGCACACACTCATCATGTACACAGAGTAGTCCTTACTTGAACAATAGACGCATATATAATTTATGGGTGCACGTTGATACTGGCATATAAAGGAAATTGTGGCAGATATTTTATTTGCTAATTATACATGTAACATATTTTATGTTCAATGGAAACAATTGTTTTTGTACCAAGCATTACGTTGGCAAACTTTTGTTTATGGCATATCCATACCCATAAAATTACGGATGTATGCATTTCCTTGCAGTATTGTTTCTAATTGTGGAGCATGTAGCATTTGAACATGTATTCATGCTTAGATTTTTGCTCCACAAATCATACGGAGGGTTCCAGTGCCCTATAACTAAAGTTACAACTCACCATTAAATGTAAACAGCAAACACTTTTTTGCATCAGGGAGCTTTATGGGCTGGCTCTCCCTAGAGAGACACAAAGCACACACACTTTTCCACACAATCCGTCGCAGCACTTTCCCTAAATACAGCATTAACAGAAAACCCCATTTTCCATGAGGAATATTATTTCAATTAAGATCCATTATCTAAGAATAAATATGACATGATACATTTATTTGTTGATATATTACATGTAAATGTTTTCTGTCATTCTGATAATGTTAAGCTATAGAATATAATATAGGTAGCACGTGGGTAACTGAATGCATGATTTTGATGTTTTATATACTGTATGAATGAATGCAGACTCACTCCTGGGGGACCTTGGGCCCTGAGTACTGGTCGGACATGTGTATGGACTCGATGGTTTCGGCATGCGCCTTCAGAAAGCTGATCATCTGCAAAAAAATTACCCAAACAAAAATGCGACTTGTGTTTTTGTTTTTACATCTGAGGCAGTGTTCCTGATCTGCCTGGGCTCATCTTTCAAGGAAAGAAACTGTAGATTGTTTCAACAAAAATTGTAAAAATAACGTGCATAACATGCAGAGATCTACATAAAAAACACATTCCTCTACTTTATTGACACATACAGGCTCGTATCAAAAAGAGCTGTCTTGGAAATCCGCTCCATGGCACTGGTTCACAATCGTGTGCAACTGCAAATAAAATTAGGCTTTTAATATCTACATTACAGTGTACTACAGTGACGGAAAAAAGTATTTGATCCCCTGCGGATTTTGTACGTTTGCCCACTGACAAAGAAATGATCAGTCTATAACTTTAATGGTAGGTTTATTTGAACAGTGAGAGACAGAATAACAACAACAAAATCCAGAAAAACGCATGTCAAAAATGTTATAAATTGATTTGCATTTTAATGAGGGAAATAAGTATTTGACCCCTCTGCAAAACATGACTTAGTACTTGTTGGCAATCACAGAGGTTAGACGTTTCTTGTAGTTGGCCACCAGGTTTGCACACATCTCAGGAGAGATTTTGTCCCACTCCTCTTTGCAGATCTTCTCCAAGTCATTAAGGTTTCAAGGCTGACGTTTGGCAACTCGAACCTTCAGCTCCCTCCACAGATTTTCTATGGGATTAAGGTCTGGAGACTGGCTAGGCCACTCCAGGACCTTAATGTGCTTCTTCTTGAGCCACTCCTATGTTGCCTTGGCCGTGTGTTTTGGGTCATTGTCATGCTGGAATACCCATCCACGACCCATTTTCAATGCCCTGGCTGAGGGAAGGAGGTTTTCACCCAAGATTTGATAGTACATGGCCCCGTCCATCGTCCCTTTGATGCGGTGAAGTTGTCCTGTCCCCTTAGCAGAAAAACACCCCCAAAGCATAATGTTTCCACCTCCATGTTTGACGGTGGGGATGGTGTTCTTGGGGTCATAGGCAGCATTTCTCCTCCTCCAAACACGGCGAGTTGAGTTGATGCCACAGAGCTCCATTTTGGTCTCATATGACCACAACACTTAACACCCAGTTGTCCTCTGAATCATTCAGATGTTCAATGGCAAACTTCAGACGGGCATGTATATGTGCTTTCTTGAGCAGGGGGACCTTGCGGGCGCTGCAGGATTTCAGTCCTTCACGGCGTAGTGTGTTACCAATTGTTTTCTTGGTGACTATGGTCCCAGCTGCCTTGAGATCATTGACAAGATCCTCCCGTGTAGTTCTGGGCTGATTCCTCACCATTCTCATGATCATTGCAACTCCACGAGGTGAGATATTGCATGGAGCCCCAGGCCGAGGGAGATTAACAGTCATTTTGTGTTTCTTCCATTTGCAAATAATCGCACCAACTGTTGTTACCTTCTCACCAAGCTGCTTGGCAATGGTCTTGTAGCCCATTCCAGCCTTGTGTAGGTCTACAATCTTGTCCCTGACATCCTTGGAGAGCTCTTTGATCTTGGCCATGGTGGAGAGTTTGGAATCTGATTGATTGATTGCTTCTGTGGACAAGTGTCTTTTATACAGGTAACAATCTGAGATTAGGAGCACTCCCTTTAAGAGTGTGCTCCTAATCTCAGCTCGTTACCTGTATAAAAGACACCTGGGAGCCAGAAATCTTTCTGATTGAGAGGGGGTCAAATACTTATTTCCTTCATGAAAATACAAATGAATTTATAACATTTTTGACATGCGTTTTTCTGGATTTTTTTGTTGTTATTCTGTCTCTCACTGTTCAAATAAACCTACCATTAAAATTATAGACTGATCATTTCTTTGTCAGTGGGAAAACGTACAAAATCAGCAGGGGATCAAATACTTTTTTCCCTCACTGTACTATGCCCTTCAATAGCTCAGCAGTAAGCCTGTGTGGAGCCATGCACAGTTTTGGGCACAGTTGATGTATCTACGAGTCATCTCAGCCAGTTAGCCATAACACCTTGGTCTGTCCCATGAACTCATGCCAGCGAGCATTAGACACCTCACGTGGCCTAAAAGTGCACCTAACCTGCCACAGGCGTTGTGGTAACATCACCGTCGCTTAGTAGAGAGTGGTAGATGTTGTTGTTGATGCTAGGGCCGTGCATCACCTTGAGGTCCAAAAGGCAGTCAGTAATCTCAGAACTTTCGCTGAGCACCACCAGTGAGTCAGGCAGCCCGTAGCGGCCCAGAGGCTTGGGTTTGTCCGTGCAGTACAAGCTCTAGCAATTAGCAAGCGTGAGCACAAAAGGTGAACTAGAGGTCAGAGCTCCTGCACAGTGAATCATCATCAGCAGCCATGATGAACCCACTGCTGGATAAGACCTCAAGCCATCCCCATTTCTCACGGTCTTGCAATGTCACAATCCATCCAGCAGCTTCACACGAGTATATTTTATCACTTAATCTCTGCAGTGGACGAACTATTGGGCGCAATCCCTTCCTTGGTTGACTCCATAGTTATCTCTCAACCATCAGCCATTGTGTTTTTTTATTAATGTGTTCTGCGCAAGGCCACTTGTTTTTTTCTTCTGGGTTCTTTCGGTAAAGTCACGTAGAATGGGAATAAAAGATTTTTATTATTTAAATATTTTTTATTATTTTATTCCCATTCTACGTGACTTTACCGAAAGAACCCAGAAGATGAATCACTGCAGTCACGAAAGCTTTAAATCGAAAATTAAAACCACTTGTTTTTATTAAGTAAAAATATTGTTTTAACCCTGTTTTTAATCCGCATATGTTCCCATGTTCCCCTTTCTGTCTCTTTGTAATTCCAAGCACATCCATATCTCACACATATCTCTTTCATCACTAAGAGGCACACATATTGAAAAGTCAATATTTACTTGTCATTAAATAATACATTAAATTACAGCTGCAAAAACGTAGTGGCCAAAAACATATACTTATTGCTTTTGTCTGCCAGAAATCCCACACTGCTTTCACTCGGTAATGCAAACACATTCTCTATGCAGCATGTATTCACAAGCATGAGCTGGATTTTTTACAAATGTAGTAATAATTCCTGGGGTTCAAGTAGATGCACCTGGTCACAGTGACAATGCAAACAACGATATGCAATACATATAACGATGGCAAAACACCACTAGTACAACGTAATATTGCTTTTGTAATCAGCATGAGGAGACAGTGTGGCAGAATTGCCAAGTTTATAGCTGTAGTTAGCATAAACACATTGCACAAACACACAATGCTCCGTGCATGCATGAGGCATCCTGTTTCCAAATGCAAACGTGCACTGCAGTCATATTTACAACATAAAATTACATACCAGGTCCTGCATCTCCTTGTGTAGCCGGCTGACAGCCTTCTTCGTCCCCACAGCAAACACCATGCTGTCCATGTCATCGATGGTCATTGTTACCTTGATGTTCTACAGGAAAGCACAACATTCAGGTGAATTTCCAACGGATAGGCAGTCGATACGTCAGAGAGCGGGTGCCTGAGCAACGGGCGGCAACGTCGTGAAAACACTATTGCTGCAAGAACCCACCATCCACGACCCTGGGCAGTACGTACCACTTGATCTGAGGTGGGCCTCATCATGCGAGCCAGCACGTTCAGCAGATCTTGACGCTTGAGGAACTGTGTCCACACCCAACGCATGGCAATGCAACATGACAACGCGTCACATGTGAGATGTATGCAGTCTTCACGTGTTATGTTTATTTGTTTTCACTTGATTAATAGCTTATCACCTCAATGACCAGACCGTGTTAAGTGTGCTTCATTGGCTGGATCTTCTTCAGTTTGCTTAGGGTAAAACAAAATCAACAAAATGTGTCTTAGTTAAAAAACATTTTTAACATTCTAATTTTTTTATTTTAGAGTGGTACCTCGATATATAAGTCGTAATTCGTTCCAGAAGGTAGGAGTACTTATACCGAAAATGCCGTATACCAAACGAATTTTTCCCATAAGAAATAAATGGAAAGGAAATAATCCGTTCCAGAGTATAAGAAATGATATTTTATATGGCATATTATACATTAATGGGGCTGTATAAAATAATCTAGAAACTACTTATCACTAAAATGCATACATAAATTAAAATAAATGCATAAATAAAATAAATTGAAATAAAATTTACATCACTTTAACTTGCTCAGAGGAGTAGATAGCCTACGAGGATGGTGGTGAGGAAGGGGAGGAGGAGATGTTATTTTTGTAAGGAGAGTCCCCTTCCATTAAAACTTCAGGAAGCTGAAATTCTGGGGGGTTTTATTTTCTCTTTCTCTTTTCTGTCTTTTTTCTTGACTTGGACCTGGTTGCGGCTCACCAGGTTTCAGTTTTACTAAAAATCTGTCCATTGAAGTTTGTTTTTGCCTTCTTCTAAGAATGTTCCTGAACTGTGACATTGTCTGGTCATTCCACACAATACTGTTATGGCTTATTAGAGCCGTAAAAGTATTGTGTACGCGGGTACTGTACGCGGTGACTCATCCCAACCCATACAAGTTCTAGCAAGCGAGGCGTCGTATCCCAAGAAAGGCGTCGTATCCCAAGACATTTTTTTCTCGTCAAAACACGACGTATACCAAATTCGACGTATTCCAAAGCGGTCGTATACCGAGGTATGACTGTACTTCATAAATGTTGCACTTCGATACATTTGTCAGCTGAATTTAAAAAATGAAATAATGTGTTGGGCTCTGCAGCGTAGTTAAATTTAGCTCATGCATGGCTAGAGCTTGACAACTTTGAAGGTGATTATAACTGAAAGGTAGACAAGATGACACTGTAGTCATATCACACTCAGAGCAAGTCCTTCACAGTGAATGTGAGCAAATTTAAATGCATAAAATATATCTTAAAGATACCTAAATGAGTCAAGTGACACTTTTATGAGACATTAAATGCGTTGTCAGATTGTCGTTTTCAGTACTATGTACGTACAAGCAAACAGGGAGCCTGCATGGATGTCCCACCTTGGTGCGAGCAGCAGCCAGTGGCACGCCTATCGAGTGCGCAGACGGTGCCACTGCACCGGGGCCTATGGGCCGGAAGGGCCCATATTTTATTTCTTGCACCAGGGTTCGTGCCGACCACACAAAGCCAGTGGCAGCAGCTCACCTTGAGTTGCACCAGCATGCCCTCGCAGCACACGCGACCCGAGCACCACAGACTGTACACGTGCTCGTTCTCCTGGTTCAGCGCACCAGTGCTCATCACTTCCTTGGCTGTGCCATCGTCACCTGCAATAAGGGACTCGTCATATTCATATTCACGTTACTTTGTCGATCAAGTGGTGGATGAAGGCCTCCTTGCACTCTGTCGACTGGAGGGGTTGTTTGACAATATTTGGCTATACTGGTCAGTGTGGGTTGGTGATGGTGGGGAGGGATGAGGCAAGATTTGTTCCAATATCTGATGTTAGCCATGGCTGGGAATCAAACTCAGAGTTCCATGTTCGTAGCACAGTGCGCTATCAACTACACGACTGCTCAACCTGATGACTCATTGCTATGACTTATTCATAGGTAAAGGACAGGTACAATTGTTTGCAAGATATATTAAAACTATGCTAATTCACAATAATTGCTGTTGTGCTGAATAGTCACCATAGAAAAATACATTGAATCACTTATTGTCTTAATGAATAGTTTTTTTGTATTATTGTGTTTTGTGTGGTTCACATAATTCTTGAAACCACAAGAAATGCTAAATGTACTGCATCATTATGAAATATAATGCATTTTTAAGTGGAATTGTGACCATATATCATGAGAATATATGAAAAATTTGGGGGAGTTATATATCATATACATGTCCTCTATGTAATATATGACTTTAAATCACATAAACATTACTCAAGTGTGAAATTTTACGGTAATTTTACAAAAAGTGCTTTACAATATTTTAGGGAATATACATTTCCACAATGCGTGATATATGTGAAGACATTCGACATGTAACATGACTGTGGTCACAGTATATGGGTCATTTAAATCCTATTAGAGTAATTAGACCATCAACTTGAAGACCCATTAAGTATGTAACAAATACAGTTCGCTTAGGCTAAAACGTGGATACTGTATGAAATGTGGATACTGTATTTATCAAATACAATGTTATATATGGCAACGAATTCTGTTTAAGTGTAAACCAACCCCTGACTTAAGCTCAGCATGACAAATTAAATACTCAATTTCATTACACGGTGAAATTTAAAATGACCAAATACAGTTGTTAAATTAAAGTATTGCTGAGAGGGAATGAAATCCGCAGACAAGTCCATTCAGCGTTATGCGATATTTGATTAGCTGATGAAAAAGCTGACTCTGTGTGCGATGCTTTAATAAGCGCAAGCAAGTTCAGTGTACTTTTAATATAGTGGCGCTTAATGTTACACGCGGAAGAAACACGAGTCCGGCAAACGAGATGGCATACCCACGAGGCTGAAGTTTGCCTCCAGCAGCTCGCGGTGCGAGTTGAACCAGGCCTGGGCAAGGCGGCTGTTCTTATTGCGGCCGATCATGTAGTTCACGATGTAGGCGAGCAGCCCCGTGACCATGAGGATCTCCAGGTAATAGCACTCCCATCCGTTCTGCAAATGGTCTGGCACCTGAGCACAGGACCGCCGACGCAACATGTTACAAGAGTGTCTGCCTCGGTCTAAAAAGATAATGTAAGATTCAATTGTTGTTTATTGCTGCTGGCTGACGAGGTTAGATATGCTACATCGATCTGTTATGTAAAATTGATTAATCTGCTAAAAGTTGCATTCATTCATCAATGCAGGTAATTTTTAATGATGACAGAATTACAAATAAGCTGTTGTCACACGTCAACCACATAAAACGATGAACACAGGGTTCATTAAGCCCACAACATTGTACCTCTTAGCCAGCATTACTCACCACTAAAATGCGAATCGGAGTGTCAATGCTGTGCTTCTTCCCGCCAGACTTGTCCCTGATCCCTTCAAACTCCTCCTCGTCAAACTGTTCAACATCATCCTAACAGTCGCACACGAATAAACGTGCAGACGCACACCCGCATACACAGGCATGAAGACCCTCACTTCGTGGACAAACAAGATGTATGTATAAATATATGTACGCTTGCAACTATTAGGAAGTGTGCATATTTTAAAAAGCAAGCTGCAACAATTGCATTTACAGTGGCACACAAACACAAGTGGACACAAAAAAATATATTATTGAGCAGTGCGCAAATAAAACAGTTGTTTGCATGTTAATCAATGCATTCGGAAACAGATTTGTGTTACACGGGGACAATGGGGCCATGTTGTGCTTGTTAGCCTCTGGCTAAGACCTCGTCAGGATTATCGGAATCTTCAAAATCATCCGCAGCCTCTCCGTTCACTTCATCGTCCTCATCCGAGACCTCTCCGCCATCGTCCTCGTCATCATCAACGGCCCCTGTCGGGCGGGCTGCCCTCTCCGTGCTTGGCCGTGCGTCCTCCCACGGCGCGTGGCTCTTGATGGGGGGTGCTGGGGTACGTTTCCCCCCAGACTCCGGGAAGAAGCCATCCTCGTCCTCGTCCTCACCAAATTCTTCAAACTCCGCAAAGTCGTCCTCATCTCTGTCACGGCCGCCATCGTCATCGTTGTGGCCGTACTGAAAGTGCAGGCTTCCACTTGCCGGGCGGCTCCCGAGAAGAAGCAACAGGACAGCAAGCGGCACAGCTAGCGCCAGCAGAGTGCCCATCCGCATGGCACTGGTGGGGAGGCAGGGAGACAGGGAGCCTAGGCAAGATGGAGGTAGAGAGGCAGGGAGGGAGATGGGGAGACGGGAAGCCAGAGAAGTTGGGATGCAGGCATACAGGGAGGCAGATAGACTGGGAAAGGAAGAGGGTAAGGGGACACATGCAATCCGATATTGGAATTGGCCACACAACAACAGCTGCACCACAACTGCTATCTCCTTTAAGCACGTGTCAAACATTAAAACAAAAAATGTTATAGGGTACTTCTAAAACCTTGGGGTTTGGATCACCATCATTCAGTTACATGCTTCTGTGAACGACTGTCAAATATTATTTAACGTCCACTTTAAAGCAGACTATGCTGTTGTGGTTTGAGTGGTAAGCATACAAATGAGTAGGCTATCCAACCTCTTTAACACAATTAAATTATACACTTTTATAAATATAAAACATTTAGGTAATGAATGGGTCGGCTGCTTTTACAATATGCATAACTGGTTAATTTGAAAACCGATTATAATTAATTAATAATCAACATCAAGTGATATTGGTTCAAAAGTTATCAACCATGTCACGCCATTAATTGCCGGCATTCACCATTCTCTTGAACTTTTCGGACTCCCCAGGCTGGTACATTCCTTCACATCCCCATCTTGATCTCCGTTCCACCTTTTGTCTTAACCCCCCGCGACCTATCCTTCCAAAAGTGTTCTGGAACACCTTCACCATTGTATTCTCTTTTTCACGTGGCCTGCCAAAGCTAGATTTATCATACTGCAAATTATGAGGACCGGATACATCCATTAACGTATCAAACTTTTCAGCGTTCCTTCGCAAGTTCTTCATTCACACACTTCTATTCCCATGAGTTGTTCTAATGATCACGTCACCATCACATTTCGGACGGCCAACGTTCTCTAAATGTTCAAACGTAACCTATTATTTCTCCAACCCATGTCTGATCACGACAATGATGATCCATGTATATATATCCATCCTTGCGGCACAATTCGATTTCACGAGCACTGGGGTTGCCTGTCCAGCACCCCCCCCCCACGCCTCCTCCTTCCTCCCGTCGGTGCCTCCCCCATCCCCAACCCCACATCAGCAGCAGCAGCGGCAGTCATCGAAGTGTGCGACAATGCTCGTGGCCGTCCACTCCGTGTATCCACTGCTTGGCGGTGGCGTGCCTGAGGCCACTACAGAAAAGCCCTCCGGTGCACCCCGTGAGACATTTCCATGTGTGCCATCAGCAGCAGACACAAACTGGCGACCCCCAACACTGCAACCCCCTCCCACCACCACCACCGCCGCCGCCGCTTCAACCTCAACGCCACCACACACTGCCTAATGCCACACACACACGCGCGCTCACACGCCACAGTCCATCACGCCAGCATGTTAGCGTGCGTTTGCAGCTAAAGAATTGTACATTTCGCTCACCTTCCGCGGGTTGTGTTTTTTTCTTCTTCTTCTTCTTCTCCCATATAATTATTAGAGATACGTCGTCTGGGCTATTAATACGAGACGCGTTCGACTGCCGACACGGCCGCGTTGCGTTCCCAAGAGCGGCTTAGCCTGGGCCAGCGGCAGCCGCTAGGGGCGCTACTACACAGCCGTGTGCGCGTTGTGTGAGTCTGTGTGGCAATCAGAACCCTCGAAAAAATTCATGAAACAAATTGGGGACGCACCAGATTTCAGCTCCAATTCTGACGTCGCTACACTCCACGGCGCTTTCGTTTTGGTCTCATCTTCATGACACATCTATCATCTCACGCGTGTCTTACATTTCTTAATATTTAGCTCTTGTCAACATCTGCTATGTCAACCCAGGAGGAGTACATCATCGAATGAGCACACCCTCCCCCCCTCTCCAACCAAGTAATACCTCCTTAGGGCCCCCTCCCCAACGGGACAACACCAACACTACCGGACATCTGTGAGTAAAAAAGAGCTTCACGGATTATCGGATTTCTCCAGGATGAATATTGTTGGTTCTCGCCAAACCTTGCGGGGCGAATGTGAGCCGGGAATTGTGATCCGGTGGGGATGCCTGCGGTTCAATGTGGCAGGAACGCGTGAATCGACACTTGGGTAATCGCATATTCGACTCCCGTGAGACCGATTAAAGCGTGCCGACTCCGTATTGCAGGTGAATCTGTCGATAATCGAGATTCGATTATACGAGGATCTAATTGGAATACGCATACAATGTCTCTTAAAGCTTTCGTGACTGCAGGAATTTATATTATTTGAGTCTTTCGGTAAAGTCACGTAGATAGGTTTAAAGAAAAGAACATTTTTTTTTACAAAAAACTACGACGTTTCGATCACAACACAAGCGATCGTCATTAGGAGGAGAAAAGAGGATGACGATCGCTTGTGTTGTGATCGAAAGGTCGTAGTCTTTATTTATTTATTTTCTTTGAACCTATCTACATGACTTTACCGAAAGACCCAAAGAATATACAATGTCTCCTAGCACATATCTGTCTCCCCACGAAAAACATTTAAAAGTATTTTTTTACGCATGCCATCGGCCCCTACGGCCTTCTGGATGCGCAAAATTCCAGCATCAGTGATTAAAGACAAGCCAACTCAGGATCAGGCTTACTTGAACCAATGCTGGTGAACTGGGTCCTAGTTCCATTATCTAATCGCCACAAAATATCCCAAGTCAAAACGTCTTTGTTCCACCAGAGGTCACTATGCACCCACACTCTCTACCCTCTGCCCTACTCTGCACAATGCACACCCCATGCATGCATTACCAGCGATTCAAGTCGCGTAGTTCGTCTCGTAATAATGATTGACAGCCCTTTGTCTCTTATCCACTGTGAAGTGCATACCTATCGGCGTGTCGATCACTGGCATTGATTTACTCTACCTCACCACGCTAATCAATACGGGTTGAAAGGTGGGTGAGGGACGAGAACTGGTGCATGTATCATTTACAACTTGTTCGACATGGCTTGGAATCTTACTCAGGATAAATACCAAATAAATGGTCAAGCTACATATGGGAAGAATATTAAACGCATCGTGCTGTATTAGTGAGAGTAATTCTAGTTTCACAGTCCTGTTGTAATCCCACTGCCGAATTAAGACGAATCCACGCCGTGTCGATCGTGTGGCTTGTATACTTTATTCTGGTCTGTACGGGAGTGGTGCATTGTTGGCTCAGAACCTGCTCCTGATATCGCTCGATGTGATTGGATTGTTTCGCCGTGTTCTGGAATCGAACTCAACGACGTTCGTTTACGCAGTGAACGAAAGCGGCTGCGCAAAGCCCTCACCGCCCATGCCAAGTGCCGTGCTCCTCATTGGAAAGTGTAAGTAGCGGTGGTGTTGTTATTTTTAATTTGGTGTCAGACGAATGTCACCGTGGAAGGGCACTTTGGGCTGCGCGCACGTGGCTTTGCAGACCTCCGCGTGACGCTGGGATCACGTCACGTGGCGACGCCCTGCGTCACGCGGCGCGAGAAGCGTCACGTGGACCCGCCGTACAGTGCGTACAGTAAGGGGGAGGGTGGTGGTAGTGGCGGCTGCGTGAAACGCGCGTGCGTTCGGCTGTCAATGTCAGTGCCGGGACAAGTGCTTAGTTGTTGTTTCCCGTGCCAGTTCGTCACTCTCTCCTTCATCTCGGCGGACGTCCGAGTTGCGATTGCAGAATAGATTAAGAGGGCCCCCGGGGGGAAAGGAATGGGTCAGATGGCCAGGCAGCCTTAATGTCAGAAGGTACAACAACCCGTAACAGCCCTCACAACCTGGAACGGGTAACACGGTGCATCTGACAGCTTGTCCAGGGCATAAGCCTCCGCTTATAATTTGCTCTCTACCGTGTTTACATGACTGTCATGCACACATTGCCGCCCCTTTATGCGCGTGGCGCCCTTTCCTCAATGCTCGCTTTGCTGTCTCCCGCACGTTGCTAATTCCCGCACGCCTCAATTCACGTCTCCCATGCCGACGTTTCACATTCATTCGTGCATTGCTGTCCCTACATGCCTCTTTTTACGGTCTCCCGTACATTGCAGTTCCTCGTACAGTGTTCTCCCTGTGGCCTTTGCGCTTCTTTTGCGCTTCATCAGTGCCTGCATTGTCGTTTCCCGTGCTAGCATTGCTGCCCCTTTACTTACAGTGCATCCCTGTTATGTTCGCATATACAGTACATCACAGGCTTACATTGCTGCCCCCCTAAATGATTAAATTGCTGCCCCCCTAAATGATTAAATTGCTCTAGCAATTGCTTACAGTGCTCTCCCTCTGCACATTCCTTGTCCAATCTCCGTGCATTAATGTCTCCGATACGTATATTCTTGTCTCCCCCCCCACGCGTATTACATTGCCGTCCCTCGACACACTTCTCTCCCCGAGCTCAGTGCTATCCCACTTGTTTTTGTTGGCCTCGCCATAGTTTATAAACCTGCTAGTGCCCCATGCTGACACAGCTACTCAGCTTTTATAACTGGTCAAAAATGCACATTGCTGCCTCCATGCTTGGCCAGATTTTTTAAATATATGTTTAGCTCTTATTCAAATCACTGCTAAATATAAGCCACCCCACGCCGTCTTAGTCATTGTGTTTTTTTTTTACCACACTTTGCCGTACCAGTCGGTGCGGCTTGGTGAAGCGGGGAGGCCCATGACCGATTGAGATATCGCCACTGATGTTACTCTTGGCCGAACATCAAACGCGTGTCATTAGATTCATAGCACAGTGTGCTAACCACAGCACCACCGCTCCACCCAATTCTGCATTAATTTTTTTTAAAATATTTTATTTCCCATTACAGCTCAGCCACTGCCACCACGGGCAAAGGAGTTGGTGAGACATCCTGCACCGTATTTTCCCACGAGGGAAGAAGGTGACTGACTCTAACAGCCCTGCGCGATGCCGCTGTCAGACTTCATATCCGCCCTCAAGGACAACCCGTACTTCAGCGCGGGATTTGGGTTGGTCGGGGTGGGCACAGCGCTGGCCGTGGCGCGGAAAGGCGGGCAGGCAGCGGCCGTGGCGTTTCGGCGCCACTGCGTGACCACACTGGAGGTGTCGAGTCGGGACAAGAGCTATCACTGGCTTTTGAGCTGGGTGACGCACCATGCGGAACACACGCAGCACTTGAGCGTGGAGACCACCTTCCTGCAGCACGAGAGCGGCCGCGTGGCCACCCACTTCGACTTCGTGCCCAGCCCTGGCACCCACGTCATCTGGTGCGAGGGTGCTCATCCACCGGAGAAAATTGCTCACGTCTCCACCACACACACACACACCTGGCGCGTTTTCGAGGGACACCGAAAGAAGCGTAAATGCCATTTTAAATAATTGCACGTGGTTCACCCCGTGTGCGTGCTGTGGCCAGGTACAAGATGAACTTGATCCGGATCGAGCGGAACCGAGAGAAGCAGATGTTGGATCTCAACACGGGTATTCCCTTTGAAACTGTGACGTTCACCTCCTTCGGACGAAATCGGCAGCTCTATTTCAACATCCTCAATGAAGGTGATCAGATGTTCCCCACCAAAGACAACTTCACTTCTTGAATTCGACGCCTGGCCAATAGTTTGAGTACACTGTGCAGTGCCACGTAAACTATGCCCCTTAGTGATATTTTCTTTGTAGTATGTAAATATGAAATGTGAATATGAAAACATATAAATATACATATTAACAGGGCATTTATAAATAGGGCTTAAACGCTCACTCAATATTTTCTGGATTACTGATAGACGAGTTGGCCTGTGATTGGTATCCACAGCCTTAGCAAGATGTATATACTAGATGAACTGCAGGGTGCGGAGATGTTTTTCAGGCTGCCAACCCACAGAGACTCGGCTAAAGTGAAGTCCTGCATGCTTTCCAATCTTAGCTGACATTATAATCAGTCCACTGCTGGATGAAGGCCTCTAAGCCATCGCCGTCACAGTCATGTGATGTAACAATCCACCTAGCACCTGCACATGAGCTGTTCTCATCGCTCCATATCTGCAGTGGACGTATTTTTGGGTGTAAGCTGAGAGGCACCATTAATATGGTGTGTAAAACAAGGTGTGTGTGTGTGTATGTGTTGATGTGCTCTAATGCAGCACGGGAGTTGGCGCTGAGGCAGGAGGAGGGCAAGACGGTGATGTACACGGCCATGGGCGCCGAGTGGCGGCCGTTTGGGTTCCCGCGCCGACGCCGCCCACTCAATTCTGTGGTGCTGCACGATGGGGTCGCTGACAAGATCAAGCAAGACGTGCATGAATTCATCAGCAACCCCAAGTGGTACTTGGATCGTGGTATGCAAGCCTCCTTGTGTGCTTTACATTGGTATTCTTTTATTTTATTCGCTTTCTCACCTGCACCCATAAACGGTACCACATCACCCTAATCCCTCCACTGGCTTCAATCCAATCCCGATTCATTTTCAAGATCGCACTCAATGTTTTCAATATCCTGCATGGACTTGCCCCTGCCGTTTTCATCTCGCGCTACTCCTCAACACGCTGTCTAATCAAGTGACCGAGCCTTTCTTTGGAAGCCCCCAGTCAACCTTTGATCAGTGAGAGGTTGCTCTTTCTCCACTGCTGCCTGCATTGTCTGGAACTCATTGTTGACTCTGCCCCTATTGAAGTACAGTATAACCCCAACAATTTATTTCCTCGGAACGCCTTTATCTACAAAATAAATATGCTCACAGTTTCTGTATAGTGTCTTGAGATGTGGTCTCGTTCATCCTATACATTAATACAAATTGTATTGAAAAACAATACTACAAATTATGATACATATTGGCAGTATGTAAATACTTTTTTCGTCTAGTATTAAAGCTTTCGTGACTGCATAAAATTGCTCATTGTTTTTTTCGGGAAAAAGTCACGTATGTAGAAAAACAATTAGAGACTTCTGCCAGGAAGTGTCTAACTGTGTTGTTGGCCTGACTGGATGTGCTTCACATAATGTTTTTTCAGGTTTGTTGAATTCTCGTCTCTCATCTTTTTGTTGTATTTACCTCCGTGATTTGTTCTTGACACCTAATGAAGATCGCTTGCGTTGTGATCGAAACGTCGTGATTGTTTTTTGTTTTAATATAATTTTATTGTATTTCTACATACGTGACTTTACCGAAAAAACCAATGAGTACTTTTTTTGTCTCTTGTGTACAGGCATCCCCTACCGCCGAGGCTATCTGCTTTATGGGCCACCAGGTTGTGGCAAGAGCAGCTTCATGTGAGCTCCACAACTCACCGATGCTGCATAGACATCACATTCAAGCTGGCGTATATTGCACTGCATTAATTTTGTGAATGCTTAATATTAGATACGGTCACCTCCACTTGTGTATTTCCTATGTAAAATGCAATTTGGTGTTATGCAAGAAGTTACTGGTAACTTTCTTCATGTTAATGAGTAAGCATGTCAGTGATTAATTAAAATTGTATCTTATTGTTGGGATATGTGCATAAAATAAAACCTGAATGATATAATGAGTTAGTACTTATGCAAAATATATATAATTGTTACCTTCAGGCTAATAAAGTAAAGGGAACAGATTAAATGATGGCGATTAAATCCGTGTGTGAATAAATCACCCCGAATGTGCCCCATCTGGAAATGTTAGAAGCTAACCAGACTTGATCCTGGATAGTGCTTGGCTGAATCACCACTATACATATAATTAATACATGTCATAATCTGCTGTGGGGCTGTGCTACATTATAAGCAGAGGGGAGTATAGCAGATTCCATGTATATGCTGTACCATGCTATGTAATCTATGTTCCCACCTTCAAATAACCCTCACTTTATGCACAGCATCAGGAGGGCCTCATCCAGAAGTGGATTGAAAGGACTTTAAAATTATGATCACATGCAAATATTATCTGGATGCTAATGGGATGAACCAGATGGAATAAACCTGTCTCTTGGTCAGTGCCCCTTTGATGTGTACTGTCGACCTGCAGCACAGCACTGGCTGGCAAGCTCGAGTACAGCATCTGCCTTCTGAGCCTGAGCGACCGTAGCCTCTCGGACGACCGACTCAACCACCTGCTGAGCGTCGCTCCACAGCAGACGCTCATTCTGCTGGAGGATGTCGACGCAGCCTTCGTCAGTCGAGAAACGTCGACTGAAAGTACGAATGTCCAGTAACTTGCAAACAAAAAAAGGCAAAGGTCACCTATATAGCCTACACAGACAGGGAAAGTGCTGTTAATGCGCACATATTAAGACTGGGATGGGGCACGAGGGAGTGGTGTGGCCAGAACCATGCCAGGCAGCCTTTGTCTCCCCAGTGCTGATGTTTAACTAGATTGTTTGGTGGGCATGGGTACGAATTCTATCTCAGATTTACAGATAGTCTGCTGTGGAAACATTATTAAATTATTACTTAATATAAATTGTATTCCAAAACTTCACGTGGGTCGTAATTTATTTTTTATTTTCACTGAGAACAAATGCGCAAAATTGAACTACGTTTCCTGTGTACCTCTGACGTCCAAACAACCTGGCATCCCTCATGACTGATTTATGCAGATCCTTCAGCTTACCAGGGACTGGGGCGTCTCACCTTCAGTGGACTTCTTAATGCGCTGGACGGAGTGGCGTCCACTGAGGCCCGCATCGTCTTTATGACCACAAACCACATCGACAGGTAGGAGATTTGACTACACGTCTTCTAAGGTTTAAATCTGTATCCCCTGTGATCTTTAATAACGTTTATTTTCAGTGTCAATTTATAAACTAAATTGATGTATGTATATTTGTTATAGAGCAATGGTATTTATTCACGAAGTAGAAAAATCATATGTACATACATTATTTAACTCTGTCCTCATTCAAGCCAGCATGAGATGACGTCATATGTGATATGACATGTGATATCAGGAGATAACATCACACATAAGGAGAGTCATTGGCAGGAAGCAAGCACATGCTGTGTGACATCATTGTCTGAAAAGGATTTTATTTAATCTTTTGTGTTTTGTTATCACCACATTTTACGAAACCCTTTGATCAATTTGTCCAGTTTTCTAAACGACAAGTCCCTTATAGCAATACATTCTTAATATGAACATTGAGTATATATTGGATTTTTTTCCAAATATAGTTATGTCCTCACTATGGACAGAAACAGGCCAGAGCTAATGTATTGACACTTTCAACCTTTTTTGTGAAACATTGATAGAACAACTGCCGATCTGCACAGAGCAGCATAAAATAGATACTTTCTCCCTGTCACTTCATGGATTTTCCTGTATTTCAGGTTGGATCCAGCCCTGATCCGCCCTGGACGCGTGGATTTCAAGCAGTATGTGGGCTACTGCTCGTCCTGGCAGCTGGAACAGATGTTCCTTCGCTTCTACCCGGACGAACCAATCGATGCAGCACGTAACTTCGCAGGCGCACTTGCTGATCTGGCTGTGAAGGTGACCGGGAATACTGAGTCGCTGCAGCTGAGTCCAGCACAAGTGCAGGGGCATTTCATGCTGTACAAAATGGACCCACAGGGTGCCATTTGTAATGTTGGCGACCTCGCAAAGTGATTTACCGAGTTGACCCATGGGGCCACAAAAACTCTGCTGACATGTGACAAGCATGCAGCCTGCAGCTTCGATATATCTCACTCTACGAATGTGCCATGAGAAGAGGATGGTGGACGGAGGCTTGTTATCTTCTTCACTTACTAGAATTGTCAAGGAAAGAGGTTGATTGTGAATGAGGAGCAGCACGCATCGACCAGCTCAGGATAATTGTTCTGCCAGTGGGCTGCATCGACCAAGATTGTTGTGCTTTTGCAATCAATATTAAAATGAAGGTTTTCACGTGGAAGTCGCAATGCAGTGATTTGGAGAATTGCAGATGAACTTAAATTGCTTGATGGACCTGATTTTGATATAATAACGTATATTTATTGTTCATTTGTCATTGCTCTTCAGAAATAAAAACATGAGACTCGCCTGTGACGAATAGTTGTTCTTTTTATAGGCTATTTACGATGTGTTTTTTGTACTAAATCAATTTACTGTGTATATTTGTTCTTACAAATGTAATCACCACTATCCTTGCCATGTCCATTTGGTTGAATTGGGACAGCATGGTTAGCTGTCATTGAAATAACACCAGTAGGTAGGGTGTCTGGAATTTAAACTTGTTCACTGAGAGATTAGCACAACATTTGTTTTTGCTTAAAATACAATTATCGTATTGGTTTTAAAATGTCAGCATGTCTCCATTGCATTGTACTTTGTACAAATACTATATTACTGAATATAAACTAAGCCAGAAACTGGTTTCGCACTCGATTTACACGTGCTGGTTTTTTTCGTCTTTAAAATAAATTATTTATGTCAAATATACCACGAATATGACTGTCCATTTGTCATGGAACTCAGCAACTAACAGATCAGGGCAGCATTGTATTAGATGGGGCAGTTTCAAACAACAGTAAAAAAAAGAGTTAACTTTCCATTCCAATCCACTTTTCCATCCGACCTATTGATTACTGCTGAAAGGTCTGCCTCTGGGAATCATCTACTGTTTGTGGAGTCCCCACATCCACACCAAGAGGCCCTTGAGCTTGGCTTGTGTCAACACACGTTTTAAATCTGCAAATTATGAAAAAAAATCATAACAAAAACAATGCGGGCTGGAAAACCACGTTTCAAATAAAAAAACGTAATTTCCAGAAATAGTGCATTGTGGTTCTCAGAGACAGACTTTGCAGATGTGAGCATTGGTGACTGTGCTGATGAGTCCTAATTATGACGAAATCGATCCACAGTTGCCTTACCATTGCGTCCCTACCACTGTCACATTTTCTCAGGTAATGTATGGTGCTCTAAGACAAGACCGACCAACAATTCCTCTTCTTCAGCAAGCACTGACGGTGGGGGGGGGGGGGGGGGGGTTCACCAATTGTCGTGTGCCTTTGACGCATTTTCACGTCTTGTTTGAAACTTCTGTTGAGGAGTTCCCGACGACGACGACTCGGAGACGGCTTGAAGGTCAGGGCTTTCGCCAAAGGTTTATTATAGTATATTACAATTACACAAAGGGTGTGACAACTTCCCAGGGGTTTAGATGTCCTACACTACGTCCTGGTCCAGCCCGGCTATCTCCGGTCTCTCTCCCTCGAGTCGGATGGGGGAATTTGCCAACCTCACCGACCGGGAAGAGCAGCACCTCCTACGGCTACCACCGGATTCACTCTTCACTCGATCCCTCTCTACCCCTGGTTGATCTTCTTTGGTTCTTTCGGTAAAGTCACGTAGAATGAGAATGAAATAATAAATTGATAAAATAAAATAACACAATAATATTCTCACGACGTTTCGGCCACAACACAAGCGGCCTTCATCAGGTGAAGGGACGAGACTGTCTGGTAGGACAGCGCTGGAGTGAAAAAAGCCACGTTCAGATCACGACCTTTAAGCTGTGTCAGAAGAAACAGAGCACCTTGACAAAGGAATTAGCATAGAATTTAGCATTGAAATGGCCGAGTGATTAGCTTGTGACTGGTCACAGAAATGGCTATGTTAAAGTTAAAGCATACACATCTGCAGAGGCACCCCTTGACAAAGGAATTAGCATAGAATTTAGCATTGAAATAGCTAAGTTAAAGCATACACATCCGCAGAGGCACCCCTTGACAAAGGAATTAGCATAGAATTTAGCATTGAAATAGCTGAGTGATTAGCTTGTAACTGGTCACAGAAATAGCTATTTTAAAGTCAGAGCATACACATTCACCGAGGCACCGAGTACAAATCAAACAGGAGAATTTAGCATTGAAATAACTGAGTGATTAGCTAGTGACTAGTCACAGAAATGGCTATGTTGAAGTCAAGGTCTACACATCTGAGCTATTCACAGTAACTGGGTATACAATACAATGTATAATGAATACTATATAGTGAACCAATAAAAAAACTAAAATATAAATTACCTTAATGTTTTGATTTAAAGCTTTCGTGACTGCAGTAATTCATATTCTTAGTTTTTTCGGTAAAGTCACGTTGAAAGGAAACAACAAAATAATAAAATATATAAAACAATAAAAAATTCTCACGACGTTTCGACCATAACTCAAACGGTCGTCTTCAGGTGTGTTGGTTTGCATAAATTTATTTTTAAACGGCGCATTTATTTATTTAAAAACGTTTGCGCCACGCGCAACGATTTGGCAGTTTATTTAGGACTAGTCCATCTATATTCTGAAAAGAGGAGGGGGGAGACGATTTTTTATAATATATGCTGTCTGAAAGCCACTGTAAGCGTGAACAATCAATTAAGACCTGAAATGGTTTATCAAATCTTTCCAATGATTGCTAAGATAGAATCCATCTTCTCGGTTGAAATTGTCTCTGTGCTTGTATATGTGGATAGCCTCATGAAAGAATCTCTCATGGAAGCCAGATGGCTTACAAAGAACCTCTGTCTTGGAAAAGTCAATGGCATGTGAGCCTACTGAATTAGAACAATGATCTGCCACGGCCGAGGTGTTGGTCCTACCGTGTTTAAGGTCTGCTTTGTGTTCATGGGGTAATACCAATCGCATTTACACTGACCTCTGCTGCTGTAACTTCTTCTAATGCGAAACGAATTCTTTTCAAAACTAGCTTAGCTCTTATCTCAGAAAAAATCAGACTTATACGCACCGAACTAGATCAGTTAGACAAGACACTCTACAAATCACACTTATCATTGACGGCAACAATGTCCACATCCGATTGGGAACATGTAGACAATATGACTGCCTCTTCAGCTGCTACTATGTCGACCAAATGTAAGGAAAACCTGATTTCCAAATTTAACCTCCTCTTCAACAAAAGACCGGACACACACACCAAAAAGTTAGACGTTAATAAAGTCGTAATTAATCGCGCGCATGACGCCACGTTCCGTGACGTCATCGCACTGGACGGCACACATGACGTCACGTCCCCATTTTACTCCTCTACACTTAAATTTTGATTTAAAGCTTTCGTGACTGCAGTAATTCATATTCTTAGCTCTTTCGGTAAAGTCACGTTGAAGGGAAAAATAAAATAATAAAATATATAGAAAACAATAAAAAAAATTCTCACGTTTCGACCATAACGCAAACGTCGTGAGAATTTTTATTGTTTTATATATATTATTGTTTCCCTTCAACGTGACTTTACCGAAAGAGCTAAGAATATCATCTACACTTCTTTGACGAGACTTTTATCCCCCCCGCCTCCCACACGAAAAAAAAACCTATGGAACGCGTCACACAGAAGCCATTCGAGTGTTTAGACAGATGTCGCCGTCGCCGCTGTCCGTACTCGGTCAGAAGCCGCGGTCCACCGCGCGGGTGGTAGAAGTGCGCATGCGCGATCAGCGACAGCCGTTGACGGCTCCACCCGGGGTCCAACTCCGCCCGCTTCGTCTTGCTCGGCCGCACCATCGCAGCCATGCACAGCCTGGCGACCGGCACCGTGAGTTCCGTACCGCCGCCGCCGCCGTCGTCGTCCTTTTGAGTCGTAATCGCTCCGAGTATTGCCCTGTCCGCCGAGTTTGGCGTTCGGGGTTGGAAGGGCCTCGGCGGCGGCGGTGGCGGCCATTGTGAGAGCTCGTTGTTAGGGCTCCGTGCCGACGCGGACCAATGAGCGTCGTGCTTACTGGCGTGGTGGTCGGGGGGTGGGGGGTTGGTCCATAAATGAAACGCAATTGTGAACAACTTAGTGAATTAGAAGGCAGTTTATAACAGCTGGCCCTACATTTTTTACACGTTTCGGACACAGGCTGTGTGACCTGGCGTGTCAACGAGTCGACTGCGTGGATGTTTTTTTAAAAAAATGTGTCTATTCTGAGGCGTCTCGCCGCGTGAACGTGGAGTTTCCACTCCTGGCTCAGCGCGTGGGGGAGGGAGCTTGTGGGGGTTGAGGTTTTCATCGCGCCGTCGAATGGACCGAGAGAGATTGCCTCGCACAAAGCCGCCTCTCTCGTGTCGAGTAGTGGACGTAAACAACTCCCATGGTGGCGGGCGTCTCCACGCGAGTTGTATCGTTGATAAAAGGGGCGCGTCTGCGCGCATTTTTTTTCTTCTTCGGTAAAGCCACGTTAATTGACGAGAGAGACGATAAACGCGCGCGTTCGCGTTCAACATCTACGGCATCTTGTTTACCTCTAGGCAACAAACGCGCACGGGTGAAGGCGCCCTGCGTTCGTGTTTACGCCCGTCGTCGTCGTCATGGTTTGGGGCCCCCTCCATTTAACCATGCGACAACCCAAAGTATTGTACAAACAAACAAAAATAACGTTACGTTTGGCGCCTTCTATGATCAAGATGTTTTAAATCGCTTAAAGAAGACGATTGGTCAAAACTAGTGCAATATAAACGCGAAAAGTCAATGCTTGCATTTATAGTGTGTTCGTAATCATTGTTCTTGCATGCTTTGTATGCACTGTACAGTACTATACCGGTATATTCAAATTGCAGTAGCCAACGTGGTGAATTATGGTAAAGCAACCCCAATGACGCCACCCACGCGTGGGTAAAGCGTTCAGCTGTGCATTGCCAGGGCCGTAAATAAAATCAAATGCTCATGTGGACCTTCACGGGGTGACATTACGAATAGGGACGTCCAAATGCAAAGACCACCTGAAGGTGGTGGTGGTAAAAAAAGGCACCACAACCCGCGTTCACAGTGGGGGTTAAAGCGACATGGGCCCGTTGTACAGGTCTTTACCACGTGCACAGATGTCATCCATACTCGCATCAACTTCAAAAATGTCAAGTGTGTCTTTTATAGAAATAACATTTACAAAATCACTGAGTTATGTTTGTAAATTACACAATGTTACGTCTGAGAAAATATAAAATACAAGTTTTTTTTTGCTTTAAATCACGAGTATTGTTGTGTCTGTCTTTGTGGACTGTAAAATGCCTTTAGAAACGTTGCACAATAAAACGTCTAACTTCAAATATGCCCCCATCATTTGATGAGGTTTTACTGGTATATTTGTAGACGTGTCTATGGGTACTCGCTGAGCTACGGTCCCAGTCACGTGACTTCGATTCCTGGCTCCATACAGCACAAGTCGCAGTTAGATTTTAAATTTGACTGAGCTTCCTCCAAGTCATCTCAGCCTTTATTAGTACCCTGTGTGGTGTAGTGAACGTGCTTACCTCATCTTTAACCGTCGGCCTTCGTACATGATCCCTAGCAGCACCAGCAAACGGCTTGTAATCGATTAAATATTATAACGCACTTAAGATTTAATCATAATTCACCACGCTGATCAGTGTAGTTTGGTATACGTAGGGAGCATAGACGTTGGAGGGAATACAGTACAATTAATTTTCCTGCACTGCCCTTTGCTGCCCACTAGGTAATGTAGTCCCTCTGCCATCAAATTACCTGATTTGCCCGGTAGCTGCCCATCCAAGCTCTATCGAGGCGTAAACCCAATTTGCTTTCTAGATCTGCCAAGATTTGGTACGTTCCAGGTAATTCAATTATGTACAGTCGCCGCATCGCAAATGTTTTCATCTTGTGCGTACACTAATGTACACGTTTCACATCACACGGAACGCAACTGGACCATCACAGGTTGACCGAGAGAAGATCTACACGTGGATCAATGAGTTGTCAAGCCCCGACACGCGGGAGAATGCACTGTTGGAACTCAGCAAGAAGCGCGAGTCCGTGCCAGATCTGGCGCCCATGCTGTGGCACTCGTTCGGAACCATCGCGGCCCTCCTCCAGGTAAAGCTCCTCGGTGTTGAGAGCTACATTGGCCAACCTTTAACTGTGCACCACAGCTGATTAACTCGTTGACCACCGTACGACTCACTACGGGGGTGTATTGCGCTTGTTTGCTTTTCTCGGAGGGCCAGGCAATGCACCAATGGCCATTGTTGCGTTCTTGACCTCGACATGCATTTGGCCACTGAGGAAGGAATAAGGAAATAGTTTGGCTACCGTACCACTGAGGAGCAGTCCAGTTGTGGGGTCATCGGTGTGTTAAGGTGCCCCTTTTCACACAGACTATTTTTTCAGCACTAAGGCCTCTGTGTATGAGATATGACTTTGTTACAAAGGTGTCAAGAGAAATGTGTAAGCTTTGAGTTTGATTGTAAAACCTAAGTACACGGCAAAAAAAGCTCAAACAGCTAACATATATTTATTTGCAGGAAATTGTAAATATCTACCCATCAATCAACCCGGCGACGCTGACAGCACACCAATCCAACCGCGTGTGCAATGCACTGGCTTTGCTGCAGTGTGTGGCCTCGCACCCAGAGACAAGGCAAGTTTATTCTCGCTAATTATTGTGGACATCTTTATTTAAAAGTTAATAAGAATGATTTCATAAGGCATTAACTGTATACCTAGGTGAGAATTAATTCAGACAATATCTTTTGCAAGGAAGACCTGGTATTTAATAAAGTACAGAGCAGAAATGTCTGTGTTGGAAATGTAAATTAAATCAAGGAACTGAGAGTAAAAAATAATAAAAATGGGCCCATGTAAAAGATAAAGGTGCAGCCCTGAAATGTATTACTCACACCTGCTGGCAGAAGGGCCTCCACTAGAGAGAGCTCTAGAACGCTGGCTTTGGACTTGGAAGAGGTGGTAGTACCCACACTTTACCCCACCAGACACGACCTACCAATCAACTGACAATGGGCTCATACAGTAATACACATTCAGGTAATATATTACTTTGCCGTTAAAATATCTTTTTTTTCAGGTCTGCCTTCCTATCTGCCCACATTCCTCTCTTCCTGTATCCATTTCTTCACACCGTGAGCAAGACTCGGCCATTTGAGTACCTTCGTCTCACCAGCCTAGGAGTCATTGGTGAGTTGGATTGTTATTAAAAAAAACTTCAAACGCAAAATGTGTGTGAGTTGACTTAAAAAAAGGACAGTTTTGACGATTGTTCTAAAGAAAATACATTTGTGGTGACAGGTGCCTTGGTGAAGCCTGATGAACAGGAAGTCATCAATTTCCTGCTGACCACTGAGATCATCCCTCTGTGCCTGAGAATCATGGAGTCTGGGAGTGAGCTATCAAAAACGGTGCGCTTTGGTCCGTATATTATAATTTGTTAATGTGATGCACAACTTAAGTGTTTAAACAATATTTTGTTGACTAAGCTCAATCAGGTATGTGATGCTTTGGGTTCTAGACACATGTTAGCAAATGTTCCCTGTTGTCTCATCTTTGGTGAAATAGTTCTGACATATCCACCAACAATAACGCAAGTTGCCTAAATGATGTGTTTTAGGTATTTAATTGTAATGTAATTGAAACATTGTTTTGTTTGCATGATTGCAGGTGGCTACATTCATATTACAGAAGATTCTTTTGGATGATACAGGCCTTGCTTACATTTGTCAAACTTATGAGAGATTCTCCCATGTTGCCATGATTCTTGTAAGTAAATTGCCTCTGCTAATACATTGCATTCATTATTTAAAAGAGCATTGACTATATATTTGTCCACTTGAACATGACCTTGATATGACCCAAAATGTGTTTTTGTGGGTGTGTTTTCAGGGCAAGATGGTGCTTGCCCTGTCCAAGGAACCATCCGCTCGTCTTCTCAAGCACGTTGTTCGCTGCTACCTCCGTCTTTCTGACAATCCCAGGTTTATTGATTTTCTTAATACACGACTGTCTTGTATTTGATTGTGAAAGGGATGCTTTCGTATTGCCAATGAAGAGCAACTATTTGAAATTCGGTTGTGATTTAGCCATTTATTTGCTTTGTCTGAGAGTTAGTGATTGTAGATACATTTGCCTTAAAATGTATACAGTATTTCGGGCAGGGCGAAGTTATATGATCCATAGTTTAGTTTTCATAGCTACAGTCGCAGACGGGAGAGTTTAATTTCTCAATTGTGCATTAGGTGTCCACATTTGCATGATTTGTGTGGATATGGTTAATTGCTTCCCATTGTTTCTGTGGAATAATAAAGCTGGGGCAGTCTGGTAGTGGGATCACCGATCAGATGTTTGTTCAGCACATTGCTCAAAGCCACATTGGTCGATACTGAAATCCACTCCAGGCATAGTTTGTGTATGGTTCCAAAGCTGCTTTATGGACCTCCGATGTTGACATGCAGTGTTGTTCAGATCATTGTTGGTTGACAGGTTTGGGTCATCTTCTGATTGGTGAACTTCACAAAGTGTTGCAGCATTGCAGCAAATATCCAGTGCTGTAATATTAATTTCACAGTACATGAAGCCAAGGCACTGGCATAGATTTGTAAAGTTCCTGTAGTGGTCTGCATCAACATTCATTTGGGTGTCAATGAGTTGATCGTCGTGGCTTTTTTAGAAAACTGGGGCATAGAACACTGGTTGAGTATGGAAGGGTGATGGCCAATGTCTGAAGCCCCAAGGTTTCCATCCTCCAGCTCCGACTGATTAATTTTTGAACGGACTTCACCCTTGTTTTGGTTTTGCCAGCGGCTTTTTTCAGTTTGTGGACAAGTGTCAAGCCAAGGTAGGTCGGTGAACTGATTCTGGCTAATCCTTGCTAAAACCAGTTAAACCAATTCAAATTTGCATATTTCACAAAATTAGCTGAACAAAGATACCTCATGTACCCTAGATAATAATAGCTTCTAATTTTGCTATTTTTTTTCTACTATGTACTGTTTATTTCTTGGTTTTATCACGTAGCATCTATGTATTGTTGCAAACACAATGCCATGTTACAATACATAAAACATAAGCAATAAACCAATGCTTTAAAAATTTCATGGGATCTATCAAATTACTTTGATAATATTTTACCGTGTAAACATGCTGCTCTTCTAAGACGTAAGTTTCTGTATGTCTGCATCTCAATCTCTCCTTGTGTCTCTCAGGACAGACACAAATGGAGATACAAAGACAGATACAGCAGGAGGAAAACAGACAAGGATAGACAAGGAGGCAGACAAGTAGACGCACAAAACAAGGACATTGAGAGCCTGAAATAGAGACTAACCGTTGGTTTTATGTGATGGCCAAAAATTATAATTGAGTCGCCGCCAAATAATGGAACAAGTCCAAGTGGATCTCTGTCATCGAGATAGAGCAATGAATTCAGCTAATGTGCAGGTGCTGGATAGGCTATTGCCACTGGTGGAACCAGTGGGGGGAGGTGGGGTGGCACATGCCCCCCCAATGATCCGAGCGAAATCCCAAATTTCGATCGGATCATTGGGGGTTATTAGGAATAAATCGGCATTTTGCGACCCCCACTGCCACTGTGTAGTATATTATAATGTGCCAGGGACTCTGAGATGATAGGACAAAAGTCTGAGTCCATAATTGGCAATAAGTAACGGCAAAGCAGTTATAAGTGACTCAGAATTCTGCGCAGTTGCGTATACAGTACACGACTTCCCTGAAGGTTAGTTAGCGTGATGCCGATCACACAACGCGGTTCGAATTCGACCCTCGATCGATGGCTGCGCCATCGCCGCACACGCGTCGAATAAAAAGCAAGGGACAAGTCCTTACTTACTAGCAACTACTTTTTCATTGCTGGAGGGGTTGCCCCACCCACTTGAAAATCCTGGCTCCGTCATTGGCTATTGCATTGTAGGATCCTGAGATGTAGCTGCATCGACTTAGCCTCAACAGGTGGTTGGTAACATCACTTTCTCCAATAGTAATTTAAAGGCTATACGGGGGATCCTTGTGTTGATGTGTTCACACCGTTGCTGCAAAGCATAACGTTTGTTTTTGGGTTTTTAATCCCGGAGGATAACGTGCAGTTTTTGTTGTGGAAAATTAACAGGCAAAGCCGGTTTTGCGTTCTGGTTTTTGGTTCAACTCTGTGGCCATGTGTCACAGCTTGTTGTTTGCTTATAGCCATGTATACGACAATGGTACCCTTGTTCATTACTGGATACGCGAGTTCTTGGAGTGCAAAGAAGACGATGTTGTTCATCGTCAGTGTCTACGAGTTACTCGTGTTTTACTAAAGGTCGTCAACGTTGAGTTGACAAATCTATATACCCGGGACAAATGTAGGCAGGTTTGGCCCCGAAAATGACGTTTTTACAGCTTGTAATGTTGCTGTTCTGACAGATGTCTGATCATCAACGTTTAGTTGCCGTTTTGATGACATTTGTTGTTTTCCACGTGTAACAGGGTGGGACCTGAGGAGGCTATCATCTTCTACCTTACAGTGGATGATTGCACAATACATTGGTGGGAACCAATTAATGTCTCGCTTGTGTTATGTTTCCGATGTGTACACAGGGCACGTGAGGCTTTGCGCCAGTGCCTGCCTGACCAGCTCAAGGACAACACATTCGCCACAGTTCTGAAGGATGATACAACCACCAAGCGCTGGCTGGCCCAGCTTATGAAGAACCTGCAGGAAGTGACAGACCCAAGAGGAATCCCACTACCCACCCAGTGATGCATCTCTTGGGATGTTCTTCTAGCAAGTCACATTGCCCAGGGCATTCTGACAGTACCAGCAGTAGTTGCAGTCTTTGTGTAAAATACAATTTATCATTTTTTATTGAAACACTTATTGTGAAACCAGTACAATCTGCCTCTTGGACTTGTTCTGCATAACATTTTCCTCTTCAAACCTCAGAGCTTGGGGTAATGTTTTTCATATAATGTAATTCATGGAAACAGGCATTTCCCAAGCTTTATCGTGGAACAACATGGTCATGCATTAATGGTTGGTTGGTGGAATGTTTGCTTTAATTTTGGAAATGTAAACGCTGTTTACCATAAAAAATTACAGTATCACCATATTTCAACAAGTTCAATTGTAACAGGAAGCACAATATACTGATCTTTGCTTTAAACTGCATGCTTGGAACAGATTTCTGCAGTTTTCCCGAGTTCATATTGTTGCCGATTATATCCAAAATATCCCTATTAAGGCATACGAAGTCTGTGCTATAACTTTTACTTGATAAAATCAGTGTTTATTGATACTAGTCAAAATGGTACTGTAATAAAAAAAAATATACCACGTGCAAAACGTTTGCACAGCATTACTTTTGTAAAATAGAATCGTTTAAATGGAATTATTCTTTGAAGTTGTGTGTGGCAGCTAAAGATACCTGCACATTTGGCAAAATTGTTGGAACCCTTGTAATTGGTTCACCAAGATGAAATAAAGCCATGTGCTCATATGCTAAATAGCAAACACACCTAAGTTGTAGGCTACTGAAACGACCATGCGAGTTTTTAACAGCACAACTTATTGATTGACATTAAAAGGAGAAAAGTAATGTTACTTGTTCAGTTGGCAACATTGTTAAAATTGTATTATATGCTTGTGTGTGTTATCACAAAGTATTTTTGTATATGCAAAGGCCATAAATCTTAGGTTTAACTCAACGTTTATAAGGTCATTGTGATTGTGTTCTGACGCGATTACATTGTACAAGAAAAGCATTTACATTGATTGCATATAATGCACTGAATACCATTTAAAAGGCTTGTGGGTCAGAATATTGAGGACTTGGCAACAAACGTGCGCTTTGTGAAGGATAGTTTTTCAAGATAAGCAAAGGGATAAACTTATGTCAATGTTTACTTTAAGTGCAACTTATGTTGACAATACTTTTTGTATTAAATCTTGAGCTCTGGATAAAGTTAAGCGCAGTAGTTTTTTTCTGCCTGATTTTTCTGCAGACTTGTATTATTTGAAATATCTAATGTTGCCCTGTGATTTATCTTTGAGTTGTGCCAAAACAAAATTACAAGGTTACTTATATCTCGATACAAAGTTCAGACTCGTAGGGGAAAAGTCCTGGTCCAGAGAGTGGAAAAGTCTGGCCAGCCATGACTTCAATTAAAATCTGTATAAAACACCAAGTACGTGTTATACACTCATACTGTGAAGTATAATGTAATACATTAATGTGTTAGACCAAATAACAAAACTATGGTATGCGTTGTACAATACGGACAGTCCCTGACTTGCGTATGGACTCAGTCTCTGAGGCATATTCGTAGGTCTGAATACAATGTACTATAAGTGCGCATGCTGTTGGTTATAAAATGTGTTACGGTTCAACAAAGGGAAGCGTTGTTAAACTCTTAATAAGAAATGCATACCTGTCGACCCTTTATCAGTGCCTACCTTAATACAAACCAATTCAGACTTTATTTGTCACACCGTGCCCTAATAAATATCAACGGTCATTCTACAAAGTCCCATCACAAGAGAGCAACACAAACACTTTTTTTGCTCAATTTCGCTGTACAAGAATACAGGTAAACCGTATGGGTTGACCGAAATGGAAATTTGTACAATTGCTGACCCAAATAGCCCCGTTCTTCGATTCGAAAGTGCGAGTTCACGTTCTCAGGTCCAATTAAAAAAATATTCAGGAAGCTCGTTCGTAAGTGCAAATGTTGGTAAGGTGGGCACTGTCTGTAATGGTAGTTGGGTCCATTTGTTTGGAGGGTACACGGCCGTATTCCACAAAATGTAATGCACTTCAGCAACATTTTACAATACTCGCTATAACTAGTTCTCGTGTATTTTATTGTGCATTGCATGACATGCTGTAGTGTATGGTATGTGAAATATGCATTATTCGCAACTAAAACACAATTTGAGATGTCTTTTTAAATTAACCAACCTGGTCCGGCTAGACAGGACCATAAGAGATTGGAGGCCCCCACGCCCCAACGCCTTCGAACTAAATCGTAAGTATTGCATCGAAGCTCGGGGCGGTCTTCTCCGATTCGCTATGCCTTCAGGACGGCGGTGTGGCTCGGTGTGAAATTCAGTAAAGGCGGGTCCGGTTAGTTGGGGTATCACCATTTGCTAAACTATTGAACGTCTAAACCCCCAAACAGATTCCATACAGTTAAAAGTACTTCAATATTTTTTTATATATAACGGGGAGTTTGAAACCATTCAAAGAACAAAAACCATTCAGAATTTCTCAAGGATTGCCATTGCGTACTTGTTGATGCAGATGCCAGGGCATGTTAAATCACTGCAATTAATCCACATCCAAAGACGTTCACTGTGCCATGTGTAACTTAAGATGGACTAAGCAGCATGTGAATTCAACAGGTGCGTGACAACCATCAATTGGAAAAGTCTTCAGGGCGCAGCGGATAACTTTGAAGCACAACTTGTTTTCAAATAAAATACAGAAGCAAAAACAATGCTCTTGTACGCATTCTGGAAGTTAAAAAAACGGAACGCGAATGCATCGTATCCACAGCAGTGCTCACAATGTTAGGTAGAGGGCGGTACTAAAAGCTTTTTTTTCCCAGCAAAAATAAAGACCTATAACCCACACGCGACGAAATACTGTATAAAATAGCTTGCGTGTCGACGCACGGAGACAAGTCGAGAAGACACAACGAAGACGCGTTGCGGTCCGTGCTACGCTTGTCGCGGACTCCACTCGATCACGGGACAACGTCCATCGATCAGCAAATGCTCCCCGTAAGCCAGCGCCCTTGCTGCGCGGGATCATCGTGAGCGCGCCAGTTTTAGAACAGAGCACTCTGCTGAAAGAAAATAAAGAAACGCCATGGCCGCGTGGTGGACGAGGGTCACCCGCCTCCGTCCCCTCTCTCTGCTACTGCGAGCGGCACCGCCCGGCTTCGCTCGCGTTGCCGGGACCGAGACGAGAAGTCGGAGCTGGACCGAGACCCGCGCCGAGACGCGCGCGCTGCGCTGGGCGCACGGCTCGGTGGCTCCCGTGGCGGCTCCTCGCGGCGCGGAGCATTCGCGCTCGCCGGATGAGCTGACGGGGCCCAGCTTCTTCACCATCATCTACTGGGTCTTGTGCCGAAACAATAACGCGCACCTTTTGCAGGTACAGCACAGACGTCTCGCGCAGGGGGGGAACGACGTCTCACGCAGGTAGAGAACGACGTCTCGTGCAGGTGGGGAACGACGTCTCACGCAGGTGGGGAACGACGTCTCACGCAGGTAGAGAACGACGTCTCACGCAGGTAGAGAACGACGTCTCGTGCAGGTAGAGAACGACGTCTCACGCAGGTGGGGAACGACGTCTCGTTGCTGATAATATTTCATGCAGATTGAACACCTGTTACATACAGGTAGAGCAACGTCTGCTAAAAGTGACTGCTGCAGGCTACGGGTTAGACTTGAACCGCTGCAGGACGATGACATGGGTGGAAATAAATTAACTTGTAGGAGTTAGTACAGCACACCGGTGTGTTGGAATGGATATCCACAACATTTGCAATCTGAGTATTTACTCGTACATCACACCGGTGTGTTGGAGAGCAAACCCACAGCATTTACAAACGGAGTACTGAGTACATTTACAATCTGAATAGTACAGCAACACCGGTGTGTTGGGGAGCAAATCTCTCCAAAATCTCTCCAACACACCGGTGTTGCTGTACTATTCAGATTGTAAATGTTGTGGATTTACTCTCCGACACACCAGTGTGCTGTGCTAGCAACCAATTGTCATGTTCTGTTTACGTGACAAACCTTACTCATTGGCTGTGTCGGGTGGTGGCGGGTTTAACGACACATTTATGTATTTAAGCCATCTCACCCCAAAAAAAACCATCATTTTGCAGGAGTTAGCTGGAAAACACATTCTGAATGCTATTTGAGAATTTGCTGCGGGTACAGTGATTTAATTATGAGAGTTAAGCAACTACCGTATGGCATAGCTCATATGCCTGTTGTAGATAACATGCACACACGAGTGTTCGTGCAGTACTTCGTTTATTTTTGCACATCTAAAACCATTGGGTAATACTGCACACGCTCATAATTTAAGATGGGGACCTGGTTACACCATAAAAACATCGTTACGGTAATAACAAAAACCCGTTAACAAAACAATCCAAATTGCTCATTGGTTTTTTCGGTAAAGTCACGTATGTAGTCATACAATAAAATTATATTAAAACAATCACGACGTTTCGATCACAACGCAAGCGATCTTCATCAGGTGTCAAGATCAAATCACGGAGGTAAATACAACAAAAAGATGAGAGACGAGAATTCTTGACACCTGATGAAGATCGCTTGCGTTGTGATCGAAACGTCGTGATTGTTTTTTGTTTTAAAATAATTTTATTGTATTTCTACATACGTGACTTTACCGAAAAAAACAATGAGTAATTTTATGCAGTCACGAAAGCTTTAATACTTTATTAAAACAATCCAAGGTCAACTGCACAGGGTCAAATTCCGAATGGCGAGGTCCTGCAACCCGCACAAAACGTACATGGCTAAGACTAGTAGGCCTCGGCAAGGTAAGGAAATTTACCCTTTTTACCGGGTAAAATGATAAAGGTGTCGACATGCCAAGGGCTAAGGTAAAGGGTAGGGTAAAGGTATCGCGAGGTATTACCCGGTAAATACCTTGTTTACCGCTCGCTAAAAGCTCCGTGACGCAGTCCGTGGCCTCCATTCTAAATTGGAATAATCGAGAGTATTCTTTTGATGAATAAAGCGCTCTACCTAGCATTTACCTGTTATAAACCTTTGCCATGTGTAGTAGTGCCCCAGTAATTACCCTGTGATCGGGTAATTTGTATGGGGTAAGGGTAAAAGGTAGGGTAAATCTAGATTTCAAGTTTTTCTGACTGCAGGGATCCATACTCTTTGGTTCTTTCGGTAAAGTCACGTAGGTATAAAATAAAATAAATTAAATCACGACGTTTCGATTGCAACACAAGCAATCTTCAGCAAAAAAATATATTGCTGTGGCTTTCCCACGTGATGATGATTGCTTGTGTTGCAATTGAAACGTCGTGATTTATTTTAAACCTACGTGACTTTACCGAAATAACCAAAGAGTATAGGTAGGGTAAAGGTAGGCTCATTGCTTTAACCTTACCCTGCCGAGGCCTAGCTAAGAGAACTCATCACATACAAAAAAACGTATCATTAGCGTAATGTGTGCAAAGCAGAGTGATCGATTGGATGCACACTTTAAGGACAATCTGAGGTCCAAATGTGATTTAAAATAGGTCAAGAATGTTACTTTTGTTTAATCCTAAACATTTTGGCTTGGACACTACAGAGATTAGGGTGCTGGCATGGAGGGGCATGGGGGATTTGATCAATCAACAGGGAGGCACTTCTTATGATGCGGAACTTTACATGGGAGATTAAACGATCCAGAAGAAAGCAGACTTATTTAAGAACACGTTGAGGATGAAGATATCCAAATACCGTTCGATGCGTACATAAAGGGGAGGGGGGGGGGTGGTAATACCAGTTAACATTTACATAACCCATTACAATACAAGTGAAGTTTTCTCTTAGGTTATGTTACATCCGATATTACTGTTGTTCTTAGACTGCTGTCGCTAATAAATTGATGTTTTACGCAACTCTCTGCAGGTCTGCACATACTTCAATTCTGGCTTAATCGTCTACTATTGCTCATTACTGTCAAACTGCATCAGAAACAAATAAAAACCTCACATTCGTTCATAAGTCAATAAGACTGCCATAAAAGCAAAACAATAATATGCAACGTTCGGGCAGCACATGTATTCTAAGGCAGTGTTATTGACGAATGTTTTTGGTTGTGCTTGTGGGCCATCATAAACACGGGTTTTACTATGAAGAGAGGTTCTGAAATCACGCCACATGCCAGCGAATTTAAAACCGTCCTATTGAACTTTGTGTTTCGTGTCGAGATAATCAATCGGCCCATTGCTCGTTTTGTACGCTACTTCTGAACTTTATTCATTCCCCTACTCTTCTCCCTTATCGCTGGCTCCATGTGTCTGTGTCTCTGTGTGTGTCACCCAAAGACAAAGATCCACCAGATCGATTCCCACTTTCGGTCAATACTAGTGATGATAATGATCTGAAACAGCCTTGAGCCTCCCCTAGATCGATGCAGTAACTGGTGTATTGTGTAAACATCGTTATCGGGGAGACAAAGGTGGCCGGGAGCTGTGCTGGCTACACTTGCCCCCTCTTTAAGTTACAAAGACAAATGTCCACCACGTAGTCTTAAACTACTGCTGGGGCAAGTGCTATTGGCGAGCACTAATCAAGGCCAGCACAGCACACAAGAATGTGGGTGACCAGCACCACACCCGGACGCTTTTGTCTCCTGAATGGCGATGTTTGCACATCGCACCAGGTACCCATTTGAGGTTGAATCTACCTTGGGGAGGCCCATAACTGGTTCAGTTAATCGTCATTGGTGTTGGCTGTAAGTTGGAGTCGAACTCAAGTCACTACGCTACCGCTCCCCATATCTACATCACCTTTATTTAACAAATCTGAGTTGCTCACTGCGATAAAAATTTGTTTTAAAGAATAACTCATCTCTCGCTCTCAAAATCCTCTCCTCTGAGTAATTCGTGCACAGAAACATTGAAATGTCACGCAGAAAGCAAGGGCAATGAGTCTTACTTTTGATTACTAAGTTAGTTTGCCTCGAAGCAGCAGTATGCTAATGTAGTCAACTTAATTATCAAAACCATAGTAAACGGAAGAATACAAATAATAACCTTGGTTAGTTATTAGTTTCCCATATCTTTTTTCGTAGAAAGGCTGTCAGTAAAGAAACTACCTTTTGGAGATGACCCACACAGAACAAACGAAGCATCGCCAACAGCACTGCAATAAATAGGGCTCAGTGTGTTATATACAAAGGGAAAACAACAAAACCTTAGAATTCATTTCAAAGTTTCAGAATCGATGTAACGGTTCCAAAACGCAGGGACCGGTAATCAATTTCCGGGGAATGGAATGCACGGATCGCCACGTAGGGAAGGAAGTACAAACGACCCAGAGTCCCAAGTCACCGCCTGGTAAATGTGCCATGTTGTCTCAGTTAAAGGTCGCAGCCCTGCGGTGGGGTTGCCTGCTTTCCCTACTGTTGGCGAAAGGGCCTCCCAGTCGAGTGAGCTTTAGAGGGGAGGGGAAGGGGGTTTACTCACCACGCCGACCAGACGTTGGAAGAGGTGCACGTACCCACCCACTTTTTACACCACCACACACAACCTGCCGGCGAATCGACTAACTGTGGCATACCCATTTATACTGCTCAGTGGACAGAGGCTGAGAGAATTATGAAAATTACCCCATGTTTCAACTGCCATGCCAGGAGATGGAACCGAACCGGTGACCCTCTTTTTGCAACTCCTGTGTGCTACATATCATCGTACATCACTGTAGCTCACTTAGTTTCTCAGAGGTAAATATATTATCATTTCCAGACACATCTATAAGTGTGGTAAATGAAAAAAAGAATCTGATTTTCATAACCCTACTTCACATATCACTTTTTCACCGATGTTAGCCGTGGCCTGGAGTCCCTTAAGGTTTGGATTTATGGCGCGTTGCTCAAATAACTGCGCCATTGTTCACATACTATTGTATGATACAATACAGTTTAGTACTTCGGAAGCATAACACATCCTACAATGTTCCAGGATCATTCTAGAAAGGGGGTGCATTACCTTTATCTTATGCCTGTATTTGTGTGTTTTTCCTGGCCTTGAACTTTTACTGAAACAAAGTGCAATGTACCCTTTGTTATTGCAAGGACAGCAGATAGCTTTAAACCAATGTATGACAACGTAAACTCGTAAAAGTTGCTCAACTTTAATTGGTCAAGGTTGTTGGCTTTTTTCAAAGATGTAATGTTTGTGCCACATTGCAGCAGTACGGGATTATGATGGTTAAAATATCTTGCCTACGACAGATGCAATTTGACACATAGGCTTTCGCGACCAATATTATTCATAATAAAGTTTTTGGGTTAGATCGTGTTATTGTAATCTTGGGATGTAATTCTCATTGCATGAGCTCTGGGTGATTTTTTTAGCTTTACCCAAGTGGACCTGCCTGTCTGCCTCTATAAATTGATTTATATTTAATACATGAACTGTTTACAGTGCACAAACAAGACAAAAGGAACACACACAGATAATCTAAGAGAGGGTGATGGGGGGACATCAGAACATGGAATTTGTAAGATGCACATAGAGTAGCAGTTGAAATAAAGTATGATAAATCGCTTATAGAATGTTCTGCAGAAATTGACTGGCTCGAAGTAAACTGGAGGGCGTGGTTACAATTTTGTTTTCAAACAAAAACAGAAACTACCAAATGAAACATTTAAACTCGCTGTTTTAAGTGTATTTTATTGTCGCTTATTCAGGTGGAATGCAAAAATCGTTATGGACCTATGTGGAAGTCAAAATTTGGGCCGTACATGGTGATTAGCGTTGCAGATGCAGACCTCATTGAGCAGGTGATCCGCCAGGAGGGGAAGTACCCCATTAGGTTCGACATGAAGAACTGGACCGACTACCGTGACCTGCGCGGATACGCCTATGGGCCCTTCACCGAGTGAGTCTAACACCACAACCTCACCCTGAGCAATGACTTTATCTGGTCATGAGGTTATTGGTATCATATTTTTGGTGGTGTAAATACCGGTCATTATTTGATTTATAAAAAAAAATTATTTGACCTCAGTGACTGCAGAGTTTTCAAAATTCTCACCATTCTTCGGATTCAGCACAAATGCCTTCGACATAAATACATTCTGAGTAACATTAAACCGTTTATTAAATGGAACAGTTATATGCGTAGAGCATAACTCAATCCTCCATGTATAATTTTATGCATTATATATTCAAAGAACTTGCCAACAAAAGAGCCTTCCCACAGTGCAGCAAGTGTACATATTCTTATCTTATATAGATTTATATGCGCATTGGTTCAAGGCGCTTTACAATTATTATTCAATTGTACGTTAGATGATAATGGCTAAAGTGGGGTTATTGAAAATGGTGGTGTAGTTATGGTGACAGGAAGACAGGTGGGTGTGGTTAAGGAGGAGTTGGGGTAGTGATAGGGGTTAGTGTTGGCCTGGTCGTAACAATGTGTAAATTGGTTGCTTACACTGGCGTTTTGCACTGAACTTTGCACATTGCATTTGCTTGATTTTTTATTATTATTGCATTTTCACTTGTAGTTTTCCAGATTTCTCCTTTGCAAGGGACTTGCTTTTCTCAATTAACTCCTACAGCCTCTGTCTAATTATTTACCTCTCAACACATCATCCCCTACAACTCTTTATAAGAAAGTGAGGATTTTATCCCATGTGTATCCTCCACGGACCCACTCTGCCTGCATCACAGTTCAGACCAATCCAGGCCCCCTTGTCCTCATGGGCTGCCCCCTCACCACGTTGCCCGTGTCTCCGCAGGAATGGATCCAAATGGAACCAGCTCCGTTCCGTGCTTAATCAGAAGATGCTGCGGCCGCGCGACATGGTGGCGTACGTCAAGCCCATCAACGAGGTGGTGACCGACCTGCTGGCGCGGCTGCACATGCTCTCGGCGAGCAATGGTGGCATGGTGAACAACCTTGCCAATGAGTTTTATAAGTTTGCCTTTGAAGGTACTGAAGCGATTCTTCGTGTTTTTCACGTACAGCCTTTTTGTTAATCTGCTGCTGCTGCATGAACGGCCTGCCCATGCTGTGTGGGATGTGGAGAGAGCACTAACAGAGCGCATGGCGTCGAAGGAAATAGGTTTACCGATTTCAGAAAGCAAATCGCTTTAGAATTACTGATACACATACACACGTCATATCCTATCACATGCAGCTACCGAGTGCATGAACATTGTTCCAGTAAGATTTTCTGCAATATTAATTATTTTTTTCGGAAACTCTATTTCCAGTTCGGTTTGGAGAGCTTTTATTGTATAGCTCAGAGCTTCCAACCATGTCATGAAGTCAAAGTCCGACCAGGGTTTATTCAGGTCATCATCTTTCTGGGGTCAGTGAAATTACTACACTGGGAGAGCACTGATTGATGGGATACGTTACAAATGTATTGGTTCTCATCATAGGATTTTGGAATTTCCACCACTTTCTCAGGACCTCAAATGACAATGGGCACTATATTTAACAACACACAAAGATATGCATTGCTTGTAGAAAATCGATTTTTCTTATGCAGACCGCCATCTCCAAAGAACTGAAGAAATCTGTAGCCATTTCGTAGTTTTTAGATGGCCGACTCGAAAATGTGAGAAATTACAGCAAATTTGAATGAAAATAAACGTTTCTGTTGTGATAGGTTTTATCGGCAGTCACAGATTTTAATTCTTGATCTGCCAACCTTCCCAGGTAGATGCACTTATCATGTTGGTCAGCAGACCTCTGCTAAGAACAGTTTCTCATACATTGAGACTATGTTACCTAACTCCACAAAAACATAAGAGAAAAATCTATGACCCACAAAAATGATAGGTGGTGAAAAACAAAGTGTAGGAACATTCTACTCCTTTCTAGAGTGCAATCTGGATAGTGACACCATGCCCTCTTCCCTTTGTCCTTCCTCTGTCGACATGAACTAATCTGCTGTGCAATGCAAGGTATCTCTACCGTGCTGTTTGAGAAACGGCTCGGCTGTCTGGAGCAGTCGGTCCCGGAAGAGACGCAGGTGTTCATTGATGCCGTCAGGACTGTCTTTATTCACTCGGAGAAGATGGCGCTTATTCCCAAGTGGATTCGAATGATCCTGCCGTTATGGAAGCACTACTGCAACGCATGGGACGTGATCTTTTCATTCGGTAGAGTCCAGTGCACACACCGACACGCTCACCAGTGCACAATTTATGTTTAGAAACTGCGTTACTTAGAGCCACACTGCATTATTGCATTTAATCTTTTTCTATGATAAAAAAAACACTTGTTTATGCACTTGGAACAGCCACTCATTTAATATAACATTTAATATGGCCCCAACACTCAAATATACCCTTCAGGATATTGGGCAGCTTTTTCGATTAGGGCTGTTCTGAGTCTTGGTTGGCCATTTAGTATTTACAAACACAATCACTTCCAATGACGTCATTGCACTGGGCATTTTATAATGTATGGGAGTGGCATCAGAGTACTATAACAAAAACATTCTCAAAATAATATGCCAGATCATAATTTTAAGTCTATTTTTCTCACTAAGGAAGCTTTAATGTCATGTAACACAGCTTCGGACATAGCTTAGTTACATATTTTCATTTAAGAGCGATAAGCTTTGTTGAACTAAACTATAAGTTATTAGTTTATTTGAAAATAAGCACAATTAAAAATAAGCACTATTTGGTTTGCATAATGCCATTTTGACAAGCCAGCATTGTACATGTGTCGCACGGAGCAGGAATGAAAGAGATAGACAAGAAGATGATCAAGATCAGCGAGATGGTGGCACGAGGCGAGCCTGTGGAGGGCGAGTACCTCACGTACCTCCTGTCTAACGGCAAGCTGACTGAACACGAAATCCACGGCAGCATCGCCGAGTTGCTGATGGCTGGAATTGACACCGTGCGTGACCACTGCATCATCTCTTACACAGAAGGCGCAAGACACCAACCAAAAATATTCAAGCGCAGGGCATGGGTGTTGCAGGCATTAGAGGCTGCTGAGACTCCAACTGCCACTTCATTTTTGCGTTTGTCACATCTAAGTGCTGTCTCCCAAGATGAGACACAATTCACTGGACAGCTGCACTTCGCCTGTCTGAGTAATTTTAAAGGGCAAGGCATCTTTCCACGTTGTTCTATTTTCGCTTTGGCTCTGATGCATGAATGATCTACGAAGGCAGAAGGAAAAGTCATGTGTGCATACAAGGGTGCAATTTTGTGTGAAGATCATTTGTGTGTATCTACACACGATCCACATGAAAGGCAGTAACGTTTCAATTGCATACATGATTGATAAAAACAAATTGGAAAATGTTATTACCAGCCCTTGTTACGTGACAAACCTTTCTGCAAACAGATTAAAGTTCATGTGTCAATACATGTTATTTATTTTATGATGGTGAATAACTCTTAGCTTTGATATAATGTGAAGATAGATTACCAGTGCAGCTTGTGTTTTTCCTGATAGACGTCCAACACCATGTCCTGGGTCCTCTACCACCTGTCACGAGAGCCCCACCTGCAGGAGAGGCTGCACCAGGAGGTCGAGGGCGTCTGTCCAGGGAACACCATCCCCAATGTACAAGATCTGGCCAAAATGTCATTCCTTAAGGCTGTCATCAAAGAGATTCTCAGGTGAACCGCCACGCTCGTTTGTGGTCAATGCGAGAATTAGCTGGAATCATCGCAACGTGGCATACAAACGATGATGGCAAACATGAAAACCAATAGATATTGTCTGCTTTTACAAGTACTTATTTTATATCTTAAAAGCATTACCTTCGTTGTATATGTAGGACTTAACTGCCATTAAAGAAAACTGGATCCCTTTGTGTCCTGAATTAGATGAAAATGATCTCTCACGTAATTATGAAGGACTTCAACTCTACAGCATACATCATACATTACAATGGAACTGTACAAAACCAAGGTTACAAAACCAAGGTCGCAAAACACATTAACAATTAAACTGTTCACTGGATGAGAGTACAAGGCATTTATACCAATGTAAAGATTACTTGAGTGCACTGAATTAATGGAGGTCACGTGTCCTGAAGCCAACGCCCATCGCTTCCAAAGCTCTCTCTCTCTGTCCATGTTTGGTGAAAATATTTCTGGAGGCTTGTTTAGTACCACAACACTCAAACAGTTGCAATATCGTACAGATCACGGAATCCAAAACCAAGATGTTAAATGTAAATAGAGAACATTTAAGTGAGTTACAAACGAGATATAAAATGAAAGGAAATGCAAAAAAAGCATTCGTGTGCATTCTTCCACATGTGTTTTTCAATTTGTGCTGTCCAGCATGTGGAGTTAAACTTCGCACATCATGTTGATCAGCATACGGTACAACCGGAGAGGCAGCTGCGTTGGAACTGAGTGCTCATTGTGCATGTGTGCGTGCAGACTGTATCCAGTGGTGCCTTCGAACTCGCGCCTCATCGTGGAAGGAGGAACGAAAGTGGGCGGATATGTCTTCCCCAAAAACGTGAATGTGTAGATGGATTATGCTCACACCACCACACGCATCACACTCACACAGGCATGTACTCACATAATACTTTGTCTTGACACCATGCAGTCTACAGACAATTGTGCATTATTGTAACATTGTAACTGCATGCTAATCCAAGCTTCATTTAATTACGATTAAATTATAAAAACGATATGATTGCATTTCCAATTAAAACCTAATCTTGAAATATCTTTCTCTATATTTTAAAATATTTTATATTAACAATTTGCTTATCTTACATCAATGCATGCTGCAAAATACAATATGATACTGTGTACCGGAAAGCCACCGGGCCAGACGGAATCCAAGTTGAAAATCATGCAAATCAAGATCCTGCCGAGGGTGAGTCTGGATAGAATCCTGAACAAGACTGAGCAGTAAATTGCGGACAAGTAGGTGGGATTTTGGCCACACCGCCGCCCATGAGATCAGATCACCAACCTCCAGATCAACATGGCAAAAACCAGAGAACACCAGCAGTCACTGGACATGTGCTTCGTGGACTTCGCACAGGTCTTCGACTAAGTACAGCATTTACAGTGAGGGAAAAAAGTATTTGATCCCCTGCTGATTTTGTACGTTTGCCCACTGACAAAGAAATTATCAGTCTATAATTTTAATGGTAGGTTTATTTGGACAGTGAGAGACAGAATAACAACAACAAATAAATCCAGAAAAACGCATGTCAAAAATGTTATAAATTTATTTGCATTTTAATGAGGGAAATAAGTATTTGACCCCCTCTCAATCAGAAAGATTTCTGGCTCTCAGGTGTTTTTATACAGGTAATGAGCTGAGATTAGGAGCACACTCTTAAAGGGAGTGCTCATAATCTCAGCTTGTTACCTGTATAAAAGACACCTGTCCACAGAAGCAATCAGATTCCAAACTCTCCACCATGGCCAAGACCAAAGAGCTCTCCAAGGATGTCAGGGACAAGAGTGTAGACCTACACAAGGCTGGAATGGGCTACAAGACCATTGCCAAGCAGCTTGGTGAGAAGGTGACAACAGTTGGTGCGATTATTCGCAAATGGAAGAAACACAAAATAACTGTCAATCTCCCTCAGCCTGGGGCTCCATGCAAGATCTCACCTCGTGGAGTTGCAATGATCATGAGAACGGTGAGGAATCAGCCCAGAACTACACGGGAAGATCTTGTCAATGATCTCAAGGCAGCTGGAACCATAGTCACCAAGAAAACAATTGGTAACACACTGCGCCGTGAAGGACTGAAATCCTGCAGCGCCCGCAAGGTCCCCCTGCTCAAGAAAGCACATATACATGCCCGTCTGAAGTTTGCCAATGAACATCTGAATGATTCAGAGGACAACTGGGTGAAAGTGTTGCGGTCAGATGAGACCAAAATTGAGCTCTTTGGCATCAACTCAACTCGCCGTGTTTGGAGGAGGAGGAATGCTGCCTATGACCCCAAGTACACCATCCCCACCGTCAAACATGGAGGTGGAAACATTATGCTTTGGGGGTGTTTTTCTGCTAAGGGGACAGGACAACTTCACCGCATCAAAGGGACGATGGACGGGGCCATGTACTGTCAAATCTTGGGTGAGAACCTCCTTCCCTCAGCCAGGGCATTGAAAATGGGTCGTGGATGGGTATTCCAGCATGACAATGACCCAAAACACACGGCCAAGGCAACAAAGGAGTGGCTCAAGAAGAAGCACATTAAGGTCCTGGAGTGGCCTAGCCAGTCTCTAGACCTTAATCTCATAGAAAATCTGTGGAGGGAGCTGAAGGTTCGAGTTGCCAAACGTCAGCCTCGAAACCTTAATGACTTGGAGAAGATCTGCAAAGAGGAGTGGGACAAAATCCCTCCTGAGATGTGTGCAAACCTGGTGGCCAACTACAAGAAACGTCTGACCTCTGTGATTGCCAACAAGGGTTTTGCCACCAAGTACTAAGTCATGTTTTGCAGAGGGGTCAAATACTTATTTCCCTCATAAAAATGCAAATCAATTTATAACATTTTTGACATGCGTTTTTTTGGATTTTGTTGTTATTCTGTCTCTTACTGTTCAAATAAACCTACCATTAAAATTATAGAATGATCATTTCTTTGTCAGTGGGCAAACATACAAAATCAGCAGGGGATCAAATACTTTTTTCCCTCACTGTAAAGCTGTGGTGAATTATGCTGGAAATGGGTTATTTACCACACTTGCATCTTCTTGTGATAACGAACAAAAACCAGAGTCATATCCGACTCAATCCGGATCCATAAAGAGGTCCAGCAGGGCTGTGTCCTCTCGCCATATCGGTTCAACATCCTGGAAGACGTGGCCATGAGAAAGCCCCTTGAAGCTTTTAAATGAGGGGTACTCATAGGAGGCCAAAGGATCCCCAACTTGAGATATGCGAACGACAGAGTCCTGGCAAGCTCGACAGATGAACTTGAGGAACTGATTGATCGTTTAGTCACAGCTGAGAAAGAACATAACCTTGTTATCAATATCGACAAGACTAATATCACGTTCAAGGACAGAATTGCAATACGCTTTTACGTTGAAGCCAAACAATTGGAAAAGGTATAAAATGATGTACCTCAGCTAGGCCAATACAGAAGATGCAAGGTGTATAGAAGGCGTCTGGGAATGGCTCGCCCTGGGTACGGCAGTCATAGCTTCTTTCAAGCCAATCTGGCGTGGATGGAATATCGCACTTCCACCCAAGATTCACCTGCAGAAAGGGCTTGTGTGGCCGGTAACGTACGAATTTAAGGGTTGGTCACTTAGGAAAGCTGAAGAGATCAGGATCGAGGCCTTAGTGATGAAAGGACTCCATTGCATACTGAGGATCTCCTGGACAGGCCGCTGAACAAATACAACGATCCTAAATGAAACCGACTACAAAAAGGGGTTCCCTTAATTCAATCTAGAAGCGAAATATGTTCCTGAGACACATCTTGCAGAGACCCACAGGACATGTTTCGGCGACAAGAATGAGAGTCCAAGGTGGACCGAGGAGAACTCAGATAGTTCATCCTGCAGCCAACAATCTGATCATAACAATGTATTCGCGCCACGTGCAGTTCATTTACTTGATGTTTCAAAAATACACTGTCCACATCTAATCTATGCAAAATTATAACAATAATCTACAACATTAAACATTTTCAACTTGCCGTAATTGCTGATTAATATACACAAGTAACAATAAAATACCAATATGTACAAATGTTTTCAAATTCTGAATATTCATGCCACAACTAATCTTTATCTCTGTGTTTTCTCCTCCATTGCATGCACATGTTCTGCCATTTCACTCAGACACTGTTTCAATTGTGCCACTACGCGGTGTCACACAATCCTGAAATATTCCCGGATCCGGAGGCATTCAAGCCCGAGCGCTGGCTGCGTAAAGGCACCATGTTGGCGCACCCCCCTTTCGGATCCATTCCGTTCGGGTTTGGCGTGCGGGCATGCGTCGGGCGGCGTGTGGCTGAGCTGGAGATGTACCTCACCTTATCCCGCGTGAGTTTGTGAACAGAGATCCTTCACAAGTGTCAAATAAAATGTGTTTTTCAGATGTGAATGATATGAAGTGTTCATAATAAAGGTGTTTTTGGGTTCGATCGCGTTATTTATAAATGTGTCGTAACCCTCCACCACCCGACAAAAAAGTGTCACGTTGACAAAAGACAATTAGTTCACTACTTTAGCCCACGGGTGTGTTGAAGAGTGAATCCACAACATTTACAGTTTGCGTACAACGTTTCGCTGGTAATTACATCCAGCATCATCGGGCAATTCGTCAGAATGGTAAAGCCCTCACTTGCTCCTGGGCTCAAATAGAGCAGCAGGGTGACGTCATCATTTAACTCATTTGAGGTGCAGTGATTTGAGGCGGAGGGGGGGGATTGTAATTATATAATCGATTGGTAATCAGTCAATAACGCGATCTAACCCAAAAACCTTTATCATGAATAATATCATGCTCCACTTAATGTGTACCCATCCCCGTGCTTCAGACTGTCAATAACCCACATACGTATTACTAGTTTGACATATAACATGCTTATAGGCTTAATTTATATTTTGGTATAACACTAACTTATTCCCTTTGATTGCATCTTTCTTTGTCTCTGAGCCTGGATTTCCTGTTTACATGAAATACTGTATACCAAGTAAGGAAGTTGGTTATGTTTACCGCTTGGCGGACTGACATGAGTGTCGCCGGTGTTCATGTGTGTGCCACTGCGTCTCCTGTCTCTTGCAGTTGATCAAGGAGTTTGAGGTTCAGTGGGACCCGAGTCAAAAGGATATTTTACCAAAAACGAGCACAGTCATCATCCCCAGTGAATCGATTAACCTTAAGTTCATTGCACGCAAGTGATGATGTCTCTTGCTCAAAATGTTGTGCAGCATATTTGACACCTTGCAGGGTGCAGCAAAATCGGCCTGACCAAGTGGCGTTTTACATGTGCATTTTGGGGCAGACATTCGCACGTTTGTGTCATCAGCACTGCATACACGTTTTATAACATATATAAAAGAGTGCTTTAATGATGAACACGAGGCATATTTTCATTTATGTGTATTTCAACATAATAGTTTTTTTTTATTTGAACGTGAAGTTAATATTCACAAAATACAGTTCAATGTTACCAATCCTTTATTGCATTGAACAAAACTATAATGATTTATATATGTATTTTAATATACTAGACTGATTTATATTTAATTTCATACTAAGGTAATGAAATGTTTACTCAGGCTATGTTTGGGTTAATTTCTCAAAACCATGTTGCTAAAATAAGTTTAGGATAAAAGGGTAATTTTTTTAGGTTTAATATTTTCATACTGACGTGATATAATGTAACAACAGCTGAGAAACCACTTTATTAGCAGTTCACCAAACCGGCATTTCGACAAGTGCCAGAAACAGCTGCATTACGTTCAGCTGTCACCGTAAACTGAAAGCAGCACTTGTGAAACTTGTGCACACAGCGATGTCCAATGTTAGGTTTTGTAATGTATACTAATGCCATAAAACCTAAATACGTTGTTATTGAGATGTACCATTGAATTTGTTTTATGTTTTGCTTGGTTATTAACTAATTCTCTATATTGAAATGTAATTTATATACAGTATGATTTACATATAATAAATACATGCTTAAATGTTCCGTGTAGACTAACTTTGGGAAAGGCTCCGATGATTCAAGAGTGATTGGTCAGAGTTATGGGAGTGGCTTTAATGCAGGGGTGCGAGAGCAAGCTGTAGCTAACCATGACGCTAGTTCGTAATTGGATGGTCAATTTCGTAAGGTCCATGCATTTATCCATCAAAACGCAAGTTACACAGGGGCACTAAGAGGCGCAGGGCCTCTTGCACTCACAAGTGGCTGTTGTGTCTCTGCATGTGTGTAAATCTGACCCGTCCAATGTGTTTGAAAGCCGTATTCGGTCCTATGGAAAGGTTCCTCACCCCCGATTTGGTATGAGGTAGGGTGGGCTACAAGTAAGGATGGACAGAGCACATCGAGTGACATCAGTGTTTTGGTTCCGTTACATGAATGTTTTGTCGTTGATGTTGGTCCCTCCAATAACATCGAAATATCGATATTTTCCTTTTGATGTTTTGTTTTCGATTTTATTCACATTGGAAAAAAAAGCCGAAACCTGTGCCGAATTATCCTCGTGTAGTGTTCGATTTCACTCGGACAACTTGTTTTTCTCCGGACACCGCTTTATTTACAACTCTCAGCATGTCCTCCACATTCCACAGTATCCAAATCGCCACGGATCGCTCGCCGTGCTTCACTCGACTCGCTCGCCACATTTGTCTCTCCACTCCCCACGATTACTTCGCTTATTCCGCCGCTAACTTCTTCGTCTCCGCTCTCCGCTATCACCGTCGCTATGCTCGCTCCACTGCTAACTGCTTCGTCTCTGTTCAGCTCCGCTATCGCTACGCTCTCTCCACTGCTGGCTATTCTCTTCTTCAGCTCCGCTATCGCTACGCTGTTTCCAAGCTCCGTCTCCCACTCTTGTCTCCAAGCTCTCCACTCTCCAATTCCCCGCTGTTCACTCCGAGCTCTCCAACTCCAACTCCCAGCTCCGTCTTCCAGCTCCCCAAAACTCCAACTCCCCGCTCCAATTGCCGACCCCCCAATTTATCCCCGCTCTCATTACGCCCCCAATTAATTAGTCCGCGTCCCAACTCCGCGTGATCACACACCTGCTTCTCGCCAGACTTCCAGACGCCTCTCCGGCCCCGGCAACAGCACCAGCCAATCACAGCCGTCCTTGGCTCTCCCAGCTTAATTGCCCCACCCAACATAACCTGCACTGTATTTGCCTTCATTACAGGCTGACCCAACATGAACCCCAATGACTCTGCCTTCACAAGAGGCTGACCCAACATAAACCACACTGTCTCTGTTTCCATGCAATACGCACCTTTCTACTCCACTACACTCGTAGTAAAACTGGCTTCATATGTAGTAGCTACGGGCCCCGCACTTTCAAGGGCCCTGCGCTAAATTCATTCAAGCTCTCAATTCCGGTTCAGTGATTCTGCACTTGCTCTATTACTGTAGTACTATACTGCCTTCAACTTTTATGAACTGGGTGTTTAAGGTTAGCGATTTGTCATATTATCTCACTGTATAGCAAATTAAAAAAATACAATAACTTTACTATGCAGGTAAAAATTGTGTGTTGCAATTTTATTTATTTAAGGCCCCTTTATAACATGCTACAGGCGTACCGTACTGAACTGTACTGTGTATGCTTAAAGTGAACATCTTTAATTACAGCCCTGAGCCCGTGGTGGGATTTTCTCTGGTTCCATGACGGGGGACCGAGTCTAAACCACGTAACGACCAGTTTTCTTTCTCCACATAAGTTGCCTTTTTCCACAGAGACCCTCCCACGGTGTGAATAAATCACAAGCGGCAGTGTTGCGGCAGAGGATGTGGGGGCGGGGCCTCGGGTGGGCAGTAGGGGTGAGATGGGCGGGGCATCGCGTTTGGGGCGGGGCTAGAATATGGAGGCAGCGCCTCGCATGTAGGGGGGCGGGGATAGAGTATTGGGGGCGGGGCATCGCGCCGGGGCCTCCTAGGGGGGCGAGGCCCAAGGAGCCGCGCTGCACGCCGGGAAACTGTCAAGGCGGCCCCCACGCTTGCCTAGGCCTCCTTCAGGAGATTCGAACTTAAATTCGGACAACCGAGGTTTGCGAGCGGGTAAACCGGGTTTAAAGCGTGTCGTTCCGCGGTTGAATGCAGTTTAGTCGCGTTCACTCCCATCGAGATCGCGGACGGTGGCACTTGCCCTTTACCGGCAGGTGACGTCATTCAATTCAATATTCTTACACTTACAGTATCGCTGCATGGTTACACATTGCCGCCGTATTACGCCTCTACGCCTGTTCTTGGCCAAGTGGCAATGTGTTAATGTTGCTCAACTCGCAACATAAAGTTTCGGATTTCAAAGCCTGATCGACTCGGCCCATCGGCATTCTCTCGGGCGTTAATAAAATGAGTATACAACGTTGTGGGTGGTCGTCTTCTGGAGAAACCAGGCTTCGTCATGAAAATATGCCGGTCCCCCCCTACTGGTTCAGGATCGCAAATGGAGTTGAGCGCGCCGCTCAAAAAGAAACTCGGACGGCGAGTTGCACGTCCGTAATTCAAGGACGGCTTGGCCGCTCGTTCGACAACTCATTCCTTTTAATCTTCGTGAACAACAAGTTGCGTTGAATATAATTCAAAGGCACGACGCTGTGCTGCTCGGAGTTAAAATGAACGTGGTGGATTAATGCACGGCCCCCCTGCGCTCTCAGTCTTCCTTGCGTCGCTTGCACGACGGCGCCCATTTATCCGTGCTGTTGATATTCATTTATCCGTGCTGTTATTCAACAGCACGGATCCGTGCTGTTACAGCACGGATAAATGGGGGGCTGCCACCTGTTGTTTTTTTGTTGCAGGGATCATTCTCATTTTGAGGTAGTTTAAGTTTTTTGTAGAATATTATGAGTCCCATTCTTTTCAGTTGCGTAATAATAGACTACCCAAGACAATGCATTCACATGTAATTATTCCATCTTCCAGAATTGGGATAATTAGTATTTTCATTTGTCTCGGTTTGTACCTCAGAGAAAGCAACCTGAGAAGGCCGCGAGACTATTCTACGAATGGCTTGGGCGGCAACACTTAAACACCTTCCCAGGAGATTCTGGGCACCCCTCCGAGCGTCTCTGCAGTCCGTTTTGCTGGACTGTCCCGTGGAAAGTGGCTTCTCTTATTCACGGTGCCAAACCGTCCGTGGATATCGCGTGTCGGCGCGGGCTCTGGCCGGCCACAACAAGTGGTCCAAAGTGAAGAACATCAAGGGCCCTAAGGACACTGCGAGGTCATTGGAGTTCAGCAAGTTGGGCATCATGATCCGCCATGCGGTGAAGGGTGAGTGCATTCTCCACACAGGTGATGCTATTCGTCATATCTGCTTTGCTGTGGGTCGGAGTGGACACGACCACGTTTCAAGTGAGAGCTTTGAAAATTTAAAACTATAATCTTTGCAGAGGGTGGACCAAACCCAGACATGAACTCAGCACTGGCCAGCCTGCTTGAAGTTTGCCGTTCCAAAAACATGCCCAAAGCCACCTACGAGACGGCTATCAAGGGTGCGGTGAGTAATCAAACCAAAACACAATTTTAATGCTCATAACAGTAAAGGAAAACTCTTTTCCCAAATCATATTACCCGTAACCATTCCCATTGCCCACCATCATATGAATTTATCCATAAATCTGTGGAGCACAGCATCCAGTTACACATGTTTTCAGTAAAGAGGGAAAATTTGGCAATTCCCAATTACTGGTGGGTTATTGTTTCATATTTTAATGTAAAAATATGCCTAGAAAGACAGACACAGAAAATTACACGGAAATAGACGGAGACACAAATATACGGTGACAGAGCGACGCATGTTTTTGAAGAAAAGCATGTTTCAAAGTCCCCTCGCCGTGCTTCGATACTTCCAATTGACGATTTTGTGCGTAAGTGGAGTCGCGTGGAAAAATGCTCCAAATTATCCGTAATTATATGCGATTTTTTTCCACATATAATTGGAGTCAATTTGCCAATAACCCAGCAGATGTGATGTGTATTATTGATCCCCCACATGACAAAGACAAAGTTTTCACAATTTTACATTTACGTGCAACAACGTGGTATTTAACGGAGACCATCTCCCCTTCTTCTCCTGCCACCTCAGGACAAGAGCAAGCCTCTGACAATCATTAATTTTGGGGTGCGTGGACCAGGAGGCTTCGCACTGTTAGTGGAGACTTGCACAGACAATTACAAAAGAACCAACAGCGATATCCGCAACCTTGTGAACAAAAATGGGTAAGCTAAAGCACTCTATTACAATAATTTCGTTCAAGGTTAGATTGCAACAAAAAGTTTTAACTTTACAAAGCTTCCCTTAAAAGAAAGTTATCTAAATGTGTTTTTTCTGGTAATCTTCGGCTTGAAATACTCGTGTGGACTGCAATTTTTTTTCAAATATTATTTTTATAAGTGTGTTTAAAGTGTTTTTATTTCTTGCTCTCTCTAAAGTGGGTCATTATTTGAAGGGGCAAAGAATAGCTTTGAGCAGAGGGGAGTGGTGACGATTCGGAAGGACAGTGACAGGAAGAACTTGGGTCTAGAGGAGGCACTGGAACTGGCAATTGAAGTGGGAGCCGAAGATGTCCGTGAGCAGATCAGCGAAGATGATCCAGTCAACCTCCAGGTGAGGTGCTCTGTAACACCTGCAACAATGGCACCAGAAGGTTGCCCAATAATAAAACGTTGCTTGCCAATTGTTAGTGAGCAGTGCATTGTTTGAAGTGCGATATCTTATGACAACTCAACTTTTATCAAGAAAATGTGGGCAAAATATTATCCGGTCCAGATATTTAACATACGAATACGTCTAAGCACTTAATTGTTTATTGCAGTGGTGTTCTATTCATTATGCACATTTAAGCACAGTGTGCCATATTGCTTACTAGCTTTACTACCCGGCTTCACCCGGGACTTGTATTCTTGTCTTGGATTAATACACGGCCTACGCGGAGGGTGGGGGGGGATGCATGACGTCAGCAGGCACACTGCGTAACGCTTCCGCATGCGGGTGACATCACAGATGTGACGTCACCACTCACTTGCCGTGAAAAAGATATCAATTATTGCACCCCCCCGCCCCAAAATACAAAAGTCTATTTTTATACTTTTTGCATTGTGTACAGTCCGGAAACGACCCACATGCCAAATTTCAAGTTTGTTGCATGGTGGGAAGTATGCTGAACATTTCAAACAGACACATTCACAAATTTCCCTTTTATATATATTGTTTATATGCCAATGGGTTAGTACTCAAAACGCCCAGAAAAAAACAGTATAAATCTTCTGTTGCTTTTGCATAATTAGCAGCACAGACATGTCAAAATCTCAGCATTGTTCTTGCCAACGATGCGCATTTATACTGTGCTTGTGGGACTCAGTTCGTATGCGCAGTGCAGTCACTGCGCGAGGTACGTGAACGCCTGATGTCCCTTGGCTTTACTCCGCTCTCCTCGGCGCTGGAGTTCATACCGGTGCGGACTGTGGAGTTGAAGAGCGAGGAGATGGATGTGGCAGCACACCTCGTGCACCTCATGGAGAGTTTGCCCGATGTCGTGCGAGTCTACGACAATGTCATTGCCATCGACAGCTGAGACCAGCGTTCCTGCTCAAACCCTGCCATTTCACCTTGGACACTTGAAGACCTTCACTCTTATTTTAATTCTGCCAACCTCTGCTTTTTTTTCCTTGATAAAGAAACATCAGTCCAGCTACAATAATTGCACTGCACCAACCTGTGTCCAAATGTTATATATATTGTTTTAAGGATTTTGAATATGGTGAGTGTAATACTATTGCTGCAATAAACAAAACAAATGAAACGTTTTTTAAATGTTTATAGATCTTTCAATACAGTATTTTAAATCGAACTTTGGGAAGGTGTACATACATGAGAAAATTTAAATCATATTTTTTTCAATGAAACTTCATGATTAAATGAGATGTACAATCAAGGAGAATTTCATATTTTTTGTGTTAAACTTAAGGCAATCTAGTATAGTATAGAGATATAAAGTTAATGATTAGAGTATTCCAAAAGTGGAAATCACGTGTGTTATGTGCTCAGTTTCCCTCAGTTTCCTGGAAACTCAAACACTGCAGCAGCTCCCATGCCAGTTCCAATGCACATTGAGACTACGCCATATGCCCTGGGGAGAGAAGACAAAAATAATAATTTTAGACTCAACCTCTGAATTATATTACTGGGTACTGTCGGTCCGACAACATACTGCAATGAAGAAATATTCACACATTGTTTGCGGTGGTACAGTGGTTAGCACACTGCTCTATGCACCTGGCGACCTGAGCTTGATTTCTGGTTATTTTTGGAATTAAAGAATGAGATAGTTGTGAGATTCCCCCACCACTTTCAACAATCTGCATTGACCAGTGTGTATGATCAAACAACCCCTATCCAGCAGTGAATTGTCAAGAGGCTGTTATTGTTTTGCATTATGGTAAGATGCATATAGAGTATAAGAGGAAACATTTCAAACAATTTGCTTGCAATTGTCTCCTTTAACAGTGAACAATGGTCATATTAACCAATATGACATGGTGTGACAGAGACAAATATATAAACTTCCCAGGGGGGCAGTTTTGAAATGTCATGCTTTTTAAATAAGGTCCACATTCATAAATACAACATTGCATGTGTTTTCTCTGGAAAAATATCAATATTAAAATTTTCAGAGTCTTAAGGGGCGGTGGTTGTGGGCTAGGTCAGCGATTGGCCCCATGACCCACCCCCTGGGATCTGCCACTGGCGTAAACATGAAGGTTATGTAATTCTGGTTAGGTGAGTAAACCTAGTTAAACCTGTAATCCAGATTATCCGTGTAATCCCGGTTGGGTGTGTAATCCCGGACGAGACCTGCGGCCACGGCGTCTCAGCTCGTGCAGGAGGGTGATGATCTGCCGCGTGCCCGTGCAGCCCAATGGGTGGCCCAGAGCGATGGCACCTCCATTGGGGTTCAGCTTCTCAGCGGGGATGCCCAGGCGCTTCACACAGTACGCCGCCTGCAGTGAAGGCACATCACCGGCCACGCCAGATTGATGCTTCTGTTACTTTTGGCGACTGCGATTTTGACACGTTACAGTGTTTATGTCACCCTGACATCAGACAATGGGATAAACCAATGGGGTGGCTGAAAACAAACATCACTGCTGTGCACTGCATTAGATGTGAGTCGTGGATTGTGATGACCTTTACTTGACCAGCACAATCATTTAAGGTTTTTTTTATTGGTCACATTGTCAACACTGGAGATGTAGCAGCAGCACACCGCCCGTGCCAGTTTGACAAAAGAGCTGCTTCAGTTACCAAGGCTGCTGCTGGGAATCATTCCCTGTAACCGCCACTGCAAGGGAGCTGCAGCATGAAACATTCCACAGGTTCTTTAAAGGGTCCCCATGAGCAATATATAAAACAAGGAAAAATAAACCTGGGTAGAACCTATATTTCGACTTATTCCGGATAAATGAAACCCACTACTTCTCAACTCACCTGACTGGCGAAGGCTTCATTGATTTCAAACACATCAACGTCATCAATTGTCAAACCTGTTGAATAAGATATATAGGGGAGTGTTAGAGGTATCGAAAAGGTTTTCAGTGCAAAATCAGATAAGCTGAAAAGTATTGCAAGGCTGTTGTGTCAGATGAATGGCCAGCAATATACATACACACTTAGGCATGGAAGGAATTTACTAAAAATTAAAACAGGCACTTAATTTAGCATTTCAACACCAACACTTGCATCTTTTAACGGGCATTCATAAATAAGTTCTCACACCTAATGCCATCGACTGAACTGTTTGTGAAAAATAAGAGTAACCTGTTTAACACAAACACCACACACTCCTAAACACATCCCGCACACCACAGATACACAATTGACACAACACACACACGATCCAAGACACCCCAATACTCACCACATACACCAAATATAACATTGACCATTACCCAAGCCGCGTAACTGCTCTCTCTACATCAAATCACAATGTGTCAGGGTGTGCGCTGCGAATCCGAAGCTACAGTGCAAGTGCAGGGCGATAGGGTGGTGCGAGAGAGGAGCTGAAGCATCTCTCACCAGCCTGGCTCAGGGCGGCCGGGATGGCGAGCGCGGGGCCGATGCCCATGACGTCGGGTGGCACCCCCACCACCGCGTAGCTCCGCAGCACCCCCAGCACAGGCAGCCCCAGCTCCCGTGCTGCTCTCCGCCGTGCCACCAGCACCGCTGCGGCGCCATCGCTCACCTGACTTGAGTTTCCTATGTGAAGGGGAAATGGTTGGCCGGGTTTGAGGGGGTGCAGGATGCAGCCGGTAGTAACGGCCAAGTAGCAATACGGCTCCTGCTTTGTTTCAAGTAGGCATGTGATGATTCAACCCTTGCCCACCCACTCACTACCTCACTACCCCCCCACAATCAGGGATTCAATAATTCATTAATCTTTTTGCTTCTGTTTCATATCATTTTCTGTCTTCTTTGTAGACTGACTAAAATTCCAGTTTGTTATCAACTAGACTTAAGACTAAAATAAAAATGTTGACTTAGTTAACAATTGAATCCGACCAGCCTCAGCATGTTAAAGTGCAAAGCGTAGGGTAAGGTGGTTTACAGTGAGGAGAAAAAAATATATATTCAAGATGATTTGAGTGAATTCGCGACCTGCGGTGGTGGTGCCATTCTCCTTGAAGACCGGCCGCAGCCGCGCCAGGCCCTCCATGCTGGTGTCCGGGCGGATGCCCTCATCCTGGGTAACGGTGATGGTTTTCTCCTCGTCGCCCAAGAGCACCACTGTGGTCACGGGCACGATCTCCTCCTGGAATAGGCCCAGCTTGGTGGCTCGTGCCGCCCTGGCCAATACGGCACCGTCACCGCAACAATTACGCACATCGGCACTGTTAGTCGCTTTCCAAGGTTACAGAGGTGATGTGTTGCCCTGTTCAATATAATGCCCACGTCTGATGGTGGCTCCGAGGCATGGCTGCAATCCATTCCTTTGGTGTGGGCCAGTATTTTCATAGGACAATGGCTACTGAAGTCCCACTAACATGTAGTAGTCAATCTAATGACCCGAGGATGTGATGAGCTGAGTCGACCACCTACCGAGATAAACATTTTGTTTTGTCGTCAATCTTAGATCGCTGAACCATGAGAGATGGCGACAACTTGGAGAGGCCTACGTAAAGCAGCGCCTTGGTCATGGCCGATAATGATGGTTACACAGCCCTTTGCCAATCAACTGCTGGATGAAGCCTCCCCACTCCGTGTCAGTCATGGGGTTTGTTACTATACTTAACCACACTGGTCCATGTGCATCGTTCGCTTCAATGCACAGTGTGCTAACTGCTGCACCACCACTCCCCCACCAGGATATAAATGGACCATCCAAAAGATACATTTTAATTCTGCAAACTGCACAGTGTTCTTTTAAAATTATATATATATATGGCTTATATATAGGCCAGACACATAAATGATTATACTGCCAATACACGGAATTGCAACAGCACTGCTTCACAACTGATGATCTGTGCAAGTCTTGGATCCAATTACAACTTTCTCGTGACAAATCTACCCGTGTTTTCATTTTGTTTTGTGCCGCCCACATCGACCGCTCAGCGGTGTTTCCTGTGTGATGGTAGGGACCCACTTTTGGTGCGAGGCGACAGCCAGGGCGTCCTGCACCTCCCTGGTGATGCCGTACCGCTCTGCCACGTTCTCAGATGTTACCCTGCAGGGGGGGGGGGGGGGGGCAGGACCTGGGACGTCACCACAGTCACAACCAACACGGCCATGCTCCCGGGTCACACGCTCCATCAATAATAATCCTAATTTGGAGTTTGAGTGTCTTAGTACGAGCAGCATCTCCGGATGTTGTACAGCAACAACTATTTACATACAAATAATGTGGTCAATGTCACATTAACTGAGTACACAATGGTAAAACACAACGTGAAAATAGGATTAAAATGAGATAAAATTGTAAAACCAAAACACACCATCCAGTTAGGATTATAAAATTATATCCTGTAAGGAAAAACTTGTTTACCGTATATCCACGATCGCAGGACTCTGTGCCACAGGGCAGGGGCTGTGTGTTTGCCAAGATGAAAATGATTTGCCAGCTTAATCAGCGGACACTTTAGTAAGAGGTATAATTATGCAACCCACCTCGGGAAGGAGTTGATGAATCACAGTAATTTATTCCAATAATGGATTTTTTGTTTTACTTTGCGGTGATTGTGATCACAATCACGATGGAGTTTGATATAGCATCTAAATGCAATCGTATCCTAAGACACCATGGAAAACCAATGGAACATCAAAAGGGGAAAAGAGGAATGTTTATTTATTTGTTTCATAACGCAAAATATGCTCAGGTATCGGCAGAGGAGAAGGGGTCAGGGCGTTGACAGCAGAGGAAAAGGAGCAACTTTCCACTCTGCCGAAGTTGACTGGGGGATTCAACAGAAGACCTTGGTTGTTAGAATGGAGGATTTGTCGAAGGGAGTAAAGTGAAATGAGAGTGAAGAGGCAAGCAGAGACGAGTGCATGGATGATATTGAAGATGCCGAGGGCGATCTTGAAGTTGATCTGGGACTGGATTGGGATTGAATTTAGCAGCGATTAGTGGCTGTCGGGGCCATTCCAGATAACATGAGATTTTTTTCTTAAATGTCGATCCTTAATCACGTGATTCAATGCACCTGTTGTGAGATTAAGAATTAACATTATATCTATGAACGAATGTCTTGTCACTCTGCTGCAAAAGAGCAACACAAATACAGCAAAACGGAGGTCAGCAGGCCATTAAAATAGAGCAGTTGGCTGCCGTATTGCTCCCTGCCATTATTTATTTTTTGGCCTTATCGCATCATCCCCAGCAATCCCTCCACCATTCAACGGTGTGCCATAGCTCACCCCATGGGGATGAGGCAGTCCCGCGCCTTGTCATCGTCCATCATTCGCGAGCTCACGTCCCCGACATTCTTTGGGTCCCCAGGCGAACCGCGAGACATGAGCTCCACGCTTCATGAGAACAGCACCGAGAGCATGCAGCTGTCACTCATCACCGCAGTGCTCGCTCCAGAGAAAGGGACTGCGGTTCTCACTCTCTATCTCTCATTCTCCGATTATTACCGCTGTGTTACAGCATGCCTGGGCCAAGTGCAATTACAAAGAAGCCAGGATGGTGCGACACGTCATTCCGAAAGTGAAGAAGTTACGATGTTAATTTCCATGTTTTTTATCCTGATTGTCCATTGTTATCAAATATGTATGTCAATCACTTATTAATGAGGGGGGGGGGGTAAAAGATAATAATAATTAACTGCTCTTTTGAATGAAGGCATTCACCATGCTGGTCAGTGTAGATTGGTGAAGAGGGACAGCCCATGGCTGGTTCAGTTATCACGTGACCTCTGATGTTAGCAGTCACCAGTAATCAAACTCAGATCATCAGGTTTACAGTTCAATTCCTTTACCACTGCGCCACTGCTCCACACTCTGTAATGTTGGGTATGGTTTAATGGTGGATTAAATAATGAAATGTAATAATAGTTTAAGTAGGTAATAATGTAATAATATCTGATCAATTTGCTCCATTTTCTTCACAGCTTACAATGGACCCGCTCCCCTTATCAACCGAACACCACCCACTCACCCACTCGTATCCTCGCCATCTATGTTTTTATCTTGTAGTAGTTACACTGACGACACAATTTGTTTGAACCTTGGAGTGTGCTGTACATTTCTATGTTTGATAAAATATTCATTTGGAGATAAAAAAAAGGTTGCAGTGGTGACAGTGACTCGTACACCGTGACCATGAACCTGGCAATCTGAGTTCGACTCACAGCCACAACGAACGTCAGTGGCGAGTGATATCAGAGCTTGTTCTGGCTAATCCCCCGCTAACAACCCACACTGACCACCGTGGACAAGTATGCCCAAACAGCCCCGTGATTGACACGGCGTGGACGGCCCTTCATCCAGCAATCGATTTATAAACAACTGTATGTTCTTTTATAGTTTCTATTTTTATTTCCGTATTTACATTTAACTTCATTAGGTTTAAAAGAGTAAAAGTTACCTTCTTTCAAGCTCTGCAAATGCCCCATCACATTACCAACCTGGCAGCGAAAACAAGTGTCACTGATTGGAATGGAAGCCACTTAATCATCGCTTTGTGCCCACAATCAAGCAATTTGCTTACCCGCACGCCATGCCAATGTCATAGGATCCATTGCGTATTCCACCTGTGCACACACACAGTGCAGTGGGACATGGCAGCAGAGACTGTGTCACGGGCATCGTGGTTGTCTGAACAACAACGCTGCAACCAATCGGCAGCACTGACCCTATTGCTAACCAAAGTCTTATCCATTGCCTCTCTCCCAGGCCCTGTTGTGTCGTGCCCAGGAGCACTCCTCTTACCACGCTCCCCTGGGACCCAAAACAGCCAGCTCCAAGCATGCACGACAACGTGGACGAACAAGGAAAGTATCACAAATGACATTGTTGTTTACAGCAGCGTGTGTTATTGACGGTACAGGAGAGGCGTAAAGGAAGATGCAATTCAAGAAGCTAATGGACACACAGCCCCCACATGACAAACACAAAACGTGGAAAGGCCTTCATTCATCAACGTATTTAAAAAGGGTGTGAATTATTGTTTCATTTTGAAATAAAAGCAAGCATGCCAAGTGTACGAGTGGGTGTGTGGGCGTGCTGTGTGTGCTCGGGTACCGGCGATGTTAATGAAGGCTTGCAGTCCAGACGAGCACTGCCTGTTCACACAGTAAACGGGGACGGTCTCCGGAATACCGCTGGAGTGCAAGTTGGGAGGAGGGGGGGTGCAGAGGGATGAATAAAGTTAACAAAGATAAGCACCGTTATCTGCACAATGCAGCTGCAAAACTTGTTAATGATTATGAAAGTCACATCAAACATATTCTGGAAGGTTCCAACGCAGTATGAGTACGAGAGAAAATATATACATATATTGCATATGTATATGCAAAGCCTATTTCAAAATCACCCGGGATGTACCGATCTGTTCAGATCTTGCAAGATAAGGAGGATTGAGCCTGGACAATGCTTAGAATGGTGACTACCATACGTAAAACAGGTGCTGTAGGCGTCTGTGGGGTTACGTTGTAAGCAGGACAGCAGCACACTGTCGCACTGTACTATGCCCCAACATCTATGCTCCCTGTCTTCACCTACCCACAGTAAGCAGCATGGTGAGGTATGGTCAAATAATCCCCTCAACTCACATGGGTGTGGTGAAGCCCTCATCTAACAGTGAATTGGCATAATAAAGGGATGTACATCTACACAGATCTATGAAATCTAATATAAATGCTTATAAAACGAATTGTGCAAATTATAAGCTGTCAAAGCAATTATTTTACATATATTAAATAAATTAATTCCCACGATTAATTTCAACACTCAGAAGCTAGCGGTGCATATACAATGTCCTTATGAATCCACCATAATCAATGTCCTTTCTTCACAGCCAAAGTGTGGCATTCAGAGCTTAATTTCTCACTGATTATTTTCCAGGTGGCTGGCAGACTGGAGTACGACTAGAGACAGCACCGTAGAGCAAAACAGGCATTGACCCCGTAAAAAAAGGTTACCAACATCTCCAGGCACAAAGTCCGGGAAGTGGCACGTGACTCGTAGCTGCAGCTTTAACGAGAGGTATACTGGATGCAGTGTGGCGGGCGCGGTAATACTGTCTGGTTGGCACGTGACTGGCAGACACAATTATAGCGAGAGTTATACTAGACGTGGTGTGTTGGTTGCAGAAATATTTTCCGGGGCGTTGGTAGATCGCAGTAGGCACGTGACTAGTAACCACAGCCAAAGTGAGAGGCATACTTTTTGTGGTGTGCTGGATTAGAAAATATTATTCGGGTCACTGGCAGCAGCCATAGCCATTGGTATACTGGATGCAGTGTGCCGGGTGCCCGGGTTGACCCGCCTGAAATTATTTCCTGGTGGAGCTCATCCTCGTGGTTACCTGAGAAACTGCGCAATCCTGGCAATGACGGCACCTGCTCCCGGCTGCAGCACGTTCCCTGCATGTGGCACACACAGCCAGACAAAGCATTACAATTGCAATTCAATTAGGGCTTAAACATAATTTAACATTCATAGGGATGCTGCCGTGATACAATGGTTAGCTCACTGGACATGCAATGGGGAGGTCGCCGGTGCGATTTCACTTCCCTTTGTGACAGATGAAACAATGGGAACATTCATTAAAATTCCCCAGCCTCTCTTAACCCAGCAGTATAAATGGTTCCACCAAAAATAGTTGATTGATATGTTAATGTGGTGGAATAAAGTGCGGGTACACCCACCTCTTCTAAAATGTATGGCCAGTGTGAAAGAGTAGGCACAAATTCCATCTACAGAGGCTCTCTAGTGGAGTGCCTTCTGCAAGAAGTGGCATGAGAAAAAATTGCAGGGCTGCACATCAGCAGTGTGGTTAGTGGACTGCACTATGAAACCTGCAACCTGAACTGGATTACCAGCCATAGCTAACATCAGTGGAAGAGCGATATCTTAACCATCTTTGGATATCCCCTTGACCACGTCTTTCACCAATCCGCACTACCCAGCATGGTGAAATATGGTTAAAACAACCCTGACTGATCCAGTGTGGGGAGGCTTCATCCAGCAGTGGATTAACAATGGGCTGTAAACCAAGATACCGCTTTTCAACAAGCTATACAAAAATGGGGAAACATGGACTTTTTTAATCGCAAGGAAATTAGGAGAAAGAGCTATGATGTCACGCTAGAAGTGCAAAGACAATTCATTGTGAGAGTCATATGCACAGACGTCCAGAATAAACACCTTATTCGAGACAAAAATCGCACTTCCTGGCTTTGACATTCCTCAAAGACATTGGTGTAGCCATCAAACAAATCAGAACATCAACAGGCCGATGTGTACATTTCCTTCATAAATGGAGATTCAACACAAGCCACAGTGCGCCTGTGGCCATGTAACCCAATCTATGGAACCAGATTGTTAAGGCACTATAGTCAGTGCTCCTTCAACGGAGGAGGAATAGCAAACCTACACAAACTCTCCTCAAGACCTCTCGTCGTGGCTAGCAGATCTCAACAGTCGCATCTCACTCCTGAACATATCGGCATATGCAAGAATAGAATATGCACTGGAAAATTAAGATACTGCTATCGGGACATCGTCATATGCAGAAGAGCAGATGAAAGTCATGAGCCTAGACTTGAACAGAGAAACAGTCTCAGCAGTGCTGACAGCTAGAGGAAGGGAATTCCCATGAGGACAGCAGATGAGAGGGAGCGACCTCCCATTGTGTGAATGTCAACTGAGGTTTTTGATAGGAGCCGTTGGTTGCCAGAGCGCAGGGCAGGTCATAGGGAGTAGAATGAGATGAGAGGGGCATTACTCTTGCCTCTTGCGACACACCACCACTTATTTATTCATCACGCCTGCATGTGAAGTGTGAATGCCGAGGAAATAAATTGCCGCCCTTCTAATATTCTTGGTTCTTTCGGTAAAATCACGTAGAAGGGAAACAATAAAATAGTCGTTGCCTCACAGCTGAGCACTCTCGTTCCATTCGAGATGTTACAAAGAAACACATATGCTCTTGAAATCTTCATTCATATTCTATTTAAAATAGACAAGTGTGTCTGGATAAGTGACGACAATGTTTTAATCGTCCTTGGAGGAGAGGTTTAATCTGGCTCGCACTGATGTTGCTGCACTGCAGGGAAGACAGCCAGATTCACCAACAATACCATGAGGTGCAGGTTGAATGCGTAGATTGAAGTGGCAGGGGTTTCTAGGCCACATTAACACAAAGGCAATATTATGCAATTGCCAGACAAATGTTATTATTTGTTTAGCAAGGACGTTTTATTCCAATTTTCAATGTTGCTGCTACACACATATTTATTTTCACCGTCATGCTGGGGAACAAAAACATTATATTGGTACAAAGGCAAAAACTTGAACTTTGCCCAGCAATTTAGAGCTCTCGTTTGCTGAAATTTGCTATTTATAGTGTGACTCTTAATTCCGGGAGACTGCCAAGGTGTTATGGTTCGCATTTTGGACTTGCAATCCAGAGGTCGACGGTTCAATCTCCCAGCGCGGCAGTTGACAAAATGTTGCAAGATTATTAAAACCCTCCATCGCCTCTGTCCACCCAGCAGTAAAACTGGGTAGGCCACAGTCAATCAGCAGATGTCTAGCCAGCATGAAAGTAGAAAGCAAAAATACGACTCTCGAGGGGCTGTTTAGAGTTCCCACTAGTAAAGGCCCTTATGCCAGCAGTGGCGTGAGAAAGCAGTTTACAGGTCTGAACCTTTACCTTTTAATCCCAGTTTAGCTGGCACACACATCAGCACATTAATCTGCTTGATAGAGAAAAGAGTCATTTTAAATTAGGTATGTGATGTGTATGTTTGACGTTTTTGACAGTTAATCAACTGCTGATGTTACAGCAACAAATGTAAAGCACACATTTCTTGCCGCTTAAAAATGAGATGGCGGCAGCCTAAAGGAGGCCTTCATCTAGCAGTGGATTGATCAAGGCTAATTGACGATGGTGATAACTTATAAAGGACAGGATGTGGCCACCCACCCACACAGATGTCCCCGAGTTGGCTTGGCTGGAGTTTGGTGGCCTTGAGCAGGCCTGTCATAACGGCTATCAGAAGCTCATCAACCATTGTGTCCTGCAAGTGGAATATGGCACAAACAGATAAAATCTCAAGCACCAAATTCACATTCCCACACACAGCCCATGACACAGACATCAGATTATTTAGGTAATTCATCTGTAGACACAATATTTGTAAATGTCTGGACAAATTTTTATTCCAAATGTCGAGACAAAGGAGCCATTCATAACTCCTTAAGAGAATGATCTAAGGAAACAGATATTACATAGTTATCTCTGAGATCCCTTTAAGTTAACGTTTTTAATCCATATACTCCTCCTTCTGCCCTGCACTAGCATCTCCATAGCCCTTATCAGCACAGTTCAAAACTTTCAAAGTCGAACCACACTGACCCTCACAAGAATATTAGTAACCCTTTCTAAGCCTCTGTCTTCATTAAGCTTCGTTTCCCTCAGAAATATCCCCAACATCCATCTTAGTGAGATATCAGAGATATTCCCAACATCCAACTTAGGATTCTCATGTCTGTCCTTTCAAGAGCTCCTTCTAACATCTTCCCTGATGCCCATGGCTCTGCACCATATCGTAAAACAGTGTAGACCGTGAAAAAGTGTAAATGCAAATTGAGGAATGCAGAAATATGCTCCATTTGTCAAATAAATAAAATCTGCTTGGTCGCCCTGTGCTGACGTTGGATGCGGTGGCACCTTAAAGACCCCGCGCTTTGCTCTGCCGAAGGGCGTGCGCACGCCGTGCACCACCACAATGTCATCGTCCGTCTGCGGCACAAAAGGGACCACTCTTGCGCCAGCTGACGAAACGGAGCGAGGGGTGGCACCACCGCCCCGCGGCGCCAGGTGCTGCAAAATCACCGCTGCCCGGTTCATGTCTGTGGGCAGCGAAACACAGCAGCCGTGAATGACAGTGCTTTGGAGGCGAGGATTGGTACATTGCATCATGTACATTTCGTATATTGCATTTCAATGTGAGCAGCCATGATAATAACAGACAATGCGATTTTAGTGGACCTTATATCGTATGGTGTGTCACAGTATCGCTGTATCTCGACAATCCTTATTGGTGCTTTCACTCAGTACAAATAGCATACACAGTGAAAAGAGAAGCTTCTGCAAAACATAACGTATGAGCCACACGAGAATGTCCGTCATGTCCCTGCAGTGTCCGTCTCAAGCCGTAATGAGGAACACAGAAATAGTCTAAAGTCTCCCTGCTCAAAAGGCTAGTGAACACGGTTTACCTTTCGTGGCAGTCCAAAGCAAATCTACATTCTTATGATAGGACTGTTTGCAGTATTGCGGCATGTCGCAATTTGGTTAATAACCAAACAGCACTGATGGCTTCTTTGGTTCTTTCGGTAGTCACGTAGAATGAGAATAAAATAAAATAAGACAATAAAATTCTCACGACGTTTCAGCCACAACACAAGTAGCCTTCTTCAGATGAAAGAACATAACTGTCGGGACGACAGAACTTGAATGTCGTCCCGACAGTTCTGTTCTTTCACCTGAAGGCTACTTGTGTTGTGGCTGAAACGATGTGAGAATTTAATTGTCTTATTTTATTATTTTATTCTCATTCTAAGTGACTTTACCGAAAGAACCAAAGAAGATGAATCATTGCAGTCACGAAAGCTTTAAATCGAAAGCACTGGTGGCGTTAATGTTGTATAGAGCATTGTATTTTAGTGCAACTTAGGAATGTGACAATAAAAAGAAATACCTTTTTTCAATCAAAGTTTGAACGAAGGCCCCCTACTCTTTTGGTCATGGGGTTGATTTAACCATACGTCACCACAATGATCAGTGCGGGTTGGTAAGAAGACAGAAGCAGACATTGTCAGATATTACTCAAAATCACTTGCCACTGGTGTTAGCCGTGGCTGGGAATCGAACGCAGGCTGTAGGGCTCTTAGTAGCGAGTGACATTATCACGAGACTCCAGCAGGATCCAGCAGTCCCAAGAGAATGGAGATTTAAAAAAATGGGAAAGGATAAATAGGGCAATGATGCTCAAGGTAATATATAGGAATGGGATGAATCATGTTAGGAGCTCATGGTACGGGATGGCTTGGGGGAAGGGAATGGAGCCCATGGGAACGTGGTAAGAACATTACGATGATTAAGACTGGTTTATAAGAAAAAAATAGGCTAATGCTTTGGCCAAAAACCCTTCCTGAGAGGAGGGGGGGGCATGGGTAGGGAGAAGCGGTGACATCGTTGAAGATAACAATTCACACTTTGACCCTGAGAAAAATGTGCCTGCTATGAAATTGACAAAAGAACAGTTTTTCATTCGGATGCAAGGTCAAAATATAACAAAAAGATCGAAATGAACATAAAATACGTGGCAAAAAAAAAACTCACGTGAAAACTGTTCCTATGCAATTACGAACTGCAGCTCTCTCGCATTCTTAAGATTCCCTGTATTCTCTCAACAATGGGATCTCCATATATACATGAGTACATCTCAACACCCCAACCTCTGTGTAACAGCAATGCAGCACGCGTGTGCAGCGCGCGCGTGCAGCACGCGTGTGCAATGTGCAGCACGTGTGTTCCATGTGCAGCACGCGTGTGCAAAGTGCAGCGCACGTGTGCAATGTGCAGCGCACGTGTGCGATGTGCAGCACGCATACACGTCGCACAGCACACACACACGTGCAGCACACACACACACACGTTGCGCAGCACACACACGTGCAGCACACACACGTGTGCAGGCGTGTGTACACACGTAAGAAGTTCCACATGCATGTGTTAACATGGGCCTCGCTACGCGATGTTTTATCCATCGCTCGTCTTTAACAAAGCTTCTCTGTGGCCTAATGCGAACACACCGCGCCAAGAACGCGCAAGCTGCCCTGTTACACGTGTACACACACACGTGTACACACACACGTGTACACACACACATGAGTACACACACATACAAGTGTACACACGACGTTTCGGGGAACGGCTCCTTCAGAGGACGCAGAGGCCACGGGGAGGGGGATGTACACACACGTAGTGTACACACACACGTCGTCTATACACACACATCGTGTATACACACACGTACGAAACACGTGTACACACACGTACTGCACACACATACTACACACTCGTACACACACGTAGTGTACACACACGTACTGCACACACACACTAGTGTACACACACACGTAGTGTACACACACGAAGTGTACACGTACACACACGTAGTGTACACACACGTAGTGTACACACGAAGTGTACACACACGTAGTGTACACGTACACACACGTAGTGTACACACACGTACTGCACACACACACGTAGTGTACACACACACGAAGTGTACACACACGTAGTGTACACGTACACACACGTAGTGTACACACACGTACTGCACACACACACGTAGTGTACACAAACGAAGTGTACACACGTAGTGTACACGTACACACACGTAGTGTACACTCACACGTAGTATACACACGTAGTGTACACACACATGTAGTATACACACGTACACACATACGTAGTGTACACACACGTAGTATACATACGTATACACACACGTACACACACGTAGTGTACAAACACACGTAGTATACACACGTACACACACGTAGTGTACACACACGTAGTATACACACGTACACACACGTAGTGTACACACATACGTAGTATACACACGTACACACACGTAGTATACACACGTAGTGTACACACACGTAGTATACACACGTACACACACGTAGTGTACACACATACGTAGTGTACACACACGTAGTATACACACGTAGTGTACACACACGTAGTATACACACGTACACACACACGTAGTGTACACACACACGTAGTGTACACACACACGTAGTGTACATACACACGTAGTGTACACACACACGTAGTGTACAAACACACGTAGTGTACACACGTAGTGTACAAACACACGTAGTATACACACGTACACACACACGTAGTATACGCGGGTGCGTACAAACTACAGCCACTTCCACGTGTGCGCATGTGCACTCTACGTATGTAGGTCATAGGGCCAGTAGCGATATTGTTACCTTGTGCACACTCTCACACGTACTACGTTAACACTCACACTCACTACATTAACACTCACACTCACTACATTAACACTCACACGTACTACATTAATACACACACTACATTAACACACACACACTACGTTAACACTCACACACACTACATTAACACTCACACTACCTACATTAACACTCACACTACCTACATTTACACACACACGTACTACATTAACACACACTCACTACATTAACACACACGTGAAGTGTCGAACGCCCGCTGGCAGGTCACGGGGCAGACCCAGGTGCCACGGGTCGACTGACTGAGATGACTGGCTGATGCACCACCTGTGCCCCCTACTGTGCCAACCTGCTGTGCTTTAGCTACCCGGCGCTCCGCTCGTTGTTGTGAGCGTCGCTCCTCCGCCCTCCGTTATTGTTGGAGGGCGACTGCCTCCAACTGCCCAGTAGCCTCACTATGCACCTAGCCTGGCACTGCCCAGTAGCAGCAGCGTCTTTCACGAGCCTCCTCCACAGAGGCCGATCTTGACACCGCTGGTACCAGTCATCGGCAAGTCCACTCAGCTCCACGTCCTCCTGTACCACATTACTCCATCTCTTCTCTAGCCCCGTGCCTCCTGCACCACATCACTCCATCTCTTCTCTAGCCCCGTGCCTCCTGTACCACATCACTCCATCTCTTCTCTAGCCCCGTGCCTCCTGTACCACATCGCTCCATCTCTTCTCTAGCCCCGTGCCTCCTGTACCACATCACTCCATCTCTTCTCTAGCCCCGTGCCTCCTGTACCACATCACTCCATCTCTTCTCTAGCCCCGTGCCTCCTGTACCACATCGCTCCATCTCTTCTCTAGCCCCGTGCCTCCTGTACCACATCCCTCCATCTCTTCTCTAGCCCCGTGCCTCCTGTACCACGTCACTCCATCTCTTCTCTAGCCCCGTGCCTCCTGTACCACATCACTCCATCTCTTCACTAGCCCCGTGCCTCCTGTACCACATCACTCCATCTCTTCTCTAGCCCCGTGCCTCCTGTACCACATCACTCCATCTCTTCTCTAGCCCGTGCCTCCTGTACCACATCACTCCATCTCTTCTCTAGCCCCGTGCCTCCTGTACCACATCACTCCATCTCTTCACTAGCCCCGTGCCTCCTGTACCACATCACTCCATCTCTTCTCTAGCCCCGTGCCTCCTGTACCACATCACTCCATCTCTTCTCTAGCCCGTGCCTCCTGTACCACATCACTCCATCTCTTCTCTAGCCCCGTGCCTCCTGTACCACATCACTCCATCTCTTCTCTAGCCCGTGCCTCCTGTACCACATCACTCCATCTCTTCTCTAGCCCGTGCCTCCTGTACCACATCACTCCATCTCTTCTCTAGCCCGTGCCTCCTGTACCACATCACTCCATCTCTTCTCTAGCCCGTGCCTCCTGTACCACATCACTCCATCTCTTCTCTAGCCCGTGCCTCCTGTACCACATCACTCCATCTCTTCTCTAGCCCGTGCCTCCTGTACCACATCACTCCATCTCTTCTCTAGCCCGTGCCTCCTGTACCACATCACTCCATCTCTTCTCTAGCCCGTGCCTCCTGTACCACGTCACTCCATCTCTTCTCTAGCCCGTGCCTCCTGTACCACGTCACTCCATCTCTTCTCTAGCCCGTGCCTCCTGTACCACATTACTCCATCTCTTCTCTAGCCCGTGCCTCCTGTACCACGTCACTCCATCTCTTCTCTAGCCCGTGCCTCCTGTACCACGTCACTCCATCTCTTCTCTAGCCCGTGCCTCCTGTACCACATTACTCCATCTCTTCTCTAGCCCGTGCCTCCTGTACCACATCACTCCATCTCTTCTCTAGCCCCGTGCCTCCTGTATCACATCACTCCATCTCTTCTCTAGCCCGTGCCTCCTGTACCACATCACTCCATCTCTTCTCTAGCCCCGTGCCTCCTGTACCACATCACTCCATCTCTTCTCTAGCCCCGTGCCTCCTGTACCACATCACTCCATCTCTTCTCTAGCCCCGTGCCTCCTGTACCACATCACTCCATCTCTTCTCTAGCCCCGTGCCCCCTGTACCACATCACTCCATCTCTTCTCTAGCCCCGTGCCTCCTGTACCACATCACTCCATCTCTTCTCTAGCCCCGTGCCTCCTGTACCACATCACTCCATCTCTTCTCTAGCCCGTGCCTCCTGTACCACATCACTCCATCTCTTCTCTACCTTGCCCAGATCTTTCAAGGATTTGTGAGCTCCTCACACAATCCAGCCTGCTGGTTAAACCCAGGATGGATCGTAGGCAGGCTAGCCGAAATGTTAACACACACACACGTACACACAAGCGTGTTCACGCTGCACACACTCACATGCTGTTGTGTGTGCGTGTATGCGGTTATACGCTGTACGATTGATGTAAAAGTGTAGTCGTATAGCCTTTGCAAAAAAAATTACATACCGTCGAAGAACGCCGGCTTGTTCTCAACACGGAGACAAATATACACACACAAGCGTGTACACAATTGCACACACGTGTACACCACACACACGTAGACACCACAGAGACTCACGTGAACACCAACACAAACTCACACACGTGTACACCAACACAGATTCACGTGTACACCAACACCGACTCACGTGTACACCAACACAGACTCACGTGTACACCAACACAGACTCACGTGTACACCAACACAGACACCGCACAGAGACCACGGCCCAGGCTTCCGATGTCGTCACGCGTGCGGCGCGGACAGCCAATCAGCGCGCGCGGCGATACAGCGTGCAGGAGTGACAGCCAGAGACACCCTGCACCGGTGGTGCGTGATGTGCAGACACCCTGCACAGGTGGTGGGTGATGTGCAGACACCCTGTACGGGTTGTGGGTGATGTGCAGACACCCTGCACCGGTGGTGGGTGAAGTGCAGACACCCTGCACCGGTTGTGGGTGATGTGCAGACACCCTGCACCGGTGGTGGGTGAAGTGCAGACACCCTGCACAGGTGGTGGGTGAAGTGCAGGCATCCTGTACCGGTGGTGGGTGATGTGCAGGCACCCTGCACAGGTAGTAGGGTGATGTGCAGACACCCTGCACCGGTGGTGGGTGAGGTGCAGACACCCTGCACCGGTGGTGGGTGATGTGCAGGCACCTTGCACCGGTGGTGGATGATGTGCAGGCACCCTGCACAGGTGGTGGGTTATGTGCAGACACCCTGCACCGGTGGTGGGTCACGTGCAGACACCCTGCACCGGTGGTGCGTGATGTGCAGACACCCTGCACCGGTGGTGGGTGATGTGCAGACACCCTGCACCGGTGGTGGGTGATGTGCAGACACCCTGCACGGGTTGTGGGTGATGTGCAGACACCCTGCACCGGTGGTGGATGATGTGCAGACACCCTGCACCCGTGGTGGGTGATGTGCAGGCACCCTGCACCGGTGGTGTGTGATGTGCAGACACCCTGCACGGGTGGTGGGTGATGTGCAGACACCCTGCACCGGTGGTGGGTGAGTGTAGACACCCTGCACCGGTGGTGATGTGCACGCACTCCCTACAATCATATGCATTATACCAGTGGTGAAGAGCAGACGTCGCCTGTTATGTTTCCTTTGAAGGCCACGATGTTATTGACGAACCTTTTGAGAGTTTGCTTGTGATTTGTGCTCGTGCATCTATTAACGTGGCATCACCAAATAGATTATTTTATTGTCAAACACGCTCACAATCACCACCGCGGCCCCCCCCCCCCCCTAAGCCACGTGTGCTACAGATGGACAACATATCATTATTAGGAACCTGGGCACACACGTTTTCCCATCTCGCGAATTGCCAAGCGACAACGTGAATCCGCCGAGGCCCCGTTGGCTGGAAATCACAAACATGTCTGGGTCACCACTGGGTGTCACTTGCTGCCACTTGCAAGTCAACTTTTCACTCAGCCCCTGCCGCGTAAAGTCACTTGCCGCAGAGAATTCTCCTTCGCTCAGTTATGTGTTGATGCCTATGACCGGTGGTGGACTTTGAGTGTCCTACTTGACACTTTGAGTGTCCTACTTGACAATCAAAGTGTCAAGTAGGACACTACTTGACACATAGATTCGAAGCTTTCGTGACTGTATCTTTCTGTTTGTCTATGTGTGTGTCTCTCTCTCTCTCTCTGTGTCTCTATGTGTGTCCCTCTCTGCGTGTGTGTCTGTGTATGTGTCTCCGTGTCTGTGTTATGTCTCCCTCTCAAATGTAGCAATCTTTGGAAGAACGTAATCAACCAGGTCGGGTGTTGACTGTTGTGTTAGCCGACTCTCTGTGTTGTATTGCATTTTATTTCTAACCTATTCTCATATTTTTGGTACTAGCAAAGGAGGTCCCATGACATATTTCTAAGTTTATTATGTTTGTTTTCTCATTCATTCTTACATGATGATGGTTGCTTGTGTTGCAATCGAAACGGCGTATTCTATTATTATTTAATTTATTTTCTTTCTACGTGACTTTACCGAAAGTTCCAAGGAGAAATGATCAGATAGCAAAGTATTTCAGTGTCATGATATGCAGTCGGTGAAACCTACAGCTTGCAGTGTATCACCCTGTATCAGACAACAAGATGGCATCACTAAACAATTTTAAGTAAATTTTTAGAAGTCGTTAGCCACCCTAGGGACACGCATACTGTATGTATATTCCCCGTCAAGATTGCTGTGTTGATGGCGAATGGACGCAACAATAGAGACGATCTGTAGTCCACTCTTCCCAGTGCTTTGTGCGTAACATTGACCTCTGAGGAGCACATCTTGCCTCAAGTAATCAACACATTACCCAGGCATTCAAGTACTGTAGTCTCCACGAAACCGGCGACCAAGTAGAAGACCTATGAGCAGGTAGTGAGATACTGAGGGAAGATCTTGGAGGTCCGTATATCTACCGTGTAGCAGCTGGCTGTAGAATCTGGAATCGGGTGGTAGAAAGCGTTACTGAGGTGTGGTGGTATCTCAAATGGCTTTGGCAACGAATACTTCTTAAAAGATGTCTCGTCGCATACCAATGCAACCTGACATTTTAAAATTTCAGAGCTATAATAAGCCAAATGTATGGCTGTAGAACTTTCTTTCGCACAGTACGTAGCCAACCAAGGACAACAAATGAAGTGAATACAGTAGAGTACCCACATTTAATATGATGGGGTTCACTTTACAGTCAGTGGAGGTCGGGCCTGTGGCTCCTAACTCGCAACATTTGTGAACCCATTTTAATCACAGCGCGAGCTCAGTGCCCTAACCCCAAGGCCACGGAGCCACCTCCAGATACTCAGATCTTAAATTAATTACACCATGTGGCTCGCCGCATCTGCCCGTGCGGAAATTGTGAAATGCACGATTTATTGGTCTTCCAAAATGTCCCATTCGTTCTGTTTAAACGCCAGATGTGACGATGACGATGAGAGATTTGTGGTTAAACCAGATCTGGCCTGCAGTGACGTTAAACAGTCGTGAACAGCAGGATTTGTGCTTTTGTCTTCGAGCAAAATTCACAGGCTGGAAGTTGAGTTAACCCTTTTCTGTCAGCCTCGGGGCGAGAGACCCACATCACTCGAACACTGCGATGTGTTTTCGGGTTGTACCGCGTGTTGTTTCTGCACGACGTCCGACGTTTATCGCTCAGTACCTGAAGAAGCTTCTCAGCACTTGGAAACGATACGTCGGACATCATGCTTGACAGCACGCGGTACAACCCGAAATCACATTCAAGAGCTTCACAGAACAACAGCGAGAAACTCTGCAATAGTACACATTGATCTGATAACCAACGAATTGTAAGTAAGCCGAACGTAGTATTTAATCGCAGCCTTTACAGTATGTTACATAGCCTGTAGTATACAGCATGCCAACTAGACAAGGACACCGCATTCACCCTTTCCAGTTCGCAAGGTGAAGCAAATATTGATTTTTATTCACCTAGATTTTTCATTATCATTACCATTACCGTTCACTTGTGTAAACAGATCATTTCTAGGTTGACAGAAAAAAACGTGCAGGCTTTCCGACAGTCTGATGTGGCCATTATTAACACGTACAATAAATTAAACATAGCATCTGCGTGCGATTAACTGTCAACAGGAAAACGCGAATGCACGCCTAAATAATTCAAAGGTAAATCGTGAGAAAATCATCTTATCCAGGGAAGACTACCAGTCTCAGAACTCATTTCAGGAATCTCCCAGATTGTAATATTTCCACCTCCATTAAGGAGTGTTTTAATTGATCACAGTGGGGTTAATTTCAAGTGATCAATCGAAACGACATCACATTGAGAGAGAAAGAGGATAACGTGGATCATATAATATACGTAGGCGAATGACATCATTCAAACTTTTGATTTAAAGCTTTCGTGACTGCAGAGATTCATATTCTTGGTTCTTTCGGTAAAGTCACGTAGAAGGGAAACAATAAAATAAGAAAAATATAAAACAATAAATTCTCACGACGTTTCGACTGCAAACCACAACAAGAAAATTTGAAAAAGTGAATTTTATTGTTTTATATTTTTATTATTTTATTGTTTCCCTTCTACGTGACTTTACCGAAAGAACCAAGAATATCATTCAAACTGTTAAGTAAAGTCGTTCTTTGGCAGGACACGCCAATGAACAGAGAAGGTGACTTATGGTCAAGAATAACGATGGGGAGCAGCAACCACGGAATGGAAAACTTCCGAGAGTGATGTCCACCGCGGAGATGGAGCGATGAAATGAGCTCGTGTGCGAGTGTCAGGTGGTTTGCAAGAGTTGGCGGTAGCTAGGGGAGGCTTTCCTCCAGTAGAGGCGTGACCATTTCCAATGATGATGATAATGATTATTCAAACAACTCGACATTTTAAATCATAATGGGTGTCAGTGGCCATCAACCAATTTCAAAACATTGTTCAAGTGGCTCAGGGTCCCCGAAGTTTGTGATTATATAACCGTTACACAGACACAATTCAAACCATTGCACATGAAAGCGATTGTTCTTCAGGCGTGCCTCCTCCTGCACGACATTTATACAAGGTGTAGTGTAATAGCGCCGTCTGTTGTCCAGCAATGGAACTGCGGTGGACGGAGTCGTACACACGCCGGTGACCACTTACGCGGGTGTGTCAGTAGGGCGGAGGAACTTGGGCAAGGGTCACAGAGACCCTGTCTGGAAGCCTCTGGAACCCGCTAGTGGGTTCGAGAAGGGAGGCGCGGCCAGGGCGGAGCCAGGCCGCGCTGAGTAGATTAAAAGCAGCGGAGAGCGAGAGCTCCGGGCTGCCGGATCTGGGAAGTGAACTCGTCTCGTCGTCGCTGTCGTCTTCGCCACTTTCATGGCTGCCGCCTTCGCTAGATAATTGCGTGGCCGGATAGTTGTTGGCTGTCTCGGTCGATGCCGTCAGTGTAACACGGTCAGGGTTGTGTCTAGGCTGGGCTATACGACTTGGGAGAAGCGAGGGTGAACCTGTGGAACTTAAAGAAGGTGCCTCCTCAAGAATCCTGTCTCCCGCTCCGTTGACACCACAAGCATCAAAATGCATGCTCTGGCTAAAAAAACAATGTCACTGTGTATCCGTGAATGGGTGAAATTGCGGCAGACAATAACAGCAGCGTGCTTATACAGTGATGAGCAGCCCACATATGAGCACGCTGACAGCGAGTCAGTCTCAATGGCACGGACGCTTTTTTCACTCTGTGTGGGTGCCTGGGAAGATGAGATCGCCCTCCTTCCCCAGAGATCTCTGCGGACCGTGTTGGAGATATGGCCGATAGTGTCTATGCATCTCTCCTTGTACTATATTTACCTAATCTCCACTAATCATACGAGCAAATGAGCTCACGAACCCGACCCAAGCACCATCACACTACCTTTGACTCTAATAAGCCCCCACTCTACTTTACCACTGGCTGCAACTAGCGCTACCAACACGGCTCTAGCTCTATCCCTAACCACGCTCAAAGTTATTTCCTGCTTAAATGAGCATTGAGGTGGTGCTCATACCCCGATTACAGCCCTGAGCCAATCGCGGAAATTCAAGATGCTAGAGCCATAGGACCACCACTGTTGACTTCCCCAATGAATTAGTACTCATTGCATCGACCCCAGAGGAATGATGGGCTAAATCAACCCCCCAACCAGGGTTTAAACTCGCAACCTTCCGATTGCGAGCCGCTTGCTTGACCGCTCAGTCACCTGGCCAGATCCAAACCACACGAGCCAAGCCCTAAGCATAATCACACTATCCAACTACACTATAGCTCTACCCCTAAGCATAACCACACTATCCAACCACACGCTATAGCTCTACCCCAAAGTATAATCACACTATCCAACCAGACATGAGCACTGAATCGAATTTTATACACGGTTGCGACTTTTTCAATATTTTATTCTTGATACATTTTGCTCATCGATCATGTGTCGGGCAGTAACCATTGGTGTTGTGAGTGGTGGACAATCTACATTACTTTGATGGGGCCCAGTCTGTCTGCAAAAGTTGACTCTCAATGATGCAGCCTTATTAAGTGACTCGCCTTTTATTGCTCCTGAAAGAATGTGGATGATGACAGATTATTTATTTATGATGATTTTGATCATTATTGATTATATTTATGATGGATGGGTGATTTTAGGATGATGATAATCATGATTGATTGATGGGATGTTAATGATGTATGATGTAATGAATGGATAGGGGTGATGATTATAGATAACTGCTTGATGATAATTTTTGTCTGAAAGTTAACACTAAGATATTACATTTCACTCGTGTAGGAATGTGAATAAAAGCAAGCGTTAACCAAATGCAAAACACGAAATGTTGTTCCCAAAAGTGTACTGCCATTAGCCTTGGCAAGATATATGCAATGTGTAAACTTTGGTTTATATTTAACAATAACATTAATTTACTAAGAGCAAACGTTTTAATCTACTATTTCACATGGCGAAATAAGGGTAAAATTGTCAGATTCACATCTTCATAAAAGTTGCATTTATGTCAGATTTTTTCGGGTGAAAATATGCCAATGTCTCCATGACTAACACTGGGGAAGGTCTTCTCAGCGGTGTAATGCGTTTCAGCTGTTCCACCACGTTACTATGAATGTCCTGAGCCAGGGGTAGAAAATCCTCATTCCCATGATGGGCAGGGCCATATTGAATTTGATTGGGGCCCAGAGGCTCTTATACTTTTCGGAGCCTCTTTTTGTACATTCAAATATTTTTCCCCTTTCCTCTTTTACCCCCACCCATACCTGATGCCATAAATGCCACTGCTATTCACTGTGGTTATGTAAATTGTAAAACTAAATTCAATTGTATACAAATACACCTATTTTAATGTGGGGTCATAGCTGATAGGAAACACATAATGATGAGATGGTTTTCATTACCAAGTTACCTATACGATTCACAGCGCTAAAGTATTGCGTTTCAATCATTAAAAACAGCCATACAGAATTTGGCCAGTCTCTTAAAAACGGAGGTGCTAGACTTCAACCCCTAAAAACCCTGCCCTCATCTGGCCCTGATGACGATGGGAACCAGTCTATCTATAGGACGACTTCTACCATTGATTTTGCACTAAGTGGTACTCACATAAATGACTCCAGGTGAATGATGGGCCGAGTCGTATGCCGACTGGGATTTGACCAGGACATTCTTTTTTATTGTGGTTGGAGCACTCTGATGACAGCACGCGGCTGGATATACAGACATATATTCCAAGTAGTGCTTTGTGACGATGTCGCCAATTATGAATGCACTCCAATTTGGAACAAGCGTGTGCAGCACCATTCAAACACGTTGGGAGGGAAATGTCATTTTTAAAATTGCATGTCCAGCTGCCTGCATTATTAAAACGAAAATTACTTAAATCTTTCGATATTTCAGCCTCACACCTTAAATAAAATGTTGAATTAATTGTGATGGCAGGTTATGAAAAAGCACAATTTTGGAATTACTCTCCTGCTTTCTTCTTTTTCAAACACTGTGTTTTAATGTAAAAAGACTGATAATCAAGCATTATGTGTAGGTGCTAGGTGGTTTGAGGGATGGTGATAGCTTTAATGACTCAAAAAGGGACGATAGGCTGAGTTGACCCTCAACCACGATTTTAACTCGCAAGAAGTAGTTCTATGATATCCACTTCCGTGGATACTTCGTCTCGTGCATTTGAGCTGCATGTGTCCGGGTTGGCGTCGTGGGAAAAAAAAACGTGCTCGGTACACTACATCCAGTATACGTATCACTTACAAGTCAACCGTGCCTACTCCAGGCGACCAGTGGATCCAGAAACTATTAAATTAGACATTAAGCCGTGGTCCGGTGGCATGACGCCGATAGCACAATCAATATATAATTGGGGGAAATTGTTTGAAGGATTGTAAGCCGAGTGCTCCCAACACAGCACCTCCCGACCGAATCTTACAAGATATATGTAATGGTGTAGCCCTGCAATTTCTTGTTCACGCCACGAGTGGTAGCGATATCTAGATCGTCGCTCTAAAGGATATTTGACCTACCACTGCTACACCCACACTTCACTCCACCACACGTGCCTTCAAAACGGCTAACGGTGGTGTACCCATTTATACAGCTGAGTGGACAGAGGCGGGGACATTTAAGACACTTGACCATTACATCAACTGATTTGAGATGCTTAGACAGTCCCTTTGTCGTGATAATAATGTTTTGCGCTGGGAGAAACCCTACGCAAATGATAGAATGCCACTCAACTGGTCGTAAATTGGTCAGAAACATTTTTGCATGTAAATAGGCATCTCGCTGTCTGCTGCTGAGTGTCACGCAGAGTCCCATCTCTAAGTGAACCACAAACCTCACCTCCGAGCTCACGGTGTTCAGCACGTGCTTTTTGAGCATGCGTTGTGATACGATTGCAATGCTCTGAGTGATACGTTTGTTGTGACCCAGAAATATTCGCCTCGCAAAGGCCACGACTGTGCGCAGGAAGCATAATAATCACCATCAGCCATAATCTATTTACGACTGGATGAAGGCTCCCCCACATCGTCTGCATCCCTCACGGCCAATCCATCTGGCTCGTGCTCACACGCGCCGATCTAAATCGCTTCCGTCTCGGCCGTGTGCGTTTCTCTGGCTGCCATTCCGTCATCAGCCTCGTCCATCGACCAGCATCGCTCATTGCCATTACGTGTCTCTCCCAAAGCCCACTTAAGCATCGCAGTCAATATGACGTCCATAATTCGCGTTTGTTCCCTGATCCATATGTTCCTATTTCCGTCTCGCGGTGTCATTCGAAGCGAGATATTTCCACGACGCTTCTTTGCGCACTTTGGGTGGGAATTACAGAGCCAAATTACAAATTTGGCCACACCGCAATTTAGCCAAGGCACACGGACAATGAGTGGGGCATTACAGGTGATTACGGGCTACGATTATTACACATTGACGGCTCAAAAGGACAAGGCAATTTAATCGGCGCGGTCCTATTACCCATTTACATGCAGCTGCCTCGTTTCTCGGCTGCTTTCCCCGGCCGCCTCTCATCATCCCACGCCCCCCCCCCCCACCGCCTGACTGCTCCATATAAATAGATGCCCCCCACCCCATCCTGCTGCTAGATTTATTAAGTAAATGCAGGCACGAGGACTGACGCACAGCCAGATAGACCAGAGGTGACTGCACACCAGGCGGAGGTAGATGGGGAGCTCGCCACGGTGCCCGTCAGATTTCGTCTCGTGCGCAAGGCGGGCTGGAGGGGGGGGGATTGGCTTTGATGTTCATGGTGACCCCCGCGTTCTTCGGCGATGGTCGTGAGACAGGTCGCGAGTTTTAAATCTTGGCTAGGGTCCGACCGATGGTCAGATTTCACCATCGTCGTCGTCATCTTGTTCAACATCGATGTTTTCGTCGTCGGTCGTCATCTTCTTCAACATCGATGTCGTCATCTTCAACATCGATGTCGTCGTCATCGTCTTCAACATCGATGTCGTCGTCGTGATCTTCTTCAACATCGATGTCGTCGTCATCGTCTGCAACATCGATGTCGTCGTCGTCATCTTCTTCAATCAACATCGATGTCGTCATCTTCAACATCGATGTCGTCATCTTCAACATCGATGTCGTCATCTTCAACATCGATGTCGTCGTCATCTTCAACATCGATGTCGTCGTCATCGTCTTCAACATCGATGTCGTCGTCGTCATCGTCTTCAATATCGATGTCGTCGTCATCGTCTTCAACATCGATGTCGTCGTCATCGTCTTCAACATCGATGTCGTCGTCGTGATCTTCTTCAATAAACATCGATGTCGTTGTAATCGTCTTCTTCAACATCGATGTCGTCGTCATAATCGTATTCATCATCTTTGTCGTGATCGATATCGATTATCGCAATCGTCAATTATTGGCAGGAAATCACAGTTGTGCTAAACAATTAAATGAAGGAAATTGATGAACAAATACCATTTTAGTATACTTTCAATTGTGTTGTAAGAATTATGACCCTTTTATATTTATTAGGAGCTGAATGCGAGATTATTTTTAGGGCACCGTTCTTTTTCAATGATTCCCCGGCACCTTTGAGTCTCTTGGAACCCTACACCATTGCTTGCTTTACTTAAGGCAAGTGACACCACGGGACAATTTAACCATATCGCTTCCGAGGGTGAATCGCTACATGCCCGGTGCGGATGATGGATGTCAGGGAGGAGTGGTGGATGGGAAGTTGTAGTTGAAGGATGCTTTATGGACAAACTATGTAGCAGCAACAGTGAGTCTATATAGCAACGGGGAAGGCTGCCTCCTATACCTCATCGACTTCACGCCTCCGTATGGATTAAATACGACCTAGAAAATCCATTCACCCAAACATAACCGAGCGCTCATGTGTGCATGTGTGTGTGTCATGGAGCGATAGTGTAGCGCGTTTGATTTCCGGCCAAAGAGGCTACCCATCAATGGTGATTATATTATCTGAATCGGTCGTGGGCCTCCCCTAGGTCTACTCAGCCTCGTGCGAGTACCTGGCGCAGTATGTAAACATCACCACTGGTGACACAAACGTGTGAGGCGAAAGAATAGATGCGCAGTCAACTAATGAGTGGCAATTTATCACGCTCGCCTATGCGAGCTGTGTATGCATTGATCGCAAAATGCACCAATTAAGGCGGTCGTGTGCACGCGGGATAGTCTCACGCAGGTTCTCATTACTCTCAATTAAGCCTCTGTTGTACCTGCGATGCGAGTATCGACGATGTGCGATAGGTTGCTTTCAGGAAATGGCCATTGCCCATGACGTCCCATATTTATAAATAGAGTATATTTTTAGGGCAGTGTTATTGACAAATTTGTCTTTAGTTTGTGTTATGTGTGCTTGTACAGCACAACCAACGCAGTATCGCATGTATTGTTTTATTTTAATTACGTGCGAGAATGAAAAAAGCATTTTAATATTTACATAACGCTGGTTAACACTCAGCAATATCTATCTTATGAACTAGCATACGAATTCCCGTAATCGCCCATTGTCTCTCCACTGCCGGATAAATGCCTCCCCACACATTCGCCATTCTCTCACGATCTAGTGCTGCGTCCATCAATTCCACTCGCTCCTACATACGAGCTGATCGAATCCCGCTCCAAGTCGGGCGAGAAATCTCCTTTGGCTGCCATTCCAATACCAGCCTCGATCCAGTCCTGCTATACCACCATACTGCCTGGCACATGAACGGATTACGGATTTCATCGCTCCATCGATACACCGGTCCTTCTTGGACGCGTTCTCCTCTTCGGACTGCCATTCCGCCACCAGTGTCGTTTATCGGAAATTATTACTCACGTCTAGCGACATATCCCCATGAGAATGCTGCTGTATTAAGCTTAGACACAATGTACCTAACCGCCGCCCCCCCCCCCCCCTGCCGATGGCTCGCTTTTGAAATGCAGGGATGTTCTATTAAAGTTCACGGCGGCACGGGGAACGCGCGCCGCTTTGAGAACGCCGCGTGCCTGGCACAGACGCGCAGAAGGAAACCCATTCATCATCGCGAGGACTACGAAGCTTTGCTACCACGCGGTGCGGCGGTGTTTACGCAGAGTTTGAGTTAGAATGGAGCCAATCTCGGTTGAGACTCAACTTGCGTATATGCCGTGTGTGTGTGTGCGCCAATCATTGTTGAGGCTATATCCCCAAGTAATCATTCATCTTTCAACACTAAGCACCATTAATCATCGATTTGAATATAAATCGTCAATCAAACCATCATTAACATTATCAATCGTCATAAATCATCATCAATCATTTGTCAACAAAATGTATGAATTACAATAATTAATAATTAATCGTCGTCATCATCGATTAGAAATCCATTGTCGATCCACTGCTCAATACGACTTATTTAACACTATTCGCTCACTCTTGAAGAGAGAACGACTTAAAGGCGTGAGGAATCACACACACGCGGGAAAGGCAGCCAGGCAGTGAGCCGATGCCAACAGTTGCCCAAGCTCTGCGATCCTCTACATATGAAGATGTTTTCAGCCAATTGATGAAACCGGAGCACAGTGGAAAAACTCACGAATGCGAGGGGGAAACACTATCCCATACAAATTGAACAAATAGCGTCCACATTTCTGTCCGGTACCGCCTTCTCAGGGCTCACGGGAATGGAGGTTCGAAACACGTGTGTGATCCACCAGCCCTGCCCACCAAGGTGCCGGATTACAGGCCACGTCGTGCATAGTCACAATGGTGTTTTCATTCATCACGGTCCTCCGATGCATCAACACAGCTTGCTCCTATAGGGTTCGAACCGATCTCATCGCTTCATCTCCGCGATGGGTCGCGCTTACAAGCCACAGTATTTGTATCGTTGATATAGAGTACACTTTTACACCCTCTTATGTGTGTTTTATATTGCATTAATTTGGGAATTAAAACGCTTAACTTGCGGAGATTGAGCATTCTCGACAGAAATGTTCAATTTCGTAGATGTCGATCGATATGTTTTTTATCGGATCTAAAGTATGGGCACTGTCCAAAACGTCGCCCAATATATATTTATTTAAAGGCAGTGTTATTGACGAATGTGTTGAGTTTGCTGTCAATTGATTAGCTTGAGTGTGTGACGACTGTTTAGGGAGTCATCTAAACACAAGTGTTTGATCGCAACACTTGCTGCTCCAGTTTCTGATAAAGATGCCGGGAAGGGATATCGGGGGAGGAGGCAGGGATGATGTAGGGGAGCGAGGTGGTGGGAGTTTAAGTTGGTGAAGATACCAGCTGGAGCCCACGATTGGAGTTGATTCTTGATGTGAAGTCTATCTTAACACTCTCCTACATATATCTCACAGGCGTCGACTGCTCGCCCGGGACACTGAGAATTGTGTCAATTCTGGAAATCCACAGGTCTCCTTTGCACATCCACTCTCATCATTGGCACTCTAATTGATGGGCGGATAAGGCGAATCATGATCGTCGTGACTGCTTGTGAAGTCCACTCGGCGTGGCGCTGCGTGTACCGCCTTCAGATGTCTCTAATAGACACCTCCCCTCTCCCTGTCCCCCCACCTGACACCTCATTCACTAATGCGGGGCTCGACCCCCCCCCCCACTCCCCGGGCTGATATTGAAGGCGGTAGTGCCCACGCGTGCAAGTGAGTATTATGAGGGCACAGCTGTTGAGTGTTATGCCCAATGGATTAAAGGACAATATAGAGAGAGAGTAGTAAGGGTGTTACGGAGGGAGGGGAGCGGTGGGAGAGTGCGAGGGAGAGCGGGCACCCTGTGTCGATGTGCGTAACGCCATCACCGAGGAGCGGGCACCCCAGGGTCGTTCTCTCCCAACTCCACTGCTACTGGCACCCACAGACCTCCACCCATTAACACCCTGACCCTCCCCGCCCCTACCGCCCATTGATAGTCTCGACGGTTTTAGAAAGACTGTCTCGGTGTCCTGAAACATTTCTCTAAAATCGGAACTGTCGTAGTCTTTTTTTTATGTGATGGTCTCATAGGAGCGGGGATAACCGAGTAGCAGCCGAGGTAAACAGCGTAGTGGCCGAGGCGACGTTTCGGGCAATGGCCCTTTGTCATCGAGTCGAGTTTTTATTAGTTCGTTTATGCGTGTCCTTGTGCAACAATGCCAACAACACATCATCACCAAATAGCGATTAGCGGCCAGAGAGAGAGAGAGAGAGTGACCGTCGAGACCCCTCTGTGTGGACGGGGGCTAGTGGTTCGGTGGGCGTGGTTATGTAAATGTAGGCGGGGAGGGGGAGGCGGTTGTCGGCTCACCGCCACGGGTGTCCCAGTTGAGCCCTCCCCAAGACACGTGGTCGACTTCTTACCCTGGTTCCTGTAGTACTGGACTCTAGTATTGGACTGGAGTCTCGACGAGAACCTCGCTGTGCCACTGAGCAGTGTCGCCTCCCTTCGCAACTTATGGCTAAAAAGGTGATGAAGAAAATTACACATTTTGCCTGCTTTTCAACATTGCTCCGGTTTTGCTGAAACACCAAATCAACGTGGCGTGTTTTCCCACGTGACGACTTGATTTTAATTGGCTCTGTCGGGTGGCGGAGGGTATACCCGGAAATTTACATTATACAGGGTGGGCTATAAGTAACTACCTGATTTGAACTACCGGTATTGTGTTAAATTACTTTGTAACATGTGTTTTTGTAGAAATAAAGTAGAAGCCTGGGAGTTTATGATGAACCGGTATACACCTCAGCAGCGTGCAAGAATAGTTGACATGTATTTCAGAAACAATTGTTCAATTATTTCAACACAGAGAGACTATTGCAGATATTTTAAGACCCGAACGGCTCCAACTCGGCACTGCATTGGGGCGTTGATTTGCCGATATTGGGTAACCAGGTACAACGGTGGATGCAAAGCGTTGTTGTTGGCAGACCTCGAACCGGTCGATCTCCGACTTCGCCAGCTGTTTTGAGGAGAGTGATGGAACATGCCGTTGAAAGAGCACGGATTTGTCCAACGCAACGCAGGCGGTCATTTCCAAGATATTATTTTTCACACTTAATTATATCGAATCTGCACGAATTATATATATTTATTATCATTTAGAGTTTGTGTTTTTATTGTTTGTTTTTCTAAAGTTATGGGCAAAACAAATCAGGTAGTTAATTATGGGCCACCCTGTACATAGATCTCAACCCAAAATAAACTAATCATACTCTTTGGTTCTTTCGGTAAAGTCACGTGGGTAGAAAAATAAAATAAATCACGACGTTTCGGGCGCAACACAAGCGTCCATCATCAGGTGGGAAAGCATGGTCTGCTGCTTTCAGTCTGCCTCAGCAGCAGACCATGCTTTCCCACCTGATGATGGACGCTTGTGTTGCGCCCGAAACGTCGTGATTTATTTTATTTTTCTACCCACGTGACTTTACCGAAAGAACCAAAGAGTATGGATTCCTGCAGTCACGAAAGCTTCAAATCAAGGTTAAACTATTCATGCATCGTAATATATTGGTCGTGAAATCCTACGTGGGATTTTTTTTTCCTCTGCTCAGCTCAGTTGTTTGGATGAAGGCGTGGGCGGCGGGGAGGAGAAGAGAGGGACAGGCGTGGGTAGCCTAAACACCGCCGACTCGGTACTGGAAGCCAAACTAAACCGGCAGTGTTTCACCGACACCGTGACGCGGGGGCCCGGGGCCCGGGGCGGTCGCCTCGATTCACCGTACCTGGGGGACGGCTCTGATTGGGGGGGGCGGGGGGGGGGTCTCACAGTGTGGGAGTGAGTGGGGAGCGGGGTCGAAGCAGGGCGGCTGTGAGTGCACGGCTGGTGGGGGGGTGGAGGTCGCTCTGCTCGCGCGATGCACGCGACTGTTGAATTACAGCGTGTGTTTGTGTGTGTGTGTAAACTATTGACAACGCATCCATGAGAAGAACACATGAAATGTGTGCACTGTGCGTGGAGGAGACACGCCGCCGTGTCTGTACGTGTGCGCGCGTCTGTGCTCGCGGGCTGCTGTGCTATAGGGTGTGGCAATGAGCGTAATGCTTCACGCTAGAATAACGAAGTATTCACCATTATTATCGTCGTCGTCATCATGAGTGAAACGGTTCATGCTGCAGTGATATTATACATATGCCATACGCATCACCACCATCGTAGTTATTATAATGAGTGCAATGTTTCATGCTGCAGTATGGGATATATTTGCCGTAATCCCGGTCATCACCGTCATTGCAATGGGTGTAATGTTGCTCGCTGCAGACAGGGGCATGAGATGTGATGTCGCCGCCGTCACCGCCCCTCACGTAGTCTGTAGAGAGTAGATCATCGGGGTATGGACAGTAAAAAATCATGATCATTAAAGACCCCCCCCCAACCCTCAACATACAATGCATCTTTTAATTTAAAGCTTTCGTGACTGCAGGGATTAATATTCTTGGTTCTTTCGGTAAAGTCACGTAGAAGGGAAACAATAAAATAATTAAAATATAAAACAATAAAATTCTCACGACGTTTCGACTGCAACACAAGCAATCATCATCAGGTGTGAAAACCACAACAAGAAAATTTGAAAAAAGTGGCGGTTATTTTTAACAGGAAAGCTACCCATACGGATGCTCACCTGAAACCGGATTCCCACACCACCATCCATCCCAGAATAATTCCCTCATCAATACTCTGCACCATAGAGCCCAATGCATATCCGACCAGGAACATATAGCCAGTGAACTCAAGCACGTACACCAAGCTCTTAAGGCTAATGGTTATGCCGACTACACAATCCGCAAAGCTATCACTCCAACCATGAAGAAGGACCCTCTTGATGAGCCTTTCAAAACCATCACTTTACCCTACATTGCGGGGATCACAAAAAAGATCTCCAAAATCTTGAATAAACACAAGATCCAGGTCCGATTCAACACATTGCATAAAATCCGTGATCTGGTTCCGTCTGTAAAAGATGTGATTCCGGAGATACAATACCCTGGTGTCTACAAACTATGTTGCCTCTGTGGTAGTAGTTACATTGGAGAAACCAAACGACATGTCTCGGACCGCATTCGTGAACACAAAGCAGACCTGAAACACGGTAGGACCAACACCTCGGCCGTGGCAGATCACTGTTATAATTCAGTAGGCTCACATGACATTGACTTCTCCAAGACAGAGGTTCTTTGCAAGCCATCTGGCTACCATGAGAGATTCGTTCATGAGGCTATCCACATATACAAACACAGAGACAATTTAAACCGAGAAGATGGATTCTGGTTTAGCAATCATTGGAAGGATTTGATAAACCATTTCGGGTCTTAATTGATTGATCACGATTAAGGTGGCTTTCAGACCGCATCCATTATTTTTTCGTCTCCCCCCTCCTCTTTTCCGAACATAGATGGACTCGTCCATCTGATCAAACTGCCAAATCGCTCTCCGTGGTGCTAACGTTAAAAATAACCGCCACTTTTTTCAAAATTTCTTGTTGTGGTTTTCACACCTGATGATGATTGCTTGTGTTGCAGTCGAAACGTCGTGAGAATTTTATTGTTTTATATTTTAATTATTTTATTGTTTCCCTTCTACGTGACTTTACCGAAAGAATCAAGAATATACATTGCATCATCAAAGATCCATGCTGATCGCGGGCACCTATTAAGTCCGGTATCACACCTACCCACTGCCACCGCGACTGTCATCATCCTTACCATTATTGTCAATCACCATCAATCATTAGTCGTCGCTACCATAAACACCACCTACCATATATTATGTCATCAAGTGCCAGCTAAAAATAAGAAAGTCAAGATTGAGTCTGGTAGACGTCATCACCATCGTCTTCCATCTTCAGCGACATCAGTCTTGCCCTCCATCATCACCACCACCACCACCACCGGTCGATAATCAGGAAGCAGGTGTCTTTATAGGCGGTGTGGATTGTGCGCCGTGTGTGCTCAGAACGGAAGGGGTCGTTGTGGCGGCGGGTTCAGGGATGAGTGGGGCGCGCGGTGGGTGGTGGCCCAGCATGGGAGGGTGCGAGCGAGATGGGGAGGGCAGGACGAGTGGTGGGACCCTAGATTGGGGGGGGGGGGGGGGCGAGGAATAAACACAGGAGCGGGATTCGAAGAGGAGGAGGAGTAGGAGGAAGGGGAGCGGCACGTGCCCGCAGCGGTCGGTCGCCCCAGCTCGCGGTGACGTCAGCGACGACCTGACAGAGCGTGCACGCGCGCACCACCACCACCACCACCCCCTCCGTCTCCCTCCCCCGTCTCCTCCCCGGCAATCGGCATCATCAGCGGCAGCAGCAGCAGTACCCAGCGTGGACGCAGCAGCAGCACCGGCCCCGCGCTGCCCGGCGCGAGAGAATCGGGCACACCCAGGGGTTTCTGGGATTTGGGAATTGGGATAAGGGATTGGGGGGGGGGGTAAGCGGGATACGGGAACGGCAGGGAAGGGAGATCCGGCTGGTTTAGAAGCGGCCCGCCGGTGATGCTGCGCCGTGGATACTGCGAGGACGCTGAGACTTGCTGCTGCGGCGGCGTTGGTGGGGGGGGAGGAGGAGGAGGTGGTGGTGGTGCTCTGGGCAACTTCAAGACTCTGCTGTTGCCCCCCAAGCGTTCAGTCAGCGCCGCCATGAGCGACCAGAGCGGATACGAGGACAGCGACAGCAGCAGCGTGGGGGGAGGTCGTCAGTTGACGGGAAAACAGCAGCAGCAGCAGCAAAGCCATGGTGCCGGGAGTCAGTGTGGAGCACAGGCACAGTACACAGACTACCGCGTGCAGCGTGGCGCCGAACCTGCAGCTGCTGAAGCTGCTGGACAGCAGCAAGAGGAGGAGGGCGCCACGGCCAAGGAGCGGCACGGGGATGCCGAGTCGCTCAACAGCGGCAACACGGGCACGCGCACGCCACTGTGCAGGATATGCTTCCAGGGTCCCGAGAAGGTGAGCAGCGGTGATGAGGAGACAGACAGACAGGTACACGCACGCACGCACAAACATACACGTACATAAACACACAGACAAAGATCCCCCGTATTGCCTGCCACAGACTGTTGGGGCAAGCGCCGTTTGCGACCACTTATGATGACTGGCACGGCACACAACGGCGTTGGTGACCAGCACCACGCCCGGCCGCCTTTGTCTCCCTAGTGCCAATGTTTACACATCGCACCAGGTACTCATTTGAGGCTGAGTCGATAATCTGAACCATGATCGGTTCAGATAATCATCACTGGTATTGGCCGTGAGCGGGAATCGAACTCGGGTCGCCGGTTCCAGAGCGCAGCACACTGAGCGCTGCACTACCGCTCCCCACAAAAATAGACAAGCACACATACACACGCTGCACGCACACGGACACGCACGCACATAACAAACAAAAGATCCCCGGTATAGCCTGAAACAGGCTGTAGGGGCAAGTGCTGTTAGTGAGCACCTATAAAGGCCGGCACGGCACACGAGGGGGTGGGTGACCAACACCACACCAGGCCACCTTTGTATCCCCAGTGGCGATGTTTTTACGCACTGCACCGGGTACTCATTTGAGGCTGAGTCGACCTAGGGGAGGCCCAGGACCGGTTCAGATAATCGTCACAGGTGTGGGCCGTGAGCGGGAATCGAACCCCGGTCGCCAGGTCCGTAGCGCAGCGCGTTACCGCTCCCCACACGCACACAAGTACACACACAAACACGTTCATGAACAGACACGCATCAGTGGCATAGCAGCACGGTTGGCACGGTGCAGACGACACAATGGGGCTCCCTGCCCAATAGCTCCTGCGAACCGCGTGCCCCTGTGGGCGCCATGGGCTTCGTGCGGTGCAGCGTTCGCACATCCGATAGCTACGCGACTGTCACGCGTCCACATACAAACACGCGCACACGCTCGTCACGCGCACACGCTGGTCACGCGTGCACGCCTCTCTATCGAAAATAAAAAGAGAGTCGCAAAAATGCCCCCAACGTAGTCGAGGCAAACTGTTGGGGGCAGGTGCCGTTAGCGAGCGCCTGTTACGGCCGGAAAAGGGCGCACAAGAGGAGGTGGTGTGGCCCGCACCACGCCCGGCTGCCTCTGTCTCCATACTAACCGGCGTTTATATACGTCACCAGACACTCATTTAAGGTCAAGTCGACCTAGGTGAGGTTCATATATCCCGGGCTGTGTGGGAGTCGAACTCCGGTGGCCGGATTTGTAGGGCAGTGCGCGAACCACTGTGCCACCGTTCCCCACAAATGTACATACACACAGACGGACATGCACACACAAATGATCACAATTTCAAAGATTACCTGCATAGCCTATACAGGCTGTTGGGGCAAGTGCTGTTAGGAAGCAGCTATGAAGCCCGAAACGGAGGGAGTGATTTGGCCAGGACCACGCCGAACCACCTTTGTCTCCCTAGTGATGCTTAAGCATCGCACCATGCTGAGTCCACCTAGGGGAGGCCCAGGACTGGTTCAGACAATCGTTACTGGAATTGGCCGTGACAGCACTAACTGCCCCGCCATAGAAATACCCTCGACAAAAACAAAGACGCACATGCATACGTGCGTACATACATGCAGCCACACACACGCCCACACAGAGATGCACATACGTAGGCAGTCACGTGTAAAACACACGTGTGTGTAAAACACACGTGGGCAGTCTCCCACACACCTAACGGTTCCCGCGATGTGCCATGCCGGGGTCATTGTAACTATATTTTATCGTGACCCCTACTTTAATGGCCACACAATATACAGAAAGTACGTGCCACTTATTTAGAAAACGACACGAAACAGGATGTTCCACGGGCGCTAAAATGCGACCGCATCTTACTCAAGACGCTGCGGCACAACAGAAGAACGTGCACATCCCGGGATCTTGTTGGGACGATTGTTTGATTTGATTTTGATGGAGAGGGGGGGGGGTGTTCTGGACAGGAGGGCAAGAGGGGAAGAACCAAACATCACCGCTGTGAGAGGGGAAATAGAGAGGGGAAAGAGAGACACGCAGACAGGTGGACAGGTAGACATGGTCAGGCGTGGGCAGTGTCGAGCCTGGTCTTGAAAAGGAGGTAGAGTCGAAAGGTAAGGGACTTGTGATTTAAAGATCAACCAAATGGAGTGTAAATCACACGGATTTTGTCTGCTGTTTACAATTGCCTGCAATAGTTTCCCATCGGTTTAACGGCACACGCCACGAGAGGCGAATTATTTGGTTCGCTGATGATGGGGATCTTTTATTTGGAAGTATTTAGCACAAGACTAAAAGCAATACAGAATTCGAGACTGGCCCTGTCTCATGAGTGAAACCAATACATATCCCGTGGACGTTTTGTGTGGCCCACGTTAGACATTTTTATTTTTTGGCATTTTTCAATTTGCGGTATATTCATATCGTCATCAACAGCCGTGATCAATCCACTGCTGGATGAAGACCTCCCAAATCCATCACCAACGTGACCTCAATGTAGCCCAGTATTTTAGCGTCAAGTTTAATCTTTCTAAGCCTTTTTAGAGTATCATTAGATTTATTCATCAGCCACTCACGATTGTCTGTACGAATTATATGTGAATGACGGCTGCTATACGTACATCACACGCGCATATCTCCCCAACGTAATGGTGGTTGACGGGACTGCAAGTCGCGGCAGCTTCTGGGAGAGGGGTGTTGACTTTGTATTCGATTTCCTTGGGGGATAGTGCAGCCGCTCTATAGCCCGTCCTGCACAGCACTGCACTAAAACAGCGAGCGCTTTAATGCTGGCCTACATGTATATGTAACAGATTCAATGTGTGTGTGTGTGTGTGTTTTTTATGCTGAAAGATATATGCAATACATGTGACCTGTACACCACCACGCAGGCAGGACAATAGTGTCCAAGGCTGTCCCTCGTCTAAGCATGCATTCATCAGGGCCAACACAATGATGAATGCTTACAAGGATGCACTTTAATGCTTCTCATGTGCTATATGCACATATGCTTCTTATATTTCAGGGACGCATACATACTGTACATACATGAATTAATTAATTAATGCAGACTTCACATGCTCCATGCATGCATTCATTCGTACATGAATGAATAATACATGCTCACTTTCCATCCATACATTATTTCATACATGTACTCATACAAACATGCATCTCACGTATATCCCTTACTTCCAATTTCAGGATCTCAGTCAGGAGATTTCTCTGAATGAGAACATCTAATTTCTCCCTTGCTCCGTCTGGAGAGGTCGCCTCCGCGCAGTTGACCTCTGCACTCCCTCTCTGCGCGCCCCATTCACATTCCCCGCGTCTGCTTTCGCAAGAGACGCATTTTCTGCGCGTGTTGTTTTTCAAAGTCTGGATCATGCTGTCGTCGTGTAATGGTTAGGACACTGAACTTTCCAGTAAAAATGGGCAGGCTAACTCCCACCTCTTCCAAATACTTCTGGCCAGCGTGCAAGAGTAGGCCAAGGTAATTATATTTAGTCTCTCTTCAGCTCCCTATAGTGAAGGCATTTCCGCACCTGCACATTGAGCCCGTCCAAGCCCACAGCTTGCATTGCACGCGGGTTGAACGCTCTCAGGTGCTTTCCTGGCTGATTTACGATGCTCGTGTGTGTAACGGGCATGAGCTGTGTGTGTGTGTGAGAGATGTGGTGGAGCACTGCCGTAGTGCGAAGCACGCTGTGCTACGAACCCAGCCACACATGACTTCGATTCCTGAACATAGCGAACATCAGTGGCGATTATCGGATCGGATCCGGAGCTTCCCCGAGTGTCCACCGACTTCACCCTTAAAATTAGCACCTGGTGCATGTGTGTAAACAAAGCACTGGGGAGACAAAGGCGTTCGGGCGTGATGCTTACTACACTATCCCTTCGTGCACCGTACCGGCATTAACAAGCGCTTGCTAACAGCACTTGATTTAACAGCCTCTGACGGCTATACGAGGGATCTTTGGTGAATCTTTGTTGCATGCGCGGATGATTGTCTCTCATAGGGGTCATTTCCCACAGCTTCAAAATGACATTCACGCACTACAGCTAATGTGGGCTTGGCCCTGTATTGGAGAGAGAGAGAGGCAGGGAGGGTGCCCGTTCTGGGTAAACAGCAATTTGGCACAGGAACGATTGCAGGTGTTGCATCTGCCATTAATTTCAGCCAGTTAAGCCAATAACATCAGGGGTAGAGCCTTTGACGTAACCTTGTACCAAACCAGCGAGCCTTCCCATAGTTCACGTGGCCTCAGACTGCACCTAGCCTGGCACAAGCGCCGTGGTGACGTCGACCCGGGTTGTTGCGTTTGGAGGGCAGAGATGCCAGTTGGAGCAGGCACACGGGCAGATGAGCCACGCAGCGTGAGTTCACACGTAGAGGAAGAGAGCCACGGACGCCATCGTGCACGTGGATTTGGCTGCGTCACCGAGGTGAGAGCGCCGAAAATCTCCACCTGTGAGCTGCAGATGTCACCCAGGGCGGACGCAGACTCGCAAAACAAAAAAAAGACAAAGATATCCCGTATAGTCTTTTACAGACGGTTGGGGCAAGTGCTTGTTATAGCGAGCACCGAGTAAGACCGGAACGGCACACGAGGGCGTGGGTGGCCAGCACTACGCCCGGCCGCCTTTGTCTCTCCGATGCTGATGTTTACAAACTGAATCAGGTAGGTACTCGCTTGAGGCTGAGTCGACCTAGGGGAGGCCCAGGATCGGTTTAGATATGTCACCGATGTTGGCTGTGAGTGGGAATCGATCCCGCGTCGCCAGGTGCGTAGCACAGTGCGCACACAGACACAAAGGCACACACACACACACGTACACACTGACACGCAGACACACACACGCGCACAGACAGATACAATGAAGAAAACAAAGACCGTCCATAATGCTTACATAGACGGTTGGACATGTTCTCTTGACGAGCACTTAATTAAGGCCGGAAGAGCGCACGACGTGATGGAGTGGCTAGATATACGCGCGGCCGCCTTTGTCTCCCTAAGTGTTGATGTTTATACGCCGTTGATGTTCATTATGGCGAGGCTCAGGACCGATTCAAATATCACTCACCACTGATGTTAGCAGTGGCTTCGAAATGGAATTCAGGCTGCTGGATTCGTAGCGCAGTGCGCTGACCACTGTCACCGCTTCCCATTCACTCACTCACCCAAAAGACACGGAGCCCCATTTAACCTTGCAGTGAGTTTGTTGTTGGCGATCGCCCACGGCTCACGAGCTGGGTGACGGAGCCAGCACAACACAATCGTGGCCCCCTTTGTTTCCTGACGGCTGATGGATTGTACAAAGAACACAATGCAGGCTCTCATCATATTGTGTTGTGCATTCGTGGTCGAATTGATATCGTGGAGGTGCACATCGGATTCAGATAACCAGATAACACCATAATATTAGTGCACACAGGGACAACGATCTCCACCCCCCCCCCCCCCCCGTATAACCTTAACAGACTGTTGGGGCAAGTGCCATTGGCGAGCACCTATTAAGGCCGGCACGACACACGAGGGGAGGGGGGGGGGGCGGTGGCCAGTACCAGCCCGCCGTTTACGCATCGCGCCGAGTAATAATTTAATCGGCCTCGCGGCCAGTTAAAATATTCGACACGTGTCGGTCGTGAGTGGGAATCAAACTCAGGTCGCCGGTTTCTTAGCGCAGTAAGCCGCGCACATTCGCATACACGCGCTCTCGCTGTGTAACAGGATTAGTTGATGGGATATCGGTCACTTAATCGTGTGACCCGCTGATTGACGCGGGATCACGAAATGGCTAATTATTAAAATGCCAGCCTCCTGCACTATACGCCGCATGCATTATACATGAGGCACTTAGCGCGCAAAAAAACACCACACACAGCGCGGGCAGCAGACAGCCAGACAGACAGCAGCAGCAGCGAATGGCTAATACGGTATCCGCCCCTAACCACCTGGCTATGTGAACGAGTCAATGACTTTATGCAAAATGAGACGTGGGAGAGGAGAGGGATGTGAAAATACCCGCCCGGGCTGTCCCGGCGAGCGATTTTATTTATAATTGTTGTTGTTGTTGTTGTTATAATCGCACGAAAGGTAGAAGCGCCCCGCACGCTTTGGTAGATATTGGGGTTTGTCTGCTCGGCTCTTCCAGAGACGGAGAGATGCGCCAAGCATCTCGCCTGTGCTTTTCACCGCCGGTTGCACTCGTGCGTGGCCACGTTCCGCACAGACCGGCAAAGGCGCCGCTCAGCACTGTCGAGGGGGGTTGGGGCGGGGGGGGGGTCACGCTGCCGCCTGAAAGGTCACCGTCGCTAAATTGTCAAAATCGAAGCAAAAAGTTGCTGCTGGGGCGGTGCCCGGCGTCGCAGCAGTTGGGGTGGGGCGGGGGAGGGCGCGCTGGGATGTTGAGCAGCTTGCCGAAGTGTGCAGCTACAAAGCGAATGTGAATTGGCATCGGTCGAGAGAGGCCGCATGGAGACCGATGTGACGGTGGTTTTGTGCGAGGAGACGCACCGTTGCTTGGCTGTGTGTGTGTGCCTGCACGACTGGTGCAGGCACACACACACACTCGTTTCAATGCAACTGGTGGATGAGGACCTCCGCCCACGCCATGCAGGTCGCCGGGGGTTATCTGACCATACTTGACCAAGCTGGTCAGTGTGGGTTTGGTGAAGGTGCAGGCGAGCATAGAATGTGTGGGGCATAGCAATACCGTAACATGCCGGCTGTATAAGCCCCCTGCTTATTAGAAATCATTTGCACAAGCCGCTGACCTTTTCTATGCTTGTTTATTTTCTCTCTCCCAGTTCTCCCCCCTTGAGAGACGTATGGTCTCTTGGGCTTGCACCTGGTTGTTATAAAGGACATCTGTCTTTATCACCCGTCGGGTTAAAATATATATTGAAAATCTGTACAGCTGCTTAGGCTCCTATTACTAACACAGTAATAGCTAATGAGTGACATTTATTTTGGACAGAATGTGCTGTCGTTACAATCACAGGGATTAAAGCACGTGCATTAAATGGGATTTCTCGTATAATAATATGGGCTGACATAAGTGGCACATGGCTATTTAATATAATCTGTGATACCGATACAATCATTTCGCATCATCCTTGAATCATTGACCCAACTAAAACCACATCGTATTCACTGAGCTTTATTTCTTTTACATGTTGTTAATGTGTTTAAGCACGCACCGAATAAAATGGGAGAAAATACTTATGGAAGAAGCCAAGTGATTTCTCCGGCTTGCCAATGAAGACCCGTGGAGTGACTATCAATTCATGCGTATGCCACACGTACTGCCCAAGCCACTGCTGGATGAGGGCCTCCTCACGCCGTGCAGCTCGTGACAGTTATTGTTCATTCGTCACCACTCGAGTTAGCGCGGGTTGGGCGAAGTGGGTCCAGGTCGGGAATCGAACGTAAGTGGGCCGGTTTAAATTAGCGCAGTCGCCCCTTAACCACCGCGCGCCACCGCTCCATCTCCTGTGGGATAGTACGGTACAACAATGGATGTTGTTCCATTGTCAACTGCTATTCAATGTATGCATGCTAAACAAAATTCGTTATCATTTCACTTAGCGATTCTGTACGTAGACCTGCAGGCTACAGCAGGTGCAAACAGTTCCCCCTATTACTGAAACCGATCTTACTTAACTTACATACTGTGTTTGGTCCCTGCAGCATCAATAATTCATGGCCCTTGAGCTCTGGGCGACGTTCGTGTCTCCCTGTGCTTATTACAACACCGCCTGTTAGAGCAATGTCTCTAACGCCCTTAGAGCCCGAATGAGTTGTCCATTAAGTCGCGTAGGAGAGTTCAAATTGTAATCCACTTCGTTAGTGTTTATCGATTAATCTAGCATATTTAAAACAGGGCTTCCTTGATATTCTGCCTCCCGAAAGCGGAAAACCCCGAACAAGCCACGCCCAGTGTCACGCAGCCGATCATACTGCGATGGCAACGCCAAGATCTGCCCATCACCTCCCGTCCAGCAGCACTTAGAAATCGAGCGGATACTTTTTCCCAACTATTTTAGTTTAAACCATGTATCGAGTAATCGATTGTTTAAATAATCTGACATCTCACCTCCAATTTAGCATGTAATGCCCTTGCAGCAGGAGCAGCAACTCAAAAGGTGGACCCGTGTAGCTTTGTGCCAATTATTGTTCTGTGGCAGACTGAAACCGCACCTGCTCCTTGCAGCTCTGTTCGGTACGCAGGATTTCAGCCCAGGCGAACGCGATGTCTTGGGACTAATCCAGTCGAGGTGTGTCTACCTGCTCAAACGAGCAACGGAACGTTTAGACACTCATTCACATGAGCTGCCCTGATCCAAACGTAGACATTCTACATTATCATGACGGGAGACAGTCATTCCATTGTACTCCAGCTGGAGGCTTTAAAACAATGCTGTACTCTCGGCGGAGTAGCTATCGAGCGTGCAGGCAGTGTGACTGCACTGGCCTCCACGGTTCAGAGGTGCGGGGGGAGGCCCAGACGGGGGGGGGGGGGGGTTAATTGGATAGGGCCCCCCTCTTGAATATTTGTACCACAGCCGCCGCCAGACACACTGCGTCGAGTTGATGCTCAACTGGGATTTGAATTTCGTTCACTGTGTGATTATGTACACACACACATGCGATCAATATATAGATACCCAGGTGTAATAACAAGGATATAGAAAACAACGTTTTCATTAAAAACATTTTCACGTCTCTCACCAATCTCAATACACTTGTATTGAATTTTTGAACACGCTCCCGATTCGCTTTGTCTAACATAGCCGGTCGGATTTGCTGACAGTATCCAATGGTGTGGAGGCTAATTTAAGCGATTAGTGAGTTATCTATAAATGGATCATCCTACGTGTGTATCATTGGAAGCGATCGTGCAGTGGTTAGCGCTTTACACTATGAACCCGGCGACCCGAGTTTGATTCCCGCCGACAGCTAATATTGGCGACAAATATCTGCACCGGGAAATAAGCATTACGTTGGTTGACTCAGCCTTCAATAAGCATCTACGTTTCGGTGTGTGAAACATATCAGCATTGGGGAGACAAAGGCGGCCGGGCATAGTGCTGGCCACCCACCTCCTCCATGTGCCCTGCCGGCCTTCATAGATTCTGACTAGCAGCACTTTCCCCAACAGTCTTATACGGTATATGGGGTTTCTTTGTCTTTGTGTGAATATATACTGTGTAATGAAAGTGGCTCTCAGGAGTTTTCAGGGACTCATAACGAGCTTGGGGAGCGATGGAGAGCTTCCAAATGCAGGTCATGGACGTGTTTCAGGATCCGGCTAAGGGACCTTGATCTCACTGTCTGGGGCCCGTCCACCACCACTTGTGGTTTCATCAGCCTCAATTTATCCACCATCCTTGCCAATCACCAGGAGCTCCTCACCTGTGGGCCCTGACCCAGAAAAGTGCTGAGAGGTCGAGTGCAGAGGAAGTGATGCGATTCGCTGGGAATTGAATCACCATCGTTGAGAGTAAACAAGGCGGACGATAACTTGGTAATTCATAATTGGTAGGTAATTTCAACGCTTTATGTATATTTAAAAACAATTATGCGCGGGGCGGGGGAGGTCTATGAAGGATGAGGAATGTTTTATGTGCTCTACGCTGACAATATCTTTTTTTAAATAGAGGAAATATTAATTTTGTCCATGTGTATATAGTGTACAGCACTACATCAACGCCTATGAGAAAATCGCCTGCAATGCTCCCGATCTTGTCAGATCTTGGAAGCTAAGCAGATTTAAACCTGGATCTTGCTTGAATGGGTGACTACCGTGCACAGATTGTCAAAGCGCTTTTGGGAGGCTACGTTTTGGGCAGTTGAAGGCAGTGCAGCAACAACAACAACAAAAACATTGTTGTACCGTATGTCTATGCCTTCACGTCCGTGCGTTTCACCTTTACCAACCTGCACTGACCAGCGTGGCAAAGTATGACCACAAAATAACACCCACAACCCACATGGCACGGGGAGGCCCTCATCCAGCAGTGGGTTGACAAAAGGGCTGTCATATGTACAGGTCTACAAAGACAAAGATCCACCGTATAGCCTTAAGAGACTGTTGGGGCAAGTGCTGTTAGAGAGCACCTATGAAGGCCGACAAAGGCACACGAAGGGGTGGGTGGCCAGCACCACGCCCGACCGCCTTTGTCTCCCTGGTGGTAATGTTTACACATCGCATCAGGTACTCATTTGAGGCCGAGTCGACCTAGGGGAGGGCCAGGACCGATTCAAATAATTGATCACCGTTGTTGGCCGTGAGTGGGAATCAAAACTCGTGTCGCCTGGTTCGTAGCGCAGCGCGCTTTAACCGTTGCACTACCATTCCCCCATACAGGTCTACACGCACGTGGCGAGGCTGTGCCGGAGATGTGCGCGTGATGCTGTGTGTATGTGCGACTGGCAGGGCGAGCTGCTCAATCCGTGCCGGTGCAATGGCTCTGTGCGGTGGACTCACCAGCCGTGCCTGCTCACGTGGATCAGTGAGCGCGGGTCATGGTCCTGTGAACTGTGCTACTACAAGTTCCGCGTGCGGCCCGTCAACACCAAGCACCCGACACAGGTGTGTGTTTTGCGCACACGCAGACACCTCGGTCATCGGCTTATGTGGCCCATGGAAAACCTGCTTAGGGGCCGTCCATAAATTACGTCATGCACCTCGGGGTGGGGGGGAGGGGGTCAGACATTTGTGACGATGTGTGACGATGAGGGGGGGGGGGGAGTTTGAGAAATGTGACGTCACATCAAAATGTGCAACTTTAAATAAATATAGACAACACGTTCTACTTAATTAAATGAACTTTAAAAACAAAAAAATCTCTCCTACAACATCAGAGTGCAGCGCTACATTAAATACGCACTACAATGACAATAGTTTAAAGCGATTTGAACTATGTTTATTTTTTTGGGGGGGGCAGAGCTTTGTGACGTCATATTTGAGGGGGGGTCTGAATTTTTGTGACGCCGTGTGACGAAGGGTGGGGGGGGGGGGGTCAAAAATCGTCCAAAATCGCGTTACATCGTTTATGGACGGCCCCTTAAAACATATGAAGAAAGGCTATACTTTGTTATGAAGAAGGGCTATTTCCCAAAACGTTGCATGCTATACATTTTTCCTTTTAAGGATGTGTGTTATTGACGAATGTGTTCAATGTGTTCATTCTTTTGGGGTTATTTGTGCTTGTGTACCACTGCCGACGCATTGTGACCAAATAATTTGCTTAAACAAAATGCTGCTGGCAAACATTGGTCGAGAAGGCCAAGAGGTTGATGACCCTAAAAAGTTCTTGTCACGTGGTAAAGCAGACCATTGTTTGTCCTTTTTTTCCATTTTTTATTACCCACAACCCACCAAGATGGAGCACAATAAGGTTGTGCAATGCAGGGCTCGATGAGCTGCAGGTGTGGCACGGGCACCATGGCACAGCAGAGGGCGTGTTTCTGCCCGAACACCGAATTCCGTTGACACGACGTCCCTCGTCGTTGTTTCCAGACAACCGAAAGAAACGAGCGCCGATTTTTTTAAAATATTGCTTTACGAGGCACATGAACCGGTTAATCCAGTGGCGGCGCCAAGGCTTTAGCAAACTAAGTAAGAGCTTAGGGCCCCAACAAAGCTCCATTGCAAATCTTAGCAAAGATAACCATGTAACATTACAAATGATAATTTCCGACATTACTATTTTGTCTGTCTCTCTCTCTCTAGTATCTCATCTCACTATATCCCTAGGTATTGTCTACATCTCTTCTGTTATCTCACGAATTTATAATCTATAGGGGGATGTGGGACACGCATTATTTATGCTCAGGGCCCCCAATGGGACAGCAGCATCACTCTCAGTTGAGCTGCATTACAGATCAACCAAAAAGCGTCATGTGCCCATTCATACAAAGTTTAACTACCATTGCTATAAACAATCAACTTTACACATACAGGCCCCTTTGTCAATCCACTGTTGGATCAGGGGCTTTGCCACGCCATGCAAGCAGTGAGGGTTCTTTGACCATACTTCACCACGCTGGTCAGTGTGTGATGGTGAAGGTAGTGGGGACGTGCAGAACAAGAATTCGCTGCAATGTCCTCTCCTGCCTACAATACCTATTGAACCCGTCTCTGCGCATGGTGGGCACCCACGATGCAGGTTCAACCCTGCTTCACTTCCGAGGTATGAACGAATCGTGCGCATTGTAGGTTATTTTGTCAACAGGAGAGAATAAATCATCCATTAATGGAATTGGCCAAGCATCCCGATCCAGAGCCCTCATAAAAAAAATTGGCCGAATCCACATTAGGCTTTTCTACAAAAATATTTTCTATTACATTTTATTTATTTCTGTACAAAATTAATCAGTTAAAACAATCTATAGATCCCCTCCTACGCGTAAAGTTGCCACATGGGCCACCCATTATGGCAAAACTACCGACACCCTAATTTCAACAACAAAAACTATTAAAAACAAGTGCAGCATCTTGGCTGCACTTAGCAGTCGACGTTAATTACCTACTTACCACTAAGCTTTCCCCTTGGACAATCCTGATTGTTTAGTGGACCAATTGCACACAGTACAGGGCGATTAATACTCATAAATGGTACATTCCCTTTACAAAGACACTGCGACCAATTTACGATAAAAAGACTCCAGCCTCTGAGATAACAGCTGGCACCATCACAGCAGGACATACCAGTGCACGCCTCTGATCGAGAACATTGGAGGCAAGGATTGGTGAACCACGAAGATATTTATTCGACACCCAAGCCCACTGGGCTGTGAGGATGCCTGTGGGATAGCAATACTTAGTGGGTTCCTGAACCCGTCTGTGTATATTTTGTGTGTGCATCCCCTTGTATGAACAATGGGTTTTGTCTGCGTGTCTCTGGTTTTCTACCACTTGGAACATTCCTTAAAATAGAAATTAGCCAAACATTTGAATGCAGGACCCTCCTGAAAAAAATGAGATTCTTGAGACTCATTGGTATTTTCTTTGGATAAATTGCATTGCTCTTTTATCTCTATTCATTGGTTGCATCTGTACCCAGAAAATTAAGGGGCACAAGATGTTGTAATGGCACAGTTCGTGTGGCATCACGTTACGTAGATTCTATGCCAATGGAACATGGGCATGAGCAGTCACTGCGCACAAAAATACCAAGACCAATATTCCCCATGTAGCCTTTACCAGACTTTTGGGGCAAGTGCTGTAAGTGAGCATATGTTAAGGTCTGGACGGCAACAGGACAGGATAGTGCGGCCAGGACCACACTTGGCCACATTTGATGTTTATACACCACACCAGGTACTCATTTAAGGCGAAGACAACCTATGGGAGGCTCAGAAATCTTTTAGATATCGCTCGCCACTGATTTTAGCCATGGCCAGGAATTGAACTCGGGTCACTGGGTTAATAACGTAGTGCGCTAACCACTGCACCACCACTTTCAGCATACACACCAAGTATTGCAATAACACAGCCTACAGGGGATTCCAAAGACTGTGTCTCAGGGTTCATTATTAATGCCTGTGACTCAATAAGCCAGCGTGATGTTCGAACAGCACCGGAAAGCCACCTCGAATCGTTGCTATTACGATCATCATAAACACAGCCCACCTTACCACTGATGGCCGTTTAACCCCCCCTCCCCCCATCACTTGATCCGTGACCCTTCGTGCCACCCCCGTCCCCCCCGTTAGTGGCAAGGGGTGTCGCTCTCGCCCATCGAGCGGGTTCAGGCCGCCGCGGTGTCCCTGGGGTGCCTCTTCCTGCTCGCGAGCCTCGTGTGGCTCGTGTGGTCAGGCCTGAGCCCTGCCGCTACGTGGCAGCGCCGTGACGTCCTATTCCAGATTTGCTACGCGCTCTACGGCCTCATGGACATCGTCTGCATCGGTGAGTGCCCGCACGGCCTGGCCACGAATCGGCGTTGACGGGGCGTCCCTCGTGGGTTGCTCCTCGATGGGGATGATTCATAATGGCCATGTCAGCAGCAGCACCGAGATCCTGGGTTTGAATTTGGGTTTTGGCCATATGTGATTAATCTTGGTTGTCGCGTGTAGGGTCATGGTTAGGTGATGGTCTATGTCTGTGTCCACTCATCAATGCTGGAACAACAAACTTAGCAGAATGAATACTGCCATTTGCTTTGATTGCCTAGAGATAAGCACCTCTATGGCAGGGCATGAAAATGTGCACCATACGTAGTGTGGGTAAGATATTTTGGAAGGAACCTCAAAAATGAATTAACAACGAATCACATTCATCATTCGCTCTTCCTTCCCTCCGTAGTAGTTCTGCCATGTTATCCTTCCAATGTCTATACTCTTTGGTTTTTTCGGTAAAGTCACGTAGGTAGAAAATAATAAATCACGACGTTTTGATCGCAACACAAGCAACTGTCATCAGTTGAGATCAACGCAGCTGGAGAAATTATCCTTCCGATGTCGTTCTGCAACAAGGGGTGACTTTACATTGATTTCTGCTGGAGTTACCAATAAATGTTGCTTCTTCTGGTGGACACATTTGGAGAAAAAGGGAAAACTTGTTTGCATGTAATAGAGGCTTCTATGGACCGCCAGCGGGGCAACTGATGACCCCACCTGGCTCTACCCCAGCACGTCCCCGGGTCAGGTTAACACGACGGCTCAGTTTCACTCTTGCAAGGGGGACCTGGTCAACAGTGGTTAGGTACAAGCAGTATTTATTTTTATTACAGCAATTGATTATCATCAGTAGCAGCAACAGCCATGAACTATTCACTGCTGGATGAAGGCCTCCATAAATAGTCACCATTTCAGTCTCACGATGCAACAATCCATGCATCACCTACACACAACCTGATTTCGTCACTCCATCTCCACGGTGGACATATATTTCTATTGGCTGCCACTGTCATTATTCTCGACCTTCAATCGTCATCCCCTGTAGTGATGTGACTTGGCAAAGCCCACTTGCTTTTCACAGCCAATATGATGTCTCCAACTTGTGTATGCTGTGTGTATGTTCTCTACTCCCTGTGCTACTTGCTGTTAAACGACCACGCATTGTTATTACGATAGCGTGCGCACGCTTGCGTTCATTCTCTTCACCTCATTTCCCCGGTGGGTTGTTGCAGAATGCTTTGATAGAGAGGTCGCTGTGGGGTCAGGGTCGCCGTGGTGCAGGTGGAGGTTAAAGGGAGATTAAACCGGCCACGGAAGGTCAGAGGTTCACTTGGGCGAGCCCCCCCCCACCACTCCCCCGGCGGTTGGTAATTAACGACCAGAGTCCAGCGTGTTGACGCATCATCGGAGCGATCGGCCGATAGATCTGCAGTTGTGTGTGCAACACCGAGACCATGATCATCCACACAGTGAGGTATAGGTGTATGAGGGATGAGTTTTAGATTTTACATTTTCGAATATCAAATATATTTAGGATTTGTTTGACCAAATCTGATATTTTATAGAGTATTTTAAGATTGAACTAATTTAATGTATTGTATACACTTACATAGGTGATAATTAACTTTACATATTTAACAAAGTCTCATCAGTAAAGCAATATTGTTAATATAAACATATCTATAGTCTATAGTATGTGCAAGTGAAATCGTGTTTTGTCAAATGTATGTCACGTGACATCGCTTTTTGTGGTAAAATTACATAAGTGGCGACATGTTAGGTTTTTGGATGATACGAACATTTCCCTTGGAGGTCCACTTTTCACATTTTTCCTATTAAACTGAGAATTGGGAACACATCGCTGAGGTGTGAAGCCTCGTCTACGTGAAGACTGTATAATGACCAACGGGTTATTCTTACATACTGCTCGACAAGCGCAGTTAGTGAGACTTTTAGAGTTGGCATGATACATGAGATGTTGATTTGGCCAGCAACACACCCGTTTAACCTTTGGATCCCCAGTGCTGATTACAATCTCAACTGGATTATTGCTTGAGACTGGGTCGAGCGGTGCTCAGGCAGGGTTTTTATTCCGATTGCCAATCTATGCATCATGGCACAGAATTGAACATGCATCAACAAGGTCATCGTGCATTTCTCTAAAAACACATCCACCGCATGTGGGCACAACACAGATCCCCCATGAGAGCCTCTAGGCTGCTGGGGCAAGTGCTGTTGGTGAGCACATGTGAAGGGGTGGTGTGACCAGCACCACTCTCGGCCCTCTTTATATCCCCAGTGACAATGATCATACACCACACTAGATACCAGGACCAGTTTAGATATTCGTCACTGATGTTGGCCATAAGCGGGAATCAAACTTGCATTGCTGGGTTTGCACCACAGTGGTTTAACCACTACCCCATACATACACGTAACCACACACACACACTCTCTCGTGCGTGAAATACATAATTCATCATTAGCTTTGGCTACACAGTGCAGCTGCTTTCCCTGGTCAGGTCTTGCCCTTGTGAGCATCAATGGGCATATTTTTTGCGTTTGCTGCTACACATCAAATATTTACGATAACCACTGCGGCGTACGGCTCACGGCGCATGGCTCACGTTCAGCGAAAGTCCAATCAATGGCTCGCAGCTCCGATACGCAATCGAACCAATTTCATAACACCCCTCCCCATCCCCACGGAGCCCAATTTGAAAGCGTCCCGTTTAGTATGCACTCATTTATGCATCGGAGCGCATGTTGTAATTTACCAGCTAATAACACCGCGGCTGTCCTATTAAAGCCCCTCTTTCTTATTATTTCCTGGATAAAATCCAATATTGCCCCGTCCGTGTTGCGTTCCCAGAGGCAGTGTAACTATCGACTGTGCGGTGGACTCGAAAAATGTGGATGTAAAATAATTATAAAAAAAGAGTGAGGTGAAATGCAGGTGGTATTTCACCGCTGCTTGTTCCGTTTTTTTTTCACGCCGTCTGTGGCTGTTTATGCGTAATTTGCCCCGAAGGCATCCGTGGGAAAAACTTTAATTATTCTCCACCGTTAGTGAATGATGTCGTCCACGCACACAGGCTATGTATGTACTACGTGCAGCAATTGAGCCCACCGATCGTTCATTTGACCTTAACCTTGGACCTCACGACGATGAGCTTGGATAGGAAGGCAAATCCGTTGTCTCATCTTAAACGCACAAGGCAGTTCCATTTCAGCCTCGTAAGGGATCATCAGCAGGCCAAATGCCTCTCCCAAGAACCGGTGCTCAAAGATTTGTCTGTACAATATTGGTCTGGGGAGTAAAACCTGCCCGGTAAATGCATGTTTATTATAGCTGCTCGCTCACACAACATTACCATAGCATTAACATATATTTGCTCCTTCCAAGAATACGATGCATGTTTTGTTTTAAAATACATTTTATCTCCCGTTCACAATAATCCTGTTCTGTTTATCCGGTTGTGATGGGTCATGTCTTTAATCCAGCACTCTCAAGGTAAGGTTTGGTGGTTCTTGAGATACTCCAAAGCCGACTGGGATGGTGGGATGTGAGGTGACACAAGATATTGCAGTAAAGAAAGTGGGTTCAGGATCCCGTCCGTGGGGACGTATTATTGGGAGTGTCACCACCACATACGCTTGGTTGGCTTGCTCTGCGTATTCCAGTTTAAAGCCACTACACCCAGCGCTGTGTTTCTCTAGCAACATAAAATGTCAACTCGCTTCATTCAGAAATATTGAATTATGAAATCCACGCATTGCTCGCGTCGATTCGTACCGAGATCCCCGTGTCCCAGGCTGTGCCACTCGCACTCTAGGATGTGTTGGTGAGAAAAAGCATTTTAAATCATGGTGAGGAGTGCTCCAGTGACGTTGCCTTAGCGCTCCTTCATGTGATTTTGAAGTATTCCCTCCGGGGTGGATAATACGAGTGGCTATTTTATTTTGCAAATGGACAGTGGTGGTCTTAAGAAAAGCGACATACCACACCCCCCCCCCCCCCCCCCACCATAGGAACGAGGAATTTCCCACCGCCAGTTCGGGACTTTAAAACGGAAGATGAGTGCCGCCAACACCACAGCTGCTGGCGAGAAGAGACCCAGCGCACGCACACGGCGCACGCGCTCTCAGGCCTGCACGACGAATTTCTTTCGCAAAATATTGTTGCAGCCGCAAGTTGTTTTTCATCTCGGCATGGTTATATAAGAGCCAAGTATCCACTCGTAGATGCACACATTCTCAATCATGTTCATCCCAGGAGGAGCGTGGATACAGGTGCTGTGAATTGCAATCGCTGCAGTACAGAGAACTTCTGCTGCTGTTCACATTTATTTAGAGGCTTCATCTCTCTTCCACATAAGATTACTGCAATTATTTCAGTCCGAGACCACTCGATGCACATGTATACACAAGAAGATGTCAAACGAAACAGAATAGGAAACCCAGCATGGCAAGAAAACACCACTCTTACACACTGTAATGAATGTGCCCAATATGTGGTGTCACCACAATACAAATAGCACGCTGAGATACCTTTTGCGAATTGCGTATATAACAATGCCTTTTTATAATGTTGTTTTCCTACCCTGCACACTTCCCCCAACTAGTTGTACTGGCACTTCAGTCCGAGAAAGTAGTGCACCAGTGCTGCCAATGGCTGCCCTCTTTTTTGCCAGAGTGGCACTTGCAGAACTCACGGATGACAAGACGAAGTTAAATCAATCCATCAAACATCATTTAAGTTGCACGAGAGACGTGCAACACGCACACGCCGTCTCTCCGGGCACTTTTCTCGTGCACGTGCCGAAGTCGACTTCACGAACTGACGTCTCGCCGGTTGCCCGACGCGCTTTATATCCCCGTTCGTGCCGTTATCGCACGTCGACAGTAAGCAAACGCGATCCTGTACTGACGACGCGTCGCTCAGATTACGCGGAAATTGCTCGTGCGTGGCGGGATTCGCACATTACAGCTCGCCGCCGGCACAAGCCACCCTTCCACGGCCATCCTTCGCCCCCCACCCCTACTAAGTCATAGGGCCATCATCATCATCATCACTTACCGCCGCACAACCACGCGGGGCACTCATTACTCCTCCACTGCACGAATAGTCATCTCCGTTTCCGTCGCGCATGATTAATTAACCGCCTTTGCACAGGACCATCGCCTGTCCCAGAGATGCTCGCTATTCCATGAATCAATACATCATCATCATCATCATCGGCTCGCTCGTATTTTTTTCCGCCATTAGATGTAAAGAGCATTTGTCGCTGGCTGCTTAATGCGCGGGACGAGATATTGACTCGCCAGGAACAGCCACATCCCCTCGTGCCAAGTTCCCAACCAAAGCAGTTGAGAAGCCACGAACCACACTGAACAAATAGGTCACAATCATCATTCAAAACTGCCTTGTAAACTCGGACAGTCGCTGAAAATTTACGCGATCTCTTCACATTATGGAAGCTACGCACGCTTGAGCCAGGATAGTGCTGGGATGTACGACTGCCATGTGTATAAACAGGCGTTATAGAGGCCTTCTGGGCTGTGTGGTGGGCAGTACTGAGCAGTGAAGAAACATCAACTGTTGTATTGTACTTCTATAGTTCCACATCTCTGCTCCTCGCCTTCATCGACCCACATTGATCGGCATGGTCAAGTATGGTCAAATAACCCCCACGACCCAGATAGGCATGGGGAGGCCCTCATCCACCAGTGGATTGACCAAGGGTTCTTCATGTACACACCTCTGAAAGTGTCATAGCCTGATAAAATCAGCCAATCGTAGATTATTCCGCTGTGAGGCCGAGTTTTTACTCGTGTTTTTCTCGACTGCCACCAGTTACTCAAAAGTTGTGAATTCCATTTTACCTTAACAATAAATTAAAGTATCCTTAAAACATGTCCCCCCCCCGCCCTTTGTGCTTTCATTACTTGATAATTATCAATGTGTCTCTTCGCTGCCTTGGCCCAGACTCTATCTTTGTTAATTATTCACACGTTGATTATGGAGAATGTTATTATTAACTCCCCTAGGCACGTTCATTAGGGCGGCGACGCGGCCCAGCTGCAAGCGCGTTCGCCGCCTTTTGCAGAGCTTCACGGTTCGAATCCGGTGGCCGCCCTGAGTGCAATAACCATAATAATAATAATACGACACGCCATCAGCTTTACAGTGGACGTTGAAGGTTCTGCGATGCCAGCGACATTATATATATTAAAAAATGTATTACCCGCAAATTACTCAACTAATGCCTGGCAAAATGAATGCACCGGGTCGCTCTTGAAAATGAAGCCTTCTTGATCTCTTCAGTTGTTATTTGGTTTAGCGAAATAAACTAACCGATTTGTCATGCATTCATGCAGTGCAGAATTGTACACGGGTCAGCCATCCACAAAAACAAACACGTTAAATAACGTGTCGTCACATAAAAATATACTTAAGGCCATTGGATCATTGGTTTTCCAGACCAATATTATTTTTCATAATTTATATAAGAAAACCAGCTTTGGCCCAGTTTCGACCTTGACCTTCCGTGTCCCAGGCTTGTTCAACAAATTCTGCTGGGGTACTGGATGCTCAATAATTCACATCTTCAAATATGTAGAAAAAACTATAGGATTCCCGATTTTTTATTCCGATTGTGTTACTGTCATTATGTCTCTTGATTCATATATTTCTGTTTGGATCTCTGTAGGAGCAGTGCATAACCAAGTATTTGAATGGCCCCAGAAGGTAATGTCAGATAACTACTCCTTAAATCACTTATATGAGGCACATTATCCACACTCGGAGAACACATTTGAATGCCCTGCGCATATTCTTTTGTTACCAGTCGATCATGTCTATCAAACTGAAAACCTTAAGTGTCAAAGCCACGTTAAGTGAAAAACCAAATAGAATGTTAGAGGGTTTTATTCCGTCGTCGGTCAGCAAGCCGAGACAATTAACTCGCTACGCCTGATAACTGGTTTAAATCACGCGTGGCTGTCCAGATTCAAACCCAGCATCTCAGCAGCGCTGGCTCAGTGCTGTGACCTCAGTCACCCATCCACATCTCAAATATTTGTTTTTATTTTCTGCCTTTTAAAGAGCTGAATATAAAATTGTTCCAACTGTTTGCACACATTGATGTTGATTCTAGGAGGTTGACACAAAATCGTGGGATAATCTCCGTCGCTCCACCAATGTGAGGCTGTTACCTCCGGGTATAAATCACATGTGGCAGCAGTGGAAAGCATTCGGAAACTCATTCTCGTGGTTTTGTTGTCCTTGTCAAGAGGGCTGTATTGATGCATGATAATCACGTGTCCTCTCTGGTAAACATCGTTATGATGACATCAGACCTCGAGGGCAGCCCGATGCCAACGAGGTGCGATGTATAGCTGCTGGTGTGAATCACTAATTTATTCCTCCAGAAAATGCACGCGGTGTTGTTGCTTCGCGCGTTCACATGTCAGGGACTTATTTTGGTTATTGTGTTAATTTATTATTTCCATCGGCCAGAGAGCAGACACAAGCCCACCAGCGTGACCTGGAACACGTGCAGGCATATGCACGCTCCATCGCGCCTACGCTATCTGTATTCACCGAGGTGACGAATGACAGAAGTACGAGACATTTATTTCACCCGGTAAAAGCTGCTTGGGTTGATAAAAAAACGATATTGGTCCTTTCGGTAAAATCACGTAGAAGGGAAGCAATTAAATAATAAAAATATAAAACAATAAAATTCTCACGACGTTTCGACTGCAACACAAGCAATCATCATCAGGTGTGAAAACCACAGCAAGAAAATTTGAAAAAACCCCCCTTTGTTCTGCGGGTTCCGTGATGCCGCATCGAGACCCAACGCGTGGTCGTGTTTGTACCGCAGCGGCGGAAGCGGGTTCTCACTCGCAGCGCCGTCTCCAGCCACTACTCATCACTCCTCCATGCACGTACCACCATTTTGACTTTCATTTTGCCACGTGTGAAAGTTCATTGATATTCACGAAATATCATCAACACGGGGCTCGAGTATTTGTAGTTATGCAGAGAAGAGTCTAACCCTTTATCGTTTTAAAGTCGGAGCGTATCTCCGCTGATAGTCGTGTATGTTAGAGATCCTAAGCCAGTGTAGGAAATTTCACATTACCGTGGCTAAAGTCAAGATATATAAGACGGAAACCGCTGCCACAAAGCAGAGCTATTTTTTAATTGATGGTAGTCTGATTAGTTCACCAGTCAGTATTTTAAACTTGAGGTTGAGTCAAGCGCTCGAACCACAGCGCCATTCGGCAGGCTACAACATTTATTTTAAAATTTGGGCAGTGGCAATTGACAATCGGGCAACGGCTGTGAATGACAATGCATCGATTATCTTAACGCGCGATTTTGCAGCGCAAAAATTACCGGACGGAAATAGGACTCAAACTGCAGCGCCGTGCGAATTTTGGTTTGCGGCCAATTCATCGACCTTTCCCCATTTCATCCGCCCGAGTGAACGGCGTATGTTGTGAAACGCATCGGTGAAGGATGGACCAGGAGGCTAAGGATGCGAAATATGAGAGTCCCTCGACCCATGCAGCATCATTCAATTAAACCCCCTTAGGAGGGAAGTACGCAACTCCTGTAGATAGCGAGCGAATGGGGCGATGGGAGAGGAGGGAGAGAGGTGAAGAGGGGGGAGCTTCTGTGAGCCACTGCACTCATCCTTAAACCCAAATGAACGGCTCATGCAAGGTCGAAATCAGTGCACAGTTTGTTTGCTTACACAAATGCCGATTGATGACTGGTCTGCAAAGTCAATCGGCTCACGGATCCAATTGTGTTTGTTATTTACATGGATACACAGAATGGAGATTTACTTATCTATGGTCTCTCGCGGAAGTCGATTTGTCATCCTTCGCATTTCCCCTCCTCTCCCCCAACAACAACCATCAAATATCCATTAGCACGGGGAGGTGAGTGGTGGTGGTTGGGAGGGCTGTCTCCAACCCCCAGATCGGCACGGATGCCGATGCCACCACCACGTTCTGTTTGTAATGAGTGCACCCACCGGACGCACACGCTTTCTCAAATAGGTTTCCCATTCATAAAAGACGGAGATCCCTCCATACTGCTATACAGAATACTTCATAAAATGCTCTTAGCGAGGACCTATTAATGCTGAAACACGTGGCATACGAAGGCGTAGTGGGGCGGGGGGGGCTATAACAACGATAACCTCAGCCAAGCTGAACCCGATAAGGCAAGCGGTGCCGTGTACCCGTGGTCGTGGCGGCGGCGAGAGCCGTCGAGAACCTCCATGAATCTTTAAAAATGGGCCCAGCGTCTCTGACCGATGGGGCCAAATCGTAAGCGCTGCGCTCAGCAAATCTCGCCGTGCCGATTGTGTTCAGTGGCGGGAGACTGTTGCTCTCCTTTGCGGTTTCTTGAACGGCACGGGGCACGAGGAAACGGGAAAAAAAAACCAAACCAATAGTGTAGCGGTTAGCACACTGCCTTCACAAACCCAGCGACCAGAGTTTGATTGCCACTCACAACCAAAATCAGTGACAAATATCTGAACCTGATTTGTGGGCTCCCCTAGGTCGACTCAGCCTTAAATTGATCCCTGGTGCTTTGTGTAAAACATCAGCACTGGGAGACAAAGGTGGCCGAGCGTGGTGCTGGCCTGCAGCACCGACAACATACATCTCACGCAGCCTAACACATGGCGAACCGGTTGCAAGCGGCACGAGGGGTTCTGGTTAAATAAGTTTCAAATTTCTATATGAAATGAAAGAGAAATGTCTGTAAATATTTATATTAAATAGACAAACATCCCCCCTCCCCAATAACCTACACAGGCAGCAAGTGCTGTTAGAGAGCACGGTGGGTGGCACGAGAGGACAGGTGGCCAGCACCACGCTCGGCCACCTTTGTCTCCCAGTGCTGATGTTTTACACAAAGCACCAGGGATAAATTTAAGGCTGAGTCAACCTAGGGGAGCCCACAAATCAGGTTCAGATATTCGTCGCTGATTTTGGCTGTGAGTGGCAATCAAACTCTGGTCGCCGGGTTTGTGAAGGCAGTGTGCTAACCGCTACACTATTGCTCCCTCAATGTTTTACATACATACACACTTCGGCACCATTATGCTTAAACTGTGTGGGCTTAAATAATACGGATAAATGAGAGCGTCGTGTCGCAGCGATTACGAACCCGACGACCTACGTACGCGAGTTCGATTCCCGGCCATGAATAACATCAGTGACGAGCGATATCTGAACCGTTCCTGGGTACATCCCATGCTGACTAGTGTGGCAAAGTACGGTCAAACAACCTTCACCATCGACACGGCATGAAGAGCCCTTCATCTGGCAGCAGATTAACAAAGTAGATTTTTTCGTGATTTTAAATGATGAAACTCATCCACGTACACACGTTTTTCCACCTTCCCCCCAACCTCCATCCCCCCCCACCCTTCCCCCAAGGCCTCCTGGTTCACGAAGGCCCTGCCGTGTACCGCATCCTCAAGCGGTGGCGTGCCGTGAACCAGCGCTGGCGCGTGCTCAACTACCAGAAGAACGTGGACAAGCTGGGCAAGACGGGCCCAGGCCGGGCCTCGGCTGGCTCCTCCGTGCTCTCGCCCCTGCGCTTCCACTTCGGCGTGCTGTTCCTGCACCTGCTGGATCGGTTCGGATCGGGTCAGGAGGGCACGGAGGCGGGCGGCGTCACCCCAGAGCTCGTCATGAGGGTCACGACTGTTTGAGCCGTGCAGTGCCGGGCGCACGGAGCTGGGTGGCGGTGCACCGCGAATCGTGGCTGCAGTAGGATGAGACTTCAGCGGCCAACGGAGGAGTTATTGGAAGAAAAAAAAAACTTGCGGACAGATCAACGCGGATTTTTATGAAAGTACTATTGTGATTGTTATTATTGCCATCAGGATTTTATAGGCGAGGTGGCGGACGGGCGTGCGAGTGCCGCTGGGTGGTCGGGGCGGGGGGGGGGTCATCAAAGGAACGATGAAAATTGAAAATGCGCGACCCCTTGGGCCCAGGTCTCCATGTGGTCGCGCTGTCAACAAGGCACCTTACACCTCAATCCACTGCTGGAACTCCAGGAGCGAGACCAGAGCCGCTTTGGGCTCGCTCCGCCAACCACGAGAAGGTGATTGGCTTTGACGATCGCGCACGCTCGTGGTGTCCCCAGCGGACGATTGGAGGCGACTTGAATTTTAATGTCCCGAACGCGTGCAATGGCACTTTTAAAAGCTCTCCGAATCATCCTCGCAGCAGCACCCGACGGCAGCCTCTTCTGATGTCGCGTACGACTTTACAGAGGGGGGTGGCAGGGGGCGGGGGAGGCGGTTGGTGAGACAAACAACAGCGTGCATTGCAAGTTGTGCACCGGCACTTTTCAAGTTTATATTAAATCGTGCAAGTCACGGAGAAAAGCACGCACACGCATACCACATAATATTTCATTTGCCCTTTGTTTTGTATTCTTCCACGCTACTGAATAACCAAATATTACAAACAGTATGCAACGTGTGTACACACACCGCACGTGCGTCTGATTAAGAAATTCAGATGCGCACTACCGACTATCATTTATTGATTGCACAGTTGTTGAATTTCACAGACGAGAGAAAAAACCCCCAAAGCCGATGACTCCGTCTCTTGTGCAGACAATGCTTTACCGTTGATGGTTTTGCGCAAGTCCACGCGCTAGGCAGTGGTTCTACGGGAAGGGATTACACTCATGCACCCACACGCTGAGCTGGCAGACACCGCTCTTGCTCGGGGCAGAGGCGGATGTGTGCGAAATCCATCTGTGCTTCTACACAATCCCTGGCTTTTCCTGAGTGCGGGGGAAGGGGGACCCGGAGGATGGGGCTTGCGGGGCTAAAATCTGTACGACGCGGGAAATAGATGGGGAGGGGGATAGGAGAGGAAACACCCTGGATGGTATGAGCCAGGGATTTGCGGGTTTAGGAATGGAGGGCATGGTGAACTGTTACAAATAGTGCGACACTGCGGCAGCCCAGCCGCCAAACTCATTCCTAACCCCAACCCCAGACCCCGAAACCAACCACAACACCTGTGAAACACCATCCCTTCCTCTCTCATGCCCGCTTGTGTCGTATTCATTTACACGTCAACTACCCACGCCCCAAAACCAATTCTGATAGTTTTATTTTTCACTCCGCTATAATAGCGCCCAATTGGGTACACGAACAAAATCCAAAACCATCCCGACCCAGTGTCACTCAGCCGTGGTCAGTAGCGGCAAAGTGTGATGCGGCATTAACAAATCCGTGCATCGTGCCATCTCCAATGAATACACGTGGGTGAGAGAAGGGCTCAACTGTCCCAGCTGTATTCACGTGCCACACCGCTGCCTTACAGGCCCCGGCATTGACCCTGCTGCACCAGCACTATTTCAGTCCACGACTGTATGAGGGGCCTCCCCCGCCCCCACGCCATGGTGGGTTGTGAGGTCTATTCGACCATACTTCACCACGCTGGTCGGTGCAGGCGGCGGGGGACCATTTACGTGGGAGCTACTCTCCCCATGGTGACATTGCTGCCCGGTAGCAGCCGAGAGCACCTGTGTTCTGCATGGTGGTCGCTCATCGCAAGCACGAGTCAGGGGCTCAACCCTTGCCTCGCTTTTGGACGTGTGACAAAATCGGGCAATTTGGGCAAAAGGGATGGATCGTGTGCTGATGAATTTTGCCCCCCCCCCCCCCGTTATGACAGTATAGAAATTGCTTCATATTATATTATTTATCGAATTCCCAGCATCAGCAGCTACGGCGGAGCAATGAATGTGAACGCCTGGAGACACCCCATGTTTTATTCATCGGCCGTGTGCGAATCACCGAGAAACACTCGCCGGAGATGAGTGGACACGCGGACAACCACAACTTCACATTCTCCATATTTTTATTTCAAGTAATTCCTCCGTCTCACCGAAAAAGATACCCCCCCCCCACCTTCCACCCCATGAATGAATTGTATTAGAGTGATTGGCATGGCAGTCAGAAAAATGTACAGTATATATGTATACAGTGTACGCTTATGATCAAGTGTACCTTGAATGTGCCTGATATCGTCGGATCACGGAAGCTAAGCAGGTTGGATCTGGTTAGTGGCACTTGGATGGGTGACCACCAGGGTGTGCAAGGTGTTATCGTTGGGATGCAAGGTGGCCAGGGGATGGCAGTGCCGAGTATCGCCCCAGAATTTGCGTGGCGCGGTTTCTAAAAAAGGTACTACATTTTTCTGGAGTAATTGGCCAAACATCGCATTTATAGATTTGAGACGCAGCGAGGCATTGTTGGGTAGACAATTGGATTTGGCATCGTGCAGTGAAGCATCGCCGAGTCTTAAAGCGTCTCAGAAGGGTTCCAGTCTGGATATCTGGCCAATGTATTATTGAAGGAGCGTTTAAGTTGATAACGTTCAAAATGTGCACGCAGACTCTTACTTACGGTGGACGTTTCTTCCTGCAGTTGCCACTCTGTCGTGAGGTTCTACCACTGGCCATCAATTTCTGCCGACATATCCTGCCCAAGTCCACATTTCTTAACGGACACGGGACGCATTTGAACTTGCCATTTGTTTTCTCATCCATGCATTCCTCTTCCTGCCTCTCAGTGCAAACCCAAGCGTGCACCTCTTCCATGCGCCGTTCGTGTTTAAGTCACGGCGCCAATGCCTGCGATCCACTCAATGTCCGCGCGGCTGGAATGGGTTGGTCCCCCCCCCCCGCCCTTCCCCCCGTCCTTCCCTTCTTACCTAGGCCGTCAGCGATATACGAGCGGGGGTGGGAACATGCCGCTCTGCATGCCAAGTGTTCACCCGGGGGATGCTGCCATGGAGAAATGGATACACCATAGTTACGTCGATCGGCAGGTGGCTCGTGATGGGGTGAAGAAGCGCGGGTGAGATGCAGCGTGAGTGAGAGACGACAGGGGCTGCACCTTGTATTGAGCTGTTTTTCCAGTAGAGCGTCGTTGAAGTCTGGAGATTATTCAATTGGTAGTCGGGCACGGCGTGAGTGGCCAGCACCACGCTATGCTGCCTTCGTCTCCGTAGTGGCGATGTTTACACACCGTTATAGATACTCATTTGAGGCTGTGTCGACCTAGTGGAAGCCCAAGACCCATTTAGATAATGGGCACTGGTCCAGAACACACACGCGAGGGAATGAGGCAGAAGGTATACTTCACAGACTCAGCAAATTAAAGCCGTGGGACTCATCCATCGCCGTATACTGGCATCGCTCGGCCACCGCAGCCTCATCACGCCTCCTCCGACATCCAAACACCCGCGCTCGAGTTCTCACGTAATTCATCACCCGCCCCCGCTTAAGCAACACACGATGTACGGTCGGACGCGTCGTGGTTTGCCCGCAGCGCACACGTGGAGGAGAGGGAGGAGTGGTGGGGTACGGCCACACGCTGTGCGCGATTTGAGTACAGAGCTCCCAATATTCTGTCTGTCTGCAGGCAGTTTGTCATTCGGTACACGTATTAAAGTCCTTTTGTAAATTCCACTACTGGTTGATGATCTCCACACGCTGTTCGAGCATACCGTGGTCAGTGCGATGTTGGTCGAGGCGGGGACCAGAAGTACGGTTCAGAAAAAAAATGATGCTTCAATATCTGCCACTGACCACCACGTGGCCCTGCAGCAGCCTATAACACCTGGTTACGCATGGTAGTCGCCCAGCCAATGCTCGGTTACCAACGATATCCAGGCTCACTTTAACTTCGCTTCCGATATCTGACGAGATCGGACGGATTCCTGGGGATTTTATAACAAAGGCTCTTTCACAGTGCCATTCATTAATGAATAGGAGCGTGTGAAATTGTCATTATCACGTGTAAATGGAGAACGATTCTAAACGCGCATGGGTGGATATGGGCGTTATCTGGATATTTGCGCTCAGAGCTGCCCGGATCGGGAATGGTGTCCTCAAAGCGGTTTCACACTAACTGGATAACACAAAACCATTGCAGGCATATTTGACAAGCAGATGAAAACCTAATAACATTTCAGGCCACGACACACAACACTGGCAAATTTAGTCCAATTGCTATCGTTCATGTGCGTCGTACCATTTTTCTATTCCGTACCACGGAGAATTTCGTCAGAGCCAGAGTTGCCTGAAGTAAATGCGTAGCGGGTGAAAATTGCGCTAAAATTGCCCCAGTGTATCACGGGTTGAAATACTATTAAAGGCCAAATTGGCAATTGCGTTAAAATTTGTTTTTATCGTATTGTTGTGTCCTGTTGGGTAATTCCGTTTGTGTTGACCTATATAAGTAGTTGTTTTAAATTACATTCCCAGCCCTTTTGTTAACCCATTGTTGAACGAAACCCTCCCCACGCGGTGTCAATTATGGAGGTTGTTTGACCATAACCCTTCACCGCGCTCTCCGGTGAAGGCGGCGGGTGGAAGATTGGTGGGGGGATCGAACTCAGGTATTTGGGTTCAAAGCGGAGTGCACTAACCATTGCGCCGTCACTCTGCCCCATCGTAATTCTGCACTGTAAAACCCTGTTGTCAATATACTGTTGTCAATATACTGTTGTCAATATACTGTTGTCAATATACTGTTGTATGTACGTATGTTGAACTTCTTTAGCACCGCAGGTGCTAAGCAGGTGGTGGTCAGTGCGGGCTGGTGAAGCCATGGTAAGTCATGCATAACACATCGCTGCCGTTTATGTGCAATCGGTAAACCCTTAGCGATGAAAGATTCATGCTCGTGGTAAGTTGTAGCACAAGAACCCTTCTGATTACGTTCGGTAAAAAAAAAATCCACGGATCTGCACAAGAGACAATGCCGAAACCCAGCGATTCCAATCGTCACCAAATGCAAATACTATGCCAACGTTCCTTCCCCAAACGAGTTCATTGATGACTTATTTACAATTGCTGTTATCGAATTGCCATTTCAGAGATTTGCGAGTGCTAATTACATAAGTTCTTTAATAATTCTATACATGTAAGACTCATGTGCTTTAATTATAAAAAAAAATATCTTTTCAAAACTTTGCGCGATCGATCTTCTCTGTGTGTTGATGTTGGGATGTGTGATCGTCAAATCTTCTCAACCCGGGCCAAACGAGACGGGACCGGTCCCGCCCTCCTCCGCGCTCGCCGCGGGACCCAACCTTAATTAATCAATTACCATATAAGGCAGACGAAAATTATATCGTGCGCGCGCTGGATATCATCTGCATATATATTGGAGAGACAGTGATGGATGAGGGCTTTGGCTGTGAAGCATCCGTGGGCGGGGGTAGTTGGGGGGGTGGAGGTGAGGGTGGCAAGATGGGGGGAGAGGCTGGCCCAGGCTTTACAACATTGACGAAAATGCTAAATCCCATTGGTCCATTGAAAATAATGATATTTGATAATCCTTTATCAATTCAGTTCCGGGTGAAAATCTCCCCGTGCCTTGTCAGTCACAGGGGTTGATTGAACATACTTCACGCTGGTCGGCCTAGGTTGGTAAAGGGGGAGGTTAAAACCTCGGACCCGATCGGAGATCGGTGGCGAGATAATCGAATTCAGGTAGCCGGGTTCGTAGCGCAGAGGCAAATACACTGCGCCACCGCTCCACTGATGCATCAACTGATTGTCGTTAATTCATGTTTGGTTTATTTAACTTGACTTCTAACGCTGAACGACGCCCTGCCCTAAGCAAATACGAAATTATAGGTTTGGTTTGATTTGCCAAGTTCGTGTTTCCCAGTGGTGTTGATGCCTCGACACCTCGGTGATAATATTAGTGCACACTAAATACGAATCAAATACCCAGGACAGATTCCATGTCCAACAGTGTCCTGTTCCTTTGGAATATTTGGCCAATTCCACGAGTGAGTGTTTGGATTCAAGTGGCAGGAAAGTGACGTTGCCCGGATACAATCCACGATGTATAAACGAGGCGACAGCACAGATTCAGTCCACAGACACACCTAACTCATCATTTAATATATGAGGGATCTGCGGAAGGTGGATGGGCCCATTCTTGTTCCGCTCCCTCGCGATCATATCGCAGCCCTCGCAGCCCGGTATGCAATGGTAGTCACCCAATATACAAAGCACTAACCAAGGCTCAGCCGTCCTTAGCTTCCAAGCTTTGGACGCGAATGCGCACACCGAGGGGCATGGGGGGGGGGGGGGTCTCATAAAGGAACTTATATCGCGAACATGAGCGTCGGGTAACGCTGAGCTGAGCGCAGAGAAGCCCATGGTGATTACACGGAGTAAACGCGCGGGGTGGGGAGGGGGCAATCGACCGTGGGCGCCCGCCGCTCTCCTCTCCCTCCGCGGGACCCTCTCCGCCCCCCACCGCCCCGCCTGCCCACCACCGCCCTTGCAAATCTCGGAAGTGGAATCCGCATTTCATAAAGCCGCTCGAAATTAGGTTGCCAAGTTGGGTGCACCGTCGTGAATATTAAACCATCGACATATCATACTTATTCAATTTGCGGTTCTCTCTCTCTCTCGCTCTCTCTTTAGACGGTGCCCAATTTGCTCCCAGCGTAGGGGGCGACTGCTCAATAGGAGTCGTCCCCCCCGCACCCCCGGCTCGGCACAAATGAGAGCAGTGGGACATGATGGATACACAGTGCCGATGAACCCTGGAGGCTCGTGAAGGCAAACAATGCGATTTGCCCACCTCGTCAAAACTCATGGAGAGAAGATTGTCTTCTTCCTTTCTTACTTTTACAGTCACTACCATCAACACCATCATCGTCATCGTGACCCAGCCACGCAAGCAACATTTTTTTTTATGGACAAAGCCATCTACATTCATATTCTTTGGGTCTTTCGGTAAAGCCACGTAGATAGAAAAAAAAATTTCAATCAAAATCACGACATTTCGATTGCAACACAAGCAATCGTCTTCAGGTAAAAAAGAAGACGATTGCTGTGTAGCGATCGAAACGTCGTGATTTTGATTGTATTATTTTTTCTATCTACGTGGCTTTACCGAAAGACCCAAAGAATATGAATTCCTGCAGTCTCGAAAGCTTTAAGCCATCTGCATTCCTTCATTATCACTTCATTAAAATCCTGCATCCTCATTATTACCTACATTCCTACATCATTTCATGAAAATCTTACATCACCATCACCCACATTGCTTATTTCTTGACAACTGCTTTTTGTGTTTAGTTTGTTGTCCTTCCACGGCACCCTCCGATTAGCACGTTTGGCTACATATGGTGCCAAAGATGTTCATACATCAAAATCCTACATCATTATTACCTACATTCCTACATCATACATCATTATTACCTACATTCCTACATCATCCTTGCCAACGGTGCCCCTACACATTGCTCTATCGTAATCTTTTAAACAATGATCGTCAATCTCGCGCCCAATCACGTGTGCGCGCGCGTGTCTTCGTTTCCTTTCACTGCGACGAAGCGACGCATCTCTCAGGCGGATTAGCGATATCGGTTTGCCAGCTTCCTTAATTTCAGCAGCGGCGGTGGCCACACGAGCACGGGGAGGGGAAAAACCCCGAATTGAGAAGCTTTGGGGGGGGGGGGGGGTGGGTGGAGGGTGGATGGAGCCAAGAGCGATAGAGGCCACCGCTAATGGCCAGGGCTCAGTGCGGCCTCGGGGCACGGCTCGCGTGTCGCTTGACTAATGCGCTCATTTGCGCGCAAAGCGGAGCCGGCAGACACGTTCATTAGGCGGTACACGAACCGTACTTATCGGCGTCTCGCCACCGCGACCCCTTCTCCCCCCTCCCCCTTCATTGCTGCTCCCCAGCCACCCTCTTCCCTCTGCCGCAGACCCACACGCCTCCCCCTAACTCTCCCTCGCCGAGCATCAACCTGCAGTCTCGTGGGGTCATCCTCTTGGGTGCGAAAAACCCTCCCATAGACCAGATTATTTCACGTTCGATTTTTTTTGGCGAAAATACTCCGAAAGCGGTGGAGCCGCCGTTCTGTTACTCCAGACATCAACAATGGTTTAGTCCAGCGGACCTTTTGGCTTTCCAGCCCAATATTATCCACCAACTTTTTTTTTTACACACGTGAACTCAAGTTGTGCGTTGACATTCCGGGTTTCATCAGCAGTCAAGCTTGAAAACCAATAGGTCGATGGACTAAAGCTATATTGTATTAGAATGTGGAGACAACAAAACGGGTAGATCTGTTTATATGTGTCAATATACAAGTCATTCATCCCCGAGCCATGCGGATACTGTCCTTGGTGGCCATGGGTAGTTCTCATAGCCCTCCGCTGAACCCAGGTCGGTGGACAATAAGAGGAGTTTTTTGGGGTGAGATTGCGTAGATGTGTCGTTAAACCCGCCACCACCCGACACAGGTTTGTCACGTAAAACAAAACTTGCCAATGTGGTTACTAGTTCAGCACACCGGTGTTTGAATCGAAGAACATGCATCTCTACTTACGGGCACTATTGTGAGCTAAATCATCTATTAGTTATCGATCATTGTACGCAGAGCGGGGATGCACGCCGCGTGATATTATACGATGTCTATGTCTATTTAGCATATCCCCTCCCCCCCCATTTCCAGTTCCCAGTCCTCCCTCCACCACCCACTACCACCCCCGCATATCTTTACGCGTTTCGCCGCTTCTTATGACAAATAGCCTCGCTGTGCAGTGAGCGGAGATGCCCCCGTGTCCCTGGTGGCAGGAAATCAGAGCCGGCACTCAACGCGAGCTCCGGGCACGGGCCATCACGAATACCGCCGCCGTCTCCAAGCCGTGCTGACCGATTATATTATTCATCTCGTTTTCGCCACCGTATCGTTTCTACAGGTTCTGTTTGCGCCATCATCGTCGTCGTCATTAGCCGCGGTCAATCCACTGCCGGATGCTGGCCACGCCAAGCTGTCGCCATATTCGCTTTGGTCACTCCGTTGGTCTAAACGTCACATTAACAGATCGTGTGTATAAAAAAATACAAACAATTGGGTCTTACAAGCACGGTTATACGGAGCCTAAACATCTAATCGCGAGCCTGATAATGTATGTTAATCGATGGCTGTCATCGTATCTCTATTGTTCACCTGCCAAATCCTAGGCTTTTATCCATCGAGTCACAGCAGTTGCCCTGGCGCACCTCCGATTAGCACGGTTGGCTATGTACGGTGTGAAAGAAGTTCAACATACATACTGGGTTCGCTGTAGTGGCGGCGCGAGGCATAAGCAAGCCAAGCAAAGGCTTAGGACCGCATGAGCTAATTATCATGAAAAGACAATGCATCTCCATCACGTCTGCATTTCCCTTCTCATCTCACCGAATCTCTATTGATCTCTACATTTATCTCATCTCATGGAAACCCACAATATATAATATATATCATCAATCTTCTCTGGCACCTCACTAGAATTGTGTACATTTAAAGAGTTCCACTAAAATAATTTTCTGCGGAAGGCCCCCGATGGGCCAACAGCACTGCCACCACCATCGGTTTCCTGTGAGATTTGCACTTTGCAAAAGTGACACTTTGTTCCACGATTAATAATATGATAAAATGTGAGGTTTATTCGAGTGAAAAAGTGATTTTTTTTGCTCTCGAAAAAAGGACAGATAAAAATTACTTCTTTAAAATGATGTATCTAAGAAGGACACTTACAAGGTATTACCTTTTTATGAATAAAATGTGCGATAACGAATTAAACGATAATAAGGACATTTTGTATTCGTAGTTGTGAGTCATCTCGTTCCTCTAATTGGAAACCCAATTATGACACTGCAGTTGTGCGAGGGAGCATCAACCGCTTCATGCTTTAGGAGGAGGAGGTCCACTCCCAACCACAGAAGCAGCATTTCAAGTCAATATTCACCCATCATTACCATGTCCTGTACAGCCCGGCAAAGCACCCATTGAGAGTCAAGGTCTCTTGAGGAAGAGCCCAGTTAAAAGCAAGTGCTGCTCTGTAGCACATTACACACAGGACAGCACGAAACAAGCACCACTGTGCAAGAATGAGACGCTATTGATGAACAAAAAAACACAACAAAAACACACTTTTTTATTTCAAGCTTTCGTGACTGCAGGGATTCATATTCTTGGTTCTTTGGGTAAAGTCACCACGTAGAAGGGAAACAATAAAATAATAAAAATATTTAACAAAATTCTCTCGACTTTTCGACTGCTTGCTTGTGTTGCAGTCGAAACGTCGTGAGAATTTTTTTAAAATATTTTTATTATTTTATTGTTTCCCTTCTACGTGACTTTACCGAAAGAACCAAGAATAACAGAAACACAGTTTTTTTAAAGGCATCATATTGATTACTAAGAAATAGAACGCGAAATAATAATTAGCGTCGTGGCAGAAAAGCAAAGTCACAAAATAATTAAATAAACAATAGACCTGCATATACATTAGCGCTCCCGAAAAAAGAGATTTTTGTTACACATCCCATCAGCTACGAGGCCTTCTGGGAACGCATAACTTGAACGGTTTTCATTCAAGACAAGTCAAATCGGCAGCCAGGCCTTGCTTGAACCAATGCCGGTGAACTGCCTGATGTTATTATAGTCAAGGACTGAAGTGCGAGTGAGCAGAGATGGCCTCACCAGAACGGGGCGATCACCGGTACCTACCAAGGAGATGGAGCGATGAGACCAGCTCGTGTGCAGGTGTTGGCTGGATGGATTATTACAATATGGGGAATGGTGAGGGATGGTGACAGATTGTGGAGGTCTTCATAGATCAGCGGATCTTGGCCGAGGACGATCACACAAGAAAGTACGGTATATATCTTTAGTTTAATATAGGATTTTTGAAAGCGTATACAAATCTGGCACAGCAAAATAGGCATTCTAAACATTCGCCACATTCCGAGTAAAAGATGGCACTTACAAATTCTCCCTCGATTGTCCCCCCTGATTGCCGTCTCTCTCGTCGACTGTAGTTGCTGGAGACTCACGTTGCTTGCAACCTCAATACGGGGGTTGGGGGGGGGGGGTCTCCACGCCGAGATGAAGGTCTCGGCGGGACACGGTTGAAGAACCCCGCGTGATTTATGGCGCAGGGAGCAATTTGTTTTACTTCATGTTATTTATGGTTATTAATTCCGGGCCAGGGTCAAGAAGGTGACCTTGGCCCCGCCTATTAAGAGGTTTGGTTCTTTTGCTTGCTATCGAGGCCACAGTGTTTACAAAAAACGATTAGGAAAATAACGAGAACAGAAACCAGCGAACAACCCGACAATCACTGAAGACTTAATCGGAATCATTGACGACGTAACCATCGGAACAGCAAAACGGGAAATCGGATTGAAAATTCACAATTAAGTAAGACGGTGACGGCTTGGGGAAGACTTTATTCAGCAGTGGATTGATCATGGCTGATGATGAAAATGCATAGATCCACACAGGGGCGGATGGATGATCTTAATGCATAATTTTACGAAAGAAATACACATTTATTCAACCACACGTTTCTCGTCGTCATTTTGTTGCAATGCGACATCGCGGTTTCAAGTGTTTCCGAATTGTTCCTTAAGCAGCGACATTCCTCGATTCGCGGAGGGCACGCTTTGACTCGACAAACGTACATACCCCACGGTGGCTAGGAGATGTTAACTACCTCACCTGGTATACAGGAGGTCGTGGGTTCGATCCCGACCCTGACGCCTGCTGCTGCTGCTGTATATTTGGAGTTTTCATGTTTCTCTCTCTCTCTCATCATCATCACGGTGGCTAGGAGATGTTAACTACCTCGCCTGGTACACAGGAGGTCGTGGGTTCGATCCCGACCCTGACGCCTGCTGCTGCTGTATATTTGGAGTGTTCATGTTTCTCCCCGTGGTCGCGTAGATTTTTTCCTCCGTATCTTCCGGTTTCCATCTCTACATTCAGAATCATGGCGTTTCGAGCATTTGGCTGCTATAAATTTCCACTTGATAAGCCACTTCGTTGAGCTATCATTTGTGGTCAGGTCGCATCTGAAAGAGCAATTTCGTTCGGTGGGCCTTACCTGCTGAAATAAAAAGTAGTTTTCGTTTTCAATTTCCGACAAGGGCACACGTTGCTCTGTCGTGCACGAATTATTGCAAGTGCATTTTAAGGGCTTCTAGCGTGTGCTAACGTCCGAGACCACCTTACGAGATGATTTCTTAATTCCTCCGAGCCAAGTGCGTGAGTCGCTTCCAGCGAATGCGAACTCGGTGGCATTTCGTCCCGAATGTGCGCAAGGCGGGGCACGTCGGATGGATTCGGCGTGCGGGTGGTGTTGGGGGAACACGTGTTCATTACTTACGCGTGCATCCACACGCGTACACAATTACATACGCGCGCGTAAATACGTTCGTACACACACAAAGTCACCCACACACCCATCCACACTTGCACAATCACCCACCAACATTCAATCCCCACCCACCAGCATGCATCTTCCTGTACCTATGTATATTATTGGGCCAAGTTCTATATATAAAAAAGACCGGCACGGAGCACGCAGTGGATAATGTGGCCAGTACCACGCCCGGCAGCCTTCGTTTGCCCAAGGATAATATTTACACACCGGCTTCGTAGCCGAGTGCGCCAACCAACACGCTACCGCTCCTCACCGCAAAGGCTTGCCCACATCCACACACGAGCACGCGTTTCTAACGACACATCGCACGCGTGCACACGCCGGATGATCAAGGCGACCCGGGCATGCAGAGCCATGAATCGGGATGCAAATTATTAACTTCGTGTCTCTAAATGCGAGCGAGCGTAGTGGCCGAGCAAGCCCTCCCACCCCCCTTTTGCGGCGCGCGTTCTCTGCGTTCTGCGGCTGAGGCCGGGGACTCTGGATATTGATTGACACCGTCTCCCGGACTCTCCAGCCAGGAGTCCGTCCCGAGGGAGCAATCCGCGGGCTCATTACAGGACGGAGCCATTAGCCGCATCTGCCGTGCGCCGCAGCCGAACGCCCACCCCGCGCAGTTTACGCGAAGGGCCGTGAACAAAAAAATCAAATATGCAGACATTTCCATCACGTGAACACGTTTAATCCGTTAACCTGCGGGCATTCCAGTCAACCCATGCGTTTCTTCTGTTTTTCCTTCCAGAAGTATTTAAGCAGACAAACTGTGTACAGGCTTCGATTTTTAAGACGCTAGTCAGCTGTGTCAAAATCTATTTCCTCCGGCAGTACAAATACTCAAATTGGAACGATGCAGAAAAGATGAGCATGGTTCCTGCTCAAGGACGACACGCAAACATCGTGACGTGTTAAATATTCTCACCGTACCTCCGATTAGCACAGTTGGCTACGTAGGGTGCGAAAGAAGTTCGACGAACACATTTGGGCTCCATCAGCACAGGGCAGCAAAAGTGTACACAATTTCTCACGCGTTAATACATTAACCCCCTTCCCGTAACAACGTAGCAGTGATTTTAACAATTTCACACCGACTGGCGTGATAAAGTATGGCGAAATAACCTCCGTGATTGACACGGCATGGGCAGTGCCTCCATCCAACCGCGGTCTGACAAAGGGATGGAATCATGGTGAATACACTGCGGGTGCATCAACCATGAAATACGAGTCCGTCCTTCTTCACAGTGACCTTTTAAATATCACGTGACGTCTTTCGAAGTCGGTGTGATTGTCCTCATATTATATATTTAAAAAAAATCCTCGCAATTTCATTAAGTGGAAGAAAAAACAACCTGGCAATCGTCGCCCCCTACTGCGAAAACCGAGCAGATGCCCTCCCTTAAATAGTCGATGGGTTTTTTTTCTGGGTAAATAAGTACGTATACTAAAGAACATACACTCATCAAGATCACTGTGGCCTTAATCGGAAAATATATTATAGGCGACGTTTTGGGCAATGTCCCTTCTGCACAGCACAAGGAGATGTCAGTGAATAAGAGTTGGAGAGTGGATAATAAGAGTTACACTTTATACCTTGTGGCCTGATGAAAATTAACGTTTTTTATTTTATGTAAGACCGGTTTTTAAAATTTGGTACGTGAAGTTACCTAAAATAGCACCGATTGGGCAAAAGACAACTCCTTAAATAAAAGTTATTACTCATTGATACTGAAATTCGAAAATGTTGCTATCACACGATTGTGGGAAGATTTGTTCACGCAAGCACAAGGCACACTCTCCATTTATTTAGCAATGCAATGCTGGGGACCGATAGTAAAAGCTAATAATTACTCAGATTTTTGTTACAAGTATAATTAATAACGCTTTTAATTAGTTTTGGGATCGGCTGGCGTTTAGAGCTTCATCTACAACGGTCTTTACCGGTGGTGGGCACACACATTAACACATTAAACACATCATGGGACCTTCAATGCCAGTACCAAAATATGAGAATAGGTTTTCTCCTTTTTTCACATATAAACACATTAAGACCGCAGTCACTTCCGTCTTTTGTATCCACCTTTCAGGTGATGAATATCGTTAACAGTACGCACAGACGTTACAATGCACAGCAAAAGTAAATCCAGAGAACATACTTGAGAGAATGTCATCCATGGTGAATAAATCCACGACGCACTTATTGAGCAACCTATGTACAACCACGCGACTATTATGCGTTTTGTAATATAATCGGAGCTATTTTACAAGAGGTGACCGTAAGACCGTGGGTGGAGCAACTCTCAACAATCTTACGTTGTCTTTTACACAATCTAACCTAATTATGCAAGTGTTAGACATGAATAAGCTATACCGTTGGTATAATTACGCATGTCTGTCCCATGGTCGCTATGAACTCGTACTGCGGTGAGTTTCAGTGTAGACCACTCTATCCGCACGCTACGGCTACTACTCTGGCTGCAGGCCGCTTATCTGTGGCTGCCCCGCCAAGGCCATAACTCTCACTGGCCCTGGCTAAACCATTGCGTGACCTCCGGTCATCCTTGGAGCCGCTTTTGGCTAATCATCGAACAAAGATGGGTCACTGCATCGCGCGCTTTCAGATGCGCATGTGCGCCCGTCTGGAACGTTCTTTCTTCCGATATTAGGAAGCCACTGGAGATATGCAATTTTAAATCTTGATTGAAAACGAATTTCTTTGTAACTGCTTTATGTTTAGATTGTTGTCCTTCCCCCGCACCGATTAGCACGGTTAGCTACGTACAATGCGAACGAAGTTCAACAAACAGTACCTACACAATCTCCATTTCCCGTGCCCTTTTTCTACTTTCCGCTCTCTCTCTCCTGCGCTTTCCTCTCCTTCTCTGCCACTTCTCTTGTTCTTGGCCGCTCCGATTATTGCAGTCAGTGTTCAGTACCGGTGTGTACGCACTGCCAATCTGCGTTGGACACCCGTCGCCGTACATAGCCCCGATCGCCAAAAATCCCCCCACTACCCCCGAATATGATTTGCACGTCCAAAGTGCGGCGCTTCCAAACTCACGACTCGCCGTCTCTTCAGCCAATGGTTCTCCTAGAATCTCACTCTCAGCTAAGTGGACATCCTGTGATCATACCCTGCAAACTGCAGACTTCAGTTTCCTTCTCTCTATGTTTCACAGATTTTCCCCGATTGGACGCCATTCGGATCCTGGAAATTTAACACGAGGCATTTCGCATGGTCACCTTAAACGCGTTTTAATTGGCTGCGGGATGTCCTCCCCACGCCCGCGTAACACACCAAGCACCACGTGATGAGCGCCGGACGTGAGCCCTTCAAAACGCACCGTCATCTCCCCTCGCATTAACATCCCCATTAACTCGTCATCGTGATTATCCTCGTCACAACCCTCAATTCCACCAGCGTTCAGGTTGCAGCACGTCAATATAAGAGAGTGGAGAGGCCCCTTGCAGTGCGATAAGTGGCTGAGCGAATTACAATTCAAAACAATTGTTAAATGTCGAAATAATTCCCCTCTTTTTAGTGCGGGGAAGATGGTTGTAGTGACAAATTGTCCGTTGCCATTTTTTCCAGGTGGTAGTTCTCGTAACTGTGGACTGTTCCCTTACTGCTTGAGTAAAACTATTTTTGCAAACACAATGGGCATATGTAAACACAGCACAAAGAGTCCATTCTAGACAGAACGATTTACCACCAGCCAAGATGGTATTTGGAGGCCGCTATAGGAGGGTATGAGGGTTGGAGAATCAACCAAAGGCCAATTCCATCAGGGACCCTTGGCCAGGGCCGTTAGCCCCATCCTCCCATCACCATTCGGCGCACCAATGTGCGGTGTTGTTTGTCAGGCAATCGCAGCATTACTCCACATAACACCGCAACCGTACATGTAATATTTAATCCCCGTATCACCATCATATTTTTATTCGTAAGAAAAGTCAATTTAGGGCGGCCCAGTGGGAAGGGGGGGCAAAAGGCGCAATTTGCCATGGGCCTCACAAAAGAGGACCTCACAAACAAGGTCTGTTTGTTGCTTATGAATAATGACCCTCACGTGACATTGACTGGTGCCTCAAGGGAACTTTGCTCAGTCCCGGGTTCTATTTTATCAATGATTGAACGCATCAGAACACTTGAGCGTGCGTTAAGTAACAAAAGACAACGCTCCATTCCCATATTTGCCTCTCCATATAATAGCATTCTCTACACATACCATCAGCCACACTGCCTTCTGTTATTATCTTCTCAGCAGCATTGGGTTTGATACAGGCAATATGTGGACCGTTTTTTTACACACTTATCCGAATCAAGCTTCGGATAATTAAACTAACGCTGGTGAACTTCTCAATGTTTAAAGGCAAGGACCCTTTGATAGAAATGGGTCCTAGTTTGAAGAAAAACGACATAATTCACGACATTAATTGATCGTCCTCGCGGAGAATGCTAGTACAATAAATTATGCAATGTAAGGCATTAAAGGCGTTTCAGTCGTAAACGCCACTTGCTTAAAACTGAACCGCACCTCAAGCTACGCTAATGACATCTCATTGAGACGCCCCGCTCTCCGTCAGCCCCTCGCCCCACTCCCATCTGTCAGATCCACGCTCCTTCCTCCCGTTCCCACATCTCCTCCCACCGGCTCCCTCTCTTCCCGCAATCTGCTGCGCCGCTCACGGGCAATGCACCCTGCCGTGCGCGTCTCACGAAACTCGCCGAGGACAGCAATTGCAATCAAAACCCCAAGGAGAGAATACGCACACCACGAATGCAATCTCAGCCAAGAGTTCCATAAAAAAAAAACTTGTGCACCACAAACTTAGAAAGGCATCTTACAAACAAGTGACATCGATTGAAAGACTGCACACGAATTCGAGATTGGGGCCTCATTGTGCAGGATAAAAACACATTTTTTGCAGACACCGCCAATAAAATATCGTACGGTAATAGGCGAGAGAAAACAATGTTATTTCAAGGTCTCAATCCACACGCCTCCAACCGAACTCATTGCACATTCTATTTTGTTTCGCTACTCGAAAGACAAAGGAGCCATGACTATTCACGATTTTCAACCTCTCGGCAAATCTCGACAAAAGAACGAGAGCCGCTATACATAAGTGGTGTAACGTCGTACTCAATTGGTAAATGTTGTGGATTCACTCTTCAAACACACCGGTGGGCTGAAGAAGTAACTATTTGGCGTTTTGTTTACGTGACAAATCCCTTACTGATTGGCCGTGTCGGGTGGCGGAGGGTTTCGACATTTATGCTTACGCGATCTAACCCAAAAACCTTTATTATGAATAATATTGGTCGCGAAAACCTACGTGTTAAGCTGTGTAATCGCCTTGTACGTTGAGTACCGTTTGTCAACGATCAGTCAAAATAACAAGAGTGGAACGCAATCGAGAGGACGCCAACCGAAGAGATGGAGCAAATGAATTAAAATCCAGATTTATTTTTTCCTTTTTAGAACTGAATTTTGTGTTTAGTTTGTTGGCCTTCCCCCGCACCTACGACTAGCACGGTTGTCTACGTACGGTGCGCGAAATAAATTCAACATACATACAATTGGCTCGTGCGGAGGTGCGAAAGTACATTAGTACATCGCAGGTTCGCGACAGTGGCGGCTGCTTTGAATGACCATGAATGGTGCCAACGATGAACATGTTGGAGTGTGGAGGCACAGAGAGTTGTGAGCGCCAGGATATCAATTACCACGAGAGCTTGGGGTGGTGGTGTTGGGGGAATGAATGGCGGCTGCAAATGATTAATTGCCGGTGATGTCACTGTCACGGTGGCTCAAAAAAAAGGTGTGGTAATTAGGCACTTTATAAAACGTGCAACAAAAACATTACCCGTCTCGCGGGAAACCTCGTGGGGTGTTCTAGTTAACGAGACTGGGGCTCATTCCACGATCTGTAAGTGAGCACACATTAAGGGACTGCGCTGGCAGTGTATCACAAGCACAATTAAAGTCACTTTCGGCACAACTTCCATTGTGGAAGAACATTTAGAGCTCAACTTTTTGGGCAATGGCTCTGCTTTATTCCACTCTTAAGGAGACATTGCATGAGCCGTGAGATTATTTTAAAAAAATGCCAATTGAATAAAATATTAACCCGCACCGACCAGCGGTGCCGAGGTACAGTGAGGGAAACAAATATTTGGATCCCCTGCTGATTTTGTATGTTTGCCCACTGACAAAGAAATGATCAGTCTATATTTTTAATGGTAGGTTTATTTGAACAGTGAGAGATAGAATAACAACAACAAAAATCCAGAAAAATGCATGTCAAAAATGTTATAAATTGATTTGCATTTTAATGAGGGAAATAAGTATTTGACCCCTCTGCAAAACATAACTTAGTACTTGGTGGCAAAACCCTTGTTGGAGGTCAGACGTTTCTTGTAGTTGTCCACCAGGTTTGCACACATCTCAGGAGGGATTTTGTCCCACTCCTCTCTGCAGATCTTCTCCAAGTCATTAAGGTTTCGAGGCTGACGTTTGGCAACTCGAACCTTTCAGCTCCCTCCACATATTTTCTATGGGATTAAGGTCTGGAGACTGGCTAGGCCACTCCAGGACCTTAATGTGCTTCTTCTTGAGCCACTCCTTTGTTGCCTTGGCCGTGTGTTTTGGGTCATTGTCATGCTGGAATACCCATCCACGACCCATTTTCAATGCCCTGGCTGAGGGAAGGAGGTTCTCACCCAATATTTGACGGTACATGGCCCCGTCCATCGTCCCTTTGATGCGGTGAAGTTGTCCTGTCCCCTTAGCAGAAAAACACCCCCAAAGCATAATGTTTCCACCTCCATGTTTGACGGTGGGGATGGTGTTCTTGGGGTCATAGGCAGCATTCCTCCTCCTCCTCCAAACACGGCGAGTTGAGTTGATGCCAAAGAGCTCCATTCTGGTCTCATCTCACCACAGCACTTTCACCCATTTGTCCTCTGAATAATTCAGATGGTCATTGGCAAACTTCAGACGGGCATGTATATGTGCTTTCTTTAGCAGGGGGACCTTGCGGGCGCTGCTCGATTTCAGTCCTTCACGGCGTAGTGTGTTACCAATTGTTTTCTTGGTAACTATGGTCCCAGCTGCCGTGAGATCATTGACAAGATCCTCCCGTGTAGTTTTGGGCTGATTCCTCACCGTTCTCATGATCATTGCAACTCCACGAGGTGAGATGTTGCATGGAGCCCCAGGCCGAGGGAGATTGACAGTGCTTTTGTGTTTCTTCCATTTGCGAATAATCAATCGCACCAACTGTTGTCACCTTCTCACCAAGCTGCTTGGCAATGGTCTTGTAGCCCATTACAGCCTTGTGTAGGTCTACAATCTTGTCCCTGACATCCTTGGAGAGCTCTTTGGTCTTGGCCATGGTGGAGAGTTTGGAATCTGATTGATTGATTGCTTCTGTGGACAGGTGTCTTTTATACAGGTAACACGCTGAGATTAGGAGCACTCCCTTTAAGAGTGTGCTCCTAATCTCAGCTCGTTACCTGTATAAAAAAACCTGGGAGCCAGAAATCTTTCTGATTGAGAGGGGGTCAAATACTTATTTCCCTCATTCAAATGCAAATCAATTTATAACATTTTTGACATGCGTTTTTCTGGATTGTTGTTGTTAGTCCGTCTCTCACTGTTCAAATAAACCTACCATTAAAATTATTGACTGATCATTTCTTTGTCAGTGGGCAAACGTACAAAATCAGCAGGGAATCAAATACTTTTTCTCTCACTGTAATGGTCAAACAACCCGCACGACGTACAGCCATTGGCTCAGCCTAGATCCAGCACTGGATGGAATGGCTGTACATTGAATTGGCTGCATTTTCAAATATATTATTTTTACAAAATTCATTCCGAGTAATATTAAAATATACGAGCCTGGGGCTGCTTGCATAAACTCCCTCCGGTGACACTTCGCGAAGGTTGCCATGTAAATCCGTGTGAGCAACACAGAAATTTCAAGGATGTTTATGCTTCTGGCCCACGGATCCTAAACCAGCGGTACGGATGAATAAATGTATTGCACCACCGCTCGTTCTATCGCTCAAGCGCGTAGCCAGCGAGTGGATTGGGGGATGGGTTCTCGTTGCTTGGGCCGTGCGCTGTTCTATATTCGGGAAATCGACAGCGCATTCTCGGAAAGCCTCTCACTCCGGCCGACCCATTTCCGTCCATCCGATCAATACCGACTCTGGTCGTGCGCGCGTGCGGATGTCGCTTTCATGGCCTCGACCGCCCCTGTTGGGTGGCGAATGCCGCGCGCATTGCAGAGGGCAGGGGAGGAGAGAGACGTTCTTTGAAATGTCCACTCCTCCCCCAGGACTTCCATGCACACCAATTTAACCGTGTGGTAAACACACTTTCAGTCAAGAAATACGTCGTTACCCGATTGGCTAATGTAAGGTAAAACATTTAGATGAATTTAGATTTTTTTGTTCAACATTGTCCCGTTACAAAGGCAACAATATCCCACTCGCTTTAGGAAAATCAGGGCCAAGTCACCCGGAACGCACTCCCAATCGTTCGATAATTATGATTATAATCAGACGCGAAGCAGGGTCGAGCCTGGTTGTACTAAGATTGGTGACAACCACGCACAGAAAAATAATATAACTATGCAATTAGTCTTCTCTGCACAGCCTGGTTTAGTGTGGTCAACAACCAAATAGTGAAGGGAGTCACTCATACAACAATGCATTCAGGGAACACCTGTACGTGTATTTTAAATAAAAGCACAGCTTGCATTCATAGTATACAGAATGTCTGTCCAGGTTTAAGATGGTGCCATCATTGAGAAAAAAAGGTGCCTGGAATTAAGGTTGCACAGAGCATTGTACACCCAGTAAAAAAAAAACACGGAAAGTTGGGCTTGAGGTTTAACAGCATACTAACATTTGTCCCAGTTAAACCTGCAACGATGGACCAATCGTCTTTAAAATGTCTGAATTTCCTGAATGGGGCGGTATGGTCCTCTGGGATTGCAATTTCAGTGAGCATTGGCAAAGTGTTTATTTCACTCTCTAGGTCAATGCTGCTGAAAATGTCAAACTCATTCATCCGAGAAATATTTACCTCAGAGCAATACTGCACTGGGATGTGTGGCCAAAGTATTCTGCACTTGGAGGAAACCAAAGTGCCATAGAACCGGTTGATGAACTCACTACTGTTCTAGCATCTCACCAACAAGTGCACTTAGCACGCATCTTTTATGCAAGCCCACTAATCCACACTAAAGATTTCGACATACGAACTTGCGTATTACACAACATACACAGGTTAGACAATTCCGTTACGAGAAGCCATGGCAAAGGGTTAGGGCAATGAGGGAATTTCAGCCAGAGAAGCTGGAGGGATGAAATTACTTGACATGCAGATGCTATGTGGATTATTTACATCGCAGGGTCATGGAAAAATGGTGATATTTAGAGGGTCTTCGTCCAGCAGTGGCTTGTTCAGGTCCGAATAAACACATTAAAAAACGCGTACAATATGAGTCGCTTAAATTACTTGATACACTAGTAAAGAAAACAGGTTTTACCAAAAGATATCCCGAAACTAGCTGACCATTGTTTAAATAACACTTACTTCTTATGGAGAGGTGATTTCTTTAAACAAAAGGAAGGAGCCGCAATAGGCTCTCCTTTATCTCCTGTTCTCGCAAATCTGTATATGGAAAACTTTGAAACAAGAGCACTTGCCTCAAGTACATTAAAACCATATTTTTAGTTTAGATATGTTGATGACACTTTTGTTGTCTGGCCACATGGTAAAGATGCACTTAATGATTTTTTTAAATCATCTCAATGTGCAAAACCCAGCCATCCAGTTCACCATGGAAATGGAGGTGAATAACACACTCCAGTTCCTAGATATTTTGCTTGGACATGGCCTAAACGGTAAAATAACACAGCGTTGACAGAAAGCAAACACACTGATGCCTATCTGAATGCAGATTCACATAATCACCCAGCTCAGAAATCCTCTCTTATCAAGACACTCATACGTCGGGCTAAAACAGTGTCAGATGGTGAAAGTCTAGTGAGAGATTAATAACGTTAAAGAAGCACTACGACAGAATGGCTACAATAATGCTCAAATTAACAGAGCACTGAATGCCAAATCACGATCGCAAAGCAACACTGCTGAAAGCGATCAGATTGTTAAAACTATTAAAATCCCATATATCTCTGGAGTAACTGATAAATTAGCCCGTGTTTTGCAAAAGCAAAACATTACAGTAAGATTTGGTACAGTACACAAAATTCTAAAACTAGTATCTTGCACTAAAGACGAATTGCCTAAATTACTAACAGAAGGTGTATATCGGATTGTTTATGTGGCAGATGCTATATTGGACAGACGGAACGTAACATCAGCATAAGACTAAAAGAACACCAAAAAAATATTAAATTATCTCAAACACAACTGGCGGCAGTGGCAGAGCATGCTTGTCAACAAGGACACTCAATTGATTTTGATAACGTTGAAGTGTTGTGTAAAACTAATTATTACTGGGCAAGACTAATCAGAGAATCCATTAAAATTGAGAGAAATACAAATAACTTTAATCGCTCTGACAGCCTACAGGCTTAGTGCGGCCTGGAAGCGTATTATTATTATTTTTGAAAATATTACAATTACAATTCCTTATAGGGGGAACAAATACTAATTTATAACAATTCACTGATTACTAATCTATTATATAACTACAATACCCTCCCCCTCTCCGTCTCAAATCACTGCACCAGATTGGGTTAAATGATGACGTCACGGTGCTGCTCTATTTAAGACCGGGAGCAAGTGGAGGGCTTCACCATTCTGGCAAATTGCCCGTTGATGCTGGATGTAATTACCAGCGAAACGTCGTACTCAAAATTGTAAATGATGTTGATTCACTCTTTAACACACCGGTGGGCTAAAGTATTGAACTATTTGTCTTTTGTAAGCGTGACACATTTTTTTACTGTTTCGCCGTGTCGGGTGGTGGAGGGTTACGACACATTTATAAATAACTCGATCTAACCCAAAAACCTTTATTATGAATACAAACATCCATGGAGTCGGTTACAGTGGATATTATTCTTGCATGCCAATGATAAATATAGTTTGTAAAGTTTTTTTATGCACAAGCATATTCTAATCGGATCGTAATAAATCAAATGCTTGATGCGAGGGCAAGGTGCATCTATATCGTACACGGGTTTCCTCAAAATAAGCTTCTGCTAGGAAATTCCAAAGATAGGACATGGAGGATGGGAGGCAAGGTCTGGATCACAAAGCGGACAAATGTGAGGATAAACGAATCAGAAATAGGCTTTGTTCATGGACTAACCCCATGACATTCTGCAACAGAAGATAAATTGTTGGGGAATTCTTTTCAATGCTTGTAATTTTCTTGATTGAAGATCGCCATTTCAAAATTCAATTGGGGGGGGGGGGGGGGGGGGATGGACACTTGAATTCCGAGGTATATGCTAACAGTTACTTTAGCGGAGGCGGCAAAATGCAATTCGTCAGTCCTCGCAGGGCTCCACAAGCATGTATGTTTGTCTTTTGATTTAAAGCTTTCGTGACTGCAGTGATTCATATTCTTGGTTCTTTCGGTAAAGTCACGTTGAAGGGAAACAATAAAATAATAAAATATTGTTATATATTTTATTGTTATATATTTTATCATTTTATTGTTTCCCTTCAACGTGACTTTACCGAAAGAACCAAGAATATGTATGTTTGTCGTTAATTTAGGACATTGCATGGCATTCTGCCCCAGACCTTTAGGAAATTCTGGGCAGCCCCGTGGACTCAGAATGGTGATGCATGCTCAAACATCTCCATATAGCTCAGTGGGCCTTAGCTAGTAAAATAACATTTGTTTAATTGCAAAAACGATATCCAAGGTACCATGTTGTAGTCAATTAATGTTATTTCAAGTGTTGCAATAGTACCTCCGATTAGCACGGTTGGCTATGTACGGTGCGAAAGACGTTAATACATTTAACAATTTTTAAAACACAGACCTGTTAAAAGGCAAAAAAAAATACTACAACCACTTTACAACTTTTGATTTGTCAGTTTTTTGCGATGTCTGCACATTAAAATATTATTCAGGGCATAAAAAGCAATTATATGATGCAAGAGACAGGTGACAAACACAAATAGCACACAGGAGGCGTTTTGAATAGAACGCAAATGGTAGTGGATCGCAACAAGACATTTTAAATTAGGATCCATCAAATGTGTTACAACAATTCAAGCGTGACGTCAATCCTCATGGTGAGAGATGACCTTCTGGTAAATGACGTCGTGTAGCTGGCACCGTCGAGATCAATGTTCAAATCTGCACAGCTGCCCAATTAAACAAAAAAAACTCGGTCTGACGTTGTAACAAATTAAGTCTCGGGTCTGGCCACTGCACAAACATAACCATGTGTTGGCACTTAACATTTGATTTAATTATCAAGAATTAAATTTGTGACTGCAAGGAAACACATTATATCTGTAGACGGGTCCGTGGGAAAACGCAGCTTCCAAGTGTGGATAAGAGGTCACTCGAGAATTGGATTTCATCTCTGCGACATCACCTGGAAAAAGACCACGGGGCCGTTGTAAGCGCTGAAAGAAGGTTCCGAATGGTTTCATCTCATGACAATAGTACAAACTGCAAAAAAAAGGGGCGGGGGGGGGGTAAGAAGTGAAGTTCAAGAGATTCATGGTCTTGGGTACAAGTTTATTCAATATTGTGTTGTTATTAAAGTTTCATCTTAGGTTTGCTCCACGAGGCTGAACATAGGATTTTAAAGCATAAATCATAGGTATCGTAAATACTTTGTTTCATTTAAATTACGAGCATCAACATCTGTATCGCCAAGCACATACAATACTTGCACAATGGTGGTATTCCAGTGAACATTTAATGGAATGTGACAAAACTACATTAGTAACAAAGACAAAGACAAAGATCCCCTGTATAGCCTTAACAGACTGTAGGGGCAAGTGCTGTTAGCAAGCACCTATGAAGGCCAGAACGGTACAGGAGGGGGTGGGTGGCCAGCACCACGCCCGACCACCTTAGTCTCCCCAGTGGCAATGTTTTTATCCACCGCACCAGGTACTCATTTGAGGCTGAGTCGACCTAGGGGAGGCCCAGGAGCGGTTCAGATAATCGTCACTGGTGTTGGCCGTGAGCGGGAATCGAACCCGGGTCGCCAGGTTCATAGTGCAGCGCGCTAACCGCTACACTACCGTTCCCCATAATTAGTAACAATACACATGATAACATGCATTGAAAAATATTAACCTAACACCATCTCCTAGACTCGAGGCAATACCATCGTACACACGAGAATGTGGGTGTAACATTTAAAAGGTCATTCAAGATTGAAAATATGCCTGATTTTCCAAAGATTGGCAGAAAGAGGCATTTTCACCATTTATATTAAAATTGGCCAGGTACTTCCAATTAGCAAAGACAAACCCTCTTAGAAAGTGGGTCTTAGACTCAGAGGACCGAGTTTACAGAAACATGTAATGCTGGATATTAAAGTGAAACGTCCAATGTATATAAGGGAATGCCTCGGGTAGCCACGCTTTCACTGCAGCTAGACGGCCATGAGCACAAACATTGCCCTCAACAGCAAAGTTACGGCCAAGCCAATTGAGGGGGCGATACAAAACAAAACTTATGCAACGATTTTCCTGTCCAAAATTTTTAAAGCTGATTGTGGTTGTGCACTCTTGACTGAATCCAGTGAGATTTAATGATGAATAGTAGCACCCTCTGGTGGATGCGGGAAGGGGGGGAGGGGGTCCTGTGAACCGGTCACAGACATCTTGAACTCTTTCCCACCGTACGTAGCCGCCAACTGTGCCAATTGGAGGTGCATGAAAACAAATGCGGTGATTTCTCTCCTACTGCGGTGATTTCTCTCCTACTCGCTCTCTCCTACTCGCTAACATTAGTTGCCCCGCCCATCTCTAAACGTTTATAAACAGCCTGCCTCAGCAGATTTCCCTCTCTTTCACCCGTGTTGCGATCGAAATGTCGTGATTTTGATTTGTTATTTTTTTTCTATCTACGTGGCTTTACCGAAAGACCCAAAGAATATAAAATAAATATGATTAAAATAAAACAAGTTATATTCTAAAAAACTTTACAGAATTGAAGACGCCCAAGAGAAGCGATGAAATCTCACTTGCCTGGATTGTGTACACCTAGTCTAAGAAAAGAAAACAGGGTAAGTAATTTAAGGACAAAAACTAGCATAATTTTTTTCAAGGAAACGTAAACAAATAGCATGCGTTTTTTTATTCGACTGTGACATGGAAGGAACTTGGCTGAGTGTCGTAGCTAGCAGTGGTGGTGCACATTACGGAACCCGTCTAAAAAAGATACGGATCCTATCATTAAACTATTGCAGACTTAAATCACTAACTTCCTTAATTCCATGCCAATAATCTACACATTTACAAGAACTCCCCCCCCCCACCAAGCAAAGAACTGCCCCCCCCCCATACTAATTTACTACAACGGCATGTCTTTTTTGGCCGACACAATGGGCCCAAATAGGACAAAGCCATAAAAACAGGCAGAAGTACACACCACTTCCAATATCATGACTGTTACTGCACAAAAGGCTGTGCAAAGCAGAACACCAGCGTCCGCACGCCCCGAGGCGAAAGGACGAAGTAAAGCTGACGGATACTTTAGGACAATCTGACTATAAGGGGGTGGGGGTGCAGTCCACTACCAAACGCCGATGAGAAGTTGCCAGGCCTTGTCATTACAGCGATCGAGATGGAGAGCACACACATCACCACCAAACGCTCCAGGACCGTCTCAATCGCTACACCGCACACAAAGCCACCAAAACAGCACATTGCCAACAAATTCGCGTATCTTTCAAACCTGGTTTAAAAAAATATCAGGTTGGACATCAAATACAATCAATTTCCAACGTGTAACCTAAAGACGATATAGAGATATAACAGGTGGTTTGTCAAGGAAAAAGCACTCCTTTAGGGTTTAAAAAATCGATATTGGGTAGTTCAACTTTTGACAATTGTGTTTTGGATGCGTTATATGATCGTAAAGCGATGTGTTAAACAAGTCTGCCGAAGTCGGACAAGGGTCACGCCAATTACGCAGCCGTCTTTAGGCTGGACAGAGTAGTTACACTAAACTACGATCTGCAAAATAAAAGGGTGCTCCTGATAGTGCGCTAAATGGCTACTCATGGGAAATTAAGGACTGGCAATCCTCAGCAAAAATATCCGCTGAACCAAAAACATCGACCTACATACACCCACAATTCCACCACAGCAACAAACACGTAGGCACTGGGGGGGGGGGGGGACTTAATGCCGAAAAACTTCCGGAGGCTGTTTGTGCCACGAGTGCAAAGTCAACGACGAAGATCGGCAGCCAGCGACAGTTCTACAACACGAGAGACCGCGCTCAAATCACATCAAGAAACAACGGGTGGCCTTTTCAGCGAAACCCACATGCGCTACATACAGTGAGGGAAAAAAGTATTTAATCCCCTGCTAATTTTGTACGTTTGCCCACTGACAAAGAAATGGTCATTCATAATTTTAATGGTAGGTTTATTTGAACAGTGAGAGACGGAATAACAACAACAAAAATCCAGAAAAACGCATGTCAAAAATGTTATATATTGATTTGCATTTTAATGAAGGAAATAAGTATTTGACCCCCTCTCAATCAGAAAGATTTCTAGCTCCCAGGTGTCTTTTATACAGGTAACGAGCTGAGATTAGGAGCACACTCTTAAAGGGAGTACTCCTAATCTCAGCTTGTTACCTGTATAAAAGACACCTGTCCACAGAAGCAATCAATCAATCAGATTCCAAACTCTCCACCATGGCCAAGAACAAAGAGCTCTCCAAGGATGTCAGGGACAAGATTGTAGACCTACACAAGGCTGGAATGGGCTACAAGACCATTGCCAAGCAGCTTGGTGAGAAGGTGACAACAGTTGGTGCGATGATTCGCAAATGGAAGAAACACAAAATAACTGTCAATCTCCCTCGGCCTGGTGCTCCATGCAAGATCTCACCTCGTGGAGTTGCAATGATCATGAGAACGGTGAGGAATCAGCCCAGAACTACACGGGAGGATCTTGTCAATGATCTCACGGCAGCTGGGACCATAGTCACCAAGAAAACACACTACGCCGTGAAGGACTGAAATCCTGCAGCGCCCGCAAGGTCCCCCTGCTCAAGAAAGCACATATGCATGCCCGTCTGAAGTTTGCCAATGAACATCTGATAGATTCAGAGGACAACTGGGTGAAAGTGTTGTGGTCAGATGAGACCAAAATGGAGCTCTTTGGCATCAACTCAACTCGCCGTGTTTGGAGGAGGAATGCTACCTATGACCCCAAGAACACCATCCCCACCGTCAAACATGGAGGTGGAAACATTATGCTTTGGGGGTGTTTTTCTGCTAAGGGGACAGGACAACTTCACCGCATCAAAGGGACGATGGACGGGGCCATGTACCGTCAAATCTTGGGTGAGAACTTCCTTCCCTCAGCCAAGGCATTGAAAATGGGCCGTGGATGGGTATTCCAGCATGACAATGACCCAAAACACACGGCCAAGGCAACAAAGGAGTGGCTCAAGAAGAAGCACATTAAGGTCCTGGAGTGGCCTAGCCAGTCTCCAGACCTTAATCCCATAGAAAATCTGTGGATGGAGCTGAAGGTTCGAGTTGCCAAACGTCAGCCTCGAAACCTTAATGACTTGGAGAAGACCTGCAAAGAGGAGTGGGACAAAATCCCTCCTGAGATGTGTGCAAACCTGGTGGCCAACTACAAGAAACGTCTGACCTCTGTGATTGCCAACAAGCGTTTTGCCACCAAGTACTAAGTCATGTTTTGCAGAGGGGTCAAATACTTATTTCCCTCATTAAAATGCAAATCAATTTATAACATTTTTGACATGCGTTTTTCTGGATTTTGTTGTTGTTATTCTGTCTCTCACTGTTCAAATAAACCTACCATTATAATATTAGACTGATCATTTCTTTGTCAGTGGGCAAACGTACAAAATCAGCAGGGGATCAAATACTTTTTTCCCTCACTGTAACCAACGCACGCAAGGCCAATTTGTGGCAAAGCCAATTTTGCGCAAAACCAACTGCAGTTGTTTTATAATTGCGAAAGCGCGGTCTGTAACAAGCGACGCAGTTTCTGATAAAGTTCTCGTGACCGAAAACTCATCTCGCTCTTCTTTCCTGCAGCTTGCTAGACCCCAGGGGTTGGTGGTCGAGGATTGAGCAATTACCCCCCCCCACCCCCACCAGTTGTGTAGTGTGGAGGAGCATACGCTTGGATCGTGCTGGGCTCTTCTTGGAAGCAAGTAAAACGGGGAAAAAGTTGCAGGCCGTCAACTTGGTGCCTTGTCAATAGCTGGGAACGACAATTTGTGCAGCAGTCACTTGGCAGGCAATGCAATTGTGCCATTGAGGTTATGCACCTGTAGGATTCTTTGGGTTCAATGTTATTGTCAGAGGCTTAGGGGCTCAACCAAGTTTGAGGCTTGTCTAGGTTCAGCATTAGTGTATAAACTCAAATTCAGTACAACTGTCCTGCCTAAGAAGACTCGACTTGTCTTGGATTATACATTTGAAACTAGAGCAGAATCGCTTTGCTTTTAATTTTAAAAAAATTCGGACAAAGAAAACTCAATGCTTCTGCCCCGGTTAGCATTCGCTTGGGGAAGGAGGGAGGGAAGGCAAATGACATGCAGCAAGAGGTCAACCCCAGTTGAAACTTTGTCTCAAGGTCAGCACGCTGCCAAAATGCGCTGCTTTGAATTCAAATACCCCTGATATCACATCACCCATGTCATACAAGTGGCTTTTGAGTTCGAAGTTTTTCAGGCGGCACAAAAAGCAGTTAAGTTTTTTTCTGAAAGCTTCCACATGAACTACAAAATGGCGCGTGCATGTGTGTTGTGAATGTTTGGTAAAAAAAACGTTGCATTCAGGTGGCTTTCCGTGAAGGGGTGTGGAACGACTCCAACCAAAACCTTTTTGGGAGCCGTTCCACACCCCAGCCTTTCCGGAGGAGTTGCCGCCGCAAAAATCACGTCGGAACATACGATTAGGAATTACAGAATACATGATTCAAGCTTTTGCCCTGCTATGTTTCGTTATACCACCCTCATCTATGGTGGTTCACCATCCTCTCTATTTCCTTCACAGCGGGTAGGTCACGCAATAACCAACAAAACAGAGTTCATATCACTGGCGGTCAATCTGGCCATCCTTATGGTTAATTAGGAAATGGCCAAAAAAAATCGAGTTCATAGCACAAGGTGGTCAATTTGGCCATCCTATGGGTAACCGGGAAATTGCCAGTAAATCCCGTTCATAGCACCAAGCGACCAATGTGGCAGCTTTGGAGTTCAGGAAAAGCCACATGAACATGCCAACCGGAGTGCACACGAATCAAAACAGTGGAACAAGTACTAATGCGACTATGGATACAGGTACTTGAGCTTTTAAAATACAACATTATTAAATGGTAAGATCCAGAGCTCCGAATTAAAAGCAATCCAGCGGTGCAAACACGACACTTGGTTAAGAAACAGCATGAACATGTATTAGAGGGCCTCTTTATATGATGCATGATGCCCTCAGCAGCATGCTAGCCTTGCACAACCTGCTTAGTCTTGTAAAAATACCAAGGCGAAAGATGAAAACTAAGGTGCACATTTCAAAACATGCTGCTAGATATGAGAATAGATTTTCCCCTTTTTCTAGCAACAAAACAGGTTCTCTGATAATATATGCATCGTCTCTCAAAGACAATGCATATATAATCAGAGTATGTTTTTTTGTTTGCATTTTGACCACAAGTATTGTGGTTAATGCAGACATTATTCCTTGCAAAAGGTTTCAGTTTGGTGTTTTAACATCTTAACAAAGCTGTTTTGTTGCCAAAAAAAGGGGAAAACCTCTTCTCATATTTTTGTAGTGTTCGATTTCACTCGGACAAATTTTGTCTTTCTTCGAACGCCGCTTTATTTACAACTCTCTGCATGTCCTCAATACTTCACAACATCCATGTCGCCACGGCTCGCTTGCCGTGCTTCACTCGACTCGCTCGCCACCTTTGTCTCTCCACTCCCCACTATCACTGCGCTTACTCCACCGCTAACCACTTCGTCTCCGCTCTCCGCTATCACCGTCACTATGCTCTCTCCACTGCTAACCACTTCGTCTCTGCTCTCCGCTATCACCGTCGCTATGCTCTCTCCACTGCTAACTTCTTCTCTTCTTCAGCTCCGCTATCGTTACGCTCTCTCTACTGCTAGCTGCTTCTCTTCTTCAGCTCCGCTATCGTTACGTCCTCTCTTGTTCTAACTCTGTCTCCAAACTCTCCAACCAATCAACTCCCCAGCGAACTCCGTCTACCCCTTCGTCTCTTCAGCTGCTCCACGTCTTGCCTTCTCCAGCCCCCAACTCCAACTCCCATGCAATCACACTGTTTGCACTACGCACCTTCCTAGTCCACTACATTTTGATACTGGCAAAGGAGGCCCCATGATGCTGCTAGATGGTTCACATTCACCTCCCACAACTACAGAAAGAACATTGGATGTAACCGTAAAAACCCACCACAAATGCGCACGTTAGACTGGAGTTTTTACCATTTTGGGTCTCGTAAGACAGCCCCCCCACCCCACGACCACGCCCCCGGATTCTATTTGTACAAAAATTAAGACTCCAATGGTTTCTACAAATACAAGCTGCGGACGAACGCACCAAACGAGACAAACGCGGCGAACGCTCGATGTGGCCGTCCATCCGGTAAAAAAAAAATCGGCAATGGACCAGCAAATAAATCTCATTGCACAAACGATTGGAGCAAGCCTTGCGGTTAAATCAGGCAAGCCGGATAAAACGGGCCGGAGGGGCGACGTGAGAGATTTTAAGTCCCGGCCGGCACACGCACACCCAAGACATGGACACAAAACCACACTAAAAAACAACTTACCAGAAAACGCATTAGAAGTAACGTTAGGTCGCACGAGAAATTTTCGAGTCCCCATAAAGCCCCGAGAACGGAAAGAATGTCCAGCAATACGCAAATTACATGCGCTAAATTAACTTAGCACCAAGCGTGTTCAAATGGCCATTGAAACAAGGACGGCAAGGCTGGCATGCGGCAAGAGTATTGTAGCCTGTGGAGAAGAAAATTGTTCAATGGAACAATGTAAAAAATTGGTTCATTTTAAAGTCATTGTTGATCCACCGCTGGATGAGTTTCCACACCGGCACATTTTTTAAATACCTGAAAAAAACTTGCCAAAAGTTCACATGTTAGGTTAGAGCTCATAATCTGGGGCCCCAGAATTGTCAAAGCTAAACGTTGAAGCACACTTCGGAAAACAAAAAAAAACGATGTTTGGTTCTTGTACAGAACAGTTTTAATATTTTTTTGTAGTTTGACGTCATTGCTACTCATTTTGCGATCGCATTTTTAAAAAAAGTACTCGGCACTAAGTATTTCCTTTTTTTTTGCAAATCCGTGGCTCTTGCTAAAATCAGATTTTTTTATTGCACGGTGAAGATATTTCAGGACGTTCATTTTGCGTTTGGACATTGCAGTTTATTTCGATGTCGCAGTTTCAATTCCATGGCGCTCCATCGCTTGATTTCATCACCAGGAGACAAGTTTCTATTTCAGTAAATGTTCCACCCCTCAGTTTCCGTTTGAAGCCATCAGAGCATTCGTGAATTTCGGGTCGTGTGAAAAAAAAAAGTCGAACATTGCCACCCCTTTCCAGACCCAAAAAAATATCCACCCTGCGTATCAACAGCCGTGTTAAAACAAATTACAAACGGCAAGGCGTTTACTGTTCACAGGACTCGGGGCCACGTGGTTACCAACCGCGCAGATTTCAAGCAAACGCACACGTATCTCGTTCCATTTGTGTTCAATTTTACAAAGAACACCAACAGATTCCAAAACACCCATTCCAACCGCTTACACATTTTACTCTATTCATTTACTTGCATTCAACGACTATTTTTTCTCCCCCATTGAATAGCGTGACTTCATGGATTATTCAACGAGAGAATAAAGGATTCGCAATGTACAATATTTACTTCCAACATGAAATAGATTCCTGTGAAAAATTCCTAAGCGCAATAACCTTTCCGAAGCGCATATTCGCGCGTTCAATCGGGACTTCGTCTTCGTAGAGCTGGGGAAAGCAGTTATAGTTTGATGTTAGCAATCAATTAAACGACTTCAGGGCAAGGCAGGGTTAATGGTTGCGCTGCCACAGGGAACGGATCAGGGGGACAAGCAGATCGCACATGAAACAAGTTTCACAGAACAATTAAAACCCACTCATCGCACACGCCAAATCACAAAAAGTCATTTCTTAAGATACACGGCGCGGACCGAAACAACAACGCGCACAACGGGTACAAATATCCTGGGCCGTGCTCGCTATCACGAGAGGCACGTGGTATACACAGAGGCGGCAGATTGACGATTAAGCATATGAAGTCCGCTCCATTGTGGAGCCTTAGTGTTACGCATTAGAGTGGTTTGTACGATATATCTCCTTAAATCGAGACAATGAAATTTAAGAGCGAGCGCTCAGTGTGAATGTAAACACGTATTCCCACGTTACGTTAACAGCGTCGACTGCTTAGTGCGTCACGTGGGACGTGTTGAACAATTGCATAGGGAATGCAGCGTGGAACGAGTTAATTTGTATTTGAATGGGAAGTAAATTGATGAACGGGGGGAGACGGAGCGTGTCGCGGGAGCTCGAGGTTTGGGAAGACCTGATTCGTAACGTGTCCCTATCACAAACAGGTGAATTGTCTGCAGGGTTAGTCGAGTGTACAGCGATAATGGACCCCTCGTGTTATGCGGAATATTAACCTGCTTGCATGGATGGGGGGCGTGGACTCGATAACCAGGTGAGAGCCCATTCTAGACAAAACGTCTGCGTTGCAAGGCAGAACTGCAGCGTTAACAAATAGATTCCGACGCAAAGTATAATTTCAGACAACAACAACAAAACCCCAGCGAGACGACTAAGTGCGTATGTGAAGGACGTCTTCATTTCATCAGGAGCGGAGGGGCTGGGTGCGGTCCTAAGCCGCGTTCCTCACGACCTGTGGCAGCCTCCTCACGCCCCACGCCACCCCCATGGCACGAGCGCGCTCCCCCCTCCCCCATCCCCCCCTCCCCTATCCCCCCTCCCCCATCTCCCCCTCCCCCCTTCCCCATTCCCCCCTCCCGAATCCCCCCCTCCCCCCTCCCCTATCCCCCCCTCCCCCATCTCCCCCTCCCCCCTCCCCCATCTCCCCCTCCCCCATCTCCCCCTCCCCCATTCCCCCCTCCCGAATCCCCCCCCTTCCCCCTACCCCCTCCACTATCCCCCCCTCCCCCATCTCCCCCTCCCCCCTCCCCCATCTCCCCCTCCCCCATCTCCCCCTCCCCCCTTCCCCATTCCCCCCCCTCCCGAATCCCCCCCCTTCCCCATCCCCCCTCCCCCATACCCCCCTCCCACATCCCCCCTCCCACATCCCCCCCTCCCCCCATCCCCACCTCCCCCATACCCCCCTCCCTCATCCCCCACCCTCCGTCCCTCCCCTAGCGGCGACTAAAATCGAACGGTGAACCCCCTGCAAGAGGCTCCACCGCGGTGCCGTGTCCACGCCGCCTCGGTGGATTGGACGTGGCTAATTAAATACGGAACTGAAGACATTCTCTGGGTCTGTATAAGTGGCTTTACCGAAAGACCCAAAGAATATGAATTCCTGCAGTCACGAAAGCTTTAAATCAATAATCATACTGAAGACAATAATGGTGTCTAATATTGTAAAGGGGGATAGGGGGCAGCTATGGGGCGCGTTGGTGCGGTGGAGGGGATGGGGGGGGGGGTAGCTGCGACATCAGCCACCGTGCTCGTAATCGCCACCACTTACGACTTCGGCATTGCGTCACTGCAGCTCTCCGAGTGCAGGCGACATGAAGGGCACTTGACCGATACTTCTTCGTCAGCACTGCGGTGTCGTAGGGCACTCACGCGTGCGTGGCCCCCCTCCGCGTGTTGAGAGCGAGGCCTTCACGCGTTGAGGAATCGCGCTTTGTAAGGAAGGACGCAGAAGGGTAAAACCTATTACTATAAGGACGCAGAAATTGTATACCTCCGTGACGTCACTTTGCAAGAAATAGGAGCACGTGGGGCTGAAGTAGGATTTTTAATAGTCGAATAAAAGTGAATAATCCGTCTCAACCAATAATTATACATTGCCGGTCTGATGAATAATGTGAACAGGTGACACATATTACACGTAAAAAAAACTCCATGAAAATCATCCATCCGATCCTGTGTGGTTTTATAGACTCATCCATCACGAGCCATGTTCAGTCCACTGCTGAATGCAAATCTCTCGCGATGCAACAACAATCCATGAGTGACGCCACACTGGCTGATCTCACCGCTCCATCTGCTGTGTGAAGCTCTCCCATTCTCAGGAAATCGTGGCGCGAGATGTAAGTCTATTCGCTGCTGTAATTTGCATAGCGAGTATAGGCAGCGCAGTCCGTACGTCTGTGTGTGTGTTTACCTCGTCACGAGGAGGCTCGTGGACGACGCTCCTGGGCAGTTGCAGGCAGTCGCCCTTCAACAACAGTGGAGGGCAGAGGAGCGACGCTCACAACCACGAGTGGAGCACCGTGCGTCTAAAACGCAGCAGATTGGCACAGTGGAGAGCACAGGTCGTGAATATGTCATTCATCTCAGTCAGCCCATGGCACTTGGCTTTGTCTCATAACCTCCTGCTAGCGGGGCTTCGACAATTCACGTGGCCTCAATGTGCACCGAGTCTGGCCTCAAGCGCCGTGGTGACGTCGCCACCATTTAGTGGCGAACGGCGTTTGCCGTGTATCACTGCGTTACAATTCCAATAACCTGCGTTCGATTCCAGGTCGTGGATAGACCCGATGGTCAGTGGTAATTGAGCTTGCCCTGGGCTTCTCACAGGTCGGCTCAGTCTTCAAATGAGCACCAGGTGCGGGGAGTTTGTGCATTCACGTGTGCTATCCAGTACAACGCATATTGCAAAATCGTATTAACTCCAAATGGCAAATGATCCGAATGTATTCGCCACATAACGTCAGGTCTGCCTTTAAAAAAAAGATGCTCTCAGTCCCAATTCGATTTCAGTTGGTTTAAGTTGGGGGCTCATCGTGGTCAGCTGTAGTCAATCCACTACTGGATGAAGAGACTAATGCTACTGGCTTGAAGAGGGCTTGAAGAGTCCTTTATTGACACAATGTACAATGCCATCATGGAAACCTCAACAAACGCTTAGCGCGCGCGGATTGCTTTTAATAAACTATGTTAATCCACTCCACAGCCTTATGGAAATGCGTTTGTGCTCTCCCTTTGTGCGTCCCGAGGGCTAGAGACACGCTAGCGACGATAAATCGCATTAATAGATTTAGAGCGAAGGGACTCTGTGGAGGCTGGTCCTGCGTGTCTTCTTTTTGGTTTTGCCAAAATCTATACTCATGGAGACTCATGCCACAGAGACGCCACATGCATCATTTACGGCCACTGCTAAATCCGTAGGCTTTTGCGACCAATATTATCCATAAAACAGGGGGGGGGGGGGGGGTTTGGGGTTAGATCGCGTAAATATATAAATCTGTCGTTAAACCCGCCACCACCTGACACAGCCGATTAGTAAGGTTTGTCACGTAAACAGAACATGCCAATTCGTTACTAGTAGAAGCACACCGGTGTGTTGGAGAGCAAAGACAAAACATTTACAATCTGAGTACGACGTTTCGCAAGTAATTACAACTAACTTCATCAGGCGACGCCCATTTATTTGCGTTCAATCTCAGTGTCGCGACTTCGGCAGCTGGAATGCGCATCACGTCGGGAGTGATTAGAGCAACGGCCTCCGGAAGTCAACTTCTCAGAAGTAGTTCTAATGTGGGCCGTGTCTCTAATGTGGGGTGACGCTACGCTGGTATTTTCTTTGCCAGAATTCCAAATGGTATTCATGGTTTTTCGTGTCGTAAGATGACGTAAATAACACACATGTGTATGGGACACCTGGTCCGATGGGAGAGGTAACTACAACAACACAGACGCACAGTGTAAATTTTACTATATTAGAAAAAAACAAGTTTTAATGGATGGCGGGATAGAGGGATGGACGGACGCGTCCAAAGGAAGTGCGGACTACTCGCCAGAATTATACAGAAACACTAAAGATAAAACATTATATTTGATTTATTAAAGCGGGATTTGGACATTCATAACGTTAAACCCAAACTTAAAAATATCATAATTGAGATTAAACAGGTTTTCAAACCATGTTTCACAAACGCCATCATAATGTCGAAGGTATGAGTATACAATATAGCAGGTGGTCGAGATTAACGAAGGAGTGGCAGCCAAGGAAGGGCCTCGGCCGAGAAGATGGCAATCAGTGGAGATGGAGCGGTGAATTCAGCTCTAGATGGATCGTTGCATTGCAGGGACCGTAAGGGGAAGCCTTCACACAGCAGTAGATAGACCACGAATCGTGATCATGATGATGATGAACTGTGTAGATGTCGGAAAAGACGCGGGAGTACATTGAGCGGTTTTAATAGAGGCCTGTAATTATTTCCACCCTTCCCCCTCGTCCTTTTGTGCTGCACTGTCAGTGTTACGATTCGTTATTGTGTAACAATTACAAAGTGTTCATGTGTTATGTTTCTTGAATGTGTGTTACATGCATTTAATGTCTTACGAACATGTCTGCTGGCAGTGAAAGTATACTTTGCACAACGTGTATATTCACGATTACGATCTCATAAAGGGACAGCGTGTTTATAGCCCGAATCAATTATTTGTTATGGGGGTGTTCATGTACCCCCTGCCCTGAAGAAGAACCCTTGCCCGTAACGTCGACCTGCTTAACACATCTTCTTACCAGCCGTCGCGATGGAATATGGTCAGTAAAATAATACAATCACACACATCGCTCTGTTTCACTGAGAAAAAAAAAACACATCTCATAACTTGTTGGTATATCACCATTCCGTTATTTTTGGGGCAACGATATCCACCAGAATTTGAAGATGCCGGTACAACGTTGCTGTGTTTCACTGAATGGGCCCATGGTTTTCTTGGAAAGCCTCTTGTAAATAACATCAGGCGACCCAACAGCATCTGACTAACATTGCTGATGAGACTTGGAACGTTGAAACCTGGCTCATCAACGTTTGTTTACGATGCCCATCTTTGTTCGTGACTCGGCATCAAATGGGAGAATATGGAAAGCATTGCTCCACACTTAACCAACATGTCGTTTCATTTTCACGTGACGCAACATCAGTCTGCTCACAAATGTCGTATGCACTTTCCATTATTGAATTAACATCTGTCAACTGTAACTCGGCGACCTCTAATGACGACGGCGCTCAGGTGTCCCCATTAACCAATTCTGATACTTTCTGTGAACGATGAAAAACTCACCAGAGACGAAAGTGCACATAGGCTCGACGCAAATACGAGCATTAAAACGGGCACGAGGTGCCAGATGTGCGATTGGGCCCATAAACTCGGTCCGCTCGGCATGTCGTGCATGCCGAGTGTACTGTGTTTGTTGAAGGACAATAAACTACACACAAAGAGCAGTGACATCACCATACCGTTTGTATAATTATAGTGCACAATAACAACTGCTTTTTTAGACCACCCAACAATCACTTGATGGTTTCTTCGGAGGAATCCAGATCGGAGGACGACGAGTCACAAATCTTAAGTATGCCGATTACATCATTTTGCTAGCCGGTCCGAGGTGGAGTTGCAGGAGTTGACAGATCGCTTAGATCGGGTCAGTCGCAAGTTTAACCTCCTCATCAATGTGGACAAGACCAAAGTGATGGTCAGTGATGGAGGAACCTGCAATATCTGGATACAAGGCACCCAGCTGGAGCAAGTGAACAACTTTCCATATCTTGGATCGGTCATCACTGAAGATGCAAAGTGTTCAAAATAATTTCGAGCTAAACTGAGTAGAGGTCAGGCGATTGGGTCATCCCTGAAGAAAATGTGGACAAGTCACAGCATCCCCATGGAAACGAAGATCAGGCTTCTGCATGCCCTTGTGGTGGCCAGTTGCTACGTATGGTTGTGAAAGTTGGACAATCAGGAAGAACGACGAGGCACGAATACACGCCTTTTAAATTGACTCGGGCGGATTAACACTGCATGTATCGTGGAGTGAAAAGAAAACAAATGAATGGGTTCTGGAGAAAGTTGGGGTTGAATGAAAACTTAGAGATGATGAGAAAAAATGGAACTTGTTTTGGGAAAGCAGATCATGCAAGGCACAATACCCGGTTCACGCGCGCGAGTAAGACCAACGGTGACATGGATGGATAACACCCAAAGCATGGACGAGGCTCACGCTGGAGCAGACAATGAGGATAGCAGAAGACAGAAGACAGTGGCGAAGCATTGCCCATGGTGCGGCCAGGCCTCGGATCGAGGATGGCCGAAGACAAGAACAATCAGAATTGTGACTTTTTAATTACAATCATTCTGGGAGTACACATTTTTTTGCGTGTCATAACGGTACATCTATATGTCTTGAAATGACCGTTTGCGTGCACCAGTAATCTTAAAGTGTTCTCACGCAAGACTTCCCCTGCCAACCAGTTCCGCAGGTGACCTCTCTTCGTTCCACGCGAACTCCGGGAGAGCGCTCGCAGCGTCGACGCCGAGGACAGAAAAACGCCCGGCCCGGCCCTGCCCGGCCTTGGAAGGAAGGAGTTGAGATGCAGTCCCCCCCCCTGCACTACAATGAGACATTATTCCGTGCAGCCGCTCACAAAGGGGTGCAACACCCAACCCCACTATCTCCCCTCCCTCCCTCTCTCCCCCGCTCTCCATCGCGACCAACAACCAACCAGCCAGCATCCTCCCCCACCCACCTCTTCACTCTCCCGCCACACAAAACTTAGAAGTCTTTTTTTTTTAAACTGCGACGCTTAAGTGAGCTCCAACTTGATTTGGTAGATTAAGAGGATAAATCGTTTCCCTGAGCTCCAGTGAAGGCACGACGTGGGGAGCTCGTGCCTTCAAGAGCCGAGTGTACACAGTGACATTGCGGGGTTGCGCAGCAGTTTGCGTTTGCGGAGGGTGATTGACGAAAAAGTTCGGATTGTGTCGTGCCAAGTGCGCCAACGCACACGTAGCAGCTCTCGATCCTGCAGTGGCCCTGCCTGTGCGCACTGCACCCGGGATTGGCGGTGAACCCGTCTGCTGGAGGTGCGGGGCATGCGGGATGCGTGGGAATGGGGGCCGTGGGAACGAAGCCGCGAGCCCCGAAGTCAAGAGGTGAGCGTTCTTGCACACCAGCTCGCTCGACCCACATACATACATTGCACACGCATACATTAATGAGCAAATGTAAATGTGCACATATATACGCGCACTTGCGATGCAAAAAAAAAATCTCCGTTTCGCTCTCCCGGAATGACAGCTGCAACGAGAGCCACGTCTCTGAAGTCCCCTCGCTTGTATCCACTCAGCAGTGTAAATGGATACAACCCACAACCTGTCGGCAAGCCGCGTACGGTGGGGTAAAATGTGGGTTCTCCCACCTCTTCCAAGACGTCTGGCCAGCAGCATGGAAGAGCAGGCAAAAATACCCTCTGAAAGGGTCTCTCCGGAGCTCCCTCGAGTAGAGACCCTTCCGCCAGCAGTGGCGCAAGCAAGCAATTGCAGGGCTGCTCCTTTACCTTTGCGGCGAGATAGCGAAGTCTCCGTTACCAATGAACGGAGAAGCCTTTCGAAGGCGATGCGTCACTGAACTGTGCCTTACTGACCGCTGCGCCATCAACAGCGAGGCTTTAACACAGACGCCCTATGAACCGTTTGCAATCAGTGGACATTATTCGCTCTGGCAAAACGATCCCAACTAAGGACATTGACAAAGGAGGTGATATTGAAGCGGAAGCAGCGTGGAGAGGAACGTTCTTCAAAGGAAACTGAGAGACCTGGAGATGAGCGCGTGAATCGGGGAACAAACGCAAATCAGAGACACCGGATTGACTGTTCAGAAAAGTAAGCGGGCTTGGGCAGGATGACGGCCGACGGACGAGACTGGTGACTGAGTGGTGCAGCCAAAGTAGGACGCGCGCCCGTGAGATACGACTACCGCGGAGATGGAGCGAAGAGTGAAACTCGCATGCTAGTCTAAGATACACTGTGCGTTATCGCAGAACCGCGAGAGATGGCGACGTCGCTGCGAGGTCTTCATCTAGCAGTGGATAGACCACGGCTCATGACGATAATGACGATGGACGTGAGTGGATGTCGAATGGGACAATTGCATCGTGAGAGAGAACGTAATTTATGACTTACTGTATCCAGGAAAGCTACACTTAGGACTCGTGTCCAAGAGGGTCCTGCATTGTGTGTTTATATTTTAAGATGTTTTCAGCCCATTCATGAGTGTTTATTTATACAAGTGGGAGGAAACCGGAGCACCCAGAGAAAACCCACGCGCTCAAGGGGGCAATACGACATCCCCGTACAGATGGGAACAGATGGCGATTTGTTCACTTGCTCTCCTGCCTTCTGCTGGCGAGCCAGGGTACGGCACACCGACGCACACGTGATGACAGCCTCGCAACATTTGTGCGATCCACCAACCCTCGCCTCCACAGTGCTCAATTATATACCGCACATAGCCACTACCGCCGCACAGCAAGTGCATTTATTGACGTGTGAAGGCACAGACCGGAGCACTGCTTATCCACGGCAACGCATCATGAGTGCGAGTACGAAAGGGAGGATCGAGTCTGGGGTGCGAAAGCAGCAGAGCCGTGCGGACCACCGGCCTGTCGAGACACAACCTGCCCCGCCGCGCCGCACAATAAACAGCCGTGATCGCCGGCCCGGGTTTAATTTGTCCAATAATTGATGATGGATTGACCGAGAAACATCAAGGAATTCGCCTCCCATAGACTGACTGCCCCCCCCCCCCAACCACTGCCACACACCCAACCAAAGCCGTCTGTATCCAAGGCTCACGCCCACTCACCAGCCCCACCACGCACTCTCACCCCCTCCGCACTTGCTCTCTTTAAAGTTGAATCTGCATCTCCCCTTCGACGACATCTCGCCCACCACTCTCCCCTGTACCCTTCGTTCGATCCACACCACGCTGTCGTGCATTCAATCTTCCTCTCTTGAGTCACACAACTTCTTTCTGAAACACACCACTCCCCACGCCAGCCATTCTATCTATACCATAACAACCTCTCCCACACTACTCTATCCAAGCTACACCCCCACCTCGCCACAACCTTTTATAAGCCAGCCCACCGACCCGCCCCTCCTCGTCGAAGCGTGAGACGCGAGTGAGGCGTGAGAGAGAGGAGGGCAAGAGAGGGTGAGAGACGTCCAGTTGCGAGCGGGTCACGGCCCCTTGGGAAAGTGAGCGCGCCACAGCCGGAAATTAATGAAGCCCTTCGTGTTGCTACCAGGGTTACCACCTGTCCTGGTTTTCCCAGGTATCTGTCTTGGGGAAATCGGATATATGTCATGGGACATATGTAAGTTTTCCCAGGACTTTAAAAAGGTCAGGTTTTTTGTCAGTTGAGTAATAACACACAACTCAAGACGTTGCACGTACATGTAGTTTCCCCCTCTTAATGTATTGCGGGATGGTCTTCCGTTTTTCTTTTGTGCGCCAGAGGTGGCAATCACTGGCCATAATCAGGCAGGTGTTACATAATCTTTAACCTTTTTTTTGTTGCCATTAAACAAAACACGGAAGCAATGGACTGCGTGGGCAGCAATGCACAAGCCCGTTTAAATCCCCACGTTGGCAATTAACACAAATAATTATTAAAAGGTAACGTTTCAGACAATTGCCCTTCAGAATAGAGAGAAAGGGCAGAGAGTTTGTGTGACTTGTAGTGGTGTGGTAGGATACTGCCGCCACTTGTAGATCCAAATCACCCTTGCAAACTGAACTTGGTGTCTCGGGGCGTTTGGCTGGAAACGCTATCATTGTGGTTGGACGATCACATAAGTGCATTGAACCGAATGGAAGGATTCATTAAAGCGGAATGTGAGGAACATTTGATGGGATAAATAGCGGCATTAACCTAGATGGAGAACGGATAAACCCTCTCAGATTCGCGAAATTATTACTATAGAAAGAGGACTGCAAAATAAAAGTGACGCACAGGCAATTCGCTAATCTAGAATAAATAACTGTTGGTGGATCACGACTAAAAAGCAAAGCAGGATATATGTATGATGAAAACAATAAGACTATCATATTATTATATTTTTCATCATTTGTATACTGGCAAAAAGGTCACATAGATATAACTGCTCAACTTCAGCTATTGATTCGCTGATACTTGCATTGCTTTTGTACTGTTCGCCTTTTGGCGTTTTCTGGTCAAAAACTGGTGAGACAAGGCCATACATAAGTCTATATCTGGTGTAGGCTAATCAGATTCAAAGACAATGTATACATTGCCAGAAAGGTTAAAGTCTCTTCTTATTTTTCTCATCAGAAAAAAAGTGTTCAGTTCGTGCACATTACTCGCAGTGGCGATATGTTATCTCCATCGCCTGCTATGCAGGATGTCGTGGCTTACATCTCGGCCCTGACTCCTGTATATTTGGAGTTCGCGCGTTCTTTCCCAGTGGTCGCATGGATGTTTCTCCAGGTCCTTAGGGTTTGCCCTCCACATTTATGCATTCAAATACTATAAATTCCCAAATTCAAGCCACATCCATCAGCTGTCGTGTGCGGCCAGATCGCCTCTGCAAAAGAGATAATTCTGTAGCTCAGTGGGTTTTACCTGGTAAATTAAATGGTTTAGTGTATTAAATATGGATTTAAAAAACATTGACACTGACAAAGGAAATGTAACAACAGCGAAAACGTGCACAAAAGAAACACGGAGAGATGCTAGCTGGGATTTGCACTGAGAGACGGAAAAGGAACACATTGATCAAGGAACAAAGGCACATTTTAGGACATCGTATTGGCTGGTGAAAAAAGTTCATTGGGCTTGTGAAGGACACGTCGCTTGAAAGAATTATAGCCGATGGACGAGACAGGTGATAGAATGGTAACCAAAAGAGAACATTGGCTCGAGCATACGACCACCACGGAGATGGAGCGATAAGATCAGTGAATATCAATGAGCGAGAAGGGCTGTCACCGCCAGACCGCGAGTAATGGCAATGGCGTGAAGAGGTCTTCATCTAGCCGTGGATAGACCATGGCTGCTGACGATGGGCGATGATGTGCGTCTCTTCCTGAAACAAACGGTGGAAATTTCACGTTCCTATGACGGGAGCCAGTCTCTCCAAAAGACCACCTAACTGTTGGCGTCTCACAGAGTGTGGGTTATTTATTTATTTATTTGATCAACCCCGACTCGACGACGGGCTGGGTCGACCTAAATCTACGCGAAATCATACGGAGTTGTCAGAATTTCACACATGTCTTCTTCGGAGGACGCATTCCAAATGGAAAGTGACAAAAAAAATAAACAATTGAGAATTCGGCTCCGCATGTGCTGCTCAACTATGCGTGAAGGAACGCGCGCTTGGGTCTTGCATTCAGACTGCCGCTGGAGGGTAAGGGCGGGGGAGGGACAACAGTGGGGGTGAGGAGGAGGAGGAGGAGAGGGGGTGAGAGAGTGAGTGGGTTGGGTGGGTTGAGATTGTGGGGGAAGGGGGGAGTGGGGGGGCGAGCTTCATTTAGCGAGAATAATTAGCAAGCGGCATCACGCAGGTGCGCGTATCTGACATTACGATACCCGCGGCATCGTAATGTCAGATCGTTATGTAGTCAGGTTACAATGCTGAGGTCTGGTGCATACGAAAGTGGGTGCGGTGAGAGTGCGTCCGTGAGTAACCGAGTGCCCACACGTACAGTCCGCACGAGTGTGTGGGATTCTATTTTGTATGTTTTTCTGAATTACAATGTGTTTTCCCTTCCTATTACGCGGTACAATGGGGTGGAGCGGTGGCGCAGTGGTTAGCGTGCTGCGCTGTGAAACTCGGCGTTTGATTTCCGACTACGGATGACAGGAGTGGCGAGTGATATCTGAACCGGTTCTTGGCACCCCTTTCACCAAGTCCGGTTAAAAAGAATCTCCATGACAAACGTGGCGTGGAGAGGCATTCATTAATTGGTGGATTGACAATGGCTGGAATAACAATAATATTGACAATAATATGCGCGTGTGTTGGCTCGTGGTGGGGTGCGGTGGTTAGCGCACTGTGCTATGAAGCTGGCGTACTGAGTTCGATTCCCGCTCACGGCCACCACCGGTGACGATTATCTCAACCGGCTCTGGGCATCCCCTAGGTCGACTCAGCCTCAATTGAGTACCTCGTGCTTTGTGTAAAAAAAACATTGTCACTAGGAAGACAAAGGCGGCCGGGCGTGGTGTTAGCCAACCACTCCCTCGTGTGCTGTGCCGGCCTTTATAGGTGCTCGCTAACAGCACTTTCCCCAAGAGTCTGTTAAGGCTACATGGGGGATCTTTGTCTTTTTTTATATATGAAATTGGAGTGAGCAGAGAAACTTCACGCGTACCGGGGGCTACAGCTCCAAGCTGCACACGGGTACATCAATAATACACTTTTGTTTTGACATCTCCTGGCCACCTCGCAGTCCCAAGAGTAATCAATCTCCCAACTAAATGCGAGGCAGGCTGAAAACCTGCTTAACTTCCCCGATCTGACAAGGTCGGGCGCAGTCAGTGCGGTTTGATCGTAGGCGTGACGCATGCGTATTGAAGTAAAATGAAGAGGGATTTGTTTCGGAGGGGAGGAGGTGAGAGGCAGAATGCAGAGCAGGGAGGCAGACGAGAGAGCACGCTAAAGTGAAGGTGGAAATGATGACAATTCAAAGAGACAAACAGTTAGGATAAGGCTTTGCATTTATTGTGGGCTTAGATGTCTCAGAAACTTTAAAGCGCCAACTATTTCGATTCCTTGCTGCAGTGTAGCCAAGCGGATCCACACGAGCCTCAAAACTCATTTTTCAGGAGAGTCTTGCATTAATATAAATTGCGAATTCATTTATAAAATTTGTATTGCGTTGTGTGTGGGCGGGAAACCGCAGTACCCCAAGAATACCCCACCAGTCATACGATGTGACCGTCCGAAGCGGACGGGTTTCACGAAGCCACGTGTGGCCACTACCATATCCTGGTCACCTCGCAACCCACCGGGGTTTCATAAGTTACAGAAATCTCAGTGTGATCCGCCAACCTTTGGCTCCAAAGCGCTGGATCACTGCCGAGCCCCGCTACGAATGTGACGTCCGCTTTACACGCGGTCGTGGCGCCTGGTGGAGGGCGGTGACGTCGTGAATAGCGCACAGCGCGACGAACCCGGCCACTCCTCGAGTTCGATTCCTGAACAGGGCCAACATCGGTGACTTATATCGGAGCTGGCTCTCGGTCTTCCACAGGTCAACTTAGCCTGGTGTGGTGTCGAAACATCAGAACTGGTGAGACACAGACCGCCGGTGGTGGCCACACCACCCCCTCGCGCGCCATTCCAGCCTGAACGTGGTCTTTGCTAACAACACTTGACCCAACAGTCCATTACGTCTTTATACGGGGTAGCGGTGGGGTCGAGGGCTGGCTATGTTTGTGGTCTCGCTAATGTGCCCTTAATGGAAGTGCGAATTCACACCTCACGCTGATTCTTGCGGCAGTGTTGTTAAATTTAAAACCGGGCTTCTTTCGTAATGCTCGCGACACTACACATGCGCTGCCCACACACGCAACGCGGATTTACCAATGCAATCGTGAGCGTCAGGCTTTTATTTCTAATTAAATGTGTCGAGGTGCCCCCCTCTCACACGGCGTGCATTGGGCGTAGTGGCGCACATTTAATTGAGATACAGCGCTTCGGAGGCAGGAGTTCGTGGATCACGAAGAGATGTGTGTCAAACTCCTTATCCTGCTATGAAACGAGGTGACAGAGGAGATGACAGTGCAGCTAAATCCCACTCACTCCCTGTCCCAGAACCCCACTCACTCCCTGTCCCAGAACCCCACTCACTCCCTGTCCCAGAACCCCACTCACTCCCTGTCCCAGAACCCCACTCACTCCCTCCCCTAGAACCCCACTCAATCCCTGTCCCAGAACCCCACTCACTCCCTGTCCCAGAACCCCACTCACTCCCTCCCCTAGAACCCCACTCAATCCCTGTCCCAGAACCCCACTCACTCCCTGTCCCAGAACCCCACTCACTCCCTCCCCTAGAACCCCACTCACTCCCTGTCCCAGAAGCCCACTCACTCCCTGTCCCAGAACCCCACTCACTCCCTGTCCCAGAACCCCACTCACTCCCTCCCCTAGAACCCCACTCAATCCCTGTCCCAGAACCCCACTCACTCCCTGTCCCAGAACCCCACTCACTCCCTCCCCTAGAACCCCACTCAATCCCTGTCCCAGAACCCCACTCACTCCCTGTCCCAGAACCCCACTCACTCCCTCCCCTAGAACCCCACTCACTCCCTGTCCCAGAACCCCACTCACTCCCTGTCCCAGAAGCCCACTCACTCCCTCCCCTAGAACCCCACTCACTTCCTGTCCCAGAACCCCACTCACTCCCTGTCCCAGAACCCCACTCACTCCCTCCCCTAGAACCCCACTCAATCCCTGTCCCAGAACCCCACTCACTCCCTGTCCCAGAACCCCACTCACTCCCTCCCCTAGAACCCCACTCACTCCCTGTCCCAGAAGCCCACTCACTCCCTCCCCTAGAACCCCACTCACTCCCTGTCCCAGAACCCCACTCACTCCCTCCCTGAGAACCCCACTCACTCCCTCCCCTAGAACCCCACTCACTCCCTCCCCTAGAACCCCACTCACTCCCTCTCCCAGAACCCCATTCACTCCCTGTCCCAGAAGCCCACTCACTCCCTCCCTGAGAACTCCACTCACTCCCTCCCTTAGAACCCCACTCACTCCCTGTCCCAGAACCCCACTCACTCCCTCCCTGAGAACCCCACTCACTCCCTCCCCTAGAAACCCACTCACTCCCTCCCCTAGAAACCCACTCACTCCCTCCCCCAGAACCCCATTCACTCCCTGTCCCAGAAGCCCACTCACTCCCTCCCCTAGAACCCCACTCACTCCCTCCCCTAGAACCCACTCACTCCCTCCCCTAGAAACCCACTCACTCCCTCCCCCAGAACCCCACTCACTCCCTCCCCCAGAACCCCACTCACTCCCTCCCCTAGAACCCCACTCACTCCCTCCCCCAGAACCCACTCACTCCCTCCCTGAGAACTCCACTCACTCCCTCCCCCAGAACCCCACTCACTCCCTCCCCTAGAACCCCACTGACTCCCTCCCCTAGAACCCCACTCACTCCCTCTCCCAGAACCCAACTCACTCCCTCCCTGAGAACCCCACTCACTCCCTCCCTGAGAACCCCACTCACTCCCTCCCCCAGAAACCCACTCACTCCCTCCCTCCCCTAGAACCCCACTCACTCCCTCCCCTAGAACCCCACTCACTCCCTCTCCCAGAACCCCACTCACTCCCTCCCTGAGAACCCCACTCACTCCCTCCCTGAGAACCCCACTCACTCCCTCCCCCAGAACCCCACTCACTCCCTCCCCTACAACCCCACTCACTCCCTCCCCAAGAACCCCACTCACTCCCTCTCCCAGAACCCCACTCACTCCCTCCCCCAGAACCCCACTCACTCCCTCCCCTAGAACCCCACTCACTCCCTCCCCTAGAACCCCACTCACTCCCTCCCCTAGAACCCCACTCACTCCCTCCCCCAGAACCCCACTCACTCCCTCCCCTTGAACCCCACTCACTCCCTCCCCCAGAACCCCACTCACTCTCTCCCCGAGAACCCCACTCACTCCCTGTCCCAGAACCCCACTCACTCCCTCCCCTAGAACCCCACTCACTCCCTCCCCTAGAACCCCACTTAATCCCTGTCCCAGAACCCCACTCACTCCCTGTCCCAGAACCCCACTCACTCCCTGTTCCAGAACCCCACTCACTCCCTGTACCAGAACCCCACTCACTCCCTCCCCCAGAACCCCACTCACTCCCTCCCCCAGAACCCCACTCACTCCCTCCCCTAGAACCCCACTCACTCCCTGTCCCAGAACCCCACTCACTCCCTCCCCTAGAACCCCACTTAATCCCTGTCCCAGAACCCCACTCACTCCGTGTCCCAGAACCCCACGCACTCCCTCCCCCAGAACCCCACTCACTCCCTGTCCCAGAACCCCACTCACTCCCTGCCCCAGAACCCCACTCACTCCCTCCCTGAGAACCCCATTCACTCCCTGTCCCAGAACCCCACTCACTCCCTCCCCCAGAACCCCACTCCCTCCCCCAGAACCCCACTCACTCCCTCCCCCAGAACCCCACTCACTTCCTCCCCCAGAACCCCACTCACTCCCTGTCCCAGAACCTCACTCACTCCCTGTCCCAGAACCCCACTCACTCCCTCCCCCAGAACCCCACTCACTCCCTCCCCCAGAACCCCACTCACTGCCTCCCCTAGAACCCCACTCACTCCCTCCCCTAGAACCCCACTCACTCCCTGTCCCAGAACCCCACTCACTCCCTCCCCCAGAACCCCACTCACTCCCTCCCCTAGAACCCCACTTAATCCCTGTCCCAGAACCCCACTCACTCCCTCCCCCAGAACCCCACTCACTCCCTCCCCCAGAACCCCACTCACTACCTCCCCTACAACTCCACTCACTCCCTGTCCCAGAACCCCACTCACTTCCTCCCCCAGAACCCCACTCACTCCCTCCCCCAGAACCCCACTCACTCCCTGTCCCAGAACCCCACTCACTCCCTCGCCCAGAACCCCACTCACTCCCTCCCCCAGAACCCCACTCACTCCCTCACCCAGAACCCCACTCACTCCCTCCCCTAGAACCCCACTTACTCCCTCCCCCAGAACCCCACTCACTCCCTCCCCCAGAACCCCACTCACTCCCTCCCCTAGAACCCCACTTACTCCCTCCCCCAGAACCCCACTCTCTCCCTGTCCCAGAACCCCACTGACTCCCTCCCCTAGAACCCCACTCACTCCCTGTCCCAGAACCCCACTCACTCTCTCCCCCAGAACCCCACTCACTCCCTGTCCCAGAACCCCACTCACTCCCTCCCCCAGAACCCCACTCACTCCCTGTCCCAGAACCCCACTCACTCCCTCCCCCAGAACCCCACGCACTCCCTGTCCCAAGTCTACCACTTACTCTCTGTCCCAGAACCGCACTCACTCCCTCACCCAGAACCCCACTCACTCCCTGTCCCAGAACCCCACTCACTCCCTGTTCCAGAACCCCACTCACTCCCTCCCCCAGAACCCCACTCACTCCCTGTCCCAGAACCCCACTCACTCCCTCCCCCAGAACCCCACTCACTCCCTCCCCCAGAACCCCACGCACTCCCTACCCCAAGTCTACCACTTACTCCCTCCCCCAGAACCCCACTCACTCCCTGTCCCCCAGAACCCCACGCACTCCCTCCCCCAGAACCCCACTCACTCCCTCCCCCAGAACCACACTCACTCCCTCCCCCAGAACCCCACTTACTCCCTGTCCCAGAACCCCACTCACTCCCTCCCCCAGAACCCCACTCACTCCCTCCCCCAGAACCCCACTCACTCCCTGTCCCAGAACCGCACTCACTCCCTCCTTGAGAACCCCACTCACTCTCTCCCCCAGAACCCCACGCACTCCCTGTCCCAGAACCCCACTCACTCGCTCCCCTAGAACCCCACTCACTCTCTCCCCCAGAACCCCACTCACTCACTCCCCTAGAACCCCAATCACTCCCTCTCCCAGAACCCCACTCACTCCTTCCCTGAGAACCCCACTCACTCCCTCCCCCAGAACCCCACTCACTCCCTCCCCTAGAACCCCACTCACTCCCTGTCCCAGAACCCCACTCACTCCCTCCCCCAGAACCCCATTCACTCCCTCCCCTAGAACCCCACTCACTCCCTCCCCCAGAACCCCACTCAGTCCCTCCCCTACAACCCCACTCACTCCCTCCCCTAGAACCCCACTTAATCCCTGTCCCAGAACCCCACTCACTCCCTGTCCCAGAACCCCACTCACTCCCTGTCCCAGAACCCCACTCACTCCCTGTCCCAGAACCCCACGCACTCCCTGTTCCAGAACCCCACGCACTCCCTGTCCCAGAACCCCACTCACTCCCTCCCCCAGAACCCCACTCACTCTATGCCCCAAGTCCACCACTTACTCCACCCCCTGATGGGAGACGTTATGGGATGAGGGACAAAAGAGCAGTGAGCGTTAAGATTCAGGCCGCTCTCTGGGACAGAGGAAGCTCGTTCGCTGCGTGAATGCCAATGAAGTTGGGACAGCACCGTTTGCACCCCCACCTCCAGCACCCGCCGCCTCCACCCCCAAGCCCCTGAGCGGCCCCACCTCTCTCCCTGCCTCTGCCACGAATGGGATCTCGCGCAGGCCTCTGGTGTCTGCGGAGTCCAGTGGCGCGATGTCTGCGTTCGCTTGAGAAGCGACGGCGTGATTTGCAGTTAGTAGTGTGCAACGGCGCTTCGATTTATTAACTAAACTAAGATGGCGTTGCATCGCATAAATACCGATTATTTTCACATGCTGATTGTACTCGTGCGGCTCTGTTGTTTATCCACTGTTGGATGCGGGCTCCCCATGGCAGTGCATGCTGGTCGTAGGGGTTATTCGACCATACTCCCCCACGCTGATCAGTGCGGGTTGGTGAAGACGGGCAGTATAGACGTGGGTGGGGGTCTAGGAGTACTGAACCATCACGCTGGGTGATGGTGCATTCTGCTGCTATTCACCAAGACTCTGGAGAATGTCGTGAGAAATGCATGTAATGTGTGGGCTGTTCTTTTGAAATGTCCCCTGCGAACCACTGATATTTAACTTCAACCCGGGCCAAACAGATGGGCGAGCAATAAAACATAAAGTTAATCAACCTCCTGAATTAAGTCCGAGGACTGCTGGCCATGGGGCGTCACAGTAGGGAGATGTTAACTATTCTAGATTTGAAGATGTTAACTACCTCGCCAGCGATAGAGGAGGTCCTGGGTTCGATCCCGAGACCCTGACTCCTGTATATTTGGAGTTTGCATGCTTCTCTTCCCGTGGTCGCATGAATTTGTATCTAGGTCCTGCGGTTTTCCCTTCCACATTTAGAAATACGCTTTATACATTTCCACATGATAATCCACTTCGTTGAGCTATCACTTGTGGTCAGGTCGCTTCTAAAAAAAAGCGATATGTATAGCTCAGTGGGCCCTACCTGGTGAAATAAAAATAGTAAATAAAGTCACGTGCCGTGTAGATTTATAACTATTTAGGGGGAGGGGTTATGAATGTACGTGTACTGCCCGTTCGTCAATCCACTGCTGGTTGAGGGCCTCCCAACGCCTCACGGCTCGTGAGGGTTGCTTGACCACATTTCACTATTCTCACGGCATTTCGTTGTGAGTGCATAATTTCGTCAGCATTTTTGTTCAACACAAACAAACACTGGACTGATTTTGACACACACTGTCTCATCAGCAGAGTCGGGCTGATTAGTTATGTTTGAATCCCTGCTGAGCGTCTGATGGGGTCGGGCTCATCCGAGGTGATTTGGTCACACTTAGGCTGTGGGGATGATAACATAAAATGCCCGCCCACCTATCCAGACCCCCCCTACAATGTGGAGACATTTTACGAGCACCCCTTGACTGCCGACACAATAGCGCGCCTGTCTCACAGCCCAGCGGCTGTTTTCGTGTGTGGAGGAATATAGACTCGCCGCGCTTTATGAACGTGAACCTAGCAAGCAAATGTCAATCTGTCGCCGCTCCTGCGAGCAGGCGGAGTAGTTAATGCGTCCTCTATTATTCAGCCAGGCGAAAGACCATTGAGATTTATTATCTTTTGGCTTAGGAAAACACGTGTGGAGTGATACGAGTCTATATTCAATTCAGTGGATTGACAAGGGGCTGTAAATTATTACTGTTAATTTTTACATTTTAAACGGAGCTGGCCCAGGTGGCGCTCCATCAGATCGTATTGACTCGCAAATGGGAAAATTGTGAGTTCAAACTCTCGTCGGGAGTCAACCTCAACTCAGCCCCATCATCTCTCTGTGGTCGGTAAAAAAATATATGTGCCACCTTTGGCGAGTTATAACGTGGATTTCCTATGGCTATAGTCTGGTTCCTGCCGTATGAATGCGGAATGTCCACCACCGGATCAAGACCACCAACAAACATGACCATCCCCCAAGACTCGCTTGGAAACACGAGGCCACTTTGAATTGTAAATGTTTCTCATTACGGCACGCCCCCAGTTACATGTGTTTTGCTGTTACCAGGTTGCAATGGTGTAACCAGGTCCCCGTCGATAAATAAGAATGTATTACCCAATGGGTTAAACCTGTGCCAAAATAAAACCTTCAACCCAAACGCAACGAACGATGCGTGACTCTGAACATGTCGAGGGTGCACGTCTTTCATATGCCCACTGCGTAAATGTTCCCGCATTGTCGGGGGCCCGTTTAACGCATGGAAGGCGCTATAAATATGAGCACGATTATGATGTTCAGCCAACACCGCCTGCGCTTGCATCGCATGCAACAACCAGAGCCGCCGGAGGCGTTGCGCTCACAAGACGCTCGCACTGCCGCTGTGTTTTTAGCCAATGGATCAATTGATGGCCCCGACGCCATCCGAGGAGTAACTTCTCAAAAGATGACCTTGGTGCGATTCAGCGAGGCGCGCTGTGAGTGATCGCGCCTATTGTGAGCAACTGGGACCACGAGCAGAGTTTAATCGCCCGTTACGACCATGTACCGCATCCAGCCTTGCAGACTGAGACCACGCATTAATCACCGATAGGAGGAGGGGGGGGCGAGGAAGAGAACGACGAGGAGCATTGTTGAGGTGGAGAATGTTTCCTGCATACTGGTCTATATTCTGCCTGTGACAGCTGGGGGGTGGGGGGGGGATGAGAGATTAAGGGTGGGGGGTAATGGAACGAATGAATTTAATTTCTTATGCAAATTTGAACTTCGCACTAAGCACCCGTGTAATCTGCGCACAATGTGCGCCCTGATGGGGGTCGTTTATTTTAAGCCACTTTACATGCGCGAAACGCTTCAATTGCGGATGTCGAGCGCCTGAATGGATGTAAATATCTGGCCGAGTGAAAACGGAAAAGGAGATAAAGCAGTAGAAAAGAGAACAACCAATCTACCACCTCAAATACACCTCGTGTGGTCGACTTGTGCGTGACCACGGACATGGTGAATGTGTCTCCATGAGACATCATGCCTCCACGTCTGGGAATTAGGCGTGCGCGCGTTGGCGGGTGACTTTGACGACGCCTTGCATGTCGCGTGGCTCTCGCCCACAGATTCCAGGAGGCGCAGGGACGAGGTGAGACCCCGTATCTCGGCCCCGCTGGCCTTCCTCTCCTCGCTCCCCGTGAGCGCCGAGGCCGCCCTCCTCCAAACCGCATCCCCGGGTAGTGGAGGGACCCCTCCGAGTTGCGGACCCTGCGCTCGCCCCCTGTCCACTCCCGAGCCTAGCAGCACAACTCGGGATGACTTCGACGGCGCTTATGACGGAGACGGCGACGACGATGACTGCGATGATGATGACTGTGACGATGATGACGACGACGATGATGATGATGATGAAGAAGACAGCGGTGGGGGTCCCAGATCGTTATTGGGGGACCTCCTATCCCCCACCGAGCGCATCCCAGACGTGGTGTGGACGCGCGTGTTCGCCCTCCTGCGCGCGCGCGACCTGTGCGCGTGTGCGCGCGTCTGCAGCCGCTGGCACCGCCTGGCCTGGCAGCCGGCACTGTGGTGCCACGTGGCCCTGGACGGGACCGTGCCGAATGCGGACCTGGCCCTGGAGGCCATCGCTGCGAACCTACGGGGCGCGGATGGGGAGGGCTTTGCGCCCGCGGAATCCGCTCCGCTCCCCACCCGTGGTCGAGCCGTGGTCCCGGCACCGCTGAGCGAAGCGGTGGTGGCGGCGCGTGGTGCGGGCAGGAGAGCGAGCTCCCACGACGCGTACGGAGCGGTCATCAGGGCCTGGCCCGACGAGACGCGGCGAGGGGGCCAAGGGGGGCGAGGGGAGCTGTCCCCTAACTGGAGCTCGGCGACTTTGGGCGGCTTCTACCGAAACTCGGCGCACACCCTTACCATGCCTCGCAAGAGCACCGGAGTACGGAGGAACTTCAGCCACGGGGACTTCTCTTGTTGTGGGGACCCAAGATTCAACAACAAAAGCCATGCCACCACCGGTCCGACTACTGCCACCACCGACACCATCACCACCGGCGCCTTCGCAACTGCATCCGCCACGCTGCAGGGCCGCAGGCGCCGAGTAAACCACGGAGACTCCCTCTCCCTGAGCTCCCCTCCAGCACACAGGGGCTGGGACTGTTGGACGCGGGGCAGCAGCGATCGGTGGCTTCCCCGCGTGTCCGCCCACCTCGGGGACGAGGAGGCGTGGAACGACACGGCCGCGTGGAGCGCCCGCCAAGAGCTGGCGCTGAGCGGCCCGCGGGTGCTGGTCCTCAGCGGGTGCGCGTCGCTCACGGACGCGGGGCTGCGAACCGTGGCCTCGAGGTGCAGCGACCTGCGCCGCCTGGAAGTGTCGGGCTGCGGCGGCATTACGGAGGAGGGACTGCGGGAGGTGGTGCTGCAGTGCCGGAGCCTGCACCATCTCGACGCTTCTGGTAACGGGGGATGTCGTAACTTTAATAAGTATCAGGGCTTAATTTCAGCCGGAGCTGTCCGGGGCTGAGTACCTGAAAATATTTTTGGCGAGATCCCAGGGGTGGGGGTTTGGGCTGCGGTTGTGTCACCCCAGAAATATTGCATGAGAAATGAAGTCCTGATCATCATCATTCTATCTCCCTTAACCGCAAAGGTCGTGGGGGTGCCACTGATGGCTTGTCTGTTAACTCCCTCCACTTTTTTCCTAACCTTCGCCGTCTTTGTTAGGTGCTGTGTCGACTTCTCTGTTCATGTTATCGGATTTTTTATCCAATTTAATCTATGGTGTATAGTGCAGTTTCGGACTCTCATCCTCTGTCTCTGTGGCCCCGATTTATGTGTTATGAAGGGCCATTGACCGAAACGTCGCCTATTATATATTTTCCTTTTCAGATATAGCCGTGTTATTTAGTGGCCATCTCGTAGCTCATGCCTACAATGCTTGGTATTCCCAGGAAGTTACCCATCCAAGTACAGTACTAACCAGGCTCAATCGCCTACTTAGCTTCCGAGATCTGACGAGGTCCGATGCATTAATGATCTGAATGGTTCCTACCGTGATGCGCAGAGGTGAAGAGCGGATGTTTAGGTCATCGCTTCCACACGTGGCAGGATAAACGGATACGTGTGGATGCCCTAACTGTTCGTTGCAATTAAATCATGTGTTTGCATGGGAGCTTTTACCCTGTTTATTGCACTGTGTGAATATAGAATGTGTTAGGTGAGTGAACATTTACACATTGGGAGCTGATAAAAGGCACAACGCTCCCGCTTATTTCATGATAGTGATTTAGATTAAATAAATGCATGGTATATAATAATAGAATATACATATCACTCATGCTAAATTGCTTAAACATTAATTGGCCACCTAATGGAACACTTTCCTATGAATGACACAATATCTATTTTTTGAAAGAGACATCTTGCCTCAATGGGCTCTCGCCTATGTATAGAGGTCATCTGCTTTCCTGAACAGTTTATCTATGAAGTTCGGAATCCTCTTTCGTTCGAAATCCTCTTTCATTCGCTCCAGACTGCCCTTGCGTCTGTGGCCTGGGCCTCCACACCAGGGCCGACCACATGGCTCTGAGGGCGCTGCCGGCCGTTTCCTGCGGCGCCTCCCTCTCGCTACGGCGCCTGGACCTGAGCGGCTGCCCATCCCTGGAGGCGGCTGCCCTGCGCTCCCTGGCCGTGCACTGCCCGAACCTCACGCACCTCTACGTGCGGCGGTGCCCTGCTCTGGGAGACGGTGCGCTGCGCGCACTCGCCAGGGGCTGCCCTCGCCTGCGTGCCATCAGCTTCAGCGACTGCCCTTTGCCGTCCGACCTCGGGTTGCGGGAGGTGGCTGCCGCGCTGGGCGCCCGCCTGGCTTACCTGGGCGCGGCGCACTGCGGCCGCATCACGGACGGCGGCATGCGCCACCTGGGCCAGAGGTGTCCGGCGCTGCGCTACGTGAACGTGCGCGGCTGCGAGGCGGTGACGGACGCCGGGGTGGGATCTCTGGCCCGGGGCTGCCTGGCGCTGGCCGCGCTCGACGTGGGCTCCTGTCCGCGAGTCTCCGACCTGGGGCTCGTGACGCTGGCGGCCAGGCAGCCCGGCTTGCGCTGCGTGGGTCTTCGCGGCTGCGGAGCCGTGAGCGGCGCGGGGCTGCGCGCCCTGGCCGACGGCTGCCCGCAGCTGCGGCGCCTCTCCGTGCAGGGCTGCGACGTGGCGACCGCGGAGTCGCTGCGCTACGTGCGGCGGCGGTGCCCGGCCTGCGTCATCGAGCACACGAACCCCGACTTTGAGTCGTGATGCGTGGAGGGGGAGGGAGGTTGCGTGTGGCACGGTTTGAGAGACACGGGGGTCCTGTGCCTCTCACCGCAACCCGTGTTGAGATGTTGGGATGGACTGCAGAGAGAGTGTCTGTGCCCGGTGCGTGCTGTTGGCGAGCGCGTGTTGAGGCCGTGTCGCGCGATAGGAATTCCCCCAATGGCATTTCGTCTGCCCGGATAACCTTCCCCCGCATTTTTGGCAGATCTTACTTCTCCCGCATGATTGGCTCACCATTGGTCCTGTGCGCTGATAACAATTTGGAGTGGATTGAACCCTAACTCTTGTGAGAACATGGGGACATCGAATCCTATTCCGAACCCCCCTCCCTTGGTGCTTTCATCGCACACAACTGCAAGGGACATGGGCGTTCATACGATTATGCATATAAACATCTTGGGTTGTAAAAGAGATGTCGTACTCACTGAAAAATACGTTTATTTTATAACCTATTTAACTATATTTTAAAAAATCACGTCAGTAAGCTGTTGTGGCATCATGAAGAGTCTGTGCCAGGCTAAGTGCCCTTTGAGGTTGCGTGAAATTACAAAGGCTCGCTGTCATGTGGTCACGGGATTGACCCATGCAGGTGTTAAAGAGCAACTGGCAGATGCATCACGCCTACCACACACACATTTGCATGCACACGAATATCTGCACTCACTAAACTGCACACACTCCATATTGAGGTGATGGACATAGACACGTGTAACTAACCTACTTTATATTTCAAATATCATCAAGGATACTGCCTGCTCAATATATTCTTTTCACTAAGCTCCTTTGAATTTGACAGCTGTAAATTGATATCCGACTTGAAGTAATGGGATATAATTCAGACGACACGGGCACGGGTGGGAAATGTTTTAATGTTATTTAGCATTCTGAAGTCACAAGCCGCATTCCATCTATTAATTACATCTCTTGAAAGGAAACATCCGTGATATTTTGTATGATTCTCACGAAGGATGCCTGTGGTTTTACGAGTCGCAAAACAATACTGTTAATTCTGTGCAGTATTTTAGATTAGGGTTTTATCTCAAAAGGGCCATATACTGTCGTTGTTATCCGAGGGAGATTAATGTCATTAATAATATACATGTACAAGGATCATCTTTAACATAAGATACACGTACTGTATATAATTTTCGGGTAACTTTTCAGTTGACACTAATGTTTAGGTGATATTATTATGACGTAGCTTAAACACATACAACGTTGCTCGTATGTCTTAAAATTAGATGTTACGCGTTACGAACACACGTGCGTGGGTGGCAAGCGATGTTAGTTTAAATATAACCAACTGTTGGAAGGAGGCCTCCCCACGCCGTGTGTCAGTCACGGGTCAAATTTGGCCATACTTCACCAAGCTGGTCAGCAAGGATTGCTGAAGGAAGACGCAGAACTGATTGGGCTGTCACTCGCTACTGATGATATCAGTGGAAGTTATTCATGTCAAAGCGGTTCAGTCAAATAATTGAATTAACACGTACGCTTCCGTTCGATATCTGCACGTAAAAAACGAGGTATATATTTTAGCCGATTGGCCTATTGGTCTCTCGAACTTATGTTCACGAACAGCATTTGTTTAAGCACACAATCTCTGGAGCGATACTGTTCTTCTGTGGCTTATCGGTAGAGTCAGGGGTGCTAAACAAATGCTGCTGGATGGCAGCTGAATCTGATTTATGCGTTACTTATTTATTGTATACATCATAGTTAAACAAAATCAATGTTATATGCAACACAGGCGTTTTGAATACTACACACTGCCGTATAAATAGCTAACAGTGGTACGCTGAACATGTTCCTGTTGAAAGCACCGATTACGGATGCGTATTTTATGCAGCCACCAACAATGAGATACGCAGTTTATATGTTAATGGGAACAATGCAATTCATCAGCTGGTCATATAACATTGAAGGTGTTAATTAGGGGTGTAACGATTCATTAATATAACTCCTCACCCTCGTTCGATTTAGTGTCGTCTCCTTAATATTTCTCTTAGTTGCTGTCTCGTTTGCGGTTTTACTCGCCCCATTAGCCTAAATGTAACAACGACAATTTGTTTTTGAAATCTAAAAGTATCGATTTTTGGACGTGGAGGAATTCGACGCGCGTGTCGTGAGACTTAAACGTCGCTTGTTAATCGATGATTCTTGCATTGTTACCGTTTCTCGGTGTTCGCATGAGAGAGACAACATTTGCAACAACGAGATTGCTGAGGCTTGCATCACGTGACAGTGAGGGACGTCGACGCCTTTGAGCAGGCATTCATCCAGCCGTGGATAGATAATGACTGGTGATATTTTGTGACATATATAAACAATAAAACGGCTAATCTGGTATGTGTCCGGATATCTCCTTCTACTCGACCATTGCCACCCATTTTAACCATTGAGTTATTTGAAAAGCAAATGATTTGTAGTCTTTGCTTACCGAACATTTACAATGACTCTGCGCGTGATGTTGGCAATATTTGTTTTAAACATACAACGGACAGGTGTACATACCGTTGGTGTCTCTTTTGTAATTGTTACATTGGCCTCGCGAACCTACCGTTTAACGCAATCGTGTTAGATGTGTATTATTACAGTATATTATACTCAACAAATACTGGCTCGAGTTACGTAATTAAAATTAATCAGACGTATCAACTTAAAAGCATCACATCACTGGTTAGTGAATAAACTCCCTCGAAGTAATAATGGATAACCATTTATCTCAACGGGCTGCCAACGAGTGTAATATGAATGCATAGAGGGTAATGCACATGGCAGCTTAAATGCAAATACAAGCGTCTACGGGGTCGAGCGGTGGCACAGTGGTTAGCGCACTGCACTACGAACACAGATTACCGGCTACGGATAACATCAGTGGCGTGTGATGTTTTGACTGATCCTGAGACCACTGCTTACCAGTGCGGTGAAGGAAGGTCGAAAAACGCCCGAGAGCGACATGGCGTCCAGCAATGGATTGACAAAGGACCGCACACTATTATTTGTCTTTTGATGAGCAATATACACATGACAGATGTGAGCTTTTAGCTCGTTTAAATATAGATGCACGCTTCTCCTTATCAGGCCAGACTTACAAGTGCAAATTTATGCAAAATGTATAGTGTGGGGGCTTCCTGTGGCGAGATGTTAACTCTCTACCCTACTAGACAGGAGATCGTGGTTTCGATCCAGGGCCTGACGCCTGTATATTTGGAGTTTGTATGTTCTCCCCGTGGTCGCGTGGATTTTTCTCCGGATCCTCTGGGTTTTCCCTCCAAATTTAGAATCAACATCACGCATTTAGAGTATTTGGCTGCTATTGATCTTCACATGATAAGCCACTTTGTTGAGCGATCGTTTGTTGCCAGATCGCTGCTGAAAAAATGGCTATATAGCTCAGTGTGCCTTACCTGCTAAAATAAAAAATATATAGTTTAATAGTTTATATCCGTGACCTCCTAAGTGACCCGAAGGAAATCACAATTGCCCTGTTCTCAACCACCGTGTCCCATCAAGACCCGTTCTGAACCACGCTCTCCCATCAACACAACCGTTAAAGGTCCCTCGCGAGTGGCTGACCTTATCCTTGGGCGATGTGAAGTTTTATTCGTATAATTGGACATAATAAAGCATACATCGCGCATCATATATCAAATCAGATGTGTATATTGCACACACACTGCTTGAAATGGAGGGAGGATATAATTCACAATTAGGTACATTATTGTGATTTCGTTGGGACGAACATTTGTTACTATCATCATCATCAGTCATGATCTATCTACTGTTGGATGAAGGCTTGCCCAAGCCTGTGACAAACATTTTGAGCGATGTTTACGCACCGGCCCATCTCATTTAAGGTTAATTCGACCTTGGATAGTCCCAAGAAAGGACCGGTTTGTATAATCACCGTCGCTGTGAATATAATTCAGGTCACGGGGTTCACACACACACATCGTTAAATGCGTACATGCGTGCATGCTTAAATTAGATTGTTGAATACTATGGCGGTCGGCTACGGTTCAGATCATATACATATTTAAATCTCTTTTGTAAGTGCTGCGTATTAAAAAATATTCGATAATTTAGAAAATATTTGCCTTCGTAATTGCCTTCGTAATTGCTTCATTATCTGATGCTGTTGTTAATGCATTGTACTGGGGGGTGTCCTTGTATACTATCACCACAATGCCTTAAATTTAATTAATAAATACAACCCTTATTGAGAGGAGTCTGTCGAGGAGATGGATCGATGAAATCAGCTCGTGTGCAGGTGTAATGGGGATCCTGCCATCGCAGGATCGTGACAAATGGCGACGGCTTGGTGAGGCCTACATCCAGCAGTGGATTGATCATGGCTGGTAATAATGGGACCCCTTTTAATCCTTCACGATTACGAGCGCTATCCGACATAGTATGTTAAGAGCGCTCTGTTGAGATTTTCTTGTACAAATTTAAGCAGGCGCTTTACGCGTGAATAAATTCTCGATAATGAAGGTAAATCCAGAGCATCATGTCCCTTGCTGTGTGAACCTCACAGCAGCGGTGGTAAGATGCATCTGATGAGAGCGCCACGACATACCCCCAGACGTCTAGCAATGTATGAATTGCTCTACGGTGGCGACACTTTGCTTCCACGTGCATGTGTCAGGACCACATTTTTTTATGATTATGATGATGATGTAATTGCTTTGCTCGCGCCGCTGCTGGTAGAAGGGTCCGCCACTCTAGAGACCCATATTGAGCCCCTGTAAATTATATTTGGCCTACTCTTTCACGCTCACGAGACGTCTCGGCAGAGGTGGCAGTACTCACACCTTACCGCACCACTCAAGTCGTCAAACAGCATCATATTTTTGATCAACGTCCTGGAATCTTTCACATCCGATGCATCCCAGATATGCTCTTACAGGCTCATCATCACGAAACCCAGAATCTGGCGTCAGATCTTCCTTTGGTCGCAGACCTCTGGGTGCCACTCCAGTGCTTGTCTCGTAACATAGTCCAACCACCACCCTGCACACGTGTCCCCACTCATCGCAACATCCTCTTCCTGATTACACCTCTGTTGCTTTTCTCCCACGCTCTATTTACAACTATCAAGTCGCTCCACTGTTTCTCGTATAACATCCACATAACACGCTCCGTCTGTTATGCAGTCTGCAGGTTGATTGCATGAATCGCCACAGTGGGTGATTCATGCAAGCGGAAATTGGATTTTGCTTAGATTGACAAACTAAGTGGAATGCACTTACGGTGTTTGATGCGGCGGGTATGATTTGCATCGTGTGCGTGCGGGGTTCGTCGTGGCTCATTGGTGCAGCGCATCAGGCTTTTCCTGCGGACCAGAAAATAATACGACTAACATCAAATAACTTTAAATAAATAAAAAAGCAGATGTAGATTGGGTACATTCTCAGATGCGTCCTCTGGTCTAACACCGTTTTGAGACGAGGCTTAAAAGAAAGCTGTCTCTGGTGTGGACCAATCAGTTTCAAAGACAATGCATATATTATCAGAGTATGATTTTTGTTTGCGTTCTGACCACAAGTATTGTGGTTAATGCAGACATGATTCCTTGTAAAAGGTTTCAGTTTGGCGTTTTGACATTTCAACACCTGTTTTGTTGCTAGAAAAAAAAGGGGGAAACATATTCTCACGATCAAAACAAATCAAACAATTCACGGGGACATTTTATTTTGTGCTTAGCCGAGTCGTAAGTTTAGAGGAATCTGACCTGAGTACTAGATTAATTGAGGGCTGTTTGAGTTGAGAGCTACTTCAGTTGAGGGCGAGTGGAGTTGAATGCTGGTTGAGTTGAGGGCTGGTTGAGTTGAATGCTTGTTGATTTGAATGCTGGTTGGATTGAGGGCCGGTTGGCTTGAGGACCGGTTGGGTTGATGGCTGGTCGAATTGGGTTGGCTGGTAATGTTTGTCGCGTGTTTTAACGCGCGCCGCAGCTGGGTTGCGCTGTCCTCTTCCTGCAATCCTGGCTGTGGGCGCTTTGGCCAGGAGTTGCCTTTTCACATTGGGGCCGCATTATCGTGAGCCAAGCGCCTTGGCGTTAGAGATTATTGTAAGAGATTTAGACAGAACAATGGCATTCCCCCGTAACAAACAAAGCCGCTTGTTCGTGACCCCATTTTAGTTCCATTCAGTTCCATTTATTTGGTATAGCCCTGTGAGCCATTCGGCTCTTGAAGCGGGTGCAACCGCAACAAACAAAAAACATGAACAAGAAAACATCTTAAAGTGATTATGTGACTGTGCAAACAGAAAATCCAGGAAAAAAAACATCAAAATATTCCTGAAATAGCACCGTACACCAACGCTGTGTGCAAAAATCCCAGTGGGATGCAAGTCAAACAACAACAACAACCACAAGACAACTAAGATTAAGGCCACCAGTCTAAATCCGTACTACAATAAACAAAAACATGGCCAAACCAAAAAACTTTTCAAAATCACCAAAATAAAAGACATAAATGCAATGTAACAGTGATCATAGGGACTGTGACTGAATTTTTAACAATAAACTACATAAATAACATGTAATACCAAACCTTAGAGCCATAGCTGGCTGCATGAGTCACTCCACAACAACAGGAGCATCAGTCGGAGTATCACATTTTTCAATGCACCTTTAAGATAAGCACACTAAATCAAAATACAGATAATACTTTGCAGCGGTCAGCCGGAGCGAAACATTTTATTTTAGGCCACTGAATAGCAGTGACAGCTAGGGGTGTACAACTCCTCCAGAGCAGTTTTGAGTGAAGATCTCATAGGTAGTGATTCAAGTTGCAGTTTATTGGCAATAGTATTCCAGACCCTGGGGGCATCAATAGCAAAGGCCTTTCGGTTTTTGTACGGCAATAGGAAATGTGAAGCTGGTAAATGAGCGAAGATCTGAGGTAAAATTTGTTCTTTAAAACAGAGAGGAGATCCAGTAGGTAGTCTGCGGATTTTTTTGTAAGTACATCGTGAATAAATAAGATCTGGTGCACAAGCCGTCGAACATTAAGAGATGTTAAGTTTGACCCAATGTAGAGATCACAGTGGTGAGTCCTATATGGGCAGTTCAATGCAAATCTTAAGGCAGAGTGATAGATGGAATCAAGCTTCTTCAGTACAGTACTTGGGGCTGATTTATACACGATGTCATAGTCAAGTAGAGGCAGTATGGTAGCTTATATCAATTCCAAACGGAACATTTGGGGGAAGCAGTGCTTGTGTCGATACAGAAAACCAATTTTTATTTTTGTCTTTTTACCAATATCATCAATGTGATCTTCAAAATTCAGTTTTGAAGCCAGGATGACCCCAAGATGCTTATAGATCTTGATTTGCTCTATTTGATCATTATTTAAGGAATGTAATTGGGGAAAAATAACTTCCTGCTTGAGTCCCGGTGAGAAGCATAGCACCTTGGTTTTGGAGGTATTCAGGACTAGTTTAAGAGCAACTAGCTGATGTTGTAGTTTGTTGAAATCACCCTGGAGCTTAGCAATCACGTCATCCGGAGAGCGGCCAGCAGTAATCAGTATCGTGTCATCTGGTTTAGCGCCTCGCCCACACATCTCTCGTAGCCTGTGGTGCACGCCAAAGAGGGAGGTGCATTTATTTGGTCAGTGTTATTATAATGACTCTCCTCATTACAGCTCATGAACCATTGGGATTGGTAGGTTCCACCCGGAGTGGCAAATGCTACGACTGTGTCCTTCCCCCGCACCTCCGATTAACACGGTTGGCCACATACGGTGCGAAACAAACTTACATACTGTTGTAGCCTTCACAAAAAGTCAGTTTAACACGTAGGCTTTCGCGACCAATATTATTCATAATAAAGGTTTTTGGGTTAGATCGCGTTTATTTATAAATGTGTCGTAACCCTCCACCACCCGACACGGCCAATCAGCAAAAAAAGTGTCACGTTGACAAAAGACAAATAATTCACTACTTCAGCCCACCGGTGTGTTGAAGAGTTAATCCACATTTACGCTAGCTTAAGTATCAATCTTAAGCTAGCGTATATTCTATATGTTATATAAATACTTAATTTCTACGTTAATATCCTGTAGATGTTCAATATCGCATTTCCAAACCAAAACGATACTCTCTGTCAAACGTACTGTGTGATACCCTTCTTCGACATTTTTCTCATAAGCAGCTGCCACGGTCACCATATATATTTGTGATAGAGATAAAATGCTTCAAGAAAATCATTGTTAGCATTGGCCACACTGGGTGGTACCGATAACATATTTTTACAGCAATGGCCCAATGACCTTTACCTGTACACACTTTAATTGCTCTCACCTGTACCTGGTACGGTGCTGGCTCTCTCTTCCCTATGTTTATCTTTTTCCTGAAGTTCACCATGCTATTGGTTGACTTCTCTCTTGGCCCCTGCAGCCTCTCTATATAATAATGTACGGCCCTTTGTCAATCCATTGTTGGATGAAGGCCTTGCCACGCCGATCAGGTCGTGGGGTTTTATGTGACCATACTTCACCACACTGGTCTGAACGGGTTACTATAGGAGGCAAGGGCTATACGAGCGATCAGTCGCCACATTTTATTGGACTAGGAATCGAAATTAAATTTCAAGATTGCAGTGCATTAACCACTGTGCCACCACTCGACCACCTCATTGAAAATCTTAAAATGTTTTAAGAAATAACCTCCTCTCCTCCAAACCCCCTAGGTGTCTTCCTTCTGATTTGTGGTCTGTCCTTCTGATTCGTTGTGTCTGGAGATGGGGCACATTTAGAAGCTTAATGGATACAAATTGTATTGTATAGTGTAATGTTTGTGGTCATGTGGATATCCTGGGACCTGCCGTGAGAATGCATAATATCCACCATTTTTTAAAGGTAGCCAATGGACATGGGTGTTGCACCAATGCTTATCTGAGGAAGGACACATTTTATTGCGAGAAAAACATTATTTGATGACATCAGACATAGAGATGGACATTGTTTCGAGACATATTTCATGGAGGATTGTTGGTGGCTCATTGTGGAAGGGGCCGACCAGCAAGAGCATGGAATGATTGTGGGAAATCAATAGTTGAGTGCCAAAACCCTATAATTGATTGAGAAGACATCTGAAACATCTGCTAGGATATCACTAATGTTAAGATTTAAATACATGGATTTAACATAAAAATGCAACTTATACTATAATTGTGAACGATAAAATATGCTGATTTCGTGATTGCCTGAATTGAGACAAAGCTGGTTTGGCAAGTGGAAAATGTATTGAAAAGTCATGGCTAGAAATGTCCTACAATACTGCTCACAGGTTTAAAAACTAAATAATTGCTTCATCTAAATTAACGTGTATAAAAAGGTGACTGGTAAAGTTGCGAGAAGGAATGACAGTGGAAAGTCAGTAACAATGACGGAGTGGCAGCCAAGGAATGGAATGCATATAAACGGGCGTTCGCCGAGATGAGCTACGAAATCAGGTCGTGCGCAGGTGCAAGGTGGACTATATCACAGAATTGCGAGAGATGGGGATGGCTTGGAAAGGCCTTCGTTGAGCAATGTATTGTCCATAGCTGATGATAAACTAAGCGTGAACGATTACACTTTCCATTGGTTTGAAAAATTGCCATGATTTGGTTCCTTATTCCATTCAATAATCTATTAATATATGGATTGGTAAAATTTCACAGATTCAGTGTATATAGATTACATACATATATTCATATCAAGCACAAGTACTGTACAATAATTAGGTATGTCAACAAATATTTATTTTATTGGTTCACATTGCACTGTAAACAGAACGCACATAAGGAATACTAGAAACCGACAGTTGGGTCATTAAAACAGACACCTGTGCGTAACTCAACTCAGGAGACACTGATGTAATGAAGACAGCACGCTCACGACACGAAAGCCAAAAAAGGCCATGCTAACTCCAAGCATTGGGGGGCGAGGTGACGCGGTACTTGGGTCCATTCATCAACTCGTGCACACAGCCTGTTAAATAAAATGAGGGCATTACACCATACTAATTCACTTCATCCTCGTGTATGCCCGTCCCATGCGACTTCAATTACAACCTGGATTTTTCCAATTAGGACCTCTAGTCGGCTTGTGTAGAGAAGCTTACGAAAAAAATGCAATCGGTGTATTGCACAGCACCATAAGTCTTAAAAAGCCTTTGGGTGTAAGATCCAGAATCCACCGTTGACAACGCAGCTGCAATTTTTCTAAACAAACCGAATGCCAGGTATTGTAATTTACTCTGACGTCATTACGCAGAACACTTGCTCTCGTATTTTTTTACAATAGAAGACGACTCGAGAATTAACTACGATTGCTTTGTTTTTTTTTGTCGGGAGGTATCTCAGCGCTTGCACGCTGTACCGCGAGAGAAAACGGTGGTAATTTGTATGCGGTAATATACTGATAACGTGCATTTTTGGCACAATCACAAAGTGTGAATAGATTACAAACAAGCTCTTGGGTGACGCACCGAGGACAATGACCACATTGGTACTGCAAACCACAAGAGAATTCGCAGGATCGCGGCGCCCATGACGTCAACAAAACAAACGCACTTCACAGCGCGAGTCACAAAACATAGTAGTCATATCTGGGTACAATTTGAACATAAGGCTGTACACTTTAATGTGTCAACAATATTTCTGTAAAATTTAATTTAAAAAAGCGAGTTCCAAAGCACCGCATTAAGGTATAAATATCAAATTTGTTGCCTTTGATTACAAAAATGTTCCATATTTAGAAAACATTTCTTTTCATCCTGTTTAAAGGTCGTTTTAAAAGGGTTTAGGGTTATAAATATTGCAACAGCTCCTACTTCATAAACAGGACCCTGTTTTGTTGATTAGAAGTTCATAAAAAAAGAGATCAATACAGCCCTGTGCAGAACACTCATCACACACGGCATTAGCATTAGTTAGCTTCATCTGCGCGAATCGACAGTAGTTCACGCTGGGAGGATGTACCTGTCGCTTGTGCTGGGAGTTAACTTCACTTGAAAGAGCAATTGGAAAACACGTACAAGCGCCACTTGACGAGAGGCCCTGCCAGATACTTAACACTCGCCCACAAGCGATTAAAATTAGGCTATATGACACTACAGATCGTTAAAACATGACTGTCATTAACAATGGATTAAAGAACTTAGGGCGTTTCTTTTTCCCCAATAGTATTTCTTAGTTTAGTATTTTAAAAAACACGTGAGAACCTTGCATCACACACATTTGTAAATATATTCAATTTGCTGTCCAATGTGCATTCTAGGGGTCATACCATGTTTTGTTCAGCAAGATGTCCGACATTTCACTCCGATCCACCCACAACCTGAGCTTAACTGAAACTGGAGAATCTTCAATTTAAGTTAGAGGTGAGCTCAGTTGAGTTTCTAAAGAGGCTCACAAGACACTGAGTGAGAGGTCGGACATCATGCCGAACGGCACGCGGTAGACAACCCGAAACCACACTAGAGAGCTGTACAGCACAACCGCAAAAAACCTATGCAGATGTTCCATTTGGTCACGTGTGCAAGCGCGTTTTCACACGGAAGACATTTGAATGCCTTGAGCGAACGGCCTCCGCACGGCGCCACTGTCCACGTCGCTATCGTCGCCACCGCCGCCACCGTGGCCGGACGGTGCCGCGCCGGACTCGATGAGCTCCACGATGCTGTAGGGAGCGCACTCCTCCAGGCCGAGGTGCGAGCACAGCCAACCAAAGAAGCCCTTCTCGGGGTCGCTGACGGCCCCCCACCAGGCCGTGAAGGACCATGACAGCTGCGCCACGGCCGCGTATGCCGCCAGCGAGAGACTCGTCACCGCAATGAGCAGAGGGTAGAGCAGCATCAGCAGCGGGCACAGCGTGACCTTGTGCCAGAAGGTTCGCTGCTCATTGTACACGAGGAAGACGTTGTACCAGGTGATGGTGCCGTAGTAGAAGGCCACGACCAGCGATGCGACAAAGGCGAACGGCAGGCACAGCAGGCTCCACAGGCTGGCGTGTGGCCCGTGGTTCAAGCCGCACCGGCAGCGCGAGTGGCACCTGTTCCGTTCGACCCCGTGCGTCTGAGCTGGCGTTGTCGTCGGGGCGTTTGTGCCGCTGCCACCGCTGCCTGTGACCGGCGCCTGGGGAGGTCCACAGCCCAGCTCGAGCAGCTCCTTTTCGGTAAGGCTCAGGTGGATGTCGACGAGCTGGCCTTTCTTCTTGCCGCGCGTGATGGTGCCTGTCAGCGTCACATAGTGGCCGTCGGCGCGGTCCCACGGGGCGCCGGGGACAAGCGCCGGGGGGAAGTGACGAGTTTCTCCCGCGGATTCCAAGCACACGTCCTCCACCTCGGCCCTGCCGCTCTGCTCCTGTGATGCAGGCGGACGTACGTCCCTTTGTTACAGTCATGTAGCATGTCAAAGCAACATTGAGGACAAATGGAAGAGTGATCTCAAGCAGAGTTCAGATTTTCAATTTTGTTTAATTTAATTAATGTATGTTATCTATCATGCATTGTTTTTGAACATTGTATTTAGTCTGAAATCACTTCCTTGCCGAATAATTATCCCAAATATCCTTTGTTCTGGCACTTCAAGATGTACTCCATGTAAATGACGATGGAGTTTTTTTTTCTTCAGAATGACAAGTTACGTTAATGGTTAATATACTTCAGTGGTGAACGTGGAGAGTATAGAAGTACAGTAATTGATATTCCATAATTCAGGTTTTTTTGGGTTAGATCGCGTAAATATATAAATGTGTCGTTAAACCCGCCACCATCCAACACAGTCAATTAGTAGGTTCGTCACGTAAACAGAACATGCCAATTTGTTACTACCGCACCGGTGTTTTGGAGAGCAAAGCCACATTTACAATCTGATTGATATTGCTGCACTATCCTCTGCTGCCCCCAACGTAGTCCCACAGTGGCCTACAACACCTGTTTTATGCGTGTTGGTTGCCCATCCAAATGCTGTCTCGGCTCAGCTCTCCTTAGCTTCCAAAATACAACAAAATTGGGTATAATCAGGGTGATTGTGGTCATAAGCAAACGGTGACGTACTAAAATAAGCAACACGGAAGTGGCAATCCTTCGCGAATGGCAGTTCAAACATCAAGAAGTCGCCGTCACCTGCACATTCTCGTCGCCGTTCTCCTTCTCCTCCGTGCGGAAGATGATAACCGACTCGGGCCGCGGCTCCCTTTTCTTGCGGCGCTTGCGCTTCTCGGCAGTGCTGCTCGTGCTGGCGCTCTCCCCATCGGTGCCACTGGGCACGTCGCGACTTGAAACCTCGCTTTTGTGCGCTGCCCGCCGCTTCTCCTTTGGCTGATGTTGCTTCGCCAATGCCGGCCGCTCGGACTCCCCTTGCTCCGCTCTGCCCGCCATCTCTGCCGTATGATTTTCCTCCTCCTCCTGTGCCGATGGGTGCCACCGTCGTTCCAACATGCACGCCCGTGGAGCTGCGAACACCAAAAGTGAAAAGCTAAGTAATAAGTTGTAAAAGGGAGGAAGAGCTAATTGTTACATTGTGCAGCGCACTAGCCAAGCAAATATAGGCTTTGGATAAATATAATTTGTGGGCTGGTTCTAAGTGGCAGGTCGCATGTGGCCGCAGGTTGTAGGAAATGACATTGTAGTAAATGACGTCGCATGCCATAGGCTCCCCACCACTGCGTTGGCCGAATGAGTTATCAAGCAATGATTTGCACTTCTCTGATGCAATAAATTATCACATTTCAGACCTACAATTGAATAAAAACGTTAGTAGTTTTCTACATACCATCTCATTTAAACTGTTGCACGTTATCCCTGTTCATTGAATTTGCATACACAATTGCAATAGTCGATGTAGACACTTATGATTCGATGCATGTACCGCGAGCATACGAAACGATGTTTAATTGATTAATCAGTACAACTCCATCCATAACCCAAACCTACCACTGGGTTCTCACCTTGGTACTCAGTACTCGGCAGACTCTCTCACCAGACCATTTCCTCCTCACGTTCGCCGCATCACTGCTGCCCGACAAAAAAAAAGCAGGTATAATCAACATTGTCAACCATGATCAATCCACTTCTGGATGAAGACCTCCCCAAGCCCCCTCCCATCTCTCACGAACCTTTGATGTAACAATTCCATCAAACACCTGCACAAGAACCGATTTCATCGCGGCGGACAGCCTCTCGTGCGTGTTCTGTCCCCCGGCTGCTACTCAATCCCCTCAATACACCGGCCATCAATCCCTTCTCGTAGCGCGTCCTGTCCAAGTCCACACACCTTTCTTAATAATCAATATGATGAGTCTAACTTGCGTATGTTCTCTAAATCCATGTGTTCCACTTCCCGTGTCTAATTCCAAGCGTGAACCCTCTCCATGTTGTTGTGCACACTTTGCAGCTTTTGTTTAATTTTCTCTGTTAATGTCAACGTTTCCTATGCATGTCACAGCAGGTAACCGAGTGCCTTTTGGGAAACAAAAAAGCAAACGTATTGAGACAAACAAAATATCTGTCTCTTCGCGCACACAAGCATCCCACATGAATACTCCACACAACAGCCGTTAACAAGGTAGTCGACCAATGTGCAGGAGACGTCCAGCAGCAACAGCACTGAACCGTGAGGGACGGGCGACTGCATACGGGAGGCCTTCCTTCATCCAGCAGTGGATAAGACAACGGCCGGTGATGATGGATGGCAGGCCGACATTGTTTACGTACGTATCGAACTTCTTTCGCGCCGTACGTAGCCAACCGTGCCAAATGGGTTGGCGAGCTGATGGAACACGACAACAGGACAGAGAGATGGCAGCTTCGGGAATAACCCCTGGAGAGAACGAAAATAGAACTCCCCGCAACGCCGCCTCGCCTTGCTCGGGAAACAAAGAAACGAGAAACGACGAGGAGGAGGAGACGTCAAGGAGGAGTCAAGGAGGAGGTTCCACCATTGATGTGAGGCGTCTTCACAGCGACGCTGTATTAACATGGACCCAGGCTCGTTCGCTCGTCTTTACAAAAATCACCCAAATCCGTGTTAATTATTAACACACACACACGCCCGTAACATATATTTGTTACTGTACTCTACAGTCCAACAAATCAGCACGCGCGTAGGCGGATCGTTTGCATCGCCGGATCGTGATACATTACGACGGCTTGAGGAGGGCGTCGATTGCAGCAGCGGATTGATCATGGCTGATGATGATGATAACTACAACAACGGGATCGCACGGTCCCACCCCTTCAGCCCCCTCCGCATCACCCCTGCAGATCTCCACCCTCGCTCACACGCATCATACCTCACCGCCTCCTCACCGCCTGCGAGACCGGAGCTCGGCTTGCAGCAGCAGCAGCAGACGACGACGACTGGAGAGAGCGAGGCCGACGCCGGATCGCGGGGGAGCAAGGGAGCAAGGGTCCGGTAGTCGAGGCGGAGGAAGTGGCCCCCGCGTGGCGACCCCCGGGGTCACCGAGTCCGAAGGCCGGGGGTCACCGAGTCCGAAGGCCGGGGTCACCGAGTCCGAAGGCCTGCGACCTCCCCAGCCCGGCTCGGCTTCACTGCCGGGACCCGGGCGGACCCCGTCGCTCCCGCTCCTTCCTCTTCCTCCGCACGTGCGGAGCCCTCTCGCCACACAGACACACACTGCCAGGGGCGCCCCAGTGCGCATGCGTGCCGGATGATGTAATGACACAAATGTAGCGGAGCTAGCGGACGCGTCTGGGTGGTGCGGGCGGAGTGGGTTTGGGGTCAACGCGGGTCACGTCGCGCCCTCCTCCACCCAACATCGACTCATCCCACACCGCCCAGTGCCGGATTATCCTCGTAGCAAAAGTGGCTACATATGTAGTAGTAGCTACGGGCCCCGCACTTTCAAGCTAAATGCTTTCAAGCTCTCAATTCCGGTTCAGCGATTCTGCACTTGCTCTATTACTGTAGTACTATACTGCCTTCAACTTTTATGAACGACTGGGTGTTTAAGGTTAGCGATTTGCCGTATTATCGGTCTGTATAGCAAATGAAAAAATACAATTACTTTACTATCCAAGTTAGAAATGTGTGTTAATATTTGTGTGTTTGTTTTGATTTAGGGCCTCTTTATAACATATGCTACAGGCCCCGCACTGGCTTAATCCGGCAATGACCCCCCACGATTGCAATATTGTAAGCAGTGTTCTCTCATAGCTGTCAACCCATACGGTTGACAGTTTCAAAGACAATGCATCATATTATCAGAGCATGTCTGTTTGCATGTTCTACGTGTGGTTGATGCAGAGACGATTCCTTGCAAAAAGGTTTATATTTGGTGTTTGAACATCAGTCATTGTGACCTTTTCCAGTACCAAAAATGACAATAGGTTTTCCCCTTTCTTTGGCAACAAAACAGGTGTTAAGATGTTAAAACACCAAACTGAAACCTTTTACAAGGAATCATGTCTGCATTAACCACAATACTTGTGGTCAGAATGCAAACAAAAAACGTACTCTGATAATATATGCATTGTCTTTGAAATTGATTGGTCCACACCAGAGACAGCTTTCTTTTGAGCCTCGTCTCTTTTGGCGTCCTCTGGTCTAACACCGTTTTGAGACGAGGCTCAAAAGAAAGATGTCTCTGGTGTGGGCCATTCAGTTTCAAAGACAATGCATATATTATCAGAGTATGTTTTTTGTTGCATTCTGACCACAAGTACAGTGAGGGAAAAAGTATTTGATCCCCTGCTGATTTTGTACGTTTGCCCACTGACAAAGAAATGATCAGTCTATAATTTTAATGGTAGGTTTATTTGAACAGTGAGAGACAGAACAACAACAAAAAAGTCCAGAAAAACGCATGTCAAAAATGTTATAAATTGATTTGCATTTTAATGAGGGAAATAAGTATTTGACCCCTCTGCAAAACATGACTTAGTACTTGGTGGCAAAACCCTTGTTGGCAATCACAGAGGTCAGACGTTTCTTGTAGTTGGCCACCAGGTTTGCACACATCTCAGGAGGGATTTTGTCCCACTCCTCTTTGCAGATCTTCTCCAAGTCATTAAGGTTTCGAGGCTGACGTTTGGCAACTCGAACCTTCAGCTCCCTCCACAGATTTTCTATGGGATTTAGGTCTGGAGACTGGCTAGGCCACTCCAGGACCTTAATGTGCTTTTTCTTGAGCCACTCCTTTGTTGCCTTGGCCGTGTGTTTTGGGTCATTGTCATGCTGGAATACCCATCCACGACCCATTTTCAATGCCCTGGCTGAGGGAAGGAGGTTCTCACCCAAGATTTGACGGTACATGGCCCCGTCCATCGTCCCTTTGATGCGGTGAAGTTGTCATGTCCCCTTAGCAGAAAAACACCCCCAAAGCATAATGTTTCCACTTCCATGTTTGACGGTGGGGATGGTGTTCTTGGGGTCATAGGCAGCATTCCTCCTCCTTCAAACACGGCGAGTTGAGTTGATGCCAAAGAGCTCCATTTTCGTCTCATCTGACCACAACACTTTCACCCAGTTGTCCTCTGAATCATTCAGATGTTCATTGGCAAACTTCAGACGGGCATGTATATGTGCTTTCTTGAACAGGGGGACCTTGCGGGCGCTGCAGGATTTCAGTCCTTCACGGCGTAGTGTGTTACCAATTGTTTTCTTGGTGACTATGGTCCCAGCTGCCTTGAGATCATTGACAAGATCCTCCCGTGTAGTTCTGGGCTGATTCCTTACCGTTCTCATAATCATTGCAACTCCACGAGGTGAGATCTTGCATGGAGCCCCATGCCGAGGGAGATTGACAGTTCTTTTGTGTTTCTTCCATTTGCAAATAATCCCACCAACTGTTGTCACCTTCTCACCAAGCTGCTTTGCAATGGTCTTGTAGCCCATTCCAGCCTTGTGTGGGTCTACAATCTTGTCCCTGACATCCTTGGAGAGCTCTTTGGTCTTGGCCATGGTGGAGAGTTTGGAATCTGATTGATTGATTGCTTCTGTGGACAGGTGTCTGTTATACAGGTAACAAACTGAGATTAGGAGCACTCCCTTTAAGAGTGTGCTCCTAATCTCAGCTCGTTACCTGTATAAAAGACACCTGGGAGCCAGAAATCTTTCTGATTGAGAGGGGGTCAAATACGTATTTCCCTCATTCAAATGCAAATCAATTTATAACATTTTTCACATGCGTTTTTCTGGATTTTTTGTTGTTATTCTGTCTCTCACTGTTCAAATAAACCTACCATTAAAATTATTGACTGATCATTTCTTTGTCAGTGGGCAAACGTACAAAATCAGCAGGGGATCAAATACTTTTTCCCTCACTGTATTGTGGTTAATGCAGACATGATTCCTTGTAAAAGGTTTCAGTTTGGTGTTTTAACATCTTAACACCTGTTTTGTTACCAGAAAAAAGGGGAAACCCTATTCTTCTATTATGGCCATCCTAACACCTGTTTTATTGCCAGAACGGGTGAAACCTATTATTTTTTAAACATGTTAATGTAAGATCGAGGACGTTTTCCGCGTTGCATGAAACACGGGCATTTATCACACAAGCGAATGCCATTTTAAAGGGATTTAAGGGGCACAACGTGTCTGTCTACGGGGAGTTTCATCAAGCCGCCAAACTTCCATCGATTCTCTGCTTTGACACCAGCGAGGGGCGGAACCGATGACGAGTTAGGAGTGGCTACGAGTTGGGCGGCTCGGCCACTTCCCGAGCCAAGCCACCCCCCGTGTCACTTGGTGCCCAAGCCACCCCACCGTGTCACTTGGTGCCCAAGCCACCCTCCGTGTCACTTGGTGCCCAAGCCACCCCCCCGTGTCACTTGGTGCCCAAGCCACCCCTACCCGCCCCGTGTCACTTGGTGCCCCGTGGTGGACTTTGTTCAGCGCAGTCGGGTGCCTGAGTGAGTAGTGTTTGTGTGAGGCCAGGGCTTCTGTGCTAGCGAGCAGCGTCTGAGCGCTCCGTGTTGACAGGGTGCCGTCTTGAGTTGAGTGGTGCGTCTCCGAGTGACTGTTCGGTCGGTGAGTCGGTGCTCAGTGAGCGAGTGCTGAGCGAGTGTGGTCTAAATGAGTGAGTGCTAGGTGAGTAATGAATGAGACAGTGAGTGCTTAGTGGTGTCTGAGTGCTAAGTGTCCGAGTGCGGTAAGCGAGTGCTAAGTGAGTCCTTTCTGAGTGAGTAAGCAGTGTCTGAGTGTGAAGTGGTGCCTGAGTGAGTGCTAAGTGAGTTGTGTCTGAGTGAGTGCTGAGTTAGTGGTGTCTAAGTGAGTGCTGAGTGAGTGGTGTCTAAGTGAGTGCTGAGTGAGTGGTGTCTAAGTGAGTGCTGAGTGAATGGTGTCTAAGTGAGTGCTGAGTGAGTGGTGTCTAAGTGAGTGCTGAGTGAGTGGTGTCTAAGTGAGTACTGAGTGAGTGGTGTCTAAGTGAGTGATGAGTTAGTGGTGTCTAAGTGAGTGGTGTCTAAGTGAGTGCTGAGTGTGTGGTGTCTAAGTGAGTACTGAGTGAGTGGTGTCTGAGTGAGTGCTGAGTGAGTGGTGTCTAAGTGAGTGCTGAGTGAGTGGTGTCTGAGTGAGTGCTGAGTGAGTGGTGTCTAAGTGAGTGCTAAGTGAGTTGTTTCTGAGTGAGTGGTGTCTAAGTGAGTGCTGAGTGAGTGGTGTCTAAGTGAATGCTGAGTTAGTGGTGTCTAAGTGATTGCTGAGTGAGTGGTGTCTAAGTGAGTAGTGTCTGAGTGGAGTGGTATCTAAGTGAGTGCTGAGTTAGTGGTGTCTAAGTGAGTGCTGAGTGAGTGGTGTCTAAGTGAGTGGTGTCTGAGTTAGTGGTGTCTAAGTGAGTGCTGAGTTAGTGGTGTCTAAGTGAGTGCTGAGTGAGTGATGTCTAAGTGAGTTCTGAGTGAGTGGTGTCTAAGTGAGTGCTAAGTTAGTTGTGTCTGAGTGAGTGCTGAGTGAGTGGTGTCTAAGTGAGTGCTGAGTGAGTGGTGTCTAAGTGAGTGCTGAGTTAGTGGTGTCTAAGTGAGTGCTGAGTGAGTGGTGTCTGAGTGAGTGCTGAGAGAGTGGTGTCTAAGTGAGTGCTGAGTGAGTGGTGTCTAAGTGAGTACTGAGTGAGTGGTGTCTAAGTGAGTGATGAGTTAGTGGTGTCTAAGTGAGTGGTGTCTAAGTGAGTGCTGAGTGAGTGGTGTCTAAGTGAGTACTGAGTGAGTGGTGTCTGAGTGAGTGCTGAGTGAGTGGTGTCTAAGTGAGTGCTGAGTGAGTGGTGTGAGTGCTGAGTGAGTGGTGTCTAAGTGAGTGCTGAGTGAGTGGTGTCTAAGTGAGTGCTGAGTTAGTGGTGTCTAAGTGAGTGCTGAGTGAGTGCTGAGTGAATGGTGTCTGAGTGAGTGGTGTCTGAGTGAGTGCTGAGTGAGTGGTGTCTAAGTGAGTGCTGAGTGAGTGGTGTCTAAGTGAGTGCTGAGTTAGTGGTGTCTAAGTGAGTGCTGAGTGAGTGCTGAGTGAGTGGTGTCTAAGTGAGTGGTGTCTGAGTTAGTGGTGTCTAAGTGAGTGCTGAGTTAGTGGTGTCTAAGTGAGTGCTGAGTGAGTGATGTCTAAGTGAGTTCTGAGTGAGTGGTGTCTAAGTGAGTGCTAAGTTAGTTGTGTCTGAGTGAGTGCTGAGTGAGTGGTGTCTAAGTGAGTGCTGAGTGAGTGGTGTCTAAGTGAGTGCTGAGTTAGTGGTGTCTAAGTGAGTGCTGAGTTAGTGGTGTCTAAGTGAGTGCTGAGTGAGTGGTGTCTGAGTGAGTGCTGAGAGAGTGGTGTCTAAGTGAGTGCTGAGTGAGTGGTGTCTAAGTGAGTGCTGAGTGAGTGGTGTCTAAGTGAGTGCTGAGTTAGTGGTGTCTAAGTGAGTGCTGAGTGAGTGCTGAGTGAGTGGTGTCTAAGTGAGTGGTGTCTGAGTTAGTGGTGTCTAAGTGAGTGCTGAGTTAGTGGTGTCTAAGTGAGTGCTGAGTGAGTGATGTCTAAGTGAGTTCTGAGTGAGTGGTGTCTAAGTGAGTGCTAAGTTAGTTGTGTCTGAGTGAGTGCTGAGTGAGTGGTGTCTAAGTGAGTGCTGAGTGAGTGGTGTCTAAGTGAGTGCTGAGTTAGTGGTGTCTAAGTGAGTGCTGAGTGAGTGGTGTCTGAGTGAGTGCTGAGAGAGTGGTGTCTAAGTGAGTGCTGAGTGAGTGGTGTCTAAGTGAGTACTGAGTGAGTGGTGTCTGAGTGAGTGCTGAGTGAGTGGTGTCTAAGTGAGTGCTGAGTGAGTGGTGTCTAAGTGAGTGCTGAGTTAGTGGTGTCTAAGTGAGTGCTGAGTGAGTGCTGAGTGAGTGGTGTCTGAGTGAGTGGTGTCTAAGTGAGTGCTGAGTGAGTGGTGTCTAAGTGAGTGGTGTCTGAGTGAGTGCTGAGTGAGTGGTGTCTGAGTGAGTGAAGACTAAGTGAGTGCTGAGTGAGTGGTGTCTAAGTGAGTGGTGTCTAAGTGAGTGGTGTCTGAGTGAGTGCTGAGTGAGTTGTGTCTAAGTGAGTGCTGAGTGAGTGGTGTCTGAGTGAGTGGTGTCTAAGTGAGTGCTGAGTGAGTGGTGTCTAAGTGAGTACTGAGTGAGTGGTGTCTGAGTGAGTGGTGTCTAAGTGAGTGCTGAGTGAGTGGTGTCTAAGTGAGTGCTGAGTTAGTGGTGTCTAAGTGAGTGCTGAGTGAGTGCTGAGTGAGTGGTGTCTGAGTGAGTGGTGTCTAAGTGAGTGCTGAGTGAGTGGTGTCTAAGTGAGTGGTGTCTGAGTGAGTGCTGAGTGAGTGGTGTCTGAGTGAGTGATGTCTAAGTGAGTGCTGAGTGAGTGGTGTCTAAGTGAGTGGTGTCTAAGTGAGTGGTGTCTAAGTGAGTGGTGTCTGAGTGAGTGCTGAGTGAGTGGTGTCTGAGTGAGTGCTGAGTGAGTTGTGTCTAAGTGAGTGGTGTCTGAGTTAGTGGTGTCTAAGTGAGTGGTGTCTGAGTGGTGTCTAAGTGAGTGGTGTCTGAGTGAGTGCTGAGTGAGTTGTGTCTAAGTGAGTGCTGAGTGAGTGGTGTCTGAGTGAGTGGTGTCTAAGTGAGTGGTGTCTAAGTGAGTGGTGAGTGAGTGGTGTCTAAGTGAGTGGTGTCTAAGTGAGTGCTGAGTGAGTGGTGTCTAAGTGAGTGGTGTCTGAGTTAGTGGTGTCTAAGTGAGTGCTGAGTGAGTGATGTCTGAGTGAGTGCTGAGTTAGTGGTGTCTAAGTGAGTGGTGAGTGAGTGATATCTAAGTGAGTGATGAGTGAGTGATGTCTAAGTGAGTGCTGAGTGAGTGATGTCTGAGTGAGTGCTGAGTTAGTGGTGTCTAAGTGAGTGCTGAGTTAGTGGTGTCTAAGTGAATGCTGAGTTAGTGTTGTCTGAGTGAGTGCTGAGTGAGTGGTGTCTAAGTGAGTACTGTATTGTCCTCGCTGCAGGTAACCATGTCTGTATTCCGAGCCGGGCTGTTCAGCAACAAAGTTGCGATCGTAACTGGCGGAGGAACCGGCATCGGGAAGGCGATAGCAGCTGAGCTGGTGTCCCTGGGTGAGCCTGCACGATCACCATGACAACACGTGTTTTCTATTGCACAAACCGAGCTGCTTCGGGGCCGTGCCGAGCCAGCCCAGCATGGTTGTGGAGGCAGCATGTTATTTTCCCACTAGCAGAAGCCGAGTCTCACGCACGGATTCTGAGCCCTCACAGTGGACAGACCGACAACACAACGCAATGAACGCGTCATTAGAGCCGCCCCTGATCCTACTTGGTCCCAAGCCAGATTCAGATGTACGTATTGTGAGGCTAGTGCAGCACGGTTTGGTTCCGGCTCAGCACTGGAAAACCACTCGTGTCCGCCAGGGCAACGCAATGGCTCGGCTCGGATGCGTCATTGAAAAAACCAAAAGCATGCACATGGACAATTAATCGGTTGCACCCGATTCAAAAGCCGAATGGCTCACAGGGCTATACCAAATAAATGAACTATGAACTATGAGTAACATGGACGGATATGGATGAATGGTGACGCCGCCACTGTTCACCCAGACGAGATATAATTTCACAAAGGCGATTGCCGCCACCTGCTGGGAACATCTGCTCTTGGCTCTGTGCACTGCTTGTGCATGGGCGACAATGCCCCCAAACTCCAGGAGATCAGCCACCCTTGGGAAGTTGCGGTGTGTCCTTCAAACGAATGCTTCCTCGCAGTAGCGTAGGGGCAGGGGGTGCCTTGCTCCCCCCCCCACCCTCCTGGTGGCCAAAGCTACGAGTTGGGGCCTCCTCGACAACTAACCATGAGTATGAAAAAATATATATCTAAGAATAGGTTTTACCCTTTCTGGCAATAAAACAGGCATTAAGATGTTCAAACACCAACTATAAACCTTTTGCAAGGAATCACGCCTGCATGAACCACACACAGTACTTGTGGTGAACATGCAAACAACCTATGCATTGTCTTTGAAACTGATTGGTCTACACCAGAGACAGCCGTATTTCGGGCCGAGCCTCACCGGTGTCAGACCAGAGAACGCCAAAAGGCGTTCTCATACTTTGATACTGGCAAAAAAGGTCCCATTTTGTAACTACCACGAGATACAGTGAGGGAAAAAAAGTATTTGATCCCCTGCTGATTTTGTACGTTTGCCCACTGACAAAGAAATGATCAGTCTATAATTTTAATGGTAGGCTTATTTGAACGGTGAGAGACAGAATAACAACACAAAAATCCAGAAAAGCGCATGTCAAAAATGTTATAAATTGATTTGCATTTTAATGAGGGAAATAAGTATTTGACCCCCTCTCAATCAGAAAGATTTTTGGCTCCCAGGTGTCTTTTATACAGGTAACGAGCTGAGATTAGGAGCACACTCTTGAAGGGAGTGCTCCGAATCTCAGCTTGTTACCCGTATAAAAGACACCTGTCCACAGAAACAATCAATCAATCATAATCCAAACTCCCCACCATGGCCAAGACCAAAGAGCTCTCCAAGGATGTCAGGGACAAGATTGTAGACCTACACAAGGCTGGAATGGGCTACAAGACCATTGCCAAGCAGCTTGGTGAGAAGGTGACAACAGTTGGTGCGATTATCCGCAAATGTAAGAAACACAAAAGAACTGTCAATTTTGATTTAAAGCTTTCGTGACTACAGTAATTCATATTCTTAGCTCTGTCGGTAAAGTCACGGTTTGCAAACCGACACACCTGATGACGACCGTTTGTGTTATGGTCGAAACGTCGTGATAATTTTTTTGTTTTATATATATTTTATTGTTTCCCTTCAACGTTAATTTACCGAAAGAGCTAAGAATAAGAACTGTCAATCTCCCTCGGCCTGGGGCTCCATGCAAGATCTCACCTCGTGGAGTTGCAATGATCATGAGAACGGTGAGGAATCAGCCCGGAACTACACGGGAGGATCTTGTCAATGATCTCAAGGCAGCTGGGACCATAGTCACCAAGAAAACAATTGGTAACACACTACGGTGAGGCTCGGACCTAAAGACGGCTGTCTCTGGAATTTGTATGGTATAAAACTCGACATTTAATAAACGCATTTAACGTCCTCAATTATCGATAGAATTAAATAATTTGCAATATTTCGATTTAAAGCTTTCGTGACTGCAGGGATTCATCTTCTTGGTTCTTTCGGTAAAGTCACGTGACTTTACCGAAAGAACCAATAAGATAATTTGTAATAGTTTTAACGTACGTTGGAAGGACATATTAAACTAATATAATAAACTTTTGATAATCGAGGACATTAAATCAACAGGTATTCAACTAAAGTGTACATTTATGAAACATGCCGCATTTACTGTCGATTAGCAATCGACAACAGCGCCACCTTTAGGCCATGAACGCAATCCGTCCACGTGGACCCATAATGCATTTCACTCAGCTATCGCGCAAGTTCGCAAATAAAACCCTTCAAATATTTCTCTAATAACGATTTTTTTTCGTGCACAATATTCACAGACGCTATTGCTTAACTATTATGATGTTTGTAATATTTTAACGCGTAATTGTTAATACATTAATTACTTTTGTGGGGCCCATGGTGTAAAGCACATCGCAAAAAGGTTGGTATAAATAGTGGACGTTGCCTAGTATGCTTCTGTACTTGCTCCGGCAGTACATATACTAAAATTGGAACGATACAGAGAAGATTAGCATGGCCCCTGCGCAAGGATGACACGCAAATTCGTGAAGCGTTCCATATTTTATTACCTCGTAATTCAGCCTTTGTGCACGTTTTGGTTTATTTTAATTAGATCAAAATTACATCGTATGTCCGCAATGTTGGAGAAAAACATTGCCCCACATCGTGGAATTATTTTTGGTTTGGAATGCTCATGTCATCATCATTAGTGATGATCTCTCTACTGCTGGATGAAGGTGTTTGCCCAGGCGCACCTAATTTTCTAAACAGTCCGTATTTTGTATTGTCAGGGGCCGTCTATGAATGACGTCACGCACCTATGGTGGGGGGGGGGGACATTTGTGACGATGTGTGACGAGGGGGGGTGGGTTTGAGAAATGTGACGTCACATCAAAATGCACAACTTTAAATAAAATAAATATAGACAACACGTTCTACTTATATTCTTGGTTCTTTCGGTAAAGTCACGTAGAAGGGAAACAAAAAAATAATAAAAATATAAAACAATACAATTCTCACGACGTTTCGACTGCAACACAAGCAATCATCATCAGGTGTGAAAACCACAGCGAGAAAATTTTTGAAAAAAGTGTCGGTTTAAGAATATGAATCCCTGCAGTCACGAAAGCTTTAAATCAAAACGTTCTACTTAATTAAATATACCTTTTTATCCATGTTTTCTCCTACAACATCAGAGTACATCGCTACATTAAATACGCACTACAATGACAATAGTTTAAAGCGATTTGAAGCATGTTTTATTTCAAAATGGAAATATGTTTTTTTTGGGGGGGGGGGTGCAGAGCTTTGTGACGTCATATTTGAGGGAGGGGGGGTCTGACTTTTTGTGACGCCGTGTGACGAGGGGGGGGGTCAAAAATCGTCCAAAATAGCGTGACGTCATTTATGGTCGGCCCTGAAGCCCTTCATCGACCAGTGGATTGATAACGTGTGATGATGATGATGAAAGCTCTACATACGCGCTGTGCATTAGAAATAGCGCCACCTTCAGGCCTTCTAGCACAAACCGTAATGCATTGCGACTCTGGACTGCACGGTCGTCACAGAGCGCAAATGAAACCCTTCAAACATCGTTACACGTTACCCTCTAATACCAACTTTTTTTTTAATCAGGGAAAAACGTTGAACGATAACGCTCGCATGTATAATATTTAAATCGTATCATACTGGTAGGAACGAAGTTGTAAACTGAGTGTACCAGCCTGCAATAGATTAATGTGTCCGTCCCATTTCAATACTTTAACGAAGTGAAATCTCGTGCTGTTGGGTGTAAAATCAGCAATAGACAGCGCAGAGACTTGTCCTACCAGCCCACCCTGCAGGGACCTGTTATATATGTCTGCTTTAGAGTATTTATTCGCCTGCTATAAAAAAAAAAACACGCGATAAGCCACTTCGTTGAGCTACCATTTGTGACCAGGTCGTTTCTGAGAAAGAGCTATATAGCTCATTGGGCCTTACTGGGTACAATAAAAAAAAATGTTTTGTTTAAATCGTTTTATGTACAGCCCGTTTGTCAGTCCATGATTGCTGGATGAGGGCCTCCACCCATATTATACCTTACCACGTTGGTCAGTGCAGGTTGGTGAAGATTACAGAACATCAATGGATTTTGCTGCACTACCCTCTACTGCCCCTGTTTTATGTGTATGTACATGATGATCTCTCATCTAAGCACTATCCTGACTCAACCCTGCTTAGCTTGTGACAAATGATGAAATCGGGCCACATTCCTTTATCCCCATACTATACACATCAGTATCCAGAGATATGTATACATTTTCCTGCAGTGAGCATATATTTTAAGTTTGTTGCTGTGGGTGTGCGGTGCCATGTGTTGGGCAGGATGCAGCGTCGTGATCGCGTCAAGGAAGATGGAGCGGCTGCAGAAGGCGGCACAGGAGCTCTGTGCCTGCATCCCTCCCAGCAGTCCGGCCCGTGTCACTGCCGTGCAGTGCAACATCCGTCAAGAGCAAGAGGTATTAACCAGATCCGCCAGCCAGATCCCTTAACCAAATACACCAAGCAAATCCCTCAACTAGATCATTCAAAAAAATATCCCTTCACCAATCCACCAACTAAGTCCACAACAAAATCCCACAAGCAGTTCACTTCACCAAATCCATCAATCAAATCCCCCCACAATATCCCCTGACCAGATCCCCCAACCAGATCCCCCAACCAAATCCACCAACCAGTTTCCTTAACTAGATCCCACAACCATATACGGACATATATTTATCTTATTATCAGCTATTATACATAATTTATTCAGTGATCTTGAGAACTCGCTCAAGATAACCACCATGGAAATGCAGTGAAGAGAAAACTCACGTACAAGAGCAAGATTATGGCATCCTGAGATTTGTGAGTGATGAATAGACCATGGTTACCGCTGCTGATGATGAAGTATCCCATTCTCAAATCACCTCAATTATAGCACTTCCCTGATGGCAAAACATATGTCGTGATATGCGGTCATACTGCCTGTATTTGTTCGAGGTATTGCAAATTATACCTGCAGATGTCCAATTATACTATGTAACATGATTTTTGTTCCTGGGTAGTAAGTCTTATTTTTTAATTGCTTATTCCTCAAAAGTATAGAAAATGGCTATTATTCCCCACAAACTTTGCTTTTGTGACCAGGACTTTATGTGAAGGAAAGACACAAATGCACACCACGTTTTCTCATTGAAACATAGGTACATTTAAAAACATCACTGTCCTGGTCACAAAAGCAAAGTTTTGAGGCATAAGCAATTAGGAAATAACACTTACTATCCAGGAACAAAAAAAAATGTGTTACACAGTGTTATTAATGGAGTGGATTATTAACTTTGCTTTTGTGTCCTGGTCATAAAAGCAAAGTTTGTGGGGAATAATAGCCATGTTCTGTACTTTTGAGGCATAAGCAATTAGAAAATAACACTTACTACCCAGGAACAAAAAATATATTTTTGTTACACAGTATATAATTATCATTCAGCACAGCGGCAGGTCAGGAGCAGGTGTTTTTGAACTGGAACAATTAGTCAATTAATCGAAAAAAAATTGTAATCTACAACATATTGTGGTTAATTATTCAACGCTTTATTATTGGCGGCCACCCCTATATCCAGCTTCAGGAAGGCAGGAAACCCCCGACAAGCCATGATCATCATGAAGTGGCTGGTGATGTTGATGGCATCACCAAGCCCTGCCCATTCACCTCTCTTCCAGCGGCACACATGGGAACAGAGTCGTCCGCACTTGCTTAAATAAATACACTTGAAGATATGATACTTATTTCTAGCTACTCAATTCGTCAAGTAAGCATACCCATAATCGGTAGCGCAATCGATTATTTCAATTATATGATATCCCAGCTCTCATTTGTTTTTATTGAATATGCATCTTGGCCAAGAAGTGTTAAAAATGGAACTCTCGTGACCAACAGGTACGGGGTTTGATGAGCACTACCCTGGAGAGGTATGGAAAGATCGACTTCCTGGTGAACAACGGCGGTGGGCAGTTCCCCAGTCCGGCTGAGGGCATCAGCACCAAGGGTTGGCACGCCGTCATCGAGACGAACCTCACCGGCACCTTCCTGTGCTGCCGCGAGGGTGAGCGTCGCCTCGGCCATCAGCCTCAGTTCTACAACTTCACGACAACTTCCTCTCTATATTGCGTTATTATACACAGTAGTCTCCAGCTCACCGTTTTTTTTATTGGTGGCAAGAAAAAGGGAACTCATCCAATACCAAACGAGGAAATGACCCAAGATCAATTGGAGACAATCGTGATAACATGGACATTGCAATGAAAATATCGATGTTAATACAAGGGGCATTCGAGGGCAACATATTTGTCTAGCAGAGAAGATCAATGAGCACAATAGTATAGAAGAGGTATTTATATGGTCATTCCCACTACATTGAGGAATATATTTTCCAGAAGTTTATCACTTTGGTTTCACATGAAGTTTCATCACCAACATAAGGCAAGGTTTTAGTGAACATGGCTTTCACCTAAGTCCATCATTATCCATAATTTATGTGAATGTCAACGTGTTTACAGCACTTGAACACCATTTCCTTATATTGGCTTCTCTGCTAATTTGTCGTTTTGTGTGGTGCAGTGTACAACTTGTGGATGAAAGATCACGGTGGAGTCATCGTAAATATAATTGCTGACATGTGGAGAGGGTTTCCGGGAATGTCGTGAGTGCATTTCATTCCTTGCCGATGCAGTCGTGTGTACAGGATAAATTTATTCCCACCAGTTTTAACGTTTTCTGTAACTTTCTAAAGTAATGATGCTATCTAGCCAGTAAATCTTCACCAAGTCTCATGACACTTTCAGGAGGGTGCTGCATTACCATTCTTGACCAATTCCCCGTTTCAAGGAGTGTTTTGTATTTGGGAGGAAACTTTAGTACCTGGATAAAACCCAATAGAATAACAATTAACGTGCACCACCCTCGTGCTGCCAGGCACACGGGCGCGGCACGAGCAGGGGTTGACAACCTCACAAAGAGCCTGGCCATCGAGTGGGCGAGCAGCGGCGTCCGCATCAATGCTGTTGCACCGGTACGATCACAGCCTGTTGTCATATTCTCGTGGTTCCAGCCAGCATGGTGCAGCAGTTAGAGCGGATTTTAAAAGTGTGTGGTTCAAATCCTATGGATGGAGGCTTCTCCATACCAGGTTCGTCATGGGGTATATTTGACTATATTTGACCATGGTCGTTGAAGGAGGGGAAGACAGACGTTCTGATATCACTTGCCACATATATTCACTGAGAATAAAGCTCAGGTCGCCAGGTTCTTTTCCCAGTGCACCAACCACTATGCCATTGCTGCACATTTTATCATTCCATCTCGGAAAGCAGCACCGTCTCTCAACATTCTATGTCAGGACATTCGTGCAATGGAGAGTTTAGCCAAATCCATTTAGTATTGGAATACCATTTTGTAATGTCAGCAGTGTTTGTTCTGTGGATAAACGTTCCCTTGCTATAGGAATGTGATTTCTTGGTATAGAGAAGCCTACGTAACTTTACCGAAAGAACCAGAGTAAGGAATGTGATTCTTTAACCACTGGTTTGGGAGTGCAAATGGGAGATTAGCCTACCCCATGGTAATTTTATTTTAAAACATAATTTCTTGGCCTGCCCTTCAAGCAGTATTTTATAGAAATGTTAAATTCGATGTATTATTTACATTTCCAGTAAAGTGATTGTTGTCTATTTCTCTGGCAGGGAACAATATTTTCCCAAACTGCATCTGAAAATTATAAGCATTTGTCAAAATCTCCATTTGATATGATGAAGCCAAGGATCCCTGCCAAGAGGCTTGGTTTGCCGGAGGAGGTATGTCACTAAATGAACTAATTGACAAACACGCACCTTTCAGGTTAAGTTACTTTGCTTTTAACGAAGCATATTTGAATACTGTAATGCACGTATCCAACAAGTATATCTGCTTGTAGAAGCAGGCCACCTGTACTAACTCCCAACGCATGTTCTTATTTCCTGCTTATACATTTTTGAAAAAGTATATAAAACAATTGAAAAAAACTCCGTTTTCAGAGTAGTCACAATTTGTATTCTTGGCCAGGTGTCGCCAGTCGTTTGCTTCCTGTTGTCACCTGCTGCATCCTTCATCACTGGGGAGACGGTGAAGGTGGATGCAGCACAGAGCCTATACCAGTCTCCGTGGGATATTCCAGGTGTGTGAAGGTGATATCAAACACACGCAGCTGCACAAGCTGTGGAGCAGCAAATTGCAATTTTATGTAATGAATGCTTTAACATCGCTATTTTGCTTTACATATATTTTAACCAATATTACCTGGCTGGAAATGTTATGTACATTTTATTTTAAATAAATATAGACTAAACTAAGAGGGGCTACAGAAACAAGCAATGCAACGCTTCAATGGCAATCAAGCTACCCATACACCATAAGGCAATGTTTAATAAGTCTGATTATGCTCCAGCACCACTTACAGCAAAGTTTATTTTTGCTGACTAGAAATACCTTTTCATTGACACTTATAAAACTGGACTAATTCATTTTAAGCTTTTCTTAAAGTGCAGGGTAGGCAATATAACTGAAAAAAGCAAGTCACAGGTGACAGAATAAAGCACTCGCACACAAGTCACAAACCACCATCGCAAAGCAGTAATAATCAGCAAATGCAGGCCACTGATCTTGTCCACTGCAAAACCATTGTAATGTCATATTTTTATCCCACTTACAGATCACGAGAAGATGCCCGCACCAAAAATAGATGTGTCTGCAAAGGATTCCGAGGGGCATGCGAAAGTGCCCCCATCCAAACTGTAATATTGATCTTGGGAATTGTGTGGTTAAAAGTGTCAGGCCTTGTTTTTGCTGAAGTGGACGCTATTGTGTCAATTTAGATAAAATCAGCACTGCTGTAAACCTGGCCACGCACCTGGTGCCAGATACAAGCTTAAAATACCTGCTATTTAGAATCAAAATAATAAAGCACATGGTGCCAGATACAAGCTTAAATAACTGCTAATTCGAATTTAAAATAAAGCTCATTTAAAAACACAAGTATATAAGTGTAGGTGAGAAAATGCATTATGCAGTATAGGATACGTATGCATTTACAATGCATTATGTACACATTTCAAAGAAAATTTAGTGGTTAACCTGTGAAGTTTGCAATGAACCGAGTGGATGTGTGGTACAAGTCATCATATTGTACAAGACATTGTGATGTTCGTAATTTGTTATATCATTAAACACGTATATATTCATCACGAGCAATAGTTACATCTGATTGAATTTAACCACATTATGCAACAGGGTTACATGAGGTCACGGAAAGACATGCATACACCACGCTGAAAAATTGTAATGCTCAATTATTCTGCAAGGCTATCAAAACGTGTACAGTATACGCAAAATCGCGTTCTGATAAGAATGCAATTGTTTTTAAACAAAATCAAATAGCGGCAAAATAAGCATTATGACAGAAGCACATGTGACTTGGATGTTTAATGCAATTCTCAAAGAACATACATTAACAATGGTCAAATTGACTGGGACTGTTGTTTTACAATAAATGTAACAATCACTCTTGTTTTGCTTCCTGTTACACAATGTTATTCACAATGGGCACATTGCACCACAACAAATATAATAAAAGTATGGTCTACAGGAGCGTTCTTCAACTATATCTTCGAGCGGGCCACAAAACAACTAGCATGTGCTGGCAGGCCACATGCAAATCTTATCAGTGTCACCTATACATAAATTACGATGTCACTTGGCATTGACATAATACCCATACATCAGCAATGATGTTTCTCTTGTTAGATGAAGGCCTACCCTTACACCCCCCAGACATCGCTGTCTCTTGGTCATGCAATGCAACAATCCATCTAAATCCTGAACACGAGACAATCTCATCACTCTATTTCCACGGTGGTCATGCGCTGGGGGTGTTTTCACTCCTTTGGCTGCCACTCCATCGCTACGGCCAACCACTGGCCATTAACCCTTATTGCGACATATTATGCCCAAGTCCACTTACTTTTCTTAACAGTCAATATGTAGTCTTCAACTTGCAGTCTCTCACCATTCCACGTGTTCTTTTTTTCTGTTTCTCAGTTTAATTCCCAGCATGCTTCTCAAGCTTCTTTGTGTACTTTCAGCTTTTGTTAAATTGTCTTTCGTCAGTGACCGAGTTTCTGATGTATCCTGTACTAGGGATGACTGTACCTCTGGTCTCCAGATCGATCATCTCCATCTAGTTTATCTTGCAGTCATCTCACTCAACTTATTTTTTGTCTACAGTTCTCATCTCCATCTCCTGTTTATTATTTAGCTATTATTTCACCAATTTGTGTATCCGTCTCAGCAGGCCAGAGCTCAGTGGGCCACTCCAAGAGCAATGTAGCCCGCAGATCGGCAGTTGAAGAACACTGGTCGAGTGCACCCATGAATTGCCACTATTTTAAAATAAAAATACTAGCCACTGTCAAGTGCAATGTTTTGTCCAATCGCAATTGAAAAAAATGCTATTATACACACAATTATACACAATAGATCTAAGCAATATGTTTTTGTTAATACTTTGAGCACATTAATCCAGAAACGTGTTGTCATTAATTTGTTCAGAAGCTGCATTCAAGTGAAAGGCAAGTCCAGTGATCGTGACCATTTCCACTGCTAACCTTGCAGTTGCCGATAGTGTCATGATAAAATACGGCGAGTCACAACAGAGAAAAATAAGAGATAAACAGCCTATTCTGGACTATGATGAGCAGCAGTCAACTAGCGCGGGGAACTTAGTGCCTTAATGCCGCTTGCGAAGCAGCTTGGAGAGGAAGCCTGAGCTCTGGCCGCGAGTCTGAGCACTGCCTCCCGAGGCGCGCCCTTCCCGGCCGTGCTGCCCATCCGTGTCAGAGCGATCCAGTTCTGTCTGGTCCAGTAGCTCAAACCCGTCATTTATCTCCTCCGCCTCTTCGTCCGTGTCCGCATAAAAGCTCTCTGCATCAGCGGCAGTCATGGGCACGCGCTCCGCAGCCACAGCAACTGCTGCCCGAGTGTGGTGCCGCCGGTTTCCCTTCTCAGCTCTGAGAGCGGCGGTTTGCCGAGACCTGCCTGCCGATGCCGCCTGGTTTTGGGATGTTGCCAAGCGGGAGTTGGATGAGGTTGAGTCGGATGATGTAAGTGCCGACAGGGTGTTCCTCACCATAGCCGTGAAGGCCGCATTTACAATTTCGTTCGCTAGGTTCCCGCTATTCCCACCCATAAACATTGAACTGTGCTGCTCCTCCTCACAGTCTGCCATGCTTGAACCATCGTCGGCAGGCAGGAAGACGTCCTCGGGCATCCTGTCTCCCAAAAAGTCATCGGGAGAGGGCAACCCACTCATGGACATCTCACTATTGATAGCGTCGGTGTCCGAGTCATAGAAGTCTTCGTTGTCGGCTGGGAGGCTTTGGCGTAGGGAGTTCGGGCGTGGACGACTGGGCCGTGTCTCCAGGATGCTGGGAATTCCCAAGGTGTCATCATCGTCGCTGTCCAGGCCTACGCCACCTCGCTCTGACGGGAAGGCGGCCAGGTCACGCGCAAACGTGTCTTCCAGGTCACTGTGCTGGCTGTGATGCTCCATGTCTAGAAACACCAAAATTTGGGCATGCCTTCCTTATTACATTCGTAGTTTGTCTTCTATTACATTGGTAAATGTTCTGGCCGTGACAGAAAGTTAGAAGGTTTGTTTGATCATGTGCAAAGCCCAAGCAGCAATATTTAATGTTGTTACTTATTTGATGATTATCAGTAATATTTTGTACACCTATATATAGTATGACAATTTTTTAAAGAATTTTTAAATACTTTTTGTATATTAAGCTCTTTTAAATTTGTAGGCATAACATTATACATACCATCATCTCACCATCCGCCAAAAGTGGAAATGTAAGTGTGAATATAAAATTAAACACAAAAGCTATGCACCATCCGAGCCGTCTGTAAGCTGCGGCGTTCCTCCCCTCATCAGACCCAGTCCTACGGCCTCGCGGTATGATGCCTCGTCATCCGATGGCTCAGACTCAGACAGTGCCAGCGCCTCTTCCGCTGTGGCAGGGTCCAGCTATGCTCCAGGTAGGGGTGGTACAGGAAATGCAGCACAGTAGTTACAGATAAAAGTTGGTTTCACACCTGAATGTAGTTTCAAACTCGTTTAACATTTTTCGGTTATTATTTGTATTATATTAAATGTGATTTTTATATTTGAAACAGCTAAATATCAAGTGGTGTAATTACCTTTGGGTAAAAAGCAGCCAATTCATCTTCACTGTCAGTTTCCACCTCATCTTCATCCAATGTTCCTTTTTCATCTTCTCCTTTTATTTTAAAACATAAGAGAATAAAAAAATTGCAACAATAAGTATGTAACAAAAAAGTTCCTATTGCTCCAAAGAATTCTGCGATGATTGGCATCTCATGATAGTGATTCAAGACTCCCTACCAGCAGACAGTGCTTTATATTAACAAGCAGCAACAAAAATATATGTAAACACGGAGCAGATGGTAATCATGCCAGCTCACTTCTTCCCCCTGCAGATCTACGAGCGATTAGCGCCTGTCGGCTGTAATCCAGCATGTGAAGAAGTCCATCAAACAGGTGGCGTATCTTGTGTCCTATGCCGTAGTATGAAGCCAATGGCCAGAGAAGGGCTGCCAGTACTATGCGAACAGCAAAAAAGGAACATTTGATTACAATTATCTTGCAGATGATCACAAAATATAATATGAACAGTGACATCGGTGTGTTCGTTATGGGAAACCATTTACAATTGAGCAAGGATTCCAAGTAAAAAATATTAATGGTAATATATTATTTAATGGCCTTTTGTGGTTGGTACTAGCATACTTACAGATGAGGTAGCAGACTACAATACCAGGCACACGGCGTCCAACATCAGCCAGCACAGCACAGCAGATGCAAACTATCAGGCAGAACTGTGTCAGAAAACAAAGACAGACGAAACAATCAGCATCAACTCAATTCGTTTACTATGCCAGTAGTGCGATGGGGAAAATGTGTGCTTACCTTTCCACGATTTTCTCTTTTAAAAGCGAGTATATTGTGCAGGTAGGTAAGGAGGGAGATCCAAGTCTCAGCCAGCCGACGGCACAGCTCCGGTACACTCAGCAGATCAGGGTGAACTACTGTCCAGCTGTGCGCATACAAGTGAACACACACACACATCCATCCACTCACTAAAAACTTTAACCCCTATAAGCTGGGTCACATGAGTTCTCACATCACAGGCAGTTTACCATAAGACAGGAGGCCCAACATATCACACTTTATGGTAGCTAATGGTATAAGCACAAGACTTTTATGAAAACATAAGTACCGTATGATAAAAATGTATAGGGTAAAATAATCATGAGTGCACCATCTTAAATAACTTTACATAGCAAAATAAACGTCATGCAACAGCTACAAAATATCATTGTGATGACAAATTCCGAACATCAAATTCAACAACTGTCATGTTCAAACATGTTTTTTTTCCTGCCGTGGCAGTGCTATAGTAACCATTTTTCCCACAGGTAGCAAATGCCCCCTTCTCCACCCCCAACCTCTGCGTCAGCAATGCCCGGGGCCACAATGCAACCTGATCCACATAGCACTTAGGATTCTGGAAAGCTTGCTATCAAGAGTTAAACATGAAAATATGCTCGTTATACAAATACTGCGCTTTACAAAACTGATCTCACGGGATTCTTTGAACGAAGACCTGAAACATGACCGTTTTAGCGAGCACGTGCTTAACAAATCTCTTCAACTTGCCCAGTAATGGGAGCGTTTCTTTAAATAAGTTCTGAGTATACTTTACAATATGGCAGCTAGCCAGGGTGAGAACTTGAACAACACCTGATCACATCCTCGTCTAGGCTAAAAATGACAAACAGCACAACTTAAACTGGAAGCTAATAAATCTAAAACATTAATAAGTAGTGACTACACAATTCTAAGACCTCAATTATTTTTTTCTTAAAATTAAAAGTAGAGTATTTGTGACTGACACCATAATTTAAACTTACAATGCGTATTTTGACAGCATTTCTTCTTGCGGTATTTTATTAGTTTATATTAAGTTAAGCAAGAGGTAGTTCTAAATGTGAAGTTTGCATAATTAAATACCTTTCACTTGGTGAGTCATCTCTGTGTCTCCCTGAAAAAAAGAACATGATAATATAACAAGGGAAAACAAATACGATGTGTGATATACAGGATATTTTTCATGTGACTTAACGTTACCGAGTACGTACCAAAGATGCTGGGTATTTTAAGCCACTTTCTATATTTCCATGACTCTATAGATATCAGCAGCAGCAGAAATGACGCCAGTACAAAGTATGGCCTGAATGTGAGCGTCATCTTGGATATACCCCTGGAAAATATAGAAACATCAAACATTGTGTTAATGCATAATGTCAATAACATGCACTGTCTGTGCACAGTAATTGGTCGCATTCATTTTATTCCTCCATGCAGTGACACACCCGTTAAGTGGGACTTAAATATAAATAGTTACAAACTAAATATAAATAGTTACAAACGAAAATTATAATTTACATTTGAGTGGTTAGGGGTTATTTGACCATCACTCCATGCAGGTTGAAGTGGGGGGAGAAGGTTGACCCAGGGCCCAGCTCAGATATCACTTGACACTGATGTTTGCCATCGCCTACAATGGAATTCACGTAGCAGGGTTCAGAGCACAGCACAGAATAATATTTTAAAGTTCACGGATTCAAAAAGTTCACGTGAGTCATTGTATTAAACCGTATATATATAAAGACACGTTACACTGTGCCGTCACGCCACTTCACGGTTAACTATTGACTTTCGAGAGCACCACTACAATGTACAGCCCAGGCAGGTACTTGTTCCATTGACCATACTTCTGCGCTGCCCGAGCACGTCTGAGATTCCAGCTGTGCTGCCAATGGGTTCCCAACACCGACATAAGTGGGGGTGGTTTATCATGAGACCTATCAAAGTGTCAAGTGGAACCGTGTCCTGGTTTATCGCATATCCACAGGAACTGAAGCCCAACTAGAATGCTGCGTTTCATCATCGGCCACGATCAATCCACTGCTGGACTAAGGTTTATTACTTTCGTACAACATTAAATAGTTTTTTTATGCCTAGCATAACGTTATGCGGATGGCCGAATACAACACCATATATGGTCATTTGAAGTACTGTATATTGGTATATTAAAAATATATTATTCAACCGGCCACTATGTGTGCGTTTGGAACTTTAAATGATTCATAGTAGTCTACTGTACATAATTTAATGTTATCATCACAAACCACACCGCCGCAATGACAGCGGTGTTGGTGTTTACCTGCAAAACCACTCCACCGCAATCGCTAAGCGTGTAGTAGATACCTGTCCAACCCATACGGTGTACTCCCCCATTCTTGTACAGGGAAATTGAGTGTTCAGGTTCATACGACGCAAAGCCGTTTCAATACGGGCAACAACATTTATGTTTGTCTATTTGTTTGTGTTTCTCCCTTGTGATGGGACCAATGAGGTCTGAATTTGTCCGTAATAAGGCAGGGCACTGATAAAGGGGTTGACAGGTTTGGTATTAATCAATGCGTGGGAGAAAACCTGTACCATAACGTCGCAACGCATTTATTTTATATCTAAAAAAAACAATACTACGGGGAGGTGGACGTCCCGATCGTGTCGCATTACATCATTATTCCACGTCGACAACCTCAATGTTGTTGGCCGTGCCGACACTGGCGGCACACGAAACAACCATCGTTGCTGTACAGTACACACACAAGCGCGTTGTAAAATAACCGGCTCGCGGACATCAACGGCAACCCACACTCCCCGACTCGAATACGTTCACAAGTGAAGCAAACACAACGCAACACATTGTCGTTGTCGTCCCTCACTCCAACTCGGCTTTAACCTCCACCGCCCTTAAGACAGCGGTGAGGCGAGGTGGTGTTGGGTGGTTGGGGGGGGGTGGCGTCAGGCCTAGCGCAGGCGGTCGCGGACTCACCGCGACCAAAAGCGGCAGGGCGCTCAGGAAAGCCCTCCTGACATAAAAAAAAAACACAGTCGCGTGGTGGTGGCGAGTTTGGGGAGGCCGACGGCGGGACCCACCAGAAGAGGCCGTGCAGGGCGAAGAGCAGCAGGGCGCTGTGTCGTGGCCTGTGCCACAGCAGCACGCTCTGCGCGTACAGCACCGCGCGCTCGCGTGGGCCCAGCGCGCCCAGCAGAGCCGCCTCCAGCGCCGACACGGTGGCGGGGCCCGCGGCGTCCGCTTGCTCGCTCGCCATGACGATCCTCCCCTTCTTCTGCCCTCCTCCTCCTTTCTCTCCTCGTCCTCCTGCTTCTCTCCACTCCTGACCTCCCTCCTACTCCCCTCTCCTTCTTCCTCCCAGCTCTCCTACTCCCTGCTGTCCACGCCTCGGCCCTCCTCTCCCTCTCTCTCTCCGCCCTCCTACTTCGCCGCCTCTCTCCTTCTCTGTCACCTCCCCTGTTGTTATTCTCCCCCACCCCTCACCGGGTCTGCTCCACCTCCGCCGTTCAAGTTGTCCGCCCGACTCCGGTATTCTCGGGTTCCTCCTCTCTTGTCCGCCCGCTCGGCCCCCCTCGCCCCCCGCTACATTCCGCGGTCCCCACCACCACCACCACCCAAGGACAGACGACCCAGCTTCCTACCCCGTATTGCTACTTCTTGTCCGGTCGATTAGGCCTATCGACGACGACGACGCGGTTTCGATCACTTACTGTGTCCAATCGCGGTTCGATTGCTCGTTCGCAACGATCGAATAACGCGGACGTTTAGTTTGCGGATGCGGTTACCGCACGCCCGGGGATTCGCCTCTGCGCCCACGTGTGCCGCTGGACGGGAGGTGACGGGTCGGCCGCGCCCCACCCCCCTCCTGGGCGTGGCTTTGCGGCTTGCAGGGGGTTTCCGGCCTTCAACAACAGACCACATGTGAATGCGCCCGACCGTTCGTGCTCGTGACTCAAGTGTCGAGGCCACGGAAAAAGTCGTCGATTTTAATTTTCAGTCGGTTAATCAACTTGATCGACGTAACCAACCCCCAGCTCTATAAAATAGTAATCGGAGATACGATCGAATGTTGTGTTTATTACCATGGGGGGGAGGGGGGGGTGTGTGCACCGAGGCCCATTGAAACCTCGTGAGCAGGGACATTTAAAATATATAATTGACGTCACTGGACATCAAACCCATACATTTAACAGAGTACCATCTAACATGGAATTTGGCCAAAGTTCCCGATGCAAGCTCCCTCCTTAAAAAAGTGTGGATTTCCAGGATCAATTAATTACAAAAGAAAATGACGGTACATAGGGCAATGTCTCCTGTAAGTGCTAAATCCACCCTGTTATCCAATCATTTGCACAAATAGGAAGAAACAACACGTAAATGGTGGCAAGTTCACCCTGATAGGTGAGCCTTGTCTTGAGAAATTAGCCTTGGAATGCTCAATACCTTAACCTTGAGGCTGGCTTGACATGTTATCTGGTCTCAAACCTTAACCTTACGAGTGTGGCCTCAGTCCATAGACTCGGCGGCTTAAGAGGCACTCGCCTCGACTTGGCCCTTGCCTTATGGGTCCCTGCCCTTGAATCCAATACTTAAAAAGGTATAATCTAGAAGTTGTCTTCTGGCTGCGTTAAATTAATTCTATTCTTAGTCTTCGCGAGACTAAGACGAGTGGCGCAGAAGCTGCGGCAAATTGACCGTATTCATGATTTTGGAGTAATTTTGTGCGTGATGTAAATAGAACATGCCCCTGGTGGCCCCCACAACATCAGAGACGTTTGTCTATACTTTTCAAGTACAGTGCAGTTTTGTATTGCACACATGTCAATGCATAAAGTCCGAAATTGTGCATGGTGAACACTTAATATTATACAAGCCAAACTTGATTTGAAGCTTTCGTGCCTGCAGGAATTACTTTTTGGTACTTTCGGTAAAGTCACGTAGAAAGAAAACACATTTAATAAGTCTCTGTGTTGTCTCTCTGCTTGTGTGTTTGTCTCTGTCAAATTTAGCAATCTTTGGAAGAACGTAATCAACCAGGTAAGGTGCTGACTGTGTTGGATTGCATTGTATTTCTAAGTTCACGAGGTTTCTTTTCTGATGACGATTGTATTGCAATCGAAACGTATTCTATTAATTAATTTTCTTTCTACGTGACTTTACCGAAAGAACCAAAGAGTAATTATACAAGCCATTTAAAAAAAAATCTATCGGGCAAAATCTGTTTAATCCTGATCGATATAAAAAACCCATTAATGGAATTGACCAGATACGCTAATGCAGGGCCCTCAAAAGCGCTTTGAGACTCACTTCCCTCGATGAATCTAAATCATTACTAGAGTATTATTTAAATTGTTGATTCATTCACAATTCACCATTGGATCCTCCTTTGCCAGTAGCAAAATATGATAATTGTTTTTTTTACCCTTTTATCTGGAAACAACACTGACATCTTTTGGCGTCATCTGGTCCAACACCATGTGAGACGAGGCTCTAAGAAAAGCTGTCTCGGGTGTGGACCAATCAATTTCAAGGACAGTGCATACATTAAAAGAGTTGTTTTTTGTTTGCATTCCGACCGCAGGTATTGTGGTCAATGCAAACATGACTCCTTGTAAAAAAGGTGTCAGTTTTGTTGCCAGATAAAAGGGTAAATAAACAATTATAATTTCACAATTCCTTAACAAAAGTTCCATTAAATTTTGATTTAAAGCTTTCGTGACTGCAGTAATTCATATTCTTAGTTTTTTCGGTAAAGTCACGTTGAAGAGAAACAACAAAATAACAAAATATATATAAAACAATAAAAAATTCTCACGACGTTTCGACCATAACTCAAACGGTCATCATCAGGTGTGTCGGTTTGCATAAATTTATTTTGAAAACGGCATATTTATTTATTTATTTATATAAAAAAATAACGTTTGCGTCACGCGCACCGATTGGCAGTTTGCCCAGGACTAGTCCATCTATTTTTTGAAAAGAGGAGGGGGGAGACGAAATTTGTTTTTATGTATGCTGTCTGAAAGCCACTGTAAGCGTGAACAATCAATCAAGAACTGAAATGATTTATCAAATCTTTCCAATGATTGCTAAGATAGAATCCATCTTCTTGGTTGAAATTGTCTCTGTGTTTGTATATGTGGATAGCCTCATGAACGAATCTCTCATGGAAGCCAGATGGCTTACAAAGAACCTCCGTCTTGGAAAAGTCAATGGCATGTGAGCCTACTGAATTAGAACAATGATCTGCTACGGCCGAGGTGTTGGTCCTACCGTGTTTTAGGTCTGCTTTATGTTCACGAATGCGGTCCGAGATATGGCGTTTGGTTTCTCCAATGTAACTACTACCACAGAGGCAACTTAGTTTGTAGACACCAGGGTATTGTATGTCCGGAATCACATCTTTTACAGACGGAACCAGATCACGGATTTTATGTAATGTGTTGAAACGGACCTGGATCTTGTGTTTATTCAAGATTTTGGAGATCTTTTTTGTGATCCCAGCAATGTAGGGTAAAGTGATGGTTTTGAAAGGCTCCTCAAGAGGGTTCTTCTTCATGGTTTGAGTGATAGCTTTGCGGATTGTATAGTCGGAGTAACCATTAGCCCTAAGAGCTTGGTGTACGTGCAGTAGTTCACTGCTTATGTGTTCCTGGTCGGATATGCATTGGGCTCTATGATACAGAGTCTTGATGAGAGAATTCTTCTGTGATGGATGGTGGTGGGAATCCGGTTTCAGATAAGCATCCGTATGGGTAGCTTTCCTGTAGACAGAGTGGCTCATTGAACCATCAGGTCTCTTTTTAATTAGGACATCCAAAAAAGGTATCTTTTTTGGATGACATTGGAGAAACCAAACGCCATATCTCGGACCGCATTCGTGAACATAAAGCAGACCTAAAACACGGTAGGACCAACACCTCGGCCGTAGCAGATCATTGTTCTAATTCAGTAGGCTCACATGCCATTGACTTTTCCAAGACGGAGGTTCTTTGTAAGCCATCTGGCTTCCATGAGAGATTCGTTCATGAGGCTATCCACATATACAAACACAGAGACAATTTCAACCGAGAAGATGGATTCTATCTTAGCAATCATTGGAAAGATTTGATAAATCATTTCAGTTCTTGATTGATTGTTCACGCTTACAGTGGCTTTCAGACAGCATACATAAAAACAAATTTCGTCTCCCCCCTCCTCTTTTCAAAAAATAGATGGACTAGTCCTGGGCAAACTGCCAATCGGTGCACGTGACGCAAACGTTATTTTTTTATATATAAATAAATAAATATGCCGTTTTCGAAATAAATGTATGCAAACCGACACACCTGATGATGACCGTTTGAGTTATGGTCGAAACGTCGTGAGAATTTTTTATTGTTTTATATATATTTTGTTATTTTGTTGTTTCTCTTCAACGTGACTTTACCGAAAAAACTAAGAATAAAAAAGTTCCATTGTCTGCCTTTTTGAATGGGAAATTATGCAACGTTTAAAATTTAGTGCTTTTAAAATGTAAAGTGATGGGGTGACTTTTTACAAATGCTACATTTATAGTTTTAACAACACCAAAACGATGGCTGAAAATTCATTACCACCATTATACATTAACACGGAACGCCTCATATATGGAAAATATTTAACCTCTTTCAGATTACTGAAACAGTTTTTTCTGATTGTGTTTTGAACAATTACTAAAACGGGAAAAGTGTCGAAAATATTAAAGTAAAAAAGTCACACTCATGCAACCCAAAACATCTTCAGAACTTTGTAAACTTTATTGTAATGTTTTAAAAGAGCTTAAAAAAAAACATTTGATAAATTAGTATACATAGGCAATGTACAGGTAAAATATTCACAGGTCACTCGGCGGGGATATGATGAATTCAAGTCTGTTTTGGAAATATGCGTGTAGCAGTGACCATCTTGAGTACGAGTTTGTGCTTGAAAGTAAAGAGACACGTGAAAATATACTGGCAAGTGATAACAAGTTAGGCAAATTATACGAATTCCCTTAAGCGGTAAATCATGAGAGTATGATTTTGCATAGACAACAAACTATGTTTTTTATGATTGTGTTTTATTTGAGCATAACCGCCAAAACATAATATATTACTTCCCAAAGTGTCTGCCATACTGTCTATAAAACACATTTGTCCACAGGTAGTGAATCAAGTAATTCAACTTAACATGCCTGAGGGTTTCAATTAAACATTTTGGTCATTACCCACACTCACTGCACACCGGATGAGGAATGTGCACATTGTGGTCAGTAATTAAAACAGAGCAGCGTAATATACAGTAAATAAAAACCTAAATATGATTTTCTTAAAATTATTTGAAGGAATTAAAAAGCAACCATTTGTAATGATCTCTCTACCATCGAAATTGTTTACATTAACACTGCTTGTTTTAAAAACCCGATGCTAACTTGAGTAAAAGCCGGGTCATGTATAAAAAAGTTTAAAAAAGGACATTTCTGGCTGGAAAAAAAAATTAAGATAGATATCTAAAAGTTGTGCAAATCTTAACAGCATAAAAATAACACTATATATGCAGGGTTAGCACTCACTGACAGTTTTGGGAAACTTGCACTACAGGCAGTGATAGATACTGTAAAAAGGCAATTCAAACCTTTTAATTCAAGTTAACATGTTAAACTGGGTAAGCCGCTGTAAGTTGTGTATTGCCTGTCGGAGCAGAATAACCCATGCATTTACATAAAAGACCACATAGGAATCTCAGTGTTGCCTGTACCTGTTGTAACAACCCAACAATCACTTGGCATGTGTGCTAGGGTCAATCCGTGCCTGGTGTGATGCGGACAGCAAAGAGTAAAAAAAAACGTCAGAGCACAGCCTTGGAGAGGATGTGAGTATGACACTGCATTCCAAGTACCCCCGGCCCCCTGGGATCTCTAGGATGTTTCTGAACTTCCAATCGCCCTATGGGAAACGTTCTTTCCACACACTCGGCAGGCCTCATCTTGTCCTGACGATGGGGCCTGTGCTGCTGCGGCTGCTGAGAGAGTGGCGGCTGTAGCGCTTGTGCACGATGCTGTTGATGTATGCCTTCATGAGCTTGGCGACCTCCAACACCTGTGGTGAGACAAACATCAAACGTGGAGCAGGCTCAGTGGCGACGTGACAGGAGCATCGCTAAAGTGTGACCAATTGATTGCCCGCGGTGGTTCTTTGCATATCAATGCGCTATTTAAAAACTACCACGGGCTGTGAAGCAGTTGTATAAATAATAATTAACAATCTATTTTTATGTTCCAAGGAGTCAATAAGAGTCTTGTGGATGGTGGAATTTGTTGGTGTTGTGTCTACACAGGTGTATGTACATTTGAGAGACACGAAAAACTTTTGGTGTTTTTTTTAGATGACAAGTTTAGGCACACATAGCTATATGATATATACATAAAACCCTGAACATTATTTTATCCAGCAGATTAATTCAAGGAAAGGCCATTCTTAATACATTTGGCTGGGAAGGATATTTTATTGACTTGTATTGTAGTTAAACTATGGTTGATCTCGTTAGCGATCGGAGCTAATTATTTTACATGTGTCTGTGATTTCTGCCGCACGCTTTTAGCGTTTGACAAATGAACTGCGCCGCAGAGGTGCTGCACCGACGATGGACAGATCCCCCGCTCTATGGCCAAGCGCTCACTCACCTGGATGGTCTCGAAGAGCATCTCACGGCCCTCCAGCACAATCCGGTAAGAGCTGGACTGTGGGGCCCCGAACGACAGGATCTGCTCGTAGGTGAAGGACTCCAGGGGCCGTGGCTCGCCCCTCTTGTGCACCGCCACGCCGTCCTTGCCCACGGCCAGCCACAGCTCCTTGGGGAATCCGCCCTCCTTGCTCTGCAACAAAGTGGGGGAGGGGGGAGGGGGGGGGGCGTGGAAACGCGCAGAAAAACCTGTAGATGATGCGGCTCAACCGGGTTTAAATTGCGTGTGTCTGGAAAAGGGTACCGGCAACAATTTTATTTTCAAAGAATAAAATCGTCATTTGCAACATTTTACAACGCTTTTCCAATTTCACTTGCTATTGCTGTAATTGTGTACAGTAGTTACATGTATACAATTTTATCAAAAAGGACACGTATAAATGAAAATGTTTCAACAAAAAATGGTGACCAGCCTAATTTTGTGCTTACTAAAATAAAATACAGTTTAATTATCAGCATCTATTGAAGCTTGGAATGGTGGCAAAGTGGTATGCACACTGTGCAGAAAACCGAGTTATTCGAGTTAGATTTCTGGCCATGGTTCGACGTCAGTATTGAGTGAAATCTAAACTTGGTCCTGGCCTCTCTTTTACCAACCCACACCAACTAGCTTGTGAAGTATGGTCAAACAACCACAACGACTGATGTGACATGGGGAGAATTTAATCGAAAAGTGGATTTACAAATGGCTGTTTACGATGACTAATTATCAATTAAGATCACAGTACATTTATCGTATATTAACTAGTTCTAAATTATTCCATAGGGAGCAGACCTGCATATGGAAATGAGTGGCGAGTCTCACCTCCACATCAAAGAGGGTGGAGCCGTACCCCGCCCACTCTTGGACGATGGCCATGTAGCGTGCCATAGCTTGCTCCTGCCCCAGGCCTCGCAGCTGCTGCCACTTGTCGAGGATTCCGGCACGGGCCGCCTGGATCTCCTCCTTCACCCACAGCTCCAGCAGCTGGTCCTGCCCTCCTCCAGCGCCCGGCGTGGCGTGCGATGCCCCGCCGCTGCCTGGCGACCCGCTCCCAGAACCGTCGCGCTCTTTGTCTGCCTCCACCTCGAACGACGGCGCCTTCTGCCTGCGCAGCGTCCGCCGCAGTGTGCCCTCCAGGAAGCCCGTGAGCCGCCGCTCGCCCGCTCCGCTCGAGGGCGACGCGGGGCTGCCCGGGCTGCTTGCGCCAGTGGCCAGCGGACTCGCTCCCATGCCGGCGGGCGTTTTGGTGGCAGCGGTGATACGCGAGCGAAGCCGGCCTACGGGGTAGACGCTGTCGAGTCCCGGCGGTTGGGGGAAGCTCGCTTGATTGCTGTTGTCACCGAGAATGTACTGGAGGCGCAGGGCAGCCAGCTGCTGCAAGGTCTCTTCGGGTGCCGGGAAGTGTCCTCGCACGAGACCTTCGTGCGCCTGAAAGTGGAAGGGAGTGTTTGCACAGTCACACATAGTCACTTTAAGATGTTTTCTTGTTCATGTTTTTGTTTTTTGTATGTTGCGGTTGCACCCGATTCAAGAGCCGAATGGCTCACAGGGCTATACCAAATAAAGGGAACTATGAACTATCACGGGAATCACATAACTGCGTAGCTGATTGCTCTTTTGTTAACCACCACCCTTGGTTAAGATGCGTTGTTTCAGTTGTAATTGCGGTATATTGAACACCTGTGTTAATGAGTATGGCTGTGCAATGATTTACAAGAGTAGGCCATAATGTGAGCTTGTATCAGAGTTCAAATATGAGTTTAGCTACGTTACCTCTCTGTAACCAATATTGCACATCATATTTGCTTCAGGCGTTGAACTTAAAACGAAACCACTAATTTACGCATGCGTCACATGAGGCGAGTCCCCGTGGGGTCGCTGACACCAACGTCACCTGCTCGAACATGAAGGCGAACTCGACGCTGTCGCTCGGAACGTGCCCCGTGTCCAGAAAGCAGTAGAGCTTGAAATAAAGACGCCAGGAGTTGCTGCTGCTGCCATCATCCATCATCACCTCTTCTGTCTCGTTCTCTGCTCCCATCCTGGCACACCGAGCATAAGGGGACATTATTAGCGATGATGCCACTTTCGCTTGAAAAGTACTGAAGAATGGGGTTCAGAACATCCTGCAGCATGGCCCTATTTAGAGGTATGCACACAAAAACTCGGGGGGGGGGGGGGGCACGACTCAGTCAATGATAAACTAACTTTGAACACATTTTAAATGATTAACAGAATGAGTAATGGTCCTATGTACTTTTGTTTACCTATGTATATGACAGTCTGCGACACCCATGGCTTAAATGTACTTATTTTCACTGTAACAACTTAGAAGGGGGGCTGGGTCTTAAGCACGGGGGCTCAGCCCCCTCTAACCCGCCACCCCACTACTACGGAGCTAGTTCCAGAGCTCATTCAATACAAGAAAACCTCAAATACGTTTGTCAATACCACTGCCAACGCAGCATCGCAAAGTAATTTAGTTGGGGAGTTGCTTTGCGAGATTGCTGGAGCACACAGCATACTTCTCGAACTTGGCGAGCACGTCAACCACGATGGTGCGGTTCTCCAGGGCTTTTTCCATTTTCCCTCGGCGCTCAAAGAGTGAGAATGTGTTCCTGCTGCCCTCCATGGCCAGGCCACGCATCAGCTTGGCAACCACCTGCATGGGACCACGATGGGGCGGGCAGCGATGTACGGAGATGGTTGGGGTTGGGACAGGAATAAAAATAACATTTAGTCGAACAGTAGGAAGTAAAAAAAAATTGTACAGCCAACCCATAAAGTGCCCATTTCATGAAATTATGTAATTTTAATAAAGGTAAAAGTAAATACTGATAGTTCTATATGCAACTTTTCTATAATTTCTGGGTTTAAATAGTAATTTAAGTTTAATAAGAACAAAACTATTGTTATTAATACCGGAAAATGCCCATAATATGTCAGCTTATGCCCCCCAAAAAGACTCCATTTGCACCTCCCCCCCTCATATTTCTGAGATTTTTTCCTAATTTTACCAACTGTCAGAATACTGAGGAATAAGAAGACAGTTAAGAAGTTCGTAAATCCACGTAAGATTGCCGTGGTTAATAATTTCAGTCAAAGGTCGTAGGTCACTGCACTTTACGCTCTGTAACGTAAATTAATCAAGTCAGTCCTTTTGACTTAGAAACTGACTGAGATAAACAAAGTTGTTTTTCTTTACGTGGATACCATCTATTATACGTAGGTTTTAACGGTTGTGCTGTATCGCTCTCTGATACATCTTCAAGTTTTACCCCGTCTTTGCTTGGCATGATGGTTGCCGTATTGCGCCACGTGCCAAACAATGCGTGGTACAACCCAAAAGCATTTAGACATCACGTGAACAGGCGGGTTTTCCCACCTCGCCGGCGGTGGTGTGTGAGTCGATGGTGATTTTGCAGGAGCCCCCGCCGTGGCAGTAGATGGTGGTGGTCATCTCTTGCCGGCTCACGATAGCCTGGATCTCCTCTTGTGACGGAATGAATTCCCGCAACTTTGTCTTCTTCAGCGAGTCCAGGATGAAGGAGGCGTACTGTTCAGTCTCCGTGCCGGGGAACCGATCCTTTACTCTGTGGAGACAAGGGGCTCTCTATAAGGCCGATTTATTTATTTCCCTTGGCAATGCTTAATTATCCTAGTACACAATGGATGTATACAGATATACAAGGGTATCTATTTATGATATAAAACTCAGCGCCACTGTCAGGACTAGACATTACAATAAATGTGCCTGGAGAGGATCGTGAAGCGACACAAAAGTGGGTGGAAAAAGGAGCGGGAAAGATTCAAAATCAGGTGGAGAGATGTGGCGGGAAAAGATTTAGGCGAAGAGCGCATTGATATTGGTTACAGAAAGAGAACCATGGGCGAAATTAATTCTGCCCTATTGTTGCCAACGTATGTCGATGGTGATAAGAATTTATATTGGGAGATTTGAGCCTCCAGTAAGGGTTGGAGAGGGGGGCGGGCGAGGAGGAGGAGGAGGAGGAGGGGCTCACAGCCCCCTCCGGCCGATCGCTCGCAGCACCTCTTCAGGTGGAAGCGGACGTATCGCAAGACGGCGCGGCCCGGTGGGAACGTGCAGCTCAAGCAGGCGAACAGGTGCCACGTGCGGAGGCCGCCGGTGCCGAGCGGCTGGGGCGCGAAGCTCGTCTGCTTGACGAGCTGGCAGTAGAGCTCGTCGTGCAGCGGGCGCAGGTCGTGGCACGTCTGCAGCACCCCCTGGTAGATGGGCAGCGGCTCGGGCACAGCGTCGAGGCCCTGCAGCGTGTGGAAGACGCGCACCGCCTCCTCCTGCAGCGTCGTGTAGCCGCGCTCCTTGGGCACTGCTCTCCCGCCCGCCGGGTGCGGCGCCACCGGCACACGGACACCGAGGATCAACGCGGCCGCTCATGGTTTGGTATTTTTTTAAAGCGTATTTCGTTGGGTGCATCGTCGATTTCACTGTTATTAAAATCTGGAGTCACTATATACATGCTGGATATAGTTAAAGGCATCACATTCTGGGAAAAGTAAGCCGCTTGCATTTATCATTGGTGTGGGTTTATGTACAAATTTGTAGATTCGTTTTGTTTTATACAAACTTTATCAGTAGCACCACGTGTCTAAACTAGACAGTAACGACATGTGACACAAAGTAAGGACAATCTAACAACAACAAAAACTTCCATTTTACATCACGTCTAGATGGAACCTACATCTCAAAAGCGCCTAACAACTCTGAACGAATATACAAGGGAACAAAGGAAGGTGGAGGCGGAGAGGACAGGAAACATGGCTAAGAGCAACGCGAGTGACACCGTGATACAGGTCGGGACAAGGGAACCAGAGCCCAGGATGAACCTCAAGTCCCATGATCAGCTGGGGCAGCATCACCACCCACAAGATCATAATCATCAACAACATTATCATCCAGCAGCTCGGGACACAGCTTGGTGGCACTGCACCTCTGTGGATGCTGCTTCACCAACGGCGCATTTTGAGGGTGGGGGGCCTCAAACTCACGGTTGGGGCTGACGTCGCCGTATGGCAGTGGCAGCAGCGGCGAGCGAAGCGGGTGTTGGCTGTAGCGCAGGATCGGGTTCCGCTTGTAAATCTGATCCACCACCTCTGCACTACACATGTTCTCCTGCACCAGCGGGAAGAGCGCCATTACATAACACTGCGGTGTACTGTGCATACGTGAACGTGTCTGTCAGGAGGTCATGGAACAGACCGAGGTGCCATGGGTGCCAGTCACCTCAGTCAATCAACCCACGGCACCTGGGTCTGTAACGTGACCTGCCAGGGGGGCATTTAAAGTGCACCTAGCATGGCACAAGCGCCTTTTTGACGTCACTGCCACTTAGTGGTGAACGGCGGCTTATTGTTGTGTCTGTGTAAACAAGGTGTATATATGGCTATGGATGACATCGGGGTGAGCGAGGTGCAGGGTGTATAAAACATCAGCACTGGGAGAGAAGTAGCCCATATGGCTAAATGGGGACCCCTTTGTCTTTGTATGCATATCATCTGAAGATGGCCTGGGCCCCCCGAGGTCAACTCAGCCTTAAACGGGTAACCGATTGAGCGGTGTCGTCATCTGCACTTGTGGTAAAGCACGATTGTTCTCTACAGGGAAGTAGTGCAATACAATTCAAAGCGAAACTGGTTTTCAATGTCTCTGGTTGCTATTTGTGTTAAGACACATCCTTATTTAGACTATGGGGTGTTAGGAATGGTAACAATGTCTGAGCAGCGTACAAAATGAATGTTGAATCCTTAAAAAAATAATCAGATGGAGGCTTCCCCATGGCATGGAGGTTGTTTGACCATACTTCTGGCCACAAATTATAGCTTCACGAAGTAGCTTATCATTTGGATATTTATAAGAACCAAACAATCTTAAAGTACGTTTCTAAATGTGGAGGGAAAAACCGAAGGACCCGGAGAAAAAATGCACGTGACCACGGGGAGAACATGCAAACTCCAAATATACACGCCTCAGTGTCAGGATTGAACTCACGACCTCCTGTATACCAGGAAAGGTAATTATGAACCTCTTTGCCACTTCACCACGCTGGCCAGTGTGAGTGGGTGAAGAGGAGGCATTGACCGATTTAGATATCGCTCTCTAATGACAATAGCCGTGGTTGGGAATTTAATGTTGCCAGATTTATCGTGCAGTTCTCTAACCGCTGCGTGACCACTCTGCACCCACTTCTCCCTCCCACCACCCACTACATTTTAGGCATAGCCCAACTTCCTATACAAGTAAATAAACATTTGAAAACAAACTTAAAAGCAACATAAACTTGGATGCTTACATTTGTGGTTCGACCGAAACAAAAATGCAAAAATCAATGGCAGGAAGTGCGTTGAGTTGTGGCCAAAGAAGATGGCCACGCTTTGGAGTGTGGAACATGAAGCGGAGGGGGCGTGGGGAGAGCCGCCACCTTAATGTCCTGGATGAGCTGCTGAGTGGGCGTCTCGATGGGAGTCTTGGAGTCGATGACGGTCTGCACAGCGCTCGCCCAGCGCGACGCCTCCGACAGCAGCTTTGTGTAAAGGTGGTACGAGTGCTTGCGTCCATGCACCGTAATGCTCCAGTAGCCTGGAGGAAGGACAGCATGGACAGCGGCCGTGCTCGGACATTTAAAACGACGACATTGAGATGAACCGGGCAGGGACACACGGCTAGCTTCGATGGGATCGTGGGGTTGACAAACACAGCTCTGCTCCCGGGGTAATATAGAATGTTTGTGTGCAGAGCATGTGACGGTGTTACGTGTGTCGGCAACAATGGTAAAAGAAAATCGAAGTGTAAATTTCTATTCGCACCCGATTCAGACAGATACGATTTCTAACTAAATAAAATCAGGCATGGAGTGACACTTGCTTTAGTAGCAGAAAAGCACTTCTTAATAGGCATGTAATGATGCATGGATAATCATTGATTCTTATGCTCATGATATATCTATTCAATTATGTATGTGATGATGATTTAATAAATGTCCAAATTAGAATAATTTGCTAACGTGTGTTGTGATTAAATTAATATAGGAAACAGAACTCTAAAATGAGAAGTAATAAATGTGCCACAATGCAAACTAGAAAACAAAATCGATGGGACAATAAATACTCGATTCTTAAATGTAATAGCGACCACGAATGGTGACAATACCTCGAATCACTGGGGGTGTGAACGGCCCTACCTTTCTGACACATTTAATTCCACTATAAACATCCAAAACTTTTCAGCTAATTTCCATAGCCGTCCCTTGTCATAACGTGCACAGCTCCACTGCTCCGGAGGGTTTTTCCTACAAAAAATCTTTGCCCTGTGAGCACCGCTCTGCACTGTGGTAGTGGCCGTCCACTGGTTGCGTGTCTCACGCTGTGCTTCTTAATTACAACCGGAATGGTCCAGAATGCTGTTCTGGGAATTACTTTGGCATGCCACATCTGTGTCAACTTACTTCGTACTAATTTTTTAGAATTCCGCTCACAGGATCACAGGATTACAGGACACGACAATACAGGATTATTACGGATAGGCTTACCTTGTACTCTCGTGGTGGTGCATTACGACAATGATCCGTACCCCAAGCAGAGCTCGGCAGCATTCCGGATAATATCGAGCGAAGAATCAAGCCCTACTCACCCGTTTCCTTGAAGGTCCTCTCGTCGGCCTGCGTGATGCAGCACAGGCTGTTGAGCACCAGCGTGCCCAGCTTTGTGGTGCCGCGCTCCGAACTCCGGTAGTAGTCGAGCGAGTTGTGCGTCAGCACCACCCAGCGCTTCTTAAGCCGCTGCGTGAGCGCCGACCTCACGGTGCCCTTGCTTGAGCCCTTCACCTCCTTGTGCAGCCACCCTGGTGGGGCACACACGGAACGCAGCAACCACAATGCACGTGGTTATTACGCAGCAAACTCTCCATTGTGTCGGGTAATGGGATGGAGGGGATGGCCCGGATTAAAACAAAAGCAATGACAATGTCAAATGTGTTTAGTTACTGCTATATATATAAAAAAAAAATAGTGATTGTATGCCTTTGTATCGTGCGGGTGGAGATGTAGAATGTGTTGTTCTGTTTTTCATTGCTAATGAAATGTAACCGGTTTACTTGCCAAACTGTTTGCGGTCTTTAGGGAACCAAGTCAATGACCTTCGAAAAGCGAGAAGCTGCTAATAATTATATAATAGACCCAGTGTGCACTTAACAGGTGCGAATTAGCAAGTTTAATCTGCAATCTGGATAATCCACTCACAGCTAATGGACAGTTAACTGCACTCCTTGTGCGGACACACACAAAAAGGTTCCACGTTTAGCCATATGGATGATTGTGGTAAGTGCTGTTAACGAGCACTTATTAATGCTGGCATGGTGTTTGAAGTGGTGGTGTGGTCAGCTCCATGCCTGGTTACCTAAGTTAAGGCTGTCTTGACCTAGACACGTGCTGATACTACTACTTACTACTGATCTCATCTGTGGCCGGGAATCAAACTCTGGTCACCATATTTATAGCTAAATGCGCAAGTACTATCACAAACCAACAGGAATCATACGATCGTACATTTTCCGACAATTCCTCCGTGCTTATCCATAGTTTCGTTTGGCTTTATTTCTATTCATTTTCGGAACTTAGATTGAATGTTACTCATTGGAATTTCACACGCAGCTTAGATAGCACTGGGGTAATATAAAACCAGCAGACGGGGCTCAAGAAGGCAAAAGCTTTCGCAACATGGAATACCCACACAGCTGCAGGCAGCTGTGCAAGTTGAGAATTTCAAAGAATTTCAGAAATCATTGTGAGCTATTTGAGACTTCACTTCAAGTTTTTGGCTGTTGACATTGTTGTGTGTCACTACAAAGTGTCAAGAATACCTCCCAAGAATGTTCAGGTAGGTGTGCGTGCGTGCGTGTATATGTATGCTGTGTGCATATGTATGTGTGTGCGCGTATCTTAGTGTGCATATCTGTGCATTTATGTGTATGTGTGCGTGAGAGTGTGCAAATATGTGCACGCTTCTACATGTTTATGTGTGCGTATTAGCAAGCATGCATACGTTCACGCGTGTGTATGTATACGTGTAAACATCGCCACTGGGGTAGACAAAGGCGGCCGGGCGTGGCGCTGGCCACCCACCCCCTCGTGTGCCGTTCCGGCCATCATCGGTGCTCGCTAACAGCACTTGCCCCTACAGTCTGTTAAGGCCACACGGGGGAATCTCTGTCTTTGTACGTGCGTGTATGTGCACGGATGTACGTGTCTGTGCGTGCTGCCGTGTGCGCGCGCCATTTCATCGCAACACCTCGTACGATGAACTCCTGTCCCTCGACGCGCGCATCGCCCTTGCTGCGCTGTAGCAGCGCGATCCAGTGGTGCATCTCCTCTGCCGTGTCGGTGTTGCACTGCAGCACGCGGTTCGCCGTGATGATCACAAACGAGTTTTGTCTGAATGCGCGCCACATCAGAACATCGGAGGACGATCGCAGCGTCAGAAAGTGTACTAACGAGAGGCGGCCATTCCGTACATCCAGCTCGTTACTGGCAACAAACTAGACAAGCTAGAAGGCAGCCAGAAATCGGCTCCAACAATTGCCTAAGCTCTGTGGTCTGACAGTAGGTGGTGCGGGGGGGGGGGGGGGAAGGGGATACACTGGTTCTGTGGAATCACAAATTAGTATTTATATTTCGTAAAAAAAAAAAGACATTTAAAAATTTTGGTAAATTTAGACCATGACGCGGTCAAGCAATGCTAGAGACATCAAGATTTTTTTTTTTATTTACCATCCGCTGTGAAGCAGGTTAATATACCCGCAGATACATGCAACTATAAAAGACAAAGATCCCCCGTATAGCTTGAACAGACTGTTGGGGCAGTGCTGTTAGCGAGTACCTATGAAGGCCAGCATGCCACACGAGGGGGTGGGTGGCCAGCACCGCGCCGGGCCGCCTTTGTCTCCCCAGTAGCAATGTTCACACGCCGCACCAGGTACTCATTTGAGGCGGAGTCAAACTAGGGGAAGCCCAGGACCGGTTCATATAATCGTCACTGGTGTTGGCCGTGAGCGGGAATTGAACCCGGGTCGCCAGGTTTGCAGTGCAGCGCGCTAACCACTACGCTACAGCACGCGCACACACACACACAGGCTCGATTGTACAGGTGTACATACATAAGCTCTCCAGACGGTCCATCTATGCTCCCCACCTTCACTATACTACACTGACGAGCATTGTGAAGTACGGTCAAATAACCCCCGTGACTGAGACTGCGTTGAAAATACAGCGCGTCACTGTCACTCGTGCCATTGGACTACCTGGGACACAGTCGAGGTATGTATCAAAATAAGCACAGTTTGTTTTTGGGGTAGTCTTCATTTCATATGAAACATGTCATTTATTTAATCACTACTGTGGGCAATCAGCCACAGCTATGAACTACCACCACACACTCAAGACAACAGAATATTGTACAAACCTGTCTGGATTGTCAGAGGCGCAGGCTGCATCTATTAAACCAACATCCAAGGTTCCCTGAAACATTATAGAGGACAAAGAAACAAGTGTTATTTAAGAGGCAATATGATCGTATTCAAATTCTCTTGTATCGTATTCGTTTAATAATTGATCATTGAGAAGTTCAAGTCTATTTAATTGTCAGCTGGAAGTGTGAGTGGGACAGGTGTGAGGAATAGGCAGGGCTATGGGGCTGTCAGTTGATGAAATGAGTGGCGAATACAGGCTAAGCGAGGCAGTGAGGTACTTACCAAACATGCTCATCTAAGTGGGAGCCAATATTTAAACTATTTTGCACCATACAAATTTTCAAAGCCAAACATCAAACTGTAAAAAAGTTTTTAAAAATCCACAGGCCACTACTTAAATCGGTCAGGTTGTAAAGTGTGGAAGTGTACTAGGGCTGTTTAACACGTAGGCTTATGGATGTACTGGGGCTCTCAGGCCAGAGGGGTCCATGGGCCAGGGGGGCTCGGACATTGGGTTATGAAAAGGGAGGGAGATCGGGCAGGGGAAATAACCAACTTAATTCATTGCATCAGGACCTAGAGAAACCATGCTCCACCACCACTGGCAAGGCGATGTGCTCACCACAGCGTTCTTGGGGTTGGCCATCTCGTCGTGCATGGTCTGCAGCTCCTGCTCGGAAGCGCCGTGCACGCGGCTCATAGCGCTGAACCACTCACTGTGCTCGACCGAACACACACACACAGACAGACACAGGGCCACATGGTCACGTCGTGAGACATCCAGCAGCGGCAAACAACCACAGACACATCTGGCAGTGACTCATCACAGGCAATGCCAGCAGCTGCCATGGATTTTCTGAAGACGGCATTTCTTTGAAATGAAAAAATTACATGGACAAAGGTACTCGTAGGCGGCTGGGCGTGGTGTTGGACACCCACACCTTCTTCGTGAGCCGCGCTGGCCTTCATCGATGCTCGCTGACACCACTTGCTCCTACAGTCTTGTTAAGGCTATACGGGAGATCATTATCTTTATATATATACACACACATCACCATAGGCCAATAGGTGCCTGCTAACAGCACTTGTCACAACAGTCCATTAAAGGCTCACTATTTAGCAATTGCCCAAACAGCCGAGGTAGGTTACACAGAGGATTTTCGTCTTTGTACGATGTGTATATGTGTGAAGACGAAATAGAGAAATTTAAAAAAACATTTTTGTAAGTGTTTCAAAGCTCTCTTATTATTCAATTCCACTTACATAATTGGCACTTATTATTGAAATAAAACTCATAAGTACTGCATTATATAACCAGCGGGAGCTGATTTCTTTATTACAGCACCTCATTGCATAACCTTTTTACTATGGTTGCATTTGTCTTGTAATTCTGTTCCCACAAAATAGCTCACATGCAAAGGAACACATTTACGGCATGTGTGCATGTGTCATGTGAGATATTTACATATACACTCACAACATTCCTTCCGGCGTCTCACCTGGCATCTTCAGGAGACTCGGCAATGAGGTGGTACGTCCGCTCTTTCATCACCACGTTGATTCCGTTCTCCTTGTCTGTGTTGTCAATAATTTCTCTGCCAGGGCAACAGCAGCCACAGGACGTGCAGGCAGCAATGGATATTTTTTTTACCATATTTCACCATACCGTCCATAATATAGGTTTTTTTGTGTTAGATCGCGTAAATATATGTGTCTTTAAAACCCGCCACCACCCGACACAGCCAACTAGTAAGGGTTGTCACGTAAACAGAACATCCCAATTCGTCACTAGTACAGCACACCGGTGTGTTGGAGAGCCAAGCCAAAACAAACAAAAAACTCTATTATGGATGATATAGGTCGCGAAAGCCGACGTGTTAAATTCACCATACCGGTCAGTGAAGCAAGAGGGCAGTACAGAACAATAGGTTGCAATGCACCTAACCTCTTCTGCCCACAGTGCCTATAACACCTGATTTATGCACGGTGGTCACCCATCCGAGCACTAACCAGGCTCAAAGCTGCTTGGCTTTCATTGGATGATATTGGGGTTATTTCGGGCGATGTGGTCACAGCATTAGCACGATAGACGTACATCTCCTCGCCACTGGTTTCATATCATGCACCACCGGCTCATTGTGGAAGTGGAGCACACGGGGTTTAGATCGGAATTAGAGCTCACCAAAACAATCGCTTTATCGTCGTGACCTTAAGACTGCATTGAGCTAAACTATGCTGTTCTATTCCTGAACAAAGACTTTCATACACAATGGGAGGAACGAGCCCATGCACATAATACACCCCATTTAAGGTTGACGTATGTGAGCACAAGTGGCGTGAAGAATGTGCAGGGCCACTGCGGCTGTGAGTGGAGGGAATGAGAGGCCCAGGTGAGCCAAGTGAGGTCAACGCTCACCACACCAGACCCGATACAAACCGGAATGCTCCGATTCTCACTAATCTTGTTCACATAGCCTTGAGCGCAGTGATGTAGTGGGGTTGGCATGGACTCTGGTGTAAAGAATGAAATGGCACCCCCCATCCAATTTCCCATCCTCTTCGGTTCATGGGCCCCTGTGCAGTTGCACCATCTGCACACTCGACAGCTACGCCACTGCTGGAGACGGGCCCTAAATCACTCGTCACACCCGGGTGAACTTTCCTTCTGTTCATCTCCGCTTGTTTCGCTCGACAAAACATCGTGCTATTTCGTTGGCGTTGGTGCATAGAGCCACAAACAAGAAGAGCTCGGGAAAATGGTCAACACACTTCCTAAAAGAGGGAAAGTAAACAAGTACATATAAATAAAATTGGCGACATTGCAGGAAATGTCCCTTCTCCATGGCTCTGGATCTCTGTGCTATGGGGGGTCATTTCCCCAGAACGTCACCTATTCGATACGTCTTCTTCTTTATTCCACATTTGTTTGGAGCTCTGGCCGGAGTCTGTGTGGTTCCATTTCTCCTCGTGCTCCCAACGAGCGTGGATGTTTTGTCGAGCATCAGCCCCCCCCCCCGGTGGAAACGCGGCCGAGCTGTCCTCACCTGGCCGAGCGAACGTCGAGGACGCCCTTGAGCTTCTCCTCGCTGTCGCTCTCGAAGTACATGAGCTTGGCGTCGCGCAGCACGAACCAGCGGCGCTTCCAGTTCCGGCGCGACAGCGTGGAGGTGCCGCCGCCCTTCTTGTGGAGCCAGCCGGCCTTGAGGGCCTCCTGCTTGGCGCGGAACCACATGAAGGTGTCGTCCTTGAGCACGCACCAGCGCCGCTTCCACATGTTCATCATGCCCACTGCAGGGCGGCAGCGCACGCACGTGCAAAGACAAAGATCCCCCATACTCCGATTAGCACGGTTGGCTACGTAGGGTGCGAAAGACGTTCAACGTACAGTACATGCATCTATAGCCTTAATAGACTGTTGGGGCCTGTGCTGTTATTGAGCACCTATAAAGGCCGGCACAGCACACGAGAGGGTGGTTGGTCAACACCACGCCCAGCCGCCTTTGTCTGCCGAGTGGCGATGTTTACACACAGCACCAGGTACTCATGTGAGGCTGAGTCGACCTTGGGAAGGCCCATGACCAGTTCAAATATTTTCAACTCATGGATCGTAAGCGCGACTCAAACTCGGGTGGCTGGGTTCATAGCGCAGCGCGCTAACCGCTGCACCACACACATACACACACGAACACATGCGGAAAAACACAGATGTGACCGCCACATGATCATCACAAGGATATCATGGGAGGGAGTGGAAAGAAGCAAATGTTCTTTGAGTGAGGTGAATTTTTGGTTGTATATCTTTGGAAATCCTAGCAATGTTCGTCAGCTGGTCTCGCAGCCCACCTTTGATGTGGAGGTAGCTATGGAAGTAAGGCGTGCCCAGGGAGCTGTAGATGGTTTCCCGACGGGACGCCAGATCCTCCTCATCAAACCCTCGGTCGAAATCTTCATCGCTCTCTCCCACCTGACCACAACAACAAAAACAAGACCACATCCGTGCTCACACGACCATCGTACGGAACGCAGTGCCATCGAAGGAGCAGAACGTGGCGGCGTGTGTGCTCACCGACAACTGGGGCCCGTCCAGCGAGCCGTAGGGGTAGGCCGAGCCGTTGTACGTGTTTACGGAGTAGCGGAACTCGCGCTCGGGCGACAGTGGCTGCCGGCTGGTGCGGCGCATCCTGACCGTCTCGGTGCCGGTGACGGAGGCCGTGTCCTCGCCCTCCAGGTCAAACTCCTCGAGCAGCGGAGCGTCATACACAGGCTCCTCCTGCGCCTCTGCCACGGCGGCGTCGGGCGCCGTCCTGCCCGCCAGCTGGTCCTCCTCGAACGACTCGTCGCTCGTGTGAATTCCGCTCGTGCGCTGGTCGTACGAGCCCTTGCTGCCCACGACCCCCTCGCCGCTGGTGCCGTCGCCCCCTTCGCCGAGCTCCCCGACGGCGCCGCCGGCGCCCGTGCCACGGCTGCCCGGTCGCGATGAGCCCCTGTGGTGCTCTTCGGCACCGCCGCCGACGAAGCCTTCGTCGTCCTCCTCTTCGGGCGCCTTGCCCCGACTCTCAGGCCTTGGCGGCCCCTCCAGCGAGCCGCCGCTGCTCCGGCTGAGGGCACCGCCCTCGCTGTCGTAGCCCTCGCCGAAGTCGAGCGACTCGAGGAAGTCTTGGGCGGCGCACGCGGCCTCCTGCTCCAGCCGACGGATTGCCTGCTCACGAGCCAGCCACTCGCCCTCCGCCTCGGAGCCCAGTTCTGTGGGCGATGGCCGGGCGAGCGGGTCCTTGGCCGGGGCGGCGGCATCAACCGCCGCCAGCTGCAGCTGCCGGAGCTCGTCGATCTCGCGCTCCAGCCGCTGTATCACCAGCAGCTGCTCCGTCTCCTGCATCGGGTCCGACCCCGCAGTTGTTGGGTTTTCGCCGTCGGTCGCGCCAGCGGCTGCGGCCATCGTGGCTTTTTTCCGCATTTCCTCTTCCTCCTGCTGAAGACGTAAGCATGAAGACGCATTGCACACCAGCTGTGAGTTGTGTCATGCGCTGCAAAGGCTTTAGTGTGTTTATTTTTAATGGAAAAGGTGCGAATAGGTCATGTGGATAAATACCTTCTGAGCCAGCTCTGCTTCTAGTTTTCGCCTGCAAAGTGACAAATATTTTTAGACAATGTGAATTGTGACGCATAATGTATTTCATGAGCTAAGCAATTTTAAAAACCGTCTTTAATTGTATCGATGAGCCCCCTTTGTCACGTGTTTTTTTTCTCCATTTTAATCCCTGGAGGTGTCATGTAGCGAGTTGAATACTACATTTGGATCTCTCGCAAAGCAGTGCAGCCCCTCGTTGGCGAATGGCTCACACAGTAGGGGAGTGTGGCCCGCTCTGAATACCTCTGCCACAAAAAGTCATCTTCAGCGCGAGAAAGTAAATCCAACGTTTTATTTTTGAGAGCTGGAATTTAGCCAAACCAAGTACAAAACCATAGTTCACGGGATGTTTCCTTTCTGCTTTCATTCAGTAATTTTGTCACCACGCCGAGACCATCAGCTCAACAGAACCTGGGCAGCTAAAGCCCAGACTCGAACCCCAACATCCGAGCGGTGCGAATCCTCACTGCTCCTCCTCCATCCTCCTCAGCTCCTCCTCCCTCCTCCTGCGCTCCTCCTCCTCGCGCCTACGCTTCTCCTCCAGCAGAGCCCGGTAGAGGCGGCGGGCCAGCGCGCTGCGCCGGTGCTTCTGCAGCGTGATGGCGCTCGCCCGCAGCCTGGAGAAGCGGCGCTGGCACGAGCGGCAGCGGAACCACGCCTGCACGGCCACGGCGCACGCACGCAGCCGGCGGAAACGCTTCCTGCTCCACGGCAAGCACGACACACGCACATAACACCGTGAACATTTTTTTTATTTTATTTTACCAGATAAGGCCCACTGAGCTATATAGCTCTTTTTCAGAAGCAACCTGGCCACAAATGATAGCTCAACAAAGTGGCTTACTGTGGGGATACGTATAGCAGCCAAATACTCTTAACCTGGAGTGCATGCACACCCTGGGGGTGCAAGATGCCCTTTCTTGGGGTGTGAGACATGCCAGATTTTTGTCAGAAGGTAAATCGTCTATACACAAATTAAGCACGGGCACGTAAACACAACTACTTTGTTTCATCAAACCTATGTAGTTATTGTTTTAACGATTGAGAATCAAAGGGGTGCAAGGCTGCGGTAAAGGTGAAGAACGACTGCTCTAAACGCATGTTTCTAAATGTGGAGGCAAGAACCGGAGGACCACGTGACCACGGGGAGAACATGGAAACTCCAAATATACAACAGGCGTCAGGGGTCGGCATCGATCCCATGAACTCCTGTAAACCAGGCGAGGTAGTTAACATTTCGACAACGTGGCGCCCCTTACATGATATAGAGGTTCACAATGCACGCACAACTATGCGCATGCACATTACACGTTGCACACTCACATGATCGCATGAACATAATGTGTACACTCAGATATACACGATGCACGTGTATATACACACATGCGCTTGCACATGCCAAGCACATGTAATCCACACGCTTGTATATGGTACACAAAAAATGCCCGCACATGACGTATGTTATTGCGCTGTGCTGAAATGTGCGCGTTTAAAGTTCTTTGTTTGACATTTGGGAGCTGAAGGACATGTTAAGGATGCGGCTAATCATTTAATCTTAACGTAAATATACAAAAGGTGATTTTAAAAGTCTATTCGTATCGAGGAAGTAACCATAACCACAATGCACTGCATATGGACATGTAACATCCACTAAATAGTGATAAATGCGGGGCATAAATGCCGTGACATTTTCCATTTGCTGTCGATCTATATCACATTAATCCAACATATGAACGCTCCAAGGCATTATTTACACTCGGAATTAATTTGAATTCGATAAACCTCCTCTGGACGGAGCTCCCAGCACGTGGAGAGCAATACCGCACTGTGGCGAACAATGTGCGGTTCAACATGGGAAACGCTTTGGAGTGCCGCACAGCGCAACCGAGATCCACCTGCACAGTGGAGGCAGCAGACAAGCAACAGGAAAAAAAGGCAGCGCAAACATGTTCACATGCAGCCCTGCGACTTCTATCCACTGCTGACCCCTGCCCTTTGACCTACAATCCGCTGACCTTGCGAGGTAGGCGAGCACATGCGCGCGGATGAGAGTGGCGGATTTGTGCAGCTCGGTGTCGCGCAGCTTCTCCAGGTTCTGCTCCAGCGTGTCGCGTAGGAACACCTGGCGAGACGACACGCGCACGGCTCGCGAGCGTCACCCCGTGCACCATCATGGCGGATTCCCAAAATCCCCCAGCCCCGTAATCGAGATCACGCCGCCCCAGCGCTACGCTCGCTCCGTTGGCTCCCAATCCAAATCCCAGACGCATTTCACGCTGGCAACGTCTTCAAGATCATCCATGGATGCGCCCCTGCGTACTACTCCCCCCCTCTCATCCGTCTACTCCCTTTCACGCACTCTCCTTCCTATCCCTCGCATCTCCCTAGTACTCCCGTCCATGCGCTATTATACTCGTCCCATTCTCATCTCGCTCTTCTGTCTTTTATGCACTCTCTTGCCCCGGCAACCAACGCCTGCAGTTGAAGCTCCCCGTCAATCTTCGCCCAGTGGGAGATCACTCATTCTCCTCTGCTGCCCCCAGGGTCTGGAACTCCCCAGTCATCCGTGCTGTCAAATCCCTTGCTACGATTCAAGTCCACGTTCAAGACTTTCTTGTTTTGGTTGCCTACGACTTACTGCCTCTCCCCTCATGCAATGAACGCGCCCACTGTTTCTCTACAGCGTCTGCTGCATATGCGGTCGCTTTAGATACTACGATACTATAACAGCCAGAATGCATTGCAGGGTACCTGCAATGCATTGATAAACCAGAGGTGACAGAAGAGCGCCCCCTCCTGTTTCAACGCAAGAACAGGAGCCCCAATGCCGACGAACTTCGTGCAAGTCTCAATATCTCACCCACGCATACATTACACAGGCCTAGCATTGCGGTTTTCAATGTTCCACGGATCATGTTTCATAAAATCCTCAACGTCTCCATGGAATAATGAATAATACATTAATGAACTCGGCGAAGCAAAAAAAAATGCGGCAAAGCAGCTCGTCACAGGATGTGCTCACAGTTAAATTGATGCCGTTGAAAAATACAAACAGAAAGAAGTCGGCCATCAGCGCAGCATCTCTCGTCTTACGCACCTTGGTTCTCCCGAGCTGCCAGGCAGCATTCTTCGCGTCGTACACGCGGAGGAGCGCGATGCACTTGCCCTTGGGGTCGTCGGGCACCTCGCGGTTCCCAAGCAGCACCTTGTACCTGCGGCGGCGAAGGTGCCAGGAGAGTGGGAAGCGGTAACGGAGGCAGAGAGGCGCGGGTTTGCACGACACTACACGTGCGGGCGCAGCATGGAGGTGCGATGACGATGGTGGTGCAGGAGATGGTGTTTGCATAGTGTTGGTTGTGGTGCCTCACACCTTGTCGATGCAATGCTGGTGCACCGCTGGGTGCGGTGTTAGAGATTTCATCGTTGAAATATCAGTGAGGTAGCTGGCAGCGATGTTGATGATTTTGTTCGTGCGGTGCCAGCTTGGGGTCAACGTGGCGTGAGTGCGGCGTCGACAATGGCGTTAGTGTGGTGTCGTCGACGATTTTGCCGGCGAGCGAGCGGGTATCGTCCATGTCGTGTCAGGTACTGCAATGGTGCAGTTCCGGCAATGGGCACCACTGTGGTGTCAGCGCTGCGTCCACTTGATGCGGGCCGAGCGTCAACGTGGCGGAGATTTTCTCGGTGTCGCGTCTTTGTTGCCATGTCTGTGCGATGTAGGAGTGGAACTGGCGCGGCGTCAGGCCGGTAGCGCCGTCGTGTTTTCGGCGCCGGTACCTGCTGTAGAAATCTTGGAAGGGTCGGCGCACTGGGTAGCCGGCGCGGCGAATACGTACGGTCTCCAGCATGCCCGAGTAGCGCAGCTGGTTCAGCACCACCACGTGCTCAAACCGCTGGGCCAGCTGCAGGCGGGGATCGGCGGGGCGAGACGCAAGATTGCGCACAGAAATGTTTGTTTTTATGTTTGCCTTGCTAGCAACAGCGACAATGTAATGTTATTTACAGTCCCATGCATAGAAAATATTGTCTGCTATTTGGTGTTTAAAACGATCCCAGATAAAATAGTAAGAACGTTTATTACGGCTCTCAGAAGTGCAACCTTTTAAGCGAAAGTGTTTTCTTCTAAAAAAAAACCCAGCATTTAGTTGAACAAAAAGAGCAACCGTATAATTTTAGTATTTGATTGAACACTTTTTCCAAAAACAAAGAAAGTTGCATTGTCACAAAATAAGTGGCATGCAGTTACAATAAATGCAACGGAATTAAATTCATCGAATTAAATGACAATGAATGCAAGCTATAAATACAATAGAAACACTGCATGTTGCTCTTTGTTTTTTTCGGTAAAGTCACGTAGAAATAATAAAAAATAAAATTATATAATAGCATACGACGTTTCGATCGCAACACAAGCAATCATCATCAGGTAGAGGAAACACATAACCACAGATATATATATACTTAAGTAGGGGGAATTAACACAGATATACCAGGGGATACAAAGAGACGGAACATCACACTAAATCAAACAGGGTTTAGCAAAATTTGGAAACTATATAAAGCAACACAAACGGTCGGTTAAAACACAATTAACGCATGGTTTGGTTGAATACGCTGTTTCAAAGATTGTTAAATTGTAAGTTAAGTGTGAAACTTGTTGCATTTAACATACTGAGTTCATATTGCTAAATATAAGCGCAGCACTGTGAACATTTAATAACATCGAATAAATGCTGCAATTACAACACTGATCATGTACTTTAAGACAGAAAACAGCCACGATGATGAATGAATATGAAGAGAGTCATTTCTGCCAGGACTTTTGGAATAAATCACCCACACCCAGCCCCGGCAGCCATTTCCACAGTAAGCGGCCAGGTGACTCATCGGCAGCATCTTACAGGACTTCATGTTTTTGTAATGACTCAAAACATACACTCTGCCACACAGCTTGTTCTGTGACGTGACCTACATTCGACTGGCTAAGACATAGTGCACAAAAGAACCATCTTACGCGCCATAAAATTAGAACGCACCACATATACTTGGCAAATATCAATAGCTCATTTATGATATACCGCATTTTTTTTCCTCCAGGTTATACTGTGTTTGTTATGGCATGTTGTCCGTCGTTATGCTCCACATGCTGGGGGGCTTCTTGAGGAATGGAATTCAGAAACTGAAGAAGTAGCTGAAGAAGCTACCAGCATGTGGAGCAAAACGCCGGACATCATACCGAATAGCACGAGGCACAACCCGAGAACATATCAGAGAGCTTTACAGTAAAACCGCGGTTAAAATGTCGCAGCAGATTGCAATGCGACACAAAATTAACGCGGTTAAAAACGTTCCCGTAGCTTCAGTCAGATACCTGCTGATAGTACTCAAGAACAATTACCGGCTTCTGTTTCACTCACGTAACTCGAGAACGGACACACAGCAGTCGGCGCAACTCCTGCCTGTAGCATCGGGTCGAGAGGATGCACGGCGCTGACCGTCACGCTCATGTTTATGAGCGAGAGCTTGTAAATAACTCGCGCCGCGACTTTATAGCAGCGCGGCAGAGCTGTGCACTGGCAAAAGGAGCCGTGGGGCTAGGAGGGGCGAGAGGGTGCAGTCTGAGAGCGCGGATTCATTTGCACCGCAAAACCCAGGGTTGCAATAATAATTTCAGCCAGTAACGTGCCACACGGCATTCGCTCACTCCGAAGAGAGAGGACGACTTGTGGGCATGAGGAACCACAGACAGGTGGGAAGGCCGCAAGCCAGGTGATGAGCCAGAGCCAACAATTGTCAAACTTTGTGGTCCCCTATATATTTAGATGTGTGCAGCCAATTCATGAGTGTTTACATGTGGGAGGTAACCGGAGCACTCAGAGAAAACCGACGGAAAAGGTGGAGTCCACACTTTTGCTCAACTGTCTTCTTCTAAAAAAGTCAGGGTATGGCACCTCGACGCCCACGGGAAAAGAGTTTCACAACATGTTTGATCCACCGAGCCTTCGGCCTCCACAGCGCTGGATCACAGGTGCGCGGCGCAACCTAAGCAACCTGTGCTATTTCGCCAAGAGAGCCCACATCACTCATTGCCGCGCCATTTGGTTGTTGCACGCGTGCTTGACAGGAATTGAATATGCAGCACCTGAAGATGTTCCGAGCACGTGGAGTGAAACGTGAGAAATCACGCCGGACAATAATCGGTACAACCCGAAAACACAGCTGAGAGCTGTGCGGTGCAACCGCAAATAAACAAAACCGATGCACTAAGGGAGCCCATGATGTGCAAATCTTGGTACAGTCCACAATAAAATACATTAACACATTTTGACCAGAGGGTCCCTTGCAGGAAGGCTGGCTCTGACCTCGTGCGATGCCGATCAGCACCACGCTGGGTTCTTGGCATTGCGCACTTGTGGGCGAACAAGTGCGTAATGAGCCCATGCTGTCTGAAGTAAGCAGTGATCACATGTTATTTTTTTAATTATCTATAAATGGGAAGCTGCCTTTCATTACATCAGTCTGTGTAGCAATTTCTTGCGGTTGGCTTAAAAAGAGATTAATTCATGACTCGGGTTTCACCGATGTCATTTTTCACCGACGTCAGTTCGGAAAGGGTCCACCATGAGTTGAAATTGGTTGTGCTTAAAATTGTATGGAAACTCTTACAAATACAGTTTTGTTACATTCATAACTTCCTTCAGATTTTCACATTCGGCATACTCAAATGAAACTACCACAACATGGACATGTGAGGAAAAATGACATTATTATTTTACATGACTTTTAAATGGTCATATTTCCCCCCCACAGATCAAACCAAGACTGCACATGGAAAGATCCTGTCGATACAGTATTTCATATTAAATGGGGGGGGGAGGTAATCCCCAAAATTAACCTCCAGGAAGAGAGAGAACGAATACTGAATACTGTGCAAAGAGAGAGAACAACACAGACAAGGAGGAAAGTGCAGCCACGTGGTCAGCCGGTATCAAATTCCCCCCACGGAGCTTTGCGGTCCCCTATATGAACCTTATGGCGGTAGCCCCCGGGGTATCATAGTACCCCGACTCTCGCATAATGTCCGTGATGCAGTCATTATTAGTCTGTTGATGGTCGACGATGCGGCAATCGACTCATCTCGACGAGCTGTACACGATGCACTATTCAAAGTTGCATTTTTCGATAACAGATTTTTTTTATGCTAATGTTTGGCGTTTCGACATCGCGGAGTAGCACTGATTTCAGATTGATTGGCACCCCAGTCGCGCAGTGAAGTACATCCCTGGAAAAAAAATAGTGTCCTAGAAATAAAATATTTAATTGCCTCGGCCATTTAGTATGATTTGGTACCCCGGGGTACTGCCATAAGGATCATATATTAAGGTTTTACCGGACATTGAAGAGGTGCCAGCCTACTCTTTGTTTTTTTCGGTAAAGTCACGTAGGTAAAATAAAAATAAAATAAATGAAAACAACTAAATTAAATCACGACGTTTCGGAGGCAACACAAGCTTCCGTCTTCAGGTGGAACAGTCACAGCAGAATAGCTGTATCAAGTGGAGAGCTCTGAGACAACCGAGATTATATACAGGTTAAGGGGGGGGGAGGAGCCAGAAAGGGACGTGGGTGGGGGGGAGGGCTGAGTTAAGCCGCCTTTTGTTATGCTGCAGGGGGTTCAGGGGAAGAGTTGCACAAGTACACACAACCCACTGAAAGCAATGTAAATGGCTGTACAATTATAAGGCAGCTAAAGTTTGACTTGGTTTATAAAATCTTTTCAATGGTTGCTCAATTTGAAACCATCCTCTCGGTTGAAGTTGTGTCTATGATTGTATATCTGGATCGCTTCATGGACAAATCTTTGGTAATAACCGGGAGGTTTGCAGAGCACTTTGGTATCGGAGAAAACAATGTCATGAGAACCCGCTGTGTTGAAACAATGATCAGCCACGGCCGAAGAATTCGTGCTGCCGTGTTTCAAATCTGATTTGTTCTCGCGAATTCGGTCAGAAATATGTCATTTCGTCTCCCCGATATAGCAGTCACTGCAGGTACAACTCAATTTGTAAACACCGGGGTACTGTAAGTCAGGAATGACATCCTTTACGGATGGGATCAGAGCACGGATTTTGTGTACTGTATTGAACCAGACCTGGATCTTGTGTTTGTTTAGAATTTTGGAAATCTTTTTGGTAACGCCTGCAGCCATCAACCATTGAAAAGATTACTCATTGTTTTTTTCGGTAAAGTCACGTATGTAGAAATACAATAAAATTATATTAAAACAAAAAACATTCACGACATTTCGATCACAACGCAAGCGAACTTCATCAGGTGTCAAGAACAAATCACGGAGGTAAATACAACAAAAAGATGAGAGACGAGAATTCAACAAACCTGAAAAAACATTATGTGAAGCACATCCAGTCAGGCCAACAACACAGTTAGACACTTCCTGGCGGACCACGAATTTCAGAGGAGTGTAAATTTCGTGTTCAACCTTTGGATTGCACATACCAGCATAGATAAAATGAAAAATACGAGGTACACGGTCAGTAGAAATACATATACAAGTCCACCAAGAGGTAAGGAGGAAAGACGGACAGGGAGGCAGAGAGAGAGGGGGGGGGGGGTCGGAGGGATGAACAGAAGCTTAAAAAGGAAATACGGTTGGAGGGGGGGAGGGGCCAGAGCGAGAGCGGCAGCTCAAACACGCACATCTTACACATACAAAACGGCAGCTCAAAAAAGGACCACCTCTTCTACATACGTGACTTTACCGAAAAAACCAATGAGTAATTTTATGCAGTCACGAAAGCTTTAATACTTTATCATTGAAAAGATGTTATAAACCAAGTCAAACTTTAGCTGCCTTATAATTGTACAGCCATTTCCATTGCTTTCAGTAGGTTGTATGTACTCGTGCATGTCTTCCCCCCGAACCCCCTGCAGCATAACAAAAGGCGGCTTAACTCAGCCCTCCCCCCCACCCACGTCCCTTTCTGGCTCCTCCCCCCCCCCTTAACCTGTATATAATTTTGGTTGTCTCAGAGCTCTCCACTTGATACAGCTATTCTGCTGTGACTGTTCCACCTGAAGACGGAAGCTTGTGTTGCCTCCGAAGCGTCGTGATTTAATTTATTTTTTTCATTTATTTTATTTTTATTTTACCTACGTGACTTTACCGAAAAAACCAAAGAGTATTAATCCTTGCAGTCACGAAAGCTTCAAATATATAATTAGGTGGCAGCCTCTGCGAAAAGGCACAGCCTGCCATAGAGTCTCACCTTCTTCATGTTGGGCTTTATGCAACGCACAAAGAATGGGTTGGAAGTACTCAGGCTCGCCATCAGCGAGTGCAGAGAGTCCTGGAGAAGAGGACATGCGGAGTCCGGGGCGAACGCACACAAAACATGAGCACGAGAACAGATACTCCATTTCACACTTGCAGTGGCAATAAACCATGCAGCTCCGCATGGAGACTTCCTAAGCTACTGCTGTGAGCAAGCAATCCTGAGCCGTCGTTTCGAAATAATGACCTGGCAATGATGTCACCCAGATAATAGAGGCAAGTTGGGAAATCAATTATCCAATTGTGTGCCACTGACTGTTTAATTAAAAAGCACAGCTCTACAAAGTGTTTTTTACCACTGATGTTCTTAAAGCAAAGTAATCATGTCTTATTCAAGCAGTTGCACTCATTAAAGAATTAACTCTGAGTTGGTCTTTCCTCATTTTTATACCAATTGTGTTTTCAGTGGTATCATGGCAATTAATGTTGATGGCTCGCTCACTATGTGCTCCTCATCTACCCCCGAGGGAAAATTTGCCAAGTCGAGCCGCAAGTGGGTTATAAACCTGCAACCTTCTGATTGTGAGTCAATAGTTTTAACCACAGTGTCCCCTAGGCCAGATGTACATTGAGGCAAAATTTAAACTTACTACGCTTAGAACAGAAAGAGTCGGAATTAGAATTTCAATTACCTTTTGCAGCCCACACATTAACACACACTCTCACTTAGGTCCTTGCAGTAACAGAAGCGACTGAGTGCAATCAAATTAGAAACACAGTGGTACTGATTCTTGTGGCCAACATGCTCGCAATGATGGATAAATATCGTTTGTGATCTGTTTCTAATGCACCTTATGTCGTTAATGGCCATGTAAAATGAAGTCGCAGGCTGCGTGTATGTACGCTGAACTTCTTTTGCACCGTATGTCGCCAACCGTGCTAATCGGAGGGCTGTAGGTTCTCCACGTTTGGCTTCAACGCTGCAACGAAACGCTTTAAAAACTCGTATTCGGACGGCGCTTGCAAGGCCCAAAGTTCAGCACGTAAAAAAGGGCCGTGGACATCACCTTGAACTGGGAACTGACGGTCGGCCGTCGCTGCTTGGCTCCCGCCTTCAGGGTCTCCTCGCCTCCCCCGCCGCTCACGCGCTCAAACAGGTCGTAGATGAAGTCGATTCTGCACAAAGAGGCGGCGCAGAGTGAGGAGTCGCCACACTGCCAGCCCGGCCGCCGGGCAAATTTAAACCCAAACCTGTTTGTTTTTTCTGTGTTATTATTTCCTTGGCGAGAGATTAAGAGCAAAAACGCACGGTTCACATAATCACCTACTGTACCCATGACTTCATCGTGCAGCCAAAGCACTCAAACTACTTTGTTTCCTTGCTGATACAGACTTCACTTCCAAACGCACTTAAACAATTGACAACATCAAGATTACTTTCAATTGTGCACTTATAATGATTGTACTGTTGTTATTTCCATACGTTAATTTACATCGATGGTTTAAATTAAAAGATATCAGTCCGGGTTAACGCTTAACAAAAGTACAAAACAATTTAATGCCCAGGCATGCCCGTTCAGAATAAAAGATCTGTTCAAGCTTATGGTAGTGAACCGTTTATGAAAATATAATTATTTTAATCACCACTATAATAGCAGACTCCATTCTCCACGGTTCGTGGAATTTTGAACGTTACAGCTGATGAAACTCATACTGGCAGTTAAAGGCAGTGAGATGGCCACCCTAATAAGCTAGAAGACAGGAAAGAAAGGGGAGGACAGGGTGAGCGAGGACGGAGACACGTGTTTGGCTGGGAGGGACTCTCACCCACTCTCCCGCAAGACGTTCAGGAGGTCGTCTCGGAATGTGTCTCTGTTTTTCTCCAGGAAGCCCCTCACATCATACAGCACCTTGTGACCATGAATGCAAATATACAGCGGATGAGTGAGAGATACATGACCAGCACGATCTGAGATATATGATCACCATCACGACCCAAGCTTCATTTAACCCCGCCGCTCGGTTCAAGTCAATGTTGTTTAACCCATGCGACAAATCAAGAGATCAGGAGGATTCTCATTTGCAAGTGTAACCTGGGTCACCAACATGAACAAAGAAATAATAAAAAAACTAAGCACAACAATGAAGCGAATAGAAAATCGGAGACAAAATAACCGATTATAAATTCTTGAAACAATAACTGTGTTACAGAAGAAATTGAAAACAGTGCACAAACATAATCGATATTCAGAAAAAGTATAGCAGCGAAAGTTGACATGGACAAATTACTTTAAAAAATATTCCAAGTTAATTTTTTTTAAACGAACATTAAAATGTATTTAAGGTAATTATTGCACAACTCTATCAACAGACAAGGGTATATGTCTTTTATATCATACCCCCATCACTCCTAGCGCAACAGGTCAGACCCCAACTACCAGCGCGACGGACTCATGACTATCATGTGCCACTGCAAAAGCCACCATCCCAGTGCTGCCATGAGCCGTAAGCAAAAGCTTTAGGGGCCCTGGATTCATGCAGAAAATATCCATTGATGAAATATCAGCTTGAATTCGGATACAATGAACATAAAGAAGCCAATTAACATGAGAAAGCAAGTTAACCTATCTCATATTTATCTTGTTTACAGCTCTCTTCTCTCATATTCCTATATTTGTATCTCATCTCGATCTCTCTTAACTCATCTTATTACATCGCTATCTTTTGCCCACATGTTTCTCATCTCATTGCAGATCTCTTGCCATCTCTTCCGTCATCTCACTCGGCATTTATAAAATGAAAGGGTCCCCCCCCTCCCCATCCACACATTATTGCTGCTTAGGGCCTCCTATGGGCCAGCAGCACCACTGCAACACACCTTCCTTTGTGACGTTACAAAATGAAAATTAGATCAATAACGTTTTCATGAACCAGAGCGCGGCGCGGTCACGTAGGACTCAATGAAACGCGCACGAGGCAGGCTAAGTGGCCACTGCACAAGGCGTTGTACCTCTCCGGCGTAATGCTTGATGCCGAACTGGTGGTCGGCCACTCTTGGCTTCGTGTAAAATTGGTTCGTCTATCGAGAGAGGAAAAAAAAAGATTGGCAAAATCATTACAGCGGTCCGCAATGATGAAAGTGGAAAGTGGATTTTTTCACTCATGACAAATGTAATCCGTGAAACAAAGGAAGCTGTCACACTTCTGCAAACAGCCGCAGGGGTTTGCAATGGTAGGAAAAGCCCAGCACACACATGCGTACACACGCACATAATTCGAATAACAAGAAAACAGTTTATATTTTATCATGATCATTTGCGCGAGGGGAAAGGCAAGAGTAAGAAAATGCTCGAAGGCATGGCTGTCATTTATTTTGCCCCCCCTTGAGGATTTTGACTTCAACCTTTGACCTTGCCTGTTAAAAGGGACTTTTCCAGACCCGCAGACCCACTGAAGTGGAGACTGCGGTTTCTCACCATTTTCATTCAGGACGCTATCTCCAGACATCAAATCGTAAAAGAAAGATGACCCGTGAGCCACAGGGCTTCGTTGTCTCTTGTTGGAGAACGGTTGCTGGAAAGAGAGATGAGGCTTCGGGAAATATGGAGAGAGGGGCATGTGTGACCTCACCGCGTGCTGACCGTGCAGCTTCTCCAGCATGGTGAAGTCTGTGCCCTTGGGGAAGCGGCTCTCCTCATTAATCAGTGCCAGCATGCCCAGTTTCTGTTCCGACAAGTGCAACAAAGACACAGATCGTTGCATCAAACAGTGCGGGTGTCAGATATTTCACTACCAAAGCGTTACATTATGTGGGATGTGCTTAAAATCCATTTTGACACATGGGTCAGAAACATGCACATCGGGCCTGACAAAGAAAGTATGCAAAGAAATGTCGAGAGGTGCAAGCTTAGGATTATATCGAAAGACGGAAAGAGGAACGCATGGGTCAGACAATAACTAAAATTGCAGATATTACATTAACTGTTAAAAAAATCAAGTGGACTTGGGTAAGACTCATTGCTCGAAGGGATGATGGCTGATGGACCGAGACTGGTGATGGAATGGCAGCTAAAGGAGAGAAAACACTGAAGACAGTGACCAATACAGAGATGGAGTGATGAGATGAGTTCATGTGCAGGTGTATACTGTGACCACTAAGGACCATGACGGAGAGCGACAACGTGCAAGAGGCATTAATCTACCAGTGGATAGAAAATAGTGATCATGAGTATGATCAAAGCAGTCAAACCTTTTCAATCAAATCCAGGCACTCTCCATTATCCATCCAGTTTATGTCCTCCCAAATGATCCCTTCCCTGGAACATGGCACACATTTCCCATTTAGAAAAGAAACACTTATACAGTCACGGCTCAACCTAAGTGCAAATTTCACATGCGGCATTGACTATTCCAGGTGTAGTGGTAGTTGTGATTCACCACCCTGCTCCCCTCCCCGCCGCCCCCGAAAGATTTTATGAATCGTTGCGGTGCGGTATCACGATTTGATCTGAGAATTGATTTTTATTGTTTACATTGTGACGAATGTAAGCGGCCACTAACGGCTGCCAGTGGTTACATGGCAGCCATTTTGTACAATTTTTACACATGCGATTCAGTGACCTGAATAATTGACCGACATGCACCGTTGTGCTCCCTCAGTGATTGTGTGCCAGCACACATTAGATGTGCTGGCGACTGCACCTGTTGTACTCCAGCTGCTCCAGGGAGAAAATGTGCTTGTTGAAGTACTCCTGTAGCTTCTCATTGGCGTAGTTGATGTTGAACTGCTCAAAACGATTCACCTGTCGGTGGGGAGGCACGCGAGAAGAGACAGAGCCACGCACATCGATAAGATAGAGATGTATGGACGTTGAACTTCTTTCGCATCGTACGCAGCCAATCGCGTTAACTGGAGGTGCGGGGGGAAGGACAACAAACTAACACAAAAAGCAGTTCTGAAAAAAATTAGTTTTCAATCTAGATTTAAAAGTGCATAGCTCGGTGGATTCCTAATATCGGAAGGAAGAGCATTGCAGATGGCCGCTGAGGCACATGTGAAAGCGCGCGATGCAGTGACCATGTTTGTTCAATGGCCAGCCAAAAGCCGCTGCTGTGAGGATGACCGGAGTTCACGTGATGGTTCATGCTCTTCGGAAATGTAGTGAGATAACATTTGCATTTAATTTGCATAAACAAAACATCATCATTTGCTCTCAATGCTTGCATCGTGAGCGTAAGATCCGTGAATTGATGATTCGTGACATGCGTTGGATGTCATGGCCCCCTTTGCTTGTAAACGCCTCTCACGTGCCAAGCCGTGTAACGATCTCACAGGTGTCGAACCTCAAAGTTCTCAAATCCAAAAATGTCGAGGATGCCGATGGACTTGAAGTTGTCATTGCCCTTAATGCGACCGTTGATCTTCTGGATGATCCAGGAGAAGCACTGTGAGTAAAGTGCCATGGCCATGGAGTTTCTCGAATCCTCGGCCTGCAATTCCAACAGGAATGTATGGGGAGAGGCATAAGCATACAGGGACATACCGCACAACACACACAGATGCACGATGGCGTAAGCAATGCTACCTAACCTCCTGGTGCTGGTTTGGCCAGGACAGTCCAGAAACACTGTCGCAGTCTACCGAAGCATTTACAAGAAATCACGATTTTGTCCAAGTTTAACCTTTTCTGGCTTCATGCTCGACTCACGATTTCGGGCAAAGGGGACCTATGAGCACTGAGTGGCGTCAATGGGCGAGGCTACGGATCGAGTGAGTGTGGCTATGTGAACCTGGGAGGGGCTGACAGAGGGAGTCGCTGGCGGCACACTATGTGTCCCGGTTGAGCCTCCCAGAAACACGGTAGCATCGTAGATATGATCAAGCGTGAGAAGGCCGCTGCTTGGCATTTGCTGGCTGAGCTGTTTATTTTTCATACTCTACGGATATTATGGACTGTGTTTGTAGTTTTTCTATTCATGAAAATGCTCTCTCTTGCTGTATCTTGAAATCTGCTCACTCGGCAAGGCCACATTAACCTCTTATGAAAGCCACACCCAAAGAAATCCTGAAATAGCATCCATGCAGCACATATGCCAAGATTAGAGCAGCTGGCCTTTCTTGTTAACACTTTAAGCTGAACAATTATTTATTCCGCATTAGAAAAGCTTATGGAAACAAAACGAATTCCAATAAAAAAAATCAGCATTTTAGTGGCCTGCAGATATTGTAATTTCCAGGTCACGGAGAATTGCAGCACAGCTGGAAACACAGCCGATGTCGTGTGCAACTCAAATGCGACTGGTTATGTTGTGTTTGAATGAGCTCCCCCAGTGGTGGTGCTAGCCCATTGGGGACCCCAAGTAAAAACATATTTTTTGCGGGGGAACGGGACCCTGCTTTGAATTCACAAAATCCTCGTGAGACGGCAAAAGAGAAAGACAAGAGATAGGGATTTAGTGACATAAGAGAAATTTAGTTGAACATAGAGATGTAGTGAGATAAGAGAAATTTAGCTGAACATAGAGATGTAGTGAGATAAGAGAAATTTAGTTGAATATAGAGATGTAGTGAGATAAGAGAAATTTAGCTGAACATAGAGATGTAGTGAGATAAGATAAATTTAGCTGAATATAGAGATGTAGTGATATAAGAGAAATGTAGTTGAACATAGAGATGTAGGAAGATGAGAGATGCAGACAAGCTAGGAACGAGAGATGTTAATTTGTCATTTAGGTTAATTGGCTTGTTATGCTTTTTATAATTTAAATTTCAGCTGACATGTGATCCACCCGTATTGTTTTCACGAATCCCAGACCCTCTGCACCGCTTAGTGCCAGACGCTTTTGCTTGGTTTGCTAACACAGAGCGCCGCCGCTGAAGCTCCTCCCTGGAGCAGGCATCGGCACGAGCAGCTGAGCGAGCCGCCCTCACCTGCGCGAGCCGCCCTCACCTGCTCGATGGTAAGCGGGGTGCTGATCTCCTCGCCCCGCAGGATCATGGAGCGCTGCGTCAGCACCTCGGAGAGCTGCAGCGAGTCGAGGCCGAGCAGCTCGGACACCACGCTCACCACTACGACGCCAAGTGAGCAAAACGGAAAGGCACGGTTACATTGGCGGCAGCAGCAGAAATCGCATCAGCACCACCAGGAGTATCACCAGCATCACCAGCAGCAGTGACATCGTCAGCACAAGCAGCAGTACCAGCAGCAGCAACAACAGCATTAGCACAAGCAGCAGCACCAGAATCACACGCAGCAGCAACATCAGCAGCACCAGCAGATTTAGAAGCCAGAAGCACCAACAGTAATTCGCCAGTGTCCATCACTTACACTGCACGCACACTCACATACGTAAATACAAGGATAAATAAAAAAGACACAAAGTTCCCCCTTGTAGTCAGCACTTGTTTAGGCTCAAATGGCATACAAAAAGGCAGTGTGGTGAGCACCATTACACGGCCACTTTCACCTCCCCAGGAGTCATGTTTACACCCTGCGCCAGCAAGTCACATTTAAGGCTGAGTCCACTGAGGGGAGGCTCAGGATCAGTACAGATACCACTTGGAAGTGATGTTAGCCATAACCAAAGTTAAATCACAGGGTTTGTAGCACAGTGTGCTAACCGCGACACCACAGCGACACCCCACTATATAATATATCCCTACTTTATAGAATATACATACACGTATGTTAATGTAATCATATAACAGTAATTTTATCTGTATACCGACAACTTTAACCAGGAATACAAATTACGTTGCTATGCTTGTAGCACAGCCTGCTAACCACTGCTTGCATTTGTCTCTGACAAATACAAATAAAAAGATCTCCTGCATAGCCTTAACAGTCTAGTGGGGCAAGTGTTGTTCGCAAACACCTATGAAAGCTGGCATGGCAGACGACGGGGTGGGTGGCCCAGCAACACAACTGGTCACTTTTGTCTTCCTAGTGGCGAAATTTACACATCACATCGGGTACTCATTTGAGGCCGAGTCAAACTCAGAGAAGCCCAGAACCGGTTCAGATAATCGTCATTTGCCACTAAGTGACGGTGACATCACCACAGCGCTTGTGCCATGCTATGTGCACTTTAAGGCCACGTGAAGTGTCGAACGCCCGCTGACAGGAGGTCATGGGACAGACCACCTGTGTCCCCTATTGTGCATATTACACGCAATCACGATAACCCGGCTTGTATTACCGTCCTTGTTGGAAATCTGAGCACCTCCGGCCGTCACAAACTCGATGTTTCCGAGCTGCAGCACCCCGGAGAGCAGCTTGAGCACCTCCCGCACCTCCTCCTTGACGAAGGCCATCACCTGCATGGCCGTCTGTCGGGAAACGTGCGGAGAGAAACGGGCGAATGTTGAGCGAACGTCAGCGCAGGTGGCGAGTCAAGCGCACCCCACGAGGCACGGTCCCACCAAGTTGCAGCAGCGTCACCGCCAACACCACACCGTGCTGGACATAAAGCACACACCCCCCTCCCCCCCCCCATGGGAGCAAGGCCAGCTGAGCTCATTTTCGAAGTAGTGTGCCTGTTATCAAAAGTTGTCCCTAACCTTCCTGCCAAAAGGAGTAGTGTGTGCGAGTGTGTCAGAATAAAAATATGTATTTATACTGGAGGAATCCAATGAGCTATGAAGCTCGTTTTCACAGATACTCAGTAGGGGCGGGTCAGAACGTTACTTGTTCTTAACATCAGAGCTGTGCTTATAAGAGGTGTGCTTATATCCAGCTGCCACTGTACTTAAAGTATAACCTTACACCTGGAATAAGCATCACATGAATGTAGCATGCAGTGCCCATTGTCAATACACTGGTGGGAGGAGACCTTTCTCGAGCTGTTGCCATCTCTCATGGTCTAGTTCACTTGGCGCCTGCAAAGGAGCCGGTTTCATTGCTCCATCTGCATCTCTGAGGCGGACGTTCTCCGACCTCGGTAAATGGTTACTCGCCTCAAAGAAATGGGGCACGTTTCTTAGCATGCTCTCCGGCACCGACACATTAAATGGTTTGAGGCATCCACACGCTCACACAGTGCGATGGCCAGAGTAGAGAGATTCACTCACCATGACTTTCTCAAAAGACTTCACATCATCACACGCATCGTCAGAGATGCATCCCGATTGAGCCAGGTACTTATAGCTGTTAGGCTCCGATAGGCAGAGCGATTCTGGAATCGGGGCACAAATAAACACAGGATCATACAAACAAAAACCGTGCACCGAAACATGAACTCTTCCGTTTAAGCAAATTAAATCCACTGCAAGTTTACATTCAAATGCTCGTGACTGTTTTACGAGGCAACATTAGTGCCATTACTTATTCATATATGTGCCACAGTGAAATAACTAAAAGCCCCCACTCATCATCACCATCCCCACCTTTCTGCTCAGCCGTGGTTCCCGCGAGCAGCGCATAGAAAACATGAAAATTCCTCTCCCCAGGGTTTTGCCGCACCACTCGGTTCTGTAACAACAAGCGGCACAACAACCACAACAATCGCCGTTCGTCACTAAGAGACGGTGACATCACCACGGCGCTTGTGCCAGGCTAAGTGTATTCTGAGGCCAAGTGAAGTGATGAAGACTCGCTGGCAGGAGGTCACGGAAAAGACCCAGGTGCCATGGCTTGACTGCCTGAGATGACAATGCATAATGTATGTTGGACTTCTTTCGCACCGTACGACGCCAACCGTGCTAATTGGAGGTGCGGACAAGCTGCACAGCCACACACATGTCCTTCGTACATTAACAAAGACAAAGATCCCCTGTATAGCCTTTACATACTTTTGAGGCAAGTGCTGTTCGTGAGCAACTATGAAGGCTGGCACAGCACACAAGTAGGTGGCCAGCACCACACCCAACGGCCTTTGTATCCCCATTGGTGATGTTTACATGTCACACCAGGAGTCACACAGAGCACTCACACTACAACATCTGGCCAGGTTGGCTTAGCGGTAATGTGTGCGGATTGTGAATGAAAAGTAAAAAAAAACAATGATGAAAAAAGCTCACGAGCTGATTTGGGAATGCACAACCCATTGCCACAGTGATCACTATATGGGGCAGTATGAAACTGGGGCTGTCTAGCGTCCAACGTTTTAGTGCAGCATGGAGACAGCTAACAAGCAAAGCAACATTGCTTTGCACATTGTTCTATTTTTGAGCGATTGTAATTTTCCCGTTTTTTGTCAACATTCGAAGGTCCCTAATAGACCCCTTTTAAATACGCGACACGGTATATATCAACCCACGTTATTTCGAGAACAAACTTAGTGTCCGTATGTTGTTGTGGGTGTGCTTGTGTGGGGAGCCGTGGCGCAGTGGTTGTTGAACTGTGCTACGAACCCAACGATCCGAGTTCTATTCTCGCTCATGGCCAAGATTGGTGACAATTACCTGAACCGGTGCTGGGCGTCCCCTAGTTCGACTAAGCCATCTTTGATTAACTGCTGCGGTGTGTAAATATCAGCACTGGGGAGACAAAGGTGGCCGGGTGTAGTGCTGGCCACCCATCTCCTTCGTGTGCTGTGCCAGCCTTAATAGGTGTTCGCTAATAGCACTTGCCCCAAGAGTCTGTTAAGGCTGTATGGGGGAAGTTTGTCTTTGTATAAATTCATGTAAAAGAAAATTCCTTTGTTTGCAAGACACACAGCATACTAACCTCACATGACGAGTCTCAAACATTTCAGTCAATCAATATTTGGTTAAGATTGAAGATCACTCTGGCATTTATTGTCGGCATTGGCATTCAAGTCTCATTCTGAAGGCACTTGTGATCTTACCTTCTCCAGCAAGTCTGATATATGGTCGATGTTAAAGATAGGTCAGAGGTCAGCAGAGGCACACAAATGATTTATGATATATGGTTACGTTATGTCCAGGCTTGAAATTTCTCCAATTTTTTTGTGGTCAAAATGAGCAAGGGCCAATTTGCCTTTAAAGCTATAATGGAGGACATAAGGAAGCTCAAGGTCCAATACAGCGATTTCAAAATAATGACCATATTTTACTCCCCCACCAATGGTTACTAATGAATACAACTCCTCACAAATTCTTCAAATCCACTCTTGCATTATACTCCACTGAACCACGTTATGAAAACATTTCACGCATCCACTGGTGGATGAAGGACAGCCTAAGATGAGTTTAGAGATCAGCTGCCATGAATGTCAGCAGCTTCTGTGAAGTAATCTCAGGCCGTTGGGCTCGCTTGCAGCGCAGTGCGCAAACCACTGGGCCATTCTATTTTTTCACCAATGTAATTGTATCCCTGAAAGCAGGGGGCAGGGGGCTTGTGACGGAGACTGGGTCATCATCTCGTTGCCCGGCCTCTGCACGCATAAAGGATACAGTCGAGGATGCGGCCGCCCTGGATGAAGCCCTGCTGCGAGAAGTGTAGCTGGATGAACTTGCCGAAGCGGCTCGAGTTGTTGTTGTACACGGTCTTCGCGTTGCCAAACGCCTCCATTATGGGACTGAGAGAGACAGGCAAACCAACAACAACAACAAAAATATGAGTGTATTGCATTTGAAGAGGAGAGGTTGCAAACTCACCTTGTTCAAAGCTAAACACAAACACACAATGTTACCCGGTGTTGGTCAAATATCTAAATTGTTGACAGGAAAGTCTCAATTTGGATTACACACAGCAACATTAACCCTCTTCTGTGAAGCTTTGGCGGGACCCTGCAAAAAGAGTCTTGAGAATCGGGCAGGCTTTCCTGGGTAAACAAATGTAACTGTAAAAAAACAGTAATATATCTCAAGCACACACTTATGTGTGTAGTTTTGTGTGTTAGTTTACTGACGCGTTCTCTGAGCCATGTACCTGTGCGAGGTGTGATCCACTAACAAATGATGATGATGAATAATAATTACGTCATAATAATAAAACTGTACTCCAACTATAATAAAGTAACTTATTTGAACATAACCCTGAGAATTAACGATGTTTTAAGGAGGGCTTCATCCAGTAGTGATTCAAACATGGCTGTGGTGATTATAATTCATCGACGAATGCGTCGCTGAGTCTCAAGGCTCTTTTTAGGAGGGTCCTACTGTTGAATGTTTTTTTTGTAATACACATACAAATGGGACAACATCCAAAGGATCTGTGCATACTAGCCTTTTACCCGTCCAAGGACGGGTGTATTGCAGTAAATATGAAACTTGCAAGCGAAAAGCACAGACCGCGACGTGATATTCATTGCATCAATTCGTGTGCAATTTGTAAGGGCGCGGTGACAGACTTATTTCATTTTAAGGTTATAATCCCTTGTTCATCATGACGTCCTTTTTACTTCTATGTCTCAACAGCGTCACGGAGATCGCGTGACGTGAGGGTTCTGTCTTAGTAGTGAGGGTTGTGAGTTGACGCTGAGGAGGGGGGAGGAGGCGCCTCGACCCCCCATGTGGAGTGACGTCACCCTTTAATTCTTATTAATGGAGGGGGGTGTACATTTGGAGGACCTATACCGGTTCATGATTATTAATGAGGGGGTCTGGTCGACGAGGAGTGACGTCACGCACGGGACACAAGACATTATTGGGTAAATATATTAGTAAATTCGTAAAAAAATCTACCCGCTGTGCTACCATCTCCTGGCCACCTCACAGTCCAGCAGATTTTGGAGTTTCACAAATCTATGCATAATCCACCAACCCTGTCCTCCAAAGCGCTGGATCACAGGCACGTGGCATCACGCTCAGCAACAACAACTGCGGTATCACCACCACCACCATGGCCCACCTTTGCGGCCTGCAAACCTTGTTGTTTATTTCATATCTCAATGTCCTGTTCAGGCCAAATTAAATAATGATGGAGAATAATTGGGCTGTTTATTACATCTTTCCCAAGGCCAAGATACATTATGTTGTAAAATTATTGAATAGTATATCGTTAATGAGTTTGTGATATTTTAATGCAATTCTGAAGGCAATGGGCGAATCAATCCTTAGTTTGAATTACAAAGAGCCCTTGTAGTACAGTATTGGATATCCTCGGCTTCACGTGCATGACCATCCCTCGTGCACATGGAATGAGATTGCATCTGCGTTGCATTCATCTTCCCTCACCATCGCTGTCAAATATTACTCCGATTGAACCACTAGGAAACTTGAATGCCAATATTTTATAAATTCACAATGCAGATAACTACAGTGATTACTGGAAGAATATTGCATTACTATCCCCCCTCAAATGCTTTAAAAAAAAAATAAACTGGATTAATTTATTTAGACAATTTCAATTTAGATGCTTTTGGCAATCCATTTAGCTTATCTAATATCTCTCTTCATAGTACATGTCATTGAAATCATATCCCCAATTGTTACATTCGTACCAACTCACATTTATTGCTTTAATTTAGCATTTACACGTGTTTGTGCTTCTACTTTTCGATGCACCTGCTTTTGTATGCTTTTAAAACCCAAGTCTCGCTTGAAATAGAGACCTGCAATCTCTCTAGGCTCTCACCTGGTTAGACATCCTACCTGTCTCGAGGTTGCTGTTGTAGATGAAATAATGGCCAAAGACTCGTGTCATATCGGTTATGTAATCATGTTACCTCTTAAATTGATTCAGCGATGCATCATTCCATCCCTAGAATGTACCGATGCATTCTACATAAATGAGTGCCGCTGACAGAAGCTGCCCTCACAACCGCAAAGGGGATACCCCGTCCGACGTCATTAAATGTTTCAAATCTGCAAGGAGTGACGACCATAGGTGGCAGGTTAAATTATTATTTGAAGGGGAGGGGAGGGGGGGGAATGCTAAAATACAATTTTGGAGTGCTGAAATGGATGTTTAATAAATATTTTTAAATAACGAATGAATATAAAAAAAAGTATCATGTTTTCAGACAAAACTAGTGTTCAAAAACGGGAGAGCGCACGGTTGCCATTAGTAGAGCCCCGTAGCTCTACTAACGGCAAGGGAGAGAGCGCACGCGTTCACCGATTGCATTGGTTAACCACGTGCTGTGCCGGTGGTGACCCTGCGCACTCTCTCTCTCACCGAGTCGGGCTTCCAGAGATTGAACCATATGGGGTTGTGGTTAGAACAATGCAAGCTGGCAGATAGGCTTGAGGAGCCTGGCCCTGTTAGCCCTTGGCCACAGCCGCCGCCCGTGGTCGACACGGCTTACCTGCTTTCGAGAATGGCCGTCTCCACGTTGGTGTTCGTGGGGCCAGACTGCGCCGCCTTCCCCGCTCCCTGGCTCGTCTCCGACAGGAAGTTGAGGATGAGCTTTGTGCTCTCCGTCTTCCCGGCACCACTCTCCCCACTGGAAGCAAAACGAGTTGGACGGTCATCAGCGAGATTGCTCTGGCTGCTAGCCATGCACGGGGCTAACAAAACTTAAGAGGAGACAACCCCCCCCCCCCCCCCCCATATGGGGGTGGTGGTGAGTTCACCGGCACGTGGGCGGGAGGCGCATAAACCCGCTACTAAATCGATGCCACTTTCCCTCTACCTAATTCAGCCCCAATAGGGGCAATGAGATTACACCTTCGATTAATTCCATCAATTTCTCAAAGCTAAAGATCTGCACATGGAGATTACTGGTAATTGTGACAATGACTGATATACCACCTGTACGCAAAGCTACCATTTCCCAAAGCTTTTCATTCATCGTTTGCACGTTATGTCCCCATTTGGTATGTTATAAAACATCTGGTGAACCATCAAATATTTTCCAAGGTAAGTAACATTTTTATACAAATTTCGTGTCCAATAGGATACTTCATGATGATATGTCTCCTAAAGGTGGCAATGGCACTAATGATGGTGTCAGCGCTATAGTACCATCTGTTGACATGCACCAATCACAACTCGAGCTCATTAAACTTTAACATCGCCGCACTCCTCCGGGTGCCAACTGGCCGTTGCTGCGCATCCTTTCCCTGTGCTGCCGTTAATCTCCTTAAATATTTCATGTATAAGCCCAACGTAACACAAGTGGCCCCAGAGAATTGGCTAAATCTGCTCGTAATGGATGGCAGTTTTCCTGTCTCACGCACGCACACGTGCAAGTGCATAGCTGTATCCACTCAAGCACACACATACATATACATTCTCTGGCGTTATCAGTTGTCAGAGTGGCTATTATTTCCATTAGTGGCTCTACTTTCAGATGCGCATAGACTTCACGTGTCAGAGGGTATGGGTCAGCCTCATATTAATATGTCAAACATGGACCCTAACAGCATTGCAAACAGGGGAAATGCCAATACTAGTTTTTTTGCTGTCTAATGTGATCACAAAATTACCATCAGCAAAGCAATTTTTTTAGCCAAGTGCACAATTTGCTCAACATATTATGCTCATTGTTTTAAGCAATTATGGGATTTTTTTACTTCATTCAAACGTCAAAAAATAATGACCTGTGTTTTCGGCAAAGTGAACTATGGATTATTTTTATGTGCTATGAAGAAGGTCCATTGCCTACAACGTCATCTACTATATTTTTAAGGCCACGATGTTTTTCATGAAGGAGTTTACATTGCCTTTGTGTGGGTTATTAATTAACAAAACTGTTATGTAACCTAACAAGTTTAATATACATATAACAGCCCTGGCATAAAGAGAGTGCTTTCTCTGAATTTATTAAACACAAACTTAAGTAAATTATCACGTGGTTATTTCAAAATCAACAGCATAACTGCCATACTAATCATACATCAAAACAAAGATTCCTTATATAGTCTATTAAGACTGTTGAGTCAAGGGCTGTCAGTGAGCACGTATTAAGGCCAGGATTGCACCAAAGGGCGGTCGTGTTAGTAGTATGCCTATCCACCTTTGTTTCCACAGTCCTGATATTTACACACCGAACCAGGTACTGAGTTAAGTTGACCTTGGGGAGGTCCAAGACAAGTTCTGACAGCACTCACTCATGATGTTAGCCACGGCCAGGAATTGAACTCAGGTTCCTCGGTTTGTAGCTCAGCGTGCTAACCATTAGGCTACCACTCCCTTCATCACACACTTCCACATATATACATTTCCAGAACCCTGTAATCTAAGTAATCACCAAGCTTAAGTCTAGATTAAAAATGTATGCGTACTGTGAACTGCAAACGACGTGAAATATTATTTGTAGAGAAGACAAATATAAGTGTATATTGATTAGGGCCATTAAATACCACAGTCAAATGCATTTGCACAACTTAGACCGATGCAATGCATGCACATTACACAGACATGCATAACGGAAAGTGGGAGAGTGCATACATAAGGACAATTCAAAATAGCAAGGTTGGAATGATTCACAAATTCCCATGATTCAGCGATGAGCCCATTAAGTTATCTCCAAGGACCGTCTGTTTAACACAAAATGTTACGGCAGTGGCAGGCAATATGCGCCTTTTATGGCCTGCAGTGTGGAGAGAGCAGGTGGGAGGGGTAACTGGAGGTAGCAGGTGAGCAGGTGGACGGAGCAGGGAGGAGGTGGAGTTAGCAGGTAGAGTCAGGGCTGGAAATGAGAAGAAATTAGTGGGGGATCGCGTAAATTATTCACCCCCCCACCCCCAGAAGGAGGAGCTTTGCTCCATGTGGGTCTCTGTGCGTCTGTGGGTAGCGGTAGTGTAGCGGTTAGCGCGCTGCACTACGAACCCGGTGACACGAGTTCGATTCCCACTCACGGCCAACACCAGTGACAATTATCTGAAACGGTCCTGGGCCTCCTCCCCTAGGTCGACTCAGCCTCAAATGAGTGCCTGGTGCAGTGTGTAAACATCACCACTAGCGAGACAAAGGCGATCGGGCATGGTGCTGGCCACCCACCTCCTCGTGTACCGTGCCGGCCTTCATAGGTGCTCGCTAACAGCACTTGCCCCAGCAGTCTGTTAAGGTTATACGGGGGATCTTTGTCTTTGTGTCTGGGGGGGAGGGTTCCAGTCCATTTCCACCACTGGGTAAAGTTAATCAGGTGGATTTATCAGGTAGAAGAGAGCAGGTGTAGGGAGACAGGTGGGGGAGCAGTTGGAGGTAGCACATCAGTTCAGCAGGTGGAGGGGATGCGCCGGAGGGCAGCGTGCACAATCCCCCGCCCATTTCTGCTGCCCACCTTATGAGCACGCACTGGCTGTCCAGCCGCTTCCACAGGCAGCGGTAGCACTCGTTGGCTATGGCATAGATGTGGGGTGGCAGTTCGCCCAGGAGGTTCTGGGCGTAGCGGCCCACGGCCGCCTTGTCGTAGAGGCCGTCGATCAGCCTGTACGGGTTCACCGCCGCCAGGATGGAACCAATGTACGTCTGCAGCACCGAAGAGGAGGGGCAGATGTTGGAGGCCGGAAAACAACAGTGTGCACAGAGTTGGCTTTTTTCTCTCTCTCTCTCTCCGTGGGAACCGCCTGAGTAATGAGATTAATCAGAAGGCTTAAAAAAAAGAGAGACTGATGTTCCTTCCTCATTTCGTGGGCAGCAGCGATGCTTCTCTTTCGTAATAGCGTTTGGTCATTCTTCTGTATATCGGCTATAAATCTCTGCAGTGAACTAGTGCGTACAGTTGTTTATGAGGAGTTACAAGCATCGAATTTGAAGCGCTTCTTAAATGTGCATTGCAATGAAGTGTGCATCAAGTTTAATTACCGCGTGTCTCCGATAAGTTAAGATTAGTTAACGTTCACTGCAAGCCATGTTAAAACAAGCCATGCAGTCATATCAAGGCAAACACAGGGGTGAATAACCTCTCACTCTATCAGCCAAATGAATTATTTTCTGGCTGTATTCATAATTAGTGATAATCAACTGCAGTAAAGTAACCAAAACTGGGTCACTTTAAGCCTTGGAGCATGTACGACAAAGCAACTCCAAATATCAGTCCACTGTGCTCGTGTAAACCCAGATGCTTCATTCCCTTTCTCGGCCTGTGCCTCTAAAGAAGCCCCACAGGAAATCTCAGAGCAGTTATGTCCACGAGGGGATGGATGACTATTGTGTGACTTGAGCTTTACTGGGCTTTCCAGGTATCTGGCTACTGCAGGGGGGGGGGGGGGAAGAAAAAGAGATAAAACTACATACGTAGATTTTGTTGTCGTGGAAGCGCAGGTGCAGGTTGTGCATGATGGCGCCCTCGTGCAGGTCGGCCAGGGCGCTCATGTCCTCCACGCCCTCTATGCTGCTGCTGTGCATCGGTGACACCTTGTCGTGAGACAGCGCGGCCTGCGGGAGGCAGAACGCCTGTCGGGGGGCGGGGGGGGGGAGGTCATGATGATTGGGGAAGGTCAGGGATTTACACGTTGCACAGGGAAGCGATGCTCTTAGATGTTGTTGCCGTTACCTTTTCTTACGTTGCTCATCCATGCGTGTGTGGCAAAACATTTTAGTTCCTAGATTTGAAGCTTTCGTGACTGCAAGGATCCATACTCTTTGGTTCTATTCGGTAAAGTCACTTAGGTAAAAAATAAAATAACAAAAATCACGACGTTTCGGCCACAACACAAGTGGCCTTCATCAGGTGAAGGGACCGTGCTGTCATGAGGACGCTGTCCTCACTTTACCGAATAGAACCAAAGAGTATAAAACATTTTAGCTTCCCACTAATTGCCAAAACAAAAACAACAACAACAACAACAGATAAATCAACAAAACTACCCACAATATTAAAGATATACTATATAATTGGGTTATTATGAATTCAAAGCAGCGATATCTGCTCTTAAGCAGATATATTTGCTGTGAATTCACCGCCACTGCCCGGAGCATCGACAATTGTCGATCTTTTTCCTCTCCAGGGCAGTGCTTTTGACGACTTGTGCCGAGTTCACACACGCTTGGCTCACACGGCGGACCTGCCGCTGTTCCCTCGCAACAGGGACAGACCGTCTCTCGTGCTCTGCCGTCACGTTAAAATATGCATTAAAGAGATGGTTCCAGTAAGCGTACTTTATTTGTGTAAATAAAATAACGTTGTGATATTAAAGCCACGGCTGAACAAAAAAAAGCAGCATTAAGATATGCAAGTGTCCCGCCAATTATATGATGGTATCATTCAGATATTGTTTTTGTACTGTACATAGTCAAAAGCCAGATAATTATTTAAACAACAAAAAAACCCACAGATATTTATCCATTTATTAAATACACAGGCGAGCGATGGCATAGTCGTTAGCGCACTGCACCTGGTCACCTGAGTTCGATTCCTGGCCACCGATAACATGAGCAACGACAGTGACATCTGAAGCAGTCATTTGTCTGCCCCATACGCCAACCAGCACTGGCCAATGTCAAGTTCGGGCAAATCAACTCCACAGCCGACACAATTTATGAAGCAATTAATCCACCAGGAGATTAACAAAAGGACTGTAGAATTTAAACATAGTTACATTAAAGACCACTAATAATAATTTTGCAGAAGGGTATTGTTTAACGTGTAGCTTCTATATAAAAGCAAATATGAGAGAGCTTTAATTTTGAAGTCTGCGAATGTCAGCATCAGTGCTATGGCATCTGAAGATATGAGAAGCAAGCGGCGTGAGGAGGAGGAGGAGGAAAACTGCACCGCCAGCAGAGGACAAGGTTGGCTGCTTCGCTTGCTTCGTGGTTCTTAAGCCAGCCCAGCACCCGCAGCACCTCCCTACTGGCTCCCCCGACTCCTTGGGGACTACAATCCGATCCATTAGATGGGGGATATCTCATCGCTCGTCCAAAGGTTGGGGAGGAAAGGTGAGGGATACGCAGGGCTCAATATCACTCATCTCGCAGGGGGGGAGGGGGGGGGCTCTCTCAGCAAATGTAACGGCAAGCAAAAGATAAGGCAATAAAACCAGCGCTTTGAACGTGCAACGAGCGCTCTCTCCAAACAGCCAGCCGTGGAAATGTGCCCATCGGCCCGTTGCAAGGGCAGTATGAATACAACTCACTCTGATGTAAACATTGGGTAAGGATTTACCGCGTGGCGCTACGCAACAAGTCGTACGGCTTATTTAGTTATTTCAACGGTTGTTCGCAAATCTTCAGGTCGAGGCATGAAAGCCTTTTGCGATGGAGAGCTGAGATGACAATATACACCGCAGATTACAGCAAACATAATAAAATAAGACTTGCACGTGTTAAGCATCGCAATGTATCTCACGTTGCTGCATGACAAAGGAGACATGCCTGAACGTCGTTGGTTATTTCGGACAATTATCAGCAGCAAATGAAACAAGTGGTTGGTACGCAAATTTTGAAATTGACAATAAATCATGCAGCAAAGAGCGTGGTCAGAACCGTTTAAAATATTGAATTTTGGAATAACCGATGGTAGGCGGCGCATCATTAGCGAAGGACGGGGTATTGATGCATTCATGATACATCCCATTAGGTACAGTGCATGACAGTGCCTTATTGAGCAGTGTGGCTCAGGAGACGGCTGTGGGAGGCACTCAAGGTAATCGGCCAACACCCCGCGCTGCTCTCGGTGCACAGCTGCGCTGCAGACGCTCCCAATATCCACAGCTCCCATTAAAAATTAACAGAAGAACGACACAACTAGAGGCCGCCGATTGGTGGGAAAGCAACGTGAACAAACTGCGTCACCTGTGGACAAAGCAGCTCATCTCTGCGATTGCGACTTAAACGCATCGACTGACAAGCCCTTTATTTCAATATTCCTTTATCCTTCCCGCAGTGGCCAAAACCACATATCGGGCTACAACGCAACAAGAATGGTCATCGTTGCATTGCATGGCCCCACGGGAAAAGTGCCTTACGCCCCACAGTATTCCTGAGAGCCGCACGGCGTAGAGAATGGATTGACAAAAGAACTGCATATGTAGACGTACGTATGTTGGGGGTGCAGGCCCACACCTCTCTCCCCGGGTTAATTTGACTATCGCGTGTCAGAGCCACGCTGCCATTTCAGAGGAGCTGCTGCAGGGCAGTGAACGAGTGGGCCACTGTGTATCCCGGAACTACCCTGGCGCAGGTCCACACCATCGCCAATGTGCTATTCACATGAGTCAGCCATGTGCTCTTCATGAGTCAGCCGTGCACAGGCTGCATTGGCTGCATTGGCAAGAGGTGCGATTGGATTGGCGAGTACGGGATTGATATTCCGTTGTCAATTCACTGCTGGATGTCTCTCCAGGTTGTGTTGGTCATGGGGGTGGTTTGCCCAATCTTCATCATGCTGGTTAGTACAGGCTGGTGAAAGAGGGAAGCCTAAGATTGGGTCTGGTATCACTTGCCACTGATGTTAGCCATAGCTAAGGATCTAACTGAGGTCTCAGAGTAAAAAGTGCAGTGTGCGAACCACTGCACCACCACTCCACCATGACCACTTAACCTGGGTTAAAATTATGCAGATAATTATTTTTTACACATGGTAGTTATATTTGGCTTTGAAAAATATGTTTAATGTATGTGTGCCTGTTTTCTAAACTTGAAATCCCTTTACAAAAAAAATAAAAAAAAAATTCATTAAAACAAAAAAAATGACGAGTGACATTGTTGACATCAAGAGAAATTGATGCAAAATCACGGATGAGCCAGGGAGCGATGGCTCTTGTTGGGGCAAAATTTTATTTTGTACGAAACTCTTGAGAAACACAAAGCCACATGGCTCTCAAGCACACGTGACTCGCATGCACACGATGTGACACCCGCACTTCCCAAAGACCAACGCAAATATCCCTCGTATAGCCTGATCAGACTGTTGGGGCAAGCGCTGTTATAGAACACCTATGACGGCCCGCACAGCAGACGAAGGGGTGGGTGGCCACCACCACACCCTGCTGTCTTTCTCTCCCGAGTGCTGTTCCTTTATACATCGCACCAAGTACTCATTTGAGGATGCGTCGATCTAGGGGAGGCCCAGGACCGGTTCAGATAATCGCCACTGGTGTTGTTGGCCATAGGAGGGGAATCGAACTCGGGTCGTTGAGTTTCTAGCGCTGCACGCTAGCCGCTCCCCCATTTCCCACATGCACACACACACAGGTCGCACCCACTCAAGAGCATTCACTGCGCCTGCTTGAAGGCTTCCGAATGTTTAAAGAGAGACTATAGCTGCCCCTAAAGCCCCTGGCAAGTAAAGTATTTTTGTGTAATTCCATTCCATAATTGAAACCAGAAAGCAAGACTATATATTGATTAGAGTATTGTAAAGAAGAACCAATTGTGTAAAGAGTTTAAAGCTATCCTCCGGGAGTGAGGATTCACGTTCCTTAATCAATTTAGTGATGGTAATTTTAAGTAGTGTATTGCATGAATCTCACTGCAGCATTTAGCAATGTTGGTACAGTGTATTCCTATTTCAATATTTTCACTCCCATTAAGCGTCATTATAAATTCTCGGCATTATTGATTCATTGCTTCCTCAATTATGTATGATGTATACAACTTCTATAAGGCGAATAGAATGGTCACGCAACATTTCCTTTTACGCACATGGACAGGCAGGCAAATAGACGTAACTAATGATTCCTTCCATAAATGCTGCATTAACTGTTTTTGGTTATTTTTCACTCAAGTGCCATTGCATTAAATGACAGTACCGAATATTTCAATAATGTTTAATTTGGAGACCTCAAAACCATATACACATTGAGATTAGAATAGGGCTACAAAAGAGGCTACACGTGCAGCAAACACAACGGTCTGGTTATCTTCAAAAAGACAACAGGAATCTTTGGCAGATGTGAACAGCCAAGCCCTTGCATGTGTTGAAATGTGTGGCTCAGGGTTTTGTAAACGATGACTCAGACTAGAGACGGTGCTTTCATATTATCATATCTTCGTCTTCATTATCACCATCCATAAGCAATCCACTGCTGGATGAAGGCCTCCCCAAGTGACTGCCATCAAACTTGGCTTTGCGATTTAACAATCCATCTAGCACCTCAGCTCGTGCATTATGATAAATGTATTTGTTATGATATAGGTTACATTTAAAATAAAAATAACTATAACTATCAGCCCTTCATCAATCCATTGCAAGATGAAGGCTTCCCAACACTGTGTTGATCACGGAAATTAGTTTTGACCATACTTCGCCATGTCAGTGCAGGTTTGTTAAGGGAGTGCTCAGAACCGGTTCGGACATCGCCCGTCACTCAAGGCAGCTTTTGCCAAGAATCAAACTCAGTTCACGGGGGTTCCCATTGCGGTACGCTAACTACCATGCCACATCGCTCCACCCCAGCATACATATACGTTTTCGAATAATGAGAGGGCTTCATAATTCTGGACAACGCGTGGCATTGAGATGCCCTCATGTGACTGGTCAAATGTTGCAAACAACAAAAAATAATCACAATTGTTTATTGTCCAGGAATTCCAGAGCGAGGGCCCCGAGTTGGTTTCCCATGGATGCAGAATATTGCAACTGTACATGGAACGGACGAGGAAGCTTCACCCCAGCATATCAGCCACGGTGCACTCCTGTGACCACGTGACCTGCCATGGAATTTCCGGCCACAAGCCCAGGTGGGATTGAGATCCACCATCAGCAAATCACATTTCTGTGCCGTGGTCGCAAGAGCCATATGGAATGAAAGGCAGCAGGGTTGAATGTAGAGTTCTGCAGCGGATTTCGTTCATGACCTAGGCGAATTACTAAATGATGTATGGATCAAGGATGGCCTGTGATCCCCGTTGCACGTTAAATAAAACAAGCATTTTGCTTTTTTGAATACGGTTACTCGATCAAGTCTTCCCTTACAAGAACATCCTTTATTGTTGAGGTTTCCACATGAGGCTTCTACTGGCTTTATAAACTTGAAAGCATTTATGCTCTGCATTATCCCTTGTCTACGTTGCATAAAAGGCAACATGCTACAATTGGCTGCGTGTAATTAAGCGTTTGTTTAATATCTTGAAATGTAATGTTGCAGATTATTTTGAATTAATCTCAAAATATAAAACTTCAAAAGTATTTAAAATAAACAGTTATGCAGTTATACTCTATCTTAACAATCATCTTCATATGCTCAGAATGTATTTTTCAGAACAAATATGTTCACTACCAGGAAACTGGCATCGTTTAAATCACTACACATCTGCGGCCACAGCCACCATGATACATTCCTTCTAACATTATATAAATATATCACATACTTCGTGGTTTAACCATGCATTAAATGTTAAACAAAACCCACGTTTAGAACTTTGCCGAGGCAGACTCAGATAGCACCAACTTGACTCACAATTGAGGGCACTCTTACCAAAGCACAAGCGCTGCAAAGCATTTTCAAGTACGGACAATGAGGAACGGCAATCAAACGGTAATCCACATTAGCTCAAATGACAAAAAAGTCGTTTCCGCTTGTGACTTGTGGCTTCTGGCATGGATCATCGTCCTCAAAATCAGGAGCAGGTGTCCCGCGGACCCAGACAGCATGTGTGGTTTAATCGCTCGAGTGAGACGCTGCCCGTCATTTCATCTCCCTCTACAGACACAAGATAGCAGCGCTGAAAGGCAGTAAGTGGACGGCTGCCACGCTGATATATTTCACTGTGGGAGGCGTGTGAAATGTTTTGTACGCATTGTGCTACATGACATAAATAGGCCAAAAAGGGATCTAGTTCTTTTTGAAAAAGGGAAAATTACTAAAAGTTACAACCTGCAGCTGTACGTATTCTTGGTGGCACCAATTACTGCAAAGATAAAACCAATTTTTTTTCATCGGATCCAAAAACCCACGAGTGAACTTTTTGTAATCCTCGTGTGATATTCTTTCATACAATATCCAACGAACAGAGCGAGACAAAGCTACAAGCGTGTGACTGGGTTAGTGAAAATTGTACGCGACAGACAAACACGCATTCATCATATGCATCTGCAAATGCACGAGGTGCTGTGAACGACACCCACGTCCACAGAGCCTTAACGGGGCAAGGTGGCAGAGGCTCGGGCTCATCCACCTATTACTCTCATGCATTAAGAGGTGCAGAACAATGCAGACAATTACATGGTCACAGGAGTCAGTTATAAATCTGGCACCATGCAATGATGTTGTAGCACTAGGGCACTTGTTGCTAAATTATGCTGTTTAAGAGGCTTCGTAATATTCGATGGATGTGACAAATTGGGGAGGTCTTTATGAAGCAGTGGATTCATCATAGCTGCTGATGATAATTAAAATATACATACAGCAATGAATTCACAGCGGATACAGCTGAACGTTTTAGAGTTTTCAAATAATATTAATATGTGTAATTATACACGCAAATATGCTGAAGGCACATGATGGCATCTTTATTTTTAAAAACTAAACAAAACAGATCTGCCAACGGACTTCCAGATAATTTACTTCTGCTGATTAAAACACGGGATGAACAAATGTCCTTATATCTGGGATCATTGAACCAGTCGCACAAGTTAACCCCAAAGCAAAGTGTAGTTAAAAATTCTAAACACTTAAAAAAGCAGAGCATTCTTCTACTGCCTCCAGTTAATTAAACCTGACTTAGCAGATCAGCTTTGGTGCCTAAATAGTTGCCTTAAAATGGAGACCGGAGTAAATGCGTCCTCTGTTTTTCTGTGTGCAGGACTACGTGCCTGACGTTACCATGTTGTATAAAAACAGACAATTCCAAGAGCATGAGCAGTTGACGTCATCATAATACAGTACGCTCATTTTAACACAATCATTGCCATCCATTGTCACCAGAAACTTGGTACCAGACACAAAAAGTGACAGACTCATGTACTTCCAATGAAAACAGTCTTTTTTTTAAAAAAAAAATGTGTTTTATGAACAATGATTGGTTAACAGAGCACACACCCTCAGGCAGTCAGTCATGTGACCTCTCTATCTGCGATCTCAGTTGACTTGGTGCTGGTAAGGCATTGAGGCACCCACCTGCCCATAGTCGCTGGTGAGCTCGACGGTGCCAGCTCTTGAGGGGCCCACCGTGCATGGTAGCATCTGGTCCCCGTCCCGCAGCCACACACGGGCGCCCTGGCAAGGAGATGGCACATGGGGCAAGCATGGGGTGAGCACAGGGTGAGGATGGGGGTGAGAATGTGGGACACGGCACCAGCCATTGCAGAGCACTGCTCACTTTTGGGGTGACCACTCGGGCATGATGAGAATGGATGTAACATCTATCAGATAGTGTGCATACTCCTCGGCAGTATATTGCCTCTGTTTGAGTCTTTAAATAGCTTGTACAATGTTATGCCATTGTCCCAAACACCTTTTTTTCAGGAGTTGAGACTCGGAAGTCTAGTCAAACACTTTCATGCGTGATCTTTGCCCATAGTTTAATAAATTCAAAGGTGGCAACTCTAGTTGCTCACCTTCGTTAAACTCCAACCAGGCCTCACTAATGCTGCGTCCACAGAACCGCTCTTTGTGGTAGTTAAACGTTAATTCCATGAATGTTACATCAGCTATGGCACAAACAAGCAGACGGATTGTTATCTTGTTTAAACGCATGCGGGATTTTTACGTTGCCTGCAACTGCGCCGTACATTTTTTGTTTATCTCACGAGACGATAATACGTTGGGCTGTTTTTTTTATGAGCAACATAATGCATTGGTTTATGTAATGATGCTGGGTAACACACGTTTCGCAGCGGGAGAGGGCCTTGATGTTTAATCCATTCTAATGGGCTTTATTTCTTTGTAACCTTCTGTCAATGCATGAATGGAGGAAGGCCTTCCCATGCTGTGTCGGTTGTGGAGGTTATTTGACCATACTTCACCATGCTGGTCAATGTGGGTTGTTGGTAATAGGTTGGGATGGGGCAGTGGTGGTGGGGGGGGAGGGGATGGAGGTGTGGGGGTACCAGGACCAGTTCAGATATCACTCACCAATGATGTTCGTCATGGCCGGAAATCAAACTTAGGTCGCTGGGTTCGTGACACATTGCACTAAACCACTTCGGGTACCACTCGACAATGGTTTATAGTTAATTGGACGAAACATTTTTCACTGTTATGTTTTCATTAGCATTCCCGTATATAGCAGCTAGAGTGAATGTGTGAATGACATAATATGTGAATGTCTTCAGTGCTTTCAGCCAGAACTGTGTGGGTTGGCGACCCAGAAAATATTTCCCCACCCAGCACGCCACGTGTTGCCCTCTCCCAGCCTACGAGCAACCTAGGAAACGTGCCGTGCAAAATTAACCTGCAGGTGTAGTTGTTGAATGACGGTCGTCTGACAAAATAAAATCGAGTATACAACAAACATCACACATTACATTGTTATATTACGCTTACAATAATGCGGCATCTCATAAATAAATAGCTGGTGGTGTGCATGATAACTGGACATAGCTCATCGGATTCCTCCAGTATAAATAAAGATTATGATTATATAAACATCGCACATTTATAACGGTAAGAGGTGAAGTAAAAATGTAATCCAAATGTATTTTAGACCACCGAAAAAAAAAACAAGAGCGGCCATATTATTCACGAGCCAGCACTTCTGGCAACGCTGTGTCAGAAAATATATGACGAGGCCAGCGGATGCCTCCCTCGACTGTAAGAGTCAACTCGTGCAGTGCAGAGCATTTCCCCTTCGCTGGGAGGCTGTCTCGAAGACTCGCCACCCAGAATTGTGTCACTCCAGCTAGTCTCTCTGTCATGGCAGTGACATCACTTCTGCTGTGCATTTTTGTTGCAGGAACGCTTTCTATGCTGGGTGGCAGCTGCTTGTTTCGTTAAATGTCGTGGATAAAAAAAACACTGCACGGATGGAGCAGTCAATTACATATATATGTCGCAGTCTACTCTTCCCCTACTGCCGGACGCCTTGGAATAGGTGGCGGTTACCCACACTTTACCCCACCACAAAAGACCTCCCAATCGATTAAATGCGGTATACTTATTTACACTGCTGGATGGACAGAAGCAGTGGTGGTGGTGATGGATTAAAAAAAAAATTACCATTGTAATTAAACCGATGTGCAATCACACCCCATGGCAGCATCTCAGGATCAGTCAATATATTTCAGTAGAAAAGTGTTCTGGTGAGTAACCGAGGTAGGAAACATTAGAGTGTAAAAATCGACTGCAATGGAAAGAGGATATAAGGGCATAAGGCCACGTTGCTCATTATAGTAACTGTGAACAATTAAGAGTATTAAAATACAAATAAAAAAACCAATTGCACTTCCTGCCTTTGTAGAATAATAATCGTGCAAAATGAAGTTAAAATAAACTATCATTCACACAGGGCGATTACAGTCTGTTTATGACATCAAAATAAAACAAGGAGTAATATGACAGCTAATTGCTGCTAAATTACTGATGTGTGCAAAAATTCCGAATTCGGACAATTCGTTGAGTAAAAATAAACATAATAAACACTTAATGTTATGCTCACAGAGTGCTGAATGTAATTTTCTCAGAAATGTGGCAGATTGTTTTTGGGAACCTCAGGGTGTAACTGTACAGTAATAATACAGATACGCATTATAGCAAATTATTGTATTACTGCATAGGTTACTCTGTTGCACAGTACAGCTCTCCGATGTGTTTTTGAGTTGTACCACGTGTTAGTCGAGCAGAATGAATTTCCATCTTTAGGAACTTAATTTTCTTGAAAAAGCTCCCAGCACATGGAGTGAAATGTTGGACATCATACCACGTGGTTACAACTCGAAAACACATCACAGAGCTTAGTTATTTTAACGGTGAAACTTATTTTTTTCTCTCATTTATTGTATTAGATATGTTATTGTTATTACTGAATTAGATATATATCTTAACCTCTTTGTCCAAATAAAGTAACAATAGTATTAATAATGCAATTGGAGTACAGTACTTTGAAAACATGGATTTAAACAAAAGAAGGTTTGTTGCCAAAACCACTTGAGGAAAGTTGGACGGATCCCTTTGGCTGCCTGACATCACTTTCGGAGGCAATGATAATCATAGATGCTGATAAAAGGGAGAGTTTGGGATAAAGGTGGTTTGGTTGCTCAAATGCCCATGCCAGGTACACGTTTCTCCAAATTCTTAACAAACATGCTCCGTTGGTTAGATTTAAAACTAAAGGCAACCGCCCACTATGGTATGATCCTTTGATTACAAAGCTCATGAAAACTAGGGACAAGGCTTGGGCATGTGCTCAGAAAAGTAATTTGGTAAATGACTGGCTAGAATACAGGATTTTAAGGAATAGATGCGTAAAAAAAATACGGCATGCAAAAAATGCCTATTTTTCCTCCACTCTCCTGGAATCACATGGAAATGCCAGGATTTTTTGGAAAACAATCAAATCTATCAAAAAGGCATCCAAAACAGAAAATCTGCCCGTTGAGCTTCACCGAAATGGGGAATATTTTTCAGATCCGAAAAAAATAGTTGACAATTTTAACCTTCATTTTTCTGAAGCTGGTAATCTTTTTGATAATGTATTGGGAGTCACCCCTGCTCCTGCAAATTCCTACACCCCTGTCCAAACATTAAACAAATTTAGTTTCCAACCAATCCACGAAAGTAATGTTCTGAAACAACTGTCCTACCTCAAAGGGTCCTCCTCTACCGGAGCAGATAGTTTTCCCGTCTTTGCTCTACTAACTGTTGGTCACCTAATATACAAACCTATAGCCCATATTTTCAACCTGTCCATCAAAGAAGCATCAGTTCCTCTAGAATGGCAACATTCCTATGTCCGTCCACTTCACAAAGGGGGCCCTAAAGATGATCCCAATAACTACCGACCTATCTCAATTTTGTCCCCATTGATGGAAATTTTAGAAAAATGATTGAACTACCAAATTAGCAGTTTCCTGTCCACCAACAATCTACTACATCTAAAACAATCTTGGTTCTGGAAAAAATACAGCACCACATCTGCTGCATTAGACTCTTTGAATCAAATTTACAATAGCCTTGATAATAAGCAGTACTGTGCCTGTCTTTTTCTTGACCTGTCCAAAGCTTTTGATACAGTTGACCACAACACCCTGCTTAGTAAACTAAGTTGCCTCGGTTTTTCCGAAAACACAGTACAATGGTTAAAAAATTACCTCTTTTCTCGCACCCAAACTGTATTCACAGATGGTTGGAGGTCAAACAGTGTTAAGATAACAAAAGGGGTTCCACAGGGTTCCATCCTTGGCCCCCTCTTGTTCTCTCTTTATGTCAATGACTTGGGCACTGAATTGGATCATTCCAGGGTAAATCTTTTTGCAGATGACACGATACTGATTACTGCTGGCCGCTCTCCGGATGACGTGATTGCCAAGCTCCAGGGTGATTTCAACAAACTACAACATCAGCTAGTTTATCTTAAACTAGTCCTGAATACCTCCAAAACCAAGGTGCTATGTTTCTCTCCGGGACTAAAGCAGGAAGTTATTTTTCCCCAATTACATTCCTTGAATAATTATCAAATAGAGCAAGTCAAGATCTATAAGTATCTTGGGGTCATCCTGGATTCAAAACTTAGTTTTGAAGATCACATTGATTATATTGGTAAAAAGACAAAAATAAAAATTGGTTTTCTGTATCGACACAAGCACTGCTTCCCCCCAATGTTCCGTTTGGAATTGATAAAAGCTACCATACTGCCTCTACTTGACTACTGTGACATCGTGTATAAATCAGCCCCAAGTACTGTACTGAAGAAGCTTGATTCCATCTATCACTCGGCCTTAAGATTTGCATTGAACTGCCCATATAGGACTCACCACTGTGATCTCTACATTGGGTCAAACTTAACATCTCTTAATGTTCGACGGCTTGTGCACCAGATCTTATTTATTCACGGTGTACTTACAAAAAATTCCGCAGACTACCTACTGGATCTCCTCTCTGTTTCAAAGAACAAATTTGACCTCAGGTCTTTGCTCATTTACCAGCTTCACATTCCCTATTGCCGTACAAAACTGGAGGAAGGGCCTTTGCTATTGATGCCCCCAGGGTCTGGAATGCTATTGCCAATAAACTGCAACTTGAATCACTACCTATGAGATCTTCACTCAAAACTGCTCTAGAGGAGTTGTACACCCCTAACTGCCACTGCTATTCAGTGGCCTAAAATATGGCTCTAGATTTTGGTGTTATAATTTATTTATGTAATTTATTGTTAAAAATTCGGTCACAGTCCCTATGATCACTGTTACATTGGATTTATGGCTTTTATTTTGGTGATTTCGAAAAGTTTTTTTTGTTTTGGCCATGTTTTCTTTATTGTAGTACGGAGTTAGACTGATGGCGTTAATCTTAGTTGTCTTGTGGTTGTTGTTGTTATTTGACTTGCATCCCACTGGGATTTTTGCACACAGTGTTGGTGTACGGTGCTATTTCAGGAATATTTTGATATTTTTTTCCTGTATTTTCTGTTTGCACAGTCACATAATCACTTTAAGATGTTTTCTTGTTCATGTTTTTTGTTTGTTGCGGTTGCACCCGATTCAAGAGCCGAATGGCTCACAGGGCTATACCAAATAAATGAACTATGAACTATGTCGTGGCAATGAGCCAGCAACCTCTGTGATCTTCGGTTTAGATTCAGGGAGCGAACTGTGCTTGAGCCAGGGCTATCGAGCCAGTTGATGGTCTCAGCCACCAACATTCTGGTTGTATTGATATGCTACGAAAACACCCCTTTGCTGGGCATATTAAAGGTACGCACCGATTGCTGAAGGAAAGGCCTGAGCAAAATGAATTTAGAAGTAATTCCGTGACGTCATTTTCAATCTCCGACACAAGGTTGCACAATGATAGCTGTGCCAGTTCCAAAAGTGAATTTCTTCATCTCATTACATGACACCTATAAATACAATGGGGTTTGTACAATTTGGGGGGAAAAAAACATCTATCTTTTATTGGAAGACATGGCAGTTGGAAAGAAACTTAGGTTACCAGGGCATATGACCAGGCCACGAACCCTCACTGATCGCCCTATAAAGATGTGTAGTTCAACAATGTGACATGATGTCAATGTAATGATATATCATAATACTGTGTACACAAACCTTCTTTTATATATAAATCATAGAGTTCTATGCAGTGTAAATATCGTATACAGGGCAGCTTACTATGAATGTGTTTTTATTTAAAAAAAAATATGCCAACATGTGGAAGCTGCTGCTGCTGCATGATGCGCTGGTCGTTCTGCCCTGGATTTAATGGTTCTTTCAATCCCAGTGATTATTATGGCACACAGTTTGTGTACTGCGGTGAACTAGAATAAGGTCAAAACTGCGTTAACATGTGATGATGCCTATAAGATTTACTGTATGCATGCATACATGACCATTTACAAATTGATACACAATCTGGCCAGGTAAAACACATCAATACAACACTCATTTGAATGTATACAGCATTTAAATGCCACCGCATCTCAATGCACTGTAGGAAAAGGAAGACATTTGTGTTATGAGATTGTGGGGAAGAGGAAGGGGTTTTTTTAAGTGAAAGGGGGAAGTAAGTGGGAAGACAGTACAGGGAGAGAAGAATTGTGTACGGAAAAAGATGTAAGAATATATGAAAGCAGTCATTGTTGAAGGAAAAAAGGAAGGCCTTAAGCCTGGATTTGAATGGAGGGATCGAGTCAGCAGTGTAGACAACCAGAGAGGAAGGGGCCTCCCATTGAGCAGAGGTTGGCTGGATGGATTTGACAGGAGATATTCGTTGTTGGAGTAGAGGAGATGTGGAGAATAGGGTGAGAGAAGAGGGGACAGGTGGGCAGAGTTAAATACATGGTGATTCTTCAATATGGTGATGTTGTAGTTGACTAGGGACTGAATCGGGTCTCATGAGAGGAATATGAGAACTGATGTGATCTGGTCTCGATTATGGTTGCGGGTGATACGTTTTACGGTGGAATTCTGGATAATATGGAGTTTGAAGGTGAGGAATTTGAGGAGGCTGTATGTAGTGGGGAGAGTTGCAGTAGTAAAGGAGACAGGTGATGAAGGCTTGGATAGAGCTCTTTATCTACAGAGGGAGTAAGAGAATGGTGGGTGTAGGGATATCTCACAGGTGTATAAAGTATGTTGAACATATTTCATACCGTACATAGCCAACCGTGTTAATCGGAGGTGGAGGTAAGAGGTCCTGCAGAGTTGAGTTGTGAGAGGAGAAATAGTATTCACCATTTAGGATGACACCCAGGTTTTAGAAAATTTTGGCAAGTTTAACACCAGTGTTTCGGAGGAGTACGTTGTAGGTGGAGTCTTTATTAAGGACTGATTTCCGGCCAATGATGAAGACTCGTGCTTTTGGTGCATTGAACGCGATAACGCCAGAGCTTATCCACAACGCAGTGTAAAAGAATGGACAGCGATTAGGCTGGATATGTAAAGCTGTGTGCCATCAGTATAGAAATTAGGATCAATATTACCAAACAGAAGAAAGTATGATTGAGGATATCCATATGCAAACACAGACGATCACACAACTCACATCGATGTGATTGCACACACACACCAAGGCTCACACTGACAGAAGACGTGAGAGAAGAGCCACAAGCATTTTCACAAATAGACACATTTACCCCTGTGGTCACAATTTTCAGAAATAAAAACCCCTGCTGGCAAGTAGAGGTCTAATGCAATGGACTGCAGGGCAGTGATAAGAGCCTGGATATGGTACAGTGAGGGAAAAAAGTATTTGATCCCCTGCTGATTTTGTACGTTTGCCCACTGACAAAGAAATGATCAGTCTATAATTTTAATGGTATGTTTATTTGAACAATTAGAGACAGAATAACAACACAAAAATCCAGAGAAACGCATGTCAAAAATTTTAGAAATTGATTTGCATTTTAATGAGGGAAATAAGTATTTGACCCCTCTGCAAAACATGACTTACTACTTGGTGGCAAAACCCTTGTTGGCAATCACAGAGGTCAGACGTTTCTTGTAGTTGGCCACTGGGTTTGCACACATCTCAGGAGGGATTCTGTCCCACTCCTCTTTGCAGATCTTCTCCAAGTCATTAAGGTTTCGAGGCTGACGTTTGGCAACTCGAACCTTCAGCTCCCTCCACAGATTTTCTATGGGATTAAGGTCTGGAGACTGGCTAGGCCACTCCAGGACCTTAATGTGCTTCTTCTTGAGCCACTCCTTTGTTGCCTTGGCCGTGTGTTTTGGGTCATTGTCATGCTGGAATACCCATCCACGACCCATTTTCAATGCCCTGGCTGAGGGAAGGAGGATCTCACCCAAGATTTGACGGTACATGGTCGGTCCATCGTCCCTTTGATGCGGTGAAGTTGTCCTGTCTCCTTAGCAGAAAAATACCCCCAAAGCATAATGTTTCCACCTCCATGTTTGACGGTGGGGATGGTATTCTTGGGGTCATAGGCAGTATTCCTCCTCCTCCAAACACGGCGAGTTGAGTTGATGCCAAAGAGCTCCATTTTGGTCTCATCTGACCACAACACATTCACCCAGTTGTCCTCTGAATCATTGAAATGTTCATTGGCAAACTTCAGACGGGCATGTATATGCGCTTTCTTGAGCAAGGGGACCTTGCGGGCGCTGCAGGATTTCAGTCCTTCACGGCGTAGTGTTACCAATTGTTTTCTTGGTGACTATGGTCCCAGCTGCCTTGAGATCATTGACAAGATCCTCCCGTGTAGTTCTGCGCTGATTCCTCAACGTTCTCATGATCATTGCAACTCCACGAGGTGAAATCTTGCATGGAGCCCCAGGGCAAGGGAGATTGACAGTTCTTTTGTGCTTCTTCCATTTGCGAATAATCGCACCAAATGTTGTCATCTTCTCACCAAGCTGATTGGCAATGGTCTTGTAGCCCATTCCAGCCTTGTGTAGGTCTACAATCTTGTCCCTGACATCCTTGGATAGTTCTTTGGTCTTGGCCATGGTGGAGAGTTTGGAATCTGATTGATTGATTGCTTCTGTGGACAGGTGTCTTTTATACAGGTAACAAGCTGAGATTAGGAGCACTCCCTTTAAGAGTGTGCACTCCCTTTAAGAGTGTGCTCCTAATCTCAGCTCGTTATCTGTATAAAAGACACCTGGGAGCCAGAAATCTATCCGATTGAGAGGGGGTCAAATACTTATTTCCCTCATTACAATGCAAATCAATTTATAACATTTTTGACACGCGTTTTTCTGGATTTTGTTGTTGTTATTCTGTCTCTCACTGTTCAAATAAACCTACCATTAAAATTATTGACTGATCATTTCTTTGTCAGTGGGCAAACATACAAAATCAGCAGGGGATCAAATACTGTTTTCCCTCACTGTATCTATTCCGTGCTCCGATTCATAAAAGATAACCGCAAAATAATATGCACTGTATTTGTGTTTTGATGACGTTCTGTAAATGCTGCGTTTTTATGTTATGTGCCAATCCCCTTGTGAATGTGTTTCATGTATAAATACTGTGATGAAATATTTTACTTCCATGTAAAAAATAGTCGCTTTATATGCCACTGTAGTTTGCAGTGAACATCTACCAATTAGGAACACTTGCTCAACGCACCATTCACCAAATCGTACAATATCTGTATGGGGATGGAGCTGTTGCAGAGTCGGTAGTTCACTGCACGATGAACCCGTTGAACAGAGTTCAATTCCCCCACCATGGCTAAGCATCAGTGGTGAGTGATATCTGATCCGGTCCTGGCTCCACCTTTCCCCTTCTCCAACCCGCAGACTGCTAAATTTATCCAATTAATTCCAGATCACAGCACAGTACTTACACCATCATACATATAAGGTCGTTTAACTGCGCTGAATGTGGATGTTGGTCATGTGTTTGATGTTTTCTGTAAGTTAGCTTTTATATAGATTATAAATTCATAATTGGATCACTTCCATATAAACTGAACTTTCATGTCAGAGGTAAACAGTTGAATGCGAGTCTACAATAAGAAGACTTAAAAGCAGAGAAAATGTACAATGTTATAAAAAATATATATAAGCTTCATCTAATTTTCTCCCACGAGAACTTGAGCATTTTTGTTCAGAGCAAAGTGAAGGATGCACGCCGATGTGCCGGGGAACCCGCATTCTGTGAAATCGCCAAATCCAGAAACGGCTTATATCTGCCAACCACAAGTGCAGCCAGCCTCAGCTGTTTGCGTTGATATTGCTAAACTCACAGCAACTATGGTTGACACTGATATGTCCATTTTACGGTAAAAATTGTGGGCGGGTCTTGTCACATTGGTCAGTAATTTTATTTCGGCTAAGGCCCGTTGAGCTTAAGAAGCTCTTTTCCATGGTGACCCAGCCAAAGTGGCTGAGCACGTTACACGGGAAAGAAAAGTTTACAGCGTTTTATCGAACAAACGATACAACGGTGCAAGCACATTACATGCAAAGGCAGGATTTACAGAGCTTGCATAGAATCAAAACATGGCCAGTTTATAAACAGGACTAATACATCATAAGAATAATAATAATAATAGATGATGATAATAATATAAATAAGCCAAACTATGTACATTGGAAATCTAGCATTGAGCACTGTAAGAGAGAAAAATGAAATTTTCATTCATTTGATTCTGTAAATATGTTTACATGTAACAATTGAATAATGAGCAAAAAAATGCTGCACTGACACTCGTAAGCATTTTGCGCTGATAAACAGGTAGAAAAGAGGATTTGAGTGCCTCTCACATCTGCCCAGACATTCTCAACTTATATCCAATGTCAACGCGATGCACGTCACCAACTTAACTATAAACCACGTGTTTTTTGCGCCCGTCTGGGTTTTGGCTGTGATAAGTTATAAATGCATATCAATCCACAGCCATTTCCCACCCACACCAAACCCACCGAAAGGGAAGTTGATAACACCGTATGGTGCAAAGGATAAACTGCTGTTGTTTTATGATGCCAATACAGCATAAACGATAGCTACTACTGCAATTATTATATTTTAACAGAGTAAAACAAATACAGTACATGCATTTTTACCTTTGCAAAGTGCATCGCATCATATAAAAAATACACCCAAAGAGAAACACTTTAATCTAAATTATAGATCGTTACTTAAAATTTATATTAAAGTAATTTTAGCATACAAATGTTAATTTACAGTGAAAGAGTGCAATTGGCATCCAGTGCCAACACATTTATAACAACGGTGCCATTGAACAGACACAATGTAAGTCTCGAGTCATGATGGAAAAAGGAAATCAATCTCTCCACCATTTACCACTCCATTAAAACAAATATGACAATAAAGTGTTGAACAGTAGTGGCATCCAGCGATATCCCAGGAAATTTTGCACCCCTTGCAACCAAAAGCCATTTCACCAAAATGACTGCAGTTTGTTGAATTGACAAATTATGCTTGTGGATCTTCCTTAAGGAACAAATTACTGGCTTCCAAAGTTTAACAGTTTTATATGTGTCAAAATATATATTTAGAACAATGCGTGCAAAACATATACAGTAGCTTGTAGCTGAATGTGGGCAATGCACAAGGACTTTTTGGAATTCTCCATCACGGGCACTGCACGTGATTAATAAAACATTCACAACGGTCATCTGAAAATCGAACATCCTTTACCTGGAAAAGTTTGGCATAAAAATAAAGTGCTTTGAATTAATTATGAAAGTGGGATCAGCAAACACAGCTGGGCCAGAAGGACACTGCCATGCGCATACTCAGCAGTCGTTCCTGCATTTTCAGAGCTGCTTTGAAGGGATAATATGAGCTATTAACAAAATGTATATTTTATTAAACACAAAAGAAAAAAAGATGGCAAACTCTCTCCACAATATAAACATTTATAGCACCATACTTATTATTGTTATTGGAATAAATTACCCGGAATATTCCCAATCTCCTCAAATGTCATTCCTGTACTGTACTAACATATAACCCACATATCTATGCGCCCCCACCTCCACCAACCCACACTGACCTCTGAATGCTCAAATAACCTCCATGACCAGCATGGTGTGGGGAGGCCCTCATTCAGCAGTGGATAGAATTGTACCGTTATTTCAGCTGGAGTGGTGGAGGAGTGGGCTGCGCATTTTTCTATGAACCTTGCGACGCGAGTATGGATTCCCAGCCCCTGTTAACATCGGGGCCGAGCGAAACAGTGTCTGAACTTGTCCTGGTGCCCCCCTCCATCCCCAACTAGCCATAGTGGTGAAGGTGAAACACACCTGATGGCCAACACTAGGAAAGCCTTTATCCAGTAGCAGATTTCTAATGGATATACAGTAAACGATTAGTACAGTGCAATGTGTATACGCTGCAAGCACACCTTACCATGCGCAGTTCTGATATAAGTAATACAGTACATCCTCACATTATTTCAGTGCCTCCATCTTTTTGTTATAGAGGCACCCAAAATCACCCCACTGGCCCCCACGGGTGCCACCCCCCGCCACCCATCAGCGCCACTCATGGCACTTTAAAATCTTGGGGCGTTGTTGTGTATTCTTGTGTTTTGTCGCTGCAACGTGGCACTGACGTTCCCCATGCACATTTTTAAAATGTATCATGCACGGTATCCATGTGAGGGCCTACCCCCCTACCATTTCCCAGTAGGCTATGGCCTCCCCATCTCCTGGGAGGCGTGATCCATGGGTTGAAAACCACTGCATTACACAAATGGGGTTAAAGTCAATGTTTGTATACAAGCTCACTCATAATATAAGCACACACGGCCTCGTTGCCACAGTGTGCTTATATCCAGCTTCTGCTATGGTATTTTTGTAAAATATCATTCATTTTTGTACATTGGGAACATACTACTGTGCAGTTTTACATTTCTTCCTTGGCAAGTTAGTTCTGCATGGTATAGTACTTTCATTATTGTAATGTATATGCCTTTAAAGTGTCTTGTATAACAACATCCTCTGTTTATATATATGAACTCCACATTATACATACATTTTTATTCAAAATCTATTTGTCCTACTGCTGAAAAAATGCAATGGTGGTAACATTCCATATCCAATGCTAGCAATGTAGTGTATAAAGAACAAACATTGTTTTATATCTGATATTGCACAGAGTTGTTTATAATTTAAATAACAGACGTCTTCATCCATTACAAGTGACGAGCCTATGTTAGGAGTCTGGAACCGGAACCAGCATTGTTTGGTATCCCTATCAAGAAGGAGACAAGGATCAAAACAATGTGCCAACAGCCAAAGTAGCAGCACATGGCAGCTAGCCATACAAATCAGCAGAGATAAACATAAGAGAAAGTACACACCCGGCCCTCTGTGTCAAAAAGAAAAAAAAAGCAGCTGGCTGAGCCCGGCTGCATTAAAGAAAGGAAATCTGGTTTGCCATTCCACTGGTTAAGGGCATCACTGGCGCAGCAGCAGCCCTACCACTGTGCCTGCGTGTGGCGGATGGGGGTTCATAAGAAATGCTTCACTTGGCACAATGCAAGGAGATGCGCTCCCTCTCCGATACCCAACACAACGTCTGTGTCATTTCCCCAACCCATGTTTATTTCCCCTAAAGCTCCGCAGAAAACTGCTGAAAGGAACACTGCGCAATTTGCTTAGTCTACAGGACAGTTGTTGATGATACACTTGGCAGAGCAGCAGCGTTCCAGTCATAAAATCGTCGGTTTCATTCCCGGCCGTATTGACTCAGCTCATCAACCCATGGGAGTGAATGAAATTCCCGTCATGTGGTTAGTGGACATGTGACGATGCCATAGATTAATTGGATTAAAATATATTCTTAAGATCATGACTCGTGTCTGAAATAATTTACAATGTTCAGTATGCTCATCGTTTTCTGTTACATTTAGGATAACAGTGTACAAAATAGTACAACCGAGAATAACAAATATGAGCGAGATGGGAAATATAATGTAAATAAAAGATCATTGATTTTAGTTTACTCAACTGTGACCCTGAATGATGAAAATTCATAGAACTGCTGGGAATGGAGATAGAGGAGGACGACATTTTACTTGCCTAACCATTGAAGCACTTCATATGAAATCGTGGAAGAGTTACTTGTCCCTACCAATACAAATTCAATGAATTATATGGATTCATGCGAAATAAGAGCCATTGAAAAAAATATGCATGTTAGAGATTCACCAGCAGAGCACACTTACCTGACACCCCGACAGTTAGATTAAATGTTTACAGAGCGCATTTTTTTTATTTACTCAGTGAATGATAAATCACAAAAAATCTCTCTTTAGTTTCAAGGCATTTGTGGAAATGAGAGGTTTCTATGAAAGATGTTTTTTTGCCTACCCTCTCATGTCGTTCCGCTCCCATTACAGCGACCTCGCGTTATGTTTATCCACTGACAAGGGACGCGAGTTTTTCATTCGAGATTCATTCAGCACTGGCATAAACATGACCCCGGTGGGTACCTCCCCAGTGCACGAGGCTAATTGTCTCTGGCTGACACGCTTATCAGGAGCCATGTGGCAGGAGAAATCTGAGCTGTTTGAAAAGCCACTTGGTGCATCATCATTGTTCTAGGATTTTCTCTTTTTGGCAATTAGCTGGAAGATTTTGTAACCTTTTTGTTTTGTTATAGACTATATTTTCCAAAGAAAGACAACAAAGAGTTATGCTTTTGGGGGGTAGGGGAGGTTGAGTAGTGGCAAAGCGGCGAACGCGATGCGGTATGAACCCAGAGAACTGAATTTGGTTCCCAATGGTATCTAAAATCAGTGGGGTTTGATATCTGAAATGGTCCTCCCTGGGTCCCCCCCCATTCACAAACATGCATTGACCAGCGTGGTGAAGTATGGTCAAACAACCCCCATGAATGATGCGGCATGGGGGGCCCTCATCTAGCAGTTGATCGACAAAGGGCTGGGAATTACCAACGTATTATGAAAGCGTATTTGACGCAATTTGTGATTTCACGCACGTGTTATCACGTTAAACAGAAACCTGCCTGACAAGTCCGTTAGAATAAAATTAGCGGAAAAAATTAGATTATCGACTTGTCATGATCAATATCATTCTATTGAAATAGCAATGGTTTGTGCATGGAATACAGAGCATGGAATTATTCAGCCGCTGTCACAGGTCTGCTAAGTGAATGGGGACAAAGGCCTGAGACACTCACCGGCTCTCCGAGTGAGAGCCGGTGAGCAGCCTTTTCTCCTATGAATGCTCTAAGCAAAAGCAATCGCAAACCCTGGGCAGAACTCTCATAAAACCACAACTAACTTCCCATTTTCCATAAAATAAATAGTTTTCCACAAAAACAAGGCTTGTGAAATATTAATTGTAAATATCTATTTTTTTTCTCCCACTCTAGTAAAAAAATTGCGGAATAATTTTAACATGTGACGGCGTACAAGAGTAAAATAAGAAAATAGAATATATTCCAATGCGAATAAAATTTTGAACTTGTACACCATTTGTGGGTGTGTCATATACAAGTAGTTTCTCTGTACAGTATTGTAATGTTATAATTTAAATTATTCCAAAGCATTAAAATGTATGCTTGACAATCATCATTCTCTGTGATCTATCCGCTATTGGATGAAGGTCTTGCAAAGCCGTCAGCATCCCTCAATGAAACAAAGATCTCCCGTATATCCTTAACAGACTTTCGGGGCGAAATGTTGTTAGCGAGCACCTATGAAGGCCGGGACAGTACACAGAGGGGTGGGTGGCCAGCATCACGCCTTTGTCACACACCACACCAGGTACTAATTTGAGGCTGAGTCGACATAGGGGAGACCCAGGACCGGTTCAGATAAATCGTCACTGGTGATGGCCGTGTGAATCGAACTCGGGACGCCAGGTTCGTAGTGCAGCGCGCTAACTACAACACTACCGTTCACCACCACAATCCATCTGGCTCCTGCACAGCTGATCTCGTCCTCTTGGGCATGTTCCCTCCTTTGGCTGTTATTGTAAAGCAGCGTTTTTTTTTTACAAAAGCAGCCAAAGGACTACTTTACAATACTCTCATGTAAATATTTTAGTCTGGACACAGAACATATTGTTAAGTCCTACATTCATCCTCAAATACATGCGAGTTTATTGGACCGAGCATCCGATTAACACTTTGCTTAGAGACAAGAGGCAAAACACGGGCATTTACAGCTCAAGTCAGCGGCTCACAAGTTTCCACACCGTGCCACCAAAAGGACTATCCGGAGGGGGTCTAAGTCTGGCCGTCACCTATCAATCACCCAAGGCAGCAGACGAGCATGGCTCCACACGTGGGGGCTCCCATTGAAGTGGCGGCACCACAGATGGCACGCCAAATGTCACTGGCCTCTGTGAATAAAAAAAATATAAAACAGCGCCGCTTGCTCCCTCTCTGGCCTGTTGCCAGCAGCTAATGGTTATGGACTCCTTTTCAAAGGACATTGCACCTTTTATTAAATTCCAACAAAGCTTTGTTTGCTGTTTACACAAACCCCGCTAATTTTGTTTTTGTTTCTTATATTCCCCACATTGAAACGCCAGACTCTCTGTTTTTCGGAGGTTTGCTGGAAGGAAACACCCTCAGCCTCCATCATCACCCTGCTGCTCCTCCTCAAGCAACTGTACTAACGTGGTTATTTCATTCGGCTGATCTCAGACCACCAGCTGTCGGGCTGAGAGTGCAGTCATTAAAATGAATTAGAGAGGCAGGGGCTGCACTACTGGCTTTAATCTAGTTAACAAATGGCACGGTCACAAGACTAAAGTGCAATTGCACGGCCAATGACAAAAGACAGTATATACTACAAGATCATGTGAGTATTTTGTTCATCCTTGCTACGGATACAGTCAAATTATGTTGCCAAGGGTTATAAGTTCCATTCGTGTGAATCACGGTGTCTAGCAACACCGATGTAACTTGACAGAATTTGCTTAACGCAGCATTTAAATATTATTCAACAAGAAGGAAGACCAAGCTCGTAATTTGTTTAATCATATGCAGTAATGGGTGCACCACAGTTCGTCGATCAGCAGGTCGTGTGTGGTGGGGTAAAGTGTGGGTACTCCCACCTTGCCCAAGATGTATGGTCAGCATGAAAGAGTAGGCCAAAATACCCTCTTACAGGGGGTGGGGGGCTCTCTTGACTTGACGCAAGCCATAAATTGTAGAGCTGCACTTTTACCTTAATACAGTAATCACTTTTCATTCTGTGCAAAACTAAGTTGTGATGTGGTAAAATCACCTTGTTAAAAATACTGTAAACAATATTGTGTTGACGTGTGTTTGTACGAGCGGTGCAGTTTTACTATACAGTAAGGTAAAAGGCTCTTTTTTTGGGTGACGTAATCTGCATAGACCTATTGTTCTCAATCCGGGCTGTGTTACAGAAAATGGTTGAAAGATCAAAGATCAAACACGTTTTGGTTTGCTACTGTAACGTACGCTTTTTGGGATTGTGGCTTCCGAATAACACGGATGCGATTGTCAGCCGTGATGCAATTACGCAATTACACGTGCCATTTGGGCAATGAAGCATTGGCAGCACTGATCAACGTAGAAGGGACCACATGAGTCACAAGAAAAATGGTAAAAATGTCACTTCTCAAATTACTATCCGGATGCTGATCGCAACTGGGATGCAATAAATAAATTAGGGCGTACAATCAGGCTCGGAGCAATACACTTTCACGTGAGCATGCAGATTCCCAATGTACTGTATGTGTCCTTTTCATACACATTACAAGAGGGAAAAATGTAACGATGATGCTAAATGTCGCTATACGCAGCAATAATAGTTATGTGCAAATCAATAAGATAATCCATGTGCCTTAACATTTAGGATAGAAAGCATTTAAGCATTCAAAATATGAGGCAACCATGTCGCACGAATGTAAAATCAGCATATTGCAGCTTCCCAATGCACACACATAAAGTGTTTAATTCAGTAATGGGCTGTATTTTGCAAGCTGAGAGCCCATTGAGCCAACAGTCTCATTTGCATACGCGGGGGTCTAATGACTCAAGTGTAAGACGATGCCTGCATTCCCCACATTCGCCAATGAGCCGAAGAGCATTTAAAAAAAAAACAGTGTTGGCATCTGCAAACACCAGTCAATTCCCCCATGCCCAGGGGAGTGTGGATGGAGTCGAGAGGCAGGATGGAATAAGAGGGTGGGAGGAGCAAATCAATCGAGTGCCATAAATTCTTGGTTTATATTTAAAAGCTAAAACCCAGGTTTTGGGTTAAAAAAGTCCAGAGGTGGCGGTGGGAGGCTCCCGTGTGGCCTCTCACTTGGACGCTGTTGAATTTGCGAGGCAACGCTACCGTGAATCACTGCCCACCGAAGCCTCGTTAACCAGACTCAGATGGTGCGCAGCCTCAACACTTGGCATTTGCGGAATTATATTTTCACAGAGCCCATTGGGTCCCATTAAGCAAAGCTGTGCACATTTCAATTATCTAAAGTGTATTTTTAACCCCCCCCCCCCCCCCCAGAACAGAAACGCCGGGCAGTAAAATAATGAGTACTGTTATGTTGACTTAACATAACAGTACTCATTGCAAAATGCTACATTTTGTAAATGTAATTAAAGATGTTTTCTCCGTACAGAATTATTAGTGAGTTTCAAACAAACATCCGTAAAAATATGCAGACAAAGTATGTAAGCACAGTGCTCCTATATTACTTGATTTGAATCAGTGATTGATAAAAAACGTGGTTTATAGTAAATGTAGCTTGTGCATCTCGTGATGCTACATTTTCAAAATAAAAAAATTTGGATTAATTTTTCTCCGCTCAATAATTTTCAACTAAAATGAGCACATTTGTTCAGGCATTATTCAGTCATCCGGAAAATATCCCTGCCATATAAATACATACTCTGTGGGTCTTTCGGTGAATTACTGCAGTCACGAAAGCTTTAAGTCAACATATAAATACATATAGTATTTGTCTATATTGTTTTATTACGCTTACCCATTCACACATTTCCTGCTCAGCTGTTCAAAAGAATATCCATTATGTTATAATATCAACACATGTTAGCTCATAGCAAGTTAATACATTGTAATGTGTAGATACTTGTATAAAAAAATATAGTGTACATTGCTAAGGGTGTGGAACCAGTTCCAAAGTCAATAAATCAAGACTTTTGGCCCCACTTTGTCCAGGATCCGGTAATATGGAAGGAAATGGTAGCTGATCTCAACAAAGACAGGAAAACAACTCACAGCAGCCACGGTGGATTTCAAACAACCCGCAGCAGATGCTGCAGCATGAGCTGTCAACTCCGTCATGATCCCCCCCCCACCTCGTGACGTGGCGCAAGGATAATACCGCTGCAGTGATCACGCCCGTCCGTCTGTGCGAAACCCGCGTCAATTGCGCCTTGTGTGTCTGTCTCAGTGCCAAAACGGGGACCCTGTCCTTCTGTCTGCGTCATTGCCAGCATCATCCCGGCCTCCAGTCTCCACGCCCCAACTCCCTGCCGAGTTCCAATAGCGACACCGCAATGATCGCCGTTCTCGCACCACCCACGTGCCCCCACGACTCCCGTGTTTAAAAAGTCAACAACCCAGCTGTAGTCACCAATGTCTCACCCACACTTCCTGCCTCCGGTGAGACAGCGGCTCGACCCAGACTCTCAACGCCACGCTTTCGTCTGAAATGTTAAACCCAGGCTCGCGGAAACCGTATACTTTTTTTTAGGTTCAGCCTTTCCACCCCAACCATCTAAAGTCCGCGCCAGTCAATAAGTTACTTGCTGTAACGACTGTGGGCGTTTAAATTAAGGCGGGATATGGAACACCGCGCTGTGAACACTCTTAACCGTGATGTACATTTTCGTCGTTTAATAAGTTACTCAATGATGTATACAGTTTAACACAGACTACTGTGGAAAATATGCATGTGTCTCTGTGTCCAGAGTACTATTCAAAGTGTCATAGGTAATGGTACTGAGTCAATGGTGGAAATTCCACATTCCTAAGAGGGTAAACCAGACTATCCATGAGGATCACATTGGACCCTCCACAAAGTGGAATGTAACTACAGTAATTTGAAAGAAGATGTATGAGGTATGATTGGCTGAGTAAAAATTCGACGAATACACCACAAGAATAACATGTACTGTATGTATATTGACCGATACAGGTTAGGCAATGTTAGGTATTGGATTGTGCCAATTATATTGGTTTAACACGTAGGCTTTCGCGACCAATACCATCCATAATACAGTTTTTTGGGGGTTAGATCGCGTAAGATCTCTCTGTCTCTCTCTGTGAGTCTCTCTCTCTGTGAGTCTCTCTGTGAGTCTCTCTGTAAGTCTCTCTATCCCTCAGCCTCTCGACTGCTTTCTCTCTGTGAGTCTCTCTCTGTGAGACACTCTGTGAGTCTCTCTCTGTGAGTCTCTCTGTGAGTCTCTCTCTGTGAGCCTCTCTGTGAGTCTCTCTCTGTGAGTCTCTCTGTGAGACTCTCTCTGTGAGTCTCTCTGTGAGTCTCTCTCTGTGAGTCTCTCTGTGAGTCTCTCTGTAAGTCTCTCTCTGTGAGTCTCTCTCTGTGAGTCTCTCTCTGTGAGTCTCTCTCTCTGTGAGTCTCTCTCTCTGTGAGTCTCTCTGTGAGTCTCCCTCTGTGAGTCTCTCTGTGAGTAAATTTACGCGATCTAAACCCAAAAAACGTTCATTTACGCGATCTAACCCAAAATAACGGTAGTATGGATATTATAATATTGCAGCTGTATGGTGCATATTAGTACAATATATAACTAGAAGGCGATATCAAGTTTCACCTAAGTTGATTGTCACACTCCATGGGATGCTAATCACAAAGTGCACTCAATGCACTTTATAACTTTGGACTGACCCTGCGCTGAGTGAAACCCATAACTTCCCAGCTGTAAGTTTTCGGGCCCCAAATTCCAAAATGCTGGTTCATAATTTTTCTTGCTATAGTCATGGACCCGACTTTTATTTGTGCTACATTATTTTAAGCTTTTTGCAGCCCATTTCGAGCATCATACGTATTTACATCAGTTACTCAGCCACAATTGTTTTTTTATGTATCAGATATCAATATTGCCCGAGACAAGTATGGTATATCTGTTGTAATATCCATCACAGTTACACAATGTATATCAATGCATCTACTGCGACATGGACACACTCTGGCATTGGACAAGCAACATCTTTGAATTACAGTATACAAATGTTCGTGTTGTATAGGCTAGCAGATTAGTTTAAACTTGCTTGCTATCCGCTGTCAAGATTCCTCGAGGCCATCATAATCAACCATCAATTCGCTGCTAGATGAAGGCCTCTCCACGCCGTCACAATCTCTCACAATCCTGAGATGTAATAAATCCACCGAGCCCATGCACTTCAGCTCGTCTCATCGCTCGACATTCAAGGCTGACGTCCTCTCGGAGGGTTTCAACCCCTCGGCTGCCACTACGTCATTATTCATGACCACGGCTACAATCCCTTCAAGGGATGTCCTGCCCAAGCCCATTTGCACTTCTTAACAGTTTGAAGTTTGTAATTCACCAACCATTTGTTCCCGAATTCATGCAATCCTCTTTTTGTCTCTCCGTGTATTCCCAAACAAGCACATCTCCATGCTTCTGTGCAAACTTTTTAAGTTTTTGTTCCTTGTTCTTCATTAATGACCATGTTTCGGACCCACGTCTTAGCAGGTAGTATGTATTGATTACAAACTTGAGGTCGTATACGTTCAAAATATTAAAGATAGGGCATTATATGAATTAATTGAATGAGTATCCATCATATAGAGGCGAGTATTAAATTCGGCACAAACTCTTCTACCACCCACCTTCCGTCTCCATGAGTGCTGTGTTGACTTACAATCAATCCATTGGCACTGAGCGCCACTTTTATTTAGTGCGAGACTGAAAATACAATTGGTTACATCGGTCTACATTACACGCTTGTTTGATTGAACAATCCTAACCTTAACACGATAGGCATATAGGGAAGTGGATAATATTTGAAGCATCATAAACAGTATTTTCAAGTCGAAACATCTCCTGCGATTTTGCAACCAACACCATGGCCGTCTTTGGATCACGTGTCTGCTCTTTTTAGGAAGTGAGAATCTAGATTGATCATGGTTGCTGAATATGATGATGAATCATAGCGGTAAATATGGACCTGCAGTAGATCACGAGTACTATACCATGTATGAACATAATCACTGATCTCACCGGACACAGAATGCGAGGCATTTTAGTAAGGAGGCGTTAATACACCAACGCAGCCCGGCCAACGCGTCAAGTATTCCTCGCTCGAGTAGTCACCCAACTCTATCGAACAACAGCACCTAATAAAAATCAAGTAAGACCCCCCCCCCTCCCCCCATTCATCATTAGCACTGCTTAATAAACATATACTGTATATACAACAGGCTGACGATTCTGGCAATTATCTTTCTTCAGTTCTTAATCCGGTGCACCACTACCAGCGCAGTCATTCAATTAATCGTTTCATTATCAGCAACACCAGCAGCATCAACACACAACAGCAGCCACCACGAGGAGCCGAGTGCTCTCAATCCCCAGGTGTATGTGGAAGAGGCAGCTCACCTCTCGCAAGACGCAATCCATCCCTGCGCGCTTCACCGCTCCTCCTCCACTTTACTCCGCTGGCTCACAGCGCGGACATCACCGCCGGTGCCGGCGTTTGCGTCCGCTGGATGATAACACGAGCAGCAGCAGCAGCAGATCACGCCGAGTGACGTCGAGCGGTCCAAACCCCCCCCCCTCCGAATCCTCGAACCAACCGTCCAGAGCCCAGGGAAGCTGCTCTTCTCTTCCTCTTGGTCCAGCTGTTAATCCCGATGGACGAGTGGAACAGGCAAAGGAGGATTCTCTCGTGCCGCCGGTAGCCGGCGTGTGCGCGTGTGTGGTGGGGGGGGGTATAGAGCAACGCACGCGGCTTGCGCGTTGTGGGGAAGGGCTTGGAGCGTTCTCGCCAATGGACGGGGCATTTGCCACCCACCCACCTCCTCCTCACCACATTGCACCCCGCACGCCCGCCCGCCCGCCCACTCGCTGTGACGCACGGCCCAATCCTCACACCCCCCCACCTCTCTCTCGGCCCTCGCAGCAAGACTTTTAAAACCTCACTCTGGCGTAAATCGAGAGCAAGAGGCGAGGAGAGCGGGGTAGGCGTGCGCCTTTGTGGTTTAAATTGGAAACAGCACAAGAGCACGGTCAGAATGATATTTTCCACAAAACATTTTTTTGCGGGGGTGGGTGGTGTTATTTGGCCATACTTCGCTTCGCTTGCCACGACGGGATTGGTGAAGGCAGGCAGCGTCAAGCACGCCGTCAACATTGATTTCCAGCTCAAATGAGCATTGAGGCGCTGCTCATTTCCTGTGTTTACAGCCCTGAACCAGTGGTGGAATTTCCACATTCCTGCGGCATGGGTAAACCTATACATAGGACAGCCACTCTCGAATTTCGCCAAGAAGTTGTACTTGTTTCGTTTTACTATACCCCCTCCCCCCCCGTCAATGATGATGGGCTGAGTCAACCGCCAACCACGATTTGAAGCCACAACCTTCCGATTGCGAGGTGCTCGCTCCACCGTTGAGCCACAGGGCTGCCCAAAAGCAGCCTATAACGTCTGTAATAATGCATGGTGGTCTCCCATCCAAGGACAATGCAGGCTCATCCCACTCGCCCCGGCGCTCAATCCAATCCATGGCCCCGATGAACTTTCGCGGATGACTCGACACTGACGCAACATAAGCAGATCTCTCCGTTATGTTGTCTCCACAAACATACAAACAAATGTATTTTAGTCCATTAGCCTATTGTGCTCTCCAATACCCATATCATCAGGGCAGGGAGGGGAGGCATTTGTGTGTCTTGTGTTTTAAATTGGAACCAGCGCAGCATTGGTAGCTCGGGCACAAGAATGTGAGTGCGGTTATGGGAACGCATTGCTCAATACCCGTGGGCGCTGTAAGGAGAAGACATATTGTTTCGACTACTATCGTATAACGTGCTATATTAATCATTTGCCTTTTATTTATTTTAATAACTTTTAGTCAGCAAACACTTATGGCATAACTATTCATATTTATGAACGTCGGGAAGAGCCATTGCACATTGGTCCCAATTTAATACACGGCCACGGATGATGCGTTATGGACAAGCTACCTCGTTAGGATGAATTGTGCAGCCCTTTGCAAGTCCACTGCTGGATGAAGCCACCCCACGCTGTGTCCGTCATGAGGGTTGTTTGACCATACTTCACCACGCTGGTCAATGCGTGTTGATGAAGGTACGCAACAACGTAGCCAGGCAACAGCCTATAGCACCTGCAATGCATGGTGGTTTCCCAATTCAATAACTTTTCAGGGCTCGGATAACACATGATAGGTATAATAATTACAAAGCAGTTACTGGAAGCTGACTGAATTGCAGGCAATGCTTCTCCAATTGCGTTACTTCCAGGCTCCACCATTCTGATTATAGGAGGAAGATGAAGGTTGCGAAAGAAGTTTAACACACATACGCAAACCGCATGTGCGTCAACGTAGACCTGTGGCCACAATTTCTCATCATCAGCCATGTTCACTCCACTTCTGGATGACAGCCTATGCCCTAATCAACCCGCCGCCGTCTCTCAAGATGCTGCGATGTAATAATTCACCCAAAAGTTTAAAGAGCTCCACAAAACACGAGCCGAGCGTACGTGTTTATAGTTTTTTGTTACCCAACATAAGAGAAGGAATAACTCGTTTTTTATATAGATATTTATCAACAGAAAACAACACTCAACACGCTTGTCAATAACACTGCGCTAAAATAAAACTTCCATGGTATACTGGACTGCCATGGCCAACTGAACTCCCATGGTAAACTTTATTTCCATGGTCAGGGGTCGGAAACAAAAATAACAAGAAGAGCAATTTTTTTCGAATTCGGTAACCCCCCCTCCCCCCTCAATATTTCAATAGCCGCAATGCGTGCACTTAAGGGGCCGTCCATAAATGACGTCACGCGATTTTGGACGACTTTTTAACCCCCCCCCCCTCGTCACGCGGCGTAACAAAAAGTCAGACCCCCCCTCAAATATGACGTCACAAAGCTCTGCCCCCCCCCTCCTAAAAAAATATAAAACATGCTTCAAATCGCTTTAAACTATTGTCATTGTAGTGCGTATTTAATGTGGCGCTGCACTCCGATGTTGTAGGAGAAAACATTTATTAAAAAGTCTATTTAATTAAGTAGAACGTGTTGTCTATATTTATTTAAAGTTGCGCATTATGATGTGACGTCACAATTCTCACCCCCCCCCCCTCGTCACACATCGTCACACATCGTCACAAATATCTGACCCCTCCCCCCCTCAGGTGCGTGACGTCATTTATGGACGGCCCCTCATTGCAAAAGAACCGTTTAGTTCAATGGACATGACCAGCTGAAATAAAGTATGAGTCTGAAGTGGAAGTGTTTATAGTTGTAGAAGGCCTCGCGATACATGCAAATTCCTTGCCGCTGCGATGAGAACGTGTTACATAAGAGACGCATACCCAGGAAAACCTCACGGAGAACCTACAGGAGGAACTTCCTGCTTGGGATGTAGGGGCAGTTTCTAGTTGCCAGATTGCCTATTTTACACAAATATATCATAGAACTTGTCTATACCCATATCACGCGTAATGCGTCCGAACTCGTTAGATCTCCAAAGATTATTACATCGCAGTATCTTAACAGATGACGGCGGATGGGTTAGGGCATTAGGCCCTCATCCAGAAGTAGAGTGAACATGGCTGATGATGGGAAATTGTAGCCGCAGGTCTCCGTTGACGCACATGCGGTTTGCAAGTTGGTGAGGTATGATCATGTAACCCCCCACGGCCGCACGGCATGGAGAGGCCCTCATCCACACGTGGATTGACAACGGGCGGTTCACACAGACAGACAGGAACTGGCGTCGGTGTGCTGTGTGATTAACGCGTTAATTATAACTGTAATTGGATGGAATCCGTTACGTGTGACCTACGGTACATTGACTTCAATCCCATTAATCAACATCATCGGTCACGATCTATCCACTGCAAAAGGAATGTCTTCCCTGCCCACCCCCTCCCAAGCTGTTGCCATGTGTCACACGATCTAACAAAGCAATTAAATTGAATGTTAAGAAAAGCGTGCTCGGTTGGGCAGGGCCCATTGGAAGAAGGGATAATTGCGTACGGACGAGTAAAACGACTTTGTGGCATGGCAACGAAAGAAGGGAAAACGCTCGAGAGGACGCGACATCCCCCGCGGAGATGGAACGATGAAATGAGCTCGTATGCAGCAGGGGCGAGATGGATTGTTAACTAATTCATTGCGTCCTAACACATCGCACTCGCGACAGAATACAGAGGACACGTTGCACGTTGATCATGTTCTCGAGTATTTATTGGGGAAGGGATCTGAGCATTTTATATCGGTCAATATCGATTTCCAAACCAAGTGTGTGTCGAATAAACGACATGCATTCAAACAATGCGAGACAACAGCCATTCCAGCGTATGTCTACAGAAACACTTCGCTAAATGTGCTTCTTAGGGACCGCGATGTGATCTCCTCCCAGTTGTTTGTACATCCTCCTCCATCCCCATTCCTCCCCTGCATTCGCATCAGGAGCCAACCCTTGAGCCCGGCCACACGGCGCTGGGTAATCCCTGCCCCTTAGACCAATCGCCCCATGTAATGGGCTACAGCGGTGTTCGGTTACGGGCAATCAGCGTTACCAGCAGGAATCCGCCCTTTAATCGTGTCGACTTTGGCGGGGGTGCCATGGCAACAGAGCTAATGGGTAGATTTATCTCGAGTGTAAAGACATCTTATATATTTTGTGTTTACGGACGAGCTCACTGCGGGGTGGGTTGGGTGTGGATTTGTCGCCGTTATCTTTGCATCCACGGATTAATTTCTTACGAAATGTGTTTTTTTTCCTGGTCGCTTGTTGACCTGAAGGTGGCACTTGACCAGCAGCCACAGCCGGCTATTAGCGATGTGGTGGGCCGGGTGTGGGTTTTTTGAAATGAGGAACTTATTTCGTACCGTACGTATCCAACCGTGCCAATCGGAGGTGCGGATCACCGATCCGGACCCGACATAAATGTATCACTACTGACGCCTATCGTGTGGTGGTGATGATGATGATGATAGCATCGCTTGATTGGCAGACACTGAAAGATGCTAGAGGAACTTGCTATCAGACCCTGTGAGCTGGGGCTCGGTGTTTAAAGTGACGCGTTACATTAATCAGGGCTTCAAGTGTAACATGGGCACGAAAAACAACGGACACATTCTGCCTTAAAACAGTATATAAAACGTGACCTTCTTCCCTGCAGTTTCTCGTCATGGTCCTTGCCCTAAACATCACTTTCCTACACTATATATATTATGCTATAAGGCAGTGCGAATGTCAAAATAGTTGAAGTTATGTACGTATGTGTGCCTGTGCATCGCACAAACAACGCAAGGCCGTCAGTCGTGTTTGATATTTGTGTTGCTATTGTGTTGTGCATGACAACGTTGTTTCGGTGTGCGTGGTCCTGTGGCATTAGCTACTCGTCAGTGGTGCAAGGTCTATTGTTGTTATCGCACTCCTTCTGGAGTGTGCAGGTACCAGGCTGGTCCAGATGTCTTGTGACCCCGAAATAATTGACCCCAAAACATCGTTTTTCCTCTACATATTCATTTCTGTTTTGAATACAACTTACTGTACTTTAACAATATTAAGTTCTAGAGAATGAAATGTGGGTCTCGAGACATCTAGACTACCTTTGTACATGGTGTGGATTTGTATTAGCGTGTGCATCCACCGGTTTTATCTGTGAGAGAGGCGAGGGGGGGTCTCGTGATAAGTGGGGTAGCAGGCGCAAGCCTTGGCGGGGCAGATGCGTTGAGAAGCTGTGGTCACAGCACGCGGTATGCACAATGCACGAAGCAGGGTTAGCCCCACGCAAACTCTCAATACACATCCACAGCCCTTTTTTTAATCCACTTCTGGATGAAGGCCTCCGCACATGTGAGGGTCATTGAAAGTTGTTTAGTCACAGAGTATTTCAATCTGGTCACCGCGGGTTGGTGAAGGGGTAAGTGGAGGCAGGTTGACATTTTATTCGCCACTGAGTTTAGCCGTGGCCGGGGATCGAACTCAGGTTCAGAGTGCAGTGACGCTAACCACTGGTTTGCCGATGGAGAGAAGGTTCAAGTCTCGTCCCTGCGTCGGCTAATGTCGCAAATGGGCACGGGTTCATTTTGGGTACGGGTGTATCCGCGTTCATGGAATATACAGGGTGTTTCAAATGGACGGAACCAATTTCAAAGCAGTATATTTCACGATGGCAACCTGGTACAATTACACAAAAAGTTACAAACGGTTTAATGAGTTATCAAGTTTTACTAACCATTTTATAAATGCTCTATGCGCCCTCCACCAGCTGTACGGACAACATCGAGACGATAGTTGAATTCGTCACAAACGCCTCTCTTCTCACGTTTCCCTCTAAAGTGCGTGGTCGCCCTGTGCTCTTCCCCTTACATAAACAGCCTGTTTCCTCAAATTGTCGGTACCAACGACGAATGCTCTTTGACATTGGCGGATCAATGCCAAAACGCCGTTGAAACGCACGCTGCACTACAATTACGGATTCAGTCTTTCTGAACTGCAGAACGCAAAACACCTTGTGTTGCGGGGTCACCACCTTGCAAATGACTGAGGCTAGGGGCTGTTTGTGCGCTGGGTGAGGCATCTAGCGGCAATCAATTGAAACTCTGTGGCCCGCCCTTTCAAGTGGTCAGTTTCATTCATGGGCGGTTCGTGGTTGCAGAGATATAGCGATTTCAAATCGGGTCCATCTTTTTCAAACAGCCTGTATTATTAATAACCTCTCCTCCACATACAATAGACACTGCCAGAGAGCCTGCCGCACGCCTGGATTCTCAGTCCAAGGGTGGGGTTAAAGAAAACAGGAAGGTAAGCTGTCAGTGGGAAGATGCTCATTTCTCTTGCCAGTGACCAGTGACCAAGCCATTCCGAAAATACTCGGAATTCCTTTATCTTTCTCACACACACGCGCGCTAAAACGCGGAAATGTCTTCAAGCAACCATCTCAATGGTATGTAAATACTATTCTATTTTACTGAATATATACATCTTCTGTATACTTCTTCTTACTTTTATGATAATTATTACGCTTGTAATTATTACGTTTGTAATTATTATACATGTATAACAATGTTTATTTTTGGGATGATTCAGTGGTGTAATGGACTGGACTTGCCAATTCGATCGCCTGTCGCGACAGTTGATACAATGCATGTTTTGTTAAATCCACCGGTCTGTCCACCCAGAAGTATACATGGATAGACCAGTTAATAGATCTGAAGGTCGCGTGTTGTTACGCGCAAATCTTCCAAGAGTCGGCCAAGCAACCCTCTGGAGGGGCTCTCGAGAGCTCCCTCGTTTGGAGGCCCATCCACCAGCAGTGGCATGAGCGAGCAATTGCAGGGCTGCGCCTTTGACCTTTATTATAATAATATGAAGTGGTTTTCGCATGCACTGCCGTTTTGTGATGGAATGCTTAACACTGGTCCACGGTTGAGAAAAATCATCTGAATCACGCGGCTACTTAACCCGGCCCATTCACTCAGCCAACACAATGGGAACCGCGAGTCTCTTTCCAGACACACGCACGCGTATCAATCTCGGCAGTGTTTTGGGAGTAACATCTTACGGCCAGTTATATTCATGTGTATGTGCGAATAATAACCACTTCGTGAAATGTGTGTGTGTGCGTGCTCGATGAAAGGTTGCTCTGGCACCCCGTGGCTTTACCCAGAGCTGCTTGCTGATGAAACAGCTGGGCCAAATTGATGGCGGCTTAAGATAAAGCCAGTATAAACACCACTGCTGTGGGTCTGAATTTCCATACATATTGCGTGTTATGCAATTTAAACATATTTTTGTCAAAAAAATGTGTATGGAAGGAAAAAAAACATTACACTTCGTAAATAACGGCAGTCATTTCACCGAGTTCACTGAAAAAAAACACACAAAGCTCCACGAACATGTAGCGAGTAATTACATACGTTTAAACGCATTTACAATTAAATGTCGCAGTAGGAACAACATGTTGCTTTGATTTGAAATTTTTTTAAATGAAGCCATGTATTACGGGAATTGAAACGTAAATTATTCCACACATACAGAACTTTGGAAGAAATTCGGACTTTTGAATGTAACATGTTTTAAAATATAAAAGTATAAACAAGGTTTATAGCGCACAATTATTCCTTGTTACCTTTTTAACCTATTTCTGTTTTGAAATTTAGCCATTGTTGTTACCCAATTGTATTGCAATTATGCTGTCAGCATCATGTCAGGAGACAGAATCCATTCAGAAATCCTGCAGTGTGACCACGTCAAGCAATGGCTACAGTATATATTTTTTTCAAAGGGCTTATAAATAAAAAAACTCAATTGAAGTTCCCTTTTTATAATTTACATAGTTGAGGTCACACTTTCCCACACTACTGAGAGACTGGCGGATGGGAATCAAACTGTTATATTTAATTATTATAGCGTGAAACCAAATTTTATGTTTTGTGCAGTCATTGGTGACCGGGAATAGACTATCATCTCGCTACACTTGAGTTGTCCTTCCCGAAACACCGATGAGTTCAAAGTACACATACTTGAGAGCGTCGCTTTAATCATGGGTGGCTGAAACATAGATTCGAACCCAGGTGTTGATCCAGTATTCTAACATATAAAAACTTCCAGCTTTTCTCAGAAAGTGATTCTTACATTTTTAATAAAATTGAATGTATATTTTAAAATATATACTTCCAAGTCCGGTTAGCACTAGGGGAGGGGTTCTGGGGTGGGCCCTGTCACCCCCGAATCTCCCTTTGACCCACTTTATTTTACCAGGTAAGGCCCATCGAGCTATATAGCTTTTTCAGAAGCGGCCTGGCCACATTATAACGAAGTGGCTTCTCACGTGGAAAGTTATAGCGGCCAAATACTCTAAACGCATGTTTCTAAATGTGGAGGGAAAAAACTGGACCCGGAAAAAATCCACATGACCACGGGGAGAAAGACATGCAAACTTCAAATATACAGACGTCAGGGTCGAGATCGAACCTCCAAGCTCATGCATACCAGGCGAGGTAGTTCACATCTCGCAACCGTGGCTCCCAAGTGGTGTGTCACTGTTATGGTTGCTCCACACACAACAGCTCCACTGCCCACCTCGGCATCCGAGACGAGCTGGAGCCGGGCCTGCTTCCACGTGTTTTGTAAGTAAAGCCGAGTAGATTACTTTAACAAATGCCCTTTCATGTTAAAACTACAGTACTTGGTATTTGGTGGCTTGCTGAGCCGAATGGCAACACTATGGTAAGGACACAAGTTGTGTACATTTTCAGTATGCAGTATGTGAATTAAAAACCACATGATTTGCTTTGTCAGGTCAGTTGCAGAAACAGGAAACTGAATATAAGTTCCTTCATATGCGTACGAAGCGCAACATATTACAACAGCACTGTGGTTAGGGCATGGCAAGGTCAGTCATGCCAGATGGTTGCAAACGGTTTCATATCTATACAAGTTGTTTTTGTCGCTCAGATGCTATCCAACTACTAAATGCCTGAATACAAACATTTTAGTGTCGTGCTTCCACTGAACTATATGCAATTTATTTTTTATGAAACGTTTGCTTCATCAATCACACAAGGTTTGAGATATTTTTGTAAAATAAACCCAATTCGGTACTGCGTGTTTTCCCGAATGGAATGGAGACTCAACATATTTGCAGATTGACATTGACCAACCTGTTTTGTGATCATTTTTCTTGCATGTTATATATTTGCATATGACCAAATTACCTGTAATTTGCCCTATTTCTTCAGATCTCAGGTCAGTTGATTTTAGCCTGGGCAGTACTTTAACGGGCAACCACCACACACAACAGGTTATAATATGGAAATATTGTACAGCGAATCCATTGTTGGTCCTCTTATGTTCCCCGTGTCTTATTCACCAATCCGCACAGACCAGCTTGGTTAAATAACGCCCATGGCCCAGGTAGGTCCTCATCTAGCAGTGGACTGAGAAAGAGCTGTACGAATGACTTTCATTTTCTCAACCCATGTTTATAAAACTGTTAATGGGCACTTTCCAACTGTATCCACTGCACGTGCTTTAACTGATATAATAAAAAATGTCACTCGAATGCCATCATATGAAACGCCCTTCCACATCCACCAGCTCTACAGGAATATGCTACATGAAGGAAAATGTACTTAGTTGATTAAGATAAGAGTTTTTCACTTTTAAGGAAACAACTTGGCAGTCTTCACGACATTACTATAGATACGATCTACAAGCATTTGCACAATGATATTTGACAAAGGGATGTATTTCTGATGGGCCATACGGGGAATAATTTTTTCACTTAATGATTCGAGAAAAAAACAAGCCTGGGATTTGCAGTGTTCATAAGCGATACCCCAAGTACCCCAAATACCCCAAATGTAGTAATTAATAGGGGAAACTAAATTAACACATTTAATGTAAAATCTTGTTAAGTGCCGAGGCCTATGAATCACCCAGAATTCACCCCAGTCATATCTCGGAAGCTAAGCATCGTTGAGCCTGGAAAGTGCTTTGATGGATGCCCACCATGTGCAAGATATTGGTGTAATAAGCATTATGGGCAGTAGAGAGCAGTGTAGACAAATCCATAGTTGTACTGCACTCCAGCCATCTTCGACTAACCCACACTAACCAGTGTGGTGAAGTATGGTAAAATATCTCTTACAACCTACATCCAGTAGTGGACTGGCAACACAGACTGTACATGTACATGCAATTGCAGAGACAAGAAAACGCTTAACTTCGAACAGTGATCCGAGAACACTCTATAAGAACAAGATGGCAATGAGCCCGAGCAAATAATCGAAACTACAATTGCAGGAAATACTTTTAACTCTTCTTTCAGCACACTTGAAGCATATATAGTAGAAAGAATGCACATAGCGCAGCATTAACCAGCACCGCTGCCTCATTACGTAAACCACAAATTGGCTTGGAAGCTGGGGATGGGTAGGAATGTATGTATGATAAAAAACATCTGGTAGGGAATGCATGTTAAAGTTTGAGTTGACAACCTCTTACGGGAATATTAACAGGGGTAGCAGTGAATGCTGTGTAGTGTGTACTTTTTATTTTACTTTCACAAATTACACTTATTATCATCCATTTCTAGATGTCCCACTAAAATGAGCAATTAGGAAAACAGTTTCATTTGGAAGCCTATATACGTCTTCAACAAATCTCAATCCACTTATCAAGTTCATGATGCACATAGACATGGCGCCATCGTTTCGACAATATTTCATTACTTGTTAAGAATAAAGCTCATTAGAAATCACTGGGGTATATATAAAATGGATCGCCCTGCAAGGCACCCAACCGAAATGTTTCACTGGCAAAAAAGATGTGTGCCCTCTACTGGGGGTAAGCGAGTAGAGGCGGTGAATGTTTCGGTTTCACGCTAAAACATTTCTCACAAAAAAACAGCCACAAACATCGCCGAGAGAGACACGAGCCAAAGCTCAATGGGTGAAAATTAACAGTGCCTCCCTTGTCAATATGCATGCTCGTAGGCTGGCTGGGTCACAAGACCAAATTGATTTAAAGGTGTTCAACTGTAACTATTAAATTGTTTAATTTCATTTCCGAAATTAAAAACTTTTAAACGGTGCACGCCTTTGATCATTTTATTTTCACAGTAAAACTGTTAACGTTAGCATAATAAATTGAAAAATCATATTATATTTCACCATTACACACAGACAACTAATATTTGTTGTCTCGAATGGCCACATTTTTTTCCAAGTTCGCACAATTCTTCAACACATTGTGTTGTATTAATGTCCTTAATTCAGTATTATAGTACCTCGTACATCATCTGAAATGTTGCATTGATTTTATACATATATACAGTACTAGGATGGCCATAAAAAAGGAAGAATTCCACATCATATTTGCTTATTTAAGTACAGATCAGAAACAATGTTTTCTAATTGGTCACAGTCCTGATTCCTGGTCCATGCATGTGCAAATATATCAACAGATAATTAATATGGATTGTGTCAAACAGTTCTGAAAAAAAACCCTTTTACAGTATTCCATTAAAAGTACAATTGTGGTGGCATATTCATTTCTCAAACATTGCACTGCATTCCACTGTGCTTAGGTGACTCATACAGCATCATTGTCAATCCCAGTTTTTTTTAATGGAAGACAGAAGAATTGGGTGCAAGTTGATTTGAAAGCCGACTGACAAATAAAGATTCTGATTGACGCTGGTTTAACTTAAAACAGCAATAGGACAGACACCACCACCTTCTGGTGATATGAGTGCACAGCAGCAACATTTTTCACAAGTCATTACAGAGCTCACAAATCTTGCTTTAAAGCTTTCGTGACTGCAGGAATTCATATTCTTTGGGTCTTTCGGTCAAGTCACGTAGATAGGTTCAAAGAAAATAACCCAAAAAACTACGACGTTCCCATCCTACCACCGCACCGATGTTAGTTATTTTCGGCTCTCCCGATTTTACATAGCTCTCAGGGAGAGGTTACATTTCTCACACTTACACAGCCACCTATAGGTTGCAGCTCTGCGATCTGCCATTAACATGCTTATATCTCACATTAACATAGCCACCTCAGCGCGCTCGCCGTGGAGACCGCTCACCGATCTTACATTAACATGTTGTTACCTGGCAGCCCTTAAATTGGTGGAAAAACCCACCACCGTCGCGGTCGCCGTCCACCACTACATTAACTTTAGCTGCCCCGCCCATGCTGCTGACATTTGGGCTACACCCATTTCAAACCTTTATAAACAGGTCCCTGCAGGGTGGGCTGGTAGGACAAGTCTCTGCGCTGTCTATTGCTGATTTTACACCCAACAGCACGAGATTTCACTTCGTTAAAGTATTGAAAGGGGACGGACGGACACATTAATCTATTGCAGGCTGGTACACTCAGTTTACAACTTCGTTCCTACCAGTAACAGTTTGCCTTTAGAAGCTAAACCCCTTTTCCTGATGACGACTGCTTGTGTTGCGATCGAAACGTCGTAGTTTTTTGTTATTTTCTTTGAACCTATCTACGTGACTTTACCGAAAGACCCAAATAATACAGAGCTCCTTTTACATTTAATTAAAATCAGTCTTGTAAAACATATGACCCACTCAAAAGGGTTAACATTATGGCATCCAATAGAAGTACTGCTTTTGCATTGATTTCCCTGCCAATGGCAACACAGTACCACAGTAAAAGCCATGACGCAGGCCGTGGACTTGCTGCTCCCCTTCTTCCACGGTGGAATAATCCACCACGTTACTTGTGTTGCTCCATGTTTTGTCGTCTGATGAGCTCCGCATAAAGGCCCCCTTTCTTCAGTAACTCAGCATGGGTTCCCATCTGTCAGTTACAAGACAGTCACGTTTATTTCACGGCAATTAAGTATCTACTTGATACTATCACAGGGCAATGCAACCCCACATTCGAGAGAAGTAGATATCACAGAACAACTTTGGAGATCTTTTCAAGTGACATTTGAACCAATAAATAAACATTTTCAGAGTTGGAGTATTCAGTAAAAAACTACATTTCAAGTGATTTTTACTTTACACACATTGTGAACTGCGCCGAAACCGTCAACTCACTACACTTGAAAACTCCGTTACATCGCTGACCCTTAATTCAAATGTATGAGCTCAGCGGTCAGCTCAGCCCTCCGACCCCCTGAACAACCTGACCTCTCTCCTCCAAGTGTTCCCATTTTGGAAAGAGACGGGACCACGAGCGAGACGGCCTCCTCCTCACCTCCTGCACCGTTCCACCGGCCACCACGCAGATGAGGTTGGCGCCAGCGACCGTGCTGAGGCGGTGCGCAATGACAAGCACGGTGCGGCCGTGCGCGGCACGCTCCAGCGCCTCCTGCACGGCGCCCTCGGCTTCGGCGTCCAGCGCGCTCGTTGCCTCGTCTAGCACCAGCACCGCGGGCTGCTTGATGAGCGCACGCGCGATGGCCACCCGCTGCTTCTGCCCGCCCGACAGCGTGGCGCCGCGCTCGCCTGAGAGTGGCACCGCCGCAAAACGATGGCTCGTGAGCACAATTTAGAGGAAGAGGCATTTCAAGGGATGAGCGGCCCTCATCTTATCGATACGTAATCTAAGCAGTGGGCTGTCCAACATGGGCTTGAGGCTTCGTTTATCAGAAAGGACGTCGTAGTTGCGTCATGGCCTAGCACGTTTGACACGTGTTGAAGAAGTTCGAGGTTTGAGGCGAATGGCCGCCCTGGTTAATACTGCGGATGTAATTTTACATACTCGGGCTCTACATCACTGATGGATGAAGGCCACCCCATGGCATGTCGGTCATAGTCATGGGGGTTGTCTGGCCATATTTTACCATGCTAAAGTTGTTGTCATTAACCCTCCACCTCCTGACAACATTGTCACGTACACAAAGCGGTAATATGTGCCCATGTATTGATAACATTCCAACCAATGAAGTTGGACTTTTCACTCAAACTGCTTTCAGCTTTAGCATGAAACAACCATGGGGCCTAACTACAAACTACAAAACAAATACGGATATTTGTACAGTATTGGCGAAGAAAGCCTATGTTTTAAATTCACCATGCTATTAGTGCGAGTGGGTGAATAGGGGAGGCCTCGAACTGGTTCAGATATCATTCACCACTGATGTTAGCCATGGCTGTGAATTGAACTTCGGTCACTGGGCACGTAGCCTGGTGCGCTAACCACTGTATCACCGCTCCAAGACCAGAAAAATAATACCATGTAAGCAGGCCAGATCTTTACATGTGGCAAATTCTGAAGTCATCGATCGCAGCGTTCTCACCAACAACAGTGTTGTATCCGTCAGGGAAGCTCCTGATGAAATCGTCGGCATTCGCGAGCCGAGCTGCAGCATAAACCTCATCGTCTGTGGCTCCGGGCTTCCCAAAGCGAATGTTCTCAATGATGGTCGTGCCGAACAGCACAGGCTCCTAAAGGGTGAAACATGCAAGACGACGGTCAGTCTGCTACTCTGTCAAGCAGCACAGGCGGGATGACAGTGTGCCAAACAGCAGCGGGGCTCCTGGAAAGCAAGACACATAGGACCATAGATCTGCTGCTATAGGCTCACGAAACTTCTGTCACCTTGCACACATTAAGAGTTACAAGCAAGCTGCATCAATCAGGCGTGTAATTATTTAATCCCCCAATACCGATTTTATGTACTGCCACAATCTGGGGGTCACGATTTGATTTTCAAAAATCTATTATTTAACTATACTGTCTTAATTGTACAGTCTAACCTAGACTGTCATACACTGTAGTGCCTGCATCCTTTGTATGCAACATTTCATCTCGTGTTTTGCTTTTATTGTTTAATTGTACTGTCTCTACCGTCTGATTGCGTGCTGCTGATACTGTCTCATTTGTACAGTTTCATTTATGTACCATGTCTCATTTGTTCTGTTTGTCTTGCCAAATTTGCACAGTCTGGTTTATACATGAGCAGTCTCGATTATTGATATCTTTAGCATAAAGGTAAATTCAGCAACAATGTGCATTTTAATCAATGAACCATTGCATACTTACTGTGGTGTAAATGGCCGATAACTACCTATCAGTTACATCATGGGACCTCATTTGCCAGTACCAAAATATGAGAATAGGTGTTACCCTTGTTTCTGGCAACAAAACAGGCGTTAAGATGTTAAACACCAAACTGAAACCATTTACAAGGAATCATGTCTGCATTAACCACAATACTTGTGGTCAGAATGCAAACAAAAAACGTACTCTGATAATATATGCATTGTCTTTGAAACTGATTGGTCCACACCAGGTCCACACCAGAGACAGCTTTCTTTTGAGCCTAGTCCCAAACGGTGTTAGACCAGAGGACATCAAAAGGCATACAGCACAAAGACAATGCCACTATCAGAGTAATGAGGGCTCGGGATGAGCATCTACATCATGGGACCTCCTTTGCCAGTACCAAAATATGAGAATAGGTTTTCCCCTTGTGCATATATTATCAGAGTATGTTTTTTGTTTGCATTCTAACCACAAGTATTGTGGTTAATGCAGACATGATTCCTTGTAAAAGGTTTCAGTTTGGTGTTTTAACATCCTAACACCTGTTTTGTTGCCAGAAACAAGGGGGAAACCTATTCTCATACCTATCAGGTATTTGTGCAGAATAAATAACAATGAGGTGAATATCCCATTTAACTAAGAAGGAGGAGAAAACATGTCTAAGAGGCCAACTGCCGTGTAGACAGAGCAATAAGATCAGTTCATAAGCAGAAGTGAGATTGATGGTATCTGCACTGGACCAGGACAGATTGCGATGGTGTGGAGCGCTGTTGACGCATGACGATGAATGTCCCAGCATGCATTCGTCATATCTATCCCTGGAAACTGTGGTTATATTTTTGTTGCCGTTACTTGGTTGATGAAGCCGATAACTCGGCCCCGTAACCAGGAGGGGTCGAGAGTGCGAAGGTCCTTCCCGTCCAGTGTGATCGAACCACTCGCTGGGTCGTAAAACCGCTCCAGAAGCGCTGCGACTGTCGACTTTCCTACGGTCAACGCACAAACATCACAACAATTGGCTCTGTCAAAAAACAGCGGAGCTGGGAGATTCAGCACCTCAATTATTTTTAGTCGTTTTATTTCAGCCAAAATGTACACATGCGAACACTGCGTTGATCACTCACCTCCTCCAGACAACCCCACAATGGCAATAGTCTGGGAGGGAGGAAGGTTCAGGCTGAAATTGTGCAGGACCACCTGCCCTGGCCGTGTTGGGTAGCTGTGTTCATCGCACGTAGGATGCAACAAAACCCCAAAACACTTAAGTCACACACCGTAATTTGAGGTGTGCAAGGCAGTAAATATAGGGCCGCAAGAACACGCATGCGTGTGGGTGGAAGTGCAAACCTGAACGTGACGTTGTTGAAGCGCACGTGGCCGAGGAAGGAGTGGTGGGGAATGATGCCACCACCTCGGACTGGGATGGAGGGCTCAAGCTCCATGTACTCAAACAAGCGAGCGCCTGCGCTGAGCCCTCGCACCATCTTAAAACAAACAGCCGCATAAGCCCTTCACACGATGATGGTACCACAATGACCAAAACACGCTCGGCTCCTTTTAAAGGTCAGAGCACTGAGCTGGCACCGCGGAGATCCTCCGTACACATCTGAGGAGTCGCCCATAATTAAACAAGGTTTCAAGGGTACCGAGTTTGAGGTCTCAGCCTGATGACTGCAAATAACCATCATTATAATTGGGTCTGCAATTCATTTAGCTACATTTCAGCTGTGAGAATTAAAAATATTGCTGTGACTGTCATGCAACAAATATTTATCTCTTTAACAGGGTGCATAGGAAAGTGTGTCCCCCTACTGTGTGAAACATTGGTTATTTGAAGATAAACAGGCAGCTATTTGATATCTACTTCCATGGGTTATTTTTTTCACATGAAGGATGCACTGTCCTGCGAGAGATCCAAACAAATACTTTGTCTCATGCCACAACGCCGATAGCAAAATTATGATACATAAAAAAAACACATGTTATGTTGACACATACCTGTCCAAAGAGAATGGATACGCTAGCCATTGACCTGCAAATAAAACAATCTATTTAGCAATGGGGGTTGAAGTAAATACTATATCACTCTACCAAAAGGTAAATGCATGAATCGCTTAAAACTTTCGTGACTGCAGGAATTCATATTCTTTGGTTCTTTCGGTAAAGTCACGTAGATAGAAAAATAATAAAAATAAAGTGAATAAAAATATTAACATTGACAGAAAAAATTTCTACATCTGATTGGGAACAAGTAGATAACATGTCAGCTAAATGTAAAGATAACCTGATTTCCAAGTTCAACCTCCATTGCAAGAAGAAGCCAGATCCACACATTTAAAAGTTAGACGTTGACAAGATTGTTATTAATCCGAGTAATAGCCCAATTTCCGATGGTCTAAAGTCGGTTTTGGCTAAAGGGTTGAACTTCACAGTCACCCCCAAACACATACCGTTATTGCCCAGGTCGATGTAGCTCTTAAGGGTTTGGGACACATCGCTGCAGACGTGAAATGATCTGAAATCGCTGCAACCCTCAAAAGCGCTAATATACCAGTCAGCAAAATCAGTAAGGATGAGCGTTTTGAGTTCTCATTTGAAAAAAGAGGGGTGATATCGTCATCCTCTCAGCCGACAAGGGCAATGCCATGGTCATCATGGACAAAACCGTGCACAATCACAAAATTCAGGACCTACTTAATGATGGTAGCTACACAAAAATTAAAAGAGATCCTACCAACAGCCTCGTTACAAAAACGAACAGTATCATCACTGAATTGGCTTCATTAATTGAACAGACCAAACGGTTTTCCTTAAAACCTTCTGCTGCTCGACCACCCAGATTATATGGCTTACCAAAAATCCATAAAGAATTACAATACCCCCCCCTCCGCCTCTGGTCTCTGCACCTGATTGGGTTAAATGATGACGTCACCCTGCTGCTCTACTTAAAACCAGGATCAAGTGGAGGGCTTCACTATTCTGTCAAATTGCCCGATGATGCTAGATGTAATTACAAGCAAAAACGTCGTACTCAAAAATAGTAAATGTTGTGGATTCACTCTTCAACACATCGGTGGGCTAAAGTAGTAAACTATTTGTCTTTTGTCAAAGTGACACATTTTTTACTTTATTGGCCGTGTCGGGTGGTGGAGGGTTACGACACATTAAAAAAGTAACGCGAACCCACAAACCGTTATTATGAATAATATTGGTGGCGAAAGCCTACGTGCTAAACTTAATAACCATTGCTATAGTGTACATTATAGACTGCCAGTACACTCACCAAACTTAATAACCAGGCTACAGTCCACATTAGAGATTGCCAGTACACTCACTCTGATTAAGAACCAGGCTACAGCCTACATTAGTGTTTTTTAATATTTTAAAAATGTATTTTAATAATTTTATTCACATTATTTTTATTATAATTTTTCTATCTACGTGACTTTACCGAAAGAACCAAAGAATATACATTAATCACAACTGTGAAATATATCGATAAAAAATATAAAGAGATTACAAGGTACCGTTGCACAGTCTGGGAAGCAACCAAAAACGACATGAGTTCTCCAGGAGAGAGCTCCTCTCCAGCCATGAGTGAGCCACCAACAAAAATGGTGCCCAGTACAATGCCTGACGAAGCATGGAAGTTTTACAAAGTGTGTTACTGAAAACAAACACATTAGTGGTGCAAAAAAAAAAATTGCATAACATTAAGTTCAACTTCTTTCGCACCACATGTAGCCAACCCCCCCCCCCCCAACATTAATTGTCTGGTGTGCTACAATATACTCACAATTAAGAACAATATTGGAGAGGCCTTGAAATATTGCTATTCCAATCCCTAAATCCTCATTCATTTTGCATGATTTATCCACTTCAACTGCATACTGCCTACAAAGACAAATGGAGACAAGTGAGCATATGAAATTTGAAGATGGTTAAAAAAATGTTAATGCTGAGGAACAAACAGCAAGCCTTACTCAGACTTGCTATCTTCCATAGCAAAGGCTCTCACAGTCCGCACATTGCCCAAGGTTTCATCTGCTACTCCAGTTGCCTTGGAAATCTGCAACACAGTAGAAGAAAATTACCTGTACGCAGATTATAACATGTACTGCTAATTTAGTGCACACAAAGGACAGGAGGTACAAGAATAATATGCATGCATAATTTGCGTTGATTACCATATTAATAACCCACCAGCCAATGGATACTCATTGTCATTTATATGCATTCATTAATCGCATGTGAAAGGGCTTACAAATTTGGCTGTCCACCTGATGATGCTGGTTGTAATTACTGGCGAAACGTCATACTCAGATTATAAATGTTGTGGATTTGCACTCCAACACACCGGTGTGCTGTACTCGTAAAGAATTGACATGTTCTGTTTTCGTGACAAAACCTTACTAATTGCCTGTGTCGGGTGGTGGCAGGTTTAACAACACATTTATATTACCGCGACCTAACCCAAAAAACCTATATTATGGACAGTACAAGAAACATGCAATAATTTGCAACTACAAACAATAAAAAAACGTGACTTATTATATTGACATACGCTAATAACATTTTAATGTATGTATTTATGGGGTAGAGCCTCACTAAGCTTCAAGACTCTTATATTATATGCGAGCATCACACTGCTCAGAATCCCAGCAAGGACTATAGGAAGAACACAAACTCAAATTTACGGGAAGCACCATATTTAAAAATGTGTATTTAATCTGTTGTAAATACATTTTGTTAATACAGACCTGTTCTTGTGCTCGCCTGGAGAGTTTACGCAGGAATGAACCAATTAAAGCTCCACCACCAACCATCGCTGTCATCACCACCACCATTAAGCCCGTGAGCTTGGGGGAGATCAGATACAATGAGGCCACGCAGCCAACAGTCTGTGTCACACTGCGGAGACCCTATAGGAGACAGATGCAACAGAAAGCATGACATCAAACAGTACACACGAGTCCCATAAAACTGCAATTAGAAAGTAAGACAAGTCATGAATGCAAAAGTACAATTAAGCAGACTTTACTTGGGAAATGACAAGTTTGAAGGATGACTTAAACTCTTGGACATCCGAGGTGAGTCGGTTTACAAGGTGGCCTGTCCGGTTAGCATCGAAAAATGCCACATCCTGCCTGCAAAATCAAACATTCGCTCATTCAAAACCTTTATAAAATGAGATATTACAAACATAATACAATAGCGTTGCTCTAAAAGTAATTCCTGAAAATCAATGAAGAAAATCAAACAAGTTACGAGCGTGGCGTACGTAAAACATGGTCATTGAAACATTGGTGATATAGCAGTGGCTGTAGTGTATGCATTCAAATGTTAATCACAGGTGTCCAAAACAAAAAGTAACATTGTGAGAGACAGCTTATGTTAACAATAAGTAAATAGATAAACAAACACACCTGATAAGTGCCTCAAATAGGCTTTTCCTCATAGAGGCTGCAATCCTCTCACCAACTTGGGAGAGCAGTGCAATGTATCCAAAGGTCAGTGCTCCCTATATGCAACAGACATGAATCTGTCATATAAAGGGACTGCAAACAACATTTCCTGACAACGTATAATTAGAAACATTACACAAATTTGATTAAAGAGTGAATATATCATCTAACCAACTGCACGGCATTTTGTACACAAGTGCAGAGCCGATAATGTTTTATTACCACATGTATATCCCGATTGTTGCTAATACAATTCAAGCATTTACCTGGAAGCCGTACATGACCAGAAGGCGAGTGGCTGGCAGCCTCATGTCTGCGAGGTAGTCCCCTGCTTGCTCCTGCACGTAACGAGACACCACGTTCACCAGCTCCCCCAGCAGCATGGGGATCTTAATGTTCAAAATGGCAGCACCAAATGCCAGCTGAAAAAAAACACATAAACATGATTAAAATCAAATAATAATAGAATACGACGTTTCGGTTGCAACACAAGCAACCATCATCAGGTAAGAATGAATGACAAAACACAGACACGGGGAATAGGATAGGCAGACACATGCAGAGAGAGACACACACAAAGAGACACACTGTCACTCTGTGTGTGCCTATGCTGTTCCCCGTGTCTGTGTTTTATCATTCATTCCTACCTGATGGTTGCTTGTGTTGCAACTGAAACGTAGTACTCTATTATTAGATTTTATTTTCTACGTGCCTTTACCGAAAGAACCAAAGAGTCATTCCTGCAGTCACGAAAGCTTCGAATCTAGTATAAACATTATTCTCATTGTATTGAAATGTTTCATTCCTATTGCAAAACGAGTACATGAATGACATTGCTAATAACATATTTTCCTTAATTTGTGTTCAATCTGTTCACCATTGGCTTGGGGCACTTCGCTTTATTATAAGGAAATAATTAGCAATACATGTTTTGCAAAACTACTCACCACAACAGCTAAAGCCAATGCCAGTATCTCCTTATTCAAGAACTTCCAGAAGAGTTTCCAGTTGAAGGATGGCTCGCTGTTGTTATTCACATGTATGTTGCTCTTGTTATTGTTAATGTCCACATCACAGTGAACTGTGCGACCACACAGTCTCAGCCCCACTACAAGCGAAGCACTCCCAGTGAAAAACACGGCCCGATAGGAAGATGATACCGCAGAGCGCCCGGCAGCTCTGCCCACTCTGGCCACACTTGTCCCCAACAATCGGCTCCAGGTGCGTATGGCACTGTCCAACGTGCCATTCTTGCCTAAGGCAGAGGAGCCCAGAGGCCATCTGAAAAGCGAGTTGCGGGACAACACAGCAAATTAAATTTCGTACATTCACGTGCGTGTATTTAAGTACAAAAGCATGCAAGTTATGTCAATAACAAATGGCAGATGGTCAACAATAGTGAAGTGGCAGCCAAGGAATGGAATGCATCCACGAGAAAATTAAGTGATGAAATCAGTGTGTGCAGGTGTTAGATGGATTATTGTGTCACTGAAGAGTGGAAGATGGAGAAGCCTTAGGGAGGCATCCATCCGGAATTGGATTGATGACCATGACCTTTATTTATCAAAATGGGGCCAATTGAGATCAAGTTATTTTAAAAGGAGAGCTGCCTCTTAAAATAGCAAAATAGATACAAGTTACAATAATGTATTAGTTGCTATATACCACGAGAAAACGCCAACATTAAGAGCAATTAAAACAACAATTACGTTGATATGAATTGTTGCAAAGTTGGATTACATTCTACCAGTGTTGAAGCATTGGGCTGAAAGCTCTCTTTTAACTTACTCGACCTCAGCATCGGCACGTAGGGGCTGTTCCTGGTGCTGAAAGGGAGCGCTTTTGAGTGCCATTGTTGCTGAAACGCCACTTACGTTATTACCAGTTGTGACAAAACGGAATGCTTTCGCAAGTCTTAATTTCCTCTCCATTAACATGGGAAGTGCCATGGCTTAGTGGTCGCGCACTTGCCGTTTTTTACGGAAGATAACGCTTCTATTCCAGCGACCGCCCTGGTTATTACTGCGGGTGTTAATAAGCATAAAACATGCGCACCATCTGCTTCACGGTGGACGTTAATAATCCCATGATGTAATTCGCAAAAGTAGGCTATTGTGTGCCGGCGTCATGGTCCAAGTTTGAAAAAAAAAAATACTCGAAAATTACTCAATCGGAATTATGCACAGCAATCATTGCAAAAAATTGGCAGGGCCTTCCTGAAAATTAGTCATGAGGCTCAATGGGACTTTTCTAGGTAAATAAAAGCATTATAAAAACATAAACATCAAGCCATACATCTTTGCGCTGTGGCTAATTCTACAACAGATTTAAACGACTGCCTAGGGGTGAAGGGGGAGGGGGGACATCTCACCGGTGAGCGACAGCGCCTCCTCGAGCCGCCCCACGGGCTGTCAGCTGTGCGGCCCCGCGAAGGGTGGAGACGCTCGCGCGCAACGTTGCTGTCAAAAGGTACATCGCGTCCGCTGGAACCCAATTAAACCTTCACCGATGACATTGGCAGGACAGTAATATAGTAACACTACCCTGGTTTCAGTGACCCCTTCAAGTGCTCCAATGGGGGCTATTCATGCTGTGCTTTCCAAGCCTATTGGGACCCAGTCCAAAAACCTCACGCACTAAAGTTTCAGTCTCTAATACGTTAACAATAAAATAACCCCCCCCCCCACACACAACTACAAAGCAAGTTTTAAACTTCAGCCGTCATTCATCACTGAGGCGACGGTGTGTGTGCCACCACTGCCAGCGGCTTTGTGCACTTCAACGAGTGCACATGTTTCGAACACACACACACTGCACGCGTATGGCGTCTAAATAAACGAGAGAGAGCTCAGCAAACGCAGCAGCGACAATGACTCCTCCAACAACCTCACCGCGCGCACATGGGCGCGGCCATGTTCGTGACAGTGAGGGGTGGGGTGGAGGTAGCTGGCGATGGACGTCACGTCCGGTACGAGGGGGTTGGGATAGCCGGTGATGGACGTCACGTCCGGGAGAGAGGAAGGGTTGGAGCCGGCGATGGACGTCATTTCCGGTAAGAGGGAGTGTGGGGGGTGGTAGCCGACGATGGACGTCACATCGGGTACGTGGGGGGGGGGGTGGTGGGAAGCCGGTGAAGGACGTCATGTCCGGTACGAGGGGGGGGATGGTCGCCGGGGTAACCGGCGGTGTGCGTCACGTCCGGTACGGTCGGGGTTGATAAATTTGTTTTCATATTCTTTGGGTTTTTCGGTAAAGCCACATAGATAGAAAAATAATAATAGAAATATCCCGACGTTTCGATGGCAACACGAGCAATCGTCGTGAGGTGAAAAAAAAAATCTAGCGGGGAGAGCTGCTGAAGCAGGGACGTTATTGTACAGGTCTTGTTGTGGCGACAAACGCGCGCGCGTAGTGACGTCACGTCCGACTGTGTGACGTCACGGGTAGGCGGGCTCTCCGCGTCAGTTCGCGGCCGTCTGTTTACCGGACCGCTCGCTGCTCTGTGACGGCGGCAGCGGCGGCGGCGGCGGCTTCTCGCAATTCGCCGCGCGTTTAAATAAAAAAAATATATAACAACGCACGAAGCCAATCTAGACGGACTCCTAATGCGTTTTAAAACAACAGGTACATACAACAGAAATGTACGAAATACCACGTAGCGTTTAGAGTCATCGATGAAGCCGAGTAGTTTCGTCGAAGGGAAGAGAGGCGGCGGCTGCTGCTGTGTTTTTTTGACAGCTTGACGCGGTGTCGAGGTTTAAGAAGGGGGTGGGGGGGGTATCGGGACGACCGTCATCGGCCGCGTAGGAATCGCGAGCGCTCGCCTCATTGTTTAGTGCGGAGCGCGCGTGGTTGACGACAGCGGCGGCGGTGGTGGCCTCCCCTACGGGCTGACGCTGCGGGGAGGGTTGAGTTATAGTGGCCGTGCGTGCGGTCGGCTCCCGTGTTTTTTGTAGTTTTCCGGTGGCAGTCGTCTTGACGTCAGCGGGTTTCTGCGAGCAAAGTCAACTCCATGGCCGTTGCCTGACCCAGGTGAGTTGTGTGTCTGTACTGGTACAGTAATTAATTTGGCAAGGTCTCTTTAACAGGGTGATGAGAGAGGAAGGTGCCTGACGTGCCGCTATTTTGCCAGGGTGAGAGATAGATCCATTTGCTGGGTTTGTTGAAGGGATTTTAGGGGACCGTGGCCAGGGACCGGTCGATATCTCACTCGCAACAGATGTTCGCCTTGGCTGGTTACGAACTTGGGTTTCAGGGCTCGTAGGACATTGTGCTCACCACCGCGACGCCGCTCCACTCCTCTGCCCTCCCCCCATCGTTTGTGGTCTTGTTTTTTAAGCGGATAAGAGGGATGAGGAAGGGGTATTACATACAGTCTTTATTCAACCAGTTGCTGAGAGGTTAATCCTAACGCTTGTCTAACCAGGTGTGAGGTGGAATATTGATGGCGCTTGCCTACGTAGTTAATAGAGGACATCCGTTTACATTAGGCCCTTTTTTTAATTGTGTGAGGAAATACATTGTCATGGCACTCGTCTGATCCTATGAGAGTTAAGGCCCGGAGGCATATGTCTTAGCAAGCTGAGCGGTAGAATCAATTGGTTCTGGTAATCGTAGACTTAATTGATATGTATTGTGCATTGTTCATATGTAACTATGTGGCAGGTGAGGCAACGATGCCATTTGTCTTACCAGACGAGAGGGGGCATGTTTATGGCTCTCTTTGTTTGACAAAGACGCAAGGCCAAAAACAAATTGTTTTCATTCCGTAGATGTGTATTTAGGCTATGTGTCCGAGACTGACACAAATTTGAAGCTTTGTTTAACAAAAACACACCCAACGTATTGTCTGTTGTGGTCCCATAACGTTCTCGTCATACAATTTCAGTTATGTATTCGGGAGTGACGTTGCATTGTCATGATTATAGTGCTATGAAAGCACATGTGACGTAATTTTCCATAGCAAACCTTCAAATGCGTACCTGGCAGCCCACAACACACATCCTAGGTAGACATCTACAAGCTAAGAGCTGTTTGGTGTTGTGTATGCTTCGAAGGAGGTAAGGTTGGTGAAACATTTACTATCTAGGCCTTTGTTCATGTGAGTGTTGGGTGGCACACACTGGCCCAGCTCGCCACTATCCTTTCACCGGGCAAAGAGAGCCCATTGATGTGGTCACTCTTGTAAGGGAAACCTGAGTGACTTGTTAGGCAGGGAGATTTGTGTGAATCTGTATAGCGTAGCTATTGGCCATCTGCTGTGCCCAAAAGCCGACACTGGCTGACTAAGCTTGTAAGCTAATTGTTTTTGGCCGCGGCAGTCTCATTTCATTGGCCCCTCCAGCTGATGGACAACACGACAGCGTAAAAATACCGTACAACCACCTCACTCTGACAGTACAGTATGTGACGGACAGTGAGAGTGCTGTATTGCTCTTGAGTCTTCGTTCGCTAAAATGTGGGCGTTGACCTGGAAGGAAGCACAGGACTTTGGTATGCCTGCTAATGTCCGAATGGTCAAACAAAGTTGACGGTTTTGGGGTCATGGTAATGGGAACAGCTTCCTGTGGCTGCAGGTCTGCCGCCTGTCAGAAGGTTACTCTGGTAGCAGCTCGACCAGCGACTCTTCTTTGTCACTGAAAGGCCGCTACGACTATTCTTAGTCACTGTAACAAACCGAAACAATGGACTTGTGGTCAACGCTTCCCTTTTTAAAAGTACAGTTTTTTCCCATTGATAACTACGAGAGGTTTTTCTTAGACAAAAGTTGATGCTGGTAGATCGCAATCCCAACGTGTAATTCGTAAAGTCATGATGCTCAATTTCGTTTGTTGGAAAGGTGACGAGGTTTAGAAATGGAATGTGGCTGTCTTGCAACCCTGTACAGAAGAGGTGGAATCCTCTCCTCAAGCGTCTGTCTCTTGTCTTGTACAGAAGAGGTGGAATCCTCTCCTAAAGCGTCTGTCTCTTGTCTTGTACAGAAGAGGTGGAATCCTCTCCTCAAGCGTCTGTCTCTTGTCTTGTACAGAAGAGGTGGAATCCTCTCCTAAAGCGTTTGTCTCTTGTCTTGTACAGAAGAGGTGGAATCCTCTCCTAAAGCGTCTGTCTCTTGTCTTGTACAGAAGAGGTGGAATCCTCTCCTCAAGCGTCTGTCTCTTGTCTTGTACAGAAGAGGTGGAATCCTCTCCTAAAGCGTTTGGCTCTTGCCTCGTGGCGTAAACACTGTAGAACAAAACGTCACCTTCCTGTTTACGTTCGCACCCCATATAGTGAGCAGTGTAAATGTGTGCTTTACAGCAGGCTGGAAAACCGGAGAGCTGACATTTGAGTCACGCAGCTAATGTGAAAGCCATACCAGGGTTAATGGTTTTGTTGAGAGAGTATAAACGACCTTAAAAAGCATTTGTTATTACGTGTACAGTATACGAAGTGTATATATTTACTTGCAGAGTTTTGATGCCAATGAAGGATAATGCATGACTGTTTTCATATGTTTTAAAATATATATACATTTCTGTGCAGTGAACCATTTTAACGATGAATTATTTCGAATTTAAAATGTGGGCTTATTTACATAATGGGTTACACAAACTAGGCAAGTTTGTCAAGTGTTGCGGTGATTCATAGCCTGCGAGTGGAGCAGTGCCACAGTGTTTAACGCATTGTACAGTGCTATGAGTCCGGGTCTCTTTGAGTGTGGTTCCCTGCCTTGGCCAACAGTGGCGAGAGAGAGAGAGTCGAACTGTTCCTGACCCCCGCTTCACCAAATTGCTCTGACAATCGTGAAGTATGGTAAAATACCCCCCCATGAATGACAGCGGTAGCGGCCTTCATCCAGCATCTGATTTGCATTTCTTCCTTCATTGGGCCCTGTCACGCCAAAATCGGGTTGCTGTTTGTGGAGTTTCTGTTTCCCCGCCGTTGTCATCGGCGTCTTGTTCCGAGCTCGCGTTGAGTTGTAATAAAAATACAAAAAACATATTAATTGTAAGATGAAGTGAACAAAAATGATTGAGAAAATAAGTTTATCAGCATTCCACCTAATACATCTGATAAATTATTGGTTTGTTGGTAATAATAACCAGGGTATAGAATCACGCTTATTTTGTCTTATAAATTTAAGATGTTTCCATAAAGTTTCAAATGTATGACCTGTGGATTTAAAAAAAATTTGGGATAGTAATAGCACATGAGCTAAAAAAAGTTTAATATGGCATGTAGAGCAACTTTAATATGTAAATATGTAGTAATGTTTACCGCTTCTTGTCATTCCATTTCTGAATGAAGACCTCCCCCACGCCGTGTCGGTCATAGGGTTGTTTCACCATACTTCGTCATGCTCGTTTCTGCGGGTTAGTCAAGGAGGCCCTTAGGACCGGTTCATATATCATCTCGCCACTGATGTCAGCTGTGTCCAAGAATCAAACTCGGGTTCGCGGGTTCAGAACGCATTGTACTAACCATTGTAAGTTGGTATGTAAAGCATAGCATATATATCTATGAAAGCATCTATTAAATGAAGTAAACATGTCATGCAAAAATAGCAATGCAGTAATGGAATACGAGCGATATTAATATGTGCAGGGTTATGCACCGACCGGCATCTGCTGTAGACATGTAAAGACGCGCGCTGATCGATCCAGACAGAGATGGCGGAAGCGGAAACAGGCTATCGCAGGCTGGACTCTTACGATGATGAAGAGTCCCCGAACCATGAGCGGGAGGTTCTCGTGCACGTTCCCGAGGGCAGCAAAGGTACACGTTTTTCACTCGCTGTTTAATTGCCTGATTGAATTGAGTTAATGCTTTGTTTTAACGTGAATGTTTTTTTTTAAACTTGAAAGGAAACGGAGATGTAAAATACTTACAAACATGTGTTCCTGGCTTGCTGCCTCACTTGCACTGTCCCTTAGACTTATGGCTCAGGTCGTATTGTAAAGTTAACGTTTTTGAGAAATGTGTTAGCTGTTTTGTATTTTACGGTGCACATAATAGACGATGCCAAGAGATGCACCATTTGGTGACTTGACTAACGAGATAAAACACATGTCATACAAAACCCGAGCTTACTCAGTGTTTTGAACCTACATTTTCAGATTGTATTCATAATTATTTACTTCAGAAGTATAAAACTGTAGTCATGTGGTTTCTTGTGCCCCTGAAGGTCAACATGTGTTTTTTTGTCACTGCTTCGTATTCATCTGCAAGGATTAAAAGCCCCATAATGATATGCGGTACAAACATAACGAGAAATATCACCCTGAATGTTGTAGCTTATGATAAACATTGTTACGTACCCTGATGTCATTTAGAAAGCTATTGATTTAATGGAAATTTGTACAGTAGCTTTGCTTACATAGAACATTGGGTTCTAAAAAAAATATTTTTAAAAGTGATGCGTGTCATGTGAGTGGTGTCCTGTTATGTGCTATTTTAAGGAAGTAATCTATAAGGAGGTGACTTTGTAAACGGCATGGTAGGGAAATTTTAGTAACTGTCTTACATTTACATTTTAATGCAGGTGTCCCTCGCATAAAGCGTGACACGCATTCCTGAAAAACGGCACGTTAGTCAAATCGCGCTGGATGAAGCCTATTTTTCCATGTGAAAACGGGGGGTGTGTTACCAAAAATATAATTTAATTATTTTACCCCTGAATTTACCACGCACGTATACATTTAATACGTAATAATAATATAAAAAAATACTTAAGAAGTTTATAACAAATAAGATTAAAAAGGTTACTTATTATAAAAGTTACTGAACGCTTCTGTGAGCAGCAGACAATGCAAACAAAGTTAGCAAATTTAAAATGGCTATGCCCAGCCCTGTGACGTGATGACGCCATCAGAAATATATTTTTTTACCTTGAAATTTTCTAATTGAAACTATATATTGTTATATTAAATTAACATTTTTTTGAGCATATAACTATGAAAACGCATCGCGTAAGTATGTGAAGTATGACCCTAATAGATGAATTGCGTACCTGCGAAATTTGCGCTATTGGGGGAGCGTGTTACGCAAGTAACGCCTATGTAATTGCTGTGGAAAATTATTTGTTTGTTTTTAAATAACTGCTTGTTTCATGTGTATGTTTATATTAATGTTAGCTGGTTTTTTATTATATTCTTTGGGTCTTTCGGTAAAGTCACGTAGATAGGTTCAAAGAAATTTTTTAAAAAATATTAATGTTTATATGAGATTAATGTTATCTGGATGAGTAATTAGACGTTCTGCTTGGCTGTATACTGATATTCTGCTTCTAAGCGTAAAATGTCAGATATATTATCGAAGCACATTCATGAACTTAACCTTTATCTACTAAAATGCACTCTAAATAGTAATTTAATAAATTGGAATTATATATAGCAATGATATGACTTTGTTTTTAAAAGTTGATAAATGTAATATATATTAATAATGCTCTAAAAGTATATATTTTTATTATTTCAGCCCGGTGGAACCACATTGAAAACTTGGACTACTTCTTCACAAGAATATCCTTTTTATGTGGCGGAATTCTAATATTTAAGTGTTTTTAATCTTTCAGGAATGGTGTCATGTAAGGATGATAGGACCAGCAATCTTTTAGAATGTAATTCATTGATCCCTATTGCTTTGTCTTTTAACTGCATTAAAACCTTCTGGCAGCTGGGGATGTACATTATGTCAACTACTGGAAAACGAGGTCACATCCTCCTGTTGTTATGCCCCTAAAGGTCTGGTTCTCTGAACAACCTGTGCATTTGACAATTGCCACTTGTCTGCTGTATTAGAAACAAATACGGTGAATTGCAGTGTTACCATGAGGGCACTCGTGATTTGTATGTGTCGGCAGCGGTGGTGACTCCTTTATTAAAATACATTGAATCTGGAATTATATAGCATCTCCATGTAATTGTACCTCAAGATGGCATTATTGAATGCTTTGCATGGGGGTGAGAACTAACAAGCTGTTTGTTGCAATTTTTAAAATATATATTTATGTTGTCGCTAATGTAAATCTTATGTAGCTCATAATCATTTTCCTTAAGAATGCCAGGCCAGTTTTCTGACACACTGAGATCTCGCTTTCCTCTTAGTGACAGTAGAGAAACGTGTTGATATATTTGTTTTTGCCTGTTCTTTTTTATCCACAATGTTATCAAGTAATTTATCAACAATGTTATATAAATATATGAAAATGTTGAGATATTTTACATTTATAAATACTATATAAAATATATACATTTTCCCATTGGTGAGGCTGATTTTAATTTCTCAGCTAATATATTATTTTTATTTGGGAATGTAGTGAATATGTACTTTTTGTTGTTGCAACATTTAACTTTTTCAATTAATACTACTTTGGTATACGAATAATAGCCTTTTACACATAATCATTTAAAATGGTGCAGGCTTCCCAATTTTTGACTTAACTTTCGTGACTGCAGGAATTCATATTCTTGGTTCTTTCGGTGAAGTCACGTAGATAAAAAAATAAAAATAATAAAATTAAGAATACAAATAAATTGAAAATAATAAAAGCAAAAAAATCCACGACGTTTCGATCGCAACACAAGCGGTCTTCATCAGGCGGAAAAAGACCGCTTGTGTTGCGATCGAAACGTCGTGGGTTTTTCGCGTTTGTTATTTTCAATTTATTTTTAATTTGAATTTTATTTTATTCTTTTTATTTTCTATCTACGTGACATTACCGAAAGAACCAAGAATAAGACTTCCCAATGTTGCCGTTTCTGGAAAACCTTGTGGTAGTTGTGAGTATCATATGTACAATCTCTTCCAGGAAATGTCCTAAATTGTTTGTAGGTCACTGAACTCCCAACCTTCCGAATTTTTTCAAAGGTTTGCAGTTACTCTCTAACCAGCTATTGTAATTGGATCCCGATTTTTGAGCCTGTGTATACATCGAAATGCAAATTTGCACATTGATGTTTATGTTTGTGAAGATGATTATCTTACGTTTTGGCACTGCTGACTGTACAGTAATTTTTCCATCGTCACGTGTAGAAATGTAATATATTCCACACCATTTTATCTTTGTTTTACCTCCATTGAGATAGTTGTTTAGTTCGGCACATTTCCTAGAAGAGATTTGTTTGGGTTTTGGGAGCTTCCCATCAGGTATGACATTCAGGGCTCTGTTTAAAACAACTACTGTTTTACTTCACAGTAACTTTCGTTCAATGTTATATACACTGTCAGACTCACTCTGAAAATGTAGTTTTTTGGGCAAATAAATCAGTATAATGTCTAGTGACAAAATCAGATATATCTAGCATTCTGACCTTGTACTTTTTGCTCAAACAATTAATCATTAAACATTATTGATAGAGCATAGTATTTATAATAAAGTTATCATCCATAAAGGGGGGATAGTATGATGACTTATAACCCCTGTTCACATTTGATGGTTAAACAGTAAACCATGAAAGGCTGTTATGGTGACACGTTTGTTAATTTTATTGCTGAAGCTTTTGTGTTGAACTCTTAACTTTAACTTGACAACACATTGATTGTTCCCCTCCTTTTCCTTAATTAAATGTATTACATATATCATTTCCACCAGAAACATGGTTTTGCCTGCATGATGCTAGCAGAATTCTTTGAATTGGTGTAAGTATATATTTTTTCAAAATTATTTCGTTGATACAAATGTGAATACTGTGTTAAGCATATATAGTCTTTCCTGTTGATCTCACGTCTGGATCACACATTTGTTTTACAGACAATTCCTCTTTGTTGTGACCTTCACCACGTTTCTGATCAACTGTGTGGACTACGATATCCTCTTTGCCAATAAGCAAGTACATCCACAACCCAGCAGAAAAGTGACTCTCTACGATGCTTTGCTTTCCAGTGAAAAATGTACCGAGAGGTAGGAATGTCTATTTAAAGTCTTGACCTTCACACATGCTTTCAGTACAATTCAGGTTTGCCAAGAGCTCAAATCGAGTGGCCAAGTATAATGATGTACGTATAATGTAAACTTCTGAATGATTCAATGCTCTGACTAATACTAAAGACAGGTACTCTGAGATGTGTTTCCAAGAAAGGTGCTGAACATAAGTCCTTATTGTATTGTATGTTAATTAAGGGAATATACACAATTAAGTGGTGAGTGATAAACTGCATGATTTACAATACTTTTAATACACAGTCTTATACCTTTGAAACATTGCTCTTGATTATAGTGTATTATATGACACATTACTATTACGTGAATGAGTCCATCAAAACCACATGACATTTTGTGAACCACTGTGCCAAAATAATTGGCAGCTGTGTTTTGAATATGCTTTTTTTTCTTGAACTTGGGTTGGTATACCTGTGGTATTTACAAAACTATTCTTCTGTCTTTTAGCATTGCCTACAGTTTAATACTTATTTCTACCCGGGGGGGGAAGTTTTTTTTTGAAAGACCATTCACTTAAAGATATTTTGTTTCTGGCGCACAATCGCTCTGTTCAGATGGCAATTATCAGGCTGTCACATTCACAACAATATTACAAAGTATTATATTGCCTTCAGATAAAAGCGTTATTCAACCAAAAATACAAACACTCTTCATGCATTGAATCAATGCTAAAACTGAAATTTGTGCTCTGCCTCATAATTTGAAGGTTTGCATTCGAAGTTAATCTTTCGAATCTGCTCATGAAAGTGTGAAATTACCTTTGTGAAGTAGATTAAATGTATCTCAGTGTGTAGCACATTTCACGTTCTGAAAAGGAAATAATTTGCACTAATGTATTAATTAGCCAAACGTTGTTTGTAAGTGGAGTTTGAGAATGTAAGTTGGTGACTGTTGTGTTGTTATTTTCATGCCTTTCATTATTTTTTGCTAAAATATATTTTTGTCATTGTGAGATGAACAGCATGAACTACATCGTTCTCAGTTGTTTGTTGCCAGTTGGTTTATTGATTCAGAGGGCATCCAATATTTGGTAAAAAAATGTCTGAAAGTACTTTTGAACTATTTCACATTTAAAACATGCTAATATTTTTTCATTACGAAAATATATTCAACTAAATGAAGGATTTTATAATTTGTGCATTGCCAAGTTGGACTGAAGTATCTCCGTTTCACACCAGTCAAGATGTGTATTCTTGGTGCCACCAGTTAGGTGACAGCCACTATGAGGATATGTGCGAGCAATTATGAACTAGCACCTGTTTTGACCTGGGGGGGGGGAGGGAGCGTGGGGTAAATTCTAGCCCCTGCGTCAATTTATATTGAGAAAAGCACAGACAGGCTGTTGCCATGCGTTGGTCACATTTTGTTTTGAAAATGTGTGTGCGTGGCAAGGACAAAATTAGGAGTGAGTCACATGCTTTGCTCACGTGTTTCATTTTCCCAGTGCAAACCTTGGGACATACACAGGTGCTGTTAACACCATATGGTGTTAATGTTTACAGAATTGTCATCAGTATTAGATGCGTGGAATTAAGTATGCAGTTATAATTTCTAAACAGCTATTTCAAATAATTTTAACATGAACAAAGTCTGGAACCCATGACACTGAGTAAGCACTGTACACAATCTGTTATTCATTAAAGATAGATTTGGCACATGTTTATTTATGTGTAACATCACATATGTGTGTTTTTTATACTATGTTAGGTAAGGGATAATTGTACTAATTGTCAGCTCTAATTGGTGTTGACATATAAAAAAAAATGTTTTATAAACTGCTAAAAGTATGGCAGTTTATGAAGTGGATACCTTTTATAATATAGAATCATTCAATGGGAGCTAGATATGTATATCTGTAATTACATGTGTTTTGGTCTTTAACGAAGGGATTCAATAATACTGTTGATGAAAAACAACTCCAAATCTTAAACTGCTTTGCAGTTGTAAACACATAAAAACCTGCACATGTCAAGAGGCGGTAATCTGCTCCCTTCGTCTGATGCATGAGCAGGATTCGTGGAAACAGTTGGATCATCTTCCTGATAGTGATGGCAGGGACATTCTGGCTGTATCGTCTCATCAAGGTCATCTACAACTTCTCCAGCTATTTAGAGATCCGTGCTTTCTACATTAACGCTCTCAAGATCCCCATGGTTAGTGGGCACATGCAGTGGGTGCCTTGAGAAAATGTGTGGAACACCTGTGACACTTTTCACCGTGTATATATTGTTTATGTATGTACGTTGCTATGAGCTGACTTGTTTTAAAAGTTATAATAGAAATGACAATGAGACGAAACTGATATATTGCATATGCCTTTAACATTTTTAGATAATGTGGTGCAGTATAAACATGGTTTTGGTATTTGTTTTTGGTCATGGCATTTAAAGTAATATATTTTGGATATTTATTACATTCCCATAGTGTAACTTTGGTAAGATCAGGCATATTTAATATAGAGAGCAATATGTATAAATGGAACAAGAGGGTATGTTTTAAACTGAATAGATCTGAGGATTTCCCTAAAAGAACACGATGCCACTTTATTATGTGTTGTGTATGGCAACCATGTAGCTCATTGATGAAGCATATATTTATGACCTCTATTTGACAATACCTGAGTTTAACACGTAGGCTTTCGCGGCCAATATCCATAATACAAATCTTTTTTTTGGGTCAGATCGTGTAAATATGTGTCATTAAACCGCCACCACCTGACAGTTAACTAGTAAGGTTTGTCATGTAAACAGAACATGCCAATTCATTACTAGTACAGCACACCGGTGTGTTGGAGAGCAAAGCAATAAAACCTGTATTATGAATATCTGAAAGGTTCCACCTCTTACCCAGAAATACTGTATTGTGATTGCACTTATTTACAGTGGTAAAAACATGAAAATACCCACTGAACACGAAAGCAGATCATTTTGATTTCCAATAAGCTTGGAAACATCAAGGCTCATGCTTAGTCCACCCCCTACTGGCAAGATTTGGAAATGTTTTTAAAGATAATTTGCAAACGTGGATTAATGAAGGTGAACGTTCGGTGGCACAGTAGTTAATTCATTGCACTAGGAACTTAGCATCCTGAGTTTGGTTCCCAGCCATGGCAAACATGAGTGACGATGTATAGCTGAACTTCATTAACCTACACTGACGCATGATTAAGTATGGTAATACAACCCCTGTGATTGACACAGCGTTGGAGGGGCCTTCCGGTATTGAAATGACCAAAGGCTGAATATCTATCCTAAGGATCTCTACCATCCAGATTTTTGCTACTACACACTGAATTTGTGAGACGTTACACAAAATTCCCTTCACCATGAAATCACCAGAGAAGAATTGTCATGTAAATATGGAGTTGTGCATTTTCGTGTGGTGGCGCGTACAGGCAGAGCTTCAGAACTTCTCGTGGCAGGAGGTTCAGGAGCGTGTGCTGGCAGTGCAGAAAGAGCAGCAAATGTGCATCCACAAGCGCGAGCTCACCGAGCTCGACATGCACCATCGTATCCTGCGCTTCAAGAACTATCTGGTGGCCATGGTCAACAAATCGCTGCTGCCCGTGCGTGTCCGCGTGCCCTTCGCCGGCGAGAGCGCCCTCCTCACGCAGGGCCTCAAATACAACCTGGAAATGCTGCTCTTCTGGGGCCCTGGCGCGCCATTCCAGAGTGCCTGGAGCCTTCGGCCCGAGTACAAGCGGGCTGGCTGCCGGCTGGAGCTGGCTGAGCGACTAGGCCGCACTATCTTGCTCGTTGGCCTTGCCAACCTCGTCCTCTGCCCCTTAGTCGTCGTCTGGCAGGTACCGTGAGTGCGACATTCCATATAGTGCGCTGCCAGTGCTGTAGTCGCACGTCAGAAATGCATTTTCCACAAACACTGCCCATTAAAAAGATTGTAAGCCAACACTTTTGCAAATGCAAAACGTTGCATGAATATCAGAACGCCTGATAAATTAATACAGTAGACTCTCAATTATCCACGTGCGGGTTTATCTGATTTGTGGATTAACCGCCGCACTTCAGATTTTGGCATGAATGACTCGTGGATTTTCCCTCAAGCCCAAATTAATAATCTAAAAACAGTTATACATTGTTAGTCTTAGAAATGTTGTTTACACGTGACATGCTTAAACTAAACAAATATGTGCTCCGGTTAAAACGAAAATTCACGTGATCGCCTCTGCAGTACAATAGTTGCATATCTTTACAAGTGGAGGGAGTTTTATTTTTATTGCCGTGGCACTGCTATCGCTGAGTACGCGCATCGATCGCTCGATTTTTTTGCCAATTTTAGTTTTATATTCTTGGTTCTTTCGGTAAAGTCACGTAGAAGGGAAACAATAAAATAATAAAAATATAAAACAATAAAATTCTCACGACGTTTCGACTGCAACACAAGCAATCATCATCAGGTGTGAAAACCACAGCAAGAAAATGTTCTTGCTGTGGTTTTACCGAAAGAACCAAGAATATGAATCCCTGCAGTCACGAAAGCTTTAAATAAAATTTTTAGTTTTGTTCATTAACAAGCAAAATTTTCTTAACTTAAACATAATTTAGACCAATATTAGTGTTTTTTGGCGTAGAGATCTGCGGAAATTTTCTATTTTTAGATTATCCGCATTTTTTTATTTCTGCGGCAGTCCTCTCCATCATTGGTGCGAATAATCGAGAGTCGACTGTGATCATATTGCCAATTTCATATAATCCGTTTTTTTGCAAGCGATCTTTTTAACTGCATTTATATAATTTTTCATTGAAATCATGTTCTGGAAAAATGTATCAATGTAAGATTATTGAACATATTTTAATTATTCACTGCTGTATATGAGGTTCTTTGTGTACAGTATATGGAATCTATCATTTATGAATGGGGTTCTCTGGCCAGGTGTTGCATGCCTTCTTCCGGTATGCGGAAGTGCTGAAGCGCGAGCCCGGTAGCCTGGGTGCGCGCCGCTGGTCCCTGTATGGGCAGCTCTACCTGCGCCACCTCAATGAGCTGGACCACGAGCTGCGTGCGCGGCTGGGACGTGGATACCGCCACGCCGCCAGGTGCTTGTGCCGCACGTTAACCACATACCTGTTAACCCATACGATTTGCCCGTGTTCGTGTACAGGGAAATTTGAGTTTTCAGGTTCATACGGCGTACAGCCGTTGCAATATGGGCAACATTTTTTTTGCCTTTTGTGTTTCTCCCTTGTGATTGGACTTTGTAGGATGAACGTTGAGATTTATAAGGGCACGGGGTGACCAATAAGATCTGAATTGGTCTGTAAATAAGGTAGGCACTGATAAGGGGTTGACAGTTATGGAACCACTACTGCGCTGAAGTCGGATAGTAAGGGCTCCCTACAGCTCTTCGCATTCTTAAAGCAGGATACAGCTGCGGGTTTTGAATTGTGGCAGTAAAGGATGCAAATGCTAGTGGGTGTTTGGGATACTTGCAGTGCCTGCAATTGATAGGTTATTTATGCATGACAGGCCAGCATCCTTGAGCTAAATATTTTGTGTAATCCATGAGGATTCAATGAAATTCTTGCACTGTTAATCAAGTTCGGTAATTGCCTTGTTAATAAAATTGTCTCACTGCTTATTGTAAAGTTTAAAGTGCAGAATCCTTCCGTTCAAGGGGCTTCTCTCTTGATGTGTGGGGATAGGTACATGGACTCGTTTACGGCACCTATGATGGCTGTGCTTGCCAAGAACGTGACGTTTTTTGCCGGCTCATTATTGGCTGTGCTGCTGGCGCTTACGGTGTATGATGAGGATGTGCTGTCCGTGGAACACGTGTTGACCGCTATCACGGCACTGGGTGTACTGCTCACCGTCTGCCGGTAAGTGAGCACGATTTCTTCCCAAATGTGATCCCTCATTTTTTTCCGTATCTAGACAATTAGAATATTTTTCTAACCACCCCCTCGATATGTTCTGTGATCCTTTCCAAAGGGCATTTATTCCAGATGAACACCTGGTGTGGAACCCTGAACACCTGCTACAGGCAGTTCTTGCTCACATCCACTATATGCCCGAGCACTGGAAGGGCATAGCCCACAAGACAGAAACCAGAGATGAGTTTTCTCAACTTTTCCAGTACAAGGCAGTAAGTACTACAAGAGCCACAATGCATGTTTATGTATACCCTGATGTGTATATAGCGTGTTTTTATTTCCCTGATTGCTATGGTTATATTTTACAGTGAGTAAACAATTAACAACAAGAGTAAACAATTATGGCTGGTAATTGAGAAACTTTTTGCGTCCAAAATGCTAATAGGCATTCATCATGGAAGAGCTGCTGAGCCCCATCATCACACCCTTCATCCTCATATTTGGTGTGAGGCCAAAGGCCCTGGAGATTGTCGACTTCTTCCGAAACTTCACTGTGGAGGTGGTGGGCGTGGGCGATGTCTGCTCCTTTGCACAGATGGACATCCGCCGGCATGGCAACCCCACGGTCTGTGGATTCATCCTTGTCCTTTGTCGTCGTGTGATAATTACCCAATTTTATCTTTTTCATATGAATGCTAAACTTTAATTAATTTAAGTGGCTTAACAATTTTAGAGTCTCAGAATTAATTAATAAGCCAAATATCAATCCATTGCGTTAACTTAACTTGGTAATTACATTTTTCTCTCCCTTTTAAAATACAGTGGATGTCAGCAGGGCAGACAGAAGCATCCTATTATCAACAAGCCGAAGACGGGAAGACGGAGCTCTCTCTTGTTCACTTCGCTATCTCGAATCCCCGCTGGCGCCCACCACGGGGCAGCAATGTGTATCTCAACCAGCTGAGAGAGCAAGTGCAGCGTGACAGCACTGCCAATCCGCAGCCCCTGCTTTTCAGCTCATTGCAAACTATCGAGTCGCAATCAGGGGTCAGTAACATTTGAAACGGTGCATGCACAACAAGATAATGCTTTAGTGCTATGTTTTGCTGCCTTAGGTGGTATACATTTCTGCTTTGACCCATGGACTGTCTTTTCTTCTTTGGTGACCGCTGTTATTAATCTTGATGACGGACCATTATCCAAAAATTTTGACATTGCTTGTTAAGAAAAGTGGGCTTGGGCAGGCCGCATTACAAGATTTGGTAGCCGATAGATGAAACTGATGGAACACTTGTAATACTAAAAGTACAGGTTTTTTTTCTGCATGAGGTTTTTTCAGTGTTAAAGAGAACTTTATAATCACCAGCATAATCTGCTTTATGTGCACTCTCAAGTTACTGTGCAAATCAGATTGAACACGTGGTGTGGCTTTATCAGTTTGGGGTCATGGTGTACTTTAAAGTATTTCTATTCCGTGTCTTATTACTTAGTTTTTACTGCATTCATGATTGAATTCAAGTCGGGAACATTGTGCTTCTCTTTTACGTTTCGGTGTTCTGTGCAGCCATACGGCTTGCTGGGCAGCATGTTGGGAGGCCCTTCCTCGCTGACGGCATACCGATCGACACGCGACGCCACCTGCAGTCTTCCTGAAATGTCTGCGGCTACGGCTGCTGCCACAGCACTTATGTCGCTCTCCATGCCATCTGCGTCCCTCACTCCGGGGCCCAGGGAGGAGCTCGCCGAGATGCCAGATTCCACCCCTGGAAATACCACTGTGACCGCACGCCCCGGCTCATCCACTGGCGCTGTGGGGGGCATGTCCATGAGCACCGGTGGTAGAGGAAAAGTCAGGTATACAGCATAGTTTCATAATGAAAACTTTATCACGGTAGTAAATGTCCGGTATCAGTTTTAGATTTGACAGGTCCTTATCTTCATGTGAATATAATGCAGACTGCTTTGACAGAGACCAACCTTGTCATAAGACATCAGCTCTTGTTTGAACCTTAGTATTGTCCAACAAAAAAACATGCTCTGGTAGTATACGCACTCTCTCTGGTGTGGACCAATCAGTTTCAAAGACAATGCATATACTACCAGAGCATGTTTTTTTTGTTTGCATGTTCACCACAAGTATATGTGGTTAATGCAGACATGATTCCTTGCAAAAGGTTTCAGTTTCGTGTTTTAACATCTTAACACCTGTTTCATTGCCAGTAAGGGTAAAAGCCTATTGTTATATGTTGATACTGGAAAGAGGTCCCAAGATTAATGGTAAAAATTTGGAAAAACTCAAATGTACCCACAAATTGGGATTACACATAGCAATCAAAGCCCCCTGCTGGCAGACTAATGCCGTTTTTAGGCCAAGTGCCTCAGCAACCTTGTCACTTGGGGTGCACTTTCAAATATTTGAGATTGCATGCAAATTCTTTCTCGCTTGTATAGTGTTCCAAAATATGCCATTGTGTAAAGAGCACCCCATGAAAAACAAATACACTCAGAATTGTAGGAAAATGTTTCATAGTCGTGTCTCATGTATCATCAATGCATTGTTGAATTTAATGTGTTTTGGACACTGTTGCAGTTTCGGAGGAACGGATTTCCGTTCCAGCAGTGTAGGCAGCAGCTTCAGGGAAGGTCCTTCACAAAGCAGCATATTATCAGAGTTTGCTTCGGCCGAAATGAGCCTGCACGCGATCTACATGCATGAGGTATCTTACTAGATTTTGTGCCATACAATATCCATACCTTTATTAGACATGGGGCATTTAAACGAAAAGCATATTTGAGTAATTACGTTTTGTTAAATTATTTTGTGCAAACGTTGAAATGATAAAGTAACACAAACTGCTATATATGTATTATGTTCCCAAGAAAGTTTGTATGTTAAACAGTATTCCTTTGAATAAATGTGTAAACAACAAAGTTTGGTATATTGAACAATAATAAAATGGGTTTCCAACATTTTTGACAGAAATAGTTATGCTTATCAGGATGCTAGTATTGACGTATTTGCTGAAAACTGTCTCATGGTGTTTCTGTAACCAGGCACGTAGGAATTATGCGACAAGCGACGCCCAGGCTCGGTACCACTGGCAGCAGCCTGAGAACAATGGAGACGATGACACAATGGACGAGGTCAACGCCCTGTCTGGTTTCAGGGAGTCAAGTTTGCAGCTGCACAACACTGGCTCGAACTCTGGTTCGCACTCAAGCTCAGTTTTGGGCTCGGGCCAAAGAGAGACGTATGTGTCTCCTTCTGCAAGCATAGGCCACTCTGGGGACTATATGCCACCCAACATTGGCTCCTTGCAGGACACTCACGGCGACAGCCTGGGGCTAATGGTGACAAGAGAGAACACAGAACTAGGTGCGTTCCCCTTTCGGCACTACGGTGGCACATCAGGTGAGCACTCGAAACTTCACCCGTTGTCTTTTTCCAAGAATGACCAGTACTAATAAAAAAATCTTTGAATACATTAGAATTCCATTACAGTATCATGCAACACCTTTCGTTTAACAATTTTGAGTGCCTTATTCTTACGTGGTAAAATAACTTAAACCATATTTTGGAAAACATTGTTACTGACGGAATTGTCTTTTTGCCTAAATTTATTGAGAAATGTGCAAACCAATGCTAGTTTTCTTCATGGTTGTGTCAATGGCTTGTGCTGCTACACTTTCATGTTGACCCCTAAAGCATCGGAAAATATGCTGCAGCCCGAGCAAGGCTCTCCCAGGTTTGGGTTAATGCCCATGGGCGGCTGGCAGGAGGACATGGCTGGATTGGGGACCATTGACCCACATGGGGGTGTGCCCAGCTGCATGTCTCCCAACCCGCAACAGATCAACGAGGTTGCTTACACTTTCCACTCGCTGTTCCTTAACACTTGATATGAGTTTATAGTTCATTACTAATGCAGGTAACAAAGTATATAAGGATAAACATGTCTTGCCTGTATAAAAACTTTGCATTAAAAATTTAAAACCAGGTACGTTTTTTTATTCCTTTGTTAAAAAAGTAGAGGTTTTGTCAACGTTGACCTTTTTTTGCATATTTAGTTTCTCAAAGCAATATTTTAACTTTGAAATGACATGAACCAATGTCTTTCCATCACAGAATTAAATGAACGGCTGCTCCTGGAAAAAATGGAAGTGAGCTCTACAATTACTGGCATCTCATTTGGCCAGCAGTGGCAAAAGGGTGTGTGCATCCTGTGCAATGGTGATTGTGCTCAATGTAACAAAACAAGTACTGCATGTACTGTGTTTAATTTAAATGGAAATGTCTGCATCATTTACTGCAATTGATGTCCACTGTGTAATTGAAAAAAATGACTGTGTTCCTTAGAGCTTTAAAAACACATCTCTTTAACCTGCGTAGGCATTTAACTTTTCTTACGTACTTTAATTTGTTGATATGAAAATGTATTAAAACATTAATGCATGCTTAGATTGCAAGTTTATATTGAAAACTTAACAGTTTTTGAATCGGTGGTCAAAAGCCACATTCTCTACATTAATGCTGCAGTAAAAGGTAAAAACACGGTTGTGAATTTACCGATAGACAAATGTGGTAACAGATGCTGCAGCATTTTCTTCCTGGCAAAAACTGGCCAACAAACATATTTTATAAATGTAACCATTGAAACCTAGGTTATTACCCGAGCTGTAAATAATTACCGCTTAGATGTTAACTATTCGAATGTAAGTCTCACGCATCCACTTTTTACTTTCTGCAAGTATACCGAGAACAACATGGTCATTATTTTAATTGTATTTTTTTTAACAGTTTTAATACTTAAGTGTTAAGATGTGTTGTGCTATGTACAACATACACAAATACAACGATGGTGTAATACTAATACATGCAATCTGAAAAGAAATTATTTTCTGAAAGTTACCTATTAATGATATATTTATGGTGCTCATATGCTAAGCTTAAAACCGTTTCTGATCTCTGTTCAGTTGTAAGACAGCACTTCCCCAAAAGCTCATCCCACCGGGTGGCGGTGTTTGACCTTTAAGCCGTCTGATCCATGCCATTGCTTATGAATACATGTACTTTGTGCGTGCGTGTGTTTAAAAGGACAAGTTACCCAGGTAATGAAAAGTTATAATGATGAATATGTAAAATACGTGTGTAAAAATTACTCTGCGTATGCAAGTTATGGTGGAAGCTTGCATACACTGCCATGTAGTGGAATTTTAAGGCTGTTATTCCACTGCCTGTAAACATGGGCTCAGTTTGACACTTTTTTTAATTGTACAAGAAACGCTAATATAAGAATGTAATATAAACATTTTCAAATAGATTTTTTTTCATAGCGATGCACTGTTAAATTGTAAGATATTTAATAAATTAATATAAAACCATTGCCCGTTTTGTAAACTTGACTGCAAATGACGTGTTCATGTTTTGTTGATGCAAGAAAATAATAATTTTATTCTTCACTTTCTGAACACCTGTGGACATTAAAAAAAGCTTTATTTCCATCAGTTTATCGGCATTCAAAGTGCACCACAAATATTGTGCCTTGGTCCCTTAACGTCAGATAAAAAACACTGATTTAAACATAGATGCGCTATTATAAAGATATTGCAAATGGCTTGCAAAAAGCTCACAGAGGCTACACAATACAAATGTTATAAAGCAGTACAAACTTTACGGCAGTTAAAGCAGTGCATGTTTTCAAGCAGATATACACTACACGGATGCTGTTAATAATTACTATATTAAAATAAATCACATTACTTTTTTTGAGTGAAAAAAAATCATCCCGAAGCTTTGCTTGGGAGGCTCAATATTAATACTAGGTTTCACGTTTTAAATGTAATAAGCAATTTGGTTTTTAACCACGTGTGGGCATACGCGCATGTGCATTGGACGAATACTGTGCAGGGAATGGCTGTGGCTGGCCAAACTTGATGCAGTTAGGTGTTACGGATGCCAAGGGCTTGTTCCAGCTCCTGTCTGCGCTGCTGCACCTATAAGTACAACACATGCAAGCAACAAATTGTGCACCTAAGGACATTCAAGTACATTGTATATGATCTTGCATTATGGTTCCAACTCGTGTATTCGTGAATAAATGTGCTGCCAGTTACAAATACTTCCAAGTGTTAATGGCAATTATTCTGAATACTTGGACCAATGACATTGAGCGTAATGTTAGTCTATATGTTATAAATCATTAACACTTATATCTGTAAACCTTCGAAGTTGTGAAAATGCTGTTTGCCGCAAGACTGCACGAAATTAGATGAGCGGGTTAATGTTTTAAGTGAAGAACAATTTGGGCGGGAGGGAGTAGGATGGTTTTGGCTACCCATTTCCAGGAAATAATTTGCAGCAATGTCTAGTAGCATGAATGCAGCAGTTTACATTGTATTGTCTGCCATTTAAACAGCGACACCATAGACTACTGGTAACTTAATCACGAATTAACATCATTCCACAAACAATATAATGCAGCATGTCATGCTTTGCAGACTATTAAACATAAAATTGAAACATTTAATGTGACTCATGTCAGCCAATTCAAGGATAACATGAAATGTGCACCTTACCTCAAGACGGTTTATAATAGTGTGAATCATTTCACCATTGTTATTTAAAAGACAACATGTTTACTCGCATGCTTTGAGTTAATAAAGCAAGATCTGGAATCGTATATTTTCACATTACAAAATTATAAATGAACAAATAATAGCAACTGAAGGCTATTAAAATGGCTTATTATTAGGTATACTATTCATGGCAAGGAAATATTAACTTGGAACATTGATACAGCCTGATATTGTCAATATGAGATGAACAAATGCTGCAGACATGCAGAAATGCATTGAATAAGGTTGGATATTTGGGGAAATCCTTTTTGCTAAATTAGATTGTTTTTATTCCATTACAATGATGGGAGATTTAAAGAACAAACGCATATTTACTTATTCACAAGTGAGTAATTGTGGGTTAGGTTTATTTGATCTGCCACAGTCATCAAGGAAGATGAGTTTAACCCAGTAATACATTGACATGTTTGGACCACAAATTTACTGGACTGGCCATGTAATTATGTTTTAAGGTAACATCATGCAGGACAGCTTTCTGAAGTAGAATCTGTTTAAATACAATTAAATTCATGAAGATTGTTGGCTGTAGGTTGCCTTTAAGGGGATCAAGCTGCTGGCGATTATGATTAAAGTGATGAGAAGGCATCTAATATTGCCTTGTCAATAACAGCATTGATTTAAATTATTAAACAGGCAAGCTGAATTGAAAGTGAATTTCACTGTAGGCAGAATCATGTTTAACCTTGGAATAGAAGTAGCGACAGACAGCCTCCTGCGACCACGGCTGAAAGTAAAACTCAGCACGCCGTTCCTCCTCAGGGTTCCCCACAACATCTGTCATAGTCTGCAGGAGGAATATAAAACAGGAAGTAAAATTGCAATGCACAAACAGACAATCAGCACTCCATCAGATGGGAGGCACAGCCTGCTGCTTCTGCAAATACCCTCGTACATTTGCATTTTATTGTTCTACATTATTAAATATGGAATTTTCAAAGTAGAAGAAATGCAATGTTAATAATACTTTTGTAGCAATGTTAATTATTTTAAAAAGGAACACTTGGATACAATCATTACTACAGCAGGTGCACTGTTAATCCTGTTTTATTATGAACTGTTTCATGTGAGCCAAGAGGGCTCCTACTTTGAGGTCGCGGCTCTGTGACTGCAGCCAGTCGTTGATGAAACCCTGTGGGTCTTGTGCGAAGCCAAGCATGAACTCGCGATGGATCTTGAGCTGATTGATCGTTTCAATTGTCTCGTGGATCTGCAGAAGCAACACATGAGCAGGCCGTACACATCGGCTGATCTTGTCTGGAACAAAGAATTCATTATTGTGATTCTGAAATTTTCAATGGCTGCTTTTTCATAAAAAAAAAAATTAGAGACTTTAGGCAATGTGTGGAAAGTGAAAATATGCCAATTAGAAAAACATGCTATTTCAATAGTACACTCTAAACTGTTCCATTAATTTCAGTAAAATCAACATGAAAACATGTATGACTTTATTTTGACTTATACAAAACTGGTGCTAAAATATGGAAATGAAACAATACTTATGGATTCATTAAGAAAGGGAAAGCATGGAGGATGATAAAAGCCATAATAATCTGCAAGGTGGCTAGGCACGTTCATGCTGGGCAAGTGCAGTTGGTTGATACCTTGTTATCAAGGGCGGCGATCTCCTGCTGGCTTGCTGTCGACAGCAAAAATGAGTTCATCTGAGCCTTCAGCATGTCATCCACCTCCACATCCACGTCATAACATGCTGTCTTCTTCTGGTCATTCGGGTCAACACTGCTGACAATATCGCATCATACATTTAGAATCGACTTGTTATATCAATGTAAATGCAGTATACCTGATACTATCAAGTTCGGGACCTGACTCGCGCACTACCTGATTGTGTGGTTGATGACAATGGGATCTGGAGGCATCAGGAGTCCATGAAGCCGTTGAGGAATCTCAGAGAATTTCATCCTCGGACAGTCAAAAATCTGGGCAGTGTACAATTTTTTAGAAACAAGTTAATTCAACTTACAATTTACACCCAGCCATCGTCCTCTGATCTTCCATGAACATGCTAATTTATCTCACATTAACATCAATAGCCCCGCCCACTTTGTTTATGGCCCTTCGGCTACACCCATTTCAAACCTTTAAAACAGTCTGCCTCAGCAGCTTTCCTCTGTTTTTTTCAGCTTGATGACTGCTTGCATTGCGATTGAAACATAGTTTTTGGTATTTTTTATTATTTTCTTTGAACCTATCTACGTGACTTTACCGAAATACCCAAAGAATACAATTTTACACCTGTAAGTAAATGCACACCACTTTGTAATGTTATTACGTGGCAGTGGGCACTATATCGATGCAGCATGTGGTGAGATGGGCACCATTGGGGTTCCCGGTTGCAGACCTGCTGGAAGTAGGAGTCACAGTTGATGTACTCGCGCTCATGAGAGTCCTGCAGGCGATGTGTCTTAATATACTGCCACAGTGCCTGGATGATGGCGGGCCGAGTCTGGGTGTGGATGCCCAGCAAGCGAGCCAGGTGTGAGTTTAGCTTAAACTGTGGGGGCTGTGGAACACGGCAGTGGAGACAAGCAAAGTTCATTTGCAATACACTGAAAAAACAAACATTCGGTATGGATTACATTAAGAAATTACAAGACTTTTTCACAATAAAATCAGGACAGTAGATTGGTACAATGTTGCACTTAAATGCACCCTTTGTGACATGCACTTTTAGCTTGCTTTTAAGTACACCACATTAACTGTTTAAGACAACATAAAAGGTTTACATTTTCATTCAACCTATATTTTACCAGCAACCATGTCCACAAACTATCCAACTTGGAGGCAGTTCAACACTGTTGATTGTAATTTTAAGTTGTCATCACTGACATAAAAATTGTACATATACAGTATCAAAATGCTACGAATGCATTTTTAGATGCCATACAGGGTAAATGTCTCAAAAGCCAATGAAAAATATTAACGAAAAAAACGAAAAACGCAGGTTGGGAAGACTGAGCAGTGGTATGACACTGCACAAAATCAATCTCAACCACCATAATCCCACGCAGATTGTGAATTGGACTGAAACATCATTAGAGATTGATGCAACATCTCTTATGCTACCAGGAGAAGGAAATGGGTGGGGCAAAGGGTGGGAGAAATTACAAATGCCATTATGTAACCATTGAACTTAAAACGCGGGGAGGGAAATCAGCATGACCCAATATGAGAATCAGAATCAAGGGTAGCAGAGGAGAAGGAGCAACCTCTCAATGTTATAATCAGACTCCTGGCCATACCTGATAATCCAGCATGAGAAGCACTTTGCAACGAACGTTGACGTCACCTGGACGCTTCACCTGGAATCCGTCTGTCTCCTGGGTGGAGGATGTGCGGTGCCACTGGAACAGAGGAACAGTTAAAAAATCATACATCTCCCACCACAACACAAACCATTAATATCTGCTGGAAATTATAATTTAGTTTTCAGCATATGTATATGTCCAAACTTACGGTAATGTGTACCCAAGATTAGACTGCAAGTACTGTGAATGGACCTGTTGCAGAGGTCCACTGTTTGAATCCAGCAGGCCGCCCTGGTTATTACTGAGTGTACGGACTATAAAATGTGCTTTCTGGTTCAAAATTGACGTTAAAGATCTCCTGGCATCATTTGGAATGAGTAGACCATTGTGTGCTGGAATCATGGTCCAAATAAAAAGTATATACAAATTTACAATTACACATTGCAATCAACGCCCCAATTGGCAGACTAATGCAGGCCAGGTGCATTAGTCTGCCAATAGTGCCTTTTAAACTACTTGCATCACAATAATTCATATTATAAAACGCAGTGTGTGCACGTCTTGATTTTAATGTTTTTTTTCACACAAGATCTGTGCGTTATTCCGCCTATAGGGAAACATCAATAGCAGGAGTATTGTGGAGGCTTTGGCAGTAAGATGCAGTGTGCTTTCAAAGGAGTTATGCAAAACTATCACTGTTACTACTACCACTGTTGCTACAATAACGATTGCTGCTGCAGAATCTTGTGCAATGAACAAAACTATTCAGTATATAAAAACAGGAAGTCACTGCACCACAAACAGTTATTCTGCTGTCAGTTGACTGGTATTTTACTAAATCTGCTATTAATAACATACTAAATTATATATTAAATTACAAGAACACAATGGGTATACGCTGCAAAGCTTAGCAGTGTTCATTGGAGCGCTGTCTTTCTGACAGTTCTGTTTCTTCACCTGAGGAAGGCTACTCGTGTTGTGGCCAAAACGTCGTGAGAATTTAATTTGTATTATTTTATTATTTCCCTTCTACGTGACTTTACCGAAAGAACCAAGAAGATAGTTACTACTGGCCAAGACTAAGATAACCTATCGAAATTAAGAGAAATTAAAATTGTAACGTTTGGATAGCTACAGGCTTAGTGCTGCTTGGAAGCAAATAATCAAATAATACATTGTGCGAATGCATGCCTATACAGCTCGGCAGACATCAATGGGGATTACCTGTACGGAATCACAGGTACTGCTATTTTAATGCATGCAAACGACAGGAGGTACAAGAGCAATGTGCATGCATAATGTACGTGGATTACCATATGAATAACCCAACGGCAATGGATACCCATTGTAATTTATATCCACTCATTAACCCCCCCCCCCCCATTCGCACGTGAAAGGCTCACAAGTGACGTCCTCACATCTATCCCTCTATTTAAGGAACAAAACAGGAGGATTTCTCCACAAATCTGGTTGTCCCCCTAATTGTTGTAATTGCTGGCGAAATTTTGTACTCCGATTGTAAATTGTGAATTTGCTCTCCAACACACCAGTGGGCTGTACTAGTAACGAATTGGCATATTCTGTTTATGTGACAAACCTTACTAATTGGCTGTGTCGGGTGGAGGCGGATTTAATGAAATTTATGCGATCTAACCCAAAAAACTATATCATGTTGTGCAGTGTTATATATCTTGGGAATGCTGTGCCTATGAATGTTCCTGACAATCTAATAATTGACTTAACTCGCATTCGTCAATAACACTACATTAAAAAGTAAAAACGTATTATTAAATATATACAAAAATATACGATTTGGAAATGGTCATTCTTCACACTATGAAGGGTTATTTTCCAAAACATTGCCAATTATATATTCTTCCTTTTTAAGGCAACGATGTGCATCACTTCCAATGCAGTATCACCAAATAATTTTCTGAACAATTAACTTCAGTTCCTCATATAAAAAAACAAATCCAAGATGTTCATTCTAGTTGTATCATCCTTCAGAGACGCCGCGATGGTACCAAATCACACGGCAGTACAAATGGAATGAATAAATGCATCAGCTTCCCAGTAAAACCATGGATGAAAAACATGTCTGAAAAGAACATTTTTGCAATCGTGTGTGCAGCTGGCTGAAGCACCCACGTAATTGCATGGCACAATTTCGAACAAGAGAAAGGCATTTGTAACAGACAGGTGCTGTGTGGTGGAATGGTTCGATTCAGTAGGTGTCATGTCCCATCACACTACAGAAAATGTTTACCTCCACCAGATGGTTGTCAGGTCCATAAAGGTCTTTGTCTAGCTCAATAACTAGACTCTTGAAGAAAGATGAGAATTTTCTCTTCTGCTTGTTGGCATCAAACTTGGAAGAGGCAGGCTGACAGCAGAAATATGCAACACAATGCAATGAATGCATGACACATTTTACAATTCAAGCAATAGAAAGTGTATTATTAAATCAGCACAGAGCTTGAGGGCACAATGATGCAATATGAATTGCAGTAATGTATTTAAATTCTTATTGCATTTTTCCAGTGTGTTCTTCTGCTTGTTGGCATGTTTACAACAAAAAATACCTTGACAAATTATAAATATGCAACAATTGGCCTTATAAATGTAATAAAGTTTGTCTCATATAGTTCAATTTTTAATGAAACAAGCAATAACCCTCACATCATCCAGCAGTCGTCCTTCCACACGTAGTTCCCATGATGCCACACTGCCTTCCTCATCGTCTGCATCTGGCTTAGCTGGGTTGAACGTGTTCGAGATGAAAACCCGCAGCTTGCGCTTTTGCTGCCAACACAATACACACATGTCAGAATCATCACCCCTCTCTTGCTTTAGTCCCACCTTTTGCTGTAGCGGAAACCTTCCCGATTAGTTTGCATCAGAAAGGAAATCCTGGAACACTCGGCAGGTGAGCAAACTCAATATTTCACACATTCCTCTTTAAAATTACTCATGTAATTTGGAATTATTGCTTGGTTCAGTGGCTGAACTAGTTTATGCAATATTATCTCCCTTAATGTATACTGTTTAAAATTATTTTCAAAAGTGAAAATTTAAAACGATATCCTGGCCAAAAGGAAGCAGTGCCACACATCACCCTGTGACTGCAGCTGAATATAAGTTATTATAACCAGTGCTCACCTGAGAATTGCTTTAGAGAATAGGCTATAACTAGATAGATTAAAATGACAAGACATGCTGCCAACAAAGCTGGAAAACATACGTAATAAACAAAAGTTATTTCAGAAATGCCTTTATTTTCACGAGCAAACTCGAGCATTTTCTGAATCCCAATCCTTTTTAATAATAACAATTTTAAATACAAGGCATACATTAGGGAAAAGCGTTTACAATTTATATATTTTTTAAATATTAAAATTAACAGGAATTGAGTGTGGGTAATAAAGTTTTAGGATTTAATAAAGTCAAAATACATTAGCCCTCGGACCTGAAGAGAAACCTAAATACATTGCAATATAAATATACATTTTCCAGAGTCTACATATTTCGACCGGATGAAGAATGGGTTAAGGACCTCACACTCGTGCCGTTTTTTTGTTGAAAATTTAATTTGCCGCTCAGCTGCCAGACAACGGGGACCGTTTTATAAAATCTCCTTATAGGCAGGGAGAATGGTGCAGGCGGTGGGGCGGTGAGGGAGATGGGGGGGGGGGCGCCCGTATGTGACGAAGCGCTTGAGTGGGAAGGCGAGCGAGCGAGCGTGCGCACACTAGCGCCACTGGGCCACGACGCGGCGGTGCGAGCTGTCAGGGAGATAGATGGCAGCTCCATCATACATCTGCCAGTGGGACTGCGCATCTCCCTTTATACACCCACCCGGATAAACAACAACAAGCGTGCCCGCCCATCCTGCGCAGCCGCCCGCATCTGCCGCATATGGCACCCGCAGCCACGCTCTATTTCTACACCTTTCAAAGCACCGCGTTGAGGTGAAAGCATCCACCAGTGCCATACGACTTTCCACGCCAATCACGACACTTTTGTATTCGTGGAGCAATTTCACTCAGTGTAAAGCAGTCTGTAAGGACAGCAGGACTTTGTGGAACTTTTCAAAAATAACAATTCTGCATTTTGTTTAAAGCTGATGGGATTAAGAACACAATATAAAACTTTTGGACCTTACACAATTGCATTCTTTTTTACTTTGTATACAAACGTGTTATGAAATGAAAAAAAATCGTAATTCCATTTCACATACCATGCAGCACAATAATAAAAAGCAAGAAGCATGGGCAATTTCATATCCAAGGCAACACCTTCATTGGCCTCTTGAGAGCTTCCTGGATGTCCAGACGTTTGCGCATGATGGTCTGGTCCAGCTTGCGCTCAAAAGCCAGCAGGTCCATGTAAGCCTGTGACTCGGGAACAAGCTCCCGCACCTGGATGTGGATGCGCACATGCCCGCCCACGCACTCAACCGGGCTCGCCGATGAAAACATCTGCCGCGCTAAATGCATATTTTATTAATTGTTCTGGTAATATTTTGAAAATGGCTACTATATAAGCTATCAATACGTTGCACGTATCTGCTTAAGGTCAGCTCACAAAATGGTCAGCAAAGAGAACCATGTTTGTTAAGTGCAAGACATTTGGTTATTTATTAAGAGGGCTTCCAATTACCATCTTGCTTTTCATACGAGCAAGTTAGATATTTAAATTATTATATTCCATGCCGAGTTTGTATTAAACATTTTTTTGTTTAGAGAAATTTAAAATATATACTTTTTTCTACACAGACCTCCAGGTGTTGTCAGCTATGTGAATTAATCTGTATTCTCAACCTGTTATTTTAAGTAAGCGGCTACAGAAATAAGGTGCACGAGGCAAATCCTTAACAAACTTTTGGATGAATGAAGCTCATTGAGCTCCCATGATTGCACAAGAGTTGAGGGGCGCACGGGAAAACATTCCAGTTATTATTCCAAGGGCGCTCTCTATTGAAAAGCTCAGAAATCTTTTATAACGTGTATCGAATTAACTTGAATAGTAGCAGAAGAAGAGGGATTGAATAATGAATTTTAAAGGGAAAAGCAGAGCTCAGGAATGTAAAGATATCTACTTTCTCAGCGCACGGACCACACAGTGTGCAAAAAAAAATCTTTTATTCCTCTTTCTCAGAACTGAAATCGTCTGCAGACACTGCTGCCATGCATGCTCATACTGAAAAACCCACAAAGAAAAAAGGTTTTATTTATTCAACAGCTCTGTGGACGGCTCCTCTGGAATAACCAAATCCGAGGGACCATCCCCTGTCACCACACTCCTTTAATCGGATACGCATTTCACTGGCTTGCTTTTCACTGCAGCAATCAGCAACGTTAAGTCTCTTTGGATGGTGGAGAATTTCATTTTTCCCAAGTCACGATCTCATCCCAGCTAGTTACCCGCCCTTCCCCCCCCCCCACAGCTCCTCACCACAAGCCAAAGCCAACCCAACCCGTGCTTATAAGATTGTAACACTCGGCTGCCCCAGTCGCCTTCATCTCGGTCTGCGTGTAATCGTGCCGACAATGTGATGAACTGCAGCACCGGTCCCAGCCGCATCGCCGACAGCCTGAGAATTTTCTGGTCCTTAAGAAGCTGGCAATTTTTTTTCCTTTTCCTCCCCTTCCCATCCATCCAACCCACCCCTCTTCCCGTGGCCGGAGGATTTCAGGCTCTGTGAAGTGCAGCTTCTGAGCTCAGATTACGCAGACGATTTGCATAATCAATGCACTTTAACTCCAAGGCTGTAGAGGTGTTTATTTAAATTTTGTGAAATGCCCTTAAAACCAAAAAGTAATCTTTGCTATATTGCACCCGTAAAATAATTGTGCAGTGGAAAATCTTATTTAATATTTACAAGTGCACATTTAGTTTTACCTTTGTCATTTTTCATCACCGATAAAAATACGGAAAATATTTGGGGTTTTTTTTTTGCATATAAAAACGTGTTTATTTCACATAAACTGTGAAAACACCTCTGGATATAAAGGTTACGGGAGCTTTGCTTCAGTAAGCCACGTTCTGAACATTTCAGAGTTTCAGAATATTACTTATTGTTATTTAAGGTTTCTTTTTTTTTTGAGCCTCAGACTTGAGCGGCCAGGTTCCAAAAAGGACATCTTCTTGAGGAATGTAGAAATAAACTCAGAATGCCACAGAGCAAAAGGGACCACTGTTTGTGCTGCCATTCGGGAGCTGGACAGGCTCTCGTTATGAATAGGGGGCGAGTATATTTATAGTGAGTCGTAAAGAAAATGGAGGTGGTGGGGTGTACAGTAGGTGGGAAAAGCCGACCTTACCCTCTGCGGCAGAATCTTATCAGCCATCTTTTTCTTCTTGGTGCTGAGAAAAAGGAAAAAAAACGGTAGGAACAGGGAGAAAATATCAGTCACCACGGCAACCACAGAGCAGACACGAGCCATCCATCTGCTAAATTTTAGTCGACACATTTTGTGCAATTCTGCTTCTCCCCACCCATTGCCCCAACCCTCTGCCCAAAACCCTCCCCTCGCCCCCCTGCAACAATCTTCCTTTATACAGCAAAGAAATGTAGCTAGTCACGCACTGCAGAGACAAAAATAATGAGCTTTAGCTCCTTGTGCTAGCGAAGCTGCATCAGAGTAAAGAAAACCTGCAAAAGATGCATTTTTCGGGTAAACCTGTTCCAATTTTGTGCTGGAAATTACATAACACTACTCCGCAGTAATTTTCTACCTGCTGTGCGCTTTTTGAAAGACCCACCAAAGTGAAGCACACAGGCAAATTGCAGCGGCAATTTTTTTTTCCAGCATCCGATCGCAATACGTGGATACAATATTTTATCAAACTGTTCCACCATTCACGCAGTGATGGAGTTGCTATATTTATAGAGAACAGAACGCACACACACTTCTTGATAGTAATGGGATTCATTTCAGGTAAAGCACAGGCAGTTGCCAGTGGGAAAAAAACAAACTAATTGATCAACCCATAATATAGAACACAAAACACCTCAAAATTTAATGTCCCTATGGTGCATTCATAAATACATTTATTCTTGAATAACAAACACATGTATAAAAAGATAATCATAACAATAGCACTGATATAAGCACATCACATTGTAAAATTATTTATCGAGGCTTTACCTGCGGCTGCGGCTCTGTGCCTGTTGCTGCTGCTGCTGCTGCTGCGACTGCTGCTGCTGCGATTGCTGCTGCTGCTGGGACTGCTGTCCCGGCTGCTGCGTGAGCGGCTGAGTAGCCGGCCGCTTGCGAGAGGGCTCCATGACGGACTGAAGCATGCCCGTGCGCACCGCCCCACTCCCTCCGTATGGGGGGCCTGACGGAGGACCCATAGGTGTCCCCTGAGGAGCCAGCCGGCTGCCTGCCGGCATCCCCGCCCGCTTGTGAAGGTTGAGCACGTGCGCACGCACCCAACCACATGCACACACGCACGCAGACACACATACGGAGGGAAAAAAAGCAATAAATACATGTGATGCACAGCTGCACTGCACTCAGTGTGGCTTGGCATATTAACACTGCAAATAACCAAGCGAAATGCCTCTAGATGTTTTTTTCATATATTAAATTCCCTACAACAACATGTTTTTCCTGCATTTCTTAGGTATGGAATTGCCCAGACTCTTTCTACTCTTTGCCGCAAAGCAAAACAAACACCTTATTCAAACAAGCAGAGCTATACAGCATGACTTTCATTCCAAAGCCTCTTGACATAAAACGTGCATGCAAACCCACATTTTCTGCCCCCATAGATGAGAACAGATGATTATGAATGTGATTTTTCAAAATACTTTCAATGACAACCGTTACTTATATTTATCACAGAAATGAATTAAAATGGCATAAGTGCAAGCACCTTTATAATGGCAAATGGAGAAGACAGCTGTTGGGACCGTAATTGCTTTAATGTCAAGTTTGGTTTACTCCAAGCATCTAACAAATTCATCAACAGGGTAAAACCAACACTTTAGGAGTATTAAAAAAATTATGGAAGATGGTCACATCGCAGTTATCCATATCCCATTTCGTTCAGCCTCACTTTCAAATTACAATGTACCTTCATGGGCTCAGATTGCTCTGCATCACAGCGCAGTAGATACCATACAGGGCACAAAGCCTATTCAAAATTTTGACCCATAACTCGTAACCTGAGCAGGTGGCCGAGCCACTGTAGGATTTGTAAACCTCAAATCACTGAGTACCAAGCAGAGGGACAGCTGGCATGCAATTATTTTAAGTGCCTGCTTCATCACTAGCCAGGCAACCAAACGCCTAACAAACTGAGCGTGGCACTCAAAACACAAAACCACTGCGCCCTACAGACTCGGCCGACATATTCGGTAATTCCAAGACAAGAGAAGTGCCTCTTGTGCACGACGACAATGTGCTACACATCGACAGTTGAATGAATAAATTATTTAAACCTCTCTATTCTTTATGCAAGCATGGCAACAGAATATGCAGTGTGTTACCGGAGCATGCAAAGGGAAGTTAATGGGTATGGGGGTTGGGTTGGGGGTAACAAGGGCAGATTTTTTTTTGGAGGAATGAATTAAAGCGGAGGTAATTGTGGTCAGTTCGTCGACAGTCAATGAAAGCGGTACGCATCCCTCCCAATCGCTTTGGCTGTAGACTTGGAGCGAATCCAAACATCAGAAAAAGGGGGTATTGGGGGAGGCAGTAAGAATGGCTTGCACAAAAAAATAGGGCCGGGCATCACAATGCATCTAAAACCCTTCCCAAAAGAGGGTAATAAATGAAACCGAAAGCTCTCCGTGGGATTTATCCCAAGTTTGTTCTGGCCTCCCATGTACTTACGTGATGAGGTTTTGTAATCAAGAAAGTGTTATTTTTTAAAAATAATTTTCCAAACTACTTGAGAAGCCCCATTAATGTAAATCTGCATTACTTTTAAGCAAAGGAAAAACTTTCGACATCTCGTCACTTCCATGGAGAAACTCCTGTTTAGCTGGGAAAGCTGCAATGCTACACAGTCACTTTAAAAGCAGCTTTGCCGTGTTTCACTCTTCCCTCAGTGTAATATGGCAACTGTAAACATGGTGCGAATTGGCAAAAATAATTTACATTCCCAATGGTAATTAGCAATGCGTTTATCCAATTATTTTTCAAATTAGTGGCTTCTTTAACACCTGCCCAGCTGCAGTCTGCCTATCGCAGTCCATCAGGCATATGCTTACATCGGCTCCTACTGTACATGTGCCTAATCTCTGCAGGCAGGCTCCCATGGGAATGGGATGGCGGCAAAGCCATTATGGAAAGCTGCCGCCACCCCACAGGGCTCTGCCTGGGACTTAAATTGGATTCTCCGTATTGATAGATTGCCCGGCCATCAATTGTGGCCGCCTGGGACCAGCCACCTGCACTTGGCTTTAAAAAAACCCTGAAATGAAATTCTTACAGTAAAATCCTGCCAATCGTGACGATGAGCAATTCTTACCACTTTACGTTTGTGGCAGAGGCGGCGAATACTTTTCTGAAGTGTTGTGAACACAGATGTGTGGGACATCTGAAATGCCACAAGGCTTGGTTGATCCATAGCAGCTTGCATTTGTTTTTGTGAAAATTGCTTTTTTGTAAAAGTAGTTTCAAAAGTTAGAATTTCAGACACAGTTACAATGCATTTCTCAAACTGCACAATGTATTTGGGTAGATGCAGAGTTATGCAGGCCTGATGTCAAGATTTTATTACATTTCATCCATTTTGAAACTACTTTTTCATTATCACCACATTATTACTTTTTACAGTTTACATAATTTACGAAACACTAATGGCACATTTTTATTTTAGTGCAATATGTTACATACATAGCACCAGAAGGCATAGTAATTTAAGGTGAGCAGCACAACTGCTGACAGAATTTTTATGAAACTTTAATGGACACACTATACCTCAAATGGCAGTGGCTGTAATGTCCGCATTGGAATTCCACATGCATCTGATTCCAACTGCACACATTTTTATTTCACATCTTATATTCCTGCTGAGCCGCGGAATGCTATTTCTATCCATTTATATTAGCATTCATTTTAGTACGATTCTCCTTCCTATTATTACTTATACTTAGTTCCTATGGCAACCTGTGCGTCATTACTTCTCAAAAGGGCAATTTTGCACCAGATTCCCATTTCTTTCCAGCCCATTACTGTGTCTCGAACACTGTACATTAGTGTGCGTGCATGTAGCGCCGTACAGCTGCAGTGCTCCCATTCAGTGGCGCGTCCCGCACGCGGGTGCGCTTCGACACAAGTGCACGTGCAGGGGAGGCTCATGCGCACGTGAAGCAAAATAACGAAAAGGCAAAATTTCGGGTTTCCACGGAGTCATCTACCTTCTATTAAATGTGCGCAACAGACAAGACAACGGACACTTGGGTTGAGGGCTCGCTCACAAACGTCGCAGCGAATGCCAGCTCAAATGCAAAGCCATCATGATATTAAAAGTGCCCCGCTCCTACACCGTCCCCACATCTACTGTTTTACGCACAAAGAGAAAGGATTAATTTGAATTACTGTACAGTATATTGCATCGCTTTCACTCACTACGCGCTTGCCAGCGACGAAAGAGCATTAGGGCTGGGGTAGCGGTAAAAATATAGATCTGCATATTCATGACAAGAAAGCTATGCCTAATAGAAATACATCACAGTTCTGTATTTCATCTCAGCAGTATAAATGTAATTTTCTCAATACATTTTGGCGAGCATGTGGGCCTTGTTATTTATTTAATGTAACACTTTATTACCAGTGGCTGAGGCATTTAGAAACACCAGAGCAGCCTTGACATACCCTATTAATACTGTTATGCAGAAGCCCAAACTTACAACGCAGCTGGCATTTTAATTTGCTCACTCGCACGTAATAAGCTCTACGATCATAAAGTGGACTCGTAACAAAAATAATCAGAAATCAGCCATACGTGAAAATTAACTTTTTAGAATGACATTGCCGCTTTGAATACTCAATGTGCGCACATTTACAGACATGGTTTTATAATTCCCAGTGCTCCCAAGTGCCAATGAGAATCGCTGGGATTACAAAGCCCCATTTCATTGCCGTGAATTTCACGTGTCAATACGAAAACGACCTCACGTGGCAGCTACAGAAACTGGAAGGGTACAGTGTAAATTACAAAGCTACACAGACAACGGCAAACCTGAATCAAGCACTTTACTGTACATGTGAACAAATCTGCAGCGACCTGAATTGACCACGGATGGCCAATTAAGGTGTACTAGTAGTTGTATGTCCCCGCTGGGGTTAAACAGCTTCAGCAATGCACTCGTAACACTTCAAATGCAAGTGTGCATACGGTGCACAGTATGTCAACATTGTGAAGTGGAGCACGCTTTGAAAAGGGGTTTTGGTCGACGGGGAAACATACGTGCAATTATAACCTTTTTCACGGAATTGAAGTTCATAAGCCACTTTGATGAGTTGCCTGCCAAAAAAAAGTGACAAAAAGTGACCCGATTGAGCAGAATTATTAAATAAACTTTTGAGCAAAATGACAGCTTTCTTAGATTAACGGTTCAGGGTATTGAAATAAATCTAAACACGTTTTATTGATTGGTAATGAGTACTCTTGCAAACATTGACATAATAATCTGAAATCATTGTTGCCACGCAAATGGTATTTTACTTTGAAAAATATGTTAAAAGCTGAATGTGTGCGAGTGCACGAGTCATATGCAACGGAATTTGTTTTTTTAAGCCCAATGAGGTTTGCATACTTTTATTTATACTGTGCTGTATTCTGCTTGGAGATTGTGTTTTTTCCCCCTTATATATAGTTTAATGGTGCAGTATTTATAAATGTTTCAGATTAATATTGAGGCATACATGAGGCCAATTGCAGAAACGAGGCTCCTGACCTATTTAAAGGATTACAGACATTGCCAGAATGTGATTACTGTACTCAGAATTTCAAGCCGAGTGCATCAGACATTGCATTGGAGGCTCTGTATTATAGCTTTGCCTAAAAAAATACAATTCAGGACACAAAAGCTCTAAGCTTTAGCAGCATTTAAATGTAACTAAAGCAGCATTGTGACCTGACAGCCACATTACCATCTCCTTTGTTGACATCCTTTCCAATAGCTATAGCCCAGTTGTCAGGAAAGAACCTTTACCCCCAGCACATTTGCATTTCCAGCAGCCAAGAAAACATTAAAAAAGTACTTTTTCGCATAACAGTGTGAATGAAACATGAGGGTTATAAACTGGCCTTTTATTTTCAAACAACTTATATGTAGTAATATGAATCATGCTGCCGAGAACAAAGAGATTCTCGATTCAAATTCAATTGTGAAGGCTCTAGGTCAGCAGTTCCAAACCTGTGGTCCGCGGACCCCTGGTGGACACGCGAAGCTACTACAGGGGGTCTGCGGAAAAGAAGACAAATAATAACATCCTCACCACCAAGGGAGATGTACAATTTCAAATAACTAGCAGAATGCGGTGGTCCGTGAAATCTTTGTAGGGGTTACAAAGGTGTGCGCAAACTCTAACAACCGATGCTCTGGGTGGGTAATGGAACCGCCTCGCGTGTCCACCAGAGGGCGCCGATGAACGGTCCTGGGCTTAACACAGCCTTTTACCAAACAATTGATGAATTCGGAGGCTTTGTTGCAGGGCACGGGTTTTTCTATGCATTTTTGATGAGTCACATGCATGCTACCCCATTATGTAGTGCAATACGCCTAGTTATGACATGACCACAATGTCCTGCTTGTGAGCAAGACGAGTATAATGTGCACTTTTTTTCTGTGAAAGGCAGAGAGCCGACCACATGTTAAAGCAGCTTACAAAGCTACATTTTAACTTTTGCACAACTCAATGAAAACGATTATCATTTGCTCTTACCCTGGTGCTGTGGGCAGTTACAACTCCTTATTTAGGAGTTAGTACCGCAGGTACAGAACAGTGTAGCACTCCACATGTAACATGCAACTGGTATCAGGCTCGCAGAGTTGGCGAGAAAAAAATTACACGAACAGGACTTCCTGCCTGCCAGGTCATTTCAGACGGCCGTTTTTCCAAAAGCCAATCTAAAAAAGGGGCCAGAACAGGGATTGTACAGCGCAAATAAAATTTTAGCTGTTTAACGTGAATTTTACAGACGGTCAAGTTAATCTATAATGCAAAGCCCTTTTTCACATGCTATTGCTTAACACTGTAATGCACCTTTTCCCGGTCCATATTCCAGCCCCCTACAAGGCTAATAATTATATGAACCAATGCCAAGCTTATATTTACGTATGAACGTGCTCACAAACCTTTTGCAAGCTTAAGCAAACAAACTGCAGAAACCTAAATAGACGAGCAATAGGAATAAACAATGGCTGTCCGAAGTACAGTATTGTATGTCAAATTTGGCACGTGACCAGAAACCATGCATACCATATGGCTGTTTGGTCAGTTATATATGTGTAATTTCACGTGACTATACAGTCGTTCCAGTGAACATTAAAACAATCAATATTTTGACACGATAACCCTTATACCGTACTTTTTCCCACTGGAAATGACAAATTTTCATGGAATTATCCTTAAATATCGTGATGTTAATCCTATTTGTATTGCACATGATTGTAAAAACATCAGCCAAGATATAGTTATGTAATTAAACATGAGCAACCTGACTGAAAGTAAGCTTTGTAATTGGCCAGTTCCACAAATTAGGCAACCTCAATCACCATTTTAAAATAATCTAATGCATATTGGATGTAATTTTTAAGGCAATTATCTACAGCTTTATACAATATTTTGGAATAAATCAATGGTTTGTCACATGCAGTATGTGAAATTGAATGCACCATCACCATCTCAGTGTGGATAATAGATCAGTCAGTTCGTTGCAGTCCATCCGACACCATCATGTTTTTATGAGAGTTTCTCCCTTTATTTGTGTGGACAAGTTACAATATACTTTGCCCAAATAAAACAGCACTTGATTATATTCATGATTACTCACATCTATAAAGTGCCCACAATAAATGCTTTAAATTGTGGAACAGCCCAATTGTTATGTATGTGGCTAACAGAATGTGAAAAAATTGTCGTCTAAAATGGTACATTAAAAGTTATTCCTGAGAGGATAATTTTTAAAATGCTCAATACAGTTCAGGTATCTGATAATCTTGGGTTAGCAATCTCATGAGTCCAATCGATTGGCTGCTTGTGGTCACTTGATCAGATTACTGAAGGAGGCAACTTTAAAATGTTTTCCATTGAGATGGTCAGGTGGCTCAGAGGTCAAAGGTCAGAGCACTGAGCTGACACTACTCAGATCCTGGGTTTCAATCCAGGCAGCCAGCTATGATTAAAATGGGTTCTCAATAATAGAGGTGATGGTCTCAGCCGGTCACCAATGGCTGTATGAAAATAAAACCGATCACATTAAATTTGCTTGTGTACATATTCTGGCTAAATTCCAGCTGGCAAACATGATTACAGTATTTTATGGGCGAGTGACAAAGTGCTGTTTCTCATGTCTGGACCAGAGGTCACATGAGACTTCAGAGGTACCTCTGTGGTATCTGCTTCTGTGGGTCATTCTCTAACATTAAGGGTTACACTGTTTTGCGAGAGCTCAATATTGTGCCATCGGTATCATGGATATAACATCAACATGACATCGATAGCACAATTGTGGAAAAAGAAATGGCAAAATTTGCAAATCTATCAATTTGTACAATGGTTCACATTACCTGTTTTAAAGTTGTGTAAATGTACCACACTAATCGTTATATCACGAATATAATCCATTTGTAACACAGTAATGCAGTATCTCATTCTCAGACTAAAAATATGCAGCGTGTCGCCGACTTTACTGCAGACAGGTATTGTTATATGCAAAGTGCAATATTGCTATAAACCATATTTCCTGCCGCAAGTGCATCCACGTGTTCTCCATACTTTGCTGTAGAAAATAAGTCGCAGCTTACTTGACAACTTCTATGGTAACTATGAAGGGCAATGGTATGCCTGTAACTAATGTTCAAATCCGACAATGACAGCATCATTTAAGGGGCCGTTCATAAATGACGTCACGCGATTTTGGACGATTTTTGCTCCCCCCCCCCTTCATCACACGACGTCACAAAAAGTCAGACCCCCCCCTCAAATATGACGTCACAAAGCTCTGCCCCCCCCAAAAAAACATGCTTCAAATCGCTTTAAACTATGTGCGTATTTAATGTGGCGCTGCACTCTGATGTAGGAGAAAAAAAATATTAAAAAGTCTATTTCATTAAGTAGAACGTGTTGTCTATATTTATTTAAAGTTGCGCATTTTGATGTGACGTCACATTTCTCACCCCCCCCCCCGTCACACATCGTCACAAATGTCTGACCCCCCCCCCCCCCAGGTGCGTGACGTCATTTATGGACGGCCCCTAATGTCATTACGTTATAAATATCATTTTTGTAAATAAGCTACCCTATAATACAGCAAAGTACAGTAGGACCAAGGATTGTGCAGACTCTGCATAGACACACTTATCTAAATTAAAAGTCTAGTAATATATACCGAATGTCTTTGCAATCAGAATACAAGTTGACACTGGGCCTTAATAGGGGGATTGAACTGCATGCCATTGATGGTAAATGGTGACAAATCAGCACCGTAATAATGACCACAGTAAAAAAAACTGGCGACACCAATGCCTAAATTAACAATAAACCCAACAAAGGCAAGCATTTACAACCCATTAATGCTCCGACGTAAAAACAAAAAAACCCATCACCCCACATAAAACAGCAATTCCCGTAACCAATGCCGCACACCCAAATGACAAGGTCTATATAAGAGTAGCCCACATACACACAAATAACCCAGCTGATGTGGCCTGTGGGCATCAAGCGCTACTTGATGCCAATCACACGTGGTGGTTTGATAGGGGAGGGGGGGGGGTCGTGATTGCGTCACAGAGGAAGCTTCCTCACGTCACACACAACCCGCTGGTTCCGCACAAACCCCCCACCCCCCCTGCATGCACACATGCTCAAAAGCAAACCATTTTGAGAGGAAGTTATTTACACGATTTAACAACAGCCAAAATATGCGAATTGTCACATTTGAGAATTTTTTTGGGGGGGGGGGGGGGGTGGTGGTGGCGGGGGGCACGTTCAGCGCCGCCTTCCGTTTTCATTCCACGTAGACAAATCCACGACGATATTGTGTGGGCCAAGGCAAGCGCAGCTACAGCTCACCAACACGTGGGGGCTGTAATCACGAAGAGGTGGAGCCGCGGGCACACATCTCACATTATCATCATCATCACCACCATCACGCCACGTCCTTAACCCCCACTGTACTGGCCACTGTACACCCGGTGGGTCACCGACGTCCTCATCCTCACAACGCGGCAATCCCCACCACCAAATCGGTACGAATCGCAGCGACAGCCCCCCCCCACCACCTCCGGCACCCCCAAAACAACACTAATAATAATAGACTGTAACATAATGGTATCGTTATTTGTGAATTACACCCGTCGTGCGATTCGGTGGGATGCAACAACGTGGACATTGCCCTGCTGCACCACGCATAACCGCAATAACACGGCGTACTATATGATTACAGCGTACGCGTTATTAGATGAATCACACAGTAGTACAAAGTCTCAACTCCACGCAGTCAACGCTATCCGCGAAACAGCTACAAACGAGGAGTTTCGCGTGCGGCGAACACCACCACCAACACCACCACCACCAACACCACCACCAACAACACCACCAACACCACCACTAACAACACCACCACTAACAACAACACCACCACCAACAACACCACCACACCGCCACCACCACTAACAACACCACCAACACTACCACCACCACACCACCACCACTAACAACACCAACACCACCACCAACACTACCACCACACCACCACCACCAACAACACCACCACCACCACTAACAACACCACCAACACTACCACCACCACCACCAACAACACTACCACTAACACCACCACTACTACCACTACGGCACAACGCGTGCGGGCGTACGAAATGTGTGGCTGCCTCTGGAATTTCTATTGTGTAGCAAGGATGTATATATAACTGCGTTGCTGCATATAGCAGCAGCATCAACACAAATGAACACACACTCACACACACGGTGACAATAAGCCTGCCCTCCATCATCCAGCAGCGCCGTGCCCGTTACCTTTTTCTCCATGGGGGGGGTGGTAACGCCGGGGGGGCCACCTCGCTCGGCCCGTGTTTTAATCGGCGAGGGGAGGACGGTGCTGGGGGTGGGAGAACATCACAGGGAAAGGATGGAGGGAGAAAGGAGGAGGTGGTGGTGGTGGATGGGGAGGCGATATACTGCGCTAAGGAGACGGAGGAGAGGGGAGGCGGGGAGGGTTGTGGGTGGGGGGGGGTAAAAAAACCCAGACGAAACGGGAGAGAAAGACGGAGCCACTAGCGACGCCACTACCACTGAACTGTCATCACCATCATCATCAGCACCACCACCACCATCAGCACCACCACCATCAGCAGCAGCAGCACGAGCAGCAGCAGCAGCCACGGCTCCCTGCCCCTTTCTCTCAATGCGCAAGGGGCTCTCACGCAACGCTCACGTGTGCGCCTGCGTCGTAGCAGAAGAGAAAAAAAAGTACTACATATACAGTAGTGTGTGTGTGGGGGGGTGAGGCAGGATGGTTGAGGGTGACCGTGGTGAATGAAATGAGGTGGGGGGGGGAAGAGAGATTTTCCAAACGCTTACACCCCCCCCCTCTCTCTCTTTAGCTTCCAAACCACGAACCTTGCGAATAAAAACACACCAACCACCAAAGTGCGCCGACTTCAAGGCAATCGATGTGCTTGGCGTCGTGTAAATATGATGATGAACCGGGAGCAACATCGATTAATCGGGCTCTATCGTTATTGGGGTAACGGGTTGTTGTACACGTGTGTACACGTGTGTGTGTGTACACGTGTGTGTGTGTGTACACGTGTGTGTGTGTGTACACGTGTGTATGTGTGTACACGTGTGTATGTGTGTACACGTGTGTATGTGTGTACACGTGTGTATGTGTGTACACGTGTGTATGTGTGTACACGTGTGTATGTGTGTACACGTGTGTATGTGTGTACACGTGTGTGTGTGTGTACACGTGTGTATGTGTGTGTGTACACGTGTGTATGTGTGTGTGTACACGTGTGTATGTGTGTGTGTACACGTGTGTATGTGTGTGTGTACACGTGTGTATGTGTGTGTGTACACGTGTGTATGTGTGTGTGTACACGTGTGTATGTGTGTGTGTACACGTGTGTATGTGTGTGTGTACACGTGTGTATGTGTGTGTGTACACGTGTGTATGTGTGTGTGTACACGTGTGTATGTGTGTGTGTACACGTGTGTATGTGTGTGTGTACACGTGTGTGTTGTTGTACCCTCGCTGTGTCCACGTCGTCGCACAATGGCAACAACCGCACCGCGTAGCAATGCGCAGGGAATATGAAGAAGCAAAAGAAACACAACCGAGGTTTTGAATCGGCTCTTTGTTTTCAGTTAATATTCTTTACTGTAACGGTGTCGGCGAATAGCGGTGAGTGGCAGCAACGGATATGGTTAATAACACTGTAGGCAATGTATACTGTAGGATCATTACGGGGGGTTACGTTGCGATAGGCCCCAAGCCCACACGTTGTCCAAGGCCCCGTATTGCAATGCCCGCGTAGTTTGACTCTCAATCGAAAGTATTTCTACTTGTTCTTGCCGAGTGTGTGTACGTGTGTACGTGTGTGTTCGCATTGTGTGCACATGCCGCGGCGAGTGTACAGAGAGGAGGGCCTCGGGAGGGGTGGTGGTGGTGGTGGAGGGGTGCCTTTAAGACGACTCGCAAAGCCACGGGTTACATTGCATCGCACAATCTCTCTCTCTCGCTGTCTTCACGACATCTAATATTGATATTAGAACGCAGATTTTGTTTTTAAACACAACAAAAAACCCGTAACAAACGCGAGAGGGTTATAAGAGAGGAGTGTGGGATGAAGATCGAGACACATAACAACAACAAAACTCCGCCGACAGCAGCAGCAGCAGCACCTCCTCCTCCTCCCTCCCCCATCCACGGTTCAGCATTCCCCGCACATCCACGCAATGGTCGTGGGGGGGGTTACCATGGCGAAAGTTGACACACAGGAAGGTGGGAAAAGTTGAGAGGAGCGGGGAGGGCGCGCGACTCACGGGGTAGGCGGCGGCGGCAGCGGCGGCAGGGGGCGCGGGGCCGGGCGACCGCTACAGAGGCTGGGGGCCCAGGAGCGGACTCGCCGGGTGGCTGTGGCCGCTCACCGCGGGGCTCGTCGCAAAGCCACGCGTCGCCATTTTTCAGAAACACAACAACAACAAAAACACCAGCACCACGATGGCGTGGTCCAGCACAACACGGTTCAGCCAGACACACACACACACCACAGGGCCAGCCAGCCACACACACCACAGGGCCAGCCAGCCACACACACACACACCACAGGGCCAGCCAGCCACACACACCACAGGGCCAGCCACACACACCACAGGGCCAGCCAGCCAGCCACACACACCACAGGGCCAGCCACACACACACACCACAGGGCCAGCCAGCCACACACACACACCACAGGGCCAGCCAGCCAGACACACACCACAGGGCCAGCCAGCCACACACACCACAGGGCCAGCCAGCCACACACACCACAGGGCCAGCCAGCCACACACACCACAGGGCCAGCCAGCCACACACACCACAGGGCCAGCCAGCCACACACACCACAGGGCCAGCCAGCCACACACACACCACAGGGCCAGCCAGCCACACACCACAGGGCCAGCCAGCCACACACACCACAGGGCCAGCCAGCCACACACACACACACCACAGGGCCAGCCATCCACACACACACCACAGGGCCAGCTAGCCAGCCACAGCCCAACCTACTGTCTTGCACGCTTGTCCAGACTGCTGATGATCATGCAAATTATAACCCCTCCGACCCCCCCCCCCGGCTGGTAATTTGTAATTAATATGGACGGGTTTTAATTTGTATTAATATGACTGACGAGTTGTAATGAAAGTGATTGGTGGGAGGGTGCATGGGTTTGGGAGGGGGGGGGATGTTGGGGAGGAAATCAAAATGGGCATAAATTAAGATATGTGGAGGTTTATGACGTTGGAGCAGATATGTGTGGAGTGGGATGTGATGTTTATTGGAGGTGACTTATTTGGTACGAGCCGTGTGTGGGATTATTTAGAGGTAGAGTATTTGCCAACTGTGCCTTTTTTTGCAACCGATTTCAGCAAGGGCTGGTTCAAGCCAAGCCCTATTGCCCATGGAAGCCATTTGGTACTGTAATCTAGTCCTATACATATAATAGCAGGCTAATACGCCTATATTTAATATCCTACACCAAGTGTGGCGGTAAAAGCTCGGCTTATTATTTCCACTGGGTTGTATTGTTTGTTGTACAATAACCACTGCAGTTGAAATTACAAGTCTCAAAATTACAATTACATTGCGACATAATTCCATTCCCACGCATCACCCCTCATCCTAGTTGGCTGCTGTGTGCCTTCAAACATCGTGAATGGTGCTTTATAACTGAATTGGGTCGTATCAATAAAGTGGTGGATCACATTTGATTTTGTTTCCAAAAAATGTGGACATGACTAGTTTATTCTGTGCTCTGATTTTCGACAAGTCACATGTTGACATCTGGAATTTGATGGCTGTCGTGATTTATTTTTCCAAATGTCCATTCTGAATTTAAACAATCCACAGAAATGAATTTTTTTGTTATCATAACCATGTTAAGATGAAACGTAACGAAATATATACATAAATGCTTCTGTAAGAAAACATTGTTGTGGCACAGTGCTGTTAAGCCACATATGTGGGAGATTAAAACACCCCACTGTGAGAAAATATCTTAAGATATTACTGAAATTCTATATTTGCAGGATAAAGCCAATTGTAGACAAAACTATTTTATTTGTAACTACTGTACTGTACAGTATTCGGAGATGTAGGTATTTTCTAAATAAGACCGTATCCATGATATGTAAAGCTTATATTGAAGCTCAATTTTATATACAGTATTGTGGCATATTTCAACACTTTAGTTCTACATTGCACTACAGCATGTTGGGTGGTTTGTATTGAAAACGTATAACAGGAAGTGAATCATTGTTCTCTGGATGTCAGTGCCTATGTTGATTGAACATTTTTAATTAATTTTATGAGTAGAGAATGTCTCGTTTAACTGTATATTTTGGTTTACATGCAGTTTTCGATATTCGCCATGGTAAATATTTCTTTCCATGGCTTGCCCATAAGCCAGAGGAGCTTGTGGTTATATAAGCTTGTTGCTTATAACCACATTTTGTTGTAAACATTCTGAGCCTGCAGGACTGGGGCGTCCTCTGCTGTCAATTGTTGTGTTCTTAGCTGGATAAAACGGAGTTCAGGTGAAGTGGAAAATCAAGAAAATAATTCCCTCAGGATCAATGATAAGTACAGTACTGTATTATAGTTAACGAATCAAGTTCCGTGGTATTGTTGATGTTCAGGTATACATTTAAAAAAGCTATCTATCTGTAAGCACAATACTGTATGGCCATTTTACATGATGGAAGCCCATGGACTATATTTCAAAACTATTCGATTACAATGAGTTTGCAATAAATTAACTGGATACACAGACATATAGATACTCATAATAAAGGTTTTTGGGTTAGATCGCGTTATTTATAAATGTGTCGTAACTCTCCACCACCCGACACGGCCAATCAGCAAAAAAAGTGTCACGTTGACAAAAGACAAATAATTCACTACTTTAGCCCACCGGTGTGTTGAAGAGTGAATCCACAACATTTACAGTTTGAGTACGACGATATAGATACTATTGACATTAATAGGGCTGCTCTTAAGAATGAGACATCCACGCTTTTACCATCCTCATACACTATCCACAGCTGCAATTAAAAAAGGAAGCCTCGAATTTGCATATGTTCTCTGATCCACGTATTCCACTTTCAGTCTCTCGGTTTAATTCCCAGAATGCATCTCCACGTTTCTTTACGTACTTTTCTAATGTTTTTTTATGTTCATCAGAGTCCACGTTTCCTATCCATATGTCATGCCAGGAAATATGCACTGACTGCACACTTTATTTTATTTATTTTGGTACACTGTATTGGTATGTTTCTTTTCATGATCAAATTATGATAATCCAGGTTCACTTTCAATAATTCACCAAGACATGATATTTATCTCGAGCCTTCTATGTAATGTTTTTAATTATACCGTGTAGCTTATTATCATTGCTTGTTATAATGGTTGTCTTCAGCGAATCACTACAGGTATGCGTTCTTAAAAAAAACACATGTTAAATGAAATTTCGTAAATCAGAATGGCTTTTCCCATTAATTTAATTAAAAAAAATCATCAGGGAAGTGTTTTAAATAGTCATTCCAACTATACTCCTAACCTAACAAATATACACCTATATCACTTTTGACAATACAGAAATGAAAATAAATAACATAAGTCATGTAAAATCAGTGAATACACAATACATTTAATAAGTAGGTTATTTTGAATATGTATTTACAAAATACATCATCAATGTACATTGTCATTTCATATTGTTTGCTGATATTTTGTTCCACTGTATGTGCAATATTGTTTGGTGATGGTCTGAGAATGCTATGCTTGTCATGGGCAGAATATGTAAAATAATATGTATTACGTGCCCATATTTTATTCAACAAATGTGTTATGTATGCATGAATTAATATTGCATAACATTCCACTCTATATTGATTCCCTTCTCTGACAATTCAATAAATAGTTGCAATGAAAAAATCTATGACTTAAAGCTTTCGTGACTGCAGAAATCTATGTTTTACATTGCAGTGGGTTTCGCGGCCTCTAGTGGCAAGAACGGTTATTCAAACCCATTACATACAACATACAAAATATGAACATAAAATTTCATTTTTTATAACGAGTTGCGGATCTAAATGTATTTAATTGATTAATCAATGCCTTGTTGCAACCTCACTAACTATATGTTGTATGGCATGGCTGACTGAAAAGCAAATATTCCAAAATACAAGTCAACACGGTACCATTGTAAAAGTAAGTTATTGTTACCGAAACATTTTCTGGATTCACTTGTTTATTTGCCAAGAACATGGAGAGATAGTTGGTGGCTAAAACCAAGACTGCGCTCTAAAAAGTAATTCCAGTATTGTAGGTTCCACTGCCAATATACCATGCATCTATCACTTGCAGTCGCCTCCCAAGGGCCTCTGGAAATACATTATCTTGATCTTCATGGTCTCCATCTGCACGGATAGTCACACCCAGAAAGTAAGACTTTCATGTGCAAAGGTTTTCTGTGGATGTGCTGGGCTGCCAGGTGGTGCAAAGGCCGAGTTATCAATGAATACATTTGACCGTATATCCGAATTAGCAGCATAAAATTGTTAATTTATAAATATACTGCACAAGTGGTATGTGGTTATGGCTACCACATTTCTGGGAGGCTCAACAGGGACATTTAGTGGGCTGACAGCCTCTCCCACTGTCAGACCCACTTATGTTTACATAGCCATGCCCACTAAATAATTAGCCTTATCTACCCACGCAGTGAGTGACCTCACTCGTTATGACCCTGTCCCCACCTACTGCTCGACCCCGTCCACGACTCAGGTAGTCCCGGCTTTTTGTTCGCATCATGAGTAAAGTATGAGGATATACACTGTAGTGGTAATGTAGCTATTAGCTCACCAACCTGCTCCAGTTCTGTTGACAGCTTTGTTTCTTGTCACATGTTAGCGTGCAAAAAAATTGTCATGTATCACTATTGCCAACGTGTTATATATGGCTCAGGCAGGGATAGCAAAAGTTACTCGTGAAATTTCTACCTGGGCACTTCAATGGTTTTGGATGTATATTTTAGGCACATCTAAGATGTAGATAATCGTTAGTACTGCACTGTATACTTATGAAATGGCTTTTTATTCCGGGATAGTATGATAACCATTCGCATAGAATCAAATTATATACGTTTAAATTCACCTTTCCTGATAAGGAAGAAATGCTATGGTGTCGGACATACTGTACAGTACTCCAATTAACTGATGATTTCAACCAAGCTGGAATGATGGTGCATTCAGTTTCATGAATGTCAACCCAATTTTGTATTCCATATGTTTCCTAAAACTAGATACATAAAAATTACAGACAATCCCCGGGTTACGGAAGGATTCGTTTCCCGAGAACGATCCGTAACCCGGATTTTCCTTACGTCGGACACTGAACAATTTTACTCCCCAAATCAAGATAAATTCCATTCACCTTAATCCTAGTGAAACTCGAGTGAGACTTAAGGCTGCCCTCCTTACACTTCGCTCCAGGGTATCCCTCCGCGACCTCACCGCGCTGCACTACTCGCGTGTACGTAACGCAAACAAAAATTCCATGTATTGATTTTTTTGTAACATGATATATGGGAGGACTTCCTTAAGTCGGGTCTCGCGCAACCCGGAGACTGTCTGCATACCCCAGATGCATTGTTTGGATGAGTTTGAAATGTTTACTGCTGTGAGTGATGGGAAGTCATGGGAAAATGTTTTTTTTGGGGCAAAAAAACGGCAATGTAACGAAATATCGTACAGCAAATATAGTACAACAATCTTCTATGGGCAGCTGAAGAAAGGACACCTAAGATTGCAATCAGTGTGGGAAACTGATGTCTGAATTCGGTGGTTGGCCCTCAGCATGCAGATATGCTGATTAAATGTCAACTTCATTTATTGCCCTATATTTAGAAAATCAATACAACACCCCTTGCTATGTGCTTCATGATTTAGAGGTGCACGTGGGAATGCTACATTGAACTTCAAAATACATTAATTCTGCGTTTCTTATTAAAGCAACATATTACATTATGGTGGCATTTTAAAATGTATCACGTAATATTTAGAATATATGCAGGATTTGCTATCACTAACAGTTCCATCACATGTGCAGTTACTTTGATGTATATGTAATATACATTTACATGTACATTACTTATACATATTTTTTTGTAAAAAAAACAGTAAGATTAATTATATAACCTTGTAAATACAGTATTACACACAATATTCTACATAAAGTTAAATTAAAATGATAACGCATGCTTGTATGGTTATGTGATAGACTAATGGAGTAAAAAAGTGATATGTAGAAACGTTACATTAATTTAAGTCAAATAAATATTTCACCAATCTATGTTAAATGTATATGTTGCGTATAAAACAATATAATGCATAATGTGCAGAACAAAGTGATACCAAATGCGCAATACTGTAATGGCAAACACAGCAACAGTTACTAAGCTTCCCACCAGATGGAGATACTGTCCCACATCTCATCGGTCGCGTGGTTATTCAATCCGATTTCTGAAAAAATAGCACCATTAAGCATCAAGCAGTACACATCATTTCCGTTATTGGCCAGGATGTGGTTGAATGTGAAATGTTCTATTCACCATAATCATGATGATAATCTCATCATAATTTGCCTTGAACTAAATGACCCTGCATGTACCAGCTGATGTCATGTCTCGCACATCTGATTTGCACGTTGGCTATGTACGGTGCAAAAGAAGTTCAACATACATCTCAGAAGCCAAACAGGGTTTTCAGGGCTAGTAATTGATTGGGAGTCTTCCTGGTAATATCAGGTTTTGGCCTGAGAGGTGACCAGAAGAACATTGGATTCTTACATCTAGGCCCGGTTTTGAGTGTTCCCCCCTCTGTCTTCCTATTTCACACCTGTATCTTCGTCTGTCCCCGTGTCTGACCTGTGTCTGTGTGTATCCCAGTTTTTTCCATGTCTCAATCTGAATTTGACACGTATTCTTTTTTTAATTACACAGTAGTACAATAGTCAACCTGTATCTAATTCGTAATTATGTTGCTTAATCTTTTTATATTTATGCTGTGATCATTCTCAATATAAACTGCCCGAGCCGAGTTGCGCTGCAGGGAATTTAGTGTTCAACTTGAATGTCCAATTCGATTCATCATGTGACACCGTTGTTTTGATTTGTATTCACTTCATTGTTGTAATTTATTTCATTTACTTTACTTTGATAATTTTGGTGACCCAAGGTCGCTCTTGCAAATGAGACTATCCTGATCTCTTGAGTTATCACGTATGTGGGCTGTTCTCTAACACAAATGGGTTCACCGCTCTGTAAGATATACCAAATATCATTTTGTCACATGACATGACGTTGATTGAAAATATTGAATACAATTGATTTTAAACCAAATCAGTTGTTTATGGTGAATCATTACTATCACATTTCACCTTCCTTCAGTGGCACGTGGCCTGACTGCATATCATTTGGCAATTTAAAGTATTGTACCGAAAACAAAATGCACGACAGTAATTCAAATACATATTGCATAGAATAAAAAAGATCGGTTTGTTGATAATTTTTGAACAGAAAAAGTAAGATTAATTCATTATGGCAACTTAATTAATTAGTTCCCCCCATTATTTGGAGAATTGCAGACTGGTAGTCATTTTTATAATGGATTAATGTGATCTAATTTACTGCTTAAGCACACCTTTGTGCAATGATATCAGACTGATGTTATGGGTGAGTCGTGTTGAGCTGTCTGGGTGAGAAATCCCGCTTACTCTAAAACATGCAGACATTATTCACGTTGAACAGGTTGCAGTGAAATCTATGTTAGGCATTTACCTGTTAACCGTATGCCTAATAACTCTTCCTTTTTATTCGTCTTGGGTTGCAGGTGCACCTGGATGTATACGTATAACATGTATATATTCATGTTATTTTTACCAAGGCTGAATGTAACATCATTACAATCCAGATGCCACCGGTTTGATTCCATCTCCCCAGTGCAGCAGTTGAAACAGGGGAGTAAGTTCCTAAAACACCCATGCCTCTGGCCACACACCAGTAGCTATCAGTACACCACAGTTTAACTGGCAGTCACATGTGGTGGGGGTAAAGTGTGTGTAAGCCCACCTCTTCCAAGAGGTCTGGTCAACGTGGAAGAATAAACCAAATACCCTCTAGAGTTCCCTCTAGTGGAGGCCTTTCCCTACCGTAGTGGCACATGCAAGCAAATGCAGGGTTTGTGCATTTACCCTTTAGTTGAGAAACAAGGGCGAATGTGACGGGAGGCCGTCGTTCTGTGTGTATATTCATGCATGCCGGTTAAGGCATTCGTTACTTAATTCCACTGGAAATTATGCTCGTTTCCTGACTTTCAGAACCAGTAATTGATTCTGAAAACAGTTCCCACTTTACCAGTTATCGTTAAACATTTTAACGCATACTCTTTGGTTCTTTCGGCAAAGTCACGTAGGTATAAAATAAAATAAATCACGACGTTTCGGGCGCAACACAAGCGTCCGTCATCAGGTGTGATGACGGACGCCCGAAACGTCGCGGCCTATTTATTTATTTATTTTCTACCTACGTGACTTTACTGAAAGAACCAAAGAGTATGGATTCCTGCAGTCACGAAAGCTTCAAATAATTTTAACGCAATTACTGTTACAGAATAACTCCTCTTATCTCCAGCTCCGAAACTGTAGGGTCCGAGAACACTTGTATTGACTTTACCATAAAGTAGTACTCTACATACTGTATCCTCCCAAGAGGGATGAAGAGTCAAGTCGACCAGGGGCCAGAATTAGAACTCGGAACAACTGGAAAGATTAGTTGGTGAGTCGCTAATTAAAATCAACTACCGTATTTTCCCGCATATAACCCGCAGAGGCATATACCCCGCAAAAATAGCGTTTTGTGTAAAACAAATTTCAGATAGCCCGCACCTCCATATACCCCGCATGCATTCATATATGTAACGTCGTTACCGCAGCTTAATTCCATCATATTCATACGAAGTTTACATTTGTAATACATTCCACTATCAATTGTTAACATTAAAATCATAACGTGCACAAAGAAAACAAACTAACCGGAAATGAGTGAACTTAAAACAGTAAATAAGTAATAAAAGTAAATATCCAATAAATAAGTAACAGAACTGGTAGATAAGTACAGTTCTAGCACTGGTAGAGTGCGCACTGCGCAGATAAAAAGCGGCATTACGGTAACGCCGTCGCCTCGCCCCCCCACCTCTCCCTCCCCCCTAGCCCGCACCTCCATATACCCCGCAGGGTCTTGTTTTGTTTGTAAAAAATGGTATACCCCGCGGGTTATATGCGGGAAAATACGGTACTTTTATTGTGGATTACTCAGACCGCTTTAAAAATTCCGGCTGTCCCATATTTTGCCTCCCGAAGGTGGAAACCCCCTACAAACCACGCCCAGAGCGACGGGGATTACGATGACCCACATCTAAAAACACAGTTATACTTTTTTTACAACTATTATACGTTCCTGTTATCCGATGAGTAGAATAATCGAACCGGTGTTTTGTAGAGGAATCAATAGTCATATCCCAATTCCACTCATAGCCTTTTGCAAGCCACCCACTCTACCGCTGCGCCACCTGGTGGATACAATAACAACTACAACATCAATACAATTATTTAATTCTAGATTTAAAGCTTTCGTGAGTGCAAGGATCCATACTCTTTGGTTCTATTGGGTAAAGTCACGTAGGTAAAAAATAAAATAACAAAAATCACGACGTTTCGGCCACAACACAAGCGGCCTTCATCAGGTGAAGGGACGAGACTGTCTGGAGGACAGCGCTGGAGTGAAAAAAGCCACGCTCAGATCACGACCTTTAAGCTGTGTGAGAAGAAACAAAGCGCCTTGACAAAGGAATTAGCATATAATTTAGCATTGAAATGGCTGAGTGATTAGCTTGTGACTGGTCACAGAAATGGCTATGTTAAAGTTAAAGCATACACCTCCGCAGAGGCACCCCTTGACAAAGGAATTTGCATAGAATTTAGCATTGAAATAGCTGAGTGATTAGCTTGTAACTGGTCACAGAAATAGCTATGTTAAAGTCAGAGCATATACATTCACCGAGGCACCTAGTACAAATCAAACAGGAGAATTTAGCGAAACACAACCACGCTCAGACCGCGGGCCTTTAAGCTGTGTGCGAGCAAACAAGGTGTCCTGACAAAGAAATTAGCATAAAAATTAGCATTTGATTGGCCGATTTTAGAAAAGAGGTGGTGTATGTGCCGGTGGACTTGCCGTTTAGCGCGGGGAGGGGGGGTGGGAGTTTACCTATTGATGGTGTGAAAAGGGAATTTATAAGAGCTCCGAAAGTTTGGGGTACCACTACTTGAAAAATATACTGTACCATTGAAATTAGTTTAATGTCTAGTTCGATTTAGAACATCTTTCCAATGGTTGCTTAATTTGAAACCATCTTCTCGGTTGAAATTGTGTCTGTGTTTGTAGATCTGAATTGCCTCGTGAACAAATCTCTGATAAAAACCCGTGGGTTTGCAAAGAACCTTGGTATCGGAGAAAATTATATCGTGATCACCCACAGCGTTGTAACAGTGATCAGCCACGGCAGAAGAATTCGTTTTGCCGTGTTTCAAATCTGATTTGTGCTCGCGAATTCGGTCAGAGACATGTCGCTTTGTCTCCCCGATATAGCAATCACCGCAGGTACAACTCAATTTGTAAACCCCCGGGTACTGTAAGTTAGGAATGACATCCTTCATGGATGGGATCAGATCACGAATTTTGTGTACTGTATTGAACCGGACCTGGATCTTGTGTGTGTTTAGAATTTTGGAAATCTTTTTAGTAACGCCTGCTATATATGGTAGTGTGATGGTTTTGACCGGAGTATCAAGTGGTTGTTTCTGTATGGAGGGAGAAACAGCTTGGCGGATGGTACGGTCAGAGTAACTCTGCCTTTTGAGGGCCAGGTGTACATGTTTTAATTCACTGGTCAGGTGGTGTTGGTCCGAAATGCAATGTGCCCTATGGTATACAGTTTTGATGAGAGAATTCTTTTGGGCTGGGTGGTGGGAATCAGGTTTCAAGTAGGAATCTGTGTAGGTCGGTTTCCTGTAGACAGAATGCCCCAATGAGCCATCAGGTCTCCTCTCAAACAGAACATCTAAGAATGGTAGCTTGCCATTTTTCTCCACTTCCATGGTGAATTTGATGGCAGGATGTCTGGAATTGATGTGGTGTAGGAAAAGGTTCAGAGTTGGGAGGCCATGTGGCCAAATGACGAAAGTGTCATCCACATATCTCTTCCACAGCATATTCTTGGTTCTTTCGGTAAAATCACGTCGATATAAGATATTAAATAAATAAACACATTTCATCTAAAATAATAAAAGCAAAAAAATTATGCTATTTTTTGAAAATAAAGTATTTCCCCCCAAGCAATTCGCACCAAGTATTTTACCACACAAGCTTGACCCTTGCCTACCTTGTTTCCAAAAGTTCAGTGAGATTAGCATCGGAAATTTCTTCCATTCAGCTTCAAGACCAAGCAGAAAAAATGTGTTCCATCTACATTGTATAAAGTACCTATGGCATTCTTTGACGAGAGAATGCAAAGATAGCTTTTGACCTTGGTTACAATGAAAGACTGCATCGGGAAAAAATATTTTCAATAAAACCACAATGTGTTGTGCAGTTTCCTTTTGATATGTTTTGTCCATAAGTGGCTTGCATTGTTGGTCTATGTGTTATGATGAGTATGGATGTTTCAATGGTTTTCCCAGGTGTAGGAAAGGCCATTTGTATGAAAATGGTTACAGGACGTTTTGTTTTCTTCAATTGCAAGCGATGGCTAATGCACTGCACTGTGAACTCAACTAGTCAAGTTTTATTCCTGGCCGTTGCTACCGCTGCGATAACCATTGGATAATTATTGTCTGTTTAGAATAGTTCTAAGTAAAATTAAGTGCCATTGAGGCTTTTAAAATCTAATTATGGCATCAAACCAAAAACTATTTAGTTCAACTCAACCTGAAGTATGTGTGTTCATTAAATGGCGTTAAAATAAAAATTGGGTCTTGTGCTTAAACGTGCCAATTGTATAACTGGCCTCAAGGCGCAGTGTTTTGTATAACACAGCAGGGTGTACCATCTGGTTAAAGCAATCCGTGACCAGAATTTCTTTCCTGTCTTGTGCCATATCTCCACGCCTGACCCAGTGGTTAAGTCAAGTGAACCTAAGTTCACACGTTGCTTGTTAAGCAAACAATATAGTAGATGAGCGCGATATAATCTTTCTAATACCCTTGCCCTACGCGCAGCTTTGTCAAAATTCAATTCCAGCAATAATGGGTATGATATTAAATTGTGAAGACAAGTTTTCGAGGAACAAAATAGATTATATTTCTTTGTGAAATGCTTGGCATCTTTTGCTAAAATCACAACTTATAGTAAAAAAAAAACTATTTTCATACTTTTTTATTGTTTTGATTACTAGAAATTTTAATAGACATATGTAGAAGTAATACTGTATGAACACCATGTCAGTATTACGTTTAATTTTAATCATACATATGCATTCATTTACCGATAATAGCTGCTCTTGATACTCAGCAGGAAGATAAAACGTGTCAAGATATACATCTCAAATTATAATTAATCTCATTATCATTATACTCTTTGGTTCTTTCGGTAAAGTCACGTAGGTCGACAAAATAATAGATCGCGACGTTTCGATCGCCACATAAGCAATCGTCCTCAGGTGGGATAGAGAAACAGGCTGCTGAAACAAGTCCTTATATTTTTATTTAAAGCTTTCGTGACTGCAGTAATTCATATTCTTAGCTCTTTCAGTAAAGCCACGTTGAAGGGAAACAATAAAATAATAAAATATGTATAAAACAATAAAAATTCTCACGACGTTTCGACCATAACACAAACGGGTCATCATCCGTTGGTTTTTCACACCTGATGATGACCGTTTGTGTTATGGTCGAAACGTCGTGAGAATTTTTTTTATTGTTTTATATATATACTTTATTATTTTATTGTTTCCCTTCAACGTGACTTTACCGAAAGAGCTAAGAATAAGTCCTTATATATATAGAGAGCCGAGAAGGGGGGGGGGGGGGGGGTAGGAGTTGCCGCATCTGGCAAGAGGGTGGGGGCTAGAGATTGTGCCTAAGCGAGTGAGAAATCCAAAGATGAGAACCGAGATGGGAAGGGGGGGGGGGGCTGATGCGAGAGCTGCGAGAGCCGAGGGGGTGCCCGTTGTCTCGTGACAGATTCGCATGTCAATGTTAAACGAACCAACGGCAACGGCGGCTTAGCTAGTGAGACATCCAACGGCACTTCGTGTGAATGTTCTCTCGTCGTTAAGTAGATGGCCCTGCTTGGGGGATCGAGATCAGGCGACACGGAGCTGCTGGCCGTGCGAGAAGACCGCCGTCTGCAGATCGATACCAACGTGATCGAACGTCTGTCCGTGCGCCTCCGTCGTTCATGCAGGGGGCACGTGGAGGTCTGCAGCGCCCCCTGCATGAAAACGACGGAAAGTGCAGCGTTCGTCACAGATAAAGTTGTGAACTTGTGAATATTCAGTTTCATTTATTTGGTATAGCCCTGTGAGCCATTCGGCTCTTGAATCGGGTGCAACCGCAACAAACAAAAAACATGAACAAGAAAACATCTTAAAGTGACTATGCGCAAACAGAAAAATCCAGGGAAAAAAACAGCAAAATATTCCTGAAAAAGCACTGTACACCAACGCTGTGTGCAAAAAATCCCAGTGGGACGCAAGTCAGACAACAACAACAACAACCACAAGACAACTTAAATTAAAGCCATCAGTCTAACTCCGTACTACAACAAACATGGCCAAACCAAAAAACGTTTTCGAAATCACCAACAGTGTAAAGCCATAAAAGCAATGTAAGTGATCATAGGAACTGTGACCGAAATTTCACAATAAACGACATAAACAACATGTACCACCAAACCCTGTAGCCACAGCTGGCTGCATGAGTCACTCCACAACAGCAGGAGCATCAGTAGGAGTATCAAACATTTTTCAATGCACCTTTAAAGATCAGCACACTAAATCAAAACACAAGAGCATACTTTGCAGCGGTCATCCGGAGCGAAACTATATGTCTGTTCGAAAAGTTTAGCATACTTCCCGACATGCCACAAACTTGAAATTTTGCATGTGGGTAGCTTCCAGACTGTACACAATGCAAAAAAAAAAATATAAAAAATACTTTTGTATTTTGGGGGGGGGGGGGGGTGCAATAATGGATATATTTAGCACGGAAAGTGAGCGTTGACGTCACGCAGTGTGCCTGCTGACGCCACGTCACCCCCCCCACCCTCCGCGTAGGCCGTGTATCAATCCAAGACAAGGATCCAAGATCTTGGGCGAAGCCGGGTAGTAAAGCGAGTAAGAGTTTATATATATTACTACTCGGAGCCAAGAATGTGTGTGTCCCGCCTTTGTGACGTCATTCCACATGAGGCCCACCCCCCTCATTAATATTCATGAGTGGGTGGATTTTTACACGAACGCAGAGGAAGTTCGAGCTGAATTAAATAATTTATTACGCAAAGTCGCTTCAAATATGACGTTTCTTTACAGAAAGTGACGGTAAAAAATAAATATACGCAGCACAGTGCTACATCCGTGCGTGACGTCACTGCAAAAGAGCCCCCCCCCCCCTTCATTAATATTCATGCCCGCGTGTAAATTTACACCAACGCACAAGAAGGTCGCGCACTCCACATGCCGCGCCCCTCCACAATAACCATGAGGGGGTGACGTCACTCCACATGCCGCACCCCTCCACAATAACCATAAGGGGGTGACGTCACTCCACATGCCGCACCCCTCCACAATAGTCATGAGGGGGTGACGTCACTCCACATGCCGCACCCCTCCACAATAACCATGAGGGGGTGACGTCACTCCACATGCCGCACCCCTCCACAATAACCATGAGGGGGTGACGTCACTCCACATGCCGCACCCCTCCACAATAACCATGAGGGGGTGACGTCACTCCACATGCCACACCCCTCTACAATAACCATGAGGGGGTGACGTCACTCCACATGCCGCACCCCTCTACAATAACCATGAGGGGGTGACGTCACTCCACATGCCGTACCCCTCCACAATAACCATGAGGGGTGACGTCACTCCACATGCCGCACCCCTCCACAATAACCATGAGGGGGTGACGTCACTCCACATGCCGCACCCCTCCACAATAACCATGAGGGGGTGACGTCACTCCACATGCCGCACCCCTCCACAATAACCATGAGGGGGTGACGTCACTCCACATGCCGCACCCCTCCACAATAACAATGAGGGGTTGACGTCACTCCACATGCCGCACCCCTCCACAATAACCATGAGGGGGTGACGTCACTCCAAATGCCGCACCCCTCCACAATAACCATGAGGGGGTGACGTCACTCCAAATGCCGCACCCCTCCACAATAACCATGAGGGGGTGACGTCACTCCACATGGGGCAAACCCCCCCCCCCCCTCATTAATAATCATGAGCTGAACAATTTTTCTATTGAACAATTCACATTTACTGCAATATAATATTGGTCGCGAAAGCCTACGTGTTAAACTATACTGTATTTATTTAACATTTAAAATAGATGAGTTAAATATTGCTTTCTAACTTTCCTTTTCACATTACAAACAGGTCGACAAAGTAATATATGTGTGTCCTTGATCAATACAGCAAGTACCACAAAAATAGCCTATTTTGCATTATAATATTTATGCTATTATGTGATGTGATCACGTAATACCTGGCTAAGCACTTTTCCTACAATGGTTAATGTTAGCACAACATTAATTCTAATTACGTGATGTAATCACGTAGTGAATCTCGATTGAAAACTCATTTCTTTAGAAGTGCTTTTTGGCTTTAGTTTGTTATCCTCTCTCACCTCCGATTAGCACGGTTGGCTACATACGGTGCTAAAGAAGTTCAACATAATACCTAATGACCTTTAACATCAAATTTAGGAGGCATTGCCCACAATAAAAGTACTGTACATTGATTTAGAATCTACAGTGACAAAAGCATCAGTTTCACCATTAAGATATGATGCTGATTTTCCTTATATAAGTTTTTGAGAGCCACACGTAAACTCTAATGATACTACTAAATACGGGTTGTTTTCTTTTTACCATATCCATTATTTTGTGCTCATGAACTGATACTTTTTAGCCATTGTCCGGTTACTTGAAATTCCCTGGCTTGCATTGGATCATAATGATTTAGATTTCATCACTGTTGAATTGGCTTCCCTTTGTTTTTAGGCATTACACATTTCTTAAATGATGAAAATTGTATCCCTTAAGTTTTGTTAAAATTATAACTAAAATGTGTTTCTCAGAAGAAATTATAGAAATAAATGTCAGCTTAAATCATGTTTTTGGGTAAAATCAAGATTTGAAAAAGTTAATTGTTGAACCATATAGGCTGCTCAAATATACAGTATTGATTGACGAATGAGATTGCATCGAGTCTCCTGGGATATACTGGGAATCGTGGGTAGCCAGTGCATTCACGTGCCATGTAAACACCATCTTGGCGCTGAGATGTCCACAATTAGATGTGACATTGTGACCATTTAATTCAGTGATTACACAAATAAAGAGTGCTTTTAAGACCAAAACTGCATTGAATTTGAAATTTGTAGGAGGTAATGAGATTGTGTTATTGTGATGCATGAAAAGTAGTGTTTTTGTAATGTCAGTCCCAAACACAATTCGCGTTTTACACGTGCAAAATTATGTTACATACACCACTACATAGCAGATATATCCAAACACCACTCCCATGAGATTTTGTTTTGGATACATTCCAACACACTTAAATTGGTATGCCAATTTGTAATAACAGGTGAATTGTTATTTTTTCATATTGAACTCAGGTAAAATCTCTATCTGCTTGGCTTGGGGCAGGATGTGTGTTTCCCATTAATTCCTGATAGCTTCCGACACAGCATTAACACGACATCCTTCGTGCCAGTACAGCTAAGCTCAAGCACCATAGTATAGCAAGTCAGTAACTCTTACACTGGCTTGTCCAGAATATAAATAGGATTGCTTAAATTGAGGATATGAGAACCACCATTCTCACATAAAATAAATACAAATAAGGTTTCGAGACACGTATCCTCTCACCTTTGTGAGTTACTTTTGTTCAAGCTTGACATTTTGCAAAAAAGGTAAATTAACAATTAAATTCCTGGCAGTTGTGAGCTTGAAAATACACATTCAAGAATGTAGGTGTATCGTAAAGTTCAAACCAGGGGTGTGCTTTGTTACAATTATTGTTAAAGGCCACATTCCCACGTCCATTCTGCCTTTGTATATTCTTGAGAGCCTTTCAAGTGGCCACATTTGGAATTCAAATGCACACTGGGTTGCATTTACTAACCCATATATTCCTTATATTTATCATTGTCATTGAATGCATGTGGAATCAACTCAGAAAGCTGATACAGCAGTCTGAATTGGAATTTCTCTTATCACTGAGATGTCAAAGGCTGGACTGATAAAAAAGTACACAATTTATTAAATAAATAACACAAAATTGCACAGAATGATTTTAAACTGCAATCCACCTGCCACCATGCATTTACATTCCATTCATTTGGGCCCTCTTGTTGGTTTTGTACTTTTGTACATTATGGACCTCAGAGGTAGGCGACTGATTTCCATCCAGTAGCAGAGTGCGGTTAGCATAGGCCCTCATGCAAGGAATGAAATGGGGTCCCCTGTCCAATTTCCTACCTCTTCATAGCTGGCGACTGGGCCTCTCTGGCCAGAGGCCCTGGTCAAATGTACCACCTGTAAACTCGATAGCTATACCGCTGGGCAAGTCGTGTATGGTTGGGAACAGTTAGATGAAGTGTGTGCAATTTTATGAAAGGATCTGCATGTCTGCCAGCATGGCTATATTTCATCGCAGGCACCCACCGCAGGCACCCACACCTTAATTTACAATGTACAAGCATTTGATGACATTTGCAAGTACATTCATAAATAACGATATACCGTATTTCACAAAGAACATTAATTGAAGAGATGTCAAAAATCTGTAATAGCTAGGGATGCTCATGCATACACTGGCATGTGTGCGTGCATTGTGAAAAAACACTGGCTACACCTCTGGGAAGCAATTGTGGCCTGGAAAACATGTCTTTATCTGCCTAGCAAAATGTAATTCACTGTGTCGTCAGATAAATATGTTTTGTGTTTAAAGGAATATGCAAATCATCTTTACCTTAGGCAATTTTCAACATGAACGCATGCATTATAAAAAAAAACTTCCGAAAAATACAATTTTCTGCTAGAAAAAATATACAAATCTCTCAAAAACGGACTGAAGAGTATTGTGGGATAACTTTAAGCAGAAACCATTTTGATTAAGCCATATTCTCAGGGTTTAAGGGCATGGTTTAAAATGTCTGCAAATTATCTTGTGAAAAAAGCGAGCCATACTTTATTACAGTGCAGTAGAATGGCAAAAACCTTAGCGACATGCAGTTCCATTCCCTTGAGGATTTCTTTAAAACGAAGCCAACCAAGTAAAACAGTTTTCTAATAACCACAGATTCCCTAAACAAAAAAAATAATTTCGCAAAATGTTCTGTACCAATGAAGCATCATGCTGAAATTGATTAAAATTCCGCTTCCACCATTTGCAACACCCACACGTGATATTGCTGATGTTTTTCGCATGATATGCACAGAATATCCAAAAGATTGCTTGAATATGTAACATAGATGATAAAATTGGCTGGGAGAGCATTTTATTAATAATTTTTAAATTCATCATTCCTCTTGTAAAGTAAAAAATTATATTGTAATAAATGTTTGGTTAACATACCATTATCACTCAATCTTATACCTTGTTTTAATTTGCAGGGGGACTAAATGGCACTTACGTGGATGTTGAATGCAGGAGGGAAAGGAAAAAGCTTATTCAGAATTTTTGCCACACCAATGCAATGCCAACTGCTCATGGTTTGTCCGTAAAGTTATTCTATTCTTGCATATGGTAGCAATATGTTCAGGAGCTAAATATACATGTCCATGTCTGATATTAATGACAAGGCTTAAGGAGAGAGTTCATGTAGTTTTGCTATTCCTCCTCATTTGAAGGAGCGCAGACTGCAGTGGTTTACTAGATGGTCCATAGTAATTTAAAGTAATTTAAGAGTAAGCATACATGAGGAATTTTCTTCTGCAAGAGGGTGCCTATTTATTCCACAATTATCTGTATTTTTTTTTACAGCAGTGTTCATTCCCTTAAAGCTGCCTTGCAGTTAATAAGCCTTAGGACTACAACATAATATATGACTCTTGTACCAGTATAAGGGCACTAAACCTTTTGGATGTCAGACATTTGGAAATCATGATTACTGATATGTAATTTATATTGTCTTTTAATAGTGGTTAGGACACTGCACTACAAAGCTGGCGAGTGATATTTTAAACCTGGCGAGTGATATTTTAAAACCAGTCTCTGATAAAACCCTCGTGATTGACATGGTGTGGGGAGGTTTTTATCCAGCAGTGGACTAATAATATAAATTAATGTAATAATTACATTCGAATAAAGGATATCCTACAAATGAGGGAGGGGTTAGCATTTATTGATGCATTTAGCTTACTACATTTAATATGCAGTGTTTGGAAATTTAAGTGCAACATATTTTGGTACTTGGCAATGCCGCCCAGAAGGACCTTGCACAAAAGAGGGCGCTATACCGAGCCTGGTTTTTGTTGTTGCTATGAATAAGGGGGCTCCTCGTGGCATCTTTTCTGGGCCATCAGCTCCAAGCTTTACGGTACCCTCTTGGCGGTCCTGGTACTGGGATCCTATATTATCCACCACTTACTAGCTTGTGAACCTTCATCATTCGATGAGTAAGATGGCACATCTGAGCACGCATTAATATTAATGGTAAAGACTTTTTTTAAAAAAACTCAAATTTCCAAGCTAAAGCCCAGTGAACTATTAGCTCGGTTTCAGAGCTGACCTGGCTAAACATGATAACTCATCGAAGTGGCTTATATCATTTGTGCCGATTTATAATGGCCAAATAATAGAAACACATTTATACATGTGGAGGGTAAAACGAGAGAACCCAGAGAAAAATCCATATGACCATGGGGAGAGAATACACGAACTTCAAATACAGGCGTCAGTGTCAGGATCAAAACCATGCACTCCTCCATACCAGATGGCGGAGAGACCATCGTGCCACTTTGGCACCACCACGGTAAAAGTGCATCTCTGCAATTTCTCGTTCATGCCACTGCTCATGGAAGGGCCTCCACTCGAGGGAGCTCTGGAGATCCCCTTCTGGAGGGTATTTTGTCTATCCTTCCACTCTTGCCAAACGCCTTGGAAGAGATGGAAGTACTCACACTTTATTCCACCATATGTGACCTGCCAATTGATGAACTTTCATGATATGTACCGTGCTTTTTACTTTGCGACTTGAAAGGCAAATATCATGCAGGGTGATGGCTTCATTTATAGTGAAGATGAATCTATTAATCGCACTTTGGATAATTTTCACCTCAATAATTGCACCGATGCTTGCTCATTACTAGATCTATATTACAGTTTGAGGATTCATAGTACGTTGTTTTGGGTCACGTGATTCTGCGTGTCAATTTTTCATGGTGCAGTGTGCTTTTGTAAGTTTTGTTGATGTGAAGTGCTCCATGAATATCATCTGATGAAGAAGGCGTTGCGGTTTTTAAAAGCCAGGCTGAAAGACACGTATTGTTTTTATAATCTCTTTGATCAACGTTGAACTAATGTGTATGCTTCGTATTGTTTCGTGTAACTTACATTTAAAAAAAAATAATGTAAAATTTTACTTGCATAATATCGAATAACGTTTAACTAATTGATTTATTGACAAATGGCTTCCTAATCTGTCTAATTATATGTTTTAAAAGGTAAAGGGGCAGCCATGAATTTTCTTAATCATGCCACTGCCTGTAGAAGGGCCTCGACTAGAAGTTACCAGAGAACCCATCTATGAGGTATTTTGGCCGATTCCTCAATGGCAATTATCGACTATAAATACTCCGAATAGCCTTACAATAATATTAATTTCCCATGCCGTGTTGGTCATGGTGGTTGTTTTTTTTCCACCACGCTGGCTCGTGCAGTTTGGTGAAGTAGGAGGCGAGGCCCGTTTCACATATCACTCGCCACGGATGCTCGCCATGACCGAGAATCAAATATATTGCGGTGCAATAACTGCCCCACCCATAAATAAATTGAATAAAATATATGTATACTAATACTTCCAGTGGCTGTACATAAAGGTGGACTGCTTGATTAATGAGATGTCAATGCTACACGGGATGCATTTTTTTTTTTCAAACTTCAAACATATCTGTCTGGTATTTTTAGGACTTTGCTGTACATATTTTATTTGAAACATGGTTGTGTATAACAAACTTTGACTCTGACATAGCCTTTAGCAAAACAAATGTATCCGTTTTTTCCAATTAAATTATTCCTTTTCAACATTCCCAAATAAAGGTTTGATGACACTCAACTATTAAGATGTATTTTTTAGGTAATTTAAGTGGTAATAACTAGATAGGCATGTAATGATATATAAAGTCAAGAATAAAAATTCGATTATAATATCCTTTGGTTCTTTCGGTAAAGTCATGTAGTTAGAAGAAAAATAATAATAAAAAATAAAGTGAATACAAATAAATGTATTTTTTAATTAAAAATAATAAAGAAAACCCACTAATGTAGACTGTAGCCTGGTTCTTAATCGGAGTGAGTGTACTGGTAGTCTATAATGTAGACTGTAGCCTGGTTTTTAAGCTGGTGAGTGCATTGGCAGTCTATGATGTAGACTGTAGCAATGGTTATTAAACTGAGTGAGCGTACTGGCAGTCTATAATGTAGACTGTAGCCTGGTTCTTAACCTGAATGAGCGTACTGGCAGTCTATATTGTAGACTTATTCTTGGTTCTTTCAGTAATTTTAATATATTAAAACATATATTAATAAAAACAAAAACCACGACGTTTCTATCGCAACACGAGCGGTCGTCATCAGGAAAAGGGGGGTTAGCCTCTAAAGGCAAACTGTTTATGAGGGTTTAGAGATGGGTGTAGCCCAAATGTGTCAGCAGCATGGGCGGGCAGCTAATGTTAATGTAGGAGAAAGCAATGCCAACGCAGTGGGTCTACACCAGACATTGGCAGAGTATGGTCCCCGGGCCGCATACGGCCCGTTGGGCTTTTTAATCCGGCCCGCCAAACTTGCCCAAATATTATTATTAAATTACATTTTACCTTTCTCCTGTAATGCCCCCATTTCCCCATTAGATGGCGCACTTTGACCGGGAGTGTGGTGTATAGGGCTCGAAAGGGCACATGATCTCGCAATGCATTGTGGGCCGTCAGCGCCATTTTCAGGGTTTGTTTACATTGCTGAGTTAGATACGGTGCTCCCTTCACTTTTTCGCTGTGCCCTGTGAGCCCTTCTGTAAAATGAGCAGATCAAGGAAACAAAAAGTGGACAATGAGTGCTGAGTGTTTAACACGGAGTGGACAACAAAATACTTTTTCACTGAAGTCCAATCGAAGGCTGTATGCCTGATATGCCGAGAAACTGTCGTAGTCTTCAAGGAGTACAACATCAGCCGTCACTTTGCTACGAAACATGCTAACTACGCTAGCAAGCAGTCAACGCAAGAACGGGCGGCTATCGCTCAGAGGTTGGCGGCTAATTTACAGACTCATCAACATTTTTTTCACCGACAAACTGCGATTCAAGAGTCAACTACCAAGGCAAGTTTTTTGGTGGCATTCGAAATAGCAAAGGCTAGCAAGCCTTTCTCCGAAGGCGAGTTTGTAAAAGAATGCATGGTACAAACATCAGACATCTTGTGTCGGGAGATCAAAAGCAAATTTGAAAAAGTCAGTTTATCACGCAGGACTGTGACTGCCGTGTGGAACTGATTGATGAAAATATAGCCAGCCAATTAAACAAAAAGTCTGATTCCTTTGAGTTATATTCACTAGCACTGGATGAAAGTATGGACGTAAAAGACACTGCTCAGCTCCTCATTTTTATCCGAGGCATTGACGACAGTTTTGCGATAACAGAGGAGTTTTTGACCATGGATTCCCTGAAAGGAACAACACGGGGCGAGGACTTGTATAACCAGGTGTCTGCTGTCATAGAAAGAATAAAGCTACCTTGGAGTAAACTTGTCAATGTCACAACGGATGGATCGCCAAATTTAACTGGAAAAAATGTTGGGCTGCTGAAAAGAATCCAGAATAAAGTGAAAGAGGAAAACCCTGACCAGGATCTTATTTTCCTTCACTGCATCATCCATCAGGAATCCCTGTGTAAGTCTGTATTGCAGCTTAATCATGTCGTGAATCCAGCAGTAAAACTTGTAAGCTTTATACGAGCAAGGGGACTTCAGCACCGTCAGTTTATTACGTTCCTGGAGGAAACTGATGCGGATCATCAGGACTTGCTGTACCACTCTCGTGTCCGCTGGTTAAGTTTTGGGGAAAGTGTTACAACGAGTGTGGGAGCTGAAAGAGGACATCATCGTATTTTTGGAGTTGATGGGGAAATTTGACGAATTCCCTGAGCTAAGCGACATGAACTGGCTTTGTGACTTTGCATTTGTTGTGGACATATTTTCACACATGAATGAGCTGAATGTGAAACTGCAGGGGAAAGATCAGTTTGTTCACGACACGTACAAACATGTGAAACCCTTCAAATCCAAGCTCACTTTGTTCTCCAGACAAATTGCGAACAAATCTTTCGCTCATTTCCCCACACTTGCCATGCAGGAAGAGGCACCACAATACGCAAAAAAATACAGCAAATCACTTGAGGACCTGCACGGAGAATTCTGCCGTAGGTTCTCTGATTTCGAAAACATTGAACAGTCACTTCAGCTGGTGTCCTGTCCCCTGTCACAAGACTCTGAAACAGTACCACAGGAGCTGCAGTTGGAACTGATAGATCTTCAGTATGACTCCGTCCTAAAGGAGAAGTTCAACTCTGTTAAACTGAATTACTTTTATGCTTTACTTAACAGAGCCACGTTTCCAAACCTCCGGAGGACTGCACAGAAGATGCTGACTTTGTTTGGCTCGACTTATGTGTGTGAGCAGACATTCAGCGTTATGAAGGCCAACAAAGCCCGTCACAGATCAAACTTAACGGATCAGCACCTCAGATCTATCCTGAGAATTGCCACAACCAAAATAACTCCAGACTTGGATGCACTGGCAAAAATGGGAGATCAACAACACTGTTCCCACTGAAACTGAAAGTGATGATGTGTTGCTGCAGTGAGGTTGGAGCCAAATCTCCGACACACAGCCTGCGTGGCTACTCTAACCTGTTAATGTAGATAATAAAGAAGTTCAAGTGAGGTCATTGGTTTGGGCGCAGGCCACAGATGTTTTCATGATGTTTGATCAGTAACGTTACGACATGTTTTTTTATTGTTCATGTTTGTGCAATTTGTTAAAATGCCTTGCAAATAAATGCTTTGCTACCTGTAAAAGGCCAAATCCTTTAATGTAATGATTTTTACACGTCATTTATATTAGTTCACACATACACTCCATCCATCTGTTCCTGGCCCGGCCCCTCTGTCAAATTTTAGAACCCATTGTGGCCCACGAGTCAAAAAATTTGCCCACCCCTGGTCTACACCAAAGGGCCGCCAGGCAATCATTGCGCCTCGCTCCACATACCCACACTGCTGATGGTGGAGGTTGACAAGAAAATACAACTGAAGTCATGACCCAAAGTGGTTGATGACATCTTTCCAATGATTGCTGAGTTTATAACCATCCTCTCGGTTGAAATTGTGTCTGTGTCTGTATATATGGATGGCTTCATGAACGAATCTTTGTTAATAACCAGTAGGCTTGCAAAGTACCATCATCGTCTTAGAGAAATCAATTTGTGTGAGACAGCCGCATTAAAATAATGATCAGCCACGGTAGAAGTATTGGTCCTACCGTGTTACAAATCTGCCTTATGCTCACGAACACGGTCCGAGACATGTCACTTAGTTTTCCCAATGTAACTTGTGAACATAATGTTCACAAGACTTGCATCAGATTTTGCATGCAAGAATGTATTCTGTAAATGCCATGCTAACTATATGTACATGTTGTGTTATAGGCTATTGGAACGAACAAGACAAGGCAAATCAAACAAACAAGTATGAATTACACGCAAAATACAATTCTTGAGTGGAAGCTTGTCCCCAAATTGTGACAATCGTATTGTATGTAGCGGGAAGTGGGGGTGGGGTCAGTGAGATTGGGGGGAGGGGTGAATTCTTACAAGTCAAGCCATAATAGCAAACTCGACCATTTTTATGATATTGAGTACGGCAAAAAAATGCATATTTATTACACTGATGTTAGTGTTTGGAGTAATGTTAGTGGTAGGAATAATGGTATATTAATTTGCCATTTTTGTTATTACGAAACGTAATTCGTTTTTTTACGTTACGAAACGGCTTTCCCAGCGAAATGCAACAAATTTTACATATTGAATAGATGTATGTTGTATTTCTTTTGCATACGCGTATAAAGTTACACGTGTAAAAGTCAAAATGAAGGACTACCATGAAATGACAGTACTTGCTCATGCCACTATGGGAAGGAAAGGCCTCCACAATAGAGAGCTCTAGAGAACCTCTCTAGAGGGCATTTTGGGATACTCTTCCACGCTGGCCCTGGCGTCTGTGAAGAGGTGGGAGCTGCCACACTTTGCCCTACCACACGCGACCTGCTGGCGATGGACTGTGGCGTAAGCATTTATACTGGCTGGCTGGACAAAGACGGGGAGATTAAAGAAACTGCCCATTGTTTCAACTGCCACATCAGGAGACTGCAAGTCGAGCGTGTGAACCATTTCACCATGGCAGCATAGCACGTGTGTACGTATTGTTAATTAACTTTGACCCTTGAATTAAATTACTCACTCATTATTTTCTGACGTTATTTTTTTATGAACAATGCATGTGTATGTGCTCTAAGTTATATAACATTTTATTATTATCACCGCCAGTGGCATATACAATTAGTGCACGAGCTAGCTATCAATTGCTTTCAGTGTCAGACCCACAGTGGATCCCGTCATCGAAATTAAATGGTTGCAATGATCTGATAATTCACATTTTATCATGATTATGTGCATGAACAATTTATATATGTACGATAAGTCTCATGAGTCTGTCATTTTTCAGTGACATTTTAACAAGATTTGGAAAAGGAAAAAATATTCCTCGGTCGATTCGGAAGACACACATTGTGCATTGCATACACACATTGTGCATTGCATACACATTTAGTTAATAGGTCCACTATTTTTGTTTGCACAATTGCTCCTGCTCAAAGTTATACAAATATGGATTTTTTCTCATTATTTAAAAAAAAGGTTTTAATCTTGGAATGCTTTATTTGTATCTGCTGTATGCAAATGTGTATAAAGTGACTAATGTGTCTAAAGTGGATGATTTCAAAGCAGTGTACAGTACTTGTTATGATGTATTGATCATAAACATGGACTGTGACAGAGAAAATATAACAACTGCTGAAAATGGACAAAGAAGTATGGCGAGGTGTATGTTTGGAATTGCAATGAGTGGCAGAAAGAGGTAAACATGAATCTGAGAACATACATAACCTCAAGACACCATATAAGACTGTTAAGAAGGTAAGTGGGCTTGGGTAGGTCATGTCACTAAAAGGGATGATGTCCGGTGGTCGAGACGAATGATGGAGTGGCAGCCAAAGGAAGCAACATGATGGAGTTATGAGATTAGCTCGTGTGAAGGAGCTAGATGTATCGTTTCATCACATGACTGTGAGAGATGGATGTGGCTTAGGGAATTATTCATTCAGCAGTAGATAGATCAAGGCTGATGATGATAAAAAAAATAAACAAACTTTACTACATTATCCATTAACTCCAGAAATTTTAGAAATGTTTTATTTCTTGGATATTTTGAATTTCAACATAGCCCAGACCTTCATTATTTAAAAAGTCATTTATAGCGTGATATCTATGTTGTATAAAAGAGACTATAAATAATTGAAGATGCATACAGAGACTGACACCAAATTCATAATTCTGTGCCTTGATCTGGAATGACCAAACCACAGTGCAGACGGGATTTTTTGCAGGGTTTGAGATGAGTGTCTCTAGGCTTTGTAAAAGCTTCCCAGAGGAAATCCTTGTGGTGGCCATCACTGCAGCGTTGGTGTACCCATGCTTTCCTGCTATTATTGATTTTCACTCAAAACATCCATTGACATTAATCCACGTGGACACAAGGAAACCACGTTCAAACAGAGCCTGCCACTCCTCTTGAAAAAACATTTATTGGATCTCTTTACATGCTATCGCACCTCCGATTAGCACGGTTGGCTACGTATGGTGCGAAAGAAGTTCAACATATATACACATACATACTTCTGACACTGAGCATGATAGAGAACTTGCAGGTAGGAAACATGGCAATGTTGTTTCTGTTGAGGAGTCATTCCGAAGACAGAGCACTTTAACATTCACAACTGGCAGTGGTGATGCACATTTCCATCCTCAGATTCAGGACAGCTGTCGTTTTAAGAATCAGTTATTTATTGCACAGGGCATAGTTTTCGCCAAACAGCAGTTCTGATAATATGTTTGCATCGCCTTATTTGAAAAATTTCAAAGGCAAATGCATTAATAATTAAATATAAATATAAATGGTTAACTGGACTCTTTGAAGTATGTTATCCATGTGAGTTAAGAATTTTCAACCTGGGAATGTGTGAGGTTTGAATGATTACATTGGGTTCAGGTCAGGGTGACCACTATTGCCATTTTAAACTCAAGGTCCCTTGAGTGAGGTGTGGTGGCAATGTACTCCTGTCATCCAATAGTTTTGGATGCATGGGTTTGGTGGATCCGATAGTCCACCTGTGTGAAACCTTGATTGTTATCCCCTGTAATGTGTCAGTTTTCGCTGGGTACTCTGGTTTCCTTTCACCTTGCCCTCATCTTCCTTTTATGTTATAATTTCCCATCTTATATATCACAATCCAATATCGAAACATATAATATGATGACTCTACTCTTTGGTTCTTTTGGTAAAGTCACGTAGAAAATAAAATCAAATAATAATAGAATACGACGTTTCGGTTGCAACACAAGCAACCATCATCAGGTAAGAAATGAATGGTGAAACACAAACACGGAAACAACACAGGCAGACACACATGCAGAGAGAGGCACACACAAAGACACACCGAGCGAGACACACACCAAGGCAAACAGAAGGACAACGACTCTGTGGCGAGGCCTTAAATAGAGAGAGGGGTGGGGGGCCGGGGCAGAGAGAGGACTGCAGAGGCGGACACACAAGGGGACCAGCAGACAAACGAGAGGAGCAGCGTGGAATTCCGGACCACAGTAGCCAGAGGAGAGACAATGGTTTAGAGCAAGAAAATCGAAAGTTTGAAAAAGCAAATTTAGTCAAATTAGAGAGTGTAATGTAATGCAACACAGAGGGTCGGTTAGCACACAGTTAACGCATAGCCTGGTTGATGAACGTTCTTCCAAAGATTGTTAAATTAGAATTAAAGTGTGAGTTGTGAGTGGTAAAGTGTGAGTTGTGAGTAACAAAGTGTGAGTTGTGAGTAAACCCTCCGAGTAGAGGTGGTTCAATATAGATTCGAAGCTTTCGTGACTGCAAGAATTACTCTTTGGTTCTTTCGGGAAAGTCAGGTAGAAAATAAAATCTAATAATAGAATACGACGTTTTGGTTGCAACACAAGTAGTTTGTCTTGGTGTGTGTCTCGCTCTTTGTGTCTTTGTGTGTGCCTCTTTCTGCATGTGTGTCTGCCTATGTTGTTTCCATGTTTGTGTTTCATCATTCATCCTTACCTGATGATGGTTGCTTGTGTTGCAACCGAAACGTCGTATTCTATTATTGTTTGATTTTATTTTCTACGTGACTTTACCGAAAGAACCAAAGAGTAGAGTCATCATATTATATGTTTCGATATTGGATTGTGATATATAAGATGGGAAATTATAACATAAAAGGAAGATGAGGGCAAGGTGAAAGGAAACCAGAGTACCCAGCGAAAACTGACACATTAAAGGGGATAATACTCAAGGTTTCACACAGGCGGACTCACAACCCATTTTCTATACTAACATCTGCTAAGACGAAGGTACTTTGCAAGCCCACTGGCAATCAACAAAGATTAGTTCATGAAACCATCCATTGAAATGGGCGTAAAGTTTGAAAGGGGCGTAACGCACAACTAACATCGGAAGGTGGTAGGATGGGATCATAGCTAATTATGACTTAAACTGGTTGATAACGTCCTTCCAATGATTGCTCAGTTTATACCCATCTTCTCGGTTGACATTGTGTCTGTGTCTATATATAAATGGATGGCTTCATGAACGATTTTTTGTTGATAGCCAGTGGGCTTGCAAAGTACCTTTGTCTTAGAGAAATCAATTTCGTGAGCCCACCACATTAAAACAATGATCAACCATGGCCGAGGTATTGGTCCTACCGTGTTTCAGATCTGCCTTATGTTCACGAACATGGTCCGAGACATTTTGCTTAGTTTCCCCAATGTAACTACTGCCGCAGACACAGCTTAGTTTGTAGACGCCGGGTGTTGCATGTCAGGGATCACATCCTTCACAGATGGGATCAGATCACGAATTTTAAGTACTATGTTAAATCGAACCTGGATCTTATGTTTGCTCATGATTTTGGAAATATTTTTAGTGACCCCTGCTATATATGGCAAGGTGATGGTTTTGATTGGGTCCTCAGATTGTTGTTTCCCAACAGTTGGGGTGATAGCTTTACGGATTGTGTAGTCTGAATATCGATTCATCTTGAGAGCTTGGTGTACATGTTCCAGTTCACTGGCTAGGTGATGACGGTCGGAAATACATCAAGCTCTATGGTGTAGAGTTTTAAAGAAGGAATTCTTCTGGGATGGATGGTGGTGGGAGTCAGGTTTTAGGTAGGCATCCGTATGGGTGGCTTTCCTGTAGACAGAATGTTCCATTGAGCCATCTGGTCTCTTTTCAATTAAAACATCCAAGAATGGTAACTTGCCATCCTTTTCCACCTCCATGGTGAATTTGATGGCTGGGTGTATGGAATTGATGTGGTTGAGGAATTGGTTCAGAGCTGGTCGACCATGTGACGAACGTGTCATCTACGTACCTCTTCTCTTTCACAAGCACGGACGTAGAGTGGATGCCTGGATGGCATCTGTCTCAACATTTTCCATGAAAACAGTTTCCCTTGGAAGCTAACCCCCCCCTTTTACTGAAGACGATCGCTTGCGTTGCGATCGAAACGTCGTAGTTTTCTGTTATTTTCTTTGAACCTATCTACGTGAGTTTAGAGAACGACTCAAGAATATGAATATATAATATGATGTCCACTCAATATTTTACTCTAACACAGCTGATAGGGAGTATAACGTGAAGGTGCAGCCCTGTCATCACTTTGCTTGGTTACGGTACTCACACCACTGTTGGCAGACCGGCCTCCACTAGAAAGCGCTATAGAGTGTATTTGATCTATTCTTACACGTGTTGAGGAGTAGCCTGATGACGTCATGGGGTAGTGGGATGACGTCATTTGACAGGGATTGTAAAGGGGTACTTAAGGGGGACCCCTTGACGTCTGCGGCGGCGGTCGTCGTGGGAGCCCGGGCTGTGGAGCGGCTGAGGCAGGTCTCTCCCGCTCGTGACCGGACGGAGTTGGCTGAACCCCCGTCCGGGTTGTACGAGTGGGAGAGCCGTACGAGATAGCCGATGGGTAAAGGCTCGAGAAAGTCCGTGAGAGCCGGCTAGGGAGAAGTGGGGTGCTGCTGCTCTAACTCGGTCGGGCGGTGATGGCTGAACCCCCGCCCAGACTCGAGTGAGGGAGCCCAAGGGAATAGCCGAGGCTTAGGGACAGGAGTCGAGCCGAGGTCCAAGGGAAGGGCCGAGTGTAGTGTGCACCTACCACTGGTGTGAGTTAGTGTGATTATTAACAGTGTTAATAAACCGGCGTAAGCCCTTGCAAGAAACTCCGAGTCCGCGTGGTTCTACACCTCAACGCATGCTGATGAGAGGCGTATTTTGCATGCGATGGGCATACACACATGATACCCAACCACACGGCATTTGCCAATCAACGAAACTAAGGTGTACCGATTATACTTACAGGGAGTGTGTGAACGTGAATAACGGGTGCCACGGTAGCGAGATGTTGACTATCTCACCTGATTTCCAGGGGTCGTAGGTTCAATCCCGATTCTGACAGCTGTATATATGGAGCTTGCACATTCTCCCTGTCCTCGAGTGGACTTTTCTCCGGATCCTCCGGTTTTTCCTCTCCACATTTAGAAACATGCGTTTAGAGTATTTGCTATAAATTTCCACGTGATAGGCCACTTCGTTGAGCTATCATTTGTGGCCACGTCGCTTTTAAAAAAAAGAGCTATATTGCTCATTGGGCCTTACTTGGTAATTAAAAAAAATTTGTTTAGTTTAGTTTACAAGTCGTATGTGTGTGTGTTGTGGGAGAAAAAGGTGGCCGGGTGTGGTGTTGGCAACACCAACCCCCTGTTCACCGTGCAGGCCATTATAGGTGTTTGCTAACAGCACTTGTACCAACCGTCTGGTAAAGGCTATACGGGGGGGATCTTTGTATAGGTGTGAATGTTGATACAGTTGTATTTTTTTTGTTTACAGATGCTGAATAAAAAATAGCGAACATTAAAATGGTACAGTTTTTTAAAAGTGTGGTATGTGTACTTAGCGCCTGAAAAAAACACTACAAATAAAGTTTGTTAAAGCATACATAGTTATTCATATAAAAGTATACGATTGAAGAAACATTATTTAACATATTCGTTCCCCCCAACAAATTATCACTGAGTGTGCTTCATCTGCAGTAGAAATGCCATCTCATTAGAAAATGTTGTTGCAATTCACCAAGAATTATGTACGATGAAACGATATTTCATGGGCAACATGAGAATATGAAAATTATTTAGCTGCCTCGTAAATTACATTATGGGGGAAAAGTGAATATACACTTCACGTGCATTGTATTACTTGCGCATCCTCTACTTCCAATCACAAAGATGTCAAAATGCGCAGGTGTCTCATCAAAATACAGGCTATTAACGATATTGGAATTCTAAGACTACAACATAACATCGCCTTCTGTCTGATGGACGGGCGGTCGTGCAATAAAGTATAATTCTTCCCACTTATGAGGGCCTCAAGTCACAGCGATTTGATGGATTAGGCAAGGTGACCGCTTGTATAATGAGATGTTCTCTAGACAGTAACACAAAGGAAATGATTAGCCACTCAAATCCTTGCTTGTCAAATGAGCTGGACTGGCGTGCGTGCCCCGAAGAAGGACAAAGCAGGTATTGCTATTTCTTATTAACCTTTGAACTACCAATGCCTACCACAATATGCGCTGCTTGGGATTCCTCTGCCAACTTTACGATGACATACAAAACCCATGCCTTTGAGTGAAACCCAAAGATATGATTTCAGTAATTATTTGTGGGAGCTGCATGCAGATTAAAAAAATACATTCCATTGCATTAGCACCATTGTCGTCTGTAATGGAAATAAGCTGATTGCGAGCATTATTAGAATGGCTCATGAAAACCATTTCTAAATTCTGTATCATATTTTTCCTTAGAAATGTGACCTGTGTGGAATTGAATATTTTTTGTCAAGTTTGAACAGGTTTTATAAATGTTAAAATGTGCAGATTTAATTTTCACAAAATTTCTGCCGGTGTGAAGACTGCCAAATGTTAGAGTGTAGCAAATTCATGAATAGTCACAAATGAAATATTTGAGATTTGTGACCTCACGACCATCATTATTGTCACATGCAAACATGTGTCATGTCTAATATGTGTACACTGAAAAATAAAATGTGGAGTGTGTAATAAGGGTAATGATGCAAATTATTTACCTAGGAATAACTACCTGAGTTTCAAGAAGATTATTTCAGGAAGGTCTTGCATTGTGATGTGTGGCTGATGATTGAGTTATTTAAGTAAATCCTCCTACCGAAAACACTGAAAATGGCATAATAATACTTAACAATGTAGTATGTTAAATTTCGATTTAAAGCTTTCGTGACTGCAGGTATTCATATTTTTGGTTCTTTCGGTAAAGTCACGTAGAAGGGAAACAGTGTTTTATATTTTTATTATTTTATTGTTTCCCTTCTACGTGACTTTACCGAAAGAACCAAGAATATAATGTAGTATTTTATCTGAACATAAATAAATGGTTAGATGAGTGTTGGGGTTAGCCTTTGTTAATAAACCATATACAATGCATTGTTTAAATGTCATTATTTACTTACACATGAAGACAAAGACCTACCATTAGCCTGCAATGTGTTGCTGCTTGAATATATAAAGAAAATACATGTACTGTATATATATGCCCCAGAATGTTTTTAATGATATTTTTTTCGTAAATTAAACCTAACTTAAAAGATCTGTCAAAGTCATAGCAATTGCATGCAAGTAATTTTCATGGTTAAAGGGGTTACAATATGACAGTCACTGCATATTGAGGTTCTTAAAGGGTCAGATGAACCATTATTGTGAAAGTAGTTTTATGACATGTCAGATGATCTCATTTATGAAATCCTGTGTAGGTAAAGATATTGTGTGGTAGTTGCACCCACAGCAATTGATCATGTATGACAGTTAATGCAGCGACTTCTCATAAGGCTCCACTTTAAGCTAAGAATATGCTCTGCTTATCAAAACTAAGCCATGGTATTTCAATACCTGTAATAAAACTAGAGCCGGAGCTTATACTGGGGGTTGACGTTAGATTATTGTCTTTGAATTTTTTTCCCACCTGGCATATTCTTATTTTCTCTTCATTACAGTCATTAATGTCACATAATAGTTATTCATTTTCCTATGCAGAGGATATTTGGGTTAAAATAATGTTAAGTAAAATCAATCACTCAATGACTTCAAACAATATTTTAAGTAATCAAATACTTTATCTACAATACATTTTCTCTTAAAGGGGTGCTTGGTTAAAACAGTAAAAAGAAAATGCCTTTGGAATATGTAATGAAATATTTAAGAAAAAAATGTTGTCTTATTCACAGCATCGCCATGTGCATGTCCCCCCAGGTTCAGTGTATGAGGACGCACACACGGATACGTAGAATGTAATTTCAGAGGAAACTAATACAAATCAGACAAAAAACATTGACCGTTAAGGAAAGACAATGGGCTTGAACAGGATACACTGCTAGAATGGATAATAGCTGATGGAAGACACTGGGGACGGAATGGCAGCCAAAGGAGGGAATGTACCCGAGAGGGTGAACGCTGTGGGACATGGAGCGACGTGATCAGCTCATGTGCAGACGCTAGATAGATTGTGGCATCACGTGATCATGAAGGGTAGTGGTGGTGTGTGCAGACCTTTATCCAGCAGTGGACAGACAATATCCGATAATGATGAAGCAGATATGCATTGGTTTATTTATTGAAATGTATCAAACATAACCTATACGCTTCAGTATTGCAAGTTATGTAATTGAAGCCCCCTCACTGTTCATGTATTTGTTCATGTACATACATTCGTTCATTTTAAACATGTGGTAAGCATTTGTTAACTAATTCTCACCAGGTTGTGTTTACACTGACAAAGTGCCCCGTGCTGTGTTGAGTATTTCCTGGTGCGTGTGAAATACTGCATTTTCCAGCTTCTGAACCTGGCTGGCGCCTCGAGGGTGGATACGAAATCAATGTTGAATTGGGAATGATTTACAGTGATTCATAACCACTAATTAAAAAAAACATTTGAAACCTAACAATCACACTCTTGAACCGTTATAATTAGCTCATTCTGCTGGAAGAATGTGACACGTGCATGTTGTTGGCAGCAAGAGTATGACTTGCGCTGTGAGATGACGGACTGAAATGATCCTGGCAGAGAACCCCTAACACCCTCCATTGGCTGCAGGCATTTAGCCACTCCGCCTCAGTTGGTAGCCGGCGTTTCATAAATTCTGCAGCTTCTTGCGGCTTTGTTGTGGTGGTGAACGATGGCTTTGCCGCAAGAGTTAAAATCATGTCGTTTTGTTGCTTTTGGAGAAAATCGAGGTTTTTGGAAGGCCTTTAGGATTCCAACAAAGAGGAATTGATCTTACCCAGGGCATCAAGGAGGCTTCGCACACCGGGGGGCATGGTCGTGTTTGAGCACTCGGTGAGATCATGAAATGTGTACTGTATGAAAACGTGTGCTTGCATGCTGAAACAGGTTGGGGCATGTAATCAGGTATTACAAAAGGGCACATTAGTGGGTGTGATTAGTAGGTTTACCACATCAATGTTTGTGACTGTGTAATGGTTCAGTTTCACTCATATCGGCACAACCAGAGGTGTGTGCATGATTTACCACGTCATTCCATTATCATTTCATGTTTTAGTCCCAGCAATGTACTCAACATATTTTAATTAGTACCACATTCAAGTTCGATAAATATATTTTGTTGGTAATGTTTATTATTATTGTTATTATTAAGAGTCTCAAGACTCTATTTAAGAAGGGTCCTGCTAAGTTTGTACAGTGCCAGGTTGATGTTGCTATGCATGATCCCAATTAAGTAATTTTGCAATAATTATTTGAGCATTGGGATGTTTGGCCAATACCAGTTACATTTTTTTTACTTTTGGAGGAAACCGGAGGACAGGAATCTCAGTCGGGAGTCGAACTCAGATGCTTCTTGCTCGAGGCACAAATGTAACCCACCGCACCACCCTTTCTGACATGGTTTCCAAAAAGCGCCTTGAAGGATTGGTATGCCATCATTTTTCTTGCTCTTTTTAATAAGCGCTCCCTAAATAGACACTAAGCACACGCCGTTCAGGTGAAGCCATGCTTGATGCTTTTTCTCATTATAGCTCAGATCAGGTTCCCTTTGCGCTGTGCGGTCAAAGCGTCACGCTGTTCATGAATGTCTTCCTGAGATGGAACATTGAATGCACCTTTGGATACCATTTAAACATTTTTTGTGCCTGCCTCAGTAGTGTACTAATGCTGCAAGATATTGAACATGCATGATATAGCCACGAGTAAGCCACTTGTGAGTTTTATTCATGCTGCTTATCACATGCAACTGTTTTATGTAAATTGCTATCATCGTCATGTGCAGCAATGCCTCTCATTAGTCTAATAACAATTATAGCCCTTTGTTAATTCCCTTTGAGATGAAGGCCTCCCCATGTTAGATCACAGGGGTTGTTTTACCATACTTCACCACGCTGGTTGGTATGGATTGAAGCAAGGGTGTGCGCAGGACCGGTTCAGATATCGCCTGCAGTGCCTACACCACTGGACCACTGCTCAACCCCTGCAAAGGGCTGACCCGTCTTAGATATGCTCTGTGTCCGTCGCAAGTGTCATGCCTTGAATACGTCAGATCAGGCCACTTGTCGGCATTGGGCCGTGTCTAACTACTAATGCCACATTTAACTCCTCCATCACTGTCGATGCTTTGCCAGTTCCCAAAAACCGATCTGGTTTCTCCAGATTTTGTTATCCCGTGTGGTTATAATCCCGCCATGCCCAAGTCTTTTCTCCAGGCGGTCTCTCCAGCTTATGTTTGGTCAACCGCTCGATGTTTTGGCTCAGGAGATACCACTTGTATATTCACTTTGCCAATCTATCTTCCATCCGTAATACATGGCCTGCCCACTTCATCCATCTTTTCCTGATGGCACTGCTTAGCTGTGCTTGCTAAGTAATTTTTTGCCTGATTGTAGTATTTGCGCCTTTTCCTTTGTGTGTTATTCGTCAAATTCACCAAAGCCCATTTGTTTTCACACAAATGCAATCATTTTTCATTGGGTGTTAGGCTCCATAATCCACTGCCATATATATTAATACGAGTACAACAGATGCTTTATGTATTCACAATTTTACATCTAAATTCACATTTTAGCATGTAGTACTGAGGTATTTAAACAAAAACATCTTCATTGGTGGATCTCCCTCTCTTTCTTTTTGGGTAGCTCTGGACGACATGTGATATGTGAGATAAGTAAATATCCACATACAATTTGTCGTGCATATTTGCGCCCTGCTTAAATTGCACTTTCTTGTACTTTGCATCGAGGTTCTTGGCTCTGGCCGTCAAGTATGCTAGCTACACTAAGAATTCGTTAATGACATTGAGTGATGAATTACTGCATTTACATGAAATATTAAAAAGAAAATCACCTCATGTGCAGAATTGAAAACTTTGCCTTTTAATTTGAATTTTGCCTTCTCTTCTGGAAATCTTTCATATCATATCAAGCATATTTACTTTTGTTATCTTGTTCCATTTAACCTTTTCCACCACCTTCACTTTGTCCTCATTCTGTCTTTTACAGTAATTCAAATATTTCTGCTCGAAGCCAGCGCGTCTGGCTGCGTTCGCATGCGCAAGCCCCATTACGTAGTTCAATGTCCCCTTTTGTTGACTCCGCTAACGTATGTTTCCATTTGGGATTCGTTATTTGGAATCGCAAGCAATAGCACGCCCGGGGTGAGCAATGGCAGTGAGGAACCGAGAGGTCCTCTGTAGCTGAAATGCCAGTTATCTTTCCGGCGCAGGTGTGCATGCGGCACACAAGGCTGGTGGTGGACGATGCTGCGAAGCCACGGCGCTTCCTTCACCGTTGCCCTCACAGCGAGACATGGTTTGATGACACAGGCGAAGGTGGGTGGATTAACATGTAGCCCGGGCAGCCTGCCGGACAGAATCTGCTCTATGGGATAAGAGCTCATTCCCTTTGGGAGGATGAAAGCAGTGTTACATCTTGGCACAGGAATATAGGATTAAGAGATTTTAGGAAACCAATTATAGTTCTGTTACAAGTTAAGGTTTCTTAACATGGTCAGTTGGTCATTGTAAACATGACAATGTGAGGTACTGAACTTTACACAGTAGCATATTTTTTTCTGAATGTTAGCAACTTAATACCAGCATACTCGATTATATTGATTTCCTGTTTGTCTCATTGCAGGTTATTATGCAACGCTTCTATTTATTTGTTTATTATTTTAATGTGCTGCATTCAAATGTGTTTGTGAGAATTGCGCGCATGCAATATGTACAGAGAAGACTGACAACATGTGCATTTATTTTTCATTCGTGCTTTCGATTGAATGCAGTAGACAATTCCCCCAACCACCCTGCAATTTATTTATGTCTGACATTTTCAACTAACGTGTGTTTACCCAAGAAAGTGTGCGGAGAGCTTTGAGCAGGAAGGTGGTTGAAACACAATGGCTTCTCAGCTTGCACCAATATTGGAGGGGAGGCTTCTAAATGTTGTTTTGTTGGAATTTTTACTCCCAGAAGTGGTGGCCGGGTGCACATATGAGTATCAGTTTAACACGTAGGCTTTCGCGACCAATATTATTCATAATAAAGGTTTTTGGGTTAGATCGCGTTATTTATAAATGTGTCGTAACCCTCCACATTACAATTCCTTATAGGGGAAACACATACTAATAAACGGATTACTAACATAGCATATAATAATCACTAACACACATTACAACTAATTACTAATCTACAACTCATTACTAATCATAACCATTGACTGATTACTAATCGGTTATATAATTACAATACCCCCCCTCCGCCTCTAATCACTGCACCTGATATGAGTTAAAATGATGACGTCACCCTGCTGCTCTATTTAAGACCGGGAGCAAGCGAGGGCTTTACCATTCTGGCGAATTGCCCGATGATGCTGGATGTAATTACCAGCGAAACGTCGTACTCAAACTGTAAATGTTGTGGATTCACTCTTCAACACACCGGTGGGCTAAAGTAGTGAATTATTTGTCTTTTGTCAACGTGACACTTTTTTTTGCTGATTGGCCGTGTCGGGTGGTGGAGGGTTACGACACATTTATAAATAACGCGATCTAACCCAAAAACCTTTATTATGAACATATGAGTATCGTTTGTTATATTTTACTTTCACAGTAATTTATGTGATATTGTAAACAAATGCTTTTATTTACACACGACTACAGATTATTTTGATCGGCAATCATCCAGGAAACACAATGCATCTATTTTTTTAAACACAAAGGGTGGAAATTACATGAGCGATTGGTAACGTCCACATGTTACCACAGCCGAGTACAGAATAGATGTTGAGCGAGATTGCATCGCCATCATTATCAGCAACCATGATCCGCTGCTAGTTGAAGGCTGCCTCGCATAACTTCGTTTGGTGACGTGTCCCGCCCAAGCCCGTAGTAGATTTGATGTCTCTAACTCTGCATTTGCAAAACATCTACCGATATCTGATCAATAATTGTGTTCTCCTTGTTCGCAATAATGTACTCCCTGCTTTTTTTTTATTTAAAGCTTTCGTGACTGCAGGGATTCATATTCTTGGTTCTTTTGGTAAAGTCACGTAGAAGGGAAACAATAAAATAATAAAAATATAAAACAATGAATGTTGTCTGATGTTTTATATTTTTATTATTTTATTGTTTCCCTTCTACGTAACTTTACCGAAAGAACCAAGAATATGAATCCCTGCAGTCACGAAAGCTCTAAATCAAAAATGAATGTGTTGTCTGTATTTTTTAATTGAAACTCAGCTTGATAAAAAAAATAGAATGTAATGTGTATTTTAATTATATAGTTTGAGCAGTTGCTCCGCACAGACCCATATGTCTTAATTATCATAATCATCACACTCCATATATCCAGGAATTGCCGAAGTTTATTGATACACATCTCACCATACTTTCCAATGTTCCTGTCTCTTCTCTGTCTCCATCACTTTCCACTTCTGTCCCTTTTTTACTAGAATGTTGATACTCCTACTGATGCTCCTGCTGTTGTGGAGTGACTCATGCAGCCAGCTATGGCTCCAGGGTTTTAGTGATACATGTTATGTCGTTTATTGTGAAATTTCGGTCACAGTTCCTATGATCACTGTTACATTGCTTTTATGGCTTTATTTTGGTGATTTCGAAAAGTTGTTTGGTTTGGCCATGTTTGTTTGTTTTAGTACGGAGTTAGACTGATGGCTTTAATCTAAGTTGTCTTGTGGTTGTTGTTTGAGTTGCATTCCACTGGGATTTTTGCACACAGCGTTGGTGTACGGTGCTTTTTCTGGAAGATTTTTGCTTTTTTTCCTGGATTTTTCTGTTTGCGCATAGTCACTTTAAGATGTTTTCTTGTGCATGTTTTTGTTTGTTGCGGTTGCACCCGATTCAAGAGCCGAATGGCTCACAGGGCTATACCAAATGAATGAAACTGAAATAAATGAAACTGAGGCCTTTATAACATTGCCTTCTCACCTCCTTCTTGGCCCTACCTCTTGGTACTTTCCCCTCTGTCCACGTCTCAAGAGATGATGATCTCACAAATCGGTTTCCGCCATGTACTCGTGTGACCGCATTGCTCTAGCCTAACCTATTCCATCCTGCCTTCACACATGTTGTCGATCTGTTTGTTCCTCACGTTGAATCGTCCGGATTTTGCCACAACGTCTATGAGGAATCACATTTCAGCCGCTGTTTTTTGACTCTTCTCTCTCCGGTCTGAAAGTCTAACAGCAAAACAACATTATTTAAACAGCTGCACCCATCAGTCTTTAATATCAAGCTTCTTTTCAAACACTGGATGCCTGAAAATGTGCTTGCACATGGCCAAAAGTATTCTTGGTGCACCTGCTGTTTTTGCAAATATTGTTACAAGTATCAAGGTGTGTTTCATCTCTACAAAAATACAAATCGCTTTACTGTTCTTTGAGCTCAATATATGTCAATAGTGTAAGTGCAAACCAAATATTTGAGGTATATCACTAATGGTATGGAATAAATATAACTTTCCACATATAAACATGAATAAAATTCAGGGCAGTGATTTAATGTCATAGAAAAATAAATACAGTTTGAATATTCTTCTCTCTTGTTTACCATTGCAGGATGAAGATGCCTTTGGTCCAATAAAGCATAAACACACATTTTTTTTACAAAAGTGATTTTATTTTTCATACATTTAAATGAAATGATTTGTTAACTGGACAAAACTGACAGCTGCTGTTTTAGATATGGAAATTATTTTCCTTTACTGTCTTGCTACTCGATTAGAATTTCAAATGGCATCCTATCTCTGCCGTAGATGCTGTTTAGGGCCTACAATGCACTTTTTGTGAACAGGACATGGCCAATGTGAGCAGCTGCTCTTGCCACAATATTGATAACTGCTATTTCCTTAATTAAAACAGTGCAGAGTGCATGGCGACTTACCTTGCATGAATGCACTGTATATAGTGTTACGAAAGAGCATGATGGAAAATGGCTTTCATAATGCGGTGTTTAAGGTTAATACAATTTGTGTGCATTGAGCAGCGCTCCACAATGCGTTCATAAATATACAACTAATTTACAAAATTGACTGCAATAGTGTGTTTAATTTTAATACTTTTCTATATGTGTGACAAAGTAGAACATACTGATTGTTTTTTTCGGTAAAGTCACGTATGTAGAAATACCATAAAATTATATTAAAATAAATCAATCACGACGTTTCGACCTCAACACAAGCGATCTTTATCAGGTGTAAAAAACAAGAAGCACATAGGGTGACATCAACGCAACACGTAGAGAGTGTTAAACTGCACGGAGGTAAATACAACAAGAAGATGAGAGACGACAATTCAACAAACCTAAGAAAAAATTTACGTGACGCAAAACCAGTCGGCCAACGACACAGTTAAGACACTTGCCTGGCGGACCACGAATTTCAGAAGAGTGCTAAATTTCGTGTTCATCCTCTGGGTTGAACACACCAGCATAGACAGAGTGAACAAATACGAGGTACAAGATAGCAGAAATACATATACAGGGACACCAAGAGGCAAGAAGAGGAAAGACGGACAGAGAAGCAAAGGGGGCCGGAGAGGGATGAACAGACAGAGGCTTAAAATAAGCAGTAGAGGTGGGGGGAGGGGCCGCAGAAAGCAAGGGGCGTGGCAGCAGCAGAAGAGGGGGGAGGGGCAGGAAAATGTAAGTAGAACATGTGGAAAGCAGGACTTCAAGAAAAACTTAATGAGTTGGCTGCTATAGCTCATCATAAGTAGATGCTAATTGGCAGTGCTTTATCGACATCAATCCGTATTTTTATGACTGCATACAATTATCAGCGAATATATCACTTTCCTCTTGATGACATTGCTTGTCCACCAAAGATTGAATACATAACACATGTAAAAAAAAGTATCCTTTGTGAGGAGTTAGAAGAGGTATATTTGCTAGTTTATGCACAAATGACTGAAGCCTAAAATTCCTACATGTAAATTATATAGATTTAAATTATAAGTAATAACGTGGCAGTACATCACATCAATTGATGACGTTGTGGTGCTTTTTGACATGTGGCTGACAATGTTAATTGCTATGTTTGTTGCTGAAACAACAGGCTTGTAAATTTGAATGTAAATTGAAAATCTATGTTGCTGTGACTGCTTGCAATTATAGCCGCATTAGGGCTTGACACATGTGGCAGGCACAGATTTAGACTGAGGGTTGAGGTTTGTCATTGTCTCTCATTAGATCAGGCCAAAGGCTGTGTCCTTCATGTTATTTCACGCAGACGTTTTGAAATATCAATTTACCATTTTTGTGAAAACTCAGAAACACGGATTCCCGAATTGTAAATGCTATAAAAATTAATTTCCAAATGCTAAAGGGGAATAATGACACTTCACTTAATCGTTTTTGGAAAGATTCTCCTTTAGTTATATTGCTGGCTAAATACTGGGTGTTTTAAAAAAATTACCCAATTTCAAAGCAGTATATTTCACGATGGCAACATGTTACAATTACACAAAAAGTTACAAACGGTTTAGTGAGTTATCAAATTTACTAACCATTTTATAAATGCTCTATGTGCCCTCTATCTGCTGTACAGACAACATTGAGACGATAGTTGAATTCGTCACAAACGTCTCTCTTCTCACGTTTTCCTCTGTGGGTGCGTGGTCGCCCTGTGCTCTTCCCCTTACATAAACAGCAGCCCGTTTCCTCAAATTGTCAGTACCAACGACGAATGCTCTTTGACATTGGCGGATCAATGCCAAAACGCCGTTGAAACGCACGCTGCACCACAATTACGGATTCAGTCTTGCTGAACTGCAGAACGCAAAACACCTTGTGTTGCGGGGTCACCACCTTGCAAATGACTGAGGCGAGGGGCTGTTTGTGCGCTGGGAGAGGCATCTAGCGGCAATCAATTGAAACTCTGTGGCCCGCCCTTTCAAGTGGTCAGAGTTTCATTCATGGGCGGTTCGTGGTTGCAAAGATATAGCGATTTCAAATCGAGTCCAACTGTTTTAAAACACCCTGTACTTCCTTCAGTGGAAAAACTAAATGTAATTACTGAGGGTGATGTACCTTGCATTACAGGAAATGAGTGTTGGACATCATTTTAAATGGTTATACATAATTTGTAAAAATGTATTCAGAGTGTAAATGCTGACCTGTGGACACAGTCATGTTAAACTATGCATACAATACATGTCTGGTTACATCGTCCTTGCTACAATAGAGGCATTCTCACATGTTAATAGCAATCGGTGGTTTATGGGCTATTGATGGATTGGCAAGGAACTATTTTGTCGGATGAATGAAAGCCCTATATGAATACATTTAGAAACAGCACACTATAATAGGCTATAGCACACAGAACAAAAGTGGAAGTATCTAAAATGACCTCGAAGAAAAATTCTACGGAGCAATGAATGTTAATGTTATTTAGCTGATTTAGACCATCAATGGTGTTAACAAAACATTGCATGTCTAAAATAAAAGTGGGGAATAGTGTAATATAATTTTAGCTTAGCTATCCATATTCACACTAAGTATTTAGTCCAAGGTCATGGCATGCAGAACTTTGTGCATCTTCAAAATGCTTTACAATTCTCTGGCTTAGAGCAATGGTGCATTGCACTATAAATGCGGTCATCTGAATTATATTCCTGGCCATGGCTAAAACCAGTGGCGCATGGGATCTGAACGACCTGCACTTGGGCATCCTTCCATTCACCATCCTGTATTGATCAGCGTGGTGAAGTATGACCACTTCCCACAATTCGTGCCGGATTGTGGTCTGTTCGGTGAGTTTTGCTTCACGTACCTTCCATTTGAAGCATCAACAAAAGTCCTCGCTCTTCATATGGCCAAAGAAATGAATACGTAAATACACTTTAAAATTGGTAGTTCATAAGTATATATATATTTCCCATTACAAAGTCATACACGACTATCTGTTGCCTCGTAGGGGGTAAGTAAACTATCTGATCTTGGGCCCATGGGCCAAGACCTGAGTCCCATTTACCTTCTGGGATTTATTTCACTGCCTTTTTCACCAAATCACTCAGAATGCACCCGACCTTGTCAAATCTCAGAAGTGAATCAGGGCTGAGCCTGGATAGTGCTTGGATGGATGGCCACAGTGCACACATTGTCATAGCACTTTGCGGGGGGGTGGTACGGTGGTGGGCATCAGAGGGCAGTGCAGCAACATCTATTATTGTGCTGTACCTCTATGCAACAATGTCCATGCTCCCTGCACTTCACCAACTTTCTCTGACCAGTGCAGTGAAGTATGGTCAAATCACAACTTAGACTCGCATGGCGTAGGGAGGCGCTCATCCAGCAGTTACTTCATAAAAGGGATGTACATGTACATGGTTGTTTGGTACATCGATTTACGGATAACAAAGTGCACTGAAAAGATAATTTACCTATGTATTACATATCTATTAATCTTGGTTAATCAGGTATTTGCTGCCAATGCTAAAATATGGTTGGTTTCATAACCGGGGCTTAATATACGGACACATTTTGTGCGGTTTTATGTTGTCACACATGCCCATAAATGCTCCCACCAATTAAAATATAATTAAGGATGGTCTTGAAATGCAACACTGCATTTCATACATTATAACTAGCATTTTACGAATTTTAAGGAATAAAAATTCCCAACAGGAAGTGATTAGTTCACGAGCTAAGATTGTCACGTGATGCATGCCAATCTTATCTTTTTAAAATAAAATCCCATGTGCATTTGGTATTACAGTTAAGACTAGACCTGAGTATATTCGCAGCAGGCACCAATAAGATCAACAATAAACATACTAGGACTAACATACTCTTCGTTCAATTTCTATTTTTTTCACACCTAAAACTTGGTGCCCATTTATACACATGTGTGCTGTAGTCGAAGCAGACCCAGTATTTATGACAATAGGGATTTAGGGAGAGGTGTATTTTATGAATGCTCCAGTTTTACGCCTTGGGCTGCAGCAAAACGGGTGTCTTACAGAAAATCGAGCCGTTACTGAGAAAAAGAGCTGAGAATGGAAAACTTGACGTCTAACTGCAATCCCTGGACCTGAGAGTAAGTAGCATGTGGTGGAGCCATTCACAAGCTTTCCGTGAGCAGGATAAGGTTGTGAATGTTATTAGTTTCACAGTGACGCAACCAATGACAATGATACGTTGTTGTTGATGGCATCAAAACAGAAATTACACACGTAGACATTTCCTGACTGTAAAGTATTTCCTGGTTGTGGAGTTTTAGTGATGACAAGACATCCTAGGCCTTGGCTACCATAGTATATATCATGGGTAGCCAAACTTCCTGACTCTGAGCCACATACCAAACACTTCATATGGCAAAAGCCACAAAGCACACACACTCGTGTACACGTGCATCTCGGGTCACATGGGGTGGACACACGACCAGGATAACTCATGCTGACTAGTTGTGGATTGTTTTCAAATTTAGAAATCTGCAGGAGCGCCCTGGGAGTATTCATGTCTGGTTTGAGCTTCACTTTAACTTCCCGGGAGCTACATGAGTCTGATTGAGCCATAGTTTAGCCAACCCTAGTATATACTATACATAGCCAACTCCATGGTAATGGAATTACAGAGACACAGAACGTCATCATTGCAAAATTCAACATTCACGTCATTTTGGCTTTCAGAGTTTCTAAATGTTGCACAATAGGTTGGGGTGCGGTACAAACGTTTAGTAAAGAGCCAGTTTAATTTCCATGTCTAACATGTCCTTTCTTGACCATCCATCAACAAACACTGTACAGCAATGTCTTCAGTTAGAGGCCTCTTTGTGGCAATCGTCTGGTTCAGGACAAAAACGAAGAGATCTGACACTATATTGTAGGGACTCTTCCCTTAGGGCATTTATGTCAAATAAATAAAGTATGTTGGCATCCATATATGATGGGGCATCCCATGGAAATAATGCACATCTCTTTGATGTTCGAAAACACACACTGGGATGCATTTAATTATGTATTGCTTTTTACACTTTCATGCTGGAAAAAGTCGCTGATGTCAATGTGTAACATTTTTTACCTTCAATGAAGAAAGAAGATTATATTTTGAATTATGAAGGCCAGGCAAGGGACTCTATAAACCTAAATATTGTTTTGAGACGTTTTCCTCTTTTGTTTCGACAAATAGTGCGTTTGGACCGGTGGTGGGTCATCGCAACTTCCACAACAGTTGACCTTGTATGTATGTTGAACTTATTTTGCACCGTACGTAGCCAACCGTGCTAATAGGAGGTGCAGGGGAAGGACAACAAACTAAACACAAAAAGCAGTGAAAAAGAAATGAGTTCTAAATCTAGATTTAAATGTGGATAGCTCCAGTGACTTCTTAATATTGGAAGGAAGAGCGTTCCAGATGGCCGCAGAAGCACATCTGAAAGCACGCGATGCAGTGACCGTCTTTGTTTGATGGCCAGCCAAAGGCAGCTGAGACGACTACCGGAGTTTGCCTGATGGTTTATGCTCCTTGACGAGATCAGCAAGGTATTGTGGTTCATTTGTGGCAAGCACTTGATTTCGAATGAGTGCGACCTTATAATGTATTAGTTCGGCAACCAGAAGCGAATGTAGGTCTGCGAGCACTGGACGGACATAGTCGGATCTTGCACTACTCGTCACGACACGTGGTGCCAGAGAATTTTGTACACGCTGCAGCTTGGTGATGGTTTTTTTCTAGACGTTCCGTATCATAGTGAGTTGCAATAATCGAGCCTAGTCAATATTATGCTACACGCCGCCGTGTTTGGCTTTGTCACCTTGAGCTCCAGGCCCCATGAAGCCTATGGCTCTTAAACCCGAATTAGTCCTGATCTGCTACAACCAGGTATGCCTCTTCCAGGTTCATTCCAGCTTCATTCTGCGGTTCATTCGAATAGCAAACAAAAAAACCCGGGTGTAGCCGGAGCCAGATCATTCAGCAGGTAGACATAGCTCGTCAGGTTCCTCCAGTCTAAATAAAGATTCTGATTCTGATGCTCGAAAAGCGAGTGACGTCTTCTCACCATTACAGTTCCAGTACAGCAACTGCCTCAAAGTCGAGTTTTATGTCAGAAGGTCGTCACGGCCATTGCCGTTGATACAGCCATACATCACCATCACTTCCTTCTGGTATGGATGCATAATACCTTCGTCCGCCTGATGACGATTGCTTGCGTTGCGATCGAAGCGACGTTATATTTTTATTTTTATTTCTATCTACGTGACTTTACCGAAAGACCCAAAGAATATGAATATAGACAAGGCCTTTGTAATAAAGATGTATGAAAGGATATTTCAAACATTACAGTTCCCTTTCAGATGATGCAGCTTTTAAGTAAAAATAAAATATATTCTCTACAAAGCATACAACCAAACATCTTGTTGAGACATGATATATATCCTCTCTGGTGATTTTTTTTTTATCTAGGTGTTGTCCAAGCTGATTTAAATTAAACTTTTGATGTCTGAAAATATTATATTTTAAGGTGGTATACCTGCAATGTGACGATAATTTAATTGCTAATGATGTAAACGTTTATATAATGCAACAGAGCGTGGCACAAAGTGGATACTATTTTATCAAGCTTATGTCTGACAACCTCTGTACCCATAAGATTAATGACCAAACATTTACTGGCAGCATGCTCAAAATTTATACATTAAACAATGCTGTCAGAATCCCAGTAATTGAGACCGTTAGCAAAATCTTCCACAATTCCTTTTGGTTATCATATGTTAGGGCTGACTGGACTTCTGTTTGTTGACGTCTTGGTCTCAACCTTGGGCTGGACACATATATTCAATCGTCATCACCCAACTTAGTGAAGAATAGGATTTGCCGTATGACAGGTCCCTCCAATAAAATTCCAAAAGCACCTTCACTAACATTGCCTTCCTTAATGATGGGTGCTATGGTGACAGGTCTAAAGATGATAATACATCAACAGTGACTGACAGTGGGTTGGTTTTGATTATTACTCTTTACGCAAGGGTGCAGCCCTGCAATTGATTGCTCACGCCACTGCTGGAAGCAGGGTCTCTATTCGAGGGAGCTCTCGGAAGCCCCTCTGGAGGGAATTTGGCCTACTCTTTCATTGTGTACAAACATCCTAGAAGAGGTGGGAGTACCCACACGCTTACCCTCATGACACACAACCTGCTGAAGGACGAATTATGGTGCACACGTATTGCGAGGTTCGACAAGAGGCAGAGGGATTTGGGAAACGTGCGCGTTGTTTAAACGGGGCATGTTATATAGTACTGTAATACAAAAGTAATTCGACTTTACTCGAAAAGAAACGTCAAAGTATGCATAACTTTACTGGTGTTGAACTCACATGGCATGCATGTTGGTAAAATAAAAATCGCAATTAGACATTCAATGTTCATTTCCTTTTACCAGGTAAGAGCGTATCAAGATGGAGTTTCTCCTTAGCCAGGATACCTGCGCAATCTATACAAGGAATAGATCGCTATTTGCTAAGTAGTTGCTAAGTTGTGGGGTTTTCTTTTTGTATTATCTGTGTACGGAACTTGATCATTGATGTGCATCGTTGTGTGATGCAAATGCATGAATAATGCTATGTACAATTTAATTATTATTTATTTTCAAATGTATAGTTTGGGCAATACTACCTTGACCAACAATACAGTCGTAGGTCTTCAACTGTCCACTTTATCGCAGATGGTGTGCTTTACTCATATCCTGCAGAAATACTTGAGTGGGATCATGAATTGGACCACTGCGTGAGTAAAAACGACCCTTTTGAAACTATGCTCATCACTAAGCTATCTGGTCACGATCACATACCTGTCAACCCCTTATCAGTGCCTAGCTTATTACAGACCAATTCAGACTTTATTGGTTACCCCGTGCCCTTATAAATCTCAACGTTCGTCCTACAAAGTCCCATCACAAGGGAGAAACACAAATAAATAGACTTTTTTTTTGCCCGTATTGAAACGGCTATACGCCGTATGGACCTGAACACTCAATTTCCCTGGACAATAATACGAGTAAACCGTATGGGTTGACAGGTATGCTACTAACGCGTAGGCAAACAATCGTTTACCTGTGTCTCCTTGATTGTGCAGCACAGCTCAACAAAGCTCCTGTATCCAGGAACAAAGAAGGAAGGTTCTAAAGTGTGAACACTATTAAGCCGGAAGACTGGAAGTTTGGACCCTATCTCTGCAACGTTAAACACACTGACAGCATGACCTTTGTTTTGTGGTAATGTTTATTCAAAGCCCTCATGCGGATTAACTACAGTCTTAAATGGAAAAAACCCACCCCTGGTTAGAGTGGAATGATGATGTGGAGTAGTAGATGAGAGGCTGAAATGTCATGACCCCATTATATAAAAAAAATCAACCCGAAATTTAACCATTGACGGCCTGGACATCTGGAGTGCCGTCAGATAACATAACATAACCCTTTATACATTTTCTTTTTAAAACCAAGACTGACTGATGCTTACACATTTACATTCAAGATTTGAAAAAATACTTACAGGGTGAAAATGTTAATATCAAATTGTCAGTATGGGCAGTAAAGGCGTACAGATGCATTCATTCACTGATTATTTTGCATTATTATTCTCACGATACATGCATTGCATCACATACGAATCTATGTTTTTTTCCCCATTTGCATTGTATGTAATGGCATCACATGATTCCAGTGGCCACCAGCTGCTGCTAAATTTTAGCAACGTAAAAATATGTCATACCCTTCAATAAAATGTTTCCATGAATCGTGAGAACTCGTTGAATTGTTGTGGGTTGGGGTATATGCGTATGCATATACGGTATCTTGCATATGTTTTCCATTCATTCTTGCGGTCATACAGTCAAATGTGTCTAGTTTGCGTTACATTGTTATCTTCAAATTGAGTTCTACATTGTTTCTTTTAATCATACCAGAGCCATATGCATTTACGTCCTCCGCTGAGCGGACAAACCGCCACTCTATTTAATTCCGCTCATGTCGCGTTGAATCTCCCACCACGCGAGCACGGCACGTAGAGGGCTCTAGTTCAGAGTGGTCCCCTACTGCAGGTAATGTTCGCTCTAATAAGGTTAGTCATTCTTAAGGGACCTTTAAAGACAGTTTCGTGCTTGAAGAATAACTTTATACATGTACAGCTGTCATGTCAATCCACTGCTGGATGAGGGCCTCCTCACGTGGTGCAGGTTGCGGTGGTTATTGGACCATACTTCCCCACGCGAAAAGCAGTAGAAGGTACAATACAGTACAAAACATTATTTTTTATTTACTCCTTCTGCTGCCCACCACATGGCCCTGCAGTTACCCATGCCAACCTAGCATCATTCTTGGTGGTCACCCATCCAAGCACTATCCGAACTCAACCCTCCTGCTTAGCTTCTGAAATCTGGACTGGAAGTAATTTACAATGCATACTTCTGTGTTTAAGATCTGTTAGCTTTCGTAAATGTAGGACAACCACAAACCTAAACAAATACATTTCATATGTGACGTGCACAAAACCAGCAAGAAGTGTCATTTAATGATATGCATTGCTCAAGAAAGGTTCCATTTGTGTAGGTTCATAAATGCTGTGTCTGTGGTCAGAAAGCTTAAAAATTGTGCACACAGCACGCGGAGAAGAACTCGATATAAAATGTATGCTCTCACACACGGTTGAGCCTTGCATGGCCGATGATGCATTACATTTTAGAAGCGAACATTTCATGCAATAAGCGTGCGTGGATTTCCTTTGTTTGAACATTACTGTGAAGCACTCAATTTGTTGCTGTTGGGTTTAAGAAGTCTGTATTTGATTTCGTGATATTACATATCTCCTGGAACAGTTTTTTTTAAAAATATGCATGTAGTAACATATAATGGGTCACTACGGCGCCGAGCGCCAGTTACTGATAGAGGGGAACTGGAAGTGTAGTAGCCCTCTTTGCCAGCAGGGTACGCTATGTCATGGAAAGGGTCCCTAGGGGAGCATGGTTCTGGTGGCTGGCAGAGAGGGGGCATCTGAGGACGTAGCAGCCCGGTTGGCTGGCAAGGGCACGTGACAAGACAGGGTAAGGATGTGGGCCAAAGGTGACAGAAGGGACGCGAAGTGTAGGGCCCAGAACCTTCTGGTGAGTTCCAGAAGGGGGCGTGGCCGAGGGCGGAGCCAGGCCACGCTGGGGGGCATAAAAGGGAGGTCCCGGGGTCCCATCGGGGCTGTCTGCTGGAATGGAACCTGCTGTGCTTCGTCTTCTCCTCGGTCTATGGTCTTCGTGCTCGGCATCGTGGGTCAGGCAGTGTGTCGACTGACCTGACCCGGTTATATAGTTACCCCGTGGTGGTTACCGGTTATGTAGTTATCCCGTTGTGGTTACTGGTTATGAAGTTACCCTGTTGTGGTCGTAGAATAAACGTGTTGCCTCCTGAATTAGTGTGTCTCTCAAGTGAGCCCACTACATATAGCTTGATTGCATTTATGCCGAGTTTTACCAATCATTATTTGTGTATTTCCTATTCATATCAATGACTAATCCCATCTGTGTTGCTTTGAATGGCAAACAGCTAGTTGTGTGTATAGGGCAAACAATTGCATTGACAGTGTAACTTTTATTTTATTTATAATAATTTATTCTCCACGCAATATTTCACGGACAAATAACTGTGATTCTGCGTTCAGTGTTACTCGAAAAGCCAGGTGAAAGAGGAGGGCCTTAAGTGTCTCTTCAGATGAGATATAGATTGAATGCCGTAAATGTACGGTGGGACGGCGTTGTAGAAAGTGGGGTTGTCACGGAGATACGGCGCCTGGTGGTTGATGGTCTTGGTCTTTGATATATATAACTACATCACCTAGTTGCTCTTAAACTAATCCTGAATACCTCGAAAACCAAGGTGCTATGCTTCTCACCAGGACTAAAGCAGGAAGTTATTTTTTCCCCAATTACATTCCTTAAATAATTTTCAAATAGAGCAAGTCAAGATCTACAAGTATTTTGGGGTCATCCTGGATTCAAAACTGAAATTTGAAGTTCACATTGATTATATTGGTAAAAAGACAAAAATAAAAATTGTTTTTCTGTATCGACACAAGCACTGCTTCCCTCCTATATTCCGTTTGGAATTGATATAAGCTACCATACTGCCTCTACTTGATTACTGTGACATCGTGGATAAATCAGCCCCAAGTACTGTACTGAAGAAGCTTGACTCAATTTATCACTCGGCCTTAAGATTTGCATTGAACTGCCCATATAGGACTCACCACTGTGATCTCTACATTGGGTCAAACTTAACATTTCTTAATGTTCGACGGCTTGTGCACCATATCTTATTTATTCACGATGTACTTACAAAAAAATCCGCAGACTACCTGCTGGATCTCCTCTCTGTTTCAAAGAACAAATTTGACCTAAGGTCGTCGCTCATTTACCAGCTTCACATTCCCTATTGCCGTACAAATACTGGAGGAAGGGCCTTTGCTATTAATGCCCCCAGGGTCTGGAATGCTATTGCCAATAAACTGCAACTTGAATCACTACCTATGAGATCTTCACTCAAAACTGCTCTAGAGGAGTTGTACACCCCTAGCTGCCACTGCTATTCAGTGGCCTAAAATAAAATAAAATGATTCGCTCCGGATGACCGCTGCAAAGTATGATCTGTATTTTGATTTAGTGTGCTTATCTTAAAGGTGCATTGAAAAATGTGATACTCCTACTGATGCTCCTGCTGTTGTGGAGTGACTCATGCAGCCAGCTATGGCTGCAGGGTTTGGTGGTACATGTTGTTTATGTCGTTTATTCTGAAATTTCGGTCACAGTTCCTATGATCACTGTTACATTGCTTTTATGGCTTTGTAGTACGGAGTTAGACTGATGGCCTTAATCTAAGTTGTCTTGTGGTTGTTGTTGTTGTTTGACTTGCATCCTACTGGGATTTTTGCACACAGCGTTGGTGTACGGTTCTTTTTCTGGAATAGTTTGCTGTTTTTTTCCTGGATTTTCTGTTTCCACAGTCACATAGTCACTTTAAGATGTTTTCTTGTTCATATTTTTGTCTTTTGTTTGTTGCGGTTGCACCCGATTCAAGAGCCGAATGGTTCACAGAGCTATACCAAAATAAATGAAAAACTGAAAGAAAACAAAAACTGAGAGGGGGTTGTGAGTCACACTGTGGAGAGTTCTTAGATGAGCTGTAGTGCGGTGGCGATAGAAGCCGATGAAAGATGCAGTCAACTATTGGCAATAGAGAAGTCAGTGGAGGGAGCAGAGGGAGGTGACGGAATCCAGACGAGAGTGATAGGCTCTGCGGACGATGCGGGCAAGAGATGTTTTGCAACCTTTGGAGTTTGTTGAGGTGACTTGGTAAGTACTATTTTGCCCTCCCTTTGATGTTTCCACTGTATTCTTTACTCTTGAAAAAAACATGCTTTTAAAAAATAAAGAGAACGAACAAGGACCGAGTCAAAGTAGGCGAGATCTGACTGTGCTTCATGCGAGGGTGTTGGCAATGTCAGTGACGATGGGTGGAAGTAAATTTGCACAGGTCCATGAGGTGGTAGTTGGAAGATCTGTTGTGGTTAGCTGACGAATGATAAGGTGGTGTTGAGAGTGACGCCCAGAATCTTGATGTGGTGAAAGGGAGCGTGGACATGGTGAGATGATGTCTGATGACGACCAGGGTGGCTTGGATTGGAAGCATTCAAGGAGATGTCGTGAGCTGAGGAGCATTGCTGCCGGAGTGGTGGTGCACTCCAAGAGCCTCTCGAATCCAGAGGCATCATTGGAATCAATGGAGAAGAGCAGGGTGTCATCTGCATAGAATTTTTTTCATTTTTGATTATATGCCAGGTAACCTTTGATAGTTTGTATTCTTACGAACAACAATATAAAAATGATGGAAATGTAAAGGTTTTTTGCGTATATTTCTCGGTCATCAGCCACAAAGGACGCATAATCTTATATTTTCACTATTGTATTCTATCTTTACTGGCAACAATAGTGAGCTGAGAGTGAATAGATGATTTGAAGGGGTCAGTGCGGTGGGGATTTCTACGTGGGAGTTGTATCACAGGCCTGGGAACCAATGATAAATCTAGAAATGTCAATGGTACATCGCGAACAAGATGTGTAGGAGGGTCTGTTACCAGGACAAGCTTTAGAATGTTCTCCAAGAGTCCGGTGACCAAAGGAATGACCTAAGAGCAGTTGGTGGGATCTTGTGCGGGCAGATCTTGGAGGTCGCGTGTCTACTGTGCAACGGCTACGGAATCTGACAGAGGCTGTAAAGTGTTTGGCAAAGAGGTGCAGTGGTGGCATCAGTGGCTTTGGCCACGGTGACTTCCCGATCTCGGTCGCGTGCGTGTATTCATAGCGACACTTGGTGGCATACGCGCACGTGCGCAGTGTGTTCACGACGCCACTGTGGTCAGGGAGCAGCATCGCCGCAGCTGCTGCCGCCGCTGCAAATCCCATATCTCGCTCGCAGCTTTGGTTGCTGTTTTGGATTCTGGAGAGCCAGCGCAGGACCCAGTTAGCCCAAGGGGGAGGACGGGAGGGGCGTGGGGGGAGGGGCAGGGGGAAGACATGTGGGGAGGGTTTCGTGGGGGTGGCGCGGTGTTGAATGCTGATGGGGTTGCCGGCGGGTATTGATCTTAATCCACTGTGTGGTGGTAAATGAGTGCGGGCGTGCTGCGTGCTCTCGCTGGTGCCTGCTGGACAGACCGACCGGCGGAAGCTCGCAAACTGTTCCGCACAGCGCAAGTCTCCGGGATCCTGCCCCCATAACCTTGTACGTATGCGGAGGAGCTTGCATTTCTTATGCATACATATATATATTTTTAATGTGTGTACATATATATAAAAAATAACCTATTTCTGTGATTTGTAAAAAGGAGTATTTTTTGTGGTCGATGCACGCGTTATCAACCACAAAAGGGAGTAAAATAGTAGATGCTGCGTCACGGCTCACACTTCAGCTGCCCGCTGTTGGACAGCACTTTGCATGCGCGGTTTCACAGAGCTTGTTGTTACTCCCATCAGTGTTACCTCCTTGTCCGACTCGTGATTGTGCGCACATCTATTAAAGGAGGTACATATGCGGAGTGTAGTTATTTGTATACAAAGAGACGATTTAAGAGGTGTCCTTTTTTTGTGCGCAGATCTTTACATTACCAAGACAGAATATGAAAAGTAGGCGGGCTAAGGTTGTATTTCATGCCATTTGCGCGTACTTTACTTGATATACCGCGAGCTTGATGCGAGACACGTGTAGGGACCGTTGCATATTCACGCAAGTTGTGTCTTTTTCTCCTCTCAAGGGCAACAAATATTCCCAATGAGTATGTGCCCACCTGCGTGAGAGTAATCTGAAAGGGACTGCTATGTGTTTAATAATGCATGCAAGTTTCACTCCGTGCCATCATACCTGTGGCCACAGGGTCGCCTCTTTCCGCGCCAGAGTTCCATTTGTCCACCACTGCCGTGTCATCATTCCTTTGGTCACCGGACTCTTGGAGAACATCACGCCAGTTGTGCACCTGTCAGTGTAAAGGGGCCACGCTGATGCCAAAGAAAAACGAAGCGTTTTTGTTCAACACGTTGACCCTTGCTCCCGGTCTGCATATAAATTGTATGAAGACGTACGAACAACTGTTCAAAGGGCATAACCGCACTCCACGATCGTGCGGTATATATCGGTTACATTTTTTTAATGCAGATTAGCACGGTTGGCTACGTACTGTGTGAAAGAAGTTCAACGTAGATATGCACACGCACGTGTGAAGTAACTGTAACTATTTTGATGGAAATTAAATAGTTTATATAAAATAACATCTTAAAACCTTTTTTTCAAACTGCATTTGATCAGCGTGGTGAAGTATGGTTAAACAACCCCCCATTACTGACACGGTTTTGGGAGGCTTTCATTCGAATGTGGCTTGACAATGGCCTGATATATGTCTTGTATTGATGTCTTTAAATATTCATTCTAGCATTGTAACTACACAACATATTGTATGTTAAACAAAAATATCAGTGGTACAATGCTCAAACAAGCATTGGCTGTAGCTCATATCCATTGATCGTTCGGAAGCAGTAAACAGAAACTCGACAATAGTAAAGCAGGGATCAGTCTCTCCACAGGAAAACACTGTTGAATCCCTACTCAGTGGTGCAGACCCCAGCAGATATGTGGGTCGAGTTGACCTTGGTCAGGATTTAAACCTCGCAACCTACCAAGATACAGTGAGGAAAAAAAGTATTTGATCCCCTGCTGATTTTGTACGTTTGCCCACTGACAAGGAAATGATCAGTCTATAATTTTAATGGTAGGTTTATTTGAACAGTGAGAGACAGAATAACAACAACAAAATCCAGAAAAACGCATATCAAAATGTTATAAATTGATTTGCATTTTAATGAGGGAAATAAGTATTTGACCCCTTTGCAAAACATGACTTAGTACTTGGTGGCAAAACCCTTGTTGGCAATCACAGAGGTCAGACGTTTCTTGTAGTTGGCCACCAGGTTTGCACACATCTCAGGAGGGATTTTGTCTCACGCCTCTTTGCAGATCTTCTCCAAGTCATTAAGGTTTCGAGGCTGACGTTTGGCAACTTGAACCTTCAGCTCCCTCCACAGATTTTCTATGGGATTAAGGTCTGGAGACTGGCTAGGCCACTCCAGGACCTTAATGTGCTTCTTCTTGAGCCACTCCTTTGTTGCCTTGGCCGTGTGTTTTGGCTTATTGTCATGCTGGAATACCCATCCACGACCCATTTTCAATGCCCTGGCTGAGGGAAAGAGGTTCTCACCCAAGATTTGACGGTACATGGCCCCGTCCATCGTCCCTTTGATGCGGTGAAGTTGTCCTGTCCCCTTAGCAGAAAAACACCCCCAAAGCATAATGTTTCCACCTCCATGTTTGACGGTGGGGATGGTGTTCTTGGTGTCATAGGCAGCATTCCTCCTCCTCCTCTAAACACGGCGAGTTGAGTTGATGCCAAAGAGCTCCATTTTGGTCTCATCCGACCACAACACTTTCACCCAGATGTCCTCTGAATCATTCAGATGTTCATTGGCAAACTTCAGACGGGCATGTATATGTGCTTTCTTGAGCAGGGGGACCTTGCGGGTGCTGCAGGATTTCAGTCCTTCACGGCGTAGTGTGTTACCAATTGTTTTAGTGGTGACTATGGTCCCAGCTGCCTTGAGATCATTGACAATATCCTCCCGTGTAGTTCTGGGCTGATTCCTCACCGTTCGCATGATCATTGCAACTCCACGAGGTGAGATCTTGCATAGAGCCCCAGGCCGAGAGAGATTGACAGTTCTTTTGTGTTTCTTCCATTTGCGAATAATCGCACCAACTGTTGTTACCTTCTCACCAAGCTGCTTGGAAATGGTCTTGTAGCCCATTCCAGCCTTGTGTAGGTCTACAATCTTGTCCCTCCATCCTTGGAGAGCTCTTTTGTCTTGGGCATGGTGGAGAGTTTGGAATCTGATTGATTGCTTCTGTGGACAGGTGTCTTTTATACAGGTAACAAGCTGAGATTAGGAGTACTCCCTTTAAGAGTGTGCTCCTAATCTCAGCTCGTTACCTGTATAAAAGACACCTGGGAGCCAGAAATCGTTCTGATTGAGAGGGGGTCAAATACTTATTTCCCTCATTAAAATGCAAATCTATTTATAACATTTTTAACATGCTTTTTTCTGGATTTTTTGGTTGTTATTCTGTCTCTCACTGTTCAAATAAACCTACCATTAAAATTATAGACTGATCATTTCTTTGTCAGTAGGCAAACGTACAAAATCAGCAGGGGATCAAATACTTTTTTCCCTCACTGTAGCTATATCGTGGCCATATATTGTGTACGGTCGTGTGCGGATTATGCTATTTAATATTGACGATGCGTAACCTGACATAAACACTGATGTCTACTAACACTGACATGAACACTGTGTGAAAGTCACACACACACGTTTGCCGCTGTAACAAGAGTAGAGCTTTCAAAGTGTGGCTCTTGGATGTTGAGAATTGAGCACAGCACCTCTAAGTCAAGACTGTCCATTTGGATAGGGTGTGTACACCTGAACAGGAACATTTTAACACAATAATGGAAGAGGAAGTTCCATCCTTTTCCCCAAATTTGTTACACAACCACTGCAATCAGGTAAAAGAGCTGTTCGTTGTTGTTGTTTTACATGAATAAGGTGCTGTATGTGTTATATTTGATAATATGCATTATAATGATGCAGCCACCACAAAATGGGTTTTGTCACAGATTAAAACATCAATAGTATGAATGAAAAAGAAAGAATACCTTCAAATGTATTCGCTCAAATGTATGATTAGCTCTGGCCTCATGGTCCATAGAAAAGAAGCGGTATTGTTGCTGCTATTATGGTCCTATGCGAAAAATTAGTTGATAATGGATTATGGGCAGCCTCTCCATGAAAAGGAATTGTTAATAAAAAAATTCGAAAATATATTACTTATATTTTTGCAATAGCCGAAGATACATGACCACGCTGAGCAAAATGTTTGGTGACAAGTTCATGTTGCGTTCCACTCTACAAGCATTGTAGTTTCTCAAATACACAGTCGTGAAGATGAAGATGTCTGCTTTGGAGGTGGCCCGTCACGTCCAAATGATCTGTATATTTCAAGATTTAGCGAGATGAACATTAGCGGACGTGATATACGGTACGGTTTGTCCCTCTTTGAGAATAATGAGATTGCAAAGCGCTCATGCATCCATACAATTTGTGGTTCAAACACCTATTGTGTCTTACTCACTTAGTAATTTTATTGCACAAACTATTCTCAAAATACATTAAGCTTGGAAGGGATGATTTGAGAACACATTATGTTTTTCACAGAATAAAAAACAAACTATGATTTAAATGCACATAAAAAGTACAATTGATTATTTTCAAGGGAAAAATTTTATGAGATGAACCCAGGTTATAAATGTGAAATTTGCATATAACTTTATTAAATGGTGAAAATAAATCAGAGATTTGCACGAACGTTTTCCAGCAATTCAATAAATCTTCTGGAGCACATGGTGGAATTGTAAATCGTATTACCATTCCTGAATTCCTCTATTGAATATTGTTTAATATGTTAACCCTGAGTGTGTATTTGTATGTATTGTGTAATTTCTGTGGGGAGCGGTGGTGCAGCGGTTAGCACGCTGCGCTATGAACCGGCGATCCGGGTTCGATTCCTACTCACGGTGAACCCCGGTGAACCGGTAATGGGTCTCCCCAAGGTCGATTTAGCCTGAAATAAGTACCTGGTGCGGTGTGTAAACATTGCCATAATGGAGACAACTGCGGCCGTCCATGGTGATAGCCACCCACCCTTTCGTGTGCCATTACGGCCTTCATAGGTGCTCGTATGAAAGAAGTTAAACATATGCACATTATTTCTTTAGAACTGCTTTTCGTGTTTAGTTCGTTGTCCTTCCCCTGCACCTCCTATCACCGCTATTGGCTACGTACGGTGCAAAAATAAGTTCACCATACATACATACATGCTCAACAGCACTTGATCCTACAGTTTGTTAAGGCTATACCGGGGATGTTTGTTGTTGTTGTGTCGTTTCTCAAGATAAGTTACATTCCCTCGTTGTAATATTCTACCGAGTTAAGGCATCCTTATTTGAACATTTTTAATTGGTACATTTTTGTTCTGTCAATGTCAAATGTATGCTTGGGCATCTATCGTGTATAGAAACATAAACACGCCATGGTGTATGAATAAGCATGCCCTATGTCGTGCATTGCGTTCCTAGATGTTTGATGCCTTGTGCGTTTGAGGTCCTCTTGCCTCCTGTTAGCACATGGGTCAGTAGGCACATTGTTTGAGTAACCATGCCTGGAGAGGGATATCTGTGATTCACACTTCAATACCGAGCACATGCTATTGCTTCCTGCTGTTTTTGTGAGTATAGCCTTTCGGAAACATTGATTTAGAATTTCATAGACTATGATCTTGTGTTGGATTAAAATTCCGTTTTTAGCGTAAGGCTGTACAAACATCTGGATTCATAAGGAACTTTGGTTGATATCAGTCAAACATTTTCCAACAATTCAAGACATTGTTACGACGTATTTGATCAAAAACAGGGCAATTTAAAATATGGTGCCAATTTGCATCATGTCACACTAACCCAACACTAACATTGTACTGATTGGAGATGTTTTGAATGTCTTTTTTTAAGTTGTAGTGTTCTTTACTCCAATTAAAGCCTTCTTTCCCAGTTCATGAAGTTATTGGTCAATCATACATTCTGATTACATTTGCAACAGACATTAAACTAAAGGTAGTAATTTAGTTTTCCTATAATTCTACAGTTCATTATAATTTTTTCAGCCCTCTGCATATCTACACTGGAGGGCTTTTCTCTCCATGTTGTGTCAGCCTCAAATTAATTGAATTCTGCATTTAACAAAATGGTATTTTTCAAGAGCCAAGGAAAAAAAACCCCTTCATAAATAACATTAAAATTAACTGTGAAACAATCAAGGCAGCATTTTTTTTGGAAATGTCACTTTATAATTTTATATCAAATTAATCAATCAACATCGCTTGCATTTTTACAAGGAATTTTAAATCACTTAAAACTTAATTTGCCTTCAGAGATGTCTGAAACCAAATATAGCTTAGCGGCGTGTGCATCTCCGAACCGGAATGTTCTGTCTTGCCTTCCATTGTTGAAACCTCCAGCACATTCAGTAAAATACCATCACCTTTCTACCTGGATGGTGGCAAGTGTGATGGCATTTTGATATGACGTGCAATATAGTACATGACTAAAGAATGGCATATTAAAACAATATTTGACATTCAGTGTCTCTTCTTGTTGTGTTCAATATACGTACGACACATTGAACGGTGGTCATGATTTGCTGTTCTTTTTTAGAATGTCTTAAGCGGGCTTTTGTAAATTGTTACAAAAGCTAACATTAATTAGAAATGTTCATTTATAATCAAAGAGAACAAAACTAATGCATGCGAGATAACTGTGTGTGCGATCCCTAGCTTCCCTGAAAGAGGCACTATCCTATGTCAACGTGTAATGTGCTTCGTATTTGCTCAGTCCCGAAGAGAGAATAACTCGGAGGCGCGAGGTACCACAGACAAGTGGGAAAGGCAGCCAGGCGGTGAACCGGTACCAACAATTACCCATGCTCTGTGGTCCCATATATAATAATATATTTTCAGACACATAATGAGTATTTACATGTGGGAGGAAACCGGAGCACCTGGATAAAACTGCCATGTCCGAAGGGGCAACACTCTATCACATACATAAGGAACAGGTGGAGTCCACATTTTTGCTGTTCTGCTTTCTCGTGACAAGCTCGGGTAGGAACGGAGTTTCACAACATTATGCGATCCAACCATACCCTCGCCTCCACATTGCCGGATTACGGGCGTGTGCCACGGCCGCCCGGCTATCCTGGTGTGGTGCATAGGCAGTGCGAGGTGGTGATGTCATCTTGGCAGATGCAGCCGTCGCTCCGCGATAGGTCGAGGATATTCTGCACAGGCTGTGTGCCCTTCTAATTGGGGACCACTCGCCCGCCCATCGCATTGCACATCTCGCTTGATGGCCAACTCGGAAGAGGTCACAGGATTTTTTGAGTTCACTCAGGAAGCGCTTTGGCCTCACCTACATAAGCACCCACACAAGGCAGATTGACAAATAAGAGAATGTGGTGCATGCAGGTGACGGTTCACTAGACTGGGACAGAATATATAACAGTATATTCTGTGTAGTGTAGCATTCCATTCACCCCATATGCTTAGTGATTTGTATATGCGAATCTTCACCTTCATCTTGAAATTAAAGTACATGTGGTAATAATTAATTGTTTCACAAAAACAAGGAAATAAGCCATTAGACTCCAAGCTGTGAAAATGAATTCCTGACTATTTTTTTTCCCCTAAACATTCTAAGATGATACTTTTTTTTGTTATTTCAAATACAATTTCACGACAATATACTGTCAAGTAAGCGACATTATATGAACTATATGCTGTAGACCTGTATACTGTTGCACATAATGGATGTAGATATTCAACATTCTAGTTAGACCTTTTTGGTGTGATTTATGACTCGCACTTTAAGACCACTTTTTAAAAACTTATATTCAAGTAGACTTTAGGTCACGTAAAGCGGCTGTTTCGTCATCATTGATCTACTTTCGGATGAAGGCTTCTCGATGACGGCACCAGAATCCATATCTCGCTCTTGCACACGAGGCCGAACTCACCAGGCAATCTTCCTGGTCTTCCTCTCGGGGTGGTTCCTTCTTCCGGTTGTCATTCCATCAGCAAGCGTCATCCCTCCCACCGTCTTCCCTTCTCGCAATCTGTGTCCTGCCCTAGTCCACTTATTTTTCACAAGTCATCACGATGTCCCTAATTTGTTTTTTGTGATATACGAGTAAAATTTTATGTTTCAGTGTCATTCCAAACACGCCTCGCTCCATACTTCTTTTCAGCTTTAGTTCAATGTGTTTTTTTAATGTCAATTGTCTCTTGTTTTATCCATGCCACAGTAGTTAATATGCACTGATTGAAAACTGTATTCTTTAGGCGCATTGGCATCTTTGATTTTCATTGTTAAATGAAGTTTTCCAAAACACACCGCCACCATGAACTTACTTGCCTCTGCATCTCTTCAATTTAATCATGGTAGTCTTCAATAATTGCCTTAGGTATACATTGTGTTGTGTTTACCAATTATGTTACTCCAAAAAATGCTTTTGCTTTGCTCATCTTTATCTTTAGACCAACTACAGGCATGTTGCTGAGTTCTGCTATAATTTCCTGTAGTTCATATCCACGAGTTGCTATAATGATCTTATCAGAAAATCTGCTGATGATTAAATGTGTTTCGTTCATGTTTATGTCTTTATTTATAAGATAACATTTTCAAAGAATACCTTCAAAATATGACTGTCAATGGCCTTGGTGAAATCTGATGTTTTGATGAGTATGGTATAGCCAGACCCTTCTTATGATTGCATTTTGTTACTTTTTCATGCAGTTTAAAGTATAGCTTTTCCATCTTTACTATAAATTAATGTAATTTATATATTGTGCTTAAACCATGGCTTTAGCTTACGAGAGCTTTGAGGACTTCATCATTTTCCACTGCATGAAATGTCTTTCATGGTACATGAAAGCCAGGCATAATGGTATTTTTAAAATTTAAAATATTTTCTAGAGTCGATGGCAGAAGCACCTTTTCAAAATCCAGCTTGTTTGCTTGGCCTATAAATTGTCCTCTGTTTCGCTACAGATATTTGTAAACAAATTATTTGAAAGGCTAATGGATATTTAATTATTGAAGTTAGTCTTATCGCCCTCCTATTGAATATAATGATCACAGCTTCATTCCACAATCGAAGTATTCAATTTTACGTAAACATTGAGGAAATAGTTCTGCCAATTTTGTTTCAACGATTGTCCCCACATCTTTGATGATGTCTAGCGTTATTTCATCTCATCCAGGAGTTTTCCTTTTTCATACTATTACGGTCAGTGGTTACCTCTTCAAGTGTGACATCTGGAACATTCTCTACATCTGAAAAATAAGTAATATTAAAAAAAAATCTTTTTTTTAAAACACGCTTTTATGAAATGTACTAGTAATGGCAGAACTCCACGACTCCAGGAAGTGGCCCCAGAGCTTGCCATAACGTAAGGGAACGTGGCCAATTAAGCCAACATCAGTTGAACGTGGACAATTAGACCCAAGCTGAAACATAACATATAAAAAATAATGTTAAAACATATTTTTTTATTTTGTATGATAGAATATAGTATTGTCATCAGTATGACATAAGTATACCACGTTTGCAGTCGATACCACATTGGGAAGTGGGTTAAAATTGAGTTGCAAGATTTGAGGATACAACAACGACAACGACGACAACAACCACAACAGAGTGAGTTCAATGAAAGCGTGTAAAAACTATTTATTCCATTTGAGTATATGCAGATTTTTTTTTCTGTATAGATATACATAATATTATGAAGATGTTATAACAAGAAATGGGAGCCTAATCGGAAGAAAAATGGAAATCAATTTTTGATAATTCCCAAATTATTGCCCTTAGAGAACGAGCTGGAACCATAACGTGTGATAGAGACAGAATCATGAGGCTATCCAGGCGCTTAAACACCCGATCTAATGTGACTGGTCACAGACGATAGATTTTTGTGATGCTTTGCTTGCTCGCTGTGTCAACTCTGAGGTTCATCCCCATCCACCAGTGTGACACGAGGTCGGCTTTAATCAGACCTGCAGCACAGACTGGAGATTGGCCCACCCCATCTCCTTACAGTTCATGCACCCTGGGATTCTCCATCCTTCTACCCTCAGTCTCCAGGAAGTACCAGCGAAATTGTCCCGCAAAGTAATTTTTTTCTTTTCATGATTGTAATATTCAGACATTAATGCATACTATCCAATGCCATTGATCACACAAAACTAGCCCGTATTTATATTTGTGAGTGACACACTGATATAAAATGATTTTCCCGATTAAATTTATTAATGCTAAAGACTGATTGAAATTCACTTATATGTCCTTCATTGGACAATAACAATAACATTACTGTTTGCATATTCTTGGTTCTATCAGTAAAGTCAAACCGATTTTAAAGACTGATTGAAATTCACTTATATGTCCTTCATTGGACAATAACAATGACATTACTGTTTGTATATTCTTGGTTCTATCAGTAAAGTAAAACCGATTTTACTGACTTTGCCGAAATAATATGAATTCCTGCAGTCACGAAAGTTTTAAGTCAAAATTACTGTTTGCACTTGCAAAAAGCGCAGATTAGAAATGTAATTTTGCGAGTGTTTAAAAAAAATCACATTGAGTAAATCAAAGTATGCTATGCTGGTACTTTGATAAACATGCAGTATAGATTTATGAACCTATTATTACATTTGTTTACCCAGAAAGGCCCCGCAAAAAGAGACTGCGTCTCCAGAGACTGCGTCCTACCAAGTGTTTTTCTCTTTGTAAGGGACAACAATGTCTACGTATAATCCAAATTGAGTAATTTTCGGGTATTTTTGTGGATTTGGCATCGCAAATTTGGACAACATTAATGGTGAGGAAAATGAACATGAGGCGGAATAAATACCAATATGCACTTTCGAAGCTATTTTCCTCCATTCAATTCTACTTGCATTCTCCTGTCATTAGATAATATGGGGTTTATAAAAAGGCCACGGTAGGATGATCAGTAATTAACAGACTTATTGGGTTTCTTCTGACAGTAAATCATTAGGATCACATCTTTTGTGAGGTCACCTTCTGTGGTATCGACATTTTAAAAGGCTTATCAGCATATGGAGAAAACAAAGTGATTTTAATATGCAGAACGCCATGCAGAATATAGATACGTACTGTGCAAATGAAATCCGGTACTTTCTGGAGCATCTTATAATCCAGAGAATATGGTACGTTTATAACCGATTCATGTGCAGATTTTTTAAAATAAAAAAATAGGCCTCGGACATGATTTGATTTAATCTCCAGATCTTCCTGCTGGAAAGCTAATACTCATGGACCTCTGCACTCCTGCATTGAACGTTATGTAATGCCGAGCTGGTCATCTCTCTGCTGGAGGTCACATCCATGAAATTGCTACTTAGTATCAAGCAAAGTAATACAATGGACACGTGTCTCATACCAATTAATCCATATGTAGCAGTCATCTTTTGGCCGATTCGAAACATGATTTGTGAATCATGTGTAATGGTAATAACGACCACAGTTCTGACACCGTAAGGGGCCATCCATTTTGGTGAGTACGCAAAAATCTGTCAAAACTTGACCCCTCCCCCCCTCCCTGTACGCACGCGGACTTTTTACCCCCCCTGCTACCTGCGTACGCACGCTTGACGCACCCCCCCCCCCGCGAATCCTATAGAACGGCCGATATTTAATCCACGCACAAACGATCAAAGATTCATATTAACTTGTTTAAGCAAACAGTCCACCGCCGGAATATCAAACTCATTTGAAGTTCAATGTAGACAAATTATCGAGGCTTCACCCCCCCCCCCGTATCCTATGCGTACGTGCTGTACATTGTCAGTCGACCCCCCCCCATACGCAAGCGTGTAAAATTTGGGTTATCCCCTCTCCCCGTACATGCGTAGGAACTAAACGGATGGCCCCAAAAGTCGCAGGTCTCTTGATATCCAGTGATAGAACCTGCTTAGGTGTGAATTCCAAATTGTATCACGTTTTTGAAACAAGGCCCATTTGTAAGTAATTGTGTACAGACTAACCTGAATAAATAATATATGTTGTCTGAAATTACAAGCCTCCATGAAAATTTAATCTCACTGTTCCCAAAGGGAAACTAGTCGTCATTGCAGTCAGAAGTCAGATTTGAATTCATTTTGCAATGGCAATGGAAACCATCTGAATGGGGTTATGAATTAACAAAATTAAAGTTTATTATAGCCTTTCGTCTTTAGCTACATTTTTGTATGGAAAATATGTGCACATGTAATGCAGGATTGACTACATGAAACATTTTTATGTTTATTTTCAGCGTTGTTAAACTTGGCTTCCACATATACACATTTGTATTGCATAATTTGAGTATCTTTCATATATTCCATTCAACTTAATGTGATCAAGGAGTTACTAGGAACTGTCAACTATCATTTTATATGCTATAAGTATACGTGCAGCATATATTGATTATGTGCAGCTTCATTTACATTTTTTAGAATTGCATATGAGTGGAATATTTATAGAAATGTATGAACCATAGCAAAATAAATCAAGGCTTCTCTTGGACCTTGAAGAAAATGTGTTTTGATGAGCCATTCCAAATTACAGTAAAAGGGACTTAATCTCCAATAGCACCGATGCAATTCGCTTGGTAATGGAAATATGGATTAAGAGGTGGAATACACAACAACAAAAGCTTAAAGTAAAACATTCTGGGTTTTTCTCCTAGAGTTGAGTGATGGTCTTATAATCAACTGCAGGGGAAAAATATACATTTATTAATTTGTATTCACTGCATGCATATTAATTTAAAGAAATGCAAATCATACACATGCTATGGTTGGGTAACCTGTAAATGAAAATCTTTAAATATTTTAGCAATGTTGTTCAATACCAGAAAGGGCATTATGTAAAGGATGTTACAACAGTATTGAACTCTTTATTAATTTGACAGTGAAGAAAAACGTTAGATTACAACTATAAACTAACAGTAATTTATGATAATTTTCCAATGCATGATTGATAAAATTAGGACGTTATGTTAAATAAAATAATCTAAAAACATGCAGTAATTATTTATACTCATCAAAATAATGTTTGCTCAGTTTAATTTTCCATCCATATGGACTGAATTAAGTGTCCAATGTGGCACATAAATCATTGAATCAATTACAAAATAATTTCGATATCCGTGGGTTTTGTGAATCTTAGTTGTTTTCTAGTGAGATGGATATAAGAAGTGAAATGTAATAATGCCCCTTTAATGCAATGACCGTTATACAGTATGCTTTTCTGATACATGTCTTGCATTAACTTATGTCTGTAAATTATGGTCACACTGATTTAGATGTTTCCACATTCTCATGAGTCGCTTCAGATACACACAGTATGCATAAAACGGATAGGTGTATGTTATAATTATACATGAATTCGAATTTAAAATAACTCTTACATTGTTGCTATTTATGATAAGAGTTTTATTAATGATTGCGAATACATTTCACAGGAAAAGATGTGTTGACTTCAGATGGTTTTAGAATAAATAGACCACCAAATTGATTGGAAGCATTTCAATTTAAAGCTTTCGTGACTGCAGGGATTCCTATTATTGGTTCTTTCGGTAAAGTCACGTAGAAGGGAAATAATAAAATAATAAAAATAAACCAAGAATATTTATTGTAAGCATTTTATATGTACAGCTCTTTTGTCAATCTACTGCTGGTTAAGGCCTTCTCCATGCCATGCAGGCCATTAGGGTTATTTGACCATACTTTACCACGGTGGTCGTGCGAGTCAGTGAAGGCAAGGAGCATAGACATTGGAGCATAGTACAGTGCAGTTATTGATGTATCTGCATTGCTGTTTGCTGACAGTGTAGCCCTGTAGCTGCCTATATAAGTCATCTTTTTAATGCATGGTTCTTTCCCATCCAAAACACTAGTCTCATACCCGCTGATCTTCCTAGATCTGACGAGACTGGGCACATTCTGGGTACGTTTGTCATAGCAGTGTGATAATAGTAATCAAAATGTGATAATAGTCATGAAACTTATCTACAAAAATCCATTTTGCCAATAATGATTATTATTAAAAAATATATTCATCTGTGTCCTCATCTGCCTTGATCAATCCACTGTTGGATGAAGGCCTATCCAGGTCACCACCATCCTGCATGGTCTCATTGCCACAGTTATATTGTGATGTGACCTGCCCAAGCCCACTTTCCATTCCATAATCATATGAAAATAATGAAATAAAATGGCAGATGAGAATAGGTTGGAGCTGAACTAAATAATGAAAATAAAAGATGTCTTGAGAGGAATGTTTTAATCAGTATTACCTGCAATAACCAATACATTGACATGTAGAGGAACAGCTCAAGTGTACAAAAACAAGCATGCCTCAACTTACACAGAGACAGAAAGAGGAACACGTGCATTAGAGAACATATGCAGGTTAACGACGTAATTTTAACTGTCAAGAAATATAAGTAGGATTGGGCAGGACACATCTGAAACGGTTATGGGCTTTTATGGGATGCAAATTAATGAGACCCATAGCATAAAAAAAACATTCCGTAGCAGGAGATCATATGAGACCTGAAAAAATAATGGATAGTTTAATACGTAGGCTTTTGCGACCAATATGCGCAAGGTTTTTTGTTTGTTATATCGCGTAAATATATAAAGTGTCGTTAAACCCGCCACCACCCGACACAGCCAATTAATAAGGTTTGCCACCTAAACAGAACGTGCCAATTTGTCACTAGTCCAGCACACCGGTGTGTTGGAGAGCCAAGCCACAACATTTACAATCTGAGTACGACGTTTCTCCAGTAATTTGAAGCTAGTTATAAATACTGGCGAAAACCTGTATTATGGAAAATAATGCATGGTCATCATCCGAGAAGTGTGTCTGCTCAGGATAACTACGCTAGCTGGTGGATACGGTCTGGGTATTACTAGAGCATAGTTATACCTGGGCGGTCATCTCTAACAAAGTAAAACACACGTGTCCGTATGTAAAGTAAAACACACGTGTCCGTATGCTCCTTCAATGGCTTCAGCCGTGTGACGTACTGTATGGAGCACAGGGCCATTTAAATAACAGCCATCGCATGACCGCAAGTTGATGTAAGGGGCCATCCATTTAGTACGTAAGCATGGAGGGGAGAGGGGGGGTTAACCCAAATGAGTACGCTTGTGTATGGGGGAGGGGGGGTTACTGACAATGTACGTATGTATAGGAAACGGGGGGGGGGGGGGGGGGTGAAGCCTCGATAATAACATGTAACACGATTTTTGTTCCTGGGTAGTAAGTGTTATTTTCTAATTGCTTATGCCTAAAAAGTATATAAAATGGCTATTATTCCCCACAAACTTTGCTTTTGTGACCAGGACTTTATGTCAAGGTTTTACACAAATGCACACCACGTTTTCTCATTGAAATTAGGTACATTTAAAAATATCACTGTCCTGGTCACAAAAGCAAAGTTTGTGGGGGAATAGCCATTTTCTGTACTTTTAAGACATAAGCAATTAGGAACTAACACTACCCAGGAACAAAATAATATTACAGTGTAATTTGTCTACATTAGCCTTCAAATGAATTATATAGTCCAGCGGTGGACTATCTGTTTGCTTAAACACGTTCATATTATTAATAATCCTTGATCGTTTCAGCGTGGATTAAATATCGGCCGTTCTATAGGATTCGGGGGGGGGGGGGGGGTGTAAAAAGTCCACGTGCGTACAGGGAGGGGGGAGGGGTCAAGTTTTTGACAGATTTTTGCATGCCTGCTAAGTGGATGGCCCCTAATCTGTTTTAAAGATTAATGGTCACACTGAATTTAATAGAAAAAATGACAATGTGCAATATATTTATATACATTGTGTCATGGACACAAAAAAAATACCTCACACGTATTGTTTATGGGAGAATCCAGGTACTCCCATTGCATACGTGAATGTCTAACATCCAGATACGGGTATATAGGTCAGGAAAAGTACTCATAAATGATGCAAAATTGTCCAGACATGAAATGAAGCATGGAAATGTATGGAAAAGCCTAATGTTTTATCCCTTCAACAATAACATAAAGTGCAATGCATCCCCGGTACTTGTCCTATTCAGCACATATATTACTCTGTTGTCAGTATATGGACGCTTCGCATGATAATCAGCTGCGATCAATCCACTGCTTGATGATTGCCTGCTCCCCACCCGGCTCATCTAATCGCTCTGCACATCACGAGGACAACCGCCTTCTCAGACAAGCTCCATTCCTTGGCATTGGCATCGATGAAACCCATTTCCGTTCACGATATTTAGCAAATATCGCTATCATAAATATGAAGGAATGCGGACAAAAATAAAACCAGATTGTCTTCTTTAGCAACACATGCGTTATATGCTGGACGTGGTACCTTAAAAACGCAAAGGTGCCTCCCTTTCTCCAAAACCTATTTCTCTCTGCAGCTCCCATTAATCTTGGCGCAGTCGAAGGTTAATCCCTCTTCTCCGCAGCTTCTACAGGACGACGATGATGATAATAATACATGAAATACATCAGCTGCCGCTGTGTGCCTCAGCATGTTTGACCATTACCCGTGTCGCGATTCATCGAATGAAGGAAAAATTGCGACGGCTCGTGATGCACACAACGTCGCATGCAACGCATCACTTCGCGAGTGATGGAATGAGACCGCGCGTGCAGGCATTGTTGATGCCACACCTCGCAGTTGTGCACGGAACGCACGTTTTGCATTCACTGAAATGAGTGGCGTTCATAAATGGCGTTACGTTTTAATGAAATAACGGAAAGAATACAAACATTCAATCGCGTGTACACGCAGTGAACACGGCAAATAATTTGATAACAATGAACTATATATATTTACCAAATTTACCGACACTTTAATGACACTTTAAACAATCTATACCGTACATTAATTGGAGTCGGTTATACCATCGCCATGAAACAGCGGTGGAAGCTCGAAGGCTCACGTGATACGAAAGGCAGAATAGATTTTTCTGACGCACCGGAATAAGTAAATTGTAATATAAAATGTGATAAATGAGAGCGAGAGATAAAGAGAGAGAGAGACCAGGCACCATTATAGCACGTGGATAGCGGATGCTTCCCATGCGTTCGCCACATTGCGTACACCAGATGAGTGCATCGTCTGAGAATGAGCACCGCGACACTGCACGCACAGTCACCCTGCGTGATCATTCCCCCACGTAGCCGCCACCGTCAGGCGAATTGCCTCGTGGTGCACCCCCAGAAGGTGTCACGCGTACCATACACCAGGGGTGTGCACACCACGACGTGACAACATTCACTGCTCTGGAGTAATAGAATGCGACTCCATTCGCAAACATTACCGGTAGTGTAATGGGCATGGGGCTACATTGTTTGCAAACCTTACCTTTAAAGCAGTAGAATGAGACATTGCAGGACAGCATTGTAAACTTCACGACTCTAAAATGTGTTACCTCTACATTCCTCGAGCTTTCATTTGCTTGTTGTGATGGCTTCAGTAATTCTTACTGTGGTGTCTTTAATGCGTGTGTGCGTTGAATTCTCAAATGTATTCTCTCGTTCTTTACCTACTCGTTTTACAGAGTCTTGTGGATTCGATCTTTAGTGTTATCGTCTCTCGATCTCTGCCCTCTTCCCCAGCATGTATCTTCTGGTTTCATGTAATTTGTATTGCTATGTAACCTTTAAAACCACTTTAAATGTACTAAATATCACTGCACTAGGCATTGCATTAAAGAGGCATTGCCCATTTATAATACTGCTCCTCTGAGCATTTGAATCTATTCTCGAGAATAGGTTTTCCCCTTTTATCTGGCAACAAAACAGGTGTTAAGTTCAATCTTGATTTGAAGCTTTCGTGACTGCAGGAATCCATACTCTTTGGTTCTTTCGGGTAAAGTCACGTAGGAAAGCACCTGATGATGGACGCTCGTGTTGCGCCCGAAACGTCGTGATTTCATTTTATACCCACGTGACTTTACCGAAAGAACCAAAGAGTACGGGTGTTAAGATGTTAAAACACCAAACTGAAACATTTTACAAGGAATCATGTCTGCATTGACCACAATACTTGTGGTCAAAATGCAAACAAAAACCGCTGATAATATATGCATTGTCTTTCAAACTGATTGGTCCACACCAGAACGTGCATTCCGTGGACAATTGATAAGTGTGGTATGCGATACTCAACGCCTGCACGCGCAGTCTAATTCCATCACTCGCGACGTGATGTTGGCATGCGACGTTGTGCTTCACGAGCGTCGGAATTTGCCTTCACTCTATTCTAGAGTTTTACCTGCGATGACAAACAGATCAGAAACATGGACATTGATAAATAAATTGAAACAAACGTTTCAACGTGTACAACGAAGCACGGGGGGGGGGGGGGGGGTGGGGGGGGGGCATTCTTGGAATCACAATGAGGGACAGAAATAAGAAAACATGGATCAGAAAACATACACATCTTAGAGACATCACATTGACTTAAGCAATGTGGGTTTGGGCAAGACACGTAACTAGAAGCGTTGCTGGCCGGTGCATGAAACGAAGAACGGAGTGGCAGCTAAAGGAGGAACACGCCGATGCAGATGTCCACCACAGAGATGGTGTCATGAAATCAACTCAGGTGGAGAACCTAAACAGATGCTTGCAACGACCATACCGTGAGAGATGGTGATGGCTTGGGAAGGCCTTCATCCAGCAGATATGGTGATGGCGACTGTTACTGAGCACACAGTATGTACACATGTACACACGATGTTAAAGAATCACAGGCAGCATTTAACAATTGTTTGGCGGGGAAAAGATTGAACAAGCATTGTCTTTGGTTACAGGGTGCCGATTAAAATCCTATCACGTGGAGGAATGAATTCCCTGGAAAATAGACATTATATGCAAACTCCCATTAAAGGTAAAAAAAAATATCTTATGCACAACGTCATAGCTCTTCTCTTAATGAAATGAGAGTGGATGACAATTATGCTTGGCTGTACAACAAAAGTCAAGCTAGCAGGAGGCAATGATTAGACGGATGTATCATTCTTATCCTGTCAAAAGTATCTCAGCAGCTCACACTAATCAGAGGACTTGTATGGGCATAATACTAAATGTAAGGAGTCAAACTACCAATGGCACTAGCAGTGCCTGCAGTGTATTATCACTCAGTCTCCCTGAGAGTCATGGAGTTCAGGAAAAACAATGTTGTCCATGCCCCTTACATATTGTCACCCAGTTGGTATGACTTAAAAGCATTTAGTTCATGCTGGTAGATGTTTTCCTCCATATGGTGTCTGCAATGATCATTGGGCCCTGCGCCAGTCATATAAATTGGCTGATATTGCTGTGAAACAGACGGTGGTATTTTGTGCAGAATAGCTGGGGGCAGAGTCCTTTTTTAACGTGCTTTAAACATCAGCCTATTTACCAAAACATGCCACTTTAGTTCCTGAAATAGGATTTCTGTTGAATTTAGAAGTCATTACGATGTCACTTACCTTATCATGCCGCACTGCTCAAGTTGTATAAAAGTTAAGCTGGGCTTTGAATTTGAAGATCGCTGAACGGGTAACGTGTGCGATGAGGGTATCGTCCACAATATGATTTTCCACATACTATCTGAGCCAAACCATAAGGTTGACAGAAAGAACATGCGTTCTTACTCCCATTTAAAATCTCTATACAGTATGTTACATACATAAGCGTTTTGTGGATTATGTACTGCATAGGTTACATGTTTTTCCCTCGAAAGAACATGGTATAAAACACATGCCCTGCAGATTATCATCATCATCATCATTGTCATCAGCGGCCATGATCAATCCACTGCTGGATGAAGGACTCCCCAGCCCATCTTGGTGGACATCCGCTTTGGCTGCCGCTCCTATGTTAGTCTCAACCATGGGATAGCGTCCATTCGAGTGGTGTCCTACCCACGCTCGTGTCTCCAACTTCCGGTCTCTCGTTTTAATCCTAGGCATGCACCTCTTCCTGATTCTTTGGGCACTTTTCAGTTGCACCCTATTCAAGAGCCGAATGGCTCACAGGGCTATACCAAGTAAATAAATAAATAAACCGGTTTCTGTTCCATTTTCTTGGTCAATGTCAATTTTTCTCATCCATATGTCACAACAAGTAATATACTGTACATTGATTAAAACATTTCCTCTTTAGGCACATTGGTAGTCTGTATTAAGCACATTTTCACAAAAGCATTCCTACCTGCTCTTGTCCTCTCTATTTCAATGTTTTGATCCCCGTCTACCTTCAATATCTGCCATAGATATACTTTATTTATTTTTCTCCAGTTGTGCTCCTCCTGCAGTTATCTTCAGTGTTTTCGATACATTCTTGCACGTGACTTTTGTTTAGCTTATACCTATTCTGAGTCTAACTTAGCAGCCTTTTTTAAAAATTACGTTATTCAATCATTTTGCGTACTTAATTTTAATTGGTAGTCATCATGACTACCATGGGCAAATCCGAGATGTTTAATATTTCATCCATTTACTCGTGTGTCTACCCAATACTGTTTTCGGACATCCTCTCATGTTCCTGTGTACAACTTTGGTGGAGGCGTCTTTCCTTGTCTGACTCCCCCTTCTAAATGTATTTACATAGTTAGTTTCTTCACACAATATTACTGCGGCTGTTGATTTGTTGCAAATGGGTTTAATTTCTGTATTTCTAAATATTTGTTTTATTTAGGTCTTTGTGTGCACTTCAATGAATGCATCAGAATTTAGAATCAGAATCTTTATTTCTCCTGGAGAAATCCGATGAGCTATGAAGCTCTTTTTTTTCCAGATGTCCAGTAGGGGCGGGTCAGATAGTTACAACAAACAATACAAAAAAAACGATAGGAGTGCAGTCTAAGATAAATAAGCAAATCACTCGAAATAAGTAGAATAAACGAAACAATTTTTATTTTACAAGGTAAAGCCCATTAAGCTGTGCGTTATTTTCAGAAGCGACCTGGCCACATATGATAGCTTGACGAAGTGGCTTATCATGTGGAAATATATAGCATCAATTTACACCCAGTCAATGTATTTTTATAGTCTACAAAGGCTAAGTATAATGCTACAATATTTGTTATTCATTCATCACTTCGACAATCAGATTGCTATATCAGTATAGTATTTTGCATTATATACGTATATTTGAGTAATATTTTGTACATAAAGCATACATTTATATAGCTACTGTATCCTGTGTTTTCCCTGGGTTTTATCTCACCAGGGATGCTCTGGTGTAATGGTAAGCGGACTGGGCTTACAATCCAGAGGTCACCGGTTCAGTATCTTGGCGTAGCAGATGAAACAATGGCAACTTGTATTAAATCCCCCACCTCTGTCTACTCAGCTGTAAAAAGAATAGTACACCATAGTTAGTCTATCGACAGGTCGTGATTGGTGGGGTAAAGTGTGAGTACGCCCATCTTTTTCAGGACTTATGACCAACTTGGAAGAGTAGACCAAAATTCCTCCTAGATGGGCTTTCTAGTGTTCCTTCTTGGGAGCCCCATCTGGCAGCAGTGGCACGAGGAAGTAACTGCAGGGCTGCTGCGCCTTTACGGTTTTATCTCATTAAAAAAAAATCACTTTCAATATGTGTAGCCATGGCAGTTTACGAGGTGTCTTTTTTTATTTTACAAAAATTTGCCAGAGATTACAATGTACCCTGATGTGTTTTTTTGTCAAAATCATCATGGGGAGCGTGAATACATGTCCCATGTCTCCTTGGCAGTTGGGAGAAGAAGTTTCAGTGGGTTCCATTGTATTGGATACAAATAAACCAACAGCTTTCATATGAAAATTAACGCACATCACCTCAGTGGTACAGGTGAGAGGTTGAGTTACAAAAAATATTTGGTTCACAACTAAAAAATACGAGATGATTTAATTTTGCAGCATAGCAATGGTAGTACCATAATCTTTGTGTTGTCCTTTTGGAATCGGTAAAAATGGCACAGCGTACACAAATTATTCTCGGGAATTTGGTTCTTTTTACGCTCCGCTGCAATATCAGAGGTGGCTTTGCATCTGATGCGACTGGTTAGTGGGAAGATTGGATTGTAGCCAAATAGCAATGGAAATGTGCATGGCTGCTTTTGTTGGTCTGGCTCCCGAGCACCTTTGGGATGTCAAGCAAATGTTAAGGTTGCTGTATGTGTTATACACTTCAGGCATATAATTATTGTGAGAATGTTTTCCCCTTTTTTCTGGCAACAAAATAGGTGTTAAGATGTTAAAGCACCAAACTGAAACCTTCTACAAGGAATCATGTCTGCATTTACCACAATACTTGTGGTCAGAATGCAAACAAAAAATGTACTCTGATAATATTGGCATTGTCTTTGAAACTGATTGGTCCGCACAAGAGACAGCTTTCTTTTGAGCCTAGTCTCAAAACGGTGTTAGACCAAGCCCTCATTACTCTGATCGTGCATTGTCTTTGTGCTGTACGCCTTTTGGCATCCTCTGGTCTATCACCGTTTGACACTAGGCTTGAAAGAAAGCTGTCTCTGGTGTGGACCAATCAGTTTCAAAGACAATGCATATATTATCAGAGTATGTTTTTTGTTTGCATTCTGACCACAAGTATTGTGGTTAATTCAGACATGATTCCTTGTAAAAGGTTTCAGTTTGGTGTTTTAACATCTTAACACCTGTTTTATTGCAAGAAAAAAGGGGAAAACCTATTCTCATATTTTGGTACTGGCAAAGGAGGTCCCATGACATATAATTATTGTTGGGCCATTGTACCACACAGTTACATTTTAAATGCAGTATGTAAAAAACAATTTAAGGACGCTTTCAAATATTATTTCTACTTGCACATAACCATCACTTCAGCCTGAGGCTAAATGGAATTTAATGCGGCTGCTGCACAGCATATGAGGACAAAAACATCACTGATAAAGGAATCATGTATTGCGCATTCCAGATTGCCTGTTGCTGTGCTATATTTGTTAACAATTTAAAATTCCTTTAAATACATTCTTTAGATTGCTTTGCAGTCATTTATGATGATGTTGTGGCTGCCGCAGATTATAATGAACCGATTTTACTCACGTTTCCACATTAAGTGCTTGAAAAGTACTTTTACTTAAAAGGGTATTACCACTGCAGCATAGTCTTCTGGCTGGAGTAGCATATTTGTATTGAAATGTATTCTAACACATTTTTTTATTGTTGTGTGCAAGGCTTGAAAACGAAAAGACAAGACATCGTTCGTTCAAAGGTCACCACAGTCTGACACCTGCAAATCATTTGGTGGCAGAGTGTATGACTTTTCATCAATAACTGGAAGAGTACAAAGTAACCTTAAGAGATGGATCTAAAAGTTGGCTCAGAGGACAGCATTGACAGTCTTCCGCCGTCCAACCTGCAGGCATTTGCAAACAGCTCCACGCTCCATGGCATCAACCACATCTTCGTGTTCGGGCGCCTGTCAGTGCGTCGCGCCATCTGGACTCTCGCCTTCTTGGGTTCGCTGGGCCTTCTGCTGCTCGAGTGCGCCGAGCGCGTGCAGTACTTCTTCGAGTACCCGCACGTGACTGCGCTCGACGAGGTGGCTGCCCGTCGCATGAACTTCCCCGCCGTCACGTTTTGCAACCTCAACGAGTTTCGCTTCTCCCGCATGACGCGCAACGACCTGTACCATGCCGGCTGGTTTCTGGCTCTCCTCAACGAGCGCCTAGAGGTGCCCGACCCAGACCTGGTGGATCCCCACATCCTGGCGCAGTTGCGGGAGCGAGCCGACTTCAGGAACTTCAAGTCTCGTCCGTTCAGCATGCGGGAATTCTATGAGCGCACGGGCCACGAGCTCAAAGACATGATGCTCAACTGCAAGTTTCGAGGAGTGACCTGCACGCCCAGTAACTTCACAACTGTGAGTTGCATATCACACAATAAAACAATATAGTAATGATAAACAAATTTAGGTGTTCAAATTTCAATATTGTTGACCTTGGACTTGGCAGAGATAGTTTTTTTGAAATGCCATGCTCTCTGCAATTGCAAGCACAGTCAAGTAACTTCCTTTCCTTTCATAACCTTTCGAAATGCCTGTTTATACATCCAAATGCCCAATTATACTTGGTATGCTGGCGAATTGCTTGGAGGTCTAGTGCATTGATATTTAGAATCAAGGCTAGAATAACATCTGCTTTGTTCACATATTGCTCACGGCGTGCTTGAAGCACAATATTTTCGTGCCTAATTAAACATCTTAACCTACCAAGATCTCGAATGAGATTTATGAAGGTCTCTAATGTCTAATTGTGCATTTTTCAAACAAACTGACAGACCTACATATTACAACACAGTCTACACTAATATAACGAAACATTGATTCTTTAAGCTCTCAATACTCGCATGATATTCATATCAGAATCGATGTTTATTTTTTACGTTTGCTTTTCTCGTGTAATAGGCTCACGTGATCCCTGCAGCCACCAGAGGCTGCTACATTCACTAGAATGTAAAAAAAAAATTATGACCATGAATCAGGACAATGAAGCGAATCGCCGGGGCATGAATCGTTAACAACCCTCGCAAGAGTGTTGCAATAGTTGTAAACTTGTTTAGCAAGACAAAGGCAAGTTACAAGTTCTTGCTCAACTTCTCAGTGCATAATGTAAGATGTACATTTTAGTAAATGTAATTTTCAAGTGCTACAATACAGCTGATGATGTAAGATGCAGACACTATTGGTTGAAATTGGTATAATTGACAGTATTGAATGTTTTTAAATTTCACTTTTAAAGTAGAAATGTGTTAAGGTGCTATTTACTTATTAGTTGAAGTGGAAACACGGGTAACATGAAATATTTAGTAAAATTGACAATTACATCTGAAAAACACAGGTTTTGAAAATTATATACAGTACTGAAAAAACACACCAATATAATGCTTGGATAATGTAGAAGTTGCTGTGTGCCATTGCACCAGTAAAATCATGATAGGTTTTTTTTGTATTAACATAAAGGCCAAGAGCAAGAGGACATACATAACCAATTAAGATTGTTTTGAAATTTACATGCGGGAATCTCATATATGTAATGCCTTCCTTTTTTACACATCGGCAAATAGATTTTGTTTTAAGTTCACTGAATCCTTGCCATATTTACGTGAAAATTGTGCAAATCAGTTGGCTACGCAGGGTGCTAAAAGAAGTTCAACATACATTTTAACAAATTCTATGGCAACAACACAACTTCACAAGTGGTTCTCATCTTGTCAGTATATTCTACATTTCTGTGGGACTGTGGATGCTGCGTCATCTGTCGTAGAGAAACAGCTGACGTCTAAATGCTTGGCTTTTTGGGGCTTTTTAGGGCTTTTTAGACATGCATGTTGACCATCGATTCAGAATCCTCTGAGGCACAGTGAAAAATCAACCAAGCACACGTCCCTGCCGCTGGAAGGTTTAAGGCGTGACCTAATTGCTAGAGTCTGAAAAGACTCAGCTATAAAATGATGGATAGGTGAATGTTATTACCGTGATGAAATAAAACAGAGCAAATGCGACTGTCATTTCCTGAAACACATGCATAGCAATTTTCATAGCATATGGCAGCTCATCATAATTTTGGGAAATGCACCCGGATACAGAATATCAACTTCGATCTCTATCGAATGTCCCATCTAGGTTTCAAGTAAATGAGCTCATGGAATAGCTCAGTAAAAACAATATTAACTCAGCTGAGTGGTAGCTGGCTTAAGACATGAAGAAAAGAAAACCCCCATAGAGAATCTCTGTGACTCTCGTATCTACTACAGGGGCTTGGTAGGATACGAAACATGAGAGTCAAAGCAAACGTTTGCAAATTAAAAAGTAAGTCTAAGACAATATGTACTGTAGCATAATGTGACAGACTCAGCGCAAACTATTTTCCTCTGCACCTGATTAAAAAAAAACAATAAACCAATGCCAAAATGGCAAAATATCCACACGGTCACAGTCTAATATCACCTGCTTTGCACGCAAGTGTTGGTTGATATTTTCAGGAATTACTTTTGCTCTATGGGAAATACACACGTATTAAACTCTCCAATTCCCTTAAAAGCTGTCCTCTACAGGGATCCTGTCATAAAAAAGTAATCATCACGTAGAACCAAATTCATGCATATGGAGATGCAGGAATCACCATCAAAATGAATGATCCGAGGAGTCAATGGTGATTTATGTATCTCCATTTAAAGAATTGGTATTCCATGAGAGTCCAAAGAATTGTCGCCTCGAATCCCAATTCATATCAATAACAATTCCAGGAATCTTCATCGAAATGAGTGGTGATTGTTTTAAAGAATATAAATCATCCAGTAGAACCCTTATTAATTTTAATAGCAATAATATAAGGCCAGCCAGACAACATGAGCCTCCTTTCTTGCCTAAAATTCCACACCAAGATTACGGTGAATTTGGGCCAATTCTATGCACTAGGCATCAGGCATACATTTCAATGCAAATATCGTCAATATAGGCTGGTTGGTATTGACCAGAATCTGGTCGATACCGGCCAGTTAGACCAAGTCAGGCCCCATGGGTCCTCCCTTCTTGGCTGAACAGCACGCAGGACTATGTGTTGGCCGTGCCTCCCGCACAACGATTCCAATATTCCACTGCTCCCCCCCAAAAAACCTGTTCGGAATTGTATTCGATTCTAAGAATACGGTAGTGACAATTTTAGCCTTGGATTCTGGGAAATTGCCCAGCTCTATTTGCTAGATATGTGTAATCCAGCTAAACGTATGCCCTCTTTGGTTAATGTACACGAACGTGAATTGGGTGAAATATCAAATGCGGTAAACAAGAAGATACATAAGTAATGGCTACGTTGCCTCTTAGACTGAGATGATTCTGGAAGTGCGTGTCATGAAGGCTCTTGTTATCTCACAGACACAAAGTCTTTTACTCTTCGACAAAAAAAGGTAAATTCCAGATCTAATGGTGGATGTGTTTACAACAAACCATTTAAAGGAAATAACGCAAAAACTGTTTCCTATATTGAAAAAATGCTCTATTTCAATCAATTGCCACAACATTTCTTTTCAACTGTCAAATTGGTCTAGTAACGTTTCTAAATAGTCCATCTGCTTGGCTTTAATGCTTTGCTAAATTGTGTGCAGTGTGCAAAAAAGATAGAGCCTTGCCCTTGGCCACAGCAAATTATTTTACTTTGATGGTCATAAGAACCAGAAAGCTGCCCTTGACCTCGGAAGAGCATTTGTGCTTTATGTTCAAACCTGGGCGTCTATCATATATCCTTAGGTTATTAACTTTTTTAACACTAAGGTGATTAAAAACGATTGTGGCTAACCAATTTTGACTTACCATGCTTTTTAACGAATCTTTAATTGGAAGGTTTAACGAAGTACATATTACCTAAGTTTATTTTGCGTGTAAATAACTTATCAAAAATTGATGTTTCGGATATTGTGAATACAATGACTTGCTTAATTTGACAACATAAACATAATGAATAATTTAGTCTGGTGCAGGCTGAGTAGGGATTTCAAATATAGGGCACAAAGAAAGATATATCGCTAATTGTCACCTGCATGCCTTCACAATTGAGAATGTGGGTAACGGAGCAGTAATTGATAAAATGGGTAGAAATGGCATTACAGGAATTATTCAGAAATCTTGCAGACATTCCCCTAATCTCGTAAGGGTTAATAATTGCCAGATTAAAACCCATGGATTAATTTCAGCCACGTCTGGGTCTGCGATGTGGATAATAATTCTCGACATGGCGCACAATATCCACTGAACTTAGACTCTGGCTCTGGATATTAGTCTACCAGTGACTCAATATATATTCAGTGATAAATTTAGTGCCGTTTAAAGTTCAAATTAACTGGTAAAACACATTAATTATTAACATTTTAAGTCATAGTGCTGTCATTACGATTTTGGAAATGTTTACATGAAGTACTGTGTTGGAAATACACAGATGGTTAATATTGGTCCGATGAAAACGTGTGTTTTGATCAGTGGAACAAAAATAATTTTCCACATAAATCCTTGACAGATGTTGTTAAAAATCATGTATCACATCGTGTTGAATACGGTATTGCTATGTTTATCACAGGGGAGATGTAAACCGCACCTGGGATATCGGATAAGAGGCATTAGTGAATTGTTGATGTTTGGCTTTTTGTGAGAAAGCAGGTGAGAAACGGCAGCAGCTGTCCTGTGTTTCAGCCAGTCTGTTATTGTTCTAATTTATCGAAAGGCACATCACGTATATTTTACCCGACAAATGTGATAAGGTTATCCGCACATGTTGTGTTAACTTTTACTTTTCTCCTTGAGAAGTGGAAGAGAATAGAGTTGACACGGCTGATGTCTGTGCAACTTTTCACCTGGAAGATTTATATTGATTGCAGCGCCGAGTTTGTTACAACCCAGCAGGCTGGTGGGTGGGGGACATCTCACGAAATCCCAGCAGTACATGTCGTGTCTAAACTTTTCTTTTTATACATATGACTGGGCTGTATACAGATAAAAAACACAGGGTGTTATAGAATACATTACTGTATATGTTTGTATACATTAAAGTAGTTGTATATATTATATATGTTGTACCAGGGTGGAATGATGGTGCAGTTAGTCGGGTTGCTAAACCGTTAACGGATATCAGAATTGATAACTGGTTCTGAAAGTGAGGAATTCGTAATATGGGGGATCTTTGTCTCCATGGAAATATATGCAAATGTGTGCATGTTTGTTTCATGTTTATTTTGTACATTTTTTTTATTTATAGGCAATGTCTCAGAATTTTTCAGAAATAATGTATATGAAGTCAGGCACCTGATATGAGAAATATGATTGTAGAATCAACAGAACATGTTATTATGATCAATTTGTTACTAATTCAGCATACCGGTGTACTGAAATAATATCGAAATGGCATGTTTTGTTTACGTGACAAACCTTACTAATTAGTTGTGTCGGGTGGTCGCGGGTTTAACGACACTTATAGTTAAGCGATCTAACCTAAAAAAACTCTATAATGGACAATTAAGTTATGATGACTTAAGTTATTACATTCATTGTTTTTGTTAGGCCGTAACGTCACTGCCAAATCTATGCAGCTTGATATTAGAACCCGGGAATCCGAGTTCAATTCCCAACTATGGCTTACATCAGCAGTGAGTAGAGTAATCGTCTTAGGTCCTTGGCACTCGTTCTCACCAACTCGCACTGGCCAGATTGGTAATGTATGGTCAAACAACCCACATGACTAATCCATCTACATTAAAAAAAAACTGTCTCTTTACTTATTATTTCTTTTTATTTACGAATTACCTTTCTTATGCTATTCGCTATGCAGGGTTGCACTTTATTTTGCGCGCGGTTGAAATTTACTTTGCTCAGTCGGTGTTAGCCACCGAGGTCGTGACGGGTCTCTTTTTTCATTCCTGTTGCTCGGTGCCCCCTGTACCATTCACATTCCGTTGTAATGTGCACTGGTGCATACTTTATTGAGGGCAATATTGGCACGTAAAATAAAGATTTATTTATTGATTGAGTGTAGGCTGACAAAAGGGTTGTAAATTATCATCATCAGCCGTGATCTATTCACTGCTGGATGAAGCCTTCTCCAAGCCTTTGCCATCTTGCATGATTTAGTGATGCAACAATCAATTGAGCTCGTATACATGGGCTGATCTCATCGCATCTCCACGGTGGATGTTCTTCCAGGGCTATTCTCTCCTTTTGCTGTCACTCCACCATGAATCTCAACCACCAGCCATCATCCCCATATAGCGACTTGTCCTGCCCATGTCCACTTATGCATCTGAACAGTTAATACTGTCCCAGTTATGCATCTGAACAGTTAATACTGTCTATATATTACGTATGTTGTCTGATCAATGTTTTCCTCGTTCTGTGTCAGTGTAAGTACAAGCATGTACCTTCCCATTATTCTTTGTGCGCCTTTTAGCTGTTGTTCCTTTTTCGATGGCAATGTCCTCATCCATTTTGTAGCAGGCAATGTGCAATGATGATCACTTTCTGTGTCAGGCCCATTGGTATGCTGCTTTTCACGATAAAATTCATTCAGTGTTCCAAGAGCACTGCAGCCAGCTCCACCTCTTTATTGCATCTTTTGATCCCAGTCTGCCTTCAATAACTAACTAGCTTCAGTATTTACACTCTGATATGTTTTGCAATGCGTTTCAGGTATTCGTGATTGAAAAGTAATGCAGGTAACGCTAAAAAAATCTCTAAAAACAACAACAAAAATCCTGCGCATTTATTTTAAGAGACAAAACATAACAAAACATGAGCATATGTAACGGAAATCATAACACTACAAATACAACCGAAACTATATTAATAATCCTCATATGTAAAAACGCGGGTTTACAAAAAATAATGTTCAGTCTTCTTTTCTTGAAAAATCTCCACTCGAAACATTTTTTTCATTCAGCAGAGCACCGTGCAAAAGGTGAATGCACGTTGCTGTTCAAGGGGAAGGTTGCTTTAGTCCGACCTGCGTTAATACCTCAAGTCGGTAACACTGACAGGCTCTTGTAAGACTGACCTACATTACAATGTACACATGTAAAAAAAATTCAGCTTTAAAATCATGCTATTAATACATAGCTATCAACCCATACGGTTTACCCCGTATTCTTGTACAGGAAAATTTCGTTTTCAGGTGCATGCGTCGTTACAGCCGCTTCAATACGACAACAACATTTATTGTTGTCGATTTGTTTGTGTTTCTCCCTTATGATGGGACTTTGTAGGATAAATGTTGAGATTTATAAGGCCACGGGGTGACCAATAAGGTCTGATTTGGTCTGTAATAAGGTAGGCACTGATAAGGAGTTGACAGGTATGTCAATACAGTACAGTTAAATGAATATACAGTGATGTTAAGAGGCCTTCAGCAGTGGATAGATAAAATAATGGTTGATATACAGCATATACATTAATAACCCCAATAACATGGCCGAATTAAAGTTCTTGTAGGTCCTAGGCACGTCTGTTTCGTCGACCTTCAGTGATAACTTCAGTTCGTACTACTGCTGCTCATGTCATTACCGCCGCTGTCACTTGCTAGTTTCACGCATACTTCATCTCGAGGATAACAACGCTCGTCTTCCCTCGCACTACTTTCTATTGGGAATGAGAGTGTGCGAAAAACACCATTTGAAGATGTTATTGCTAATTTTGCAATACACACTCGAAAAGTTAATCTTCGGCGTTAATTTCTCACCTTATGAAAAGAAAAAACGATTGACATTGACGTGCCTATCCTTGCTATATACATCTATTAAGAACATATCTTGGTAAATTTTTTGTTTATCATAGACAAAAAAAAACATGGTAATTTTTTTTGTTCGTAGACCCTTTAGTTTGCATAGGCCCGAAGCACAGTGCCTACTATTCCTTTTGCATAATACGGGCCTGCCCAGTAAACATTGAACGTTGGGCTAACATTGGGCCAACAGTTCCATCCACATGCCAACGTTGGGCCGACTCTGCACGGGACAGTCTATATATTGCATGTGTAGCATTAGCATCTACTATACTATATACTGCACATGTATTACATATACATTGTGTATATTGTGTCTTTACATGTGTAGAGGAGTAGAGTGAGCAACCATGAGAGGGTGTACACAGGGAGGTGCGAGCGAGTTGACAGCGGAGAATGACGTCATGTCACGGGTGCTGTAAGGGGGTACCTTTGGGAACAAAGGTGGGTTCGAGCTAGGGGGAGGAGCCACCAAGGGGTACTTAAGGGGGACCCCGTGACGACGGTGTGGTCGCTGTAGGGAGAGTGAAGTCGTCGCCGTTGGGAGAGGAACGAGAGCCTGCGTAGACAACATCCCAGCCGTCGCCAAAGAAGGGCTAGAGATGTAGAGGTCTCACCTCGTTGCCGGGCGGTGATGGATGATCCCCCGCCCAGGCAGACGAGGGGGTAAACAAAGGGGAGCCATACCGGGGCGTAGATAGCTGAAGGGATGTCCACGTGAAGGACAGAGTTCTGACATGCGCTATAACGAGTGTAAAAGTCGAGTGCAGAGAATGTAACAACCAGTGAGTGTACAGTGGACAGAGTGTGTAAGAGTGTGAATAAACGGCAATCAGCCTTAAGTAAGAATCCTCGTCTCCATCTGGTTCTACAAGTCCCCTGGGTGTCAACACATGTGTAGTGTGCTAATTCACACACTAGTAGGAGGTACTCTCTTTTATTCCGGCCTTCACAGCCTTAGGGGATAACTATATACCGGGTCGGGACAGCCAACATGCTGCCAGACCCACAGCTTGCAGAGGGCGACGATCACGACAACGACGGCATGACGAGTTCCACTCCAGATCGCAGCAGCCCCGACTGTGAGTTGGAGCTCGCCTTAGAGAGAGAGAGAGGAGTGGGGATAGAGACAGATTCAAGGAGTCGAAGAACAGGTTTAGCAAAGCGGTGAGAGAGGCTAAACGACTGTACTCAGAGAGACTAAAACACCAGTTCTCTACAAACGACGCTGCTTCTGTCTGGAGAGGGCTCAGGCAGATCACCAACTACAAACCCAGAGCCCCCCACACCACTAACGACTCCCGCCTAGCCAACGACCTGAACGAGTTCTACTGTAGATTTGAAAGACAATTGGACTGTTCTGAACCACCCCTTCCGACCCAAGAGGCCCCATCCCCCACCAATACTACAGAGACGACTATCTCCTTTCAGGAGGGAGAAGTTAATAGACTTTTCAAGAGGCAGAATCCACGCAAAGCAGCCGGGCCGGACTCTGTCTCTCCAGCCACCCTCAGGCACTGCGCTGACCAGCTGTCTCCGGTGTTCACCAACATCTTTAACACCTCCCTGGAGACATGCCATGTACCAGCCTGTCTCAAGTCCTCCACCATCATCCCTGTGCCCAAAAAGCTAAGGCCAACAGGACTAAATGATTACAGACCGGTCGCCCTTACATCTGCGGTAATGAAGTCTTTTGAGCGCCTGGTCCTGGCACACCTCAAAGCCATCACAGACCCTCTCCTGGACCCCCTTCAGTTTGCCTACAGAGCAAACAGGTCTGTGGACGATGCAGTTAACATGGCCCACCACTTCACCCTACAGCAACTGGACGCCCCAGCATCCTACGCCAGGATCCTGTTTGTGGACTTCAGCTCTGCCTTCAACAACCATCATCCCTGCCGTGCTTCAGGACAAGCTCATTCCAGCTGAACGTGCCATACACCACCTGTAAATGGATCACAGACTTCCTGTCTGACAGGAAGCAGTGCGTTAAGCTGGGAACACAAGTCTCTGACTCCAGGTTCATCAGCACCGGAACTCCTCAGGGCTGCGTCCTTTCCCCTGTGCTCTTCTCCCTGTACACCAACAGCTGCACCGCCAATCATCTGTCCGTCAAACTATTGAAGTTTGCGGATGACACCACCCTCATTGGGCTGATCTCTGGTGGGGATGAGTCTGACTATAGGTGGGAAGCTGACAATCTGGTGACCTGGTGTAGCCAGAACAACTTAGAGCTAAATGCTCTAAAGACAGTTGAGATGGTTGTGGACTTCAGGAAGAATACAGCACCACTCACCCCCATCACCCTGTTAGACTCCCCAGTCAAAATTGTAGAGTCCTTCCGCTTCCTGGGCACTATTCTCTCCCGGGACCTCAAGTGGGAATTGAACATCAGCTCCCTCACCAAGAAAGCTCAACAGAGGATGTACTTTCTACGGCAGCTGAAGAAATTCAACCTGCCAACGACAATGATGGTGCAATTCTATACAGCGATCATTGAATCCATCCTCACCTCCTCCATAACCGTCTGGTACGCTGCTGCCACTGCCAAGGACAAGAGCAGACAGCAGCGTATCATCCACACTGCTGAGAAGGTAATTGCCTGCAATCTACCAACCCTCGAGGACCTGCACACGACAAGGTCCATGAGGCGAGCGAGGAAGATTATGGCCGATTTCTCCCACCCTGGACACTCTCTGTTTCAGCTACTCCCCTCCGGCAGAAGGCTTCGGCCCATCAGGACCAAAACCTCACGCCATAAAAACAGTTTCTTCCCATCTGCTGCAGGCCTGTTAAACAAGGCCAAGGGCTAACACTGTTTTTAACATTTGATCTACAGAACGACACCTTACCGATATTAACTATGTTACCCTATTTGTATTTTATATTTTTAAATTATATCTTAAAGCTATTTTATATTCGATATTTATTTAATTTTATATACTTCAGCCCCTTGGTGTTAGACTTTTAACCCTTATTATAGTAAGACTTGTTTAAAACTTATTTAAGATTTTAGATTCCTATATGTTGAATGTATGCACCATCCTGCCAAAGTAAATTCCGTGTCGGTGTGAACTTACATGGCGAATAAAACCCTTTCTGATTCTGATTCTGATATCCTGAACAGCGTGGCCAGGCTCTGCCGTCGGCCCCGCACCCCTCTAGATCCCCCAGAGGGCTCCGTGCCTTGCCCACAGGTGCAACTAGTAGAATGGGCAGTCCCGGCTGACCGCCATACATCGCATAGCGGGACAATGAACAATGCAATATCCACGCAACATTTGCAATGCATGTCAACAATCCAGCCCCAAAAATAACAGCAATCCAATGACGAGTAGGGGTGGTCATCTGAACCGAAATGTCTTGGAAAGGGTCCTTGTCGCCAGTCCCTCATATGCGGCCGGCATGGGTCCCCTAGGGACCCCGGGGGTGACTCGCAGCTGGCTCAATGGGCGCAGTCTCCCCCAGGACGAAGATGGAGGAGAGGAAGAAGCGGGTGGCGGTTGTACCATCCACCCTGGTCTGCCTGTGGGCGGCACCACCGGTGGTTCCATGGGCGTCAAGCCCTGGGATCCTGCGGATGGAGGAATTCTACACAACCCTTGAGCACGTTGTGAATGTCCTCTGCCATCCCAGGCCAAAAGAAGTCCTGCTTCAACGTAGACAACGTTTTCTGCATCCCTAGGTGCATCAATCGCACATGGGCAGCTCAAGTTACTCTATTCCGCAGAGCAGATGGTACAACGATACAGTACCGCTGTACCTCCGTATCCCAGCGCATAAGTAGCCCATATCGGAGGACCATGGGGGACATACCTTCTGGACCCTTCCTACGGCGCCGTAACTTTAGTAAGGAGGCGTCCTCCGCTTGGAGGCGCCCCCATTCCTCGTGCGCAAGACCAATAGTATTATCGCACGCCACCCCCGGTACGGGTGGCAGAGCATCCACCGATGCTACCACGGCACCCGGCTCTCCCGCATCCACCTGCTTACAACAGCTGGCACCCATCAAACACGCACTGGCTCTTTGGCGATAACCATGACAGAGCGTCCGCGTTTCAGTGGCGCAACCCTTTCCTCTCGGTGATTTCGAATGGCTGGTCAACGCATAGCACGTATTGCAAAGCCGCGTGATCTGTGCGTACCACAAACCACCTACCATAGAGGTACGGGCGGTACTGCTGTACAAAGTGTACGATAGCCAACAACTCGCGTTGCGTAACACAATAGCGCTGCTCTGCAGGGGACAGCACCCAGCTACCATAAGCGACCATGCTCTTCACCCTGTTCTCCACCTGCGACAACACGGCGCCGATCCCGCTATCACTGGCGTCTGTATCCAACATAAATGGCAATGAGAAATTGGGGTATCAAGGGGGGTGTGCGTTCACGAGGCCGTCGCGCAGCGCAACAAATGCGGCCTCCTCCTCCGACCCCCACCGAAACCTCTGGCCCTTTGCCGTGAGAGCATGGAGCGGCTTCGCAATTGTCGCAAACCCGGGCACGAAGCGGCGGTAATATGACACGAACCCCACAAAACTGCGGACCTCAGTCACCGATGTGGGGGTCGGCCATTTACGCACGCACTCTTATCAGGTCCGTGGCGATGCCGGACTTGCTAACAATGTGCCCCAGGTATTGAACCGATTTTTGCAAGAGATAACATTTCTGTGGCTTGAATTTCAAATTAGCTGCCTGCATTTGAACAAATACCACACGCAACCGCTGCAGATGTTCCTGTAACATGCGGCAAAAGACAATCACGTCATCCAAATAGATCAGACATTACTCCGATTGGAGCTCCGACAGTACCAACTCCATAAGTCGCTGGAACGTGGCCGGAGCCGAGTGAATCCCCATCGGAAGCACGTTAAATTGAAACAGCCCTTGCAGTGTCCGGAACGTGGTTTTTAACTTTCATCCAGGGGCAACGGCCAAAACCCTGACAATAGATCCAGAAAAACCGCGCCCCTGACAGGGCATCCAACTAATCGTCCATCCATGGGAGCGAATACGTATGAATATGGTTATCCTTACTAAATACATCAGAGAATTCCCGAAGTAATGCCCGCAACTTGCCCCTCTGCTCCCACGACAAATTTGGATTACCCATGCACAACGGATCCATCCATGAGTCATCCAACACCGCTTCCTGTTGAACCGTGGCGATGACCCGAGTGATTACATCATCCGTTTCTTCACAACACGCAGCCGTCGTGTGGGCCAATACCGTACCAGCCTGTATGACCGCGGTATCTAACCCAGCATTTAATACTTGTAGGAAGGGCTACTGATCCCCTCTCACTATCATCTGAGCCCCTATTAAAGTGAGCTCACGAACTGCTCTATTCGAAGGGGTTAAAAGAACCCCACCCCCAGTGATTTTCTGGTCGAGCCACTTCCGCAGCCTCAAGGGTACGAGCATCTGTGCACCCGGAGGAACCCTAACAGTTTCACGCACCAGGGCCCGAAACACAGTGTTAGCCATACACCACCCAGTAGGGGACTCTAAAAACCTCAACCGATGCCCTGATGGTAACTCCACACAACCCCGGTCAATTACAATCCGGAGGGGCATCCTCTTCAAAAAATCCATCCCCAATAAACAAGGCACCGCCAATGACCTTGAAACCAACATCGGGCTCATCCTTTCAATATCGCCAATCCGTATCGATGCCTAAACTCATGCCATTAGCGGCAACACACGGATTATCTACAGGACTAAGGCAACCCACCATCGATGGCAGGGTCCTAAAATCAAACTCGGAAACCATGGTGGCGGATGCCCCCATATCTATGAGCATCCGCACCTCAACACCCTGCACAAATCCACATACCATGGATGATCCCGCTCCCGCTGCCATGACACAGTGTGCCAGTGCGGTCCATTGCCTGGACCCCCGGGGCCAACCATCATGCACCGAAACACCACCTTCGTACCCCGTATCCCTATGAGGGGCGATGGTATGTGCACCCAACACCGACTGCAATGAGGATGCATGAGGTGGCTGTGTCGGCCGGGTGTGTGACATATCGCGACCTGCCTTTGGACCCAGAGGAGCGGAGGCTGGCAGGGCGGAGGATGGCGAAGCCGGGAAAAACTGCCCCAAATCAGCACGGCAGCCCCTGGAGATGTGGCCCGGCAGGCCACACCTGAAGCAGGTAACAGGGCCCCGCCATAGCAGAGGCAAGGTCCCCCCCCCCCCCGCTGGTCCCGTCGTTCTGTCCGCCTCGGGAATGGAAAAAAACGCAGCCAAGGCTATGTCGTCCAGCGTGATGGGAAGAATACGTAGCACCTCCGCATCGGACCACCCCGCGAGCTCGCAAGTGGCGGCGAACCGCCGCCGGAAGGACACCCAATTACCCCCCACAGCTGAAAACTCTTTGAGAAGCGGCAGCCGCTGCGTGAGGGAAGGTGCCCCCGGATGAGCTGTCGGCGGCAGGTTAAATTCGGCGGGACCCGATTTCTGCCCTTGGTCGGCAGTGACGGCGGAGTCGCCCGCTCGCTGCCCCCGAACCGCAGCCCCTTGCTTCGGCTCTTCCCTACCCAGCTGCCCCACCAGCGTTGACACCGTGGAGAGCAGCCCCACGATGCGCGTGCTGAGTGCCCACAGCCCTCCTTCAGCCGGCGGCGGCATGGAACCGTCGTCCTTTGCCCGCTGCCCCGCTGGGATCGCCACTCCTGGGCCCCCCACAGGGGTCCCGGCTGCCGGCCCCGCCCGGGAATCCTCATCGCCCGAGGATATGCGGGTGAGAGCCTTCCTCTTCGCGGGTTTCGGCATAGTCTATTTCCGCCTCAAGGATTCGAAAGGAAAAAAATAAAATTCCAAACAACCCTACAATATTTCGATTTAAAGCTTTCGTGACTGCAATGATTCATCTTCTTTGGTTCTTTCGGTAAAGTCACGTAGAATGAGAATAAAATAATAAATTGATAAAATAAAAGAACACAATAATATTCTCACGACGTTTCGGCCACAACACAAGCGGCCTTCATCATGAACCAAAGAAGATGAACCCTACAATATATTGATTTAAAGCTTTCGTGACTGCAGGGATTCATATTCTTGGTTCTTTCGGTAAAGTCACGTAGAAGGGAAACAATAAAATAATATTGTCTTTTTTATTATTTTATTGTTTCCCTTCTACGTGACTTTACCGAAAGAACCAAGAATATGAACCCTACAATATATATAAAAAAATATTTTTATTGTTAACACTACTGACACCAAATGTAGTGTGCTAGTTCGCAGACACTAGTAGGAGGTACTCTCTCTTTTATTCCGGCCTTCACAGCCTTAGGGGATAACTATATACCGGGTCGGAATAGCCAACAATGCTGCCAGACCTACAGCTTGCAGAGGGTGAAGATCACGACGAGGACGGCACGACAAGTTCCACTCCAGATCGCTGCAGCCCCGACTGTGAATCGGAGCTCGCCTTATATCCTGAACAGCATGGCCAGGCTCTGCCCTCGGCCCTGCACCCCTATGGATCCCCCAGAGGGCTCCGTGCCTTACCCACAGGTTCAACTGGTAGAACGGGTTGTTACCCCTAATTATATTGTCTACCAATCTCCCAGCGGCATGCGCTACCAGTGACTCATTCAATGTCACTACACATGTATCTCCTCTATATACATGCTTCTCACGTGCTCCGTGTAATCATTATCACCGTAAATCACATTCAATTCTGGCCGCGAGATCTGTACGCACGGTACTGCACACATTGAATTCGTTTGCATCGTGTTAGGCAACCGTGCTATTCGGAGGTGCGGCACCGCAATATTGATAACCGATGTCCATGCGAGTCTCTTCATGTCAAGTGCTTAGGGGCCATCCATTTAGTACGTATGCATGGAGGGGGTAACCCAAATGCCAAATGCCTACGCTTTCGTATGGGGGGTCTACTGACAATGTACGTGTAGTGGGTATAAACGGGAGGAACCTTTCTTTGAGGCAACACGTTTATTATAACATTAACAACTATATAACACAAAGGGGTAACTGCCCCTTCCACCCGATATGCTAGGGAGGTATCTCCTCCGGGCTAGAGTGTCTTTCTCTGGCTACGTTCTAACCCTACACTGGTGAAGCTTGAGCCGACCCTAGCCAGGGGTTCGGCTCTGCCCCTTAGGCTCTTCTCTTCGAGTCTTCAGGAGGCTCTTCAACTTCAGGCGGACGACGACTGCCGGGACCGTTCAGAGGTCCGGCTACAGAGCCGTGGCTTACTCCGCCCACGGCCACACCTTTCTTCTCGATCCTTCCAGCAGGTCCTGGGGGTGACGTCATCCCCCAGCCCCCTCTTGGGGTCTGCACCACTGGGCATGCCGTTCCTTTGGGTTTCCGTTGGGTCCCGTGGGCCATCGTCCCTTCACGCTGGGGCTCAGCCCCTAATCCGCCCCCTATTGACACTCAGCCGGTGCTACCGGCTGAGTGTATTGGAGATGGCGCATCGCGCCCAATGATACATACGTATGCATAGGAAACGGCGGGGCAGGGGGGGAGGTGAAGCCTCGATAATAATTTGTCTACATTGGCCTTCAAATGAGCCACAGTTTAGTTTCTTCAGCTGTCAGACAACTACTACCGGGAGAAGTGGGACTGTGGGAGAGGTGTCACTTAAATGTCACCGTACCCCTGACTGCTCGCTAGCACGCAGCTCAGCAAAATAAAGTAGCGAAGGTACGTTAATGCAGCCGGCGGTGGACTATCTGTTTGCTTAAACACGTTAATATTATTACTCCTTTATCGTTTCGGCGTAGATTAAATATCGGCCATTGGATAGGATTCTGGGGGGTGGGGGTGCGTCAAGCGTGCGTACGCAGGTGGTGGGTGGGGGGGGTAAGAAGTCCACGTGCGTACAGGGAGGTGGGGGGAGGGGTCAAGTTTTGACAGATTTTTGCGTACCTACTCAATGGATGGCCCCTTAAGTCGCCATCGGCTGTTGTCCACTCTATTTCCTCTCCACCCGCGCGAGTAGGCAGACCGGCTGACGAATCCCCACCCCCCCCCACCGCCACCCCCAGTTTTATGTCGACGTTAAAGAAGCTGCGCTCGTGAAGCGCCCCAACGTCGGAACCTTTCACATTTTCGGCGGAGGTCATTTATCTGTTGCCCGAAGAAGGAGGAGTGGATCCGTGCCGCAGGCGGTTTGGCACTGTAATGGAACCATTTGACCGAATCGCCTAAGGAGCACGCTGCCTGAGTCTCTCTGCATTCTGCTGCCAGGCGTCCCCGCTGAGCGGGCTGACAGCCCCGTGCACTCTTCCTCGGCGGCGCACTCAGTCAATCACCCACACCACCCAGACCAAAATGCCATGAAATAATTGATGGATCGTGTGGTCTCGATCAGACAGGTCATGCTCAGCGTGCTGTGTGGCGTCAGTTGAGGCTCAGCTTGAGCACAGACCTACAGAAAGTTTACTTTGCATTCGTGTAAGTCGCTCTTTCTCTATGAAAAGCAAGGCGGCATGCCAATGCATTGTCTGGTGTTTATATTAACAAATATAACAGTATTTCGTGACTGCAGGGATTCATATTCTTGGTTCTTTCGGTAAAATCACCACGTAGAAAGGAAACAATAAAAAACGCCACTTTTTTCAAAATTTCTTGCTGTGGTTTTCACACCTGAAACGTCGTGAGAATTTTATTGTTTTATATTTTTATTATTTTATTGTTTCCCTTCTACGTGGTTTTACCGAAAGAACCAAGAATACAAAAAAATACGTGAAATGCATAATTTATTCTCGCACAAATGTGCACAAAAGGGAGATGCTCATCTCTCTTGGTGGTCCTGAAGTACTGGTGGAAATTCTACATTTCCATAGTAAGATACAGCTTACAAAGTGGTTTTAATTTTATTGACCCCGGAGATGTAATAAGTTTGGCTCTCCGATGCTATTTTCGGGTTGCACTGCGCGTTCTGCGCCATGATGTCCGACGTTTCTCTCTACATTGAACACCATTGAGCTCATGGTACAACCTGAAAACAGCACAACCGTGAACGCTGACGCAGTTGTAATAAGCTCAGTTGATGCCCTAACACAGTGCCTCCCTGCGATATAAATAAATATCTTACGTTAAATATTCAAATTTGGAACTGTATTAAAATTGTCAATGATTTTAATATCGTATTTCATCTCTTTAATAAAAAATCCAGTTCTAATTTGTTCTTATAATTATAATTAGAGTTTGAAAGTCTCAATAATAACCAATGTAACTTGTAACACCAACCAATGTACAGTGAGGGAAAAAAATATTTGATTCCCTGCTGATTTTGTACCTTTTCCCACTGACGAAGAAATGATCAGTCTATAATTTTAATGGTAGGTTTATTTTAGAGACAGAATAACAACAAGAACATCCAGAAAAACGCATGTCAAAAATGTTATAAATTGATTTGCATATTAATGAGAGAAATAAGTATTTGACCCCCTCTCAATCAGAAAGATTTCGGGCTCCCAGGTGTCTTTTATATACGTAACGAGCTGAGATTAGGAGCACACTCTTAAAGGGAGTGCTCCTAATGTCAGCTTGTTACCTGTATAAAAGACACCTGTCCACAGAAGCAATCAATCAATCAATCAGATTCCAAACTCTCCACCATGGCCAAGACCAAAGAGCTCTCCAAGTATGTCAGGGACAAGATTGTAGACCTACACAAGGCTGGAATGGGCTTCAAGACCATTGCCAAGCAGCTTGGTGAGAAGGTGACAACAGTTGGTGCGATTATTCGCAAATAGAAGAAACACAAAAGAACTGTCAATCTCCCTCGGCCTGGGGCTCCATGCAAGATCTCACCTCGTGGAGTTGCAATGATCATGAGAACGGTGAAGAATCAGGCCAGAACTACACGGGAGGATCTTGTCAATGATCTCAAGGCAGCTGGGACCATAGTCACCAAGAAAACAATTGGTAACACACTACGCCATGAAGGACTGAAATCCTGCAGTGCCCGCAAGGTCCCCCTGCTCAAGAAAGCACATATACATGCCCGTCTGAAGTTTGCCAATGAGCATTTGAATGATTCAGAGGACAACTGGGTGAAAGTGTTGTGGTCAGATGAGACCAAAATGGAGCTCTTTGGCATCAACTCAACTCGCCATGTTTGGAGGAGGAGGAATGCTGCCTATGACCCCAAGAACACCATCCCCACCATCAAACATGGAGGTGGAAACATGCTTTGGGGGTGTTTTCTGCTAAAGGGACAGGACAACTTCACCGCATCAAAGGGATGATGGACGGGGCCATGTACCGTCAAATCTTGGGTGAGAACCTCCTTCCCTCAGCCAAGGCATTGAAAATGGGTCGTGGATGGGTATTCCAGCATGACAATGACCCAAAACACACGGCCAAGGCAGCAAAGGAGTGCCTCAAGAAGAAGCACATTATGGTCCTGGAGTGGCCTAGCCAGTCTCCAGACCTTAATCCCATAGAAAATCTGTGGAGGGAGCTGAAGGTTCGAGTTGCCAAACGTCAGCCTCAAAACCTTAAGGACTTGGAAAAGATCTGCAAAAGGAGTGGGACAAAATCCCTCCTGAGATGTGTACAAACCTGGTGGCCAACTACAAGAAACGTCTGACCTCTGTGATTGCCAACAAGGGTTTTGCCACCAAGTACTAAGTCATGTTTTGCAAAGGGGTCAAATACTTATTTCCCTCATTAAAATGCAAATCAATTTATGACATTTTTGACATGCGTTTTTCCCGATTTTTTGTTGTTATTCTGTCTCTCACTGTTCAAATAAACATACCATTAAAATTATAGACTGATCATTTCTTTGTCAGTGGGCAAACGTACAAAATCAGCAGGGGATCAAATACTTTTTTCCCTCACTGTAGGTTTTTACACTGATTATAGCATTTTTGTAGGTTGATAAAGGGCTGTAAAACCATATCAGTTGTGTTGCCTTCTGTCAATAATCGGGTTTGTAATTAGTAAATCCCTTAAAATATGCCAATAATTAAATGAATAACATATGCGTCATTCCCTGGCCGCTTCCTTTCAACGCCTTTGCCATCCAAGCCAACTGCTTCGTCCAGCTGCCGAAAGACTTGTTTCCACGAGGGATGTGATTGACACCAGAGCTTCATTTCTAGCCAAAGCAAGGGTCACCAAGGTTGACGATAAGAAAATGGGAACTGAGGAATGGTACAGACGTGATGAATGGTAAAAAGGTAATCTACCACTGCATGGAACCGTGGTGCATGATGCTTGCATAACATATATGAAGGGTTTTTGTTAATAATTTAGCTGATAGAATTACAATTTTAGCACCAAGGATTGTGCTAATATTCTTCTTTCGTATGGCTGATGTAGATGCAGAGCAACATCTACAATTTCACATTCAGGTGGTCAAGCCAGATAACTGCGTCAGGAGCAGCAGAGTGTATCGCTGTAATGTCTCCTTCGTGTTTTTAGATCGTACATTGTATGGTATTATCTTGTATGGTCTGTTCTGGATGACCACAGTCACACACTAGAGACTTTGTAATTTTCCATATTACAGATTTTTTTGTTAATTTTACATTTTTCATTTGTGCATCAGGTATCCACATCTGCCATGCTTTGTGCGGATGCGGTTTAGGGTGGACCATGAGCTTCTTGGAAGATAAAACCCAGGGATCTTCTGCATTGGGTCTTTCACTGTGCTAATTAGGGTCACTATTTGGTTTACAGGCCTGTTCATGTTAATACTGTGTGGAGTATAAGATACACTTATAATGGGGAATCAAAAATATTTGAAAATGGGGTTGTACAAGTATGCACTGTTCATTGTTGATTCTTGTTTTAAAAGGTGCTTTGGTAACATAAAAGTGAGTATACATTTTATCGAATAGCATTGCTGCGGTTCAAATGGATGGGGTTTGTAAGCTTTTAAAGTTAATATTATTGCAGTAACATTTTGTTAAAATTGAAAATTGGATATTTTGTAGACTGCCGCATCAATTTGCTTGGCGCAAAGGCAAATGTCAGGAGGGAAGCTAAAAATGCTGATCCTGCATATCAGTTAGATTAGACAAAAAATAAGATGTGAGACACATTGTTTGCTTTATTACTGTCCTCTCGAGGAAATTGACCAGTCAGGAAATTTGAGGGTGTCCATGTTTGGTATGGCCAACATATGCAATATTGATTGCATAGGCGACAGCCATTAATTTGTCAGCAAGAAGCACCCATGTGGTCAATTTGCTGCAAGATGGACACTGGAAAGAGCTTCAGTGTCATTCGCCATTTTACCCAAGAACTGGTGTAGGACAAATATTTGGCCAAAACATCGAAAAGAAACCAATGAATGAGGTCAGTGAGAATTGTGCTAGATTATTAGCAGTAAGTTGTTTTAATTTTGCATTTACAATAATGGCGTAGTACTATCAGTTTATCTTATAATAAAATGGTGCCATTTTGGTCCATGATTGACATCCATGAATATGCTAAACATCGGTTATTACGTGTAAAATAATACGAAAAAATATATATCATTTTATTTAAATATTCTTATAAGCATTATGAAGAGCCCTTCAAGTGAAAAGCTAAAATTCAATGATACAATTACAACGTCTGAATATCTATTTTGGTACGGTTTTTTTTAAAAAATCAGTACTGTTCATATAACGTTGTTTTATGTTGGATAATGTCAGATGTAGAATGATTGTTCATGAAAAAAAGCAATCAAATGCATTTCAGATTAGAATTATATATGCAAATAGAACCACAGCTTAGAACGTTGCACAATGTGGTTAAATTAGAAGCAAACATTTAAGCGGTATTGATAAGGAAGAGGCTGGCATACAAAATGTTCGTTAACAGTCCTTTGTCAATGCATTGGTGGTTACAGGCTTTCCCATACCCTTCAGTTGTGTGGGCCGTTTGACCATACTTCACCACGCTGGTCAATACAAGTTGGTGTAGGCGGTGGTGCGTGTGGACAGGCAGGTGGTAGCTGGACTGGTTCAGATATCATTCATCACTTGAGTTAGCCGTGGCCAATGATCGAACTCAGATGGCCGAGTCCGTAGTGCAGTATGTCACTGCACTGCACGAACACTGTGCCACTGCATGACAATACACATTGTTTGTTGAATGCATATTTATCTATTGTAGACCCACTTCTTGGGGTCAGAGACCCCCTTTGGTGGCACATTTTTTTATTATTTTTATTTTTTTATAGTCAATTAAATTATATTTGTGTATATGGCACTGTATTCACAGTAATTTCAATTGAATACTACGGTGTTGTGAACAGTTCAACAAAAGGCATGCAATATTTACCCTCGTGTGTGTAATATTGGTAATCCGAGCACAGTATGACCAGTGCAGATATACCAACAAAATAGTATTTTTTCTTATTGTTGAAAAAAATGTCATCTTGCCTTCACAACATTAATCAGATGAAGCAAGGCATGCAGCAGGGATGCAGAGGGATATGAATGGACGTTGGCTTCAACAATCGACCTTGTGGTGCCCCTCACGTGCCTCATCCCCCCTCTCCCCTCCTCGCAATGTGTGGCTGGAGAGCGCTTGGCATGCAGATTAGCGGCCTAATGATGCCATTTGACATCTGGTGTAGGGACAGTTGTCATTGCACACAAAAAGGATTACATTTTTGAAGGGACTTCTCCTGCTGTTACTGGCAGTTTAATGAGCACTTGGCACACTCCATGCTCACGATTCTCCCGAGTATACCGCCCTAACTTGCTACCACTGCTGGAAAGCTATAGGTTGCAGGGCTTTGTGACTCAGTAATAAATCATGCAGTCTTCTCCGGCAATGCTTTGGGCATAAGCGCGTGTAAATAAAGGGCAAGAGTTCACATGCTTTAACGGTGTTTGTGGAAATGCAGCAAACTTTTCTCTCCTTTGCAGCTCATTATAAATGGAGGAGGCTATATAGCGTCCCTCACAGCAGCATGCCACTTGCACTGGCAAAACGAAATAGTGCTTCAGACAGGCACGTGGAGAGTGTGTAGGTGTATTCTAAATTGAGTGAAATGTAATGCCAAAAGAGGTCTCCAATTAAACACTACGTGAAACTTTTTAGGAACCGCGAGAGATAATAATGCAATTTAGAATGAGCACATTATTTGACAGTCATAAATGACCAATTAAAATACTCCATTCGCCACTAAGCGACGGTGACCTCACCACGGCGCCTGTGCCCGGCCATGTGCGCTTTGAGGCCACGTGAAGTGTCGAAGGTTCGTTGAGAGGAGGTCTCGGAACAGGCCCAGGTGCTATGGGTCGCCTGACTGAGATGACAGATAACCGTGGCTCTTCTGAGGTGCATATCCAAGCTCAGTGTAGCTCAACATCCAGGCGAAAGAGGTGGGCAATTAAAGTAGGTGTAGATTGAATGCTGCGAATTTTCAGCGGGATGGCGTTCCATAAGGCGTGGGGGCTGCCCCGGGTAAATGATACCCAATGGTGATAACGACTTTGGGGTGCCTTTATCCAGCAGTGGATTGATTATGGCTGATGATGATGACTCTTTGGATGGGTTGTGGTATAAATCAAGTCCTCAGAGCAACATTATGAATTTATTATCTCTGTTTAAAATATATATCGGATGCATTTTCTGCCTATTATCTGTGGAGCAAAAAAAACAACCTTTCTTCTTATCTGCAAATATCATTCATGGTAATAGAATGCATTTAGCACAAGGTAGAGTACCATGACTATTATCCTCCAGAATGAAAGATAAGGTGATTTTGCTGCACAGTTATCCGTGATAAGTGATGGGTAACATAGATGATGATGATGCAGAACATTGCAGTGTAGGTTATGGGCAAGCTGAGTGCAGTGTAGCATCCATTGTTGTACTGTACCAGCGTGGTGTACTTTGGTCAAACATGCCCCCACGACCGACACGGCATGGGGAGGCCGTCATCCAGCAGTGGATTGACAAAGGGCTGTGCATGTACATATGTAAATATACAGCAAGGTGTACTTATCAGCTTTAGTGACATTGGGACATCCTCAAATTTGTCAAGCATAATCATCAATCATATTCATCCATCATCTTCACCAGCCCCTGTATCAATGAGCAAATAGTAGGAATTAGCTAGAGTACTCTCACAGGTGCAATGGCATCGGCATTGATAGTGACTGGAGCTGGCAGCGGAGATGATGACATCCTCAATACCATCAAACTCATCATTGTTCAGTATCCTCTTCATCCTCCTGCAGTGTTCTTGCTGATATGGAGAGGTCTACTCCCAATTCATCATACATGCTACCCAATCATGTTGAATTTCAGGAGCTAAGCATCATTGTACCTGGTTAGTAGATGGGAGACCGGCTAAGGGAACACCAGGTGACTGCGAGGTGGCCAAGAGACAGCGCGACATCAAGGGATTAAATCTGTGCCGAGACGCGTGGGGTTTCTCTGCCTCCTCTGGTTATCCCCCTACATAAAACCAAACACTCAATAATAGAAATGGCCACACATCCCCATGCAGGTACCTCCCAAAATGTCATGAGGCTTAGTGAGGTTTTCCTGGGTAAATAAAAGGCATTATTTATTTGCTGTATCTCCACCCCCATCGTGTCTGTGAATTTGCCGCTTCAGCACCTGTCTTTGGTAAGCCACCTCATATTCAGTGACTAATGATGGCGACAACGATGATCAAGCACCACCATCATCATCACAATCATCACCAGCCATTTACAGCGGTGATAGTTAATAACGATGGAGCCGACACCTACAAATAGTATTGTCTTTATCGATCAGCCTGTTATGATGTGATGGAATTTAGACACTTTTAATACATTGTCATTATAGTCATTGCCATTGTCGTTATCCACCGTCCATCATCATAATCTATAATTACGAACAATATTTTGACTTTACCAACTCTTTGTACATGCTTTTCATATTATCTGGAGAAAAAAAAACAATAAGGTCGATCGGTTTGATAACAGGAAGGCTGGTGGATTCAGAATGTTTATTTAGACCGGAGGAATCCAATGAGCTCTGAAGTTATATGTCACAGATGTTCACAGATAACGGGGAACAGGGGATAAGAGGGCTGCAGATTGGAGGTTTCTCGTACACGAGAAGACCCTTTGAAGTTGTGGGAATGCTGTGATAAGCTGATGTATACTGTAACTTTCAAGTTAGGTGAACACAAACCTGCAATTGTTCACACTCTCTGGCTTTTATTTAAAATGTGTAACTGAGATTTATCCTTTGCTAATTACATTATTTACGTGTCCTTTTTTTAGCTTATAAGCACATTTTATTTTATAGGGTAAAATAAAGTTCTGTATTCAATTAAAGTATAAATTAAAGTATGATGTAGATTTGGAAAATGCTTGAACGTTTTCCAAAATGTAAAAATGAAGTGCAAATGTAATCATCTTATTATTAAAGTAGCTTTTTTGCCTGTCCAAGGGCGGGTGTATATTGCAGTAAATGTGAAATATTCAATAGGAAAATTCTTCAGCTCATGATTATTAATGAGGGGGGGGGTTGTCCCATGTGGAGTGACGTCACCCCCTCATGGTTATTGTGGAGGGGTGCGGCATGTGGAGTGACGTCACCCCCTCATGGTTATTGTGGAGCGGTGCGGCATGTGGAGTGACGTCACTCCCTCATTATTAATGAGGGGAGGGATACGGCATGTCGAGTGACGTCACCCGTTCATGATTATTGATGAGGGGAGGGGCGCGGCATGTGGAGTGCGCGACCTTCTTGTGCGTTCGTGTAAATTTCCACGTGGGCATGAATATTAATAAAGGGGGGGGGGCTCTTTTGCAGTGACGTCACGCTCGGATGTAGCACTGTGCTGCGTAGATTTATTTTTTACCGTCACTTTCTGTAAAGAAACGTCATATTTGAAGCGACTTTGCGTAATAAATTATTTAATTCAGCTCGAACTTCCTCTGCGTTAGTGTAAAAATCCACCCACTCATGAATATTAATGAGGGGGGGTGGGCCTCATGTGGAGTGACGTCACGCGGGGGGTGGGCCTCATGTGGAGTGACGTCACGTGCGGGGCGGACAGACATTTCTTGGTGATTATAGTAGGTAATTACCTTAGTACTACATCCAAAGGTAATGGATGAGTAAAACTGTCTGTCGAGAAAGGCACTTCCACTGGTAAAAGGTACAAACAGAAGTGTGACCATTGATAGGATGCTAAGAGAAGACACGTTGTGCGTTGCAGCATTGTGTAAGGGATAGTTTACTTCGCAAATAAATCACAAACTATTACCAGAATGACAAATGTTTATAATGAATCAAAATATTACAGTACATTGGTAAAAGTAATACACGAGTACGTTATGGAGATGCACGTTGAGGCCACTCATAACTTTGAGAATGCATTTAAGAAAACGAACCAACTAAATGTTGTGCTGTGATTGTAGCTCACCTGGATATCGCACTTTTCCATATGATTAACAGCACCCTCACAAGAAAGCAATATTATAATTCTAGATTTAAAGCTTTCGTGACTGCTAGGATCCATACTCTTTGGTTCTATTGGGTAAAGTCACGTAGGTGAAAATAAAATAACAAAAAATCACAACGTTTCGGCCACAACACAAGCGGCCTTCATCAGGTGAAGGGACGAGACTGTCTGGAGGACAGCGCTGGAGTGGAAGAAGCCACGGATCACGACATTTAAGTTGTGTGCAAACCCACGGGCTTTTATCAGAGATTTGTTCATGAAGCAATTCAGATCTACAAACACAGACACAATTTCAACCGAGAGGATGGTTTCAAATTAAGCAACCATTGGAAAGATGTTCTAAATCGAACTAAACATTAAACTAATTTCAATGGTACAGTATATTTTTCAAGTAGTGGCACCCAAAACTTTCGCAGCTCTTATAAATTCCCCCTTTTCACACCATCAATAGGTAAACTCCCCCTCCCCCCTTCCCCCCGCGCCAAACTGCAAGTCCACCGGCACGTACACCACCTCTTTCCTAAAATCCGCCAATCAAATGCTAATTTTTATGCTAATTTCTTTGTCAGAACACCTTGTTTGCTCGCACACAGGTCCGATGTCTGAGCGTGGTTGTGTTTCGCTAAATTCTCCTGTTTGATGAGTACTAGGTGCCTCGGTGAATGTATATGCTCTAACTTTAACATAGCTATTTCTGTGACCAGTTACAAGCTAATCACTCAGCTATTTCAATGCTAAATTCGATGCTAATTCCTTTGTCAAGGGGTACCTCTGCGGATGTGTATACTTTAACTTAGCTATTTCAATGAGTCATTTCAATGCTAAATTATATGCTAATTCCTTTGTCAAGGCGCTTGGTCTTTTTCTTCTCACACAGCTTAAAGGTCGTGATCTAAGCGTGGCTTCTTCCACTCCAGCGCTAATTGCTTTGTCAAGGGGTACTTCTGTGGATGTGTATACTTTAACTTAGCTATTTCAATGAGCCATTTCAATGCTAAATTATATGCTAATTCCTTTGTCAAGGCGCTTGGTCTTTTTCTTCTCACACAGCTTAAAGGTCGTGATCTAAGCGTGGCTTCTTCCACTCCAGCGCTGTCCTCCAGACAGTCTCGTCCCTTCACCTGATGAAGGCCGCTTGTGTTGTGGCTGAAACGTCGTGATTTTTTGTTATTTTATTTTCACCTACGTGACTTTACCCAATAGAACCAAAGAGCAATATTATAATCTTTCACCATAAATCTTATAATAGATTATGCAAGAATTTAGATATAATTCTATACATTTTTGCATACAAGGAATTAGTCGTAATACAATACACACTTAATTACTGTTATTGTAAATTGTCTTTGAGACTTTGGTAATTTAATACAATACATTTAAATACATTTTATATTACAGCATATTAAAATCACTGTATTCATAGGATTGCTAAAACAAATTAGCTTGAAAACTTTAGCATGAAATACAGTTCTTAGCATTAAATACAAATTGGCATTGAACTAGAAAATGTCAAATGGTATTGAAGGACAATCTGTCATTGTTGCAGTGTTAAGTATGAAATATACGATGGAGGGTTTTGGGAAATGAATGGATGAATGTGTCAGTGTGTTAAGCAGAATGTAAAATTAGGTTTCCAGCCAAATTGATGCAGAACTCTGTTGCATGTGAGCTATCGGGATGACATTTTATGCTGTCGACCTCACTTGTGTTATTACTGTTCATGCAAAATAAATATATTTGGTCATAATCGAATTATGGTTAACAGCCATTTGCCATTCCACTGCTGGTCATGGGTGTTGGGCATACTGGACGTGATCTAATTTTGCATGCTACCAAACATGGTGCACCTCAACCTTACGAGTCAAGAGTAAAGACAAATTGAGTTAATTGAATGTTAACTAGAATATATTATTGAACCCCTTCAGCTGTTAAACATACGGCACACTTGCCCACGTATGCACTTGCACACACCCAAAGAGAGGGCAAAGAAAAAAGATCTCCCGATAGCTGTACAGACTGTTTGGGAATTGCTGCTAGGGATAATGTATAAAGTCTGGCACAGCACTCGACCAGGTGATGTGGCCTGAACACAGAGAGTACGTAAAAAGAAAAAGATTCCCCGTATAGCCTTAACATGCTGTTTGGGGCAAGTGCTGTTAGTGACCACTTATGAAGACTGGCAGGGCATACGAGGAGGTGGGTGGCCAGCACCATGCCCGGCCGCCTTTTTCTCCCCAATGGCGATGTTTACACATCGCACCAACTACTGAGTCGAGGCTGAGTCAAACTCAGGGAGGCCCAGAATCGACTAATCCTTATTGGTGTTGGCCGTGGGCGGAAATCGAGCTCGGGTCACCGCTCCCCAAACGAGCACACACACGTATACACGGACCAACAACATGATCATGTCAGTCGTGGAAGAGTGACGAAGTTAAGCAATGAAAGAATTTTTTTTAAAAAAAAATCGCAATTTAACCCAAGACTAAATCATACAATATACAAACATGTTTACAATTCCAGAGCCATGGAAGGATACAGAACTGAACAGGAGTAAAATGAAGAACTCCCTCCCCCCCCCCCCCCCCCCCCATATGACTGTGCTCCCTGCTGGAACAACAGCTCATTGTTAAATAGTGCTGGAGCCAACACGTGCGTAGGTGTTGGAGTAAGGCTTGCATCCCGGAGAAGTACAATGCATTCACGCACTGCGATGGCTTCTTATTTTGAAGAGGTGGTCGTTGTGCTGCATATATATTTTGCATTCCTCGACCTCACATTGTTTCTTTGGGAATTAAAGTATTTTGAGTACACTTTGTGACAGCGGGGTGTATTTTTATTTATTTCATTATACATCTTATGGTGAAGAGGACATGTATTTGTGGAGGGGAGAGTAACTTAGTATCATGCTGTATTTAGAAAATACATGCCAATGATTATTTTTCGAAGTGGTTATCTATTAAATTAATCAGAAAGGAATCAGAATCAGAAAGGGGTTTTATTTGCCATGAAAGTTCACACAGACAAGGAATTTACTTTGGCAGGAAGGTGCGTACATTCAACATATAGTAAACTTAAATCTAAAATAAGTGGTATACAAGTCTAAACTATACTAAAGGTACAAAGTCTAACTAACACTAAGGGGCTAAAGTACGTAAAATTTTGAATAAATATTGAATTTTGAATAAATATTGAATATAAGATACAATCTAAAAATACAAAAAATACAAATAGGGTAACATAGTGTAAATATGGCAAGGTGTCATTTTGTAGATAAAATGTAAAGTAAGTGTAAGCCCTTGGCCTTGTTGAAGAGGCCAGCAGCGGATGGGAAGAAACTGTTTTTGTGGCGTGAGGTTTTGGTCCTGCTGGACCACAGCCTTCTGCCGGAGGGGAGTAGCTGGAACAGAGAGTGTCCAGGGTGGGAGGAATCGGCCACAATCTTCCTCGCTCGCCTCATGGTCCTCGAGGTGTGCAGGTCCTCGAGGGTTGGTAGATTGCAGGCAATCACCTTCTTAACAGTGTGGATGATACGTTGCAGTCTGCTCTTGTCCTTGGCAGTGGCAGCAGCGTACCAGACGGTTACGGAGGAGGTGAGGATGGATTCAATGATTGCTGTATAGAAGTGCACCATCATTGTCTTTGGCAGGTTGAATTTCTTCAGCTGCCGTAGGAAGTACATCCTCTGTTGAGCTCTCTTGATGAGGGAGTTGATGTTCAGTTCCCACTTGAAGTCCCGGGAGAGAATAGTGCCCGGGAAGCGGAAGGACTCTACAGTTTTGACTGGGGAGTCGCACAGGGTGATGGGGTGAGTGGGGCTGTATTCTTCCTGAAGTCCACAACCATCTCAACTGTCTTTAGAGCATTTAGCTCTAAGTTGTTCTGGCAACACCAGGTCACCAGGTTGTCAGCTTCCCACCTATAGTCAGACTCATCCCCACCAGAGATCAGCCCAATGAGGGTGGTGTCATCTGCAAACTTCAAGAGTTTGACGGACAGATGGTTGGAGGTGCAGCTGTTGGTGTACAGGGAGAAGAGCAGTGGGGAAAGGACGTAGCCCTGAGGAGTTTCCGGTGCTGATGGACCTGGAGTCAGAGACTTGTGTTCCCAGCTTAACACACTGCTTCCTGTCAGACAGGAAGTCTGTGATCCACCTGCAGGTGGAGTCGGGCACGTTCAGCTGGAAGAGCTTGGCCTAAAGCAGGGCAGGGATGATGGTGTTGAAGGCAGAGCTGAAGTCCACAAACAGGATCCTGGCGTAGGATGCTGGCGAGTCCAGATGCTGTAGGGTGAAGTGGAGGGCCATGTTAACTGCGTCGTCCACTGACCTGTTGGCTGTAGGCAAACTGAAGGGGGTCCAGGAGAGGGTCTGTGATGGCTTTGAGGTGTGCCAGAACCAGGTGCTTAAAGACTTCATTACCACAGAGGTAAGGGCGACCGGTCTATAATCATTTAGTGCTGTTGGCCTTAGATTTTTGGGCACAGGGATGATGGTGGAGGACTTGAGACAGTCTGGTACATGGCATGTCTCCAGGGAGGTGTTAAAGATGTTGGTGAACACCGGAGACAGCTGGTCAGCGCAGTTCCTGAGGGTGGCTGGAGAGACAGAGTCCGGCCCAGCTGCTTTGCGTGGGTTCTGCCTCTTGAAAAGTCTATTAACTTCTCCCTCCTTAACGGAGAGAGTCATCTCTGTAGTATGGGCGGGGGATGGGGCCTCTTGGGTGGGAAGGGGTAGTTCAGGACAGTCCAATTGTCTTTCAAATCTGCAGTAGAACTCGTTCAGGTCGTTGGCCAGGCGGGAGTCGTTAGTGGTGTGGGGGGCTCTGGGCTTGTTGTTGGTGATCTGCCTGAGCCCTCTCCAGACAGAAGCAGAGTGGTTAGCAAAGAACTGGTGTTTTAGTCTCTTTGAGTACAGTCGTTTAGCCTCTCTCACCGTCTTGCTAAACCTGTTCTTCGACTCCTTGAATCTGTCTCTATCCCCACTCCTAAACGCTTCCTCCTTCTCCAACCTCAACCTTCTGAGCTTTGCTGAGAACCAGGGCTTGTTGTTGTTGAAGTTCACCCTGGTACGTGTTGGAATACAGTAGTCCTCACAGAAGCTGATGAGTTCATCCAGACTATTGGTAGCAGCCGTGAACATATCCCAGTCAGTACAGTCCAAGCACGCCCGCAAATCCTCCACAGCCTCATTGGTCCACTGTTTAGATGTCCTCACAGCAGGTTTACAGAGCTTTAGTTTCTGCCTGTATGCAGGAATCAGGTGGACCATGGCATGGTCTGAGTGTCCCAGTGCTGCTCGGGGGACGGCGTGGTAGGCTCTACTGACTGTAGTGTAGCAGTTATCCAGAGTGTTCCCTTCTCTGGTAGGGCATTTAATGAATTGTATGTACTTGGGGAGTTCGTGGCTGAGATGACCTTTGTTAAAGTCACCAAATACGATAACCAGCGAATCTGGATTTGCTCGCTCCACACTCAGAATCTGGTCGGCTAGCATGCGTTGGGCCTCTTTAACCTGAGGACCCGGCGGCAAGTAAACTCCGACCAAAATCAGCGACGCGAACTCGCGAGGCGAGTAGAAAGGTTTACAGTTCATAAAAAAATGATTCAAGGAGCAGAGAACAATGTTGCAGAATCACTGTGACATCTACACACCAGCCACTGTTCATGTAAAAACAAATACCACCGCCTTTCGTCTTGCCGGAGAGTGCTATGTCACGATCCGATCTTACAAGATGGAATCCTGCCAGTTGTAGTGCAGTGTCCGGAATCAAATCACACAGCCATGTCTCCATGAAGCACAAAAGAGAAGCTGAAAGAAAGTCTCTGTTTTTCACCATCAGTAGCTGAAGTTCGTCCATTTTTTTGCACAGTGAACGTACGTTGGAGAGAAAAAAGCTCGGAAGCACTGTTCGGATCCCGCGTCTGCATAGCCGTACAAGAGCCCCCGACCGTTTACCCCTTGGGCGGCGTTTCGCTGCTTGAGCAAAGCCTAGCGTGGTTTTGACTAGAATGCCCACTAATTCTGCCGCAGGAAGGAGAAAAGTGGAAAATAAATCCACAGGAGTTGTTTCCCTGATGTTTAAAAGTTCGTCTCTTGTTAGGGAACTCCGAAAATCTTGGCAAAACACTGAATTAACAGATAAAACAAGACAAAATAGGGCGCACCAACCGGCTGAGGCTACCATCATCGGCCCCATCTTCTCACCAGTACGGATGTGCTGAACAGCAGGCCTCTCTCACCAGCACGGGTGTGCTGAACAGCAGGCCTCTCTCACCAGCACGGGTGTGCTGAACAGCAGACCCCTCTCACCAGCACAGGTGTGCTGAACAGCAGGCCTCTCTCGCTAACACCGGTGTGCTGAACAGCAGTCCCCTCTCACCAGCACGAGTGTGCTGAACAGCAGTCCCCTCTCACCAGCACGGGTGTGCTGAACAGCAGTCCCCTCTCACCAGCACGAGTGTGCTGAACAGCAGGCCCCTCTCACCAGCACAGGTGTGCTGAACAGCAGGCCCCTCTCACCAACACGTTTGTGCTGAACAGCAGGCCTCTCTCACCAACACGTTTGTGCTGAACAGCAGGCCCCTCTCACCAGCACGGGTGTGCTGAACAGCAGTCCCCTCTCACCAGCACGAGTGTGCTGAACAGCAGGCCCCTCTCACCAGCACAGGTGTGCTGAACAGAAGGCCCCTCTCACCAACACGTTTGTGCTGAACAGCAGGCCCCTCTCACCAATACGTTTGTGCTGAACAGCAGACCCCTCTCACCAGCACAGGTGTGCTGAACAGCAGGCCCCTCTCACCAGCACGGGTGTGCTGAACAGCAGGCCTCTCTCACCAGCACGAGTGTGCTGAAGAGCAGGCCCCTCTCACCAGCACAGGTGTGCTGAACAGCAGGCCCCTCTCACCAACACGTTTGTGCTGAACAGCAGGCCCCTCTCACCAGCACAGGTGTGCTGAACAGCAGGCCCCTCTCACCAGCACGGGTGTGCTGAACAGCAGGCCACTCTCACCAGCACAGGTGTGCTAAACAGCACGCCTCTCTCACCAGCACAGGTGTGCTGAACAGCAGGCCTCTCTTACCAGCACGGGTGTGCTAAACAGCAGGCCTCTCTCACCAGCACAGGTGTGCTGAACAGCAGGCCTCTCTCACCAGCACGGGTGTGCTAAACAGCAGACCCCTCTCACCAGCACAGGTGTGCTGAACAGCAGGCCTCTCTCACCAGCACAGGTGTGCTGAACAGCAGGCCTCTCTCACCAGCACAGGTGTGCTAAACAGCAGGCCTCTCTCACCAGCACAGGTGTGCTGAACAGCAGGCCTCTCTCACCAACACGGGTGTGCTAAACAGCAGGCCCCTCTCACCAGCCCGGGTGTGATGAACAGCAGGCCCCTCTTACCAACACGTTTGTGCTGAACAGCAGGCCCCTCTCACCAGCACAGGTGTGCTAAACAGCACGCCTCTCTCACCAGCACAGGTGTGCTGAACAGCAGGCCTCTCTCACCAGCACGGGTGTGCTAAACAGCAGGCCTCTCTCACCAGCACAGGTGTGCTGAACAGCAGGCCTCTCTCACGAGCACAGGTGTGCTGAACAGCAGGCCTCTCTCACCAGCACGGGTGTGCTAAACAGCAGGCCTCTCTCACCAGCACAGGTGTGCTAAACAGCAGGCCTCTCTCACCAGCACAGGTGTGCTGAACAGCAGGCCTCTCTCACCAACACGGGTGTGCTAAACAGCAGGCCCCTCTCACCAGTACGGGTGTGCTGAACAGCAGGCCCCTCTCACCAGCACAGGTGTGCTGAACAGCAGGCCACTCTCACCAGCACGGGTGTGCTAAACAGCAGGCCTCTCCCTCTCTCACCAGCACAGGTGTACTGAACAGCAGGCCTCTCTCACCAGCACAGGTGATCAAGCAAAACAAGACAAAACCGGACAAAACAGGGCGCACCAACCGGCCGAGGCTGCCATCATCGGCGCCACCCAGTGTAGTGGGGTTTGTGTAGGTATGTATTTTTTTTACTATAACCCAACATCACCTGACAGTCAATAAAATCAAGTTTTCACGTGGGCAAATATGCCAATTGATTTGGGTTTTCAGGAAATCGGAACGTTGAAATGTGAGCAAAATGTTTAAATTTTTACGATCTTTCGCTCGAGATTACACCCAGCATCATCTGGTGCTTAACAAAAGCTCAGCTGCTGTCTGAAAGCTTCCTGATCCGTGTCCTTAAGTAGGTGCAATGACATCATCAGGACAGCAATGCAGGTGAAGCAGTTTAATAATTAGAGTTGGTTGCTGGTTGGTTGGTTTTGATTGACAGATTAGGTTAGTATAATACTGTGAATCCAGCTTGTGGTTGGTGAAAATATGCTTTCTTTAAATTGTTAAGGTATATTATGTGAGTTAAAGCTGGTGTTTTAATGCTGTTATGATTCAAGTTAAGCGTTAATTAGGTTAATTAAATTTGTATTATGGGGGATTAGCATCGAGGAATTATTGGTAAAGGTTCATTAAATAGATTGTTGGTGTTACATTATAATAATAATTAATTAATTTGATATCAATTCCAAGTGTTGTTTAATTTGGTTAAGTGTTAGGACAGCACTATGCGAGGTAGTAGTTATGAACCATTTATCTCTGAAATGTTTATTTATCAAGAGATGTGCAAACTAATCTTACTCGAGAAATTGGCACTCTGGTTCATTCGGGATGCACCAGCGTGTTTTCAAGGTAGATGTCGAAGCATGTTTGCTCGAGTGACTTTTACTCGGGGTACACGAGGGTACAACGTGAAGAGCGCTAAGCTCGTGGGGCAGCTGCATGAGCATAGCCACGACGGTGCTCTTTTGCAGCATCTTCCCACTTCTCATTGTCAGCTGTGACGAAATTATCTTCATTATTGTAGTGTTCAATTTGCATTCATGCTTATGGCCATTTTCTTTGCATGAGTATGTTGGAAAAACCATGTCGGATGAAGATACACTATTTTATATCGATCCTTGGTGTGTAATTATCAAAATAATTACGCGCTGGATATGCAATTACATGGATATAACCACATTTTATTTAGGTACATATAGTTGAAATGAAACAAAAAATAAAGCATGCACGTGGATTATGTACCATTTGACAAAATTCGTTTGTCCTCGGAAGTGTTTAATTAGCCATATGTGTAACCTCACAAGGTGTCACAATTGATGAATAATAATTTTAGTATTGTTTTTTATGGCAAAGTTTTGGGAAATCCTTTTATAATTTTGTCTGGTTTTCTCTTCGGTAAGTCACTCATAGCGGTACCACTATATTAAATCTAATTGATATTTTATTATATTTATGAGAGTTATCTTCTGTCTGCCAACCTGGCGAGACAGACGGTCAGAGCTTATGTATTAATGCTTTTAACCTCAGTTGGCAATCAAACAAAAAAAGCTGAATATTCTTTTGTCACAATAATGTTTTTTACTTACTCTTTGGTTCTTTCGGTTTTAAAAGATAACAAAACTGTAAAGGTGACCTTCATCTCCATATGACTAAGCGAATATGTACAGATAACCTCAACAATGTGCACAATCTGTCCTTACCAATGTTTTCCTGAAAAATACAAAAAAAATCTAACACTTTTGAGAGTGGCGGTGAAGTTCAAGATTTACAGGCACTTTCACACTGAGAATAAATGTCTTTTGTTGAATGTTGCAGTGCTTGTCATCAGATAATCTGTTTTCTTTTTTATATACACAATGCACACGGTTTTTATTTGGTCTATTATGGTTAGAAATTATGGTTCGAAAAGTATCTGCTTCGAACAAGCAATGGAGATAGCACTCATGTCTACCTTTCCATGACGGGGGTCAGTGTTTATGATGAGCACTGTTGAATTCCCACGAAGTGTTGTTTATTTTGTTCTCGCTGGCGACTAGATAGGAATATCATCGAGATGATCGATGACTGATACTTTGACTTGCAATTTGCTGAATGTGAGTTGTGTGCTCCAACCACACGCCAGTTATATGACTTGAACTTGCTATGGTATAATGGCACTTGAACGTCCTCTGTTTTATAAATGGTAATCTAGTGAGATATTAGTAAGATACATAACACATCAAATAGATTGACTACATCTCGAACAGATCCTGTAATATATTTCAATCACATCACAAAGTATTTCAGCATCACTCTGTGTTCATATTGCAATCATAACAACTTAATTTTAATATCCAAAGAAAACTTTCGATTCAATACAGTATTTTCAATCAATCTAAGTTAGTTTGTAAACAGCCCTGAAAACCAACTACAGGGTATAATGAAATGTATTACAATGCAAATTACCACGAGCATAAAAAAATCCCAAAACAACCGTTCATTTAATTTGGTCTAATCATTCATCAGCTATAAACATTGTAATATTTTTTTCGATGTTAAGTATTGAATGTTTGAATTCTCCAAATAGCTTTTAAAAAAATACATGTCTGCCTTGGAGCATTTAATCGTCTTTAGTCCTGATTCAATATCGTATTACAACATTGTGGATGGATTTAACAACAGTTGAATATTTTGGAAGACATGGGGGGAGGGTGGAGAATAGTGGTGAAGTGGTTACATTCTGTACACTTTGAAGCGAGCCACATGAGTAACATTCTTAACCATGGTAACCGCAGTGGCAAATTACACCTCAATCGGTCATGCCCTCCACCCCAACTTCACCAGCCAGCACCGACCAGCGTGGTGGAATTGTGGTCAAACAACCCTCGCAAGTCACGTAGAGTGTGAAGGGCCTCATCCAGTAGGGATAGAAGGATAACTCTAAATGATCAGTATTCTTCTGGCTATCAATAAAATGTGCTCCTTGTTTGGATGATTTCTATAATAACATTAAGGAATTTTGAGAGATCCACCATACTGTACATGTTTGGTGCCAGGATAAATTAAGTGTTCTATATATATTACCCTATATTTTATGAGAAAGAGATGGGAAACGCTATATATAGTGATATTAATTTGCATGAATAGTTATACTCATGTCCAATTGCTTATGAAAATGGACAAAATTAACCCTGTTCATGTATTAATGCTTTAATAAACTTCATTTAGATGTCTGCTTTGTAATCAATGGTTATGGGTACAATTGTATTACAACTAAACACATATTTCATGTTTTCCATTTGTAGTAATATACATGTAAATAGAGTAGATGGGGTTATGAAATCAGCTTTTTGTGTAGGTGCTACGTGGACTATTACATCGCAGGATTGTGAGAGATGGTGGTGGCTTGTGGAGGCCCACATTCAACAGTTGATTGACCAGAGTTGATGTATAAAAACCTTAGCATCCAGTCACCTTAGAGTGAAACCAACTTTTAACATCCTATTTGTAATTTTTAAACCACTATGTATAATGTTCACAGTATTCGGTCATGCCTTGACCAAGCCACCACTTATATTCTTACTCGCCTTACCTGAAGTGTTGAAATGTTGCCACTTTTTATATTTCAGACGAAGCTGTGCATACCAGGCCTGCAACTGTTCACACTCATCGCCACACTCAGCGATTTGAGGACGCAAATCCAAATGCAATCTCAATCAAATGTTTGCCTCTTTCTTTTGGTCTCGTTTATACGGTTTTTAATCAGTCCATTAACCAATGGAAATATAACATTTACATATCATTTTAATACATTCGAAATAATGTATTGTACTCATGCACATGATTTGATGCATATGTCGATAGTGTAAGAGTACATTTTAGCCCATGAAGCGACACGTGGATACGTGTCTGCTGCGTATGCTGCATCAAGTTCACAATGAAACAGCTTAAGTCTGAACACAAGCCAGGCTGTTTAGCGCTAATTTATATGAGCGTGAAAAAACTATGAGACAAAAACTGCAAAAAAGCCCTCCTTTTGACATGTAACCATGGAAATCCATGCACATTTAATCAGAAATGTCATCACTCAATCTCTTGAACCGCCCTCCACTTTCATTGGACAGCGCGGCCGTGAACTTGGTGAGGCAACGGGATGTCGAGGATGCAAGTCTTATTTTTGGTCGTTAATATGAGATCCAAACATATTTACAAGTAAGCTCCAGCTATGCACAATAAAACACTGTATACGGTCAAACCAGCTGCACAAGTCCCCAGCAAACAGCGCCTAGCAGTATCCTACTGGCTTATACTGAAAAGAGCTGGCAGTGAATTTAATTTACAATCTGGCAGCGGCTTTCTCTTATCAAGCTGATGTGCCAAGGTGCTTCAGCACACCTAGAGTAGTTGCTTGCTTCTCTACTGGATGGATCTGAGGCCTTCTAAAAATGTACAGCCCGTTATCAAATGCAATGTTGGGCAAATGCCTCTCCACGATGAAGCACAAGGGTTATCTAACCTTTCTTCACCTTGTTGATCAGTGCAGGTTGCTGAAGGATAATGTCCAGGACTGGTCCAGATGTCACTCGTCACGATATAGGCATGGCCGGGAAATTAACTCAAGTCACCGGGTTCATAACACAGGAGCTAACCACTAAGCCACCACTCTCTCCAAGAGTTATTTAAGTGACCTTCCCCAACGTATAAGGATGCAAATTGAATGCCTCAACCGATCTTCCTTGCAGACATTCTTTGTGATGGCCATTATTTATTTAATATGCTTAATTTACTTTTTTACTGGTTCACACTGTGTGAAAGCCCTTAATCAATAGTTATTTTATAGGCAATTTAAAATAACCAACAGGGAAAAAATGGGCAACATAAAATACTGGAGCAGCAAACAAAGTGGCAAGCCTAGAATAATGATGCCTTTTTTCCAGACTGTATTCATCTATCTTGATGCTTTAAATAACCATATAGCAGCATTGTTCAGTAAATGAAGACACGCTGCAAAAAAAATGTGAATTGGTCATCCATTACCCTTTTTTAAAATGGCAATTAAAGGGCAGACACTACCCTCGCCAATGCTGCTGCAATGTAATGGGAAGCTTTTATTTTGGGGGAATTATGAAATCGGTGTCTAGGGTTGGCTGGAATTCAGTTAACCTTTGTAACTTTATCAACATGACTTGATACTTTATACTTGGCCAGGTTTGGGATGCATCCATCAAAGGCAGAAGCTTAAATGTGGCCACGGCCACCATTCAGGATTATCAAACCTGATACTTATTCTTAGCTCTTTCGGTAAAGTCACGTTGAAGGGAAACAATAAATAATAAAAAAAATATAAAACAATAAAATTATCACGACGTTTCGACCATAAAACAAACGGTCATCATCAGGTGTGAAAACCAACGGCAAGAAACATTTGAAAGAAGTGGCGGTCCGTATTGATTTATTTTTAAACGGTGTATTTATTTATTTTTAAAAAACGTTAGCGCCACGGGCAGCGATTTGGCAGTTTATTTAGAAGGACGAGTCAATCTATGTTCTGAAAAGAGGAGGGGGGAGACGAAAAATTAATGTATGCTGTTTGAAAGCCACCGTAAGCGTGAACAATCAATTAAGACCTGAAATGGTTTATCAAATCCTTCCAATGATTGCTAAGCCAGAATCCATCTTCTCGGTTGAAATTGTCTCTGTGCTTGTATATGTGGATAGCCTCATGAACGAATCTCTCAGAGTAGCCAGATGGCTTACAAAGAACCTCTGTCTTGGAGAAGTCAATGTCATGTGAGCCTACTGAATTATAACAATGATCTGCTATGGCTGAGGTATATATAACATCTAGAAATAGACCACTACTCAATTTCTCGGGGTTTAAATCAGAAAATGGGAAAGTGGAGGAAAGTGACCCACTTTGCAGGTTGTAGTTACTGTATTGTATTTAAAGATTGGTTGCATCTATAAAACATTGAGTTTATTACAAGCTTGGAATGCTTACTGCTTGTTAAAATGAGTTCAATTGCAGGCCCATTCTATTATCAGTGATACTACCTCGTTATACACAAACACATTCACCCATACTCAAATACGATTCACTGTAATAATTAATTACTGTAACTTGTTTATGCATTCTTTTATCTTCTATTCATTACACTTGCTCTTTTTATTATTGGGACAAAATACATTCAATGGGTCAGGACTATGAAAGCAGCGCTTGTGCACAGCATGACATGAAAGCAGGCCAAATTCATATGTTTGCGATTTAGTATTTAAATTGGCCAGTGGTAGTGCGTTCGGCGCTTGTTGCAGATAAATGTTTGGGGCTGTACTACGACAGGCCACCGCCCTGGTTAGAATTGCAAGGGTACAACCATGAAATGCATGTGGTAGCTTCACAGTAAACGCTAAAAATCCAATGATGTAATTTTACGAAGAGTGGGCCATTGTGTACTGGTGTTATGGTTCAGGTTTGAGAACATACTAACAAAAAAACTTAATTCGTAATACATAGCGATCATCGCCCCTTTCTGTGAAAACTAAGCAGGACCCTACTGAAAGAGAGTCTTCGAACTTAGTGAGGCTTTCCTGGGTAAATAGTTACTAAAAATAAGAAATGTTGAAGCTCGAGATCACAGACAAACAAAACAACATTTGTGTGTGGATAGTTGATATTTGCTTAAGTTTGTCACACGTATGCGTCAATGTGATAAAGTAACAATTAAGTACATTGTATAAAATCCCCTTTTATATGATACATATTAATCAACAGATCATGTATAATTTTTTTTACCGATGGTGTTAAACTGCTGCTTCTTTCATTTCTCAAAAAAAATTACTCTATGAATATGAATTGTCAGCACCCCAATTGCATAGTGGCAATCAGCATTGGGCCTTCGTTCAATTGCTCACCGTGGTTGGTGTGTGCACTCGTGAAAATAATTAAATGGGGCCCCCTATCCGCCTTGGCACCGAACCCATGGGGTCCCGATGCACTTCCACTGCCTGTGCACTCCATTGCTACACCACTGACTTCAAAGCCCTGATGAAAATTTGACAACCAAAGTGTACAGTATTCATATTTAGAGCAAATTATTATGCTGTTATGTCAGATTTATAAATACAATAGAGTACTTGATTTTCACCACAATATACCATTTGCATATTTTGTTTACGCCTTTGTAATAAGTCTGCTGCGTAGCGCAGGTTTTCGAGCGCTGTATTCAGGCACCTGTATCATTCCGTTTTCCCATCAGCCAGTATTTTACATTTGTATGGAAATGAAGTGTTCATTCATATGCAAAATAAGCAATATTCTTTGCTAACAGATGTTCGTATGATCACACTAAAATCTGGGCTATAGTTGGCCCTGGCAAATGGAGAATGAGTTTTTTTTTTACTATAGATCTCAAATTTAAGCAGCTAGGCTATTTTGTCATCACAGTCATTCCCACAGAGCATGCTTGCAAAGTGTCCACGGTTTGATTTGTGCAGGTTTCCTGAAATACCTGCAAGGCGTGACAATCCTAAAATGTCAGATAATGTATAATACAATTTGGATGTAATTAATGAAAATAGGTATTTTTGTGTGAGTGTTATTCGTTAAAATCCAAAGCTAAATATCATAATCAGCTCTGATCTCTCCACTGCTGAATGAAGACCTCCCCAAGCCATTGCCAATCCTCAAAGTCATTTGATACAAAAAGCCATCTAGCTGCTGCACACGAGCTCATCTTATTGTTCCATATCCGAGGCTGACATCCTCTTGGAGATATTCACTCCTATTCGGTATCACTTCGTCGGAAGTCTTTTAATCTGTGTATTAATTACCCTGACATAGATCACAAACGTGGACATTGACAATAAAATTGCAGAGGTGCATGCTGGGAAATATGCCAAGAGACGTAAATCGATGGATTCGAGAACAAACACATGTTAGAGTTGATTTGAAGCTTTCGTGACTGCAGGAATCCATACTCTTTGGTTCTTTCGGTAAAGTCACGTAGGTATAAAATAAAATAAATCACGACGTTTCGGGCTCAACTCAAGCGTCCGTCATCAGGTGGGAAAGCATGGTCTGCTGCTGAGGAGGCCACTCTTCTATCTTACAGTTACATGCAAATTTATCACATTAACATCGCTAGCCCCGCCCACTTCTTTATGACCTTTGGGCCACACCCATTTCAAACATTTTAAAACAGTCTGCCTCAGCAGCAGACCATCGCTTTCCCACCTGATGACGGACGCTTGTGTTGCGCCCGAAACATGATTTATTTTATTTTATACCTACGTGACTTTACCGAAAGAACCAAGAATATGAATCCCTGCAGTCACGAAAGCTTTAAATCAAAATGTATACAGTACATGTTGGAGATATCACACTGACTCTTAAGAAAAGCAAGTAAGCTTGCAAAGATTAGGTTGCAAGAAGGGATAATATCCGGTGGTCAAAAACTAAAAATACACACAACTAAATGATGAATAACTAATATAATTAATCCCCAGCTCCCTTGCAAAAAATAATTATAATATTTACGTTTATAATCTCTCGAATAGTTAAGACTACATTAAATTACATTGGATCCCATTTAATAGAGTAAGGGATAATTACGTACTGTACTTATACGGTGTGACTGCCACACAATGGCTTAGTTGTAATCTGTGCTACATGACGACGTGATCATCAACCATTGTTTGAAATGAAGTTCCTACACTTAGTAAATATATATGAGAAACAGAACATATGCACCATATATACATACTTTTGACTGTTAGGCGAACACTTAACTGTAAGAGATAGATAGCTTAATGAGAGAGAGATTGTATTTCTGCAGGAAAGTCCAATTGTACTGTTAGGCTCAACTTCACGGACGTCCTGCGATCATGGCCTATGCGTGATAATAACGATGGAGTCACAGTCAAGAGAGAGATTACACCCGCGTAGACGTCCACGCAAGAGATCAAGCATTGAAATCAGCCCATGTGCAGGTGTCAATCCACTGCTGTTAATCGTGGTGGTTTGTTTAACCACATTTCACGATGGTCAGTATGGTTTGGTGAAGGGGGTCCAAAACCGGTTCAGATATCACCACTGATGTCAGCAATGGCTGGGAATCGAACTCAAAGGATTGACAGTCCAGTGCCCTAACTACAGTGCCGCCACTCCCCATATACAGAAATACAAAGCATACTAGAACATTAACAACGTGTCAAATGCGTTTCGGCATGCGGACTGTACTGGCAAGAAGACGCTGTGGCAACACCGAGGGAGTTGGACGAAGCCATTGGCTTCTACTCCCCCCCCCACCCCTTTAGGTTTCTGTTGTTTGCAGAAGATTGTTTCAAAGGCTAAGACAATGGACAAAAGAGGTAGTGAGGCATGGCCTTTTTAATTACTTGTTATGTTTTCTGTTTATGACGTGGTCAATACTGCACATTGTGTAGCTGGACCTCAAGGACCAGGTAACTGGTTTGGAAGTGATTTTACCTCTGTATATTGGCTGATAGTCAATATGTGAATACATCAAATGAATGCGCACATACACACATGGTTGCATGTGACCTAAGGTGGAACAGACATTTGAACCTGAACTGGTTTTCTGGTAAATGGTTTGAATGCTATATGAGCACAATGACCGCTTCTCATTACAGTAGTCACTGAGATTCATCGACTGGCTTAATGTACGTAGATCCTATTTCATTGGATGTTTTTTTGGTATCGATTTTGCTTTAATAAAACTCTGGATGTACATACAAAATAGTAGCACTGTCTGATTCAACAATTGGAGATTGCCATGAATGCTCCAACGGTTTCACCCAATTACCATTACAATATGGTGGAGCTAAATTTATCTCTAAGATTTGAGAGTTCTTGCACGACTGACCATCCATATGTGTGTATATATATTTAATCACTGTTCCAGAGCACAGGCCCAATCGCACAAGCAGCCAGCAACATACCATCGCTGTAGAGTTGGAGTAGATAAAAGTTAATACATTTCTTGAGCTCATATTCAGCACCAAATTTTTTTTTAAAAGCATAGGAGACTCAAGTACGCTCCACTGTTATGTGAATACAACATGGCATGAGTGCTTTTTTATATGCGCAAGTGAAATCAAGGTCTTGCCGTGTAACATCTTACAGTAAGAGTGAAAATGGACGCGTGCACGAATACAATTTATTTGCTGGCCGCACATTGTTCTGCAGACCTGCATTGCAGTCATATATTGGGAATGCCTCCTGGCAAGGAACTCTGGGATTTGGAGTACCTCCAAGAAAATGCACCCATTGTGACTGTCAGGTGGTCAGTGCTCACAGATGTCTAGCAAGCCTTTGATGGCACAGGTTTATTAAGTATTTTACAGATGTTCAAATCCAAAATGGAGGGTGATAAAGAAAACGAGAAAAAAATGATTATTTAAAATTTACTAAGGTCACCTTTTATTTATTCCATGAAGGAGCATTTTGCTTCTCCATAGGAGAATGGAGAAGGGTACATTTTTTTTTAAAATGTGAATGATTGTTTATATATATGTTTTATATATATTTTATTATTTTATTGTTTCCCTTCAACGTGACTTTACCGAAAGAGCTAAGAATATTAATGATTGTTATTAAACATTTTGATTGTAATGATTATACCAGGGCTTTTCATTCTGTGGAATGAATATATGATTGTTATAATTGTACTCTCCATTTTGCTTCGTTCTACTACAAAGTTTCAAGTATGTTTTTATAGTTATAATTACTTTTAATATTTTATAATTATAAGATAATTTCAATATAATATTTCTGAACATCTGCAGTTTTAGTTAGACGTTGAATATTTTTAAGTAAAATTTATGCTAAATTAAAGTTTTCCAACGCCTCCTTTTTAATACGTGTTTTCTCCTACAACATCAGAGTGCAGCGCCACATTAAATACGCACTACAATGACAATAGTTTAAAGCGATTTGAAGCATGTTTTATTTTCAAAATGGAAATATGGTTTGGGGGGGGGCAGAGCTTTGTGACGTCGTCATATTTGAGGGGGGTCTGACTTTTTGTGACGCCGTGTGATGAGGGGGGGGGGGGTAAAAAATCGTCCAAAATCGCGTGACGTCATTTATGGACGGCCCCATAGGTAAAACAATTATAAGCATTTGCTGAAGTTATTTGCCTCGTAGCTAGAGCTCCCATGGAAAACATGCAAATACTAAAGAGGATTTTTCTTAAAACAAACACAAACATAATGGCCCTTAATAGCTTGAAATTAAGGAACTCTATCTAGACTTACTACCTAACACGCGTTGTCAGTCTCACCTCACCATACTTTATGCATGTGGCAGAGTTTGCTGTTGTTTAAGTTATCGTTGCTTTGCTATTTTATGGATGGGTATAAACACAAGCCAACAAATTTTATTGACTTGCCTCTGGCGTTCATCTGGAAACCTTATTGAGTGATACAGACCAAATCCAAGCTATTTCTCAGCCAAGAGTTTATCCCATGGGCACTAAGGCTTTGTGCACAAGGTCTTGTGACCATGTGGTTCTAGTCCTACTTTGTACATTCTCTCAGAGCAATTCGACTGTGCACAGTTGTGAAACACCATTAATTTCCAATTGGACCATGTCAAGAGGGAGCAAAAGGGAGCAGTAGGGGCAGGAATACCACGTAATTATGTTAAAAGAGAACCTGTGAATGCAATAATTGTCTCCAATTATGACCTTACCAAATCATTACGATATTAAACATGAACGTAAGAAACGTAGACAATGCTGTATTGATAATCCCTCACATTAGTAAAGCTGTTATTCAGCTACAATAGTTACATGTCACAAATATCCAGTCGTGATGCTGGCAGTAATATGTTATTGCCTATACGTGGCAATAATTTTTTACTATCCCAGATTATCTTTTTTTAAATATTACAAACCCTTGTGCATTTATACCTTTTGCATCGATAGTTACATATTAATGAAGACAATTATGAGTGGCCTTTCTTCGAATTTTGTATCTATTACACATATATTGTGAATTTATGTCACTATTCATAATGCAGAGTTATTTAGAATATTGTATGTTGAACTTCTTTCGCACAGTACGTAGCCAACCGTGCTAAATGGGGGTGCAAATTTTTTTACATTTTTAATAATTCCACCAGTTTGTAGACTTTGGATTCTTTTTTTTGAATATAGTCTCCTATGTTAGAGATTGCATATATTCAGTGTTGTTTTTTTGTCTGTCATTAATCTTAATTACAAAAACAATTTACAATCCTTTGTCAAGGGGAAGCTTAGGACCTGATCAGAAATAATGTGCCACTGAGAGTAGTAATGTTTAGCAATTGCACTCATGTCCATAGCGCAGTCCACCTACCACAGCTTTTCCCCTTATTGCCCTCAGTATTATAAACACAAATGTTACATATTACAGCAAAGAAAAAGTGCAATCATGTTCAAATATATTGTTGTTTAGTATTACGTATAATTTGTATTATTCATGAAATGTCAGTTTAACATGTAGGCTTTCACAACCAATATTATCCATAATCGAGTTGTTTTGGGTTAGATTGCATACATTTAAATGTGTCGTTAAACTCGCCACCACACAACAAAGCCAATTAGTAATGTTTGTCACTTAAAAAATGAAATATATTTGAAATATACACTTAAATGTCAGGATAGCTCAATATGAATAATCAAAAGCCACGTACGATGTGCACACATATGTGGTGCATACGTAGTGACATAGAATTAGTCACTAAGCAGCATAGCGCTGGCTGCTGGCAGGGAAGGGGATCTGCAGCTTGTAGCAGCAGCCCTGACTGACAGCAGGCCACGTGATAGACCCGAGAGGGATCTAGGGTAAACGTTACGGAAGGGACACGTCGAGAGCCCGCTAGTAGGTTCCAGAAGGGGGGCGTGGCCAGGGCGGAGCGGGGCCACGCTAACAGGATAAAAGGGACCCCGAGCCGCAGCTCGGGGCTGTCGTTTGGAGTGGGATCCCTGTCGTCGTCATTGCTGTTGAAGATCGTCGCCATCGTCACTGTCGTCTCCACTTGATAATTGTGCTGCTAGACGTTATTGGCTGTCTCGGTTCAGCGCCGTCAGTGTCAGACGGCTAGCGTTGTGTGTAGGCTAGTAACCAGTGTAGAGTTGCGTACAAGCGAGAGACAGAGAGTGGATAACAGTGTAGGGTGTATTGTATAAAGTGTACAAAGTGTGCTCGGTGTTTAATTAAATAATTGCCTCCAAGAAATTACGTCTCCAAGTCAGTCACTACACATACATCATTTAAGTGTGGTTCATCAAATGACATTGTGCTTTTTAAACTGAAATTAAGGTATTGTCTCAGCTAGAATGTTGAATTGTGATTCTATAAATGTGTAATAGTTCCCCGTAACAGTCCCCACAACATTGGCATTCCTTACCCCTTACATGCTGATGTTAATCCATGCAACTAGTTGACCAGGAGTAATTCCAAGGTATGAAGAAGGGGGATTGGTTGCTGGAGACGAGGAGATATGGTCCGTGGTGTGAAGAAAGATTGATGGCTGGGAATGAGGAGACAGGGATGAGGGGAGGAAATAGTAGAAGGGGCCATGTGGATAAGGGAGGGATGTCGGAAAGAGTGACGGGGGAGAGAGAGCTGTGGATGAAGAAGGAAGCTCTGTGTGGTTAGGAAGGTAAAATAAAAGGACTGGAACCCTTATCTGTCTTCACATGGTGGTAAGGAGAATGCATACTACAAATATATACAAATTACAAACACTCTACTTAAATTAATAGTTGTATTGAAGGTACCTGTTTCAACTGTATAACAAGTAAGGGAGGCAAATCACAATTCAGACCTACAGTACCTGATTGATGTGGTTATTTTCCTCAGCATTCCGCCACATGTTGGTGCAACGATGGTCTTTTTGCTTGAAAAATGGCCTTCATTCCACCCAACAGTGGCCAATTTACACAAATTACAACTTACGTGTGGCTGTATAAAAGCATGAATTCAACCAATTTGAATGCTACGATTGTAGAATTGCCCAAAGTAGGTGGGGTTAGGGCAGGGCCAACGGTGGTGAGTAAAATTTGCATCGTGTACAAATCTAAATATGAATACTTTGGGGGCATGGCTTTTTCTGGGAGCTGAGATGGCATTATGGCCCATTCTACAAAAATCCTTGTGGATATTTGATAACTACGTTGTAAAGCTTTCTCCCCCTACTTTTCGATGTAATGTTTAGAGCAAGTTTTTGACTAAAAACCTTTTGAAAGGGTCACCGTGCCCTCCCATCGCTTTCAGCAAATCATAGTTCATTTAGTTCATAGTTCATTTATTTGGTATAGCCCTGTGAGCCATTCGGCTCTTGAATTGGGTGCAACCGCAACAAACAAAAACATGAACAAGAAAACATCTTAAAGTGATTATGTGACTGCCCCTAAAGCATTCCAGACTATTTATGAATGGCAGGTGTAAGAGGCATGGTGCTCTAAACTTTGAAGAATGGAAGTGCAAAGACAAAGACACACGCATGCATGCATGAATATGACAATCATGATCAAGATGGAGAAGATGCTGATAATGTTATTTGTGATAATGATATTGCTATTTCTGTTATTGCTGCTGCTTATGTTGCTTGTGCCTTCAATTAGTACCTGGTATGGTGGTGCTTTAGTGGTAAAGATTGGTGGACTGTCACAGGATCGTCTTCATTTATCATCATTTATCATTACCATTATCTTCACCTATTATCGTCATGCGTTATTACCATCATCTTTACTTAAAAGCATTTATCAGAATCATCATCTTCACCGATTATCATCATAATTTATTATGACCATAATCTTAATTTACCATACTAATTTATCATTAGACCACTATGAGTTCCAACTTTATCATTATCATTGTCTTCCTCTTCATGATTCATCCAAGCCAACTTTGGCTGAGTGTGACAATTCTTTGCTTAAGCGAAGTACAGAGAAGGTCTCACACGGACGATGCCTAATTGGTTGCCTCAGGCCATTGGCAGGGTAAGCATGCTGATGAATCCCATGACCACTGCCCTGGCCACTGATCGGCTGTGTGGTTTTGTGTGGAGTGCAGCTATAACCATTCCACAAGGAAATTTCAGTCTCATGAGTAAGATTTGCAAACAAACTCGAGCCCCACGAATCAGCAAGGAAGAGGTGCTTGAGACTAGGTGGTAAAGAATGGACTTTCAGTGGTTGATTGCTAGTCGTAGTTGCTACTGACTACAAATGGACTATCTGTGAAAAACAGGTGTCTGAGGCATGGCTCTACATCCCAAATGGAAGAACAAAATAATTGTGCAGGATTGTGCATTCATATGCAGCCCTGTGTGATGGTGCTGTGACTCTTGGGAATAAGCTGCAATAATCACATTATCTGCAGAGAGATTCAGAGGTCAAAGCCAAGCTGGTATGTTCTGTCCTTGCATGCATGGTTTCTGTAAACATTAATGTGCATGCATATGATATGGGCACATTTAGTACATTTTCCGTCATTAAAATGTACATTCACACTGGAGATTATCCTAAATTAGCATATTGTGTTGGAAAAGGTACATTTCTTCCCACTCACCATTCTATTTGCCACTCAACATTCCATTTGATGAATTCTGTCTTTTCCAAAAAAAACTACAAGTCATATCTTACAAAATAAATCATCACCAATTTTGTTTTCACACTTACCCTATGCATCCATTCACGGACATTCACACAACACACATGATCAACCAGTGTGCGCGACTCAACCATAAACCCTCACGTGCGATGACTGGTGTTGATGACTGGTGTCAGCTGACCTCGGATGAATTATAATTACAATTGCGGGAGCATTGTCAGCTGAAATTACAATGACACTGTGATTGCAATTCAATACATGTTACACAATTGTAATTATACACTGGGTGTCAGTGTCGGGTTTAACGAAGCTCGTTGCACAATTCTTCACCATGGTCTTGGCGACAACATGCCGTGTCGTTGCCATTGCGGCACGGCCGTGTTTGTTGTTATTCAGAGTTTGTGTTGGTTGTGTGCACTTTTGTTGAAATTTTATTTGCACCATACGTAGCCAACCACGTTAATCAGAGGTGCAGAGGAAGGACAACGAACTTAACAGAAAAAGCAGTTCCAAAAATAAATAATCTTTCAATCTAGATTTAAAAGTGCATAGCTTCAGTGGCTTCCTAATATCGGAAGGAAGAGCATTCCAGACGGCCACAGAAGCGCATCTGAAAGCACAGAGAATATTTTACGTGCCTCGGTGTGTGGTTAGACTTTCGCTGGAAAGGTGGGATTCCCTCACAAGGCCTGTACACCCTGCTTTGCAATAACTTTCCTTCAGAAAGGCATATCCGATAGCTCTCAGTGGATCTGCCAGCTGCTTGGTTGAAGAGATGGATTACCATGTGTTATCGTGACTCAGGTCGGTGGTGCTCGAGAAAAATGCACCCTCACGTAACCGATAGTGATGGTGACAATGGACCTCCAATGATGGCCATTGGTCAATTGGCCACAGAGAGTACCCTGGGTTACTTTATCCGGCACTATAGGCTGGACACGTTGGCCTCCGCTGATGTCGCTTTTTGGTAGGGGTGTTCTCTCCGCCGCTGTGTAATTGATCAACGTGGGTTCCCACCTCCTCAGTTTCATCTCTGGCAAAGGTTAATCATATGGAATGGTGAGGGTGGCGGTGACACTGGGAAGAAAGGTATTTTTAGGACTAATGTAAAAAAAACGCATACATGTCACCGCCACTCCAGTTCCCTCCCACCTCCCCTGTGGATTGTCTGATCATAGGTATTCAAGAGCTGTAGGAGGACATTCAGAGTCAAGGGCGTTGATAGCTGTGAAGTTCTCCATTACAAGTTGCCACCTATGGGATTTCCGAGTCATAGGAGACTGATAGCAGCCAGCGGTGATATCACTTCAAAAAGGGCTGGATGAGTCCATATCCGCATGTCATTGGGTATAGATCACTGCAAGGTGGCCTGTACCATTCAAAGTTTAGTTGAGTTGCACACACATGTTACATGAGTCGAATGGTGGATACATGATGCATTTGTGAGATGTGCCTGATAGTGTGGCCGAGTAGACAAAGTTAATCATATGTAATAGCAAAAATGGTGGTGATGTGAATGAGATATTAGTTTTAACGTAGGTCCTAAAAAAACCTTATTAAAGAAAATGGGGAGAGGAATTCTCAGAATATGTCTTGAGTGAGTACTTGTTTAAAGGATAAACGAGCTACGTTAGTCATCTTACCGAATGACAAACGGGAATGGTCACCAGTTTTTGGGAACATAATGAGGCGATTCGCCTGTATAATCAATCTTTAAAAAAATTGGGAGGGCAAATGTGTCAGTGGGAATATTTTGCTGTATTTAAAAAAATGTTGACAAAGTAAATATTTTATACAACATATGCAGTGCTACAAAATTGAGCCATTTTTAAACGCTGTAAAAATAATTGACTTTTCTGATTAAATGCATGTTGGGGCATTGCACTAACATATGCTGTTATAAGCAAATATCAAATTACTTTCACAGTGAATACTTCTACATGTGCATAAAAAAATGGATTTACGAACAAAATTAATGTGATATTTTTCCTCCGTATTTAACCCAGCTACAGTTTATTAAATAAACATGTAGTATTCTTTGGGTCTTTCGGTAAAGTCACGTAGAACATTTTTTTGTTTTACAAAAAACTACGATGTTTCGATCGCAACACAAGCAATCGTCATCAGGAGAAAAAAAGAGCGGGAAAGCTGCTGAGGCAGGCTGTTTTAAAGGTTTGAAATGGGTGTAGCCCAAGGGTCATAAACGAAGTGGGCGGGGCTATTTATGTTAATGTGAGAAATTAGCATGTTAATGTATGATCGGAGAGCTACCTTCACGACGACGGCGTGGAGGTGGCCATTGTATTGTGAGAGATTAGCATGTCAATGTAAGATCGTAGAGCCACCGCCACTTCGAGGACACGAGCAACGGCGGCTGTGTGTGAGACATTTAACCTGTTAATGTAAAACGAGAGAGTCGAATATAACTACTAACATCGGAAGGTAGGATGGAAACATCACAGCCAGTTATGATTTAAACTGGTTAATGACGTCCTTCCAATTATTGCTCAGTTTGTACTCATCTTCTCGGTTGAAATTGTGTCTGTGTCTATATATCTGGATGGCTTCATGAACAAATCTTTGTTGATAGCCAGTGGATTTGCAGAGTACCTCCATCTTGGAGAAATCAATTTCATGTGAGCCCATCGCATTAAAACAATGATCAGCCACGTCCGAGGTATTGGTTCACCGTGTTTCAGATCTGCCTTATGTTTACGAACACGGCCCGAGACATGTCGCTTAGTTTCCCCAATATAACTACTGCCGCAGACACAGCTTAGTTTGTAGACGCCGGGGTATTGCATGTCAGGGATCACATCCTTCACAGGTCTCCTGATGACGGTTGCTTGTGTTGCGATCGAAACGTCGTAGTTTTTTGTAAGAAAAAAAATTGTCCTATGTAACTTGACCGAAAGACCCAAAGAATATGAACTCCTGCAGTCACAAAAGTTTTAAGTCAAGATTTAAACATGTAGTATTAACCATTTATATAATTTGCACACAGTGAGTCTGAAGTCTTGCATTGATTTTACAACTTTTTCTAGAAATTAAAAGTGCTTTGTAACTATTAATTATACATTGCTATTTATACTCTTTGAGAAGTATTTTCAAATGTCATTGATTTCACGAGTGGCTTCACCGTTGGAGACGCTTCAAGTGGGAGCCTTTGGTGAGATCCCCAACCACTTATGAACCAGGGCTGGTGAAACCAATTTCAACCACCCCCCTATGGACAGAAACTAGGGGGACATTTGATTGATCCAAATGAAAGCGATCAATGACAGCAGATTTTCTTTTAAAATTAAAGCAAGCGTCCCAAGTTAGGTGCACTGAAGGGGAGGATGGATTTTAGTGATTTGAATATATAGTTAAAGAGTGGAGTGGCCATGATAATATGCAGGGGTAAAGGGCATGTGAATGACAGACATGAAAGGGTAGTGGGACCACTGCTAGATTTAGTTATTCACTGAGTGCAGACTTTCATGGGAATAAATGTGCATCTCCCATAGTCGGATGTGATCTAACAGCAATCCTACTTGCCAAATCTCATATCTCTGGATACATCACTCAACATTGAGTGCTCCTGCAATGGCACATGGTTGAGTTCTAACACATCTGTAAACTCTACCTTGATTGGACTATTCATACTCTTGGGCTTGGGAATGTTTCATCCTTTGGCTGCCATTCCATCACCAGTCTCATCCATCAACCATCATCCTTTCTTGCGATGTGTACTTCCCAATCCCCCTTACTTTACTCAAAACTATATTTGATGCCTCAATGTGTTTCATGACTAATGTTTATCAGTGTAGCTGCCAGAATGCACCACAGCATACTTTTCAACTGTAGTTACGTTATTTTAGAGTCCGTGTTTCTGATCCGTGTCACAGTGGATGATATTGCACTGATTGAAAACGTTCTCCTGCAGCACATTGCTCTGTTATATTTATGATAAAATTGTTTTTTCTAAAGCACCCCTCTTTACTTCATAACTTTGATCCCTGTCTGCCTTCATTAATTGCCCAAGGTATACATTTTAGGCTGTTGTTTTTCAGTTGTGTCCTCAAATGGCTGTTTTAATTTGTACAAACTTTAAGATGTGACTTTTTTGCTCTTTATCTTGAGCTCAACTTTGCAGCTTTTTTTCTATTATTCAACCATTTTTTATCGTTCATGTTTATTATTTGTTTTAGTGTTATTAGCAAATGTCAGATGGTGAATATTTTCTCCATTTTAATGTATGATTTGATTTATTCACTCAAATTTTCGGGAACATATCTTCTAATTATTCTATGAGCAGCCTTGTATATTGTTTCCTGACTCCTCTACTCATTTGTTACACACAATATAATTGTAGCTGTTAAATATTTTATATGGTTTTGATCTTGTATCTCTGATTAGGACCTTCGTTAATGAGAGCTTGGATGACTGCTTCGGTTTCAAATGAATCAAATGCGCTTTCCTAGTCTATGTATGTATGTTTAACTTATTTTGCACCATCTGCCACATCCTCTTGAGCCTTCTGCTAATCCTTCCAGCACCATGAGTGGTAACCTTCATATCCCTGTTGGCTGTGAACTCTAATATATGTTTTCCTCTGTTTTTCCTGTCTCTGATGTAATAATTACCAATCTTCCTACCTCTGCTCCTTACCCCTCACGATGCATTGAAGTCTCCCAACGTGATGGTGTTGTGTGTTTTGCCCATTTACAAGTTGGTTAATTTCTTCAAACATTCGGAATGCTATATCGGCATGATTTACTGTTGGGGCCTACGTATACAATACATTAATGTTGTAGTGGTTTGAGAGCTTTAATATTAACTAAACAACTCAGAAATTTTGATTTAAAGCTTTCGTGACTGCAGTGATTCATATTCTTGGTTCTTTCGGTAAAGTCACGTTGAAGGGGAACAATAAAATAATAATAATATATATTTATTACGATTGAATTCTAAAATGCCATATTTGATTCACAGAAACGCTAAGAAATCCACACCTCCATAATTGCTGTCATGTCACCCTCTGCAATAGATAACGTTACTATTGGCATATATGGAATGTGCTCATTTCTCCTCACCTCAATTAATTTTTACGTCCGAATTAATTTCCCCCATTTTTGTCTTCCGTTCAGCAAGGTTTGATTCTGAAGAGGAGTATGCGTGTTTTACGTATCATCTTAATCATCATCATCTTCAGTCGCTTGGCCTTGGCCAAAGTGCAGTGGTCCCAACAAGATGCCTCTAGATGACCCTATCCTGAGCACACCACCACGCTGAGCACAGTCCAAGACGGTGATGTTTGAAGTCAGTCTCAACAGTGCGCGTCCACGTCAATTGTGGTCTGCCCAGAGGTCAGCTCCAGTCTCACGATAGGCTGTTGATGATGCGGGGCTCTGGTGCGATCAGCCCGAGGCATTCACCCGCACAAACCACAGTCGATGCTGTTCAACGATGAACCTCAGCGTTGGTGATGTGCTCACTGAAGTGGATGCAGACACCACTGTTTTCCTCCGTAGCCACGCTGTCATTGACCACGTCCCTGAGCCATACAGCAGTACGGGGAGGATGTACACTTTGTAGAGGTGGATCTTTGTTGTCGTTATAATGCTGGAGCACCAGATGTATCTGTCGAGCGTGGCAATAGTCAAATACAGAAGTATATAGTCAGTGGTTGAAAAAAAAATCCAGCATGCTCATAAAATGTCTCGGTGATTATTAGCACCACCTGCTCCTTCACCTCCCCAGCCAAAGTTATGGCTAGTGCATCCAGAGCTGCTGGAGGCTGTTGGGATCTGTCAAGTTATGGGTGCTGCTTCACAATACAGCACATTACCATTCAGGGCAGTACTTGTTGAATAAGGGAGCACATTATGTTTCACCTTTCACTGATTATAATCGAACCAGTGGGGGTAGCCCTGTCCAGTATAGCTCCTCAGATCTTAAAGCAGAGATGGGGAACCTCTTCATTGTGTGATTAACATTATTCAAACATTAACCAATGCCGTAAAAAAAATAGGGCTCACCATTAGTGCAATATTGCAATGCCTGTGCCTGTTTTCCTCCCACTAAACATATCGATGTCAGGTCACATTTTCGAAATGGACACACAGCTGAGATGCTTGCAGTGATGAAAACATATACTTCGTCGGCCATTGAGAAGTGGTGCGCCTCACGTGCCTGCAGGCTATACGAGACAAAGTCATAGCCCATCGACCCCGCGTGCTTCTTCACCCCATTAAGACAATGACCCATCGTCACTGAAAAAGAGCTTTGTTAGCTCAGTGAGCCCTACCTGAAATAAACTGACTGACTGACAATTGCCCTTGGATAGGAGGGGAGGTGGAGATTAATCGGAATTATATCAAGCTCACACGGTAAGGCAGTTCATCCATTTAAAGCGTAGTGCTTATGTACATTTCCATCTCGATTGCTGACTAAGGCACCTTCCTATCTATTGTAATTATGGAGAAATTACCATTTCAAAGGTGCTTGGGATTTTTGTTTGTTTACAAAATTAGGCGTCTAGTGAAGTTACACTTTTAAGGAATAACAATGAATATATTTAAGGTTATATAAGCTTACCATTTTGGTAAAATAAAAACTCACATGCGTCAATAACACTGCCTTATAAAGAAAACGTATGCTGTAAAGTATTACACGTGATGTTTTGGGCGAAGGACGTTCTTTACAGCCACAGAGAGTGCAGCTCATGGGCACTATTTTCGTTATTTGTGCATCACTGCCAACATAGTATCACCAAATAAGTGGTTTCATTTTAATTGACTTAATTTGTACATTTAATTGCTCCAAAATTAAGAATCTAATTTAATTATTTACAGGGCACATCTTTTTTATATCGCTATTCACAGTTTACTATATTGTTTTGTACAAATACTACATTCATGTGGTGAAATTGGTTAAATTGAGGTTGACTCAAACGGGGTGTGATATTATTTTGCCATTGGCTATAGGATGGTATATGAGGTGCTGGCTGTCATCACAAGTTAAGCTGCATTTTTTTACCATAAGATATACTGTGCAGCGGCACACATCCACAGTTTACAAACCGCTTAAAAATTCGGGTGTGATGTATACTCCTTAAATATATTTGCCTTTGAATAAATGTTGTTTTGAAATACGTGGTTTTCTCAGTGATCCATAACCTTTTGAAATGTCTTGTGGATTATTTAAGAATGTGGCAGGTTGCATGTTGTAAGGAGTCATATTCCATACCAGTAGATTTACGTGAACTTGAAGGCCGTCGAACAGACACTAACATTTAATGCAAGATTTTTAAAATAAACTATTCAGAAACTGTTTTAACCTGAATGCAGTATCATTTTTTGGCCGAATGTTCAAAAGCACATTCAATACGGTGTTTAGTGGAGGAGTATCTTTCCATTTACTTCAAGAATATTTAGATACCAGCAGAAGTACTCCGTCGCTGAGCGATGTACCTCCAACATTCCCATCTCCCAACCCCCTGGTGCCCCCCCCCACCCCTCATATGTGACAACCCCATAATATGTTGTATTTTCACTCTTGTGTTGTAAAGCAAAAACAAAGTTGGAGCGTTTTACATGGGAAGTAGTTGAGTTTTTTTTACTTAAATTTATACTTTTAATTCATAACACCCTGGGAAATATAATTACCGTAAACGCGTAACAGAAATGTTGCACACTCGAAATGAAGGACATGGGCAGGTGCTCCAAATCGAGGGCAAACACATTTATTGTGGTTAATCTGTAAGATGCAACAGTACGTGTGTCACACACAGCAATCTTCAACCGAGTAACCATTAACCATGTGACTGGTGTACAAGTGCGGTTCATCAATAACCCTGCCAGCCCCCTACAGGCCCAACTCAGTTATCGCATGCTGGTGTACACACGTGCATTGATGTATTGCACAGCACATAAGGACTTTCACAAAACCACACTTTACTCCCTTGTTGCACGAGGAAATAATTAAAAGAGTTGTCCATTCCTAATGTGCCACACTCTCCCCCACAGAATGAGTGTCGATTCGACACTCCATTTTCCCCCTTGCAACCTTTTGCAGTCTTTTTCCTTAAACTGGTCATGAAAGGAGTTTATGAAATCGTGAAAACAATTTCTCTAGGGATCGTATCCCTTCCAAGATAATGCCACTCCATAAGCTCTCTTTTTTGGGTGAGCTCCAACTCTTTGTGCACGAAGAGACGGGAGCCCAAGCATTGGATTATGCTTTTAGAATTACCAGACACTCTGGTAATAATAAACCATGCTTCACATTTTACTGACCAGAAATAGTTAGGATTCTTTTCCCAGTACCTGTTAAGATAAAATCCTTTAGAGCTTGTCAATGCCCTGTGGAATTGAGTTCTTTGGTACTTACGTATCGGCCTACCAACATACTTGAAACCTTTTCCTCACCATTTTTTTTCATCTTAAGCAATAACGCCTTCTTAACATATTAAACACAACACTAACAAAAAAATATCTTCAACAACTTAACAAGCATATGACCACAGCTTATATTTTGTCTTGATCACCCATGTTATAGGGCTTCTTCACTGCCAGCTTGGTCTGGTTCTTGTTGGTGCGCACGTCTGTGCTGAACACCGGCGTGTTGTCCTCGATCTTCTTCATCGCCACCTCAGTCGTCAGCGGGAACTTGATGATGGCGTAGTGGTCCATCTTGTTGCGCGTGGGCGCGCTCTTGCGCGGGTACTTGGGTTGCCGCTGCAGCCACAGCATGTAAGGCTTTGGAGAACGTTGGGAAGGTGTGCACCTTGCGGTGGCGCACCGCGTGCACCCTGAGCAGCACGGACTTCTTGGCCTTCAGTGCCTTGGCCCTCGCCTCGCCCTTGGGCCGCGCCTCGGCCCCGCGGGCCTTGCGGCCCTCGGCCCCGCGGGCCTTGCGGCCCTCAGGATGCCCCTTGCCTTTGACCCCCTCGGGCTTGGCCGGAGCCGCGGCCGCTGCTTCCTTGCGGGGCTTGGGCACCATGATGTGAAGACCGTTCAGATCCTTGCACGACTGTCTTTACATATGGTGCCCGTACAATTTCTTGGTCCGTCTCGTTGGAAGAGTTGATCCCCATCAGTGAACTCTGGGAAACTATCCTGCCAGGCTCGCCATTATATGTTGCACACTCGAAATGAAGGACGTGGGCAGGTGCTCCAAATTGAGGGCGAACACATTTATTGTGGTTAATCTGTAAAATGCAACAGCACGTGTGTCACACACAGCAATCTTCAACCGAGTCGCCATTAACCATGTGACTGGTGTAAAAGTGCGGTTAATCAATCACCCTGCCAGCTCCCGACAGGCCCAATTCTGTCATCGCATGCTGGTGTACACACATGCATCGATGTACTGCACAGCACGTAAGAACTTTCACAAAACCACACTTTACTCCCTTGCTGCACGAGGAAATCATTAAAAGAGTGGTGTATTCCGAATGTGCCACAGAAATATAACTGAGTACTGGGAAGTTGAATAAATCAGCAAGCAATTAACATGTTTGAACTGTGACGGTTTCTTCGTAGATCATTTTACAAGTCAGGAATATCTCGGTCATACATGATGGTATGTTTAGTGTAGCCATGTTTTTTCACGCAGACAATGGCGGAGCCAGAATTTTCAGGTGGGGGGGGGAGGCGGCAACCCCTCCAGCAATGAAAAATGATAGGAGTTGTTAGTCCTGTCATGTGATCTCAATGTGCTTGGTTAAAATGTAGCAACCCAAGAAGGAACATTTGTAAATTTACTTCCTGCTGATAATACAAAAACGAATCCATTAAAAGTTTGATTCACTTTGAGATTGTGCTAGAAAACAATCGTAAATTGCATAGCATTCAAAATGTAGTAAAAATTGGTCGATGATAACCAATTGTCTTTGTGATTAACAGGATGTACTGCCCAAATTATGTTGAGGTTGAAAGTCACTGTTGACTGTCACGAGGGCCATATAAACTACAGCACCACCAAAGCAGGACTTGCAGTCTCAGGATTGCCAAGGACAGGTGGTGATGTCCTCTCAGACAGCTGGGACCATAATGCCATGTTATGAAGCAAATACTGTAACCCATTTGTTTAGAGTAGGGGCACACCGCATAGCACTTTTTATGCTTTGCTCATATTGTGAATACGAATTAAAAATTAAAATAGTATTTTTTATGGTTTTGTTGCAATTCGCTAGCAAGTCCCTTTGTCTCCCTATGCCACCCTGTCTTTTCCCCTGTCTATGCATATTTCTGTTGTCTTTCTCTCTGGTCTCTGCCTCTGTATCTGACCTTCACAGTGGGGGTTGTTAAAATTGTAGAAGGAATTCATTTTCAATTGTAGATTTAAAAATAACGAGTAAAGTCTCCCTCCCCACACACTTTTCTACTCTGAATACATTTTTATTTTATTTAATCATGCTTTTGAGATGCTTTATTTGCATTCCATCGATGTTTTATCGTCTTTATGATACAAAATTTTAAATGCCATAATTGTCATCTGGTTTATGATCAAATCACCACAAAAATGCGCAATCCTGTCAGATCACGCAAGGAGGTTTTACATCTGTACTTGAATGGGTGACCGGCAAGGCTTGGCAGTAGGTGTGAGCATGGGGTAGCACGTGGTGTACAGGAGATGGTAATGCTGGGCATCACCCCCTTCCTCTGCGTGGATTTTCTCAGGTTTCCTCCCCACGTCAAGTCACGCATTGATGGTGTTGGCCCAACATCCCAATATAGGGCCCCCATGAAAAAAAAAACGAATCTTGAGACTTTTCTCCATAAATCATTGGCAAATTGTGTATTATTGTTTAAAAAAAAAATGTATAATGCACCGCTAAAATATATTTTTATCCTGAGATTCCACGGTGTACAGTACAATCTACCCCATAATTAACATGACTGTAATTATTAACATCCTTTAATAGGGATGCAGACCAGCCCAGTCGGTGGTATGTGCAATATTCCATTTGGTGATAATTTGTACTTGCAGTTTTACACCTGCAGACACCCTGGCAGTTTTGCCCCCACTGTGATGTCCTACGCATTATGCTTGATGCGAGCAGCTGTGTATAAACACCGTCTGTGAGCTTCGCAGTGATCCTGCGCTTGTGGGTATTATCAAGGGACATTGGACAAAGACTACACATTACATTTTATAACTCTTCTATTCGTATAATGTGTTCAGTGTGTTTACCTTCTCAGCCGGTGCATACACAGTTTGGAATCCAATGGAACATTCTCACCAAGTTATATATGTACTGTACAGCTGCTAGTAAACATTATCATCATCGTCCAAGTTAAGGTGAAGTCTACTGCAATAAAACGTCCCATTGCGAGCAAAGTCATCGATAGTTATGATGAAATTGGTTTCCTATGCAACATACACGCTCGTAGTGTGTACATGCTTTTATTGACGAAGGTTGCGTTTATTGTGATTTGCTCCGGTGTCTACTCGAGATACGAATCACGTTTTCCGTTGCCATTATTTCAAAAAGTTAAATCCATAAATGATATCCGTGCACTATCTGTCTTACCCCAGAACAACATGACTGGTGTTGTAATGCCATGCTTGTTTCATTCTCAGTATATTATAGGCACGATGCTCATCATGTATAGATGGCTGGAGGTGAAAACAAATAAGTAATGCCACGGACCTGGCATCCTAACAATCTATATCACCCAATATTAACTTCCCCAATAATTCGTGAATAATTGAGTTTATGGAAAACATTAAAAGTATACAGCATTGCTTAATTTTCAAAGGAGAAATTGAAGTCCCAAAGTGCTTTGGATAGAGTTTAAATTATTAACGTTTTCATAATAATTGTGCATTTCTTTGATAAAATTCAAACGGACTGAGTTGACAGAACATTCCCAGTTGATTAAAATTTGTTTTTGGTAATTACTCGACACTATTCGCTGATGGCATTACATTGGGTTACATTCATGTAAATCAGTTTTTTTTATCAGGATGATTTGTGAGTTTTTTTTTAATTGGCGAATTATTGTAGCTCTTTTTTATATTCTATGGATGCAGCAGGACTGTAGATACTGCAATATAATATATATTCGTTTTATTCTGATAAGTTACAGAGATAGGAAATATGTGCACACTGAGATAATAAAAATGATTATTTATTTAGATGTTCAGTGTGCTTACAAAATAATGTATGATTTGGGTTAAATATTGTATTTAAGTTAACTCTACTTTAAGTGCATGGAGCATTGGCTTCTTTACAGAAAAAATATGAATGTTATGGCTTCTGCTTAACATTCCATTGCATGGCAATTTCAATGCCTGCTTATTATATGCACTCACCATTACCAGACATTAAACTGCATCAAAAGATAATAATAGTGAGGTAATTAATTTTATTACGTCAATTTTAAGCGGACTAAAAATATATATCCAACCATAATAGTTTCAGTAAGCTATTGTATTTTCGTGTCATGGGTAAATACCGGGTGAAATTTGGCATATCTTGGTTGCAAACATGAATGTACAACTAGCTGACTGGCATTTGCCTGGAGTAGATGCAAAATGATAAATACATTGTACAACAAATATAGTATTGGAGGCCTGTATAAGCACACATGCAGTTACAATAGCCATCACATGGAACATACACAAGCAGTTTCAGTCAAATACATGTACAGACACATTCATGCACAAAAACACACACGGGGACGTACATACATAAATATTCAGTCGAATTCGAGAGTACACGCTGCTGCATGCACTTGCACTCTTCTCAGAAGCAAACGAATGTACACAATTGCTCAAACGCTCAATACATACGTACCAGATTTGAAGCTTTCGTGACTGCAAGGATCCATACTCTTTGGTTCTATTCGGTAAAGTCACGTAGGTAAAAAATAAAACAACAAAAATCACGACGTTTCGGCCACAACAGGTGAAGGGACCGGACTGTCCAGAGGACAGCGTTGGAGTGAAGACAGCCAAGCCCAGGTCACGTCCTTTAAGCTGCAAACCCACGGGTTTTTATCAGAGATTTGTCCACGAGGCATTTCAGATTTACAAACACAGACACAATTTCAACCGAGAGCATGGTTTCAAATTAAGCAATCATTGGAAAGATGTTCTAAATCATACCAAACATTCAACTATTTTTCAATTGTGCAGTATATTTATTCAAGTAGTGGTATCCCAAACTTTCACAGCAGCTTATTTCCCTTCACACTAACATTATGTAAACTCCCCCCCCCCCCCGTGCCGGTCCAGTATATAATTTCATGCTACATCATTTTATGCTAATTCCTTTGTCAAGGCGTTTTTTGTTTCCTCCCACACAGCTTAAAGGACGCGACCTGGGCTTGGCTGTGTTCACTCCAACGCTGTCCTCTGGACAGTCCGGTCCCTTCACCTGATGAAGGCCACTTGTGTTGTGGCCGAAACGTCGTGATTTTTGTTGTTTTATTTTTTACCTACGTGACTTTACCGAATAGAACCAAAGAGTATACATACGTACCATAGACGCAATAAAAAAAAAATACGTCTTAATGCATTCATATAAAGCCCTCCTTGTCAATAAACTGCTGGGTGAGGGCTATCCCATGCCGTGCGAGTTGTGGGGATATTTGACCATACTTTAACACAGTGGTCAGCGTTGGTGATAACATAGTTCAGTACAACAATACATTTTTCTGGATTCAGCCATAGCCTCAGCCACAGCGGCCTGTTTTTATTAATGGTGGTCGCTCATGCAATGACTATCCAGACTCAGCCTTACTTTTATTCTGGGAAATCATGAAGTCAGGCACATTCCAGGTGATTTGGCCAAGGACCTTCATACTTGCTTGGAACTATTAAATGACAGCTATCTGCTAGATTGAGATTTTTAAACGTACACATAGATTGACTATTTAAAATGGTATAAAAAAAATATCTGAGAAAGCACAATGGTTCGTCAATATAGTTATCTGTAGTCATGAAGTGTATGTCAAATACATATTCATGTGTTGACGTTGGAAAGGTGACCTCTTGATCAGGCTACATTGTTAAAGGAGATAAAATATCAATGAAAAATGTGTTCCTTTCTATTTTATAAAGCCATTTCATGTAATAGTTGATAAAAACATGTTGGTACTCGTTTTATGGTAAAACGTGTTTTTCTTTCTTCCATTGGACTCATTCAAAATCAGTGTAGCCACCATCCTAATTAAACTTTTTTGTCGATCAAAAATACTTGTATATTTAAAATATACATTTATCAACAGAAAATGTTGTTGGAATTAGCAAAGGAAAGGTCACGAGTAGGGAAAACGTGGTGTTGGTATCCCACTTTGATGCACACTGGCTGTGTTGGTCAATGACCAAGCCACGCGTGAAAAAAAATCTGGCAACAATGTGCTTGTTGCCAGCAGTCGAGCCAAGCAAATGATATTTGACATGCAATTAGAGAAATGCACAGTGAGAATTCCCTAGCATTACACTTGATTTATCATGCCACATGGGCACAGATTATCCCAGAGGTACAATGGGCGACCGAAAGACGTTTTCTTGATTGATTGTTGTTGTTTTTGTCTGCGCAAACCTACGGCTTATTTTTCAGACTTAAATGTTGTGGATCCATTGCTATCTCTAGCAATCAGGCACAGATGCAGGCTGTCACACACAAAGTCATGCTTGCTCACATGCATTGACACTCAGACACATTCGTGCACGGACAGGCACACGAGGGACCTAACTGAACAACTTGGCAAACCACCCCTGAGCCCTTTAACCCTTCCTGCTTCCCGCAAGCCACTGACTAAATCCATAAACTACAAATTCAAGCACAGCTAGAGAAGGTGTGTTTCACTGCATACACGTGTCGTTTTAAAGTCAAACTGCATTCATGCAGCTATATTTCATATTGTAACATGTTATACTGTGTGTCTTGTTAACATAAACAATACTGTAAACTAATATTTTAAAGGAAGAATTATATTATTTGATGTAAAGCTTTCGTGACTGCAGTAATTCATATTCTTAGCTCTTTCGGTAAAGTCACGTTGAAGGAAAACAATAAAATAATAAAAAATATATAAATAAAACAATAAAGTTTATATATTTTTGTTCTATATATATGTTATTATTTTATTGTTTTCCTTCAACGTGACTTTACCGAAAGAGCTAAGAATAGGAAGAATTATATTATGAACACCTATCACATACAAGGCAAGTGCATACTATTTCTTGCTGTGTCAAATAAAGGTGTGGTAATAAGAAATTACAAACCTGTAGTAGATTTAACAACACCTATCTGACATTGGTGACCGATCTTATACCTTACAACACGTGTGTCGCATGGGTAACGGCACAAATAATATTTGTGCCATACTTCCTAAGAAAAGCTCCTTCAAATCCTATTTTTTATTGGCTGTGTAATTTAGGCCAGTGTGGTCTGGCTTTACTCCTCGTGAAGAGTCATGCAGTTCCCCCAAGTCACTAAAATTCAATTCCAAACAGCTGTAATGTTTACTTCAGGGTAATTTGCTCACCAAAATGGGTCGTGTTCTCAGTGAGGATGAACACGTGCATGTCAATGGCCCCGTGTACACTGTTTCACGGTGATAATTTTTGACGTACCCAGTCACTCACACATTCCTCGAATTGGCCTCGCTCAAAAGCCCTGGTAATCTGTGCCTAAACTATTGCTGTTCGTAAAACTAATTCATTCAAATTACAGATGCTACAGAATGATTGTCAAGTCACTTAGACTGTCTAAATCTGGGACTGGGCTCTTTTCCCCTGATCCATTGAGAAAATAAATTATCTCCAGCTCAGCGGTATGGGGGGAAAATGTGCTGGAGATGTGTTTATAAAATGGTTTATGGAAAAATGTATCAAGCCTCATTACAAATAGGTGAAAATGTCTTGGAAAGCATTTGACTCTTGAATTATATATATATTTATCTTGTTTCTCTACATATAAACCCATAATTAAACAATACATTTTTTATATTCGGGTAAGAGTGTAAAGTGTACTTTTAAATGTGATTATTCAAATATACAACCTGTATATATAAATTATCAGCAATTTTCACGGGATTACAAACAATAAATGATTACTTGAATGCTTCTCTGTGGTTGTTCAGACTGGCTGAGATCCTCTTTTAGTATTCAGCAGTTGAAGAGACTTGAGGTTGTTCAGTGACCACAATTTGAATGTTACTAATAGACATGAATACGGCTGGTTCAACTCAGATAAAAAAAAATTGAAGCTTAAAATCTAACAACCATTATGAGCCATGCACAATAAACTTAATGGAGATACTGTGCGGGCAGTGCAGAAAACATCCATGATTGTGCTCTACTGCTATGCTCCCCACATATATGCTCGCTGCCTTTGTCAACCCACACTCACCAGCGTGCTCAAATAACTCCCACTCCCTACATGGTGGAGAGATGCCCTTAAACCAATAGTGAATTGACATTTATACTGCAGCAGATTCACTGATTTGGTGTGAGTGAAGCTTCGGGGCATATGCATTTCCTAGAATTGCAGCGGTGTCACTGGAGAAAGGTGTGCGGTGTGAAGGAGATGCTATACTGTACATCTTGCTTTATGGGTAATCACTTTATTGCAGTGGTAGCAAAAACATTCAGATATTATGGTTCAAACCACAAAATCAGCACGTTTCCTCCGTAGGGTGGACCGATATAGAGTTATATTATGACCAGCAATAACGTAGTGGGAGTTGCTCTCGCAATAACTTGCTTCGTGTCATATTTGTTAGAGAAGAGCTTCAATAAACACTTATTCAAAAATCGTACGTCTAGTCTACTTGAATTAACGTATTTACCTTTTAAAATTTTTAAGTGAATGTCACAAACTGTATATACAGTATATACAACAGAAATGTATTAGTATAAATCACAACATACGTACATTTTTTTAAATACTGTCTTATTGTAGACTGAAATGCAATCATTTATTAATATTGTGGTGAAATTATTTATATACCTTGGCAGATGGCCCTACGACTTTATGTTTTCATCACATAATGGTACTTAAAGAAATGGAAAGATAATAATGTTTTGTAACCCTGGAGGGAAGTTAATTACCTCGGACACAGACTGAAAGCAGTCATAGGTTGTACAATATTACGAACATTTATCACAGCGAAAAGCCAATGTTTGTACTATATTATTTATGTAACAATTTTAGGAGTAAGTGAGGGTCAGGCCCTCACTCTGCTAATGAGTGGTGGACCCTGGCAGTGTGAAAATACAAATGCGTTTTTTGAACACCAGGTCCTCTGAGAGGCAATTACTTTCTCAAATGAGACATGTCCCTATCACGGTTGTTTATATTCTACTCTGGTAGTGATAACAAGCATTAACGCTTTCCTTACTGATGACCGCAGGAATTTCACCAGTTTTTGCTGCAATGTGCAGGACAAACAGATACATACTTTTATATTAAAAACTATCAAACGCTACTTCAAATCCAAATTTTGCCTGCAGTCTTTCATTGATTTCTTATGTAACCAGATTATATAATTATTTCACCATTAAAGCATAATTTCATTAAATTGTTTTAAAGTAACTTATTACACAAATATCATCAGCAGCCTTGTTCTATCCATCGCTGGATGAAGGCCTTCCCACATCTATTCCATCCTTCATGTAAATGTAACAATCCATCTAGCTCCTGCACATGGCATTTTATCTTCTTTAGCTGCCGTCTCATCAGCAGTATTGTCCATTTGCAATTCCTCCTGTCCACACCCACCTCCCTTTATTAAGCCAACATGACATCAGTTAATTTGTGTTTTCTCTGTTATTCATGCTATCTTTTCCCTGTCTTTCAGTGCAGTTCCCAGCATGCATCTCTCCATGCTTTGCATACATTTCAGGTTATGCTCCAAGTTTTCAGTGCATATTTCCAATCAATTCGCTATTGAAGGCAATATCCACTGATCGATAGGTTTTTATTACACTTCAATATTGCCGAACAGTGGATAAATCTAATCACGGGCAAAAACATGACGTCAAAATCTAGTGCGTGACACAAGTAATATTATATTGAATCTAAGCAGAATCATAACATCTTTCGAGATGGGAAATGTTAAAATGAATGTCACCGTTAAAAAGTATTAAATAGCTAACATTGATTTTAATGGCCAGTGCACTGACAGTGAGGGGGCAAAATTAAATAAAAACAGAAGAAACGACTGAAACTACAATATGCACGTTGACAAAAAGAGAAAAATACCAAAAGGGATTTAAAGGTCAAATGAGAGAATATACATAAATCTGTAAATCCTTAAGGAAAAGAATGAGAACACAATTTAGAGGAAAGCGCCATACAAAAGTTATTAAATATGTAATAACACGAAGTAGCAAAAAAAGAGGCTAAGAGCTAGATGTAACTGTGACAACATCCATGGAAACAGTCATAAAAAAATAGTGGCAGAATTATATAAGACCAAAATTACAATACCCAGAAAAGAAAATTATGTTTCAGGTGAGAAGGGTGTTTTTCATTGCACACCGGAAGAGGCAAACACTGTCCAGCACAAACTGTAATGGAGATAAAGCTCCTGGAGCAGAAGGAATTAAAGTAGACATCGTTCAAGAAGCTCAAGTAACTTATGGATCAAAATTTTTAAACTTTTATTTTTACAAAATGTGATTCATATAAATTAAGTACCTCAATTATTCAGTGATATCTCTATCATTCCTCTGTGAATAAATGGAGACAAAACAGATTTGTAGAATATAAGACCCACTTGTCTATCATGATATATACAACCGTTTTACTAAGGTCACGGATAACCTAATCACAATCAGTGTAGTGGCTAATTAGTCACAAGAGCGAACCTATTTTCTAAAATGGTTTTCTATAATTTATAACATGGTACTGTCCTATCAATCAAATCAAAGACAGGACAAATCAGTTGGAAATGCTGCAGAGCCATGGAAAATTTACTTTAGAAACCCATTGTCTGTTTTAATGCTTCAGTTTCCACTGAATAAAAGGACATGATGCAGTCTTCCAAGGTCTCAAAAACCAATGCCTTAATAAAAATATATAAAAATGATCAAAACCAGGCAAGGAGATATCCTCTCGCCAAGACTATTCACAGGGACAATCGAAGATATTTTCTCATAACTGGATTGAAGATATAAAACATAGCCAGCAATGGAGCAAGTATGAATCATCTCAGATGCAGTGACGACATAGTCATTGTAACAACCAATGGTAATATACTACAGGAAAAGATGGGAATACCTTAACACAGAAAGCTATGAATTAGGGCTACATATAAACGTCGTGATTTAAAAATTATTTTTATTCTGTCTACGTGGCTTTACCGAAAGACCCAAAGAATATGAATTCCTGCAGTCACAACAGTTTTAAGTCAAGAGTAAAACTAAAGTGAAATACAAATTAGTGTTTAACGGACACCATTGGAAAACACACCAGAGTAGAGTATGTATGTATATCTAGGGTATCCATACTCTTTGGTTCTTTCGGTAAAGTCACATAGGTATATATATATAAAAAAAAAATATCACGACGTTTCCGGCGCAACACAAGCATCCGTCATCAGGTGGGACAACCACAGCAAGAAACAATTGCTGAAGTGGGCAAAAGAGCTGCTGTAACAAGAGGCTATATAGGTAAGAGAGGGGGGGGGGGGTGCCAGGGAGGAGAGATAGAGAGGGTGGGGGTGTGGGGTAGGGGGAGTGGAGTGCTGCAAGCTAAGACACGCGCACGACACAATGGCGGGGAGGGAGGGGAAGCGAGCGGGGCTGGGAGTGGGAGGTTGAAGAAACTGGAGATGCGGATATGAAGGCAAACCATAAAGCAGTTAAGGTTTTACCTGGTTAATAACATCCTTCCAATGATTGCTCAATTTGTATCCATCTTCCCGGTTGAAGTTATGTCTATGTTTATATATCTGGATGGCTTCATGAACAAACCTTTGATAGTAGCCCAAAGGTTTGCAGACCACTTTGGTTTCGGAAAAAAACAATATCATGAGAGCCCACAGCGTTATAGCAATGGTCAGCCACGGTGGAGATATTAGTTATTCCGTGTTTCAGATCTGACTTGTGCTCACGAACACGGTCCGAGATATGTCGTTTCGTTTCCCCAATGTAACACTCACCACACGTGCAACTTAGTTTGTAGACTCCAGGATATTGCATTTCAGGAATGACATCCTTCACAGATGGGATTATATCACGGATTTTGTGTACTGTACTGAATATCTAGGGTAGTTATTGAGGGTGGATAGAGAAAGATGCCGATGGAGTGATTTTGGAACATTTAAATACGATGACGAAAAGGGACATCCCAATGTGCCGAGAGAAGAAGGTTAGAGTATCCTGTGCATGTGAAAGATTTTTGCAGGCACTCACAAATCGTGTAAATAAAGATTGTGAGTATGGATAAAATCCAGAAGCAGTATAACGCTCTTATAGACGTAAACAATTATTGTGCATGAAAGTTTATCTGAACACTGTTAATGGAGTTTGAGAACCCCCAATTGTATCCATGCGATGTCATTTAAGCAGACTTGAAAATCCAAGTGCACAATCTCAGGAAGCATTTATGTTGATAATTTATTTATCTGTGAGGTTGTTTTTGTTTCAATCATTTGTTCCTATAGGTGATGTTGATGTCGAGCAACAACTTTCATTTTAAACTTAGGTGGTTGAGACAGATGATTGTATCAGAAGGAGCGACGTATATAGCTTCGTACTCATTGGTTCTTTCGGTAAAGTCACGTACGTATCTACCGAGTATGGATCCCTGCAGTCAAATCTAGATTATATAGCTTTGTATTTGTGAATTTGGTGTTGAGTCGTTTTATGTCCATGGTCTGTTCTGGGTGACCACAGTCGCACACCGGACATTCTTTTTTATTTTCCTTTTGTGCATCAAGTAACCGCATCTGTCTTGGTTTGTGCGGATGAATAGCAAAGTCAATGAGCTTTCCTTAAATTAAATGGACAATTTATTTTGTGATGCTGATTATGTAAGCATTAAATATTGATTTAAAGCTTTCGTGACTGCAGTAATTCATATTCTTAGCTCTTTCGGTAAAGTCACGTTGAAGGGAAACAATAAAATAATAAATATATAAAACAATAAAAATTCTCACAACGTTTCGACCATAACACAAACGGTCGTCATCAGGTGTGTCGTCACACCTGATGATGTCATGTAAACAAAACATGCCCATTCATTAATCGGACAGCACAGCAGTGTGAATTGGTGTGCTATATTAGTAACGAATTGGCATATTTTTTTACGTGACAAACCTTACAAATTGGCTGTGTCGGGTGGTGGCGGGTTTAACGCCGCATTTATATTAACGCGATCTAACCCCAAAAAACCTGTATTGTGGAGAATATTGGTCGTGAAAGCCTACGTTTTAAAGTGAATGTTATTATTACAAATATACTGTACGTATATTCCTACCATTTTAAAACAAATTACAATTTTCCATAGTGGCTTTTGTTGTGATTTATGTTTGTGATTTATTGTCCTTTTCCAATGTACTTTGACAGACAGCCACACAATTTTATTTTGCCATTACAATCACTTAAAATGAAAATGAATAACCTAAAATGAAGTCTGAAAGTAATTATAGTAGCTTCAAACCAAATCTAATCTAAGAAAATGTATTGATATTTATATATACAATTGTATTAAAATAAGAGACAAAAGTAACTGAACCTCATGTATCAGCATGCCTATTGATGAGTTCAAATAGAGGCATGCAGGTTGAATATACGACGAGTAACCAACTGTAATAACACATCAAACATTGTAACGGTTAACTCACTCACATTATTGAGTGGTGTATGCACGAGTATTTAAGCATGCATGTAAATTACATCTTCATTTACTTGCACTTCCTTCACCACTGCCGTAGCGTCTTTCCGTCGCCTCTTGGGGTCGTGTGATGAATCTGATCTCTCGAGCTCATGGAATGATCCGGAAGACAGTGTTCCAAGACCACGGAGTTATGGGACGTGGCTTCTGATGACGACCCCAAAGGCTTGGATGTTCGAGGGTGAAGGTGATTGAGCCCAGGTGTATTTGCCGAATTAATCTCAAGTGTTGCCTTGATTTAATGGCAGAACTGTTCCGTTAACTCTCAATTATCCATGGGTGGACTATATCTGGTTTGTGGATTGATCGTGCCTGCCGAATAAATGAAATATTTTACATGCATGCTGGTTTAATTAGACGCAGTGGCTCACTGCCCACATGCCCGCAGGCGTCCACAGGTACACTGATTTAAGTAAGCAATAAGAACAGACAACATGTTCTCCATGTTCACCACACTATACATAGGTGAACGATACATACGTTTCCGTACGCTGATCTGTGTATAATTTGCAAGTATCCGTGTTTTTTATTTGTTTAATCCAGACCACTCCTATGACCAACACGGTGTGAGGAGAGGCCTTCATCAAACAGTTTCCTCTTTTCCTGGAGAGACATTAATAATATTCCTCCATGACGTTTATGATTCTGTCTCAATAAGATGCCAAATCTTACATTTGAAACGATCAGAAAAGGTGTGAGATTTACAATTAAATTAAGAAATATCATAAATGACGATGGCAAGAGGGGGGGGGGGGGGGGACATTTACTCTATTTAAGATCTAGGTGTGCCACTACATGTTTATTTAACATTTTTATCGGGTATCTAATACTGACAGCTACAATTCACCATCTCGGCAGCTTTTTGGCTTCCTCTAGCCTTCAAATTGGGCTTTGTGAGCATGGTTATATAGGACAGCAAACAAGGAGCAATAATTTTAAATGCATGACAAGATAATAACTGGAAATGTGCACATCAACATACATCAGAATATTGTAAAGAGTGGATTCAATATACATGCTTAAATTGAGCAATGTTCGCAGCTTTAGCATAGCTGCAGTAATGCACAAACTAATTGTACTAACGAGCCATTTGTTACTCAACACCTTCTGCAAGCATAACATTGGAATCCATATTTTTACATCCATTGAAAGAAGGGTATTGTGGCCGTAAATGTCTACTTTACGAATCTGGCCATGGAGTTCGAATAAGAATTAAGATGTTCTCTGAAAAAAGCACATTAAATGGGACTTTCAAACAAGTTAATAAACGAAGCTCGTTTCATAGCGATGCCTATGAGCTGAAGCACTGTCTCAGCATCCAAGGTCTCTTCTGGAATGGTCTAAAAGAAAATGAATGGAAATTGTTTTTGGGCTTACATTAATTCACGGAGACTGGTTCAACAAATTAATTAACATAGTTGGCTGTAAATCCGCTAATAGGTAGGCAATTAACCATCAATATTTAAACATTAGTTTTAGTATTTCCTTTGGTACCATGTCCATTGGTGCCATATTATACAAGCTGCTGGTTTTCGTGATATCGTCAGAGACTAAGGAAATGGCCTGTTGATGTCACTCTTAATGTCATAAGATGTTTATTTAGAGCAGACAATGTTACACCATCTGTTGTAATTTTGTGCACTGTGTGTTGTTGCAACTCTTATCTTTCTGGCCTGCACTAATTTCTCTGTTTTGATGGGAATTCTCATCATTTAATTTTTTTATTATCAGATTTGTATCTATAATACCTCATACCTCGTATGAAAACACTAAATTTTGACAGTGTGGCAATGCTATTTATCGCTTTTGTGCTATTAATCACTTTTGTGATTAATCACTTTTGTGATTAATAGCATAATAATGCTATTCATTGGAGAGCTTACCGTTGGGTAGTTTCCATTAAAATGGCTGCATAGCCAGATGGCAATTGTCTGAGTGCACGTGGAGGCAGAGTGACTGAGAGTCTGGGCTTGGGCACATTGTGCCCACCCAAGGTAAACAAGTCTGTATTTCTCATGTGCAGCGAGTTCACTGATCTCATGACGTTCATCGTGATGGCACAAACAAATCCCTTTTAAAAGTTGCATAATTCCATGGTATTTGATTCTGTACAGCGAAGCCCCAAGGAACTGTTGTCAACTGCAAAATGACAGTCGAGTGGTTGCTGTTGTTGGTTACGTTGATACTCATTATTTTCGCAGTGTTTTATATGCAGTTCACAATGAGTGAATAACATAAGGATTGATGTGATCAAGAATACAAACTTGAGTACAAAAATATTTTTTAGGAGCCAACGTACTTTCTGTATGTTGCCTTCTGAATCGGATTTTGTGAAACAATTCTGATCTTTGGTATTCATTATATTGCATACCTAAAGATGCCTTTTTGCATGTAATGATGTTGTGATAATTGTCGCAGCTCCTAGTTAACTGATCATTTATTATATTCTTAGTTTTTTCGGTAAAGTCACGTTGAAGAGAAACAACAAAATAACAAAATATATATAAAACAATAAAAAATTCTCACGACGTTTCGACCATAACTCAAACGGTCATCATCAGGTGTGTCGGTTTGCATAAATTTATTTAGAAAACGTCATATTTATTTATTTATTTAAAAATAACGTTTGCGTCACGCGCAACGATTGGCAGTTTGCCCAGGACTAGTCCATCTATTTTTTTTTAAAAGAGGAGGGGGGAGACGAAATTTGTTTTTATGTATGCTGTCTGAAAGCCACTGTAAGCGTGAACAATCAATCAAGAACTGAAATGATTTATCAAATCTTTCCAATGATTGCTAAGATAGAATCCATCTTCTCGGTTGAAATTGTCTCTGTGCTTGTATATGTGGATAGCCTCATGAACGAATCTCTCATGGAAGCCAGATGGCTTACAAAGAACCTCCGTCTTGGAAAAGTCAATGGCATGTGAGCCTACTGAATTAGAACAATGATCTGCTACGGCCGAGGTGTTGGTCCTACCGTGTTTAAGGTCTGCTTTATGTTCACGAATGCGGTCCGAGATATGGCGTTTGGTTTCTCCAATGTAACTACTACCACAGAGGCAACTTAGTTTGTAGACACCAGGGTATTGTATGTCCGGAATCACATCTTTTACAGACGGAACCAGATCACGGATTTTATGTAATGTGTTGAAACAGACCTGGATCTTGTGTTTATTCAAGATTTTGGAGATCTTTTTTGTGATCCCAGCAATGTAGGGTAAAGTGATGGTTTTGAAAGGCTCCTCAAGAGGGTTCTTCTTCATGGTTTGAGTGATAGCTTTGCGGATTGTATAGTCGGAGTAACCATTAGCCCTAAGAGCTTGGTGTACGTGCTTGAGTTCACTGCTTATGTGTTCCTGGTCGGATATGCATTGGGCTCTATGATACAGAGTCTTGATGAGAGAATTCTTCTGTGATGGATGGTGGTGGGAATCCGGTTTCAGATAAGCATCTGTATGGGTAGCTTTCCTGTAGACAGAGTGGCTCATTGAACCATCAGGTCTCTTTTTAATTAGGACATCCAAAAAAGGTATCTTGCCATCTATTTCGACTTCCATGGTAAATCTGATGGCTGGGTGTATGGAATTGATGTGGTCGAAGAATTGGTCTAGAGCAGGCCGGCCATGTGGCCAGATGACAAAAGTGTCATCCACGTACCTCTTCCATAAGGTTGGGCGCAGAGTGGCAGTCTGGATGGCGTCAGTCTCAAATTTCTCCATGAAAATGTTAGCTATAACTGGAGAAAGGGGGGAGCCCATTGGGGTGCCCTCAGTTTGTTTGTAGAAAGTTCCATTCCAAGTGAAGTATGTATTGGTTAAACAGTGTCTCACCAGGGGGGGTACCTCAGTGTTTAGTCCTTGATGAACCAAGTCTTCAATGATTGCAATGGTGTCAGGTACAGGAACCTTGGTGAATAAGGAAACTACATCAAAACTGACAAGCAGGTCGTCTGGGGACAGGGAAATACCCTTGATTGTTGATACCAGGTGAGTAGAATTTTGTACCGCAGAGGTGGTCTTTCCAGTGAAAGGACGCAGGATTTCAGACAAAAAACGAGCTAGTTTGTAGGTGGGGGAGCTGATAGTAGAGACTATGGGACGAAGAGGTGTATCAACTTTATGTATTTTTGGTAAGCCGTATAATCTTGGTGGCCTGGCAGCAGAAGGTTTCAACGAAAACTGTTTAGATTGATCAATTAATGCGGTTGAATCAGAAATTATTTTGTTGGTTTGTGTGACGAGGCTGTTGGTGGGATCTCTTTTTATTTTTGTATAACTACCATCGTCGAGTAATTCTTTAATTTTGTTGTTGTATTCTATTTTATCCATGATGACAGTAGCATTGCCTTTGTCAGCTGAGAGAACTACAATATCATTCCTCTTTTTTAATTTATATAATTCAAAACGCTCATCTTTGCTGAGGTTGCTAGCTGGCATCTTAGCGTTTTTGAGGGTTGCAGCGATTTCAGATCTTGCTACATCTGCAGCGATGTGACCCAGGCCCCTGAGAGCAGACCTTAAACACGGTAGGACCAACACCTCGGCCGTAGCAGATCATTGTTCTAATTCAGTAGGCTCACATGCCATTGACTTTTCCAAGACGGAGGTTCTTTGTAAGCCATCTGGCTTCCATGAGAGATTCGTTCATGAGGCTATCCACATATACAAGCACAGAGACAATTTCAACCGAGAAGATGGATTCTATCTTAGCAATCATTGGAAAGATTTGATAAATCATTTCAGTTCTTGCTTGATTGTTCACGCTTACAGTGGCTTTCAGACAGCATACATAAAAACAAATTTCGTCTCCCCCCTCCTCTTTTAAAAAAAAAATAGATGGACTAGTCCTGGGCAAACTGCCAATCGTTGCGCGTGACGCAAACGTTATTTTTAAATAAATAAATAAATATGCCGTTTTCAAAATAAATTTATGCAAACCGACACACCTGATGATGACCGTTTGAGTTATGGTCGAAACGTCGTGAGAATTTTTTATTGTTTTATATATATTTTGTTATTTTGTTGTTTCTCTTCAATGTGACTTTACCGAAAAAACTAAGAATATGAATTACTGCAGTCACGAAAGCTTTAAATCAAAATTTGATCCTTTATTCTTTGGGTCTTTCGGTAAAGCCACGTAGATAGAAGCAAATAATATAAATATCACAACGTTTTGATCGCAACACAAGCAATCATCATCAGGTGAAAAAATAGCGGGAGAGCTGCTGAGGCAGGATGTTATAAAGATTTGAGATGGGTGTAGCCCAAGGGTCATAAGCAAAGTGGGCGGGGTTAGTGATGAAATTTGCATGTCAAAGTAAGATCAGAAAGCTGAGCTCCCTCCACGACGACGAAGCTGTGGAGGTGGCCATTGTATTGTGTATAAGCAAAGTGGGCGGGGCTAGTGATTAAATTTGCATGTCAATGTAAGATCGAGTAAATCGGAGAGCCACCTCCACGACGACGAAGCTGCGGAGGTGGCCATTGTATTGTGAGAGATTAGCATGTCAATGTAAGATCATAGAGCCACTGCCAGATTTTCTATTTACTTGGCTTTACCGAAAGACCAAACGAATATGAATTCCTGCAGTCATGAAAGCTTTAAGTCAAGATTTAACTCATCCTTAATTTACAGATTTAAAGCCTTCACTGTTTGTATGGATGCCATGTTATGAATAAAATAACACAGATTCTGACACATGCTATGAATAACATGTATTGTGTGCTCAGGGATCAATTTTAATCGATTGAACAATTCATTTGTAGTGTACTAATTCACATACACTAGTAGGAGGTACTCTCTCTCTCTCTTTTATTCCGGCCTTCACTGCTTTAGGGGATAACTATATACCGGGTCGGGACAGCCAACATGCTGCCAGACCCACAGCTTGCAGAAGGCGAAGATCACGATGACGACGGCACGACGAGTTCCATTACAGATCGCAGCAGCCCCAACTGAGTCGGAGCTCGCCTTTTATCCTGCCCAGCGTGGCCAGGCTCCGCCCTCGGCCCCGCACCCCTCTGGATCTCCCAGAGGGCTCCGTGCCTTGCCCACAGGTCCAATTGGTAGAACGGGCTGCTACCCCTAATTCCATTGTCTACCAATCTTCTAGCGGCATGCGCTACAGTGACTCGTTCAATGTTACTACACATTGTTAAACTCCTAGAATGATCACTGTATTTTGGTTCACTAATAAAAACGCTGGCTGCGGCAACGGTAACACAGTGGTTAGTGCACTGCGCTATGAAGTGGACGTCCTGAGTTTGATTCCTGTCCATGGCCAACACGAGTGGTGGGTTGTGTCACCTGAACTAGTTCTGGGCCTTTCCCCCCGTCCCTCCTTTTCACCAACCCCAGTGACCAGCGTGGTGAAGTATGAGCAAACAACCCTCACGATATCTATGCCGTGGGGAAGCCTTCAACCAGTAGTGGAGGGACAAAAGGCTGTGAATTATCAAGACTCTTGTGTTTGTTTTCTAGCAGACTCTACTTTTGTTCATCACTGCTTCTTCTTTCCAGTGGACCTCCCCCCATTTCATGGCAATGGAAACCATATTATGTGATCAAACATTCTGCCCATAATTTTATTTCTAAAGCAAACAAAATTATTTAGTCATGCTGCATTGGCAGTGGTGTACAAGTACAAAAAAACATTCCTCAATAACTTTGCCTTAAAAGGAACAAAAATCGGTGACGTTCCGAGCAATGGCCCTTTTCCACAGCACATTCTTATTATGCTTCTTGAATCATTTTTACTTGTTACTCAAATATTGGTCATCTGAAATATATTTCTGTGAATTTACCTCTTTTAATCAATTATGTACAAAAGCACCGAGCTTCACTCTTGCTAATAATTCATATCAACATTTTAGTATCTACTTACTGTACAATATTCACCGTTAATAGTTGTAGTAATTTTAAATGTTTCTTGTAAATTATATTGTACTTTTGAACTAATATTCTTTTCAAAACCATAACAGCGTTTATGAATGTCCTTCGCTACATTCCGAATACGTGCTGACATTCTGAATAAAATGAGTAATTCCCTTTTGAAAATTTGCATCCCAAAGATATACTGGAGGCTGGACGGCATGTTTTCCCCCCAGTGGGTTCATGCTGGGTGATTAGGAACTACATCAAAGAGGCCAGGCTGAGGACAATAGCGTGTTTAAAAGAGAATAAGTGCGTATAACTAAGTTACAGTTTCACGTTTCATTGCCTGAACTTCAGTGACTGCTTTCATTTGTTTATTGTTAGATTTCGCTTAGTTCGTGATTTTCTCAAATAGAGAAATCACGATCAACAATACCATATTTTATATATTGTATATGAAACCTATATTGTATATGACACCTTTATAACCAGGTAAAAGCCTGTTGAGACAGCGTTTATTTTGTAAGGGAGACTTTCTGAAACTACTTAGTAGAACATTCTTAGCTCTTTCGGTAAAGTCACGTTGAAGGGAAACAATAACGTGACTTTACCAAAAGAGCTAAGAATATGAATTACTGCAGTCACGAAAGCTTTAAATCAAAATTTACTTAGTAGAAGATGAAAAAAACCCCTATCAATATTTAGTATTACGTAAGCAATTTGGTATAACAGAAAAACTGCATTTTGACTTGCTCCTAATGTTCCCACTACACATAGTTTTACATTTTGACATTTTCCAGCAGTCCGTGATTATTACCATTACGAATTCACAAGGCCTCCTTTCCATGCAAGCTTCTCACGCAAACTTTAAAGATTTTCGAACTGTGTGCAAGATAATTATTTGGGGACCGTGGGTGTCTACATTGACTTTGCACTATGCTGGTAATATAAAAAAAATCAGATGCAGTGAAGAAGTGAGGATAGAGGTCATAATTTTTTATAAGTTAACAGACAATTTTTTGGGGAAATGGATCTGTAGTGGCACATCAATATTAAAATGATAATTTTAACAGCGTGCTTTTGCACATGCTGCTCGGCATAAGTCCCTTGTTGAGAGAGATAATAATGTGTTAGAATAAATTCTTAGGTAGTGGTTATACAGTCTTTGGTGTGATATTCACGTCGCTGGTGATTGTTTTTCAGATGGAGAAATCCCAACACTGGTACCCCCTGAGTGTTTTTGCTATTAATGTGTGGTAATTGCAGAACTCAAGTGTTCTTCAGGAAATGAGAAAATGTAATAACTTAGAGGTTTTTTTTGTGAACAACAACAAGAGGGGAGGTGTTACGCAAATTATTCGTCATATCTGTTAAGTAAATGGCTAATCGGTATGCATGTGTTTTATGCTCCACCAATTTCAATGAATGAGGTGTCAGTTGAAAGCTTATGATATGTCCGTAGGTCGTGGCACGCGCCTGTAATCCAGCACTCTGGAGGCAAGGATGGTGGATCACATGAATGTTGTGAAACTCTCTTCCCTTGGCCGTCGAGGTGCCATACCCTGGCTTGTCAGAAGAAGGCAGGACTGCAAGTGAACTAATCCCCATGTGCTTCCACCTGTACAGGGACACAGTATTTCCCCCTAATGTGTGTGGGTTTTTTTTTCTGGGCACTCCGGTTTCCTCCAACTTGTTTAGAGACTCATGAGTTGGCTGAAAACATCATGAAATACTAACTCAATGCAGGTCATTCCTAAAAAAAGAGTCATTGGGCTCTGTTCGGTTTTCCTGGATAAATTTTTAATTAATTACCGTTATAAAATATTATTCAGCTGATCAGTCCTGGTTTTGCTTTATAGCTGTACCATTTACAGTAGCATGGTGGATCACATTTCAAAACCATACAAATAGATAGTTTTTGTTACTGTTACCTCACGAACCTAGGGTGAGTGGTTGGCGTGAGTTCGTGGTATATGAGTGGCGGTGGTTGGGTGGCATGGGTCTGTGGTGATGTGGGTTGGTGGAAATCGGTGGTGGTGGCAGTTATGTGGGCTATTTGTTGGTGGTGGGTCGTGGTTGGGGAGGTTGGTTGTTGGTGGTGTTCCAGGTTTGGTGTAATCTCTGGTGGTGGTGGTTGTTTGGAGTGCTGGGATGGTGGTCATTATGTCCCGTCGTGTTGCTGGACTCTTCAAAGTGACTGTGCGTGCCGAGTGTGTCTGTGTACGGGTCACCGTTTATTCTGGGGTTTCATTGTTTTCTTGTTCTCCCTTCCCCCTTGTTTAATTTTCCATCTTTACTCGTTACACAGAATATCTCATTAAGCCAGATACCCAGCTTGTTTACAAGGGAGATCCGCAGTGGATTAGCACAAAATAAGAATAACATCTAATTAATACTTACGGAGGAACAAGGCAACATCAGAAGACTGTGTCGGAGGTTTTTATCCTGGTGATATAGTATTTTCCTTGATTGTGCTTTGTCAAGTGCTTTCGATTGTTGTAAATAACTGCAAAACCTTATACTTAAGTAAAATGTACTGTATATTAAAATCTATATTTTGTCTGTTTCATATGCAGTACTGTAAACTATCTATTTTGTATACAAAATATCAACGTCTTTTTTAAAACCATATATCCATACATTGAATATTATTGCAATCGGAACGTGATTGGTCAAATGAGAAATGATGGTAAGTCAGTGAAATAAATATAAAGGATTCGTTTACTAATGGAATACATATCTTTACAATGCACACTCGTATTGGTACTTGTACTGGTTATGGTCTCCACTTTGACAGCTGCTCCCGCACAGCTGGAGAGGAAGGTGAATGTGGAAAAGGAAAAATCCTTGGCATTAAATTGCATGCTGGGAATTACACGGAGAGATAGAAAGAGGAACACATGGATCACGGAACAAACGAAAATTACAGGCATCATGCCGACTCAATAAAAATGGTCTTTGGCAGGACACATTGACCGGTGGTGCAGTGGCAGCCAGAGGAGGGATTACAACTCAAACAATTTTCACCACAGAGATGGAGCAATGAAATTTGCTCATGTGTGGATAGAACATGGCCCATGATGATAAGATCACATAATAAATGAGCTGTGTAGAAGTTAATCGCTTGAATTATGTGGTAAAATGTTAATAAAGTACTACGTTTGCTTTACATTTTTGTTACAAGATTTAGTTGTGTGTAATTTACTGTTATTAGCTTTAGAGGTTAAGCACACATGCAGCAGTAATACTCATTTATTAGTTGTATTAATTTACTTAAAATGTATTGCTCCTAGTTAATGGATTATGTATTACATTAGAAATTATTTCTGCAAGCATCTAATGAAAATGGATTGTAAGGCACTTCAAACGAGAGATATTGTCCCTTGTGTTGTTTTAAATACTGCACTTGGGTATTAATTGCAGTAAATCCTGTACTCACCTTCCAGTTGGTAGGTAAATTAAAGCTCAAAGCAAATAGAGTTAAATAAATAAAAACTACCAGGCCACAATTATTCCAGAGTACAAGAGTTTGACGCGCTCAATATTGTATGTGTCCATTTATCGTGCTCTCTTTTTCATGACTTGCACTTTTTTTTCATAGGATTGTCAGATTTTATGTAGATTACATATTTTCTACATGGTTTACTATTTGGTGGTGTTGTTTTTTTGTTCTTGTCCTTATTATACACTATCCCCGACAAAGATGAAGATCCCAATTCAGCATATTGTCTTGTTGGTGTAAGCGCTGTCAGTAAGCCCCTCGTGAGCCTGATATCACACTCGCAGGGGTTGTGTCCCGCATCACATTTCAGCTGTCTTCATCTCCCTCGTGCTGCTATTGCTGCTTTGTATCAAATACTTAATTTAGGCTGAGTTGGGCGTGGGGAAACCACAAGCTAGGTTAAAATACCGATTATTTTTGGTGTTGTGGATGGCCAGGAATCAAACAAGGGCCACTGGGAGTGCTACGCCATCATTCCAGCTTACACACACACACAACCACAACACTACAAAAACCAGAGCCACAAACATGCACACACAAACTGCACCAAAAAAAAATCACAATTGAAGAATCAGAATCTTTATTTATACCGGAGGAATCTGATGAGCGATACAGCTCTTGTTCACATATGTCCAGTACGGGCGGGTCAGCGAGTTGCAACAACAAATAGTACAAAAACCCGGCAGGAGTATTAAATAGAGAAAAGGAAAGCAAGTCACTACCTCGCTTGTGCCAGACTTTGTGCACTTTGAGGACATTTATCATCTTGCAAAGCTGGGAGAAGGTCACAGGACAGGGCGAGGTGTTATGGATTAACTGATTGAGATCACAACCGCACACACACACATGCAACTACATCAAGACACAAAATAATATTGCTTTGCCATTATAAACATCGCCTTGACATATGTGCACCCTAACTAACCTGTCTCCCACAAGGAGATAGTGGAGGATGGTGTGCACATGATTAGTTGATTTAGAAGATGAAGTTCCCTCTTAGAGCTGCATCACGCCCACTGACTCGAGCGCCTTGCTGTGTTTGCCTCCTTTGGGAGAGATTATTGTGCCCACAACAACTGCAAACTGTTTGAACAGCTAAGCTTGTTCTCGCAAACATGCTATATTGGAGCATAAATCATGCATGTTTGTTGTCCAAGCTCTCTCATGTACCACTTGCTTTTGATTTATTTCAGAGAACTGATATATCGCTATAATTTAAAAAAAACTCTGGGCCAATTAGTTAAGATATCCAATGAAACTGAAAATGCAAGCTTATGACTTTGAGAGTGCAGGGTTGTTGTTTTTATGTGAATTGTTTGATACATTGTAATATTCAGGGGCTTTGAAGAATTCAAATGTGTTTGTGCCTGTGTAGCCAAAGTTGTTTAAGAGGGATACAGTGAGGAAAAAAAGTATTTGATCCCCTGCTGATTTTGTACGTTTGCCCACTGACAAGGAAATGATCAGTCTTTAATTTTAATGGTAGGTTTATTTGAACAGTGGGAGACAATAACAACATCAAAATCCAGAAAAATGTATGTCAAAAAATGTTATAAATTCATTTGCATTTTAATGAGGGAAATAAGTATTTGACCCCCTCTCAATCAGAAAAATGTCTGGCTCCCTTTAAGAGTGTGCTCCTAATCTCAGCTCGTTACCTGTATAAAAGACACCTGTCCACAGAAGCAATCAATCAAGCAGATTCGAAACTCTCCACCATTGCCAAGACCAAAGAGCTGTCCAAGGATGTCAGGGACAAGATTGTAGACCTACACAAGGCTGGAATGGGCTACAAGACCATTGCCAAGCAGCTTGGTGAGAAGGTGACAACAGTTGGTGCGATTATTCGCAAATGGAAGAAACACAAAAGAACTGTCAATCTCTCTCGGCCTGGGGCTCCATTCAAGATCTCACCTCGTGGAGTTGCAATGATCATGAGAACGGTGAGGAATCAGCCCAGAACTTCACGGGAGGATCTTGTCAATGATATCAAGGCAGCTGAGACCATAGTCACTAAGAAAACAATTGGCAACACACTCTGCCGTGAAGGACTGAAATCCTGCAACGCCCGCAAGGTCCGCCTGCTCAAGAAAGCACGTATACATGCCCGTCTGAAGTTTGCCAATGAACATCTGAATGATTCAGAGGACAACTGGGTGAAAATGTTGTGGTCAGATGAGACCAAAATGGAGCTCTTTGGCATCAACTCAACTCACCGTGTTTGGAGGAGGAGGAATGCTGCCTATGACCTCAAAAACACCATCCCCACCGTCAAACATGGAGGTGGAAACATGCTTTGGGGGTGTTTTTCTGCTAAGGGGACAGGACAACTTCACCGCATCAAAGGGACGATGGACGGGGCCATGTACCGTCAAATCTTGGTGAGAACCTCCTTCCCTCAGCCAGGGCATTGAAAATGGGTCGTGGATGGGTATTCCAGCATGACAATGACCCAAAACACACGGCCAAGGCAACAAAGGAGTGGCTCAAGAAGAAGCACATTAAGGTCCTGGAGTGGCCTAGCCAGTCTCCAGACCTTAATCCCATAGAAAATCTGTGGAGGGAGCTGAAGGTTCGAGTTGCCAAACGTCAGCCTCGAAACCTTAATGACTTGGAGAAGATCTGCAAAGAGGAGTGGGACAAAATCCCTTCTGAGATGTGTGCAAACCTGGTGGCCAACTACAAGAAACGTCTGACCTCTGTGATTGCCAACAACGGTTTTGCCACCAAGTACTAAGTCATGTTTTGCAGAGGGGTCAAATACTTATTTCTCTCATTAAAATGCAAATCAATTTATAACATTTTTGACATGCGTTTTCTGGATGTTTTTGTTATTGTCTCTCACTGTTCAAATAAACCTATCATTAAAATTATAGACTGATCATTTCTTTGTCAGTGGGCAAACGTACAAAATCAGCAGGAGATTAAATACTTTTTTCCTTCACTGTAAGTATATAAGCCAGCTTAAAATTGTTTTTAATTGCAGGTCTATCTGTTTCTGAGGTAATTTATATATTTATATTAAGGACAATATTTGTAAATGACAGGGGATATAAAAGATGTAAAGTTGTGAGCTTGAAAAAGGCCTTACGAATTTTAATCCATTTTACACCACCGCTTTCTGTTGTAACATTATCCTGCAATTCAACATATACACTTCACGTACAGTAAAATATTATCTTGTTTTTTAGGATTTGTTACATTCAATAAAACATATTTTGGGATCTCTAATGCTTTTCTATGCATAGAGTCATTACACACCTTTATTTGCTCAGATTATGTCTTCGACGGGAGAAACTATGGAATTATAATAAATATTTGCAAATGTTTAGCGTTGCAAATCTTAGGTGGCAGGGTGGCTGAGGAGTCAAGAACATTTAACTGGCACCATTGTGACAAATATTTCTGCAGAAAGACACGTGTGAATGGGACAGCAGCCCTCGGTGTCAATAACAAGTCTCTTTAAGTGATCTCAGAAGTAGTTCTGCATTTTGTGCTTCAGCGGGTCATTCTCTATCCGGGTAATATGCACCGCTCTGTGAGAGTTCCAAATAGATATCCCTTCATCTCATGTCGTTGCGTCAATATAGCAATAGGAATAGAATTGCTGGAAAGACTTTTTTATATTTTTTATTAAATTCACTTTCAGGAGGTCTTCCTGGGATGATTTTAGGTGACCCGTATCCTATATTGCTCACCCAGCCCAGTGGTAGCGTAAGCAGCTCAAAATCAGAGTTCAAATCATGATCAGGATCGTTGACACAAGCCTTTGTTGTTAACTCAGCGCTTTATTGACTCAAAGATTGATCCATTCAGAGTCAATACAATGAGTATCTCTTTGTGGAAAAGTCAGCAGTGGTTATAATATTTAAAGATTCGTCCCCACCATAGGAATGTGACATTTTCACCACTGCCGCAGGCCTGTAAAAAGAAAGTGAAGTGACTGAGTGGGAAACAGAGTTTAAATTCTGTTGCTAAATGGCGTTTTTCTACAATTTCGCAATTAAAATGTGTTGCCGAATGCACGTATTCGGGGAGATTTAGTAGTTTCTCAGATACATTAATTTATTACCAGAAAATCTAAAATGTCTTTATCGTAAAATGTTAATAATCCATGTTGACGTAATTGTTGATCCCTTAAACCGTGGGAGATGTTCAAATTCGCGCCACCGCAGTAATTTGTGGATTTCAGGAGTTTTTAGAAGTGTGACTGCAAATCCCCAGGAGAAACACGGAGTGCAGGAGAAGCATGACACGTAACTACCGACTCCAATATATAATCTGCAGGAAAAAAAGAAGTGGACTAAAGGAGTTTCACCATGTTTTCCTTAAACGCAAACGGAGCAAATCTGCCAAATTGGTCTGCGTTAAGTAGCAAAAATCATATAACTACTCAACTGATTACACCAGCACAGCTAGCCTGTGCAACGTAACCAAAATAAAATAAAAATTGTCTGCAGCGTACCTCGCTTTTGTATCTCTTGAGCTCATTCTGTCTAACTGCATCTCCCTCTCTGTGTTCCTCACGTAACACGCAGAAAGACGTGTTTATAATTCACAAAGAGAATGGTTTGTTTTAAGTGTGAGGCTGCTTTTAAGCTAGGCACGCTTAAACAAAGTCAGCTCTGCACACTTCAAATAATCTGGTGGATTATATTATTGAAGTTCAACTGCAATTGCCTTAGAACCAATCACACGTATGCATACACTCTTTATGCGGCATAACACATCAGTGTTGTAGATGTGAGGTTCATAAACATATTAACAAGGCATGTCTCTCTATGTGAGATTTATTTTTTATATATGCAAACGTATGCAGCAATTGATAACATCTATCCGAAGTCTTGACTTAACAACAGATAACTAGGACGTTTCGATCGCAATGCAAGCGGTCGTCTTCAGGAAAAGGAGCCCCCCTTTTCTTGAAGACGACCCCCCCCCCTTTTCCTGAAGACGACCGCTTGCGTTGCGATCGAAAAGTCGTAGTTTTATGTTATTTTTGATAATTTTGTTTGAACCTATCAACGTGACTTTACCGAAAGACCCAAGAATATCTATCCGGAGCTCTTTACATTTGGCCCAATATGTAAAGAATGGGCCATTAAGTAAGGTAATAGTAAAACCATTAAATTATATAAGTGTATCGTTATCAATACAAAGACCTAGTGTCAATTTTCTTAATTTCTCCTCCATTTTCAATTTAAAATATTAAACTTTTCACTTTGGTTGTAGTTCCAGAAATAACAAGTTATTGTAGTTGTATTTTAATGAATGTATTTCAAAATTACATTAAAACTGAAGAAATAATATATTTCACTGCATGGTGATCTGCATATTTGAAAGGTGAAGGTACATACTCTTTGGTTCTATTGGGTAAAGTCACGTAGGTAAAAAATTAAATAGCAAAAATCACGACGTTTCGGCCACAACACAAGCGGCCTTCATCAGGTGAAGGGACGAGACTGTCTGGAGGACAGTGCTGGAGTGAAAAAATCCACGCTCAGATCACAACCTTTAAGCTGTGTGAGAAGAAACAAAGCGCCTTGATAAAGGAATTAGCATATAATTTAGCATTGAAATGGCTCATTGAAATAGCTAAGTTAAAGTATACACATCCGCAGAGGCACCCCTTGACAAAGGAATTAGCAGAGAATTTAGCATTGAAATAGCTGAGTGATTAGCTTGTAACTGGTCACAGAAATAGCTATGTTAAAGTCAGAGCATATACATTCACCGAGGCACCTAGTACAAATCAAACAGGAGAATTTAGCGAAACACAACCACGCCCAGACCGCGGACCTTTAAACTGTGTGCGAGCTAACAAGGTGTCCTGACAAAGAAATTAGCATAAAAATTAGCATTTGATTGGCCGATTTTAGAAAAGAGGTGGTGTACGTGCCGGTGGACTTGCCGTTTGTCGCGGGGGGGGGGGGGGGGTGAGGGGGAGTTTACCTATTGATGGTGTGAAAAGGGAATTTATAAGAGCTGCAAAAGTTTGGGGTACCACTACTTGAAAAATATACTGTACCATTGAAATTAGTTTAAGGTTTAGTTCGATTTAGAACATCTTTCCAATGGTTGCTTAATTTGAAACCATCTTCTCGGTTGAAATTGTGTCTGTGTTTGTAGATCTGAATTGCCTCGTGAACAAATCTCTGATAAAAACTCGTGGGTTTGCAAAGAACCTTGGTATCGGAGAAAATTATACCGTGATCACCCACAGCGTTGTAACAGTGATCAGCCACGGCAGAAGAATTCGTTTTGCCGTGTTTCAAATCTGATTTGTGCTCGCGAATTCGGTCAGAGACATGTCGCTTTGTCTCCCCGATATAGCAATCACTGCAGGTACAACTCAATTTGTAAACCCTGGGGTACTGTAAGTCAGGAATGACATCCTTCACGGATGGGATCAGATCACGAATTTTGTGTACTGTATTGAACCGGACCTGGATCTTTTGTTTGTTTAGAATTTTGGAAATCTTTTTTTATTAACGCCTGCTATATATGTACACCACCTCTTTTCTGAAATCGGCCAATCAAATGCTAATTTTTATGCTAATTTCTTTGTCAGGACACCTTGTTTGCTCGCACACAGTTTAAAGGTCCGCGGTCTGAGCGTGGTTGTGTTTCGCTAAATTCTCCTGTTTGATTTGTACTAGGTGCCTCGGTGAATGTATATGCTCTGACTTTAACATAGCTATTTCTGTGACCAGTTACAACCTAATCACTCAGCTATTTCAATGCTCAATTCTATGCTAATTCCTTTGTCAAGGTGTGCCTCTGCAGATGTGTATACTTTAACTTAGCTATTTCAATGAGCCATTTCAATGCTAAATTATATGCTAATTCCTTTGTCAAGGCGCTTTGTTTCTTCTCACACAGCTTAAAGGTCGTGATCTGAGCGTGGCTTTTTTCACTCCAGCGCTGTCCTCCAGACAGTCTCGTCCCTTCACCTGATGAAGGCCGCTTGTGTTGTGGCCGAAACGTCGTGATTTTTGTTATTTTATTATTTACCTACGTGACTTTACCCAATAGAACCAAAGAGTATGGATCCTAGCAGTCACGAAAGCTTTAAATCTAGACGTGAAGGTACAGCCATGATGGATTGGCTTCTGCTGTCAGAAGGGGCCTCTATTGGAGGGTGCTCAAGAAGCCCCGCCCCCCTCGACAGGGCACTCAGCCGACCCTTTCACACTGGGCTAACGTCTTGGAAGCGGTGGCAGTTGTCCACGCTCGACCCCACCGTGCACGATCTACACACATCGACTGACCCTGGTCTACCCATTACAGTGCAAAAATGTAAAATAATATACTGTACTTTTAAGATGTTTTACGTGATGGAACTTTAAAGGCATCTTATTGATAAACAATTAGTTACCTGTTATACTCTTTGGTTCTTTCGGTAAAGTCACGTAGGTATAAAAATAAAACAAAAAAATTGGTTATTGCAATGCTTATATTTTTAGTTTTATTTTAATTTTTACGCCTATGTGACTTTACCAAAAGAACCAAAGAGTATGGATTCCTGCAGTCACGAAAGCTTCAAATCAAGATGGGTTACCTTTTACTTTGGATAAGTAAATGTAGCATGCAAATTCTGTGGCATTGTTATCCGCATCTTTGTAATTTCATGAACATTAATAATTACGTGAAGTGGTGGTGCAGTGGTTAGCAATAAGAACCAAGCAATCTGCGTTGGAGCGCTGCCCTTGGCTGGCATCAGTGGAGATTAATATCTAATCTGGTTCTGGGCACCCCTATCACCAATCTGCACTGACATCCATCGTGAAGCATCGTCAAACAACCCTCATTACCGACACAGTATGGGAAAGCCTTTATATAGCAATTAATAAATGAAGCAACCTACAAAAGGATGCTCTTTTTGAACAGCACAATGAAAAACAATGAGGATATTCAATGGCCCGTGTCTCCACTTGCACCATAGCTGGATGATTTCATTATGCAGGAAAATATTAATCGATAAAGAAAGGTGACGTCTTAATCTATTCAATAGTTTTATTTTTCTAAGCAGAGCAGCCCTTTACATTAAATATTTATATTCTGAGACATCCGATATACGACTGCCGAGCTGCCAGCACACGAACGCACCCTTTATGAAGAAAGCATAATTTCCAGTAAGTGCACCTTCGTGAATTCCAATTTAATCCAGTACAGAGTGTGCGGTTACTTAATATAAAATGTATACCCGTGGAGTAACGGTGAGTAAACAGGACTGGGTCCCCTGGCACGACAGTTGAAACAATGGGCACGCTTCTTAAAATCCACACCAGTAGAATCGTATAGGTTATTCGCAACTCTGTTACTTGAGTAAGCAGAGTACTGTCAAAGAGTAGTGCCTTGTTCAAGCTGATATATATTTAGCATTTTTTAAAAACAATTTAACAGCATAAATGAGATCGTTCAAACAAAAAAAATTCCTGGCCTCTTGCACGCACCCGAAAACATGATTTCACCTGCACGTTTCATGATTGTGCACATTCATTCACTATATCTCTGGTCTCTCGACGTGAAGAAGGGCTATTGCCCAAATATTCACCACCAATATACTTTTTTCAGGCAGTGTTATTGACAAATATGAGGGGGTTTGTTTTGTTATTTGTACGTGTGTCCCACAGCCAATGCATTGATATCTTAGTTTGAAATAAGGTTTACCTGCGTGAAGTTTATTAGCCAAGTTGCAAAATTAGAATACGTCCATACGAGTCACTCCTGTTGGGCCAGCGGAAAATCATACGACGCTGTCTGCATCTTAATCGTGAGTGATACAGAAAGCATTCTTATTCAGCCACAGCTGTCTAACACATGTGCTTTTTGAGTTAATCCTGAGCAATGCTGTAACGTATATTGCTCGTGGTACCTTTATATTTATATGTGATGTGGAGCATCCATTGTAGAATATGTACCACCCCACACGGAATACGTACACATATTTTAGAATTATCATTAGAATTATCATTATTATCGTTTTTTAATACATGTATGATGAGAATAACAACTATAAAACACCTACCTGGAAGTCAACACTGAATAATAAATATACTCTGAAGTGCAACAATGCATCGATCCATCGATGCTCACGAAACATACATCAAATTGCATATGTAACAAAAATCAAGGATTTTATATTCATGTAAAGTGTTGTTGTAATTGGTTAATGAGATCCTTGCAGCTACTAGACACCGCTACATTCACCACATTGTTAGAATATATACTTGATGATTGAATCGTGGCCGTCTATCACAGCAGTTAATCAAATGCTGTGGTGTAATATTTAGAGAGTAGACGTCATTGAATAGCAATGGCTCGTAAGGAATATTGAAATAAATGTTATTTTTAAAATTCCTTTCCATGAATCTTAAATGTTGCGCATTATGCTAATATTTACAGTTCACAGTTTAAGCCGTTTAAGTTTGGTCCACGAGATACATTTGGTCCACTCACTGGATCGAGTCTGCCTGTGGATTGAATCCATCTGTGCTGAACATTTGTGTTACCCTTTCCTGTATAGATAGGTTTACTTCAAGTATTGTACTCTGGAACTGGACTCTCTTTAAAAAGAGTTGTGAGGCTCAGCGAGGCTTTACCGTGGAAATTATAGGCATTATAGTAATTGTAAAATAGAAATACACATTTATTTAAACATCTATGTAATCCAACATGGGCTTTTAAATGTCAGAAATACAACATTGTGTTTTATTTTAACATTTTCCTCACATATAACGTTTCACTTAATAGTTTCAGTGATAATTCATTTTCACAATTGTATGTAAAATGTGTTCACGTTGCGAGTTCAGATGTTATCGCATACTATGTATGGAGTCAATGGCATTGGGGACTAAGGAAGGTCTTTATGCTGCTGCTGGCTTGTGGATGCACATTCCAAGTCGTTTATGGATATTTTTACTCCAGTGTCCGTCACGGATGAATGCTCTTTCCTAATTAACGCGAGCTGCCACTAACTGTCTGTGGCCCCTCTGTTTCCTTTCTGTCATTGCACTCATAAAAAATAGCAGCTAGCAGCTGTTCATCTCGGAGTTTCGCTCTTCTCAGGTGCTGTGTTTAATAAATTGACTGTGTATTTATGCAGTGAACTGATTATTTTCGCTTAGAGTTTTACCCCAGGCTTCGAGGAGACATGGATGACACTGATTTAAAATTCCAACGCCATCTCCCATCGACTCAGCAACTATATCCCCCCACCCCATTCTTTATTCTAGTACAAGAGCTGCAAGATTACTATATGGCATGCAGACAAATTGCTACATTAATTATGTAAGGGCTTGTGATGACTTCACGCTGATCACTGGATTTTCGAATGGCAAACCCAAACAAAGTCTCAGAGAGGTCCAACGGTTGGAATTAATTATTTGCTTCCTGGCAAAGATGGATTTTAACTCATTCCAAACACTGTACACGGCTTTGATTTATCTTCCTGCCTTACCCTTTGTACAATTTCTTATATTTTTTTATTCTGCGTTTCTACAGCATATTAGTTTGCAATGTTATTTCGTCAATGCTTGTAAGTATTGTGCTCGAATAATTGTGTACATGAGTACAAGTACCAAACTAATGAAAGGTGTGACGCGTGAATTGATGCATTTTGAAAAATTATTTAAAATGAGCTTAACGTCTCGCAAAAGATAAAATAAATATTTGCATTTGATATTGTGATTGGAATAACCATACATACTGTATATATGTTTTATTGTTTATGTTATATTGGTATTCAACATAAATGGCACCAACATTAAATAGTGCACATTGCCAACTAAAGGCACATGTGTTTAAATTATTCTTTCAAATTTAAACGCTTGAGTACGCAACGAGCCATTTCCTCTAAAGTGTATATTCAGCGGTATGTTGTGCTTTTTCGGACTTTGCACTTTGAAATAAAGTGCGTTGTGTAACATCACATGGTAAACATCTGTACAGAATAACGTGAAATCTGCAGTGTTAAATTTGTCAAGGTAGAAGTACAATTCATGCAGTAGTTAGAACCAAATAAATAAATTTATAAGACTGTAGAATCATATTTACCTATTAAATAAGCCTTGTTCAGATATATTACATTTACATACAGCACGATGCATGTACATGCATCTTATGCACCTTTATAGACTGGTTTTAAAAACAAAGAAAAATACTGTAACAATAAGATACTCACCTTAGTCTATCCACTGTTAGATTAAGGGCTCCCCATGGTGTGTCAGTCATCAGGGGTTATTGGCCATACTTCATCACATTGGTCAGTGTGGGTTGATGAAGAACCGATTCAGATATCACTTGCCTCTGATGGTAGCCGTCCCTGGGAAACGAACTCAGGGTTCTGGGTTTCTAGTGTGTGTATGTATGTTGTATGTAGCCAACCGTGCTAATCCCAGGTGTGGGTGGAAGGACAACAAGTTAAACACAAATAGCCGTTTTCAAGAAACGAGTTAATGTAGTGCACTCATTCCTAACCCATCTCTTTATTATCTCTGGAAAAAAATATATATAGTGAGTTTAAGCAATTACTGCACATGCAATTTAAAATGCTGTAATCCTTCAAGTCTAGGGCAACACAGATGATACCAGTGACATCGTAGCTGGAACATTTTGAGATGCAGTCTGTGCCAGTGTCACAGGAGAGGCTTTCATGGTGAAGTCCTGTCTGAGGGAAGATTTAACAACTGTCTGTGGGATTGCAAATAACAAAATCCCATTCTATACAATACTTTGTTTAAAACCGCGACGTTAAAACTGTCTTTATATTTAAATGATCAAACATTCCTGTTACCAGAATACCTGGACCAAAAAGTCAATAAGTAAGAGGTATCATTAAGTATGGGGTGGGGGGGGCAAGCAATCTGAATATCCCCCTCTAAAAATCACAACTGCACATTAAACTAAAAAGCTTGGATAACTAATTTCCCATTAAAAGTTTTTTTTTTTTTAAACTGATCGTGATGTGTGTGCATCGCAGTGATCGGTATATATTAAACAGCAGTCACATAAACGATCAAGTGCAGAGTACATCACTGAAAACAAATAACCACAAAATATATTATTCCTCAAAACTGAACCTTGAACCGATATTGATTTTGCATTGTGTATTGCATTGTGAGTTTTTGACCTTAGCAATGGGAACAAAAAAAGTGATTTCCTCTACAATATAGCAATCCGATAGGCTGCACACAAATGCAATGTTCCTTGAAAAGATCTGTACTCATTTTATGCAGCCAAGAAGCCTTCTATCTGCAACAGTTGTATGAGTTCTCAAACAATTTCCTCACTCAATACAGGGCTCGAGCTCTGCTTCAACAGAACCATTTTTGTCATTATAATCTAAAATAAGTGTTCAGAAAGATCAAAAGAGCAGTGTGATATTATATCTTGACAATTGACGTAGCTATGGTTTTTGCTCTGTCTCAATTAATCATGAAGAGCCTTGAATTGGGGGCATAATTGTTCAAATGTCTGTTGTGGCACTATTGCTTTTCCAGCCGGGTGGCACTGCAGTTTGAGCACTTGGCTCGCAATTGGAAGGTCGCAGGTTCAAATCGCGTTTGAGGCTTGTATAAATCCTGTATTTTCCTCTGGAGGCCCAAAGATTAATAACCACTTTGTGGAAAGTCAGCGATGACTGATAAGACTGACGAATGCCGTGAGAACGTGAAAATTCCACCGTAGGAAGGGAGTGTCCCACAAAAAGGAGTAGCGTCCCATTACCCATTCGAGCAAGGAGATGCTGTGATTTTTTAAAATATTGTATAAAATCTTTATGATTTATACAGTACTCTGTTTTACAAGTAAATTATTTAAACATGTAACATGTACCGCCTCTACTGTACTGTACTTCTACTGCTTTTTCAGCTCTTGCATACTGAATATCTGCTTGCAATTTATTTGAATAATCCAAGTAGATCATCACTAAAGGACAGGTTTTTTCTCTTTAAATGAAACAACATCTGCTGACAATCACGTGCTACATTACATAATTACAGAAGCATTATTGTACATTAATCTCTAACATTCAAGATGAAGTCAGAAGAAAAATGCATTTAGCTTACCGATGCACGTTCTCCCTGTAATATTCCTGATGCGCTGACATATAATAACTGGTATGTGATCATGGAATTGACTGTAATGACTCGTGAAGGTGTCATTGTTTTGAATTGATCACATTCTTCGGCTTAATTGCTTCAGCAGGTAGTTGTATTTACGTACTGATCCAGGTATTTTGTAAACAATTGCCTGACCATTAAAGGCTTTGACTGGTTTATCTCTAGAAGAATAATGCCCCTTGAAGGTTTGGTGAAAAGATGGGGGAGTGGTTTGAGAAGCTTGAGGGGAAAATGTATAGAGAGGTTGGGGGGGAGGTGGGTAAGAAGTGTATTTGGCAATGTTCAAAATAAATATTAGCTGCCCTTATTTTTAGTCTGAATGGCATTATATTATCATTACTTTTTTCAATTTGAGTGTTTAATGTTAGCCTTTGCTTAATTGACCAAATGATTTAAACTATTTCAATATTATTGTTCTGGGGACATACACTCTTTGATATATGCAATGTTAAAAACTTTATTCTAAAAACATGACAATCATTTACCAACCTTCTGGCTTTCCATTTGTACTTTTGCAGAAATAAATACAGTACTTTCAACTTAATATGAAATGGAATATTATTGCACATAATATACAGGTCTGCTAGATATCATGATGGATGCATTTGACATTTTATAACAGGACTTGCATGATATATTTTCTTCTTCTGCGAAGATAGCTATTTGCAAATTGGAACAAACAGTCTTCTTGGCTCATCTGTCAATGTCTCATGTCCACACCTATCAGTTTAATGACACAAGAGAAGATGTATGGCTAACACATAGTTCAAACTCAAAAGGTTTACAAGAGATTTCACATGCAGCTGACATCTAAATATTACACGCCAAAAACAATCAATAACCATGAGATACAACTGTGCTGGCAGCGATATGCTTTTACGTGTCATCGTTGGTAAAAAGCAATATTAATTTTCAAAAAAAGAAATTTAAGTACAGTATTTGCATGTAAGCCAGAAGGGTGATTGGAAGAAATGTTTTCTTGATCATTGATTAAGTTTCACAACAATTGAAATATAATTTATGCTTCACTGTTTTCATATTGTAAACATCGAGTATACTCTATGGTTCTTTCGGTAAAGTCACGTAGAAAGAAAATAAATTAAATTATATAATACGACATTTCGATTGCAACAAGCAATCGTCATCAGGTAGAAAACAAACTGAGTAAACTTAGAAATACAATGCAATACAACACAGAGAGTCGGCTAACACAACAGTCAACACCCTACCTGGTTGATTACGTTCTTACAAAGATTGCTAAATTTGAGAGAGACAAAAAAGAGACACGGAGACACACAGACAGACACACAAGCAGAGAGACAACACAGAGACACACACACAGACACACAGAGACACAACGCCTCTGTGTCGTGGCCTTAAATAGAGAGAGAGGGGGGGGGGGCAGAGAGAGAGGTGGGGGTGCTGGAGCAGAGAAATTAACATGTCAATGAGAAAGTTGTGTGGAAATCCACCCCACGGCAGCCGGGGGAGAGAAAGACCCATAGAAGCCTGGTAAATTTCGATTTAAAGCTTTCGTGACTGCAAGGATTAATCTTCTTTGGTTCTTTCGGTAACGTCACGTAGAATGAGAATAAAATAATGAATTGATAAAATAAAATAACACAATAATATTCTCACGACGTTTCGGCCACAACACAAGCGGCCTTCATCAGGTGAAGGGACGAGACTGTCTGGAGGACAGCGCTGGAGTGAAAAAGCCACGCTCAGATCGCGACCTTTAAGCTGTGTGAGAAAAAACAAAGCGCCTTGACAAAGGAATTTGCATTGAATTTAGCATTGTAATGGCTGAGTGATTAGCTTGTGACTGGTCACAGAAATGGCTATATTAAAGTTAAAGCATACACATCCGCAAAGGCACCCCTTGACAAAGGAATTAGCATAGAATTTAGCATTGAAATAGCTGAGTGATTAGCTTGTAACTGGTCACAGAAATAGCTATGTTAAAGTCAGAGCATACACATTCACAGATGCACCTAGTACAAATCAAACAGGAGAATTTAGCTTTTGATTTAAAGCTTTCGTGACTGCAAGGATTAATCTTCTTTGGTTCTTTCGGTAAAGTCACGTAGAATGATAATAAAATAATAAATTGATAAAATAAAATAACACAATAATATTCTCACGACGTTTCAGCCACAACACAAGCGGCCTTCATCAGGTGAAGGGGACGAGACTGTCTGGAGGACAGCGCTGGAGTGAGAAAGCCACGCTGAGATCACGACCTTTAAGCTGTGTGAGAAGAAACAAAGCGCCTTGACAAAGGAATTAGCATATAATTTAGCATTGAAATGGCTGAGTGATTAGCTTGTGACTGGTCACAGAAAAGGCTATATTAAAGTTAAAGCATACACATCCGCAAAGGCACCCCTTGACAAAGGAATTAGCATAGAATTTAGCATTTAAATAGCTGAGTGATTAGCTTGTAACTGGTCACAGAAATAGCTATGTTAAAGTCAGAGCATATACATTCACCGAGGTAACTAGTACAAATCAAACATGAGAATTTAGCATTGAAATAACTAGGCGAATTTAGCATTGGAATAACTGAGTGATTAGCTTGTGACTGGTCACAGAAATGGCTTTGTTGAAGTTAAGGCCTACACATCTGAGCTATTCACAGTAACTGGGTATACAATACAATATATAATGAATACTATTTAGTGAACCAATAAAAAATACTAAAATATAAATAACCTCAATGTTATCAATAAACTCTATATTCTCCAATCAGCTAAGCTACCAACAATAAGTCGTTATATATCACAATGCTATATGGCGAAAAATGGGTGGATTCTTACCCTCAACTTTAGCACCACAGATAGCTACGGGCCCCGTTCAGACGGACGAGTTCATCCATGGTCGGAACAGAGGAGGGGGAGAGAGACAGCTGCGAGGCGCTGTTATACTCCATGTTGTAAACCATACCATTAACCGTGGTGTGAGAGGTATTAAGAGTCAATGCCAGCGAAAGAGCTGCAGTCATTGACTCTTAATACCTCTCACACCACGGTTAATGGTATGGTTTACAACATGGAGTATAACAGCGCCTCGCAGCTGTCTTTCCCCCTCCTCTGTTCTGACCATGAATGAACTCGTCCGCCTAAACGGGGCCCGTAGCTATCTGTGTTGCTAAAGTTGAGGGTAAGAATCCACCCCTTTTTTCGCCATATAGCATTGTGATATATAACGACTTATTATTGGTAGCTTAGCTGATTGGAGAATATATATAGTTTATTGATAACATTGAGGTAATTTAAATTTTAGTTTTTATTAGTTCACTATATAGTATTCATTATATATTGTAGTGTATACCCAGTTACTGTGAATAGCTCAGATGTGTAGGCCTTGACTTCAACATAGCCATTTCTGTGACCAGTCACAAGCTAATCACTCAGTTATTTCAATGCTAAATTCTCCTGTTTAATTTGTACTAGGTGCATCTGTGAATGTGTATGCTCTGACTTTAACATAGCTATTTCTGTGACCAGTTACAAGCTAATCACTCAGCTATTTCAATGCTAAATTCTATGATAATTCCTTTGTCAAGGGGTGCCTCTGCGGATGTGTATGCTTTAACTTAGCTATTTCAAAGCTAAATTCTATGCTAATTCCTTTGTCAAGGGGTGCCTCTGCAGATGTGTATGCTTTAACTTTAACATAGCCATTTCTGTGACCAGTCACAAGCTAATCACACAGCCATTTCAATGCTAAATTCAATGCTAATTCCTTTGTCAAGGCACTTTGTTTCTTCTCACACAACTTAAAGGTCGTGATCTGAGGGTGGCTTTTTCACTCCAGCGCTGTCCTCCAGACAGTCTCGTCCCTTCACCTGATGAAGGCCGCTTGTGTTGTGGCCGAAACGTCGTGAGAATATTATTGTGTTATTTTATTTTATCAATTTATTATTTTATTCTCATTCTACGTGACTTTACCGAAAGAACCAAAGAAGATGAAGCCTGGTAAATTATAGAGAGAGTTGCGTGGAAATCCACCCCGTGGCAACCGGGGGAGAGAAAGACCCATAGAAGCCTGGTAAATTTTAGAGAGAGTTGTGTGGAAATCCACCCCGCGGCGACAGGAGGAGAGAAAGACCCATAGAAGCCTGGTAAATTTTAGAGAGAGCTGTGTGGAAATCCACCCCATGGCGGCCGGGGGAGAGAAAGACCCATAGAAGCCTGGTAAATTTGAGAGAGAGCTGTGTGGAAATCCACCCCGCGGCGACAGGAGGAGAGAAAGACCCATAGAAGCCTGGTAAATTTTAGAGAGAGTTGTGTGGAAATCCACTCCGCAGCGACTGGAGGAGAGAAAGACCCATAGAAGTCTGGTAAATTTTAGAGGGAGTTGTGTGGAAATCCACGCCACGGCGGCCGGGGGAGAGAAAGACCCATAGAAGCCTGGTAAATTTTAGAGGGAGTTGTGTGGAAATCCACCCCACGGCGACCGGAGGAGAGAAAGACCCATAGAAACCTGGTAAATTTTAGAGAGAGCTGTGTGGAAATCCACCCCACGGCGGCCGGGGGAGAGAAAGACCCATAGAAGCCTGGTAAATTTGAGAGAGAGCTGTGTGGAAATCCACCCCGCGGCGACAGGAGGAGAGAAAGACCCATAGAAGCCTGGTAAATTTTAGAGAGAGTTGTGTGGAAATCCACTCCGCAGCGACTGGAGGAGAGAAAGACCCATAGAAGCCTGGTAAATTTTAGAGATAGTTGTGTGGAAACCCACCCCGCAGCGACTAGAGGAGAGAAAGACCCATAGAAGCCTGGTAAATTTTAGAGAGAGTTATGTGGAAATCCACCCCGCAGCGACTGGAGGAGAGAAAGACCCATAGAAGCCTGGTAAATTTTAGAGATAGTTGTGTGGAAATCCACTCCGCAGCGACTGGAGGAGAGAAAGACCCATAGAAGCCTGGTAAATTTTAGAGAGAGTTATGTGGAAATCCACCCCGCAGCGACCGGAGGAGAGAAATAAATACCCATAGAAGCCTGGTAAATTTTAGAGAGCGTTGTGTGGAAATCCACCCCACGGCGACCGGAGGAGAGAAAGACCCATAGAAGCCTGGTAAATTTTAGAGAGAGCTGTGTGGAAATCCATCCCACGGTGGCCGGGGGAGAGAAAGACCCATAGAAGCCTGGTAAATTTTAGAGAGAGCTGTGTGGAAATCCACCCCACGGTGGCCGGGGGAGAGAAAGACCCATAGAAGCCTGGTAAATTTTAGAGAGAGTTATGTGGAAATCCACCCCGCAGCGACCGGAGGAGAGAAAGACCCATAGAAGCCTGGTAAATTTGAGAGAGCGTTGTGTGGAAATCCACCCCACGGCGGCCGGGGGAGAGAAAGACCCATAGAAGCCTGGTAAATTTTAGAGAGCGTTGTGTGGAAACCCACCCCGCAGCGACTGGAGGAGAGAAAGACCCATAGAAGCCTGGTAAATTTTAGAGAGAGCTGTGTGGAAATCCACCCCACGGTGGCCGGGGGAGAGAAAGACCCATAGAAGCCTGGTAAATTTTAGAGAGAGTTATGTGGAAATCCACCCCGCAGCGACCGGAGGAGAGAAAGACCCATAGAAGCCTGGTAAATTTTAGAGAGCGTTGTGTGGAAATCCACCCCACGGCGGCCGGGGGAGAGAAAGACCCATAGAAGCCTGGTAAATTTTAGAGAGCGTTGTGTGGAAACCCACCCCGCAGCGACTGGAGGAGAGAAAGACCCATAGAAGCCTGGTAAATTTTAGAGAGAGCTGTGTGGAAATCCACCCCACGGCGGCCGGGGGAGAGAAAGACCCATAGAAGCCTGGTAAATTTTAGAGAGAGCTGTGTGGAAATCCACCCCGCAGCGACCGGAGGAGAGAAAGACCCATAGAAGCCTGGTAAATTTTAGAGAGCGTTGTGTGGAAATCCACCCCGCAGCGACCGGAGGAGAGAAAGACTCAATCCACCCCGCAGCGACCGGGGGGGTGGGGGGGGAGAGCAAATGAACCAATGAAAGCCTAGTAAATTCATTAGAGAGAAATAGGAAGTTTGACAAATCGAACTTAGTATACTCCAATGAGGCTATAATAACGCATGGAGACCGTTCACTAACATCCTTGGAAAATCGTTAGAGAACAAATTATCATTGCACAAGCATAGCCCTATACTATAACTAGCTAACACTAGTTACCAATGGTGCTACCTCTTCCCGCTTATACCATCCCTTGACAATTTCATAGATCCGTTTTCATAGAACACACAAAGAGGCTAAAGCTTCATTAGATACTATATGAATGCAATTGGATGACATTTTCTTTGAAATTACGTCACTAATAATGTATTCTTTCTCAATGCAATATGCATTGCCGAATTCTTTATCTTGTTGTAAAAACGTGAGCATATACGTATACTATCTAGTATACCATATGCTTCATAAACATGGTCATTAAATAAAACATAGAGCAAAAATCTGAACATTGTTCAAAGAAGCATGGAGAGATGTGTGCTTGGAATCACATTGAAAGACATAAAAACACGTGGTTCAAGAAACAAATTATCCTTCTGGCGGTACCCAGGGGTACCAAATAATACAGAATGGCCGAGGTAATTAAATATTTTATTTCTGGGACACTATTTTTTCCAGCGGTGTACTTAACTCCACGACTTGAGTACCAATCAATCCGAAATCAGTGCTACTCCGTGATGTCGAAACGCAGCGAGGACGATTGCGCTGAAACCCTGAACGCTCGCGGCACGCACCATCAACAGACTAACAATGACTGCATCACGGAGGCATTGTGCGAGAGCCGGGGTACTCTGTGTACTCTGGCACCCCGGGGTACAGCCATACGGTTCATATGCAAGTCAATGACATGCTTTTAAACTTTGTGGGTTTGGCCAGGACACTTCCTGTGAAGGGATGATAGGTGACGGTAGAGAATAGTAACGGAGTGGCAGCCAGGGAATGGAATGCACTCGAGAGGAAGTCCAGCGAGGCGATAGAGTCATGAAATCAGCTTGTGCACAAGTGCTGGGTGGATTATTATATTGCAGGATTGTGAGAGATGGCGGTGGTTTGGGGAAGCCTTTTCCCAGCAGTGGCTTGCCCATGGCCGAAGATGATGATACTCATCAATTTAACCAATGGTCCAGATATTTAATTGTATTAAATGAAGTAATGAAGATCCTATTAATGAAACTGCAGTGAGAGTAATTCATTATGCTTTATTTAAATACTATGTTTTTTTTTAAATATATACAGGGTGTTTTAAAACGATGGACCCAATTTCAAAGCAGTATATTTCACGATGGCAACATGTTACAATTACAGAAAAAGTTACAAACGGTTTAATGAGTTATCAAGTTCTACCAACCTTTTTATAAATGCTCTATGTGCCCTCCACCTGCTATACGGACAACATCGAGACGATAGTTGAATTTGTCCCAAACGCCTCTCAAAGTGTCTTCTTCCACTGAAATCACTGCTGCCGTGATTCTGTTTTTGAGGTCATCCAGATTAGTCGCTAATGGTGGTACAAAACACGTTCTTTGACGTATCCCCACAAGAAAAAGTCGCAGGGTGTGATGTCTGGGGATCTTGGGGACCACGAGTGTTGCGCCAAGTCTTTGGGTCCCGTGCCACCTATCCAACGTTGAGGCAGTGTTGTCTTGCGAATGACCGAGGCTAGGGGCTGTTTGTGCGCTGGGAGAGGCATCTAGCGGTTATCATTTGCAACTCTATGCCCTGCCCTTTCAAGTGGTAAGAGTTTCATTCATGGGCGGTTCGTGGTTGCAGAGATATAGCGATTTCAAATCGGGTCCATCTTTTGAAACACCCTGTATAACACTATATGAATAACCATTGTCCATACAGCTACATGCCATGAGCAGGATACACGTGTTGGCTTTCATATTTGTGCGGTGCAGCTGTCCATTGTTTTGCTAGGTTGTACTGGGTGTTATTTAGTAAAATGCCCGACGTTTTGCTCCACATGCCAAACAAACCGTGCCAGAACCTGAAAACATATTAGATTGAGAACACAAACTATTTCTGATTCGTAAGTTGGATATAGTTCAATACATGTGAATTATTGAAATAGCTATATATAAAACACCAAACCGTTTATTTTGCTTTGTTGCCCCAAAAAAGCATGCATAAGCATTGTATTCAGAGGTGTCACTGTTCAGGTGCATGATAAAAATATGTTTCAGAACACGAAGCTCATGAGGGCTTATCAAAGCACAGCGTATTCACAAATGGCCAAATACAATTCAAAAGCAGGATCGTTCAAATATGTATGCTGATGCCTTATCTAATCCCATAATGTACTATGTGTGTGTGTCTTGCAAAATGTCAAAGATTAGCATCTCGAGAAGAGTTCTTTGGTTTCATGTTAAAACTGTAAGTTTAGATTTTAAAAATGTTGATAGTTTTTATAATTTTTCAAGTACCATATATTAATAGGGTAAATGGTATCTTTTGGTAAAACTATCGATTAAACTCTACATTTAAAGAGCCACGTGGGACCAAACAAGACTTTTTCGATCAATGCATACACTCTATGCTTGTCCTTATAGATAAGGACAAACAGTAGGGTTTTCTTTAGAATACAAACACATATTCCTGCACAATGTTTTTTTACGGTCAAGCATGTTCATCGATGTAAACAATAATGTAGGAATACGGCACCAAGTTAATACATTATTTTTGTAAAAGTTATGTAAGCACCACAATGTCATCTCTGCTATGAACAATGGCCATTCCTCAAAACATTGCCGATTAAAAAAAAATATCTTTAGGGCAATGCCAATGATGAACATGTTGATTTTAAAAAATATCTAAAATTTTTGCTTGTGAGCCACTGCCAATGCCAGTAACACATTTTTTTTTTACCGCCAATGTCAAATCTGTGATGACTCCTTGTTTAAAAAAATGACCAAAGATTGCCACACTGTGGATTATCCCACTGGGCTTTCCATCAAGGTTTTGAGATAAAACTATCAGGCACGATGCTCACTGGCTTCGGCGGTGGCTTTGATTGCCATGACGAGGAGTGGGTCTGACAGTTTGGTCCCATTTTGGGGCTGGCTGTTCAGCATGACGGATGGCTATGAATTCTTTATTGCTGTCGAGTGGGTGGATATCTTTTTGGCTCATCCTCATCTACCTACACTCTAATGACCCTGAATGTCAGCGCCAGCATGCGAAATTGGAAGAAAATGGCAGGTCAGCTGATAAACTACACCTTTGTGCGTACCTATCATAGAAACCCGGGGTCTCGCAGGCCCTCTCACAGCTTCCCTTTTTACAATGTACATTTCTTTGGTAAGGAAAATACAGCATGAATGATTACAACATACTACAATGAATTAGTTACGTTATAAATGTATAACTTAGATGTCAACATTTCATACGTACAGATATCTAAGATTAACCGTCTTGTACAGAAAAACACATTGGTGCTTATAACATTATAATCGTATTTTATAAAGTTATGTCCATCCTTTACAATTAAGGATGTAGGCTAGCTCACAATCTCGTAATTTATGCCTCCGTGTAGAGAAGGAGTATCTATTCACTTCCGAATACACCGTCTATATGCATATCCCAACAAAGTGAACATATATTATTTGTTGTCGGCTATAAATTATTTATCATTACCTTGTAATGCGACTGATATAGCATGCCTCTCTATGACCCAAGGCTAATTCAATGTGAAACCATTTCCAAACTCATTTCCTAACCCACCAAGTTTTTCTCCTTTCCCCAAACATCCTACCATAATCTTTTATTACAGACATGCCTGATATAAGTTGGCCAGTGGCGATGGTCTTTGATTTCCCTTTTGTTAAATCTACGTCTTCAAAATCCACTTAAAATATATATTATAGAATTGTATTTTTGTTCTGCATAACTCTCAGAAATCAGATCAAGGAAACTGTTAAACACACTTCATTAACTCTCCATACTGCTACATTAAAGGACTCTGCCACCTGTTAAAATTGCACCCCATTGTATGTGTGTTCAGCTTAATTTGTGGATCAATCAAACATAACTGTGTTGAGAGGGCACTGTTTGGCCATTTTCTTGAGTAAATGTTTGTTCTAATCACCTTAGGTGACTCTAGGTTAAAGAGATTATTCACTTGAAAGCACTGTGTCATGGTATCATGTAAAGGTAATTGCCTGAAAATCTAAAAAGAATGCAAGTTCGCCTTATTGGAATTGAAACCGACAATGTGTATAAGTTATCACACAGGCGTCATACATTATTGAAGGGTACAGTTATCATCGAATTTGATGTGCATTGTTATTTTGAAGGTTTGTGACATTGAAAGCTACGGACAAATTAGGTTCAGTAATAATGGTCTGTGGCTGTGCTACAGAAACTAACTTCAAGTACAAACATAATACCACAGATGCAAATCCACGAACAAGCAATTTCCAGTGCAGATTTAATTTACATAATAATACTCTATACGTGCATTTTAATCGGATAACCACAGTTGATGCCTCACAAAGTGGTACCCGTTTTATCTACCTTCGTGGGGATGAGACTAGGATTTTCATTTGCAAACTTTCGAACGTTGATCAAGTATTATAGCCACGTTGCCCCCTGCCAGTATATTGGGATGTTACATTTGCTCGTACATGATACTTTTGACGATTATAAATATTTTTGTGGTTGTGCCATGGACACACGATCCACATGTATTCTCCATTAAATGGATTTGAAAAAATATGGCTGTTGAAAAAAGCACTTTCATTGCCGCCTGCTCTACTCAATTTTCTCCACTAAAAAACTATCCGTGCAAAATTGTAGTAAATGCTCAATAACAGCTACGTTTATTCTAACTAATGAACTAGATAAAAAAAAAACATATTTTAATGGATGTGATTTCGCATGAATGCTCTAATGCTCTTTTATGTCAATTTACATTATGCTCTTTTTAGTAGATAACCTTCAATTTCTCGTGAAAATTAAATTGTAAAACATGAATTACGTCTTTTAAATTTTGATTTAAAGCTTTCGTGACTGCAGTAATTCATATTCTTAGTTTTTTCGGTAAAGTCACGTTGAAGAGAAACAACAAAATAACAAAATATATATAAAACAATAAAAAAAAAAATTCTCACGACGTTTCGACCATAACTCAAATGGTCATCATCAGGTGTGTCGGTTTGCATAAATTTATTTTGAAAACGGCATATTTATTTATATATATATATAAAAAAATAACGTTTGCGTCACGCGCAACGATTGGCAGTTTGCCCAGGACTAGTCCATCTATTTTTTGAAAAGAGGAGGGGGGAGACGAAATTTGTTTTTATGTATGCTGTCTGAAAGCCACTGTAAGCGTGAACAATCAATCAAGAACTGAAATGATTTATCAAATCTTTCCAATGATTGCTAAGATAGAATCCATCTTCTCGGTTGAAATTGTCTCTGTGCTTGTATATGTGGATAGCCTCATGAACGAATCTCTCATGGAAGCCAGATGGCTTACAAAGAACCTCCGTCTTGGAAAAGTCAATGGCATGTGAGCCTACTGAATTAGAACAATGATCTGCTACGGCCGAGGTGTTGGTCCTACCGTGTTTAAGGTCTGCTTTATGTTCACGAATGCGGTCCGAGATATGGCGTTTGGTTTCTCCAATGTAACTACTACCACAGAGGCAACTTAGTTTGTAGACACCAGGGTATTGTATGTCCGGAATCACATCTTTTTACAGACGGAACCAGATCACGGATTTTATGTAATGTGTTGAAACGAACCTGGATCTTGTGTTTATTCAAGATTTTGGAGATCTTTTTTGTGATCCCAGCAATGTAGGGTAAAGTGATGGTTTTGAAAGGCTCCTCAAGAGGGTTCTTCTTCACTCAAACCATGAAGAAGAACCCTCTTGAGGACTTTTCCAAGACGGAGGTTCTTTGTAAGCCATCTGGCTTCCATGAGAGATTCGTTCATGAGGCTATCCACATATACAAGCACAGAGACAATTTCAACCGAGAAGATGGATTCTATCTTAGCAATCATTGGAAAGATTTGATAAATCATTTCAGTTCTTGATTGATTGTTCACGCTTACAGTGGCTTTCAGACAGCATACATAAAAACAAATTTCGTCTCCCCCCTCCTCTTTTCAAAAAATAGATGGACTAGTCCTGGGCAAACTGCCAATCGTTGCGCGTGACGCAAACGTTATTTTTTTATATATATAAATAAATATGCCGTTTTCAAAATAAATTTATGCAAACCGACACACCTGATGATGACCGTTTGAGTTATGGTCGAAACGTCGTGAGAATTTTTTATTGTTTTATATATATTTTGTTATTTTGTTGTTTCTCTTCAACGTGACTTTACCGAAAAAACTAAGAATATGAATTACGTCGTTTAACAACAACAGGCACGTAATTACTCTTTGGTTCTATTGGGTAAAGTCACGTAGGTAAATAATAAAATAACAAAAATCACGACGTTTCGGCCACAACACAAGCGGCCTTCATCAGATGAAGGGACGAGACTGTCTGGAGGACAGCGCTGGAGTGACAAAAGCCACGTTCAGATCACGACCTTTAAGCTGTGTGAGAAGAAACAAAGCGCCTTGACAAAGGAATTAGCATATAATTTAGCATTGAAATGGCTGAATGATTAGCTTGTGACTGGTTACAGAAATGGCTATGTTAAAGTTAAAGCAGACACATCCGCAAAGGCACCCCTTGACAAAGGAATTAGCATAGAATTTAGCATTGAAATAGCTAAGTTAAAGTATACACATCCGCAGAGGCACCCCTTGACAAAGGAATTAGCATAGAATTTAGCATTGAAATAGCTGAGTGATTAGTGATTAGCTTGTAACTGGTCACAGAAATAGCTATGTTAACGTCAGAGTATATACATTCACCGAGTCACCTAGTAATTGTGATTCAAAATGAGCCACTGATGATAAATAATACAGATGAGATTCATATCCCAGAGAGAGAAGCTCTTTTAATCAGTGTAATACCACCACAGATCAAAACTTTGACAATATCCACTTATCCTCATACAAAATAAAGTAAACATCAAGTAACTTGTGATATACAGTAACATCTCAAAACGGAGTGCATCAGATTAACATTCTTTCGGAACAGTGTATTATCTACACATTGACGGAAGATTTACGACAAATAGCATTGAAACATTACGCAATAATGTACTCATGTTAGGAGTTCTGGTAGTTTTTTTTTTACTTAGCATCACAATGTTTTTCTCCCACCTTCTTACCAGCATAGACATGTTTTAGGTTTGTGAATGGTATTCTCATAATTTGCAGATTTGAATGAGAATGGTAATGCAGTCAATGGAAGAAAGCAATAGCTTCATGACCACGGGCTGTGACAATGACACGAGTGTAATATCAGCCAAACGAGCATGTGTCGCTCTATGATGTCATAGCTAGTTGCGAGTAGCCGTGACGTCACAGAACAAATAAAATAGCGACACGCGTTGATTTGGTTGCCATAGTCTGTGCGGCTCTCTATTGGAAAGAGGTTAGTATGGTTGCGTATGTTACTGTATTACATTTCCACTTTAAATAAATGGTAAAAACGTGTCAATATATCAGACGAAGGTAGTGTTTTTATTCCGCTTTAGCTTATTGATAGAAGGCAAAATGATATATGCACTGCACAAACGTGCACTTTATACTTGTGCAGTGTATTGTAATTTCACATGAAATAATTTGTCATTATAAAGTTTCAAAGTACATGGTCCCTATATGTGTTGTAATAGACTACTGTAAGTACAGCACTGCCAATATTGATTTAAACAAAATATCGTGTTTATTTCGTTGTATTTTAGTTTCAATTGCAAGACATCAATACGAAATATAATGACAATTTATCATTACTCTACTGGAGTATGTCTAAATTTCTCATTGGGAATTATCCTGGATTTTTTTTAAAAGATGATTATAATAATGCATTGCATTCACAATACTATTGCAGTGTTGTCCGCACACTCTCCACAGTAGCTCAACCTAGCTTGTATACAACACTAGCAGTCTAACACTGACGGCGCTGACTGAGATAGCCAACTGCTCTCCTTCGTAGAGCAATGTCCAGCGGAGACGTTTAGCGACGACGGCGACGAGACGACAGCGACGACGAGACGAGTCCACTCCCAGCACCGACAGCCTCGAGCTCCCCGCTCTCGGCTCCTTTTATGCTCCCAGCGCGGCCTGGCCCCGCCCTGACCGCGCCTCCCTTCTCGAACCCGCCAGCAGGTTCCAGGGGCCTCCAGATGGGGTCCTCCGTGACCCTTGCCCCAGTTCCTCCTCCCTGCCCACACACCGTGCACGCCCTCACCGGCACGTGTGCTGTCTGTCCACCACAGTTGCCACTGCGGTCCACCAGCCAGCGCTATTACACTACACTCTTACACCTAAAGGTAACCCATGCAAAAAATTTAAGTACTTTCACCTTAATACAAAGTTCCAACAATTTAATAATAAAGGTTTTTGTGTCATATCGTGGAAGGAGAAATGTTTCGTACCCCTACAACACCCGACGCAGCCAGTAAGGTTTATCACCAATTCGTTACTATCTTCAGCCCACCGGTGTGTTGGAGAATAAATCCACAACATTTACAATTTGAATACGACGTTTCGCTGGTAAGTACATCCAGCATCATCGGGCGATTTGCCAGAATAGTGAAGCCATCCATCCACCTGCTTCTGGTCTTAAATAGAGCAAGACGAGGTCATCACTGAAGACTTAACTTGAATATACATTTGTTTGTTCTATATCCCCATGTACGGGAGACAGAACAGAACATTACAAAAACATAATGTGTTTAAAGGGAGGAACGTATTGTGACAAGACCATGAAGCACAGTGAGTAATGCCCTGAACTGCCTTGCAGGCATCCCAATGATACCAAGAGCACTTGATTGGAGACTTATGTTACAGTACTACCACAAATGGCCCACAGGACAACGTGAATATATTACTGATGTCATCTGATACTTGAAGTGGCTAATGAAGTATGCTCCGACGAGGCAGTGAAAAATATTGAAGTCTGCATTGTATCTTGCTTTATTTAAATGTACGTATATACATACTGCATACGAGTTTAATAAAAAAAATAAATGTGTGCCATGTTCCTGCAACACTTTATGTTTGTTTTGCTTTAAGTTGATTTTACAATATTACTCTTTCATCCAAATATGTAAAACTGACAAGTAAAACAGTGAATTAACTCCTCTCATCAACCGGTTTATTGTTCACTACGCAATAATGTACATATTTGTAAAATAACATAGTTTATCTGGCAATTCTGTAAGTCTTCAAGTCAATAATGTGCGATTTTATAATATCTACATAATTGTCGTTGAGAAAATACATTATTTGTGTGAGTGGAAAATAATAGTTAGCATTATTAACTTTAATGAAAAAGCGCATGGTAAGACCAGGTAAACTGCAATGTGTACAGAGGAAATCCATTACATAGAGGCTGGTAAACTACTCTCAAAGGTTACGTAAAAAATGTATTTTTTGGGAATTGAACAGCAGATTTGTACCACAGAACTACCTCTGGATTTAACAATGTGGATTTTGGTAAGTGCACTTTCTTGTAATTTTAAAGGAAAAGCCAGTGCTTGGAGTAATTTTCATGAGGGATAATGTGATCGCTCAGTCTGCGAGAATTTTTATCCAAGGCTTTACCTTTTTACTCTGACTCAGGTGAACATCCTCAGTGCTGTCAAAATGTCCCAGCCAAACCATACCCCAGTGAAAGAAAACTTATGTGTACTTGCCAGTCTAAGAGTTTTGATTTTATTAATTCAACTTAGTATGAATTACTGTGGCTGTGCTGTTTAAGATTCAAGATGATGCATGTCTATTGGTAGAGTGAATTGCGCAGAAATCTCATGGAAAATGTTTTTCACAAAGTCAGTCTACTGCTGCAAATATGCTAATACGAAGATGTTTGATGCCGGCTGCCCGCAGTACAACAACAAAGAGGATTTGAAAATCCTCACAGGGCCACAGTGCACTCCTAACACCCAGTGCACTGGGGACGAGTGAGGCTACAGAAGGACGAGAAAGATAATTTCCCTGGCCAATGCAGCTGTCTGAGACTCCCTTGGATTGCAAATAGAATGTGACATTCATAAGCACCTGGCCACAGTGGCAAAAAAATCACAACTGGCGGTGTGGCCTCCGGAGCCTGTAATTGCTCATTTGCCGCAGGGGTGATGTAATGGACACGAATATCGATAGCCATATATTTAATGGAACATACATATTGTGAAATATACACCAACACAGCATGCACAATGTATTATGCAAATGTAATGTAGCACTCAGAGACGCTGTCTTCTTAAGTTATATATATATTTATTGTACAATACAGTCAACCCGATTTGATGACAGGTTATCAGATGGATGCAGGTTGAATCATTTTAAACTGGGTGACTTCTATGTAACTGCTACACAACGCTCACTACACAGCTGACTGACTATATCGGAGCCATCGACGTAGATGCTACGGCGTAAATATATAACTCCCTTCGCAAATATATAACTCCCTTCGCTGGTCTTCCAAGACGATGAGGACGATTCACAGCGATGACAGAGACGACAGTCTGGACTCCGACTCCCTCACGGCAGCCTCGAGCCCCGCTCCGCGCTGCCTTTTATCTCACCTCGGCTCCGCCACGCTCCCGAACTCTCTCCTGTCGGAGACTTCCTTAGCCTCACTATAACACCTCGTGGGTTCTACCCCTCCCCCTGCGGTAACTCCTCACCCAGTTACCTCACTTGACCCTGCCTGTCCTCATCGCTGCAATCCTTATTTGCGGCCATTAGGACCCCGTACTGTCCTTACACAAATACAATGGCGTTACAATATTTGTGTAGGCCACCTCGTCACACCTCTTTCAGGGAAGATGCCACTAACTAGTACCTCTATTTCAAAGCACCTGCTTTGAAATTGAGGTATAATCTGTTTGGGATGCCACCAGAGGTCATCCTGAACATTTTCATGGACCGGTGCCAAAAGTTACTTCAATGAACTTTCAAAATTTGTGTCAGGTTAGCACCTCCAATTAGCACGGCTGGCTAGGTACGGTGCAAAAGGATTTCAACACATATATAGGTTGTAATTTGCACTAAACCGTCAAGGGGTTTGATATTGACAGCAGTCAGGGTTCACAAACGTGCTCTTAAACACTGAAGAGCACACGATTGAGCTTTGTATGCTGGAAGTGCTTGAACTACTTAGTGTTATTGGCAAATTGTGGTGTCCACAAGAAGACATGCTTATTTCACTGGCATTTTTTTTACTCAGCAGGTAGCCAGCCATAGGCCATGTCACCTCTGACCATTGCAAATGTTACGTACAACAACACTTCCTCACCTTGCTGTCCTCCATCCCCTTGGGCTGATGCCTCATAACCGCACTGGAACCCACACTACGAGCGGGCCAATACTTCACGCAATGGCAGGAGACCCAAGAGCACAGTTACGATCAGCACAGAGGAATTTTGTCAACACGTTTTTTTATCTTCGGGCATGTCGCATAATTTTAAGAGATTCCACGATATGTATTTTGTTTTAATCAAGAAACAATAATCCATCATTTCAATATCCATATGTCGCATGTGAAACCAATGTATAGAAAGCGTAAAAAAACCCCACCTTAGTGTGAGATGTTAGACGACGCGAATGCTCTCCAGAGAGAAGCTTTCATAAATAACCTTTCAAGCGTGTGCTTCTGTCGGTGGAACCTTGCTTCGTTCAAACAGCATCTGGAGAAAGAAAACACTCCCATGTGACTTCATTTCTCCTTCGTCATACACTCACAAGGCAGGTGACTAGAGCCTGTCAATCTGAAGAATTCAAGTAGGGATATCTGTTAGGCGCTGATTGTAATGCTCCGATGACATTTAGAAACTGCCAAAGCAAGATGTGTCTCTGCAAATATTATTTCATGGTACTACCTTGTTAAGGAACAGTTTATATTTATTTAGGTTGTATGATGACATTTCCGGATATCTATGTTTAGTTCACTGGCACCTAACTTACTGCACTTATGTAAACCTTGGCATTTGTTAGATGTATTATCACTGCCAATATTACACGTATCCAATTGGTCATGTATCATCAGTCTCTTCCTCCACAGAGCACCATGGATGAAAAGATACTTGCTCCTTCTATATAGTGACGTGACCTTCTGTAGGCTTCCATGAACTGCTGTGCTTTAAGGTATCTTACCATTGTTAAATCCCCAGTGAGTTCCCTAGGAATTGGTATAATGTAACTCAGGGATGGCGTGACCTCAGATGTCATCTTGTTTTATGTTGCCTTTGGGAATTGTGAAAGCTAGTCAGACACTTGAAATACATAAGCTGAATAATGTAACACATAGTACCGTATTATTTCTTGATTGGCACTTGGTTTTGTTGATTTAAAACCTGGCCACGGAATTGGGCATGATAAAGTGGTTCATATAAACAGCGTAGTCGATGACACCCATATGGGGTACTGCAAGCATTATATTCAGGTTGTAAAACATCCAACTTAATAATGATTATTTTACCACCAAAGATAAATAATTAAAAATGAAGGCATTATGTTCTCCATGTTAGGCCATTTAAAACTGCTTCTCTTTATACAGGAGAAAGATGCAATTTAATAATTTCCCTTCTGAACCTAATGTGAATCAGCAGAGGAAGAGATACATTTCTTCCCTTACCAAATACAATATTCTCAGCCTGTTATCATCTTCACATCTTAGGATTTTTATTTGAAGCATATAAATGGCAAAATATATGTATGTATCATGGGACCTCTTTTGCCAGCACCAAAATATTAAAATAGGTTTTCCCCCTTTTTTCTGGCAACAAAAGAGGTGTGGACCAATCAATTGCAAGGACAATGCATCCAAATCAAGTTTGACAATGCCAATATATTATCCGAGTATGTTTTTTTTGCATTCTGACCATAAGTATTGTGGTTAATGCAGACATGATTCCTTGTAAAAGGTTTCAGTTTGGTGTTTTAACATCTTAACACCTGTTTTGTTGCCATAAAAAAGGGGAAAACCTATTCTCATATATATGTTCATATTGGAATAATGTCGCAGATTGGCATACCGTACCTCTGTGAAACTTTAACAAAAAAAGATGTATACTGTAAAATAGAAACAAATGCACACAGTGATCTATAAAGACCTCTGGCATTATAACATACGCCACTATGTCAGGAGTTGTGGCACTGTTTGTTCTGCCAAGGTGAAACGGAGGCCACTTTGTTATTAAGGCACATCACGGTTACCGTCTCAGACTTCTTAAGGCTGAGCAGTTTCCCACACCTTTCGTAGTCATGATGCATGTCTGCGCAATAGGAAGTGGTGAACATTTAATGCAAGGCATTATTGACATAGACACCAATTAACACCGACTGGGAGCTCCCTGAATTAGTATTCATGTGGCACAAATAGTGGTTAGAAAATAACATTGAAACAATGATGAGCGTTTTATTGGAAATACAATATCAGGTACTCAGGATGTTTTTTTTTTCGAATCCTGGTTTGTTGAAACCTAAACGACTGCACCTCAGAGGCTTTGCCATTATTCTTTGGGTCTTTCGATAAAGTCACGTAGATAGGTTCAAATAAAATAACAAAAACTAACAAAAAAACTACGACGTTTCGATCGCAACACAAGCGTCCGTCATCAGGAAGAGGGGGGAGGTTAGCTTCTAAAGGTAAACTGTTTATAAAGGTTTGAAATGGGCGTAGTCCAAGTATTCTTATTTCTATTTTTGTAAGGTAAGTTTACATTAATTAGTCGTATCCACAACCCTGCTTGTCCTGTGGTTGGTTGGCCTCCACATTTTTTTTTAGCAATCTTTCTGTTCCCAATGGTCTTTGTGAACAATTTCGATGCGTGCAATAAGAGGCCGTTGAGTCTCTAGATTCTAAAGTCTTGGTTTTCACCATTTCTTTACTGGAAGGTTATTGAAGCATTATTCCATGATTGTGGTGTTTCTTTCTGTGTCAACATTCAGCAAACAAGTCCACCCACCCATCTTGTTCCAAAATTTGGTCCCGCTTGTTGCTGTCTTGTCCAGGAGTTTCTCCCTGGCCTTTGTCACACTGCAAATGCGAGAATTTACTCCTTCACGTTTGACATCGGGAGCCTCATTTCCTTCATCTGAGTAACATTTTCATTCCTGTGATATTTAATTTCCGTAAGAGATCAGCATACACGTGGAATATATTAAAAAAAACAATTGATTGGAGAAACAAATTCATACTTTATTAATGGAGAGAGCATTAACTCTTCAATTTTCCAACGGCATAGGCATTGTGAGATATAGTGGCTATGACTGACAGGAAATATTAGAGGAGCTGAGAAAAAAAACCAAGGTCACATACAACAGGTTCGCTAAACTATTGTAGATATCTGTCAGAAGGACACAAATAGAAAATGGCAGAATTTTACCTCGGATAGCTGTTGAAAAGAGTGGGATGCGAGTGGGTTGGAGTGGTATTGGAAAGATGAACTTGAAGGAATTGCAAACTATCAACATGTCTAAAGAAAAAGAAAGTGTTTAATGATTGCATGCTACTTGCTATGCAATATGGATCAGAAACATGGTCATTAAGACAATGGAACAAAAACTTAAATCGTGCAATAAACGATTAGATTTAGAGAACGAATGCAAATTAGAGACATCATCCTGGCTGTTGAGAGGAATAATTGAGCTCAGACAGGATATATCACTAGAAGCGATGATGGCCGGCGGTCGAGAATAATGGTGGCAGCCAGGGAAGGGAGCACACCAAAGAGTTCATCCATCAAAGGAGATGGAGCGATGAAATCAGCTCGTTCGAAGGTGCTCGGTGGACTGTTGCATCCCAGAACCACGATGGATGACAGCGGCCTGTGGATACCTTCATCCAGCAGTGGATCGGTCATGGCAGTTGATGCTGATGAAACTACTCTACGGTAATCATTTTAGATGTGGCAGAGGTGAAATCAGGCAGGCTTAGAACTACTAAATAATGGGGTTCTATAATTTGTGCATGGAGTATTTTCTGCTTGACTGCTAGATTTGCTTATTCGCTGTTTGTCATTTCCATTTCAAGGAGCTTATTCCTTCTCAGTCTTCTCCAAGTTGGTTTAGTTCTACTGTCTTCTTTATATTATTACTTTCACAATACATCATTATCTCCTGCACCGTAAACATGCGGTATAACATTTAGACAGTTGCAAATAATGACTACTAATTTATTACAATTTCAATGGTACACATCTAATATTCATGATTACGGATTTTATTTAAAAGCAACAAAAGCAGTTTAATTATCAATGTACTTTTTTTTATAAAGCTGGTGCACACGTGCATTCCAACATTTGTCTTCACCCACTATTCTAATCATGTTAATGACAAAATATTGCATTAATTTATTATGATTGTTTTTGAACAGAGTTTAATTAGCTCGCGTTTAGCTGCTTAATTGTGTTTTATGGTTCAGTAGTTAAATTGGTGAATATTTTTTTACTTTTATCATGCATAAAGCATGCTTTGTATTCTGAATAATTACACTGATGTGCTGCTTTTTCTAAAGATTTTGTCTAATTATGCAATCAGTTTATAGAAAACAAATTACAAAGAAATACGTCTAAGGATAAAATAACGTAGAATATTCGAGCATAATTATAAAAAAAATTATCCTGAAATAGATGGACATCTTCTATACAGTATTTAGAAACAATATCTTTGTTAATGGTGTATATACCATATTACAAATTGGTCATTTTACTGCATCAATATGGATGCTATCCTCGGCAATGTAAATGGAAAATACAGTATCTAAAAGATTTGGATATGAGTGGAGTTAAATAAGGTATTTATACATTCATAACAAACTTTCTTTAAAAAAAAAGCTTTTACTCTGATTGTGTTGGCCTTGGGTGGTACCAAACAATGTATGTTATGCACTATCAGATAAATTCTAAAATATGCAGTCAGCAGTGGATAAAATTTAGATGGTGCTCTTGAGGACTGGAGTGTCCGATTGCTGCAAGAGAGTGGCATCCCATTGTAAAGAAGCTCAGGTTCCATTTTTCAGGGGAATGAAGTTTATTTTCCGAGAACATATTTACAAAGGCGAGAGTACGACTATATTAACTCACGACGGCTATGACTATCTGCAGCCCCGTTGGTTCTCACTGGATTAACTTAAACAGTCTTTATAGATGTTTTCCACGATGTATATCTTGAGTAGTCTTCTCTGATGTCGTCCACCTCCAGTCGTCAATCGGTCCCCGAGCAAGCGCCCCGACCGCGGGCCTCGCTCCCCCTTATATACCCGCTCGGCCACGCTGTTCTCAAGCCCTGGTAACTTCCAGCACTTTCTCCGGTAGATCCTTTCAGCAGTCTCTACCATCTTCTACTTCCCTTCTCGAACCTTCCCCCGTACAGTACCCTGCACCTGTTTCCACCTATCTCCACTCACCACACTATATCCGTTGTCAGTTACAGCAGTCACGTGCGGTCAGGGGAGGCAGAGCATCACCTGTCATACTCCAATGAAAATGGCTGTTATGAAAAGTATTTTTTTTTAATATTAAGATTTTTCCACGGAATATGTGTTATGAATGTCATTTCCATATTATTCCAATCATATTTCTAGTCAAAACGCCAAATTTGCGGAGCTCCGCTGCAAATACAGTGAGAGACGAGAAGTGAGGCAGCGACGAGCTCAGCCTCCCTTCTCTTTGCGCAAACCCTCAGAAACTGTATGGAGCGCGGGCAATACGCGCGTGCCTGATACTATCTCTCCGTATGTCACCAATGTAACATTTGTAGACCCCTTCATTTCATGTCCTCGCCTTCCATAGTCCAGGTAACTTATTTCACGTATGTGTATAAATATATTTAGGCTCGCTGGTCTCGTCATAAAACTGCAATGAAAAAGCACCAGGGGAGGCAGCTATCACATCTGCCTCACTTAGGGGGGCGTGTCTTAGCCAGTGCCTCCCCAGCCATTGCCATCACTGATGTACAGTACCCTACATCACCCCCCCCCCTCACCCCGTAAAAAATCTAATCTTATAATAGGGGACTGTATGTGGGCAATAATGGGATCACAAGGGATTCAACCCTGGGGGCATGGAGTACATAACATTTAACCTCTGGGTTAATGCATAACATAGGCCCTTGAATCAAGGGCGGAAGGCATTACAACCCAACTTAACCGTTCCGTACCATAATTAAACACTTCCGTGGGTTACCCTGTTAAGAGTGTACGTTATAAATTTTGATTTAAAGCTTTCGTGACTACAGTAATTCATATTCTTAGCTCTTTCGGTAAAGTCACGTTGAAGGGAAACAATAAAATAATAAAATATATATGAAACAATAAAAATTCTCACGACATTTCGACCATAACACAAACGGTCGTCATCAGGTGTGTCGGTTTGCATCAATGTATTTATAATTAAACGTCGTCTTTATTTATTTATATAAAAAACTATTTCGAAATAAATAAATTAATGCAAAACGACACACCTGATGACGACCGTTTGTGTTATGGTCAAAACGTCATGATAATTTTTATTGTTTTATATATTTTATTGTTTCCCTTCAACGTGACTTTACCGAAAGAGCTAAGAATATAGGCAAGCAATACACAACATCGTCAGCCATACATTTAGAGCAAGCCGTTAATATCTATGTGGTCAAGCAGGACATTCAACCCGGTGAATCTCCTTCTCGGCGCCTCTCTCGATGACTCCGTTGGTCCCCCTCATCGCGGCAATCCTCATTCCGGTCGTTCCTGAGAAGATGGAAAGAGAGCGCGGGAGCAATATTTTCTCGAGAAGGGTGCCAACCTCCATGGCATTTGTCACGATGCCCCCGGACCCAGCCTTTCAGAAATTGAACGACCTTTTGTGTTGGTGGTTCTGTATATGGTTTAAGACGGCTCGGATGAACCACCCATTGTCGGCGTCCCATTTCGATGTGAACACTTTGTGGGCGGAGGATTTTGACAATTTCCACTGGGCCTTGCCAGGGACTAATGTGCCACCCCGGACCTGGGAACAGTTTAACCATGTTCAATCGCCCGGCTCATAGGGTAGAGGCATCTCCGTTCTATTCTGCAACCATTTGTTCACTGTTTGCGATCTGCCCGTCTCCGCTATCGTGGCTTCGCGAGCTTCACGGAGCCGTTTTAGTGGCAGCGTGAGGGAGGCTGGCCACGAAACAGCTTTAGCAGTGAGAGTCATCAGTTGATCCTCAATAGGTGGCGCAGGGTCTCTCTCGTACATCAAAAAGGGGGAGAGCTCGGTTGATGCATGTGACGCTCTGCGATATGCCCCTAGGTCCCCTGGGATGTGCAAGTCCCAGTTCATCTGATCATCATTGACAACATGGCACAACATTGGGGACAGCGTACAGTTAAGCCTCTCTACTTGTCCATCACACTGTCGGTGGTACGGTGACATTCGAATTTTCGTAGTGCCCATGATATCACGGACATCTCGCAACAGTTTAGCAGAAAAATTCCAACCCTGTCCAATACATAGCCATAGAGAAAAGCTTCTGCTATGGTCGCAGCCGTTTGGTCTGGTATCGACCATACAACGAGCCAGCGTGTGCAATACTCGATCCCCACGAGCAAATATTTATTTCCCCTTGCTGTTTTAGGAAATGGACCCAGGATATCCAATGCCACTTGCTCGTTTACCCTTGACACTGCGATCGACTGCAGTGGAGGCTGTATGGGTTGGGGAGGAGGTTTCCTTTTTGCACACTCCTGGCAACAGTTTAACCACTTGCGTACATCCTTCATCATCCCTGGCCAAGAAAATTGAGCCTGCAGCGTGAGCAATGTTTTCCGGTGGCCCAAGTGCATTAGTTGTTTGGCGTGCACTTCTAGTAGCAATTGTTACCGCAAGGGTTTTGGCACCACTCGGCAACGATGCTGCATCTTCGCATCCCACCGCATCAGGAGTCCTTGCCATGTGATAAATGGCGCCCCTTTTGACCATTTTGAGCATATTCAGCTGCCTGTGCAGCAAAGGACTCTTTCATACTTTCAATCAGTTATTATCAGCCCGAGATCATGATCTGTGGGCAGTAAACTATTTTCTATTGTTGCTGCATTTATCAACGTCGCCTGTCTCGGCAAGTCAGGGAGGGTCGGTTTCCACTGTGCTGCTCCTGTAGCACATGCACAGGGGTCTTTGCATGGCAATCTCGATAAAGCGTCCACATTACAATGACGAGTACCCTTCCTATGTGTCACATCGTAAGAGTACTCCTGGAGTTTTTCAATCCACCTCGCCATTTGTCCCGAGGGTTTATCCATTTTAAGTAGAATGATCGGTTCTAAACCGGCGGCCGTATAGGTAGGGCCGCAACAATGTGACAAAATTAACTACTGCCAGGAGTTATCTACGAGTGACGGAAGAAAGCACGTGACTATCATATGCAATTACAACTTCCATTTTCCCCTGTATCTATGATAGGACCGCACCTATACCAACATCACTCTCATCTGTATCAAGGATGAACTGTAGCGAGAAATCCGGATATGCTAGTGTGGGAGCATTAGCTAACCGCGAACTAAGCGCTTTGAATGCTGATTCCTCCTCTTCCCCCCACTGAAATTGCACCCCTTTTGGTGTGAGGGCTTGCAAGGGTTTTTGCTACTGTTGCGAACTGAGGAACAAATCTTCAATAATAAGAGACAAATTCTAGGAATTTCCGCACCTCCTGTACCGAAGTGGGCATTGGCCAAGTTTTCATGGCCGACGTTTTGTCAGGGTCCGTTGCTACCCCTTTATCACTGACCACATGACCCAAATATTTAACGGAACCCTGCACAAAATGACACTTAGATGGCATCAATTTAAGTTTAGCGGCTCACACTTTCAAGAAAACCTGTCGCAGTCTTATCAGACGTTTGTCAAATTACCTGCTAAAAACAATGACATCGTCTAAATAAATCAAACAAATGTCCCATTGTAGGCCCAACAGTACAAGTTCCATCAGGTATTGGAAGGTTGCTGGCACAGTGATCAATCCCATGGGGAGTGTATTACATTGTTACAATCCCTGCAGTGTTCAAAAATCAGTTTTTAATTTAGATTCAGTATTCAGGGGAACCTGCCAAAACCCTGATGATAGGTCTAAAGTCGTAAAATATTTTTCTCCTGCTAATTCATTTCGCGAATCAACAATGCGCGGAAATGGATTATTGTCCACAATTGTAACCTTATTTAGTCGTCGGAAAGACACACAAAACCTCATGGAACCATCTGGCTTTTTAACCAGTACTACTGGTGCTCCCCAGGAGCTGGTTGGAGAAATTATTTCTGCTCTCAACATCTAGTCTGTAGCGCTATGAACCAGCTCTTTTTCTGCTGGTCCTACTCTATATGAGTTCTGTCTCACAGGTTGAGCAATCCCCGTTTCAATATGGTGCTGCATCAAGTGTGTGCAATCCAGATCATATGGGCCCTTACTGAAAACCTCTTTAAATTCTAGGAGACGTTTAAGTCGATCTCTTTGACCTTGAGTTAGTTCAGGGTTCCACCAAACGATTTCCTCTGCCTAGGGAGACTCTACTTCCTCCTTTATTTCCTGTATCCCCACTACTCTATCCTCTTGAATCTCACTCGCTGGGGAAATCTGCTCAATTACTGTCCCTTCCCACAGTGTAATCACCCATTCCAACGTGTTTTAAACCTGCATACAAAGCAGCTGGTTACGTCTTAGAATGGTGTCTGCCACCACTAGCGAATGTTGAGCAGGTGAGGTGATTAACAGCACTTGATATCTCAAAGGAACCAACACCTGTGCCAGTGGCGGAATCATCATCAATTCCTCAACCAGGACATGAACGCTGGCATCCTTTCCTATATCCATATCACGCCGCAAAAATATATTAGTTTTCCTGAAGGCGTCTCAATATATCCTTGGTCCATGATTATCTTAATGAGTAGCCGACTTAAATAATCGGTACCCAGTAGACATGGTACGTCTAGGGAAGAGGAGACCAAAACGGGGCCCGTGAAACACATTTCCCCTATACGGATTTCTGTAATGACTTTCCCGACGATTCACAGACTACTGCCATTAGCTGCCACAAATTTGTTATTAACCGATTTGAGCCAATGTTTATTCGTGGGTAGCATATCAAAACGAGTGCATAAATGATGGTTACTTAAGCTCCCGTGTCCACCAACACCCTCACGAGATTTCCCTCTATCTCTCCCGCCAAAACCGATGTTCCTGTGGCTGCTGCTACCACCCATCTCCCTAACTTTTTCCACTTAGCCCGAGACATTGGCCCAATTTGCCCTGTTGTATCGCTCTGGGTCGCCACAATCCAGTGGTATGCTGGTGATGATGGCGATGAGGGTTTTGATAATGAGGTGTATGTGTGGTCTGGACAGGGTGTCACAGCTAGCCTGGGTCTTTCTTGGAAAGTCCCGTGATGTTGTCTGGAGCTGGCTTTGTTTGTCTCGGGTCGACTTCCTCTCGGCATCCTGTCGTGATGTGGCCCGGCCTCCCGCAGCGGTAGCATTGGATCACCGCACAGTCCTGGATTCTTCCGCAGTTCTGCCATGCCGCTACTGCTGTAGTTGGTGCCTTGGATCGTTGAACCCCTGGATGGCCGCTGCCATCTCCTCCAAGTCCGCCTGAAGATCATCCTCCGCGCTGGGCTTGGTGGCAGTCCCCGCTGTCGCTGCTACCGTTGGCTCCACGGGTCCTCTTACTCTGTTCTCCGTCGTCCTTGACACCTGCACCACTATTTCACATGGCACCCTGGCTTCTTGGTGCTCCCAGAGACATCTAGCGAACCACATTGACATTTGGTCGCTCTCTGGCATGATCGGCAATATATTGCTGTTCTGATGGAGAAGGCTTCGCAGCTGCTCCACCACCAGCGTGTCCCGGGCCGCCTCATCCATCTTCACGTACGCCACAACTGCAAGCGCTAACAAGGCGCTTCTTTAAGCCATCGGTGGCTCATTCTCTCCCCTTCTACGGGCTGAAAATTGCTGCCTTGCGCTAGATGGAGGGCAGAAAATCTCGGCCATCCCTTCACAAGCCTGTCATAGTGTAGCGCATTGATTTTCCAGGATCGTAAAGAAGGTCGTTAGTGCTCTGTCATCTAACACCGTAGGCAGCGCTCGTAGAGCTTCTTTGTCACTCCATTGGCTAACTCTCACAGCTGTTTCAAATATTTTGATGAACACCGTACAATCGACTCCCATTGCTGTAAATAATTGTTTGGGTCCCAGCCTCCTCGTATTCTCCTTCAAGGTGGTCGAGGTCTGCAGCGCAGCTTCCAGTTGCGGTTGAACCGAATGATCGGTTTCTCCCTGCTGCTCACTGAGGGGAAGTGGTGACTGCCGCCCTTTGGCGGTTTCTCCTCGCCCCAGGGTCCATGGTGGCGGCAGCTCCGTCTCAAGCTATGCAGCACCCACTCCCTCCTCCTCTCTTCTCTTCAGGATCGCCGTACATCCGTTGATCCATCCTGGAGATAAGGTGGTCTCCAATCTCTCAGACAGCTCCATCATGAACCTGGCCGCCAATGGGGTCCGGCTCTCATTCCCGCCACATTCCGGGTCTCAGGAAACTAGGGCGCTTAGGGTTAACGACTCATCTTCAATAGAAGCTCCTTGGTGGGTCTTCCTCCTTAAACTTGTTGACGAGATCCTACCGCTGCCACCAGTGTAAAGAAGCTCCTTCGCAGCTTCCATTTTTCAGAGGAATGATGTTTATTTCCCGAGAACGTGTTTACAAAGGCGAGAGTGCAACTGTATTAACTCGCGATGGCTATAACTATCTGCAGCCCCATTGGTTCTCACTGGATTAACTTAAACAGTCTTTCTAGATGTTTTCCACGATGTAAATCTTGAGTAGTCAGCCCGATGGTTTCCACAATGTAGATCTTGAGTAGTCAGCTTCGATATCATCCACCTCCAGTCGTCGATCAGTCCCCGAGCAAGCACCCCGACTGCGGGCCTCGCTCCCCCTTATATACCCCGCATGGCCATGTCCTTCTCGAGCCCTGGTAACTTCCAGCACTTTCCCCGATAGATCCTTCCAGCAGTCTCTACCATCTTCTACTTCCCTTCTCGAACCTTCCCTCGTACAGTACTCTGCACCTGTTTCCACCCATCTCCACTAACCGAATTATAACCTTTCCCATGTACAGTACCCAACACCATGGTCTTTCTTGCCAGATGGATATTAGCTGACGTCCCCCAGGGGTGCAGTTCTTCAAATAAGTAAAACCAAGTTCTTTCCGATAATGTATTGTAAGGCAACCAATGTTTAAACTTGGATTTATAAGGGGGGAGGGGGGGGGGTGAAGACCATAGCATTTAAAGAGCATTTCTGGCTTGCCAATATTTTAATTCACTGATTTATAAAATCACAGGGTTTCCATCAAGGTAACATTAATTATCTGAGAATTATCATGGTTGAATATTGAGGTTGCATGCTTGGCAACCCCCCCCCCCCCTCCAAAAAAAGCTTATATAATCTTCAACAAATACAACATAAAATAATCTTAAGCACCCTCTTCTTCTGTCAGTCCAATTCTAAGTGTGCACCTCTGCATGCTTCTTTTGCCACTTTTCTGTCTTTGTTCCATTCTGTTTGTCAACATCCAATGTTTGCGAATCATGTCATGCTAGTTAACCTACACCAATTAGGAAACTTTATTTTCTACGAACACTGATATGTTGCTTCTCATTACGTGTTCATAAATAAATCCACCCTCCTCTCGTTTGTCTCTTTAGTTCATTATTTTGATCCTGGTCCGTCTTTAATAGCTGCCCCAGATATAAATGCTCTGATGTGTTTTCCAGTTGTATCCTTCTGACAGATATCTTTGAATGTTTATTGAATTTGCTATCCATGACTTCTGTGTTGTTCATTCATCTTAATTCCCACTTTGCAGCTTATTGTTTTATTACGTTGAAACGTTTAAGAGTTATTTATTAAGTTCTTAAATCATATCCTGTAGTTCATTTCTGCAATGGGTTAGTTTTACAAAATGTCTTTTGTGCAGCCCTGGCTGACGTCATGGGGAGCCTGGGTTAGGTACAATACGGGTTGGGCTATATTTAATAATGCAATTAAATTGTTTAATTAATATAAATACTGAATTTGTGTTAAAATATAGCATTTGTCCCGACAGTAGCCTTTGTCATTAAAAATGAGTACCAGTAGTGGGAAAATATGTTCTTATGCAAAATACTTCAGTTAATGTTGTACTAGATTACTATGAATCCATTGTGAGCATTGTGGTCACAAACATAACCCTTTTCTTTGCAATGCATTTAATAAAAGCAATGAATCTTACGTCCAGAGCTCTTTAGCTGTTAAAAGTAGAATGTTACCATCGGTTTTTTCAGATATAATTAAGTTCATAAATCAACATGTCAAAAACATGAAATGGCGCAATAACAATTATAAATACAAATGTGTTTGAGCAATCTCTTGTGAGAAGACATAATAACAATTCAAAGATAGTGCTTTGATATTTGTTTTTATATTTGTATCAAATCATCTTTTTTTAAAATTCTTTTGATCGGCTGGTAATTGAAGCAATTTATCTTACAAATTGCAAAGTGTGAGAGATACGGGGGTGAAATTTGATTTTCGACTGCTGTTCAATAACAACTGTAGGCGGTTCTCTTTTGTCTTTACAACCACAGAGTGATTGTCGTGAAGGTCACAGTGCGGTGGTACTGTGAACTAGTCGGTTGTTTTCTTCTGAAGATATTTTTTTCTTTCAGTCATCGGTGCTCAATCCTGTGGGGCAAAACCCACTAAGCTTGGCGTAAACATTCGGGATCAACCTTCTTTGGTTCTTTCGGTAGAGTCACGTACAATGAGAATTAAATAAGAAATTAATAAAATAACACAATCAAATTCTCACAAGTGGCCTTCTTCAGGTGAAAGGAACAAACCTGTCGGGATGACAGAGCTTCAATGAAGCTCTGTCGTCCCAACAGGTTTGTTCCTTTCAATGAAGCTCTGTCGTCCCGACAGGTTTGTTCCTTTCGCCTGAAGAAGGCCATTTGTGTTGTGGCCGAAACGTCGTGAGAATTTTATTGTGTTATTTTATTTTATTAATTTATTATTTTATTCTCATTCTACGTGACTTTACCGAAAGACCCAAAGAAGACGAATCCTTGCAGTCACGAAAGCTTTAAATCGAAATTTAAATTCGGGATCAAATATTACGAAAACACAGCGTGAAAAGTGTTTAGTGGTTGAAAATCTTAAACACCAATGCACTCGGCGTAAATAAGTCACAAAATCCCATTTACGTTACATAAGTCTTTGTGTAGCTACAACACAAATTACATTGTTGGATGCGATAACTTAATCATTACTACTGATACTCAAACCCTTAGGAGTACATTACTCTTCAGCTGTTGGAATATATATTAGTATGGCCTTATTTAGAGAGATTGTGAAGAAGAAATGCTATTACAATCCATACTTATATTCTATGAGCTATACATTCTGTATGCTCTTCAATATAACTCATTAAGTCATACAACTGCGTAGGCGTTTGCTTTTTGTGTTGTGCCATGTGTTGCTCGGCACGATGTCTGTCGTTTCGCTCCACGTGCTGGACGATTCTGCCATTGTTTTACTTGTACACCAGGCAGCAAAAGTAGTGACTTTGTTCCTACACTTCTGATGTTCTGGGCTTGCTTTTCTCAACGAAAACATTGCACGAAACACTATAACATTATATTAATAATACAATTTTATATTATGTCATTGCATCCCACAACGCTGCACATCAATTATCCAGTTCCGTACACAGATATAATAAAAAAATAAAACCCCAGTACTTATGAAAAATAAATGAATAAATAAATAACGAGAGAAAAATACACATATTATTGCAATTTAGACGTCACTAAGCTGCAAATTCTGTTAATCCGATGAAAATAATACCATTTAGCGTTGAGGAAATAACAAAATGGTTCAATTATGTCATCTCTCAGTTGCTTAAAATGTAGTGTGTGTGCTATAGTGGAAATATATTATATGCACATTCTCTGAATTCTATACATAACAGAAAGAGTGGGCCCAAGTCCTTCACTGACTAACACATGCTTTGTGTGGTGATGTTGTTGTACATTATTTACAGTCGACATCCTGTGTTATGCTTGAGGTATGTATTAGTACCCTTGAGGGGTATTTAGTCATAGACTTCACATGTTAAAAGTGCCAATAAAAGCCGTTTGATCAGTGGGAATTTCTTGCTGAATGTACTTAAAGACTATTAGGCTGCTAATAACGTTCTACAATTTTGAAGAAAAATCGCTTCCATTGCCAGTGCAAGGATACCGTGTAGTGTGGTAAACATGTTCATTAAGAACACTTGTCTTGTTTTGGTTAAAAGCGTTATATAAACAACATTCTTGAAAAAATAAAAATAAAACATATTTTTGATGCTCGTGATTTTCGTTTTCAATTTGGTAATTAAACCAACATCAATCAGGCACATCCAGAGTACACATTGACTCATGCATAATTCACACTCACCAAAAGAGTGAGGCGTATCTCTACTGCAGTGCGAGATTATTTACAGCAAGATAAAAATTATCACTGTGACATTAAAATTATCAGTTTTTATTCCATTCGTTAGAATGGTATTTACCGTTCAAAATTATTTTACATAATTTTTCAGAACGTTCAAAATTAATTAAGTATGCAATACTTTAAGAGACTGCTCGGCATTCAGGAATTTACCTGAAATATAAGGTGGAATAATTGTTTTATATCAAACACGGTAGTAATACAGTATACTTTTGTTTGTTCTAAAATCTGTTTTCAAAGAAGTCATGCTTTAAAACACGACACGAATTGCCAGGATAGTTGATAATTTTGCATGTACTCTATTTTCGTACACTATTTTTTATTGCTTTATTGAAACAGCTACTTTTATACATCATTAAAATAACGCAGTAATGTAGCCATATAGACGAAAATGCATTAAGTCCGGTGCATTTGCATGAAATATTATTGTTAGAGATATAGTAATTTTGCATGTTTGCTTTGCATACTTGGCATTTACAAATATAAAAAAACACGTGGGAACACGTAACAATGAGAGTGGAGAGTGGTGTATCCATTACTGTGTAATGACTGTACAGTATTGGACAAATCTAAGCCGAATATATCTGCTGTGATGAAATCACACAGCTATGACCATGATATGGTATTGCTCATCAATTTTACCAACAAACTGCCCAGATCTACAATCGGAGCAACTATTTTGCCTGCAGATATTTGACTATAAATTCCACAATTTACATATATTAAGCAAAATACAAAAAGTCGAAACGGAGAGTAAATATTGATCGTAAGCCTCATTGCAAATGTGTTTCCCTATTCTGTTTGATTACGTAAAAAAAAACATAGTTGATCACCCAACAAGATTGACAACACATCCTTGCCTTCTCACTGTTTTTAATGAGCTCTGCTGTATATAATGTTGGGGATAGAGCGGTGGCGCATTGGTCAGTTCACTGTGCGATGAACCTGGAGACTTGAGTTAATCACCCGGTCACAGCTAACATCAGTGGCAAGTGGTGCCTAAACCGAACCCGGGTGCAACTATCACCAAGCTGCGCAAAGCGGCTTGCTAAAGTATGGTCAAGGAACTCCCATTTACTGCCGCAGCATGGGTAGGGGCCTACATTTGGTAGTGGATTGAGAATTGACTGTAAACGATAAATATTGTCATTCATCTGGTACTCTATTTATTGTGTAGACGTAAAATGGTGTACGTTTAAAAAAAAAGGATCTCTTTTGAATGTAATATTTGAACACTTTAAACCATCTGCTCGTGACCTCTTCCTGTTAAGAGGACCAAGTCAAGTGTTTATGTTTATTCTGCAAATATTTGAAGCTGCTATAGAAGGGATCCTTAGCGCGTGTGCTAAGCTGACAGCTCAAAATGAAAAATGTTTTACATTTCCAATTTGTACCGTGACAAGAAGCACCTAATTTGTCCCAAGGAGAATGGCTCTGTCCCATATGAATTCAACGAAAAGATTAATATTGCATGTCCTTCTCGTTAGAAACAAGTCAAGTTCTCTCTTGTGTGTGTCTCGAAATGTTTTATGTACAATTTGAAGCGTTCATTAGTACCCTATTAGACTGTTATCTTAAAAAATCTGGTTATTTTAATGTTAACTGGTAGCTTTGTTTTTAACATATTCAACATATATTATAAATGCACGTAACCCAATACAATTTTAGCACTATATTCTTAGCTCTTTCGGTAAAGTCACGTTGAAGGGAATATGAATTACTGCAGTCACGAAAGCTTTAAATCAAAATTTTAGCACTGTTTCGTCACAGTGCTACTCTTCTAATATGTATAATCTACTTCATCAGTTTATAATATATAGGCATTTCCTTTGAACAATTAAATAATGCATTAAACTGGGTATTAGGTAATACTTGCGTAAATAATTAAAGCAGAACATTTTCTGTAAACCGTTGCAAAGTGTGAGATGCTGACATTTATGGGATCTTATACAAATGGGCCACACTTTCCCATTTAGGCTCAATAAGTATTGCACATGTTTAGTTAAATTAAAATGCTGTAAAGCAACTCTCTATGCATATTTTTACCACATTGTTGTAAAACCCCACGTACAATTTTGTTTCACAGACTATATCAATTCGGTACTGCATAAATGTATTTACTAAACGCTGATTACCCTGTCGTTTTTTTTTTACTCTCTTCTATGCCACTTCGTATGAACAGAGCAAAAACATCCACAACGAGTATAGGTCAAGCACAATCAGTCATGTGCATGAGAGGACAGATGGATCTACAATTTCGATTGAAGGAGTCGGAGGAGAGTCGGGCGTGCGCAACAATAGGACGGTTACACTAATCAAAAATTAAATTAAATCCTTCAGTCCCGAAAGGCCATATGTAAATCAGATAACATTAGTCATGTGCTGTTCTCTATTGTGAAACGTGTGTGTTTCACATTATGCACTATTTTATAGGCAGTGATGGCCATTCTTTTGTGTCTGTAGAAACATTCAAAATTTGAAGCTATGCACAAAACTCATATATTGTGTACAGTATATTACATATCACTGTCCTGCAGTCAACGATTTACACGGCAGAATATTGCTAGAAGCTGGGGATTTTAAAACCTCCCCTATTGTCAAAATGCAGAGGTATAAAAAAAACTCTTGTGTATTAATACTATTTTCTGATGGTGACATTCACCATTAATTACATAACATAAGTAAAATCATGACATTTAGTTGAATAAAGTGTACTTTTAGATACCTTTTGTCCTAGACGATGACCCGTTGTGAAAGCAGTAATGGATCCCTTAACCACTGAACCTCCCCCCCAGAGGCTGTATCGTGATCCTGAAAGAGTAAGAGTCAATACATTTTTACATGCGCATGTAATTGTAGTCACGTTCAATTATGCATTACGTTTCATACCGTTTTAAATCCAATGAAATTGTGAGTACTGACTGGACAGTACTACCGTTGTTTATAAGGTAAAATATGGTGATTGTGCAGCTCTACAATGTGCTTGGTAACGTCACTGCTAGCACAAGGGCCTTCCCTAAGATGTACCTCAAGAGAGCCCCTCCATATAGGGTGTTTTGGTCTATTCTTCTATACTGGCAAGACATCTTATAAGAGGTGGGGGTACCCACACCTTACCACACACGACCTGCCGATCGACTGTGTTGTATCCGTTTATACTTCTGGGTGGACAGAGGTGGGAAGATTTAAGAAAGGTGGCCATTGTTTCATCTGCCACACCGACGACCCCTAGATGGAAAATCAAATGCCCGAACCATTGTAATTGTACCGTTGCAGCGTTGTTTACATGATGTAAATGTAATCTCTAAGAGTAATAGACTTTGCAACCTACAGGGTTTGGTCTTGTGCTCACGGTACATTTATTTTACATGATGGTTAGAAGTTCTGTAGGTAATTGCTTTAACTATCTATTATCTACGTATCAGATCTAACTCTGTGAAAATACAATAAACAACATTCAAACCAAATGGCGTTACTGCGAAAATTCTGAAATTCAGTGAGAACAAAATTCGCACAATACGTGCTCAAGAGAATCACTAGACATTAATTTAATTTGTTGCTTATTTGTATTCCTTTATCAATCCACAGCTGGATATAGGCATTCCCCACACTGTGTCTGTCATAGGGGTTGTTTGAACATACTTCACCATGCTGGTCAGTGTAGGTTGCTGAAGGGGGCACACAGACCGGTGGCTCAGACCTTATGATGCTAGCGAGTGCTTCACCCCTGATACTCCTGCTGTTATGGAGTGACTCATGCTGCCAGCTATGGCTGCAAAGTTTGGTCGTACATGTTATGTATATTGTTTATTGTTAAATTTGAATGACAGTTCCTATGATCACTGTTACATTGTTTTTATAGCTTTATTTTGGTGATTTCGAAAACGTTTTGGTTTAGCCATATTTGTTTGTTGTAGCACAGAGTTAGACTGATAACTTTAATCTAAATTGTCTTATAGTTATTTTTGACTTGCATCCCACTGGGATTTTTGTACACAGCGTAGAAATACGGTGCTTTTTCTGGAAGATTTTGCTGCTTTTTTCTGAATTTTTCTGTTGCACGTAGTCACTTTAAGATGTTCCTTGTTCATGTTTTATGTTTGTTGTGGTTGCACCCGAGTCAAGAGCCGCATGGCTCACAGGGCTATACCTAATAAATGAAAAAAACCTCCTGAGTTATTCGGGAACTTTTATTCGTCCACTCCTCTTCACCAACTCACACTGACCAGCATGGTCCAGCTGTGGATTGACAAAAGGCTGTATATTATAACAGACAGTAGATTCATCGTCAGTGGTATTATCATGGCCATATAACATAAGTGCCCCAGGTTAGTCCTTTTAATGTCTTGCACTTCTCTCTTTTATAAAAGCCATACTTCAAGTAGCTTTCATTACACTGTTATGGTCGTCGTCAAAGCTTCTGCCTGGAATGTCAATGCAGGTGAGCTTCCTCTTATAGGCGAACCTTGTAACTCATTTGGATGCATTCATTGTCATCTTCTCGAGTCTTTTTTTTATTCAAGGGGATACATTTGACACAAAAAGGAAGATAGTGCCCTATGCCTCATCTAATTAAGGCTTATAAAAGGCAAAGACTAAATAATGCCATGTGAACGGGACAAGTGGTCTACCACATCTGAACAGATTGTCTTTAAAAATCAGATTGTCTTGGAAAAACATGAATTAAACAGACTTGAAATATTAACAACCAAATTGCAGGCTTAGCTATGGCTGTACAGCATGTGACTTAAGTTGTTATTTTTTTAAATCATAATTTATAAGCTCGCTCATCAGACTGGGACATACATTTTCCATTTTCATGTTGAATTATATCTTAATTGACCACATTTTTTTAAAAGAATTTTTTTCATTGTTTGTATGCCAATAATTTACAAAGATGTAAGATCAATAAAACGTGACATTTCTCCACATAACTTGGGTCACTTTGAGAATGGGCTTCTAAAAAGGTATTGTCATACACCTATTTTTCTGAATATTTTACAATAGAAAATTGCAAACATTCACCTTTCTCTGTGAGCTTACTCGAATGTAGAGTCAACAGAAATTACCACATTTCCTCTTAAGTATCTTTAATGTCTTTAAATAATTGTATACATTTCAAAGATGTCATGCAACTCTTTAATTTAAAGTGATTTTTGCCAAAGCATGCAATTTTCTCCAATAGCGAAGATCTTATATTTTTATTGCAACATTGCATGACATTGAGCCTATTTTATCAACGCGACAATGATGTGTATTATTTATTTGCGAATAATTTGCAGTTTTTAAAAGGTTTGCTATCCAATTATTGTAGATAATAACTGACTGTTTAATAACCTATACCTCATAATTAATGGGAGTTGATTGGACCAGGATATATCACAATTTAGGTTTTATTCAGTCATCGTTACTAGAGCTGCGTGAATGTCATATTTGACTATGATATGCTTTTGAGGGGGGTATAGAATGACACTGAGGCAATCAACACTTACAACTGAATAACAGGCTCTACAATAATTAATATCGATTAATCAGCAACTTTATATGAACACGTGAAAATGCTTCACCTGTTTCATTCGGGGGAAATTTTATTTTTCCTACTTAACTTTGTTGGTGCGTATCATGTGAAAAACTGCGCTTCATTAAAATAGTAATTTTCACTTGAATTCAAAATACATAAAACCTAACAATGTATGGGAGAGCATAAACTCACACTAGTCAATCGTTTTTTAACCATACTTAATCATGCTGGTCAGTGGATTATCACAAATGGGGTGCTCATGATTGGTTCAGACATCATGTGCCATGGATGTTCACCGTGGCTGGGAATTGAACTCGGGTTGTTGGGTTCATAACCGCTTACTGTTCCTACCTCTCCAAACACCCTATATTTTTGTCACAATCTAATATATCTCCTAAAACACCAATTGCATATAAGTGTTTGAATAGAGTTTGTAGCTAGTAGCTAATATCTAATGTGCTAAAAGAGATCACTGATAAGACATGATTACTTCATGCTGAAGTGCATAGGTGGAATAAATGCATTTTTAAGTATTGCATTTGTCTAAGAACATACATGAACGACAATAGCTTCCAAAGAGTACACATTTTCATTTTAAATGTATCTCTATATTACCAAGGTAAATTTATCACGTCATATGGCTCCGTTCAAATATTTAGCACTCATATTGTGTGTTCTATTATTGATATTTGGATAAAGTATGTTTATGGCAGCAATAGTCTGAAACCCTGCCTCAGAATACTCACAGCGGTACTTTAGGTATGTTTTCCAAGTCTGCACCAGAACCACCCCTGCTGGTCTGCTTACGACAGGTAATTGAATGTTTCATAAAACAAAGCATTGTCTGTGTAACACAACATTGAATGTATTGTAGATAACTGTTGTCAATACACTGCTGGATGAAGGCTTCCCCATGCGGTATCAGTCATGAGGTTTGTTGTTTTTTCATACTTCACCACGCTGGTCAGTGCGCATTGGCGGAGGAGGGTAGCCCAGGACCAATGTAGATGTCACAATTGGATATCACTTACCACTGTTGATAACTGATAGCCGTAGCCCGTCAGACAACATGGCACCATTTAAATAGTACACCGAATGTAAAAGTAAAAATAAATGCATATGGTGTCCTGCTGTAGACAATGTGAATCTTGTGGAAATTATTCCTCTCCTGCTGGTGGCTCACTGCCAGGCTGTGGAGGGAACAGGGGGATACCATTTATGGCTCTGTAGCTCATTCAACACCACTCAGAACTGTCAGAGAGGAAAACACCCTGTAAATGAAAGCAGAGTGTATCTATATGTCCCAATAAAAAGTGCATAATACATCGATATTTTGTAAACTTTTGCAAACCTTTTAGGATTTTGCCTTAAACTATGCTGTGAGTTGTCCGTTTATTTGATCTCCCTTTATTGTTTGGCTTTGCGAGTTACATTAAAGGAAGATGCACCCCAGATATAAATACATACCAATGCTGCGTCCACCAACTATCGGACATGAGTTTAGAAGTTTATTATTCAATTTAAAATCAATCAGGAGTGCTCTATTGTAGTTGCTGAGCAATACAAATGAATCAACTAAACAATAATACTGCATCCAACTCTTTTAAATCAAATATTATACTAATAAATTCAAACACATGATTAATTGAAATAGGGATAAGCCATTTTGCTATAATAACAATATTGAAACAATTTTATGTTTTAAAACTTTAGTCCATTCAATTAAATTTTGATGTGGGCATCATTAACTGAGCAAATTATTAATTTCGAGGGTGAAGGAGTGATAGTCAGATTATAAATAGGCAAATTTATATAACAGAAGTTGAATGTTCATTCTTGAAAAATAAAACGTGTGTCATGGTGATTAAACAACACATAATTTGCATACATTATTAGACGTGGAAATGACTTTTATTTCATTCCGGTAGGAAGAGACTGTTGGCATTAGCTCGAAAGTAATTATTTCTGATGGCAAAAAAACCCTGCAAGGTACTAGAAAGCAGAAATAAAATTATTCCCTCAAGCAACGCTGTACAAGTAAAACAGTGAGGTGGTTTGAAATTTCATTCGCACTTCAAGTGTTGGAAATAAGAAGACCCCCAAGTCTTTAAGGTCGATTATATGTGTTCTGCGTTATAAATTATTAAAGGACAGTCCATTAAGGCAAGTAAGCTCACCTCCCTCCAAGCAGGGAGGGTTTCCACAGACGATAATTCTCTGTCTACATCGCTGCACAAAACTGCTGTCACCCTCGCAGGAACCTTGTAATTACTACAGCGTCCACTATAGGCGCGTCCGCGTTTCAAGCTGCCTCTTTGCTAGAATTCAACTGTACAATTTCAGCTTTTGAAGTGGATTCAACGAGGATATTTCTGAGCCAGATTCAGTTGAGATACTGGAGCAGTATACATATTTTTTTTTGTGTTCGGTACATTCATTTTTTTTTTTGGAATGCCAATAAATATAATTTGCACCATCCCTTTGCCTCTTGAGGAGGATAGTAAGCTAGGTATTAAAGAGCGGGGAAAATCAGGGCAGGACTTAAAAGACATGCATTCTATTGAGGAAGATGGTCAGCCACAAGCCTCGGCAATCACAGAGTTTGCGAGCGAGAGCACTCTGCATGGTATCAACCATATATTTGCGCCGGGTGAGTTTTCACTTCGGCGCGCTATCTGGGCTTGTGCTTTCCTTGCTTCATTGGGCATGTTTCTCTACCAATCTGCTGACCGCATTGTTTTTTACCTGGAACACCACCATGTCACGCAGCTAGATGAGCAAGAGAGCCACCTCATGCTGTTCCCAGCCATTACCCTTTGTAACTTCAACAGTTTCCGGCGCTCAAAAGTGACACCCGTCGACAAGCATTATGCAGGTCCCATCCTGGGCATCCCAGACAACGACCCTGATTTAGCCACCGTCGATGTTCGCTTGCTACGTGCCTGGAGCCGCTACAGCACATATGAGTTTTATGACCGTGCCGGTCACACCATGGATGAAATGCTGCTGCGTTGTCGTTACCGTGACAGAGAGTGTGGACCCACAAATTTTACTACCGTGAGTAACTTTAAGCTCCTTATTTTACACTTTGCTTGCTCGCGATGCGGTCACCGTTTTTTTTGTTTGTTTGTTTGCTAAGCGGAATGATCGCTTTCATTATTTATAAAGTGTTGAGATTATACGAAATGCTTTAAGCCGTAGCTTATATTTCGGATATGCTACCGTTTCAAATTGTAAGTGTAAATTTTGTAACAATTAAACAGTGATAATGTAAATCATAATAATTATAATTTACAGCTCTTTGTCAATCTACTGCTAGATTAAGGCCTATCCTTACGTTTCACTTGTTTAACCATACTTCTCCAGGCTGATTAGTATGCTTTGGTTCAGATAATCCCCGTCACAAGCTGTTAGCTATTGTCAGGAGTCAAACAATGCAAAAAATATTTATTGAATATAAAACCAAGCGTAGGTGTCTTTACGAGCAGAGATTGTCACCATAGAGGTGGAAAGGATGGACTTGTGCCTTAATAATAATTATAGCTTAAAAGCACCTTTAATTAAATCCCAAAGTGCACCATCTGTGCTTGTTGCAAAGCAACGTTAACATTGAGTACCTAAGTTGCCCTCATAAATGATCACAAAACAGTACGTTATTTTAAATATTATAAATCCTAGTAGGAATTTAAGCATTCACTTATTGATCGTAGCCAAGTAAAATGGTAATAAATCACCTTTAAATTGGTGCAGATTTGTAATAGTGTACGGCAGAAATGTAACATTCTTCTGCACATTATGTACATTTACAAAGACACTTAGAGAAAGACTACGTAAACATTGTGCATTAAAGCTCCATAAAGGAATGTTGGCATTTAGAGTTTTACAACTTGGCGATGTCAATGCATATTAATAAGGAAAAAAATAATGATGAGAATGTGTTGTCGGTGAAGACAGATAGTGTGTCCTTGTGAATTTACACAATGCATATAAATGAATACATTATTTCAGCAACGTTGAAAAAATCCATATATCTAGCAACTTTATTTAACAAATTACAGATATATGAAATCAGTCAAGCTGATTTCTTGTCTATACATCTTGATAATTAAGCTAAATTTTCCTTTGATGTGACTGTTTTACATCAACGCTTCATTATAGTTCTTTAGTAGTTACAATTTATTTTTATGATTGAAATAAATGTGTTGAGTACGTGGTTGAAGATAATACAATTTTACAGAATATGTTTACGTTGACAATGATCAGTAAAATTCCTGTTTTAATGTATTGCACAATTATACAACATATTATTTTTATATGGGCAACATTAAATTACGGCATGTTACATGTATTTTATTAATTGACTGGCTTGGTTAATAAGTTGGGATTGTGGTCGGGGATATAAGATAATGGAGTAAATTCTCTATTGTGATAACTCTTTAGCCGTTTGTGCCTTTTGTTTTTGTGCAATTTCTTTATTTACTTTTTGGTTCTTTCGGTAAAGTCACGTAGAAATAAAATAAATAAAATAATAGAATACGACGTTTCGATTGCAACACAAGCAACCGTCATCAGGCATTACTACATTTGAGAGAGAGAGACAAAACACAGACACGGAGACACAGACAGACACACAAGCAGAGAGAGACAACACAGAAACACACACAGAGAGAGACACACAACATAGACACACAGACAGACACACAAGCAGAGAGAGACAACACAGAGACACACACAGAGAGAGACACACAACATAGACACACAGACAGACACACAAGCAGAGAGAGACAACACAGAGACACACACAGAGAGAGAGACACAACATAGACACACAGACAGACACACAAGCAGAGAGAGACAACACAGAGACACACAGAGAGAGACACAACATAGACACACAGACAGAGACACAAGCAGAGAGAGATAACACAGAGACACACACAGAGAGAGAGACACAACATAGACACACAGACAGACACACAAGCAGAGAGAGAAAACACAGAGACACACAGAGAGAGACACACAACATAGACACACAGACAGACACACAAGCAGAGAGAGACAACACAGAGACACACACAGAGAGAGACACACAACATAGATACACAGACAGACACACAAGCAGAGAGAGACAACACAGAGACACACACACAGAGAGACACAACATAGACACACAGACAGACACACAAGCAGAGAGAGACAACACAGAGACACACAGAGAGAGAGACACACAACATAAACACACAGACAGACACACAAGCAGAGAGAGACAACACAGAGACACACAGAGAGAGACACACAACATAGACACACAGACAGACACACAAGCAGAGAGAGACAACACAGAGACACACACACAGAGAGACACAACATAGACACACAGACAGACATACAAGCAGAGAGAGACAACACAGAGACACACAGAGAGAGACACACAACATAGACACACAGACAGACACACAAGCAGAGAGAGACAACACAGAGACACACAGAGAGAGACACACAACATAGACACACAGACAGACACACAAGCAGAGAGAGACAACACAGAGACACACAGAGAGAGAGACACACAACATAAACACACAGACAGACACACAAGCAGAGAGAGACAACACAGAGACACACAGAGAGAGACACACAACATAGACACACAGACAGACACACAAGCAGAGAGAGACAACACAGAGACACACACACAGAGAGACACAACATAGACACACAGACAGACATACAAGCAGAGAAAGACAACACAGAGACACACAGAGAGAGACACACAACATAGACACACAGACAGACACACAAGCAGAGAGAGAAAACACAGAGACACACAGAGAGAGACACACAACATAGACACACAGACAGACACACAAGCAGAGAGAGACAACACAGAGACACACAGAGAGAGAGAGAGACACAGCATAGACACACAGACAGACACACAAGCAGAGAGAGACAACACAGAGACACACACAGAGAGAGACACACAACATAGACACACAGACAGACACACAAGCAGAGAGAGACAACACAGAGACACACAGAGAGAGACACACAACATAGACACATAGACAGACACACAAGCAGAGAGAGACAACACAGAGACACACACAGAGAGAGACACACAACATAGACACACAGACAGACACACAAGCAGAGAGAGACAACACAGAGACACACAGAGAGAGACACACAACATAGACACACAGATAGACATACAAGCAGAGAGAGACAACACAGAGACACAGAGAGAGACACACAACATAGACACACAGACAGACATACAAGCAGAGAGAGACAACACAGAGACACACAGAGAGAGACACACAACATAGACACACAGACAGACACACAAGCAGAGAGAGACAACACAGAGACACACACAGAGACACACAACATAGACACACAGACAGACACACAAGCAGAGAGAGACAACACAGAGACACAGAGAGAGACACACAACATAGACACACAGACAGACATACAAGCAGAGAGAGACAACACAGAGACACACAGAGAGAGACACACAACATAGACACACAGAGACCCAATGCCTCTGTGTCACGACACAGAGGCATTCTACCTGATGACGGTTGCTTGTGTTGCAATCGAAACGTCGTATTCTATTATTTTATTTATTGTATTTCTACGTGACTTTACCGAAAGAACCAAAGAGTTATTCCTGCAGTCACAAAAGCTTCGAATCAAAATTCTTTTTTTTGCTTGGTAGTAGGGTTTTGATTTGCTTGATAATAGCTGTGAAGAGGATTTGGTCTTCATATTTAATTAGTGTACAGCGTTATGGGATGCAATTAGCTTCAATGACGCGATATAAATTTTAAGTATTATTTTTTAAAGTATTAATAACTTAATTTACAAAATTTATGTTTCTAATTCTTGATCAAAATGTATTTATGCATAATTACGCATTGGTGTATCAGTGTGTTTCCTAAATGCAGTAAGAGAACATAATTAAGACTTCTTAAGTGGCTAAACACTAAAAGATACAAATGGTGCTATCAGTTATTTTAATTAACTATTGTCAGATATCTATGTTATCACTGCTAGGCAAAATCATAGATACGCTGTTGCTCAAAGTCACAATGACGTCCTTATGGGTACGAATAAGATGAAAATTACTTCTGTAGTTTACCTTTATTTATCAGCAGCATTTTACACTATATACCATGGTACGCTGTGTCAAACTCTTAATTGGCAAGTTGTAATTACAGGTTCAGTTCATTATTACCCGAGTTAATCTTGTGTATTGGGAAAAATATGATTCCAACAAATGGTTATCCTTTACTGGTGTACTACGGAGCTCGGTATATGGCCCTATACTGTGAAATATTATTTTCTACCACCCCATTGCTGAATGGACTTCCTGACCATATCATTGCATCAACGAGCTTGAATCAATTCAAGAACAGACTCTAGACTTACTGTTTATCAAATTACAAATGAAAAGTAGCTCATGTGCATTTTATGAGCAGATGGGTATTGAATGTTTATTTTGTTATATGGTATTTATTTGTATCTTTATTTATACAGTAATTGGATGTTGTATAAATTTGTGAACATTTGGTGCATATGAAACCATTTTAAATGTTTTTTGAGATTCAATGACAATTATCGTCTTTGCAAACATCAGGCAATCTTTCTTCACCAACATGCACATCACAATAATTTAAACGAGGAAATATTTCGAAAAATATTTGTTTCCCGAGTATACTTTATTTTTTTTTACCAAAAATAGAATTGATATTATAAGTATAGCAAACACAACATAATGGCAGAAATGTGGCTTAGGCGAAGCCATTCGATTTAAAGACGGAGCAGACAAAAAGTTAAAGTCAGTTTTGCTTGCAAAGAGGATGAATATTAATTAATTTAAAAAAATCATCAATGCCCGATATACAATTATCCATAGGACAAGGCTACGGTACATACAAATTCGTTTTCAGACACATTGGTATATTGGCAAATGTGATAAATGATCAAGCTATATACTGTGGAATTACTTGATTTTACAATTTGTAATAAAAACAATGTGCATTGTTTTTATGTGCATTGTTTTTATTAATGTGTAGACTGGTGGGGCAGTAATTTGGGCACTTCGCTATGAACCTGGTGACATGAGGTCGATTAACGGCCACAGCTATTTATTATGAGTCATGTCTGGGTCTCTCTCTTCACTAACCCACTCTGGTCAGCAAAACAGTATGATCAAACAACCCCCAAGATTTTACACATGGCATGGAGAGGCCATCATCCAGGAATCGACTGACAAATGGAATGTAAAATACGATTATAACATTTATATTTAATTTGTTCTGAAAAATAATATTTAAAGCAGTATGTGATTAAAGCTGCCAAATATCTATTTTTTTCCAAAATAGTCCCGATTTCAGAAAGGCCATCTCGGTGTGCTGAAGCTGTTGTTAAAATTCGGATTTTAGCCCTATTTTACTCGAGTCTCATGATCGACTCATGACAAGCCCAAAGGGTGAGGCTCCCTGAGAAGTGGGCCAGGTTGGCTGGGGAGGAGGTGGGGGCTCGGACTTGCGTGGGCCTGGCTACAAAAAATTGTGCAGGGTTGCTGATGACATTAACACAGATGCCAGGCCGCTCATTTTATGTTTTGTTTCCCTCTGGGGGGCCAAACCGATTTTAAGTATCAATTTCTCTGTATATGCACGACCATGAATACACTAATAGTGGCTAAGATCGTAGCACAATGCATTAGCCGCTGTACTGCTTAAATGTTGTTGACCTATTTTGAGATATTTGTGAGTTGAATTACCATGTATTGCAATATATTTCAAAGTCAATGCATGTATATCGTGTGTCATCTAAATCCGTATTAGTCACAGTTACTTTAATTACATTATATTCCTCATAAATTACATGTTGTTTTAGGACTGTAATAAATGTGTATTTTAAACTGCAACTGATCATGACTAAATCACCCAGAATGTTCACTAAATCCCATTAAAACTTAGGGTAGAGCCTAGGTAGTACCTGGAAAGTGACCACCATGCACAACACAGATGTAGGAAGCATTGTGGGTAGTAGATGGTAGTACAGCAAATTCCATTGTTCTGTACCATATTCCTCATACTCTCACCAAGAACACAATATATAATAGGTGACGTTTCTGACAATGGCTATTCTCCATAGTACATAAATAAAAACTGGCCTCTGTCCGAAGCACTGCCTATCAGAAGCTTTTCCTTTTTAGGCAGTGCTGTTGACGAATGTGTTAAGTTTTATTGTTTCTTGTGGTTGTGCACCACTGCCAATGTAGCATCACCAAATGCTATGTGCCAATACAATGTTTCCTTTTCACAGTGGTACATTCTGTAAATAGTGCCTTTTCCACCTCTCTACACATCACGCATCCAATACTGGAAAATAGCCAATGGTTTGGATGCATTAGAAAAAAAACGTTAATGACCTAACGTAATTTAATTTGGAATAGTGGCAAATACACTTTGGGCTTTTTCACTTTATTTAGTGTTCACTCGTTGCTTACCATTCTTAGTACCCTGTATGTAACAGCTAAATGTTACATATTATGTACGGCTATAGCGCACTGCCTTGAACTGTATATATCTTTGAGAAATGTTCTGCAAAGTTACTCTTTTCGGACTGTGCAAGTGTGCATACTCCACGTCTCCACCACACTGCCTGAAAATACCTCCAACGTGTAAGGTAAAACGTCATGAAGAAGGGAGCAGCACTCGCCACTGCTATCATGGAAGAGTAACGTTTAAGATAATTTCTCATTTCTAGATTTGAAGCTTTCGTGACTGCAAGGATCCATACTCTTTGGTTCTATTCGGTAAAGTCACATGTTTTAATTTTTTTTACCTACGTGACTTTACCGAATAGAACCAAAGAGTACAATTTCTCATACATCGAGTCGTGAAAAACTAAAGCAATTTATAAGTCTTAGTTACTTCAGTTAACCGATTGCTGCATACATGTTTGAGAGTTGCCCACTGCACATACGTTCGTGAGTTAAAGCAGTATTTCCTTATTGAAGGCAATAACACAACCATTGCAATGTCCCTGCTGCTTGATTAAATTAATACACCATTAGGATTTGGGGGTTTAGGCATTTTGTTCCTGTATATGTTTCAAAAGCCGCTCCAGGCATTCAAGGTGTGATCATCTCTGATAACACCCATTAATCGAGCTGTCGCTCGTGTTTCCCAAAAAAAAAAATGGCCACAAAAACCTATCGAGGGTTATTGCTGGATGTTGTTTTCTTTATGGGAAGGATTTGTCAAGCATAATTAAACCATTTGTAGAAAGATATTGGAACATAAATATAAACTGTCGCCTCGTGTCACTGTGTAGAGCATACAGAAACCCTTGTATATATTTTATATGTTCGTGTTGAGTTTTATGACCAGTGAGCCGGTTGAAATGCTGCATTGTACTGCACACGTTGGATAAGCACTTGCGTGGCGTATATTTGTTTAGAGGATATCTGTGACATGTCTATAAAGATACGTCAAAGTGTATTTCAGACTTCTCTCTTTGTTTGTCATGGCTAGCGCAATTAAATCCGTTCCTTTTTACTCTCCAAATAAAATGGCAAGGAAGGTGTCATCAGTGCTGTAAAAGCACAGATAAAAAATGCGTTATGGCCATAATCGTTAACTAATGTTGCTTCACGCAACTCTTAAGTTAACTCGAGCGAGGGAAGGAAATACTCCATACGCGGTAAGGGGCCGTCCATAAATGACGTCACGCAGCTGGGGGGGGGGGGTTCCATAGTTCCATAGTTCATTTATTAGGTATAGCCCTGTGAGCCATTCGGCTCTTGAATCGGGTGCAACCGCAACAAACAAAAACATGAACATGAAAACATCTTAAAGTGACTATGTGACTGTGCAATATAGCACCGTACACCAACGCTGTATGCAAAAATCCCAGTGGGATGCAAGTCAAATAACAACAACAACAACCACAAGACAACTAAGATTAAGGCCATCAGTCTAACTCCGTACTACAATAAACAAAAACATGGCCAAAAAAACGTTTTCGAAATCACCAAAATAAAAGCCATAAATGCAATGTAACAGTGATCATAGGGACTGTGACCGAATTTTTAACAATAAACTACACAAATAAATTATAACACCAAAATCAGACATTTGTGAGGATGTGTGACAAGGGGGGGGGGGGGGGGGGGGTTTGAGAAATGTGACGTCACATCAAAATGCGCAACTTTAAATAAATATAAACACGTTCTACTTCATTAAAGGACTTTTTAATATTCTCCTACAACATCAGAGTGCAGCGTCACATTAAATATGCACTACAATGACAATAGTTTAAAGCTATTTGAAGCATGATTTATATATATTTGGGGGGGGGGGGCAGAGCTTTGTGACGTCATATTTGAGGGGGGTCTGACTTTTTGTGACGCCGCGTGACGAGGGGGGGGGGGGTCAAAAATCGTCCAAAATCGCGTGACGTCATTTATGGACGTTCCCCTAATTTGTCTCGGATTACGAGCCCTCTACCCTGCAGCTTGCACACGCGAGCAAGTATCAATAACGAAACATGAAATCCTGTAACTGAAAGGAAACACACGCGGCAGGAGTGACGATATCGAAATATTAAATGCGGTACTTAAAACAGCCCACACGACACGCATCTCAGTATATGAACACTAAATACGGTGCTTAAAAAACAGTCCACACTATGCCACACTATGCCACAGCAATGAAAGACAACTTGTGTTTGTTTTCATCACCTGCATGGGGAGGGGAAAACTCGCGCACCAAAGGGGTAAGTCACCCCCCACCCCACCAGCACTACGTCCAGGTCGCTGGCATTGGTATGGCCCCCCACTCCATGCCGCACACCCCAGGGTGCTGGAGGGGGGGGGGGGGCTCTGTGGCACCGGCCTGGAGTTCCCCGGCCCCGCCACTAGGCGGGGAGCGTTCCGCCTCTTCAGCCGGTGAACGTTGACCACCCTCAGGCGAAGAGCTATCTCTTTGCAGCTCATATATACACATGTATTTATATCTCACATAAAGAACCCGAACGGAAGTGGATACCCAGAGTCATTTATGTGCGTTCATTAATTTCACCCCCCCCCCCACCCCCACTTCGCCTCCATTTAAGAAACGAAACAGGATTTCTCCACAAATCTGGCTGTCGCCTGATGAAGCTAGTTGTAATTACTGGCGAAACGTCGTACTCAGATTGTAAATGTTGTAGCTTTGCTCTCCAACACACCGGTGTGCTGTATAAGTAACGAATTGCCATGTTCTGTTTACGTGACAAACCTTACTCATTGGCTGTGTCGGGTGGTGGCGGGTTTAACGACACATTTATATATTTACGCAATCAAACCCCCAAAAAACCTGTATTATGAATGATATTCGTCGCGAAAGCCTACATGTTAAACTGAGCTGTGTATGTTCCCCTTATCTCCATGGCCCATGCCAGGCCCGAAACAACTTTCCCAGTAGAGAGCCATACCTTAGACCCACAGTCGTAGTGAAGGGGGCTCTACCCAGGTCTAGATTTGAAGCTTTCGTGACTGCAAGGATCCATACTCTTTGGTTCTATTCGGTAAAGTCACATAGGTAAAAAAATAAAACAACAAAAATCACGACGATGAAGGCCGTTTGTGTTGTGGCCGAAACGTCGTGATTTTTGTTTAATTTTTTTAACTACGTAACTTTACCGAATAGAACCAAAGAGTATCTACCCAGGTCCTCATACGTTTGCTGGGTCGAGAAATGTGGGATGGTGCGGTATGCGAACAGCGCATATGGAAGGTGTCGATCCCAGTCCCTCTGATTGGCCCCAACCATATGGGACAGCTTGGTGGCCTCGGTTGAACCACTCCACCATCTCGTTAGTCTGTGGATGGTAGGCGGTGGTCCGCAGCTTGGTGATCTCCAAGCACTGACACAACGACTGGAACAGTGGTCTCGAGATCTGTGCTCTGGTTCGTAATGAGACGTCCGGGGATCCCGTGCGTGCATACTTAGTAAGTGGTGAACACCTCTGCCACTGTTTCTGCACGCTTTTCTGGGATGGCCACAGCCAATAGCTAGTGTGTAAAGTACTCCATGGCCACCATGATTTAATTGTTCCATGCCTCAGTCGCCAGGAGCAGCCCCATCAGGTCCAGTGACACCGGGTAGTGCTCTGGCTTCCGACTTTGCCACTGGCAGTCCAGGTACCCGTGGACCCATGGCGTGACGTCCTCAGCTAGCTTTGGCCACATATCCACAGTCTCCCTCCATCCACTTGGGCCGCCGCTTGCACTATGCCATCGCGTAGCACCAGTCTTGGAAAGAGTTCTCATTTTTGCCTGGAACGCCTGGTGGACCTCCATCAATTTGGCTTCCTTCTGTTGTTCCTGGTGGAGCAAATCAGCCATCAGTCCCGGGAAGATGCACCCGATGTCCTCCATGATCCGGTCCTCATTCTCTCCCTCTGATTCTCCGTTCTTCTTGTCCAGGGCTGCAATACAGGCCCTGCACACATGCACTTTGGGGGTAAGGTTGGGTTTGTGTATTATACTCACCCGTGGTTTAGTAGTGGAGACTGGCCTGTTTTTCAGGTTCGCCTGGCACCGCCCTCCCCTGAAGCACGGGCAAGTGTCCCCAATCGGGGTGTTGGGGTCAATGGGGGTCCACCGTTTCAGCGTATTAGCATTGCTGTGCGTCCTTCCTTCTTGATACTGGAGCTGGAGGCCATACTTCTGGATCTGGGTGAGTCACCGAGCCAACTGCCCCCAATGTTCCTGGAAATTCATCAGAAAATGTAGGGCATAATGGTCGGTGCGAACCTGGCGAACCATACAAGTAAGGGCGGAACTGTTTGCACACAAACACCACCGTGCAACGGAGTCTACAGCTGACATACCTCCCCTTCCTGTCCCTGAGACAATACAGCCCCCAATCCACAACGGTAAAGTATAGGCAAAAATCGGGGTAGGCTAGGATGGGGGTATGGGTCAGTCGGCGTTTCAGTGATGGTGAAAGCTTCCTGGCACGCCTTGGACCATGAGGGCGTGGGCAACGCCACTAAATCCCTGCACACATGGTTGGTAATAGGAACGATCTCACCTCCATGATGTTATTTGGGCGTGGTCACTTAACCACAGCCCGTACCTTCTTCAGGCCGGTCCTTATCCGTTCGGTGCTCACCTGGTGGCCCAGGTATGCAATCTCTTGACTTACGAGGAAACATTTTCTTGGCTTCAGGCTAAGATGAGCTGCCCGGAGTCGCCCAAACACTGCTCGTAAACTGGACAGATGCTCTGACAAAGTGCTACCAAACACAATCACATAATTCAGGTAAATGAGGCACTATTCCCACTGCAATCCTCCCATAACGAGTTCTCAGTCACTGAAACGTGGTTGGTGCATTTGTCAATAAGAAGGGCATGACCGAGAACCAAAAGAATCCCTTTGGAGTGGAGAAGGAAGTCTTGGGTCAGTCGTCAGGGGCCATCTCGACCTGCCAAAACCCAGAGGCAAGGTCTAGGATGGAAAAATACCTGGCCCCCACAAGACTGTCAAATATCTCGTCGATTTGTGGTATCGGGAAGGCATCTGCTGGGTCATGGTGTTCCGCTTCTGGTAGTCCACACAGAATCGCATTGACCCATCCTTAGTCACGCATACCACTGGGGCCAGCCAGGGTCTGCTGGAGGAAACAATAATACGATCACTCAACATACCGTCGACGGCCTCGTTAATCTGGGCTCACTCTGGGGCACCCACGTGGTACGCGGGAATCGTCATGGGCCGCATTGTCCCAGTGTCTGTGTGTGTTTCACCCGAACGGTGCGCCCCACATCTGCACCATGACGACTGAAGGCGTCCTCGTACTCAGTCAGCAGAGCCTCTATGTGGCCCAGCTCCCCTGGGGCTGGGCCACATACAGAGGAGCTGCACCACATCGTGGAGCGGTATTGTCTGGCTCGCCCTCACCTGCCCATACCTCGATCTCCTTCGCTCGTCGGGTCATCTGCCAACAAGGCAAATACAGATGCTGCATGATGCTTCGCATGGCCAATACTGACCACTCTGGCGTACACTAAATAAAACACATGTGGGTGTCTCAGACGATGCAGTTTCTGAAAAGGGAATGTGAACAAACGGCAATGTACTTGAAATATAGTATGGCCAGGCGAAACGGTGAGTGTATGCATAAAAACGCATTAATTGCTTTATACTGCTTGTTAAGCGATCCTCTGATACATATTTTTTGCAAGTGCAGCTCTTGTTTTTCCGTGTGGAAATAGCTGTGCAATTTAGAGTGTTGATTTTCAGTTGATGAGCCATTTACCAAATCTCCATGCAGTTGTTATTTTCATATTTTTGTCCTTCCCCCCCAAACTATTCCAATTGTGCTATCCGTTGTCATGTCATGAGAAAAAGAATAATTTTACATTAGAGAATGGCTGCAGAATAGACTTATGGAATAACGATTTACATTTATTGGACTCTAAAATGCCCCAACATCTCAAAGTACCTTATATCACATCTGATCTCCATCTTTCCAATACACAACTGTAGTATTGTCTCAATTTTAGCTGTTGCTGTTGGTTATACCAATTGAGTAATTTGCAAATCATTTTTCAAATTTATAATATTTTGACAACAATTCCAGCACAAAACTTCGTTCAACAAATCCTTCAGATGGCATCTTTATCTTCATATAGTTGAGGTCTCATTTTATGCTAAGAGATTGTTTAGCTGAATCAAGTATTGTGCAGTCTTTGGTGACTGGGCTGAGCCTATCGACTCTCTATACTCGAGAACCTGGCTTTATCAAGGATTTAAACCCAGAATCTCAAAAGTGGCTGCCTCCACATTTCTGATCTCTGAACCACCTGGCCACTTAATGTAGTTGTTTATTATAATTAGTTGTTTATTACATCATATTAGCAACTTTATAATAAAAAGGGCTGATTATCATTCCATGTCTGCATGAATATGGACTACAGTTCTTAGAAAAAGTGTGTGAACCCCTTAGGATTTTCACATATTTCAAATCTAAAATGTTAACAGATCTTAATATGTCCTGATTCAACAAATGACACAAAAACATGATACTCTTTTAACATCTATTCATCAAATTATTCTAAATTCAGTCATTGGTGACACCCCCTTGAGCAGTAATGACTGCAACTAAGCGTTTCCTGTAACCCTTGGTCAGTCTCTCACATCAGATTTGAGGAATTTTGTCCCATTCCTCTTTACGGAACTCCGTGAACTCGGTGACATGTGAGGGTTGCGTTGCATGGACAGCCCGCTTCCTGCCACAATATGTCAATGGGGTTTAGGTCCGGACTTTTACTAGACATTGTAAAACGCGGAATTTCTTCTTCTGCAGCGATTATTGTGTAGATCTGCTTGTATGTTTAGGATTATTGTTTTGCTGCAAGACCTACTATTGGTTCAGCCTCAGCTCACGGACGAATGGCCTGCCATTGTCCTCTAGAGTCTTCTGATACAATGCAGAATCCATGGTTGTGTTAATGATGGCAAGCTATCCACGACCTGAGGCAGCAAAGCAGCCCTAAACCATTACATTCTCACCACCATGCTTGACTATTGGGATGAGGTTATTCTGTTCAAAAGCAGTGTTTAAATTTTGATTTAAAGCTTTCGTGACTGCAGTAATTCATATTCTTAGCTCTTTCGGTAAAGTCACGTTGAAGGGAAACAATAAAATAATAATATATATTTTATTATTGTTTCCCTTCAACGTGACTTTACCGAAAGAGCTAAGAATAAGCAGTGTTTAGTTTTTTCGCCAAACATAACGTTTCTACATGGAGGCCAAAAAGTTATGTCTTTGACTCGTCTGTCCAGAGAACAGAAGTCTTTTGAATCATCGATGTGCTCTTTGGCGAACTTCAGACGGGCAGCAATGTTCTTTCTGGAGAGCTATCCTTCCATGAACACCACGCTCGTTCAGTCTTTTTATGATAGTGGAGTCATGAACACTCACATTAGCCAAGGCGATAGTGGCCTGCAGATCCTTGGACGTTTCCCGGGGGTTCTTTGTGACTTCCTTGATGATTTTCCGGTTTGTTCTTAGAGACATTTTGGTAAGGCAACCGCTCCTGGGTGGAGTGACTGTGGTCTTGAACTTTCTCCATTTGTAGACTGTCTGTCTGACAGTGGATTGGTGGAGCCCGAAATCCTGCGAAATGGTTTTGTAACTCTTTCCGAACTGATGAGCATCAATAACACATTTATTTTTAGGTCTTCAGATATGTATTTTGATCGTGGCATACCTTATTTATACACACCTGTATGGTGAAGACCAAACTCACAAAGTTTCTGATCTTTTTATAGTGTGGGGCCTCCCAAAGATATCCCTGAAGATCTACCCAACTATTTACACACCTGATTCTAATTATTCCCTTAAGCTAATGAAACTTAACTACTTTTTCACATACCCTGAACCTTAATTCCGCATTGTTTGTTTAATTCATACGTAATTTTGTTTCAAAATACGTGGAATTGGTTAATATAAACCCAATTGGATATTTAGGAAAATGCCGGTTTTGATTCATGAGGGCTTTTGTGGTAAAACTATGGAATTTCCATAATTATCATTGGGTTTGACAAACTTTTTCTCAGCACTGTACCTGTAAAATGCAGGTCGTCATGTGCATGCGTATTCCTTACAGTCACTGCACAATGCTCAGTGATATTTATTGTTCATTACAATCAGCACAATTTAACACTGATTGCCACTGAGATCATATTACATGGATTACATTTGTTTCCTTCTTTTGACATTTGTAGGCTTTAGACATCCAGATGGGCTGCCTAATAAGACAGAATGACATGGGCTTTGTATCGCATGTTGAACAAGTTTTGGGCTGCTGTTTCGTAACGGTTTAGTTCCAGCTGTGCTTGTTGCATTTTAAAGTGTTCAGTGAAATGCTTGAGTGAACTGTGATTGCTTTGAGATTCTTGTGCTAATTTGCTATTTATAGCTTTCTTTTGCCTTCTCATAATCGTAAATGTGTGAAGAAATATAATTACATAAGTAAATAAATTCCACATTGCCATGACATTGCTCCTTTAACAGCTACTGCTATCAATGTTTCACACCATTGGACAGTATTGCAATATTCCGAGCTTTACATCTGGAACATACTCTCATGGACTGTGGCATGTAGAAGCCTGTACATGCCAGATTACTGACACTGTTCATCTGGGAGGCATCCTGTATTTTGTGCGTTGTCATATTTTAGTACAGCTTGTACGAATGTATTCTAGTGCTTCATTATATATTTAAAACCACATTGAGCTAAAGCACATACCACGAAGTGGCCAATGAAGCAAAAGCTAGAATAATAATAGTCGACAAGAGTGAATAAGCACCTTGAAATGATTTGGATTATATAAGGCTGGATAAACAGCAGGGCTAATAGCCATCAAACTAATTCCTGCCAGACACTTTGAAACAGTTAATCTCGGAATCAGACTATGTATTTATACTGGAGGAATCTGATGAGCGAGTACGCTCTTCTTAACAGATTTCGAGTTGGGGAGAGTCATAAAAACAAAAAAACACGAAGGGAGTGCAAAGTATAGGAAAGGTAAACAAATCACTTAAAAAATATACAAATAAAAATAAACTATATTTTTTATCTTAACCAGGTAAATCCACTGAGTTATTAACTTATATTTCAGAAGCAACCTGGCCATCGTATTGGTTTTTGCAGCAATTTTTTTATTCAGTCACAATAATCAGATTTAGTAGGCATCCCAAAAAAGTATTCTTGGAATCATGATCAGTCATTGGGCTCGCTCATTTGGGGCCCTCAAGCAGATTCGTCTTTAAGTGCGGCACGCGACTACAAACATATTATGGACAAGCTCCATAGCTTCATAATATAATAGTTGCTTTAAATACTGACGTAATTATAGTTTAACTTATTTTAAGAGTGTAAGCTAGAATGTAGGTGTTATTTTTTTTTAAGGAGCTTTGGTATAACTTGTTTTTTTCAACCATGAATCTGGGGCCCGTTGAGCTGCTTGGGGTCCTGAACTCTTGCTTCGCTGTTCTTCTGCCCAGCGCCTCCACTGATTACAGCAACAACAATTAAATTCCTGACACGTAAGTGTTTAACTAACTCCATTAATAATTTACCTATTTTCATTATGTTAAAAAAATAAACGATCACTTTCAGTTTCCCCCACAAGACTTTATTGACTTGAGTGTGTAATTGCCCCCCTGCGTTACATTTGACTCTACTTCTGCTTGCATTGTAATGGCTTTACAATTTATAGCAGCTTAGCTGCTAATGCAATGTCTTCAGCGGGGAGCTTTTCAGAGTGATTCATATGTGACACTGAGCCAATGAAATGCCCTGTGGTTTACATGGCAGGGCACTTTGAAAAGTAGATGTATGGAAAGAACAAAACAACAGTGTCCTTTCATTGTCGTCTGTTGAGGAATGTATTGCTGTACCTTCACATAGGAAGGTTTTACTGAGTGATCATCGGCATTTTACATTATACCATATGACTGTGAAGGTATTTGTTGTTGATAACAACATTTAACGATATTACTGCACGGTATTTGCTTTTTTAGTTTTTAACTTTAGTTGCTCTCCGACGTTTTTTTCGGGTTGTGCCGCGTGCTGTTCAGAATGATGTGTGACGTTTTGCTCCATGTGCTGGAAGCTTCTTTAGGAACTGAATTAGACATGCCGAACAACACATGCTAGAACCAGAATACAGATCTGAAAATTATAAGCTGAACTGCAAATACCTACACAGTGGAATTACCTTTGTGATTTGATTTGAAAATGTGTCCACGTACTAATCTAGTAAGTTTGTTATTCTTCTCCCCCACACCTCCGATTAGCATGGTTGGCTATGTATTGTGGCGAATGTTCAACATTACATACATTTTAATGATTGAAAATGTTTAGCACTTTCTCAATTAGTCTGTTCGTTCATTCACTGATTGACAAAAACTTGTAATGCTAATTAATAACAATGACTCATCATAAACAGCAGATATGGCTAATCCACTGCTAGATTAAGGCTTCACACAAGTCGTCATCTCTTATGGTCTGTTTTCCACTTTTTTTAAAACATTGTTTGAGTTCAACCAGGCCATCGAGACCAAGACTGTGACACAGCAAAGTGCGGCAGTTGTATGATTATATTTTAAATATTTACGTCTGTTTTTACTGATTTTATCTCGACAGAACCCATATTTTAAAGAGTTACATTTATTTTATCAACTGCAAAATGATTTTAAGCTGAGATTTTGTTGAAACATAAGTAAGAATATGTCGCTGAATATTAATAGTAAACACAAGAAGCATTTCCACTTGAGTCATTTAATAGCGACGCAGTAGAACGCTCCATTGATCAACAACTCTAGACTAGCACCTTACACAATTACGACTCTTAAATAGCAAGAACAGACTCCTCAAAATAAAATCTAAGAGGTATTGGTGCATGCCATATTGTTAACTGAAAACCAAGACGAGGGTAGATTTCAATACACTAAAATATTCATGAGCACATAATACCTTACCCCAGAGGCTTACAGTCTCCTGAATGCTGATAGAGATTATTATCACGGCAATGACCTACACATTTTTCATAATTTTGTCTTACTAATATTTAATAACATCGGTTAGTTTATGAGTATCCTCTTAGGGAGTATACAATATTACAAAGAAGTGAAGTTGTTAGCAATCTATACGACTATAAATGGTTCGGGTGATGTATTGTTCATGTAATTACCAAACTTAAAGATATGTAACTGAAATTATAATTGCAGTAGTCCATCATGATTTACAGACGCCTGAGAAAATTGAAAATGGAATTTATTTTAGTTTGATAAGCTTAATTACACTGTGGTCAAGCGCTGAATGCATAAATGCAGGGGACTTCCATGGCGTACGTAAAATGCCGTGGGCAATGTCAGCGAGGTACTGATCTTGGAATGTAATTTATTTTTCTATTAAATAGCTGATGTATATTGCCACCTGCTGTCCAATATGTATCGCACCAGGGCATAGCACTCGGGCCAATACTGGCAAACCTGACATTTTTAAAAGGTAGTCATTCTAACATGCTCGTTAAACGACAGCCACTAAACCGGTGACTTTTCCGAATGGAGTATTGGTTGTCAAAGTAACCGTTTCCAGTGACATTTTTTTTTAGTAAAGAATACAACCGAGTTTCAAACGTGAACGTACCAGCCACACTTTTCTCAGTTAAACAGCTAAAAAAGTTAATTGTTACTCGACATTTCTGGATGTGCAGAAAACCAATTACCGTTTTAACCCTTTTTAATTTGGTTACCGTAACGCAAAAACACAATTTAACAGTACGATATCAGATCTATTTTAATTTAACAGTACGATATCAGATCTATTTCGAACTCCAGCACTGTATCTAATAACATGAATAATTGTGAACATGAACCTGATTGGTGGTGATATAACTTTTTTTATATATATAAACCTTTATAAGATGTATTGCCCTGTATATGTTACTCTGTCTCTGTCTAGTGCCTTATAATTATTTTAAGTAATCTCATTTAATTGCAAATTTATATTTCCATTTCTCTTCCTGTTTCTTGCCTCAAACGGCTTGGGAATTCCCTTCACATTGTCTATTTTCCAACAAAGCTCTAATAATCAATGATGTTTTGTCACGGCTAGATCGCGTAAATATTAATGAGTCGTTAAACCCGCCGCCACCCAGCACAGCCAATCAATAAGTTTTTTGACATAAACAAAACATGCCAATTCGTTACCAGTTCAGCACACGGAGCGTAAACACACAACATTTACAATTCGACAGCCACCTTTGGCTGCCGCCTGATGAGGCTCGTTGTAATTCCTGGCGAAACGTCGTACTCGAATTGTAAATGTTGTGGGTTTTGTTTACGTGACAAACCTTACCAGTTAACCGTGTCGGGTGGTGCCGCGTTTAACCACACATTTATATTTACACGATCTAACCCCCCAAACAAAAACTCTTATGGGTAATATTGGTCGCGAAATCCGATATGTTAAAGCTCTTATAACCTTGCTTTATTCAAGAAACATGTTAACTCTTATCTATTATAACTTTTACGGTGCTGATTTAAAGCTTTCGTGACTGCAGGGATTCATATTCTTGGTTCTTTCTTCTACGTGACTTTACCGAAAGAACCAATAATTTTTTATGGTGCTGTTCGTTACTGGCCTTTTGACGTTTTGGTCACGTGGACCTGTGCTCAACGACTGTAATTGGAACCGATTTTTCTACGGTGAATCACCAGGATAAATGCAATACGATTTTGAAGCGACACGTTTAATAAGCGCCACACATGTGCACGAACGGGTCACGACGATTTTAATGCATTTCGTTCTTTCTGTTCACCAGTTTCTCTTATACATTACTGGAGTGGGAAATTACTCATTTTGAGCCCGTGGATATATATTTTATCTGTATCCATTTCTCTGCAACCTACAGGCTCGACACCACCCACGATGTGTGGCTGTGAAGTTAAAGGCAAGACTGACCTTATCAACTGCACATTTGTTAAAATTGTCAATCATTGTAGCTTTCCCGGAACAATTGTTAGGCCCTCCTGTCCTGTACCCCCCTCGAACTGAGACCTGCAAGAAAGGGTGAGGGCGGGGGGGTTACTGGGGGGGGGGGGGGGGTAATGGGAGGGGGTAATGACTGATTCAGATATCACATCCCGGAGGGAAATCAAATTTAGGTTGGTCGCCCCAAATTGACCATGTTTACAATTCTTAAGATGTACAGTGAGGGAAAAAAGTATTTGATCCCGTGCTGATTTTGTACGTTTGCCCACTGCTCAAAGAAATGATCAGTCTATAATTTTAATGGTAGGTTTATTTGAACAGTGAGAGACAGAATAACAACAACAAAATCCAGAAAAACGCATGTCATAAATGTTATAATTTTATTTGCATTTTAATGAGGGAAATAAGTATTTGACCCCCTCTCAATCAGAAAGATTTGTAGCTCCCAGGTGTCTTTTATACATGTAACGAGCTGAGATTAGGAGCACACTCTTAAATGGAGTGCTCCTAATCTCAGCTTGTTACCTGTATAAAAGACACCTGTCCACAGAAGCAATCAATCAATCAGATTCCAAACTCTCCACCATGGCCAAGACCGAAGAGCTCTCCAAGGATGTCAGGGACAAGATTGTAGACCTACACAAGGCTAGAATAGGCTACAACAAGACCATTGCCAAGCAGCTTGGTGAGAAGGTGACAACAGTTGGTGCGATTATTCGCAAATGGAAGAAACACAAAAGAACTGTCAATCTCCCTCGGCCTGGGGCTCCATGCAAGATCTCACCTCGTGGAGTTGCAATGATCATGAGAACGGTGAGGAATCAGCCCAGAACTACACGGGAGGATCTTGTCAATGATCTCAAGGCAGCTGAGCCCATAGTCACCAAGAAAACAATTGGCAACACACTCCGCCGTGAAGGACTGAAATCCTGCAGCGCCCGCAAGGTCCCCCTGCTCAAGAAAGCACATATACATGCCCGTCTGAAGTTTGCCAATGAACATCTGAATGATTCAGAGAACAACTGGGTGAAAATGTTGTGGTCAGATGAGACCAAAATGGAGCTCTTTGGCATCAACTCAACTCGCCGTGTTTGGAGAAGGAGGAATGCTACCTATGACCCCAAGAACACCATCCCCACCGTCAAACATGGAGGTGGAAACATGATGCTTTGGGGGTGCTTTTCTGCTAAGGGGACAGGACAACTTCACCGCATCGAAGGGACGATGGACGGGGCCATGTACCGTCAAATCTTGGGTGAGAACCTCCTTCCCTCAGCCAGGGCATTGAAAATGGGTCGTGGATGGGTATTCCAGCATGACAATGACCCAAAATACACGCCCAAGGCAACAAAGGAGTGGCTCAAGAAGAAGCACATTAAGGTCCTGGAGTGGCCTAGCAAGTCTCCAGACCTTAATCCCATAGAAAATCTGTGGAGGGAGCTGAAGGTTCGAGTTGCCAAACGTCAGCCTTGAGACCTTAATGACCTGGAGAAGATCTGCAAAGTGGAGTGGGACAAAATCCCTCCTGAGATGTGTGCAAACCTGGTGGCCAACTACAAGAAACGTCTGACCTCTGTGATTGCCAACAAGGGTTTTGCCACCACGTACTAAGGCATGTTTTGCAGTGGGGTAAAATACTTATTTCCTTAATTAAAATGCAAATCAATTCATAACATTTTTGACATGCTTTTTTCTGGATTTTGTTGTTGTTATTCTGTTTCTCACTGTTCAAATAAACCTACCATTAAAATTATAGACTAAGCATTTCTTTGTCAGTGGGCAAACGTACAAAATCAGCAGGGGATCAAATACTTTTTTCCCTCACTGTAGCCAAACAAAATCATCTCATCAGAGGTCCTAAGGGTGGGTCGGGGAAGAAATATTTGTACAGGTTTGTTCACTACATGCATTTATAACTGATCTATTCTCACGCATGAGTATGAATGTTTCATAAGCATCATATTTTATTTTAATCAGTTAATCTATACATTGTGTGGTAACTTTAATATTTCATTCATTTACAATTTACACTGTATCTAGAGAATGGTGGTATCCTGTACACAGTTCTGTATGCGGTGTATACTAAGCCTTATTTCAAAAGTAGAATTCCTATTATCCCACAGATGTCATGCATAGCCTGTATCAGACGTGGCTTTGATTCAGCCATATTAATGGTACCACCTAGTGGACATGTTGTGTCATTATATAGCACTGAACGGTGGTGACCATGAATCATTATTCTAAAAAAGAAAAAATGGTTTATATGTAAAAAAAAAGTATTGAGACGTTTTAATTTAAAGCTTTCGTGACTGCAGGGATTCATATTCTTGTTCTTTCGGTAAAGTCACGTAGAAGGGAAACAATAAATTAATAAAAATATAAAACAATATTATCACAACGTTTCGACTGCAACACAAGCAATCATCATCAGGTGTGAAAACCAAAGCAAGAAAAAAAACGCCACTTTTTCAAATGTTCTTGCTTTGGTTTTCACACCTGATGATGATTGCTTGTGTTGCAGTCGAAACGTTGTGATGATTTTATTGTTTTATATTTTGATAATTTTATTGTTTCCCTTCTACGTGACTTTACCGAAAGAACCAAGAATGTGAATCCCTGCAGTCACGAAAGCTTTAAATCAAAACGTCTCAATACTTTTTTTTACATATAAACCATTTTTTCCTTTTTTAGAATAATGATTCATGGTCACCACCGTTCAGTCTTATATAATGACGCAACATGTCCACTAGGTGGTACCATTAATATGGCATGGATAATTAAGAGTTTATGACATGAATGGAAATTGCCTTTTGTGTGAAAGCAGTGGTGTATTGTATGTAATAGTCGACAATAATATCCTTATAATAATAACCTTAGAACTTTCCTAAAATGTTCAGGTGGATAGCCAGATGTAATACTGTACGGTATTTCACGAAGCCAATGCTGTTCTTCAAGAAACATTCATTACCCTACATTAAATGTCCTTTATATTTCTAGATTTTACAAATGTAATTGCGAACATTAAATATTTACAGCAGTGTAAATTTCACAACCTAACAACTACTCTCGTTGCTTCCAGATTTTTTTCCAGAAGCAATGCATTACTCCAACTGGAGAAGGCACCACATTCAGTCCCTTCTATTCCATTTCAAGGTTATGGTTACTTGAAATCAATAAATGAACTGATTGAGTAGTTTATTGAAATACCAGGGAGCTTCATTAGAGCTTTGTTCCACAAGACCAGCTTCATTGAAAGCTGGGGTGCTCGCGGATTGTCCAGCCACCACGTTCGTGAGAAAGCTCACGGCTGGCATATTTACTGGCCCGTTAGTATTTGTTTGAAATGGGACGATAGGGCATGCGTTTCTGGCATGTATAGTTCATCTTGGATGTTTCCAACCCAGGCTCTGTTATATAGAATACATGGCCTGCATGCTTACATATGCTGAAAAGCATGCACAACAATCGCAATCTACAGACTATAGCACACTCTTTGGGAAGACCTGATAGTGTATTATGCTGTATACAAGAAAATCTGTGGCAAATGTGCATGGTGAGAGCATATTTTCATACACATTAAAAAAACATCATTTTAAGCAATCTTATTTGGCAGGTCTTTTATATTTTCTATCTGACCAATTTTCAAAATACGTTGTATCTGCCGTATCCGAATGCAAATGAAAGTGCATTTTTTTTTTAGAAACCGGTTCTCAATTGGGAAAGTAAGAGCCAAATAAAACAAGGCGGCTTTTTGTTCAATAGCTGTGTTAAAATTAGGGGAAAAGAGCTTGTGTGATGAGCGGCAAAAAAGCGCTCCTTATACATACATTCACTGGTTAAGAGTGTTTGGATTAACCACTTTAATTTGACAAAGCACTTTACATTAATTTATGCAATGCTCATTACATCTATCCACCCGCAATATATTTTTACCCATAAATTAGCAAATACCGTATATGACGCATTGTTCTTGCAGTCAGGACGGCCGTGGAACAAATTCCTCTTTGCTTAAATGTTTACATTGGTTTTGAAACCTTACGTGCAATGCCTTGCTTTTCCAATGAGTGTCATTGGTCGTCCAGTGTTGCCAAACAAATGGAACGTCAAATCCTCATCCCCCCAGCTTTAGGATTAAAATGTGAAGCTTCTCCAGCCACACATTACCAGAGCTGGAATTGTTACTGACCTGGAAACCTTGTGACCAATTCTCATTGCCGAGATCAATTCCAATCAGTAAAGATGTTGATCTTTTTCAATCAGTTGTACGGAGTGAAGGCTTCATAATAGATGTCGACTGCTTGGACAAATGCTATCACATCTTCTAATGACTCATCGTAAAGCTAAGTGTTAAGCGGACGCCTGCTGCAGTGCCGTTACAATTTTTTGAACACGGTTGTATGTTCCGATTGACTATGCTTAAAGTATTTGTCATGAATTGCTGGGCTGTGTCAGCATATTATTTAGGTTCTTCAGCTATATTTTTACATACAGCATATTTGTGGCTATTATGTAGAGTGTATATGGAGATCAATCTTAATTCTTAAAAAATATATACACTCGAAATGTTTGTGCGGATGGGGAATTCCCTTTCGTAAATGTGCTGTCTCATGTGTGACTGTGTCAAGCAGTTTGTGATAAGTCTGAGTTCATGTAACCAAGTTGTTTTATTTTGCCATAGTTGAAATTTTAACGATAGTTTTCAGTTGCTACCTCCCAATTTTCTGGGGCTCAAAATAAAAAATGTGGGATAGAATATTTTTCTAGTTAAAACCATAGACTCAACTCTATTTTTACCAAAATTACAGCTCTTCATGTCTTCTAGGACATCTTCAGACTTTCCATCAGCCAGTCACTCAGTTATTCCCTAATAATCACCCATAATCTATCCACTGCTGGATAAAGGCTTTCCAAAGTGGTCGCTATTCCTCATGGTCTCATGATGAAATGATCCATCTACTCCTGCACGTGACCTGCCTTGTCGCTCCATTCTATCAATCTCAACCATCAGTCTTCATCCCTTCCAGAGACATATTCTGCCCAAGCCAAATTGTCTACTAGGTAATTTGATGTGTGAAATTTGTGAAAGTTATACATATATATGTTAAATTTCAACAGTCTTTGTTAATGCGGATGTTTTATTGTATCATTGCATCTGCAATTGTTTAAGTTGACCAATGATTACGTGTTCAAATCCACATTTCATCGAGACCTTGCCGGGTCTATCCTATAAACATTAATGGACACTAAATTTATGGAATGTAAAACAAAAAACAATAAAAAGGCATTGACTGTGACTGCTGCAAATGTAATAGAACATCCATCATCAGGTGATGCCTATTGATCATTCGTCTGTGAAATAAGTTGAACACTAATCACCTTTTGGGTCACAATTAATTACGTTTTAACTATGAGTTTCAAATTTATCAAGGACAGTTACTGGAATTTGTTTCAGGGCAGGTGGGTAATAATTGTGTAATTCTCCGCAGTTTTGTGCTACGGTATATGCACATCATCTGTGGAGTGATAAGTGTATCCTGAGAATCTGTGAAGAGACGGAAGAGGGCAGCATTCACTGATGGGACTGCTTGCAACATAAATAATTAACCAAATAGTGACTCGTCTGTCATGCGCTTTTATTTATGTATTTTCTCCAAAATGCATTCGTGTTTGCATACTCCAGCGAAGGTTTATGTTTATAGTCTATTCATATAGCCCAGAACTAAGTAGATTGCATGGACATGCCTAAAGGCACCTTTTAGATCTATTGATGTTTGCAATGGCCAAATTTGTTGCAATTTTTGTATTATAAATTTCCTTAACTTGACTACTTGTAAATGCATCTATGGCATACATTTATACATTGTTATATACGTACATACACTGTTTCGTGATGCATATGTTCATAATTGGGATCGTCATCTTGGTAAACTAAAGAAAACCTAGAATGTAGACAATTTGACAATGCTGTTAGACGTGCGTTACAAAAAAAACCCGTTGTGTGGTATCCCTTTAGTATTTGGATAATTTCCAAAAGAGTTCAGTGTGGTTGTAAGGCGGGGTGTGTCTCTCTGACATTTGGTGTGCTGTAAAACATCAGTTAAACCTTGTGAGGGCAGTGTGCATCCCACTGTCGATAGCAATACAATTCCAGGCTCTGTTGTTGCTTGTATAAAAAAAAACACTCGCAGCGTGAAGTCACCGTTATCAGAACATCGACTCGGTGAGCTTCTGTGTTGGAGGCTGTCTGCTCACTGGGTGGTTCATCAGCTGACACGTCACATCTCTGGATATGCGCTGGCGTGAAATCTGACAAGGAATATCATTCGCGCCTGTGGAAAAGGTCATTGGAGCGTATTTTGCCGGTAACACGGTGGTCAAGAGTGCTGCTGTGTTTGGAATTTGAAAGGAAATCGGAAAAAACGTGGAAACTGCTGTGTTAGCGAAATGGAATACTCAATGTAAGAGCTGAATGAATTGAAGATCAAGTTCCCGTCAGTGAGTTCATGATTCTGCCGATGGGAAGTACAGTATTTTTTCACATTTGTTATTGCATTATGCTTGTCTTGAATATATAAACGAAAGCATTCTAATTTAATACGTGTTTATAATAGGATAAATATTACATTTTCATATACTTTTACTTTAATAATGTATATAAAACACATTTATTGAATGTTAAATATTCAACCATCCTTGCTTATAATCAATACACTTAGGGCAAATAATAATAATAGTATGTGCACATCCAGAAACTAAATCCGCATTGTTAAAACAGCCAGCTTGCTTTCATACATTCTTGGAGAGTTGTATTGTTTTGTAACATCTTGAGAGTTATTTTTGCTGGTATTCTATTTTAATGTTCGGCCAACCTTGCCATGATTGAACTGGAAGAAACAGAGCGTGACCAAGAGCCAGAAACTATTACGAGGGAACAGAATGCATTACCCTGCCGACCGAGGTTGCAAACCCATCATCACTTTGCCTACAACACCAAGTTACACGGTGTGAAGTACATCTTCCTTAGCCGTCATTGGTTTTTGTGGCTCCTGGCTGTCTTGACATCAGTGAGCCTCCTACTCACTTGGTCCAATAACCGAGTGCACTACCTATTGTCCCATCCAGTACACACTAATATGCAAATGATCTTTGTTCACAACCTCACCTTTCCGACCGTTACCTTCTGCAACAATAACTTGCTACGTTTCTACAAGATGACACGGCAGGACCTGCACTTGGCAGGCAACTGGCTGGGTCTGTTGACCGATAATGGCACAGCCAGGCCGGAGGTGCTGGATTTTCTGGAGGACACTGGTAGAAAAACCTGGTTCAAGAAGTTTGCAAACTTTTCCATGTTCCTGCCGGCACCCGTCTCCAATTGGGAAATGCTCCATTTGATTAACCGGTCAGGCCACCAACTGGATGAAATGCTCCTAGACTGCAAGTTCCGTGGGAGACATTGTACCCTGAACAACTTCTCCACAGTGAGTTGACATTTCATTTCCATGACCACTGTGCCATGTTTTGTTTTTGCTATAAATCTGTATAAATGAGCCATTAAAAATTCACCAATAAGTTATGAAACGTACAGTTTTAGCAACACGGATATTAAACCTCTGTTAGATGTCCCTCGTTAAAGCTGAGGAAATTTTAAGGGAAATCATAATAATTGTAGGAGATGCTTCTCATGGGATGAAACGTGACAGTTTTGTTTTTGTGCCATCGTTGGTCTTTGTTCTGGTGAAAATACAGTACTTTATAACACTGTAATGCTGATTGGTATTTATATTCGTGTAAAATATTAATTTTGGCATGTAGTCATGATCTAGTTTTAATAAAAGATTACAGATGCTTAATCATTAGCGATACATGGAATTTATTTTATATTATGTATATTGTGTACTTCATATGTATGGATACTGATGCCAATATATTTTCTTAATTATTCAAGCATTTTCTTCCTTACATAGTTTGTTTCTTAATAAAACAATACAATGTGGATCTTGACTTAAAGCTTTCGTGACTGCAGGAATTCATACTCTTTGGCTTTCAGTCAAGTCACGTAAATAAAAAATAATAGATCACGACATTTCGATCGCAACACAAGCAATCGTCTTCAGGTGAGAAAGAGAGAAAGCTGCTGAGACAAGGTCTTATATAGGCCTGAGATGGATGCATCCAGGTAGGTGGGTGTAGCTAGAGATGGTCCAACCAACGGAGGCTGGGGCAGCGGCCTCTGTATTGTGAGAGATTAGCCTGTCCTGAGAAGGGTGCATCAAGGTAGGAGGGTGGAGCTAGAGATGGTCCAACCACAGAGGCTGAGGCAGTGGACACCCAGCCTGTCAATACAAAGACATCCAACCTAGTAATGAAACTCACAGAGTCAGTTAACATCGGTAGAAAGGATGGAAACATCATAGCAAGTTAAGACTTTACCTGGTTAATCACATTCTTCCAATGATTGCTCAATTCGTACCCATCTTATCGGTTTAAGTTGTATCTGTTTATATATCTGGATGGCTTCATGAACAAATATTTGATGATAGCCAGTGGGTTTGCAGAGTACCTTCGTCTTGGAAAAAATCAATATCGTGTGAGTCTACAGCGTTAAAACAATGATCAGCCACGGCCGAGGTATTGGTCCTGCCGTATTTCAGATCCACCTTGTGTTCACGAACACGGTCCGAGACATGTCGTTTAGTTTCCCCAATGTAACTACTGCCACAGACACAACTTAGTTTGTAGAAACCGGGGTATTGCATGTCAGGGATCACATCCTTCACAGATGGGATCAGATCATGAATTGTATGTACTGCGTTGAATCGAACCTGGATCTTGTGTTTGTTCATGATTTTTGAAATATTTTTGGTGACCCCTGCTATGTATGGCAAGGTGATGGTTTTGATTGGGTCCTCAGATGTTTTTTTTCCCCACGGTTGGGGTGACAGCTTTGCGGATTGTACCGTCCAAATATCCATTCATCCTGAGGGCTTGGTGTACGTGCTCCAGTTCATTGGCTAGGTGGTGCTGGTCGGAGATGCAACGGGCCCTATGGTGTAGGGTTTTGATGAGGGAATTCTTCTTGGCTGGATGGTGGTGGGAGTGAGGTTTTAGATAGGCATCCTTGTGGGTGGCTTTCCTGTAGACAGAGTGTCCCAATGAGCCATCTGGTCTCTTTTCGATTAAACATCCAAGAATGGTAACTTGAAATCCTTTACCACTTCCATGGTGAATTTAATGGCTGGGTGTATGGAATTTATGTGGTTGAAGAATTGGTTCAGTGTTAGCAGGCCATGTGACCAGATGACGAACGTATCATATATATCTCTTCCACAAGGACGTAGGGTGGATGCCTGGATGGCATCGTCTCAATTTTTTGCATGAAAACATTGGCTACCACTGGCGATAAGGGAGAACCCATTGGGGTACCTTCATCTTGTTTGTAGAATGTACCATTCCAGGTGAAGTAAGTGTTGGTAAGACAGTGTCTCACCAGGGTTGGTACATCAGCATTCAGTACTTGTTGGACCAAATCTTCAATGATTGCAATGGTGTCAGGCACATGAACTTTGGTGAAAAGAGAGACCACATCGAAACAAGCAAATTACCTGGAGATAGTGAGATGTCTTTAATTAGAGAAACCAAATGAGCTGAATTAAGTAAGCTGAGGTGGCCTTGCCAGTGAATGGAAGCAAGGTCTCAAACAGAAATCGGGCCAGTTTGTACGTGGGTGAGTCAATAATACAATGTGGGTTTATCTTACCTATATAAATGTAAATGCACGTGTTGTATTATAATTACGAGCTGTATTTTCCATTAACGAATTCGTAACAGAATTTAGAATATGCGAATATGATTAAAACAAGTTTGCCGATTTAAAAAGTGATATCACGAATATAAAAAAAAGATTCAATGATGAGAATAATCGTAGTGCAACATGAAGTTAATATCACTGCCAGTTCAAATCACTATATGTCACGATATATCACATGCCACGATGTAAGCAGGTACACGTGTATTTAAATAATGTAATCATGGAATTAAAAAAAAGTGTTACACTGCAATCATAAAACATGCGCATTTTGCTTTATATGCTGTCAACATCGGACACTCAGGAGCGGGATCCATACGATGCTTCGGCAAAGGCCAATGTGTTAGAATGCATGCAGTGTACATTGTGCATAGCAACCACATCACCTAGCTCATGCAGACCTCATTTGTATCATGTTGAGTGGCTTGTTTCGAATCATAACCAGACGTTTATTGGGGGGTGGGGGAAGAAGTTGCTTGTTATGATACATAATCTAACCATCAATTTCTTTGGTTCTTTCGGTAAAGTCACGTAGAATGAGAATAAAATAATAAATTGATAAAATAAAATAACACGATATTCTCACGACGTTTCGGCCACAACTTTACCGAAAGAACCAAAGAAGATGAATCCTTGCAGTCACGAAAGCTTTAAATCGAAATTTAACCATCATTATTTAGAAGAGTTAGCTTGAATTTAATGTTAAAAGCTTAAAATGTAACTGCTGTGTACCATCATTTGTTTATGCTACACAAAACCTTTCATATGAAATTGTTAATCAAATATTAATAGTATTCATATTAAAACACTTATTTTAAGTTTTTACTCATTTTAGGTATGTATAATCATTCCTATTAAACACTATCCTATTAGTAGCCACTCTTGCGGGATGCACGTGAAATTGATATTATTTGCGGCCTAATATTATTTTTTTTATTCATTTTAGGTATGTATAATCATTCCTATTAAACACTATCCTATTAGTAGCCACTCTTGCGGGATGCACGTGAAATTTATATTATCTGCGGCCTAATACTTTTTTTATTTCTATTATCTGCATTTTCCCTTATTGCTTTGTAGAATGTCTTCCTATTATCCGATTTTATTTTCATGGATAGGAGTCCCCCACAGCACAGTGAATGATCATATTATCCGTGATTATCCGCAATGTTTCCCCCTGCAGATAATTGAAGCAAATCTGTGGATAACTGCCAGACATCATAGGATCTGCCACATTGGTCACCCACATCACTCTTTGGCTTAGAGAGGCTCTACTGTGCGTTAAAAGCTATTAATAAAACTATTATAATTTTACATAAATTATGAAAGTCACTATGTTTTACGTGATCTAAATAAAGGGGATTCTGGATAACATTTTTGTCCGGACACAATTGACAATGACACACCGATGAGCAAGGTTGTAGCCACACACAGAATACAATTTGGACTTAGCGAGGATATTAATGTGGTTGTATCTGAAGACATGCTATTCAAATAGGGCAGACGGAGATTATAGTGTGGTAAGGTGCTGTTGAAATCAATTCAAAGTGAAGCGGCAGTCCGTAATAGGCAGAGGATATGAGAATAATTTTGAGTCTGTACTCGAACAAGGTAAGGGAAGATATCGCATTTCAATTGCTACCCAGATAGATGAAAAAGAAAGACTACTTTATGAAATAAAAAATACGATCGTGGAATTTTGATTGAGGGTGGTGTTCACTAAACACGTTACCTTCATGGAATGATATGGTCCACATTGAATGCAATTGTGGATAGAATTTAAATGTGCGAGTGCCCAGTTTGGATTATAAATTAATAGAGTTCTCGACATTTATAGCTACAGAAATTAACACGAGTTACACATGAGGTAAATTATGCGATTTATAATGGCGTGTACTTTAAAGTATTCTGTTTTGTGTTATAATTATTTAACATTTTCCATCATGGATAATTGTTTAATTGTGAAAAAAGTATATTGCTAAATATATGCTTTATTTTATGGCTCAAATCTATTATGATTGTAATACGCTGTTGATGATCTACGTGAGGGAAAAAAGTATTTGATCCCCTGCTGATTTTGTACGTTTGCCTACTGACGAAGAAATGATCAGCCTATAATTTTAATGGTATGTTTATTTGAACAGTGAGAGACTGAATAACAACAACAAAATCCAGAAAAACGCATGGTTATATGCTAATATTGCTCATACATTCCCCTGAGCAATACTGTTGCAAGTTAGAGTGACAATTGTGACCATGTACTTACAACAATCAGATTTTCAGCTACAAGGATGCAATGTGCAGCAATATTTTAAGTAATGTGCAAAAAATGTGCAACAATATTCAATGAAATTTAATTATTCAATGATTGACATTTCAGAACTCTTGTGAAATATACCTGTTCCTGATGTCGACGGCTTGTGTTGCGATTGAAATGTCGTGATATGACTTCACCGAAAGAACCATAGAATATAAATATCTGGATATTTCAGTACAATATGATTAATGCATGCTGAGGGGTCTGTTGCTCAAATGGGCACATGTAAGTGGTTTTTGTAAGACAGCCAATAGGCCAATTTTTCTATGCTCATTATATATTAAGCCCGTCTGCCAGTCTGTCCATGCAAGAACACTAAATCAATGAAACCACACAGTGATAATATTTTTTAATACGTATTTTATATATATGTGCATTAGAATGTGTACAAAGGTGTAAGTGCAGGCGTCTAACATTTGTACGTTGGTTAGCGTGTCTATATGGGCACATTTCCGTGTGCAATCGAATCGGCCAAACAATGATGGAAACGTCATTAGAGGGCAGGATTTTGCCAGCCTTTTTGCAAATGGAAAAGAAAAATGGTGATTCGTCTCATGTGTAATTATTGTCCTCTCACCTTAACTTCATTAACATCCAAAGAGATGGAATCTATCATAGACTATCAGCTCCATAAATTGTAATCGTCATAACCATTTATTGGTTCTGTTAAGATGTATCTACAGGTAACCTGTTAACTTATGTAATTCATATTTCGGGCTCAAGCCTGTCATTGGTGAAATGACAGTAGACGTTATTCATTGTACTAATTTAAATCACAAACTAAAAGTATGAGACATTTAGCTGCCCGATGTGCAGATAATTCACTGTCAGTTACTAACTGACTGGAATACAACTCTTGAGTGGGGTGGCAAAAACCTGGTAACGTGCAACTAATAAATACTCAGTCAATGATAAAATCAAGTAAGGCTGGCAATCCCATAGTTTCTCCCATAATAAACAATAATATTCTTATCCATAGCAAACTATTAATCTGATTGACACAACAATCTGATCTGGCTTGCCATGGAATGGCTATCTTACTAATCTGGCGAAAGAGGCATCGAAGAAGCTTGTTTTTATTTTTTGTATCAAACATTCTTTCACTCCGAACAACTACTATACAAGCACAAATTTGGCCCAATTTGAAATCTTGTTGTCATATCTAGGGTGGAGCACTCAGTTCTTACATCAGTACAATTGATAGTTGCCGATGGGAAGCAGTCAGGGTGATTGATGATCCAACACTCACCAATTCCCTCCAGTCAATCGCTCACTGGCAGTCAATTGCCAACCTTATTTCTCTTTTATCAACCATAGTTAATGTTTTCATGAACTGCACTCATTGATTCCTCTGCCCAGACTGATCCTTTTATCTCATCCACAGTGTTCAACCAACACACAGCAGGTTACAATACTTGTCTCTCTGTTTCTTCCCTTGCACTGCTCCACTTTAGAATTCCCTCCCATAGTCTCTTTTTCCAAAGCTTTATAATATTGTACAATTCCAGAAGGGAGTTAACTCTTATATAATACAACTTATTTTGCATGTTTGTTGAACTTCTTACGTACGTAGCCAAACGTGCTAATCGGTGTTGCTGGCCATTCATATGCTGGGCCTTTGGCCCTGTGTGGAACAAAATGTCTTTTTTATATATATAAAAATAGTTTCCATAATAATACAAAACATAACACAACATAATAAGCAGCTTGCTTCCTTCATAGGTGCATTCACTAGTGGGTGTGCCAATTGTGGGTGCCTACTATTGCACTTGATTTGGCACTAGTAAGTGCCAGCAAGCAGACTTGCAATATTCACTATAATTGCTCTCTAGAGGTCTGAAATAAAGAGCAGAGTGCTTTGTCTGTGGCAGGGTGTTATGGAGGTATTGTAAATCATGTCTGCAGAGTATACATATGTCCCCTACAGCAATACATCCAGAAAAACGGAATACCTTTTCACCTGGACTCTTCGGGCAAGTGCTGTTTGTAAGAATCACTGCCATTCTTCATACGTGCACACAACAGCGATTCCCTTATAGTCATAGAGACTGTTGAAGAAGGAAGTGTTCTTTGTGAGCACCTATTGGCAGGAAAAGCACACAATGGGGTGATGTGGCCAGCACCATGCCTAGCCACCTTTGTCTCCCAAGTGCTGTGATGTTCACACACCGCTCCTCATTGAATCATGCCCAGGCATGATTCATATATCATTCGCCACTGACATTGGCAGTGAGTGGGGCAATGCTCCAATCATTTCACCACCACTGATGCATGCACATACACACAAGCAAGTCCTTTATTTAATCACTTCAATAAACACCAAATATGGCTGTCTTTCTCATGGCTTTCTTCCACATTTTAATGCCCTACCATATACCGTACCTACTATATATAATTTATTCAAATCTTTAATTGATTTGCCTCAGATAAGTATCGCTCCATTACTATTAATTATTATTCCTTTATTATATGTTATTGCATATTTCGCACGAAAGTATTTTTTGTAACGTCTTCTAAATTGTCTTTGCTTATCTGTGTTGTATCAAACAAGCAATACAAGTAATACAAATGTAAGTAGTATTACACTTGTGTTGTGCATATTACAGTTCTAATAATTTACAGCCATTTTGTTAATACTCTGCTCTATGCGGACATCTCCATGATATGTCAATAATGGGGATTGGTTTGTTTTCCATATCATACTTCACTATGCTAGTCAGTGAAGGTTTTTGTAAGGAGTGGTTCAGGAACAGTTCAAGATATCACTTATCACTAATGTTATATGTGCTGTGAATCGAAATTAGCCTCATAACGCACTGCACCACTGCTCTGCTTTTGTATAATATGTACATTGCTGTTCATACCCTGTAGGGATGTGTTCTTGGTTTTTTTATTCATATATAATATTGTGAAAACTAGGCCTACTCTATAAGCGAAATTTCGCATGATCCAAAAAAAATCGTTTCAGAATTTTCCTACATTATAAATATAATTGCAGACAGGAATATTTATCACTAAGAGTAGCAGTCCGAGTGTTTAACGGGATCATTCATTTTCAGCACTGAATATCTGTTAAGTTGTGAGAAAAAAAAATCCACCCGCTTTTGCAATTTTTGCACATTCACTAAAGGTGGAACAGTTTTAAAGTTTTAAATTGTGAAGTTAAAAAAATTGAATGTTAGTAGAAAATAAAGTGTTTTTTTTAGTCATTGTGGTTTTGAGTTGAAGTGCACTTACACCTAATTAAACATGTTTTAAATGTCTCCATTATCCACTCGTTTTACTTTTAAGAGCAAGTCCTCGTGGGTTCCAAGATAATTTATTGAGAGTCGGTGCATTGCCATTCGCATAAAAAAATGGTGGGTGAATCATTTTGATACATTGTGAGTAAACACACGTTTCATAGCTTGATTTAATTACAGCATTTGCACTATTGAATTCGGTCGTGAAATATGAAGAAGGCCCCAAATGTGAGTCGTGTCTCACTGCTAATTATATAAATAATGTAGTCGACGACTGTTCAAAGGGAGGCCCTCCATTTTGAAGGTCCATCAATCTGCCAAACGCCATTGTTTCCCCCTGTTCAGTAGCAATACTGAACTTTTTGTTTATTATCAGAGAAGATACTTTTACTTTAATACTGTACCATTTTCTAAAATGTAAGCGCTGTATTCTGAGTAAGCGCTGTATTCTGAGTAATGGCCAAAGCCAGGTTCATAAATGACGTCACGCACCTGGGGGGGGGGTGAGAAATGTGACGTCACATCAAAAGGCGCAACTTTAAATAAATATAGCCAACACGTTCTACTTAATTAAATAGACTTCTTAATACATGTTTTATCCTACAACAGCAGAGTGCAGCGGCACAATACGCACTACAATGACAATAGTTTAAAGCGATTTGAAGCATGTTTTATTTTGGGGTGGGGGGGTAGAGCTTTGTGACGTCATACTTGAGGGGGGGGTCTGACTTTTGTGACGCCGTGTGACCAGGGGAGGGGGTCAAAAATCGTCCAAAATCGCGTGACGTCATTTATGGACGGCCCTTAATGGCAATACTTACATTTATCAAATTATGTGCAAAGCATAACACATTTTTCACTTTTGAATGGATGTGAATTTTGCAAATGAGATTATGCACGACAACTTTTTTTCTCCCACAGACTTATTCAAAAGACATTGCACTTTTTTTCTCATGAGTTAAATAAAACAAGGTTTGGTGTAGCGAGTTGAGGAGAAAAGTTACGTGTAAATGCCCAGCCGGTTGACAAGAAACATGGTTTTATATACATATATATGTATAGTCATCGTAATATGAGCTCTCAGAGCCAGTTTAGATAAAGGCTTCCAAAATGTGTATGTATAGCTATTGTTTAGTTGTTGGCCTTACCGGCCTACCGAAATGTGGGAAATTGCATGGTCAAACATGACAAGCATGTGAGTGGGCCTCATTGATCTTGTATTTTGTCAACTGATGCTATGTTAATTTACAGCTTTTTGTCAACCCAGTATTCATTGAAGACCTCCCTATGCTCTTAACAGTCATGTGGGTTGTTTGACCATACTTCACAACGCTGGTCAATGTGGTTTAGTGAAGGGTGTCTCGAACAAGTTCAGTTATCACTCGTCACTGATGTTAGTCATCGCTGTAAATCGAACTCTGGGTTCACAGCGCGGTGTGCCACCACTCCACCCCAACGCGATGTGATGCAGTGTATGTGATTTTTATGAACAACGCTGGTGTTCGTTGAAGGTCTTTGATTTCCCAAAGACACTCAACAAACCGGGATAAATCACTTTGATCCTGTAATCTAATAAAGTCGGGTTGAAAAAATGCAGTAGTGCCTCCGATTGGAAAGCATTCATCATGTCTAAAAGAAAAGTGGAAGTTACAAAACAGTCGACAATATAGACATCTACAGTGTATTATGCAATGCCTATGTGTTTATGAAGGATTGAGCACTCAAAAAGAATGTTCTAATTCATAACTTTGATTTAATAAAAAATAAATATGTCTAACTACTGTGGTGTATTTAATGAATTATAGAATCTTGGAAATTGCAGCTTGATGATAAAAACTCAAACGAATCTCAAAATCTTCTTGGTTCTTTCGGTAAAGTCACGTAGAATGGAAATAAAATAATAAAAATAATACATAATAAAATAAGATTTTTTTTATATTTTTTTTATTTTATTATGTTTTAGGTTTTATTATTTTATTATTTCCCTTCTACGTGACTTTACCGAAAGAACCAAGAAGATGAATCCCTGCAGTCACGAAAGCTTTAAATCGAAAGAATCTAAAAATATTTTCTGGTTCGGTATATTTTGGAAAGAAAATATTTTCATAGTATTAGATTTCTAGTGGAGTGACTGACGTGTGTGTGTGCAGTTTTAATTCTGATAGTTTTGATTCGTTAATTTTGATACATCTTGGAAAAACCCAATACATTTAAATATTGCTAAGTAAGCAACACAAATTTAGCACGAACAAATTTTGCAATGTTTAAAAGTGATCTTCAGCATCCAGTGCACTGAATTATTTTTTTTTTAACAGATACAGAACGCGAGGTAAATATTGAGGGCAGATATAAACAACTGCAGGACACATTGTGAACTAAAAATGATAGAACATATTTATTTTTTGGAGACTTATGATGCAGCACATTATTTGCATATTTTTTCTCACCTGGGTATTTATTATTTTTTACATATAATTTTTTATGCTTTATATTCGTTATGTTGCATAACAAATACACTTGTTGAGATTCAATGGTAATACATTACCTGAGGGAGCTTATATCCCCCCCCCCGACACCGGCAAATCAACAAATGAAATTGTATTCATGATATTTGCACGATAAAACAATAACAATTGCTATTATTGTTGTCCGTTTTAGTTCACAAAACACATTGTGAACTAAAAATGATAGAACATATTTATTTTTTGGAGACTTATGATGCAGCACATTATTTGCATATTTTTTCTCACCTGGGTATTTATTATTTTTTACATATTATTTTTTATGCTTTATATTCGTTACGTTGCATAACAAATACACTTGTTGAGATTCAATGGTAATACATTACCTGAGGGAGCTTATATCCCCCCCCCCGACACCGGCAAATCAACAAATGAAATTGTATTCATGATATTTGCACGATAAAACAATAACAATTGCTATTATTGTTGTCCGTCAATCGCACCTCCGATAACCACGGGTTGGCTACATACGGTGCGATCGAAGTTCAACATACAATAATAGGATTACACAATATTTACACATTATTTATCCCAGTAATGTTTAAAAGTAGGTTCGTGAGGTGAATGATTTAAATGTAATGTTAATTGCTGTTGATAGCCATATATATACTGATATGGATGTACAGGGTATGCCGATCCAAAATAATCCTATGTTATTTTACCCAATATTCTATAATCTTATGAACACGTTTTCAAAAAAATGTTGACAAAATAAGTCGAGATGGATTTGGCGTGCCAAAATAATTCCTGCAACAGCGCTGTGACAAAATAAACAACCGTGATTACAATGTAAGCCAAGACCATTTATGCAAACTAAAGTCAGAAATGTAAAACAAGGGTTACTAATCCTGATTTGAAGCTTTCGTGGCTGCAGGAATCCATACTCTTTGGTTCTTTCGGTAAAGTCACGTAGGTATAAAATAAAACGAATCACGACGTTTCGGGCGCAACACAAGCGTCCATCATCAGGTGGGAAAGCATGATCTGCAGATGATGGACCTACGTGACTTTACCGAAATAACCAAAGAGTAAGGGTTACTAAATGGACAGTAAACTTGCAACGAATGGCTTCTTAAGTTATCCTTCGTGTTCTGCAGTGTACATTCTCTCTTTTTGCAGCCATGTTTTCCAATGAGCGGAACTCACATCATTGGCGCCTAACCTGTTATTTTCCCTCTCGCAAGGTGTTCACGCGCTATGGCAAGTGCTACATGTTCAACTCGGGCAAGGGTGGGCGACCGCTGCTCACGACGCTGAAGGGCGGCACGGGGAACGGCCTGGAGATGATGCTGGACATTCAGCAGGACGAGTATCTGCCCGTGTGGGGCGAGACCGGTGAGATGGCTCCGAGACGAAGGGGGGCATCATGCCGGACAGGCGTTGAGTGGCAGGAGGCAGGAAGAGGGGACGATTCATGGGATTAATTACTTGAATTGTTTTTGGTAATTAAGTGCTTTAAATTAGTTCACAAATTGGAAAGTACTCAGTAAAGCCAATCAATTTTCGAGATCTTATATATTTGATTATGAGCTTTCAAATTCTTCCCATATAACTGAACTCTGTATTCCCTCCAACCTCCACATGCACTATCTTCTGCACTGAGAGCTCTTCTCATCCACTGCTTTAAGAGGCAGTTGCATATTTTCGAAGTAACATTTTATTGTAAGCTAAATTGTATTGATGTCTCTCCTAACAAACATTGTTTACTTTAGTTATTTAAAAATAAATAACAAATATTAAAATTTGGAAACACATTCCAATTAATTATTATTCACATTAGCCCGACAAACGGAACTGTCTATACACCTGCATAGCTTTTTATACCATTGTGAATTCTCTGCTGTCACATTACTATGGATGATGCGCTTTCCTTCACTTGTTTTAACCACTCGTTTTAGCATTATTCACAGTCTCCACACTTAGTGACTCTGTGCTGCTTGTCAGCTGGAAACACCCCTTTACCGTTTACTTTCAGATGAGATCTCCTTGGAAGCAGGTGTTAAAGTACAGATACATAGCCAAGACGAGCCTCCGTTCGTGCACCAGCTGGGCTTTGGTGTGGCACCCGGATTTCAGACTTTTGTTTCCTGTCAGGAACAGCGGGTATCTTGACAAAAAAAATTATAATAAAATTGAAATCGAGAAAAGAGCCCTCAGTGATGGAGGAAGTAAATACTGACTACTCATGAAATAATTAAACGTAGCCTCCACAGATGTTTGCCTTATTGGAGGTTTCTTTCTGCAAAATACGATATAGATGTTTTAAAGGAATTTACGTAAAATAATTTACATTTTGTAGCAGTGTAATATTTTTATATATATTTTTAAAATTATTCAACCATTAAACTGAGGTCTCTTTTACTATGTAATCGCAGTTTAAAGTCAATCAGCACTGACCATTTAAAAAATTGTTGCAGCTACAGACGTTCTACCACCAAATTGTATTTTTTTTAGTCAATAAATATCCTTACTGACTAACCTGCAGAGTAAGGCACATTTAGGCTAGGGAAAGGTAAAAAGCTATGAAGTAAAAGAACACGTAATTACAGTGAAGGTTAAATTTTGATTTAAAGCTTTCGTGACTACAGTAATTCATATTCTTAGCTCTTTCGGTAAAGTCACGTTGAAGGGAAACACTAAAATAATAAAATATATGTAAACAATAAAATTCTCACGACGTTTCGACCATAACACAAACTGTCATCATCAGGTGTGAAAACCAATGGCAAGAAACATTTGAAAGAAGTGGCTGTCCGTATTTATTTTTAAACGGTGTTTGTATTTTTTTTAAAACCGTCAGCACCACGGACAGCTATTTGGCAGTTTGTTTAGAAGGACGAGTCCATCTATGTTCTGAAAAGAGGAGGGGGGAGACGAAAAATTAATGTATGCTGTCTGAAAGCCACCGTAAGCGTGAACAATCAAGACCTGAAATGGTTTATCAAATCCTTCCAATGATTGCTAAGCCAGAATCCATCTTCTCTTGGATAGCCTCATTAACGAATCTCTCATGGTAGCCAGATGGCTTACAAATAACCTCTGTCTTGGAGAAGTCAATGTCATGTGAGCCTACTGAATTATAACAGTGATCTGCCACGTGAACACAAAGCATACTTTAAACACGGTAGGACCAACACCTCGGCCGTGGCAGATCACTGTTATAATTCAGTAGGCTCACATGACATTGACTTCTCCAAGACAGAGGTTATTTGTAAGCCATCTGGCTACCATGAGAGATTCGTTCATGAGGCTATCCACATATACAAGCACAGAGACAATTTCAACCGAGAAGATGGATTCTGGCTTAGCAATCATCGGAAGGATTTGATAAACCATTTCAGGTCTTAATTGATTGTTCACGCTTACGGTGGCTTTCAGACAGCATCCATTAATGTTTCGTCTCCCCCCTCCTCTTTTCAGAACATAGATGGACTCGTCCTTCTAAATAAACTGTCAAATCGCTATCCGTGGTGCTAACGTTTTTTTAAATAAATACAAACACCGTTTAAAAATAAATAAATACAAACCGCCACTACTTTAAAATGTTTCTTGCCGTTGGTTTTCACACCTGATGACGACCGTTTGTGTTATGGTCGAAACGTCGTGAGAATTTTATTGTTTTATATATTTTTTATTAATTTATTGTTTCCCTTCAACGTGACTTCACCGAAAGAGCTAAGAATACAGTGAAGGTTATAATATAGATGTGTTTTAAGTATGTAACATCTGTTGTAAATGGTCAGTGTGGGATTGATAATGCCGCAACTTTGTTTGGTTTCTTTTCGGTCCTGTTTCACCTCATCTCACTGTGTCCACATGACAAGACGAAACCTCGTTCGAGGCCGGTGTTAGGGTGCAGATTCACAGTCAGAGTGAGCCGCCCTTCATTCACGAGCTTGGATTTGGAGTTGCTCCCGGCTTCCAGACTTTTGTTTCCACTCAAGAACAGCGGGTAGAGTCAGCCGGGACTTGCTGCCTGCATCTCTTGCTTCCCTGCATGCTTCAGTGTGCTTTTTGTTTGTTTGTTTCAAAATGCTTATTGGCATGCTGACAATGCATGTTACTGAGGCAATCAGTGCTGGCCCAGCCTCATGCAATTTGTATGACAGCTACCGGCTCAGTGCGGCCTGGAAGCGTATTATTAAATAATACACATTACATTTTGATTGAAAGAATTACTAATCTACAACTCATTACTAATCATAACCAATGACTGATTACTAATCGATTATATAATTACATTACCCCCCCCTCCGCCTCTAATCACTGCACCTGATGAGTTAAGTGATGACGTCACTCTTCTGCTCTATATAAAACCGGGAGCAAGCGAGGGCTTTACCATTCTGGCGAATTGCCCGATGATGCTGGAAGTATTTACCAGCGAAACGTCGTACTCAAACTGTAAATGTGGATTAATTCTTCAACACACCGGTGGGCTGAAGTAGTGAATTATTTGTCTTTTGTCAACGTGACACTTTTCTTTGCTGATTGGCCGTGTCGGGTGGTGGAGGGTTACGACACATTTATAAATAAACGCGATCTAACCCAAAAACCTTTATTATGAATAATATTGGTCGCGAAAGCCTACGTGTTAAACCAAATTAGATTGTACAAATTATTTCTGTTGAACGTTTCCTGTATAATAGATTAGAGTATGTTCATATTTGTCATGCAGAATTGTGCCATAGAGTAAACATACATAATCTCAAATTGTAATCTTTTTTTTCAATTTGTAATCACCAAATGTGTTACATAGAAAGGATTTTGCTCATAGAAATTCAGGTGCGGGACGCATCACCACATGAGGTCTTTTAAAGGCAACCATTTTCATACTCAACTACAAATTAGGGAAAACTGCTGTTCACATAATTTCCATAATGCTGTCCTTATTCAGCGAGTGTAAATTTAAATAACTGCACTCAAGCAAAGCTAACTGTACTCAAACCCAAAGCAAGCAATGACATGTTTTTCTTCTTTGGTTCTTTCGGTAAAGTCACGTAGAATGAGAATAAAATAATAAATTGATAAAATAAAATAACACAATAATATTCTCACGACGTTTCGGCCACAACACAAGCGGCCTTCATCAGGTGAAGGGGACCAGACTGTCAATTTATTATTTTATTCTCATTCTACGTGACTTTACCGAAAGAACCAAAGAAGATGAATCCTTGCAGTCACGAAAGCTTTAAATCGAGACATGTTTTTCATCAAGTGATGTGTATTTCATCCTCGATTATGTAAATGTAATGATAGATGTGATAAATGCATGCTATATACATAATGCACAGTTTTCTATGAAATATTATGCATAATTCATCATAGAACAAAGCAGATTTTTAAAATATAAATTTCAGATGTGGACCACCACTACAGATAATGGTTGGTGGGTTGTGTAAAAAAATAATTTTCTGAGACTCCTGATCTTTGGAGTAAAATAAAAAGTTAATCATATTTTGCAAAACATTGAGGTAAATTCCAGAAAAACCTTCCCTGACTGAGCACCCTACCACGATCCGTGCTTGAAAACCCGCCAGTGGCATTTTTACAGGCTGATGCATGTTTGATTTTGAATGCGGTAACAAATATTTTACAGATATTTAAAGTAAGTATGGTCCCGATAACACATAGGCTTTTGCAACCAATTTTACGATTCATTATAGATTTTTTTGTCAGATCGTGTAAGCAAAATGTGTGTCATAAGCCCACCTCCACCAGAGACAGATATTTAATAAAGTTGTCACGTGAACAATCGTCTCAGTGTATTACTGCTTCAGCACACCGGTATGTTGGAGAGCAATCACACACCATTGAACAATTGGGTACCACGTTTTGCGGATAGTAACAACCAGCATCATCAGGGAGTTACCAGAATTGTGGAAATACAGTTGATCATCGATTATCCGGCACGCGATTATTCGGCTTCCAACATTATCTGGGGTTTTGGGCCGATCCGGCACCATGTGCATGACAAAAAAAGTAGCTATGCTTGATTTCAGTGTCAAATTACACGATACATACAACAACTTAATGAAAACACTGCACGTATATCGATTTTTCGCGACTAATAACTTTAGTAATAAAAAAACAAAATATGCAGTTCGAGCCGGCGAAAAGTGGGTAGAATTCAGTTAGCCGCAGTACTGGTCTAAATACTACATCAGTCTGGCGATCGTCAAACACATAGTTGTTGAAACAAGAGCATCGTAGTAAATACATCACCCTATGCAGACAAAATGGGACCTTTTTACCAGTATCAAAGTATGACGAAATAGGATGACGGTTAACTTTTCACAGTAGGACATTTATTTTTGCCTATTTGTATGTTTATTTATGGAAAGTTCGTATCGTAAACAGGTTTAAAACATAAGAATAGTTTTCCCCTTTTTTCTGTCAGAAAATGGAAAAACCTATTTTTATATTTTGGTACTGGCAAAGGAGGTCCCATGAGGTTTAAAACACTCAAATAGTATATATACACACACAATACCTGAAAAAACAATGTTATGCACGAATGTGCAAAAATAAGCTATTTTAAATAATGTGATTATTCGGCTTTTTTAATTGATGATCAACTGCATCCTCCAGTTTTGGGCTTTAAATAGAGAAGGAGGTGATACCGTAAGCCTCATGAATCCACGTCAATTATATTACCTTTAGCCCATAATAAATTATGTTGGCATGTTTGTTCATGGGACGCTATGAATTGGCTGTGTTGGGCAGAGGAGGGTTTTACGACACACATTCTACTCACGCGATCTGACCCGAAAATCAATGTACAGTCCAATTGATTATCATTAATCACGAATGATGGTACAGCAAGCAGTAGCTGGATATAAACACACCCCGTGAGAGTAAGGCCAGTGTGCTTGTATAAAAGTTTCCCTTTGCACTGATATCCAGCTTCTACTGCATTCATGTATTTTTTTTCACCTGAATCCTAATGTATACGTTTATTCACGTTGTTTAGCAAATGGTATTGGAATGAACATGGTATGGCATTATTGTTGCTGTTTGAGTTTTTGTTTGATTTTCCACAATGTATTTAGTGTATATTATCGGCAACATTAAATAAGGTATATACTATGTTGATAATTGAGGATGTAATGAATACATTTTTTAAGTACATTACTGGATTTCAAACCTTTATAACTCATCAATCAGTACAACGAAGAGCATACGATATTTAGCTGCACGTGGTTTGCCAGACCAGAGCAATCTATCTCGCACACTATCCAACCAGAATTGAACTTATAGAATATCAGCACAAGCAGTAGAAAACTGACAACATTGAAATGCAGCAAATATATGTTTGATAATTAAACGTGTTTAATACATCTTCATTCCATGTTGTCGATGATTGAGGATACATTAAATACGTTATTTAATAATTGAAGATATACTATTACACTTTTTTCAATAACGGAAAATCGAACAGAGATATAAAATCCAACACAGCAACAAATATCATGCCATAACATAGCCTGTCATATGACAGTGGTAAGCATCATGTTTTTTTATAATTTGCATGCACGTTTTTTGTGGATGTAACACTGATTTTCATGTAATTGCTTCATATGAGTGTGTGTGCAACATACAGCATACAAATGGTACGATCGTAAATCCGAACCATGTGTATGTATTTTTTTCTTCCCTTATTCAAACAAAGCAAATAAATTTGTGAAGCTGAACTTTGAATATTTTGTTCACGTAGGGGAGACAAAAACCCGTCTCAGCCACTTTCTTCCGTGACGTGTTCTCCTCAGCTCATCTACTTGCCGTCCCCATGGGGCGACTGCAAGGCTGACCCCATCAATTCAGACTTCTTCGACACCTACAGCATCACGGCTTGCCGCATCGACTGCGAGACGCGTTACGTGGTCGAGAACTGCAACTGCCGCATGGTGCACATGCCAGGTCTGCCACGCGCGTTATTGTTTGCTAATTAAGGGAAACGCGCTGTGTGTTAAAACAAAAATCCCACTTTGTCCGTACAACTACATGCTCTATATGTTTGGGGTTGTGCTGTGTCTAGCTCTCCGATGTCTGTTTGGGTTGTACCGCCTGCTTTCCAGCTCCAACGTGCTGGAACTGTTGTGTGCTTGTTGATTTTACGCACAAGTGCGTTGGTGCTTGATCACTCCAAGCAAAATTGTGTATGTATTTCTCGAACGATAGTTTTCTTCAAACTGTGCTGTTTGCCTCTTACAGGTGTGGAATTTCCCATATAAGGGCCAGATGGTGCATTGCCTTTATGAAACAGAAATAACTATTTTGATATCTGCTGGTACATTCTAAAATGTACACCTCTAGATCTAACATTAAAAATTAATGAATGTATTTTTAAGTTAGAAATACTACTGGTACATACATTTATTCTTATGGTTGCCAGGACACAAGATTTGTTTTTTTTTTTCAAAATACAAAATTACTTGGCTTGCACCAAACTACAACTCTTGGTGGACCTGTATGCTTCGCTTAATCTAATTACATAGATGGTTTCACATGGCAGCCAGCGTATACATATATCCTTCCAACAATCCTTAATCGGCAGCACGCACTACAACACTTGGCACCTGCTAAGTGTGGGTTTGTGCATTGAATCATATATCTTGAAATATCAGTACACCAAAAGGTGCAGGTTCATTTCTTGTTATAAATTATATTCATGAAAATAGTTTGCTGCTAACTTTGATTCTTTGGAGAATGATTATGCGAGCCATCCATATACAGTGTATTGAAATTTTAATGTATGATATCTATAATAATGATTAAACAATTGTAGTACCGTATGAGGTAGCTAAAATGCTTGTGAATGCAGAAGGCTGTTATCACTGGTGGTAATGTGTCATAGTGACCATTATTGGCATAGTGGAACAAACATCTAAAGTAGGTTCCTTCCCACGTGCACAAGCAAGAATGTGACAGCCCTCTTCTCCTGTTTACAGCCCAGAGAAAATAGTAGACATTCTACAATGCGAAGACAGGAGAAAATCCATCAATAGGAACATCAATTTTGCTCAATATTTCTTTCTTTCTAAATTACTCCAAAAAATATACACAATAATGAAGCAATATTCTTGATATTAAATAGCATGTTATGCAGATGCATGCTTGCAGGGTTGCATAGGTTGCTTATGTAAGCAGTTAAACATTATAACTCCGAAAGTGTTTTCCAGTCAGAAATTATGATGTAAAGGCCATTTATGTGCTTGTACTGTAGTGGAATTCATGACCGTGTTAAGAAAAAAGAACATTTATACCAAGTACTCCAATCAGAGCATTTCAATTCAAGACTGTGCTCTTGGAACTGTTGTTTCCACATTGAAATGTTGAATTGTTGCTTAGCCAAAGTCCAGAGTTTACGAAGGATACCGTCATTATTTAGCAGATAGTGTTTTTTTCCCTCCTCTGATCAATTTCCTTTAAGTCTTCTAAACAAGCTTAACAGGAAACGAGTGCAGCTTTTAAGAGCATATTCTTAAAACATTCAGACGTCCAAATTGTGTGTTCATGTATCAAGTGTAAGCTGTCAATAGTATCCTGAATAGTGCAGTACATTACTTTGGTATTGTACCAAATAAAATTGCATATTCACTGAACACAGTTAAAATTGAAGGTGGTCGTGAAAGGGTCTTTCACATGAAAAACACTGTTCTTGGTTCTTTCGGTAAAGTCACGTAGAATGAGAATAAAACAATAAAACAAAATAAGACAATACAAATTCTCACGACGTTTCGGCCACAACACAAGTAGCCTTCTTCAGGTGAAGGACCAGAACTGTCGGGACGACAGCGCTTCAATGTCGTCCCGACAGTTCTGTTCCTTCACCTGAAGAAGGCTACTTGTGTTGTGGCCGAAACGTCGTGAGAATTTGAATTGTCTTATTTTGTTCTATTGTTGTATTCTCATTCTACGTGACTTTACCGAAAGAACCAAGAAGATGAATCCTTGCAGTCACGAAAGCTTTAAATCGAAAAATGAAAAACACTGGTTAATTAAATGTTGGAGAATGTTTGAAATAAGAAATATAAAAGGACGGCTGTGTCTGCGAAGCATAAAAACCATGACGTGGGATGGAAACGTAAAATTACTTTGGGTTTAGAGTATTGATTGACTTCACTTAATTTTATGTGGCCACAAATTCGCGGTTGATTTTATTAAATGTCTGAACGGAAAATGTATCACTGTCCTTAAAGTGGCCTTGAAGCTAGTCAACCAAACGTGTTCGTGTTTGCAACATAATCACGTATGTAAGATTACAAACACATAAGCGTTTGATTAGATCGTTCGATTTACCATGTAAATGTATGCAGACATGTTAATTATTCTGGTGCTTTATTATTTTATTTAAAAATTTGATCGATGTTTCGAATGTCTTCTCATGTTTAGCCTCTTCAAAGTCATATACAATTACAGGGAAATATATTATCACACGATAACAAGTATGCCTTGAACACCCTAATTGTTATTTTTGCTACTATTTATTTGAAGGTTTTTTTTAGATCATTTGTCCCCACTGTTAATTTATTAAAATGTATTTTAGTTTATGTAAAAAAGAAACATAACATAATTTCCATCTATCTTTTATGAGATTGTATTTACCTTCCAGAAATAAATTACATTTAAAACAAGGCTGTACCTGCATTGATGTGAAAGGGTGCCTCTTCTTGACTGGAGTTTATCATGTGTGTTGTTGGTCAAATCGTGCAGGCGATGCACCATACTGCACACCGGAGCAGTACAAAGAGTGTGCAGACCCAGCCTTGGGTAAGCATCTTGCTCTGATGCAGCGAGAGAGTTCTCTCCTCGTGTTCCACTGTTTTGGTCATGCAGCATCCCTTTTTGAAACAGTCTGACCTGTTTCACCCCCCCCCCCCCGCCGAGTGTTTGAGATTGTGTGCTGCTCTTTGCGGATTTTGATGATGCTTGAACGCTTTTTGTTGAGAAGGGTACCGCTGTCAGTGTTAAATCATAACAAATTACTTTGTTACCGCACTGGGAAAGGGCATCACTGATCATTGCCGTGATATTTCCTGGTTTTGTCCAGTGTCACCGGAAATGCAGTGAATTCGCCGTAGATTTACACTTTCATCAATAAAACATGATTTATAATCAGGAGATCGGTTGGTTTGAAATGTCAAAAATAATATCCAGGGTGATGTGTATAATGACATCCCATGCAAAACAATACGGAAAAATTGAGAATTTTTTATTTATTTCAAAGCCTCCACATTTCTCCCACCAATCTCAATTAACTTGTTCAATCTTTTAACACTCTCATCTATAAGATAACGAGCCAATACATTAATTATATTAAATCACCTCTTGATAAGAAAGTACTGTAAATGAATCTGTATAACAAATGCCCGTTAATTACATTGTAACAATATTTAATGTCTTATAATCAATGTCATATTATAATATTCAATTACAAAGGTGTCCTAACACATTAACAATTTTGTTTCATAGAAATCATTGAGAAATTATTTTTTTAAGTACGTACAAAGGCTGTCCGCTTTCCGTGTTCTCAGCTTTGTGCTTTCGACTGAATATCCTCATAGACTTTCTAGTGGAGAAGGACAACAACTACTGTGTCTGCGACACACCATGCAACACCACACGCTACGGAAAGGAGCTCTCCATGGTGAAAATCCCAAGCAAGGCTTCGGCAAAGTATCTCGCCAAGAAGTATAACAAGACCGAAGATTACATCCGGTGAGATGATCAACTTACCCAGAATGTGAACCAATTAGGGCTTGAGCCTAGATAGTGCTTTGATGAGTTACCACCAATCACAAAACAGGTGTAGTAGGCTTTTTGGGGTAACAGAGAGCAGCGAAGTAAAACATCCATTGTTCTGTACTTTCACCCCCACCTTCATCAACCCACGCTGAGTAGCATGCAGAAGTATGTTCAATGAACCCTTCCTGCATGCACGGCATAGGGAGGCCCTCATCCAGAAGTGGATTGACACACTGGCCGTATATTTACCAAAATACTTAGCACCGTGTTAATGTACTGCCATAACGTGTCGGTCATGGGTTGTTTTCACTATACTTCACCGTGCTCGTCATTGCAGGTTGGTGTTTGGGTGGGGTTAGGGATTTTGTTTTTGTAAACTGAACAAGAAAAAAAAATACCCCCACAATGCATATTACCATCAGCCGTGATCAATCCACTGCCATGTTACAATCCATCTCGTGCCCGCAGATGAGCTGATTTAATCACTCACAACCCCACAGTGGATGCCCTAGTGGGCTAAATTCTCTTCATTGGATGTCACTGTCATTCTACTCCATCACCGACCACAATCCTTTCTAGCGTAATGTTATACGGAAGATGCATATAAATAGCGAATAAATGTTTGGCTCACGTAAGAAATGTCCTATATATAAAAAAAAAACATGTGTGTTTTTTTTATTCCATCACGCAGGGAGAAGGTGTTGGTTCTTGACATATTTTTGTGTGTTTTTTTTATTCCATCACGCAGGGAGAATGTGTTGGTTCTTGACATATTTTTCGAGGCTCTCAACTATGAAACGATTGAGCAGAAGAAAGCGTACGAAGTTGCTGGCCTCCTAGGTAAGGGATTATGCAATTCATTTATTCACATGTGGGTGACTTTTTGCCAAGCACACATGATTCGAATGTGTAAATACATTGGTCACTGTTTGCTTCCAAGTTTTTATTCAGGGGAAAAAGAAAACTGAACAAAAAACAATTGCAAGAAATATATATTCTGAAACGTTATCTTGTGTCAGCTTTATACTTTTCGCAGGGAGCTACACATGCATAACCAACCTCCTTAATGATTTCACGTTTACACGTAAAGCCAGGATACAAAATTATAATGGACATCTGTCATTCATAAATGACGCGCAGAGACTATTGCGTTTTAATATTTATAGTTTTTTTCAAACGTATTTAAGCACAGCTGGCTGGGACCTTGCAGTGCAAATAAGTAAATGTACCCAAGAGTGATACTCGTTGCTCGTAAAAGCTCTACAGTGCAATGCATTGAGCCTGATGTGTGTTGGATGCAGGCGACATCGGTGGTCAAATGGGTCTGTTCATTGGAGCAAGCATCTTGACCATTCTGGAAATATTTGACTACCTTTATGAGGTGATATGAACATAACGTACATTTATTTATTGTCACGTAACTTTAATCTCATTGTATATAACGTTTATATTAAATGCGGTACTCATAGTCCTTAAGGTAGATTTTTTTTATTTATGAAAATTATTTTGTTATGTTCATCGTTACATCAAGTGTCATTGTTCTTGCAAACACATTTCTGCTATTTTATTGTTTTATTTAATGCCTAACTCCATACAATTCACAACGTTTGCAGTTGTTTCTTTTTTCCCTTATTGAGGGTCATTGCATTCACATTGAACGTTTAATTATATTTTTAAGGTTCTAAATTATAAGTGTAATGATTTTGGACAGCACTGTAAATTAAATAATACAGGATTATAATTATATTCGCGATGCTTGTTTGTTAACTAGGTATTAAAGGACAAGGTTTGCAAGTGCCGCAAGAAACACAACAAGAAAAGAAGTGAAAATATGGTAAGTCTTAGCTGCACAATTAATAAAATACATCTGTATGATGTTGGTATTTAGTCATCTACGTATCATGCATGCCATTTCTTTCTTCAACATGGTAACCCATGACAGTTATTATTTTAATGATGTAAAAAATATGACCATCATACATTCCCTTGTGTTTGGTTGACATTGTGTAGTATTTTGTTAAATATGTTGCATGTAAATAATGCTAAACATTGTGAAAATGTTTAAACCAAGATTTACTATATATCCTGTGTAAGATGTGATAATTGATACATACGTATTAAGGTTATAATTTGTCATGGGATAAAGTTTATTTTGCACCTTTATGAAAATAAAAGTACATGTTGATTAATGGTGCGCTTTAAGTATGGCATTTTAGATATTTTTGTTAGAGAATTGCTCTTAATTTCATATCCTATTCTGGTTTCTCTTTTTCAAATATAAATCTATTCTTTTGCTACCACATCCTGTGTACATTATTTTTGCTCTCTCTTAGCATCTGGTGTGACATCCAAGGCTTTAATATTTCACTCACTATTTTCTGGATCACTGGTAGACTGGCGTAGAGTCGTGACGAGTAGTCACAGCAATCAGGAGAGAGTAGACTGGATCTGGTGTGCCGGTGCAGAACTATTTTCTGGATCACTGGTAGACTGGAATAGGCACGTTGTCGAGGAGCCATAGCCATTGCGCAAAGTATACTAGAATTGGTGTGGCAGCTGAAGTGAATCCGTGGTGACAACAGAACTCGTGTTGTGTTCCCCTCTGCTGTGTTGTAGACACCGTGCGAGACCCTCCGGAGTCACCACTCACAAGACGTGCACTTCAACAGTAGCATTCTACCTCATCACACCGTCAGAGGGACGTTTGAGGATTTTGCGTGCTAATGGCTTATATTAATCTCCTACATGTATTTACAAACATTTAGTGGTTGAGTTAGCGATCTCCAATAAGATGAGGAAACACAACAAACAATTTTAAAAAATCCGTTCCACTAGGTACAGAGTTTTGTAAAATAAACTCTCGATTATTCAGGGTAATGGAAAGGAAGGGGTAGCACGGATAAAACAAAAACACGGGCAACGCAAAACGTACGTGATTCAGCCAATGGAAACTAGTTAATTGCTTACCCAGGTACAATGGGGGAAAAGACGAAAACTGTGCCATTTTTATTCTTCCTTAAATTAATAGGTTTATTTGCCGACATGTTGCAATCACGTGGCTACTGAGTCATTGACCCTCTCGAATGAGAAGTCGGTAAGAACTAAAGCAGCCCATGTAAAGATTTACATATTTATTTTGGAAGCTGAAGCATGGCCAATCCGCAACCCATGTAATCCACCCACGGATAATTGAGAGTGAACGTAAGTAATACATCCATAGTCCTAAGTGATTTTTTGCAAACATTTGCACACATGACTGCCAAAGCCTAACCAGCCACATATTTCCTCTTCAGTCACATCATTATTGTAAGGTAGGCCAATATCAATTGAGTTTAACACGTAGGCTTTCGCGACGAATATTAATTAAGTGAATGAAATATTGAAATACACTGTTTTAAACAGCTAATTATGGTACTTTTATGAGTCAAGGTAAATCAAATCTGTTTAACACGTAGGCTTTCACGATCTCTATCATCCATAATAGAGATTTTTTTGGGTTAGATTCGTGTAAATATATACAGCACACCGGTGTGTTGGAGAGCTAAGCCATGTACTCAGATTGTAAATGTTGTGGCTTGGCTCTCCAACACGCCGGTGTGCTGTACTAGTGACGAATTGGCCACGTTCTGTTTACGTGACAACCCTTACTGGTTGGCTGTGTCAGGTGGTGGCGGGATTTAACGACACATTTATACATTTACGCGATCTAACCCAAAACAGCCTCTATTATAAATCAAATCTGCTGTATTGAAATATACATAATCATATATATAATACTTTTAATTGCGGTAATGAAATTTTCAGCTTAGGTTTAAAGAACAAACATGAATGTAATGGTATTAACAGTTTTTGTTTCATCACATGACAAAACACACAGTGGGCGAATATGAAAATAGATAAGTGCTAAGGCAAATATCCAACCATAAGTGATAATTTTTGGTCATTGTATAATGAGCACTTTTTCAATAATAACAGATTTATACTACTGTACTTCTTTAAGTAGTATGTAATAACTATTAAGCCGGAAAAAAATGTTTGTTCAGATAACAGGGTTATGATTATGTACGTAAGGTTTGAGAAAAAATGTTAACATAAGTATATAAATGTACGTGTTCACTTTTGGCGCACATATTTACTGATAAAACTTTAGACTTCACGTGAACAATCCTATACACCATTTAAAAATACAATGAGACAATTTGGGGGTTTCTCTTTCAAATGTGCTACCCATTTGTGCTTTCATATATAATAAAACAAACCGGTAATGACATGCCAATAGCATTGTAGCAATCTGACTAATGTAAACATGTTGTGGGACTGCATGGACAGTGGTGCACAAAAAATACAAAAACTCAACACATAAGTCAATAAGACTGCCGTAGAGAGGAATAATTTTATGATAAGCGACGTTTCTGGCAATGGCACTTCTTCGTAGCAGAGAGATCAAGCAGATATTCATGTTATGTAGAAGAGTCATTGCCCAATATGTTGGCTATTATTTGCCCTCTTAAGGGCAGAGTTATTGATGAATGTGTTGTATCATTATTGTTTAGCTAATGCAGTAACTCTTGCAGCTCCCCGCAGGAGCTTTCAACCACGGATAGCACACAATAGGTATGACTTGATTTTATTCAATTTCTTTGTGAGTAATTTACATTTTATTTTCGGACCATGCCACCAGCAAATAATGGCCCATACATACAGCATACGTGTTCTTGTAAAACACATTTTCTTTCATCAACAATTGTTAGTTTTTTTAAGCTTAATATTAAAAAAAATACAAATTCATAATTAAAGAGTACTTAATTTTGGTAAATAAACGTTGCTTGTAAAGATTTTTTTCTGGACATTTATATCGCATGTATCTGTGTTATTTTCCCAAACTGATTTGTAGCCATGCTTGTATTGTCATTTATACGTAGCATTTGAAATGTTATACAATATTCATAGATTAGGTAACGGTGAGCATAGATATACACATTATAATTGTATTTTTGTGCCGAAATTATGCTATACATTATATATTTACTGTTTGGATTTAATATTCCTAAGATTGCTTATTGTTATGTTTTGTGACAAATATATGCCTTTAAGCGTTTTAATTTTTAAAGTTTAACATAAAAGAGGAATTATAAGATTCCTTTATCTCCATATCTTGTGCTATTTATGTTTTAATTACAAACAAAAGCATCAATACATTTACAATGAAAGAAGGTGGTACATGTTTTGGAGTATACATTGGAGGGGGAAAAAAACTATATTTTATTCTATTTTCAAAATTTAGTTCAGCAGGTGCCTCCCGCATCTATTAAATTAATCTTGCAGCCTTAAACAGAAATCAGTCAACTCGACACCTATTTTGATTGCTCAGAGGGTTCATTTAAATCAAATACGCAAACACAAACCGTCCTAAGTGGCATTTTTTAGTGATTTACGAGAATACAATACGGTATAATTATACAGAGAGCAATTTAGGCATTTATTACCGAAGTATTCCACTTCATTTAAGTGTAGGTGATGCACAGGGACTACGGTACTCAAAATTATTTAATAAAAAAAGTTTTTTCTTCACACTTTTGCGTCTTCATAACACAAAACCCTTCAATGAATTGTTAATAACGAATAGACTTTATCCTTTCTGGAAATAATACAGGTGTTATGATGGTCAAATGCCAAATAGATATATATTGCAAGGTATTACGTCTGCATTAACCACATGCTTGTGGTAAACATGCAAAAAAACGTACTTTTATAACACTATGTAACACAATTTTTGTTCCTGCTTTTGTGACCAGGACTTTATGTGACTGAAAGACACAAATGCACACCACGTTTTCTCATTGAAAATATGTAAATTTCTAAATATCATTGTCCTGGTCACAAAAGCAAAGTTTCTGGGGAATAATAGCCATTTCTGTACTTTTGAAGCATAAGCAATTAGGAAATAACACTTACGACCCAGGAACAAAAATTATTTTTCTGTTACACAGTGTAATCTATGCATTGTCCTTGAAACTGATTGGCTTACACCAGAGACAGCCTCCTTTATGGTATTATTTAATCGGTGTTAGACTAGAGAATGCCAAAAGGTGAACAGCACAAAGGCAATGCAAATATCAAAACATTCACCAGTATCAAGACTATGAAAATAGGGTACCATAGATATAACTGCTCAACCCTTCAATATGTGCTTACATTTTTGCAAATAGGGACATTTATCCTCGTTGTATGTGGTTATTTAGTATTTTTTTGCGTTGTAATACGAGTACATTTGCTATTGTCAATACCATTTTCATAATGTCAATTTGGAGAAGTTGGAATTTTGTAGTGAAATTTCCATCATATCCACTGGCTTAAACATGTGAAGACGTAAAAGCACAAAAATGGCCGATACTATGGAATGGTGAATTACTTAAATGCATCAGCTGTTTTACGCTGATGTTCATACTTGTTTGGCGCCTTACTCATACTTTATTGCCACATTATTGAATACCTAAATTATCATCGAGTTGTAAACATGTACATGAGTCAAAACAATCAAAATAACCCTTCTGATTGTGTTTCTCTAAGGCTACTTTAAAATATCTAGCATCTGTCCAAACGTATTCAAGTTGAACACATAGCTTTCAGGTTAAAATATACTTTCATATGAAAATAATGTTGGAAATATGAAAAACCATACATTGTATTTCAAATATGAATGTGAGAGCATTCCTGATTATATACTGACGAGAGTTAAATTCAGTCTGCCGTTTCGTTCAGTGAAAATGTGGGGTTATGATTTGTAATGCTTCTTACAATGTTCGCTACGTAAAATCCAATAAAACACTTGTACAGCACATAACTGCACTTGCATATTAATATAACCTTTAGCAGCAGTATACGGTGTACGTGAAGACTACATTCTTCAATGCATTGAAATTGTGCTTTTAAAATACTGTACTGTAGTATGTTTTTTTTACAATGATATGTATTATTTATATCAATATACAGAAGCAAATAATGCATATGGCAATGAATTAATCGACTCTGTGGGATAATTCGTATCGTAGCTTCTTGTCTTCATTCTATAAACAATAGCTAACACGGTATGTGCCATTTTGAGCTTTTAATGAGCAACGTATTGTTCGATGTGGCAGAGTTAAAACATTGGAACCAATACACTCGAATATACGATTGATTTGTCTGACATTCTTCAGTAATTAAACAAAGAAACAGCTCCGATCATTCATGTTTGCTTTGGATTGACGTGTATTTAATGCATATACCTGTTGTGTAACTGAAAACTACTTTTTCTCCCAACAAAAAAAACGGACAGCATGCAATGACACATGATTATGAACATTTCTTATTGGTGTTAGAGATTCACATCCATTGATTGAAGGCGTTTGTTCTCTTCTACTGCTGTAACTACATGGATGTATATGAAAGTCTCGTCATGCGAATGTCATCGAGTGAAATATGTATCGTAAAATGCAGGCCTTTATCAATCCACTGCTGGATGAAGAAGGCCCCCCACCACAGACATGCAGTCGTGTCGGTTGTTGGACCCTACTTCACCAAGTTGGTCAGTACGGGTTGATGAAGGGGGTGCCCAAGACTGGTTCATATATCACTCGCCACTGATGTTGGCCGTGGCCAGGGGAAACCACTGCGTAATTAGTAAACCTGTCAACCCATTATCAGTGCCTACCTTATTACAGACCATTTCAGACCTTATTGGTCACCCCGTGCCCTTATAAATCTCAACGTTCATCCTACAAAGTCCCATTACAATAGAGAAACACAAATAGTTTTTTTGCCCGTATTGAAACTGCTCTATGCCGTATGGACCTGAAAACTCAATTTCCCTGTACAAGAATACGGGTAAACCGTATGGGTTGACAGGTATGAATTCGCATAATACGCTAACCACTACATCTCCGCTCTACGGCATCTAGTGCAACCCTGAATATCTGTATATTCTCAGCCAAACTCTCTAAGATTGATTGATTTATGGATATGGTAGCTTGGGTGCTTTTATACTTATTTTGATAAAGAGAACATGGTTAAAGAGACATTTTATGCAGTGTGATATATGCTTTTTAATATAACTGGTTTTCATGTTAATGCGTTGCATGGGTTATTCATGTAAAATTGTTAATTATACGATGTCATGCGAATATCAGTAAATATACCGCATGCTTATGATGTTCCATCTAACTTTGATGTTATGCAAAGTTGCATGGTTTAGCAACCTACCATTGACAATTGAAAAATAACCCATTGGACAAGTCATTGCAAGTGCATAACTCACATCCCCTCTGAAGCCAATACATTATTAAATACACAAAAACTGACAATAATGCAGTTGTATCATATATTAAATATGATTTACCCTCTTTATGTATGATGTTGAGTTGTGCATTTTGATCAATGTCAGATTTATACCTCCATTCCTGCTAAACCCAAAGTTGAGGTGGCGTATTACAAAAATACAACACAGTAATGTTAATACTGTAGTAATAACCAAGTTCTAGCGCACGTGCACACAAACACGCACAGAGGGACAGCATCGGGTTTTTTCTTCCAGATGAGCTCTGTTATGAGCAGTTTCGGAATGGGATTTCGATCAAGTAACCTCAAAATTAGCTGCAGAAAAACAGCACTGCTGCAGTCGCCACCGGGATTACAAGAACACGAATCTAAAGTGACTCGTACGAACGTACACACCGTTGTTTTTCTTACGCTTCATCGCCTCTCATTCATTTGTTTACCTCTCCTTCAAGTACAGAACAGGGCTACAGCAGTAATAGTCACGTGGTCAGAGCTGCTGTGGGGTATTTCATTTTTTTTAAGTAGATCCCTCTGGCTGTGCTAATAGATGGCAAATGTACAGCTACTATGTACATGTTTGAAAGTGGGAAGGTGGGAGCAGAGAAAGTGAGAGCAGGAGTGATGTTTAAAAACAAAAGTGTTAAATTAAAGTTTTTTAGTACTGTATACCTCTGTAACAAGTACATTAATATTGTGTTATTTTGATGTTTCAACATATTTTAAAAGTATACATGTGATTTGTGTGTATAAAATGCCTTATTATGATCATGGCCGTGACACTGATTATTGTTTAATGTTTAATAAGTGTATACAGCTTCAATGTAATGTTGCCTTGTGTGATTGTAAACGTTAGAACGGAGCTACCATGGGAGATTGATGGGACAATGTAAATGTGCCACACACCAAGGGAAGGTTGAGGATTTCTCTTGCAGCTCTGTCTATGGATAGTGCCAATCGTGTCTCTGAGTACAAGTGTAGTGATGAGACCTCTTCAGGTGGTATCTGTAGCAGACTAGCTTGCATCTGTCAAAAGGACATTTTCTCCTCCAACTCTGTGTTCTGCTGTTTAAATGGGCGTGCACGTTTCACTGCATACATGTAATATCAAATGGAACAATAAAATGCATTATTCATACAATGTTATCTGAGTCGTTGTACACACCTGGCTCTGTTGTCACGAAGTATCATTGCTTTTATCTAAGTATTTAACTCGGCACAGATGCTGCCGCGGTGTATAATGGCTCGCACACGAGACTTTTCCAATTCGTTTTAATCCGGGCAGTTGAAACAATGTGCACATTTCTTAAATCCAGTTCGTCCATCACCAGGTCGCATGCGGTGGGGTAAAGTGTGGGTAACTCCGATCTCTTCCAAGACGTCCGATCAGCATGGGAGAGTAAGCCCAAATGCCATCTGGTGGGACCCACTAGAGCTCCTTCCAGTAGAGGCATTTCTGCCAGTAGCAAAGAATATGAATTACTGCAGTCACGAAAGCTTTAAGTCAAAAAGTAAATCAAAGTTATGTTTGCGTTCATGAAATAGCTCGCGTAATTTATTTACTGTATTTAGTTTTCCTTTGAAATTTGGTTTTATGTCATCATGCTACAAAAGAGCTGAGAAAACCGTGATCTGTCGATCCATTTAAGATATACAGTGAGGGAAAAAAGTATTTGATCCCCTGCTGATTTTGTACGTTTGCCCACTGACAAAGAAATGATCAGTCTATAATTTTTAATGGTAGGTTCATTTGAACAGTGAGAGACAGAATAACAAAAAAATCCAGAAAAACGCATGTCAAAAATGTTATAAATTGATTTGCATTTTAATGAGGGAAATAAGTATTTGACCCCTCTGCAAAACATGACTTAGTACTTGGTGGCAAAACCCTTGTTAGCAATCACAGAGGTCAGACGTTTCTTGTAGTTGGCCACCAGGTTTGTACACATCTCAGGAGGGGTTTGCTCCCACTCCTCTTTGCAGATCTTCTCCAAGCCATTAAGGTTTTGAAGCTGACGTTTGGCAACTCGAACCTTCAGCTCCCTCCACAGATTTTCTATGGGATTAAGGTCTGGAGACTGGCTAGGCCACTCCAAGACCTTAATGTGCTTCTTCTTGATCCACTCCTTTGTTGCCTTGGCCGTGTGTTTTGGGTCATTGTCATGCTGGAATACCCATCCGCGACCCATTTTCAATGCCCTGGCTGAGGGAAGGAGGTTCTCACCCAAGATTTGACGGTACATGGCCCTGTCCACCGTCCCTTTGATGCGGTGAAGTTGTCCTGTCCCCTTAGCAGAAAAACACCCCCAAAGCATAATGTTTCCACCTACATGTTTGACGGTGGGGATGGTGTTCTTGGGGTCATAGGCAGCATTCCTCCTCCTCCAAACACGGCGAGTTGAGTTGATGCCAAAGAGTTCCATTTTGGTCTCATCTGACCACAACACTTTCACCCAGTTGTCCTCTGAATCATTCAGATGTTCATTGGTAAACTTCAGACGGGCATGTATATGTGCTTTCTTGAGCAGGGGGACCTTGCGGGCGCTGCAGGATTTCAGTCCTTTTCACGGTGTAGTGTGTTACCAATAGTTTTCTTGGTGACTATGGTCCCAGCTGCCTTGAGATCATTGACAAGATCCTTCCCTGTAGGTCTGGGCTGATTTCTCACCGTTCTCATGATCATTACAACCCCACGAGGTGAGATCTTGCATGGAGCCCCAGGCCGAGGGAGATTGACAGTTCTTTTGTGTTTCTTCCATTTGCGAATAATCGCACCAACTGTTGTCACCTTCTCACCAAGCTGCTTGACAATGGTCTTGCAGCCCATTCCAGCCTTGTGTAGGTCTACAATCTTGTCCCTGAAATCCTTGGAGAGCTCTTTGGTCTTGGCCATGGTGGAGAGTTTGGAATCTAATTGATTGCTTCTGTGGACGGGTGTCTTTTATACAGGTAACAAGCTGAGATTAGGAGAGAGTGTGCTCCTAATCTCAGCTCGTTACCTGTATAAAAGACACCTGGGAGCTAGAAATCTTTCTGATTGAGATGGGGTAAAATACTTATTTCCCTCATTAAAATGCAAATCGATTTATAACATTTTTGACATGCGTTTTTCTGGATTTTGTTGTTGTTGTTATTCTGTCTCTCACTGTTCAAATAAACCTACCATTAAAATGATAGACTGATAATTTCTTTGTCAGTGGGCAAACGTACAAAATCAGCAGGGGATCAAATACTTTTTTCCCTCACTGTATAGCAATTCATTGTGATTATCTCCCATCTATTTCTTCTCGATTCATACGTGATCCTAGATATGAAATAGATTTGCCTTTAGAATATAAATTACACTGACCTACAAAACAGTGCTCACAGCTCCAGGTTGCAATTTTCGTGCAGTGCTGTCACACACCGTTTTGGATCTTTAAAACAAAAAAAAACTATTGTATTACTTCAGGCAGGCACAACTTCACTTTAAAAACAGCATGTTAAAAGATTTACCCATAATCATGATAATGGAAAAAAAAACAATTAAATTTCACTTCTCACATTGTCATGTATACATTTGTCAGATTATTGAAGGTTTAAAAAAGCAGCCTCATAAAATGTAGTACATGGTATGCAACACGTGTATTTAAACATCAATAATTTTCCAGGAAAGCCTAAAAAATGAGTTTTAAAAACTTTTCAGAAGGGTCCTGCACAAGAAAGTTCGGTAAATACCATTTGTGAATATTCGCCATATGGGAGTGAACTGGAGTACCCACAGACAGCCCATGCATACGAGGAGATACCACTCACAGCTCCACACAGATGCATTCAATCGAATGACATTAAATCCAGTGTGTGAATCAAATCACACTTTGGAACACACCCAATGCTGTACTACCATATAGCATTACTGTATATATATACCGTTAGCACACTTGTGGTCACCCATCCAAGTATGGAACACGCCCGACTGCCTTCTACCATTCGGTGCATTTATGGTAAATTGAGTTATGGACATACATATACACTTTACATGGGCAGTTCTACGAATTAGGAAACCTCTGTAAACATTTCTAAAATAATCTAATAATGTATATGGAGTGCCAATTTGAAGGCGACTGTCAATCATTTCTATGGACCCTGTTGAATTCTGTATTTTTTTCATTTACAAATAAATTTTTCAGGCAAAGTCTAATTACGTCAAACAAAACTCATGAAATACCCATTTGTGTGCAGAGATGAGGCTCCCTGTGACCAACAACATCTATCGTGATGCCAAAATTATTTGTTTATTTTTTACTGGAACCATCTTTGCTGATGCCTTTAGAAACATCAATACGTTGAGGTCAATGGCTCCATTGGGAGTTGATCCAGAAGAGGTTGCTATTACAAAAAGATTGGAAATCAGCCCCTGCAGCCAGCATCACATGCATTATTGACATTGCCAATTAAAATATATCAAATATTTCCTCACAGCCTACAGAATTGTCATGCAATGTTGTACAAAACTAATGCATGGACGAGGAATTATTACGATTTTATGCAGTTTTTTCTGGTAAAGATTTTTCACTTCAGCATGAAATAATACAACTGTCTGTCTAGTCCCTTCAAAATAATGTGACATCTGTTAAGTTGTATTTTAAATCACGGTAGGTCTCGCCTCATTGCGAACATTTCAGGAAAAAGGCAATAACATTTGTGATATCTACCATTTTGTAAACAATGCAATCCCAGACATGAGATGAACTCCCTTAGTTTTGCTAAACTATCTTCCTTTGTCGTTCTTCACACCTAGGAATATGTTAACAGTGACACGCGAATATTTGAATGCCCTGTATTCGAAAGTATGACCTGCAAATATTGCAAACTTGTTTCAAAGTACTTTTTCTCTTGTCATCTCTTTTATACAGTCATCTCGAACATGCCAGCAATGCATCATCATGCTCAATAGAAAATGGGTAATGCGAGTCACTAAAGTCAATAGTTTAACTCCACTGGGAATACAGACCGTCCCATTTTCAGAAGGACTCGTATTCATCACATCTATAAAGCATTGATATACACTGTTTCTGTAAATCACAACCACGGACAAAATACGTTGTGATTGTGAAATAAATGAGTGTCTGAAAGTGAGATGACCCGGGCTTAATAGCTCTGGAGATAACCATGGAGACAGAGAATGGCTTCGTGTCGAGTGGGAGCATGTTTAAGAGTGGGGAAATTAAAGACTCTCATAACATTTAATGTTTGTTGTTCCTAGCAACACTGAACATCGACCTGCAAACTATATCCAATTATATTTTAGAGAGGAACACAACATAGTCACATTCTCATAAATCGGTGTTCCCTGAAATATACATGTAGTGAGTCACTTCGGAGACACAACGTTTATTTTACACTACATAACACCGTTATACATGGGACCACAATACACCTAACTTACACACTCGTTACACACGGGACTATAACACGCCTATCTCTTGCGCACACGGGATAACTATAACCGGGTCAGAACAGCCAACGTGCTGTCTGACCCACGACGTCGGAGACGAAGACGTAGCACTTGAGTTCCACTTCACCTGCAGACAGCCCCGATATGCGATCGGGGTTTCCCTTTTATCCCTCTCGGCGCGGCCTGGCTCCACCCTCGGCCGCGCCTCCCTCTGGAACATTCCCGAGGGTTCCAGACGACCTTGCGCCTGCCACCTGCCCGGCTCCGCCCATAACCACGCCCCCTTCGGGAACTCTCTAGACGATTCCTGGATACACTTCCCGTGTCCCCTCGGTCACCTTTTCCCCACATTCCTCACCCCGGCCCATCACGTGCTTCACCCGATGCCGGAGTGACTCGTCCTCATATGTCCCCTTCCGCCAGCAGCCCCCACCACGCTCCCCAGTGACCAATTACGTGGCAATTACTCGCTGCGCTGGCGGAGTGGCTGCTGTCCCTTACTTGTCGGTAGGACTAATTTGCGTCTCTCTGCAAGCACCCGGTACCACGCCCCTAGTGACCCACTGTATGGTACTGCACGGTGTGCGAGCCTCTGCACCCATATGTCCTTGCCTGCAGCACTTAGCGCTACGCGCCGGAGTGATCCATTTCACATCACTACATATATATGATCTCATTCTTACATTCATTGGTAAACCTTTCATTCTTAGAGCGTGGCTTCAAACACATCTAACAAGGCACACAACTTAAGAAGGAATTTGCCAACACTAATTGTGATTTTGTTTTTAATGAGCATATATGAATTACTTATTTAATCACGTTTGAATGTGTTTGATCTCATTACAAAAAAATATAACATCGTGATTAAAATAATAAGAGTTTACAGCCCTTTGTCAACCAACTCGTTGATGAAGGCCTCCCCATGCCCTGTCAAGCATTGGGCTTCTTTGACAATACAGTACAACACAGTACAAATTGTAAATGTTGTGGGTTTACTCTCCAATAAACCGGTGTTGGAGAATTTATTGATAATTTATTTTTATTGTCAATCAGCTGGAGCAACTATGTCATCCTGTGCTTTCCAATAAGACTTCCATCCCTATTGAGTAAAGCAGTATGCTGGTCCTTATTTGTAAATCCATAAGGCATTGTTGCTTTGACATTTTCAATCCCCATTCTGTGAATGTTCCTCAGGAGGCATCAGCATCAGCTGTTTTTTTATGGTGACACTGATGCATTATGAGCCAGAGGAGTATACCACAGGTCAGGACAAATTGACCAAAAGCATGAAACTAATGTCTGCCGAGTCAGCCGTGCGAATCTGATTGTCTTGAAAATGAATGTTCGCCACGGTGGCGAGATGTTAACTACCTCACCTGGAATACAGAAGGACGTGGGTTCGATCCTGACCCTGACACCAATATATTTGGAGTTTGCATGTTCTTCCTGCGGTCGCGTTGATTTTTCTCTGGGTCCTCGAGTTTTTCCCTCCACATTTAGAAACATGCATTTGGAGCATTTGGCTGCTATACATTTCCACGTGATAAGTCACTTTGTTGAGCTATAATTTGTGGTCAGATTGCTTCTGAAAAAGAGCTATAGATCTCAGTGGGCCTTACTTGGTAAAAAAAATAGTTTAGTTTATAGTTTAGTGTGAAATGTGTATCATGCCAAAGAAATTTTACATGTATTATGCTGTACATTATTTACGGAGCCTTCATGTACGTGAAATATTCAAATATATGCTTAGTATAATTTCAAGAATAATTTAAATATACTATTTGTTTCCTTTTGATTTAAAGCTTTCGTGACTGCAGGGATACATATTGTTGGTTCTTTCGGTAAAGTCACTTAGAAGGGAAACAATAAAATAATAAAAATATAAAACAATAAAATTATCACGACGTTTCGACTGCAACACAAGCAATCATCATCAGGTGTGAAAACCACAACAAGAAAATTTGATTTTATTGTTTCCCTTCTACGTGACTTTACCGAAAGAACCAAGAATATATTTGTTTACTGTTGCAATTATTAATTACAAATATATTATATCACCATGAGACCATATACTCTCAGATCACAATTACCAAATATTCAGTCCATTTAACACAAGAAGAAAAATCATACACATGCATGGATTCTATGCTTTCCAACATGATTTTGTCTTCACAAGTATTTCATTATTAGACCTCCTTTGCCAGTACCAAAATGTGATAATAGGGTTTTCCCCCTTTTTTCTGGCAACAAAACTGAAACCGTTTTTTTACAAGGATTCATGTCTGCATTAACCACAATACCTGCAGTCAGAATGCAAACAAAAAACATACTATGATAATATATGCATTGTCCTTGAAACTGATTGGTCCACACCAGGCGTACGCCTTTTGGCGTCATCTGGTCGAGCACCAATTGGGTCGAGGCTCAAAAGAAAGCCGTCCATTACATCCCAAGCCCCAAAGCGAGGTAATGTGACATTGGAAGATTATGCCATCATCTCGCGATGCCATGCGCAATGATGATGTATTAACCTAGGATGGCAAGGCAACTCTTTTAAAGCGCTGGTTTTTATTACCATGTTTCATCAAATGGTCAGTTTTCTCTACAGCATAGGCTCCCAACCTGTGTTTCTCGGAACACTGGTCTCTGCAAGACCCTGGGAAAGTATTGCAGTGGTCCAGAAAGATTGGGAACTACTGCTCTAGAGTAGGTTCCAATAAATTTCGATTTAAAGCTTTCGTGACTGCAATGATTCATCTTCTTTGGCTCTTTCGGTAAAGTCACGTAGAATGAGAATAAAATAATACATTGATAAAATAAAATAACACAATAATATCCTCACGACGTTTCGGCCACAACACAAGCGGCCTTCATCAGGTGAAGGGACGAGACTGTCACGAAACGTCGTGAGAATATTATTGTGTTATTTTATTTTATCAATTTATTATTTTATTCTCATTCTACGTGACTTTACCGAAAGAACCAAAGAAGAGGTTCCAAATAGATAAAATTATGTTCATAATGCATTATATTTGCGGGAGTTCTTGTGATTCCCCATCACAGATAGGTGGACAGATGGGCAGAGATAGCACATTAAAACTTAATTTAGCTACGCTAATTACTTGTGAAACTATAAGTTGGCATATAAACTCAACCACTGCATTTCATAAATTATGAGCAGACATTTATAATTTGTTTTTTAAATAGACGATTATTTTATAATTAGAATAGAACTATCGGTGAAAAGTTATTTTACCATTTATATTTTAGCCGAGTGAAAGCATACATTTGTAATTGTGGAAAATATTCGCTATACAGTATCTGTAATCTATCCAAGGGATATATGATGCTTAATCAATGATAATGTCATAACGTACATAGTAAATCGCATACGAATATGTATTAAAAATGCTTGCATCTCTTGATAAAGATTAATATGTGCAGTAGAGTATTGACATAAAAAAAATCGATAACCTGCTAATTCCAGACTATACCTTAATACAATTTAACCTGCTGAAATAATAAAAATAAATTATGTTGCAAACATTACTCTTAGGCAACAGCATGGTGCCGCGTTGATCTGCTTTTCCTTAATATACAATCAATACATTTTGGAAATGTTGCACCGTAACAAAATGTTCTTTCAAACATTCCTGCATATCGCCAAAGCATAAAACGCATTAGAGGAGCAATACTAATCACGAATGGATTAAAAGGTAAAAAATACAAAACAAGCAATATTTATTATCCTTGGCACTTAATTCGGGTGGGAGTGATCTTTCATAACCTGCACTAATTGTGTGCGCCAAATCACATTAGAGGGGCAGACTGCTTCGTATAAAAAACACATACATTCCCCGAGCAGTATGGATTTTTTTTATTGTTGCTGTCAACAAGCATTGCCTTGAACGGGACTGTAAATTTCAATTTTATTAAGAGGTAATATGTCACTGTGGCTTACCGCAGCAGTCAGACATATCAAGAGGCTGCTATAGTTCCATGAACTGAGAAAGTGCAATGTCGGGATTTGCACATCCAGAGCAGCAGCATTGGCTGCTCTTCCTGCAGTCAAGAGTCTCCGGATACAAAGAAAGCTTAAACAGTTGCTTGCTATGTGCGTGGACTTTTTATTATTACAGCTCCTTCTCTCTGGATAACATCTGCACAAATTCAAACAAATGATTTCGTGAAGCTGGTGCTGCACTGGCTGTGATGTACAAGCACAACTACAAAAAAAATCAACAAATTTGTCAACAGCAGTGTTAGCTTGTAAGGTAAATTTGATAATAGGCGACATTTTCAGCAATGGCACTTTTTCATAGCACACAAGTTAAATAATAAACTTGCTTTAAGAACATTTCTGGAATGTGCAAAACATATTTTTTATTCCATTACTTAATCAGTATAAAATAAAACATGTGTGACATACCGTACGTCTCTCAGCAATTCTTTGGGTTAACAAGTGGAATACATAAATACAGTAACAACAAAACCTGTGTGTACAATTCTACACATGAAGCATTGCAAAATGTTGCAGCGCTTGGACAAGGATGAAAAATCACGCATACGCATGGATCTTGCATACACGTCACTTCTCAAGGATTACCTGAAATGGGGATTGTAGCATTGACTCAATGATCAACCCTTGAGACTCGCAGTTTATCTCTCGGTGTCTTAGGTATCACTGACTGTACTGGGCATCTGCTTCTGTTTTTTTTCCAAGGTGTTGCCGTGGTGGGGGGCGGGGGGGGGGGTCTCAGTAATTTGAACTATAGGCCTCAATGAGAGAACGGGGCTCGGATAGCAGCTCTGCTTTGGCCAGCAGGGTTGGTTTGGCGAAGTGAGGAAGGTGGCATTGACTCACTCATATTACACCTTGTTGTTGTGAGGAAGTATTATTATAGCTCGTGTGCAGAAGCGAGATGAATTGTGGTATTGCCAGATACTAAGGGATGGTGACAATGTGGAGAAGCCTTCATCCAGCACCGCATACATTGTGGCTGATGACGTATAAGGCGGTATTATTGGCAATATGAACCCTTTTAGAACTGATCATGATTTTTGACAAGTGTTGAGTAACCGTTTGATCAATGTGGCTATTTTTCTATGAGGTAAGTCCATAATAGCAACACAACGCTATATTAGTTTTGTTAATTTTAGATCACTTTTACGACAGTTGAGTCATTTTGAAGACATTCCAAATTAATGAAGGTAAAATAAATTATAACCTATGAGCCTTTATGATCAATGTTGTCTCATGGCAACACATTCACCGTGGTTGCCATGGTAAGGTCGGCCTTCACTGCGTGTCAACTGCAAAGAGAGACTCGTTAAAGAAATTTCACGAGATGACCTAATGATTATTCCAAAACTGACACAGCAAGGTCAGTATTTCTGTTTTCTAAAGTACGTACAGAAATTAATGGCCTCACAAAAAGCTCCAGGCTCAATCTTACTTAACAAAATAAGCTCACTTGTAACTCTGTTAATGGAACAGTGTATTGATTGAATGACACCGTCCACATCTTCCCACCATGAAATCATCCACCCAGTAAACATGGAACATTGGTCCAACAGATTCAACCGAATGCCAACGTTGGCCCCAAAGTTGCATGTTTACTGGGCAACTTCCACAATAAGTCAGCAAAAGAGGACATGCAAGGGTACATTACCTGTATATTAAAAGTTTTAAAATATAACGTGGCCACTGACAGTATCAAATGAATATGATTCCATACTATATTATTTAGACACCCATTTTGAAAAGACGATTACGTGTTGCTTACGTGTGGTGGGAGCTTTAATCGTACATTATGTTTCCATGAAAATGGCAAGAAAATTTACATGTTATTTACAGTTTAAAACCACATGTAAAATTTTATACCAATCCAATGCTACAGGTGACACTGGTTTCTGACTTATATCTGTGAAGTCTGAGCATTGTTCGTTTGTGACTTGAACATGTGCATATTCAGATGCGGCGATGTTTGACATTTTTGGCCTGTGTGACATTAGAAATGACAACTCGGCTGACATGTTTAAGCATGCATGCCGTTAAACCACATTAAAATCCACGACTCACCAGCTGTACACCAAACTTGGAATCACATCACTGCATTCCACAAGCCTTGTGCTCACGATATAAATCGAATAAACATTTATTCATCGCGTGTATTTCAGAATGACAAATTCCCCTTGCAAGGTTACACATAGATTAAGCCAAAAAGTCAAAGTAATTTCCTGCTCAAATTGGAATTGTTGATATCCCTGAGCCGGTGATGGAAAATTCCACAATTCCTATGGGTGGGGGGGGGGGCTTGTCAATCTACAAGAGGATCACTGTGGGCTCCCCCACAAAGTAATACTCGTTTTAATAACCCCCGAGAAATTAGGGGCCGAGTCAAACCCCAACCAGGATGCGAGCTTCCGACTGAGATTTGCTTGCTGTATGTATATGTTCAACTTCTTTTGTCTTTTGTAGCCAACCATGCTAATCGGAGGTGCAGGGGAAGGACAACTAAAGCAGTCCTTTAGAAATGAGTTTTCAATCGAGATTCCTCTACTGTTTAGCCACCTGGTTGGACACATTATAATCGGTGCCTCGAATTATTGGAATTTGCAGTACTGTATCTTAAATCTGTATTACATATTCTCTGCTTTTCGATGAAATGACCACAAAACTAAATATGTCAGAAATGTTCTAATGTGATGCATTTTAACTTTGGATAGCATAAGTTAACAAAAGTGTAAGTTAAACCTGATTAAGGAGGTAGAAGAAGGGCAGCAGGTAGTATAATTGGCTACGTACGGTGCGAAAGAAGTTCAACATATAGTACATACATACAACGGAGGGAATCAACTAAACTCAGGAAACCATATATTGGGAAAAGACCTGAATCATGCCAGGCCAATCCAGAAATGGCCTTGAGTTTATAATCATTGTGGAAATACAGCAGAGCTTAGGATGGGTCGTGAGTGGAATGGGTAGATGAAGCGATCTTGTGATTTTCTGCCACAGCCATGAACACACCAGATCTGATCTAAATATCCACAGATCATTGAGGCATCAGCTCCCCAAACACGCCTCACTTTACCAAAAAAATCGATTCCGTGTTTCCCATGAGAGGTAGACTGTACATTTATAGTCATACAACGGCTGTGGTTCACTGATCCTGCAGTCTTTAGAAGAGACATACTGTACTGTTACTTGAATTACATTAATATCATCTTGAATCAACTAAGTCTTTTGCATGAACAATTATTGCACAGGAACTATATTTCACTGTAGATGGCGAGTATAGCTCAATCACGTTTCAGTGAAAACATTAGAATAATGGCTCGTATGTTTAACATTCTTGAATGTTTTTATATTGTAAATACATTCTTGTAATTATGCTTCAAATGCTAGTTTCACCATATTTCTTCCACTTTGATATGCACACCAGAGCATTAAACATACACGGTTATAAAGTTTGTGTTTCGTAGAATATTTTTTTGTGATGGTAATTTCCAAAGTCAAAACCAACGAGACGGAGAATAGTGAATTGTGCAAGTTATGTTAATAAAATGTACAGTTTAAGCAATAATCTCGCATTAATCAACGTTATAAGAGGTGTTGCATGATGAAAGGGCAAATATTCTTCCTCTTGACTTAAAGCTTTCGTGACTGCAGGAATTCATATTCTTTGGGTCTTTTGGTAAAGTCACGTAGATAGGTTCAAAGAAAATAACCAACAAAAACTACGTTTCTATCGCAACACAAGCAACACAAGCGATCGAAACGTCGTAGTTTTTTTTGTTATTTTCTTTGAACCTATCTACGTGACTTTACCAAAAGACCCAAATAATATTAATATTCTTGCTATGCTGGCTGGGTGCGTTAGCTCTCGTTAGCATTTGCAACACTTAAAACAAAATGTAGCAAGATAGTTTTCGTCATAATGGTTAATAATTTACAGCCCTTTTCCGATCCACTGCTGGACGCAGGCCTCTCCACTCCGTGTTCGTCATAGGTTGTTATATTTTTTTACCAAACTAAACCATGCTGGTCAACGTGAGTTGATGAAGTAGGGAGGGAAGAGTGGCTCGGACCGGTTTAAATGCCACTTGAATACTTATGTTAGCCATGGCCAGGAATCAAACCTAGGTCGCTAGGTTCACATATTGCAAAGCGCCTACTTTATTGCGAAACCACCGTTTCAACACATAACGCTGTCAGGGTAATTGATCAGCTCTGCGACTTGCAATGTAACAAAACATACACGTTTTACTTGCACTTTAAAGTAAAAAAAGAACATTTAAATGATTGTATGTTGGTACACATTTCTAGTACTGTATTTCTTTAATCTGCATTGTGCTTATCTGTGAGGAAGACCCCAGGTTTTACTTTTGGTTCCTGAGCACTCACCAAAAAAACCACACACATTGAAGTTTCTAAACAGATCAAAAGGCTTGCGATAAACCAAAATGCTGCTGAATCCACTTTGCTTCTCTGCTTTATGTCCTCAAGCATCAGCGGTCCATGATTCAGTAATTTTTTTTATACGAACGTGTGGAACAGTTCATTACAAAAATCCATTCCCGAACCCATCCGATCTGCAACTCCACAGATCTGACACGGTGGCCTTTTTTATCTGATAAAAAGGGATCAGATTTAAATTATGCAACACGTAAACACAAAAATACGATACATGTATTGTTATATTATGTTAGAAAGTGAGTACCGGGAGAAAATCTACACATATAAGGGGATACAACTTAAAACGTCCTCTCAACAAGATTAAACACCGTATTTGCCATTCGCTTGGCCACATCCCAGTGGGTTCAAGGAGTCTCACAAATCTCTGTATGATCCACCAACCCTATTCTCCAAAGCACTGTATTATACGGTTTAGTGGCTACTATAACAGCGGCGGTGCAGTGGTCAGCTCGCTGCGCAATGAACCCAGCTACATGAGTTAAATTACTAGCCACGGCTAACATCAGTGGCGGGTGATAACTGAACCGGTCATCCCCTCTGCCCCCCTCACCGACTCTCGCTGGCCACCACCATGGTGAAGTATGGTGAAACAACCATCACGACTTAATGGCATTGCAGGCTTTCATTCAGCACTTTATACAGTATTTTACAATCAAACTCCTTTTCCAAATCAATGTTGAATAAGTACAGCTCACTGCAAATTTCAGAATACTCCATTTGAAGCAAAATAAAACACAGTTCTCGGAATGTATTTACACATGCGAAATATAAAAATGCAGCAGAATTTCTACTATAAGCCAGGAATGTGTGTCCCGCGCATGACGTCACTCCACATGAGGCCCACCCCCCCCCGCGTGACGTCACTGCACATGAGGCCCACCCACCCCACGTGACGTCACCGCAAAAGAGCCCCCCCCCCCCCTTTATTAATATTCATGCCCGCGTGGAAATTTACACGAACGCACAAGGTCGCGCACTCCACATGCCGCACCCATCCCCTCATTAATAATCATGAGGGGGTGACGTCACTCCACATGCCGCACCCCTCCACAATAACCATTAACGGGTGACGTCACTCCACATGGGGCAACCCCCCCGTCAGTAATAATCATGAGCTGAACAATTTTTCTATCGAATATTTCAGATTCACTGCAATATACACCCGTACTTGGACGGGCAAAAAACCTAGTTTAATAATAGACTATAAAAAACATTGCACCATCAGTTTGGACAAACAAGCGCTGCAAAGTTTTATTTTTTAAAAAATATGCCGTAATTAAAGATTTTGATGAAATGGACAGGTCAATGTTTTGGAAGAAAATCACTTTATTTATAATGAAAGCCTATCCCCCCCCCCCAACCGCGACAAAATCAAAGCGTCATCATACGAGACTTTGAGAGTGAACAATATAGTTTTCGGTATTTTACAAAATTGTTCACAGTTTGTATGCATGTCAAACACTGCAGCAGTGCATAATTTAAATGCTTACGTGTTAATTCGCCTCGCAAAATGAGTCACAGGTTCAAGAATAACGGCTGAAACACCCACAACTGCACAAATCAGTAGTCAACACTTCGGTATGGAGGTCAAATGTCTCCATGTCTTCATAATCAACAGCAAATTAAATTGTAAAAGATTTTAGCCAGTGTACACATTACATTCAGGTTATCGGCACTTGGCTCAGTGTGAGATAATTACACAATTACATTTGGATTAAAACAGATATAAGATCAGCAGTAGGTGGCTATTCTAATATGTTAAATAACAGACTTGAGCCATTGGAAGAATAAATTATAGAACAGAGGTGTGTGATTCTAAGTCTGATTTTACATATGTAAATATTTAATGTAAAATAAATTAGAGGTAAAAAAATCATTTAAAAAAAGCTTATTTCTTAACTTTGACAAACTAGCTTTGACAGGAACATTGTAACAAAACCATCGAATTACTACATTTGTTAGAGACACAAACTCTTTATTTGCTTTGGTGTTTTTCTTTGGCATTTTTATCAATGTTTAGCTAAGCATGTAATGATGCATTGGTTTAAAATGGATTCTTACGCTCACGATAAATGTTTAGAATCCTGGCCATATTAGTTTTATATAATTGTATAGGATGCACAATTATTGCTACTAATGTGGTACTGTTACGTTTAGGCTAAAGGAGTGAACATGGTTGTACAAGCAAGATTAAAAAAAATGATTGAGTAAAAATGAGACGAATTTTTTTTCCGATCAATGAAATTTAATCATGACCATAATCTTTGTATCTTTCGGTAAAGTCACATAGATAGGTTAAAAGAAAATAACAATAACAAAAAACTACCACGTTTCGATCGCAACACAAGCGGTCGCCATCAGATTAACCTATCTACGTGACTTTACTGAAAGATCCAAAGAATATGAATTCCTGCAGTCACGAAAGCTTTAAGTCAAGATTGAATCATGACAATGAATCATAACGATGTATCCAATTTCTGGGGAGGTGAATCATTGTGAGCCTAATAATGTATTAAGTACCTAACCTCTTTGTCAGTCCCTGACACGTGACCAGTGTATCGGTGGATCCAAATAACAGATTAACTTCAGATGTCGCCTGTGTTTCCCTCGTGGTCACTTTGTTTCTGAAGGGGAAAAAAAATGTTAAAATGGTTAATATCCACAATGAAATATTTTGCCTTTATATCGGTGAAATAAGCTGTCGCTCCCCATGATGTCGCTACAAACTGAACTTCGTGCAACACTCAATATGTTTGCCAAAAAATAATACATTTATCTTCGCAATGCTCACACAATGTGGACCGCAGGTCTTGGGCTCCTTCAGCATGACTTTGTAAGTGAATAAAAAAATTGTCTGGCAATGAAACAAATGTGCGGCTGAGGCAGTGGCAATAGGTAAGGACCAAATTAGTTTGATGGCAGCTTGGCTTGACATTAAAAACTACAAGAAAAAATACTTCATTCAAAGAAAAAATGTTAGTGCGTATAAAAACTAAATTGGAGGTAAAACCTGCAGTGTTGCGTTTTGTGTTTTTACATTTTAACTCGTGTTAAAAACATTTTTTATGTCTGTGCAGTGCAGTTAGTTACCTGAGAGTATAAGGGGTTTTCAAAATTGTTCTCAGTTTTCTCCTTCTTCCCAAAGAAGCTAAACCTCTTCTTTTCCTGAAATTAAATATTGAAAACATAATTGTCATGAATAATTCAGCTTAATTGATTCTGGCGAAGAACTATATTACAAATTTCAACAAATACCACTGACGGCGCTTTCACAGGCTGTAAAGGATAACGATAACATAGTATGGTTTGAGTAGAAAAGGGTGGATTAATAAGAAAATGAAGATGAAAAGGCTTGCGATGTGCATTGAATCGAATATATGGACTGCATTGGTTGTGTTCAAGCAAGTGCTTGTCTTCCAGTCTTAGAAAATCTATCTGACGTGAGATGTATCTCCTTTCACTTACCCTCAACTATGGGAGGTATTATACCTCCACAACTGTCTTGGACCTTAAAGGATTTGGGGATCAATAGCATGTGAAAAGATGTTTCCCTTGCTATCCTAAAGGGAGGGTAATAATTGAGGTAGATAAACATCGATTTCCAGTGGGCATGAATCTGACAAGGGAAATCCTTACAGGGGATTCTTATACATTTGCAGTTAAGTATTAGACGCTTTTGTTGAGAGTTTAAGAATTGACAATATTACGCCAATTACTTGATTGCTCCATGGGCAAACATGACGAGTGGATTCACACCTATGGCTTATTGGGGAAACAGCTTCCAAATTGCAAAGAAAATGTTAGGGAGATAAAAATAGATGCATCTTGTACAATAAAATATGCTTCTGGTCATCAATGAAGGTCAGAGTTATGATGCCTTGAGTGCATCTAGAACTTTATGTTTTTGGTGCACGTGTGGATTTGCATGCGCACATCTGTGCTACATACCTGCGATGCAGCAGCATCTGCTGCACTTAAGGCCTCTGATGCAAAGCCGGGGCTTTCAGAAGCAGCAGCTCCCTCCATTTCTCCAGAGCTCACCATTTCCTACAAATCACATCTCACATTCTTTCTGGTCTGAATAAGCTCTTACAGCACCTAACAGATAATACCAAAGGGGGCTAATAGGCTATCATGGTACTCTGTGCATCCTCAGCCCCTTCAATTTCTTTCCCTCGAGTCAATAAATTATTGGATGCATTATCTCAGTCGATTTATGTTGTTATTATCATTATCAGGCACGTGATGCTCTTCAAAATTGTCAGTGTAATCATGATAATCATCCCCTGTTCATTCACTGATGATAACTTATAATTACTATTGCACACTATCAAATAAGAGCCATATTGTAAGCAAAACGTAAAAATAAATGCTGTATACAAATAAACTGTAAATTTTCAGAGTACGTATATGTACCTATGGCAGTTCTTGAAAGCAGACCTGGATAACAATGATGAAATATTCGAGCAGATTGGAGCGCTTTTAGAATTTCCGAATGAAAGTAACATACCAATGAGGCGAAGGAATAGCTGTTTGAACGAGTGCATGTATAACCTGCTTTGATATACGGATTGGAAACGTGGTAAACGTGCTGATGCAAGCTTGGAATTACACAGACAAAAAGAGGAGCCACGTGGATCAAAGTAAAAAAAAATAGAAATGAGAGGCATCACATTGACTGCTAAGAAGAGTGGGCTTGAATAAGACAAACAGCTCGAATGAATTATAGCCGATCGTCAGTATTGGCGATCAAGTGGCAGCCAAAGGTGGGAACACATCCAAGATCACACAAATGGAATGAGGAGATCAGCTCGTGTGTGGGAGCTATATGGGATTGGTGAATTTGTGAGATGGTAAGAGATGGGAATAATTCAGAGGCATACATTCTGCAGTGGCTAGATCATGGCTGGATTCTGATGAAATCATTGCAGTTTTAAATGAGAACCTGACCTTGGGAAGTTTGGAGATGCGCATTTCAGCATCAACATGGGCTCCATATAAAGGGTTTTCAAAATTCACTGGAGGTCTCCCTCTGTCTACCATATTCTTGTCCTTTGTAAAGAAAATAGAGAATTAACACTTTACAGCATCTGAAATTTCATTGAAAGCATTTATGCATATGCAACAAAAATGTGTAAACAGATAAGAAGAAGAATGTGATAATCACAACATAATGTATTATTATATATTCTCTCACAGACAAGCACATGTAAATAATAATAGTGTCACAAATCAAAACACTTACCATTTCCAAGGCTGCATCAATAGCAGCGTCTGTATTCATCCCGGGTCTCTCAATGTTTACGTAGACATCTCGTCCCCTCTCAGACTCAGGTGCACTTGCTTTCTGTGACTTGAACATGCTGACAATGCTACCAGAGCATGCACGCAAGGACACGTGTGAATAAATAATGAATAAATGACAAGGCACAAGGCACAGATGCGTTACCACGGTGGGTGTTATGTAAGTCAATGAGGCAGCTCACCTGGTGAGATTGGGCAGTGGCAAAGGCAATCCTTTGTGCTTGTAATTGAAGTGGGCAAACGCGAGCAGTCCTCCGATGAGACCAATGACGACCATAATAACAATGACAGCCACAACTGAAAAGTAGTGAATAGGGGGGAAAAAACCCCAACAGCAAGCGAATGGATATTTGTATGTTTAGAGGTTCTACATAACAATTCATACTGAAAGACAACATTTGCATCAACAGTTAATAATGTCTACGTGTGTGACCAAAAATGTGAAATGATGCTGAACAAATCTAGTGAGCCTCACCGGAGGAAGATATGATTCCGATAAATGTTGACATCTCGCAGTAGTTCCCAATGTACCCTGACAAGCATCTGGAAACAATAACAAAATATATAATCAATCATTACAACAGCTAACTGTTCATCACATGTCATGCCATCGGCTAAAACTAAAATAATCAAGGAAAGTGGGTAATCAGGAGACAGGACAATCCCAGTCACAAACCTGCAATGTGCATTCCCATCACTGCTGAAATAACAGGTCCCACCATTGACACAGAAGCAGGCAGGTGGCATCGTAGGAGGTGGCACAATAGCTGGAAAACACATTAGAGCACGTCCGAACAATTATTTAGTTTTGCGCTACATATTATTGCATCACATCCGAGAAAATGCTTCATGGCATCAACACAAAAGTCTTAAAATATCTTAAAATTCTTGCAAATACGAATCGATGGTGTATTCAATTTGCGAGCAGATGCTGATGCACTGCCCGTCAATGGAGCATACTTACCAGCATCACACTCAGTTTCACTGCCTGGAATGAATTGTGCATTTTGGGGACAGGCACAGGTGTATCCCTGTGGTCGGAGCAGGCACAGGTGGCTGCAGGTGCCTTTGCATGGATTTTTTACTGCCAGGGAACAGAAAAATACGTGGGTGACATGCCACATGCAGATGTACTTTACACGATGTCCATTAATATATATTAAACAAATAAATATGACATGTAAATGTTTTCTGATCTGGTTATAAGTGGTCTTATTTCACAAGTGTCACTGCTTTACAGCAAGCAATTTTGATAAATATACCAGTCTTTTACGATATATAAATAATAAAGTGTGTGATATTCTGCATACTATTCTACACAGAATAAATGTACGGTTGATGCTGGTCTGCGGTTATTCATCTTGGGCTGTGCATTGCTCTCTCTCTCTCCTTTCCCCTGTTTACCTGGCCTGACCCCTAACTCATCCCCTACGACTTATCCCCCATCCTCTAATCCTATTTTTTGTTTGTAAAGCGTCTTGTAATGCGATTGCATTCAGACGCGTTATACATTTTAATCGTGCAAAATAAGCAAACCAGCCAGATTAAACGCTATTAGAAAAAAAAGAGACAAAGATCACGGCTGAAATTGGTTTTGAACACGACCAACCATACGGGTGGGGCACTCACCATTGACATTGTAGCGATGCTTCTGAAAAACCCGCGCCTGGGACAGCCAGGAGTTGACCGTGAGAATGTGGCTCTTCACACCGCTCCCAAACTTGTTCTGCTGCCAGACTTGTCCAGTCTCCCGTGTGGTCCAGTACACATTGCTCTCAAACACGTCCAGCGTGAATGGGTTTCCGAGGTCTATGAAAGTGAATACCAAACATATAGCACTTTCAGTCACGCTCAAAAACTTTAAAGATTCAATTAATTGAATGCTTACGTAAGACATAAAACGTAACAAACACCTGTTATTATTTCGGGCAAAAAGATAAGCATTGGTTGCAGCATTTTCCTTATACTAATAATGCCCATTATTTACCAAGAGTTGTCTCACCGAAGTCCAAGACTATTTTAGGAGGGTCCCGTATTTGGATGTTTTGCCAATGGCATTAATTAGTGTTTGGTCTCATGGGATAGGATATCCGAAGTAGCAGGAACAACCCTACATATACCAGAGACTGAGAGACTCACTACTTTCATCTCCTGACTACCTCAGCTCCACGCCTATAACACCTGGCACGCCCTGCTGGCAGGGCCGGATTAAGGCACGGGGGCTTTAGGGGCTGCAGTCCAGGGGCCTCTGCCAGCTGGAGGGCCTCCAGAGATTAAGTGAAAAGTTATTTCATTTGAGATTGCTAAATTTAATTTGTTGGTAGCCTTGTAAAAGTACATTTTATTTTTCTTTAACTTTGTTTTCCTTTTGAAAATATTACTGGGTGCCTCGACAGTACCTGTAGCCCAGGGGCCTACAAAATCTTAATCTGACCCTGCCTGCTGGTCAACCATCCAAGTACCAACTTGGCTCAACGCTGCTTAGCTTCTGACATCTGATGATAATCAGGCACAATCAGTGTGATTTGCTCATAGGCAATTTCAATTTTAGAACATAATTAAAAATAAAATATTGCTCATTCATTCCAAGTGTTGCTTCAGAGCAGTTACATGTGCTATTTAATTACCAAATTCTCCTCGACCCACCTCCAGAGATGACAGTCCGTCGATCTCCTCCATCAGGCCTCACCGATTCGATGACATTCTCCTTGGCGTCACACCAATAGATTCGACCGTTGTTGGTATGGTCCACAGCTAGGCCTGTTGGCCATCCCAACAGACCTTGCACAAGATGTTGGCGCTGCTGGCCATCCATCCACGCCATCTCAATTTTGGGCACCACACCCCAGTCTGTCCAGTACATCATCCTTGTGAAGCACGCGAGGAGAAAAAAAACATCAACTCTCACGCAATTGTCAAGATAAAAAAAACATGAAACTCATCGTCAGCAATGTTCAAATCCACGACTGGATGATGGTTTCCCCATGCCTTGAGCGTCACTCACATATCCTGAACTGCACTTTATGGAGGCATATAAAACGAGCATAGTAATGTTAACTTCTTAAATACTTGGATTTCATATTTCCAAATACATAACCATTGCAGTGATATCACTCGAGTCCTCCTGACATAAATTTAAATGCTCCTTTGATTAATTTACAAAGCTTCAAAACGTAAGTCTGACAACCCAGCACACACAGCCTAAGTATGTAAAACATAAGATATACATAATTTTTTATTTGATTTAAATCTTCCCTTGAAGATGATATTTCTTCCATGCTACATGCACTTTATTTTGTATTAAATGAAGGATAAAATACGATGTATTAAATCAGCTTTCCATACCCGAGCTTGGGGTTGAGGGCAATTGTCGCTGGCTTGTCTAAGACAGAGTTGATGAGCTGCTTTCGGTATCTGCCGTCCAGCAAGGCCACCTCAATCCTGCTTATTTGTGCATCTGTCCAGTAGATGTGCCTGTCATAGGTACAGAAATAATTATACGTCAACACGATAAGGCAATGACACTCTGCATCGTCAATCTGTCAAGGCACATTTCACTACCCGCGTGTAGAATTTCGATGGTGGATATGAAAAGAGATTTTCTCCACGGACATTGCACACTCACCTCCCGACCCAGTCCACGGCAATGCCATCTGGCTGACTGATGTAACGTAGGCCCAGGTTGATGCCAGTTGCAAAGTTTTCGCTGGAATTGGAGAATGCCGCCAGGTAGGCACGTTTAATAGAGCCAAACTTTCCGCCACTCCTCAAAACAGTGTAGTACACCATACCTGGGAGATGAAGAAATACAGATATGCATCTGCTACTTTTGAAAATATCATGAAGAAAGGCAAGGTTAGTTACAGAAACAAAGCCACAAAAAATACGATGAAGTAATATGCTTATTTAATCTTTTGTTTTGCTACCAACTGACAATTTCATGTAATAACGACTGAACACAGCACATCAGGGTGAGCACATGACAATGTGGAAAGAGCCGTACTGAGCCCTGTGCCATCATGATCCCAGTCAAAGTCCAGGGCTTGGATGTCTTCCTCATTAGATATGTAATCCGCTTGCTTCTGCGATGTCAGGTCGTACTTGCGCACACGCACCTTGTCAGCCAGCAACAGCACCGGCGAGTTATCTGTAGCAATAAACGGCGGTGCACTTTAGCCAGTAAATGCTGTCACATCAATGAGCAATTCCTAATACACTTTAGTCATCACAATTAACACATTAAAATGTAGTGATATGGCAGTTTGCCAAAAATCCATTATTCGTGAAAACTATGGTACAGTACACATATCAAATGTATCAATAAACCACCTTTCAAAGACAAATGAAGCCAGTACACACTACAAGTACCTAAATATTGTAGAGTGCCAAATTTAATTTAATTTAATTGTGGAGAGCATGGGATGTCTTTCACCGCCTGTGGTTGATAATTGCTCAACATTGTCTTATATTAACAGAGATAAATTGGTAAACTCGAGATAAATAGTGGTGGATCATGAGGATTGGAATACAGGAAGCATGGCATTATGGGTAAAGGTGTAGACCTCAAATTGCTTGCTCAAACCATGGCTGACAGAAGGGCCTCCACTAGGAGCTCTAGAGAGTCCCTCTCGATTAAATGTTGTCCTCATGCTCACCACACAGGCCGAACGAATTAGAAGAGGTGGGACTACCCACACATTACCTCACTACACGCAACCTGCTGAATGACTGTTGTATATGCATATTTACTGCTGGATGGATAGAGGCAGATGAGATTTAAGAAACTTGCCCATTGTTTCAACTGCCACGCCGGGAGAACAAACTGGCAACCACTGGTTTTCCAGTTCAGTGTGCTAACCATGACTCCAATCATGCATTCTGGGATTAATATAAATTCGGAAAAATAAGAGGATTCTAGCGATGCAATGGAAACTATGCTGCGTGTTTCACTACTGTAGTGAAAGCACACGCTGCGTCAGTTGTTTGCTGATTTCCCTTGGCAGGACGTGTCTCACCGTTGGCAATGCAGCGCTTGCCGTAGCTGCCCGCAGCTGAGCGGTAGCCATCCACACAGAAGCACTCGTAAGTGCCCTTTGCATTTTGGCAGTCCTGAGGGCATGTTCCAAACACCTCACACTCATTCACATCTGCCCAGGAATGAAAACAAAGCAATGCACAAATGGATGGTTGAAATCATGTGGTTTTAAAAGTACAATATACTCTTCTTCACTGCCTATATCTTCAATGCTGGATTACACCAGTGACAGCTAAGACAACAGCAATACAAACACGTGACACCAACATTAGTTTTTCTTTAATGTTAGCGAAACCTATGATGATGATGACTATGATGGTGCTGGTTAACACACGAATAACAGTTTTTTACAAAAAAATATGCATTCATCCTAGAAATGGCATTCGTCTGAGTGCGAAAGTAACGTCCAAAATAAGAGTACACAGTGTGAATGTTCTGCTCAACTCTGTTCTTCATGCGAAATAGTTTTTTCTCCCTTTTACGTTGCTCGTCAATTGAGTGTTTCTCTTGTGAGGAAAGTAATTTCGTAACCCCCCCCCCCCCCGCTATGAACACAATCGTGTTTTACCATCACAGTTGTTGCGGTTTTCAGCATTGGCCGTGAAGCCTGGTCGGCAGGAACAAATGAATCCATTCCCAGGTAAGTTTGTGCAGTTCTGCTCACAAATCCGCTCGGCGCAAGTTCGGTCCTGTCCCTGGTCTTTGTGATAAAACAAAGATAATTATATAGGAGATTGAAAACTTTTAAATTGAAAACTTTAAATCTTGACTTAAAGCTTGCGTGACTGCAGGAATTCATATTCTTTGGGTCTTTCGGTAAAATCACCTAGATAGGTTAATGACGATCGCTTGTGTTGTGATCGAAACGTCGTAAGTTTTTTGTTATTTTATTTCAACCTATCTACGTGACTTGATCGAAAGACCCAAAGAATATGAAAACTTTAAATTGAGTTTCAAAAGCAATAGACTTTGGAAAGAGTGGTTGAGAAGTTGTGAGATGAAATTCCCCACCCATTTAAACTATGTAGTTAGGTTGCGCAGCCAGTCGTTGAGCGATCTCAATTTCTTGGTGGGGGTAGCCTTTGCAAATCATCCCCTCAGGGTTGATAAAAAAACAAGTACCGCTTTTTGTGCGGAAGTCAACAGTGGTTAGCTTAACATGTAGGCTTTCGCGACCAATATCATGCATAATAGAGGTTTCTCGGGTTAGGTCGCTAGTAATTACTAATTGGCTGTGTTGGGTGGTAGTGGGTTTAACGACACATTTATATTCACGCAACCGAACCTAAAAACAAAACCCGTATTATCAACAGTGGTTGTCCTATAGATAGACTCACTCCTGTCGTAGGAACGTGGAATTCCCATCACTGGCTCAAGGCTGTAGACGGGAGACGAGCATCCGTATCAATGCTCATTTGTGATTTATTTGACTGAGGACAAAGCAGCCCAACGGATACATCAATAACGTGTAGACTCACTGCATCCGGTCTCGTCGGTGTTATCTCTGCACTCGTTGTAGTTGTTGCAGACGGCTGCCATCGGGATGCACCGCCCACTGGTGCACTTAAACTCCTCCTCTGTGCACGGCGCAAACGTGGGCTCCTTACCTGCCGCACAGCCAACAGGCATTACACCCGACGCTGGCAACGTTACAGAATAAATAAAGCACAAGCCGTGTATTTGACCGGAATCCGTTGAACATTGTTATTATCATCATCTTCAGCGTGCCACGCCAACCAACATTGACGAGTGACACAGAGAAACGTATCGCAGCTGAGTAACGTAAGATGTTAATCTCGGCGCAACCTGGTAAGTTCAGTAAATTGCAGGCATAGAAACAAAATCCATTATTGTCTACAGCTTTTGCTCACATTTGTCAGGCGTTTCATCGCTCCCATCTCCACAGTCATCCACGGTGTTGCAGATCTCATGGCTGTAGATGCAGCGGTTGTTATCGCAGCGGAAGCGTCCGGGTGGATTGCAAGGTGTGTCCACTGTCAGCGCAAGGGTGACGCAGGGGCATAACGAAATTCCACCAGCACATAAAATAACACGAAGCAGCATAGACAAACTTTGGCTTACGTAAAATTGTCAGCTGTAGAATTTGTGGAAGGGTCTGTCTATATCTATTGGGATCCTTTTTGTGCAATGGAAATGCATAATTTCTACATGTGCCTCCTACATAAATGTACAGAGACCATCACCCTAAGGAATATTTGATGGACATTAAGAGATGACCCTTGAAATAAGATGCGTGACCTGTGTGTAAGACATGCTATAACTAATGGTAAGCTCCACAGATCACTCAATGTCTCTCGTGATTATAGGACCACATTTTGGGGATGATGGAAATTTGCACAAGAGCAGATAGATCGGCAGCTGTGGCTCACAGCAGTGGTGCAGCTCTTCATCTGAGCCGTCGCCACAGTCATTGTCTCCGTCGCACTTCCACGAGGGCGGGATACACACGTGGTTGTCGCACTCGAACGAGGATGGGGGGCACCACGTCCCGTTGGGATAGCGCGTGGCTGTTGAGGACACACAGCAAACAGTGGAAAGGCTGTTAGAGTGTATAAAATAGATAAAGAAAACGTTATATTTATCACTCTAAAGTATGCTGGCGTCAGCTTATCGTCCTCCATGGTTCTTATATATAACACATTGTTGTTCCTGTCGCACCCACAAGCCAACACCTTCTTAGCTAATCCAGACAGTTCACACTTGGCTTAAGAATGTTAGTGTGCTGAACGGGGAAATGGATACTCACGGCACAACGACTCATCAGAGAAGTCCTGGCAGTCAGCAGAACCATCGCACTTCAAGCGCTCAGGAATGCAGTGACCGCTCCCACATTGGAAGTAGCCAGGCAGGCACGTCTGCAGTTCTGCGTTACAAATTGCGACCAATGTATGATTTAGTACTTACGTACACATTTATTTATTTTCTTCCATTGGCAGCACCCATAGCTATTACTGTTAGTTATATTCTCCAGATGCCACTAAGTCATGCATAGAATAATTATCTGGAAGGTCCCCTTACCTCCACCTATGCCTATAAAACAAGGTGGGGATCTTCCTTTGTCCACCTTCTTCAGACTTTCTGGGAAGTCCTATCTCTGCCAGAGGGATCTGCACCCAACCATTCAGGGCACCATTGCTAAATCGGCTACTCTCTGCTAATCAATGCCCATATCTATCACGAAACTCGCCATCTTAGCAATGTCCTCAAAGGCGTCGCAGGCCACAGGACTGTCTGCCCTAGAGAGGCATAATGCTTCTAAAGAACAGCAATTGCCTTATGCTGGCAAGGCTCTCTGAGCACTGCCGGGTCCCTGGGCTCAAGGCCCACCGATCAAAACCTACCTGGGCTCAAGGCGTACTGGCACACCATGCCCTGCTGGCATGCCACGGGACTGGTAGCAAGGCCCGAAACAAGGGTCAGAAAGACATGCCAAGCTCAGCAACCAAACACACCACATGTCAGTCTGCTGAATCAACAAAGTGTCAACCACAGGGGCAGGTCCTCTCCATCAACAAAAATAACAAAGCAATAAACTAATAAAATTATATATAAAAGTGGTGTTTGGATCAAAATCTGCATGGCCAATCCCATGACCAGTTGTATAATTTCCAGAAAAGTCTTTTCACGACTGCATGGTGGCATCCTGGGAATTCAGTATACCTTGCCAGTTCTGGTGGTGGATGCACTCAGGCTGTATACAAAAGCATGTATAGAAACACTCATCAGAATCTTAAATGCACATTCGGCACACACGTGTACATTAAATTTGCATTAAGTACACACAAAAGGCGGTAATGCGATAATGACTAAACACAGTTAAGTGATTAATTAGCCTAAGGGCAGATGTGCATCTGCTTGATGTGCACTTATGTTGAAACTGTCCATAATTGGTAAGCGTTACTGACACGCAGAGTGGTAAATGTTTGCTTGATGTCTCACCACAGTCGCGCTCGTCTGAATTATCACCGCAGTCATTTTCATGGTTGCAGACCCAGCGTCCCGGGATGCAGCGCTGGTTTGTGCAGCGGAACTCGCTTTCGGAGCATGGCCTTGGGGCTGAGCAGATGGGGAAGAGATCGATGGCTGAGACAGAGCAGGGCTACCACAGAGCCACTCTTCGGAAGTGAGCTAATTGTATTGGTTTTTATGTGTTTTTTATGATTATTATGATTTTAGTTCCCCAATTAAAAAAACAAAGCAAAAACCAATAAATATCAAATGGGAAAATGTTTACATTGTTTGGAAAAATAAAAACACTGCAACGTTTTAATGTGTGTGGGTTTTCTCGTACCACAGTTGCGTTCATCAGAGCCATCGCCACAGTCATCGTATCGATCGCACCTCCATCGCAGTGGGATACAGCGGTGGTTGTCACAGCGGTAATCACCCAGAGGGTCACAAGTTATCTCCGCTAGCAACATAGTACAAATGGAGAACAGATGTCGGTCAAACACTCATGATTCGAGGAGGTCACCATATGTGGAATCCAGTTAGTTTCACAAAGATGGATGAAAAACATGAATCGCGAATGCAATTAAACATGACGCACACTTTCGTCAACGCTAATTGCCACGACATTAGATAACGTTTTCTCAAAATTGGTTTGGGGAAAAAAAACTTATAAATATACCTGAAAAAATATATAAACCAGTGCACATTTTGCTAATGAGTCGTATAACATTCAATGGAAACGAATTACATGATAGAGGAACTGAATAAAGAAGGCTGCAAAGTGGGGATTGAGATAAATGTGAGCAAAGCAAAGGTCATGTTCAACGCGTTCACTAAACTACTCGAGATATCTTTTGGAGGGTCACAACTGAAAACCATATTCGAGTACGCATACTTAGGCCAGTTATTGAAGGTGGACTGGGATCAACATTACGAAATAAAGTACTGTATGAGAACAGGTTGGAGTGTTTTTTGTAAAATTGTACTTAATTATCAAAAGCCACGTAGTAATGTGCCGAAAGAATAACATTTTAACCCATGTATATTATCTACTGTAAAATATGGATCAGAAACATGGACACTGACAAAGAAATTTGAAAGAACTGAAAAGCGAAAAGCAATATGAAGATTTCGATTTAAAGCTTTCGTGACTGCAGGGATTCATCTTCTTATTTTCATTATTTTATTTCCATTCTACGTGACTTTACCGAAAGAACCAAGAAGATCAATATGAAGATGTGTACACTTGGATTCCACTGAGAGACGGAACACAGGAGCACAAGCACTAGAGATATGTGCAGGTTAGAAACCTCATTTTTACTGTGAAGCAAAGTAAGTGGGTGTGGGCAGGACACATCAACGATGGCCAATGGTTGAGACCAATGATGGAATTACAGCCAAAGGAGACAGCACTCCCAAGAGGATGTCCTTTATGGAGATGCAGCAGTAAATTCAACTCATGTGGAGGTGCAAGATGGATCGTTGCCTCGCAGGGTGATGAAAAATGGCAGCAGCTTGGAGTGGCCTTCATCCAACAGCGGAAAGACCATGACTGACAATGAGCTTACCACAGCCCTGCTCATCAGAGTTGTCACGACAGTCGTCCATGCCGTTACACACAGCCCACGTCGGGATGCAGCGGTAGTTGGTCCTGCAGGCGAATTCTGTGTGGCTGTCACACCGGTGGCTCGGACCCACTGCATGTACACGACGATAGAACAACAACTTTGAGAAGGGCAAATGGATCCATCAATACAGTTATTGAGCACAATAAGAGCAAGTGCTGACGGTGTGTCCTTTTCCTTGCTCCAATTGGAAAGTGGATTGTCAGCGACATGGATGCTAAATTTTTACTTTTAAATAAATTATCCTCATTCTCATATAACTGGGCACTTATGATTGAGTTCATGTACATAGATAAATAAATTGAATAAAAGTGCAGCACAAAAGACATGCCACCACTCCTCTTCCCAGGAGGGAAGATGCCTCTATAAGCTTTGTCATTTACCCATGATGGAAAGAATTTCCTCTAGAGGCATGTAATGATTTATCCCCAGGAAATTGAATGAATTGTCAAGTATCAGCCAAAATGTAATTCAAGAATTGATTATTATTATTATTGTCTGGTTTATACTGTCTTTTTTGAGCTGCCTCATTTGTCCAGGCTTGATTATTCTTTCTTGTTTTTTCTATTCGTTTAAAAGTAGCATTTGCACACGATTTGTGTATAACTTGCACAGTGAATATATAATCTACTCTTTCCCGCACAATTCGACACATGTATCGTGAGCTCATGTATTGATTTTCATGATTAAATCGATGAATCATTATATCTCTCGTTAAACTGTGCTCGCTAAATGACGGTGCAGAATAACGAAGAGTGGCAGCTAAGTGACGGAACACAACGTAGACGACATCTACAGAGGAGATGGAGTGCTGAAATCGGCTCATGTGCAGGTGCTAGGTGGATTGTTACACCGCAGGATCGGAAGGGATGGTGATGGCTTGGGAAGGCCTTCATCCAGCAGTGGATTGAAGTGCGTTTTGCAGGCACCTGCCATTTTGTGGCAGAGTGCGCAGCAGACGGCGGTGTGTATGTTTGTATGTATGTATATATGTTGAACTTCTTTCACACCGTACGTAGCCAACCGTGCTAATCGGAGGTGCATGGGAAGGACAACAAACGCAACACAAAAAGCAGTTCTAAAGATATTACTTTTCAATCTAGATTTAAAAGCGCATAGCTTCAGTGGCTTCCTAATATCGGAAGAGCGTTCCAGACGGCCGCCGAGCGCATCTGATGGCCAGTCAAACGGCGCTGCTGCGAGGATGACCGCAGTTCACGTGATGGTGTATGCTCCTCGACGGGATCAGCAATGTGCTGTGGACTCACTGCAGGTGTCGTGAGGCTCGTCAGAGCCATCCCCACAGTCGTCGTCCACGTCACACACCCACGAGCGGGGGATGCAGCGCCCATTGTTGCAGCGAAACTGCCCCGGGGCGCATGTGCGCGCGGCGCAGGTGGCGGAGTCCTCATCGCTGCCGTCCTGACAGTCCGGCCCGCCGTCACACAGCCACGCCGCTGGGATGCAGCGCTTATTCATGCACTGCCACTGGTTGCTGTTGCACCGGTGGTTGACTGCGCGTGCACACACGCAACATAGAACGGCATCAGATAGAGGGAGCGTGCAGTTGGGGAGATACGGGCGAGCGTTCGAGGTTTAGTTGGCAGTTGCAGGGGTAAAGCGATGCAACTCACAGCATAGGGTGTCCTCCTCGTCCGAGCCGTCGGGGCAATTGTTGTTGCCATTACAAAGGAGGTTGGAGCTGGTGCAGTTGCCGTCACGGCACTGGAAGCGCCCAATGGGGCAGTAGCGGTGAGGGCACGTCGCCGGCTCGTCCGAGGCATCGCGACAGTCCCGTTGCCCATCACACTTCCACCAAATCGGGATGCACCTGTCAAAGTGCATAGACAAAAGCCACACATTTTGGACGTTATCATGACTATGTTGTCAGCAAAGCTGATCCGGTTAATATTTTTCCACCATTAATATTCGTGATTTGAAGCCAGCAGTGTAATGACCATGATTGATGGTGAAGATTAAAAAAAAAAATCCTGTCTTGTGCATATCCTGAATGTTGAGTAGACAATATTATGCTTGTAAAGTTTAATTGATTGATCGATTAAAATCGATTACTACCGTCACAATATATGCAACGAATCAATGTTTTTGAATTCATATATATTGTGATTGATTAATGGAAACCTTGCAACCACGATAGATTCTAGATGCACAGGGGAAGACATTTTCCATTTTTTTCTATCAAAATATTACTAAACATGACAAGGTATAACTTTGTAGGTGGAGTGAATCATTATATCTCTTGAATATCTAGGAAAATACATAAACGATATCATGGGACCTCCTTTGCCAGTACCAAAATATGAGAATAGGTTTTCCCCTTTTTTATGGCAACAAAACAGGCGTTAAGATGTTAAAACACCAAACTGAAACCTTTTACAAGGAATCATGTCTGAATTAACCACAATACGTGTGGTCAGAATGCAAACAAAAAACGTACTCTGATAATATATGATGCATTGTCCTTCAAACTGATTGGTCCACACCAGAGACATCTTTCTTTTGAGCCTCGTCTCAAAACGGTGTTAGACCAGAGGACGCCAAAAGGCGTACAGCACAAACACAATGCACTATCAGAGTAATGAGAGCTTGGTCTAACACCGTTTTGAGACTAGGCTCAAAAGAAAGCTGTCTCTGGTGCGGACCAATCAGTTTCAAAGACAATGCATATATTATCAGAGTATGTTTTTTGTTTGCATTCTGACCACAAGTATTGTGGTTAATGCAGACATGTTTCCTTGTAAAAGGTTTCAGTTTGGTGTATTAACATCTTAACACCTGATTTAAAGCTTTCGTGACTGCAGTAATTCATATTCTTAGTTTTTTCGGTAAAGTCACGTTGAAGAGAAACAACAAAATAACAAAATATATATAAAAACAATAAAAAAATTCTCACGACGTTTCGACCATAACTCAAACGGTCATCATCAGGTGTGTCGGTTTGCATAAATTTATTTTGAAAACGGCATATTTATTTATTTATATATATAAAAAATAACGTTTGCGTCACGCGCAACGATTGGCAGTTTGCCAGGACTAGTCCATCTATTTTTTTTTTGAAAAGAGGAGGGGGGAGACGAAATTTGTTTTTATGTATGCTGTCTGAAAGCCACTGTAAGCGTGAACAATCAATCAAGAACTGAAATGATTTATCAAATCTTTCCAATGATTGCTAAGATAGAATCCATCTTCTCGGTTGAAATTGTCTCTGTGTTTGTATATGTGGATAGCCTCATGAACGAATCTCTCATGGAAGCCAGATGGCTTACAAAGAACCTCCGTCTTGGAAAAGTCAATGGCATGTGAGCCTACTGAATTAGAACAATGATCTGCTACGGCCGAGGTGTTGGTCCTACCGAGTTTAAGGTCTGCTTTATGTTCACGAATGCGGTCCGAGATATGGCGTTTGGTTTCTCCAATGTAACTACTACCACAGAGGCAACTTAGTTTGTAGACACCAGGGTATTGTATGTCCGGAATCACATCTTTTACAGACGGAACCAGATCACGGATTTTATGTAATGTGTTGAAACGGACCTGGATCTTGTGTTTATTCAAGATTTTGGAGATCTTTTTTGTGATCCCAGCAATGTAGGGTAAAGTGATGGTTTTGAAAGGCTCCTCAAGAGGGTTCTTCTTCATGGTTTGAGTGATAGCTTTGCGGATTGTATAGTCGGAGTAACCATTAGCCCTAAGAGCTTGGTGTACGTGCTTGAGTTCACTGCTTATGTGTTCCTGGTCGGATATGCATTGGGCTCTATGATACAGAGTCTTGATGAGAGAATTTTTTTTCTGTGATGGATGGTGGTGGGAATCCGGTTTCAGATAAGCATCCGTATGGGTAGCTTTCCTGTAGACAGAGTGGCTCATTGAACCATCAGGTCTCTTTTTAATTAGGACATCCAAAAAAGGTATCTTGCCATCTATTTCGACTTCCATGGTAAATCTGATGGCTGGGTGTATGGAATTGATGTGGTCGAAGAATTGGTCTAGAGCAGGCCGGCCATGTGGCCAGATGACAAAAGTGTCATCCACGTACCTCTTCCATAAGGTTGGGCGCAGAGTGGCAGTCTGGATGGCGTCAGTCTCAAATTTCTCCATGAAAATGTTAGCTATAACTGGAGAAAGGGGGGAGCCCATTGGGGTGCCCTCAGTTTGTTTGTAGAAAGTTCCATTCCAAGTGAAGTATGTATTGGTTAAACAGTGTCTCACCAGGGGGGGTACCTCAGTGTTTAGTCCTTGATGAACCAAGTCTTCAATGATTGCAATGGTGTCAGGTACAGGAACCTTGGTGAATAAGGAAACTACATCAAAACTGACAAGCAGGTCGTCTGGGGACAGGGAAATACCCTTGATTGTTGATACCAGGTGAGTAGAATTTTGTACCGCAGAGGTGGTCTTTCCAGTGAAAGGACGCAGGATTTCAGACAAAAAACGAGCTAGTTTGTAGGTGGGGGAGCTGATAGTAGAGACTATGGGACGATTATACGGCTTACCAAAAATACATAAAGTTGATACACCTCTTCGTCCCATAGTCTCTACTATCAGCTCCCCCACCTACAAACTAGCTCGTTTTTTGTCTGAAATCCTGCGTCCTTTCACTGGAAAGACCACCTCTGCGGTACAAAATTCTACTCACCTGGTATCAACAATCAAGGGTATTTCCCTGTCCCCAGACGACCTGTTTGTCAGTTTTGATGTAGTTTCCTTATTCACCAAGGTTCCTGTACCTGACACCATTGCAATCATTGAAGACTTGGTTCATCAAGGACTAAACACTGAGGTACCCCCCCTGGTGAGACACTGTTTAACCAATACATACTTCACTTGGAATGGAACTTTCTACAAACAAACTGAGGGCACCCCAATGGGCTCCCCCCTTTCTCCAGTTATAGCTAACATTTTCATGGAGAAATTTGAGACTGACGCCATCCAGACTGCCACTCTGCGCCCAACCTTATGGAAGAGGTACGTGGATGACACTTTTGTCATCTGGCCACATGGCCGGCCTGCTCTAGACCAATTCTTCGACCACATCAATTCCATACACCCAGCCATCAGATTTACCATGGAAGTCGAAATAGATGGCAAGATACCTTTTTTGGATGTCCTAATTAAAAAGAGACCTGATGGTTCAATGAGCCACTCTGTCTACAGGAAAGCTACCCATACGGATGCTTATCTGAAACCGGATTCCCACCACCATCCATCACAGAAAAATTCTCTCATCAAGACTCTGTATCATAGAGCCCAATGCATATCCGACCCGGAACACATAAGCAGTGAACTCAAGCACGTACACCAAGCTCTTAGGGCTAATGGTTACTCCGACTATACAATCCGCAAAGCTATCACTCAAACCATGAAGAAGAACCCTCTTGAGGAGCCTTTCAAAACCATCACTTTACCCTACATTGCTGGGATCACAAAAAAGAGCTCCAAAATCTTGAATAAACACAAGATCCAGGTCCGTTTCAACACATTACATAAAATCCGTGATCTGGTTCCGTCTGTAAAAGATGTGATTCCGGACATACAATACCCTGGTGTCTACAAACTAAGTTGCCTCTGTGGTAGTAGTTACATTGGAGAAACCAAACGCCATATCTCGGACCGCATTCGTGAACATAAAGCAGACCTTAAACACGGTAGGACCAACACCTCGGCCGTAGCAGATCATTGTTCTAATTCAGTAGGCTCACATGCCATTGACTTTTCCAAGACGGAGGTTCTTTGTAAGCCATCTGGCTTCCATGAGAGATTCGTTCATGAGGCTATCCACATATACAAACACAGAGACAATTTCAACCGAGAAGATGGATTCTATCTTAGCAATCATTGGAAAGATTTGATAAATCATTTCAGTTCTTGATTGATTGTTCACGCTTACAGTGGCTTTCAGACAGCATACATAAAAACAAATTTCGTCTCCCTCCTCCTCTTTTCAAATAGATGGACTAGTCCTGGCAAACAGCCAATCTTTGCGCGTGACGCAAACGTTATTTTTATATATATAAATAAATAAATATGCCTTTTCAAAATACATTTATGCAAACCGACACACCTGATGATGACCGTTTGAGTTATGGTCGAAACGTCGTGAGAATTTTTTATTGTTTTTATATATATTTTGTTATTTTGTTGTTTCTCTTCAACGTGACTTTACCGAAAAAACTAAGAATATCTTAACACCTGTTTTGTTGCCAGAAAAAAGGGGAAAACCTATTCTCATACATAAACTATATTACCTCAGTAATTTAAAGATGCTATGAATCAAACCACCTGAGTTCAATTCCTGGTTAGATGTTAGCCACAGCTAACATAAGCGGCAATTGATATCTGAACTGGTCCTGGCTCCTTGCCCTTCAGCAACCGGCTCTGACCAACATGGTGGTGTATGGTCGAATACATCCGATGACTGATGTGGAATTGAAAGGCCTTTACTCAGCAGTAAATCGACAAAGACCCGTACAATTACACATTAATTCGTTTTTGGATCTTATACAAACTTGTTTCCACCTGCTCAGACACACGCAAAAATAGTGCTGTATCTGTATTTTGTTATTCAGATTCCTTAACACTGCACTCTGCTGATTTGCATTTAATGTTACTGTTGTTTTGGGTCTGGTGTGGGATTTACATCCGTGCCTCTCTTACATTTTGTACAAACCTCTTTCAACCTCTGGATTGTCGAAAACACGATCGCTTTTTTTTTTACTCTGCAAATATAACACTTATTTTACTACGACGGTATCTTTCTTCACAGTGCACTGTGGTGCGACACCGTATTTAACGGTTGCTTTGCTGTCTTCTGTGGGTTCTGCAGCCTTGCCTCTCATCGTCCTGGCAACGGAACTGGGTGCTGGTGCAGCGGGCCAGGCAGCGCACGGTCGTGCCCACATGGATGGCCGCAAAATCGTCTGGGCACTCGCACTGGAAGCCGGTGCCACCAGCCGCCACCAGGCAGAGGTGGGAGCAGCCGCCGTTGTTGCTGCCACACGGGTTGGGCACTTGGTGGCCGCAGGGAGGGAGGGAGGGTGGGGAAAGTTGATTGAGGCCGTGTTAATGTTTTGCGGTCAATTCGGTTAAAGTTTAGCAACAAATTAAGTAATTTTTATTCAACAATTTTGTATTTTTACCAGGTAAGACCCACTGAGCTTCATAGCAATTATTTCAGAAGCGACCTGGCCACAAATGATAGCTCAACGGAGTAGCTTATCATCATGTGGAAATGTACGGCAGCCAAATACTCTGAATGCATGCTAATTCTAAATGTGGAGGGAAAAACTGGAGGACCCGGAGAAAAATCCTCACAACCACGGGGAGCACATGCAAACTCCAAATATATAGGCATCAGAGTCGGGATCGAACCCACCAGGCGAGGGAGTTAATATCTCGCCCCTTTTCACACAGGGTATCCCATTTATAGATGACACACTAATTTATAAACAGCCCTCTTGCTTTCTTTTCAACAGGTGCTTGGGGATTGTGAAAACAAAGGCTCCATGTCTCACAAAGGAGTGGGATAACAGATTTATCAGTGTATTGACATTGGAGGGAGACAAGCAGAGGCTTTGAAATAAATGTTGATTTGTCTATAAGTTCCCATCATTATTTTAGTTTATATCACTAGCTCACACTGTATTTATGCTAATAGATCATACGAATGCAAGTATGTAACAAAATCTATGACTGATATTGTCATATTGTTATAAATATTATTTTATTTTACATGAGAGGTGTTGAGTTGTGGAAGAGCTATACAATTTTTTTTAGATTTAATTGTAGACTCTGCTCATTCAAGTGCATTGTGAATATAAAGTGTGCATTGCCAGTGAAATTGATAATGTACTTACTGTCATAAAAAATGATGCAAGGTAAGCATTGAACACACACAGAGCGGTCAACCGGTCACTGATTTAAATTGCATGTAGGGAAATTGATGACAGATCAAGCAGTAATGCTTACACAGATTAATGTAATGCATACTTAACACACCGACTACATCGGGAGTGCACGTATACATTTTACAAATAATTCTGCCAGGGAGGTGAGCGGGCGGGCGGGAGGTGACCTTCGCAAGGCCCTCGTGGAGCACACCTGGCGGCTGACGGTAGGGGTGATAAACGTGGATGTCAAAGGGCCGGTGCGTGGTGTTGGCCAGCATGGTGCGGCCTTCGCCCGTGTACTTGTGCGCGCTCTCAATGCTCCTCGTGTTCCAGTCAGTCCAGAAGATCGTGTCCTCAAAGACGGTGAGCGCGAAGACGTGCGGCAACGAGCCTGCCAGTGTTGTGTGCCGATGGCTTCCATCTAGGTTTGCGTACCTTGCATTCGGGAAGCAAAGCAAATGCAATCAATGCCGTACTTTGGAAGCCACTTTACGGGTTCAGGATTGAGCAAAAACACGTACACTCACGGCAACAGAAATGCATGCGATTCTGGTTGCAGTCTCGCTATTTGGATTCAAGGGTTTTATTTGATCGAGTGCTGTCCTCATAACTGAGGGTTAATGCCCTAGACGGACAGATGCCTTCCATCTATTGCGATATTTAGTATCTGTCATGGAGAGGACCGTCCAACAGCTCAAAAGGGGTTGGTGGAGCAGCTATAACTCCAAATCCCAATTGGCTGCAAGGTGGTCTGGAGATAACACTACTTAAAAATGAAATGGACAAATATCCCAATGCAAGAATCTCCTGATGAAAACTTCAGATTTGATGGGTGGTGCTTTCAGTGGGAGAGTGAGTGACTCGCAATCTGAAGGTTTGCGAGTTAAAATCCCGTTTGGGGGTTGACTCAGCCCATTCCCCGCTGGGGTCAAGCAATGAGCACCACTGTGTGGGGAAGGATGGAGCCACCTCCACCATAGGAATGTAGAATTTCCACCACAGGCTAAGGGGTATCAAGAGGAGATAAGCACCACCTCAATGCTCATTTGAGCAGGAAATCATTTAGATATATATATTTTTTAATCATAGACAGATAAACAATATTGCCATTATACATTTTATATACCCCCCCCACACACATCTAGACTCATCTTTGCAAAAGGAATAACATCAATGCCCTGACATTCCACCCCACCAGGGGTATTAATTGCGTGAGGTCACGTAGGCTAGCACACTTACTCAATGTAATTGAGATGAGCATCCGACCAGAATATGCGATCCGTGGTGTAATCGATGGTGAGACCATTGGGCCATTCCAACTTGGTGCTGATCACAACAGACTTGTTTTTTCCATCCATGCCCACGCGGGCAATGTACGGCGTGTTTCCCCAGTCCGTCCAGTACAAGTACCTGCAGACACACAATGTAAGGTTTAGTTATTGCTAAATGTATTTTCAGTTGACGATGAGTGTCTTATCGTGGTGGTTAATTTTTTGCTTAGCAAAAACTAAGAGTTAAAACTGAGCAAGGTACTATATATACACACATATATATCTCTTTTTTACAAATTTACTAAACAATAGCAGTGGAATGTAATAGATTGAAAGGAGACAGGTGCGATATGAGAGATTGGGGTTCAAGGAGACTCACAACAGGCAGGACGATGTAAATACAATACACAGTGGGGCCGTGTGCAGACGGGGATACAACACAGACTAGAAGACAGAGAAAGACAGGGAGAGAGATATCTAAACCAAAACACAGGCACGGAGACGGGGATACCGAGAGACAGAGACATAAAGACGAAGAAAGAACATGAGAGACGAGGAAACGGAGACAAATTGAAATACACTACACATAATTTTTGGGGCCACAGTGAGGTGGGTGTCATATGGTGGTGTTGCACAGAACAGCACGGACGGTAGCTGGACCTCATCTCTGTGTAGTCTGCACACACTTCAGCCACATCCCTCACGCGAAGACACCAATGGCTCTATAGTATACACTGACCTAGTCGTCAATAATGATAATGATAGTACTCCGCACACTGCCATTACTTTCTCGACTTTGGAGAGGGGTTTTTTGTGATGGACCATTGACTGGAATTAAATATATAATGGTGTGAGCCTGCTCACGCTGAAGTATATGATCATAGGCTCCGCCACCTAGGCTCCAGAACACGCAAACACGCAAAATAACTAGAATTAAAATAAAAACGATTGTTTGAATAAGTGCCTTTTTATATATAAAGAAAATTATTCAGAACTATAAGATGGATAAAAATGTTAAATAATATTCATGACCAGGATATACATATATATTTTTAGGACGCAATTAGTTGTAAATCTAATACGCTGCACGTGAAGTTTAACACGGTATAATCGGACACATTGCGTATCAACAACATTGAAAGCACATTGATCACAGTTCACGGCACCAACAGTTGCCATTAGAGAGGCAATGTTGGTTTGTAAAACCTCGTTTCAAAGTATATGAATACATTTTGATTCGAATAATAGGCCATCCTCCAGCAGTGGACTGACATCTATGAAAAAGAGCTTTATAGCTCATCGGATTCCTCCAGTATATATAAACATTCCGATTTTATTTCTGAAAGGGTGCTAAATTTGTACTTTCATTAAACTGAGATGTATCTACTTTAAAGCTATCAAGCGTTCTGGTTTGGCCGGGACAGAATGGTGGTGCCGCAGTCCAGAAGCTTTAGTGAAAATTAGGATTGTGTCGACTTAAGATAGTACAGGCAAAGGGCGGGGCTACCTGAGTCGTGGGTGGGGCCAATGTCAGAAAGAGCGAGGCCACGCCCATTGGCTGGGCCAGTGGTGGAGTGGGCGGGGCTATGTGAAGTGGGCGTGGGTATGTGAAGTTGGTGGGGTTATGTGAAGTGGGTGGGCTTACGGAGAGAGGGATGAGGCTGCCAGCCTCCAATGAATGTGGTTGCTTTACTTTCCCATGAATCTTAAGGCACATGTGCCTTAAACCATGCGTCAGTGGTACCATGTGGCGCACCACGAACTCGGCGAGCTGAGATCAATTGCCAACCATGGCTAACATCAGTGGAGAGTCATATCTAAACCAATTATGGGCCTCCCCTAGGTCAACTTGGCCTTAACATTTCTACCTGGTACTGGCGAGACAAAAGTGGTTCTGGCCCCACCCACCCTGTTGTGTGCCATGCAGGCCTTGACTGGTGCTCGCTAACAGCCCTTGCCCCTTTGCCCACCAGTCTGCGTAGGCTAATATGGGAGTTCTTGTCTTGTGCGAGCACTCGCCCGAATCTGGGGTGCAGTGTGACCCCTCGTGGATTCTCCAGGCAGTACGTGTGGTTGGTATCCACGCATCCCGACAGCAGCTTCTTGCGGTAGCGTCCGTCCAGCTCAGCCACGTTCAAGCAATCCAGCACGGCGTCCGCCCAGTACATCTTCCTACAGCCACAGAGCCCCGTTAGATCACTCAATATTGTACAGAGAACAGAGGGGGCCTTGCTAATTTGATCGGGATAGCGATGGAAAACGGGCTTTTGAACAATGAAGAGTCCTGCGCGAGCGTAATAACGACCGCGCCACCTGGTGGTCATGAGGCCGAACGTCAGCTTAAGGAGTGCTCGGAGATCAGTGTTCTTCACGAATTCTCAGAGGGGGACTCACTTTATCCGATGAAACATCATCAGTGTGAGGGCCTTCACAAATTCGAAACCATTGGGGTTTGACAGCAGCACGATGGGGGTGTTTTCACTCTTTGTGTATTATCGTGGGCCGCACGTCAGAGGCCGCACTAAAAGGCCACCAGGGACCGCCAGTGGCCTGCGGGCCTTGCAATGAAGAACACTGTGTCGTGGATAGTTATCCGATGTGTGCATCGGGTTGTGCCGCGTGTTTTTCTTCGGTTCCGAAAGACGTTCCCAGCACGTGGAGTGAAATATCGGACATCATTCCAACAACACGCGGTGCAACCTGAAAACACATCGTGATAGCTATCCAACACACCCGCAAACAATGCCATGCAGTAGTCATGTTATTATACAGTCTCTCTGCCGAGAAAAAGCATCAGTTAATGGCAGCAATTTAATTTGATCTAACGTAAACATCCATCAGCATCTCAAGATAGCAGGTGTAGTAGAGTTATTTCCACGGGAAGTAGTTCAACGTTATTATATATTACACTATTCCATTAACCATTAAAAAATAAAAGGTGACATTTGAATGGGTTTTAAATAATGTCAGATTTGAAGCTTTCGTGACTGCAAGGATTCATACTCTTTGGTTTTATTCGGTAAAGCCACAAAGATAAAATAAAACAAAATAAAATAATTAAATCACGACGTTTTGGAGGCAACACAAACTTCCGTCTTCAGGTGGAAAAGCCAACGTAGAATATCTGTGTCCTGACACAGACGGAAGCTTGCGTTGCCTCCGAAACGTCGTGATTTATTTATTTTCTTTTATTTTGTTTTATTTTATCTACGTGACTTTACCGAATAAAACCAAAGAGTTTTCAATAATGTTCGGTGTATGCACACACTGCATCTTCTCGGGATAATAAGCACAGCAATCCAAACACCTGGATGACGACCACGCAGTGGCTTGTTTTAAAAGACGCCGTACGTTGACATTTCCCCAAGGCTACCATTGAAAGCATTGCTCAGAGCTAAGGGACACAATGCTTAAGGGTGCTTTTACAACTGGCCACAATGTTCCAGTCAAGTAGCTCTGGTCCCAATAACAAAATAAGTGACTTTAATTCACCAGGTGAGAGCCCAATGAGAATCAAATTCTCTTTTGTACAGTTGACCTCGGTCAACAAGCAACACATTACAGCCATAAAACATTTAACGTTCAATGTCAAACCTGAGGAGGTAAGAAATATATGAGAAAAAAAGGCATGTTTAGTGGTGCAGTGTTAGATTCGATAATTGGAAGGTTACCAGTTCTGGGTGCACCTAAATTGTGATCTTTCTGGGGTAAATAAATTGCACAGATTGTCAACAGTAGCCTTAGATACAGATTATGCATTTGTTTAAAGCAACTGTTTTGACTGAAACATAAAAGAAAGTTACAAGTGGACTGAAATGGTAAATGTTTTCAGAAGTGTATCGTTTTAATCTGGAATTACATGAATGGTTAAGTCAAATCAATTGCAATAAACTGTCTTATTCGTAGGATAATTAGTCATCCTACAGAGACTGGCCCATGCCTTAAGAACGTGGAATTTCCACCAATAGTTCATGACCGCTAACATTGACGGCTGCAACCCGATTGCAAGTTTAAGCCAGGAGGCACGATGCCAAAGTATTTGGCTGCTATAAATTTCCACTCGATTAGCCGCCTCGTTGAGCTATCATTTGTGGCCAGGTCTGAAAAAATAGCGATATAACTCAGTAGGCCTTACCCGGTAAGTATAAGACATTGACTTTCTGCGGTTTTTCACCGACACCACTCACCTGCCCACCCAGTCAATGGCCAATCCTTCCGGTGCTGGCAGATCGTGCTTCATCACCGTCTCCAGCCCCGTGCGGTTGAGGAACATGCGTTCGATCGTGCGCTGGCCGTAATCGACCCAGTAGAGGCGGCGCTCCACCCGATCAAAGTCCAGCGCCACCGCGTTGGTGAGGTTTTGCAGGATGGGCGTATAGCTGCGGCCGCCCACCGTCATGTTGCGTACATAGTAGCGGTTGGAGAAGATCAGGTACGGCTCCACTCCGCTGTTCTGCCGGCACGTGCGCCCGTTGGGCAGGCGCACGTAGCCCGGTGCGCACTTGCAGAAGTACGAGCCTGCCGTGTTCTCGCACAGCTGGCTGCACACCTGAGGCCGGGCGGAACGAAATTGGCGCCTTAGGATGCATCGTTGGGGTCGTGTACTTTTTTTTTTAAACTGTATCTTTGTAAAACAAAGTGGCAATGTCACTTTTAATAACAAGAGTCCCCTTTATTTTGAACGCCTTAGGGTGGTAGCTGTTTAATGTGAGTTGGACATCTTGCTGCGTGCTGTTTGGCATGATGTCCAACGTTTCACTTTCCGTGATGGGAGCTTCTTTAGGATGTGCAGCGAAACGTCGGATATCATGCTGAATGAATAACCAACAATATAACCCAATAATATTTCGGAGAGCTATACAGCACAACCGCGAACACCATCGCAGTGGTACCTTTAGGATAGTATTCATTCTGTAGACAGATTGATTTATAAGACAAATCAGTGAGTCTAAAAACAGACTCTGGTACCAATGCATTTGGAACTCCATTGCATTCACATTACGGAGAGCATGCTTGGAGACGTGATGAATGAAGCAATCTCTGCATCCACGGCATCTTACCTGCGGGGTCTCGTTACACTCGTCAATGTCCTCACATGCCCGGCCATTCGCCATGAGCCGGAAGCCAGCCCAACAGGAGCAGTAGAAGCTCGTGAGGGTGTTGGTGCAATTGTGGGCGCACTGGTTTATGGATGCGTAGAGGCATTCATTAATGCCTGAACAGAGAATGCACGACACAAGCCAAGAATAAAACAATATAGTGTTATTAAAGAACAAATTTTGTACACTTTTTTTTACATCTCATACAGTTTATATAGAGGACTGTTCTTGTTTATTGTCACAGCACGTATGAATTACTGTAGCTCTTGTGTATGTTGTTGCAAATCCCATGAATCCACATGTCGACATCCACATTCGTCAGGTGTAAAGGTAATCCCCAAATTTAGAATTCTCAGATTATAGAGATTATGGGCATGGATACCTCGTGTCCTATAGATACCTTTTGTGTAAACAAAAACCGATGAAGGTAAGCCAATTGTTGTGCGCGTCTGCAAACATTAAATCTCAATAGAATTCACATTAAACACAATCTTTAAAGACGGACATTTCGCTGTTTTGTAACCCACTTACAATGCCATTAAATGAAAAAGCATAATCTGGACCAATCATCACAAGTGGGTCAAAAAAAGCGTTTCTTGATAGTAATGAGTGCACGTACCACATCCCTTCTCGTCGCTGCCATCCGCACAGTCGTTGGCCTGGTTGCACACCAGGTGGATGGCTACGCACTCTCCCGCACCGCACCGAAAGAATCCCGGAGCGCAGGTGGGGGATGGCTGGTGACACAGGTGGGTGTCTTCATCAGATCCGTCCCCACAGTCGTTATCTCCATCGCAGGCAAAGATCCGCGGGATGCAGCGCCCGTTCTCGCAGGTGAACTGGTTCTGCCGGCACGTGGGGTATGTGCAACCACGCTCGTCCGACCCATCACCGCAGTCGTTCCTCCTGTCACACCTGCGCGAAATAGGAGTAAAAACCACGGGTCGCTCTCTTTGACTGGAAGCAACTTTCAGCTGTGCTCTAGTTCTGGCGTTTGTCAACCGGAGTCCGACAAATTGTTCGGTGGCCAGGGATAACTTCACGTGGTCACAGCAGCTGAAATTACACATTGGAGGCATGGGCGCGTGAGGCTGTGAATTCCTGCAAAGTTTGCGACTGAACGATTATTTGTAGATTTTTGTTTTCTCCTTTAGGCCGGTGTCGACAACGAGGCTCAAAAAACCCCTCCGGAGCTCGCCTCGAGGCGAGGCCCTTTCCGTCAGAATCAGTCCCAAGCGAGAAATCGCAGGGCTACGCTTCCTCGCCTTCGCGCGTCAACTTTTGCTTACGGCGACGTGACGTTTTAACATTTGCCGGGACTGCGTGCAATCGACCAAAATCGCGCGACCGTTGGCAACGACGACAACGGCGGCGCGCAGTCCGTCCATTACCGGTATCGACTGTGCACGCAGAGGCCATTGTCGCAGGCGAACTCGCCGGCCGTGCAGGATCGCCGCGTGCAGTTCTGATGCTCGTCGAGCGCGTCGGAGCAGTCGGCGTCGCCGTCGCACACGAATCTGCGCTGAATGCATCGCCGCCGCGGGGGGCTCGCGTCTGCGCACGTGAACTCGTGGGGGCCGCACGTGCGTGCGCCGCACGCGTGCCTCCCGTCCTCGTCGCTGCCGTCCCCACAGTCGTTGTCGCCGTCGCAGATCCAGCTGCCGGGGATGCAGCGCCCGCTGTCGCAGGTGAACTGCGTGCCAGGGCAGGTGCGTCCCGGGTCCGCTGAGAGGGCACGGTTCGTGAAGCATCAGGCCAGTGTGACTGCGGCGGCGTTTTGTTTTGTGCGGAAACCGTGTTTGTTTGTTTGTTTGACGGCAGCAATCCTTATGCAAAGGTCAACATAGACAATTTTCCTGTTGTATATTGCCCATGTTGCATACAATTTGTTATGATTACCTTATAGCAGCGTGTCAATACGCACCTGGATGAGGGCATGTCTGGGCTGTGCTTGTCCTGGAGGGCTATTTAAATATACTTCACCATGTTGGTGAGTGCAGGGTCGTTAAGGTGGGGACCATGGATGTGCAAGCTTATTAGCAAAGTAGAAACATTCGTTTTGTTCCAATGCCCTCTGCTGCCCCCCACGTAATCCCACAGCCCGATGGCAACCTGTTTGTGCATTGTGGTCACCCATGCAGGCAATATCCAGGCTCAGCCCTGATTAGCTTCTATGATCTGATAAGATTGGGTCCTTTCTGGGTTACATGGTCATCGGCACAGCATTATGATGCTGCTGCTATTTATTCCCCAAATTTGATCATCTGCGACCCAACCACGCTGGTGTTCCCTCTCCTGTTGTATGATATCTTCAGTTGCAATTATATTGTAAATCCAGATTATGTTGACATTTTACATTTTGCAATAAAACATCCTCCCTGTGGCAATGAAAACACATTTACATATTGTGTACGTTTCATGAAAATCAGGGTTTTAAAAATTTAAATTTAAATGGCATAAGTAATTTTAAAAATCAGGAGGACTGCTGACCTCCTACGTCAGCAGTCCTCCTGCTGTATTTGTTTCACACCTGGTGACGGTTGCTTGTGTTGCTATGGAAACGAAGTGATCTATTATTTTTTCTACCTACGTGACTTTACCGAAATAACCAAAGAGTAATGTTCCTTTGTCAAGGCTCCCAGGGGTCGTTTGTTGTTTGACCATACTTCATCATGCCGGTAAGTATGGGTTGGGGAAATAGAGGAGACAATACCAATGCAGATATCACTCATCACTGATGCCAGGAATCAAACTCCAATTGCTGGGTTCTAAGCACGTGGCACAAACGAATGCATCACTGCTCTGACCCCACATGAAAACAAATTCTAAATGCAGCACGTCACATATCCGACTCTCTGAGGACTGAGGTATAGGCGAATATGTGAACAGGTCTAATATGTAAACGTCTACAAAGAATGACAGTTACACCGTGCACAAATACTGCACTAGTTCAGGGGCAGATGTGTGACGGTCGGATATGCAATTTGTACTGTTGTCAAACTCTCTGACAGTCCTGTGCTCATTGGCGCACTCACAGCAGGAAGAGGGCTCATCTGCGTTGTCCGTGCAGTCCTGCTCACTGTCGCACACCCACGAGAGGGGGATGCATTGGCCGTTTCCACAGCGGAACTCATTGGCGCTGCATGACACGGAATCTGCCACCCAACAGGACATGCGCGGCATCTGCAAGTCAAGCTCGGCCGAGGAAAACGTATCGTGGAAAATGTAACGCATTTAACAGCTTACGTACAGAAGTTATTTTGTGTGTTTATGTTTCCAAGTTTCCTGTGACGTTTCTATCCAGGGTACGATATGGTAATTTAGTAACATCTGTGGCATTCACAACAAATTCAAACAATTGATGATAACATTCAATTAACGTACAGCCCTTTGTCGATCCACCGCTAGATAAGAGCTGTTGTTTGGCTATGTAACATTCATATTCTTGGTTCTTTCGGTAAAGTCACGTAGAAGGGAAACAATAAAATAATAAAAAAACAATAAAATTCTCACGACGTTTCGACTGCAACACAAGCAATCATCATCAGGTGTGAAAACCAAAGCAAGAAAATTTTATTGCAAAATTTAATTTTCTTGCTGTGGTTTTTAAACACCTGATGATGATTGCTTGTGTTGCAGTCAAAACGTCGTGAGAATTTTTATTGTTTTACATTTTTATTATTTTATTGTTTCCCTTCTACGTGACTTTACCGAAAGAACCAAGAATATGAATCCCTGCAGTCACGAAAGCTTTAAATCAAAATATATAACACTCGTTAGTGTGGAGTGGTAAAGGGGGAGGCCCAGGTCCAGTTCAGATATCACTCGGCACTGACGTTACCCATGGCCAATACCTCAAATCGTCGGGTTCAAAGTGCAGTGCGCTAACCGCTGCGCCGCCACTCCCAAAAAATAGCAGTGCTGTATATCCATTGAAATACAGCGGAAAAGAAAAGTGAACGCTTTAGAGTGTGGTGGCATCGTCGCAATGGAATACACAGGGCAACGTACGGCAGAAGATGGGGTTTTCGTCGCTGTTGTCGCCACAGTCGTTATCGCCATCGCAGAGGTAATGTCGAAGTACGCAGATGTTAGTCGTCAGGCACTTGAGGAGGCCTGGCTGGCAGGTACGCTCAGCTGGGGAGGGAACATCACATTCGTTATTGAAGAGATGAAACATGCGTTTAGAGTATTTGGCGGCTATAAATTTCGACGCGATAAGTCATTGCCATCGAATTTTAGTTTCCAAAATGTTAAAAGGCACCAAATTTTTTTTATTTTCAGTAGAACCTGTATAATCACTATATATATTTTACCAAAGCTGAAAGGGAAAATTAATTTTTTCATGGGACTTTAAAACTTCACCTCTCTCATACTGAATACATCCTTGTTATCAGAGCTATTCATAATTTGGATACAAAGGTGACAGACCCGCATCTTAATAATTTTATGCGTACAGATACAGAGGACACTGTGGATAACGTGCCACCAATATTTTATTTCTCACGGGCAGGTGACGTTCACAAACATTTTCCGCTCAGAACCAAGGTTGCCCGTTGCACTTTCACTTCCTGACGCGTTAAACGGGGGTGGGGTGGTGCCCAACAAGGCAGCGGATTCTCACGGCAACGCTGCTCGTCCGACGTGGCGTTGTCGCGGCAGTTGTTGACGCCGTTGCAGACTTGGGAGCGGGCGATGCAGCGCCCGTTGGTGCAGGCGAACTCGGCGGCCGGGTCGCAGGTGCGGAAGGCGCACCCCTCCTCGTCGCTGCTGTCCCCGCAGTCGTTGGTGTGGTCGCAGCGGTAGCCGTAGCGCACGCAGCGCCCGTTGCGGCACGTGAAGTCGGTGGGCTCGCACGTGTGGAAGGCTGCGGGGGGCAAAGGGGGGCACTGGTGAGTAGCGAGGTCGGCTAAGTACGGTGCGAAAGAAGTTCAACATGTGTGCATACGTACAATTTCGCAAAGGCGTCGTCTGCAACTGTTGACGTTGACTCCTAGTGTTTTTTTTTGGGGGGGGGGAATGCTTTACAACTACAAAATCTTGAAAGCCTTAATGCATTAGCTCTGTCCTTCTGTCTGTAACTGTAAGAGGTTGGGGGTCATGATTAGCACCTCCAAATAGCACAGCTGGCTAGTATGGTGCGAAAGACGTTCAACATGCATACATACAGGATAAACGTTGTGTTGCTATTAGAGAGTTAACTTATAGTCGTTAATTCATCAAAGGGTTGCCCACAACTTAAAAGCCAGTGCAAAAAGGATTGGGCTCATTGGCTAAGGTGATGACATCATGGTTTTTAGTGATGTTGTCAAGTTGTACGTCTTGATATGTAACGTTATCATTGCTAAATAAATACTTCCAAGGACAGACGCATAAATGCAACACATTCCGAAATCCATTTTTCGTTCTTACTTAATCTACCACGACATGTAGCAGCTAGGCCTATCGATTGCAAAATTCGATGCATTATTGCGGTGCACTACTGCAATCCCGGGTTTTGGAAGTGGGGTTTGAGGGTCATGCAGAGATCGTCATGTAGAGTGGTGAATTGCGTGGATGATGCAGTGGCGAAAAGAGGTAAAGGTGCAGCCTTGCAATTGCTTGCTCACGCCACCGCTGGAAGAAAGGCCTCCTCTACAGGAAGCTCTTGAGAGCCCCTCTCTAAGGTAATCTGATCTACCCTTCCACACTGGACAGACGTTTTGGAATAGGTGGGGGTACCCAACACTTTACATCGCCACACACGGTGGGGGCGGAGGATTTTAGAAACGTGCCCATTGTACCAACTTGCGATGTTCCCTAGATTAGAAGTCTGTGTGCTAACCATTACACACCAGGGCAGATAGTCCAAATAACGGAAGCTAAATTGTACAGGTTTCCCTCGCTTCAGGCAGTAGATGCGTTCCAAAAAAAAGGGCACAAAAATAAAAAACTGCACGAGACAGCTGCCTGCTGACTAGCGCACACAACACACACTCACAATCTTGTCCCACTTCAGACCGCATAGCCTCACATGAGTGAATTAAAACCGCATATGGTGAATTTTGGGTAGAAATAGGTTTGCCGTATATACGCGAAATCGTACAAACCGAACCCCCATAAATGTATATATATAGTATATTTAACTTCTTTCACACCCTGTATAGAAAACTGATAATTAATCAGATGTGCGAGGGAAACCCGTGCTTGGCAGCACAAACTCACCGCAGACCCTCTCGAGCTCATCACTGCCGTCACGGCAGTTGTCCCGGTTGTCACACTTGTTGCGGAATGGAATGCAGCGCCCATTGAGGCACGTGAATTGGCTTGTGCCACATTGCTGTCCGCTGTCGTTGATGCAGTCCTTGCCGCCGTTGGCCAGGTACCAACGGCCCTGCGCAGGGCACTGGCACTCCACGCCACTGGGACCTGGGCGCATTCGAAAGCGGCGTAAAATTGGACGTGGGCGTTAAGTGTGCTGAACTTACATTCACGGGGCTATCGGTAAAAAAAAAAAACGACAATTCAACGATGGTTTCAGGTGCAGAGATGATCGTATATGGAGTGAAGGGGCAAATTTATACTGCCCACGGGCGTCCAGCGGTCCCAAAGAGGCTTATCTGATTGGTGCATCCACACGTGCTAAGCGGCCAATAAGACTGCCCCCCGAGCATCAGTTTCAGTTTCATTTATTAGGTATAGCCCTGTGAGCCATGCGGCTCTTGACTCGGGTGTAACCGCAACAAACAGAAACATGAACAAACAACATATTATAGTGACTAGGCGCAACAGAAATGCTGAGCAACTCCTTCGATAAGCACGTCTCACTTGGAGGAGAGAACTATGATTTGGGCATAGTTTGTGAAAATACATCTTCAAGTGAGGCAGACTTTGGTTTTGGTTTGGGCATCATAGCACCAAGAGAGAACGTCAGAGCTGCTGTTGTGAATGCGGTGGCTGCTTTTTTGGAAGTTCTTCAAGGTATGAATGTAAACGATCTGTGCTAGTTCTAAATTTGAAGCTTTCGTGACTGCAAGGATTCATACTCTTTGTTTTTTTTTCCGGTAAAGTCACGTCGGTAAAATAAAAATTGATACTTGATACAGCTATTCTGCTGTGACTGTTCCACCTGAAGACGGAAGCTTGTGTCGCCTCCGAAACGTCGTGATTTAAATTAGTTGTTTTCATTTATTTTATTTTTATTTTACCTACGTGACTTTACCGAAAAGACCAAAGAGTATGAGCTGTGCTAGCTTTGCCTCATCTGATTTGGTCAGTGTGGATGCAAGTGAGCACTATAAACACTGAAAGAACCACATGATATGTGCCCTCAGTAGTTCCCCACGAAGCATCATTCCCCTGCGAATACCACCACAGCTATGGCACGAAAAGAAGAAATGCAACGAATCTTATGAGGGCACGAATAAACGGGTCGAGCACCTGGCACACAGATGTGGCTGCAGCCGCCGTTGAACTGGTTGCATGGGTTTGAGCAACGCTGCTGCTTGCTGGCCGTCAGTATGTGAATGTCCATGGGCCGGTAGGGCAGGTTCTGGATCATGACCACCTGGTCCGCGCCATCGTCCTTGGTGGCACGGTATACACTCTTAGTGTTCCAGTCCGTCCAGTAAACGTGCTGCTCGTGTATGGTCAGGGCGAAGGGGTACACGGCCATGCTGACGATCACCTCGCGCCTGTCGCCGGTCAGCGTGGACCGTTCGATCTTCTGCCTGTGGCAGAGTTGGACGGCGCCAGGTAATGTTACACCACAAGACGATATGACGCGAACTGATTTCGCTCGCTCCGAGTAGGTCCCAGCACGTGGAGCAAAAAGGTCAGAAAATTGTGACGTACAACACACAGTACAACGCTAAAATAACAAAACATCCGATAGCTAAACAACAAAACATGCTCGTCGTGGAATTCTGCTCCGTCAATTGATTTTATCACAAGGTAATATTATCCATAAAATCGCCATCTAAAACATGTTTGGATGTGGTTTCATTGTAAAAATAACAACTAATGAAGGACAATAGATTAACGAATCGATAACTCATCAATTAATACAGATAAGATATAACAATGGTGGAACTTTTATAAAATATATCTACCTGTAAGCATCAGCCCAGTACAGCATATTTTCTGAGTAGTCCAGTGTGAGTCCATTGGGCCACACAAGGCTACTGTTGATGATTGGAACACGGAAGTTTCCACCCAGCGTGGCCCTTTCAATCTTGGCATTGACACTCCAGTCTGTCCAGTACATGTAACTGATGAAAGAACATTTTGTCAGAGGAAACAAATTACACATTGTGAAACTTAGCACTCATTTCTTCTTCTTTGGATGCTCATTTGTAGCAGAGTATTCAACCGAAAGCGTCAAATGTATTATTTTGACAGTATCTGGATAATGTAGCGATAATAGGTGTTTAGCAAAGGGAGAGCAGCATGTCCAATCGATGGCGTGTTCTAATGGAGACGCTAATGCTTGGCTGTCTTTTATGTAAGCCCTTACTGACAAACAGGATTTAAATTTGCTCTTGAAATGTCGGGGTAAACACAGGTGGTTTTCATTGGTGCAGCACATATGTATGAATGTATTTTAAACTTATTTCGCACTGTATGTAGCCAACCGTGCTAATAGGAGGTGCGGGGGAAGGACAACTAAACACAAAAAAGCAGTTCTTAACAAATTAGTTTTCAATCTAGATATACAGGTGCATTGCTCCTATTGCTTCCTAATAACGTAAAGAAGAGCATTCCAGACGGCCGCAGAAGCACATCTGAATGCTCGCGATGCAGTGACCGTCTTAGTTCGATGGCTCAAGCAAAGCAACGTGGCCCCCGGTCCAAGTTTAACCCCCTCCTCCGTAAGCGCGGCACCTGGGCCCCTCCCGCTGTTGCGGGCCCCGGGGCAGTCGCGTCGCCTGCGCCCTCAGCAGCTACGCCATTCCGCGCGCTTTCGAAAGCTGGTGGTGAATGAAGTGCACGGGCGGAGGCAGCGAGACGAGGGCGCTCACCCCTTGCACGGGTCCAGCATGATGGCACGCGGCCGCGGCACGAGTGCCACCACCGTGCGGTTGCCGCCGTCCAGCCCCATGGAGCCGATGGTTTGGTTGGCGTAGTCGCTGTAGTAGATGCGCCGATTGATCCAGTCGAACGCGATCCCGTCAGGGGAACCCAGGTCTGGTGAGGGAAATGCGCCATGTGGACAAATGCGTTTGTGTGTGTGTGTGTACGTCAGTGGCGAGTGGATGGGAGCAGTGACGCAGCGGTTAGCGCGCTGAGCCATGAACCCGGCGACACGAGTTTGATTGCCGCTCACGGTCAATACCAGAGACGATTATCTGAACCCGTCTTAGGCCTTCCCTAGGTCGACTCAGCCTCAATTCAGTACCTGGTGTGGTGTATAAAACATCACCACTGGGAAGACAAAGCTGGTCGTGCATGGTGCTGGCTCCCAACCCCCTTGTGTACTGTTCTGGCCTTCATAGCAGCTCGCTAGCATCACTTGCCCCAACAGTTTGTTAAAGAATATAAGTAAATATTTGTCCTTGTTATTTGATGGGAATGTTGTATAACTCCAAGAACTGAGAGAATGTCAACAAAATGCATTGCATTCAAATGTAAAATTATGCCGAGGGTAAACTTCTGCATAATTTGGCCTGTTGGTTAATACTCATGACATCACTGAAATTGTACAGTTTCAGAATTTTTTCAGGCCAATGCCATGAACCATGTCATGCTAAATATAATTATATTCAAACTTATTTTATGAAATGAAAAAGCAATTTGGATATTTGGCAATTTCGAATCTTGTATTTTTTAGAATTTTAATTTTGTATGTTTTCAACTAAATATATATATATCCATGTGCAATGGCATTGACGTTTTTGTTTCTGTTGAGCTAGACTGTTGGAATAGGACTTTATAAAAGAAATGTTTCCATTCATTATGATAAGGTATGGATGGGCGAGATGCTTTTCTGGGTTCAGTTGGTATGCCACAATGACAGTGATAAAGTACATCGAGGCTGGATGTGGGCCTGAGTGATATACCACACTTACACTGACAAGGTGGAAGTGGGTTTGTATGGTATGCCACAATGACAGTGATAAGGTATTGGTGGGAGTATATGTGTGTTGAGATGCCATACCGCTGGCAATTACGGTGACAGAGGAGGGGGAACTCAGACTGAAGAAGCTGATTCGGCTGCGAGCCAGACCCATGCTCTGCGTGAAGTACACTCGTCCATCTGCGATGTCAAAGTCCAGCGCCACTGCCACTCGTGACACTTGTGCGGTTGGGATGGGCAGGCTGTGGTCCTGGGATTGGCGAAAAAAAATAAAACGCTCGTTATCGCAGTTGTTGTTGCAGGCAAACACATTCCTTGATTTAAGGTCCAATTTCTTTGTGCAGTGGCAGCTCTTGTGTTTTTTTTAGATCCACGGTAGAAGCTGTTGTTGGGAGAATCCGGTCATCATATATTGTACATGAGAGGATATTAGGGAGATCAATATAATGGGAACAATGTAGTACCTTTCTAATGTAAAGTTTATGTTTAATCACTGTCTTTTTGTACAAATATAGTACGATAACAAAATATTACAGTATTATCTATATGCCTAAAGAGGAACGTTTTCAGTGTATTTTATCTACTTTGAGATGGATTGGAAACATGCACACAAACAAACAAAAAAGCACGAAGATATGCATGCTTAGAATGACACTGAGACACAAAAAGATCTCGTGGATCAGAGAACAAATGCACATTAGAAATTTCAAATTGACTATTCATAAAGTGACCTTTGGCAGGACACATTGCTAGAAGGGAAGACGGCCAATGGATGAGATTTGTGTGGAATGAATCAAAGGTGGGGACATCTCCAAAAGGAAAGCGGAGAAATGAGATCACTTCAAGGGCAGAAGTGAAATGAGTTGTGGCATTGTGGCATCGTGAGGGATGGATATGTCATGAATAGGCCCTCATTCAGCAGTGGATAAGTCAAGGATAATTATGAGACCACTAACTGTACCTATTTAAGCAATACCAAAAGCAACAGAGACAAAAGCCTGCGCATAGATATGAGGTATCTGCATCCTTAATTTAACTTCATGAACATGAAATCCATGCACATGTATCATTGACTAGAGTATTACATATGAACACCACACAAACAATTCAATTTGCATGAAAACACGTTTTAAAATAAAATAATTATTTTTTATTTAGAACATAATTATCTTGTCCAAAGCTAGGCATTCCTCAGCACCCATCTTCAGTCACGGAGCACCCATCGGCTCATGATCGTGCCCACTGCTGCTGCTCACACAGTGAGCCTGAGCGGGGGCATTACCTCTGGGTCGAGGCGCATGCTGCGGATGGAGTCTTCCGTAACAAACATGAGGTACTCGTCGGAGGGCATCACACAGCTCACTCGGTCCGAGCCCAGCTCTCCGTGAGCGCAGGCGCACGTGGCTGTCGTGACACTGGGCAGGGCGAAGCAGAACTGCTGACAGCCGCCGTTGTTCAGCCGGCATGGATTGAAGTTAATGAGCTCAGGAGCTGTGGGCTGCACACGTGGGTCGAAGATGGTGACGTCACGCAGCGTGCCCAGGTTGTCGCGAATCACCTCTGGCGGCGGTGGAGAGGCCTGTGGCTCCTTGCTGGCCTGCAGCACCTGTGAAGGACCCAGCAGGGGGAAAACAGTTTCACAGGAGGACCAAAACATCCAGCTTTTTTTTCCTAAAGCCTTTTGCCCAAAATGAAGGCAAAAAAAACCACGTCACTTTTCCAGTCATAGATGAATAATCAATATGACAAGTGTCACACCAATTTGTATTTTAGCTTTTAAAATGAGAATGAGTCAGGTAGCACATCAGTGGACTGTGCCAATTGCAATTGGAAAGCTCCGAGTAAAATGTAGTTCTGGCGTCGATTTGGCGCTATATCTCTCCATAGTCGATAAAGTGAGTAACACATTGAGGGGAAATCAACAGTGGCTGTACATACTGTAGAAGATGAGCACCTCCACATGCTCCATTAAGTGGTAGCCACTAACTTTTTTTTTTACTCTAAATATAAACTTTAAATGCCCTTAAAAAACATATGCTAAAATAACCCACAAAAATATAACTGTAATTTCATTACGGCTCCATTTCTTAATATAAATTGTACATTAACAACGGAAGGCTGGTTCACAGGTACCTTGCGCAAGTTTCGGTCGACCCAGATCAAGTTGCTGCCGTAGATCGCCAGGCCATAGGGGGCCGGGTAGCCACGGCCCTCTCTCACCACCTGCCACGTGCTGCCATCAGGAGCCAACCGCCCGATGCGGTCGAGCCCGTCGTCCACCCAGTACACCCAGTCGGTGGCGCGGTCGATGGTGAGGCTACGGGGCGAGAGGAGGCCCACATCCAGCACCACTGAGCGGTTGGTGCCATCCAGGAAGGCTCGCTCGATCTTGGGCCGCTGACCGGCGTCCACCCAGAAGAGGAAGCGTGCGCGTGGGTCTACGGCGAGGTGGCGCGGCCGGTCCACACTCGTCTTGAAGAGCACGCGCCGGAAGGACGTGTCCAGACGCTGCACCTCCAGGTGGGTCTCCGACGAGAAGACGTTGGTGAAGTAGAGGTTTCCTGCGTCACGTCGGCAGTGTGCGGTGCATTAGCGAGGCATCCAAAATCGCCCACTCTTCATTATTGATCTTCATAGCTTTTAGAAATTTTACAACTGATCTTCACGTAAACGTACAACCTTTATCCTGAATTTAACAAACTGATTGGAAATAAGCACTCTGCAGAAAAGCTATGAAAACCTATTTTTTATTAATATATACAATAACTTCTATTCACAACACTTTGCCCTTTTGAGGGAGCAACGATTGTGTGTGTTCAAAGTAAAGGCATTCTCTGACCTGCCACCCAGTCCACAGCAATGCCTGCCACCCCGCTGGGCCCGATGCCACTGGAGACAACGGTCTGAAAGCCGGAGCCATCAGGTTTGATGCGGCGGATTCCTCTGTAGGTAGACGCTGAGCCGTGGTCACACCAGTAGAGGAAGCCCGATGGCATATGGACGTCCACATGCAGCGCATTGCGGCCTATTCACGAGCAATGCACCAGACATCCGCTTTAGCACGCACTGCCTCATTGCAGAGCTCACACATCAATGGTGTAAACAACGCCGAGAAATCCTCACCTACTGGCAATTACAACATCACAAACATACCCCATGAATGTTTAAATGACGGAGAATAATAAAGGTGTTCTACTTCGTAGGGTTTTGCAGTTGTGCTACACAGCTCTCCAATGTTTTTTTTCAGGTTGTATTCCTTGCCCTTGGGTACAATGCCCGAAATTTCGCTCCATGCTCTGGGAGCTTCTTCCTGTATGTATGTTTATTGAACTTCTATTGCACTGTACGTAGTCAACTGTGCTAATCGGAGGTGGGAACTTTGGTTCAAACAAGTCATTATGCGACCGCAAAATGTATCAGAGTGCAATAATATCATTTATAATAATGCAAAATGAAACACATGATAGGGATAGTCACAGCCCATAGAATTCGCTAATCATTCACGCTGACCTGTTCCAGCTACGGGCACCATGGCCTCCGAGTGGTCAGTGCTGTTGATGTGAAATCCACGGATGGCGCTGAGTTGGGAGACAATGACGAATGATTCGTAGAGCCGGCAAGAGATCTGGTCAGGTGCCAGCTGGAAACCTGTAGAGCAGCCACAAGCACGCTGGGCATTTGGCCGTGGCAAACACAGCTGCTGACAGCCGCCATTGCCACTGCTGCAGGCGTTGGTTGTGCCCGACGAGGCTGTGAAGGAGAGAAATAAAAGCAGGGGTCAGAGTTCAAAGAACATTGCGATGAAGCCAAAAGCCTGACTGAATACTAATACACTATCAGGTACTTATTAAACGCAAGCCATGATGAAGAAGCACAATCAAAACAAAAAGTGATGCGGCTGTGTTTTACGTTTGAAGAAACTTTAAGTTGAACAAAAGTAGCTTCTGCAAAATATATTTCTGAAGAAGATACTCTTGTGAAGATAAAGGAAACAACAAAGATCAGGAACGAAAAGTGTAACATTTGTATCAGAGGGAAATCTAAAAACCTATGATGAGCTTTTTGCACTCAAAGGACCTATACAGTGAAGTAATGAATTCAAGTGCATTAACGATACTGTGAACATTTCTTCAAGCTGTGTGGGTGTCGTACACTGTGAATTAATCAGGATTATAGTGTTAGTCTAGTCGATGGCAATTTAGTCAAATCTTAATGTGTGGAATTAATTTAGACAGAACAAAAAATGCTGACTAAATTAACACTGGCGTTACACCTCTAAGGTGGGTGTGTGGTGTTATGGAAGGTGTGTGTGTCTTTGTTTTTTTGCAACTTCAATGCCTGTGTGGTTGTATTGCTGGCCACCCACGCTCTCATGTGCCGGGCCAGCCTTCATATTTGCTCGCTAACATTACTTGGCCCAAACAGTCTATTAAGGCTACATGGGGGATCTTTCTCTTTGTTGAGGATTCAAGGTGTAAGAAATGTATATTTAACTTCTTTCGCAGCGTACATAGCCAACCGTGCTAATTGGAGGTGGGGAATGCTGTGTGTGTGTGTGTGCGTCTGTGTTCGCCGCTGCTGGCTCTCACTGTCGCGGAAATGCACTTTGAGGCACTTGAGGCCCGGGATGTTGGAGCGCATGAGGACAGGCGTGGAGCCGTCTTTGCCCACGCGCTCCACCACCTCGTAGTCATAGTCGGTGTAGTAGAGGTGGCTCTCGTGCACGGCCACACCCCACGGGTGTGACAGATGCTGCACCACCGTGATGCGGTTGAGCCCTGTGACGTCGCCACGCTCAATCTGCAGGGAGTGGGGACGTGAGGGACGAAGGGAGCTGGGTGAAGTTGTCAACCAGTAACACAGGCAAATTTGGTAAAACTATCATTTTTGGCAGCATGTTGTGGCCGCCTTATTCTAACTCCTGCAGAGGGCTGCTTGGTGCTGCGCCACTCGCCCATCGCCCCCACTGATGTCCTCTTCTCGCCCCCCCCCCCTTCCCAATGTGTGCAGATACTACTGGGTTGTACCTCAAAGTTCATTAGATATTCATTATTTCACCTTCCATCCATGACCACAACTATCAAAACGCTAAATAAATAGATTTTTTTAAATTTCTGGATAATGGATGAAAATATAATCGATGAAACAATAATTAGATTGATCACACTGGTTCAGAAGGCTCTTACAATTTAGTTAACGGACAAATGGAATGCCAGGCTTTTATAACAGATTTCCCACAAATTACTGAATTGGGAAAAGCTACGTAGATACATCACCACCAACTGGCAGACTAAAGCCCATTTGCAGGCCAGAGCTGTATTCACTGCTGCCATCAGGGGTTCCATTGGCTAAACTACATCAAAGCTTGGATGTGATGTGATGTAAGACATTTGAGTTATCCTGAAATTAAACTAATGTTTCATATTTTAGATATAATTGTTTACACCTTTTTATATTTATGTGATGTTCTATGGAAAATTTAATTTCCAAAACTTTGACATTTTCAAAAATTATACTTTACTTGACACATTTTGGAATGTAATTAAAAAATACAAGACATGAGATTATTATTTCATCAAACTTTCAGGAAATTTAATAATAGCATGAAAATTAATATCTTCTGTGTGCTTTTGGGTTGTGCTGCACAATGTACGGCATGATACCCGACGTTTCGCTGCACATGCTAGGTAGGAGCTTCTTCATGCCGAATAACATTCATCATGCGGCACAAAATAAAAACACATCGGAGAGCAATACACCACAACTGCGAAAACATATACAATAGTATTTCAAAACTTAAATTTATCCATTAAAACAACTGTATTGAATTTTTGCCAACACTTTTATAGGCTACACAATCTTACAATTACGGTAACGCAGCATGGGTGATTATTTTATTTCTGAAAAGCCAATTATACCACGCCGGTGCCAGCCACTGCCCAGTACAGCTTTTGCTCCCGCATGTCGAGCGTGATGAAGTCCACGTGATCCATGTTTCCGCTGAACAAAACCGTGGGGTTTGAGCCGTCCATGTCAGCAGCGGCGACCTTTGCAGGGACCCCGCTGTCGGAGCCGTGGTCTGTCCAATACAGCCTCCTAAAACAGTAGCGATCAAATCCATACAATTAATTGGAACATTGGGTGTCGCAAAAATGCTTTGTATAGTGCAAAGTGATAACAAAGGCCCCGTGTGTTTCACAGATAATTATAGTTTGCAGTAGCTGTACAGAAGGCAGGGATGTTGCTATGTGCCTTTGCCAAGTATGAGGTAACTTGCGAGTACACCAGGGAGGCCTCACTGGGCACAAATCAGAAGCCTTTGCCACAAGTGGCAAATGTCATAACCACTTGACCATGCCATGATAAAGTGATAATGTGATTACATCTTTCAACTCTGCTGCAAACTTCATACCACACTAGGGCATTACAGCCTGTGTAGGAAACAAATACTTCGGCAATGTGAAAATGCTAAATCTGTAAAACATGAATTTTGGCTGTATGCAGAAAGACACCTAAGAGTTGTGGCTGACATTACAAGATACTAATTTGCAGTGTGCATGTCTGTACCCGCGAGATGGATCGAGAGCAATTCCCACTGGGTATCCGACTCCTGTTGTCTGTCCGTTGTTACCGATAATTGTTTTCCGGTAGTTTTGCACCCCATCCATCTTAATCACCTGATGGTGTGGGGGAAAAAAACGTGGCTGTTAAATTGCTGCAAATTAATATTTTTTAAATAGAAATAAATAATCACTTTCTGGTTCAGTGAAAAAAGTGTTATCGATCACTTTGTGCAGCCATGCGAAAAACATATCCTGCAAGCTTGCTCGTTAATGGCACATGCATCACCGTGCTCCTCACCTCAATGGTCTGTGAGCGAGGGTTGGTGTAGTAAAGATTTCGGCTTATCCAGTCAATGGCCAAGCCCGATGGGGCGCCGAGGATGGCTGACGGAGCAAACTGTGTCCTGTTTGTCCCATCCGTCTTCACCCGGTGAATCGACCCCTGAAATCAATGGATGAAACACATCGCAATGGAGAATCAGCACGCGAATATATCAGAAGCACGTAAATTGGATTGCTAAATTTGCAGCCAATTAAACTTTACACGCATGTTTGTCAACAGGTCTTGCAGTATCCACAAAAGAGTGTGTCTGCTGAGAGGTACCGTGGAACAAAGCCAGCGACTCACAGGATTCTCCACCCAGTAGATGAACTGGTTGCGGTCATCAAAGTCAACATCGTAGCCATTGCTGATTCCAGAAATGGGCACCATAGCATCGTTGCTTGTCTGGTTGGGATCCAGTGAGATGCCAAAGATGATGCTGCTCCTCACCACAATGAGGAACGGCCGATCCTCTATACATTCACACACAGACGCGAGCTCGCAGAATTAAACTTCGTTTGTGCATAAAGGTGTCATCACTTCCGTGAGATCAGCAGCAATTATATAAATCAATGGGTAACATCAGAATGTGCTTTACACAATATGTAACTATTCAATTTTTGAAGGCCACAAGTGCCCTGAAGGGTTATTTGTGTTAGGACTCCCTTGTGGTTTTAGCCGCATGTTCTGCCACGTACCCTTCTGACAGGTGCGGCCGTCTGGCCCGAGGTTCCACCCCGAGGGGCAGGCGCATGAGTAGAAGAAGGGTGTGATCGGCGAGAGCAGACACAAGTGGCTGCAGGACTGGCCCAAGCAGGGGTTCGTAGCTACGACATAGACACCAAGGGAATACGTGTTAAAACAGCCACATAATTTGAGTGTGGCTGCAGCCACACAATTTGGCCAATTATAATTTTTTGTTGAATCGTATATATGCCCAGGTTTGAAAAAAGAAAAACAAGGCACGCAATTTAACAGTGAATAAAGCAAAGAAATTTGGAATTACACGTCGAGATTAGATGACTGAATAACCTCATGGGATGGTGCAGTGAACCCCCGACTGGTTTGTAAAAATCTGATGGCTCTATGCCTGTGGCTACTTTCATGTGGATATTGAAGGTGGCGGAGCCATTTCTTTTAATCGAAGACCATTATACGCAAATCCCCCTTGCAAAAAAAAAACGGGAATGTATCTCAATTCTCGTTCACCCGAATTAAAACCAAAACGACAAGAACAACCCACCTGTGGGTTGTCTGACGGAGTGGCTGGCCACCAGCCCCATGGGCTGCTGGAGGTTGTAGATCATGGTCGACTGGTTGCCGCCATGCCACTTGTTGGCTCGCATCACGCGGTTGGTAGAACGGTCGGTCCAGTACACAAAGTCCTCAAAGATGGTGATGGCATGGGGATGCTGCAGGATCTGAGTAAGAATATATATATACTCAAGATTAAACGCCATTCCATTGTGTTCATATTGTTTTGTTAGCAAAACTGTTGAATTAAATGAGCATAGCATAATAGTATGACACAGTGTTAATTTGCATCTAAAGAGAATATGAATTATGCTTTAGTGGTGTATCCATTCACACTATATTGTGATTGTTTTCCCATGCTTAGGTGTTTAAGAGTAAAATTCTGATATTAAGTAATGGCTTGCTTGTTTTACTCAAAGTCTATATATTAGGCTATTTTTGTCAAAATAAAAATGTAATTCATAGTAAAGTGTGATTAGCGAGAGTTCATAATTTGACCTATTCTGCTAAAGGCTTGCTTGGCTTTCCCTATTTTTAAGACATTTAATATTCAAATGATAGGTTTTTAAAATATGTAGTTATAACTGCTTTTAAAACAATCCTCCCCCCCAGTAGGAAATCAAATAATAATAACGCCTTACCTCGAGCCATTGTATGACCCTCATTATGATTCCTACGTGAGGATTACTGAGTGCATTGATGTTTCTCTTCCAGTGTGAGCCCTCCGCAGTCCCGGGTGCTCACCAAGTCGCTGGCGAGGACCTGACGCCGGTTCTGTCCGTTGAAGTCGCAGAAATCAATGAAGTCCAGGTATGCATCGGCGAAGTAGAGCAAATTTGTGGCATAGTCAATAGCCAGCCCGTTGGGCCAGTACAACTTGCTGCTCACGATCGTTCTGCGCAAGCGGCCGTCCATGCCGGCTCTCTCGATCCGCGGATTCTTGCCCCAGTCCGTCCAAAACATCGTGCGTGAGCTGCACCGATGGGGACACACGTGAAGCACAACACACCAGCCGTTGATCCGCCAAACCAGATTCAAAGCAAATTCATTTCGACGTATATATCGTGTACCACGCTGGGCGCGAGGACAGATGCTTGGAAGTCTCAAATCATCTCTCAAAGGTGCCTGCGGAAACGTGGGCAGCTGGACACAAAACCACAGGCCCAGTCTTGGCATGTGTGCATATTAAATACATTTTAAATAGTTCGTCAGCGCTCGGTCCCGCGTGTCTCTGCTTCTCCCGAGGAGGGGCTCACCCGTCACGGGGGTCCAGCACGAGGCCGCGAGGGTTGGTGACGTTCGTGCTGATGAGCACCGTGCGGTGGCTGCCGTCCAGTCGCGACACCTCGATCGTCTCCAGCACAAAGTCCAGCCAGTAAAGATTCTTGCCAATCCAGTCCACAGCCAGGTTTTCGGTAACCGTTAGGCCACTGTTAAAAATCTAGGGGTTTTTGGTGGCAGAAAGAATGCGGATGGATTAGGATGGCTAGGAGGTTAACTAGTTATAGCTGTTTAAATTGAATTTAAGCATAACTGTTCAACTTAGGTAGATTGTTACATTGCAGGGTGGTGGGAGATGGCTGCGGTTTGGGGAGGCATTCGTCCAGCAGTGGATTGGCCAAAGCCAGTGATGATGATGGTGAACTAACAAAATGCTGGGTGAAGTAAATGATTCCATCAGTAAGCAAAAGGTTAAACTACTAACACCATGGTGTGCATTTAAAGTGTGCATGCAAGAAGCATCAGAAACTGGAGTACAAATTATTTGCCTTCTCAAGAACTTGCAACACGAATGTCTCCATCACCGTGGCCCCGCAATCCCATTAGAATCCTGAAGTTTGTAAGTATGTTGAACTTCTTCAACACCATACGTAGCTAACCGTGCTAATCGGAGGTCCGGAGAAAGGACAACAAACTAAACACAAAAAGCAGTCCTGCAGAAATAAGATTTCTTTCTAGAATTAAAAGTGCATAGCTCCAGCAGCTTCCTAATATCAGAAAGAAGAGCATTCCAGATAGCCGCAGAAGCGCATCTGGAAGTGCACGAGGCAGTGAGTCTTTGTTCGATGGCCAGCCAAAAGCCGTTGCGATGGTAACCGGAGTTGAACTTGTTTGTGTACCAGCTGGCGGTCAGTGCCATTGCTAAGGGCGCTCCAGATCTTGTCTTCAGCCACATCTGCCCAGTAAATGCGGCCAGCCCTTGCGTCAAAGTCCACGGCCACGATGCTCCGACCGTTGCGCACGACGGAACTCAGCACGTTGGGAGTGGCTGTGATGTTGTCAGAGTAGATTTGGCTCCGGCTGGGCACCAGCAGCAACACCTCATGTCGATCTGCTTGGAAAATAAAACGGTAGTGTGCGTGTGTGTAAAAGTCCGTGCATATGTGTCCGTTGGAAACAGAGGTGGGCAAAGTGGTTCGCAGTGGTCGAAAGATTTATCGGTTAAGCTCACGATCCATGCATTGCACGTGTAATAATCAACGTTTTTTTATTTGTGTTTGTTGTATTTGATGTTTTTAAATTGTTTCTGCAGCCAATAGAGACACTATGATATATGGCAATGTAATTTATTATTATTCACAGCTCTAAATGCTGACAACTCATGGAACCACTGGGGAAGATGATTTATTCCTCCACTAGCGGCTGGTCCATTACACTGCAGTCTCATTGACCTGGGTTCCATTCTTGGCCATGCACATCAGCGGTGGAAATTGGTATCTTAACTTAACCTAAGCCTTCTGTAGGTCTTATGAGCTTATAATGAGTATATTAACCCGTATGAGAACATCAACACTTGGAATAAAAGGCAGTTGGGCACAGAAATTACCCTTTTTGCCCCTTGTGTAAAACAGGCCTCAAAGGGCATTCACTCATGGTGCATGCATTAAGATTATCTCATGCAAAATGGGGATTCATAGTTTGGTATGAATTTGTAATTAGACTGTTAATTACGTTTTTGTGTGTCAAACTCTATTGCATTTGGGATGCTGCCACAGTGTAATGGTTAGGACACTGGACTTCGATCGCCCAGTGCGGCAGTTGAAACATCGGGGAAATCTTTTAAAATCCCCCCTCAGCCTGTCCACCCAGCAGTATAAACGCGTGCACCACAGTTAGTTTATCAGCAGGATGTGAGTAGTGTGGTAAAGTGTGGGTACTCCCACCTCTTCAAAGACATCTTGCCAGCATGGAAGCGTAGGCATAAGCAAGCAATTGCAGGGCTGCATCTGAACCAATTGGGTTTAATCGAATTTTGACAACGATAATAATATGATCGTGGAAGCGTGGCCTCGTCCTCTGGCTCAAGACGGCAGTGCCCCACCGTTAGCCTTGCACGTGCGGCGGTCGGATTCCATCGTGTAGCCCAGGTCGCAGTGGCAGCGGAAGGAGCCGTGCTCGTTGACGCACTGCTGGCTGCAGCTCCCCGGCGGGTCGCACTCGTCCACATCGGCGCAGTTCTTTGTGTCGTCGAGGAGCTGGAAGCCGGGAGGGCAGGTGCACTGGGCGCCAAACGGTCCCTGGACGCAGCCGTGCGAGCAGCCCCCATTGTTCACCGAGCAGTCGTGCTCATCTGCCAGGCAAGGGGGAACGTTTGTTACACGGCTGGTTGAGAATACAAAGCGGACGAGAGCCTGTTTAAGGGACTTTCTTTTGGGAATGTTGTCCATGTACTGTATAATAATGCACTGTTATGCAGTGTTATGAAGTGCATTATTATACAGTGCATTCGATAGCGAAGTGACAAGTGATTTTTTTATTATTTGTTTTTAAATATTATTGGAAATAAAATGTAGACTTTTTTTGCGGTTTGGTTACCAATGACTGCACACAAAAACAAACACGTAATATTTTAGTTTAATCTTGATATTGAAGCTTTCGTGACTGCAGGAATGCATACTCTTTGGTTCTTTCGGTAAATTCACGTAGGTAGAAAAATAAAAATATTTTTATTTTATTATAAAAAAATATATATTTTAAAGAACCAAAGAATATTTAGTTTAATGTTTCATTTATTTGTCTACGTTCCAGCTCAGAAAAAAATATATTGCTTTCACTGTCACTGTGACATTTCTCTCATATAGCAGGAAATGTCAGAAAGTGCACCCCTTGTGTGTGGGTTAAAACAAATGAACTGAAGAAACAGTATCTCAGAATAAGTGTTGTGCAGTCAACTTCTGCGGTCTGTTCCGTAACAAATGGGAAAAGACACAAAAAATAAGCATTATTTACCAATTCGTGAATGAATCCTCAAGAGGGTAAAGTTAAAACGTTGGACATCCTCTATTTTGCTTTACTGGGCAGATAACATTGCAATGTATGAATACGACATGAAAATAAAAATCAAGTCAATCTGTGCATTCTTTACATTCACACTACCAAAGCACCGTCATAACATGTAAGGCGCGAGCCTGAACCCGGGCCCTCCGCACTCGGCACTCACTGCAGTGCGGGGACTCATCGCCGCCGTCGGGGCAGTCGAAATTCCCGTCGCAGACCTTGCGCAGGTCCACACACGCCCGATGGTTGGGGCAAAGCCACTGCGAGGGCGACTGGCAGCGGTAGGGCGGCGTGGGGCAGTCGCGCTCGTCCGTGCCGTCACGGCAGTCGTTGTCCCCGTCGCAGCGCCACGACTCGGGCACGCAGTTCCCGTTGTCGCAGCGCAGGTAACCCGCAGCGCAGGTGCGCGGGGGGCAGCCGGGGTGCTCGTCCGACCCGTCATCACAATCCGGGTGCCCGTCACACTCCCAGCCAGCCGGGATGCACAGCCCATCCGACTGGCACTGGAACTCGTCGTTGTGGCACAGGCCCGGTGCCCGCGTGGCTTAGCCCACGAGGGTGGTGGGCATGGGTGGAGGAGAGAGTGGTTAGCAGTGGGTCTCAGCTGCATGGCAGGCAGCCCTGCATTTCAGCCACGCTCATACATCATGAGGACGATGACGATGTTTTGGCCACGATCACGATCGGGGTTATTACACGAATTTCTTCATTTTTGTGTCCTTTTGTACTTGTTGCGCTTTATCTTATTAAACATTTTCGTCAACATAAAAGTGTAAAGCATGTCAACAAACACAACCAAGGAAAGTCACTCACGACAGCCGACTTCATCTGAACGATCCCGACAGTCAAAGGCTCCATCGCAGCGGTAGTAGGTGGCGATGCACTGGTCTCCACTAGAGCACGAGAACTGGTATGATGTGCAATTGAAGACTGGAAAAAACATCAAATTATCAGTGAAAGCATAATTCGGGAACTCTCAAACAATGCATGGCGACATATGCAGGTGACATGTAGGTTAATCAGTTTAACACATAGGCATTCATCCATAAGAGGTATTTTTTGGGTTAGATCGCGTAAATATATAAATGTGTCGTTAAGATACACTTAACGAATTTCTAAATCATCTCAACTCGCAAAACCCATCCATCTAGTTCACCATGGAAGTGAAAGCTTACAGAACTCTGCCATTTCTGGATATTCTGCTCGGACGGGATCCAAATGGTAAAATAACACACAGCGTTTGCAGAAAAAGTAAATTGATGCCTATCTGAATGCAGAGTCACACCATCACCCCACACAGAAATATCCTCTTATCAAGACGCTCATTCATTGCACTAAGAAAGTTTCAGATGGTGACAGTCTGAGAAGTGAAATTCAACATGTTAAAGAAGCACTGCAAATGAACGGTTATAATGATGCACAAATCAACAGGGCATTGAATGCCAAAACCAAATCAAATAACACGAGCATTGAAACTGCTCAAGTAATTAAAACGATCAAAATGCCGTACATTGCGGGAGTAACTGATAAACTAGCCAGATGTTTGGATAAACAAAACATCCGAGTCAGATTTGGCATGGTACATAAAATACAGAAATTCATATCTTGTACAAAAAATGTATTACCGAAGCTATCAGCAGAAGGTGTGTACAGGATTAACTACACCTGTGGCAAATGTTTTTTTGGGTAAACAGGACGAATGATCAGCACGAGACTAAAATAACATCAGAGAAATATTAAATAATCCCAAATACAACTGTCAGCAGTAGCAGAACACGCGTGCCATCAAGGACACTCAATAGATTAATTAGATAATCTATGGAAATTGAAATAAAGAAAAATGTAACCGTTCGGATAGCTACCGACTTCAGTGCTGCGTGGAAGCGAATCAAATAATACAAAATTTAAATGCATGCCTATACGGGGAACCATACTTCAATAGGGATTACCGTTGGTACAGCTATTTTAATATAGACAATGGACAGGAAGTACAAGATCAAAGGGCTCGCATAATGCGCATGCATCATGTACCTTGGCTTATTAATCCCCCCTCCCCGTGCAAGAGCGCAGAAGCGTGGTCACCACATCTACGCCTCTGTATCAGGAACGAAACAGGTGGACTTCTCATATTCTTAGCTCTTTCGGTAAAGTCACGTTGAAGGGAAACAATAAAATAATAAAATATATATAACAATACAAATTCTCACGACGTTTCGACAATAACACAAACGGTCGTCTGATGAAGCTGTTTGTAATTACTATCGAAACGTCGTACTCAGATTGTAAATGTTGTGGCTTGGCTCTCCAACACACCGGTGTGCTGTACTAGTGACGAATTGGCACGTTCTGTTTACGTGACAACCCTTACTAGTTGGCTGTGTCGGGTGGTGGCGGGTTTTAACGACACTTTTATATATTTACGCGATCTAACCAAAAAAAAATCTATTATAGGTGGCATATATCTTAGTACTGCAGTCCTAATTCATGCCATATTTATTGTTTTACGTAAGCAGCAACACTGGATATTAAAGAAAAGGTCCTCACCACATCCTCTCTCATCGGCACCATCAACACAGTCCGAGTCCCCATCACACACGTACGCGTTGTCGATGCATCTGTGATCAGGGCACTGGAACTGCATTGGATGACAGGTTCCAGACATATCTGGGAATACAGAAGACGCAGTCAGACTTGGCGGTATTTATCTCAATCAGACCAGAAATGTGCATAATATTTTGAACGTGCCTACTGGTAAATGTGTCCGTAATGAAGTTTAAAGAATGCAGTAACATTTGTATATTTCATTAGGTTCCAAATATGGCTCACAGACCAGTTTTTAATATGGCAATAAATGATAACTGCAGCGAAGTTCATCTAAATATGTGTACGTATTAGTTATACATAAATTCATCACTTAAAACTAATTCTTACACTTATGATACCTTGATTTAATCATCTCCATACCTGGCAACCCATACGGTTTACCCATATTCTTGTACAGGAAATTGAGTTTTCAGGTCCATGCAGCGTACAGCCGTTTCAAAACGGGCAACATTTTTTGTTGTCTATTTATTTGTGTTTCCACCTTGTCATGGGATTTTGTAGAATGAACGTTGAGATTTAGGGCACGAGGTGATCAATAAGCTCTGAAATGGTCTGTAATAAAGTAGCCATTGATAAGGGGTTGACAGGTATGCATGTCTGTGCTTATCAGTTATTTAGAATACATATATATCATAAACGAGTTATTGTGCACTGTAAAATTTAGGCTATTGTACACAAGAGACATGAATTAATGAACCCCAAATCATGGCAATTTATTACAATCACCAGAAGGAATAATCGTTAAACGTCTGATGAGTATGCACATACAGTACAAAGTCGCATATCCGATTCACTGGGGACCGAGGTATCGGCGGATAAGTGAACATCTATAGAAATCTAGATTTGAAGTTTTCGTGACTGCAGCAACCATACTCTTTGGTTCTTTAGGTAAAGTCACGTAGGTAGAAATAAAAAAAAATTCTACCTACGTGACTTTACCGAAAGAACCAAAGAGTATCTATAGAAATGTGAAAAGGTTAGATTTGTATAAAACATCTGTAGGAGATAACCTTTACACTGTGCACAAATAACTCAAGGGCGAATATTTATTTCCATCGCTGGAACATAGCAAATGCCTCACCACATCCACGCTCGTCCGAACCATCTCCGCAGTCGTTGTCGGTGTCGCAGATCCAATATCGAGGGATGCATCTGTTTCCCGAGGCGCAGGTAAACTGATCGGCCCGGCAGGTGGTGGCGAGACGCGTGGGACAGCTTTGCTCATCGCTGTGATCTCCACAGTCATCCTCGCCATCACAGCGCCAGTCGATCGGGATGCAGCGTCGGTTGGTGCACGTAAACGCGTAAGGGGAGCATGTCACGTCTGAAATGAAAATAATTGACATTGCACTAAATTGAAACGTACGCACGAAATTCCCCCCACCCCTCCCACGCTACACTTAGCTCCAATGAAACAAATTTTGATTTAAAGCTTTCGTGACTGCAGGGATTCATATTCTGGCCGGCCTGCTCTAGACCAATTCCTCGACCACATCAATTCCATACACCCAACCATCAGATTTACCATGGAAGTCGAAAAAGATGGCAAGCTACCTTTCTTGGATGTCCTAATAAAAAAGAGACCTGATGGTTCAATGAGACACTCTGTCTACAGGAAAGCTACCCATATGGATGCTCATCTGAAACCGGATTCCCACCACCATCCATCCCAGAAGAATTCCCTCATCAAGACTCTGCACCATAGAGCCCAATGCATATCCGACCAGGAACGCATAGCCAGTGAACTCAAGCACGTACACCAAGCTCTTAAGGCTAATGGTTACTCCGACTACACAATCCACAAAGCTATTACTCCAACCATGAAGAAGGACCCTCTTGAGGAGCCTTTCAAAACCATCACTTTACCCTACATTGCGGGGATCATAAAAAAAAGATCTCCAAAATCTTGAATAAACACAAGATCCAGGTCCGATTCAACACATCACATAAAATCCGTGATCTGGTTCCGTCTGTAAAAGATGTGATTCCGGACATACAGTACCCTGGCGTCTACAAACTAAGTTGCCTCTGTGGTAGTAGTTACATTGGAGAAACCAAACGACATGTCTCGGACCGCATTCGTGAACACAAAGCAGACCTAAAACACGGTAGGACCAACACCTCGGCCGTGGCAGATCACTGTTATAATTCAATAGGCTCACATGACATTGACTTCTCCAAGACAGAGGTTCTTTGCAAGCCATCTGGCTACAATGAGAGATTCGTTCATGAGGCTATCCACATATACAAACACAGACAATTTCAACCGAGAAGATGGATTCTGGCTTAGCAATCATTGGAAGGATTTTATAAACCATTTCGGGTCTTAATTGATTGTTCACGCTTACGGTGGCTTTCAGACCGCATCCATTATTTACGTCTCCCCCCTCCTCTTTTCCGAACATAGATGGACTCGTCCATCTGAGCAAACTGCCAAATCGCTCTCCGTGGTGCTAACGTTAAAAAAACGCCACTTTTTTCAAATTTTCTTGCCGTGGTTTTCACACCTGATGATGATTGCTTGTGTTGCAGTCGAAACGTCGTGAGAATTTTATTGTTTTATATTTTTATTATATTATTGTTTCCCTTCTACGTGACTTTGCCGAAAGAACCAAGAATATGAATTCCAATGAAACAAGTTATTTCCCGTCGTGGCAACTGCTAACTTCAGTAAAAAAAATTGCGTCAATAAAAATGAATTAAGCTCAGACGCGTTGATGGCTTGTACAGCACGTTATTCGAGAGTTACGCCACCTAACAGCAAGCAGTCCAAACCGAAAACACATGGGAGAGCTGCACAGCATAACCATGAACACCTGCAGAATAGTAAAATCTTAATGCTGCACACTCGAAATTAAGGACGTGGGCAGGTGCTCCAAATCGAGGGCAAACATCATTTATTGTGGTAAAATCTGTAAAATGCAAGAGCACGTGGTGTCACACACAGCAATCCTCAACGGAGTCGCCATTAACCACGTGACAAGTCTGGTTAATCAATAACCCTGACGGCCACCCACAGGCCCAACTCAGTTATCGCATGCTGGTGTACACACATGCATTGATGTACTGCACAGCACATAAGGACTTTCACAAAACGACACTTTACTCCCTTGCTGCACGAGGAAATCATTAAAAGAGTGGTCCATTCTTAATGTGCCACACTATTATTCTTTGCCATTCAAACATTGATGGGACATGTTTGTGTTATTGCAATTGGCTGTGAATGACATGACTAGAACTGTATTCTATTAGGTGGGGTAAAGCCAGATTTTACCGATGAATGAGATCTGTCATGGGGCAGTTTGCACTAAGGTGGATTTTCGAACACACATCAGAGAGCTACACAGCACAAGAGTATGTATGACTGCATGTTTAACTTTTTCGCACCGATAGGGGAGCGGTAGCGTAGTGGTTAACGTTCTGCACTACGAACCTAGCGACCCGAGTTCTATTTCCGTTCAAGGCCGACAACAGGAATGATTGTCTGAACCGATCCTGGGCCTCTCCGAGGTCGACTCAGCCTCAAATGAGTACCTGGTGCGATATGTAAACATTTCCAGGTGTCGTGCTGGCCACCCACGCCCTTCATGTGCTGTCCCGGTCTTCATAAGTGCTCGACAGCACTTGCCCCAAAAGTATGTTACGCAGTCTTTGACTGTACAATCTTTATGCTTTAACGGCATTTCACAACAAATTCGTGACGGCAGGACGTTAAATACACGGGTTCAAGTGGCGGCATGCGTGGCAGCAGAAGTCAACTCACTGCCAGTTCCGCATCCACGCTCGTCACTGCCGTCGTGGCAGTCATCGTAGCCGTCGCACAGGAAGAGGCGAGGGACGCAGCGGCCGTTGGCGCAGGCGAAGAATTCGGTGGAGGAGCACTGCGGCGTGGGGGGCTCCAAGGGGTTGTCCGCGCACATTCGCCCGTCCTCGGCGAGACGCTTGCCGTACGGACAGCCACACACGCGCGCGCCGCTCGGGGCCGGAAAGCAGAAGTGGGAGCAGTCGCCGTTGGGATTCGCTGGCCGGTTGCAAGCATTGCTGCCTTTAAAGAGCAGAGTTATTACGACGTTACGAATGGTAAGTGGCATGGCGGAGTAAATCAGCACAGAGCCCGTGGATATGTACTTCCTTGGATGAGACGCGGCAAGGGGACACATGTTATCAGAAATCCGAAGGGAAGTGTGGATTTCCTTATGACCTTTATGTTGTAGCAATAGGTTTTTAACCTTTTATCTGGCACAAAAACTGACACGTAAAGGCTCCTTGAGGATCTTGCATTGAGATGTTTGGCCAATTCCATTCATGAGTGTTTGGCATGTGGGAGAAAACCTGCCTGGAGAAGAAAACCCATTTATACGAGAGGGTATCACGTGGAAGTATACACAGATTCAATAATCCATTGATGTGCTGCCATCTCCAAGCCGCTTCGCAGCGCGGGCCTACAATGCCTGGTATTCCCAAGCCATCTCCCATATCAGTACTAACCAGGCTACACTCTGTTTAGCTTTCGAGATCCGATGAGATCATGTGCATTCTGAGTCATTTGTTCGTAGCCAACGTCGTTACATTATTCTCAATATATATTTTTTTAAAATCTATATTGTCACAGTCTTGAGCATGTGTCTCGTGACTGTGCAGTGCTTACCTGTCTGTATGTCTGTGTCATAGACTTTCACATTCATGAGATATTGAATGCCTTGGCGGATGATTACTGCCTCCCCACCATCCATCTTCCGCACACGCACAATTGAATTGAGTCGCCAGTCCGAGAAATAGGCAAATCCTGCACAGTTTCAGTTCGGATGAGGGCATAAGAAGAAGAGGTTATGAGGTGAGAAGTATAAGAACCCTTGCTCCAACAAGTTCATTGTGGCTCAGAAGGCCTAGTGAATGGTGAACCACTGTACCTCCGTGAATGGAGATGCTAAATGGATGAGCGAGATGACTAATACGATCCAGTCGCTGTCGGTTTTGTCCATTGAAGTTGCTAAACTCGATGCGGTCAAAAAATGCATCCACCCAATACAACTTGGGGTTCCTGCAAGAGAAACACATGTCTTTACTTAAGGAGTTTGTCAATGAGCTGTTGGCTGTTCAGAGTGGTCATTCACAATTTGAATCTCTGCAGAGAAAATTAATGCTCATTACTGATATATGTCTCACCAGGGGCTCTGCCAGTCGATGGCCAGGCCATTAGGCCAGCCTAGGCTGGTGTTGACAATCGGGGTGGCATGAGAACCATCGCACCAGGCACGTACAATCTTGGCTGGCCGGTTCCAGTCACTGTAGAAAATGTACCTGAAAAATAGGGCGATCCACATCACCACAAACATTAAATATTACTTTTATTGTAAAAAATCTTTATGAAAAACACATTTTCACATATATATGGGACCTTTAACCAGTATAAGAAATTCTGAAAAAATAAAAATAGGCTATACCCTTTCTGGCAATAAAACATGAGGTATTAAGGTGTTCAAACACCAAATAGGCATATTGCAAGGCATCAAGTCTGCATTAGTCACACATACTTGTGGCAAAACACGAAAAAAAAGATGCTCTGATAATATATGCATTGTCTTTGAAATCGATTGGCCTTCACTAGGGATGTCCTTCTTTATGGCCTTGTCTCACCAGTGTTAAATCGGAGAAACGTCAAAAAGCGTCTAAACCATTATCCCATGTAAACATTTACTTGCGACAATAAATGATGTGCATTGCAAACATATCACTGGAACTATCTGTCTGAAATTCTTGTGTCTCTCTGAACGCGCATGGTGGGCGGGGCAGTGGTGGGCGGGGCAGTGGTGGGCAGGGCAGTGCTAACCCCTGCAGTGGGTGCACGACAATGGAGCGCGGGTTCTGCAGGTTCGAGAGGATGTTGCGGCGGGATTGGTCGATGAGCCGCATGACAGTGACCGCCCGGTTGTGCGTGTCGGTCCAGTACAGGTTCTTAGAGACCCAGTCGTAGGCCAGGGATTCCACGGACGAGACATCGCGCGACGTCAAGTTCACCCTCCCTGAGCGAGAAGAGTTGACGGACTCATGGGGTGTGTAACACAAACGTCAATGTGTTACCTGGTGTGAATTAGTCTTTTCGTGTTTGCTTGAATAGGTATGCCAATGATCACATCCTTTAAAAGCAATACTCCTTTTAAGGATTTAAATTATTTTTTTAAGTCTATAAAAATAGATAGCATTCATGTAAATGGTAAATAAAAGCGTTTTAACATTATGTCCAAATACTTTCAGAATATAGTATGCTCTATTTAGCCACAAATCAGCACAGGATGAGATATGTATGCAAAAGAATATCCTGCAGACCGCAGTCAACTGTGGCCGCGCGACATGCAAGAGGTCGAGAGAAAGAAACCCATCGAGCTGACCGGTGCCGTCGAGATTTTGCTGGAATATTTTCCCCTGAGATGTGTCGGAGACGATCACTCGCTGCGAGGCGGCATCGAAATCGATCCCGACAAAGGTCACAGGGCTGCCCATGACGGGGAGGATGACATCCTCTTGCTGGGACTGGTTGAGAGGGATGCCCCGCACAGATGTCATCGCGGAGAACAGCAGAAACTTGGTGACAGCTGTAACAGAATGCACAATCACAGTTGTCGTCATCATAATGATCAATTTCAATGGTCAATGATCATCATCACCATCAATTAGTCGCCTGCCTTGGTTAAGCCAAGCAGAATCTCTTATATATTGGTTTAGAGACATTTTACTTCATCAAGCATTTTGGGACAAACATGAACACTTGCAAATTGCAATAGTTTATACACATCTATTAACAAGTAGTTCAGAGCAGAAGATAAACAATAAACGTAAATTATAAAATACAAAATTACACAAACGTAGAAGAGTGTGGAAAGTGAACCTATGGACAATTGCCTTTTATAGAGACAGTTTTGTTTACAACAACAACAATCCCCCAACAAAAAATATATTCCTCTTCCATGTCTGCCTTGCAGGAAGTACGGAACTTGAGCCACTGCAAAAGTGAGGCCTGGCCTCACATCTGACACCCAAAGTGTAAATCCCAGACATGGCCACAGGGGGGGAGCCGTGGCTTACGGAAGCAGCGGAGGCCATCGGGCTGCAGGTCGAAGCCCACGCGGCATTTGCAGCGATAGCCGAGGCCCACGTTGTCCGTCCGGTGGCTGAGCACGCAGATCTGCTCACAGCCACCGTTATTCGGTCCGCACGGATTCCGCACTGCACAGTACCACGGACACGATACACACACACACACAAAATACGATCCCCACACGCCTCCGTTAGCTCAGACCTGGTTTCACTTTTTTTATGGCCTTCATCAGATCCAAACGTACAGTAACACCATTTAAATTACACATTTTAGTCATTTATTATTTCACTGCTAAACGAAGGTGTCGACATCTGTGGAAGTTTTTTGGGTGTTGATTGACCGTATTCCACCGTCGTGGTTTATGTGGAGCTGCAAAGAAAGCGGTGGCCCAGAACCAGTGAAGATATCACTCCCCCCTGCCGTTAGCCGTGACCGAGAATTGAATTAAGGTCATTGGGTTCACAGCGCTCATCTCCTTATATTAAATACCGGTACATGTCAACTAACATTGTCGATTTGGATATAGGTTTATTTGTTCATTTTATCCACTGACTTAAAAAAGTATAACATGGTCTAACTTACATTTGAATTTAAATGCTATGCTATTTAATAAACGTATTCACAGCTGAAGTTAACACCTTTTTTAAAGTCACATGTCATTACAGGTAGATATGGATGTGCGCGCCTGTGAGCCAGTGCTAGAGGTAAGAGTTAGTGGATTTCACAGATTTGCGAAACTCCAAAACTCGCTGGGATGTAAGATGGCCAGGCAATAGCAGCACGTAAAATGGATTTTTAAATCCATTTGAGTGGAGCTTAGAATGTTATCCCCGACGTGCCTATAAATAATGGAATTGGCAAAACATCTCGATACAGTGACCTATTGAAAAATAATCTGAGAACTCGGTGGAGGCTTTCCTCTTTAAAGGGAACCATCAAAATGGTCATTTTTTAAAAAAAATATGTGATTGCCTTCATACAATTCCAATTGTCATTCATGTAGTATTTAGGCATAACTGCATCTGAAGACGCTGCATTTGAACAGACTTCGTGACAGAAGCCACCGCCATATACCACCACCATATACATACATACATACACACCCTGGGGTTGGCGGAGTGAGTGGTGGACGATGACCCCATAAGGCTGAATATTGGAGCGGTGCACCACTTGGAGGTCACTCCCGTTGAAGACATTGACACGAGTCACCTCCATGCGCGTCCAGTCCGTGAAGTAGACGTAATGCTCAAATGTGGTGATGTCAAACGGGTGTGGAACATTCGCACCGCCACTCAGGATCGTTTTCCTGTGAGTGAGCGAGAGGGTGACTCGATGATAATGTAACAACACCAATTGAAAGCCACGCTCGTTATCTCACAGGCCTCGCAAAGTGAAATTTTCATGATTAAAAAAATTGTGGAAAGGGCAACTTATGAACCAGAAACAATTTATAATTAAAATATAATTAAGAAAGTGTGATGTAGTTAGAATATAATTAACCACAAATAAAAAAAACGACCCAATAATTTTTTTTTATTTCATGCAGAAACAGGGTTCAGTATTACTAGCATGGTTGCCACCTCTCCTGGCTTTCCCAAGATCGTCCTCTCTTGGGGATAACTACTTGGGAAATCCATAAGTCTTCCAGGTACAATGCAGTGCTACGTTTTTTGTAATTTGTGTGATAATTATAATACACCACGCATGACAACGTATTTACAATTAGTTTTTATCTATTCCAATAACGAGACTTCCCCTCCCCCCCCCTCCCGTTATAGTCCCTGGTTTTTATATCAAACCTCAGAAGTGGCAACCCTAATTACCAGTCAGTCCAAAGGACCGAGCATCAGTTCGGCTCAACACCTCTGTGGCTTAAAACGCTTTCAACAGGAGAGGCGTCGCACCTGTTCAGGCCATCGTAGGTGACACTCTCGATGTAGTCGAAGCGGTTGTCCACCCAGAAGACGCGCTGCAGCACAAAGTCGAGCGTGATGCCGGCGGGCCAGCCCAGCTTGGTGCGCACAAGGGCCAAGCGGTTGGTGCCGTCCATGTACGCTCGCTCCAACCGAGGGTTGCCCGACGCGTCGTCCCAGTCTGAGAAAAACATGTACCTGTACACACAGGTGTGTGTATGTATGTGTATGCAGAGTGGGGAGAGGTGGTGTAGCGGTTAGCGCGTCGCACTACGAACCCGGCGACCCGAGTTCGATTCCCGCTCACGCGGTCAACACCAGTAACGATTATCTGAATCGGTTCTGGGCCTCCCCTAGGTTGCCTCAGCCTCAAATTAGTACCTGCTGTGGTATGTAAAAATCGCTACTAGGGAGACAAAGGCAGCCAAGCGTGGTGCTGGCCATCCACCCCCTCGTGTGCCATGTCGGCCTATATAGGTGCTCGCTAACAGCGTTTGCTCCAACAGTTTGTTAAGGCTATATGGGAGATCTTTGTCTTTGCAGAGTGAGAAGTGGTGACCCAATGGTAATAATGCACTTCTCTATGATCCGAGCCACCTGGGTTCGCTGTCCAGCTACGGATATCACCAGTGACAAGCAGAACCTCAACCTGTTTTTGGTTGACGCAGCCTCAAATGAGGAACACGGCGCAATGCATGAACATTGCCACTGGGGAGACAAAGGTGGACAGGTGTGGTGTTGGCCAAAGCAAGAAGTAAACTGGATGTGGTGTAATTGGGTGCAGAAATATTTCGTAGCTTGCAGACCTGGCTAGACCCTACGAAAATTGAGCCCTTTATACAAGAGATATTCATCTTCAGTGAACTAAGATATAATCTCAGCCAATCCTTGTTCAATTCCTGGCCATGCATATTAATGGTAAATGTATATGAGCACCTCCCATTGAAAGTTATTTCATTGGTTCTTCATGTTCAGATCAGGTTGTGATCATTGAGTTTATTTTGCGTAGCTGATGCGGACATTCATGCTGAGCGATGACAACACAAGGGGAGAGCATAATCATCATCCGGCGACGTATCTCACCCGACGGTCGGGTCGAGAGCGATGCCACGGGGCCTCCCCAGATTCTCAGCGATGAGCGTTAGTCGGTTCGCTCCGTTCAGGTCAGTCACGTCGATACGGTCCACCGAGCTCTCCACAATGTACAGCTTGTTGCTAATCCAGTCCACGGCCAGGTTCTCGGGCATGTCCAGGGCCACTGAGAGCACCGTCTCCACTGCCAACGTGTCCATGTTTACCGAAAGTACCTGTTGCATAGCATAGACGTGACTTTAAAAGGGGGGGGAACTTTGCTGTGTCGGATGTAGACGTGCATCCCCCTGTGTCAAGGAGGGTATCCCCACACAGCGCTGATTTGGTGAAGGCACATAGACGGTGGGAGCGTGGCAGTGCAGCAAACAGAAGCTTGATATGCACTGCTCTTCGTCTATAACACCTGCTGTTGCATGATAGTTGCCCCTCTAAGCATGATCTGGGCTCTATCCTGCTTAGTTTCCGAGATCTGATAAAATGCCGTGTTTTGGTCATATGTGCTGTACAGTTTATCATGATTAATTTCACTGTTTATCGTACTTGTTAAGCTTTGAATTTATCATAATTTAGCTAAAGGAGACAGCAAACAAAATATAAAAAGGTTACTGGAATCTGTGGCAATCGTGGCTCAGATACACACTTTCGAGAACATCTATAAAGGTCTAGGTGTGAAACACACACTTGGCAGTAGAGATCATGATTCGATATCGGGTCATGATTGGATAGAATAATCTATTATTTTTTGACATTGCGATGAACGTATCAGCCACTGGTGGCTGCAAAGGTCAAGTGAACCCATCACATATAACACATAAAAAATTATTTTTAAGTAAAATATACAATTCTACGTATTTATCATGCGCTGAATGTATGTATATATGTTGAACTTATTTCGCACAGTACGTAACAAACCGTCCGAATCGGAGGTAAATAATGAATACTAATATATGAATTGAATAGAATGCCCTGCTCTTAATCATTAGTTAACCCACACACTGAACTCATCATCATAGCTATTTGCTTGAAATTGCAGCCAAGACCTGGTGTTATCACATGACCCAAATAGTGCCTCAGGTGTTTTATTGGGGGCACTGCATTGGACAGTGTTCAAATGTTCTCCTAGGCCAGGGGTCGGGAACCTTTTTGACTAAGAGAGCCATGAAAGCAAAAAATTTGGAAATTTATTTCAGTGAGAGCCATATAATATATTTTAAAAGTGAATTCAACTAAATGTCAGTATAATAAGCCTCTGAATTTATTCTTTTAAATAATGTTGTTATAACACTCACCATTAATGCGACTTCTCGTGCTGCATGGATTTGCTGATGTCTTTGTAGTCGGGTTGGTACTTGGTGAGGTTAAGCTGCATGCAAGCGTTGAGGCTTTCATCCGTTAAACGTGATCGTAGGTTGGACTTGATGTTTTTAAGATGTGAGAATGACTGCTCACATGCATACGTAGATCCAAACATGGTCAATACAGCAATACTCACACGCTGCAGTGTGTGGTATGTGACAGGAAGCGCGTTCCAAGTTTTGAGAATCAGCTGGTCTTCGGGTTGGAGTTTTTTCATTTCTGTCCACATGTGCTTGCTCGCCAACTCCGCTTTCTGTCGTGTGATTCTTTCCAAATCTTCATTCAGTGACTTGAACTTATTCACCCACATGTCTGAGGCCTTCAGGTCAGCCACTTCTGCTTCAAAATCTCTGACGGGGACACCAGGGATGTAATTCAGGTCGGCTGTGTTCAGTGAACACTCGTTTGGATGGGTGATGAACTTAAAAAGACGAGTGTGCTCACGAAATTCTCCAAAGCGTGCTTTGAAGGACTGTAGGAGACTGGATGTGCAGCCAGCTAGCTGGTGGAGATCAAGGTTTTGAATGGGCTCACTTGCTGTGCATGCATCTTTAAATTGGCTCAGTTTTTCAAAATGTAGTAAACGACCTGTTTCAAGATCCGTGATGAAAAGCTCCAGCTTGTTTTCAAAAGCAAATACAGCTTGTTGAAGGGATAACACTGTATTTCCAATGCCTTGCATTTTCACGTTGAGCTGGTTCAGATGTTCAGTCAGATCTACGAGATAGTAAAACTTGAGGAGCCACTCGGTGTCGGCTAGCTCAGGATGCCCGACGCCTTTCATTTCAAGGAAAGTCCGGATTTCGTTCAGGCAAGCCGCAAAACGGCTAAGCACCTTCCCTCTTGACAACCAACGCACATTGCTGTGCAAAAGCAGACCAGGATAGTTATTTACAACTTCATCCAGCAGTGTTTTAAACTAGCGATCATTTAAGGCTCGGGCAACAATAAAGTTGATCACACGAATGACCAGCGACATCACTTCGCCAAACTGCCTGTCACACATCTGAGCACAAAGTGCCTCCTGGTGTATAATGCAATGGAAACTTAGGATGGGTCTATTTTCATGTTCACGGAGAAGCGCCACAAATCCTTTGTTTTTCCCCACCATACACGGAGCACCATCAGTACACACTGAGAGAAGTTTATCCATAGGTAGACTTTTTTCTTGAGCAAACTCCATGAAAGACTTGAATAAATCCTCACCTCTTGTGGACCCTTTTAATGGCAGAACAGCAAGACTTTCTTCGCGCAGTGTGTCACCAACAGCATATCTTGCAATCACGCTGAACTGCGACAAATGGCTCACGTCTGTTGACTCATCCAAAGCCAGAGAAAAGAACGGCGCTGCATTTATGTCCTTCACTTGCGTTTCCTCCACTTTGTTTGCCATCACGATGGTACGATCATGAACAGTTCTTGCCGACAGAGGCATGTCTTGTATCCGTTTGATTATCTTGTCTTTGTTCGGAAGATCATCAAAAAGTTCATTGGCTACATCCAGCATGAACGTTTTAGCATACTCGCCATCTGTGAATGGTTTTCCGTTCCTCACTATTGCTAAAGAACCAGCAAAGCTAGCCGAATTATAGTCACCTTGCCGGGTCCATACGCGGAGTTGCTGCTGGCTAGCTTGCACCCTGCTCAGAAGCTCTTGGCACGCTTTCTTTCTGCTGTCTCCCGCAGGGTATTTTGATGCAAAGGTAGCGTGGCGCGTGTCGAAGTGCCGCTTTACATTCGACCGTTTCAACGATGTAATTTTGTCATTGCAAATTAGACACACCGCAGAACCCGCTCTCTCCACAAAGGCGAATTCTTCGGTCCATTCGTCCTGAAATGTACGATACTCGTCGTCTTTTTTTCTTTTCGCCATCTTCTTCGTCGAAGGGTTAGCTTTGAGCTAATGACCGAGCAGACGCAGTCTCAGACTGATTCAAAAGGGGGCGTTTACCTGTTTTACCCAGCAACGGCAAACGTAGGCCAGTATCATCCAATTAAAATAATGGACAATTGCTCCTGCAGCCCTGAACAGGACATGCGCAGTGAAAAATCGATGGATGGATTAAAACAAGTGAGAATATTTTGTTTTATCTGCGAGCCATATGCAATCATCAAAAGAGCCACATCTGGCTCGCGAGCCATAGGTTCCCGACCCCTGTCCTAGGCTCTTCCACGTTTACATTGTGATCATTCCTGAGCCTCCGCTTATTCACAATGTCACCAGCCTTTGCCTCCTCGGCTCTCACTTCTCTCCGAGTACATCAGTGTTTTAATTTGAAGGCTTGAAGGCAGTACCTGGTGGGAGTTGTTCATAAAGGAACCAGGTTTCTCAAGGCCAGTGGCATTTCCTGCCATTGTGCTGTATGGCTTCTGAATAAGCTTCCAAGAGCTCTCAACGCTTGAAGCGAATCATAGGACATCATGCCGAATAACACATGGTACTTAAAAAAGGTCACCCAATCTTGAAGTGGCCAGGTGGCTCGGAGGTCCGAGCTTTGCTGAGATTCTGGATTTCAATCGGGTTCTGAATTTATGGTGAGTTGATGGTCTCAGTCCAGTTACCAATGAGTCCGCAGAAAGAAAACTATCGCCGTAAAATTTGTTTTTGCGCTTAAAAAAAACATAGTGCATCGCATCATGAAGCTATTGTTACGCTACACCTTTCACAGTATTATTTTGGATGCGCTGAACGAACCTTGTTTTGCATGGTGTCAGTCCAGAAGACGCGGCGGAGGATGTAGTGGTAGTCAACACCTACGGCCACTCCACGGTTCTGCGAAGGCACCAGCACACGGACGGTGCGGCCCTGCAGGTCGCTCATCACGAGGTCCTTTCCGTTGGAGAAGAGGAGCGATGCAACGCCACCTTCGTCAACACAAGAGCAACGGCGTGAGTGGTGCTGCCCCCCAGGCCTTTAAAACATTCGAACACTGTGACGTGACACCCAAAGGACAATCAGGGTAATGTTTTTTGTGAAAATTAGAAAAACGTTTAAAAACTACATGTGCACACCAAAAACAACGTAATATGTACGCACTTGTTCTTGTTTTAAAAGTTTAATTACAAGTATGTAACCACACATCAAGTAATTGATTAAAAGTGATTATTATGCTCATGATACATCCATATGGTGTGAGAATCAATGAAAGTACAAATTATATTTTAAAAAATATGAAAATTATCTACCAATGTTACAATCAGGTGAACTGAGCAAACAAATAATAGAGGTAAGCAAATATAAACTGCAACATGTCGACTAAGTAACAACAGACTCACTGGTCACGTCAGCACGGCAGTGCTTGCCGTATTCGAGCAGGTAACCAGGGCTGCACTGGCACATGTGTCCTGCCGGGCGGTTCTCGCAAAACTGGTCGCACACTCCCCACATCTTGCAGTCGTCAAAATCTACAGGGGTCATGCAAAGAATTGACGATCACAAAAAAACACAACAAAGAGGACTCCAATCACAAACTCTGAGCAGTTAAAAACAAAACCAGCAAAGTAGTTTACATCCAGAGGTACATTTCTCTTTTAATTATTTCTGAGCCCCCCTCCCCGCCGCCGCCGCCCAAACTCATTGCAACCCGCACCGCTCCCCCCCCCCCTTTAGCCCCTCCCCTCCTCGACGGCCAACCCAGCTAAAACGATGGTCCGAGTATATCACGGGAATGTTGTCGTCTTGTCTGCTCACCCATGCAGGTGATGCTGTTGTTTGAGACGACGAAGCTGGGCGGGCAGTAGCAGGCACCACCCGCGGGCGAAGCGTGGCAGCGATATTCACAACTCAGGGCTCCGCAGTTCTCGATAGCTGCGATGTGTAAAGGTTAGACCGTTATTATCATAACATTCTGCAGCACTCTAAGGCATGTCAAATGAGGTACAAAACAAAGTATTTTGTTTTTCCACTCCCAAATGTGAGAGAGGTTTAACAACAACCAATGTTTGCCCTTTTTGTTAACATAAAACAGTGACATTGACACTTCTTCTTCTTCTGAAAGGTTTGAATGCGAGGGACTACTCACAGCAGGCGAGTCCAGCAGTGGAGTTGCTCTCATCTGTGCCGTGCGGGCAGTCGCGTCTCCCATCACAGACCTTCCTGAAGGGGATGCAGGCCTTGCTGCCAGGACATGGCCACTCCTCCGGGTAGCATTCTCTCTCCTCGCTCGCTGCACTCACAGTGAACAACCGATTGTAGCAAGCGTTTTAGTTTTTTTTCATGCAATATAAAATTGCGAGGTTTAACCTTATTTGATATGTAATGCAATATGCTGGAAGTGATATATGATGCACAAGCTTAAAATCTGAGAATAGGGTTCCCCCTTTTTTCTGGCAACAAAACAGGTGTTAAGATGTTAAAATACCAAGCTGAAACCTTTTACAAGGAATCATGTTTCCATTAAGCACAATGCTTGTGGTCAGAAAGAAAACAAAAAACATACTCTGATACTATATGCATTGTCTTTGAAACTGATTGGTCCACACCAGAGACAGCTTTCTTTTGAGCCTCGTCTCAAAACGGTGTTAGACCAGAGGACGCCAAAAGGTGTGGTAAGTTAACGTTTTGATTCATACAACACTTCTTACAAATCCGACTCCAACTACGTCACTATTTCCCACCTCTACTCTGAATAGAGCCAAAGCCCAAAAATGTTAGCTTACTGTTTCACTCATCGGGCAGTGTTCATGAAAATGGTGGTGCAATTTAAGCCTCTGGACAAATGATGGTAGTTTGTATTACTGCTGAATCGCACATTAATGTTCAAAGTTTGACATTGGTAGCTCACCACATCCTCTTTCATCGCTCCCATCAAAGCAGTCATCATCTCCATCACAGACCCAGCTCTGCAGGATGCAGCGGCCACTGGCGCAGGTAAACTGGTTACCCTGGCATGTCCCGTAAACTGCCACCAGAGTAAAGCCAAACGTCACCTTTACATTTGGGTTGTATCGGCAAACTCTCCTCATGCAAGATGCTCGATGTGTCAAGTGTGCGGTGTGTCATTCAATTGTACGCTTTCAAATACATTTAATTCACTATTTTCATTTTGGAAGTATATACTTTTTTTAATGCAATTGACCTGCACAGTAAACAAAAAAAATAAACATTGTTCCAGGCTATATATTATGCAACGTGGTTAGAAGTGTTGATTGGTAATAGCTCACCACAGCCATTTTCATCACTCCCATCTGTGCAGTCATCAATGTGGTCACAGCGATAGGACTGCGGGACGCATCTTTCATTCGCACACTGGAATTCACCCACTGGGCATCTTGCCGCTAGAAAAGTGAAAGGCAATTAAACGCTCTGTGGACCAAGTTAATCCAACAAAAATTATATTTATATGTTGCCTAACGTTAGCATTTTCACATCACAAGCTACAAATCACTACTGTTCTGGCAGAGTGCACTTACATAGCTAATAGTTGGGCATGGTGGCACATGCCTGCAAATTACAACAATGTGGAGTGATCGTTACTGGACCCCGGAGATTTTGTGAAACTTCTGAATCCACAAGCCTGTATGGTTGTTAATGGCTGGCAGTACGGCAAGTGGGTTTGTGGTCTAATATATGTTGCCCATTGAGTGTTATTCTCTCTTATGCACGAATATTATTGAAGTAATCTGGTTTCCTCCTACGCACAAACACTCATTAAAGGAACTGGCCAAACAATAAAATCCATCTCCCCCAGACTGCCTTAGGATTTAGTGAAATGTTCCTGGGTAAACACATTGACACCCCTGGTCCGTACCTGCCAACCCCCCCCCCTTCCCCTCCCCCTGGAGAAGCTCATGATCCAAACAGTGGCGACCAAATCCTGCAAGCTGCAACTCTACGAATCCCGGTCTCAAACGCACATGCTAAACAAACGTCACTACTTGGATGTTTAGGCTGTAAATGCTTAAGTAAGGTGAAGGAATCAATACGATCAATATATTATACAACGTTGTAATTATAGATAGGTGAACTTCATAACCAAGTAAGAGCCCATTGAGTCTCTTTGTATAGCGAGACCTGGGATTGGGTTAATCAAAAATGCAAATAACAGCGTATTAACAAGAAAACATTCAGAAAAAACACTTGAAAACATGCAGCATACGTAATATAATATCCTAGATATATAAATGACATTACATAAAATGAAACAAAACATGATATGGGTCCCTACAAAAAAAATTATGGAAAAAAAACATCTTCATAATTGCCAAATAGTGATAAATAGCATTATGAAATCTGAATGAGGTGGAAGAAACGCTAAATGTAGATGTCAGGTCAATTAGTGATCTACCACTCACTGATTCACTTTAATTAATCGCTCACCAGCGGTGAGTCACCTTCATATTACTCGTTTATCGCTCCTGCCATGGTTACAATTCACACGAACTCCGTTAATTAATTCTTCCACCCAAAATATTCAGTCCGGTCTAGCGGATTGACTATTTTGTCTTATCCATGCGATGTTCAAGCACCACACTGCAGGTGAAAACCCTTCTGAACTTCTCGACTTCGAAACCCCCCTCAATCTCTTTCCATAAGTCCTTTCAGCCTTGCTCATTTCAAGAAACGCGCTAACTCGCATCTATTACATCTTAAATAAGGGCGTATTGTTGCTGGCCGCTGGGCATTTTGTGACCTTTGGGCCCGTGGTCAGCAAACCGCGATTTCGTTCAAAACCTTCCTCGCATGTGCACGTGTGATTGAATTGGTTTGAGCTCATACAGCGGGGAAGGGGAGAGTGCATGCCACATACTGCAGTTCGCTTCGTCAGACAAGTCCCGACAGTTGACCACACCGTCGCACCGCTGCGCTGTGTTGAAGCACGCTCCGTTGGCGCAAGTCATCTCTGCGCATGTCGGGTACTCTGCACACCGGCGTCACATATTCAGCAGACAGCGGTGCACAATTGTGTCCTGCAATGTGTAAACTGTAGCATCCTTCCGTGACCTGCTTCATGGCACAAATAATTATTAACAATGCAGATCGCTATAAGATTGTTCATGATTGATTAACAATACATTAGTGACCTTTCGCAAATGTGGAGTTTTAGCATGATCTGTGATGATGTCGAATACGTGCGATTATTGTTGCAGGTTATGCTTACTGCACTGTTAAGGATCGATGAGACATGCGCTGATGTCGACGTGCATAATGCGTACATCTCACGTGTCAAGCAAAGTATGCATTTTTATTTTACTGGATGTATATGTTCCAAAATGTACTAAGCATGATATTAGCAAATATAAACAATGTCCAAAAGGTATGCTGTAGCAAGTACTAATAGGCAAAAAGTCTTGAGTCTCGTGAGCAAAGGTACTGTTTAAAGGGCTACTGCATTCGAAGGGACGTTGAGCGTGGTAAACTTTAAATAACGTTAAATACAACGTAAACAGTGACAGACGTGCAATGCACTTAGAAACATAGTATTTCCAGATCGAACGAATTCCCTTCGAGTGCACAAGCATGTTTGCCATGGAACTAAAAGGCCTATGGACATGCTGCCGACGCAGGAATTAAAGGAGCAAGAGGGAGACCGAGGGTGAGATGGAAGGAGAGAGCGGAACGAGATACGGCGGCAGCGGATGTCACTGGTGAAGGGGCGCAGAATATAAGTGCATGGCGAAGGAAGATCCGAACTGCCGAACCCATGGAACAATGCGACTTGAGACTTAGAAGGGTGAAGAGGTGTTTGTGGCCGTGCCCCGCACGCCCCCGTGAGTCAGCTGTGCAGCTCACGGCAGCTCTGCTCGTCGGAGCGGTCATCGCAGTCCTGGAAGTGGTCGCAGCGGAACGCGCTCTGGACGCAGTGTCCCGAAGCGCACGTGAAGTGGCTGCTTGAGCACGTGCTTCCAGCTGCGGTGGGGAGGGCGGAGAGGATCAGTACGAACAATGCAATAGTACTCCGGCTCTCGCATAATGTCCGTGATGCAGTCATTTTCAGTCTGTTGATGGTCGGCGATGCGGCAATCGACTCATCTCGACGAGCTGTATTCGATAACGGATTTTTTTTATGCTAATGTTTGGCATTTCGACATCGCGGAGTAGCACTGATTTCGGATTGATTGGTACTCAAGTCGTGAAGTACACCCCTGGAAAAAATAGTGTCCCAGAAATAAAATATTTCATTGCCTGGGCCATTTTGTTTTATTTGTTACCCCGGGGTACCGCTATAAGGATCAAATGTAACGTCTAAGCCGTACGTCAATACACTGATGGATGAAGGCCTCCCCATGTCCTATCAGTCATGGGAGCTGCGTGACCACACCTCACCATGCTGGTGGTCAGTGCGGGTTGGTGAAGGTGGTACCCATGACCATTTGGAATATCACTCGCCACTGACGTTAGCCCTGGCCAGGAATCGAACTCGGATGGCCGTGTTATAGCACAGTGTGATAACCGTTGAACCACCACTCCACTCCCTAATATAAACGTGACATAAGACATTTGTCGAGGCAGTGGCATCTGTGCTTTCCACCCAATCTCTTAACTCCGATAAAACGGCAGCACTTTTTCATTAACGAATCTTATCTACAGTGTTGTCGACTGGGCTAATGTGCAAATGGTAAGCAGTGAAAATTAAGACTTTGGGGGAGGCATTAGGGAGTGGTGGTGAATGAAATAAAGAACATGAGGTCTGACGGCTTTTGGAGCAGTGTTGTTACCAGCGGTGAATAAGCACAAAATAACAGAAAGAACTGCACATAAAATACCTGCAGAGAGACGGGAGTAGGGATGGAGTGGTCGTATGTCAGAGTTACGTGAAGAATGGTGTCATTAAAATACCTTCTTGCACTATTACAGTCTGCAAATGGATTTTTTACACATTTTATCGCATTAAACTAGTATACCTATGCATTCTATATGATAATAAAGAATGCAGCATTGATAACTAATTAATTAAATATAATCTCACCACTGAATTAAATGAGTAATTTGAAATTCATCCTAATAATGCATTCCCTCTGCACATTAACTTTAATAATAAATTGCATGACATTATTTGCATATTCTTGGTAGATTTTTAAATTGATGTTATTTCTGTACCCAGCCCAGCTCACCAATGGGCCTTAGTTCTACTCCTGTGATCCTTTCATGATTCTTCAGATTGAAAGACTGAGGAGGTAAATTAATTGTAATACTTGTAGGAGTCAGTTGTTATCGTTAGCTCCGATATAAAAAAAAACCCCTATAGAATGCCAACCACCAATCTGAATTAACAAATTCACAAATCATTGAAAAAAAATTTGGACAGAATAGTGCCATTTATAAATGTTCAGTTCTGTAGGATAAATGTATTTTATGGCAACATTTTTTCTTCTTCTAGGTTTGCTAATGTTAACATTGTTCTGGGTGATGATAATGCAGTGTGAGTTTTCAAACCTCTCTCAGAAGATAGATGCAACTTTAAATAATGTAATAGAATATGACATTACATCACTATTCCTGACAACTAGGGTGCTGCTTACACACCAAAACTCTCCCTGTTTAATGGCATGTGTGAGTGGGAAGCACTTTGATTGCAGCGTATGAAACACGGGACAGCTACGTATGGGCAGGAGACACGGACGACGGCAAGACTGAACTCACGGCAGTTCTGGTGCTCGTCTGATCTGTCCGCACAGTCCGCTTCTCCGTCACACACAAATGCGCGTGCGATGCACCGGTTGTCACTTCGACACCTGAACTGGAGCGTCGTACATGTTGCAGGGGCTGCAAATGCACAGAAGAAACGTTTCTGAATTTGCCTGCGACACGCACACACAAAATACTTCATCACATATTATAAATGCAGTTATGAAATGCATGTAATATTGGTCCAATAGACCAAAAATACCCTTGAGAGGGGCTCTCGAGGCCCTTCCAGCAACTGCTCAGGGCTGCACCTTAATCTTTGTCACGTTTTAGAGTATTTGGCTGCGGTATATTTTCACGTGATAAGCCAATTCGTTGAGCTATCATTTGTGGCCAGGTAGGTTCTGAGAAAAGAGCTATAGAGCTCAGTGGGCATCATCTAGTAAAATAAAAAAAATATATATAAATTGTGTAGTTTAGTTTATGTATTGTCGAATAATTATTATTTTAATATTGCTTTAATAAATCAACATGTCCACATTGCTAGTTGATGCTTTGAGTTTTATGATGAAATATAGTATTTCTTTCATGCAAAATCATGTGTAAACTATTGTGCAATATGCTATGCTTTCTGCCATAAAACCTAAATAAAGTAATCGATCATTTACTTAACTTTTACATGTATAGCCATGGCAGCAGTAATGAACCGGGGAGAGTGAGCCGGTGTGTTTCGTCATCTCAAACAAGGCTGCTCCTTGAACTGAAATGCTTTCCACTCTAATGAGGAGACAAGTGGTTCGGAGATCTTTGTTTTGAACAGGAATGTAATGAACCTGCTGCAGAAGCCCCCTCTGGCGCCTACCCTCTCCCCTGTTATGCTCCATTTCCAAACAAAAAATATCATGGCGGCTGCCATTGTACTCTGTCATATCCCCTCCTGAGTATCGATGGAAGCATTCGTCGTAATGAACGTGCGAAAGAAGAGCGGGACGCACAGCAGCCTCTCTCATCTGAGTCGTCGGAGCAGTCGTTGATGCTGTCGCAGACCCAGCTGCGGGGAATGCACGCGCCCGACCCACAGCGGAACTGCCCACTGTCGCAGCCTGGGTGGACAGACCAGCACATCATGCGTATACGTACATATATTATACACATATACCAAAGCAACTCTCCCATGTGATGTCCTGTTTTCAGGCAACATGCTGGAAGCTTCTTCACACGGACTGAATTCGTGCCAAATAACATGCAGTACAACCAGAAAATTAGCCCATCACACGTGTATATATGTATATCAGAGCAACTCTTCAATGCGATGGTATTTTCGGTTTTGCTGTGTAGCTCTCTGATATATTCTTTGGTTGTGCCGTGTGTCGTTCAGCATGATGTCCAACATTTTTCTGCATATGCTCAGAATTCAGTTGAATTCAGTTCCTGAAGACTCACAGCAAGCACATTGGAGACTGAAGCAGTATAGCACGACTTCAAACAAAAACCTCCTCTGGTGCAGGGAAATGGAATTAAAGTTTTTGGTCCAACAGAGTAGATTTGTATTTAATCATAACTCAAGAATTACAAGGGCAACATTTGAAACACACTGCCACCTCGATTACTATTCTATTTCGTATTTATAAAGGGCCCTTTGCAACCTGAAGCAATTTGTAATACATTTCACTCGTGTCAATAAATAGCATCATTGGTTAATCTTACAATGTAATCTACTTGCGCACATAGTATTTTTTGCATGCTTTTTTTAATCATTAAACAGGCGTTGTCAACCACATGTCAACCCTCCCTGTGCAGTGTCAGTCCTGCAGGCCGGTTGACAAAACTCCACCACCACGCGGGCCGGTGAAGGGCCCCGAGAGCCAGAACCAGGTCAGATGTCACTCGCCACCGATGTTAGCCCTGGCTGAGAATCAAACCCAGGTTTGCCGGTTCATAGTACATTTATTTAGAACTGCTTTTTTGTGTTTAGTTTGTTGCCCTTCCCCCCGAACCTCCGATTAGCACGGTTGGCTATGTACGGTGCGATAAAAGCTCAACATACATACATATACTGCATGATCCACCCTTTGATAATTATGAATGCAATGTGAAGGTCGTGTTGGATGAATTGTAAGCTTTTAAAGTAACAGTTGGCCATCCTTAGCTGCTGCTTACTACTAGTCTGCCTGCCTTGACCGCCCTGAAGTCATCGTGTTAATAATGATGGCGAGGTGAGTGCAGTTCTGCGGGTTAACTGTGTATACTATATACACTTTTCGTGAGCTCTTTGTAACGTTTGTTACTTTAGACTAGTCTATTAACTTACATTTGTATTTTTTATGGGTGCATCTAATGTGGGCATTTACGGGTTTTACAACAATCTTCACTAGTCTCCTGTACATTGAATAATTAACTTCACATTTTCTAATCCAGATAAGCTGACACACACTATCATTAGCTGAAGTGTTTGTGTCTCACTTATTATCAAAGATAACATTGATATCGTTAGATTTTATCCTTAAGTGGCACCGTTTACAAACAAAGTTGAATTTGTGTGTAAATCGGAATGCCGAAGTATTTGCTTATGTGTATCTGTTTACAGACTTAAGATTCCAAAATGTTTTCTGCAATAAAAGTGCCTTCGTTAAAATAACTGTAAAATAAAGTTCCGCGTACTTATTTCCTCTATGGCATAATGGCATCCACATTATATAGCATATGCATTTTTATGTATATGTCATTTATATGATATGTAAATATAAATCAATAAATGATGATTGCACGAACAAGTTATGCAAAAATCATACTTGTGAATTGCATTTAAAGATATGTATCAACCCGTACATTGCATTCTCTAAATATTAAAATTACCAATATGTACACTGATTTTTCATTGCTATTATTATTTTCTGAAACGTAGTTGCTGGGCACAGGCCCAAAATCCCCAAAACGTGAAGAGGCCAGTAACTGTCAGCACCATCAGAGGTACAACAGATAAAAGTTAACAACATTTCTTTATATTCTTAGTTTTTTCGGTAAAGTCACGTTGAAGAGAAACAACAAAATAACAAAATATATATAAAACAATAAAAAATTCTCACGACGTTTCGACCATAACTCAAACGGTCATCATCAGGTGTGTCGGTTTGCATAAATAAATAAATAAATAAATTTATGCAAACCGACACACCTGATGATGACCGTTTGAGTTATGGTCGAAACGTCGTGAGAATTTTTTATTGTTTTATATATATTTTGTTATTTTGTTGTTTCTCTTCAACGTGACTTTACCGAAAAAACTAAGAATATGAATTACTGCAGTCACGAAAGCTTTAAATCAAAACATTTCTTTAATTGAGCAAGAATAGAAGAGCCTGAGAAAAGAGAAGATGGGAAGGAATTCCAAAGTCGTGCAGTGCGAGGGAGGAAGCAGAAAGAGAAGAGTTTTGACATGCAGTGTGGTGGTTGAACACAGTGTGGATAAGACGCAAGAGTCAGTCTGGTCGGTGAAATCCCTCAACATTAAAGCAGGAATCAATAAGCGAAGTTTAGGAAATCGGTACCCATGGTATCAGAGTCATCAGGAGGCGACTGACGATCGTGAGCGAGTGACTGGAGGGAATTTGTGAGTGCTGGATCATCAACCTTCCTGACTGCTTTACGTTTTAATTATATGAAGTACAGTGAGATAGGAAGTGGGTGGTCCACCTTCGACGTGACGATAGTATTCCAACTTGGGCCGCATTTAGCAAACAGTTGTAAGTTTTTCATTGTAGAACATTAAGTTTGTTGTAAAGTGGACTTAGAACAGCTTGGATCTAGCACCGAATGACTACGCATTGACATTAAAGGCACGAATGAGAGCCATTGGGTCAAAAGCATTTTGTTCACTCCCCCAAAATTCTCCTTCCAGCCTGACCCCTTAACCTCCAATAGTCTGCTCACACACCCTTAATCATGCTTAGCAATGCTAAGTCTGGTGTCCTGAATCTAGACAAAAGTTTCAATGGTTCTTTCATAAATGCCTTCCTGACCTATCAATAATGATCGACGTATTGAAATATTTTTTTACTTGGGTAGAATATAATAAATACGGCACAGTATATCAGAATTATAACCACATGGCCTGAATGTCCACATTAATGTGACACCTAACAGTGGAGATATCTGCTAATAAAAACAAATGTTGTCTATTTTAGAGCATTATAATGTCTATTTCTCAATTCCCAACTAATGTTCTGACTTAGAAGGTAAATCCCCTTGCTTAAATATGTAAATAACCAACTCCTAACAAAACTGCTAGTTATTTTTTTTAATGATGAATGCCATTTTAAGACATAGCACCACACTTTTACAAATAAAACATTTAAATCCGTCCTATGTTTCTGACCAACTATGAAAATGATGATTTACTGTTAATATATTTGTTTCATGTTATTATCGTGCAGCGTGGCACGCGTCAACATCCCGCTGAATAATTGCGCTGCCCTTGGGTAGCGTGCAATGCCATTATAGATATGCTTTCGTTAAGCCTCCCGCACAGACACGTGTTCCTGCCAGCTGTCAAATTCGGCAGCCCCCTCCACCCCATGTGCCGCCATTCTGACAGCACTGTGCTATCTCTCAGGCCGGGGCTCTGGGATTCTGGTACCAGGCCTCTCCCTGTCTCCCGAAGGGGCCAATCCTACTGATAGCATCGTGCCAGGGAGGGGAATGTTACTGCCTGGTAGTTCCCTTTTGCTATAAATATGCATTACCTGGAATGCATCTGACTGATGGATGCCTTGAACTTTTGGGATGGAGGTAACTTTTGTGGAGCGTATTAAAACATTGTTTAAATTCTTGTCATATTTGACACCTGAGCCGTTACAAGATACTATTGCAAGTTTGTTTTTATTAGTAAGAGAGACATTATGTTTGCATAAACAGATATAATATATAATACATATAACACTGTTGGTGGGTGTTTACAGAACTTTGTGCCTGTGGAATGTTTTCCTTCTCAACAACTTTGAACATGACAAAGCAAAATAACGCTGCCAATAGAGTGCATGGTGTTAAGTTTAAACGTGATTCAGGTGGGAATAAAAACACATTCTTAAACAGTAATTTAAAACATTGATTCGCTAACCACATGGACCTTTGAACAATTCCTGTGGTTTTTTTTTAAGGGAAATAAATTACCAAAATCTATACCCCCCACGCCCCCCCCCCCCCCTGTTCCCTCCCCATTTAACCATTTACTTTGTTACCAATATCAGAAGAAACCCTACCAAGCACAAAGTTTTATGCGCCGTCAGCATAGCAAGGGTTAATTATTCATGGAACACTTAATCGTGTGAACCATACCGATCTAGCTAGACTCCCAAAATTTGCATAACGGTCAATTAACCGTTCATTGATCAATACAACTATTTACAAACATTCTCCCGTATGTTGTACTCAAAACGTTATCACCATAAAATTATAGATTAAAAATTAGTGATCTGCATCACTGTCATCCGCTTGTGTCCAATTAGCACAGAAGCACATAATAATGTGGCTCTGCATAATGAAATTGACTCAAGAAAGCATACATTTTAAAATAACATTGTTAGTTTAACGCGTAGGCTTTCGCGACCAATATCGCCCATAATACAGATTTTTTTTAGGTTAGATCGCGTAAATATCTAACTGTGTCGTTAAACCCGCCACCACCGGACACAGCCAATTAATAAGGTTTGTCACGTAAACAGAACATGCCAATTCGCTACAAGTACAGCACACCGGTGTGTTGGAGAGCCAAGCCACACATTTGCAATCTGAGTATGACGTTTCGCCAGTAATTGATTAAGCTAATTGTAATTACTGGTGATACGTCATACTCAGATTGTAAATGTTTTGGCTTGGCTCTCCAACACACCGGTGTGCTGTACAAGTGACGAACTGGAATGTTCTGTTTACGTGACAAACCTTACTAATTGGCTGTGTCGGGTGGTGACGGGTTTAACGACACATTTATATATTTATGGGATCTAACCCAAAAAAACTGTATTATGAATAACATTGTTTTAAGTTATTGCAACCTGCAAGGGTTTGTTGTATACACCATACCTGTCAACCCCTTATCAGTGCCTACCTTATTACAGACCAATTCAGACCTTCTTGGTCACCCCGTGCCTATATAAATCTCAACGTTCATCCTGCAAAGCCCGTATTGAAACGGCTGTGCACCTTTTAGACCTAAAACTCAATTTCCCTGTAGAAGAATCCGGGTAAACCGTATGGGTTGACAGGTATGTATACACGTATAATTCAGAGGTTACCCTGGTTTTTTTCAACACTAGAAATTGTAGAACACACGAGACAATGTGTATACTATATACTTAAAAATGCTGTACTAATATATTTTGCATTCTCAAATTCTAATGAGAAATGTATAGACAAATGTATGATATTAATAACAAATCAGACATATGGTGCCGTTTGTCCAGGGATCACTGTGATTATGATCACACAATGATCATAAAAGAATATGAGCATTAAATATTGTTACATTTCTACACATAATTTTTTACCACATTCATAAAAATCTATCGTAGCTATAACAAAAATTTGCAGCCCTTTGTCAGTCCACTGCGAAAGAGGGTCTGCCTATGCTGGGTCGGTCATGTGGGTTGTTTGACCATACTTCATCACGCTGGTCTCTCTGCAGGTTGGTGAAGAACTGGTTCACTTATCAGTAGTATAATTAAGCACTGATGTTAGCCATTGGCAGGAATCAACGAAGCTCACCAGGTTCATAGCATCCTGAACTAACCGCACCACTTTTCGCATAATTAACTGACATACATGTTTCACTGGTCCCTATCCTACAGAACATTTAAGCACTACCCACCAGCATAACAATGCAACATATTTTTCTCTTCCTTGCAAAATCAGCCATTGATTTCCTCTTTCATACATAATGCAGGTTCCTGGTAAGACCATTTACATATAAATAGCGAAATGCTTGCTACTGGCTTAATAGACAAACAGATAAAGGGATTAAGACTGTGGGTCTAGTCGTGTGTATTCAACATGTCAGTTGGCAAATAAGGTTAATGAGTTACTACTCAGTAATTAAAAGAATATATGTGGTGACATCAATAATCAATGGGTCTATCTTGGCAACCTTGGTAGCAGTGCTATTACAATCAGCACACATTTCTATCTCTTCGATAATCCTCACACATAAATTTAGTATTATGTTTGAATTAATCGTTCCATTTAAATTTCGATTTAAATTTGATTTCTACTAATGTATTGTGTACATGTAAAAGAAAAATAATCTCAGCTTCCCTGAATAAACTGTGAATACAATTTAAAACGTAGGATTTCGCAACCAATATTACCCATAATAGAGGTTTTTGGGCTAGATTGCGTAAATATAATTGGCTGATTCAGGTGGTGGCGGGTTTAACGACACATTTATATTCACGTGATCTAATCCAAAACCCTCGATGATAGTTAATACAATAGCAGACAACCTACCACCATAATTCTTTGACCTTATTCATGACAAACTGTTATTCATTACCCTGTGGACTTTATACTTGGACCTGCTGACACAAATTATTTCTCAACGTACCCTTGATGAGATATAAAGTGGGGTTAATTTGACGAAGCAGCAATGTATTGCGTCAAAACGATTTCAATTTCAAGCCAATATTTTGCAGTTAGTTTTTGAAACAGCTTTGAATTTACTACACTGTATGAAACATCACGTAAAATAATCACATCTATTCACACTTACTGATAATGCATCCAACAAGGAACTGTTAATTCTTTATACACCTGTATTTGAATATTCTAAATATTAAGTTTTCCTAGCTCATGTATTATTTTAGAACTAAAGTAACTAATAACTACATTATACTAGAATAGGAAAATTGCATCTCAAACAATGGTTAAAAGTTTCCTTATTGTATTAGTTGCATAAACTAGACAGATAAAGTAAATGTTAGTGTTTTATGCAACACATAAAAAGAATATGATTTAGGTTGATGATTTTTAAATGTCAATTATATTAAAAGCGATATTCACACTTAGAGCAGATTTGGAATGTTTGCAATAAATATCCTGTAGCATACATGTAACACTGATTCGTTTTTATCGCTTCGAAACTCCTCTGAGTGTTTTTTTTACCGCACCTGCAAAAAAAAACATCAACTAATTATGACTGCTTTTGTATTTGCTTTGCACTCAAAACAGCCACAGCACAAACTTACCAGGGACCTGCCGTGTGTAATTTTACAAGACACTACTGGTACCCGCTAAATCTGCTAACGCCTGCATCATCTCCTTACCTTGAACAGCTCCACTGAAAATACTGCAAACGACCACGACAATTATGAGGAGGTGGCCAGCCATTACAGCTGTCACACCAACTCTTTGAGATGATTTTGTTTCCACGCTAAGGTCAGAATGAAATTCTGCTTGCTGAGCTAACACATAGGGCCGGATAGAGTTGGGTGACCGCCCCCTCCAGCAGAGGCACGTCTCCTTGGCGTCCTGCAGAGTAGTATCTTGGGGAGATCGTGAGTGTGGGTGCAAGATGCACTGGCATCTCGGCCTTATTTGAGGGAGGTCGAGATGTTTAAGACCCGCCCCCAATTTGACCTCCCCCTGCATGCGACGGACTCCCTCCATGAGCTATTCTCTACCCCCCCACCACCACCGCCCCGAACACCACAAACTGCCTCCCTTCCCCTCCAATAAATATCTAAGCCATGCCATCAAACGGGAGGCCAGGATTAAACAGTGGTGCCACAACAAGTTAATGACACACTTCATTTTCCACAACTGTACTGTACTCCACTTTCTTACGACTAAATATAATTAAGTAAAAACGAGCTTTTTTAAAAAGGTCGCCCTTTAAGTGAAGTCATCTCGGAATTCCAAAATCTGTCTCGCGAATGTTCTAAATTGGTCCTTGCATACAAATGCAAAGCAACGACAATGTTCACAGCAAGCCTCGTATTTTATTTTTTTATTATTATGTTCAACGTTCGGTTTTCAGTTCCGTTTATTAGATATAGCCCTGTGAGCCATGCGGCTCTTGACTCGGGTGCAACTGCAACAAACAAAAACATGAACAAGAAACACATCTTAAAGTGACCACACGCAACAGAAAAATCCAGGAAAAAAACAGCAAAGTCTTCCAGAAAAAAACACCGTATTTCTACGCTGTGTGCCAAAAATCCCAGTGGGATGCAAGTCAAACAATAACAACCATAAGACAATTTACATTAAAGTTATCAGGCTAACTCTGTACTACAACAAACAAACACGGCTAAACCAAGACGTTTTCAAAATCACCAACAGTGATCATAGGAACTGTGATTCAAATTTAACAATAAACGATATGCATAACATGTACGACCAAACTTTGCAGCCGCGTTAGCTGGGCTGCATTGAGCCACTCCATAACAGCAGGAGCATCGGTAGCAGTATCAACATTTTTCACTACACCTTTAAAGATCAGCACACTCTAGTCGTTGTGAAAGAAATAAAAAAATCGGCGTGTCCGCGTCATTGGGCACATTTTCTTTGTTTTTTTTTTTAACATTCAAGGAGTCATTGAGGGAGGGTCGCGTGTGTTGGACGAGAGGAGTGGGGGCTGAGAAGAGTAGGGCCCCGCGAGACGCGTGGTACGGCACGGTACCAAAATCCGTCCCGGGCGCGCTCCAGTGGAGAGGGGAGCAAGCAAGCTCTGTCTCTCTCAACAAGAATTCACGCCGCTCGTGCAAACCGCAACCGACGCAACTCGTTTGGCTTTCTTACCGAGGGTGAGAATAGCCTAATTAAAAGCGCCGTTCATGCAAATAGCTTCTCTTAAGGAATTCATGTTTTTTTTTACAACAATTTTCTTTATTCGTGTTTTCCACAGCACAGTGCAATTCCAGCACACACAAAAAAAACGGTCACGAGCATTTAAGCACTTGTTTTTTGTGATCTTACCCGCTTTTTATTGAGAAAATATATGAATGAGTAGAGTATTGTTTTTTTTCAAATAAACAAGGGGGGGGGTACCAGTGGGGGAGAGGGGGGTGGGTGCTTAAAATAAAAAAAAACATTTTAATCCAGGTGTTCTCTTCATCATCGTTCAAATACATGTTTTCTCTGTGAGAGGTGAACACAAAAATTCCTGAATGAACGTCCCTCTATATTGTGTTTACGTGATTCCCTTTTCTAAAAAAATAAACATGGTTAGCTTTGACTTAACATCTTTTATGATGCGATTAATAATAACTATTATAACATACTATTTCCCTATATCATTGTTAAGATGTACGTATGCATCTGGTCAAACCTTTCGCAAATAATAAACATAACGTCTGATAATGTGTGGCCCTGCCCCTCCTCTCTTAGAGCTGCCAGTTTGTAATCGGATGAAGAGGGCTCAGCATGGTGCCTGTAGTTACAACTGGTGTAAGGTTCAGAGCTGTTTTACCCTGTGATTCTGAAAATTCCTCAGGTACTTTTCTGGGAATCACAGGGTAGTTCCATTTACTGCAATGCAATCATTAACTCGCAACTCATTACAGATGTTAGTGTCAGCGTCACAGCAATCTGGACCTACAGACAAAACGTGTCACCAGAAGAAATAATAAGCCAGGTGACAAGGCAAACCAACACCCAGTTAAACACTCACCATAATAATTTGTATGGCCCAGATTCCATAATTATAGTATTCTGCGGTACTATCTGTTACTTGTTCGTTTGCAGATTTAGGAAGAACATTTGTGGAAGAGTTGTGGAAAACAAAACTCGTTTTTCAGGTTTATTGAACATAAATACATTTACTGTTCTATTATAAAGTTAATATGCATCTGGGGTATGAAAGAATAGTTCCATCACGTTATAATATTCAGTCAAAAAGATACAAATCTAGGGGAAATATTACATTTATAAATCCAATGTCAATACAGTTAACACCCACCGAAAAGCATTTGCATTTGACGGTGAGAAAACTGTTGTTCGTGGTTATTAAAATAAAGTAAAATAAAGTAATACATATTGCCAGTGGTTATTATATATTACATTTATGGGAAGGCCTGTTTTTAATTGGTTAATAATGCATCCCTAAAAACTGAATATTTTAAAGTGGTGCATCCTTGCTGTGCTCTATGGCAAAATGGAATATTTCACTCAAATCGTAAATCTGCCCGAAAAGAATAATAACCAACATTACAAACTTAATTAAATGGAACACGGCCAGCCATTAAACTTGAGCTTTCTTTCTGACAAATAATTTATATGCGACAAATATAATTATGATTAATACATACTTATATTTGTTCCATTTTGTCATCCATTATTGCTCATGTACGCAATCATAACACAATGTCTCACACCTGCGCCTCAGCAAAAGTGCCAAAAGCCATTTCCAATTTTTTCGAGACGACCATAATGCTCGCGTAATTAACGTATAGTTTCATTTTAAACAAGGCAATCCGTTTGATATTGGAGCACACCTGCCCATAAATACAACAGTAACCTCAATTTAGCAAAAGACAAGCAAGAAATGTGACTAATAGTTAAAATTGTGAACATTTTAAGATTAAAGGAATCTTGCATTGCACATCTTTCAAACTTGGTCATAGCCGATTGCTTTCAGGTGTAAATAATTAGCCTCGCATTGTGCTGCTATGCAGTTAAAAGGTAATTGAAGCTTGGCAGACTCGTCTGTGCAGGTTTGTGTAGTGGGGAGGGTTCATTTTGCTGAGTTATTCAACAGCTAATGCGAAGAACTCCAGTATTCCTGCATCGTGTGAGTGTTGTTTCCCTTGCCAACAAATTCTGAAACTACACAATAATGCATGATATACTTGAAAGTGTACCTGTATTACTTTGCATTGCTAAATAATATGGGCATGAGGTGTACCATAATCATGATTGAGTTGTTTTGCAATTCTGTAAATTGTACACTGGATAGAAAATTACCCTGCAATGTACACCCCTTTTCCCGTTTTCCATGATATATTAACCAAAAAACTACAGCCATGTAGATCATATGCATTTTAAAATGGAAGTAAGCACCATAAAGTTGAGTATAAATAATAACTTATCTATCACGCATTTTTTTTATTGATGTTACGTTTCTCCATCTGAACAGAGAATTAACTGGGCTAGAGAGTGTTTTAAATAGGCTCGCACATGTTCTAATCCATTCAAACATCACTGTAAGTGCTTGTACTTTACATGTCAATCTGATCCAACTTTTCTGTCCTGTGAGAACCATAAAAGTGAGAGAGAGAGAAAAAGCTCCACAAACTTAGTTTGCAGTGCATCGCTCGAGCAGCCTACATTCACAGATTAATCAGTATTCTGCAAAGTGAAACAATGTTTCCAATAGTGTTTGCAAAACAATGGTCGGTTACTGAAATGTATAATACCAAGCCATAAGTGAGCTACGGGATAGCAGTTGAAATTGCTTGAAGGCAATGCCGAAGCCAAGTGCAGAAAAGGAACACCTGTTGGGGAATGGAAAAAAGCATTTTACACACAATAATAATAATGTATGGTACGGTCCTTTGGCACACGGAACAATGGATCCAGAAACCAGTTTCATTCTTCGCCACGGCTAACAACACCGATGCGCATAGCTCTCGGATGTTTTGGGGTTTTGCGGCCAATTTGGCATGATGTCCGACGTTTTGCAGGCAACAATGCTACATAATCTAGCCGGTGAAATTCTTCAATACGTTCCTAATTAGAAGCTCCCAACACATGGAGCGAAACGGGGCACATGATGTCAAAACAATACACGGTAACAACCTGAAAACACATCAGAGAGCCACACATCACACCAGCCAAAAAAAAAACCTACGCAGTAGAATCAGTGGTGAAGTAATATGTGACCTGGTTCACAGGCTGCCCACATCCCTTTACTGACCAGCGATCTGGTCAAACAACCCCCGTGATCAAAACTGCATAGGGCGCGCCCTTCGTCCAGAATTGTATTTAGAAACCGACAAGACAGTGATGGATGTGTGTGTTTGTATTCCCGTGCAATGCGAAATACTTGTGAGCGGAGTAACGGCCAATGTGTGTGCTCGGCCTCTGTATGGGCTGTAAATTATTGTTATTACTTAATAATGGCAGTTACTTACCCAGAAAAGCCTCACTTAAGCTCAATAGTTGTTGTTTTTCTCCAGCAGGGTCAACCTGTATTGGGAAGCTTGGACAGCGCCATTTTTTGAGTGTTTGGTATGTAGTAGGAAATCATCAGAGAACCAGGAGAAAACTCGAGCATACCAAGGATGTGTACTTCATAGCTCCACACACATCGTTTAATTTACACGCAGACCCACTGCAGTAAATCTATATAGTACGTGGACCGAGACAATTTGCTGTACTGCCACCTACTGGTCACCAAGCGACTTGTTGCCCCTCGCCTTGCGTCGCATGGCAATTAATCAATGCCTGGTGGTGGTTCACCCGTTCAAGTGCTCACTCTGCTAGGTTAAACTAGAACGGGCGTGCATTCTGGGTGATTTGGTTACAGGCAAACATTGCACGGCGTCGTTTAATTACAATCTTCCACCTACACCCACATATTGTATGTCCTGTGCGTATGTTGAACTTGGTTCGCACCGTCCGTAGCCAACCGTGCCAATCGGAGGTGCTTATCCGAGTTGTTATGGGATGTAGTGTGAAGTATTTTGTACGATTGGGAACCTCGATAAGTTAGAAAATGTTTATCCCCATTTTGCATTTCTCCCGAGTTTCTTGAAATTCAGACTGCACACCATGGCCAACTGATTAAACTCAAGTGGTCAAACACAGCTGACTTAGCAGTCTACACAAACTCTAACTCCAGCGCCAAGTCCGTTAGGTACCGTGAGTCAGCTGTTGTGAGGACCACATCACAGCGCATTTTCCCACAGCAAGGCATAGCTTTTAAACCGGTATGTTTGCGGTGAGATAATACCACGTGTTTGAAATGTTTTAACCATAAGGTAAGCAGATATATACAGTGCTGCGTATGTTCCAACACAATGTTGAGTAACGACGATATTGTCACCGTTAAAACTGGAGAAATGACATGTTGCGTTTTCTCCTTCAACCATACCGATTCAAGCCACGCTCTCGACAATGAAGCCCGCCGTCAAAAAGGTCGTGAGAAATGCCCCTTCGGGCCCCAAGACAAAGACGAAAGTGGCCAAGTCGGAGGAGAAACGACAGCAAGCGGCAAAAACCGTGAAAAATTCTCAGGCTGGCAGAAAAAAAGGTCAGACACAAGAATAAATGTCTTACCGCCGCCGCCCCATCCACGCTGACAACCCGTGTTCGTCACCGTGAAAGTGTAACACATTGCCTGTGATGTGAACTTCGATATTTGTATAAACGGCAAGCAAATACTGCAAAATGGGGCAGCTTGAATAATGCAATGCGCGTTTAGTATGTAGTGTTGTACGGTATTATGGAGAGAGAAAAAAATCAGTGTTAGCAGTACCTCATCTGTAAGACAATGCCTTGAGTAATTATTTTAATCCGGAATATCCAATCATCGCCCCTAATCGTGTAATAATGTACTCTCAATGCGCTGCTAAGTTTATAATTGCAGCTGTTGGATGTCGCGGCCAGCAGGTGGCAATACATTACTGGAACAGGAGGGCACTGAAACATCACCTGCAGAATTTGGTTTGGGAGACATTGGAGGACAAAAATAGCCAAGGCTACATTTAATGCAGAAGCATATGCAGTTAAACCTGCTGCAAAGGGCAATAGGTAAATGTCTAATATTAACGTATCGAAAAATTACCTCCACAGCTGTTGCCACCACTGGCTTGTCAGAATTGCAAACAGTAAGAGGCGATTAATAATCACGATGTCCATGTAACGTGACCTGCTGCAAGACTCGGGGGGGCTTGAAAGATTAGTTTAATAATACGACAACATGCCACCCTGCATTTCATTCCCTACAACGGCGAGCTCCTTTTGTAATTACAGATGATCAAATTGACAGGATATTAAGGCAAGCTGTATCCTATTACGCACGTATTATTGTGGCGATTTAGCGTACTATATATCTATTTTTGTAAACCTATTTAACCCACGTTGTCCATCGTGTGACCGTCCGGCCCCCTCCTCATCCCCAATAGCACCCTCCCAGCTGCCCAGGCAGGGTGTTCCCCAACTCTCCTCCCACGCTGTCGCCACCGACTGCTACGCGGCGGCGGCGGAGGCGGGGAAGGTGGTGCCTTCGGCCAGGGGATTGCGCGGTGGCGTGCGGCCACCGCGTGCCAGAGGCAAGGTTCTCGCCCCTGTTGCGCAGGGTTCTGTTGCCGCACGAACACCAACGCCGCCGGGCATGGGTCCACTCGGAGGAGTGCACGCAGCTATGGAAACTGTAACCATGATAACAGTTCCCTGGCGACCCCATTCCTAATCTTCAAACAGGGCAGAGTGGATTAGGGCACTCGCCTGTACAAATGACGGGGCACGTTGGTAGGGGGCGCAATGGTTGCGCGTTGGCTCGATGCAAGAAGCCCTCTGTTATCCTCAACCCCATGGTGTTTGTGCTACCAGTGTGGGCTGCAGACCTCGCAGCAATTGATTCTGGCGTGGTGTAAAAAACACAATCGCCGTTTTGTGTTGTTTAACCTGTAAAATTAATCATGCATACATGGTCATAATCGTATGTCCGCAAAATGCGCATGCGAATAATGTAAAGCATTACAGCACCGTGTATTTACCTGGCCAACCGTTATAGCCATTAGTATTCCACGTCAATTTCAAAGCACATTTTAAAGGGAGCTGTGAAGGTAATTTTAGAAGCTCTCACGCGACGTGTCTTACGGAGCAAGTGGGGCAGTTTCCTGGCGCACCGCTCTCCGGATCCACAGCACAGATTCAAATCCTACAGCACAGATTCAAATCCCACATGCCACAGATGTAATAATGCATGGCCGAGACATAACTGCTTTGGTAACGACAGTTGTATTCATGCCTGATGAAAATTTGACATCCACGCTTTTCTGCCATAGGGATCATTTGACCACACTTTGATCATGTCTGTCCGCAAGGCATGGGAAGGCTTTCATGCCATAGGCATAGGGGATTAACAAAATGGATGTAAATTATCGTACACTTTTTAGTGCTGCATTTATGGTCTTCAAAGTATAATTCTTAAAACCATCATATCAACACATGTCCAGTATATGAAATGTTTTTTATTGCATTTTTTCAAATTGCATCACAAAATATATTTATGAAGCATAATATATCACAATACTATACAGTAAAGCAGGTACACCATGTTGGTTAGGATAGACATAATTAGGAATTGGGAGAGAAAAAAACAGCTTCATACTTTTATCATCAGCAGCCATGATCAAACCACTGCTTGATGAAGACCTTCCCAAAGCCGTCACCTTCTCAGTCCTGCGATGTAACATTTCTGTAACGCCCTCGGGCAATGCTTGTATCGAGTGCCCAACGTTTTTACACAAGGATTAGTGCTACCACCCAAAATAGTGTGCATGTGTTAAATTAAACACGTATGCAGTATTTGATTTACATGACATGTATTTTTTTTGTAATATTACATTTACAGGTCTTAACCACCATGGGATTACAGTGATGGATCAGAGTTGGCTGCACGGTGCTAAAGAGTCGTCAAATATCGATCAGGGGCTAAGCCAGACGATTACAGACAGAGCCGAAAAATCTGGGAACCACATCGTTGAAAAGGAGGACGGTACCAACAGCACCAGCCACCAGGTGTCACCGTCAAAAACCCACACAGTGAGAGAATTGCTTGTGGAGCTCAAATCCTTGCTCACAGGACAAGGTAAAGGATTACTTTTTATCTGCATGCACTCTACATTCAGACCTCTAGTGTTGTGTCAGCTGGCATTCGTACAAACAACATAGCGAGCATTGCTGGTTTTTTTCCTTCCAAAGCCCTCTTTAACACCCATCTGGCAATTCACACTGAGGAGTCCTTCCTGTATATTGTATGCCTGCAGCAAATACAGTATACAGGTTGACCCATGTGTATATATCGGTACCCCACAAAAATGATCGGGACAAATTCTGGAGAAACAATATTTTCATTCCGAGCCTGTCTCTTACCAATCTCAATACACGTGCAGTATATTACGTCTTTGAACACTCTTTCCAAAATATAACACTGTCGCATTCACCATATTTCATCACCTGCGAGGACGAAAGAGGGTAATTAGAAATCAGGTGTGGAATCAATAATCAATCAATAATCCTTTGGGTCTTTCGGTAAAGTCATGTAGATGGGTTCAAAGCCGTCACCTTCCCAGTCCTGCTTTAAGTCAAGATTTGGAATCAATAAATGTATGTATCACTAGGTATATATACTGTACCATGTTTTACAGATTATAAGACACTGGAGAGTGAGAGACACCCCAAACCTGTGCTCAATGCCAATAAAGTTATACAAATCTGGTCACACGTACAAACCACATAAGACACACCCCCCAACTACAACTTTTGCTTAACATTAAAGGGGGGGGGGGGATATGCACATTATGGTTTCATATTTGTGAAACTACAAATTGATCTCTTTTATATCAATCTTGATGGTTTGTATATTTGAAGATAGATTATATGTGCACACTATACCTTCAAGTGGAATTATAATTACCATCGCTATCAGCTGACCCTTACAAAAAAGCATGGAATGCAGTCATTCCCAAAGTGTCAGGGGGTTGTTTGACCATACTTCACCACACCCATTTGGATGGATTGGTAGAGGTGAGTTCACAACCCGTTAACATATCAATCCCCACAAATGTTAGCCGTGATCAGGAAATAAACTGAGGTCACCATGTTTTGTAGCAACTAGACACCACCCACCTACTACTGAATAGCTGAGAAAGGAAAATAGACTCCTCCTGCGATATATAACACGAAATGGAGGACTAGTCACCAACTCCTACAAGTAGGGAAAGGTTGAAGGCAGTGGTGTAAAGCAGGTCTGGTTTTATAGGTTGGGCTACGTGTTAAACATTATTCTCTCAAGCTTTTCCCATATGTTGCTCTCTCAGGAGTTGATTTGGCTGCAAAATTATTTCGTGTCAAATTGAAGTAAACTATGACCTTCCAGGACACAGGATAACTGAACTCGTACAGTAGCTACATCTACATTTTATATATAAAACATAGCTGAAAATAATTGAATTTTTTTGTCATGCACGTGCGATAATTTTACTGCCAGCTCAACAATTATTTAGATTAATAAGGCTTCCTTAAGCAATGGACCTTCAATCGCTGAGCATGGTGAAGGACGAAAATAAGTGAGAAGTAACCGGGGAGAGAAATCCTAAAAGAGACAAGATAGGGAACTGAGAGAAAGCCTTTTAAACAGGTGGGTCGTCAACATGGACTTAAAAGTCTCCATTGACTACGAATTCCCCAACCTCTTCAAGGGTATGGAATTTTGGAGGCTGGGCACTCTACAAACAGAAGCCGTTCCCGTCGCCCCAGGCTCGAAACGTGGGGCATGGGTACCACGAGTAGGGCACGATCGATGGATCTCATTGGAGTGTACAGTTGAATTCACTCCTGAATGTGTGGTGGAGCAAGCCCATCTAAGAAAAACCAATAGACAAATAGTGCAAGAGAAAATAGGAGATGAAAAAAAAGTGCAAATATGCAGACAATGTTTGAGTTGAGGCAGAATTCTATTTTTTGTGACTGCCCTTCAAAGCAACCTTTTTTCGTTAACTAATATATTTTTTATACCATACTAAAAACTTTTGTGTGTGGGAAACCATGAAGGAGAAGTGGCACAAATGTTTTCATTTACGGTTGGATTGTTATTTCTGCGTACGATTTCCATTCCACAATAATTATATAAGTAATCAACAACGCTTCATTACAGTAATGAAAAGTGTGTACTGTATGTGCATATATTGTTCTCAAAACATTGCTCCCACAGTGTAAATATATAGTATTGTTCTATTATGCATTGTTGTATACAGTATAATAATGGCCTGTTTATAATGTAAGGTTTATATTTTTTAAAAATTCCCCCAGAGGGTCTTTATGACCCAGCTTCCCACCCTTATTCCCTGCGGTGCCTGTCATATTCTTGGTTCTTTCGGTAAAGTCACGTAGATAGAAAATAAAAAGCAAAAAAAACCCACGACGTTTCGATCGCAAAACAAGCAGTCTTCATCAGGTGGAGAGAAAAGAGGGGGCAAGCCTCCAAATGTAGCTGCTTATAAGGGCACCAGAGTGAGTGGGTGGAGGAAAGGGCTGCACAAGACACAGGGGGAGAGAGAGGGAGTGGGGCAGAGATAGGGGGGAGGAGAGAGGGGTAGAGATGGGAGGAGGGAGGAATTGCACCTCGTTACACCCATCAGACAATGGGGGGGGGGGGGGGGGGGTGCCTGTTCTGTTTCCTCACGCAGTAGGGGAGAGGGAGTAGGAGGATAGGGAGCTCCGTGTGGTTGAAAACATGCACGATGTTGATTCTCTATTATTAGGCACACAACAATGGACATACAATGCCACGTTATATCCCCTTGGCTAAAAGAAAAAAAAGACTAGCATCAAGTTGATAATAATTTGTGTCAACTGCATCCAACCTGCACCTACCGGCATGGGTGAAGTATGGTCAAACAACATCCATGCGCTCGGCAGTGGATTGTCAAAAGGGTTATAAAGAAGTATTATACTGGTAGGAACCTCCTGGTTACACCAGCAGCCCACAGGGGATTATTGTGTCCGTCCGTCCGTCGTGCATCCAATAATGGGATGGGTGGGGCTGGGTGGAGAGGTCGAGAGTGGGGAGGGGCTGGGCGGGGAGGGGAGGGTGGGGAGGGGCTGGGTGGGGAGGGTGGGGAGGGGCTGGGTGGGGAGGGTGGGGCTGAGGGGGGGGTGAGGAGGGGCTGGTCACCCCGTGGTGCCCTTATAAAACTCAACGTTTAACCTACTCACGCCGGCTTGTGCCCGCCCTCACAGTCGGGCATATTTGCGGAATACACCACGTGGTGCCGCCGTTGACCCTGGCCATTGACCGAGCAACCCAACGTTCCTACCAGCTCCCTTTGCAGGAATGTGTTTCTCGTTCCTTGGAAATATATTTGCAACACTGCTGATCTAAGGTGGTATGACAGCTGACCGCGACTATTGGTAACATTTCTGTGCGACACAATTGGCCAATAAGGTTGAGTGTGACTGATTTGACATTAAACAATAATACGCATTTACCGACGTGCTAGAATGACACGCGAGTGTTATGGAGTATTATATTTTGGTACATTACAGCACTTGGCAGACAGAGAGCAAGGCACAGACCCTGCCAGACAATCCCTCAAGACTGTATGTAGTGTGTGGGTTTATCTCTCGAGTGACATAGTTAAATATAAAATATGGGGTATGCTCGTGACATAACTGTTTAATGTCTGTGTGCAGGAGAGAAAGTAGCACGCCTGGTGAAAGAGCTGGAAGAAAAGGTCCCAACCTTGCCGTCAGCAGTGAGCGGTGTTTCCACCCAGGCTGACATCGCTTTGGCCTTGCTGCCTCTACGCAGTGAGAACATCCAGTTGCGAAGGTGACACTCATTACATTGACACCACGTTGAACCAATGAAACTTTCTTAACAGGGAAAAAGTGAAAATGCATTGCCATTCACGGATTGTATTTGTTTTTAGCTTCTTCCCATCGAGGTGGTGAAGGCTATTCCATTCCCTACCTCATTCCCCATCTGGAACACTTGTTTTCAACCTTGCTCTGTGCTATATAGCACAATTGCATTCCCACGTACATTACAAATTATTCGATGCAGTAATAATATATAACTATATTTTGTGGTTGGAGCAGTGGTTCTCGCATGCTGCGCAATGAACCTCGCAACCTAAATTTGATTCCTGGCCATGGCTAGCATCGGTGAGTGATATTTGAACTGGCCCTGGGCCCCCACTCCCTTCACCAACCTACACGGTGCAGATGGTGAAGTATGGTGTGCAGAGGCCTTAATCAGACAGCGGAGTGATAAAGGCCTGTAAATGAAACTAAATGTATTTAAGACATGGAGTGTTGTTGTGACTCTAGACACAACATTCATGTTATAATCCAAGACTAATTTAGTCAGTAAATATGTGAAGAATGTGTTTTACTGTATTTACACTGAGCATTTTCCAATTATACCTGTTGACACACTTCGTGCGGCCAGGTGGTGTTTGACTCAGAATATGAAGTTTGTACGTCCACTCTTCAATCAAACTGGCGAATTATCTCAATGCAATGCCATTCTGAAACTTAGTCTTAGGACCCAGTCTTAAGACTCGTTGAGGCTTTCCTGGACAATTAAAAGGCATCATTATTATATTCTGCCCCAGCCAGAGAATATGAATGCTGCCAAATTTTACATGAGAAAAAAAATCTATAAATATGTTAAAACAATCACACACTTTCAATTGTGTTACGTTTAGAAAAATAAAAGAGATGAATGAAGAACTGAGACGACATGAAAGACAACCGAATGCAACAACAGCAGCATCGGACATGAAAAGTATGTACAAACTCTAATCTTAAAATATGTACTTACATTTGTGCTAAAAAGCAAAACGCTGCTGCCATGACAGCTCATTCATTTGAACAGGAAATTATCACGTGGTACAGTACAACTTTAAGTGCTGGTTGAGTAATATTGCATATTTTACGACGTCTGTAGGGCATTGAGTATTGTATTTCAGCAATGATGCATTCTGCAAGACCTCATGCAAACAACTAAGATTAGCAGTTGATATCTAGCTTCATTGCTAGTGCATTTACTTATTCGTTTCCTAACAAACACTTTTTAATGTACGGCATATGAATGCGTATATTGGTGAATACTTTAGCCATTTACACCCCTGGTGATATTAACATTCGAGGTGTAACGATGCATCGATTCATCAATTAATAAAAAAAAATTATGCAGACGATAATTGCATAGAATCTCATATGTAAGAATCGAGTCATGTGTTGTTGGTAATCTCAATATATATAAAAAAGGCAAAGTTGTGATAAACTTGAAATTTGCCATGTGGGTACTTTCCAAACTGTACACCATGCAAAAATGAAAAAAAATACACTTATTTGGGGGGGGGGGACGGGAGCTCAATAATACATTTTTTTTGCACGGCAAGTGAGCTGTGACGTCAAATTTGTCATGTGACCCACGCATGTGGAAGCGTAACGCATTGTAGTGTAGTGGTTAGCGCGCTGTGTATGTGTCTGTGTGTGTGTCTGTCTGTGTGTGTCTGTCTGTGTGTGTCTGTGCGCTACGAACCCGGCGACTCGAGTTCGATTCCCGTTCACGGCCACCACCGGTGACGATTATTTGAACCGGTTCTGGGCCTCCCCTAGGTTGACTCAGCCCCAAACGAGTAATTGGTGTGGTGTGAACATCGCCACTGGGGAGACAAAGGCGGCCGGGCGTGGTGAATCCAAGTCCCGGGCGAAGCCGGGTAGTAAAGCTAGTGGGTTCATATAACTAACCCCACTCGTGGCCATTACATTCACCACAATGTTAAATATAATTATTGAATGGAATGCAATACTGAATTGCAATAACTTCCCAAAAACGGGAGGTAAGGGGGGGGCGTTGAATTGATACACCTTAGAAACATTAATTTAATGGCTAAAGTATGTCTAATCTACATCAATGTTATTCTCTATGTGCAAGACTTTCTATCTATCAGGCCATTCGAGGTTCTGGGCCTATATATTTGCAAGAACTGTTGGTACCTTACGCTCCATGAATGTTGAACTCTTGGTAATTCCTAGATGTAATTTAAAGTGGGCCAAGTGCCTTCAGTTGGTATGCTCCCTGCCTTTGGCAATGGAACTTTATCCCAAGGAATGCTGATATGACACCTTAAATGTATTTGCATTTGCTTATCCTTTGGCTGGATTGATTGGCCAGTGGTTTTAGAGGTTTTTTTTGTTAAGTGCCCTCGGATGCTCTGCATTAAGAGCGCTATACAAAAGCAAAATGTATTAAAATGTATGTTCACTCCTTCCCAAGGATTAGCCCTTCATGAAAAAAACTCATTTCTGCAAAAGCAACTGCAAGAGAGCCGGAAGCAAGCGGAGCAGCTGGAGAAGGAAAAATGGGGCCTACACGAGGCACTGCAGCAGCAAAGCGAAGAGCACGACAGGGCAGCACAGAAACTGCAAGAGCGCGAGAGGAATTTCCTTTGCCAAAAGCAGCAGCTGGAAATTGAGCTAAGGCGTGCAGAGTCAGGCATGTTATACAGTAAAGTGCATATGTGTGAACAAACAAAAAAACATCTGTACAGAACAGTTTCATACAAAATGTGCATTTTCAGATTCAGTGCCATATTGTTAATTCGTCGAGCTAGATTTCAGCCCTTTGTCAATCCAGCGCTGGATGAAGGCTTCCTCACACCATGTTTAGGGGGATTGCTTGACCATACCTCACTACACTGCTCAATGGGGGTTGGTGAAGTTGGGGGAGCAGAACCTGTTCAGAAATCACTCGCCACTTATATTCGTAAATGGCCGATAATTGAACTCGCGTTGCTGGGCTTATAGCTCGGCGCATCGCTGACAAATTATGGTACTCTGTTAAAGGATTCATCACAGACCCATAAGGTTTCATTGGAGTCCCATAAGGATTTAGATCAGTGGAAAAACATTTTGATAATCAAGAATACCTACTTGATCAGAATGACAATGAAAGTGCTCGGGGTACTCTGGGCCCTCATTCAATTGTCTTTCATTTTCATTTGACATATATTGGCACGTGTTAGCCCACAGATTCATCATCTATCCTGAGAGTAGATCAATGCCAAATATTTGTATACAATGCAGGGTATATCAATTTAACTACTGGTTCAAGGATTATTACATGATACTGTTATATCGTACAATGCCTGTATAACTTTTTCAATCATCATCAGGTATGGTCAGTCCACTGCTAGATGAAGGCCTCTTTATACCGCTGCCGTCCCCATCCCATAGTCACACGATGCCGCAATCTATCTCACTCCCACACGTACGCTGTTCTCATTACTCCCACTCTGTAGTCGTCATCCTCTTGGGAATGTTTTCTCCTTTGGCTGCCATTTATCCTCAGTCTTCATTGGCCATCATCCCTACAAGTGATATGACCTGCCCAAGTCCAGTTTCCTTTTTTTTAAAGAGACTACACCTCATTCCCATATCTGTCCAACCACATAAAAATATATTAAATATATATTTTTTTTATCAAAGATCAAAGATCCCCCATATAGCCTTAACAGACTGTAGGGGCAAGGGCTGTTAGCGAGCACCTATGAAGGCCGGTAACGGTACACCAGTGGGTGGATGGCCAGCACCACGCCCGACCGCCTTTGTCTCCCTAGTGGCAATGTTTACACACCGCACCAGGTACTCATTAGAGGCAGAGTCGACCTATACACACCCCATCAAGCACACGGTCTTCTGAGTGCCCTTCATTTCCACAACATTGATTCAACACAAGCAAACTAGATTTATGTTGACACTGTTTCATCACAAGTCAGACTTGCTTCATCCAATGCTGGTAAACTGACAGATGTTTATGGGAAAGGACTTTATCAGATATATGTCCCAGTCCAATGCAAAACTATATAATACACAGCCCAAGATGATAATAATCATAGTGAAGAATATAAGTAATAAAATAAACATGTAGACAAGATGCTTCTTTCCCATATCTCTGTACCTTCACCCAAAAACCTCTATTATGGAGAAAACTTTATACAACACCCCTGATCCATGCATCTCTTTTTGATTAATTATCTTATCCCACTTTTAATTGATGTCCACAGCTATTCCATCTACATCTGGTAGCTTTCATTATTTTATCCTGTGAAGGCGAGTATTCAAGTTTTAAATATAACATCAAAGGCTTCCCTTCATTTCAAGAACATTATTTTGCTTGAGAGAGCTGCATGAAATTATTGTGATAGAAAAAAAGAACACAGGGATCACGTAAGAGGTCACAACAATGGAAGCATGAAAGCAGCAAAAAGAAAGTTTATGATTGGGGAATTGTAAATACTAGCTCTTGGGAGAGAACATTTGGATGAATTGTCTATGCCAAATACATAAAGTAACAACATACATATTAGAAGAAGAATCAGACAATGAGATGAACTCTCATCAAGGTTTCTAAAGTAACTTTGGAAGGACTTTCTGCACTAAAATAATATATTTTGGGGTAAAGTATGGTATCATATTACGAAAAATATTTCCTGAACCAAAAACATTTAACATCCTTTATTGTATAACTTTCAATAATTGTTCATCAGTTTTGAGTGGCTAGCCTATTTCATATAAACTATGGTCAATCTGTATAGTTAGGATAATATTCTTGGTTCTTTCGGTAAAGTCACGTAGAAGGGAAACAAGAAAATAATAAAATAATAAAATAATAAAAATTGTAATTTTCTTACTGTGATTTTCACACCTGATGATGATTGCTTGTGTTGCAGTCGAAACGTTGTGAGAATTTTATTGTTTTATATTTTTATTATTTTATTGTTTCCCTTCTACGTGACTTTACCGAAAGCACCAAGAATATGAATCCCTGCAGTCACGAAAGCTTTAAATAAAAAAGTTAGAATAATCCATAAAGGTTTTTGGGTTAGATCGCGTTATTTATAAATGTGTCGTAACCCTCCACCACCCGACACGGCCAATCAGCAAATGACAGTGGATTCATCGCTTAGGAGTCATGAGCACTGAGCTGGCACTGATGAAAACGGCGGTTGGAGTCCAGATTTCAGCCACTCATGACGGAATTGTTCTCAATTGTAGTATGTTGATTGTATCAGTCATCAACATACTCAAACTGTGACTTATAGAGAAAAAAATATCACATTCAATTTGTTATTTCGCTTAATTTGGGCTATGTCAGTTCATGATTTGTTTATATTCCACTGTGGCATGGCATGTGGAAAAGTGCAGTGCCCTGAGTTTGTGGACATAACGGTTAATTGAAGGGATAGCAGAAATGTTACATTACCTCATGAGCTGTTCTCTCACAGAAGAGGTGAAGTACTGCTATGTGAGAGTTCCGAAAACATAGTCTCATGGAAAAAAGTTATAAAATATAATTTCAAAACCAGTGATGTCCAGGTGAAAAAATGAAGCTTAACGTATTTAAGACAACCTAGGATAAATACACGATACGTTATATCTATAAGAGCTCTACATATTTTGGGTTGCCATCTATTAATGGGGATGCTGCCAATATGTCAAGGCAGCATGTAAGTGGAGGCCAAATACTTTCTAGAGCTCCTAGTGGAGGCCTTTTTGACCAGCAGTGGCACAAGCAGGCAATTACAGGGCTGCACCGTTACCATTTCATTCAAAAAAATGTTGTACAACTGTTATTCTTGTGGGTTTACTGTGAATCACTGTGTGACTGGCCAAACGGCATCAAAATATGTACGTATTTTATGAGCATTAACCATTATCATTTGTTGTTGTCAGACCTGACAGACGTTCATATCAGCGTACAGAACCTGCACGAGCAGCTGGAGGCTTCTGATCGAGAAAAGCAGATCCTGCAAATGAGCTTGAAAGGGAAAGAATTTGAGATGACGAGGATGCAAGGCATGATAAGGCAGGCTATACAATCACATTAACATACTCTATTTCATGCTTTATATATAAAAAAGTAAACTATTTTATCGGTGTATTTTCACAGGGCCCTGCAGCATAAAATGTCTCTCCTTTTGTTTGACTTGGATGTAAACACTGTCCGAAGTAAATGTACACATCAAGACAACGACCATTCAACTTGGCGTCTTCCAGAACATGAACATACCTCTTACTTATCCATAGCAATAGGTACAAATGATAACTCGAGTAATAATGGTGGTTTGGTCCAAAGGAGTGATTCAACTGAAATCAAACAATTTGTTAACAATGAAGGAAATGATGCTACTAAAGGAGCTACATGCAATAAAGGACACCCATCTCGACAAAAGGAAGTTTGTAAGCTTTTTCACATTCCAAACTCTCCAGCTTTGCTGATAGAAACAATGGTTCCTGAAAGGGACAGTGGTGTTGCAGTTGAAGAAAAAGAACAAACGTACAAATCTCCAACAACCAACGCGATAAGTGTGAACGAACGCCATCGAATGGAGGACAGTGGCCTCTTTACCCCATCTGGACCCAGGGTGATCCGTAATTCATTGAACAAGGAGCCATACCAACCAGCAGGAAATGTCAGCTTTTCCAAGACGCAAGTACAGTCGGCACTCTCTGACAGTTTATCTACATTTTCATCATTTACAACTCAAGATGATCAAGAATTTAGGAACGGGTTGGCAGTACTGGATTCTAATATCTCCAGACTGCAAAGCAATCTGAGATCTGAATGGTTACGAAAATAAGAAGTAAATAGCTGCACACAATACTTTACATTAACACCTGAACACATGTTTGCAATGTAAAACGCAATCATGTTTTAATGCAGCATAACAAAAATCTTATTAAGTATAATTACAGCATGGCAGCAATTGGTATTCTTAAGCCAATGTTTGTGTTTATGAATAAAGATGTTTTTATTTATGAAAATGGTCCGACTGTATTATATGCTATCAAGTTGTAATGGGCATTTAACACTTTGAAGACAAAATAATGAAACTACAATGCATATATATTTTCTTTAATGTATCAATAAATTAAATAAGTTCACTTTTATAACCAAAATTCGTGCGACTCACGAACATGTCGCTTGACGATGGTTATTAAATAACAACAAAGTAATTGACACTGTAAATAGTGTCATTACAGGTTGCAATCCACAATTTCATTCCTAATTATACGAAACTCAAATTACTGCAAAGATATAGCAATAGGTTTTACCCTTTTAACTGGCACAAAAACTGACACCTTTATTCAAGGCATGTTGTGGTTATTGCAAACATGATGCCTTGAATAAAGGTGTCAGTTTTTGCGCCAGTTAAAAGGGTAAAACCTATTACTACATCTTGTTACTGGCAAAGGAGGTCTCATAATTTAAAATACTGCAAAGATAGTTATAACAAGAAAATCTTCTGGAGAATCCGGTTATGTCCTGGTGAAAGTAAGAAACTAAATACAGACCTGAATGTATCTGAAATGAAGGTCATTTTACAAATGGTTTTAGTTTGACATTGATCAATCCTAAGTCAGCTAGTTGTCTGCAGCACGGCTTCATTAACCACTCATCCTGCATTATGGCAGCCAAGAGGTATAACTGTTCAGGAAAGTATTTTATCTGATATGAATGGCCCAGTTTAACACGTAGGATTTCGTGATCAATATCATCCATAAGAGGTTTTTTGGGTTAGATCGCGTAAATATATAAATGTGTCATTAAAACCCGCCACCACCTGATACAGCCAACTAGTAAGGATTGTCACGTAAACAGAACATGGCAATTCGTCACAAGTACAGCACACCGGTGTGTTGGAGAGCCAAGCCACAACATTTACAATCTGAGTACAACGTTTCGCCAGTAATTTAAACTAGGAACGAAACAGTTGTACAGAGCGAAACAGTTTAGACTGCTCCACAAATCTGGCTGTCACCTGATGAAGCTAGTTGTAATTACTGGCGAAACGTATTCAGAGTGTAAATTCATAATAAAGGTTTTTGGGTTAGATCGCATTATTTATAAATGTCGCAACCCTCCACCACCCGACACAGGCAATCAGTAAAAAAAGTGTCAATAGAACAAAAGACAAATATTTTACTACTTTAGCCCACCGGTGTGTTGAACAGTGGATCCACAACATTTTCAATTCGAGTACGACGTTTTGCTGGAAATTACATCCAGCATCTTGAGGCAATTTGCCAGAATAGTGAAGCCATCCACCTGCTTCTGGTCTTAAATAGTGCAGGACGACGTCATCATTGTTGAATCCGATCACGTTTCGAGATCACAGGCGGAGGTTTCAGTTTTCAGTTTCATTTATTTGGTATAGTCCTGTGAGCCATGCGGCTCTTGACTCGGGTGCAACCGCAACAAACAAACACATGAACAAGAAACATCTTAAAGCGACTACGCGCAACAGATAAATCCAGGAAAAAAACAGCAAAGTCTTCCATAAAAAGCACCATTTATCAACGCTGTGTGCAAAAATCCCAGTGGGACAATAGCAATCACGTAATCCGGAGAGCGGCCAGCAGTTATCAGTATCGTTTCGATTTAAAGCTTTCGTGACTGCAGGGATTCATATTCTTGGTTCGTTCGGTAAAGTCAGGTGTGATGATGATTGCTTGTGTTGCAATCGAAACGTCGTGAGAATTGTATTGTTTTATTTTTATTATTTCCCTTCTACGTGACTTTACCGAAAGAAACAAGAATATTAATCAGTATCATGTAATCTGCAAAAAGATTTACCCTGGAATGATCCAGGTCAGTGCCCAAGTCATTTACTTAAAGAGAGAACAAGAGGGGGCCGAGGATGGAACCCTGTGGAACCCCTTTTGTTATCTTAACACTGTTTGACCTCCAGCCATCTATGAATATAGTTTCGGTGTGAGAAGAGAGGTAATTCTTTAACCATTCCACTGCGTGTTTGGAGAAACGGAGACAACTTAGTTTACTAAGCAGGGTGTTTTGGTCGGCTGTATCAGAGGCTTTGGATAAGTCAAGAAAAAGACTGGCGCAGTACTGCTTATTATCAAGGCTACGATAAAAGTGATTCAGAGAGTCTAATGCAGCAGATGTGGTGCTGTATTTTTTCGGAACCCAGATTGGTTTCGATGTAAGAGATTGTTGTCGGACAGGAAACTCTTAATTTGGTAGTTCAATCATTTTTCAAAAAATTTCATCAACGGGGACAAAATTTAGATAGTTCAGTAGTTATTGGGATCATCTTTAGGGCCCCCTTTGTGAAGTGGACGAACATAGGAATGTTTCCATTCAAGAGGTCCTGATGCTTCCTTGATGGACAGGTTCAAAATTGGCTACAGGTTTGTAAATTAGGTGACCAACAGTTAGCAGAGCAAAGACAGGAATGCTATCCACTCCGGTAGAGCGGTGTTTAGAAATGAATTATGTAATAGATCAGTAATCAGCCACTTATCATGTGACACACCTGTGTAGTGAGTCCAACTGAGTCGCAGACGTTGTCGTGGGAGCAACACTTTATTAAGCAACTTCAACCTAACACAATCTACACTCGGGTATCGAATGCCCATCTAACCACGCTACGGCAGAACTAGACACGGTTTGCTATCCCGGCCCGGACCACAAGCTGGGTCCCGGACCGCATGGCTCGAGGCTTATTCTCCCCGACGTGGAACTTCTTCACACCAGCACACGAGGAACCCCGAGCTCCTCAGGGGGCCCCCGTTATATCCCCCTGGGCTGGGGCTGGCTCCGCCCTTCGCCCCGCCCACCTTCCAGATCTCCCGAGCTTTCTCAAAGGCTCCCGAGAGCTCTTTTAGACCACGTGACCGCCCAGCAGCCCCCGTCCACCAGTGCCCCCCCTCCAATATCATCCGGCCACGTGTCAGCAGGTCAACCAGCGTATCATGCCCCAACGTAACCCTGGCTGGCTGACGCTCCCTCTCGCTCCCTCACCGGGAGCCCGCACCGCACACTGCTCGCGGTGCCTCCGCGCTGACCAGCGCTCACTCACGCCCCGCTAGGGCTGGTACAACGCGCCGTGAGCGGGCTACACATTATCCGCCATGGCTTCTTAAGCCCGGCACCACACAGTGGCAATCAGTCACTACACCTGTAAGGAATTACAATGTGTTGTGTATTACTTAATAATACGCTGCAGGCTGAGCTGAGCCTGTAGCTATCACAGCGGTTGAAATTGTTATTCTTCTCAATTTCGATTGATTCTCTAACTCAGGGGTGGGCAAATTTTTTGACTCGTGGGCCACAATTGGTTCTAAAATTTGACAGAGGGCCCGGGCCAGGAACAGATGGATGGAGTGTTTGTGTGAACTAATATAAATGACGTGTAAAAATCATTACTTGAAAGGATTTGGCCTTTAACAGGTAGCAAAGCATTTATTTTCAAGGCAATTTAACAAATTGCACGAACATGAACAATAAAAAAACATGTCGTAACGTGACTGATCAAACATCATGAAAACATCTGAGGCCTGCGCCCAAACCAATGACCTCACTTGAACTTCTTTATTATCTACATTAACAGGTTAGAGCAGCCACGCAGGCTGTGTGTCGGAGATTTGGCTCCAACCTCGCTGCAGCAACACATCATCACTTTCAGTTTCAGTGGGAACAGTCTTGTTGATCTCCCATTTTTGCCAATACATCTAAGTCTGGAGTTATTTTGGTTGTGGCAATTCTCAGGATAGATCTGAGGTGCTGATCCGTTAACTTTGATCTGTGACGGCCCACAATGCATTGCGAGATCATGTGCCCTTTCGAGCCCTATACACCACACTCCCGGTCAAAGTGTGCCATCTAATGGGGAAATGGGGGCATTACAGGAGAAAGATAAAATTTAATTTAATATTTGGACAAGTTCGGCGGGCCGGATTAAAAAGCCCAACGGGCCGTACTTTGCCCATGTCTGCTCTAACTTGTCTTAGCCAGTATTAATTAGTTCTGCATAACACTTCAACGTTATCAAAATCAACTGAATGTACTTGTTGGCAGGCATGTGGAGGGTTGCGACATTTCTACACGATCTAACCCAAAAAACCTTTATTATATATAAAAGGGAAATTTGTGAATGTGTCTGTTCAAAATGTTTAGCATACTGCAACAAACTTGAAACTTCACGACATGCAACAAACTTGAAATTTGCCATGTGGGTACTTTCCAGACTGTACACCATGCAAAAATTATGAAAATACTTTTGTATTTTTTTTGGGGGGGGGGGCGCAATGCATATATTTTGCACGGCAAGTGAGCTGTGACGTCACATGTCATGTGACCCGTATGCGGAAGCGTCACGCAGTGCGCCTGCTGATGTCACGCACCCCCCCGCCAACCCTATGCGGGTAGTGCCATACAAATGTGTTGCAGGTCTAAGGCGTTCTTCGCGCAGCATTGCTTTATTTCAGTCATTTACTGCCGTACGTACCCTGAAGTTGCCTTCAGCAAGCGCGTGTATGTGTATCTATGGACGCGCGGGCGCGGTAGTGTAGTGGTTAGCGCGCTGCGCTACGAACCCGCCAACCCGAGTTCGATTCCCGTTCACGGCCACCACCAGTGACAATTATTTGAACCGGTCCTGGGCCTCCCCTAGGTCGACTCAGCCTCAAACGAGTAACTGGTGTGGTGTGAACATCGCCACTGGGAGACAAAGGTGGCTGGGCGTGGTGAATCCAAGGGTAGTAAACCTAATAATGAATACTGGTCGCGAAAGCCTACGTTAAACAGATTGTAAATGTTGTGGCTTGACTCTCCAACACACCGATGTGCTGCACTAGTGACGAATTGGCATGTTGTTTACGTGACAACCCTTACTAGTTGGCTGTCGGGTGGTAGCGGGTTTTAACGACACATTTATATATTTGTGCTCCAACGCAAAAAAAAACCTCTTATGGATGAATGGCCCAATTTGCACTTCAATTTGTTTTGAGTACACTGCACCATGGCTACACATGCATTGGCATTTTTTTTATCCAATTAACTCTTATAAAGCATTGTGATGCCCTATCTGCAGTCTACAAAGATCTTGATTTTAAGTTTCATTCCAGTTGTAAAGTTTATTAACAATATTGATATATTGCTGCTGTAACTGTCATTGTTTATTGCAACATCCCATATTAAAACTAGTGATTAAGAGCTCCTGGATTAAAAAAAAAACATCTTGAAAATAAAATGGGCCTATCAAAATAATCAGAAACACTACATATCTACACACTGTACAACATTTATTTCTTGGAATGTTCAAATGATAAAACATTTTGTAGAAATAGACATTTTAAAGGTTACAATATTTTTTTCCCCAAACTTCCTGTTTGAAAATTTTGGCAGTAAATGCTTATCAGCAGTAACATTCAACTTCCAAAAATCTTTTAACGTTCAAGGTTTTATTCAAATTTAATTAGCAGCGGCACACGCCTATACTCCAGCACTGTGAAGGCGATGGTTGGTGGCTCATACAAATGTTGTGAAACTCTCTTCCCATGGGTGCTGAGGTGCATTACCTTGGTTTGCAAAAGCAAGGTAGTAGAGAGAATGTATACTTCCAACTGTTTTTTTCTGTATGGGATAATGTGTTTCCCCTTCGCACATGTGCATTTTCTCTGGAGGGGGCCCAGTTTCCTCCCACATGTATACTCATTAATTGGCCAATTAAACCTTAACATATAGAGGGCCACAAAACTTGGGAAATTTTGTGACTGTTCACTGCGTGGCTGTCTTTCCCACGTGGCTGTTTTTTCCTTGTGCCCGAATTATTTTTCTTTCTCAGAGAATAAGTGAATACTGTGCGTTTTACAACTTGAAATTACTGTATTAATTGAAGGTAGTGACTACAACAATGTCCCTGTACGATAAAACAATGACAAAAAACATCGATTGAAATCAATATATCATATAGGCCAGTGTCCTGCACTAAGGAAATATAACAGGGATGTTAATATATTTTAAAACTAGACACTGCAGGAGGGATACAACAAAACCAATACATTATGTAAAGCACCAGACAATGTGTAGGTGGCACAAATTATTTTATTTCCTATAGCTTTACAATACCTAAACACAAGAAGACATGGCAAATTCCAAGCCCAGTTTTGCATGCAGCTGTAACATTTCAAAAAAGCCATTACAAGGCAGACATTCATTGCAAAGCGGAGCTGTGGTTACCAAGTTAACGGTCAGAAAAAGTTTAATATAAAACTTAGTCTGCAAAATAATCTACTTTGCAAATAAGAGCAAATAAAATATATACCATAATTCCAGGCACTGTGTTTCAACAAGCATAAGAAATACACTGAGGAAAAAAATTATTTCAACCAACGACCTACTCTGTATGAAGGTATAAATCAGAAAAGGCATGCTAGCCAAAATAACATTCATATTCTGATAAACTTACATGCACCTTTTGCACTAAACCGTATTATTCCTTAATATTAACCATTACATTAACAATTACCTATGATGAAGCAAACTACAACATATATAGCAGATGTTGCGTAAAATGCTTCCAAAACATGTCGTGCAATACAAACATGTTATTTATAAAGTGACTAGCCAATCAGAAGGAAATACATGGAATGAACAAATACTCATTTTAATGAATATAAAGCATGGTTAGTTTCTGAAGACCACATTGGTCTAGACCCATTTTAATACAAAGTACATCATTAGTCGGACTGTAGCCATCCAGTGCATTCTAAAATGCCAGTATATTTTATTTTAATGTCACAAATGTAGAAAACAATAACTTATCTGGCCTTAATTATCTTATTATCTGAAACACCTGTGACAATTAACTCTGACCAACAACCCAGCAGCTTCATCCAACCATTACTGTCGATCCTATTCCAGGAATCACATACATGAAGTTTGTTTCGCTCACTATGGATAAGCCAGCAAATGTGAAAATGTTATAACTCATTCAGCAATTTCGTTATTATTCAAATATTTAAGTTAGGGAGTAATTTAAATAATAAACGTGATTCTCCATGGACACCTACACAATCGATTTATCTTGACGTAGGTTTAAACTACTTTGAAAATTTTAGAAATGTGATCAATATATTAAATTGATAGCCTATTTGAAATGATAAAGCATGAAAATTGAAGGCAAACTGCAAAATGAGAGATTTTGCTCAATGTCTTTTCCTGGACATATTTTTCATTCGAATATATTTAAAAAAATGGGGTATGCCAGCTGGAAAGAGTTAGTATAAGCAGTGGTGCTGGCCACATCACATCACTTCATAGTCGCTTCGGATTGCCTTCATGAGGAGGCATGAAAGAGCTATGCCGATCATCTGCAAAGATAAAGAATAGAAATGCAGAAAGTAGCATGCAAAAACTTATTAGTAAACATGAAGGAACTGGTGTTAGTTAAGAAAGGTTAAATATTAACAGTAAAAGTTAAAACATGTGAGTGAGAAGGAAAGAACTGTGGACAGAATTTATAGCAACATTTAACGAACATTGAAAGCAAAGAAAAATGTGGAATAACAGTTACTCTGGATGCTGCTCATCATGAACGCTAAACCCTTCATAGCTATGAAATCAGAATATAATGCTCATTAAAAATTTTATGATTTTTTTCAAGGATGGATACAGATATTTTATACCTAATATCTTTATTAAAACTATTAAGCAAAACATCACTATTCTGATACATTATGGGAACAAAACTGGTCAAAACAAAAAACATCCACTAACCAAATGCTAAATTTTCAATAAAACAATGTTCAAAGTTGATATTCCATCAAAAACAAAACCTTACAACCACACAATTTACATAAAATGTATGTATAAAAATCCACAAGGTATGACATGGATTTGCATTCCTATGGTTTCAAATATATAATCTATTCAGCTAAACATAAAAAGCATGCACCCAGTATGCGGCATAAGCTCATGTTTTTAGCAACAAGGACACTAAGCAACAAAAAATCTATGGCATAACTTCAAAAAAGAAAAATTAAGAAACATTAAGCTGCGTCGGAGAAAGCCGACCTCAGACAGCCTGGTAAGAATTCTTGATGCCACGCATGAGGCAGCAAGCAAGAATAATGCCAATGAGCTGCAGAAAGAAAAACATTGTTCAAGTATCATTTGCATCAATAAATATACACCTCACCATCACCTACTCAACAATTAGTTAAAATCTTTTAATTTTACCTATGAAAATGTGCCTTGCAAAAATGGTTACCATTATCTAATGTAAAACATCAACGCCAGTGATGCTATTTTGTGCTATTCATAACTTTACCATTCAGTAAAAATAAAGCATTGTTTTGTTCATATTCACCTTCATACAGTCACTTATACATGGCTTACCTGTGCAAACCCGATGCCAATGGCCACCCCACCAACAAGGACAATGTTTTCCTTCATTGTTGCCTCAAGCTTCTCCACACAACCCTAGAGATGGCAGACAGCAGATGAAAATATTCAGGAGGGAATTCTATTCACAGTTTAAAAAATTATGTTTTGAGCAAGTACTTTATTGTCAATTTTAATTCAGAAGTACAAAATAAGTAAACAAATGTACAAATATTTTCAATGGTTATGAGGTGCTCATTCAATACCTTAGTATATATGATGGCTGTGGCATTCTTAAAACGGATGTCCTGGCCACAGCCAGATGTCACATTGAGGCAGCATGAATCTGGGACACTATTCGGATTGTTGGGGTCACTAGTAACCCAATTAGTACTGTTAAACCAGTCCTGGTAGTGGACTACACCACAACATTGAAGCTGGCAGTCACATAGAAAGGATGAGAACAAAAAAGGGGTTAAATTACATCAAAAACAATCAAATGCTTTCTGGTTTATCTAATCTTCAACAATTTAGACATTCACAATATATGAACCTACCTCTTTCTGCATGTTATCCACAGGATCCTTGTTCTTGGTGGGATAGTCATTTATAACCACCTTAGCTTTGGTCTCCACTACATCTCTAAGCTGTTAAAAAGGGACAAAGAAAAATGTTTTTTGCACAGAATAGACAATGATAGAAACAAAATAGATATACTCATGAATTTAAGGTGGGTACCAATATCTCCATTGAAAGGTTAAGATATGTCCAATGATGGCCGCATGTACATGACCACCTGTAATTTGTATATTGGAATAAAAAAAATATTTTGCTATTTACAAAGTCACTTGTTAGCTCAAAGTGTTGAAAATGTCACATTTCTATGGTGTGGGCAAGTGATTGTCCCACTTACCACAAAGTGGTATTTATCTAATCAACACCGAAGAACAGAAAGGGTTGTGTCAACCTCTGATGGACAAACTAATTTACAACCTTCTAAAATTGTCAAGTGCTCTAATAAATGCGCAACCACATTACCCCATGTTCCCTATATAATGGTAAATAACCTCCCACCTAAACTAATCGGCATGGTGAAGTATGATCAAATAAAGCCCATGACCAAAATGGTGTACAGATCTCCACGTAGCTGTGAATTGACAAAAGGGCTATTTTAGGAAATATTCATTATTCATACAACCTATTCACGCTCTTCTAACTTCTGTGGTTTCTATCACCCCATCATGAATCCAGTCTCACCACAAACTCATCTTGCCTTTGTCATCATGCTGTTTATTAGGGTAGAATATTTTTTTATGGTAGGGATAAGGATTTATTTGGTAGCAAAATGCCTTGTGGTGCAGTTGTAGACATATACACTCGAGTAATATTTTAACACTGGCATTTTATGTTCAATCTGAATTTATGTAGTGCATATGAAGTTATAGTATCATGTACTTGATCCTTGAATATGTAGGCACCAATCCCAGCAGCCAGCTCCGCCACGAATATCAAGAAGAGGAACACCGAAAACTAGGAAGCAAAGACAAGCAGCATTTGAAATCCATGAACATTTCAAGTTATTTATATTGCAAATTTACTCGCATTATTCAATAAAATATGCATTCAAGGAAAGATTTTGTCAAAGCGTACCGTAGCCACCATGAAGTAGCTCTCCTTGTGAGCCCCACAACAACCAAAGGCAGCGACCACAAAAATGACAACTCCCACTGCAATGATGACGTAGGGGGCACCACTGAGGTTACCTGTCACCACGCTGAATGCCCCGATATGCATCTGAGCCATGGCGCCCACAATGATAAGTCCCAGTCCAGACAACTGCAAACAGGATATAAGCATATGTTAGTATGACATTTGTAAATATAACTCCAGTAATTTCAATGGAAATACAATGGCAGTCTATTTAAGATTTGCAACTCTGCTTTGTTAGAGTTCCACATTATTATGGAGATGTGCATATATCTCCCGATTTTTGTCCGAGACCTTACAACCATTCACTGGTAAGACCACCTCAGCTGTACTTAACTCAGCTCATTTGGTATCGTTAATTTAGAACATCTCACTATCTGCAGCTGATTTCCTCGTTAGTTTCGATGTGGTATCTTTGTTTACCAAGGTTCCTGTGCCTGACACCATTGCAGTCATTGAAGATTTGGTCCAACAAGGGCTGAATGCTGATGTACCGGCCCTGGTGAGACACTGTCTCACCAATACTTACTTCACCTGGAATGGAACATTCTACAAACAAGTTGAAGGTACCCCAATGGGTTCTCCCTTATCTCCAGTTGTAGCCAATGTTTTTATGGAAACATTTTAGACAGATGCCATCCAGGCATCCACTCTACGTCCAGCCTTGTGGAAGAGGTATGTAAATGACGCGTTCGTTATCTGGCCACATGGCCGACCAGCTATGAACCAATTCCTCAACCACATCAATTCCATACACCCAGCCATAAAATTCACCATGGAGGTGGAAAAGGATGGCAAGCTACCATTCTTGGATGTTTTAATTGAAAAGAGACCAATTGGCTCAATGGGCCACTCTGTCTACATGAAAGCAACCCATACAGATATCTACCTAAAACCTGGCTCCCACCACCATCCACCCCAGAAGAATTCCCTCATCAAAACTCTACACCATAGAGCTCGATGTATTTCCGACCATCATCACCTAGCCAGTGAACTGGAACACATACACCAAGCTCTCAAGATGAATGGATATTCAGACTACACAATTTGTAAAGCTATCACCCCAACCGTTGGGAAAGAACCATCTGAGGATCCAAGCAAAACCATCACCTTGCCATACATAGCAGGGGCCACCAAAAATTTCTCCAAAATCATGAGCAAACACAAGATCCAGGTTCGATTTAACATAGTACATAAAATTCATGATCCAATTCCATCTGTGAAGGATGTGATCTCTGACATTCAATACCCCGGCATCTACAAACTGTGTCTGCAGCAGTAGTTACATTTGGGAAACCAAGCGCCATGTCTCGGACCGTGTTCGTGAACATAAGGCAGATCTGAAACACGGTAGGACCAATACCTCGGCAAAATGCGGTGGGCTCACACGAAATTGATTTCTCCAAGACGAAGGTACTTTGCAAACCCACTGGCTATCAAAGATTAATTCATGAAGCCATCCATATTTATAGACACAATTTCATCCGAGAAGATGGGTACAAACTGAGCAATCATTGGAAGGACATAATTTACCAGTTTAAATCATAACTGGCTGTGATGTTTTCGTGCCGTCGTCTCTCACATTAACATAGCCACTTCCGTGGCCTCGTCGTGGAGGTCGCCCTCCGATCTTACATTAACATGCTAATTTCTTACATGAACATCACTAGACCCGCCCACTTTGTTCATGACCCTTGGGCTACACCCATTTTAAACCTTTAAAACAGTCTGCCTCAGCAGGTTTATTCTTTTCTCCTCCTGATGACAATCGCTTGTGTTGTGATCAAAACGTCGTAGTTTTTTTAAATTTTCTTTCAAACTATTGTGACTTACCGAAAGACCCAAAGAATAGAAATATATACAGTTTACGACAATTTCAATTGCACTCAAGTGGAGATAACACCAGAACATTAACAAAGTACGCCTTTTATTTAAATTACCAGACTATCGCGTGAGAAAATGTACAATGCTGTCTACAAAGGTAACAAGTGCCTGATATCCTCGATAAAAAGTGTAACTGCCATATATGCTAGCAACATTTATCTGTGTTAAGGAAGCTTTACAGAAATAGAATTTCAGCATTAAAATCTTTACATCAACTACATCTCTAAAACAGTCCGATTTACATATATAATAAAAAAGGAGTTTTGACCATTTCTTTAACCAGGCACGGCTGTAGAATAGACCTTATTTGACCATACTCACAATTTATTATCACTAAATGCCTCCATTAATATCTGCAAGCTTCACTCTATTTTAATAATTACAAGCATCAAATTTATATTTTTATACCAGTGGCACAACTGAAAATAAAACTGGTCTATCTTAATGTCTGGTAGATCAGTGTAATAAACCATTCTATCCTTGATTATTTTTACAGACATAATTGAAAAAAAAAACACTTCCCTTGGGAATAAGGCAAGGTGCACTTATAACTAAATTGTGATTTTATCAAAAGTAGGCCTTTGTCTTCTCCCGACAAGTGCAATGTGTAGTTGATATTGGTAATATGCTTATATTAGGTCCAGCTTTGCATTGTTAACAGGATTAAACCGCATTCCCATGATTAAATTATGGTACACACCGAATTGAATTAGTTATTTTAAACAAAATATTAAACCCCATTACATGTTTTCTAATATGAAAAGACAACCTGTAGTTTTAAACGTTAATTCTGTACTCTCACAATCCATACTTAGTTTAGCTTTGCTTGCTCAGCTGTGGAAACACGGAAGAAGCTGTTTAAACAGCAATTGACTAACTAAAATAACATATCCTTATTATCCAGCACCTAAACAATGATAACGTTGTATGTCAACTGTATATTGTACATATACACTACAATATATAAACATACAGCTTAGAGGTTCTACAATGGAGTAACGTTGCATTTTCCATTTCAGCTTTTTTTTACATCCGACTCGCATCATGTGCTGCCTGTTAGCCACTTTGATGCATATAATTAAGTTACTACCGTATAAAATACAATACCACTGTAAAAAACAGATGTTTGTCGATCTATATTATGTTATTTGATCTGTATGTACACGAGTGAATACTGCTCATTGTACACAATTTTAATATACACTCCCGTGTTTTATGTTTGCAAATATAGTAAATAGCATCAAATGCATCTACATTTATTTTCAAAGCGTTACTACACCAGCTGTCAACGTTAAATGTATAACATTCACTACAGTATAAGACATTTTGTTTTCGTAATTTTATTGTTTACCATAGAAGAGCTGAAATATGAGCGTGTCCACACAATGGGTTCCTTTGATAAGCATACTGCTTCTTTTACTAAGCTCAAACAGTGTAAGCTCAGCTGGGCATTGTCGACTAAACTCATAAAGTATTCATAACACGTAATGGGTTTGCCTGGAAAAGCTCTAAAAACAAGGTAGGTCCAACCACCCATACAGCTGTCCAATGTGAGTGTGATCATTAATGCATGACGAGCATTTTGGTACATTTGCATAGGAAAACAAACAATGCATAATTAGTATAGAATGCATGTGTAAATGCTATATTATCAACAATGCAAACCCTGTTCAATTCTGCTGATTGTGGTTATTTTTATAGTGAGTCAGACATAAGTATGAGCGCAAGATTCTGTACAGTACAATACAGCAAGTTTTCTAAGGACATTGGTGGTCTAATTTCGACATTGACAAACAGGCAATGTTCTCACAGGGCATGATGAATATTCCATGTGCTAAGGAGTAATGCTTGCACTGTAAGCAATGCCTTTCTGTAATTTACAACACCATAAACCAGTAAGAAAAAATATGCACACTTATTGAGATTGCATCAACAAATTATTTGGAAACTAATCACATTTTTTTTGTAAAAAAATATGCATTCCAAAGTGTTGTCCACATAGCATCTAGCGAAAGACACACAATACTTGCAGGTCATGTACTTTTAATGCGTCACTTTAGAATATGAAAAGATGCCACCTTGTAAAATATGCAACCTTGTATCACTGATGTGCTATTATCACTGTTATAGCTTTTATTACTGTTATAGCAGTTACTGTTATAGTGATAATAGGTCACTGTTATAGTGATAATAGGTCACTGTTATAGCAGTGATAATAGGTCATGTCATTCTAGTTTGCTGGTAAAAGCATAAACAGAAATGACAGTAAGTTGTTTTAAAGTTTCATATTCTGAGGTTACTACCCCATTCATTTCAAGGCATGGCTTCAAGATGGTGGGAAATGTCATTTGCAATGTTTTCCTTGATTACTGTACGAGTGGTCTGCCCTCAAAGATGCAACTAAATTATAGTCTCTCATTCGGCTGTCTGCCACATTTAAAACCAGCATTTGCTGTCTTACCCATTAATATCTAAAATAGTTTGATTGTATTAGGGAATTAACTTTGACCAACACATGTACAAATTAAAGTTTGTATAATTTCTTGACATAACTGACATTTACATTTCTAAATTATTCAAAACAGCAAGATTAATCCATAATTGGATCTTTAATTTTTTAAATATTGATTCAGGAATTATTTACTGGAAAATGTATCCATGGTAATCATGTCTAACGTCTCATCATTACATTTATTTTATTGTTTCACTACTAATGAAAAAATATTATGCATGTCATTACTTTGTTTAATAGTGAGTTCACAATGCATTTCAAGTATTATTTATGACCGAAATATTGGGAAACACTGTGAATTCTGACTGATGAAATTCATTTGTTAATTAGTACAAATGAATGGCTATTTATGAAAAAAGTCTTTGTGGTTATAAACTGATAACGTTAAATTAAATTAAACATTTTTTTAACCTGACTGATTAATTATATTGGTGACCGATGTAAACACTGCAGATGCAGGATTACCATAACCTATTCATCAAGCACACATCAAATGTTTGGCATGCAGCAACCTCTTCCAATTAGTTTAGAGGCTTCTCATGTCAGAGAGCACTTAGCAAGAATTTGAATTGGGGTTTTTTCTAACAATCCAAATACAAGATAGCCAATTTAGATAGGCCTATTTAGATAGGCCATCTTGTATTTTTTGGGCTATTTGGATAGGCTATCTTTCATTTCCGTGCAGTGGTAGAGATTACTGCACTGAGTTCGATTCCCTGCCTCTGATAAAAATCAGTGGTGATATCCCTCACCAACCCACAATGACTAGCGTAGAAAAGTATAATTAACAAGCGTCATTAGTAACATGCTGTAAATAAGCCTATATTCAACAATTTATTGACAAAGGGTTGTTCAAATACTTACCATTGTCACAACAAAATTAAGGTATTACTGTTATTTGATTTGAACCAATTACCTAAACATACATACACACAAGCTTACTACATACTAATTGTAATTCCAGGTTTCATTACAAACGTAGGACAGGTATTCTTATTTTAAAAGGAAATTCTCATCTGGCTTTAAATAAAGGTTATGATCAACAATAACTACTGTATATTACACCTAACACATGGCAAATCATGTACTGTACGTTGCAGATTGAACCTGGTGATAAGTGTGATTAACCAATTATGAATTCTGAGAATTCATAAAAAAGGAGGCTTATGATTTGAAGGTGGTGAATGGTATATGATTAATTAAAGTGATCAGTGATGGGTGACGATAACGGCAACGAGTGACCGAGTTGTTGGCACCGAAAAAAATGTTAAAGATCATAATAGTTTGAACGGATGCAGTAAGGGAGTTGGGGTGATGCATGCCGTGAGAGTGGGTGATGGGTCAAAAATGGATAATGGATCGTATTCGCACGCGATTATTGTGGTGGTCATGATATGTGGGTGATGGTGGCGTTCAGACGGTTGACTTTCATTGTCAATATGTAAATGTTTTAATTTTCTGCGTGATCATGGTTATATTTGACGGGAGTGAAAAAGATAAGTATTTGTGCACGATCATGGTAAATACAAGAAATCACACGGTGGTGGTGATCATACGAGTTTCTGACCATGGTTATCGTCATGATGGCATTACGGTAGTGCGAGTAATTATGTTCACGGTCATTACAAACCGAGACTATTTATAGTCGCAGTGATGACAACGAAGCGATGCTTTTTAAAAAAAATCATAAACAAGTCAACAATGAACACATATTCTTGGTTCTTTCGGTAAAGTCACGTAGAAAAGGGGAAACAATAAAGTAATACAAATATACAACAATACAATTCTCACGTTTCGACTGCAACACGAGCAATCACCATCAGGTGCGAAAACCACAGCAAAAAAAAAATTGCAGTCGAAACGTCGTGAGAATTTTAATTGTTTTATATTTGTATTCTTTCATTGTTTTCCCCTTCTACGTGGTGACTTTACCGAAAGAACCAAGAACCATGAATCCCTGCAGTCACGAAAGCTTCAAATCAAACAAATGAACAACATACGCCAACATCCTCGTGACCATGACACTCGACTTGCGCGCCACATGACGACGACGTTTCATGATCTTGGCAAGATATCGGGAAAACATTCGTGCACAAGCAGCGACGAACACTTGTTGACAATTGCCACCGTGATGTGGTAGCGGTGAACGGAGGAGGGTGACGAGCCTCTCCCGTCGTGGGATGCGGTGTAGGACAAAGCCGGTGAATAAAATGACACGTGTAAGCCACCGATGATGCGGCGGCGGCGGGGGGGGATTGTCCCCCGATTCACAGTGCTCACCCAGAACAACAGGTTGAAGAGCAACACCAAGTACTTTATGCACGCCATTCCTCCTTCCAACGCCATCTCTGCGCTGGTTGCGGTGTGTGTGTGTGGGGGGGGCTCGCAAAGTCCTTCGCGCACACACAACAACAACAGCAACAAAAAACACACAAGGGATCGCGAGATGCGCAGCCTCAAAATCGACGATCGCTCAAAGACAACGACGACGACAACAACAACAAACGCACGCACGCACGGCCATACACGTTCGCACGATTGTTTACTGTTATTTTGTCGAAGGGTTTCGTCGTCAACGTCCGCGTTGCGTATTCGTTTGTTGCGCCGCACAACTCCGAGGACGGTCTCTTCCCCGCCGCTTTAGTTCCCGTTAGAATAATAACCACAGAACGGCGAAGGCGGTGGGTAGGGGGTGGAGGGTGGAGGGTGGGCCTCGTTTAAGATTGTTTCTGTGTGGACGCGGCCAACAGAAGAACGAAACGCGCGCGAAAAAAAACGACGCCAACGATATAAAAAAACACACACACGCAACGTTTGTTAATTTTAAAACGACGGAAGGGGGGGTGGGGGAGAGAAGCGTGCGTGCGTGTTATTTGAGAAATAAATAAAAATCATCCCTTACGGTTAAAGTACGACGAGACGAGAAGGGGTGGAGGAAAAAGCTGTGGAGGAGGCGAAGGGAGGAGGAGGGCGACGACGTCAGCGGCCGTGGTTCGCTGAGCGGTGACGTAATCGCCCGTTTGTATTCCCCAGCGCGGATAAGCGCGGCCCGCAACAACAACAACAACCGATCTTCTTGGTTCTTTCGGTAAAGTCACCACGTAGAATGGAGATAAAATAATATAAAAATAAAACAGTAAAATTAAATGAAAATTCTCACGACGTTTCGGCCACAGCACAAGCAGCCTTCATCAGGTGAAGAAACAGGACTGTCCAGAAGACAGCGCTAGAGTGAGCACTGCCAAGCAAGGACCGCGTGTTTTAAGCTGTGGACGGAATTAACATATGAATTGGCATGTTACCCAGTCAAAACTGGACTGCTATGCAATACAATATTATGCCTTCCAATCTAAACCACATGGTATAATATCATATCCATAGGACATAGCAGCGCACCTTGGCTGTCCGGCTTTCCCCTTTGGCTGGGGAAAGCCGGACTGCAGGGATTCATATTCTTGGTTCTTTCGGTAAAGTCACGTAGAAGGGAAACAATAAAATAATTTAAAAAAATATAAACAATCCAATTCTCACGACGTTTCGACTGCAACACAAGCAAGAAAATTTGAATTTCAAATTTGCTGTGGTTTTCACACCTGATGATGATTGCTTTTCTTGCAGTCGAAACGTCGTGAGAAATGTATTGTTTTATATATTTTTTTATTGTTCCCTTCTACGTGACTTTACCGAAAGAACCAATAATATAACAACAACCGAACATTGGCTTAAAGCTTTCGTTACTGCAGGAATTCATATTCTTTGGGTCTTTCGGTAAAGTCACGTAGATAGGTCCAAAGAAAATTACAAAAAAAACGACGACGTTTCGATCGCAGCACAAGCGTGCGTTTTCTTTGAACCTATCGACGTAAAAACTTCATCGAATGACCCAAAGAATATAAACAACAACAACAAACACATCCTGCAGCGACGCCGCCGGCCAATGCGCGCTGGGAAATCAAATGACCCCGTCGCAGCTCATTTTAATAAATCCCAACAGCGACAATAAGTAAGACAAAGGTCCATCACCACCACCTCTCGTTGTAGTCTATAGCAGACTGTGGGGGCAAGTGCTGTAAGCGAGTTGCCTGTGAAAAAAAACTTGATTGGAAGCTTCTGTCTCTGTGTGTCTATGTTGTGTGTGTCTCTCTCTGTGTGTGTCTCCGTGTTGTCTCTCTCTGCTTGTGTGTCTGTCTCTCTGTGTGTCTCCGTGTCTGTGTTTTGTCTCTCTAAAATTCAGTTCTAGCCTGATGACGATTGCTTGTGTTGCAATCGAAACGTCGTATTGTATTACTTAATTTATTTTCTTTCTACGTGACTTTACCGGAAGAACCAAAAAGTACCTATGGATATCTTGATTTGACGCTTTCGTGATTGCAGGAATCCATACTATTTGGTTCTTTCGGTAGGTAGAAAAATAAAAAATAAAGTTTTATTTTATTTTTTCTACCTACGTGACTTTACCGAAAGAACCAAAGAGTATTTTTCCATTTGAAGCTTTCGTGACTGCAAGGATTCATCTTCTTGGGTTCTTTCTACGGTAAAGTCACCACGTAGAATGAGAATAAAATAATAAAATAACACAATAAAATTCTCACGACGTTTCAGCCACAACGCAAGCGGCCGTCTTCAGCTGTAAACGTCGTGAGAATTTTATTGTGTTATTTTATTATTTTATTCTCATTCTACGTGACTTTACCGAAAGAACCAAAGAGTACCTATGAGTAACAGCAACATCGCACGCACCCCCCCCACGCTCACACTGTGGGTGGCAATGAAGAAGTCGCCATGCTGCACCCTCTTGTAGAGTGTACACGTGGAGACAAAGGAGTGTTGTTGTTTTTATGGCCACTAGTCTTGTTCTTCGTCGTGCTGACAAACGTAGAGCCCCGTGAGAGATAGCGGCGGTTTAGCAAGCCCTTTATCAAGCAGTGGATTGAGCATGGCTTAATGGATTGTTTAGAAACGTGCGTTTAGATTGAGAATATGTTTTCCCATTTTATTCTGGCAAGAAAACAGGTGTTAAGATGTTCAAACACCAAACTGAAACTTTTTTTTACGAGGAATCATGTCTGCATTAACCACAATACTTGTGGTCAGAATGCAAACAAAAAAACGTACTCTGATAATATATGATGCATTGTCTTTGAAACTGATTGGCCCGCACCAGAGACAGCTTTCTTTTGAGCCTCGTCTCAAAACGGTGTTAGACCAGAGGACGCCAAAAGGCATACACAGCACAAAGACAATGCCACTATCAGAGTAATGAGAGCTCGGGGTGAGCATCTACATCATGGGATTATTTGGTTGCTATACATTTCCACGTGATAAGCTACTACGTTGAGCTATCATTTGTGGCCAGGTCCCCTTTCGAAAAAATAATTATGAATAGCTCAGTGGGCTTGGTAAAATAAAAAGTTTCGCTTTAGTTTGTTTATTTTTTTAGTGATTTGCTTATCGTTCCTGTGCTTTGCACTCTTGTTTTTGTGTATTGTTGTAAATTTCTGACCCGTCTCTTACTGGACTGTGAAAAAGAGCTTCACAGCTCATCGGATTTCTCCAGGATAAATAAAGATTCTGATTCTGGACACCCTACGACACGGCAATAACTCAAACTGCACCGGGGTCATAAGCGAGAGCTGGTTACAAGTACTGTAAATATGGTAATCCATTGATATAGATACCCTCATTCACCGATTGTTAATTAACGTGTTGCGTTCATCTCAACATATTACTCGGGTTATTAAATAGGTAACAGAATGGTAACGACGAACTTATCGTTTTCCGTACATGCATATTTATAGCTGTAAGCATAACGATCATTTATTTTTTACTGACAGCTGCCGTGGTGCAATGGTTTATACTGGACTTGCCATCCAGAGCTCGATGGCTCTATTCGATATCCTGGCGCGGCAGTTGAAGTATCGGTCAAGTTTCTTAAATCTACGCCCCTGTTCCCACCCATGAGTCACAATAGCCGATCTTCAGACCGCGTGCGGTGGGGTAAAGTGTGGGTAAGCCCACCACTTTCAATTCGGCTGGTCAACGATGGACGAGTAGGCCAAATACAGAACCCTCTTAGAGCTCCCTCTAGGGAAGGCCCTCTCATCAGCAGTGGCGCGAGCAAGCACTTGCGGGGCAGCCTGCATCTTTAACTTTTAACTGTGTACAGGAAGGCATTAAATGTATCGCGTAGTGGCTTAGGCATGTCACTAACCAATCAGAGTCGCACGCGCCGTGCCGTTTGTATGTCAGAGCGTGCCGTTTGAATTACTTTCTTACAGACTCTTTGTTTCTTTCGGTCAAGTCACGTAGGTAGAAAATAACAGATCGCGATGTTTGCAGTTTCCCTGCTGTGATTGTCTCACCTGATGACGGTCGCTTGTGTTGCGATCGAAACGTCGTAATCTATTATTTTCTACCTACGTGACTTTACCGAAAGAACCAACGAGTATGGATTCCTGCAGTCACGAAAGCTTCAAATCAAGATTAATTTCTTACAATTTACCAGTTGCTGACTTTCGCAATTGGTAAACACGCTTGTCGTTTAACTGCCACGACGAAGGATGCAAAGAGCATGGACTGTCAAGTGGAAGTTTTGAAAATACTACAAAGAGCTCTTGCAAAGTAGGTTGACAAGCTACTACTGTACTTGTAAATTAGGAACCAGTTTTCAACAAGCTAAAAAGCAAGCAGCATGTGCAGTGTGATATATATTTGTTGGGGGGGGGGGGGCGAGACAAATGCACAAGGCACACAGTAAATTTTGTTTAATAACCTGTATTGCAGGTGACCATGTTCGCGTCACCATGTTATTTAAAAGTAAAAAATGTACTCCACATGTTAATAACGATAATAGCACTGCCTTAAAAGGAAACGTGCATAAAGGCACCGTTTTGTGAAATGACCCTTGTTCATTGTACAAATGAATACTAAATATCTCAGAGGTGTACATAATTTAGCCACTGCTGAAGTAACATATACAGTGAGGAAAAAAAGTATTTGATCCTCTGCTGATTTTGTATGTTTGCCCTCTGACAAAGAAATTATCAGTCTATAATTTTAATGGTAGGTTTATTTGAACAGTGAGAGACAGAATAACAACAACAAAATCCAGAAAAACGCATGTCAAAAATGTTATGAATTGATTTGTATTTTAATGAGGGAAATAAGTATTTGACCCCTCTGCAAAACATGACTTAGTACTTGGTGGCAAAACCCTTGTTGGCAATCACAGAGGTCAGACGTTTCTTGTAGTTGGCCACCAGGTTTGCACACATCTCAGGAGGGATTTTGTCCCACTTCTCTTTGCAGATCTTCTCCAAGTCATTAAGGTTTCGAGGCTGACGTTTGGCAACTCGAACCTTCACCCCCCTCCATAGATTTTCTATGGGATTAAGGTCTGGAGACTTGCTAGGCCACTCCAGGACCTTAATGTGCTTCTTCTTGAGCCACTCCTTTGTTGCCTTGGCCGTGTGTTTTGGGTCATTGTCATGCTGGAATACCCATCCACGACCCATTTTCAATGCCCTGGCTGAGGAAAGGAGGTTCTCACCCAAGATTTGACGGTACATGGCCCCGTCCATCGTCCCTTTGATGCGGTGAAGTTGTCCTGTCCCCTTAGCAGAACAACACCCCCAAAGCATAATGTTTCCACCTCCATGTTTAACGGTGGGGATGGTGTTCTTGGGGTCATAAGCAGCATTCCTCCTCCTCCAAACACAGCAAGTTGAGTTGATGCCAAAGAGCACCATTTTGGTCTCATCTGACCACAACGCTTTCACCCAGTTGTCCTCTGAATCATTCAGATGTTCATTGGCAAACTTCAGACGGGCATGTATATGTGCTTTCTTGAGCAGGGGGACCTTGTGGGTGCTGCAGGATTTCAGTCCTTCATGGCGTAGTGTGTTACCAATTGTTTTCTTGGTGACTATGGTCCCAGCTGCCTTGAGATCATTGACAAGATCCTCTCGTGTAGTTCTGGGCTGATTCCTCACCGTTCTCATGATCATTGCAACTCCACGAGGTGAGATCTTGCATGGAGCCCCATGCCGAGGGAGATTGACAGTTCTTTTGTGTTTCTTCCATTTGCGAATAATCGCACCAACTGTTATCACCTTCTCACCAAGCTGCTTGGCAATGGTCTTGTAGCCCATTCCAGCCTTGTGTAGGTCTACAATCTTGTCCCTGACATCCTTTGAGAGCTCTTTGGTCTTGGCCATGGTGGAGAGTTTGGAATCTGATTGATTGATTGCTTCTATGGACAGGTGCCTTTTATACAGGTAACAATCTGATATTAGGAGCACTCCCTTTAAGAGTTTGCTCCTAATCTCAGCTCGTTACCTGTATAAAAGACACCTGGGAGCCAGAAATCTTTCTGATTGAGAGGAGGTCAAATACTTATTTCCCTCATAAAAATGCAAATCAATTAATAACATTTTTTAAATGCGTTTTTCTGGATTTTTGTTGTTGTTTTTCTGTCTCTCACTGTTCAAATAAACCTACCATTAAAATTATAGACTGATCATTTCTTCGTCAGTGGGCAAACGTACAAAATCAGCAGGGGATCAAATACTTTTTCCCTCACTGTACTAAATGGGGATTGGATCTGGCAGTGCAGGAAGGATTGCACCTTCAAAGCCATCGATATTTCTAAATATAATTTTAAATTTGACCAATAAATAAGAGCTAAGATTAATGTGTTAAAGTATTGCTTAGCAGAACGTTTGATAACAGCACACTGTAACAAACGGAAATAATAATTCAAATATGGTTGCTTGATATCACTGGGAGTGGTTTGAGTAATCTCGCACAAACTGTAGTTTTAAGAATTCAATTTTAATCAGCCATTCTCGCCGACAATATCCAGGAAAAAAACCCGCATTCAACTAACATGCAAACAATACTTGTACTGTATGTGAAAAAAATAAAACTAGTCACAACAAGACTTCACAAGAGGTTTTGTCAAATATGTGAATTACGATAAAGACCCCATCTCAATAGAATAATAGTTTAGGCCGGAAAACCATCTTTCAAATCACACAAAAACATGTAAAAAGCACAGCCCCTGGGCATATACAAAAACCATCAACATTTCATGTCAAAAATTCAGTGATCCTCTTGTCTAAGATCACCATCAAAATAAATTTTAGAAAATGTGATTGACAGGAAGCAGTGAACAAAGATAATAATTGTGGACCTTTTGTGTTCTTATTATGACTCACCATACTCTTTGGTTCTTTCGGTAAAGTCACGTAGGTATAAAATAAAATAAATCACGACGTTTCGGGCGCAACACAAGTGTCTGTCATCAGGTGGGAAAGCATGGTCTGCAGAATAGTCACTGCAAATTTCCAAGTATTTTATACCCACGTAGCATTTTCATGAAACGTTGCTATTTAAATATATATAAAATGGTGGTAGGTTAACAAATGTAAATATATACCATACTGTGGTCTTAAAAAATATGTTGATTTTGGTTTTCAAACTGGCAATTGTGGTTGGGTACACTCACACATCAATGTATTTAAGTCGTAAATTGTTTCCTTATTTATTTCGATCAAACCAACCACAACACTTACATTTGCCAAAGGCGAGAACGCCCGTACGGATTTCTTCCATCACAGAGATTGAATGACGAGATTCGCTTGTGGGAAGGAGCGAGACCATGAGGGATGACAATGGCTTGTACATGCCTTCATCCAGGAGTGGATAGACTATTACCAAAGATGATGTTCAAGTATTGTGGCTACACTATAACTGCATATACAGTAGAGTACTGTAACAGTCTGTAACAGGTCACCAATCACATCATGAAGAAGGAGGGGTAAGGCCAGAGTGATGGATGGTGCTGCTTGGTGGTGTCAGGGGCGGCCCGTCCTTATAGGCGAACTAGGCAGTCTCCTAGGCTGCCAAGTTAAGTGGGGTGCCAAATTCTAGGGAAAAAATTCAAATAAAAAAAAACACAAATATAATAATGAAGATATTATTGGATAGGTGGAAGGCCCAAACGAATAGTGCGAGTTTCTGGGAACGTCTGGTGGAAGACCCAGTGCAGAAAGGTTTCAACTTCCACCTCTGGGAAAGCTTATCCTACACTCTAGGGGAGGTTATGGACATTGAGTTCAAGTGGATCATGTTCAGGACCTCGATTGTCGATGCAGCTGAGAAAAGCTGTGGCCCGAAGGCAGTTGGTGCCTATCATGGCGGCAACCCTAGGACCCGCTGGTGGACACCAGTAGTGAGGGAAGCTGTCAAGTTGAAGGAGGCTTTCTGAGCTATGGTCGGAAAAAGGTCTCCCCACTCAATTGAGAGGTAATAAGCTTGCCAAGAGGGTGGCAGCGGTAGCAGTCACTGAAGTGAAAGCCCAGACGTGGGAGAAGTTTGGAGAGGCCATGGAGAGGGACTACCGGACAGGCTCAAAGATGTTCTGGCAAACCAACTGACGCCATAGGAGGGGTCGACGGGATGTGGCCCAGGCTGTTCTCAGGGTGGCATAACATTGAACTCAGTTAAGGAGAGAGTCGAGAGGTGGAAGGAACACTTTGAGGAGCTCCTCAACCCCGTGGACATGCCTTCCTCTCAGGAGGCAGCTCTGGATACAGCTGGGGAGGTCGGATCCATCACGGCTGCTGAAGTCGCTGCGGCAGTCTCGAGGGCCTTCGTAGCGACAAAGCTGCTGGGGTGAACGAGATTCGCCTAGAGTTGTTGAAAGCGCTGGACAGTGTCGTGGTGTGGTTAACATGCCTCTTCAATGTTACATGGAAGGGGGGTACAGTACCTCTGGATTGGCAAACTGGGGTCGTAGTCCCCATTTTTAAGAAAGGGGACCAGAGGGTGTGCTCCAACTACAGAGGGATCACACTCATCAGTGTCCCAGGTAAAGCCTATGCCAGAGTGCTGGAGAGGAGGCTGCGCCCGGTGGTCGAGCCTCAGATTCAGGAGGAACAATGCGGATTCCGTCAGGGTTGTGGGACAATGGACGAGCTCTTTTCTCTCTCACAGATATTTGAGGGGTCATGGGAGTATGCTTCTCCGGTCTACCTCTGTTTAGTAGACTTGGAGAAGGCATATGGCCGTGTTCCCGGAATGTTTTGTGGGAGGTGCTGCTGGAGTAGGATGTACTGGTTACACTTTTGTGTGCTATCCGGTCCCTCTATTCCCAGAGTGAGAGCTCTGTCCGTATTCTTGGTCGTGAGAATTTAATTGTTTTACATTTTTATAATTTTATTGTTTCCCTTCTACGTGACTTTACCGAAAGAACCAAGAATATGAATATGAATCCCTGCAGTCACGAAAGCTTTAAATCAAAATTTAAATGAAAGTCGTTCACTCTGGGTGTTGGACTCCGTCAAGAGTGTGTCTTGTCTCCACTCCTGTTTGTGATTTTCATGGACAGGAGGATATCAATGAGCAGCTGAGGTATGAAGAGTATCCAGTGCAGGGGCATGGAGGTGGCGTCGCTGCTTTTTTCAGATCACGCTGTCCTCTTTGCCTCTTCAGTCTATGATCTCCAGCATGCACTTGAACGGTTTGATGCTGAGCGTGAAGCGGCTGGGATGAGGATCAACACCTCCAAATATGAGGTCATGGTTCACTCCTGGGAGACGGTGCATTGCGCTCTCCAGGTGAGGGAGGAACAGCTGCCCTTGAGGGTGTTTAAGTGCCTTGGGTCTCTTTTGCAAGTGATGGTAAGTGGGAGCGGGAGATTGGCTGGTAGATCAGTGCAGCTTCCGCAGTGATGCGGGCGCTGTGCCATTCAGTGTTAGTGAAGCGGGAGCTGAGTTCTCGAACAAAGCTCTAAGTTTACAGGTCGGTTTACGTTCCCACCCTCACTTATGGTCATGAGCTTTGGGTAATGACTGAAAGGATGAGATCGCGGGTACAAGTTGCTGAAATTAGGGTTTTTTACAGGGTTTCCGGGCTCACTTTCCATGATTGGGTGAGAAGCTCTGTAATCCGGGAGAGCCTCCGGATCAAGAGGATCCAGTTGAGGTGGTTCGGGCATCTGGTAAGGATTCCCCCTAGTAGACTCCCCCTGGAACTCTACTGGGCACGTCCCACTGGGCAAAGACCCCAGGGCCGGCACAGGACCCCCTAGCACTACATATCTTGGCTGACCTGGGAACGCCTGAGGATTCCTCAGGAAAAGCCATAGTCCGTTGCCTGAGAAAGGGAGGTCTGGACCACCCTACTCAATATGCTGCTGCAACCCTCACCAGGACAAGCGGATTGAGAGACGAGAACGAGAATGGGTGGGTGAGTTATTGGGCAGGTGAGTGAGGGGGCGGATGGTTTGTAATTCAGTACAGTAATGTTAGTAGCGTACATTAAAACTGGGAGAGTTCGTGTGGCTGTGTGAGTGATACGTCCCGGCCCCTAAATGTTGGTAACTTGTTTATGTATTAAATGATTGAGATCTCCGATCAGAGACAAACATGGCCTAAAGACACACAAACAGGAAGAGTCAGACAGACGGACACAGACAAACGGATAGACAGATCGAGAGACAGCCACAAACAGACAGCCAGACAATAAGGAAATCACAGGCACTTTCAAACAAAAATACAATCAGACAGTCACAAATATCACTTCCCGACCCCTTGCATACTGAAGATCATGGGCGTCCATGGGAATTTAAGTAGCTTTAAATCTGTTGTAATATTCATCTACATTATAATACAGTGTCAGGTTACCTGTAGTTCGAGTCATATCATCTCCCTTGGTCAAAAAGAGATGGTCCAATGCTGGATTATGCTCAAGATGATTGTTATAACACAGGCTGTACAATAATGACACACCTTAACATTTATTATTAAAAAAATATTCAGCCAGTCGAACGTGTGTTTGGGGAACGAAGCTTCTCAAAGTTAAAATTGATAATAAAAAAACACATCTGCGTTCAATAATGGTGCAAGAGAGATTTGTTGGACTTGCCACAATGTCAATCGAGCATGAAATAGCTGGAAAACTGGATCTAAAATAACTAGTGACTGAATTTTTAAAACTTAAAGCAAGAAAAGTAATGTTTTAAGGGTACAGTGTTTTATTCGGAGTATTATGAAATTACAGGTTAAAGTTCATTGACGAGTTTTCATAGATCTTTCTATATTGGATGTGCTGGTAATGACAGGATAGCGTAATGGATGATTTTGGATTTGTAATAATAAAAATAATTACATATTTTTATGCATTTTAATTTGAAATCAGACTGAAATATCGTCTAGCTATTGTGTACAAATCTACTCTGAAAACGTCATGTCTCTGTTTTATCTGATTTCAGAAACATTGCTTGGGCAGACGGACGGACGGACACACTGATTAATTATGCCCCTGTTTAAAAACATACGCTTAAAGAATTTAAACGGAAAATAGGGGCAAAATCTTTCCCAGTTTACCACCAATCTCAGCCTAGATCTGCCCTTGGCGTTTGGGGGTGGGGGCGCCAAAAGCATGGTTCGCCTAGGGCAGGGGTCGGGAACCTTTTTGACTAAGAGAGCCATGAAAGCAAAAAATTTGGAAATTTATTTCAGTGAGAGCCATATAATATATTTTAAAAGTGAATTCAACTAAATGTCAGTATAATAAGCCTCTGAATTTATTCTTTTAAATAATGTTGTTATAACACTCACCATTAATGCGACTTCTGGTGCTGCATGGATTTGCTGATGTCTTTGTAGTCGGGTTGGTACTTGGTGAGGTTAAGCTTCATGCAAGCGTTGAGGCTTTCATCCGTTAAACGTGATCGTAGGTTGGACTTGATGTTTTTAAGATGTGAGAATGACTGCTCACATGCATACGTAGATCCAAACATGGTCAATACAGCAATACTCACACGCTGCAGTGTGTGGTATGTGACAGGAAGCGCGTTCCAAGTTTTGAGAATCAGCTGGTCTTCGGGTTGGAGTTTTTTCATTTCTGTCCACATGTGCTTGCTCGCCAACTCCGCTTTCTGTCGTGTGATTCTTTCCAAATCTTCATTCAGTGACTTGAACTTATTCACCCACATGTCTGAGGCCTTCAGGTCAGCCACTTCTGCTTCAAAATCTCTGACGGAGACACCAGGGATGTAATTCAGGTCGGCTGTGTTCAGTGAACACTCGTTTGGATGGGTGATGAACTTAAAAAGACGAGTGTGCTTACGAAATTCTCCAAAGCGTGCTTTGAAGGACTGTAGGAGACTGGATGTGCAGCCAGCTAGCTGGTGGAGATCAAGGTTTTGAATGGGCTCACTTGCTGTGCATGCATCTTTAAATTGGCTCAGTTTTTCAAAATGTAGTAAACGACCTGTTTCAAGATCCGTGATGAAAAGCTCCAGCTTGTTTTCAAAAGCAAATACAGCTTGTTGAAGGGATAACACTGTATTTCCAATGCCTTGCATTTTCACGTTGAGCTGGTTCAGATGTTCAGTCAGATCTACGAGATAGTAAAACTTGAGGAGCCACTCGGTGTCGGCTAGCTCAGGATGCCCGACGCCTTTCATTTCAAGGAAAGTCCGGATTTCGTTCAGGCAAGCCGCAAAACGGCTAAGCACCTTCCCTCTTGACAACCAACGCACATTGCTGTGCAAAAGCAGACCAGGATAGTTATTTACAACTTCATCCAGCAGTGTTTTAAACTGGCGATCATTTAAGGCTCGGGCAACAATAAAGTTGATCACACGAATGACCAGCGACATCACTTCGCCAAACTGCCTGTCACACATCTGAGCACAAAGTGCCTCCTGGTGTATAATGCAATGGAAACTTAGGATGGGTCTATTTTCATGTTCACGGAGAAGCGCCACAAATGCTTTGTTTTTCCCCACCATACACGGAGCACCATCAGTACACACTGAGAGAAGTTTATCCATAGGTAGACTTTTTTCTTGAGCAAACTCCATGAAAGACTTGAATAAATCCTCACCTCTTGTGGACCCTTTTAATGGCAGAACAGCAAGACTTTCTTCGCGCAGTGTGTCACCAACAGCATATCTTGCAATCACGCTGAACTGCGACAAATGGCTCACGTTTGTTGACTCATCCAAAGCCAGAGAAAAGAACGGCGCTGCATTTATGTCCTTCACTTGCGTTTCCTCCACTTTGTTTGCCATCACGATGGTACGATCATGAACAGTTCTTGCCGACAGAGCCATGTCTTGTATCCGTTTGATTATCTTGTCTTTGTTCGGAAGATCATCAAAAAGTTCATTGGCTACATCCAGCATGAACGTTTTAGCATACTCGCCATCTGTGAATGGTTTTCCGTTCCTCACTATTGCTAAAGAACCAGCAAAGCTAGCCGAATTATAGTCACCTTGCCGGGTCCATACGCGGAGTTGCTGCTGGCTAGCTTGCACCCTGCTCAGAAGCTCTTGGCACGCTTTCTTTCTGCTGTCTCCCGCAGGGTATTTTGATGCAAAGGTAGCGTGGCGCGTGTCGAAGTGCCGCTTTACATTCGACCGTTTCAACGATGTAATTTTGTCATTGCAAATTAGACACACCGCAGAACCCGCTCTCTCCACAAAGGCGAATTCTTCGGTCCATTCGTCCTGAAATGTACGATACTCGTCGTCTTTTTTTCTTTTCGCCATCTTCTTCGTCGAAGGGTTAGCTTTGAGCTAATGACCGAGCAGACGCAGTCTCAGACTGATTCAAAAGGGGGCGTTTACCTGTTTTACCCAGCAACGGCAAACGTAGGCCAGTATCATCCAATTAAAATAATGGACAATTGCTCCTGCAGCCCTGAACAGGACATGCGCAGTGAAAAATCGATGGATGGATTAAAACAAGTGAGAATATTTTGTTTTATCTGCGAGCCATATGCAATCATCAAAAGAGCCACATCTGGCTCGCGAGCCATAGGTTCCCGACCCCTGGCCTAGGGCGCCAGTTGCTGGCAGCTAGTCTAGGGCCGCCCCTGGGTGGTGTGATTGTCTTTGCAGTGCAGATTGCTGATTGAGGGGCAGGAACCGGTCTATAATTTTTTTTGTAGAGCGGGGCTTTTAAATATGCGAGTTACAAGTGGTGCTGCTAAAAACCTCACAAGCAAAAGTTACGCCCCTACAAAGAGTGTAGCGAATGGAATAAACTTATCAATTTACTGGATATGTCAAATTTTAAGGATTTCCATTGAGACTGATAGTTTTTCACAATTTTGAGCATCTCACGGCCGTGTTATGGAATCTGTCTCTTTTGTTTTTAAATCTGAAAATAATACTTGGCTGTACCCATTGCAGTGCAGGGGAAGCTGCCAATGGTTTAGGCTTCATGTAAGGGTTAGCCCCAAAGATGTTGTCTTTACTTACAAACTTTTTTAAATGAGAGAAAAAAAGCAAGAAACCAATAACTATCCAAGGTTAATCATTTCCTATGGAGGGGTCAATAAGTGGTGGACATTACCCTATTGCTGTTATACAAACGCTTAGCTACCCGCCCCATCTGTTCTCTAAAAGCAGACTCGCCCTTGCTTGCATGACATTTGAATATTTCTGCGCTTCGGTTTCTTTGGGTTCTCTCTCAGTTTTTTGGGTCTCTCTCGGTTTCTCGGGGCTTATCCATGGTTTTTTTAAGTAAGGGTCTCACTGAATTGAATATTTTGGGGTTGACGTTAATGCATATTGGAACACTGCATAATTTGAAATCCTTTAAGATTTGGAAAATGAAACACATGGAAAATGTACAACTTTTAAACAGCTCCTCATCCACCCTTTCCAAAAAAAAATGTATAGTTGTTTGTACAGTCTCTATTATTATATGTTGGCTTGTTCATTGTCCTACAAATAAAATTTGCCTTGTTAGAAGCAACTAAGTTTGGTTATCTAAGCCTCAGGCTTTGTCAGTCTTAAGGATTCTAATAAAGGATGATTTATGTTTCATATTACTGCATACGACTGTGAAAGGGGGATTTTTTTATTTTTTGGGTTACCTTGTAATAGCACGAGTTATAAATACATCAGACTGTCGACTGAAAATTTTAATTGAAAATGTCGATTCAGAAAATTGCCTCAAAATGTAATTACGTTGTAATTTGAAGCTTACAGAGCTTGCTTTGTCAGTGCTATCGAGACCAAAAACAGACCACAGTAATTGTAAATCACGGAATTGGAAATACAGAACTCCAATAAACCATACTCGTCTTTTTTCGTTAGGCAAGGTGATATTTGCAACATATTTGTATATTGAGGTGATCAAGCAATTTAATATCCTTTTTGGAGGCTTTTATGTATGTTTGTGATATTACCTGCAAATCAGCGGTGAGGGCAGTGTTGGATTATTTGATCCATGGGCTGGTGACCGTAGCCACATTGTGGACTGATCTTCATTTTTCATCAATAATTATCCATGTTGATATGGAGGGACGTGTTGGAACATGGATGTTTGACCAAAGAATCGTGAAAATGTTTGCAACAACACGATGTGTCTCAAATTATGGGACGAAAGAGCTACGTGATTCCATTAATAAATACAAATGTGTGGATTACAGAGGAAGCGCGGCATGTTATGAGCAGCTAAATACGCAATAAATGAGCAGATTATTAGGGTTTTATTTGATATCCAAGTCTAAAGAATTTAAAATCCTTCACGACTTAACAACTTACATCAACCAAGCTAGTTCGTGCAGATGCCAAACCAAAAAAAATTGCTAAACATGAAATCTTATCACGTTACCCTGCAGCTCCGTTCCTGCAGCTTCGCATCTACCTCGAACTAGCCTCAGACTTCGACAGATGATAACCCGGGGTATGGAGAGTATCTCGTATGGGGGGATTGAGGTGGCGTCGCTGCTTTTTATAGATGACGTGTCCTCTTTGCCTGGTCAGTGTGTGATCTCCAGCATATGAAGCGGCTGGGATGAGGATCAGCACCTCCAAATCTGAAGTTATGGTGGATTGTTCTCTCCAGGTCAGGGGGAAACAGCAGTGCTGGATTATCCTCGTAGCAAAATTAGCATATGCTACGGGCCCCGCACTTTCAAGGGCCCCGGGCTAAATGCTTTCAAGCTATCAATTCAGGTTCAGTGATTCTGCACTTGCACTATTACTATAGTACTATACTGCCTTCAACTTTTATGAACGACTGGATATTTAAGGTTAGCGATGTGTCGTATTATCCAGCTGTATAGCAAATGAAAAAATACAATTACTTTACTATGCAAGTTACAAATGTATGTGTTTTAATATTTATGTGTTTTAATTTAGGGCCCATTTATAACATACTAGCCTTTTGCTCCTCCAAGGACGGGTGTATTGCAGTGAATCTGAAACTTGCAAGCGAAAAGCAGACCGCGACGTGATATTCATTGCATCAATTCGTGTGCAATTTGTAAGGTCGCGGTGACACAGAGTTATTTCATTTTAAGGTTATAATCCCTTGTTCATCATGACGTCATTTTTACGTCTATGTCTCAATAGCGTTACGGAGATCACGTGACGTGAGGGTTCTGCCTTTGAAGTGAGGGTTGTGAGTTGACGCTGAGGAGGGGGGAGGAGGCGCCTCGCCCCCCATTGTGGACTGACGTCAGCCGCTAATTATTATTAATGGCGGGGGGGTGTCCATTTGGAAGACGTCACCTCTTCATGATTATTAATGAGGGGGGCTGTTTGATGTGGAGTAACGTCACCTGCTCATGATTATTGAGGGGGGGAGGTGCTACATGTGGAGTGACGTCACCCGCTCATGATTAATGAGCGGGGCTGGCTGACGTGGAGTGACGTCACGCACGGGACACACCGACATCCTTGGCTCATTATAGTAGTAAATGCTACAGGCCCCGCACTAGCTTAATCCGCCACTGGGGAACAACTCCCCTAAGTGATGAGTATAAGGACCTCGGCGCCTCTTTTGCGAGTGATGGTAGGTGGGAGCGGGAGATTGGCCGGTGGATCGGTGCGGCGTCCACAATGTTGCAGGCAGTGTACCGTTCCGTGGCAGTGAATTGGGAGCTGAGTTCTCGAACAAATCTCTCGGTCTACAGGTAAATCTACATTCCCACCCTCACCTATGGTCATTCACGTTGGGTAATGACCGATAGGATGAGATCGTGGGTACAAGGGGCCGAAATGAGGTTTCTACGCAGGGCTGCCTGGCTCACTCTTCGTGACCGGGTGAGGAGCTCGGTAATCCGGGAGAGCATCTCGGTCGAGCGGCTGCTCCTCCGCATCGAGAGGAGCCAGTTGAGGTGGTTCGGGCACCTGGTAAAGATGCCCCCCCCCCGGTAGACTCCGCCTGGAACCCTACCGGGCACGTCCCACTGGGCAAAGACCCCGGGGCCGGCCCAGGACACGCTGGAGGGACTACGTCGCTCGGCTGGCCTGGGAACGCCTGGGAATTCGCCAGGAAGAGCTAGAGTCTGTCGCCAGGGAAAGGGAGGTCTGGACCACCACTACTCACCACGCTGCTGCTGAAGTTCCAGTCTGCTAACCAATCCACACCGTGGCAGCATTCCCAATGGAAAACTGTCAACAGTGGCTTATCTCCACGACCTAGCAAACATGGAACGTTGGCCCAACGTCCTGTTTGCTGAGAAAGTGATTTGTCTAACTTTTTGGCAATAAAACGTGTATTTTTTTTTGTTTTCTATATTGGTTTCATTTTTTTATGCATGCATGTAATTTGCAGTGCACACAATGTATTTTACAATTATTTAATGAACTACTGTGTCACAGTACTGTACTGAATTTAATTACTGTATTTGAATCAGTACCTTCATTGCGTTAGCTTTCCATTCATCAAATCCGGACACAATGGTAATTTGTCCAAACCAATCGTAAAATAATTTAAAGTGTTGAATCACTGTAAATTGTCCGTTATTAAAACACAACAACCTGCTGTTGCTAATGACAATGGATAATTCAATGCGGGAATGTACTGTATTTATGGTACTGTACCTAAATAATAAAGGTCCTTTTCTGCCATCTAGTGGAGCACTATTTTTGGTGACCAAAATATATGTTCACATGGTGCGGTTTTGCCAAAGTACAGTAACATAACCTACCAGCAAAATATGGGAAATATAACACGAGCTAATTTTACTTAGGATTATCTAATTACACTGCAGATAAGTACTTTGCTAACCATGTCCATGGACATCATCAACGTACACGTTTCGTTTTAGTTTGCGTAGTTTAGGCAAATTGAATTTCACAATCGCTTAGGAACCACAGACAAGGTGGGAAAGCTTGAAAAAATAAGAGTAGGTTTTACCCTTTTTGGCAAAATACATACGATGCTGGCAAAAAGGTCCCATTTTGAAGCTGTAAGGCTGTCAAACCACAGGCAAAATCATTGCTTCTGATTTTCGGTTTTTAACTGGTGACCACCGCCAATACAAGGAGAAAATAAAATGTATTGTTTATCCAATAAACTATTAAAGCACCGAAACGTGTGTTGTTTTTGGTTGTTTTCCATTTGTGTTGGCCTGGTTGTAAACGGTTACACTGTGACAATGTTCAAATAATCTAGGGTGCAAGGTTAGCACCGTCAGAGCACGTGGGAGAAATACACAATTGGTGAACCCCATACACTTGGGCACCCTCGATCCACCACGTGCTTAGAGTGTTCTACAATGTATATGTTGGGGAATTGTTGTAAGCAAACACGTATCAAATAGACGTAATAAAGTAGTATTTCTTTTTTGAAACTGCACTTAATAATGAAACGTACCAATATTATTTAGTAATGAAGGAGCATTGCCCGAAACGTCACCTATTGTATATATTTTGTTGCAATTTAATGCAGTGTTATTGACGAGAGTACTGTATTTTTTTCATGACGCTTTTATTCTGTTCTGACGTGTATTGGAACAAAGGGCAGTATTAATGTGTGAACAAGTGGAGTTCGACCGTGCCATATTTTCACATTTATACAGCAATTACACAGTAATATCTCTTGGGACAAATAACATAAACATTTCTGAATTTCATGCAAATTTACACATCTGCCTCACAGTGCATCAAAAAGTGTCCCCTTTACTAAGAGCTCATTATGAGTTACTGAAAATAATGGGAACATCAACAGCCCTTTGAATCTTCCAGTGTAGAACATCAGGTCTATTGTATGAATTTGCATGAATTGGAAATAAGAACAAGCAAATGGAATCAGATGACTTTCAATTAGATACTCAAGCAATCTCACAGCTATGGAGTAATATACAGAGGTTTGCCCACTGACAAAGAAATGATCAGTCTATAATTTTAATGGTAGGTTTATTTGAACAGTGAGAGACAGAATAACAACAAAAACATCCAGAAAAAACGCATGTCAAAAATGTTATAAATTGATTTGCATTTTAATGAGGGAAATAAGTATTTGACCCCTCTGCAAAACATGACTTAGTACTTGGTGGCAAAACCCTTGTTGGCAATCACAGAGGTCAGACGTTTCTTGTCGTTGGCCACCGGGTTTGCACACATCTCAGGAGGGATTTTGTCCCACTCCTCTTTGCAGATCTTCTCCAAGTCATTAAGGTTTCGAGGCTGACGTTTGGCAACTCGAACCTTGAGCTCCCTCCACAGATTTTCTATGGGATTAAGGTCTGAAGACTGGCTAGGCCACTCCAGGACCTTAATGTGCTTCTTCTTGAGCCACTCCTTTGTTGCCTTGGCCGTGTGTTTTGGGTCATTTTCATGCTGGAATACCCATCCACGACCCATTTTCAATGCCCTGGCTGAGGGAAGGAGGTTCTCACCCAATATTTGACGGTACATGGCCCCGTCCATCGTCCCTTTGATGCGGTGATGTTGTCCTGTCCCCTTAGAAAAACACCCCCAAAGCATAATGTTTCCACGTCCATGTTTGACGATGGGGATGGTGTTCTTGGGGTCATAGGCAGCATTCCTCCTCCTCCAAACACGGCGAGTTGAGTTGATGCCAAAGAGCTCCATTTTGGTCTCATCTGACCACAACACTTTCACCCAGTTGTCCTCTGAATCATTCAGATGTTCATTGGCAAACTTCAGACGGGCATGTATATGTGCTTTCTTGCGCAGGGGGACCTTGCGGGCGCTGCAGGATTTCAGTCCTTCACGGCGTAGTGTGTTACCAATTGTTTTCTTGGTGACTATGGTCCCAGCTGCCTTGAGATCATTGACAAGATCCTCCCGTGTAGTTCTGGGCTGATTCCTCACCGTTCTTATGATCATTGCAACTCCACGAGGTGAGATCTTGCATGGAGCTCCAGGCCGAGGGAGATTGACCGTTATTTTGTGTTTCTTCCATTTGCGAATAATCGCACCAACTGTTGTCACCTTCTCACCAAGCTGTTTGGCAATGGTCTTGTAGCCCATTCCAGCCTTGTGTAGGTCTACAATCTTGTCCCTGACATCCTTTGAGAGCTCTTTGGTCTTGGCCATGGTGGAGAGTTTGGAATCTGATTGATTGATTGCTTCTGTGGACAGGTGTCTTTTATATGGGTAACAAGCTGAGATTAGGAGCACTCCCTTTAAGAGTGTGCTCCTAATCTCAACTCGTTACCTGTATAAAAGACACCTGGGAGCCAGAAATCTCTCTGATTGAGAGGGGGTCAAATACTTATTTCCCTCATTAAAATTCAAATCAATTTATAATATTTTTGACATGCGTTTTTTGGATCTTTTTGTTGTTATTCTGTCTCTCACTGTTCAAATAAACCTACCGTTAAAATTATTGACTGATCATTTCTTTGTCAGTGGGCAAACGTACAAAATCAGCAGGGGATCAAATACTTTTTTCCCTCACTCTATCTAATGAAGCCTTACTCTATGTTTGTTTTTCAATTTATTATACCACTAAATGTTAATACAGGCAAAACAATATTTTCTTTCACCTTTTAACTTGTTTTTATTGTGATGAAGCTAAAAAAAAGTATATTGAAACCACGTATCCACGTTCTACATGTGAATATATTTTCCCGTACTGTACTGTGTTCAAAGAAGCTGGTTCAATGCAATATTTTTATTTGATAAATATTTGCGGCTTCTTGTACTCTCAATAAGTTACCTTGACAATTATTATTCTATGTCTGTGAATTAAAGCAGAGGGAATTCTTGTTTTTTAATATCCGTTCAATTCTGTTTGCCGAGAACTCAGCATACATCAATGTATAATGTGAAAAATCCTGGTGGTGAGGTACACTGACAAAATAATACTTGTGCACTAGGTGTAAGAACTGAGAAATTATTTCGGACTCACCATTTAAAAATGCACTCACGCTATATTCAACGGTGCAAATGTTATGCAGCTCCCAAATTTTGTATTACTTCCAGGGCCACTCTTGCCAAGAGCTAACCAAAGCAGATTATACCTTGTCATGGGTCATTAGTCAAATGGCCATTGTAGAACAGACTGTGATTTTATATAGCTTCCCGTGTAGCAAGCAAACCTTATGAAAATCTTGATTTGAAGCTTTCGTGAGTGCAGGAATCCATACTCTTTGGTTCTTTCGGTAAAGTCACGTGGGTATTAAAAATAATAGATCACGACGTTTCGATCGCCACACAAGCAATCGTCCTCAGGTGGGATAGAGAAAATGTTGATTTTACCATTTTTCAACATGTTAATCTCTTTTTTTACGATTAAGCCATGTGAGATGCTATATATGAATGCATAATATCGTATATTTGTCTCATTAAGTATTTAAATCTGAAATCCTTTATCACATTACCACCACCGTGAAATAATGAAGCAGGGTCATCAATCCACTTGTGTTTGAGTACATTTACTAACAACCTACAGACACGGAGAGACATTAGAAATAAATACGTGTATTTCCAAATGAAAACACAAATCATATTCTCCTTTAAGGCTCCCATATGTCTATTTGCGTTACAGATGCAAAGGAAACTATTTTGTTATGAAAATTTTACATCAGGTTTAAGCTGTGAATGATTGCAACGTAACCTGCAGCAGATATATGTTTTTCACAGTTGAATTGGCTTAACCTGCTGCTTGAGTCACAACTGTTCATAACAATATTGTACACCGGTTCAAGTTTGGGTAATCTTGATCTTCACCGACATTCTCGCATTTTTATCACTGGTATCATCATCCTCACATTATTTTGGTATTTGAGGCAGAATATAGCAATAATTTATCACGTTGCACCAGTATAGGTTTATCTGATTCATCCAATACTCTTAAGATTTACAGCTCAGAGAGCATACAAACGCGTCTGGGACAGAATATAGAAATGGGTTGTGGGCCACAGCAACAATCCACTACCACGCGTCACAGCTTGTAGCACCCTCGGGTGTCCATTTTCCTTCCACAGAGGCATAAACATGTTTGGATTTGCCATAACTATGAATATTATTTATGTGTGGGGTGGTTTCCTTTTTAAGGGTTTCTTAAGGTCACTCTAATGCAAACAATGTGTTTCAGTCATTTGGCATATATATGAATTATGGTCATTGTGTGTGGTTTTTAATTATTGAGTGAAACTTCGATCATCCACTCTTCAATAACTTACGAATCCTGTAATTTGCGGAAGTCCCCATAGTTTGCGGCAATGCCCGTGATCTGCGGGGACAGAGATCCTGAAGTCTGCGGATTTGCGCAGATTTTTTTGTATCACTTCCAGGAATGGCTAATTCCTCTTATAATGAATCTGCGATGCACCAAGATTTGAGTATATATTAACATGTGTTTAAAAATTCTGCACGCTTCAAATAGCCCGGGCAGCGTGTTTTAAAAAGTCCCTTGACCTTCACAGAAGCTGCCACATTCCCTTTGCGGAGGAAGAGAGAGATGTGTTTGAATCAGTTCAAACACGTCTCTCTCTTTCTGTGTACAGGGAGAAACGCAGCTGCAGAGAGACAAACGAAGATGCAGACAGACTCATCATTGAAGCACAATGAGTGTGCTTCAAAGACCCCCCCTTGACACGCATTTAAAAACAGCGTTTCAGTCGCTAATTAAATACTTTGCCAATGACGTGCACATTTTTCTTGCATTAGTGGAGTTACTGTACGTAGAAAATTCCTTCAATTACGCACGGGTTATACAGATATCGACCACCATTTTTCTCTCTGTTATCCACACATTCCGCAGACAAAGAGATGAGTGGCATATTACTCCGATTATCCTCGAATTTTCCCATGGAAAAGTGGAATACATTTCATGGATAACTCCGTGATATTGGTCGTCTATGTTGTCACGGATACGTGAAATTCTGTATCCCCGAATTATAATCCATCACCTGCTTTCTGGTAGAACAAAACAAGGTAATGTTCAAATGTGTCTTTAAACCTTATCGAATAATAATAATTGACATTTATTTGTAAGGTGCCTTCCACACATCTATTTCCCAAAATTGTGCATGTAGGAGAGCACTTATGTCAAACTTAAAGTTTCTCCCTACTCAAAAAACAATGAGATGACGTAATAATTCGTACCTTTTGGTGTTCATGCCATTTTTAAAGCAGAAAGATATCACTAAGGCGCTATATTTCACAGGTGATTATAGACTGCCAGTAGTGGACAATGTTGCTATGTGGTTTTACTCAATTAAGTAAGTTACAGGTAATTGTAATTGTTACATTTTCCAAAATTGAACCTGAATACCTGCCCACATTACGGAATCTTTAATGCCCTTCACTGAGAAGCAGACTGCATGAGTATTGTGTTAATGCACCCACATTATTAGCAAGGCTTCAAAGTGTAAACCTTTACAATAAAAGGGAAATGCACGACCACCCGGCCATGTTACTTTCTTGACAGAGCTGGTTTACTGGTGGAAAAAAAAATGCATATTCCCATGTTGAGCCATAGTAGAGCAAAAATACAGAAGCTTTGCCAAATGTGTCGTTGCCAATGTACCCAACAATAAAAATAACATGTGGTTACATTATTAACAATGATAAAGCACGCTGGGACAAAATATCAGCAAATAGACAGTGTTATTCTCAAGCAACAAGGTAAATAGTCTGTGACTTTGTTGTAAGCCTAATCATGGTATTTTTTTTATATGTGCCAGACGCAAAAATAATGAGACAAAAGCCAAGCCTTTTACAATAAAACAACTTAAACCATTCAAATTGTATTTTCCACAGTGATATATAAATTGTGCTTGATAACATCATGCATCGTGGACCTATAACTAATTGCTCCTGAGATATTAGACATTTCAGGGAATACATGAGGGCCTCAGACTATACTGCCATTCTTTAATTCCTCCTTTGGGGCATGGGTGGTTTATCTGGCCGCCCACTTGCATGATGTGTGAACTGAGAGTATGCTATGTCACCATCGTCCATCTTCATGAGAAGAATAATGGTATCTGAAAGATACAGTGGATGTGGTGGACAAAGACACACAACAAACTAGGGACAGTGATTAAATGCCCCATTGAAAGCCCTCCACCTCCAACAAATGAAAATAAATAACGTAGCAGTATCAGTAGTATTAGGTCATATTACAAATAAAATTACTTTTTAAAAGTTGTCATTAAGACATGTTTTGCATGAAGGCTGAAAATTGTAATAGCATTTCAAATCACGTTTGTATGTACTTTGCCTTTTTAACCTATACAGTACTTATTTAGTTTAATTTTATTATATGACTTGAAATAAAATCACGTACAGTACATGTATGTTTTAACACTTTCGTTAAATGTCAGCTCAACACAGATTGAAAATATTTGCTTTGACTAAAACATTATAAATGTACTTGCAAATTTGTGATTAAAGGAAAAAAAACATATTCTTTGGTTCTATTCGGTAAAGTCACGTAGGTAAAAAAAAATAAAACAACAAAAATCACGACGTTTCGGCCACAACACAAGCAGCCTTCATTAGGTGAAGGGACCAGACTGTCTCGAGGACTGCGCTGGAGTGAAACACAGCCACGCTCAGACCACGACCTTTAAGCTGTGTGAGAGGGATTAGGGTGCCTTGACAAAGGAATTAGCATAAAAATTTGCATTTTATTGGCGGACTTAGCATGATGAAAGGTGTAGCACAGTGATCGGCGACGGCAATGCAACCACCTGTGCTGCGAAAGTTTGGGGTACCATTACTTGAAAAAATATACTGTGCCAATGAAAATTAGTTTAATGTTTGGTTCGATTTAGAACATCTTTCCAATGGTTGCTTAATTTGAAACCACCTTCTCGGTTGAAATTGTGTCTGTGTTTGTAGATCTGAATTGCCTCGTGAACAAATCTCTGATAAAACCCCGTGGGTTTGCAAAGAACCTTGGTATCGGAGAAAATTATATCGTGATCACCCACAGCGTTGTAACAGTGATCAGCCACGGCAGAAGAATTCGTTTTGCCGTGTTTCAAATCTGATTTGTGCTCGCGAATTCTGTCAGAGACATGTCGCTTCGTCTCCCCGATATAGCAATCACCGCAGGTACAACTCAATTTGTAAACCCCGGGGTACTGTAAGTCAGGAATGACATCCTTCACGGATGGTATCAGATCACGAATTTTGTGTATTGTATTGAACCGGACCTGGATCTTGTGTTTGTTTAGAAGATCCAGGTCCGGTTGTGTAGGTCTACAATCTTGTCCCTGACATCCTTGGAGAGCTCTTTGGTCTTGGCCCTGTTGGAGAGTTTGAAATCTGATTGATTGCGTCTGTGGACAGGTGTCTTTTATACAGGTAACAAGCTGAGATTATGAGCACTCCCTTTAAGAGTGTGGTCCTAATCTCAGCTCATTACCTGTATAAAAGACACCTGGGAGCCAGAAATCGTTCTGATTGAGAGGGGGTCAAATACTTATTTCCCTCATTAAAATGCAAATCAATTTATAACATTTTTGACATGCGTTTTTCTGGATTTTTGTTGTTGTTATTCTGTCTCTCACTGTTCAAATAAACCTACCATTAAAATTATAGACTGATCATTTCTTTGTCAGTGGGCAAACGTACAAAATCAAAAGGGGTTCAAATACTTTTTTTCCTCACTGTATAAATACACACACAGTTCTCTACATATTCTTGGTTCTTTCCGTAAAGTCACGTAGAAGGGAAACAATAACATAATAAAAATATAAAACAATAAAATTCTCACGACGTTTCGACGTAAAAAAAAAACGCCACTTTTTTCAAATTTTCTTGCTGTGGTTTTCACACCTGATGATGATTGCTTGTGTTGCAGTCGAAACGTCGTGAGAATTTAATTGTTTTATATTTTTATTATTATTTTATTGTTTCCCTTCTACGTGACTTTACCGAAAGTACCAATAATATGAATCCCTGCAGTCACGAAAGCTTTAAATAAAAAAAAGTTCTCTACATGTTATTTAGAAGTTACGTGAGTTGCATTAGGTCTCGATTTAGTTGAACAAAGGCAAAAGGAAAATGAAAAGACTAAAGATATGAAAGCATATTCTTCCATGGCAAAATCCTCCATACATAGCTCGACATCAAGATGTGTGCTTGCTTAAAAAAAGTGACATTCCTGTGACTTTGGAATGCAAACTTTTTTTTAATTCAGAGAACATTTTATTATATTTTATTACATAACCTGAAAGTTGACTTTAAAATCAAGGAAAGGTATTATATTATACTTACCTATGAAATTAGAATAACTTAATCCTGTGCTTAAAAAAAGTATAAATGTGCCCTATAATAGTAATAATTTCGACATTTATAAATGTTCCATATTCATTTAGAGTGTAGACAAGTGGAAGAGAATGGAAGGTTTAATTGTAGTCTTGTTATAAATTAAATATTTTGTATATGGTACATGCTCACAAACAGAACTTATTGCAATGCGCTATATTGGAATTTTCTTTTTCTGTGGAAATATGATAAAGTACTGTAAAGCACAAAGTACTATTAGGGTATTAAATAGATTCCTGCCAGAAAATATAAGGACATATGTTAATAATGATTCGTCTAAAGCTCTTTCTTTAACAATGCAAATTCATTTTCGTTCACGAAGAAAATATATTTAAATACGCTGCAATGTTTGATGTAATAAATGCCCTAGGCAATCTTAAGCATATGCTGGTAGGAGTTGAAGGGGTGAACAAGGTCATGTGAAGAGAAAGTCAGATCACAGCTGTCATTTCCCATGATGTGCCAAGAGTCCAGATTAAAAATCCTTTGAATTGTATTAAATTAATAACATATATAACATACATTGCATATACTGAATGAAGTTACAGCAATACAATGTATCAATATTCTAAAACATTGCTTCAAACAATTATTTGAAATTATAGTAATGCGTATGCACTAAAACGCTTACTCAACTTTATTTTCAGATTTCAGTATTATTTTTTTTTACCTTCCTGGTTAAATATCATCGTCACCAGACATGATCAATCCACTGCTGTATGAAAACTTCTCAAGATTTTGACATTTTTCACATTTTTGTGATGTGGAGGCAAGGATTGGCGGATCATACAAATAACAAAATGTTACAAAACACCCTTCCCTTGTGCATTGAGGTACAATCGCCTGGCTTGACAGCAGAATACAGTACGGCAAAGTGTGGACTGATATAATCTGTCCCTTCTGTATCGGATAGTGTTTCCCCCCTCGCCTGCGTGACTTTTCTCTGGGTGCTCCAGTTTCCTCCCACATGTACTGAAAACATGAATTTATAGAGATCTACTGAACAATTGTTGGAGCCGGCTCACCACCCGGAAGCCATCTAGCCTGTCTGTGGGTTTACGTCAATTGTGAGATGCCATTTGCATGGCCGATGCGTTATAAGATTAATGATTCTATTTTTAGTTAGACTTTTTAAAATGTCTTAGCAGTCAAAATTCGCTGGTAAAAAATAACTCTTCTCTTCAGGAACATTGTTTTTTTTTGCTTTTTATTTCATGCTCAGCTTTCTCAAGCACACACATTCCCAATCAACCTTTTTTTATTGTTGCTTTCATGCCTCACTGCTTGCTATGGCATCTTCAATATTTTTTCTTGTGTTCCATTATTTACAAATATTTATTGTAAGAATTCTGAGTTCAATGTTTTGTTGAGCATCTCCATCTCTCTTCACATTTCTCATCTTTTGTAACATGTATTTAGTGTTTTCAGAATTTTTATATTTGTATGTTTGCTTTATAACATTCCCCCAACTTTAAATGCATTATCCATTACTATGTTAGTTATTGCATTATTTAATGTGGTGACATCCATTTGAACATTTTTGTTCTTTAAAAATGTGAATGTTGCTTTATGTTCGTCTATAATCAGCTACCTTTTGGCTTAGATTTGTTTTAATTAACTATCTTGACTTTGCCTGTAATTAGCATTTCCCCTCCATGTCATCAGTCTTTGACTACTTCCTGTGTTGAGGACAGATGTTATTCGTAATAATGGTCGACAGTTGTATTTTTGTTTCACTGATGCCTGTCGATTGATCACATTTTCTAATATATTGATGGTGATCTAAGGAAATTTGACCAGAATGCAGTTATTCTGACTGGAAGGTATATTATTGAATCTGGGTTTCCTGCCTACAAGATGTGTGTGTTGGGATGTATTTTCTTGTCATTTAAAGATTTTGATCTTGTGTGTTTGCTGGCTGCAGTCTCTAAAATCCCATCACCTCTCTCACGACTCACTGCAATGGCAAACTTAACAATCAACTTCTCTGGACCTTTTACATACTTTTGCATATAAGTAACCTATTACGTTGTTAAACACATTTTATCCAAATTTATAAATTGGATAATTTGTTCATACATTTGGTCTACTTCTTAATCACAATGGCTTGTTGTTGGGACATATAATGAAATCATATTTAAACTATAGTGTTTCGAGAGTATTTGTGTAAGCTGGGAAACTATCCCATGAACTCTTGAATCCTAAAACTCTATATTTAATTCCTGGGGAGACTAAGAATATTAGTACATATTCATATCTTATACCAACTCTCCATTTATGATAGAAAACGTTACCCAACTTCATAAGTATGGTGTTATCCCCTACCAACCTCACCTTACCGATGCCACCTATGTTACAATTCCTTTATTTAAATTCTGCGTTCGTTTCGACCAGGTTTGAGTCTTCAGATAATTTCCACGTTGTATACAATGGTCATTTCAAGAAGATATCCTGTTATGAGGTGCTATGAAAGGATAAATGTACCATCACATATTGTATTATTTAGAACCTTTTTATTTCAAATAGTCATCAAATCTGCCTAATATTGGACATGAGAGTGGGCCATTTCTTGCAGTTGTCGAAATTGGAATATTTATTACTACCCAGTGAGCGCAAGCGTGAATTCATAGCACGGGCGTTGCATCTCCTTATTTTATTACATGGTAGTGCAAAAAAAAACCCTCAGAAGGCAGTGATAGAAGGAGGGGGTAGTGGGGAAGCGTGGCAGTGAGGATTGTGATGTGAAAGAGACAATTTCAATAGTTTGAACTTCGCAATGACCACTTAAAATCAACAGCCGACTGGTAATCTGTAAATTATAATAATGTCATGAAAATATCATTAATTACTTCTACACGCACAAGGTTAAGCACAGAATTGTGCACTCATTCACCATCATTCGTGATTTTCCACTGCTAATACATTCGCTGGACGTTTTCGTAGGTACACACAGCACTAAATCATACTAATTGTTATTTTATCTCATTTTCAAATGCATTCTCATTTTACTCCACATGCTACTATATTTGGCTGTAATCACATGCATGTGAAATATGATAATTTACTTTAGAACCTGTTTGAAGGTCATTTCTCTGATCACATTGAGGCACGATCAGCCATAAATCCGACACGTGTGCACATAGCACCATCAATAATATAGCATTTATGATAATATAGTATTTATGATATAGCTATGGGAAAGTTAACACTCGTTTGTCAGCTCAAGTTGGACCATGGTGCTAGAGGGAGTCAGGATAGGGATGTACTGCCAGCTCCAAGCAGACAAATGTTAACCAATGAGTTTGTATAAAGGGGACTCTGTCATACACACAGTCTGCCTGTCAATGTATTCATAGCACTGTGAATGGCTGACAAATGATTTACTTCAACATAAAAGGACAACAACAACGCCAAATAATGTTTACCTGTTCTAATCGCATTACTGATTTTAACAAAACATGCATTATATTGAGTGCCCAAGGCCATACGTAACTGCTGTAATGTGAAGGTTGGGAATTACATGCCAAGGCACCACCTTCGAGCATAGCGAAATCATTTAAATTGGAGATGTCACTAAGTAAACATAATAATGCGTGTGTAACAATGCTTAATTTATTACGGAATATTTTCCAGGGACCCCCAACCCTGCCACTGTTTGTGAGGGTAGATGAAAATTAAGCCTTACAACATCGTGCTAAGAGCCTTATTGTTCAATCTTTACTTCTTCCTTCCAGTGTAACATCTATTGTCAGTTATTGTCAATAAAAAGTGTTCATGTGGTGTAATACAATATTGTTATATACGTCTCACGATTATCTATTTTATTAAATCCCATGTAGCTTTGTTCTATGTATTGTGCAATTTTACGGCTTTATTGTTTACTGACAGTCTTGAATGTGGGAGGTGACGTTTCTCAGAGGCAACCTACGTGATATCAAATAAAGGGGTTTGATTTATGTTGCCAGAATGCACAAGAAGACAGTCACGTTTTCAATATCTATTTGAGGTATTATGTTTATAAACAAAACATAAAATAGACAAAGGTTCAAATCAAAACTCCACATGCTCATTCTAGCTTTACAATACCATACAAATTGAAAACATTATTTAATACCTGAAATGATGAAAATATGCACGTTCATGAAAGCCTGCATGTTAAACTAAAGTCTGACAATGAATCAAACTGAAAGCTTGATTTGTCATATAGTTCTGCACAGATCAGGGAAAAACTAATTTCAGCTGACTTTTCACAGCACTGTCAATTCAAATAACGTGATATCAAGGCGCTTGTCAATGCTCAATACATTGAGTGTCCTTGCTTCTTTCCATAACAGCAGCCTATAGATATCAACTTAGCAATTATATTTCCACGCTTGATTTATTTTATACTGCAGTGTCTTAATTAATCTGAAACTTGCTTTAAACATCACGTTATTCTCTTAGTTGTCATTAAAGTTATTATTGTAAAAAATATACCAACAAGCTTTCCCACATTTAGTCATTGCCATCATCAGTCATTTTATATCCACTTCTGGATGATGTCCCAGAGTGATCAACATCATCAACATCGTTTACAATCGTGGGATGCAACAATCAATCTAGCTCCTGCATGAGCCAATCTTATCGCTCCTTCTCCACGGTGATCATCTTCTAAGGCGTATTCTCTCCCTTGGCTGCCACTCCGCAACTGCCGGCCATCATCCCAGCCTCCTTCCTTTCTATCAATGTGTCCTACCCAAGCCCACGTTTGTTTCTTCACAGGGAGCGCCATTTCAGATATCACTCGCCATTCCTTTTTGAGTATGATGCGAGTTGCCTAAGACACAACAGACCAATTTTAATAAGTAAATTCCACACTAAAGCAACTCGTTGAGGATGCTTCATTTCACGTGTGCAGGCTTTCACGAACCGCATTTTCACCTAAAACTTTCATGACTGCAGGAATTAATATTCTTGGTTCTTTAGGTAAAGTCACGTAGAGAGAAAATAAAAAAATTAAGCAAAAGTTAAAAAATACCAGACAGCAACATCAGTAAAGAGGAGCGTTTTGAGTTATCTCAATTAAAAAAGAGGGAAGATATCGTCATCCTCTCAGCCGACAAGGACAATGCCATGGTCGTCATGGATAAAAACGTGTACAATCACAAAATTGAGGACCTACTTATTGATGGTAGCTACACTAAAATTAAAAGAGATCCCACCAACTGCCTCGTTAGAAAAACGAACAATATCATCACTGAATCGGCTTCATTAATTGAACAGACCGAATGGTTTTCCTTAAAACCCTCTGCTGCTAGACCACCCAGACTATATGGCTTACTAAAAATCCATAAAGAAGGTGCACCCCTTCGTCCCATCGTCTCCACTATTGGCTCACCCACCTACAAACTGGCCCGATATTTATCTGAGACCTTGCAGCCATACACTGGTAAGGCCTTCTCTTCTGTTCTTAACTCAGCTCACCTGGTATCGCCAATTAAAGACATCTCACTGTCCCCAGGTGATTGCTCGTTGGTTTCGATGTAGTTTCTTTGTTCACCAAAGTTCCTGTGCCCGAAACCATTGCAATAATTGAAGATATGGTCCAACAAGGATTGAATGCTGATGTACCAGCCCTCGTGAGACACTGCCTCACCAATACATACTTCACCTGCGGTGGAACATTCTACAAACAAACTGGAGGCACCCCAATTGGTTCTCCCTTATCTCCGGTTGCGGCCAACATTTTCATGGAAAAAATTGAGACGGACGCCATCCAGGCGTCCAATCTATGCCCGTCCTTGTGGAAGAGGTACGTGGATGACACTTTTGTCATCTGGTCACATGGCCGTCCGGCTCTGAAACAATTCCTCAACCACATCAATTCCATACACCCAGCAATCAAATTCACCATGGAGGTAGAAAAGGATGGCATGCTACCCTTCTTGGATGTCTTAATCAAAAAGAGACCAGATGGCTCAATGAGCCATTCTGTCTACAGGAAAGTAACCCATACTGATGCCTACCTAAAACCTGATTCCCACCATCCATCCCAGAAGAATTCCCACATCAAAACGCTACACCATAGAGCTCAATGTATCTCCGACCATGAACACCTAACCAGTGAACTCAAACACGTTAACTAAGGTCTCAAGACGAATGGATATTCTGACTACACAATCCACAAAGCTGTCACCCCAACCGTGAGAAAGGAGCCTGAAGATTCAATCAAAATCATCACCTTGCCTTACATAGCAGGGATGACCTAAAATATTTCCAAAATCTTGAACAAACACAAGATCCAGGTCCAATTTAACACAGTGCATAAAATTCATGATCTGATCCCATCTTTGAAGGACAAGATTCCTGACATGCAATATCCCAGCATCTACAAACTAAGCTGCATCTGCGGCAGCAGTTACATTGGGGAAACTAAGCGACATGTCTCGGACCTTGTTCATGAACACAAGGCAGATCTGAAACACGGCAGGACCAACACTTCTGCCATGGCTGATCATTACTTTAATGCGGTTGGTTCACACGAAATTGATTTCTCGAAGACAAAGGTACTTCGCAAGCCGACTGACTATCAACAAAGATTCCTTCACGAAGCCATCCATATATACAGATACAGACACAATTTCAACAGAGACGACGGTTTTAAACTCAGCAATCATTGGAAAGATGCCATTAACCACTTTGGGTCATGACTTGATTTGTGTTTTCTTGTCAACCTCAACCATCAGCAGTGTGGATGGGTGTAGCGAGGTGCAATGCCGCCCACCATCTCTACCCCTTTTCTACCCCCCACCCTCTCTCCCCCCTATCTCTACCCTCTTCCTCCCCCCATTGTCTAACACACTTGGACTGCGCCTGCACCTTCAGCTCCACCTCTCTCTCTACCCCCCTCTCTCTCCCCGTCTCTGCCCCCTCCCTCCCCCCATTGTCTAACGCACTCGCTTTACTTGTACGACTTGTGGTGCTTTGCTCCTACATTGGCACTGGCTGCCCCGCCCATGCCGTGTACACCGCACAGCTTTGCTCACTCTGGAAGTCCTTATAAGCAGTTGCATTTGAAGGCTTACCCCCCTCTTTTTTCTCCACATGATGAAAACCGCTTGTGTTGCGATCGAAACGTCGTGTTTTTTTTGGCTTTTATTTTTAATTTAAATGTATTACTTTTTTTCTTAAATTGTATTTAATTTTCTATCTAATTGACTTTTCCAAAAGAACCAAGAATAATACTTTCACAATTCATAATGAATTTTTGAAAAGTATCATGTAGCTGTAGTATGCTAATTCACAGACACACAGTAGGAGGTACTTTCTCTTTAATTCCGGCCTTCACAGCCTTAGGGGATAACCACCCACTGGGTCGGGACAGCCAACATGCTGCTAGACCCACAGCTTGAAGAGGGCAAAGTTCACAACGACGACAGAACGACGAGTTCCACTCCAGATCGCAGCCACCCCGACTCTGAGTCGGAGCTCGCCGTATAACCCTGAACAGCGTGGCCAGGCTCCGTCCTCGGTCCCCCGCACTCCTCTGGATCCCCCAGAGGGATCCGTGCCTTGGTCACACAGGTGCAACTGGGAGAACGGGCTGTTACCCCGAATTTTATCGTCTACCAATCTCCCAGCGGCACGCGCTACCAGTGACTCATTCAATGTCACTCCATAGGTATGCAATTTTTTTTAAACCAAATCAATTGGCATAATTGCTCATGTGACAACTTGATTTGATTGGCTCTGTCGGGTGGTGGAGTTTGGTTATCGTTTAAATTTGAAATTATACCTCGCTCTAGCACCGTGAATCATTGAGGATCTCAAGAATAGCGGTAGAAACGTCTCAGACCATTCTACCCAGCTGTCTTGTTTATATTGTTCTGCAAGTATATTTGCTCAGTGTTTACAGACAAAAACATACATGAAGATATGAACTGTACACATGGGAAATTCTCAAAGTTTCTAAATATGAAATGCAAAGACCACGAGTCCAAGGTTTGTAAACAAAAAAAATAATCCCGAGTTGTCGTATATTATTACACAAATCCAATAAATGTTGCTTATATGTGGTGTATCTAAAATTAATCACGCAGCAAATGACTAAAAGTGCAAACACAAGTCAGGCTTATTTATTAACTTACTGTTACTATAATCGCTTCTCTAATTCAATGATGGTCACAAACAGCCAGGTAGTGTTGGTGCACGCCTGTAATCCGGCACTGTGGAGGCAATGGTTCGTGGATCGGACAAATGACAAAATGTACTCCCTTCATTAAGGTGTGTAACCGGCTTGCCCTATCCGTCTCCTCCCGTGATCTTAACGAGGGTCTGCCCGGCTAATAAAGACAACAATTAATAGACGAGTTCAGAAGTGATGAGAGAATACTCTGCATTGTGCTCTGCCCTCCTCTAGAGGGATCGAGTAACTCCACCACCAAGGGCACCAGAGGGTTGTGGAACGGCAACTCTTTATTTCAAAGTGTTCTTCTGAGGAGCATTCGTGCATCTGTAATTATGACCAGATGCACACCAATTATCCCGACGTTACACAGCAACTCACTGCTCAATCCTTGTAATGTACCCGAATCTGAATAAGTGCCATGTACCCTGAATTGGTTACTCCACTGGTGGGCATGGCCTTCCTGTGCAGTCACGTGAGTCCAAATCCATGGTCATCATTAACTCCATTCACAATAATATGTGTGATTCATTACATTTAAGCCCTTACCGGCAACAGTTGCAATACCCTGGCTAGCCACTAGAATGCAGTACAGCAAAGTGTGCACTGATACCATCTGTCCCTTCTGTATGGGATAGCGTTGCCCCCTCGCATGTGTGTGTGTGTTTCTCCAGGTGCTCCGTTGTCCTCCCACATGTATAAACACTCGTTGTATATTAAGATGTTTCGAAACAATTAAAGAACTGCAAAGCAATTGTTGTCGCCGGCTTACCACCTGGCAGCCTTCCCGCTTGTTTGTGATTCTTCAACTATCAGGAGATGCAATTTTCATGAACGACGCTATATAAAATAAAATACAGTTTTGTCGAAACAAAATTGAACTCCAAACCTATTCAATATCATACAGAGTTTATTTTTTTCTTAATTTTCGAAAGGCCTCATAGTAGATTAACGATGTTTAGAAACTTTTTTTTTTAATCAACGAAGTCATACATCATTATAATCACCAGTCGTGATCTATCCACTGCCGGATTAAGGCTTCTCCATGCCATTGACATCCCTCACATTTATGCGATGCAATCATCTTACCCATGATCTAATCTCATCCCTCTGTCTCCTCCGTGATAGTCTTTCTGGCTTGATCCAATGTACCGTGTCCTGCCCAAACCCACAATATGTTTCTCTCATATTTTTCTTTTCGATACCTACCTAATGTTTAAACAGAAATTAAATAATAATTTATGGAATTATGGCCCAATCACACTTCTTTCCAAAAATGGTGAAAACACTGGCTTAAAGAATCACCAAGCCACTGCCCTTTTATGGCACATGTACAAATTGTTTACGAAGATCATTGGCAACATTGATAACAACATTTAGAGGCCTACTAACTACACGATCAAGCCGGGTTTAACAACGTTTTCTCTCACAATCAACAACATATCAGGTTCAGCTAAATATTAATTCTGTGATGCTGTCTTGACTGATGTTGTTTGCAAGGTGTTGCCTTTGAGTGTTTGGCAAGGTTGCTTATGTATTCACATTTGCATTCTATTTGTTCGGAATTATCTTATTGATAAAAGCCACAATGATTTATAAAGTATTTTCTATACAAAAGTTCGAAAATTACAAAGTCACTACACAAATACATTTGTTATTCTCGAAGGTGGAATTTGGACAAATTTAGATTAAGTCCAACAAGAAGACAAGCTCCAAAGTCGATCTCAATTCAACTCAGCAATTCATTTTTCGTGGTTAAGTTCGTACTTATGAAACAGTATTGTCAATAACAGACGATTTATATATTATATTTTATAATTTTCGAGGTTTTATTTTTTTCCATTCTCTGATGTCTGGTGTTTCCTTTTATCCCATCACTACATCGCCTAGATTAACATTGTACATCTTACTTCATAGCCTTACGTTGCACATTTCCTTAATTACAATTCTAAGAAGTGTCAATTTACTTGTTTAATGTCCACTGATTCTGTAATTACGTACAAAAACATTTATCATCATTTATCATAATTACAGGAGCTCAGCAGCAGATGGCTTCATAATATATAAAGAGACATTTTCCCAGATGGGCTAAGAAGAGTTGTTTTTCTTATGTTCAAATATAGACCAATTATCTCTGCCAACACATTAAATACATTTGATGGACAGCTATTGTGCTCGTTGGAGTTAATTTAAGAAACAACTAAAATACGATATAGTGTATATCCAGCTATCTGAAACCACTATGAAAGAATCACGAAATCAAAATCTAAAGACTATTTTCATACCAAATTAGCACCGTAAGGATGCAGTGTGTAGCCTGTCTCTATGTGTAGCTCATTTCATGCTAGTTTATCACCAGCTGCATGCAGATTGAAGGTACTGGCACTTTGAAGATATGAATATCTTTATCATCAGACTTTGCGATCACTTAGTAACTTAGCTTAAACAAAAACGGAAGCGTGTTTGTGCTAATTGAAAGTGTTACCGTCAAACAGAAAGTAACATCACTAATCGAATTATTTATGAGCATTGTACTTTATAGTTTTATATCATTCTATTGTTATGTTTTAGGGTTTAGCTTATTTCTAAGTTTATTTATTGGCTGATATTGTACTTATAACAGTGTCTCTTCCCACAAGTAATCTACATAATTTCAGGGAGCAAAATACTACATTGTAATATCAGATACAACCTCAACTGCTACAAAGCCACTTGTGAAATTGGCAATTGCATTTACTAGTCTAACTGGGGCTTGAGCTAGAAATGTTTTTGTCATTTTTGAACACAATTGTATTTCAACTGTGCCAGGGCCATGTCATTAGATGGAGAACAATTTCCATTTGTAAATGTCATAGAGCGGTGCACACCCAGTATAGTAGAGAATGGCCCATGGAAGTAGAATTTAGAGGTGCTTCTGAGATTCCTTCAAGTGCCCTTTGTATCCACACAACAATGGACACTCGTTCCCACACCCCATTCAGTGAAATCTCTCAACGACCTCAGGTTAATGTATTTTTCGTAATAACCTTTTTTTGCCAAAATCTACCGAGGATCCAACTACGTAAATAATATAATATTTAAAAATAATATACTTACAATGTAATTTAAGGTCTCTGGTAAGAATTTTACTTCCTACTATATTGCATAAAACCCATTTGCAGCAGCATGATTATCCGTCTAACGATATGCAGTAGCTTCACAACATTAACTCTGACAATGCCATGCAACATGTTAGCAGAGCCAACACGAGTTTCTCTGTGACGTATGAGTAGCTGTGATATCACTGAGCGATGGGTGCCGGCTTTGCTGACAGCACTGTCTTTGATTGAGGTTGGCAGGGTTGCTAATGTATTCACATTTCCACGTGAAATGAATGAACACTTATTAGGCTTTAGATTATTGATAGAAGATAACATTATTTTATATGTTGTCATTTCAGATGAATGTATTTTCATCATATTGTACAGTATCGAGTTTTCACTGTACTACAGATAATTGTTTGATGCATGATAGTCACGCTGATGTGTTTTATATTAACACCTGAAATGTGGCTAATTTAAGTGAAAACCCAGGTTTAATGTCGTGGCTTTTTGTGCAGTTATTGGTGACTGGGCTGAGACGATCAATCGGTTTGAGAAGCTGCTTTAAACATGGGTGGCTGCCGGGTTTTGAACCCGGATCTCAGCAGTGCCAGCAGAGCACTGTGACCCCGTAGCCACCTCTGATGTTAATGAACAGCAAGAGCATTAACTGAATATACTTGTGTCAATAGATTTAATATATTATCAAGATTTATAGTTGGGTGTGATTCAGATATTTGTCATCATATAAACATCATTGTATTTTTGTTTCAATCAGCCGTGCTATTTTTAAGGAAAAACATTCTTTATTGTTGCTTGGTATGTTGGTCCATCCTGCCCTTTAGAAGCGAGCTGTGCAATAAACCCACCTTTATATAGCAAAACAAATCTAATTAGTATGGGTCCAATTATAAAACAAATTATTCCACCACTAACAAGGATAAAAAGGCATAATAAATAAGCGCATTCTTCCGTCTGTGTCACAGGTTATGATTCGTTTAAATTGTGATGTTATTATTTTATATTACATGATGACATTCCTGTGTGGACATATGACTAATGATACAAACAATTACGAGTAATGCAATAAAAATGTGCTGCTCTGTGTATAGCATGACTGTCATCAGCATTAAAATAGTTTTTGTCCAAACATCTAAATAAAGCTTTGTATGTCTGTCAATGATGGAAAAGGAATACAGTTTTGTGTTATATTAACCTTTTGGCTTTTATATGTTGACAAAATGCTCATACTGTACTCAGTACAGTATGTAAACTTTAAATATTTCAGTATAATTAATTTAACAAGAAGCTGCTCCATACAAAATTATTTGGGTAATATATTAAACAAGTATTTTATGCATAATTCAGAAAATAAATCATTCAGTCACATGAATGAGGCATTGAGTCAAACGTGGTAAATTCTGCATCTAGTTCAGTTTTTTTAGTTTTCCTTTAAAAAAAAACACAGACGCTAAATAAAACACGTATTGTATTGCAGTACTGTATTTTACACCATTCTTACCCCTTGTGACCTTGAGAGTGCTTTATCAAATCACTGCCGATATAATATCTATTGCTGGCCAATTACATTTACAACCTTGACGGCAGAACTTTTATTTGCAGTAATATCAAACTAAATATTTCAGGGCTATGGCCACCCCATCAAAAATATTGTTAAGCACCATAGAAACGAGCAACACATGCAGAGCAAAGTTACAGTTATTGTTACAGTTGCTTGCATCGTGATTTTGTGTTTTTGCGGGATTCCAAAAAAAACACTTTCCATAATGTTTGATGATGCAGCACTAACAGTGGCGCACAAGCACAATTAGCAAAACAAGAAACTCACCATACGTCACGGACGCGATGAAGGAGGGCTATTACCCGACACGTCGCAAATGAAAAAAATATATATATTTTTTCTCTTAAGGTAATCTTGTGGACGAGTTTTTTGTGCTTTTCCAGAACAAGTTGTCATTGTTAACAAAATTATATTTACAAGTATATATTCACGACTGTGATCATCATTATTAGAGGCTATTTTGGGACCATATATAGTACAGTATGTAAATAAAGCAAACTGCATGCAAGCATGAAGACCTGTCTTTTTTAAAGAATTAACTCCTGGGCTTGTGTTAAATTTGGTTACACTGCATGAAAGAAATATCAACATTTTTGCTATGGATGAACAGATGTTACCTATTGTTTTGGTAGCTGACATTAAATAGCGCATACATCCATCAGAAGTGATTTTCCACAGGAATGAGGTTGGCTGCACACACTCCTGGTGGGCCCTTACTGGAATATTTTACTGTAAAGGGCACAGGTTAAGGTGCCTTATATTTTCTCCTCCACGGCATCTTCACTGAGCAACATCCACACACGCGTGCCATGCAGATTTCTGTCTGAGAGGTGGGGATATTTGTATTTATCACTGCATTCTGTGTTGCAGATTAAGGCATTTCAACTGAGGTATTTCAACATTGTCTCAGCATATTAATAAGCCTCGATATTTTCCTCACATTGCAGAATTCATGAAAATTCTGGGAATGCTTTTTTGTTTAATATATAGAACGATTCAATACTAAATATAACGCAGTGTATCGCTTGGCTTCATGTTTAACTATAAATTTAACCAATGGCCACGTCCATTAAAGTCAGATTGAGGAATCTTATTTTGGTTTCCCCTTTTTGGTGCACACATTAAAAGAAGCTATAGTCACAATTATTTGGAATGAGACATTACTCTTCTTGAATTTAATCAGATTTTGCACTGAAAAATGAATACATATCATTGACACTAAGCAAAGACCATGCAAAAATATCGTACAGTAATGGAAATATACTCCAGTATTTTGTTGACATATACTACTGCACTACTTTGGTTTGTTTTCGTTTGTCAGTCCAAAGGTTACTGACGTTGATAAGCATTGTGTTATATTTTTCTTCCCCAAAAAAAGTTACATTCAAAGCACTGCAACACATTGTGGGAGAGTTCTGACCCGTTATATATTCAGATTTGAAAGAGTAATTACTGTCTATCACGGGCGATATGGAGGGTGCTCTTTAGCTGTAGAATGCAGGGGCTTGTCTCTCCCTACATTAGACTACGTTTTATTCGTATAAATGGGCATTGCAAACTCAAGCTCGAATACCTACATTAATTGTAGTTATTTTAGGCTGTTGGGAATGCTGCCCTGGTCCAATGGAGGCCACACTGGACTTGTAATCCAGCGTTTCCTGGCCTGGCAGTTTGAAACAATGGTGCGGAGTTTCTTAACTTCTCAACCCCCTTCCCTGCCTCTGCCCAACCGACCGACAGTAGAAATGGGCACACCACAGTTGGCTGATCGTCAGGTTGTGTGTGGTGGGGTAAAGTAATGGGTGTACCCACCTCTTCTAAGATGTTTAGTCGGTGTGGAACAGTAGGCCAAATACCCTGTGTAGGGGGCTCTTTAGAGCTCCCTCTCGTGGAGGTCCTTTCATCAGCAGTGGCATGAGGGAGCAATTGCAGGGCTGCACCTTTGCTAATTTGAGTTCAGGTTAATCGTGAAGAACAGTTCATATCGACAAGTAGTCCCTCGTTATTCACGAGGGACACTTTCCACAGATGCTCGTGAAAAGCAAATTTCGTGGATAATGATCAAATAGTGAAATTTTTATTTAAAGCTTTCGTGACAGCAGGGATTCATATTCTTGGTTCTTTCGGTAAAGTCACGTAGAAAGGAAACAATTAAATAATAAAAATATAAAACAATAAAATTCCCACGACTTTTCGACTGCAACACAACGAATCATCATCAGGTGTGAAAACCACAGCAAGAGAATTTGAAAAAAGTGGCGGTTATTTTTAACGTTAGCACCACGGATAGCGATTTGACAGTTTGTTCAGATGGACGAGTCCATCTATGTTCGGAAAAGAGGAGGGGGGAGACGAAAAAATAATGGATGTGGTCTGAAAGCCACCGTAAGCGTGAACAATCAATTAAGACCCGAAATGGTTTATCAAATCCTTCCAATGATTGCTATGCCAGAATCCATCTTCTCGGTTGAAATTGTCTCTGTGTTTGTATATGTGGATAGCCTCATGAACGAATCTCTCATGGTAGCCAGATGGCTTGCAAAGAACCTCTGTCTTGGCGAAGTCAATGTCATGTGAACCTACTGAATTATAACAGTGATCTGCCACGGCCGAGGTGTTGGTTCTACCGTGTTTTAGGTCTGCTTTGTGTTCACGAATGCGGTCTGAGATATGTCGTTTGGTTTCTCCAATGTAACTACTACCACAGAGGCAACTTAGTTTGAATTGAGACTCTTGGAGAAGCACCTTTGGGTGCCCTAAGTCAAACTTTCCACCACCAAGTTTACACACACTTAAAATATCACCTTTGTAACATTATATGAAATGTAAATCTCATCTCAATAACAATATCAATGCATGATTAATCATTCGGCTATAATTGTAAAGCCATATACACAGGCATATTGATTATTGTCTTTATCAATAATGTACCAATCATAGAGCAGGGAATAAAATGAATGGAGAATTGTCTTTGATGTTTTTGTGTTGACGTGGACAAGTTTCCTCCGGGGCCTTACGTATTCAGGTGAAAAGCTAACTGCATATTAATATCCCTGCTCTAATGGCCTTGCTGACTCCTATATCCATCATTCTTTTGTTTTCCCTCCTAGCCAAAATAAAATACACACACAAAAACAAATATTGATTAAGCTTTGTCAGTACAATTCTGTAAAAAAAGTCAATATGTGGCTACAATTGAAAAATTCTAAAACACCATATGCATTGTTTGCTACAGTGAAATACTGTGCACAAAATACAACTTTATAGTATTACATTGCAGTGCAGTGCACTGCATGCTAGAGTGTGTTACGAGACTGTTTTGGATGCAATACATTATATATATCTTCTTAAGATCTTTTCTTTTCAAGTCACTTTAGACCATATAATTGCATTCAGTCATAAATAATATAAAGACTTCACATGGTCATGAAATGCAGCAAGGATTTATCTCCTCTACAATTAACCCAGTCGGATTCCAGGGAGAGTATTTGCGATTTTAGACACCTGGATTAACTTACGGTAGTCCAGGACGTTTGGGGATATGAGATCCTTCATCCTTGTTCGTTCACGATCATTGTCGAACTCAATGCGGTTAATTTTGATTCCAGTTTTCTCCCTGATCAGAGCTCCTTTTATAGGTTAGATGGAAACATTTTATGTCATGGTCTTTGACCAGCCTGACAGAGAGGGGCCAGGCGAATTAGAGATGGGTCTCCAACATGTGCTTGAGCTTGATCTGAAGCTTTCGTGACTGCAGGAATCCATACTCTTTGGTTCTTTCGGTAAAGTCACATACAGTAGGTATTATTTTATACCTACGTGACTTTTTTATTTTATACCTACGTGACTTTACCGAAAGAACCAAAGAGTATGTGCTTGAGCATACAGTATTTTAAATATGGGATGCTGTTGTAGGCTAATGGTTAAGCGATCCAAAGGTTGCTGTTCAGTATCCCGCAGCAACATTTTAAGCAATTTGCCAACATCTGTGCACACATTAAAATGGGAACACCAGCTTGTCGATTGGCAGGTCACTTGTATGTATGTTGAACTTCTTTTGCACCGTACATAACCAACCATGCCAATTGGAGGCGCTTGTCGTGGTTTGGATAGTCCTTCTCTTCCCAAGACATCTGGTTGGCTATTTACAGCGCGAAAAAAGTTCAACATGCATACACACATCAGGCCACGTTGGAAGAGTTAGTCAAAAATACCCTCTATAGGGACACTGTAGAGCTCCCTATTATATAGTGGAGGCCCTACTACAAGAAGTGGCATGAGCAAGCAATTGCTGGGTTGCACTTTAACCTTCACCTATGCTCATTATATTTTGTGAACTCATTGTTGCCTTTTGAACTCAGATATAACACATTACGTGCTATTTTAAACCATTACCATGAATCATGGAAGAATACCATGATGTAGTTTCTCTGGAACACGCTAAAAGTGTTAAATAATATTCGTGACTCGTAATTTTATTATTTAACCTGTTTTATGAAGCAGAAGTTATTTTCACCTATTGGGTACCTATCTTCCTGCTACTAAGTTTGTAACATTCTGATATATTCTTCCATAAAATCAAATCATTGCATGAATGGTCGAATGCTAGCAATTTGTAATATTGCAATTCTTAAAACTTGCAGTTCTCAAACTTCTAAGGATGACATACTGTATTAAAACAAATTATCCTCTGTAAGGAGGCTCCCGGTAATGCCGTACAGTAATAACTTGTTTTATTACCATTTTATGACCATAATAGAATTGAGGGCTCATAAAACATTAATTTGAATTGGCTGAACATGAACACAGATTTACCGTAGCTGTTTTACAAGTAATATGGATGTAGATAAAATGTAGTATTTTCATGGCCTTGATGACCCTCCACAGTCTTGTTAATTAGCAGCAGCAAATCGTAACAGTTATTTACAAATTTTAATTACAAATATATTATTGTTGGGCATCATTGGTGGTCATTTTATTTGATCGTATACAGTGCTTTGAAATTAAATTACTATATACCAGTAATTTAGTGATAATTCTAAAGTAATGGATTAATTTTAAAGGATTCTATTAATTATAATTATTTCCATTCCTGTTTCCTCACAGCAAAAGCAATTTTACACGTTATTAATAACAGCAACGCATGTCGTTTTACCGTTTACCAAAAGTGTCCTATATAAAATGAGCTTTGGAGAATAATACTATGAAATTTTACATAATATAGGGGTATTTCAAGAGTAAAAATAAATTTTTTTTTAATTTATCAGTATGATCTCGGTAAACATATAAGTAATTTTTACACATTCCATCAGCCACACGTCCTATTGGGAGTTCATTACTGTATTTCAGCAACATTAGTTCAATACAAGCAAACTCTGGACCAGTTTCAACATTCAGTGTCGCATCAGCAGAGTCAGGCTTGCTGGAACAAATTCTGGCGAACTGTTCGGGTGTTTTGGGCAAGGACCCTGGTTGTGGAGAACATAGGTAACATAATTAAACCATCTATATTTTTATTATGTGGAGTGACGGATATTTGATCTTCCATTGACGTGCTAATCTCTCATAGGGCGCCTGCCGTAGAGGCCTCTCAACGATCTCACATTATCATGCTAATTTTTACTGGGCAGCCCTTTGATTGGTGGGAAAACCCACCACCGTCGCGGTCGCTGTCGACCACTTACATTAACATTGGCTGCTGACATTTGGGCTACGCCTATTTCAATCCTTTATAAACAGTTTTAAAAAAAAAATTGAACCTATCTACGTGACTTTACCGAAAGACCCAAAGAATATTGGATACGTAATTATATATATAAACATGCAATGTAACTGAAATTAGCCGAACACATGAAGGCTTTACTGGGAGAGAAAACAATAGATATGTTTGACCAGGTAAGGCCCACTGAGCTATATAGCTCTTTTCAGAATCGACTGGCCACAAATGATAGCCCAATGAAGTGGCTTATTACGTGAAAATGTATAGCAGCCAAATACTCTAAACGCGTGTCTCTAAGTGTGGAGGGAAAACCCGGAGGATCAGAACAAAAATCCACACGACCACGAAGAGAACATGCAACCTCCAAATATACAGGTGTCAGGGTTGGGATCGAACCCACGACCTCCTGTATAGCAGGCAAGGTAGTTAACATCTCGCCACCATTGTACACTTTATAGTTATAATAAAAACTAAAATGTAAGCATATTTACCAATCACCTATAGTCAGTATATACAAAAATGATCATCAATGCACAATATGGAAAGCGTGCCAAGATATACCACAGTATAGCACGGGATTTTGTTTATATCTTCTTTTCCAGATTAATACTGTACATGCTACTGTTTTTGTTTTTCACAATGTTCATTATTGCAAAGGCAAGACATAAGTTAGGGAACAGTGAAAGGAAAAAGATGGGAAAGAGGAGCTCTCTTCAAAAATATCACCACACGAGATGGAAGGAAATACAATGCATAATACCTTTTACATCTAATGGGGGTGTTCATTATGGCCCCAAAAATCAAATGATGGGAAAATAGCATGGCTGTCTTCAAAGGAGCACAACGTCTTGCAGAATATCAGAGAGATACTATAAGGGAACAAATTACGTTTGGTCCTTGATTGGGATGCAATGTACAGCACAATATAAAGTATACAAATGGTTTCAGCATCAAGAGCGATGTCAGACTGGTTAGCGCATTGCTGATATGCACCCCGTGACCGGAGTTCGATTCCTCGGCACAGCTGACATCAGTCACGACCCGCACTGACCAACGTGGTGAAGTATGGTCAAACAGCACCAGTGACTGACAAGATGTGTGGAGGCATTCATACATGACTAGAGAGACGTACCTTCTTTGGTTCTTTCGGTAAAGTCACGTAGAATGAGAATAAAATAATAAATTAATAAAATAAAATATTTTATTAATTTTAAATCGAAAAGAGACGTACATTAGAGCGTTGCACTAAAACTGTGCAGCACATTATTAACAACCCTACCACTGCTGCACTACCTTATCATTTGTGTTTGTTGATAAATAAAAAAAAAGGCAGCAGATATCTAATCTTTTGCGAATAGCGGAAACATACTTAAATTTTACTTCTACTGTCATAATCACCTGCATAGTTTTAATAGCCACCAAAAAATCACTCATCACATTCATAATTAACACTTTCGTTAAAAAAATATACACAAAAGTAGTAGGCTGATGTTTCAGGCAGGGGCCCTTCATCAGGCCAGAGGGCTGTTGACCTGTTTTTATCCAAGTATGGCAGAATGTTTGCTTCCAATAATGGCAGTAATTATGAGTGGTCAAACTTATTTAATAAAGTATACATTTAAAGCACCCATATTATATATATTTTATTAAAGTTGCTCTTAACGTGAATGCACTCGTTCCGTTTTTTGTGGTCGTGATTAACGCACGGAAAAGACAAATTCCAACACGAAGGTGGCTGGCTGACTCATAAATAAATTGAGCTCGTATCACTTAGATCCTGAGTTCAAGTTTCATGGTGGTCATTCCAAATAAGTCCTCGGATGTAATAAGTTGGTGGTAACAGCAAGCAGTGATTACATTCAATTGATCGAAGGCGACAATTATTTTCCAAAACAGCACGAATGGGAGAGCGACCCGTTTGCTGGATAACAAAGGTCTACTCGACATACAAAATAAGTGGTCCTGTAGTGACATCCACTGGAATTGTCCCACGGTAACGATATTTATCTTCCGTCAAGGGAGAGAGTCACTGGAATGAAACCGTTTGTCATGCGCCCTCATTCATTTACAATGAGGATGATATAATCATATAACAGAGAAATATATAAATTCAATTTTGGGTGAAATATTTTTGTGCTGCATTGCATTCTCAAAATACCTTGTGTGACTACGTTTATTAAGTGCGACTTGTGAACTCCGCAGTCAAGAATTCTTGTCCTCTGTGCAATAATGTTCAGTTAATTATAATCATCGTCTGTGTTCAGTGAAAGGTTATGCCCCCAAATGAGAATCCTATCTATGTAAAAAGAAAATTATGAAACAATTTTTAGAGAGCACTATTGTCTGCTATGAATACGTGAGTTTGACTGTTATTCATTAATATATTCTATTAGTGTTGCATTAGTATAATTCCATGGGGCTACCAATAGCATATTAACAATGCAACTCTGTGCCTTCTCATGATTTCTCGTGAGAATATCAGACACTGCAGGCATGTTTTACTTGCAGAATTTCAGGTACACGACAGTCCACTCTCGCCAAGGGTATTGTGATTTCTTATATATATCTGTACGTAAACCATTTTCTCCTGGAAAAATACACCAGAAACAATATATCACGAGTTTTCGAAATGGGCGCTCAAATCAGCAAATCATTCTCGAACAGGAAAATACGCTTTATCTGAAACGGTGAGCCATGGCCATAGCTCGGAGTTTCAATTCCACTGAGGTCCGGAGTGAGTGATACAATTTCACCTGTCAGGACAGAAACATTTTCCATATACCACAGCAAATCCAGGATTCCCGCTGCACCAAGGCAACCGAGAAGAGGAGCTCAGTGTCCTCTTATTTAACTAGCACTGTGCACCGAGCCAAATCATTTGGCATCATGCGTGAGTTCAACGTGTTGCGGTAAGCTTTTGAGGTTTTTTTTACTGCCTTATTTGGTGCTCAGGAGCACTTCAACATCTGGAGCAGCCCAGTCCACTAGTTTTCACCAAAGGCTATAGATGATGCACAATTGCAAGGACATTATAGCGGATACCACCACTAGGTTTACACGTACCACAAAATAAGTCACAAAATCCATGGCTGTGAGAGACCTATGCATTTGCAGAGAATATGTGATTTGTGTTACCTTCATTAAAATCTGTGGATTGCAACAAGCGGGGCTCCAATATTACGTTTGAAAAGGGGCCCTAGGATATCTCATCTGGTTTTTGGCAGCCTGGTACTCCGGTAACCCTAACTCATCAGATAGAATTGTCTTTTTATCCGTTGTGGGCTTGCTGCGGAGAAAGGTCTGTGGTGGGAGTTGGGATTGAGAAGCAAAATATGCAAATTTTCTGCTAACTTTAAAAATATATAAATCATATCACTTGTGAGATCACACTGGCCTGGGTGAGCGTTATGTTTTAATGATAAATTAATAATTTACAATATTTTATCAATCTCTTGCTGGATAAAGGCCTCCATATCTCGTGTCAGCCATGGGGGTTGCTTGACCATACTTTGACCATACTTTACCTCACTGGGTTGTGGGGGCTACATAGGAACGGATCATATATCTCTCACCAATGCTGTTAGTTGTGGCCAGGAATCAAACTCAGTCTGCCTGGTTCTTATTCTTGTAAAATGTGCTAACCACCTCTCCGATGTGAATTCATATAGTCGTTTTTACAATTTGACTTAAAAAAATCACTCTGGTGATGTTTACATTTTTTTCTATATATAGTGACGGTGGAAAGTAGGTATCACACATAATGACGGTACCAGAGCAATGTGTGAACAATTCCTCATGGAACTTGATTTGGTGCTTTCGTGTAATTCCTCATGGAACCACACTTACAATATGACAAGAAAATATTCGTGTTTTAAAAGCATGTAGTCAATACATGAAATGTATTTTGTACAGACAATATCAGAAAGGTGCCCACAATGCAATTACAGCACCACTGAAACCAATATCATGTAAACCTTTAGACAACAGGCTTTACTGTGCAAACAGCCTCATGCATGTACATTGAAAGCATTCGGATTTTAGCAAACATTAACACTTGTTTTTAAGCATTGGTGCCAACATATTAAACGTGAATACGTGTTTTTGTCTCTTAATCAAGACCATTGTGCTGGTGAGAGTTTATTTGCAGCTGTAAGAGACCAAAAGCCTCTGTTCAACACATCAAAGTTTTCAAGTGGCGTAGTCCGTCCTTCACCCAATAATGATGGTCGCATCTCAGAGAGCCTTCATAAGCCTTTCGAAATGGCTTGCAGTGTTAGCCATGATGCAATAAGCACTGTGCACGAGAGAGCACCAGCATAGGTATAATCTCTAAGGGACCAGAGCCTTATCCTTCAACTAATCCTTTCTGCCTTATATGACTAGGAATGGTTATAGAGAAGGAAGATTGCTGAGGAAGCCATACGGGAGATCAGGACTGTGGAATTCAAACTTCTCCAGGCAAAAATGCAACCTGCTGATTGAATGGTGTGCAAGTTACTTCAATTTGTGATAAATTTCGGTGTTATGAAAGGAAGATTATTTGGATTACTGTATGAGGCACACTTCTCATTTGGTAGCTCGTTCCATGGCTAAATGCAGGAAAAATGCATACGTCTGGGTGTTTCTCTCTCCCACATTCTCATCCCAAATATATATTAAAAAAACTCACATTAGACCTAACTGGATTTGTAGGCATATAACTCAAAATCAATGGTTATTGACTTCGACTTTTTGAACTTGTATTACTTTACACACCTATAAATGTATTTTAAAACCAAGTATAATGCATTATACAGCACCGTTATTAAACATTTAAGTAGATATTTTCAAGACGGGTTTTGTTGGCATTTAATAATAAATTCTTGTAAAATTGTACCCCATGATAAAAACATATGTTTGATGGGAGGGCGTGTGGTTGATGGACCATTACATTGCAGGATTGTGACAGATGGAAACGGCTTGGGGAGGCCTTCATCCAGCAGTGGCTTGACCATGTTTGATGATGATGATGAAATGTTCTAAAAACATTCATGTCTCATACTGTGTGCATTGTATACAACATTTAATTTCCATCAGTTATGTACATATTTATTGCCTTCACCAACCTGCACAGACCGGCATGGCGATATATATGTTGAATGTATATTATTCGTTTCTTTCGGTAAAGTCACGCAGATAGAAAAAAGAATAATAATAAAAAAGTGAAAAAATTAAAATAAAAAAATATTTTGCACCGTACGAATCAGAGGTGTGAATGTATGGTCACAACAAAGATCCCCCATATAGCCTTAACAGACTATAGGGGCAAGTGCTGTTAGCGAGCACCTATGAAGGCCGGAACGGTGGGCAGCACCACACCCGACCGCCTTTGTCTCCCTAGTGGCAATGTTTACACACTGCACCGGGTACTCATTTGAGGCTGAGTCGACCTAGGAGAGGCCCGGGACCGGTTCAGATAATCGTCACTGGTGTTGGCCGTGAGTGGGAATCGAACCCGTGTCGCCGGGTTCATAGCGCAGCGTAGCGCTAACCGCTACACCATCGCTCCCCACACATGTCTTGGATAAACCTTCAATCAACTATTTTACTGTAAAAGGGCTATAAGTATTGTGTTACTTTTTGAACTTTTCTTACAATTTCACTCATCTTACCTTTTTAAATTATGCACTGTATATAATCATGGGGTGAAATCTATCCTGCATACAACAGGTGTTAGATAGGCCACTGAGATTTAAGAAGAGAAAGACTGCCACGAATCTAAGAAAGCATCAGATGGATAATTGCTGTAACCTTTTAGTCAAGGTTCAACTGCCGTCTGAGCACAGCGTTTAGAGGTTCTGTACCGTAAGGGATCCCATCTTTTCGATGAGATGATAAATCCCGACATGATCTCACAGTGGTAATTAAAGGTGCATAATACAGTTTTTTGGGTTAGAATATTAACGCGATCTAACAAAAAAAAACCCTTCATTATGGATGATATTGGTCACAAAAGCCTAGGCGTTAAACCGTAATTAAAGGTCTCAGATTAACCTCTGATTAGCAAGGATTATCAGTAAAAAATGTGTTAAATTCCTCCTGCACTAACACAATAGCAGCCTCCATATGGTATGTAGCATTTGGAAATATTACTTAATAAGATGAAATACAAGCAGCCCAGCATGAGCGGATCAGTAAAAGTGAAATAAACTCCATGAGATTATATTTAAATATGAAATAAACTAAACGAAACCATTTTCATTTTACCAGGTAAGGTCCACTGATAGCTCAACAAAGTGACTCATCGTGTGGAAATGTATAGCAGCCAAATGTTCCAAACGCATGTTTTTAAATGTGGAGGGAAATACGTGTGGACTCGGAGAAAAATCCACGTGACCACGGGGAGAGAGACGTGCAAACTATAAATATACAATCTTGACTTAAAGCTTTCGTGCATGCAAGAATTCATAAAACAAATATACAGTTTAACACGTAGGATTTCGCGACCAATATCCATAATAGAGGTTTTTTTGGGTTAGATCGTGTAAATATATAAAGTCGTTAAAACACACCACCACCCGACACAGCCAACTAGTAAGGGTTGTCACATAAACAGAACGTGGCCAATTCGTCACCAGTACAGCACACCGGTGTGTTGGAGAGCCAAGCCATAACATTTACAATCTGAGTACGACGTTTCACCAGTAATTACAACTAGCTTCATCAGGCGACAGCCAGATTTGTGTTTCGTTTCTTATATAGAGGCGTAGAAGCGTGGTCACCACATCTACGCCTCTATATAAGGAACGAAACAGTGATCACCACATCTTAAGCAAAACCCCAACAAAAATGTATCCGATTGTCTGATACCTGCATACCACGTGTGGTTTCAATGTCAGGCAAAAAGTTAAAATATGGGAACCTTAAAAGGGATACAGGATAATTGGTAATTCAACTAAAGGTTGGCTTATCTTAAATTTCACAACTGTCACACAGAAAAATATGATACCGACAAACACTCTGTATTTTGACTTCTCCATTTTAGTTGTAATACATTTAAAAGTGGCATTTTGTTTACAAGCAAGGAAAGACATATTTATGTTATTACTATGCTATATATCAGATCGTTTAACTCGAGAAAAATAGTGAACATTTTTATATTATTTACGTTGTAGCCACGAACTTTACAATTTTTCACAGCCAACTAGTTGGTTGGCCACAGAGTTGTTTACTTGTGAGCTCATCAAGAACATCATTTTAAAAGCAATCACATTTGGCAGCTGCTTATGTACCATGAGCAGTTGTAATAATACAGACTGCGTCAAAGTGTCTTTGTGCAGACATTATGATGCCACCGGCGGTGGCTTTGAGTATATAAATTACCTGATACTGATGCTTACAGAGCTGACCCTACAATCTAAATAAACCTGTAAAGTGGTCTCTTGTGGCTTTCAAAATGCTGTGTTCTAAGTGTAGCAGGTGTAATTAAATAGACATTGACTGCATATCAATGCACTTGCATTACTATATTTTGTTTAACACGTAGGCTTTCGCGACCAATATTATTCATAATAAAGGTTTTTTGGGTTAGATCGCGTTTATTTATAAATGTGTCGTAACCCTCCACCACCCGACACGGCCAATCAGCAAAAAAAGTGTCACGTTGACAAAAGACAAATAATTCACTACTTCAGCCCACCGGTGTGTTGAAGAGTTAATCCACATTTACAGTTTGAGTACGACGTTTCGCTGGTAAATACATCCAGCATCATCAAGCAATTCGCCAGAATGGTAAAGCCCTCGCTTGCTCCCGGTTTTTATATACTATATTTTCCCAACATTGGCATGAGGAAACTAAGAATGTATGGCCGATCCTATGGCCTCACCTGGATAATCACGCATCAGGACAATCCTACAGAGGTTCTGCATGAGGCCCTCATGTTTCTTGAAATTGATTAATTGGTCGAAAAGTAAGTTTGATTACTGACATGAGCAGGTCACGATTTTTGTCTTATTGCTGTGAGCTTTTTTTTAAATTCAGTTTTCTTAGCATCTTGCAAAGCATTGATACAATACATTTAAGTGGTGGGCATCGCAGGGTTTTCCTCACATACACAGGGGGTGAGAGCTATTGCAGAATGCATGGTAAACAAAAGTAGATAATTACTTATTCTGTTTAGCATTTAACACGTATTTAAAGTTTAACGTTGACTGTGTCATGTCCCCCCCCTCCTCACCCGGGTATTTGTATGCACCCCCCCCCCCTCCTCCACATTTAAATAATGTCACGCTCCAGCGCTGGTTTGATGTGGTGCCGAATTGCCCAAGAGACCTACTTCTTTTTTTTCTGTCACACACTTGGTGGAGGTATCTCATGAGCCTGACAAAGACCACGAGCATGAAAATCTGTGTTGCTGCCAGCAACACCTCGCGTGTGACGTGGTGCTGTCATTAGGGCCTTGTAACACGGATCATAAATTGCAACGGTTCTCTGCATAGCATTTCCCAAGACAGCTCTTAAAACGGTTTGCCAGGTTGTTCTCTACATAACATTTTTTTTCCCTTTTGCTCCTCTCTAGCATTCTCCAGATCATAGGTATAGTTTCTGGATCGAGAACCTGTCATTTTGTGAAACGAAACCAATGTGGTGGTTACAGTCAACATAGGGCTACAAACGGAAACATAAATCAATACGTACCTGGCAAAAAAACGTTTCCATTGTAATCTAAAATGGTGTTCCTGATAATCTTTCGTTTTGACAAAATGTCAAACATTTCGCAATGTTATCATTGGGCCATACCTCTGCGATATGCTGGTAAACCAGCATCATCAGTGTGTCTTGCAGTGATAAGAAATACCATAGCCATATTGCGTGTAAACAATCACGTCTGTCCTATAGTCATCAAAGGGAGCGATATGGGATATGTTACTTAATAAATGACACACATTTTTGCGATAAACATCGTTATATCCGACAAGCCACAACCACATACCACTCAGTAAGCCACTTCTTTTTTATTAGCAGTCTTTAAATGCGTGTTTGGTGTATTTCAAAATGGCCTTGAGGCAAGCCAAGCAGCAACTTCAAGCTGCATTATATATGAGGTTTTCATGCCCTTATATTTAGAATGATGATACTATGGTGAGGTGAAGTAAATGTTCTCGTGTGCGACACCCAGTGCTGTCATTCTTGTCTAAGTATGTACAGAATAAAGCTTTCTATCTGACCAAGAGATCTCAGAATCAAAATCTGTATTTGGACTGGAGGAATCCGATGAGCTATGATGCTCCTGTAAATCTAACTCTTAGTTGCAAGGAACAATTAATACATTTAGTTCATTATCATAACATATTTTGGATAGAGTCACGTTTGTTACACTATATCAGTCATTTAGTGTGAAAAAAAACACTGTTGTCATTATAAAGGAAGTCCTGCTCTTTCATCATAGGAATGAAGGCAAATTTTGACTTGAAACTTTCGTGACTGCAGGAATGCATATGCTTTGGTTCTTTAGGTAAAGTCACGTAGATAGAAAAATAATTTTAAAAGTGAATAAAAATAAAATAAAATCATAAAAACAAAAAAAACACTAATGTGGACTGTTGCTTGGTTCTTAATCGGAGTAAGTGTACTGGCAGTCTATAATGTAGACTATAGCCTGGTTATTAAGTTTGGTGAGTGTACTGGCAGTCTATAATGTAGACTGTAGCAATGGTTATTAAGCAGGGTGAGTGTACTGGCAGTCTATAATGTAGATTGTAGCAATGGTTATTAAGCTTGGCGAGCATATTGGCAGCCTATAACGTAGACTGTAGGAATGGTTATTAAACTGAGTGAGCGTACTGGCAGTCAACTGGCCACATGGCCGATCGGCTCTGAACCAATTCCTCGATCACATCAATTCCATACACCAAGCCATCAAATTCACCATGGAAGTAGAAAAGGATGGCATGCCACCTTTCTTGGATGTCCTAATTAAAAATAGACCAGATGGCTCAATGAGCCATTCTTTCTACAGGAAAGCCACCCATATTGACGCCTACCTAAAACCTGATTCCCACCACCATCCACCCCAGAATAATTCCCTCATCAAAACACTCCACCATAGAACACCCAACCAGTGAACTCAAACACGTTAACCAAGCTCTGAAGGCGAATGGATATTCCTCACTACACAATCCGCAAAGCCATCACTCCAACCGTGAGGAAGGAGCCATCTGAGGATCCAATCAAAACCATCACCTTGTCATACACAGCAGGGGTAACCAAAAAGATTTCCAAAATCATGAACAAACACAAGATCGAGGTCCGATTTAACACAGTAAATAAAATTCGTGATCTGATCCCATCTGTGAAGGACAAGATTCCTGACATGCAATATCCCGGCGTCTACAAACTAAGCTGTATTTGCGGCAGCAGTTACATTGGGGAAACTAAGCGACATGTCTCAGACCGTGTTCGTGACCATAAGGCAGATTTGAAACACGGTAGGACCAATACTTCTGCCGTGGCTGATCATTATTTTAATGTGGCTGGCTCACACGAAATTGATTTCTCTAAGACGATGGTACTTTGCAAGCCCACTGGTTATCAATAAAAATTCGTTCATGAAGCTATCCATATATACAGACACAGACACAATTTCAACCGAGATGATGGTTATAAACTCAGCAATCATTTGAATAATGTCATCAACCACTTTGGGTAATTATTTGATTTGTTTTCTTGTCAAGGGAGCACAGGTCAAGTTTTCACTTGATTTGTGTCGTTTACTTGTTTTACCCCTGGGCACATATGCCCCGCCCACTTCACTGCGCTGACGGAGCTCTTCTGCCACGCCCATTTTTGAAACCTTTATAAAAGGGTTGCCTTCGGTGACCTTCCCCCTCTTTCCTCCTGAAGACGATCGCTTGTGTTGTTATTGATACGTCGTGGTTTAAATATTTATGTTTTTATTTCTTTATCATTTTTATTTTATATTTTTTACTGCCAGTACGCTCACTCAGTTTAATAACCATTGCTACAGTCTACATTATAGACTGCCAATATGCTCACCAAGTTTAAAAACCAGGCTACAGCCTCCTTTATACACTGCCAGTACACTCACCAAGGTTAAGAACCAGGCTACAGTCTACATTATAGACTGCCAGTATGCTCACCGAGGTTAAGAACCAGGCTACAGTCTACATTATAGACTGCCAGTACACTCACCAAGGTTAAGAACCAGGCTACAGTCTACATTATATACTGCCAGTATGCTCACCAGCTTAAAAAAACAGTCTACAGTCTACATTATAGACTGCCAGTACGCTCACCGAGGTTAAGAACCAGGCTACAGTCTACATTATAGACTGCCAGTTCACTCACCCAGCTTAATAACCATGCTACAGTCTACATTATAGACTGCCAGTACACTCACCAAACTTGATAACCAGGCTACAGTCTATATTATAGACTGCCAGTACACTCACTCCGATTAAGAACCAGGCTACAGTCTACATTATTGTTTTAATTTTTTATTTATTTTATTTATATTCACTTTATTAGTATTTTTTCTATCTACGTGACTTTACCGAAAGAACCAAATAATATGAAGGCAAATATCCACATCCAACGGCAAGTTGTATTGACACCTTTAGCGACGCAGCTTTGCCATGTATTTTTTTCAGACCTTACCTCATGCTGCTCGGCATGATGGCCAACGTATCACTCCATGTGCTGGGAGATTCAGGAATGTAGTTTAGTGGAGCAAAATGATGAACGTAATGCCGAACAACACACGGTACATCCAGAAAACACATCGGAGGACAGCCTATGCAGGTCATTCAGTGATATATTTGGATGTTTTATTACTTGTTTATTTATTTTGTTTTAATGAAAGCTGTATAACCTGAATTGAAAAAAACTGTACAAATCCTTTATGAAACGCAGGGTGGATGGTCTGATTCCAGATGGTAGAAGACTAAGAGTAGACACCCCTGTCAATGTTGCAACATCTTTTAGGATTTTACAGAAAAAAAGGAGATATAGTGACGTGTGGGACCATTACTGACATTGGTAAATGTATGTTTCTTGTCAATGACTGTCCTGTAATATCTTTTCCACTGAATGAAACAGTATGTACATCCACATCTTTCAACTCTTTGTTAATGCACTGTTTGATGAAAGCCTCCTCATGCCATATACGTCATGGTTGTTGTTTGACTATACTTCACCACACTGGTCAGTGGGAGTTAGTGAAAAAGGTGCCTTGAGCAGGTTCAGATATTATTCATGACTGGTGTTAGCTTTGGCTTGGAATTGAAATCAGGTGGCCTGGCTCATAGTGCAACAGGCTACCCACTCTTGCACTGATCCACACCACAATTATGTAACACGGTATATATTTTTGACTGTATATCAACATTATAACTGTACAGTGTATTAACATTATATTACTAATTGTCCAAACATAAGAAATATAATATGTAATGGCAATCACAACATTTCAATATCTTCTTTGGTTCTTTCGGTAAAGTCACGTAGAATGAGAATAAAATAATAAATTGATAAAATAAAATAACACAATAATATTCTCACGACGTTTCGGCCACAACACAAGCGGCCTTCATCAGGTGAGGGGACCTACCAGACAGTCTCGTCCCTTCACCTGATGAAGGCCGCTTGTGTTGTGGCCGAAACGTCGTGAGAATATTATTGTGTTATTTTATTTTATCAATTTATTATTTTATTCTCATTCTACGTGACTTTACCGAAAGAACCAAAGAAGATAAATCATTGCAGTCACGAAAGCTTTAAATCGAAACATTTCAACAATTGGATATGCATTACATGATGCCAAGGTTAGATTGCTGCAAGGTGGTGCATTGACTAAGCCGTGCCATTTAAGCTGCCGTATTTCATGGCGCCGTTATCCGTCCTTTTGTTAACAACTTTCATTCCCAGCTGGGTCTTGTCTAACAAACCACAGCCAACGAGTTTCCGCAGTGAAAATGTATGAATACACAGCCTACAACCCTCATGGGTTCCAAACTGAAAAGGATGAATAACAACCGCACAGTATGAGGCCAGTCTATTCTAAAAAAACCCATTAATCTCGTGATAAAAAAAACAAATAAATACCACACAGTAAGTGTTCATAAAATATGAGCTATTATTAATTTGTAAAATGTTTTTTTTACTGTTACGGAAAAATGTGACCACAAAATTTAGTAAACGAGGTAGAACAAATAACTGAAACATTTGTACAACAAACTAAATTAAACACTCGTGTAAGGGACTGGCTGTACGTTCACATTGCATAATACACGGGAACAGTGTTACACGGAGCTTGGCAGCATTGCAGGTATTCATCATTTGTTTGATTCGTGTGTTTTGGTTGCATTCAACTGGTTACTAAACCATCAATACTTAACACGGAAGGAAGTGCAGGCATTAAAAGGCAGCTCCTTTTTAATTTTCATAACTATTAATACTGATTTAAAGCTTTCGTGACTGCAGGGATTCATATTATTGGTTCTTTCGGTAAAGTCACGTAGAAGGGGAACAATAAAATAATAAAAATATAAAACAATAAAATTCTCACGACGTTTCGACTGCAACACAAGCAATCATCATCAGGTGTGAAAACTACAGCAAGAAAATTAGAAAAAAGTGGCAGCTATTTTTAACGTTAGCACCACGGAGAGCGAGTTGACAGTTTGTTCAGATGGACGAGTCCATATATGTTCGGAAAAGAGGAGGGGGGAGACGAAAATAATGGATCACATGACATTGACTTCTCTAATACAGAGGTTCTTTGCAAGCCATCTGGCTACCATGAGAGATTCGTTCATGAGGCTATCCACATATACAAACACAGAGACAATTTCAACCGAGAAGATGGATTCTGGCTTAGCAATCATTGGAAGGATTTGATAAACCATTTCGGGTCTTAATTGATTGTTCACGCTTACGGTGGCTTTCAGACAGCATCCATTATTTCGTCTCCCCCCTCCTCTTTTCCGAACATAGATGGACTCGTCCATCTAAACAAACTGTCAAATCGCTCTCCGTGGTGCTAACGTTAAAAATAACCGCCACTTTTTTCAAATTTTATTGCTGTGGTTTTCACACCTGATAATGATTGCTTGTGTTGCAGTCGAAAAGTCGTGAGAATTTTATTGTTTTATATTTGTATTATTTTATTGTTTCCCTTCTATGTGACTTTACCGAAAGAACCAAGAATATAACTATTAATACCTTGCATATATGAACTGGTGGCATTGAAGCTGTGATATATATTAATACACCTTCATCTGACATGTATAGTAGACTCGCTACAAAACATTTAGTATAAAAATGTGTTTTAAATTTACTGTATATTTCATAATTCCACAACAATTAGATCGGTATCGTGAAATAGCTAACAATATACACAGAACATACCAACAATATACACAGAACATACCAGCAATAATAACAACAACTGCATAGCGCTGATGTGCAGTTTGATATGAGCTAGCAAAGCCAGAGGGACCGCACAGTAACAACGACCAGGTTTATGCTTCAATGAAAGATGTTGTCCCTCGGCTCTCTGACTATTTTTTATACGTTTCATTAGAGATGACAAAATGCCATATTGTAGGGCTTTAGTTTTGACATTGTCAGTGGTCTATACATCTAACAATAAATTGCAAAAACGATGTTTCACGATTTTTTTTGTATGCACCAATGAATTTAAGTGATGTTGTATGGAAATTGATCACATGGGCAGTACAGTGTTCATACATTACCAATTTATACATAATACAAATGATAGACACATTAATGTATTCCCTTATTAGCAAGTAAGAACTCATCCAGTACATTTACATTTTTGCAAGAAAGATCTAGAAACACACGTGCTTCCTATCAAATGGTCAACGTTGCATTGGTAATTATGTAATAAGTTCAATTATTACCTGTCAGAAATACAATCTTTTCTTTAAGATTAATAAAGACTGGATATTATTTCCATCCAGTGCACTCTAAGATTTCAGCTAGAATGTGCGTGTGCGTGCTCGCAACAATGGCAATGTAATCAGATTGGCTCCCATTTGAGGCGCAATAAGCCATTATCATCCCCAATTACCTTCTGGTGCCATTTTCCCACCTTCACCCTTGCATGACACCATCTTATGTACCGTGGGTTCAACACAACACGCACTGAAAAGAAAGAGGAATACATTATGTATGTATGTTGAGCTTCTTTTGACACTGTACGTAGCCAACCGTGCTAATCGGAGGTGCGGGGGAAAACAGCAATCTAAACACAAAAATCAGTTCTAAAGAAATACGTTTTCAATCTACATTTAAAGGTACATAGCTCCAATGGCTTTCTAAAATCCGAAGGAAGAGCATTCCAGATGGCCACAGAAGCGCATCTGAAAGCGCATAATGCAGTGACCGTTTTTGTTTGATGGTTAACCAAAAGCTGTTGTGAAGATGACCGGATATAGTAATAGGTTTTACCCTTTTAACTGGCACAAAAACTGACACCTTTATTCAAGGCATCATGTTTGCAATAACCACAACACAAGCAGTCAAAATGCAAACAAAAGAGACAACTCTGATAATAATTTGCACTGTCCTTGATTTGATTGGTCCATACCCGAGACGGCTTTTCTTAGAACCTAGTCTCCACTGGTGTTGGACCAGAAGACGCCAAAAGGCGTACAACTCTAAAACAGCGCACTATCAGAGCATTGAGGGCTCGGGGTGAGCATTTACATTATGAGACCTCCTTTGCCAGTAACAAGATATAGTAATAGGTTTTACCCTTTTAACTGGCCAAAAACTGACACCTTTATTCAAGGCATCATGTTTGCAATAACCACAACACAAGCAGTCAAAATGCAAACAAAAGAGACAACTCTGATAATAATATGCACTGTCCTTGATTTGATTGGTCCACACCCGAGACAGCTTTTCTTAGAGCCTAGTCTCCACTGGTGTTGGACCAGAAGACGCCAAAAGGCGCACAACTCAAAAAGGACAGTGCATATTATTATCAGAGTTGTCTCTTTTGTTTGCATTTTGACTGCTTGTGTTGTGGTTATTGCAAACATGATGCCTTGAATAAAGGTGTCAGTTTTTGTGCCAGTTAAAAGGGTAAAACCTATTACTATATCTTGTTACTGGCAAAGGAGGTCTCATAATGTAAATGCTCACCCCGAGCCCTCAATACTCTGATAGTGCGCTGTTTTACAGTTGTACGCCTTTTGGCGTCTTCTGGTCCAACACCAGTGGAGACTAGGCTCTAAGAAAAGCCGTCTTGGGTGTGGACCAATCAAATCAAGGACAGTGCATATTATTATCAGAGTTGTCTCTTTTGTTTGCATTTTGACTGCTTGTGTTGTGGTTATTGCAAACATGATGCCTTGAATAAAGGTGTCAGTTTTTTGTGCCAGTTAAAAGGGTAAAACCTATTACTATATATTGTTACTGCAAAGGAGGTCTCATAATGTAAAAGATGCCCGGAGTTTGCGTGATGGTTTATGCTCCTGGGCAAAATCAGCAAAGTAGATCGCTTTTTTTACTGATAATAAATACTATTCTGACACATTTTATTATGCAGTTATTTTCTATCAAGAGTAAGGGCGTAATGCTCAAATATATAAAAATTTAGTTTTCTCGTGATTATTTGCTGTATTATACGAGATGCCTTTTATTTATTTCCGAACAATATTTGTGAAAGCATCCCAATATAGTTACTTGCAGGATTTAAGGAACGTTCAAAGGCAAAAATATACATTATCACAGAAGCAATTTAATATCGTTCTATTGGAATATATAAAAAATAAAAATATTAAGTATTATGAACATAGAATGGATCAATATGGCAACATTTTATATGGATGTTTAAATTTTGATTTAAAGCTTTCGTGACTGCAGGGATTCATATTCTTTATTCTTTCGGTAAAGTCACGTCGAAGGGAAACAATAAAATAATAAATAAATAAAAATATATAAAACAATACAATTCTCACGACGTTTCGACTGCAACACAAGCAATCATCATCAGGTGTGAAAAAAAACACAGCAAGAAAATTTGAAAAAGTGGCGGTTATTTTTAACGTTAGTACCACGGAGAGCGATTTGACAGTTTGTTCAGATGGACGAGTCCATCTATGTTCAGAAAAGAGGAGGGGAGAGACGAAAATACTGGATGCGGTCTAAAAGCCACCGTAAGCGTGAACAATCAATTAAGACCCGAAATTGTTTATCAAATCCTTCCAATGATTGCTAAGCCAGAATCCATCTTCTCGGTTGAAATTGTCTCTGTGTTTGTATATGTGGATAGCCTCATGAACGAATCTCTCATGGTAGCCAGATGGCTTGCAAAGAACCTCTGTCTTGGATAAGTCAATGTCATGTGAGCCTACTGTATGTTCCATCTGTAAAATATGTGATTCCGGACATACAGTATCCTGGCATCTACAAACTAAGTTGCCTCTGTGGTAGTAGTTACATTGGAGAAACCAAACGACAAGTCTCGGACCGCATTCGTGAACACAAAGCAGACCTAAAACACGGTAGGACCAACACCTCGGCCGTGGCAGAATACTGTTATAATTCAGTAGGCTCACATGACATTGACTTCTCCAAGACAGAGGTTCTTTGCAAGCCATCTGGCTACCATGAGAGATTCGTTCATGAGGCTATCCACATATACAAACACAGAGACAATTTCAACCGAGAAGATGGATTCTGGTTTAGCAATCATTGGAAGGATTTGATAAACCATTTCAGGTCTTAATTGATTGTTCACGCTAACGGTGGCTTTCAGACCGCATCCATTATTTTCGTCTCCCTCCTCCTCTTTTCCGAACATAGATGGACTCGTCCATCTGACAAACTGTCAAATCGCTCTCCGTGATATTTAAATGTTAACAACAATAGAATCTGCCATGTTGCAAACGACATTTCTGCAGATTATGGAAATTCTCTTCTACAGGTATTGAATTCTTAATTTTAATCACTTGCGAAATGCAATGTATGAAGGTATTCATTTAGAATATATGTGTATGTACTTTATGGATTAATCTTGATGTGAGAACATTGTTAAATAAAGTACTTTTGTATTTGTACACTTCAGATGTTCTCCGAAATAATACAAATCACAAAGCAATCCGAGATGTAATAATCTTTGTGTTGCTTGGGATGAAGTATATTTATTCAGAATCAATGGAAGATAAAACAAACAGAATATCAGAACTAGATATAGGGTGGCGATTGACCCTATTAATCCGCATAGTTTTCATGCAATGTGAAACAATCTACCAATTACAGGGGTCTTGAGATGTTTGTTTTTATCGGATAAAAATGGCACCACAGCTTGCCATGCAGCCAGATGGTGCAGGATGAGGATCACGCGGTTCCTATAGAGGACAGGTCTCAATAGACTGCTCTGAGAACACTGCATCACTTTATGCTTGGCACCACAAACATTTTTTACAACTCCAATCTGTGAAACGCATTTTTTTTGTATGTTGTGCTAACTTTTCCAAATATTAAAATAGCATCTTCTTTGGTTCTGTTCCTTCACCTGAAGAAGGCTACTTATGTTGTGGCCGAAACGTCGTGAGAATTTATTGCCTTATTTTATTTTATTATTTTATTCTCATTCTACGTGACTTTACCGAAAGAACCAAAGAAGATGAATCCTTGCAGTCACGAAAGCTTTAAATCGAAAAATTAAAATAGCACTTAAACATTCGTGCACAGCCACTTGTACCAAAAATATGTTATCTCTGACTTCACAAACCTCTTGCCGTGCAACGTGGATAACAGTATAAATTAATGTTGTGCTATTCAACATCTTTCTTTAAATTACGTTAACTATATTTGGTATCGTAATTTACCTCGCTGTCCATTACCGTAAGCGAACAAACATGTCGTGAACCACTGATGCCAGCACATTCATGAAAGTGACTGGCTGCAAAAAGCTGGGTGAAAGTCAGCAATATTTATTGCTACGTATTTATGTTGCAAGGATTGTTGCACTGAATGACACACCATTGGAGTGCTTTGGAATTCCTCATGTCTACAAATGAGCCGGAAAAGTAGCAAACTCATATCATCTTGACAAATGGTGCAAAATAAATCTGTTGTGGCACAAAGAACCCAGGGTCCCCAATAAAACGATTAAACTTTCAAAACGTGGTCACTGAGGCATCCTCAATAAACCCACAGAGTCACTCCTCCTTAAATCCAAACATGAATCGGAGAATGTAGTTTTCGTGGGCCTGCATATCACAATAATTTTCTATTCTGCACATCAAATAAATAAATATATATAAGTGTAGATATTGTGCTGCTTTCGCCAGAGAAATCGCCAACCTCCGCTTTACTCCTGCTGTGCTTCAATCGCTTGCTATCACGTCGTTGATCGTGTTTGTTGTTCTGCTCTCGAATGTATTTCCCCACTCTTTTACGAATAATATTATAGCGTTCGTTTAACATCTACATCTCCTTTATTGCCTCTCCTCTTCTTCAACAAAGTGTTTTTGGTTACAAATTTTTTTTTTTTCAAAATAACAAAAAAAAACATTTCTAAAACACAACAGCCACGCCGATGTCAGACGCAGAACATCGGCCACAGTTATTCACAGTGACATTCGAAAGGTATGTTCCGAAGATTGTATTTCAGTAACAAAGGCAGAAATATTAATGGTTAAACATTGACAATCTCAGAGTTTGAAAAAAGTGGCGTTTTTTTTAACGTTAGCACCACGGAGAGCGATTTCGCAGTTATTCAGATGGATGATATTCGCATCATAGCCTTCAATGGGAATTAATTGCAGTAAATGTAAGAATAACTCAGTGAAGAGGGCTGTAAAGTCGAGTTCAGTATAAATATAGTACGAGCAAAAACAAAGGTCACACTATAAATTCACAAAACAATTGAAGATATCTGTCAATTGAGCTACACCTGTAAGGCACATTTATTGAAGGACCGGAATAACAATGAATTTCTTTATAAAAACGTAACTTAGTTAGGGAAATAAACATAGTAATATACGTGTTGTTCGATATTGATGAGAACCATATTAAATGACAACGAAAAAGGAACAAGATCTAAGAAATGTATCAAGAAGCATAGAGAAAAGTAGAGGTAAATGTAGTGAGCATACATATTGACTGTTAAGAAACATAAATGAGGTTTTGTGTGACACGCCACTGGGAGAGATGATGGCTGGTAGTTGAGGCTCACGAGTGACAGCCAAAGGAGAAACACACACCTCAGAGGGTATAAGCCGAGGGGATTAAATTCAATCAGCTTGAGGTCTTCATCCAGCAGTGGATAGATCATGGTTGATGATGATCAGCATACGACTGAATCAACAGTCTCTCTGCAAATTAGTGACCATGCCTTGACAATTACTGCACACTCCAGTGTGACAATAGCTGGTTAACATTTAAATGTATTTGTGAAGGGTTCTGTGTATAGATACGGGTATTGATATTTTAGAGATGGAGTGTTCCATTACGACAAACGTCCGTGACTCACTATATGTACAAACCTGTCACAATTCTGCAGCCTTGGTGTTATACAATCACCAAAGTTGGTGAAAATAATGATTTTCTGTTCATTGTAATTGCGAAGGTCAGTCTCTGCTAATGGCTCTTATACACGGAGACTTTAAGAAGACCACGAAATGCGTTGACCAAAATGTATCTGAAGGGAACCCACGGAGTGTGGACAAACAGCCACAGGGACGCTAGAGACGGCAGCCCAGTCACACACCTATGTCTTTCTGAATGTCTGTTGCAGTCCTCGACTCTCACTTGCTCTCACAAATTAGAAACTGTAATAATGAAACCCACAGTAAATCTGTCCAGACACCACAGTTCTAAGGGCACATGTGTAGTGATATAGAATGGGTCACTAGGGTGCGTAGCGCTGGTTACTGGTAGAGAGCAGGATTGTGGGTGTAGTAGCCCGGTCTACCAGCAGGGCAGGTGAAGTCTGCCACTGGAGCACGAAACGCCGGTTGCTGGCAGAGAGGGGGGATCTGAAGACACAGCAGCCGGTCTGCCAGCAGGGCACATGATAGGCCTGGGTAAGGGATGTAGGATAAAGGTTACACAGGGGACACGTGGGGCAGAGCCCTAAACCTTCTGGTAGGTTCCAGAAGGGGGCGTGTCCGAGGGCGGAGCCAGGCCACGCTGGGGAGGATAAAAGGGAGGTCCCGACGCTGGGTCGGGGTTGTCGTTTGGAATGGAACCCGTCGTCTACGCAAGTCTTCGTCCCCGTCTTCACCTCCTCGGCGTTGTGGGTCAGGCAGTGTGCCGGCTGTGTTGACCCGTGTGTAGTTATCCCCTGTACTGTGGAAGTGTAGAATAAACGTGTGTGCCTTCTACTATTACTGTCTCTGAAGTGACTACTACACATGTATAAGGCAGAGGTAAACAAGCAACTTTGGGTTTGCACAAGAGACACGCCACATTATAGTTAAAAATCACAGAGCATTACTGTTCTTGGAAATAGAAACAGTGTTCAAGCTCGCCTATGGTGTTGTTCAAGGCTCTGGAAATTAAAGAAACATGTATCATGGCCAAGGGACTCATGATTATAAGGCAATGGCAAAGGGACTTAGGGGTATTCACAATACCCCATAGAAAAAGGAGGGCTGGAAACCCCAAGTTCCAATTCCAAGTTTCTCTCGCAGAACTCCTCTGCAAGGCCACAGGAACGGAGACGGTAGCCAGAAGTGCAGAACTCCAGTGGCAAAATTGTAATAACGAGGTTGCGTTTCTGCGACTCGGGCCGTAAGATTGCACCAGCAGTTACGAGGTCGTCGTTGAAGAACACAGGTCACTGGATCAAAGCAGAGTTGACGAGGTCGTGAGATCGCAGGGTTTGGTTTCAGGACCAAAGCAGAAGGAGTGGAGGTGAAGCGTTTGCAGGAAAATGGTCTCAAGATCAAGGCACGGCTGACGAGGCATCTTAAAAGCAATCCCCAAAAATTAACCGCGAAATAAAATTGTTACAATCATATATAATATGTATTTTTTTCATCAAGGCCATATCGAGTGAAATGGATGTGTTCTAAACAGTTTCAAAATACTGCAAGATCTTACATCAGAACATTCCATGTGAATGTAGAAATTGGTGTTCTGAAATAGAATCTTACAGATGAAACCATTTTATAATAATGAGTTACAGCCCTCTGTCATTCTGTCTACGATATTAAGGCCTCCACACACCGTGCGAGACATGGGGCTTCTTTGGCCATACCTTACCACACTGGTCAGTGCGGGTTGGTAAATTTTTACCATGATACGATGCCATTCACTTTTGATGTCGAGTACTCCTGCCACAGACCACATTACTCCACATTAGTCATCTCACCTATTATGTCTCCATTTTGTCTGGATTAACATCAGTCTCTTATCAGGAGACAGACCTTTACACTTGTCTTATTAAAACCCTTAAAAGTACCCCGAAGCTCATTTTAAAAAAATATTCGTTCCAATAGTGTTATTTTCAGATAGGAAAGCTGCCAGCCATCAAATACTAACACCTTAAACTGTTAGTCTCATATTCTAGATATTTTTTTTTTCAATAAATTAGTCCTAATAGACTTTCCAGTGTAAAAATCTGGCGTGGACAGTTTTCATTGGTACTATTCTGTATTTAGTAAGAGAATGCAATGCACAATGTATTATTTGGATAACTTTTCACAATAGAACTTAAGAGTGTTCCAGAGATAAAATCCGTGCTGTTTCACTTTTTCTATCTCTGTATCTACGTAGCAACAGGCTACAACTGAATTTGTAATTATGTAAGCCTTTCCAAGGCATCCGCCGGGTAGCTGATTGGAGTCCGCTTGTTCCAACAGAATCCACGGTATTGGGCAGTCATCGGTGATATGTCTGATGGTTTGCACCCCACCGCATTAAGCAGTTCGGTGAGTCCTTGATCTTCCATTAATGAAGGAAATATCCACACCTTCCTTGTGTTGTTGGGACACGGTTGTGAGCGGTCCCCTGTCGTCAGGGCAGAGAGAAACCAGGCTGTTCTCTCGCCGAGTCTTCAATTAGGTTTTGTGTATTTCCAAGGGTTACATTGGAACAACACAGGGAACTACTTGTTTTCTCCAAATAGAGAAGTGTGCATTATTTTAGACAAGAATGTGCTAAAACTCTAAATCATTAACCAACGGCTTTGGCTCTCCGATATAAACACATGGGATGGTCATATTGGACAAAAGCTACACGTTGTTTCGTGGTAAAACAGAAATGGGAGTGGTGGCCAGGGTTTTATTTATTTTCTTATAAATAGCCACTGAATTATCGTTGTTTTGTTCCCACACACTGTAGAAGGGGTGCTGTGCCAAACAATCAAATCTGTAAATAATGAGAAAAAAAAACATAATCCCTTGAAATGGGCCAGGACCTAGCCTGAAGATGAGCTGTCAGTCCCCCTCCCCACAGGCAGTGGCAACAGCGTGTGTTAAAGCATATGAGGGTTGGAGGTTGATGACCAATGTGGACTGTTTTTGTTTGTTTTCTGCTTGCAGATATCTGGAGCACGCTTCTGAAAGAATTCTCACTTGTGCACGGCTTTTACATTTTGTCTTTCCTCTTCGTATTTCAGTAACAGCCGTAATGCACTCGACTCACACACAACAACCTCTCACTGATCTGCACCCACAACAACGGATAGTGTCGTTGGAGCTGTAAAATCTTTATTTAACTGTTGGCAATAACTCATAATGGGCGAAACTCTATTAGAAAAAAGATATACCTGTAATTTTGAAGCAATCACTTTGCTAATGTTAGAAAATTATCCTACCCCATCAAGGGTATTTACCCGTCACATCACGAGTATTTGTGGGAGTGGCTCAGGGGCGTGTAACATGCGTATAACGCACGTGTGTAACACGCTTACAAACAAATGTAACTTGAAGAATGCCCCTGGCAGAACATTCGGCCCAGCTGTTCGAACTATTACTGCCGTGGGAACAGAAACCTGGGGGGGGGGGCTGGATCCGTGCCAGAAATGGGCCAGCACCCTTTTTCAATGGCCATGAAAATATGGCATGTGTTTAAATAAATAGATTAATACATATACATATATAGATACATACACATATGACTAAATAATCTAGAACCGTTGCTGGGGGTAGAGAGCCTAAACACAATTGTTAGGTACCCATAATTAAACCTCCCTTCCACCAGCATATTCGCCTCAACCCACCAAAAATATCTGAGAAAATAGCTTCATGCATTCGCAAGTATTAGATATAAAGTGTACAATTGAATGTTTTTGCTACAAAATTGCTTAACAGATAGGCGACAATCAGTTTCAAAGACAATGCATATGTTATCAGAGCATGTTTCTTGTTTGTATGTTCACCACAAGTACGTGTGGTTAATGCAGATAGGATTCCTTGAATAAGGATTCTGTTCGGTGTTATAACATCTTGACACCTGTTTTATTGCCAGACAGGATAAAACCCATTGTTATAGATAGGCAATAATTCGCATTGATTTTCTGAAAGGCCATTCTAATTTGTAATTAGCAATAACAGCGAGGGCAGCAGGAGGCAGTCACTCGTGAAAGTGCTTTGGTTTCACGGCGTGGCAGGGCTCACAGGACCAAGCGTTCTCGCGGTGCGGTGGCGTTGAGGGTTTAGGTGAACACATTGGGAATCGGCGGCAAAAAATTGGCTACTTACATCTTGGACACATCTAATGCTGACCACTGTCTCTCAGGCCACGTTGGTCAGAGCTGCCCAAAACCACGCACATTCATAATGCATTACAAATTGACCAAAAAGCCTACCCCACAGCTTACAATAAGATACATTTCAGCAGATTTAGCCAACAGTTGAAGAAAACCAACAGTGATTAATTAATTTATCAGACTTGCAGTATAATCCATTATAGATTACCCACCAATTAATCAGGGACAAAAATAGAGTGCTTCAGGAGAAAATTCTGAAACTTTTATTCGCAAGGAAAACATAAATAAATTAATGAGCAATTAAAGTGGAAATAATGTGATGAAATTGTTTTAATATATTTTTATGTCCTGTACTGCATATATGGAGAGCTGAAGTGGGGACATCTGAAGGCAATCAGAATGTTAATTTATTCATTAAATGGTTGCATTTATTATTATTTATTGGGACCCACAATCTAATATATGCGGTTGTATTTTGCATTTCAATACTGTAATTATAGTAAATACAAATATAACTGTCGAGAATGTTGTTTGTCTTTTAACACCTTAACCAGGATGATGATAATCATGGTAAATGTCAGCTTGAGATCTAATTATCAAGGTAATGTAGCACAGCCTGACCATGACTGCACTGGGGTCATTTTAGGAAATATACAGAAGACGTGTGGTCACTATGATCGAGATGACCAGATGTTATGGACACACTTGGGAGCAGGGCTACAAAACACTAATGGATTTCATTCAATTTACAGCACTGCACGGTCAGCTATCAGCGATAATGGCTACAGATGCTTCATGTGCACTCCACCAGCCAATTTCTCTGGCTGAGAAAGACATACATCAAGCAGTACAAAAAGTGAGCTGTTCCAAGTGATGCTAATGTATGGGTTATCTAATGTTGAAATGCATTCGAATGATAATGAATGACTTAAGTTGCTAATGTAAATACATCTGTGGAAAACACAAGCCAAGAGTCATTAAAACATGGTATGTGCTGTTGATGTTAATAAAAAAAAGTGTTCAAACAAGTGAATCTCATATTCTCGGTTCTTTCGGTAAAGTCACGTAGATAGAAAATAAAAATAAAATACAAGCAAATGAAGACCACTTGTGTTGTGATAGAAACGTCGTGGGTTTGCGATCGAAACGTCGTGGGTTTTTTTGCTTGTATTTTTAATTTCAATTTTATTTTTATTTTTTATCTACGTGACTTTACCGAAAGAACCAAGAATATGAATTCCTGCAGTCACGAAAGTTTTAAGTCAAAATTCAAGTTAATCTCCTTTTATTCAATATCAAGAGCATCCTTTTTTAATTCGAGAGAAGATGCAGTCCTATATTGACTTATTTACTCTACAATACGTGTAGTATACTCTTTGGTTCTTTCGGTAAAGTCATATAGGTAGAAAAAATATATTTAAATAATGATAAATCACGACGTTTCGATCGCAACACAAGCGGTCGTCCTCAGGCAGAAAAAATAATCCAGCAGTGGAACTGCTGAACCAGCGAGAGAGCTGTTACAACAAGAGGTTATATTTGTGGTGATGGGCAAGCAAGCGGGGTCTGAGCTGGAAAGGAATTCCATCCCCGGACGCAAGCACGTCTGTTGTGTTAATGGGGGAGATTGGGGAGAGATATTAGGGAGAGAGATTAGCATGAAATTATATTCCGTCGCCGCATAATAGTATCATCCCCGCATATGCGCACAACAGCAGTGTTAATGAGAGATTAGCACCATTAAAGTGCAATCCAAAGGGCATGTGAGCATGAGAATGCATTCCAAAGGACACGTGAGCATGAGAGTGCATTCCAAGAGATCGGCTGTGGGGGGGGGGGGGGAGAAGGGGGGGGGGAAGAGGGGGCGGGGCAGAAAGTGGGACTCTGCAGCAGTACTTGAGTCACTCGGGGAGAGATCGGCTGTAGGGGGGAGAGAGAAGGGGAAGGGGGGGAGAGGGGGGTGGGGAAGGGGGTGGCAGAAAGTGGAACTCTGCAGCAGCACTTGAATCATTGGGGGAGAGATCTAAGAGAGAGCCACAGAAAGTCGGAAATAACAGCTGACATAGGCAGGTAGGATGGAAACAGCTTCATGAACAAATCTCTGAAGGTAGTCGGTGGGTTTCCAGAGTACCTTCGTCTTGGAGTCCACAGCGTTAAAACAATGATCAGCAATGGCAGAGATATTAGTGCCACCGTGTTTCAGATATCCCTTGTGTTCACGAACACGGTCCGAGACATGTCGTTTCGTTTCCCCAATGTAACAACTCAGTTTGTAGACACCAAGGTATTGCATGTCAGGAATCACATCCTTTACAGATGGGATCAAATCACGGATTTTGTGTACTGTGTTGAAACGAACCTGGATCTTGTGTTTGTTTAAGATTTTGGAAATCTTTTTGGTAACCCCTATGTATGGTAAAGTGATGGTTTTGGTTGGATCCTCAGAAGGTTGTCTCCCCATAGCTGGGGAGACAGCTTTGCAGATTGTACGGTCAGAGTATCCGTTCATCGTGAGGGCTTGGTGTACGTGCTCCAACTCACTGGCTAGGTGGTGCTGATCGGAGATGCAACGGGCCCTGTGGTGTAGTGTTTTGATGAGGGAGTTCTTCTGGGCTGGATGGTGGTAGGCATCCGTGTGGGTGGCTTTCCTGTAGACAGTGTCCCAACGAGCCATCAGGTCTCTTCTCGATCAAAACATCCAGGAATGGTAGCTTGCCATCCTTTTCCACTTTCATGGTGAATTTGATAGACGGGTGTATGGAATTGATGTGGTTGAGAAATTGGTTCAGTGCTGGCAGGCCATGTGGCCAGATGACGAAAGTGTCATCTACTATCTTTTCCACAAGGAAGGTCGTAGGGTGGATGTCTGGATGGCATCTGTCTCAAATTTCTCCATGAAAACATTCGCTACCACTTGCAATAAGGGAGAACACATTGGGGTACCCTCATTTTGTTTGTAAAATGTACCATTCCAGGTGAAATAAGTGTTGGTAAGGCAGTGCCATACCAATGTTGGTACATCTGGATTCAGTCCTTGTTGGACCAAGTCTTCAATTATTACAATGGTGTCAGGTACAGGTACCTTGGTGAACAGGGAGACTACATCGAAACTGACAGGGAGACAGCGAGATGTCCTTGGTTAGAGAAACCAAGTAAGCTGAGTTAAGTACAGCTCAATGTGGTCTTGCCCGTGAAAGAAAGCAGGGCCTCAGACAGAAATCGGGGAAGTTTGTAGGTGGGTGAGTTAATGGTGGAGATGATAGGACGGAGCGGGGTACCTACTTTGTGCATTTTTGGAAGGCCAAAAAATCTGGGTGGTCTTGCAGCCGAAAATTTTAAGGAGCGCTGCTTGGTCTGATATTGTTGTTTTTTGTGGCTAGGCAGTTGGTGGGATCTCTGTTGATTTTGGTATAACTGCCATCATTAAGAAGATCCTGAATTTTGTTGTTGTAACTGGTTTTATCCATGATGACAGTAGCATTGCCCTTGACGGCTGAGAGGATGACAATGTCATCTCTGTTTTTTTAATTTCGAGAGTTCAAAACGCTTGTCCTTGCGGATGTTTCTAAAGAGTTTCTTAGCGTTTGTGAGGATAGCAGTGATTTCAGATCTAGCAACGTCGACCAGGGCAACGATATCATCCACTGAGATGTGTTTAGGGGTGACTGCGAAATTCAACCCTTTAGCTAGTACCGATTTCAGGCTGTCGGAAATTGGGATGTTACAATGATTGATGACAATCTTGTTAACATCTAACTTTTTAATGTGTGGCTCTGGCTTCTTTTTTGACAGGAGGTTGAATTTAGCGATCAGGTTAACTTTACATTTGGTTGACATTGAAGTAGCAGAAGAAACGTTCATGTTATCTACATGGTCCCAATCAGAAGAGAACATTTTATCTGTTAATTCTAAATGTGGTTGTAAGAGAACCTTGTCTAAATGATCAAGTTCAAATCGAAGCATTGTTATTCTCTCTGAGATTAGATCTAGGCTGGCCCTAAACAAGATCCGTTTAGAGTTAGGTGAAGAGACAGCAGCAGATGTGGCATCTTTTCTAAAAGGTGAGCGACTCAATCAGGTGAGCCTTCTTGTCTCGCAGTCTGTTAAAATATCTTAAAGTTGTGTGGAAACCCTCCCCATAGAGGTGGTTCAATCTTGATACGTGTAGTGTACTAATTCAGAGACACTAGTAGGAGGCGTTATCCATCGTGTTTATTCCGGCTTTCACAGCCATAGGGGATAACTCCATACCGGGTCGGGATGGCCAACATGCCCCCAGACCCACAGCTTGAAGAGGCGAAGACCACGACGGCGGCAGCACGACGAGTTCCATTCCCGATGGCAGCAGCCCCAACTGTGAGTGGGAGCTCGCCTTTTATTATCCCCAGCGTGGCCAGGCTCGCCTTCCGCCATGCACCCTTCTGGATCCACCAGAAGGCTTGGCCCACGGGTCCATCTGGTAGAACGGGCTGCTACCCCGAATTCCATTGTCTACTAATCTCCCAGCCCCACGCGCTACAGTGACTTATTCAATGTCACTACAAATTTGTAAGGACAGTACAGGGTGATGTAGGGACAGTATGGCTCCCCGTGGCAATGGTTACTTAATAACATAACGGAAATAGAAAGTGTCACGTTACGGTAATGTGGGACCTAAGTGGTAGCTAATAATGATTGATGCAACAAGCTTTGACATGGTCGTGTGAGGGGAAGCACGGGACCTAATGGTCGTAAATTGTAATAAGGTTAGAGACAGACAGGGCCAGGTGCGGTGAGGGAGGGTTCGGGAATAGCGGCGTGGCCGGGTCATGAGAGGGATAAAATCCGGCATGAACCGGGGCTCTAGGCTGCTGTTGTGGGGGAACTGCCATCGCCGTCGTCACCTTGGAGCGGCTCGTCTTCATCCCAAGTGTATACAGCCACTCGCGGTTACTCGTTAAGTTATTAGTGAGTCGGCGGACTTCATTCATAATAAAGATACATATAACTGAACAAGACAGTGTCTCTGATAGCTACATTACATATATGTAGTGAGTCACTTCAGATACACTAATAGTAGGAGGCATACACGTTTATTCTACACTTTCCACAGTATACGGGATAACTATATACGGGTCAGGACAGGCGGCACACTGCCTGACCCAACACCGACGAGAATGACGAAAACTTCGTGGATGACGGCTCCCTTCCCAAACCGCAGCAGCCCCGACCAAGCGTCAGAGCCTTCCTTTATCCTCCCCAGCGTGGCCTGGCTCCGCCCTCGGCCACACCCCCTTCTATAACCTACCAGTGTTCTGGGCTCTGCCCCATGTGTCCCCTCTGTCACCTTTAACCTACATCCGTGCCTATCACATGCCCTACTAGCAGACCGGCCGCTGTATCCTCAAATACCCTTCACTGCCAGCAACCGGTGCTACGCGTTCCAGTGGCACACTTCACCTGCCCTGCTGGTAGACCGGGTTATTACACCCACAATCCTGCTCTCTACCAGTAACCAGCGCTACGCACCGTAGTGACCCATTCTATGTCCCTACACATGTTAACGTGTATAATGTATCATAAAGAACCTCATTTTAAGTTGTCTCTGTATGCGATATTTACCAAAATCCTCATCATTTTTCATAAAAATGTGCCAAATACAAAAATTCGTATATATCTTAAAATCCAGGCCTAAACTTCCAAGATGCTACTTGGACATTTTAGAACATGCAGCTTAAGCTCTGGTACATCTGTAATGAGCGACTTCCGCGACACGTCATGTAGAGGGTACTTCTCCTTTTATTTCTCACACTGGGCACAACACAGGCCAACCTTATTCTTCTCACTCCGAGTACAACACTTAGATATTAACGTCTCTACTGGCTACACACAGCCGATCACTCGGCGTGGTCTCACCGCCCTCACTCAGCTACGCCGCTGGCTGGCGGCGTGACGAGGATGGCGATGGAAACCCCGCAGGAGATCTTCCACGTGGCCGAATGACGGAGAGAGATGACGGCGAGCAGCGACACAGCCAAGAATCCACATGCTAACCCCGAGCCCCGGGTCCGCTCCCCCTTATATCCCCCCAGGCATGGCTAGGCCCCGCCTCCGGCCACGCCCTCTCGTGAAACCTTCGAGCAGGTTCCCGGAACATCTCAGCCAACCCCACCTGTTACCTTTGCCCCGGATACCTCTCGCTCTCTGATTGGTTGGTACTTAACCATGCCCGTACCCGTGCTTCCCTTTCCCAGCCAGCAGGTGTCATCATGTCATTACACATCTATAATGAATCATTAATGTAATAACATATACAATTTAAAACGGTCTGTCAAGAAGATGTTGCCATAACTAAAACGTTACAGCTTCAGGTTTTAATGAACATCGATAGGCATCTGGTGCACTGTATATGGCTTTTTTAAAAGCATGACATTAAACATGGAGGGTGCAGCGTTTTACGAAATGGCTTGGTCATGTGTTGGTGGTACGATGTCACTGCTAATTAGCAAAATGTATTGCACCTTAGAAATGTTGAGAACATGTGGCTGGTTATTGGAACGGCACAGCCCAATTAACAAGAAATGTTGTGGCAGAACCCCAAGGCAGCAGTCTGCATTAAAAAAGAGAATATGCAGTCTTCTGCGCAATTTGTTGAAGGACTGGGTCTGTGCAATCATGACATTCTATAAATTGCACTATACCTGCCATAATGTATATAATTAGAATTGTAAATTGTAACCATAATAATAATTCACCACCGAGCACTTGCACACACGACACGTGTCATTCCATGGCTGCCACTCCATTATGATTATTGACCATCATTCATCATCCCTTCTAGCGATGTGTCCTGCAAGTTTGACAACAGCTTGGGGAGACCTTCATTCAGTAATGAAATGACCGTGGCTGATGATGATAATGCACTTTAACGATAACTTACAACCCTTTTGTCAATCTCCTGCTTTGAAGGCCTCCCCATTCTGTTTTGAATAAAAGCCTCACCATGCTGTGGTGATCATGGGGCTTGGTTGACCATACTTCAAGATTGTTGGTCAGTGCGGGTTAGTGAAAGGGGAGCATAGGACCAATTCAGATATCACTCGCTATGAATCTTTGCCATGGCTGGGAATCGAACTCGGATAAACCAAGTTCAAACGACAATGCGCTATCCAGCCCACCACTACTCCAGCGTATTGGATTGTAAATGCAAATTAAATAGCACATTCTACATCAGAGCAGGCATTAAATTTAGCCTTAATAATCCACTCTATTGTCAGATAATGGGATACTGTAATAGCTGACCTTGGATGTCGAACATTGCCTTTACAACAGTGTTGAATTTCCAAAAGGAAGTAAAGGTGAGATGACATCAATGGCAGATGCTGATGATGAACTCTTGATTTAGATTGTATTTAAAATAAATAAAAGTCATACATTTGTAATTGGGTTTTATCACCAGGTTCTCACTTATAATCACATGGATGACTCGTGGCTTAAACACTGCATTAGAAATGTGCATTTATTTGAGAGCATGGTTTACATTTGCCACTCGTTTTTCTTTAAACTAAATTTACTTGGTTCTAGTAATAAAAAAAATAGATGTTCAAAAATAATTATCCATTAGAGGGAGTTCAGGATGAGTCCTGAATAAATGTGATCTGTATATGAAAGCTGAGTTGTAAGATTTGTTTATGTTGAAATAGCTAAATTCCAATCACATTTGTCGAAAACAAGCCAACTACAGTGTGAGTGTGCAAATTCGAAAACACGGAAGCAGTAAATTGGTTTGGAAACACATGCAAAACAAAAACGTGTTTTTTGACTAAACGTGCATGGGATATATAAGTAGTGTACATAAATGAAAAGCAGCGGCAGTGGAAATTGACATTTCACACCAATTAAAATAACTCACCTCTCTATATCCCTATTCACTTAAAAAAGCACCCTACTTTTTTCCTCTCAGCTGTTTTAATGTGTTCAGCAGTAAATGGTATGGATCGGAAACAATGATGTCCTAATTAGTAACTGGAGACTGAGAAATAAACTACCTGCTACCCGACTGATATTTGGCCGGATCCCCAAATGCCAAATGGAGCTGAGGTTACTCAGCTAAACGTACTTCATTGTCACGGCAGGGGCGTGTCAAAAATACGCCGGGAGGGATGAATGAAGCTTAATTATCAGATGAATTGTAAATGTAAGTGTGCATATTCAAGTGGCACGATTTTATTGGGAACAGCAAAGCATGGCCCATTTCTTATCCCATCAATTTTGGCAAATACGTGCAGCCGCGTCGCGGTCTCAGCCCTCCCCTCTGTGTCCCCGTCCGGTTGCTTGCAAAATGTCCACCATGTTTTCCTTTGCGAAAACAAGGCCGCGAATTTGACCTATGACACCATTTACCACGTGCGCCCTTCTGCGTCGTTCCCGTGACATTAAAACCGTTCCCGAGCGTGAAGCTCCCTCACCTCAGTGAGCCATGTGGATCCCGTAAGCACGGGCACCGCGGCCCAGCCTTAGACACTTCAGGCTGTTTGTAAAAATCCATGCCAAGCCAACTTGGCTCGGTTTGTGAATCAGGCCAGGCTACTTTCATTTGTCGCAGGCATGTGGCATCAAAATGTAAGCTTGAGGCCTGCATTCGCAAGTAACTTCAATCTCTTTTCATGCTTATTATGATTCAACATTTGTGTTGAATAGCCTAAAGATGTTTCGGCAGACTTTAAATGCACCAATTAAAAGTATGTTGTGAGCATAGAATGCCGCAAGATTATTTACAAACTTTCCTAGTTTTCTGTGTCCCTTAGTAAATCAGTGATATATTGTTTACAACAGATTGCGCCTGTAACTCTGCTGCAGTAATTACCAGCACTATGCCTTTATATACTAGGGCAATCGCTTTTTTACTTCTTTATTTGCATTAAAGTCAATGAAATTTACTCAAGAATGGCCACTCGTGAGAACGTGGTGGTAAATTGTACAGATGTACCTTCAACGCGTTATTCAAACATGCCTTGCTGGCTTTATTCAGACTGAATGAGGTCAGTGCCACTCCCAGGAGAAAAGTACCCAGTGCAAATCAATTCAAATGTTTGTGCTGATACTTGTTAAATAAATTGGTAAGGGAAATGGGAGAAGGATAACACAGTTGCATTAATTAAAGGCACGTTGAAACCCATCAAATGTATCGCTGCGTTAGATTGAAGTGATGAATTTCGTTAGGCTGCAGCGTGTTCAGCACAGGTGTGGTAGTCTAATTTTGTCTGCCAGGTAGAATCCCTCGGTCTCAAATTATGTTTTTGGCAAGATATTACTTGAAATAATGTTCACTTAATCATTATGGTGTATCTAACATTTAATTAATTAACCTTTAATTAATTCCTCTAATCTAAAGCATTGAAAGTCGATTGTTGTAGCAGAGCTCATTGACACATTGCCAGCAGACATTCCAACTAATAAGTTTGACCTCATCTAAAAATACATATAATTGTGAGGTTTATTTTCATAATATGACCGTGTTTTTTTTCCAGTGACAGCTTGATGGAGAACTCATGTTTGAAATAAAAAGCCACACGCAAAATATAACCACCCCAGAATAGTAAACAAATATATACATTTTCACTATTTCGCCAAAGTAAATGTAATGTTTTATAAAAAGTATAAATCTCCCATTGTGTGTTAACACTATGTATAGGCCAGTAGCAGCAGAATTTATAGTTTACACAAAAAGGAACACTTCTGGAACTAAACATTCATTTTCAAAAGGAAATTTCATTATGTTGTTTGATTCTCTTGATAATTGTATTGTTTTATAATTTTATTATTATGTTTCCCTTCTACGTGACTTTACAGAATAGGAATAAAACAGTAAATCATTAAAAAACTAACTAAACTTATGGACTATTGACTGATTTATGAACGTGTGATGGGTTCACAGGCCAATTGTACTTAATTTAATTTCTGAGCCGATCAGGATCTAATCCACGTTTTCTCATATTCAATTTGGTGATCAGGATAGATTTTAATTATTAACTGCTTATGTATTACACAATACCGCATTACCTAAATTGATTTCATATACACGCTACAATTGCAAAAATGAATCAATTAGTATAACAAATGGTAGCCCAGAATTGTGACAATTGGTCGAATCGTCTAGGGTGTGAGTTATTACATTCCCATTGAATAACACAGAAAATTGCAATGCTGGCCATTAAAAATATGTTTTTTGAACGAGCACTTTACACATATTGGAGCTCTAATGATGAATAACTTACAGAACACTTCCGTTGTGGGTGGACCAAGCTGTGATATATCTTACCGGCCGGTAACAGTACCGCATTTAACAAACATGCATTCACAAATATAACCACACGTGACTAGATGTTGCGTCACAGACCCATGCACGTTTCAAGATAAATAAAAGCTGTGTCCATTGGAGCAGATAACGTCTACACTCGTTGCGCAATTAAATCCAGGATGTTGCTTGCATGCACAAACTCATTAGTGCTGCACGAGAGAAGTTTTATGTGTAAAATGTATGCCGCACATGCTACTTTCTTGATAATTGCTGGTGACTAATTTTGCATGTGGTTACAAACAAAGTTTTGGGAGTGTCAGCAATAGCAGTAAGGCTGTAAAAATGTAGGGAAATAGTTTTGCAATTCAAGATCTGCGAATCTCTATTACTAAAACACACGCATGCGGTAATATGTTCAAACCAGGCAACCAGTGTGTACTCACAGGACAGACGGTGAATATTAAGCACCTCCAGGTCTATAGTCTCAAATGCTGTCATCTGACTTTGAAATAAGATGTTGTAATATCCTCACACGGAAGCTAATACTTAAATGTATCCTCCAGTCAGAATAAAGTAATTTACCAGTGTTGGTTGGTAAATTTTGCATTTGGGATATTAACCATTACATCACAGCACAATGGCATATGGGGTCGTCCATAAATGACGTCACGCACCTCGGGGGGGGGGGGGTGGTCAGACATTTGTGACGATGTGATGGGGGGGGTTTGAGAAATTTGACGTCACATCAAAATGCGCGACTTTAAATAAATATAGAATTGTTATAACACTAATTGTTATAACACCAACACTCCTACAACATCAGAGTGCAGCGCCACAATAAATACGCACTAGAATGACAATAGTTTAAAGCGATTTTAAGCATTTTTTTATTTTCAAAACGGAAATATGGTTTTGGGGGGGGGGGGTAGAGCATTGTGACGTCATATCTGAAGGGGGGGGGGTCTGACTTTTTGTGACGCTGTGTGACGAGGGGGGAGTCAAAAATCGTCCAAAATCGCGTGACGTCATTTATGGACGGCCCCTATGAAACGCATGTATTTGTAATGAGTTCAACTGAGGCGCACACATAAACCTGGAGGCAACATTATTGATTAAGCAACGCTACAGACAACCGGGACAACTATATAAGGTGGTGATCACCGTTCCTAATTTAACTAGCACTTGTAGGGATAACTACATAATGGGACCAGGACAGGTTAACAGGCTGCCTGGTCCACAAGCAGAGATCGTAGACTTGAGCACCGGGGGCGTGGTCGGCTCCGCCCTCGGCCACGCCCCCGTTCGCGATCCTTCGTGAAGGTCCAGGTCCCTTACCACGTGACCCCCGCGCCCCCATCTGGGGTCTCCTGGCCCACCCTTCGTCTGGTCACGTGCCCTATCGGGTTCACCCAGGGTGTCACGGCCTGACACGACCTCAGTGACACCCGGGCGCACCCCACCTCCAGTACCCGTCATCACCTGGTATTGTCTGAAACACAGTAGTGACATCATTAGTGACATCATTAAATGTCACTACATATTTAACGTCTATTTTACAGCAAATGGTGTCTTTTGCCAAAAAAATGCCAGTTGAGTACAACCTCTTAATTCGCGGATTTTTCCTTTCGCGAAATTCGATTGATCTCGACTTTATATTTGTATTCCACGGTTTAACTTTAGCTCCCTTTTCCGCCCAAGATGTGTGATTTGGCAACATCGCTTGAGCAATGGCGGAGCCAGGATTTTCAGGTAGGGGCGGGGGCAACCCCTCCAGCAATGGAACCGCGTTGTGTGATCGGCATCGCGCTCGCTGAAGGTGAATGCCTTCAGGGAAGTCGTGTATTGTATACGCAACTGCGCACAATTCGGAGTCACTTAGGGATTTCGATCGGATCATTTGGGGCGGGCCACGTGCCACCCCACCCCCGACTGGCTCCGCTAGTACGCTTGAGTCTCTTTATTTGCGAACAGTGGCGGTCCGTGACAATGCCACTAGGCGGGGCTGTTGTGAGAGACCTCTGAAAAGTTGGTGTTCTAATTAAGAAAAACCTCGTCATGTTATTGGCCTTCCCGTGGAAGTGATATAATTGTGTTATATATCAACGGTGAGGCATTTATAAACAATACGAAACAATAAAAAACAAAGCACTCAAATTCTGTCCCCATGACCCTCAAGTCCACACTACACAGCCGTTTCATCATTTCAAATGGAATATTTAAGTGGTTCCACAGTTTCGATTTAAAGCTTTCGTGACTGCAAGGATTCATCTTCTTATGTTCCTTCGGTAAAGTCACGTAGAATGAGAATAAAATAATAAATTGATAAAATAAAATAACACAATAAAATTATCACGACGTTTCGTTTTTGTTAATAGCTCAGCTTATTGAGGAATATTTTGAGTACCTTTATTATATTGATGTAATTTAGACTTAGGTTTTTTTCACATCGGTTTACTATATGATAGTCGAGTTGTTGCAGCCCCTTTGGTGTCCATGTACTAGGTGCCTCTGTAGATGTGTAGGCTTTGACATTAACATAGCTATTTCTATGACCAGTCACAAGCTAATCCCTCAGTTATTTCAATGCTAAATTCTCCTGTTTGATTTGTACTAGGTGCCTCTGTGGATGTGTAGGCTTTGACTTTAACATAGCTATTTCTATGACCAGTCACAAGCTAATCCCTCAGTCATTTCAATGCTAAATTCTCCTGTTTGATTTGTACTAGGTGCCTCTGTGGATGTGTAGGCTTTGACATTAACATAGCTATTTCTATGACCAGTCACAGGCTAATCACTCAGTTATTTCAATGCTAAATTATCCTGTTTGATTTGTACTAGGTGCCTCTGTGGATGTGTAGGCTTTGACTTTAACATAGCCATTTCTGTGACCAGTCACAAGCTAATCACGCAGCTATTTCAATGCTAAATTATCCGAACCAAACATTAAACTAATTTTCAATGGTACAGTATATTTTTTCAAGTAGCGGTATCCCAAACTTTCGCAGCAGCTTAAATTCCCTTTTCACACCATCAATATGTAAACTCCCCCTCCCCCCCTCGCCGGTCTGCACTTGTTCACCCCCTCTACACCGTTCATCATGCTAAGTCCGCCAATTAAATGCTATTTTTTATGCTAATTCCTTTGTCAAGGCGCTCTGTTTCTTCTCACACAGCTTAAAGGTCGCGGTCTGAGCTTGGCTGTGTTCGCTCCAGCGCTGTCCTCCAGACAGTCTCGTCCCTTCATCTGATGAAGGCCACTTGTGTTGTAGCAGAAACGTCGTGAGAACATTATTGTGTTATTTTATTTTATCAATTTATTATTTTATTCTCATTCTACGTGACTTTACCGAAAGAACCAAAGAAGATGGCTCCACGGTGTTCTTTGCTAATTCTTAGTTTGCTGCCATCGCTATTGCTGTAGGCCGTGACCTGCTCTATTTGCACAGCGCAATCTCGCGTCGTGACATCATCTCCTCATAGCCATGGGCGTCTTTTTCACTCTCCCTGAATGTGTCTCGAACGGCGTGGTTACAATGCTGGAAGCTCATCGCAACGAGCGAGAGGGGGAATATCTCTCACTCGGACGCGCCTTCACAGCCTCACCAAGACCTCCCCGAGGGAAAAATCAGACGGTTGCGTTGCAGCGTTTTCTCATGTGAACAACTTAAAATGTTTCGATTTAAAGCATTCGTGACTGCAAGGGTTCATCTTCTTTGGTTCTTTCGGTAAAGTCACGTAGAATGAGAATAAAATAATAAATTGATAAAATAAAATAACACAATAATATTCTCACGACGTTTCGGCCACAACACAAGCGGCCTTCATCAGGTGAAGGGGCGAGACTGTCTGGTAGGACAGCGCTGGAGTGAAAGAGCCACGTTCAGATCACGGCGCTTTGTTCCTCTCACACAGCTTAAATGCCGTGATCTGAACGTGGCTCTTTCACTCCAGCGCTGTCCTACCAGACAGTCTCGCCCCTTCACCTGATGAAGGCCGCTTGTGTTGTGGCCGAAACGTCGTGAGAATATTATTGTGTCATTTTATTTTATCAATTTATTATTTTATTCTCATTCTACGTGACTTTACCGAAAGAACCAAAGAAGATGAACTTAAAATGTTCTCTTAATTTAGGCAATTTACGTTGAAAGAATCGTTATATTTTGCACCTTTTTTAAACGCAACAAAATAATTGATTGAAAAGGATTTTTTTTTTCAATTAGAAAAATAATTTATCATCTCCTTGTGCATGGTGGGGCGTCGCCCCAATTCCCCTAGTGGACGAACCGCGCATGTTTGCAAATTGGACTCGCGAAGATTTGCTTCAAAAATCGAACCCGTTACTTGTCAAACAGCCTTGATGTCAGCGAGCATGCGAAACCCTGCGCTATCCATTATTGGCGATTGTCTGCAAACACTCCGCACCAAAGTCTCCTCATTAGTTATTTTATTTCAGTCAATTGACGTGCCTTGTCTGAATGTCTCCTTTGTACAACATCCGTGGTAAATATAGTATGTTACTGAATTCTGTCGGACTCATTAGCCGACAAATCCATTTTGTGGTCGATGAACTTAGAATCATAACATCAGTATTTTGGATTGATTTATGTTGGCATGCCAGCTAATGTCTGTATAAAACAAATAGTACCGGTAATTTTGCCAAAATAAAAATAGTAGTTTAAAATGTAATTGTTTCCATTTTTGAGCCCATATTTTCTCTCTTTTCCTACCAGATCTTAGTATTTGTCCTTGGGAAATTGTAATGTGTATGTGTATGTTAATAATAATTAAGATAATAATAATCGTGGGCAGCGGTATTGTAGTGGTTAACGCACTGCGTTACGAAACTGGCGACACGAGTTCGATTCTCACTCACGGAAACACCGGCGTTGATTATCTGAACTGGTTCTGCACCTCCCCGAGTTCGACCGAGCCTCATATGACTACCTCGTGCGATGTATAAACATCGGCAATAGGGAGACAAAGGCGGCTAGGCGTGGTGCTGGTCCCCCACCCCCTCGAGTGTCGTACAGTCGTCCTTCATAGGTGCTCGCTAACAGCACTTATCCCAAAAGTTTCTGAAGGCTATACGGGGAACCTTTTTTCTTTGTCTATGCTCATAATAATAAAAACTCTAGAAACATTTCCCAGGAAAGCGAAGCCGATGTCTCAGGTCTGTTTTTCATGAGGTGCCTGCATTCAGATGTGTGGCCGTTGCCATCAAGTGTTTGGAATGTTGGAGGAAGCTGGAGTGCCTGAAGAAAACCCACCACGCATAAGGAGGGGGGTTAATCACTCAAATTCCGCACAAATAGATACAAGGATCCATGACTGTACTAACACTTTGCAGACTATTTCCTCTATATGTTTATACGCGTAGAGAGTACCGAAAATCGTATGTGCAGTAGTTATATTGTACATTCCTAAAAAATACATTTTTAAATGATACCATGAAAATCACAGTCATTTTATTGTAAAATTGAAGTTATTTCATTGCTTTAATGATATTTCCCATTAGCCAAATCGCAGTACATCATCAAATTTAATCAGTAAAACAGGTAACCTCGAACTATCATATATATGCAGAAAAAAACATACACGTGAAAACAGCCGCACTTTTGTAACAATCCTGTACGGTACTATCAATCGATTGCAAAAAAAAACATTTAAAACAAAGTCATTTCAGAAATATAAAAGTTCGTATTCAACAAACCAATATTAAAAAATCACCAGTGTGCCCATGATATTAGAATTACACTTATACTGTTGACAATGTCACCACAATGCATTTGAAAGAGCACAAACTTGAGAACGTTGACAGCACTAGCTTTTAAGCCCACATGAGATTAATACAAATGTAATAACAGGAGCATTTGGTGGTTTGCACCCAACGTAGCCCAAGGGTTCGTTCTGGGGGGGGGCTGTTTGCTCTCCGCAGAGTTGGTCACACGCCGTCAGCCACTGCAATGTGTGCAGCCAGCGGAAAATAGAATCAGCCAGCCCATCCTGTCAGCTGAGCGACCCCACCTCCCATCTCAGCACACAGCAGGGTGACGTGGCTTAGAGGCGGCTGCTGCTACTGTTACTGAATGTGGACAACACAATCCATTTAATTTTGTATCCCTTTTTGTCTCTCTTTTTTTTGCAGCAAGCAATAAGGAAATAGAATCAAGTTATAAGCCACGCAAATTCATCAGTTGAATAACGGATGATAAAATGGCTTTGTTTTCCAGCCTATGGCTGCTTGTAGATAATGAACACACGATGTAATTTATAGTTTTTTTTTATATACGTATGTTACAGCTTCAGTGATATTTCAAGATGTGCACAGGAGATTGTGGAGAGGGACACAGGCCACCCCATCACAACAAATTCTATTTCACAAAATACCGTGATTTTCTCGATATATTTTAGCAGGAACAATTTGTTTTCAGTGCTTTCTCTATCAGTTCGGACGTCCACAATAGCGATATATTTTATAACACACAATTGTAAAGAATGTACAAATGTGTACTTGTATGCGTACAGTGAGGTAAAGTATTTGATCCCCTGCTGAATTTGTACGTTTGCCCACTGACAAAGAAATTATCAGTCTATAATTTTAATGGTAGGTTTATTTGAACAGTGAAAGACAGAATAACAAAAAAATCCGGAAAAACGCATGTCAAAATTTTTATAAATTGATTGGCATTTTAATGAGGGAAATAAGAATTTGAACCCCTCTCAATCAGAAAGATTTCTGGCTCCCAGGTGTCTTTTATACAGGTAACGAGCTGAGATTAGGAGCACACTCTTAAAGGGAGTGCTCCTAATCTCAGCTTGTTACCTGTATAAAAGACGCCTGTCCACAGAAGCAATCAATCAATCAGATTCCAAACTCTCCACCATGGCCAAGACCAAAGAGCTCTCCAAGGATGTCAGGGACAAGATTGTAGACCTACACAAGGCTGGAATGGGCTACAAGACCATTGCCAAGCAGCTTGGTGAGAAGGTGGCAACAGTTGGTGCGATTATTCGCAAATGGAATAAACACAAAAGAACTGTCAATCTCCCTCGGCCTGGGGCTCCATGCAAGATCTCACCTCGTGGAGTTGCAGTGATTTTGAGAACGGTGAGGAATCAGCCCAGAACTACCCGGGAGGATCTTGTCAATGATCTCAAGGCAGCTGGGACCAGAGTCACCAAGAAAACAATTGGTAACACACTACGCCGTGAAGGACTGAAATCCTGCAGCATCCGCAAGGTCCCCCTGCTCAAGAAAGCACATATACATGCCCGTCTGAAGTTTGCCAATGAACATCTGAATGATTCAGAGGACAACTGGGTGAAAGTGTTGTGGTCAGATGAGACAAAAATGGAGCTCTTTGGCATCAACTCAACTCGCCGTGTTTGGAGGAGGAGGAATGCTGCCTATGACCCCAAGGAGACAGCACAACTTCACCGCATCAAAGGGACGATGAATGGGTCCATGTACCATCAAATCTTGGGTGAGAACCTCCTTCCCTCAGCCAGGGCATTGAAAATGGGTAGTGGATGGGTATTCTAGCATAATGACCCAAAACACACGGCCAAGGCAACAAACGAGTGGCTCAAAAAGAAGCACATTAAGGTCCTGGAGTGGCCTAGCCAGTCTCCAGACCTTAATCCCATAGAAAATCTGTGGAGCGAGCTGAAGGTTCGAGTTGCCAAACTTCAGCCTCGAAACCTTGATGACTTGGAGAAGATCTGCAAAGAGGAGTGGGACAAAATCCCTCCTGAGATGTGTGCAAACCTGGTGGCCAACTACAAGAAACGTCTGACCTCTGTGATTGCCAACAAGGGTTTTGCCACCAAGTACTAAGTCATGTTTTGCAGAGGGGTCAAATACTTATTTCCCTCATTAAAATGCAAATCAATTTATAACATTTTGAAATGCGTTTTTTCTGGATTTTGTTGTTGTTATTCTCTCTCAAATAAAGCTACCATTAAAATTATAGACTGATCATTTCTTTGTAAGTGGGCAAACGTACAAAATCATCAGGGGATCAAATACTTTTTTCCCTCACTGTACATGGTCAAAAGATTTAGAAAAATGCAATCAATGGTGTACAATTTAACAGTACAACCTAACCGAAATTCAATCATTATTTTGTTGATTTATTTTCCAAATGAAAATATGGTTTAAGAATAAAATGTATATGGAAACACCAATAAATCTACCAGGTTATTGTTTATATGTTAGTGAAATTTGAATATAATGGAAACCAATAAAAAAAATCTGTATTGTTTAAAATAATTACGAATAAATTTGAATGCAAAAAAACCGTTATTTAATTTTCATTTGTGTGCTCATAAGGCATTTCAAATTGATGCTGCGCATCTTAACGTAACACCGCTACCCTCCACAAAAAAGCTGAAATGTAAATGTGCCCTTGTTATTTTAAGAGCGTTTATGTGTACATTGCTCCATGTGCGAATGTCAACGGTTGTCAAAACAGACACGCGGAGTACCCACTGCGAGTGATTACAAGGTCTGAAACACGTAAACTAGTCAGGCCTGAATCGCTTATCATGGAGCGAGTTTTGTACAGCAGAGCAATAACAAAAAATACTGAAGCATACATTTAATAGCTCGTTTAATGGCCAAGACGTTCAGGGATTTGTGAGGAAGCCTGGTGGCTCAGATGAGTTAATTGCGAAACGTTGCTTCCGTCCCTCAGAAAAGAACCATCGACACAAACGATTGGCAACTGAAACTAGTTTATGTACGCGAGGACAATAAGACTGACGGCATCGGCCCCTGATTAACGATGAAGGCGCTCAAAAGTATCCACAGCACTGGTAGTGACCTATTCCAAATATATATGTAAATTAATTGTGGTCACTCAGATATAAAGGTGATTAAAGAGGCAATGCAAGAATAGGAGATATTGAGTTGTCCCACGACAGTTGAATGTGGACAGCCACGAGAACCAGCTCACTCATCGCATATTGAACGTCTCTAACGTTTTAGTTATGATGTCTGTTTGGGATGTTTTTGTAACTGAGGCTTGGAGGTATACAAAGGTTTGGAGGTATGCTGAAGCTCGGCAGGATGACAAAAAATGGCACTGAAATATATCGAACAACACACACACTAATACATTATTGATTTATATTAAAATATATATAACGATTGCCTCCCAAAATATTAAATAATGGAGCATTGAAATCAGCACTTGTGTGGGCACTGGGTGAATTGTTGCATTGAAGGAATATAAAGGGATGCCGACCACTTGGGGAGGCTTTCATCCAGCGGTGGATTTGTCATGGCTGGTGGCGGTGATATAAATATTGCACACCTACTAAAACACAATATTTTACAAAATGCATTCCGTAAAATGCTTGCAGGAATATAAAAACCCACCTGAAATGCCCTCAACAGAGATAACTGTGAGGTGATGCACATATGCATTTGCAATTTGGTATATTAGCTTAAGCGCTGCTGCTTGCACGCATGTTTCCGTGCACACATTGACTGTCGTTTATGCAAATGGTCGCACAAGGGCTTTGCATGAAAATTCATCTCTATGTACATGTATGAAGGGGTCGCTGAGCATGTGTGCATTGTTCCATATGTGGGGATGCATGCTTGTAAGCTCCTGCTTGCTCGTGAATCTCCCCAGCATACATTATTAATGAGTTTATGGGAGCGGTGATCTACACCCCCCCCCCCCAAAAAAAAAAAAGATCCCTAAATATTTTTTTATCATTGACCATGTTCCATTCACTGCTGGATTAAAGCCTCCGTAAGTCGTCGCACGCCACTCCCTCTGCTCGTGAATGTGCTCATCATGCATTTCGTTGTGAATTCGTTTTTACGGGAATGATGATCCCCAAAAGACACGAAGAAGAGGCCTGTACAGTTGTCAGTGCTTCTCTGCCCAAAATGGTCTCACGGACAGCGTTTGGTTAGACACCAGTGGTGCGCCGACACGTTTTTTAAACGTTACAATCAGTTTTTTTTTGTTATTCGGAGAGAATAAAGAAATACTATTCGGAAGGACACGCAAATGTGGTGGCCATCGAACAACGCTGTGTGCAAAACATGCACAAGGAATGGTCACGTCACCTTGACGTGCAAGCTGAGATTCCTGATATGTTTTGTGGCTCGTTGAAACCTTTTTTGTGATATTGCGAAATGCGTATTCAGTTCAAATCCTCCTTATCTGTGGTGAGGTAGGGGGCGCCACTGCTGGATCGTGCTTCCTGCACCTACAGTGAGGGAAAAAAGTATTTGATCTCCTGCTGATTGTGTACGTTTGCCCACTGACAAAGAAATGATCAGTCTATAATTTTAATGGTAGCTTTATTTGAACAGTGAGAGACAGAATAACAACAACAAAATCCGGAAAAACGCATGTCAAAATGTTATAAATTGATTTGCATTTTAATGAGGGAAATAAGTATTTGACCCCTCTGCAAAAGATGACTTAGTACTTGGTGGCAAAACCCTTGTTGGCAATCACAGAGGTCCGACGTTTCTTGTAGTTGGCCACCAGGTTTGCACACATCTCAGGAGGGATTTTGTCCCACTCCTCTTTGCAGATCTTCTCCAAGTCATTAAGGTTTCGAGGCTGACGTCTGGCAACTCGAACCTTCAGCTCCCTCCACAGATTTTCTATGGGATAAGGTCTGGAGACTGGCTAAGCCACTCCAGGACCTTAATGTGCTTCTTCTTGAGCCACTCCTTTGTTGCCTTGGTTGTGTGTTTTGGGTCATTGTCATGCTGGAATACCCATCCACGACCCATTTTCAATGCCCTGGCTGAGGGAAGGAGGTTCTCACCCAAGATTTGACGGTACATGGCCCCGTCCATCGTCCCTTTGATGCGGTGAAGTTGACCTGTCCCCATAGGAGAAAAACACCCCCAAAGCATAATGTTTCCACCTCCATGTTTGACGGTGGGGATGGTGTTCTTGGGGTCATAGGCAGCATTCCTCCTCCTCCAAACACGGTGAGTTGAGTTGATGCCAAAGAGCTCCATTTTGGTCTCATCTGACCACAACACTTTCACCCAGTTGTCCTCTTAATCATTCAGATGTTCATTGGCAAACTTCAGACGGGCATGTATATGTGCTTTTTTGAGCAAGGGGACCTTGCGGGCGCTGCAGGATTTCAGTCCTTCATGGCGTAGCGTTACCAATTGTTTTCTTGGTGACTATGGTCCCAGCTGCCTTAAGATCATTGACAAGATCCTCCCGTGTAGTTCTGGGCTGATTCCTCACCGTTCTCATGATCATTGCAACTCCACAAGGTGAGATCTTGCATGGAGCCCCAGGCCGAGGGAGACTGACAGTTATTTTGTGTTTCTTCCATTTGCGAATAATCGCACCAACTGTTGTCACCTTCTCACCTAGCTGCTTGGCAATGGTCTTGTAGCCCATTCCAGCCTTGTGTAGGTCTACAATCTTGTCCCTGACATCCTTGGAGAGCTCTTTGGTCTTGGCCATGGTGGAGAGTTTGGAATCTGATTGATTGATTGCTTCTGTGGACAGGTATTTTTTTTACAGGTAACAAGCTGAGATTAGGAGCACTCCCTTTAAGAGTGTGCTCCTAATCTCAGCTCGTTACCTGTATAAAAGACACCTAGGAGCCAGAAATCTTTCTGATTGAGAGGGTGGGTCAAATATTTATGTCCCTCATTAAAATGCAAATCAATTTATAACATTTTTGAGATGCGTTTTTCTGGATTTTGTTGTTGTTATTCTGTCTCTCACTGTTCAAATAAACTTACCATTAAAATTATAGATTGATCATTTCTTTGTCAGTGGGGAAACGTACAAAATCAGCAGGGGATCAAATACTTTTTTCCCTCACTGTATCGGCAAACATCATTATTCCTCTGAAGTGTAAAATAAACGCAGATAAATGTGGTCAATGATATAAGGAAGATAGGTTAACATGAGGCTCGCTGTAATTAGAAATGCATGCACATGTGTCGTAAATTTTAATTAATTCTCACTAACGATACTTTCACCTTTAGTCTATGGCGCATTAAAGGGGATCTTTGACCTTTGTCTTTGTTCATATGTATGTGTTACAGAGGCTGCTGGGCATGGTGTTGGACCCCCTACCCCTGGTGTGCCAAACCAGGTTTAATAAGTGCACGCTAACAGCACTTACCCCACAAGTCTGTGTCGGCTATAAGAAGGATCTTGGTGTTGGTGTTCGTGTTCATATGCCCACTGGCCACCCACCCCCTTCGTTTGCCGTGCCGGTCTTCTTTGGTGCTCGCTAACATCACTTTCCACAACACTCTGTTCAATGATAGATGGGGGATCTTTGTCTTTGCCTTTACACGTGCACTTCATAATAGAATGCTGCTGAGAGAATCAAAATTATGACTACAGCATTCACATCTGGAAGGACGGACCTACGTATATCCAATAGTATTAACTTTGTTCAATTCGTGGATTTTAATACATTATTTCAGATTAAGTATGCTCATTGTGCATAAACAAACGAATATAATATACTGCGTGAGAGATTAACAGAACCTGAGCTAATTCATTACATCTTGTCTGTGCTTTTACTCTGCCTTTGGTAAATTCAACACACAGCTACTGGTCAGAATGCCCCAGGTGTGCACGAGTTAAATGGTTTCAAATTCGAAGGCACATGGTGTACCATCACTAAAGTCTTTTGTTGGACCGTAGAACTTAATAAAGACATTTTAATAATCATTTTGTATTCACTACTTGAAGAAACAAAAAATCTCCATCAATCATTATCGCAGCCGTACAGCCCCCATTGGCTCGAGTAATTTTATTCAGTGCCTTTTCATTTTAAGATGTTGTATTGTGTTGCACCTGGCGAAAACGGTGTAACTCAACATATTTTGGATTTTTTTTATTTGTATTAGCTGGGCAAAATGCTAGTATCGCAGAAAACATACTTTTAAAAAAGGAGTATGCCTATCTACAGTGAGGGAAAAAAGTATTTGATCCCCTGCTTATTTTGTACGTTTGCCCACTGACAAAGAAAGGATCAGTCTATAATTTCAATGGTAGCTTTATTTGAACAGTGAGAGACAGAATAACAACAAAAAAATCCAGAAAAACGCATGTCAAAAATGTCATAAATTGATTTGCATTTTAATGAGGGAAATAAGTATTTTACCCCCTCTCAATCAGAACGATTTCTGGCTCCCAGGTGTCTTTTATACAGGTAACGAGCTGAGATTAGGAGCACACTCTTAAAGGGAGTGCTCCTAATCTCAGCTTGTTACCTGTATAAAAGACACCTGTCCACAGAATCAATCAATCAATCAGATTCCCAACTCTCCACCATGGCCAAGACCAAAGAGCTCTCCAAGGATGTCAGGGACAAGATTGTAGACCTACACAAGGCTGGAATGGCCTACAAGACCAATGCCAAGCAGCTTGGTGAAAAGGTGACAACAGTTGGTGTGATTATTCGCAAATAAAAGAAACACAAAAGAACTGTCAATCTCCCTCAGCCTGGGGCTCCATGCAAGATCTCACCTCGTGGAGTTGCAATGATCATGAGAACGATGAGGAATCAGCCCAGAACTACACGGGAGGATCTTGTCAATGATCTCAAGGCAGCTGGGACCATAGTCACCAAGAAAACAATTGGTAACACACTACGCCGTGAAGGACTGAAATCCTGCAGTGCCCGCAAGGTCCCCCTGCTCAAGAAACCACATATACATGCCCGTCTGAAGTTTGCCAATGAACATCTGAATGATTAAGAGGACAACTGGGTGAAAGTGTTGTGGTCAGATGAGACCACAATGGAGCTCTTTGGCATCAACTCAACTCGCCGTGTTTGGAGGAGGAGGAATGCTGCCTATGACCCCAAGAACACCATCCCCACCGTCAAACATGGAGGTGGAAACATTATGCTTTGGGGGTGTTTTTCTCCTAAGGGGACAGGACAACATCACCGCATCAAAGGGACGATGGACGGGCCATGTACCGTCAAATCTTGGGTGAGAACCTCCTTCCCTCAGCCAGGGAATTGAAAATGGGTCGTGGATGGGTATTCCAGCATGACAATGACCCAAAACACATGGCCAAGGCAACAAAGGAGTGGCTCAAGAAGAAGTACATTAAGGTCGTGGAGTGGCTTAGCCAGTCTCCAGACCTTAATCCCATAGAAAATCTGTGAAGGGAGCTGAAGGTTCGAGTTGCCAAACGTCAGCCTCGAAACCTTAATGACTTGGAGAATATCTGCAAAGAGGAGTGGGACAAAATCCCTCCTGAGATGTGTGCAAACCTGGTGGCCAACTACAAGAAACGTCTGACCTCTGTGATTGCCAACAAGGGTTTCGCCACCAAGTACTAAGTCATGTTTTGCAGAGGGGTCAAATACTTATTTCCCTCATTAAAATGCAAATCAATTTATAACATTTTGACATGCGTTTTTCTGGATTTTGTTGTTGTTATTCTGTCTCTCACTGTTCAAATAAAGCTACCATTAAAATTATAGACTGATCATTTCTTTGTCAGTGGGCAAACGTACAAAATCAGCAGGGTATCAAATACCTTTTTCCCTCACTGTAAGTGCAAAACTAAGGGGCAGGGAGGAAGCTTACCACCAAATATGTAACCTCTTCACTACCTCTCCTCCAGTGGGCATTGATTCTTAAGAGCATTAATTAGGGCATTTAGGCACCCCCCTCTGCCCCCGCCTCTTATTTTCCTTTTGTTACGGGGTATCAGAGCTTAGAAAGACACCAGGATTGTAGAGTTTATCGATACATGCGGTTCAGACAGGTTTCCATTGCACTGTAATTCCTAATATGTTTATGCTGGTGTCGACCCCCTTTCGTACCCAATTCATCTTGTTTATAAAATACTTTTGAGAAAAAGGAGCATGCCCAATTTAATGTTTCTGAAGTCAATGGAAAAAATATATACAAACCGTATCGAGGACATATTATTTGGGTCTTTCGATAAAGTCACGTAGATAGGCTCAAAGAAAATAACAAAAAACTACGTTTCGAAAACAACAAAAAAACTAAAAACTACAACGTTTCGAAACGTCGTAGTTTTTTCTTATTTTGTTTGAACCTATCTACGTGACTTTACCGAAGGACCTAAAGAATATGAATTCCTGCAGTCACGAAAGCTTTAAGTTGTATCGAGTACAGTTTGTGGATTCTTCACATGTGTAGGAGTGGCGACTCCGTAGTCAACACGAGTTAAATTCCTGGCCACAGCTAAACATCAGTGGAAAATTACATCCGAACCTGTGTTCTGGTTGTCTCTTCACCATCCAAAAAACTATAAAACGATTTCATTTGACCAAGTAAGGCCCACTGAGCTATATAGCTCTTTTGCAAAAGCGACCTGGCCACAAATGACAGGTCAACGAAGTGGCTCATCATGTGGACATTTTTTGCAGCCAAATAGTCTAAAAGCATGTTCTAAATGTGGAGAAAAAAAACATTAGGGCCTGAAGAAAAATCCACGTGACCATGGGGAGAACATGCAAACCCAGGCTTCCAGATCGGAATCGAACCCACAAGCTCCTTTATATCAATCTTAATTTAAAGTTTTCGTGACTGCAGGAATCCAAACTCTTTGGTTCTTTTGGTAAAGTCACGTAGGTAGACAAAATAAATAATAAATCACGACGTTTCAATCGCAACACAAGCAATCGCCATCAGGCAGAAAGACACAGCAGCAGAACTGCTGAACAAGAAAGGGCTGCTGCAACAAGAGGTTACATATTTAGAGGTTTGAGGTGGGCGTCACCCTAGGGTAAGTAGGCGGGGTCCGAGATGGAAAGGAGTCGCCGTGCGCACGCTCAACAGCTGTGCACAAGGACCAGGCGAGGTATTTAACACCTTGCCATTGTGGTGCCCCAACTCTGACCAGCATAGTGAAGTATGGTTAAATAACCTACTCTTAAACCACTACACAGTATCAATAAATGAGGTAATAATAGGGTTTTCCCCCTTTTTTCTGGCAATAAAACTGAAACCTTTTTGCAAAGATTCATGTCTGCATTAACCACAATACCTGCAGTCAAAATGCAAAAAAAATACTATGATAATATATGCATTGTCCTTGAAACTGATTGGTCCACACCAAGGGACGGCTTTCTTTTGAGCCTCGACCCAATTGGTGCTCGACCAGATGACGCCAAAAGGCGTACAGCTCAAAGACAATGCACTATCAAAGTAATGAGGGCTCGGGGTGAGCTTCTACATCATTAGGGCAAATGTCTTTCCACTCCACAGTGGTAAAGGGTTTTCCAACTTGTAACTGTTAAATAGAAGTGGGTGGATGAGAGCAGTTTGGAGTAAAAACTGAACATGATTATGAAAAGCAACATATAAATAACAATGTGTCTAAATAAAGAACGTTTGGGATCAGTGTCTATTACCTGCTATTACATGGATCACTTCCGATTTAGACGGTTGGATACGTACGGTGCGAAAGAAGTTCACCAGCATCATGGGCACTGATAAAGAAAACTAAGCAAAGGCTGCCAAGTTGCGAACGTGAAACATTTTTTTACTGATGCTTGAAATTAACAATAAGAGACAAAAGGCGAGTTTAATGGACCAGAGAACACATACAAGTTAAATGCATCATATTGACCGTGAAGAAAAGTAAGTGAGCTGGGACAGGACACATTCCTGAAAGTGATGATGGCTGGTGGTCGAGACTAATGGTGGAGTGGCAGCTAAAGGAAATGAACTGCCTTAAGAGTACATCCACCATTGGGATGGAGTGAGAAGATCAGCTCAAGTGGAGCAGCGATGGCATGTCGCAGCGTGGGACAGCCGGAGGCAGCGACAGCTTGAGGAGGCGAAAGACTGATAATGGCTGATGATGATACATACTGTACAGTTATTATACATTTTGTAGAAAACTAAACAATGCATAGTCATTGTTTTATTTGAAACTGTTTGACATATCAGGACTTCCTGCACGTTCTAGAATATTTACTGATTATAGCTGGCAAATCGCCCGAAGATGCTGCATGTCATTTCCAACGAAACGTCATACTCAAATTTTAAATGTTGTGGATTCACTCTTCAGCACACCGGTGGGCTGAAGTGGGCTGAAGTCTTTTTGTTAACGTGAAACATTATTTACTGATTGGCCGTGTCGGGTGGTGGAGGGTTGCGACACATTTATAAATAACGCGATCTAACCCAAAAAAACTTAATTATGAAGAGCTAATGAATCAAAATATGAGAAAACATGTGTCAAAGATAATGTTTGCTTTATATGTAATAAAAACATTTCATTAATTCAATATAAAATGTAGTAACACATTTTTTTTTTACTGCAGCAGAGGTCAAGTACTCAAACTTTTAAACCAATTGCCATCATAAGGCACGGAGCTCTTAGCCAAATTAATGTTTAAAATGTTCAGCTGTTCATCCATTTTTTTCCCAGAATTTTGGTCACGAAAGAATTTGCAACTGTCGTTTATGGAAATGCTTAAATTGCACATGATCTACTCGGGGCATACATGAGTATAATAGAGTTCTGTGGGTTGACATTTCAGTGCCCGTGGACAGTAGGTAGTAGGCCAGGGCAAGACTCATGAATATTGCAGAAGAGACTTGCCAATTCTATTCTGCCCCAGAGACAAAGTGGAAGCCTGGCCATGTTTAATACATGTTTTTCTTAAATTGTATAAACTCAATTGTAGTCCAATATTAAACAGATGTCTGCTTTGTACAGATTTTTTTGCGTCATTTAAATGTAGTCATTCTGCCTCGAACACTTTTAAGAGTGCACATGTCTAAATTGGCGCATGTCGAAAAGATGGTAATGGAAGTGACACCGCAACACGTTTGCAATTCATGAAAATGGTTCTTATTTATGGAAGGACGCAAGGCAAAGTTAATGGAATCCCTTTAAAAGCATGTGCCTTGCCACGACAGCCCAGCTAATGAGAGTTTCTCGGTTCGTTGGTTGACGCCAAGCATAATGAGGTGTCAGCAGGGAGCTTCTATGTGGTTGAAATATATTGTTTGCTAAAAAATATATATCGAAAATTATCAAGTCGCAGAATTAAAAATTTGATAAATGAACACCGAGAATAAAAACTTGTTTTACTAATCGCAAAATGAATATTCCATGTCGGTAAAATACTAACATATTGACAATTGACGAAGACAAATTTTCATTGAAAAATGCAGTCCAATAGCATCCAAAGCGATATCATTCAAATTTTACATTTTCTTAAGTGCAATTTTATCTGTGTAGTAATTTGCATGGTTCATTTAATAACCGAGAGCATTATTTCTATAATGAATTAGGGAAATACTATTTTCGTCTCATTTGAATTTCAAACACTTACAAAAAGATGTATGCATTTATTCCTCTTTGATGAAGCACGATGTTTTTCAGTCGCGACTGGTTTCCCCAATAATACAATATTCTGCACACATTCATAACCAAATGTTTATCAGGTCATGTGGAGATTAACGCTCAATCACCATTTTTACTCTGGGCCATCATAATGCCTTTTTACATTGATAAAGAATACACTCATATTTTTTTAATCTGCATTCATGGTATTCACTCACGAGTACATTTAAGTGAAATTGCAGATTATACGATGGAAAATACCGTGTTTTATTGTGTTAAAAAAACACTATTAAAACGTGTTTTGAATACTGGCTCAAAAAAACGTGTATTCTCTTTTGTGTAAATGGATATTATTATGACAAGACATGAGACAGCGGAAGCGTTTGAAGATATATTGATGAATGCATACAGGTAAAATATAGATAATTAGACAGTTCTACATTCACAGTGGCAACTGATTTTGTCCACATCGTCGAAATCAATTATTCCAAATCAATACATTTAATATTTGATTTAATACCTGCAATATTCTAAAAAGCCACAAAATGTTACAAATTGGTTTTAATTTAGGAATCATGGAACTAATTACATAAACATGCACATTACCACTTGATAGACCGAACCCTGCTACAATGTAGTTTTCCATAAAACAAACATAATTGTCATTAACAACTCTTTGTCAATCCACTGCTGCATGAAGGCCTCTATATCTCGTGTCGCAAGGAAGGGGGGGGGAGGTCCAATATTGGTTTAGATATTTATCGTCACTGATGTTAGCTGTGGTTGCGATTCAACCTCAGTTTGATGAGCTTATTGTGCAGAGTGATAGTCACTTGACCTCCACTTCTTTCCACCCCCCAGTTAAATTCTGTAAAGTCTCTGTCTACGACCGCATGCTAGGCAGCTCCACGTGGCCTTGTTTATGTGTAGTGACTGACTTGGAGACGTAACTTCTTAGAGGCAAATCTTTAATTAAACACCGAGCACACTTTGTACACTTTATACAATACACCCTACACTGTTACCCACTCTCTGTCTCTCACTTATACGCAACTCTACACTAGTTACTAGCCTACACACAACGCTAGCCGTCTGACACTGACGACGCTGAACCGAGACAGCCAACTACGTCTAGCAGCACAATTATCAAGTGGATACGACAGTGACGATGGCGACGATCTTCAACAGCAATGACGACGACAGGGATCCCACTCCAAACGACAGCCCCGAGCTGCGGCTCGGGGTCCCTTTTATCCTGTTAGCGTGGCCCCGCTCCGCCCTGGCCACGCCCCCCTTCTGGAACCTACTAGCGGGCTCTCGACGTGTCCCTTCCGTAACCTTTACCCTAGATCCCTCTCGGGTCTATCACGTGGCCTGCTGTCAGTCAGGGCTGCTGCTACAAGCTGCAGATCTCCTTCCCTGCCAGCAGCCAGCGCTATGCTGCTTAGTGACTAATTCTATGTCACTACGTATGGAATGAAGCAGTGCAACCCAGGTGGGAGAGGTGAGATGTTGGATTTACATCATTTACTAAACATACGCCAGCTTGTGTTTGAACAATGTGTTATACTCGACTCACAAACTCTTTTGAGTTATTTTTGTGCGTGCACAATGTTCATGCTCGCTGAGACCACGCTATTGTGGGTTTTAATGAAGTGCTAGGTAGATGCCCATGGTTGGAAGCACAGTAGGTGCATCTTACAGGTGATAAACTGGTGTTTTGTTGATCGATCAGCTTCATAGTAGGTACTGGTGTTAACCACATGGGCTATATAGTTCACTATATAGTTCAGCAAATAATATTTATTGGACCCAGCATGCTTTCCACAACACACCAAAGCATTACCGTCTGGTCCCAGTGAATATCTCACTCTGAATCAGTCAAACGGGTGATCTTTTCATTGGTAGTGTAACTGTTTGGACGCTGACTGGTCTGTCACTCTACACATCTCCAGGTCTTTTCAACAATTATGCCTTCTTTTCTTTATATTTACAAACCGTGGACCCCTTTTCAGGAATAGCTGTGCCTGCTTTAAATATTTAGACTGGCCTGCCTACTATCCACCCTGGTTTAATTCAGAATGGGGTATATGAGGAAGTCACAGATCCTCAAAAGATCTGGACATTGTCCCATCAGTGAGTTCCTCCGCAAGGTGAGGGAGCTTTGACTGGGTCATGTAGCCAGCATACCCAGCCACCAAATTATTGCATGGTGATACAGATATGGATATATTATGAAACACAATCCATGAGGGATAGTCTCAACATCTTCAAACATATTTAATTGAAAAGAATACACCTTTTACAAAATGCTGGTACGGTATCAGTCGACATTGCTTCTTTAGAATCTTCTTCACATTTATATACATTATGTCATCATCATTACCATCATACATTATGTATGGTACACTTAAAACGTTAATAATACTGCATAGCTTTTCGTGGTCTGCCTGGCTCTCCAAAGTGTTTTCGTGTTGTTCGGCGCGATGTCTGACGTTTCACTCCACGTGCTCTGAGATGCTTCAATTCAGTTCCTGGAAAAGCTTCCAGCACGTTGAGCAAAACGTCAGAAATTAAGCTGAACAACATGCGATGCAACCTGAATATACATGGGAACGTGTAAAATATATAAAGCTGTATCTTGATTTGAAGCTTTCGTGACCGCAGGAATCCATACTCTTTGGTTCTTTCGGTAAAGTCACGTAGGTGTTTAGTTGATCGATCAATTATTTTATTTTATACCTACGTGACTTTACTGAAAGAACCAGAGTATATAAAGCTGTAATTGTATGGTACTGTATATGCAGTTGCTAATTGCACACCATTCAATTTTTATTATTATAGGTAATCATTAAATGTTTTGTATTTGTCTAGTTGGTCTATAATGTTTGTGTTTGATAAAAAAAAACACAGGTCAAGCTTTGTTTCATGTTCATTACTTCCAAGGCATGTTAAAAGCATCAATTTATAGATGCTTAAATGCATTACGGACATGCAGTCAGATAAACATGCAGTTCTACACTCAAGCTACGCACATATTTTAGTAATAACATCTTGCCACGCAATAAGCACAACATTGTGAAAAAAAGATTCCATCAAGAATATAAGCACGACGCATGGATGTGTTTTTATTGTAAACACTAAAAGCAAAATACTGTAATGTGTACCGCGCATGTGCCTTTCAAAAATTTCAAATTAATAATGAGATTAGCTGAGCCATACTTTTAGCGTACCATTGTTCATCATCAAAAGGCTATTGCTAATGAACGCACATTTTAAAATGAATGAGGCTTATTAAAGACTGGTGGTAGGTTTATTTTTGGTCTACACCCCCCCCCCCTCCCCCAATGTTTTACAATTGCACTATCGGCATCATAGTCTGAGACGAAGCATACATTTGGAAATTTAACAGAGCAGTACACCCCTTGCTTTGCAGAATAACCCGTGGAGACAATGTTCTCAAGACTTATCTCAAAACAAATCTGTCGAGACTTTTAGAAATACTTACACAGTTGTGGGTGCAAATTCCTATTCGTTCTACAATGAGATTATTGCATGATACGCTTATATATTACGGATGTGCTCCACATTTTTTTAAAATTAATTTGAAAGGCAAACCTAGTGAGATCAAATTTCAGAAGATCCGATATTTTTTTCTGATTGGAACAAAACAGGAAGGGACATCACTGTTACTTCGACACTTTCCCTGCCAATAATAGTGTCACTTGGCATTGAGTGACATCATTTTTGTAGGGGTGCACACGTAAATATATAACTTACAATATTAATTATCCAAAAATCCCAAAAAGATTCTAAATTGCCCTAAAAATCGAAAATGCTATCTTTTTTCATCTGTAAGTCACCCATTATATATGCAAAAATCTCAGATATGGGATTTACTCAAATAAAATAGCTTGTTTTTTTTTCTGTAATCATTGCAGAAAGGGCAGAGGCCATCAACTTGCTACACCTGGAGAATCTGGTTTAATCACAGGTAGCTGTCCAGATTCGAACTAAGGATCTCAGTAGCGCTGGCTGAACGCTGGCCTCTCATCTACCCAGTCACCTCAATGACTCGTACTATTAATCATGTGACTGCAATAAGAAATTCAATTTTCAAAATGCTGTTGCTTTATCACTATAGAGCCTACACACCAGGTACTCAGTCGAAAATTAATCACACATTCACCTGCTTCGGTGTGAGAATATATTTTCCCCCCACTGTCACGTTGGTAAATATTTGTTTGGAGCTTAAAATCGATCTACAGGGAAGGGTACCATATGTTTTAGCATACGATGGGCAGGCTTATTGCTATGGAAGCAGCCTTGCCAGACACTTTATTTAGCACAAAATCAGCAGCAATCGCAGGAGTATCTGCTTTTAGAGATCTGTCACTTTTAAAATGTCAAGCAATTGGAATAAAACTAAAATTAGCATTAGATACTATAATTTGCATAAATGATAACTGAATTGTCGAATATAGACAATTTCTTTGATGCAAAAGGTCAACACATCTGGCAGTAACAGTGTAGGAAATGTTTTCCACCAGATCAGATAAAATGAGCTGAAAATTAACCAGATGTTTTGTTATTCTTTTGGTCTTTCGGGAAAGTGTATGAAGATTAGAGGTGTGTGCATGATAACTAAAGCTCTATGGCTGAAAAAATGTATAATCTTTCCATATTAATTTTGAGATATTTTTAACGTGCTAACCAGATACCAAATTCTTAAAATGACAACATTCAAAACGATGTTTTAGGTTGTTTTTTTATGCATTTAACTCGATACTACAAGTGACAAATGCGCTACCTTCACCAACCCATACTGACCAGCGTGGTGAAGTATAATCAAACAACACAGCCCTCAGTTCCCAGCAGCTCTGGATCCACCACTCATGGTGTCAGATGGGATTGTGAAGGAGCTGGGAGTGCTAAACATCACTGGATACAAAGAGGACACCTTCCCCGAATTGCCCATCGCTACGTACAACACACACACCCTGGTGAATCAAACCTTATTGATAAAGAATTAAAGCTTTCGTGACTGCATAAAATTACTCATTGGTTTTTCGGTAAAGTCACGTATGTAGAAATGGCCCCCCCTCCCCTCAACCTTATTTCCTATTTAAGGCTTCTGTTCATCCCTCCAGCCCCCCTCTCTCTCTCTCCTTGCTTCCCTGTCCGTCTTTCCTCCCTCCTTGCCTCTTGGTGGGCCTGTATATGTATTTCTACTGACTGTGTACCTCGTATTTTTTCACTCTGTCTATGCTGGCATGTGCAATTCAGAGGTTGAACACGAAATTTAACACTCTTCTGAAATTCGTGGTCTGCCAGGAAGTGCCTAACTGTGTTGTTGGCCTGACTGGTTGTGCTTCACATAATGTTTCTTAGGTTTGTTGAATTCTCTCATCTTCTTGTTGTATTTACCTCCATGATTTATTCTTGACACCTGATGAAGATCGCTTGTATTGTGATTGAAACGTCGTGATTGTTTTGTTTCAATATAATTTTATTGTATTTCTACATACGTGACTTTACCGAAAAAAAACAATGAGAAACCTTATTGAATTGGGAGAATTGGCTGGGGGGAAAAAAACTGAGATAGAGTTGGACTGGCTGAGGTGAAGGGAAAAGGAGAAATGCAATGCATTGAAAGTGCAAGTATGTTCTAATATAAAGGGGAATTAAGACAGTAATTGCATGGTAGTGCATTTCTTTGTCTCCGCAGAAAACTGAGTTTTAGAATTAAAAAATAACGACGATAGTTTCCCAACTTTGGTTAAGATTCCCAAATCATTACAAATTGAAGGTAATTCAAATATATTCCCCAACAAGAAGCCATGAAGATGTAAAACGTGGACCAAATACATGAAGGGATTAACCAAGTGACAAAACTTGAGACAGACAGAATATCGCATGGTAATAAGGAAACTTCAGTGCAAAGGTAGGCATGAAGAGCATAGGAAAGAAGATGCTTGGTAAATTTGGCATTTGAAAGCAGAATAACTCCTAGAGTTAGCAGCCAGCAGGCACATAAAGAAAATGTACACCGTTCAAAAAAACGAGATCTGTAATTGGATGAGGAGCCCAGATGGAGAATGTAAAAATTAAATTGACTTAATTATGGATATACAGTATCACCAAGATATCAGCGATGTATGATGTCTCTGTCGCCAGTAAATTAAAGGAAGTGATCACAGGCTGGTGAGATTCAAGTTACTTTGCAACAATGCAGAGAGGACAACACTAATTACAGACAGGTGCCAGTCAAAGGTCAAAGCATTGAGCTGGCACTGCTGATATCCTGGGGTTCTCTCCTATAGCGAGTTAATGGTTCCAGTCCAGTCAACACTGAGTGCACGAAACAATCATCACATTAAATTTGGTTCTGCACTTTGGCAAAATTTCATCTCTGAGAATTAAATATATATATCAGTCGCATTGTTATATTTATCATGACGCTTTTCTTAAAAGCTGCTGAGCACAGGCCCACATTACCAAAATGTCAAAGGACCAGCAACAAACATCACCATCAACGTTATAATAGGTAGGACTTAACTAATCTCTTCAATTGCCGGCACATGTTGTTGCTGCAGACTGTCTCTTGCTTCGTCGGCCCTGCTGTTCACTGCTGCGTGCAAATGGTGCTGCCGTCAGTCATCATCACACTTGCCTCGACTGCCTGTGAAGTCTCGACCCTGTTGCCGGTTTGGCCGGCTCCTCATGAGTGGAGTTGTTCTTCATCCTCTGCCAGGGTCGCCATCACATAGCAAAGCCATCGCTCGCCTTGCCGTCCATCGCCTGCTCATGCCGGAGCTATCCAGTTCCTGGGCGGGGTGGGGGGGTCCCCCCTGCCGCTGCTTTGGAACCGAATGCTGGAACGCGTTGGCCTGCTATAGCCCACACATTGTTGGGCCGTACAGCGGCCTGCACTTTTTACCGCTCTGGTCCGTGGCGACACTTTTAATTCGTATGACTGTGGCTGAAAATCTGGCAGAGGCAGTGGACTAGCTGTAATTTCTTGGTCGTACCTTAAATATAACTCTTTAAAACTCCCCTGGTGCAACTCCTTTGACCACGTGTTACTTTGTCTACCTCCGCCTAGTAAGCTGAAAATGTCAGTTTTTAACCGATTGCCAAAGCCAACCTCCACATTCCTCGATGATTTCTCTTGGCACATCACGACTCTGGGCCATGGGCTATTTAAACATACATTTCAATAACCCTGCAAATCCACATACAATGACTCACTGTATGTCCTGCCCTGAAAAATTACATTATATAAAATATTTTATATAAAACATTACATCATAATATGTCGTTAAGAGCACACAAAAAAAAACCCTTTGCCTATAGTTGCAAGTTATTGCCACTGGTTTACCAACTGTAATTAGCCATACATTGATTTTAAATTGGTCTCTAAATAAACATGTTTATGAACACGCACTAATTAAATAACTAGATACGTGACATTTTGTATATACAACGAGATAGACTGTCGTTTCAGTCGACCACTTGATTAATGAGTTTCAGCGCAACTGGCATGTCCTCAAAGCACTATAACTGCATTTTGAGCTTAATGTAATATTTGATAAAAATAAATACAGTATATATTCTTAGTTCTTTCGGTAAAGTCACGTTGAAGGGAAACAATAAAATATATATAAAACAATAAAAATTCTCACGACGTTTCGACCATAACACAAACGGTCGTCATCAGGTGTGTCGGTTTGCATAAATGTATTTATTTTTAAACGGTGTATTTATTTATTTATAATAACGTTAGCGCCACGCGCAGCGATTTGTCAGTTTATTTAGAAGGACTAGTCCATCTATGTTCTGAAAAGAGGAAGGGGGAGACGAAAAATTTAATGTATGCTGTCTGAAAGCCACTGTAAGCGTGAACAATCAATTAAGACCTGAAATGGTTTATCAAATCTTTCCAATGGAGAAACCAAACGCCATGTCTCGGACCGCATTCGTGAACACAAAGCAGACCTTAAACACGGTAGGACCAACACCTCGGCCGTGGCAGATCATTGTTATAATTCAGTAGGCTCACATGGCATTGACTTTTCCAAGACAGAGGTTCTTTGTAAGCCATCTGGCTACCATGAGAGATTCGTTCATGAGGCTATCCACATATACAAGCACAGAGACAATTTCAACCGAGAAGATGGATTCTGGCTTAGCAATCATTGGAAAGATTTAATAAACCATTTTAGGTCTTAATTGATTGTTCACGCTTACAGTGGCTTTCAGACAGCATACATTAAATTTTTCGTCTCCCCCCTCCTCTTTTCAGAACATAGATGGACTAGTCCTTCTAAATAAACTGACAAATCGCTGCGCGTGGCGCTAACGTTTTATAAATAAATAAATACACCGTTTAAAAATACATAAATTTATGCAAACCGACACACCTGATGACGACCGTTTGTGTTATGGTCGAAACGTCGTGATAATTTTTTATTGTTTTATATATATTTTATTATTTTATTGTTTCCCTTCAACGTGACTTTACCGAAAGAACTAAGAATATGAATTACTGCAGTCACGAAAGCTTTAAATCAGAAATACAGTAGTGAAATAGAGCAGGAGAATGTAAGGTGATTTATCTACATTTACATCAAAGGTAATGGGGTACCGTAAAAACATCTATAAAGAAACCTACAGTGAGACAACTCTTGCTTGATATGGATTTAAGACTAAATACAATAGAGCATTACATTGTCCGTACATAACATTTAAGTGGTGTTGCTAACCCTCATCCATTATCTTTCTAAATTGCTAAATGAGTCATCTGTTGCCAGACAGCAGGACTGGGGAACTCTTTCCTAACTAAGGGCCCTGAGGGGGGGGGGGGGCATCTAAAAATACTTTTGGTGGGCCACACTTCAACACACACCTCAGTTGCCACTGCAAGAGGCCCTTGCAGACGGACACAAATCGTGAAACCATTACCTCTTCAATTGTCAATGAAAAAGTTCAAAAGACACTATTAACAGATTGATACTAATAAACACTCTATAATGCATGCATATTTCGTGAGTCCGATGCAACATTTCATAAAGAACACTTGGTGACATCACATAAATGTACGTGCCTATTATGCACATATTTTGTATGCATGCTATGATTGTCATCAAGGCTTAATTTCAGCCGCGTCTGTTCAGGGAGGTGACCTGTAAACTATTTCCACACCCTGTGCATCACATGGCTGCGGCTACTTGTCACATGTCTACTCCATTCTAGCAGTGATCCGAAGAAAAAAACATCAGTGAGAAACGAATATCTGATTGTCATGAACATTTTATTATAAAATTCGTGGTAAAATTCCTGAAAACTACGACGATAATAATCGACTGACATCCAGCCAGATTCGAACACATACTAAAATGAATAGGATCTGCTGCATAAACCATACATCTAATTGCAGGGTTGCAAAGAACCGTATGATGTGACACTGAGGTTTAATGCACTTCACACCATCGCTGCAATGGGACTCAGGTGTACGGTCGCTTCATTTTAAATTGGATGCATGCGCACAACAAAAGTGAACTGAAATTTTCACAATCCGTTGCCAATCACCTGTATAGTATACTATACATCCAAATAACTTGGGTGTCATTATTCTCATGCTCGTGATGAATGGCATGTCAGAGAATAAAACATTGGCTATTATTTTGTGCTCCTCGTGAGGAAATACGGGAATATTTTTTTGCATACACGGTGTGATAACGTCTCTGCATTTATCTTGTCTTTCATTTTAACACTGCATGATGAATGCTCGTCAAAAGTGGTCTCGGGAATAAAATGAAAAACCCTCAAGTACAAAATGATGAATCAATTCTGCTTTAATGGAAAAATTGCAAGTGGCTTTCTTTGCCCGAATGTGAAAATTTTCAAAGTATGAGATATGTCACTGATGAGGTGAGATCATATCTCATCGGCCGAAATCCATGCATATTGTATTCCAGCAAAACCGAAGCATCCATTTTTCCTAAAACCCTTGATTCAAAGTTTGGCTACAAACTCTAGGACCTACAGCGGCTAACTGAAGACCCCATAACCATATATTTTTCTCGTGTTGACAGCCACACTTTACACCACATTCATATTCATCACTTCAGGTGTCACCTGTCAACAAGGTGACCAGGCTCCATCACATGTGGTGTATCATGATTTCATTTGACTGCGTGTGGATGGAAAAGGCTTTAGCATCTCACCACGGTGAATGGGGGTGCAGGGCTCAAGGGAAGAAGTTAGGGCAACACAGGTGCCCTAACTCCTTCTGTCCTGTGCCCCGGAGCCGACAGACGAGCCAAAGTTATTTACCAGGTCGGATCATAAATTGGCAATGGGAGTGAGTCTGCCGTTACAACTCAGAGACAAGCAGAGGTGGGTTGGGGGGAGATCCTAGGAGAGACAATCCAAAGGGAGACAAGTGGTGTGAGTCATAGCTACCTAGAAGTCTTCTTGGTTCTTTCGGTAAAGTCACGTAGAATGGAAATAAAATAATAAAAATAAAACATAATAAAATGAAATTCTCACGACGTTTCGGCCACAACACAAGTAGCCTTCCTCAGGTGAAGAAACAGAACTGTCGGGAAGACAGCGCTTTAGTGAACACTGCCAACCTTGGCAACGTCTTTTAAGCTGGGTGGGAGGAGCAGAGCGCCTTGATGAAGGAGTTTACATATCAACAGAAGGATTTAGCATTGAAATAGCTGTGTTAATGTGTTGGATTAGCAGGATGTTAAAGTCAGAAATTAGCATGTAACTGGTAGATTAGCACCACGGAAAGCGACGAGCTTTGTTCAGACGGACGAGTCCATCTATGTTCGGAACGGATTTTTATTTTATTATGTTTTATTGTTATTATATTAATTCCATTCTACGTGACTTTACCGAAAGAACCAAGAAGATCAATCCCTGCAGTCATGAAAGCTTTAAATTGATACCTAGAAGTCACTCAGCCATCAATGGACCATTTAGAATGGTCCAAATGGAGGCACGATCCATCTCCCCTATACAGGCCTCCAGTATAGGCCTCCAGTACAGGCCTCCAGTATAGGCCTCCAGGACAGGCCTCCAATACAGGCCTCCAGTATAGGCCTCCAGGACAGGCCTCCAGTATAGGCCTCCAGGACAGGCCTCCAATACAGGCCTCCAGTATAGGCCTCCAGTATAGGCATGTCTGCATGATCCATCTCCCCTATACAGGCCTCCAGTATAGGCATGTCTGCATGATCCATCTCCCCTATACATGCCTCCAGTATAGGCATGTCTGCACGATCCATCTCCCCTATACAGGCCTCCAGTATAGGCATGTCTGCACGATCCATCTCCCCTATACAGGCCTCAAGTATAGGCATGTCTGCACGATCCATCTCCCCTATACAGGCCTCCAGTATAGGCATGTCTGCACGATCCATCTCCCCTATACAGGCCTCAAGTATAGGCATGTCTGCATGATCCATCTCCCCTATACAGGCCTCAAGTATAGGCATGTCTGCATCGAGCGCAATGAGTCGTGAGCACCAGGTTGAGCGTGGGCGCCCCTTTGGCAAACCCCCATTCAGTTTGGTTTTGTTCCACATCCATTTTCAACACTGGGCCACAGGGCTAGGCAAGCCGGAACGTCTTGTTGAAGATGAACTATACGCTCAAATAAGCGCTGACGGCGGTGTCGGATGAGGTCCTCAAAACGTAGCTAAATCTTTGTAATATGCAAATTCACAGATGGAAAGGCACGTTGTGCCTTGGGGCCGATCTAAGGACTGTGAGCGGAATGCTCGGGGGTCCTGGTGTGGATCATTACGGGCTCGGGGCCTATGCCCCGAGCCCTCCGCTTTGTGTGAGCTAGGGGAGTGTCGTCTCCATAATGCAGGAGGTCCTCGGACTCAAGTTTATCGTGCGACTTCATATTAATTTCCATTAGGACCCCTGAGTGGATTGACACGTACTCCTTTGTCGTCTATGAACGTTGTATGTAACATGAAGTTACTCTAATAAAGTGTTTTGCCCAGCTTGGCCCCACTACACACATCATCCAGCGTTTCAGTGTCTCCAGTTTGGCTGTGGTATCAGTAATGGTGGCTCCTGGGTCTACACTGCGCATATAATGCTGTCTTGCCCACAATGTAAAATTCTGGAGAGAGAGTGAGAACAAAATAAGAAAACAGGAGGAATGCTTAGAGAGACCAACAAAGAGAGAGACAGAAGATGGGAGGATGAGGATGATACCAGATTTACATTCCATTCCTATGCTTTGAAATTGAACAGTTGGAGAATCAGCGGGGTCCTTCCCAGTGTGTGGAGAGACCGCTGAAGAGAAGGGGCTCGTGGGGTGTGGAAGAGATAAACAATTCCCTTCGTTTCATAATCCCTGGTCGAGAGCATTACTAGGTCTCTGCGTTGCAGGGACCATTGCTAACTTCCACAAAATTGTACTCATCTTATTAACCCCTTGATGCAGAGATCAATCAACCATGGATTTGAACTTGCAACCTTCCTATTGTGAAGAGTAGTCAAACCATATTGCCACTCTCATGCAAACTCATATCAAAACACAGACAGTACACATGCCTTGAAAGCAGCTGTCAATTATTAAAATGGATGTTGTCGGTTACAGATGCACATATGCCGTGAGCAGTAATACGCTGACATAAACGACTGGGATGGTTCTCAAGGCATAATCCCATCGGCAACCCCATCAGTTGAGTAATGTCCAACACTTTTTGCAAAATTATAAAATTGCGTGTCCCTGAATGTACCTTATTTGTGGACATTTTACATTTCTCCTTGCGTATTGTTTTAAAGCCCTATTCCTTCAATGCAATGCAGATGCGCGGGATCATCTTCATGACTGGTTGTTTATTTATTGTACAAACGTTCTATGAAACAATTGATCTGTTCATAAGCAATTACACCGTACTCGATGGGGACGGTTCATTAGGTCATTAATTATTCATTTTAATACATTTTTTAATACACTGTTTTCAGCCAAGCTATAAAATAAATGTAACATGATGAATATCTGCAAATTAAGTATTTGTTTCTTATTTTATGCAGTGCTAAGGAAAAAAGGGCTGTTCTCCAGATATCTCATTTCATAAGGGTTTTTTTATTGAATGATGAATGAGTTGGACGCGTAAAAGAACACAATAAAATATACATATTCTCTATGATAAAAGTACTTTACATTACAAATGGATCAGAAACATGGCCAGTGACACAGAAAATGGAAAAAAAGCTGAAAATGCCGAAAGAAGCACAGAGAAATGCATGCTGGGAATTTCAGAGAGAGAGAGACGAAGCGCACCAGAAAAGAAACGAAAATCAGGGGCTGTTGAGAATAGTGAGTGGGCTTCGGCATGACACGCCGTTTAGAAAAATGATGCTCGATGGACAAGACCGGTGATGGAATAGCAGCTAAAGGAGAGAACATGCCTGAGATGACAACTGCCACTGAGATGGAGCAATTTGATCAGCTTATGTGCATAAGCCAGGCGCATACACGAGATGCGATCACGAGACCGTGAGGGATAGTGTTGACATGGGGAAACCCTCAACTAGCAGTGGATAGATCATGATTGTTAATGATGATGATATATGCAAAAGTTGGAGTCGAAAAGGGCAGCAATTGATCAATACAATTTTCTTTAATAACTAGATCTCATAAGGTTAATGTAATCTTTAAAATGTCACTGTGTAACTGAGCGGAAAGTTCTATATGAATCAATGAAGTGCATACACTAAGTTACTTAATCCCAGTTACAGAGATGGAACTGCTGTAGACACAATAGAAGCGGTAAGACTAAGACCATGAAACAGAATATGCAAGATACATGGGTGTTCAGATGTAATTCAGAAGAGCTTTGAATGCAATACTATAATTAATAACATACATGAAACGTATCGTGTGGAAATTTCTAGCAGCCAAATATATATAGCAGCCAAATACTCTAAACGCATGTTGATTTTATATGTGGAGGGAAACTCCAGAGGACCCGGAGAAAAATCCACACGACCATCGGGAGAACATGTAAAATCAAAATATCTCTATACAGTATATATACAAGGGAAATTTGTGATTGTGTCTGTTCAAAATGTTTAAGCGTACTTCCCGACATGCAACAAACTTGAAATTTGCCATATGGGTACTTTCCAGACTGTACACCATGCAAAAAATATAAAAATAGACTTTTGTATTACTATTTTTTTTGGGGGGGGGGCTCAATAAGGCATTTATTTTTTGCACGGCAAGTGAGCTGTGACGTCACATCTGTCATGTGACCCGTGTGCAGAAGCGTAACGGAGTGTGTCTGCTGATCGCGGGTAAAGTGCCATACAAATGTGTTGCAGGTCTAAGGCGTTCTTCGTGCAGCCTTGCTCGATTTCAGTCGTTTACTGCCGTACGCACCCTGAAAGTTGTGGTGTGTCTGCAGCAAGCGCGTGTGTGTGTACCTGTGGACGAGCACGTGTGTGTGTGTGTGGGGGGAGCGGTAGTGTAGTGGTTAGCGTGCTGTCTGTGTGTTTGTGTGTCTGTGTGGGGGGAGCGGTAGTGTAGTGGTTAGCGTGCTGTCTGTGTGTGTCTGTGTTTGTGTGTGGGGGGGGGAGCGGTAGTGTAGTGGTTAGCGCTACGCTGCGCTACGAACCCGGCGACCCGAGTTCGATTCCCGCTCACGGCCACCACCGGTGACGATTATTTGAACCGGTCCTCCCCTAGGTCGACTCAGCCTCAAAGGAGTAACTGGTGTGGTGTGTGAACATCGCCACTGGGGAGACAAAGGCGGCCGGGCGTGGTGAATCCAAGTCCCAGGCGAAGCCGTGTAGTAAAGCTAGTATACATATATACTGGGTTGAACCCACGACCTCCTGCACACAAGGTGAGGTAGTTAACATATTGCCGCTGCGGCGCCCCTAATAACAAATTATAATAATAAATGCAATCATTGATTTGAAGCAAAAAAAAACTCTCCATATGCATTTAATAGACACGCGTCACTATGCGTATAACCGAAACACGAAGAAGAAGAAGACTATGATCCTGTGATCCGAGTTTGGTTCCCGGCTACGGCTAACATCAGTGGCAATAATCTCACAACTGGTCCTGGCCCTCCGCCCCACTTCATGAAAGCTGCATTGAGCAGCCTCTGCCACCGACATCGTGTGGTGGAGACCTTGATCTGCTGGTGAACTTACAATGAATGGAATTTAAACAACGTTAACGCATCCGCAGTGTTAACAGGTCCCTGCAGGGTGGGCTGGTAGGAACATTGGAATTTTGCGCAATTTTATTTTTACACCCCAACAGCACGAGATTTCACTTCGTTAAAGTATTGAAAGGGGACGGACGGACGGACACATTAATCTATTGCAGGCTGGTACACTCAGTTTACAACTTCGTTCCTACCAGTAAAATCCCCCCTTCACATTACTATCAACCACTTTCTTTTTACTCTGTGCAAAAGAATGTTCCCATAGAGGATTACATAATGGGTGTCACAGTGGCGCTACAGCCTGTAAGTGGAAAAGTTGACGATGATGAGGATGATATTTCATTCTTCAATAGTCGTGGCTTCGTGCAACAATGATACTGTCACACAAGGATAACCAGACATGGCACTTGCTTAAATGAAAGGTAATAAGTATGTGAAATGCGATCAAGTTTGATGCTTTCAAGAACCGTATGTGTGTGTGTGTGTTTTTTTTAGGAAGTGCTTTGCTACTCTTTAACACGCTGCGCTACGAACCTGGCGCCCTGAGTTCGATTCCCACTCACGGCCAACACCAGTGACGGTTATCTGAACCGATCCTGGGCTTGCCCTAGGTCAACTTAGCCTCAAATGAGTACCTGGTGCAGTGTGTAAACACAGTCACTAGGGAGACAAAGGCGGCCGGGCGTGGTGTTGGCCACCCACCCCCTCGTAGGCCGTGCCGGCCTTGATAGGTGCTCCGCTAACAGCACTTGCCCCAACAGAATGTTAAAGGCTCCATGGGGATCTTCGTTTGGTGCAGACTTGAGATGGTGGTGTTTGTGGCATCCCCTCACGTGTTTTAGCTACTTGAGTCTTGAGACTGAATGATACTTTTTTTGTTAAATTATTGACAAGCTGTATTTTTGTCTTCATTTCCGCATACTGGAGTTTTAAATTTTGAGCAGGAATATTTTTTTATGAGATCATATATTATATGATGCCATAAACAGTTACTAATATGCAAGCATTGAACATTAACCGCTTAGATTAAAACAATTATTTCATTTTAAATGCTTCAAAAGTTGCATATTTTTCTTAGACAATATAGCGGGCATGGAATGTTGGAACGCATTCAAGATGTTGTCTACTGGGGAGTTTGAGCGATGAAATCAGCTCACTTGCAGATGCTCGATGGCTTGCTACATCGCAGGATTGCCACAAGACATGGTGGTGGCTTGGAGATGCTTTCAACCAGCAGTGGATTGATCATGGCTGCTGCGAATGATGGCTACCTAAGCTTTACTGTCGTACAATATTCACAGAAGCTCTCATCGTGTATGCAATTGAGCTGGCACAGTTTAGCATTTTGGGCAGAGTTCATGCGGGAAACGTGCAGTAAACACAAAGCTGCCCACCGGAATGTGGACGCAACACGCACAGCATTTCTCCCAACACACACCCACTAACATGACGACCATCCAGAGTAAATTCACTGAAAATTGTGAAACGTATCCACAGCAGTGCCCTTGTTTCCAAAGCCCCATTTTATTAGACTTCAATACGACTGTTTATTGCAAGGCTCTTTTCATTATAAATCGCATTCTCAGCCTTCAAAGCATGCTTGTGGGTCACTTATCGTACTTTATAGTACGTTGCGGTATTTTTCAGGATGAGTTATTGTCATCGCACAAAAATGCCCCGTAGAGTGTTTAAAATCTGTTATAACAAATACACGATAAAGTAAAGAATTGTTTTTGTCAGCTCCATAACAAAAAAAAGTATCGTTATCCCAGAGGCATTTTTTTGCCAGCCATCTTGCAGTCCGCATAGATTGCGGTTTGGCAGAATCCTCTGGTTTATCCGTGGCGCTGCCAACGAAATTAAATCTGCTCCTGTGCCCAGAAGGGGTGGTTCAATTAAGGCCAATATTGTGGGAATGCACATGCTGTAGTCGCTGCATCTGTAGAATGTTGTGTAGAACTTGTACATCTGGAACTTCTGCAATACACCTGGTTCCACGTTTATTTGGGTCACAAAAATTAATACGTTAAAAATTAAATCTATATTGTATAAGTTGATCTCGTGTATAATTGTCACTTGAAGCACACAAGCATAACTAAAAATAACAAACTAACAAATTTGGCAATGGCTATGCCTTAAAAATAAAAGTATAATAGGCAATTTTTTAGGCAATGATCCTTTTTCACAGCACTTGCAGAGGCTATTACAAAGAAAGGGCAATTACCCAAAAGGTCGTATATTGGGGGGCCGCAGTGGCAAGATGTAAACTCCCTCACATGATGTGTAGGAGGCCATGGGTTCGATCCCGGCCCTGACTCCTGTATATTTGGAGTTTGCATGTTCTCCCTGTGGTCACGTGGAGTTGTCTCTGGCTCCTCCGGTTTTTCCCTCCACATTTAGGACCAACAGGCGTTTCGAGTTATTTGGCTGCTATACATTTCCACATGATGACAAGCCACTTCCGCTGAGCTATCATTTGTGGCCAGGTCGCTTCTGAAAAAGAGCTATATACCTCAATGAGCTTTACATGGTTAAAATAAAAAAAAACATGTTTCGTTTAGTTGTATATCCTTTCTCTTGACGATTGTGCCGATTTTTATTGTATGCTCCACTGCTAATGCAGCAGCATCACCAAACCATTTGCTTAACTGTGAAGGCAACTAAAAATAAATCACATTTGTCATTAACACTGCCTTATATTAATAACAGAAAAATTGTATAATCGGCGAACGTTTCAGGAAATGGTCCACTTTCTGAACTGCTTGTATCAAATTTTGACTTAAAACTTTCGTGACTGCAGGAATTCATATGCTTGGGTTCTTTTGGTAAAGGCACGTAAATAGAAAAATCAAAATAAAGTGAATTAAAAGAACAAAAAGAAAATAATACTGTAGCCCGGTTATTAATCGGAGTGAGTGTACTGGCAGTCTATAATGTAGACTGTAGCCTGGTCATTAATCTGAGTGAGTGTACTGGCAGTCTATAATGTAGACTGTAGCCTGGTCATTAATCTGAGTGAGTGTACTGGCAGTCTATAATGTAGACTGTAGCCTGGTTATTAATCGGAGTGAGTGTACTGGCAGTCTATAATGTAGACTGTAGCCTGGTCATTAATCTGAGTGAGTGTACTGGCAGTCTATAATGTAGACTGTAGCCTGGTCATTAATCTGAGTGAGTGTACTGGCAGTCTATAATGTAGACTGTAGCCTGGTCATTAATCTGAGTGAGTGTACTGGCAGTCTATAATGTAGACTGTAGCCTGGTTATTAATCGGAGTGAGTGTACTGGCAGTCTATAATGTAGACTGTAGCAATAGACCATTGCTACCATTCCGAATAAGAACCAGGATACATTATTATTTTTATTACTTATTTTTTATTCACTTTAGTATTATTTTTCTTCTATCTACGTGACTTTACCAAAAGAACTAAAGAATATGCTTGTATCAGCTCAGAACAGTGCATTTGTCAACGTATTTTTTAACACTGACATGTTCCCCAATGGTTCCGCAGTGTAAAGTATGATCTCTATAACTAGGAGCCCTCTGCTCTGAAAAAGGGTAATTACCTGAAACATTAACGTATTATATGTTTCCATTGTAGCTAATGAATGTGGATTTCATATTCTTAACGCTCGCGCACCACTGGCAACAGTCCCCTATTTTGTCAAAAAAGCAGATGCACACAATATGGAATTGTATTTATGGTGGATATAATATATTGCTATTGCCTGTTCATTTTTTTAATCGAGGAGAATGTTTCATTGCACAAAGGATACAGAGCTTTTCTACAAATCTTAGGGTGCTGTTTATTCTTCCGGAATACAATGTGTGTGATAAGACCTTCTCTGGAGATATGAAATGCTTAGATGTAGACCTATTGGGCTTGGGACAGGTCAGGCTGATAAAAATGTGATGTTGTGATTAAACATAAAAGCTTAGAATCTCCTTTGTGACCTGACCTTACCATTAATAACCAACAATTGCATTGGCAATGGCTCTATCTAGCAATGTTCTGTAATAAAATATTATTTTGTGCATGGTAAATATGTTATTAATTTACTTTGGTACTAAAACACGGTTTTATTAATACTAGGGGCGTATATGTATATTCTTGGTTCTTTTGATAAAGTCACGTAGAAGGGTGTAATGATGAATAAATTAAACAATTCAGATCAATCCCTTAGCTCACAATGTAAGCATTGAATAACGTGTGTAAGAATCAGTGCTTTAATATTCACGTATGTTGTATTCACCACAATGTTAAAACGCATCGATTATTAAATGCGATTGTGGCCCTAAATCATCATGGCAGTTCATCGAATCACCAGGCTGTTAACAGATTATGGTATTAGCTCTGCTCTTATTGCACTCAGTAAATAAGTTGATAGTTACCTCTGCAAAATACTAGAACACCCAATTATTGGATAACAATATGAGCGAATATGAAAACCGAAACTATGATTTTATGGACACCTCATGCGCGTAAAATAAAATAAAATGTTTCGCTCCGGATGACGCTGCAAAGTATTATCTGTATTTTGATTTAGTGTGCTGTTCTTAAAGGTGCACTGAAAAAAATTGATACTCCGACTGATGCTTCTGTTGTTGTGGAGTAACTCATGCAGCCAGCTATGGCTCGAGGATTTGGTGTTACATGTTATTTATGTAGTTTATTGTAAAAATTCGGTCACAATCTCTGTGATCACTGTTACGTTGCAATTATGGCTTTATTTTTTGGTGATTTCGAAAACGTTTTTTGGTTTGGACATGTTTGTTTTGTTGTAGTATGGAGTTAGACTGATGGTCTTAATCTAAGTTTTCTTGTGGTTGTTGTTGTTGTTTGACTTGCATACCACTGGGATTTTTTGCACACAGCGTTGGTGTACGGTGCTTTTTTTCAAGAATATTTTGTTTTTTTCATGGATTTTCTGTTTGCACAGTCACATAGTCACTTTAAGATGTTTTTCTTGTCGTGTTTCTGTTTTTTTGTTTGTTGTGGTTGCACCCGATTCAAGAGCCGAATGACTCACAGGGCCATACCAAATAAATAAACTGAAATAAATAAAAAAACTGAAACAGACATGGATATCAACTAGAAAAGGCCACAATACAAGGATGTACACCTCATCAGGGCTCCGGGGTAGACGAAGAAGGTGTAGGAAAGTGAATGGATGGGGATACAGATGAACAATGCTGCGGCGAAACTGGTGGAGGACAGGTAGGAGTGGAGGGAGGTGCTATCCCCTAAACAGAAGACGGAAATAGACAGATCAATATATTGTACCTTCAACTCAGATTACTCAATCATAAAGCACGGTGTTAGTACACTGCTGCAGCAATCACAATCTAGATACTATTAATTGATCCCATACTACCAGGGCTGTCGAGTCACATGTGCTGTGCCTGTGACACATGCAATAGGGCCCTATTCATTTTCTTTGGGTCTTTCGGTAAAGCCACGTAGATAGAAAAAATATATATCACGACGTTTCGATCGCAACACAAGCAATCGTCATCAGGTGAAAAAATACAGCGGGAGAGCTGCTGAGGCAGGATGTTATCAAGGTTTGAGATGGGTGTAGCCCAAGGGTCATAAGCGAAGTGGGCGGGGCTAGAGATGAAATTTGCATGTAAATGTAAGATCGGAGAGCTTCACATCCTCACACTTGAATGCACGGACGACTCGCTCATTGTCCATCCCCAGCTTAGGGCTACACAACAAACACACGTGTGTATGTTGGACTTCTTGCGTACCGTACGTAGCCAACCGTGCTAATCTGAGGTGCGGGCGAAGGACAACAAACTAATGACAAAACTCAGCTCGAAAGAAAAGAGTTTTCAATCCAGATTTAAAAGTTCATCGCCCCAGTGGCTTCTGAATGTTGTAAGGAAGAGCGTTCCAGACGGCTGCAGAAGCGCATCTGAAAGCACGCGATGCAGTGGCCGTCTTTGTTCGATGGTTAGCCAAAAGCCGCTGCGATGATGAACAAATCACAACACACAATTCACGTTCAAATACACCTGACGGGCACTGAAATCCCCACCACCCCCCCCCCACCCCGTTAATTTTGACTTGGTGCTAACATTTACAAGTGAGATTTAACCTTACTAGCGGTAACCAGAGTATATTTTCCCCAAGATCTTATAACCCTTCCCCCCCCCCCATAAACTTATATCTGTTACAACTTTAATGGTGCAGTTTGTTGCTGGCCGTTTGGCATGCTATGCCTTTGGGCATGTGCTCAGCAACTGCCAGATTGAAAAAAAGTCCCCACACTTAACAGCCCTGTATAGTCATCGTTGCCTTCAGCCATGATCAGTCCACTGCTGGAGGAAGGCCTCCCCAATCTCTCACGGTCATGCAATGAAATAGTCTAACGAGCACCTCACAGTGATAAATGAGTTAAGATCCCGTGCTTCACTCCCCCAACGGGGACTCGCAGTCCTAATGAGTCCATAATGAGAAGATGGAATTAAAAGATAGTTTATTACACAGAACACTGTAATGACAACGATAACCATGGGCTGCTGTGCATTTTTTTTATTGCTTCCCCTTAATCACAAAGCAATTTGGATCTCAGGAAATTAAAAACTGATCGTGGATTAACGCTATTATTTGAATTACCAGTGATGAATGTGCCTAAATGTGCATTTAATAACTGGATAATTATATTTTAAGGATGTCAACATTATAAAAAAAAAATGGTGTGCTGTTTAAAAATTCTAAAGAAAGTTTTTTTTTCAAGGAACTAAACAAAATGGACATTACTCATTGCTTTTTTCGGTAAAGTTACGTATGTAGAAATACAATAAAATTACATTAAAACAAAACAATCACGACGTTTTGATCACAACACAAGCGATCTTCATCAGGTGTCAAGAACAAATCATGGAAATAACAAATAATGGAGGTAAATACAACAAAAAAGATGAGAGACGAGAATTTAACAAACCTAAAAAAACATTATGTGAAGCACAACCAATCAGGCCAACAACACAGTTAGACACTTCCTGGCGGACCACGAATTTCAGAAGAGTGTTAAATTTCGTGTTCAACTTCTGGATTGCAAAAAACCAGCATAGACAGAGTGAAAATACGAGGTACATGGTCAGTAGGAAAGACGGACAGAGAGGCAAGGAGAGAGAGAGAGGGATGAACAGCAGCTTAAATAGGAAATAAGGTTGGGGGGGAGGGGCCAGAAAGAGAGTGGCAGCTCATCATGCGACAGCTCAAAAACAGCACATCTTGCATCTTTTTTGTTGTATTTCCCTCGATGATTTGTTCTTTCCATGATTTGTTCTTGACACCTGATGAAGATCGCATGTGTTGTGATCGAAACGTCGTGATTGTTTTGTTTTAATAATAATTTTATTGTATTTCTACATACGTGACTTTACCGAAAAAAAAAACAATGAGTAATTTTATGCAGTCACGAAAGCTTTAATTACCTTATCAAAATTGACATTTTGCCAGTGTTATGCATTTGCGTGACAAGCCTTACTAATTGGCTGTGTTAGGTGGTGGCGAGTTTAACGACGCATTTATATTTCTGCGATCAAACCCAAAATAACCTCTATTATCAATAATACTGGTCGCGAAAGCCTACGTGTGAAATGTACAGACAGACATGATATCAACCTTCCAAATAAATACGTGTCTGAGCATTACAGAAGTATAATAGCAGCATATTCTTAGTTCTTTCGGTAAAGTCACGTTGAAGGGAAACAATAAAATAATTAAAAAAATATAAAACAATAAAAATTCTCACGACGTTTCGACCTTAACACAAACGGTCGTCATCAGGTGTGTCGGTTTGCATTAATATATTTATTTTCAAACGTTGTATTTATTTATTTAAAAAACCGTCAGCGTCACGCGCAGTAATTTGGCAGTTTATATAGAAGGAATAATCCATCTATGTTCTGAAAAGAGGAGGGGGGAGATGAAAAATTAATGTATGCTGTCTGAAAGCCACTGTAAGCGTGAACAATCAATTAAGACCTGAAATGGTTTATCAAATATTTCCAATGATTGCTAAGCCAGAATCCATCTTCTCGGTTGAAATTGTCTCTGTGCTTGTATATGTGGATAGCCTCATGAACGAATCTCTCATGCTAGCCAAATGGCTTACAAAGAACCTCTGTCTTGGAAAAGTCAATGTCATGTGAGCCTACTGAATTATAACAATGATCTGCCACGGCTGAGGTGTTGGTCCTACCGTGTTTAAGATCTGCTTTGTGTTCACGAATGCGGTCCGAGACATGGCGTTTGGTTTCTCCAATGTAACTACTACCACAGAGGCAACTTAGTTTGTAGACACCAGGGTACTGTATGTCCGGAATCACATCTTTTACAGACGGAACCAGATCACGGATTTTATGTAATGTGTTGAAACGGACCTGGATCTTGTGTTTATTCAAGATTTTGGAGATCTTTTTTGTGATCCCCGCAATGTAGGGTAAAGTGATGGTTTTGAAAGGCTCCTCAAGAGGGTCCTTCTTCATGGTTTGAGTGATAGCTTTGCGAATTGTATAGTCGGAGTAACCATTAGCCTTAAGAGCTTGGTGTACGTGCTTGAGTTCACTGCCTATGTGTTCCTGGTCGGATATGCATTGGGCTCTATGGTACAGAGTCTTGATGAGAGAATTCTTCTCTGATGGATGGTGGTGGGAATCCGGTTTCAGATAAACATCCGTATGGGTAGCTTTCCTGTAGACAGAGTGGCTCATTGAACCATCAGGTCTCTTTTTTATTAGGACATCCAAAAAAAGGTAGCTTGCCATCTTTTTCGACTTCCATGGTAAATCTGATGGCTGGGTGTATGGAATTGATGTGGTCGAAGAATTGGTCTAGAGCAGGACGGCCATGTGGCCAGATGACAAAAGTGTCATCCACGTACCTCTTCCATAAGGTTGGGCGCAGAGTGGCAGTCTGGATGGCGTCAGTCTCAAATTTCTCCATGAAAATGTTAGCTATAACTGGAGATAGGGGGGAGCCCATTGGGGTGCCCTCAGTTTGTTTGTAGAAAGTTCCATTCCAAGTGAAGTATGTATTGGTTAAACAGTGTCTCACCAGGGGGGGTACCTCAGTGTTTAGTCCTTGATGAACCAAGTCTTCAATGATTGCGATGGTGTCAGGTACAGGAACCTTGGTGAATAAGGAAACTACATCAAAACTGACAAGCAGGTCGTCTGGGGACAGGGAAATACCCTTGATCACAAAAAAGCTCTCCAAAATCTTGAATAAACACAAGATCCAGGTCCGTTTCAACACATTACATAAAATCCGTGATCTGGTTACGTCTGTAAAATATGTGATTCCGGACATACAGTACCCTGGTGTCTACAAACTACGTTGCCTCTCTGGTAGTAGTTACATTGGAGAAACCAAACGCCATGTCTCGGACCGCATTCGTGAACACAAAGCAGACCTTAAACACGGTAGGACCAACACCTCGGCCGTGGCAGATCATTGTTATAATTCAGTAGGCTCACATGACATTGACTTTTCCAAGACAGAGGTTCTTTGTAAGCCATTTGGCTAGCATGAGAGATTCGTTCATGAGGCTATCCACATATACAAGCACAGAGACAATTTCAACTGAGAAGATGGATTCTGGCTTAGCAATCATTGGAAAGATTTGATAAACCATTTCAGGTCTTAATTGATTGTTCACGCTTACAGTGGCTTACAGACAGCATACATTAATTTTTCGTCTCCCCCCTCCTCTTTTCAGAACATAGATGGACTAGTCCTAAATAAACTGCCAAATCGCTGCGCGTGGCGATGACGTTTAAAATAAATAAATAAATAAATACACCTTTAAAAATAAATACATTTATGCAAACCAACACACCTGATGACGACCGTTTGTGTTATGGTCGAAACGTCGTGAGAATTTTTATTGTTTTATATATTTTATTATTTTATTGTTTCCCTTCAACGTGACTTTACCGAAAGAACTAACAATATGAATTACTGCAGTCACGAAAACTTTGAATCAAAATTTATAATAGCAGCCTTAGCAGCTTCGCACTTGGTAAATTCTCAACAGTTCTGACTGACTTCTGAAGCTGCATGTTAGGCAATGCATGATGTGTAAGATTCGAAAGTTGGTGGTCTGAGATTGACTCGCATCTGCATAAGAACCAGTGGTTGAGAGGAGAAGTCAATATTGTACATTTCTTTCTTCTGCTATATACAAAATACCGATTCCTACGGATGTGAAAAGTGTGATAATTGGCAATGCTGCTGTAAGAGCATGAACTACTTGAGAGGTGTGGATTAGCTCGCCGCGTGGGCTTGAGTAAATCAACCACACAGCTTAGCACAACACCCACATCCAGCTGCAAGCCAACACCACGAACTTAAAAAAAAACTATGGCAGAAAATCACTGAAAACCAAATGGGTATTTTTTTTTTTACCAGCGAAGCTGTCAGCAGAGTCTGAAAAAAACAAAGCACGAACTCTGAATCAAAAGCTCCTGCAATGATGGTAAGTCTGGTTTATACGGGAGAATGTCAATGCTAAATACTTATGTAGGAAAAGTGTCATTATAGCGTCCATGACACTTTTTTGTATATGCTCTATACTAGGGCATAAACTATGTACATTATTAACAAACACTGTTTTATATGACTCGACTGATCCAACTTCAAAAAGGAAATGAGAATGTTTGAAATGTTTTGGAACAATTTAAATAGTGGTGGCTTGAAAAGGGAATTAAATTAAAGCAACGTTGAATGAGAAATATTACACTGTAGTCCATAATAGAATAAAAATATTTTTTTTGTTTTATACATAACCATTATGAGTGCACTATTGAGAGGAAGGAAGGAAACCAAATTCACGAGTTAAATAATGGGAAATGAGAGGGGAAATTGATGGAAAACCAATCGAATTTCTGAAGTAGGTGAAGGAAGCATGAATTATAAAAAAAAAACATCTGCACATACATTTGGAAGATGTGAGAAGGGCTAGATTTTCGGACAAGAGCAAATCTATCCTCAAACAACAAAACTACAGCGTTGATCAGCTACGAGAGCAAACATTTCTAGAAGATTATGAGGATGGAAAATGAAAAGAATGAGATCATCATGGAAGAGATATGATTGAGAGAAGGCAGAGAGAACAGAGACAAGATTTTTAACACCAGGACCATCATGAAAACATTCCTCCAGTTCAACCAAGGATTGCACGTGTTTTATTTGTATGGAACAGCAATTTATGCTGTTGAACACCTGGCGTTTAGGGAAACTAAAACGAATTGGATTTGTGGCACATACAGGGTGGCCCAAAATTCAGGACACACAGGGTTATTTAAACATCTCACATAGAGTTATTTTATTTATTTTAACAAATGTTCAAACCGACTTCCATGAACATTAATGCATGCATTAACTATCTTCTGAATTGAATCTAGGAGGTTTTTTAAAAAAAAGATTACAGGTGTAATATTTGAACATTATTTTTCGTCTCAATTCATTCAGGGTTCTTGGTCGAATGTTGTACATCTCATCTGCAAAGGCAGAAGAACAATAGATATTAATATTTATAATATATACAATATCAACTTATAGAATAAACAATTAAAATATTTGAATGTCATTGTTGAAATAAATTAAACAACCCTATGTGTCCTGACTTGTGGGCCACCCTGTATAATCAGCCTCATATTTAGTCTGCGAAATGTTCAAGAGTCAACAACCAACACATAGAAATGCACGAGACAAATGAAGAAATGTACCAGACAAATTGGAGGGTAGTCTGAACATAGGTGGAATGTGCATCAATAACCTTGGATATGCAGTTGGCGTCACATTACTATCCGGGAGTGCCGAAGGAATACGAGGAATATTGCTGAAGGTCAAAGATGATGAGGAAAAGGATGAATGTGATGGTAATTGACTAGTTGAGAGTGGGGCAGATCCATTATCATAGCAAGTAAAACCATCAAAGGAAGTCAGCATGTTTGAATGCCTGGGATCTTAGATTAACACCAAATTAAGCTACAGAGACTAACTGTAGCAAAGGGTCACTTTACATGAATAATAAACACCCTCAAAGCACAAGGCATAAAAACTAATTAAAGTGGTGTTGTGGTGTCTAGGAGGCCAGACAACTAAGCTGGTACAGGTGTGGTCATGGGTTTTTAATCCAGGTAGCCAGCCACGTGTGATCAAAACTGGATTCTTAAGCGTAGTGAGTTGAGGATCTCAGACTGGCTACCAATGACTGTACAAAATAACACCATCACATTTGGGCTGGCACTTAATTTGACTAAATTATAGTTTTGAGAATCAGAATATAGTTGGAGGGGAAACACAACACTAAAAATAAGCAAAAAAATGACGTATCTAAGTGCAATTTCCTATTGTATCGTATGAATGTGAGTCCTGACCAATTAAGAAAACAGATGAGGCTCGAATGTTTTAAGATGCAGTGCAACAGCACACTCTTCACACCCGCTGGACATCAAGAAGTGAGCACTGAATGAATTGCAAGTTAAAATAAAGAGACTAAATGGAAATGTAGCTACTTTGAGCAATTATGAGAAAAGCCAGCGGTAGGCCAGCAATGAAAATCACGTGAAGACGGTGTTAAAGAGAAGATGGGAAGGAATGTAAAAGCGGCAGAAAGTGACGCACACAAGTGGTGTGAGTGGAGGTGCTCCGCAGGGGATACGCGAAACGAAAGTTCAGCAGGTACAAAACATTCACAACCGCCATTCTCCACTAAGCAGCAGTAGCATCGCCATGGTGCGTGTGCCAGGCTAGGTGTACCTTAAGGCCACGTGAAGTGTCAAAGGCTCACTGGCAGGTGGTCACGAGACAGACCCAGGTGTTATGGGTTGATTGATATTTCAGTCATCTGCGCTCCCCGCTGTGCCAACCTCGCTGCGTTTTCGGCGTCTGCCGCTCTGCCACGTTGATGTTGGAGGTGCAGGAGGCACACATTTGATGTAAAAAAAAAATCGTTCCATTATTTCTAACGGACAATACACCAAAAAATAAATAGTTCCTAATCTAACTATAAAATGACGCAAACTCATGGTGCACGACCTTTACATAGCCACAAGAATATTCTCCCAGTGCAAATACAAAAGTGTGGGGGGTGGGGGGGGGGGTGGAAGACAATAGAGTAAAAAAAGAATTGCAACAGTGCCCCGTGGTCACACGTGCATGATTTATTGCACACAACCTATTCTCAGCTTCCCAAAGCTCCGAGACCCGCGCCGTTCACGGTGCCATTGCACGGTAGCGGCTAAATCGGGCAGAATCTCTCGTATCGACGCGCGGCTGCACTCGCCACTGATGACGGGCCACGGGCGGATTGTGCCGAGCAATACAAAAAAACGCATTCGGGGCAAACAGCTTGTTTTGCCAGGACGAAGCCATCGCGACGCCATCCTGCGTTCACATGAGCGTAGACGAGACCGGCTGTTGAATTCAATGCCTGTGGATCAATGTGTTCGAATAGGATAGGATGCGTGATCAATTGTACGTGATGCTTTCCCATCTGTATTTATGGCTCGGGTTTCATGGTGACTTGTCAGTATTTTTGTTCGTATTTTCTAGATTGTGCAATACAATACATCATTATGTGCCACTGAGATTTAACTTAAAACATACAATCTATTTGTCAATTGATTACAGTATGATTTTTTTTTCCGATGCAAGTTATTTTGTTATTTCCCTCTCACCAAATCACTTAGAATGCATCCAATCTCCATCACAAGATATCAAAAGCAGAGCAGGCTTAAGCCTATACTGTATGAATGGGTGACCATCACACGCTCGGTTGTTTTAGGTTTGCGGGGATATGCTCTGGGCAGCAGAGGGAAATACATGCAAACATTTATTGTTGTACTGTATTTCTATGATCCTATGTGACTGCTGCCCTGCCTGCGATGTGACTTGTGCCTGAATATAAAAGGTCTGGAAGCACTCTGCCAGTCATGCTACGCGGATAAACACCGAGTGTGATATTCACAATGAAATAACATCACCTGAAAGCTAAAGTCACTAAAAAAAAAACATTCAAAGAAGGTTTTGAAATAATTCAGGCAGAAGAGAGTCAAGGATGTTTTTTTTTCAAAACGACATTAATCTGTAACTATAGGTTTGATTAGAGCAAGATAAGTCGTTAAAAACATCGTGAGCAGAGATGACAAGGCACAAATGGTTGATGATAATCGTGCAGGTCCAGATACTCTGTACCTGCACGATTATATGTACCAATTGAAATGTATTATTGTTGTTTTGTTGATCTGGACAGCCTATATGGGATTAAATTGTTAACGAATAGCTAAACGTTTTGCTGGTCTTAAATTTCCACAGTGCAGTGCTAAATTACAATTCAGCATGTAGGAGCAAGGCCATTACTTTCAAGCACATCTGGCAGCTTGTTATTGCTTTGCATCAAATGTTAACGATGGTACTGTACAGTATATTTCCAATATAAACCGTGCGGTTTGTTTATTCAATAAAAATGCCGACACATTTCTCGCACCGTGTTGCATTTGCTTGTTCTGTAATTACAATTAGTATCACGGGTCACTCACTGGGCCCAATCAAAGGCAAGGATGGAATGGTATAGCTGAAGAACGCGGTGACTCTGCAAATGTTACGTTTTTACCACCTTTAAAAGCTGAAGGTAGAGACGTGCTGGGGCTGACGCGGGTCAGAGCCCACCTTATTAAATTGGGTTCGGATTTTGAAGAGCTGCCCTTCCACCCCCTCCCCTCGGCTTGGCAGACCAAACCACGCCGTGCTGCTGTCAAGCCTCCGACTCCCCTCCTTCAGGTGCGTTATTTTTAGCAGTAATTGCATGTTGCTGTGAAAGACGGCCGTCAAACTGCCGACCGGCTCCGATTGCTGCACGACCGCTGATCCTGCAAATTTGAGCTGATGAGGGAAAAGTCAAACATGACAGGTGCTTAGAATTCCACTGGTTGCTGACAAATGAATGCATACGTCTTGTTTTCTCAAACATATTTGTGTAACCGATTATAAGCATTTCTGTAACTTGTTTGGATTGAAAAATTATTGACTATTCAAAGATTCATGTTTTGATTTGACATTTGTGACATTCAAACATCACATTTAATCGTGTTTTGTCCTATTAGTTCGTTGGAGTCATGAATGTTGGGATCTGCAAAGAATGGTAATAAACATCCAACAGGGGAAGTATAATACATACAACATGTATTTAATAATGAAAGATCTGTTCTTATAATTCAAATATATTTTTTATATAGACTGCTCATGCAACACGATTACCTTAGTCAAATTTGAATACACCCACAACGGGGTCATTATTGTGTACGAGCTGTTGTTGCAGATGCTGGGCAGTGCACAACATGAGGACTTCGATGGATTTCTGTTAAAGCTCTCAAATCCCAACAGGTGTTTGTACCTTGTTATTTTGTATTTCTGAGGGGAGCAGAAAAAAAAGAATCAAAGGAGGCCATCACTAGGTGTGAGATTGTAAAATCGATAGTCGGTCATGTGCAAAATTCCTGGGTCGATATGTGGTGGCTGCTGACTTCTTTAAACCCTCATTCCCTGAGGCCGGCTCCAGCACTTCCAGAATGTACCTTTGCGTTTGATATAAAGTCAGCATTTTGGGGGGCTTTTTATATGCAGTACATCCGTACTTTAAAAAAAATGCAATAAAACACCACATATTCCATCACCCTCTAAAGCTTTCCTCTTTCAGCATCCCCCACTTCAGAGATTACCAACACATTGGCGGAGTATAAAATTACACATACGACTCACATTTGACTTTTCACCAGCTTTGTTTACAAATGGATGGTGCTGAACAAATATAAATTTTCTGGCAGTAGTAAAGCCTGATGTTGGAAAAATATATATAATGTATTGTACAGTAAGGCTGCAAATATAAGCATCATGATATTTTTTATGGCGAGCTGTTGAGATGTTAACGACCTCACGTGGTATACAGGAGGTCGTGGGTTCGATCCCGGCCCTGACACCTGTATATTTGGAGTTTGCATGTCTCTCTCCCTGTGGTCGCATAGATTTCTCTCCGGGTCCTCAGATTTCTCCCTCCACATTTAGAAACATGCGTTGTAGAGTATTTGGCTGTTGTAAAATTTCACGTGAAAAATCACTTTATTGGGCTATCATTTGTGGCCAGGTCGCTTCTGAAAAAGAGCTATATAGCTCAGTGGGCCTTATCTGGTAACCTAAAAGAAAATATTCTTGGTTCTTTCGGTAAAGTCACGTAGAAGGAAAACAATAAAATAATAAAAATATAAAACTATAAAATTCTCACGACGTTTCGACTGCAACATAAGCAATCATCATCAGGTGTGAAAACCACAGCAATACATTTTTCAAAATTTTCGTGAGAATTTTATTGTTTTATATTTTTCTTATTTTATTGTTTCCCTTCTTTGTGACTTTACCAAAAGAACCAAGAATATGAATCCCTGCAGTCACGAAAGCTTTAAATCAAAATAAAAGAAAATAGTTTATAGTGTGTTCCCTTATAAAAAAAACATATTCTAGTAAATCATTACTTGTATAGTCGCTTCACTTAAGAGACACACTAATTCAGGAGGCAACACATTTATTCTACGACCATAACGGGGTAACTACATAACCAGTAACCACAACGGGATAACTACATAACCGGTAACCACCACGAGGTAACTATATAACCGGGTCAGGTCAGTCGTCACACTGCCTGACCCACGATGCCGAGCACGAAGACCATAGACCGAAGAGAAGACGTAGCACGGCGGGTTCCATTCCAGCAGACAGCCCCGATGGGACCCCGGGACATCCCTTTTATACCTCCCAGCATGGCCTGGCTCCGCCCTCAGCCACGCTCCCTTCTGGAATTTCTCAGAAGATTATGGGCCATACATCACATGTCCCTTCTGTCACCTTTGGCCCACATCCTTACCCTGTCCTGTCACGCGCCCTTGCCAGCCAACCGGGCTGCTACGTCCTCAGATGCCCCCTCTCTGCCAGCCACCAGAACCATGCCTCCTAGGGACCCTTTTCCATGACATAGCATACTCCGCTGGCAGAGAGGGCGACTACACTCCCAGTTTCCTTCTTTATCTGTAACTGGCGAGAGGCGCCGCAGTGACCCATTATACGTCACTACATCACCCCCCCCCCCCCCCCACAATAAAACTCAGCTGTACTGGCTGACCACTATACCTCAATTAACAAAACGAACTGCCTCCAACAACAATTTCCAGTATAACAATAAAACCAACAACAACCGTCGACAAGAACAATATGCACACTTACAGAAGAAGATTTTCAAAAAACAAAAAAAATTCTGCGAACACACAATAACCAACCCAACCCCCAGACAATGTAACATCCACGAGCACATGAAGGACCCAGTTCAACGGGTAACACAATCCGGCTCGTGCATGCGACCACAGAAAAACAGCATTGGGATAAATAAGACGCTGGAGGAGGGTCATTTAAAATAGACGGACTTCGAACGGGTCCTCGTCGCTGGACCCCCAGGCGGGATGGGAGCGGGTTCCCCGGGGGTCCCGGGGATGACTAGAAGATGGCCTAATGGGCGCGGCCCCTCCCAGGAAGAAGAAGAAACAACAGGAGGAGTAGGAGTGGGTGCCGGCTGATCCGCTCTCCTCAATTGGCATCTGGTCGGCTCAACCGGTGGCTCCAGGGGTGTTAAATGCCGGGATCCTGTGTGCGAAAGAACAGACATCCGCTGAGGCACCACCTCCACAATTGCACGTCCCAGCTCGTTGGACACATCAGACATCCGGCCCTCGGTTTCAGCCGCGACCGGTGGATGTACCAACGCCTGTGACCAGACTGGATCCGCACACACCGGGGTCCCCCAACCTCAATCACTTCAACCGTGCCTTGCCATGGTCTATGCAATTTAGGAGATTTCCCCACTGGCACTCAGGGGCAGTGCAGCCAAGCCTTATCCCCCGGTTTCCAATCAGTTCCAGATTTCTGGAGCCCCACCAGCTTTTCGTTAGCCACTTGCCGCCTGGACGAATTTCTCAGGATACCCCCTGCGCTTCAGACAACCGCTTAAGGGTAAGGTGCACAAGACCTGGTACAGCAGTCTTCTTCCTATCCGGTTCCGTATTCAATTGGACTTCTATGGGGGGGTCCCGTTCCCTCCCGAACATGATGAAAAACGGTGAGAACCAGGTAGGAGCATGAGGGGCCATTCTATAGGCCGTGAGAACCCCCGGAACGTGCAAATCCTATTCGGACTGCGCCTCATTAACTTGCTGACACAAGATAGACGTCAGGGTCTCATGAAACCGTTCCACCATCCCATCAGTCTGGGGGGAGCAGGGCAAAGTCTGAACCTTCTTAGTGCCCAACAAATTACACATCACCTTCAACAATTTTGATGAAAAATTTCGGCCCTGGTCTGTAAGGAGGCGTTCCAGGGCCCCCTAATCCAACACATAGCCATGAAGGAATGCTTCAGTGATAGCCGCAGCTGACTGGTCTGGCAGCGGCCAAGCCACCGGCCAACGCGAAAGACACTCCACCCCCGCCAATAAATATTTATTTATTGGCGGGAAACGACCCGAGGATGTCGAGCGCGATGAGTTCGTTCACCCGGGACACACCAATAAATTTCAACTGTGGACGACCCATTCTCAGTGGCAGTTTTCGGCAAGCACATTCCACACACCCCAAAAGCACATTATAAACATCTTCTGCCATCCCAGGCCAGAAGAAATCGAGCCTGAGAGTTGACAATGTTTTCTGCACCCCAAGGTGCATCATACGTTCGTGTGCAGCCCATATAACTCTACCCCACAGAGCATTTGGCACAACGATGTTATAGCGTTGCATCTCCCCATTCCTCCTCAACAGCAGCCCCCCTATGAGGACCAAGGCGGGCATCCCCTGTCGCCCCTTTCCACTCTCCGCCTTCCCGATGTGGCGCCACAATTTCAGCAAGGAGGCGTCCACCTCTTGGAGTCGCCCCCATTCAGTGTGCAAGAGGCCAATAGTTCTATCGCACGCGTAGGCTGTATTGGGAGGGGGGGGGGTAGAATGTCCACCGATGCCACAACAGTGTGAGATAATCCTGTCGCCGCAGGTTTACAGCGCCCGGCAGCCATAAGACATGCACACTGGCTATTTGGCGACCGTCGTGACAGCGCATCTGCATTACAGTGGTTAACACCTTTCCTCTTGGTGACTTCCTGGTCAAGCTGCTTCCGCAGCCGTAAGGGCACAAGCATCTGCGCACCGGGGGAAATTTTAACGGTTCTCTCACTAGAGCTCGAACTGTAGTTTTAGCTGTACATAGTCAGGTCGGCGAAGACATGAATGCCAATCGACGGCCCGATGGCAGCTCAATGCACCCTTGATCCACCAAGATCTTAAGGGGCATTCTCGCAAGAAAATCGGTCCCCAACAGACAGGGTACAGCCAATGACTTAGAAGCTAGCACCGGACCTGTCATCTGGATCTCTTCAATACAGACTGTCGCCAATATCTGGCCAACGATTCCCAAGGACCCGCCATTAACGGCAAGACATGGGATTCCCACGGGGCTCAGATCGAACGAATTTGGCGGCAATGTATTATATATCATTTCTGAAATGATGGTAGTGGATGCTTCAGTGTCAATGAGCACCCGCACCTCAACATCCTGCACGGTCCCAACGACTGCCGATTGATCCCGATGTTGTAGCGATAATACGTTGCCCCAACGCCGACCACTGACCCGGACGCCGCGGCCATCCACCACCTGCCAAAACCTGATTTTCACGCTCCGTAACACAGCGAGGAGTAACAACACAGAATCCGACCCGGCACGTGAACAAAATGCATGAGGTGACTGTAACGGCCGGGTGTGTAATGCATCGCGACTCGCTGTGGAATCAGAGGAGCGGAGGTCGGCAGGGTGGAAGATGATGATGCTGTCTTGGAGAATTTCCTTTGTTCGGCGCGGCATCCCCTCAAGACGTAACCTGGCAGGCCACACTTACAACAGACGACGGGGGCAATCCTTGGGTGAAGAAAAGTCCCATTCCGTTGGTCTCTCTTCCCTCACCGATCTGCATCACCTTTCCTCCGAGAATCAACGTCGACCGATGTGCATACTTTGGTCAGTAGGATTGAGGAGTTTAAAATAGATGACAGCCACTATAACAGGTAGCACATTAAGTTTTGTGTCCACTTTTCTTGTAGTTTATTCTAAAATTTGTTGTAATTTCCGATTAAATAATTTTCATGTTAAAGTAAGAAAACCGCACATACCCCACACGAACGTTGTAACAAGATATCACCGAACAGGGCAACCAAAGGAATGTAATGTATGTATGTATTTTGACTTAAAACTTTCGTGACTGCAGGAATTCATAGTCTTTGGTTCTTTTGGGAAAGTCACGTAGAAAAAAAAAACTAACATCGGAAGGTGGCAGGACGGGAACATCACAGCCAGTTAAGACTTAAACTGGTTATTGACGTCTTTCTAATGATTGCTGAGTTTGTACCCATCTTCTCGGTTGAAATTTTGTATGTATATATGGATGGCTTCATGAACGAATCTTTCTTGATAGCCAGTGAGCTTACAAAGTACCGTCGTCTTAGAGAAATCTATTTCGTGTGAGCCAACCGCATTAAAACAATTATCTGCCACAGCCGAAGTATTGGTCCTACAGTGTTTTAAATCTGCCTTATGCTCACGAACACGGTTCGAGACATGTCACTTCGTTTCCCCAGTTTAACTACAGCCACAGACACAGCTTAGTTTGTAGACGCCAGGGTATTGCATATCAGGGATCCTACCCTTCACAGATGGGAACAGATTACTAATTTTATGTACTGTGTTAAATCGAGCCTGGATCTTGTGTTTGCTCATGATTTAAGAAATATTTTTGGTGACCCCTGCTATGTATGGCAAGGTGATGGTTTAAATTGGGTCCTCAGATGGTTCTTTCCCAACGGTTGGGGTGATAGCTTTACGGATTGTGTGGTCCGAATATCCATTCATCTTGAGAGCTGAGTGCACGTGTTTCAGTTCACTAGCTACAGTAGGTGATGATGGTTGGAGATACATCGAGCTCTATGGTGTCGAGCAGGGGCAGGGAACCTTTTTTTCTGCCAAGGGCCATTTGGATATTTATAACATCATTCGCGGGCCATACAAAATAATAAACTTAAAAATTAGCCTGTTATATTTGGTCAAACATTTAATTAACTCACCCCTAATGTGATGGCTGGAACTGCTTCTCTTTGGTGAGGCGCGTGATGTTAGCTGGTATTGACGATGTTGCTACTCGCAACTGCTTTTCCAGATTTGGATTTCGAGTCCCGCCTGCGGTTGCCTTGGCAGGGCCAGACCAAATGATTTCGCGGGACTTACATGGCCCGCGGGCCGGACGTTCCCTACCTCTGGTGTAGAGTTTTGATGAGGGAATTCTTCTGGGATGGATGGTGGTGGGAGTCAGGTTTTAGGTAGGCATCCATATGAGTTGCTTTCCTGTAGACAGAGTGTTCCATTGAGCCATCTGGTTTCTTTTCAATTAGAACATCCAAAAATGGTAGCTTGCCATCCTTTTCCACCTCCATGGTGAATTTCATGGCTGGGTGTATGGAATTAATGTCGTTGAGGAATTTGTTCAGAGCTGGTCGGCCATGTGGCCAGATGACGAACATGTCATCTACGTACCTCTTCCACAAGGACGGGCGTAGAGTGGATGCCTGGATGGCATCTGTCTCAATTTTTTTTCTTTTAACCTATCTACGTGACTTTACCGAAAGGCCCAAAGAATAAGTGTATGCATTACTTTAATGTTGTGCAAAGTTGTGAATATCCATCGTCAATGATCATATTAGCTATATATTATCGTGAGTTAATTGAGGCTTATTATGAGAAGTTGGCAAAAACTGCACATTGACTAATTTTACACAGCAATTGCACAAATCCATTTGCAGAAAAGTGTAAACTGAACGGTTCCACGATTTCGGACATATATTTTGGACACTTTAAAGATATCGGTAATTGTTAGTATAATCGTAAAGTGCCTTTTTACTTGGACACAGCGTGTCAACCAATTCGGACTGCAATTCAAGTGGAAGTAATTTATCCACATTTTTGATAACACGGTGTCAGACGCACTCACATGAACTGACTTTTTCATCCATGCTCAGATAGTGCCTTAATTTTCAATACGTCAGTTCACTGACTTCTTCCATAAATATGCCACACGTTCTAAAACTCTCGAAAATTACCTTCAAAAATTACTCCCCACATTTATTATTAGGATGACGTTGTGGATTCTGACGTTGCCTCGTTTGTGGAATTGTCTGCTTTGGAGTGGAGATGGGACAAAATCTGTCTTTTCCTCCACTTGGCAGGATGAAAAATATTCCCAACAATTTTATACATAGAAAAATTAGGGTGATCCTATGTTTGTGGAGTTCTTTTTGGCCCATTGACATGATTCGTGCGATGCACACGCTGTTATTGCAATATATGAATGCATTGGGACCCACTTATGACGTTGCTAACAGAAAATAAATCGGTTTTAAATTACTCTACTTACGTGAAATATGTAAAATGACTTGTAAATATAATTGGATTCCCTGAAATATAATGGCATAGGAGGAAGTATATGCATCGATTTCAAATGTAGGCACATCGGTATGTTGATTTTAATGATCAAATTCCGCTTTCCACATACATTCCAAGCTGCTCGTCCACCTCTTTATTTCATCACTCTAGTCTGCTCTCAATTGCTGTTCTCGGCACACGTACTCTGCTGTGTTTAATGAACTGGTACTCTGCACGATATTGTATTGCTCATATATATCCTGAGCCAAACGTTGTTCTATAGTTCATTCCCATTGGACGTTATAATGACTATGTCATCGACAAATATAAGATGGTTATGTTTTCTCCAGTAATATTTATCAATTTGTTTCTCTAATCCATTTATCAGAAAATATCCTATAATGTGAATAACTTTCGCGAAAGTGTCACCTAGTCTGACCTTTTAATGTGTATTTTTATACTTTTCTCCATTGAAGTATTCTCAGTGTGGCTTTTTTAATAATTCATATACATATGTATTATTTAGGCCTTGGTTTGAGAGAGCTTGGATGACTACATCAATTTCCACTTAGCCAGACGCATTTTCATTATCTACAAAGGCAAGGCACAACAATAATTGAAATTTCTTAGTCATTAATCGCGTGTTTATTATGAGTGTTTCATACAGTCGATGGTAGAGACAATTCTCCTAAACCCTGCTTGTTCCTATGGATGATTGGTCTCTAATCCTTTCATTATTCCATTCCGTGTGATTTTCGTGAACAATGTTTATACGTGCAAACAGCGGCTTTTGGTTTTGGAGTCCTTCAAGTAAGTTTTATCAACATTTTTTAATAAGCGTCTGATTGTGGCTTCTTTCCATGTATGCGGCATTACATTTGTTGTATCACCATTGACGAGGCGGGGGGGGGGGCTCATTCAGCAATGGATTTACAAATCGACTGTACATGTACGAGTGTTTCTTTTTTGTTATGAATTTCGATAGAGCTCACTGCACTGTTACTCCAGTGGAACGTTTCTCGACAACATGAGACTCTTTTGTCCCGCTAACTTCAACTCGGCTGTGAAGATTGACGCAAGTGTACCGGTTCACCAAAAAAACCCACCGATGGTAAATGACTCATCGAGCTATGAGACCCAGTGGCTTCCACGGTTAGCAACCCGCCACTGCACATCTTTGGCTGCTGAAGGAGCTGTTCTTCACTTTGCTGGGGTATGGAGAGGCACAACTAAAATGCTTCAAGAATTACAATTTAAATACAGCTTACGCAACCTTATATATCGGTAAAACACAAATACAATGTAACTGCAATTGGTCAAACGTCCTAATGCTGAAAACATTTATGCAAATGATTCGCTTGGGGATTGCACACGTGAACATTGCCCCCCCCTCCTCCTCCCCCAACTTTTATGGGATAAACAAACGTATCAGCAACCTCCTGAAAAATTGTCTTGTACTCAGTGAGGCTTCCCTGGGCAAACAAGCATAATAATGACTGAATTCCCAAAATGCTATTTTTTATATACATATATATTGTCATATCGGTACACTCTTCAAGTTAGTGTGATTGTAAACAAATGCAGTAACCTGCAAAATGTCGCTGATATCATGTAGTCTATCTCTAAAAAAAACCTCCATCATATTGTCAATGAAATTCCGCAGGGTTTACTTCAGCTGCAAATTAGTTTTCATTTTCATTTGAAATATTGTATTAATTTCAAAACATGTATATCCAGATGCACAGTTGCAAGTTCATGAAATACAGGATTGTAGCCGTGTTGATTGGGACCTTTACAAATCTTTATCCTCCCATGAAACAAGTCGGGTGGTGCTTTCGTCTTGTTATTTTTCACTTGGCAGTTCAATCTGAATGTGGATCACATGGAAGAGGAATCCCATTATATGTGCCTTTTGCCGTATTCTAGATCTATCACTCGCCACCGCAAACCTAACAACATCCAGTCGTGCCTTCATTATAACATCCCTGCCAACTGTCTGACTGAGAGACAAAGCCATTTAAAGGCAAGAGAGCCTTCAGAACTTTGGCATGGGAATACCCTTCTCAATGCTCTGTAATACCCTGCTGTCATAGAAATAGGCGAGGGAGAAATACAGTCACTTTACTTTAACCTTTAACTAAATAACATGTGGTACATGTTACAGTATATACACACAAAAAAACTATTCTCTAGATAAAATAAATACAAGCAATCAAGTACATTGAAGCATACAGGCCCTCTTAAATGTGTCTGCCGATGGAGGATTGAAGTTCAACTTTGAAAGTCCATTTATTCGAAGCAAAATTCATTTTTTACTCCATTAATGGGAACGGTCCTTTACAGAGCAGTATGTAATGCATATAATTGATCACAAAAATAATAATCATAATTTTCAGCCCCTTGTCAATTCAATGCTGAATCAAATCTCCACCAGGTCATGTCAGTTGTGGGGATTGTTTGACTTTACCATGCTAGTTGACTGCGAATTATTGGAGGGCCCTCGACCAGATGAGAAATAACTTGCGACTGATGTAAGCCATGTTCAGGAATCAATATCAGGCTGCCGGGTGGGATAACCATCTGTGCCAACGTTCCCCCCACACCCCCCCCCCCCCCCCATAAAAATAAATGAACGAAAAAAATAACTTTTTACAAGCCAGTAGAAAATGTAGACTCTATGGTTTTTGACCAACTTTTTTTGTATTTTATGAAACAACAACATTGGCCCCGTAACAATGTTTTAGGTGACAGAAATGCCAGACGGGGACAAACTTGGGGCCCTCGAACCCGACGCGACCGGTCTATATAAGACGATGGAATTTAACCGTGGGTTTAAGGGGGGTATACATTTCTTGTGGTATTGTTGCAAATTCTCAGAAGTGTTAACATCATTTTTGAAGCACCCTGTACAATAAAATAGGTAAAAATTGGTAAAAATACAAGCTTTTCAATGCACACACTTTTATTTGCCCTGACGTAGACAAAACACATTGATTTGATCTCGCAATTAATCAAATTTGATGTGATCAATAAAAGTGGGTGGCTTACATAAGGAAAATTAAACATATCGAAAGGAAGCCACTCACTTTTGTTGAGCACATCAGATTTGATTTATTCTGGGGGTCAAAAAAGAATCTACTTCTGAGTGCAAATAAACGTGTGCGCATTGAAAAGCTTGTTTGTTCATTACTTAATAGTTGTTGTCTACTTGTTGTTGCTCTTGCGCTAAGAGAGAAGCACAGGGGCCGCTCTGGCGCCATGACGAAACGCAACATGAGCGCTCATTTCATTGGTCAGAGGCTGGGTAAAATGTACGATAATTATTAATTCGGAAAATTTAGTTAAAAACACGAATAGAACCACGATGGGACGGGACCTGGACCGATTTTGTTTGATTAAATATTGGATTGTCACGCAAGGCGAGTCTGTGTAGAAAATGTCAGCTCATTAGGTTCCGTAGATCCGAAGATATTAAGCGGCAAAGATTCCAAACAATATGAACAGACAAACTCTTTGGTTCTTTCGGTAAAGTCACGTAGGTAGAAAAAGAATAGATCACGACGTTTCGATCGCAACACAAGCCATCGCCATCAGGTGGGACAACCACATCAAGAATGAACAGACAGGACGGCAAGTTCAATAAAAAGTGTGTAAAAAAATGTATCCTCAATTTTAAGTTCCAAAACTCAACGTGAAGCTCTTAACTGTCAATCCCCGCTGCTGGAGGTGGCTTTCCTGGCACAATTGGAGAGGTTGGAAACCGTGGGCTGCCGTGGTGCCACCTCTGTGCCATTGTGAAAGAGCACCGCTTGCCAACTCTCATACACATTTGACTTTTTTTTATTTTTCCCATTACTCTTTAACCTCTAAGAGGTTTGCCCACACAATACCAAACATTCGTGTGGCTTCTCGCATTAAACATAGCTGAGTAATCAACCATGCTCAAACAGGTTTGATGGGGCTACTGCGGAGCCACATTGTGCGTGGTGCAGCAGGATCTATTGTCATACTGTACTTCTATACCCTCACAAATGCTTCCCACCTTCACAAACCTGCAATGGCTAGCGTGGTGAAGTATGGTCATTATAGCCCTCACAAACTGCACAGGCAGGGAAAGGCTCTCAGCCAGCAGTAAGATTGACAAAAGGGCTATAGATTCAGATGTTCTACATTTAACGCTAAGGCAATGCTATCTTCTGCCAGATCCCACAGTTAAACACACAGAGGACACCCAACCTCCAAGATTTACCCGACCAATATCCCACAATATGCTACAATATGCTTTTATGTATTTCTCATTGGTCGCTGGACTTGTGGAGAATGCGCCACCAACTCCCTACATACACAAAGACAAGATTAAGATACCCCGTGTAGCCTCTAACAGACTTTGGGAGTAAGTGCTGTCACTGCGCAGCTATAAAGGCTGGCATGGCCCACGAGAGGGTGGTTTGGTGCACACACTACTCCGATTCCAATCATAGTAACTGGCCCTCTTCCATTCTGCACACATTTCCTACCCATCACAATATTTTTTTCCCCAAACATATGTCCAACACTTACCTGCAATAGTTTATTCTGGACTTTTGCCTTGCTTATACTGCCTTGCCACCAACTACTTAACGTCAATCTCAGACACCTCTGTTCAAATGCCAATGACTTTTTATCGAACTGCTTAGAGTCTGGCTCTCTGTTCCACACAGTGATACAGGTAGGACTTCTGCTACAATACCTATTTTTTTACTCTCAGTCTTACCCCTCCTGTCTTCCAAAGTGGATTCCACAACCCATCAAAAACCTACTCTGCTAAAGAGTGCACCTCTTGACTTCCTTCTACTGTGACTTGCGATCCTACTCCAGGAGTCCCATTTCTAACAACCACCATCACATTTTGATTTAAAGCTTTCGTGACTGCAGTAATTCATATTCTTAGTTTTTTCGGTAAAGTCACGTTGAAGAGAAACAACAAAATCATAAAATATATATATAAAACAATAAAAAATTCTCACGACGTTTCGACCATAACTCAAACGGTCATTCTCACGACGTTTCGACCATAACTCAAACGGTCATCTTCACACCTGAAGATGACCGTTTGAGTTATGGTCGAAACGTCGTGAGAATTTTTTTATTGTTTTATATATATTTTAATATTTTGTTGTTTCTCTTCAACGTGACTTTACCGAAAAAACTAAGAATATGAACCACCATCACCTTTGTCTTCTGAAGCTTTTCTTCAGACCCGAGTGGTCCAGTGCCTTGCCTCAATGCCTAAGACCGCCAACAACAGTCCGAGCCAACAAACCTTCACCATCTGCACACTCCAAGTAAAATTAATCACACCTGTAATTACTCCTCAGTTTTCTACTGTTACACGAACCTCATTCATGGTGTTCGTGCATACAGGGTCAAGCACAACATTCAACAATCAGTTCATTCGGATGTCTCACCACCTAGTCATACACAGGCTTGAGTCCCATCACACGTGTTTTTAAAGGGCTGACATCTTACTTCAGGTGCCATAACCTGGCAGTTCCCACAGAACAATTCAGCAGTCATAAGCCCGTTTATAGTCTTCACACACTTGACAGTACTATAATATAACTAAAATATAGTTAATACTGTTATACTCTTTAGTTCTTTCAGTAAAGTCACCTGAGGACGGTTGCTTGTGTGGTGCTAGAAACGTCGTGATGTATTGTTTTTTTCTACCGACGTGACTTTACCGAAATAACTCAAGAGTATGAATTTCTGCAGTCACCAAAGCTTTAAATAAATATTAATACTATTATAGCAATTAATATTTATGCAGCGATTTACTGATATGATATCCATTTGAGTTTTTCTCCTGGACCAATGCAAGCTGTGCAGCAATGGTAACCCTAGCTATTCCTTGTACAGTATTATCTTGATCGAAGTCAGAGAATAAAGACACTCAGCCAACAAGGCCCCTCTTATTCAGTTACCTGATAAATATTTTATTCTATCCTCTACATTGAATGTTGTTTTCTTTTGGAACTTTTTCATATCGAGATAAAAAAGATATGATTTTTAAATTGATAGTTGAACAAATCTTAATTATTGCAGTTAATTCAAACATTAAACACTTTTAATATACATTTCAAGTTTAATTCTGTTTTCACAAACATGATATTAATAATACATTAAACAAAAACTAAATACTAGTATGCCACAATAAAGCTATATTATAGCAAATACACAGCCTTATCTGGCCAATAAAACGTAGCGTATTTATCCAAAGCAATGGAGTAACGATTGCTCAACTGGCTCTAGTGACAGAACGGCCCAAGTTATATGACATACTGTATATCAAAAATATATGAAGGAGATATATTAGCTTAAAAGAGCCATCAAGAAAAGACACTCAAACAGGGACATTAGATTAGCTCTTCGGTGTGTTTTGGGTTTGTCCTCATGCTGTTTTGTTCCACGTTCTAGAAGCTTCTCTGGGAATTGAAATACGGTTCAGTCTGATAAGACACACAAGAGCTTTACATCATAACTGAAAAAAATCTTCGCAGTAGGAACATAGGATGTAAGAGAAGGCAGAATTGTATCATTAGGACATACATATATGTAGTGGGTTCATTTGAGACACACACTTGACTTAGGAGGCAACACGTTTATTCTCTGACCACAACGGGGTAACTCTATAAACGTACAACGGGATAACTATATAGTGGTAACCACCACGGGGTAACTATATAACCGGGTCAGGTCAGTTAACACACTGCCTGACCCACAATGCCGAGCGTGAAGACCGGATACCGAAGAGACGTAGCACGGCGGGTTCCATTCCAGAAGACAGCCCTGATCGGCTCTCGGGACCTCCCTTTTATGCCCCTGAGCGTGGCCTGGCTCCGCCCTCAGCCACGACCCTTCTGGATCCTCCCAGTAAGTTCTGGCACCATACATCATGTGTCCCTCTCGCCACCTTTAGACCACATTCTTACCCTGTCCTGGTCACGTGCCCTCTCGGGTTCAACCAAACTGTCATGTCCTCAACTACCCTCTCTTCACTTGATACAGCAATTTTGCTGTGACAGTTTCCAACTGAAGACGGAAGCTTGTGTTGCCTCCGAGACGCCGTGATTTAATTTAGTTGCTTTCATTTATTTTATTTTTGTTTTACCTACGTGACTTTACCGAAAAAGCCAAAGAGTATGAATCCTTGCAGTCACGAAAGCTTCAAATCTAGAAATCTAGAATTACCCTCTCTCTGACATTCACCAGAACTATGCCTCCTAGGGCCCCCCCCTTCCATACCACAACATACTCTGGTGTCAGAGAGAGGCTCTTACACTCGCAGATCTACTCTTCTATCAGTAGCTGGTGCTAAACGCAATAGTGACCCAATATACATGACTACATATTAACCTTATGGCGGTACCCTAGGGTACCATAGTACCCTGGCTCTCGCATAATGTCCGTGATGCAGTAATTTTTAGTCTGTTAATGGTCGGCGATGCAGCAAACGACTCATCTCGACGAGCTGTACATGATGCACGATGGTGCATACGAGCGTTCAGGGTTTCAGCGCAATCGTCCTCGCTATGTTTCGACATCGCGAAGTAGCACTGATTTCGGATTGATTGGTACCCCAGTTGCGGAGTTAAGTACACCCCTGGAAAAAAATAGTGTCCCACAAATCAAATATGTAATTGCCTCGGCCATTGTGTATTATTAGGTACCCCGGAATACCGCCATTCGGATCATATACATAATAACTTTAGATGCTTCTGATTGGACAAGCCAGTAAATGGATCCTAAAACATGCTAAAAGATGCATATTCCCCCACACATGCACACGTACATATAACAACAACAACTGCCATTCACCACTAAGTGGCGGTGATGTCACCACTGTGCTTGTGCCAGGCTATGTGCATGTTGAGACCACGTGAAGTGCCGAACGCCCACTGGCAGGAGCTCACGGGGCAGGCCCAGGTGCCACTGGTCGATTGACTGAGATGAGTGGCCGATGCGCCACCCGTGCCCCCTACTTGCCAACTTGCTGTGCTTGAGCCACCCAACACTCCGCTCATTGTTGTGAGCGTCGCTCCTCCGCCCTGCGTTGTTGTTGGAGGGCGACTGTCTCCAACTGCCCAGTAGCATCCTCCACGAGCCTCCTCCACAGAGGCCGATCTTGACACTGCTAGTACCAGTCATCGGCAAGTCCACTCAACTCCACATCCTCCTGTACCACATCACTCCATCTCTTCTCCAGCCCATGCCACACACGTTTAGCCCCCTCTATCTGGCCAAACAAAAGCTGTTTAGGCATGCGGTGGCTGGGAATGCAGGCAATATGACCCAGCCAACGTAGCCTTGCCTGCTGAAGGAGCTCACCGATGGGACTTTGTCCAGATATTTCCAGGATTTCTAACCAGCAAATATATTCCATTAGGGGGTTCCACGTTTCGCAAGTGTAGAGAAGGGAAGGCATGACTGTGGCTAAGAAGACCTGAAGCTTTGTGTGGAGCGACAGACCAGGTAGCTTCCACCGATGAAAAGATGCCGCTCGACTGATTCGGAGTGAGATCTCTGCTGTCAAACCGTAGCCGGTCATAAGCACACTGGCCAGGTATGGGAAACGCTCCAGTCTCTCCACAACTGCCCCATCACCAATTGGGAGTTGTGGGAGTGGAGTGTCCGATGGTACAAAATACCCACGCAGGTGCTTAGTTTTGGTAGGGCTGATGGTAAGGCCCCACCTCTTAGTGGCACACTCCAGGTTCAGCAGCAGCGCCTCCAACCAATAGGGAGCCATCCCTTGACTACACCCGGGCATCGATCAGCCTCCCATTGTATTTGTACCAGATGGATATTCCTCTGGTACAGCACACACTCGCACGCATGTACCATTAGTGCCGAAGATATGCTCAGAAAATGTCCATGAGCATCACCATGTTTTATGACATGTGAGTTAGCCAGGCACACACACTGGTGACAGGGGGAAAAAAATCACAATTTGGCATTATTGTAGTGAAGGCAATTGCATAACAGGATAATTCCCCGTATCTGCAACCCTATTAACAGGCAACTCCTGTTATCCATCAGACTGAGTCCATGAAAACTCCAATTATGTGTGACGCTATTTTTATTATTATCCACAGTTATCCACTTATATCCCATCCTGCTTTCCAGAATTGCTTCCTATTATCTCTGAATTGTTTGCAGATAAGGAGAGTCCAATGGAAAATGTGTTCTATTGTCGACAATTTGTGAATGGAATAATTTTGTAGATAACACTGCAGATAATAGGATCTGCTGTTTCTTACCGTATACCGAATTATAAACCCACTAATGCAAAAGCTGATGTAGGGATCCTTAAAATGATTTCTACTATAAGCAGGGGGCTGTGAATAATTGAAAGTATTTTAAGCAGATTTTTTTTTTCGAACTTCAGTTGTCTTAGAAGAGAGTGACTTAAATGTATTATGAATTTGATTTTACATATTATCCATACGCAGATAAATATATTTTTTACAACCTTTTGTCAACCTTCCGTTTTGGCAATGCAATTTTGCATGAATATATTTATGAATATATTATAAATAAATATATTATAAATATATTCATTGTATAGACAGAATAAATATGTATACAAGCAAACACAAGCAGTGGAAACACAGCAAACACACTGTATAAAACATAACATTCTATGCTGTTTGCATAATCTGTAAAAAAAATAATTAGGTCAAAATATGGGTGATCACGAATAATTACAAGTGAATTGTGTTTCCTAAGAAGTAGTTTGAATTTCTGAAAGCAACGTTGTAATTTGAAATATCAACAAAACATACTTTACATATTGAACTGTCCAATTAACATTTTTTTGACACTTTTGTTTGTGGCTAAACAAGAATATTTATCGGGAGTTATGAATGCAACCTGTACAGGCAATCTAGTCACCATTTGTAATAACACTTTAAAAAAATATGAGATAAGGGCAAAACACTGTCACTCTTAACCCTGCACATATAACACCCCAGCAAACACATAAAATGTGTTGAATTATTACCCACCTGCAAAACAGGTATTTTCATTTCTAAAATAATTTGGACAAAAAATATCTTGACTGTGGCAGTTGCAATTTAACCTAATCATGATTACACTTTTTCAAACTACACGTGACTTTTTTTTAAATGTGTGAATATTATGCAAATATAAATCAACTATAACCCACGGAAGTGCGAAAGGAATTTAAGATAGTCAACAATAAAACAATAACAGTCAGTCAAATATTTTCCTTAAAACCAAGTGACACATTTTTGCACCGCTAAAGAATTAGAATGCTAAAGAATCATTATGGCAATGCAAACACTACACCAAACAACAAAATGGTAAATCCTTTTGAGATATTTTTTGTCCAATAAAGTCAAATCACAGGCTGCTAAATTCATACCATTAACCTCAAGAAAATGTCAGTGCTACCACCACGACGGAGATGTAGCAATGGGATCAGCTCACGTGTATGAGTGAGGATTATACCATCACAGGACCATGGGGGGTAGTGACACTGTGGGGAGGCATCCAGCATTATGTAGAACATGGCCTATGTACATTTTTGACTCCTGTGGCCACTAGACACTGCACCATCACCATATGCCAGAAATATTTCCCAAAGTGAATCACGAACCCGATTCATGACAATTGGTTGAGTCACGGAGCTGGCATATCATTGCATGCCGAGTGTGCATAGAACTGATACAGTAACTTCATCACACAATTCAGGTGTTGGGGGATATACTATTTCCAGTGGCAGAGCATACACATGTTTATATCACCTGCAGTATGCATTCCGATATCATAGAGCTTAATACAGTATATAAAATGATGTCGTTAATGATAACAGCGTTTTAATATTATTTAAGGAATGCCTAACCATTCCCTTATCTAGCAAGATGCCATACACCTTTATTAGCTGCATAATCAAATATATAAATAAAAAACTGTTAAGCACGTAATTCATAAAGAAGGAAAACAATACATCACTATTTGAAACCCAGAGACATCATTCACATCGTGTTGGAAATTAAATTTGACTATATCCCTCTAGTGTCACATTTGATGTACATTCTTTGACCCAGCTGATCTACGTATTATAACTTGAAAAGCATTATACCCTTGGGGGAACATAACATTAATTTATAGAAAACAAAGTTATAAACCAAGCTAGATTTCACATAGACAAAATTACTTTACCTTGCAATTAATTTATACATTATTTTATAATTGACAAAAAGTTATAATGGTGGTCTCATGCTAAGGATTCCGTTGTTAACAAAATTGTAGAAAATTTGTATATTTGTACATTTATTTGAAACTGAATGTCTGCATTTTCCAATAGTTTTGATTATTCTTATTAAATTATTGAGTGCCACATCAATTGATTAAGCATAGTATTTTCTGCACACAGCCTTAGGTCATATTAGTACAATATAATTTGGTGATTTGGCCTTTAGTGGAGAAAGCAGTCCCGGCTCCTGCTAGCCATGGAAACAAATGTGCACCCCATGAGGCCCTGAAATTTCACAGCTCTGACTCACAACGCATAATGATGCTTACACTGACAACACCATCATTCAACTGCCAAATGTCACCTTTCAGGCCCTGTGCTGTAGCATTTCTCTCCGAGTCAGGATGCAATAGACTGCAAGAACAGAAAAATGTCTCACTTGTAGGAAAATAGGTTGCCACTAACATATGATGTTCAAGAGTTACAAATTAATGGGAAATTATATAAAGTGGTAAGTTCGAATGATATGGAACCCTAACATTGTTCTCTCAAACTGCTTTTTGTGCTTAGTTTGTGGTCCTTCTCCACACTTCCGATTAGCATGATTGGTTGACAAATGCCGCCACCAATAGGTCATTCTTTTATTTATTTATTTATTTCTAGACCTCTTCTGCGTTGACTGTACTTATTGGCGACCAGTTTTCCGATCGACTTTTCTTTGTTCAGGAATTGGTAGAAAAACTTGTATCTCGAAGCACTCCTGTCTGACTCTCATCCACACTTACGAAACGATTGGGTAGCCATCTTGGTTGTTCATCATATTCACTACGCTAAAGAGCTTTCATTTTCCTTAGTCTCTCATTCTGGGTCACCTATACATTGACTTCTCACCTTTCTTCCTCTGAAGCAGTGGTTCTTAACCTGGGGTGTATGCACCCCTCGGGATGCGAGATGCTCTTTCTGGGAGTGAGAGACATGCCAGATCTTTTTAGAAGGTAAATCATGAAAACACAATTTAAGCACGGGCACGTAAGCACAACTACTTTGTTTCATCAAACCTTTGTATTCATTAACAATACAGTGTTTATACAATTGAGAACCAAAGAGGTGCAAATCTGCAGTAAATGTTAAGAACCACTGATCTAAAGCTTCTTGGACATTAAAGTAAATTCCACTAAATTTTGATTTAAAGCTTTCGTGACTGCAGGGATTCATATTCTTTGTTCTTTCGGTAAAGTCACATAGAAGGGACACAATAAAATAATAAAAATATAAAACAATAAAATTCTCATGACGTTTCGACTGCAACACAAGCAATCAAATTTTCTTGTTGTGGTTTTCACACCTCACGAAACGTCGTGAGAATTTTGTTGTTTTATATTTTTATTATTTTATTGTTTCCCTTCTATGTGGCTTTACCGAAAGAACCAGGAATATAAATTCCACTATTTGAGCATTTGCTACTTCCTTCTTTGCAATCTCCCCTGCTGTGAAATATTCCTAAAATCTTTATTAAAATTGAACATCTGCAATTTCTCAATATCATATATTTAACATTATGTAATATATATTGTAGTGCTGAGAAACGAAGGAGCTCTACCTTGGAAATCAAACGGAAGCACTTGAACTAAAGATAATCAACATTGGGGAAAGCACAATATTAGCTAGTGGAGTTACACAATGGCGATGTCAAGGTAGCGTCACCAATTTAAAACTCGTGTGCCAATGCTGTCACAATGCACTGCATGAGCAGAATTTGTCCAGCATTAATTTGAAAGTCAACTTTTTATTTTTAATCAACAAATCCCATATCTATTTAAAAATGGTTTTCGTAAACAACCAATGGCTGTTTTAACACGTAGGCTTTCGCGACCAATATCATCCATAATAGATGTTTTTTGGGTTTGATCGCGTAAATATATAAATGTGTCGTTAAAACCCGCCACCACCCGACACAGCCAACCAGTAAGGGTTGTCACGTAAACAGAACGTGGCCAATTCGTCACTAGTACAGCACACCGTTGTGTTGGAGAGCCAAGCCACAACATTTACAAACTGAGTATGACGTTTCGCCAGTAATTAAAACTAGCTTCATCAGGCGACAGCCAGATGTGTGGAGAAGTCTAACTATTTCGTTTGTTATATAGAGGCGTAGATGTGTTGACCACCCTTCTGCGCTCTTGCACAATGATGTGGGTGGGGGGGGGGGATTACTGAAGCAACGTACATTATGCATGTGCATTATGCGAGCCCTTTTAACTTGTCCTTTCTGTCTATTGTGTTTATGAAAATAGCCCTACCAACGGTAATCCTTATTGAAGCATGCTGCCCTTTGTAGGCATGCAATTCCTGATCAAACCAAGGGCATCAAAACCACCAAGACTTTATGGGCGACAAAAAATTCACATAACTGATGTCCCATAAGACCCATAGTTAGTACAATAGGCTCTGCCACGTACAAATTAGCACAATACGTAGCGAAACAAATACAGCCCTACATCGGTAGGACCTCTTCGTTCATCAAAAACTCTGAACATCTCGTAAATATAATTAAAAATATTAAGCTTAATCCTAATGATATTCTCGTAAGTTTTGATGTGACCTCTCTGTTCACGAAGATTCCGGTCAACGAGTCAATTAAATTGCTCACTCTGGTAACGAACAAAGGTTTAGCCAAAGACATCCCAAGACTAGCTGAACACTGTCTAAAGAACACTGACTTATTGTGGCAAGGTGACTTCTATAAACAAAAGGAAGGAGCAGCAATGGGCTCTCCTTTGTCTCCTGTGATTGCGAATTTGTACATGGAAGATTTAGAAACAAAAGCAATAGCTTCAAGCACACTAAAACCATCTGCTTGGTTTAGATATGAGGATGACACATTGGTGGTCTGGCCACACGGCAAAGATACACTGAACGCCTTTCAAAATTATCTCAACTCGCAAAACCCATCCATCCAGTTCACCATGGAAGTGGATGCTGACAGAACTTTACCATTTCTGGATATTCTGCTCGGACGGGGTAGAAATGGTAAAATAACACACGGCGTTGACCGAAAGAAAACGCATACTGACGCATATCTGAATGCAGAGTCACACCATCACCCCGCACAGAAATCTGCTCTTATCAAGACGCTCATTTATCGAGCTAAGAAAGTGTCAGAGGGTGACAGTCTGAGAAGTCAAATTCAACATGTTAAATAAGCACTGCAAATGAACGGTTACAATGATGCACAAATCAACAGGGCATTGAATACCAAAACAAATCAACTAACAAGAGCATTGAAACTGCCCAAGTAATTAAAACGATAAAAAAAATACCGTACATTGCGGGAGAACTGATAAACTAGCCAGATGTTTGGAAAAACAAAACATCCGAGTCAGATTTAGCATGGTACATAAAATACAGAATTTAATATCTGGTACAAAAGATGTATTATCGAAGCTATCAACAGAAGGTGTGTACAGGATTAACTACACCTGTGGTAAATGTTATGTTTGGCAAACAGGACGAATGATCAGCACGAGACTAAAAGAACATCAGAGAAATATTAAATTCTCCCAAATGCAACTCTTAGCAGTAGCAGAACACGCGTGCCAGCAAGGACACAATTGATTTTGATAATGTTGAAGTTTTGTGCAAAACTAGCTACTACTGGCCAAGACTAATTAGAGAATCTATCGCAATTTTAAGAAATCAAAATAACTTTAACCGTTCGGATAGCTACCGTCTTAGTGCTGCGTGGAAGCGAATCATCAAATGCTACATTACTTAAATGCATGCCAACAAAGTGCAGCGTACTTCAATTGCATTACCGTTGGTAGGGCTATTTTAATAAACACAATAGACAGGAAGGACAAGTTTTAAGGGCTCGCATAATGCACATGCATAATGTACGTTGTCTCAGTAATCCTGCCCAAATATGGCAGTCACCTGATGAAGCTAGTTGTAATTACTGGCGAAACGTCGTACTCAGATTGTAAATGTTGTGGCTTGGCTCTTCAACACACCGGTGCGCTGTACTAGTGACGAATTGGCCACGTTCTGTTTACGTGACAACCCTTACTAGTTGGCTTTGTCGAGTGGTGGCGGGTTTTAACGACACATTTGTATATTTACGCGATCTAAACAATAGCTGTTCATGTTTTAATGAATGTGTGAAGTCTGCCAGACTGCAACGTGGCCTCACAAACAGCGAGTGTTGTTGGTGTGGAGCCATCAGTGCAGGAAACGGGCTGCACTGCGAACGGTTTTGATCAGGAGCGCTGATCAAAACCGTTCACCCCAGTCCGATCTTCAAGAGATGCTGGGCACAGATAGTCCTTGCAGTCAAACAGAACGGCATGAAAATGAGAGCGACACCCGAATGAGTTTGGAGCTGCTGGGTGCTATTTCCACTGTGGGGCTTATAACGTGCAGACAGGTCCATTGCTTGTCGCAGTGTTGGATTATGGACCATGGTTTATTGTGCTCAGTGGGTGAGGTGTCCCACATGATATTTGATTGGAATACATACCAGGGCAGAAATAGAGGTATTACAGGAGAGGCTGAAAGTCAAACTTGAAAAATGTAAGTAACCGTAATGATTCTGGAAGTATTATTTCAAGAAATATGTGACCAAACAATGGGTTGTGGTACCCTGCCATATAGCTGCAATGTAGATAGTATACTACATTTTTATATATATTTTACATGTTAAATGACTCAAGGAATATAATCAGCAATCCGTTGCGAATTAAATCATTTGTCTACCATTACCGCAATGATCTAAAATAGCCTTTGTGAGGACAATCCGATGAAACGAAGAATACTGCAAGTAGGATTAACTAATACATCCTCAATGCTGTCAATCTAGATTAAATCACGAACAAAGACATACCGTAGAAATGTTTTTCACTATCTGATTCGCCTTTCCTCTTCTACAGCACAAGTCTTTAAATGAACCTATTGTGCGGGCTCTTCTGTCAAGAGTCAGATATGATTGTTATCATGCGATTTCTGATTTTGGAAATCCCTCATAAGGGCATTGCTCACAATACAAACATCTGAAAACAATGTCACTGGCGCATTTCATATCATGTACGACTTAATGCATTTGTAATTATTATGATTATTTAATGTCTCTGGCCATAACTTTAGAAAAAATATGAATGAGCAACCCATTATATTATTCCACTATCTTTTGCAAAGAAAGAATCCAATGTTTAGACATTTAAATGTCACCGACTTACAACTCAGCCTCAGCCACGCTGGGAGTTGTGTCCATACGCATGCTATTTATGTATTCCAGGCTCTGCAGTAAAACTGACGAGCACAAGTCAGTGGAGACAGGTGGAATGTGAACCTCGATTGTCACTCTCAATCACATTTCAAGGAGTGCATTGGCAGTACATTATCGTCGACAAACGGGGCTGTTTTGAAGAATAACCATTTCACAAAACATTGGCTTATTGTATTTTTCAATAAGGCAGTGTTTTCATTTAAAATAGATTGTTGTGTTAGGCCACGTAATGATCTGGCCAAATGTGTCGTTCAAAACCTGCATCACCTGACAAAACCACACAAATGTACGTATGTATGTTAATCTTCTTTCGCACCGTACGTAATTGTACTAATCAGAGGTTTTGCCACGCATAAGTTTAAGGACATTCTTCAACAACAATACAATTTAGCAACTTGATAGGAAGAAAAAAACAGGTAATCAAAATAACCATGTAACCCTGACCTGGCCTCTAAAGTAGGGCACATAACATAATTGGAACGACAAATAAGATTAACCTAGACACATTATTTGCTGATGCTGCATTGGCAGTGATGTACAAAGCACAATCAAAAAATCAACACATTCGTCAATAACACTGCCTTAAAATGAAGTATAATCATATGGATGAAACATCCATGCGTTATGATGGACTATTGCCTCAAAACGTCGCCTATTATATATTTTCCTATGAAGGCAGTCTTATTGACGAATGTGATTCGTCGTCAGATTGAAACTACATATTAACCATTTCAAATTTACGAACGGTAATATTCAAATTTATGTAAACCAATGATTAACACTGTATACATTCATAATAAAGGTTTTTGGGTTAGATCGCGTTATTTATAAATGTGTCGTAACCCTCCACCACCCGACATGGCTAATCAGCAAAAAAAGTGTCACGTTGACAAAAGACAAATAGTTCACTACTTCAGCCCACCGGTGTGTTGAAGAGTGAATCCACAACATTTACAGTTTGAGTACGACGTTTCGCTGTAATTACATCCAGCATCATCAGGCAATTCGCCAAAATGGTAAAGCCCTCACTTGCTCCCGGTCTTAAATAGAGCAGCAGGGTGACGTCATCATTTAACTCATTCAGGTGCAGTAATTATATAATCGATTGGTAATCAGTCAATGAGTATGATTAGTAATGAGTTGTAATGTGTGTTATTGTGAATATATGCTACGTTAGTAATCCGTTAATTAGTATGTGTTTCCCCTATAAGGAATTGTAATATGTATTATTTAACCAAGCCACACTAAGCCTATAGCTATCAGAGCGATTAAAGTTATTTTTATTTCTCTCAAATTCAATGGATTCTCTAATTAGTCTTTGCCAGTAATAATTCGTTTTACACAACACTTCAACATTATCAAAATCAATTGAGTGTCCTTGTTGACAAGCATGGTCTGCCACTGCCGACAGTTGTGTTTGAGATAATTTAATATTTATTTGGTGTTCTTTTAGTCTTATGCTGATGTTACGTTCCATCTGTCCAATATAGCATCTGCCACATAAACAATTAATCCGATATACACCTTCTGTTGATAATTTAGGTAATTTGTCTTTAGTGCAAGATACTAGTTTTTGAATTTTGTGTACTGTGCCAAATCTTACTGTAATGTTTTGCGTTTGCAAAACACGGGCTAATTTGTCAGTTACTCCTGCGATATATGGAATTTTAATTGTTTTAACAATCTGATCGCTTTCAGCAGTGTTGCTTTACGATCGTGATTTGGCATTCAGTGCTCTGTTAATTTGAGTATTATTGTAGCCATTCTGCCGTAATGCTTCTTTAACGTGTTTGATCTCTCTCACTAGACTTTCACCGTCTGACACTGTTTTAGCCCGATGTATGAGCATCTTGATAAGAGAGGATTTCTGAGCTGGATGATGATGCGGATCTGCATTCAGATAGGCATCAGTGTGCGTTTGCTTTCTGTAAACGCTGTGTTATTTTACCGTTTAGGCCATGTCAAAGCAACATATCTAGGAACGGGAGTGTGTTATTCACCTCCATTTCCATGGTGAACTGGATGGCCGGGTTTTGTGCATTAAGATAATTTAGAAAATCATTAAGAGTATCTTTACCATGTGGCCAGACAACCAAAGTGTCATCCACATATCTAAACCAAAACGATGGTTTTAATGTGCTCGAGACAAGTGCTCGTATTTCAAAGTTTTCCATGTACAGATTTTCTATAGCAGGAGATAAAGGAGAGCCCATTGCTGCTCCATCCTTTTGTTTAAAGAAATCCCCTCTCCATAAGAAGTGTTATTTAAACAATGGTCAGCAAGTTTCGGAATATCTTTTGGTAAACCTGTATTCTTTACTAGTGTATCAAGTAATTTAAGTGATTCGTTCACTGGAACGTTAGTGAATAGAGAAATCACATCAAAACTTACCAGAATATCATTAGGATTAAGTTTATCTTTAATCACATTCTCAAGATGTTCTGAATTTCTTATGAATGAAGATCGCGAAAGCCTACGTGTTAAACTGACTGTATACATTATTCATTATACATATGTGCTCATGAATATTCTAGCCTGTAGCTGAATATCATGATTATGTTGTGTTTGTTCATTATTCTAGATTTGAAGTTGTCGTGACTGCAGGGATCCATACTCTTTGGTTCTTTCGGTAAAGTCACGTATATTAACCAGGTAAAACCTTAAATGCTTTATGGCGTTGCCTTCATATCCGCATCTCCAGTTTCTGTTCAACCTCCCACACCCAGCCCCGCCCACTCCCAGCCCCACCCACTCCCTGCCCCGCCCACTCTCAGCCCCGCCCACTCCCTCCCCCGACATTTTGTCGTTGCTCGCCCTTTAAACCCTTCTAGCTGCTCTTCACTCGGCAGCGCTCCATTCCCCCTACCCCACCCCCTCTCTGTGTCTCCTCCCTGGCTCCCCCCCCCACCCTCTTCTTACCTGTATAGCCTCTTTCATCATCAGACCTCCTTTGCCAGTACCAAAATGTATTAATAGGTTTTCCCCCTTTTTTCAGGCAACAAAACTGAAAATGGGAAAAAAACCCTATTATTACATTTTGGTACTGGCAAAGGAGGTCTAATGATGTAGGTGCTCACCCCGAGCCCTCATTACTTTGATAATGCATTGTCTTTGAGCTGTGTGACGCCTTTTGGCGTCATCTGGTCGAGCACCAATTGGGTCGAGGCTCAAAAGAAAGCCGTCCCTTGGTGTACACCAATCAGTTTCAAGGACAATGCATCATATATTACCATAGTATGTTTTTTGTTTGCATTTTGACTGCAGGTATTGTGGTTAATGCAGACATGAATCCTTGTAAAGAGGTTTCAGTTTTGTTGCCAGAAAAAAGGGGAAAACCCCTATTATTATATAGCCTCTTGTTACAGCAACCCTTTTGCCCACTTCGCAATTGTTTCTTGCTGTGGTTGTCCCACCTGATGACGGACGCTTGTGTTGCGCCCAAAACGTCGTGATTTAATTTCTTTTGTTTTATTTTATACCTACGTAACTTTACCGAAAGAACCAAAGAGTTTTGTTCATTATTGTTTTGTTTTTACTGAATACTTTGGTTATTGCCAACGAACTTACAAAAATAAACTCCTGTCCCGTCTGTATTGCTGAACTTCTTTCATTAACGTACGTAGCCAACCGGGCTATTCGATCGCATTCACAGTAACTTATTTTCTAAACCACTCCCGATACAGTCATTATCTTCTTTAAAATTGCGAATCTGAGCATGGAATTTCCAGTGTTTGACCTTCTAAATATTTGAGAAACCCAACAAATAACATTTGTTGGGCAGTGTCACTTCTCACATGGCAATTTAAACCCCAGTTCGTATACATTTTTTTTTACTTTAAAAAAATAGATCTGAAAAACATGTTCTTTAATTTTCCATTTTCTCTCTTACATTGTCCACATTTATGCATTAAGCGCACATTATAATATAATTACATTAAAATATGAACACTGCGTTTCATTATTAACATTTGCCCAAATATCGGCTGCTTCATTAAATGCAGCCAACAATGCGTTTCATATGCACGGATTTGTCTCATCTTCTGCCCCTCTGCTGCTTCAAACCATTTGCCTGAATAAATTATCTGAACCTCAATTTCTTCCGATACTGTGACGTTTAAATGTGTCCAGCCATGTGGTTGCTGTCCAACAGTGAGCAACCTCAGTTGTTTAGCACAGGTGAATCCTATTGATTTACCACTGATGTGGACCCAATAGACATGGCTTAATGTTTCACAAAATGCCAATAAACACATATATACATTTACTTTGATCGGCTCAATTATAGGCTGGATGAGTATAGTCAAGGCATTATTTAGAATGAGACTGTATATTCAAATAAATATATACACCCACGCTAAAATCGTTATTCAGTTCGCTTTTAAATTAGTGTTGTTTATGTACATTGCCAGCGTGAATACAATTACTAATTATAATATACAGGGTGAAATTATATATATTGTGGGAACATATGTTAGCTAAAGCCTTGTATAGCGCAATAAAGATCGTCAATAAAAAAATATATTACGGCAATAAATGTTTATTGCTGTTGGACGTTGTAAAGCTGTGGTAGTCTCTAAAACAAAATTACATTCACAGTAATTGCTTCACAACAGCCAGATTATCATCAGTCATGTTCTATACATTGCTAGATGAAGGTCTCCCAAAGCGATTGCCACATCTTGTGTTCTCGCGATATAACAATCCATCTGCCGACTGTGCATAATTTCATCGCGTCTTCTCCGCAATACTGATGATGCACCTCCGATTAGCACGGTTGGCTACGTACGGTGCCAAAGAAATTCAATGTACAAGTTCAACGTACAGCAGTGGACATCCTTTGAGGTGTGTCCCCTCTTTTATCACAGGACATCTGTGAAAAATAGCTTCATAGCTTATCGAATTCTTCCATTCCAAATTATTATTTTTTTACTGCCACCCTATCATTGGTCTCAAATCACGGACCATTATCCCTTCTAGTGATGTGTGCTGCCCAACCTTCATTACTTTTATTCGTAGTCAATATAATGTCTCTAGCTAGCATTTGTTCTCTCACCCATGTAATTCCTCTTCCTGTAGCTCAGCATAAGTCCGAGCGTACACTTTTTGCATGATTAATGGCACACGATTGTGTTGCATGTTTTCTTCATCATGTTATAGCAAGTAACTCATTAAAAAGGGCTGTTTAATGCACTCTGGTATGCTGCGTTTTATTATTGAGTTCAGTTTTCCAAAAGCACTCCAAATGTTATCACACACACACCTCTTTTTGTCAACATTTTGATCCTGGCCCATCTTCAATAATGTTAGTATTCGTATTCAGTATGCATACTCTGTTGTGTTTTCCAGTTGTGTCCTGTTCACAGATATCTCCAATTATTTAGGGAAATAGTTGTGCATGATTTTTGCTCTTGTCAAATTCCAACTTTGTAGCCTTCTTTATTTATTCATATTAATTTCTTCAATTATGCCCCGTATTTGATTGTCATTGGTTTCTATATTTATTTAAAAAAAAAACATGTCATCACCATATATGAGATGGTTAATATTTTCTCAGTTTTTGTTCATGCCTTTATTTCCCGAGTCCTACTTTCTACAATCCAATTTTTGGAACAAATTAGCAGACTTATTTCCTCAATGTTTATGCAGAAATAAAATACCTCAATCGTAGAATGATGCGACAATCATTCTTCTATTCAAAAGCATGAACCAACCAACTTCAGGCTCACAATTATTCTACAGTTTGGCAGTATTTTTTGCTAATTTCTCTGCTGACACCAAGCAGATCAGGATGAACTGCAAGTGCTCATACCACAAATGTTGCAGCATTCGCTCTGGATCCAGAGACAAAAGAGGACCTTGTGGGAAAAAAAATATTATGCGCTGGGCGACAAGGTTTGCCAGGCCAAGTAAAGGCCTCTAAAGGACAACCGCGTCCACCTGGCCCAGTTGGAAGTGCTTGACCTCTTGGACCAGATGGAGGCCATGGTAAAACGGCCTGAAGGAGGGGGTGAGGGGCAAAGCGACACTGGGCCCACTAACCCCCCACCCTGCCCCAGGGAATCCTGGAACTCCAGCTCCAATGAACCGCATCTCTTGTACTAATGCCTCCAGTAGAGACTGCCACCACAAGTGGTCCCCACGGGTTACACTGTTGGTGGGGGGTCATTGTGCGTGTGGAATGGTGTGTGTCTGATGGCAATTCCCACCACATGCCACTCCAGTGCGAAGGGCAGTGTTTCAAGTGGTTTGAAAATGATGCTAAGAAAAATATACCCCGTAACAGTAATGTATGACAATTAAATACATTTTGACATAACATGTTCAAATGTTATGAGACCTCCTTTGCCAGTAACAAGATATAGGAATAGGTTGTACCCTTTTAACTGGCATTTTGACTGCTTGTGTTGTGGTTATTGCAAACATGATGCCTTGAATAAAGGTGTCAGTTTTTGTGCCAGTTAAAAGGGTAAAACCTATTCCTATATCTTGTTACTGGCAAAGGAGGTCTCATAATGTAAATGCTCACCCCGAGCCCTCAATACTCTGATAGTGCGCTGTTTTTGAGTTGTACGCCTTTTGGCGTCTTCTGGTCCAACACCAATGGAGACTAGGCTCTAAGAAAAGCCGTCTCGGGTGTGGACCAATCAAATTCAAGGACAGTGCATATTATTATCAGAGTTGTCTTTTTTGTTTGCATTTTGACTGCTTGTGTTGTGGTTATTGCAAACATGATGCCTTGAATAAAGGTGTCAGTTTTTGTGCCAGTTAAAAGGGTAAAACCTATTCCTATATGTTCAAATGTTGATTTGAAGCTTTTGTTACTGCAGGAATCCATACCCTATGGTTCTTTCGGTAAAGTCACGTGGGTGTAAAATAAAATAAATCACGAGGTTTCGGGCGCAACACAAGCGTCCGTCATCAGGTGGGAAAGCTTTCCCACCTGATGACGGACGCTTGTGTTCAATACACATTGTTTACTGCATAACGCAAGTCACAGTGGGAAGAGAGAAGGGTTGCGGTAGTAGAGCACTTTGAGTCCTTAGGCCGTAATGTCCATAATGGAAGGGGGCTGAGAGAAGGAAGTCAAGAGGCACTTTGCAGTGGCAGGCCAGGTGTGTGATGGGCAGTGGAAACCACTTTGCAAGAGATACGAATTAAGTCTTAACTGTATATGAAAGGGTACTCGATGTGGAAGTGCATTACTTGATGGATCAGAAAGATGGACCCTAACTAATCACCTCAAAAAACATGTTGTTGGCATTTTAGTACAGGCGTATGAGTTGGATGCTAGGAATTTTATTGCAAGACGGGATAAGCAATGCAGAAGTCCAAATGAGATCTTAGGAGGTGGGTGTTTTAGATACGATTAGGCAAAACGGTTGTGCTGGGTGGGACATGTACGTCGGTTGAGTGAGGGCCAATTGCCGAGACGAGCATTGAAGTGTTCGTCACACAACCAGTGACCAAGGAGGAAGCCCTAAGAGCTGTGAGGTGGGATATTGTTCGAGCATACCTTGGAGGTCGCGTGTCTGCTGTGCAGCAGCTCTGTGATCTGGTGGAATGTCGAAAGCTTTAGCGATGTGTGGTGGCATCAACAACTTTGACCATCATGTTATCTTAATCTTGACTGCATAACATATTTTAATGCATTTCATATACATTACATACTACATAATGGGTGCATTTAAAATGTATAATATATACATGTTAAATGTGACAAAAATACCACTATTAATGTAAGTATATCAAATGCTCTTTATTATATACCGAGCATTAAGCCATACAATAAACTGGGTTAAAAACTGCATTGCCTGAAACATATTTTTTAGCGAAGGTAACATTAAATTATTAATCAAAAGCACAATTTATGAAAACATGGTTCAGGTTGCGTTATCTTTACGATTGTTTTTTTTTATACAAAACTGCACAACAAATATTTTTTCTCCATCATATGGCACAATATTTTGTATTAAAGCACACATTTTTCATAGCTTGGTTAGCTTCAAACAAGGCAGATGAGCCTTATTCTTAAATATACTGGCTTTGTTCTTCTGATAGGTCACCCAGTAAAAGCCACTTGCATTGTAAAGTGTTGATCAATGAGAAAATCACCCTTTGCAGAGCCAGTGGAGTGTATTTACTCGAAATTTATCTCTCCTGGTCAGGCTCAACAACAGCAGCAGCAGAAAAGCATAATGAATTCCCTCCTGCATACATTCATACGAGTCTAACACAAATAAAAGCCGTTTCTGCTTTAAAAAAAATGTCCTAGTTATCATAGAAGTTCTCAACTAATGGTTTAACAGATTTTTCTTGTTATCACATCTTTTATAGACGGAACCAGATCACGGATTTTATGTAATGTGTTGAATCTGACCTGGATCTTGTGTTTATTCAAGATTTTGGAGATCATTTTTGTGATCCCCGCAATGTAGGGTAAAGTGATGATTTTGAAAGGCTCCTCAAGATGTGATTCTGGACATACCGTACCCTGCCGTCTACAAACTAAGTTGCCTCTGTGGTAGTAGTTACATTGGAGAAACCAAACGACATGTCTCGGACCGCATTCGTGAACACAAAGCTGACCTAAAACACGGTAGGACCAACACCTCGGCCGTGGCAAATCACTGTTATAATTCAGTAGACTCAAATGACATTGACTTCTCCAAGACAGAGGTTATTTTCAAGCCATCTGGCTACCATTAAAGATTTGTTCATGAGGCTATCCACATATACAAACACAGAGACAATTTCAACCGAGAAGATGGATTCTGGCTTAGCAATCATTGGAAGGATTTGATAAACCATTTCGGGTCTTAATTGATTGTTCACGCTTACGGTGGCTTTCAGACAGCATCCATTATTTTCGTCTCCCCCCTCCTCTTTTCTGAACATAGATGGACTCGCCCATTTGAATAACTGCCAAATCGCTCTCCGTGGTGCTAATGTTAAAAAAACCGCCACTTTTTTCAAATTTTCTTGCTGTGGGTTTCACACCTGATGATGATTGCTTCTGTTGCAGTCGAAACGTCGTGAGAATTTTATTGTTTTATATTTTTATTATTTTATTGTTTCCCTTCTACGCGACTTTACCGAAAGAACCAAGAATATGAATCCCTGCAGTCACGAAAGCTTTAAATCAAAAATTGTATGAACAATTAAAATGGCATTCCATTTAACGGTTAGTTTAGCAGAAGAACATTAGGGAATTTCCTGATTTAAAAAAAGACTTATCATTTACAAATAATTTTAAATAAAAATAAAATTGGAGGTAAAATGACTTCCCTACTCACAGAAATGTAATAAAGAGAAAACATGACTTCAGTATTTCCATGTTAAAATAAATATTCAGTCCACCTATCATGCCTGTTATTACTCACACCAGCCACCTCCATCATCCCATTAGGCCATAATCAAGCCATGAGCTGTAAAAAAAAATTACTCTGCAGGAGAAAAAAAACCCTAAACAAATCCTGAAATAAATCACCACTCCAATCATCAGACAAGCAGCATGAGTATCAGATAAATTATGCAATGAACATCACAAACACTTGAAATGTCTGACATTTCACATGAATTTATTCCAGCAATGCTTCTAAATCCCCAACACCTAGGTTTGGCTCATCTTTTTTTGGGTTTAAAAAAGTAAATAGACTGCCACTTTCCATGTGGAAAAAGTAACACAGTGTTGTAAAAACACAAGAGGCTGACAAGTGAGATGCTCACAAGCACTCACCAATTTCATCATTTGTATTCGGCAAGATCAGTGTAGCGGAATTATGACATACAATGACAAGTTTGAAAGGATTCCCATTTTTAAAATCACCAGTCATTAGGCTGCCATGTTTCACAATGCAAGGCTAATCATTTACTGTGTAGCAACTGGATTACCAAATTCCAAGGCATACATCTGTGGAATACTGTACCATTAAAAAAAACTTCAATTCCTACAGTGGCCAATTGTGTGAAGCAAGCTCACCAAACGGTTCACATGTGTAGATGCTGGATCATATTTAGAAATAATGTCTACTACATTTTCAACAAAAAATCCTGAAATATTATATATTTTAATAACCGCAAACAAGGGAAGTAACTCTTTGTTCAATATTTAACATATGCATACAAAAAATTCAACACGTCCTTGATGTTTTATATTTTGGATATGGTGACTTTTCATATGGGGAAAAATAGAAGCACAATAGTTGGCGCACTGCACTATGAATCTGATTACCTGAGTTTGATTCCCAGCCATGGCTGACATCAGTGGCGTGTGATATCTGAATCGGTCCTGGGACACCTTTCACCAACTCACGCTGGTGAGCACGGTGAGGTAACAGCTAACAAACCCTGATCGTCTGCAAGGCATAGGAAGGCTCTTAACCAATATAACCATGTTTTTATATGAACATGAATTTACATGAATGCACGTTTAGTTGTACAATTCACAAATGCAGAACTTCAAAATTAGATTAACTTGTCCGTGAGATGGTTTCATTTCAATATAAGAAAATATTTGACCATCGATCAGTTTGTATCATAAACTGCCTGAGGATGTAAAAGTGGTATGCCTTCTGCACACATATTTTTGTTATTAATATTTTATTTCCCGTGTGTGTGGGGACAGTTTAGCATAAAACAAACCCATAGTGAATGCTATTAAGTAACTCCAGTGGAATCCACTAACCTATAATGTGTACATTAGCCCATTAAAGCACGCAGCCAAGCAATAGTGCCTACTCATGCAGAGCACACAGAAGCCTCAGAATGTTTCATTACACACAATTGACCCAATTCAACACAAGATGTGAGCCTTAAGCCATGAAAAAGCCCTGAAATGGTGGGCGGGGGATGGGGGGGGGTGAATACAGTTTTGTTATAAGTAAGCTACAAGAATACACATTTCAGTTTCATTTATTTGGTATAGCCCTGTGAGCCATTCGGCTCTTGAATCGGGTGCAACCGCAACAAACAACAAAACAAAAACACGAACAAGAAAACATTGAGGTGCCTCAACACTGTCTACACAAAAACAAATCTAATTTGTTTAAAAATATAGAAGTAGCTCTTGGCAAAACAAGTAAAAGGTTGCCAGGAGCTATGAAATGAAAAAGCACAGCGGAACATTTATTATTCTCCAGCCAAGGAAGAAATATTGTAGCCGCCTTCTACAACATCGCAGTGCCAGAGCATCTACAGTGAGGGGACAAAGTATTTGATCCCCTGCTGATTTTGTACGTTTGCCCACTGACACATAAATGATCAGTCTATAATTTTAATGGTAGGTTTATTTGAACAGTGAGAGAGACAGAATAACAACAACAAAAATCCAGAAAAACGCATGTCAAAAATGTTATAAATTGATTTGCATTTTAATGAGGGAAATAAGTATTTGACCCCTCTGCAAAAACATGACTTAGTACTTGGTGGCAAAACCCTTGTTGGCAATCACAGAGATCAGACGTTTCTTGTAGTTGGCCACCAGGTTTGCACACATCTCAGGAGGGATTTTGTCCCACTCCTCTTTGCAGATCTTCTCCAAGTCATTAAGGTTTCGAGGCTGACGTTTGGCAACTCGAACCTTCAGCTCCCTCCACGGATTTTCTATGGGATTAAGGTCTGGAGACTGGCTAGGCCACTCCAGGACCTTAATGTGCTTCTTCTTGAGCCACTCCTTTGTTGCCTTGGCCGTGTGTTTTGGGTCATTGTCATGCTGGAATGCCCATCCATGACCTATTTTCAATGCCCTGGCTGAGGGAAGGAGGTTCTTCCCCAAGATTTGACGGTACATGGCCCCGTCCATCGTCCCTTTGATGCGGTGAAATTGTCCTGTCCCCTTAGCAGAAAAACACCCCCAAAGCATAATGTTTCCACCTCCATGTTTGACGGTGGGGATGGTGTTCTTGGGGTCATAGGCAGCATTCCTCCTCCTCCAAACACGGCGAGTTGAGTTGATGCCAAAGAGCTCCATTTTGGTCTCATCTGACCACAACACTTTCACCCAGTTGTCCTCTGAATCATTCAGATATTCATTGGCAAACTGCAGACGGGCATGTATATGTGCTTTCCTGAGCAGGGGAACCTTGCGGGCGCTAGAGGATTTCAGTCCTTCACGGCGTAGTGTGTTGCCAATTGTTTTCTTGGTGACTGTGGTCCCAGCTGCCTTGAGATCATCGACAAGATCCTCCCGTGTAGTTCTGGGCTGATTCCTCACCGTTCTCATGATCATTGCAACTCCACGAGGTGAGATCTTGCATGGAGCCCAGGCCGAGGGAGATTGACTGTTCTTTTGTGTTTCTTCCATTTGCGAATAATCGCTCCAACTGTTATCACCTTCTCACCAAGCTGCTTGGAAATTGTCTTCTAGCCCATTCCAGCCTTGTGTAGGTCTACAATCTTGTCCCTGACATCCTTGGAGAGCTCTTTGGTCTTGGCCATGGTGGATAGTTTGGAATCTGATTGATTGACTGCTTCTGTGGATAGGTGTTTTTTATACAGGTAACGAGCTGAGATTAGGAACACACTCTTAAAGGGAGTGTTCCTAATCTCAGCTTGTTACCTATATAAAAGACACCTGGGAGCCAGAAATCCTTCTGATTGAGAGGGGGTCAAATACTTATTTCCCTCATTAGAATGCAAATCAATTTATAACATTTTTGACATGCGTTTTTCTGGATTTTCTTGTTGTTATTCTGTCTCTCACTTTTCAAATAAACCTACATTAAAATTATAGACTGATCATTTCTTTGTCAGTGGACAAACGTACAAAATCAGCAGGGGATCAAATACTTTTTTCCCTCACTGTATGAAAAGAGGAGGCAGTTTATGGATATATTCCCACAATAGCTTTTGCTGTACCATACACAGGAATAAATAGTATTTTTTAATTGTACGCTTTTTGGCGTCATCTGGTCCAACACCAGTGGAGACTAGGCTCTAAGAAAAGCCGTCTCGGGTGTGGACCAATCAAATTCAAGGAAAGTGCATATTATTAATGGAGTTGTCTCTTTTGTTTGCATTTTGACTGCTTGTGTTGTGGTTATTGCAAACATGATGCCTTTAATAAAGGTGTCAGTTTTTGTGCCAGTTAAAAGGGTAAACCCTATTACTACAGTATTATTTTAAGTAAAATTTAGAAGTCTTTTACCTCTGGATGCCAAAATGCGATTGTGTAAATTCAAGCTTCTGAGTTTTTCAAGGTCATCTGCTTTTGCCCCTTTCCTGCCATAGGAGGAGGAGGTTTTTTTGTGTAGTTGTGCGACCTCTTACATCAGCTTTGGCTATTGACTCAATATCTTTAAATACACTGCTGTCAGTCGCCTTTTCCTGTTGCAGGAGGCGTAACGAAAAAAACACCTTCATCATTTCCTATGAAAAAGCAAAAAACTGTGTTCAAATTCCATTAACCAAATGTACAATTACAGAAAACTTGTGAGCAGCTAACTTTACTCTAATTCACCACCACATGCTGAATTTCCTTAGTCAACGTGTTTCCGAATTAAACTTAATTCATATTCTTACACTCACTATTATAGTTTGAGACAGTCCGGCTGAAATATAATTTACGAAAAGGAAAATAATTTCAATGCTGTCAATGTGTAATTCTGATAAATGGTTGGCCAACAGGTCCAATATTTTCGCTGGGGGCTAAACAGAGCATTATGAAACAGTACTAATGTATCTGACATGCATGCATTTAACGTATTGTGTGAGCATTGGTGAAGTCGTATTTGTGGAGCACCATGTTAGCATTGCAGTCTTCTGAGAAATCAGACATGTTACATTGGTAGACATCACTTGATATGGAGCACACAAAAATGAGAATTTACTTGATCCTTGTGACATTAACTGATGCGTGTTTCAACAAACTTACTTCATTTGGATCTACTTTGGGGGTCCAAATGTTGAATGAATGATTTAATATGTCAATGGCAACATATTTTAGAATACAAATGTGAACGTGTGGATTTTTTTGAAAGACTATTTAAAAAACTGTACCAAGTGATTACCTTACTCAGGTCGTGCTATTACCTATACACAAACACATATTTATGTAAACGATGTGGTCTATAAACCTTTGCTCAATTTCATACGGATGATAAGTCTTTGAATACTGTAACATTTCATTTTCAGTTATTTTGTTGCTGCAATTCAGGTGTTAGGAATCTGTGACATAAATCCAAAAGCAATAATTTTAACTGTCTATATATCGTATGATACATGTCAATCAATTAAAAATTGTCCAGATGCTAAAAAGTTGAGGTACTCTTGGATTGGTTCAGCAAATCTAATTGTACGTCACTTTTTTAAAGATTATCCAAAGCTTACAATCTATCAATATGACACCTGCTGTGATTAACCTTTACTACAGTTCCCATTATTAGATCTCCCCTGTCCTTTTTTGAGTATTTTTATTTCTGTATTCTGACTTCTGGCCACAGCGTGGTCAATCTGTGAGAGACAAATATTGGCAAAAAAAGGAAACCCAACAAATCGATACACCTACAGCTTCAGTTGTCCAAAAATCTATATAACACGCGTTGATTATCTTCAGAAAAACTGATGTCGCAATCACATCAAATAAACCTTTATTTCATTGTGTCTTATATGACAATGGAAAAATGACATTCCATCAATCTGTGCACATGTTGTTACTAAATGTGTGGGATTTTTTTAAATACAATTCACACTTCGTCCATACCACTTGCAATGCATTCGACTTGGTCATTATGCAAACAGAAAACCATTGTGTATGAGAGCTCTGAGATTCACATATTTATTCGGCACATCCCAACATTCAAAATACCACCACGACATAGCCTTCCATACTTCAAACACTAAAGTTGACCCATTCATTGCTTCATAACCAACAGGGTGCATCACCAATAGACAACTTCACGTCTATCCACCTTTGGGATTATTAGCTACTAATTTCTATGTATGCCAGTCAATTTGTCATAATTTTGTAATTACCATGAAACACATTATTAGGAATATAGCCAATGGCATTTTGGATGGCTCTGAATGTGATCAATAACAAAAATATAATTATTTTATTGTCTTTGTATTAGAATATAATGTTTTCGTCTTCACGAGTATTGGAGGTTGCTTTAGCACCCGTGACTGGTGTCATACAAAACATGCAACACTTTTCTCCGCGTGTGTAACTTATGTCTGCAGTATTTGCATGCCCTCTGTCCATAACGATGTCATGCAGCAGAACAGACCACATGGACAATTAGTAAAGCAGCAGATTTGAATGTATTTTACATCAAGTTATTAATATACTTAAGCAACAATAGTCGCAATGTATAAATATCCACTTATACACTTGTTCTAAAGAAGATACTGATTGTGGAAATTGATGTTTGTGTAAGCGTGGTTTGCTATTTATATCGGAAGCTAATCGCTGTATGTTTGTTCTGAGACCTCCTTCTAGACCACTCCACCGAATTCAACGGGTGAGGTGCCAATCAAATGCTCATGATACGTAGTTTATGTGAACAAGGTTGAAATTGCCCTAGGAAATAACCTTTTAATCCATAATACATGGCTTATCAACCTCGGTGCTGCTTATCCTCTTTACCATTTACAATTACATGCCACTAACGTGAGTGATCCCTGTTCAAAAGCATACAACAGGATAGGCGCGTGCCATTAAGGAGGGTTGTGTGAGGAGGTGGGGAGACTGGGAGGAGGTAGGGTGAGGTGGGGGGAAGGGATCAAAACTGTACAAACAAGACTAAACAAGAAAATACAATCCAGATAGCAAAAACTAGACGAAACATGTATTTATTTTAATCGATTAATGGTCTCGAATCATGCGAGTCCATCGGATTGCCGCAGTGGCTGAAGCGTTACATGCCTAATTAGCTCTACCTAACATAGGAAATGAGAATAAAATGCCGAAGGCGAGACCATTCCTGGAATTTACCAATACCCCTTGACGTCAGCGTCTTTTTTTCCGAATACATCACACACGATAGTGTCCATGTGAAATCTAGCATCTCTGTTTATACAGGACATATATATTTTTAAAAATTCGAGTATACTCACTCACATCATGCATTTATTAAGACTTTAATATTTACTTGTAAGTCCTAATCATCAATAGAGAATAAATAGCAGGCATGAGTGATATCGTGAATTTTGTATTAAATATTGAACCGCAGGGTCCCAATGGTTAACGTGTAATGAACCCTACCCAAGTTCAATCCCTGACCACAGCTCACATCAGCGACGAGGTGATGTTCCGCACGGCGTGAATTCACGCATACTTTCGGCTACACACAATGTTGTCTCAGGCGTGAGACAACATTGTGTGTCGTGTATGCGCTACTCGGCAGGCAGTTCTCTCGTTCGGTTTTGTTATGTGCGTCATTTTATTTTTGGCAAAGCATCTGCTACCGCATGAAGCGAGGGAAACCTTTATACGATTAGTATTTATTATGGAATTTTACTGTTTTACTATAAGTGTAAACTTCACAAAACATTGTTAGACTGGGGTGTTTGTGAAAAGGACAAGAGTTTTAACTCCTTAAATATAATTGTAGATATGTCTCTGTAATATATTATGTATGTATTATGGATAGGTTTCGCATTTAATTTACCTGAAATCAATGTGGTTATTTTGGGCCCAATTTAAAATCTTTCTTTGATTGTTCAATGAAAGTACATTTTCACAATAATCAATGTTTATCCCATAACATACTAACATTTTAAGAATGTATTTTTATCTTTAAAAATGTTTGTATTTGAATCATGAAGATTTTTTTTAATGTTGTGTAAATAGCATTATTTTTTTATTTTCCCAACGATGTATGTGTTTTCTTTCACGTACACTTGCAACTGATTGCTCTGCTTTGCAGATACATTTATATATTATTTTAAAAATTGTATGTGATGTGTTCTATGAGCCTTCTGTGTGCTGATTGTACCGTGTTTGATGAACAACCTTGCCGTTCAGAACTTGACCATGAACGGTTGCTTTTTGGATTGTTTTGTTCAGGTTTTTGTTGTTGCTGTAATCAGGTTTATACGGTGTAACCATCTAAAGTGAGCATTTATTTTACCAATGGGTTTTACTTGTGCCAAAATACAACCTAAATTCATAATAATGAATGCCCTTCACCGAAGAAAGCCAGACTCGGCCTGTACAGTCGTTTTCAGGAGAGTCCCTGCATAAAGATGTTTGTCAAATTCCTTTTTCAAGTAAGAAGTGTTGTTTTTTTCTTCTGTAGAACATCCGCTCATACAAGGAGATAATGAATCCACGTGCCGCACTGGTATCTCTTGGCCACCAACTCACAGAACAGCAGGTTTCTGGGAGTTTCACAAATATCTACACGAATGCACCAACCCATGCCTCCAAAGTGCTGCACTACAGGCGGTGCATTAACCAAGGCCAGCTGGACAGCGGCTGCAGGCGGTGGCATGAAGCGATCTTGTGCACAAGTTCACTCACAACACCTCAGTTACTCTGACTCATTCGCTCACGCACAACGAAAAACACCTCGAACGCACTCTCTCACACATTCACACATGCCTCGGTCACTTTCACAGGCTCATTCACTCCCATGCACTCTCAAACACACACTAACACGTCTTCCACGTTTTAGCAAAATTGACATCACAATAACATCACTTCTCTCCTCAACACACACTTATAAGTTATGCCCCAAACTGTTATTATTCACGTTTTCAGATCGATGGAAAACACAAGCTAAAATTCGAACAATCGAAAATTATTTATCAGATTTTTTTGCGTGTATGTATCCAAAAACTGGGAACACATCTCCTGTACATGTGTATTGTACAGTCTTGCTGCAGTATACGTTATATGGGAATTCATAATGCAGCTTGATGTAGAATGTATGCAGCCAACAATTGATTTAAAAAAACAAAGTCGAGTAATTTACTGATCTGAAAGTTTGGATTTTACTGTGGCGATTTTAAACAACACTGCATGCTTACAGGATTTATGTGTGGTTTGTACACACTGTAAAAAGCAAAAATCAAACAAATACAGTACTGTATTGTACAACTGTTCACCACCTCTGCTCCCCTTTTGCTCTTTCATTTCGTGGCAGTGAACAAGAGTTGAGCCACCGAACATAATCATCATGCATCTACATTCATTTTCACCTCGATTACGATTTTGGCAAGAAATTATTCGGTCAAATGTATATATTTTTTTCCCAACAGGGTTTTCCCAGTGCTCAATTTACAATGTATTCCTTCACACGGTAAAAACATGCCCATGATATTTACCAAAGATCAGTTACAGTACGGTACTACCTTTTCTCAGCTTACAAAATTTAAGACACTTATACAGTAAATAAATCACATCAAAGAGGAGGGGAAAATGGAGAAAATGGGGTTTCAAAAGCAAAGGTCTCCTCCACATGACCCACTCAGTGCACAATTTTCCAGTCCTCATTCCTGCCCTGCTTTCATCACAAGCAACGTTTACAAACCTCAAATTAAAACGTTAACCTACAAAATGACGACGAATTGACCACACTTTCTAAGGCAAGTTCTACAAGTTTGACAGGGGTATACGCAAGGACTGGTGTTTGCAATCACTGCCTGCAGGGTTGTTGGGCTGCTGTGATAACTTTGATAACACACAAAAATCAATGTCCACTAATCACCCGGTTCAAATGTTTAGCAGTCCATTGTGATCCGTGGTGTGGAGGAGTAAGCCAGGATACACTACAGGTGCTCTACAGATGTGTTCTTAGTGAAGGCCCTCTCACCAGCAGTTGGCGTGAGAAAGACATTTCGTAACTGCACCTTTACATTTTCATCGTGGTAAACACGTCATCATTTGCCACGTGCACTATAAAATGGCCTAAGGTGATTCGACAAATGGGTGTACATTAAATCTGCCATACAGGGATTCCGTCAAAAAGAACACGACAAAACAAACTGTTTATCCTGTTATGAGATTTAAAAATATATACAGCCTCCAGCTTATGGAAAGCAAACCCCCCAATTCGCTTACTATCCACGAATACTTTATTTGCAATGGTGCTGGTTAACATTTAATGGTGTCAAAATAAGAAATTCATGATTAAAATATCGTTTTATTGATTACGCATGCGTCAGTCATTTTAATTAAACATAAAATAACAATTGTGTTAAGTCTGACATTGTTAGAGCTGCTCTTACCATATATATGTACCAAATCATTCTTGTAAACATACTACAATAAAATTCACCATAACTGGCATGTAATTGTAAAAAAAACGCCATTACTGAGGGCTGTCTTGGTAACTAATATATCCAAGATATGTGCATGCAAAGGATTGCAGCTACAGTACAATACAATGTTAGATATCGGCTTGGCTGTTTGTGTTCTGCCTGTTGACTAATGCTCATCAAACACTCACAAGCTTCAAAATTGCTGAGGGTTATATGCAAGTGTCTCCTATGGGCCTATGACCAAATCACCACAAATGCACCCAATCTCAGCTGATCCTGGAAGCTAAGCAGATTTTGGTCTGGATAGTGATTGCACAGGTGACCACTATGCACAAAGGAAAGTCATATTCTTGATTCTTTCGGTAAAGTCACTTAGAAGGGAAATAATATAAAAATAAAACAATAAAATTCTCACGACGTTTCGATTGCAACACAAGCAATCATCATCAGGTGTGAAAATCACAGCGAGAAAATGTGCCATTACCGAGGGCATGAAATGAAATTATTATTTTATTATTTCCCTTCTACGTGGTGACTTTACCGAAAGAACCCAAGCATATGAATCCCTGCAATCACGAAAGCTTTAAATCGAAAAAGACAGTCAGTTGTAGGGAGGCGTTGTGGACAGAAGAGAGCAGTGCAGGAAAATCCACGGTTATGTTTAACCTCCCACCACGCTACCTTCACCAAACCCGCACTGACCAGCGTGGTGAAGTATGGTCATATTACAGTCTACAAAGGTGTGGGATGCCCTCATTCAGCAGTGGATTGACAAAATGTGCAATGAATGTTTGCTGGGGCCGCAATACTCTCATCATGGAGCATAAACTATCATGCGAACTCCGCTCATCCTAGCGGCGGCTTTTGGCTCGCATCGCACACTTTCAGATGCGCTTCTGCGGCCGTCTGGAACGCGCTTCCTTCCGATATTAGGAAGCTAATGGAGCAATGCACTTTTAAACCTATATTGAAAACGCATTTCTTTAGAACGGCTTTTGTGTTTAGTTTGTTGTCCTTCCCCGCACCTCCGATTAACACAGTTGGTTACGTTTTTTACCGTAAAGGTGTGAAAAAAGTTCAACATACATACAACCAATGCGGTTTAATCTTCCCTGATTTTTCTGCGATTTGCTTGTGTTGGTCAAACACCCCTGTGGACTCTCATCAGAAGAAACCCTTGAGCCAATTGTTCAATGGCCTGTTGTACATTTTTCGTACTACCATACATACAACCAATGCGGTTTAATCTTCCCTGATTTTTCTGCGATTTGCTTGTGTTGGTCAAACACCCCTGTGGACTCTCATCCGAAGAAACCCTTGAGCCAATTGTTCAATGGCCTGTTGTACATTTTTCGTACCACCAAATGCACAATCCAGTTTCTATACACAATGCAGAACACAACAGCATTATGTAGATATCAAAGACGTGAAAATTATATAAACGTCGATAAGTTTAAATGTTTTATACAACATTTGTAATACATGAAGTGCTGTTGAAGATTGACTTCCAACAAATAACACGTGTCAATGCTGTCAAATTACAACCACGACCAAACAAATGTTGATGCAAGTTAAATTACCTTATATACTCTTTGTTATTAAGTGTCACACGTTGAAGGCATGCACTCAACTAAATAAGTACAATCAACATATAAAAACTCTCATAAAGGTATGATCTAGCTTTCGTCAATCATTATTTACAATTAGTATATAAAACAATATTCTGTATATAGTTTATAGAACATATCTATATAGGCGCCTTCAGTATCTGATGGCGCTAATAAAGGCAGTGCTACACATAAGATATTCCATAACAAAAAACTCCACAATATAGACTCGTTACGTGATGATGATGATAATGACGATGATAATATTAATTGTGTTCAATGCAAAACATCCACAATGCCAGCAGGTCAAAATAATCACCACCATAGTGACATAAATGTAATTATACTGTGGCTTAACAAGTCCTAACCTCTAAAGCCGAAAAAACCCCAGCAATATATATGTTACGTATTAATATAGTGAATGTCATTTGCATCGATTTGACATGAAAGCATTTGTCGTAGAATACAACTCAAATAATTACCCAGTAAACATGCCACCTTGGGCCAAAGTTTGTACGTGGTTGCAAACGTTGGCCCAACGTTTGGTCCAACGTTCCGTGTTCAGTGGGTTATAGTAGCTATTGAAATGGATCGTACGCAATAGACGCTGAATATTTGTAAAGGGCTGGTTGGTCAAATCTGTAGCTTCTTTTACCTCCTCACTGTAGCCTTTATCGTCAACCGAATCTGGCAAAAAAAATACGTGGGATATAACATTTACCCGAAGCTAATTCATGATGGATGTGAAATCGCATTCAGTTTTAAATGCACGTCGGCTAAGTGTACCCCAACAATGACCGAACAAGGCCCTCGATTAAAGGTTTTACCAAGTGGTCACACAAAACATAAGGGCTACTGCACGCGTGGGTCTCATTGTGTTGAATGCGTAAACGTTTTGCTTCATCCGATGGGGTTCATGACACCCAAACAAATGTCATCGAACACTGTGTTAAACATAACATCGATCGTCCGGTGGCCACATCCCAGAGCTTGGATTTTAAAAAATAAAGACAGAAACGTGTCTGCCAGAACAATTGAACCGGCCTCCTCCTCTCCAGCTCAGACATTCGCATGGCTCACTCAGACAGCCACACATACACACACCTTGGTCAAATATAAAACAAAGATCATTTTTGCCCACGTCACCAAGCTGGCTGCATGTATAAAGATGAACGAATGTTTGGTGGGCACATATACCGTGTTGTTTGGGGGGTATACAGGCACTGCAATGTAACCTGAACAGTGGTGTCTCCCCAGCTGAATGTTGAGTCTTACCTTCTCAGCATCAACATGGAGCCAAGTCCTTTCTCTTCCCTCTCCTTTGATCCATTGTGCATCGCTCATTGCCAATGAGTCAAAACACTGCACTTAAATACAGTATCCCAAGTCGTATATGAACAGTGGGACGTTTCATATCTTTTTTTAAAAATATATAGATATCTTTATAGTTTTCATTCAGTTCCCCAAAGAACGTTAGTCTTGTTTTCTTTCTCGCTTGTGATTGTTGGCTGATTGGTTCACAGGTGACATGAATCAAATATCACCACCGATTCGTTTCATGCTAACTTCTAACAATGAAAATAATCACTCAGTAGCATTCTCTGGTAAGTGCGTTATTAATGCACACACGTGGCTATTTTGATTCTTGCAATTGATTTGTTTACTAATATGCAGAAAACTACTTTTGTAAAACCAAAAGACTTCATCACAGCTAAAACGTGGTCCTGCCAGTGGCGACGAGATGCTAAAATCTGTGTAACTTTGACCAAAATAACGCTGCGAATCAGCCAAAAGTCTGTATATGGCACATATATAATTACCTGCTTTAAGCAAAAATGTAGCAACCATCCACCCCATTTCACAGCTTCAAAAGAGCCTCTTGCATTCATCCATACGTCCATGGACTCCACACGTTCACGTCTTGAAGGACGTGCGTAGCCCTACCAGCCCACACACAGCCTTAATGGCACTTCCAATGAATTTAGTATGTGCGCTCACAGCACATTAAGGACAGAAATCCGCTCCACGAGACATGGCCTCTTCACCTTATACATTCATCCTCCTCTCCGAGTTCATCTTGCGCAGCTTGGCTGGAAGGTTGTCCACCGTCCTTGTCCCAAACGTGCTGTTAATCCTCTGCAGCTTGGGTGGCAGCTCCGCAATGGACTTGGCTGAGTCCACGCCAGATCGAATCGCCTTGAAGGTTGTCCTCTGCTCCGTGTCCACCAGCTGGTCACCGTGGCTGCCGGGCACCGAGCTTATCCGCTGCAGCTTGAGGGGCAGGTCGCCCATGCTGCAGGTCTTCTCCGTTGTCATGGAGCTCATGCGCAGCAGCTTCTTGGGCAGGTCCTCCCGGCTCGCATTCATCTTGCGTAGCTTGGCCGGCAGGGTGCTCAAGATGTCGTCGGAATTGTCCAGGCACTCGATCGAATGCTTGCTCTGGCCCAGGTTACTGCCGGAGGCCACGCTGCCCGTGATGCAGTTGTACGGCGGGCTGGAAAGAGGGCTGGAGGGCAGCTTAAGGGCCTCCTCCAGCTCCCGCACGCTGTACGGTGGGGTGGGCACTTCGAACGTGGTGTGGAACTGTGAGTAGTCGACTCGGAAGAAGCCTTCTTCCAGTGAGATCACTGGCAGGAAGCGGTGGCCCCACATCACCTCGTCTTCGGTGTAAGATGTCCTGGCCTGGCACGTCATTCCTGTCACATCACAAAGGATGAAAAGATCACCCCGGCACACAAACAGCGCTCGCCCCATCCCACTCGTTAGAGACAATAGAGACTGTTGCGGCTTTTAGGCTGGAACGACAGATGAGGGAGCTGTGTGGCTAAAGCAACCACCTGATCGATTGACCTTGTCTCCCTAGTGCCTTTGTTGACACAACCGGATTAGGTATACTCATTTTAGGCTGAGCTGACCTTAGGGAGGCCCAGGCTAATTTCAGATATCATTTGACGATACCCCAGAATTGATCCTGGATAACGAGAATCTTTGTGAACCACAATGCCATAGAATCATCAGCCATGATCTAAACACTGCTAGAAGGTCTCTCCAGTCGTCACCATCCCTCATGGTCTTGCAATGCCACAATCCAAGTACTCTTGCAATGAGCAAAGATCATCACTCCATCTCTGTGTTGGTCGTCCTCCAGGGTGTATTCCCTCCTTTGATATTCTCCTCCAACGACCATCAAACCCTTCTAAATGACGTATGCTACCAATTCGGCAACGTTTCTTCACAGTCAATACGATGACTAAAATTTGCCTTTATTCTTTGATGGTCAGTGTGCTTCAAGCATCTATCTCGTTGTGCTTATCTGCGTACTTCCAGCTTATATATTTACTTTTTCGGCGCTTTTTTGTTAGTTCGGCACATTACCATGTTATCTTTTTTTAAATTATATTAAAATTTTAAAACGCACTCCAACATGTCCAGCCTTTTCTATTAATTTAACAAATTTTATCCCGAGACCTTTATGTCAGTATCGAAGTATGACAAATATGAATAGGTTTACTCTGCATGGCAATAAAACAGGAGGTGTTAAGATGTTCAAACAGCAAATAGAAACCTTCAGCAAGGAATCAAGTTCGCACTAACCACACACGGTACTTGTGGTGAACATGCAAAGAAACATGCTCTGATAACATCTGGCATTGTCTTTGAAACTGATTGGCCTGCAGCAGAGACAGCCTTCTTTAGGGCCTAGTCTCGCCAGTGTCAGAGCAGAGAACAACGTCAAAAGCTGAACAGTAATAAAGACAATGCCACTATCAGAGCATTTGTAGCTGCTCATCCCAAGCTAGAATGCTCTGACACATGTACCACCGCAAGTATGTGTGCTTAACGCAGACTTGACTCCTTGAAAAAGGCATATATTTGGTGTTAGAATATCTTAACACCTGGTTTATTGGCAGAATGGGTTAATCCTATTATTATTTTTCATAAATGTAATCCTGTTCAGCCTTATATAATTGCCTCTGTATAAATGCTTTTAAACTCATGTTCTTCAAACAATGCGGTGTTTTGTTGTTGCTTCGAGAACTTGTATACGATTTTGTCAACATCACGCATCATGGTTCTAGCTTGCCCGAGAAGGGCTCTGCTAATAATGACTTACCAATCATCAGCATCCTTTTTGCTCAGTCATGCTCCGTAATGTTTGTGCTGTTTTCTTTTTCATTTTTCTAATTGTATTTCCGAGTATTTTTTATTATTTATTTTGTTGGAAATGTCCATCCATTTTCATATCTCTGATTTTCTCCAACATGCTTTGGTGGTGTCAGATTACCTCTTCTGTCAGATGTTTTCACTTCCCCACACGTTTAGTGTACGGTGTGCATCACAGTGTTATTATGACATGATTGAAAGTGATTAAAGCCCTTTGTAATTTTTATTTGAATAAAAATAAATTCACCTGCCTCATGAATGATATTTTTGTTGCCTATTTTTAGCAGTGTCGAAGATTAGCTTTAATTTTAATCGGCATGTGATCACTTCCTGTGTTAAATTTGTTGATAGACACAACTCAGCTTTGGCACAACTTAATCACGTCAAGTCGATTTGTAATTGCTCCATTTCGCTCCTCCATTTCCATTCTATATATTCCTTTTTTTAAATTGATCATTGCCTTCGTGTTCCTACTGGCTGAAAACTCTAATGGACATTCTCCTCTCATTCCTCACCCATATGAAGCATTTACCAATCATTCTCTCATCTCTGCACACGTTTAACTTTGTATGTATTTAAGTGTATTTTGCCCTCATTTAGAAGTGAATTCCTTCTTATGTTTCATCTACTTCTACATCTTCAAGGCTTTTTGTTGTTGGGGCATGCATTTTTATTTCCTTATAGTGGTTCAGGAGCGTTCATGATAGCTGGATTACTCTATCTGAAGTACTCTATCTTCGATTCCCAGACGGACCGAGAATCCCACTACCTGATAATTACCTGTCACCACCAACCAAACGATGTGCACATGCACGGTCCAACATAATTTTAATGAACCCTCATTGTCCCACATGCTTTCATGCAAATGCACAACAGATGCTATCCCTACTTAAAAAGACAGTTACATATGCTTTAACATTATTATTGATACTAAGAGTATGGCTATAGATAGCTTGTAATTGAGTTCAAAGTGACATAACATTCGTATGATGACAAATGGGTTTGGCGTTTAGAAAATGTCCACTCGACCAACAACAAATAACATTCAAAGACTGTTCATAAAACATTATATAACCGATGATGCCATCTTCAACAATGTCTTTTTTAAATTTGAGATACAGTACTTTTAATTTTATTTTAACTTATTAATTATAGCGTTTGCTCGGCATGATATTTTATTATCTTTATTGGAAATTTTGGCGAAAATATTCCTCATGCAAATAGCCTTTCAACTAAATCACAATCAATTGTATATTAGGACTGCATAATAACAGTGTTAATATCATACATTGGACAAATCATCTCAAGACAATTTTTTCAAGAGAATCCTGCATTGGGAATTTTGGCAATTTCAATCGAGTGTTTGGCATGTAAGGGGAAACTGGAATACCCAGAAAAACCAACGATGTATGTGAGAGGATAACGAATGGTAACTTCACAGATGGGCTCACAAGCCCACATGCCGTACCACCGTCGCCTGGCCAACTAGGAGCCTAGCGGTTTTGGGGAGTACCACAAATCTGTGTGTGATACACTAACTGGATTAAAAGCCATTATGTTGGATTGTCCAAAGGCTACAGCAGCTGGAAATATGTGCTCCATACCCGTGGTCTCGACTATGCCCTCCAGGATCACCACCACCTCAAACTGCTCCGTCTGAAGCGCCCGCTGTGACAGCTCATAGAAGGGGCTCCTGTCGTCGATGACGTGGCAGATGGTGAGTGGCGAGACGAGGAAGAGCTGATCGGCCCCTGTGCTGAAGCCCACGTCCAACTCCAGCTGGTCGAGTGGCAGGAACTCGCCTTCCCGCGTCTGTCGAGACTGTGGCCAAAAATGACAAAAAATCCTCCCACGTATATAGACTTTTGTATCGACTGGCAGGTAAAGTGCTGTGAGCGAACACCTATTAAGGGTGGCATGGCACATGTGCGGTGGTGTCAGGAACCCCATAGGGTAGACCCAGGACTGGTTCATCCATCACTTGGAAAAGATGTTTGCTATGGGCAGGAATTGCCAGCTTTGTCACGGAGTGGGCGTACCACTGTCCCACGGCTCCCCGCATGCACATGCGCACTCAGAACCGCACACCTCTTAATAATAAAAGCCCTTTACCTACGTTGAGTTTGATTATTCTCTCAAAAGGGCCTTACAGGGTGATGTTTGGCCAATTCTATTGCACAGTCTATACATTTTAAATGATCTCAAAGAGGTAATGATATTCATTACCTGAGATTCATTACCTCTATTGCTAAGTTATTAGGAGGTCGACGAACGTGTGGGTGTTGAGCTTTGATGCTGACAATAGGCTGCCCTTGCACTTTGATTCACGTTTTTACAGCAGATATGTGCTTCGGAAAAATCTCCGCCAAAATTACTGGGCAGTTACCGAGTACTCTCGAATGTCGACACCTTTAGCTTTGATCCAAAGGTGAGATGCTTAATCACATGGCGATAGATTTACAAGTATATATGTTTACATGTATGTTTATTTCCATAGTTCAGTCTCTTTCAAATCAGCATTTTGTATTAATATTTTCAAAGGAGACCTGCCGTTCATACTATTAATGGCAAGTTATTCTGGAATTCGGGGCTCAATTTAAATTATAAAAATTATTGGATTCTATCCAAAATAGAATTTTCGTGACAATGGACAATGTGAAGAGCTTTTAAATAAGTGTGCATGTCGTGCTTCTATAAAAGCATGCACCACTAATATCCTTCATGCCACAAACATAGAAACAACATAGTCTCTTTGGTTCTTTCGGTAAAAAGAAAATACAATTGTATTTCATACCTACGTCACTTTACCGAAAGAACCAAAGAGTATGGATTCCTGCAGTCACGACAGCTTCAAATCGAGATAGAAACACTACCTATATATATACAATTATTTTCGTTCACATGTCACATGGCCTTCTGACAGTTTTTTTGCCGCAATGGTGTAATAAAAAGCAATCACTGGACCAGTTTTCATAATCAGTGGCCATTAACATAGCTAGGTTTGCTGAAAACAATGCTGGCCATGTGTCAAATATTTACAGGCAAATACACCTCTTTCGAAAGAGTCCTTGCCAATAAACATCTGCATTTAAACATCTGGCAGTGCACCAGCATTCGTTTAAGCAAACCTGACTCCACTGCTGAGACACTGACCGTCAAAAGCCGGTGCGGAGTTTGCTTGTGTTAAAACAATGTTTGTGGGAGAGAAAAAAACCTCACAGAAGGGCCATGTGATGGGATGCGCATTTTTTTATGCTTTATAAAAGGGGAACAGAAATGGGAAAAAGCATTGTTTGCCTATGTATTTGGTTACTTATATTCTTCACAATGAGGCTGACGATGATATATTTTTTGCTGTAAATACAACCATGTCATATCGCTCGGTGCATTGATGCTTTCCAGATGTCAGCATTTTCTTTTCAGAGCGGAAATTAGAGGTGAAAAAATGAAGTATTTGTGCCATTTGAGACTTCACAGCGCATTGGCATAGAAGATTCCAATGTTGGTGGTATTAAAATAAATATATCATCCCTTCTATGCTTGTTAAATACAGCACAATAAAAACTGACCATTATCCTTACATACATCTCCGTCAAAATGAAATTCTAAATATTATAATTACCACATTGATTGCAGCTGAGGGTCTAAAGTGGACTATAGACATGCTCCATGCACTCACGATTAGCAGTTTATGGATTCTCCAACGTAAAGTTCCCTTTATGTATTCCAATGTTTTAGTAACATAAAGAGCTCTTAAAACAGCCAACCTAACAGCACGTGAAGAATGTCATTTTTTCAACGACCCATTACATTTTTGGCCGCAAGCTGTTGAGAGGTGCAGCTAGAAACATCGCACCTATCTGATGTCCCAGTTGAATTTTATGAGACAAGGAGCATCGCGGTTAAAGCTGATAGTGTGTGTACATGCCACCACGTTGTCATGTACAATTCGGTGTAAATCTGCATGTGATTTTCCCACATCCCTTCAGGCAAATCCACGGAGGAGCTCAATTTATCGTGAGCATCCTTGTGTTTTTTTTATGATCATCCATTGCATACAATAAACGGAAGGCATATGATGTTACCTTAACCAGAACGAGTATGATCTACTTATTCTAAACAACCGTTTCTGACCTGAAAATGAACATTTCATTTTCAATGGGATGTCGGTTGTAGCTCTGGAGATTGTTGCTGTAGGATGTTGTGCGAGATATGACCTAAGATGTGTCACCTACAATTAAAATAAGACATTATTTCAAGCAGCCTTTGATGGCCGAGTCCCGTTGCTCTGTGGCAATCTCAAATTAAAGTCTTGTGATTCTAAATTAATACCGCTTTATTGAATGCCCGTGGGACATTGAGCAAGAGGTACGTTATCACGGCATGTATTACATACTTGGTGTGTATTATATACAGTGAGGGAAAAAAGTATTTGATCCCCTGCTGATTTTGTACGTTTGCCCACTGGTAAAGAAATGATCAGTCTATAATTTTAATGTGAGGTTTATTTGAACAGTGAGAGACAGAATAACAACAACAAAAATCCAGAAAAACGCATGGCAAAAATGTTATAAATGTATTTGCATTTAATGAGGGAAATCGGTATTTGACCCCTCTGCAAAACATGACTTAGTACGTGGTGGCAAAACCCTTGTTGGCAATCACAGAGGTCAGACGTTTCTTGTAGTTGGCCACCAGGTTTGCACACATCTCAGGAGGGATTTTGTCCCACTCCACTTTGCAGATCTTCTCCAAGTCATTAGGGTTTCGAGGCTGACGTTTGGCAACTCGAACCTTCAGATCCCTCCACAGATTTTCTATGGGATTAAGGTCTGGAGACTGGCGAGGCCACTCCAGAACCTTAATGTGTTTCTTCTTGAGCCACTCCTTTGTTGCCTTGGCCGTGTGTTTTGGGTCATTGTCATGCTGGAATACCCATCCACGACCCATTTTCAATGCCCTGGCTAAGGGAAGAAGGTTCTCACCCAAGATTTGACGGTACATGGCCCCGTCCATCGTCCCTTTGATGCGGTGAAGTTGTCCTGTCCCTTTAGCAGAAAAACACCCCCAAAACATGTTTCCACCTCCATGTTTGACGGTGGGGATGGTGTTCTTGGGGTCATAGGCAGCATTCCTCCTCTTCCAAACACGGCGAGTTGAGTTGATGCCAAAGAGCTCCATTTTGGTCTCATCTGACCACAACACTTTCACCCAGTTGTCCTCTGAATCATTCAGATGTTCATCGGCAAACTTCAGACGGGCATGTATATGTGCTTTCTTGAGCAGAGGGACCTTGCAGGCGCTGCAGGATTTCAGTCCTTCACGGCGTAGTGTTACCAAATGTTTTCTTGGTGACTGTGGTCCCAGCTGCCTTGAGATCATTGACAAGACCCTCCCGTGTAGTTCTGGGCTGATTCCCCACCGTTCTCATGTTCATTGCAACTCCACGAGGTGAGATCTTGCGTGGAGCCCCAGGCCGAGGGAGATTGACAGTTCTTTTGTGTTTCTTCATTTGTGAATAATCACACCAACTGTTGTCACCTTCTCACCAAGCTGCTTGGCAATGGTCTTGCAGCCCATTCCAGCCTTGTGTACGTCTACAATCTTGTCCCTGACATCCTTGGAGAGCTCTTTGGTCTTGGCCATGGTAGATAGTTTTGAATCTGATTGCTTCAGTGGACAGGTGTCTTTTATACAGGTAACAAGCTGAGATTAGGAGCACTCCCTTTAAGAGTGTGCTCCTAATCTCAGCTCGTTACCTGTATAAAAGACACCTGGGAGCCACAAATCTTTCTGATTGAGAGGGGGTCAAATACTTATTTCCCTCATTAAAATGCAAATCAATTTATAACATATTTGACATGCGTTTTTCTTGATTTTTTTGTTGTTATTCTGTCTCTCACTGTTCAAATAAACCTACCATTAAAAGTATAAACTGATCATTTCTTTGTCAGTGGGCAAACGTACAAAATCACCAGGGGATCAAATACTTTTTTCCCTCACTGTACTTGGTGTGTACGGGCAGTCCTCGGGTTACGAACCTAGTTCGTTCCTGAGACCCGTTCGTAAGTCGAACGGTTCGTAAGTCGGAATACATTAATGCACTTTATTTAAATGTCCATACGGTCAGTGTTATGAAATGTGTTACGGTAAAAAAGGAAAGCATTGTTGAACTCAAAATTAAGAAGAATTATTGGACATTTCTATGTAACGCTATAAAAAATAGTTGTCTAGTAAATTAAACATGAAATAAAGAAACATAAATTGATAAAAAGCTTTTATTTTGACTTGAGTCCTAATGCTAGCTTGTGGTCGGAAGGGGGGCAATTCGTCACCACAATTGCACACACACAGGGCACGCGTGCACACACACGAGACAAAGACCCCCCGTAAAGCCTTAGTAGACTGTTGGGGCAAGTGCTGTTAGCGAGCACCTATGAAGACCGGAACGGCACAAGAGGGGGTGGGTGGCCAGCACCACGTCCGGCCGCCTTTGTCTCCCCAGTGGCGATGTTTACACACCGCTCCAGGTACTAATTTGAGGCCGAGTCGACCTTGGGGAGGCCCACGTCCCATTCAGATAATTGTCATTGATGTTGATCGTAAGCGGGTATTGAACTTTGGTCACCGGGTTCGTAGCGCAGTGCGTTAACCGTTACACAACCAAAAAAAGGCAAAGTTCCCCAGTATAGCCTGAACAGACTGTTGGGGCAAGTGCTGTTAGCGAGCACCTATGAAGGCCAGCACGGCACACGAGGGGGTGGGTGGCCAGCACCACGCCCGGCCGCCTTTGTCTCCCTAGTGGCGATGTTTTCACACCGCACCAGGTACTCATTTGAGGCAGAGTCGACCTAGGGGAGGCCCAAGACCGGTTCAGGTAATCGTTACCGGTGTTGGCCGTGAGCGCGAATCTAACCCAGGTTGCCAGGTTCGTAGCGCAACGCGCAAACCACTACACTACCAATACCGCTACACTACACACACAGCGCGAGGCAGACTTATTTACACCTCGCGGAAGATCGCTCCTCTGAACAAATTAGTTACCTGGTTCAGTTTTCAATTGCGAGTTCGCGTTTTAAGTCAACGTTGTTTTTTAAAAATTTCACGGAAGCTGGTTTGTAAGTAAGGGTGTTCATAAGTCGAGAGTTCGTAAGCCGAGGCCGGCTTACTCATTGGTTTTCGGGTAAAGTCACGTATGTAGAAATACAATAAATTATGTTTTAATATAATTTTATTGTATTTCTACATACGTGACTTTACCGAAAAAAACAATGAGTCATTGTATGCAGTCACGAAAGCTTTAATACGAGGCCGGCTTGTCTATTTAATTATTTTACCAACAATCTCTACAATATGGGAAGATGGAACCGAGTTTATAAATTCCCATGTGTGTCACCTGTGGGGCACCTGCTTCCTACGGTATTGTAATTAGCTCCGGACCAAACTGCCGCAGTGAATTACTGGGCATGTGAATAGACTATTTCTGGAGCGAATGGTAACAAACCCATGCCTGTTCTCATGATGTTGAGGCCATAACGGTTCAGTTACGCAGAGAGCGAGAGAGACAAAAAAAACACGTATGTCAGAGTAAATGCTACGGATAGATATTCAAACACCTCCCCCGTGTGGACAACGGCTCATGCGTGTGTGCGTCGCGGCACGTTCTGGAAATAATCCCTTGCGCTTCGGTGCGCGACTGCGGACCAAGCAGCACTACAGAGAGCTGCTCAAATTGCGTGCAGGTCACCGAGATCACTTGACCTGCGTGCTGCATGCTGCAGCGCGCGTTTACATGGCACAGCTACGTTTGCAATCCAAAACTTCTCTAAGTACTCGCAGGGGTTTTGATAAACTCGCAGCCACCGCAGCATGAAATGTTCTTTGTGGTGGTGTACAATACACGTGCGTAGTCGTCCACAACATTTCGATATATGCTCTAATGCATATTTTCTTAAACGTAGTCATTACAAAATTCGAGCATCAATAGATCACTGGTATATTGACAATTCTTTTTTTCTTCAAATCTGCGAAATCATTATTTGCAAACCTCCATCCTCTAATCGTGCGACACCAGCGTGCGCGTCTCCACGCGCTCGCGCTGCGCGAGTGTTGATAATCAGGAGCGGGTTTTTTTTTTTAAACTCTTTCAACGCGCAAACAACACAATTACGTAATGCGCAACCGTGCAATTTCACGTCTCATTGTAATGCGTGAACCTCGACATTCGGTTGCGGCGATGACCAAGTTTACCCAGAGAGAGTGGCCGTGGTCCCAGTACAAGTGAGCAGTATTGTTCCCTCTGGGATTTTCCCATCAGGAAAACGGTGCAGCTTCGCGGAAGAACACGATCTGGCGACAGCTCAGCAGCAGCACCCACTACGGTGCACCACACTTTGCGCACCGATTTCCTGTTGTGCTCTAATCAATTGATGAACCACCTGCTCATACCACCTGCAATCAAAAAAAACACTCGGGCTGGAGCTCGCTACCACCCACCTGAGCTCGAGGCACCGCACGTGCCTGAAAGCACTCACGAGTAATTGGGGCGGTGATGACCGCGGGGGGTCGCGAGTTACCTTGATGAGCTTGCAGCGGATCTGCGCCGACACCATGTGGCTGTTGCGCAGGTTCCCGATGCGGAACATGAGGCAGAGCTGGCCGTCCCGCCGGGAGATGACTGCGCTCTGGCTGAACATGAGTGTCTCTGCGCGCTTCTTGGGCTGCGACATCTTGATGAACATGCAGCCGATGAGGAAGGCGTCCACGATGGAACCCAGGATGGACTGGAAGAGAAATAGGATGATGCTCTCGGGGCACTTGTCCGTGATGTAGCGGTATCCGTACCCGATCGTGGCCTCGGTCTCGATGAAGAAGAGGAAGGCCGACGGGAAGCTGTGCACGTTGGTGACACACGGCGTGTAGTTGCCATCGTGTGTCTTGTCCAGGTCTCCACGTGAGTAGGCGATGAACCACCACATGGAGGCCATGAAGAGCCAGGCCACGGTGTAGGTGAGCACGAAGATGAACATATTCCAGCGCCACTTGAGGTCCACCAGCGTGGTGAAGAGGTCGGACAGGTAGCGGCTCGTGTCGCTACCAATGCTGCCGTTCTGCACGTTGCAGTGGCCGTTCTTCTCCACGAAGCGCTGTCGCTTCCTCTTAGAATCCCTCTCGGAGTCGCCAGTGGCAGCGCCGACGCCGCTGGTGCTCACCACCTGGTATTCTTCACCAAATTTTCGACGGAGAGCCGACATTCCTCGCGCGAACGTTGCGTCTCAGTCGAATTAAATCGAGCTGCGTTGCGCGCTGAAACAGGTTCGCTTCTTCTTTGCATGTGAAAAAGCAAGGGCAGCCACGGACCTCGTCTCATTAATTGGAGTTGCGCATTACGCGACGTTCCATATGAGCGCTATCCCCCGTCCCTGGCGTTCTAGTCGCGGCATGGCGATACCTTAACGACGCGAAAGTGAAAAGCATCGCACGTCGCAATCCCGCTCGTCTCCGGTTACGCAGCAGAGACGATCGCGATTGAGCAGCCGCGCGCTCCGTCGTCCGCGAAACGTCGCGCGGTGCCTCGGCCACGCAGCAGCTCGGCACTGTGAGTAGAAAAAAATAGTGGTCGCGCACGACTTGACGGCTCGGTCCCTCAAACAATACGGGCGCTGATGCGGGCTCCAGCAGAGCCCCCTCCTCTCTCACTCCCTCCCTCCCTCCCTTCTCGCCTCGGAGTCCTTAACAAGCTACGGCAAGTGAGCGCTCCCTCCTCCTCCTCCCCATTGCCCCGCTCCTCCTCCGAAGCACCTACACACCCCCCCCCCCCCCCCATATTCTGTTCATAAATTCCGGGTTGCTATGGGTATACAACTGGACTTTTTGCGTCGTGGGTTCTGTGGGGGGTTCTTCTTTTGAAAAAATCATCCTGTTTTGTGTATAATTTTTTTACCCGTAATTTTCACGGTATTATTCCCAAAAAAATCTCGAAAAGGAAAAAGGGTGTTGCGTACAAAAAAAGGGGGATTTGCGATGGAAACAGCCGGAACCAATGATTGCTGTGTGCAGCGTTTTGCGGTGGAATCGAGCTGTGCGTGGCGTGCGCGCCTCCTGTTCGGTGTGCACTGCACGGCGAGGGATCGAACCGTGACACGAACCTTCGTGTTCCCCATCGCGAGAAACTTCTGCGGGACCCACGTCAACCGGCTGGCACGCGACATCGTTCGTGACCGCGAATGCAGAGATATTTTTGACATTTTTTTTGCTTCGCATTGCAGCGATTACAGGGTATTTCGTGTTTGGTATTTTGCCTGAATGAACAAATGCACACTGTTTTGATGAGAGTTAAAAATAATGAATGTTTTAGTATGCGGCGTTGTTGTGGTGCAAAAATCTATACACCCACATCAAAATGCAAGCGTCAGTATTTGTTCCTGATACATTGATAACGCGATATTCCAGCAAAAGGTTATGCACACGTGTTTGTATACATGGCGTGCGTGAACAAGCTTTGTACAGATGTTCTATTTGGCAAGATTAATAGTTAGCGTGTATAGGTGCATTATAGAGTATCATTAGTGAGTAATTATCATCGTCATCATCATTATCGCCGTCAGTCGTGCATTCTATTGACGGTAGCATAAAGAATTAATCGTGCTGGCGCCTCTGCTTTTCAAGTCGTATGCAACTGAAGTCAATATGATCCAACGCTCTCTGATGTCGCTCAATGTGCACGTTGATGGCCCCTGGAGTATTCTCTCTGTCATTCTGTCACCATTTGTTTTCATCAGCTGTCACTCCAGCCTCTCGCCCACATAAGTGCCATATTCTACCTGGGGACAGCGGCTCTTATAATTGGATCAGGATCATTTGACGGTCTTGGCTTGGCTGTATGTCCATGTTCCTTGATCTGCTGCGCCTCCCGTTCATTTCGAGTCTCAGAAATAAGCAAGCAAGTGCCAGAAACGATAGGCAGGTGTTCGGCCATGCGCCGACATGGCACGTGAATGATAAGGGTTGGATACATGATTCATGCAATTTGGAAATGTCATTTCGCACGGTCACGGCAACGTTGTGAGCACCAAAACTGAAAAGGGAACGGAATGTGCGTTAAGGTCAGAGTTTGCTGATTACGATCAGTGGGAGGGCCATTCCTAGTGGCTGGCTCGTTAGTTATATAGGGTTATGGTCAGGGGGAGGGCCAGAACCAGTGTTTGGTTGGCGTTGTATAGGGTTATTGTCAGTGCGAGGATTCATACTGATGGCTGGTTGGCGAGTTAGTTGAATAGGGTTATGGATAGGGGGAGGGTTAGTACGAGTGGCTGGTTGACTGGTTAGCTGGTTGTATAGGGCAAGGGTCGATGGGAGGGTTAATGCCTGAGGCAAGTTGGCTATTTTGGACACGGTTAGGGTCAGTGGGTGGGCTGGCTAGTGCTAATGGCTAGTTATCTTGTTCTTTTTTTTCCCCAGATGCCGGTGTGTGTGCTGTGCGCAGGCGGGAACTGTGGTAAGAGATGAGCCATGCTGTTCACGCCCGGATTGCACGAACGACAATTGACCGTGGGTTTCGTGCCCAACGCGTGTATGTTTTGCATTACTGTGTCTGCACGCATGCGTTAATTGTATTTTCCCCTCGTATAGTGCCGTAGCAAGGGTGCGTAATTCTGTGGCGTAATTCCTAGCACGTTGGACTTGTAATCCAGGTCACCAGTGCGATTCCCCGGAGCGGCAGTTGGAACAAAAATGGGCACGTTTCTTAAATGCCCACGCCTCTGTCCACGGAGCAGGACAAATGTATGCGCCACAGTTAATCGATGATCAGGTGGCGTGTGGTGGGGTAGGGTGTGGGTACTGCCAACTCTTCCAAGACATATGGCCTAGAGGAGGCTCTGAAGAGCATCCTCTTGTCATTATCGTTGTAGCCTTTTCCGCCAGCAGCGATCTGCGCAATACATTGCAGGGCTGTGCCATTACCTTTACAACGGTCTAATTGGCGTCATTCAAGCCCCGCCAGCGGAGTGCTCACGAGGGGGTTGATGATGCCACTGTTTATCGCGGCATCATGAAGCTCCGTCATTCTATTGTGTCATGGGGAAACAGAACCGCGGTCACCTTTGCTTGCGTTCCAACTAAATGGTCATCCTCGCATCGGCTTTTGGCGAACCATCGAACAAAGACGGTCAGTGCATCGCGCGCTTTCAGGCGCGCTTTCAGGTGCGCTTCTGCGGCCGTCTGGAACGCTCTTCCTTCCGATATTTTGAAGCGACTCGAGCTATGCGCATTTAAATCTGGATTGAAAACTCATTTCTTCAGAACTGCCTTTTTGTGCTGTTTGTTGTCCTTTGCTACGTACGATGCGAAAGAAGTTCAACACACACACAAACGTACGTACACAAATACCGCGTGCAATTAAGGAACCCGGGCGATGAAACCTCTTATTCCAATCACCACAAGCTTTACCCGCAGCAAATTGCCAACAAATGTGTTGCAATACAACTGCATGTTTAACGTAATGGCGGCACGCTGACGTCGTCTTAACGCGTGTTCTCCACCACATTCGTAATTATTCACTGCCCTAAAGGGATTTTTTTACGTTTCGGGAAATGATCCTTTTTATAGCAGATAGATAGAGAAGGCTGCTTTCGAAATCTCTCTTTTGTGAAGAAGGGTCTCAATGCCTGAGATCGTTGCCATTTTCCCCTTTTAGGGAGCAGCGTTATCGACGAATGTGTTGAGTTTTTGTGATTTGTGCTTGTGCACCACTGCAAACACAGTATCACACGAAAAAAAATCACCACTTTTACTGTGATAATGGACTGAAGCGTGTCACCAGCCGGGTAAGGTGTGGGCAGTGGAGTCTGTAAGGCACTACCATCATTTAATTTCATCGCTTTGCTGGTCCACACGCGAGACCGTAGTGAAGGCTCACTTTCATCGATCGCGCTGGAGAGGCGGGCGGACGTCAGCGTCAATTGAGGGACCTCATCCCTCCACACAGCCGCCTGGCCACGCCACTGATGACTGTTAATTGGCGAGGCTGAGATAGATGGAGAGCTTCTTCTTCGCTGTCTGGAGTCACGCGAGTTTTTCTATTAAACGCATGGCCTACATTGAAGTGGGTTGACTTTTGATTAATGAAGAGAGACTTAATTCCAAGCACTTGGTTATATTGATACGCTATTTGCGAGTGTAGATGTTCTCACAAAATGACCCGTAGGTATTTGGTAAGAACATTTTGTACCCTTTCAAGTGGCGTTTCCCTTGCATACCCAGTTGTTGCAGACCTGGTCAGTCAGACACATACGGTAAATCATGGTACGATAAGTTAACATGAAATAAAAACAATGCATTTGTGTGGGTTCCTGAACGCAATAGCAATGCAACTTTGTAATCAAAATTTATTTGTGTTGTTTCACGTCAACGATCGTTATTACGACCACGCGCTGAAGTCAGATGGGCAGAGCTAATCCATTAACGATTTAAACCTTCGCTGGAAAAGGCGTGAACATTTCCCCTATTGAACTCAAACGTTGGCTTATAATGATACGAGGTTATGCACACGAGTATTGACGAACTGTACGTGTCAGGACATGTTTTAATTCTCGTACCCGAGGGACCAAATATTGTCAAGTTGTATTCCTGACCACGGCTAACATCAGTGGCGAGAAGATCATATAAACGGGTCCTGACCAACCCCTCACCTCCCTGACACGATTCACCAACCTGCATTCACCAGTATGGTCAAGTTTGCTAACGTTAAATGCCCTATGTTATGGCAAGACACGACCTTCATCGAACAGTCGATTGAGTTTGTTTTATTAGCATACCGATAATATACCATTATATCGTACATATATACATACAAAAAAGCGTTACGATAAAAAAATAGGCGTAACGGTTTCACGGCACATTTTAGAAAAAAACATTTTCAGACTACACATTTGCATGCGCCACATAATCCCACACATAATCGTCCATACATCTTTTTTTTCTCTCCAGGTCTCCCTGACAAAAGGTTTCCTCACAAAGAAGTCTCGCCTGCCCTAACCCCGAAAAGCCACGTTTCAACTGAGTCCTGGGTTCCTTTTAGGTCACGGTACTGAACCTTTTCTTCACTGAGGGCCCAATAAGACACAATGAACAAACGCTTCAGCAGTCGCGTCTGTCACACTGCATGGGCTCCTTGCAGTGTAATATAAGTAACTTGACTGCATTTAAAGTCTAAACAGCATTAGCCAGGTCCATAATATTCTCCTCTAGTACCTGATCAAGTGCGGCTAAGATGCTAAGAGTGACGGATAAATAGTGTCGTTTCCGCACCGTTTGAAAGTGCTAGGCCGCAATGTGGCCACAGGCAGTTTGATATTGAAGTCGCGGGCTGCCTCTGGACACTGCTTCCCCACTCATGATTTAGAGTGTAACGATTACACCCCCGCCACATCCGTCGAGATGCCATGAATCGTCGCGAGTTAAGTTCGATTATTTTTGAAAACAAGGTAACTTTGGAGAGCGGCTTCCAGCGGCTTTAGAGGGTCATATTAAGATTTATGAACCGATAAAGTAGTGTAAATCCATGAAGCGTAACATATGGTGGGCTTGGAGAATTAACATTAATTGATAAGCCAATGTGGATCGTTACATTCACTGCCACTAACAGCGCGGAGGACAGTGGCGTTAAAACATCGGGGTGTGCAGGCGGTGCAACTGCACCGGGGCCCAAGCGCAGGGTTACGAAGACGGGGGACATTAGATCAGGGGGGTGAGGGGGGGGGGTGCAATTCATTCCTTGCACCAGGACCTATGCCAAATACGCGACGCCATTGGTGGATAGCCCACACGTGCGAATTCATGCGCCTGTGTGAAAATCGGTGGCGCAGTGCTTCACTACACCGGAAGATATACGAACCGAGTTCAATTATCCGGCAAAAAGATACAATCAATCGCAAATTGTATCTCACTCCATTCTGGACCTCTTCTAGATCGACTCAGCCTCAAATGGGCACTGTATCGTGTCTGGTGCGTTATGTAAACGGCAGCAAATGGGGAGACAAAGGCGGTCAGGCGTGGTGTGCTACTGGCCAAACCGCCATCCCCTCGCGTGCTGTTTTCGATCGTAAATGGGTGCCTACTATGGAGTCCTGTATATCTTGACGGCACTTGCCCCAACAAGCCTATAAAGATAATGGGATCATCTCGGCTTTATGAGCGTGTCTCGTGTGCGCGTTAGTCGCAACGCGCGCAGTTGGGCGCGCATCTCGCGCGGCTCCAAATCTCAAACACGAACAACACGAACTCCAATCGCCTCGCTCATTAACATTTAAACGATGGCTATTTTTGGCATCAATGTCCCCCCCCCCTTTTTTTGGTTTGTTTGCGCCAACCGCGCTCGCACTTGAAAACTCCCCAAGTGTGCGCGCAGAGGGAGGGAGGGCTTCATTTCTCATGGAATATTTTCCAACGGTCCAGGCCACCCACACCCTGTGCCCACTCGCCTGCCATATGGAGGTGGGGGGGGTAGACAGAGGTGGCAAGGGAATTATTGTTTCCCCCCAGTTCAGCCCAGAGCAGCTCCGACCGAAATTGAGCCCTGGGTGTGCAAGCTGCAACCACCCCCACCTTGAACGTTTTCAAACCACTGCTAAAACGCTCAACGGACCACCGCGAATGCGTAACACGTGGATGCAGAGGAATAGAGGTATACAATACACACGCACAATAAATACACTGCTGGATGTGGACCTCTCGACGCCGTGCGGGCCGTGCGAGTTGTTTGGCCTTGATTCGAGGTTGCTCGGTGCCTGGTTTGATGAAGGCGGGAGGAGCATCAACGGGGGGGGGGGGGGGGGCATATTATTGTACAATAACGGAATTGCTGCATTGCCCTGTTGTCAATAAGGGACCATCCATTGAGAAGGTACGCAAAAATCTGTCAACTTGACCCCTACCCCCCCTCCCTGTACGCACGCGTACTTTTTACACCCCCCCCTTACATGCGTACATACGCTTGACGCACCCCCCCCCCCGAATCCTATAGAACGGCCGATATTTAATCCATGCAGAAACGATCAAGGATTAATAATATTAACGCGTTTAAGCAGAGTCCACCGCCAGACTATCTAATTCATTTGAAGCCCAATGTAAACAAATTATCGAGGCTTCACCCCCCCACCCCATTTCCTATACGTACGTACATTGTCAGTAAACCCCCCCCCCCCCATACGCAAGCGTATGCATTTGGGTTAACCCCCCATCTCCCCTCCATGCGTACGCACTAAATGGATGGCCCCTAACGCAACCCCGCAGCAGCCTGTTTTAATGCGCCGTGGTCCCCCGTCGAAGCACTCCATCCGGGGTTCCACCTTGCTTGGCTTGCGAGATCTGACGGGATCGGGCGCTGCATTGCGGCCGATTTAGTAATAAGGGGGCTATTGAGGTGGCGGGGTTAAATGTTAACAGCAACAAAAACACCTTTATGCTGGGTGCTTTCTGTGCAAGTCCCGACGCCAGTTGCGCAATCGCCCCTTCCACGGAATTTACATGAAGGCAGCGGTGCTAAAATAGCACTACACTAAGAGCGACGCCAATTATCATGCTGTGTTCGCGGAGAATGGAAAGCGGAGGCGTTAATTTGTTGGCTTTTGTTTTCATCTGTTCAAAGAGACACGCATCGGAGAAAAAAATGGACATTGCATTTGCTTAAGCACTAAGTATGTTTTTTGGTGTTTTGGCGCAAAATCATATTTGGATGCAAATACGGATTGAATGATGCCTTGTTAAGCAGATTTGGACAGCGTCCAATCAACACATTACAATAAGGTAGAATGTCCGCACACACGCGTTTATATTGTTCGTATTGTAAAGACACTAAAGAGAATACAATTCGAAAAGACAAGTATGAACGTGTGTATTATTGAGCTGCAGATGTGCTTATAATGTAATCTAATTTGGACATCTTATAGGCACACTGGGGCATGAAAGGACCTAGACACTTAACATTGCAGAAGCCCAAGGACTAAAGTCACTGTTGAAATGTTCAAGGTCACGGTGAGATTATACAGCGTTACTGCCAACTCAACAGTCCATTGGGATCAACTACAAGGCGACTTTTAAATTGCCTCGTGTTAATACACACCGAGCAAATATATTTTCCAAACTGAATTTACTTTGCCAAGCTATTGATCTGCAAATTGCTTCGAAGGTATTTCCCATTACCGATTGTATCCTATGTATTGGTCAGAACTCATTCCTGTGACCAACGAGTCTCTTAACGGTAAGAGATAAATGCAAAACTGCATACACATACAGTAGAGGCGATTACATTAACATTGTAAACCATGTGCTGTTTGTTCGTTTAAAAAAAACAATGTCATTTCCTTACGAGAATAAAACGTATCTGCACATTTTTTTATCTTGCAATTTGTTTCGATATTGCATTGGGGAAAAAAACCCCTACTCACCAATGGAGTCTTCAACAGCTGGGTTCATTCAACTGAAAGCTTTCAATTGAAAGTATAATAAAGGGAATCGTGTACATTTAGACTGTAAAATGCATTCCTAGGCAAATGGCAATCCAGAGGATGGAACTTGCGGCTGAATATAATGCTGCACAGTCAGTGCAGATTGATCAATGTAGTGTTCATATTCTTGCTTCTTTCGGTAAAGTCACGTAGAAGGGAAACAATAAAATAAAAATATGAAACGATAAAATTCTCACGACGTTTCGACTGCAACACAAGCAATTATCATCAGGTGTGAAAACCACAGCAAGAAAATTTGAAAAAAAATGGCGGTTTCTTTTTAACGTAAGCACCACGGAGAGCGATTTGGCAGTTATTCAGATGGACGAGTCCATCTATGTTCGGAAAAGAGGGGGAGACGAAAATAATGGATGCGGTCTGAATGCCACCATAAGCGTGAACAATCAATTAAGACCCGAAATGGTTTATCAAATCCTTCCAATGATTGCTAAGCCAGAATCAATTTTCTCGGTTGAAATTGTCTCTGTTTGTATATGCGGATAGCCTCACGAACGAATCTCTCATGGTAGCCAGATGGCTTGCAGAGAACCTCTGTCTTGGAGACGTCAATGTCATGTGAGCCCACTGAATTTTAACAGTGATCTGCCACGGCCGAGGTGTTGGTCCTACCGTGTTTTAGGTCTGCTTTGTGTTCACGAATGCGGTCCGAGACATGTCGTTTAGTTTCTCCAATGTAACTACTACCACTGAGTTTGTAGACGCCAGGGTACTGTATGGCCGGAATCACATATTTTACAGACGGAACAAGATCACGAATTTTACGTAATGTGTTGAATCGGACTTGGATCTTGTGTTTATTCAAGATTTTGGAGATATTTTTTTGTGATCCCTGCAATGTAGGGTAAAGTGATGGTTTTGAAAGGCTCCTCAAGAGGGTCCTTCTTCATGGTTGGAGTGATAGCTTTGCGGATTGTGTAGTCGGAGTAACCATTAGCTTTAAGAGCTTGGTGTATATGCTTGAGTTCACTGGCTATGTGTTCCTGGTCGGATATGCATTGTGCTCTATGGTGCAGAGTCTTGATGAGGGAATTCTTCTGGGATGGTGGTGGGAATCCGGTTTCAGGTAAGCATCCGTATGGGTAGCTTTCCTGTAGACAGAGTGGCTCATTGAACTATCAGGTCTCTTTTTTTATTAGGACACCCGTGATTGTCGATACCAGGTGAGTAGAATTTTGTACCGCAGAAGTGGTTTTTCCAGTGAAAGGCCACAGGATTTCAGACAGAAAACGAGCCAGTTTGTAGGTGAGGGTGTTGATAGTAGAGACGATGGGACGAAGGGGTGTATCTAATTAATGTATTTTTGGTAAGTCGTATAATCTTGGTGGCCCGGCAGCAGACGGTTTCAACGATAACTGTTTGATTTGATCAATTAATGCGGTTGAATCAGAAATGATTTTGTTGGTTTGTATGACGAGGCTGTTCATGGGATCTTTTTATTTTTGTATAGCTGCCATCGTTGAGTAATTCTTTAATTTTGTTATATTCTATTTTATCCATGACAGTGGCATTGCCCTTGTCGGCAGAGAGGATGACAATATCATACCTCTTTTTAATTTATATAATTCAAAACGCTCATCATTGAAGACTTGGTTCATCAAGGACTAAACACTGAGGTACCCCCCCTGGTGAGACACTGCTTAAACAATACATACTTCACTTGGAATGGAACTTTCTACAAACTGAGGGCACCCCCAATGGGCCCTCAGTTGTAGCCAACATTTTCGTAGAGAAATTTGAGACTGACGCCATCCAGACTGCCACTCTGCGCCCAACCTTATGGAAGAGGTACGTGGATGACACTTTTGTCATCTGGCCACATGGCCTGCCTGCTCTAGACACATTCCTCGACCACATCATTGCATACACCCAGCCATCAGATTTACCATGGAAGTCGAAAAAGATGGCAATACTACCTTTTTTGGATGTCCTAATAAAAAAGAGACCTGATGGTTCAATGAGCCACTGTCTACAGGAAAGATACCCATACGGATGCTTACCTGAAACCGGATTCCCACCACCATCCATCACAGAAGAATTCCCTCATCAAGACTCTGCACCATAGAGCCCAATGCATATTCGACCAGGAACACATAGCCAGTGAACTCAAGCACGTACACCAAGCTCTTAAGGCTAATGGTTACTCCGACTACACAATCCACAAAGCTATCACTCCAACCATGAAGAAGGACCCTCTTGAGGAGCCTTTCAAAACCATCACTCTACCCTACATTGCGGGGATCACAAATAAGATCTCCAAAATCTTGAATAAACACAAGATCCAGGTCCGATTCAACACATTACATAAAATCTGTGATTTGGTTCCATCTGTAAAAGATGTGATTCCGGACATATAGTACCCTGGCGTCTACAAACTAAGTTGCCTCTGTGGTAGTAGTTACATTGGAGAAACCAAACAACATGTCTCGGACCGCATTCGTGAACACAAAACAGACCTAAAACACGGTAGGACCAACACCTCGGCCGTGGCAGATCACTGTTAAAATTCAGTAGGCTCACATGACATTGACTTCTCCAAGACAGAGGTTATTTGCAAGCCATCTGGCTACCATGAGAGATTCGTTCATGAGGCTATCCACATATACAGAGACAATTTCAACCGAGAAGATGGATTCTGGCTTAGCAATCATTGGAAGGATTTGATAAACCATTTCGGGTCTTGATTGTTCACGCTTACGGTGGCTTTCAGACCGCATCCATTATTTTCATCTCCCCCCTCCTCTTTTCCGAACATAGATGGACTCGTCCATCTGAATAACTGCCAAATCGCTCTCCGTGGTGCTAACGTTAAAAAAACGCCATTATTTTCAAATTTTCTTGCTGTGCTTTTCACACCTGATGATTGCTTGTGTTGCAGTCGAAACGTCGTGAGAATTTTTACTTTTTTATTTTATTGTTTCCTTTCTACGTGACTTTACCAATAGAACCAATAATATGAATCCCTGCAGTCACGACAGCTTTAAATCAAAATCTAGTGTTCTTTCGCGCACAAAAACTCATGCAAGCATATCAGTCCAATTACGTTTTTTTATAATTCATTTGAAACACAAACAGGCCTTGGGGCAAATTCATCAAAAAAGCAAACACTTAACAAAGGTATGTGTGGAGCGTTGCAGCAATGTTTATTGCACTACTCTAACGTAGCATCCCATCCCTTTTCACAGTGAATAAATGTTAACAAAAGTCCTGGACCCCCTTTACATCAATATACACTGACCAGCGTTGGGGAAGTATGGGTAAACCCCCAATAACCGAAAAGGTCTCGGAAGGTATTCATCCAGTAGTGGATTGAAAAAGGACTGTAATTTAGCATTAACATTACACACAAGGTGCTTGCAACAAACGAACCACAATACCTTTGTGATCCCCTCAAAGAGCATGAACCATCACGTGACCTACAGTCATCCTGGCATTGGCTATCGAACAAAGACGGTAACTGCATCACGCGCTTTCAGATGCTCATCTGTGACCGTCTGGAATGCTCTTCCTTCTGATATTAGGAAGCTGCTTTTAAATCGATTGCAAGCTCATTTCCTTAGAAGGCCTTTTTGTGTTTAGTTTGTTGACCTCCCCCCACACCTCCGAATAATACGGTTGGCTATGTACGGTGCGAAAGAAATTCGGCACGTAAATAAATCGATATATCACGCCTCAAATAAGCATGCCGAGATAATAAGTGCATCCAAATGCGGATGTGATGTGGCCACCGAGTGATTTGTTCACTTGCATCGAAAGGGCACAATTGTGCAATGGTCAAGTCAACTCTACATTCCACCAACCCAGAAAACAATGCAAGCAGAATGTGTTTTGGCTACGCTATTAAATATATCAAATGGAACTGTGGAGTTCTTTAACACGCATGTAGCAATATATATCATCATGATGCACGACGGTGTGTAAATGCAACAATCCCATTCAGGTCTGAATATGTAGTTCGCATTTGTAAACATACTTTCATAAGAAATTATTTAAAGCCTAAGGCAGCTAAGGTGAAAAAGAATGAGACTTCTAAAACACTGACATTTCCTGTTGTCTTCGTTTTGTTACAAGGTTTCTAAACCCACAATTTTACTTGTCAAGGTAAAAAAAACACCCATAACACATTGACAAAGTTTCATCCATTTTTGTTTTAAATTCCAACCACTTTGCATAATGCTGACAGTACAAAACAGATGTTGTGTAATTCAATGTCGAAAACACCGATACGTATGCACTTATGGAGCTTTCAGCGTGGGTGACGACATATCATATCGTGGTGGGTTGTCAGCCCTTGGATACATAACAAAGAGCGCCAGCTGTGCCACTCCCAGCATCGACCCCAGCACATTTGGAATCTGTATTGGAGAAGAAAATACAAAATAAAACGCTGTTTTGTTGTTCTCTCCGTAGCCTGTTATTAGAGCATTCAGACATGTGGCGTTCGTAGCCACACATTAATAATTAAGGATACCACATAGTAGTTAAATGTCGTTGTCTAGTTTTATTGTAATTATACAGTAATGTTTAAATATATTTTTGCATTGTCTTTCTCATTGTTAACATAATCGTGGTTGAAGCCGAAGAAAAACAATCCTTTGCATAACTGGAAATTGGTCGAATATCTCAAAACTCCATTTCACGGCTGATGTCAATTCTGGGGAGGATGCCCCTGATGGGAATGCCTCTTATGCTCATGCAGGGCACACTTATTCCGTAAAAAGCGATACATTACTTCTGGTACACCAGCCGAGAGGCAGATAAGCAGTGATGTTTCAGAATTACATGCCCAAGTGGATATTTCATCACTCTTTTACATTTTATCTGCAGTATATTGCACATACAGTAACACTTTTCTGTGACACCAATAATTTATCAATTTACTATTTATTAATTAGAACATGCCATCAATGTCTTTGTGTACAATAGCCTAGAAGCAATTAGGAACAAAAAGGGATACCCTGAAATGAATAGAATTGTCATATTTTTGTTTATTTTACAATGTTATGCTTTGCAACTTTGCATTAATCTGCCATCAAATAAATTATTTTATCAAACCTTGACCTCAAAGCCTGATTACAAAGGGCCCGCATGGCCACTGTCATGCATATGGAGTACTATGTAATGTAAAACCATTTTTAGATCGTTTTGCAATGGCCACAATACAGCCATGGACAGATAACATAGGTGAATCTGATAGTATTGGACTGGACCACTACAAATGTTATGTGATCTCATTTGCAATATAACAATGGATAGAATAATTAAGGTATGGCACTTGTAACATAACCTGTGCAAAATTATAATGCATAATGTAATGACCCTCCTGCTTAACTCACTATTTGACCATTATTGCTGCATATTTTTGAAAGAGGAAAACAATGGCTCCATTGTGAAATTGCCACGTTGTGATTTAGTCCAATTTAAAAAAGGTTGAAAGCATTCAGAATAAATATACACACAACTGTCTCCAAGGTAAACCCCTCATTATCCAATGTCATGCGAATTTCTGTTACATGCCAGCAGAACATAAAACAGTAGGGGTCCCCGTTGCCATGGGGGGCATCCAAATGAGGTGAAGGGGTGAATTAATAGGCAGTTATCTCACCAATATTTCATTTGTGCACAGAGTATTCTCTGAAGCAATAATACAAGCAATAATACATGGCTTGATCCACTGACATTGGTTGCTGCTGGAGGCTCACAAAGTTCTAGGACAGTTCTCGTCCTCTATACATAATCTTGATAGATATTATCATGCAATGAAATCTAAATGGGCATATTTTATCATTCACTGCAAAATGCCTCAATAAAGAATGGTCTATGTGGAATTCTACCAACACAGACATCAATCTGCACAAAGGTCCCACACACTGCTGCATTAAATTGTCATAAATATCAATACTGACAAACTGTGACCACCAGCACTTCAGCTTTCATTGATGTGTATACGAATGCCACTTGTGCATTATAGATGCATTAAGACACACTTTTAATAATTAAGCATAAACATTCTAAAGATGACCGATGTAGTTTCACTTACAGGCAGCTAAAACTGTATATTTAGAAATGTATTAATTGTATTTATATCAATATTTAATAAGCCATATCACCTAAGAGGCAAAAACAAACATTAAATATGCATAAATGGGAATGTACAAACTTTACAATGTATACTGTTAAATTATTACCTGAATAAATGCTTCACCTTGTGAAACATTTTCAAATAGAGAAGCAGTTTTATCTGCAACGTAGAATCTATTTCACTTATCAAGAATCTGCATGACAGCCAAATCAGGGTATTTTTTGTGTACTTCAAACCAAATTAACAGGGAAATTGCGGAAAAACGTATATTGACTTCAGAATGTAACTATTTATTATTACGCCTAGAACACAATGGTACTGCTGCATTCCATATGTGACGATAACCAGCTAAACTACAATTTTAAATTATATTCTTCAATGTGATTTTCTAATTTCTCCCTAGATATTCACTGTATTCATCTAGACCAAGGTAGGTTCGTATGATTTTTTAAAGTCTAATTCTTCACTTTCGTTAAGATAAAAAAATGTAATGTTCCTGATCAAATGTACATACCCATATATAAGCCAATTTTACAAAACCGTTTTAAATACATTTACACCAACTTTACATTAAACTATGGTATTGTGACCTATATTATTAAACAAGAATAACAAGCTGCTGAATTTTTATTCTGCTATAATTCAGCACCACGTTGATATTTAAGAAATCACTTACCAGCATGCATATTATACATTTTTCCTTAAACCTCCTACACTAAGTAACCCTCTATCCAGCAGTGAATTGACAGGGTTTCTAAAAATCGTAATTATTTTGCAAAAACAAACCTTAACGAAGCTATCATGAATGATGACTCCATATATGAACCACTCCAGAGCCACGACAAAATTAGCGAGGCACAAAGGGAGAGCCAGACACTCCGTGCTCTTGGTCCGAAACACTTCAGCCTGCGGCACACACAGCCCTATTTTTGTATCAACACAAACGGCACACGTTTTATTCCCGCATTCGCTATTCAGAAGCTAAATGTCCATTACTGTGTAGAACACCATCCATGTCTTATTTTTCTTGGTGACACTTGCCAGCCAATTTCTACATTGGCAGCCTCCCCAAAAATAAATCTACACAAACTTGTCCACTTGTAATTATAAACATGACATTAACATTACACCCTTAATGGTGCCAATGAAAAAAAAAGTTGTGAAATGTTGTCCTGTTCAGACTATGGCCTTATTAAATGTGAAATTGATCAAATTGTATTGGGCCCATGTGGATCATACATCAGTTTAGAGGAAAGAAACACGTATGCCTGCCAACAGTTAACTTTCCAAAAACCATGCTGGTTCACATCAGTGTAGTTATGGCACTGAGCATGCTAATAGGCAGATGTGTTTTGGATGGTATTTTATGGCTTAGAAAATAAATGGTTTTCATTTTAAGTACTTCCATGTCAACAGCCATGATGTTTATGTGGAATGACTGCCACCTAGTGATTATTCCAACAAAGTCCAACACCCTACACAAGCCAGATTATTTTGAGCAAAATGTAATCAAAACCAGACCACAATCTACATTTCCTATATTTACCGTTTTTAAAATCTTATTTTTATTCATACAGCGTCTTATTCCTGGCCAAACACTAAAGCAAGTTATGAAAGTGTTTTATTTCAAACATATTCACACCACAGCAACACATTGCAAATTAAGCATACGAAACTATGTTTGTTGAACCAATGTTATCACATTTTAAAATTCTGAAAACTGTGTAGATTTCAACAGCTGTAATGTGTTTGCTGACTTACAATGGAAGCAAGGGGCGCGCCAAAATTTATAACTGCACCGAAAGTGCAGAGCAGACCCAGGTGATACTTTGCAGTTTCCACATCTTCCGCCAAGTAGTTTATGTAAACAAGCGTCGCGAAAACGATGCACGTGGCCCCTAACAACATCCTGTGAAGTGGTTTCTAGCAACACAGGTATGCCGAATTAAAAAAACTCGACACGTCACGTTCATGAATGCACAACAACACGCAACAACAAATGGTGTTTGTAACGGTTAAATGTAAAAAAGTGCATACGATACTGTGCCATACCTTTTCGTCAGCGTGAGTATAGAAGTAAAGGACGTACAGGAACTCTATAAAAGCCCCAGCAGCATTGACGTATATTAATGTCATGTCTGTCTTCAGTAATCCATACCTCAACCACAGCACTGAACTGAATGACAATGAGTGCATGATGTATTATTGTGAATCACCAAACATTTGGAATAAAACATTTGCAACAATGTTTTGGTTATGACGTCGAATTGAAAAAAAATTCATCTGAAAGTCATCAAGGCATCAAATGCGGCTTACCAGACAGTGCATGCGACAAAAGGAAACATTGATAATCCATTAGTGTTCCCCTTCCTTTTAATTTTCAAACAAATATCACTGCGGGGCAGACAAAAAACAAGATTTGCTTGAACTGTAAAAATGTTGTTAAACAATCTTTTTTTTACCAATTATATATTTAAAGTGTAACACGTAGGCTCTCGCGACCAATATCATTCATAATACAGGTTTTATTTTTGGGTTAGATCGTGTAAACTAATGTGTCGTTAAACCCACCACCACCCGACACAGCCAATTCGTAAGGTTTGTCACGAAAATAGAACATGCCAATCTGTTTACGTGACAAACCTTACGAATCGGCTGTGTCGGGTGGTGGCAGGTTTAACGACGCATTTATATATTTACGCGACTTAACCCAAAAAACCTCTGTTATGGATGATATATTTTTTAAACAATGCAAACGACGATGCGAACAGTGTTGCAGCCATACAAATGACAAAGCTTTTAGTTTTTTTTGTAAAATACGTGTTGTGAATGAATGACTTACATTCCGGTGAGAAAAAATGCGATGGTACTAAAGGTGGCCACGGCTGACACAATGTCTTGTGTAGAATATGAAGATAATATCATGACTGTTTATGTTTAAAAAAAAAGTATTCACTTATGTGCTTCTCGTCAATAATGTATATATTACACAAATGTGCCAAGCTCCAAGGGCAAAATGCAGGCTAACATAAAAGAGGATTTTTGAAAAATCCACACGTGATGAAGTCTTCCACACACCACTCGAGGTCATGGGGGCACATGTTCCCATTCAGTCTCTGTTCGTTTTCACAAATGTAGATGATGAATTCCACTTCAGTCTTAAGCATCCGTCTAAAGAGCTTTAAATTCGTAAAAAAATATTCTGAGCCAAAATTGACCTCAAATCTGTACCATCTCCGGATTGTTACCTTGCTGGCTGCATGCAGCTATGTTCAGCAAACTAAATCTCAACAACAGGATATAGCTTCACCCATATCTTATTTGAAACGCAGCAGATCAGACCGTCAAGTTGTACAAGTGCCTGGCTGAGTTGTATATTTTTTGAGGATTTAAGGCAAGTGGTTCGTTCGGCAAGCGTCACGCACGCTAAGCCCATGGGATATGAATTAGTTGCGGCAAAGTGTTTGCCTGCCTGCACTCCTCTATCAAGCTTCCTTGGATGGTGTACGTAAACATAAAGTCATTGATCACGGACGTAAACTTGAAGTACAGTAGTTGATCTGTAAGAAGAGGGAGGGGGGGATGGTGGAAATTATGACAGCGTTTGAAAGGTTAAAAACGTTTGCAAAAAGGCTTTTTTTATTATCACGCCTGAATAACCTAAATAAACGTGGCTATTTGCGCGGTATTTACAAGTTCAACCGCGGATAAAACTAATCTCTTAATCTGCACCACTGTCGGTCAACAGTACATCTTAGTATTGATGCATACCCCCGACAACTCCAGGGCCTGAAAAGCTTGGTCTCCCTAGGATCTCCTCACTCATGTATTAACTTCATATTTGGGTTAAAGCGAATGAGTGATATACTACGAGACATCGTAAATGTTCACAATAATCAGTGCATTTTGGAAAATTTCCTTGCTCGTTGTATTTGTTTAAACGTCTGATTTACTGACATTTACGAAATAGCAATTACATTTTCAAACAAATAGCCATAATACCAATACAACTTTCTTGTACTGCATCACAACTTAAAAGATATATATTCTTGGTTCTTTCGGTAAAGTCACGTAGAAGGGAAACAATAAAATAACAAAAATATAAAACAATAAAATTCTCAACGACGTTTCGACTGCAACACAAGCAATCATCATCATCAGGTGTGGTGTAAAACAATAAAATTCTCAACGACGTTTCGACTGCAACACAAGCAATCATCATCAGGTGTGGTTTTCACACCTGATGATTGCTTGTGTGGTTTTCACACCTGATGATGATTGCTTGTGTTGCAGTCGAAACGTCGTTGAGAATTTGTTTTATATTTTTATTATTTTATTGTTTCCCTTCTACGTGGTGACTTTACCGAAAGAACCAAGAATATGAATCCCTGCAGTCACGAAAGCTTTAAATAAAAATTTAACTTAAAAGATTCGATGGTATAAAACAGTTGATACCTACGGGGGCCATGTGATCGTGATAATGACGATTCCGAAAACGACTACAGCGGTTCACTTCAATTATAATCACTGCAGCATTGTCAGCTGGATTCACAATTACATTGCCATTGCAATTCATTAAGATAGAAGGCAGTTACAATTGTGATTGACCCTAGGTTGTGGTAGCTATGCACCTGGGTCGTGAGCCCCGGGCTTGCGAGACACTGAGCGTCCTTGATTAAATTAGAATTTAAATTACGAACATTGTACAATATATACACAAGCGTTCTCTCTGGCGTGGGGGGGGGGGGTCATTACATCGTCTCGATGTTAATAGCGTGCTCTTTAAATACTATACGGGTACAGTATATCATAGCAGGTGACCCGAGTGTGATTCCCTGTCAAGGGGACATCAGCGGAGAGCTACATCTGAATCTATTGTAACCCATACATACATAACCACCCTTATCCCTCTTTGGTTCTTTCGGTAAAGCCACGTAGAAAAAATATAGAATACGACGTTTCGATTGCAACACAAGCAACCGTCTTCAGGTATGAATGAATGAGTGAGAAAAACAAACACCCTTATCCCTTCACACCTACCCCGATCGCAGTCGGTGGTCACCTGAAACCACATCAGCGCATAGCCGCACTGACCAGCGTCAAATATCTTTACAAAAAAATAACAACCCAACAAACTCACCCAGCTTGGGAGGACGACATAATCCGGCAATGTCTCTACAAATGTCTGTAAATTGGTTTGTTTTCAATTCGAAATTTGGTGACATCGCTATTTGTAACTTTAGACGCCACTTACATCGCGAACGGGAAAGCCACCAAAACTCGTGTTAAGGCCGGGCACTTTGCCTTCTTTCGTATACAGTAATTTATTGATTAATCAAAAGTCTCCCGGCTGTGCGAGAGAGTTTGCGGACGGTGGAAAGTTCTACAGCAGCGGGGATTCGGCGGGCGCACGGACCACGGCGACTCACTGCGGCGCATCGAGGGCTCTCGACGACGCAGCGGGGACAACGCGAAAGGACGGAGAGCGGCGGGTGGTTGGATGGTAGGGGGAGGGGAGTGGTGGTGGTGGTGGTGTTGGCGGAGAGTTCCCGCAAGAGACTTCACCGCGAGACAAGAGACTTCACCGCGACAAGAGACTTCACCGCGACAAGAGACTTCACCGCGACCCGGCCGCCACTGACGCGAGTTGCCCGCCTGGCCGCGTCTCCTCCCACCGCGCCACGTGCTCGGCTACGCCACGCGGGCAGGGGAGCTGAAGGAGGAGCCCCTCTCACTCTCTCGTCTCCCCTCGGTGCCGCCACATTACGTAGGGGAGAGGGGGTTACCAAGAGACCGTATGGGGGGCTAAACGGGCACGACGAGGACTGCAGAAGAAGAAGGAAACGGGTGACTGACTGACGCGGTACGGGAGGGACGTGGAGCAGCTGAGTGGGCTTGCCCGAGGACCGGCACCAGCGCGATGTCTCAATGTGGAGGAGACTCGCGATGAAGCGCTCCTGCGTGTAGTTGGGAGGCAGTCGCCATCCAACGACGCGGGAGAGGGACAGGGGAGGGATGCTCACAACAACGAGCGGAGCGACGGGCGGTTTAAATGCACAAAGCGGGGAGGGGCACACCTGGTGCATCTGCCATCCACCTCAGTCAACCCATGGGCACCCGGGTCTGTCCCGTGACCTCCTTCACATGGCCTCGAAGTGCACCTAGCCTGGCACAGAGACGCCGTCGTGATGTCGCCGCGACGGCGGCTGCCGTTGTTGGGGAATTATCCCCTCACCCAAGATGGCGGCCGTTGCGGCACGCACGTGTGATGACGTCACGCGGCGAAGGTCGGTCACGTGACGCGGAGTCGCGTTGGTCCAATCGTGACGGCGCCTCTCGCTCGGCCACGTGGCGGTTGTCACGGAGCATTTGGATCCGTTATGATTTTGAACGACATCGAGCACCGAGTCCAGCACTGATCAAGCAGCGTTCGAGCTGTTACATTTTTAGTATTGTTAGTTAATGTGATCGAGCATCAAGCTGTGATATTTTGAATACGGATTTTTTTAATCGTTAAAAGTGATTCCTGTCACGTGATTTCGGGATCTAAAGATCGAAAGAGATTGTAGGTTGAAAAAGCCCATATGAGGTCGCCCCTTGACACTGATTGGCTTTCTTCTGCATGAACATAATTTATCATTACGTCGCGGATTCATTCTATTATGTTCAGCGCACGTGGTGAAAACTACTTGACGTTTGTGGAAAAGAGCTTTATAGCTCATCGGATTCGTCCAGTATAAATATTCTGAAGCGGGTTGACCGCGTATGGTTAGAACTCATGTATATACAAGTAGGGCCATTTCCCAAAACGTTGCTTTTATTTCGTTTTCAGACACTGTTATTGACAAACTTGTTGCGTTTTTGGTTGCGTGTGCCAGTGCACGCACCACTGTCAACGCACAATGTCACAGAATTGTGTAAAAAGAGTTGCTTATTCAAGGGTAGGCTTGGGGTTAAATAAATGTGGAACAACAAATGGCGTAGACGAACATAGAGACGAATAATCAGCTGTGACCTCTCTACTACAGTACTTGAATGAAGGCGTCCCAAAAGCATTTCATCTTCTAGAGCACCTCCAGAGTTTTAGTTTATTTATTTTGGTATAGCCCTGTGAGCCATTCGGATCTTGAATCGGGTGCAACCACAACAAACAAAAACACGAACAAGAAAACATCTTAAAGTGACTATGTGACTGCAAACAAAATCCATGAAAAAAAAACAGCAAAATATTCCTGAAAAAAAGCACCGCACACCAACGCTGTGTGCAAAAAATTCTAGTGGGATGCAAGTCAACAACCACAAGAAAACTTAGATTAAGGCCATCAGTCTAACTCCTTACTACAACAAAACAAACATCTCCAAACAAAAAACTTTTCGAAATCATCAAATAATAAAGCCATAATTTCAACGTAACAGTGATCACAGGGACTGTGACCAAATTTTTACAATAAACTACATAAATAACATGTAACACCTAATCCTAGAGCCATAGCTGGCTGCATGAATTACTCCACAACAACAGAAGCATCAGTCGGAGTATCAAATTTTTCAATAAACCTTTAAGATCAGCACGCTAAATCAAAATACAGATAATACTTTGCAGCATCATCCGGAGGGAAAATGTTATTTTATTTTACGCCAATGAATAGCAGTGGCAACTAGGGGTGTACAACTCCTCTAGAGCAGTTTTGAGAGAAGATCTCATTGGTAGCGATTAAAGTTGCAGTTTATTGGCAATAGCATTCCAGACACTCGGGGCATCAATAGCAAAGGACCTTCCTCCAGTTTTTGTACGACAATAGGGAATGTGAAGCTGGTAAATGAGCGAAAACCTGAGGGCAAATTTGTTTGAAACAGAGAGGAGATCCAGCAGGTAGTCTGCGGATTTTTTTGTAAGTAAATCGTGAATAAATAAGATCTGGTGCACAAGCCGTCGAGCATTAAGAGATGTTAAGTTTGACCCGATGTAGAGTTCACAGTGGTGAGTCCTATATGGGCAGTTCAATGTAAATCTTAAGGCCGAGTGAAAGATGGAATCAAGCTTCTTCAGTACAGTACTTGGGGCTGATTTATACACGATGTCACAGTAGTCAAGTAGAGGCAGTATGGTAGCTTTTATCACTTCCAAACAGAACATTGGGGGGAAGCAGTGCTTGTGTCGATACAGAAAACCAATTTTTATTTTTGTCTTTTTACCAATATAATCAATGTGATCTTCAAAATTCAGTTATGAATCCAGGATGACCCCAAAATACTTTTAGATCTTGACTTGCTCTATTTGATAATTATTTAAGGAATGTAATTGGGGAAAATAACTTCCTGCTTTAGTCCTGGTGAGAAGCATAGCACCTTGGTTTTGGAGGTATTCAGGACTATTTTAAGAGCAACTAGCTGATGTTGTAGTTTGTTGAAATCACCCTGTAGCTTAGCAATCACGTCATCTGGAGAGCGGCCAGCAGTAATCAGTATCGTGTCATCTGCAAAAAGATTTACCCTGGAATGATCCAGGTCAGTGCCCAAGTCATTGAGAGAGAACAAAAGGGGGCTGAGGATGGAACCCTGTCGAACCGCTTTTTTTATCTTAACACTGTTTGACCTCCAACCATCTGTGAATACAGTTTGGGTGCGAGAAAAGAGGTAATTTTGTAACCATTTTACTGCGTTTTCGGAAAAACCGAGGCAACTTAGTTTACTAAGCAGGGTGTCGTGGTCTACTGTATTAAAAGCTTTGAACAGGTCTAGAAAAAAACAGGCACAGTACTGCTTATTATCAAGGCTACTGTAAATGTGATTCAGAGAGTCTAATGCAGCAGATGTGGTGCTGTATTTTTTTCGGAACCCAGATTGTTTTAGATGTAGTAGATTGTTGGTGGACAGGAAACTGCTAATTTGGTAGGTCAATATTTTTTCAAACATTTTCATCAATGGGGACAAAATTGAGATAGGTCGGTAGTTATTTGGATCATCTTTAGGGCTCCCTTTGTGAAGTGGACGGACATATGAATGTTTCCATTCTAGAGGAACTGATGCTTCTTTGATGGACAGGTTGAAAATATGGGCTATAGGTTTGTATATTAGGTGACCAAAAGTTAGTAGAGGAGGACCCGGCAGGTTTAGCCAATTCCAATTTAGATCACTCACTAAAACTATTTCAACTTTAGGGAGGCCCCCAAAAAGCTCTCTCAGTGCAGATGCAGCTTCAACATCCTTCCCACTAGGCGGTCGATAGCAGCACACTACCAATATCTGTTGATTATTTGGGAGAGTTATTTTGAGAGCCAGACCTTCAAAGCAACATTTTTTAAACAAGGAGTGAGCTAGTGAACATGCAATAGTATTACGAACATAGATGGCAATTCCACCTCCTTTAGATCCTTGGTCAAGCCGAAAAAGGTTGTAGTTGAAGTCGTTGCTACGCGGTGAACATCCACTCGGCATGTTTTCCTTTGGCTGCCACTCTGTCGTAATTCTAGTCCCTGGTCATCGTCCTATTTAGCCAAGTGTTTGTGCCTAAGTTCACAAAAAATCATCTCGTCAGCCGTGCAGCTGAAGGTTGATTAAAAGTATTTTCCTTCATTAACGACGGCGCATAATGCGCGTTGGACAACGCGAGACAGCCTGGTGTGTTTTGGGTTTCGTGTGGGAATGCAGTACTGTGGTAGATGTTTAAATTAGGTTTAAACGAGAATCTAACCCGTTAATCGTTTTCAGAACCGATGTTTGGAGTGTTTTTTAAAGAATATAACCAGCATATTATGAGACCTCCTTTGCCAGAAACAAGATATAGGAATAGGTTTTACCCGTTTAACTGGCACAAAAACTGACACCTTTATTCAAGGCATCATGTTTGCAATAACCACAACACAAGCAGTCAAAATGCAAACGAAAAAGACAACCCTGATAATATGCACCGTCCTTGAATTTGATTGGTCCACACCCGAGACAGCCTCTCCCAGAGCCCAGTCTCCACTGGTGTTAGACCAGAAGACGCCAAAAGGCGTCAAAAGGCGTCTTCTGGTCTAACACCAGTGGAGACTGGGCTCTGGGAGAGGCTGTCTCGGGTGTGGACCAATCAAATTCAAGGACGGTGCATATTATTATCAGAGTTGTCTTTTTCGTTTGCATTTTGACTGCTTGTGTTGTGGTTATTGCAAACATGATGCCTTGAATAAAGGTGTCAGTTTTTGTGCCAGTTAAAAGGGTAAAACCTATTCCTATAACCAGCATAATTAACGATTCGGAATCTATTCCAGTGGAATGTTGGTAATGAATGGTAGGTACGCCCAAAAGTACAAACGGCACGGTGGTTTAAGTCACGGCGTGAGCAGTGAAACCCTGCATTGACGCCACGGCTTCCGCTGGAGAGAGCTCTAGAGCATATTTGGTCAAATTTTCCACGCTGAGCAGACATTGTTGTGAAGAGGTGGGAGTACCCACAAACCGACCACACACACACGACCTGCCAAGAGATTATTTCTGCAATGTAAACATGCGTATTGCTGGTAAAAGGAGGGTGGTATTCAAGAAATGTGCCCATTGCTTCCACTGCTACGGCGGCTTCTGGATTGTGAGTCCAGTGTGGTAACCACTTGCTTCTCAGTTAAAACAAATTTGTCCATTGCTCAACCTGGCGATGCGTGCGGCAAACCGGCTACCGATAATACAAAACAAAAATGTGTAATGCGCCTGGTGCAAATACAGCGCTGCTACTGTTTGCGTGATTATCATTTGCCAGCAGAGACGTTGCGAGGATACGGCAAATCGTGGCAACCGCCGCTGGCCCTGCGTTTTCGGGGTTGTGGAGTGCGCTTCGACGTCACAGTATCAGATGTAATACTTCCGGTTTAGTTTAAAGGCGTGTCGGGGGGCACAGTAGGATTTGCTCTGGGCCCCGCACCTCCTGATAGATGGACCTGTTTACCGGTTCACTGAACTCTATCCCCATCTTAGATACAGAAATACTAAATATCGTGATTCATAATCGATTTTTAGATGGGCAACGTAAATTTGGTATTGGTCTAAATTTTCACTTCCTCGAAAAGCACATTTGTATTGGAGACTATGACTGAAAAAAATAAGATCTATTAAACGAAACGAACTTCTGTTTCAAAAGCAGGGATCGAAGAAACAGGCAACTGAACCGGATCTAAAAACAACATTGGTCAGTTTGCATTGATTTTATTGCGATGCCATTAATTCACCCTCCGCCTCTGCTATAACGCGCTTTGTTTAGATCTAATGGAAAAAGACTTTGGCACAGCTGTGTTGCACTTCCATTGCATTCACTTTTTCATTTGTCTGTATATTGCCAATTACAGCGTTGCCCAAGGCAGATTGAATTGGAAACTGACCTTCCTTTCCAGCTCCGCACAGGGACTTAATTTTGTACAGAAGCACCCATCAAATGATTCACCCCTGCTCATAATGCGTTGTGTGCTGGACCATGAAAATTAGTCAATTGTAATTGAATGTGCACTTTATTGCACTCGTTAAACGGTTACTTTTATGATATTTTTGCCTCGGGTCTCAAATGCTTGGTGTAGGAATATGTAATAAATAAATAAACGAGGCTGCTTTTCTCTATCCACGCATGTTTACCATTATATTGGTCGAAATTGTTTTGACAATACCACAGGTGAATTATAAATGTAAACACTATTGTATCATCATTAGTATTACACCTCTCTACCAAGGAAAGCCTGAATGTTTTGTGCGATCCCAATTGAATAATCCACAGGTATTTTATAATTATTGTGATGTTTGACCAATACCAGTTACATTGTTTGTTTTCGCTATGGGAGGAAACCGAAACACCCGGAGGAAGTCCGTGCAAAATAGGGGGAGAACATTTTTCTTGCTCTGAGGCACAAGTTCTTCCACTGTGCCACCCTGCCGCCCAAATAACATTTGAGTAATAGAATTAAAAAAAAATAGTTATTGGTTTTCACATTCAAGGGTTACGTGAACCACCGAGCCCGTTCCAGCACTTAATTTGCATAGGCAACCACATGCTATGCAGACTGTGGATGTAAAAAGAGTATAACTCTCTCCAACCCATTCACAAATCCATGCACCAGCGAGCGCCCTCCGATGGACGAGCCGCGGGGTATCCTATTTCATTCCGTCGCTGGCTGCGAAATCCGCTTAGGGCTGGTGATGCAACGCCGCTGTTATCGGCGCGACACACCCAACTAAATGCGGGTTTGCACCGTGGAGTGTGGCCTCTGACCACTAGAGACTGACCCGTATCTACCAAACTTGCACCACATGAGGTAGCTACAGCAGGCAGATGCTTTGGTGAGAGCTCATTCAGACAAAACGCGCCCATGTAAGTGGGATCTGGATTGTTTTGGTACAAATATATCAGACAAACATATCAGCAGACAACAATCGTACAAATATTGAGCACAGCCTACACAACATTTTCCATGTTTCAATGTTATCTTAGTTTTAAAAATGCATAATTTGTGTTGGTACAGTGAGCGTACACTAATTTCAACGCTTGACATTGTGTGGTACAATATATTCTACTGTACATTTGCCAGATGGGGGAATAGAAACCATTTCTATTATGTGGCACGCAGAATGTTTATACTATACTGATGAATAGCGGAACTTCAAAGTCCGGTGAATTAAGCGTAACATCCACAAACGCATTCCTGGAGGTTTTAGGGAGTTAACGTCATTGATGTTGCTTAGTTTGGCCATGAAAGCTTCATCTTGTGACAGCTGTGACGGGTATATTATTCCATCATTGAGAAACCCTATGGCCAAATCGACCCAACGATCCAAGCTCCGGTCGTATATCGCCGCGCGGTGTTGGCTTCGTCATCTCGACGTTGGCTCATTGAAGAGAGTCGTCTGCAACGGGGCGTTTCAATTCCCCACGCTTTGGGGGGTCAATGGCGCTGTTGTAAAAACGCCACTTTGTAAAACGTGGTGCCAATCCTTCTCTTCCTTGCGTTCAAGCACAGCAGCCGGAATCAGGCTCGAGCGCACGTGCAAAAGTCGCCCTGCGTGGCGCCGTCCACCATGCAATGAGAAGTGGGGTTTTTTTTAATCATTGCAACACCTTCACGCAAAACCGCAGCCCTCTTATCTCACTGCATCTTTACAGGGTTTCCGATTCACGTTTTATTTTTTCTAGAATAAGTGCCTTCCGCTGCAATAAAAGGTGGTGCTAGGATATTGATGTGCATGTCGTTCCAAATTAATATTTTGTGTTAATAAAGAATGGGATGTTAAAACATTTGTACGTCACGTCGGTTTACTATGCTTTGAAAAATCGAAGTTAACGATAATGCGTCGGTCATGGCAATTGTTTGACCATGCTTTACGGTCGTCGGTGTGGGTTGGTGAAGAGGCGACCAGAACCGGCTCAGATATCACTGGCCAATAATGGTAGCCATGGCCAGAAATCAAACGGATTCCTGGGGACGTTATCCATAGCACAGCGCGCAAATCACAACACCAATCTTCCAACCCCCCCCCCTACCTATATGTATTACTGTACTGTGTAAAACATTTCCATTTGTTAAAGATCTTCCGATTTGTTTAAAATCGTACAGTTTTATTTCGTGTTCTCTCTCGTCTATTTTTTTTTATCTGTTAACCGCTCGAATAAAAAAACATCGTTGTGTATACAGTTGTTTAGTTGAATTCAGTTACACGTGACAGATTCCATTCAAATACAGTTAAAATCAGAAACAATACAATAATTACAACACACGTCGCCACTAGAGGACGTTAATGATCAAGAAGTATTGGAAAATAATGAATACATGTTTATACTCTATATACGTTATCATTCGAATAATAAATGCCTCGTATCCATCCGATTAGAACCCCAGTGTCGTGATCACTTAAGGTGTCCATTGGCAGGACAAGTCGCTGGTCAAGAGCTGTAACCGAACGACAGCCAAGGTATGGAACGAATGCAAGTGGCCGTCCACCGTGTAGAGGGAGCAACACAATCAGCAAGCAGGTGCTAGGTGTATTATTACATCGTGAGAGATGACAACGGCTTAGGGAGGACTTCATCCAGCAGTGGATTGATCATGGCTGGTTCTTGTCTTCATCGCATTGTGCTGAGTGAATATAATCGCTGTGCTGTTTGGATGCAATCTTGGTTGCGGATCAGCATTTTCATCGTGCTCTTGGAATAAAGCAGGGGATGTTTCAGAGTCGGAGTGTTTGGTTGACGTCTCGTGCAATTCAGTTCGGCGGTTATCTTCTGGCTTCTGGAGAGAGGAAAATATAATGTTGTACTTCAGCAGCTTAAGTTCACGACGTGGTCCCTGTTCAAACGAATTACATGGGGCGAACAGCACATTGGCACGCTAAAGATGTAAGCCAATGTATTTGTATTCTAAGAGAAGTCCGTGAACCCAAAGCCCACGAATCTCCACCCCACAATCCACCCCAATCATATCAGAAAATCACATATTGCCTCGGTGACTTGTCCGCCTTTTATGCCTGTAACACTCAAGATGTTTGACCCTTTGGTGGAGAGCCCCATAAATTGATAATGCGGTGCTGTTGGCAAGGGTCAACAAGCCGCAAATAAATGGAGCTTTCGCAAGGCGACCAGCAGAGAGCGTGAAAAACAACCGTTTCCGTCCACTACAGGGCAGAGTTTACGAGTGACGTGTGAGCACACAGGCTGTTGAGCGTGTGCGCGATTACTAAACGGGTCTTCACGTAACTCACCACACTCAGAGCGGATGTAGGCTGTGTTGAAACAGAAAAGACACTCCTGCACGGAAATCGCCCGATGACTCGTACTTCTTGCAAATTCAATACTGTACAACAATGCAACATTCTTTCAATACCCCGTGCGCAGGGTCGGATTAAGGCACGGGACTTGAGGGGTTGCAGCCCAGGGGCCTCCGCCAGCTGGAGGGCTTCCAGAGATTAAGTGAAACGTTATTTCATTTGTGAATGATGAATTTTATTTGTTGTTAATTTTTCTTTAACTTTGTTTTCCTTTAGAAAATATTACTGGGGGCCTCACAGTACCTGTAGCCCAGGGGCCTCACGGTACCTGTAGCCCAGGGGCCTCAGTACCTGCAGCCCAGGGGCCTCACAGTACCTGTAGCCCAGGGGCCTCACAGAACCTGTAGCCCAGGGGCCTCACAGTACCTGTAGCCCAGGGTCCTCACAGTACCTGTAGCCCAGGGGCCTCACAGTACCTGTATCCCAGGGGCCTCACAGAACCTGTAGCCCAGGGGCCTCACAGTACCAGTAGCCCAGGGGCCTCACAGTACCTGTAGCCCAGGGGCCTCACAGTACCTGTAGCCCAGGGTTCTCACAGTACCTGTAGCCCAGGGGCCTCACAGTACCTGTATCCCAGGGGCCTCAGAACCTGTAGCCCAGGGGCCTCACAGTACCTGTAGCCCAGGGGCCTCACAGTACCTGTAGCCCAGGGGCCTCACAGTAGCTGTAGCCCAGGGGCCTCACAGTACCTGTAGCCCAGGGGCCCCACAGTACCTGTAGCCCAGGGGCCTCACAGTACCTGTATCCCAGGGGCCTCACAGAACCTGTAGCCCAGGGTTCTCACAGTACCTGTAGCCCAGGGGCCTCACAGTACCTGTATCCCAGGGGCCTCAGAACCTGTAGCCCAGGGGCCTCACAGTACCTGTAGCCCAGGGGCCTCACAGTACCTGTAGCCCAGGGGCCTCACAGTACCTGTAGCCCAGGGGCCTCACAGTAGCTGTAGCCCAGGGGCCTCACAGTACCTGTAGCCCAGGGGCCCCACAGTACCTGTAGCCCAGGGGCCTCACAGTACCTGTAGCCCAGGGGCCTCACAGTACCTGTAGCCCAGGGGCTGACAAAATCTTAATCCGGCCCTGCCCGTGCACTTACTGGACATCTGTGGAAAAGGAGCTTTATAGCTTATCGGATTCCTCCAGCATAAATATTCTGATTTTGAAGATCCTCCCTGGGCCAATCTTGTAAAATAGCTTCAGGCTTCAGGCTGAATGTTTCCTACCGGCGTAAACAAATAAAATGAGTGATTAAAAAGTATTTCGATGTATTCGGTTACACAGACGTGGGCAGGTTTTTTATTTGGCCACATTTTCGTTATCGGCTGGCTTGTTGCTTTGAGTCATTCTTTGACACGGTAAATTGATTGCCCCGCAAAAGAACGCCACTGGTGTTCTCTCTGTACAGGGAGCTGAAATGAGACGGATAACTCGCGTTATGGTCAGGTGGCACGGACATTCTGACAGTGTCGTCCAAAAAAATACGTGTGTGCCGCAAACAAGTGCCCACACCGGCGCCTTTTATTACGCACGTCGCATGCCGTTTAAAACCCCAGAGCAGAAGCCACGGAAAGCCCCGTGCTCTGTGTAGGAAGCGGAAACGGCAGCCGTCGCAGACGATAGCTGCACCCTCAGGAAACGCACACACACACACATCCTGTGGAACAGTGGTGGCAAGGGGTGCGTGAGCTTCACACGAAGTGAGACTGCTGTCGCCACTGCTCTGTGACGGGCCCGGCATGCGCGCTGTGTGCTTCGACGTGGAAAGAGAGAGGCAGTTTGTTTCGGGAGACTTGGCCCACACAAACACACACGCGCGCAAACTCAACCCCTTTCGGTCATCTGGGCCAAAATTCCAACAGACCAACTGCTAAAAAGTTGTTGCGCAAATTTTTTCTCTCTCCCCCCCCCCTCTTGTCGGGGAGTATTTTGGCCGCCAAACGGATGGGGGGAGCCGTGGGGAGCTGGCGCGTGGTGGAACAGAGAGCCGGCAGATTTTGATCACTAAATAGACAGCGGCACCTGCGTCTTCCATAATTTACCCAGGAGCGGTCGCGCATTTTGATCGCAGTCCACGGCGCTGCAGTAAGTTCTCTGTTGGGACGAAGAATAGAGTCGGGCAGCGCGAAGCACCGCGTGTGATGCTGGACGGTTCACGGCCGGGGCAGCCGCTCTCTCAAACTCGCTCCCCCCACCCCTACCCACCCCCTGCCGCTTGAGCAATGAGCAAGGAGCTCGCCCGGGCATGGAGCGCCGACTGCGAGCCGCTCGGAACTTTGCCCGAGGTCAGCGTCTTGCAGGTGGCCCCGGAGGATGAGAAGGACGAGGGCGATGAGGACGTCAAGAGGCTCCACAACTTGGCGTACACAGTGGCCACGCTGCCGCGCAATCATAAAACCAAGGTGCGTGGCGAATTCATCCGGCGCTTCGGGACTGCAGAATTGCGCGCGTTCGGTGGCCGTGGCCATCGGTGTGTAGATTACATTCACGCCGAGCCGATCGCTGCATTTCAAGGTTGCCTCTGTGCATCTCACGGAGGAGCGCGGTGAAGGCAATGCGCCGTGGCACGCGTCTCGCAAGCGGGCGAAAATTTCTGGGTTTGCGAAAGTACGCCTGATTATTTATCTCGAATGGGTCGCAGGGCATTGTGTGTACTGTATAATGCGCATGCCCTGGGTGGTCTCAAATGAACGTGTTCGGCAGTGGACGCGCGGGATGCTTCGTCATTGTTCGGAGACAACGGGACATCAACTGACAAGCTCGCTCGGCTCTCCGGTAGAAGTCAGTCTTTAATTTCAAAAGGATTATTTTAGAGGTTAATTTACACGCATTGTTATCGTGCGCCATGGAAAGTGACTGTTGGATGAAGGCCTCCTCCCCGCCTTCATTATCTCTCGAAGTCCTGCATTGTCACATCAATGAATGTGAATGATATATTTATTTATATTAAACAGCGCTTAAAACAATAATACACACGTCGTGATCCGTAAAATGTAACACACTCCACAGCGATTTCTGCGAAATTTCAGGCAATTACAGCGAAATAGCCTGAAATGCTTCAGGCTGTTATGGAGAGGCCAACATTGAGGAAGTCAGCCTAGAAATTCATGGGAGACTGCGTGAACATGTCTTGCGGACAGCCTGAGAATTCTGAAAAGCCACTGACTGAAAAATTCAAGAAGTTATTCCCTAGCTGCCTGAAAGTAATGAATGTTCATATTTTCTTTCGATGTGCGACATATTTTCCAGGCGACTGTATGTATGTCATATTTGGACGCTAATTAGTGACAGCCAGACATGGGACAAGGGTGATTAATTGCGTTCGTGTATTCTGATGTTTTGTTGTTTTTTTACAAGCTAGCTTATACACATTCACATCACACGTAGTGAAGGCACTATTGTGGTTTATGTAATCGCAGCAAGCGGCGTGGCGTGACTTACTTGTGCCTGTGTGTTCTTCACAGAGTGTGATCACCCGTTGGAAAAACACATACCATGGATTAGCAGAATCTACAAGGTACAGTTTATTTTATTAACAATAAACGACAGTCCATTGTCAATGCCACTGCTAGAGGAAGGCCTCCCCACGCCATGTCAGTCATGGGGGGTTTTTGACCACACTTTCACTGTGCAGGTCAATTTTGGGTTGGTGTAAAGTGGACCATGCCTGATTGAGATGTCACTCGCCACTAATGTTAGCTATGGCCGGGAATGAAACGCAGATCGGCAGGCTCATGGTGCCGTGTGTTAATTAACCACTGCTATTATTTTCATAGCATTTGTATAGAATTATAATTCAAATAAAGTGTAAGAAAATGCATATTTTGTTATGTTAAAGTAAGGTATTTAAAGCATTATATTTGTGTCGAAAGAACATGTTTGCAGACATGATCGCATGGTGTATTAGTTTACCCGCAGCCTAACTTGTTTAAAACTTGGCCAATATATCTTCTTCTTTTATTGAATTTCAGGCGTACAATCACCATCGAGAAGGAGGATGACGAATCATACGGATTCGAGCTGCAGGTCTGTGCCTTCCTAATTGCCCGCATTTCGCTCTTCAGACGGGTTTGCTCGAGATTAGCCGATTCCACTTTGGACTCGCCGAGAGGACAATTGAATAAATCCCACATGCTCTAGAGGCACAGCTACCCACACTGCCCACGCTCCATTAGATTTGGTGTCTCTTACCACAAATTAAGCTCCCACAGTCCAGAAATTGGCCACTTAAGCGAGCCTCCTTGACACCGGCATCGGTAGGCTGGTAGAGCAAGTCACACGTATCTGTTTAACTGGCATGTATGGACAGCAGGACGTTTCCTGGTCAAGTCCAGACAGGCGTGATGATGCACATACCTGTAAGCCAGAGCTTAGGAGGAGGCAAGGGTTTGTGAATCGCGCAGATTTGTGACTCCCAAACCCTCTTGGCTGTGAGATGGCCACAATCTGGCAGTAGAGAGAGTTGATTTGTGAACCTACGTTAGTGTTAATTTTTGAGTTTTTCTCCCAAATGTGAAACACTCATCAAAAAAGGAATTGGCCAAACATGTCATGAAAAAGTAAAACATTCAGTGAGACTTTCATGACCACATAAATGTTATTATTATTAGCTTTAGAAGGCTGGAGTTTATTAAAATCACTGCTCCATACATTTTGGCAGACGTTACATTTTTGGGGAGCCAATGCCAAAATCTTACATAGACAAACCATTGTTGCTCACGGTCAAGTTCTGATATTCTGGCAGTTCACTCAATGGTGCAATGAGCGCTTGTGCTGTGACATTTACTGGTCACTGGCCACCTACAATTTCCTGGTGTCATTTCCTCTGCGTGCAGACTTACGGGCTGCGCAACCGAGTGGTCAGTGAGCTGGAGATGTGCACCTATGTCTTCAAGGTGAAGGAAGAGGGCCCTGCAGAGCGCGCTGGCATGAAAGCAGGTGCTTCACTCTCTACATGGCACTCCACATGTGCAACACGTTTATGACTATAGTCAGGGCTTGATTTCTCACTCGACATTTTCCAGAAGGCTGCTAGGCTGACTTGGAGTAGACATTATCGGTTATAACGCATTATCACTAGTACATGGTATTATCACAGTACATGGTAAACTTATCTGTAATAGTCCTATGTTATTGTCGCCTGTATTCCTGTAATCGTATGAACATGTATTTTTTATTAGATAAAAAATCAAGTGAAATGGATGTGGTGTGCTAAAATAAGACTTGGAACAGCAATCTGGAGTGTTCAGACTGAACTGAAACTCTCACGATGGTACCCTAAAGTGTCCCAAGCCTGTGTGTCTAGTAACTCGTGTTGGTATGCTGTGACTTAGGTGACATCCTCATCACCATCAATGACTCAAACGTGGAAGGAATTCCTCATAAGCAAATTGTAGACATCATCCGAGAAGCTGGGAATTGTTTAAGGTATGAACACTTGCATATAATCTGTGCAATTGCATATTGGATCAAGATACAAAACACTAAAAAGCAATATAATGAATCTATATATATGAAATTTACAATCCTTTGTCAGTTCAACTCTGGATGGACTCCTTACCGCATTCTGTTAATGGGGGTTTGTTTGACTATACTTCACCATGATGGTCAGTTGTGGGTAAATGAAGCAGTTGAAAGTAACCAGGACTAGTCAGCCAATGAAGTGAAATACATTTTGTACTTGCCGTGAAGAAACAGAGCAACTTTTGTTTTTGCTTCGTAATCCATTTCAGATATTACCCACTGGTAATGGCCATCAAATAAAGATAATGCAATAAGCACTGCACGATTGCTGCACACGAAATGTTGTACAAACGACTAAAATGTAATTATGACATTTTTTTCAAAGGATTGAAGTTGAGTTTGGAACAATGGCCAGAAGAATGGAGCTGCAAACGCGCCTTCAGTACCTCAAGGTATACGAACGAATGTGTATACCTTATGCATAAACCAGTTGGAGTTGATTCATGGTCAGTATCACTTGTGCTGGTTTTGACAATTGTGTTATTTTCTATTTTATGCAACAGCAAACAATGCATGAAAAGTGTAAGGAGTTACGGTCACTCCTCCAGCAGGAGCAACGACTGGTCCACGGTAAGAACGCTTCCGTGGGTAAAGTGGGCCTGTATGTACCACTATGGTCCGGTGTCCATAGGAAATAAACAACGGTTTAATTATTAACAACTTCGTTTAAGTCACAGTCGAGAAGTACGTCAATGTCGCCTGAGACACGCGGCGCCTGCTTTTTGTGCGAGCCGATTCAACAGTTTAGGGACCGTGGCGTTTTGACCGACGCAAATATATATAAATAAAAAGGCGTCCATAGAAAATGTAAATTGCCTTAAAGTAGCAAATTAATTTTAAATGTATACCGATTATGATACATGCATGCATTGTCACCGGATCTGAGTACGTTGTGCAAAATGTGGAATTGATTGGACAACGGGAAGTGGACGAAATTCGGATTACAAGACTTGACCACGACAAACAGAGGAATCAAGTGAAGTAAAACTATTGAAAAAACTGATGATATGCCATACCAACAAGGTAACAAACAAAAAAAACATCCATGGTAAAAAGTTGAATATTATTGAATAGGACAGATTTAAATGAATAGTTTTCAGGGTTGTACCGTGTGCCATTTGGCATAATGTCCAACATGCCAGGTCACCCTTGAAAAATAGCTGTTTACCTCCCACAGGCCTTACCTGTCTCGATAAATTATCTCTCTAAAAGTCTCAATGCTGAACAATACGCGGTACATCCCAAAAACACATCGCAGAGACATGCAGAATCAGAATCTGCATTTATACTGGAGGCATCTGATTTCCAGTAGGGGTGGGTCAGCCAGTTGCATTAAAAGCAATACAAGGTTACAGGAGGAAGTAAGATCAAAGTGAAGCAAATCAATAGTAAATATAGATATATAGCATGGATGTACAAATTGCACAAGTATCTACATTTTTGCAGGTTTGCAAGATTAAAATGTAAACTTGGACAAGGCAACAAAACAGCAATAACAACAATCCAAGACCCGACCAAGACACTGTACAGCACTCAGGCAGTAGCTCCAAACTCAGTTCGGTTCTGGAAGGTTCCTAGACCGAGTCGCTAGCTGAGTGTGCGCAGCCAGTGCCTGATAATGGTGCAAGACGCACATGGGTTTGCGGAACACTCGACTTTCTGCATCATTGATTAGCACGGTTGGCGACATACGGTACAAAATAAGTTCAACATACGTACACTGCGACATTATCAGTGCAGTGAGCACCATGTTCAATGTACAGTGTCAATACACTCGACGACTATTTTGGGAGTGCACAATATATTACATGCACCGTGTAGCATATAATGTATTTTATATGAATTAAAACACCAGTCTGTTAAAACCACCAGAATAAGTTATGCAGCATATAATATATATTAAATTCACGAAAATTATGTGTATTATATTGTACGTATGTTGAACTTCTTTCGCACTGTACGTAGCCAACTGTGCTAATCAGAGGCGGGAAATAAATGATTTATTATTCTGAAATATTAATTCAATTTCTTGCTAAAATTAGCATTCAGGTGATGCTCATTCTCCCGTTTGCAGAATCGAGCCAGAAGCGGATTTCCACATACCTTTAGTGGGGGCAAGTCTAAACCATAGGACAACCACTGTTGACTTCCCCACAAAGTGGTACTCAATTTTATCAACCATGGATATGAACACCCACACTCTACGAATGTGGACAGTGGTTGGTGTTTTATTACGGGCATTAGGGTGTCCTCTGTAGTTTATAGCATGTATATTCAATGGGAATACTGTTACATATAGATGTTTGTGCATAGAGGCAGCTGTTTCAAACTACTCACAAACCGGCTACAAACACTGGCACGCGATTAATGAGAATATAATCTGTTGTCTTCGGATTAGTAATTACTGTGTGAATTTACATATATAGCGACAGAAAGTGGTCTACATAATATGGGCTGTTTGATGACACACGAGGTAATGAGGATCGCATTATTCAAATAAGTGGGATCTCAGCTTTCATAATTAAACATAGGGACTGCTTCAATCGCTTTGATCCAAAATTACACCTGTACCTTTTGACGGATGAATAAGGACGGCAATATCGTATACCGTACTCGAATTCACTTATAAAACTATCTCTTTTCACTGAATGTTCAGCTAAAATGGCCCATATACTTTTAAGGCTTTTCTATGATAATTGAGTCAGAACTTTTTTTTAACACTGATGCCATGGTCGCTTTGCAGCATCTGGTTCATATTGTTCGGGAGCTCGCAGTTCATTTCTCGGATGCTGCTGTGGTGTCATGGTTAGCACACTGGACTTGTAATCCCGGGGTTGCCGGTTCAATCTCCTGGCATCCAGTTGAAGCAATGGTGCAAGTTTCTTAAATCCCCCTGCCACCCAGCAGTAAAAATGGGTGCACCATGGTAATAAGTCGATTGGTAGGTCGTATGCGGTTAGTTCAAGTGTGGATATTCTTCCGAGATGACGGACCAGCTTGGCAGTGTAGGCACGAGGTTCTCTCGTGCTTCCTCTCGTGGAGGCTTTTTTCACGAGCAGTGGTGTCAGCAAGCACTTGTCAGGGCTGCACCGTTACACTTTCTACCTTCAGCTCACTTCCCGGTTGTTTGCCACACAGGCCTCGTGGCGGAGGACGACAGCATGTTCGAGACGCTGAGCACATTGTACAGCCTCAACCCGCCGCTCTGCAGAAGCAAGCGCGCTGGCCCCCTGCTCTCCAGTATGAGCAGCCTGCCCAGCAATTGGGCCGTGATCGCCGAGGACTCGGACGAGGCCGTCTACACCACGTGCTTGTACGGCGGCCTCCAGGACGGCGGCGCCGGCAAGGATGGTGCAGGGGCAGCCGCGGCAATAGCAGGGTTGAGCTTCCTGGACCAGGGCAGTCACAATCTGCGCATGTGCCGCAGTGAAATGGACCTCCAGCAGGTGCAGAGCCAAAGCCTGGCCGGCAGCATGAGCACACTCCCACGCAAAGGCAAGAAGTCTTCCCTCCGTAGGAGCCTCCGCCGCTTCATCCCAGGACTCAATAAGACTCTGGAGGAGGAACAAACTCCCTTTTGAAGGTCACTGGCTATGGCATACCTGTGAAGTGTGTAAGCTGGTGCAACTGGACTCGGGCCCATGGGCCGGAGGGGACCAGGCACCAGGCTATGAAGAGGAGGGGAAATTGAACAGGGGGCCCTATTTTTTACGTCTTGCACCAGGGCCCATGGTCAATGGACAGTCTTTAAATATAAAGGATATTACTGTTTCAGGAAAACTTTCCTTAAATGAAAAATGCCTTTGCCTTAAAATGTTTGGCACATTTTTTTACGCCATGGGTGGTTTTTTTTTTTTTACGAAATAGAAAACTATTTTCTTATGCCTATATTATTAACGTTGATTAAAGTACTTACATTTATAAACGTACAATTTGCGTGCCCAAATTTTTTATATTAAGACTTTTACGTGCGCTTTTATCGTTACATTGAACAGGTGCTGTTACCCTGGTGCCTTATGTGCGTACAGTGCCATTAAAATGTGAGCGACAACCCCGTGTCTGCAAGTTTTCTCCTTGATAAGAACAGTGTGTGTGTGTGCCACCATATAGAAGCAGATTAGCGTTTCTTGCTAATTTCCCCTTATGAGTCAAATGCTAGAGTACGACTACAATTTTTTTTTTTCTGAGAAAAACCTTATTCCCATTGACCTGGTATGGTTTTGGTTGGTAATTCCTGACATTTGTGTGGTTATTTTGTTTGGAGTATGACAATACTTTAACTGCTAATTTCAGCACAAATATTGCCACTATGCACACTGAACATATTTAATTTATTAATCTTATTGGCTGCTGATAAAACAACATCAAAAAGTAAAAATGTTCATTAAATAAATTCGCGAAATTCACAGTGTAAGCTGAAAAGGAACGGTGCTCTTTTAAAGGCCATATTCAGAAACATTGCTTATTTAAAATAATGTATTCAGATGCATATGTATTTACTCCACTTAGGGTATACCACACAGAACTTCAGATATATATTTGCAATATAAGGTACACTTGGCAAAAATGCAAGCTGAATACAAGGATCAGAATTTCAGCACTAAGGTTTAGTCGAGAGTTAAACTAAGTGGCATAAATCAAGCCGCTCGACTTCCTTAGCTGTCGTCATCATTAGAGACAGAATGTGCAATCTAGGGGGGATCAAGACGTTCGAGTTACTGGCTACTTTTTGCATTTTACCTTTTGAAACGTGTCAATAGGTCCCATCCTGATGCTTTAAATGAAGGGGTGTTACATTTGTTCCCTTGTTCATGACAAAGGCCTCCTGACTTTTTTTAAGTGGAACTACAGAAAAAAATACTTAAAATCAAAGTTGTGTTTTTTTCATACAAAAGTTAACATTGCAGCATATTCAGTTAATGCTGTCAATCATGCTGCCCCTTCATTGCATCTCGTGGTAGCGAGATGTTAACTACCTCTCGTGGTATACAGGAGTTGGTCGGTTCGATCCCAACCCTGACGCCTATATATTTGGAGTTTGCAGGTTCTCCCTGTGGTCACGTGGATCTTTTTCCGGGTCTTTCGGTATTTCCCTCCGAACTTAAAAGCGTGCGTTTAGAGTATTTGGCTGCTTTACATTTACACATGGTAATCCACTTTAATGGGCTATCATTTGTGGCCAGGTTGCTTTCTGAACGATAAGGTAAAAAAAATAGTTTAGTTTGGATATACAGGACCTCCTTCGCCCATATGCTCCAGCAAGGGTACTTCAGTCTTGGCTGTTGTGCGTGCCGAGGTCACGCCTCTGGACGATGGGTGACCGGGCCTTTTTTCGTGTGCCCACCCCCTACCCCCCTGCGGAATTCACTTCCACTTTGACGTTCGCCCTGCTGACTCTCTTTATTCAAATAGCGCCACGAACACACGCTTATTTTCAAGGGATTTGTATTCTATTTCTTGAATCCTTTATTTGGGGGTCGGATTTGATTTGGTGCGAGCCTATGTAATAAATTCTGTACTTCCAAGTCGCATTATGGTAAAGTTGTATTGCCAATGCATATTTCGTCGAACTGACCACGCATTGTGCTGCACCGTACAGTAATTTGAAATAGTTTTTGCATATGGTACACACATGCCAGACCCTAACAAAGAGGCAGTTGAGTTAGAGACGTGCCCCCACCCACTCCAATCCCAATCCCTCCCCCCCCCATCCGACTGCACATCCCACACCCGTCCCCCACACACACACACAAAATTACAGGAAAAACTTGGCAAAAGCGGTGTATTGTGCTGACATTGGGTGGGGTGCATTGGAGCAACACAGTGAAGCAGAACCACATCCCCACACCCGCTTGTGCAAGCTAAACACAAACACGCGCACTGTAAAAGCGAGGCCGTGTTCCGTTGGGAAAAGTTCACGCTTTGTGAAATGCATGAGGGCCGCGCATTTCACAGTTCTGTGTCCCCAGTGGGTGAACACAAACGTGGCATTTTCATGTTGCCAGTGATATTTTTCATGAATACATGAAACCGTGTGGGACTGTGGCATCTGGCTCACGTTTGGTTGCGCACGAACCTCCCTTATTTACTTATTTATTTACCAAGTATTTCCTGAGATGTATTTGATGACTCCGAAGTACTGTACTGAAGTAGTACATTTTGAGCCGCAATAGTTCCTACTTCCTGCTTGATTGAGCACGTGGAACGTGTGAACAAGTTTTACAGTGCCAGGCTGTGACCTCAGCACCTCCGTTTAGCACAGAAAATTATTATTTTACCATAAAACACCACAAATTATTTATAATTACCAAAGTCATTCTTTTTTAACATATATGCTCATCTCTACTCGTTGGAAGTGTGTCATCTCAAATTGCGTGTTTTTAATGTCAGGTTTTTTTTTATTGTATTTCACTTATAAGCCACCAGAATAATGCCCTCTCATGTTCACTGTGTACTTCATTAATTAAATAATTGTTTTTTAGAACTCTCATAATAAAGTACAGCCCTTTGTTATTCCTACTACTGGATGAAAGCCTCCCCATGCCATCTCGGCCAGAGGGTTTATTTGACCATACTTCACTACGCTGGTCAATGCGCATTTATGATGCTGGTCAGTACAGGTTTGTGAATGGGTTCAGACTGATTCAGATATCACTCGCTACTGATGTTAGCTGTGGCCAGAATTCGAGCTCAATAGGTCACAAAGTTCAGAGTCCATTGTACTAACAGCTCATCCATTGTGCCAGCCAACTGCATTCTCTACCAATTTAGCTTTTTCATTCGATATGTTTATCTAATTTAATTAACAAAATGATGGTCATTAAATATGATTTTGGTGAGCAGTAGCACAGTGGTTATCACACTTCACTATGAGTCTGGCAAGCCGAGGTCAATTCCTAGCTACGGCTAACATCGGTAGAGAGTAATATCTCAACGGTTCTACCGCCCTTCACAAACCTGCACTGACTAGCATGGTGAAGTATGGTCAAACTCACACAGCAGAGAGGCCTTCATCTAGACATATACTTCAAAGGTCTATAAATTACTAATGTTAATTTAATATTCTTCACCTAAAACCAACCCTGCCTTCTTAACTGATCAACTTTGGTGATGAGACCCACAGTGTCAAAACTGGTCCAGTTTAGTTGCGTAAACAAATGCTGCTGGATAATATTGGTCTGGAAATCCAATATGTAAAATAACTCAAACATGGTACAGTATTTGTACTGGGAGACAGAACGGAGGTCTACTGGTATAGTATCACCCATAATGCTCCACGACAACAACGCAAAACTGAGTTTTAACAACAACAAAAAACACATTTGGGAGCAGACGAAGGCGCATCCACCACACACCACCGGAAAGACGATTCCCGCCGTTATGTCCTCATTTCAGATCGAGATCTGTGTCGACACATTTTTCCACTGCAGTCGAGCAGCACGAGTGATCAACTTGACACACGCACACGCCAGTGTGACACCAATAAGGTGACCGTGCGCATTCAGAGCATGGCTCGTTGCTCGTCTTTTACAATGCCGGCCGATGTGGCGAGCTATGGCAGCTGTACACGACCGAGAAGGCGTTTGTCCTCTCCTGCTGTCAGTGCAGCCATGCTTGTCCACAACAAGGTTTGTATTTTGGCACAGCTGACTCGGGTCCCGACTCTGATCCTACCATCTGTTATCAGCCCAGAGCTCCACAGCCAACGTTGTTTACATTTTATGGACACTCCAATGCTAACATTTACGCAGCAAGATAACCCAGCTGCGCCCTTTTTTATATATATGAACAAAATCGTGAGGGGAGAGTAAAAACGTTAAGATCAGTTATAACTCATGTTGGCTAGATGGCGCTGTTGGTAGAGGTATGCACTCGCAGGTCAACAATCCAGTTTTCGTATGGCTCATGTTGATGTTGAGCAACAACTATAATTTCACGTTGAGGTTGTTGAGCAGATAATCGCGTCAGTGGTAGCGGGAGTTTATGGCTGTGATGCCTCCTTCGTATTCGAGAATCGGACATTTGAGTCATCAATCATCGATGGAGGGTCACCTCGACCATCATACCTCCAGAGATGATTAAGTACCACTCTGTGGGAAGCTTCCACAGTCGTCACCTCACGGATACATTGGTCAAGGGGGTCTGGAATTTCCACCACTGCCTAATGGCTGTTGAGGGACCCACCCCACCCCACTGCTCATTAGAGTCGTTAGGAACCCCTTGACTGGAAGTCGTAATGAAACATATATTGTAATAATGTATAAGGAATGCCCACCAATGATATCAACTCGTTTTCATGAGAAATCACGGGACCATAATGGATGGCTATGACTGACTTGGGCAAGACCTTCATTCAGCAGTGGATAGAGCGTGGCTGGAGAGATATATATATGCGCATTAATGCAGTTCTTTAAAATGGAGCGTTTTCCTTCATGGGCGAATGAACCGAACCGTGAAATTTGTGGCAGTGTTTTGCTGGTTCGGCAAAAATACAAATAAAGCAACGTTTGTTTTCTCCTGATAACATTTATGTGATCGCGTGTTAAAACTGTTCACACATGGATTACTTATTTGTTCAATTATTTGTTCGAGCCTATGCCGGAACCCTACGTGTTAGGCTTGTACCCCAACCCTAATTGTAATACAGTCGAATTAAATTAACCCCCCCCCCCCACCCCCTGTTCTCTTGACGTTATAGAATTAAGAGACGTCCGCTACTTACGAACATGTTTTGTTCCTGAGACCCGTTCGTAAGTCGAACGGTTCGTAAGTTAGAACACAAAAATATACTGTATTTAAATGCCCATAACGGCCAGTGCTATGAAATATGTTCGGGTTGAACAGAAAAGGGAAGCATTGTTAAACTTATGAATAATAATAAATACTATTATATAAGCGCACAACTTTATCTATCTGTGACGAACGCTGCACTTTCAGTCGTTTTCATGCAGGGGGCGCTGCAGACCTCCACGTGCCCCCTGCATGAACGACGGAGGCGCACGGACAGACGTTCGATCACGTTGGTATCGATCTGCAGACGGCGGTCTTCTCGCACGGCCAGCAGCTCCGTGTCGCCTGATCTCGATCCCGCAATCACAAACAGGTGAAAGTCCGCATCGAACCGAACCCTCCCCTCCTCCCCAAGCAAGGTCATCTAATTAACGACGAGAGAACATTCACACGAAGCGTCCTTCTCAATGAAGTCTTCCGGATGTAAAATGATATCAGCTTTTAATGAAGAAATATAATTATCTAATTCAAAAGATAATACAATTCAAAGATGTTTAATTTAAAAAAAAAACTTCAAAACGGAGCATCGGGTGCTTGCGTGAACGCGTCGTTCGTGTGAGGGGTGCCGCAGGCGCCCTCGAACAATCCCTAGCGATAAAATAATAATAATAATAATGTACATTTGCATGTAAAAACTGTTATAAATACTACATAGTAAATCAAACATGAAATCAAATAACATGAATAGAAGAAAATCTGTTGGTTTTTTTCACTTACCTTGAGCCCTGATGCTGGCTGGCTTGCTTGTTGGAAGGGGTGCAAAAGAGTCACCCACAATTGCGGTAACACACACGGAGCACGTGCACACACACACACAAGGCATACACGTGTGTGCACACACAAACACTCACTCCCTGCACGAGGTTGACTCAATACATTTCGCAGAGGATCGCTCCGCTGGACAAAATAGTTCCGCAATTCAGTTTTCTAGTGTGATTTCGCATTTTAAGTCGATGTAAAAAAAAACAAGGAAACGGGTTCGTAAGTGCGGGTGTTCGTAAGTCGGTATGTTCGTAAGTCGGTATGTTCGTAAGTCGAGGACTGCATGCGCAGAAAAAATGCTGAACTTTTATATAGCAATGATCGGCACTGCCCACTGAGCAAATACTGCCCTCTTGTGGTAGCATTATTTTATCTCAAGGAATATTTCTAGATTATATAATAGATGAAACTCAACATGTTCGACAATGACACTGCTTTAAAATGGGTAAAATTGTATAAAATGCAGGTGAATTTTTGGGTAATGGTCCTTCTTCATGTGCTTTGGATAAGTGTTATTGGCTAATATGTCGCCTATCATATACATTTTCCTTTTTAGACAGTGTTAATAATGCAAATGTTGAGGGTTTTTTTTGTTATTTGTGCTTGTGCACCATGACCAGCGTAAGACCTAAAAATAATTAGCTTTACATAGCAGCTGCTTAGGTTCGACTGCCATAAGTTTACATTGTATTATCATCTTGAAGGATTTTCCTTTCCTTCCAGGGAAATTGAGTGTTGGATTGAGGGTTAATTTAATTGACATTTTGGCCATATGTTTTTGTTATCTTTATTTTATCAAGCAAATTTAACACAATGTAAACGTTTATATTATTTTAACAATCATAAGTGTGGTTGCATATACTATACAAGGAATAGGCATTTAACACGATGACCATGAACTTGCTCGTGGTACCACGGAGTCACTGATCTTCCCTCGAGATAAATGCGTTATGGCATTGCTAGGCACTGCCTGGATTCAAACCATCAAACACGGGCATAAACTAGCTCAGTGGAAACTGAGCTTACGATTACACTATTAAGCCAAATATGCAAACACGAAGCTACTCACCTGACTTACATACACACCTTAAATTTATAGAAAATACGTATCATATATATGTAGAGTGAAACACAATACACAAAAATTACTCCTATCGCAAAAAGCGTAGCTATTGACTGCACAGGGGTGACTGTGCCCTTGTAATGCCCCTGTTGCTGTAATTGCGAGTTAAATCATTGGAACTGAACACGGAAATCCTATTCAGCACTGAGTGCTTTGCACAGCAACAGGGAAAATTTATTAAGTAATCTTTTACGCCATTGGAACTGGAGAACGCCCTTGTTCAAAAGAGGAGCGCGATTTATAATGCGCAACTGATGACTTCCAAAAAAAAATGTATTTTAAAAACAATAGGTTTTCTTAAACAGGTAATCATAAAAACAAGGGTAGTGCAGATTCAATCATAAGTTAAGTGTTACACACTTTAATAAAATGGAGGCTTGCAGCTCAATCCATAGAGACAGGTTTAATGAACTAAGCCTATTATATTACCATGGTGATACGGGTTTTTAACAAAGTGTAGGCATGCTTTTTGCTGATTTCCCAAAACATAACCGTAACCACAATAAGTGCAAGTGACATTTTCCACGTAATATATTTTTACAGCACATTTCAATATTCTGTCAAAACGATGTGCAATCTCAACTGTTAATAAAAAGGTTTGCATTGTTGTCATTATTATTAATACTATTATTGACCGTGACAGTCTTACATGAGTGTGGTAGATGAAATTAATACATTATTTATGAATGTGTCTATGGCTTTGTTTTTGATGTATTTAACAAGAGGAATGTGTGTGTGTGTATAAATGATTGCAATGCAGTGCATGAGGTACAAGTTCCTTAGCTACACAGTAGCAAACCCCTTTAAGAAGGCTTAGGAGTCATATGAGGCAGTTTTTTTTCCAGTGTCCCCCGGTAAGCACCAACCACAAAGCACGGCATTCAATTACTAAGCCGCGGGTTGAAGTGCCAGAGATTTCGTTGATTCGTTTCAATGAATTTTCAAGAGCGCCATGCCAGAGTGATCAGGAGAGAAAAAAGTGCTTTCCGCATTACTCTGAGCTCTAATCTTTGCATCTGATTTAGGCACACGAGGCCCCTTGAGTGGACACTCCGAATGCCAAACAGCCGGACAATTACTGCTGCAATGCTTCAATAGCCGATCAAGTTCAACGCTAGATAAATTTTAAAAAAAAATTGTTCAAAAAGCAAACCCCCTCCCCACCAACCCCCCTGGGTCATACTCCTTGATAAGGGACCATCTCAGCGCCCAGGACGAAGTGCATCGAAAGAGTAAGTCAATAAGAGCAAAACAAAGTGAATATTCCTGCTCTGTTTTTACTACTGTGGCAAGGTAGGTTACTTGTTACTCTGAGTCGTATGTCTACGTCTGTATGTTAATCACAGGGACATGGCCGAGAATGCAGCAGAGAAGCAAGATGCAGACGCGGTAATCACCTCCACCAATGGCAGCTCAAAGGACGACAAAGGATCACTGATGGAGGCGAGAGAAGAGACGCGAGAGGATGTATGTGAGGAGTCATCGCAGCTCGACAGCTACACTCCGGAGAATGGTGTCAGTCAGACGGAGGAAGCTCGGCAGGGAGACAAACGTGAACCTGACGGCGAGAAAACGCATGCAGACGAGACGGCAAGCATTCCGCCTCTGTCCGAACAAGCAGGTAAGGCGTTTAACTTTCTCTATGCGTAAGCAATGTGACCCAATTACCCAAAACTTTAATAAATAAACAGATCGTTTTTTTTTCAAAAGAAACAAACAATGTTTTGATTAAAGTCATGCAGTATCTGAAACTTATTAGATTTACAATTTTGTTGATTTGTCACAATACACACACCATAAATGACACTTGTCCGATAAGATTTGTACAGCATTCAACTGATGTATGCTGGAGGACTGGTTATATTATATTTGTCTATGTATATAAGACTCAATTCCCAACATACCGCAAATTCCTGTCATATATCCAGGGGGCAACTTAATGATTTTACTGAAAATGACATGTTATGCTCCATGCTTCACACACACATATGCTTTGACGCATACTGTGTCAGATTTCTGTTTGTTTTAGTTGCCGTTCCTTGATATATCATGTAATTAAAAGAGCTAGAATCTTTATCTGAGTTTAGATCAATTACCATCACCTGCGACTCCATGTGAACGATGGCATACAATTATCATCAGAAAATATTGTCTGGTTTTAAAACATTCTGATGAAAATTACATGAATATCGAGTTCGAAATACATTTTTGGATAATATTTCCAAATGAAAAGTGTCAGCGTGAGCAAAGGCTCAATAACCCCATATACATATTTTTTCATCGATATGGTATCACTAAATTTTGTTTATAATTAATGCATAAACGTAAATATTAATCCATGGTGGAGTGATGATGCAGTACTTAACGTGTCACACAATGAACCCGGTTACATGAGTTCAATTCCCGGCCACGGCTAATATCAACGCTGACTAATATCTGACTTGGTCCGGGGCACCCACTTCACTAACACGCCCTGACCAGCATGGTGATGCACAATCAAACAATTCCCACGAAAGAGAGGGGGCCTTCATCCAGCAGTGGATTTACAAAGGGGTGTTCATTATCATGTTTTTCATTAAACAACCTCGCGTGTACACTCTCTTTCAGAGGAAGGTAATCCGTTTTCGAACAGAACAACTCAAAATCCATCTTCCATTTGTGATGTTGACCCTTTTGTCCTTGGCTTTATGTCTGTGATCCGAATTGCAACCTCTGATAATGCACAGTCACTGACAGTGACAATCCCCAACCAGTTCATACAGGACATATATGTTATTCCAAGACCCTTCACATTGTCACAGCATTGCTCTATAATATTCGAACATCATCCACTATTAGCTTTAGCAATGCTCTGCACGCGAGGCAAATTACTTGGTTCACTGATTTGATCATATTTATAGTGTTTTGCATTGGAAACTAATAAACTTTGGCTGACACTGCCCCACAAGTGAAACCAACCTCTTGGGCTGTAATTTGTGGGGGCCCAAATTTAAACATTGACTCAACTATATTTATGCCAAATATAAATTTTCCTGCCATTACAGATCATTATTAGAATTTGCATCAGCAACTCGGTCACAAGCTATGAAAACATCCCCAAAATGCACCGGATCTTATAAAATGGCCAGCTATGCAGGGTTCAGCCTGGCTAGTTATTTGGATATGGATGCCAGGCTCTCATAGGCAGCTGCGAGGTTGTGATAGTGGTGGACAGCAGAGGGGGGGAGTGCATACAAATCCATCGTTTGTACTGTGATTGCGTGCTCCCCACCTTCATCAACCCGCACTGGCGAGGGAAGTGAAGTTGAAGGCAAGTGACCCCCCATGGCCTGCATGGTGTGGGGAGGCCCTCTCGCAGCATGGGATTGACATGTATGGGTTTTTGGTATAGTTTAGCAGAGGTGAGTGATTGTGTTCAATAATGCAAGTCATAACATTTACTGTGGTCACCTAGCAGATCAGGCGGTTGCTGTGGAAACAGGTGAAGGGGAGACCACTGAGGCAGAAGAGAGCCCCAGTTCAGATCAATCAGACTCCGCGCAAGCAGAGGAGGAGGAGATGCAACCGCAGTGCGATTCTCCCAGCGATGCCAACGGCGCCGACTCTGCGCCAGATGCGGTGTCGCCTACAGCAAAGCCCCGCAGCCCATCCATTGGGTTTCCAGTCGAGGCTCGACGGAGAGACGTGGCCAAGTGCTCGTACAACATGTACAACACCGTCTCCTACCGGAACATCCGCAAGGGCAATACCCGTCAGCGCATCGATGAGTTTGAGTCCATGATGTACACCAACTAGCGTCGTGAGCACGCTGCAGTAGCGTTAAGTTGTGTTTCCAACTGTGTAGCTCGTGAACGAAGCTCTGGTGAATTAGCGCAAAGATGTTTTTTTTGAAAAAAAAAAATTGTTGCCAAGATTGGAATTTTTTTAAGAAGTGTGAAAATTTGAAGATTATGCCAATTTCACAGGAATTTGAGCTGATTAGTGACCGCCGCTAACTGTACTTTGCAATGGAAAGTGGAAGAATGAGATATATAATGCATTTGCAACAAGGCACCAGAGTATTTAGTAGAATGGATGTGTTATTAAATTGATATATTCCAAGATGTTTGTGGATACATATGCTTCTATCAACTGATATATTGATGTAAAGAACATTAATCTGTTTTACATTTCTATAGTGCTTCATTTAGATTATCATATTTTAATAATCTACAAACAAAAGCATTGATGAGATGATGATTACATCTGGATGGTAGGCCTACTACAAGATAGCGATTTACATAGAAGACAATATTTGGTGTTTCAAATATGTTAGTTTGTGTTATTTTAATAACACAATTGTTGTGTTGTTTTTCTGTGATGTGTTTAAAATGAACAAAATAAAAATGTACTTTAAAAATAAAAACAGCGACGTTGCTTCCCATTGTGGGATTTAATAACATGCACCATACTGCATACCATTATCGTGATTCATGATCAATCCACCGCTGTATTATGGCCCTCCCCAAGCTTCCGGCATCTTCGGCGATCCTGCAATGCTAGAATCTACCAGGCAACTGCACACGAGCTGAGTACATCACTCCCCCTTCTCAGCTAATGTCCTGCAGGAACGGCGTTCTATTTTTATTTTGCTGCCAGCCTGTCACTAATTTTAACCATCGGCCATCCATCCCCTATCGTGGCATGTCCTACCCAAGTCCATACTTTCCTCAGAGGTTTGAATTTCCTTCGACGTGAAAAAGAGCTTCATAGCTCATCGGATTCCTCCAGTATAAATGCATATTCTGATTCGGAATCCTTGTGACACACGAACAGACCATACAGCGGCAGTTACTTACTGCATTCCTCACAATCTACACAGTACGCAATATCCACACACTTCCACATCTGTCATAAAAATTCAATGTGGATTAACATAGCATCTGCGTGCGACTGCATCTCAAAAACTGCGAAGAAACATTTCCCCAATGTGAAGAAACAAGTGGGGAAAAGAGTCGTTGACGGGCAGAGGAAACGAGGAAGGTCTTGAGCCTGGACTTGAACAGGGCTAGGGACAGTCAACAAGTATGCTATACAGTACTCACACGCACAAAAGACGGCACTGGGGAAATGTTATTTGGTGGCGTAAAAAGTCAACGAGTATCCAAGCCCGAAGGAAGGGTACATATCCGTTATGGCTGTTCTGACCAATGGTACAAATTGCACACCCACACGGCAGGCAACACGGCTCTCTGTTAAACACGAGTGAGTTCTCACAAAGTGACATTGCATTTCTATCCATCCTGGAGGTACGATGGACTGAGTCGACTGACTGGGATTTGAACCTCACAACCTTCAGATTGCGATTCGGGAAAGTTGCCAATTGTGCCACCTTTCTGGATCACTTAACGTGCAGCTGTCAAAACACAGCAGCCGACCATACACAGTGCAGCAGTGGCATTCCGTGGCTCCAGGGTGAGTAGGCAAACAATCGGCCTCTAGTTTTCCAATTACAGGTGGACTCGCCGAGAAAGATAAATGTGCTGGCAATGACTTAATCATCAAGGCTTTATCTTTGTATCCATACTATGGATCTTACCATAGCTACAAACACCTACGCGATAAATTAACCGAGGTGATGTCAGAACTGTTATCCTTCCCCCGCACCTCCGATTAGCACGGGTGGCTGCCGACTTTGCGAAAGAAGTTCAACATACAGTACATATAATAAGCTCAACACAAAGACCAATGAGCTCACATAGACCCACTGAGAGACTGGAATGCACTGGCGGTGACTTCATTATTAGCACCAGATGGACGCACACAGCCCAAGCAGCGTCCCAGGAGAACTGGTCACCTGAGAGCCCAGCACTGGTGGATCATCGCCATTATCCCCCACCACACGTTGCCTTCCTTGTTTTGCAACTATCAATGATTCCACCTGCACGCGTTATCACCTGGGAGTAGAAACCCCCGAGAACGACTTTATTGCCTCCTCAGCTTGCACCCTTTGGGCTACTAAGTGCCACTGCGGTACAATACATAGGCAGGGCCGGATTAACGCAGGGGAGGGGGGGGGTTAGTGGCTGTAGCCTGGAGCCTCCAATTTTTGACCCCCCCCCCCCCCCATACGTCAAAACGCTTTACATTGGTTAAAGCGTGAAAATGAAGGCCCATGAACCTCTTGAGAAAGTAATTGCAGGGCTGCGCCTGTACATTTTTACCTTAGCCCGTTGAAAAGAAAACACCATTGGACTCCCTTTGACACGTAGGCTTTCGCGACCAAACTCATCCATAATACAGGTTTTTTGGGGGGGTTAGATCGCGTAATAAATATATAAATGTGCCGTTAAACCCGCCACCACCCGACACAGCCAATTAGTAAGGGTTGTCACGTAAACAGAACATGCCAATTTGTCACTAGTACAGCACACCGGTGTGTTGGAGAGCCAAGCAACAACATTTACAATCTGAGTACGACGTTTCGCCAGTAATTACAACTAGCTTCATCGGGCGACAGCCAGATTTGTTGAGAAGTCCTCCTGTTTCGTTCCTTATATAGAGGCGTAAATGTGATGACAACACTTGTTCGCTCTTCTTACGCGAAGTGGGGGAAAGAGATTAATGAATCAACGTACATTATGCATGCGCGTTATGTGAGCCCATTGATCTTGTACTCCCTGTCCATTGTGTGTACTAAAATAGCCGTACCAACGGTACTCCCTATTGAGGTATGGTGGCTTGTATAGGCATTCATTTAAACAATGTATTATTAGATTATTCGCTTCCAATCAGCACTAAGTCTGTAGCTATCCCAACGGTTACAATTATTTTAATTTCTCTCAATTTCGATAGATTCTCCAATTAGTCTTGGTATGTAGTAACTAGTTTTGCACAGAACTTCAACATTATCAAAATTTATTGAGTGTCCTTGTTGGAACGAGTGTTCTGCTACTGCTGACAGTTGTATTTGGGAGTATTTAATATTTCTTTGGTGTTCTTTTAGTCTCGTGCTGATCATTCGTCCTGTTTGCCCAACATATTATTATTTGATGATAAAAATAATAAGAATAGGTTTTTTCCCCTTTTTTCTGGCAACAAAACTGAAACCTTTTTACAAGGATTCATGTCTGCATTAACCACAATACCTGCAGTCAAAATGCAAACAAAAAACATACTATGATAATATATGCATTGTCCTTGAAACTGATTGGTCCACACCAAGGGACGGCTTTCTTTTGAGCCTCGACCCAATTGGTGCTCGACCAGATGACGCCAAAAGGCGTACAGCTCAAAGACAATGCACTATCAAAGTAATGAGGGCTCGGGGTGAGCATCTACATCATTAGACCTCCTTTGCCAGTACCAAAATATAAGAATCCTTGTAAAAAGGTTTCAGTTTTGTTGCCAGAAAAAAGGGGAAAACCCCTATTCTTATATTTTGGTACTGGCAGAGGAGGTCTAATGATGATACGAAACAATGTTAACCGTTCGTATAGCTAGACTTAGTGCTGCTTGGAAGCGAATAATCGAATAATACATTGTTTAAATGCATGCCTATACAGGCTACCGTACACTGCAATAGGGATTACCGTTGGTACGGCTATTTTAAAACACACAATGCACAGGAAGTACGAGATCAATGGGCTCACATAATGTGCATGCATTATGTACGTTGATTCATTAATCCCCCCCCCCCACCCACTTAGCGCAAGAAACACGCACAAGTGTTATCAACACATCTACGCCTCGATATAAGGAACGAAACAGATGGACTTCTCAACAAATATGGCTGTCTCCTGATGAAGCTAGTTGTAATTAGTGGCGAAACGTCGTACTCAGATTGTAAATGGTGTGGCTTGGCTCTCCAACACACCGGTGTGCTGTACTAGTGACGAATTGGCATATTCTGTTTACGTGACAACCCTTACTAGTTGTCTGTGTCGGGTGGTGGCGGGTTTAACGACACATATACGCGATCTAACCCCAAAAAAACTGTATTATGGACCATTGGACTCGTTTCGTGTGATTTAAAATTATCACCGCGGGGTGGCAGTAGATGCTCACTCTCCGCTCAATTTCTGTATTCCTGCAACAGGGGTCCTCTCCTGGAACAGAGATTAAGACATTGGTTGGGTGCCTGTTTAGCATTAAAGTGGGAACGTTACATTGGCGGGGACGAGTATCTCGCTCCTTGCATTGGAAAGTAAAATAATGGGGTCCGAGTTTGTTTTATTCATAGTACTCGACTATATTAACAACAATAATGTATCGCCTTTTGTCAATCCACTGCTGGATGATGGTCTTCCACCCACGCCGTGTCGTTCTTGGGGGCCTGTTTGACCATACTTCACCACGTTGGTCAATGAGAGGTTGATAAAGGTTGGGGGAAGGCCCAAGGACTGTTTCAGATATCACTCGCCACTGATATTAGCCGTGAACAGGAATCAAACTCGGGTTACGCTGTTCATACTAGAGTGCTATAATGTATGTTTAACTTATTTTGCACCGTACGTAGCCAACCGTTCTAATCACTACACCACCGCTCCACCACACAGTACCGATTACATTGTTTTTATTTATTTCGCACTCTTGCAAATAACCTTGATTTCTATTCAAATGCAGATGTACGTGTGCATGGGAATGTGTGGTCTTCGGCTGCGGGCTGTATCAGTTACGACGGGTACAAAGTATTGTAGTATAGATGCGTCCAAGATGATTGCAAGATGGAGCGGTAGCAGCCACAGACTGGAACGCGAGTAAGAGGGTTGTTTACCGAGGAGACGGAGCGATGAAATCAGCCTGTGTACAGGTGCTACGCGCATTATTACATCGGCTTGCAGAGGGAGGCCTTCATCCAGCATTGGGTCGACCATGGCTGATGATGTTAACAAAAAACACTGCTTGTTTACAGCACCAATATTGGGGTGAAACAGTAATTGTTTGGTAGCGATCCGTTCATCGAAGCCCAGCATTGGCGGGGTTGCAACAGCTGTCTATTCATCGCGCAGTGTTTAAGCATCGTAGCATTCATGCATCTGTGAGTTATAGCGACAATTAAAATGTGTTACCCCCCCCCTCCCCCGCATTGAATACATTTTATAGGCTAAATCCGACCGACCCACGTTTTGTTGACAGCGGATATCACATCATTTATTTTTTTACAATAACCTGAGCAATTTCCTTTTCATTTAGACGATAAATTATACTGCATTGTGAAGCAATCAAAATATGAAAACGCACAATGTAAAAAAAAAGTTATCGACATGAAACAAAAAAAAAGAAACATTCTCACGAAATTGCCACGTCAATTTGAGTAATTTGAAAGAAAAAACCCCAAACAATGGCTTTCAAAAAAGAATTAACTGTTGAATGCACAAGAGTAAGATGTAGAAGGAAGATTCTGGATGTGGAAATTATGACGGCTGCGCGTGCCATTTAACTATCTGTCTTGGAGAGACAGTTAGCTCCAGAGCCCTATTATGTAATTTACAACTGGAAGCCTTTATTATTGATTAAAGAGCCATTATTATGCCGGCACCCATTCCCCCGGAGCGCCGCTGCTCCTGATTTGGAGCGTCTCATGAATGTTCAATTTCTGGCCGCTCGGAGCTCCGCCGCCTTTCTTCCGAAACGGCGAGCCCGGCGTGCGCGCGCCCGCACACACACACACACCAAAAAAAATTAAGTCATAAAAAATTTGAATGATGTGCATATCGGATAAAAATTAAATGTGCTGCCCGTGAATGAAATAATGTGATCCGGGAACGATTTACAGTCGATCTTATATTTTATTCATTAACTGTTTTATCTGCGCCTCCCCGTGCAGCATTTTGAGACGATAAATTATGCGCCTTATAAATAGTTCCATTGATAATGGTGACATTAACAGCCGGCATATAACATAATCGTGCAGAGCGCGCTTTAAAGCGGGGGAGGGAGGGGGCTATCCCACAAGCCGAGATGAATTCACGCGCCAGACCCTGGCCGGCCACAACTCTAGGGGCTCTGTCTCTCTCTCCACAATCCCGCGCTTGCAACCTTTTCATCTCGAAAATCAACGGGTTTGCTGAACCGTCACATACCTGGAAGGTGAACACGCCTCTCCAAGAGAGTTCCCGAAGGAGAATGCACGCGGGCGAGGAGGGGGAGGAAGGGAGGAAGGGAGGGAGGGGGTAGAATGCAAGGTGTGAAAGTTCACAATTTGAGTTGCCAAGCTAAATCTCAAGCTGCTGCTCGGAGGTCAACAGACGTCGGATTTTTTTTTCTGGAATGTGTTGGCAGCGATGGATGTGTACATGCTGACTAATAGATTAATAATAATGTACTTATCGTATTAAAAAAGGTTTAATCAATCTGATTTAAACAATATTGGCTGTGTTTTTGGAAACCTACTCACATTTAGTGCCCAGTGAGAAAGACGAAGTCTTGGATGAATACACTTTTTTTACGTTTTAATAATAATATAATACATGGAGAGGTGCATGCTTGAATTTACACTGATAGACAGAAAGAGGAACACGTGGATTAGAAAATATACGCAGGATATATACCCTGTTTTTACTCTTAAGAAAAGCCACTGGACTAGTTGTGTAGGGCACTTTGCTAGAGAGAATGATTGCAATGGCGGTCGTGAATAATCACGGAGTGGGCGCCTCACGAGAAGACATCTGCTACGGAGATGGAACGATGAAAACAGCTCGTGTTTACATGCTAGGTGGATTGTTACCCTGAGATACGGCGCCGGCTTGGGGGAGGCTTTCATAGCAGGAGTGGAAATACAATGTCATCGTCATCAGCAGCCGTAGTTATCCACTGCTGGATACAAGCATTCACCACCCCTCGCAGTATAGCGATGCCATACGTTGACTTAAAGCTTTCGTGACTGCAGGAATTCATATTCCTCGGGTCTTTCGGTAAAGTCACGTGGATAGGTTCAAATTAATAAAAGTAAAATAAACAAACACCACGACGTTTCGATAAAAATAAAATAAACAAAAACCACGACCGAAAAACCCAAAGAATATGCTATATGTTGATAAGTATATCAACTTTATTGACGATACCTTCCGTAAAGCATTCGAGCATATGTCGCTAGGTACATGGGCAGCATTCAGTTTAAGCGATCATAAACTATCGCTTTTTTCCGATATTAGGCAGTTTCGGAAATTCACCGTAGACTCTGCTAATTCCAAAGCAGTAACTTTGCAATATTCAGATTACATACAAATAACATAACATAGCACCCTTACAGTCTACGACCACTAGTGTGTGATAGTCTTTACATGTACATATATATCTTATCCTTTGTTCTCTTTTTGGCACCGTCTGCTAAACAGCAGACCTGGATCATCCGCACATGTTTGTAAGTTGTTTATATTGGAAGAAATAAAAGTTGAGATTGAAGCAGGATGCGACACGATGGTCCGACAAACGCACGTGCGCATTTGGCGCATAATCCATTCCGGCGGTACATTTCACGGGCTGATATTGTTTAAATTGCAGCCTCGCGGACTGCCATCAAACAGGTGTCAAACTTAAACGGTGGCCACGGTCATTCACGTGTGAAGCCATGCGTTTACGCCGCGCGTAACTAATTGGGCGGTGTCTCTCGAACGTTGCGAACTGAACGCAAAGAAGTTTCATCATATCGAGGTACCCAGATAGGCTCTACGAGACCACAATTTCTTGAAAGTGTAATGCCTCACAGATTTAACCTGGGTCTGTTGCATCAATGCATTGTCTGCAATAGGCACGAGACTGGAATAGACGCTATGAATCAACGTGGTGTGCAATAATGGTCATTTACAGCCCTTTGTTAACCCAACCGCTGGATAAAAGGATCCCCCACGGCTGTTGTGAGTCGCGAGGGTTTTGCGAATGTACCTCACCACGCGGGTCAGTACAGTGGAGGTTTGTGAAGGAGCAGATCAGACATCGCTCACCACTGGTGGTATTCGTGGCCGGGAATCGACCACCAGGTCGCCGGGTTCATAGCGCTGATCACGAACCGCTGCTTCACCGCTCCACTCGATTGGGTATGCACTATATGCTGATTGTAATAATGTCATCGATGTATACAGAAAAGGCTCACTGAGCCTCAAGACTTAATTCCGGAGAGCCCTGCTTTTTACGTTTGACCATTTCCATGTTTCTGAGTGTTCATTTGTTGTTTAAATTGAAATTAAGGAATGACGTTACATTGTTTAGTTCAACGTCGAGTTGCATAGACAAAAGCACTGTCCGTTTACGGAGTAATCATAATAAATTACGTGTATACTGTAGTGTATATACCGTATCGCTTGTTTTATATGCATATATAGACTTAGCATGGGGCTACTTTACCACTGCTGCAGGGTCCACGGTCAATTTAGTGGGATGAGCCATATTGCAAGTGAAGAAACGGCATCTCAAATTGCATCGATTGTAGCATGCACTATGCACCTAAATTAAACGAAGCTTTACACAAGGCCGTATTATGCAATTACAGTAAATTATGTATACTCACATTAAGTATATGTTGTAAAATAAAAACTATGAGCCACCTTGCGAACGTTTTTAGACCTGTCTGGCATAACATAGGTCACGCAGAAGCATGACCTTTTACAGATTGTATTTTTTTTAATTCCCATGTAAATCCCAAATGTGGAAATAATATGAATATTTTTTTAAAGAATATTAAATATATATCACCGTGCCGAGGACGGGTGCATTCATTAGTGGAGAGATGTACAGAAAAGAGAGTGCCGATAACATGTCCGGAAATGTCATTTAAATCGTGGCTTTTTGTAATGCAGATTTTCTCCCCTCTTACACTCAATTTGCATCGCAACTTTGCAGACAGCCAGCAGCGGAGATGGGCGGGCACGGGAGATAAGTGAGAACGCGTGCGCTGGGCAGCCTCGGCGCAGACACGAGACACGGGTGGGGAGAACGTGCCCCCCCCCCCCCCCCCGAATCCACTCACCACCCCAAACGCTCCCACCTCCAGTTCACCTCCACCAACCGAGCCACACGGCCAACTTTTAGAAATGAATCAAATCATCATTGCGGCCTCCTTGTCAATCCGCGAGTTGATGAAAGCCTCCCTACCATATTCCGGTCTTGAGGATTTGTTTGACTGACCATACTTCACATTGCTGATCAGAGCTGGTTGGTGAAGTAAGGTGGGAATGGTTTTGGTGGCAGGACTGGTTCCATTCTCACCACTAATGTTAGCCGTGGCCCGGAATCAATCTCAGGTGCTGGGTCCATAACACATGCGCTCACTCCTGGACCATCGTCCCATCCAAACATAGAAATTCAAGATACTGTATACAACACTATACATAAGGGTGTATATTTAAGTAAATGCAGAACAAGCTTTTAACAAAAGCCAACACAACAATTACTTTGTTGGCTTTATTGGACTCCGATCGAATTTAGACCTAGTACATGGAATAGGCCATCAATTTCAATGCAGGACCATAAAAAAAGTCTTGAAATTCAGTCAAGCTCTCCTATATGGCATTATTTTACTTGCTATGACTTAGTCTAGGCAAGAAAATACTGTGGGAATTGTATGGAAATTGATGCAAAGCCTGTCAGTCCCGTGCATTGTGGAAGTTAAGTTTGGAGAAGAATTGTACAGCCCAATATGACTGCACACAGACACCAGTCTGCATGGCCGCAGAGAGATGGGGATGCTATTATGACAGTTGTCCCACAAACTGGCAGGAGCCGCCGGTGTATTGGTCCTGAAAGATGTGCAGGGGTCTGGGAACCCCTCCAATAGTGCAGCGTTGATGTGTCAACTCGCTGAGATATCTTTAACATAATTACACATTGCAATCACAAATGAATGTCTGAAAAATTGCTCTTGATTGCCATATAGACGACGGCGATGTGTAACGCGCTATCGCTGCCATTATTTCCCTATTCACCGCAAAACCCGCTGCATGCCAATATTTGGGCTACGTGCGCTCAGATGTTAAAATGCAAAATTCAATTAAAAGGCATATCACAGCGTCCCGCCATAATACTGACCACAATTCATATCTCGGGGCTGTAAAAACACGGCTATTTCATTCCTGGAAATAGCAGCCTATGAACGATTGGACCCCTTGCTTGGTTTCACTTACGGGAATGTCTTTAGCCCGAGGGCAGGCATTTGAATCTTTTTCTCACATCAATTATTCATAATTAAAGCCCCTTTCTCAATCAGCGATACACCTTTCATCTGATTACAGTCGAGTCATCTACACAGGACATGCGTTGGAATCACTTATAATTAATTGCTAACGTGAAGAGCTGAGTGTCCAGATTAATAATTATCCCTGTTTCATGGCATTCTGTTAAGATAATTACTGCTTTTTTCATGGCAGAGTTGCAGCAGTTGATGTGTAGGAGGGTGGCTTTGTTATTAAATACAATATATCATTGCATTTATGTATCTTGCATCATATACCATAATCCTTCACAACTCACCCCATCTCCCAACCTCACAGCACATGCATTGCACTTGTCAAATTGTCAACTTGTTACATTACATATCTGTATTTTAAAACATTTTAAGCACAGTGCAGTAGTATTTTATCAAGACACGACACGAAAGCCTCAGTGACCTATTTGTGGATAAACAATAAATGCAACGCGGGTCCCCGTGTAATGTTACACGTTTTGGAATAAATGCTGCCCCCTGCTGACGCATTATAATGGACTACAATCTTCTGGACGGTTAGCAGTGTAAGCAAAGTGGCGACCCCCTGGTACATATCGCTCCTCACATCCTCCTCAAATAATCGCCCCTCGTCTATTTCCACAAATTATCTCTCCCCTACCTTTCCCCTTCACCCCAAAGGTGGAAATTGCTCGCCGACGCCACTGCTGGCAGAAGGACCTCCACTAGAGGGCAGCTCTAGATACCCCCGATTGAGGATATTTGGCACGACTCTTCACCGCTTTGCCAGACGTCTTACTAGAAGGGGGACGGACTTTTCCACGTTGGTTCAAGTGCTTACACTTTACCGCACAAACACGTCCTGCCAATTGACCTAACTGCGATGTTACCCATTGATACTGCTGGGCTGACAGAGGAGGGAGGAATTTAAGAAACCAGCCCCGTTGTATCAACCGCTGCACCGGGTGATACAACTGGTGACATCTGGATAGTAAACACCGTAAATATGCTTAATCCAGCCCTATTCATCTCCCACTCCCCTTTCCCACTAACTCTGACACCTTTCACAAAGGCTGGATAATCCCGTGATTTAGGGAGTGTGGCTGAGGTCTGACCACTGCACCGAACTCCATATGTGACGCAACCTGCACTCACTCTGTGTGTTGTTGATGCTGCTGCGGCTGCCTGAGCATGCATATCCATTGCAATCGGGGTGGTTGTTGATGTGATATCAAATAACTCGGAAATTGTAATCGTGGTGTGTATCAAGCGTTACTGATTCTGTTAACGTTACACCATGCCCCGTGTTAATAGTAATGTTATATATAAATATAACCCACTGGAGATTAAGTGTGGTCCCCTTACACCATTTTTAACAAGGCAAACATTTATACCTGCTGAATTTTATAACATGTCAACATGTATCATCTCCATTGTTCCACCATGCGGTGTGAAACTGTATTGCCTTTTGCACAGATGACTCCTTCACCCTCTGCAAGCGAATGGCTCTGCTCTTTCTCGGGGGTCACTAAAAAAAACCTCTACAGAGCTTTATAATTTGTGATTACAAAATAGCATCCTCATTTTCAAAGCATATCATTTTCTGCAAACGTTCAGATACAAATATATACTGAAGATATATGAGACAAGTGGAGTAACAACAGTGTGAGAATACAACATAGGTAAACATTGACACAAAACATAACTGCGTATACGCATATCAACCCATCACTAGCAATTCACTTAGGCGCGTATTGTTCTTATGATTTGTTGAGTAGGGACAATGGTAAATTAAAGAACTTAGCCACGGGCTTTGTTTAAATCGGGTATTAAATCCATCACCTCTGGATTGAAAATCTATTGTTATGCATTTCTGCACCGTGCACACGAGCGAACTCACATTTTCACGTAAGTGTCAATTAAACAGTGCTGCTGTGCACATTTTTATTGTACATCATTTACCACCAAATATATATACTCACTTGTGGTGGGGGCCCTTTCTTGGCGGCCGATGTGAGAAAGGTTTTTTTTTTCCCTCCCTCATTTGAGCCAAGCAGGCCTTCAGAAGGTGATATACAGGACCCCAGGAGTGCGCGCCACTGGAAGAAACCGGTTAAGCTGTGAAAAAAAACGCTGCAGATTTATGTTGGCATCTCATTTCAATCCAAGAGATTTTTCTCTGCAAGGCTGATGAATAGATCTATAAGATATGGCCCCATCCCTAGAGGCAATCCCGCCATAATATGGTCCTCACTTCTTTTTAAATAAAAAAAGTCCATTTATGACTTTGTTACTCACTATTATCGTAAATTACACCTTTAAATCCTGACCACACTTTGGAGCCTTATTACTGAGAAGCGCTCATTCAGCAGTTAATTATCAAGAAGTCCCAGAAAAGTGGAAGAATCTACAGAATCCCGTGCATGTATTTTTAATGAACAATGTTATAGCGATCGCCGACGTTGACTGGCAAAACTCATGCACGTGGAGACATAAAGGAATAGTACCGCTGCAAGGCTAATTACATTAATGGAAATAAAATTCTATACACCAGACGAGAAGATAAGTGACTAATTCTAGGTTTATTACAGCTAATGCTACAGAGGCTGCAGTGTGGTGAATTTGATTACATCTGTGATAGAGTTTTATGACAATTTATTTAACTAATTTGAATTAGAATTTTTTTTGCGGTAATTATAACATTCATTGCAATTGATATCTCGCAGCAGCATACTCACCGAAGACAAAGATCCCCCGTATAACCTTAACAGACTGCTGGAACAAGTGCTGTTAGCGAGCGTCTATGAAGGCCGATACGGCACACGAGGAGGTGGGTAGCCAGCACCGTGCCCGGTCACCTTTATCTCCCTTGTGGCGATGTTTACAAATCGCACCAGGTATTCGTTTGACGCTTAGTCGACCTAGCGGAGGCCCAGGACCGGTACAAATAATTGTCACTGGTGTTGGCCGTGAGCGGTAATCGAACTCTGGTCACCGAGTTCGTAGCACAGCGCGCTAACCGCTTCTTTGCCACTCATCGAGTGTTTCGGTAATTATACAATTTATTGCAATTATTATCTTGTAGCAGCATATTCATTGATACAATGCACACACACGCGCGCACTACTGGCATATACATTCAGGCACGTGCATGTATGCGTAGACATATATACAGTATTAGATTCCAACTGACTGTCTTGTCATGTCAGTGTGATGTCAGTGCGGGGATTGTATCTATCCTATTTCCAGCAGCATACACTCACTTGATCGACTTCCTTTCATCTTTCACCAACTGAAGAGCAAGGCGACACGCATGTCAACAGGATGAACAAATCCCATCCCTGAGCCCCATTGAAGCGCTGAGCTTCTCCTCCTGTTCTATTTACTGTAGGCACTCTGTGGTTCACAGCATAATATTTACTTTACATTATGATGTTAAAATAACGACCCAGCCCCACTTTTGTCTGCCTTTTTTTGATTTGCTATCGTGCCGTAAGTGGTACCAGTCATTGCCGTCAGATAAGCAAGCTTTTATCCAACGTGGGTGTCATCGTCGGAGGTTATGCTTTTTATATATGTGTGTGTGTGCCCATACATTTTTTAAATCGAAAGCTCTCGCACGAGCGGCACAGAAAGAAGCGGCCCTTGAATACATTGGCCTGGAGATTGACGCGATGCAGCTATTTACCTAGACACGTGCGTCCACCAGCCGCGCTACGACTGCAGTGTCTGCTCTCTGGTGTGCCTCTATTCCTCGTGACAGGCGGTCTGATAACGCATTGAGATCTCCTCCCTTGGGGGGGGGAGGGTTAGAGACGCGGGGAGAGGGGGGACCACACGACTGGTGCCCTGTCTGATCGGGCCCTCAGATCTCTCTCCCCGTTGTAAAGTACTCTCCCTTACTCCACCTTGTCACTTGTTTCGCCACTTCCCATCACCAGCCTCTTCCCTGCGATCTCAGAGATGAGACACTGACCGCTTGTCTGTCAGAAGACGCTGGTGGGGCTTGCGCACATCAACAGGAGGGGGGGGGGGGGGAGGTATTTAAAGGGGACGCGGTACTGGCGGTGCACTTCGGCAAGAGTCATTTTGGGAAATGTTCATTGAAAACACGTTGGCGTGTACAATTATAATGTTCAACTCTTAGTGGAATCCACCGCTGGATGAATGCGTCATTTTAATGTTGATGTCGTGATTTTGGGTCGTTTGAAAGTATTTTACTACGCTTGTCAGTTCGGGTTGGTGAACTTGGGGGGGGGGGGGGGGGGCGGGAGGCTGGGGGTAGAACCGGTTCAAATAACACTTACCATTGACGTTAGCAGTGACCGGGAATAGAACTTAGGTCACGGGGTTCATAGAGCAGTGCGCAAACCATTGCGCCACCGATGGCGTATATACAACTATACAAAACACGCAAACACACACACATATATATACAGTGTGAGCTTACTCACAATAATATTTACACACAATATAAACAAAAGGGTGAACACCATAGTCGCGCGAATTGTTTTTATTTTCTTTTAGAATTATATACATGGCTTCACTCAAGTCTTGACTCGCCACTAATTACCGCCATTCGCGTCGAATGAAGACGACAATGGACGGACGCGGATCAGTCAACCTCTGACACGCGGTGCGCACGCTTCGCTCTGCAATGTCAGGACACCGCGTCGCGTCGTTTAATTAGGGGAGGGGGGGGGAGAGCCTCCCGTGAGCGACGCACCAACAGTGTCGGACTGCTGGTGGACAGAGTCTAAGCCCCCCCCCCCTTCGCACGGTTTCGTGAGAACGCGGTGGCAGTCCTTGCTCTTTTTCTCATTGCATATGTATCAGCCCATTCCGAGGCTGATGTCGCTGACACCCAGCCTAGGGACCACGGTGGGGCTGGCTGTGAATTGGGAGATGGCAGTATGGGGCGACTGCCCCGTGTTAAAGGCTTGATAGGGCCCTCATTACCATGGGAGGCTTTCGGGTGCCATTCATCCGGACCCATTGTTTGTGGTGGGGTGTGCGGCATTAGTTCAGTAATGGGGTGCTGGGGGGGGGGGGGCAGTGGGCAAGCTGACACTCAAGCCAGGGGGCACCCGTGACTAGAGAGAAAAGAGTGGAAGGCGCCTGATTATATTTGGCGGGGCCTGATTAGCCCTCGCCTATTCGCCTTTGTCGCCGTGCCGAGAAAACTTCTCCCTTGGCCTCAATCTGATGGCGGAAACACACCGACACACGTGGCCCATCCCCACCGTCTCAGCCACCAAAGCTCCCTATCCATTCAGGCCATTTGACTGCCTAATAGCTAATCTTTGCAGCGCAGCCGGATGATGAATATGCGACGAAGGTCTTCCTTATCAGCAGCTGTCTCTCAACACCCCCCCCCCCCCCCAATGCTCCAAGTCATTTGGCTGATGTAGGATGAGGGGAGGGGGAGCTGTGTAGTAAATTACATTAAGCGTGAAATATGTTTTTTTTTTCCTGAAGTCATAATAAAACATTTCTTACGCCTGTAAATTGAGTTAAATGATACACAAATGACAAACCCCTTCTGTATCTCAACAAAACATTTTGTTACACCTTCCCCACCCCACCCTTCCAGCTAATTTGCTTAATTAACCTCATAATTACGTAGCATACACATGAATACATATCTTGCGTTTAATTATTAACAGCGTGTTCTCGTGGGTGGATTGTTTTATTTTGTATTTTTTTCGGGCAGCGGGGGGGGGGTGTTGCTCCTTTAATACGATTACGCTTTGTCTTTCTTTGAGGTTAAGAATCTGTTAAAGTTCTATTTCAGTGGGCCATCAGATAGCAGCGAGGAGAGCCGTCTCCTCTCGCGGGCGTTACTTGGGCTCGGGCAGGAGGACTGCATCATTAGGCCCTCTCGCCGCTTGACAAGTGTAGGAAATAAATTGGACAGTCTCCTCCTTACTCTCCCTTTTATTTCTCTCACAGGCAAACGAAGATGATGATACCGATGCCATGACATGCGTCCCTGGGGGGGGGGGGGTCCATGAGTTCCCCTTCAGGACTGTGCAGATACTGTCCCGTTGTGTGTGACAGGCTGTCATGCATGCGAGATATCGCCTGTTTGCAGGAGCCCAACTTTTGCTCGTCTGGTTTCTGGCGCAGAGGAGGAATGAGGGGTGAGGTGAACTAGCGGGTGTGGGCTGAGGTGGGGAGAGGGGTGGATAGAGTTAATATGCACACAGAAACATTCAAAAAATGTCCATGTGTGCCGAAAAGAGAGAAGCTCGCGGATGCGCGTAGCCAATTACCCTGAAGTGGCTGGACGGAAAATAACTTGTCTTGGGCAATAGTCCGTATGGAACAGCAACAAAAAAAACATACACGCAAACTAACACACGTTCATGGCACGTCCGAATATCATATTCGCAGTCCATACATTTTAGATCAAAACATATACTGTTTTTAAAAAGACGCCTCTATATGTCTCGGGGTGTATAGCACCAGACACACGCGGACATTGTCATGTACCTGCGGTGGTGACGCTACGCGGCGCGCGCACACACAGACACTCACATTGCGTGTGTCTGTGTGTGCGTGTGTCTGTGTGTGTGTGCGTGTGTCTGTGTGTGTGCGTGCGTGCGTGTGTCTGTGTGTGTGTGCATGTGTCTGTGTGTGTGTGCGTGTGTCTGTGTGTGTGTCTCTGTGTGTGTGTGTGTGTGCGAGCGTGTGTCTGTGTTTGCGAGCGTGCGTGTGTCTGTGTGTGTGCGTGTGTCTGTGTGTGTGTGCGTGTGTCTGTGTGTGTGTGCGCGTGTGTCTGTGTGCGCGTGTGTCTGTGTGTGTGTGCGTGTGTCTGTGTGCGCGTGTGTCTGTGTGTGTGCGTGCGTGCGTGTGTCTGTGTGTGTGTGCATGTGTCTGTGTGTGTGTGTCTGTGTGTGCGAGCGTGCGTGTGTCTGTGTGTGTGTGTGCGTGCGTATGTCTGTGTGTGTGTGCGTGCTTGTGTCTGTGTGTGTGTGCATGTGTCTGTGTGTGCGAGCGTGTGTCTGTGTGTGCGAGCGTGCGTGTGTGTGTGTGCGTGCGTATGTCTGTGTGTGTGCGTGCTTGTGTCTGTGTGTGTGCGAGCGTGTGTGTGGCTGTGTGTGTGCGAGCGTGTGTGTGTCTGTGTGTGTGTACGTGTGTGTGTCTGTGTGTGTGCGAGCGTGTGTGTGTCTGTGTGTGCGAGCGTGCTTGTGTCTGTGTGTGTGCGAGCGTGCGTGTGTCTGTGTGTGTGTGTGTGCGTGCGTGTGTCTGTGTGTGTGTGTGAGCGCGTGTGTGTGTCTGTGTGTGTGTGCGAGTGTGTGTGTGTGTGTCTGTGTGTGTGTGTGTGCGAGCGTGCGTGTGTCTGTGTGTGTGTCTATGTGTGTGCGAGCGAGCGTGTGTGGCTGTGTGTGTGCGTGTGTGTGTGTCTGTGTGTGTGCGTGCGTGTGTGGCTGTGTGCGCGCAGAGGTGGCGCATCCTTTCAGCAAGAAGACGTTAATTATGCGCTTTCGCGACCGCCGTGTAATTGCTATTGTTTTAGACAGGCTGACCTCCCGCGGTGATGCTACGCCATCCTTGTAAATTACACCGTCACACTAATGTACACGCTGACCTCGGTGGCAGCCACCTTTACATCACGGCCATCTGAACCTTTATGCCTTATTGCTCACCGCTTTACATATAGCATTTAATAATAGCCGGTTCATATCATGCCTTCAAACTGCAGGGTTTTAATACTTGCAGTTGATGTTGCTGTATTGTAACAATCAAGGTTGTTCAGCCAGTGAATTAAGTAATGATGTTATTAACCGATATTATGGAATAAACTATCTGCACTTGCGCTCGATGTAATGTAACTTTTTTAATTCAAAGTTATCAATATATTATGAACGTAAAACTATTCAAACATGGATACATTAAAGTTATTAACATATTCCTAATTATGGAGATGTACAGTCTTTGATCAATCCACTGTTGGATGAAAGTGTCCCCATGCTGTGTTAGTCATGGGAGTTATTTAACCATACTTCCCCACGATCGTCAGTGCGGGTTGGCGATGAGGGGGCGGGGTGGGGGGGCATGCGAGGGGAGGGTCGTGATGGATGAGTTCAGTTCGCCACTGATGTTAGCCGTGGTTGGAATTCAAACTCAGCTAACTAGGTTCATAGCAAAGTGCGCTTACCGAAACACCACCGCTTCATTCCCTCTAAAATGTAAACTTTTTTTTAATAAAGCAATCACAGTCGTACATGTGTATCGTGGAGAAAAAGTAGCGGAAAGTATTTCATTAAATAACCCCGATTACATTTCACCTGTGCATGCGAGTCCTTATGAACTGCCTGTCGTGCAGACATTACCAAACTCTGATTTTCTAAAACTATTGCAAATGTTCTTGCATTTTAATGACGTGTCAGGTTGTGGTGAGACTCCAACACAATGAGGCCACGAGGTGGCAGTACAGCAGTGGATTCTCGACTCCATCTGTGTCTGGATGTGTGTACAGCATGCTGACTTTCTTGCGCACCGTACGTAACCAACCGTGCTCATCGGAGGTGCGGGGGAAGGACAATAGACTGAACACAACAAGCGGTTCTAAAGAAATTCGTTTTCAATCTGGATTTAAAAGTGCATAGCTCCATTTTCTGCCTATTATCGGAAGGAAGACTGTTCCAGGTGGCCGCAGAAACTCATCTGCAAAGACGGCCAAACGAAGCAGTGGCCGTCTTTGTTTGATTGCTCGCCAAGAGCCGCTGCGAGGATGACCGAAAATTCACGTGATGCTTTCTGCTCCTTGACGAGATCAGCGAGGTAGAGCTTTGAATGTTACCCCAAACATTCACGAGGGCAGCTCATTGCCTATCAGCATCAAATCTCAAATGCCCCCCACACATTGAGAGCATGGGTTTTCTTGAGGAACTCTGGGTTTCACGTGAATGCCACTCGTTACTGGAATTTACTAAATATCCCAATGCAGGACCCTACTGAAAAATACACATTGAGACTCAGTGAGGTTCTCCAAAACAAATAAAGGCCATTACTTCGTTACCATCTCTCCTATCTGTGATCTTACGTTTTATCGCCTTATCATTCGGCGCGATGTCCGACCCGCGGCGCAATGCAAAAACACATCAGACAGCTGTCCTCCACAATCGCGAACAACCAATGCAATTTAACCAAATGAGTATTTTTGCAATCTAGTTTCTCTGCACCACACTCCAGCTTCTACGCAAATTAATCCTCGCTGAGGTGGCTGCACCACACTGCGTTAACTCTCGCAACCAAATATTCTGAGAGGAAACATTTTGGAACACTGCCCAGGAATAAGAGACAAACTCCAGTTGCTTTGCATCAACAGGTGCACACAGAGCGCCGCGGGCATCCCGTGACCATTCCGCACGCCATCATCGCAACCTCCCCAAACAATAATCTACAGCACACTTTCATATAAAATACCATTGCACAAACCGAACACGAGGAGCAATTCCCGAGCATTACGAGTCCAAATATTGTAATAATACAAGTCAGATGTGCACGGAGAGAATACAAAGACAAACAGAGAGACAGCTGCAATTATGGGGGAAAAAAATAGAGCGAGGCCCAGTTAGATGTACATGAAACAGATAACCAAAATGCGTGCCGCACCGAGCTGATGGATGCCACTTGCGCGCCGCGCACACACGTGTGCGAGGTAATGACACACGTGTGCGAGGTAATAACACACGTGTGCGAGGTAATAACACACGTGTGCGCGAACCATGTTCTGATCGTGCGCGCACGTGAGCGCGCAGCTCGAAAACCCCTGCGGAGCGGCACTTCGCCGTTGTGCTGTACGGGAACTCTCTTGTGTACTGTTCGGCACGATGTCCGACGTTTCGCTCCACAGACTGGGAGCTATATCAGGAACTGAATGTTGTTTCGGCATGATGTGTTGTTCGGTATGATGTCAGACATTTCGCTCCACGAGCCGGCAGATCACTTCAGGACCTAAATTCAAAAGAACACGAGGTAATAATGATCGCGAAAACACATCGGCGAGCAATCGCTGAAAGCCTTGTCGCTTACAGCCCACTTCTGGCTCTCGGCCGCGAATGCGCCCGAGACCTGGGGGAGCCGCAATGATCTAAATGGATAAAAGCGTCAAATCTCCTTCTGCTCATTTGCAATCATACTTCCCACATGGACTCACAGAGCAGGCGCAAATTATTTGACACCGGCGCTGTGGCCGTGGGAGGTGTGGCGGGATGAACGTGTGATTAGGGCGGCACCGTGCTTCACGGCTCAATCCAACCCAAGTGGCTCACGCAAGATCATCACCACATCGTGCCTCTTGCCACAGCTCCCGCTCACTATCCTCTTGAAGAGATCGAGTTGCGCTCTGCGTCTGTGATGTGATTACGGGTTCACTCACTTGGCCCACTCAATGGTGCCCATAGATGTTGCATTGTTACGCAGCGCAATAAGGAAGAGCGTTGCCACAGTGGTGCGCAGCACACTGCGCTGTGTACGCGGACACGTGAGTTCCATTCCCGACCACGGCTAACAGCAGTAGTGAGTGTGATATCTGAAAAGGGTTATATGTCCGTGCGTCACTTCACCAAGCCGCACTGACCAGCGTGGTGAAGCATGGGTTATGTAGCCCCCGTTCGCAACGCGGCGTGATACCGAGGCATTCATTCAACCCACTGCTTTGAGGAACGGCTACAAATCACGTGGGTGTTTTTTTTCATTATTACCGAATTCTCCGGATTATAAGACCATTTGAAAAAAATAACACGCGCCAAAAAAATCATGTGCACGGTGTCAATAATAAATCTGGCGACACGATATCTACCGGATTATCGTAGTAACAATAATAATATAGCATGGTGATCACGACGGTGATGATGAAGTGCCCAGACGTGTCTGTGTAAGGGGAGAGGAGGGGGGTGTCCGGACACCTGCTGTGCAAGTCGCGAATAAAAGCAAAACTCCCGCGGCACACATCCCGAGAAGACCACAGCCACGAAGTTAAGTGAACCGAGCAACGCGCAGCAAAAACATCGCTCGCTCCTTCGCTCGCAGGGCTCTGTGTGTGAAGTTGGCTGTGGTGGTGGTGGTGGCGGCGGCGCGTGTGTTGCGCGCCGTGGCCGCCGCAGACATTTGGGGGCGCCACAGCCCGCGTTCAAGTGCGGTCTGGGCTCTAAGATATGAAGGAGGAGGCACGGCCAAAAAGCGTATGGCAGAACTCAACGCAATGCGGGGGGAGGTTTTCGCATTGTCGTCTGTCGTGTTGCCACCTGAATTCCACTTGCTCAAAATGGAACCGGCACGATTTGCAAAGGGGGCATTTTGGGGGCTCTCGGGCTCGGATTCGCACGGGCAGATCTCGTGCTGCCCGTGCGAACAAGAAAACATCTTAAAGTGACTATGTAACTGTGCAAACAGAAAATCCATGAAAAAACAGCAAAATATTCCTGAAAAAAGCACCGTACACCAACGCTGTGTGCAAAAAATCCCAGTGGGATGCAAGTCAAACAACAACAACCACAAGAAAACTTAGATTAAGGCCATCAGTCTAACTCCGTACTACAACAAAATAAACATGTCCAAACCAAAAAACGTTTTCGAAATCACCAAAAAATGAAGCCATAATTGCAACGTAACAGTGATCATAAGGACTGTGACCGAATTTTTACAATAAACTACATAACACCAAATAACACCAAATCCTAGAGCCATAGCTGGCTGCATGAGTTACTCCACAATAACAGAAGCATCAGTCGGAGTATCACATTTTTCAATGCACCTTTAAGATCAGCACGCTAAATCAAAATACAGATAATACTTTGCAGCGTCATCTGGAGCGAAACATTTTATTTTACTTTACGCCAATGAATTGCAGTGGCAGCTAGGGGTGTACAACTCCTCTAGAGCAGTTTTGAGAGAAGATCTCATTGGTAGCGATTCAAGTTGCAGTTTATTGGCAATAGCATTCCAGACCCTGTGGGCATCAATAGCAAAGGCCCTTCCTCCAGTTTTTGTACGGCAATAGGGAATGTGAAGCTGGTAAATGAGCGAAGATCTGAGGTCAAATTTGTTCTTTGAAACAGAGAGGAGATCCAGCAGGTAGTCTGCGGATTTTTTTGTAAGTACATCGTGAATAAATAAGATCTGGTGCACAAGCCGTTGAACAGGGGCAGTGGGCAGTGGGTGGAGCGCTTTGAGTGAGTGGCCCGCTGCATGGCTCGCTTCGCTTAAGGTTTTTCAAGTCCACGAGTGATGCCTTGGTCGGTCTTCACTTCAACCGCACATGGTCAATGTTTTATGTTTACGCCTACCCCCCCGTCGCTTTGCAATTGTAATAATGAATCATCACCAACAAAAGCCATGGTCAATCCACTGCTGCATGAAGCCCCCCCCCCCCACTTCCCAATCCGTCGACTTATCTCATGACCCTGCAATGTAATAATTAACTTGCCTATGAGCTGACTTCATCACTCCATCTCTTCAGTGGATGTCCTCTCGAACGCGTTGCTTTCCTCAGCTGCTATTATCTGAACCATCAACCTACAGTATTGTCCCAGCTACCCACCGTGTCCTTCCCAATCCTACTTTTCAGAACAAAATGTTTGGCGGTGATCTGTTGGCAGTGATGCACAGAGCACACACACAAAAGAAAAACAAAATCTCAACACATTCGTCAATAACACTGGGGCCTTTAAAAGAAAACTGCAGTAGGTGACGTTTTGTGAAATTTCCCTTCTTCGTGGCATGTGCTATAATGAAGGGCCATTGCCTCAAACGTTGCCGATTATGTTTTCCTTTTAAGACCACAGTGTTATTGACATGTGTTGAGTTATTCTTTGGGTCTTTCGGTAAAGTCACGTAGATAGGTTGAAAGAAAATAACAAAAAACTACGACGTTTCGATCGCAACACGAGATGTGTTGAGTTTCTTGTGCTTTTTTTTACTGAACAGATTGCATTGTCATCAACCTGTGTTATCTTATCCACGTGTTCCTCTTTAGTTCTCCAATGTAATTCCAAGCACTGTGCAGATTTTGTAGAATATTTTTCCATAATATGAACGTTTCTGGACCATGTTATATGTGGAAGTTAAGATTGTTTCATAGCTGTTTCATAACGATACGTGTATTATTTTGCCACTGACAATGTGTTGACCCGTATTGTGCATGAACTGAGCATTAAAAAACACAATCACATTTGAAAAAACTCCAGACAATAATTGTGGCAGAGCAACCGCATAGTCATAGAAAATTATGAGGCCCCTTGTATCATTATCAATGACTACTTGTTGTTGATTGTAGTCAAAGTGTAGTAATTGGTTTGGGGCTGGAAAACAGGACATGAATCTTCCGTTTTGCATTATTTGATAATACAGCATTTTCTCTTTTTTCTTGTTGTGTCTTAGATCTTTTCCCTTCATTTATTATTATTTCCCTATATCCAGTGGTGTAATTGAAAATATCAAAGTCCTTGTATGATACCTATTCGTCTTGCAGCCCATGTTTACTGCCATTTCTTCTTTGCAGAAACATCGCAGCATATAAATAGGAACCGTTCAGAAAAGTGTCGGTATTCATGCTTGCTGTTATGAGAAGTGCCGATATGGCCTATTACCGTCGTATACTGGCACATTTCTGCCACTGCCTATATCTTTTTATTTAATTGGTTTCAACAAATTTTCCTGAAAAGCACTGAGTACTTTTCGTCTTACTCAATTGGCATTGCCCACAGCAACATCGCTCATGACTGACCTTCCGGAGTCTGTGGAATCTGACGCCTTCATGATTGCCTTGGACTAGAAGATTGGCGCGAATGACAACATTTAATTATTTTTATTTATCCAGCAGTGGATTGACAAACGGCCTGAAATGTGTTTTTTGTTATTGTTATAGTCCAATGTAAGTGATTGGCGGTAGAGGGAGGCTGTGTCTCAGCTGTGCGGCTTCACTCACGCGACTGGACGCCTTCTGCCAGAAATGTCACGTATTTTTGTCTTCTTTAATTAAAAATAACAACAATTAAAATAATAATCAGGAAAAAAAATTCGTAAAAAACATAGTAATCGTTTATGTTTACAGTACGTTAGCTCTGGGAAATGGGAAGGCGTTGTTTTAAGACTTTTCTCATTTTAGGGAGTGACACACACGCACAATTTATACACACGATGAATTAAATAATACTTTACAGCCCTTCGTCAATCCACCGCTGGATGTAGAGCCTCTCCATGACATGTCATTCATGTCATGGCAATTGCTTGACCGTACTTCACCATGCTGGTCAGTGCAGGTTTGTAAAGGGATAAGGGTGAGCTCGGACCAATTGCAAGAGATCACTCGTCACTGATGTTCGCCGTAGTTGCCGGGAATTGAGCCCAGGTCGTTGGGTTTATAGCGCAGGGTACAAACGGCTGCACCATACATAACCTGTAAACGTTTACGTGTCTGCGTAATGTATAAGAAATACCCTAAAGTACGTGGTGGCCAAGCGGTCTACACACTTTACGATGACTGATGACCATTGGTTATATTTCCTGCCCTTGCATATTGTAAGCATCGTAGTTGGCTTTTGAACCAGGGTTAAACCTCCTCTAGATTGCCCCTAGAGTAGTATCTGTAGTGGGATGTGGTCTGTCAACAACCACAGTTTAGGGGAGACAAAGACAGCAGGGTGAGGCGTTGACGGCACCATCTCCCTTGTGTCTCATCCACATTTTGATTCTCGCAAACAGCACCCCCCCCCTTCCCCCCCCCACCGCATTGTATGAGCCTAAATGACGGATCTTTGTGTCTGACATATATACAATTTATTCATAGATGCACAAAACAGAGACTATGTAAAATAAATGTAGGCTATTTTCAGATTGAAAATTATCATAAGAATTTCGCAATTCAAGCCGCCCACGTCTGTAATATTTTCGGTACCCAGCTTTAAACCATTGTATGGAATCACAGTATTACCTGTACAGCTTCTCTACGAAGCGCTTTCAGTAACGCACACGCACACTTTAAAATAGATAGGCCGCCCTTCTCTCATTGTTGGCCATGATGCCCGTCTTACCTCTCTACCTGTATTCCCCTGGAGCTGCTGCTCCCTGAGTTTGCCGGAGCTGCCACTCGCTGGCCCTGCCCACCTTGATGCTGGCATCTCATCATCGGTGATATTGACATCCACCTGACGGACGTGGCCGCCATCACGGCCGTGCTCCCGCCAGACGCTCTCACTTGGGCACTGCAGTGAGAGCAGACGATGTGTGGGGTCCTCACTATGCGGTGAGAGTAGACAATGTGTGGGGTCCTCACTATGTGGTGAGAGTTGACGATGTGTAGGGTCCTCACTATGCTGTGAGAGTTGACGATGTGTAGGGTCCTCACTATGCGGTGACATTGACGATGTGTGGGGTCCTCACTATGCGGTGAGATTGTCGATGTGTAGGGTCCTCACTATGTGGTGAGATTGTCGATGTGTAGGGTCCTCACTATGCGGTGAGAGTTGACGATGTGAGGGGTCCTCACTATGCGGTGAGAGTTGACGATGTGTAGGGTCCTCACTATGTGGTCAGAGTTGACGATGTGTAGGGTCCTCACTATGTGGTGAGAGTAGACAATGTGTAGGGTCCTCACTATGTGGTGAGAGTTGACGATGTGTAGGGTCCTCACTATGTGGTCAGAGTTGACGATGTGTAGGGTCCTCACTATGTGGTGAGAGTAGACAATGTGTAGGGTCCTCACTATGTGGTGAGAGTTGACGATGTGTAGGGTCCTCACTATGCGGTGAGAGTTGACGATGTGTAGGGTCCTCACTATGCGGTGAGAGTAGACAATGTGTAGGGTCCTCACTATGCGGTGAGAGTTGACGATGTGTGGGGTCCTCACTATGCGGTGAGAGTTGACGATGTGTAGGGTCCTCACTATGTGGTGAGATTGTCGATGTGAGGGGTCCTCACTATGTGGTGAGATTGTCGATGTGAGGGGTCCTCACTATGTGGTGAGAGTTGACGATGTGTAGGGTCCTCACTATGCGGTGACATTGACGATGTGTAGGGTCCTCACTATGTGGTGAGATTGTCGATGTGTAGGGTCCTCACTATGCAGTGAGAGTTAACGATGTGTAGGGTCCTCACTATGCGGTGAGAGTTGACGATGTGAGGGGTCCTCACTATGCGGTGAGAGTTGACGATGTGAGGGGTCCTCACTATGTGGTGAGATTGTCGATGTGTAGGGTCCTCACTATGCGGTGAGAGTTGACGATGTGAGGGGTCCTCACTATGTGGTGAGAGTTGACGATGTGAGGGGTCCTCACTATGCAGTGAGAGTTGACGATGTGAGGGGTCCTCACTATGTGGTGAGATTGTCGATGTGAGGGGTCCTCACTATGTGGTGAGATTGTCGATGTGAGGGGTCCTCACTATGTGGTCAGAGTTGACGATGTGTAGGGTCCTCACTATGCGGTGAGAGTTGACGATGTGAGGGGTCCTCACTATGCGGTGAGATTGTCGAGCAAGATGGCCGCCCGAGGCGTGCGTGCCCCCGGGGCGCCCCCGGGGCGCTCCCAGCAGCGGCTGGCGGGGGCCGTTTGTGAGGGGGCTGAGGGAGCCATCAGAGGAAGCCGATGGAGCCGAGGGGGCCGACGGAGAGGGGGGGCCGGGGGGGGCCGACGGAGCCAGGAGGGGAGCGACAGAGCCGGGAGGGGGGGGCGACGGATCCGGGCGGGGTGACGGAGCCGGGGGGGCCGACGGAGCTGGGGGGGGCAACGGAGCCAGGGGGGAGCCGATGGAGTCGGGGAGGGGGGCGACGGAGCCGGGGGGGGGGGGGGTGGGCGACGTCGCGAGCAGCGGGAGCCGACACTGACTCACTCACACATCATGCACTGACTCACTCACACATCATACACTGACTCACTCACACATCATGCACTGACTCACTCACACATCATACACTGACTCACTCACACATCATACACTGACTCACTCACACATCATGCACTGACTCACTCACACATCATACACTGACTCACTCACACATCATACACTGACTCACTCACACATCATACACTGACTCACTCACACATCATACACTGACTCACTCACACATCATGCACTGACTCACTCACACATCATACACTGACTCACTCACACATCATGCACTGACTCACTCACACATCATACACTGACTCACTCACACATCATACACTGACTCACTCACACATCATACACTGACTCACTCACACATCATGCACTGACTCACTCACACATCATACACTGACTCACTCACACATCATACACTGACTCACTCACACATCATACACTGACTCACTCACACATCATACACTGACTCACTCACACATCATACACTGACTCACTCACACATCATACACTGACTCACTCACACATCATGCACTGACTCACTCACACATCATACACTGACTCACTCACACATCATACACTGACTCACTCACACATCATACACTGACTCACTCACACATCATACACTGACTCACTCACACATCATACACTGACTCACTCACACATCATACACTGACTCACTCACACATCATACACTGACTCACTCACACATCATACACTGACTCACTCACACATCATACACTGACTCACTCACACATCATACACTGACTCACTCACACATCATACACTGACTCACTCACACATCATACACTGACTCACTCACACATCATACACTGACTCACTCACACATCATACACTGACTCACTCACACATCATGCACTGACTCACTCACACATCATACACTGACTCACTCACACATCATACACTGACTCACTCACACATCATACACTGACTCACTCACACATCATACACTGACTCACTCACACATCATACACTGACTCACTCACACATCATACACTGACTCACTCACACATCATACACTGACTCACTCACACATCATACACTGACTCACTCACACATCATACACTGACTCACTCACACATCATACACTGACTCACTCACACATCATACACTGACTCACTCACACATCATACACTGACTCACTCACACATCATACACTGACTCACTCACACATCATACACTGACTCACTCACACATCATGCACTGACTCACTCACACATCATACACTGACTCACTCACACATCATACACTGACTCACTCACACATCATACACTGACTCACTCACACATCATACACTGACTCACTCACACATCATACACTGACTCACTCACACATCATACACTGACTCACTCACACATCATACACTGACTCACTCACACATCATACACTGACTCACTCACACATCATACACTGACTCACTCACACATCATACACTGACTCACTCACACATCATACACTGACTCACTCACACATCATACACTGACTCACTCACACATCATACACTGACTCACTCACACATCATACACTGACTCACTCACACATCATACACTGACTCACTCACACATCATACACTGACTCACTCACACATCATACACTGACTCACTCACACATCATACACTGACTCACTCACACATCATACACTGACTCACTCACACATCATACACTGACTCACTCACACATCATACACTGACTCACTCACACATCATACACTGACTCACTCACACATCATACACTGACTCACTCACACCATGCACTGACTTCCTCACACATCATACACTGACTCACTCACACATCATACACTGACTCACTCACACATCATACACTGACTCACTCACACATCATACACTGACTCACTCACACATCATACACTGACTCACTCACACATCATACACTGACTCACTCACACATCATACACTGACTCACTCACACATCATACACTGACTCACTCACACATCATACACTGACTCACTCACACATCATACACTGACTCACTCACACATCATACACTGACTCACTCACACATCATACACTGACTCACTCACACATCATACACTGACTCACTCACACATCATACACTGACTCACTCACACATCATACACTGACTCACTCACACATCATACACTGACTCACTCACACATCATACACTGACTCACTCACACATCATACACTGACTCACTCACACATCATACACTGACTCACTCACACATCATACACTGACACTCACACATCATGCACTGACTCACTCACACATCATACACTGACTCACTCACACATCATGCACTGACTCACTCACACATCATGCACTGACTCACTCACCATGCACTGACTCACTCACACATCATGCACTGACTCACTCACACATCATACACTGACTCACTCACACATCATACACTGACTCACTCACACATCATACACTGACACTCACACATCATGCACTGACTCACTCACACATCATGCACTGACTCACTCACACATCATACACTGACTCACTCACACATCATACACTGACTCACTCACACATCATACACTGACACTCACACATCATGCACTGACTCACTCACACATCATACACTGACTCACTCACACATCATACACTGACTCACTCACACATCATACACTGACTCACTCACACATCATGCACTGACTCACTCACACATCACGCACTGACTTCCTCACACATCTTACACTGACCTACTCACACATCATGCACTGACTCAATAACACATCATGCACTGACTCACTCACACCATGCACTGACTCACTCACACCATGCACTGACTTGCTCATCACGCACTGACTCACTCACACATCATACACTGACTCACTCACACATCATACACTGACTCACTCACACATCATACACTGACTCACTCACACATCATACACTGACTCACTCACACATCATACACTGACACTCACACATCATGCACTGACTCACTCACACATCATACACTGACTCACTCACACATCATACACTGACTCACTCACACATCATACACTGACACTCACACATCATGCACTGACTCACTCACACATCATACACTGACTCACTCACACATCATGCACTGACTCACTCACACATCATGCACTGACTCACTCACCATGCACTGACTCACTCACACATCATGCACTGACTCACTCACACATCATACACTGACTCACTCACACATCATACACTGACTCACTCACACATCATACACTGACTCACTCACACATCATACACTGACTCACTCACACATCATGCACTGACTCACTCACACATCACGCACTGACTTCCTCACACATCATACACTGACCTACTCACACATCATGCACTGACTCAATAACACATCATGCACTGACTCACTCACACCATGCACTGACTCACTCACACCATGCACTGACTTGCTCATCACGCACTGACTCACACATCATACACTGACTCACTCACACATCATACACTGACTCACTCACACATCATACACTGACTCATTCACACATCATACACTGACTCACTCACACATCATGGACTGACTCACTCACACATCATGCACTGACTCACTCACACATCATGCACTGACTTTCTCACACATCATACACTGACTCACTCACACATCATACACTGACTCACTCACACATCATACACTGACTCACTCACACATCATACACTGACTCACTCACACATCATACACTGACTCACTCACACATCATGCACTGACTCACTCACACATCATGCACTTTCTCACACATCATACACTGACTCACTCACACATCATGCACTGACTCACTCACACATCATGCACTGACTCACTCACACCATGCACTGACTCACTCACACCATGCACTGACTTGCTCATCATGCACTGACTCACTCACACATCATACACTGACTCACTCACACATACACTGACTCACTCGCTCATCATGCGCTTACTCACTCACACATCATGCACTGACTCACTCATCGTGCGCTTACTCACTCACACATCATGCACTGACTCACTCACACCATGCACTGACTCACTCACACATCATGCACTGACTCACTCACACATCATGCACTGACTCGCTCATCATGTGCTTACTCACTCACACATCATGCACTGTCTCGCTCATCATGCGCTTACTCACTCACACATCATACACTCGCACAACCACTGACCCATTCACTCATCATACACAGGTTCACTCATCGTGTGCTGGCTCACTCGCACATCATACACTCACTCACACTGCCGCTGACTCACTCACACATCATACACTGACTCACTCATCATACGCTGACTCGGACATCATACGCTGACTCGCACATCATACGCTGACTCGCACATCATACGCTGACTCGCACATCATACACTCACTCACGCTGCTGCTGACTCACTCACACATCATACACTGGGAGTGTCGTGCTGCCAGCTGTGGCTGCAGTTTTTTTGTCGTACGTGTCAAGTATATCGGGTTTTTTTCTTCTTTGGTTCTTTCGGTAAAGTCACGTAGAATGAGAATAAAATAATAAATTGATAAAATAAAATAACACAATAATGTGTTGTTTTATTTTTTTATTTTATTTTATCAATTTATTATTTTATTCTCATTCTACGTGACTTTACTGAAATAACCAAAGAAGATGAATCATTGCAGTCACGAAAGCTTTAAATCGAAATTTATATCGTTTTTTGTTAAATTTAAAATCACAGTTCCTATGATTATTGTTGTTACATTATTTTTATAGCTTTATTTTGGTGATTCAAAAACATATGGTTAATCTAAATTGTCTAATGGTTGTTGTTGTTGGCTTGCACCACATTGATTTTTGCACACAGCGTTTTAATATTTTTTTTGTGTGGAATATTTGCTGGTTTATTCCAGGATGTTTCTGTTACGCGTTGTCGCTTTAAGATGTTCTGTGTTCAAATTCTGTTTGATGCGGTTGCACCCGGCTTTAGAGCCGCATGGCTCACAGGGCTATACCTAATAAATGAAACTTGAAACTTGAAAACTTGCGAGTATACAATGTGTGGGGTCCTCACTATGTGGTGAGAGTAGACAATGTGTGGGGTCCTCACTATGTGGTGAGAGTAGACAATGTGTAGGGTCCTCACTATGTGGTGACAATAGACAATGTGTAGGGTCCTCACTATGTGGTGAGAGTAGACAATGTGTGGGGTCCTCACTATGTGGTGAGAGTAGACAATGTGTGGGGTCCTCACTATGCGGGCCTCCGCTGTCTAAGTGCAAGTTGCCGTCACCTAGGACGCTGCCTCTCCTACGCCACCTCTTCAACCCGTGTCTCCGCATCATCCTCGCTGTCTCAGTTTATTTTTCTCTCTCTCTTTCGTTCTCTTTCTCTAATACTTTTCCTTCCTTCCACCCTTCCCTTTCTCCATTCCTTCCACCAGCCTCTTCCTTCCCCACTCAGCACTATTACCCCGTCTTGCATTCCCTTCGTTTCTTCCTTTCATCCTCCATTCCACGATCCCTCCATCCTTTCTCCCTGTCCCCCCCTTCCACACTTGAACCTCTCGCATAATGTCCGTGATGCAGTCATTTTTAGTCTGTTGATGGTCGGCGATGCGGCAATCGATAACGGATTTTTTTATGCCAATGTTTGGAGTTTCGACATCGCGGAGTAGCACTGATTTCGGATTGATTGGTACCCCAGTCACGGAGTTAAGTACACCCCTGTAAAAAAAAGTGTCCCAGAAATAAAATATTTAATTGCCTCGGCCACTTTGTATTATTTGTTACCCCGGGGTACCGCCATGAGGATCACTTCATCCCCCTCCTTACTCGACACAAATCCCCTTCTCTCTTTCCCATCCTTATCACCCCCTCTCTCACTACTCCTCATGTTTCCTCCCCAACTTGTTCTCTCTTCTCTGCTTCCCTCCCTGTTCTGCAAATAAACCTCCGCGACACAGGCGTACCGGTCGATCTACCCAGCGATCTTTCGGCAGCCTACTTGTCTTGCTTCTACTCCTTAGAGGTGAAATAGAAGGTAACCCTGCGCCTATACCGCTTCTTCCTTCCTCTTTATCAATTGATGCTTCTGAATTTACGATTTACTCTCGTCTGGATATTCTTCATCTGCACATCAATGGTCTCTCAAAAATAGCAAAACAATCTCAAAATTAATATCTACAACCGCGACCAGGACATTGTCCATGTTACTGAAGCCTGGCTCTCACACACACACACAAAAACATGGACTCACTTGGTATAAATAACTTAAACTCCTTCCCAATGAAAGACTCTCCAAGAAAGGCAGTGGCATCCTCATGTATGTCCAGAGTTTTTTTATTCCCTTCCTCCGTGCACCAAAACCATCTCGAAGCCCTCTGAGAATCAACCTCCCTGGCAACCAACAAATCATCCTCATGTGCTGTTGTTATTGACCGCCGAAAAGCCGTAGCTCTGAGTCACCACAACTCCTGTCGGTGCTGCATCTCAGCCCTACCTGATGGGGAGCCGATTATCACTGCGACTTAAAATGGCTCTGCGACAATCCCCCAGCTGAAGCCTAAGTGCTCACTGACAAATTCGACAAATCAAAGCAATAAACTTATTCAAATCTGAACTAAAGGGGTATTTATTTGTACAGGCATACGCTGGATAATAGGCATTTATATTATGGTACAACTGACTCGTAACATTTTGGCCACTCCACCACCCCTCCTGTGAAGGTTCCCCTAATTCTGGCGAAATGTTGGGATTGTGGTCTGGGGTATGGAGACGAAAGGATTTATTTATTTTAATACATTTTCTCTGTGATGAGAATTTTCTTGTTACGTTAATTTTTTCTCTCGTTGTTTATGTATTCAGATTTGCTAAGTAGTGGAGTATTATTTTGTGTCATCTGTGTAAGGGACTGGCTAATTGGTGTGCATCATTGGCACGAATGACGCTATATAAAATGAAGTTATTATTACATTCAATACCTCCCAACAGATCTGCTCGCTGATGCAGCCCAACATGAAAAATACAGATCGATATTCAATTCTCAATGTTATTATTTTATCAAATGCTTCTGAAAAGTTTGTGAAAGTAGTTTACTGGGGAACTACCCTCGCGACCATTCAATTGTATTTGCTACCGGACACTCAAAAGTACCTGAACTCCCACATACAATTTTCTTCAAATGTTCCTTGAAGTTGCTTTGCTCATCATGATCCCAAACGTTTCTGTAAAGTCATAAAGACCGTTAAAGGTAAAATGTCCGACTATGGAGTACCATCGAGGCTCTGCCTTACTGATCAAGTTACAATTATGAATGGGTTTATGTATGTGTGTTGAACTTCTTTTGCACCGTACATACCCAACCGTGCTAATCGGAAGTGTTTAACTCACACTTTGCATCTGCAGCCCATACCTTCGGCACAGACCCCCAGATCAATGGTACCCCTTTTGACCTTCCATCCACCCACACCACCCCCCCCAAGTAAATTTATATTTAAATTCCTACCAATCTCAGCCCTTGAAGTCTTCACGATGCTCTTCTCATTAAAACGTCTTCTGGTGATGGTGCCAATGGCCTGCCTATCTTTGCCCTCTATCATGCGACAGGACCTCATGGCAAAAACCTCTAGCCCATATATTTAACCTTCCATTCTTGAGGCATCTATTTTTCTTGAATGGCAAACAGCCTTGGTACGCCTGCTGCACCAGAGGTGGTGCTACGAATGACCCAAATAACTACCGCCCCCCATCTCAATCCTCTCTCCTCTCCTGAAAATATTCGAAAGTATGTTTTAAATTGCAAAATCACCATTCTTCATTTTGAACAATGACCTATTCATTCCCAAGCAATCTGGCTTACGAGAAAAAAAACAGCACAATATCTGCAGTACTCTAAACTCTTTAATTAATCGTCACCAGTCTTGAATCTCGTAGCCAATATGCAATTCTGTTTCTCGACCTGTCCACAACATTTGATACTGTAGCTCATGATATAGTATTACAAATGTTAAATGCTTACATTTTTCAAAGTGTGCAATCAACTGGATCCTCAGCTACTTGTCTGACCAGTTTCAATATGGATGTGAATTCTGAAAAGACCCCCGTTGTTAAGGTGCGGCGTGCTTGGTCCTCTCCTGGTCAAACTTACACACTGGCATTAATCCATTTGCCAATTACACCGCCTTGATAGTCTCGGGGAAGTTCATGGATAATTTACAGCTACAGCAGACCTTTGATCATTTACAACCCCAGCTTAATTCCTTAAAGATAGTCCTCAGTGTTATAAAGATCAAAGTCATACTGTTCTCTGGCTACTCCAAACCTAGTTTGGGCTCCCTTGCTTTGTGTTTCTGGTCTCACATCCCATTGAACAGATCGATAACTCTAAGTATCTACGTGTCATCATGTACTCAAAACTGTCCTTCAAGTCCCACATGGATTATATGGCCAATAAAATAATGTATATAACAATTAGATTATTTTCTTTGTTCTTTGGGTCTTTCGGTAAAGTCACGTAGATAAGTTCAAATTAATAGAAATAAAATAAACAAAACACTACGACGTTTCGATCGCAACACAAGTGGTCGTCATCAGGCGGAGAGAAAGGGGGGGTAAAGCCTCTAAATGCAACTGTTTACAAAGGTTTAAAAGTGGGTGTAGCCCAAGTGTCAGAACGGAGTGGGCGGGGCACAAGAGTCTAGGCTAGCAGTGGATAGAGCATCCTATAGAGATGGAGTCTAGGCCATGATAGAGCAAAAGCTATAGAGATGGAGCCTAGGCTAGCAGTGGATAGTGCATGCAATCGACATGGTGTACTTGAGGTAGTCTAGGCCAGCAGTGGATAAAGTATGCTATTACTAGAGGTAGTCTAGGCCATCAGTAGATAGAGCAAGCTAAAGGCGTGGTGTACTCGTGGTAGTCTAGGCCAGCAGTGATTAGAGCATCCTATAGAGATGGTGTACTAGAGGTAGTCTAGGCCAGCAGTGGATAGAGGAAGCTATAGCCAGTAGTCTAGGCCAGCAGTGGATAGAGCAAGCTATAGACGTACTGTAGCAGTAAGCACAGCATCCCACCTCGCCTCCATTTAGATATAGTAAAAGCCACCATCCTCCCCATCTTTGACTATTTAGACATCATCTACGCCGAAAATGACTTGTTCCATTTTGTCCACTCGGCCCCCGCTTTGCTCGGGACGCTCCCCTCCAAAACGCATCATTGCAACGTCTACGTCACCTCCGATTTGTCCTCCCTGAACACCGTGAAAGTTCTATAAAAACTAATTCGTCAAATATCTAAAGGACCTTGTAAATTCTGCTAATTCTCAGCCGCAACCTCAGGAGTGCCTCCTCCCTATTCCTCCTTAAAAAATACCCGCTGCTAAAAACTCGGTTTGGCTTCATGTCCTTCCACGCTGCTGCGTCCCCCCCATTACTGGAATGCCTTCGCCTCTCATCTTAGTCTTGGTTCCCTCCCTCCACTCCCAGCTCAGAATGCGCACAGTTCGGCTGCACCTGTACCTGCTCGTTTGCAGTTACTTTTCGCATTGCCGTGATGGTTGCTGTTTCATTTTCTTGATGGGTTTGTTTCGCCTCACTGTCATCTCCCGTCCAACCGTTAATACCTTGCCATTCTTTTTGGTGCAATATGCCTCTTTACTGTATAGTGTTCACATTATTCCGAAAGAACCAACGAGTAAACATCGTTCTTGTTTGTTCTCTGCCGTTATTTTTGCCCGCATCTCCCACGCTTAATGTGTTGATGTTGCCTGTTCCTCTGCACAGCTCACTTTCAGACTGGAGGAATCCGATGAGCTATGAAGCTCTTTTATACAGATGTCCAGGAGGGTGTTGTTGCAGTTGTTCTGTGCCGATCCGCAATGGGCCTCCCTGGAAAACTATCTGGTTAACTGGCTAAGCGGGAGTTTCCGCTGAACAAAATAAATACCGAGTTGAATTGCAAATTTGTGCAGCGTCTTGAGATGCCGTTGCTTTGAGACTCTTAATCAATGCAAATTCTACCTATGCGACTGTGGTCTTTGGAATATATGTTGCTCTTGCTGCAGCTCAGTAGCACATGCACCACTTCATTTTTTATTGGAACTGCTTAACAATAAAAAAAAACAGATTGAAGAGCCAGCACAACCCTAAGTGTGTGTATGCTTCGAGTGAATGACACAATGAAGTGAGCATATTTTACAGCCACTTAATACAAGTCCCCACCTAAGCTCTTTACAGAGCAAGCCATTTTAAAATATGTAGGCCGGTCTGTGGTGCATAATATTTATGTATACGTGTTACAATGTGCTGAACATTGCTCATTGTATATATTATAATAGGGGTTTCCCCCTTTTTTTTGGCAACAAAACTGAAACCTTTTTACAAGGATTCATGTCTGCATTAACAACAATACCTGCAGTCAAAATGCACACAAAAAAACATACTATGATAATATATGCATTGTCCTTCAAACTGATTGGTCCACACCAAGGGACGGCTTTCTTTTGAGCCTCGACCCAATTGGTGCTCGACCAGATGACGCCAAAAGGCGTACAGGTTAATGCAGACATGAATCCTTGTAAAAAGGTTTCAGTTTTGTCGCCAGAAAAAAAGGGGAAAACCCCTATTATTACATTTTGGTACTGGCAAAGGAGGTCTAATAATGTATATATTGTCAAGTGGCGCATTATTCCCCTTTGAATCGACGCCAGTCTAAAGTTATTCAATCATCAACATCAATTTTATTTTGCCTATTATAGCTTGACACACGACTTTTTAATCATCAGATTAACAGTTGCCTGAGTAATGTGTCAGTGTTGGTTAACAACAGGATGAATTAGGTTTACAATTATATGTTTCATTACCATCCATTTCAGGCCGCTATAGATTAAGTCAATAAAATCAATGGGACAATTACACATCTATATGTGGAGCGCTCCCATTAATTTGCAGGGTTGGGACCCCTCAAGAATCAACAGGGCATGAAAATGATCAGTGGAAAGTAATTAAATAACTAAACAGAAAACCTGAGCAAAAAAATACAAACACATTTCATCTGTGGCTATTTGCCAGAGCGCGCCTGCGTGTGTACTTGAATATTATTTCGACAATCGTAAATCATGCTGTGAATAGATGATGTTCTTTAAGATCATGGTAATCTAAGATGTTATTATTTTTCAGCCTCATGTGGGAAATCCTGCATTTTGTGTTTATTTTTATTGGCACTGTATTGCGTTTAACGTTCCTCATTTTCTGTATCTCTAAACTTCTGCTGCTCCTGATTGGGTACCGTTTACGGTGTGTCCTCAAAAGAGACCTGTTATTTTTATATTCCCACAATGCATATTCCCATGTTTCTCTCTCAAAAAGGATCATCCTATCTGCATGCATTGCAGATTCCCCTTCTTTTTTCAACACCAATCAAATTATTAACTCGTGCATTGTACAGCTTAAACACCTGTAAAGTGCTTGTTCATATATCATCGCAAGTAACTTAAGCCAGAACTAATTTTAAAATGATTGCTTATTTTTTACATGGAGAATTGCTGGCATGTGTTGGGTCCATAAGTCGGAGCATCTGATAAGACCCTCAGACATTATTACTAATTGGTATATGTATTGAGGGAAGTTAAAAAACATTTTAATAAACAAACCGATCATTTTACAGCCGATGAGAGTTTATTGCAAGCTGTAAATAGAGCCATATTACTTTTCCCAACACATTTTTTTTCCAACTTTCACAAATTATTAGGACACACTTGGTCATGTAGGTGGGGGCTGCTCATCGCACCCACATGTACACATGACAAGAGGCCTCATCACATGCCTCAATCATGTGATCGGGTCACTTTCAAGATCACGTGGCACGTAGCATCCAGGATTATGGGGCGATGTAATGAAATGTCAGCCCAGATTTGAGTAATAACCACAGCAATATTCTTCTGTTTGGGGTCCCAGGAGCGCACTGGGAATAGACCTTTTCCACTGTTTATCCAGCGCTGCCTGAAATTAAACGATGTTGGTTTGCGAGCGCCGCGCGGTGCCATCTGGCGCCGTTCTCCTTGCCCAAAGCGTATGTTTAGCAGACGCGTATTCCACGCCGCGAGCAAGGCCCCCATATGTGTGCAATTTTGTTCCTGCTTCGGCCCGCCGATGGACAGCCTCTGACTTTGTTTTTTTTTTAATGATTGTCCAATGTTATCCCTCTTTGCCCCCGTCAGTGTGCGGAAATTCTCGCTGCCCACACTGACGCAAGTCGGCGAAAACCAACGATGCGATTACATCACACGCGGACGCACACTTAGCGATGCTGTTAAAGTACATGTAGTAGAGTAGAGTTCAAGTTCTTACAAGATGGATTTTGTACACTAAAACCGCAACATTATGGACCAATCTCTCAAAAGCGCGCATATTCCTAAAATGACCCCTGCAAGTGAGCACATTTTTACAGCATCCATAAGCATTGCTAATTTTTATCTTGTTAAATTTTCACAATGTTTCAGGCTGAATCTGCGTCTGTACTTTGTAAAATGAAAGAAATCGCAAGGGCTTTTTGGGCCTGAAAATTGACTCTCATGAAATACCATGTTTACGCTGTGAATACGTAGGATGTTATGACAGTGTACATTAATGGTTGAGGCTTGAATGACTCCTACTAAGCTTTAAGCTGATCTGTGCTGGATAACATTAGGCACCCTGTTTGCCTTGGCTCTAAGTGAGGAGCTTTGCGTTAAAGAGACACCATACGATCTAGTTACCTCCACAGGGAGGGCTGCTCACCATTGGATGGAATTAATTGCATGGCACAATCCAAGCACAGAATTACCCTAGTGGTGTATGAATTTTGCTTCAAACCATTGCGAATCTTTTTATAATATTTTTTTACATTTTATTTAAAGGCACCAACGCTTATGAGTTAAAAAATTGTACCCTTGCAAATAATCCATTATATTTGCAAAAATTACATTTGAAACTTGACGTAAAGCACATGTTGTTGTAATCGCATTCTGTGAGCTTGAAATTAATTATTGGACATTATCCATTTTCCCCACCATATTTTAGGAGAATAGCATTTCCCTGACTTACTGAAATGTAGAGAGTTGTGATGGTGTCATTCTATTTTTACCTAATGTTCGTTTTAAATTCTGATTTAATTACATATGGGTTGATGGTGTTGCTTTACTCTGTAATAACTTTACATTATAACTTTAATAAAAACAAATGTATTATTTTTATATCAATATTTTGCTTGGGAGCGGTGACACAGTGGTTACCTCGCTGGACTATGAACTAGGTGACGTGAGTTCGGTTCTCAATCACAGATGGTATCAGCAGCATGTGGTGTCTAAACGTGCCATGCGCTGCCTCATTCACCAACGTGCACTGACCAGCATGGTGAAGTATGTTAAAATTATTCCCGTGATTAACTAAGCATGTGGACGCCTTCAGCAATAGATAGACAAGTTATAATTATTTTAACTTTGCATTAGTTCATACACATAAGTCATTACTTATATCTAATATTTTAATGTATTTTTTTTACATCCTCCATTGACGAGTCAACAATAATATTACCCAGTTTTCTAAAATTCTGGGATAAAAATAAATAGTGGAACATTTTCAAGTGGATAGCCTGAACTAAACATTGGCCTTATATGATGAAATATTATTTGTCAATGACCTTCATTTTGTTTTCCATCAATTAATTCAACACACTGCATGACGGATGAGAAGTCAGAGCACGAAACTTCACTCTCACTTTGGGCAGCACAGACTTAGCCCGTAAATTCACATTTTATCATTCGCTTCAGCCTGGGAGAGCACACACACACACAGGTGTGAGTGAGAAAAGCCTCCTCTCCCCCTCAGGTCCTCTCCATGGCCCGGTGATGTAGTGCCGTCCGGATTAGCAAGTTAAATATGCCGGTAATCTATCGCCACTCCTTATGAAAAGGACCTAATTAATTCCAACTCTCGCACTTTATGGGGGCATTTCATTAAACGCCTGCCTGCAGTAGGCTCCTAAATGGGGGCTCCAGGGAACGGGCCAGAATCGCTAATTTATTACCCAACCGCATGCTTCTTTGTCGGCCGCTGGTGCCCGGTGGAATCTACTGCGCGTTCTGCGGGCCGTGGGCGATGAATCTGCCGCGTGCTGCATCATGTGTATAAGGGCGGTACTCTCTTTACGTTTGCGGCATTTAAGAGTGCACCGCAATCCACCATGAGTAACTGCCGCATCATAAATGCAAAAGAAATGCATTATTTTAATATTTTCTGCAGGTGACTGCGGTTCTTTTCATAGCGGGGAGGCCATTTCTGTGCAAAATAATAATCGCGAGCACTTAACATCGCCACTCGTAAAAGGAAAATTATGTGATTTGATTAAATGCAACCGTAATTAAACCTCCCTCCTATTGCAGTAGTTTGATTGTCACTCCGTTTGGAAGGTGTTGAGGTTGTGCACAATAGGCACATGCCGTGCATTCTTCCCTTGCAGCAGTTATTCTTATATTCATTAGGCACATCTGGCTCATGGGCATATTGAACGTAATTACATATCCTCTCGTAGCAGGTGAGGAATTCAAAGTTGACTAAGAACCGCATATCTTCATTTTTTACCGCCCGCGGTGGGAGCATAGCGAAACACAGAGCAGTTGATGACAACTAATAAATGCTGAACTCTGATTGTGCACACCACTTAGCAGTCATGGATAAGTTTTGAATAATAACGAGGATTTTATAAACGATGTACTGAAGAGGGAGGCGGACGGGGTGGGGGGGGGGGGGGTGAGAGAAGAATCCGGGAGGCACAATCATGTTCACAATTTTGCAGATGAATCGTTGGCAGTGCCTTAACCTTTCTGACGGCCTTTTATAAAACGGTGTGTGTTTTCGCATATTTATTTTTCATTATTAAGTCTAGGGCAGTTGAGGAATTGCTGACATTTTGGGACAGGCACATTAGGTGATCAAATCGTGCAGTAGCTAGCTGCGAGCACGGGCGTTGTGTCCTGCACCACCCGTCGCGCCAGCCGCCACGCGCTCGCAGGGACCGCGTTGCCACCGGCTAACTCCAGAAGCGACGATGCAGCAGCAGCAGCAGAAGCGACGATGCAGCAGCAGCAGCAGCGGCAGCAGCGGGAGCAGCAGCGGCAGCAGCGGCAGCAGCAGCAGTAGCGGCAGCAGCAGCGGGAGCAGCAGCGGCGGCGGCGGCGGCGTCAGCTCCCGTGCGTTTGAAACCCGCAGAGTGGGCACAGCGAGAGTTTTACAGGCAATGGCCAGGTGGCTCAGAGGGGAGCTAACTCCCGTGTCACGGAACTCCGCCGGCACCGATGAGCTCCCGGGCTCCGGGCTGGGACGAGCATAAATTGGCACAGCTGCCCCCAGGGTCAGAGGGGTTCTCAACGCGCTCAAGTGATGATGACTGTAGGAAAAAAAAATACATAGCGTTGATATTTGCATTTCATTCAGCCGCACTCTGAAGGAACAAAAGAGACATCAGAGACGCAGCTAAATAGGTTTTACAGCTTACGTGCACCTTCTGCAGGGCAGGTAAATGGTGTCTGGGTGGACCAAAGGTTTTTGGAGATCTTCCAAGTGCAATGTTTGATGGTCTGTGACCCAGTTTGAGTCTTCACCTCAGCCTTCTTGATAATATGCTGCGGTAATAGCATGCAATCAGCCTTCCTGCCGTCTTATGGACATCCCATTTGGTCACTGGTATTTGTGTAAGATTCTATGGTATTTACTGTAAGCCTAGAAGATAGGGCACCAGCGGCTCACCCGACTACAAACCTCGGGAGGGGGGGGGGTGGGAGGGGCACAATTGTTTCTCCAATGTTGTACAAAGTCACTCAATTTGGGAAGCAAATTTTATTTCATATCATAGTTCATAGTTCATTTATTTGGTATAGCCCTGTGAGCCATTCGGCTCTTGAATCGGGTGCAACCGCAACAAACAAAAAACATGAACAAGAAAACATCTTAAAGTGATTATGTGTGACTGTGCAAACAGAAAATACAGGAAAAAAATATCAAAATATTCCTGAAATAGCACCGTACACCAACGCTGTGTGCAAAAATCCCAGTGGGATGCAAGTCAAATAACAACAACAACCACAAGACAACTAAGATTAAGGCCATCAGTCTAACTCCGTACTACAATAAACAAAAACATGGCCAAAACAAACAAAAACTTTTCGAAATCACCAAAATAAAAGCCATGAATCCAATGTAACAGTGATCATAGGGACTGTGACCGAATTTTTAACAATAAACTACATAAATAAATTATAACACCAAAATCTAGAGCCATATTTTAGGCCACTGAATAGCAGTGGCAGCTAGGGTTGTACAACTCCTCTAGAGCAGTTTTGAGTGAAGATCTCATAGGTAGTGATTCAAGTTGCAGTTTATTGGCAATAGCATTCCAGACCCTGGGGGCATCAATAGCAAAGGCCCTTCCTCCAGTTTTTGTACGGCAATAGGGAATGTGAAGCTGGTAAATGAGCGAAGACCTGAGGTCAAATTTGTTCTTTGAAACAGAGAGGAGATCCAGTAGGTAGTCTGCGGAATTTTTTGTAAGTACATCGTGAATAAATAAGATCTGGTGCACAAGCCGTCGAACATTAAGAGATGTTAAGTTTGACCCAATGTAGAGATCACAGTGGTGAGTCCTATATGGGCAGTTCAATGCAAATCTTAAGGCCGAGTGATAGATGGAATCAAGCTTCTTCAGTACAGTACTTGGGGCTGATTCATACACGATGTCACAGTAGTCAAGTAGAGGCAGTATGGTAGCTTTTATCAATTCCAAACGGAACATTGGGGGGAAGCAGTGCTTGTGTCGATACAGAAAACCAATTTTTATTTTTGTCTTTTTACCAATATAATCAATGTGATCTTCAAAACTAAGTTTTGAATCCAGGATAACCCCAAGATACTTATAGATCTTGACTTGCTCTATTTGATAATTATTCAAGGAATGTAATTGGGGAAAAATAACTTCCTGCTTTAGTCCCGGAGAGAAGCATAGCACCTTGGTTTTGGAGGTATTCAGGACTAGTTTAAGAGAAACTAGCTGATGTTGTAGTTTGTTGAAATCACCCTGGAGCTTAGCAATCACGTCATCCGGAGAGCGGCCAGCAGTAATCAGTATCGTGTCATCTACAAAAAGATTTACCCTGGAATGATCCAGTTCAGTGCCCAAGTCATTGACATGAAGAGAGAACAAGAGGGGGCCGAGGATAGATCCCTGTGGAACCCCTTTTGTTATCTTCACACTGTTTGACCTCCAACCATCTGTGAATACAGTTTGGGTGCGAGAAAAGAGGTAATTTTTTAACCATTTTACTGTGTTCTTGGAAAAACCGAGGCAATTTAGTTTACTAAGCAGGGTGTCGTGGTCAACTGTATCAAAAGCTTTGGACAGGTCAAGAAAAAGACAGGCACAGTACTGCTTATTATCAAGGCTATTGTAAATTTGATTCAAAGAGTCTAATGCAGCAGATGTGGTGCTGTATTTTTTCCGGAACCCAGATTGTTTTAGATGTAGTAGATTGTTGGTGGACAGGAAACTGCTAATTTGGTAGTTCAATAATTTTTCACAAATTTTCATCAATGGGGACAAAATTGAGATAGGTCGGTAGTTATTGGGATCATCTTTAGGGCCCCCTTTGTGAAGTGGACGGACATAGGAATGTTTCCATTCTAGAGGAACTGATGCTTCTTTGATGGACAGGTTGAAAATATGGGCTATAGGTTTGTATATTAGGTGACCAACAGTTAGTAGAGCAAAGACAGGAAAACTATCTGCTCCGGTAGAGGAGGACCCTTTGAGGTAGGACAGTTGTTTCAGAACATTACTTTCGTAGATTGGTTGGAAATTAAATTCGTTTAATGTTTGGACAGGGGTGTAGGAATTTTCAGGAGCAGGGGTGACTCCCAATACATTATCAAAAAGATTACCAGCTTCAGAAAAATGAAGGTTAAAATTGTCAACTATTTTTTTGGGATCTGAAAAATATTCCCCATTTCGGTGCAGCTCAACGGGCAGATTTTCTGTTTTGGATGCCTTTTCGATAGATTTGATTGTTTTCCAAAAAGTCCTGGCATTTCCATGTGATTGAGAGTGGAGAAAAAATAGGCATTTTTTGCATATAAAATAGGTTTTCATGATGTACCGAATAAATGTATCTCAAATTGGACTAAATATCAAGAATGATAAACGAAATGTATTCACAATTTTACATTCGTTAAACACGGCTTTGACGAGACACACTTCTGTGGTGGAGCGACTGTGCCCCTGCTTTTCCTCCCCGTGAGTGCAGTTCTGTTGGGCACCATGTTCTCTGCTGGTGTGATCTGTGTGCAGCGAGTCTCACGATCCTATAGTACAAAGAAATATCAAAAGTAACTTCTCCTTAACTTGCTTTCAAGGATCGTGTGTCAAAGTCGCGCAGATGGTGTCGTCCAATCGATATCAAAGTCAAGGTAAGGGTTCTCACTGTGGGTGGAAACAGTTTCTACAAATTTGACAGAGAGGCCAATACAATAGGGGCATTGTGCAAGTCACGGTGCACACGTTGCTGAAATATTATAGCCCGGTGTGAGCCGTGACAAAACAAGCACAGACCAACGTTACGAACATGTGACGGTGACGGTGGGGACATCATCAGCGTTAATGGTGCGTTACGTCCCTCTGCATGTCATTAAGCTGGCATTTCCTGAAATTAATTCTCATTGGACATGATAATGACTTTGTCATCAGAAAATCTGAAATGGTTAAATGATAATCATTGATAACAACAAGGGTTTTAAAGTTGGGCCCAGGATAAATACGAGCGAACCCATGGTGGTGAATAAAAAAATCGCTAAACAACTGACAAAGAGAGCAGAATATGTGTACAGTACCTGAGACAGCAATTAAAGGCGGACTTTAATCAATACTATGAAAGAGAGACGTGGACGAGAGCAGGTTGGAGTGCTTTGGGAAAGCTGAACGTGATGATGAAAAACAACAAACCAATCTGCCTTCTACGTGACTTTACCGAAAGAACCAAGAATATGAATCCCTGCAGTCACGAAAGCTTTAAATCGAAATGTACTACCTGCTATGATGTATATGAATCATAAACATGGACATGAATGAAGAAATTAAGAACTTACATAAAAAAGTGCAATGAAGCGTGACGGGATGCAGGCTTGGAATTCCTCGTACATTGAGTGCCAGACAGAGGAGCGTGTGGATTCGAGGACATACGCACGTTAAAGGCACAACACCAACGGTTAGGGAAAGTAAGTGGATTTGGGCAGCACCCGTCACTGGCAGGGATAGTGACCGATGGTCAAGGGGAATGGGAGAGTGGCAGGACGCTCATCGATGAGTTGGATCTATTCAATCAGCTCGTGTGCACGTGCAACGTGGTTTGTTACGTAACAATCCACGTGCAACGTAGATGGTTACATAACAATCCACGTGCAACGTGGATTGTTACGTAACATGATCATGAGAGGTGGCGGTGGTGTGGTGAGCCCCCTTCATCTAACAATGGATTGATCATGGCTGACTGATGATGTAAGTATTATCCATTTATAAAAAAAATGCCCATTATTGTGCACATATATTTTGTCTGTCAGTATGTACAACGTATGGTTATCAAATGTTCCCAAGTGTTTCTGTCAAGTTAACTTGCATGATAAAGTCCCGTTTGATCTTTACAAATACGGTCATTGAATATTATAAAGAACTCCAATTGAAACCATCGGTGTGCGTGATACTGTTTTTTAATGACAATACATCCCTCGGTTGTCAAAAGTATTCTCTTCATGCATCTAATTGGGATAATTATAGAGCGTTGTGTGCGTAAATGGAGACACTCGATCATTTAGGCGTTGGTGTGGCGTTTAGTAAAGTGGAAGAGCCCACTAAAAGATGTCTATACAGTATAAATATACTGTACGTGGAAATGTAATTTCATCAGTAACAATATTGTGTCGATTTCCAGGTAACCGGTAAGCTCAGCGGTCACCCACTTTGCGATACAGAGAGGTATCTTGAAGAGGAGATTAACCTTTGACATCCTGTACTTTCAGCTGGATAAAATAAATAGCCCGCTTCAAGACTGCAAAGGAATATTTCTTCTTTATTCTGTACAATCTTATCGACCAATGTTGTTGTTGTTGCCTTTTTTGTTTCACGAAATAAACACATTTATGGGCATCCCTTTAATATTATTCACAGCCACGTTTCAGCAAAGGTTGCCTTTTCTCCCTGTCAAGGTTGGAAAGTAAAATTGCGAAATTGGAAAAAGTGAAATGAACACTGCAAGATTTAGCCAAGAAATATGCTACAGGGCACTGAAGCCGTGACTCTGGAATGGCACCACCACTGCGTTACCAGACACGCAGCTTAATTTCCCCTTAAACTCACCCACCGACCATTGCTCCAATTGTCATCGCCGTTTGCTGCAGCGCAGCATATCAATGGGTGTACTCGGGAACAGAGGACTCCACGTGCCAATTGGCCCGGGAACAATAATATCGCTTCGAGTGTCGGGTGTTGTGTCTGGCATCACGCTCGCACACTACGGCATGGGTCTTTTAGTAGGCACTGCGTGAGAGCGAGCACTCCGTGGAATGGAGCTGTATGACGAGCGGTGTAATCTGTGGCTAAAGCTGATGGCAATTTGTCAGTAGCAACCTGCTCCCGGACGGAACGTTGTAATAATGCAGACTTTTACAAGGACATCTGATGCAACGGCAAGCCCATAGCTGATGATAATGATGAAACTACAATAGATCACAATACATATACAATACATATATACATTAATGTAACATGAGTAAGTATAACTGTAACTTAATATGCCAAAAGTTGAAACAATGCAAGTTATATTTCGTGCATTTCACTGTCGAAAGTCGCCGATGTTGACTAAATACAAATGAGTAATATTTTTTTTTACTTTTTTAAAAACACGCTTTAATGAAATGTACCCTACTAGTAATGGCAGAACTCCACGACTCCAGGAAGTGGCCCCAAAGCTTGCCATAACGTAAGGAACCGTGGTGATTTACATCCAACGTGAATTGAGCGTGGACAATTAGACCCAAGCTGAAACATAACATATAAAAAATAATGTTAAAAAATATATTTAAAATTTTTAATGATAGAACATTGTATTGTCATCAGTATGACATACATATACCAAGTTTGCAGTCGATACCACATTGGGAAGTGGGTTAAAATTGAGTTACAAGATTTGAGGATACAACAGAGTGAGTTAATAAAAAGCGTGTAAATAAATAATAAAAAGATACGCCAATTAACGAGGCCCGATTTTGTCCAATCATGCCGAGCGTGGTTGCCTACGTACGGCGCGAAAAAAGTTCAACTTGCATTCATCCCACAGTTCGGGCACTGCACGGCGAGATGCAAGGGCTTCGTCACGATCACGGCAGCCCCTCCAGGGCCACTTTAGTCGCACGATTTCGACAATGAGCAGCGAAAGTAATCGGAGAGCATCACATTTGGGCATCAATAGGTCGCTTTGCGTTGGACCATAATTCCTTATTCCTTGCCCATTGAGTCAATTTGGACATTTTTACCGCATGTTCAGTAGCTGCTGCTGCTGCTGTGTAAACATCTGCTGTTGGCAACACAGCGCAGTCAAAACAGTTTATGAACACTGATGCCTGAAAAGAACATCCTCCTCATATTCTTTACTGAATAACACTTTTTTTAACTGCCGTTACAATATTGCAATGTGTACTTTTCGAATGAAAAAAACCATTGCAATATTGTCAATTCATGCCACAATTGGCGCAACTCGGGAAAAGGAACCCATCAACCAACGTGATACGGCTTGCTGCGTTAAATAAAATATTATCCGTTGCCCGAGAGGATTTCTCATTGCGCAGATAGGGCAACAGAGCCTTCTAACCGGCATCACCATGTGGAGCAAGCATCAGCCCCTGTAATGCCGCTTATTTATTTTGACAAATTATGTATTTAATCATCCGCGCTGGCAATGAACGGAATCCCCGGTGGGCTGATTTGAGTAAAAGCGTTAGCACCGCAATTAACCCCCGGGCAAAACAGGCGGGGGGGGGGGGAATCGCCGCGGAAACAGCTGCCACAGGGCGAACCCTGCGATATTCTGTAGCGGCAAGTGTGAAAAGAGGCGCGTGCTCGCGCTCGCAGGGCCAGACGCGGGGGGTTTGGGGGGGGGCGCGTGCAGCCTCACGGCTTATTTACGCACATGTCAGGAATATAAACCGATTTCGATAACTTGTGTCGGGTTCTTGTGGGGGTTTTTTTTCTTTCACTTTCACGCAACCTATACACGGTACTCACGTCTGTGGATTTAACGCCCCCGTTCCCTTTCACAATTGGTGTAGAATTATTTGAGTCCTGATTTATTGTGCATGTTTGTGTATATAGAATATATATAGGGATGCTGCCATGACGTAATGGCTAGCACACTGGGTTTTATCTTCCGATGTGGCAGCTTAAACAGGTAGTTAACATTTTGCCACGGTGTTGAGATGCTAAATACCTCGCCTGGTACACAGGAGGTTATGGGTTCAATCTCGATCCCGACACATGCATATTTGGAGTTTGCGTGTTCTCCCCGTAGTCGCGTGGATTTTTTTTACCGGGTCTTCGTTTTTTTTTCCCTCAACATTTAGAAACATGCATTTCGAGTATTAGACAGCGAGAAATGTCCACGTGATAAGCCGCTTCGTTGAGCTACCATCTGTGGCCAGACTGCTGCTGCTGAAAAAAGAGTTATATAGCTCAGTGGGCCTTACCTGTTACAATAAAAAAACAATTGTTTGGTTGAGTTTAATGGAGAAAGTTTTTGTTCAAGATCAAAAGCTCTGTCCACCCAGCAGCACAAAATGTGTACACCATGGCTGAATGGCAAGTTGCACGTGGTGGGGTAAAGTGTGGCTACTCCCATATGGTCAGTGGTGAAGAGATCCGCTAGAACTCCCTCGAGGAGAAGCCTTACTGCCAGCAGTAGCGTGAGTAAGCACTGGCACGACTGCATCCCGATGTTTAATTCCACTTCTAGGTACCATCACCTCCTTCTCTTGCCAAGTCATAACGAAGGAATATTTTTTATTGATTCATTGTGTATCATATGCATAATATTACCTTAACATTTTGAGGAATAAAACACATTTTGTAATGTATATTTAACCAATTCCAAAGATCACTATGAAAAAATAAATGCATCTCAAGATGCTGGACATCATGGATTAAAAGGAGGCTGATTTCTTTTTTTTAACGCAAAGACTCAGTTAAGGCAAAGAAGTTGAAGATTATGATGTTCTGGGACAGGGAGTCGAGAGCATGGACGGCTAGGAAAAGGGATTTTCAGACCTCTCGAGCAGCAGAGGAGAATGAGCGACCTTACACGGAGCGAGCCCTGGACGCTACAGTGGAGGTGCCGTGAAGATGAGCCGAGTGGGATGAGTAACGAGAGTTTTTAATTAATTCGATTCGCAAATTCATATTTCCTCAACATAATGTGCTTCCATTACAGCCACATTTTCCCATTCCGGGAAAGGTTTTTTTTCTTATCTCGTCAAAAGCATATTCACATTTATTAAACCACATTTATTGAGGGTAGCCAGAAGACAGAAGCAGAACAGCAATGGATTATTTAAACTATACAATGTAATGCTTTGAGTGAACCTCCCCCCTTATATATGTGAGTTTACACCAGGTACCACAATTTTCTTTCCCATACTAAGCATTCAATAATTAAAGGAGTGCCCAAACATCCATTGCAAGACCTTCCTGAAAAATAAATAAATACATATGAAGATTCGATGAGGATTTCCTGGGTAAGCGGACTGAATATTATTATAAAGTGCATCCCTGCCTTATAATGAGCTATGGGTGGTGCTCATCTCTCCAGACATCCTTCAACCAGTGGTGGAAAGTCCAATTTCCCAAGACAAGATTCAGTCCTCTCCACGTGACAATTTTTGACATCTCACAAAGGTACATATTTCATTGACCATTGAGAATAATGGTGCCGAATCGACCCCACGATCTGGATGTGAACTTGTAACCTTCTCATTTGCAAGTCCACCACTGCCACGGTCCTTGCCAGCACAGCTGATCGAATCGAATTCCCAGCAGCCCTTCCCTTTTGTCCGTCAGATCCCCTCCTTCAGTCATTGTTGTTTGTCTCCCAAAATTTCTGCTCTCACCTGGATCGCATTGTCCGCTTACCTCCCCCCTCTCTCTCCCCCTCTCTTTCGCTGCCTCTCCCTTCCTCCCTCTCTGTGTAGCACCAGGAGCCATCCCTCCTCCCTGTCTCCTTTTCCCTGGGTCCCCCCCGATCACCCACCACCACCACCACCACCCACAATGACCCTCGACGCTCCCCACCCCCTGAAGCGGACGGCACTGCTGCCCCAAGCCGTGACACCGTCATAGATCTTCCTGACGGCGGCTGTCTCTCCCACTCATGACGTGGGACAGACAGCCGGGACCCCCGGGGACACGGCCTGACAGTGAGCCTCATGCTGACGGACAGGGCAATAATGAAGGTGGCCGCACGCCTCCCCTCGCTTGCGCCACCCTCTGCACCCCCCACCTCCTCCTTCCCTCGGCGGCCGTGCAGGGACTCATGCTGCTGTTTAACCCCACATCAACCGCGCAGAGTCCCCCTCCCACGCTTAACTATTATCATTGCCTCGGGGACGTTCAATCTACTCCGCCGAGGAGGCACCGAAAATACAGGACCATTTCCAGGCATTCTTCTGAATTTTTGCCCACGCTTTCTGAACGCCTTCTGCGGCCTCGTTATGTTGATGAGGCATCGCTGAGTTTTCCCCAGACTGAGACACTTTTGAAGCACTAATTAATAGCTTTAAAAAGGCCGGCCGTGGAACGAAGTATATATCGCGTAAATGTTGACTTCGTTTTAGTCGAATTTAAGTGGGCGTTGGCTGCGCACGTGTTATTACGTGGTTGGTCAATTATATCCAATTATTATATTTTCATCGGGCGAACACTGGGCGAGACAAGCCGTTTACTACACGTATACCCCTCTTCCTGTGCTTCCAAGCTCACAGGCCCGGCCACGAACACAGGTTACAAGCCCTGTCGCCTGACGTGATAAATCACTTACCGAGGCAGGCAGAGCACCCCACAAACGACAAGGGATTTGCCTTCACTCTTCATTGCAGGGTGCCGAGCAGAGAGGCGCAGTTGATATTCAGTCGCTTCGTGTACGGTGCAGCAAGGAACATTTCTAAAAGAAAAACCTGTTTGAAACAAGGCAGATGTAACGTAATCATTGCCCAGTGGCTTCATGGAGTCGAGCTGAGAGCCCAATGCAAAACTTCGTGCATTACATCACTGCCGTGTGCTCCTCTGTGTGTGGTGTGTGCGTGTGTGGATGTATGCTTGCTGTACAGGATGGTGATTGCGTACTAGACACTGAAACAGAATATGCGTTGCTGATAGATAGTTTAATGTCTAATTTAATGTGAGTACATAGTTTATTATATATCACGATTGCTGAGCACAGCAGGCCCAAAGGTCCGAATCACCAAGTGACTCACCACACGCAGCGCCATTGAAGGTGCAATATAGGAAAGAGTTTAATACATTTAGTGACTTGAGCATGGTTACTACTTTAAGAGCTTGGGAAAAGAGATGACAGGGGGGAATTTCAAAATCGAGCAGTGCAAGGTAAGATGCAGAGAAAATTGCATTGACCTGCAGTGTGGTGGGTGAACACAGCGTGGATGAGATTAAACAATGTGTGATTACTGAACTTCTTTCGCACCGCACATAGCCAACCGTGCGAATCGTAAGTGCGAAATAATAAGTCTGGTAGACAGAGCCCTCAACATGGGTTGAGGAATCAATGAGTTAAGTACACAGGAACAGTGACCATGGTGGTAGCAATAGAATAGTTGATCAAGATACAATTGATCACCGGTGAGCGAACAACTGTTGAGTGAATCAGCGAGTGCTGGATCAATCAACATTACTGCGTTACGCTCGGTCAAGTACAGCGACGAAGGTAGGAGGTGCTCCGCCACAGATATGCCGGCTGGAGTCCAACTTCGGCAGAATGTTCGCAGTAAGAATTGTTCAGAGTTTAAGAACACTTCGGCTGTGTTTACATCCACACGAGGCACTCATCCTCACCACACACACAAACACACATTCGCTCTCTATCCACGCGCTGCCAATTCCACTCACATCGTTTACAATTGACCACATGGACCAAAATATTTGCTCATCCACTTACTCTGCACTCTGCCCAGACCAGTACCTGTGAAGTAGCAGCCGGCACCCGTTCCTCCTCTCGTGCTGTCCCCACAAATTACCATATACAGCTTCATCCACCCCTGCGATTCTACCAGTTGTCACTATTAGGGGTCACAGTTAGATTTGGAACTGTTTTCACTTTCCTCCCGCTTTTACCATCTCATTTGTATTGTTTTTCAATTTTCCGTTTCATTTGAACGGTTTTGCGAACTGCATGGTCATGTTTGTTACATTAACATGTAATGTGCATACAATTAGCATTCATAATTAACAATTGCTTCTTACACACACCATTTTACGCAATATTTCGTGAGCTGTGTCCCTATACTTTCCAAATTCTGCAATGCACTTCCAAGACAGTGTGCACACTTGCAACGCAGAACACTGCTCATTTAGACGCCACACAGAAGGTTACGAAACAAAAGTAAAAATACCGCTTGTCTTTTTTTAAACATCTTGCATGAAATGTATTACGCATTGAATAATGCATTGACCAATCTTAAGCTCACGATACATGTGTAGTGTAATAGCGCCGGCTGGTGGACCGCAGCGGTAACTGTGGTGGACAGACAGCGCACGTGCCGGTGAGGGCGTGCACGGTGTGTGGGCAGGGAGGAGGAACTGGGGCAAGGGTCACGGAGGACCCCGTCTGGAGGCCCCTGGAACCTGCTGGCGGGTTCGAGAAGGGAGGCGCGGTCAGGGCGGGGCCAGGCTGCGCTGGGAGCATGAAAGGAGCCGAGAGCGGGGAGCTCGAGGCTGCCGGTGCTGGGAGTGGACTCGTCTCGTCGTTGCTGTCGTCTCGTCGCCGTCGTCGCTAAACGTCTCCGCTGGACATTGCGCTACGAAGGAGAGCAGTTGGCTATCTCAGTCAGTGCCGTCAGTGTTAGACTGCTAGTGTTGTATACAAGCTAGGTTGAGCTACTGTGGAAAGTGTGCGGACGAGACCGTGAAAGTTGTTCATAAAGAAAGTGCCTCCTAGAAACTCTGTCTCTGAATCATTAACACTACGCATGCATCGAATACTGCCAGAGAACCAATTTGAATGTGATACAAATCATATGCTGTCCTAATGACGCTAACAAAGTGGACAATACTTTACAGACGAGACTAATCAACATAAGGAAAAAATAAAATAAGATGGCAGCAGAAGCGCGATAGAAAAATAATTTACTTTTTAATTGAACCTCGACCCACGTCTTTACAATTTACTGGATCAGCACGGTGTGGTTTTTTACATGATCTTGTAGGGACGATTGCGGTGGAACGCACGTGTATGCTGCCAGTTTAACTCCCCAGTTGAATTCCCCTCATCTCCAATGGTTAAAAAGATAGTGATTTATAATCACAGCTAATTTATCTTCCTGAAAACGCAACAAGTATGTAACCCCTTGGTGTCTATACCTCTAACCCTGCCCTCTGTCTTTAAATAGCAGCCGTGACAGACAGCACCCCAACTGCTCACATGCTTCACATGCTTTACAAATACCGGTGTTGTCTCTCCATTCAAATAAAAACATTTGGGGGTGGGGTTATGCACTGCCTCTTTCTTTTTGTGGCAACCACGATAAGTTGAGCCCTGTCTGAGTGTGAAGCAACTCATGCTATAAATCCATGTTTTGTTTATAGATTGCAATTTTTACTCAAGTTAACGTTTTCATTTCAGTAATTAATCCAACTGCATCTTTAACAAATTGATAAATCGCTCTCCGTGGTGCTAACATAAAAAGAAAAACCCGCTACTTTTTTCAAATGTTTTTGCTGTGCTTTTCACAAATGATGATGATTGCTTGTGTTGCAGTCGAAACGTCGTGAGAATTGTGTTGTTTTATATTTTATTATTTTATTGTTTCCCTTCTACGTGACTTTACCAAAAGAACCAAGAATATAATACTAATTGAATTACATGATTCAACAGATGCATCTGCAAGTTATATAAAAAAAAAACATGGCAGCCCCGTAGAGAGGCTTGCAATGTTTCTCCTGTGATTCTCAAAGTTTTGAAGGAGGCAGCAATACAGCTAATAAGGTTGCTGGCCTGTCCGTGACAAGTTTAAGTGATATTTCCTCATATTTGCGGGTTTTCTTCAGGCACTTCAATTTTGTTCACAAAGTCAAATAATCAAAACAGAACTGGCCAAAACATCCCAAAGCCAGGCCCCCTCAAAGAGACTCAGCGAGACGACACCGGGTAACCAAGTAAAGTGTAGTAGAATGTGCAGGAATCTGGATTTATTGTGACGAAACTATTCACATTTTGCCTACATCAAAATCACTGTTCATGCAGCCAATCCCGTTGAATTTCGGAGACTTGGAAGGATCAAGTCTGGTTAGCACTTAGATGAATGACCACCAGGGCTTGCCAAGTGTTGTGAGAAGGGGAACTGCTATGTTGCCAGGATAATTCGGCGTTGACTGTCACCCCTTAGTAATATCCAGCTTTGCTCCCACATGATATCAAACACGCATTCATGGCATCACCCAAACATCGCGATGCAAAATAGTCTTGAAAACTCAGTGGGGCTTATTGTTATTTCCCCCCCCCCCCCCCCCCCATTGTATACATGAAGCAATCTGCAAGTGTAATCTGGCAATGTCGTGTAACAACTCACACCGATAAATCATACGCAAGAAATGCTCAAGTTGCACGCGCCAACACAAGACGATATTGGAGTAAAGTGAAGTAAGCCTCATGGTCCCCCAAAATGTCACGATATTGGAGATGACGCATTACCACCAAATCTCCTCATCCTCCTGGTGGGTCCAAACACAGCGTGGTGTAAAGATCGGGTGTCCTGCTACTAGCTTAATTAAAACTACACAGACAGAGATTTCATAACACTGAGCACTCACTATTCTCTGGCCTAGCTGTACCAGTCGTCTGTCCTTTTCCTGTCCGTTGTTCTAGTCCACCAGCGAACGTGGCTTTGTTGCTCAATGTCTTTGGTAACGAGCAGTGGAATGCTCTCTTTAAAAGGGGACATTGTTTTTAGCACAGGCTTAAATAACAAAACGTTTTTGAATACACCTATAAAATACAGAATGTGCATTCGATCACCGTGCATTCCCTCCCCCACCCCCCCCCCCCCCCCCCGGTTTACATAAGTGAACGGATGTAATGCCAGCGGCACACTTTGGGTTTATTTTCATTTATTTCCCGAGGGCTTGCTCAGCAGCTTATTTCAGCGTGATTACAAACTTTACATTACCATGCACACCATCAGTCTATCTCCCTTGTTACTCCACAGTCCGCTCTCCTCCCCCAACCCTGCCTTGCCTCTAAGCGGTGTTACTGGGGCGCCTTATGACAGAGGTTAGAGCAGGTGATAGAATGATGGATGGCAGGCACCAAAATTTCCCTTTATCCAAAGCCTTCATCTGAATATTAAGAGCCGCATACTTCTGTGAGTGATGCATCAGGTATGAAGGGATGCAAGTTTAAGGATGGGTTGCTTTGTGCATTGGTATTTTTGGAGCGTTGCGCCCGCCTTTGTCTTCCTTCCCCTTTTCCGGCACGCGTTCATGGCGAGACGGAGCGCGGCAGGGAGAAGTGCAGCCACACGAACGCGGCCAACATAGCCCGCGCTTGTCAACGTTGGGGCATGCGAAGCCGCCACTCCGTAGCCCGTGCCTGCCCCCCCCCCCCCCACGCGCGTTGCGAGTCCTTGCTCATTCAAGGAGATGCATCGGGTCTCCCCGCTGTGGGTCTGGCTCCTGCAGCGCACGTGCTGAATTTAGAGAGAGAATATGAATGTAACTTTTTGGGGGGGGGGTTTTACCCCACACCCCCCCCCGCCCCACCCACCCCCGCAAAGTCTAATTAATTTCACGGCAAAAATAACGACCGGAAGATCGGAAAGCTTGCGGTGTAAAAATAACGTGGACATTCTTTTTCTCCGACAACATATCTACATTTCCTGTGTGAGTTACCCACGGTAGTTCACACTTTGATTGATTAAATTAACAGGAGGCATTTTGTCGGCGCTGTTTCCCCCAGGTAAAACATGAGCCTCACGCCGAATTACACGTACATCATTTTCAGAGCCCTAATGAGTCTCCTCACCCTTACCCTCCCACGGTACCTGGCCTCCACTAATTAAGACAAAGCGGTGCTTCTGATGGCCCAGTGGTATGCAAATAGACCGTCTGCTGGTGAGCAGCCCCCCCCCCCCCCCCAAATTAACGGCTTCTTTGAGTAGGTGGCACGGCACAAGGACAGGCAAATGAATGGAAACCGGGCTACAGTGCCCGCATCGATGATAGCACGCAGCCCAGTGTGTGTGCGTGGGTTCTCTGAGCGCAACTGGATAAAACAAATCCTGTGTGCGGGTGTAATCCATTTTACCCACAATGAGGGTTTCAGGTAAAAGTTCTAACGTTCTATTTTAGGTCCTCCACACGCACTGATCGTTTGAGTAAATTGTCTCCTAGTCGATTAGGAATGTTCTCATTTTTCACGGCACATGCATGCACATGTTCCATTCAGATTGAAACCCTGAACTCTGACAAATAAAAAAAATACAATCATAAATATTTTAATTTAATTTAGAACACTATTCAATCCTAACATTTTAATAAAATGTGTTCAGATTAATTCTCTTTTGGTAAAATATCAACCGTTACAGTTAAATTCTCAGAATTCCTAAAAAAAACATTAATGAATAAGGCAAAGACAACTCTAAACTATGGCACGCCTATGCAAGAAATCTGGATAATTGAATGGTTTTATATATTTTTTATTAAAATTATGAAAAATACTTCACGCGAATTTAGTTTTCGATTTAAAGCTTTCGTGACTGCAGGGATTCATCTTCTTGGTCCTTTCGGTAAAGTGACTTTACCGAAAAAACCAAGAAGACGAATTTAGTTCTCTGAAAATGTGGCAAACATAATAATGAATCCCCTGTTGGATAAAGACCTGTCTGCAGCAGAACGGTCATCAGGATCGTTCGAGCATACTTGACCGTAATGGTCAGTGTGAATCAGCAAAGGGGGAGGGGGGTGGTCGTGCCCAGTTCAGATATATTGTCACTCATGTAAGCTGTGGTCAGAAATTAAACTTAGGTCGCCAGGTTCATAATGTGATGCACCAGCGCTCTCCTTTGTCAGAAATAAACATTGTGAAAGAACGCTTGCTAGCTTTCTCATTGAATCAAGGTACTTAGAATGGAGAATGCGTCTTTGAGTTCAGAGCTAGCATACACATGAAGAAAATGAATACCTTTTTCAAAAAATAGTCTACAATGTAGACATGTAGGACCTAAATGGAGAAATTTAAACCGTAATTGATCAATCCCAAAATGTCAGGCATGTCTCTGTCTTCAGTAAATAATGAGCATATGAACAGCTCCTGGACCAGTTTAACACGTAGGCTTTTGCGACCAGTATTATTCATAATAAAGGTTGTTGGGTGAATTCACTCTTTAAACACACCGGTGGGCTGAAGAAGCAACTAATTGGCGTTTTGTTAACGTGACACATTCCTTACTGATTGACGGTGTCGGGTGGTGGAGGGTTGCGATACATTTATACTTACGCGATCTAATCCACAAACCTTAATTATGAGCTCCTGGACCAGGTGGTATAACTGTGGACACCATAATCGTAGCGGAATCAGCTGTTGAAACACAACCGATTGCACTTTTTTTCCCATTGAAGACTGATCCAAATTAAAGCTACAAAATAAAGAGAACACGAGCAGGGTGGAGTGACTTTGGAGCATCGAACACGATCATGAAAATGAGCAGAACAATGTTTCAGAAAAAGATCGTTTTCAAAAAGCGCACACAGCCACCTCTAACTGGCAAAGAAAATAGAACAAAAGTAAACATGCTTGAAATTATACTCAGAGACACACAACACGAACACCTAAATCAGGGAACAAACACAAATCAGACATCGTATTGACATTCAGGAATAGGCTTGGGCAGTGAATGGGCTTGGGCAGGACACATTGGTGCGTCGGGATGATGTCCGATGGACGAGATTGGTGATGGAATGGTGTCCACGCCAGAGAACGCGCCCAGGAGGACGACCACCGTGTCGATGAAGAGATGAGATCAGTTCTTGCGTAGGAGTGAGACGGATGGAAGCAGCACTGGGTTGTCAGGGTCGGTAATGGCATGGGGAGTCCTTCATCCAGCAGTGGATAAGCAGTGACTGCCGCCACTGCTGATTACGATGATGGAGGCAATGCTACTAAACCCACCTGTTTACACACGGCGAAAAAAGCATGTAAATGCCTTATGTTCTGGAAGATGTAAAAGGGGATAAAAAAAAACAATCTGGCCTGCTTATTCGATAGGGCTTCTTTAAATAATTGGATTTTAGCCCAAGCCATCGGATTATTCATTACATGTAAAGTGGCGTGTTTTACAATTGGCGGAGCAAACATAGATGCATTGTGTGTGCCCCTTTCTTACTCTTAATATCCTTTTGTTTGACTTTAATCATTTTGGGCTTTCATTGGATCGGACAGGAAACGCCGGATTTGTTAAAACTAATATTCAGTTCAGTCTTTGCATTTTGCACGGTTTGTGATGTGACACCACATATAAAATATCGGACCCTCTAATCCAGCAGAAATTGTGGAGATTTCATATTCATTAATTTCTGTTGTTGGCTTTTTTTTGTTTAAAAATTGTGTAATCTAAATGATGAGCTGGGTCTTTTATTGAAGACCATTAATGTTTGGCAATAGCCCGTAATTTTCGAAAGTAAATTAAACATGTAAACTATATCACGAGCATCGAATAACACGTAGAGCCCCTTTTTAATCCACTGCTCGATGGGAGCCACCTCACACCATATGAATCATGGGAGCGATATGATCATAAATCACCACACTGATGGGTGCATAGAAGTACAGTCCAATCTTGAATGTTTCTGAATTGCCCTCTTCTACCGGCAAATGTAGCTTAGCATCATGATTTGTAAAATAGTTGCTTTCCAGCTTAGGAAATATCTGATCAATATTGATATTTCCAAACAAACAATCCTGCTACAAATGTAATTCTTGACGCACTATGATAACAGGTGCAAACTTAAAAAAACGCGGCAATAAATCATGCAACACTGAATTAGATACAACGGTAGCAGTGCCTTCATCCTCAAGAATGAGATGCACATTTAAACACGCATAGGCCCTGACCGTGTCACGGGATATTAATTGTCTCCAAAAATGCAAGTGTCAACTCTGCAGTAACAGACAACGGCAAAAAGTGTGCAACCAGTCACGTGGGTAGGAGGGGGCTGATTCATGCAGACTCAAGGAGGGTGATGGTGGGGGTGGGGTGCAACTGAGAAGAAAAGGGGGTGATAAATAATAAAAAAACAACGGCCTTAGCACCAAGAAGGCTCGTGTTTCATACCTGTCAGCGTCCTACGATTAATTTTTGGATGAAGAACGGCGAGCTCCTTTTTTTTTTGGGGGGGGGGGGGGGATGCATTTCATAGCCCAGTGGCCACATATTGTTGTGTCTGATTGAGCCTTTGGCCAAGGAAGTGGCCTCTCGGTTAGGAAGGAGGGGAAAATAAAACCACTGCCATTCACGCTTGCGTAATTGCAACATTTTGAGGCGCCGATCGCCGCTCACCGCCACCATCCGTCATCTCGGAAAAAGGAACCGTGGCACGACAATGCACAGTAATTATCTGTAAGTCATCCTTTACGCCAGGGCTCTGTTATACGCAGATGAGAAATTCCACAACTTTTAAATACAAATGAACGCATTCAAGGAGAAAAATGGAGTGTCTCTTTTTTTACTCTACCCCCCCCCCCCCAGGATCTATGAGTGAGAAGATGGGAATGTAACTTGCATGTGTATCCATTCGCTTGTCTCTTCTCCAAATCGACAATAACGGGTGCCGCCTTTGTATATGCATCCCCCAGGTACCATCACAATGGCAGATTTGGTCAATTTAGCCAATTACTGCACTTTGTACAAATGCTACCTTTCTGATGTCCCAAGTTAAAAAACAAATGATCGGAGAGGAAATTTAAATGCATCAAATGTATTCAAATTATATATGCTCTTACTGTCTGTTATATATAAGTGATATTGATTTCACGTGTTGTGTTTCTGAGCGGGTTATGAAACTCTCACGAATGAAAAAAAAACTCGCACTGACCAGCGTGGTAAAATTTGGTAAAAACAACCCCGGTGACTGACGTGTTCATAATTTACATCTAGAAAAACAAACGGTGGAAAAGTAATGTGCAATGACTGCTGATATGCACAACATCACACCACAACAAAACATCTCTGCATATAAGGGTATTTCCAATTACAGTAGAAACTCACATCTTAAATATGCTGTCCATTTATTCAAGCAGAATAAATGTCTTTTTGTTTACGCTACGTTCTTGCAAGTGTTTCACGCATCATAATACAGTTCTCTGAAAACGCAGTCCTCCTGACGTATCACATCGGGTGTTTTTTTTCTGAAGGGAATTTATTGAAATGAACTGGTCCACGTGGACTTTTAATGGATGAAATGAATTATATAAAAAAGATGCATCTAATTTCCCTTGCTTTAAGTCCTTGTTACACCTCCGTCCTAGAAAGTATAAGACGTCACATTTGTCAAAAGCTGGTTTGAAGACGGGAAAAATAATTAAAATGCATAGCTAGACGGTGCATTTTTATAGGATATTGGTCATTTGGAATGAAGAGTTGGATAAATGGAATAATTTTTGCATTATACATTTTTTATTAATATATTTTTAAAAGGTATGCATTAGTGGGAAAAAACTGAATACATTTTCTGTTGATATGTATACAATATTTATAATTTACAACCTTGTCATTCCAATGGATATTGTTATTTTGAAAATTAAATTTTGGCATCGCATTACATTACCGCATTACCGACCGCCCTCTTGCTGTTAACTTGCAACGTTTCAAAGTAGCACGATCGTATGAAATCGCACGCTGCTCGGCTTGGCGAGCAGTGGTATTGTCACCGGCCGAGCGGTCAGCCCTCTCACCTCCTCCATGCCCCAGTGTCACCGTAGGTGAGCTGCCAGGTGTATTAGTTGAGAGTGGCCAGGGTGCGTGACGGCACAAAAATGAGCTCAAAGTGGCAGCCTTCACTTCGCGCAGGACGCACGTGTGCGTGCCATGGGCAGAAACGGCATTTCGGAGTTTTCAATTATTCCGGGTCATAGACAGGTGTTGCTGGGTGCAGATCGCGATGGTAAAGGTTTTGCACGATCCGCAGCCAATATTACACTCTCTTGGCTGATGCGTGCCTTCATATGGCCGGGCTTTTTCCATCACAGCTTTTTCACTTTGCAATACACTACCTCATGCCCTTTCTGCTTAAAGAATGTTACCAACATTTTTAGACATCGTTTTAATATTAACATTAGTAAACCATAAATAGACATGCTACAAATGCATACAAGTAAACATATAATCATCGGCATCATTAATACCAGCAGCGGCAGCAGCAATGCTCTGTCTGATCCTGGATGAAGACCTCTCCTATAGTCGCTACTCCCTAGAGTCCCTTGATGCCAGAAACATCTCACTCCTGCACACGGGCTAAGCTCATCGCTTCAGTTCCACGGTAGTCATCCTCTTGGGTGCAATTCCTCCCCTGGCTGCTACTCCGTTCCCAATCACAAGCCGATATACTTTTCTTCATGGTTAATATGATGCCTCTTAGTTCACATTCACTGTCTGGTCCATGTGTTCCTCTTCCTGCCTCTTAAGTTAATTCCCAGCGTGCATATCTCCATGCTTCCGACTGTTTCTGTTTTTGTTGCATTTCCCTTTTCGTTGTCCATGTTTCCTATATATTTGTCATTTTTGTAAACTTTCTTCTTTGGATATATTTGTATGTTGCTTCTGATTAACATCATCATCTTCAATCTTCCAAAAATTAAAACAACCTTCGCTCGCACTTTTCTCCATTTCATAAATTTGATTCCTAAATATACTTTTTTCTGTTGTGCTCTCCAGTAATGTCCCTCTAACATTTTCTTTTATGATCTTTGTTCAGCTCATATTTATCTTCAGCATACGTATAATGACCCTTGTCAACAAACCTGAGGTGTATAATCTTTTTTTACATTCATGGCGAAGCCTTTAATTCTGCAGTACAATGTCAGAAAATATCTTCTGTCACTGTCAATTACCTTGGTGAGATCGTATCTACTTGCGTGACTCCACTTCTAATTTTATTTTGTTAAATTCTTCACGCAAGCTCAGTGTAGCTGTGTCATCTTCATAAATGGTTTCATAATTTTTATACACTTTTATTTATTTAAGACCTTTGTTTGTGAGAGATTGGATGATTGCCTCGGGTTTCCATTGAATCAAATGCCTTTTTGTGAACTGAAAAAGACAGGCATAGCGGTATTTGATATTAATCTGTATAATCTATAATCTGATCAATCGTGTGGGGTTAGTCTTAGAGAGGAAAAAACAATTCGAATTCCAGCTTGTTGCCGTGGCTGTCTACATCAGTAGTTATCAACCTTTGTGTTTGCCTTTATACTTTGTCTGTGTAGTCCATTATAATGCGAGTTACCTCACTATTTACAGCACTTGGTGACATCTCATTCATCAGTTTGCCTCTCCAGGGCTGTGAATGTTACCTAGAACCAGTCTAAATTCTCCTACCCCTAGAACTAGATTTGTTTTTATGCTAACCATCCTACTTTTCCCTCTAATTGTCCTTGCACTCTCATTGTCTATGATCGAACTTGCATTTCACCACCCGTGACCACTTCATGCGTGGAATGAACTAAAGACAAATACGTCACGTATCATGTCTTCATATGGACTCCTCCACGTCCGTTACCTGGATCTATTTTGAAAGAGGTGTCCGTTGTCATTGAATCGCTGCTTTCAAGGAACTCTCGTCGTCTTTAATGCAAGGTACGTAAATCGAGCAGAGATGAGAGGATGTCAACACATGGCAGTGCATTTGTCTAAATGCTCTGGCGAGAATTACTGAAATAATATGAACGCAGTTGCTGCATTGCACCGCTGAACTCACAATATAAACGTGGGCACGTGCACACACGCACAACGAATGACCGCAGTGGTCATCTGTGTTGAGGTCCGTATGAGTAACTCTTGATTATTCATGGGAAGATTATCTGGGGTTCAGATCAGCCATGCTTGTGTAAAAAAAAAAATCCGTTGAAATGTTTCAATACACACCGGTTTCACTCGGCGAGGGTCAGCGACTCAGTGCACGTGAAGAAAACACCAGCAACTCTACATCTTCACCCCCATTTAAGATCTCGAAATAATAAGTGTTGTATAGCCTAATTTACATGGTTTGTATTAATATCTCTTTGTTTTATTTTGCACGACCCCCCCCCCCGCCCCATAATCCCAGATAATCAGTGCTGGTTGTTTTTACTTTTGCTTTAGATGTCAGTGCATCACGTTACGAATTTTAATCCTTTACAAAATTAAACACGATTGCAATGTCAACATATTTTAAACGTACCTCATTTCAGATAGCCTCATTTGCTTTTGAATAACATGGCGTTTCTGTGTCAATAACTGCAATATGGAGCCCTGTGTAAGTTTTATGAGCACTGATTGAAAAATCAATAGACTTGCGTGTGGGTTTCTTTGAAGGCAATGGACGCATTGCTTGGGGACTTTTGTTTTGTATTCACACACTGGTTATAAAGGAGGGGGGGGGGTTAATATGTCACAGTGTATTAAGTGCTACACGTATTTATCTGCATGCTTTTAAACCAATTCCAAGCTCCAATAGAGAGCAAGGCAGCAACACACAGGGATCTCAGTGCACGCGCTCTGGCTGTAAGCAGAACGCATTACACAATCATTTATTCTGTACGCATTATTTCCTCATTTTAGATGTATTAATAGTCAAAATGACACGATTAATCCTATTTTTCAGAACACAATTTATCCCCTCTGAGCCACATGGATTTGAAATGCCTTACAAAGCCATTTAATCCAAACCATTTGTTTTCCTCTTCCCCCCCCCCCCCCCTGCTCAGCTTTCTGGTATCTCTCATCCCAGCTATGTCCCTGGGTCTTCTTTGTGTGCCACTGACAGATTATGTAAAATAAAAAAAAGGGATTTTTTTATTTAATAGGTGCGGCTACAGTGGGGTGGGGACGGATGGAGAAGGGTGCATGGCAGTGTAACAACGCGGCGGGATTATGGAAATTCTCGGCCAGCCAAGCGTGGCGTGTTGGGTGCCGCTGAGCCCCCGCGGACGGGCGAGGCGTCACCGCCAGCCCCGCGATTGAAATGCAAATGGTGACGTGGGGGGCTGGCGGGTGCCGTGCCACTCAGAAATTGAAAAACGGGCTTTATCTATGCAAATGCATGCGGCGTAATTGAAGTTAATCAATCAACGCCGGGCGCCGGGCCGAAAAACCGGTGAGCATGATTGAATAAAGTAATTATCGCGCTGTGGAAAATGATGAAGTTGTCGACAGCGCGGACCTGATTAAAGGAGGGGTTGGAGGCGTGGGAGCCTTTATTTAACTAATCAAAAGACGGCGAGCCGTGGCGAGGCCTGACAAACGTGGGCCCGGGCGGAGATTTGTCTTGGTGCCGTGTCACAACGCGGCACCGCGGATTAGTAACACGTGGCCTATCAGATGCAGATAGGTGCCACCCGTTACCGTTTAAACAGCTGCAACCCAAACTGAATTGTCTCTCATTTGCCAAGTGACAAATGAAATTTTCAGGATTTTTTTTCAATACCAGTCCATCATTACTGCTAAAAAGTTTGACACTGTCTCTCCCTAGGTTAAATAAAGTATTTTTTTATCCTTATTAAATCTGTTTTTTTTTATCAGTTCGCAGGATGTGTACCGCGTGTCACGTAGATGTAGAGATGGGTAAGTAAAAAGTCACACGCGTGCAGCAAGGCGCCAAATGGCTCGTAAATTGCTTGGCATAAAAACATGTCACGTGTTTGTATTCTAATTTGTTTTTTTTTTTATACAAAACCAGACGTAAAACTTTTATATTTGATAAAGTTACAAAATAAATTGAAATTCCAAAAGGTATGGCTTGAAAGCATTTTTTTATTATTATTCTAAAATATATACCGGAGTGATCAAATATATGTATGTACAACCAAAGGCATAGCGCTCTTTCACATTTATGCATTTTTTCAATAAATAGTTTGGGTGCAAACAAAACCAAAAAGTGCTTATCTCGCACCTTTCAAGTAATGGCTATTTGTTACTCCAAGGCTGAATATGACCACAATTACAATAAAGTGCTTGGAACGCACCTTTTGATTAATGCCCACTTACTTTATGCAAAATACGCTGAACAAGATGCAAAATGCTATCCAACGCACCTTTTTAAGCATCGGTCCTAATAAATTATACCCTTGTCTTAACTGCCGCACGCCTCCACTCCTCATGCTGTATTTTCCTGACACAACAGATAATAATGCAGGCGTCACAGTGCTATTAGGAGTCCGACTGAAATTAGCTTGGGATTAGGGTTGGCTTTTTGGCACAGTAATGTTAATTATAGGGTATGTTTGATTGTAGACATAAGATCTTCTCCCCTAGATATTTATATTTGAGCTCAGGACAAAGGTGTATAATTGTTTTACGGAGGGGTGCACACAATGATTTAGTAATATGTAGTTTACGTGTGTTTTTATCAGACAAAATATGTAGACTAAATGTGAATTTTACGAAAATGTGTTTGATATTTCCCATCCACATGCAGTAACTTGGAATCAAGGCGTCAACGCATATGTACAGCCATTTATGTCAATCCACTGCTGAATTAGAGTATCCCCAAGCTTGTGCAGGTCACTGGGGTTTATTTGCTCATCATTCATGACCGTGGTCAGTTGGTTGGTGAAAGCATATAAGTATGGTACAACAGTGGGGTTTGCTGCAATGTTTTGCACGCGCTCACCACGTAGACATGCATCCCGATGGCAACCTGTTTATGCGTGAGTAGTCCACCCATACAAAACTATCCAGGCTCAACTTAACTTGGCTTCCATGATCTGGTGAGATGAGGTGAGCATATTCTGGGTGATTTGCTGTGGGCAAGAAGACACATGACCCATCATTAAACTGGTAAACAATATTCCCCCCAAAAAGTGAAAACATCCAATGCATTTTCAATATTGCTGGCCGGTGGTGCACAAGCGCAAATCACCAACAACAAAAACAAAGACATTCGTCAATAGCACTGCCCAAACGATGACGTACAAGCGGCGATGTTTCGGGCAACGAACTTGCGTCGTGCCATTGCCCCAAAAACGTCGCAATTTATATAACTTTACTGTTTCGAGCAGTGTCATTGACGAAGGTGTTCAATATGCTAAGTAATGCATGTTCAGAGTAAGGAGCGTATTTGTAAATACAGTACTGTATTGCTTTTGGCGATAAAATGACAGTCTCCCAAGAGAAGAGCAGAGAGGGAACGCGCTGTCACGGTGACAAACCAGAACACTCGACAGACATCCGCAATCCCAAGCCTGCCCTATTGTTTGGTGTGTGTTGGCCTTCCAAAAGTTGTTATTTCTTCCTCTATACACATGTCGCCGGAGCTGCACGCTTACACTGTGAAATTATTTGAGTCGTAATTGTTAGCCACGGAACTCAATTTCACTGCTTGGGAACAGTTTACATTTATTTAGCAATTTTGGGCCGATTGCCTATTTTAGAGGGGATTTATCGTGGAAAAATAAACTTGGTTCTTACAATTGAAATAGAATATTACATAATATAATCACAAACTCATGCTTCTATTTACCAAACAAGGCTGTAGCTCTGGAAATGCAACAAATCAACCTCAGCCAATTCCCTTCCAAGATGTACAACCTCGTATACTTGTGTAACAACCAGACTTTATGCAATGCTTCCACAGTATGTGTTTTCATAATACTGTATGCGATTCGTGAGAACTGCTACAATGAGAGCTCATAACAATTCTGATTGCCAAAATGTCATTACAATTAGGACCAACCTGTGATTACAATTGATTAAAATACAATGTTTTAAAATAAAAAGATACATCCGAGATATCTTGCCTAGAGTATATTAATGAGATCCGTTGCCTTACGTAGAATTGGTCAAGTTGCCTCATAATATAAAAATTTAGTGACGGTACATGAAAGCAAAATTGCATTAAAAACTTGTAACCATGGCAACGTATAGAGGGGTACTGCACTCCAACAAATCAAGGTGCCTGCATTTGGCAACAACTTCAGATTACATTTAAATATGGAAAATTAAACCCCTTCATGGGCATGTCTAGTCAATTGTGTCAGTCCCCACTGCTTGATGAGGGCCTTGCCATCCTATGAGTCGTGGATGTAAAATAACCATACTTTACCACGTTTGTAAGTGCAGGTTGGTGAACGCGGGGAGCAGATATTGTATTCGGGTACTGCGATGGATTGATCGGTACTGCCCTATCACATACGGCAAATTATTTGTGCACTTCACAGATAATTCTAAAATCAAAGCACAATGCCCACTGCACATATGAAATAAAATACGGTCATTTACACATTAATTGGCACGAATTTGCAAACGAATCCACTGAAAAGATGAAAATATACAAAAAGTAGTAGCCCTTGAACATGAAGATAAAAAGGACACAGGAATAAAATGTGTGCAAACATTGAATCTGGAAGCAATCGGGAGATCATACATCGTTAAACAGAGAAAGGGCGACCACGTAACAATCGTTGCTCATGACGCTGGTCAAGCATTTTACTGAATAAAACTGGACTTTAGTTACCTAAAGCCTGTATACATGTATTCCTCGATTTACGAACATTCAGTTTTACGAATTTTCACGCAAACGCAATTGACAAACTATAGACACGTTTCGATTAACGAAATCGAATCTCCGCACGGATGAAATCTCACATGGCATGCGCCATGTCAAACAAGAAGCGTCCGGGAGGCTGCATCATCCATCCACGAGCAACACAGAATCCGTGCAGTGCAACAGTAACGCCTCCACATCGCCTTTCCAGTCATTTTGGCGAGTTCCCTGAAAAGTTGAATGTCTTTTTATTTTTATACATTTGTATATAATCGCAAAAATAGTTCATTATTATTTTGTATTGTGAATTTTTTTTTGCTTAGGAGTAGGGTTGGAACGACTGTCCGAAACACCTAATTTTGTATTAAATTAATGGGAAAAGTCATTCCGATTTACGAAAATTAGTTTACGCGTGTTTTTTTTTAAGAACGCATCCCTTTCGTAAATCGAGGGACACCTGTATTCATGTGCAGCCGTCGACATGCTCCTCATGAGCAGTATAGGAGTGCGCCACCTGGTGTCTGCATCCAGAAATCGATGCTCACACAAGGACCTCACCGGGGCGTCATCGCATTACCGAAGTATACGCAACAGCTCTATCACGTGAGCCCATACAATTACTATCCTAGCCACCAATCACCGTGGGTCACTGAAACTCGCGCATTGAAAAAAAAAACCCATAATACCTCAAGACGCCCCACAAACCATCAACAGGGCCAAAATACATCAAGAACGTGAACGAATGTCCTCACCAACACCCACACTACCCACCCAGATGAAGCGTTTTTACAAGGAAGCTGGTAGGGAGTAAAGCGTGTTAACAGACACCTCCAAAAGTCGGGCGTGACGTAAGTGACTAAAGCCCAGGTTTTCTTACGATGCTCGTCAATATGCTCCTCATGACGAATAAGACCGGTGCCAAAGCCAATATACTACTGGTGAGACAAAATCCAAACACAACCGAGATTAATCTATTTGATTACTTCAAATAGATTAATCTCGATACCGCCGTGGGAGAGAATCACTATTCCAACACAGCCACCCTGACAACCCACCGTCAAGTTTGTAATATTTTTTGAATGTATGCGACAAGCCTTCACACTGCCACTCTACAGATTTCCTCCAAGGAAACGCCGGACATGCTTGCCCAAGACACTGCCGTGGCTCTGGTGAAAGAGGCTGCACTTGCTAATCCGACCATGGCCTCTGCTTCCTGGATACACTCTCGTACACATCAAGCAATGTGTGCTGCTTCGAAGCCGCATCTTTATCAATCCGCACAGAATAGAAATCGGATCCTACGTGCGCCATGCCTTAGTCAGCCAGAGGTAAAAGGAACGTGCCCTCATTTGATTCAAGAAATGCAACCTGGCTTCCACCGAATACCAGCAAGGATTCGGGCAAAAAGCCTGAAATCTCACGGACCCTTCTCACCGATGTAATGGCCACAATACTGCCTCGATGGTCAGCAGCTTCTCAGAACAAGTAGCCAGTAGACGGCCTGCAGAGCGTTGCAAACTGTGCTGGTTCTAAGGGGCAAACCCTGCCACAATTAACGGCTTTTGCTGCTTAATTCCCAAGCAAATCTTGCTATTATTCATAAAGGACCGATCACCATTCCTTTAAACTGTGGAAAGCCGATATGGTTGAGGCCCTCACTTTCAGGATGGCCAAAGAGAGGTCCCTCTGCCACTAAAAACACAGTCCACAATTTTTTTTTTAAATAAGATACATCAAATGTCTCTCAGCACATCATACAACAAAACCCTTCCTGGTACAGTTATAAAAGCACCAGAGGATATCCACCACTTCAGAATCAAACTTTGCACCTCTCATAGTGGCCCTAAATTATTGAAATCTAAACTCGCTCTTTCAACTGAATCTGAATTCACTGATATCAGACGAAGAGGCCAATACTCATCCTCGAAGAGAACCATGGGATCTGAGACCCAAGACGTCCTGCCTTAGTTTAGTGATGAGGATTGCTCGTGCCCCTTCCATAGTCAGTTTCTCCAGGACCTTGGGGATCAATGAAACTTGAAGGAACATGCACCACATGGGGAAATCAAGGAATTCGTCACAAACACCCTGAAGTGGAAGAGCCAATAAACTGGTCTTTTCACGTTGTCTGTTTGATGAAAACCAGTGAATTAGTGACTATTTGAACTTGGAAACAATGTGGGCAAAGGTTTTTGGATGCAGGTCCACTCACCTGAGTTTACCTTCTCCCATCGATCAAATCTGCCATGCAACTATCCACACATACCATATGCCTTGCCGTGAATCGAACGTCGTGGCTCACCACCCACCAGAGTAACATGAAAGACTATTTCCAGAATAAGGCTCGGCGAGCCTTGCCGATTCACCACCACTACGGCCATATTGACATACTGGACAAAAAACATTTCCCTACCATCACTGCGTGGCCAACCATTGTGAAACCAACATGATGGAGCTATGCTCCAGCATATTGATGCATGAGCTTTCCTCTGCTCGGAATCACTGGCCTTGAAGCACAACCTATTCACAATGGGCCTCCTAAACTGAAGAGACCTGCATCCATTTCTATCCACACCTATTCTCAGAAAAAGGTTAAGGGTTTCCTTTTGAAATGCGCATCCACGGCACCCACCACCATCTCCTATGGCCACCTGATACATTGTCTAATGTATCAATTGAAAGGGGCCCCACTGGCAATCCAATACGTTTTCCAAATGTTTGTAAAAATAAGCTTTTTAAAAGTCAGAAATAAGTTACGAAAATAATTAAGGAAAAAAACTAGGGGTCATGATGCCCTTGTTAACGCAAAAAAAATAAAGTAAAAACAGGCAGGTCACATCTTGAGAACAACGAGAGATGAACAAAGCTATGGAGCAGAAATCAAGATGGAGCAAAAGAAGCAGAGTAAGACGTGATATATTAAATAATTTAGAGGCCACTGGTGAACAAGAATAGACCCAGAATCGGATTGGCTTTTAGCCTGTGAGCAATGGGGAGTTACTGGCTGATAACTAGTCGAACAGACCCCACTTTAGTCCCCTCATGTGCAAACACACCCAAGACACCATCTCTACCAAGACGGCCATGTGATGAGCTACCAGGTAGGCCTTCATTCGCCCACCACCTCTTGACAATAATAACTGCTTTGCCCAGTCTGTCATTCTACTTTGGTGTCCGAAATGCCTTCCCTTGCCAAAAGTGTCTTCGACAGCACCCAGGTGCATAGTTCATCCAGGTGTTATCAGACAGGTGGCCCCATGAGCACACAGGCCGTTTTGATTCAGACTGGTGTAGAAGGGCGTAGGCCCAAAAATCGAAGCATTGCAGAGGGTAGTTTTTCTGATGTCACGTGATGGCCTGTTGTGTCTCAGGGAAGCCCCTGCATGTTGTACATAATTCTGGGTGCGTGCAACAAGTGACGTTTTAATCTACTCTTCATGAGAAGTGTGATGGCAGTTGTAATAAAATCTGAAATTGCCGACCTGCACTGTGTGAAGTTCATAATAATAATTGAATTTTGTAACACGCACAGTATTCGCTCACTCTCAAGGAATTACTCTGAGGCGCGATAAACCATAGACAAGCAGGAAGGCAGCAACGTGGTTAACCGGCACCAACAATCGGCCAAGCTCTGGAGTCCTTGATATATGTTTTCAGCCAAGTGTGTATGTGTACAGAAACCAGTACACCGACAGAAACTCCAGATGAGGGGGAAACACTTCCATATAGATGAAACAGATGGAGACTAGCCCAATAAAATATAAGATAATTTTAACTAGCCTGACACTGAAATATCATTTTATTTAAATCATATTCTTTGGGTCTTTCGGTAAAGTCACGTAGATAGGTAACAAATAACACTTGTTTTCAGTTCAATAATCAGCTTAAGCATTTTTTAGCCAAAATAAGTTAGTGTCATAAGGAAATTTTGTCCCTAATTATACATGCAACAAATTATGCAACTACAAGACACAGCATGTAAATGCTTGTTTTATTTTAGTACAATAACAAAACCAACTGCATACAGTAGATAATTCGGCTGAAATACAGCGCAAAATTAGTTTCATGCAAAAAATCAGCGATGAATGTAGCAGTAGCCCAGACCCTCTCACCCAGTGTATTTCCTCGAGCAATAGCTGGCACAGTGCTGCAGACACCATGCACTCGCGTCACTGTGTGTTTCACGCTCAATCAGGAGCAGGATTCTGCCAAGCCATCCAAATCCTTCGCTCCTTAAGCTGGAACCCACCTGTGCTGAAGCTGGATGTCAGGCACGTTTGCCACACCATAGTTCACGTCTTATCTCAACAGACTGCATTCACTTATATTACAAAGAGGGGATTCTCAGCCAAGTGAAGCAGAATGATACCTATGGCTAAAGCAAATATAAAACGAAGACTGACATGAGATCAGAACGGCTCTCTACGAGTGGTTTGCCTGCAATACAAATGGGTTGATCGTATTTCCATGCTCAACTGTTCTCACGTCGTGCACTGCAGACAAGAGATGTGAACATATATGGATGAAGGAAATGCACTAGGTGAATGTAATATAAGCAAAAATAAGCCTCAAAGCATTACAGCAGACAATCATGCATTCAGCACTCTGTCCCAATCAATCATAAATCAAGTTATGCAGTGCTTAGAAAAGTTATAAAATCATAAATGAAATACAATCAATGGAAATCTATTCATTTGTCCATGCTTTCTCTTGTGCGTTTTGTTGCTATGGCACGTGAAATGTATGAATGAGCAATTGAAATTGTATATAATGTGGCAACTCTATATCAATATATTATTATATTGAGATCAATAGATACCCAACCTTAAAATATCATAAAAACAAGAACATAGATAAACTACTTTAAGCAAAATGAAATATTCCAAGCCAAGAGTTTAAGACTTTGTACCTTCATGCAAATAAACCTCAAATAGCCACAGCTTGAAACCATTAGATGAAAGTGAACCAATGTCCGCAGATAAAACTGCGCAGTGTAACCAATGATCTTATAACATACATGCATCACACACATGCACAAGATGATATTCTTATGGCACTGTCAACATATGAACAATTTTGGCACCACGTCTGGCGTTTGCCATGCAAACAATGAGCACTAAAGAAAGGCCCATTGCGGCAGATGCGACAATGCTACTAAATTGGTCACCAGAGCGAACCGGGACTGCAAAGAGGCACTGCATATGCTACTTGCATTGTAAAGTAAAGCTGCCTTATAGTTGGTATGTGCGCAATTTTGACAAAACTCTTGAGAGACTCAGAAGAAATTTGTGGTGATGACGCAGACTAGAGTCCACCTCCGCTCCGGGCCACGGGGATGGCTTCTCTCTGCGGCTTGTGCTGCTGTTCTGCTCCCGAGAAATTCTCTGCCAGCTTCATCAGAGTGGCCAACCTGCTCTCCGACACCGAGCCCATCTTGACCGCACTCATCAGCTGTGCAGTCGGGGCGGGGAGGGACACGGAGAGCTATTAAAGAGGTACAGGGCTACTAATGGCCATCAGTATTACTGAGCGTGTACGATAAGTGCGATTTGTAGGTAATTACTGCACATAGATGGAGTTTAATTTAATTTAAAAAATATTCACATTAGGGAGTTGTGAATGCAATGCTCATTTCATAACAAAATAATAATTAAAATGTTAAGTGGCTTTCTTGTATTTGATTTAGAAATACATCCCATTGTCATTTGACTTCATATTTTTGATGATGGAAATATTGCGATATATTGAATGACATTCATAAAACGCATAAGCACACGTGGTAATTTTTGTTAAATGCAAAAACAGATTTTTATTTTTTTAATTTTACATGTGAAAACCTGAATAGTATCCAGGTTTTCCTTGCATAAGAGAAATTGGTTTGCACTGTATTCCTTGCACGATGCATACAATGGGGTAAGGAACTATGATTTATTTTTTACTTTGACCTTTGGCCGATTGGTGGGTTAATAAGGGGCAATCGCTCACCTGAAGGAACTCATTCAGCTCCACTTGCCCATTCTTGTTCAGATCCACTTCGTTCAAAATCTCGTGCAGTGTGTTTTCATCAATCTGGTCACCGGCACTCTGAAGATGGCAATGAGAACACTTAAGCTCTCTCTCTACCCTGAGTGACAACTCTAACAAGCACTTCCGCAGACCTCTACATCTCAACATAAAACTCATTGGAGACTTTTGTTTTATGCAGATTCTGGATGTGTAAAAAAAGAATCACCAAAAAATATTGGCAAAATTGCTGTGATTATCATCGCAACAAAAGAAAAGGTAATCAAACACAGGCCAGTCGATTATAAAGTGTATAAAATTCCATCCCCAACACAGATAATTTAAGTAAATAATTGTACTTAAAAAAATAATTCCCGTTACAAATGTCTTCAGCCATTGTTCAGATAAAGGATAAAGACACACATGCAGTTCATGGAGTGAAATTCAACACGAACAAGAATGTTACATTCACGGAAATATACACATCCAGACAGCGAGAGCAGCTCCCAAGAGCCACTGTGCAGTGAATGTGTGATGTGAAAGAGGGGAGAAAACTACTCTGTGATAGGAGAGAGAGAGAGAGAGATATTTCATTCAGCATGTTACACAATACACCATACAACTTCTGCTGCATATTAGAACACCGCACAACCTTTGGTTCACAACTCACTCGACTCACTTCTTTCTTCACACGTGCCGATCTTAACAACAACAACGCCCCATACATAATTATGGGAGACAATTATATTCACCTTAAACGCTTCTTCTCCATTTTTAAAGTGCTTGAAATGTTTCCTCCTATAACTGTGCAGGATCTTGAGATAATGTATTTCGACGTAATATATCTTACACATTGTGTGGCCATGTTGCTACGATGGGAATACACATGTAATAACCAAGCCTATGAAGCAAACTCTAATCTGCCTCTGATTATACGGGACAAAAGAATTGTGGAGATTAAAAAGGACAAATGAGCTGTCGATATTAAGGCAAAGACATTTGACAGAAATACACGGCCGTGTCTAAAATTTGGTTACTTGCAGAGCGTATAATTAAAGCTCAACACTAGAGAAATAATTTACACACCATTTCTATGATGTGGATGTTCACAATATTGGCCAAGAAAACGTTTTCAGGAGTGAAACTTAAGTTACCGTTCTCGTGTACCCGGTATAAACGTGTGACGCTGATGCATGCTCGTGGTTTAGAAGGAAATGCCACCACAATCGGACAAGGAATGTGGGACAACAGCACAGGGTCCACTTACTTCCAGAACTGCCTGCAAATCTACGGTGGTGATGAAGCCCTTATTTTCTTTGTCAAACTTTAAAAATCTTTTCTTGTATCTGAACGCATCACAAAGCAAATATGAAAATACAATTTGGTAAACGCAAGCAATGGCAGCAAAATAAAACAAATAACAAAACATGTAAAAAATAGCAGTGGTGGAAAATTATAAGCGTACAAATTAATGACGGGTTAAAAACGATAAACCGCATTACCGATCGATTTCGGCTGGGTTGAGGTTAATTTCGGAGGTGTCTGTAAGTTGCTCCCATCGTGCCTTGTAACCCATCTCAGTGTAGAGAAACGTCTTGGCAGTTTCAAGCTCCTCCTGAAATTCAAATGAAGGAAGAATAACAGCAGCATCAAAATCTGAATATATATTTATCCTCGAGAAATACGATGAGCTATAAAGCTCTTTATCACAGATGTTCAGTAGGCAGGGAACAGAAAGTTACAGCAACAATATAAAAAAAAACGATAGGAAAGGTAAGCAAGTACGTCGTCACATATCCGACCATCAATAATTATCTGCCCTGATCAATTAACCACCCACAACCGAGGGTGGTTTTGTGCAAGGTGTGACTGCCATTGTTCATAGATATTTATTACCAATCCGTCCTTTCCAAACACAGTCATGTGTCCCTCTTCTTGCATTATATATTCGCTCACTTCTAAAGCAAGTCAAGCTCCGTGCCCATGATCTCGACGCTTTATCCTTGTCCAGTAACCTACATGTACAGAATGGTGTAATACTGCCACTTTCGATAGGTGTTCACGTGACTTTTTCACATATTAGCATACATGTCAGTCCCCCCAGTGAGTCAGCTATGCAACGTTGTACTGTAATTAAGAACAGTGGCACGCTAATAGATGGATGCGCTAAGAGGCTGCGCGGATGCCCTCTGGGCTCGACCCCCCAACCCCCGGGGTCCCCCCGCCACCCCGCCGCCCCCACCCTCCCTCCCATCCCCTCCTCCACCTGCTTGCGCTTTTCGCTCCAGTTCAGCTCCTTGCCCATGATCTCGATGACGCGCGGCAGGGCCTCGTCCGCCGCCTGCACGTTGAGGAAGGCCAGGCGCGTGCGGCGCGCGATCACGTCCGTGGCCGTGCACGCGTACTCCTGGATGGCGAACTTCACCTGCCCGGGCGGCACATGGGGAAAACTCGCGTGAGCGTCCTCTCCGACTTCACACATTACAGAACGAGCACAAGAGCACCGCACGCCCACTCCCCCCTCCATGCTAACACTACACCAGGAATATGTTTATACTGGTTTGTGTCTTGCTCTGCGATGCGTTTTCAGGTTGTGCCGCGTGTTGTTTGGCATTATTGCCGATGTTTTGCTCCATGTGCTGGTGGGAGCTTGTTCAGGAACTGGTGGCTTTTCCTCGAGATCGAGCTGGGCCATGAAATGTCTGCGTCTTCTTATTTACTTGGCTTCCAATGGACAACACTTATAAGATTACTTGTCTTTACGGGGATTAAAAATTATCAACGTGCGTCCACATACCCAAACAAGCGTTGGGGCGGTTACTCATTGCCGTTGCTTGGCCAGTGGTGAAAATGCCACACTGATAAGGCAAGGAACGATTCTGATACTATTCATTTCGCATCTCCGATTAGCACGGATGGCGAACGTGCGAAAGAAGTTCAACATACATGAATGTACCCAGAAAAGCCCCACCAAGTCTCGACAGACTTTTTTTTTTCAGGAGAGTCTTGGATTGGGATGCTAGGCGAATTCTGTTAATGATTTCTGGACTTTGTGTGGGGAGGAAATCCGAGAAAACCCCAACAACCAAGAGGGTGACACTCAACACTGCCACCTCTGAGTCACCACACACTCCCATGCCTACATCTGGTAAACCAAAGTGGTCACCCATCCAAATAGTAACCATGCGACAGTAGCGTCTGAGATCTATAGGACTACTACTTGTTCATTTCCCCCAAAATGGCAGTCATTTTATGACCCCAGACAAAATATCAACTGATTCAACTCTTATATGTGATTCAAATTCACAACCTTCCAATTGTAAGACGTGTACTTTACCACTGTGTCACATAGCCAGATAATGAAATTAAAATGTAGTCGACATTTAATGTTACATTTGCAACAATAGTAAGTCAATTGAATGGCTGGAAAGATAGCTAATTCACCCTTTGATACCTGTGTTTATATGTAACTTAATGATATGGAATGATACATTAAGAGACAGAAGGCCCATTGCCATTAGATTTTAATAAAAAAAGACTTGGAGACATTGAAATTCACTGTGGATAGAGCAAAATACACGTACAGACTTTTGTCAATCCACAGGCCTGTGCTGGTCGCAAGGGTTATATGGCCATACTTTCATTACGGTGGTCAGTGCTGTTTGGTGAAGGCAGGCAAGATAGCCATGAAAGCATAGAAGTACAGTAATGTTTATTTTTCTTCAATGCCCTCTACTACTCACCACAAAACCCCTATATGATAACCTGTTTGTGCATGGTGGTCACCCATCCATGCAATATCCAGGCTCAACCCTGCTTAGCTTTTGAGATTTTGCAAGATTGGGTGCGTTCTGGGTGATTTGGCCACAGGCGCGCATTTAAAAAAAACACTTCAAAGCCTTTACAGGCTGAAAACGAAACTGCATTTTTGTATTGAAAACCCAAAGTTCATATTTAATTAATTTGAGAGTAAAAAATAACGAAATGCTTCCTAAAATGTTAAGCAGCCATTTGTGACCAAACATACATACGATCATGAACACATGAACTTGTACATACACAGGTGAGTGCCCTATGAGACCATGTCTCTCTTGCAAAGGAGAGACAAAACACAATACCTCAGCCTCGATGTACGGGAACTCCGAGACGAGCCTCTTGCCGACGATGGGCCACCGCTTCCCGGTCACCTTTGCCATCTTGGCGATTTGAAAAGCTTTGTCCCCATAGCTGGAGGCCAGGTGCATTGCCACCTGCACACGAGCCAGAGGCAGGACGCGTCATCGTCCGGTCTCGGCCAACGCCGGGGCGCAAAAGGCGTTGTTGTTCGCACGGCGAGCTGACGTCCGTTAAAGATCCAATCCCGTCAATTACATTTTGATGGGTTTAAAAAAAAAAAAAATTAAGACTCGGGGGGGGGGAAAAAAATCACGGCGCACGCTCCCCTCTGCATGGAGGTCGTTCGCACTCAGCGGACCAAGGCTGAACAGTGTTATTAATACTACTCTCCCCTCTTCAGTGTTTCCTTCCAAATCACATAGGCGGAGAGCAATCACAAGAGCCGGGCATGTCAGAGCTGGGCAACCCCGAGCGTATCCCGACTCAAGAGCCAAATGGCTCACAGGGCTATGCCAAATAAATGAAGCTGAAACTGTATCAATGTCAGGCGAGGAGAAGGGCAACCATGGGCGATAAACATAGCGGTGTGGGCAGAGGACGCCCGGGCGCACGAGTTTCCCCAGGAATGTACACGTATGCACCACGTGGCCGGGGTGGCGTGATTGGCAACTGATGCTAAGGCACCGCCAGTCGGATAACCATCGCGGTCAACTGGCTTCAGAGGCCGAGTTGAGAAGGGGCTTCGTGGCGACTGGTCTCATGCAGGGAGTCACAAGTCACATGCCTATAAATATACGCACGTGACAGAGCACAGCTCGGGAGATGCTCTAACTCGACAGGGTATTTTTGGAGCGCGACATTATTTATAGAAGCTGTGTTTCATATTCACATATTATTGATGGTTGTTGTGCTAATTTTATCATTTACGAAACAGGGGAGGGAAATACTTGTATTGTCGCACGCTGCTTATAATCCACTAGATTGTTCTCTCCGTGTGTTCAATCATCACTATCTTTATGTAGGCTGTACCTTTGGCGGCAGTGCAATTAAAACACAGCACTAATTGCGTGCGCCATGAAAACCATTACGAAATAAATGCAATTATAGCATCATAAATACAGTGCACCAGCGATGCAACCATAATCCATACTTAATGGCATTCTTTAAGGGGCTTTTGCATTTTATTTTTTGTTTGACAATGATTCATGCAATGATTTAATTCCACATAAACATATTTTAACATGCCAGTAGACGGATGGTTCTAGATGCTTTAAAACAAAACAGTGCACCACGTGTGTGCAAAAAAGCGACTTGAAATGAGCCCAAATCAGGTCCAACTCTACTGTACATGAACATATGCTAAAATTGCAAGTGATTAACATGTCTGACTGACAGATGCTGTGTTTAGCAGCGGAACCATTATTAGAAGCGCAAATTTGTTATGTCTGTCATCTATAAAATCTAAATCTGGTTAACAGTGCTGTAAAATATGAGCCCGTTTTAGAGCTGCAGAGCAAGGAAGCGATATGTTAAAACGTAAACAGAATTCATTAAATGTCTGCAAATTAAGTGTTATGCATTTAACCTTCTGGCGGAACATGAGGGCTTTTTGATGTATTCAACGGCAAATGTTTACTAGTGAAGACACAGCACATGCCATGGTGCTCCAACTTGGTTCACGTGTGTAATTATGACAGCACATGCGCTCAGCGGATATGGAAGAGTCCCATTTTTGCAGAGAAAAAGGCAACAAAGAATATCAGCGACAGTCATTACAAAAAATCGTCGTTGTTTCGCTACAATGCCAATATCAACTCTGCAACGCATTCAGAGATTATATACGATCAATGCCACGTCTGTGGCATTGATCGTATGTGCCACGTAACACATAAGCAAATCCTTGCAGCAAGCCATCACCCTACCTCCCAGGTCATTACCACAATCAAGTCCATTAAAACTTGGCTTGTTGAACCGAAATCAAGCTTCCGTCCATGTCAACGCAAGCTCAACACAGCTTCTTTTGTGTCAGGAGCCAACTTGCGTTGATCTGCCAGGAACTTCAAAATCATTTCTCATCTCAAGATTTCTCAGCAGTGATAAAACAACGGTGCTTTCCTTTGAAGAGCACCACTAACGTCAGGGCTGACGCAGGCGACGGGCCGGAAACCTCCCCAACGAACACATTCAACACCCTGCCAAGAGCTGGCAAGGCTCTCGGTGACATCGTCCGAGCATTGTGAAGTTGTTAAAATTAGCCAACAACAAGTGCCGGCAAAGGCTCATTGTCAACAGATGATAATACGGAGTCACGTCGAAAAGTTTTACGGTGCCGAACGCAAGAGGTGACCCGCACATCTGAGCAAATATGTCCCCCCTCCTATTTCTATGCTGCATGCCGTTTGAGTTCAATATGACACATGCCACCGTCGCAGCAGCCTGCAGTAGGTAAACGACCCTCTTAAAGCTTCCACACCGTCTGGTCCCGTGACTCCGTACTTTCATCTTTATCTGAAGCTGAAGGACAACCTCTGAGGACATATCAGGTTATGAGAGAACGGAGCCTCAAAGAGATGTCCAGCAACAGAAAGACGAGCACCAGAAGGGATGGATTATACTGGCAAACCGAACCCAACCGGGCGGCACACGTGTGCATCCACAAGGGGGGAAATCCTTTTTTTAAAAACGAACATCTAGGGGAGGTGACCGGGTGGCCCAGGGGGGATGATGATGCATGTGTTAGAAAATTGGGCCCGGCTATCGTGGGTTCAATTAAACCAGGTTACCAAGTGAGGCGAGTTCGCTGTCTCAGCGCAGTAGGCGATGCGTGTGCACAGAAGCATGGCAATTTAATTATTCACTTAATAAGCCTGATAAACGTAAGCGTAGTCGCTTGCATTAAAAAAAAAAAACCTCGCACAATGGACATTCGACCGATCACTCTTTGCACAGCATGTTCTCCTAAAACGCGTAAGTTGCGTTCCTGAAGAATACCGCGTTATGGAAAAAATCGAGTTATAATAAATAATATATAATATAGGGTAAAGAAAAGTCCGCGATAACACGCGACATGTCTATGCGGGCTGAACAAAGACTTGAGGAGCGTGTGTAGCAATCTAGAAGCATCCAGCAGCATCCCGCCTTGTGACGCTACGCCAAGGTAGTCGTACAAGCACTTATTCCCTACTCGCGCGACGTAGTTCCGTTCACTCAATAACGTAATATCCAATTCGCGTTACAAACAACACCACGCGTTATAGGGGACTGCACGTGTCAAGTTCGCTGGTGACAATATTACACACGCACAAAACAGAGAGCGTTCTATGCTCAAACAAGCAATGGAATGGACACTCCTCTCTGTTCACATACCGGAGGGACATTAGCATAGTCGGGGTGGGGGGAGTGGAAGGCAAAGTGTTCCAAAAGATGACCCGAGACTGACTTTGCACAAAGTGGCACTCATGTTAATAACCCCAGAGGGATAAGATCTGTTATGAATGCCCATGTAATGCGAGTTTTATTTTTCTGCAGGGGTAAATTCAATGTACATGTGTGCACCCTGTGCATTAACTCACACCTGGGATCGTCAAAGTGAAACATCATCAGTAGTAACAGCCGTGTTCTATCCACTGTTGGACGAGTGACTAACATTATAGTTGCCACTCCCCAGAGTTCCATGATGCCACAATCCATCTCACTGCCACACATTAATAGCAAATGTGCGTGATGAGAGGCTAATTCTTCCAATTAGTTTTATCTCCCTATTTTGAATAGGATAATGATGAGGAATTGTTCCAGACTGAGGTACTTCTTTTCTGTAGAAAATATGAAAAGGTCCACTAATTTTGATTCAACAGTTAGGCCTCATTCTTTCATGATGTAGTTAGGTGTTACGCATCTGATTCAGAAAGGTTCCGTTTATTGACATCGAATTATTTGACAACTGAAAACATAATTTGAATGACACCCCCACGGCACATGTGATGTGCTGTTTAATTGCTTACATTAGTTGCAGAATATGCTGAAGCAGCCTGTTAATATTCTGTCAGGAGGGAACAGACTGAGCCCTGCCGCATCATCTGCCACACACCCCCTTCCCCGCGCCCGCCCATCTCACCACCAAACATAGTCAAGAATAAGTGAGCTAACTTTAGACCATATCATGATGAGTTTGAGAAACACTGATCTAAACATTTTAAATTAGCTCGTGTGCAGGTGCTAGGCGGGTTATTACATCGCAGGGCCATGAGAGATGATGGCAGGCTTGGGGAGGGCCTTCATCCAGCAGTGGATTGACCATGGCTGATGATGATTACAAAATGTATATTCTTTGGGTCTTTCGGTAAAGTCACGTAGATAGGTTCAAAGAAAATAACACAAAAATTACAACGTTTCGATCGCAACGCAAGCGGTCGTCATTGGGCTGATGATGACCACGAATATGAATTCCTGCAGTCACGAAAGCTTTAAGTCAAGAATTACAAAACGTCTTTTATAAACCCAAATTTGACAATTGTATTTCAAACAGGAAATGCTTTAAATAAATGTGGGTAATGATGCATTGTACATTTTTATTAAAAAACTGTGAGCAGCCTACACGTCCTCTGGACGTGTCCTTCTGTCCAGTCGGATGGATGGCCAGCCAGCCAGCAAAACTTGTCTATTATAGTATGAAGAATGATGGTACAATTTAATATCCCGCACATATGCGTGGGATATATGGCCGTGGTGGAGGGTCAGTAGGTGGGAGAGGCGTGATGTCAGCGCCACGCGCACATAAACCCAGCTTCATGCTGTGGGATGTGGGTGCACTTGACCGCCAGCCAGGAATCCAGCCAGTAACACGTTTTTTCTAAAACAGCATTTTGATAATCATGGACTTTTCAAAACATTCCGTGTAAGCGAGGGACAAGCTGGTTCCTGAAGATGAGCCCTGTTCCCCATATTTAGTGAATGTTTTCACACCGAGCAGGGGGAGCAGCAAAGCGGTGCGCGATCGTGACAGACGGTGCGCCGAGGTGGTGGCGGTGCGTGCCCCACCTCGCTCTCCAGCCCGTAGTCCTGCACGAGGCGGATGAAGAGGGTGGGGGTCCAGCCGTGCGCCCCCTCCAGCAGCAGCCCCACGGTGCGGCACGGCGACGTGGCCCGCAGGCCGTGCGCCGCGATCGCCGCGTTCAGAGTGTCCTCCGCCATCGAGCGGTACGTCGTCCACTTGCCACCTTCACCCGGGTGGACAGGGCTTGTGAGATACCACCTTTCCCAACGGTCCCACCCACCTCAGGGCAGCGACTGTAAACATCCGAAGCCTTATAGGTACAGTGAGGGAAAAAAGTATTTGATCCCCTGCTGATTTTGTACGTTTGCCCACTGAAAAAGAAATGATCAGTCTATAATTTTAATGGTAGGTTTATTTGAACAGTGAGAGACAGAATAACAACAAAAAGATCCAGAAAAACGCATGTCAAAAATATTATAAATAGATTTGCATTTTAATGAGGGAAATAAGTATTTGACCCCCTCTCAATCAGAAAGATTTCTGGCTCCCAGGTGTCTTTTATACAGGTGACGAGCTGAGATTAGGAGCACACTCTTAAAGGGAGTGCCCCTAATCTCAGCTTGTTACCTGTATAAAAGACACCTGTCCACAGAAGCAATCAATCAATCAAATTCCAAACTCTCCACCATGGCCAAGACCAAAGAGCTCTCCAAGGATGTCAGGGACAAGATTGTAGACCTACACAAGGCTGGAATAGGCTACAAGACCATTGCCAAGCAGCTTGGTGAGAAGGTGACAACAGTTGGTGCGATTATTCGCAAATGGAAGAAACACAAAAGAACTGTCAATCTCCCTCGGCCTGGGGCTCCATGCAAGATCTCACCTCGTGGAGTTGCAATGATCATGAGAACGGTGAGGAATCAGCCCAGAACTACACGGGAGGAACTTGTCAATGATCTCAAGGCAGCTGGGACCAGTCACCAAGAAAACAATTGGTAACACACTACGCTGTGAAGGACTGAAATCCTGCAGCGCCCGCAAGGTCCCCCTGCTCAAGAAAGCACATATACATGCCCGTCTGAAGTTTGCCAATGAACATCTGAATGCTTCAGAGTACAACTGGGTGAAAGTGTTGTGGTCATATGAGACCAAAATGGAGCTCTTTGGCATCAACTCAACTCGCCGTGTTTGGAGGAGGAATGCTGCCTATGACCGCAAGAACACCATCCCCACCGTCAAACATGGAGGTGGAAACATTATGCTTTGGGGGTGTATTTCTGCTAAGGGGACAGGACAACTTCACCGCATCAAAGGGACGATGGACGGGGCCATGTACCGTCAAATCTTGGGTGAAAACCTCCTTCCCTCAGCCAGGGCATTGAAAATGGGTCGTGGATGGGTATTCCAGCATGACAATGACCCAAAACACACGGCCAAGGCAATAAAGGAGTGGCTCAAGAAGAAGCACATTAAGGTCCTGGAGTGGCCTAGCCAGTCTCCAGACCTTAATCCCATAGAAAAGCTGTGGAGGGAGCTGAAGGTTCGAGTTGCCAAACGTCAGCCTCGAAACCTTAATGACTTGGAGAAGATCTGCAAAGAGGAGCGGGACAAAATCCCTCCTGAGATGTGTGCAAACCTGGTGGCCAACTACAAGAAACGTCTGACCTCTGTGATTGCCAACAAGGGTTTTGCCACCAAGAACCAAGTCATGTTTTGCAGAGGGGTCAAATACTTATTTCCCTCATTTAAATGCAAATCAATTTATAACATTTTTGACATGCGTTTTTAAGGATTTTTTGTTGTTATTCTGTCTCTCACTGTTCAAATAAACATACCATTAAAATTATAGACTGATCATTTCTTTGTCAGTGGGCAAACGTACAAAATCAGCAGGTGATCAAATACTTTTTTCCTTCATAATAAAGGTTTTTTGGGTTAGATCGCGTTTATTTATAAATGTGTCGTAACCCTCCACCACCCGACACGGCCAATCAGCAAAAAAGTGTCACGTTGACAAAAGACAAATAATTCACTACTTCAGCCCACCGGTGTGTTGAAGAGTTAATCCACATTTACAGTTTGTACTCAAACTGTGAAGAGTTAATCCACATTTACAGTTTGTACTCAAACTGTAAATGTGGATTAACTCTTCAACACACCGGTGGGCTGAAGTAGTGAATTATTTGTCTTTTGTCAACGTGACACTTTTTTGCTGATTGGCCGTGTCGGGTGGTGGAGGGTTACGACACATTTATAAATAAACGCGATCTAACCCAAAAAACCTTTATTATGAATAATATTGGTCGCGAAAGCCTACGTGTTAAACTGACTTTTTCCTTCACTGTAATACTCCTGTTTACATCGGTCGGGGATGAATTCCTGGAAGGTGCAACGGCGAATATCAAAACAACGTAAATCAAACGATTTACTGGGAAGCAGGTGGAGGCATATTTGCGAAAAAGGGGTAGACGTAAGTCGGGGTATTACTGTATGTAGAAGACTGACAAGAACCTGCATCAGAGGGAGTTCTGGAGAGCCATTCTAAAGGGTATTTGGCTGATTCTTTCACACTGGCCGGACACCTTGGAAGGTGTGGGTAACCACACTTTATTGCATCACATGCGACCGGCCGATCGACTGACTTATAATGTTTATAAATAAAAGCCCAATAGTCGTAATATTTTGTTCCAAATTGGCTGTTTTTTTCATGAATACATATTTGTGGGAACGGCAATTAAGTCAATGCAGGTGTTAGTTCCTTGTTTCTTCCAATGGACCCACTGTAAATACTGTATATGAGAATAATAGAATATGTAAAGGAATACTCAGAGAGGTACTATCATGAACCATGAGTAAAAAATGAATGAAAGTGGAATATTTAAACTCTGCCACATTGAAAAATGTTAACATGAAATTATAAAAGTAGGTCTCAGCCTTCTATATATATAAAAAAAAATATCCAAACAAACTTTGACAACATAAAAATATCAAGAAGAAAGAGGGACTATCAACTGCTGCAGAATGTAAACGTAGTTGAAAACCACAGACCATTTGTTTGCAAAAAAAAAGAGCATTCAATGTTTGGTCTCACATTTTTGCGCTCACAGTATTAACTTTTGTTCCCTTCCAGACGCCACGTACGTTTTGCATGACGGCCGTTTGTTGGTTGAAATGACTGTGCGTTTAGCGCACATTTTGCCATTCAGCACCCAAAATGATGCCACGTGACGATCAGTGCGAGTACAAAGTTTGCCGAGGATGGGTTTGGGGAAACAGTGAGTGAGGTGTGAGTCGCTGGAAGGCCCCAGCTCTCTGTGCACTGCTGGGTTCATTAACTCCGCTTTATTCCCTAATCCGGGCAATCTGTTCCCTATGCCCCCCAGACTCTCGTCCCATCTGGCCGCGGCGCGAGCCAGTTTGCGTGCATTCCGGATGCATTAACTACTGCCCATCTGCGGTGCAAGCGATCCAAGCAGGGCCAAAACCCTCCTCGAGAACCAACAGGGTCAAATTCCAAAAAAACGGTAAATGAAGTTTTTTCGTGAACAACTTTGCACGAAAAACAGACCTGGATGGCCTGCCTGCCATGCCAGCCCCAACAGGTGGAGTGCGTTTAGTGCAGTTCCTACTCCTGCGGTGAACGCATGTTATCCCATCAATTCTGACATCGGTCATTTGTACAATCGAAGCTATTAAATCAAACCTATATTTAAATCTCAAAACAATGCGTCTCTACCACAGAATGTATAACGTTAATCGCGCAATTAAATAATCAGAATGATAATTAAATTAAATCTCTTCACGAGTTACAATTAAGGAATCAGAGAAAAATGTGTCCAAATCATAGGTGCCTGTGTTAACTTTGAAGATTTAGAATAAAATAGCTAACAATCAACACTGCCAATGTCCTGTTGGATTCCCTGCCCCTAGCTACCGCTAGCTACCGCTAGGGGCAGTGGTAAACAACAACTTTGGCGCTACCACCAAAGGACACACTGCACAAGAATCCACTACAAAATTCAACATGCAGCATATGCTTTAGTGCGATTATACGGCGGATTGTTAACATAAATCCTGATGGACTTAAAAAGCCCAGTATAGCGTTCGTAGTTTGTATTTGCAACGGGTATATTTTTTTTGCAAAATACAAGGAGACAAGATGACTGAAAGAGAAATGCTGAAAGCTACTCCGTGATATTTGTCAATATAATGCACTTAAAAAAATTATCAAAATACCCTCATGGAAAGTTGTAGCATCTGTGTTTATTCCACAGCTGTTTTGTTTGCAGACACTCACCGGCAATGGTGACCATGCCACTCTCGCTGATGTGCACTACGTGGTTGCGGGAGATGGACTGCGTGTCCTTTGAGTTAGGGTCTGTCACCAGAGGGCGAATCCCACTCCAGGCCGCTAAAACGTCTCCTCGGCGAACTGCAAGACAAGCGCCCGGACAAGCAAAATCACTGAAGTGCCCCTCACAAGACGGCTGGGGCCATTCTGAAGATCAATGGCAGTGACACCAGACACCACAAATGAGTGCTTCAACAATTTGGGTCAGAAGAACCGACTGATGGTCAGCATGCTCACCACTGATGCCATTCAAGCATGGAGGAGCCAATGAATCGAATCCTGTAATAACTGCATGCAGACGTTACCAAAGCACACAGCTCCTGTCGCACTGCGAAAACTACACCGCAAAAACGCAACCCACCATTCACAAATGTAAACCACTGTGTGCTAATGTTATAATCAAAAACCCATGCCTTAAAATCAAACCTGATAAAAAAAAAGTGTATTCTTTTAATCCATAATTTCCAGTCCTCCAGTGCAAAATATAAGAAACGTGAATGGGTTCCCAATTGTTAAGGCAGAGTCCTGCTAGCAATCCACTCTCAAGGGTAACATTGGCCTACTCTTCCACGTTGGTCATACATCTTGGAATAAGAAGCATGACCCAATATTTCCAACAATACACATGACCTACCATTCGGTAATATTGGCCTACTCTTCCACGTTGGTCATACATCTTCGCATAAGAAGCATGACCCAATATTTCCAATAATACACATGACCTACCATTCGGCTCATTGTGGTGTTATGTTTGATGGACAGAGTTGGGGGAAACGTGCCCATTGTTCTCAACTGCCGTACTGGCAGATCTGCGCCAGGAGATCGAATCGTATCGGTGACCTCTGGATCGCAGTGCGCGGACTCATTACACACCACGGCAGCATCCTCTACGTAAAGCACACCAGTTCAACGCATCTCGCTTATCACACAGGACAAACGGCGTCACTTTGCCCCCCATCCCCACACCTTCCACGTCGGGGCTGAGGTAGCTCCGGACTTCGTTGAGGATGAACTGGATGTCCTCCTCGCGTGGGGAGGGCGTGTCCGTGATTTCAGTGGGCGTGTCGGTGGTTCCCGCCACCGTTGTCCTCTCCCACGGCAGGAAGAAGATGACCCGGCCATCGCTGGTGGCAGGGTCCAGCAGACCCATCTTATCTGGGCTACAGGGAAAACGTGGAGAAGTGTGCACTCGTCACCGGACGGACGTAACCAGGAGATGTTTTCACATCGTTTCACCTACGGTGTATATTTTCGTAGTTGCGCTGTACTATTATGTACGCTGTTCCATTCAGTTCCAGAAGAAGCTTCCAGCACGTGGAGGGAAACGTCGGACATCGTGCCGAATATAACACGCGATACAACGCGGACAGACGTCAGAGCTACACTTTACCACTGAGAAAAGAAAATCGTTAATGGCTCTGCAGTGAAATTATTTGAGTTCCGTCCTTAAGAATTCAAACTTGACAGAAGCACAATGTGCGTGCATGTTATAACAAATTTATGAGAGCAATATTAATCACCTATGAATTGCATTAATTTCTAGAATCCTGCTCACATTTAGCAAACCAAGCGGATGCACGATGCTCCAATTGAACATTGCACTAATCATACGCATAAACATTTGATTTGCATGCAGCCATGCATTGATATTCCGGGTGTAATAATTCGGCAAGTAAAAGCATAACCGTGAACACCCAATGCGCTATAGAAGTGCCTCCACTTCGGCAGCACTGTATGGCCATGCAGCCACATTGTGCAAACACGGGTCCCCCTGAGATGGAATTTCAGGCTGTAACGTTAGCCCGAGCACTCTGTTGGAAACCAGCGACCTTCACAAGTCCGCTAAGAGTGCTGCAGACGTAACTGAATCGAGGGACAAAAGAAGGACAGGTATCGCCCCATTTTAAAATCGCACTATTTTCGGGTTATTGTTTTTTTTTCGTTTACCTGTAATAGCCGGGCATTATTATGTGGACACCAGCACTTGGCTGACAAATTTTTGGGGTATCTTTGTTATCCATCTGGCGCAGTATGTCTGTGAAAGGACCTGTTGCATTGATAACGCACTTGGCGCGAACATCAAATTCCTTTCCTGCAAAAAAAAACGTACAAAAACATTTACAAAAAATTATAACGCGACTACAGATAATTAAAAGATTATACCACGCAAATTTGTATTTGTATTATAACACTGCAAAAAGTAATCCCTCGTTCAAAATGATGACACTGTATTTTCCGCACCCCACTTAATACTCGTTAAAATTATACACGAAACGAATTTGGAATTCAATGAGCAGTCTTGCCACAGCCCGTGGTGCACAGGGAATGACTCCAATTTCTGACACTATAGTTCCACCTGCGATTGCTGATCACCATGAACCTCTTGAATAACATTGAGCGTTTCGTCTGATATTCACAAAGGAAAGGCAAGAAGCGTGGACCACAACTAGGCATATTAATGATGCTTGCTTCATCAATTAAAGTCAATTCTTACTCTTACAAAACATGCATCGAATTTTATTTGTGAGATTTCATTTACGACTTCAGCCCATGATATGCAAATCATATGTTACATTTAACACAATGGGATGCATAAGACTACATAATAAATAGAAACAAAAATCATAAACAATACAAATGAGAGGAAAAAAGAATAGCGGCTATTTAATAAATCACTGGGTAGGTGATTTAATAAATTAACATGCCGAATACATATGTAAGCATAAACATTTATATCTGTTAAGTGGCATGATTCTTGCAGAAATGAACCATGTGTCTTCTGCGGGTAGTGGGGTTATGATATGCCCCCTCTACAGGAATGACCCTACCTGAACCCACCGTAGGGCTCTGCAAGCCTTTCCAACCTGCCTGACCTGCCCATGAATGGTGACTTTTGCAAATTCCTGCCAAAACTTTTCCTTGCATGCCCAAGTGAGGATTCCCACTAACCACAACTCCTCGTGTCCACAATTTAGGGGGGTTTTGGCTTCCACTAATGCTAATTGCAAGCATAGGTATTTCTCCCTTTCGTCCATGTGAGCAGAACACGAGTGTTACTGGACTGAGACAGGGAAGCCAGCACTGCACTCAATGCTCATTATCAGGCATTTAACGCATTGGAGCTCACGTCGAGTGCTAATATGGCTTGCTTCTGTGGGTGTATCTTTCTGCATCTTTTACGTTTCCTGGCATTAACAGCAAGCAAATCATCAGCACAAGTGGTGAGAAGAAAAAGGAGCCACACACGAAACAGACAAAAAATCCACCGCATCACGTACAAGCAATGAGTATTATCGGATTACCAAGCAGTATCTTTTATATATTTGAATGTCAATGAAGAGGGCAAGAATTGATGTCATCCACGAGATGGGCGACACAAACATTTACACTTGCTTTCTCATACATTTAACAAAAAAATATCAAATGCAAAGCCACCTGTATAACCACCACCATGCCATCGTGCCACCTAATGTGTGGGCAGAGAAACAATGCAGGGCCCTTCTTATAAATACTTAGAGTAATTGAGGGTATGGGATAAAATTGCACGATGCACCTCAATAACAACCCAGACCATACGTCACAGGCCTGTAACGCAACACCTACGTGCTGCTACCCAGATAAAGGCTTCCCCGCGGCCCTAGCAGATTGGTTACCGTCGATAACAGTGCACGTTAATGCAATGCCTAAGTAATGAGTAGTGTGGCATACACTCATGGTCGGAGAGAGATGTGAGCTCCTGAGACCTGACGCTCTTCAATTTCTTAATATACCTCCATGCAAATTATACCTGCCAGGCCGTGTTCAGTTATTATTTATTGAGCCCGTCATAGAACACTGCACGTCTATGCCACCCTACTTTTACAGTGTTTAGTGTTTTTGTTAATGAAAGAATGTGATGACTACAATATTGTCCAGCTATATTTTTTTGGGATGACAGAATTACATTTGAACACATTCTCACATGCGCTTCAGTTGCCGAGTTTTGGAAAGAATATCCACTATGAATAACAGTATACCGAACATGATCAACATTGTTAATACTGAATATAAGCAGGGAAAGTGAAGTGTATCCAATTTATAATTCCAATAGCCATTTTGACTAAAACATGAATTTTATATTGTAACCTAAATGCGTACAAAATATGGGGTTAAGGTACGCCACTCACCACTGTAAATGCAAGTCTCCACTCACATGCATTAAATTTACCTTGATTTAAAATCCCAACGATTTGCAGCAATAGACTCCCATTTTTGTCAACGTTTACCATTGTGTAATGCATTTCCCCCTGAAACGTCCCCCTGGCATTCTACTTCCAGGACCCTATGTACACAACGTATCCCCCCAAGAGATTATTTAATTATCTTCGGGTTCATGCCAGATCGCCCTTGCTAATGAAGACTTGTCTCAATACACTTTCTCTGCTGGTTATCAAACAACAACACCCTTTGCTGTTCTCTTCCACTACATCGCAACTCTGCTTGGGTCGACGACAATGACTGCTGTGCAGACGGTTCAACAACGCTGGCGACATCGTCAAGGAATCCCCAGCAGAAAACTTCAGGAATAGAATGTGTAGAACCTAAACCTGTACCGGAAAGGGAAGGAGCAGTCACAACGGTGGCTGCTAATGAGGAAGATGAAATGAGACAATCCCATCGGCGTGCAAACTCGGATGCCAACACATGACCCACAGCCCTCGTGCAAACTCGGATGCCAACACATGACCCACAGCCCTCTGAGCATGTCAGGACAACACCACCACAAATAGAGCAAACAAATCATTAAAGGACACAAGCCAACATCTTCCAATCCATATTTTTGGTTCTTTCGGTAAAGTCACGTAGAAGGGAAACAATAAAATAAAAAAATATAAAACAATAAAATTCTCACGACGTTTCGACTGCAACACAAGCAATCATCATCAGGTGTGTTGCAGTCGAAACGTCGTGAGAATTCTATTGTTTTATATTTGTATTATTTTATTGTTTCCCTTCTACGTGACTTTACCAAAAGAACCAAGAAAATGAATCCCTGCAGTCACGAAAGCTTTAAATCAAAATCTTCCAATTCCATTTGGAACACGCCAGGTCACGACACACGCGCTAGACCTAGACACGGCGCACGATGTACGGCTTTGCTTCACGTTGGCACAAATGCACGTCCAGCCGACAGACAATGGTCACCGAAAAAGGCCATGAGCAGAGACAAATCAGAATAAATAATGGGAGTCGAAAGTGTAAATAAAGGTCTTTATAGAAGAAATATGCGAGAGCATTCACGCAAGTAATTGGCAAATATGAAAGCGTTAAATATGTTGGATTTCCATAATTTACTGCAAATCTGTCCTATACCACAGGACATTTAGCATATCATTATTTGAAAACGCGATGGTCTAATGTTATTTTCATGTTAATTGGGGTGAAATTTCATACATTGTGTGCTCATACACAAAAAAAGACAACTAACCCCCATATAGCATTAAAGACAGACGGGGAAAGTGGCTGTTCGTGATCCATCAAGGCCGACACGTCGCGCAAGGGGTAGGTCTGGCAAGCACCACGCCTCTGTTTCCACACAGTGCTGATGTTTGAACATTGCACCAGGCACTTGTGTAAGATTGAGACGACCTAGGGGAGGCCCAGGACAGGTTCGAATTTCATACTCTCCACTGATTTTAGCCATGTCCTGAATTCAAAGTCATGTCATTGGGTTCGTAGCACTCGTGGCGCAGATTCACAACAGCACCCTTCCCCACTCGCACGCCCATAGGCGCAATTCTCGCAGGGAGAGCCGTACCAGTCAAGTTGTCGCGGCATCTTGCGCCACAGATTTTCTCTTTGCCCGTCTCTGGGTCTGCAATTTTGAGCAGTTGCATCACCTCCGTGTGATTGGCCACGGCCGCCCCATACCGTGCGGCCGTCAGAGCGATGGCGATGTTCATCCGCGCATCGTTGTGCTGCCCTACAGACACAGGAAAGGAAACAGACAGCGCAAAAAGATACCAGGTGGATGTTTGACCTTGCATTTTGTGGGGTTAGAGCCATGTTTAAATAACACTGCAAAAACATTAACTTCCTGCTTTACTTGATAGCACAGATATATTTTTGGAATCATAAGTAGCATAAAAAAACACACGGTAATAGTATACAATTGAAATAGATGGAAAGTTTCCCTTTAAGATTGGGCTTGTATGTGATGTTAGCAGAATTAATTAAATGCATTTTATAGAGATGTCATTTCAATCAAATATCCTAGTTAGCTGCACTAATGACTGATTATCGTAAAGCAATCAATGGCCATAATTGTGTCATCACATTGCGTCTTTTCTTTGTTTGGCAGCATACTTTCAAAGCCAAGTACGGTAAAATGGCAGCAGTAGCAAAAACAAGAGGATGAGAAATTCACTATTGGACACAGCTGGTGATGAAAAGCAGCAAGTGTACCTGGGCTGCCAACAGCCCCTCAAGGTGCCCGTAATGTGCCAGGACAAGATGCTCGTTGAGACTGGCCAGCAGGGCGTACTAGTGCCATGGCAATTTGGGCACAGTCGTCTTGACGGGTGGAGGATCAGCACCCCCTCCCACGCAGGAGCAAGTGGTTTCTGCTCGCCGCACTTGCTGATCACCCCACTGTGAACCCCGGTATTGCAGAGGAAGAAATGTAACAGAAGCACAGATGCCATGTGGCCACAAGCAGTGATTGCCAACACTGAATTCTAAATAAATATGCGTGGAGAAGTTGAACTTACAAATTTTGAGGCTAATTAGTTGAGGGGTTTTTTCTTCAAAAGTGAATGATTCTGTCTGATCTGGTGGAATATGACAGCGTTATTTATTTTCTGCCAGAATTTTTCTAAGAAAAAAAGCCATTTTGGCTAAAACCAGAGTCATTGGGCAATTTCACTCCAAATGGTGTTGAAAACGATTTCAGCCGACACACATATAAGGCGCAACATATTTTCTCTGCATTTTGAACGAACAAATATATTAAACTTGTATTTATCGCTTGGTGCGTAGTGAAATAAAATATGAAACATGTCGAAGGAAACACATTCATTTCAATAGTATAGAACAAACGTGGAAATAATTGAAATATACCAAATAATCCATGGGAAAATGACACAATGTAAAGCGACAGCCATCATTTAATAACAAAACATTTTTATACAAATTTTAGAAGAAAAAAGATCGTCAAAAAAAATTAGTAGTAGGGCAAGGAGAGTGGAATGTCAGGACATGGGACGGGCTGGTGAAGGTAGGTTATCATCAGATAGAACTCGCAGCATGTGCAGCTGTCACGAGTCATCAGTAGCAGGGACACAAAACAGCAAGATCCAAGTGGGGGGGGGAGAGCCACTTGCCTGTCGGCTCCCATTCCCCCTCAAATGCCCACACTCGTTCTATAGAGAAAACCCCTCCGTGGTTCTTATAGACACACTTATCGGTGAATGTTTTGTGGAAATGGAGCGCATATGGTGAGATGTATGAAAACACTTTTGAAGGCTTACGCTAGTGCTAGTTATAAGCAAAAAAAGCACGTCATTTCAATACATTGAAGAGTAACCCTCCTTAGAAACATCAGACAAACTGAATTGTCGTGATTTTTCTTCATTTTTTTAAACAATAAACTCTTCCGTGTATCTTTTACCACCCATTCTACTGCCTATTAGTATGTGTGCATTGGCCACTGCCCTCTAATCTACCAAATCCCCCAAAGACAGCAGGAGACCGGCGGAAGAGTCGCCCGGGGTTACAGTAATCAGAAGTGATGTGCTGCACAAGCACGGGTTGGGGGGTGCGGTTTACTGGCTGGCTGTCCGGCCGGCTGGATGCCTGGATGGCTGGATGGATGGCTGGATGGATGGCTCAAGGCTCGGCTACGGCTCAATGCGCTGGATGCATTCCCATGCAACCACTGGCCCCTGGTCACCTTCACCTCCCCATAGCCGGCTCCACATCACACCGACAGCACGACCGAACTGAGGGTCACCCAGAACTCGCCCTCCCGCAGCCTGGAGGCATCGTCTCATGTGCAATCGAGAGCCTTAAATTTCGCTGCAGGGATGTAGACCTGACTCTCAGGAGGCCACCACAAAAGCGTTATCACGTAACTTACATTGCTGCACAACCGCCGTACGACCCAAGTAACTTAGTGTAAGAGAGCATTTCTATTTCGGAATCTGTGCAAGTGGCGGCACAGTGGTTGTCGCACTGTACCAAGAACCGGATAACCTGAATTTGGTTCTTGGCCACTGTTAACACAATTGTTGATACATCTGAACCAGTCCTGGGCGCCACCATCACACCAATCCGCACTCGACAGCGTTGTGAGGTATGTTTACACAATCCGTATGGTGTGGGGAGACCTTCATCCAGCAGTGGATTGACAAATGGCTGTAAATCATTACATTATAATGTATTTTAATGAAAAGCAGCATACCGATGTGGCTAAGGAAGGACTTTTAATCAGTTCATATCACCTGCTCTATGAATCAGAAACATGAACATTGATAAGGAAATTGAAGCAAGAGCTCAAGCGTCCAAAGAAGCATGGAGAGACACATACGCATCATAAAATTAAGTGGGCTTGGGTAGGACATGTCTCTCGAAGGGTTGATGGCCGATGGGCAACATTAACGGCTGAGTGGCAGTCAAAGGACGGAACACACCTGACTGTACATCCACCGCAAAGATGGGGAGTGATAAAATGAGCTCGTTTGCAGCTGCTAGGTGGATCACTAATAATTGCAGCATCATAAGAGATGGTGATGGCTGAGGGATGCATTCATCCAACAGTGGATTGCTAATAGCTGATGATGATGGTGAGCATTGTGCCAGAATATTCGCACAACAGTTGAAAGATATCCCCGATTCATTACCACTGATTTCAAGCACACATACATACATGAACAAATGCAGCTTGATCTGTGCTACATTCCAAGCAAGAATCAAGGCAAACCCATGGCGAAGGCGCAGACCTGCAGTAATAGATTAATTGCGGACAAGTTGCAGGCACACACACACGCACAAAGGGACAAACGTGCCCAACAACAAATTGGAAGGGTTTGGCAGCAGTCTTGCGGCACCATGGCAATTTAAAACAAACTTTCAAATGGAATCTGCGAATGCACGATTGTGTGTTTCACAGACAGCCACTGAGAGAGCTTGTTGTTTAACAAAAAAATATATACACAGATATTTGGGTGCTCATTGTACTCAAGTTATCTCCAAGAATGCATAAAAATAAAAAGATGTTCTGTTATTTAAAAAGTAATATGTAAACAACTGTTGTGTACAGTCCACTCTTATTTAGACTTATAGGATAGTCCATATTCGAGCATAATACAATGATGATTTGGTTCACAGCTCTTTGTCAATCCACTGCTGCATGAAGGTTTTCTCCAGCATGTGTTGGTCGTGGCAAGTGTTTGTCCAGACTTCATCAGGGTGGTGAAAGGAAACTAGCACCGTTCCTAGACATAATTGGACACTAATTTTAGCCATGGCCGGGAATCAAACTTAAGTTACCAGATTCATGGCACAGCGTGCTCTTCACTTGGCGAATGCTCCACCCCCTGCCAGAATTAGCCTTCGACCAACTTGCACACTCCTTGCCAATGGAGAATATTAACTTAACTCGTTCGGAGATGGACTAACACCTGAATTCCCTCACAATGGAATTTGTTGAGATTCACTCAAGTTGTGGGGTACCTCACTCCCAAATCCTCTACACCAACAATGCAAATGCGGATATAGCCTTGCACATTAAATGCATGCAAAACTACACGAGACTTTCTCAATACATTTTCAGAACATTTATGCAAGTTTTACATTAGATTTTAATGCATATAAATGCAAAGAAAAAAATAAACCAAACCCTTGCCTATTGCGCGGGTTACGTTCTTGAAAGTAGCCGTAATCGGAAAATCCGTGAAACGCAAACTCAAAGGCAAACAGGCAACTAGGGTTTGGTTCATGGTTCGTAATACGACAACCCCCACCTTTTGTATTACCCTACATTAACTTAAAGAAGAAACTGGAAGTATGATTCATGTAAAATATTATGAATGTTCTAAAGTGTTAAATATAACTTCTACAATAAATGTAAAGAGTGGGAAAAATATTATGTAGGAAGAAATATTGCGGGCTGCTAAACCTCACTGCCTCCTCACTGGACACCGGGAACAACACGTGACCTGGGCGTGTGGATTCCTCAACAGCAGCATCATCGTGAGCAGTGTGCAGTTATAGTACCTGTACAGTACTTATTTATGATGCGTACTATACAGGAATCTCGCGCTCAACTGCAAATGGTCGAGCCACTTGGGCAAGATCGGCGAATTGCACTGCAAAAGATTTGGCGCAATTGGTCAAATCCGCGATGGGAATACCCATGATGGGCGAGGTTTTGGTGTATATGCAATATACATTAGGTATATAAAGTGTTGCCACCCTGGTGATTCAGGGTTTATATTCTCTTCAATATGTTTGTTGTGCTATTTCAATTCGGCATGTTATTCTGATTGGTGTGTGTAACCCCTGCAAATATATTTTGTACATTTTATTAAAAACTATATTAAATCACTTTCCATTATAAAAACAAAACTCAACAACCTTGCAATAAAATATAATTCTGATCTCCAAAGTAATCAGAGTGAAATTTACGCTGATTATGAACATCACATAAATATACATTTATGCAAAATCCGATTATAAAATATATAATCAGTGTGACAGGAAAACAGAAAGGGATTGCAATAAATCAAAAGAATAGTCAACCGGATAATGGCAAATAGGGGGGGGGGGGTGGAGTAAGTGAAGGGCGAATGATGAGAGAAACCGAGCAATGGCACCGGCGCACGTGCAGACACCGACGGCACCACATTTGGTCAATGACTCGCCAGTGTGCTCGGAAGCGCTCTCGCTCAGTGGGCATCCTGCTAAATCACAGCATGGAGCCTGTAGGACAGCCATTGGCAGTGGAAGAGCAGGGGGAGAAATGCCAACAATGATGTGGGGGGAGAACAACCATACAGGAAGGGAAAGAAAGAAAACCCCGTATGGTATGTACATATTGGAGATGGCACGAGCCTCATTATTCCTAGAATGTGTTTACGATTCCAATCATAGAATCAAATACGATTCCCTAACGGTATCATGGGATCAATTCCCCAACGGTATCATGGGATCACCGGAATCATAGAGTCGAGGAGGAGCCAAGACGTGGAGCCCAATGTGGTGTTCAGGTAAGATTGAAGAGCCTGTGGGAACCTTGCCAGGTCTCATGGAATTGCCATTGAAACATAAAATGGTTGTTGCCTATGCAGTTTGTTCTATGGCGACTATGGTCTATACTGGCCAGCTAATATGATGGTCGATTCCAGCCGGCCAGTACCGACGCCAGAATCGCCACTGGAACATACGGCTTGTCCTTAGCTATGCTAAGCATGGCCGAAGCTTAGCTAAGCCAGATTCGGAACAAAATCACAAAAGAATCCTATTCTACTTTTCAACGCTTCCATCACAGAATCCCTGTTTGAATCACACACATAGGAGAATCACAATTCCTGAATGGTGGAATCACAGGTATCGAACAAGATTAATGTATTTTCATCCACTTCATATTTGTATCATAAGATTCGGATACGATTCTGGATGTAATCACCCAGTTCTGATAAACATTCGCTGCATACGTGTCTCTATGTATAGGTTTAAGGCCGAGATGATGTGACTGTACGTAGGGCGGCTGTCTCAGTGGAAGCGAGAAGGAACGGCGGTCCCCTCGTGCGAGGGGCCGGCCGCACCAGCAAGCCTCCACGGGGAGCACAGTAATGGGGACGTGCCAGCGAGCTAACTACCGGTGTCAGTTCCCTCATTAGGCGCGTCCCTCACGCGTCAACCCCAATCAATTTTACCGACACAAACTGTGCGCCCTTGCTCCCAAACTTGAAAACCACGCTCCGGGGATATAGGACCCTCCGACTCAGTTTGGATAATTGGCTCTTGCTCTCGTATTGACATTTTTTGTTATTTTTAGAGGCAACACTGATAAATCTTTTATAGGTAGGCAAAGGTACGCTGCTACCTTCAGAAGGCCAGAATTTGCATGAAATTGAGCTGGATCGTTTTTAAACGTGATCAGAAAACTGTTTCATTCTTGTAAATTTCCAACGCAGACCTCAAAATGAAATCCTTAGCAACATGCATTTACTCAGTAGGTGAATGTATGGCCATGCATTGACACATGGTAAGACCACTTATAAATATATATATAAACACTGTTTACAAATTGTCAACATAGTTTTAATATCATGCACATGATCCCTGCAATCACTTGCTTGCAAATTCCGGTTGATAACAGATTGTGGAAAAATATAATGTGAATGTGGCAATGACTTAATTTCAAGAAACAACTGCAAATTAACTTAATATATACACCATCTTTGTTTCTTTTAATATTGATATATTATGAACAATAAAATATACACTTTGTAGCCCCAATAAAAAAAAAAGCTTCATAAGCCTCGACCTTAACCTTTTCTCAGGCCTCCAATTAACATTCATTAACAAGAAAACTAGCAACATAAAAAAACTTCCCTCGACAAAAGAGCGGGGGCACGGGGGGGGGGAAAGAGAAAAAGGGGGAAAAAAAATAGCACACAACAGAAACACAGGGACCACTGGGGACTGATCGCTCTATGGGCACACCCCTCCACTCTCGCTGCCCTGCCTTTCGCCAGCCACTGGGGAGAAGCGCAGCGGACCACTGTCGCAAGTGATCTGTCCCTAGCCCAGCAGGCTTCTGTTAAGTGGGGTGGGCTTGGCAGGCTGCCCAGTGCGGAAAGAATAACAGAATGGATCGGCGGTGGTCGTTTGGTCACGTTGTGCGGGGCCAGCGGTAGGGAATGTGCGGTCAGGTTGGGGTGCCTAGCGATTGGAGAGAGGTGGCGTCCGTAATGATTACCATTCGACAGTCTTGGTGCCACTTTGCTCGAGAAAAACGTATGTGCACATGCAAGTCACAGAGCAGAACCAAATGCAATGCTCATGCCCTTCCTTTAATTTGCATTCATCTGGAATCATATTTTTCCGATACAATGTTGAGAAATGTGTCTTCGGTGTCACTGTGAATACCTTTGGTGTGAGTGCATCTCTTTTCTTGACTCTTGCGAATTGTATTTTAATACTGAATGCAATCTCTGTGTAGCTGTTCCATCTTTATAAATAGTTTTGATTAGTTACATAGATTTGCTTTTATTAAGGTCTTGGTTTGTGAAAGCTGGAATGACTCCAGCAGCTTCCACTAAATCAAATGCCTTTTTAGAGAATAAAAAATCCAGACAGTGCTATTTGATATGCATGTCTTTTCTACCACCGGATTGATCATATGTGGTCAACGGTAGATTCATTAGTTTTTAGAGCACTTACGTTTTGTAACATTTCATTCTCGCATGTGTCACTGTCACTCTCACCATTTCCATACAACGAATTTTGTGCCAAGTGCCACGAAGAGTGGAGGAGCAGCGGAGGCGGCTTGGTCCTGCACTCCTAGAGAAACTCACTCTCCCTCTGCACTTTTATGACCTTCCACATTGACTCCACCTCAAGGACCTCGAATGTTCTCCTGAGCCTCGAAGTTGCCGGGAAGCTGGACTTCAAAACCTCCATTGTTTTCTGCTTAAATTTGTATGTTGAACTTCTTTCGCATCATACGCAGCCAACCATGCTAATCGGAGGTGCGGATTTCACCCACGCAGGAGACGTATACTGAAGCCCTGATACACACCTCTGCATGAGCATTCGTATTGCTAGCTTACCCTTTTAAGGCCGTCTAAATGTTTAAAAAACACACATGCGACGTACCAATCAACTGTCATTTATATTGCTGGGTGCACACAAGAGGTGGGGGAATATAAGAAACTTGGAGCAGGAGATCGGACCATCGACCTCAGGATTACAAGTCCAGTGTGCGCATCATTACATGCCACAGCAGCATCATGAAACTTATGTATATACTCTTTTCCGTTATTAACACCTTACTTATATTTTTATGTATGCCAACAGATAGGGTGTGATATGGAGAGCGGCCTTCTCAGTATACACATCACAAAGCGTTTGTCATTAAATGAGGCTGCAAGCGCCGCGCTTGTTCAAAATGCGATCAAAGATAACTAAACGATCAGTAACAGGTCAATATGTGGCAGTCCCATCATTTTATTGTGTTTCCTTCCTCGTGTCTGCCAAATTGAAAGAGAACAGCATTTTTGTTTCAAATCTTTTTTTCCTCTTCTTGAGAATGTGTCTCTGGCAACTTGCCTGGGTGGCCGTGCTGAACTAATGAGTCATAACGAGGGGCCCCAGGGTCATTTCCAAGGGTTGCACCCTATGGAATTTTCCAGGTCATGAATTGCCGACATAACGCTTGGGAGACAACAACAGTCACTGGCAAACAAACTGGATGCTTTGAACAACATCAAATGTGATAGTTCCTCACACGAGATGCAACGGAATGGGGAGAAACAAAGCAGGATGTCCTGCAATTCAAGCCACTGGCATTACCAAGTCTCATCCAAAATACCTGTTTATGTGTGAACGTGCATTAATACCGAGTTTATTATTATTCTTGTTCTAAAAATCCATGTTTTCATAAACAATAACATCAGACGACAAGGGCCTTGTTTTCAAGTGCTTCTATACCATTTAGAGACCAGAACTAGCCAGGTGCTTACACTTGTTCAGACACTTTAAAATACAGGCACAATTGAACTCTTTTGCTGACCACATCTACGCATTGCGTACACAGAGGTAACATTTCATGTAAATAATGTCATTCTTACTACGACCTAATTTAATTCACTGTAAGTATAGCACCAGACTATCAGCACCATTAACCCATTTCAGAAAGAGCATTTTCCAATAGACGCTCGGGTAAGGCTTATTATTGATAATTGTTTAGAATTCCTAAAGCTCGTCCACCTCTGTACCCTACCTCCTGCTACACACTGGGCAACACACACACGCTCACAATTCGGAGGCCGTCACCCCCACCCCAGCACCCTCCTCCCAGACGCTGGCGCTTACCGTCGTAGTAGACGATGGCACCAACAAGCTTGTCTCGCTTAAGCATGGGGAAGAACTCCAGAGCCCGGCTCTTGCTGATCAGGTAGCTGCTCCGAAGGCACTGGCTGCCAGCAACCAAGTCGTACATCTTAATCCCAAACCAGTAATAGGGCAGCTGCCACCATCTGCCAGAAAAAAAGAGGCAAGCAGACGAAGGCAAACAAGCCATGTGAGCGGGCGAGTGGCACGGTATGATTGACGTAGACTTATCAAATGTTGCTACTCCACCGAGCGATATGAAAGAATATGAAGAAATAAACTTTAGCCACCCAATGTGAAAGCACAAACACGTTGTCGTATAAGGCAAAGAAAGCACAATAAGGTATTGTCCTGCAACATTTGTGAGTGGCATTCACAACTGAACCGTAGACCCCATGTAAACTGGATTCAGTGGCTGATGTAATGAACACAAGGAAATGCACAACTCAATGCATTTGGAGAAATTGGAAACAGCTTCTTTGAAAAGATTATACACATTTACGACGTAGGATTTCAAGGTTGCGCTGTAGAGCACCATGATCATGTGTCTTTGGGTTGTACCACGTGTTGTTTGGAATTAGGTCCAATGTTTCACTCTGCATGCTGGAAGCTTCTTCAGCAGGTGAATGAATGTCGATTCGCTTCCTCAATAAGCTCCCAGCACACGGAGCAAGACGTCAGACAATGTGCCAAAGAATAAAAGGTTGCAAGGAGTGTAGAATTAGCCGGATCAATTGTCACCATAACTGTCGCGCCAGAGTTAGCATTCATCGCAGGATCAGTTTCCATTGGTTGTATTTAGCTCCGCCCCACTGCCCGATAGCTCCGCCCCACTGCCCGATAGCTCCGCCTCACTGCCCGATAGCTCCGCCCCACTGCCCGATTGCTCCGCCCCACTGGGCAGTCCTACCCAGGGATATGCCCAGCACCGACAGGGTTAGCAAAATGCAAAGATGAGACTATTTATGACATGTTGCAGTCCCGTGCGTCTATGAATAAATTCCAACCGGCCCAGCTGAACTCTATTTCTGGATCCTCTTTACAGCATTGTGCAAGCTAGATCGTTTGAAATAAAGGGGACAGAACTCAACTCACACTCCAAGACCTCTGGGTGAAAGGTGGTTTAAAATTGTAAATTATTATCATAACGCAGCGCATTACACATCACTGGGCATTTCTGGCCAGTAGAGTATTAGCAGACAAGCACGACGGCACAACCCGAAGCCTCATTAGAGCTATGACACCTACATTGGCGGCACACACTCAACTAAACTGATTTACCATTAACTTAACATTGTGCTCAACAGTGAGTGAATGCCACGAAAATATTTCTACCATTCTAATTACACGGTGGCAGTGAGAAACCAGGCACCAGCCTCTACTGACATATTGCTACACGCACGTTGCATTCGGAGCAACTGAGCCCAAGTCATCTCCACGGCAATTTAAGTTGACCGTGCTCCATTTATAGAGTTTAACCCACAGAAAACTGGACGTGACTGATATATTTTTTTAAACATGACACATCTTGAGTCTTTATGGCATTGCAAGATTTGTTTTCTCTCTCTACAGCTTTTAAATCATTTAATTTAACGAAGAAACTAGATAATGCTGAAATATAGAGGGGCGTGGGGGGGGGTTGGCAAATTATATATTGACACATTACAATCACGTGTCCCATGTAATGCTGTGGATTTGCAGCAGAGGCGGTTTATTAATAAACTGGCAATTTGAAAAAGCCGCATATAGAGGGCAGCAGGGTGTTGGACTAGAAAAGTTCCCTTATGATAGAGGCGTCACATCAATTGATTGATTCATATCTATTATTATTCTCACCACACATGCATTGAACTGTGTGCATACACACCTACGTATTTTGATTCTTAAAATGTTGTATGCAATTGGTTTTATATCCCTCTTAAAATGTTGTATGCAATTGGTTTTATATCCCTCTCTCCAGCCACTAAAGGCCGCTATATTCACCAGAATACTAAAAAAAATCGGTTCTGAATCCAATTGTGCCAATTTATTGAATCGCTAAAAGGGCCATTTTGTTACTGAATTCGCATCTTTTTTCCTTTGTAAAATTTAGGCTAATCCATTACTCCTCGGCAGCTGATTGAATATTGTGAAGCGATGACTATCGTATTTTACAAAAGAGAGTGTTAAAATATATTTTCAGTGTATTGACATTAGTGAGAAACACGTCGAGGCTTTGATATAAAGTGTAGTTTTCCCCTACAAATCCTCCCTGTTGTTTTGGTATCTATAAATAGATAACCCTGCATCATGGTAATTTTTTCACGTGTAGGTGCAAATCTTTGAATATCTTCTGCAGAGCAACAAATTCAATCTCTCATCTGTATTACTTTATATTTACAAAACCGAATTGCTTTTGGAAAAGTGTGTCTCCTTGTCCGATTCCCCTTCTGAAAAATATTTTATTATTATTTTTTCTCGCAATCTCAATGGAGCTCTACCAATTTTCATAACTGTTTTTTATTACCTCGAACTTGTTATTTATTTATGCCTTTGTAACACCTTGGATGGTTGCATCAATTTCCACGACATCAAATGCCTTTTCATAGTCAACAACGATGATGCATAATGCTATTTGATATTTAATAGTCTCCATTTACTCACTCAGTAATGTACTTAATAAAATATTAGGCCATATTGTAATCAACTCTAAAATATTTCTTCTCATCTCATTGTATATACCTTAATTTCAAAAACTACACAAGATTGTATTACGAAACCATTTTAGTGCTTACCCCTCATGTAAAACAATTGTAAAATGAAACAAAATATAATGCACATGGTAAAATGAACGCACTAAAAAACCCACCATCATTATATTCATTATGCTGGCTAACACAGCATGAAGTTCCCTCCCGCGAATGCATTTGCACGATCGCTGCATAGAAAGTGCACCTGAAGTAAAGCTCTCGCCAGCTGTGGTGTCAAAGAATGGGGTCGATCTCAGCTGCACATTCTATAAAACAAAAATGCTTATCCTCTCATGCAGGAGGTTTCTATTAAAAGAGTTAGGCATCCATGCATGTGGCTAGGACACTGCCCTTGATAGTTGATTAATGTGGCTCAGTATTCATCATGATCTATCCACTACTGGATAAAGGTCTTCCTAAGTCATCATCAAATGTTCCAAGGTCTTGCAAAGCAAAAACCCATCTACTAGCTTCTGCAAAGAAGCTGGATTTCATCACTCCATCTCCATGGTGGACATTGCTGGAGTCCATTTAAATGGTCGTTATAATTACCAGGTCATCATCAAATTTGAAATATTTAATGTTTTTTACAAGAATGTGTATGCTCTAATACAATATTTAGAAAACATCTTCGGTGCCACTGTGAATAACTTTAGGAGATTATGGCACCTTGTCCGACTAGTTATTTTGGTACATTCATGTCACCTTAATGTGGATGTTTAATTTTGATGGTTTTCATGATCTCTAAATCTTTATTATTTAGACAGTTTGTGAGAGCAGGGATGACTGGGTAATTTCTACCAGGTCAAATTATTATTTTTAATAGTCTACAAAGGCCAGGTACACTGTTAATTAAAATTTGTTCGTGTTAGGCACATCAATTGAATTTCCATTTGCGCTCTACGTACTGCATTCCGCTTATACACTTTGAGAAATATTCAAGAACATGAAACATTTGGCCAAATCACCAATGCAACAAGCTAGTTAAAAGCACAGTTGTCCTATGGATGGAGAAGGATCTCTCACCATCGTAATGTGGAATTCACACCATCGGCACAGGATGGTCACGGAGATGAGTATAGTCCAAATGTTCGTTTGAAAATGGATATATTTTGACTTCTCAGTAATAATTGCAGTAACATTAACACAAGTAATACATTCAGGAAAACATGAACGACTATTAAGGCTAATTTGAGCAGCGCCCTGTATGAGTTGAAGAGTGAATATGATTTAACCCTAAAGCTTTGATGTGTTTGGGCACATATCAACCTCCATACATTATCCCACATCACAAAGACTCTAAAAAACTTACACTGGTTACCAATAAAATACAGAATACACTTCAAAATTATCATTTTAACATACAAAGCAGCACACAACCAAGCTCCACCTTACACCAGAAACGTCATACAGATCAAGCAAAAACAACGGATCACTTCGCTCCGTAACCCAAACACTTCTCCAAACGGACAAAACCAATCGGAAAACCACGGGGACAGATCTCTCTCATTCACAGCACCACACCTTTGGAACAACCTCCCCGAATCCATTTGCACAGTCGACTCCATCGTCACATTCACCGTCATAACCCAACAACGCATCTCTTTGCACTTGCATGATGGCCACAACTTGATGTTATTTTTTTTTATTTTAAACAACTATAGATGGTATTGATTTGAAGCTTTCATGACTGCAGGAATCCATACTCTTTGGTTCTTTCGGTAAAGTCACGTGGGTGGAAAAATTAAATAAAACTAAAAATAATATATCACGACGTTTCGGTCGCAACACAAGCGGTCGTCCCCCAGGTGGAAAAAATAATCCAGCAGTGGAACTGCTGAACCAGCGAGAGAGCTGTTTCTTTCCAGCTCAGACCCCGCTTGCTTGCCCATCGCCACATATATAACCTTGTTGTAACAGCTCTCTAGCTGGTTCAGCAGTTCAACTGCTGGATTATTTTTTCTGCCCGAGGACGACCGCTGTGTTGCGATCGAAACGTTGTGATATATTATTTTTTGTTTTATTTTATTTTTCTACCCACGTGACTTTACCGAAAGAACCAAAGAGTATAGATAGTATATTTTGAATATAATTGTTTATGTGTATGAGTACAGTATTAATGTGATGGCACTTTTAAGTGGAAGATGTTTTGCCAGAAAGGTGCCACGTGTTTAAGCAAAAATAAAATTGGCTTGACTATCACGGGGGTTAACCTCACTTGTAGACAGGCAGCATAATCGGCAGTGGGGTGGAGAGATGAGGTGCGATCTCCAGCAAGTTGGCTCGTTCGTGAAGAGCCTCCTTCACCATGCGATACTGACTCACGGGGAACACAAACACAAAGATCCTCCATGTAACTTTAACATAATTCTTAGTGAGTAACATCTGTGAAGGCTGGCATGGCACACAAGGAGGTGGCCAACACCACACCCGGCCGCCTTTGTCTCCACAGTGCTTATGTTTACACAATGCACAAGTTACTCATTAAAAACTCAGACAACTAAGAGGAGGCCCAGGACCAGTTCAAATATTCACCAGTTTCTGGCAGTGAGCAGGACTGATCTCGGGTCACCAGGTTTGTAGTGCAGAGCACTAATCACTATACTTCCACTCCTAAATGATAAAGATCCAGCGTTTAGCCTCCAGACTGTTGGGGCAAGTGCTGTTAGCAAGCACCTACGAAGGCCAGAACGGTAAACGGGGGGGGGGGGTGGGTGCACAGCAACTCGATTGGCCACCTTTTTCTTCCCAGTGGGGTTGTTTTCAAACTGCACCAGGTACTCATTTGAGGCTGCATCGAGCTAGGGAGGTCCAGGACCGGTTCAGATAATCGTCACTGGTGTTGGACATGAGCGGGAATCAAACTCTGGTGGCCGGGTTTATTGGCTTAAGCCTGCCTGTGTCTCGCGAAAGGATACAATTGTAAATACGCTTACAGCAGCTTTGTAATACAAGCCTGTGAATGTTACAAATCCAATGCACGAATGGACGCGAACCTGCTCGGTGTCCAGCCTCATGATGGCTTTCTGGAGATACCGGACACCCCCATGAATGAGCTTTGTGCTGCGACTGCTCGTCCCAGAGGAGAAGTCATTTTTCTCAACCAACGCCGTCTTCAAACCTGACAGCGGGAGGAGCAGACGGCCACAGGCAGAGATCATCACCACCCAAGCGAAACGGGGGGCACATCCCACCAGCATTATACAAGGATCGTTTAGGTGACATTTTATCATCATCAGCAGCAGCAGCCATGATTTATCCACTGCTGGATTAAGGCCTTCCCAAGCTGCCATCGTCATCTCTTGATTGTCCCACGATGCCGAGCGGTAATTATGCAGTTTTATCCAAGTCGGTGAGATTAGATCAGCAGTACTGGGCAACGGCTCTCATTAAGACGACCACCCCACACCAGTGACACATTAATAATATTGAATATAAATTAAAGTTAAATTAACTTAAATGAGTTACAACTTAAATGTATACAAGTTTACGTCTACGATATGTCAACAAATGCATTGAACAGCCATGGTGACGTAGATTATATCTATGTTGATATAAAATACATCAATTCGATATCAAAAAGACAAGTAATAAGCACTGAAAGACATCCATGGCATTCAATGTGTTTTTTTTAGTTCATGAATTGATATGCTTGTTGGTTTAAAAATTAATCAATAATTGTCTGCTTCTTTTGAAACGCTTCATCATTATAACAATAGTGCTGGCATCCCACCCTGGGCTCCGGACTGGAATCGTTTAGCAGGAAGAAAAAAAAAACGAGGCCTGTGAGAGTGCACGCCTTGCCTACAGCAAACAGAGTGGCGCTCGGCAAAACCCAGATGTTACCATTATTAGACTTGGATAAGTTTCAACTATCATCTGCTCAGCCCTCACTGCCATCCGGCTTCGAGGTTGGTGGTTATTTTTAGCGCAGTGTGATGGCAGTTTGAACATGTTTTAAGTCAGTTTTATAAACCCGTGCTAGCAGAGGAGTCAATGAGTCAAAAAGCCGTTAGCAACGGGAAATTGATTTCAGACACAGATAAAAACACCATCGTAACGAACACGTACCGCATACAATAAAGGCAATGATGTTCATCGTTACCTAAATTTAACAATAGAAAGAAGGCCTAAAAATACCAGTTTGTTTACACAACACTCTGGGAAGCGCCAGTGAGTCTGGGTCCTGCTTTAAAGGTGTTTGGCCAATAATAATTTTTAAAATCCATAATCTGCACGCCTGCATTAAAAAAAAAATGGTAAAAGCCAACGCAGAATTAACTCTTCGAAATAATACAAATCCATCCTGTGGAAACAACAAAGCTTCTCGAGGAGCGTTCTTCGCTTTGCCGCGCGGCTTTTTAAGAGGCGTCACGCGGCGCACGGCTGCGAGTGCGGCCGGCGTCTCTCTCCCAGGAGCCGCCCGCTCGCCCGCTCGCCCGCTCGCTCGCTTGCCTCGCGTGACGGAGTCAAGCGCGCAGCCGCAGCCTGTGGCGCCCCCGCCAATGACGAGGACGTCAAACTGCTTGGTGGTGTGCAGGCTGATGAGCTGGGCGTCGCGCGATGGCATCCCTGAAGGGGGCAGCTCGTGGGTCAAGCGCTCGGCAGCCGCCACACTCCTGAGTTGCGCCTGCACGAGAACGATCAACGCTCAGCTGCAGCGGAGAGCCCAGCCCGGACAACGGCGATGCAAGCGCGCCGCGCCTTTGACGCATATATTAAAGCATTGTCACGCGCGATGTCCGTTAAATGAGATTCAGTCTTTTTGTAAAAAGGTGGAGCGGTAGAGTCGTTGGTGCTCCTGCGCTATGAACCCAGCTACGTAAGCAAATCCGATTGCCAGTCGTGGATCATTTTGGCGGTGAATGGTATCTGAAAGAGTCCCGGACTCCCATTTAACCAACCTCCACCAACTCACGTGTTGATGGTGGTGGTGGTGAAGTATGTTCAATAGAATCTCCAAGGACAACACAGCGTGGAGAAGACTTCATCCAGCGGTGGACTGACAAAGGCCCGTAATTTTGTATTTCTTTGATTTTAATATTAACAACAATATATATTATTGGTTATTTCGGTAAAGTCACGAAAGAACCAAGAATATGAATCCCTGCAGTCACGAAAGCTTTGAAGCAATATATATGTTATTACAGCCTCCGTCATTTCACAGCTGGATGAGGGGCTCTCCACAGTATCAGTCATGGGGATTGTTTGACCATACTTCATCACGTTGGTAAGTGCAGGTTACTAAAGTGGAAATGGGGTTTGGGAAGGGAGGCAGAACTGCTCCAGAGATCAATCTCCACTGAAGTTACCCATTGCTGGGACTGGAATTCACGGTGTGGGAGTCACACTGCAATCTGCTAGGCACTGTGCCACTGGTGTGCCCTAGCCATATACGATGGCTGTGTTCAATGCATTTTCTTATTTTTGTGTAGGTTTTAAATAACCTCGCCTAGTTATGGAATTGTGTCATGAGCAATTTAGAATGTTGTGATTTCAACACAATGGCCTGCTGCTGACAACGCAGTCACCGGCTGTTTAACAGATATTATGCAGATGAATTTCCCAAGGCAACTCCTGGCCAAATGTGGGAGGCAATCTACAATCATACTTTTTTCCAATTCACAAAACTAACGGACGTGAATGCTGACTCGTCTTACTAGCTGCGCACATTTAAAACATCTCGCAGTGGCAAGATGTTAACTACCTCACCTGGTATACAGTAGGATGTGGGTTCGATCCCGACCCTGACAACTGTATATTTGGAGTTTGCATGTTTTCCCTTTCGGTCACGTGGATTGTTCTCCAGACCCTCCAGGTTTTCCCTCCACATTTAGAATCAACATGCTTTTAGATTATTTGGCTGCTATAACATTCCACGTGATGACAAGCCACTTCGCTGAGCTATGATTTGTGGCCAGGTCGCTTCTACAAAAGAACTATAAAGCTCAGTAGGCCTTACCTGGTAAAATAAAAAAGTTTATGAAATAGTTGTATAGTTTAAAACACCTTTGAAAACACAAGTCGTTTGCTTTTTGTCCGTCTGCACTGCCTAATCGTACCAGGCCAACCATACAGATATAAAACAATATATTGATAGTTCTAACATTTACTTAAAATATTAACTATTTAACTAAGTGCATTATATGAACAAATGCAATAAATATCCTGTTCTGGATGGTATTTCAAAGCCAGAAAAATAAATTATAAACTAAACAATCAAGATTATTGTAATTGTCTTTCCTAATCCCAGAAATGGAACAAGAATTACATATTATAATAGGGTTTAATTGTACAACAATACAAATTAAATTAGTGCAGTGGGAATAATTATGCCCTACATTTAAAAAAATGTATGAGAGTCCTCATATGCCTAATCTTTACAAGAATTTAAGATAATCTTCCCATTAATACGACAGCAGTTTAATTAAAAATAACTGTGTAAGTAACTGTGTACCATATGTTTGAAGAACAAAAGTACCGCATATTCACATTTTTTTAATCAAATATCAGTAAATAAAGACAAAAAAGTAGCATTCATATAAATAAAAATTGAACAATCTAAAAACTATTTTTTTTTGTAAAGAATAATCTTCAATAATTTGATTCGACAATGCAAATTGACTTGTGTAATTAGTCATGGAATTTTATCTACAAATGAAAAAAAATTAAATTGTCTTCTTTACACTCGTAAAATAACTTATGGCTAATAAAGTAATGTTAATTATGGTTATGTAAGAGTAAATGTGAAGTTTACAAACCATGTTCAACAGATGTGCGGCGCTACGACTTATCAGAAAAGTATTACATGGGGGGAGTTATTTTCCATCCATTCCAACGTTTGGACTTGCTTCAAGCTTTCGGCAGACCCTGCGTGTGCTCTTGTTTACCTCCCCATTACGCATAGGATGTTCTGGAATTTATAAATACCAAAACATGCAAAGTCTACGGTTCTGGAAATACCATACATAAAATGTTCAAACTTTCACATACGTTTTAAATTAATGACTGCAGCATGTTGCTAATATCAGACGTCAAACAGACCATGTTCCACTTCCCTTCGCTTGTGCCGCACGTTAAACGAACTGTGAGAGATCACAGCGAGTGCCTTTGCGGTCGACACCACGAAGGGGCCGTGGTGACTTTTTCCCGGCTCTGCAGAGGGCGGCAGCTGCTGGACAGACGCTGCCTTGTCTCATAGCATCCTCTGACCCACGCGCGGGTTTCCCTGTGACGTTGTGCGAAATCTCTCCTCGGGTACACCCACCTTGTGCTTCTTATATTCCATGAGCTCCGAGAGTCCATACACAGTCACGAGCGCCCCTCCGGCTGTAAGCAGGCTTCCTGTCACCACTTTGCGGAACGCCATGATTGCTACTTTTTTTTTGCAGACACACGCAGACACGCACACGTGTGCACACACACACACACGCGTGAAACAAAAAAATAAGCTGAGGTCAACGTAGCGCATATGAGAGCCTGGTCAAAGAGTTTAGAATGAGATATGAACACGCAAGGCATAATTTGAATCCTCCATCTTTGTGTATAAATAATTGATTATGGGATACAATATTGAGGATTAGGTAATAAACGTGACCTTGTGTATCCCTTTAGTATCCTATTCTTGGAAATCACAATCTTTCAACAAGGAAATTGTGATATTTATATTATAGACGAGTATAATATTTCTACACTACCAAAATAAGCACCAGAAACAGAATCTTGATTTATCCTGGAAAAATCCGATTAGCTTTTAAGCTCTCTTTCACAAATCTCCAGTGGTTGACTGTTTGTATAACAAGGTGTATGATTTTAGTTCATAGTAGTCTCCCATTGGAAATTAATTCAATCCAATCATGTAGAAAACAAAGATTTAAAAATCTCCGGTGTGTGACTGTGGTGACCCAGAACAGACCGTGGAACATTTAACAACTCAATGCCTGATTCGCAAATACAAAGGAGGCATTACAACGATAGACTCCGCTACCCCTAACACAATAATCTGGTTCAACCATACCAATGTAATATTTTATAGTTGTTGCTCGACATCAACATCAAACAAATGGAAAATAAGAACGTGCAGTAGTGATAACCATGTGGTAGTATATTTAACTACTCTTATACGCGGCCAAGGCAAAGCCAACCGTGCTAAACTTTAACGAGCACATAACGATAAATAATAACACTGTTTAAAAAGTATGTAAAAGTACTCCATTCCGATGTCCAGGTCAGCTGGTTATATCTGTCAGGGGCGGTCAAAGAATAGCGTGAATATTCGGCACACACCACATCAGTCATCAGAAATCATTGTCTGGTTGTATAACGCGACAAAGGCAGCATTAACCATGGTAAACTCTCAGCCGCTGCTTTGAGGTGTCAATTGGCTGCCAGGCCCACATTGGCCATTTTAACATGAATACTTACACACATAAACAATTATGTACACACACTGTCACACATAAACAGATATGTACACACACTGTGTCAGTGTAAGGAATGCGACTGTTTCACAAAATCAGACGCTTCATTTGTATTTATTGCTAGCAGTTTGTGTCATTTGAGCCGGAGAAATACAAAACGTGCACATCTAAAAGTAGATGGCTTTTTTATTTTTTTGCATTTTTTATATTACGTATTTATTCGACATGCTCTTTGACCACGTTACAAAATGTTATACTTTACTTACAAAAACACAACATGGAATTCCTTTTAATACACGAACAAGAAATTGTAATATCAAACATATCAATACATTGAGAAAATATGCGTTTAAAAACTATACTGCAAGGCCATTAATTGACAAGCTGAAATAAGACACTTCTGCTTAATCAATCAAACATTTGAAGAACAACTATCACTGCGACCATACATTCTCATTAAGTGTTGTTAAAACCGAGTACTGGTGAAAAGGCGGTAGACTTTTGATTATAATTATTTTAAACAAGTTACAGATGATATATTAATTCGTTTGAACAGTATTTACTTTATCATTGAAGAAAAACGAATGGTCAAAAATAATGTGTATGAAACTAAGCATTTAGCTGCTAAAAGGTAATTGTGATCAACGTCTCGCAGACAAAAGGTCAAAAAATGTGAATCACCCCATGTATATACAAATTATATCCGTATTTCACAGAATTCCTTTGTCAAGAGTGGCTTAGTGATGATGAAAATGCATTTCTTGGTTGATTGGCTATAGACTCCTGAGTTGAAGTCCCGGGAACACCCAAGGAGGAGTGTTTAGATGCTGTTATTGACATTAGTTAAGATAAAACATACTGTGCAAGGAATGCGTATATACCGCGCATGCATGGATTATATAACTCGTTCCAACTTACGTTTGTCCTCAGAGGTATTTAACTGGCAATACTAGTTTAACACGTAGGCTTTCGCGACCAATATAAACGTTTTTGGGTTAGATCGCGTTATTTATAAATGTGTCGTAACCCCCCACCACCCGACACGGCCAATCAGCAAAAAAAAAAGTGTCACGTTGACAAAAGACAAATAATTCACTACTTTAGCCCACTGGTGTGTTGAAGAGTGAATCCACAACATTTGCAGTTTTTGAGTACGACGTTTCGCTGGTAATTACATCCAGCATCATCGGGCAATTCGCCAGAATGGTGAAGCCCTCACTTGCTCCCGGTCTTAAATAGAGCAGCAGGGTGACGTCATCATTCCAACACACCGGTGGGCTAAAGTAGTGAACTATTTGTCTTTTGTCAACGTGACACTTTTTTTTTGCTGATTGGCCGTGTCGGGTGGTGGAGGGTTACGACACATTTATAAATAACGCGATCTAACCCAAAAAACGTGTATTACTGGCAATAATAGTTTACATTTCAAACCACAGAAGGTAACGTCACCACAGCATAATGACGGGTTCCGTCGAGCAAGGAATGACATCATCAGGAGGAGATGCTTCCCCTTTTATCGCTGGATTTTGTCTCCAAGTGTTTGGAAACCCTTTGATCAGTGTGGCCGGTTTTTCTATTGAGTAAGTCCCTAATAGCAAGGACACTTTATACAGTACTACAGTTTGGTTCAAATTGTAATCATCCTTCCTAGAGTTATTGTGCCCACCCCCCCCTCTCCACACCGCCACCCACTCTTCAAACAGATGGACGGAGATGTGCATAAAAATGTCGTATTTATTTGGTGACCATGACTTATACAGGCTCAAGGGGCACCTCGTGTCACTCAGATTTCGGACAATGTTTAAACACACCATGTAAACCGACTATGATAAATCACCTCGTGCATGGAGAAGCAGGGCCTTTCCCCATATTAACTTCCATGTTGCACACTGTACACATGTCGAACACACACCAAATGTTCCCTTATTAAGTTGAAATATCCGCCTGGCGTATGTTCAGGGGCGAAGACATTGCAACCACTGTTTTTAACAGTACTTGATTGTTTATTACAGCAGTTGTATTGTGCGGGGATGGATGGAGAACAACGTGCACCGTGTTTTACAAGTTGTGGATTCACAACGGAGTGTGCAAGGCTGCTGAAAAGAAATCTACATTTCCCACTCCCCTACCAAAAAAGACTCGCTCAGTGCCCACGATACCTACAAAATAGACAAAGATTTCCCATATATCATAAACAGATTGTTAGGGCAAGTGAAGGCCGGCACGGCACACGAGGAGGTGGATGGCCAACACCAAGCCAGGCCGCCTTTGTCTCGCCAGTGGCAATGTTAACACACTATACCAGGTACTCATTTGAGGCTGAGTCGACCTAGAGGAGGCCCAGGACCGGTTCAAATAATCGCCACTGATGTTGGCCGTGGGCGGGAAATCGAACTTGGGTCGCCGAGTTCATAGCGCATTGCGCTAATCACTACATAACCACTCCCCACATGATATATATCACAAACTTGCCAACCCTAAAGACCTAACAACACAAACCTCAATGCATTTGACAATAACGCTGCCTTAAAATAAATAAATTATATATAATCGATTATGCTTCAGGCTGTGGTCCTTCTTCACAGGACATAAATCGCCAATTTAAGCAGCAGGCTCTTGATGGGTTTTCAATTAATTTTTATTCTCTACCGAATTTCAAAGAGTTTAAACTAAACGCTGTTTTTGTTTTAAAAAAATTGCTTTTAAATATTGGTATGTGGTAAAATGACGGATTTAAATATCGGCAGCATACCACTTAAATCAGTCCGGTTGGTGGGCATTGTTTACAGCATGTTTTATATAAACATTCACACTGCAGTACCGAATAAAATCAATATGCAAGGTAACTACGGGGAATATTAGCTCATTTAGTCTCTGAGTACATGTCCATTTTAGAAATCAGCAAATCTACTCCAAGCATAAAAAACATAAACTTAGAGGCATCATTACACGGAGAGCATCGTTTACATTAGCCCATTATAATAGGACTGTTATTTTTATTTTATAGTCAACCTTTTGTTAATCAACTGCCAGAATAACCCGCGTGTCAATGAGTGTCTTCAATTGTCCAATATTCCCCCATCACCCCACCACCCCTGCCCCCCAGCTGTGAATAAATGAAGTCATGATTAAGGTTCACAATTAAACTTAAAAGAAAAGTCTCGCCAAATATCTCTTTTGTATTATAGATTTTTTTTAGCTCTCGTTTGAACTTTTGTTCTCTCCATAAGCCTAAATGTAACACTAGCTGCGTGAAATCTAAACAATGAATTTTCAAAAATCTAAATAATCAAATCTTCTTTGGTGTTCATTTTGAGTGTACGAACCAGTTTTAAGTGATTAATGGATGATGCATCACTATGTGCCAAGTGACCAACCAGCTCTATGTTTGTTTCAAGAATCGCGTCAAATTTTGTACTTCTGTTAATTTTTACAATTGTTCTGACAAATATCGTTTTCCACGTTCGGCCACGTGTTGAGCACATCTTCTCTCCAGATTATGCACCGTGAAAAAAAAAGTTACATGCTACGGTTGTTTCTGCCTTCATACATCTCGTACCTCACTTTGTTGGCACACTTTGTTCGGTGTTAATGATGTTCTGTTTTAGACCTCCCCCAGGTCTCCCTTGAAAAAAAAGACGCGTTCGTGTTCATCGGCTCTCACCTGGTCATAAAATTCTCACCTGGTCATAAAGTTCGTGCACGACGTGTGTGCCACGTTTAAGTGCCACCGCCACACAGCGTTGTTTCAGAGGTAAACTGATATTTTTGAGCCCTTCAGCATATTCCTGACTTTTGTAAATGGCAGATTAATGTATTTGGAATAAGCAGATTATTCTACCCTTAACAAATATATAAGACACTCCTGATAATACCCCCATTGAGGTATTAACTAATACAGCTACTCTATAATAAAGAACACACAACTGTGCACTCTGTGAATTACATCTGCATTTATGTAACATATGTAAACAAATATCACTAATTCACAACTCAACCGCCACCCATTGAGGGCAATACATTTGCATTTTCAAATGGTTAAAATGCTGTTGTTGTTGGGTTTTTGTTATTTTACACGCAATTGCTTTTTTTTTACGGAAAAAAAAGCATTAACATTTTGCGCTTTGAACATCGACCATGGGAAAGTAAACACCGTACTTTGATCATATTTCAGGAGCCAACAAGAATTGGTGTCACAACTCTTCCACAATGGCGCTTGGCAACCTCAATTCTATTTCAGCGCTAAATATCCAAGCGTAATTTCATCCGAGAGGCGTTTAGTCGCTAAGAGCGTTTCTTAGCGTTTCTTAGCGACCCCACTGCCCGTGCCAACCGCCTTAGATTTAAGAATTGTGCTACGTGCAAGCCTCGCTACCTTCCGTCTACCGATAAAACTAATCGCTTCAATCAAAAACGAGCAGCATCGTACGACTGATTCAGTAAGCATTTTTGTTTCAACCATTGCATGCTTTATGTGCAAGCATCTAATGCAAGAATAATTTACGCATATGCAGTCCATGGGACTAGTGCTTAAAAATGCGCCAACAAATCTGACAATGTCTCTTTTCCGTTATTTTACCACTAAACGAACCGAATTTCAAACACAAATTTAAGTTTGTTTTAATTGATATATTTAACTCAGAGATAAGTTAAACAAAAAAAATGTAAAGCTATAATTAAATAATTAATTACTATTAATGTATTGATTTATATTATTTAACAGCTGCCATGATTAACTATCCTTCTAATAAACTAAAGCCAATAAGTCCCCTGACAAGATGAAAGAGATGAAACAGGAAAATATTTTATTGAAATGCTATAAAAGACACGCATTCCACTAAACATGTTAATAACGTTACCATACAAGGATGAGATTTCCGCCGCAGGTCACATGATGACGGACACACACACACACAAAGAAAACAACATTTTGCATTCCTATTTATTATTCATTCATATGCAATGATTCACAGACGCACGGACCCGCAAGCGCCCACCGCCGCTTGCGTGCGTCTCTCTCTCTCTCTCTGTGTGCGCGCGCACGCACGCGCGTGCACATCCACCGCCTTTCCATTGCGTCCCCGACCGCGTGGACAAGGCACCCCCCGAACCAGCCCCCGTGCGGGGATGCGCGCCGATTTTTCCATGACGCTCGTTAGCGGATGAAGTCATTCATAAGCTGGAACTAACCCTTCTCAACCCCTGCCTGCTAACGCGCAGCTCGCGCACGGCAGCGCGCAAGGCGGGGGTGCGGAGGACGGGGGAGGTTTCGAGGAAGCACGCAGGGGAAGTGAGAAACAAGGAGTCCGGGCGATCCAGGAGCGAGCGCAGCGAATGCGCTCGGCACGACTCGGTGTGAGCAAAAGGACCCTTCCGTTCATTGAAGCCAAGCACGACGCACTGATTTGGCCACGCTCACAATATGAAATTTGTAGGGGTGGGAGAATGAGAGAAGGGTTAGGAGGTGGTGTAGGGGGGGAGGGAGGGAGGGGGGCCTCAGGGAGATGACAGTGTGAACCCCAGCACTGCGAGCTTGTTTCCATGGAGAAGATAGAGTCACCAAACACAATTACACAAGCATCTGCTACAAACGAAGCACGGACAGCCGCACCGCCGCCTCGTGCAGCAGCAGCAGCCTGCGCGCCCGAAGTTCGGTGCAGTTTTAGAAGACGAGCGAATGGTTCTCAGAAAAAAAAACACAACGTAGCCAGCGAAAATCGGGAAACTGTGTCGAGCAGACACGAGGAAACACGTATAGGTATAAATAGCAATAGATATAGTCGTGTAACAAAACTGCGTTCACAGTTATACGTTTAAAAAAAAAGCTTTGTGGTAAACATGACCTCATTTTGCACTTTTACTATTTCGCTATGCGGCGTGCTATACATAGATTCTTTTTTAGTCGTGATGGGGTGGTTTTTTTGTTCCTCCAAAAAGGAAATGCACGGACGAGGACGCACACGGACACCAGAGTAACACGCAAACGATTATCTCTCACGGCTCGGCAGTGCGTCGAGTGCACACAGGAAGCAAGTGCATACTTGCACGCACACACATCCACGCGTCGCTCTGGCACTGTAAGCGGTGGAAGGAAGTGATCTTTTTTTTTTGCAAATGTGCAATTGCGCAAGAGCTCTGGAAGGATAGCACCTTTGGCAGAGGATGCGCAGCATAAAGCATCTCCCCCGATACCAATTCCCGCGACGCAGGGTTCAAATACGTGCAACTCACGGACATTCGTTTCCAAACCTCTGACCTAACCAAGGCCATCCAATTGCCTGCGTCAGGTGAGCCCAGCTGGCACAAAGCATGGCTTGATGGGGGGGACGAGGAACCCAATGGCAGATTGCAGTTGCCAAATCTCAGACGATGGGCCACACAATGCACCACTGCCTGCTTAAATCATTCACTGGAAGTATTTCAGAAATTCAATCAGGCTACTACTGAAGCCATCCAAATGGCTCACTAACCTTGACCTGAACATATAAATGTTGTTGATCAACCCACCAAAACTACCAAAGGAGAAGAGACTTGAGGAAGGTTCTAGTGGACCACAACGACAGATATGGCTGAAGAGCTGCCCTCATCGTTGGCCAACGGGGCTGAAAGGACAGGCCAGTCAAATGATCAGCTGACCTCATGCAATAATATGACTTTTGGCTCAGAAGAAGCTGCTGTCCAATTGCACCTCAAATTGTATTATTCCCGTACTTCATTGTAGTGCTCGCTTTCAGCATCTGGATTGTCAAGCAACTCCCACTGTAAATATAAAACCCACAAAAAGCATACACAACAAAATCTACAGAATTCATAAAACCACCTAAGTTTGATTCCACACTTCCCAAGGGCCTCCTAAGGTCATGCAACTGTACAACTCGGGACCGCAGAGAATGCAACATTTGTTGGAGTTGGTCTTTAAGTGTCCAGTGATACTTTTGCATTTTGCCACCATGGAAAAATAAGCGAATTGTATTCCAAACTGTAGTCTACATTTCCGTCAGAAGCTAATCTCTCTCTTCCGAACACAAGTTTGCGTTTGACTCATGCAAAAAAAAATAGTGAATGAAGACCCCTTAGTTCCGAAAGCGTAGGCAGTTGATTTCATAAAAGAGAATTGATGGGAGTCATGAACTAGCATCCACTGCCAAGCATCAACACAAAAAATGCATCAACAAGAGCCTCATACAAGCAAAGACACTACAGTGGCACTAATGTTCCAATGTTCCAGGACCACACTCCGTATAGCTTGTTTAAAGTAAAGAACTGGGGTGATATTTAATTTCGCTATGACACAGAAACTATTGTACATCTCTCTACAAGTATTTGGGGCTTGGCAGAGGTAAATACCAGTATTCATCTGAATTACGTGTAAGGAATGATAAATACAGAATAAACAGCCACTTTGTCGAATTGAAATTACCGAATACATTTGACAACCGGAGGTCCCAGTAGCATCACTTGCGCATAAAGCATTGTATTATAACACAGCACAATGCAACGCTTAAGTTTGCGGACTGCATTGACGCTGTTGATGTGTTTGGATACTTGGCACAGCAACAGTACAAAGAATCCAATGTGGCTCCTTCAGTTCCCACCTATCAACATGGTGCTCGTTTCATAGTAAAAACAAAATAAATATGCACAACTTTGTTAATTTACTGAAAGATGAAGGCCTTCCCACAACCATTGGTCATGAAGGGGTTAGGGCTATACTTAACCACACTGGACAGCATAGGTGAGGGAAGAGGGAACCAGAACATTCAGATATTACTTGCCAACAATGCTCGTAGTGGCCGGGAATCGATCGCAGGTCGAGCGCAGGGCGCTAACCACTGATAACATGCTCCAAAACGCCACCCCAACACTTGTAAAAGCATGGAATGACTGATAAAAGAGTAGGATGAAAGGCTACATGTTGACCGTGAATGTACAATAGGACATTACAGGAAATACTTGGAAATCATACACCATATGAAGTCGAGACAAACAGAGTTTATGCAAATTCCAGTGCTGCATAATCAAGACCACAGTTAGGTCCCTATAATTTGCGAGTTGTATGTATATTGAACTTCTTTAGCACCCTATGTATCCAACCGTGCCAATCGGAGGTGTAGAGTCATTATGATAATGTTAAACTTTGCCACATTAGACAGACTAACCATAACATTTTGCTGCAATGTATCTACGCTCAGAAATTATGTTGCAAACGTTATATGGTCAATGTTACACGATACCCCATACAAGTGCCACCCATGCAATGCTTATAACCCTCCCCTCCCCAAGATGACACAAACACTGTGTGCTAATTCAAAGATCATGTTTTGTACATTTAAACTCAAATTTGGCAACACCAGAGGGATGGGTGGTGCTTCTTCCCATGCTGTATGGACCTACAGATCGCTGTCCATCAACATTTTTTCACAGACTACAATGCAGTAAAAAAACACGTTTTTTTGCGAAAAAAATAAAATCTGCAACAGTTTTGCAGACCTACCCACAGCCTTGAGAAGACCATAGGTTGGGGATCACCACCCTAAAAGAAAAACGTGAAGATTCTCATGCCGGACGCCCCTCAATCACATGACCCGACCCACGTGCCCTCAGTTTTGCCTGTATATCTAGTGCCGTTGTGTTAACTCACCCAAGTGACATTCAATGTGGCTGGGAATCGGCCCTAGGTCACCATAGTGAAGAAAATAATTTTATAATACATGAGGAGATTGTGTTTGTTTCTGTTTATTTATGTGTATCCTGAAATGCTTTTCGGTATTTTTTCCTCATTGGTTAATTTTTTCGTCGACAATTTGTATAGCATTGGGCCAGGTTTCTATTCGTCCCACATGGTTGTGGCCACATTTGCAGCCAACATTTCAACTGATGGGAGAAGGCTCAAAGCGAGCCTGAATTGTGTACAAGGGGCCTCTGAAGACCGCGGACACCTGTGGTAAAGGGTGCGACTGCACCCCGACCACAACACGCCAGGGTGCCAGGTATATCAAGCCTCGCCCCGTTGGCTGTTCCAGGCATGAGCAGTGCAGTGGGTGCTTGTTCCAGGCTTGCGGTGGACCTGGCTGACACAGGGATCTCCCGAATTCTCGACTGCGGGTCAGATATAGTGAGACCCAGGTGACGGAGCCAAGTAATGCCGAAAATACAAATGCTGTTGACTTTGTATAAAACTGGTACTCATCGTATTCACCCTGGAGGAATCACACACCACGGAGATGGAGCAAAAAGATCGGTCTATGTGCAAGTGTGAGATGGATGGGAGCAGCCCTGGGCCATGATGGACAACAACAGTATGGGGAGACATTCACCCAACAGTACATAGACAATGGCCAATGACGATGATGATGCGGCTCTTAATACTATGCCACTTAATAATAAGGTTTTTCCCCTTTTTTTCTGACAACAAAACTGAAATCTTTTTTACAAGGATTCATGTCTGCATTAACGACAATACTTTCAGTCAAAATGCAAACAAAAACCACACTGATAATATATGCATTGTCCTTGAAACTGATTGGTCCACACCAGAGACAGCTTTCTTTAGAGCCTTGTCTCAATTGGTGCTAGACCAGATGACGCCAAAAGGCGTTCGCTCAAAGACAATGCACTATCAAAGTAATGAGGGCTCGGGTCAAGCATCTACATCATTGGACCTCCTTTGCCAGTACCAAAATATAAACAGGTCCTTGCAGGGTGGGCTGGTAGGAACATTTGAATTTTGTTTACACCCAACAGCACGAGATTTCACTTCTGAAAGGGGACGGACGGACGCATTAATCTATTGCAGGCTGGTACACTCAGTTTACAACTTCGTTCCTACCAGTATAACAGGATTTTTCCCCTTTTTTATGGCAACAAAACTGAAACCTTTTTTTACAAGGAATCATGTCTACATTAACCACAATACTTGCAGTCAAAATGCAAACAAAAACACACACTTTGATAATATATGCATTGTCTCGATTTAAAGCTTTCGTGACTGCAGGGATTCATCTTCTTGGTTCTTTCGGTAAAGTCACGTAGAATGGAAATAATAAAATAATAAAAACAAAACATAATAAAATAAAATACCGAAAGAACCAAGAAGATTTTTCGATTTAAAGCTTTCGTGACTGCAAGGATTCATCTTCTTTGGTTCTTTCGGTAAAGTCACGTAGAATGAGAATAAAAATAATAAATTGATAAAATAAAATAACACAATAATATTCTCACGACGTTTCGGCCACAACACAAGCGGCCTTCACTCCAGCGCTGTCCTACCAGACAGTCTCGTCCCTTCACCTGATGAAGGCCGCTTGTGTTGTGGCCGAAACGTCGTGAGAATATTATTGTGTTATTTTATTTTATCAATTTATTATTTTATTCTCATTCTACGTGACTTTACCGAAAGAACCAAAGAAGAAAAAAACCAAGAAGATATGCATTGTCCTTGAAACTGATTGGTCCACACCAGAGACAGCTTTCTTTAGAGCCTGGTCTCAATTGGTGCTAGACCAGATGACGCCAGACATGAATCCTTGTAAAAAAAGGTTTCAGTTTTGTTGCCAGAAAAAAAAAGGGGGGAAACCCTATTATTATATTTTGGTACTGGCAAAGGAGGTCCAATGATGAACTATGCCACTTTTTACGATAACATTTCAAAAACCCCAAATGGGTTTCCTGATCAAACAAGGATGGGAAGGGATTCCTCTGAAGTCCATGGATCTGAGCTGATGGCTAACATTCTACATTCCTATGACGGGACAAAGTAATTCCATGAGACCACTCTTGACTTCCCACACACAGGTACTCATATTCTTAGCTCTTTCGGTAAAGTCACGTTGAAGGGAAACAATAAAATAATAAAATATATATAAAACAAGAAAATTCTCACGACGTTATTATTTTGTTTCCCTTCAACGTGACTTTACCGAAAGAGCTAAGAATATGAATTACTGCAGTCACGAAAGCTTTAAGTCAGGTACTCATGTTACGTTAGCTCAGTTTCTTGAGCAGCCAGCGACCTGCTCTCCCTCCGATGGCGATCAGAAACTCGCCACCTGCTTAGAGGTTGTGCACTCTAGCCACTAGACCACCTGGCTGGATATATATTTTTACCATCCTATTTATTCAAATCATTAGGGGGGGGGTGCTGCTGTGGTGTAATGGTTAACACACCAGACTTGCAATCCGGAAGTCACCAGTTACATCTCATTCCACTGGTTCGATGGAATGTTATAAAACATGCTTTAAATATATAAACTACACAGAAATGTAGACTTAAAGCTTTCGTGACTGCAGGAAATCATATTCTATGGGTTTTTCTGTAAAGTCACATAGATAGGTTAAAAAATAATAACAAAAAACTGCAGTGTTTTGTTATTTTATTTTTATTTGAAACTATCTACGTGACTTTACCAAAAGACCCAAAGAATATACAGAAATGTATCAATCTACTGCTGCATGAATGCCTCTCCACACCGTACTGTTATGAGGGGCTGTTTGACTGTACTTCACCACACTGTTAAGTGTATAATTGGTGAAGGGGCAGGGGAACCCTGGAATGCTTCCGATATCATTCGACGATGAGGGTAGCAATGGCCAGGAATCAAATTCAGTTTCCTAGGTTTCGAATCCAGTGAGCGATAGCGAAAGGGAAAAAAGAGAAACAATTTATGTTGAACTTATTTCGCACAATGTTTCCAACCGTGATAATTGAAGGTGCAAGGGAAGGACAACAAACTAAACACAAAAAGCATTTCTAAATAAATAACAAATTTAATATAGATTCAAGAGTGCACAGCTCCAGTGGTTTCCTAACATCGGAAGGAAGAGCGTTCTAGATGCCCGCAGAAGTTCACCATATTGTTTGGAAAAACAAAACAAAAAATAAAAACGTATTGAATCGATAAGTGATTCTGAACCGTGACGATGAATCAACTTTCTGGCAGGAGCGACATGGCGGTGAAGCATGGCATGCCTACTCATTTGCATTCACTCCCATTTGAGAATCACTACCACAGCCTTCTCTGCACCAACACCTTTCGCAACGGAATCTGCTCATAGATTGTATTATTTCGTCTACGTGTACAACAATTTGACAAGAGGTTCAAAACTGACCCTCTTTCAAAACCCTGTACAACATTTGGTACATTTTAAGCACACAATGTCAATATACTCAATTTGTCGTGCGTTCGTTTACGAATTCACTCCAGGGCAATACGTTATCAATTGTCTTTTTTTAAATGTTCATCATTCTAAGTTCATGCGTGCTTCTGCCTGTGTGCAGCGATTTGTTCAGTTGCTCTCTTTAAATTCATTGGCACGTGAGCGCTTGTATACCAGTGTGAGGCACAATATCAAGTATTAAATAATAAGGATGATAGCTAGAGAAGGCATTTTGACAGAACTTGACAAACACGCTGTAATGTAACAAAATATATGAATGGATTGATTCATTTAAAAAAAAAACTTTCAAAAACATGTTCCGGCAGGCACCAGTGTCGCAGTTGATGCGGCTGCGAGACACTGAGGGGGCGGTGCCTCTTTTGGCACCCATAGAGACATGCCTCGCCCACGCACCCCACAAAACACACACGGTGCAACCCACAGCATTATGACACATGCAGGGGAACGCACTCAAAGGGCGTTAAAACTTGTACAAAGTTCAAATTGTTCACCATCACACTACAGTGGCGTACTTGTGGTACGTGCCTTTTACTTTGTTCATCTTTATCATGAGCCCCACGCTGCAGCCTTTTTAATTAAGTCCTTCTGTTATTCTGTAGGACATGACCAATTTTTTTGTGAAAATGATTGTTTTTCGCTTAACAACTGTGGATATGTGTAGGTGGAGCACAACTGGAAAACACATCAGAGAGCACCAGTGACGTGCGGTGAGGTCAATGGCTGGGGAGGCAATGGCTAGTGTCAGCCAGATTCACACAGAGGAAGGCGTGGCCTCACGGAGGAGGCGTGGCCTCACGGGGGCGTGGCCTCACGGAGGGGGCGTGTCCTCACGGAGGGGGCATGGCCTCACGGAGGGGGCGTGGCCTCACTGAGTGAGGCAGATGTGATAGTTGCCTCCCCTGGTGCTTTTTCATTGCAGTTTCATGACAAGACCAGCAAGCCTTAATATCTTTACACACATACGTGAAAAAAGTTACCTGGAGAATGGAAGGCGAGAACATGAAATGAAGGGGTCTACAAACATCACATTGGTGACATACTGAGATAGTCACAGGCACGCGCTTATTGCCCGCGCTCCATACAGTTACTGAGGTGTTGCGCAATCAGAGGGGAGGCTGAGCTCGTCGCTGCCTCACCTCTCGTCTCTTCCTCTATTTGCAGCGGAGCTCCGCAAATTTGGCGATTTTGACTACAAAAATGATTGGAATCGTACAGAAATGACATTTATAACACAGATACGTGGGAAAATCTTAATATTTATTTAATTTGACTGTTCTTTTTTTTTACTTTTCGTAACAGCTATTTTCATTGGAGATGACAGGTGAGGCTCTGCCTCCCCTGCCTCCCCCGACCGCACGCCCCTGGAGTGCACGTATCTATTCTTAGGGCAGCTATTGGAAGGTAGACCGCAGTCAAAAGTTACAATGAAATGGCATACAGGAGCAGCGTGGAGTGATTTTTTTTTACTGAACTTCACAATGAAAGGAGTTATGAAAAAAATTGCCAAAAGGATAACTTTTTTTTAAAATCAGAAACATGCTATGGACACAGACGAGGAATACGGTACGAAGGCTGAAAAGTGAACAAGAAGCGTGGAGAGGTGCATGCCTGTAATTACACTGTTAAAACAAATAAGAGGAGAGAACTTACCCATTGTAAAGACACAAACATTGACCGCTAACAAAATGTAAGTGAGCGTATGCAGGGCAGGTGGTGGTGGAGACTAACGGAGGAGTGGCAGTTAAAAAAGGAAGCACCCTGCCCAAGAGTAAAGCCACTGCCGAGATGGAGTGGTGAAATCAGCTCTTACGCTCGAGACATAAAGATTGTTGCATTGCGGGACCGTGAGGCATGGTGACGGTATGTGGATCATGCACCCTACTAGTACTGTTTTGGCAAACAACATAATAGTCTGCCCCTCTCCAGAAGAATGTGGAATTTCCACCACTTAACCAGAACCACCGAGTGGCGAGCAACGCCTTGATCTCATTTCATTAGGGAGACATTGTGACTTCTAACCAATTAATGCACTGTACATGAAGAGTGCTACAAGGTGTGAGCCTGATTTAAACAAAGGTATTTCTTGCAAGGGAGACCCGGGGGAAACAGCGAGAATAAAAAAAACAAATCTTCATGATTATCTCCATATATATAAAAGGTAAAGTTGTGAATGTGTGTCTGTTCAAAATGTTTAGCGTACTTCACGACATGCAACAAAATGGAAATTTGCCATGTGGGTACTTTCCAGATTGTACATCATGCAAAAATTATAAAAATACACTTTTTTTTAGGGGGGGGAGCTCAATAATGCATATATATTTTGCACGGCAAGTGAGCTGTGACGTCAAATCTGTCACGTCACCCGCGCGTGTGGAAGCGTAACGCATTGTAGTGTAGTGGTTAACGCGCTGTGTATGTGTCTGTGTGTCTGTGTGTGTGTGTCTGTGTGTTTCTGTCTGTGTGTGTCTGTCTGTGTGTGTCTGTCTGTGTGTGTCTGTCTGTGTGTGTCTGTGTGTGTGTCTGTGTGTGTGTTTGTGTGTGTCTGTCTGTGTGTCTGTCTGTGTGTGTCTGTGTGTGTGTCTGTGTGTGTGTCTGTGTGTGTGTGTGTCTGTGTGGAAGCGTAACGCATTGTAGTGTAGTGGTTAGCGCGCTGCGCTACGAACCCGGTGATCCGAGTTCGATTCCCGCTCATGGCCACCACCAGTGATGATTACTTTAACCGCTCCTGGGCCTCCCTTAGGTCGACTCAGCCTCAAACGACTAGCTGCTGTGGTGTGTGAACATCGCAACTGGGGAGACAAAGGCGGCCGGGCGTGGTGGATCCAAGTCCCGGGCGAAACCGGGTAGTACAGCTAGTTCAGTATAAAATAAACACTCATGTATTGCTGCGCGACCCAGCAGTATGTTTGCGACAAGCTTGACTGCCGATGAAGACCCAAAAAGCTTGAAACTGGTCCAGGATGTGCAGTTTAAAAAAATACATTCTGGAACACATTGTTCTTGAATGCAAATAGGGTAACAGAATAAAACAAAATATGTAATTGAATGTGGAGAGACAAACCAAGACGTGTTTTCTACATTTTCCGACAATTAATAATTACAATCAGGCTCGCAAAGGAAGAAAACAACTATAACAATTAACATGTTTAATAAATACATACAGCAATGCAGCGTTGTACTACTATACGTAATGTCCACCATGTAACGTACACGTAAATAAAAAAAAAGTGAACGCACAAAAAGCTCGCCTTACCGTAGAGTCCTGTGTATTGTCGCAGATGTTATTGTGTATCGCCAATGCAACGCACACGTAACTGTCTATGCTATTGCAGCAGATACCTTGGATGTATATAGGAAGCACAGACTGAAACGAGATAAGCTACATCACAATGCGAAAGGCCAAGTCCCTGACTAAGCGCTGGCTGTTTTATAGCGTTCGCCCAATGCGCAAAAGTGTCACAGCTATCACCCTGAGCAGTTAATCCACGCGCGCCCATCCAAGTTCAAGATCACGGCTATTTAAAGTTAGGAGCATTGAGCCAATGCAGCGCAGTCCTGTGTATTATGCGCTCAACACAAACACGGAATAATTGCATCGTTCCGCAATACTGTGGACTGCATCAACAGTTCTAAATGACATTACCGTATTCGTTGTTTAAACAAAAAAAACGTGTACATGTTTTGTCTGCTCCACCGCAATTTATAAAATGTGTATATATCGTTCATATTTAATTAATCAGGCTTCATCTATTGTTAAAACGAAAAGCAATAACTAAGCTATGGCCAGACAGCTTATTAATAGCATTACGCTATGATAATTAGACACTTGGAGCAGGATTCACGCTCAAGGGCAATTAAGGCAATTCAAGCCACTTGTGCTTTTTGGTTGCGTGTGCATTTCATTAGCCCAATTTACACCTGGAAATCTGTCACAAATTGAATGTGGTTTCACACGCATGTGTACCGCTACGAGTGGAACAATGAATGCCTTCAGAAAATAATACTTTACAGGATTATATTTTGGTGTGGGGGGGGGGGGGCGATCAGTCCAGGCCGCGGCTAACATCAGTGGCGAGTGGTATCTGAAGCAGTGCACACTGACCAGTGTGGTGAAGTATGGTCAAACCCCCCCCCCCCCCATTACCGACATGTGGAGTGAAATGGCCTTCATCCAGCAGCGAGTTGACAGGAGTGTAAAATATAAAAATATATATTGTTTAATCATTCACATATTAATACGTGTCTGCCAAAAATGAAATAAACCTTGCATATAAGACAGCTCTTTGCAGGATGTAAAGCACTGTACAGCAAAATGTGAAAGAGGTGTACGGTTAGCGGGGCCCCGACTAGCCAGATTTTGGCATTAAAAATATATACAAATGAAATCCCCAAAAAGTTAATATAATAGAATAATGTACGTACAATATACCTTACAATGTTACGTGGTACATAACGTACGAATAAAATCCACGAGAAAGCACTGCGTTGTGTGTGGTGGATATTAAAAAAATGAAGTTAAAAGTATGATAAATGTACTTGTGGCAATACGTCTGTACAATAACACACACTAGTTCATTGACAGTCGTACAAAGACAAAGACCCCCCAAACTGTTTGGGGGAAATGATGTTAGCGAGCACCTATGAAGGGCCAGCATGGTGCATAAGGGTGGTGTGTGGTCAACACCATGCCCGGCCGCCTTTGTCTTCCTAGTGACGATATTTACATATCATACCAGGTACTTATTTGAGGTCGAGTCGACCTAGGGGGAGGCCTCGGACCGGTTCAGATAATCGTCACTGGTGTTGGCCACGAGCGGGAATCAAACTCGACTCGCCGTGTTCGTAGTGCAGTGCGCTAACTGCCACGCTACGTATATAGTAACAGAGGGATGCTATTTTGTAGTTTTTACATTGATTTTAATTCGTTTTACAGCTATCTGGACTTTGACAGCGAGTGAGGCTTTGCTGTCCTGTACAGGGTGGTCCAGGTGCCTTGTGACCCCCATTTAATTATATGAAACAAAATAATTAAAGGTTTATTTAAAACACGCCCAGTTCAAACCTTTAAAACAGCCTGCCTCAGCAGCTTTCACCGCTATTGCTTTTTCTCCTGATGACGATTGCTTGTGTTGTCATCGAAACGTCGTGGCTTTTTGTTATTTTCTTTGAACCTATCGACGTGACTTTACCGAAAGACCCAAGAACATGATTAGGAAAAATATGTCAGCGTATTCTTTGGGTCTTTTGGTAAAGTCACGTAGATAGGTTCAAAGAAAATAACAAAAAAAAAACAAAAAACTACGTTTCGATCGCAACACGTTCGTCTTTGACGTCGCCCTCCGATCTTACATTAACATGCTAATCTGTCACATTAACATGCTAATCTGTCACATTAACATGCTAATCTGTCGCATTAACATAACTAGCCCCGCCCACTTTGTTCATGACCCTTGGGCTACACCCATTCGAAACCTCAGCAGCTTTACTCTTTTCGATTTAAAGCTTTCGTGACTGCAACTCCGCCCACACAGCTTCATAGACGCGGTCCTTGCATGACAGCGTTCATTCAAGCTCTGTCTTCCGGACAGACCTGTCTCTTCACCTGAAGAAGGCCACTTGTGTTGTGGCCGAAACGTCGTGAGCATTTTATTGTCTTATTTTATTTTATTATGTTATTCCCATTCTACGTGACTTTACCGAAAGAACCAAGAAGCTTTACTCTTGTTTCCTCCTGATGACGATCGCTTGTGTTGTGATCGAAACGTCCTAGTTTTTGTTTTATTTTATTTCAACCTATCTACGTGACTTTACCGAAAGACCCAAAGAATATGAATTCCTACACTCACGAAAGCTTTAAGTCAAGATTAAATATGTTAGCGGTCAATTAATTGTGGGGGCGGTGTCACAAGACATCTGGACCACCCTGTACACAAACAAAGAAAACGAATCTCCATCCTAACCGCACTCACGCATGGTTCCAGTGCCATGTTCCTGTTTACGTCACATTCAGCTGCGCCAGGTATTCACAACCATTGTATTTTAAGACTTCTTAGGTTTCGTGTAGAACATGCCAACAAGTGCTCTCTTACTGCTGTCAAAAAAAAACATGATGTCATGAATTGTACAGTGGGAAAAACATTGAGAAAAACATTGTGGAAACTGTTGACATGATACAACTCTTAAACACAAATGTTGCTAAACTGTGTGAAACATTTACTTTGCCCTTTATAGTTAACATGCTTTTCTTTTCACGTTCAAGTTACTGGAATGGCAGTTGCCCGCAATTCTACAAAATGCAAATGACAATGAAAATATTACTGTACGCAACGTGGATATCCTGAAAGATAAGATTTGGATGCAATTCGATAAATTGCATACAACGTGAAAAAAAATCGATTCTCCGATGCTCAATTTCAGGCATGTATGGTAAACAAAGAAATCAATAACTGCATTAATACACGTGAATTGTTAAGAGCCGAGGGACATAGGCAAGTCTCTGAGGGTACAACACCTCCCATTTGGTGGTTAACACGCGGTAATTAGACACTGCATAATGATTCGCCCACCCCCCTTCCCACGTGCTGCCCCCCGACAAATTGTAGCAAGTCAAGGGCACGATTTGATAAAAAAGCAATTCTTGTCTCCTCTTTAACTCTTTTATAGTTTTGCTTGTTCCATTGGCCTATATTATGTAACATTCGCATATCATGTCCATATCATATTTCCAGAATCAAAAATAACTCGGCCCTTAAACAAGTGATTCGATGCATATACAGCACCGTGAGCTTGCGAATATTAATCGAGAGAAATACATTTATCGTTACACCCCTAAAGTCTTGCTCCTCATTTAATACCGAACGATATCTGTTGCTGATGAGGATTTTTTTAAGTGTGTACATGTATAAAATTGTAAGCACTGTTCTGATGGTAAAGTGAGTGCACTAAAATGCATGCTCAGTCCTTTGAAGTCTGTGCTATGTCTTTGTTGTGTATTTTTATTTCCATGGCTGTCAAGGTCAATAGCACAGCGAACGCCTTTGATTCATAGCAACAGCCGCCATTCACCACTAAATGGTGGTGACGTCACCACAGCGCTTGTGCCAGGCTAGGTGCACTCTGAGGCTGCGTTAAGTATAAAAGTCGTGCTGACAAGAGGTCACGGGACAGACCCAGGCGTTATGGGTTGACTGCCTGCGATGACTGGCAGATGCACCACCTGTGCTCCATACTGTGCCATCTTGATGCGTGTTAGCTGCCCGGCGCTCTGGTCGTTGTTGTGAGCGTCACTTCTCTGCTATCCGCTGTTGCTGGAGGATGACTGCCTCAAACTGCCCAGTAGCATCCTTCAAGTGCCCCCTCCACAGAGACGGATCTTGACACTTCTGGTAGCAGTATCAGCGGGGCCACTCAGCTCTACATCCTGCTGTACCACATCAACCCATCTCTTCTTTAGTCCGTGCCACACCCATTTAGCACCCCCTCCCCCGCCTCTCTGTCTTGCCAAACAGAAGCTTCATGGGCATAATCACTCTGACTTGGTATGGGAACTCCTCCACTCTCTCCACAATTGCCCCATCAGTCAGAACCAATGAGGCTCAGCAGAAGAGTTATCCAACTCCTCAGAGCGAGCAGCAAATACGAGATCATTAACATACATAACATGCTTGACCAATAGGAAGCCATCCCTTGACCTCACCCGGGCATTGATCAGTTTTCCACTGTATCTGTAACAGATAGAAATTCCTCTAGTACAGCCATGGAAGCTTCTCAAACTATGTGGTCAAGAAAGGTTGTTAATAATGTAGGAGCCAGAGGACATCCGTCTCACCTAAAGGTGAACAGGGAATGGTTCCGACTCCCAGCCATGCAACCTGCTCACCATCACGAAGGTCCTTAATTATTGTGAGCAGCGGTTCATGGTTCCCGAAAGCAATGAGAATAACCCAGAGCCCTGGCCTATTGATGGTATCAGAGGCCTTGATCAGGTAAATAAAGCATAGATGTAGGTCCTTTTGAAATTCCCTACACATCTGCTGTAGCAGACATACAGGGAATATGGCATCTGTGCAGGATGGACCAGTTCTGAAGCCACATCAGGGCTCTGCAAGCCATACCTTCTTTCCTAGTCTGGTAAAACAACTCTTACATCCTCAGTGGTTGCCAGTCGGTTACACTGTGGTGTACTGTGAAATGCCATTGAGGGGAAGTCTAATAGTAATCCGCTGTTACCCTCATGGTGTGATTGCAGCCACCACAGTAGCCAACAAGGACTCTGTATTGGTGCAAGGGGCTTGTAACATCTCCATCTTGAATTAAATTACCAAATTACCATGGACAAAATACCATAATCTTGTTCTGGAGGGTCTGGCATCTGAGATGTTTACTGACAAAAACCCCTCCCCCCCACCCCCCACGAGATTTTTTCCATAAAAAGCAGAAAACCACTACGAGTACCCTCGTGAAAGTTCAAACACACTGCGGATAAAAGGCTGCAACTCCTCTGTCGGTAGCTCGACCAACACAACCTGAACGTCTATGGATAGGTCTGGTGGGCTGGTTCTGGCTCCAGTTACGACGAGGGGCGGGCCGTTCCCCACTCAGGGCAGGAAATGACCAAACAACAGGGACTGGCTCTTCTATTGAACAGAATAATGAAAGGGGCATGGTTGCATGGGGTGAGGTGTGGGAAACTGCAAGTCTCAGACTTCTGTGGGCTCGCCTCTCCATTAGTGGGAGGCAAGGAATAGTAGTGGTGGCGGTAGCTTACACAGACCACTGACGATGAAAATCTGTGGAGAGATACAGGCAAAGCTGAAGAGTCAAATGCCTCCTATGGTCTCCTTTCCCAGGGGCTGGTTAAAGTGGCCCCTCGGAATAGAGTCATCCTTTTGGGTAACTTTAATGGGTCCAAGCAAAAACATCTGCTGGATTATTATAGGGATGGGAACAGCAGATGCGGGCCCATATCCTTAACACCAGGACCTACAGTGGAGTTGATCTGCCCATTGACCATCGACTTATCTGTATGGGCCTGCCATTCCTCGACTGCCATTCTTCGACTGTGGTGGGTGTCCACCCAGGACCCCATTATTACCCAACAGCTGGTCTTGGTTAGCTGATGAAAATTGCAAGCGAAAATGTCATCATCGCTTGCAGCTGGGGTTGGCATCGTCCCCCCCCTCCTCCTCCCGATACTGATGGAAAATGGGTTAGGTTCAGGACTGTGGCTCATGCAGCTGCTTTTGCTGCATTGGGCATGTAGTCCAGACCTCCACAGAAACCCTAGCTGATAACCAGTGGTGTCCCAGCTAGCCGAAAGTGACAAGCCCACTCCGACCGTCTACTGGAAATCTCTGAAACTACTAGACATCTGTGAAAAATATATTTAGAGATCACCGGATTCCTCCAGTATAAATACATATTCTTATTCTGATATTCGAATTGTCTACACATCCCACATCGAAGAGGCTGCTCACAGTAACCTTCGCTCAGTGGTTTGAAGAACCGCACAGTGTTGCAAAGATGAGTGGTGGTTGTGGGTTGCTGAGGTGATAGAAAATGCCTCAGTAGGTTGCGATCGCAAATCACTCTTTAAGTCTATCAAAAAAGTAACTTGCGGCACCACAGCTATTACCATCCTTAAGGGAAAGAACGGTGATCCTATTTCAGAACCTCCCAAGAACATGTCTGAAGGTGTGCTGAGCATTTATGTGAGGTCTTGGGGGAGGGGAAACCCCATGGGGCAAGGGGGGATGAACCTGCTGGCTGAGGCTGCAATGCATTAAATATTGGAGGAAGCAGCCACCCCCAGTAAGTGGCTGGCTGATGTGCCATCTTTTGAGGAAGTACCAAGAGCGATCCAGAATCTGAGCACATCAACATCGAGTGTAGCACACTTAAGATTAACAAAATATTGTTCGTCCTTACATGAACATTGCCGTAAGCATGTCTTTATTAACAATTCGAGCAAAAGTTACGTGTTTAAACGGTAGCTTAAAAGTAGATGAGGGGAGCGATGGTGCAGCCGTTAGCGCATTGTGCTCAGAACCCTGCGACCGGAGTCTGCTTCCCAGGCACAGCTAACATCAGTTTTGAATGATATGTGAACCGGTCATGGGTCTCCCCTTAGGTAACCGACACTGACAAGTGAAGTGAAGTGTAATTAAACTCCCCCCGCCCTTCCCCTAGGTCGACATAGCATGTGGAAACCTTAATCCAGTAGTGGACTGACAAAGGGCAGTAAATTATAAATTATTACTATAATTATATGCATATCAACTTTAAACCAGTGATGATAATAAGGAAATGCTGAAACATAAATCTCAAGATAGTTGGAAGCTCCACCATAAGGAACTGGGGACTTGGGCAAAGCATCTAGGCAAATGCTCTGAGTATTCAGTGGGTGATCAAATAGCCCCCACTGGGAGCCCAGACGAAACATGTTGACCTTTTGTTAACAACCATCAACCTTGAGGTCCCATGCTCATCTAGGCTAACAGCTTCTTGAAGCTGTTAGCCTAGCTAACAGCTTCAAGAAGCTGTTAGCTTCTTGAAGCTGTTAGCCCAAAAAATGTCAGAGAAATTAAAATTATGGTCGTGTTTTTTACTTTCACCCACCTTCGGTACAGCGAAAAAAGAATAACACTTTTCTCACGTTTCTAAATCTGCAGTGTGAATTATAAAAACTAAAAGTAATCATGTATGCGTAAAATATATGACATGGTTCATGGTAGAGGTGGAACAATTCAGCCCCGAGTGATTTGGTTAATTGGCGCAATTAGGGAATGTGATTAAATTCAACAATGTTTTTTTTCATTAGTGTAAAATTCATGCCACTAGTGGCTGAAGGGTTACTGTGAACCCATTACATACAATGTATACACATTTAAAATATCAATTCTTACACACGATTCAAGAATTAAGACTTCCTATCGAAAAACTAATTTATCATTCCATCCATACAGAATAGTAATTGAGTACTGTATATTAAATAAGTCATCAACTTATTCGCCAATTACAATTTACCGTATTTGTTTTTTTCAAAATGTATTCAACTGAAATTAATGTTTTTATGAAGTTAACATGAATTCAGATTTTTTACAAATGTTCCTTAATTGCCAATGCTGATTATTTAAATTACACTCAACAGATTCATGATTAACAATGCCCTAAAAGTAAAAAAAGATATTTAAAAATATGCGTTTTGGGCATTGGCACTTCTTCACAATTGTATACATTTATATACCCCATATTTGCATTATTCATCACTGCACATGCTCTTTAGTAGGCATATAATGGTGCATCACTTCTTCGATCACAATCAATTTTAATGATCATGATGCATATGCAGAGTTGCAAATAGTCCAGATTTAAGTGGTAGGCTTCCTATCTTCAAACCATTTCACCGCCGTCCGGCAATACTGAAAAGTGCATTTCTAATAGCTCCTGAACAGGGAATCCACCGTGACGGATGAGACCCTCCAAGCTATGCCGCAAAACCCCATGGAGCACCACCTTGGTGAGCCATGAACCATCAGTGCGCTGAGGTGTGCCATCAGGAAGATGAAGTCCAAAAGAGCCTGCGGTTCGGATGGCATCCCAGCTGATGTATTCCAAGTTGGCAGCCACCTGCTCACTTCAAGGCTCCACAAGCTGATCCTCAGGATCTGGGACGAAAAAGACCTCCCTGGCGACCTCAGCAATGCGACCATAGTAACAATCTTCAAGAAGGGGGACAAGTCTTGCTGTGGAAACTACAGGGAGATATTTTCCCTTTGTCCATTGCAGGAAAGATTATGGCCCGTATCCTGCTCAATCGAGTCCTGTTGCTGAGGAGGTCCTGCCGGAGACACAGTACGAATTCTGCCTATCCCAGGGCACTGCAGATATGGTCTTCGCTGCCCGCCAGATAAAAAAAAAAGTGTCGGGAGCAGCATCACGAACTGTTCTTGGCATTCATCGACCTAACCAAGGCATTTGGGAAGCCCTTCGGAGTGTCTTCCAAAACCTTGGCCCACCCGAAAAGTTGACACCATCCTGCGGCTCCTGCACAACGACACAACGACATGACTGCCACCGTGCTGAGTAGGGAATCTGAATGATCGCCCCCACCTCATTCACCATCAATCTGATTATGGTCACCCTCGGCGTCCTCGGTCACCTTCGATCTGGCATCAGCATCCAGGACTGTCTTGATTGGAAGGTCTTCAACCTCGGACGTTTTCGGGCAAAGAAGAAGCGGACCACAAAAGATGTCCACGGCCTGCAGTTTGCGGACGACTGCTGCGTGGTGGCTCACTCTGCACAGGACCTCCAGAGGACCCTCGCTCTATTCAACTCTGCATGTGAGAGACTTTGCTGAACCTTGAACATCACCAACACCAAGGTCCTGCACCAACCGCCATCAGACCAGTCAAACATCCTCCCGACTATGTATGTCAATGGAAAGGCATCTTGAATGTGGAATATTTCCCTTACCTCGGTAGTTATTTATCCTAAACGGTCACCGTCAACGAGGAGATCCAATACAGAGTCCAGTGCGCAGTGCCACCTTCTACAAATTGCACCAGCTTGTCTTCATTAACAAAGATCTCCGCAGAACAAAGCTCCGAGATTACTGGGCCATTGTCATCCCAACGCTCCTCTACTGCAGCGAAATGTGGACAACCTACCGGCGCAACGTCACTGCGCTCGAGCGCTTCTATCGGCACTGCCTCCACAAAATCCAGGGCATGACGTGGACACCCTCAAGTTCTCTATGAAATGTGAAAACATCGGCCTTCAAGACTGGGGGGAGCAGCCTGCCGACCACCTAGGGCGGCGCCGCCCTATCCACCAGGCCATGGCACACTTTGAGACCCAATGTCTCGATGCCAAAGTGGACCATCACCAAAAAGAGAAAGAAAAAGGAAGCAAACCCGAAACAGTGGACAAAGCGGTACTAACAAGACGTAAAAAAGAGCATAAAAAGATGGGGAGACAAAAAACAACAGATTTTTTTATCGAATCGCAGAGCCAAATCGTGACAAATCATGAAATCAACAAGGGGTTTGGGGGGTTGATTAACACGTGCCTACTCTTTAAGGATGCTCTACCATTTTAATTCCCCCTTGGTGGCTTTAATAAACGGCAAACACCCATCTCTACAAATGATGCACATGGTAAATCTTGTGCCTACAAAACAAGTTTCTAAATCAGTGCATAAAATCAATCCCTATAATTAGTGATTTGAATACATAGAATGTTTGGACAGAGAATACACAAATGCAGTCTTTAACGGAGTCCTCAAAGAGGCCGCATCATTCATATGGTGTTTTTTATTAATCCGTGTTCGTTAAAAGCAATTGTCACACGTGAGCTAGTTGTTTCGCCAGTAATTACAACTAGCTTCATCAAAGCTAGTTGTAATTACTGGCGAAACGTCGTACTCAGATTGTAAATGTTGTGCTTGGCTCTCCAACACACCGGTGTGCTGTACTAGTGACGAACTGGCACGTTCTGTTTACGTGACAACCCTTACTAGTTGGCTGTCGGGTGGTGGCGGGTTTTAACGACACATTTATATATTCACGCGATCTAACCCAAAAAACCTCTTATGGATGATAATGGTCGTGAAAGCCTACGTGTTCAATAGTGGTGTACTTTTATAATCAATGTTACTCGCTGCATCACTAATACACGCCATGCTTTCAACACACCCATAACACCATAAATCTGCTCTTAAATATTTCATATAACAGTGAATCGACACACAGGACTTAAGCAAAAACAGTATTTTATAAACCTGACAAAGAAATGAACTGCAATTAATCACTGAACACGCTAACAGCAACGTTAAATTCACAGTACACTATTTACATCCAATTTTAAGTGATGCATTATTTTAATTATTTTAAATAATGCATCAATTACTGCAGCATATTTGGGTTATATGCTGAATGTTTAAGGTGGCATTGCTGGCATTGTCGGATCATCAACATAAATGCTGTGTTCATACTTGAGTATCTTAACAGTATCCACTGAAACATGGTATCCTTGCACCATCACATTCCTGCAATCACAAAGCAGTGCTGGTGCAATGATCTGTTTACAAATACTCATGGTCAACCCTGATCATTGAACTCAATCTTTAGACAGTCTGATTTTGAGACATCTGCAGCATTTTAAAAAACTGCACAACTCCTCTTATCTGTGGCTATTACCCATGCTTTCTGTAATCGATGGAGAGTCCACAAAATCTATTACCCATGGTCCCATTATTCCTATTATCTACGATTATCCGCAGGTTTTTTTCTCTCATCCCGTTTTGCCACTATCTGTTTTCATGGACAAGAGTACATGGGCAAATTCATCCTCTTATTCACGTGTAGCCCTGAAATTAATTACAGATAAGTTCAGCAAAATTGCAGATAGCACCACAGATAATACGATCCACAATGTTCATCTCTAACATCACTGTGAATAACAAGCGTTATCTGGTAACTTTATTGAAAGTGACACTTGGCTTTGAGTAGCTATGCAGCTTTGGCCACTTTTAAGGAGTGCCCTAACCTTGCGTAAGATGAAATGGATCTTAAACAGGCTCCATTCACTGAACAAGATATTTTACTGCCCTTTGAAAACAGGATATTCTGAATGTTCAAATAAATGTTATTTCTGTCTTTGGTGAAATAATAGGCATGTGTTCGCAAATTAATTGCTTTCCACAATTTTCGCCAACTTTGTAAATTGCTCAGTTAATGAATTACGGATAATTTGTAACACATGTGGCAATGGGCTTCTTCATCATTTACGACACCTGGACGCAAGAAACTAGGTGCAGAGTCTGGTTGGTGTCTTAGCAAGCATTTACTTTATATGCAAACGTACTTTTTACGTACAAGTAAACTGTACACTAGTTGAATATTTTGTCACAATTGAGACCTTTCCTGATACGGCTCGAGTTGGTGCATTTAGATGCTGAACTTTTCTTTAAATAGATTACTAGGTCGTTCCACACCACATAGCACTGTGGACTTTTTCATCACATTTCTTAATGGTAAACGCAGTAAGCATGCCCTCCACTACAAAATAAACCCATCAACACCATCAGCAGGGAAAGGAAGGAAACACCTTGTTTCACTACAATTTTACAAATACTGTAATACTGTTAACTTTTTTTATTTTATTGCAGTTCATGACTGAGTGGTTATTTGACCGTGACTAATATTAAAGTAAAAAAGAGACGTGTCACGCATTATTAACTCTCACAAAGTATAACATGCTCTCTCAAATAGTTTGGGTAGAAAAAAATCTAAATCAAATTCCTTGACGTGTATATTACAATGATCATATAGCTTGTAAAATTACATACCCTGAAATTACAATTACTTTATATTTTGCTTATTTTAAGACACCATTCTTTGTTTGTGAATGTACATGTCTTTATTTTTTACTTCTTTAGCACCGTTTGTAGCCAACCGTCCTAATCGGAGGTGCGGGGGAAGGACAACAAACTAAATACATGAGTTTTCAATCTATATTTAAAAGTACACAGCTCCAGTGGCTTCTTATTATCCACAGAGCGTTTCAGACGGCTACAAAAGCACATTTAAAAGCACATGATACAGTGACCATCTTTGTCCGATGGCTAGCGAAAAGCCGCTGCTAGGATGACCGGACTTTTTTCGCGTGATGGTTTATGCTCCTTGTTTGATGTTACTTTACTTTCAAGAGAAGTCGCCAAAAAGTGGCCGGGGGGGGGGTTCGAGGGGTCAGAGCACTGAGCTGCTATGTATGCATTTATGTTGAACATCTTTCGCACCATAACAGAACTATGGCTGAGAACATGAATTCGATTCCAAGGCAGTCTCATGTCATCAAACCGGGTTCTCAACGGGTTGGTCACACCATTGACTGCACGCACAAATATAGTGTTTATTTTAATTAATTTGGCTTCTTACAGCTTGAACACTTAACCATGTTTAGTTGTATTGACATGCGATAAACATTCCTTGCAGGTCTGCCCCTAGTGTGGACACAGACCTATTCAAATCATTTCGGAAGGGAGCTCTGTCACTAAATCTTCTCTGACGCAATGTGTGCTACACGACTATCGTACTATCAGTAAAGTTCTCCGTGAAAATGTAATCATGACATGACACTGATAATTCAATTAGATTAGAAGAATAAAACATAATACAAAAAAAGTGCACACAACAATCTTTTGATAACACTTCCTTAAAATATCCATTTTTTTTACTTAGCATCGTGGAAAATGCTGACAGTTTAGTTCTATACAAGGGATGGAGAAATTCCGACTCGATAATAATAAATAAGGAGGGAAGATGAAGAGTGTCGCACAATGTGCTCACGTTTTCAAAACGCCTAAAGACTATTTATCATGTAAGGATAAAGCTAGAATAATAATATACCCAAGGTTAACAGGACTTTCAATACAATAACATGGTTATTTACATCTTGACTTTGGAATAAAATACCATGGGAATTAACCTATATTATTTTTTTATGTGTAGCTACGTAAGTTTTCATATCAAACTCGTTTTTAGAGGAAAGCTGCAATTTAGTTAATTGTGTCAGTGTCCAAATCCGTTCTGTAATCCACAGTGTTTACGTAGCAAGTTATGATACAACAATTAATGTGAAAATCCATTTCATGTTTTCAATGTTACACGATTGTCCTATGCACAAAAACTGGACAGCATCTATGGCCACGGGAAAATCTAAAATTGTCCACAAGAGCAACATTGGCACTTTTCCTGCAGTAGTGTTGGATATCCTTCATCTTATTTATAGCACAAAGGAATGATGTGCATGTGACTGGTCAACATTGTCTTAAAACTCGTCTCAAGAATGGACCAGGATTACTTGCGTTGTAAAGCCCAATCAAACATAACAAAGAAGATATCCAACCTGCCCTGAACAGCATAATTAAGTACAGTATGGTCAATCAACCCCCATGACCAAAACGGCATGGGCAGGTCTTCATCCAGCAGCGGATTGAAAAATATCAATGTGAGGTTGACCACTGTCAAGTTAGATTCATTCATCAAATTCAAATTAAGATTTGCTTCCCATCTGCCATGTGTAGTTTCACGAAGATGACAACACTGGAATATACCAATTTTATAAACAAGACACTGCTGCGACTGCAAGTTATGGAGCTCTGTAACGAATGACAAAAAACACAGGTCTCACATTTAGAAATAAACCCACCCATTCATGTCAGTTAATTTATTATTAATGGTGCTGATATTTCAACTTTTGTTTGAAACTAACATGACATTATTTGTTAATACTGTATTGATGTTTCAGTGCCAGCTTGAACACTGTCTGTGCCTTATTTCTAGAATTTCATGTTTTATTTAAGCTCAGAGTGATATCTGAACTGGTGCTGAGCACCACACGCCCTTGCACCATCATCAATCCCCACTGAACACCATCGATAGGCATTATCAATCAACTCCAACAGCCGGCAGGGAGTGTGGAAGAGGCCTTCATTCACAAGTGGATTGACAAAAGACTTTAAATTATTATCATCACGTCGAAGTAAATGTCTACAAGTAGATGTATACGTAGATTGACAAAGGGATGAAAATTATTACGTAAAAGTTTATATTCATAAGTACAGTACGTGTATTGTAAAATCAAACCACAAAATCAAGAGATGATTGAACAATTGGAGAAGGGAGTTACCCCAAAACAGGAGAGAAGCAGACAAAATCGGATAAAGCACCAGAAAAATGCGGTATTACTGCCGAAATGTTGAAAGGGGTCACAGAATGTGAGAGGTGATGCTCAAGGTAATCAAAGCTGCCTGAAACAGGGAACAGCTTGACTGCCACAGGACTGAAACAAATTATCATTCACCTACATAAAAAAGGGACAGAAAGGAGTGCGATAACTCTACGGGGGTAAATCTGATGAGCATTTCAGGTTATGTATTTATCAGAATCTTACTGAATAAGAAAAATAAACTTAGAAAAATATGGGCAAATTGGTGTGGAATTTAGATTACGGAGTCTGTACTTATCAGATATTTACAGTAATACAGCCGACAGAGAAGAGTTGAAAGAGTATGGGGAATATTTATTTAATAAATTTTAAGCATGTCTATGATCCTGGCTGCGGAGAGGCTCTGCGGGAACTGCTAGACGGTTATGGCATCCCAGTAAGATAAGGCGGCTGCTTCACAACTTCTATGATGGCGTCTGCATGAATAAGATGAGACGGAGGCATGATTTGATGTTGGACAGGTATTTGTCAATGTTGTATTCTGTCTCCTACATTATTTCATGTTGTGCAGGTCTGTGGAATAGGACTTGGCTGGAGCATGTGCAGTTGTTGGAAGCCTTAGGCACCGAGGCACGCTAATGGGGTCTTAAGCAAAATTCATCACAGTTGCTAGAAACGAGACTTCTGTAGCAGGATCACAAGTCCTGGTCGGAGGAGACACGGTTGAGGTAGCAAAAGGCTTTGAGTCCTTAGGCAGTAATGTCCATAATGCAGGGGCCTGTGAGGAGGCCAAGAGGCAGCATAGGTTTTTGATGGCCAGTAGAAACGACTTTGCAAGACAATAGAAATGAGTCCAAGTGAAAACGAAAGCGTATTTGAGGCAAGAGTGTTTGCCGTGTTTCTGTACGAATCAGAGAGCCGGACCCTAAATAAGTAGCTCTAAAAGTGTTTGCTGTCATTTGAGCACAGGTGTATGAGATGGATGCTAGGAATGTTGTGGCAAGATAGGATAAGCAATGCAGAAGTCCAGAAGAGGCCACGACGGTTAAGCGTTATTAATACGATCAGGCTCTGGGAGAGCCGGTTCAGAATCAGCATCTTTATTTCGACTGGAGAAATCCGATGAGCTATGAAGCTCTTTTTCACAGATGTCCAGTAGGAGCAGATGAGAAAGGTGCAACAATGCCGAGAGAGACATTGGAGGTTCGGCGACCAAGGGGAACACCTAAGGCTAGATGGGAGGGGGGGGATGATGCTGTATGGGCCGATCTTGGGAGGCCACATGTCGACTGTGCAGCAGCTGTGGGATTTGACAGTTGATAGAAAGCGTTGACGAGGTATGGTGGCATCAACATTTATGGACATAACATCTTGATATTATAAAATGAACAAAAACATCTTATGCTTATACTTTTTCCAAAAAATGTTCTCATTTTTCACAGTTATGCAGTTAATTTATCATAAAATATTAAATATTATTTTTTACAACATTCCCACTTCAATGTAATTGCCTGCTCTAAAGGTTCCAAACAGCGTCTACTGTATATATGCTGTTTCACTGTTCTGGATTGCATTGCCGTATGAAGGTAAATTGCATCATTGCACAGCACAACTTGGACTTTGAATAGCTAAGAGTCGACAAAACAATTACCGTATTCTCCAGATTATAATACACTCTGGAAAGTAAGATGCATCCCACACTTGTGCCCGGTGTTGTACAAATCTGGTAACGTGCACACTCATACCCTACTGGATAATAAGACACACCCAGACTTTTGCTTTAAAATACAGGAGGAGAAAAGTGCAGTCTTATAATCTTGATAATATGGCAATGGGCTTGGAAACATCAACTTTCTAAAAGCACACTCATTCGCAAACAAAACATTCGTGGTAGTGCCAACAGAGCAATAAACAAACGTTCGAACAAGGTTTTCTTGACTCATGATCTGATATAGAGGACTATATAAAGGTGGTCAACATTAGCAAAATTAAATTTGTGCCAATTAAGTCGAATATTCACATTACCATTATGGCAGCTGTTTATCCCAGTCAGCATAATTAAATAATACATCGTGTAAATATTCTTCTATAACGATGACCAATGCCATTCCACAAGAGACCTTACTCAAGACTTGGCACACAGTTCCCGGAGTTAAGTATCGTAACTTGTACGACGATTTTATTCTTCAGCATCATCATCCATGATCAATCTACGACTGGATGAAAGCCTCCCCAAGTTGTCGCCATCTCTCACGGTTCTATGATATAATAATCTACCTTGCACCTGCACATCAGCCAATTTCATCACTCTATATCCTTAGTGAATGTCCTCTCGAACACAATCAATTTCATTGGCTGCAGCTGGTTGGATGGGCATGCGTTAGTTGTATCTGTAGGTGTTTGGGTGATTTGTTTCGCCTATCCTGTACTTTGCACTAGAATTATGTTGTTGTACTGTTTGATGCAATAACGTTCTTACCTGCCCCTATTAGATATCTGTGAAGAGCTTTATAGCTCATAGGATTCCTTTCAGTATAAATACAAATTCAGATTCTGATTTTGACTTTATCACTTTTCTTGCCACGTGTCCTTCCCAAACCCACTAACTTTTTCCTGACGATTAGAAGTTTATCTTTAACCTGCGTAAATTCTCTAATCCATATATTCCTCTTTCTGCACCCCTAATGTGATTCCATAAAATATATATCCATGCAATTTATTTAAAATAATTTAATATATTCACACAGAATGATACATTTGGAGGATACTGTTCATACATAAACAAAAACTGGAATCCTGACACACTTTTGCGAGAATATTATTAATGAGAGTGTTACAAACTTGTTCACAACATTTGGCTTATCTCCACGAATTGCTTGCAAAACCGGTTTACACATGCACTTCAAATATTTGGATAACTGACACTGCCAAAGTATGTTCTGAGACGATGCCAAAACACGTCTATGTTTTGTTGAACAAGCCGAGATTAAACATTTTAAATTAATCTGAAGAACTTTGGTGATACAGTGTGCCATCGGAGTAAAGTTTTCAATCAGTGTGTATTGCCTGATTTAACCTATACTATACATGGGAAACATTGACACTGATAAGGACACGTAACAAAAACATTAAAGTACACAAAGTATGGAAATATGCATGCTGGTAAATACATTGAGAGGCAGAAAGAATAACACATGGATCACATAACGAATGCAAATTAGAGACATTCACATTGACTCTTGACAAAAGCACTTGGGCAGGACCCATTGTTAGAAGGGAAGATGGCCCGATGGACGAGAATGGTGACAGTGACAGCCAATTAAAGAGAACACGGTGGAGAGGATGACCACCATAATTAAAACAGAACCATTAGATTCAAAGCATGAAAAGTTTAACAAAATTACGTACGAAATAAAAGACATGAATACCGCAATAACAATGAGCCCATTACTCAATGATACTGTTTCGAGAATGGTCAAGTCCAAACCCACAATCTCGAGAGATTACACTTGTAATTTTGCCATAGCTTCCCTTAAGTTGGTTTAGTCGATTTCAAATAAAGACACACGGCCATGAACCCTATGTTTTACTGGCACAAAGTACATAAAACCATTACCCCCCAAAGTCTCTTGTTTAACCCATCTATCTGTGACGTTTACACATTCATAGAGGCTTACAGTGAGGGAAAAAAGTATTTGATCCCCTGCTGATTTTGTACGTTTGCCCACTGACAAAGAAATGATCAGCCTATAATTTTAATGGTAGGTTTATTTGAACAGTGAGAGACAGAATAACAACAACAAAATCCTGAAAAAAGCATGTCAAAAATGTTATCAATTGATTTGCATTTTAATGAGAGAAATAAGTATTTGACCCCTCTGCAAGCATGACTTAGTACTTGGTGGCAAAACCCTTGTTGGCAATCACAGAGGTCAGACGTTTCTTGTAGTTGGCCACCAGGTTTGCACACATCTCAGGAGGGATTTTGTCCCACTCCTCTTTGCAGATCTTCTCCAAGTAATTAAGGTTTCGAGGCTGACGTTTGGCAACTCGAACCTTCAGCTCCCTCCACATATTGTCTATGGGATTAAGGTCGGGAGAATGGCTAGGCCACTCCAGGATCTTAATGTGCTTCTTCTTGAGCCACTCCTTTGTTGCCTTGGCCATGTGTTTTGGGTCATTGTCATGCTGGAATACCCATCCACGACCCATTTTCAATGCCCTGGCTGAGGGAAGGAGGTTCTCACCCAAGATTTGACGGTACATGGCCCCATCCATCGTCCCTTTGATGCGGTGAAGTTGTCCTGTCCCCTTAGCAGAAAAACACCCCCCAAAGCATAATGTTTCCACCTCCATGTTTGACGGTGGGGATGGTGTTCTTGGGGTCATAGGCAGCATTCCTCCTCCTCCAAACACGGCGAGTTGAGTTGATGCCAAAGAGCTCCATTTTGGTCTCATCTGACCACAACACTTTCACCCAGTTGTCCTCTGAATCATTCAGATGTTAATTGGCAAACTCCAGACGTGCATGTATATGTGCTTTCTTGAGCAGAGGGACCTCGCGGGCGTTGCAGGATTTCAGTCCTTCACGGCGTAGTGTGTTACCAATTGTTTTCTTAGTGACTATGGTCTCAGCTACCTTGAGATCATTGACAAGATCCTCCCGTGTAGTTCTGGGCTGATTCCTCACCGTTCTCATGATCATTGCAACTCCACGAGGTGAGATCTTGCATGGAGCCCCAGGCCGAGGGAGATTGACAGTTCTTTTGTGTTTCTTACATTTGCGAATAATCGCACCAACTGTTGTCACCTTCTCACCAAGCTGCTTGGCAATGGTCTTGTAGCCCATTCCAGCCTTGTGTAGGTCTACAATCTTGTCCCTGACATCCTTGGAGAGCTCTTTGGTCTTGGCCATGGTGGAGAGTTTGGAATCTGATTGATTGATTGCTTCTGTGGACAGGTGCCTTTTATACGGGTAACAAGCTGAGATTAGGAGCACTCCCTTTAAGAGTGTGCTCCTAATCTCAGCGAGTTACCTGTATAAAAGACACCTGGGAACCAGAAATCTTTCTGATTGAGAGGGGGTCAAATACTTATTTCCCTCATTAAAATGCAAATCAATTTATAACATTTTTGACATGCGTTTTTCTGGATTTTTTTGTTGTTATTCTGTCTCTCGCTGTTCAAATAAACCTACCATTAAAATTATAGACTGATCATTTCTTTGTCAGTGGGCAAACGTACAAAATCAGCAGGGGATCAAATACTTTTTTCCCTCACTGTACCTAACATGAGGCAATCAGCAGCAAGAGCACATAGCTCTTGCTGCAACTTTATGACCTGCCCCGACTGGCATCTGTGAAAAATAAATTCATAGCTCATCGGATATCTCCAGGATAAATAAAGATTCTGATTCTGACATTGCCTTGTGTTAAAGACCCCTCGATGAGATGGCCTGCTATTACTTCATGGCCTCCGCATGCAAATATGATCACCAAGTCTTAACCATCCACTTTGCAGTACTTACACACTGCTTGCTGGTGTAGCAATAATACTGAGCAGAAATGACGCTGTGGTTACAGAAACTGAAGAGGAACACAAACCGTCTAGAGCAGTGGTTCTCAAAGCGTCGTCCCCAGCCCACCTATGATGCAAATGCAGTTGATCCAGAAATAATGACCAAGCCTATATCTTTTGTTTCAGACATTAATTCACATCTACTTATACTGTTTAACACGTCGGCTTTTTAGCTGAGGGGCCATGTCGGGTGGTGGAGGGTTACGACACATTTATAAATAACGCGATCTAACCCAAAAACCTTTATTACTTATACTGTATTTAATTTTGGAATAAAGTTAGATAGACTACCCTGATTGAACTATCCAAACCCTAAGCTCTAAATGCCCCCCCCCCAAAAAAAAATAGACGTATAGCTGTGTAAAAATATGTTTTTTATTAATTATTTTGTATTACTGTTATTTAGAGATAAGTGAATGCATTTTGTCACAAGGGTGGGGGGCTGTGTGGTCCGCGGAATTGTTTGCATCGGCCGAGTGGTTCGTGGGCCAAAACATTTTGAGAAACACTGCTTTCGTGGTATCACCAGACTGTCGCAGTCTCCTACTCCCGTCGATAAAAGCCATGGCCAGGAATCAAACCCGGGTAAGGTTACTGGGTTCATAGCTCGGCGCATTAACCTTCGTGCCAGATAAAAGTTACTGAGGTCAATATTTTTTTTAAGTTAATAATAGACTGGCAAAAAATAAATGTATATACATTTGGTGTTATTAGAATCGTAGAAATTAATACTGCTCTTTGACAACTGAAATTGCTTCGGCTAAACTGGTGGACTGCAAATGAGGGTCGTGAGAACATGGAAGTGCCAAATAAATCAATCAGGACTGTAACCCAACGGTTAGCAAATAATATTACAATGATTAACCAAATACTCTGCACAATTATAATAGAGTAGAATGCAAAGGGTATATTTTCAGTTTAGGAAAGAACCACGTTAAGGATGATGCATTTGCCCAGGTCAATGGGTTTAGCTGCCTGACAAATATAGGCCTGAGAGCCAACACAGAATTGTACTGTGTTACCTACGAACTGAAGGCCACGAGTTATGGCAGTGCCATGCAGTACAGGGAAGGACAGTATTTTCCTGCGGCGAATAGAGGGCAAGGCACTGCCCTAGATAGATCATGAAACGCTCCCATGGTTAAGTCACACGGCAGAGGTCTAGGATACTGGAGAGAACAGTCCATAGATCTGAGGACACTTAAGAGGGTATCACACATTCCCCCAAAATACAAGATGCATAGACCCATGAGTACAGGAAACGTAGGCCCAGATAGGTAGAAGGAAACTGAGATAGCTTTAAGTTTAGGACAAACCCAGGGGCACAGTGCAGGTCAGTATACTTGTTAGATACACAATAAACTGTGCAGTAGACACTCCCAAGATACAGGACAGACACGTCCTCGAGATGAGTCGTTGGCCACGAGGCCGACTCGAGGACATTTTCTAAGTTCCTGTCTCTGGCCTTGTCCTCAAGGGTGTGCCATCGGTTGGGGGACTTTTCTTAGAGGCATGCTACCTTCATACCGGCCTCGGACAAGAGGATCTGCGCCTGGTTTTATCAAACACTTTAAGTGTTTTAGTGTCTACTTACGGGTAACGTTGTATTTCCCTACAGGGAATGCTTAAGGTGTTTTCTGCAATTATCTTAAGTGACTACACATTTATTTCCAAAAGTGCCACGTAAAAAAGGCCATATCTTAGTACAAATGTCTTGCTCCTCTTTAATCCCTGTGCATGTTCCTAATTTTTTCCTCAATGTGGAGGCCACGCTCCTTTTAATGTTGAACAACGCCACACACGCAGTTATTATTTTGTTGGCTTGTTCAGGATTTATAAGTTTCATATGAAAGTAATGAAAAATGTCCCTTACGCTGACAAAAATCCTGTTTAATGACGACCCGTATTATTAAATGATATTTGAAGCTTTCATGCAACATACAGAAAGTGTATATGCATCGATGTATGTACTGTAGTTTAATATTTTAATTAATCACGCTATTTAAAGAAATAACTTCTAATTTACCTTCACGACTGACTTAAAGGGTTAAGCTCAGGATAGCAATGTCATCTAGCAGCAGCCCGTTGTAGATTTCTGCCCCAAAATCTCTGCCATTCTTACTTTCATTTAAAATCCACAAACCATGGGGTACACCCAGGCCAATAAGCAACAATATTTGTAATCATGCACTATATATTTAAACTGTACATCGTTCTTACTACTTACACAGGTTTCCTTGCAGTTTTTAAAGCACACAAATCCTTAAGAACGCCAGCAAATTTGTAAACAAATCAACAGTATCCACTCTCTGCCTTTTTATTATTTGGAAATATTTTAAAATCTCCTAGGCTTTGAAAATTGCGCATTCGCAAACTTTGTGTACAATTCCACATGGTGAATGTGGATATGAAAATGTATCTTCAACTTTTTTTGCACGGAACCTGCCAGTTGGAAAACATCAAAGTGCCAAAGATGTTCCTTCTTTGTATGAAGAAGTAAATCTTCCTCCAACATTGCACACGTTTCAAAGACAATTTCTGTCCATGATTTCGAAAGGATTTCCCCGGTCGATAAACACGCTTTTTTGGAAACGTGGCTCCTTCATCTTTTTAAAAAAAAATTGTATTGTTAAATAGCATAAATCACAGATGTACACACGTGTTATTTATTGCATCTCACTTGAGGTGCCCGATTTAACCTTCACCTCAAGTCTTACTGTGCAATGCCCGTTCCACTTTAGCAAACACCCTTATATTACAAATATTTCAGTGGACCACTCAAGCAGAATTTCATGCATTTTCACTCAAGGAGTTCCCTTAAATTGTCTCATGCAACGTACTAAAGCTGAAATAACAATAAGGGGGACCACACTGATTGAACTTGACTTAATCCGTCTTTTGTAACCGGGCAATGTGGCCTTGACTGGCATTGCCACTGGCCTCGACCTACAAGGCTCTCCCCTCTCGTCCTTGGTCTTGTCTTGAATCCAACACAGAGTCAGATCCCTGTGTGTAGAGAGCATAACCATGCGCGTACAGGGGCCGGGACACCTTAGACCACAGACCCAAGTGCGACTCTGTATCCGGCTACACTCCCCTGGGTTTATAGCACATGGAGGCCTGGGGGTACATCATCCTGCTTTGGTGTTCAGGGCTCTGTCCTGTACACAATTTAATCTTCCTGTGCAGAGAGGTACCGACCTGTTTAGACCCCCGTGTGCACACACACACCCTGTAAGACTTCCCTGTATGATGCAGCAGAGACCGCCTGCGGCCAAGACAGAGGCCCCCCCACGACTAACGTGGCCTAGGCAGCCTCAGGGCTGCCTTCCGCGTTGTGGCTAGCGTGTTTATCGATCACGTGTAGAGTTGTGTGTTGTTGTGTGTACACGCATGGGCGCTGCGCCCTTTAAACACACGCACGAAGAATACAGTACACAACACGTGTGTCTTGTCTGCACGGCGCGCACGTGTATATATAACGCGGACACAAGCGCCTGCACTGTACGCAGTGTGGGCTGTGTATATCCGCTTACATAACTGTAGGCAAGCGTCTGTGTGTGTCTGTGTGTGTGTTTGTGTGTCTGTGTGTGTACATGTCTGTGTCTGTGTGTGTGAGTCTGTGTGAGTGTCTGTGTGTGTGTCTATGTGTGTCTCTGTGTGTGTGTCTGTGTGAGTGTCTGTGTGTGTCTGTGTGTGTCTATGTGTGAGTGTCTGTGTGTCTGTCTGTGTGTGTCTGTCTGTGTGTGTGTCTGTGTGTGTGTGTCTGTGTGTGTGTGTCTGTGTGAGTGTACGCGCAGTGCAGCCGCCAACAGAATCCGCAGTTGCGGTGCGTGCACGCTTCAGGACGTGTACGCGGCCCTGCAGGATTTATCCACGGGCGCACGGCACGTTACAATAACAGTGTTGGGGGGTCTTGCTCTCTAACGTGCACACACACACACGCCAGGCCGATCGATGGACTTCCTGCGCGCACCCAAATCGCTGCGTCTCTGCTCTGTGCGTCTGTGTGGAGGGGGAGCGGTGGCGGAACGGTTAGCGCACCAGCGACGGATTCATGAACCGGTTCTGGGCCTTCGCCGCCTAGGTCGACTCGGCCTCTCAAGTGTGTAGCTGCCGCGTTGTGTAACAAACATCAGCATTGGGGAGTCACAAAGGCGGCCGGGCGTGGTGCTGGCCACCTAACCTCCCCCCCAACCTTCGTGCGCAGTGCCGGCCGTCAAGGGAGCCCACCAACAGCACTTGCCCCATCAGTCTGTTACAGACTATACGGGGGATCTTTGTAATGCAGTGTGTATGAATGTGCACTGTATGTAGTGCATGAACAGTACACACAGCTGTTGCCATTGTTAGTGCGGCGTATGCAGCGATGTACGACTGTGCACGTGTACTCTATGCGCAGTGTAGTGTACATGTGCTGTGTGTAATGTACTGGAGCGTGTGCACGTGTCGTGTGTGTGTGTGCCCTGCGTGTGGCGTGAACCATGTACACTCTACGTGTACGCTACAAGAATGTCCACGCGGTGGTTTACATGTGCTGTGGGCACGATGAACACGCGTGTACTGGGCGTGTACATGGGCACCACGCGTACCAGGGCCCAGGTGAGCCGCGCGCACAGGTGTGTGGGAGGAGAGGCACTCACCTCGAAGCGCGCCCGCTCCTTCGTCTCCCTCCCACTCTCTCTCTCTCCTTCTACTCCCTCTCCCTTCACTCTCCCTCCACTCTCCCTCACGCACCGCCTCTCCCCGCTGCCTCTCCCCCTGGCGAGTCACGGCGCACGCGCGCGAATCCAGGACGACCTGGGGGGATGGTGGGTGGTGCTGGGTGTAGATTGAGGCTGGGTGGTGCTGGGTGTAGATTGAGGCTGGGTGGTGCTGGATGTAGATTGAGGCTGGGTGGTGCTGGGTGAAGATTGAGGGTGGGTGGTGCTGGGTGAAGATTGAGGGTGGGTGGTGCTGGGTGTAGATTGAGGGTGGTGCTGGATGTAGATTGAGGCTGGGTGGTGCTGGGTGAAGATTGAGGGTGGGTGGTGCTGGGTGAAGATTGAGGGTGGGTGGTGCTGGGTGTAGATTGAGGCTGGGTGGTGCTGGGTGAAGATTGAGGCTGGGTGGTGCTGTGTGAAGATTGAGGCTGTGTGGTGCTGGGTGTAGGTTGAGGCTGGGTGGTGCTGGGTGTAGATTGAGGCTGGGTGGTGCTGGGTGTAGATTGAGGCTGGGTGGTGCTGGGTGAAGATTGAGGCTGGGTGGTGCTGGGTGTAGATTGAGGCTGGGTGGTGCTGGGTGAAGATTGAGGCTGGGTGGTGCTGGGTGTAGATTGAGGCTGGGTGGTGCTGTGTGAAGATTGAGGCTGTGTGGTGCTGGGTGTAGGTTGAGGCTGTGTGGTGCTGGGTGTAGGTTGAGGCTGGGTGGTGCTGGGTGTAGGTTGAGGCTGGGTGGTGCTGGGTGTAGGTTGAGGCTGGGTGGTGCTGGGTGTAGATTGAGGCTGGGTGGTGCTGGGTGAAGATTGAGGCTGGGTGGTGCTGGGTGAAGATTGAGGCTGGGTGGTGCTGGGTGAAGATTGAGGCTGGGTGGTGCTGGGTGTAGATTGAGGCTGGGTGGTGCTGGGTGTAGATTGAGGCTGGGTGGTGCTGGGTGAAGATTGAGGCTGGGTGGTGCTGGGTGTAGATTGAGGCTGGGTGGTGCTGGGTGAAGATTGAGGCTGGGTGGTGCTGGGTGTAGATTGAGGCTGGGTGGTGCTGTGTGAAGATTGAGGCTGGGTGGTGCTGGGTGTAGGTTGAGGCTGGGTGGTGCTGGGTGAAGATTGAGGCTGGGTGGTGCTGGGTGTAGATTGAGGCTGGGTGGTGCTGGGTGAAGATTGAGGCTGGGTGGTGCTGGGTGTAGATTGAGGCTGGGTGGTGCTGGGTGAAGATTGAGGCTGGGTGGTGCTGGGTGAAGATTGAGGCTGGGTGGTGCTAGGTGTAGGTTGAGGCTGGGTGGGGCTGGGTGTAGGTTGAGGCTGCGTGGTGCTGGGTGTAGGTTGAGGCTGGGTGGTGCTGGGTGTAGGTTGAGGCTGGGTGGTGCTGGGTGAAGATTGAGGCTGTGTGGTGCTGGGTGTAGGTTGAGGCTGGGTGGTGCTGGGTGTAGGTTGAGGCTGGGTGGTGCTGGGTGTAGGTTGAGGCTAGGTGGTGCTGGGTGTAAGTTGAGGCTGGGTGGTGCTGGGTGTAGGTTGAGGCTGAGTGGTGCTGGGTGTAGATTGAGGCTGGGTGGTGCTGGGTGTAGGTTGAGGCTGGGTGGTGCTGAGTGTAGGTTGAGGCTGGGTGGTGCTGGGTGTAGGTTGAGGCCGGATGGTGCTGGGTGTAGAATGAGGCTGGGTGGTGCTGGGTGTAGATTGAGGCTGGGTGTAGATTGAGGCTGGGTGGTGCTGGGTGTAGGTTGAGGCTGAGTGGTGCTGGGTGTAGGTTGAGGCTGGGTGGTGCTGGGTGTAAATTGAGTCTGGGTGGTGCTGGGTGTAGATTGAGGCTGGGGGATGCTGGGTGTAGGTTGAGGCTGGGTGGTGCTGGGTGTAGGTTGAGGCTGGGTGGTGCTGGGTGTAGGTTGAGGCTAGATGGTGCTGGGTATAGGTTGAGGCTGGGTGGTGCTGGGTGTAGGTTGAGGCTGGGTGGTGCTGGGTGTAGGTTGAGGCTGGGTGGTGCTGGGTGTAGATTGAGGCTGGGTGGTGCTGGGTGTAGGTTGGTGCTGGGTGTAGATTGAGGCTAGGTGGTGCTAGGTGTAAGTTGAGGCTGGGTGGTGCTGGGTGTAGGTTGAGGCTGGGTGGTGCTGGGTGTATATTGAGGCTGGGTGGTGCTGGGTGTAGGTTGAGGCAGGGTGGTGCTGGGTGTAGGTTGAGGCTGGGTGGTGCTGGGTGTAGGTTGAGGCTGGGTGGTGCTGGGTGTAGATTGAGGCTGGGTGGTGCTGGGTGAAGATTGAGGCTGTGTGGTGCTGGGTGTAGGTTGAGGCTGGGTGGTGCTGGGTGTAGATTGAGGCTGGGTGGTGCTGGGTGTAGATTGAGGCTGGGTGGTGCTGGGTGAAGATTGAGGCTGGGTGGTGCTGGGTGTAGATTGAGGCTGGGTGGTGCTGGGTGAAGATTGAGGCTGGGTGGTGCTGGGTGTAGATTGAGGCTGGGTGGTGCTGTGTGAAGATTGAGGCTGTGTGGTGCTGGGTGTAGGTTGAGGCTGTGTGGTGCTGGGGGTAGGTTGAGGCTGGGTGGTGCTGGGTGTAGGTTGAGGCTGGGTGGTGCTGGGTGTAGGTTGAGGCTGGGTGGTGCTGGGTGTAGATTGAGGCTGGGTGGTGCTGGGTGAAGATTGAGGCTGGGTGGTGCTGGGTGAAGATTGAGGCTGGGTGGTGCTGGGTGAAGATTGAGGCTGGGTGGTGCTGGGTGTAGATTGAGGCTGGGTGGTGCTGGGTGTAGATTGAGGCTGGGTGGTGCTGGGTGAAGATTGAGGCTGGGTGGTGCTGGGTGTAGATTGAGGCTGGGTGGTGCTGGGTGAAGATTGAGGCTGGGTGGTGCTAGGTGTAGGTTGAGGCTGGGTGGGGCTGGGTGTAGGTTGAGGCTGGGTGGTGCTGGGTGTAGGTTGAGGCTGCGTGGTGCTGGGTGTAGGTTGAGGCTGGGTGGTGCTGGGTGTAGGTTGAGGCTGGGTGGTGCTGGGTGAAGATTGAGGCTGTGTGGTGCTGGGTGTAGGTTGAGGCTGGGTGGTGCTGGGTGTAGGTTGAGGCTGGGTGGTGCTGGGTGTAGGTTGAGGCTAGGTGGTGCTGGGTGTAAGTTGAGGCTGGGTGGTGCTGGGTGTAGGTTGAGGCTGAGTGGTGCTGGGTGTAGATTGAGGCTGGGTGGTGCTGGGTGTAGGTTGAGGCTGGGTGGTGCTGAGTGTAGGTTGAGGCTGGGTGGTGCTGGGTGTAGGTTGAGGCCGGATGGTGCTGGGTGTAGAATGAGGCTGGGTGGTGCTGGGTGTAGATTGAGGCTGGGTGTAGATTGAGGCTGGGTGGTGCTGGGTGTAGGTTGAGGCTGAGTGGTGCTGGGTGTAGGTTGAGGCTGGGTGGTGCTGAGTGTAAATTGAGTCTGGGTGGTGCTGGGTGTAGATTGAGGCTGGGGGATGCTGGGTGTAGGTTGAGGCTGGGTGGTGCTGGGTGTAGGTTGAGGCTGGTTGGTGCTGGGTGTAGGTTGAGGCTAGATGGTGCTGGGTATAGGTTGAGGCTGGGTGGTGCTGGGTGTAGGTTGAGGCTGGGTGGTGCTGGGTGTAGGTTGAGGCTGGGTGGTGCTGGGTGTAGATTGAGGCTGGGTGGTGCTGGGTGTAGGTTGGTGCTGGGTGTAGATTGAGGCTAGGTGGTGCTAGGTGTAAGTTGAGGCTGGGTGGTGCTGGGTGTAGGTTGAGGCTGGGTGGTGCTGGGTGTATATTGAGGCTGGGTGGTGCTGGGTGTAGGTTGAGGCAGGGTGGTGCTGGGTGTAGGTTGAGGCTGGGTGGTGCTGGGTGTAGGTTGAGGCTGGGTGGTGCTGGGTGTAGATTGAGGCTGGGTGGTGCTGGGTGTAGGTTGGTGCTGGGTATAGATTGAGGCTAGGTGGTGCTGGGTGTATATTGAGGCTGGGTGGTGCTGGATGTAGGTTGAGGCTGAGTGGTGCTGGGTGTAGATTGAGGCTGGGTGGTGCTGGGTGTAGGTTGAGGCTGGGTGGTGCTGGGTGTAGGTTGAGGCTGAGTGGTGCTGGGTGTAGGTTGAGGTTGGGTGGTGCTGGGTGTAGATTAAGGCTGGGTGGTGCTGGGTGTAGGTTGAGGCTGGGTGGTGCTGGGAGTAGGTTGAGGCTGGGTGGTGCTGGGTGTAGGTTGAGGCTGGGTGGTGCTGGGTGTAGGTTGAGGCCGGGTGGTGCTGGGTGTAGGTTGAGGCTGGGTGGTGCTGGGTGTAGAGTGAGGCTGGGTGTTGCTAGGTGTAGATTGAGGCTGGGTAGTTCTGGGTGTAGATTGAGGCTGCGTGGTGCTGGTTATAGGTTGAGGTTGGATGGTGCTGGGTGTAGGTTGAAGCTGGGTGGTGCTGGGTGTAAATTGAGTCTGGGTGGTGCTGGGTGTAGATTGAGGCTGGGGGGTGCTGGGTGTACATTAAGGCTGGGTGGTGCTGGTTGTAGATTGAGGCTGGGTGATGCTGGGTGTAGATTGAGGCTGGGTGGTGCTGGGTGTAGGTTGAGGCTGAGTGGTGCTGGGTGTAGGTTGAGGCTGGGTGGTGCTGGGTGTAGATTGAGGCTGGGTGGTGCTGGGTGTAGGTTGGTGCTGGGTGTAGATTGAGGCTAGGTGGTGCTGGGTGGTAGTTAAGGCTGGGTGATGCTGGGTGTAGGTTGAGGATGAGTGGTGCTGGGTGTAGATTGAGGCTAGGTGGTGCTGGGTGTAGGATGAGGCTGGGTGTTGCTGGGTGTAGATTGAGGCTGTGTGGTGCTGGGTGTAGGTTGAGGCTGGGTGGTGCTGGGTGTAGGTTGAGGCTGGGTGGTGCTGGGTGTAGGTTGAGGCTAGATGGTGCTGGGTATAGGTTGAGGCCTGGGTGGTGCTGGGTGTAGGTTGAGGCTGGGTGGTGCTGGGTGTAGGTTGAGGCTGGGTGGTGCTGGGTGTAGGTTTAGGCTGGGTGGTGCTCGGTGTAGGTTGAGGCTGGGTGGTGCTGGGTGTAGGTTGAGGCTGGGTGGTGCTGGGTGTAGGTTTAGGCTAGGTGGTGCTGGGTGTAAGTTGAGGCTGGGTGGTGCTGGGTGTAGGTGGAGGCTGGGTGCTGGGTGCTGGGTGTAGGTTGAGGCTGGGTGGTGCTAGGTGTAGGTTGAGGCTGGGTGGTGCTGGGTGTAGGTTGAGGCTGGGTGGTGCTGTGTGTAGGTTGAGGCTGGGTGGTGCTGGGTGTAGGTTGAGGCTGGGTGGTGCTGGATGTAGATTGAGGCTGGGTGGTCCTGGGTGTAGGTTGATGCTGGGTTGTGCTGGGTGTAGGTTTAGGCTGGGTGCTGCTGGGTGTAGGTTGATGCTGGGTGGTCCTGGGTGTAGATTGAGGCTGGGTGTTGCTGGGTGTAGGTTGATGCTGGGTGGTGCTGGGTGTAGTTTGGTGCTGGGTGTAGATTGAGGCTAGGTGGTGCTGGGTGTAAGTTGAGGCTGGGTGGTGCTGGGTGTAGGTTGAGGCTGAGTGGTGCTGGGTGTAGATTGAGGCTGGGTGGTGCTGGGTGTAGGTTGAGGCTGGGTGGCGCTGGGTGTAGGTTGAGGCTGGGTAGTGCTAGGTGTAGATTGAGGCTAGGTGGTGCTGGGTGTAGATTGAGGCTAGGTGGTGCTGGGTGTAGATTGAGGCTGGGTGGTGCTGGGTGTAGGTTGAGGCTGGGTGGTGCTGGGTGTATGTTGAGGCTGGGTGGTGCTGGGTGTAGGTTGAGGCTGGGTAGTGCTAGGTGTAGATTGAGGCTAGGTGGTGCTGGGTGTAGATTGAGGCTAGGTGGTGCTGGGTGTAGATTGAGGCTGGGTGGTGCTGGGTGTAGGTTGAGGCTGAGTGGTGCTGGGTGTTGATTGAGGCTAGGTGGTGCTGGGTTTAGGATGAGGCTGGGTGGTGCTGGTTGTAGGTTGAGGCTGGGTGGTGCTGGGTGTAGATTGAGGCTGGGTGGTGCTGGGTGTAGATTGAGGCTGGGTGGTGCTGGGTGTAGGTTGAGGCTGGGTGGTGCTGGGTGTAGATTGAGGCTGGTTTGTGCTGGATATAGACTGAGGCTGGGTGGTGCTGGGTGTAGGTTGAGGGTGGGTGGTGCTGGGGGAAGATTGATGCTGGGTGGTGCTGGGTGTAGATTGAGGCTGGGTGGTGCTGGGTGTAGATTGAGGCTGGGTGGTGCTGGGTGTAGATTGAGGCTGGGTGGTGCTGGGTGTAGATTGAGGCTGGGTGGTGCTGGGTGAAGATTGAGGCTAGGTGGTACTGGGTGTAGATTGAGGCTGGGTGGTGCTGGGTGTAGATTGAGGCTGGGTGGTGCTGGGTGTAGGTTGAGGCTGGGTGGTGCTGTGTGTAGGTTGAGGCTGGGTGGTGCTGGGTGTAGGTTGAGGCCGGGAGGTGCTGGGTGTAGGTGGAGGCTGGGTGGTGCTGGGTGTAGGTTGAGGCTGGGTGGTGCTGGGTGTAGGTTGAGGTTGGGTGGTGCTGGGTGTAGGTTGAGGCTGGGAGGTGCTTGGTGTAGGTTGAGGCTGGGTGGTGCTGGGTGTACATTGAGGCTTGGAGGTGCTGGGTGTAGCTTGAGGCTGGAAGGTGGTGGGTGTAGGTTGAGGCTGGGTGGTGCTGGGTGTAGATTGAGGCTGGGTGGTGCTGGGTGTAGTTGAGTCTGGGTGGTGCTGGGTGTAGAGTATAGCTGGGTGGTGCTGGGTGTAGGTTGAGGCTTGGTGGTGCTGGGTGTTGATTGAGGCTGGGAGGTGCTGGGTGTAGGTTGAGGCTTGGTGGTGCTGGGTGTAGATTGAGGCTGGGAGGTGCTGGGTGTAGGTTGAGGCTTGGTGGTGCTGGGTGTAGATTGAGGCTAGGTGGTGCTAGGTGTAAGTTGAGGCTGGGTGGTGCTGGGTGTAGGTGGAGGCTGGATGCTGGGTGCTGGGTGTAGGTTGAGGCTGGGTGGTGCTAGGTGTAGGTTGAGGCTGGGTGGTGCTGGGTGTAGGTTGAGGCTGGGTGGTGCTGTGTGTAGGTTGAGGCTGGGTGGTGCTGGGTGTAGGTTGAGGCTGGGTGGTGCTGGATGTAGATTGAGGCTGGGTGGTGCTGTGTGTAGATTGAGGATGGGTGGTGCTGGGTGTAGGTTGATGCTGGGTTGTGCTGGGTGTAGGTTGAGGCTGGGTGCTGCTGGGTGTAGGTTGATGCTGGGTGGTGCTGGGTGTAGATTGAGGCTGGGTGGTGCTGGGTGTAGGTTGATGCTGGGTGGTGATGGGTGTAAGGTTGAGGGTGGGTGGTGCTGGGTGTAGAGTGGGGCTGGGTGGTGCTGGGTGTAGGTTGATGCTGGGTGGTGATGGGTGTAGGTTGAGGCTGGGTGGTGCTGGGTGTAGGTTGAGGCTGGGTGGTGCTGTGTGTAGGTTGAGGCTGGGTGGTGCTGGGTGTAGGTTGAGGCTGAGTGGTGCTGGGTGTAGGTTGAGGCTGGGTGGTGCTGGGTGTAGGTTGAGGCTGGGTGGTGCTGGGTGAAAGTTGAGGCTGGGTGGTGCTGGGTGTAAGTTGAGGCTGGGTGGTGCTGGGTGTAGGTTGAGGCTGAGTGGTGCTGGGTGTAGATTGAGGCTGGGTGGTGCTGGGTGTAGGTTGAGGCTGGGTGGTGCTGAGTGTAGGTTGAGGCTGGGTGGTGCTCAGTGTAGGTTGAGGCTGGGTGGTGCTGGGTGTAGGTTGAGGCTGGGTGATGCTGGGTGTAGAGTGAGGCTGGGTGGTGCTGGGTGTAGGTTGAGGCTGGGTGGTGCTGGGTGTAGATTGAGGCTGGGTGGTGCTGGGTGTAGATTGAGGCTGGGTGGTGCTGGGTGTAGATTGAGGCTGGGTGGTACTGGGTGTAGGTTGAGGCTGGGGGTGCTGGGTGTAGGTTGAAGCTGGGTGGTGCTGGGTGTAAATTGAGTCTGGGTGGTGCTGGGTGTAGATTGAGACTGGGGGGTGCTGGGTGTAGATTAAGGCTGGGTGTTGCTGGGTGTAGATTGAGGCTGGGTGGTTCTGGGTGTAGATTGAGGCTGGGTGGTGCTGGGTGTAGGTTGGTGCTGGGTGTAGATTGGGGCTAGGTGGTGCTGGGTGTAAGTTGAGGCTGGGTGGTGCTGGGTGTAGGTTGAGGCTGAGTGGTGCTGGGTGTAGATTGAGGCTGGGTGTTGCTGGGTGTAGGTTGAGGCTGGGTAGTGCTGGATGTATATTGAGGCTGGGTGGTGCTGGGTGTAGGTTGTGGCTGGGTGGTGCTGGGTGTAGAGTGAGGCTGGGTGGTGCTGGGTGTAGGTTGAGGCTGGGTGGTGCTGGGTGTAGATTGAGGCTGGGTGGTGCTGGGTGTAGGTTGAGGCTGGGTGGTGCTGGGTGTAGGTTGAGGCTGAGTGGTGCTGGGTGTAGATTGAGGCTGGGTGTTGCTGGGTGTAGGTTGAGGCTGGGTTGTGCTGGGTGTAGGTTGAGGCTGGGTGCTGCTAGGTGTAGGTTGATGCTGGGTGGTGCTGGGTGTAGATTGAGGCTGGGTGGGGCTGGGTGTAGGTTGATGCTGGGTGGTGATGGGTGTAAGGTTGAGGGTGGGTGGTGCTGGGTGTAGAGTGAGGCTGGGTGGTGCTGGGTGTAGGTTGATGCTGGGTGGTGATGGGTGTAGGTTGAGGCTGGGTGGTGCTGGGTGTAGGTTGAGGCTGGGTGGTGCTGGGTGTAGGTTGAGGCTGGGTGGTGCTGGGTGTAGGTTGGTGCTCGGTGTAGATTGAGGCTAGGTGGTGCTGGGTGTAAGTTGAGGCTGGGTGGTGCGGGGTGTAGGTTGAGGCTGAGTGGTGCTGGGTGTAGATTGAGGCTGGGTGGTGCTGGGTGTAGGTTGAGGCTGGGTGGTGCTGGGTGTAGGTTGAGGCTGGGTGGTGCTGGGTGTAGATTGAGGCTGGGTGGTGCTGGGTGTAGATTGAGGCTGGGTGTAGATTGAGGCTGGGTGGTACTGGGTGTAGGTTGAGGCTGGGTGGTGCTCGGTGTAGATTGAGACTGGGGGGTGCTGGGTGTAGATTAAGGCTGGGTGTTGCTGGGTGTAGATTGAGGCTGGGTGGTTCTGGGTGTAGATTGAGGCTGGGTGGTGCTGGGTGTAGGTTGGTGCTGGGTGTAGATTGGGGCTAGGTGGTGCTGGGTGTAAGTTGAGGCTGGGTGGTGCTGGGTGTAGGTTGAGGCTGAGTGGTGCTGGGTGTAGATTGAGGCTGGGTGTTGCTGGGTGTAGGTTGAGGCTGGGTGGTGCTGGATGTATATTGAGGCTGGGTGGTGCTGGGTGTAGGTTGAGGCTGGGTGGTGCTGGGTGTAGAGTGAGGCTGGGTGGTGCTGGGTGTAGGTTGAGGCTGGGTGGTGCTGGGTGTAGATTGAGGCTGGGTGGTGCTGGGTGTACGTTGAGGCTGGGTGGTGCTGGGTGTAGGTTGAGGCTGATTGGTGCTGGGTGTAGATTGAGGCTGGGTGTTGCTGGGTGTAGATTGAGGCTGGGTGTTGCTGGGTGTAGGTTGAGGCTGGGTGGTGCTGGGTGTAGATTGAGGCTGGGTGTAGATTGAGGCTGGGTGATACTGGGTCTAGGTTGAGGCTGGGGGAGCTGGGTATAGGTTGAAGCTGGGTGGTGCTGGGTGTAAATTGAGTCTGGGTGGTGCTGGGTGTAGATTGAGGCTGGGGGGTGCTGGGTGTAGATTAAGGCTGGGTGGTGCTGGGTGTAGATTGAGGCTGGGTGGTTCTGGGTGTAGATTGAGGCTGGGTGGTGCTGGGTGTAGGTTGGTGCTGGGTGTAAATTGGGGCTAGGTGGTGCTGGGTGTAAGTTGAGGCTGGGTGGTGCTGGGTGTAGGTTGAGGCTGAGTGGTGCTGGGTGTAGATTGAGGCTGGGTGTTGCTGGGTGTAGGTTGAGGCTGGGTGGTGCTTAATGTATATTGAGGCTGGGTGGTGCTGGGTGTAGGTTGAGGCTGGGTGGTGCTGGGTGTATATTGAGGATGGGTGGTGCTGGGTGTAGAGTGAGGCTGGGTGATGCCGGGTGTAGGTTGAGGCTAGGTGGTGCTGGGTGTAGATTGAGGCCGGGTGGTGCTGGGTGTAGATTGAGGCTGGGTGTAGATTGAGGCTGGGTGGTGCTGGGTGTAGGTTGAGGATGGTGGTGCTGGGTGTAGGTTGAAGCTGGGTGGTGCTGGGTGTAAATTGAGTCTGGATGGTGCTGGGTGTAGATTGAGGCTGGGGGGTGCTGGGTGTAGATTAAGGCTGGGTGGTGCTGGGTGTAGATTGAGGCTGGGTGGTGCTGGGTGTAAGTTGAGGCTGGGTGGTGCTGGGTGTAGGTTGAGGCTGAGTGGTGCTGGGTGTAGATTGAGGCTGGGTGTTGCTGGGTGTAGGTTGAGGCTGGGTGGTGCTGGGTGTATATTGAGGCTGGGTGGTGCTGGGTGTAGGTTGAGGCTGGGTGGTGCTGGGTGTATATTGAGGCTGGGTGGTGCTGGGTGTAGAGTGAGGCTGGGTGATGCCGGGTGTAGGTTGAGGCTGGGTGGTGCTGGGTGTAGATTGAGGCCGGGTGGTGCTGGGTGTAGATTGAGGCTGGGTGTAGATTGAGGCTGGGTGGTGCTGGGTGTAGGTTGAGGCTGGTGGTGCTGGGTGTAGGTTGAAGCTGGGTGGTGCTGGGTGTAAATTGAGTCTGGATGGTGCTGGGTGTAGATTGAGGCTGGGGGGTGCTGGGTGTAGATTAAGGCTGGGTGGTGCTGGGTGTAGATTGAGGCTGGGTGGTGCTGGGTGTAGATTGAGGCTGGGTGGTGCTGGGTGTAGATTGAGGCTGGGTGGTGCTGGGTGTAGGTTGAGGCTGGGTGGTGCTGGGTGTAGGTTGAGGCTGGGTGGTGCTGGGTGTAGGTTGCGGCTGGGTGGTGCTGGGTGTAGATTGAGGCTGGGTGGTGCTGGGTGTAGGTTGAGGCTGGGTGGTGCTGGGGGTAGGTTTAGGTTGGGTGGTGCTGGGTGTAGATTGAGGCTGGGTGGTTCTGGGTGTATGTTGAGGCTGGGTGGTGCTGGGTGTAGGTTGAGGCTGGGTGGGGCTGGGTCTAGATTGAGGCTGGGTGGTGCTGGGTGTAGGTTGAGGCTGGGTGGTGCTGGGTGTAGGTTGAGGCTGGGTGGTGCTGGGTGTAGGTTGATGCTGGGTGCTGCTGGGTGTAGAGTGAGGCTGGATGGTGCTGGGTGTAGGTTGAGGCTGGGTGGTGCTGGGCGTAGATTGAGGCTGGGTGGTGCTGAGTGTAGATTGAGGCTTGGAGTAGATTGAGGCTGGGTGGTGCTGGGTGTAGGTTGAGGCTGGGTGGTGCTGGGGGTAGGTTTAGGTTGGGTGGTGCTGGGTGTAGGTTGAAGCTGGGTGGTGCTGGGTGTAAATTGAGTCTGGGTGGTGCTGGGTGTAGATTGAGGCTGGGGGGTGCTGGTGTAGATTAAGGCTGGGTGGTGCTGGGTGTAGATTGAGGCTGGGTGGTGCTGGGTGTAGATTGAGGCTGGGTGTTGCTGGGTGTAGGTTGAGGCTGAGTGGTGCTGGGTGTAGGTTGAGGCTGGGTGGTGCTGGGTGTAGATTGAGGCTGGGTGGTGCTGGGTGTAGTTTGGTGCTGGGTGTAGATTGAGGCTAGGTGGTGCTGGGTGTAAGTTGAGGCTGGGTGGTGCTGGGTGTAGGTTGAGGCTGAGTGGTGCTGGGTGTAGATTGAGGCTGGGTGGTGCTGGGTGTAGGTTGAGGCTGGGTGGCGCTGGATGTAGGTTGAGGCTGGGTGGTGCTGGGTGTAGGTTGAGGCTGGGTAGTGCTACGTGTAGATTGAGGCTGGGTGGTGCTGGGTGTAGTTGAGGCTGGGGGGTGCTGGGTGTAGATTAAGGCTGGGTGGTGCTGGGTGTAGATTGAGGCTGGGTGGTGCTGGGTGTAGATTGAGGCTGGGTGGTGCTGGGTGTAGGTTGAGGCTGGGTGGTGCTGGGTGTAGATTGAGGCTGGGTGGTGCTGGGTGTAGATTGAGGCTGGGTGGTGCTGGGTGTAGGTTGAGGCTGGGTGATTCTGGGTGTAGATTGAGGCTGGTTTTTGTGCTGGATGTAGACTGAGGCTGGGTGGTGCTGGGTGTAGGTTGAGGGTGGGTGGTGCTGGGGGAAGATTGATGCTGGGTGGTGCTGGGTGTAGATTGAGGCTGGGTGGTGCTGGATGTAGATTTAGGCTGGGTGGTGCTGGGTGTAGATTGAGTCTGGGAGGTGCTGGGTATAGGTTGAGGCTGGGTGGTGCTGGGTGTACATTGAGGCTTGGTGGTGCTGGGTGTAGATTGAGGCTGGGAGGTGGTGGGTGTAGGTTGAGGCTGGGTGGTGCTGGGTGTAGATTGAGGCTGGGTGGTGCTGGGTGTAGTTGAGTCTGGGTGGTGCTGGGTGTATATTGAGGCTGGGTGGTGCTGGGTGTAGAGTGAGGCTGGGTGATGCCGGGTGTAGGTTGAGGCTGGGTGGTGCTGGGTGTAGATTGAGGCCGGGTGGTGCTGGGTGTAGATTGAGGCTGGGTGTAGATTGAGGCTGGGTGGTGCTGGGTGTAGGTTGAGGCTGGTGGTGCTGGGTGTAGGTTGAAGCTGGGTGGTGCTGGGTGTAAATTGAGTCTGGATGGTGCTGGGTGTAGATTGAGGCTGGGGGGTGCTGGGTGTAGATTAAGGCTGGGTGGTGCTGGGTGTAGATTGAGGCTGGGTGGTGCTGGGTGTAGATTGAGGCTGGGTGTAGATTGAGGCTGGGTGGTACTGGGTGTAGGTTGAGGCTGGGTGGTGCTCGGTGTAGATTGAGACTGGGGGGTGCTGGGTGTAGATTAAGGCTGGGTGTTGCTGGGTGTAGATTGAGGCTGGGTGGTTCTGGGTGTAGATTGAGGCTGGGTGGTGCTGGGTGTAGGTTGGTGCTGGGTGTAGATTGGGGCTAGGTGGTGCTGGGTGTAAGTTGAGGCTGGGTGGTGCTGGGTGTAGGTTGAGGCTGAGTGGTGCTGGGTGTAGATTGAGGCTGGGTGTTGCTGGGTGTAGGTTGAGGCTGGGTGGTGCTGGATGTATATTGAGGCTGGGTGGTGCTGGGTGTAGGTTGAGGCTGGGTGGTGCTGGGTGTAGAGTGAGGCTGGGTGGTGCTGGGTGTAGGTTGAGGCTGGGTGGTGCTGGGTGTAGATTGAGGCTGGGTGGTGCTGGGTGTACGTTGAGGCTGGGTGGTGCTGGGTGTAGGTTGAGGCTGATTGGTGCTGGGTGTAGATTGAGGCTGGGTGTTGCTGGGTGTAGATTGAGGCTGGGTGTTGCTGGGTGTAGGTTGAGGCTGGGTGGTGCTGGGTGTAGATTGAGGCTGGGTGTAGATTGAGGCTGGGTGATACTGGGTCTAGGTTGAGGCTGGGGGAGCTGGGTATAGGTTGAAGCTGGGTGGTGCTGGGTGTAAATTGAGTCTGGGTGGTGCTGGGTGTAGATTGAGGCTGGGGGGTGCTGGGTGTAGATTAAGGCTGGGTGGTGCTGGGTGTAGATTGAGGCTGGGTGGTTCTGGGTGTAGATTGAGGCTGGGTGGTGCTGGGTGTAGGTTGGTGCTGGGTGTAAATTGGGGCTAGGTGGTGCTGGGTGTAAGTTGAGGCTGGGTGGTGCTGGGTGTAGGTTGAGGCTGAGTGGTGCTGGGTGTAGATTGAGGCTGGGTGTTGCTGGGTGTAGGTTGAGGCTGGGTGGTGCTTAATGTATATTGAGGCTGGGTGGTGCTGGGTGTAGGTTGAGGCTGGGTGGTGCTGGGTGTATATTGAGGATGGGTGGTGCTGGGTGTAGATTGAGGCTGGGAGGTGGTGGGTGTAGGTTGAGGCTGGGTGGTGCTGGGTGTAGATTGAGGCTGGGTGGTGCTGGGTGTAGATTTAGGCTGGGTGGTGCTGGGTGTAGATTGAGTCTGGGAGGTGCTGGGTATAGGTTGAGGCTGGGTGGTGCTGGGTGTACATTGAGGCTTGGTGGTGCTGGGTGTAGATTGAGGCTGGGAGGTGGTGGGTGTAGGTTGAGGCTGGGTGGTGCTGGGTGTAGATTGAGGCTGGGTGGTGCTGGGTGTAGTTGAGTCTGGGTGGTGCTGGGTGTATATTGAGGCTGGGTGGTGCTGGGTGTAGAGTGAGGCTGGGTGATGCCGGGTGTAGGTTGAGGCTGGGTGGTGCTGGGTGTAGATTGAGGCCGGGTGGTGCTGGGTGTAGATTGAGGCTGGGTGTAGATTGAGGCTGGGTGGTGCTGGGTGTAGGTTGAGGCTGGTGGTGCTGGGTGTAGGTTGAAGCTGGGTGGTGCTGGGTGGAAATTGAGTCTGGATGGTGCTGGGTGTAGATTGAGGCTGGGGGGTGCTGGGTGTAGATTAAGGCTGGGTGGTGCTGGGTGTAGATTGAGGCTGGGTGGTGCTGGGTGTAGATTGAGGCTGGGTGTAGATTGAGGCTGGGTGGTACTGGGTGTAGGTTGAGGCTGGGTGGTGCTCGGTGTAGATTGAGACTGGGGGGTGCTGGGTGTAGATTAAGGCTGGGTGTTGCTGGGTGTAGATTGAGGCTGGGTGGTTCTGGGTGTAGATTGAGGCTGGGTGGTGCTGGGTGTAGGTTGGTGCTGGGTGTAGATTGGGGCTAGGTGGTGCTGGGTGTAAGTTGAGGCTGGGTGGTGCTGGGTGTAGGTTGAGGCTGAGTGGTGCTGGGTGTAGATTGAGGCTGGGTGTTGCTGGGTGTAGGTTGAGGCTGGGTGGTGCTGGATGTATATTGAGGCTGGGTGGTGCTGGGTGTAGGTTGAGGCTGGGTGGTGCTGGGTGTAGAGTGAGGCTGGGTGGTGCTGGGTGTAGGTTGAGGCTGGGTGGTGCTGGGTGTAGATTGAGGCTGGGTGGTGCTGGGTGTACGTTGAGGCTGGGTGGTGCTGGGTGTAGGTTGAGGCTGATTGGTGCTGGGTGTAGATTGAGGCTGGGTGTTGCTGGGTGTAGATTGAGGCTGGGTGTTGCTGGGTGTAGGTTGAGGCTGGGTGGTGCTGGGTGTAGATTGAGGCTGGGTGTAGATTGAGGCTGGGTGATACTGGGTCTAGGTTGAGGCTGGGGGAGCTGGGTATAGGTTGAAGCTGGGTGGTGCTGGGTGTAAATTGAGTCTGGGTGGTGCTGGGTGTAGATTGAGGCTGGGGGGTGCTGGGTGTAGATTAAGGCTGGGTGGTGCTGGGTGTAGATTGAGGCTGGGTGGTTCTGGGTGTAGATTGAGGCTGGGTGGTGCTGGGTGTAGGTTGGTGCTGGGTGTAAATTGGGGCTAGGTGGTGCTGGGTGTAAGTTGAGGCTGGGTGGTGCTGGGTGTAGGTTGAGGCTGAGTGGTGCTGGGTGTAGATTGAGGCTGGGTGTTGCTGGGTGTAGGTTGAGGCTGGGTGGTGCTTAATGTATATTGAGGCTGGGTGGTGCTGGGTGTAGGTTGAGGCTGGGTGGTGCTGGGTGTATATTGAGGATGGGTGGTGCTGGGTGTAGAGTGAGGCTGGGTGATGCCGGGTGTAGGTTGAGGCTAGGTGGTGCTGGGTGTAGATTGAGGCCGGGTGGTGCTGGGTGTAGATTGAGGCTGGGTGTAGATTGAGGCTGGGTGGTGCTGGGTGTAGGTTGAGGATGGTGGTGCTGGGTGTAGGTTGAAGCTGGGTGGTGCTGGGTGTAAATTGAGTCTGGATGGTGCTGGGTGTAGATTGAGGCTGGGGGGTGCTGGGTGTAGATTAAGGCTGGGTGGTGCTGGGTGTAGATTGAGGCTGGGTGGTGCTGGGTGTAAGTTGAGGCTGGGTGGTGCTGGGTGTAGGTTGAGGCTGAGTGGTGCTGGGTGTAGATTGAGGCTGGGTGTTGCTGGGTGTAGGTTGAGGCTGGGTGGTGCTGGGTGTATATTGAGGCTGGGTGGTGCTGGGTGTAGGTTGAGGCTGGGTGGTGCTGGGTGTATATTGAGGCTGGGTGGTGCTGGGTGTAGAGTGAGTCTGGGTGATGCCGGGTGTAGGTTGAGGCTGGGTGGTGCTGGGTGTAGATTGAGGCCGGGTGGTGCTGGGTGTAGATTGAGGCTGGGTGTAGATTGAGGCTGGGTGGTGCTGGGTGTAGGTTGAGGCTGGTGGTGCTGGGTGTAGGTTGAAGCTGGGTGGTGCTGGGTGTAAATTGAGTCTGGATGGTGCTGGGTGTAGATTGAGGCTGGGGGGTGCTGGGTGTAGATTAAGGCTGGGTGGTGCTGGGTGTAGATTGAGGCTGGGTGGTGCTGGGTGTAGATTGAGGCTGGGTGGTGCTGGGTGTAGATTGAGGCTGGGTGGTGCTGGGTGTAGGTTGAGGCTGGGTGGTGCTGGGTGTAGGTTGAGGCTGGGTGGTGCTGGGTGTAGGTTGCGGCTGGGTGGTGCTGGGTGTAGATTGAGGCTGGGTGGTGCTGGGTGTAGGTTGAGGCTGGGTGGTGCTGGGGGTAGGTTTAGGTTGGGTGGTGCTGGGTGTAGATTGAGGCTGGGTGGTTCTGGGTGTATGTTGAGGCTGGGTGGTGCTGGGTGTAGGTTGAGGCTGGGTGGGGCTGGGTCTAGATTGAGGCTGGGTGGTGCTGGGTGTAGGTTGAGGCTGGGTGGTGCTGGGTGTAGGTTGAGGCTGGGTGGTGCTGGGTGTAGGTTGATGCTGGGTGCTGCTGGGTGTAGAGTGAGGCTGGATGGTGCTGGGTGTAGGTTGAGGCTGGGTGGTGCTGGGCGTAGATTGAGGCTGGGTGGTGCTGAGTGTAGATTGAGGCTTGGAGTAGATTGAGGCTGGGTGGTGCTGGGTGTAGGTTGAGGCTGGGTGGTGCTGGGGGTAGGTTTAGGTTGGGTGGTGCTGGGTGTAGGTTGAAGCTGGGTGGTGCTGGGTGTAAATTGAGTCTGGGTGGTGCTGGGTGTAGATTGAGGCTGGGGGGTGCTGGTGTAGATTAAGGCTGGGTGGTGCTGGGTGTAGATTGAGGCTGGGTGGTGCTGGGTGTAGATTGAGGCTGGGTGTTGCTGGGTGTAGGTTGAGGCTGAGTGGTGCTGGGTGTAGGTTGAGGCTGGGTGGTGCTGGGTGTAGATTGAGGCTGGGTGGTGCTGGGTGTAGTTTGGTGCTGGGTGTAGATTGAGGCTAGGTGGTGCTGGGTGTAAGTTGAGGCTGGGTGGTGCTGGGTGTAGGTTGAGGCTGAGTGGTGCTGGGTGTAGATTGAGGCTGGGTGGTGCTGGGTGTAGGTTGAGGCTGGGTGGCGCTGGATGTAGGTTGAGGCTGGGTGGTGCTGGGTGTAGGTTGAGGCTGGGTAGTGCTACGTGTAGATTGAGGCTGGGTGGTGCTGGGTGTAGTTGAGGCTGGGGGGTGCTGGGTGTAGATTAAGGCTGGGTGGTGCTGGGTGTAGATTGAGGCTGGGTGGTGCTGGGTGTAGATTGAGGCTGGGTGGTGCTGGGTGTAGGTTGAGGCTGGGTGGTGCTGGGTGTAGATTGAGGCTGGGTGGTGCTGGGTGTAGATTGAGGCTGGGTGGTGCTGGGTGTAGGTTGAGGCTGGGTGATTCTGGGTGTAGATTGAGGCTGGTTTTTGTGCTGGATGTAGACTGAGGCTGGGTGGTGCTGGGTGTAGGTTGAGGGTGGGTGGTGCTGGGGGAAGATTGATGCTGGGTGGTGCTGGGTGTAGATTGAGGCTGGGTGGTGCTGGATGTAGATTTAGGCTGGGTGGTGCTGGGTGTAGATTGAGTCTGGGAGGTGCTGGGTATAGGTTGAGGCTGGGTGGTGCTGGGTGTACATTGAGGCTTGGTGGTGCTGGGTGTAGATTGAGGCTGGGAGGTGGTGGGTGTAGGTTGAGGCTGGGTGGTGCTGGGTGTAGATTGAGGCTGGGTGGTGCTGGGTGTAGTTGAGTCTGGGTGGTGCTGGGTGTATATTGAGGCTGGGTGGTGCTGGGTGTAGAGTGAGGCTGGGTGATGCCGGGTGTAGGTTGAGGCTGGGTGGTGCTGGGTGTAGATTGAGGCCGGGTGGTGCTGGGTGTAGATTGAGGCTGGGTGTAGATTGAGGCTGGGTGGTGCTGGGTGTAGGTTGAGGCTGGTGGTGCTGGGTGTAGGTTGAAGCTGGGTGGTGCTGGGTGTAAATTGAGTCTGGATGGTGCTGGGTGTAGATTGAGGCTGGGGGGTGCTGGGTGTAGATTAAGGCTGGGTGGTGCTGGGTGTAGATTGAGGCTGGGTGGTGCTGGGTGTAGATTGAGGCTGGGTGGTGCTGGGTGTAGATTGAGGCTGGGTGGTGCTGGGTGTAGGTTGAGGCTGGGTGGTGCTGGGTGTAGGTTGAGGCTGGGTGGTGCTGGGTGTAGGTTGAGGCTGGGTGGTGCTGGGTGTAGATTGAGGCTGGGTGGTGCTGGGTGTAGGTTGAGGCTGGGTGGTGCTGGGGGTAGGTTTAGGTTGGGTGGTGCTGGGTGTAGATTGAGGCTGGGTGGTTCTGGGTGTATGTTGAGGCTGGGTGGTGCTGGGTGTAGGTTGAGGCTGGGTGGTGCTGGGTGTAGGTTGAGGCTGGGTGGTGCTGGGTGTAGGTTGATGCTGGGTGCTGCTGGGTGTAGAGTGAGGCTGGATGGTGCTGGGTGTAGGTTGAGGCTGGGTGGTGCTGGGCGTAGATTGAGGCTGGGTGGTGCTGAGTGTAGATTGAGGCTTGGAGTTGATTGTGGCTGGGTGGTGCTGGGTGTAGGTTGAGGCTGGGTGGTGCTGGGGGTAGGTTTAGGTTGGGTGGTGCTGGGTGTAGGTTGAAGCTGGGTGGTGCTGGGTGTAAATTGAGTCTGGGTGGTGCTGGGTGTAGATTGAGGCTGGGGGGGTGCTGGTGTAGATTAAGGCTGGGTGGTGCTGGGTGTAGATTGAGGCTGGGTGGTGCTGGGTGTAGATTGAGGCTGGGTGTTGCTGGGTGTAGGTTGAGGCTGAGTGGTGCTGGGTGTAGGTTGAGGCTGGGTGGTGCTGGGTGTAGATTGAGGCTGGGTGGTGCTGGGTGTAGTTTGGTGCTGGGTGTAGATTGAGGCTAGGTGGTGCTGGGTGTAAGTTGAGGCTGGGTGGTGCTGGGTGTAGGTTGAGGCTGGGTGGTGCTGGGTGTAGGTTGAGGCTGGGTGGCGCTGGATGTAGGTTGAGGCTGGGTGGTGCTGGGTGTAGGTTGAGGCTGGGTAGTGCTAGGTGTAGATTGAGGCTAGGTGGTGCTGGGTGTAGATTTAGGCTGGGTGGTGCTGGGTGTAGGTTGAGGCTGAGTGGTGCTGGGTGTAGATTGAGGCTAGGTGGTGCTGGGTTTAGGATGAGGCTGGGTGGTGCTGGGTGTAGATTGAGGCTGGGTGGTGCTGGGTGTAGGTTGAGGCTGGGTGGTGCTGGGTGTAGATTGAGGCTGGGTGGTGCTGGGTGTAGATTGAGGCTGGGTGGTGTTGGGTGTAGGTTGAGGCTGGGTGATGCTGGGTGTAGATTGATGCTGGTTTTTGTGCTGGATGTAGACTGAGGCTGGGTGGTGCTGGGTGTAGGTTGAGGGTGGGTGGTGCTGGGGGAAGATTGATGCTGGGTGGTGCTGGGTGTAGATTGAGGCTGGGTGGTGCTGGATGTAGATTGAGGCTGGGTGGTGCTGGGTGTAGATTGAGTCTGGGAGGTGCTGGGTATAGGTTGAGGCTGGGTGGTGCTGGGTGTACATTGAGGCTTGGTGGTGCTGGGTGTAGATTGAGGCTGGGAGGTGGTGGGTGTAGGTTGAGGCTGGGTGGTGCTGGGTCTAGATTGAGGCTGGGTGGTGCTGGGTGTAGTTGAGTCTGGGTGGTGCTGGGTGTAGAGTATAGCTGGGTGGTGCTGGGTGTAGATTGAGGCTTGGTGGTGCTGGGTGTAGATTGAGGCTGGGAGGTGCTGGGTGTAGGTTGAGGCTTGGTGGTGCTGAGTGTAGATTGAGGCTGGTAGGTGGTGGGTGTAGGTTGAGGCTGGGTGGTGCTGGGTGTAGATTGAGGCTAGGTGGTGCTAGGTGTACCTTGAGGCTGGGTGGTGCTGGGTGTAGATTGAGGCTGGGAGTCGCTGGGTGTAGGTTGTGGCTGGGTGGTTGCTGGGTGTAAATTGAGTCTGGGTAGTGCTGGGTGTAGATTGAGGCTGGGCAGTGCTGGGTGTAGATTGAGGCTGGGTGGTGCTGGGTGTAGATTGAGGCTGGGTGGTGCTGGGTGTAGATTGAGGCTGGGTGGTGCTGGGTGTAGGTTGAGGCTGGGTGGTGCTGGGTGTAGGTTGAGGCTGGGTGGTGCTGGGTGTAGGTTGAGGCTGGGTGGTGCTGGGTGTAGATTGAGGCTGGGTGGTGCTGGGTGTAGGTTGATGCTGGGTGGTGCTGGGGGTAGGTTTAGGTTGGGTGGTGCTGGGTGTAGATTGAGGCTGGGTGGTTCTGGGTGTATGTTGAGGCTGGGTGGTGCTGGGTGTAGGTTGAGGCTGGGTGGTGCTGGGTGTAGGTTGATGCTGGGTGCTGCTGGGTGTAGAGTGAGGCTGGATGGTGCTGGGTGTAGGTTGAGGCTGGGTGGTGCTGGGCGTAGATTGAGGCTGGGTGGTGCTGAGTGTAGATTGAGGCTTGGAGTAGATTGAGGCTGGGTGGTGCTGGGTGTAGGTTGAGGCTGGGTGGTGCTGGGGGTAGGTTTAGGTTGGGTGGTGCTGGGTGTAGGTTGAAGCTGGGTGGTGCTGGGTGTAAATTGAGTCTGGGTGGTGCTGGGTGTAGATTGAGGCTGGGGGGTGCTGGTGTAGATTAAGGCTGGGTGGTGCTGGGTGTAGATTGAGGCTGGGTGGTGCTGGGTGTAGATTGAGGCTGGGTGGTGCTGGGTGTAGGTTGAGGCTGAGTGGTGCTGGGTGTAGGTTGAGGCTGGGTGGTGCTGGGTGTAGATTGAGGCTGGGTGGTGCTGGGTGTAGTTTGGTGCTGGGTGTAGATTGAGGCTAGGTGATGCTGGGTGTAAGTTGAGGCTGGGTGGTGCTGGGTGTAGGTTGAGGCTGAGTGGTGCTGGGTGTAGATTGAGGCTGGGTGGTGCTGGGTGTAGGTTGAGGCTGGGTGGCGCTGGATGTAGGTTGAGGCTGGGTGGTGCTGGGTGTAGGTTGAGGCTGGGTAGTGCTAGGTGTAGATTGAGGCTAGGTGGTGCTGGGTGTAGATTGAGGCTGGGTGGTGCTGGGTGTAGGTTGAGGCTGAGTGGTGCTGGGGGTAGATTGAGGCTAGGTGGTGCTGGGTTTAGGATTAGGCTGGGTGGTGCTGGGTGTAGATTGAGGCTGGGTGGTGCTGGGTGTAGGTTGAGGCTGGGTGGTGCTGGGTGTAGATTGAGGCTGGGTGGTGCTGGGTGTAGATTGAGGCTGGGTGGTGCTGGGTGTAGGTTGAGGCTGGGTGATGCTGGGTGTAGATTGAGGCTGGTTTTTGTGCTGGATGTAGACTGAGGCTGGGTGGTGCTGGGTGTAGGTTGAGGGTGGGTGGTGCTGGGGGAAGATTGATGCTGGGTGGTGCTGGGTGTAGATTGAGGCTGGGTGGTGCTGGATGTAGATTGAGGCTGGGTGGTGCTGGGTGTAGATTGAGTCTGGGAGGTGCTGGGTATAGGTTGAGGCTGGGTGGTGCTGGGTGTACATTGAGGCTTGGAGGTGCTGGGTGTAGCTTGAGGCTGGGAGGTGGTGGGTGTAGTTGAGTCTGGGTGGTGCTGGGTGTAGAGTATAGCTGGGTGGTGCTAGGTGTACCTTGAGGCTGGGTGGTGCTGGGTGTAGATTGAGGCTGGGAGGCGCTGGGTGTAGGTTGTGGCTGGGTGGTTGCTGGGTGTAAATTGAGTCTGGGTAGTGCTGGGTGTAGATTGAGGCTGGGCAGTGCTGGGTGTAGATTGAGGCTGGGTGGTGCTGGGTGTAGATTAAGGCTGGGTGGCGCTCGATGTAGATTGAGGCTGGGTGGTGCTGGGTGTAGATTGAGGCTGGGTTGTGATGAGTGTAGGTTGAGGCTGGGTGGTGCTGGGTTTATGTTGAGGCTGGGAGGTGCTGGGTGTAGGTGGATAGGCTGGGTGGTGCTGGGTGTAGGTTGAGGCTGTGTGGTGCTGGGTATAGATTGAGGCTGGGTGGTGCTGGGTGTCGATTGAGGCTGGGTGGTGCTAGGTGTAGATTGAGGCTGGTTGGTGCTGGGTGTAGGTTGAGGCTGGGTGGTGCTGGGTGTAGATTGAGGCTGGGTGGTGCTAGGTGTAGGTTGAGGCTGGGTGGTGCTGGGTGTAGGTTGAGCCTGGGAGGTGCTGGGTGTAGGTGGAGGCTGGGTGGTTCTGGGTGTAGGTTGAGGCTGGGTGGTGCTGGGTGTAGGTTGAGGCTGGGTGGTGCTGGGTGTAGGTTGAGGCTGGGAGGTGCTGGGTGTAGGTGGAGGCTGGATGGTGCTGGGTGTAGATTGAGGCTGGGTGGTGCTGGATGTAGATTAAGGCTGGGTGGTGCTGGGTGTAGATTGAGTCTGGGAGGTGCTGGGTATAGGTTGAGGCTGGGTGGTGCTGGGTGTACATTGAGGCTTGGTGGTTCTGGGTGTAGATTGAGGCTGGGAGGTGGTGGGTGTAGGTTGAGGCTGGGTGGTGCTGGGTGTAGATTGAGGCTGGGAGGTGCTGGGTGTAGTTGAGTCTGGGTGGTGCTGGGTGTAGAGTATAGCTGGGTGGTGCTGGGTGTAGATTGAGGCTGGGTGTTGCTAGGTGTACGTTGAGGCTGGGTGGTGCTGGGTGTACATTGAGGGTTGGTGGTGCTGGGTGTAGATTGAGGCTGGGAGGTGCTGGGTGTAGTTGAGTCTGGGTGGTGCTGGGTGTAGAGTATAGCTGGGTGGTGCTGGGTGTAGATTGAGGCTGGGTGTTGCTAGTTGTACGTTGAGGCTGGGTGGTGCTGGGTGTAGATTGAGGCTGAGAGGCGCTGGGTGTAGGTTGAGGCTAGGCGGTTGCTGGGTGTAAATTGAGTCTGGGTGGTGCTGGGTGTAGATTGAGGCTGGGCAGTGCTGGGTGTAGATTGAGGCTGGGTGGTGCTGGGTGTAGATTAAGGCTGGGTGGCACTCGATGTAGATTGAGGCTGGGTGGTGCTGGGTGTAGATTGAGGCTGGGTGGTGCTGGGTGTAGGTTGAGGCTGGGTGGTGCTGGGTGTATGTTGAGGCTGGGAGGTGCTGGGTGTAGGTGGATAGGCTGGGTGGTGCTGGGTGTAGGTTGAGGCTGTGCAGTGCTGGGTATAGATTGAGGCTGGGTGGTGCTGGGTGTCGATTGAGGCTGGGTGGTGCTAGGTGTAGATTGAGGCTGGTTGGTGCTGGGTGTAGCTTGAGGCTGGGTGGCGCTGGGTGCATGTTAAGACTGGGTGTAGGTTGAGGCTTGGTGGTGCTGGGTGTAGGTTGAGGCTGGGTGGTGCTGGGTGTAGATTGAGGCTGGGTGGTGCTAGGTGTAGGTTGTGGCTGGGTGGTGCTGGGTGTAGATTGAGACTGGGTGGTGCTGGGTGTAGGTTGAAGCTGGGTGGTGCTGGGTGTAGGTTGAGGCTGGGTGGTCCTGAGTGTAGGTTGAGGCTGGGTGGTGCTGGGTGTAGGTTGAGGCTGGGTGGTGCTGGGTGTCGGTTGAGGCTGGGTGGTTCTGGGTGTAGATTGAGGCTGGGTGGTGCTGGATGTAGATTGAGGCTGGGTGGTGCTGGGTGTAGATTGAGTCTGGGAGGTGCTGGGTATAGGTTGAGGCTGGGTGGTGCTGGGTGTACATTGAGGCTTGGTGGTGCTGGGTGTAGATTGAGGCTGGGAGGTGGTGGGTGTAGGTTGAGGCTGAGTGGTGCTGGGTGTAGATTGAGGCTGGGTGGTGCTGGGTGTAGATTAAGGCTGGGTGGCGCTCGATGTAGATTGAGGCTGGGTGGTGCTGGGTGTAGATTGAGGCTGGGTGGTGCTGGGTGTAGGTTGAGGCTGGGTGGTGCTGGGTGTATGTTGAGGCTGGGAGGTGCTGGGTGTAGGTGGATAGGCTGGGTGGTGCTGGGTGTAGGTTGAGGCTGTGCAGTGCTGGGTATAGATTGAGGCAGGGTGGTGCTGGATGTCGATTGAGGCTGGGTGCTGCTAGGTGTAGATTGAGGCTGGTTGGTGCTGGGTGTAGGTTGAGGCTGGGTGGCGCTGGGTGCATGTTAAGGCTGGGTGTAGGTTGAGGCTTGGTGGTGCTGGGTGTAGGTTGAGGCTGGGTGGTGCTGGGTGTAGATTGAGGCTGGGTGGTGCTAGGTGTAGGTTGCGGCTGGGTGGTGCTGGGTGTAGATTGAGACTGGGTGGTGCTGGGTGTAGATTGAGGCTGGGTGGTGCTGGGTGTAGTTTGAGGCTGGGTGGTGCTGGGTGTAGGTTGAGGCTGGGAGGTGCTGGGTGTAGGTGGAGGCTGGGTGGTTCTCGGGGTAGATTGAGGCTGGGTGGTGCTGGATGTAGATTGAGGCTGGGTGGTGCTGGGTGTAGATTGAGTCTGGGAGGTGCTGGGTATAGGTTGAGGCTGGGTGGTGCTGGGTGTACATTGAGGCTTGGTGGTGCTGGGTGTAGATTGAGGCTGGGAGGTGGTGGGTGTAGGTTGAGGCTGGGTGGTGCTGGGTGTAGATGGAGGCTGGGTGGTGCTGGGTGTAGTTGAGTCTGGGTGGTGCTGGGTGTAGAGTATAGCTGCGTGGTGCTGGGTGTAGATTGAGGCTGGGTGTTGCTAGGTGTACTTTGAGGCTGGGTGTTGCTAGGTGTACGTTGAGGCTGGGTGGTGCTGGGTGTATATTGAGGCTGAGAGGCGCTGGGTGTAGGTTGAGGCTGGGTGGTTGCTGGGTGTAAATTGAGTCTGGGTGGTGCTGGGTGTAGATTGAGGCTGGGCAGTGCTGGGTGTAGATTGAGGCTGGGTGGTGCTGGGTGTAGATTAAGGCTGGGTGGCGCTCGATGTAGATTGAGGCTGGGTGGTGCTGGGTGTAGATTGAGGCTGGGTGGTGCTGGGTGTAGGTTGAGGCTGGGTGGTGCTGGGTGTATGTTGAGGCTGGGAGGTGCTGGGTGTAGGTGGATAGGCTGGGTGGTGCTGGGTGTAGGTTGAGGCTGTGCAGTGCTGGGTATAGATTGAGGCTGGGTGGTGCTGGGTGTCGATTGAGGCTGGGTGGTGCTAGGTGTAGATTGAGACTGGGTGGTGCTGGGTGTAGGTTGAGGCTGGGTGGTGCTGGGTGTAGGTTGAGGCTGGGTGGTCCTGAGTGTAGGTTGAGGCTGGGTGGTGCTGGGTGTAGGTTGAGGCTGGGTGGTGCTGGGTGTCGGTTGAGGCTTGGTGGTGCTGGGTGTCGATTGAGGCTGGATGGTGCTGGGTGTAGATTGAGGCTGGGTGGTGCTGGGTGTAGATTGAGGCTGGGTGGTGCTGGGTGTATATTGAGGCTGGGTGGTGCTGGGTGTAGGTTGAGGCTGGGTGGTCCTGAGTGTAGGTTGAGGCTGGGTGGTGCTGGGTGTAGGTTGAGGCTGGGTGGTGCTGGGTGTCGGTTGAGGCTTGGTGGTGCTGGGTGTCGATTGAGGCTGGATGGTGCTGGGTGTAGATTGAGGCTGGGTGGTGCTGGGTGTAGGTTGAGGCTGGGAGCTGCTGGGTGTAGGTGGAGGCTGGGTGGTTCTGGGTGTAGATTGAGGCTGGGTGGTGCTGGATGTAGATTGAGGCTGGGTGGTTCTGGGTGTAGATTGAATCTGGGAGGTGCTGGGTATAGGTTGAAGCTGGGTGGTGCTGGGTGTACATTGAGGCTTGGTGGTGCTGGGTGTAGATTGAGGCTGGGAGGTGGTGGGTGTAGGTTGAGGCTGGGTGGTGCTGGGTGTAGATGGAGGCTGGGTGGTGCTGGGTGTAGTTGAGTCTGGGTGGTGCTGGGTGTAGAGTATAGCTGCGTGGTGCTGGGTGTAGATTGAGGCTGGGTATTGCTAGGTGTACGTTGAGGCTGGGTGGTGCTGGGTGTAGATTGAGTCTGGGAGGTGCTGGGTATAGGTTGAGGCTGGGTGGTGCTGGGTGTACATTGAGGCTTGGTGGTGCTGGGTGTAGATTGAGGCTGGGTGGCGCTCGATGTAGATTGAGGCTGGGTGGTGCTGGGTGTAGATTGAGGCTGGGTGGTGTTGGGTGTAGGTTGAGGCTGGGTGGTGCTGGGTGTATGTTGAGGCTGGGAGGTGCTGGGTGTAGGTGGATAGGCTGGGTGGTGCTGGGTGTAGGTTGAGGCTGTGCAGTGCTGGGTATAGATTGAGGCTGGGTGGTGCTGGGTGTCGATTGAGGCTGGGTGGTGCTAGGTGTAGATTGAGGCAGGTTGGTGCTGGGTGTAGGTTGAGGCTGGGTGGCGCTGGGTGCATGTTAAGGCTGGGTGTAGGTTGAGGCTTGGTGGTGCTGGGTGTAGGTTGAGGCTGGGTGGTGCTGGGTGTAGATTGAGGCTGGGTGGTGCTAGGTGTAGGTTGCGGCTGGGTGGTGCTGGGTGTAGATTGAGACTGGGTGGTGCTGGATGTAGGTTGAGGCTGGGTGGTGCTGGGTGTAGGTTGAGGCTGGGTGGTCCTGAGTGTAGGTTGAGGCTGGGTGGTGCTGGGTGTCGGTTGAGGCTTGGTGGTGCTGGGTGTCGATTGAGGCTGGATGGTGCTGGGTGTAGATTGAGGCTGGGTGGTGCTGGGTGTAGATTGAGGCTGGGTGGTGCTGGGTGTATGTTGAGGCTGGGTGGTGCTGGGTGTAGGTTGAGGCTGGGAGGTGCTGGGTGTAGGTGGAGGCTGGGTGGTTCTGGGTGTAGATTGAAGCTGGGTGGTGCTGGATGTAGATTGAGGCTGGGTGGTGCTGGGTGTAGATTGAGTCTGGGAGGTGCTGGGTATAGGTTGAGGCTGGGTGGTGCTGGGTGTACATTGAGGCTTGGTGGTGCTGGGTGTAGATTGAGGCTGGGAGGTGGTGGGTGTAGGTTGAGGCTGGGTGGTGCTGGGTGTAGATGGAGGCTGGGTGGTGCTGGGTGTAGTTGAGTCTGGGTGGTGCTGGGTGTAGAGTATAGCTGCGTGGTGCTTGGTGTAGATTGAGGCTGGGTATTGCTAGGTGTACGTTGAGGCTGGGTGGTGCTGGGTGTAGATTGAGTCTGGGAGGTGCTGGGTATAGGTTGAGGCTGGGTGGTGCTGGGTGTACATTGAGGCTTGGTGGTGCTGGGTGTAGATTGAGGCTGGGAGGTGGTGGGTGTAGGTTGAGGCTGGCTGGTGCTGGGTGTAGATTGACGCTGGGTGGTGCTGGGTGTAGATTGAGGCTGGGTGTTGCTAGGTGTACGTTGAGGCTGGGTGGTGCTGGGTGTAGATTGAGGCTGGGAGGTGCTTGGTGTAGGTTGAGGCTGGGTGGTTGCTGGGTGTAAATTGAGTCTGGGTGGTGCTGGGTGTAGATTGAGGCTGGGCAGTGCTGGGTGTAGATTGAGGCTGGGTGGTGCTGGGTGTAGATTAAGGCTGGGTGGCGCTCGATGTAGATTGAGGCTGGGTGGTGCTGGGTGTAGATTGAGGCTGGGTGGTGCTGGGTGTAGGTTGAGGCTGGGTCGTGCTGGGTGTATGTTGAGGCTGGGAGGTGCTGGGTGTAGGTGGATAGGCTGGGTGTAGGTTGAGGCTGTGTGCTGCTGGGTATAGATTGAGGCTGGGTGGTGCTGGGTGTCGATTGAGGCTGGGTGGTGCTAGGTGTAGATTGAGGCTGGTTGGTGCTGGGTGTAGGTTGAGGCTGGGTGGCGCTGGGTGCATGTTAAGGCTGGGTGTAGGTTGAGGCTTGGTGGTGCTGGGTGTAGGTTGAGGCTGGGTGGTGCTGGGTGTAGATTGAGGCTGGGTGGTGCTAGGTGTAGGTTGAGGCTGGGTGGTGCTGGGTGTAGATTGAGACTGGGTGGTGCTGGGTGTAAGTTGAGGCTGGGTGGTGCTGAGTGTAGGTTGAGGCTTGGTGGTGCTGGGTGTAGGTTGAGGCTGGGTGGTGCTGAGTGTAGGTTGAGGCTGGGTGGTGCTGGGTGTAGGTTGAGGCTGGGTGGTGCTGGGTGTCGGTTGAGGCTTGGTGTTGCTGGTGTCGATTGAGGCTGGGTGGTACTCGGTGTAGATTGAGGCTGGGTGTAGATTTAGGCTGGGTGGTGCTGGGTGTAGGTGGAGGCTGGGTGGTGATAGGTGCAGATTGAGGCTGGGTGGTGCTGGGTGTAGATTGAGGCTGGGTGGTGCTGGGTGTAGGTTGATGCTGGGTGTAGGTTGAGGCTGGGTGGTGCTGGGTGTAGGTTGAGGCTGGGGGTGCTGGGTGTAGGTTGAAGCTGGGTGGTGCTGGGTGTAAATTGAGTCTGGTTGGTGCTGAGTGTAGATTGAGGCTGGGGGGTGCTGGGTGTAGATTAAGGCTGGGTGGTGCTGGGTGTAGATTGAGGCTGGGTGGTGCTGGGTGTATATTGAGGCTGGGTGGTGCTGGGTGTAGGTTGAGGCTGAGTGGTGCTGGGTGTAGGTTGAGGCTGGGTGGTGCTGGGTGTAGATTGAGGCTGGGTGGTGCTGGGTGTAGGTTGGTGCTGGGTGTAGATTGAGGCTAGGTGGTGCTGGGTGTAAGTTGAGGCTGGGTGGTGCTGGGTGTAGGTTGAAGCTGAGTGGTGCCGGGTGTAGATTGAGGCTGGGTGTTGCTGGGTGTAGGTTGAAGCTGGGTCGTGCTGGGTGTAGAGTGAGGCTGGGTGGTGCTGGGTGGAGGTTGAGGCTGGGTGGTGCTGGGTGTAGATTGAGGCTGGGTGGTGCTGGGTGTAGATTGAGGCTGGGTGTAGATTGAGCTGGGTGGTGCTGGGTGTAGGTTGAGGCTGGGGGTGCTGGGTGTAGGTTGAACCTGGGTGGTGCTGGGTGTAAATTGAGTCTGGGTGGTGCTGGGTGTAGATTGAGGCTGGGGAGTGCTGGGTGTAGATTAAGGCTGGGTGGTGCTGGGTGTAGATTGAGGCTGGGTGGTGCTGGGTGTAGATTGAGGCTAGGTGGTGCTGGGTGTAAGTTGAGGCTGGGTGGTGCTGGGTGTAGGTTGAGGCTGAGTGGTGCTGGGTGTAGATTGAGGCTGGGTGTTGCTCGGTGTAGGTTGAGGCTGGGTGGTGTTGGGTGTATATTGAGGCTGGGTGGTGCTGGGTGTAGGTTGAGGCTGGGTGGTGCTGGGTGTATATTGAGGCTGGGTGGTGCTGGGTGTAGAGTGAGGCTGGGTGATGCCGGGTGTAGGTTGAGGCTGGGTGGTGCTGGGTGTAGATTGAGGCTGGGTGGTGCTGGGTGTAGATTGAGGCTTGGTGTAGATTGAGGCTGGTTGGTGCTGGGTGTAGATTGAGGCTGGGTGGTGCTGGGTGTAGGTTGAGGCTGGGTCGTGCTGGGTGTATGTTGAGGCTGGGAGGTGCTGGGTGTAGGTGGATAGGCTGGGTGGTGCTGGGTGTAGGTTGAGGCTGTGTGGTGCTGGGTATAGATTGAGGCTGGGTGGTGCTGGGTGTCGATTGAGGCTGGGTGGTGCTAGGTGTAGATTGAGGCTGGTTGGTGCTGGGTGTAGGTTGAGGCTGGGTGGCGCTGGGTGCATGTTAAGGCTGGGTGTAGGTTGAGGCTTGGTGGTGCTGGGTGTAGGTTGAGGCTTGGTGGTGCTGGGTGTAGATTGAGGCTGGGTGGTGCTAGGTGTAGGTTGAGGCTGGGTGGTGCTGGGTGTAGATTGAGACTGGGTGGTGCTGGGTGTAAGTTGAGGCTGGGTGGTGCTGAGTGTAGGTTGAGGCTTGGTGGTGCTGGGTGTAGGTTGAGGCTGGGTGGTGCTGAGTGTAGGTTGAGGCTGGGTGGTGCTGGGTGTAGGTTGAGGCTGGGTGGTGCTGGGTGTCGGTTGAGGCTTGGTGGTGCTGGGTGTCGATTGAGGCTGGGTGGTACTCGGTGTAGATTGAGGCTGGGTGTAGATTTAGGCTGGGTGGTGCTGGGTGTAGGTGGAGGCTGGGTGGTGATAGGTGCAGATTGAGGCTGGGTGGTGCTGGGTGTAGATTGAGGCTGGGTGGTGCTGGGTGTAGGTTGATGCTGGGTGTAGGTTGAGGCTGGGTGGTGCTGGGTGTAGGTTGAGGCTGGGGGTGCTGGGTGTAGGTTGAAGCTGGGTGGTGCTGGGTGTAAATTGAGTCTGGTTGGTGCTGAGTGTAGATTGAGGCTGGGGGGTGCTGGGTGTAGATTAAGGCTGGGTGGTGCTGGGTGTAGATTGAGGCTGGGTGGTGCTGGGTGTATATTGAGGCTGGGTGGTGCTGGGTGTAGGTTGAGGCTGAGTGGTGCTGGGTGTAGGTTGAGGCTGGGTGGTGCTGGGTGTAGATTGAGGCTGGGTGGTGCTGGGTGTAGGTTGGTGCTGGGTGTAGATTGAGGCTAGGTGGTGCTGGGTGTAAGTTGAGGCTGGGTGGTGCTGGGTGTAGGTTGAGGCTGAGTGGTGCTGGGTGTAGATTGAGGCTGGGTGGTGCTGGGTGGAGGTTGAGGCTGGGTGGTGCTGGGTGTAGATTGAGGCTGGGTGGTGCTGGGTGTAGATTGAGGCTGGGTGTAGATTGAGCTGGGTGGTGCTGGGTGTAGGTTGAGGCTGGGGGTGCTGGGTGTAGGTTGAAGCTGGGTGGTGCTGGGTGTAAATTGAGTCTGGGTGGTGCTGGGTGTAGATTGAGGCTGGGGGGTGCTGGGTGTAGATTAAGGCTGGGTGGTGCTTGGTGTAGATTGAGGCTGGATGGTGCTGGGTGTAGATTGATGCTGGGTGGTGCTGGGTGTAGGTTGAGGCTGAGTGGTGCTGGGTGTAGGTTGAGGCTGGGTGGTGCTGGGTGTAGATTGAGGCTGGGTGGTGCTGGGTGTAGGTTGGTGCTGGGTGTAGATTGAGGCTAGGTGGTGCTGGGTGTAAGTTGAGGCTGGGTGGTGCTGTGCTGGGTGTAGATTGAGGCTGGGTGTTGCTCGGTGTAGGTTGAGGCTGGGTGGTGTTGGGTGTATATTGAGGCTGGGTGGTGCTGGGTGTAGGTTGAGGCTGGGTGGTGCTGGGTGTTTATTGATGCTGGGTGGTGCTGGGTGTAGAGTGAGGCTGGGTGATGCCGGGTGTAGGTTGAGGCTGGGTGGTGCTGGGTGTAGATTGAGGCTGGGTGGTGCTGGGTGTAGATTGAGGCTTGGTGTAGATTGAGGCTGGGTGGTGCTGGGTGTAGGTTGAGGCTGGGTGGTGCTGGGTGTAGATTGAGGCTGGGTGGTGCTGGGTGTAGATTGAGGCTGGGTGGTGCTGGGTGTAGGTTGAGGCTGAGTGGTGCTGGGTGTAGGTTGAGGCTGGGTGGTGCTGGGTGTAGGTTGGTGCTGGGTGTAGATTGAGGCTGGGTGGTGCTGGGTGGAGGTTGAGGCTGGGTGGTGCTGGGTGTAGATTGAGGCTGGGTGGTGCTGGGTGTAGGTTGGTGCTGGGTGTAGATTGAGCTGGGTGGTGCTGGGTGTAGGTTGAGGCTGGGGGTGCTGGGTGTAGGTTGAAGCTGGGTGGTGCTGGGTGTAGATTGAGGCTGGGTGGTGCTGGGTGTAGATTGAGGCTAGGTGGTGCTGGGTGTAAGTTGAGGCTGGGTGGTGATGGGTATAGGTTGAGGCTGAGTGGTGCTGGGTGTAGATTGAGGCTGGGTGGTGCTGGGTGTATATTGAGGCTGGGTGGTGCTGGGTGTAGGTTGAGGCTGGGTGGTGCTGGGTGTAGATTGAGGCTTGGTGTAGATTGAGGCTGGGTGGTGCTGGGTGTAGGTTGAGGCTGGGTGGTGCTGGGTGTAGATTGAGGCTGGGTGGTGCTGGGTGTATATTGAGGCTGGGTGGTGCTGGGTGTAGGTTGAGGCTGGGTGGTGCTGGGGTGTAGGTTGAGGCTGGGTGGTGCTGGGTGTAGGTTTAGGCTGGGTGGTGCTGGGTGTAGATTGAGGCTGGGTCGTGCTGGGTGTAGATTGAGGCTGGGTGGTGCTGGGTGTAGATTGAGGCTGGGTGTAGATTGAGCTGGGTGGTGCTGGGTGTAGGTTGAGGCTGGGGGTGCTGGGTGTAGGTTGAAGCTGGGTGGTGCTGGGTGTAAATTGAGTCTGGGTGGTGCTGGGTGTAGATTGAGGCTGGGGGGTGCTGGGTGTAGATTAAGGCTGGGTGGTGCTGGGTGTAGATTGAGGCTGGGTGGTGCTGGGTGTAGATTGAGGCTGGGTGGTGCTGGGTGTAGGTTGAGGCTGAGTGGTGCTGGGTGTAGGTTGAGGCTCGGTGGTGCTGGGTGTAGATTGAGGCTGGGTGGTGCTGGGTGTAGGTTGGTGCTGGGTGTAGATTGAGGCTAGGTGGTGCTGGGTGTAAGTTGAGGCTGGGTGGTGCTGGGTGTAGGTTGAGGCTGAGTGGTGCTGGGTGTAGATTGAGGCTGGTTGTTGCTGGGTGTAGGTTGAGGCTGGGTGATGCTGGGTGTATATTGAGGCTGGTTGGTGCTGGGTGTAGGTTGAGGCTGGGTGGTGCTGGGTGTATATTGAGGCTGGGTGGTGCTGGGTGTAGAGTGAGGCTGGGTGATGCCGGGTGTAGGTTGAGGCTGGGTGGTGCTGGGTGTAGATTGAGGCTGGGTGGTGCTGGGTGTAGATTGAGGCTTGGTGTAGATTGAGGCTGGGTGGTGCTGGGTGTAGGTTGAGGCTGGGTGGTGCTGGGTGTAGATTGAGGCTGGGTATTGCTAGGTGTACGTTGAGGCTGGGTGGTGCTGGGTGTAGATTGAGTCTGGGAGGTGCTGGGTATAGGTTGAGGCTGGGTGGTGCTGGGTGTACATTGAGGCTTGGTGGTGCTGGGTGTAGATTGAGGCTGGGTGGCGCTCGATGTAGATTGAGGCTGGGTGGTGCTGGGTGTAGATTGAGGCTGGGTGGTGCTGGGTGTAGGTTGAGGCTGGGTGGTGCTGGGTGTATGTTGAGGCTGGGAGGTGCTGGGTGTAGGTGGATAGGCTGGGTGGTGCTGGGTGTAGGTTGAGGCTGTGCAGTGCTGGGTATAGATTGAGGCTGGGTGGTGCTGGGTGTCGATTGAGGCTGGGTGGTGCTAGGTGTAGATTGAGGCAGGTTGGTGCTGGGTGTAGGTTGAGGCTGGGTGGCGCTGGGTGCATGTTAAGGCTGGGTGTAGGTTGAGGCTTGGTGGTGCTGGGTGTAGGTTGAGGCTGGGTGGTGCTGGGTGTAGATTGAGGCTGGGTGGTGCTAGGTGTAGGTTGCGGCTGGGTGGTGCTGGGTGTAGATTGAGACTGGGTGGTGCTGGGTGTAGGTTGAGGCTGGGTGGTGCTGGGTGTAGGTTGAGGCTGGGTGGTCCTGAGTGTAGGTTGAGGCTGGGTGGTGCTGGGTGTAGGTTGAGGCTGGGTGGTGCTGGGTGTCGGTTGAGGCTTGGTGGTGCTGGGTGTCGATTGAGGCTGGATGGTGCTGGGTGTAGATTGAGGCTGGGTGGTGCTGGGTGTAGATTGAGGCTGGGTGGTGCTGGGTGTATGTTGAGGCTGGGTGGTGCTGGGTGTAGGTTGAGGCTGGGAGGTGCTGGGTGTAGGTGGAGGCTGGGTGGTTCTGGGTGTAGATTGAGGCTGGGTGGTGCTGGATGTAGATTGAGGCTGGGTGGTGCTGGGTGTAGATTGAGTCTGGGAGGTGCTGGGTATAGGTTGAGGCTGGGTGGTGCTGGGTGTACATTGAGGCTTGGTGGTGCTGGGTGTAGATTGAGGCTGGGAGGTGGTGGGTGTAGGTTGAGGCTGGGTGGTGCTGGGTGTAGATGAGTCTGGGTGGTGCTGGGTGTAGAGTATAGCTGCGTGGTGCTGGGTGTAGATTGAGGCTGGGTATTGCTAGGTGTACGTTGAGGCTGGGTGGTGCTGGGTGTAGATTGAGTCTGGGAGGTGCTGGGTATAGGTTGAGGCTGGGTGGTGCTGGGTGTACATTGAGGCTTGGTGGTGCTGGGTGTAGATTGAGGCTGGGAGGTGGTGGGTGTAGGTTGAGGCTGGGTGGTGCTGGGTGTAGATTGAGGCTGGGTGGTGCTGGGTATAGATTGAGGCTGGGTGTTGCTAGGTGTACGTTGAGGCTGGGTGGTGCTGGGTGTAGATTGAGGCTGGGAGGTGCTTGGTGTAGGTTGAGGCTGGGTGGTTGCTGGGTGTAAATTGAGTCTGGGTGGTGCTGGGTGTAGATTGAGGCTGGGCAGTGCTGGGTGTAGATTGAGGCTGGGTGGTGCTGGGTGTAGATTAAGGCTGGGTGGCGCTCGATGTAGATTGAGGCTGGGTGGTGCTGGGTGTAGATTGAGGCTGGGTGGTGCTGGGTGTAGGTTGAGGCTGGGTCGTGCTGGGTGTATGTTGAGGCTGGGAGGTGCTGGGTGTAGGTGGATAGGCTGGGTGTAGGTTGAGGCTGTGTGGTGCTGGGTATAGATTGAGGCTGGGTGGTGCTGGGTGTCGATTGAGGCTGGGTGGTGCTAGGTGTAGATTGAGGCTGGTTGGTGCTGGGTGTAGGTTGAGGCTGGGTGGCGCTGGGTGCATGTTAAGGCTGGGTGTAGGTTGAGGCTTGGTGGTGCTGGGTGTAGGTTGAGGCTGGGTGGTGCTGGGTGTAGATTGAGGCTGGGTGGTGCTAGGTGTAGGTTGAGGCTGGGTGGTGCTGGGTGTAGATTGAGACTGGGTGGTGCTGGGTGTAAGTTGAGGCTGGGTGGTGCTGAGTGTAGGTTGAGGCTTGGTGGTGCTGGGTGTAGGTTGAGGCTGGGTGGTGCTGAGTGTAGGTTGAGGCTGGGTGGTGCTGGGTGTAGGTTGAGGCTGGGTGGTGCTGGGTGTCGGTTGAGGCTTGGTGGTGCTGGGTGTCGATTGAGGCTGGGTGGTACTCGGTGTAGATTGAGGCTGGGTGTAGATTTAGGCTGGGTGGTGCTGGGTGTAGGTGGAGGCTGGGTGGTGATAGGTGCAGATTGAGGCTGGGTGGTGCTGGGTGTAGATTGAGGCTGGGTGGTGCTGGGTGTAGGTTGATGCTGGGTGTAGGTTGAGGCTGGGTGGTGCTGGGTGTAGGTTGAGGCTGGGGGTGCTGGGTGTAGGTTGAAGCTGGGTGGTGCTGGGTGTAAATTGAGTCTGGTTGGTGCTGAGTGTAGATTGAGGCTGGGGGGTGCTGGGTGTAGATTAAGGCTGGGTGGTGCTGGGTGTAGATTGAGGCTGGGTGGTGCTGGGTGTATATTGAGGCTGGGTGGTGCTGGGTGTAGGTTGAGGCTGAGTGGTGCTGGGTGTAGGTTGAGGCTGGGTGGTGCTGGGTGTAGATTGAGGCTGGGTGGTGCTGGGTGTAGGTTGGTGCTGGGTGTAGATTGAGGCTAGGTGGTGCTGGGTGTAAGTTGAGGCTGGGTGGTGCTGGGTGTAGGTTGAGGCTGAGTGGTGCTGGGTGTAGATTGAGGCTGGGTGTTGCTGGGTGTAGGTTGAAGCTGGGTCGTGCTGGGTGTAGAGTGAGGCTGGGTGGTGCTGGGTGGAGGTTGAGGCTGGGTGGTGCTGGGTGTAGATTGAGGCTGGGTGGTGCTGGGTGTAGGTTGAGGCTGGGTGTAGATTGAGCTGGGTGGTGCTGGGTGTAGGTTGAGGCTGGGGGTGCTGGGTGTAGGTTGAAGCTGGGTGGTGCTGGGTGTAAATTGAGTCTGGGTGGTGCTGGGTGTAGATTGAGGCTGGGGGGTGCTGGGTGTAGATTAAGGCTGGGTGGTGCTGGGTGTAGATTGAGGCTGGGTGGTGCTGGGTGTAGATTGAGGCTGGGTGTTGCTCGGTGTAGGTTGAGGCTGGGTGGTGTTGGGTGTAGGTTGAGGCTGGGTGGTGTTGGGTGTATATTGAGGCTGGGTGGTGCTGGGTGTAGGTTGAGGCTGGGTGGTGCTGGGTGTATATTGAGGCTGGGTGGTGCTGGGTGTAGAGTGAGGCTGGGTGATGCCGGGTGTAGGTTGAGGCTGGGTGGTGCTGGGTCTAGATTGAGGCTGGGTGGTGCTGGGTGTAGATTGAGGCTTGGTGTAGATTGAGGCTGGGTGGTGCTGGGTGTAGATTGAGGCTGGGTGGTGCTGGGTGTAGGTTGAGGCTGGGTCGTTCTGGGTGTATGTTGAGGCTGGGAGGTGCTGGGTGTAGGTGGATAGGCTCGGTGGTGCTGGGTGTAGGCTGAGGCTGTGTGGTGCTGGGTATAGATTGAGGCTGGGTGGTGCTGGGTGTCGATTGAGGCTGGGTGGTGCTAGGTGTAGATTGAGGCTGGTTGGTGCTGGGTGTAGGTTGAGGCTGGGTGGCGCTGGGTGCATGTTAAGGCTGGGTGTAGGTTGAGGCTTGGTGGTGCTGGGTGTAGGTTGAGGCTTGGTGGTGCTGGGTGTAGATTGAGGCTGGGTGGTGCTAGGTGTAGGTTGAGGCTGGGTGGTGCTGGGTGTAGATTGAGACTGGGTGGTGCTGAGTGTAAGTTGAGGCTGGGTGGTGCTGAGTGTAGGTTGAGGCTTGGTGGTGCTGGGTGTAGGTTGAGGCTGGGTGGTGCTGAGTGTAGGTTGAGGCTGGGTGGTGCTGGGTGTAGTTTGAGGCTGGGTGGTGCTGGGTGTCGGTTGAGGCTTGGTGGTGCTGGGTGTCGATTGAGGCTGGGTGGTACTCGGTGTAGATTGAGGCTGGGTGTAGATTTAGGCTGGGTGGTGCTGGGTGTAGGTGGAGGCTGGGTGGTGATAGGTGCAGATTGAGGCTGGGTGGTGCTGGGTGTAGATTGAGGCTGGGTGGTGCTGGGTGTAGGTTGATGCTGGGTGTAGGTTGAGGCTGGGTGGTGCTGGGTGTAGGTTGAGGCTGGGGGTGCTGGGTGTAGGTTGAAGCTGGGTGGTGCTGGGTGTAAATTGAGTCTGGTTGGTGCTGAGTGTAGATTGAGGCTGGGGGGTGCTGGGTGTAGATTAAGGCTGGGTGGTGCTGGGTGTAGATTGAGGCTGGGTGGTGCTGGGTGTATATTGAGGCTGGGTGGTGCTGGGTGTAGGTTGAGGCTGAGTGGTGCTGGGTGTAGGTTGAGGCTGGGTGGTGCTGGGTGTAGATTGAGGCTGGGTGGTGCTGGGTGTAGGTTGGTGCTGGGTGTAGATTGAGGCTAGGTGGTGCTGGGTGTAAGTTGAGGCTGGGTGGTGCTGGGTGTAGGTTGAGGCTGAGTGGTGCTGGGTGTAGATTGAGGCTGGGTGTTGCTGGGTGTAGGTTGAAGCTGGGTGGTGCTGGGTGTAGAGTGAGGCTGGGTGGTGCTGGGTGGAGGTTGAGGCTGGGTGGTGCTGGGTGTAGATTGAGGCTGGGTGGTGCTGGGTGTAGATTGAGGCTGGGTGTAGATTGAGCTGGGTGGTGCTGGGTGTAGGTTGAGGCTGGGGGTGCTGGGTGTAGGTTGAAGCTGGGTGGTGCTGGGTGTAAATTGAGTCTGGGTGGTGCTGGGTGTAGATTGAGGCTGGGGGGTGCTGGGTGTAGATTAAGGCTGGGTGGTGCTTGGTGTAGATTGAGGCTGGGTGGTGCTGGGTGTAGATTGATGCTGGGTGGTGCTGGGTGTAGGTTGAGGCTGAGTGGTGCTGGGTGTAGGTTGAGGCTGGGTGGTGCTGGGTGTAGATTGAGGCTGGGTGGTGCTGGGTGTAGGTTGGTGCTGGGTGTAGATTGAGGCTAGGTGGTGCTAGGTGTAAGTTGAGGCTGGGTGGTGCTGGGTGTAGGTTGAGGCTGAGTGGTGCTGGGTGTAGATTGAGGCTGGGTGTTGCTCGGTGTAGGTTGAGGCTGGGTGGTGTTGGGTGTATATTGATGCTGGGTGGTGCTGGGTGTAGAGTGAGGCTGGGTGATACCGGGTGTAGGTTGAGGCTGGGTGGTGCTGGGTGTAGGTTGAGGCTGGGTGGTGCTGGGTGTAGGTTGAGGCTGGGTGGTGCTGGGTGTATATTGATGCTGGGTGGTGCTGGGTGTAGAGTGAGGCTGGGTGATGCCGGGTGTAGGTTGAGGCTGGGTGGTGCTGGGTGTAGATTGAGGCTGGGTGGTGCTGGGTGTAGATTGAGGCTTGGTGTAGATTGAGGCTGGGTGGTGCTGGGTGTAGGTTGAGGCTGGGTGGTGCTGGGTGTAGATTGAGGCTGGGTGGTGCTGGGTGTAGATTGAGGCTGGGTGGTGCTGGGTGTAGGTTGAGGCTGAGTGGTGCTGGGTGTAGGTTGAGGCTGGGTGGTGCTGGGTGTAGGTTGGTGCTGGGTGTAGATTGAGGCTGGGTGGTGCTGGGTGGAGGTTGAGGCTGGGTGGTGCTGGGTGTAGATTGAGGCTGGGTGGTGCTGGGTGTAGGTTGGTGCTGGGTGTAGATTGAGCTGGGTGGTGCTGGGTGTAGGTTGAGGCTGGGGGTGCTGGGTGTAGGTTGAAGCTGGGTGGTGCTGGGTGTAAATTGAGTCTGGGTGGTGCTGGGTGTAGATTGAGGCTGGGGGGTGATGGGTGTAGATTAAGGCTGGGTGGTGCTGGGTGTAGGTTGAAGCTGGGTGGTGCTGGGTGTAAATTGAGTCTGGGTGGTGCTGGGTGTAGATTGAGGCTGGGGGGTGATGGGTGTAGATTAAGGCTGGGTGGTGCTGGGTGTAGATTGAGGCTGGGTGGTGCTGGGTGTAGATTGAGGCTGGGTGGTGCTGGGTGTAGATTGAGGCTAGGTGGTGCTGGGTGTAAGTTGAGGCTGGGTGGTGATGGGTGTAGGTTGAGGCTGAGTGGTGCTGGGTGTAGATTGAGGCTGGGTGGTGCTGGGTGTATATTGAGGCTGGGTGGTGCTGGGTGTAGGTTGAGGCTGGGTGGTGCTGGGTGTAGATTGAGGCTTGGTGTAGATTGAGGCTGGGTGGTGCTGGGTGTAGGTTGAGGCTGGGTGGTGCTGGGTGTAGATTGAGGCTAGGTGGTGCTGGGTGTAAGTTGAGGCTGGGTGGTGATGGGTGTAGGTTGAGGCTGAGTGGTGCTGGGTGTAGATTGAGGCTGGGTGGTGCTGGGTGTATATTGAGGCTGGGTGGTGCTGGGTGTAGGTTGAGGCTGGGTGGTGCTGGGTGTAGATTGAGGCTTGGTGTAGATTGAGGCTGGGTGGTGCTGGGTGTAGGTTGAGGCTGGGTGGTGCTGGGTGTAGATTGAGGCTGGGTGGTGCTGGGTGTATATTGAAGCTGGGTGGTGCTGGGTGTAGGTTGAGGCTGGGTGGTGCTGGGTGTAGGTTGAGGCTGGGTGGTGCTGGGTGTAGGTTGAGGCTGGGTGGTGCTGGGTGTAGATTGAGGCTGGGTCGTGCTGGGTGTAGATTGAGGCTGGGTGGTGCTGGGTGTAGATTGAGGCTGGGTGTAGATTGAGCTGGGTGGTGCTGGGTGTAGGTTGAGGCTGGGGGTGCTGGGTGTAGGTTGAAGCTGGGTGGTGCTGGGTGTAAATTGAGTCTGGGTGGTGCTGGGTGTAGATTGAGGCTGGGGGGTGCTGGGTGTAGATTAAGGCTGGGTGGTGCTGGGTGTAGATTGAGGCTGGGTGGTGCTGGGTGTAGATTGAGGCTGGGTGGTGCTGGGTGTAGGTTGAGGCTGAGTGGTGCTGGGTGTAGGTTGAGGCTCGGTGGTGCTGGGTGTAGATTGAGGCTGGGTGGTGCTGGGTGTAGGTTGGTGCTGGGTGTAGATTGAGGCTAGGTGGTGCTGGGTGTAAGTTGAGGCTGGGTGGTGCTGGGTGTAGGTTGAGGCTGAGTGGTGCTGGGTGTAGATTGAGGCTGGGTGTTGCTGGGTGTAGGTTGAGGCTGGGTGATGCTGGGTGTATATTGAGGCTGGTTGGTGCTGGGTGTAGGTTGAGGCTGGGTGGTGCTGGGTGTATATTGAGGCTGGGTGGTGCTGGGTGTAGAGTGAGGCTGGGTGATGCCGGGTGTAGGTTGAGGCTGGGTGGTGCTGGGTGTAGATTGAGGCTGGGTGGTGCTGGGTGTAGATTGAGGCTTGGTGTAGATTGAGGCTGGGTGGTGCTGGGTGTAGGTTGAGGCTGGGTGGTGCTGGGTGTAGATTGAGGCTGGGTGGTGCTGGGTGTAGATTGAGGCTGGGTGGTGCTGGGTGTAGGTTGAGGCTGAGTGGTGCTGGGTGTAGGTTGAGGCTGGGTGGTGCTGGGTGTAGGTTGGTGCTGGGTGTAGATTGAGGCTAGGTGGTGCTGGGTGTAAGTTGAGGCTGGGTGGTGCTGGGTGTAGGTTGAGGCTGAGTGGTGCTGGGTGTAGATTGAGGTTCTGTGGTGCTGGGAGTAGGTTGAGGCTGGGTGGTGCTGGGTGTAGTTTGAGGCTGGGTGGTGCTGGGTGTAGGTTGAGGCTGGTTGGTGCTGAGTGTAGGTTGAGGCTGGGTGGTGCTGGGTGTACATTGAGGCTGGGTGGTGCTGGGTGTAGGTTGGTGCTGGGTATAGATTGAGGCTAGGTGGTGCTGGGTGTAAGTTGAGGTTGGGTGGTGCTGGGTGTAGGTTGAGGCTGAGTGGTGCTGGGTGTAGATTGAGGCTGGGTGGTGCTGGGTGTAGGTTGAGGCTGGGTGGTGCTGGGTGTAGGTTGAGGCTGGGTGGTGCTGGGTGTAGGTTGAGGCTGGGTGGTGCTGGGTGTAGGTTGAGGTTGGGTGGTGCTGTGTGTAGATTGAGGCTGGGTGGTGCTGGGTGTAGGTTGAGGCTGGGTGGTGCTGGGTGTAGGTTGAGGCTGGGTGCTGCTGGGTGTAGGTTGAGGCTGGGTGGTGCTGGGTGTAGGTTGAGGCTGGGTGGTGCTGGGTGTAGGTTGAGGCTGGGTGGTGCTGGGTGTAGGTTGAGGGTGGGTGGTGCTTAGTGTAGAGTGAGGCTGGGTGGTGCTGGGTGTAGGTTGAGGCTGGGTGGTGCTGGGTGTAGATTGAGGCTGGGTGGTGCTGAGTGTAGATTGAGGCTGGGAGTAGATTGAGGCTGGGTGGTGCTGGGTGTAGGTTGAGGCTGGGTGGTTCTGGTTATAGGTTGAGGCTGGGTGGTGCTGGGTGTAGGTTGAAGCTGGGTGATGCTGGGTGTAAATTGAGTCTGGGTGGTGCTGGGTGTAGATTGAGGCTGGGGGGTGCTGGGTGTAGATTAAGGCTGGGTGGTGCTGGGTGTAGATTGAGGCTCGGTGGTGCTGGGTGTAGATTGAGGCTGGGTGGTGCTGGGTGTAGGTTGAGGCTGAGTGGTGCTGGGTGTAGGTTGAGGCTGGGTGGTGCTGGGTGTAGATTGAGGCTGGGTGGTGCTGGGTGTAGGTTGGTGCTGGGTGTAGATTGAGGCTAGGTGGTGCTGGGTGTAAGTTGAGGCTGGGTGGTGCTGGGTGTAGGTTGAGGCTGAGTGGTGCTGGGTGTAGATTGAGGCTGGGTGTTGCTGGGTGTAGGTTGAGGCTGGGTGATGCTGGGTGTATATTGAGGCTGGTTGGTGCTGGGTGTAGGTTGAGGCTGGGTGGTGCTGGGTGTATATTGAGGCTGGGTGGTGCTGGGTGTAGAGTGAGGCTGGGTGATGCCGGGTGTAGGTTGAGGCTGGGTGGTGCTGGGTGTAGATTGAGGCTGGGTGGTGCTGGGTGTAGATTGAGGCTTGGTGTAGATTGAGGCTGGGTGGTGCTGGGTGTAGGTTGAGGCTGGGTGGTGCTGGGTGTAGATTGAGGCTGGGTGGTGCTGGGTGTAGATTGAGGCTGGGTGGTGCTGGGTGTAGGTTGAGGCTGAGTGGTGCTGGGTGTAGGTTGAGGCTGGGTGGTGCTGGGTGTAGGTTGGTGCTGGGTGTAGATTGAGGCTAGGTGGTGCTGGGTGTAAGTTGAGGCTGGGTGGTGCTGGGTGTAGGTTGAGGCTGAGTGGTGCTGGGTGTAGATTGAGGTTCTGTGGTGCTGGGAGTAGGTTGAGGCTGGGTGGTGCTGGGTGTAGTTTGAGGCTGGGTGGTGCTGGGTGTAGGTTGAGGCTGGTTGGTGCTGAGTGTAGGTTGAGGCTGGGTGGTGCTGGGTGTACATTGAGGCTGGGTGGTGCTGGGTGTAGGTTGGTGCTGGGTATAGATTGAGGCTAGGTGGTGCTGGGTGTAAGTTGAGGTTGGGTGGTGCTGGGTGTAGGTTGAGGCTGAGTGGTGCTGGGTGTAGATTGAGGCTGGGTGGTGCTGGGTGTAGGTTGAGGCTGGGTGGTGCTGGGTGTAGGTTGAGGCTGGGTGGTGCTGGGTGTAGGTTGAGGCTGGGTGGTGCTGGGTGTAGGTTGAGGTTGGGTGGTGCTGGGTGTAGGTTGAGGCTGGGTGGTGCTGGGTGTAGGTTGAGGCTGGGTGGTGCTGGGTGTAGGTTGAGGCTGGGTGGTGCTGGGTGTAGGTTGAGGCTGGGTGGTGCTGGGTGTAGGTTGAGGGTGGGTGGTGCTTAGTGTAGAGTGAGGCTGGGTGGTGCTGGGTGTAGGTTGAGGCTGGGTGGTGCTGGGTGTAGATTGAGGCTGGGTGGTGCTGAGTGTAGATTGAGGCTGGGAGTAGATTGAGGCTGGGTGGTGCTGGGTGTAGGTTGAGGCTGGGTGGTTCTGGTTATAGGTTGAGGCTGGGTGGTGCTGGGTGTAGGTTGAAGCTGGGTGATGCTGGGTGTAAATTGAGTCTGGGTGGTGCTGGGTGTAGATTGAGGCTGGGGGGTGCTGGGTGTAGATTAAGGCTGGGTGGTGCTGGGTGTAGATTGAGGCTCGGTGGTGCTGGGTGTAGATTGAGGCTGGGTGGTGCTGGGTGTAGGTTGAGGCTGAGTGGTGCTGGGTGTAGGTTGAGGCTGGGTGGTGCTGGGTGTAGATTGAGGCTGGGTGGTGCTGGCAGTAGGTTGGTGCTGGGTGTAGATTGAGGCTGGGTGGTGATGGGTGTAGGTTGAGGTTGGGTGTTGCTGGGTGTAGATTGAGGCTGGGTGGTGCTGGGTGAAGATTGAGGCTAGGTGGTGCTGGGTGTAGATTAAGGCTGGGTGGTGCTGGGTGTAGATTGAGTCTGGGTGATGCTGGGTGTAGATTGAGGCTGGGTGGTGCTGGGTGTAGGTTGAGGCTGGGTGGTGCTGGGTGTAGATTGAGGCTGGGTGGTGCCGGGTGTAGGTTGTGGCTGGGTGGTGCTGGGTGTAGTTGAGGCTGGGTGGTGCTGGGTGTAGATTGAGGCTGGGTGGTGCTGGGTGTAGGTTGGTGCTGGGTATAGATTGAGGCTGGGTGGTGCTGGGTGTAGGTTGAGGCTGGGTGGTGCTGGGTGTAGGTTGAGGCTGGGTGGTGCTGGGTGTAGGTTGAGGCTGGGTGGTGCTGGGTGTAGGTTGAGGTTGGGTGGTGCTGGGTGTAGATTGAGGCTGGGTGGTGCTGGGTGTAGGTTGAGGCTGGGTGGTGCTGGGTGTAGGTTGAGGCTGGGTGGTGCTGGGTGTAGGTTGAGGCTGGGTGGTGCTGGGTGTAGGTTGAGGCTGGGTGGTGCTGGGTGTAGGTTGAGGCTGAGTGGTGCTTAGTGTAGAGTGAGGCTGGGTGGTGCTGGGTGTAGGTTGAGGCTGGGTGGTGCTGGGTGTAGATTGAGGCTGGGTAGTGCTGAGTGTAGATTGAGGCTGGGAGTAGATGGAGGCTGGGTGGTGCTGGGTGTAGGTTGAGGCTGGGTGGTGCTGGTTATAGGTTGAGGCTGGGTGGTGCTGGGTGTAGGTTGAAGCTGGGTGGTGCTGGGTGTAAATTGAGTCTGGGTGGTGCTGGGTGTAGATTGAGGCTGGGGGGTGCTGGGTGTAGGTTGAGGCTGGGTGGTGCTGGGTGTAGGTTGAGGCTGGGTGGTGCTGGGTGTAGATTGAGGCTGGGTGGTGCTGGCAGTAGGTTGGTGCTGGGTGTAGATTGAGGCTAGGTGGTGCTGGGTGTAAGTTGAGGCTGGGTGGTGCTGGGTGTAGGTTGAGGCTGAGTAGTGCTGGGTGTAGATTGAGGCTGGGTGGTGCTGGGTGTAGGTTGAGGCTGGGTGGCGCTGGATGGTGGTTGAGGCTGGGTGGTGCTGGGTGTAGGTTGAGGTTGGGTGTTGCTGGGTGTAGATTGAGGCTGGGTGGTGCTGGGTGTAGGTTGAGACTGCGTGGTGCTGGGTGTAGATTGAGGCTGGGTGGTGCTGGGTGAAGATTGAGGCTAAGTGGTGCTGGGTGTAGATTAAGGCTGGGTGGTGCTGGGTGGAGATAGTGGCTGGGTGGTGCTAGTTATAGGTTGAGGCTGGGTGGTGCTGGGTGTAGATTGAGGCTGGGTTGTGCTGGGTGTAGGTTGACTGTGGGTGGTACTCGGTATAGATTGAGGCTGGGTGTAGATTTAGGCTGGGTGGTGCTGGGTGTAGGTGGAGGCTGGGTGGTGCTGGGTGTAGGTTGATGCTGGGTGGTGATGGGTGTAGATTGAGGCTGGGTGGTGCTGGGTGTAGATTGAGGCTGGGTGGTGCTGGGTGTAGGTTGATGCTGGGTGGTGCTGGGTGTAGGCTGAGGCTGGGTGGTGCTGGGTGTAGGTTGATCCTGGGTGGTGCTGGGTGTAGATTGAGGCTGGGTGGTGCTGGGTGTAGGTTTATGCTGGGTGGTGATCGGTGTAAGGTTGACGGTGGGTGGTGCTGGGTGCAGAGTGGGGCTGGGTGGTGCTGGGTGTAGGTTGATGCTGGGTGGTGATGGGTGTAGGTTGAGGCTGGGTGGTGCTGGGTGTAGGTTGAGTCTGGGTGGTGCTGGGTGTAGATTGAGGCTGGGGGGTGCTGGGTGTAGATTAAGGCTGGGTGTAGATTGAGGCTGGGTGGTGCTGGGTGTAGGTTGTGGCTGAGTGGTGCTGGGTGTAGGTTGAGGCTGGGTGGTGCTGGGTGTAGATTGAGGCTGGGTGGTGCTGGGTGTAGGTTGGTGCTGGGTGTAGATTGAGGCTAGGTGGTGCTGGGTGTAAGTTGAGGTTGGGTGGTGCTGGTTGTAGGTTGAGGCTGAGTGGTGCTGGGTGTAGATTGAGGCTGGGTGTTGCTGGGTGTAGGTTGAGGCTGGGTGGTGCTGGGTGTATATTGAGGCTGGGTGGTGCTGGGTGTAGGTTGAGGCTGGGTGGTGCTGGGTGTATATTGAGGCTGGGTGGTGCTGGGTGTAGAGTGAGGCTGGGTGATGCCGGGTGTAGGTTGAGGCTGGGTGGTGCTGGGTGTAGATTGAGGCTGGGTGGTGCTGGGTATAGATTGAGGCTGGGTGTAGATTGAGGCTGGGTGGTGCTGGGTGTAGGTTGGTGCTGGGTATAGATTGAGGCTAGGTGGTGCTGGGTGTCAGTTGAGGCTGGGTGGTGCTGGGTGTAGATTGAGGCTGGGTGGTGCTGGGTGTAGATTGAGGCTGGGTGGTGCTGGGTGTAGGTTGAGGCTGAGTGGTGCTGGGTGTAGGTTGAGGCTGGGTGGTGCTGGGTGTAGATTGAGGCTGGGTGGTGCTGGGTGTAGGTTGGTGCTGGGTGTAGATTGAGGCTAGGTGGTGCTGGGTGTAAGTTGAGGCTGGGTGGTGCTGGGTGTAGGTTGAGGCTGAGTGGTGATGGGTGTAGATTGAGGCTGGGTGTTGCTGGGTGTAGGTTGAGGCTGGGTGGTGCTGGGTGTAGAGTGAGGCTGGGTGGTGCTGGGTGTAGGTTGAGGCTGGGTGGTGCTGGGTGAAGATTGAGGCTGGGTGGTGCTGGGTGTAGATTGAGGCTGGATGTAGTTTGAGCTGGGTGGTGCTGGGTGTAGGTTGAGGCTGGGGGTGCTAGGTGTAGGTTGAAGCTGGGTGGTGCTGGGTGTAAATTGAGTCTGGGTGGTGCTAGGTGTAGATTGCGGCTGGGTGGTGCTGGGTGTAGATTGAGGCTGGGTGGTGCTGGGTGTAGGTTGGTGCTGGGTGTAGATTGAGTCTAGGTGGTGCTGGGTGTAGAGTGAGGCTGGGTGATGCCGGGTGTAGGTTGAGGCTGGGTGGTGCTGGGTGTAATTTGAGGCTGGGTGGTGCTGGGTGTAGATTGAGGCTGGGTGTAGATTGAGGCTGGGTGGTGCTGGGTGTAGGTTGGTGCTGGGTATAGATTGAGGCTAGGTGGTGCTGGGTGTAGGTTGAGGCTGGGTGGTGCTGGGTGTAGATTGAGGCTGGGTGGTGCTGGGTGTAGATTGAGGCTGGATGTAGATTGAGCTGGGTGGTGCTGGGTGTAGGTTGAGGCTGGGGGTGCTGGGTGTAGGTTGAAGCTGGGTGGTGCTGGGTGTAAATTGAGTCTGGGTGGTGCTAGGTGTAGATTGCGGCTGGGTGGTGCTGGGTGTAGCTGGAGGCTGGGTGGTGCTGGGTGTAGGTTGGTGCTGGGTGTAGATTGAGTCTAGGTGGTGCTGGGTGTAAGTTGAGGCTGGGTGGTGCTGGGTGTAGGATGAGGCTGAGTGGTGCTGGATGTAGATTGAGGCTGGGTGTTGCTGGGTGTAGGTTGAGGCTGGGTGGTGCTGGGTGTATATTGAGGCTGGGTGGTGCTGGGTGTAGGTTGAGGCTGGGTGGTGCTGGGTGTATATTGAGGCTGGGTGGTGCTCGGTGTAGAGTGAGGCTGGGTGATGCCGGGTGTAGGTTGAGGCTGGGTGGTGCTGGGTGTAATTTGAGGCTGGTGGTGCTGGATGTAGATTGAGGCTGGGTGTAGATTGAGGCTGGGTGGTCCTGGGTGTAGGTTGGTGCTGGGTATAGATTGAGGCTAGGTGGTGCTGGGTGTCAGTTGAGGCTGGGTGGTGCAGGGTGTAGGTTGAGGCTGAGTGGTGCTGGGTGTAGATTGAGGCTGGGTGGTGCCAGGTGTAGATTGAGGCTGGGTGGTGCTGGGTGTAGGTTGAGGCTGGGTGGTGCTGGGTGTAGATTGAAGCTGGGAGTAGATTGAGGCTGGGTGGTGCTGGGTGTAGGTTGAGGCTGGGTGGTGCTGGGTGTAGATTGAGGCTGGGTGGTGCTGAGTGTAGATTAAATCTGGGAGTAGATTGAGGCTGGGTGGTGCTGGGTGTAGGTTGAGGCTGGGTGGTGCTGGGTGTAGATTGAGGCTGGGTAGTTCTGGGTGTAGATTAAGGCTGGGTGGTGCTGGGTGTAGATTGAGGCTGGGTGGTGCTGGGTGAAGATTGAGGCTGGGTAGTTCTGGGTGTAGATTAAGGCTGGGTGGTGCTGGGTGTAGATTGAGGCTGGGGGGTGCTGGGTGTAGATTAAGGCTGGGTGGTGCTGGGTGTAGATTGAGGCTGGGTGGTGCTGGGTGTAGGTTGGTGCTGGGTGTAGATTGAGTCTAGGTGGTGCTGGGTGTAGAGTGAGGCTGGGTGATGCCGGGTGTAGGTTGAGGCTGGGTGGTGCTGGGTGTAATTTGAGGCTGGGTGGTGCTGGGTGTAGATTGAGGCTGGGTGTAGATTGAGGCTGGGTGGTGCTGGGTGTAGGTTGGTGCTGGGTATAGATTGAGGCTAGGTGGTGCTGGGTGTAGGTTGAGGCTGGGTGGTGCTGGGTGTAGATTGAGGCTGGGTGGTGCTGGGTGTAGATTGAGGCTGGATGTAGATTGAGCTGGGTGGTGCTGGGTGTAGGTTGAGGCTGGGGGTGCTGGGTGTAGGTTGAAGCTGGGTGGTGCTGGGTGTAAATTGAGTCTGGGTGGTGCTAGGTGTAGATTGCGGCTGGGTGGTGCTGGGTGTAGATTGAGGCTGGGTGGTGCTGGGTGTAGGTTGGTGCTGGGTGTAGATTGAGTCTAGGTGGTGCTGGGTGTAAGTTGAGGCTGGGTGGTGCTGGGTGTAGGATGAGGCTGAGTGGTGCTGGATGTAGATTGAGGCTGGGTGTTGCTGGGTGTAGGTTGAGGCTGGGTGGTGCTGGGTGTATATTGAGGCTGGGTGGTGCTGGGTGTAGGTTGAGGCTGGGTGGTGCTGGGTGTATATTGAGGCTGGGTGGTGCTCGGTGTAGAGTGAGGCTGGGTGATGCCGGGTGTAGGTTGAGGCTGGGTGGTGCTGGGTGTAATTTGAGGCTGGTGGTGCTGGATGTAGATTGAGGCTGGGTGTAGATTGAGGCTGGGTGGTCCTGGGTGTAGGTTGGTGCTGGGTATAGATTGAGGCTAGGTGGTGCTGGGTGTCAGTTGAGGCTGGGTGGTGCAGGGTGTAGGTTGAGGCTGAGTGGTGCTGGGTGTAGATTGAGGCTGGGTGGTGCCAGGTGTAGATTGAGGCTGGGTGGTGCTGGGTGTAGGTTGAGGCTGGGTGGTGCTGGGTGTAGATTGAAGCTGGGAGTAGATTGAGGCTGGGTGGTGCTGGGTGTAGGTTGAGGCTGGGTGGTGCTGGGTGTAGATTGAGGCTGGGTGGTGCTGAGTGTAGATTAAATCTGGGAGTAGATTGAGGCTGGGTGGTGCTGGGTGTAGGTTGAGGCTGGGTGGTGCTGGGTGTAGATTGAGGCTGGGTAGTTCTGGGTGTAGATTAAGGCTGGGTGGTGCTGGGTGTAGATTGAGGCTGGGTGGTGCTGGGTGAAGATTGAGGCTGGGTAGTTCTGGGTGTAGATTAAGGCTGGGTGGTGCTGGGTGTAGATTGAGGCTGGGGGGTGCTGGGTGTAGATTAAGGCTGGGTGGTGCTGGGTGTAGATTGAGGCTGGGTGGTGCTGGGTGTAGATTGAGGCTGGGTGGTGCTGGGTGTAGGTTGAGGCTGAGTGGTGCTGGGTGTAGGTTGAGGCTGGGTGGTGCTGGGTGTAGATTGAGGCTGGGTGGTGCTGGCTGTAGGTTAGTACTGGGTGTAGATTGAGGCTAGGTGGTGCTGGGTGTAGATTGAGGCTGGGTGGTGCTGGGTGTAGATTGAGGCTGGGTGGTGCTGGGTGTAGGTTGAGGCTGAGTGGTGCTGGGTGTAGGTTGAGGCTGGGTGGTGCTGGGTGTAGATTGAGGCTGGGTGGTGCTGGCTGTAGGTTAGTGCTGGGTGTAGATTGAGGCTAGGTGGTGCTGGGTGTAAGTTGAGGCTGGGTGGTGCTGGGTGTAGGTTGAGGCTGTGTGGTGCTGGGTGTAGATTGAGGCTGGGTGGTGCTGGGTGTAGGTTGAGGCTGGGTGGCGCTGGATTTAGGTTGAGGCTAAGTGGTGCTGGGTGTAGGTTGAGGCTGGGTAGTGCTGGGTGTAGGTTGATGCTGGGTGGTGCTGGGTGTAGGTTGAGGTTGGGTGTTGCTGGGTGTAGATTGAGGCTGGGTGGTGCTGGGTGTAGGTTGAGGCTGGGTGGTGCCAGGTGTAGGTTGAGGCTGGGTGGTGCTGGGTGTAGGTTGAGGCTGGGTGGTGCTGGGTGTAGATTGAGGCTGCGTGGTGCTGGGTGTAAGTTGAGGCTGGGTTGTGCTGGGTGTAGGTTGAGGCTGAGTGGTGCTGGGTGTAGATTGAGGCTGGGTGGTGCCAGGTGTAGGTTGAGGCTGGGTGGTGCTGGGTGTAGGTTGAGGCTGGGTGGTGCTGGGTGTAGATTGAGGCTGGGTGGTGCTGGGTGTAGGTTGAGGCTGGGTGGTGCTGGGTGTAGATTGAGGCTGAGTGGTGCTGGGTGTAGATTGAGGCTGGGTGGTGCTGGGTGTAGGTTGAGGCTGGGTGGTGCTGGTTGTAGGTTGAGTGGTGCTGGGTGTAGATTGAGGCTAGGTGGTGCTGGGTGTAGGTTGAGGCTGGGTGGTGCTGGGTGTAGATTGAGGCTAGGTGGTGCTGGGTGGAGATAGTGGCTGGGTGGTGCTGGGTGTAGGTTGAGGCTGGGTGGTGCTGGGTGTAGGTTGAGGCTGGGTGGTGCTGGGTGTAGATTGAGGCTGGGTGGTGCTGGGTGTAGGTTGATGCTGGGTGGTGATGGGTGTAGATTGAGGCTGGGTGGTGCTGGGTGTAGATTGAGGCTGGGTGGTGCTGGGTGTAGGTTGATGCTGGGTGGTGCTGGGTGTAGGTTGAGGCTGGGAGGTGCTGGGTGTAGGTGGAGGCTCGGTGGTGCTGGGTGTAGATTGAGGCTGGGTGGTGCTGGATGTAGATTGAGGCTGGGTGGTGCTGGGTGTAGATTGAGGCTGGGTGGTGCTGGGTTTAGATTGAGGTTGGGTCGTGCTGGGTGTTGATTGAGGCTGGGTGGTGCTGGGTGTAGATTGAGGCCGGGTGTCGATTGAGGCTCGGTGGTGCTGGGTGTAGATTGAGGCGGGGGGGTGCTGGGTGTAGATTGACGCTGGGTGGTGCTGGGTGTAGATTGAGGGTCGGTGGTGCTGGGTGTAGATTAAGGCTGGGTGGTGATGGGTGTAGATTGAGGCTGGGTGGTGCTGGTTGCAGGTTGAGGCTGGGTGGTGCTGGGTGTAGGTTGAGGCTGGGTGGTGCTGGGTGTAGATTGAGGCTGGGTGTAGATTGTTGGTGGGCGGGGGGGGGGGGTGTGGGGTGCTATGTGTAGATTGAGGCTGGGTGTAGATTGAGGCTGGGTGGTGCTTGGTGTAGGTTGAGGCTGCGTGCTAGTAGGTGTAGATTGAAGCTGGGTGGTCCTGGATATAGATTGAGGCTACATATAGATTCAGACTGGGTGTGCTGGTTGGTGCTGGGTGCAGATTAAGGCTAGATGCGTTTAGATTGAGGGTCGGTGGTGCTGGGTGTAGATTGAGGCTGGGTGGTGATGGATATAGACTGAGGCTGGGTGGTTCTGTGTATAGATTGAGGCTGGGTAGTGCTGGGTGGTGATTGAGGCTGGGTGGTCCTGGGTGTAAATTGACGCTGGGTGTATATTGACGCTGGGTGGTGCTCGGTGTTGAGGGTCTTTTGTTGGTATTCTGTATCGATGACTAAATAAAAAAATTCACCCAAATTGCGTCTGTCCTCTTTAGAGATTATTGTTGTCAAGATACCACCACACAACACAGGTTTTCATGAGGATGTGATGCTACGTTGTGGGTAATACTTTTATGCTCCTACATCAAAGATCCCAACTTTCATGAATACACACTGACAAGCGGGTGTTCATTGCCCGATGGTGCCGGGTGTTCATTGACTGGACGTGGATCCGTGAGCACCACGAACAAGCACTTCGTCCCATAACCTCGCTCTCTCCCGCACACCTACCGCTGTCCTATCATTCCCCGATGTCATCTGATGTTGCACGGGATGCTTTGGAAATTTGGAGAGGGAAGGGGGGAGGGCGTTGGGAGGTGAACTCACGAGTGTGGCTTTTTTTTGTCACAATGAGGATGGGGTGGGGAAGGGGCGAAATATAAAAGCCTCAGGGAGATCACGTAACGTGCGTGACTATGCACGTGCAACGTGGGAGCAGGAGACAAGGACTGTGATCAGAGCACAAAAATAGCCATCACCAGACGCTGCTAACCCTGGCTCAGCATGGCCAGCAGAGGCACGTGGCATGCTCAACAACTTGTGCAGTCAAGAATAATCTGTACCCACTGTACTGCCACACAAGCAAGCGTAAATATAACACCCATTACGTTATTAATAGTGCTCTGGGTGAGTCTACAAGGGAGTCAAGTTCAAAGCATAATGTTTGCAAAAACACTCCTAAAAAAATAGACATTCTAGCAACACAATATGTCAGTAAGTGACATATCCTGCACAAGTATACATAATATGTAACCCAACCACATGCCTTACTGATGCCTTTAACCGAAGTGAGAGCACTATGAGATGAAATGTCTCTTCTTTCAGGACGTTTTGAGATTATGTTTCTGCAGGTTGCTTTTTAATGTATACGTATGGTTGAGACTTTATTTCAACTGGTAAGGCCCAATAGCATTGAGTTAAGCAGTTATTTTACACGGACGACCAGATCAAGACCATCTGCAGTGGTGACAGTTACAGGACATTTTGGGGTGGGAATCGACTAAACTTAAATCACTCAGAATTAAATATCTTTGCTGATGACACTGTCGTCCTAGTATCTGGTATATATCCAAACGAAGTCAAACAGAATCTCCAACATAATTTCGACTTAATTCAACGTCCATTTTCATCACTAAAATTGCTCCTAACTCCCCAAAAGCGAAGATCATGCTCTTTTCTTCAAACAGTTTCATTCCCTTCACCTATTACGCATATCAGAAGCAATATCATTGAATAAACTGAGTGCTTCAAATACTTCGGTTTATTATTTGTTTAAAAAATTACATTTCAAACACATGTTCATCACATCTCAAAGAATATCAAATCAAAAATAGGGTTTTGTACAGAAAGAAACATTGTTTCCGCATTCGGTTGTGCCTGCAGATTGTTGAAGCTATTATTGTACCACTGACGACTCTGACGCTGCTTGCAGATCAGTTACGAATGAAACACTAAACAGACTAGATTCGTACTCTTTGGTTCTATTCGGTAAAGTCACGGGACCAGACTGTCCTCGAGACAATCTGGTCCCTTCACCTGATGAAGGCCACTTGTGTTATGGCCGAAACGTCGTGAATTTGTTATTTTTGTTGTTTTATACTTTTACGTGACTTTACCGAATAGAACCAAAGAGTATGGATCCTTGCAGTCACGAAAGCTTCAAATGTAAGACTAAATTCGATTTAAAGCTTTCGTGACTGCAGGGATTCATATTCATTTGTTCTAATTTTCTTGTTGTGGTTTTCACACCTGATGATGATTGCTTATGTTGCAGTCGAAACGTCGTGAGAATTGTATTGTTTTATATATTTTTTTGTTATTTTATTGTTTCCCTTCTACGTTACTTTACCGAAAGAACCAAGAATATAGACTAAATTCGCTTCATCATTCTGCTCTTAGAGTTGCACTAGATGTACTATACAGGACCTGCCTTTGTGACCTCTACTTAAAATACAATCTCGCATCACTTGATGCAAGCAGAAACCGACATTGGACCCCGTTCATTCATCAAATCCTAATTGGCTAATCTGCAATATACATACATAGCTAATTAATTCACCACATTGTCAAACTCTACAAACCAAAGATGTCCATCTGATTGCCTTTTAACTATCCCTAGAACAAGAATTGGAATAGGTGACAAAGCCTTTGCCATTGTTACAGCAATAATAACTTTGAGCACGGCACACGTAGAGAGTGCCAAATGTCAATTTGCTTTTGCAAAGGATTGGATGTACTCAAAATATGTAAGGTACGGTAACATGTTAGCATTACATAAAACTCTGGGCATTCATCAATAACACCACCTTAAAAGAAACATTAAAGGTGACGTTTTGGGAAATGGCCCTTCTTCATAGCTCAAAAATAGAGAGCCTCGAGATATAGAGTGGATAATACGATTGGAGACGGCACTTATATTATCATAACATGGTGTGTCATTCTATCCATGACCTGCGACCAATAACGTTTGATGGCATCGGATATAAAACACTGGTGGTATGTGTGGTGGCGAGGGAGCGGTGGTTAGTTCGTGCACCGAAATCAGGACCCGGCAACCCGAGTTTTTTCCAATGAGCGCAGTTGGCTATGTACGGTGCGAAAGACGTTCAACATACATACATACATGCATTGTCATTTTCCACAGCTAACGTCACTGCTACTCAGTTTCCGAAATAAGTCGTCGAAGCACCACTGCTTCATCAATCTCCACTGACCACCGTCGTGAGAGTACGGTCAGAGAAGCCCCATGGCCCGGCACGACGTGGGGAGGCCTTCATCCCCGACTCCCCGTTGCCAAAATTCTATGGTTCTTTCGGTAAAGTCACGTAGATAGAAAAAAATTAAAATAAAAAATACAGTGATTAAAAAATATCAATAACACCACCGCTTGTGATGCGATCGAAACGTCGTGATGTTTTTATTATATTTGTTTCTATCTACGTGACTTTACGGAAAGAACCATAGAATATGAATTCCTGCAGTCGCGAAAGTTTGAATTCAAAATTTCCCCGTTGCCAACTCACTTAACATGGACAGTATTTGTTGCGTCGGCTGAATATGTATTGTATTGCAAGCGCAGTCATGACCTAGTTTGTACGTAGAAATATAATCCCCAGTGATTGCTTAGTGTATCACGGTGCATTTCATGTGCTTCAAATATTGAACCTCTGTCATGCTCCAGTTAGCATTGTTATTGAGGTGCTCACCTTAACCGGCTGGCCTACTGCTTCCCCATCACTGCACGTGTGACATCACCTATTGCCGGCGTCGTCATTTCGATGGACGGTGATGTGCGTTCACGATCAACTTTCGTCACCCGACAGTTTCTAGGTCAACACCGGTCCGTCGGCTTAAAAAAAATAAAACATTTTCGAGGCAAGATTTACGCAGGGCTTTTTTACGTGCAGCGCGCGTGCGTCGAAATAGCCCGTGTCACTGCGGGTGATTGAATGCAAACCTCATTCTCGTGGGATAATCCCGATCCGTCTCTAACCCTGCTTCAGTCATTTGTACGGGCGCTTACTTTGCGACAAAGGCGCTTCTTCATCGCAACGTATCTTTGCGTCAACTTACGTGAATGGTGTTTCTTTTTTTTATCGTAAGCGAAAGGGGCATGCATCTTAGACAACAAGTACAATGTTTACACTGAGGTCCAGAATACGAACATGCTCGATGCCCACGTGATATATAATATTAGTCCTGCCATACGACTCGTAGGTGTCAACCTGCAGCTGAGAAAGGTCATTATCGGCCGTGTCCAATGCACTGGTGGATGATGGCCTGCCCATGCCATCGCGGTTTTTTGCGATGGGAACAAACAATACACCCAGTGCCTTCACGTGAGATGATTTCATTGCTCCATCTCCTCGAGAAATGTACTCTTCGATACGTTCCACTTACTTTATAGTGCTTTTGCTAACATATTCAACTACGGTTTTTTCTTCTATATTTACTATTAATGATTATCTACGTTGTATTTTGTTCCACGCTAGAGTTGGTTTGTCTCCTATGTTCGATGCAATGTTATTTTTAATGAGGTCTCCCTTTAGAAAGAGAGTTCTCAACTCAATGGGCTCTTCTTCCCTGGTTATGAAGGCTATCAATAAATTCTGAATGTGATCTTCGACGCTTTGTGTTTTGGCCATCGCCATTAGAATGAACCACAAATCAACTTTCTATCACAGTTCTCCAATGCACCCTTCTTACTAAATTGAAACAGACATTTAATGGAGTAAGCTGCATGTTATCCCATGATTATGTACTCATTTAAGTAAGTGAACATATCTCCAACAGTGTATACTTTGCATGAATCACAGCTCATCATCAACAGCTGGAACAATTTACAAAGTGTGTGAATATAATATATATAATATATTGTCGGGAGCATGCTGATGTGCAATGAGACTGGTAACATGATCTGAAAGCACGGTGGTTTAGGGATGATTACAGAGTGCATAGTAAAAGCATACACTGTGTAGAGGCGAGCCGTGGCGTAACTAGACCATAACAGATCATGCAGCCATGCTGGGTTAAATCCCAGCCCGGTTCTGGGTATAACCAGATTTTAATTTTCTAAGTGAGCGCGTCATCCGCTATGAGCGAGTTATATCAAGAAACAGATCATGCTGGCGAATAGTATATTCGATGACGTGTGTGTGAGTGTATAATAAATGCTGCGACTGAGTCGAGAACATGCGAAGGTTAAACACAATTAAAACCTGTCAAGAAGGTAAGTGACCTCGTGCAAGACGCTAATGACTGAGTGGCAGCCAAGAAATGGAACGCGTAAAGAGGACGTCCCACACCACGGAGATGGAGCGATGGAATCAGCTCGTGTGCAGGTTCCGGATGTATTGTTGCATCACGGGAATTGACGGTGGCTTGGGAAGCAGGCCTTCATGCCCACACGGCTGCTTCTGATTGTACTATGTTCCGTGCCTTACGACAGACTCCCAAAAATATTCTACCAGCTTGTATAGCATATGTACTCACGCTGTATAGTACGACTAGAAACCGTCCATGACCTTTCGCGGTTGACGGTCCCCACATCGACACACTCCCATAGACACCTGCTGCACCCCCTGGTGACCCTTACGTTCCCCCATCCCCCATTGCTTTACAAACTTCGTTTCCGCACGGTTCGCCACGTACGGTGCGAAAGAAGTTCAACATACATTCATGAATCCCAACACAACGGCCTCCACTCCTGATCCCCCCCCCCATTCTCGAAATACGAGACTGGGACACGCACGGACAATAAACTCGAATCGTCGTCATCAGATAAAGCCCCCTTTAAAAAGCTGTCACCATCTCTCACTGTACTAACGACATGATAATCCACTTAGCACGCTTCGGCCGTGTGGGGTTTGACCATACTTCCCCGCGCCCGTCGGCGGGAGGTTCTGGAATGGCTTGAGCGCGCGGATGGTGCGTGGGGGGGACCTGTCCAGATATCACTCGCCACGTACATTCGCCGTGGCTTGGAATCTAACTCGGGGGGGGGGGGGTGAAGGGGGGCTCAGGTTCGCATTGCAAATGTGCTCACCACTGCGCCACTTCGTGCCATCCCGTCCACGACCGCTGTTCGTAGGGCTTCCAAGCTCCCGCAGTTTTCATGCGTGTCCACTCCGATGTGAGATTTGTTGGAGTTATATACTGACTACATTACGTGGTGGCATCGCCAACATCGTCTCTGCACGGCGCTTCCTCCTCAACGTGATTCCGGAGAGACTTCGGCCACGTCGAACTCTTAATATATTAAAATAAAAACCTCTCCTTAATCAATTTTAAATTTTCTTCATCTAATTTCTGATCGCGGCCATTATGATCGTCGCCATTGGCCACCGGTCGAGAAATATATTGTAGGGAATAATTGTTCGCGTAGTTGTTGGAGAATGTATTTCAGAATATAAGTACCGCGTACAAAAACAAAATTTGATTACACTTTCTGTCAACCATAAGACCTTACGTGAGCGATCGATATTGGATGATATTGCTTTGGCCGTGATGCACACGTGCAAATAAAAAAAACGAATGTGTTGGAGTTTTGTTCATTCATAATATTGGTGGGGCACTGAAGCTCTACGGGGGGAGGAGGGGGATGAGAACGAGGTAGACGGAGGAGGTTCGCGCAATTTTCTAACGAGCAGGTGACCGTTGTTCACGGATGTATTTAATTTTTCACACGAGCAGTCACTTCTCGTCACCAACAGCCGCTGTCTCTGCCGGATGAAGACCTCCCCCCACGCCGCCTCCGTCTCGACGCACGGCCCTTGCGATGGCACAATACTAAGACTTCGCGAACGGTGCAGCCTCTCGGACATGGATACCTCGGGAGGCCGCCTTGACGAGTCCGGGAACGTGGCCAGCACGCAGCGTCATTGTTTAGATCGCTGACACTGTTGGACACGCACAGGCGGACTTTCCCAGAGCTTATCCAGTGCGATGGGGAATGCGTGACTCTTGTACCCGTCCTCCCAAGGAACCCGTAGCCGGTTTCTCCTTTGCATATTGTAAGGAGCGCGGCAGAAGACAAGACACCCCAAACCTCCGTCCCTGTTGTCTTCACGAATACTGTACATTCAACTATTTCGTTAAAAAAAAACAACCCTCAACCACCACACACACAATAACAAAGTTCCCCCGTGTAGCCTTTACAGACTTTTGGGCCAAGTGCTGTTAGCGAGTAGCACCTACCAAGGTCGGCACAGTACACTAGGGGGTGGGTGGCCAGCACCACGCCCGACCGCCTTTGTCTCCCCATTTGCGATGTTTACTCATCGCGCCGGGTACTCATTTGAGGCTGAGTCGACCTAGGGGAGGCTCACGACCGGTGCAGAGAATCATCACCGGTGTTGGCCACGAGCGGGATTCGATTTCGGGTCGCTACACCATCGTCGCCACTACCAACATCCGTCATGAATACTGCATTGTAATAAACATACAGAATAGGCTGACGTTTCAGGCATTAACCCTTCTTCTATTGCTCTCGAAAAAAACACACTGGTTGAAACACCGGTCCGTTGTACATACATGCGTACATTTGTTTTAGTTTTCCCGTTAAAACTAACTGTAAAAGTTAGAGATGCATGTAGGATGAGAGTGACGGAGTCGCCTCGTGCCCTTTGTCATTCCGCCGCTGAATGAATTCCTCTGCCCTCCGACATCGCCAATCTCTCATCGAGCCTCCATTCCCGTCTCGCGATGTGTTCTGCCCAATTCCGTGTACCGCTACATGTACTGTGATGTCTACTGCTATAACACAATGTCTTTATATGCACTTGCACTTAGACGCTCTACAATTTCCAATTATTTTGTACGCTTTTTGTTGTTAATGGTGCATTTTGCTAGTTTTTTTTTTCATTGCGGCTATGGCAAACCTCTGCCATGGTCATTTGCATTGTGGGTTGTGTTTGTTTTAATTCACGAGGAGGCGAATCTCGACCCGAGTAAGTGGCTGATGGACGGTCGACCATCATCACAGTTAGGGTTTGAGTGCCGAAGGCCAAACAAAGTGCGTGCTAATAACAGTGGCCTTGGGCAGGACGGGTTACTCGAAGGAATTGATTGATATGTCCAAATGACGAAGTGTTAGCTAAGGAATGGAACGCGTCAGAGAGAGAGAGAGAGTACGCATCCCGAGGAGATGGAGCGATGCAATCATTTCGTATATGTACAGTTGTTAGGTGGATTGTTACATCGCAGCTTCACAAGATACAGCTTCGGGAGGCCTCCATCTCGCAGTGGATTGATTAAAGCTGCTGCTGCTGATGGCACAGTACGTGTTTAGCTGCATAACTGGATTCAAATAATTAACGACGTCCATTTCGCCAAGGTGACGTTATTGGTTGTGTTAAGGTGACACGTACCAGGTGGGGGGCACGAGAAAGCTACCTACACCAATCCCTTGGCTCCCATATCTGGTGAACATTCTGCCAGCGCAATATCCGCAGAGACTTGCAAACTGCACAGAAGTTTGCGAACGACAACCGCCTACCCATGAACCCATGAACCCAGGCCTCAACAATGTTCCTCACTGCCTGCTCAAGTCCCGATCCCCCTTCCGTCACCATACAACAATCTCACCCAGATCCAGAAGAACGCTGACCAATTGGCGCGTTGTTTACGTGACAAACCTTATGATCGCGAAAGTCTACGTGTTAAACTCAACAACTGAAGTCGGCGAATAGCAAAACTACGCGAACTCTCTCCTGAAGCCATCCCGTATGCCAGCTGAACTCCATATTGGCATTTAGCTCCTGAACATATTGACAAACGGAATAACAGATTGGAATTGCATAACTCGTGAACACAATTAATAGTCCTACTCCCAGGTTCCCCTTTAAAAGAAGAAGCTATTTTATCTCAATGGGCTCTTGACTAGTTGTATAGACCTATAATTAATAATACTACCACTGATATGTATTGCACTGATTATAATTTGCAACGTTAACGAAAATGCAGACGAAGTTAGTAAATAAGCCACGCAAAACTGTCACAAAATGTAATGAACCATTGGCACTGATCCACAACGACACGTTTAAAAGGACAGTTCTTCTAAGAAGGGTCGTCCGAATTGTCAGCCTCATTGTATTGTGTATCAGTTTGTCAGAAGGCGATGTTGCTGGCTGATGTAGTGACAGACCTGTCAACCCATACGGTGAACCTGTATTCTTGTAGAGGGAAATCGAGTTTTAAAGTCCATACAGCGTATAGCCGTTTCAATACAGCCATTTTTTTGTCTATTTGTTTGTATTTCTCCCTTGTGATGGGACTTTGTAGGATGAACGTTGAGATTTATAAGAGCACGGGGTGACCAATAAGGTCTGAATTGGTCTGTAACAAGGTAGGCACTGATAAGGGATTGACAGTTATGCAGTGAGTCCTTGTGCCGGTGTTGGGGGTTTACGATTCTTAAACAGCGCCCCTAGTGGTGACGCTCGAATATAATTCATCACGTTCGGACCTTTAATGTGAAAATAATTGCATGTAGGTTGCGCTACATGTGCAAAACAACGTAGCTTATAAAAGTACTGATCTATGTAAAACATAAATATGATTTTAAACCCAGACACGTGGACACAGAGCCAAATTAAATAAGGAGTTTTCATACAAGAACAGTGTGTTTTGAATGACGTGCGCTACATCAATTGAATCGATTGAAATCTTGATCCAAAATCGTTTTAACAAATCACGGATAGCTCTGGTTGCACTTTCTTAGTCACTGAATTCCCACTCAAAACACCTTTAGTCATGGCCGCAAAACAAATGCAATATGCGCCTCCTTTTAGATGACACACGCACGTGCCTGTTCCGAACCACATCTACATATCAATTAGCACTCATTAGCTGCACAATACATTGCATACACGCGCTTATTCCATTGGTAATTAGTGTTGCAAGCACGCTTATAATTAATTGTGCCGCTTAAACTCGTGAATATTAAGCGAAGCGCAATGACAACATTAACATGCATACCGTAAAGAGGACTGCAGTTCAAACAACAATACGGAGCAGAAGTACGATTCAAGCAAAGCGATGTTTATGCAAAAAGTCCCGCAGAGCGGATCAAACCCGTGCATGCATTCACGTCGGCGCAGCACAACGATGCCCTCTCCAACCTGCAGCGTTCCAATTGAATGCACAGATACGTGCATGCATTCCTCGTAATTATAATTAGCTATGATCAATCTACTGCTGGATGAAAGATTCCCCGAGCGCTCAGTATTTCTCACGATCCTGCGACGTAAAAATCCATCTCAGCACCTGCGGATCAGCTGACTTCATCGCTGCATCTCCTCGGGAGACATCCTCTTGGATCCGTTCCATTTCTTAGCTGCCACACTTCTAGCGACGTGTCCTGGATAGTTTGAATGATTTCAGCGTACACAATCAAGTTGTAATTCGATTAAATCTTATACGATGCAAGAAGACTCGTTATATAGATAAGGGAGCGGTGGTACAATGGTTAGCGCACCGCGCTATGAATCTGGCGACCCCAGTCCAATTCCCGGTCACTGCTATCCCCAGTGGGGAGTGATGTCTGAACTGGTGGTTGGTCTACCACTTCACAAACCCGCGCGCTGAAGTATGGTCAAACAACCCCCATGGCCGATACGGCGTGGGGAGGCCTTCATCCAGCAGTGGATATGTAGATGACCCTTACATATAGGTTCAAATACATTACAGAACAACTTTGTTATCAAAATAACGTATTCAGGAGTGTGCAGCATAGAGACATACACTCTCGTCTTCTCAACGCCTTAGCATCAGGGGGAGATGGACCTTGTACATTCTAAATGTTTGTAGGCAAGTTAAAATGTTATGGGTATTGCAACTCCTCCTTGATTAGCGCACCTCCGATTAGCGCGGTGCGCTACATACGGTGCGAAAGAAGTTCAGCATACGACCATACGAATAAGTCCCGTATAATCGCGTTTAAGATGTGTGCGACAATAGATTTTACAGAGAAAAAAAAAACGTGTTCGACTTAAAACCAGGACAATAGCGCAGTTTTGTTTAACTTCACCAAATATATACACGTGCATTTGCGACGTACTGTGAATGGGTGTACAAAAATAAATAAATAAATAAATAAATAAAGGAAGCACGTTAATGGGCAGCAGCGACGACTCGAACTTGTTCATGGTAATCCCATTCACAACGCGGCGCAGTCAGTGCGCGAGGCTTTATCAGAGAAGAGAAAGGTCGGAGGAGGCAGGAAAATGACCACACGCGCACGCAACGCTCACTCACTCACTCACACTGCAAAGCGCCCTTGACCTCCACCGACTGAAGCCCAACGGCTTCCGCGCGTGCCCTGCTACACCCGCGCTCGCATTTGGGGAATCCCTTCCTTTGCATCGCTCCACCCCCCTCCCCCCCCCTTCTAGGGGTGCTACAAAGACCCTTGGGGTGGGAGAGGGGGGGGGTGTGATCCGATCTGGTACAACAGCAAAAGAAAGCCCGGTATCACGGGCGTCCTTAGCATCATCATCGTCATCATTATCGTCGAGTGAGCGTCGCTCACGCGAGACATCACGAGGGGAGGGGATCGCGCAGAAATCACACGCCGCCGACGCCGGGCAGGTGGCACGGGGTTAAAAGTAACCCTAAAAATACCCTCGCCACCAACTATATTTGTCCGCCTCTGGGATATATATATGTAGATTATTTTGTATTTAGTAACAGAGCGTGCGTCCCCCGTACTCATAAATAGCCCTCTCGCGCACACACGCGCGCACGCACGTGTCCCACTAGGAGCAGGATCAATGCGCGCGCGGTCTCGATTATGCAAGAGGGAGAGTGCGGGGGGGGGGAAGGAGATCACGGAAGGGGTGGGGGGGGGCACGCGCGCGACGGGGGTGGGAGGAGTTGAGGGGTTGGGTGGGGAGGGGGCCACGCGCGTGCTCGCGCTCGCGTGCCGCCTCCGCTATTTTGGGTCGCGCGCGCGCGTGCGTCACGCCGAGCGTCACGGCGTGCGTCACACGACCGGGCACACACCCCCCCCCCCTATCTCCCCAGCCCCCCCACCACCACTATGGGAGTCGATAGCAAGCCCCGCCCTTTTCACCCCCCCCCCTAACCCCTCCCCACCCACCCCTCTGTACCCCCCCCGCACCCCATCACCTAACCCGGGCGCACACCCTCATCGCAGTCGCCGGCTTCCCCGTGCATCTCCATTGGTCCCGGCAGGGAGTGACGCGCGCGCTCCGGAGAGCGCGAGAGGAGCGCGTGGTGGAAGAAGAGAGGTGGGGGAGGGAGGGCGGCAGGGCGAGCGGGGGAGGGATGGGGGGTGACGATACAGAGGCCAGGGTGGGGGTTGTGGAGAGGAGTGGGGGTGGGTGGTGTTGGATGATGGAGCAGTGGGGAGGGGTTGGGGTGCTCCGGCTCGGCGCTTCGGCCACATAAACAAAGGCACGCCGCCGCCGCAGCAGCAGCGAGAGAGAGAGAGAGACACGGAGTTTCGAGACTCGGTGAGACCGCGGGCAGAGAGCGCAGGTTCTGCTCCACACCGCACGGCCCCGGCACAGCCAAGTAAAGCCGCGGGGCAGCGAGCCCAGCAGCGTTGCAAAGACCGGACATCACTTCACGGATTTATCCATCCACCTACACTTTATGTTCATTCAACACGGAACCGACTACTATCACAAGTAAGTGGTGTTACGCGCCCGCACGTGTGTTCGCCCTTTAAATCGCTTTTTTGCCGGCTACGCTACTCGCGACGCAGCAGCGTTGAAGCCCCAACACAACTGCCGGCCAACAGCTGACTTCGTCTGCTGATACTACTGCCGCTGCTGTCAGAGAAGATAACGGGTGCAATTTTAAAACAAACCCAAAAAAAAAACTCGCGTTGTCTCTTAAGTGCAGGACTTTCTTTTTTTTATTATTGCAGTTGCACATCGTCGCAATTCATTTCAAAAGTGCAAAACATCGACGTCGCATCCTCAGCGAGTCCCTTACGGACACGACGAGTCGGAGACGCGCGTGCCATCTCCGCACCTTCTTTTGTCGCCTCGATTGCGTACGAAATAAAAAGTAACGGTGCCTCGGTCCCGTACTGCCCGGAAGAGACCCCGTGGTGTGTGCGCGCGCATGACTCGAGCGAGTGTCGCTCTCAGTGGGCACGATGATGTTGTACGGGGTAAAATACAACGTGAGTTTTGGCTTTTGTCATTCAAAATGAGCACGTATTTTAATGACCACACGTGCGACGCTCGCGTGGAGGCAAGCGTGGACTGTTGGAGAGATGACGCCGGTCCGCGCGGTCACAGTTCGCACAACCGTGCGCGGAGGCAGTACTTTTAAATAAAGTGTCGTAGTCCGCTACAGAGTTTGGCAATGTTCTGGTTGAAGCGCGTCGCTGGGTCCACGCTTACATCGTATGGCGAAGGATGCGTTCAACGCTTGCTCGGCTGATTTCTCACTCTCGTCTAAATGTTTTCCCGCACGAGCTTCTCTCTCTCTCTCTCAAACGCACACGGCACCTCACCGGCACACCGACAGGAATCCAGCCACCTGCCTACCGGCTACACACGGCGTAGGGAAATGGCATTGTTTATGCAAACAGCAGAAGCAGATTGCACCGATGAACATAAACTGAAGCAGAGTGCATTGTAAACTTGGCACTGTCTCGATGCCTCGTGCTTAAGACATGTAGATGAACTACTCCCCCCCCTCCATACTTCACTTGTATTGTCAATCCACTGCTCGGTCAGATGCTCCCCACGCTATCCGTGTCGTACGCTTAGTTTGGATTGCGTTGCGACCGAGTCTTTGGCAAAGTGTTCAAGATGCGCAGACCGCTTTATCTGGCCCATGGTGGTGCTATGGTGGTTGAGTAGCCCTAACACAAATTGGGGTTAAATTAATCGATCGCACGATCGATTAATTTACAAAGCACGATGCCAACAAATCGCTCTGCTGCTGCTGCTCTATCGCGGTGCCGTATAACAGCAGCAGCAGCAGCACATGCAGTGAAGCATGAGTTCCGGCTACTTGAGAAGTGTGATCAAAGTTGCATTTACATCTTCTGTTACGTCCTCGATTTTTTAAATGGTAAGGGAGACCGACACGCCTGCACCCTCGGACGGAACGCGTTGTTAAATAATAATAAAAAAGTGTACAAACAATGTGACTGGATTTCTTGCACTAGCACGACCATGGTCGTGCCGGTTAAAACACGCGGGTGATAGCTGACACGTGTGAGTGTTTGTGTGCGGAGTTACACAGGTACGTGCGTGTGTGCGGAGTTAGACAGGTACGTGTGTGTGTGCGGAGTTAGACAGGTGTGTTTGTGTGCGGAGTTACACAGGTGCGTGTGTGTGGAGTTACACAGGTACGTGTGTGTGTGCGGAGTTAGACAGGTGTGTTTGTGTGTGGAGTTACACAGGTGTGTGTGTGTGTGTGGCGTTACATGCAGGTGCGTGTGTGTGTGCGGAGTTAGACAGGTGTTATTGTGTGCGGAGTTAGACAGGTGTGATTGTGTGGAGTTAGGTGTGTACGGAGTTACACAGGTGTGTGTGTGTGTGGTTATAAAAGTGTGTATGGAGATACACGTGTGTGTGAAGTTACACAGGTGTGCATGTGTGTGTGGAGTTACACAGGTGTGTGTGGAGTCACACAGGTGTGCGTGTGTGTAGAGTTACACAGGTGTGTGTGGAGTCACACAGGCGTGGGTGTGTGTAGAGTTACACAGGTGTGAATGTGTGTAAGGGGGGGGAGCGGTAGTGTAGCGGTCAGCGCGAAGCGCTACGAACTCGAGTTCACAGTCAACAACGGTGACGATTTTCTGAACCAGTCCTGCGCCACCAACCCCCTCGTGTGTCGGGCCGGCCTTCATAGGTACTCGCTAACTACACTTGGCCAAACAGTCTGTTTAGGCTATACGAAGGATCTTTGTCTTTGGAGTTACAGACAAATCAGCTGATTTATTAATGAGGAAGCGCTCAGGCATACGGGGAGATGAATTGGGATTTCCTGATGGGTGGTTGCACACCATAAACGCATGGGCTATTTGACATCACGAGCGCCTTATATGGACTTGCTGGACAAACACAGAAGTGAGTATTACGCGTTAGCGGTGTTCGGTATAGGAACATTCGGTGTGAGTGAAAATGTCCTTTCATTTGCATGCCTTCCTCAAATGTCTTCTCGCGTGTCATTCCATTGTCACAACATAGAAAAACAAAGCACGTGATTGCGTGTGGTGTTAGGCGTGAGTTTAAATTGAATAGCATTGCAGCATAACGGATAGCGGCTCATGCATCAAAAAGACTCAACACATTCGTCAACAGCACTGCCCTTAAATTAAACTATATAATAGGCGACGTTTCGGGCAATTGCCCTTCTTCGTAACACATAAAGGCTCATATATCGGCAATTATCACGTTCGTGGGATGTATGGCATAATGAGACTATACAATCAATACAGGTCTACACCAACTGATAAAAAAAACACAGGGCCTGTGTATCTCTTGATGAAAGATGGCACGTCTCGGTCCTTCGGTTTGCGAAATAGTTAGCAGCAACACGGCACTAGATTATTTTGCTGCTATAAATGTCCAAATGATAAGCCACTTTGTTGAGCTAACATTTGTGGTTAATACCTCAGTGGACATTGTGTGACAGGATGAGGATGTTTTAGTGTTGTATTGGTCCGTGTTTGGGTGATTCATTTACCTTGTTGTTTTAACGTTCTTACCCGACCCAACTGGATATCTGTGAAAAAGAGCTTCATAGCTCATCGGATTCCTCCCAGTCTAAAGACATATTCTGATTTCTGAAATAGGCCACGGTGTGCGGCGATGTTAGGCCATGTTGAAATGCCACGACAGTAAACCGATCCAGTTATTCCCTACTCGTGCATGTAGGGCTATATATAGATTACTTCTCGGTGACGTATGGAACCTAGCTCGCTTGCAAAGTGATGGTTGATGTTGATGATGATGACGGGTGGGAGAGTTTCTAATTGCCTCTTCTGCCTCTCACTTCGTGAGCAGGTGTCACGCCCATCTCCTCCTGGCCTCGTGCACGGCCTGTACACACACACACACGCGTGCACGACATCTGACTGAGCTACCTCTGTACAGCCGACACGATTTCCTTTAGACCGCGCATTTAAACTTGCAAGCCTACTACCTTCGCCGCTTCTTGCAGTGGTGGGAGTGAAGTAGCGACTGGTTTATCTCCACGCATCTCCACCACTTTCGAGGTTCACCTCGTGCCACACTATCTATCTCTGTCACAAGAGGTACACGCTCGCCAGCTCGTACTACAGTGCCAACACACGCCTCTCGTTTGTACACCGTTTTCTCATATATAATATATGGCATCCTACAACGGCGTCCATCCACCCTTCACTAGTGTCTAACACGCGGGGAGTTGCTCTTTCCATCGTTCAAACGACTGTGGAGTCACCTTTCGTCGTAGTGGCCATCGCCTATACGTTCCGTGTAACAACAGATACATCGTGGAGTCAAAAAAAAACACAAAGTATTGTTCTATAAGCGCTATTGCGGGCGTTACGAATCCCTCTCTGTGCGCGTGGTCATTCTCGCGAAGAGCTGTTGCGGTGTGGGGGGGGGGGGGGGGTGTAACCTGTCCGATGTGTCCCATCGGTGGTTGGGGGGCGCTCGGGTGTCGCCGGATGAGGGTCGCTCCCCGTGTGATGTTCGCTCTCCCACCCGAGGCCGCTGCATCGGTGTGCGATATGCGATGTCTGTGCGATACAGAGGAGCAGACGCAGACGCCCGCGCGCGCGCGCACTCAGCGAATCCCGTGTAGAGCAAAGTAGAGGAGTGGCGTGTGCGATAGGGAGAATGTTGAGGAAAGCTGTGTGAGCCGCTTGTGCGGGAGGCACAATGCGGAGGCCCCTGAGCCCGTGTTTCTCAGCGATGCACGTCTGAAGAAGTTACCAAAATTTGATTACGTTGAGGCAAAATTGATCATCGCCATCATTGCCCCCTGTGATCTTATCCCCTGCTGGATAAAGGCCCGTCGACATCTCTCACGCTCCAACAATGTAATCATATATCTCCTCGGCGAACATCCCCTCGGACGCGTTTCATACGCTAGGTTACAACTCTGCAACGATGTTTGACCATGGGTCACCATCATCATCATCCATGCGAGAGCGGCGTGCCCTGCCTAACAAGCCCCACTGTGTTCTCAGCGATGATTGCCGTACCCTCGCACGGGCGCACACGCCCAGAGACAGACACACAGCATAGCCGATACACGTACACGTTTAGGCATGCACGTTTTAACAGAGTTCGCTTTTGTCGGGAACGTGTTAATCAGTCGCAGATTCACACGAACACTGCAGCAGACACGTGGTACTGATGCCATTGCCAATGCTAAATCCACCCATTCATTATGTGACCGAAAGTCCGTACACCCGCATCGCGCATTAGGCTACGAGACCAAACGCCCAAATTGCTATCGATGAGAAAAGTGTCACTGCGTCAATTTGCTTGCTTCCGCGGCTGTTAAAGCACCTGTGTTACGCAGCACAGCCTCGGCGGTGGAACTACACTGGCCGCTGAAAAAAATTGCGGAAGGAATCGTAAATTGCCGACACCGAAGTGCAACTACTTGAATTAGGCGCGTGTAGGCGACAGTGCGTGGGGGTGAGAGAGAGAGAGAGGGTGAGAGGAGGGTGTACGATGAGAATTGGTGAAAAAGGAGCAAAACAACGTTTTGGCGGTGGGGGGGGGGGGGTGGGTTTCATGAAATTTATCATTTGTTATTTTTCCACCTTCGTGCGAGCTTCTTCTGCACGCGCGTTCTTCCTGCAAGCGCTGGGAACCGCGGGGGCTGACGCCACGGCAGTCGCTGGAAATCAAAAAGCGTTACCCCCGTCACGTGACGTCACCGCGGCCGGTGAGATTTAAAGGCAGGCGACGGGGGGAAGTGGAGGTGCACAGCCAAAGAGGATGGGGATGGGCTCTCCCCCGGTTGTCTCTGTCGCCTCTTTGCCGCGACGCTCCAGCTCGAAGAATGAAGTGTGCACGAGTTGTTTCACTTTAGATTAGTTTCGTCTCGTGGTCGTGCCGCGCAGGCCCTGCTTGTGGCGTTGCCTATCTCTCTCTCTCTCTTTCTCACCCTTACGAAGGTACGTACCGGTACTGTGTGTAAATTACCCTTCACATTTATCACGTGTACTCGTAACAACGGCAGTCCTCGTCCTCTGAAACCGTGCGCGTTGTGCTTTACCTGCGCACATGTCGCTCGCTCATTCGCTCTCGGTTACGTTGAAAGTTTGTCGGGTGATATTTTTTTTTTTAGTGTGGAGTGCTTTTGAAGGACCAGGTAGAGAGAAGAGAAGCGACGTCCAATTACTCGAGGTTGCTTTATCCGCAACGCAATGCATAGCGAGGCGACTCGGACGCGAGTGATCATCGCTGGCAAGCGCACGCGCTGTTCAGCAAGCACGCAGTAGCGTGCACGAAGGGCGCCAACTGCGCACTCTGCAACCCCAGATTGTGCGCTCTCCCATCAGATTCCTAACGACAGCCGGTCAAGCCAACGCGTGTCTCTGCCTGAAGAATGCGCTACTTGCTACGGCCAAAGTGACCGCTTCTCTACGGATTCATGACGCTCGCGTGTGCCCCCCGCCCTCCGTCTACTCCCCCTTCCTACCCCCCCCCCCCTTTAAAAAAAATTTACAACTCCACCCAGGTGTCATCCCCCTGCAAAGGCAACAGCAGCAGCAGCAGCAGCTCTCCACTTTGCCCGTGTCGCTTAGCAACAGAGAAGCCGGCAGCACGAGGAGCGAACCGGCCTCCCGGCTGTGGGCTGAGCCCCGAGGCTTGCCACATCCTCGGCCCTGCCTGCCCGGCGTCCCATCCGCACCCTCTCGCCCTTCCGCTTCGCGTGTGGAGATCACTGCCGCGCATCCCAGCCCAGGTGAGGCACGCGGCGCCACGGTGGTGCGAACACGAACACACACACACGAACACGCGCAGAGAGAGATTCGTAAGAGCAGAACCAGTCCCGAATTGTGTTCAGCGAAAGAACAACACATGTCGGTACTCTAGTGGTAGTGCCTTACGTCGATGATCCCCTACTACCCCAAGGCAGCTTAGCGACGTTCCGGAAAATATCGCGTGAGAAATTAAGCCCTGGTCTCGTGTATCACCTGGATTTCGATTACAGGTCACGGTTAACATCAGTGGCGAGTGATATCTGAACAGGTACTGGGCTACACTTAAATGCGTGCTTGGCGCCGCGTGTATATGTTCAATACTGGGGAGACAAAGGCAACCGGGCGTAGTGCTGTCCACGCGACTCCCTTCGTGTGCCGTGCCGGTCTTTAATAGGCGCTCGCTGACGGCACTTGCCCCAACAGTCTGCGTAGACTACGCGGGCATCGTTGTCTCTGCGCTATGTGTGTAGGGAAGACGGGTGTGAGATGGAGTTGGGAGGGTTGCCAAGGTATACGTATACCCGCTCTGCTACGGGTACGTGTGGTACATGCAGTCTGCACAGACCGGCAGCTGTGAATAAGCGCAATTTACCGACATTTCGCGTAATATATATATACACCGTACTTTCATTATTTTTTTTTTAGGGCAGCGTTATTAACGAATCTGTTGAGATCTTTCCGCTGTGGATTGTGGTCATTGACCCAAACGTCGCCTGTGCTTCCCTCTCTCTATTGACGAATGCGTCGAGTCTTTTTTTTTATTTGATTTTCTGGAGCGAATGGACAATCGGCCAGCGTCTTTAACGAGTTCGGCCTTGAAGTCGCGATGCAGTTTTTTTAGTAAAAAATATGCGAAGTTCGAGTGAAGTTGTGAGATGACTGTCTGCTGCGTTAAATTATTTGACGTTGTACTTGATCGAGCTCGTTTAATTAAAACGTGTAAAGTTGTGTATGTATGCACCGGTTTAATGGTTGTCTTCCATTGCACGTTTGTAACTAGTTATTTAGTTTTCACTACTATTACACAAATACATAACGGTGTTTTGTTTGTACCAGTTAGTACAGATGAACAATTGCGACGCGCTCGTTGCTTGTTTGTAGGAGTAGATAGATATAAACAATTGTTCTGTATTACAGTACTTTTATGTTGTTGATCTAGTTCATGCAAACGTATAATTGTGATGTATTCGTTTTTAGATATTTGTGTGATCGTGGTGGATTCAGATAGACGAATGGCTAACAGTTTCCGCTGGTGTTGCTCTGTGTATTAACACTCCCAGCAATTAGAATTAACTAAATTTGACGGTAAAAATATACAAAGTTGACTCATAAATTCGCCTTTAAAACTCACCTTGTACATTCAGAGCTATATTAATTAACTTATTTTTAAAAAATACAAGTTATTTATCGCTCAAAAAATATTTTTTATGCGATGTTTTTACATATTTTAACGACGCGAATGCGCGATCAATTCCGTGTTCATATACCACGTGCAGACTGTTATGTCATGCAGTATTCTTACATTCAGCTCAAATAATAAACCTCACACGCGCATGCGTAGCAAATAATTTAAAGTAGTATCAACTCTACGAAACGTGTTTTTTTGCGTAGTTTTGTTGTTGTTAACTGTTACAACTTATTGTCAAATAAACTTACACGAACACGTCGCGCGAATACAACACGTTGATTAATTGCGGTACTGTGTATAAGCGTCATTGAATACTCAAACGCATTCGCCTCGCGGGGAGAAAAATATGAACGGCGCCTCCGACACAACAGTTAGGAGACCTAATTAGCAGACCTAATTAATTAACGCAGCGCTCATCACAACCAAGGAGTTGAATTCGCAGGGTCTAATGGGATCCGCGGCGACAACCGACGGCTTCCGTGGCTGTCTCTTTCCTCCCCTACTTCACGCATGTTATTTTTTGTTCCCACCCCACAGCGATGCCCTGCGTTCAGGCTCAGTACGGATCGTCGCCTCAAGGTGCAAGCCCGGCCGGCCAAAGTTATTCATACTCGAGCGCCGATTACAACGGGCCGTCTGGCAGCGGCTACGGCGGACCCGAGTTTGCCAAGTTCGGCATGGACCTCAGCAACACAACTGAAATAACCGCTACCACGTCTCTGCCCAGCTTCAGCACTTTCATGGACAGCTACAGCGGCGGCGGGGCCGCTCCCGGCTACGACATCAAGCCGCCCTGCCTCTACCAGATGGAGGTGCCAAACCCGCAGATATCCGTCAAGATGGAAGACATACCGACGATGCACGGCTACCATCACCACCACCACCATCACCACCACCACCCCGGCTCGCTGCACACGCAGTCCGAGGAGATGCTGCCGTCCTCCAGCTCCATGTACTTCAAGAGCTCTCCGCCCTCCACCCCCACCACGTCGGGCTACCGCTGCCAGCAGCCCCCTCTGTGGGACGAGCCGCCGCCGAGGCTGCCCTCGATGCCGCCGAGCTACATGGGAACGGGCCACATCATGGACGCGCCCCAGAGGAAGGACGTTCCGCCCTGCTTCTCCGTCTTCGCCTTCAAGCAATCGCCGCCCAACACCCCGACCACGTCCAGCTGCCAGATGGCCTTCGACGGCCCTCCGAGGCCCCTGCCCATGCCCTCCGAGAGCGGCTTCCCTCACCCGCATCACCACCCGCACCACCACCCGCACCACCACCACCCGCACCATCACCATCACCACCACCACCCGCACCACCCTCACGTGATGGAGCCACCTCACCCGTTCGCGCTGCCGGGCCCCATGCGCAAGCGGCCGCCCGTGAGTTTCCCTCTGCTGCCCATGGGCCCCGGGCAGCAACTGATGGAGGGGCCCATGTCCGCCTCGGTGCAGCAGACCCGCGGCTCGCCGTCCGGGGAGGGGCTGTGCGCCGTTTGCGGCGACAACGCGGCTTGCCAGCACTACGGCGTGCGCACGTGCGAGGGCTGCAAGGGCTTTTTCAAGGTACGCACCGTCACAACTTCTCCCGCGAGCTCGCCACCCTCATAACCTGCGCAGTAGTAGACTTGGCGCCGCCGCCGCCGCCGCCACCACCGCGCTGACGACCCCGTGTCTAGGACGGCGTGCAAGTGACCAACTTCGGGTCGGCTGACACTGCTCGTCATCGTCACCACCGACAGCATCATCAGCAGCAGCAGCAGCATCGTCATCGATCATTCGGTGGCGCGCGTCTCATTTCGTGCATAGCGATAGATAGAGAGAGAGAAAGGAGAAACATTCCACAACTTGAAGACGCGCGCGTTCTCCGAGCGCGGTGAGTGCGGCGCGCAAGATTCTCTGCCCCGCACTCCGCGCATGCCCCCCCCCACCCACCCATCGCCGCCACCTCTCGGCGTGCAACGCGACCAAGTTTTCTCCCAGCGCTTTAATTACTCAGCGCATGTCTTGCTCCGACCTAATTGGAGTTAATACATAATTGCCGCGCTCTAATGAGCATTCATATCTCGTGGTTTAATGGTGGGGTTTTTTTTTCTAATTCGTTTCACCGCTTGCTGCATGCTCGCGTGAAGGTTGCACCCCGCACGAGCACCACTCGCGAGAGTTCGCCCCCAAAGCGGCCTACCCCGCTCATCGCACTTACAAAGGAGCGTGCGCATTTGTGTGCATGCATGCGTCTATGTGGAACTTCTTTCGCACCGCACGTAGCCAACCGTGCTAATCGGAGGTGCGTGGACAGGGCAACAGATACTATACAGTTGAGATTCTATACAGTTTGAAATGCGTGTTTATTTTGCGAGGATGCAGTTGATGCCCACGTCGGATTTAGATTTAGAGACGCGCGCTCATTGTTGCTTGCCCGGCATGCTTATGCCACTGCAAGTACCCTAATATTATTTACGTTAGCGCTCCACGTTACTCGTGCACTCTGCCGTTGTCATTACCCAAATAATAAACCCGCGTCGCTGCGTGAATTGCCTCGAGAGCTTGCCGACCGCATGCCGTGCGGTGCGTGAATTATTTCGCGGCACGCGTGCACGCGTAGTTTACAGCGGGGGTTGCAATTACAATCAGCCGTCGCGTGTTCAGTTAAATAACCGCCTCGCGCCAACGGCGCCACCGCTCCCTAAGTGCCGCATTTTGTTGGTTTTGGTTGTGCATTTTGGTGTTCGTCTCACCCGCCGGGTCGGCCGGCCGGTGATATGCACATCAGCGGCGTGTCCTCTCGCGGTTCAGGGACCCGTGCGTTCTCATGTCCCCGTGCATCGCTGTCCGCTCTGTCGCCCCGCACGTCACCCCCACCCATTGATCTGTCATTCAGCTGTCAGCGACCGATGGAAGGGGGTGTGAGACAAGGATGGAACGAAACACGCCCCTGACGCCAGATACAGAAATTTGTTTGCCGAGATAACACAGACAAAATGAATTATTCTCGGTAATATAAATATATAACGGGGGTTTTTTCGTCTTCTTCATCATTATCCGCCGTGTCCTGCGGTGCCAACTAGCCACCACAGGACACGGTGCCGTGCACTAGGCTGTCGGAAGGCGCCCGAGCCCTGTTGAACTCAAATCAGAAACGACAGTGGCCAATGGTCAAGGTAACCGTGTGGAACACTATTCCCAGCGGTAAATTAAAATCGTCCGGTTTGTTTTATTTCATGTTCTGCTCGAAGCTCAGCGGAGCGATCGCGCTGTTGAGTTAAGGTGCCGAGAGAGCTGCAGAACCCGTGAAGCAGCAACTACAACAACAGCATGAGCAGCAACAACCAGAATAACGATGTGATCACAAGTAGAGCGACGGGGAGATTAGTGCAACAACAGGAGGCTGGCATTATTTTCAGATGAACAATATTTACGAGACGAGCGCCGTCCCAAAAGTCATCATCATCATCATCGTGGTCGGCAATGCAAATTAACAGTTTTTTTGTTGTGTGTGATTGTGCACCACAGCCCAGCGTCACCAAATGAAGTGTATAATTTAAGTTCAGTCGTCAAACTAGCTTATGAAGCCATAATATAGGGTTTTTTGGGTTAGATCGCGTAAATATATAAATGTGTCGTTAAAACCCGCCACCACCCGACACAGACAACTAATAAGGGTTGTCACGTAAACAGAACATGCCAGTTCGTCACTAGTACAGCACACCGGTGTGTTGGAGAGCCAAGCCACAACATTTACAATCTGAGTACGACGTTTCGCCAGTAATTACAACTAGCTTTACCAGGAGACAGCCAGATTTGTCTGGCTGTGGCAAAACGTCGTACTCAGATTGTAAATGTTGTGGCTTGGTTCTCCAACACACCGGTGTGCTGTACTAGTGACGAATTGGCCACGTTCAGTTTACGTGACAACTCTTACTGGTTGGCTGTGTCGGGTGGTAGCGGGTTTTAACGACACATTTATATATTTACGCGATCTAACCCAAAAAACCTATTATGGATGATATTGGTCGCGAATGCCTACGTGTTAAACTAGCTTGCAAAAGCCTGCACATTTCCTATATGCACAAGGAGAAGAAGTTTTGAGAACAACCAAAGTTAATTTGAGAAAATTATACTGACCCAAACATCTGTTTATGTTTAAGTCTCGTCTTTCAATGAAACATTACATAATACTGCGCGCATGTGTTGATGCTAGTGGTGACTGTATGTATATCAATGCAGCTCCACTGCTACTCGGAAAGTGATCTTTGGATCAACACATTGTCAATCCACTGCTGGATGAGGGCCTCCAAACGCCGTGCTTTATTATCCGACCATACCTACGAATAAACAGTGTACAGTACGCAGATAATCCAAACAGACTCATCAGCCCTGTCTTGTCGCCCACATCATCACAAAACAATCATTCACAGGGCCGATAAATCGACACGGATCCATGGATCCACACTTCGCGTTTCGTTGTTTCGGGTCGCAAAAGCGTTCGCGCGTTAAACCCACGCAAGCCCCCGGGGGCGCTCACTGCCACGGCCCCGTTTCGTTCCGCAGAGGACCGTGCAGAAGAACGCCAAGTACGTGTGTCTCGCCAACAAGAACTGTCCCATCGACAAGCGCCGCCGGAACCGCTGCCAGTACTGTCGCTTTCAGAAGTGTCTCGTGGTCGGCATGGTCAAAGAAGGTGAGGAATGCAGGCGGGACGCTTACAACGCTTGGTTATATCATCGTAGTCGTCATTGTCATGGGCGTCGTCATCATTTGCACAGCACGGGATGTAATGCTTCAATAAGAATCTTCTACTTTCTTCGTCATCGTGATATTTAGGGCATCGGACGTCATGCTTTAACGTGATGATCATCTGCAGGATACCAGACGCCTTGCTTCAACATCAGCATCATCATCGTCATCATGTGTACGACACGGAACTCGATATATCATCATCCTCCTGTTTTCGTATTCACAACCTCTGCAGAGTGCATTGAAACATCCCGCATGAGATACATTCGCTTGTTTATGAATATGGAATGTGCCTACTAATCTGATTTGACATCTTATCTCGCGGGCCTGTTAGAGAACAGCCATCATCTCTTAAAAGAGCGGTCTTGTCAAGATGGCTCAATGGGTGGTCCCATGGCATGAGGCTACTATTTGTCCATGGTGTGTGTAGTCCACATTGTACTCCGCTGTGCTGAGTCTGAGTAGCGTTAATCACACGTATTTGCGGTGTATCAACCAGAGCGCACTTGATAATAATCACGCGAAAGGGAAGTTTTCCATTAGGTTCTATTTGTTAAGGGTCAGAACTATGGATTAATTTCTCAGCGATTTTTTTTTCTGGTCAATGGTACACTGGAGTAGATATCACGTGCGTAGTCGCCACAGCCGGAGCGACATCCATCCATACTTGATGTGGTATGCCGGGTACGGGAACATGTTCCTGATCGCCGACCTGGACAAAAGCCCTGGTCAGGACTTAAGATCACGGTTTACAACTCAACCTTTACGCTGTGGGCCATGCAAATATAAACAAACCTAGCGTGTACGCGCGCGCGTGCGTGACGTTTGCATTAATGCGTAAATAGGATACTTTTAACCAGCGGAACATCCCCTTTAGTTTGGGGAACAATGCTTTTGTTTTAAATCCAGAATCAATCGTACGGAACAAATGTGGAGGGAAAATAGAGGAGAGAGCCGCGTGCGCGATCCATCGGCCAATGTTGGTGAATAATCTTCTTCAGGCAGCAGCGGGCGAGGCGTGGGCCAAGCGAAACGGTGGCAGTCGGCACCGACCGCGTCGGTGTCTCGCAGTTTATCGGGCAGGGGGGAGGGGTGATGGAGGGGTTGTTGTGGGGGGGGGGGGGGGCGCGGCACGGACGCGGCCTCCTCCTCCTCGTGGCTGCTGCGCGCATTTTTAATTCGAGCAATCGCTTGATGTCGCTGTTCTGACGAGGCACGAGGACGCATATTCCAATTAGCCCGCTGGTACGTGTAAATATGCTCGGCCTAATGCATTATGATTTCAATTGATTAATGCTCGTGTGCTATTGGTGGGTGGTCAGTTGGCCGACGTGGGTTTGTTTTAATACATGATGCAATCTAGATTACATGCCGTTTTGCAGTTGATTGAAATTACAATGTATCCATAATGTGTACATTTTCGTACTATATTGCCAAAAGGCGCACAGAGGTGTATTATGCACGTTGCGTGCTCGTGTGTGGGGAGAGGTGGCACGGCAGTTAGAGTACTGTGTTACTCACCCGGCCATGGCCAACAGCAGTGCAGATTATCTGAACCGGTCCTGGGCCTCTCCTACGTCGACTCGGCCTCAAATTACTACCTAGTGCGATGTGTAAAAACATTGCCACTTGGTAGACAAGGGCAGCCAGGCGTGGTGCTGGCCACCCCACCCCCTCGTGTGCCGTGCCGGCCTTAATAGGTGCTCGCTAACAGCACTTTTCCAAAAGTATGTCAAGGTTATACATGAGCTCGTGTTCCTTTGTATCTGTATGCGTGACTAGAGCGTGACTAGAGCGTGACTAGAGCGTGACTAGAGCGCCTATCGGCGTTGTGGTTTCACACAAAACAAACTGCAGTGTGTAACGGTCCGAAATATGGACTGCCTGCTATGCCAAGCTGTAGAACGTGCTGTTGCTAAAGCACCCCCATTTTTTGTGAAGCAGCTATGTCAAAGACCGTGTATCGTGTAAAAAGTGCACACCTACGGTGTCGTGGCCATAATCTCTGTAGCTAATATAAATTATATCAATAATAATCTCTGAGCGGTTGTATGTTCGCCAGGGTATATACTGCAATAGATGTGCCGAGGTAGGATAGTGCCTCGTTGGCCAAACTGCCGCGGGGAAAAACATTGACCCGTGCAGAGCAGACCGTGAATAAACACAGGGACGCGCGCTTGCGCGCTCACACACACGACGCGATCACCTGCGCAGGGGAACAACACACCCAACGCGTGTCTCGGCATCGGCCTCCATCCAACGTATCCCTTCCACGTTTCTCTTCCCTCCCGTGTAAATTCTCTTTGTGCAAAAGCAAAAAAAAAACAACAGAATGTCCCGTCTCACTGGCGCGTTCCCTCGCTCTCTAGTGGTGCGCACGGACAACCTGAAGGGGCGGCGCGGACGCCTGCCCTCCAAACCCAAGAACTCCCACGAGAGCTCACCTCCCTCGCCGCCTGTCAGCCTCATCAGCGCGCTTGTCAGGGCGCATGTCGACTCCAACCCTGACGTGACCAGCCTGGATTACTCCAGGGTGAGCCAGCAGGCCCGATGCTGCCCTCATATACCTACCCCCACCCTCCCATCCCCCACCGCTGCACCCTTCTGCCGCAGCTCTCCTCTCCTGCTGTCCCCTAGCCCCGCCACCGCCCGTCCGTCCGCCCGCCCACCCACCTGCCACCCACCCAATCGCCTCTCATCCACCCCCCTGTGTCCACCCCCCACTTTACCCTTCCGCCCACCTCCACCCATCCACCGAGCCCTCCCCTGCACCCCTGCTCCCACCCCGTCGCCAAGTCCTTTTGGGGTTCATGGTGAGCTCGCTAATAGGCTTGATGGCCAGCGGATGTCTTCGATCGCACAATTGAACTTGATGCATGAATGCTCTCGGTGAAGCTGTGTGTGTGTTTGCCCCCCCCCCCTAACCACAAACCTCCCAGCTCCTGCCACCCCCCCCCCCGGCAAGCAGTAGCCGACGCAGGGACCTTCACAATCGTTTTTAATCGCGTGTCCAATATCCAATCGTGGTTTATTACAATTCGCGTTGTCGACTGGCGTCAACTCAGCGCGTCCGCGCACATGCAGCTCACTCACGCGACATTCCTCCTCCTGGAATTCCCTCCCATCAACTCCAACTTTAATATTTCTGCTTGTTTGCGGATGACCGCTTGGCGTATTGTACCCATTTTGGGCCTGTGCTGAGCAAGGTGATTTTTACGATATCATAATTCAAACAAAGTATTGCTGGCTGGAGGGTAGACGGATGGACGGACGGTAACGTCAAAAAAACTTGCGAGCTGCGAGTAGATATTTTTGTCTTTACGGAGTGGGCTTTAATTATAACTTGGTCACAGTTTTGCTTGCTCTTTAACCCCTGCAAATCAATACTGCACATCACTCGCGCGGCGTGGCTTATTCGCCTGGCCTGTGCGTGACAGCACCGGCGTGCGCGCCTCGCGTTGCTCCGCCACGTGCGAGATTCCACGTGGGGAGCTCCACGTGGGGAGTTCCACGTGGGGAGTTCCACGTGCGGAGTTCCACGTGCGGAGTTCCACGTGCGGAGGTCCACGTGAGAAGTTCCACGTGAGAAGTTCCACGTGAGAAGTTCCACGTGAGAAGTTCCACGTGAGAAGTTCCACGTGCGGAGTTCGGCGCGCCTCCAATCGGTAACATTTTAGGAAATGCGCAAAGATGACAAAGCACGGGAAGACGGTGCTGTTCATGGCAGTTCCCGTCACTTGAAATGAATGCGTGCCGCCACGTAGGCTACAATCGCTTTCAACCACACGAACACACGGGCGCTTTGCCAATCCACCGCTGGACAAAACACTGGCCACGCCGTGTGGGTCATGACGTGAGTTGTGTGATCATACTTCACCATGTCGTCAATGCGGGTTTGTGAGGTCGGAGGGGAGGGGAGAGGGTGCTGACGACGATGGGGGAGGGGCATCAGTAATTCATATATTCCGACCACTGATGTTAACAGCGAACGAGAATGGAAGTCAGGTTTAACATTCTATCCAGCTCCACACGGCCAATGTGTTCTGCCACTGTGCCACCGCTCCGCCAGTCTACACTGCGTCCAGTCGATACAGGACATCCGAATTAACGGAACACGAAACGCATGCTACAAGATGCCCTTCTATCGCAGCTGCAAACCTATGGGGGTTTTTTTTTACAAAAACTAACTTGAAAGTGACTTCTAGGTGCGCCATAGTGAAGGTATTTCGGTATGACTGGAGCGAATGTTTTATTTTTATTATTATTAACACGTCCCTCCAATAGCGTCACTACAACGCACCTGCAAAGTTGATTTTCAAAACTTCAAACTCGTATTGGACAAACCGTGGCACGTAGATATGTGTGTGTGTCGCTACAAGATAAGAGCTAATGGTTTGCATGGGGGACTACTTTATTTTCACCATCTGTCCTCATTCTCTCTCTCTCCAAACCAAAGATCTCAACAAGACGACATTAACAAAATCAGAATCTGGATTTATACTGGAGGAATCCGATGAGCTGTTGAGCTCTTTTATCACAGATGTCCAGCAGTTTCACAGATGTCCATTAAAACACAACGTGTGTATCCCTCCCTCCCTCCCTCCCTCCCTCCCTCCCTCCCTCCCGCCCTCCCTCCCTCCCTCCCTCCCTCCGTCCCCTCTCTGTCTCGATCCGTTCGAAACCCGACGCAGTTCCAGTCGGCAGGCGAGTTCCAGACGGGAGCCACGGACGCGGAGAGCGTGCAGCAGTTCTACGAGCTGCTCACGGGCTGCATGGACGTGATCCGCAGCTGGGTCGACAAGCTCCCTGGGGTGGCCGAGCTGCTCCGCGATGACCGCGAATTGCTCTTCGAGGCCGCCTTCCTGGAGCTCTTCGTGCTCAGACTCGCGTACAGGTATAGTGGCACCACCTCCATCACCATCATCTTCATCGTTAGTAGCAGCAACTATGCTCAATACACTGCTGAATAAAGCCTACACCCCCCCTCCTTACCAAGTCGTCGCCACCTCTCACGATCCTGCGATGGAAATAAAAATGCATCTCGAACCCAACTGCATGCATATGGACTGATTTAATCATGCACTCCAGCTCCTCGGTAGACGGGTTCATGGACTCTCTGTCATAATTTACTGTGTACCCCCCATCCCCCCCCCCCGTCAACTCTCCCCCCCTCCCACACTCCTGCCAAATGTAAATGCAAAAGCCTAGAGGGAGTTGCATCAACTCATAACTATAACTTTGCGTGGACCCTCGTAAACGTTATTAGGTTACAGATTACCTGTCTTTAGCCAGTCAAGAGTTCCGTATATTTTTCTGTCTCCATTGCGAGTGAGATCTGTGTAGGTAGGTGGATATGTAGGCTGCTATAGCATCATAATTATACATGAGCAATCCACTGCTGGATGAAGGCCTCCCCCAAGCCGTGGAATCTCTCACGGTGATGTAAAAGACAATCCACTCAGCATCACTCCATCTCCGCCGTGAGAGTCTTCTAAGGTGCATTCTCTCAGAATCTTTTTTGTTAAATTAGAATCTTTATCCAGGATAAATCCGGTGAGCTTTGACGCTCTATTCCACAGATGTCCAGTTGGGCGCGTCAGAAAGTTATTTTGGCTGCCACTCTGTCGTTACTGTCGACTATCAGATAGGTATCTCTTGCAAGTAGATGACATACCTTTGAATCAACTTTTCTCTTGTTATAGGGAGATCTGGGGTAACTGTATTTGACTTTAACAAAAAAAATACGCTGTGAACCGTTTAAAACACCGTCGCACCTCAAGGGACGTTCTCTCCGTGTAGTTGTGGGCAAGTTCCAAGCGCAGTCTTGAATTGGTGCTATGGCTTCTGAATAAAACAACGGCTCACACAATTATATCACAGTCTATAATGTCAGCTTTCAGGACACCTGGCAGCGTAGTCTCGCGTACAGGTGTGTTAGAAAGTACAAATGTCCCTGGCGCGATGGCGCATGCATGCGATGCGTGCACTGGCGACTACAGCTGATGGACCACGCGCCTTCCTAAATCTCCAAAGGCAGCTGGGCGGCAATGCGATCAAATACATGGCAGTGCAGCAAGTTGATTGAATGTAATAATAGGTGTTATCCCCTCCCGTGCGTTGTGGGTACTCCAGTTTCCTCCCACGTATCAAATCATTCATTAGTTCAATTGGCTAAGCAACCAAATGCAAGATCTTATTGAAATAATTTCAAGACTCGGTGAGACTTTCCTGGCCTATCATCAAATGGCACATATACTAATAATAATTGCTATCAGTGTGACCACGCAATGCCTCCTGCGCCGTCATGTGCCGTACAGATCGAACCCTGCCGAGGGAAAGCTGATCTTTTGCAACGGCGTGGTGATGCACCGACTGCAATGCTTACGAGGATTCGGGGACTGGTTGGACGCAATCCTGGAGTTCTCTGCCAGCCTGCAGGAGTTGAACGTGGACATTTCAGCCTTCTCTTGCTTGACGGCTCTCGTCATGGTCACAGGTGGGTGTGCGTCACAACACCACGCAGAGGTGCGGGGTTAAGTGCAGATCGACATGGGCAAATGTACACATCTACACACGCCGTCATCATCACCGCCGTCATCAGCTATGGTCAATACCGTCTTGGATGAAGACCTTCAAAGTAGCCGTCATCCCTTACCATCCCTCGATGGAATATCAATCAACACACAATAGATCTTACCGATGACCCTAACCAATGATAATTATAAATACACGTAATATATTCTGGGTGTGCTATACTCTACGTACACCGTTGCACACTACACTGTGTTAATAACGCAAATGCGTGTCGTGTGTATTGTCCTGCACACTTCACACACACACACTATTGTCACGTAATGGAAATGCTGCATTGGTATAGCCCACGTGCACCTCTGGCTAACTGCGGATCGAGCAACGGCGGCATTGTATAGTCGAGTAGATGGACAGCATAACCGTACCAACGTGGTTTATATTTGCCGTGTGGGTAGCAAGCCGCGTTTCTCCCCGCCAGCATGGGTGACGTCTCTAAGACAACCCCACGAGGCACTGCCGTGGTGCTTGGCGTTGGCACGGCCCTGTACGAGAACCGCAAACGAAGCCAATCAAATGCGCCGATCCTACATGGAATTATTTGCCAGTGATGCCGCTGCTGCCTGAGGTGGCGGTGGTGCACGAGCACGAATAACAAAATCAACGCTGCCTTAAAAATAAAGTTCATATAATCACTCGACCTATTCTTTGGGTCTTTCGGTAAAGTCACGTAGATAGGTTCAAAGAAAATAACAAAAAATAACAAAAAACTACGACGTTTCGATTGCAGCGCAAGAGATCGAAACGTCGTAGTATTTTCTTATTGTTGTTATTTTCTTTGAACCTATCTACGTGACTTTACCGAAAGACTCAAAGAATATGAATTCCTGCAGTTACGAAAGCTTTAAGTCAAGATCGCTCTACCTCTCTGATCTCTCTACGCGCTTTGAGAAAGGGTCATTACCCGACACGTCGCCTCTTACATACCTTTTATTTGTATTTTTTTCATGGCCACGGTGATATTGACTCCCAAATACGTTCGGGAACGACGGCGAGCCTAAGGGCGAAAAGAGCCGAGCCGATTTCCATCATCCTCGCGAGCGAGGCAGGATCATTTACATTCGATACGCGTTAAATAGCGGAGGGGGGGGGGTCGGAGGGGATGATGGGCCCGAGGGGAGGGGGGACGGATGCAGCTATAGGTTAGCGGTAGCCTAGGGTGCTGGCAGCGAGCAATCATTCGGAAAAGTGTCATTAAACAATCTTTAAGTATTTAAAACAATTCGCAACTAATGACTCAATCCGTGCGGCCGCGGTGGCCTGAACTCGGAGCGCGTTCGCGCCGCGCTAATTAGGGGGGGGGGGGGGGCACCGCCTACAGAGGATGCGAGCAGGCGAGAGTTTAAAACCATCTCACTCGCCTTCTTCTACAATATCCACTGCACATGCCTAATGATCCCGGCAAGCCTCATATTGTGGCATTTCCCGACATTTTTTGGGCGACCTTGCATCGCTCGTAATTGAAGACGAAGTTAAACACACTCGGCAAATATCTCGACAGTCGCCGTGAGATGTAATTGTAAATTAATGGCATGCTAATGTACGAATTGCGGTAATGTGGGTCGCGCAGTCCCCAGGCGAGGCGAGCCGCAGCTCATTCGCGACTTTTGTTTGTGCTTTTCACTATCCTGCCGGGACCCCTGCTCGCCATGAATATTTATGAAGCGCTCAAATTTGTTACAAAACATAATTACTACCAATTTGTTCCTGTGCTGCACCATTGTATTATCATTCAGTTGATATCTATATACTGTTGTTGCTGCTGCTGCGTGTTTACCGTCTCGTAGCGTTTGGTCAAATGACTTATTGTGTGCTGGGCGTGAGTTAAAAAAAAAAACAACACCAACATAAAACAAATTCGGATATCATTCCGCATACCGATTTTTATTTAGCCTTGTCGCCGGCTCGCAGTCGCATTTTATTTAATAAGCGCGTAAAACGTAAGCTTACGTTGTTGTGCACGGAGCAGGTATTGCGGACGCATCTATTTTTGATCGGCTTGTTTGGGAGGTGTTTTGTTGTCGTGATTATTGTTGCCTAATAGATAAAGTGGCCGTACATAAATGGCATCTTAATTCTATCCTTTGCAATTCGGTATTAAGCAGTAAGCGAATATTAGGATATCGTTTAGGCTCCACGCAAAATCAGGGCTTGATCATCCAGCACGATCCATTCTCAAATCCCATGCTGCCCTTTATATATTAAATACATCCGTGCCGACGCCACTGTCCACAGTCGTGTGCCGGTGCCGGTCATCTCACGTCACAACCGCACGTGCGTTGACGTCACCGCTCCATCTCTGCGTAGGTGATCCCCCCCACCTTCCTCAAGAGCGTTCCTTTCCCTGTCTTGAGATCCATGAACAGAAGAATGTTGACGAGGGCGCCATCGGTTGCGTTACTGTGCGAATGAAATTAGCGGCCGCGAGTTAGGCTCACCGCAGTATCCTGTGCAATTGAATCATTCTAATTGATCCCTCGCCAGGTTATCACCTGGGTGAACACATGTCCAGGTGATACTCGCAATGTCAATTTATCTACGCGGTCAAGAGCCTTAGATGTGAAAACTGCATTCCAGCCAAATCGTCGCCCGTGTAAATAAATAAATGCACGCGTTGGAATTCTAGGCAACGTGACACAGCAGTCTGTACTGTCTTTCCGACTGTTTCGTCATTGGATAGATACGCAAGCTAAGCAATATTAAATGCTTACTAAATAAATTGCTGGTCTTCGCGGGCTGTGAACCTCCGGGTAAAATGTGCCCATCTTTTGATACTTATTGAGCAACACTGCAGCTGGCCACCAATTAAGCTGTAGTGGCATTGGCCTTGTGTGTTAAGTGATCGTTAAAGTTGTTAACGGAGGAGTCTAAACACGTTGGGGCTCCCGCTCATCGCGCATTATGTTCAGCCCCTCTCCCTCTCTCTCTCAATGCACTGCTAGATGATGTCCCCCCCCCCCCCCCCACACCGTGCCGGTCAGGGGTATTGTTTGAGCATGTTTCACTGCACTGGTCACTGTGAGTTGGTGGACGAGCGAGTGGGTGGTTTTAGTTGGTCGGGGGTGGCGATGGGGCGCGAAGCCACTGATGTCAGCCGTGGACGAGAATCAACTTGGCTCGTCGATTTCTTATGCAAATGGACGACGAACCAATGAGCAATCATTTCACAACATGCTTTACAATTATACCGGGCTATACATTCCCCGTGCTCAAATTATTAAGATCGGACGACCGACGACCAATGAGGCCACGCCCAGCACAACACGGCGTCACACCAATAGTGCACGTACACACGTGACGTCACAAGTCTTTTTGTCAGTGGTCACGTGTTTGATGGTGGTCACTACTCATTCGCTATGACTGATATCAGAGGACTTTCAATTCGTGGTATGCCCCTACAACACATGTCCCATGGGCCATGACCAAAATCACCCGGGATGGGCTCGATCTCGTAAGAGCTCGGAAGCTAAGCAGGACAGGGACCCTGGGTTATGTATGCACGTATGTTAAACTTCTTTCGCACCGTAACGTAGCCAAACGCGCTCATGGGAGGCGAGTGCTTGGATGGGTGAGCTCCTCGACACAGGAGGTTGTCGACGTGGTGGGATGCAGGGGTGGGGGGTGGGGGCAGTGCAATAACGGGCATCATTTGCAATGTACTTCTCGATTTCCCTTCCTCACCAACCCGCATTGACAAAGCGTGGTGGTGAATTTACGGTCAATTAACCCCAGACGGCCAGCAACGGCGTGGAGAGCCGCTCATCCAGCAATGCATTGATAAAGTGGCTCCTGCAACATCGATGTACAGCACCGCACATTCTTCGTGTAATAGGCGCACAGTCTAATCGCGAGACAAACACGTAGGCACCCACAATGAAGTTCTCGTGTGAAACTTGTCTCCGGTGGTGAGAGATTGTGGCTTACGTGTGGATGGTTAGTCCTTTATGGAGCAATGGGTAAAACAATGGGTGACTGCTGCTCGCCTCGCTGATGACCATGAGGATGACGATAATTGTGATTAGGCTTATCATAAATTGGCCAGTAGTAGCCTCGACATTAAATATGCAAAACCAGTTGTGCATGATTTTCACGTTGCGCACAGCTGTTGTTCGGCAAATAACACACGCCGAGGTGTAATGACATGGGGGTGGGGGGGGGGGTAGGGGTAGGTGGGGGAGGGGTGTGGGGGTTTTTGTCGTTGATTCTCAATGGCAAATCGCGGGTCTCGTTTGTGAGACAGAGCTCCTAAACAACGTGTGTGTTTATACTCATAATGCACGCCAGGTGTGTCTAACTTCATCCAGGTGAAAAGGTAAATCAATAAAACAGCCCACATCGTTCCTCTTGTCCTGCAATGGTGAGCCACCCTTGACGCGGACGGTATTGAGAACATAGAACAATGGAGACGTCTAGCCAAACGTAACACTCACGGTGGACCTCGCAGATTGAATGAGCTACTGTTTATGCGACGGTGAGCCCACATGGGCTCACACGCAACGGTTCACACGGAGCCCAGAGATTCCCACCGCTCCATTAATCATCTCCCTTCATTGCCCACCCACTCTGCACCGCCTCTCGGCTCCAATCGGGCCAGCGCTCTTCCTTCTAGCGCGGTTCAGTATTCGTCGTGTTTGCCGATCTTCTCCAATCGAATGCAAATTCAGCCTCCTGGACCACGTGCGCACCCGGTGGTTGCTTCAATGCAGTGCACATGTTAACGTGATCGTTTTTTTGTATGCATCACAAGTAGTCCGAACTGGCCGCTCCCGTCTCTACACGAAAAGAAAATGGCAATTGACCGAACACTTTTAAAATATATATTTTATTATTTTATTTTATTGTTTCCCTTAAACGTGACTTTACCGAAAGAACTAAGAATATGAATCACTGCAGTCACGAAAGCTTTAAATCAAAACTTTTCCAGCAGTTAATTACGATCGTTTTGAGTTTGTTAATTATTGCAATTCAAGCACTTTCTAAGGTGCAATTCAGCAGTCAGAGAAATGCTTGCAGTCCAGAAACAAGTGATAAGCTACGGAAATAACCGTCCTCAACAGCAGAACCTACCAACACAACACAATAGAAGCATTAGCCATTGGTGGATATTCTGTACTGATGAGTCCTCATTATCGTGAAAACCCGCCGTTCTTCTGCAGCTCACTTGTTTTTGCAATGCAATCACAACTCCGTGTTTGTATTTGCAATGATGGTGATTACATCTTGACATGCAAAACAAGCTGAAATTAGTTTTCGCGAAATTAATTGTCGTGAAAATGTACATTTACGTGTGATGTTGCACCAACGCCAACATAGCTCCTTCATCTCTTATTAGTCACCTTCGAAGCAAAAAGTCCCCGCTCGTTCTCAATTCCATCACGAGTCTTGCGTGGTGGTGGCGATGTAGGTCGCGTGGACTGGGGGTGTGGTTCTCCCTCCGTCCTCTCTCTCTCTCTGCAGTCCACGCGGTGCCCAACCCTAACCCCAACCCCGTCCCTTCTCCCCCCCTCAACCCGCCTGTGCAGAGCGCCACGGCCTCAAGGAGCCCAAGCGGGTGGAGGAGCTGCAGACGAGACTCGTCAATTGCCTCAAGGACCACGTGGCGTTCAGCACTCCAGCGGCCGGGCGACCCGCGTACTTGTCGCGCCTGCTGGGCAAGCTGCCTGAGCTGCGCACGCTGTGCACGCAGGGCCTGCAACGCATCTTTTACCTCAAGCTCGAAGACCTGGTCCCTCCGCCCCCGATTCTGGACAAGCTCTTTCTGGATACGCTTCCCTTCTGAGACAGCGGCGTCCTTGTCGTCGTCGTCGTCCTCGGGTGGCCCCGGGGCTGGTGGATCTCTGCGCGCGCCAGTGTTTGATGGTCACAAGACTCAACAACGTTTTAGTCGAAACACTTAATCCCGGACATTTAAAATCAACTCAAGAGGAATCTGTTTCGTCTCGCCGTGTCGCCTCGGCCGACATCCGTCCCCCCCCCCACCCCCTCTCCTTTAATTATGCGTTGCAGTTCATATTTACGGCCAGGGCAGTCGCATTTACACATCACATCGTCTGCGTTCCACTGGCAATGGTGCATATGACCCCGGCTATTGGAGGTGCACGCAAATGCCGTATACTGTATAACAGACGACATTGTCCACAAACGTGCAGGGCTTAATTTCTCGAGGAATATTTTCCAGGGGAGCCCTCAGCTCCGGACCCCCCACTCTCTCTTACCCCCCCCTCATCCTCTGCTATGGGAAATACTATCTTCCGGAGCTCAGCCCCGGAGAACTCCGGTTGAAATTAAGCCCTGAAAGCAATGGAACCCAGTGTCGCTTCAATTCGCTTTGAACACAAACGCGCGTACACACGCGTGGTTGAGACAGACCTCGCGTGTCCATGCTTCAATGACAACTGAACATTAATTAAACCTGCTGTACTGTATTTAATTTCATCGCACAGAGTTTGCTGAAATATCCGACCGGGGGCTAATAAATAAATTAAACCACCGCACCGCTTAACTTATAATTAGCTCTTAACTCATTTACGAATTCATAGTTATTTTATATATAGTGCATATATACATGCGCCAAAACACGTGTATATATACAGTATATGCGTATATTTATATTGAGATACAACGTTGCTCTGACCCCAAACTCCCCTTCGACGGACTGTGTATACTGTATAGGGTGAGTGATAAACGAGGTGGCGAGTTTCGTTGGAAGTTAAAAATAAAGAGGTACGGGGAGCGTTATGGCCAACGCGACCCACCTCATCAGTGCTCTGTATTATTATTATGAATGACTTTGGCGAAGTGCAATTTTAAGTCGCTGCTTTGTTTCCGAATGGTTTAAAAAAAAAATAAAGAAAAATATGACGAGCCACCCTTTACCTGACAAAGAGTTTTAATGAGAAAGAAAAACAACGGCAATCAATCAGCCACCCCGGTTAATGGCACGCGCGATGCTTATTGCTGCTGTTCGCTGTACATACTAACACCCCACCACTTGTTAAAAGTGCAGTATATATACAGGACTACAATCAGTGTACAATGAACTTTTACCGAGAAAGTGTAACTTTCGCGAGGAATCGGCGTCCTATATATACACACACACACATACACGTATTTGAACAGACCGTACAAGAACACGCCAGCTATTTGGCTGTGGGGCGGCTTAACATGATGATGCTGACGCTACATGCACGTGGTGGGAGATTTTAACCCCTTCGACGGTTCGTGGCCCAGTCTGCGGTGCGTGTCCAAACAGTTCGTGTCAAATATATGGAAGCTGTACGTAGGGATGCAGTGTTGTTCCTTCCTTCTCGTGTTCACTCGTTTTTATTTTCAACTCCCCCCCCCCCCCCCGCCGCGTGAACAGTGCATATAACAAAAAACCCTCAGTGTTGTACATATGCGAGGTGATACGTACATTGTCACCGAACTCCCACACCCATCCTCCTCTACCACTCACCCCATCACCCTCCTCCTCTACCCACCCCCCCCCCCCACCCCTGCCCCATCCATCGTTCCGTCAATAAGTTTCATCTCTAAGTTCCATCTCTTCAATTTCAGCAGTAAGTCTGAACATTTCTTGTCGCGCACTCATACAAGGGTCAAGTCCATCGAGAAGGCGAGCTCATCGCCGATATCGTCTCTCCAATCGACCACCAACCCCCTAAGCCCCGTGATATTCCACAGTGACGATGATGTGAACTCGTGAGAGAGAGAGGGGGGAGACGGAGTAGCACGAGAAGTGAGTAGGGCAATGGTCCCGTTCTGTCCGCGTGTATGAGGGGGGGGGGGGGGTGTGTGGGGTGACCCCACGTGGGGCAGGGTCACGTGCGCGGTGTGGCCGCGGTTTCTAATTCTCCGCCACGCGCAATGATTGCTGGTCTCACCTGCACACGCACACACGCACGCAGTCACTTGCCATACGCGACACTCTTAAACAACATCAACAACAACAACAGACAAGTGTTAAGAGCGGGGAGTTGTTTTATTCCTCGACTCGTTACAAAATGGACAAATGTGGCATCACCCGACGCTCGTTTTTTTATATATACATTGCAACATAAATTTCAGGCAAAAATGTACATAACCGCATAAATATATAAAAAAAACAATTAAATCTACGTGCATTCATTTGTCTTATTTTATACGAGCTACCTACCCTCCTTGCACAGTGATCGCCCTCAATCCGATGCGTGGGTTGTGTTCTCGCTTCCCAAGGACGGATGCCAGCAGAGCGTAACATCGCGATCCCCGATATAAGTACTGTCACGCGACGACGCATATAGACTGTACCGCAAAGCTGGCTATTGTCAAGTCGTCAACAAAACACGAACATATTTTTTCCACACAAAAAAAGCCCAATTATCCACATACACATAGCAGTATATACACATACGCGCACGCCCTGCACGTTTTATATATACCTATGGTACGGGCAAAGGGAATTTCGTTTAAATAACGAAGCAACCAAAAACTGTAAAGTATACTGATAACGCTAATTCACTAATATTCGTACCGCGTGAATTCTACCGTCTGCGAATTGGCTTGTCCATCTCAGAATAGTTTGTAAATGTTAACACATCCGTCACGAACACTGCCATGATCGCAGGGGAAGGGCTACTGCCCGAAACGTCAGCTGTTGTATTTTTTCATAGATCCACTCCACCCATTTTATGGCAATATTCTAATTGCCGCATATGTTGGGATTTTGTTATTTATGTTAGTGTACCACTGCCAACGCAGTATCACAGGATTTTTGGTTTGTAAAATACTAATAGTTGAAATAACTCATACCCGACCATTACATAAAACATTTTTACGGTTATGTCATTCATTTAGATAAAGTAAATGTTGCATATCTCCAATTCGGCATGATAAACAGTACATCGAAGGCAGCTGGCAAGATACATTGAGTACATCTTGTGCAGGTAAGTGCATAATGCGTACACATATCACGATTCCCACGCGTTGAAGTATAATCCGACTTGAACTCTGAAACGTTACGGACACGTTACCTTAAATACGCCGCACACTTCTATATACAAATCCGTTTTTCGTTTGTAATTCGGAACTTATTACAAACTTCGCATTTTAAAATTAATTTGAATAGGTACATACACACACATATATACGTTAAGGGTATAAGAAACGCCAATACTTTGCGACCTATAACAGTAGTTCAGAACACTGTTATATCGCTATTTATGAAGCTGCACATTTTGTTATATCGCTATTTATGAAGCTGCACATTTTCCGATTATAAATCAAATGAGGCGTGAAGTAGATTCCGAATATTTTGTGCCCGTCACATATATAAGAACGTGTTTGTTACACCACTATTTGTGGCATGTTATTGCGAATTTTAAGGGCTGCCATGTCCATCTCGCTTATGCGAGTTTTGGATCGTTTGACCAAGGGGTGCGTCAACGAATCTCAAGTAGAACGGGGTGGATATGGAAGGCAATTGCAATGAATCGAGCTGCCGAAACGTGCTTAAACACCGGCGCTTTGCATTTGAATAAGGAAGTTGTCTACACACACACACATCTGGGAGATACAAACGACGGTCATCTGTCGATTCATTGACCGCGCGTTCCAGCACGGGCGGACAAGAATTCCGTTGTGGACATCATCAACAGAAATACCTACTACCCGCAATTATCAACGCGTACGGGCCTCCAGCTACAGCAGCGTTCGTTTAAAATGTGATCATGCGTATAAACAGCATGTACTATACAACACGCTCTGTACACACAAACATATATATAGTGCGCGCGGTGTCAGGCCCGCGTGTACTACGCACTACGGATAACTTAGCAGTGACGGGACTAGATGAGTTCCCGTTAACGCTGCGGTTCTCATCAAATATAGACACGTGCCTTCTTCCATCAGCTACTCGCAGCGACTCGATGGTCAGCGCGCGATTCCCGACAACGGCTAACGTCAGTGGCGGCGATTAATATCTGAACCGGTCATAGCCCTTCCACCTCCTCCCCCCACCAACCCCCTCCACCTCCGCCTCATCAACAGCCCCTTTAGCAGCCCACACTGACCGGCGTGGCGAGGTATCCTCAACCATGCCGACTGCCACGGCGTGGTGGTGCTCTCATCCAGCAGTGGATTGCTCAAGGGCAATGTGTTACTGTAGCATACCAGCGCGGCGTTGTGGCACTGCGCGGAAGGTGCGAATGGACTCGCGTCGTGGCCGGATGTCGGCACGAATTCACGGCCTTTTTTTGTTGAGAAGGACACAGACGGACACACAACTCGCGCGCAGGGCCCGCTCGTTCTCGCGTGGAACATCGCGCACGAGGCGCCAGGTGCGATGGCTCCAACAGGTAGCGGCCAAAACCCAGCGCCGCTGAGTGGCGGCATGGAGCGCACCTGCCCATCGAACGGACCGAGCCCGGTGGCAGTAGCGCGAGCGAGCGAGCAGGAGAGGACGAATGGAGGCATAGACAGATGACAGATGCTACGCAGTGGGGGGGGGCGGTTTTCCCGTCCCAGATTCACCGGGTGTCGATTCACTGCTTCACGAACGACGGTCTCCGCCGTGCAGTTTCCGCGCGCATATCCGCTCAGTCCAAACGCGCTGCGCTTCCTGCACACAAGCACGCCACGACGCGTGTCTGTGCGTGTGTGCGTGGCGGTGCGTGCGTGTGCGTGCGTGTGTGTGTGTGCGTGTGTGCGCGCGTGTGTGTGCGTTTGTGTGTGCGCGTGTGTGTGTGCGTGCGTGCGTGTATGTGCGTGCGTGTGCGCGCGTGCGTGTGTGTACGTGTGTGTCTCTCGTCAGCATGCGTCATGGCGAAACCACTGCTGGATGAAGGCATCTCCGATCCGCCGCTGTCTTTCCCCAATCGTGTATATAATATATACGTGTATATAATATATACGTGTATATAATATTTACGTCTATATAATATATACGTGTATATAATATATACGTCTATATATATACAAACATGTAGCAATAGTCGACTCGCTGTCTGCTTGCTCCACCTGATGTGTGTCTATCAAGGGACACGTGAAACGCAGCGCCTGGCGACTGGGTTATGAGAGGGGGCGGTTGAAGGAGACGAGGAGCATTCATTCTCTGTCTGCGTGGAGGCACGGCACGGGATCGCGGCCGCCGGCCATCCTCGGGAGGGAGTAGCCTCCGACCCGCTCGGGCAGCTGTGCGCGCGGCCCGGTGCAGGTGACCCCCTCTCTGCGGCCTCTCCCGTGCGATGCGCGGCCGGCAGGGGCCACCGATCTGCGCGGGCCCCTCTGCCCTCCGGTTATTAACTCGCTGACACCTCCCTCCCCTCTCCCACCACCACCCCCCCCCCCCCCGGTACCCCCAGAGCAACCCACCACCTCCATCGTTCATCCACATTGCGCACCGCCCGCCTCGCTCGACACAAGGGGAGGTGCTGTACAGGGGACGACGGTCGGAGGGTGCGGTAATGTCGATGGGAGTGGGGGAGGGAGGGGGGTGCAGAGGTGGCCTGGGTAGCGGAGGAGGTGAGGGTGGAGGGGGAAGGATGCTGCTGGTAGCAGGGTGAGGATTTCTGGGGGATGGGAAAAGTTGTGGGGGGGGGGGGGTGTTATGGAGCGATGTGTAGCGGTTAGCGCGCTGCGCTACGAACCTGGCGACCCGAGTTTGATTCCCGCTCGTAGCCAACACCAGTGACCGTTATCTAAACCGGTCCTGGACCTCCCCGAGGTCGACTCAGCATCAAATGAGTACCTGCGTGCGGTGTGTAAACATCGCAACTAGGGAGACAAAGGCGGCCGGAGGTGGTTTTAGCCACCCGCCCCCTCGCTGTTTCGTGCCGACCTTTATGGGTGCTCGCTAACAACACTTGCCCCAATGGTCTCATACGGCTATACGGAGTGGGGGGGGGTTCATTGTCTTTGTTATGGAGCTGCGATGTCGAGGTTCGGCGAGATGGACGAACTATTGCTGTGTGGGGGGAGGGGGGAGGGGGCTCCGCTAGTCAAAGCAATTGCGGGGCACCAAGGGGGGATTGATTTTTCTTTTCTGGTTTTGTTGAAGGCGCTTCATGCACGCCCATTATTGAAGGCGCCGCTGGATGCCCTATAGATGTCAGCATGACCTTTTTTTTCCCCCGAGTGCACCTGTGTGCACTTACACCTCCACGCGGCACGAGCCACGCGTGGCACGCCACGACACTCACTCGCGAGTGAGTGCCCACATTTGCATCTTCTCTGCGCGTCTGAATGAGCGCGCACGAATACAAGGCGAGCGAGCGCACAGCGGAATTACTTCGCGTCCTTCGTCGACGCGGCCGAGTAAGTTTTCGACGCGCAAGAGAGAGAGACCAGCTCCTCGTCTTGCGCTCTTTATTATTTTTGCGTGTGTGAATCACAGAGGGAAACGCATCAGCAACGAGTCGCGCGCTCACAACGCGACGTTGTTTTGCTTTCTCGCGTTGAGCGGCTGCTGCAATTACGAGTTAATTACACGTCATTCATAAGAGAGACAGGTTAAAATATATACGTGTGCAGTTGTTATTAAGATACCCCTGTATGGCGTTAACACATTTGCCAGCGGCGGGGGTGGCTGGGCGGGGTGACGTGGAGCGTCGGGGGGGGGGGGGGCGGGGGGCAACACCACGCCCGGTCGTCTTGGTCTCCCCGCTGCTCATGTTTTACACACAGCACCAGGTAAGTACTCATTTAAGGCTGAGTCGACCTAATAAGGGAGGCCCAGGACCGGTTCAAATATTCGTCACTGTCATTGGTGGTGAGCGGCCACTGAACTCGGGTCGCCGGGGTTCGCAGCGTAGCGCCATGACCACCAGTCGTCACGTGAAGTCGCCACCGTCTCACGATGAAGCAAGAGTGAACTTGATGCCTTCAGCGGTCCACTATTCAAGCTGAGTTCGACAACGACAGGGCAGGTTATCTCTATAGACTCGATCTACTCTGGACGCCTTGCCTGCGTGTAACTACAACAATCAATGAATGCATGAAAGGGAGGCGCCGGAGCGCAACCTTGGCATCGGTTTGCGCGGCGCGTCTCCCGTAATTGCAGCCGATTTCGCTCCATGCGCTAACTCCGCGCACCTGTTTGCAACAATGGATGGATGACCTATACACGTTTCAAGGCTACACGGCACCCACAACAACAACAACAGCAGCAGCAGCAACAACAACACATACTCGGCAAAACTGGGCGCCCCGGGCGAAAACCGCAAACTCCGGCTCGGAATCGGTTCTAATTGTCTCCTGCGCGCCCGTCCGTGCCCGCGTCTGTGTGGGCGCGCGCGCGCGGTCATTTGCATTTCACGGGGTGGCTCGACGCGGGCGCGTGTGGGTATTGGACTCCAAAGGTGGCTTTAATGCTGACACTCTGTCGGGGGTGCGTTATTAACATTCAGAGGCAACCTCAAACGCTCGCGTTAAGATGCAATAAAGCGACAAATTAGCGGCCATTCTTTTTGTTCGTAACGCGACTGATAACGGCAGCGCGAACGTGAAACGAGCGTGGACCATTTTGCACGAGCCCTTTTACAAGAGTGACGGCAAGGAGGTTGCTCATCGCGTGACTGACGACACTGCCAGGGGGTGAATACCGACCAGATGACTACACCCTCTAAGCCAGCAGTGGCGCGGCGAGTTAGAGACGCGCTGAACTACTCAAGCCCCGAGCTTTCGAGGCACTCGAGATAAAAACAAAAAATCTGCTCGACACACCTCTGGTGCTTTTGGTGAGGTGGCCGCATGACTCAGTGGTCAGGGCCTGGGTTCGATTCCCGCTTTCAGCCGCTGTCGATTAGACGGAGTTACAAAGTGTGGTTTAGTTGATGGTTCTCGGAAAGTCTCGCGAATGACTGCACACAAACGTATATTAAATTGAGGTTTCAACCTAATTCGGCAAAACTTTTAGGTCTGAGAATAAAAATAAAAAAATGACTGCCATGCAGCGAAAATATAATTGAACCTCGGCGTGTGGGAAAGTGCGTCGCTCGCTATCGCGTGTGGATTCAAAAAAAATCACTTGAAGCAATACCATCAGAGTAGTTCTGTTATATCTGCTTCCGCAGACCGCTCCCTAACACGTTGGAAATACAATGCTCGATGAGAATTCCGAATGGACACGTCATCTTATAACATAACGTATATACTTCAGTAAGCATTCAATGGTAAAAAAGTAAACACCATCAAACCGAAATACAGTCAAACCCCGGTTGACGTCAGGGATGCCTTCCTGAGAGGAGCGACGAATATCGAAACGACGTAAATCAAAGAAATTTACAGGCTAAGCGGAGGCGAAGGCTGCGGCGGCGGATACGAGAAATGACGGATGCTGTCCGCAACGTCAGTGTGGCTTGAGGCGACGCAAATCAGATAGCGGTGTTAATAAAGTGACGACGTATTTGTGAAAAGACGTAAAAATGGGGGGGGGGGGTGGGGAGAACGTTAATCGGGATGTTACTGTAGACGCAATCAAACACCAAATGAGCAACATTCTTTTATTGCCATCGATAACGGCGTGCAAGACGTTACAAAGCTCTGGACGCTTCGTGTCTTTTTACACCGGGGGCTGTGAGCAACACTCTGTCCTAACGCCACCCAGCGCCGCCGGTCCGTCGTAGTGAGCCACGGACGCGCTTCGCAGGAGTGCGGGGCGCGCTCCCCAAGAAGCAAACTCCAACCCGAGACCTCGGCTGCGTCAGCGCGTAATTGGCGCGGTTTATTTTCCGTACTCGATTGAATTCTCCGTGTGCCAAATGGGATGCCCCCTTTCCACCCACTTCCTCCACCCCCCCTCCACCCCATCACCCACCCCTCCCGTCCGCTCACGGTCGTAAAGGTTGGGTATTATTTAAAGACGGTGCAATTCTCGCCCCATTAGCTCGCCGATGCTTTGGGAGATAAACGCGCGGTGGCTTGCGCGTGCCGAGCTGCGCTAGGCACGGGCGCGCGCGCGCGCTAAGCCGCGCTCACGTCCAAACCGCTCAACACGTGGCGCCCGGCTGAGACGAACCTCCTACCCCGACACTCCACCGCCACCCTTGCTTGGGGAAACTTCGTGAGGCCCTAACGTCCAAAATGTGACTGGCAACAAACAAAAAAAGGGAGGGGCAGTCTGACACTGTATGTTCACGTCATGTTATATGTAGGTGTGTGTGTTTTCTCCCTTTGTGATGATTGCGTTTGGCAGTGGGTGCAGACGCACAATTAGCAGCAACCACAAAAACAAAAAAATACTCAACACATAAACACTGAATCTTGACTTGAAGCTTTCGTGACTGCAGGAATTCATATTCTTGGGTCTTTCGGTAAAGTCACGTGGATAGGTTCAAAGAAAGTGACAAAATAACCAAAAAAACTACGATCTTACATTGACATGCTAATCTCCCACAATACAATGGCCACCTCCGCCCCTTCGTCGTCGTGGAAGTAGCTCTCCGACCTTACATTGACATGCAAATTTCTCACTTTCACATCAATAGCCCCGCCCACTTCGTTTATGACCCTTGGGCTACACCCATTTCCTCCTGATGACGATTGCTTGTGTTGCGATCGAAACGTCGTCGTTTTCGTTATTTTGTTATTTTCTTTGAACCTATCTACGTGACTTTACCGAAAGACCCAGGAGTACAATAACACTGCCGGAAGATAACATACGTAGTAAGGCGGCGACGTTACGAGCAATGACCCTTTCTTTCTTCATAGCAGAGAGAGGCCGATGATCGTTTCGCTAAGGCACAGGCGTCCGCCCGAACTTGACGCACGCCTTCATTGTCTACAAGACATCCTCGCCGGCTCTCAACAGAGGCGTTTGTTTATTTGGCAGGAGAGTCCTGCATTGCAAGGATGCGTGGCTAATTCCATTTCAAGCAGTGTTTAGCATCACGCGGGAGGACAGCGGAGTCCCCGGAGAAAATCAACCCAACCACGCATGACACATTACCCTTAAGTCCGTACCGACCGTCTCCACGAACCCACTTTCTGTACTGCCATCTCACAGCCAAGCGGGTTTTGGAGTTGCACAAATCTGTGTGATCCAGCAAGCCTTGCCTCCAAAGCGCTACCGGACCGCAGGAGTGCATCCATGGGTACACCGCAGGAGTTGGTGGATCAGAGCAGCAGGTCGTGGTGGTGGGTAAAGTGGGAGTGAGTAGCTATCGCCGCTCAAGACGTCTGGCTGGGGTGGAAGAGTAGGCCAATCATACCCTCCAAGTAGGGGTTCTGCCACCAGCAGCATTGACGTCGGGTAAGGCATTGCAGGCGGGCGCCGTAACGTCCCTCCACCTCAACCTCTTATCGCGCGCACAGTGTGACCAGAGGCAGAGGTGGCAACAACCCGCAGCTTCTACACCCCAAGCGATACCCAATTAGCAAACACCGTTATTTTTTAATATTATTATTATTTCGCTTGTTTATCTCGGAAAGGTTCGCTCCGTCTCGTCACCATATTTTCAGGACGGTGCTGCCAACTAGTTTTTTTTGTCCCCCATCTGCAGTCGGGGAGGGGGGGGGGTTTCGATGATTGCTCGACAAGATTCCAAATGTTGCAATTTTTTATTTTCCAATTTCAACGATGACGCCGGGAAACAGCTCTTGGGCGACAACGTCACGGGATCTTTAACGGCCATTGTGAAGCAGACGACTTGTGCGTGTTCTTTATTTTGTTTGCTTTGCTCTTCCACCGTGAATGCACCCCCCGCAATAATGACCAGCGCGGCGGCCCCCTCGCCTGGAGCCGAACCGCGAATGTCTACAACGAAGGTCGCGCTCCCGCTATGAGTCGACGAGAAGGCGCAGCCCGGGCAAATCTCCCCGCTCACGCCGCTGCCGGCGGAAGGAACCTCCTGGCCAACCCGAGGTAGCTACAGAGAGCTCTGCAGAAAGATGGTTTTTGGCCAACTCCTCTACGCTGGCCCAGACACCTAGGACGAGGTGGGATTGCCAACACCTTTACCCCCACACCACCACATGCGAGCTGCCGATCGACTAAACTGCGCTATTCTGTACCCATGTGTACTGCTGGGTGGAGAGAGGGTGGTTCAACAACTACAACACAAAGCGTCGCTCTTTGTTTACGCTGCCGCGTCTGGGGATCGAACCCGACGGAACCCCTCCGCGACTGTAATAGCGAAGCAGCAGCAGCCGCCCTTTGTTGTATCCAAGGCGACTCTGGAAGCCGACTCCACAAGGGGTCGTGGAGATACTGGGAATGAGCTCGACAAGCACGTGCGTGCGCGATTTCCCCCCGAGTGCGATGCAGTTGGGCAACAACAATGCGATTGTATTTGCGTGAATGTTGAACTTCTCTGCGATTGAATAAATAGCGCGCGCGCGCGTGCGCGTGCGTGCGCGTGCGTCTCTCTTTTCTTTTTCGCGGAGCAGTTCCATATCGCCCGCGCCGTCCATCACCCGTTTCCCCAGCGCTTGTGCGTCAGAGCGACGAAAAGGGGGGGAGGGGGGGGATTCGTCCTGAACGTTGACATATTTGTCACGTGAACTGGCGTGTGTCGCCACTGCTGGATGAGGGCTTCCCCACGCCGTGCGTGAGTGGGGGAGGAGGAGGAGGGGGGGTGGTGTTTGTTTGACCGAACGTCGGCACGACGGTGAGTGTGCGGCTTCGAGTTTTGTTTTGGTCAACCCGGTTCGTGGAGGGACAGGGTGGGGGGGTCATATAAGTACAGTACAACACACAGATTTGACTGCATTGCGCACTGCCGCTGTACGCAGTAGCGCCCTCCCGTGGCAGCCTATAGCACCCGTTATGCATGCTGGAAACATGAACACTCCCTCCAAGTTAAAGGACATATAGCCTCCTGTATCGGCCGCTTAGTAGGGTCCAAGTTAACATGCAACGTCGGTCGATTATGCCAGATTGTGATGGCGATATTGCAATAAAAATGCATCTGCTTACTTTCCCTACGGCTGGCAACAAGGTGCTGGATCAGTGACACGCAGGGATTGTATAATGTGCTTGCCTAACAACTACCACAAGATGCGATTATTTTGATAAGAGCTCACGAGGTCATATAGACCCGCACTTGTGCATATTAATAGGCAATTCAAGCAACATGCGTAAAACAAACACATTTACTCAACACTTGATTTCTCAGGCATATCCACAACGCACGCGCGTTCTGCAAATATGTCACGTACAGTAACCGGCCAAAGATGCAGCCCTTGAATGTGATGATCACGCCACTGCTGACGTACGGGAGTTCAAGAGAGCCCCGATGTAATAATGTATGTTGGCCTACTCTTCCAAGCTGGCCAAACGTCTTGGGGGCCGTCCATAAATGACGTCACGCGATTTTTGACCCCCCCCCCCACATCGTCACACGGCGTCACAAAAAGTCAGACCCCCTCAAATATGACGTCACAAAGCTCTGCCCTCCCCCCCCCCAAAAAAAAAAATATAACATGCTTCAAATCGCTTATTTAATGTGCCGGCGCACTCTGATGTTGTAGGATAAAACATTTATTAAAAAGTCTATTTAGTTAAGAAGGAGGTGATTTAAAGCTTTCGTGACTGCAGTGATTCATATTCTTGGTTCTTTCGGTAAAGTCACGTTGAAGGGAAACAATAAAATAATAAAATATATATATACAACAATACAATTCTCACGACGTTTCGACTGCAACACAAGCAGTCATCATCAGGTGTGAAAACCAACGGCAAGAACATTTGAAAGAAGTGGCGGTTTGTATTTATTTATTTTTTAACGTTAGCGCCACGGGAAGCGATTTGACAGTTTGTTTAGTTAGACGAGTCCATCTATGTTCGGAAAATAGGAGGGGGGAGACGAAAAATGAATGTATGCTGTCTGAAAGCCACCGTAAGCGTGAACAATCAATTTAGACCCGAAATGGTTTATCAAATCCTTCCAATGATTGCTAAGCCAGAATCCATCTTCTCAGTTGAAATTGCCTCTGTGTTTGTATATGTGGATAGCTTTATGAACGAATCTCTCATGGTAGGCTCGCATGACATTGACTTCTCCAAGACAGAGGTTCTTTGCAAGCCATCTGGAGGTGGCAAGTACCCCACGCGTGACCGCACGTGATCTGCCAATCGGCTGACTGTGGTGTCACTATTCCACTTTATGGGTGGACAGAGCATGGGGCTTTAAGAGACTCGCCGGGAGATTTCACCGATGACCTCGTGGATCGCTGTGGTCCGCTGTGCGCTCACCGTCACACCACGGCAGCATCCTCCTCCGATTAGCGCGGTTGGCTACGTACGGCGCGAAAGAAGTCCGACATACGAACGTACGAGCTCATCTACGTCCCAGAAAAAAACAGACGGCGGCGGTGAAATGTGATGAGGGTTCTTTTCAAAGACGGTCCATTTCATTTAAATAACCATTAAAGCGTAAGTAAGATATCTCTTTTAGCATTTGCAGAGCGGTAACCCAATGGGTCCGGGTGACTAACTCCTGTCAAATCTGCCCTCCACTCCATACCCAGAGCAGGCGCTTTTTGAAATTATTCCTTCAACAAAGGTGTAGCCCCCCCCCCCCCCCCCCTGAGCATTGATGAAATTGAAACGAATGGTCCGCTCCGAGATCGTTCGACTCCATGAATAATTAACCTCCGGTGGGCTTATTCATAAAGTTTCAATGCATTTTTGATTGACCGCGCTGTCAGCCCATCGCTCATATAGGGGACCGCCGCACGATCGCAGAGGGGACCCGGCGCAGATAACACTGGGTGGCGCCTTCTGGAATGACACAATGCACATTCCCGCGATTTAATCGCAATTAAAAAAAAATAATACGTAATAATAAACAGCAAAACTTCGCAATTAACGTCGTTCCCATATGTACTGAACTGCAAAGTGCAAGGTGAAACGACTCGTGTTATTTGCCTCGCGTATCGTTTATACCATTCGTCGCAGAGTGAAATGGCACTGGTCACTTGGCGTGTCGTTGAACAGGGCTAAGTGTAAATTATGGAATTGATGTGTTTATGCCGCCAGTAGCAGCAGCAAAAGCAGCGTTTATGTTACAGATTGCTCATATTAAGTCTTCTCGTAGGTAGCTACGACCCCACCCAAAAGCGCTTAAAACACATTACAACACCTGGCTTTATGGGGGCATGCCCTTTGGGGAATACCATGTATTCAGTCGAATTTAAATGAGTGAATTGCCACACTTCAGCTGATCTCGGAGGTGTCGCCTGGTTGTGTTAAAACAAGGCCACCCCCACACACGCGCGCCGCTTTGGGTAATCTCCGTCCCATAACAAATCTCCCCTCCCGTTTACACACGAGTGACGTTTCGTTCTTGGCAGGCGCAGTCGCCTCACCACACCGTGTAACGAACGGCACCGTCCGTCCTGCTTTCTCGCCCACGAGGTGATCGCTGTTGTCGTGCGAAGGTTTGGCATGCCCTTCCACGACTGGACAGGACGTCTTGGAAGAGGTGGGAGCACCCAACGCTTCACCCCACCACACACGACCTACCAATGGACTAACTGTGGTGTACCCATTTATTCTGTTGGGTGGATAGAGGTGAGGATTGGGAGGGTTTGGGGACGCTGGTGGTTTACGTAACTTGCCATCTTCTATCCCCATCCTAAGGCGATCTCTCCTGTGGATATTTCCAGCGGTCACGCGCAGGGTACACGGCGATGGACATTTGACGGCCCTGGTGACAATCCACTGCGAGGTGAGGGCCTCCCCTTGCCGTGCACGCGGTATTGAGGGGCGTGTTTGACCGTGCTTCATCACGCTGGTGACGTACGGTCTGAGCGAGGAGCATATAGACATTGGATCAAAAGCACAGAACAACAATGGTTTTCTGCTGGACTGCTGACAACGCTGCCCCCTCAGGAGCAGCAAGAGCCTCCAACACCTTCGTTCTGCATAACGAGGGCAATAGCAATGCACGCAACATTGTGCGCTCGTAGCGAACATTTTAAGATCACATCTACGCTTGCATATTAAAGCTCAAGCCTTCTTAGCGCATTGCAAATCATCTCACGTGTGCCAAATTTGAGAAGCCACGCTTGTTATTTGATGGCGAAATTAAGAGGCACCATTGGTAAGGATTTTTGGAAGACGCATTAAGGAGGTGATAATTAATTGCCAGTTTTAAATATCCTTGTAAATCATTGTTTTCTGGTATTTTGGTGCGTTATGACATGGTGCGCTGTCTTTGCACACATCCATTCAAGTCTGGGTTAAAATTTGGCTAATATCGCTGTTTACGTTTACGTGTTAATTTTCACAGGAATGAACACGTGGTGTTTTATTTAATTAAATTGACCCGGGGCATCCAGGTTTCATGTATGGAAGGAGAACACACAAAGCAACGATTTAAAAAAAAAAACATGTTTTAAATTCAGTTCTGGGAAACCCCGCTTGTGAATAACTGGTTACTAAAGGCATTTTTTTGCAAATGCCTATTATTCAAATGATACGCTACTTTAATTGCTCAATTGAAGGGAATACATTTGTGGTTGAATAATTAAGTTGCCCTTTAGCAGTTCACACTGACCAGCATTGTGAAGTATGGCCAAACAACTCCCAAAACCGAAAGGCAGTCGCCTTCATCCAGCAGTGGATTGATCAAGGGCTGTTTATCACATTACATTTAAGTTGCAGAATTGTCGTGAAAATTGTCATTTTTTTCAGATGACACGCGAAGCCCAAACATAAACAAGTAATAAATAAATAATCCCTGAAATTATAATGGTACAGCATTTATCAGGTTGCTAATTAGCATACTTTGCTTGTGCGGACTCTGTTGTTGCATGCCTGAATGGCTTTCGTGTATGGCCCACGCACCTGTAAATCCGGAGTTTAATTTGAATATTGTGTAAAAATGTACCACCCACTCGCAGTCGAGCGTGTGTGGAAATCTCTGGTTTACCAGGCTTTTGAAGAGCCCCTTTGGAGATAAATTCCTCACGTGGACATGGTAATTTCAGTTACCATGTATTTGGCCACTCCATATTTGGTGGCTAGATGTTATCTGCCTCGCCTGGTATGCAGGAGGTCGTGGGTTCGACCCCGACCCTGACGCCTGCTGTTTATTTGGAGTTTACATTTTCTCCCCGTTGTCGTGTGGATTTTTCTCCGGGTTCTCCAGTTTTTCCATCTACATTTAGAAATAAGCGTTTAGAATATGTGTCCAGGTCGCTTCTGACAAAGAGCTGTAAAGCCTAGTGGCCCTTACCTGGTAAAATTAAATATAAGTTATCTTTGTTTTTTTGGTGTGGGGTATGTTCTGCTTCTGAGAGTGTACGCTTACCACATACAGACAAAAGGATGCGGACAGGCTCATTGGCACGGCCACAAATTGCAAGAGAACCGTACAGTTTCTAACCTTTCCGATGGATGTAATAGTATTTAATGTATAATTAATGGGACCGTTTAAAACCCGCCATATAATCATGCTGCACATATTCTCGCGGAGCTGCAGAATTGGGCCGGGTACTAATTCACTTAGCCGGCAGGTGGATCACCATCATGTAAAACCATCAGGGAAAGCGACAGGGCTCGGCGTGATGTGTGAGCAGATTTAATAGCCTATTAATGTGTGTACCGTTGGAAATGTGCAGGGCTTGCGTGCGTGTGCGTGTGTATGTGTGTGTGCGCGTGTGTGTGTGTGCGCGCGTGTGTGTGTGTGCGTGCGTGCGTGTGTGTGCGTGTGTGTGCGTGCGTGTGTGTGTGTGCGTGTGTATGTGTGCGTGCGTGTGTGCGTGTGTGTGTGTGCGTGCGTGTGTGTGCGTGTGTGTGCGCGTGTGTGCGTGCGTGTGTGTGCGTGCGTGTGTGTTTGTGCGTGTGTGTGTGCGCTCGCGCATGTGTGTGTGCTGTTGTGGGTCTGTTTATATACACAATTTAATAAGCATGCACGACGTGATGAATAGAAGATGCAGTTGAATATTTTGAGAATTGAGATTTTTAAAACAATTAAACCTCAACCTTATATGAGAGCTTATTTTGAAGTTCCATTTGTATGCACTAATCACGCGTTAACATGCATCCACTTACTCTTTGTAAAAATAAGCTATTTACCATATCTGGTGTGTCCGGGTCTCATTTATAATCCATTTTCTAAACATTTTAATTCCCACTTGTAGAAAAACATGGACAAAACAAAGACGAATATACGCCACGTAGCCTACGCAGACTCTAGGCTGACGTGCTGTCAGCGGGCATCCATGAAGGCCGACATGGCGCAGGAGGCGATGGTTTGGCCAGCACCACGCCCCGGCCGCCTTTGTCTTCATCTTCCGAATGCTGATGTTTCCACTTGGACAGAGCCCGATTGCCCTCCGGGGAAGAAAGTATTTGTATCGTATTCTTTGGTTCTTTCGGTGATGTCACGTAGATAGAAAAATAATAATAAAGTGAATACAATTAAAACCACGACGTTTCAATCGCAACACAAGTGGTCGTCATCAGGAAAAGGAGGGTTAGCCTCTAAAGGAAAACTGTTTATAAAAGTTTAAATTGAGCGTAGCTCAAGTATCAGCAGCATGGGCGGGGTAGCTAATGCTAATGTAAGTCATGGTAGTAGTGGGCAAGGTAATCATTGCAACTCACTTTACACACTCACACTGTTGACGGTGGAGGTTGCTGCTAGAGGTGATGGTAGTAGTGTGTAATGATGGTACCGGTGGTGGGCTTCCACCAATAAAGGGCTACTGCTAGTGGTGATGGTAGTAGTGGGCAGTGATGGTCCTGGTGGTGGGCTTCCACCAATTAACGGGCTGCCAGGTCTAAAATGGAAAAATTACAGCCAGTTATTACTTGAACTGGTTTATAACGTCCTTCCAATGATTGCTGAGTTTGTACCCATCTTCTTGGTTGAAATTGTGTCTATGTCTGTATATATGGATGGCTTCATGAACCAATCTTTGTTGATAGCCAGTGGGTTTGCAAAGTACCTTCGTCTTAGAGAAATAAATTTCGTGTGAGCCAGCCGCATTAAAATAATGATCGTGCCGCCTGGCCCTCGACCATTAGGAAGCTATGAAGGTGTTACTGTGAATTCTAAGCATGTCAATGCCAGAGCGTTAGGATGTGCAATGTTGTTTCGGCGAAAGGCATTGCGCATGATTTGCAACATTTATTTCAGCCCTTTAAATCCGCAAACAAATCAGGCTTGATTAAGTCAATGTGCGAATTATTGAACTCTTATTCTTTGTTGAACTCAAATAATTGATATCGGTGTGCGATTAGATGGTTGTGGCATTATGATTAGAGCATGAATTAGCAAAGGCAGTTATGCAAACTTGGTTTTGAGAATTTACGGAAGTCTGGCACAATTCCACCTGTTCCACTCTGCAATGGACCAAAAACACAGTTCCCTTATGTGCATTTTGTCAATGGTCTTAAAATCAACTGGACTTGGTCAAGTGAAAATTATTTTATGTTTTAGCTTATATTAGACATGGAAATTAAATAAATATTGGTCTTGCCAAACAATGTATAACAATTAATACGTGAAGCTTCAATCGGGTGCTAGTTGGATTATTCCACCGCAGAATCAGCAGGGATGAGGACGGCTAATGGGGTGTCCTTCATCCAACAGTGGATTGCTCACTGCTGACAGTAACGATGATAATACTTAATTAGGGACCACAACAGCATAACGTGTCAAGCAGGTGCAGCACGACGATGTTAAGAATGCTGAGAGCGAGGCCAGTCGAGTCCGTGCCGACGCACGCCGGTCGCCTTATCTGAATGGAGAAGGCGTTCCCATGGTACGGGGATGTGGAGCTGAACTCGGGGTCCCAGGTCACCCCATTTGACCCCGTGGCTCATCGAGGTCATTTCACCGGATGTTCAAGCAGCGAGCTTGAGTCCGCTGGTCATTGTCAGTGAACAAAAAAAAACGTTTTACATTTTTTTCCCCAAGACTTCAGAAACAATTCTTAGACTGATTTGTAGAAATTATGGATTGTAAAAAAATATGCATTTGAACACACTGCCTCATATATATTTAAAAGCCTTGATGAGTTTTGTTAATTGTAGATATTTTTTTTTACCTCTCTGATTTTGAGCCGCGTTGCATTTGTAAACTATGGGCTTCGCTGACGACAGGACCTTTCCCTCCAGAAGCTTCTAAATTGGGATCCGCTGCGCCACCGCTGTGGCAAGAGCCCAGCCAAGGCTGCATGTGGTGTTTATGAGGGGGTGGGCTGGGGGTGATTAAGCCTGCACTCGGCAAAGTGCCAGGCACGCTATTGAAAGACTCCAGAGCTGGCAGCAGCTGGCTCAAATCAAAAGACTCATCCAATAACCCTCCCCTCCCTCCCTTCCTCCCTCCCCCCTTCAACCCCAACCCCCACCACCCACTTTTTTTTCCCCTACCCCCCTCATCTATCCAATTTAGGACTCCAAAAATAATGTTGGGAAACTCCATAAATAAACATGGGGTGATCTCAGGGGTCTGCACGCCACGGTGATGTCAGTGCATGTGCGCCCCGGCCTCCGTGAAAACTTCGCGCAGTAGTCTGCCTGGTAGAGCGGGCATGTGCTGAGAGCTGTGTTGGTCTCCTGGCGTCTGTCAGTGACCACCGGTTGCCCGTGGCTGATTTTCCGGGAAACTATTCGTGTTTTTTTCGTGTTGTTGTTGTTGATGTGTGACGTAACAGACGGTTTTCTCGCGAGGCGTGATGACCACGCGATCCTCGCTGGAGCCGGGTGGCACGGTGATGTCATCCTTAGCAGTAAGCCGCTGGAATGTGAGTGGCATCAGAGCGGTTTTGCGTCCGCAATGTATCCCCCCCTGAATGACGACGGCACGAAATTCACAATGTGTGACGAGGCTTGCGTGGTCGTTTGGCTTTCGTGACTCTAATGCGCAACACTTGTGTCGATCCGATTTCTTTCTCTCATTTCCTTACCCTTTTCTTTACTTTAACGTCTCGAAACTTAAATAACAAGTGCTATAGACAACCTTGTACAGAGTGTGCAAATGCACTGCTCAGTCTGTATTCCAAATGTGATTGTTTGACTCCAATTAAACACCAAGTTCTCACACATCGGAAAGTTCTGCTGCTCTGTCAGTCTTTGGAATTTCCACAATTACACGTACGCAGGCGCTCGCCACTTTGTGGTCAGCCTCGACAGATGAGTTATCACCTGTCCGTAGCCCACTGAGCTATACAACTCTTTTTCAGAGATGACCTGCCCACAAATGACAGCTCATCGAACTGGCTTATCACGTCTGGGATTTTATAGTAGCAGCCACATCATCTAAACGCGCATGTTTCTAAATGTGGAGGAAAAAACCAGGAGGATGTCGGAGAAAAATGCACGTGACCTCGGGGAGAGAGAGGCATGTAAATATGACCACGACAAGACGCGCTGATCTGTTTGTTTGCTTCCTTGCAAATGATTTAATATCGGTCTGCACCGGTGTGTGCTTCCGACCCACTCACTTTTCCATATTGCTTATCTTTGCTTCATGCTGAGCAGACGCACGGAAAGCTTTCGCACATGAAAACCCTACCAATCAGTCGGGTCTGGGAGAGGGGCAGCCAATCGGCGTCCAGCTCTGGAGAATACGACAATCAAGCCCCCCCCCCCCCAGCGTGTGTGCTGCTGCCACTAGTGGCACTTAAAAAAGCTGAACAATCGCACTGCATCGTGTGGGAGGGCACCGCTCGAGTTTCAGGGCCCAGCACTCGAGCTCGTCCAATCGGGCGTCAGCAAACCGCTGGGACGAAGCCGGGGTTCGGGCGCACACCGGTGTGACTCGATGCCAATCGTCGCCGTGGTTTGTGGTAAATAAAACAACTCCCGACAACCGTCGATGTGGCTTGCGTCCTAGAAAGGACACAAATCAGCATCAGTAAGTTCCTCTTTTTTTCCCTCCCATCGATTGCCAATACGTGTTCAAGTACAAAGTCATAAAAAGTCTAACATTTATTTAACTTAGCTGTGTTCTAACGTATTGCTTTTCTGCAAACAGCACATGCAAGCAGAGAACAAAAAATTGACCTTTAAGTGGGTTCACTTTGATAATTGAATTCTTAGGGGCGATGCTGTAGCATTGATCATGCTGTTGCTCTTGCTTAATTTATTTGTGAGACTAAACACCGGCAGATTTTAGATTCCTCAAGCACCCGTTAAGTGCATCGCATGCCCGTTGGCAAAAAAAAAGATACCCGACAAAGATTTCACAATCATACATCCATTGTGTATCAGCTTGTAAGACGGTTTAATCACTTTACTCTGCACATCGTACAATGATTAAACAAAAATACTCAAATGTTCTTATTTAGTCATTGTAATATACTTCTAATTGCGATGCTGACATTACAAATAAATACGTAAATAAATCCAACATCATTTTCCCACTCGATATAATATGAATTATTTGATAGCCATCCCGATGCAATATTTCAATAACCCACAACCACCATCACATTCCACTACAGTGCAATTAAAAAGCAAGGCGGGGGTAGGGGGGGATAAAATAAAAAAGGAAAGATGAATAAGTAGTAAATATAACCTTATGGTGAAAATTTCAGAACATACTTAAAAATAGCAAAAGTCTCAAAACAATGTAAATTGCACAGTGCGAGTGAAGTTACACCTGCAGCGTTAACACCGCTGGCGCTAACAAACTGTTTGCTTCCAGTGACCTTTAAGCGGCACCTCTTATTGTGCCGAATGGCGCTGGCTTATCGAACGGACGTGCAACCCAAGATATTACAAACACAGTAAGCAGGGCCCGCAATATCTGTCATGCTTTCCTGCAGCCCATGGTAAGCGAGCGCTGGCCCTGCGCGGACAGCTTTGGCATTTGCAAGCAATCTAAAGCAGGTGGCCCGTTTCTTCTGATAATTGGACAGGGCAGAAAAGTATTAAGAGAAACCTTAAAAAAGGAAATATGATTAAGGCAGCTGATACTGTAAGTCTGGAGTAGGATATTTTTCCCTCTCTGAAAGGCAACAAGAATCAATTGGTTTTGTCTTTCTATTGCAAACTTTTACAAAGGAATATATTTTTTTTACACGCGGAATTAGTTTTAATTAAAGGCATGATTGTGATAGCATAACTTGCATACGTTCATCTTCCCATCCTGATTTTTTCACCTACAGTATCCTTACTCTGCTCTCTGAATTATATTCATCATAAGAATTAAAAATTGGAGTCCATTTGGAAGTTGATGATCTGTACTGACCTAGACCAATCCCAGAAGGAAACCATCATTATTACCGTAATATGTTGACAAGTGCGTGCATTTCATGCAGTAAAATGTGAAATTATTGAAATTCATGGTTCCTTAAAGCAGAGGGTTTGTTCTGGAATGGTGTTCATTCATAATAATGTATTAATACTCGTGTTTCTCCCCATGATAAACCGTGTAAGGTAAAACACATGTCACTGTCAAGCATCAAATGTAGTTTCGATGGTCGAGGGGTTTTTTTTGCCAACCAATACAAAGAATACACAATTCAATTACATTGCAAAGGGGGAGGTTTTTTCACCTGCAAAAATGAAGGGGGAAAAAGTGAGCATCGCAAGAGCTTGGCAGGAAGATGACCAAATGTTAAGGCCTCAGAAAGTATGTGATCCATTGTACACAGAAAATATATCTGGTCGGAGGGGGGTAGCGGTGGATGTGAAATTTTTCCAACAAAGCTGGAATTCTTCCCTCGTCGAAATTAATGATGAATCTCTGTCTGCATGGCAGCCACACTTTATCACTTATAGGGACAAACAGGCAATCAATCGGGTCTCCGTGGAAACAGAAGTAGGACAGTGTGCAGAAATGAAGAAGTTGTAGGGGAGGGTGGGCCGCGAGTGAGGGGGCAAGGACTGTGAGTGATGACACCGGCCAACTTAACACCCCCACCTCTCTGAGCCCTCAGCCCCAGCCATTATTACCCGTCGTCACATTGAGATGAACGATGCCAACAAAGGTTAATCGCTTGCAAAATATTTCGATGGCCAAAAGGATAGTGCTGGGCGGAAGGAGGCAGAGCGACGGGGGCGGGAGGGTCACAGGTATGATTGACTGCTATTGAGCTGGCGAGACACTTGGCCTCCTCGCTGGCTGGGGCAGGCGGATGTGGGAGACGAGGACAGGTGTGGTGTGCCCGGGCCAGCATCTCGCACCACGGACACCGCAAGTCACTGCCAGGCGCTGCGACGGAGCGATCGCTTTGCACGCGCCACCGTGACACGGGGCCCCCGCATTTGGTTGACAGCGACAACAGATTTTACAATTATATGACAGCGGTGGCGAATTGATTGCGGAAGGTCACTCCTGATGATATAAGCTGACCCTTTTGCTGTTGTATCTCTTGAAGACAAATGGTTGCGTGTTCACACGATGCTCTGTTGCTTTTGTCTCCCCCCCCACCCCCACCCCCTTTCCCCCCCCCAAGTATTTTTGTTACAGCTGTGAAGTTTTCCGTGTTATTTTGAAAATCTTACTTTTTATATAAAAAATATTTTCTTTGATAAATCCTCCCCAAAATTGTTTTTTTTTTACATGCGAAAACATTAAAACAACCAAACATCAACGTGTAAATACTTTTATTCGTGGACATATATATTTTCTTTACAGCCCTTAGTCAAACCGATGCTGGACGAAGGCCACCCCATGCTCTGGTAATCATGGTGGTTTGTTTGGCCATACTTCACCACGACTTGTCAGTGTGGGTTTGTCCAGGGTGGGAGAAACCCCAGGATTTGTTCATCTATCACTCGCTACGAATGTAAGTCGTTGCCAGGAATCAAACTTAGGTCGCCAGATTCCATTGCGTAGTACGTGAACGACTACCCTATCACTACATGCCCATTTGTTTATTATATACATGCCAAACAAACGTGTTTGTTCATTTTTACTTCCAGCCATTGCACTCGTAATGGACATGCTTCTCAGCCAATATGCAACCCAATAATAAGGCATAATTGCAGACGATATCAAAGTACAAAAACTATATTTTTTATTAAATTATATAACTAATAAAGTACTTAATTCTAGTACATTAACATTTGTAACATAATGTGAAAAAAATCTGATTGACTCTGCATTATTGGACATTGTAAAGATGTAATTAGAAAAAGATAATCACTTTAATTGTTTTACAAAAGGCAGCGATGATCTTGCTTGCCCTACATTTTGGCAAATTAATCAGATTGACAGTTTTATCTCATTTTCCTGCAATTTGCTTTTCCCCGCTCTGATGTCAGTGGCTAGTGTTTTAATAGTGATGGATAATTGTTGATTTTAATTGGTGGTAACACATTTAATCTTATGCAGTGATCTATGCCCCACCAAAATGTCCTTTTCATTACAATGGATATTTTTTTTAAATATGAAAGTCTGTGTTCAACGCCATACTAACCTGTACTTTTCGTCCAGAATACAGACTAATACTTCACCATCAACCATTGTCTGTCCACTGCTGGATGAAGGCTTCCTCGCACTGTCACCTTGACCAACGGTCCTGCAATGCCAAAATCCATCTCGCTCCTGCACATATGCTGATCTCATTGCTCCATCTCCAGAGTGATTGTTCTTTAAGGAGTGTTCCTTCCTTTCCATCCCCAGTCTTGCCCATTGACCATCATCCCTTCCAGCAGTGTCTTGCCCAAGCTTACTTAACTCTCCTTCACAGTCAAATGATGCGTCTAATTCGCAAATGTTCTCTGATCCACGTGTCCTTCTTTCTACCTCTCAATGCAATTCCAAGCATGCATCTTTCAGTAGCGTTTTCGTACTTTTTAACTTTTGTTCGATTGTATTTGTTAGTGTCTATGTTTCAGAGTCGTATAATATCATAGCAGGTGATATAGATGGGCTAAAAACGTTATTGTTTAGGTTCAACAGTTTGTTATTTTTAATTAATTTCTGAAAAGCACTCCATCCTGAGGTGTATATATTTATACACACGTACGTATATTCCGCTTGGTTTTCCCTTTGTGGTCCTGCAAAACATACATTCTTAAGTTTCAAAAACTCGTTTCATGAGAATTCTGGTTTCACAATATTTTTTGTCGAGGCCAACTTTTCAGCCCCTTTCCTTTCCACCGCGACGTCCGGCCACTGGTCTCCCCATCGCGGAGGGCCTCATCCGACACAGCTCTCTGGGATTGTTCGGGCGCGTAGCGCGTCGTCCATCAGACATTCCGTCTCACCTCGCCTTACGGTCGAGTATGGGAATAGCTCCGGAACAAGCCTCCGACCGTTCATGGGCTCGCCCCGGGGGTAGGGACACCCACGATCAGCCTGGTGATCGCGGATCATCGTGCTTGACGCCTATCTAGGAGGCCTGGCTAGGGGAGATGGGTCACGACACCTGGAGGAGAGTTGGAAACGGTCCATTGTGCGACTGTGGTCAGACCGTACAACATATAACAATGCAATGCCCGATCCAACAAATACAAAGGAGACATTACCACAATGCATGACACTGCTCCTGACACGGTTGTCTGGCTTGACTACCTCAATGTGAAATTGTAGTTGTTGCTCTGCATTTACATCAGCCATACGAAAGAAAGTAGCTTTGCGACTACGTCTAATAAGTTATTTAATAATTTCCTGTAGTTTTCATCAATTGTTATAATGACCGTGTTATCATCAGATGATCGACGGTTCATATTTTCTACGTTTATGTGTATGCCTTTATTTCACAATCCTTTCTTCTCAAGACACCTTCTCATGTTTTAAGGAAAGTATCTCCTTGACGACGCCTCTTTTGATTTTTATGTTGTTACTTTCCTCATTGATACCTGAGTGCGGCTGTTTCATCTCTGATGTTGATAATCGCTACGTACTCTTTATTGAGGTCTTAGTTTGTGAGAGCTCGGATACCCCATTTCCATTTAATCAAATTCCTTCTCTGTGTGAATCCACTAAACAGTATAATATAATATTGATATGGTCAGTGGTCGAAAGACTTATCCAGCCGGCTCATATGTTTTTTTGGCCTATACATTGTCCATTCTTCAGTTTGCTATGATCATTGTGAACAACATGTATGTGCGATAACAGAATAATGGGTTTGTCATTATTTAAAATCATCTTTATTTCTCTCTATGAATAGACGAATGATTGAGTCATCATTCAACAATTGAGGTACAGAGGTCCGCTAGTTTTGTTTCAACAGCTGATCCCGATTCTTTATGGATGTCCACCGTTCTTTAATTCCATGAGGTGGAATTGATGTGATGCAAGCTGAAGTGATGAGCAACACGAGTGCTAAATAAATACGAGTAATTTTAAATAAATCTACATTTTGTTGTAACTCGGAGGCAAGAACGAGCGCTATTTAGAAAATGTTGGGTTGAGAGCGATGGATTGAAATAAAATTGAGGGTATATTTTCCTCAATTTTTTTTCGGCTATACTATTGACATCATGTCAGACGATGATGAATCCATGACATGATGTAATATCTCAGAATACTGCACCTCATGTGTCAGGGAACAGCTACATGACAGATATTTCCTAGGACCTCTCCCAAAACATGCTTCAACTAGCCTTTCATTTTTTTTTTCTACACAAGAGCCCACACACTCTCCTATGCAATCGTTTGTTGTACGACGGCCAACCCGATCGTTTATATTCTCAGAGCGAGTATTAAGCCAATTAAAATCCGAAATTACATTTAATATCATTCGTGCGGCGATTGGTGACCAGGCTGAGGCCATCAACTCACTTACCAACTCCACTTAATCATGGGCGGCTGAAACCTGGATTCGAACGTAGGCTCTCAGCAGTGCCTGGCTCAGTGTTCTGCCCTCTGACACACACACACATTTGTTAACCACCTAACAGTGACACAATTGTACTGACAATCATTGTTGGGGTTATGTTCATATGATAGATGCAGCTCTAATAATTACTTTGTGGGTGAGAGGTGATGGTGGGGGGTGATGAATTTGGGTGAAGTCATCCGTCTATCCAGAGTACACCGAGTCCATAACGTGTAAGGAGTTTTAAACGTACTTTGATTCCGAGAGTTGGTGATGGGTTGATAGTGATTGTTAATTAAGGCTGTGATTGTTAGAATTAGTCTTTCTCGCTATCGATACAAATGCAAGTATCAGCATAAACGTTTGATGAGTGGAGTTGTATCGTGCCACGGCTGTGTTAATGTTGCCAGGCTCAGGCGCATTAGTAACCAACTCTTTCACACGGCATTGGTGTATCTTCCTCTATACGGCATGAGAACACATAATCTGTACGTGTTATTCAAACCGCCCGAGACGTCCGAATCGACGCCACTTGTCGCCATTGACATCCGCATCATCAACGTCTATCCGCTGCTGCAACGAAGGCCTCTTTCGACGCCGTCCCCATCCGTCGCCGTCCTGAACACACCCCACGCGAAGGCGAAAGTCGAAGCCGCGGCTCGGCCCGCAGACATCCACCGCGTTTCGATTGCCCTGGAGCCAGCGTGGCACGGCGGCCGCGCTCGCAGCAGATGCGAGCGGATACTTGTTTTAATACTGTGTTTGTAGAGGTTGTCACGAGGTGTTCTTCAGTATTTGAAATGCAATTGCTTGAGCGTGCTGGTGGTGGTGGTGGTGGCGGTGTGAACCGTGGGTGTGTAAGGCCCTTGCAATCAGAGACTTGTCGGCAGCCAGGGCCGACGGTGTCGTGATGTTTTTTTTTGTAAGGTCATTTCAATTGCTTGAATAAACATGTCCCTCTGAACATCTGCAAACCAAACCCATGGTTTATTAAAGCAAGCCCGCGTTGGTCATGTTCACATGTTTGTGCAGGAATATATGCTGGCAGACACATGTTGACTTACAGGGAGGCAAGCGTGGAAAAAAGGAAAGGGAAGTGGGGGGGGAAATTGGAAATAAGGCGAGCGGTATGTTCCCGTACATTCGCACAGTATGTGAAGCTGTGATACATAGTGGAGGAAGTGAAATATAAAGTGGAAACAAGACAACGCAGACGGAAACCTCCCGTGGAAAAAGAACAAGTTTCCGGGTAACCAGGAAATATTAAAAAAAACAAGATGGGAATCTAAAATGAGGAAAATATAAATGATGAATAAAAATGACCAGGGGCGAGTGAAAAGGGAAAGAGATAGAAAAAATAGACTGGAGGGAGGGAGGGAGAGGAGTCATAGGATTTCTATCACCGTGCAGTGAGGCATGACAAATGCATTATTTATTGCTGGCGATCCAGGTTCTAACAGCTTAATATCGGCGCGGCGTGAGCATGCAGCAGGCGTGAGATAAACTCAAGTGCCGTTATCGTGACATTTACTACTGTGTGCCTTTCATTCGTTTGCACTCCGCCACTTCAGGACGAAGACCTCGTCCAATCCGATTACGAGCACACTCCCACACGTGGATGGGATTAGGTTTCCTTTGCCCCAACGCGATTACAACTCGCTATTTTCAGTCATACATTTATTAATTAACTTTTTTGTGTTATCTCGTTCTCATTTGTGCAATTTTTTTTTCGATTTATTACGCGTTATTACATCGTCGCTTATTCGTGGCAAATGTGTTTGTTTTCGTCGTCGCTATTGGTTATCTCAAATACTTTAAATCCCAGCCGGGCAGTACTGTGTCAAGATGCTCATCTTTTGCTTGCAAGGTCATGAGTTCAAATTCCGGTTTTGCGGGGGAGGGGAGCGTTCATTTAGCCCACCATTCCTCCAACATTGATCAAATAAGTACTACCCAAATGGGATATAAGCAAACTAGATTCGAAGCTTTCGTGACTGCAGGAATTACTCTTTGATTCTTCGAATCTATTTTGAACCACCTCTACGGGGAGGGTTTGCTGTGCTTGTTTGTTTCACACTTAACTTCTAATTTAGCAATCTTTGGAAGAACGAAATCAACCAGGCGATGCGTTAACTGTGTGCTCACCGACTCTCTGTGTTGCATTGCATTACACTTCCTAATTTTACTAAATTTGCTTCCTACCGTACTTGTTTATAAGTCCATTCTCTCCTCCGGCCGCTATGGGCAGGAATTCCACACAACTCCCCCTCTGCCCCCCTCCCTCTCTCTATTTAAGGCCTCGCACAGAGACGTTGTCTTTATGTGTGCCTATGTTGTGTGTCTCTCTCTGTTTGTCTCTGTGTGAGTTTCTCTCTGCTTGTGTGTCTGTCCGTGTGTCTCCGTGTCTATGTTTTGTCTCTCTAAAATTTAGCAATCTTTGGAAGAACGTAATCAACCAGGTGGGGTGTTGACTGTTTTGTTGGCCGGCTCTCTGTGTTGTATTGCATTATATTTCCAAGTTTGCTATGCTTGTTTTTTCATTCATTTGTACCTGATGATGGTTGCTTGTGTTGCAATCGAAACTTCGTATTCTATAATTATTTCATTTAATTTCTTTCTAAGTGACTTTACCGAAAGAACCAAAGAGGGATATACAGTGAGGGAAAAAAGTATTTGATCCCCTGCTTATTTTGTACGTTTGCCCACTGACAAAGAAATGATCAGTCTATAATTTTAATGATAGGTTTATTTGAACAGTGAGAGACAGAATAACAAGAAAGTCTCGAAAAACGCATGTCAAAAATGTTATAAATTGATTTGCATTTTTATGAGGGAAATAAGTATTTGACCCCCTCTTAATCAGAAAGATTTCTGGCTCCCAGGTGTCTTTTATACAGGTAACGAGCTGAGATTAGGAGCACACTCTTAAAGAGAGTGCTCCTAATCACAGCATGTTACCTGTATAAAAGACACCTGTCCACAGAAGTAATCAATCAGATTCCAAACTCTCCACCATGGCCAAGACCAAAGAGCTTTCCAAGGATGTCAGGGACAAGATTGTAGACCTACACAAGGCTGGAATGGGCTACAAGACCATTGCCAAGCAGCTTGGTGAGAAGGTGACAACAGTTGGTGCGATTATTCGCAAATGGAAGAAACACAAAAGAACTGTCAATCTCCCTCGGCCTGGGGCTCCATGCAAGATCTCACCTCGTGGAGTTGCAATGATCATGAGAACGGTGAGGAATCAGCCCAGAACTACACGGGAGGATCTTGTCAACGATCTCAAGGCAGCTGGGACCATAGTCACCAAGAAAACAATTGGTAACACACTATGCCGTGAAGGACTGAAATCCTGCAGTGCCCGCAAGATCCCCCTGCTCAAGAAAGCACATATACATGCCCGTCTGAAGTTTGCCAATGAACATCTGAATGATTCAGAGGACAACTGGATGAAAGTGTTGTGGTCAGATGAGACCAAAATGGAACTCTTTGGCATCAACTCAACTCGCCGTTTTGGAGGAGGAATGCTGCTATGATCAGTCTATAATTTTAATGGTAGGTTCATTTGAACAGTGAGAGACAGAATAACAACAACAAAATCCAGAATAACGCATGTCAAAAATGTTATAAATTGATTGGCATTTTAATGAGGGAAATAAGTATTTGACCCCTCTGCAAAACATGACTTAGTCCTTGGTGGCAAAACCCTTGTTGGCAATCACAGAGGTCAGACGTTTCTTGTAGTTGGCCACCAGGTTTGCACACATCTCAGGAGGAATTTTGTCCCACTCCTCTTTGCAGATCTCCTCCAAGTCATTAAGGTTTCGAGGCTGACGTTTGGCAACTCGAACCTTCAGCTCCCTCCACAGATTTTCTATGGGATTAAGGTCTGGAGACTGACTAGGCCACTCCAGGACCTTAATGTGCTCCTTTGTTGCCTTGGCCGTGTGTTTTGGGTCATTGTCATGCTGGAATACCCATACACGACTCATTTTCAATGCCCTGGCTGAGGGAAGGAGATTCTTATCCAAGATTTGACGGTACATGGCCCTGTCCATCGTCCCTTTGATGCGGTAAAGATGTCCTGTCCCCTTAACAGAAAAACACCCCCAAAGCATAATGTTTCAACCTCCATGTTTGACGGTGGGGATGGTGTTCTTGGGGTCATATGCAGCATTCCTCCTCCTCCAAACACGGCGAGTTGAGTTGATGCCAAAGAGCTCCATTTTGGTCTCATCTGACCACAACACTTTCACCCAGTTGTCCTCTGAATCATTCAGATGTTCATTGGCAAACTTCAGACGGGCATGTATATGTGCTTTCTTGAGCAGGGGGACCTTGCGGGCGCTGCAGGATTTCAGTCCTTCACGGTGTAGTGTGTTACCAATTGTTTTCTTGGTGACTATGGTCCCAGCTGCCTTGAGATCATTGACAAGATCCTCCCGTGTAGTTCTGGGCTGATTCCTCACTGTTCTCATGATCATTGCAACTCCACGAGTTGAGATCTTGCATGGAGCCCCAGGCCGAAGGAGATTGACAGTTCATTTGTGTTTCTTCCATTTGCGAATAATCGCACCAACTGTTGTCACCTTCTCACCAAGCTGCTTGGCAATGGTCTTGTAGCCCATTCCAGCCTTGTGTAGGTCTACAATCTTGTCCCTGACATCCTTGGAGAGCTCTTTGGTCTTGGCCATGGTGGAGAGTTTGGAATCTGATTGATTGCTTCTGTGGGCAGGTGTCTTTTATACAGGTAACAAGCTGAGATAAGGAGCACTCCCTTTAAGAGTGTGCTCCTAATCTCAGCTCGTTACCTGTATAAAAGACACCTGGGAGCCAGAAATCTTTTTGATTGAGAGGGGGTCAAATACTTACTTCCCTCATTAAAATGCAAATCAATTTATAACATTTTTGACATGCATTTTTCTGGATTTTTGTTGTTATTCTGTCTCTCACTGTTCAAATAAACCTACCATTAAAATTGTAGACTGATTATTACTTTGTCAGTGGGCAAACGTACAAAATCAGCAGGGGATCAAATACTTTTTTTCCCTCACTGTAAGCAGTGGCCATCTCAGTGGAGAGACTGGCTCTGGCTACATGAATGTGGGATTTCCACCTCTGGGCTCAAGAGTGGAACGTTTGCATTTAAGCAGGATATCAGCACTTGCGACTTTTATTTCTTCGAGCTGTTTTATTATTATTTTTTGTCACGATTCTTAATTTCTGCTTTGCATTGTAGCTGATAAGAAACATCTATCCACACTCTGGGGTAACTTTTTGAAATTATGAACCTGTGAAAGCATGTCATAATTGAGTTATTAATATCAATCATTTCCCTTATACTCATCGGCAAATGTGAAGTCGGAACACTGCCATCAGATCCGGGAGTTCTTTTAAATGTAACCGATTTAGATGAATTCCACCCAGCCTGTCCCGTCATCATAATGCAGTGCACGCGGTCCAGTGGTTCAATCAGGAAGTGCGACGCAGGTCTGCAGCGTTACGACCACGGAATCCAAAGACAGGATTCCGTCAAATCTGGCAGCAACAAAGCTCTCAACTTTTACACTTCGTGTTAACTCCCCATTTACATCTCGGCTTGTTTTTGTACAAATCCCTTCTCCCGGACGCGTGCCTGGCGGAGCTGCCACGCCGTCAAAAACCACGCACTCCGACAACTCGCACGGATCACGCAATTACTCGCGAGGAATAAGAAAGCTCTCGCTAGGCACACCGCGTGGAGCCTCATAACAACCGGTCCTCACTGCTCGTCAAATTTTTCCCCATGACCTACCCTGATGATTTACAACTTGGGTGCGGAACACACTGTGGTTTAACTGGAAATGGGATTATATTGTGGGTCTAATGCCTATTAGCTTTCCACGTGGGGGGCTTTCTTATCTGGAATTGCTTTGCTTTGGGAGCCTTTGAGTCTGGCCAGTGTTTATGCATTCGCAGGTATTTCCATTGCTGGAAAAAATCCCCTCCCTCTACACTTACAGTATGCATTATCTGACAGTGTTTTATTCCTTGGACGAAAATGGCTAAGTTCTTTGCTTTAAAATATGTAATCATGGTCCTTGATGGAAGCCTCACAAAGTTAGCGTGCAGATTGAAGGTGATAGTATCAGATATTCCTAATAGGCACATTCCTTTAAAATACACACATCTTGTGTTTTGAAGAAAGATAATACATGCCTACGTACATATTCACCTGCTGTTTTAAAACACATTGACTACATGTTGCAAATTTTATGGATAACAAGCGTTGCGGCAAAGGCCACAGGTGAAGGGAACTGAGTGCTTTCAGCCGGATGTGATTGCGGCACGTGATGGGTCAGCCCCATCGCTATCGCCTGTGAGCTCTTTGAACGGATCGAGAGGCATCATTATCAAGACATTGGCTTGGCGAGGTGTCAATAAGAAACCTTCTTTTGGCCAGAGGCGCTCTTCAGAAAGTCTTGCGCATGCCTGCTGCGGTGCTGTAAAACTCTGCCAAGGATCTCTGGAAACGATGGCCAAAGAGAGTATGGTAAATAGATGTGTTGGATGCTGTAGGAAATTGTTGTGAAAGATTTCCTAACTTTATATACAACTTAAGGTATACCGTATCGGGGAAATTGTTAGGATATGGGATGCACATATAGATGCTTCAAAGGCACATGCAAAGGCTCTTGAACCCAAGGCAATGGAAATGGTTATTTAAAAACAAAAAACCCTCCTTCTGTCAGTGCAGTCGGGGAAAAACATGCTTGCATGGTATTTGCATGCACTTATAGATACATTCCGTACAAGTATATGCATGTGGAATTGTGCAGTAATGTTTCTACCGCATACCATTTGTTTTATAGTTTACCATTGAATTTCATAACTGTTTTTTAAAAGTGCATCACTTCAAATGTTGAATGCACGAAAGTTCTAAATACTGCAGAATATTTACATCTGCCAAATGTATGTTACAACAGTGCAGTTATATATGCAGTTACGCGCACACACACACATCCCATTATGCAGTGAAATTATTCAGCACAACTTAAAAAATGCACAAAGAGCAGCATAAATGGCAAATTCTCCGGCTGGCCTTTGCTGCTAATTGCTTGCTCCTCTGAATCGGCAAGACTGCTGCTGCTTCCCTTGGTCCTGTCCTGCACTGATAAACTTTCTCTAACAGCAGGAATTGTGGTGGTCAAAGTGCTGGCATCCAAGGGGTTTTCTGCTATAATCTCACTGACCACATCTGGATAGGCTTAGCAATTTATCACTCAAGGGCTACTGCCAGCCACTTATCTCGAGTGTAATTGCTCAACCTGATACACCTTAATTTTCACTCCACCTTCCCCCCTGCTCGCTCTCGTGTGGCGAATGGTGTGGTGTTTTAAAGTATACCCCGAGTACAATCCCCTCTGTCATATTCACAAATAGGCCATAACCTTTGATGGACCCTCTCTGCCTCAGAATTATAAGCTGTATTGATCATGCATTTTGGTGTGTTTCACTTATATATTGTAACTGGCAGATACGGGGAGGGCGGTCTTCTTTCAAGAGGAAATTGTATTGAATTGTATTTGATGAAAAAGCACGGCTATTTCTGCCCATCCTACAAAAAAAATTGCGTGAGCTGGCACTCACTTTGCAATGTGTGTGCTCAAAGGCAGCTGTTGATCAAGTACTTTTTTGACCAATATATTGATCTCCAGTGTCCAATGCTAGTCATGATGCAGCTAGATTTAAAATTAATTAAAAAGGGTATATCTTAATCTGTATATACATAGATATTAAATCAATTTGATGAAACATAATTCGCTGATAATTCACCGACTTATACTGTTTGTACATTACATTTCAGACATAATCAATTGATGCTTTTGGGGATCTTTTTTCTCTCTCAGTCCTACGAATATGGCAATGCTTTTGAGCAAGTGGATGTCATTCTTTACGCCACGCCGAGTGCCAATTTACTTGACAAACCGCCCCGCGTTTATGTGCCGTTAAATTATCCAACGATGATTCAGAAAAGGGGGGGGGGCAGTAAATGAAGTGACATGCTCGAGCATGAAATCTGTTTTGCGTCTGCCAACCGTGGCACCATAATGCAGGCTTAAGATAGCGGGGGTGAAAAACAGGTGAATAAAATACGAGGTACAAGGAACGGCAGATTAGCAATTAAGGCCTCTGCGCTTGGAAGTAATCTGTCCCCAGGGAAAGGGAGCGGGCCCTCAGATTTGTTAGGCAGCGATAGCGCCATGCGAAACCGGTTGGATCCCGCTGAGCCGCTCCAACGTTGCCAATTCAGCTCCTGCTGAGCAGAGGCACCACTTAACTACAAAAGCACTGCTGTGCTCATTCCATCACATTTAAACAGATCCCCTGGCCCTCTCTCGCTCGCCTCTCCGTCGAGCTCTAGAAGTCAGCCCCACCGAATTCACTGATACCCCCTTCTTTACGGTAAATGTTGCCTTTTATTCAAAAGTTTTATTTTTTGTTACTTGCTTATGCCACGACTCGAGGACAACGAAATAGATTTATTGAAAACTTATTTTTCCAGGTGCTTGTTTACAGCCTCCACATACTGCATTGTTAACTATTTCTCAGGAAGTAGCATTTGGGGTCGAGATTGTTTGAATACTATGACTCTGATTATACATGTTTGTATGCTTGTATGTCCAGTAGTCTTCACTAAGTAGTAAAGATGCCAGAATATATTATAGTTACTATTATCTAGGAAAAACTGTTGAAATATCTTTAAATAATGAACTAGATATTATGTTTTGTACATTCTAGATTTTTTTTATAACAACATGTTATTATATTTCGACATTTTAAAAATCACGTTTAACATTTCACTTACAACTGTTAGTCTCAATTTAGGGTGATTTATATATTTATATATAAACCGTTCATTGTACAAAGTCATCTTCACATAATCGACACAGGGTGGGATCGTAGGCAGGAGGGCATGTGTTCACCGTGAGAATGTTTTCATTAAGGAGCCAATTCCAAACGAACAAATAAATTAGGCGCCTTCCTCTGGGTTGGTCGCTGGATCAGCACCACGGAGAGCGCTCCACGGGACAGCCAGAGGCACGGCTTGACTGACAGCTCCTGGGCTGATTAGCACCCTGCTGGGTAATTAACAGAGCTCGGGGACAGCCCGGAGATACATCGCACATCAAGCCAGCGCCTCCCACCTCACACTGAGGGACACACGCGGCAGTAAACATGCATCTAAAATATGTGCACAATAAAACTTGTGCGTACAGTATAAATATATAAAAAGCTCAGTTTAATACAAAAAAAGCACGTTTTAATGCATGAGTAAAAATATGATTAATCAAGTATTGCTTTACTCTTGTGTGATGGTTATATGGTAACTATAAATACACTTAATTATGCCAATGCTGTAGTCATGCTGTATACAAATAGCCAACGATGATCTTCATTGCCTGTATATACCACCAATGTGTATGAGAAAATAGCTTTAGATATGACATCATAGTTAAAACAATTATTATTTATTTTTGGGTCTGGGCAGATACATTGATGATTGCTCATTTATGAGCACTCTTTGAAAGAATAGGTCATCAAAGACTGTTTTGTTCCAAGTTGTATGCAACACATATACAGCCATAAATTAATCGCTCCATCTCCCCAGTGAATGTACAATCAGACACGTTTCATTCAGTGGAGAGGCAGCCAAGGAACGGAACGCATCCAAGAGGACGTCAACTGAGGTTGCTCGTTTCATTGTTGCATTGCAGGATCGTGCAAGAAGGTGACAGCTTGAGGAGACCTTCATCCAGTGAGGGATTGATCATAGCTGATGATGATGATAACATGTATAAAATAACAATAATTATTTTAGCTTACATTTACCATTATTTGAAAGTCTGTACTATGATCCTGTCAGAATATTGTTTGTTTCACTGTGGCTTTTTACCCGTGTACTTGTGTAAGTTGTTTGTGATCTATACAACTATACATTATTACATTATAATACACTCGCTATTCAGTTGAATACCTCGAACACTGTAATACATGAAAACAGGTCCGTGCATTTTTTTATATATTGAAGCAGTTAACTTCAGTAAACCAACACCCCCCACACCACACACCACCCTTGGCAGCCCTCAATGATTTATGTCCCAATAGTCACAGCGTTTGTTTTCGGCAGGGAGGGGCGTGGGGGGAGGGCGCGATACTATAGGGGTCGCAGGTCATTACCCCCGGCAAGGCATGGCGCGGAGATGGCAAATGGAACGAGGCGGCTTCCAGCAGGCCCGCTCGCTTGCACCGCCACGTGCGCCCTCTCCGCTCACCAGGACTGCTCCGGTGCTGCGGAATGTGAGAAATTGAGGGGCGGACTGGAGAGCCGGGGACAGCCGTGGCGGAAAATTGTGAAATATCACGGCCTCGGCCAAGTCAATCTGAAACGCCGGCAGAAGGCTGGCCCTCCTCAATCTACTAACCGCTACAACATCAATTTCCACAAATGCAGAGATAAAATGCCTTGGAACCCTGTCGTGCATGATTAAGTATCTTTGAAAGAAATACAAAATGAATAGGTGGAGCCCACCTGTTTTGGAAACAAATTTAATAAGATATGGATTGCAAGGTAGTGCTATTTTACTTTAAGTTTGCCTCGTAAAATATTTTATTTTTCTGAAGTGAAAGGAATTCTTTTTTTTACAACAGTTTTCATTTATTTTTGCTCGTTCGAAATGAACCGTGAAAGATGCAAAAATTGTTTTCAAAATACGAATTTCATACAAAAACATGAAATGCTTAATTGCTATTTTAAGCGACAAACATAATTCACAATTGCAATGAAGACTCTGAGTGGAGTGAGAGCCATTCAATAGTAAAATAAAAGCAAGAGTGTTTGCATGAATAGGCACTGTGTTTCTTTGAAGAGATTCAATAGGGTTTCACGGCATTGCTTTTATGACAGGCTTTTATTTTCCCTAGGCATTGGTCAATAAAAAACTGTCTTTGTGTGTTACAGGAACGTTATCTAATAAACGTAAACTGCCAATTTGTGTTTATGTAATGGATCCCCATTTGTGTGCTGGGATTGTGGCCACATATGGAAAATTACCTCTGCAATTATTTGGCTCAGTAGATTATTTCTTCAGGTAGTGATTTCCGGGACTAAATGCTCTGCGTTGTTCTCTAGGGGAATTTCTTTAGGGACAAACTGCCAAAAGGCAATATCTGGTGTTCAGACGTTAGTATAGGAAAAGGTGATAATCAATATGCGCGTGTCCAAAAATGTTTTATCGTTGTACGCGACAACAATTAGTCATGCTTCTAAACTGCCAAAAACAAACGTGCGAATGACCGCTTTGAGAAGAAAGTGATTCCAAAGAGATGATACAAAGCACAAGGAAAACCACCCAACAGAAGGACCTTAAAGACAGGGTGAGACAGAGAGTGATGCACCAAACAGCCAGAGAATTCCAGAGGGAAGCCTTCCAGTAGACCAGTAGCTAACGGCGCTCGCGTATACATCACCATGCCGTGGGTGGTGGTAAACCACACGCAGGCCTAACGCGCGCAAGCACACATCGATCTGATTCTGCTCGACACTTAGATTGCGATTTGAGCGGAATCGATGGTGCCTGCTCCTGCGATGTTTAGGGAACTGGTAATTAAGGAGTTGGGGGATGGGGGGGTGGAGTTTTGACACATTTGCGTGAGAGATCGATGGGAGGCATTCTAATAGGATGCCTCTGCCACGAGCATTTCTGAATATACGTGTGCGTGTGTCTGGGCGTGCACGTGTACACGTGTTTGCGCAAATATATGCACGTTCGTTGTGCACGCACGTAACATGCATGCATGTACTCCAACATGTATGCCTGTATGCTGAACTTCTTTCGCACCATACGTAGCCAACCGTGCTAATCGGAGGTGTAAGACGTTTCCTCAAACAAGATGTGTGAAATACACGAGCGCTTCCAGAAAAAAAAGTTGAAATGGCAGACGGAAGAGGCGATTACAATAAAATGATAATGTAATGGAGGCGGCAAGAAATAAATGTAAGGCAGGCCAAGTGATCACGGCTGTTACATTGGCAGTGATTCTGCAGTGGGTGTTGTTGGGCTATGTAGGTGAGCTGCCCAGGGCCCGTGTCGGTTCATGACTGAGCGATAGATCAACGTTGTCACTTAGCGGCACACTTTAGTGCCAAACCACAGCCACGACGTTTTGTCATTCAGCTAAAGAACAGTGTGGAACTTTTCATATAAAAGTTGTTGGGGGTGGGGGGGGTTATGGACAGCTTCATAATTTTAGCTGATGTTGGTTGATTCCACGACATAATGAATCCCATGTTAAAGTTGGAAAATTTGAAGACTACGAAAACCCCAAAGCATATACATTTGGAAGCATTATGCTGTCGTTCACAGATACGACGATGATGATGATGGAATAAATACTAAGTTGAGGATAGCGAACACTTGAGGTCATGACCCTGGACGAAGAAGAGGGAATACATGCTTCGTCCACGAGTCCTTTCCCCACGCATCGCACCGAGGTTCCCATCAGTCTTTACTGCCTCTCACTCAATGGCCTCGCTCTCCCAAACAACCCTAAAAACAAAAGAGAAAGATCCTCCGTTTAGCCGGAACACACTGTTTGGGGCAAGTGCTGTTAGCAAGCGCCTATTAAAGCCGGAAACAATGCACGAGGGGCTGGGTGGCTAGCACCACGCCCGACCGCCTTTGTCTCCCCAGTGGCGATGTTTTTACACACCGCACCAGGTACCAATTTGAGGCTGAGTCGACTTAGGGGAGGCCCGGGACCGGTTCAGATCATCGTCACTGGTGTTGGCCTTGAGCGAGAATCGAAACCTCGGCTCACCAGGTTTCGTAGCGCAGCAGCGCAGCGCCTACCACGACGCTGCCGCTCTCCCAAACAATCCTCGTCCCCCACTCTTCACCCGGCGTCTCAACACCCAACAAAGCGCCCGTCACCTCCCCACCAATCCCCACCAATCCCATCCCCCCCCACCGGTCCCACCAGCTGCCCCCGCCGCAGACTCTTGCCGTGAATTGACAGGGTCCCCGGGATGAGCCAGTAGGGATCGACCGCGGCCAATTATCGGTTCCCCTGTTTGAGCCGTGTCAAAAGTCCTGGGACTTGGGGGCATCTCCTCTCCCTTTCCATCTTCACGTTTGTCTTTACGTTCGCTGCGTTTTCTTGGAATCAGTTTAACAACAAAAAAAACTTTTGTATTTCTACTTTTTTTTCTTTGTGTGTGTGTGTCGCGAACATTGGCAGTTTTTTTTTGTTTTCCAGTAGAACTTTTCCTCAAGAATGTGCAAAACTTAAGCCGGTGGCATAATCCTTGCTTGCGGCAGCAATGTGATCCGCTGTTGCGTTGTTGGTTTTGGCGCTGTGAGGAACTGCCTCCTCAGTTTGGACCTCAATCACCTCGAGCGCAGCGCGTGGTCGTGTTGTTACCTTTATCGCTGAAACGTGTGTTTGTCTGCCTTCTGGAGCGAGCCCGTGCGACTGGATTCGTCTGTATACTGACTCTATTTTGACTTCATCAGACTTTGTCGATCCCCTGCCGGATGACGGCCTCACCACTCAGTCAGCAGACCTCACGGCCCAGTTGCTGCTGCCGCTGCTACCATCCATCTCGCCGATGCACGTGAGCTATCGCATTACCTTTGACTGTGAAATATATGTTGGATACTGTGTGCAAGTGTGTTACACTTAAAGCAATTATCGTTTATTACGGACTTTTTAAGGTCTGCACTCTTTGGTTATTTCGGTAAAGTCACGTAGGTAGACGATTAAATAAATCACGACGTTTCGATCGCAACACAAGCGGTCGTCCTCAGGCGGAAAAAAATATAATCCAGCAGTGGATCCAGCAGTTCCACTGCTGATTTATTTTATTTTCTACCTACGTGACTTTCCCGAAAGAACCAAAGAGTATGGATTCCTGCAGTCACGAAAGCTTCAAATCAATGTTTAAGGTCTGCTTTAACACAACATTGGTAGCAGAGTGGCTAGCACACGGAGCACAGACTGCAACACAGCAATTCTAGATTTGAAGCTTTCGTGACTGCAAGGATCCACACTCTTTGGTTCTATTCGGTAAAGTCACGTAGGTAAAAAAATAAAATTACAAAAATCACGACATTTCGGCCACAAGTGAAGGCCACTTGTGTTGTGGCCGAAACGTCGTGATTTTTGTTATTTTATTTTTTTACCTACGTGATTTTACCGAATAGAACCAAAGAGTATGCAACACAGCAGTCGTTCACTTTGGCCAGCATCAACATTTAAATCCCGCGAATGATATCTGCTTAAACAACCACACATGCATGCATGCAGGCACACGGGCGTGTTACACACCACACACACACACAGACACGCACGGACGCACGCAAACAACCCTCCCCAAACAACAAACAAACAAACGCGGGCGCTGTTTCCCCAACTCTAAACTCTGGGGAGCTGGGGGGGGATGACTGTGAGGCTTTTCCGATCAGTGCGTGGCACCTCCCCGGGAGTCTCCCGAGGAGGTAGAAAAGTGTGAGGTCGTTAACAGCTGCTGCTGCTGCTGTTGTTGCTGCTGGTGGTGGTGGGGCTGCAACCTCAACCCATCCCCATCCCAGCCCCCCCACATCGTTCTCCCGCCCACCGCCCCAGCCGCTCGCTCCAGGTCCTCTGCGTCGCCCGCAGGGTCAATACCCTCTCGTCAGGCTGTCAGCCCTGATACGCGCGAGAGATGGAAGGGCAGTTTTTTATTGTTGTTCTGCGGCCGTGTGCAGCTTGTCACGGCAATGCCACCTTCGACCTGATACACAAGACCTGCTGACAGGGTGTTTGTGGTCACGGAAAGGAGGCCGACACGGCCCGTGAACCCGTGTCCTGGATACTGTCAGAGGTTGCTGTGCACCATCATGTGTGGGATTGCGGATGAAGTGGCGGCGGGCCATATTGGGTGTACGTGCAGGGTGTCTGTGAAGGTGTCATCGATGATTAAAGAATTGTAATTAGACAGCGGTGTGAACCGTGTGGGTGAATGTTGGTGTTATGAGAACGATAAAGTGTTTTGTCAAAAAAAAATCACCAGGAAGGTTGAGTGATCTCCAACCGTACGTGACAGCAAGCAGCATTTGAAACATTCACAGCCGAGATGATACTGGCGAGCACCTGGGACCCTATCAAATCTCGATGCGATGCATGTCCCCAATGCAGTGGCGGACACGTGGAGGTTTAGAGGGGGTGAAGCGCATAAGATAAAATCTTCATTCTCCACCATGTGCATGTGTGTCATTGTATTGAGCGAGCTCAAACTGCTGCCTCATCGTGTGTTTTTATAATAATGGATGATTCCTTTGTGGACACCCTGTATAGCTGCAGTATTGAGAGAGTGGTAGGCATTAAGCAGACCCTAAATTGAGCACTTTCCTCTAAGCCAACGCTGTGCACATTAAAATCCATTAGTGAGCAAGTGCACTCGTATATCCTTGGGAAAATGCAAAAACATTCCCTTTTATATCTCTCACTAAAGAAGGCCACGGTTTGCCAGTAAAACTCAGAAAATTACCCACAATTGCTAGATTATCAAATTGGATCATTTTGATCAATTGGCAGGGCCAGACACTGGTGTGCTGGAGCTTGGTTGGGGGAAAGATCGATTTGGGCCAAAGCTACTACAGAAAGAGGCATGGTCACTGACGTGCAACGCTGTGCACAACGCGGAGCTGCTGCTCTGCGCACGGCGGTATTTGGCCACTTGCAACGCGGCCGCACGAGAACTTTTGAAGGCGATGTCCTCTCTATTGTATTAGTCGGACGAAAGCTTCCGCAATTCGCTCCATCCACCATTGCTTCAGTCCAGACGGCCAGAGCCAAAGTATCAAATGAACCGCACTCACAAGAAGCTGGTCACTTTGACCTTCAACTTTTTACAAAACAACTAATATTTGTATTCTTGGTTCTTTCGGTAAAGTCACGTAGAAGGGAAACAATAAAACAATTAAATATTAAAAAATATAAAACAATAAAATTCTCACGATGTTTCGACTGCAACACAAGCAATCATCATCAGGTGTGAAAACCACAGCAATAAAATTTGAAAAAAGTGGCGGGTTTTTTTTAACGTTAGCACCACGGAGAGCGATTTGGCAGTTATTCAGATGGACGAGTCCATCTATGTTCGGAAAAGAGGAGGGGAGAGACGAAAATAATGGATGCGGTCTGAAAGCCACTGTAAGCATGAACAATCAATTAAGACCCGAAATGTTTATCAAATCCTTCCAATGATTGCTACGCCAGAATCCATCTTCTCGGTTGAAATTGTCTCTGTGTTTGTATATGTGCATAGCCTCATAAAAAGAGATCCCACCAACAGCCTCGTCATACAAACCAACAAAATAATTTCCGCATTAATTGATCAAACCAAACAGTTCTCGTTGAAACCTTCTGCAGCCATGCCACCAAGATTATACGGCTTACGAAAAATGCATAAAGTAGATAACCCCTTCGTCCCATAGTCTCTACTATCAACTCCCCCACCTACAAACTGGCTCGTTTTCTGTCTTGAATTAACACAAGATCCAGGTCCGATTCAACACATTACATAAAATTCGTGATCTGGTTCCGTCTGTAAAAGATGTGATTCCGGACATACAAAATCCTGGCGTCTACAAACTAAGTTGCCTCTGTGGTAGTAGTTACATTGGAAAAACCAAACGACATGTCTCGGACCGCATTTGTGAACACAAAGCAGACCTAAAACACAATAGGACCAACACCTCGGCCGTGGCAGATCACTGTTATAATTCAGTAGGCTCACATGACATTGACTTCTCCAAGACAGAGGTTCTTTGCAAGCCATCTGGCTACCATGAGAGATTCGTTCATGAAGCTATCCACATATACAAACACAGAGACAATTTCAACCGAGAAGATGGATTCTGGCTTAGCAATCATTGGAAGGATTTGATAAACCATTTCGGGTCTTAATTGATTATTCACGCTTACAGTGGCTTTCAGACCACATCCATTATTTTCGTCTCCCCCTCCTCTTTTCCGAACATAGATGGACTCGTCCATCTGAATAACTGCCAAATCGCTCTCCGTGATGCTAACGTTAAAAAAACCGCCACTTTTTCAAATTTTCTTGCTGTAGTTTTCACACCTGATGATGATTGCTTGTGTTGCAGTCGAAACGTCGTGAGAAATTTATTGTTTTATATATTTTTAATCTTATTTTTTCCCTTCTACGTGACTTTACCGATAGAACCAAGAATATGAATCCCTGCAGTCACGAAAACTTTAAATCAAAATTTAAATAATATTTGATGGATTTAAAAAAAACACGATATTTTAATGATCACACCACCTCGATCAGATTGACAAGAATGAGTTTTTTTATGATAATGTAACACGCTTGTAATAAGGTACAGGTTGTCTCTCGTTGAAGTTGTGTAGCTGGCTATGCGGGTGATGCTGCAGAGAACCGTATTTGTCAAGCAGTGGAACGGAGACCAAACGACGTCAGCGGCTGCGAAGGATCTTTTGCTCGTAATTTTCAAGCTGTCAGGGTTTGACTGCTAACTGCCCTGTGACCCATTATTTTACAAAAAGGCAGTCCTTCTTCATTAGCCAAGTGACTCGTGATGTGGGTGGCAATTAGAGTAACTAAGGCATCATTTTTTTTTTCGCATTGAATGGGTTATCGGAGCCGATATGAATGTGATCCACATCAATGTTTGTACCTTACACTGCATAGCCTCGTTTAATATAGGGAAGTGCATGCTTTCTAAAATCGCAAGTGCCATTCAGCAGCACTTTATATTGTTAAGATTGTTTTGGCAAGGCTCACGTGGCATTTGCTTGTGTATACTGTATGAGGTTTTTTTTTTGCCTTATATAAAATCATCGTTGTTGATGTCAGGAGACAACACACACTTTAAGGTACGTCCGATATTCGGGAAAAATGTTTATATGTTTTCTTTTCAGAATATCATGGTAATATATATTATTTTCAGATCTGTCAATAACCATTTACACACTTTTTTTAATGAAAGGGGTTGACTGATGGAAGAGTGTTTTATTTCATGCCTCCAATAGGAATCATCACCTTAAAGCCACAAAAATGACCAAGTGACCTTTGTTGGCTTTTATTTTGAAATTGCGCGCACGCTATAAAAGTGCCATGGTTTGTATTGAAAAGAATCTCGGCAGGCTGCAATATAATCGACATAGGAGGCCCAGTGCAGAAAGGTTAACACAGCAGACCTAAAAAAATCTTTACCTTCTGCTTTTTCTCTCTCTCCCGCTCTCTCTTTCTGTTTACTTCTTCCATCGTGCGTTTTTGAAACTGAGTTTGCTTGGCATTGACCGACTGAAACAAAATACTTCACGCCCATTGACCAACGCTGATCAATGGTCAGCACCATTGATTGGTTTAATTTTGCGGCTAATTTGCAGCTCGTTAATTATAAGTGCTATAGTGGGAGGGAAAAATTGGAAACATGCGCAGACGAGTGTTCGCCAGCAATCACTTAATCAAATTGAATTACCTTTTATGATGTTGATGTTTTTCAAAAGCTGGACGCATTTACCAGCATCTCGTTACTTTTTTTGATGTTTCAATTAAAAAAAGCGATAAAGTATAAAAACAAATCACGTATTTGAACACGGTGCGTACGGTATTTTCTAAATGAAGGCAATTTCGTTATCACGTCTCTCCTTCTTGATGAGCCGGAGCAAATGGCACAACCTCACGGAGGCTAACGGCGCGCGTCTCTTGATCAAAATGCAACTCGTCCCAGTTGCTTGCATTTGTTCTCCATCCATCCAGCGCAGTCACATCCCCCAGTTCATTTATAACCTGAAGCTCGGCACACGCACGGCCACACGGTACCCTCCCCTCCCCGCCGGGTCACGCCAGCACCCGCTCCGACTTCATTTACTGCACGGATAGCCCCAGAGTCCCCACCCCGCCCCGCTCCTTACGCCGCAAGGACAGCAGGTGTCAAATATAAGTTTACAAAATACCCCAGCCCCATCTCCACACCCTCCCCACCCCCACCAGCCTGCTCCTCCACCCTCCTCCAGCTCATTCTCCCCCTACCAGCCAACCACCTCCAGCGGCACCGACCCCACTCCCCCTCTCAACACAACTCAACACCCGCCAAGTCTCTCACCTCCCTCCCTCTGTCCCACCCACCCCCTCCATACACGAGGAACAGCGAAATATGACGTATTGATTGTGCAGGCTTCGGAAAAGGTCCTCGCTTCGTATAAATGATGGGCCGCGTCGGCACGGGCGGGAGGCTAATGCAAAAGAGATCTATAAAAATTTCATTCCGGATGATTTGCTGTCGCCTGCGGCGCACAGCACCAAAAGCTGCCGATCGATAATATCTATGAAATGTCAAATTTATTATAATTAAATAGATGAAGCTTCAAGGAGAGTGCTTGTATGCGGCATGTGTGGAGGAGGGTGGTGTTATGGCTGCGAGGTGAGGCAGTCTACCTGAGATTGCTTACTGAGAATGCTTTTACCACCTGCTCTCTGACTCCAAGCATTTCCCCCCCCGCCCACCCTAGTTGACTTTAAAGGCTTTAATGTTTCAGCCAAGAAGCACGACATTTATATTGCATTACCATCGTTTCCACGTTATCTATTTTTCCTTTTTTCCTTTGCGTACATGGAGTAATTATTTTAGCAGATTCATTAACTTGAATTAGATTCAGACATCAATAGTGTGTACATAATAATTCCGGGAGGGATTATCACCTTGTTTTTATGAAAGGCAAGGGTTTATGTTGAAAGAGACAAAAGCTTGGTGTTTTAAGTCATAAAAGTTCAGGGGTTTTTTTTAAGATGTCCATTTATGAGCGTAAGGAGGAAACACGAATGGAGAAGAACTTCTTTGACAAGGGAGCCTTGAGCAGCACGCGAGTTGACTTCACCGAGTATCGTGTGTGGCCATTTCAGAAGCAAAATGGAAAGGAAGCGTTAATTTTGTTCGTGCATTTTTTTGCAAGAGTACAGATAAATCGCAGAATTGTTTCTTACTCTTGTGGTGGTGGTGTTTAGAAGTGATAATTCTATAGATGTGCCCAAAGAATACCTTTAATTTAAAAAAGCAGTAAAGACCACTTCAGGAAAAGCATACATGCTATACTTCCAACTACTTATCAATATTTCATTCCGAGAAATGTCAAGTGACTCTAGCTGGGAAACCAGCTGCCTATTGTGGGGTCAATGGCTCCCCAAACAGAAATTCATCTTAGTGTGCTCTCTCTTTTGTCTTCTTCTTATTTCTCCCAAACAAGAAGCCAGGTGGAATTTGGCCGGGCTAGGGGGACCTAAAGCACAGCTCCGCTCAAAGCCCACTCGGTGGAAAGAGCCGTAATTGCGCACTGATATGTGGAGCTTAAGTCTATTGCACACACTCGCACAAGCCTGTCCACACAGGGCCGCTTATGAGCATCAACTTATATCGGCAGAAGGCACACGGCTACCGGCTGAACGGTGCAATCTATTTGACTATCGCTGTCCGGAGGAGGGCCGGTGGAGGCATAATTATTTTGTTTGGAAGCCAAAGCCACGTGTGCGGTGATGTGATTAGAGCAGCACACTCTGATGTGTGAGACTGTCTCCTAATGAGGGACTTTCTCTCTCCTAGCAATGACACCTGACTCCCATATTCTGATTGTCAGGACAAAATTTAGTTTTAAATGTCATAATCAAATATTTAAGAGAGATGTCTTAATAATTGGCATCAATACAGTGACTAGATCAAAGAAGTGCATTGTGGTAAAATATATATTTTTAAATGTTCAAAATGTCCGCATGAATTCTCCCATTTTGGTGTAAGAGCAGGCGGAGTCAGTTAAAATAAGTCTTATTCTTACTGCGTCATTGCAAACACAACATTACATGTATGTCAGGCTATATGTTTCATAAAAAGTAAAAGTACAAAACATACATTTTGAATCTGTTGAATATTACCAATTGAATATACCCGCGTCACACTCAGTTTATTTTAGTTAGATTGAAAAGAGTTATGGAATAATCTTCAGTTCATCGTCAATCCACTGCTGCATGAAGGCTTCCCCATCCAGTGTCAATCACAGGGGGTTACACGAGCATACGCCCCCATGCCCCCGCACCTCCAGTTAGCACGGTTGGCTACGTAGGGTGTGAAAGAAGTTCAACATGCATACATGCTGATCCTTTGCCGGTTGTTTGAAGGGGGCGCTTCCCAGGAATAAATTCATATAGCACTTTGCTAATGATGACGGCTATGGACACGAATACAACTCAGGTCTTCAGTTTCATAGCACAACGTGCTCAACACCGTGCTACCACTTCTTCTAAGGTCCTTTTGCATGGTTAAATCGTTCTAAGTTTTGTTTGTCTCACGAGGTTTATTGGTTTGAAAGTCACGTGACTGCATTTGGCCTCTTCCTGTCAAAACGACGTAAATGCCTCACTTGGCAAGGTACCAGTCTCTGCATTTGAGCAGTCACTCCAATGCAAAGAGAGACATGGTGACAGCCATGTTATCCAACTGCAATGAGATTCGCAGTAGGTTGCAAACGGCGCCTGCTTTCACAATAATGTTACGAAACATCCAGTGACTGCCCCTTTCTTTGCAAATAAAAGTAAATGACCGCATTTGGTTTGTACAGGACCCATCAATTGCACAATATTGACCTCGGCCTTTAAGCGTCGGGCTTTACCTCGCAGTATCAGTGAGTTGTGTAACCCGATGGGTGTTCATTTACTATTGCTCTTTCAGAATAGATAACGCTTCGTTTATATCTGTTCAGTAGTACACCAACGTCTCTGTTGGGGCAGCGGTGACCCGAGTTCGATTCTCGCTCTCGAGCAATAACAATGGCGAATATTTCAACTGCTCTTGGGCCACCCTTACGTCAACATTGGGGAAATAAAGGCGGTCGGACGCGGTGCTGACCACCCACACGCATGTGTGCCAAGCCAGCCTTCAGAGGTGCTTGTTAACAGCACTTGCCCCGAAAGTCTGTTAAAGGCTACACGGGATTTTTTGGCATTTTGTGTAGTCGTTAGCACATAGCGCTATGGGCTCTCACGAATGGAATTAAATTCCTAGCCATGGATAACATTATTGGCAAATCATATCTTAACCTGTCCTGAACCTCCCCTCTGTTAACTCGGAATAAAATTAACACTCGGTGTAGTGTGCAAACATCAGCACTCGGGAACAAACCGAATCGAGTGTGGTGTTGCTCAGGCCATTCCCTCAATACGCTGTGGTGGCCTTTATAGGTACTTGCTTACAGCACTTGCCCAATAACGTTTCATGGCTACATAGGAGATCTTTGTATTTTTGTCAGCATGTACAGTGAGAGAAAAAAGTATTTGATCCCCTGGTGATTTTGTACGTTTTCCCACTGACAAAGAAATGATCAGTCAATCATTTTAATGGTAGGTTTATTTGAACAGTGAGAGATAGAATAACAACAACAAAAAACAGAAAAACGCATGTCAAAAATGTTATCAATTGATTTGCATTTTAATGAGGGAAATAAGTATTTGACCCCCTCTCAATCAGAAAGATTTCTGGCTCCCAGGTGTCTTTTATACAGGTAACGAGCTGAGATTAGGAGCACACTCTTAAAGGGAGTGCTCCTAATCTCAGTATGTTACCTGTATAAAAGACACCTGTCCACAGAAGCAATCAATCAGATTCCAAACTCTCCACCATGGCCAAGACCAAGATGGTAGACCTACACAAGGCTGGAATGGGCTACAAACCATTGCCAAGCAGCTTGGTGAGAAGGTGACAACAGTTGGTGCGATTATTGGCAAATGTAAGAAACACAAAAGAACTGTCAATCTCCCTCGGCCTGGGGCTCCATGCAAGATCTCACCTCGTGGAGTTGCAATGATCATGAGAACGGTGAGGAATCAGCCCAGAACTACACGGGAGGATCTTGTCAATGATCTCAAGGCAGCTGGGACCATAGTTACCAAGAAAACAATTGGTAACACACTACGCCGTGAAGGACTGAAATCCTGCAGCACCCGCAAGGTCCCCCTGCTCAAGAAAGCACATATACATGCCCGTCTGAAGTTTGCCAATGAACATCTGAATGATTCAGAGGACAACTGGGTGAAAGTGTTGTGGTCAGATGAGACCAAAATGGAGCTATTTGGCATCAACTCAACTCGCCGTGTTTGGAGGAGGAATGCTGCCTATGACCCCAATAACACCATCCCCACCGTCAAACATGGAGGTGGAAACATTATGCTTTGGGGGTGTTTTTCTGCTAAGGGGACAGGACAACTTCACCGCATCAAAGGGACGGTGGACGGGGCCATGTACCGTCTTGGGTGAGAACCTCCTTCCCTCAGCCAGGGCATTGAAAATGGGTCGTGGATGGGTATTGCAGCATGACAATGACCCAAAACACACGGCCAAGGCAACAAAGGAGTGGCTCAAGAAGAAGCACATTAAGGTCCTGGAGTGGCCTAGCCAGTCTCCAGACCTTAATCCCATAGAAAATCTGTGGAGGGAGCTGAAGGTTCGAGTTGCCAAACGTCAGCCTCGAAACCTTAATGACTTGGAGAAGATCTGCAAAGAGGAGTGGGACAAAATCCCTCCTGAGATGTGTGCAAACCTGGTGGCCAACTACAAGAAACGTCTGACCTATGTGATTGCCAACAAGGGTTTTGCCACCAAGTACTAAGTGATGTTTTGCAGAGGGGTCAAATACTTATTTCCCTCATTAAAATGCAAATCAATTTATAACATTTTTGACATGCGTCTTTCTGGATTTTCTTGTTGTTATTCTGTTCAAATAAACCTACCATTAAAATTATAGACTGAAAATTTCTTTGTCAGTGGGCAAACGTACAAAATCAGCAGGGGATCAAATACTTTTTCCCTCTGTATACACACACCCAAAAACATTACACATCATCGTCTCTCTGTCAAACATCGCCCTGTGGCTCTATTGGTGAGAATTTTCTCAGAAGGGAAAAATATATACTTTCTCAGAAAGAAAATATGAAAATTAAGCAATTGTAGGTATTCCTTACATTTGATCATAACAATGACATACAGAGACCCACTCTTGTAAACGTAAAGTAGGTTTTAACTTTCACACCAATTAACAATATTTACAGCCAATTGATAACATTTCCAGATCCCCATACAGTTTTTATATACATGGGAATGAATTTTAAATCATAGCCACTTTTTATTGTTTTGGTATTATAACATTATTTTCGTTCAATATTACATGTAGTCTGTGAGAAATTAATACCACCCATAACGTTGCATTCAACGTGTTGGTTTTTATGTGTTTCCTAATTAGGCCACAGGCGAAGCTTATTAGTATGTTCCTTGCATTCAGCCCCGTATTTTGGGGGGTGTGGAGAGGGGTAAGCCCCCCTTCGCTCCACATCACTGAAGTCTCAGCCCCCCCTCTAAATGTTTATAGTTAATTCAACAAATGTTGGTACGATATTGAACACCAGTGGCGGTTTGATCTTGAATGTTCGCCAATTTAGCAAATACCCATAACCACATACAGCATCTCATCACATAGAGAGGGGGCGAGAGCTAGAGCAGAATACACGATAGGCAAAAGCGGATCGTGCCATTGTCCGTTCTGTGAAGTGTTTAGCATTTATATTCTTGGTTCTTTCGATAAAGTCACGTAGAAGGGAAACAATAAAATTTTAAAATTATAAAATAATAAATATATAAAACAATATGATTAAAAAAATTCATTCCCATGTATATAAAAACTGTATGGGGATCTGGAAATGTTATCAATTGGCTGTAAATATTGATTTATCTATTTTTTTATTTTATTGTTTCCCTTTTACGTGACTTTACCGAAAGAACCAAGACTATGAATCCCTGCAGTCACGAAAGCTTTAAATCAAAATTTGTTTAGCATTTGTTTAAAGTTTTTGTTTACATCGTCTGTATTGTGCCCCCTCTGAGTTTGTGTATGCCCCCTCCATTTAAACCAGGTCACACTACAGGGCCTACTTGCATTTACATGACAGAACCTGGACATTGTCACCCAAGGAGTACGATTCCCATCAACAATTGGGGGATAGCCCAGAAGATTACACGAGACTCCACAACTTAGAAGAATATGCTTTTTTACGAGTATTCACTGAAAACACAGCACGCTGTCCATTTAGCATTCTTCTTTCTTATTCCTCAGTGGAACTGGTGATAAGCACGCTGGCATTGAGTGGGGTATACATGATAAAGTAGAGAAAGATTTTAAAAAATGAAATGAAATGAAAATATATGTAAACCACGGTACTTGCAATTGGACACACCTAAGGGAAAACCAAGACTTCAGCCAAGGCCTGGACATAAGTCAGTAGAATGTACCTTTAAGAACTGTGTGGCCTCTTTAACTTCAAAAGGAGAAAATGTGGCAGAATCAAGCACCAATTTCATACCGGGAAGTTAAATGGAGAGATAAACTTAAAAGCAAAAGCTTAAAAAATCAATGGCAGGCTTTTGGAAGTGGCTTTGAAGTTGCGATTGGTGGCACCGCCGCTGACGCTTTTCTCTGAATCCAGAGAAAATGTGCCTCTCTCAACAAAAAAAGGGTTCAAAAGTATCAATCGGTTCAGAAAATAGTTAGGAAGGTCAAAGGGCTCGTCTTCTGTAATGGATAATTGCAAGGTTCAAAATTGAAAGCAGCATATCATTGCTTGCGGTGCAAGCGCCGATGGCACACTTATTTTCTTCATTTCCTTTAAAATAGCTATCTTCATGGCACTTGGCTTTCTTTCGCAGGAGCAATGGGCTTTTTTTTTACGAGGGGTTTCTTTTTTAATTTGTTTTGCCTCATTCTACGCGTTTGCACATATCCCTGCGCATGCCGGGACTCCGCTACTTTCATTGCTGGCACACGCGAGAGCGGTATTCCCAAACATTATTACGATCACGGTTAATCCCGTCTGTACTTTAAACAAAAAGGAAACCGTCGACCGCGTTCATCTGCTCAGAGGCGACGGCGGCGCGAGGCGCTGGCAGCGCAGATCGGCGGCGCGCAGGGCGGGCTTGGAGGAGCGAGCCTCCACGCTCGCTGCCGACGGGAGGCACAATTAGGCACCAGCTGTTTGCTGCCATTGATTGGGCGCTATCGGGGATCGATGGCGGGGCCGCGGCACTGCTCGGAGCCGGGGAGCGCGGCATTTACCAGGCCCAGCGGGGGCCCCTCTATCCCACTGCCCCGGCTACCAAACCCCCTCCGCCTCCCTCCTCTTCAAATCACAGAGGATAAAAGCTGTCTCAATAGCTCTGTTCCGCACTATTATTACGAGATTTTCTTGGGCAGCGGAGTAGGAGTGGTCGGTTTGTTTCGTTTTCATTTGATTTTTGTCGAAATATTTCAGTTTCAATTGCATATGTCAAACGCGAGCCTATTTTTGTCATCGTACTGTGAACTTTGGTGCCAAAAATATTATATCAGGACCAATACGTACGTATAATATGTCGATTCAGTTGTGTCGTTAAAGTAATAACCTAATTACGAAACAAGCATCATACTCAAACTGTCAAGCTTTAGACTAAATGGGGCAAATATAACAACTGATGCGATATTTAATTAAATGTATTAACAATTGCTGTATTATAAGTGTGCATGAGGACATATCTAGGAGCAAGATGGATTACAGCTAAATGAGACTGGAGGCAATGGTCAGAACATTGTACGTCCTTCACCCAGACAAGGGGAAAGGCTAATGTTTCTAAACAAGTGTCACTATTGGAATTAATAAGCACCAATAAAGCCCAGCAGGTCACCATGTATCGTGCAGAAATACTTTCTCATATAATTTTACAGATTAGTTTAGGACTTGAAATAGTGTGCCATAATTGTTCTTTTGATGTACATATTTGGTAATATTTACAAAGTACATCGTGATGAAAACCATAACTCGTGCTCGTACTATGTATCCAGAATGATAATAGTAAAAAGAATGAGCATAGTTTATTTCCAGTAATGGTTAGTAGTTCATCTCTTTCAAGTCAACGAGGGAAGTTTATGAACCAAATTCAATCCCAAGGGTATGACCTCAGGAGAATAATGCAAAAAAATGCAGCTTAAATGCATCTATGCCACAAGAAAAAAAAGCAGGGAGTAAGAGTGAGAAATCATATAATTGCACATGTAATAAAGAGGTATCGAGGCGTCTGTCACAAAGGTCATGCAACTAAAAAAAAATTTGGAAAAGGACATCTGCAGAATAGCTCGAGGCCAGGGGCTGCGCAGGCTGAGTTGGCGGGACCTGGGTCTGTCTTCATTACTGGGAATTAAAGTTAGGACGGTGCCTCATCGCCAAGCAGCCGTATGTGCTGCGGTGCGGTGGTGCGCGAGGTCGCTGGCCAGCATTCATGCCAACTGGTGCGGAAAAGAAATCCCCCTCTGTGATTGAGTTTTTATAGCAGAGTAATTGCCATAATATCCATTTCGCGAGAAATTAAGTCGTTGGCGGTATTAAAATCCCACCCCTCCTCTGCTCTCCCTCGTTCCTTCCTTCACATTTTCATATGAGCGGTTAGGGAGGGGACGGGTGGTTTGCTGCAGTTATGGTCATTCCCATGTGGCTTTTTTAAGTCCTTGTTGTTGCGTAGCTGTGGGCATGGTATGCTGATAGGTGTGGGTGTGTAATCGCCAAGGGCGCCTTCAGAGGTTCTTCGTATTGTTGTGGTCATGTTAGACGAATGCAATGTGGCCGGGAGGTCCATCTTTCCCAGAGGTGCCCCAATTTTGACACATTTCCTACATGCCTCGAAAATAAATGTCAATGCACCAAGGAAAGTGCATGCAACAGTGTAACTTGCAATCGCGCGTCTCTCTCATAGACAACCTTCACGAATTTTTCCGTGAAAAAATTCTCCACCCTCTACCAATGTCATGTGAAAATCCTGCGAGTGGTCTTTTCGTACGTTTTAAAATAATTAGAAACGCGGTCGTGTGTTAAACTGGATGCACTGTGTTTACACCAGTGAATGAATGGGTTTATAGACAGTGCCTGGGTTTTTTTATTTTTGCACAAATGCCTCAGCTATGACGATGCATTACCATTAATTAAATACTCCCTTCACACAAGTGAAGCCGTCTGTCCATCTGGCATCGCTTTTGGAGAGTGGCTTTCTGGCACCAGCATGCATTAGTTAGAGCGGCCTCCACCCACTCTGCAGGACACTCCCAGTGGGACAGTTAATGCCCCCTTACATATATATAACAAAAATTGTGCCAAATGCATTACAATTTTTTTTCCAAAGGCGTTATTGCACAACCTTTACACCCCAACATATTGAAATTGTATCGCACATGTGTATAAGGGAGGCTACAATCTTTGCATTCTTGCAAATAATATATACATACACACACCAACCTCTTTTGTTATTTCTACTGAACACACTAACGTGTCACGGTTTGGTTAATAAATAATGTATCTTTTCCTTGTCCATTCAGTTTACAAATTTGATATTAATAAAATAAATTGATCCTGATGATTTTATACTCAAACTGATTTATTTACTTTATTTTTTTCGTCTCTTTCATTCTATTTATTCGGATAGTTCTATCAGCATTGTATCATGATGTAAAATCTGTTTTTCAAAACTCAGAGCAGTGCACTCCGTATGTCAGAGAATTACCTGTGGAAGATATTGTTCACAGAACTTCAGGAAAAACCTTCAAGTGGCATTCTCAATGATAACGCAATATGGATGGCACATTCCCACAAGCTCTGCTATCAGATTGTCACACGGCAGTCAAGTCACTATGATTATATTAATTCTCAGAACGGGAATTTAGCCAAATGAAGTGCAAATCCAAATTGAATGTAATATATTTGGTTGTTTTTGTATTCGTTGATGACTGGTCTGGTCCCATCAACTCACTACACTTGAGAACCCGGTTTAATCATAGGAGGCTGAACCCTAGGATCCCAGCAGTGCCAGGCTCAGTGCTGTGACCTCTGAGCCACCCGGCGACCCCAACTTGTCCTGTTTTCTAATAACACTACACAAACACACACAGCACAACGCTGGCATGGCTGAGCGAACGTTCTGTCTGAGCAGATTGCCACCCTGTTGGAAGATAAGTGATGAGACTGCTCCGCGTGTCGCGGCTCGTTGTGCCGAAGCTTCACGTGACAGCGCGGCCGGGACTCGGACAAGACAGATGACATCGTCGCGGGTATCGGGATCAGGAGGAGATGGTGCCGTCGGGCTTGATGCGTGAGCCGCCGGACGGCAGGACCACGAAGCCGTGACCCGTGACTGACGGTTGCCGCGTGGACCCGGTCTATCGTCCCGCGCCTCTCCAGCAAGATGGATGGAGCCTACGCTGCGCGGGACTGTTGAAGAAGGGGAGGAGGGATCATCAGCTTGTAAAATATGGATAAGGAAGAACGGAGAAGCAAGGGATTGCCAAATTGGAGAGATGGACTATTAGGAACGTGATTGAAACAGTACTGCGTGTATATACAAAGAAATGGATGATGAATCTGGCAGGCAGGATATATGAATCTGGATTTACAAAGTGCAAGTAGTGCACATAGTACAGGTTATGGCAGCAGTTCAATTGCAAGCACGGAGGTAATAAATTGCAGGCTTATAATATACTAAGATTGACAGTGATGGGGTACGTTACAAGCAACTTTGTCATGGGATGGAAATTAATAACACATTTAGTAATACAAAGCAGAGGTTAAAAAATAAAATACATAGCAAGGTAATAAAAATAGTGAAAAATCCATACTTCGAATAAAAGTGCTCATTGACATGTTTAAGCCTGGAAAATTGCATGATCCCTCAATCCAATGGGTTACCACTCCTGGAAAATAAGCCTTATAATATAATTTACCCTCTCCACACCTGTTCAGCCTAAGGACTTTCACTGTTGTGTTCTAGTGCATTGGTCATCCAGTAAAATAGATCATTCCTCACCATGTATATTTGGAATTTTAAACACTATCCCCACAGCACTTGCAGAGAAGCACACCGCTCAATCCTCACAATTTCTTGAAGATAGCATTACTTCTCTGACCTAGCGCCACTACCCATATATATCTAGTACAGTGACCAAAAAAATCACTGCCTCACTACCCGCTGCGTCACACCCTGAAAGAAAGAAAGAAAAGGACAATGATGGCCGAGGTGACAGCGCGCGAGGGACGGCGCAGTGGACGTGGCTGTGCCGGGATGGAGAGGTTCCGTGACAGCGGAGTGCCAGGAGGGGCGGCGGGGAGACGAGACGCTCGGGTGCCGTTCGCGTGGCGCACCCTGGCCCCCCTCGCCCTCGCCCGGCCCCTGTGCCCGCTGTGCTGTCGTGCCTCTCATCAGTTCCACGTGAAATGGGCCAGCAAATTCTGTCTCGCTTGGCCAGGTTCCATTTACGCCCCTTGCCACTGGCATTTATTTTATGTTTTTTAATTTTTTTTTTCAACACATTAACATCATTTTTTATATATTCTTTGTGGAGAGGAGTATAGCTTGACATAAAAAAGAAGCTTTAGTTGACCTCTTTTTGTTTTTTTTTCATTGGAATAACCTTTCCAATGTGGAATGGTGTTACTTTTAATGATTTCAGTAATCGTCATCGTGTGCTTTGGGTTGTAGAAAGTAAATGTTGGGAATTCTAAAATAACAGTTTAAGAGTTTCATCGCCGCATCTCCACAGCATGTTACTAGTGGAGCAGAATTATTATCTTGGAGTGTCAAAAAGAAGAACACGTTGTTTTTGTCTGATTCAAATCTGACCTGCAGGTATAAATATAATATGAGAATAAAGAGTGACAACAATAAAAAAAAACACCTCACAACAACCTAATATTTATGCTCATTGCTAAGCCCCATGCATATGTGTTTGTACTGGTAGAATACAACACAATATGAATACCGAACGAAACTGTTTTGGGAAATGGGGACCAAAGATATAAAAAAGGAAAATGAGAGCAGGATGGAGTGCTTTTTGGAAAATGGGGCTTTCATAATGACGAACAAAATACCAATTTTCTTAAAGAAGAAAGTTTTAAATCAGTGCATAATATCTATTACAACATATGGATCGATCGTTAGAAATAAAATAGAGTAAATACTGAACGGTGCACATGCGAAACGGATTACGCTGAACGGTAGAAATAGTAACAAATGGATTGGAGGAGAAGCACATCGTATTGGCCGTGAAGAAAGTTGGTGGGCTTGAGCACAACATATCGCTCGAAGGGTTGATGGCCGATGGACGAGACTGGTGATGGAATGGCAGCCAAAGGAGGGTACGTTTCCAAGAGGACGACTCCCATGGAGATGGAGTGATGAGATCAGCTCGTGTGCTGAAATGAGATGGATCGTGCCATGGCACAACCGTGATGAATGCTATTGGAATCTGTAGGTCTTCATCCAGCAGTGGTTATATCACGGGTAATGATAACGATGATGGCTCTGCATTAATACATGTTTTTTAGAGGTTAATACTAGTAGTAACAGCAAACAGCCCTTTGTCAATGCACTGCTGGATGAAGGCCTCCCCATGCTGAATTGGTTTAGGGGGTCATGTGACCGTACTTCATCACACTGGTCAGTGCGGGCTGGTGAAGAAGAGCAGTTCAGATCGGCATGGATATCACTCGCCACTCATGTTGGCTGTGGTTGGGAAATGAAATTGGGTCGCCAAGATCATAGCGCAGTGCACTAACCACTGCATCACCCTCTTTCCAAAATTATAAGTACAAAGTACGAAATAAAAAGTGTGGTTCCGTAAATACATCATATTGCACCTTTACAAAGCAAATTGACAGTTTTTTTTTAATTTTACATCTCATGTAAATACAATTTATAATAGCTGTGGTCTTCTTTTTTACAAGTTACTTATTAAGCAAGAAACCGCGAAGAGAATGCTGGATGTATTACGAATAAACACACATGCAATGTCTGCTGCGCTTTCCTGGCAGTAGCAAAAACAACAACAACAAAACACAAACGCACGCGCACACAAAACATGGCAGGAATAATAAGGCGACATTACCAAGCGGTTTACACTTCAAAGTGGTGTACATATCGCTCAATGTGTCCAACAAATTTACTGCCATAATATCACATCCTTAATCAAATATAAAGCGTGGGATCATGTAAACGCTCAGCCTTAATAAAATTGTCAGTCATCTCACAATCCCGTGTCATCACTGCAGCCAATGCACCACTTGAGTAAAATGACTCGGGATCAATTTAGCAAGGAGGAAAAAATTATTCGGTACAATTCCGTGAATTAAGGGGAATCTCTGCCATCTCTCGGCTCGTGGCCTTAGTTTATATTAGACCTTGTTATTGCAAATTAATTTGGACGTTTTTCCCCCCAAATCTTCCCATCATTCTCACATTTGCTGCTGTTTAAGCCACGATATATTACATATTATCCACTGCGGGGTCTAGGGTTGAGTTGTTTTGTGGTGCTTCCAGGCTGTTGTGTTTACAACAACGTATTTTTTTTACATTTCAGTGACTTTACTGGCTCACTTGTATTGTGCTTTGTTTTTTTTGTAGTATTGGTAATGTATAGTTTTTTTTTGTAGTATTGGTAATGTATAGTATGCCTATATCTTGTGATGTAAAAAACTGCAGTGCAAATTTAACCCTAATTGCTGTTTACACAAGTGTAAAATTCATTAAGCCTAAAGAAATCGAATTCCTAATTTTCGTAATTAGAAGTCATTTAGATTATGTCTAAATGGATTGTAATGAACACTAATGGGATTGCATGGCAAGGCATGGGCTGTATTTCAACCCTTAGGCTAAGGAGCATTGCTGGAGAGCTCCACACAGCTTTAGTTATAGATTCGCCGGAGACGGCAGATTCTATGTGCGTTCGCATATGCGGAATTGTTTGCATGTTATTAGTGGCTTGGGTTTCAGAACCACCTAAAGATACGATCTGCAGTCATGCTGTCTGAGCTGCTGCTACTGTTGCTACTGCTGCTGTGTTCTTCTGAAGCCCTCAAGAGCTTCCTGCATGCGGAGCCATCCACGCACGCGTGTGCAAGTGAGCCACCCACCCACGTGTGTGCAACTGAGCCACCCACCCACGCGTGTGCCACTGAGCCACCCACCCACGTGTGTGCCACTGAGCCACCCACCCACGTGTGTGCCAGTAAGCCACCCACCCACGTGTGTGCAACTGAGCCACCCACCCACGTGTGTGCCACTGAGCCACCCACCCACGTGTGTGCAACTGAGCCACCCACCCACGTGTGTGCCAGTAAGCCACCCACCCACGTGTGTGCAGGTGAGCCACCCACGTGTGTGCAAGTGAGGCACCCACCCACGTGTGTGCAGCTGAGCCACCCACCCACGTGTGTGCAGCTGAGCCACCCACCCACGTGTGTGCCACTGAGCCACCCACCCACGTGTGTGCAACTGAGCCACCCACCCACGTGTGTGCCAGTAAGCCACCCACCCACGTGTGTGCAGGTGAGCCACCCACCCACGTGTGTGCCACTGAGCCACCCACCCACGTGTGTGCCAGTAAGCCACCCACCCACGTGTGTGCCAGTAAGCCACCCACCCACGCGTGTGCCACTGAGCCACCCACCCACGTGTGTGCAGCTGAGCCACTTACCCACGTGTGTGCCAGTGAGCCACCCACCCACGTGTGTGCAAGTACTAATCGTAGCTTACTTTATTTGCATTTCACACCTTACTAAAGACAATTGTGCTGGGAACAGGATAATCTGGGTGATAGATAAAAAAAGACCGAGTACTATTGTATTTCTACACAACTGCATGTTCTCTCTCTCTCTCTCGCTACAGTACCACTAACAGTCGATTTGCAAGTAGGTCGTGTGTGGTGGGGTAAAATGTGGGTACTCACACTTTCTTCTAAGGTATGTGGCCGTTGTGGAATAGGCCGAAATTCCTACGAAAGGGGCAGTCTGGAGCCCCGTCTGGTGCAGGCCCCTTCTGCCAGCAGTGCCATGAGCAAGCGATTGCAGGCCTGCATCTTTAACCTTCACCTAACAATTAGCTGTGATATACGTCACTGTAGCGACGTGAATGTGCGTCTGCTTTCAGTCTTGGCACTCACCACTGCCTCAAGATCACGAATGGAGAGGAGCACTGAACACGTTGACTTTCGACTTTGACTTCACATTGCATTAAAACCGCTCACGTGCCTCTTAGTTTACACAATAATAAGCGAGTTTGGTACAAATGATACAGAATTTTGATTGGCTCTTACTGTAAGGAAAATAAGAACTGGGCATTTAAGTTGGTTTGCTTTCCATCAGTAACATCAACACAAGCTACCTCTCTGCGGAAAACAATTATTCGTGTATTTATACTTAACCTGTTTATTAAGTTTCTGTTGGCACACGAACATACATGCATACGTACTTAAATCACTTCAACATATTTAAACATCATTTGTACACGCTACATGGAAAATAAATCTTAAGGCACTAACAGTTGCATAAGCAGTCGTGGCTAAGAGGGGACTCGGAGGTCAGAGTGCTGAGGCAGCACTACTGGGTTCCTGGTCTCGAATCCTGGCAGCTACCTGTCATTAAACTGGGTTCTCTAGTCTGTTGAGTTGATGGTCGCTAATAACTGGGCCTAGAAAAAAATCCCAATCGCATAAAATTTGGTCCTGGCTAAATTCCACCTCCGATCATTGTATGTCGAACATCTTTCCCACCATACGTAGCCAACCGTGCTAATCAGAGGTACGGGAAATCATTACTAATATTGACTTGACTATCATGCATTGTACTGTACTCTCATTGGTAGAGTTAGTGTAAAACAAAGCATCGAGCTACCGTGCGGAACAGAAGCCACATGAAGGGAACCCAGTGACAGGTCTCTAATATGCACGTTCGTGGGCCATTCTCCAACATGAAGCTGCGGTCTCGTGGCGCGACACCGTCAGCAAAATTGGGATAAAATTTGGAGACAAAATAAACATAAAACAATTGCATAAACATATTATTCTTATTATATATGTAAGTGAATGTCTACCAACTTAGTTATCAGTTGGGGGGGGGGGGGAAACTAGTTATTGTTTTGTTTTCATATGGTGGGATAAATGAATGCTGATGGTATGGGAGTATTAGCGTATTTCTATAAAGTCATGTAATTTTTGACATTATTTATACGATTTATTTTTACGTTTCACTGACCCTGTCGAATAGGCCCCATAGTCTGTAATCACTGATATATGTAATAAATTGTTGAAGCATGCACATTTGTACATTTTCTGCATTTTATTTTGTTGAATATTGATTAGACTAAATGATGTTTCTGCACATTGCCCGCGCGAGTGTGTTCACATGTGTCAAAGAACACCCGCCCACCAGTGCTGTAACCATTAGGAGTCCATGCAGAACACGTCTTTTTTAATGCTTTCCAACTAAGGTTTAAAGCGTTAATGCATCAGCTCTGTCCGTCTGTCTCTGTCCATCCGTCTGTAGTGGGAGTGGTCACAATAACGCTCGTGCAGATGAACCAATATGAATGAAATATAGAATAAAGGTGAGTTGCTATTCGGGACCTGCGCAAATTAAAACCGGCCAAATGTATCATCGTATTGCCCAACACTCGACAATATTCATTACATAAAAATATATAATTCCAAGGACAAACGCATAAATTAAAGCCTTACAAAATCCACGCACGTGCATTATTTTTTTCCTTTCTGCTCATTGTTCACTCAGTTTGGTTCTGTTGGAAGACGTTTCCACAACCATGGCTCAGCTTTATTCCTAAATGCGTTCAAAACATAACCAGCAGTGCACGCATTTCCATTGGAAATGTACTTTATCCATTGAAACGTATATTTTGCTGCATGCCTTTCCATTTCCAACAGGCAGAGCGTTTGCCGGAGCATATGAAGCTCTCCTTATTTATATGCATAAGTCAGTGGTTGGGCTAATGGGTGTGCAGGCTGTTAAACTGCACCGGGGTCCACAGGCCGGAGGGTCCCAGGAGTTGAGCTACGGAAAAGGGGGAAATGGATAGAGCAAATCCCAACCAGGTGACGCTACTGAAAGTAGGTTTTTTTTTTAAACGGGTAAGTTCTCCAATATTTGAAAGTGCTGTCAACATGAGAAACTTTTATAGCATTAAATCCTTCCACCTTGTTAAATGAAGTCCGTTTTATACAGCGATATCACCTCTGTACGACCATCAGACAAATCATTGCTGTGCCCTGCACTATTCCTTCTTAGTTCACCCCAAGAAGCCGGTGGTTGCGACTACGTCTCAATATTAGCCAATTATGACCAAAACGTGCGTGGAAGCCTGCCCAAATCACAACAGCAGTTTTTGCGAATTAGTTCTTGCTTCATGAGAGCACAAGCGGCAGCAAGGGCGAGCTTTTCTCTTTGCCGCATTGGCGCTTTAATTAAAGAACTAATCAGACAGGTTGTTTATACCGGGTGCCAGGTCTCCCTCCCATCAGCTCCCACCGAAACCCACCCTCAGTTTCCACCACCTGCCCCCCCCCCACTCCCCAATGCCCCCCCCCCCCCCCCCCCCCGCCGTGGTCCCCTAGAGATTATGCCCAGCTTAATTACATCGCCCAGCAAATCCGCCTTTTATTACACCATACCTGCTTGGTGCGAGGGCAGGCTCAGCCCTCGGAACAATGAGACACATAACCAGTGCGTATTCTCCACATCATCGTGTCTGCCTCCGAGGTTTAAAAAATATAATCATGCTTTATGCATTGTGGTTCTAATTTGCATTCTCTCCGTCTGCATCTCCTTGTTTTCAATTTTTTTAAAAATAAGATTTGCCAAATCCTTTTTTTTATCTCTCTCTTTGTGACAAATATTTCTTAAGAATATCTGGTTGATTCTTCATTTGCCTATAAAGGCATAAATCCGTTCTCTTTCAATTGGAATTGATACCAGGCCAGGCCATAATATCGAACCATGCTGTAAGACATGCACCTCATTCTTTTAGTTTTCCCCTCCCCATGAATGTGGCTGGTGTTTAACGTTGCATTCGTTTTCTTCTTACGGTTTTTTTCCTCGGCTCTACGCTTCAACGCATTTTTTTTATTGTCTCAAAGGCACGACCTCTTTTTTTTCCATCCACCTAATTGCCTTAAATAGCCCCAATAATAACACCGGTTACAAGTTTCCTTCATTTAACTCGAACCCGACTGCAATCAATTCAATTCATTTCACCCTGCTCTGTTCCTGCAATGAATGCACTGCCAGTCCGCATGATTGCAGGACTCTCGTACCCACTCCAAGCCACCACCATCGCCACCGCACGGACATCCCCACCTCTGTCTCGCAGCACCGAAATATTCCGCTCGCACCCTCCTCCATTCCTCGCGGCCCCATCTGTCCAGGGTCGCACCTCATTATTAAAGATACTATTCATTAATTTCTTGTTGGGCCAGCCCCTGTTATTTATTAAACTACAGCGAGGAAAACACTCGGGAGATGCCTGCTTAATGAAGTGCGCCGATTAAGGCGCCATGGCGTGCCGTGTTCCGCCAGAAGTGCTGCACCATCGCCTGTTTTCGGCAGCCTCATATCTCACGCGCTGCGCTTCTGTCGTCCCACTTCCCCCTTCCCCCTTATGCACGCTGCTTATCCTAAACTCTTGCCTCGACGCGCCGTGGTATGCCATCGTAGCCAATATTCACGTTTCACCGATAGCTGCCATTGATTGCGTTTAGGGTTAGATATGAACCAGGCAGGGGCAGTAGCTGTTGTGCTCCTGCCCCCCCCCCCCCCCCCCCCCTGTGCGGTGTTGTTTTGCTTCACAGGAAGGCCGGGGACTCGAGGGAGAAGGGCGCACGAGTCATTTTGCACGCAAGTATTGATGGTCACGTGACGCTTCCGAACAGATTAATTGCTACTGCGCTGTGTATGCCATCGGAGTAAAACTGCGACTGGTTGTTCACTGTGGCACGCGCGTGGCACACACTCACGGGTGTGGTTGGCCGCACAGCCGACATGCTGAGCACCCTCGCTTCACTTACCGTTAAAACACACTGGCGATATCGCAACATTCAATGGTGACATTTTATTTCTTCAAAATTCATCAGGTTTGAGAATTAGAGAAATCTGCAGGCAATTTGCAGGGTACTCAGACGTAATTTAAGGTAAGTGGCATGCTGAGCAGCATTGCTGCTTGCATAGCATCTAAAAAACTTCCAATATATTTAGTCGCTGGGCCCTGGCAGAACCCATGGTGGTGATAAAGGTTATGGAATTACCACAAACAAACAACAGCTGCTGTTCTGATATTAATTTTCACTGTTGTGCACCTGCCCCTCTGCCAGCTGCACGGGAATTGAGGAACGGAGCAAGAAGAAACACAAACCTCCTTTCTGATGGTCTACGCACCCTCTCCGAACGGTTCATCACGCGGATTTCCAAGCTTGCAGAAAACATTGCACCAGTGCGACATACGTTGCGAGCAACGCGTCTCGGGGGGCAATTAGCAAGAAATGCCAAAGGTGTGACCGGCAGCCATGATCAATCCGTGGCTGGACGAAGGCCCCCCCCCCCCAAAGCTGTCGTCACCTTCGTTGTCCACCTCTCGTCGTCGTTTCGATGCAACGATAACGACCCGGCTTGCACCTGCGCCGTGAGCCGATTTCACAGCTCCCTTTGCCGTGGCCGATCCCTCCTCGAGCGTGCATCCATCCGCGGGCACCGGCGCGTACGCCGCGTTCATCGCGATGGCACGCCGGGCACGTGTGTCTGGTGTGACACCACGAGTTAATGTGTGTGTGGTGTGACACCACGAGAGTTAACGTGTGTCTGGTGTGACACCACGAGAGTTAACGTGTGTCTGGTGTGACACCACGAGAGTTAATGTGTGTGGTGTGACACCACGAGAGTTAACGTGTGTGTGGTGTGACACCACGAGAGTTAACGTGTGCGTGGTGTGACACCACGAGAGTTAACGTGTGTGTGGTGTGACACCACGAGAGTTAACGTGTGTCTGGTGTGACACCACGAGAGTTAACGTGTGTGTGGTGTGACACCACGAGAGTTAACGTGTGGGTGGTGTGACACCACGAGAGTTAACGTGTGTCTGGTGTGACACCACGAGAGTTAACGTGTGTGTGGTGTGACACCACGAGAGTTAACGTGTGTGTGGTGTGACACCACGAGAGTTAACATTGCAATTTTTACATTACAATCTTTTTTTGTGAGCCGTCTAAACACCTCGAGATGGCACTGCTCATGTAGCATCAGCTCACTCAATTACTTTGCAAATCATATCTCAGATTTACTCCCCGCCCCCCCCCCCTCCCTCATTAAAATCTGCACAATGTGTGGAGGCACACACTCTGTATCCGTACAAATTTAGCCAAAAAGAACTCGATGCAGTAAAAGCACGGTACATCATTCAGATTGCTTTAATTATTGCCCCCTTGTATATTATCCATTCTTTCCTAACAGTCCACAGATTCCCCCTCAACAGCTAACAAAAATTACGATCACCCTACGTATTGTTTGCTTTAATTTGATGAATCAGCTGATTAACAGCTGATTACAGGGATCCAGATAGTTTCAGGGGGTTAAAAGTAATAAGCACCCACAGATCTATTTTCGGGTCATAGCACGTGTTGTTCATCATGGTGTCTGACGTTTCGCTCCAGGAGCCTCTTCAGTAATATCGGACAGGCTACGCTGCACTTTCTACGTGGTGTAAGGTGGCGTGGCGAAGTGGCGTGGTGAGTGGCGCGGCTCCCTGCCTGGCTGCAAGCCTGGCGAGTGGGTCATGTGTGTTGGGGGGCGAGTGTGAGATGTGTGTTGGGGGGCGAGTGGGTCATGTGTGTTGGGGGGCGAGTGTGAGATGTGTGTTGGGGGGTGAGTGGGAGATGTGTGTTGGGGGGCGAGTGTGAGATGTGTGTTGGGGGGCGAGTGTGAGATGTGTGTTGGGGGGCGAGTGTGAGATGTGTGTTGGGGGGCGAGTGTGAGATGTGTGTTGGGGGGCGAGTGTGAGATGTGTGTTGGGGGGCGAGTGTGAGATGTGTGTTGGGGGGCGAGTGTGAGATGTGTGTTGGGGGGCGAGTGGGAGATGTGTGTTGGGGGGCGAGTGTGAGATGTGTGTTGGGGGGTGAGTGGGAGATGTGTGTTGGGGGGCGAGTGGGTCATGTGTGTTGGGGGGCGAGTGGGTCATGTGTGTTGGGGGGCGAGTGTGAGATGTGTGTTGGGGGGCGAGTGTGAGATGTGTGTTGGGGGGCGAGTGGGTCATGTGTGTTGGGGGGCGAGTGTGAGATGTGTGTTGGGGGGCGAGTGGGAGATGTGTGTTGGGGGGCGAGTGTGAGATGTGTGTTGGGGGGCGAGTGTGAGATGTGTGTTGGGGGGCGAGTGTGAGATGTGTGTTGGGGGGCGAGTGTGAGATGTGTGTTGGGGGGCGAGTGGGAGATGTGTGTTGGGGGGCGAGTGTGAGATGTGTGTTGGGGGGCGAGTGTGAGATGTGTGTTGGGGGGCGAGTGGGTCATGTGTGTTGGGGGGCGAGTGGGAGATGTGTGTTGGGGGGCGAGTGTGAGATGTGTGTTGGGGGGCGAGTGTGAGATGTGTGTTGGGGGGCGAGTGGGTCATGTGTGTTGGGGGGCGAGTGGGTCATGTGTGTTGGGGGGCGAGTGGGAGATGTGTGTTGGGGGGCGAGTGTGAGATGTGTGTTGGGGGGCGAGTGTGAGATGTGTGTTGGGGGGCGAGTGTGAGATGTGTGTTGGGGGGCGAGTGTGAGATGTGTGTTGGGGGGCGAGTGTGAGATGTGTGTTGGGGGGCGAGTGTGAGATGTGTGTTGGGGGGCGAGTGTGAGATGTGTGTTGGGGGGCGAGTGTGAGATGTGTGTTGGGGGGCGAGTGGGAGATGTGTGTTGGGGGGCGAGTGTGAGATGTGTGTTGGGGGGCGAGTGGGTCATGTGTGTTGGGGGGCGAGTGGGAGATGTGTGTTGGGGGGCGAGTGTGAGATGTGTGTTGGGGGGCGAGTGTGAGATGTGTGTTGGGGGGCGAGTGTGAGATGTGTGTTGGGGGGCGAGTGGGTCATGTGTGTTGGGGGGCGAGTGTGAGATGTGTGTTGGGGGGCGAGTGTGAGATGTGTGTTGGGGGGCGAGTGTGAGATGTGTGTTGGGGGGCGAGTGGGAGATGTGTGTTGGGGGGCGAGTGGGTCATGTGTGTTGGGGGGCGAGTGTGAGATGTGTGTTGGGGGGCGAGTGTGAGATGTGTGTTGGGGGGCGAGTGTGAGATGTGTGTTGGGGGGCGAGTGGGTCATGTGTGTTGGGGGGCGAGTGTGAGATGTGTGTTGGGGGGCGAGTGTGAGATGTGTGTTGGGGGGCGAGTGTGAGATGTGTGTTGGGGGGCGAGTGTGAGATGTGTGTTGGGGGGCGAGTGGGAGATGTGTGTTGGGGGGCGAGTGTGAGATGTGTGTTGGGGGGCGAGTGGGTCATGTGTGTTGGGGGGCGAGTGTGAGATGTGTGTTGGGGGGCGAGTGTGAGATGTGTGTTGGGGGGCGAGTGGGAGATGTGTGTTGGGGGGCGAGTGTGAGATGTGTGTTGGGGGGCGAGTGTGAGATGTCTGTTGGGGGGCGAGTGTGAGATGTGTGTTGGGGGGTGAGTGTGAGATGTGTGTTGGGGGGCGAGTGGGAGATGTGTGTTGGGGGGCGAGTGTGAGATGTGTGTTGGGGGGCGAGTGGGAGATGTGTGTTGGGGGGCGAGTGTGAGATGTGTGTTGGGGGGCGAGTGTGAGATGTGTGTTGGGGGGCGAGTGGGTCATGTGTGTTGGGGGGCGAGTGTGAGATGTGTGTTGGGGGGCGAGTGTGAGATGTGTGTTGGGGGGCGAGTGGGTCATGTGTGTTGGGGGGCGAGTGTGAGATGTGTGTTGGGGGGCGAGTGTGAGATGTGTGTTGGGGGGCGAGTGGGAGATGTGTGTTGGGGGGCGAGTGTGAGATGTGTGTTGGGGGGCGAGTGTGAGATGTGTGTTGGGGGGCGAGTGTGAGATGTGTGTTGGGGGGTGAGTGGGAGATGTGTGTTGGGGGGCGAGTGGGTCATGTGTGTTGGGGGGCGAGTGTGAGATGTGTGTTGGGGGGTGAGTGGGAGATGTGTGTTGGGGGGCGAGTGTGAGATGTGTGTTGGGGGGCGAGTGTGAGATGTGTGTTGGGGGGCGAGTGTGAGATGTGTGTTGGGGGGTGAGTGTGAGATGTGTGTTGGGGGGCGAGTGGGAGATGTGTGTTGGGGGGCGAGTGTGAGATGTGTGTTGGGGGGTGAGTGTGAGATGTGTGTTGGGGGGCGAGTGTGAGATGTGTGTTGGGGGGTGAGTGTGAGATGTGTGTTGGGGGGCGAGTGTGAGATGTGTGCTGGGGGGCGAGTGTGAGATGTGTGTTGGGGGGCGAGTGTGAGATGTGTGCTGGGAGGCGAGTGGGAGATGTGTGTTGGGGGGTGAGTGGGAGATGTGTGCTGGGAGGTGAGTGTGAGATGTGTGTTGGGGGGCGAGTGTGAGATGTGTGTTGGGGGGCGAGTGTGAGATGTGTGTTGGGGGGCGAGTGTGAGATGTGTGCTGGGAGGTGAGTGGGAGATGTGTGTTGGGGGGTGAGTGGGTGATGTGTGCTGGGGGGCGAGTGGGAGATGTGTGCTGGGGGGCGAGTGGGAGATGTGTGCTGGGGGGCGAGTGGGAGATGTGTGCTGGGAGGTGAGTGGGAGATGTGTGTTGGGGGGTGAGTGGGTGATGTGTGCTGGGGGGCGAGTGGGAGATGTGTGCTGGGGGGCGAGTGTGAGATGTGTGCTGGGAGGTGAGTGGGAGATGTGTGTTGGGGGGTGAGTGGGTGATGTGTGCTGGGGGGCGAGTGGGAGATGTGTGCTGGGGGGCGAGTGGGAGATGTGTGCTGGGGGGCGAGTGGAAGATGTGTGCTGGGAGGTGAGTGGGAGATGTGTGTTGGGGGGTGAGTGGGTGATGTGTGCTGGGGGGCGAGTGGGAGATGTGTGCTGGGGGGCGAGTGGGAGATGTGTGCTGGGGGGCGAGTGGGAGATGTGTGTTGGGGGGCGAGTGTGAGATGTGTGCTGGGAGGTGAGTGGGAGATGTGTGCTGGGGGCGAGTGTGAGATGTGTGTTGGGGGGCGAGTGTGAGATGTGTGCTGGGGGGTGAGTGGGAGATGTGTGTTGGGGGGCGAGTGTGAGATGTGTGCTGGGGGGCGAGTGTGAGATGTGTGCTGGGGGGTGAGTGTGAGATGTGTGTTGGGGGGTGAGTGGGAGATGTGTGCTGGGGGGTGAGTGTGAGATGTGTGTTGGGGGGCGAGTGTGAGATGTGTGCTGGGGGGTGAGTGTGAGATGTGTGCTGGGGGGCGAGTAGGACATGTGTGCTGGGGGGCGAGTGGGAGATGTGTGCTGGGGGGCGAGTGGGAGATGTGTGCTGGGGGGCGAGTGGGAGATGTGTGCTGGGGGGCGAGTGTGAGATGTGTGCTGGGGGGCGAGTGTGAGATGTGTGTTGGGGGGCGAGTGTGAGATGTGTGCTGGGGGGCGAGTGGGAGATGTGTGCTGGGGGGCGAGTGTGAGATGTGTGCTGGGGGGCGAGTGTGAGATGTGTGCTGGGGGGCGAGTGTGAGATGTGTGCTGGGGGGTGAGTGTGAGATGTGTGCTGGGGGGTGAGTGTGAGATGTGTGTTGGGGGGTGAGTGGGAGATGTGTGCTGGGGGGTGAGTGTGAGATGTGTGTTGGGGGGCGAGTGTGAGATGTGTGCTGGGGGGCGAGTGTGAGATGTGTGTTGGGGGGCGAGTGTGAGATGTGTGCTGGGGGGTGAGTGGGAGATGTGTGCTGGGGGGCGAGTGTGAGATGTGTGCTGGGGGGCGAGTGGGAGATGTGTGTTGGGGGGCGAGTGGGAGATGTGTGCTGGGGGGTGAGTGGGAGATGTGTGTTGGGGGGCGAGTGGGAGATGTGTGTTGGGGGGCGAGTGGGAGATGTGTGCTGGGGGGTGAGTGGGAGATGTGTGCTGGGGGGCGAGTGGGAGATGTGTGCTGGGGGGCGAGTGGGAGATGTGTGCTGGGGGGCGAGTGGGAGATGTGTGCTGGGGGGCGAGTGGGAGATGTGTGCTGGGGGGCGAGTGGGAGATGTGTGCTGGGGGGCGAGTGTGAGATGTGTGCTGGGGGTGAGTGGGAGATGTGTGCTGGGGGGCGAGTGTGAGATGTGTGCTGGGGGGCGAGTGGGAGATGTGTGCTGGGGGGCGAGTGGGAGATGTGTGCTGGGGGGCGAGTGGGAGATGTGTGCTGGGGGGCGAGTGTGAGATGTGTGCTGGGGGGCGAGTGGGAGATGTGTGCTGGGGGGCGAGTGTGAGATGTGTGCTGGGGGTGAGTGGGAGATGTGTGCTGGGGGGCGAGTGTGAGATGTGTGCTGGGGGGCGAGTGGGAGATGTGTGCTGGGGGGCGAGTGGGAGATGTGTGCTGGGGGGCGAGTGTGAGATGTGTGCTGGGGGTGAGTGGGAGATGTGTGCTGGGGGGCGAGTGTGAGATGTGTGCTGGGGGTGAGTGGGAGATGTGTGCTGGGGGGCGAGTGTGAGATGTGTGCTGGGGGGCGAGTGGGAGATGTGTGCTGGGGGGCGAGTGGGAGATGTGTGCTGGGGGGCGAGTGGGAGATGTGTGCTGGGGGGCGAGTGTGAGATGTGTGCTGGGGGGCGAGTGGGAGATGTGTGCTGGGGGGCGAGTGTGAGATGTGTGCTGGGGGTGAGTGGGAGATGTGTGCTGGGGGGCGAGTGTGAGATGTGTGCTGGGGGGCGAGTGGGAGATGTGTGCTGGGGGGCGAGTGGGAGATGTGTGCTGGGGGGCGAGTGTGAGATGTGTGCTGGGGGTGAGTGGGAGATGTGTGCTGGGGGGCGAGTGTGAGATGTGTGCTGGGGGTGAGTGGGAGATGTGTGCTGGGGGGCGAGTGTGAGATGTGTGCTGGGGGGCGAGTGGGAGATGTGTGCTGGGGGGCGAGTGGGAGATGTGTGCTGGGGGGTGAGTGGGAGATGTGTGCTGGGGGGTGAGTGGGAGATGTGTGCTGGGGGGCGAGTGTGAGATGTGTGCTGGGGGTGAGTGGGAGATGTGTGCTGGGGGGCGAGTGTGAGATGTGTGCTGGGGGTGAGTGGGAGATGTGTGCTGGGGGGCGAGTGGGAGATGTGTGCTGGGGGGCGAGTGGGAGATGTGCGCTGTAGGGGAGAGGAGGGGAGCCACCGCACGGACGGTGTTAATGAAGTGGGCAGACTCAGCTGTCACCGAGCACTCTCACATCCCTGGCTTCATTACATTCATATCACCGAGGAGAAGGTGAGGCCTCGAGGCCTGGGGAGGTCTTTCCCTTTAAGTTGTCATTTTTTTGCAATTCTTAATTATTTTAAACAAAACGAGGCGTGCACGTTGCACCATTTTTGTACATGTGTACGTTACGCCCTGTAATAAGAGCATACATGCCGTGTCAATTTTGATATATATTATTACGCTTAAAACATCTATTCACATTAATTCTCAACTACTTATGTAACTGCGAGGTAAACATCTAAAAAATTAAGCTACATTGTGCAAATAACACAGCACACTGTATTTATATATATATTTTTTCAAATTTCTTAAAGGTGTCTATTAAGCACTGTGGGATGATCCAGCCAGCCCCTCATTTTGATGGTGTCAAAAGCCAAACAGAGGGACAACAGGCATCAACATATTTTAATTGAGTGTGTGAGTCTGGGTCATGGGGATTTAAACCCCAGAACAACCAGACCCTCAGGGTGTGAGGTTGATGCACAAATAAGTGTAAAATAAAATATTCCTCCTTACTTTCTTTAGGTTCATTCCAACGCAGGGATACTATTAATAGTGCATCAAGGTAACGCGGTGCAGTCATTAATCATAATAATTAATTAGGTCCAATTATGCAGCAGATAAATGCGAACAAATTGCTGGGAAAATAATGATCTATCGCGGCAAATTGGCGGGGACAAAAAGGGAGCTCGAGAAAGTAATTAAGGCTACAAATTCAAATGCAGATTTTCTCCTGTTACGGGTAGCACATGCAGAAATCTGATAACGCAATTAGCGAGCACCAGGACTTGCAGACTTGGAATAATGAGAGGAGACGGATCGGGGTGGGGGGTGGAGAGCAGAGGCGGTGAGTCTGCGTGAGCCTGTGAGGCCACATGATCCAAGGGAGGGTTTTAGGAGAAATGTATATTCATTCATGCATTATCATTTACACAGAATTGTAAATCACACACCACACACACACATGCATGTACATATGCATATACACAAACAAGCACTATGCAGCGTGCATTTACTGCTGTTGAATAGGATTAAGTATTTGTAGCTTCAGTCTCTTTGTTGATCTGGACCTTGGACAACTGCCATTGCCAAAGAGCGCAATTGCTAATATTGTGTATGTATACGGGGCAATACGAATTAGAATAAAGGTGATGTATTTATCTTACATACCTTATTTAGGAAAACACTTTGCCTTGTTCTAAAGCATTTAAAATATGCCTTCTTTTGTCGTATTTTTTTATACATTTTATTTGGAAACAGATCTGCATCGAGAAGATTGGATTGGTTCATTTTTGTATGAACCCCAGTTTAAATTATTTGCTTTTGACTTTTATACATTTCTGACCTTTTAATGTGCATTAAAATTTTGCTTCTCAGTGGTTTAATTTAAGGTATATAAATATCAAAGGGATTCAAATACTATAAAATTCAAATGATTTCAATAATTTAACCATGGAAAATTCTTCACACAAATACATTATATATGGAGACATTCACATCATTATTACAAAAAGCTTCTTAAATTTTCTGAACATGAGCTCTTACCTGAAACGTCAACTTTGTATTTGCTGAATTGTTTCAATATCTATCCACCAGTTTGCTAATTATGCCAATATCGGTAATTATTTCAACAATGCCAGCCATGTTTGCTCTGAAATGGAACTGTGAAGGGGGCGGCACGTTACACGAGGGGGGGTCGGTGGCCAGCATCACGGCCCGACTGCCTTTGTCTGCGCAGTGGCAAGTCGAACGAGGAGAGGCCCCAGGAAACCTGATTAGATCATAATCATCACTGGTGTTGGCCATGAGTGGGAATCGAACTAGAGTTTGCAGCAAATCGTTTTTTTTATTAGAATACAATGCCCAACGTATGCAGACTCCAAATTATTATTTTATTATTGATTTGAATGGATGACCTTTCAGTTGCACTCTGATCAGATTAATAAAGTAAAAGATTCCCAAACCGACATTGCTGCAACTCCAGAATTTAGTAATAAAACATATTTTTGCTACCTCCTCCCCCCCCCCCCCCCCCCCCCGTGTGAGGGCACACACCGAAAAAGTACAGTGGGGGTGCACATCTGCAAATACGCATTTATTAAAATGCAAAATTGAACAATAACAGATATGAGACCTCTTAATGAGGAAGAGGCATTTTATATGATATTTTAATGTAAAGTAATTTCGTAATGAGAATCATTTGTCTCGTAATGAGTTTCAATAAGTAGGAGCAAAGGTTGGGGTTGTGGGTGGATTTGTGGTTAATGTTAGTACCCAGGGTGAGGATGGCTCTCTGATGAGCTCCATTCAAAAAGATTATATAGGCACATACGAAGTGAAAAATAATAGTTTTTTTATCATTATCTCAAGCATAACCATTGCACTGCTCTAACAATAGTACGCGTATATCCCACAGCCGAAAAACGGGAATAACAAACTCGATTCTGAATATTTATTTCAACTTTTGATATTAAGTACGCTTGCTTTTAGCACATATTCTTTAACTAGAGCATTTATTTGATTTTCAACATTACATCCGCTGTTGTTATTTGCTTAAAGAAACTCACACAGCAAGCTATTACAAAGTGTTTTCTTTCCCTACAGGCAACTGAAGGCGAAATTTAAAAGCAAACACATTTTTAAAATGAACTAAAAAAAAGTGATAAAATATGTGCAATTTGGTTAAAATGCATGAGTGCTTTTTCAGGCATAATTTAAAAAGCGGTCTCGCTATCCCAGCCCTCTCAGCACCCCCCCCCCCACGCCCCCCCCCTCCCTCCCTCCACCATGTTCTCCGTGAGCCGCAGCGGCCCCCTTTAAGCATGCATGCCCCGGAATCTGGGCAGAGTCCCAATCTTGCCACAGGCATCAGCGGCACTATTAAATACGCCGGTGCATATGTATTCTGCCCCTAATAGCCTCATATCATCAAATGAATGGTATTTGAAATCCAATTTCTCTGCCCAGGTACGAGTATTAATTGCCAGGTTCTCTCGAGGGGTTCTCGTTGGGGGAAAGGTTGGGGGCAGAAAGGGGGTGGGGGGGGTGGAGAGAGGAGAGGCATGTAGAAAGAAAGTGAATCAAATGTGTTCTCTCTCTCTCCTCGCTGCGAGGAATGGAGAAATTGGCTGTAGGGTAAAGTGAAATGTGGTTATGATGTCACCTGGAGAGATGCAGTGCCTCCGCGCTGCCATTCACTCAACGCGCACGCCTCGCAAACGGCACTGCGGGTCAACTCGAGACCATTCATTCTGCGACGCACCGCTTTATGGCCACTTGCCATTATTTATTTTTGTTATTGCAAGCGGTACATATTTCATATTGGCTTGCACTTTGGTTGTTTACGTAACATATAGAACGTATAACTTGATATACATGTTTGCGTACAGAATCAAGACTTTCTTTTGGAAAAGGTTGGTAAGCGGTACATTTACGAGATTGCTCCCAATGCAAGTGCAAAGGTTCAATAGCACCGTATACGTACCTATCTAATGATACAATTTTAATCAACCCAAACAAGATCTTATTCTCATACGATTGGTCTTTTACAACCCCATTGACTCTTGACCCAGGCTCTTATGGAAAACAGACGGCTGGAACATTCAAATGTCTGAATCTTTGCCGATGGTAATAACCACCATAACACCTCTGGAAAGGAGGATGGACGATTTGCGACGTAAACATCACAAACCAGGTCTGCTTCCGGACATGTTCAGCTCCTGTGTTTACTTCCATGTGTAATGTCCACACGTACATTTTTTTTCCCCCCGATCCGTGTTGCTGGGGTTTTTTTTTTTAAATAGTGCTGCAACACAATGTAGTGTAATATGATCATAAAATACATGAAATTGTACCATAAGTGAGGTCTTACAGAAAAATGGTGTTGCCTGGGCCATTACTCGTACTTTTCATCTGGCTACTTTTGCAGCAAAGCAATCCTTATCTTTATCCCGCTTTGAAGACCGTTTTTAACTTCAAACCCGGCAGACGGAAGGTGCTCGGATACCGGGCAAGCCCCGCGTAAACGCCAACCAGCGGGGTGCACGCGCTTCTAACAGCCAGCAAAGGAAGAAGTCAATCTTGCAATTAAATGACAACAAAACACATTTTCACGCGAGCCATAAATAATTCTGTTTTTGTACCGACTTCAGACAGCAAGCCCAGGAAAGAGTCAGCGGTGGGAGGGGCTGGTAAAGCACAATGATTGGCAGCCTCTGGGGAAACTTTAGCCCCAAACGCTTCTCGCTCTCTCCCGCCACACCGCTCCTACCCCAAATCCTCTCTCTCTCCGTGCGCACGGAAACCTTCCCCTGTGGGCGCCTCGCTCCCTCCCCCCCCCAGGTGCAGTAACGATCCCCTGCTCCCTCTGTGCGCCACTGCCTAACTGGAGCCTCTGAGCATCTTTGTGTCACCGTCAAATTTCCATGATGCTCGGACGCTCGCGGGTGTAGCAGGTTCACTTGTCAAAATAGGCCCCCGACAGGAGTGTCGGGAAAAAAATACAATTTGTTTTAAAATATAAAACTTATGTGCCATCAGCAAATTATACTGTCGCGTGAACATATCCAATATTGTATAAAATACTGTATACGTCCGTGCAAGCAACATAAATAAACGTATTAACAAAAATGTGTATTTTATCTTTACATCTGTTTTATAAATGTATATGATTTTAAACTATTTCGATATTACGTTTCACTAATGATTTATTTTTGTGCAGTTGTCTTCCAGGCGAGGATTTGTGGTTTATCCACTGATAGCTAATACGTTTCCCACCCCTCCGATTATACTATGTAACACGGTTTTTCCTGGGTACTAATGGTTGTTTTCTAATTGCTTATGCCTCAAAAGTATAGAAAATGGCTATTATTCCCCACAAACTTTGCTTTTGTGACCAGGACTTTATGTGAAGGAATGACACAAATGCACACGTTTTGTCATTGAAAATAGGTACATTTCGAAATATCACTGTCCTGGTTACAAAAGCAAAGTTTGTGGGGTATTAATAGACATTTTCTGTACTTTTGAGGCATAAGCAATTCGAAAATAACACTTACTACCCAGGAACAAGAAAAAAACATATTTTCTTGTTATGCAGTTAAATTATCACGGTCGGCTACGTACGGTGCTAAAGAAGTTCAACGTACATTTTTTTTTTACGTACAATAAAGACAACCACAATAGGGACAATGCTGCATCATAGATCGCAAGCGCATTTAGCAAAGCGGTTTGCACAAGCGCGGTAAAAGGTTTTAACAACCGTCCCTTGGTGGCGACGGGCGATTGCGACCGAGCGAAGCGTTGACACCCATTTGTTCCGCGCTCGCTCTTTCCACGCACTGACCCCCGATGCCACAAACTGCACTAATGCTGGCATCTTCAAGTGCACTTTATTAAGCATAGGTCAATAGCTTGGGAGTTGGAAATTCACCACCATCGCTCCTACTAGCCGAGTGACTGCTGTGTTTAACGCTCTCCACTGCCCTAATGCAGACACGAGAACATCTGTGTTATAATTGCCCTTACATTTTAGGGGCACATTTGCTGCTCACGTCTGTTTTTTTTTTTATCAGCTGAATTTATTCATGATATAGAGATAACTGGTACACACGTGTATTCACTGCATGTTTTAGGGAACTCCCTGCAGTTCATCACAGCAGGAGTCCAACTGACCGATGATTTGTTGCACCCATTATACGAGAGCATCAATCATTATTGTTCACATTATGCGTGTATTGTACAGTAAAATGTCATCTTTCTGAAATAATTTCCACGGTGCTTTTCTCATCCATAAACAACATAATGGATGCTTTTCGTATGATAAAAACATTTTTGACGGCATCGCATAACCGCACACCGACGCGTGACCGCTTATTTATTCGCAATGCATGGCGTTTGAGCAACGCGTGTTTCAAATTGCACGTTTCACCACAATGCAAGGCAAAAGTCGTTGCTCGCTGGCGTAACTTGAGCAAACGGGGCAGCTTGCAAGCCGCGCGCACACGGCAGCTGACGCGCGCGTGGACACAGGCGAGCACAGCCCTCGCTCATCGCGAGACGCTGGAATAATTCCCGTGGCACAAGACTCGCCGAACAAATGGGCGAAAGGAGCGAAGATCCTCGCGTTTCCGTTTTTTAGCCAAACCCCCCCCCCCCCCCTTGGGTCCCTTATGCACGGACGTCCGCTCGGGGCACTGAGCAGAGTAATGCACTCGTGGCTGTAAACGCACGTGAGCGAAACACGCAGTCAGCTAAGCGCATATTCTTTTGCAGCCCTTCTCTGATGATTCATGTCTGAATGCGCAAGTAAAGTGTTCGTGTTCATAACAAAACATGTTCCAGTCTCGAAGCGCACTGATATCATCTTAATTGTTCATATTCCTACGCTCTCTCTCTCTTCCTCTTATCAGTCATCATTCTCACGCTCTACACCATGCTCTTATGTTTTTACATAAAACAACCCAAAGGAGCCGATTGGTTATTAAATAGTTCTTGTTGTTGTTATACGTGTGCCTGTGATCAACACAAGCGCAGAAATTCTCGTAAAAATTCACGGGCAAATTCTCGACATTATTTTCTCGGTAGTGGGAAAGAAAAATCGAATTTTTTAAACGTTTGAGACATATATTTTTTTCTTCTTAAAATGAGAAAGAAATCTGCTGAATATTTTCCCTTCGCAATCCAGAAATGCAGCATCCGAGCCCCTCCCAAGCTCTTCCCGTCTAATTAGCAGTATCCCATTACTCATGTGCAGCATCCCAGCGGTGTGGCGGTGACATGCTCCAGTCCCTGTCTCGTACCGGCCGCTGGGAGGCTTTGCGCGCTGAGGTGAGCGATGTTACCCTCCCTTTAATCAATATTTCACGTAATTGCTACACTCCCGCAGTTGCCGTAATGAATCATATGTTAATAGGGCGAATGCGGAGGCTAGATTGGACGGAGCAACTTTTTTTTCCTCTCTCCCCCACATTAATTTCTATGGTCACCTATTTGTGCGTTTACTACAGCTATTTATTATTGATGCATTTATTACACTTACGTCCTATTTCGTTCATTTTGCTTTCATTAAATATTAATCTACTCCGGGTAAATTAATTTTGAGGGGGGGGGGGGGGGAAATGGCGTGATTTCTGAAAGGCTCTTCGTAATCATGCCGGGCTCGTCTCGCAGATATCAAACACTTTGCGTTTCAAAGAAACCGCACTGCCCCGAGTAAATCCTTCGTCTGTGCCCCGTTTAAAACCACAAACCGGGGTGTACCAAAAGTCATAGCGTTACACAGCACCCCCGAAACAAGTTAAACAAATGAGACTGTTAATTAAATTTACTTATCAAATGACGGCCAGGGAGGCCTAGCCGTTTTGCATTCTCCGACAAGGCTGGCAAATTGAAATCCATGCATTATCTGGAGAAAAATGGGCTTGAGCAATCAACTACTACGAGTAATTATAATTAATCCTTCACTGCCGTGAATTCTACACCGATGCAACGGGAATGAGGGCAGTCAGATCGCACGTGTTATTTCCATTTGGTTGGAACGAACTGAAACAAAACAATAAAACTTTGGTACACAAATGCGATCCAACATCAAGAGGAAAGATATGTTGTAAACACACATCTTTGCAACATCTGAGACTCATTGCATCGTCCCCATTGCTGTAGTCTTAATATACCCCCACCCCTTCCCGCCACAACGCAAACCATGTGGATGACTGCAAAGTTGAAGCGTAAATTAGTTTTTGAATGAACGAGATGTGAGTCAAACTAGATCACACTGTGTTACTTATGGCACCAATTTCATGCATTCCACACCAGCAACCTCTCATTAATGGTGTGGCAGAGTATAAAGTACTCCAAGAGGCCATTCCTCAACTGAGGAGAAATTAGTCACCCAACAGTTTGCGGGGTTGTAATAGCATCGACTGCAGCATCGTTGAACAAATGGAACCGGCCCCTGAGAATACAGCTGGGTTTTTTTTTTGTAGGAACATTTTTTTAATCGTAGAAATGTTTTAATTGTTGTGAAATATATTCATGAGAACCCCACTATATTAACAGCATACTTGTTTATTAAAGTTGGACACTTGCACAATTACAACACAAACAATTGTTTGCAAATACTTTAATGGATGGGCCAATGGTTTTCCTACACCGCCAACAATTTACTTTAAAGCCTCTTTAGTAACAATAAGTGTTTAGGTTTGGTAATTTATTTCCAACAAAAAATCATTTTCGGAGTAATAGGCTATTCCTTTAATGGCCATAATGTACAACACGTTTTGCATCATTAGTTTTTAAATTAAGTCTTCCGTGGAAGGGTCAGCACTTTTCTCTGGGAATGGTCAGCATAAAATTGGGCTCCTGGTCATTTATGTCACTTAAAATAAATGGCAAAAGTAAGTAGTATATTTCAGAGTTGTTTTAATGTTACTAATAGCACAGTGATACTGTAACATTTAATCACTATTGTGTTGTTTAGATAGGTCATCCTCTCAGCCGACAAGGGCAATGTCACAGTCATCATGGACAAAACCACATACAATAACAAAATTCAGGACCTACTTAATGATGGTAGCTATACAAAAATTCAAAGAGATCTCACCAACAGCCTCGTTATGAAAACCAACAATATCATCACTGATTCCACATTTTTAATCGAACCAACCAAGCGGTTTTCCTTAAAACCATCTGCTGCTAGACCACCCAGATTGTATGGCTTACCAAAATTCCATAAAGAAGGTACACTCGGTATCGTTAATTAAGGACATCTCACTATCTCCAGTTGATTTGCTTTGTTAGTTTCAATGTAGTCTCTTTGTTTACCAAAGTTACTGTGCCTGACACCATTGCATTCATTGAAGATTTGGTCTAACAAGGACTGAATGCTGATGTACCGGCCCTGGTGAGACACTGCCTCACCAACACTTACTTCACCTGGAATGGAACATTATACAAACAAGTTGAAGGTATCCCAATGGGTTCTCCCTCATCTCCGGTTGTAGCCAATGTTTTCATGGATACATTTTGAGACAGACGTCATCCAGGCATCCACTCTACATCCGTCCTTGTGGAAGAGGTATGTAGATGACGCGTTCGTTATCTGGCCACATGGCCGACCAGCTATGAACCAATTCTTCAACCACATCAATTCCATACACCCAGCCATCAAATTCACCATGGAGGTGGAAAAGGATGGCAAGCTACCATTCTTGGATGTTTTTATTGAAAAGAGACCAATTGGCTCAATGGGCCACTCTGTCTACATGAAAGCAACCCATACGGATATCTACCTAAAACCTGGCTCCCACCACCATCCATCCCAGAATAATTCCCTCATCAAAACTCTACACCATAGAGCTCGATGTATTTCTGACCATCATCACCTAGCCAGTGAACTGGAACACATACACCAAGCTCTCAAGATGAATGGATATTCAGACTACACAATTTGTAAAGCTATCACCCCAACCGTTGGGAAAGACCCATCTGAGGACCCAATCAAAACCAACACCTTGCCATACATAGCAGGGCTCGACCAAAATATTTCCAAAATCATGAACAAACACAAGATCCGGGTTCGATTTAACACAGTACATAAAATTCGTGATCTCATCCCATCTGTAAAGGATGTGATCCCTGACATGCAATATCCTGGCGTCTACAAACTAAGCTGTATCTGTGGCAGCAGTTCCATTGGGAAAACTAAGCGACATGTCTCGGACCGTGTTCGTGAACATAAGGCAGATCTGAAACACGGGAGGACCAATACCTCGGCTGTGGCTGATCATTGTTTTAATGCTGTGGGCTCACACGAAATTAATCTCTCAAAGACGAAGGTACTTTGCCAACCCACTGGCTATCAACAAAAATTCGTTCATCAAGCTATCCATATATACAGATATATACACAGTTTCAACCGAGAAGATGGGTACAAACTCAGCAATCACTGGAAGGACGTTATAAACCAGTTTAAGTCATAATTGGCTGTAATGTTTCCATTTTAGATCTGGTAGCCCTTTAATTGGTGGAAGCCCACCACCGGGCCCATCACTGCCCACTACTACCATCACCGCTAGCAGTCGCCCTTTATTGGTGGAAACCCACCACCGGGCCCATCACTGCCCACTACTACCATCACCACTAGCAGTCGCCCTTTATTGGTGGAAACCCACCACCGGGCCCATCACTGCCCACTACTACCATCACCGCTAGCAGTCGCCCTTTATTGGTGGAAGCCCACCACCAGTGCCATCGTGGCCCTCTACGAGTACCATCACCTCTAGCAGCAACCTCCATCGTCAACAGTGTGAGTGTGTAAAGCGAGGTGCAATTATTACTTGGCAGCCCTTTAATTGGTGGAAACCCACCACCAGCGCCGTCGTTGCCCTCTACGAGCACCATCACTTACATCAACATCACTCACGTTAACATCACTCACGTTAACATCACTCACGTTAACATCACTCACATCAACATCACTCACGTTAACATCACTCACGTTAACATCACTCACGTTAACATCACTCACATTAACATCACTCACGTTAACATCACTCACGTTAACATCACTCACATTAACATCACTCACGTTGACATCACTTACGTTAACATCACTCACATTAACATCACTCACGTTGACATCACTTACGTTAACATCACTCACATTAACATCACTCACGTTGACATCACTTACGTTAACATCACTCATGTTAACATCACTTACGTTAACATCACTCACGTTAACATCACTTACATCAACATCACTCACGTTAACATCACTCACGTTAACATCACTCACGTTAACATCACTCACATTAACATCACTCACGTTAACATCACTCACATTAACATCACTCACGTTGACATCACTTACGTTAACATCACTCACATTAACATCACTCACGTTGACATCACTTACGTTAACATCACTCACATTAACATCACTCACGTTGACATCACTTACGTTAACATCACTCACGTTAACATCACTTACGTTAATATCACTCACGTTAACATCACTTACATCAACATCACTCACGTTAACATCACTCACGTTAACATCACTCACGTTAACATGACTTACGTTAACATCACTCACATTAACATCACTCACGTTAACATCACTCACGTTAACATCACTTACATCAACATCACTCACGTTAACATCACTCACGTTAACATCACTCACGTTAACATCACTTACGTTAACATCACTCACATTAACATCACTCACGTTAACATCACTCACGTTAACATCACTTACATCAACATCACTCACGTTAACATCACTCACGTTAACATCACTCACGTTAACATCACTCACATTAACATCACTTACATTAACATCACTCACGTTAACATCACTCACGTTAACATCACTCACATTAACATCACTCACGTTAACATCACTGACGTTAACATCACTCACGTTAACATCACTCACGTTAACATCACTCACATTGACATCACTCACGTTAACATCACTCACGTTAACATCACTCAGAATTAACATCACTCACGTTAACATCACTTACATCAACATCACTCACGTTAACATCACTCACGTTAACATCACTCACGTTAACATCAATCACATTAACATCACTCACGTTAACATCACTGACGTTAACATCACTCACGTTAACATCACTCACGTTAACATCACTCACATTGACATCACTCACGTTAACATCACTCACGTTAACATCACTCACATTAACATCACTCACGTTAACATCACTTACATCAACATCACTCACGTTAACATCACTCACGTTAACATCACTCACGTTAACATCAATCACATTAACATCACTCACGTTAACATCACTCACATTAACATCACTCACATTAACATCACTCACGTTAACATCACTCACATTGACATCACTGACGTTAACATCACTCACATTAACATCACTCACGTTAACATCACTCACATTGACATCACTGACGTTAATATCACTTACATTAACATCACTCACGTTAACATCCCTCACATTAACATCACTGACGTTAACATCACTCACATTAACATTAGCTGCGCCGCCCATGTTGATGACACTTGGGCTACGCCCATTTCAAACCTTTATAAACAGTTTGCCTTTAGAGGCTAACCCCCTTTTCCTGATGACGACTGCTTGTGTTGCGATCGAAACATCGTAGTATTTTTGTTATTGTCTTTGAACCTATCTACGTGACTTTACCGAAAGACGCAAAGAATATGAATTCCTGCAGTAACGAAAGCTTTAAGTCACTATTGTGTTCTCTCGGCGAATGCAAATACTGCACGCTAAACATGACAAAGCAACATGCCGATACACATACTACTTGAAAACATATCTACTTAATTGCGAATTTAAAATGATATTTGAAAAGTTAAGTTCACACTAGCATTTACGGATGTGTGGTCCCGAAACATACAAATCCACATCGTCTTGTGCTGGACAGCTGCTTCGGCAATTCTGTAATTTGGAAGATCATGTCACAGTTACGTCCACCTTATGCTATTTGTAAGAGGCAATTACAGAAAGTATTATTGCAACAACATATTTCTACAATACATATCTTAAATGTCTTGAGCGTGTATAAGCGGCCAATGTGTGTAGTTATTGTACGTGAAGAAACGTGAGTAAATAAACTATATACAAAATAAAAAAGCAAATCATGTTTATATTTATAAATAAATGGGCACAGTGGTCAAGGTGAATTGTTATTGAAACACAAAACCATTCGGAGATGACTCGCCTGGGACGTGATTCAAACTTAGGACCTCCTGCCTGTAAAATCACTCATCTGTTCAATCATCTTCCCCTCACAGCAGTTGTTTTGATTTGCCCTTGTAGAGTCACGGAGCCTAGGTATGTTATACCTACCACATTCTGCATTAGTGTTTGTAACCGGTGAGGCTCCACTTCACATTGCCGAGCACGGGGTGCAATTGTGGCATTCGGCTGAAGGACATGAGAGGACCTGTTTCACCAACATCGTCTTATTTTATGAAATGCCAAATGTAGTTTTGAAAACCCGACAGCAATTAAATGTTTCACTCGTTTAAAATGTCATTTCGCTACCCCCTTTTATTCTTTAGTTGCGTCTGAAAGACAGCTATTTAATTTTGTTTGCTCCCGACCCCACTTCCCGTCGATCATAGTGGTTGTTTGACCATACTTCACCACGCTGGATAGTGTCGGTTGGTGAGGTGGGGGGGTGGTGCCCAGGACCGATTCAGATATCAAGTCGGCACCAACATGAGCCGTGGCCGGGAATTGAACTCGGGTCACCGGGTTCATAGAGCAGCGCGCTAAGCACTGTGCTACCACTGCACGGTCGCGTTGTCGTATCAGTATATATTTAATGTCACGATTAATTACATTTTTAAAGGAAAATTGCATTGTGTAGATATTTATTGACGACATATTTATTGGGTGCTGTTGCGTATTGATCGCGGCAGACACGCAGCGCACTTCACCACCACCACCACCCCCACCACTTGCAGGCCAGACCACAGGGCCACTTTGCGTGCCAGGTACTCAGCGGTAGTTCTCTCTCACCGGTTACATCCTCGCTGGATAATTCCCAACTTGTCAAGGATTTTGTGAGGAGGTTTTTTTTTTTTTTAACCCAATTGCCCACTATTCTTCATCCATCCCGTCAATCACTCTCCTCCACCACCTAGTCTGCCAATTAATGCCGACCGCTGGTCAGAATCCGATCCGCCATCCTCCATTATGCAAAGCACAATAATTAGGCTCGAGGCAAAGTTTAATAATTCAGTAACGTCTCTTTCAATGCGACAGTATAACACTTCAACAGCGGTTCTAATGAATAATAGATTTCAAATTGAATTAAGTAACGGCCGTTTTGCTCAAGATGTATTTTAAGGCATGATACTCCTGCATATTTCTGGCAATGGTGCCATCATCTTCATCGCTTTCTTTAAGATACCAAGTTGTCAGGTAGCTGTTCAGGCAGCAGTCTTAATGGGGTTGGAGCTGCCAGGTCCTCATTGTATGGCTGATTTCGAGTCACTTTCATTGCTGAGCGATGCAAGTTGCAGTGCAGCCGATGTGGCTGCACTACAACCACATTGCCTCCTCTGTATTTTTTTGCAATGTTATTGTTTTATGTTATATCTTCACATCTATCAGAACGGGTAATGTGCTTGAGATGTGTGTAATATTATATGAGCACCGTTATTTAATGTCCTGAGTTAAAGTAAAGCGCTGTAAGGTTGGTTTTAGGATGGTTTATTTGGGCTGAAAGGTAGTTCCAAAATCTCGCACGATATATGCAATCAGAAACTTAGTTTTACCTTGAAACAGATCACCGAATGGCTCCGAGCAGGGGTCCCCCCGGGCCGCACAGCAGCAGGAGGTGAGAGCGGTGAGTCCGCGCGTGGCCCGCCCATTATTTTATTATTTACCACTTCCATCCGCGCCTCTTTCCAGCACTGCGCACTCGTCTCAGTCACAGTTTTGGTAAGCCCACAAGCTGACCCTAGCCCAAATGAGGAAAAAACAAACGTCGCTGGAGAGCTTCTTTGAAAAGGGGGAAAGATCCAATGATGAACCACCTCCCCCCGCCCCGGTCCGTGAAAAAAATTGTCTTCCACGAAACCGGTCCCTGGTGCCAAAAAGGTTGGGGGACCGCTGGTTTAGAGAACATACATGTGTTAAAGAAACGAAATTTCTCTTAAGAAAAGTATGTGGGCTTGGTCAGGACACGTGACCAGAAGGGATGAAGCCCGGTGGTCTAGATGAGTGGATGCAGTGGCAGCCGAGGGAGGGAACGCGCCCAAGAGTACGCCCTCTGATGAGATCGAGCAATGAAATCAGTTCGTGTGCAGGTGCTACGTGCATTGCAGGAATTGTGCAAGAAGGTGATGGCTGGAGAAGGTCTTCATCCAGCAGCGGATTGATAATTTTTCCACACCTCCGATTCGCACAGTTGGCTACGTACACTGGGAAAGAAGTTCAGCATACATAGATACATTGCTATTCTCTTCTTGCCGGTGGCGATATGTTCAGGAGGTAAGCGACAATGTCGAGGTCTACTGGCCATGAGAGGGCTTCAGGAAATAGTTCGTGTCATTTTGCTATCCCTCTCCTCCGTTGAGGGAGTACGGACTACAGCGCTTCACTATATGGTCCATAGTTTTTGTTGCATGACCACAATCGTACTACTGCGGCTCGTCTTAAATTTTCCATTTTTGGAGGAGATTCGCGCATCGGCCCGTTGATGTGCTTATATGGTTGATTGGTTACGCCAGTTTCTTTCTTGGAGGAATGTCAAAGCCAGGAGGTGAGATGTTTGAGTCTCAAATGAGGTGTTTATTCTGGATGTTGACATTCTTGATCATGAGTGATGATTATGATGATTGGAATAAACATATTCTTTAAAAAAAAACAATTCTCCTGATTCAATGTACGACGGGTCCGTGTGAGTTATTGTTTTTAACAAAAGGTTGGTTTTATACGACTCACACGTGCTTGTCAGCAGCGACACAGCAACATCATCTCCTTTTGGCATCTCCAATGTGTCTTCTTTGGTTCTTTCGGTAAAGTCACGTAGAATGATAATAAAATAATAAATTGATAAAATAAAATAACACAATAATATTCTCACGACGTTTCGGCCACAACACGACGTTTCGGCCACAACACAAGCGCTGTCCTACCAGACAGTCTCGCCCCCTTCACCTGATGAAGGCCGCTTGTGTTGTGGCCGAAACGTCGTGAGAATATTATTGTGTTATTTTATTTTATCAATTTATTATTTTATTATCATTCTACGTGACTTTACCGAAAGAACCAAAGAAGATGAATCATTGCAGTCACGAAGGCTTTAAATAAAAATCTCCAATGTGGTTTTGAGGATTATTTTGAAGCCAATAAGTAAAAAAACATCAAACCTTGGTTGTTATTTGGTTAAAATGTTGCAATGCATGAAGCAAGCCTGAAGCAAGATTTGATTTCGGTTTAACAAACTTTACAAAAATGTAAATGTATTTGTGATTTTTGGTCAAAACCAACATTCTACTTTGTACGTTCCATTGGTCATGTTTGTTTAGCTGCTAATATTGCCTCATTTGGCTCCCTCGGGCTTACTAATTTGCACAAAATCATAATTACGTTCAAAGCACATTAGTTTATGGTTCCATAAAATCCTCCTAAATCACAAAACACAATTTGCATTATAATTTCTCTAGCCAATGTTGAGTGAAAGTGGAAACTCCTCACATTATGATATCTGCAGGCACTCATCAGGGCCCTGATAACAAACAAATCAATAAATTCCCCCATATAGCCTACACAAACTGTTGGGGTAGTGTTGTGAGTGAGCACCTATGAAGGCTGGCACAGCACACGAGAAGATGGTGTGGCCAGCATCACGCCCAGCCGCTTTTGTATCCCTAATGCTAATGTTTACACACTGCACCAGGTGCATGTAATGCTGAGTCAATCTAGGGGAGGCCCTTGACCAACTCAAATATTCACAACTAATCTTGGCCGTGAGTGGAAATCGAACCCCTCTCACCGGGTTCACAGAGCGGTGCGCTAACCACGATGCTACCGTACAGGACACTCCCATACAACGTGCATCACAACCACGACGGCCACCTAAAATATGGCCCCGTGGTTTGGCAACATTAGCACCTCCGATTAGCACGGTTTGGTTATGTAGGGTGCGAGAGAAGTTCAACATATATACATGCATACATGCTTGTTCAGTGTCAGGGGCATCAATACCTAGCATCTCGGCAGCAAGCTGAGGGATATACGAATGAAGCATATTTAGTCATGGTTTTCAACAGAATGCATGACGGTGAATGTGGAAAACAATTTATTCTATATTACGTACGTTTATGTATAATTGCTCTCATAAAAATGCAAGACAATACAATCTCGTTATATTATAATGTTCCTGCATTGCGTATTTTTTCTGTATCTGACATTCAATTTCTGAGGTCGCCTGAAATAGCCCCTTTGACACAACCACAGTCAAGGTTCCTGGATTTAACGATCGCCCGCATCTCGTTTTACTTACGTTGTAATTTTCCCCAAATGTTATGCCGATTGCGCTATCGGCATCACGGCACGAGACAAAGAGTCCTTTTGGATCTCTCTCGCCGAGCGGTTCAAACCTTCGTGTTCGAAAATTGCCCACAGAAGTGGATATCGCAGAGCTCCCTCTGCAATCCCTTCTCGTGACCTCTGGTCCACACACAGCAGAGGGCAGAACTCCTCGCTCGTTTTGCATGCGACAGTGGGGTTTTAATTCTCAGAGCTGAAATGAACGCCACATTAAGTCCACAACTGAATTTAATGTGCAGGGGGGTTTTTCGTGATCACTGGTGACCGGGCTATGACCATCAACTTACTATACTTGAGGACCCCGTTTAATCAGTGTTCAATCTCAGGGCCTGAGCAGACCAGCTCAGCTCTCTGAGCTGGCATTGCATCTAAAATTTAATTTGGATGGTCCCCTGATAGATGTTATATCGAGGTTCCACTCTGCTGTTACTGAATTTGGAACTACCATGTATATCTATGGTGTAAGACGCAATTAAATCTAATGATTTAAACAGTGAATGGCAGTGATATCAGAACCGAACCAGTCCAACCTCCCAACCCATCGCCGCCCCCCACCCATTCCATCGACCCGCACTCACCAGCGTGGTAAAGTATGGTCAAGCGACTCCCATGATCAACACAGTGTGGGGGAGCCTTCATCCAGCAGTGTATGATTATAAAATATATGTAAATTGGTGTTATTTATTTAGGACCACGCAAATAAATGCAGGTTGGCCCTTACACATTTTCCTTTTTATTGCGATATCATTTCTCTGCGATTCATTTTTGCAGAATTTTCACAATGACCTAATCAAATGCTGCATTGTGAAAGTGTACGAACAAAATTAAACAGCTTCCACAAGCTTCACTGCCCAGCGTGTGGTGAAGTACGATCAAACAAACTCCCAGGATCGGCATGGCATTGTGAGTCGTTGTTTAGTCCGCCAAAGGTAACGGAAAGGATTCTTCAAAGTAAAACTTGCTCAACGTGAGGTCTTGTTGGAGAATTGCATGCCGACGTTGTTCGTTTGCATTTGCAATGGTCTTGCTACATTTCCATCTCACACTTACCTCCTCATTTGCGGTTTTGAAAGCTGCCCCTGTGCCCTTGGTGCCGTTCGTGAGTACGTGTTAATTATAGAAATTATAATAAGTAAATGAAACGCTGGCTACAGGCCCTGCAGCGGCTTGTTGAAATGATTATTATAATGAAATCATTAAGAATGAGATTTACTTCACCAGTTCAATCATGCCTACAGGAGAGTTTAGCCTTTACCAATAGCCAATTGCAGCCCCAGCAAATATGAATGCGAATGCTCACAACATTATTGACCTGGCACTTCTGACCATGCTCAATCACTAAACGAGACCTGTTTTGTACAATCTACAATTTATTTTAATTAGTAACATATAGGGATAATTAAAGCAAAACTATACATTGAAATGGGCAAAATGTAAAGCAGTTAATATAAGTTTATATGTAAAAAAGGGTGTTGTTTTTTTTACAAATATTTTAATATATTAATTGTTGCATGGAAAGCGATACAATGTGACCTACACTTTAAGTCTGTACACTGCAAGCAAATGTTTCTTTAAAAAAACTTATTCTAAATGTTAAACTTGCAGTAAAATTTAACTCGAAATAACAAAAATACAGGCGCAGTAACGTTTATAAAGACAACCTATGAATCACTTTTGTTCAAAATAAATTTGTACATTTGTTTCTTAATCCGCCAATGCCTACTTTATTTTGACACACAAAGTGGCTTAAAATAATTAGATAATGTGATAATGACTAAGCTTACAAAGTGAATATCATAAAACATAATTATTTACAGTGTGGCTTCATTACGCTTGTTGTATCTAAGTAGCCCATTTAATTTGCTCGTTTGTTTGTGTTAGCTTTGCCGCCGCGCTGCGTATTTGCCAGCCTCTGTTTAGCCTCTGGAGACTTCATCAGGCAGCGAAGCTTGCGCCTTGCGACCGTGCCGGGGTCCAGACAGCCATGCCGCCAGCATTCCAGCCACATGGCAGACATGCAAATTGAGCGGCTCATTAAGAAAATAAACATCGTTAAACAGCTCCAAAAAATTTGGCTGTGGCGTAGCTTATATCCTGAGCTCCCGTGCGGCTCCAGAAGCGGTCTCCGCTGAACAATTAAGCGATTTGCGCGAGAGCGAAAGGGGCAGTGAGGGGAGTCTGGATTGTAGCCTCGGGGCAACCAGTACACGCACAACCTTTGCCTGGGGCAACGTGTACAAGGGGGTGAGGAGGGGCGGTGTCGATCCAGGGCTCACATTTGATTTCCTGGCTTAAACTGGTCATGGTGAATAGCACGACCCTCGTGGCTCAATGGGATAGATAGCGGTCGCGTTTGCAGGGTAATCTGGTGATTATCGGGGAGATTTGGCGTTGAAGGCGATGGAGTGCGGCGATGTTCGCGTGCGATTTTTTGGGAGTGTTTTTCGGACGTCCATGATTTTGTCGGCATCACAGTTTCTAAGGGTTGCAATGAAATGTGATTGGCGAATATTTTACGTAAAATAATGGGGAGAGACTGCATTTAAATGTGGGCACGGTGTGAATGGGCATTCTGGCATGATGCATGGAGGTACCACCTTGTCTGGCTTGCGGTTTGTGCTCGTGTACGTGCAATTTATGCAAGGCTTGGTGTCGAGTTTAACTACGTACTGTGTTTACGAGAGAACACTTGGTTATTTCTTTTTATTAGAAACATTAACAACAGAAACAGTGGGAGTGCTTTGACCGCTGTGGCTGAGTGAATGGATATGCTGTGAAACACTGAAATAAAAGACTCCCAAGAACATAAAAAGTGTTTTGAATATTATTTACATAAATTGACATACGGACCGAGACAAAATACCACAGTGAATACAGCTGTGGTGTATTTAAAAACAAGAAGAATGGAAGGCAGAAAACCATGGCAGAGAACCACACCTGGGAGAAATACCAAGTGCCCAAACAGTGATGTCACTATATTCTTGGTTCTTTCGGTAAAGTCACGTAGAAGGAAAACAATAAAATAATAAAAATATAAAATAATAAAATTCCCACGACGTTTCGACTGCAACACAAGAAATCATCATTGTGATGTCACTGCCAACAATAACGTCGGGAAAGCTATCGTGAAAAATGAAAAAGCCCCCAAATCACCAAGCATATCCAAACACGGACGATTGGATTTGTCACCAAGGTGGATGGAATGGGACAGAAGCATGGGAAATTATAACTAGAATGGTTGTCTCTAGGGTGATAAACGAAACTCGGGAGAGAACATTGGAGGAGGGACTCTTTGGATGGTGGTCTCATCGGGATATATGTGACGACACCAGGAACTGAGACACCACTTCTGGAGAATTCTGAAGTGGCGAGTCGATGAGTTGATCCTGCGAGCGAGACAATTAAACTGCAAATTCCATCTCTGACGGTTCCAACTGCTGAAGATGAGACGGGAGGAATTCATCAGTTGCTATGAAGAGACGACTCGTCAGGGAAGACTTCATATGGCATCATGGTTGGTGGAGTGACCTGGATGCCTACAGCACCCAGCAAGGAATGTACCCACAGAAGATAAGAGCACATACAAACAAGCAACGAGGGGACTCATAGCCTATTTCGTGTTCCAAGCAGCCGGACAGCTGTAATGCAATTTTGGGAATGACATAAGAACTGCGTAGGTTTTTGTGGTTCTATTGTATAAATCTCCGATGTATTTTCGGGTTGTACCGCGAATTGGTTGGCACGCCTGTAATACATACCTTTGGAGGTGAGGGTTGGTAAATGGGAAACTCTCTTTCCGTGGCCATCGAGGTGCCATACCCTGACTCCCCCAGAGAAGGCAGGACAGCAAGTGGGCTAATAACTATGTTTCCATCTGTATGGGGATAGTGTGTTTCCCCCTCATGCGCGAGGGTTTTCTCCAGGTGCTTCGGTTTCCTCCCACGTGTATAATTGTCTGAACACATCTTAAAATAAAAATCCAATGCAGGATCCTCCTGCAAAAGAGTCCCTACGACTCAATGTGGCATTCTTGGATAAATAAGCAAAATTAATATGGTGATTACCAGGATAATTAGTGAAGAGAATGGGGCGTAGTGATGTTGTGCAGATTTGAGAGTGTTAATCGGACAGCCATGATTTTGCCGATATAGCACTTTATACTTTATTGATATTTTACATAAATTAAAGGTATAACTGTCTTGAAATGGAGGTATGGAATGTGCTAATATTTGAAAATATGGAAATATACTAGGGACGGTTTGGTCTGGCGTGAAGTGAATGGTGCACAGGCAAGAGATGCACTCCCTGGTGTTGGGTCCAGCTGGTGTGTTAACAAGAAAACTGTTGCCAGTTGCGTGTTTTTGTTCAAGTGAAGCATTTAGCAGCAAAGAAAAGTGGTAGCAGTTTTTTTTTATGAGCAGTTTTGAAATAAGACAGCGAGTAGATTTATTGTGATACACCCTGAAATCAAAGAATACCTTGAGTGCATCAAAAACTTAGTTAAATCATATATATATGAACATACAACCCGGGGAAAAACATGGTAAAATAGTATTTAACCCGTTTCCAGTGACCAACATAGCAGCACAGCACACGATGGCTGTGTGACTGCAGACCGATCCGTGCTGCTCACCCACCTGAGACACAGCAGAGCTGCGTGACAGCTGTAACACATCCAAACAACAGAGAGGGATTATAGAACTGGTCATACAAAAAAACAATTAAATATGTAAAGTGACAAATAGTTCATGTAGGTTATATTGAAAATGCTCAACTAGAAATGCACTGCATAACTACGTCATTATCCCTTAAATAAGGGAAAGTTACCAGAACCATTATAAGGCAGTCGACAATTACCAAATGGGCCAGTGCGTTTGTTGATACTCATCTGTGTTCGGGGATGCTTTTTTGTTCTGTCCTTTTGATGATCGTCTTTATCCATTCCCACTGCTCTCTCCACAATCTGTGTTTAAATCAGATGCATGGCATGCCCATAAAGCCCCCATATCATTTTGGATGGAATAACATATTGAAAACGGCTAATGTTGCATGTCACATTTCACTGTCCATCACTCACTTTTTCCTTTTTATTTTATTACGGCCAATAAATCAGCTGCACCCTGTCGTTTGTGGAATAAATCAGGTCAAGGGATGTTTAATTCTGCAGTGCTTTAAATCCTTTATAGTACTAAAAATAAATACGAGGAGACCGTCTCCACTGCTCGTCGTTGGTGTAAATGTACAAGAACTCGAATTAAAGTTCTCTGTTTTGAGGTCCATTTTGATGCTGAGAGTATTTATTTCCACCCATCTCTAAAGGAGGCATTTCAGGAAGGGCCTTGCTTGCCTCGGGAGAAGACTGTAATGGTCTCTTCAGTGTGAAACATCTGGATACGCGATGCGTCAAAAACGAATTGCGCCACAAAACTCACTGGGCTGGGGCATTCCAGGTCATTGCAAGTGGATTGAAAATAAGCAGGAAGATGCAGGGGTGGTTTTTTTCGTATGTCCTTTTTTTGTTGAGGGGGACCTTCAGAAGTTTAACAACCTTGTATACTTGCGAGGGTGCCTGTCCAAAGTGAATACATTCACTCCACAGAAATGATAGACTGGAGATTTCGTAGATTTTTTTTCGTGTGGAGCAATAGCACAGACAAAAAAATAGAATTTGTTACACTAACGGCACACGTTGGTCCTAAAAACAAAGCAGGCAGGGTCAACAAATCAGAGCCCTCAAGCCTCAAGCTTTCGGCGCCAGACTTGCGTATTTAGCGTGTTTTTAGCTTTCTCGGCAGCAGTGGCAAATCTAAAGCACTTCACATGATCGGTCCTGAGTAAATTGCCTATATAGACATTTCCACATCTCCAGGCATGAAATAGGCACGTAACAATTGAGCCCTGACCACAATTTAAAGCTTTGGATCGGAGAACAAATACATATAATAGAGATCATATTGACTGTTAAGGAAGTAAGGGTGTTTGGGCAAGACACATCACTAGTAGGTGATGGCTGATGGTCGATGCCGACAATGGAATGGCAGCCCAAAGGAGGGAATACTCCTGAGAGGATGACCATCACAGAGATGGAGCAATGAGATCAATAAATGTGTGGGAGCTCTATGCATTGTTGCATTACGAGACCACAAAAGAATGGCAACGACTTGGCGAGGCTCGAATCCAACTGGGTGGCCCAAAAGTCAGGACACGCTGTTATTTTATTGATTTTAACAAATCACATGTGGTCATTCCATTTATTTTAACAAAGGTTCAAACTGACTTCCATTACATTAATGTGCAGATAAATTATCTTTGGAAATGAATGTAGGACTTTTCTAAGATTACTGGTGTCACCTTTGAACATTCAGCAATTGTTTCGTCTCAAGTCATTCAGGGCTCTCAGTCGAGTTTTGTAAATTACTGATTTGAGGTGGTTCCACAAGGAAGAAGAAAAATAAACATCAATAATTTAAATAAATAAAATAGTAACTGAAAGAATAAACAATTAAAATGTTGTAATGCCAATGTTAAAATAGATTAAATAACCATGTGCCCTGACATTTGGGCCACCCTGTATGTTGTTGTACTTAGGCAAACAGAGCAAATAAAAATGTATAAGTGAGAAAGAAACAAATCGAGAAACAATATAAAGGACACGGTAAAAGTGAGACGTAAATACAACAAATATTAATTAAATAAATCGCCACTCCAAATCAATAAAAGTAATCCAATCGCTGGCGTAGATTCATCCTTAAGATTCCCATGATACTGCATTTGAATTATAACTGTGGATGTGGCAAGTTAGCTTCTTACCACTGCATTGCATGTATATGAACACACATATTTACACCCGTTTATTTTCTTTGCCTTTGCTCGTTCCAATCAGACCTTGAAAACAGTATCAGAATATTTAATTATACTGAAGGAATTGGATGAGCTATAAAGCTCTCTTTCACAGATGTCCAGGAGCATGGATATTTCTTTGATGGGGAACCACCATGCATAAAAAAACAGGTGTTGTGGATAGTGCAAAAAATCCATTGTTGTTCTGTCCGCCACCACCTTCACCAACCTACAATGACCGGTATGGTCAAACATCCCCTTGCACGACATGGGGGAGGCCCTCATCCAGCAGTGGATTGAAAAACGAGCAGCACAGTACGAACATGTATAATTTTATGGTGTGTGCGTGACAAGCATTCGCCGTCTTTGCTTCTTAGAATAATGTGGGCTACCTTTCACAATCGTTGTGCTGTGTTGCGTTTGTCCTCGCTTGTTTTTGCAGTGTATGTAATTGGTTTAATTGGATTTGTTTCAACATCCATTCTTGTAGAATATACAATAACGTCACATTAAATATCATCACTGTGGAGATCAACATCGGCAACAATAAGTTAGGAAGTAAATATAGCACAGAGTCTATTGTGATGAAGTTTGTTAAAACGATTAAGTTGCTTGGGCAGCGTGCACTTCATACATGTATAGTACCTGATTATTACGAGAGCATAGCCTTGGGTACTGTCAGCACATTTTAATAAAACGCTGCGATTAATAATTTGTGATTATGAATGAAATAGAAAAAAGTATATCAAGATAATTATTCTGTCACTGCAAAGAGAGGGATTTTTTTGCATAGTTGGGAGGCAGAGTGGTGTGTTGGTAACACTTGTGCCTCACAGCAAGAACGGTCTGGATTCAATTCCTGACTTAAGCACCATTCTGTGTCGAGGTTGTACGTTGTCTCTCCCCTAGTTGTGAATGGGGTTTCACCAGGTTTGCCCGTTTCCTCCCGTAATACATTTTTATTTAGTTTTATTAGTATTGGTCACTATATCCCAATGCAAAAACTTGCAGGACCCTCCTCAAAAAAAGTGTCTTGAGCCTCAGTGAGGCCATCCTGGGTTAACAAGTGAAATAATAAATAATAATCTAGATCTTCTTTGGTTCTTTCGGTAATAAATTGAAATGTTATTTTATTTTATCAATTTATTATTTTATTCTCATTCTACGTGACTTCACCGAAAGAACCAAAGAAGATGAATCCTTGCAGTCACGAAAGCTTTAAATCGAAATAATCTAGATGTGCTAATTCAGATGCGTGTTTGAATTTTGAAACATTTCTGATAAATAAAAATGTGTAAATGTTTTACTTAAAACTTTCGTGACTGCAGGAATTAATATGCTCTCATTCTTTCAGTAAAGTCACGTAGATAGAAAAATAATAATAAAATAAAGTATTTTTTTACGAATATATAAAAAACACTAATGTAGACTGTAGCCTGGTTCTTAATCGGAGTGAGTGTGTAGTGACATCGCTGGATGTCACCATGCTGTGGGTGCAGTACCGGCACTAAAGGGGCATGGTGTGCGTGGAGCGACATCGCTGGATGGCACCATGCTGTAAGTGCAGTGCCGGTCCTCGAGGGCATGGCGTGTGTGTGCCAACCTAAGAGAGAGGTCGGGTAAGGACATGGCACTTTGGATGACTCGAAAGGACACGTGACCGATTTGAATGACAGGGGTCCCAAGAGGGGGCGAGGAGGGTCACGTGATTGGAACCCAGGTTCTTCCCGATGGTTCTGGAAGGGGGGCGTGGCCAAGGGTGGAGCCGGCCATGCCGCAGAGAATATAAGCCGAGTCCCGAGAGGGATCGGGGTTGTCCGTCCCGGGAAAGAAACCCTTTGTCTGCGATCTCCGTTCTACGAGTCTTCGAGCTCATGGACCCGGGCAGTATGTTGTTGGTCCCGGGTCCATAGTAAATAGTTACTCAAGTAACCAGTGTAGTTAGCCATGGTGGTCACCACCCTAGGTCGTTGTGTTGTTAAGAGTGAAGTCACCCCATTGTGTTGGAACTAAATAAATGCGCTGCCTCCAAGTCTAAGAGTGTGACTCAGTTGAACCCACTACAAGTGTACTGGCAGTCTATAATGTAGACTGATACAATGGTTATTAAGCTGGGAGAGTGTACTGGCAGTCTATAATGTAGACTGTAACCCAGTTCTTAACCTCAGTGAGCGTACTGGCAGTCTATAATGTAGACTGTAGCCTGGTTTTTAAGAGTGAGTGGACTGGCAGTCTATAATGTTGACTTATTCCTGGGTCTTTTGGTAATAAAAATTAAATATAAAATAAACAAAAAACACGACATTTCGATCACAATACAAGTGATCGTCTTCAGGAGGAAAGAGGGGGAAAGTCACCGAAGGCAACCGTTTATAAAGGTTTCAAAAATGGGCGTGGCACAAGCACTCCGGCGGCGCAACGAAGTGGGCGGGGCATATGTGCCCTGGGGTCAGAGAACACCAATGTGAAGCACGGAACATGCAGTGCCACAAAACGTCAGTGTCTGAACTAAGTGGGCGGGGCACATGTGCCCTGGGGTAAGATAACAAGAAAGATAACAATAAAACGATACAAATTAAGTCATGACTTGATCTGTGCTCCCTTTTATTTCTATCTATGTGACTTTACCGAAAGAACCAAAGAATATGTATGTTGATGATAGGTAGTAATGATAAGTAGAAGTTACCGCGTAATATTATGCACAGATAAATAAATATCTTGAAAAAGTTAATGGATATATTTTGACAATTAAAATGGCAAAATTATATCACTCACTGTATTCTATTTAACTGTAAAAGGTATTACTACAGTCTGTAAAATAAAACAAAATATTTGGTGAGACTGGGTTGGCAGAATTAAAAAAACTCACATTCATCAATACTCTCTGTAGAGTTGACAATGCAAACCTCAATTTTTGTACTATATGTATACTTATCATGAAGTGCTTCTATGTAGAACTCGCCTTATATGAGGGTTTTTCAAAGTTAAACTACACCTTTCCTAGATACCTGTAAATAACGAGATTGTGTGCAGTGATATATTGGTAGTAGGGTTGCCACATGTCCTGTTTTGGATGTGTGTACATTGGTAATTCATTTTGATGAGGAATCTGGCCAAAATACATAACCTACTAAATTATAAAAGGCAAACTTTTATGTATAAAAAATAAGAATAGGTTTTACCCTTTTTCAATAAAACAGGTATTAAGATCTTCGAACACAAAATAGAAAACTTTTTGCAAGGATTGGTGTAGGCCAATTAGTTTCATAGACAATGCATATATTTCCAGAACATGTGTTTTTTGCATGTTCATCACAAGTACGTGTGGTGAATGCAGACTTTTTTCCTTGCAAAAGGTTTCTATTTGGTGTTTGAATATCTTAACACCTGTTTTATTGCCAGAAAGGGTAAAACCTCTTCTTATTTTTCAAACTTTTATTGAACTTGTACTGGGTGTGAATCAGGATCATTTGCGTACATATTTGTCACAGCAGCGCTGCTCACATGTGCAATCGGGCCGTTCTCATTGCCAACGGCATTCTTAAAATGTCTACCTTCCCATAGCAGAAGTCAGCCTTCACATAACGATGAGCAGTGTTAGTTAAAAACATTCAACCCACATTATTAGTATTATTATTTGCTGTTTATTCATCAGTGTGACGTATGTCATGTACCTAGCAAGGTAATGACAAAGAGCAACAAACTCCTGTGAGGGGACACTTATCTCATCGTTGTACAACAGAAACACTACCAGCACGGTATCCAGCAGATGGCAATACAGCAAGTGCGTTCAAGAACCTGCGTGCATGAGTAGTGTCACCTTGTTTGCACGGTGTGTGTCCTCAAAGTTAATTGGTTTCCTCTCCACGTGAAAAACACCACTTGAACTGGAATTCGACAAACATCCTACTGCAATTATACGAAGGACGTAAGTCTGAGCATTTTTTATTTATCGCGCACCCTGATTAGTCCAGTCCATCACCAATGCGCACACATCACACGTGTAAACTCTTTGGAAAGAAACACTGTTTTAAGTGGCTTGAAAAACTGGCTCGAACTCAGGGATGGATCCAGAATGCGAGCTGTTAACTCGACCCAGGTCTTCCGACCGGAGACCCTTAAACCGCACTGGCGCGTAATACTGTACCGTGGTCTGTTTCCCTTGTGAAAATAAAGGAACATATTTGTCCATCGGCCAATGTTACCATATGAATCTCTTCCCGTAGCATATATGGTATGCTTAGTTTTGATTTGTTTAAGTCTCGTCCGGAGGGTGCAACTAAAAACACTCGTTGCAAATGAACTGACCCTCCTGGAAAAGAGTTCAATGGCTTAGTGAGACTTCTGAATGTCAGTGACATAATTATTCTATCACAATGATATACTGTATGTTCTTCAGAATCTGAAAGGCTCTATAATATAGGGGTTTTTTGGGGTTAGATCGCGTACATATAAATGTCGTTAAACCCGCCATCACCCAACACAGCCAGTTAGTAAGGTTTGTCAAGTATACAGAACAATGGCAATTTGTTACTAGTTTAGTGAGTCATTCTGAAACACTATTTAGGAGGCAACCACATTTATTTCACACTTACGTAACACCGTTACACACGGGTCTAAATACACCTATTCTCACTCTTGTTACGCATAGGACTACAACACACCTATTCTCACTTTGTTACGGGACAATCTACAATCGGGTCAGCGCAGCCATGTGCTGCCTGCCCACGATGTCGAAGACGGGGTCGAAGACGTAGCACTTGGGTTCCTCTTCACACTAGACAGCCCGGATCTGTGATCGGGAGGCTTCCCTTTTATCCCTTTCGGCGCGACCTGGCTCCACCCTCGGCCGCGCCCTAAGTCTAGAATCTTCCCGACGGTTCCAGGCTACACCGCACCTGTCCCCTCTCTGGCTCCAGCTTCAACGACGCCTCAATCGAGAATTCTCTAGACGTACTCAGCTACTCCTCCCCCCCGTGCCCCCTCGTTCACCTTTGGCCCACATGACACGTCCTCACATAGCCCCTACCACCAGCCGCCCCCCCACCACACTCTTACAGTGGCGTACTGTCGGTAGGACTCGTCAGGATTCCTCCTGCAGGCACCCAGTACCATGCCCCTAGTGGCCTACTGCGTGGTACTGCATTGTGTGTTCGCCTCTGCACCTGTTTCACACCACTTGGCGCTACGCGCCGTAGTGATCCATTTAATATCACTACAATAGTACAGCACCGCGGTGTGTCGGAGAGCAAATGTTGTGGCGGGTTTAACGACGCATTTATGTTTACGCGATCTAACCCCCACAAACAAAACCCTATATTATGGATATTGGTCGCGAAAGCCTACGTGTTGAACTGCAAGGCTCTCCTAACGTCAAAGTTGTATTCATATTACGCTGCTCAGACCCGGGGACATTTAACATTACAGCAGCTGTATCATACAAAAAAAACATTCATCATAATCTGCAATTGCCTCTCAATCGCAAAAAAACATTCCTGCCATTGTTAACACGACCGGTTGGTAAACCCATTCGCCCGCCTTCCGCGTCCACAACCTGTCCTTTTAACTCTGTGCGCCGCGAGATACGAGACGGAGTACGCCGCTAGCACGGATTCCGGAGCGCCGTGGAGTTTCTCTCCTCCCCCCACCCACCACCCCACCCCCGTACGCAGAGCGCGAGCGTGGACGATCGCGCGCGCTCCGTCGCCAGTCACCGAGGACGATGGCCGAGTCCGCGTTTTGCGAGCGGCTCTCTGCGGGTCTCCACGTCACCCCCCACCCCACCACCACTTCTGGACACGGCGTGTACGCGCGTGTGTCTGCGTGTGTGTGTCTGTGCGTGCGTGTTGTGTGTATGTGTGTTGTTACCCTTAGCTTATTCCAGCAAAGTTGTTTACCGGGCTAAGCTGTGCGGTGGCCGATAAACCGCCGATGGGTTTCTGCGCTTGTGGGTTCAACAACAATAACAAGAAGGAGAGCCGCAGCGGTAACGATAGCACCACGCATCATGATCATCACCACCACCACCTCGCCGCGTGTATACACGTACAGTGCACGTGCGTGTGGCGAGTTGAGTTTCAAATTGGCCATTCGCTGGGCAAGCGATTTAAGCGTCCGGCCCTTGTGTTTTTTTGGGGGGTGTTTACCGCCAAACGTGGCTGTGTTCGCGGCCACGTCAGCGCTACTTTTACCGATAGCTTGTGTGTGTGTGTTGTTTCTTGTGGTGCGAGAGCGACCGAGGGTCGTCGGGGGTAGACCCGGAAACGCGTACAGTGCGCGGCGTGCTCGCTGCTGCGGCGCTGAGGGGAGCGGTGAGCGACACGCCACGAACCCGGCAGGCCGAGTTCGACTCCCGCTCACGGCCTCCCAACACCTCACCCATGAGTCGATACCGCCTCAAATAGGTAGAGCTGGTACAGCGGTGTTTTAAAACATCGCCACTTGGGGAGACGAAGGCGGCCGGGCGTGGTGGTGGTGGCCACCCACCCGTTCGTGTGCCACAGTGCCGGGTAGCCTTCATAGGTGCTGCTACTCGCCGACAGCACTTGCCCGAACAGTGTTACAAGGCTACACGGGGTGGGGGGAATCTTTGTCTTTGTAGTTGTCACCCGAGTGTCATAAATATGTCATTCGTCATCATCATTGTCACAATCAGCCATGGCCATCCGCTGCTGGATGAAGGCATTTCTCCAGGCCGTCGCGGTCTTGTCCACGACAGGTTACACAATTAAACTTGAGTACTGTACCACAATACACATTGCGTGGTTTCATAGTTTGTGGTGGAGCGAGGTTGACTCGCTTTTTGCCAACGAAGAAAGTTGTCAATTCTAGATTTAAAGCTTTCGTGACTGCTAGGATCCATACTCTTTGGTTCTATTGGGTAAAGTCACCTACGTGACTTTACCCAATAGAACCAAAGAGAAAGAAAGTTGTCCTTTAGCCCAGATCGAATGACAATTCCTGATGTGTCTTAAGAAAGTTTCAAGGGACCTTTTTTTGTATTATGAAGTGGTCCTGTAAATGGGAGTAACGGGGTAATACCCTGAGGTTTGGGTATATTTATCTTGGGGAAACCTCACTAAGTCTTTCGTTGGAGCCATACAGACGGGTTCCCTAAGCCCTTTTTTGCTCTGTCGTGCTCTATAGCCACCTTGCAACCCCCCAGAGAAGGTTTGAAAGTTTGACAAATGTTATTTTTCGTCTCCCCCCTCCTCTTTTCCGAACATAGATGGACTCGTCCATCTGAACAAACTCTCAAATCGCTCTCCGTGGTGCTGACGTTAAAAATAAAAACGCCACTTTTTTCAAATTTTCTTGCTGTGGTTTTCGCACCTGATGATGATTGCTGCTTGTGTTGCAGTCGAAACGTCGTGAGAATTTTATTGTTTTATATTTTTATTGTTTCCCTTCTACGTGACTTTACCGAAAGAACCAATAATATTTGACAAATGTAGTTAGGGGCCGTCCATAAATGACGTCACGCACCTAGAGGGGGAAGGGGGGTTAGACATTTGTGACGATGGGGGGTGGTTTGAGAAATGTGACGTCACATCAAAATGCGCAACTTTAAATAAATATAGACAACACGTTCTACTTAATTAAATAGACTTTTTAATAAATGTTTTCTCCTACAACATCAGAGTGCAGCGTCACATTAAATACGCACTACAATGACAATAGTTTAAAGCGATTTGAAGCATGTTTTATATTTTGGGGGGGGGGGCAGAGCTTTGTGATGTCATATTTGAGGGGGGGGGTCTGACTTTTTGTGACCCCGTGTGACGAGGGGGGGGGGGTGAAAAATCGCGTGATGTCATTTATGGACCGCCCCTTAGTTGGGCGATTAAAACAAGAATAAATATCGCATTGAATGATAGCACCTTTAGTTGCTTCCATTAAGCGTAACGCGTGAATTGAAAAACCATTGATTTTTGCACACCCAATGCGTTTGCACGTGTCGTTAGATTAATTGATATCAATCGATGCATCTCTCCACCCCTCGAGTCACTGTGCTGTAGAAGTGACCGCAGACGAAGCAGCTTGTAAGTTTGGAATAGGATGTGGCAGGAAGGTTTTGCAGATGTTATTGTGAGGTCGTTGTGCTGTGAATGAGTAGGACACGCGTGCAGAATTGTGGACAGGGCAGATTATGAGAGAGCCATCGGGAGGAGGAGGAGGCAAGAGAGTCTGTGAGAAAGAAAGCCCTAAAGCCACTATGATGGACTGTACAAAAGTAGTCTTTGAAGGATGGGGAGACGGTGACTTAATGAGAAGACCTCAAGCCAGACGGCGCGTGTTGATGGGAGTAACAGCAGATCTTGGGAGGTCGGGTGTGCAGCATTGTTGCAGGTTCTCGTGGAGACCGTGGTGTCAATAATTTGCATTGGGACCTTTTCATACACATCCACAACCAATCCCCTGTTTAGACTAAATTGTTCAGTTATGCAGGTGATTTTACGACTTACGAGCACCTATTAAGGCAGTAAAATAAACACATTTTGGATAAGTGCGACTAAAGCTTTGTCTCCGAGTCCCAATTCTGATCTCGCCACTTAGTTTTAGTCAGCAAAATAAGCCTACAGTACTGTTATTACATCACAGGATTGGGAGGCCGCAGCTTAGAGAGGCTTTCATTCACCGGTGGATTGATGATACAATTTAGACCGCTACTTTGTGGAAAATCAACAATAGTTGTGCTGTGCATAGACGAAGTCCTGCCATAGAAACACGGAATTCACTCCACTTGCTAAGCACTGCCATAAGATTTAAGCAAAAACATTGCCCAATGCTCATTTACAGACGAGGGACAATCACATATACGGTGTTACAAATTTTATATAGTTATAGTTCCACACATATCTCAGTCGCGTAGTACTTAGCATTGGAAGTAACCAGTCCCTGCTACCATGTATGAAATGTAGTGTTTAATTATGTTCACATTAAAGGGTTCCTGGCTCAGAATCGCTGACAATCAGTCATTCTTGGGTATAAATACACGGCCATACAAATGCCGCTCGTTGTTCCCCCACCCCACACATCTTGAACTCATATAGGTGTGCTCATATGAGAAATTAACATCATTGAAGTTTCATCAGTGTCCCTTGAGAGGGTAAAAGCACAATGTGGAACAAGACACCAGCAAGCACGTCCCTGCACTGCCACATGTAATTGGGATTTCGTCAAAATTTACTCCATTGATAACTTTGCACTCAGAGTTGAAATGACGGTGGCATGTTCGTGTCTTTTCCCATTTTTTTTATTCTTCTAACTTTTTTACATCAGTCGTGAATTAACGCTGACAATGTTATTGTGCAACAATATCGCACGTCACGATACCGAGGGTAGGGGTTTTATAGTGAGAATGGGAGCTAAAATATTTGCAGCCATGCAGTACTTCAAGGGTTGTGGGGTTATTGTTTGCGTACAAATTCCAAAATTAGTACTGTACCTTAATTTTATTTTACTATACAGTACGTATATTTTAATTTTAAAGGGTAAGTTTACGTGGCATAAATGAGAGTGGGCAAGATGAATTAATAATTTTAATGCATTTCTGCCCTCTAATTCTATATATTTTTTATTATTGTGCTCGTTTGCATAATGTGATATTTTGTCACTTGCCAGTCTTAATTTAATGTCAGTAAACCCATGTTGTATTACAGATACAGCCATTTTTAAAAAGTTAAATCCCTATTGTCTTAATCCTTGGTAGCATTGGTCTCCACGGTCATTTTTTTTACCGTGTAACATGTGGATGCTAACGTTGATATCGGGAGCATCTCCTAAGCATGTATCATCATGATTAATGATCAGCTCCTATTAAACTAATTAAGAATAAATTGCCCGTGCTTGAACTCGATAAACATGCAGCAGTTGACTAATCGCAAGTTAATGCACTGCATATTTGCAGTTAACATTGCATGCCATAAGCATCAGATGTTAAAACTATCGTCGCAAGCATAGGGTTTAAAAAAAAAACACAATAAATTAGAACAGAGCTTGCAGGTGCACAATTTACAATTGTCATCCTTGCCGGCATGTAAATTCCATTGGCTGTGTGAAATAGTTTTGTAATATATAGGTCGTTTTTTTTTTGCAATTGCATAAGGCCTTTCAGGAGTTCATCTTCTTGGTTCTTTCGGTAAAGTCACCACGTAGAATGGAAATAAAACAATAAAAATAAAACATAATAAAATAAAATTCTCACGACGTTTCGGCCACAACACAAGTAGCCTTCTTCAGGTGAAGAAACAGGACTGTCCAGAAGACAGCGCTTGAGTGAACACTGCCAAGCATGGACTGCGTCTTTTAGCTGGGTAACATGCTAATTCATATGTTAATTCCGCCCACAGCTTAAAAGACGCGGTCCATGCTTGGCAGTGTTCACTCAAGCGCTGTCTTCTGGACAGTCCTGTTTCTTCACCTGAAGAAGGCTACTTGTATTCTTGGTTCTTTCGGTAAAGTCACGTAGAAGGGAAACAAAATAATAAAAATATAAAACAATAAAATTATCACGACGAAACTTGTGTTGTGGCCGAAACGTCGTGAGAATTTTATTTTATTATGTTTTATTTTTATTATTTTATTTCCATTCTACATAACTTTACCGAAAGAACCAAGAAGATGAATCCCAGCAGTCACGAAAGCTTTAAATCCAAAAGCCTTTCAGGAGGTTAGCACATGGAGTTTAAAGGAATATATCTATATAGTACAACGTACAGCACTATGCAGTGTTCTTTATATGGTGCAGTATAAAGGTTATGATACATTTGATCCCCATTAATGTTGATTGTTAATTAATCGAAACGCTTGTGTAAAATCGGTGTTTTCCTATTCGTATATACAGGGTGTTTCAAGAAGATGGACTCAATTTCAAAGCAGTATATTTCACGATGGCAACATGTTACAATTACACAAAAAGTTACAAACGGTTTAATGAATTATCAAGTTTTACTAACCATTTTATAAATGCTCTATGTGCTCTCCACCTGCTGTACGGACAACATCGAGACGATAGTTGAATTCGTCCCAAACGCCTCTCAAAGTGTCTTCTTCAACTGAAGTCACCGCTGCCGTGATTCTGTTTTTGAGGTCATCCAGATTAGTCGCTAATGGTGGCACAAAAACACGGTCTTTGACGTATCCCCACAAGAAAAAGTCGCAGGGTGTGATGTCTGGGGATCTTGGGGGCCAAGAGTGTAGCACCAAGTCTTGGGGTCCCGTGCGACCTATCCAACGTTGAGGCAGTGTTGTCTTGTGAATGACTGAGGCTAGGGGCTGTTTGTGCGCTGGGAGAGGCATCTAGCGGTTATTTTAAACTCTTATGCCCCGCCCTCTCTATGGCCCGCCCTCTCTATGCCCCGCCCTTTCAATTGATAAGAGTTTCATTCATGGGCGGTTCGTGGTTGCAGAGATATAGCGATTTCAAATCGGGTCCAACATTTTAAAACACCCTCTGTAGTATGTAAAGTATTTAAATCACCCCTTGTAAGCAATTCATGATAGGTACAACCCTTCACTGCAATGTAAAAAAATATATAGTATGTAAAGTATTTAAATCACCCCTTGCAAGCAATTCATGATAGGTGCAACCCTTCACTGCAATGTTAAAAAAATATTTTCTTGAGTTGAATCGTAAAGCTGAATTGTGACAATTCATATAATTTCTGAAGGGAAGGTTGTGGGGAGGCAGGGGTGAATTGTTAGAGAACCTCCTGTGTATGCGGTAACCTTTAAACACCATATGTGTGTTTAAATGTACAGTACTCTAAAAGCACACGTGGGAATTGTGATATTGTCAACTTGGTAAAACTAGCTACCCACATCAAGACAATCCAGTCACCCTGATTAAATATACAGCACCTTATGGGTTCGAGAGCTGGTTTCTAACTAAGCAGTTTGAAAATAAATTGTTGGCATTTGAGCACAGGTGTCTTGAGACAAATGCTAGGGATATCATGGCAAGCTAGGATAAGCCACATGGAAGTTTGGAAGAGAACATGGCAGGTAAGTGTTGTCGATATGATTTGAGGATAAAATACAGCACTGGGTAAGACATGTTACAGAGACAGGTATTTGGAGTGTCTCCACCAGTCCAGTGGCCAAAGGTAGCAGTGCACATGTTGGGATACTGCTCGAGCAGATCTTTGAGGTCGCATGTCAACTGTGCTTCATCTCCAGGATCTGGCAGAGGCTAGAAATTGTTGAAAGGGTGAGGTGATATCAAAATGTTACCTCATGATGATATAATTGTGCAACATTGGTCGAAGCTCTTTTTAATGTTGAATTGCATTTGTTTTTTTTTTAAATAAAACACTTAGTCTGAGCTATAAGAGTTTTAATGGAGGAGCCACGTCAGTTGTGAATGGAGACTGGAAGTTTTACTGCGTTGTTAATGTTAAGTGACCATGGCTATGCTGGTAAGCACCAATGCTTTTACCAAACATACAAATCTAAACACTCATCTCTTTATCTTCACATACAAATTTAGTTGAATGTAGTTGTAACCAAATAGATTCGTCAAGAGAATGAGATGGCTAAGCAAAAAGGAGTTGTCTGTTTATTACAAGTTCAGCACGTTCTGATTTAATTGTACTAACATCAGATTTATGGTGGGGATTTTAAAACTTAAAAGCACTTAACTTTTTTCCCCTTGTTCAGCTTATCATACAATTATCGAAACACTGCTGGATAAGGCATTTCCCATTCCGTGCCAATCTCTGGGTTTTTTGACCATAAGACATAAAAATAGAGTCCAACAATGGAATTTGCTGAATTGGTTAATGCAGTGGTTACCAATTTAAGCACTATCCAGGTTCAAGACTGCTTAGCCTTTGGGATTTATCAACATCAGGTGCATTTTGGATATATAGCTGGCTAATATTGTATGTCCAGAGATTGCCTCCTTCACTGCTCCACCTGTTGGAACAAATGGTGTGTCATTTGAAAGCTGATATGTCGTTAATGAGAATGAGGTCGAAATGTTGAATGTTTCTTCACATGACCAAATAATTCAGATTTTCAATCCTGGTACTGATTATCCTCTCCACAATAGCGCCGTGTGATGAAAACTGAATATGAAATCATATAGTGGATAAGCATGTGCAATTTGGTAGGCATTGGTATGGGGGAGCTTGAGGGGGTGGGGGGGGGGGGCTGGGATGATATATCCACGAGCTCTCAATGTAAAAAATATTGTATTACAGAATCTCAATGGGAGCCCTTCTATATAGGCTAAAAAAACACGTGAATACTCATTTGTAGCAAGGCGTGTGTATTCCTGACATTGTGCAACAAATTACTACAGATTAGGACATTGTACTCAACCTTGGTTACCCCAAACTCCATACCTCAGCTCTTTGGGATTCATTCATTTACTCGTGTAATTACAGCTGACTATTATTTATTTTATTGTTAGCATGAAGATAGCTTTCGTTTCCCAACAACTGCTGCATAGAACACAATCTCACTTTCAGAAGGAGATTTTTTTCCTATTCAGTTGGAAATATAAACAAAGAAAATTCATGGAATGCACCCAGTTATTTTAAATACATATATTGACAGAGAAGACAGCAGGGTTTAAGTGGGGACATTATACGCAAAAAATAATAATACAGTATCCCATATTAGATTGTGCCATCCGAAAGGCAATGTAATTTCTTTTCATAAGATGGAAAGTGCCTACGACGAGTTTATTGAATAAGTATCGATCGGACCCTTACAGATGCTCGACATAAAACAAATCGGCAAGTTAGTAAACCTTAAGCCAGTGTCCACTTGGGGTTGCACAATGCTGAATGTAATCATCCATGGAGTATTGCCTGCTGATTATTTTATTGTCATTTTTCTGCGGTGGCCGAATTCATCACACAGCACTGTGAGAGCATCTCTGTTCAGGACACGCAAAGCTGCCAATAGCAATCCGTGGAGCGTTTTACTTCTGCTACTCAGCCTATTTTGTTACCATCGATCCACCTTTAATAACACCAGCAGTGGGACAATAACAAAAAAAACCCCACCGTTTACCGTGATCCAAATAAATTGATGAACACCTTAATAACTGTGGTGAAGGTGGCAATTTTTTATGTTCTCGATGTGTTTTTTTGCCTGTTATTACAAACTGTCCGCAAGCCACAGCTGTGCGGAATGGACCGACTTAGATGATGGACAGCTAGGCACACAGTGATGGGATGTAGGTTGCAGTGTGCTCAAAATACTAGAGAGCCACACCTCCAAGGGAATCAGAAACCAAGTCAGGGTGAACCTCTTTTTGTTCGTCGAATACAAACCATTTGCGTCACTCTCCTTTGTAAACGCTAGATTTAGTTCACGTGTGTGTTTGAGGAACAAATCACGGCTGAAAGACTATAAAAACACGCACCATTAATTGAACAACAAAATAAAATGATGTAAATAAACAAATACTGTGGCTAAAATTGCATTGTCTGATTTGAGTGCCGAATGAAAAATTCAATAGCTCGCAAGTTCCTGTGACTTGGCGTGCTGTATTATGTGCAGTGGCAAAGGGAACAAAGATGTGCGTTTATGGGAATTCAACCAATTGACAAATTAACAGCTTTAAGTCCTTTTTTTAAATTCACTGTTAGAAACCTCTGCGGCACATCCCCCCCCTTTTTGTCCCAGGGCCAGCTGCACGGTGTACGTATAGATCTTTTTATCCCCACATTGCAATGAATTATTAATTAGATATTAGCAGAGAGAAGTGGTAATTGATTTATTGATGAAAGAGGGTTAGCCCTCCATTTTGGCCCGCACTCGGACTGATGTAAATGAGGCGAGCTGGCGGAGAAAATTAGGGTCCTGGGGTCAACGCCAATACATTACATCTCCTTTGGTGCCTGTCGGACAACTTTGTTATTGCTCTTGGAGTTGAGGCCCTGATGTTTTGTATCATACTTATCATTAGAGTTCTGAGTTCTCAGAGCACAACATTATAGGATTAAGTCATTTATGTTAACGGAGCAAGCAACATCTTCTCAGGCTTGTGTTGTTGTATTAAAATAGAGCCCTTGTTTTATTTTCTAATGAAGGCACAAAGTTGGTATGTATTCTTAGTCTTTTCATTTACCGCTCATTGAGCTTTAGAAAAAAAACTAAAAAAATTGTAGTGCTGCTGGCATAAATCATCCCAAGAGTAAGCATGCAATAATGCCCAGGGCAGATAGCAGACCCTATTGGAAGAAATCTGTCACGTTTGGGGCAATGATATACTACGTACGTTATGTTATTGATGAGCAATGGAGTATAAAAATTAATGATTTTAAATAAATTTATGTTTCCACATAAGTCACAGATTATCTGCTGTACGTAGTAACTTTGTCAATGGTTTGTAACAATTTAGATTTTGTTATGACCATAAAAGTAAAAACATACATTTGCGGAGAACATACAAAGTATGCGGAGAACATACTGTTTTGTATGAGAACAAGGTATGAACAAGGTACATACTGTTTTGTATGAGAACAAGGTATGTTCTCATACAAAACAGTATGTTCTCCGCATACTTTTGTATGAGAACATACCTTGTATGTATGTACCTTGTATGTTCTCCGCAAATGACCATAATTCTTAAACGCATTATGCACTCTGGAATTGGGTTCCTTAGAGCCAGCGCTTGCGTAACTTTGACATTTATGCTTTAAACACACCCTCCTGCTGCCATGCGAGGAATGCGCTTGTCAGATAAAGTACCCGCGACTATGCATGCAAACATGAGTGACTTGCACTTCCAAGTTCAAGTTTGTCGGGTTTCCCGAGCGTCGCAAATTACTGATGCTCACTAAGTACGACATTGAGCGGCGGACGGCAATACACTATGATGGTTTGTATTTTAGAATTTTAAATGCGAAGCATTCTGAAGTCGTGGTCATTTTCTAATTTCTGGCTCAATCCACACGATATAGTGCATTGACATGCTTACCAATTGCTGTCGGTTGAAAATTCAATCTGGCCAAAATAATATCTGCTCATCTTGTGATAAGACCATATTATAATCCTAGTCCACATGCTGAGAGAAGCATTTAAAAGCATGTATGTGTCCCACATAGCTTTGGCGATGTACATATAGAATGTGTGAAAATTTACAGCTCACGATATGTTACGTTTTATGAAAAGACCAGTAAACAAAAATCGTAGTAGTTGAAATTTCCGGAGTAAATGCATTTTCATCTGTAAACTGTTCACATGGTCATTTGAACACAGATGGTATTTCCACTTGATGAGTTTTGCATTCTTAATTAATTTATGATTGATTGATGTACATCGGTGTGTCTTGCAGCTCGACTAAATCTGTGTGTTGGTACGGAGTAGTAACTTTCCTATCACACCTCTCAAGAGTCCTAGACTTTAACATTGTTATTGTATCGAGTTTTACATGCTGGACTTACATTTTTTAAGATGACAGCCTTGAAAGCATTTTTGTTATTGTGTTAAAGGCCATTTCATTCCTTTTGATACCCGTGGTGATACTTTATTAGGCTACTAGCTTGTTTGCCCGTCCTAGGACGGAAGTTGTAATATTTACGAAAAAACTGAGCAGAGTACAATTGTATCTTGTGTAAATTTAACGGCGGTGAATCTTGCACGAAAGTATGTCATCAAACACCTCACTGCATTTCGCTGTAGCACTGTATTCATGGCAGTGAATCTGGCACAAAACAAAGTAATAAAACACCTCACTTCAAGTCACTGTAGCACTGTATTTAACTGACCTTCAATTTGTTCAAATTCACTGCTCTGATACTTTATTCTCTTCTGCTTTCGGTCGCTGGGTTGAAATAAATTGGAATATCTGGAAAATCACTGAGAAATGTCTATTTTACCATAATGTAGAATCATAAATTAGAATTATCTTTTGTCGCAAGTGCTGAATTATTGATTAGATTAACTTTCAATAAAGAAACGTCAAACTTAAAGCGAATTTGCAAAAAAAAATGTTTCCGCTCTACCTTCTGCATGAGTGTAGAAATTTACCCGCTCATGAATATTAATGAGTGGGGGTGCGGCATGTGGAGTGACGTCATGCGCGTCACACACAGACATTCTTGGCTCATAGCAGTAATTATAAACTTGGAAATTATTTATTTTACACCTGGAGAAAGGATCGCTTAGTTGTTGATCAATTATGGTGTATTTTTCTCCAAAGCAATTGACTGAAATATGACATGCCTGGAACTTGTGAAAATCGCGCAATCGGCAAAATGCCTACAGTTATTTAAAAAAGGAGTAACTTTGTTTTCCACATGACAGAGTTTGAAAGAGAAACGATAGCTTCTTAATAATCAAACACGTATATTTCAAATTAAATGTTAAGTATGGCTTTGTGCGCAATTAATGGGGAATAAAAAAATATATAATACTCGGCAGTTATTTTATTTTATAAAAGGTCAGCCATGGCTAAGCCTCTTGACGATCCAACTGTCAGAGATTCTCCAAGTAGATTCTGACCTCAGTCAGCTGTCTGTTCGTTAATTGCTTGACATTTCCTCATTTAAAGAAAACCTTCATCTAACAAGCGGAGCATAAAGACCGTCTTGCTGGTGTGCTCGATTGATTTGGTGTACGCAGCGAGACTTCATAGACGTGTCACAGTAAATTACACAGTCTTCCAAACAAAAAGCTCAGGTGGCACAAAGATACCTAATTTACTTAAATTCCGCTACATTTATCTCGTTAGTGTGAAATGGCAAAAGAACAAAACAAGATACAGGTTTCAACAATGCTGCACACAGAATTTCAGAAGCTGTAAAGATAGTTATTGTACATTTGGGAAACGGCTGTGTTTAAAAGCACTGTGCTTAATTTTTTTTATCTATTTTACTCTTTCTTTTTTTGCTTTGCTACCAGTCTCTATGGATTATGTAAATTGTCAACTCATTTAATAACAAGCCTTTTAGAGTATAATTTAACTTTCCGAATACAAATAATTCCTCATTTGTATTTATGAGACGCTGAATGAAAATCACATATTTAGGTTTAAGCAATAAAAGTGTTCCTTAAAAAACTATTTGTTATCATTTATCCTGGCACTGTGATACATTATACAGTACCTGATAAGTCCAAGTATTAAAATGCATTTTCCACAAAGCAATGAAATGTCAAGCATATAAAATGATTATTCTCATTTTGACATTGCAGAAATACAATGATTGTGCCATTTACATAATATTTACAGAACTATTATTAAGATGATGGTAATGTTAACCTATATGAACTTGACTTTAATTATACCTTCCTAGTTTCTTTTACATGCATAATAGCTAAGTGAAATTAACATTTACATTAACTTTGCATATAAATGATATCTAAAACTCTATGTAGGACCACAAATACTGTACAACGACAGTATTTAAAAAAATATGACAAGTTTTTTTTCAGGAGCTGCATGGCATGGTAAAAAAAAATGTAATTCAGATACAGAAAGCAGTCCGTATCAACATAATTTTTTTGCCCATTTTTTCCATCCCATCATAATGCACAAAACATTAGTGTATTAAAGGACTCCAAAACACAGTAGGCATTAAATGTGCCATTCTCCATCCATACAATAAACATAATACAACACAAATATCACCGCTAGTTACTTTGCAATGTTCTTGATGCAAGTCTCCATTTGCAGCGAAGGTGTGTGGATCAGAAACGGTGGTGGTGGAGTATTCCTCGATAAAGGATCGCGTGTCGGACCTCGAGAGGAGCTGGCTGGCCCGCACCATCGCATGCCTAATTACAGTGCATGGGACTTTTTCCTTTTTTAATTTACAGGACATTGATCCATGATTCATCAGGCAAATTAATGCATCCCATGTATCTACGTCAGTAATGAAACAAGGCCGACTATTACGTGCGAGCAGGAGGCAGAAGTGGGTGCCGTGTGCGCCCGATGATAGATGGCTCTGGAGGCAGCTCACGTCGCCTTTTAGGCCAGCTGTGGGTTTTGCTAATAGATGAGTTATTTTCAGATCATTGCGGATGATTAATTTAATTAAATATGCATTACACATTTTTACAGTAACAAACTAGCTGAACTGCGTGTATGAAAAAAACCGAGGGTCTTTGGAAATGCCGAATGTATTTCGTATCGACGGAGGCAAAATATAGACGTGGTGTCTTCAGGATGAAAACGATAGAATGTCAGGAATTTCAGGGCATGTTAGGCATTGATTGATATGGATCGAAGCACGTTCAACCTACGAATGCTCTAAAGTGGCAAAAATATAATTTGCCATAATTCAGGAGGGGTCTAGATATATCCTCACTCAACTTAATGCGGAATAGTATTTCCTAAGGCAGTTTTTTTAGAGTTTGGAACTTTTCTGATTTTATTCAATTTGATTTTTAAAAAATGTAGTGCCTTCTGTTTTCCATATTTAAATCATACATATACCAACCTTTTCAGTTAAATGTTTTTGAAACAAGTTATCATTTACTCCTAAATTATATGTAAATATATTAAATGGTGTATTGTGGTTATACACTATACATGTTTAAAGTTCTTGAAGTCAAATGTGGCATTTCTGCAAAAGTCACTAATATTTTATTTGGAAAGTAACTCTTAATCGATTCTGAAGGTTGTGCTTTTTTGAACAAATAAATACCAAGAAATGCTAAGGTCAAAAAGAAATAGTACAAAATATTAGACATTGGATATAAAATTGAATTCCTGTGTTTCAATTACTGTGGGGAAATAAGAATGCATTTTATATTTATAAGCTTAGTATTGTAACTAATTGAACATCATCCATACTGCCCTGTCAGAATTCTTTCCATTTGATGTAAAATTATAACATTTTGGAGATAGTGTATATGCACATTTATCAGACGTGTCAAGGGCACGAGAACTGCTGGAATGCCTTGTGTTGTTCTTGTTACCTGCATGACTTTACTGCACCCTTTGCAGTTATTTGTTTCTCACTGGCTATGAGAGATTTCAGTCGGAATTTAGATGAACATAAGAAAGTGCCATTAACATTCAAAGTAATAATATTTCCCCGTTCAAACGGTGTTCATCTCCATTGGTGGACCAGGACCACTTGTGGAAATTCCACATTCCTATGACAGAGGGCCATTCTTTCTATATGCAAGTCATTGTTGAGTTTCCACCAAGATGTAATCATGACAATATGCTGAACCAATACGTTGGCATGATTGGTATAGCTTAGTTTCTTGACCTTAGTTTGTTTCCCTGGATGTGCTCAACATTCATAGAACCAAATTATGTAATCTTAAAAGAATAATGAAAAAAAGTTAATTGTATAGGCCTCAGCAGAGCAATCCAAGAGGAAATAATTGTCGAAGTGCAATACAAATGTATCTATTTGACTTGCAGTGATTTTAACAGGTGTAGCTCTATGAAGACATCACACATTGTTAGTTAGTACTGCTTTATTTTCGCTTAAAATTTTATTAACAATCTTGCTCTATTCCTCGGAATACCTGGAATAGTGAGGTGTGGTTGTGGTGTAAACCAATGAAATAGTACTCCTCTTGTGACTTTTAATTAACAAAAATGTTGAATTCAAATGCTCTGGATTTCCACTCTCATAGTATTGCCATTTCACATTACAGCACTTTTCATTCACCTTACAAGCATTACAGAACAGCAAAGTGAGGTTTGATATTTGAGTAGTAGAATAGGCATTTAAATTTGCCTTTTGTGTGTGCTGCAGAATGGGATGACGAGCCAGCTGCATCTGCCACAGCCAAGGCTGATGGCCTCTGCCTCAGAGTTGTCCATTTCTAAGAGCCCTTCTCTGACCAGCCAGGTCCACGCTGCCGCCATCAATGGGGATCGCTCCGCACTGCAAAAGATTGTTGCAGGTAAGGATAAGGATTTGCATTTATAGAGTGCTTAAATACTCTGGCAACTCCAAGCATGTTCCTGATATTAAATCTCATCTTAACCATTTCATTGCCCTGCTGCAGTCTAGTCAAGGGGACATCCAGTGGTAGCTGTCCCTGCGTGACAGTCTAGACATTACCAACTGTCTACAGTAAAAGGGTATTAGTCTTCCAATAGGGGGTGATGTCACGATGTGGTTTTTCCCAATTAAGATCATATGCGAGTAATTGATCAAACATGGACTATGACACCTGCCACGCATGGCCTGCTCTTTTTCAAATTTTGTCACGGGATCTTTAACGTCCACTGTGAAGCAGACGCCGCATATTTGAATCGTTAATACACCCACAGTATTAACCAGGGCAGCCACTGTGCCTGTACCATTAACCTCTGCAACAAGCAGCAAACATGCTGCCACTCAGACATGGCACCGCCTCAAATCTTCCCCTTGTGCGCCTTATGAAACAAGCCCTATCAAAGTAACGCTATTATTCAGCCCTTTGTAAATCTACAGCTAGGCGAGGCCCTCCCCATGCCATATCAGTCATGAGGGTTGTTTGACCTTGTTCACTATGTTGGTCAGGCAGGTTTTGTAAGGGGGTACACCCTGGACCGGTTCAGATATCACTCACTACTGATGTCAGCTTTTTCTGGGAATTGAACTCAGGTCACTGGGGTTAAAGTGCAGTGCACGAACCACTGCGCCACCACTCCCTCCAAATTACATGTAGATCACCTGAATACGCTCTCTGCAAATAAATAAATAGTCGCATAAAAAGGCGCAATAAGGAATTGACAATACATTGCAAGAAACCCCATCCCGAGAATCGGTGGCAGATTTAATGGGTGAACAAAGAACGATTACGAGCAATTCTGTGAAAATATAGTATATAATATGTGCCCAATTCATTTCAGCGTACGTCCACGCCAGAGACAGAGCTCATGTGCAGGCGCTAGGTGGATTATTACATCGCAGGACCATGAGATGGCAATAGCTTAGGGTGGCCTTCATCTAGTACTGGATTGATCACTGCTAATGATTATTAACTCATTTGAGGTTTATGGACTAGATTATTTTCTTGTAATTGGTCGGTATGTACATTTGCAGGTTCTTCCAATTGGAATAACATGTACGTACAAAGCCACGATCCATCATCTTTGTTAAGCATGGCATTTAACAAGATATCCATTTCAATTTTGAACTGAAATTAATTAACAATCTACGTTCGAGATGTGAAAAAAATTATTATATTCAGATGTGTGCTTATTTTTTTGGCAGCATTAATTTTTGCTTTATTAGTTTCAATCCCTTGATTATATAGTCTTTTACAAATGTGATTTCAAAGAATGCAAATTAAGAGTATCGCTGAATACACTTTTTAATTCTTTGAGGTGAATCGTACATCATGATGTTGAATTGTACAAAGAAGCGATTGGCAAACATGAGCATGTCCTATAACCCAGCTTCAGTGAAAGCTATTGTATGGGACACATTATATGAAACATTTCTTATGTTAAAAACCACAGCCAATAACACATGCGTGTTTGAGTTTGCCTCTTGGGAGTGATGTGTTACGGTATCAGGTTATATTTATGCATAAAGCAAAGCTTGCTTTTTCATAGCATTATGGCATCCAAATGTCTTTCGTTGTATGGTCTTTTTCCATCATAAATGGTGGCTTGTATTCACACAGTAATGTGTGCATTTTTGTCTATAATGGAGATGTAATAAGGGCTCCATAAACCCAGCAATAACTGCAATGAACTTGCGGATAAATGTGAGTTTCTCACAGAAGCGTTTAAGCGTACAGCAGCTTCCTTCTCTTTGAATATTACAGCTGGGAAAGGATTGACCTAATGTTACCAGAGAGGTTAATTATGCTTTTACTGCTGCCGCTTGTAGTCTGGGGAACTGATGAAAAAATTAATGATGGTTTTGCTAATTTGCTAATCAGATCCCTAATCTGAAATTTTTAAGGTTAATTTGACATTAATTAGGAATCAGATGTGATAAAAATGAAAATGCTTCCTCTCTGGCAGGGACTTCCTCTTCCATGTAGCAACGGTCGTCTATCGGTGCATCACAGTGTGTAACAAAAATGTGGTTTATAAAAAAAGTATTGGCTGCGATATCTGCTGCACTTATTGCAAGCACTGCGATTAGCCACTTTTAAGGGATTCCAGTTGACACCATTACGGTTATCATAAAAGAAAAACTGGGCCATTCCTAGTCCGGTTTCAAGGCAAAGGGATTATCAGAGTAACATTTATTATGAGATGCTTAAGTCTTATCACACCTAGGCACTAAAGTAAATGCTCTTAGCCATGACATTTTAGTTTACTGATTTGAATATAATTGCCATCGAATCAACAGGCACCTCAGTCAGAGCGAGATGTGGATTTTAGCTAAAGTCAGCCTTGCCTGTAGACGACGTTTCAGATCTGCCCGTGATGCTAGCTGATGTTCACACTGCCTTGTGTGTATGAGTGTGAGTGTTACTTTTTTAATCGGATATAGACAGGCATACCGAAGCTGTGCTGTGGCAGATAAGATGATTTTCTGCAGGTGCGGTGCTGTGCTTTTTCTGTGCTTTTTGGCTTTCAATGTGGCGGGCAAATTTTATAAGGTATGTGTTTCTGTCTCTGGCTGCATCTTGGTGGGACGTTTTAAGATGCTTTGTTGCTCCCTGCTTTAATAGTCCTACGGAACAGTAAGTATGGTCATGGAGCAGGTCTGGTTGAGGAAAGTGTTTTTCATATGAGATAATAACTATGCCATGCTTGATTATTCTGTAAGCTTGTTTGAAACTTTAAAAATGTAAATATTTGTTAATGTTATGGTATGTTTCGTTGTTGATGATTGTGGAGGTTCAAAATATACATTGATTAGAAAATATGATTCTCATCAGGAAGACAATCTTCTGTTTTCCTTCAGCCTGCCTTCCTTAACACAGGGGGTGCCTAGTCATGTACGTGTGAAGGCATTCCTGCTGAAATTAACTCTTTCATATCCTTTTAGCGATTTCCCCGCTCTTTTTATCAATTCTATTACCACATAGTGCTATTATATTTCCAATGTAACCGTCTAAACTGTTCACAGAAACGGTGTAGTTTGTTTTCCATCATCGAACTTTTATAGGCCAAATTCGACATTCGTAATAATATAGAATTTAGGCGCTGATATACATAGAAGCATACATAATCACAGGGTAGTGGGGAATTATGTCCCCTTATTTTCAACCGAAGCTTTTTTGTGATTCAAAAAATGGTAGTGCCATTACAGGCGTTACAGAACTGTAAATACCATAAGGCCAAAAGCTCACCCGACAGTGATCCTATGAGCTCTCTAAACATAAGAGGAGCCACTGCAGGAAGTCCACTATCTTACTTGGCATTCTCTATACAATATTTGAGTGATATGGTGTCATATTGGGAGGGACGAAAAAAAACACTTTTTTTGATCGAGTACATTACCCGTACATATATATTTATTTTCAGCGATCACGGTGCAGAAATAAAATGCGATTTTATTATTCCCCTCCAAGGGGCGGTCATAAATTTGGGACAGCAATCGTGTGCGAGTGGGAACATAAGTTGCTATGGGACAGTTTATTTTTAATGCTCTTGAGCCACAGGGGGAAAACAATAATGCTATCTCACAGCTGAGTGCGCTGTTTACTGTTGGGTTCCTGGGCTGAACGTGTCAGACAGGCGCAACAGAGAAATGTGTTGGTTATTGCATCCTGCCACCAAGTCCTCGCTTTACAATACATTCTCAAGAACAAGATGTATGTTTGTGGGCCTTAATGTAGTGGCTGCGTCGTGGAATCCGTTAGCAGTTTTCGCTTTGCATTCCCAGTGTAGTTGTGGCCAAGTAAAACGCCTTAAGCCACTTTGGGGCTGCAAAACATGTGACATTTGTATATGTTCCCCTTCATTGTATACGAAGGTAAAATGCTTGCCGTGCAAGTAGCACATGTCTTGTTGTGAACAAACAAAAAAAGTTCAGTACATTTGAACATGTTAAGTATATAGCCTCGCTCATTTTCATTACCACGCTTCGATTTTATTTGCTATGTAATTTGTGGTGTCAACCGAAATGTATACTGTAACTCTTCAACATTTAGAAGTTTATTGCCATTGAGCATTTAAGCTAGTGGCGCCCCATAGTGGGAATCTTGTATATGGAGTTTATCCGTTGCAGATTAATTCTCTGAAAGCAATAACCATTGATATTGCAGCAGTGACCAGAGTGTAAATATAATAAGTCAGATGCAATTTATTGCGTTAAATATTAATTCGGCCACTGGAGTATGAATTCGCATAAACAGGTCATGATACATTCCATTTATCACCCTAACATGAGTACAACTTATGCTGCTGCTGCTACTGCTGCATTGCTCTTTTCCAGCAAACCCAGAGTTTAGGGACGCTCCGGATCAGTTTGGGCGAACGCCACTCATGTATTGCGTGCTGGCCGACCGGCCAGAGTGTGCCGAGGCCCTTGTCAAGGCTGGGGCCAACGTCAACAAAACGGACAAGAGCAAGCGCACCGCTCTGCACCTCGCTGCACAAAAGGTACCGCGACCCGCTGACTTAGAAAGTTAAAAAGCGGCACAGTTCTCGAGTGCACTGGCTGCGTTTACGTTTGGAGACAGTGTGTTGAAATTGGCTAGTGTCTGACCTGGCATGCGACCCTGAGGAACAGTTGAAAAGCCGCTGCAAAGATGTAAAACGTGGATGAGGAGCACTTGCCAGTGCGATCCTACGCTGAAAGGCGCAAGGCGTTGACATTTCTCACGTTTCAGTAAGTGGGACGTCGTCTTGACATTGCTACGTCGCGCTCCCCTCCGCGTGACCCTAAGTCAGGCTTTCATAAAGGATCACCGTCACCTTTCACTTGCACGGAGGCTGTCAGGTGAGCAAGGAAGCTCAGGAGTGGAGGAGGAGGCAGCTTGTGGTCTGAAGCGACGTGAGTTATCTGCTCGTGGACCCTCAGTCCCTCCTGGGTTCACAAGACGAATCGCGTGTCGGCGGATCGACGGCAGAACTGGGCTTTCCACGGTAGTTCCATTGCTCTCTTCTTGCCTCGGCAAGACTGGGTATGCTGAACTCTGGTTAAACCCTCGCTCGCTGATGGTTTTTATACCTTGCGGCCAGGGTTACACAGCTATAAATACATCTGAATCTTAAAATAACATGGTTTAAAAAAAAAATCTATACTTAAAAAAAATATTTTTACAAAATCTATTTGTATAAATTGACTGCAATATACTGCTGCCTTTGATTTTTTTTCTCTCCGATTTAAATGGAAACCGTATAAATAACGTTAAGAAAAAAAGGGCAGTTTTAAGCTGGTCAAGGGTGTAATAATTGGCACTTTGATGCCGTTAATGATAATACGTGTTACCCCCTTAGGTGTGAAAAAGAAGGGAAAAAACCCATTATTATACCCAGGAGCGCACGTTGTTTATATCGCTATTACTTGTTGTTGCAGTAAATTGCTTTCCACCACCCCTCTCATTTCCCCCCACCTCACCCCACGCGGCTGGCAAAGGCATCCCGCTCTTGGCAGTTTGTGCCTCTCTTCTTGCCTCGTTAGCCCGCCCATGGTCTCTCCAGCCGACCCGGGCGATCAATCGGCCTGGCATTTTCAGACCTCTTCATCACATGGCCTCGCAGGGGAACAAGGAGGAGCACGAGAGCACACGCTCTCCCTGGCTCTGGTGCTGCCTCCGCCGCGGCACCTCGGCTCGCCGCTGCAAGGCAGTGCGACACTCGTGGCAGGCGAGCCGCTGGGAATCATCAATCTGTCATAATGCTATGATTTGTTCTTCCGTCGAGCGTTTAGTAGCTGCTCCTTATCAAACTGCCCGCCCTCTTGGGCTTCCCAAAACACCGTCTAATTTGAGGGTTTCTGAGGCGGCGCTCCAGCGTTTACAAGATAGTGGGGTGACTGCCCAGACGTGGAATCAATAAACAAGCTCATTTCTATATGTCAAGCACTCAAGTCCTTGTCAGAGGCCCCCTCGTGCTGTAATTGGGGGCCGGGGTGCGAGCTGCTGGAGCCGCTTCCTTTGGCAGCCCTCGAGTGGCTTGTCAGCGAGCACAAGGGGGAACGGGAGAGTGCACATGAGTACTATCACAGCCCGCAATTGATATTGCACTTGTCTTTTGGTTTGTTTGAACTCCGGCCTGCACGCGAGCCCGACGCCTGGGGAAGAGGAAGGAGTTTCTTCACCATGGCTGTTAGACTCAGCTCCTGCTGATTGGATAAACTTGGGATTTGGGGTAGGCTGAGCCACAGAGGCTTTTCTTTATTGGAAATATTGAATTTCTGCACGCGCTGTGACTCCTACTAAAGCGGAGAACTGTTTGTTTGAACTCCAGGCAAGGTAGTTTTCGCACATTTTCTGTTTCTTCGAGTAAAGCGCTTTGAATGTTGTGTGCGTGCCTCTTTAGTCATTAATAATATAATGGTTATTAGGTCTAGGCTGACGGACTCTGTTAATTTTGTTTTGATTGTTGTGCCCACTTGAATGGCTTCACTCTGAACTGATGGTTCAGTTATTTTCGTGTAAATTAAACAAATAAAATATTGTACATTAACTTTTTCAATGGGAAACCCGATTTTTTTTACGTTGCATCTTCGAGCAAATAGATTTTTAAGGGATGTCGTCAACAAGACACCATTTAAACACTAGATATTGGCAATGTATTGCAGTTTCCTCAGAATTGCGTCGACCTACCGTGCCCTGCATATATTTTTTTTTTGTTGGGAGAATTCCTGTAATTAGTAGAGAAATACACAGAAGGACAGTCTTACTCCCAAAGATGAAACTTGAATGGGGTGCAGAGCAATTATGAATTATTAGCTATGTTTCAATGCTGGGTACAAACGTCACCTATCAGGGAGCACCAGGTACTGTACAGTACACCACACCCCTCCAGACCAAGTAAGTTTTTAAAATATATTTTGAAGTTACTGTACACATTCATATAATATTTGTGTTTTAATGTACAGTATTACGAACTTTTGAGTCTGCAGAAATAACATTGAAAACTGTAAATGCGCTAAAAGGTGTCTACATGGAAATAAAGTGAGTTTGTATTAAAAAAAAGCTATATTAGGGCACCTCACCCCTGATTTAGCCCAGTATTTTGAGCATTATGCTCGTAACTTTCTAAATAAAAAAAAACTCGGTTAAACGGTAATGTCGTCAATGGGTGCGTTTAACCTCAATATCTAACTTGTAATATTTCTAGGTAATTGCTGGCACTTGAAACACATATTTGTAATATATTCAAAGTCATGCTGCTACAAACACTACCCAATTTACCTTCAATTTATGCATTGTTAGTTTTACATATACTGTGTATAATTTTCATGCTGTTTACCTATCCATCTACCTGTCTGTGCGTGAAAATCTGTGTGAATGGCATCCCCTGCTCAAAAGCCTGAGGGGCTGTCTAATTAAATGCAATTACACGCTAAGCGCATAAAGATTAATTACAGCTAATTAGTAACCTCAACAGAATGACACCTGGCAGATGACTACAAATAAAAACCATTAGGCCAAAGTTAGATGGGAAGCCAAACAAGCCTACACGTGTACTTATAATAAAACACACATCCTGTACCATTATCTAACACATTCAACTAAACACAGCCACTAAGCCACTCTGAAAGGGGCAAACTTATTTCAACCCTTGCATGCCATACGAGGTATGATTTAGACGTCATTCAAACTTTTTTCGGCCGATTTCAATAGATCTTTTTCAACAAACGGTTTTCCATTTTCGCCAGTTCATTTAGCCACGATTGTGTAATGTGGAGGCTACACGGTGGGGGGGGGACATTTTTTATTTGTTGTCAGATATCTTTCTATTGTTCAGGTTACGCATGAGCGTTGTGTGTGGTGGGGTGGTCGCGCCCGCGTCCCTCGTTGCAAGTAGAGTTGTTACAAAGCGTGCCAGTGGTGCAGCCCTGTGGGGGGGGGGGGGCCCGGAGTGACTGAAATGGTTAATGGAAAAGTGTGGGCCAAGCCAGCCCCGGTCTTGAGGCTGCTCGAGCACGCGGCGCACACAATCCATTAAAGTCACGTGGCTGGCGGGCAATTACAAACAGCTGACTGGGGAAGCAGCGGGACGAAAAGGGTTTTTCGCGCTTGACCACACATCAAAACAGGAGGAATATGTAAATTTACTGCGGTAATTAGAAACTGTGTTCCCGTGATATCATCCATGAAACAGATTTATTACATCTGTCTTACGCGGCGCGGTAATCGAGTTAGGATGACTCGCGCCGCACGGAAGGCGGAGATGAATGCCGTTCCATTGATCTCCCTGCCGTAAAAAGGCCTGGCTGGGGGAGCGGGAGACGACGGCGGCGGCGGCGGCGACACAAGGAATATAAATACCAATCGCGCTCAGAAATTTCATGCTTGTTTAATTTTACATATGCTGATAAAGTGCAGAGTAGAGAGTACAAAAATGTTTCCTCTGTACTTTTTCAGACCACAGTTAAGTGTTTCCCCCCCCCCCGGCCCCCGGCCCTCATCCGACGAGTCTCTGACCCCTGGCACTATACTACTTCCATACACTTGCGTGAGAATGATCTCTCATGTTCAGCACGGAACAAAAAAGCCCCTTTGCCTGAATTGTCTCCTTTACACACAAATAGTCTTACTTCCATAGAACTTACACTGCCAATAATTGCATTGCACTGGAAGTGCTGCAATGATTGGCAATTAACGAATTATTTGTACATTTTACGTATGCTGTGAACCTTGGCCATAATGTTTTTGTTTTAATACGTTATTTGCGCCTCACAATTATAATTAGTGTGAACCCAGGATTTGTGATAATTGTTTATTTACATAACTTGTACGCCAACAAAGAAAAGGTAATTCTGAATAGAACACATTGCTGCTGTATCGACTTGAATCCTGATGTAGGTCAGGATAATTAATGCATTGATGTAAACAGAATGGCGTAGACTCCAGGTTGTATTTTTGTAATGCGGGTTCAATGTGAATACAGTCGAGTAAGAGCAATCAAATATTTTTTACTGAATATACAAAGTTAGGTTTCTCAAGAAGACGTTTTAAAAAAATGTTCCGACAGTGTTTATAAAGATATTTGGACATACCGTACTGTATATCACAAGATGAAATCCTCTAAGAATGTTAAATTACATCGTCATTAGTTTAAACAAAATAGTGAATGATATGTTGAATTTAGTCTCACTTTATACTTTCATTAAATAAAAAATGAAAAACCAAACTCGGGAAAATGTGAGATTTTTATATTTGTATACAATTAAAATGTGCTTATAAAAGGGATATATTCTAGAGCTTAATCATGTGTTTATTTCTTGCTTTGTTATTATGTTTGTGTTTCAATTTACAGTTTACATTTGCTCAGCAGCAAAAGTGATTGGCCCCGAATCAGTTTTCACCGACATTTTAGGCCTTTGATCAGAACTTATCTCGCTGTGCACCCTGATCTGCCGAGATCCCTCACTCAATCCTTCTCTCCACACGCCTTCTATTATATCTAAGCACTGCCTTTACCCACGTGCAAGCTCTCTCTCACATAAACTCTGCCTTACAGAACTTTCACATTGGTGACATCCCAACTGTAACAAACTTAAAATAATGGTCATGCACAATACAAGGTAATTTCACGCACTGACCGACCGTACACCCTCTACCGTTGCTGTCCTCCCATGAAGCCAGATGAAGCTGTTTCCAGCCTGTGCTGGTGCTTTATTGTATTCCAACTCTAGGCCTTTTCCATCCCCCACACAATATTACAACCCACAACCCACCTTTGTGTCAATTAAATCCATTTCAACTTGTTCCACCAGCCTAACAGCTTGGGATTCTCAGGATTCAGTGGATTACCCCCTGTTGTCAGAAAGATCAGCCTTCCCAACACAAGAACAATGCAACTGAACCCTTGTCCTTTACTGAAGCATGCACTATTCCACTTCGGAATTATAACTGTGCACACTGAAATAAATTGCAATGTTATAATGCTGACAGTGACGTTAAACTTGGTGAACAATAGCATGCCACACTATACCGGAGGACACTTATTAGTTCTCCTCTTGTCCCAATAACTGAGATGCACATCTTTTTGCCCTTAACCCATATCCACCTTGCAGTGCTTTTTGCCTCCACACACACACACAATTAGATTGTGTTTAATAGACATTTAAATCAATGTTGCAATCTTTTCTACTATTCCTCTTTGTTGTGGCATTAAAGGTGGTTTAAATGTGAATTTTCTGATTATTTCACTAGTGCCCATATCGTCTTTACAATTTACAGTCCTATGGTAATCCACTGGGTAAAGGCCGTGGAATGCCATGTACAGCATACATGTTAAATACATTGTACTGCAACATACTGTTGGAAGCTTAAACCTAATAGCGTATATAATAATTCTCCCAATGTGTCTCAAAGCATATGGAGATGTAATGGTGTCTTTTTAGTTTCTAATTACTGTAATGCAACATTCATTAGCCAAGCTGTTCTGAGGAATTAAACTGAGACTTTAACCATTTGGTTCAGCACCACGGCCAGATCCGTGGCACTTCGTGGTGGAGGAAAGCAGTGTTGAGCAATAACCCCCGTCACATCCCAGCCTCCGTTGTCTAGATTGATAGCAGCCGTAGCGCCGCTCTCCATTAAGCGCAGCACCGGTGGAGATATTGTTAATAAAGTTATTTAAGACACACTCGAATGGTTTGGCCGTTATGCCAAATGAAGTGCGGCTGGGCTGAATTTACTTTACTAGAGCGGCGTGAAATTAACAGCACTTCAGGCTTTTGACCTTCGCCCCCCCCTCCCGCCCAGATGAGAGAGGGAAATTTCCAGGCTCTTGCACACAGAGGCATGGCTGGCGGAGCTGGAGCGTGTGTGTTGCAGGAAAGCAGCTACATTGTCGCTACACAATCATGTTTTGGTTATTTTGAGCCTTGTAAAAATGTATAATTACACCTTGTAAAATTGCAAGCAAACCCGTAGTTAATAAAAAAAAACATTTTCATGGATAAGCCATTGCTTATGTTCAGACAATCTCTCATGTTTGCAAAATGTGAATGTTATCCTTTTGCGTTTAGGCAGAACCAAATATTTATCATTTTATGGCCATTGTAAGTCGGTTGAGGATTGTAATTTGTAATGACAGCTTTTTGATGATATTTTTATTGCTAATACTTTTTTTTACACACGGCACATAAATTAGTTAAGCTGCAGCAAGATAACAGTATTCTTAATTTAAATTAGAAATACCTTTTTTTCACGCTGTAAATGGTTTGCTGTAATGTAAAAGATAATTAATTTCCAAATTACACAGACATTTTAAAATAAATATTTTAGGAATACATCAAAAGTATTCAAAGGAAAAAAAACATCCACTGTTACAGTTTTTTTTTTCAGAATAAGCTGATCATTGTACCAGTAATATGTTTTAGTCTGCGATGCGTAATACATATGCCTGCTTGCCAGGGCGAGTTACCATGAAATAAGACAATCCGCGTTGGGACGTGTGTCTCTGGCTTCACTGAGCGTGCGCTTGCTTAGTTGGGAGCCCTCATTCCTCCCTGCGCCAACCTTAAACCATCACTCCACGTACACGTGGGAGGGCTAGCGTGCGCGCAAGTGCACGCGCGCGCTTGGTGCATGGACACCCACGCGAAACCTCAGACGGTCGAGCGAGGCGCACGCGAAGCGTACACATGCGTACGTTTCGCGACGCCCTCCTGTCTGGCTGTCTAGCAAGATGTGCACATGCTGGCAGATGGTGCTGACCTGTGGCGGTTGCTTGCATGGGGTGCAGAGTTGGCAGCGGTCCATCCGTGTCAGACAAAAACCGCTGCATGCAAATTATGCAGCCTGTGGGCCTTTAAGGAAAGAGCAGCTGCTTCTTAGTTTAGCATTGTGCATCGGGCAGCTATATATATACACCAACAAATACTGCATATGGCTTTTATTAAGAGTTAAAAATAGTCTTAATGCTCCAAATAAGGGGGAGAAGAAAAAACAAAGCGCCTCACATTTTTAGATGCAATGCTTTATCGTGACAATGTCTATGGGGTGAAATGTTTAGCTCGATTATACTGTATATGTACCATCACGATGTCTCCGTTTTGGTTGTTGCGTAACGTCCCTCTTGTAACTGCCCTTCTGCCATGAGTTTTCTTCGATGGTTCTTGTCTGAGGAGTCCTAGTAGAATGATATATTACTTCTGCATGGCAATGGATACGATGTAACTAACATAGGGAGGATTCAGTTCTGCAATATTTTCTAACACCTGATAGCTATTATCAAATATTGCTCTTTATGACTTGTCCGCTTCAGTGTTTTATCGGCAGTCAGAAGAAATATTGTGGTGAATGCCCCACTGTAAGCATACATACATTATACAAACTACAACACAAACATGTAGCCATAACCATGAAAGTGTCATGAAACTCGAGTTTATATCTATCTTTAGCATTTATTTTTCAAGAGGCAAAAGCTCCAAAAGCAAGTCTGTTGACATGTCCAGTTTCTGCTGATTTGATTTCTACTGCTGCTGCAAGGTCTTGACAGTGGTTAAGAAGCACATCACAGCCACGTTTCATCTTTGCCCAGCTCTGGTGGTGAAGGGAATTGTAGTGGGACCTAGCAACTGGGGGGCACAGATTTACTGCAACGGGGGAGCTGGGATCCAGGCTCCTGCTGGTTTGATTTGGACGTTGATGGTGAACGGCAGTCTGTCAGCTAAAAAAAGGCAGGGGGCTGGCTGAAAAGGGCACACTACTAAGCCTTTTGCTTTCTATTTATATGAAACTAAAACCAACCATTTTTGTTGCTTACTGAAACCTTCCTTTGAACTTATTTTTTTTTACATTACTTTGATGGAAATTCTTAAATAAAAACATTACCTATGACTTAGTGTTTTTATTGATCTGAAAAAATGCAGCTGAAGAAAACATGGAGATTGGTAATGCATTTAGTTGCCATTTGAAGTATCTTTATTCATGCTTTCGTGAACACCGCAAGCGTTTTTTTGTCCCTGTTTGCCTGCGCCTTGACTCACTCAGGGGAACTACCGGATCCTGAAGCTGCTACTAAGCCGCCGAGCTAGTCTGCTACAAAAGGACCTGGAAGGCATGACCGGCCTCCACCTGGCAACACGGCACGAGACCCCCAGGTGCCTTGCTCTCCTCCTCAAGCACATAGAGCCTGGTGAGGTGGATGTGCAGGACAACCAGAAGGTAACAGCTTCCGTGGACTCATGTCAGCCCTTCACCTGTGATGCTTCCCCTATTTGGTGACATCTGTAGCCACACCTGATCTTCCACAGGCATGTCTAGGTCAAACAAATCAAGATTCAAATCAAGAATGTCTAGGTCAAGTCGAATTCAGAGCATTCCCATTCCGAAAATGAATATTGGTGGCCCTGAACCAGTTATGCACATTCCACCTTCATATGGCGGTGGCTAGTGTCTCGACTTAACAGCTGCGCTCAATGTCACGCAAAGGGGCACTCACTTTATTGACCCTGAAGGGTTGTTGGCCTGAGTTGTCTGCCAAGCACAAATGACTTCGTGTAACAGAAATAAAATCACTGCAAATGGTAGCCATACATCATTGGAATAACGAGTATTTAGAAGCAATGCTCATTTTTTAATACAGAGACTATTTGTCTTAAAGCTAAGTAGAATTGTAGAAAATTATTTGTTTACGGTCAGCGCTTTCTATGTTTTGATTTAGTCACACAGCCTTTCCCTAAAAGTAAATTGTATAACTGCATCCTCCAAATATTTAATGGTGATTATTTTCTTTACGCAAAGGTATATTTAAATATGCCGCTATTTTATTTCACGCAGGTTTACGCCATTCCTTTCGCCATTAAGGCGTTTTTAATTTGTCAGCGGCAAAAAAAAACAAGTTTTTATTGTTTTCAAGATTCACGGGCATAATTACGGCACGTCGCGCACAGGCAATGGCTGCGCGTGTACACGCGTGCACACGCGTGTACACGCGTGTGCACGCGTGTGCACGGTGCGGTGGGGAGGGGGGCTCGATTCTGGCCCTGCGCGCAGGTGTGGAGCACAGAGCGCCTCCGCCTCCCTCGGACCGCGTGGCTGGGCACGGCCGGGCGCGCCTCGGCGCGGTCGGCGGGCCCTGGCGAGCCATCCGAGTGAATAATTGCCAGCGCTGTAACGCGCCTCTAATTTCACAGATACGGCCGCAGGGACGTCTCGGGCAGTGCGCCGCGACTGCACAACGTGTAATTAATAACTGCTTCTGTTGCGTGCTGCGGCAAACCTATTCCGAGTTAAGCAGATAATGGCCCGAACGCGGTGAAATGTCCGTAGATACAAACGTGTAATTACCGCCGACATATAATGAGCTTTTCAATATTTACTTTCCCACTGAAAGGAATAGCAATCATCTGGAGCAGAGTTGCAGCTGCTGAATTGCTTAGCGTGATTTGCGTTGTTCTTTTAGTTTTCAGTGGATGATTTTTAAATATGCAGCTCCTTCTTTCAAATGATGTCAATGTATTAAATGCTGTATTTTGTGGGGTTTGCATCACGTTATTTTTTTCAAAATGTTTTCTTTGAAACTGTATATCATTGTACGTTTGTAAAATTTCTTGTACCTTCTGCACATATAACATGTGTTAAATAAGTGGAAAGAAAATATGCATTCCAAAAAAAGAAACAATCAATTTTTTTAACAACCAGATCTTCTTGAATATATGTTTATAAACATACGTAAATAATCTATATTGCATCCACTAGTATTGAACTTTCCTGCTCTCTTATTTATAACATACTACATCTATATTAGTGTAGTTTTTTTGCAAGACTACTTCAGGACAGATATTTCAATTCTAGTGGTTTTATTTCAAATATGACTTGTGACAATGGACCTAATTTGTGCCCTCGTTCTTTCTTAACTAAGGAGGTGAGCATGTTAAGCACAGTGGTTTCCATAAACCGCCAGTCTGCACCCCAAGGTCATGTTATGGGTATGTTGACATGCCCATGGGATTGTCCTCCCACTCACTGCCCTTGCCCTCCCCCATTTTTATTAGGGTTGAACTCTAAATATCCTTTGTGCGAGACCCACGGGACACATTCAGGAACGATGACCCTACTTGGGGTGCCCACAATTTGCAGACCAAGGTCTATTTAGACCGTAGAAAAATAATTGAGATATTGGTTACAGCAGTGATAAAGCGGGGCCTGTTGGCAGATTTTGAACAAGCCCCTTGTCTAAAAGGCATCAGCATTCATTATCAGGCAGTAAATTACAGGTCTGGGCTCCACAAAGGTGTGACAAGAGCAATACTAAGTCAAACATTTTACCCCTAGTACCCACAGAGGGCAGATTAGGAACCTTGACCTCCTCCTAATAGCAGAGGCAGCTGTAATCCTGTAGTCCAACCACATCAACCCCTGCCCTCGCCAGGCTCCCTGTTGACGGCCACCCCTGGGTGTTGTTGGGAGCTGATTCTCGATGGTAATCTATGCTCTAAAACGCCTCTGGTATAGGGGCATTATAACACTGGCTGTGACCAGAAGGATCCTCAATAAACAGAAGGGATTTTTTTTACACAGTGCCATAACTGCTAGAAATTGTTATTATTATTATTTGTATTCAATGCAGCTAACTATTAACAATACTAAAAGAGGAATTATTATAATTCTTAAAATGAACTAAATGTAACCATTTTAAACATACCACTCTTGTAGATAGTTGTATCAACGTATTAATATGCAATTAATTTTTTTTTTGCCACGGGAAGATTTAAGAGTAATTTTCATGGAACTGTATCTGGCAGAATTAAGAAAAAAAATTGCTTGCCAAAATGTCATAATGGTTATTTATTTACTTAATTCTAGATGTGGAATACGTGCCAGTTAATCCGCAAATAGCATTAGCGTTATTACAAAAACAACGGTCAAATTTCTTTACAAAGGGGTAATTTACGTGTGTTAGGCCAACATGTGAGCCAAATTAGTTATCAAGTATAATTTGTATTCTCCAAAAGGCTTCATTCATGTTGACAACGACCTCAACTTAACCTCAACTGAATTGATATCTTCCTGACTAAATTATGAGCATGAATTTTATGCTTATGAGCTATCTCAAATTGACATTTACAACTCAATCCACTGCTGGGTGAGGGCATTCCCAATGCCATGCTGCATGTCATTGGGAATTATTTGACCACACAGTACTCCTGGAATGCATACCTGTATTGGTGCGGATAAATAGTTTGGCTTCAGATATGTCGTGCATATTGTAGTAACAATAAAAAAGCTGTTATCACCTATTATTGAATTTGGACTTCATACAACACAGAATCATTTTACTTTGGAAATTACATTGTAGCTCACAATTAACTCACATTTGAGAAGTATATGGTAAGATCTATTGGAAAACTGCTACTTGCGAAAATAATTCTTCCCATGAGAATGATGCCTCTGAAATCTGATCATTAAGGGTCATTCCCTTTGCTTATGTTTTCTTAACAACAGATACTTGTCATGATACCTCAAGTATAAAATGTTTGCGTTTCTGGGTCATATTTGATGTTTCACCTGGTGCACCGTCATTCCCCAGAAAACCTCTCCTCCTTGAATCCCCTCTGACAAACAATTCCCCTCCTTTGCGTGGACGTCCTATGCAAATACAGACACTGGCTCCCAAGCATCTGGTCATGGAATTTCCACCACTGGCTCAGTGACACTAACCGGGATGAGCCCTGCCCTCATTTTCTTATTTGAGCAGGCGGTACACAGACTTGACTTGACCTTTCCATGCTGGATCGGTGCCAGTTTGTATTGGTGTGCCAACCAATGTGTGCCCACAGAGAACGGCACTGCACTGGAGTGCCTACTACAATCACCCGGAGCATGTGCGGATGCTCATCAAGCACGACTCCAATATTGGTGTGCCGGACAGTGAGGGCAAGATACCGCTGCACTGGGCGGCCAACAACAAGGATCCCTCGGCCGTCCACACTGTTCGTTGCCTGCTGGTGGGTGCCACGGAGGTGGAGATCATTGGAAGCAAGCACAGCTTGGAATGTTGATCAGTTATTGATGTGAAATATTAATTGTGAAAATTGTATCAAATATAATATAGCATAAATTTGGTTATGTTTGTGTTGCCATTCGAATATTTCTCATTATAAGGAAATGACACCCGCCTTTCAGGCAGTGTTCTTTATCTTTATCATATAAAGCTTGGAAAAAGTAGCATAGAATTAATACATCTGGTGTGATAATGTGACAATTATAATGTTTCCTTGTTCGCAACAATGTTCAACAAATTTCAGTTTTATTATTGCTAAATTACAATGGACGCTGCCATAGTGTGATGATTCATACACATGTAGTGTACTAATTCAGAGACACTAGTAGGAGGTGTTATCCCTCTTGTTTATTCCGGATCTCACAGCGATAGGGGATAACTCCATACCAGGTCGGGACGGCCAACATGCTTCCAGACCCACAGCTTGAAGAGGCGAAGACCACGATGACAGCAGCACGACGAGTTCCATTCCCGATGGCAGCCACCCTGACTGTTAGTCGGAGCTCGCCTTTTATTCTCCCCAGCGTGACCAGGCTCCGCCCTCGGCCACGCACCCTTCTGGATCCTCCAGATGGCTCCGGGCTTGGCCCATGGATCCAACTGGTAGAACGGACTGCTACCCCTAATTCCATTGTCACTGTAGCCACGCGCTACAGTGACTAATTCAATATCACTACATCACCCCCCACCCCCCCCCCCCGCTTGAAGAAAAACAGCCATCCTGGCTGACCTTTATACGTCGTGTAGCGGGATGACGAACACAACAATATCCACACAATATTTGCAATGCATGGCAACAATCCAGCCCCCAAAATAATAGCAACCGAACGACGGGTAGGGGCGGTCATCTGAACCGAACCGTTGCCGGCCCCTCATTTGGGCCTGGCACGGGTCCTCCAGGGACCCCAGGGGTAACCCAAGGATGGCTCAATGGGCACGGGCCCTCCCGGGATGAAGATGGAGGAAAAGTAGATGCGGGTGGCGGTCATCCCGTCCGCCCCAATCCGCCTGTGGGTGGCGCCGCTGGTGGTTCTACGGGCGTCAGACCCTGGGATCCTGCAGATGGAGGAACAGAGCCTCGCTGAGGCGCATCATCCGTAACCGTACGTCCGGCTCCGTCGGGCACATCAAACACCCAGCCATCAGATGGTGGAGATGAAACGCCCTCATAAGGTGGAAAATAGGGCTTCAGTCGGGACAGGTCCACATACCAAAGCCTGCGACCAACCTGGATCTGCACACACTGTGGCCTCCTCACCTCAATCACCTCCACCGGGCCTTGCCATGGCCTATGTAATTTAGGAGATGTGCCTAGAGGCACCTGGGGGCAATGCAGCCATGCCCTCTCCCCAAGCTTCCACGGGTTTCCGGACTCCTTAAGCCCAGCCAGTTTTTCATTCGAAGCCCTCCGCTTGGCCGAATTAGGATGCCTCCCGTGCTTCCGTTAACCACTTAAGGGTGAGGCTCATAAGTCCCGGCACAGTGGCTCTCTTCTTGCTCGGCTCAATATTTAACTGGGCTTCCATGGGGCGGTCACATGCTCTCCCGTACATTAAAAAAATGGGGAGAACCCGGTAGAGGCATGAGGGGCCATCCTATAGGCCGCAACATGGACGTAAGAGTCCTCAGTAAGAGTCCTCAGTAAATGCTCTACCATTCCGTCGGAAGGTAGGGTGAATTTTCTTTGTACCCAACAAGTCACATATCTCTTGCAACAATTTTGAAGAAAAATGTCGACCTTGGTCCGTAAGGAGACATTCCGGGCCCCCTTTATCCAACATGTAACCATGCAGGAATGCGTCCATAAAGGACGCCGCCGACTGATCTGGCAGGGGGCATGCCACCGACCACCGCGACAGGTACTCGACCTCTACCAGCAAAAATTTATTTCCCCTCGGAGTGGTGGGAAATGGCCCGAGGAAGTCGAGGGCAATGAGCTCATTTACACGGGACACCCCGATAGATTGCAACGGTGGTCGGGCCAGCCTCGGCGGGGGCTTCCGGCGAGCACATTCCACACAACCTTTCAGCACGTTGTGGACGTCTTCTGACATCCCAGACCAAAAGAAGTCACGCTTCAACATCGATAATGTTTTCTGCGCCCGTAGGTGCATCAGCCGCACATGGGCAGCTCTCGATGCCCTACCCCGCAGAGCAGTTGGCACAACGATACAGTACCACTGTACCTCCGTATCCCAGCGCATTAGTAGCCCATCTCGGAGGACCACGGGGGACATACTCCCTGGACCCTTCCTATCACCTGGCGCACCAACGTGGCACCGTATTTTCAGTAAGGAGGCGTCCTCCGCCTGGGGGCGCCCCCATTCCTCCGCCTGGGGGCGCCCCCATTCCTCGTGCGCAGGACCAATGGTGTTATCGCGTGCCACCTTTGCTACTGGCGGCGAAACATCCACCGGTGCTACAATGGCGCCCGGCTTCCCCGCATCTACCTGCTTACAACGGCCGGCGCCCATAAAGCATGCGCACTGGCTTTTCGGCAATAACCGTGACAGAGTGTCCGCATTGCAGTGACGCAACCTTTACCTATAGGTGACTTCGAACGAATAATCTTGCAAAATTTCCAACCATCACGATAGTTGCGCGGATGGGTCAACACGCACTGCTATACGAAGTGCACGATAGCCAACAACTCGCGGCGCGTGCCTCAATAGCGCTGCTCTGCGGGGGACAGCACTCGGCTACCGTAAGCGACCACGCTCTCCACCCCGTTTTCCACCTGCGACAATACGGCGCTGATCCCGGTATCGCTGGCGTCCGTATCCAACACAAACGGCAAGGTGAAATCGGGGTACCGAAGGGGGGTGTGTTCACGAGGCCGTTGCACAGCGTAACAAATGCGGCCTCCTCCCCCACCGAAACCTCTGGCTCTTTGCCGTGAGAGCGTGGAGCAGCTTTGCCATCGTTGCAAACCCGGGCATGAAGCGGCGGTAATTTGACACAAACCTCACCCACCTACGTGGGGGTCGGCCACGCACGCACACAGTCTTTGCAGGGTCTGTGGCGATCCCGGACTCGCTAACAACGTGACCCATGTAGCGAACCGACTTTTGCAAGAAGTAACATTTCTGCGGCTTGAATTTCAAATTTACCGCCCGCATTTTAACAAATATCACATGCAACCGCTGCAGATGTTCCTGGAACGTGCGACCAAAGACAATCACGTCATCCAAATGGATCAGACATGTCTTCCATTGGAGCCCGGACAGTACCAACTCCATAAGTCGCTGGAACGTGGCCGGAGCTGAGTGAATCCCCATCGGGAGCACGTTAAATTGAAACAGCCCTTGCGGTGTCTGGAATGCGGTTTTAGGTTTTGAACTTTCATCCAGGGGCAACTGTCAAAACCCCGACAATAGATCCAGGGTGGAGAAAAACCGTGCCCCCCAACAGGGCATCCAACGAATTGTCCATCCATGGGAGCGGATACGCGTCCGACTTTATTTAATTTCCGAAAATCCACACAAAACCGCAAACTCCCGTCCTTTTTACCAGGACAATGGGAGCACCCCACGGACTGGTGGACGGGAAGATCATATCGGCGACCAACATCTCGTCGACCGCCTAACGAACGTATTCCTCCTTCGGACTAAACAGAAATGAGTTCTGACGAATAGGAGCGGCACCACCAGTATCAGTATGGTGACGCATCAGGGACGTGCGGCCCACGTCGAATTTACCCTTACTAAATACATTGGAGAATTCCCAAAGCAATGCCTGCAACTCGCCCCTCTGCTCCCACGACAAATCCGGATTACCCGCACACAACGGATCCATCCATGAGTCATCCGACACCGCTCTCCATGCAACCATGGCCACGACCCGAGTGGTTATATCATCCATTTCTCCACAACACGCCACCGTCGCCTGGGCCAACACCGTACCCGCCTGTATGATCGCCGTACCCAGCCCAGCATTTAATACTTCCAGGAAGGGCTACTGATCCCCCCTCATTATCGTTTGGGCCCCTATCAAAGTGAGACCACGAACCACTCTATTAGAAGGGGTTTAAAGAACCCCACCCCCAGTGATTCCTGGTGGAGCCGCTTCCGCAGCCTCAAGAGTACGAGCATCTGTGCACCCGGGGGAACCCTAACAGTTTCACGCACCAGGGCCCGAACCACCATACACAACCCAGTCAGGGACTCCAAAAATCTCAACCAAAGCACCGACGGTAACTCAACACAACCCTGGTCAATCAAAATCCGGAGGGGCATTCTCTTAAAAAAATCGGTCCCCAATAAGCACGGCACCGCCAATGAACTTGAAACGAACACTGGGCCCGTGCATTCAATATCTCCAATTCGTATGGACGCCACAATTTGGCCCACAATACCTAAGCTCCCGCCATTAGCGGCAACGCAGGGACTACCCAAAGGACCAAGGCAACCCACCGTCGATGGCAACGTCCTCTAAACAAACTCCGAAAGAATGGTGGCGGATGCTCCCATATCTATGAGCACCCGCGCCTCAGCACCCTGTACATATCCACTGACTGGATGATCCTGCTCCCGCCACCATAACACGGTGTGCCAATTCGGTCCATTGCCCGGACCCCCGTGGGCAACAATCACGCACCGAAGTACCATCTTTGCACCCCGTATCTCTTTGGGGGCGATGGCGTGTGCACCCGACACTGACTGCAATGTAGATGCATGAGGTGGCTGTGTTGGCCGGGTGAGTGATGTATTGCGACCTGCCTTTGGGTCCAGAGGAGCGGAGGCTGGCAGGGTGGAGGACAGCGAAGCCGGGAAAAACTGCCCTAAATCAGCACGGCAGCTCCTGGAGTTGTGCCCCGGTAGGCCACATCTGAAACAGGTAACGGGGCCCCGCCATGGCGGAGGGAAGGCCCCCCCCCCCGCTGGTCCCGTCGTCGTCCCACGCCGAATCTCCCGTGCGGGCTCCAACTCCCCGATGCGCAGACCCGAGAAGACTCTCGGTGCTCCTGGTCGCCCTCTTCTCCCGGGAATCCAGCCCGGGCCGCCACCCCGGCACGCCGTCGCAGGTTACAATGGGCCTGGATGCATCGGGCTACCTGAATCGAGGACAGGTCGTCTTCCTCCGTGGCCGGCAAAAAAAAACGCTAATTTCCTGAGCCAGCGCCAACAACTTCTCCAGCACCAGAGAATCTAGTCCCACCTGCTCCATCTTTGGGTACGCAGCCTGGGCCAGCGACAATTGTACATTTCGGAAGGCAAGGGGCGTCTCGGTCTCCCCCCAACTCCGCATCACGAATTTCCACCGCGCGTTGGACGGCTGGTCAAAAATCACCGCCAACTGTGCGAATTCTTGCCACAGTGTCGCCCTGTCCTCCTAGGGAATGGCAAAAAACGCCGCCAAGGCATCATCGTCTAGCATGGTGGGAAGAACACGGGGTGCCTGTGCGTCGGACCACCCTCTGAGCTCGCAAGTGGCGGCGAAATGCCGCCGCAAGGCCGCCCAATCACTCCCCGCAGCTGAAAATTCCTTCATAAACGGCAGCTGCTGCACAAGGGAAGGCGCCCCGAATGATGAGCTATCGGCGGCAGGTTAAATTTGGCAGGACTCGATTCCCGCCCTTGGTCGGCAGTGACGGCGGAGTCGCCCGTTCGCTGCCCCCGAGTCGCAGCCCCCTCCACCGGCTCTTCCTTACCCAGCTGCCCCACCAGCGCCGTCACCGCGGAGAGCAGCTTCACGATGCGCGCGCTGAGTGCCCGCAGCCCTTCTCCAGCCGGCGGCGGCGCGGAATCGTCGCCCTTCGCCCACTGCCCCGCCGGGACCGCCTCTCCAGGACCCCCCACTGGGGTCCTGGCAGCCTGGGAACCCTCCTCGCCGTCGTCCTCTTTGCTCGAGGATGTGCTGATGAAAGCAATCCTCTTCGTGGCTGTCAACATAGCCTATTTCCCCCCACCGGGATTCGAAGGGAAAGGGAAAAAAAAAGAATTCCTAACAACCGGTACAATAAAAAAAAATGTGTTAACACTTCTGACACCAAACGTAGTGTACTAATTCAGAGACACAAGTAGGAGGCATTAGCCATAGGGGATAACTCCATACCGGGTCGGGACAGCCAATATGCTTCCAGACCCACAGCTTGAAGAGGCGAAGACCATGACAACAGCAGCATGACGAGTTCCATTCCCGATGCCAGCCACCCCGACTTTGAGTCTGACCTCGCCTTTTATTCTCCCCAGCGTGTCCAGGCTCCGTCCTCAGCCGCGTACCCTTCTGGATCCCCCAGAAGGCTCCGGGCTTGGCCCACGGGTCCCAACTGGTAGAACGGGCTGCTACCCCTAATTCCATTGTCTACCAATCTCCCAGCGCCATGCTTTACAGTAACTAATTCAATGTCACTACACACAGGACTTGCAATACAGAGGTCACCGGTTCAAACTCTTAGTCTGACATTTAACACAAATGGGAAACTTTCTTAAAACTCCCGCGCCCCCCCACCCCTCTGTCCACATAGCAGGATGAATGGGTACACCACAATGGATCAGCAGGTCGTGTGTGATGTGGTGTGGTAGAGCATGGTGTGGTAAAGTGTGGTGTGGTAAAGTGTGGGTACTCACACCTTTTCCAAGGCCAGTGTAGAACAGTCGGCCAAAATAACCACTGTACAGTGAGGGAAAAATTATTTCATCCCCTGCTGATTTTGTACGTTTGCCCACTGACAAAGAAATGATCAGTCTATAATTTTAATGGTAGGTTTATTTGAACAGTGAGAGACAGAATAACAAAAAAATCCGGAAAAACGCATGTCAAAAATGTTATGAATTGATTTGCATTTTAATGAGGGAAATAAGTATTTGACCCCCTCTCAATCAGAAAGATTTCTGGCTCCCAGGTGTCTTTTATACAGGTAACGAGCTGAGATTAGGAGCACGCTCTTAAAGGGAGTGCTCCTAATCTCAGCTTGTTACCTGTATAAAAGACACCTGTCCACAGAAGCAATCAATCAATCAGATTCCAAACTCTCCACCATGGCCAAGACCAAAGGGTTCTCCAAGGATGTCAGGGACAAGATTGTAGACCTACACAAGGCTGGAATGGACTACAAGGCCATTGCCAAGCAGCTTGGTGAGAAGGTGACAACATATTCTTAGTTTTGTTGTTTCTTTTCAACTCAAGGCAGCTTGGACCATAGTCACCAAGAAAACAATTGGTAACACACTACGCCGTGAAGGACTGAAATCCTGCAGCGCCCACAAGGTCCCCCTGCTCAAGAAAGCACACATACATGCCCGTCTGAAGTTTGCCAATGAACATCTGAATGATTCAGAGGACAACTGGGTGAAAGTGTTGTGGTCAGATGAGACCAAAATGGAGCTCTTTGGCGTCAACTCAACTCGCCGTGTTTGGAGGAGGAGGAATGCTGCCTATGACCCCAAGAACACCATCCCCACCGTCAAACATGGAGGTGGAAACATGCTTTGGGGGTGTTTTTCTGCTAAGGGGACAGGACAACTTCACCGCATCAAAGGGACGATGGACGGGGCCATGTACCGTCAAATCTTGGGTGAGAACCTCCTTCCCTCAGCCAGGGCATTGAAAATGGGTCGTGGATGGGTATTCCAGCATGACAATGACCCAAAACACACGGCCAAGGTAACAAAGGAGTGGCTCAAGAAGAAGCACATTAAGGTCCTGGAGTGGCCTAGCCAGTCTCCAGACCTTAATCCCATAGAAAATTTGTGGAGGGAGCTGAAGGTTCAAGTTGCCAAACGTCAGCCTCGAAACCTTAATGACTTGGAGAAGATCTGCAAAGAGGAGTGAGATGTGTGCAAACCTGGTGGCTAACTACAAGAAACGTCTGACCTCTGTGATTGCCAACAAGGGTTTTGCCACCAAGTACTAAGTCATATTTTGCAGAGGGGTCAAATACTTATTTCCCTCATTAAAATGCAAATCAATTTATAACATTTTTGACATGCGTTTTTCTGGATTTGTTGTTATTCTGTCTCTCACTGTTCAAATTAACCTACCATTAAAATTATAAACTGATCATTTCTTTGTCAGTGGGCAAACGTACAAATCCAGCAGGGGATCAAATACTTTTTTCCCTCACAGTATAGGGGCTCACTAGAACTCCTTCTAGTGGAGGCCCTTCTGGCAGCAGTGGTGTGAGAAAAAAATTGCAAGGCTGCACCTTTACCTTTGTGCCACGAGATCTAAAACAAACCACTATTCAAAGCATTGTTTTGTGCGTGTCTCTGCAATAGTTGTTGTGTTTAGTTCCGTAATTTTTCCCAGGAAGCCACCCCGACCGATTCCATCCTCAACTGGCAGGACTACGAGGGACGCACGCCCCTTCACTTCGCCGTGGCTGATGGCAACGAGGCAGTGGTGGACATCCTGACGTCGCCGCAAGTGTGCAACGTCACGGCCTACGACAACCTCTTCCGCACCTCGCTGCACTGGGCCGCGCTGCTCGGTAGCTCAGCTCACCCGGGCATCCCTCTCCCCACACCCCCCCCCCCACACACCAAGCCTCCCCATGTGTTCCCCAGGGAATTCCCCATGGCTTTGCAGCCAAGACTGTCATTATCTCTAGGTGGATGTGTGGCTCTAAAGACTGGCCGAATAGAGTACAGTACTGTAGTTGGTTTGTGTGTCTAAGTTACGTCACGCATAAAGTGGTATGTGCTTATTGTTGTGACTATTGTAGATTGTTACTGTGTGTATATGTGTGTATTTTTTGTATGTGCATGTGATTGTTTTATGTTTGCTGTATGTGTAGCTCTGTAATGTGTTTTTTAGGCTGTACCGATGTGTTTTATTCAGAATTCAGTTCAGAATTCAGTTCCTGAAGAAGCCTCCAACACGTGGAGCAAAGCGTCCGACGCCATACCGAACAACACGTGGAACAGCCCAAAAACGCATCCAAGAGCTATACAGCACAACCACATACACCTACGCAGTAATATGCTGTACATAAGTTTGTCGATATGCTGCTGTGTATGTGTATCCGTACTTATATAATTTAACTTAAACATGCAAGCATATGCACGCTAGTTGTTGCCTATCATATGATGGATGTTAACTGAACATGTTTTGCAAACATTGAAGGTTTTTTGCTGAAGTGTAAATCACATCCGCAAAAAAACACAACATGGCAAGCATACACACATATCTGAAAACATACTTGAAAATAGTGAGATTTAAAACAGTTGGGAATTTTTTCCCAGTGTATTTTTCTGGAGAGTTATGTTTGACCATTTGTTGGAATACATTTCACCAATGCGGTCATTTAAAATCTGTTTCAGTGCCTTCAAATTTAAAGACGAATATAAGTGCATCGGTAGTTTCTGACAAACCATGCTGTGTACATTATTGTTTTTTTTAAACGAAGAGAATGAGAATTCATCGGTGAAATTGCTAAACAAGAGCCGCAAGGTAACAAATAAATAAATAAACAAGTCACATTTGGTAAGAAAGCTCTTAATGCCACTCTCTAAGCTGTGGGAGAGCCCTCCTTCTCAGCGGCATTAATCGAAGGGTATAAAACCTGCGTGGCCCCCGGTTGGGAGGTTAATGGCTGGAGCTGAACGGGGCTGTAAATACCAAGCCGATCCTGTGCTACCCTGGGTCAATATCGGTTAACGAGGGAGGGTGGGTGGCCAGTCAAGTGGGAGGGGGGAAGTGCTGTGAAGGGGTTTTTTAAGAGAGTTTAAATCTGCTTCACGTGCTTGTGGGCTGCTCTGCCTTCAGCGGTGACAATGTCCAGCTGCCTCGGTCAATTGTGCTGATGAACGCTACCGAGTCATTTTCTTACAAATGGTTTTCGAAGAGGAGAATTTTGATTATTGATTGTTTTTGTTATTTCCGTACAGCATGATGTATGTGGGTTTGCACATTTCCACTGTGAGGGTGCCTTTGTTGCATATGCTTTGTACATATACTTATAGTTTATTTCAAATAAATGATTACTTTTTTATATGAAAAAAAATCTATAGTGTATGCAAGTACATGTAAGTACAATAATGACGATCACTAGAAGGCAGATCGAATCCTGCAATTTCATATTCTTATTTGTAATTCCACCCATTATCCTAATACTTGATGTGACCACCAACAATCGGGTTGCTTAAAGACAAGACTTTCTATCACGTCCTGCTATAGTTATGAATACTCATTACGTGTGCATGATTAATAGTAGCCACGCATGTAGGTGCAGTTTGCACATCTATCAGCCTGCAAAGCTAATGGACAAAACAAAAGCAACAACAAACACTGTGTGTACGAACCGAGTGTCGCCGCCATGCTGCTTTTCAGGTCACGCTAAGATAGTTCACCTACTGCTGGAGAGGAACTCCTCTGGCACCATTCCCTCAGACAGCCAGGGAGCTACGCCCCTGCACTACGCTGCTCAGAGCAACCATGCGGTGAGCGCACCTGTTCCAAGGCTTGCGTGTCTCCTTTCTAGCTCACCCGTGCTTTTTGTTTCTCCGAGCTATTGAAAGTGTTGTCACGTCATGTTCTTTTTCAATCGTTTCATTTTAACAAACCGTAATCTTCTCATAAGCACGGTCACGTTTTGCATGTGTAGAAATGCTTAAGTAAAGGTTGTGTTGTTATTTTTTTTCCCCTTTCCAAACATTCCTCGGCGTGATTTTATTGGACAGGCAAGCGTATGATGCGCTCGGGATTTTCTTTTTTTTTTGCAGCTGTCACAGTCAGCTCATTAAGTTTATTGAATAAGGTAGCATTGACTGCTCGTGGCACACGATGTTCATAGTGATGCTGAAGGAGGGTTGAAAAAAAGTACATTCCGTTCATCCGGCAGGAAACGGTGGAAGTGTTCCTTTCGCACCCATCGGTGCACGACGAACCTGACCTGGAGCGCCGTACGGCGTTCATGTGGGCGGCTGGCAAAGGCAGCGATGCCGTCGTGAGCACCATGCTGCGCCTCATTCCCAACCTCGACGTCAACCTCGCCGACAAGTACGGCGGCACTGGTAGGGCCCTCCTGCCCGCACGTGAGTGGCCACGTGCCCAGTGCGGCACCCGTGACAGTTGGCTGTCTAGGTGCCTTCATAGGAGGTGCACCTCGATTTCCTGCTGTTTGATTGTCGTAGGATTTTCATTCTACAGAGAAAGTATTCGCAAGTACTTCAGTGGGTACATCGGCAGCATTTAAAAGTTAACTTGGAATATTTGGGAATTATATGAAATGCATTTTCATTCCAAAAATGCAGATCAATGTGTTACAGATTTGATGCTGCCTTATCTCTTAATAGTTTTGGTTCTTCCAGTCGGAAAGTAACACCCTGTCATCTTAATATGACTATAGGTTTGTCATATCGTGAGCTGCCATACTGTTATGTTGCTTACAGAAAATGTGAAATAATCTTGTAATGTCAGCCATACGGCATGACAACTTTGTGCCCGATGTCACTGTGCTCATGACTCACAGTCTTGGAATAATTCCATAAAGAAAAGCCACCGTGACAGACAAATTGAATCTGACCATCCACTGAAATGCCCTGTGTCTTGACATGTGGCACCAGACATGACATGCATTAAGACATCGTTTTCCATCACAATCCATAAAGGTTATATGCGCATGTGTGTGTGTGTAAACCTGGATCACACTGACCACAATACATGTTACACGGATAGCTTTAACCTTTACACGTGTCAAAACTTATATCGCACACATCTGCTATCCACACAAGTGGCAAGTGTTTTTTTAGGATATTTAAAAGGTGGAAAAGTTTAAAGATGAGTTCACTTTTTATATGAATTTGTATTAACACTTGTAAAATTTGCATTAACAGGACTGTGCGGTGGCCTTATATCTCATAGTGCTGAGCACACAGGCAGATGAGCTTACAAACCAGTCTTTGAGAAGTTATAGATGTTTGATTAAACTCCCCCAGTGAGCGATTCCACTGGCTTTATTAAACCTGCACTGTCTGCTGGCATCTCACACTTTCTTAACCTTTCCCAGTAACCATATACACTTTGTCTATAAAAACCTTATTTTGAAATCCAATATAGTATCCAGTATAGTGTAAATTGGATGTTTTTGTTATATATAAAAAATAAGACATTGTTTGGATTGTAAAAAAATACTGTTTGAAAAGCACAGGAAAATAAAATTGTAATTCCAAAAATTAAATATTTTTTTGAGCAAAATAATTGAATGCTATATCACTCACGTTTAAGAAGTGATGTGATTGTACAACACTAATACCTGGGGAATAAACTCGATTGTTGAACATAAGGAACTCTCTAAAAATACACAATATAAAGACTGCTACTAATATATACTTAATTAAGTAGTTGTAACGCAATTACAACATCATGTGCTATGTTTCAAACGTTTTGCTTAAATTGCAAATGAACTTTTAAGGATTGGGTTAAGTGCTTTACATATACCCAGTGGCAATGGTCATGCAAACACCTGGAAACATAAATTCAATATCAGAATTGCATTTGTAATTGTATCGTAGTTGTACGATTACGCTGGTTTGCCTGTTAGCTACAAGGATATTTCTAGGCATAATTCAGTCAAATTACTGTTACAATTTTGCACTCTGTCTTTTTAGTGTTTTTGCCGTCGTGGCTTTCTCATCGTGTGTGTGAGCTGTCATAACAGCATCATCACGCATGTCGAGCATCACTCTGGGCCATGAGGCTTGTGTTGCAGCCACTTGGCTAGAGAAATAGCCATCGCACCCGTGGGCATGTGTACAGCCCCCAGTGCTGAAAAATAATTCCTGATATTCTATTAGTATTGTATAATTGTATAGCAGTCGCACATGCATAAACAATAAATAGAATTACTTTAACGTTCAAGCTTACATATATATTTTTTAATCTCCCAGTTGAATCCGTTGGTTTAAAATAGCAAGATCATTTGTGTAATTATTTTGAAATCATGAGGTGCACTTATTCATCACCAAACAATGCTCCACATGAGCCTTAGCAGCATCGTTAGGAGGCTTGAAATGTCCTGATTATGATGTTTATAGCGACTGTGGCAAATCCCTGCCGTGGAAGGGGGAGGCCTGCAGATTGATTCCCTCGCTGTACACCCCCCGGGATAACTTAACACCGTAAGCGGATTAGCCACCTCACACCAAGTTACGGAAAACCTGCAGCAGCAGAACGCATTAGGTAATCTAAAAGCGGTTAGCCGGAGATGATTTGACCTGTAGTGTCGAGTACCATTACGTAGGGCGTCATCTTCCACTTGGTTGTCGCTACTCGTGCACAGCCGTGTAACAACAAAACTGCGTGTTTTTATGTTAGTCATGGTCAGTGTAGGATGGCAGCCTTCACGCGGCCCACTCTGTTAAGTGAGAAATCACGACGAATGCTATCAACGAACATCGATCATCAATCTCCTGGTCTCCAGAGCAACAACACAAGTGCCAAACCTGATTTTTAATGCGGTGTAAAACTGAAGCAATGGATGGTCACCCCATTTCTTAAAACATAATATCAAGTTTTTGTTGATACCACGTGCCACTCGGTATTAAAAAGTTTAGGTGATTCCTACTCAAACGAGCACTTGGAGGTGGTGCCCATTTACAGTCCTGAGCCACATTCTTTATCGCAGGGGATAGTATTCAGAGGGCAGCCGCCATTCACTTCCCCACGAAGTGCTACTCATTTTATCGACTTCCAAAGAATCAACCCCCAACCACGAATTTAGCTCGCAACCTCACAATTGTGAGCTGCTCATTGTACCGCTGAGCCACCTGGCCGGATACTCAGTATTAGACCATGAGAAAATCGCTGAAAAATTACTTAACAGAAAATAAAAATGTTGAGGTGGGAAGAAACATCCCCGTTTGTTAAACATTATTTAAAAGACCTGACTGAAAAACACGCCCGTCTTTGTATACTCGGTTACTTTACACATGGGCGATCATGCGGGCGATCGGTCGTTCGGCCAGACTGTTGCATTTTTAACCGGGTCCTCAAGCCCGTTTGCTTATCCAAACAGCGCTATTTGATCTGCCGAGCGACTCAGGTGGTGCGTCCGCCTGCGGCGCGTCCATCCCGTCTTGCGCGTTGAGTCGCAGGGAAGGCATCGTTTTGTTTACTGTTTGCGAGTCGGGACGAGGGTAAACCGCTCCGGCATGTTTGCAAGGTGCTACCCCTTCCTCCCCTCCCCGTTTCTGCAGCGTTGCACGCGGCCGCGCTTTCCGGTCATGTGAGCACGGTGCGTCTGCTGCTGGCCCACGGGGCGCAGGTGGATGCAGCCAATGTCATGAAGCACACGCCGCTTTTCCGCGCCTGCGAGATGGGCCACAAGGAGGTTATCGAGACCCTGATTGAAGGTGCGTGCGTGCGCACATACGCACGCCCGTGCGCGTCTGCTCCACACTGCTCCCCACCCCAACCATCCACCCCCCTCCCGCCCCAAGTTAATTTACCCTCTCAGGGCATAGAATATTTATAAGTTAAATGATTAATGTGCTGTGTTTGGATTGTATTGCCTGTCAAGTTCATTCATAAAATTATATCCATTTTTTAAGCAAATTTACATTGCCTTGAGAAAACCACCTTACAAATGTTTTTCCATTAAGATACGCAGTATTGAAATGTAAACAGATCTGTACGTAATTCCTCATGATATAATTATCAATATTTATGCGTATTAAGGTGCTGCGTAGCAAGATAAAAAATTCTGTCACATCCTCCTTATAGTGCAGACGGGAAGATGATCTCTTTCACACAATGCATGGTGCGCCATGTGCTTTTCCACAAAGGGGTGCTTTTTCGGGCATATGTGCGCATATATCTATGAATTTGTATATATGTGTATACTGCGCGTTTGCATGTATGCGACTATGCTTTGTTCTTATATGTTTGCATGCGCGTCTGCTTGTATGGCCACGTGCATTTGTTTGCGTGCTCATGTGTCTGTGTTTATGCTCGCTCACGTATGTGAAATGCAAGGCGGTGCGCGGGTGGACTTGGTGGACCAGGATGGACACTCCCCTCTGCACTGGGCAGCTCTGGGTGGAAACGCAGACATCTGCCTTATCCTAATTCGGAATGGCATCCACCCAGACGTGCGGGACCATGTGCGTCGCACCCCGCTCCAGTGTGCTGCATACGGAGGCTATATCAACTGCATGGTTGTTCTGATGGACAGCCAGGCTGACCCTAACATACAGGACAAAGAGGTGCGTGTGAGCGTGGCGCTCCTGAGTGCGAGCGACATCAGCACCACAGCTGTGAGGTGTTAACAGTGCAGGCAAACACCGCTGCTTCAACAACACTGCCTCACACGCACTGAAATTCTATTTCACAGGTTGTCCAAATTATCCAGACGATGCCACTTGTGTGAGATGCCAGCACTGGGACTTATCACGCAGCAGAAAAACGTTATGCTCTTGACCGGGTTACAGAATCATAAATAAGGTTTCAGTGGTCATCTTGCATTTTAACAATCACTGTCGTTTATGTGACATCCCAGTGATTGCCATGGAGTATAATTAAGACAGTTGAATATTATATGTGAGCTGTTGCAAGAGTCTAAGTGCTGTGGGGTTTTGATTAATCTGCCATTGGATATGGTTACCAACAAGCATCAGAACTGCATCAGGGATTAAACAATGTTTCTTTTCATCAAAATATTATAAACCATAAAAATATATAGCCGATACATGTTTGCTCATAATGATATATTAATACTATAAAAGGTGGCATCCACTGCTTAGAAAATACACAGACCTAATTTTCCTCCAAGAGAGTGAAAATGTTGCGTTGAAATTCCTACTGCTCCCATCAGCAGATAGGTTAGCATGACAAAGAGATCATTCCATCGGGTGCTTTACAATTGTACTTGTATACAATTTAAGACACGATTAATTTAATTAATTGTACTTGGTCTAATTAAGCGGCGCTATTGATTATTGGTCAACTTAAATTTCCCGTTTTCCATTGATTGAGCACAATCCAGGCTCACGCTGCAAAGTGAAAGACATTCTAGGTTGCTCGTGATCATATTTGTATTGTTATAAAATGCATATTTTATATTATAAAATTGGCCTTTTAATAAAATACCACAATGCAATTCAGACCTTATAGTCACATTCAGTAGTGTCTTCATTCAAATACCATGAATATGCCATATGCATTTTACATTCTGTGTATTATTACAGGTATGCACTACTTGTATTGATGCGTGCATGTGCAGTAATCGACAGTCATTAACGTGCATCATGCAGCCACGTGTAACTCTTGAACTCGTGTATCTCCAGGGCATGACAGCGCTGCACTGGTGCTGCAACAATGGTTACCTGAACGCAGTCAAGCTCCTGTTAGAGTACGGAGCCTTCCCCAACCACATGGAGACCAACGAGGAGAGGTACCCGCCCCTTGCACCCGTCCACGACAGCGAAAGCCATCCATTACCAACATAAGTAGGGCCAGCAAAAATCTGCGGAATCACCCGCTTTCCTTAACAACGTTCAACATGTGATGTACTCATAAGTGACTTCGCTGTCCTTCAGTCAGACAAATACGTCTATTTCTGTGTGGATACATTTTTTTTACGACATTTCGTGCGTGATATTCCGTCGAGCAAAGACCGTGTACCCATTGATTTCTGTTCATGTTGGTAATAGTGGTTTATAACGAAGCAATTAGAGTTCATTTTATGGCAATTGCCGCAGTGTGCATTAGTGAATTGGTTAATTCATAAATTTTACGAATGTAGTTTAAAATTACAAAATGCAGTGGGACGCTTAACCACTGTATTTGAACGTGGCTTCAGAATGCCATATGGACTAAACGTTTAACGACTAGACAAATGCGGATGCTCGGTGGTAACCTACTGGAGCTTTGATCAGGGCAGCAGACGTTTTCATTTTCAGCAAATGCTAATTAGACATTTTGGAATGGCAGAAGACGAGTGCCCAGGATTCTCACATCCTATGCTGCTCGCAGTCACTGTCATTGCTTATTCACAGAGGCTTTTGCACCACCGGCTTTACTCGAGCTGAAGCTCACAAAGGGCCACGAGATTGGAGCGAGAGAGAAAGAGACCGCTGGATAAATAATGAATGACGAATAAATCATGCTCTTTCTTCTTTACTTTGTTGTGTTTACTGTGGCTGAAGGGCCGCTGAAATGAGCTGTTAGTGTATATAAAGAGGGTGCAAATGGCGATGAGCGTTATTCGTCATTTCTGATTGAATGTGACAGTCCGGTCAAACTTCTGAACTGGGGGAAAAAAGACTGCCAAAGAATGCAGGTGCTTATGAGTAATATATATGTATACTGTCAAAAATATATTTTTTTACATTATCGCAATACAGATTACAGTACAGCGTATGTATTCTTTTGCTGTCTGTATTATCCGTTTAAAATTACTTTGCCGTAGTATTTCAGAACCAATGAACTGCTTCCATGGGTGTGGGAGTTACAAATAAGCCCGCTTATAAGCACCAGCTCAAGCTGCAATGTGCATCATCATGAATCGCACACAGAGTATCAACATGAACACGAGTCAAATAATTTGTCTGAAGCTTCGTTTTTCTTAATCATTGTTTTCTCCATTGTTTCATGGAAATAATTGAATACTTATAAATGTCCAACAGCGTGCGTATTCCAGAATAGTTTTTAAATCAAGAAAAAAGATTGCCATATATCTATATACTTGAGCACACGTCATAGGAAATTACATCTGCATGTGGCAGAGAATGAAACTCGCTCATTATGCACTCAGTCACGTTAATATTTTAAATAGTGCCTTACCTGTTCAAATGCAGTATCCTTGAATGAGAACGCTGCTAATTGTATAATTACCATTGTTGGATATGACTACAGCGATGATCTGTGCCCTCAGAAAGCTCCACGATCTGTTGGGTCATTGTAACAAGGTGAAGCATCACTCTCACATCCTGCAGGCTTTGAGGTTGACTAATAGGGCCTGAGAAGAAAAGGCAAAGAGGCAAATGATTAGAGCTTCCATTTTTTCCTTTTGCAACTGCAGAGTGTTTGTTGTCAGCACATTAATTTCCTCCCTGAAATATTTGTCTCGGAGATTAAGCGCTGGTCCCTGCCAGGGTCGTATGTCTTGTGCACAGCCCCAATCTGAGCGCTCGGGGATGAGTAATTAATCTTGCCGAGCTGTTTTGGTCTGTAATCCATTTGTATCCCCGAGAAATAATGAGTGGGGAGTTTGTTTCGAAGGAGAAAAAAACAAGTATCGATAGTGATGTAAAACTCTTGATGGGAAAGGGATTGCGGTTTAATTGCGCAGCGCGATGAACGACTTACTGCCTGGGCTAGTTTGACGCCAGACTTAAATCCTACCGTGTACCTTGATGTATAATTTCAGTGAATGACAAGACAGAAAGGCTAAAAGTACCGAAAATACGGCTCGCCGATTTATACATAGAAGACTATTATATGGCTTCCATCTAAAATTATTGTGTGTGACAAATATGCTTGAAAATGTTAATTTATAGATACTCGTAAAATAATGGAACTGCCGTGCTTATGGAAGTTCAAAAAATGTGTGTTACTTAACAGTATGTTTATGCAATACATCAAGTTCTCCTGTGCTGTCCTGCATCTCTGCGCATACGTACTAGTGCTGAAAAGATTAATCTGGTTGTGTTGTGGTAACAATAATGTGCAGGTTCTTGTTTGTATACAGTATTTGCATGGATATGTTAATAACCTGGAATGCAGTGCACTAATCAGTGTAATTTTGAATGTTCTCCAAGATTAGATGAGGCCGTAAAAAACATTTTAACTTGTTTTTCTGCACAGTGCAAGTGGTACATTGGTAGAGCACTTATTTGGATGTGTTTGCTGAGGCATGCATGTAATGTGAGTGGTTACAATGTGTGCACGGATTTGTGTCTGAGAACCATTTCATAAGCGGCACAGAGATTAATCACCGAGGGAGATTGATTGATTGTCTGACATTGAACAACAGCCTCTGGTTTTCACCACGTGTTCTGTCATTTGGTCACAATCTCGGACACAGCTAAATGACTAAATAACCAGATCATTGATTTCACATTATTTTCCAAGGGCCTATAATATTGCCTGGAGACACTTTCTGCTGTATTTAGAAAATAAACAAAATATGACATAAAAACTAGATTATTGTTTATGGATACTGTTTTGTGCATTTTAAATCCAGTCATTTAAATGTTGTACTCCTGCGTAGGTTTTTGCGATTGTCCTGTACAGCTCTCCAAAGTGTTTTCGGGTTGTACCACACGTTGTTCGGCAAGAAGTCTGACAATTCGGGTTACGTGCAAGGAGCTTTAGATCAGTTCCTAAAGAAGCCTGGAAACACATCACACAGGCATTTGCAATGCTATTTTATCCCACGGTCCATCTTGTGTATGCTTATCATATCGTTCTGGCTGTTTAGCAACAGTGTCAGAGCTTGATCCCACCACCTTCTCCCCATTCACCTTGACCCTAGGTACACCCCCCTGGACTACGCCCTGCTCGGAGGGCACCAGGAGGTGATCCAGTACATGCTTGAGCATGGGGCCCTCTCCATCGCCGCTATCCAGGACATTGCTGCGACCAAGATCCAGGCCGTGTACCGCGGGCACCGTGTGCGCCGCTCCTATTTGGACCGGAAAAAGTTGCTCATGAAACACGAGCAGCTACGCAAGCATGCAGCCAGGTACTGCCCAGGGGTGGGGTGCGTCAACAACAACAACCAAAGGGAACGCAAAGACTGCAGTCCTATAATAACAGTCTGTCAAATAATCTCCTTGCTGAAATGCGTGTGGGGTGGTGTTTTTCTCTGTTGGCACTTCTAAGCCAGTGGTAGAAGTTCTGAAATCCTATGGGGGGGCCCAGTCTCTACATATGACAGCCGCTGTTGACGTTACTCAAAGTGTTACTCATATATTGACTCCAATTGTAAACCAAATGCTCTGCCATAGCACCACTTAGTCAAGGTATAGTAATAGTCTTGTATTTATCCAGGATAGCCTCTCTGTGTCTAAATATACATTTCTTAGAGTGGTTTGCTTTAGCGAGGAAATGGTGGGCCCTAAAGAAATCCCACCTATGATTGGGGGTGACATTCAAAAACCACATCTACAATTCAAGGCCACATTTTCTGTACTGCCATCAGTACATGCTGAAATCTGCACGATCCATCGTGGCCAGAAGTGAGTCTTTTAAGCTTAGAGGGTAAATGTGGGGTGGGAATAGGGAAGAGGGTGAAGGTTTGACTTAAATAGGTAATGACCCGAGCCCAAAACAGGCACATAGCACACATGCATGATTTAATGCAACATGCATCCTGTTAATGCAAGCCATTATTTGTTCACACCCATAGCCTTTACCTAATACCAGTGTCTGGTTGTTACGCCATGCTGATGGATATACATCCAGCAGCATGTGTAGCTGGGAACAGTGACATGCTCTACCCCAGTGAGAGTTGGCACGGTCACAATAGGTGACTTAAGAAATCCAAGGTGGGTCCAATGTGCGTGTAGCCGTGTACGTCAAACGAATGCACTCCAGGAGATTTGTGTAGGTCAGACATTTAAAGTCAAAGCTCTTGCTGAAAACAGCCCAATACTCTTTTTATTGTGTATACAAACTATAATATATAATTTACACGTGTACCTTTATACATCACATAAACAATCGACACACAAAAGGTAGGATGATGCCCAGCAATGCATAAAACTCGGGTCGTGACTGCACAGCACATTTATTTACTGTCCTCTTAATGTCCTATACCTGTGTATGAAACAGTTTGTGTGGGTCAGTGTAGGCATAAGGTGAACTGCTACTACACAGGAATAGGTGATGTCAACATATGGCATTGTATTGAGATTTCATAATAACAATAATGTACAGCCCTTTGTCAATTCCCTGCTTGGTGAAGACCTCATGCAATATCTGTCATGGGATTGTTTGAACACACTTCACCACGCTCGTCAGTGTGGGTTTGTATATTCTGGGTTGGTAAATTATAAGTTATGATGCCTTAATTAAATCTTGCAGGATACAGTCTTATCCGACCAGGAACACATAGGCAGTGAACTCAAGCACGTACACCAAGCTCTTAAGGCTAATGGTTACTCCGACTATACAATCCGCAAAGCTATCACTCAAACCATGAAGAAGGACCCTCTTGAGGAGCCTTTCAAAACCATCACTTTACCCTACATTGCGGGGATCACAAAAAAGATCTCCAAAATCTTGAATAAACACAAGATCCAGGTGCGTTTCAACACATTACATAAAATCCGTGATCTGGTTCCGTCTGTAAAAGATGTGATTCTGGACATACAGTACCCTGGTGTCTACAAACTAAGTTGCCTCTGTGGTAGTAGTTACATTGGAGAAACCAAACGACATGTCTCGGACCGCATTCGTGAACACAAAGCAGACCTTAAACACGGTAGGACCAACACCTCGGCCGTGGCAGATCACTTATAATTCAGTAGGCTCACATGACATTGACTTCTCCAAGACAGAGGTTCTTTACAAGCCGTCTGGCTACCATGAGAGATTCGTTCATAAGGCTATCCACATATACAAACACAGAGACAATTTCAACCGAGAAGATGGATTCTGGCTTATCAATCATTGGAAGGATTTGATAAACCATTTTGGGTCTTAATTGATTGTTCACGCTTAAGGTGGCTTTCAGACAGCATACATTAATTTTTCGTCTTCCCCCTCCTCTTTTCCGAACATAGATGGACTCGTCCATCTAAACAAACTGCCAAATCACTCTCCGTGGTGCTAACGTTTAAAAATAAATCAATATATACAAACCGCCACTTCTTTTAAATGTTCTTGCCGTTGGTTTTCACACCTGATGATGACTGCTTGTGTTGCAGTCGAAACGTTGTGAGAATTTAATTGTTTTATATATTATTATTTTATTGCTTCCCTTCAACGTGACTTTACCGAAAGAACCAAGAATATAGTATAACTGGTCAAAATAATATATTTGAATAATATTAGAATCATAAGATTTGACATGGGCCACAGCCTGATTGCTTTTGTGTGCATTGACATGTGAACCTTATGGCGGGACCCCGGGGTCCCATAAGCCCGCGGCTCTCGCGTAAACTGCGTTGCGACGTAATTTTATGTCTGTTGAAGGCGAACGATACGGCAATATATTCTTCTCGACGGGCTCTACACAATGCGCTAATCAAAGTTTAAAAGTTTTGTTTATGACTACGGCAATTTTGGCGACGAACCGGGGTGCTTGGTAAAGAACGAGAGGATTGATTTCTGGTGGGTCGCGGCGTTTATGTGCGTGGTGGGACGGAGTCGCCAAAAATAAATTAATTACGATGTTGACTTCTGTTTATTCGGGACCCCGAGGTCCCGCCACATGGTTCAAGTATACAAAGAGTACAATTGCAATGCTGCGGACAGTATTATGACAATCAAAAAAGATAACTCTTGTATGTCTAAGACTTAAGGATTACACATTTTTATAAATGTCTCTTCACGTAACATGGTACAGCATCGGGCAGCACATTGCCTCGCACTGCCGATCCACAACAGAGAGCAGGTGAAAGGCAGCAAGTGGAGGCTGAAAAAGCGGCTCGATAATTATCAGCGCCCTTGATGCATCATATGACAATGATGCAATGTAAATCCTAGCAGGCAATGACGGCATCTGACGTAAATTACAGATGGTGTCTTGAGTTATCGCCTCGGAGCGCTGTACACGTTGCTGTACTCGCAGGCTGAGCTCTAATGCAAGTCATGGAGTGGGAATGTTTATCAGCGACTGAGTAAAGCGGTGGCAGCTGCGCTTCCCTTGTGTTATCTTGACAAAACAATTGAGAGTAATGGCACGTCCACACCTCTGTTCATTCTTCAGCCACTGAGTAGTAATAGGACAGGACAGATGCCCTCTTCGATATCGGTGAGGCTGTCTAATGTTCCGTGGGGCATGTCAGTTTGTGGCTGAATTGTGCTCTATGTGCATGTTGTTTAAGCACATTAAATCCATTATGGCAGAGTGGATAATACTGGCAAGATATGATTTCGTAGTGTGTTTACATAAAGGGCTGCTACATTATCCTCATCTGAACCAGTAGTTATCCTTAAAATTGCAAGTTACGTCGTATATTTTGTGTTAGCGTGAAATAACTGTTTTGCATTACCTGTATATTTTTTTGTTTTCGAGATTACCATGTACAATCATAGAGGCAGATTCCCATTGCCATCACAGGGAAAATTATAGAGACAGTTTTTTTTTTACCAGGTCCTAAAGATATTAAATGATGCCAAAATAGTACTCATGCTTGTAATGTTATTTCACATATACATATATATCTGAAGCGTACATTTGTCAGTTGTTATTTGGGAGATCGATAACAGTTAAAATCTTGAGATCACTAAGCTTGTGAGATGATATTGCACTCAGCATCAACCTACAACCAGTTAAAATGCATCCGGTTCTTCATCAATATTGAATATGTTTTATCATGATGCATTTAAAGAGAGTTTTTAAAGTTCAATTATGAATATAGTTTTCCACATTTCCAGTGATTTCAAACTTTTGCTAAGACTCAGGGGCGAAGAAGCGATGCTGCAGCTGAATTTACAAACCATTGGGGTTACACAGATCTGTGTCAGGTGTTGCTTTTTAATTAATGAAAACACGCAAAACCCCTCTAAGCTGCCAAGGCTTCAATTTGAATATATGTAACAGCTGCAGAAATAGCTTTTAATTAGCTTGTTTAATCTCTATAATAAAGCCTAATATGTGTTTGCAGTTTGGTAAATTACTGCACACATGCTTAAGAGAGGCCCCACTGAAACAAAGCAATATTAATCAGCTTACAAAGTCTCCAAAGGCTTTTGTGACTACGGCATACAGATTGAATGTGACGAGCGCACAGAGGCATCAAATGAAAAATACCACATCTTTGTTTTTGTGTTGAATTCTACACAGATATAAAAGCCACACCTGGTGTCTCGACTGTTCGGTAGGGGGCTTTTTGATTTTCTAGAAAATGTGACACTTCATTTGCAACTCCCCTGGCTCTCTCTTATATTTATATGATAGCCGTCAATTTATTTTTCCCATGTCTTGTCTGCCGTGGCATATGTTTTGAAAATGTAATATTCCAGACGTTGGCGTGGATACACAGCTCATTAGCTGAATGGATTCACTGTGCAAATAAGAAAACTTCTGTTGTTATTTACAGAATAGCTATACTCTGCTACCGAGTTTTACCAAAATTAATTATGAAAGTTTTCAAAGATACCATTAAATATATACCAGAGCTAAAGGTCAGTGGGGATTTATTCGAACAAAAAATATATATGCAAACCTCACCTATTCGAAGTAATACCGGGAGCGGGGAGGGGCTTGATAGTTGGAAGATTAACCTTTTTGTGAATATGTGAAGGCTTTCACATGGACACGTGTGAGCTGTAACTGACAAAAGCTTAGCAAAGGACACAATGTGAAACGTACAATATGTGCTGGGTTTTTTTACCAAACTTTTTTGACATATAAAAGGTGACATGTAACACCATGCTTTTTAAATACATTTTATATTTTCATATACTTATAAATAAAACATATTGCTGTACAGTTAAAAAAATGTGAAAAGTTTAATTTCTGAATATTTGATGTGAGAATAGACGAGGTTTGCCTTTACAAGCTATCTTGAGAATTCTGGGACGTTTATTGGTATCCTTTGTTCATTGTGGTCCCACCTATTTTTTAAGTAACAGAAAGCGTCCTTTCTAACCCCAGCAGGAAGAGAGAGGAGGTGAACAGAAGAAAAGAGGCAGAGCAGCAGCTATTGAAGATTGGAGAAAGTGGTGCCGAGGCCCAAAATCAAGAGAGGCTCGCGCAGCAGGGGGTCCACAGGAAGGAGCCTTGTGCAGAGACCACGCTTGAAGGAGGAGAATGTGGTACGATAAGCTGAAGCCTCTGTGTTGTAAAATAATTGGGTCAGCAGTGGAAGCACAAAATGCGTTCGTTTGATGACCGATCGACCGCGGTTATATTATTATTTGTACAATTTGGGGTTTTAAAAGGAAGCTTTGAATGAGATGAGCATTCCTTCTTGCGAGGCGGGCTCTGTTATGTTGCTGTAAATTGTGCATTTACTCGTGCTTGCACATGTCAATGGGAAGGAAACATTTTCCGAAGCTTAATAACATAAAATGTGTATTTTGGCTTATGATCTAAAAAGTATCTTTGGCAAACTGGAAATGGTGGCACTGTTTAACTGGCCAAACTATTCAAGCGGCCTACACCAGTGCTGTTGTCGTTTTCTCTCAAAGGACGACACGCTCGTGAGCAGGAGAGAGCGAAGCAAGCACCGTCTGCCACGGGCACCCGTGGTCCCACCAGGTCTGGTGCTCCAGAGAAGGCCCCATCCAATAGCGCTGGTGGTGAGGCACCAGAGAGAGCTGATGCAGCCACTCTGCATCATTCAGCCTCTGAGGGTGAACTGCGGGCATCTTTCGCGGGCCGCGGAGCGACCACCAAAGCGAAAAGCGTCCAGCAGCTGCCTCAGCCCGACACCGCCAGTCCGAGTCCCAGGAGCGGCAGCAAAGACCCGCCGCCGCCTGGAAGCGCCAGCGGTGGCGGCGGTGGCGGCGGTGGCGGCAACAGCAATGGTAGTAGTAGCATTGAGAAACGCAGCTCGGCTGGGAGAAAAAGCAAAGCTGGCGACGTTGCAATTGGTAACCAGGTGAGACCAGAGAAACAGTCTGGTGGATCACAGCAGCAAAACAGTTGTGAGGATGCAAAGAAAGAGAAAAAGCACCATTCAAAGTTTAGAAAGGAGGGCAAAATGTGTGCAGATGGCAGTGGGTACTGCTGCCACAAGCACTCGTTGGGTTTGTGTGGACGGACCTCACCGGTTTTGAGCAGTGACAGAAGGGATGCCAAGCATTCACACAGAGGCACATGCAGTGAATGTAAGTATCGGCATCCAGAGAAGACGGGGAAATCAAAAAGCACGCATAACAACTTGTCAAGAATAAACGAAGATGCTGTACTCGGAGCTTCGGCCCAGAATCGAACATGTTCGGCACATGGTATGCAAATCCGGCCAGAGAACGACGAAGAAATACCTCACGTCACAAAAACAGGTCAGAACATCGTGTTATCTGACTCTGCTTATCATGCTGTGCTTTCATTGTTTTTAGTTTACATTACAAACCACATTTTAGTATTTTCATTTGTCCAAATTATTTAATAGATGCTCTGATTTGATATCTATAGCATGTAAAATCATTTTAAAACTCGCGGTCTCATTTGTGTCCATTACACTTTCAGAATCAGCGAAATCGTCGCCACAAATTTGCAAGAGAAATGAAAGAGATTATCCAAGAGGAGGGGGTGGCGGCACGTGGGAGGCTGGAGGCAAAGGTCACGCGCTGCCCATCCCACACGGCTCGAACATTATGGAGCTGGCACTTGAGGTGCGACTGCAGATCGTACAACGGGAGAGGAGGCGCAAGGATCTCTTCCGGAGGAAGCAACAGGCGGCCACCCTCATCCAGAGGACGTGGCACAGGTGAAAACAAACACCTCCTGTGCCTGCATAGGGTCCTGTGGTGGGTGCCTCCTTGAGCGGGGGTGCCACGGTGGCGAGATGTTAACTACCTCGCCTGGTATACAGGAGGTCGTGGGTTAGATCCTGACCCCGTCACCTGTATATTTGGAGTTTGGATGTTCTCCCAGTGGTCGTGTGGATTTTTCTCTCGGTCGTTCTGTTTTTCCCTCTACATTTCGAATCATGCATTTAGATTATTTGGCTGCTTTACATTTCCACATGATAAGCCACTTCGTTGAGCTATAATTTTTGGCCAGATTGCTTCTGAAAAAGAGCTATATAGCTCAGTGGGCCTTACCTGGTAAAATAAAAAAGAGTTTAAATGACTTGGATAGCAATCCAGATTGTACCATCTTGTCATTGGCTTCAAGCAATAGTGACAGTTTGGCAGATGGGTGTTCTGGCTCAAGTCTTCATGGAATTTTAACAATGCTCAACTGCATATCATTGACAAGATTCCACAATGTTGCATAATCTCTATGCAAATAATGGCATTCTGCTACTTTCAAATCTTGTGCTTTTGTGCATTTTCTCACCTGTTGTAGTGACCACTCCCCGTGAATTTTGATCAGTGTTTGCAACACTACCAGGTTTTCTAATATATTTGGCACCAATGCATTTTTGCTCACGTATATGTAACTGCTTAAATATGGTTATTGCGGAGCCCCTCACAGCCGCAGAGCACTCGCCAGCTTGGCACGTGAGCACTACACCATTCCAAATCGGTACGCCTTGGGAGATGGTAAAAGCCAAACAAGGCAAGTGTCCCGGAACTGAACATGTCACGCTGCATTTGTCTTGATCACACGATGGATGCGTCGTGTCTCCTTGCCGCCCCCCCTCCCCTTCCGACGATCCCCTCTTCTAACACTCCAAACACTCCCAGCCCCCCCACTCCCACCATTGCGTGGCACAGCAGCTGTATCATGCGTGCCAAGTTCCTTTGCACCATGCCTTGCACTACCCGTGTCCCCATGTACCAAGACGCTGCTGTGGCACCAGCGCTCGCTCAGGCGTTCCTTTGTCCCATGGTGGCTACAGCGTGTGTCTCTTGTTTTTTGCATTATTGATTTTGTATTTTTTTTCGCTCCATGTGAAGTTGCGGGGCTCTTATTTATTAGCGAGCGGCAGCGCAGCAAAAGGCAGTTTTCAGTTAAGTGGAAATAATTTCTTAAATAGCATGCTCTTTTTACTGCATAGTTACTGATTACAGCTCTTATGGCAAATACCCCAGAAATAATTTCACTGAAACTTGGTAGTTTTTGGATTATTAAGATAAAATAAAACAATGACCACTCTCAAGTAATTCCTATTATCTTTTCGTTCTACAATGTTATCCTTAAATGTGTTTTTTCAATTCAATATGTACATACCCATCAAGAAATGTAAGTATGTAATTACATTCTATATTACAAAGGACTGCCTGTGTATTTTATATGCCACCCATGTCAGTTTCCTTTCATTACCCTCAGGTACAAAGCACATCAACTGTGCGTGTCTAAACAAGCGACAAACACAACACTGTCCAGAGTCAACAAAGCCAAGACGATAAAGGACAAATCTTCCGAGCAGCAGAGCAATGGCCAACAGAGAGCACTGGCAAGCAGATCTCCTGTAAAACGCGCATCAAAGATCAATGAGGAAAAGATGAAGCTTGGCAGCAGCAGGATAGCAGACGGGCCATCAGCAGTGGGCAACAGTCACTCAGGGATTCCCGAAGGTGCTCAATCGAACGACTCCGAGATGGCTCCCCATGCACCGCTTTGCTCTGATCCTGATGAGCGCTGGAGAAGAGAGATGGCCGCTCTCACCATCCAGCTCGCCTGGAAAAGATTCCATGCAATCAGGGAGCACAGGGAGCCCAGGCCGCACCGGTCGACCAGAGGACGCTGCAGCAAAGTGGCCCCTCGGTGGGATGCACGGGCGAGGGCAGCAGCACAGCTTGCCCTGATACGGCGCGTCTACGGTAAGAGGCAAGCCGCAGGCAACCTATGTAGCACAGCACAGCCCCAGCTAGTGTGAAGGGTACATCGGCAAGCTAGTGTGAAGGGTGCACAGAAGTGAGGTAGGCACTAGTATTGAAAGAATAGTGCTAATAAATAAGGCAATAGGACTACAGATGAGCATCTGCTAAATACGAGGTATAACATAGTTAGCGTGCATGCCTAATGCAAGCAATGCACTTGTTCTGTGTGAATGAGGATATATAGAAATCTAATTGCGACTCTGTACTGTGTGTAGCACATTTTTGACATCAGTGGCCACACGTGTAACTTGTAAAACATTTGTTAAATACCATTTCGTTGATTCAAATTGAAAAGGGAGTCATTATGCCCTCAGAACAGCTGACACGTTAAGGCTTAAACATTTTGCCCTCATAGAAATTTTATAACTCATTTAGTAGAGAATCGGAGAATGTCAAAACCACATTCCCTCAAAAAAATACATAACTTCCATGCTCCGGAGCATCGCTGCTTTGCTGTGAAGTTTGCAGCCACTGGGCCGCAAAGTGAGCAGAGAGGCAGCCGTCCGAGACAGGGTAGCAGAGGGGTCATGGGTGCGTTTCCTCCTGTCACTTTCGTTGAAGGCTGTGGACATATAGATTAGCGGCCTGCGTGAAAATCCACCGCTCGACTCTCCCATAAGCTTGGCGGCCTTCCAAGTGCCACTTGATGCCTTGTCACATCCTTGTTCAGATTGTCAAGAAGCCTATCAGCTGGGTCTATCACCTGCTGCGGCCTCGTGACTGGGGGGGGGGGGGGGGTTATATTTACTTTATTAGCGTCTCATCTTTATGCGCCTTCTTTTACTGTTTTCTTACCCTTGGACCCCACTGCCATTGCTTCCCGCCACATCTTAGTTTTGTTTGTATATATGTATATATTTTTTTACTCGTGTTCTTATGAGGGGACTGACCACAGGAATGTGAAATTCCCATCACTGGCTCAGGACCTCTCATGGACACATGAGTAGAGACAAAATAAAAAAATATATTTTTTTGGGATTTGTATAAAGTGTTGATGTCAAACTCATACCAATGGTAATGTTAATATTCAATGTGCTTGTATATAAAAACTGCATTTTTGTCTTGATACACGGATGGCCCACAGATGTAGCATGTCTGCATTCACATCACAATTTAATTGGTTAGAGTGTTCATGTCAGACACTCTATTTGCTTTGAAAATTATATCGACGAACATTGCAGCCTTTAGAGGGGATGGTCCACTGAGTAAAATGTTGAAATACAATGTCCACATGCGGGATTATTGACACGAAAACATTTAAAGTCACCCCAAGCACAACATTTTAAAACTGAAAACCAATGGCTCTCTTCTGAGTGATCTGTATTAATACAAGGAAGATAGACTTTAAATATATACACGTCACACGCATAACCATAAGGGGCTACTTATTTTGTTCGAAGAAAATGTGCAACAAAATTACATTTACTTAAAAAATGGTATTCGGTGATGGTCATGTTATATCTGCCATTCTGACCCCTTGATTCCAGAAGTTATTAAGGAAAGCCTTCAGAACCATGTCGCTGCATTTTTGAGATGTTATCCCTCAGCAGATGCTTTCCAATCTTTGCTTTTCTTTTCCTTTGCCGGTGCCCTCTGTGCCCCCGCGTATCCCTTCCTCCTGGCTGAGAGCACGACATGACACGTGATGGCTGTTCCTCGCAGGCGAGCCTCAGGGGCCATGTGGACAGCGTATGCCCAGGGCCTCCCCCAAGGCGAGCCTCGCCAGCCACTCTTCCCTGCGTGCCGTGGGTAAGGGGATGGATGCGACACATTCCCCCGAGATGGTGCAACGGGCGCACAACATTTTTACATCTACCACTCGTGCCAGAAGCTTGCTGCGAGTGACGACAGAACAGAGAAGAGAGGCCAACTTTTGTTTTTCAGGGCCGTGATGAAGGTGGTGCGTTGAATTTCAAAGTTTGAAGGACACAGGAAGGAAGCACACAGGACGGGTTTAATGCAAACTACAATTTTCTTCATGTCAAATGTATAGCCTTACGTTACATGCTGTGCACTAGTCACTAAACGTATATTTTTCTGCCGGGGTTATATTTTTTGTTCGTATTTGACAAGCACGCACCACAATGTTCATAGAATGCATCATATGAGAGGCAGACCAATATTTTCCTCTGAGGAGCTCCCATACAAAGCACCAAACGAAACTATCAGGAAGGCAATTTCCACCACAGACCGACGATCAATGCTTTAAAACGGGTTCTTTTCCCCAATGAATCATCTTTGATAGTTCTGCCTGTAATCGTGCAGTTGAGAAATGAGCACGTTAATGCAAACACAATAGTTTGGTAATTATATAATTAGGGATGACTGTTTAAGCCTTCAGCCATTTAACGCTCCTTATTAAATAACATCCATTGAGTAATTAAGGAGTCCTCAAACTCAAAAAATATTTACAGAAGAAAATAAAAACTGTCATGAGCCAGTTTTTTTTTGAGCAAGCAGCCTTTAGAGAGACACTGTGGTTATGAAATCTTAAGGTGCTGCACAAATAATGCATTCATGCCGTTGCTCTGGAGCAAACTCGCAAGGGCACAAAAACACATTGTGGCACAAATGCGTATTGGCAGGGCGATGCATATTCAAGGGAATACTGCTCTCTCCAGACGGAGCGGGGAGGATTTGGATACTGAATGCGGATTAGAGGCTATGTTTTATTGATTGTGCTCTCGCTTCACTGTATTCCCAATCTCCCAAATATTAGGCTTTGTTATGCTGCAAAAACAATGTGATATTATTCGGTGTGCGAGGTGTGCAATGTGATATTATTCGGTGTGCAATGTGTTATTATTCGGTGTGCAATGTGATATTATTCGGTGTGCAATGTGATATTATTCGGTGTGCGAGCGAGGCACAGCGGCACGCAGGCTGGGGTAGGTTTCGCTCGGCGTAAAGACAAACTTGCTGCGAATGAAGTGGAAGTCCTTCAGATTACGGGTGACGGTGGGTCATTGATGGAGTTTGCTGGGTATTAAAATTGAGAGGTTCCCGTAGCTTGAAGGGTGTCGCAGCAGGTGTGAATTTATATTTGTCTATATCTTCGCTGGAGTGTGGCGTTCTAAATTATTCACGATGTCATCGCTGCGAAATAGAATTTGCTGCCCCCTGCGCTGCACCTTTCTCCTTCAGTCAGGCTCCGGCGTGAGTCTCCCTGGCCACAGCTGTAGAAGCGAATAGCGCACTGCACACACAAGGCGCCGGCACACACACACACAAAGACCCCCCGTATAGCCTTAACAGGCTGTTGGGGCAAGTGCTCTATGAAGGCCAGCAAGGCACACAAGGGGATGGGTGCCAGCACCACTCCCGGCCACCTTTATCTCCCAAGTGGCGATGTTTACACACTGCACCAGGTACTCATTTGAGGGCGAGTTGACCTTGGTGAGGCCCAGGACCGGTTCAGATAATCGTCACTGGTGTTGGCCGTGAGCGGGAATTGAACTCGGGTTACCGGGTTTGTAGTGCAGCTTGCTACCTGCTACACTACTGCTCCCCCAAGCATACACACACAGCAGACGCGCACACATACAAGCACGCGCACACCCCTCTGCTCTTGCCTGTAGCAGCAGCAGCACACCCCCCAGCAAATCTTGTCCATGTCCCCTAGAGACCCAATTTATAATGAATGCAGACTTTTTTTACAATTATTATAACCACTTTGTCATTTGTCTATCAACGAGGCGTGTGAAAAGAGATGTTTTGGGCAATTCAACAATCGTAAGGAGAGTACTGAGCATTCGAAACGTTTAGAAAATTATGTTTTACTTTTCTACAACACATTTATTCTCCAATGAATAAATGGCATTCACATGATGTACGTCTCCAGATTCCTGTAAGTCTTGTACATGACCACATCAGCATTGGCTCTGCAAGGAAATACGGTTTGGAGAAAATTCCCATGCAGTGAACCAGTGTTGTTGGTATTTTAGGTAGTTTTTTTTGCGAATGGATGTACATGTTCGTCTTGTTTAGGAATTGTCTTTTGTCCAATGACCTAATCCAGAATACATGACGTGACTGTGACCTTCCTATACATGACACTGCACCGGGCATTATATGAAGCTGCGGCTTTTGTTTTATGGGCCGCAATGTGGTTTCTGTCTTCGTCAGACTCTTGCATGCTGCGTGTGCAAGGTGAACGTAATGTCACTGGGAGTCACACTCTGTGGACTTCGACTACTCGCGCTGCGGTTTTGCTCCTTTTATACATAAAAAAATGTTAACTCTTTGCGTCAAACGGGTGGGGCTAGGCCTCACTTTAAATTCTTAAGGGTTTATTTGGAAACAGATGTTCATTTTGGCTTCCCCAATGCACATAGCCAAAAACAGCAACTTTCCGAATGCCCAAACTTGTTTCTCGCTGAATAAAAACTGCCTACGTAAACAGTTGGAAAGATCATTTGCATCCTTCCCAGGCACTGTCTTGACATTATGTACAGCAATAAATGCCCTCCCGTCAGGCCGGAATACCTTTTTATGGAGACGTACATGGCTATTTAATGTGTGTGTCTAGCCCCGCTGCCGAGTGTATTTCAGCATGAGTACTAGTCCATAACAGTGCTGTCAAGTGCTTTGCCGCAGTCATAGTCCATGAACATGCATGTCTTGTCTTTAAAACGGAAACACATAAAGCATTTTTACAAGGCACTTGCGCTCGCACAGAATGAGGGCAAGAAGGCGGATGGCTGACTATGATGAATGCCCAGGCAGCCAGGCCTCGCGGGTCCGCGCTAAGCACGCTTGTAAACAGTTTGTTTCTGTATAGGTTTTTATGGGCGCAGCGTTGGGTGGGAGGAAGCTGCTTATTTCACCCGGCTCTATTACATGTCAGGGGAGGTTGTAGCCAAGGGCAGAGTGCTAACACTCCATCATAGTGGCACTCATCTGAACTCACGCCACCGTGCGGCCGCTGCACGCTCGCACAGCGGCGATGCAGCCCAGGAACGACGATGGCTTTCTGCGTTAAATGTGAACATTGTTAGACAACATCGTGGTAGGGGGGGGAGCCGTGATATAATTAGGAGGCGGGCACCTTTTGCCGCAGCCATACCAAAGTGGCAACGGAACGAGGAACTGGTTAACTGTAGCTCTTTGCTAATGAGTAATTAATTGGCCGAGATTAAATATTCACAGGATTTTGTTTTCATCGAAAAAAACTGGTTCCCTGGGTAATTAATACGTATTCTTAGTTAAACTCAACACTTAATGTTTTGTTTTCATGTTACTGATATGGGTAATAATGCTGGTTCATTAATTAATATGGGGGTTACCAAAATAGTTATGTAGCAACTGCAAATGCAATTTTACAAGGGCTACAATTGCAGGCCTGTCAAATAATCTGCCAGGTCAAAACGTCAAGTCGCATTTGTAAATGTATATATTAACTTAATGGTACTGGGCAGATGGCATTGACAATAGTACATCTCTGCCACCAGCTAAGCTACTGCCAGCCCCCTCGGTGACAGGACTGATAAACCCAGAACCCCGTAGCTCCCCCAAAAACTAGTGTTCACTGCTGAACAAGCGGCACTTCCAGAGCTCAAAGGGAAGGATGTAATGTGTGTAGCGGAGAGGAGGAGCTTTGAATGAATCATAAAATGAGAGCCAGAAGCCCCACATGTCCAGCCAAGCGTATTGTGGCCTGCATTCCAGCATGGATTGCCCCCACCTTCCCAGACCCCACTCGCCCTCCTCCTCCCCCCTCACACCCTCCCCAACAGTTGCAGGGCCTTACTGTCATTTGCAGATGGCAACATCTGATCGTTAATTGGCTAATTACTCAGGAACTGTCAGGCAGTTAGGGGGCCCATGCTTAATAGCCTGAATGATTTTCACCTCGGGAGGAAACTGCCAGCGAGGCTGTGTCAGGTTTGTGCACTGCAGCACCACGGGCCCCACACAGAACATATTTTATCCGTACCAGACTGTCATCTAAATGTCGGCCCATTCAAATTAAGCAGGCCAGCAACGAACTCTGAATATGCAGGCAGAGGGTGTTTTTTTTTCTGTTTCCGCGTGTGTATGTGGCCGACTGCTTAATCAGGCAACATCCGTGCTCCTCACACATTGCGATGCGTCTTCCTCGTAACTGCACATCACACAGCATACCCACGATTAAGATGCTTACCCGCTGTCACTCAACACCACCCCATTGCATTCACACACAATTCCCTTTGCAGTATTTTCATTGAATGTTCTTTTGATTTACAAAAACATTTCCCATTGATCTTTCCATTATGTAGTTTATTTGAAGATTTGAATCCGTGTATCATTCTTATGTACTAATTCACAGGAATGATTAATTTCACAAGAAATTAATCATTTCTGGATACTTTGCATGATTATTTCAATGTCCAAAGAAATGGTGTTATTTGGAAGACCAGGTTTCAAATGGAATTGTCATAATTATACTTTAAGCTGCTAGATTTGAATTTTTTTTCGAATAACAATTTTAAAACTTCAGGGAGGGAATATAAATGAAGCAAACACAAAATTGTTGCCACACATTTCAGCACTTTTGCTTGCCAAGTTCACGTGATTTTGTTGCTGTTATATGATGCTGCTTGCCATAATCTTTGCATTTTTGAAAAAATCAAAAAAATTTCCAGGTGAATATATAAACATTGTCTTGGGTTTTTTTTGTCCTTATTAACCACAGGAGCAAAATAAGCTCAGCCATTATTTGTGAAACACTTCTCAATGCTTTAAAAATGCAGTAGCATTGTCAGAAACCTTAATGTGATTGGCTGTTTTGATACAGTGCACACACGTGTGTCCCTGTTGCAAATGTCTGTAGCGCCGTTGTGTGCAAGTGCAGACAATTCACTGCACGTACAGCTGGAAGCCACTAAATGCTTCCATGAGTGCCAGATCATGTGTCCTGTTGGTCAATGGAACTCCCATAGTTTATGGTTTGGGGCAAACATTTGTTCACCACCTTTCCACGAAAGAGCTGCAGGCAACTCTCATTAACGAGTTTACACAGCACCAGCCTTGCCACTTAACACAGACATTTGTGACGCCGCATATGCATGTCGCCAGCACGACCCCTCCCATCGCCGGATCCAATTGAGAACAAAGCTCAATGTGAACAATGGATGCAAGCAGACTGTGATTCACTGCGGCGAACGTGACCACTGGGGACTCGTCTGCAATGTCGCAAAAAACAAGCACCAAGTGATCACCTGCATATCTGAAAAATATGTACTGTATAGGCCATCTACAACATCCTAACAGTGCACATCACAAGTCAGAGTAGTATTTTTACGTATACCATGCCTTGATTTGATTATCGTTTAATCTGTGCGTGTCCCCCCCCCCTGCCCTCTCCTCCTATGCGTTTTCTCAGATGGCGACTTGCTGGAGGCTGTCAACAACCCACGCCAGTTCTCCTACAACATGTCGTCAGCGCGATCCGAGGTCCTCTCGACGCGCGCCAAGCTGCCCTCATCGTAGCCGCCTTCGTGACGGGGGGGGGGGGAAGAGGGGAAAGGTGGTGAAGGCGGCGGACAGCGGGGACAGTCGACGTGGGGCGTAGAGAGAGAGAGAGGAGGGGGGGGGCTGCGGAGGCCAGCGCGTCCTGCATGGCGACGACTGCAGTCGGTGCGATTCTAGGAGACTAGTTACTTGTGGTGTACGAGGATTTATTTTGTTTTTTTACTTTTGATGACAAACTGCTAATATATCAAAAGTACCTTTTGTAAATGATGACTTTCATAATGTAGACCTCGTGTAATTGTTACAAAACACAGGTACGACAAACATTCTATGCAATTGATCTCTTTTATGCATACTTTCCTGCAAAGCACTACATCCTTTGAGGACAAACGTTTTTACCTGCCGCAGAAACTTTTGAAATCAACCGTTTTATTGCCAAAAATATTTTGCGCGATCATATATTTTTCAATACAAACTGTTAAGAGGCGGCAAACGCCACCAGTGCTTTCCCAAAGGACAGCCTCGGAGGAACGCTGTACACCGGTAATAGGCAGGTTCCCTAATTAATGTTGAATTGTTAAAACCGGGCAGGTGAACAGCACATTTCAGGCATTGTGAATGGTCCAATTGCGCTCTGGGGACAGGACCAGATTGAGTTTGGATCAATTGCAATGCACAGAATGCATGCCTTACTTACCTATTCTCGCAATTGATTGTTAAATTAGGCCCGGGGGCAGGTTGTTGCCCATCGCCGGTGTGCACTCATTGTAAGCAGTCTCCCCTTTCGCGTCAAGCCGCTGTGAAATATATCCGGAACGATCACGGTGTCTTTCACTGGTTACATACAATGAAAATCCTGTTTAGGTAGAGCACAGCTTCCGGTGGCCAATCATACAAATTGCTTCCCATTTTGTGCAGCCTAAACTGTGCAATAAGGGACACTGCACGCTCCGTTACATATGAAACATGGCCGCAACATGTGCCGGCCAGCGGGGGCCGCTAAATGAAGGAGTGGTGCACACAAACGCTAAATCAGGTTTTAACAGAGTTAGTAGTAAAGTCTGCCTTAATCAGGGAGCCCAGGATTGATGGAGCAATTCCGCCATGGGGGGAGAAAAAGTCTTAGCATATATTATTTATGCATGATGAAATGAGGTTCATTTTCTGCATGTACGTAATACATATATCTGCCTTTTTGTAGTGTGATTGATTGAGAATACTTTTGAAGGTTGTAAATCACAAGTCCTTGGCAATTTTTAATGTGTCCCTTTAAAAAGCCTCTTTTTTTTTTGCTTCATTTTTATACGTTATCAATTTTTAAATTTTTATTAACTTTGTAACATGCTTCATACCCACACTGTAATGATTTGTATGTGAAACTTTTCATAAATGTTCCTTTTAAAAAAATAGCTATTTTATTTTTTTGGACTTCATACATCTACGGAAACCATAACACTGCTTGTTTTGACCTTTTTAGAAATTAAATTTGTCTTTTTTTCACTTGGCTTGAAGAGTCGTCTTAACATAGATGGAGAGGATACTGCTCTACGGTGTATCTACGATGAATTCATATGTCTTATTTATTTGTTCTTAATCGGGTTTTTTTTGTACCGTACTTCTGAACATGACTGTTTCACCCAGTGCTATTTGTTTGAGATAATTCTTGACATAATAATGAATGTTCCACCAATGTTCCACTACTCTCAATGACAAAAGCAGCGGTTTCGGATGGTATTTAATATCGAATTTACAGCAGCTACTAAACATTCCTTCCAAGCAAGTCTGCTTACAAGTCATAATTCGTCTCAATTATTTTAATATTTAAACAAACATTTACAGTTTTCAAAACTTCAGAGTGACTACAAATCAAGCTGGAGGCATATTTTTCAACACCAAAGTTTATTTGTCAAGTGTTCCTGTTGCAGTGTATAATGATATTGCAAAATTACAGTTTTAGGTGAAGCTATACTTCACTGGTGATTAGCAGGTCCCAGACTCAGCAAGGTCACATTTGAGTAAAAATAAATCCTAAATGTTTCGTAATCGTATCATGCGCAACCTTTTTCCTGTATGTCGCTGAGCTCATGTCAAACCTGGCTTTGAGACATAAACACGGTGAAGTTGCACTTCAAGTCGGTCTTCCACTGCTCCCAGCAATCTGCACCCCCTGCATCCTGTTGAGGACCGACAGAGAAAATGAACAATTTAGAAAAAAAAAGCAAATTGGTGCCCTTGCATAGATCCTCGGAGAAAATGCGATGGAAGAAAGGAGGAATGGTTCAAGTAACAAAATCCCGTTTGGCTCAGGAAAGCCTCCCAGCAGGTAGTGGTTGCTTCGGTGCCGCTAAATAATTTAGCAGCCAAGTTCAGTGGATAAAGGAGTTAATAATAGGGCCAGGTAGCCGCTTTGCCCTTTTTATAATAGGCTGCAAAAACGCATTCTCTTAAATAATGTTTAAACACTGTTTTTGCCGTCAGCCAAGGAGGCCACCAATTTGCTGTATGAATCCGGTAAGAGCACTTAACACTGGGCAAGCCCCGAAGTTTAATAAGGAAAGTTTGCAGTGCGTTAGCATGGCAGAGAACACACAATTCTTCATCTGGACATTGATTTTCGCTGGCGTGCTTTGTAGGTCAGAAACATCAATGTCATAAGCATATCAAACGCTCGGCTGCAGTGATGTGCAGGTACAAAAAATCTGTCACTCACAGTTAGCTGCCTGGGAGAGTCGAAGAGACCTTTACAGACAAGACTATAAATGTCTTCTCCTCTGCCCTCCCCTTTTCTTTTTTTCATTTGGCATTACAAAGTACGCAGAGACATCAGAGGGACCGAAAACCTTTAAACGTGGGCCGTTTAGCGTTGCCCCTTGATCCAGCAAATATGGCGTTTCAGAGGGGAGTCCCAGAAACAAAGAGCACCAACTGGTTTCTGTCGCAGCGTTTAAAGGGTCTTTGTCATGTGCTTGCATGTCGCTGCTTTTTAAAGCGACATAAATCGACCACTGTACTTAATTTGGCCTTGCACTTTCCAGTAATAGCACTTCTTTCCTTTCTAAAAGTGGAACTACCTGGTTTAGCTCCAAATGAAAGGTGTCACACTGGTATGCGATATATGCTTTTAAAGGTACAGAGGTATATTTTAAAGTTCAAACACTTCTACAAAACAAGTAGGTTTCTTTTGCAATGCTCATAGGCATTTCATTAATGCAGAAAAGCCAAATTGTCGACAATATTTAATCACTGACCTATAAAGCTCTTTTTCAGAAGCAACCTGGCCACAAATGATAGCTCAACAAAGGGGCTTATCATGTGGAAATTTATATTCTTGGTTCTTTCGGTAAAGTCATGTAGAAGGAAAATAATAAAATAATACAAATAAAGAAAATTTTCTTGCTGTGGTTTTCACACCTGATGATGATTGCTTGTGCTGCAATCGAAACGTCGTGATAATTTTATTATTTTATTACTTCCCTTCTACGTGACTTTACCGAAAGAACCAATAATATGAATCCCTGCAGCCACGAAAGCTTTAAATCGAAATGTGGAAATTTATCGCAGCCAAATAATCTAAACGCATGTTTCTAAATAGGGAGGGGAAAACCGGAGGACCCAGAGAAAAATCCACAGGGCCACGAGGCGCACTTGCAAACTCCAAATATACAGGCGACAGGGTCGGGATCGAACCCACGACCGCCTGCATACCAGGCGAGGTAGTTAACATCTCGCCACCGTGGCACCCCATTTGGCTGCATTACCACTGGAAGCAGATATGCATGGCCACAGGCATTGTCTCGCCAGACAAGGAGGCGTGATTTGATGGAATTCTTGGCTGGGTAAAAAAAAAAACATCCAGCAGGTTTGTGCCACCTTCTGGCTACATTCAGCAGCAGCAGCAGTATTTATTGCTCAACTGGCACTCAGGGCGCTTATTGCTAATACAGCAACGAAAAAATTTAGACTGCGAGTGCTCGCTCAGCACCGCGAGATTCCTTTTCCCTTGCCAGTCCCATGACTATGCAAGCATCGGCCCCCCCACTGCATTAATGCACAGACGTGTGTAACCAACCGTTTATTCCCACAATACAAATGTTTTCGACGCAAGGCTTGCTTTTACATTTCGGTGACTCCTCTCGAAGTCGGACCACGGTAAGGCCGAGATTTAGGGTCATGCCAAAAAAGGCTCCCTGGATTTTATTTTTTTAAAGCAAAACTACTCTCAACGAGAACTTTTTCTGGAGCACTGCTCATGCATCAATTAAGCCAGTGTGCTGAAGGATGTTATGTTTTAAAAAGTTTAATGAATTTTAAAAGTGTTTAGTTTATAACATTTATGTCAAAATGAGAGCGTGTAAGGTCACCACCAGCAGACCACGTGGTAGACTATAATGGGGACTCTGCTGGTGGCAACCCATCTTAATCTCTATATTTTGCCTGTACTCGACCTATTTTATAAAATACGGTAAAAATGGATTTGAATAAATCTTGTGCTGTACATTTGTTTTGTAAATTAATTACTACAAAACAATGTTTCATAGCAGTATGTTTAACGGATTACTTTGTGAAGTTAATTTATTTTTATATTTAAAAGAAATAGATATGCGTTTTGGAATGTTATGAATACCGTACATTAACGGCCTGTAGTATCAGGACTTGTCGTCAAGCCAGCCACAAAACCCTCCTGTGCTGACCACCTCTCAGCTTCGTGGTGATGTGTACATGACCCTGATTCAAGTCAAGTATTGTTTTACGTGTTTAATTACAAAACATCCAAGCTAACAATTACTTGGTCTAAATTAAATGTATGGCATTCAATGTTATTTCAAGATGTTAAGGAAATTAACCCTTTCCCGTTCCGATGACGTACGTTTACTCCATCATTTTAATTCCGATTCAGTACCGATGACGTACGTGTACATCGTCAAAACAAAACGGGAAGAAACAATCAAATAACTTTACCAGTACCGAGGCTCCCACAAGGCCATGCAGTTTGGCGCCAGCTTTCATAGAGCGCGGTCATGTCGTGACAGTTCTCTGCGGTGAGTACAATGTGTTTAATAATAGCGCTATGCCTCCCTAGATAAAATTTAGGCTAACCGCTTGCGCATTCCGAGATTCAGAGGCGAACAGGACCCACACCCTGCAACTTGCAGGCGTCTCTGAATCGGAAAGCGTTAAGATGCACCTCAAACTTGTGCCCGGTATCAATAAAGTTATACAACTTCTTTGGTTCTTTCGGTAAAGTCACGTAGAATGAGAATAAAATAATAAATTGATAAAATAAAATAACACAATAAAATTTTCACGACGTTTCGGCCACAACACAAGCGGCCTTCATCAGGTGAAGGGACGAGACTGTCTGGAGGACAGACAAAGTTATACAAATCTGTTCTCTCACACACACACACACATCTAGAGGATTGTAAGACGCACCCCCTCCCCCAAATGTTGCTTCACAATACGGGGGGTTGGGGGGGGGAACGCGTGTTATAATCTGGAAAATACGTAATTCCGTGTTAATTACATGTACATTTATTAACACTTCGTAATTGTTCTTTGCAGCTAAAGGAGGATAAGAAAAATGTAAAGCTACAAATTTGTAACCGGCACAATTTCTGTAGATTCATCGTCCCCTATCGTCAAAAAGGCGACCTCACCAAATCAGTCCGGCTTCGAGAGGGTTTACTGTTGAGTCGTGTGACTCGGGGGACCTTTCATCACGGTGCTGCCATCAGCTCTGTTGAAATGTAAATACCAACCGGGTTGCCGGACATAAAGCAACGCCGTGTACATCGAGAATCAATCACTGCTGGATGAGGGCCTCGCCGTGATGCAAGGGACATGAGGATTATGTAACCATATTTCACCACGCTGGTCAGTGAGGATTAAGGCAGGAAAGCTTAGACATGAAGAGCATGCACATACAATACAGCAATGGATTTATCTGCACTGCCCTCTACTGCCCAATACGAAGCGTACTCCCACACGGTGGCCTATGTCAACCTGGCATGCATGGTGGTCACCTATCCAAGCACTATCCAGACTCAACCCTGTTTAGTGTCCGAGATCTGATGAGATCAGGTGCATTCTCAGTGATTTGGTCACAGGTACTGTGTATATACACAAGACTATATTATTGGGCAGAAAAGATTGTACATTTGCTGGACTGTATTTTTTACCCAAGTCTCTTGAGAAATAGACTGTTGAGCTCAAACAGCTCTCATTCAGTCATAAATAACATGCTACTGATAATAACCGAGCTTAAATTTCCCATTTGCGAATAATTTCGGTTTCTCTCTCTCTTATTTTATAAACGTATTAGTGCATGCAAGCATTTTTACTTTCATAACGGTGAACAGGTTACTTGGCAATTAATGGAGTGGTGGACACAAGTTCACCTTTATTATTCGATACCTACAAAAAACCTAAGATGTAATCTAGTTTTTTGTTAATATTTAAACAATCATATGAACACTTGAGAAACAATAACAACTAACTTCATGAAGTTTTTTCGTAAATACTCTAATTTTGCAATTGAATGTGTGATGCTATTTAATCACAACTTAATTTCAATACAGCCACAATATGTAGCAAAACACATTAGTCTAGATGCCCTGTATAGATGGATATTAATTACAAATATTTCAGTGCAGAAAAGAATAAACGATGAACAGACTACTACTATCTCACTACATATAATGCAAGATCCATTCAAGGAATTGCAATTCATTTATCTTGAATTAAGAACGGGCGCATTTATATGCATGACACATTAACGAACAGTTTTATAATTGCCTATGTAGACAAATTTACATAGTATTACAAAATAATTTGAAAGCGGGGAAAACACAAGTGCAGCCACCACTGTTTTAGCTGTAGAAGGATGTGAACAATGGACTTTATACATTTAAACAAAGGAAAGTGTGTATACACAATATAAGCACACATCGAAGCATAAGGAAGTTCCACATTGCAGCGTTAAAGATTACAAGCATCCCACAATAAGAATTTTTTTCGCGCTGGCTTTTAAACACTGGCCGGAAATAAAATTGTATTAATCGCTCATTAAAACGCATTTGGATCCCACTTTATTTCGCACGTGCAGCGATTTGCTGCAAAAAGAACCATACACCATGCATCATTAATCAAAACCACGGCCTTATTCTGCTACTGTCTGGGGCGTTTATTACCCGGCCTAATTAAACAGATCTTTGAACTGGAATTTCAGATAGCCGCTAACAGATTACCATTAATTACAGGAGGAAGATTATGAGCCATTAGGTGAAGCCAGGTTCTCTTTCTATGGCCTCACTTTAGTCATGGAAGATTGCTTATTAAGGTGCAAGCAAGTTGGCCTGAAAAAAGCTTTATTCTTTATGCAAAGTGGTAGTTTTTCCTTTTCGCTAAATTAAAGGACCTGGGACCAGGTTTATGCCAGGGCACCGCGAGCTGAAAATGGCTGTTCGTCACGCAAGACCAGTGGAATTTATTAGCGGAAATTTAGAGGTTCCTATGAAATACCAAGCTCCGCATAAATTTCTTCTCTTGTGGTCTTGCTGGGATGTGTGTCACAAATGTTTTGGCCTCCTAGCCTAATTGTTCCGAGTGTTTCCAGTGTTTTAATTAAAAACATAATTTTTTCAATGTTCAAACATGCCAAATATTTCTCCGTAAATTATAGTCTTCAGTGAAAACTGGTTATAATTAGGCTCTTCTAATATCAGTCTCATTACTTTCATTTACTATGTGGGTGTTTCAAGGGTCATCAGGGTCATCTTGTGCCATTCTGATCAGCAGATGCACCCAGAACAAAAGCAACATGTTAATTAGAATAGGGTACATTTAAAGAAATTTGGCACGATTCCCTACACCTGGTTGAATGTGACAATGCACACGTGTTCACTTTTTACGCTCTTTACTGAAATACGTATATACTTCTACTTGGTTCCAAAATTATATAATCAACCTTCATCAGTCCACTACTAGATGAAGGCCTCCAAAGCCATCACCAACTCTAAATCCCGCAATGCAATAATCCGTCAAGCACCTGCACACAAGCCGATTCCATAATTCCATCTCTTTGGTAGGCGCCCCCGTAGGAAACGCTGCATTCCCCGGCTGCCACTTCATGATTAGAATACGCGGCCTGCCCAAGCCCCCTCTCTTAACAGTTGCAGATAATGAACCTGTATATATTTATAATCCATTATTTGGTATTCTTAAACACTGAAATTTATAGACGTATGTTTTTTTTCACTTTTTATGTAGTGGTCACACGTTCAAAACAAATATATTTAACTCTATATTGTCAGCAACTGCCATTTAATTTGACAAAAACAAATTGTGCTGTGAAGCTATCTGGGACAAGTTAAACATTTTCCACCCTTAATATTCAGGTTTCCTTCATTACTGACAGTAATAAAAAGTTCTTGAGGGGAGCTCAAACACATTGCCTCCATTAGAGCGGAAACTTCTCCTTGTATAAATAAAATTATTTGGAAGAGCATTAAAAAGGATGGGAGAAAAAAACATTGAGATCATACAGCCTTTTTGGCACCAAGAGAAAGCACAGCCAACTGGTATTACAGAGCAGCCACTCATGCGGACATCAAAGCCCCATCGCGTAGATCACCCAACATGCAGAGGGTGAAACCTGCAACGTGAATTGCGTGCTGGAGATGCGGTGCAAGGAGTGGAGGTGTAACTGGGCTCTGGCTTATCTCTGCCTAAACAGAATCAGAATCTTTATACCGGAGGAATCCAATGAGCTATAAAGCTCTTTTTTCATAAATGTCCGGTAGGGTCAGATCAGAAAGTTACAACAATACAAAAACATGACAGGACTGCAAAATATAGCAAAGGTAAGCAAATCACAAAATAACTATATATTTCATTCCCCAGTTAAATAAAGCCCACTGAGCCATTAGCTTATATTTCAGAAGCGACCTGGCTATCGCAGACGATAGCTCAACTATCGTGGAAGCCAAAATGAGCAGTGCTCTGTGTGCAGAATACATCTGATGGTCTCGGATCTTTTGCGGCTGCTTTAGCAACGCACCCTCGAGTGCAACTTGCATGTCAGCAGCACTTTCTCTTCACAAACTGTATCACATGTCATCCGCTCCTCGTATTTGTAAACCAATGTGGGGGAAATTCTGAGAACGATGCTTCGACATTTTTAAATAAAAAAAAAGTCAATGTCAATTCCCTGCTCTGCTACCAATTATGGTGAAGATGAAACGTGTAAATATTAATGCGTGATATGATTATTATATCATCGTTTGTGCTACATTGCTTATTTTCCTGTCGACGCTATTGTGTTATTTTCATTGTTGGAAATGCTTGGACATTTTTCCTGGTAGATTTTCAATGTATGTTACTAATTACTGGGCTTCTTTCACATAGCAGGTCTGTTCTGTATTTACATTTTTTTCTTAATATCACATGCAAACAATTATGGCTGTTTGAGAATGAAGCCAAAAACTTGCATCTTACCAGAATTTAACCAAGTGTCATACTAGTTTGCTAAATTCAATTATTTTGAGTTTCCTATTTCTGGACGACACCAATCATTGAAATACAGTTTTAGGTGCACGGTGCTTTACAAAGACAAGTCAAAAACTGCTGATACGAACACATTTTGTAACATTTATCACAGGAAATAAGAGCAATTTCAACAAAAAATAAAGACTTGCAAGGTGGAACCTTAAAACTAGAGTGTGGGTTAAAGCCAATCGAAAATAAGGTCTACATGTTTCAACTACATATACAAGATTTAATAAAACAAAAGGAATATATGAGGATAATACAGTAACTTGGTGGCTGGGAAGATGTCAGCCAAAGGTCAGGGGCCTCTGGCCCGGCAATATTGCTGGAAATATAAGCGTTTCACTTTTAATAAAGTGTTATCGAGATGCATCCGAGATGTGGACGCCAATGACATGCGTTTCATTCTGAGTACTATCCATAGATCAGCAGCACAAAGACGGGGCCTTACTTGAAGGGCCCTCGTTGGCTTGGCACGCATACATACATACACATGGTCATGCTCGCTATGAACATGGAGTGATTGCAAGTATGCCCCCACACTGATGCCCAAAAAAATTATGAATATGTTGAAGCCCATCGAATGTGATGTTTTTTTAGGATTTGCATAAAAATAAGTTATTTTACTTGGCACTGCCACTCACCACTCAATCGGTAAAAGGTAAATGTATAGCCCCTTCTCATGCTGGTATAAGCTGCTGCTAACGAAAGACCCTCACCCGACGAGAGAAATCTAAGATAGCCCTTTAGAAAGGCTCGCCCCTACTGGAGACCCACCCATACGGGACATCTGTGAAAAACAGCTTCATAGCTCATCAGATTTCTCCAGGATAAATATTCTGTATTTGGATTACTCTTCCACACTTTTCTACACCACAGATGTGCTTATAACTGATTAAAGGTGTACCTCCATTTATACTGTTGGGTGGACAGGTCGGGAAGAAATTTATGAAATCTGCTTCATTGTCTCAACTGCTCCATTGGAAAATATAACAAGTGACCTTTTATTTTCGAGTTCAGTTTGCTAACCCATTACACCTTGGCAGGCATTCCATGAGATGATCACCCATGACCATGGCCTGATTTCACAATTCATCACTCCTAAAAATGTTTAACACACACCCTATTCAACCACCAGAGGCAATATGATACAACAACCGAACACCATTGGACTCGGCTAACAAGTGTGTGCCACTTACCCTGACTGCAAGTGGCAAAGACCTCCTTGCGGCGAGCTCCCCCCCCCCCCCTCCCAGCAACGTAGGGTGGTGGACTCATCTCATCCAGCCCATCTTAAAATGACTGAGTACATGTGGTATTCGCGCTATTCTCATAGCCCAAGGCTTTCATGAAGGTGCTACGTTTCACAGTTGGACAGTCTTGCCAAGAGGTGACAATGCTGATGTGGTTTTTACCCAATTAAGTAATTTGTGGTACCTTTTTCAAATTTGGCAATGCTTGATCACGTCACTGGAATACATGGCCCACTGTGAATAGGAAATGTCACTGGTTTAATAGCCACTGTGAGCCAGACAGCAGTTTAACTTTTTACTAAAACACCCAGAGCATCAATCAGGGCAGCCTATGGGCTCGAACCATGAACCTTGAACCTCTGCAACAAGTGGCAAATGTGCTACCACCCGCACATGCCGAACAGTGACGTCACCGCTGGCTGCCAATAATCTTGCATAGTCCAGAAATTGTGAAGGACAGCTCACAGCCAGCAACACTCTTGACTCCGAACATCCACTTCCAGCCCTCAAGACACCGATGATCAGACAATCCACAGCGGTGCGGAAGGGAAGTCGAGAGCAGCAGTGAACAGGAAACAACTCCCTTTTTTAATCCACGACACTGCCACCTCTCGCCACCCAATCTTTTGAACCCAAGTGGATATAGGACGGCCCTGAACCAAATGCCTCATTTGTGGAAGCCACAGTATACGGGCCTATAGTGCCGCACAGTGGACCACTGAGTTACTTTACAAATGGCCACCAGTGGAACCCCCATTCCAAAAGGCCCAGGACGTTGGCAGCGCTCTTGCCCAGTGAGCCCGGCCACTCTCACGCACCAGCCAATCTCTGCCCCCCCCCTCCCGCATCACCATGACGAGGCAAAACACTTCTTCAACAGGGCAGCCAATCTTTTCTTAGATGGTGGCGGCAGCCCCTAACCCTCTTCAAAAATAAAAAAAATAAAACAATCGCCCAGACCGCCCGACAGGACTCGGCTCTCGCCAAAAAATGAGATGGTGTTCGCACACATCCCAATTCACGCAAATCCTGCTCCATTCTAAACAGACAAGGACAGACGTTTGGCAAGATGACGTCCCGCTCCATACGAAAAGCCGAATCTACCTTCAGCAGAAACCTTTTCAGACAAATACATAATTAAACTAGGAAACCATATCACGGTGAACCACCATGCATAGCTCTCCTCTCATATAATAGAATAATCTTCCCGACTTTTTTCATCTGGAAAATGACCAACAATTTCTCTTATAGAGACACAAGTCCGGCTCACCTCATTGGAGATTGCACGCAGAGACGTTGATGGCGTCTGGGGGTGACATCACTCAAGAAGAGCTCGATGAGGTGCTGGTGGTTTGTACCACTGCAAGTCGGACAGTGCTGTGTGGTTGTGTCACATGCTAATGGTGGCATGCACAGAGTATAAATTACAACGTGTTTTAGTCACGATGTCTTTTTTGAGATCTGGAATGGCGAGTGGCAGTGACACAGAAACGCATGTTCACGGCAGTGCTCTATGTAGAGCAGGTATTTCATTATTTTAAAAATAAGTGATTCATATTCTTGGTTCTTTCGGTAAAGTCACGTTGAAGGGAAACAATAAAATAATAAAATATATATAACAATAAAATTCTCACGACGTTTTGACTGCAACACAAGCAGTCATCATCAGGTTTTGCAGGCGAAACGTCGTGAGAAATTTATTGTTTATTTATTTTATTATTTTATTGTTTCCCTTCAATGTGACTTTACCGAAAGAACCAAGAATAATAAGTTTACTATTTTTATTATTATTCCTTTTAGCCACTTAGATATATAATTATTATATAATTTGATGTGTGTGCGTGTAGTGGTCATCCTGTTGAAATTGATCCATGATGGGATTGTGGAATTTCCACCACTGGCTCAGGGCCACTTACAGACATGAGCACCATTCATATGGCTTGCTTTATACAGACACTTTTTTCCCTCGACGTGTGCGTACTGCAAGACAAATAGCGGAGCTGTGGCTCAATTCCTGACCATGGCTAACATGAATACTGAATGAAACACTGAAGCAGTCCTGGGCCTCCTGTAGGCCCAGGACTTTTTGCGGTGTGTATCAGCACTGGGGAGACACAGGCAGCCGGGCATTGTGATGGCCACAAAACCCGAGATATGTTGGGCCATGTCGGCTTTAATACGTGATTGCCAACAGCATTTTCTCCAACAGTCTACGTAGGCTATGCAGCAGATCCTTATCTTTGTATATTCTGTTCACCAATATTTCACCCACCCATGACAACGCTAAAACGTCCCTCTTGCAGACATCGTGCACGATTTGGGTTTCCACCTCCATCAGAAAAAAAAAATGTGTCACATGTAAAGGAAAATATCTCGCACCACCGGAAGAGGGGCAAACTACAGTATGTGTTCATATGTCACCTGGAATGGTGTTTTATTACACAACTGACAAAACAGGGAACTTTAATGCCCCCGGGATGACTTAAAGCTTTCCCATGACAGCTACGCCGACAAAAAGAATATCCTGAGAAAACCAGGACAGGTGGCACAATAAATGAACGGAGTTTACGTACCAGCACGGTCTGCACCAGCCGGCCCAGCAGCTGTGCACTCTGCGCCACCACAGGCCTCAAGTGCTGCTCCTGCATCAGCCACTGCAGCATCGGCGCGAGCGCCCGCGCGTGCTCCCTCTGGGGCGCCGGCGGCACTCTGTCGCCGGCGCTCGGAGCTCCCGACGCGAGCTCCTCGAGCAGGGAGCTCAGCACGGCGGGGCAGGCGCCGGGGAGGGTGGCCAGGCTGGACTCGCAAGCCTCGAGCACACACTGCCTGCAAGGAACGGGGGAGTCAACCACAGCTGCTCAAGGGAAATGGATCATCAAGCTCGGGCAACGTCGGGGGCAACAGCAGGACACAATCGGCCAACAATTGCATTGTCGAGCGGTGTATTGTTTTGCAACCGACAAAAAACGTGACTTTTAATGTTATTGTGGGTGTAATTCACTATGATAATACGCACTGTCTCCTGCAAAGTGGACATTAGAAGATCCTCCGATGTCATTCGCAAGAGGAGACCATTGTTTTTTCAGTGTCCAAATTTGTCCAAATTCGAAAATTCCCCCAAAATGATACACACAAACCACACAGTAAATTATCACCCCTGCTGGGCAGACTAATGCCTCCCAGGTCACTCACGCAAAATAAGACTATGCTGATCTCTTGAGTTCTTTCCTACCTGGTTAAACACAATCATCTTTAACTTGAATGTCCCAAGAAGACTTTCAAAATTTCCCAGGACACCGACCTTAAGAGAAAATAGAGAGGACGTCCCGTTGAAAACCAACTTGCGTCACGACTCTGCGAGCAATGCCGTCGAGGTTTTGCGCCACCTCAGGACGCACTTAACCATGCAGCGCGACCACCTCGTCTGTTTTAGCCCCCTGCTTGGGTTTAAAAAAAAAGGCCTGCCGAGGCTTGCCTCTCAAAAAAACAACAAAAATCATCTGCCTTTAGCCACGCGAGCTAATACCACGAGTGCCCTTTTTAAATTTTAATTATCTTGCAACTGCGCAGAAGGTGTGAGAGAGATGTGGTGCCGAGTGCGTTGAGCGCGCGTGTGCACACACGACAGGACAACAGAACGCGACACAAGCGGCGTCACCCAATTTTGGCACGCACTTGGGGCTTGGACCATGGCCCCTGGACGGATTATTTCTTGGCCCTCACACTTTTCCTATGCAAATTCTCAAAAGTCGACGTCGCACTTCGCCTTCGGGAGAGACGCTCGCCCCCTTTGGTGCCGTGCAACTCACGCCGGTTGTGTGATTCGAATGAAGCCATTTCATTTCTTTACAAGCATGCAGCAAAGCGGACCCCAGTGACCAAGCCGTGGTTGAGCGTGAACGTATAAAGTTACGCTTCAGCACGTCTGTTACATCGAAGGAAGGGTATGGGTCGGCGTATATTGTGTACTCCTTGTGTGTGTGTGTGTGTAGCGTCGGTCTTGGTGTGAAGGGCAGGTACATTCTGATGTGCACATTCATATGCAGACTGTTTGTACAAAGATCTCCCGTGTAGCCTTTAACAGACTGTTACTGCAAGTGCTGCTAGCGAACACCTATAAAGGCCGGCACGGCACACGAGGGGGTCAGTGGTCAACACCACGCCTGACCGCCTTTGTCTCCCCTGTGGTGATGTTTACACACTGTACCAGGTACTCATTTGAGGTGATATAGGAGAGGCCCAGGGCCGGTTTAGATATTCGCTACTGGTGTTGGCCATGAGCGGGAATCGAACTTGGGTCGCCGGGCTAGTAGCGCAGCATGCTAACCGCTACACTACCGCTCCCCACCGTTTGCACACACATGTGCACACACACAATGTGATTGCACAGATGGATTAACGGATGAGTAAAAAGTTGGAAAGAACACCAAGATACACTTATTTCCATCTGTTGTATGTGTCAGCGGGACCACATTGTCAGCAGAGGGGCAGTAAGGCAACATCCGCTGTTCTTCTATGCTCTCACATCTATGCTCCCCACCTTCACCAACCCACACTGCTCATTGTGGTGAACTATCATCAAATAACCCCCACGACCGGTACTGCGTGGCGCTGCCTTCATTTAGCAGCCAAATAATCAAAAGGGCCGTGTCATCTGCATATGTAGGCAGGTCACATGCAGTAAGTGCTGGTCGCAAGGATTCCATCTCTCTCAGCACAGATTATGGACCACAATGGGTGAGAGTTGAGAGTCAGGGTCTTATTCACTTTCCAGCAGGGTGATTTCTCCTCATTGAATATTCAGGTGAAGTGATGAGCCGATAGATTCAAGGTCAAAGGCAATACTCGGGGCTGTGCCTGGTCAGAGGGGTGGTGCAGCTCTGGGTCACAAATGCAAGTAAAGAGCAAATGCTCTTTACCAAAAAAAGTAGAAACAAATCCCACATGCGTAAGGGATTATATAGTACTGTACATGGCAGGCTTGCAACAATCGGCCTTACTCGTGCAACTCAGTCAATCGTCAGGTTATGCAGCTGAGGGTTGATTTTGGTTCTTTGCTAATGTTGTGGTACAATTCAGCACCGATATAGTGGCTGCAAGGGCACCCTCACCACATTCAAGCCCATAAGAATCGACACGCATGATTCTCAGATTGTTAGCACGATTATCGATTGGAATCAACGCGTCAATGCATCATTATACCCCGAGCACATAATAATAATTTTCAAGTGTATAGTTCTACTGATTGCACCTGCTAAATTTAGGGCATATAATTCGAATTACCTTCAAACAAACCTCCATAATCCGTCATGTGTGTGTTTTCCTACTTACTTTTAATACTGACGATAAAGCAATATTATTCAAGTTCTGAACCGGTTATACAAACTATATGTTTTTTTTTTTAACACAAACCAAACAAGGACATCCGTCTCTGCCGGGCTTTGGTAATGGCGTCCCCACAATGTTGTCCAAACCTCAAACTTCCAAAGTCGAACGGAAGTTTGGGTACCAGTTCCTCAAAGTCCCCCTTCAATGCGCTTTCAATAACACCACTACCCAGTCCAAACAAAATCTCACCTTTACGGGAAATATAATTACACGGCCTTGGCCAGCTGCAGGTCAGGAAACAATCTGAATTTAGAGAGGAATATGAATAATATTGTCTTACTGCCAGACTGCAACCCCCTTCTCTTGCCTTAGCTGCCACCTTCTGCCCTTCATCTCCCGTTCAATCTTGCATCAATCTCCCTCCATCCAGACAAACCCTGAGACTACACCGTCCCTTTCTTTTCCTGTGGGTGTGTTGCGTTTTTTTTGTCCTCGGCCCTGCCTTGTCACCTTTCCCCAGGATCTGTCCCATCTGAGCCTCAGACAACAGAGGCGTTGGGATAGGGAGGAATGAAATGGCATCGTGGTCGTCCCCTTGTGTTGAGGATACGAGCTCACCAACCACTGGGTTACCCACCATCATGGACGATACCCCCCCCCCCCAACCCTGCACCTTTACATCTTATCAGCCACGAACAATCCACTGCTGGATGAAGGCCTCTCCAAGCTGTCACCGCATCTCGTGATCCAGTGACATAATAATCCACCCAAGCACTATCTAATTGCATCGCTCCGTCTACTTACTTGTCCAATACGGTCATACCCACCACACTAGGCATGTAACAGTGCAACAATTCATTGAAACAGAGAAATATACACCGATACACGACACGTGCATCAAATCGTACCTCTAAATATCCACTATGTACAATTCATACAAATGTGTACACTAATGTTACATTTAGGCTAACCAAGCTAACTGAATCATGCAAACAAGGCACGCAAAAAATGTGACAAAAAAAATAGATTCCCGAAAATAACTGTGATCCCCCCGGGATCGCGCCAATTAATCGAATTGCTTGGTGGATAAATTGTTACTTTGCACAAAACAACTAAACTTGCTTGCGATTTATATTTAGAAAAAAGCGATGGAGAGAAAGTTTTTCCATCCACGGATTGGTCTCCAATTACGACAGCTTTTTTTTTTAGAGGAGCTTTTACGACAATGCTTTAATGGAACAGGTAAAAACTGCTGCAGTCAGCTGGTTTCTCGTAATGCCTTGAATTATACGATTCTATAAGAAGAAGAAAAACACGTGGATCATGAAATATTTAATAGCTATAAAATGACCCTCACATTACAATGATGAACCAGGAACCATCCGCTGGATTTCCATACACAAAAGCTCTATACTGTATATAACAAAAGGGTAGTTTTGGAATTCTTGTGCAGTCACCTACCAAGTTTCCCACCTTTGCATGCATCATACCCTTTCTCCCTCTGTGCTGTGTGTGTTGTATATATATATTTACACACAGTGTATGTGATTCGCTGCGCTTCACAGAGCCCCGCACGGCTAGGTCACCCCAGCCTAATCTTGCCTCCCCCCTGCCTTTGCAATCTCTTGCTTTATTGAGGGCACGCTGTCAGCGACTCAGGCGCGGCGCTACAAGGCTTGAAACAGGGCCTGCGTTATTGAAAAAACACAAATCTGTAGTCTAAACATGACCGGACGCCCCGTGGCAAAGCCACAACACAGCACTTGTGTGCTTGTCTGCCCAGTTTTATATTTCCCGCAAGAAACACGGCATTAGGAAAAATGTGCATCCCCATCTGAAAATCGGCTATAAGTTGCATTCGGCTGCGGAAAGCTTCCGGACAATCTACACCTGCGGCAAAAATGCAGCGCTGTAATCATCATGGTAACATGTGCAATGCTGCATGCATATTTCCGTATAATCTTCCGCGATGTAAACACTTCAATTACACCGTACTTCACCTGTCATTGCTTTCCCCATATCCGCTAACACTATCAAGAGTGCAAAGGGTCCATGTTTATGAATCATGGATACTGTTGTCTTTGAATCACTGCACACAAGTATCCCATTGAGTGGCACACTTTCAAATTGGAAAATGGTCTACTGCACACAATTGAAAATATACAACCCCAATACATCCTGACCACCTGACCTACTGCACACGTACTCCATCTATCCACCACTCCTTGAAGTTTTTGACTGAACCCTTGTATTTTATTCCTTCTCAGCTCACTGCAAGCAACCACATTTCTAAAAATTGCTCAAAAAAGCAGCTACCCATTGTACTTGAACAGACATACATACAAAGCCATGTCAAAGATACTAAGCCCTTGGGATCAATGATTCCCGATACCATGTTTTGAATTTCCATCGCTAGTCGGATGATATGCGTAATGCAATCTCTTTCACCGCTTCACGATGATAAAGCGTAAACGCACAATGGTGTAAAAGACGTCTCTCAGAAACAATTTTACCTTTGTGCGATTATTCTGATACTATGGCCACAGCTGATGCCATCATCAGGGCACATATTCTCCATAGAAATTGTAACCTTTCGCTCCAAAACCATTTTATACCAGGAAAAAAAAACAGTTGAATGTCGTTTGATTTGTTGATTCTGTGCATCACGTTGCTATTGATGAAAAAACAAGTCTTAAAACAGATTCACTGTCCCTGCATGCATCCTCAAGGGCTTATGTAATTATTCTTACGGGGAATCTGGCAAATAATTTCCCACATGGGGGAGGACGTCAACAACATCATGAACCAATTGGCTTACATAAGCAAGTGGCCCTATTCGCACAATCCAACCCACTTTAAGTGCACAATACGGTCAACAAATTACATGGTTATTATACTGCACTTTATACTCCGCACTCAACTGAGTATTTAACACAGACTACGGGGGTCTGCATGCATTAATCTGTTGAGGTGCATCTACATTGAGATGCTACTTGAATGTAAATAATAATAGTAATGCAAATTATTTCTAATACAGGAATAAAAATGGAATGGTAATTGCACAATGTGCTCAACAGGGCTGTGTTTAATACGCGGCAGGTTCAACGGTGCACTGGGCTTGACCCGTCGGGTGAAGGTGCTCCTTGGCTTGAGCTCAACAAACTTTAAAACACGGATTCCCGTTCCCACTCTGAAAGCAATTAATCATGGTTTAACGTACAATTACACGTTCATTAAATCCTCATCCCCTCACCCGCCACCTTGCAGTATGAACGCATACATGCCACGCCGAGTCCATCGGCAGGTTGCGCGTGGTGGGGGAAAGTGTGGGTAGCTCCCATCTTATCCGAGATGTCTGGCCAGTGTGTAATGGAAGGCCACATATACCCCCTCGAGGGAGGCCCATCCCCCAGCAGTGGCATGAGCAAGCAGTTAGAGCTGCACCTTTATCATTGCTTCCTTTACCAACAAACTGCCCCCTTACGTATGTTGTTTAATGTTTGCATGCTTTTGCCTTCAAAAGCTGTACATTGTTAACGTGTCAGTGGTTAAAAATATAATGGAGTCAGATCCAATTAATCAATCAATGACTTATTTAGAATCAGGTGCAGAGCCCATTGAGAAAAAAATATTGATTGCAAAGTAATGCAGCGGTTGGCACGAAGTCCCCCTCCAGAGGATTTACTGTGCAGCAACAGGGACGTGGCAACTTCCTCCGAAAACCATGGCAACTCATCGCCTGCCGACTGCCGTTCAATGGCCGCCCTCCCGGTCCCGTTTCATCGCAGGGCCGCAAAGTTCAACTGACGGAGTGAAAGCTCACCTTCGGCGCTGCTCACCCTGCGCGGGGGTGCCGGACGAAGGGCTCGCGAGGGCACGCTGCAAGAGGGCGCGGGTGCACGCTGCGACGAGCGCGAGCGGCAGCAGCTCGGGGTCACACGCCGGGTCCCAGAGCCGCGTCACGCCACTCAGGAGCCCCAACGCGCACGTGTCCGGCAGCACGGGAACGCCGGTCTGGGATCGACGGGAAAGAGCAGAGAAGGAATGGCGTCTGCGCCCCGCAGCAAAAGCAGCACCGCGGAAATTCAAATGATGCGCGAGGCTTTGCAACGGACGCATTTGATTCGTCAGTAAAGTAAAAAAAAAAATCTACTTTTTTTATGCATCAAATCGCGCGAATGGTTTACAATGCGCACAGTTTAAGAATGTCTCAATTTTTAATATAACAGTGCAATCGTTATAAATGTAACATTTAAAAAAATTGCAGGCTTTATCAATTCACCAATGGGTAAAGGCCTCACCATGCTATGCCGGCCATACGGTATTTTTACAATACTTCACCACACTGATTAGTGCACGTCAGTGAAAGGGAGCAGCATTGCTTGTGATATCACTTGGCACTGATGCTCGCCGTAACTGGGAATTGAAGTCAGGTCACCGGGCTCATAAAGGCAGCACACTAGCCACTGTACACCACCGCTCCAACCTCTTTTATGTGCTTTATTGATCCTTACTAGAATCCAAACATCGTCCTTCGGACGTGAGAATGAAGCTTCTTTTGGAAAAGACGCAACGGAGATCAGGGCCCATATGGTCTAGAGTTTGGGAGCTGTACAGCTGGAGTGGACATCCTGTCGCCTGCTCACCAAGTGGCTCTCAAAGCCGTGGCCAAGAACCTCGAGGAGCTGCGGGCGAGACGGCACCGATCCCAAACACCAGCACACCACCTGCACCCGACAAAGACAAAGATCCCCGTATAGCCGCAAACAGTTAGCGAGCACTAATTAAGGTTGGCACGTCACACGAGGGGGTGGGTGGCCGGCACCACTCTCGGCCACTTGTGTCTCTCCAGTGCCGACGTTTAAAATTTGGATAATGCATCAGATACTCATTTGAGGCTGAATCGACCTAGGGGAGGCCCAGGGCCAGTTCAGACGTACGTAACTGATGATGGCTGTGAGCAGGAATTGAACCCGGGTCGCCGCGTTCAGAGGCCAGTGGGCTAACGACTGTGCCACCGGACCACAGCGATGAACACACACGCACATGCCATGCATAACTACACACATGCAATTACAGGGAGCTTAAATAAATGTCTCTACATCTCTAAGCACCTTATATCTCATCTCAAACATTCCATTGCCCTGTGGAAATCCAGCCAAGGGAACCTCAGTGATGAATGTCGCTACGTGTCACGAGGTGTGCATGGCACTGGGGTTGCAAAGAGGTAGTGTGCCAGTAGGGGGTGATGTTGCGATATGGTTTTTCCCAATTAAGTGATTTGAAGTTAATTTTCCCATGTGCAGTCGAGCTTTTGACAGAATGTTGGGAGCATGCGAGCATCTATTACGGTTGGCACAGCACACCACGAGGGGGTGGAGAGAAGCACACCTGGCTGCCTTTGTCTCCCCCAGTGTATTTACACTCTCTACAAGGCACTCCTCAACCTAGGGGAGGGTCCAGGTCCAGGTACAGTTCAGATATCACTTACCACTGACGTTAGCCATGCCCGGGAATCGAGCGAACTCAAGACTGCCAGGTTCTTAGCGAAGTGTGCAATTTTATATGCCACTGGTACCCATGCACATATCAAAATATTGCATACACACACGCACAAAGATCCCTCATTCAGCATAAAAGACCTTAGGGGGCAAATGCTGTGAACAAGCACCTATATTAAGACCAGCATGGAACATAGGTGGATAGCTTCACCAGCACCCCAACTGAGCGACTTGGGTCTCTCCTCAGTGGCTGATCACACATACAATACCACATGTCTGTATTAGGTTGAATTTATCTAAGGGAGGCCCAGGCTAAGTTTAAATATAAAATTCAACAGATATGATCTTGGAAAGGAATTGAACTGCCTGGCCTGTGGTGCAGTGTGTAAACCACTATCAACACTGCTCACCATCACATGATAAGTGCAGTCATGGGTTTCCCATGCATTTAGCCCATAAATATCACCACACATTGCTTTCTCACGACACCAATTTTCAGAAGATAGTCACAATGACATTATGGTCATTATGGTATTTTTATGCAATAGGTAATTGTATTTTTCAACCCCGTTTCAGATCAATGCTGTTCAAGCCATTACAACATAATGTGTTGTGATGGTGAACAAAGATTGCAATTATTTTGAACGGTAATCACATTTCAATTATAAACACATCACAATACAAAGCTCCAATGCACTGAAATTAAAAGAGCACCACGTATATCGAATCAATAAAACGTCAACAACAGCCGTGAATGGACTAATGTGGCAGAAAATGTATGCAACTGAAAAAGCACACGTATAAACTCTTTTTATTTTAAATTGTATATTTGACTGGGTCAGACAGATGGTGAACTGCTCAAGCACATTCACTCCTCCTCTACGGCTTGCACTCGTCAGCTCGAGTTCAACTCGACGCAGCAGCAGCAGCAGCAGCAGGAACGGCAGTGGCGCTGCCTCGCGAGGAGCGGGGCCCTCCCTCCCTCGCCCGTTTCTCTGCCATGCGACTCCGCACTCCGGCACGTGTGCTGCCTCGTCACGGCTCCCCCACGCTCGCCGCTCTCGTCAAGTTGCCGCCGCCGCCGCCACGACACCGAAGCTGACCGCGTTTCATGCCCGGGCACTTGCGTACGCTTCACTTGGGAAAATGTAACGGTGCAGCACTCGAGTTGCTTGCTCACATTGCTGCTGCTGCTGCTGCTACCAACAACAACCGCCATTCACAACTAAGTGGCGGTGACGTCACCACGGCCGCTTGTGCCAAGCTATGTGCACGAAGACATCACTGCAGTGATGTCTTTGTAATCTCGCGGACACCGCCGGTGTCCGCAAGGCCGCGGGAACTGGTCCGCCGAGCTGTTGCGCATGAAACAAATTTATTTGGCCTATGTTGCAGCAACGACAATTTAGAGTAGATTTACATTTTATATGTTACTGATGCATGGTGGTCCACGGATAGCAGGTACTGCAGATGGTAGGTACAAAAAGAAAATGAATATAAATAGTTATAAGGCAAGTTAGATTTCTTAGAAGTGGAATGAGAAAACAAGAGACTAAAACATGTTTTTACTGGGTAAAATTATAGGTACAAGCAGCTGGGGAAGACCGCAAAAGAAGTTACGCAAGCAATTTGAACAACTAGGTGCAAATCGGAATATCTAATGCAAGGCTCTTGAGCAATATCATGGACAGAGCTAAATGTAAGGCCGTGGTCACCGAGAAAGGAGATGGCACAGAAAGAGAGGTGGTCTGTGAGATTGTTTTGAAGATTGACAATGGTGTGCGAGTCCAGAAAGGTTGACAAGAACTGGATTGCTGTACATGAAACGGTAGGATTTTGTGAATATCGATGGAAAGTGACACCTTGCATGAATACAGCACTGGGTGCGTTCGGTTAATTGATCAGGGCCCAATATGTGACGATCGGATATGTGACAGTGTACCGTACATGCGTGCGCAGGTTCTAAAATGTGTTCACATGTAGGCCCCAATGCCAAAAAATAAGTTGGCCATTTCTCCTGCGGAAATATAGAGCTGCAATACGTAGGACGAGGAAAGCAGTAATTACTTCCACTTTTGTGATAACTAACACGTGTGAGATCCAGAGATGTCCATGGCTTGGGGTTACAATGAACAATGCTTACCAGGTGAGGGACGTGAAGGCAGTGCACCCCCTCATGGTAAATTGTGAGGCAAGCACTGGTTGATGCATATCCTACACGTTACGACTACAATTCGTTTACAAACATCAATTTTGCATTGTTGCGGAGCGTTGTGTGTAAAACCATGTTTTAAGTCCATTGGCATACTGGTTTTCCAGACCAATATTACCCAACAGCAATTTTTAAACAAGAAAACTCCGAACCGGTTTCGACCTTCTGGGTCTCATCATTAGAGCATAATGAGTTTGTATACAATACGGAGTTGTGCCGAGCAGGGCCCCCATTGGCGACCCAGGGGTATTTAACAAAGCTCGACTGTGCTGACAAGACAAAAGGTAAAAACTTGCTCAAGAGCAAGTGACAACACATTGAGAGCATGCAAAAGAAACTCGCAAGGTCTTGCACATTACGCTACCAACGGCACACGTAATTGCACTCGTGGGTAATAAAAATGCGTACAAATCAATGCACTCAAGAAAATTTAATCTAGTTAATGTAACAGTTGCATAACCAAATTGCGCCGGTGATTCATCCCAGATTTTTTGGCCGCTCTGTTGGATGGATGCAGCCACTTGAGGTATGGCAGCCATTCAAGTCTGTACTTTTTTTCCCCCACGTGACCCCCTTGTAACCCTGTGGTCAGTTGGTACCCGGAAATAATTACTCGTGCAAGTCTTCATTGAATATCATCGACATAAATATTTATTTTAAACACTGAGAAAGGCGTCCATTGACAAGAATGGTGAATGATTGCACTAGCATTTTGTTACTGTGACCCGCAGTGTCTTAATGTGCTTTCGTTACACAGTTACACTCCCTTTTAAGCGGGTGCCTCATCTGGGGTTGGCACAGTGCCCCCGTCGTCGTCCTGTGTAAATGTATATTTTGGTCGGAACCTAAACAGATTTTTGGACGCGGCTCAAGGTGCCGACTCCCACGCACACAAAGAGTGGGAGGGGAGGGGTCCTCGGAGGTCAACGTTAGTGCCGATGAGAGGCGGGGAAGGACGCGCTGCGCCGCCAAAAAAAACACATCTGTGCACCCCCGCCCCCCCAACTACAACTCCTTTTAGACGTGTTCCACGCACACGCACACACACACACACACCTCTACCACGAGGCTCAAAATAAACTTTTGCCATGTGCTGACTTCGCGCGGCTTTTGAGGATCAGACTTAAAAGACAAAATCTGTATCCAAACTGTCATCTCCTGATACGTGTCTTTGTCTTCCCAGCAAACTCAAAACGCAATACGACTGTTCGCCGCGAAAGGAGATGATAGAAATGGATGAAGCACCTCTCCTCTCATCATGTCTTCTCCAACATGAACGTGCAGGCATACCGATTACAGCTGCCTGCACTTCCACTGCTTTATTTATTTTATATTCCCCAGCATTAAATACGCGACAATGTTTCAAACGTGAACAAATTTGCCTCATACCCGGCATGAATCAATCCTGCAGTACCCTCAATTAGTTCTCCAGCTTATTTGCTTTTTATAACCCACCCAGATGGCTTCTGTGGTCTTGCAAACATAAAAACCAGGGGCCATCCACCCAGGTGGTTCTGTAGCAGAGCACTTGACTTACAATTAGAAGGTTGTCAGGTCAAATAGCAATCAGGCATAGATCTAATCCATCATCCCTCCAGGAATCAATACAATGATTACTACTTTGCAGGAAGTCAACACTGGTTCACTTATAAAGATACTGGCCCCAAACCATAGGAATGTGGAATTAATACCGTTATATCAGGACCATCAATGGTGATGAGAAAAAAAGCAGTGCTTGTTTTTTTTTTGTGAAGAGCGAGATGCAACAAATGTAAAAAAAAGATACTGTTGAGTAACCCAAGATTGAGAAACACCCATATCGGAGATATTAAGCCTAATCAGAGACCCGGAAGGTCAGTGGAAGCCCTTTCTGCGGCTTAATAATGCGAGCGCACGGTGCTGGGCATTCCTAATGCGGGACGGCATGAGCACGCTCGAAGGCAGCGCAGCTGTAAAGAGGCGTGCGCTCTCCATGCCCGGACCGAGGGCGAGATATGGACCGACAAAAAAAGATGTTCCCTGTCACCTCTGGTTTGTCACTTCATCTGGGCGAGAAGCGCACAGGTTTTTGAAGCGTGCCACTACCCGCGAGTTATAATCAAGTGCCAAAAATGTTTGTTTTTTTCGTTAGCCCGTGTTGGAAATTGTATATTGTCCTTCCAGCAAATGAACAATAAAATGTCAAACACTCCAATTCCATAAGCCTGCTTCTTCCTTTTTATAACTAGCGACGAGCTACAATCATGAAAACAACCATTCATCCAAAGAGGGATATCGTCCCTAAAAGTTCAAACATCCAAGCCATATTTTTTACCTCATTAATGGCTGCATGGCGAAGAAATCTATCGCAGCTCGTCTCCAAGAGGTCCACCTTGGTGCAGTGGCTCTTGGTCACGTGTGACAAATCCATCTGTTTGAGGCCAGACAGCTCCTTCGCAGTGACACCTAACATTTGACAGCAGATAAACACGACCATTAACAAAGAGGACGGTGCAGTAAACAATACATCTCAAAACAGAGGTGATTTTGGATTCCGACACTGCATACAATTTATTATACCTGTGTAACACATTGCATTTGACAGCCCTTCATCAACATACACTCAACTTTATTTACCAGCCAGCCACATGATAAAAAAGACTTCATCAAGCAGCTTGGGAACGGACCAATTAAAAGTTCTAAGGCGTTAATTAGTGTGGCGTGTATTGATAATGATGTTGCAATTACCTATGAGCACCGAGAACATGAAGCCAAGATAGGCCGTGTCGGGAAATGGGGCCTCTTCGGAGTCTTCCCTTGTTCCTAGACAAGCCCTGCAGTTAAGGCCGATGGTCAGACACAATATCAACATTGTTTATGCCACTCCCTAAATACAATCATTAAAAGGTTTACGACATTTTTTTCTTAAAACAATTTTTCCTTTCATGTTTTCCGTGCAGAGACATGTGTAGCGTCATAGATGGAACGGTACCTCGTACCGTCAGGGGAGGGGCTGCAGCACCAGCCCAAGAGGGGAGGGGCTGCTGGGGGCTCAGGATCCCCAGATAGCTAAGCCCCTTGGCGCCCACAACGGGGGGGGGGGGGCTGCGGGGGTTCTAGGATCCCTCGCAGCCCCACCCCTCAACAGGCAAGGGGCATAAAAGGGGACCTCCCCAGCTGATCTTGGACCAATTGAAGACCGATAGGACCCTGGAACCCCTCGCCCCGCTGTCCTGGTCAGGGCCAGGACGCTGTGCGGGCCGGTGGTGGGACTCTGGGACTCCCGGCCCCGCGCCCTTTTGAGGGCGAGGTCCGAGGAAGCCAGTGGTGGGACTCTGGGCCAGCGGTGGGGCTCTGGGCTGGTGGTGGGACTCTGGGACTCCCAGCCCAGCGCCCTTTTGAGGGCGAGGTCCGAGGAAGCCAGTGGTCTAGACCCGCACCTTGTCTGGGTCGGGTCAGAGTAGCCTCCCCTAGGGTAATTATAGCGGAGGACCCGAGAGCGTTGCCAGTGTCACGGCATGCTCGGAGTAGACTGTCTCCCTAGGCTGAACCAGTGTGTAAGGACTGTTGGAGTGCTGTATTGTAATAAAGAAGTTACCTATCCGAAGTGTCTCCGGAACCCACTACACATGTGCCAATAAACGCAGGTGCTCACACGCGGACCCCACGAAGGCTCACTTTATAACCACATTTAATTGTCTGTGCAAGAAAAAAACAAAAATTGTACTGCACACGTGTGAAACTTAGCAATTAACGTACTGAAAAATAGAGCCCCTCACACTTCCCCTGCAGTTTGAAAACACGAGGGGGGGGTATATATCAAAGGCTGGAACAAACAGCGTTTGATACGACTTTGAAGCGCCTGAAAAACTCGATATGTGCCAAGCGAGGCTTGGCTTGAGTTTATTTGGGGGAGGTGGGAGGGAGTTCTCTTGGAGCTTATGAACCAAACCGCAGCCGCATCTCATGGGCACTAAACACCACAAGGCCACACGCACACACAACACGCAAGCTGCAAACAGCTCACAGCAGGTAGTGCTTCAAAGGGAATTGGCCAGTTGTGATGCATCCCTTAAATGGCCCACCGATCTCGCACAAAGTGGCTAATCATTCGTCTATTTTTCTTCAGTTTTAATCGTCACGTTCCCCCCCACCAAGTCAAAACGTGCGAACGTGTCGCAAATAACGGAAAATGTAAAATCTCAATAACTGTATACAGCCCACAAATTCTTAACGGATGTATCGATCTTTGCACAATAAAACAATGACTTTCTAGAATCTTTAAAAGGTAAATCATCTAAATACAGCCTGGCGAGGTAAATCACCAAACAACCCCCACGACCGACTTAGGTTGACGGGGATTTCATCCAGCGGTGGATTTGATAAACGATTGTTGTAAATTATTGTTTGAGATGAGATAGAAGTCGCTTATCGCTTGTAAAGCGCTCAGAGATGCCTCGCCGTAAAGGGCACTCAACCAGAAAGAAATCATCGCCATTATTATTTCTTCGACGATTACAGTACCTTAAAAAGGTGCATTTTCAGATAGCATGTGTTGCTATGTTCAGCTTCCATTCTCCAGTCACTCTTTTGAGTGTGAATGAAAACATCAAAGTCAGTAGTAATCTTAAGCAGTCCATCAAAGTTCAATGAATGTTTTACGATGAACATTTAATGGGCAAAAAAATGATTTTTCCCCATATTATTTTAACAGGGGGGGGGAGAGGTACTAACTGGGACAGATAAAAGTCTTGGAAACTGTGCCAATGCAAACAATTGAAGAATTATTGCACAATTTTATCATCTCACACCTGGTTTTGCAATGTAAAAAATGGTGAAAGAGTACAAATTGCATTTTTTTAAAGGCGTTTTAAGCGGCTCTATCTCAGTCAACTCGGCACCGATTCGCCGCAACCTTTACTCCCCCACACCCATGGCATCACTTTCCACACCACGACACATGTTCAACTACAAGGGGGAAAAATTGCTAAAATTAGCAGCGGTGAGCTTGAAAAACCTGCAGCACATTAAGCGAGAGCTTGGAAGTAGCTCAGATGCGGAAAGCTACACTTGTTAAAAGTGACGAGAAGGAATTCAAAGGCCTAGTGTCCCGCATGTTTCCACACCCGGCACCAGCGCCCATCCACAATGAGAGCCAGTCCCTTTTTCTGCGGGCTAAATCGGCGTTTACGGCCTCGTTACGTTTCAATGTCCACACCTTTTCTGTCGCCCGTTACAAATTATCGATGCGCTTCGCTTTGAAAGGCCGACAATATTTAACGGACACTAATCACCACGGCAGAAATTACGTTAAAACAAAAAATTTGCGACCGGGCACATGGTGCAGTGTATTGTCTTGTGTATCACAGGTGCAGTCTTCATGTAATTTGAGTGCACATGTTAAGTTTCTCTGCTTGAACTAACATAATTTTCAGATTTTGACTCCGATGCCCACACTCCAGCACCACTACAGCACCTGGGTAAAATATTTCACCTTGAATGATAACTACATGCTAGGAACAGGATTGATTTCATTATTTTAGGTTTGTTTGGAAATTCAGGTTGTGTTCAAAGCATCATCCTACTGATGGATTATAATAATTTTTCGTGCAAAAAAATCAACTTAATATTTTAAGTGCACAAGAGTTGTTATCAAGTGCTCACAATTCCGGGAAGAAAACAGGACCAATCTAAAGTGATAGTATAAATGTGGGAATACAAAACTGACAGACAAATAATTAAAAATCAATACTTTGTGATCAAACTGCTCATTCTGGACAAACCTTGTATTAGCTACACACGTACGGCAAATTATGTTCCACAGAGAAGTAACTTTTACGTGAACTATGAACAACTGGCCTACCCCGCAGCTGCACAAACGCGACAAATACAGGATGTGTTCATTTCGGAGGCAGTCATGCAGCAAGGCTGCAGCAGAATCTGTCTGGTCTCTGCTATTGCAGGGCCAAGGCACGTGTCAGGCTTAACACTTTTCCAGTTGGGATATCTCACACAACTGTACCCCGCCAGGCAGCCAGCAGTGCCTACATATTGATGCTTGTGGCAATGATTAAACTAAACAACATGCGTTTGGGTACGAAGATGTGCTGAGAACACGCAGGCGACAGTCGTCAGTATCTGTTTCAATGGCGAAATGCGACGGCCTGCTTGGCTTAGTAACAGGTGTCCCGAGATGTCACCACGTTCAGCGCAGACGTTCGTGACAGAGAACGAGAAGCTCGCAACGGGGAAACAGTTAAAGCCACATGATGGGAAACAGCTTTCCGTCAGGATTGACATCCCTTGCGTCCTTCCATCACGGCCGAAGACTCGCACGGCCCCGGGCGCGACTTGTCATGTCATGTCCACGTCGCCCTAGCACTGTTTGTCCACCCAACCACCGTCCAGCCACCCCGATCGCGTCGCCCCCACCGCCACACCAATGCCCGCCCCACCACGGATTCCCATCTCCAGGCCTGCGGGGGGCCTGGTGTCACACGTCGCTCGGCTAACGGAAATCGTGGCCCCAAGTCAGGCCCAGGAAAAATGGCACGTCGTCTGGGATTATGGCTGGCCTGGGATGATCGCATCGAGTCCCGGCCCCATTGCGTTCGGACCACCGGTTCCGCCCCCCCCCCTTCACCCCCCTGGCCCCACTGCTATCCGCTACATCAATCTCACGCATCTGCACGACACCCAACTCAAACCAATATTTTCGTGTGCGTGAACTCTCCTCCCCAAGTTTGTAAGTTGAACACAGCTTCAGAACAAATGGAAGGCTCGCCGCCATGCTTCTGTTGATAATGACTGAATTTTTTCAACAAGTACATTTTTTTCCCCCATTACAAGGAAAATGTGCAGTGCGTCCGGTGCGGAAAGCTGTTTTGTGGAGTTTAATAAACACAAGTCAAGGTTAAGAGGTGCCAGTAACTTGTTTGAATTTTCATAAAAAACCAGGCAGGCAACAAAAACAGGCAAACATGTAAAGTCTATTCCAGAAATAATGGCGAACATGAAACGTCAGCTCGTTTGGCCTTTTTAGAAGAGGAAACGTGAAGCTACTTGAATTTTCATTCCAGACATGGTATTTGTAAATCTTAAAAATGTTACATTCACAACTTCATTACTCTCAGCTTAATTGAAAAACAAGAATATTGTGAAAAGAACAACTTTTTTTTTAAACAAAATAACTTTTTCTATTTAATTACATGCAAATACATTACTCCTTTCCTTTGAAAGCCACGCTGACGTAATTTTAGTAAGTGCGTAGATTTGTTTAAACATAAGTAACAAAATCGAATGAGGAAACAAAATACACGTTGCTTAAATATATTCAAAATGGGAAAATGTTATTTTTCCTACAAGAGCGAAAAGATTGCATTGCATATCCACACTATATCATCATGTGTGTATTAATACAATTACATATTTGACAGTTCTCTGCAAATCCACTGCTGAGTGAACAGCTCCCCCCCCATCAGTCGTGAGAATTCTATGGCCATACTTCACCACACTGCTAAATGCCAGCTGGTGGCCCAGGACCCGGTCAGAAATTACTCGCTACTAATTTTTAGGTGTGCTCGGGAACGTAACTCGGGTTGCTGTATTCATTGCACGCTCGATAATGTATTGTTGTACAGTGAGGGGAAAAAAGTATTTGATCCCCTGCTGATTTTGTACGTTTGCCCACTGACAAAGAAATGATCAATCTATAATTTTAATGGTAGGTTTATTTGAACAGTGAGAGACAGAATAACAACAAAATCCAGAAAAACGCATGTCAAAAATGTTATAAATTCATTTGCATTTTAATGAGGGAAATAAGTATTTGACCCCCTCTCAATCAGAAAGATTTCTGGCTCCCAGGTGTCTTTTATACAGGTAACGAGCTGAGATTAGGAGCACTCTTAAAGGGAGTGCTCCTAATCTCATCTTGTTACCTGTATAAAAGACACCTGTCCACAGAAGCAATCAATCAATCAGATTCCAAACTCTCCACCATGGCCAAGACCAAAGAGCTCTCCAAGGATGTCACGGACAAAATTGTAGACCTACGCAAGGCTGGAATGGGCTACAAAACCATTGCCAAGCAGCTTGGTGAGAAGGTGACAACAGTTGGTGCGATTATTCGCAAATGGAAGAAACACAAAAGAACTGTCAATCTCCCTCGGCCGGGGGCTCCATGCAAGATCTCACCTCGTGGAGTTGCAATGATCATGAGAACGGTGAGGAATCAGCCCAGAACTACACGGGAGGATCTTGTCAATGATCAAGGCAGCTGGGACCATAGTCACCAAGAAAACAATTGGTAACACACTACGCCGTAAAGGACTGAAATCCTGCAGCGCCCGCAACGTCCCCCTGCTCAAGAAAGCACATATACATGCCCATCTGAAGTTTGCCAATGAACATCTGAATGATTCAGAGGACAACTGGGTGAAAGTGTTGTGGTCAGATGAGACCAAAATGGAGCTCTTTGGCATCAACTCAACTCGCCGTGTTTGGAGGAGGAGGAATGCTGCCTATGACCCCAAGAACACCATCCCCACCGTCAAACATGGAGGTGGAAACATTATGCTTTGGGGGTGTTTTTCTGCTAAGGGGACAGGACAACTTCACAGCATTAAAAGGACGATGGACGGGGCCATGTACCGTCAAATCTTGGGTGAGAATCTCCTTCCCTCAGCCAGGGCATTGAAAATGGGTCGTGGATGGGTATTCCAGCATGACAATGACCCAAAACACACGGCCAAGGCAACAAAGGAGTGGCTCAAGAAGAAGCACATTAAGGTCCTAGAGTGGCCTAGCCCATCTCCAGACCTTAATCCCATAGAAAATCTGTGGAGGGAGCTGAAGGTTTGAGTTGCCAAACGTCAGCCTCGAAACCTTAATGACTTGGAGAAGATCTGCAAAGAGGAGTGGGACAAAATCCCTCCTGAGATGTGTGCAAACCTGGTGGCCAACTACAAGAAACGTCTGGCCTCTGTGATTGGCAACAAGAGTTTTGCCACCAAGTACTAAGTCATGTTTTGCAGAGGGGTCAAATACTTATTTCCCTCATTAAAATGCAAATGAATTTATAACATTTTTGACATGCGTTTTTCTGGATTTTGTTGTTATTCTGTCTCTCACTGTTCAAATAAACCTACCATTAAAATTATAGACTGATCATTTCTTTGTCAGTGGGCAAACGTACAAAATCAGCAGGGGATCAAATACTTTTTTCCCCTCACTGTATATTGTAACTATGAAGATATACATATAGAACATATCTTCGTAGATAAACTTTTATAGAGGCCGCTGTGACTACTGCATTCGAACATCTTTCCATCATCATACATTTAATCCATTCAACCTGCATGAAATCCAGTCTGTGCACTGCCCACATTTAGGGTTACATTAAATCTAAATCAGTGCATTCTATCCCAGCCAAAGGGCATCTGCAAAATGCTTTTTACAAGCGACTTTCAAAGCAAGAAGCCATGGTAACATAGGTACAAGATGCTGACCGTAATTTACATTCTCAAAATTAACAGCACAACGTCAATAAAAGCACGTCCTCTGAAAGACAAGCATATTTTTTTTTCGAAACACAGCGAGTAAAGCATGTCGTGATGTATTAATTAATCGAGTGTTGTTCTATTGATTCTTAAGACTCGCGGAACATGCCTCAAATTGCGTGCGTAAGGATCGGGTGATTTTCGACGCATGTCAATTAATTGGAAACAATAAGCAAACATTACATTCAGGATGAATGAGTGACTGAAGCTGTACCAAACGAGATGGACAAAAATGAGAGAAAAAAAAAACACAAACGAAATGGGGCAAAAAAAAGGGGACGGGAAAATCCATTCTGGAATCGCATCGCGGCCTACCATCACAAAAATGTATTGAATCACCACGGGATGGTGGGATGTCAGGATGGAGTGGTCACTGAGGCGGGGGGCAGGGGGGGGGTGATGAATAATTACACCCCTGGCAGTGAGCGAGAGTTCCCATGAGCGTGTCTGGGAGGCCACAGGTCCCCTACAATACAGGAGGCAGAGTCGCAGGGGCCGCACAGGCCCCTTGTAGCACCCGCCACCAGCCTTGGCCACCACCTCACTCGCAAGGCCACATTACTTATTAATGTGCCTAACTTATTCATGCGTTTATTTGCGTATTCATTTATTTCTGATGAATCGATGCCTATTAATGCCCTCTTATTTTAAATGCATTTATTTTGGTGCCCCGCGGTGAGGACAGGTACACGGCGGCAGGCTCAAGCCGCCGAGGAACTCGTCGTCAAGCCCCGGCGACGGAAACGTAGCTGCCTGGCGACCGCAGTTTATTTTTTTTTTTAAATCACTCAGGACCAGTCCGGTGAAGTATGATCAAACAACCATAAACCAACACGGCATAGGGAGGGGGCTCTTCACCTTCCACTGGATTGACAAAAACCTGTAAACTATTATAATAATGACCAGTGTGTGCAAAACCTAGAGGGGTGGTTTAATTCATTCATAGATTATTTTTGCTCGAATCCAATACACACATCCAATTGCATTTTTAAGAATCTATGTTTTTAAATTCATGTACCTTGTATATTATGGGTCACATGATATCTGCTGGCACTAGAGGCCGCTACGTTCACCACGATAAACAATAAAGGGGGAGCGAACTCTTACAAGCCCAGTGCTTACCACAACACGTGCGTGTGGATAAAATGTCACCGTAACCTGAGATTGATTTTATAATCTCTGTTTTGTAGCTGGTACTCAAATAGTATCTGCTATTACATACACAGGGAGTGGTGGCCATGGCTGTGTTCTTCCCAGCCCTGTGCAGGTACGAAAATCAGGCTCCTCAACAAGCCGACCCCACTAGCGTGCCTCCCAATCACACGGTACGAGGCAAAATTTGCCTCTCATTCCACATCTGCATCGATGAAATACACCAATGTGAACTGATCAGTGTCCTGCATGGTCAAACCATCTCTGTAACAAACATGCCTCGGGGAGGTCTTCATCTAATTGACAAAGTGAAGATCACATATATTTAGTCATAACGGCAAACACCGTACCGGTAGGAGTAATAAAAATAAAATAAAAACCACGTTTCGATCACAACACAAGCGATCGTTAGGTCGCTTCTGACGATCGCTTGTGTTGTGATCGAAACGTCGTATTTTCGTTTTTTTAACCAAAAGAACCAAGAATAAGTCTACATTATAGACTGCCAGGACGCTCACTCAGGTTAAGAACCAGGCTACAGTCTAAAATATAGACCTCCAGTACACTCACTCCGATTAAGAACCAGACTACAATCTACATTATACACTAACAGTACACTCACCCAGCTTAACAACCATTGCTAGTCTAAATTATAGACTGCCAGTATTCACTCTGATTAAGAACCAGGCAAAAGTCTACAATCGTGTTTTTTTATTCACTTTATTTTTATTATTTTTATTCTATCTACGTGACTTTACCTAAAGACCCAAAGAATATGAATTCCTGCAGTCACGAAAGTTTCAAGTGAAAATTTATTGTAACTTGTACAAATATTATATGATGGAAATATCTAACGTATTAGAATAGAAAAAATATACTAAACTACAAATAAGATGGAATAAAGGACAAACAATATCACTAAGATGTTAAAAACAGGACAAAAAAACCCATTCTGGAATCAAATCGTGACCCCGAAAAGCGAAATTTCATCGGATCACTGGGAGGGGCGTTATTAATGAAATGACTTGAAATATATATAATGTTCTGCACAGTCCTGAACCCAGAGCTTTTCCAAGCTCTGATGGCTTCCCATCATTGCGGGCTCAGAGCCTGTGACTTCCTCACCCTAACAGAAATAAAATTTGTCTTGAACTGCAGCACAAATAATCTAAATGATCCTATTCACCTTGCCACATCACATGCAAGCACCGGAAAAGGCTATCTTGGAAAACACACAACATGTGTTTGAAATTTGTACAAATGGTAACACGACTCAAAAGTAAAATTCCTCCGTGTGCTGGCACACACTGTGAGATGCAATAGCAATAAGGTAGTGCTGTAAAAATGAATCTTTTTACATTTTGTTAAAATACACACAGGTAAATATATAGCAATGTGTTTAAGCACACATCCATGCACACAGGGGTCAGCAAACACAAACCCAACATAAGAAAACATACCCTGCAAACAGACACTGCCAAAAAGCACACACAACACCTCACCGAACAGTCGTGTGTTTTATTGATGCAACAACACCCTCTTCTGTCTTCTTTTGGGAACACACACACTCTACCAATGGCAATCAAGAGGCCAAGACGTGGACTGCAAATTCTATTTCACCTTCTCTCATTGCGCACTGTGGCCAATGCCACCCCCCACTCTGTAGTGGCCAACGTTCAAGATGAAATGCCATTCATTCAGGATCCACCCCACAAGGCCTTGTTAACCCTTTCCCCATTCCGAGACGTCTGCAAGTTGCAGGGTGGGTCCCGGTCACCGCTGAATCTCGGAATGCACAAGCGGTTAGCGTTAAATTTATTTAGAGAGGCATAGCACTGTTGTTTTAAAGACATTGTACTCACCGCAGAAAACTGTAGCAACATGACCGCAACTCTATAATCGCTGGTGCCAAAATGTGCCACACCCTCCCCCGCATGGCCTTGTGGGGGCCTTGTGGGAGCCTTGGTACGTCTTCCGACCTGAAGACGTACCGATAAAGATATTTTATTTAAGTTTTTCTTCCGATTCCATTCCGATGACAGAATCGGAAGAATAATTGATGACGCACACATACATACGTCATCAGAACAGGAAAGGGTTCAAACGAACGGCCAAGAATAAAAACACGGACAAGGGCCATGACACCCGCCCCCACTCCCGACTACGATGACAATCGCAGGTGACAACACAAACTAGCTAAGCAGCTACGGCGCTCGCGCATCGCCCACCCCCACCTGTGATGCATCATCCTGATGACGGTCTTGGCCATTTCCGCAGGGAAGCGCGCGTCAAGGCAGAAGTGGGCCAGGTGGGGTGGCAGGCCCTCGGGGAAGACCGGCAGGTGGTAGAGCAGCTGCAGGAGGTGCCTCTGCGTGGCGGCGTCTGCCACCAGGCTGCCCACTACCCCATCTGTCGGGTCTACAGGAGGGCAGCGTAACCAATCCGGCACTGTTACTATACCACGCAGCGGCTGGGTGGCCCACTGTTCTGTTGCAGCGCTCTCAGGATTGTCCGTGTGTTTTTCCAACCTTTAATAAAAATGTAATTACATTTTTTTTATAAATTCAAAATAAGCAAAGTTTCCATACCATTCTGACTGCACTATACAATAACAGTCTACGCAGGAGAAAGATGGAAAAAAGATTATTGATAATTGATGGACAATGATGAATGATGGATAATTTATGATGGTTGATTGATGGATGATGATGGAATAAAGGGAAAAGATAAAACAAAGCGGGCACTTGAACAACAAAGTCGCAATCACAAAAATCCCGGCAATTGTCTGATGAACCAGAACCTGCAACTAATCAACTGTCATTGCCAACCTCTTCACCCAGTTCACCTTTCTCTATCTGAAGAAGTTAATGAACAGATCTCACACCTTTGTGAACTGCTCCAATCATCTGTTTCAGGTGATTGGAGCTGTTGCTCCAATCACCTGAAACAGCGTAAGACTTAAATTAAGGCTGTTAATGATGATTTAAATGTTTGAATAGTTAAATTTACAGTGTTATGTTATAATGAATGTGCAACACAACTCATGTATTCCATTGTTTTTTTTAAGTGTTATTACAAGGATTTATGAACCATGCTTCAATTCTCTCCAAAAATAAAAATCAACCACGCACATTAAGGCACAAACATAATATCATACGATCATTTATGAGATTAACAGATATGCCCTGTTCATTTGTAACTATATTTGAAACTGTATTGTACTATTTTCACCATCAGCCATGATCTATCCACTGCTGGATGTAGGGCTCCCCACAGTGTCACCATTCCTCATGGTCCTGCTATGCTTCTGCATTTCAGCTGATCTCGTTACTCCATCTCTGTGGCAAGCAACCTCCTTTGGTCGCAATTCAGTCACCGGTCTCATCCAAAGCCGATCATCCCTTTGAGTAATGTGTCCCTGCCCAAACCCACTTAATTTTCTCAAAAGTCAATGGAATGTCTCATTTGCATTTGACCTCTTTCTATCTCTCAGTGCAGTTCCAATCAGTGCATATTAACCTCCTATGACATATGGATCGGAAACACGCATATTGACAAAGAAAATTGAACAAAAGTTTAACATCATGCAAAGCAGCATCGTGTAATTGTACTAATCTCCCATAATTCTGTCCCTGAATAATAGGAACCAAAGAAAACATTCCTGAAGAAACAAATGCAAACATGAATTAAAACTATTGATTTGCCATGCACGCTGATGCAGTATGTGACAGGCATTTCCACCGCGTGACAGATTAGGATTCACACAATCCGCAACGATGCTGCTGCTGCTCAATGTCCCTCTCCCTGTGCACACAGCGACCCCCACCGCCCCCCCTCCCCCCCCCCCCTTTCTAACTCGGGTGAACGTACCGTAGATGTGGCACGCGTGGGTGGACAGGCTGGCCAGGAGGTTGCTGTTGGCGTGGGCAGCAGCTGACCGGATGACCTCCACGAGCTCAGCCGAGAACGCGGGGCAGCGAGCACCCAACTGAATAAGCTGCGGCGGCAGCGTCATGAGCCAGCGGGACAGCACCTTGCTCCTGAAATTAACCGCCGGTGGCAGGGCCACAAATTCGAAGTGATGCATTCTCTATCTTAGAGTGGAAAAATCCAACAATTAGCACACGTGTTTACATCAGCTGAGATGTATAAAAAATACCATGCACAAATGCTTTTAAATAAAAAGGAACACTGGTACAAGTGTCCCGCCTGCCATCTCTACAGTTCTCATTCTCACCAAATACGGCAACCCCAGCTTGACGAGGGCATAGAAAACTACAGTAAAAAATACAGCAACATAAGTACTGACAAACACAGGACACGTTAAGAGACCTCTTCTGAAGAAATTGTCTCATTTATAGCCAGTTTCTGCACACGCGCGCGCATAAACGCAGGACCGCAGCAGCTGTTTTTGTCGTGACCCCCTCGCAGCCACGAGATGCATTTAACACCGAACTCTCTCCCCTCTGTGGGAGACCCTCGCCGTCCTCCACAAAATACCTGCGCACGTGGACCGAGGTTTCCCCCTCGTCCACGTAAAGGCTGCGGAAGAAACGCAGCATGCGCAGGCGGTTGGCCACGGTGACGCTGCGCTGCTGGTACTCCGCAAACACGGCGCGCAGCAATCCCTCCACACGGGCTGCGGGGGCACACACGCCGGCAGGACGCGCAGAATCACTGTCTGCAACTAGAACCGATCGCCAAATGCCCCGGAAACGCCTCTGCTTCCTCCAGCCCAGGGACACGTATTAATTTAAGATAATGTCAAGAAACACAAGCAATATATTTTTTTTTTGACCTAACGAGCACCGACTCGCTCGTATTAGAGAAAGCACAACCCCAATTCTTTACGTTGATTGGAAGTGACTGCTGACGCTGGTGAATTCCTCGATTTTTTTCTGAAAAAAGTCTTATTCTTCCAAGTAACAACCGCTAAATTGCCATGGCGTTATTAGTAGCAAGGAAACATTTACATTTTCATGGGTCGCAAAGTACTCATGTCGAAAAATGTTGTGCAAAGCTGATGATGGGTTTTAGCTCTGCTCTTCAAGCAGAATGCCTCCACTATCAGTCAGGAGGTTAATGTTCTCGAGTATTAAAAATTTTATGGGTGCTGCGCTTTCTAATAATGTTAATTGCATTTTAGGCAATTAGTAAAAAACTTAAATAATATTTACAAGTTCAACAACCTGCACAGCCATCATTCTAAAAGTCCATAAAGTTGTATAAGTTTACCCTTTGAAGCTGTAAATTTTAACAGTTATTCCCGCATGCAACCAAGCAACCAGTTTCTCTTTAGTTCAACGTTTAATTTTGACCACAGTGAAAATGCCATCTCTCTAGCCAAAGCCTATTTAACCAGCCACGGGACGTGTCGACTTTACAGTCATGCTGTAATATATTCTTACGTTAAAGCATGTGACCTGTGCTGCGAACTTCCTGTTATAAAACGCTCAAAATTGCCTCGGAGTTCAAGCGATGCCCATCAAGGAATACCTCCAGTCACTAATTCACCTTTGCACAAGACAATAAAAACTCTGCTCTCACGAACATTACATTCTTCAAGGTGTTTTTTGTCTCAAGGTGTTGTGTGTTAAAAGACGGCAGAATTACTGGAAACGGCAACTCAACTCTACTCACACAATGGCTTTCCAGTAGAACAGTGCATCACATGAAGACCATTTAGCCAATGTTAAAAGTGTTGGAGTGGATATTCAGTATAGTGGTGGTGGGGGCAGCACAAGAACACCCTACTGTATTGACAGTGCTAAATGGTAAAACAAATTTCCAATATTAAAAGCATAAATATAAGTAGAACTTCTTTGTGTAGCTCCACATGTAAGTAACTCGCCTTTTGCCCATCCAAGGACGGGTGTATTGAGTAAATATAAAACTTGCAACCGAAAAGCAGACCGCGACGTGATGTTCATTGCATCAATTCGTGTGCAGTTTGTAAGGCTGCGGTGACACAGACCTATTTCATTTTAAGGTTATAATCCCTTGTTCATCATGACGTCCTTTTTACTTTGATGTCTCAACAACAGCGTCACGGAGATCACGTGACGTGAGGGTTCTGGCTTTGTAGTGAGGGTTGTCAGTTGACGCTGAGGAGGGGGGAGGAGGCGCCTCGCCCCCCCATGTGGAGTGACGTCGGCCGCTAATTATTATTAATGGAGGGGGGGGTGTCCATTTGGAGGCCGTCACCTGTTAATGATTATTAATGAGGGGGGCTGTTCGATGCGGAGTGACGTCACCCACTCATGATTATTAATGAGGGGCGGGTCCATGTGGAGGACGTAACATCTTCATGATTATTAATGAGGGGGGGGCTGATCGACGTGGAGTCACATCACGCGCGTGACACACTGACATTCTTGGGTAAGTATAGTGGTAAATATATTTTTAGTCCATTTGCCTATTGGCTCTTCCAGACGAATCTTATCAAGCAGCATTTAAGCAATCAAACTCTGGACCGATTTCAACTTTCAACAGCAGTCAGGCTTGTAAAACAAATACTGCTGGGTTGCAAGGTATGAACACTCCAAATAAATTATGGACCCCATTGAACACAACAGCATTAAGAACAGACAAAATAGGAAAGACTTGATTTTTTACTCGTGATTCAGATGAAATACTACAATTGTCACTTGGAAAAAATAGCATAAGATGGCAACCTTCTGGCTGTGCCTATTTACCAATCCCAACCTACACTTCAGTTGACAGTTCTGCAACCGTGATGTTGCCGCTGGACAAGCCAAACATTCCCTGGTCATCCCTTCTGCCTCCCTGCCATTCCTACCTTTAATTTTTCTCCCCAACATCGTTTATTTGTCCCCTGTCCGATCCGTTGACCAAAATTTATGCTACCTACACCGACGCTTGCCTGGCCACTCCTCACTCTTAAATACATCCACCTCCCATCTTTGTCTTTGGCAGCACTTACCCAAGTTCTAGGGTACTCTAGAACTCATGTAGGGGCTGCCCTTGGACTAACTGGTGAAAGTCCCTGGCTTTCCATTGGTGCAGGGTGCCGACCCCAAGACCGGTTGGTGAATAGGCCTGGCTCCACGTGGGTGCCCTGGGAGTTGGTGGTGCTGCCCGACCTCCCCCGACTGCTCCTGGGGCTTTTATTGTTGGTGCTGGGCCCCGGATTCTCCTTCCCAGGCTGTGCTGCATTGTCCCTCTCTCTCTCTCTGTCCCTACCATGATTTGTTCCACCAAACGTCCGGAATTTAGATGCCCTATAAATTCACAGTTGTTATTTAGGATCATATATATATTCACACTACACAATAATAATACAGTATTCCTTCCAAAATACCAAGAGACATAAACAAACACTGGATCTTACGGAGCTGTTCATCATGTTATTTGCGCCAATGGGTCGCAATGCATACGTAAAATATTCCATTGCATTACTAAGTGCCAGGAACAAAAGTTACCAGGCACAATAACTGTATGCAGGACTGCATTAGACTTTTTTTGTGTAGAGCCATCTCTATTATGCAAAAATGTATGGAAAAAAAACACTAATATGGTGAACCCCCCCATTCTATGTCATTATGACAGAATCACAGATTAGGACTGGAAAATTCCATCCCTAGAGGCACAAAAGGCACAACGAAGAACGGCAAACTTAGGCACCTCACACAGACGCATCACCTGCGCCACAGATTATCATCCTTTTAACTTGCATTTGCATAACAAGAGTTAAACTTGCTTTGCGCGTTAATAAAATATGACCACCAGTCTTGGGAGCCTTTGTGTTGGTGGCAGCAGCAGTACTATAGAACCATTGTTTTCTCCATCTGGCAAGTGAGTTATAAAGGCAAGAAAATGCATTTTTAACTTGCGATTAAGTGCTGATTACTGCCTGTCAATTATGTCTTGATATTTTTATCCCACACTCCAAAGCTACATGGGCAACAATTAAAGCAGCTTTGTGTGTCATGAAATAATAAACAAAAACTTTGTGTCCTCAAAAACAATCCATGTGAAATTAATGCAAATTAACAAAAATGCAGACAAAGACAATGAAAGCTGAGCATAAATGTTAATGGAAAATACAATTCTTAGAATTTAAGGTGTAGGAGGCTAAAACACAATTTATTGTGCAATAATACACACCTCTGGATTTCAAGTAAGCCACGAGCAGTCAGACATGCGGCACAAATGCAAAACCAATGGTCCACTACACTTAAACCGGAGCAGAATTGCAACAGCAATACTCAAATATCCCCCATGTAGCCTTCAACAGACTGTTGGGGTAAGTGCTGGTTGGCACCACTTAAAGGCAACATGGTGCTCGGGGAAGTGGTGTAGCCAGCACCGCACCTGGTGGCCATATTTTTCTCCTCATTGCTGACCAATACACACCACACCAGGTCCTCATTTAAGGCCGAGTCGACCTAGGTGAGGCCCAGGACTAGCTCATACATTCGCCAATAATTTTAGCAGTGGACGAAAATCACTCTGTCTACCAGGCTCATCGTGCAGTGTGATAAACCACTACGATACTGCGTGCGTGCATGCGCGTGCATGCGCGCACGCAAGCTTTACAGTCACTCACTGTACACGCACCTTGCACGATCTCCCATCCGCTCTCGGCAGCCCTGGTAGAATGCACACAGCTCACCCGTACCTTGAGTGTGCAGAGTGGCCAGGAGTGTACGGACCACAGCCAGCACCGTGCCGAGGTGAGTGGAGGGCAGGCGGCTGCCCCCGGAAAGCAGCCCTGCCACGTAGTGCTCCACGGGCTCCAGGGCATCCGGCTGGGCGGCACGACGCCCCGCCGGTACTGTCGCCGAAGCTCCCCACCCCCCGGGCCCGCAGCCGTGCTCTGCCACGGAGGCCAGCAGCTCGGCCAGGTTGAGGTTCAGACCCAGGACAGTGTCTTCCGTTACCTCGGTTCTGACATCCACATTGCAGGGTGGCCGCGCACAGCCAATGTGTGACACGTGCCAGAAACACACACAACGGTTTAAACGTTTGATGGGATACTTACAAAAAAGCTTCATGTAGATCTGCAAATGGAAGGGGTTACTGCAAGGGTTTTCCAGGATGTGCTATATAGCTCTCCAATGTATTTAGAGAAAGTGCTTGAAGTTCCCGGTACATGGAGAAAAAAGTGGCACGTTCAGCTCAACTACGCATGGTAAGTCCTGAAACACACATTGGTAAGCTATGGATATGTTTACGATTGTTTTTCCTCTTGCAACCGTCTTTAATATTGTTACAATAAATATTTGGTTTAAAACATGTGATAGAATACGGGTAAAGATTTTTTAAAAACACTATAAAGAGTTAAAATAGCCACAAACCTGCAATAACACGTAGCGCAGGTTTGCCTCACAGCAGTTTGTTTGCATTGAGATACATTTTGTTTTTACAGCTCACATTTGCCCCCTGGTGGCCAATACGCCTTAAAGCATGCCCCACCGGTCAATGCCTTGCCATCCCCACTTACAATAAAGTAAATCCCAGCCTGTCCACATGTCAACCCTTCAACATGTTTTACTGGATAATGCCAAGGGTCACCTACACCTAAGAGTATCGTGTACCCAAGTGTCTATTGCCGTGTTTGCTGCAAAATGGAAATTACGGAAGTCAGACCGTGCTGGCCGGACTTAAAATAATTAAAGACGTACCCTTTTATCGCTCCTTTTTGCTTGGATTTTCTTGCCACATTCTCACACATGGAGTACGGAAAATTCTTCAAGAAGTGTGATTTGAAATCGGTGAAATATGTGTCCCGGAAAAATGTTCCCTGGAAACGAAAAATACCAAAAATGTCAACCAATTAAATATAAGACTCGCAAACATCACCTGCAGTACCAACCAAAAAACAAGAATAAAAAAACACAATACATTTATTGGATCGATGCCACAATGTTAACAACGTGCTTACAACAACAAAAATACATTCTTGAAAACCGACATGAGCGTGGGCCTCACCAGGGTGCGACCGTGCCGGATCACCAGCCTCCACAGCAGGAGCATCGTGTTGGCTACCTGCACCATGACGGCCAGACCCTCACTACCTGGGATGGGCACGTCTCCATCCTGCGTGGCCAGAGCCGCCTCCACCCAGCACTCCAGAAGAAGTGGCACTAGGGTGTGCACGAACGTCCGAACGCCCTCCGGATGGGACAGGTCATTGCCAACCACCATTTCGCTCGAGTTTGCCATGCTGACTGGACTGAGAAAAAAATAATGCATTTTACAGAGTGCCTCTTTGGTTAAGTGTTAAATAGAATTAGTATAGAATTCGTTTTATGTGAAAAAACTGTCACCAAACGCAATTTTTTACTTGTCCGCTTTTCAAAAAGCCACGAGTTAAAAAATCACTTTGGAGTAAGTCAGGTCAAAGTAATTTCCTGCTCAAATGACCTTTGCCTGGCCAATAATCTCCCAGTGATATGTAAATCCAATATAATTTTGTGGGACGTTAACAGTTGTTGTCCTATAAAAAGTCTGGCCCCCTCTAAAGGATTGTGGAATTTACACCACTGTCCAGGGTCATCAACAAAAATGATCACTGTTCCATGCTCATTTGAGTGGGGAGAAGCGTCAAAATTATAGCCAGGCTAAACCAGTTGGAACAGAAAAGTCTCCCTTCTATTCCACCATGTGCGGCTTGATGGAAGGTGATGGATGAGGTTTTGTGACATTGCAAAATGTCGGCGCAGCCACCAATTATAAAGCGGCCCGATTATTCGATCACATAAAAAGTAGTTAATTAAAATGTTACAGACAAATGCCTAATCGTACCGGCTCTAGTTAAATGCTCACCATAGACGAAACGTCGTGGCCAGCATGGGCCGTAGTCCCGAGTGTTCAAACACCTCGACGCCCCTCTGGCAGCTCGGCCAGTCCACGTGCAATGCCTCCGCAGGGCGCACCTCTCCCTCCCCATCCGTCTCTCGATGCACAGCGCCCAGGAAGCGGGCGAGGCGCACCAGCACGCGCAGCCGCCATTGCTGGGACGTGAGCTGCCCACTGGGGTTCACGAGGAGGCGCCGAGGCGCTTTATCTCCCTTAGCCTGTGACCACAGCGAACAAACGGGCAAAAGCACCGCGTGGGTGAAGAGACACACATGTACCGTAATAGTATTTTAGAGACGAATTGCTACATCGAGCAACGATTATGACGAGGCAACTATTCGCATGCCTCCAGTGAATCCTATAAAGCACAACAGGAGTATAGGTTTCTGGACTGTGCATTTTGAATACCATCTCACTATGTGCAAAAATACTCAACAGCCCAGAACCTTCTTTCTAACAACTTGAGACTCACGCGAGGGATTCATTTGTTAAAGAAAGACTGTTACTGCTGTAAATAAACAATCATCGATTTAAACATTGATTAAATTAATTGGCCAAATATCCCAACAGAATCAGTAAGGCTTTCCTGGGTAAAGGACATTATTTATTATCGGTAAGACTGCTGGCGTTATAATGCTGATTGTGCAATAACAATACAAAAGTATAGGTTAAATGGTACCAACAAGGAACCGTTTGTTCAAACACATTTCTCACTTCCACTAGAAAACACCCCAGGGCACAATGTACTTAGAAGCTATATCATTATCATTTATTATTTACACCGCACTTCCAAGGCAGTAATTCTCGAGGTACCAGAACAAAGGGGAATGTCAGATAAATACTCGGTTTAAGGAAATCGTTGCAAATCAATATTAACGCCCAAAAATAATACAATATACAGTAGACAACATCCCCAAAAAAAGTTGAACAGCTAAACTGTGCTTGAGACTCCTGTATATATTCGCACACTATTTTAAATGAGAAGTCTTTAAATGAGCACTTAAATTGAAAATATTGCGTGCATTAATATCCATGCCTGGCAAGTTGGTCCACAACTTTGTTATTAAGGGTAACAAAAACTGGCCCCCAACCTGCGAGCCTCCCCGTGAGATGAGCTGGACGAACAGGCCCAGCAGTCGCAGGCCACTGGCGGTGCGCACGAGCAGCTGGGGCAAAGTCTCGAGAATCGCGTCGAGGGCCTGCAGCGCGTCGAGCTGCACGCCCTCGCTCAGGTGCGTCATGGCGGACGCCAGGTGAGCGCTCAGCGTTGGCACGAAAGGCGAGAGTCGGGCGGCATCCACGCGGGGGTAGATAGAGCGCAGCACGGCCACCACGCCCTGCCGCACCACGGCCTCGCGGTCGGTGAGCAGCGGTGTCACCTGATCCACCAAGGACGAAAGATGCTGGGGGACCAGCTCGGGGTGAGCCTCCACCAGCTCCTTGAGTCCCCCCAGGGCACCATGCCGCACGGTCGTGCCATAGTGGCGCAGCTGCGTCAAAAGGGTCTGTGTGCGACAACAGACGGTGACACACGTCACGTGTTGCTACTTCCGACGCACGCAGACACGGGAGTTAAAAAAAATAGTACTTTTTGGGAAATCAGCAATGGCTGTCCACTGTCTAGTTAGTATAATCCTCATAGCTGAAGGTTGACGCCCTTGAAAGATGCATTCAATCTTTTGTAATATTCATCATCTCATGTAGTCCCATCCAGCGACTCATTTTGTACCACTGATCTGTTTCCTTCCTCTTCCATTTTCCCTTGCAGAATCATCTTTGAATGTCAAGCATGTGCAAAGTTATTTTCATCAGACTTAAGACGCTATCTGGTACCCATCAGATTAAAGTGAATGTATTTGCATCTCTAGCTTAGAACCTTCAATGGAGACGAGTACAGTGTGATGCTCGTTTGAGCATTTTTCAACACATTGTGACTTGTTTACTGCGATTAAGTTGCAATGTCACGAAACAGTCACTCACACCCACCAAAGTGGCTTAATAATAATTGACAACTTATTGCGCACAAAAGGAGCAAATTTAACAGCGTACGCTCCACTATGTACGCATGTACGTTGAACTTATTTTGCACAGTACATAGCCGACAGTGCTAAACAGAGGTGCATTAGTCGTTTCGAATACATTTTGTACGTATATAAAACCAACTAAATGTTAACACTTACATCAATGCTAAGTTTGCGCTTGGTGGTGGGCTGCGAGCCGGTGGCCTTGAGTTGTTCTGGGACGGTAATAGCGCGCGTCTTAAAGTTCGTGTTGGTCTCATTGTCAGCCCTGGGTTTCTTCTTCCCAACCTTGAGCTTCACTTTCTGGAAGTCGGTGTCCCGCTGTCGTTTCTTCGTCATTTTCTCTTAGATTTCTCGATGCCTTAAGACAGCAGTCATCCAGCACATTGGAACACCGCAAACGTTAGGTCTCAATTTTCTTACATTGCAGTTACAGGAACTGGTCATCAAGTCCACGAAGCACAGTATACATGCCACGCTCTCTATGGCTTAGAAACAAACACCATATGGTGTTAACAATATAAATTCACACTTTAATGTGTCTGCATATTGAAGCAACATGCACCCCTATCACTTTCAGTCCGCACAAAGCAATTTTACAATGCAGTTTTAAAAGCACAATATCGTTATTGCTCGAGTTCACTGTGCAGGTATATTATGGTAGTGTATGTTGTTTAAAATTGTGAATCAAGTGATACTTGTGTACATGCACATTTATATCTGTATATAGTATACAACGGTATGTTTCATTACATCACCGAGTAATGTATAATACTATAAGGTAGTACACGCCACGAGTGAGTAGTGGTTGTGCCCAGTCCCTCTAAGAACGTCACATTTCACTGGCTCAAGGCTGCCAACGGAGATCAAGACATTCCTGGGTGATTATAGCCGGTATACGCGTTATGGGCAACAGAGGGTGGTGCAACAAAATTCAGTTCTGTACTTTGGGGCCGTCCATAAATGACGTCACGCACCTGGGGGTGGGGGGTTCAGACATTTGTGACGATGTGACGAGGGGGGGGAGGGTCAAAAATCTGCCAAAATCGCGTGACGTCATTTATGGACGGCACCTATCCCAAAAAACTATCAACTATTTTATTTTACCAGGTAAGGCGCACTGAACTACAGAGCTCTTTTTCAGAAGCGGCCTGGCTATAAATGATAAGCTCAAATTAGTGGCGGATTATCACGTGGACACTTATATCGGCCAAATACTCCAAGCGCATGTTTATAAATGTGGAGGGAAAAAAGCGGAAGCCTCAAGAGAAAAATCCACGCGACCTCCGGGAGAACGTGCCAACTCCAAATACAGCACGTGTGTATATATACACACATATGCGTCAGGGTCGGGATCGAACCCACGACCTCATGCACACCGGACGAGGTAGTTAACATCTCGCCAGCGCAGCGTGGTGGATCCTCATGATCGCCGAGGCCCGTTTTTGTTACGTTGTGCAATATTCCTTCGGACCATGTACTCGGTTCACGTCAATGTTTGTTTGTCCCTTGTTGCTGCTTCTGCTGCTGCTGTGTTCACGCACCACGGACCTGCCTTGCAAAACAGCCGTGCAATCGGCTAAGCGGGATCATCCTATTCACAATATTTCAAGAGACCGCAATGCATGTTGTGAATGCGAGACGGTGGTACTTAATAACGTCACGAAACAGTCCGTAATGAGCCGCAGGTTGCCGAACCCTGCACATGGTGAACTGGACTTCCATGGTGAACTGGACCTCCATGGTAAACTGGACTTCGACGGTCAGGGGTCGGCCAACAAAATAACAAGACGAGGCATTTTTTTGTTTATTTCAAGAGCCACACTGTAGTCCTTTAAGAGCCGCACGCGACTCCGGAGCCGCACGTTGCCAACACCTGGTGTAACAAATCATACAAACTCACAACGCATCCACCATGGGTAAGACAAATGGGGAGGGGGGGAGGGTGTACATAAATATTGAGTTGCCACACTCACCCCGCGTCCGCGCTGCAAAAAGAAATATCCCCCCCCCCTGGGCCTCCTCAACAAGACCGTGATGTTGTCATACTCAGCGTGGCGGCGATATCCAATCCTGCCGTTGCTGATAACGAAGTAATCCTGCTGCTGCTGCTGGCGGTGAAAATGACGAAGATCACGCGGTGAAGACGTCCAACACGGGAGCGCGCACGTGGCTCCCGGCAGTGTGCGGAAGCACGTGGCGGGCTGGTGACGACGACGCGGGGCGGAGTCCCAGCGCGGACGTCGCGTGACGATGACGTCACGGGAAGGGCGCCTCCCCGGCACCGGATTTTATCTTGTTGGTTCTCTCGGTAAAGTCACGTAGAATGGAGATAAAATAATAATAAAAATACAAATAATACAAATAAAAATTCGCACCACGTTTCGGAGGAAACACATCCCCATTCTACGTGACTTTACCGAAAGAACCAAGAAGATGAATCCCTGCAGTCACGAAAGCTTTAAATCGAAATTTTACCGGATTTTATTGTAATTGATGTTTCAGAATGCAGAACCCTGAAGTCTCACGCTATCTCCGTAACGCTTTCGTTAATAATCATGAGCGGGTGACGTCACTCCATATGGAGCACCCCTCATTAATAATCATGCAGGTGACGTCACTCCACATGAAGCACCCTTCCCCCCTCATTAATAATCATGACTGGATGACGTCACTCCACACAGAGCACACCCTCCCCCCCTAATTAATAATCACGACGGGGTGACGTCACTCCACACAGAGCACACCCTCCCCCCCTAATTAACAATCATGACTGGGTGACGTCATCCACACAGAGCACACCCTCCCCCCTAATTAATAATCATGACTGGGTGACGTCATCCACTCAGAGCACACTCTCCCCCCCTAATTAATAATCATGACTGGGTGACGTCATCCACACAGAGCACACCCTCCCCCCCTAATTAATAATCATGACTGGTGACGTCACTCCACACAGAGCACACCCTCCCCCCCTAATGAATTGCAATTCGCCCGTCCTTGTACGGGCTATAGGCGAGTTAATAATATAATGCTCACAATAACGATGGCCATTTGTAACAGGGATGCGATGAATCCGGCGACAGAATGAACGCTAGAATACGTTAGTGCAGAAGGAAGCCAATCGGCGTCAAGGGGTGGCCTGAATACTGCATGGGGGAGGCTGGTTTTTTATATTCTTGCTGATCCACAAATCGCCTCTTGAGAATTCAGGTTCTCACGCGACAGGAATCGCTTTTTTAACGATTTAATAAATTTTATTTGAAGCTTTCGTGACTGCAGGGATTCATATTCTTGGTTCTTTCGGTAAAGTCACGTAGAAGGGAAACAATAAAATAATAATACAAATATAAAACAATAAAATTCTCACGACGTTTCGACTGCAACACAATGCAATCATCATCAGGTGTGAAAACCACAGCAAGAACATTTTCTTGTTTTATATTTTTATTATTTTATTGTTTCCCTTCTACCTGACTTTACCGATTTATTAAATGTTACGCAGTGGTCAAAAACATACATATCACAGCTTGATCCGTGCTCGAACGATTAAAGGTGCATTGAAAAATTTGATACTCCGACTGATGATTCTGTTGTTGTGGAGTAACTCATGCAGCCAGCTATGACTCTAGGATTTGGTGTTACATGTTGTTTATGTAGTTTATTGTAAAAATTCGGTCACAATCCCTGTGATCACTGTTACGTTGCAATTATGGCTTTATTTTTTGGTGATTTCGAAAAGTTTTTTGGTTTGGACATGTTTGTTTTGTTGTAATAGGAGTTAGACTGATGGCCTTAATCTAAGTTTTCTTGTGGTTGTTGTGGTTGTTGTTTGACTTGCATCCCACTGGGATTTTTTGCACACAGCGTTGGTGGTGTACGGTGCTTTTTTCACGAATATTTTGCTGGGTTTTTTTTCATGGATATTCTGTTTGCACAGTCACAAAGTCACTTTAAGATGTTTTCTTGTTCGTGTTTTAGTTATTTTTGTTTGTTGTGGTTGCACCCGATTCAAGAGCCGAATGGCTCACAGGGCTATACCAAAATAAATAAACTGAAAAAAACTGAAACTGATTCCCGTTCACTGCATCGGTGTTGCCAACTTCGCCGATTTTGTCGCTTGATTTCCACCCGACACAGCCAAACACACCAAGGTGTTGGATTACCAAAATACGTGCCAATCGATGTCGTTGTGATGTTACAGCTGTCTCAGTGCTCTGTAACAGGTCCGTGACTCAAGCTCCCTCGATGTGGTCTCTGATCCCAAGCCCCTGGGACCCCTCTTTTCAACAGCACCAGATGTCGTAACCAGACACCGAACAGCACAATCTGGAACAATCGGATTCTGATACACGCAAATTATCACGGCTCCGTAATGCAATAATGTTATTCATTCCTTCATGAAAAAAATAATTTACTTTCCAAATGATGGGCCACCTTGTTGAACTATCATTTGTGGCCAGGTCTCTTCTGAAAAATAAGTTCATACCTTAGTGGGCTTTGCCTGGTAGGATGGGGATGGTTTAGTAGTATTTGTACGTGTTTGGGTGATTCGTTTACTTTTATTGAACTTTGTACTACTACTATCATGTTTTTGTACTGTTTGTTGTAACGTTATTACCCGCCCCTTCTGGACATCTGTGAAAAAGAGCTTTATAGCTCATCGGATTTCTCCAGTATAAATTAATGTTTGTATTTCTGATTTTGTATTCTTTTGCCCTGAACGTGTGTAGGGCACTTATCCCAACGTACCTTCAGCACATCAATCATGCAGGCTGTAATGTTTGTACATTGCCATGAGCTTTTAATACTGTTATTAAAATCCGCACTTCATGCCCAGCTCATTTTTAAAACCTCCACTCAATGACTTATTTACGTTCTATTTCCTAAATTAGCTAATAATTTTAATTGATGCGAATCCATAATACATCGTTAACGTAAGAGGTGCAGTAAAAACACACCGACATTATTATGGTCGCGCATTCAACAACAGTAATAACAGCCATTCGCCACGAAGTGCCGGGGGCATCACGACGGCGCTTGTGCCAGGCTAGGTGCACCTTTAGCCCATGTGAAGTGTCGTAGACTTGCGCATCCAACACACATTAGGACACAATACAGTAAGGAGATAATAGTCATCATTTAATGTCATTCCTCCTATTATCCAGGCCATAGCTGACCACATACACCCTGTGCTGATTTTCATCCCTCCAGCGAGGTTGATGATAATCGTATTTGAGAAATAACCTTGTATAGCCACACTTTCAACTTTCATTAAGGAGCAAATACTTACTAGCCGTGTTAACCTTTCAGCCCATACAATAACGATTGGGAAAATAGGATATGATCTTCTATTTACATTGTATATTGCTATCCGCATAGATCGTGTCTTTGACCACAGGCTGCAACAGTGGACAGCAAAATACAGATTCCTAACTTCTGAATTAACTATGCATTGACATTTAAGCTGAACTAAGTGTCCAATCGGTGGGTTTAATCACAATCATCACATTACGTGTTTAGGTATGTGCTTCCTTAGGCAGACGTGGAACGAATGCAATTATCTGCAATTTGATGATCAGCACTCGACCCGTGGCTCTTTGTGGTCACAAGCTGGTGCTAAAAATGCGTCAACTGTGAGCAAATAAGAACTTTAAATAGACAACATGTTATACGTCCTGTAAAAAAAACTTCTTATTTCGCACGGATGAATAGCAGCAGATTAAAGATGTAATTTTCGATTTGTTATCCACTCCATTGTCTGTTCAGACGCAGAGTGGATCTCGTCCGTTCTTCCTTTAAAGGAGTGAAGATAGCAGCAGAGTGTTTACGATGTGGTCGATGGTTTGAGATTGGTGGCCGCATTCGCAAGCTGCCATTTGTGCATCAGGTGGCCACGTTGGCCATGCCCGGTCCCAATTCGGTTGATGGTCCTCCATTGGCGGTGTGGAAGGTTGAAACCGGAAGGTTCGACGATCGGGTCCTGTATGAGATGTTTATTATTAAATGTACTTTATGTGTGTGTGTGTCACACGTATGCCAAATAGAGAATGTAGAGATACTTTCTGTTGATCTGAAAAGGAGCTCACCCTTGCCATATGACATTTTGACACAAACCTGTTGTAATCAGGCTCACTCACCTGTCACTGTTTCAATAGAGAATACTCCACCTCTCAGAGCAATGCACGCTGGCTCATTGACACTATGCACACTTCTGCTTTTAAATATGCTGTTTATGTCCACCATTGTTTTATGTTATACAAAATAAGAGCCACAACACAAAATGAAAGTAGGCTTAGTCTAAATCTTGACTTAAAGCTTTCGTGACTGCAGGAATTCATATTGAACCTATCTACGTGACTTTACCGAAAGACCCAAAGAATATAGGCTTTGTCTTTCATACAGAAGGGTTAGGTGGATAACAGTTATCTAAATTTTTATTTAAAGCTTTCGTGACTGCAGTGATTCATATTCTTGGTTCTTTCGGTAAAGTCACGTTGAAGGGAAACAATAAAATAATAAAATATATATAAAACAATACATTCTCACGACGTTTCGACTGCAACACAAGCAGTCATCATCAGGTGGGAAAACCAACGGCAAGAACATTTGAAAGAAGTGGCGGTTTTATTTATTTATTTTTAAACGTTATAAAAAATACAACCCGCCACTTCTTTCAAATGTTCTTGCCGTTGGTTTTCACACCTGATGATGACTGCTTGTGTTGCAGTCGAAACGTCGTGAGAATTTATTGTTTTATATACATTTTATTATTTTATTGTTTCCCTTCAACGTGACTTTACCGAAAGAACCAAGAATAACAATTATCTAGTTTGCATTCACTGCTAATAATGTGTCGAACAGCCACAATGATTTTACAATTGAATATAGGTCGCCGATTCAATATTAGGTTAAATGAAAACCACTGCTATTAAAAAAAGGTATGATAAAGCATGCCATTCACACGTGGAATAACTGCATTACACTACACCGTGACACCAAAAGAATTACATGTAAAACAATGTGCGCATAGCAATCATATAACTGGTTAACTGGAATCGCTCAAATAAATGTGTAGATGAGTATGTTAATAATATGTAATGTTTACCCAAGAAAGGCTTACCGAGTCTTAAGACGCGTTTTCAGGAGGGTCTTGAATTGGGATATTAGGCCAATTCCATGAAGGAATTGTTTAGCATGTGGTGAGGAAACATGATTACCCGGAGAAAAAAATATTCATGTGAGGGGAGGTCACAGCATTGTCATCTCCTAGGCACCTGGTAGCCCCACATCTGCAACACCTGTAATGCCCTGGTGGTCATTAATCCAAGTACTCAGCACAACCAACCCTGCTTAGCTTCTGCGATCCAGCGAGGTCGAGAGCATTTTGGGTAATAGGGTCATAGACAACATTAAATGTACACGACAGTCGTAGATTTATTTACTGTAGGCCCGTTATGTTGTGCTTCCGTTTACCCAGTAATTCAATCATTTGCCGTGTATTGAATTGCCGTTAACATTGCAAGTGACATTATTGCTGATCTGGCCATCAACTTGATTGTTGTCAATTTATTCAGCCAGGAGCAGTTCCCAACGATGCAATTGATGTAATGGGTCAACATATCGCTTTTCGCAAATTGATATGGAATTGCGCATGGACAAAACCAACCCATTATTGTAACATAATTGTGTTCGTACTGCAAACCCCATGCAACCAAAGTGGGGGTGGGGCGGCCCTAATTTTCAGCTTACATCACATGTATATGAACATCACCTTATAAACAGATACAATTGGGTTGCAATTTATTTATTATTTTAATCTATTCTTGACGTGAGTGGCTTACAACCCGCGCCAGTGCTCGTTACGTGAAATAGCCTGCATATACTGTATAAAGCGGCGAGTGCACCTTGTTGTGTTAATCTGCGTTTACCCCGGATATTTTAGAGATGGCAATTCTCCTGCTGTGTATCCTACTGCTGTCCCTCCCGGCCATATCTAGTGCCACACTCAACTCTACAAACAGCTACCCTCGTTACTTTGCGTCCATACTTGTTGCTCGATTTGCCACTACACCTGCTAATGAAACAGCTCATAGACACTTCTACACTCCATCATTGTATCCATTTAAACCCTATCTATGTCCCATTACTTCACCAGCACTCCTTCCAAACTTCATTCTGCTCTTAAAAATAACACCATCTGCGAGCTACTGCTATTCGTCCAAGGTTCGCCGCTCTTTTCCTTTTCACAGAAAGTACTTGTGCAAACTATTAATTCTACTTTTCTTATTTCTGGGTGGTATTGAGCTTCATCCTGGCCCAAATGAAAAGAACTAATATAATTCTGTAGATTTTTCTGGCAGGAAAGGTGTTGGTGTTCTACATATCAACATCAGAGGGCTTGTGATTAAATTAAGTCAACTAAAACTAGAAGCGGCAAATCTTGACCCGGACATTTTTTGCCTAACAGAAACATTTCTCACTCCTGCCATCAATGACTTGCAGATTGCGATTGACAACTACAACCCTCTTTTGGCTTGACCGAGGATCTAAAGGAGGTGGAATTGCCATGTATGTTCGTAATACTATTGCATGTTCACTAGCTCACTCCTTGTTTAAAAAATGTTGCTTTGAAGGTCTGGCTCTCAGAATAACTCTCCCAAATAATCAACAGATATTAGTAGTGTGCTGCTATCGACCGCCTAGTGGGAAGGATGTTGAAGCTGCATCTGCACTGAGAGAGCTTTTTGGGGGCCTCCCTAAAGGTGAAATAGTTTGTGGGTGATCTAAATTGGAATTGGCTAAACCCGCCGGCCGTGGCCACAAATTTTGCAGATGAATTTAATCTGTTTCAATTAATAAATGTCCCCACAAGACCCAACCTAAAAAATCCCTCACAATTTCACACTGACTGGTGTTCTGGATAATAACCTTAGTGATCACTCCTTCATTTTTGAGGTGAGATCATCAGCCAGACCCAAAGCCCCCCCTAAATTGGTTGAGAAGCACTCTATGAGACACTTCAGCACTCAGGCATTTACTAATGATGTGCTTCATTCGGATATTGACAAGGTATGTGATGTCCCCAACCTGACTACGGCTTGGGAGACCTTCAGGTACACGTTTCTCCAAATTCTTAACAAACATGCTCCGTTGATTAGATTTAAAACTAAAGGCAACCGCCCACCATGGTTTGATCCTTTGACTACAAAGCTCATGGAAACTAGGGACAAGGCTTAGGCATGTGCTCAGAAAAGTAATTTGGTCAATGACTGGCTAGAATACAGGATATTAAGGAATAGATGAGTCAAAAAAATACGGCATGCAAAAAATGCCTACTTTTCCTCCACTCTCCTGGAATCACATGGAAATGCCAGGATTTTCTGGAAAACAATCAAATGTATCTAAAAGGCATCCAAACAGACAATCTGCCCATTGAGCTTAACCGAAATGGGGAATATTTTTCAGATCCCAAAAAAATAGTTGACAATTTTAACCTTCATTTTTCTGAAGCTGGTAATCTTTTTGATAATGTATTGGGAGTCACCCCTGTTCATGCAAATTCCTACACCCCTGTCCAAACATTAAACGAATTTAGTTTCCAGCCAATCCACGAAAGTAATGTTCTGAAACAACTGTCCTACCTCAAAGGGTCCTCCTCTACCGGAGCAGATAGTATTCCCGTCTTTGCTCTACTAACTGTTGGTCACCTAATATACAAACCTATAGCCCATATTTTCAACCTGTCCATCAAAGAAGCATCAGTTCCTCTAGAATGGAAACATTCCTACGTCCGTCCACTTCACAAAGGGGGCCCTAAAGATGATCGAAATAACTACCGACCTATCTCAATTTTGTCCCCATTGATGAACATTTTTGAAAAATTATTGACCTACCAAATTAGCAGTTTCCTGTCTACCAACAATCTACTACATCTAAAACAATCTGGGTTCTGAAAAAAATACAGCACCACATCTGCTGTATTAGACTCTCTGAATCACATTTACAGTAGCCTTGATAATAAGCAGTACTGTGCCTGTCTTTTTCTAGACCTGTCCAAAGCTTTTGATACAGTAGACCACAACACCCTGCTTAGTAAACTAATTTGCCTCGGTTTTTCCGAAAACGCAGTAAAATGGTTACAAAATTACCTCTTTTCTCGCACTCAAACTGTATTTACAGATGGTTGGAGGTCAAACAGTGTTAAGATAACAAAAGGGGTTCCACAGGGTTCCATCCTCAGCCCCCTTTTGTTCTCTCTTTATGTCAATGACTTGGGCACTAACCTGGATCATTCCAGGGTAAATCTTTTTGCAGATGACATGATACTGATTACTGCTGGCCGCTCTCCGGATGACGTGATTGCTAAGCTACAGGGAGATTTCAACAAACTACAACATCAGCTAGTTGTTCTTAAACTAGTCCTGAATACCTCCAAAACCAAGGTGCTATGCTTCTCACCAGGACTAAAGCAGGAAGTTATTTCCCCCCCCCCAATTACATTCCTTAAATAATTATCAAATAGAGCAAGTCAAGATATATAAGTATCTTGGGGTCATCCTGGATTCAAAACTGAATTTTGAAGATCACATTGATTATATTGGTAAAAAGACAAAAATAAAAATTGGTTTTCTGTATCGACACAAGCACTGCTTCCCCACAATGTTCCGTTTGCAATTGATAAAAGCTACCATACTGCCTCTACTTGACTACTGTGACATCGTGTATAAATCAGCCCCAAGTACTGTACTGAAGAAGCTTGATTCCATCTATCACTCGGCCTTAATATTTACATTGAACTGCCCATATAGGACTCACCACTGTGATCTCTACATTGGGTCAAACTTAACATCTCTTAATGTTCGACGGCTTGTGCACCAGATCTTATTTATTCACGATGTACTTACAAAAAAATCCGCAGACTACCTGCTGGATCTCCTCTCTGTTTCAAAGAACAAATTTGACCTAGGTCTTCGCTCATTTACCAGCTTCACATTCGCTATTGCCGTACAAAAACTGGAGGAAGGGCCTTTGCTATTGATGCCCCCAGGGTCTGGAATGCTATTGCCAATAAACTGCAACTTTAATCGCTACCAATGAGATATTCTCTCAAAACTGCTCTAGAGGAGTTGTACACCCCTAGCTGCCACTGCTATTCATTGGCATAAAATAAAATAAAATGTTTCGCTCCGGATGACGCTGCAAAGTATTATCTGTATTTTGATTTAGCGTGCTGATCTTAAAGGTGCATTGAAAAATTTGATACTCCGACTGATGCTTCTGTTGGTGTGGAGTAACTCATGCAGCCAGCTATGGCTCGAGGATTTGGTGTTACATGTTGTTTATGTAGTTTATTGTAAAAATTCGGTCACAGTCCCTATGATCACTATTACGTTGCAATTAAGGCTTTATTTTTTGGTGATTTCGAAAAGTGTTTTTTGGTTTGGACATGTTTGTTTTGTTGTAGTACGGAGTTAGACTGTTGGCCTTAATCTAAGTTTATTTGTGGTTGTTGTTGTTGTTTGACTTGCATTCCACTGGGATTTTTTGCACACAGCGTTGGTGTACGGTGCTTTTTTTCAGGAATATTTTGCTGTTTTTTTATGGATTTTCTGTTTGCACAGTCACATAGTCACTTTAAGATGTTTTCTTGTTCGTGTTTTTTTTTTGTTGTGGTTGCACCCGATTCAAGAGCCGAATGGCTCACAGGGCTATACCAAAATAAATAAACTGAACTGAAACTGAATTGAATCACCACCCGTGTGCGAGTTGATAACTGAATTCAGTCCATCACCTGCAGCATCCGTCTCTCTATGGCATCCGGCAGCGTGTCCTTGAGCAGCACCATCATGTACAGCATGCCCTCGACGGTCGGCACGTTCAGCACCACGGCGGTGACCTCATCTGTGACGGGGCTAAACACCAGACCCATCACCACCATCCCGTGGGACCCCTCTGACATGCCACCCATGACGAACGTTGATGTCAACGCCACGAAAATTCGCACCCAGGAGAAAGAGGCCCTCAAAGGACTCAATGATAGGTTTGTCTCCTTCATCGATAAGGTTTGTGTAAAGCCTATACCAATGGCGTGTTGTTGCTAAAATGTTAATTGTTGCCCAGGCAAGATAAATAACTTGTGTTCGTGTGTTGCTCATAGTTCAACAGGCTATTGGATGCCCAATAAATAAGGTTAATTTATATCTGAAACTATGTAACATGATTTAAAGCTTTCGTGACTGCAGTAATTCATATTCTTAGCTCTTTCGGTAAAGTCACGTTGAAGGGAAACAATAAAATAATAAAATATATTGTTATATATATAAATATATATAATATATATTAAAAATAATAAAATATATTGTTTTATATATATTATTATTATATTGTTTCCCTTCAACGTGACTTTACCGAAAGAGCTAAGAATACTATGTAACATGCTATATTGTGCACACGACATACGGTTGATTTCACAGGACAGTCCTGAAGGTGAGACTTTTTTTTAAGTTTTGACCTATTTTTTTGTGGACCACGAGTCTTCTTTGGGTTTTTTCCGGTAACATACATGGAGTGTGCTTTACCAAAACATGATGAATTTAACAAACACCTCAAGCAGAGCTCTACTGCACGTAAAGTATAGAGACTCAGGATTTCCTACATTGGTAAACACAGCTATTGTGATGACAGCACACGTTATAGAATATATGATTTACATTTATTCAGCACTTACATGCAACTGCATCTTAAATCGCTTTACAAAATGCACAGAAATAACAGAGATATGTCAATTGGTATGTGTTGAGGAAAAGGGAACACAAAAATAATGACAATTTGCATTTATATAGCATCCAAATTCGATAAATAAAGGGCGTTTATCCTGGTTGGTTGAATAGCGTCCACGATGCTATGCAGAAACCATAAACAACAATTCTTGAGAAAAAGCAAAGAGGTTTTGTTACTACTGTAATGTCCATAGTGTAACAACACTACTCTCAATGCCTCTACAGGTGAGGCACCTGAAGCAGCTGAACCAGGTGCTGGAGGCACAATGGAGGGCCCTACAGTGCAACCAGCACGCAGAAGGCGCCTCCAACCTGGGCGCGATGATGGACGCCTTAATCCTTCGGCTGCGGAAAAAGCTGGAGTTAACACTCCAGGAGAAGCCCAAGATGGACACAGAGTTGCAGAAAATGCGCCAGCAAGCCACTGAGATCAAGACAAAGTAGGTCAGGGACACACACACTGCCCCCAATGGGTCCATTCTACTTTAGAGTTTAGATGACCACATTTTTTAGGATGTTTCTGTCGCTCAAAATAGATAGCACACGTTTTTGACAAATAATTGAGACAAAGTGTGGTGTCATATTTATCAAATTCATGTACATACAAAAGACTGTAAATGATGTGGTTGATCGTTCTTGTTGAAGGCACGACAATGAATATAACCTCCTTGTGCAAGCAAACACCCGGTTCGTCGCCACCAAAACGGTATGCGCTGCCAAACTACCAACACTGTCTTGAATACAGATAACTATCCTGTTTATTGAGACCAGTGTTAATTCACACCTTTTTGATAATATTAACATAGAACTCAGAATTTGAACTGTAAATAGCATTGCCGTATATTTCTTCAGGAATTGGACAAGGAGTATCTGTTGAAGATGCAGCTGGTAATCAGACTTGCCGAACTGCAGGAGGTTGTATTTTTGCAATAATTATTTGCAGTGATGAGATCAAAAGATATGACAAGGACCCTTATCCCAGGGGACCAAATACAATGACCAACGTCTGTCTTGATAGGCTGCCAGAGAGTAATCTGGGGCCTCTGAGACAATAACCTCCCAGTACCCTACCTTCCAATAATGGTCCTAACTTTTCACATCAGTCTTTCCAGAAGAGGAGCCAAATTGTCTCACTGTTTAAACGGGAGTGGGGCAGTGCTCATTTCAGTTGGTGGCCCTGAGTCATGGGTGAAAATTACACATTCACATGTCTAACAGGAGTCTCCAAATTAGACAAACCACTGTTGAACTCCCACATTAAGGCACAAATTGAACAGCTTCAGAAAACTGATGGGCTAAGTCAACCCCCACAACACGAGGATTATGAGTACAGTAGAGTGGTTTGTCATCACACCAGATATCAGATGAAAAGGATCATGATGAAATGCCCCATTTCCATCAAATATGTATCAAAACTGCAATATCCTCTAGTCCTGAAGACAGCAGGTGCAACGCCTCAAACTTTAGCATAGTCGCTGAGAGATACAAACTACTCACTGCAACGGAATACCTTAGCCCACTCAACCTCATCTTTTAGTGCCTTGCTCAAAGGCTCCCTTGAGCAACGCTGAGGCCCTCCGTGCCGCCACCCGTGCAGTAGCTACGGGAGCTGGAATGATTGACACGCAACACCTCGGTGAGCGTGGAGCTAGATGCGGCGCAGAACGTGGACCTCTCGTCCCTCGTCGACGACTTCTGTGCCCAGTACGAGGCAGTGGCATTCTACAGCCACCAGGAGGTTGAGGGCTGGTTCAAGAGCAAGGTCAGTCGTCTGTGGGTTATATGAGATATAGCAAGCTGAGTCTTCTCTGGGTTAGTTTGGTTGGGTATATTGGATAATAGAAGCGTACTTGCCAACCTTACCGATTTAAGCGATAGAATGCTGATCTTTCGACTCATTTATCGCATACCGATTTTAATATCCAAAAATGCATCAATGTTTTTTTTTTATTTTATGAAGCGGTATGATTAAATGTAATAGTTGGTACGGGTAAAAAGGTTTAATAAACAGGCAGCTTAAATCGATAGGATTGGCAAGTATGTAGAAGGGATATCCCACAGAATGTCCACTGTGACAACACACTCCATAAAGATGAAATTTCCATGTGCGGCAATCATTTTTCTGCAACCATTCCAAGTCGCGTAAAAACGTGGACATCCCATGCTCCCACGGCAGACAGTCTATTGATCGTTCACAATTATATTCGCCAGATGTGTACTCGTTTCACTGTTCCTACTGTGATGATGATGTACAGTTTTGGGCTCAAATCTAACCAGAGCTGTCGAGGGCTGAGCTCCAGAAGATATTCCTGCCCCGCCCTACTCTCAGGGGTGAGGGCAATGGAAAATATTTCATGGAAAATGAAGCCTTTATGATATACATAGCCTGAACAAAATGCTGTGTTTCTAAAGTAGATTATTTAACACTGTATTTAGGCGTAGTGCATTGTTCAGGCAAGTGAAAAGCACACACACACCCACACGACCAGAAATGCATGTACGATTCATCCTATGGCTCTACTCAACTATAATGAGCACATGTCAAAGTTCCACGCGATTACTCTGATCTGCCACGTGCAGTTGGAAGATGTGAACGAGGCTTCCAGGAGAAGTGGGACGGAGTTGCAAAGCATCAATAATGAAATCACTGAGTGTAAACGACTCATCCACTGCATCAGGGCTGAGATTGATGCTTTGAAGAAACAGGTGCTCTCGCTCTCTCTCAGATTATACCATTGATTTTCAGTAGACCTGTCTCCTTTGTTGTACTTGGCTGTCAAGTAAAAATAATGATGTCAATACTTTATATAATTTACCATGGTATATATGTAGTTACTGGTGGCCAGTGTAGCTATTGGAACGTTTTAGCAGTTGATATCTATGACATGTAAATGTCTTCAATGTTAATTTCCCAAGGTTTGTTTTTAAATCTCTGCTAGCGCCCTTAAGTTTTACCTTTCTACCCTCACCAATCACCTCGAATGTACATGTACAGCCTGTTTGTCAATCCATTGCTGAGTGAGGGCCTCCGCACAATTGCAGTGGTGAGATGTTAACTCGCTCGCCTTGTATGCAGGACGTCGTGGGTTCGATCCGGACCCTGATGCCTGCTGTATATTTGAAGTTTGCATGTTCCCTTTCTCTCCCCTTGGTCGCGTGGATTTTTCTCCGGGTCCTCCGGTTTTCCCTTCACATTTAGAAACAAGCGTTTAGAGTATTTGGCTGCTATAAATGTCCACATGATAAGCCACTTCGCTGGGTTATCATTTGTCACCAGGTCGCTTCTGAAAAAGAGCTACATAGCTTATTGAGCTTTACCTGTTAAAATATATTTTTTTAATTGCGTAGGCAGCGAGAATTACTTGACCATAGTTCACTACGACGGTGACTACCATGTTGAAGGTGAGGAAATACAAAACAACAAAGTGCATATGAATGAAAAAAAAAGCCCTCTCGCCCTCTGCGTTGGTGCAGCGAGCACAGCTGGAGACGGAGGTGCGTGATGTGGAGGAGCGTGGGGAGCTGTCCCTGAAGGAGGACCGCGAGACCGTGGCCAGCCTGGAGGCCGAGCTGCTAAAGGCCAAGCAGGAGATGACGCAGCATGTGCGCGAATACCGGGAGCTCATGAACATCAAGCTGGCTCTGGACGTGGAGATCGCCACCTACCACAAGCTGCTGGAGGGCGAGCAGGTCAGGTGAGGGAGGGCGAGGTGCATGCGGCGGTACCACCATTGCTCCGTTTCCTTTCCAACTCAATTGTTTTTTTTTGTTCTCCGAGAAATGTATCCGGGTGCAGTGGTTAGCCACCATGCGATCTGAACCCACATACTTGAGTTCTATACCTGGGGCACGGGTGAGTGGCGAATGATATCTGAACCGGCCCTGGGCACCTGTACTTGCACAGGGATGACTGGGCAAAAAGAGTTCCAGACTTTAGAAGTTTAGAGGTATCAAATGAAAATAAGAGACCTCCCACTGCTGCATACTGAGCAAAAGTTGTATAGCGTGATGTTACATGATACTGCGTACATTATAATCTACAGCTGAAATAAGTGGCACGACAGAAGCAGTTTATAAAAAGCAATTTCCATAATTACAGTGTAGAGATGGTTTGCCGTCATAAGCAATGAATCCTGCACACAATACTCTACTTATGTTATTTGTTCACAGGCCCGCATCATGTCACACCGCTCAAAGTCTCACGTGCTACGGTCAAAACCAAGGCAATTTCCGCAAGACGTGTGTGTGTGTCAGCACATCGAACGGTTTCAGGAAGACCTGGTGATATAAAGTATCAACGCTAGTAGCCGGCTTGCTAGCTGCACGTAATGCAGTCTTCCTGGAGCCACGAGTACATCATCTGCTGCGGAGCTTGCACAAGACTTGTGGTCTCGTCTGCACAATTCGTCTCGGCTTCCAGATGTCATGCTTTCTTTCAAGCCAACCTGGAAATTGCAGTGGCATGTGCTAAGCACCATAAATAATCAAGAACCACAGCATTTTTTTTTTCAAACAGTGACAACACATGGCATACGGGCTTAATTGAAAAAAAAAAATACAATCCATGGTTACGTTGTAACAGCAGACTTCACCCATGTGCTATGAGCAATGGTTTCATTCTGAGAGGGTTTGAAGGTCATAAGAAATTGAATATTTCCAACCAGATCTGCCAATGTAATTTTCAGAGAGTTAAAAAAAAGCAACACACTTTCACACGGTGCAACAGTTTTCTCTGAAATTGTACAAACATTTCACAGCTGTATTAACGCAACGAATATCCAAAACTTTACCAAAATGTGCATCGCGTTCTCCCATCTTTGTTGTCACGCTTGAGTAAAGACTTTGTGAGCACTGCCGCACATTTTGCGACTTGTATTCATGATCGTTTCGTATCACGAATTATTACAAATCTACGTGAAACACCCAGTCATCCGTAATGCTTCGTTGAACAACTTCTCTGTTGCAGAACTGGGGTAACAACCTGCTCGATTGGTTCTGAGCAGCTCAGGTGTTCGGGAGAGAACCCCGATCACATACGTCATTAGGAGCTGTACAATAATTCGACTCTACCTTGCCCCCTCGCCATCCTGCACATGTTCACCCCCTCCCCACCTTTCATCATGCTAAGTCCGCCTATTAAAATGCAATTTTTTATGCTAATTCCTTTGACAAGGCGCCTTAATTACTCTCACACAGCTTAAAGGTCGCGGTCTGAGCTTGGCTCTGTTTCACTCCAGCGCTGTCCTCGAGACAGTCTGATCCCTTCACCTGATGAAGGCCGCTTGTGTTGTGGCCGAAACGTCGTGATTTTTGTTGTTTTATTTTTTTACCTACGTGACTTTACCGAATACAACCAAAGAGTATGGATCCTTGCAGTCACTAAAGCTTCAAATCTAGAATAATTCAGCTACTGCAATACATTTCACAAGTGTATCTCATATATATTCTTTATCCGAATGGTCTGCTATGATCTATCCAGTCTTCCCAAGCCATCGCCATATCTCAAGAAATCGTGATGAAGCAATCCACCTAGTTCCGACTTACAACACATGCTTATTTAACAATATGTAACCCGTACATTGACAGACATTTTATTTGTAAATCCACTACGGGATGAAGGCATCCCTACTCTTCGCCGGCCAAATGTGGTTATTTGTCCATACTTCATCACGCTGCAGGTCCGCAAGGGTTGGTGAAGGCGAGGAACATAGGCGATAGAGCAGTGAATGTTTCTGCACTGCCTATCTACTAACAACATAGTCCCGTAGCAACGGTTGCATGCATTGGTGGTCGCTCATCTATCAGCGATATGAAGAAGGGGCTTTAATGATCTCACTAAAGAATATTCCCGGTCGCTGTAGACATATGACTAGTAGTCACAGCCCATTGCGAGAGTTATAACTTTATGTGGTGGGCTGAGTCGGCCACCTATCCAGACAGATTCGACGAAGTTAATCCCAGACGTGCAAATATGTACCGCGTAGACACAAATGCCAAAGCACGTCTCGTCAGCTCCCATGATTCAAGCTGCTCCAGATCGCCTCCTACTGGGCTCCCGGATGAAATCGTGTTCGTCACGCCCTGCACGCAGCACTGGTTTCACATCGACATTGTCGAATTGTTGTTGGTGGGTGACAATGGTACGCGAAAACGTGCCCAATTAAGTGAACCAAGCATCACTGTGAGATTACACGCTTCGTTTAACTGTCGAAAGTCGACGGTGAATGTTCGTATTTTGGGCAAATCCGTTTAGAGCAATTTAAAAAAAAATATAGCAACTTTGCCGAAACCCGGGATTGAACCAGGGACCTTTAGATCTTCAGTCTAACGCTCTCCCAACTGAGCTATTTCGGCTGTGCCCAACCATGCCGTTGAAGCACCTTGTAAGCTTGGCGTTAAGCACCAACACGTGCTCACAGACACGTGTTGGTGCAAATTCGAGGCTGTTACCGCTTGCACCAAATACCACCGGGAGACAGGCGCGCATCGTGGCTTAAAGAGAACTCGGGCAGGACAAAAGTGAGATAAGCTGGCGTGGGCTGAACTCCTCGCTCGAAAGGGGGGGGGGGGGGGGCCGATGGTTTGAAGCGGCTCGCGATGGAGTGGAAAAGCCCGAGGGAGTGGCAACGCGGTCCGAGAGAGGAAGGAAGGACATCGACCGCCGTGTGGGAGATGGAGCGATGAAAAATTAACGGCTCGCGCGCGTGCAAGGTGGTTCTTGGGCAGGTCATCACATCGCACGATGGAGGAATTCGTCCAGCAGCAGTGGATTTACCGTGGCTGCTGCAGTTGAACCCCGAATTAAGTTGCAACACAATGCCCCCGGTACCAGATCTCGATATAAATCATGTTTTGTGGTACCTAGGTTCACTGACCCCCCCCCCCCCCCAGCGGACCAGCGTGGTGAAGTTATGGTCAGACAACCCCGCATGTTCGACACGGTGTGGGGGCGATCTTGGTCGAGCAGTCGATCATTAGAAGACCACCACCCAGCACAAGTCGGGGGTGGTGCGTCTTTACTTTCCGAAGCGTCTTATAATTCGCAGAATACGTTTTAAAAAAAAAACTACATTATAAACGAGTGAACCGATGACGCTTGTCTCACCACTAATTCGTAAAATGTCGTGACAGAAAAAAAAAGTTTATATATAAAAAAAATAACATCCTCCGTCCCTGGGTGGGCTTGAACCACCAACCTTTCGGTTAACAGCCGAACGCGCTAACCGATTGCGCCACAGAGACTGCGACGACCCCAAGCTGCGGTGGAGCCCTTGCCATGTGCATCGTGCCTGCTGCCCCCATGCCTTGCCTAAGGGGCCGTCCATAAATGACGTCACGCACCTAGAGGGGGAGGGGTGGGGGTCAGACATTTGTGACGATGTGTGCAGAAAAACACATGTTGCTACAGTACATCTTAACACCAACAATTCGGGCGATTATATATACACCTTGTCACTCTACAATGTTGGGCATTAAGTTACAACCCAGAAATAACATTCTTATTGTATACTGCAGCTCAATTCAACATTTTATCAAAACGAAACCTATCGAGGATCCGAGGTCATCCGGATAACGTACGTAGACATCCGGGCATTACACACGCACTATTTGTGTCGACTCAATTACATTCGACAGTGCTAAATCCGCACATAAAGCAACTCTTATGTGAGACTCTACCATGTCAACACATGAAACCTGTCGTTATGGCAGTGCTCTCGCTGGCGGGGTTAATGCCTATAGAATTCCACGTCGAAGTGCATAACTTTTCCTAGATTAGGGGCCGTCCATAAATGACGTCACGCACCTAGAGGGGGAGGGGTCAGACATTTGTGACGATGTGTGACGATGGGCGGGGAGGGGGGTTGAGAAATGTGACGTCACATCAAAATGCGCAACTTTACATAAATATAGACAACACATTCTACTTAATTAAATAGACTTTTTTAATAAATGTTTTCTCCTACAACATCAGAGTGCAGCGCCACATTTAATACGCACTACAATGACAATAGTTTAAAGCGATTTGAAGCATGTTTTATTTTTTATGGGGGGGGCGGCAGAGCTTTGTGACGTCATATTTGAGGGGGGGGGTCTGACTTTTTGTGACGCCGTGTGACGAGGGGGGGGGTAAAAAATCGTCCAAAATTGCGTGACGTCATTTATGGACGGCCCCACACCAGCGCCACGTTAATGATCATCTAGCAGTGGATAGAGCAGTGGCCGTCAACCCTTTTTTTGGCGACCTGTAACCCCCCCCCCACCCCCCACCTTGTTGAATTTTTGTTTCAACCGAGTAACCCCCTTGGCCTGACCCAACATAGCTGAGAAATAAATGTGAATGCAGTGAATTAACATCAACATTTTCACCTTTCGTCAATTTTAGTGAGGTATCCGAACGAGCTTAGAGCACAGGATGTAGCTGCGAGTGAATAAAAAATTACTGTAGATGAACGGACGCTCCAGCAATGCCAGACGTAATTTGTTCACGCTAGCCAGTTACTCTTAGAAACAACATTGTGTACGATAAATTAGTTTAGGAAGGTATTTTATCTCGTTCCAGGTTCTCAAGTAAATTTAAATTCGATCGTGGTTTTTTTATTATATATTGGCAGATTCATACGTGATTATTCACCAATGGCTCATGTATGATTACAATTTCACAGATTTATAAAGCACCCCACGCACCCCCAGGGGTACGCGTAGCACCGGTTGAGAAGCACCGCTGTCACGTGGCAAAGCCTCAGGTATGCCGCAGTATTTTGGGAGTAAAAGGAAACAACTTCACTGTTGGCAAGCTAGGACAGACGAACTCTCCGTGCCGTTAAGTGGCCGATCCATCCCCCCTCTCCATCGGTCGCGACGGGGTCCGGCAGCAGACATCCGTCAGCCCTCCACCCCCGGTCCCTCTCAATTCTCTAGGCCGTGCATGTGTAGTGACATAGCGCCGACTGTTGGACAGCAACTGCAGGTGGGCACTTAGCACACACGCCGCTGTTATAATCCACCTCGTACCTGCACATGAACGGATTTCATCGCTCCATCTCCAAGGTGTGCGAAACCTCGTGGACACATTCTAATTCATTGGCTGCCATGTGTTCGTTAATCTCGAAAAAGCTACATCTACTAAATGTTTGGGAAATACAAAAAAAAACTTTTTACTCATTAGCCCAGACCTAACCACTGCTGGATGAAGGCCATCACACACTCGGTCGTCGCCCCTCTCGGTCTCACCATGTGACAATTCATCCAGTGCCTACAGGTGATCCGATTTCATCGCTCCATCTCTGGGCATATATCCTTTGCCTGCCTGGGTTGAGCAGGCAAATATCATTGTGTTACATGTATGTGAAGTGTTTTAAGGATTGGATTTTTACATAAGTGGATCTTAATTAGTGTCGTAATTATGAAATGCAAAACTGCAATTTTATATGCAATACATCTTCAACGTAAAACCAGCCCATATTAATGGCATACAATGTAGCTGCCAATAAAACTAGTTTTGTATCAAGTATTTAATTAAAAAAGCCTCCAATGGTCTAAAAACATAGTACAGTATTTGAATCATGCTGCTCTCATTAATGTAAGCCCATTCCAAACGAATGTATACCTTACCATATTAAAACACTATGTAATGTCACAGTTTCATATTTTTTGTTTAATAAAGGTGATAAAGTACAATAAGATACCACTCATTGTTGATACACTTTATTGGTGCATACTCAAGGCTTATCAAAGAGAAATATTCCACAATCACACCACTTTACAAAGTACAGGGATACATAATTATTTTCACATCGACTCTGCACCTTTTGCTTTCGTAGCTAAAGTCTGCATTGTGGTCACTCAACCCAGTTCTAAGACGGCTGAATTTTAATGAGCAGATTAATCACAACGCACCCATCGCTGGTCAGAAGTGAGTGGTCCGTCTAACTTTTACATAACCACCAAAAATCTCTTCGGGTCTCAGCTTGAAGTGTTCAAACTGAAACCCCGTAACCCAAATGTTCATTCTCCCATGCCTCTTGTTGGGGACTGTGCGTCTGCCTCAACAAGCTCAGTCCTTTCCCCTCGCTTAGCGACCCAGCGTATCCACGTGTCCTGTAATATACGCAATGAACTGTGCGACTTCAGCAGCAATTATCCAAATTTGCGTCAAAGCACTCTGCACACATACAAGGAGAAAACTGACCAGCAGGCAATCATGAACCACAGCTCTCGTGAGGACTAATAATTGTTTATCCCAGAAACACATTTTTCATGAGGGTTCTGAGGACATGGCCAATGACCCTTAAATAATTTTGCTGCACGAATGGTATAGAGAATCAGTTTCGAGAAATGAATCGATTACTTGTTGCTGCTACGGGTGAGTGCGCAATCCATCAACATTGGCAACACAAGCAGCATCAGGTCTTCTTCTTTCGTATGGAAAGGTGCAATTTGCAGCAGTATACTCTATACGGGAGCAAGACGACAACTTTCACGGGGTGCCCCTGTTAAGTGGTCTCGCGATCTGAGCAATGCACAGTCGGGCAACACAAATGTCGGGACACTGACCCCATCATGTTTCGTATGAACAGAATCGCATCAGTTGAAAAGATGACATAATTTTTACAATATCACCTCAGGCATAGTACTGAAGTATTCAGGCTATTATGTAAAACCACACGTCCAGTAGCTGATTAATGAGGCCACTCACATGTGAAAACCTCACCAATCAGTACTCTTGATTATACGCTGCAATTATGCAAAATAACGGTGCAATTTAACGTTAGTCCCTTGCCGACTCGTGACAAGACCGGATCTTGAATAGCTTCGAAAGGCCTAAAACTAAATACAGTGTAGGCAAGTAATATAACTCAATGTCGTTGATTTGTTTTAATCATTAAAACATTCTACATTGAAGATGCTCAGAAGTTACAGATATGCAAACTGCTGGCCTCAATAAATCAAAAGTATTGCCAACAAAATCTGAAAGTACTTTACACGAGCAGTAAACACAGGGATTCTGTTTCTAAGTTACAACAACCAGAATGAAAAAAGTTAACTGACGGAAGCTATAAATCCCCGAGACTTCAATAAAAACACACCGCTACAGCAACTCTAAATAAACTTTTTAAAATTACTTTCTCATTGCAAAATTGTGCGATGTTTAAACTGCAGTAACATTTACAAATTAGTCTAAATTGACAAATAATACATTTCAGCCCTTTATCATTCCATTTCCGAATGAAGGCCTCGCTACACCATATCAACTATTGGAGTTTGACCATAATTCACCACGCTAGTCATTTTGGTTTGGTTAAACGAGCCGAAGACTGTTTCAGATATCAATTCCCACCGATTTTAGCCATGGCCAGGAATCAAACTCAACTGTCTATTATAAAAGTGAAGGTTAAATAATGATAGCCTATTTAATTTCTTTAGGTTTAGGTTTTAAAATATCTCCACAATCTACAAACTTTACTCCAAATTAAAACAAATATTCGATAAAAATCTGACGTTTAATGGTTCCCTCCCATCTCCTTTACATATCTACACTACACACTTGTTACTTATACAACGGTTTAATTACAGTTCTAAGATACAGATACAATAAGTGATACTTTTAACAACGGCTTTTAAGAATCACAATGTATTTTCCGGATTATAAGACGCTCCGGTAAGTTAGACACACTGTAAACATGTGCCGGATATTAAGACGCACACCTACATTTTGCTTTCAAATACAACAAAAGATAGTGCGTCTTATAATTAATAGAACACGGTGTTGTATCCTTGAAAAAACCGCGTTTGAAAAAATGTAGCTACTTCACCGAATGGTTTATCACGATAGTTGACAATTGGAAGCAACCAATGTCCAAGTGGCATACAAAGCCTTTAACATGTTCAAAAATATTTATCGGCTGAAGCCAAAAGCCTTGCATCACTTAACATCGAGAAACTTTATCATTTTTGCACATACAATACTTCAAATTTTTGGTGCTAACCATTAGACAATACATTTGTAGTTGATTTTGCATGGAAGTTTAATTATTTCATTGAGTTTGGCATACGTTGGTATCACTTATAGAACCGTTTAAATATAAATGACCACCATCAACAATGTACAACATACACTACAGGATTTACACCCCCATGCAACATTTATTTAAAGGAGTGCAATATATATGCACAAAAATGAAAATAACTTAAGTGGGAAATTATGCTTTAAGCATCATGTCATTAACATCATTTAAAAAGCAGAGCAGAAACATAGTTTAACACCTAAGGGAACCACTGAATGAGCAATGACTATTATTGAGTGAAATACTATTATGAAGCTCATCTGAAACACTTTTCATAACCTATACTAAATAGAATACATTTAAAAATTCTGTAGGCCTAATATTTTTTTATATTTTTTTATATTTATAGGAAACATTATTTATTAACGAATATTTTAAACTCAAATATTTTCTCTTGTCTTAGTCAAGGAACGCACGACTCTTAAGCATACATTTCTGACAGATGTTGATTCGTATTATTACTGCACGTTTAAAATTCAAAATCCTGAACAATATCAAGGGCATGTGGGTGTTTTCAATGCTCAGGCACCGCACAAAAATTACCTTAATTATCAATCTGCAAAACAAATGTCACAGAACTCCACCGGAGGAGTAACCTAATGTAAAGTATTCTACACGAAGAAATTTGACAGAGGTCGTTTACTGCGGAGTGTACCTAGGTCTTGACCAATCATTGAAGAGCATGTGGGATGGCTCTCTGAGCAGGCTGGCACACAATAATCCCTACTCGCGACTGCCAAAGATCTGCAGGAGGAACATGAATATGTAGACAAGGTCCATGTAGAGGTTAAGAGAGGCAAAGATGTGCTCCTCCGGGCTGATGGCGTAACGGCGGTTTCCAATCAGCAGCTGCGTATCATACGCCAAGAACTGCAACGCAGCAGCACAAACGAAGCAGACGCAGGTTCCATGATAGCAAACAGCTTCACACAAGCATGAAACTAATTATTTAGCGATACTGCATTAACAGTGGTGCACAAGCATAAACAACAAAACTCATATATGTCAATCACACTGCCTTAATAGGAAACATATATAAGGCGACTTATTTGGCAATGGTTCTTCTTCATAGCACTTCTTGTCTCATGTTATATTTCCACTGTTTTTTTAATTCTCCTGTGTTTTATTTACAACCATTGAAATGCCTAGTTTTTTGTGCAATATTGAAGTTTTTGTTTTTGTTGCTGCTGGGCTCACGCACCACGAGCCATACATGCTCGCACAGTAAGACAAAACTAACACAAATCCTTCACCTATTTTTTGTCAAATGTCAGTGCAAAATAAGCATAAATATATCTTTGAATGCCCTATGGTGATGAATGGGGCTGCCTGAACATACCAGTGTGAAGACAACCGCTCCGAGGCCTCCATAAACCACATGCAGCCAAGGCATCTATCAACAGATAAACACACGTCATTATACCTGATGTCACAAGGTGACATATATGGGGTCACTCATGGGGAACATGGTTCGATTGACACTTCGAAGGAGATTGTGTGAACCCAGATGTGAGAGTAATGAACATGCAAAGACTCACATATCCAAAAGGCACAGCAATCGCAGCCACCAGTCCAGTGAGAACAAGTGCCATCAGCAGTACAAACAACAGCCCATGGCAGGTTGTGAAGTCAAACTGCAACACAGATTTAAACAGCCGTTTAATACTGAAATCAAATATATATACAGTCCATATCGAGCGGCGGTAATCCCAGTGAATGGAGTTGCTGTATTATAATGTGTGCCTTATACAGTCTAAGCTTTACAGGTGTGAATTTCTATAAAGTACAGTATGGTGCTTGGTTAATATGTACTTAAAAGCAATGTTAAGATAAAAAAATACATAAAAGTGACAAATACAGGGTGTTGCAATAATTCCATATGTACTATAAACAAGTTTTTTACATAACATTTTTTTTGAGCTTCATAACATACTCTATTTATACACAATACCAGTGATCTAAAAATGGGCCAATGTACAACAATATGCCATAAGGGCACTTCAAAACCAAATATGTATATAGACACTTTTCATAATGTTTCATATACCTATACAGGACTATGATATTTCTTCAGAGGGGAAACAAGAGTTAACAGGGTATGCAGGACCAATAGGTTTTACACTGATTTCTAAATTTCCATTTCGTACATTTTAATTATTACAAGTGACTATAACTCCAAAGATACAAAACAAAATTGCTGTTACCTTTGTTTGGAAGCAAAAGATAGTCACTGAGAAGCAGACGAGGGCAGTAATTCCAAAGCACAGCATAACCGACCGTGTGCTATAGAAGCTGTCAGAAAAAAAAATTGCATTTCATTATACCTACTATAATCACTCAGGAATGTCTGTCCTTAACGCTCGTGACGTCACTCCACATAGACCAGCCCCCTCATTAATATTCATGAGCAGGTGACGTCCTCCAAATGGACACTCCCCCCACCCCTTCTGATTAATAATGAGCGGGTGACATAATCCCACATTGAGCACCCTCCCCCCTGATTAATAATCATGCGCAGGTGACGTCACTCCACATCGAACAGCCCCCCTCATTAATAATCATTATAAGGTGACGTCCTCCAAATGGACATCCCACCATGAAAAATAATTAGCGGCTGACGTCACTCCACATGGGGGGCCGAGGCGCCCCCTCCCCCCTTCTTGGTGCCAACTTACAACCCTCACTACAAAGGCAGAACCCTCACTTCACGCCATCTCCGTAACGCGATTGAGACATCAAAGTAAAAAGGATATCATGATGAACAAGGGATTATAACCTTAAAATTAAATAGGTCTGTGTCACCGCGCCCTTACAAATTGCACACGAATTAATGCAATGAATATCACGTCGCGGTCTGCTTTTCGCTTGCAAGTTTCAGATTTACTGCAATACACCCGTCCTTGGATGGGAAAAAGGCTAGTTGAAAATATTGAACCAGGAAAAGTATTTTCAGATGAAACACCTCGTTTTCACAGACATCCGAGAGACATCGGCAGAGATAGTAGCATCAGATAAAGTAATTCAAAAATTTCCACACTGTAAAACAAAAAAAATCACAGAATAATCATGCGTAATCAAAATGGTAAATTACTGAAAATACTAAAAACACTGAAGAAATTGATGCTCGTTTAACTCGGCAATACAATGTTTGTGGTTGCAAGTCAAAAATCGTCACACAGCTTGTGGACATCTAGATACTGAATATATTTGGAAGAGTTGTTTACATATTCTTTGGTTCTTTCACGTAGATAGAAAATAATAATACAAAATAAAGGGAATAAAAATAGTAAAAATAAAACAATAATAAAAAAAAAACACTAAGGTAGACTGTAACAATGGTTATTAAGCTGGGTGAATGTATTGGCAGTCTATAATGTAGACTGTAGCCTGGTTCTTAACCTCGGTGAGCGTACTGGCAGTCTATAATGTAGACTGTAGCCTGGTTCTTAACCTCGGTGAGTGTACTGGCAGTCTATAATATAGACTATAGCCTGGCTTTTAAGCTGGTGAGCGTATTGGCAGTCTATAATGTAGACTGCATCAATGGTTATTAAACTGAGTGAGCATACTGGCAGTCTATAATGTAGACTGTAGCCTGGTTCTTAACCTGAGTGAGTGTACTGGCAGTCTACAATGTAGACTTATTATTGGTTCTTTCAGGAATAATACACCATCTGTACATTATTTAACTAGGTTATCCCGATTTAGTCAAATAAACAAATAATGGTAATTACGTTTGAGATATTGCTGATAATTTCTGTCACACCATCTCTGACAAGCATCACTGAAATATGAAAAGTTAATCAGTAAAGTAACTGTACTGTGAATTATTTTTAAATGCAGGTGGATAACTTAAAAGCTTACCTTGCTAGCGTTCCTGTCATATATGACATAGCCAATGTCTGTAAACAAATAAGGATGAAAGTTTACATTGCATCGAGTTAAGTTATTACTAAACTTCCGTGAAGAATTCTAACATGTGGTTGTGAGGCACATTCAATGCAAAAAATACTGAAAGACAGGACATCTACACCATTAAATCGTTTTACAAACAAGTACTTACAAAGATAGACAGGAGAATGATGTTCAATGGGAAACGGCGACTGAAAAAGAAAACACATTTAATCTGTAGACATTTGTGCAAAAGAGCACCTTGTGGTAAAATTATCAAACATTACATTGTTCACGTGTATGTGCTGTCACTGAAAATATATATGAAGTGCTGTAAAAATAAATTCCATTCAACTTGCACTTAACTAAAGCCGTGTTAATTACAGAGTGTACTTTGAAGGAAAAAAGTATGTTTTATAATCTAGAGAATACGGTAAAAGTAGAAGTGGCTATGTGGTGGAAATCAAGTTGTTGACTGTGCCCACCAGTGCCAGTAAAGTGATTTCAATATTGTCACACATGTCAAGGCGGCCGCAGTGGCAATAAAGGCCACATACTGGATTATAAGATGTAACCCCAAACATTTGCTATAAAATATAGGAGAAAAAGTGCATCTTATAATCCGGAGATTATAGTAATACTCTCAACAAAAAAGTCAATGCTAAATTGTGTCAGCATGGCAATTACCGAGGCTCCTTGCAGCATGCCAACACCAAGTAGGTAACCAGGAACACCGCACTGCACAAACACAACACACAATATGCATGTAATGTTGAATCTGAAGAATTATAACCACGTGTTTCTTTAAGCTTGGTAAAAAAATTCAATTAAAACGGTGCTGAAATCGCTGTACGATTAGCTTCAATACAGTGGAAGCAAATGAACGGGGAGATGCACGCGTTGAATTACAGTACTTTAAGAGACAGGAAGTGGTACATATGCATTAGAGAACATGCACAGATTAAAGACATAATTCAAACAGTTAAGTAAGTCGGTTTGGGCAGGATGTGACGCTAGAAGGGACGATGGCCAATGGTCAAGAATAGTGAAGCTGTGGCAGCCAAGAAATGGAACGAGTTCAAGAGCACGTCGCTGAGGAGATGGAGCGATGCAATGAACTCGGATACAGGTGCTGGGTGGAGTGTTACATCACTGGATGATGGGAGATCATTGAGAATTGCGGAGGCCTTCAACCAGCAGTGGATTGACAATGGCTGACGATTGTTAATGAATAACAGATGGGGAAAAAAACACAATGCGAATGTTGCAGCTTGAATCAGTGCAGGGGCAAGATATACTCACTATGACGACCAGTACAAAATAGGATTCCTCTTCACGTAATAGCCCACTGGTTCACTGTGAACGCATTCAGTTAAAATCTTATTAATTATTAAACTGTAATCTTGGCAAAAAAAATGCCATTACCAAACACTACACATATAATACGTTATATTGTAGCGCTAAGGCACATGTCCCTTCTAAGAGAAATTCTTACCAAAGCGTGAAAATGGCTACAATCCCAAACGTCACCAGCAGCTGCAGCATGAGGATTGCATACACCTGGCAAGAGAGAAAGCAAGCAATGTGTATGCACGACAATTTGAGTGTCCACGCTCAAGCGTGTGTAATCATCATGAGGGAACAAATTTATAAACGGCTGTAAAGTTGGACACAATGTACATCTACAACCATTTTGTTAAACCATATGCTGTGCAGGTCATGGGGGGGATTATTTTAGCATACTATATACTATGCTGATTTTAGATACACTATCCTCTGCTGACAATGTAACCCCACAATAACCCATGACATCTGGTTTATGCACTGGTGGTTTCTCATCCAAGCACTATGCAGGGGGTCTGCCCTGCTTACCTTCTAGGACCTCACGAGAACTCTGTATGAACAATAATCTGCTCGTAGGCCATGGACACCATGGGCAAAAATGAAATTATGATAATTAATGAAAATGAAGTGGTTCTTAGCAGATGAGCTATAAAATGCTGCATCCCGGAGATAATATTCTTGATTTGCTTAAAACATTACATTTTTGAATATAGAATTTAAATCCATATAATTATGAATAAACTTTCTGTGCCACTAAAATTATTGTTGCAATCGCTCAATCTCCAGACAAATTCAGATCATTCTGGTTATCCCTGACATGTTATTTTAAATACAGACAATCAAATAGGCAGCCTCCCTCGCTGCTTCACGCACCTTTCTAATGAAGACCCGTCGCAGGTTTTTGTCCTCCCATGTGTTCGAGGAAAAGCTGTCGCCGATGTTGCTGCTCGTGTCCGTGTATGGGGTGTACGAGGGGCTTGTGTAGGCCTGTCCATAGCTTGGAGCTACTCTCCATCACAACAAAGAAGAGTTGCATTTCATATAGATATAACACTAACAGATCATTATTCAAGATATACTGTGTCCTAACATTACACCATACTTGGCTACAACATGGTGATGCATTCATAATTGATTTTTAGGCCATATCACTTAAGTAAAATATTAATAAACTTGTCACGTGAACTAGGGTACCAATCTATTGCTGCTTCGGCAATCCAGAACATTGGAAAGCAATCCACAACATTTACCAATGTTGTGGATTGGTCTCCAAAATATCAGTGTCGGGTGGAGGAGGGTGTACATTCAATGACGGAGCCAAGATTTTCAGGTAGGGGGGGCAACCCCTCCAGCAATGAAAAATGATAGAGGAGTTGTTAGTAAGGACTTGTCCCTTGCTTTTTATTCAATGTGTGTGCGGTGATGGCGCAGCCATCGATCGAAGGTCGAATTCGAACCGCGTTGTGTGATCGGCATCATGCTCACTGAAGGTGAATGTCTTCAGGGAAGTCGTGTACTGAATACGCAACTACGCACAATTCTGAGTCGCTTATAACTGCACTGCCGTTAATTATTGCCAATTATGGACTCAGTCTATTTTCCTATCATCTCAGAGTCCCTGACACATAATAATATCCTACACAGTGGCAGTGGGGGTCGCAAAATGCCGATTTATTACTAATAAACCCCAATGATCCGATCGAAATTAGAGATTTCGATCGGATCATTGGGAGGGCACGTGCCCCCCCCCCACTGGAACCGCCAGTGTGTACAATAGACATTTTACTTATAAGATTTTACCCAAATATCAACTATTAATCATAATACTGATCGCAAAAGCAGACGTGTAAATATTGACGTTTAAAAAAACTCATGAGCTCGTTTTGATCAATATACAACTGAAATATAGCGTACAGTAATTTAAAAGCAAATTGTTTGAATATCAGTATTCAAAGCGAATTTCATTTACAAATGTAGTTGACATAATACAATATTGGTGTGACATGTCAGTGAGGCATGCAGTCAGCATACAAAATCAAATATATCTTATGCTGCAGTCAACAAATGGCTGAAGCGTATAAAAATATCTCCAAGGCAACTTGCACACACGGGGTGGGTGCACTAATGAGCTGTGGCCCAAATTCCTCTCCCAAGGCTGGATACATAGGAATAGCAACACATTAACCAAGAATGAAGTTGTTAATCAGATTAACAAATTACTCAATTTGACTTGAATTTCAATTATCTTTAAAACGTCGGCATTAGGAAGCCAAATGGCAACTGCTGTGGTTTTGTAATACAAGGGACTGTACAGACTTATTTTTCTAGAATGTTTTTCACATTGCTCAACGTTGCAAAATGGCTCAAAATTAAGTTGTGACAATAAAGATTAAATCTTGTATGCACTATATTCATCAGTCAGTCTCATTCCCATTGAATCACAACTGCATTACAAAGCTCAAATGGGATTTTCAGCAAGGCATTACCTCTATTTTTTCATTTTCAAATAAAGCAGTTAACCTGTTTAATTTACACGGTATTTATCGTACCTAAAGGTTAAGCATTACAATGTGCCAAGGTTCAGGTTCTTGACGCTCATGTTTTAAACAATTCGGGTTGAAATAGGAAACGCTATTTAAAATGTGACGATTACACCACTATATTCTTGGTTCTTTCGGTAAAGTCACGTAGAAGGGAAACAATAAAATGATAAAACAATAACATTCTCACGACGTTTCGACTGCAACACAAGCCGCAATCATCATCAATTGTGAAAACCACTGCAAGAAAATTTTATGATGATTTTGCTTGTGTTGCAGTCGAAACGTCGTGAGAATTTTATTGTTTTATATTTGTATTATGTTATCGTTTCCCTTCTACGTGACTTGACCGAAAGAACCAAGAATATGAATCCCTGCAGTCACGAAAGCTTTAAATCAAGATTACACCACTGTATGGATACACAATCCCAATCCTGCACAAAAAAAACGTTTAAAAAAAGACGTCACCCGTTTGACATTATAGACTGTAGGGACAAGCACCGTGATCAAGCACCAATTAAGGCTGGCAACACTGCCATATCCACATCTGACAGGTGCTGTCATTTACACACCGTGCCTAACGAAACTCATTTATGGCTGATCCGACAAAGGGAATATCCAAGACATGCTCATATACTCATTGAAATGAACGCGCTGGTTTTCCCCGGACGGAAGTGCAATCACACTCAAGTCAGCGCTGACCCACTAGACTACGTCCGCTGCAATCACTGCAATTCTTACGGTGTGCAAATGAAGAAACGTTTAGACACGTTACAAAGAAGGACTTTGATGATGATGATGATGACCCTTTGCAAAGGACTGTGTTGGGAGGGAACACTTGAATGCGCTTGGGAAAGAGAAGGAAAACCCATAATCTTAACTGCACGTCGAATATTAAACATCGGACAGGATGCGAGCTGTCTCAGCTGAAAGACGCAGCGAAGGGGAAAAACAAGAAGAAGTGGAAACACCACATTATTAGTACGGAGGAGATATTCGTGCAAAAAAAAACCGGGTTTTCGCCCTAAGCGGCCCAAAATGTTATGGTTCTAGATTCTAGAAGATGAACAAATGAAGAAACGTGTGTGTGTGTGGTCGTGGGGGGAAGGTAAAGCGATTCGACTAAAACAACAACTCACCGGGACCGGCGTTGTTGCTGCTGCTGCTATTGTTATTATTTGTGTAGGCCCAACCGAGCTGTGGTGGTGGCACGGGTGGAGGTGGCACGGGCGGAGGATAGGCGGCACCTCCCTTGCCCGACGTCGCCTCGGCGTAGCTGGGTGGAGCCGTGGGCATTGCCATTGCAACAACCGCGGACTCCTCCTGGGACACGTCCTGGACTTTGTTGTTATGAGCAGCCAGCTGCCAAATGGAACAACAACAGCAACAACATTTTCAAATATATATCATGGCGCGCGTGGGCAATTGTTGCATTGTCATAAGATAACGTGCATATGATAGATCCCATTTTGTTAAATTGTCTTACAAATGTAAGGAAGGAGATTTTACGTATTTTTTTAAAGCATGCATGCAATATCACCGTGTGTTTTATTTGTATAAACATTTGGGGTAAGGTACCGACACACGCGATTACATTTCGTGAAGAGAGAGAGCGATGGATGGTGTCACGAGCCTCATCAAATTGCTAATTTTGATTTAAAGCTTTCGCGACTGCTGGGATTCATATTCTTGGTTCTTTCGGTAAAGTCACGTAGAAGGGAAACAATAAAATACCGAAAGAACCAATAATATAAATTGCAAATCGTTTTTTTTTGTTGGTTTGTAGGCTGTATGAAATACATTTCCCAATCAAAAACGACGCAACATTCCGTGTCCACAATTCACTTTCAACGTAACAGATGTCATTAAACAATGTTATACACACACACACGTGTCGTAGCCAATTCCTAGTTCGATAGCTGTATACAATCAGTTCAATAATGTGACGAGGGAAAATCCCCGAGGTAAGAAGACCGATTTTAAAAATCACAACTTACCACTCCCTTAGTCATTCTGTTTCACGTTGCCGCCGCAAGAGAACGGACCCGCTCGAGCAGGGACACCAAAAAGCTCCCTCCCCCCACACAAATTTGGTAGAATAAAAACAAATGAATGACGACGACGACTTTTGTATCAATTTAAAAGATGTGTTTGTTTATCGCGAGCGCTGCAGCTTCGCGTTTCTAACGGCGGCTCCTCTCAGCAGCCATCTTGCAGTGGAACGTCGCAACGCCGCCCGCGATGTCTCTCTCTCTCTCTGGGTCTCTCTCTCTGTGTGTCTCTCTCTCTGGGTCTCTGGGTGCTCGCATCGGCGACTCCTTCTCCTCCTCCTCCCCCTCCCGCAGTCGTGGAGCGACGGTGTGGCGGCCGCTTCACAACTAACCCTCGGGACGGTAATCAGACGGTAACCCACCCACCCACCACCTTCAAGTAAATCAACAACCACCACCACCACCACGTGCCGCGCTACCAACCCTACGATGGCACACGCAAATTATCACCGCCGTGCCGAAAGAATAAGGCAAATTGCTGCCCCTCTCTGTATTCTACATATCCTCCACCACCACCACCAAAAAAATATATATAATCGGCGTTACGCGAAACGCGTTTATAAATAGCAGCGTTGCGGTGATTCACGTAAAATGCGTTTCTATGGCAACCCGCGCATCGCGCACGCCGCCGCCTCCTCCAGCAGCAGCATCGCGAGTTCGTTCGCCAGTGCCAACGAGGGCCCACATTGGGGTGGGGGGTTTATTTTTTAAATTTGTTGAGAACAGAATCCATCAACACAACAGCTGGATATTGGGTGTTTTTTTCTTCTTCTAATCTCCGCGAAGTTTTGTTCCATTACAGGGCTCAGGAATGTAATCGTTAGCAATTCTATTCGATTCTTGCGTATGATGGTAATGCGTTTCAGGAGTTAAATGCCACGTGTCGAAGTCGCTAGCCACGTCCAGAGGGCTTCAGGGTTTGTTCCTGTAGTTTTTCTATTCAAATTCCATTGAATACAATGTTTTACGATATGACCCATAGTTTGGGTTGCAAGACCGCAGTCACTTTTCTTTAATGTTCCATTTATGAAGATGTGCACACCGACCTGTTGATGTTATGATGCGGTTGATAATTATTATACCTGTCTTTAAAAAAAAAAGTAAAGTCAGGAGGTGCGATGTTTGGATCTCAGTTAAGGTGCAAATTATGGACGTCCGTGTTGTTCGACTGTTCGCCAGCGTTCTTCTGAATCTGGGTGACAATCTAGGATAGTGACAGCATGAATCCAGATGAGGGATCAGGACTTGAGTCAGTAAGGAGGTACATTATTGATGTCTTGTTTTTGGGGTAGGTTGTCGTTGGTAAAAGAACGTGTCAACTTTTTTGCAGTTTGCATGTTTCTGCAGATATTTGTTTGCAATGACACGACTCAGGATGTGTTTTTTTGTGAACCAGAACTGTTTTAAATTGTATTAAAATAGTTTATATTCAATTTCAACAATGTTTACTACAACAATACGCACATGCCCTATTCACCGCGCCACACGAATGGGTCATGATTCAAATTATTTCAAAATGACATTACCTATTACAATTACACTTTTTCAGCAATCATGACCTAAGATATATTTTTTAACGTGCCATCTGCTTATGTAATTTCCAGCTTCTACTAAAATACTGCTATTCGATGTCATTGGATCTCAATGAGATTTCAAATAGTTAAATAAAGAACAATGAATTTAAAAAAAAACTTTAAAATAAAAAAAAGAACAAATAACATTCACAAAATCAATTTGTTGAACCGGCAGAACATGGCTGCACCACAAGGGGCCATCAGGCATGGTGTCGTCTCTATACCCACATGATATCATCAGTGCTTCAGGTGACAGCAATGATGAATGTGTGTTCAGGATTGTGAGAATAGTGGAATCAGAATAGCAAGAGTGAAGATGGATGGGTAGCTGAGAGGGTTAATATTGTGCCATGGCAATGAACCGGCAACACTGACATGTTGGATTCCATCTGAGCGAACACCCATGAGTACAATGAATTTTCTTAAGTTCAGCAGCCATAAGTCACTGATAACTGCACACACAATGATTCATATTTTTATGGCTGTTTGACTGCAATGTGTCCAACTCCTATCTAGCCAGGTATGCAAGCTGGGGGAGGGTGTACCTAGTTTTGACATAAGATAACGAAAGGCATCTCACAAAATCCCATAATACGTGTACTTTGTTTAGGAAATCCTCTATCATGGGGTGAATCGCTGCTTTCTATCAGAGTTCTGAATGGAAATGTTTTCATCTCACGGCATTACGGCAATAGCACCATGCTGAAATATAAGAAACTTATTTTGTCCATCTGTCAAAGCACTTGAGTAATTTCCAGTTTTCAATGTTGAATAAGGGCTCATTTTGACTTGAAGAAACCAAGGAGATGTGGTGTTTGTGGCATATTAGGAATGGACCACTCTTTTTATTATTTCTTTGTGCAGCAAGGGAGTAAAGTGTGGTTCTGTGAAAGTCCTGATGTGCTGTGCAGTGCATCAATGCATGTGTACAGCAGCATGTGGTGACTGAGTTGGGCCTGTAGGTGGCTGGCAGGGTTATTGAATAACCGCACGTGTACACCAGTCACGTGGTTAATGGCGACTCGGTTCAAGAATTGCTGTGTGTGACACCACGTGCTGTTGCATCTCACAGGTAAAGGACCCAAAGGTTACATTTTGATTTAAAGCTTTCGTGACTGCAGTAATTCATATTCTTAGCTCTTTCGGTAAAGTCACGTTGAAGGGAAACAATAAAATAATAAAATATATATAAAACTATAAAATTTCTCACGACGTTTCGACCATAACACAAACGGTCGTAACACAAACGGTCGTCACCTGATGACGACCGTTTGATAGAGGATTTCGTCACCTGATGACGACCGTTTGTGTTATGGTCGAAACGTGAGAATTTTTATTGTTTTATATATATTTTATTATTTCATTGGTTCCCTTCAACGTGACTTTACCGAAAGAGCTAAGAATATGACCCAAAGGTTGTTTTTGATCGTTATAGAAATGTCCTAGACTTGTTATCGACTTGTTCTAGACTTTAAGCTTGGCTTTGAATTGTTCGTTTGTGATATATTCAATTGGAAGGGTTTTTAGCACTGTGCATTGTAAAGGATGATGCACTGTAATTACATACTGTAATTTTAATTATATAACCCTAATACTGTTTAGTCTATAACCATGCCCATGCACCAGAGTATGACTACTTGTAATGCTATTGAGAATAGAACACATGTAGAGTAGTAAGTTGTACAATGGTGACAAGTCCAGTACGTATATTGTACACATACAGTACAGGTAATGGGTGTAAGATACCGATATAAGTGGATGGTATAGATCGACATACAGCTTAGGCTTAAAGTAATATGCGAATAGTAAAGTGCAAAGGTTATTGGCAAAGACAGATGGCTTATCAGTAGTAGAATTGGGTTTAAGAAAACTGTTATTGATTAACGGGACGTGTACACCAGTCACATGATTAATAGCGACTCGGCTGAGGATTGCTGTGTGTGACACCACGTGCTGTTGCATTCTACAGATGAACCACAATAAATGTGTTTACCCTCGATTTGGAGCACATGCCCACGTCTTTCATTTCGAGTGTGCAACGTATTGATAACGATCTATGCAGGTCAATACAACTCATTAATTAAAAATATCACCGTGCTTGAACCAATAAGTGCTGCTATGCTCGGCCTGGTGGACAGGGCATAATTGCATGTAAAGTATGACCCCGGCTGTGTATGACTACGACCATAACAATGCTTCAGGTCACCCATGGTGCGCAGATTGACAAACGTGTGGTTTAGAAACACATCACCTGGTTCGTAGGATCGGTTGGGTACTGGCTTCATAGAATATCAATGGTAAAATACAGCGAGTATGTCAAAATCAAAATTTCGTGGTAAATCTGGCTGGTAATAGTTACCTTCCAATGTATCGAAGTATCAAACCAGCATCCATTTCAGATGTGTTACTGGTGCTCATATCTCATTATCGTAACATAATGGTGTTATACAGCACAACTACAACATAGCGTCAAGCTGACCGAGATCACATTTCCATCTTCACTTCTTAATTAACATACAGCAAACAAACGTTGACATATAACAAGGATTTATATGAATAGTGGGACACTGCAACTGTCCCTATATGCAGACTTATTAGCCCATGCACATATTATCCATCTACCCAAATAAATCTTCACAAAATACGATAATCCACAATGAGTCCGTCCTCTCATCCAAAGCATTTTTACGCAAATAAGAGTAATGACCTTGAAATGGAAGCTAATGCATCTGATTTTCCACAGCTTTACTACAGATGAGAAAAGCGACTTGGAAGTGACGGACAATTCATGTTACTGCCAGACAGAGCCTTGGCAGTGATAAAGAGACACCTGGAAGCAGACCTGGGGTCATATACACGTGCCCCATTCGTAATGCATTACAATCACAATTCCATCTGCGCGAACACCTGTTATGTATTTAATCAGTCTCCTGAATGTTCTAAATTCACCTGATTATCTAAGCCTTTGTACAGTTTAGAAGTGATCCATCAGCGGCAGCAAATTTATCCTATTATCGATGTTTTTTTGTGCTTACCCTGAGGATAAGAGTAATTTGCACAACTAACCAGAGATAATATGATCCGCTCCCAGTGCCCCATATAGAATGGGTTAAAATGAGTTCCATCAACATTAGCCATAATCTCTGCATTACTGGAAGAAAGCTTAGCCAAGGCATCACCACGGTCTTATGGTGTAACAATCCATCTACCACTGCCAGAGGTTGATTTTATCTCTCAATCTGTGTGGTGGATGTTCTCTCGGTGTGTTTTCTCCTTTTGCTGCCACTCCATTATTAATCTTGACCACTAGCCATCATATCTTCCAGCAAACCAAGTCCATTATGTTATCAATCCAGGTATTTGTATTTATGACTGTGAGTGCAATTCCTAGCATGCGTCAATGCTTTTTTTGTTGCACATTTCAGCTTTTGTTACATTTTCTGAGTCAACCATGAACGTTTCTGATCAATATCACAGCAGGTAATATGTGCGAATTAAAATACGTTACTCTTGAGCCACATTGTACTGTTGATTTTGATTGTTAAGCTTTCCAAATGCACCCTAATCTCTTCTGATCCACCTATTTTATTAAATAATTGTGATCGCGGTCAACTCTCAATAACACTGCCCTGGGTACACATACTCTGAAGTGCCTTACAGTTCTATCCCCCCCCCCCCCCCATCAGATATTTTCTATTGTTTTGGGAACTTGAGGCATATTATTTTGGTTTGGATCTTATTTACCTTCAGCCCCATTCTGAAACCTTAATTAATCAATTGTTTGTTGTGGTTCTTATCCACTGGTCGTTATTATGGCTATATAACCATAAAATGTGATATTCATAGTTACCCCTTTTATTTGTCGAAGACAATTTTTTGCAAAACATCTACTGTAATCTCGCAGTGAATAACTTTTGTGATGGTGCGAATCCTTGTCTGACTTACCTTCTAATATGTATTTGTGTAATTTTTAACTGAATTGCATATGTTGCTGTTCCATGCTTTTAAGGGCGTTTTATGTTCGGACTCAAGAGCTTGGATTACTTCATAAGTCCTACTAAATTAAATGCCCTTTTCAAAATTTGGCAGTATACATGTGGCCAATGGCATATAATCGTTTATTATTGATTGGCTGGTCTTTAAACTTTAAATTGTTCCATTCCCAAAATGTAATTGTTAACAATGTATACACTCTACGTGTTATAAAAGGCTAATGGGTCTCTAATTCTTCATGTCAATTCTATCACCCTTATACAATGGAAAGAATTGGCATCATTCCATGATTGAGGTATTAAATCGCAGTTAACACTTCATAACCATTTAGTAAGTAACAGATTACAATTCCTTGAGGTTCAGAATCATTACATTCATATCACCACTTAAAATAATGCAATAACTCACAGTAATGGATAGTACATTGAAAGTGGGGGGAAAAAGGCTAAAAAGCAAAGAGAAAAACATATCTAGAAACCCAAAACTCGGTGAGGAAGAGGTGCAAAATATATAGTAAGAAGCTAAATACTGAATATACACAGGATTAGCAAAATAATGATAAAATCATTCGTAGAACACAACATAAATATGGCTGAAGATGTCAACACAAGCAATGGGAGCATAAAAGCAGCAAAATGGGGATTGACGATTGGCAGTTCACAAATACGGCATCATAACATAAATTAGAGGCCTTCTATTTAAATGTTTACAGCAACAAAAATTACATTTCCTAATAATCAAACATTTTGATTTAAAGCTTTCGTGACTGTAGGGATTCATATTCTTGGTTCTTTTGGTAAAGTCACGTAGAAGGGAAACAATAAAATAATTAGAAATATTTTTTTTTATTGTTTCCCTTCTACGTGACTTTACCGAAAGAACCAAGAATAATCAAACATTTGTTTCAGATGAAGAGGGATTTATAGACTTTGCACTTGAAAAATAAATCCGGCTCTTCACAGTATAAAAAGTTATAAAATATTTCGACGGGAAGCTATTAGTGTGGACATTATTAAAGTAGGACCGGTTGTTGGGAATAACAATTAGTGGACATATTTACTCAGGAGTTTCGCTGTACTGTATATACAAACTTGTAAAGGCGATTGAATAGCTTAAAAACCTCAATATCCACAAATAACCGAGCTAATTTAACCTTCCCATATGGTAAAAGATCAAATTCTTAACAAATGTAAATACAATATACGCACGATACACATTTCAATGAAATTCATTTTTTTATGGATTGCCTTGCTGAAGCCACCTTTACCTAAGTATATTGTTTATAATTGTATCAACCTTCATGTGACCACGCCACATGGAGTCATGCATCAGATTTATGGACACTACACAACCACCCGGTGGTTCAAATGAGGACAATGATAAACGACAACATGCACTGAAACTTGCCCCTTTTCCCAATGTCGTGACCCTAATCTGGCTTGATAAGATTGCACGATCCTGGCCACTAATAATGCGATGGCAGCCACTCGGGACAAATTAGACCAGCACCCTTCTTCTCTTAACGTCGTTGAACCAGCATAAAATACTAGACGAACAGTTTCCAATAATGCTAAATACAGTTGATGGACGAGACATATCTCTGCATTTTGACTGTCGTGTCTCCCTTTTCCATGCTCTCACCTTCCTTGAAGCGAGCAGAGCCTAGCCTATTTGAGAGATTAACTTCACCCACATTCCTCTTGGGCATAACCTCACGTTACAGCGGTGTCTCATCGTTATCACAGTCCACTGTTCAGAGTCAGAGTATCTCAATCTTCAAAATGAAGGCCGAGCCGTCGTACTAGTCACCAATGACTGCCTTAAACTAGTGGAAATTCCACATTTCTTTGGCAAAGGTATTGTATATCGATCCAGAGACTACTGCTGACTTTACTCAAAAATGGTACTATACTTTTATACAACCGCAAGGGGGATGGTAGACGGAGTAGACGCCACAACCACAATTAACACATTCCTGCGGAGGGAGCTGGTAGGAACGTTGGGTTGCTCGGTCAATGGCCAGGGTCAACGGCGGCACCACGTGGTGTATTCCGCAAATATGCCCGACTGTGAGGGTGGGCACAAGCCAGCATGAGTAGGTTAAACGTTGAGTTTTATAAGGGCACCACGGGGTGACCAGCCCCCCCCCCCTCAGCCCCACCCTCCCCACCCAGCCCCTCCCCACCCTCCCAACCCAGCCCCACCCCTCCCACCCCCCACTCAGCCCCTCCCTCCCCACCCAGCCCCTCCCCACCCCTCTCCACCCAGCCCCACCCCTCCCATTTTTGGATGCACGACGGACGGACGGACACAATAATCCCCTGTGGGCTGCTGGTGTAACCAGGAGGTTCCTACCAGTAAAATCACGCACCTTTTCAATGATAAGATAGACGCTTAATACATTCTTACAGTGCTGTGTCAGCCTGTTATATAAATGTATGGCTTATGCGGGGCAGCCACTGTCCAAAGCAGAGTATGCTGTCCCAACTACTAGGAAGAAAACATTTTTAATTTGTTACAGCGGGCAAGGTCAACATGAGACCTTTTTTTTAACAAGTTGACTCAAAAACACTCAAGCAGTGTTCATTTCAAACACTTAAAGCCTTTGGCAAACGTTACGGTTGGTCGAGCACACCGAGCAAGCGTTTAGCAAGAGTGGGGCAACAGACTTCAAACATTTAAAAAGGTAAATACTGTACAGTAGTCCGTGCAAATTAAAAATACACTGCACCGAAAAGTAATGATTATGTGTCGTCTACAAACAAGGATTTTACTGCTTCGGCTAGACGACTTTGTTTGAACTTAACAAATTCACGAGGATAGTCGGACAGATGAACGACACTGTCCTGGGGTCAATGACAAGCCAGGAAAACGTGTCCACAGTTTGTGAAGACGTAAAATACATACGGGCACATACCTTTACATGAGATGTATAGTGAAACCAAGGATGGAAGGGCCTTCCTTATTTTACAACTGCATTCCAAGTCAAGCTTCATTCGAGAGGACGTGCTTTTCTTTAACAGTGCATGTAAACAATCGTAACCAGCCACAATCCTGCAGTATGTACTGTATACAACATACAGTGAGGGAAAAAAAAGTATTTGATCCCCTGCTGATTTTGTACGTTTGCCCACTGACAAAGAAATGATCAGTCTATAATTTTAATGGTAGGTTTATTTGAACAGTGAGAGACAGAATAACAAAAAAATCCGGAAAAACGCACGTCAAAAATGTTATAAATTGATTTGCATTTTAATTAGGGAAATAAGTATTTGACCCCTCTGCAAAACATGACTTAGTACTTGGTGGCAAAACCCTTGTTGGCAATCACAGAGGTCAGACGTTTCTTATAGTTGGCCACCAGGTTTGCACACATCTCAGGAGGGATTTTGTCCCACTCTTCTTTGCAGATCTTCTCCAAGTCATTAAGGTTTCGAGGCTGACGTTTGGCAACTCCAACCTTCAGCTCCCTCCACAGATTTTCTATGGGATTAAGGTCTGGAGACTGGCTAGGCCACTCCAGGACCTTAATGTGCTTCTTCTTGAGCCACTCCTTTGTTGCCTTGGCCGTGTGTTTTGGGTCATTGTCATGCTGGAATACCCATCCACGACCCATTTTCAATGCCCTGGCTGAGGGAAGGAGGTTCTCACCCAAGATTTGACGGTACATGGCCCTGTCCATCGTCCCTTTGATGCGGTGAAGTTGTCCTGTCCTCTTAGCAGAAAAACACCCCCAAAGCATAATGTTTCCACCTCCATGTTTGACGGTGGGGATGGTGTTCTTGGGGTCATAGGCAGCATTCCTCCTCCAAACACGGCGAGTTGAGTTGATGCCAAAGAGCTCCATTTTGGTCTCATCTGACCACAACACTTTCACACAGTTGTCCTCTGAATCATTCAGATGTTCACTGGCAAACTTCAGACGGCATGTATGTGTTTTCTTGAGCAGGGGGACCTTGCGGGCGCTGCAGGATTTCAGTCCTTCACGGCGTAGTGTGTTACCAATTGTTTTCTTGGTGACTATGGTCCAAGCTGCCTTGAGATCGTTGACAAGATCTTCCAGTGTAGTTCTGGGCTGATTCCTCACCGTTCTCATGATCATTGCAACTCCATGAGGTGAGATCTTGCATGGAGCTTTAGGCCGAGGGAGATTGACAGTTATTTTGTGTTTCTTCCATTTGCGAATAATCGCACCAACTGTTGTCACCTTCTCACCAAGCTACTTGGCAATGGTCTTGTAGCCCATTCCAGCCTTGTGTAGGTCTACAATCTTGTCCCTGACATCCTTTGAGAGCTCTTTGGTCTTGGCCATGGTGGAGCGTTTGGAATCTGATTGATTGCTTCTGTGGACAGGTGTCTTTTATACAGAGCTCGTTACCTGTATACAAGACACCTGGGAGCCAGAAATCTTTCTGATTGAGAGGGGGTCAAATACTTATTTCCCTCATTAAAATGCAAATCAATTCATAACATTTTTGACGTGCGTTTTTCCGGATTTTTTTGTTATTCTGTCTCTCACTGTTCAAATAAACCTACCATTAAAATTAAAGACTGATCATTTATTTGTCAGTGGACAAACGCACAAAATCAGCAGGCGATCAAATACTTTTTTCCCTCACTGTACGAGCCGAATATACTGGACGTCTTAAGATACATACATTCTACGGTATTTACCACGCTGCATAAAACCCACAATCAGAAATATAAAATCTGTCAAAATTGGCAATTTATCAACATTAGTGCCGAATATCCATTTCAACAGTTCATTAATGGCAAAACTCATACAATGCTGATGATGATGACAGACAGCACTACCATGATTGTACTTTGTGCGTGCAAACAAAAGATCCTCCTCCCTTGGCACGTGCGTCGTTAAAGATGCCTTGGACAAGACTGGCTGGGACAAGTGCTGCTAGGGAGCGCGATAAAGAAGCAGAAGCCACACACAGCACACACACAGTGTGTAACGAATCGTGGCGTTGGTTGTCTATCCCAATAAACTTTAAAATATATATATTTTTTAATAACGCTTTTATTTAAAAGTGCACTCAAAAGTGTAAAATTATATTTTTTCAGCCGTCACCAGTTGATCAGAATATTTTTGGACATTTGTAACAAAAATATAAAACCGTGGGGCGCTCCTTTAATATCACAATTATTTTAATCGAAGAGCAACAATAGCTCAAGAAAGTTAACAACAAATGCTACTCAATAGTATAACAAAATACTATAACTTTAATAATGTAGCAGGACTATCTCTATTTGCTATTACCAATATCATGCTACTTAGTTGGTTGATATGCCTTGATGTCTTGGTCGACGCTTGTAATCATCACAACTATTCCATGCAAAAATTCAAGTATTTCGGTTTTGTAGAGTTGGAACTAAGCATAACGCGCACTGGCTTGTAGCGTTCCTTTGTAAACTTTAGTCTCACAGTATGCATGATCAAACGCTGCGCAACCCGCCACACGTTTACTTTAAATCGCAACATACAGTGGTGGGTGGGTTAATGGATGGGGGAGGAAGCAGCAACACGGCCACTCTGTGTTACAACAAAACCCAGTTCCCGTCAGCGCATTTCACACTCCTCGTCTCAAAAAGTTCCATCGCAAAACAAAATCTGTAAACCGCGAACGACTTTAGCTTGGGATTCAAACCACGGATTACGGAGAGAAGGGACGAGACAAAGATTCCCGGCATAGCCTGTAACAGACTGTTGGGGCAAGTGCTGTTAGCGAGTAGCACCGATGAAGGCCGGCACGGCACACGAGGGTGTGGGTGGACAGCACCACGCCCGGCCGCCTTTGTCTCCCCAGTGGCGATGTTTTTTTTTACTCGCCATACCAGGGACTCATTTGAGGCTGAGTCGACCTAGGGGAGGCACCGGACCGGTTCAGAGAATCGTCACCGATGTTGGCCGTAACCACTACACCACCGCTTCCCCTTAACACACACACACACGAACGCAAGCGATTGCGACGCACGATAGACGGACTCGACAGTCGGAACAACTCACCCGGCTCACTTCGCTTCTCTGGCGACCTTGAATCGCGACGGGAGTAACCCTAGCAGAGCTCTCGTGTGTCGCCGAGTGAATAATTAATGATGCATTTGTCGAGTTGGGCCCTGGGTTCCACCCACCCACCCAGCCACCGGAGAGTAACGTGACGCGGTCCGTCGAGGCCGTCCACGCGGCGATGCGCGTGGGAAGAGAACCCTGGTGACGTCACAGCGGCTGCCACGTGTTCCCCCCACCCCATCGACTTGACGCATCGCAAACTCTCAAACGGAGGTCTTCGTAACTTATTAAATGTACGTACGGATAGTAGAAGTACGTGATCACTATCGCGCACGGGTATATGCGTACGATGATGATTGTCTTAGGGGCCGTCCATTAATGACGTCACTCACCTCGGGGGGGGGGGGGGTCAGACATTTGTGACGATGTGTGACGAAGGGGGGGGGGGTGAGAAATGTGACGTCACATCAAAATGCGCAACTTTTAATAAATATAGACAACATGTTCTACTTAATTAAATAGACTTTTTAACAAATGTTTTCTACAGCATCAGAGTGCAGCTGTCGCGGCACATTAAATACGCACTACAATAACAATAGTTTAAAGCGATTTGAAGCATGTTTTATTTATGGGGGGGGGGGCAGAGCTTTGTGACGTCATATTTGAGGGGGGGATGACTTTTTGTGACGCCGTGTGACGAGGGGGTGGGTCAAAAATCGTATGACGTCATTTATGGACGGCCCCTTATCTCGGACGTGTCTCTCGGTCTCGTGCCGTCATTGGCGAGCGTGGGAATGTTTTACACAATCGATTACAAATGATCGAGCGGGGGCAGGTGTTTGCGCCGTGATTTCACGCGCGTTCCCACACTACAATACTGGCTTTTGTTCAATTCATCGATTGTTGTTATGTTTTATTCTCACGTTTACCATACACGCATGGGAATTATGCGAGAATGGATTTTGTTTCCTCTATTTATACAATTTATGGTAACAAAAAAAAATCCCTTTAGACAAATTGTCGGAAAGGAGACGATAAAAATGAGACAAACAACACAAACGAGACAATAAATGAGACACAATACACACGAAGCAAAATACAAACGAGATAGACTACAAAGTGGCAAACGATACAAACGAGAGAACAGCACAAAGGAGAAACTATATAAGACGACAGACCATACCAAACGATACAAAAAACAGCACAAACGACAGCATAAACGACGCAGTACAAACGAGACAGTGCAAACCTAAAAGCAACACAGTACATTGTTGTATGTGTACCCCTTTTTGAGAATACGTAATTAATATTATATTTATAAATGTTACTCACAAGTGTCTCTTTACCGAAAGACCCAAGAATATGAATTCCTGCAGTCACAAAAGCTTTAAGTCAAGATTTATGTCTTTAAATTACTCTCTTTTACACTACATATACGTTGAGTTCATTAAAACGGGGCATTCATTCCTGTCAGCAGAGTTATTGTCTAGGAAGGGAGGCTGTGGGGGCCGGCGTCCACCCCACTGCCCTTGCCGGGCAGGTGGGGCACAACGTCCGCCCCCTCCACTCCATCCTCCACTCCATCCTCCACCGCGTCGATCGGCTCCTGCCTGGCCCCCGCCGACCGGGTGATCGCCCCCCCGCGCTAGCGCCCTTTCTAAAGAACATGGCTAAACTGCTCGATCACCGCCGCACGGGGTTATTCCACACACGCCCGCGTACACCACAACTAATGCTGACGCGCGCGCACCTGCAGGCGATTATATCATTATGACACTAGTTGATGGTTTGCTCTATTAAATACTCATATTTGTAGTGTACTAAGTGTCCGAGTGGTTTATTTCTGTTTCATGAGTCGTATTTCTTGAAAAAGCCTATACGGCTGGACGGATCTATGAACCTGGTGACCATTGTGGAGAAGGTCTTATAATTGATGTAAGAAAACTCCTAAACACGAGCTTGCGAGAATCAATTACATGAAATAATAAATATTATAAGACCCTCCACATACAACAACATGTACGACAAAACAAATGAGACAGACATACAAGACAGTACAAACTAGACAATACATACAATGCAAATGTCACAGTGCAAGATTACAGGAAGTGTTAACATGTTCAACCACTAAATAGACACCCATTGCAACACACGGAAGTCTGCATTCACCACACGTGCTTGTGGTAAACATGCAAATAAACATGCTTTAATGTATGCATTGTCCTTGGAACTTATTGACCTACACCAGAGACAGCCTCCTTTATGGCCTTGTGTCACCAGTGTTAGACCAGAGAAGGCCAAAAGGCGAACAGCAAAAAAGCAATGCGATATCAAAACATTAAAAGCTCGGGTTAAGAGTACAGGACAGCATTGTATAAGTGACACAAAATGTATTATTGAATCAAAGTCACGAATCATCGGATCGCTGCTAAAGAGGAAGTACACACCGCAGTGTAATGCCTTTACTGTAGCCTTTATCCTTCCTCAACCAGTTTTATAGACGGTTAGGACTAGTGTTAGTGAGCACCTATTTCAATGGCCTGCACGGCATACGCAGGGGGGTGGGTGATGTGGCAAGAATCACATGCCTCTTGTCCCCCCAGAGCTGATCTCGACACCCACTGGACCAGGGTAAAACCCCGAGCAGGGTTACGTGCCACTAAATCACGCGCTCTGTATTGGCGTCACTGGCCACGAATTACGAAACGCACACATAAAAAACTTCCCGTGGACAGTTTAAAGTTTACAGTCCGAGTGTACTCGTAAAATTCACATTTGGGGCAAATGCAGCCATTCCATGAGTGGTTAAATTGAGTACCACTTTGTGGGAGATCAACAATGATTGTCTTATGGAGAGACTGGTCTCCGTCTTGGGAATGTCGATTTTCCACAGCTACTAAATTTCAGGGGCTGCTCAACGGATCTTGTCTGGGCAGGACACGCTTCGGTCAAGCGTTAGAGAAGCAGGACTCCCAGTACTGTATTGAGCTCTTAAGTTAAATTCCAATTAAAATCATGACCAACTCGTGAGCACTACCGCCATTTGGTGGAAACATAGCAGTGATTATATGAATATCCCTGGTCCCCACCATGAAAGTGTGGTATTTCCACGACTGCCCAATTATACAAGTTTTTTAGGCGTGTATAGAGTCACTGTGGTGTTTTTTTCAGTTTCATTTATTAGGTATAACCCTGTGAGCCATGCAGCTCTTGACTCGGGTGCAACCGCAACAAACAAAAACTTGAACAAGAAACATCTTAAAGTGACTACATGCAACAGAAAAGTCCAGGAAAAAACAGCAAAGTCTTCCAGAAAAAACACCGTATTTCAACGCTGTGTGCAAAAATCCCGTGGGATGCAAGTCAAACAATAACAACCATAAGACAATTTAAATTAAAGTTATCAGGCTAACTCTGTACTTCAACAAACAAACATGGCTAAACCAAAATTTTCAAAATCTAAAGCTATAAAAACAATGTAACAGTGATTAAAGGAACTGTGATTCAAATTTAACAATAAACTATACATAACATGCGCGACCAAACTTTGCAGCTATAACTGGCTGCATGAGTCATTCCATAACAGCAGAAGTATCAGTAGCATTATAAAAAAAAATCAATACACCTTTAGAGATCAGAACACTATAATCAAAACTCAAGATCATACTTTGTAGCGGTCATCCGAGAGAAGAGCAGTACTGTATGTGTGGAGCCTCTCTCAAGCACCGGAATGAGTACAGAACGGAAGGGCCCCGAGGGGTCATAGTTCGGGTGACAGTGAGAGAGAGGTCGGGTGAGGACATGGTAGTTTGGGTGAACCCGAGAGGTCACGTGACCGGACGAGGTGGTAACGAGGGCCAAAGAGGAGGTGAGAGGGACACGTGATGTGGGCCCAGAGTCTCCGAGAAGGATCTGGAAAGGGGCTGTGGCCACGCCACAGCCCATAAAAGCCGAGTCCCGAGAGCGATCTTGGTTGTTCATCTCTGGGAATGGAATCCGCCGGCTACGTCTTCGGTCTTCGGGCTTTGCGCACGGCATCGTGGACCAGGCAGGGTGTTCGCTGACCTGGTCCGATCGTATAGTTATCCCGTCGAGTGGTTATTAACCGTGGTGGTCACCACCCTATGTCGTTATCCCATTGAGTGGTTATGTAGTTACTCGTGGTGGTTACCACCCTATATCGTTATCCTTCAAGTGATTATGTAGTTACCCCATTGTGTTAAGAAATAAACGTGTTGCCTCCAACTTCGAGTGTGCGCCTCTGTGGAACCCACTATACAAGTGTAGTGACATCACTGGATGTCACCAGGCTGTAAGTGCAGTGCCGGCCCTACAGGAAACGGTGTGTGGGTGCCGACCAAAGGGGGAAGGTCGTGTGAGGCCATGGCACTCTGGTTGACCCGGGAGAACACGTGACCGGTTAAGATGACAAAGGGGCCCCTAAGAGGGGGCTAGGGGGGTCACATGATTGGGACGCAGGTCCTTCCCGATGGTTCTAGAAGGGCGGCGTGACCAAGGGCGGAGCCGGCCGCGCCACAGGGAGTATAAGCCGAGTCCCGAGAGGGATCGTGGTTGTTCATCCCGGGAAAGAAACCCTTCGTCTACGATCTCCGTTCTGTGAGTCTTCCAGCACGTGAACCCGGGCAGTATGCTGTTGGCCCCGGGTCCGTAGTTAACAGTTACGTGGTAACTAGTGTAGTTAGCCGGGTGGTCATCACCCGGCTAACTACACCAGTCACGTGGTAACTAGTGTAGTTAGCCGGGTGGTCACCACCCGGCTAACTACACCAGTCACGTGGTAACTAGTGTAGTTAGCCGGGTGGTCACCACCCGGCTAACTACAGTTAGCCGGGTGGTCACCACCCGGCTAACTACACCAGTCACGTGGTAACTAGTGTAGTTAGCCGGGTGGTCACCACCTGAGGTTGTTATTCTGTTAAGGGGAAGTCACCCCGTGTGTTGGAACTAAATAAATGCGCTGCCTCCACAGTCTACGTCTGCGACTCAGTTGAACCCACTACACAAGTATAGTCTTCAAACCGTAAATCTAAAGTGTATCATGTATTGCTCACAACAAAAACTCGGAAGTGCAACGGAAATACGCGCAATGGAAATGCAATGGCTATAGGCTACAGTACTGTAGCGTAATTACAATTTCTCTGGAATTAGAAGGGCTATTTGCGATCCTGGTGAAGGGGATAGGAGTAGAAGCAAAACGAGGGTGAGATTGAAGGATGTGGTGGAATGAGACAGGAGTGAAATGGATGCAGCTAGCAAAGAGATGCAGCATAGAAGTACATGGACTAAGAATATCTGAGCAAGCAACCCCTATGCAACAAATGGGACTTCTGAGAAGATGATGTAAGTCTATTTGGATCTCATTGTAAGTCTATATGGCTCTGTATGTAAGCACAGTGGTTGCCACTATGAAAAGGGGCACAGAACAAAAAGCACTTGTACTGTCCAGGAAGAAAGCAATCTTATCCGGCCGATCCCATGCAACAAATGGGACTGTTGGCTTCGAAGAATAGGAAGACGACTGACTGACTGCACATCACAACAATCCTTCACGGTCGAGCAGCGCGCATGACTGTGACGGAGGGTGTTGTGGGGGTTATGGACGCACAGTGGCTTTACAGCAGTGGGAGCTGTAAAGCCATGGTCGTTGTACTTTGGTGCTCACGTGCGTGGCTAATAATAAGCGGCTCATCAGTTATGTATGGTGCAAGTCTGCATTGGGATTGTTCTTCCCCGACATTCCCCGATAGCCGCATTCATCTGGAAAATCCGAAAAGTAGACGGAGTAATGTCGAGTGACGCCACGTTGCGAGCCCGAAGACACAAAGACGTAACAAAATGTAAAAGATCCAGAAAAAAAACCCCGAAGCAAGGTGCCGCGCTTTACTAACAAACAAAAAATACGAATTCAGATTGTTTTGTTTACATACCTGTCAACCCCTTATCAGTGCCTACCTCATTACAGAGCAATTCAGACCTTATTGGTCACCCCGTGCCCTTTATGAATCTCAACGTTCATCCAACAAAGTCCCATCACAAGGGAGAAACACAAACAAATAGACAAAAACATTTTGATTTAAAGCTTTCGTGACTGCAGTAATTCATATTCTTAGTTTTTTCGGTAAAGTCACGTTGAAGAGAAACAACAAAATAACAAAATATATATAAAACAATAAAAAAATTCTCACGACGTTTCGACCATAACTCAAACGGTCATCATCAGGTGTGTCGGTTTGCATAAATTTATTTTGAAAACGGCATATTTATTTATTTATATAAAAATAACGTTTGCGTCACGCGCAACGATTGGCTGTTTGCCAGGACTAGTCCATCTATTTTTTGAAAAGAGGAGGGGGGAGACGAAATTTGTTTTTATGTATGCTGTCTGAAAGCCACTGTAAGCGTGAACAATCAATCAAGAACTGAAATGATTTATCAAATCTTTCCAATGATTGCTAAGATAGAATCCATCTTCTCGGTTGAAATTGTCTCTGTGTTTGTATATGTGGATAGCCTCATGAACGAATCTCTCATGGAAGCCAGATGGCTTACAAAGAACCTCCGTCTTGGAAAAGTCAATGGCATGTGAGCCTACTGAATTAGAACAATGATCTGCTACGGCCGAGGTGTTGGTCCTACCGTGTTTAAGGTCTGCTTTATGTTCACGAATGCGGTCCGAGATATGGCGTTTGGTTTCTCCAATGTAACTACTACCACAGAGGCAACTTAGTTTGTAGACACCAGGGTATTGTATGTCCGGAATCACATCTAATACAGACGGAACCAGATCACGGATTTTTTTAGACAAAAACATGTTTTGCCCGTAGGGGGCCGTCCATAAATGACGTCACTCGATTTTGGACGATTTTTGACCCCCCCCCCGTCACATGGCGTCACAAAAAGTCAGACCCACCTCTCAAATATGACGTCACAAAAGCTCTGCCCCTCCCCCCCCAAAAAAGAAAACATGCTTCAAATCGCTTTAAACTATTGCCATTGTAGTGCGTGTTTAATGTGACGTCACATTTCTCAAACCCTCCCCCCCTCGTCATACATCGTCACAAGTGTCTGCCCCCCCCCCTAGGTGCGTGACGTCATTTATCGACGGTCCCTAGGCACTGATAAGGGGTTGACAGGTATTTACCCCCCTCCCCCGGGGGGTCTGCGTAACCCCTCCCCCCCCCGGGGGGGTCTGAGTACCTCTCCTACGGGGGGTCTGAGTACCCCTCCCCCCCGGGGGGTCTGCGTACCCCTCCCCCCCCCGGGGGGGGGGTCTGAGTACCCCTCCTACGGGGGGTCTGCGTACCCCTCCCCCCCGGGGGGGTCTGAGTACCCCTCCAACGGGGTTCTGAGTACCCCTCCCCCCCAGGGGGTCTGCGTACCCCTCCCTCCCCCGGGGGGGGGGTACCTGCGTACCCCTCCTACGGGGGGTCTGCGTACCCCTCCCCACCGGGGGGGTCTGAGTACCCCTCCTACGGGGGGTCTGAGTACCCCTCCCCCCCACCGGGGGGGTCTGCGTACCCCTCCCCCCCCCATTCAGACACCACAGGGGTAGAGACCCAACCATGACCTGGCGATTCCCGTCCGCAACTTCTGCCCCTCCCCCACGCCCCTTCCCCTCCCCCACGCCCCTCCCCCACGCCCCTCCCCCACGCTCCTCCCCCCCGCCCCTCCCCCACGCCCCTCCCCCACGCTCCTCGCCCCCGCCTCCTCCCCCACGCCCCCTCCCCCACGCCCCTCCCCCACGCCCCTCCCCCCCCTCGGGGTGCTTCCCGCAGCGTCCACGCGGGGCGCTGCGCCTTGTGCTGCTGCTGCGGGCGGCGCTGGCGCCATGGCCCGCGCCGAGAAGCCGCTCTTCTTCACCCTCGCGTAAGCCGCTGCCGCATCGGGCCGGCGTGAGGGTTGGCGGTGGTGGTGGTGGGGGGGTGCTCGTGGTGTTGGGGTTGACGACTACGGTGGTGGTGATGGTGATGATGGTGGTGGTGGTGTCGATGGGGTTTGGTGATGATGGCGATGGATGTCGCGCCCTGCTGCTCCTGCTGCTGCACTGCGGTGGCCGCTGTTGCATTGTGCGAGCGTGAAGGCGGCAGTCGTGTGCCGGTTGTTGTTGTTGTCGCCGCAGGGTTACTCCTTGCTGTGTTCGTGTGTGTGTACTCACGCGTGGTATACAGTGTACAGGTGTGTGCAGTGTACACAGTGTACAGGTGTGTGCAGTCTACACACACACAATGTACAGGTGTGTGCAGTGTACACACACACAGTGTACAGGTGTGTGCAGTGTACACACACAGTGTACAGGTGTGTGCAGTATACACAGTGTACAAGTGTGTGCAGTGTACACACACAGTGTACAAGTGTGTGCAGTGTACACACACAGTGTACAGGTGTGTGCAGTGTACACACACAGTGTACAGGTGTGTGCAGTGTACACACACTGTACAGGTGTGTGCAGTGTACACACACAGTGTACAGGTGTGTGCAGTATACCCACACACAGTGTACAGGTGTGTGCAGTGTACACACACTGTACAGGTGTGTGCAGTGTACACACACAGTGTACAGGTGTGTGCAGTATACACACAGTGTACAAGTGTGTGCAGTGTACACACACAGTGTACAGGTGTGTGCAGTGTACACACACACAGTGTACAGGTGTGTGCAGTGTACACACACAGTGTACAGGTGTGTGCAGTGTACACACACACAGTGTACAGGTGTGTGCAGTGTACACACACTGTACAGGTGTGCGCAGTATACACACAGTGTACAGGTGTGTGCAGTATACACACAGTGTACAAGTGTGTGCAGTGTACACACACAGTGTACAGGTGTGTGCAGTGTACACACACACAGTGTACAGGTGTGTGCAGTGTACACACACTGTACAGGTGTGTGCAGTGTACACACACAGTGTACAGGTGTGTGCAGTATACACACAGTGTACAAGTGTGTGCAGTGTACACACACAGTGTACAGGTGTGTGCAGTGTACACACACACAGTGTATAGGTGTGTGTAGTGTACACACAGTTTACAGGTGTGTGCAGTGTACACACACACAGTGTACAAGTGTGTGCAGTATACACACAGTGTACAGATTTGTGCAGTGTACACACACACAGTGTACAGGTGTGTGCAGTATACACACAGTGTACAGGTGTGTGCAGTCTACACACACTGTACAGGTGTGTGCAGTGTACACACACAGTGTACAGGTGTGTGCAGTATACACACAGTGTACAGGTGTGTGCAGTGTACACACACACACAGTGTACAGGTGTGTGCAGTATACACACAGTGTACAGGTGTGTGCAGTGTACACACACACTGTACAGGTGTGTGCAGTGTACACACACACACAGTGTACAGGTGTGTGCAGTGTACACACACAGTGTACAGGTGTGTGCAGTGTACACACACAGTGTACAGGTGTGTGCAGTGTACACACACAGTGTACAGGTGTGTGCAGTGTACACAGTGTACAGGTGTGTGCAGTGTACACACACACACACTGTACAGGTGTGTGCAGTGTACACACGCACACTGTACAGGTGTGTGCAGTGTACACACGCACACAGTGTACAGGTGTGTGCAGTATGCACACAGTATACAGATATGCAGTATATATACACAGCATACAGCTGTACACGATACACACGCATACAATATAGAGGAGTATACAGATGTGCAGTATGCACATCGATATACTGGTATGCAGTTTACACAGTATATAGGTGCCCAGCATACACAGTATACGTGAAGCCGGTATACGCAATATGTGCATATGACAGTACACATAGTTTACACACGTGTGGAGTATACGCAAATTTGCACGTGGCAGTGCACACAGTGTACATGTACATGTGTGCTGTATACACAGTATACACCCACACATTGTACACTCGACACTTGCATTAGAATGTGTGCAGTGTTCATATCGCTCTAAGGATGTGTAGCAAATATTTACTTTGTAGCATACAGACATGTATTCCTGCATGCTGTCCTAAATGCTGTGTAACACGTTATGACATCCATGTGCATAGTACTCTAGCAATGGAAGTGCTTTTAGTGCAACGGTCATGAACCATCATTCACTGACTTAACAGTGATATAAATAATGTAATGGGTTACGTAACACACTGTAATTGTTGGAATCCGGTTTTTCGTTTTGATGTAATCCGCTTAAGTATTGTTAAGAATGGCTCTTCAATGACGCGAGAGCTTAGACAATGGTGTGTGCAGAGTTGCCACTGTTCTAACATGGGATATCCTTTCCGTCTGTTATATTGGCATTGCCTAAGTTATAAAAATGCCCTTTCATACGAAACTTCTGGTCGCCCACACAAACCACTTTAATTTCAGGCAATATAAAAGAAAATTTCGTGCTGTTCGTGGGGCCTATTTGCCAGTATCAAAGTTAGAAAAAGTAAGAATAGGTTTTACCCTTTCTGGCAATAAACAGGTGTTTTTTCATACTTTGATACTGGCAAAAATTTATCATTTTGTAGCTGCTCACCCCGAGCTATACATGTTCTGAAAGTGGCATTGTCTTTGTACTGGTCGCCTTATGGCATTCTCTAGTCTTGACACTGGTGAAACTAGGCCCTAAAGAACGCTGTTTATGGTGTCGACCAATCAGTTTCAAAGACAGTGCATATATTATCAGCATGTTTGTTTGCATGTTCACCACAAGTACTGTGTGTGGTGAATGCAGACAGGATTCCTAGCAAAAGGTTTCTATTTGGTATTTTGAACATCTTAACACCTCCTGTTTTATTGCCAGAAAGGGTAAAACCTATTGTTTTTTCATACTGTGCTTTCACTGTTTTCAACTTGTGATTCACATGGGCCTTTTGACACTCCAGTTGGATCAATCGGGCCCTATTGGGTGTGGCGTGACATGGTTTCAGTTTAGACACTGTGATCATTCGCTGTGAACTGAGGGAATCCCCGGAGATGTGCTGCTATGGTCCCCCTCCAAAGCTGAGACCTACTGCTGTATTACTGTTCTGTGGCTGACGCAGACTCATAGATAGATCTATCTCTGGTCGCTGTTTCATTTCCCAGTGTCAACCACTTGTCCCTGCACATTAATTTTCCGTGTCCACATCGATTGCTGACCCACCAGGTACACGCTGTATACCAAGACGAAGTTGGGGTATGTCTATCACAAGCGCCAATTGAAGCAGGCAAGGGAACAGTTCCCTGGGGGACATTCAACTGTCAAGCCAGTCATTTTTAATGGTGCGTTCACCCTTTCATTGCACACACCTTTTAAAGTACGGTACTCTAGCTGTTAAAATTGAAATTGTGATGTGTTATCACGTCTTCGATATGTAACTCATTAAAACATATATATAAAAAAAATGAATTGTACACTTTGATATGTTATTAATGAATACAATGATTACAGTAAAATAAATAAAAAAAATGCAAATATTCTAAGTGAACTTTACTCATGTTGAATGGCTGTTTAATACGTGCATCTAACTGCCTGTGTAATTGAACAGGCCTGATGATCAGCCCCGTGCCCATTATGACGGATAATTACGGATATATGGTGACGGATCTGGAGTCGAGGACTGCCGTCGTATTGGACGCTTCTGACCCGCAAGCCATAGAGGTCTGTAATCATCTGCCCATGCACTGGTGTGTAGACTATGGCAGTTGTGCTGTATAGCTCTCCGATGGTTATTTGTGTTGTACCGTGTGTTGTTTGACATGTCTGACGGTTTGCTCCATGTGCTGGGAGCTTCTTAAGGAATTAGTTCCCTTTGTTATGATTTTCTGAAAAAGCACCCAAATACGTGGAGTGAAACGTGGGCCATTGTCCTGAACAACATGCAGTACAACCTGGACAGCCATCCCATTTATTACCAGGTATGCTTGTATGCATTCGTGCATGTATATTCAAACGATACATTTGATATTTTTTTACAGGTTTGTATAGAACAAGAAGGTGTCACTCTCGAGGCTATCTTGGCCACTCACAAACACTGGTAAGAACTGGGACGTGAGAGATGCGGACTTGCACTCAAACTGAAAAAAGCCATAACTTTTAAACGGCAAAGAAATTAAACCATGCTGTCAAAACAGAAAAAAGTTAATCATATCTTAAAATGTCAAGGAGAAGCAATTATAAATGTATTTGACACGAGAGAAGTCGATATCATGATAAAACACCATAAATGTGTTTTTTACATTGTTAGGATAGATATCCAATAATCAGTTTTGTATTGAAAATAACTTTCTGCGGAAATAATACACACAGAAGACAGGTGGATGAGAATTTATTTTGCCTTAGGCAACCTTCAGACTAATGTTTGGATGACGGTGTTATTGGGCAGTTGAGATATAAAAATTACTGTTATAAATCTTGCATTAAATACTGCATTTTGTTCCGATGTTTTCTTTCAAGGGACCACAGTGGAGGAAATCAGGTTTTAAGGAAGATTTACAAGTGTCCTGTATATGGTTGCCCACATGACAACATTCCAGGATTAACTAAGTATGTTATTTCCTATTTGTAAAAAAACGCACATTGCAACATTCATCAAGGATTCACTTGCAATCGTTCTGAGTGCAATGCAACTCCATCCATTTCAGCTAATCACAAAAAAACCTCCCCCGTAATGCACCCAATCTTGTCAGAGATCAGGAGTGAAACAGATTTTAGCCTGAACAGTATTCCAAAGGACGGCTGCTTCAAGACTACATTGTCAGCAGATGGAAGTGCAACAAAAATCTATGCTTTCCACCTTCGCCAACCCCACTGACCAATGTGGTCAAGTGTGTTCATATAAACCCACGTCCCGTACGGCATGGGGAGGCCCTCATCCAGCATATGTAACGTACATATACGGGACATGATGCATTAAGTCAAATCCAGCTGCTGAGAACATTTAAACTACTGTACAATATCTGCTACCAAATATCCACAGAGACATGCAAACTAAAAGGGAGTTTACAGATTGTATTGCCAACAACAACTTGCCCATCAACTAAGACCTCAACAATGTACCTCGGCTATACCTAATAAATTAAACTGAAACTGACTCAAGTCCCGATCTCCCTTCTGAGATCACGCTGTCACCAACCTTGGATCTCACCCAAATCCAGAAAAATGCTGGCGAACAGAGTGGAACAACGCAAATGTCCAGAATAAACACCTCTTTCGAGACACAAATATCGCACCCCCCCCCCTGCTTTAACATTCCTCAAAGACACTGGTGTACTATTAACCACATAAGAACATCAATGGGCCGATGGGCACATTGCCTTAATAAATGGAAAATTAAAGACAAGTCACAGTACAATTGTGACCAATTGGTGTTTACCATGTGTAAAGAAGCAAGAATAGCCAAATTAATCCGACTCATTACGTGACCACCTTGCAGGCCAACCCTAAAGCTGGTAATTCTAGGTAATCTCCCATCCAAGTGCAGCAGAGTTCGATTAACTCATGGCAAGACCTAGCCATGGATCCTATAATCTGCAGTACACCGTACAAAATCCAATAATTTGCAGCAAAAACATTTGCGCCATGGTGGTGTATCATCGATATTTGGGGTTTTTAGTTGCGCAACTCTGTTAATGTGGCGAAAATTTGGATTGCATAAGTATTGCATGTGACTATAAACTTCAATAATACACAAAAAAATATTGTAGTTTCACTGTTTCTCCTGAAACCCATGTTAAATATTTTTGCATACAAGACTTAATTTTTAAGTCTAACCCATGCAAAAATACTAACTACTCAACACAATAACGTTAGCAGTCTGTGATATACACCAAAAACAAATTTTGCTCCATTTTGTCTGCATCTCCATTTGTCTCTCAGCAGTTGTTTATCTTTGCATCTCCGCAGTGCACCATAGTTTATGGGAGAGCTCCAAGAATCAGCGGAAAAGTGACATTTTAGGATCCACCACCACCGCGGATTACAGGAGTTGTCGCAAACTCACGCTCAATCACGCTAAGTTGTCAGATCTTATGAGATTGGCTGCACGGATGGTCATTCGAATGATCACTTTGAATGGTGGAATATTATTTGTGTGTAATGGAATATTTGACGATGTAAAAGTATACCTGTTCAGTCATAAATATAGTGATGGAGACTAAAGGGGTATAGAAAATTATTTTAAATATTAATACTTTCATGGATACTGACATTTACCACCGTTCCTTTTTATGAGGTTTTTAAAATTGATAGTGTTATTCCTTTAATATCATTGCTCCTCTGACCCATCACAACACTAACTTTATTTTTTTACGATCATGAATCCTTTATTCAAGTGGCACTAGGCTCCACAAGAAATTCATATTAATCTTTTGCATCACATATTTCAAAGTCATTAAAAAACTGCATTATTTAAGGAATACACCAATGTACTTGTATACAAAAGTAGCATGGCAATACAGTGGTATTTGTAGTAAGCCCATATGTGCACTGGTGTAAGTGGGATCAACTGTATGGACTGCAGCCCCGTGGCTGATGGAGAGGAGCTGCGGTTTGGACGGCTCTGTTTCCGTGCCCGATTCACCCCAGGCCACACGGTGGGGCACATGGTTTACGTGTTGGATGGCCAACCCTTTGGTGCCCCTGACTGCCTCTTCTCTGGAGACCTACTTTTTCTCGCTGGCTGTGGTAAGATTGTGAAATCGCCTACATTTTATTTACCACAATTTATAGTAATTCCACTGCTGCTTTATGTTATAGTGTAACTTGATTTTTTTTGTAATTTTACTGTATTTGTTATTTCACCAGGCAGAATGTTTGAAGGAACACCGGAGACTATGTTGTCATCGCTAGACATTGTAAGCAGTCTGGCAGACAGCACACTGCTATTTCCAGGTACATTGGGCATCTGATGATTCCATTTCAAAGTAAATAAGGTTTCCATGATATAATTTATCACAATGCGATATGATTCTATATGAAATTTCACGATGACTTATCGCGTTACCAGTTTCCCATATCTAAAAACAATTAGTATTTTAGAGCAGTTTACGGAACCGTACATCCAGCACCAATAAAAACACTTTAAAGTTCTTCAATGCACTTTACTAAAGTCTGACGTAAGTCTATCGCCATTACAAAAATTATTAGCTGTAAACTTGTGATCATCACACAAAAAAATACCCTGTTCTCATGTGGTCGATTAGTAAAGAAATTATTCTTACCAATTTGATGTTTATTTCTGTACAACTTTAATCATTGAGCATGTTATTTTACAAAACTATTTAAGAAATAAGATACTGAAGAGAGATAAAATAGCTTTCCAGACGATTTGTGGATCTTATACAACACACTATTGATGTTTTAAATTTGAAACAAGGCCAATTGTGATGAAGTGTAAATCCCACGTGCACCATGAATGTTGTGTTCCTGGAGAGCAGGCCATGAGTGTGCACTTGACAACCTCAGCTTTGCGGTTGAGATGGAGCCCGATAACCCAGCCATCCTGCAAAAGCTAGACTGGGTTGCACAACAGCGACGAGAGAAGCTGTCTACGGTGAGATGCTTCACACATGATATTTAGAGATTTCACGGCAGTGCCGTTTTCAAAAATTTCCTTAATTTTCCCATGAAAAATCATCGCTGAATTTCTATTTTTAGGAGGGTCCTGCATTGGGATGTTTTGCAAATTATATTAAAGTGTTAGGATGTGAAAGGAAAATGGAATATCTGGTGAACCCCCACTTGCTCAAAGCTCCACACATTCCTGTAATGCCATCTCCAACTCTGGAGGTTGCGACTGGCACTGATGATCACCAAATTACATTTGAAAATATGGTGACTTTAGGGTAGTTTTCTTTGCAGTTTTTACCATTAAATATTGCAATTTTTATTGTATCTGCTGAATAGTTTACATAATTTTTGTTTGTAACAATGCATCCGAGTACCTTTAGAAAATATTTGTTAGTATTACATATTTCTGAAACACTAAAATAAGCAAATCTTGCTTTGAGATACGTGAACTGGTACATGTTGGGATTCTTCCAATTGTTAAAAAAGAGTGATGTGCCCGTCACTAGTGCCCATCAAGCATCGGGGAAGAGAAGCAGTACAACCCTTTTCTACGCACACGGTCCACGGCATTGCAGGCTGTGCTGGGGCTTGTTCAGCCTGCAGGAACCGAGGAGAGTGATTTCCATGCACAAGTGCTGGAGGATCTGCGGCATCGCAAGGACTCCTTCAAAGGAAAAAGCTAGCTGCCACCACCAGACTCCTTCATACATAGCTGCATTTTAGCTGTTATTTTGACAAGGACTCCAAAAGAATGGCTTTGCAGTGTGAAGTACCATCAGAGCACCTTCTGAAGAATCGATACATGTTCTGTCCACAGGTCTGATGCAAATCGTTCCTTCATGTTACCGTCTTCCACTGCTCTCTGCGTACAACCTTTGAGCAGTCAATCTGAAGATGAATACTCACCAGTTTACGTAATTGCCTTTGCATGGGAAACGTGAATAACCATTTGAGGACCACGATTCATTTGAAACTTTCAAGGTTCAGGTTACAAAACAATACAGTGGCCTACTTTGGGGTCTTTGAAGACTATGTAATGTACAGCATAGCAATATGTATTGGTAAAGTCCTGCACCATTCCAGGTCAGGCAGATGAACCAAACCATAAGTGGCTACACTATTGCAAAGGACTATTTCAAAATGTACAGGTTAAGCCACATACACTGGTGATACTTGGCAATAGGTGCATTATGAATAAAAAATTGTATACATTTAACACTGTTTTAATATCACTACTGCATGATTTACAAATCAACATGCCAAAAACCAAGCTTGGGTTAAAAGGGTACATCTTTGTGCAAATTGTTTTGATATTAAATGTTAAGAGTTCAGTGATGTCTGCCTTAAGAATATTTTTTATAAATAAGCATTGTCTACACAAGGACTTCAATTTGGTGCAACAGAAGCAATTACTGCATTAAATCCCAAGCCAAGATAATCAAACGCTTGAGTTTCTACTTGTACTACTTTGCTCCTGCATTTTAAAGTGTCTTATGAACAATTATAAACCTATTTCAAATTACAAATGTCACAGCTGTAGAGGTCCCTTAAAACTGGCAGCATCATTTTATAGTGCAATGTAGTATAAAATCTAACCACGCAGTAAATAGATTACCAAAATTCCAGGGTATTTCTACTATATTTTATTACATCGTATACACAGTGGGCTGTACACAAGTCATACTTCACCATTTCATTCTGAAAAAGTATTTCATCCTTAGTAAATATATTAAGTGAAAATAATTGGAGAGCAATAGGTTCTCCTGCACTGGTCATATTTCTTGAAATACTGCAAATGGTGAGCCTGTGCAAAACACGAGCCAAGCTGATGACATCAGCAGTGTCGTCACTCGGCATTGAATATTATCAGGAGCTGATACCACAAACATTGGTAGGGCAGTCTGCAAGACCAATTGTACAGCCTCACCGACATACTTTGCCAACTTAAATATTGGTGGGGAAAATTAAATTGTTCAAAACGTGGCATTTCGTGATTAAGTTATCAATCGAAGTCATTCATTTTATAGGCCGCCAAAAGGCTAGTTTACAGCCTCAGTCAAGCACATTAGATATATAATTAATGTATTTACATAACAGTAAAATATAACAAAACAGTGACTTATATTAACAAATAGTCCTAATGTATTGCAGCTTTTTTAAAAAGCAGCTATGCAGGGCACAGTGCAGGAGCTTCATGCACTAATGTAGGCTTTGGGCACTCAAGATATCTGGCACAATCTATAATGTGGAGTTCAACGTTTCTACTTTTGATATCGGATGTTTGGCCAGGGGGCCAACGGCAAGCGTATCTTTCACTTTTGGTGAAAATGACAGGTGGTGCAGACATTTCTTCTGGTTAAGTTACAGTTGAAGGTAATTCAGCTGAAGGCAGCACAGTACAAGCTTTGCATGCCTTGGCACTGCAGAAGCTTATCACATGTCAACAGACTTGGTGAGGTTGGGATCATTGTCCACAACCTTATTCTTTAGGTGCTCCTTATAAGCCTGAATGCCTCCTTTCCACTTGGTGATTGTTGCATGTTCACACACCCAAATCTCTTGAGCAACCTGTAACAAAAGATTTGCAAGTTAGAATTTTGTAACCCACTAATCATCCACCCAAAATTTTCACTCATGTCCCCAATGTAATGTTTTGGTTTACCCTTGGCAATGTGAAAACATGCATGTGAAAAGCATATTAAGTAGAAATCCAACAATGTGGATGTTTGTATGACATCACCTGAAAGAGGATGTTTCTTCATATACATCTATTTCTAGTTCTTAGAGATTAACATGTAATTTAAAACACCTTTTTGCAAGTTAACAAGTGGTAGACTTAAAGAGATGGAATGAATGCAAAGCTACAGGTTTAACCACAATGTAACAATTATTGCGTAAAAAGGGAGCATCTCCCACGATGGCAATCCACTTTTAGTCCAATAAGCGACATTCATAATCCTAAACGAAAGCCTGCTATGAAAACACCGATTTTTGCATTACCTGCTGGATGAGACGGAAGTCATGGCTAACCAGCATCATTCCACCTTCAAACTCATTGATGGCTTCTGCCAGTGCGTCGATAGTCTCCATGTCCAGATGGTTGGTAGGCTCGTCAAGGAAGAGCATGTGTGGCGTTTGCCAAGCCAGCCAAGCAAAGCACACGCGGCACTTTTGACCATCCGAAAGGCTCCGGATTGGACTGACCTGCACAGTACATGGTCAAACAGTTAGAAATACATAAACACATACCAATTTCATAACTTGCACAAACCAAGTTTGGCAGTGAGCTTCAGTGCTGTAATTTACTTACTTGCTGTTTTCCTGTCAATCCGTAACGGCCAATTATCTTCCTCATATCCTCTTTTTCTTTCACGTCTGGGTAGCACTTCATCATGTAGTCCAGAGGGGATAAGTCAAGGTCCAGTTGCTCTGTCAGATGCTGCGCAATATCAAAGAATGCAGGTTTAACAAATTACTGTAAGATTCCCCACGAAACTAAGAGTAAAAATCAATGACCAAGAGCACTAATAATCACAACTACCACTTGTATTAAAAAAATATATAAGCCTACCTGGTGATACCGTCCAATCTTCACATGAGAGTGCTTTCTGATCATGCCATCTGTAGGAAGAAGCTAAAGAACAAAATAAGTGTAAATCCCATGTTACATAACATTAATTAACATGTAGCATTACAAATACTGTACAATAAAAAAAAACATGCAAAGAATTCTCACCTCTCCAGCCAAAAGCTTGAGTAGAGTTGATTTTCCAGCACCGTTGGGCCCCACAAGTGCAACTCGAGAGTCCAGGTCAATTCCAAACTCAAGGGCTTTGTAGATCAATGGCTGTACAAGTACATAACATTGAGATTATTATAATACAGTTCTTCAGCAGTCTTGTTAAAATGGAATTGCACTCCATGCCAAGGTCAGTTTGAATTTCGCTTCAAGGTATTTTTTTCATCGCACTCCAAGCAAGAGAAACCTGTTGCCATTTTTAAGAGTGCTGGAATTCGGCCTTTTAGTTCATCATTCATTGGCAAGCTGTCAACACCATTTAAGACATTTTTCTTGGAGGTAATGGACAAGGTACCTACCCCATCTTCAGTGTACTTAAAGCTGACGTGCTGCACCATGATGACTGGTGGAGGAATCTTGCCACATGCCGGGAAAAAGAAAGACAGCGTCTATAGGAACGAAAAACGCCAAAAAAAATAACACTTCATTATTAGAAGATATAAAGACCAAACATATTTGTAATTTGTTACAACATTTTTGGCTGTGGAAGTTATTTCAGTAAAAATATACATTTTCATTACAAACCTTGTCATTGACGATGCGCTCCGTTAATCCTGAAGCCACCATCTTTTGCAAGGTCTTTTCCTTGCTCTGGGCCTGTCGAGCTAGTTTGGCACTGCCATGACCAAACCGTGCTATGTAGTTCTGTGCAAGAAATAAAACCCAGACAACAAATGTAAGGGGTTTAAAAAATACAAATATCAATTTAAATCTAAACAGCTTTTTCTTCACAATTACACAAAGATGCCAAATGTAGATGTATCCGACATTAAAATAACTCTTAATGCCAGGTTTTAAAACAATATGGGAAAATAACCTTCATATGTGCAATCTGATCTTGCTCCCAGTTGAATTTCTTCATCTGATGATCCTCCAACTCCAGTCTGGTTTTCACGTATTGATCGTAGTTCCCCTGCAAAAAGCATACTTTTAACAAAAATATCGTACCCCTATATGCTTAACTTTTTACCACCCAATGAACAGCAGATGTAATTATTAAGAACATCTTTATATTTGAAATCGTACCGTGAAAACCTTCAGCTTTCGGTTGTGCAAGTGGATGATGTTTGTACAAACGCCATTGAGAAAGTCTTGTGAGTGAGAAATGACGATCAGAATACGTTTGAACCTACAGAAAAAACAATAAACTGAATTTGACATTACTTTCAAATGCCCATATTAACAAAGTGAACAGAAAGTAAAAAAACAATGCATAAATACCTCACACTCGTAACTTTACAACATTAAATGGTGATAACGACTGAACCAGCCAGTATGAAGTGTTGTTACATCTCAGATTTTTTACTTAAGTGTTTAAGTAGGCTTTAAGAAAGTGTGCACGCACGTTTTCAGCTCCTCCTCAAGCCACACACATGCATCCAAGTCCAGATGGTTGGTGGGTTCATCTAGAAGCAGCATGAATGGCCGAATGAACAAGGCCCTGTAAACAGAGAACACAACGGTCAGGAAATAAAAATACAAAACAAGCTCAACTATAAAACCTGATGTGCTTGATACCACAGCATCAATTTGACATGATCTACATAAAATAACAAAATTGTGCAAAAAGTGTGAATTATATTTTACCTAGACAAGGCAACTCTCATTCTCCAGCCACCACTGAAGTCTTTCATTTTCTTGCGCTGCATGGCTGGAGAGAATCCAAGGCCATGCAGAATGCGTGCTGCCCTCATCTCTGCCTTGGATGCATCCAGCTCTTCCAGTCGCTCATAGATTTCCATCAGCTTTTCACTCTCGGCTATTGGAACACAAACCCAAGGAAGGTTAATTCTGTTTTGGTCCAGGCATAAAAAGATAACTCGCTATAAAATTTGTTTTAAATCTAACACAACATCCAGTGTGAATATATCACGAGAAATGCTGCCCCCCCCCCCCCATTACCTATGAAACAAAATAGAAAAGTCATGTTTTTGGTTAAATGGCAGCACATCAATCCCAGCACCACTAAATGATCTTCAGGGAAAGCAGACGCTTACAGTCCTCGTGGGCCAGCCTCTCCGCCTCCTTTTCCAGTACAATGCGCTCTGTGTCCACTTCCATGACACACTGCAGCGCTGTCTTGTCACTGGGTGCCATCTCCCGCGTCAGGTGGTAGATGTCTATGTGCTCGGGGATGGGCAGCTCCCGGGTGCCAATCGTAGAAAGAAGCATCGATTTCCCTGTGGTGACACCAGTGATGCAAATCATATCGCCACATCACACACATCCTTGCACACTAGAAATCATATCGTGACAAATTAATGAAACGGCACACTATGCAAATGGTGGTAAAACCAGGGAAACAAAGCTGACCTGTGCCATTGAGGCCAATGAGGCCGTAACGGCGACCAGAGTTGAGCTCCAGCTGTGTGTCAGAGAGCAGCTCCTGGCCGTGGAAGGTGAGTGACATGTTGATAATGTGCACGTCCATGCTGTTGGGGTGGGATGCAAGAACGCCTGTACAAGCCCGTGCTTCTGCTTTCTTGAGCTCCATCTCATCCAGCTGCTCCGCCAGTGCTACAACTGCCACAAACAGTGCCATTACATCAAGGGTCCATGAACACATGAATTGTACTCACAAATTTAACTCACAATTGTATAGATTGTCATGTTTTTTAATACTACACAATTTGTGAAGTAACAACTTAAAGGAATTGTAAATCATGAGAAGCAAATAACTGTTTTAAAAAAATGATTTTAAGCTTGATACATTATCCCTGCTTTAATGAATGCCGATATTAAATCAAATATATTTTCCGACATTTTAATTGAGCTACATAGAATCACTACAGACCTAACCTATCAAGGAAGACAGCAAACATGGCACTGTATACATAAATTGTATTACACAATAATTAACAAAAGGATTGTATTAAGCTGTACCAGATTCGCCATCTGCAGCCGCGCCGTTGGTCAGCTCCTCCTCGGCATTGGTCTTGCCCTTGGGCCGGGCCCCACGGCCCTTTGCCGCCTCCTTCTTCTTTGCCGCTTTCTTCTTGGCCAGGTCGGACGGCATTTTCAAAGGCTGGCTCGACACTACTACACAGTACTGCATACCAGAGACAGCCATGCGTTTAGCGTGGCACACTGCAGGTTTCTTTAAAAAAAACCATTTCTGTTGAATACATTAACAATTTTTTTTACAAAGTTATCACGTTAGACCTATGCACATGAACACATGAGAATACGACTGCCAAAATGTTACATAATATACACACTGCGGTCCTGCTGGAGTCAAGTTAACTGCCGATTTGTAGTTAAATCCGTTCAAATTGCCGCACTTAAAAATTAATTAAACTTAATCCTTTGGTTCTGTTAACTAAGCCTGTCGAGACGTAATTTATTTTCCATCACCTACACCTGACGATGCAACTGCATTAATCCAGTATACATCAATTATGGTGGTCACAAAGTACACCAAAGCACTGTAAATCAAACAAGCCGATGCAGCAAAACGCAAATAAGAGATTTTAAAGCAAGCAGTTCACCGAACCACGGTTCAGCGCATATTAATAAACTAACCAAAATAGTGACTGTGCATTTAGTGTTCTTGGCCTAAGCACTGTCCAATCTATTTTTTTTACCATCCTTGCTGTGGCCACAGGCTGAGACTAAGCACAAGGGCATGCGTGGGGTGCTTGTGGGAGAAGTGGAATTAAGGGCGGAGGGAATTGTAAAGAAAAGGGTGAAAGATACAATTTAGCAAGGCAGAAGGTTAAACAGAGGGGAGAAGATGCCAACAGAATAGGTGAGTGGACCCCATGGGGAGGAGTTGCAAAGCCAGGAGAAACTGGAGGAAATTGAAAGGGAATTATGGAAGTTGGAAGATGCTGAGAAAAAAATCGAAAGCCTGATCGAGGAAAAGGCCCAGGACAAGCGAGAAGTCAACAAAGTGAATGGCAATTGACTGGGGAAACGTCAAATACAGCAGAATTTTTTTTTAATGGATGTTACCACTTTAAATCATGCAATGGACACGCAAATGAATGGATATGTGAGGGGGAAGGGAAACAGTACAAAATAATTACCTGTAACCAAAAAACATGTTAAAGAGATACAATACACGCAAAAACAGATAAAAATTAATCAGAAAAGAATGAACAAATCAACACAAAAAAGATTCACATTACAGCGAGCTATGGCAGCATGAAAGTTTGGAAATTACATTGAGAAACGAAAGAACACTTGGATCAGAGAACGAGACAGGGGACATCATATTGACTTGCGAAAAGTGGGCTGAGCAGAACACGCAGCTATAGATATAATGGCCAAAAGGAGAGACCATGCCAGAGAGGAGGTTCCGTATTGAGATAGCGCGATAAGCTTGTGTGCTAGATGTATTGTTGCATCGCTAGATCGAGTCAATGTCAGTCCCACATTTTTTATTGCTTTGGGGAGGCATTCATAACGAGAGAGGATATTGTGGGGAATCAGCAGATGTCGGGATAGGTAGGCAAGCGAAGAGACCCAGAGGAATTAGACCGAGAGTTAAATGATCGACCGAGGAGAGTGAGAAGTTGAGGACAAAGACATAATTGCTGGATAAGGCCAAAGAAAGGCAACGGTGAAGCCAAGAATGGCACGACTGCAGACGGGGAGGGTCGGGGCCCGTAACGTATCGCAGGAGACAACGGGAGAGGTCGGCGAGCTAAAAAGACGGGGCTGTTTTTGTTTTCCTTTTCAACAATTGTATCGACGTTATTGTCACAAGACGAAAGAATCCCATCGGATCTTTCGTAAGAGTAAACGCATCCTTGAAGGAATCAACTGCGGAAAGAGTTGTAGTCCTTACACTACCGCATATCCACACTAGGGGTAACGCTCCCACAATGGTCCTGTGCTTGGGAAATGGTCGTCGCATCGTCGTCCAATGTGTTTAATTATCAGCGGTGGAATTTAGCAAATTTAACTGTGGAACCAACGTTTAAAAATTTTGCCCAGTCACCCCTGGCCGGGTTTAAATGATCAATTAGACTTGAGAACCCGCTTTGCTTTGATCACAGATGGCTGCGCAGATCGAGAGAGAACGGGTAAGGGAGATCACGCCAAAGAAGAAAACAACGAAAGGCCAGCATAGGCGGAGGAAGACAAAGGAGACCGGAGAAAACCACGAGGATCAGGAGATTCGGAGCGCCCGGAAAAGAGAAGACGAAAGTCGCTAAATGGCGGTCGAGGTTAGGAAAGGTTAGGATCAAGGGGAGGGACGGAAGGGGGAAGGAAACGTCCGGGGAGAGACCACGAACGCAGTGACGAGGCTGGAGAAGACCGCATAAGCAGCGGGTCGCGAAATAATAAGTGACCGGGAGATGAGGATGAAAAGGATTAGTCCCGGGTAAAGAGCCGGTAGAGGCCGAGGCAGGTTCAAGTCAGAGGAACGGGTAAACCAGGAGAGGCGAGGGATAGGGGAAGCAACAGGGACGACTGAGCGAGACACCCCCAGCATAAATAAGTATTCTGATTCTGACCAAGGAGGTCAGAGCGGCGGCGACGGCGGCGGCCTAAGGCCACGAGGAGGCCGCGCCACGAGGAGGCCGCAAGGCCGCGGAGTCGCAGCCGCCTCGCACAAAGAGCGCCTCGCGCGGTCACCCACGCCGGTCGCGACTCTCTCGCGACGCGGCCACGACTCGCGGCGAGCGTTAAGACTCACAGCGGGCGAATGCGAGGAGGGGTGAGGGGCGAGCGAGCGAGCGAGCTACGATGGCGACGATGGCGACGGCGGTGGCGGCGGCCGAGGGAGGAGCGCGCGGGACGAGAGACCGAGCAGACGCCGGCTCCGGCGGAAGAGGTGGAAGCCGGTGACGTCACCTCCGGCGTGACGTCACGGCGCGGGGGGTCGATCCACGCTCGCGGTGACGTAATTTCCTGCTCGTCGGGGGGGGGGTAGGGGGGAGCAAATGGTTTTAAAAAGTCATTCATAAATTTTGACTTAAAACTTTCGTGGCTGCAGGAATTCATACTCTTTGGTTCTTTCGGTAAAGTCACGTAGATAGAAAATAATATAAACATAATAAAAGTGAGCGTACTGGCAGTCTATAATGTAGACTGTAGTCTGGTTTTTAAGCTGGTGAGCGTATTGGCATTCTTTAATGTAGAATGTAGCAATGGTTATTAAACTGAACCTGAGTGAGCGTACTGGCAGTCTATAATGTATACTTATTCGGGTTCTTTCAGTAATAAAAAAAACTAAACACAAAAACCACGACGTTTCGATCGCAACACAAGCGGTCGTCATCAGGAAAAGGGGGGTTAGCCTCTAAAGGCAAACTTCAAATCAAGATTAAACTTGATAAAGGTTTAGAGATGGGCGTAGCCCAAGTGTGTCAGCAGCATGTGCGGGGCAGCTGATGTTAATGTTGAAGAAAAGACATGCAACTACACCAAAGGGCCACCAGGCAATCATTACAACTCGCTCCACACACCCACACTGCTGATGGTGGAGATTGACAAGAAAAAACACAAATCAAGTCACGACCCAAGGTGGTTGATGACATCTTTACAATGATTGCTGAGTTTTTAACCATCTCGGTTTAAATTGTGTCTGTATATAGGGATGGCTTCATGAACGAATCTGTATCTGCGGCAGCAGTTGCATTGACTTTACCGAAAGAACCAAATAATTGGTGTTAAGATGTTAAAACACCAAACAGAAACATTTGGCAAGGAATCATGTCCGCATTAACCACACACATGGCGATTTTAACGACTCAACATTTACATTTACCTGATCTGACCCCCCCCCCTCCTCTCTTATTATGGGTTTAAAAAAAAGTGGTGGTGCTTCTGATTGATTAGATTTGAGTTTTAACACGTAGGCTTTCGGGACCGATATCATCCACATAATCCAGTTTTTTTTGTGATAAATCGCGCAAATATATATGTGTCGTTAAACCCGCCACCACCCGGCACAGCCAATTGATAAGGTTTGTCATGTAAAAAGAACATGCAAATTCCTTCCTAGTACAGCAAAACACAGGTGTGTTGGTTGGAGAGCCAAGCCACAACATTTAGATTATAGGCGACGTCATTGTATTCCAATGAGGGTCAGCCCACGTGGGGGACAGTTGCACTCAAAGGGTCAAAGGGCTCTGCTTTGGTGGGGAGCGCTGCAACAGGCGTGAAATGAATCCGGGACATGATGAGCGATTCATTATTGTCCATGTGCAAGCAATCCGATCAGCGTCAAGGGGCGGTTTAAATATGGGCTTTCTTCGGTCAATAAATCACTAAAGATTTCTCTATAAGATTTTACATTTCGCAGCGATGCGTTCGAGTATAGATCAAGCTTTGTAGCCTTAAAAATAGATCGATTCTCGTTCAATCGATCATTGTACCGTTAAAAATACGTCGATTCCCGTTCCACAATTCCTGATACGGGCAAATCCCACGCCGGATGACTCCATATATGGGCCTTCTACATTAACATAATTTATAATTAATTCCGTCGCAGATTCATTGTATCCTGTTACAGCGCGTCACTCAACACACGGAGGGGGGCTGGTGACGTGCTCGCCAAGTTTGGACTCGGCACTCACCACTGCAGATGATTTTGAAATGCAGTGTTCACTCTTTTCAAAGGTGATGGGGGGGGGGCACTTTCGCCAATAAAACAGAAGTCAGTGTATGAGGCCCACCACACATTTTAAACCATTGGGGTTGACAGCACGATTTGGGGGGGATGTTTTCACATTCGTGTAAAGTATTGTCGTGGGTCCGCACCAAAGGCCAATCGGGATCGCCAATGAAATGAAGAAGAATTGGAGTTACCTATAAGTTTATATCCAATACACATGATATATTTGTAGATGGGTGAGCCCATTGAGCGTGACCCGTTTTGGCTCCAGATGATTCAGAATGGATTGGCTCATCATGAATGTGACATCCCAATTCTCAGATTCCTCCACTGGCTCCCCAACCCTGCATATCAATTGCAAACCATGTTTTCAACATCCTCCACAGACTTACCCCTGTTTATCCCTCCCCTGCTCATCTCGCTCTACTAAACTTCCCCTATTACCCAGCGCTCCGACAACAAAAGGGCTTGTGTTTAAATTCCCAGTAAACCTGATTAGAGATCATTTCTATTTACGATTCGCCCCTGGCCATCGGCATAAACCTTTACACGTTCAAACACAAGCTCGAGTCCGTTCTTTGCCAATAGCTGCCTCTCATCGTTGTCGTTCGCTCTGTGTCATGGAAGTGTGTTTACCCTTGTCCCTCACTCCTTTTATGATGGGTAAAGGTGCATCTCTGCGATTGTTTGGGCACGCTGACGTTAGGCGGTTAGGGCTTCCATTTGCCAGAGATCTCGAGATAATCCCTCTGGAGGGTGTTTTTTGCCCCTGTTTTTTTGCCGAGCTGTAAGAAGAGGTGGGAGTCCCCACACTTTACCCCATCACACGCTATCCAAATTTTGAACACAAAGGGGACATGCGCAAATCCCATACAACATGCGAGAAAAGCAAACGCTAATTGAGGATATAAAGAAAACCGACACTTGGTGGCACGTCATTGTAAGTTAAGTGTGGAAAAAAACGACTTTTTACTGGTAACACAATGTTACCCCTTGGCGAACAAAGATATGAGTGCATTACTATGTGCTGAGTGTTTAAACAGGATTAACCGAGTGATATTTAATCTTGATACCATATTTAAAGTTTATAAGTGTGTGATCTCCAAGGAGGTAGTGATGTACTGTAGTATTTTTAGCCTTAACTAAGTGGTTAATAATAGAGCAGTCGGCAGGTGGCGAGAGTTTGCTATATACGAAGCTGGGAGCTGCCTCGCATTGGGAAATATAACACGACATAAAGACACCCACTTTCCAACCTAATACATTGTGGACTGTCATAGTCAAAACTATTATCTTTACATTAAGCACACACATAATGTTTTCCAAAGAGGTGAACACGGGTATAACTGTGCTTTAGGGAAAAAAGGTGCATGTCATTTGGGTATGCAAAAATACTTTTGTGTTTGTCCTGTGAAAGGCAACCTTACAATAAACGTATAATGCTTGTCTTTGTGCTGTACGCCTTTTGGCGTCCTCTGGTCTAACACCGTTTGAGACGAGGCTCAAAAGAAAGCTGTCTCTGGTGTGGACCAATCACTTTCAAGGACAATGCATATATTATCAGAGTATGTTTTTTGTTTGGATTCTGACCACAAGTATTGAGGTTAATGTAGACATGATTCCTTCTAAAAGATTCAGTTTGGTGTTTTAACATCTTAACACCTGTTTTGTTGCCAGAAAAAAGGGGAAAACCCTATTATCATATTTTGGTACTGGCAAAAGAGGTCCCTTGAACGTAGTTTCTAGTTTTGATATTGCATATACAGAGAGTAAGATACAAAGTACAAAAACTGAATACTATTTGAAGTAGCTTAATTATTCAGCGATAAAAAAAATCAAAATTACTGCCCAGCATTTACATTGATTTACTATTTTGATAAAATACTCATATTGTATCAGCAAAGAAGCACGCCAGTACATTATTCTAATGGTAAAATGGCAGGCCAGCATGATGCATATACAGTATACAAGATAATTACTCAATTGGATTGAAAAACCACGGTATTCAAAGCATCTAATGATTTAATTACTGTGCTGCATAATTAAAAGTAGCATTTTGCATGGAATTATATCAATATGTGCATTTACAGTCGACACTCTATTAGCAAAAATGAGGTATACATATTCGCCCACAGCATTTTGTTAAAAAGTAGAAACATCCGTATAAAGAGCTCTGATTTTTTTTCATGTTTTAAAGGATATCCATAATCTGAATGCTAAATTTCATTAATAATGCATTTCACACATGGTCATGCAAAATGGTTCAATTACACCAAATTGGTAAATATGATAATCGTTTTGATGTGGTTATCAAGAGGGTGGACACTGTGGAAAATGATTGCTCATGCTTTGGGGCATTAATTGTTTTGCTTGTTGGGGCTTCAGGAAATACAGTACCGTATAGACCAATCATTGATAAATGTGGCTTTTCTATTCAATTTTCGATGTTTAGCATTTTATTATATGAAGGAATTACAATTTGTCAAATACAAAAGCCTGGAGTAATAGATTTTAAATACTACCACATTGCAGAAGCGCTATATCCAATATATCATCCTTTAAGTACCCGATGTCTATGCAGTGTAAGAACTGGTCATGCAATTAAATAATAAAATAAAATTTACAAACAAGCCATAAGTCATAATTGACATCGTAAATATATTAGAAGTTGTCGAATATGGATTTGTACAGGGTTACATTACAACAGCGTATTTTACGAATGATACATTTCAGAATGAGTTGGCATAAAATGTGGGTCGTGCCCCTATGTTATAACAAAGATGAAATATACTTTACTGTATGTCAGTAAAAACCTCAAATCCCAAAATTTATACAATGCCTGCAACTGAAATTGTGGGGAAAAAATCAATAATTACGGCTTGGTTTATGTTTTCAGATTTAGGAAGGGTGCCCTTTGCAGGTTATACTGCTACTGATACACGAATGATGAGAATGCGCTGTGAATATATCAGGAATGTCTGGAGTAAAGACGCATCAAAGTAAATAAACAACAATTTGAATTATATATCTTTGATATGTAATCTCTCAGCACAAATTATGGATTTGCAGATGTGAAACCTGCAACATATCGTATAAGATATATGCAAGTGATAACTAAGCTTACCTTTGCAAAAAGCTGCAGGAGTGGTCAAATCATTATTTTTTAAAGTCGCTTTGTAATATATTCCACGTTTTTTTTAGAACAAACGCAACCACTGACAGCTTTAAGTAAATAATTCGTTGAATGTACTCATACTGTAGGTGCCAAGTGATGAAGCAGGCTGGTAAGAAGTAAATGTGTTCACTTAAATATTTCTCTTTCCACTTTGCTTTTGGTCGAGGTTAGACAAAACTCTGCATACAATCCCATGTTATTTAATAAGCAATAAATGGATACAATAAAGTAAACATGAAACAATGCATCCGTGTATTTTTACTTTGGTGGAGGGTGGGTGTGAGAGAGGGAATGGGACAATCATGTTTTAAATGCAAATCTATTCAGTACAATTCATGTCTTCATATGCCAGTACTGTACTGTAGTGAAGCAGCACATCTTTACGTTTTGGATAAATACTTCGGGAATGTTACAAGGTGGTAAGATGATTGAGAAAAGTTGCCTACCGCATACATCTGCAAAATACCCATTCAACTAACTTTGGTATCACCAAACTATGGCTGGTTTGGCTGCAAAACGATTTATGAATAAAAGTATGACATGTTATGTCAACAAGATGCAGAAAGATGAGATGGAAGCTGCTTCGGACGAATAAAACATTATTTAATTACAGTTTTTTTTTTAATCAGTGGTTGCGTAAAATGCAAGCGACATTTTCGTTTGAAATTCCCATAACAGCACCGTGAAGTAAAACAGCTGAATGCTTAACGTCACTGGTGATTGAATTAACATGGATGTTGAAAATGTACAGGGGTCTAGGTGTTACGGTGACTTAAATGTTTGCGCTGCTTGTTGTGTGCCTTGAATAAATAACTTATTGAATTACCAGGGGCGGCAAAAAAATAATTTTGCGGAGCCAAACACAAGTGGGAGGCACCACGATTCAAAAAAGTCAGTCTAAACTTAAACCGCGAGAGGACGGCAGAATCCCAAACATCTTAAGCCAAAAAAACTGTGTTCAAAATACAGAACTTGCATGCCTTCCACGGCGCCTTTTATCCTGCAGTACTCGAGACGGCTCGACGAGTAACAACGCAAATAGATCAGCCTGCGTGTTGTAATATTTCTCATTCAACCGCGCCACCGAGAGACGTCCAGCGTGCTGATGATAACCACCACGCCCGGACCGCTGAAACAAGACACGCGCGGTGGGGCTGACGAGGCCCTTTCATTTCCCAGGCTACGCAAAAAAGTGACACTCGCAAAGTGCGGACGCATGCGACCCGCAGTGGAGCCTCTCGCCATAGGGCGGGACGCGCACTCAGCACCCACACACACACACACCCCCACACAAACCCCCCCACACACACACACCCCACACACACACACTCCCCACACACACACCCCCACACAAACCCCCCCACACACACACCCAAACACACACCCCCACACACACACCCCCCCCACACACACCCCCCCCCCACACCCCCCCTCACACACACCCCCCCCCACACACACCCCCCCCACACACACACCCCACACACACACACACCCCACACACACACACCCCCCACACACACACACCCCACACACACACACCCCCCACACACACACACCCCACACACACCCCACACACACCCCACACACACACACACCCCACACACACACACCCCCCACACACACACACCCCACACACACACACCCCACACACACACACCCCCCACACACACACCCCCCACACACACACACCCCACACACACACACCCCCCACACACCCCACACACCCCACACACACACACCCCACACACACACCCCCCCCACACACACACCCCCCACACACACACCCCCCACACACCCCACACACACACACCCCACACACACACCCCCCCCACACACACACCCCCCACACACACACACCCCACACACACACACCACACACACACCCCCCACACACACACACACCCCACACACACCCCCCCCACACACACCCCCCCCACACACACACCCCCCACACACACACCCCACACACACCCCCCACACACACACCCCCCACACACACACCCCACACACACACACACCCCACACACACACACCCCACACACCCCCCACACACCCCACACACACACCCCCCCCACACACACCCCCCCCACACACACACCCCCCACACACACACACCCCACACACACACACCCCACACACACCCCACACACACACACCCCACACACACCCCACACACACACACACACACCCCCCACACACACCCCCCCCACACACACCCCCCCCACACACACACCCCCCACACACACACCCCCCACACACACACCCCACACACACACACACCCTTGGGCTCCTCAGCTCTCTCCCTGCCGCGTTGTGCACCCCCAGCCAGTGGGTCAGTGTGTGTGTGTGGGTCAGTGTGTATGTGTGGGTCAGTGTGTGTGTGGGTCAGTGTGTATGTGTGGGTCAGTGTGTGTGTGTGGGTCAGTGTGTGTGTGGGTCAGTGTGTGTGTGGGTCAGTGTGTGTGTGTGGGTCAGTGTGTGTGTGGGTCAGTGTGTGTGTGGGTCAGTGTGTGTGTGTGGGTCAGTGTGTATGTGTGGGTCAGTGTGTGTGTGGGTCAGTGTGTATGTGTGGGTCAGTGTGTGTGTGTGGGTCAGTGTGTGTGTGTGGGTCAGTGTGTGTGTGGGTCAGTGTGTGTGTGTGGGTCAGTGTGTGTGTGTGGGTCAGTGTGTGTGTGTGGGTCAGTGTGTGTGTGTGGGTCAGTGTGTATGTGTGGGTCAGTGTGTATGTGTGGGTCAGTGTGTGTGTGTGGGTCAGTGTGTGTGTGTGTGGGTCAGTGTGTATGTGTGGGTCAGTGTGTGTGTGTGGGTCAGTGTGTGTGTGTGGGTCAGTGTGTGTGTGTGTACGTGGCCACACCGGCTATCCCATCTCAGCCTAACTCAACCTTATCGCATCCCATCGCAAGTCATCCTGAACTCATCGCCACACCGTCTCGTCCCATCCCCGTCACAACCTCGTGGGTGCGTGGATCAGTGCGTGCGTGCGTGCGACCACACTGGATTACCCTTCCTAACCCATCCCACTCCATCCCAAATCCATCCTGACCTATGCCGAACCCACCCTGCACCATCTGAGCCCCATCTCACTCACAACCCCGCTTTCGCGAGCCACTGCGTGGGGCCACACACTGGCTTTATCCGTGCAATCACACCAGATCCTCCTGACCCATCCCAAAACAACAACAACAACAAAAACTCATCCCGTCCACATGCGTGATCACCACCGCAAAAAGACGCTGCCGTCCCCATCACGACGATCGCCCACGTCCTGCGCCCCTACGTTCGCACCGGCTGACTCGTCCCTAAGATCATCCGAACCCATCGCGTTCTCATCCCGACCCTGTCTCAAACTCATCCCCCCCCACACCACCACCACCACCCACCCACCCACCCCGATCTTCATCCCACCGCGACCCCAACCCCGTGTGTCTGAGTCGGTGTGTGTCGTGCGTGCGCCGGGCAGCGCTGCAAGGCGAGGGAGCGAGGAGGAGGAGGGACGAGAGAGGAGGAGGAGGGAGGAGGAGGAGGAGAGTTCCCGCGTCCTCTCGGAGAGGGCAGCGAGCGCGATCATGGCTTCTGCGACGAGCAACAACGGGGATCTGGGACTCGAGATTAAGACGCGTTCCGTGGAGCAGACGCTTGTCCCGTTGGTGGCACAGGTACAGACCCGGAGGAAGAGTAGAGAGACAGAGAAAGAGAGACAGAGAGAGAGAGAGGGAGATAGACACCACCCGTCAGAATCTACCTCTACAGTCGACATTACAGTGCGTGTGTGAGTGACTGTTGTGTGTGTGTGTGCCCCGCTCGACCATCCCGTGCTCGGGCGAGTTCACCTGCCTCTCTCGTGTGTGTGTGTGAGAGAGAGTCATTGTATAAGTGTACATGTCACTGTGTGTGTGTGTGTGTTAGCGAGAGTCATTGTAAGTGTACATGTTACTATGTGTGTGAGAGAGTCATTGTAAGTGTACATGTCACTATGTGTGAGAGAGTCATTGTATAAGTGTACATGTCACTGTGTGTGTGTTAGCGAGAGTAATTGTAAGTGTACATGTCACTATGTGTGTGAGAGAGTCATTGTAAGTGTACATGTCACTATGTGTGTGAGAGAGTCATTGTAAGTGTACATGTCACTATGTGTGTGAGAGTCATTGTAAGTGTACATGTCACTGTGTGTGTGAGAGTCATTGTAAGTGTACATGTCACTATGTGTGTGAGAGAGTCATTGTAAGTGTACATGTCACTATGTGTGAGAGAGTCATTGTATAAGTGTACATGTCACTGTGTGTGTGTTAGCGAGAATAATTGTAAGTGTACATGTCACTATGTGTGTGAGAGAGTCATTGTAAGTGTACATGTCACTATGTGTGTGAGAGAGTCATTGTAAGTGTACATGTCACTATGTGTGTGAGCGTCATTGTAAGTGTACATGTCACTGTGTGTGTGAGAGTCATTGTAAGTGTACATGTCACTATGTGTGAGAGAGTCATTGTATAAGTGTGCATGTCACTGTGTGTGTGTTAGCGAGAGTCATTGTAAGTGTACATGTCACTATGTGTGTGAGAGAGTCATTGTAAGTGTACATGTCACTATGTGTGTGAGAGTCATTGTAAGTGTACATGTCACTGTGTGTGTGAGAGAGTCATTGTAAGTGTACATGTCACTAAGTGTGAGAGAGTCATTGTAAGTGTACATGTCACTGTGTGTGTGAGAGAGTCATTGTAAGTGTACATGTCACTAAGTGTGAGAGAGTCATTGTAAGTGTACATGTCACTGTGTGTGTGAGAGAGTCATTGTAAGTGTACATGTCACTAAGTGTGAGAGAGTCATTGTAAGTGTACATGTCACTGTGTGTGTGTTAGCGAGAGTCATTGTAAGTGTGCATGTCACTGTGAGAGAGCCATTGTAATTGTACATGTCACTGTGTGTGTGAGAGAGTCATTGTAAGTGTACATGTCACTAAGTGTGAGAGAGTCATTGTAAGTGTACATGTCACTATGTGTGTGAGAGTTATTGTAAGTGTACATGTCACTATGTGTGTGTGTTAGCGAGAGTCATTGTAAGTGTGCATGTCACTATGTGAGAGAGCCATTGTAAGTGTACATGTCACTGTGTGAGAGAGTCATTGTAAGTGTACATGTCACTGTGTGTGTGAGAGAGTCATTGTAAGTGTACACGTCACTATGTGTGTGTGTTAGCGAGAGTCATTGTAAGTGTGCATGTCACTGTGTGAGAGAGTCATTGTAAGTGTACATGTCACTGTGTGTGTGAGAGAGTCATTGTAAGTGTACATGTCACTATGTGTGTGTGAGAGAGTCATTGTAAGTGTACATGTCACTGTGTGTGAGAGAGTCATTGTAAGTTTACATGTCACTGTGCGTGTGAGAGAGTCATTGTAAGTGTACATGTCACTGTGTGTGAGAGTCATTGTAAGTGTACATTTCACTATGTGTGAGAGAGTCATTGTAAGTGTATATGTCACTATGTGTGTGAGAGTCATTGTAAGTGTACATGTCACTGTGTGTGAGAGAGTCATTGTAAGTGTACATGTCACTATGTGTGTGAGAGAGTCATTGTAAGTGTACATGTCACTATGTGTGAGAGAGTCATTGTAAGTGTACATGTCACTATGTGTGTGTGAGAGAGTCATTGTAAGTGTACATGTCACTGTGTGTGAGAGAGTCATTGTAAGTGTACATGTCACTGTGCGTGTGAGAGAGTCATTGTAAGTGTACATGTCACTGTGTGTGAGAGTCATTGTAAGTGTACATGTCACTATGTGTGAGAGAGTCATTGTAAGTGTATATGTCACTATGTGTGTGAGAGTCATTGTAAGTGTACATGTCACTGTGTGTGAGAGAGTCATTGTAAGTGTACATGTCACTATGTGTGTGAGACAGTCATTGTAAGTGTACATGTCACTATGTGTGAGAGAGTCATTGTAAGTGTACATGTCACTGTGTGTGTGAGAGAGTCATTGTAAGTGTACATGTCACTATGTGTGAGAGAGTCATTGTAAGTGTACATGTCACTGTGTGTGTGAGAGAGTCATTGTAAGTGTACATGTCACTGTGTGTGTCATTGTTAGTGTACATGTCACTATGTGTGTGAGAGAGTCATTGTAAGTGCACATGTCACTATGTGAGAGAGAGTCATTGTAAGTGTACATGTCACTGTGTGTGAGAGAGTCATTGTAAGTGTACATGTCACTATGTGTGAGAGAGTCATTGTAAGTGTACATGTCACTATGTGTGAGAGAGTCATTGTAAGTGTACATGTCACTATGTGTGAGAGAGTCATTGTAAGTGTACATGTCACTATGTGTGAGAGAGTCATTGTAAGTGTACATGTCACTGTGTGTGTGAGAGAGTCATTGTAAGTGTACATGTCACTATGTGTGAGATAGTCATTGTAAGTGTACATGTCACTATGTGTGAGAGAGTAATTGTAAGTGTACATGTCACTATGTGTGAGAGAGTCATTGTAAGTGTACATGTCCCTATGTGTGTGAGAGTCATTGTAAGTGTACATGTCCCTATGTGTGTGAGAGTCATTGTAAGTGTACATGTCACTATGTGTGTGAGAGAGTCATTGTAAGTGCACATGTCACTATGTGAGAGAGAGTCATTGTAAGTGTACATGTCACTATGTGTGAGAGAGTCATTGTAAGTGTACATGTCACTATGTGTGAGAGAGTCATTGTAAGTGTACATGTCACTATGTGTGAGAGAGTCATTGTAAGTGTACATGTCACTATGTGAGAGAGAGTCATTGTAAGTGCACATGTCACTATGTGAGAGAGAGTCATTGTAAGTGTACATGTCACTGTGTGAGAGAGTCATTGTAAGTGTACATGTCACTATGTGTGAGAGAGTCATTGTAAGTGTACATGTCACTGTGTGTGAGAGAGTCATTGTAAGTGTACATGTCACTGTGTGAGAGAGAGAGTCATTGTAAGTGTACATGTCACTATGTGTGAGAGAGTCATTGTAAGTGTACATGTCACTATGTGTGAGAGAGTAATTGTAAGTGTACATGTCACTATGTGTGTGAGAGTCATTGTAAGTGTACATGTCACTGTGTGTGTGTGTGAGAGAGTCATTGTAAGTGTACATGTCACTATGTGAGAGAGTCATTGTAAGTGTACATGTCACTATGTGTGAGAGAGTCATTGTAAGTGTACATGTCACTATGTGTGTGAGAGTCATTGTAAGTGTACATGTCCCTATGTGTGTGAGAGTCATTGTAAGTGTACATGTCACTGTGTGTGTGAGAGAGTCATTGTAAGTGTACATGTCACTATGTGTGAGAGAGTCATTGTAAGTGTACATGTCACTATGTGTGAGATAATCATTGTAAGTGTACATGTCACTGTGTGTGTGAGAGAGTCATTGTAAGTGTACATGTCACTGTGTGTGTGAGAGAGTCATTGTAAGTGTACATGTCACTATGTGTGAGAGAGTCATTGTAAGTGTACATGTCACTGTGTGAGAGAGTCATTGTTAGTGTACATGTCACTATGTGTGTGAGAGTCATTGTAAGTGTACATGTCACTATGTGTGAGAGAGTCATTGTAAGTGTACATGTCACGGCGTGTGTGAGAGAGTCATTGTAAGTGTACATGTCACTAAGTGTGAGAGAGTCATTGTAAGTGTACATGTCACTGTGTGTGTGAGAGAGTCATTGTAAGTGTACATGTCACGGCGTGTGTGAGAGAGTCATTGTAAGTGTACATGTCACGGCGTGTGTGTGAGAGAGTCATTGTAAGTGTACATGTCACGGCGTGTGTGAGAGAGTCATTGTAAGTGTACATGTCACGGCGTGTGTGTGTCATTCCAAGCATGGCATATTTGTTTGTGTCGTACTTAGTGTCAATACTATTGAATGCGTGTGTAGGTGTATGTCAACGCGTGTGTAGGTGTATGTGGCTGTTGCAGTAACTCATACAACAAAGATATTTGTCTTAGTTGTATGGTTTACTACCAAGCCGTGTTCCGGCTTGTTCAACTGTTTCCCGTGTGTGTGTGTCGTTATTCCTGTTCATCTCACCCTGCGTGTGTGTGTGTGATTATCAATGTATATTCGTCACCATGTGTGTCATGAGTGTGTTTATCACCCAGTGTGTAATTCTAACTGCATCTTCGTGTCGTTGGAGGTGCATTTGCCAGCGAATTCGTGTGTGTTATTTTGAGTGACGTGTCACTCTGTGTGTCATTGTGTTTTAACTCATCATCCCATGAGTGCAGCTGTGAATGTACGTGTGTGTGTGTATGTTGTGCACTTCTTCTACTGCAATATCTTTGTCCTTATTGTATATACTGTATATTATGTTACGTGTGTTGTCTTTAGTTAAGTTTAACCACGTGAGAACTCAGGAAACCGGGATGAGTCGCATTTAATGTGTGACCCGGGGGCAATAATCTGCCAGTAGGGGGCGATGATTGCCGTGAATAATCACACTCGAGTGATTGTCTTCTACACATCACGGTGTGTGTGCGCGTTACTTTTTAAATGTATTAACTGTCATTGTAGGTGCGTGTTATTGTAAGTGCATTGTCTCTCGATCGTCTGATTTTAAGTGTTACTATTCTGCACATGTCATGTTACCTGTGTGTGTGTGTAAGTGTATTAGGTGTGTATGTCATTGCATCTCTATAGGCAATTGCCCCCAGTGTGTTAATGCTACACGGTGGAGGGGGGGGGGGTCTTTTGCCGTTCTCCGTGTAAGCTCATAAAGAACTCCCCCCCCCCCCGCGTCGACAGTGTGCGTTGACTGCTGCCCAGGGCAGTGTTTAAGCAGTGCATTTACTTGCGTCTTGTTTCTCATTGCACGAATGATTGTCGCCACCACAAACCGTGCACCCTCTGTGCACGTGTGCCCTCTGTACTCTCTCTGCAGCTGAGCAGGCCCACAAACGACGGGCATTGTCTCCCGTGGGGGTTATCACCCTGCGTGTACACAAAGGTGCTGGTGTGTGTGTGTGTGTGGAGTTCAACGGTGTCGTTTCTAGAATGCTGTAGAAGGCGCTGATATGAACATTGCAAAGTAATACATATTCTTAGTTCTTTCGGTAAAGTGACGTTGAAGGGAAACAACAAAATAATAAAATATATGTTATATATATTTATATGTTTCCCTTCAACGTGACTTTACCGAAAGAACTAAGAATATGAATTACTGCAGTCACGAAAGCTTTAAATCAAAATTGCAAAGTAAGTTATGTTATGCACTTCTGCGTGTACTGGTGCTTGTTGTCGACGATTGTACATGGGGCCGTCCATAAATGACGTCACGCACCTAGGGGGGGGGAGGGGGTCAGACATTTGTGACGGTGTGTGACGATGGGGGGGGGGGTGAGAAATGTGACGTCACATCAAAATGCGCAACTTTTAATAAATATAGACATGTTCTACTGAATAAAATAGACTTTTTAATAAATGTTTTCTCCTACAACATCAGAGTGCAGCGCCACATTCAATACGCACTACAATGGCAATAGTTTAAAGCGATTTTAAGCATGTTTTATTTTGGGGGGGGGGCAGAGCTTTGTGACGTCATATTTGAGGGGGGTCTGACTTTTTGTGACGCCGTGTGACGAGGGGGGGGGGTCAAAATCGTCCAAAATCGCGTGACGTCATTTATGGACGGCCCCCATATAGATGTAGGAAACAGTGATTAGCGTGCACAGATGTAAAACACATTCCTGCGGACGGAGCTGGTAGGAACGTTGGGTTGCTCGGTCAATGGCCAGGGTCAACGGCGGCACCACGTGGTGTATTCCACAAAGATGCCTGACTGTAAGGGCGGGCACAATCCGGCGTGAGTAGGTTAAACGTTGAGTTTTATAAGGGCACCACGGGGTGACTAGTTCCTCCCCACCCAGCCCCACCCCTCCCACTCCCCACCCAGCCCCACCCTCCCCACCCAGCCCCTCCCCACCCAGCCCCACCCAGCCCCACCCTCCCCACCCAGCCCCTCCCTACCCTCCCCTCTCCACCCAGCCCCACCCCTCCCACGTGGACAGACATCCACAGACATACACAATTAATCCCCTGCCTCCTGTGAATTAATCCCGGTTGGGCTTGCAGTCCACTACGTTTCCTACCAGTATGAACCCCTGTCACCTGGGTCCGACTCCCGGCCACTGCTAACATTAGTGGCGAGTGATAATAATCCGAACCCGTCCTGGGTTCCAACCCTCTTTACCACGCACTGTCCAGCGTGGTGAAGTATGGTCAAACCCCGTGAATGACGAGGTGCGGGGGGAAAGCCTTATCAAACAGTGACATTCGGTTGTAAACTACTCCGGTATTCTGTTACAAAATACATGTACAGTCTGTACGTGCATAACCAACGTGGTCGATAGAATGCGTTGTTTGGGAAACCATATGTGTACAGTGAGGGAAAAAAGTATTTGATCGCCTGCTGAATTTGTACGTTTGCCCACTGACAAAGAAATGATCAGTCTATAATTTTAATGGTAGGTTTATTTGAACAGTGAGAGATAGAATAACAACAACAACAAAATCCAGAAAAACGCATGTCAAAAATGTGTTGAATTGATTTGCATTTTATTGAGGGAAATAAGTATTTAACCCCTCTGCAAAACATGACTTAGTACTTGGTGGCAAAACCCTTGTTGGCAATCACAGAGGTCAGACGTTTCTTGTAGTTGGCCAACAGGTTTGCACACATCTCAGGAGGTGTGTGCATTTTACCGAATGGATGTGCTTCACATAATGTTTTTTCAGGTTTGTTGAATTCTCGTCTCTCATCTTTTTGTTGTATTTACCTCCGTGATTTGTTCTTGACACCTGATGAAGATCGCTTGCGTTGTGATCGAAACGTCGTGATTGTTTTTTGTTTTAATATAATTTTATTGTATTTCTACATACGTGACTTTACCGAAAAAAAACAATGAGTAACTTTATGCAGTCACAAAAGCTTTGATACTTTATTATCTCAGGAGGGATTTTGTCCCACTCCTCTTTGCAGATCTTCTCCAAGTCATTAAGGTTTCGAGGCTGACGTTTGGCAACTCGAACCTTCAGCTCCCTCAGATTTTCTATGGGATTAAGGTCTGGAGACTGGCTAGGCCACTTCAGGACCTTAATGTGCTTCTTCTTGAGCCACTCCTTTGTTGCCTTGGCCGTGTGTTTTGGGTCATTGTCATGCTGGAATACCCATCCACGACCCATTTTCAATGCCATGGCTGAGGGAAGGAGGTTCTCACCCAAGATTTGACGGTACATGGCCCCGTCCATCGTCCCTTTGATGCGGTGAAGTTGTCCTGTCCCCTTAGCAGAAAAACACCCCCAAAGCATAATGTTTCCACCTCCATGTTTGACGGTGGGGATGTTGTTCTTGGGGTCATAGGCAGCATTCCTCCTCCTCCAAACACGGCGAGTTGAGTTGATGCCAAAGAGCTCCATTTTGGTCTCATCTGACCACACACTTTCACCCAATTGTCCTCTGAATCATTCAGATGTTCATTGGCGAACTTCAGACGGGCATGCATATGTGCTTTCTTGAGCAGGGGGACCTTGCGGGCGCTGCAGGATTTCAGTCCTGCACGGCGTAGTGTGTTACCAATTGTTTTCTTGGTGACTATGGTCCCAACTGTCTTGAGAGCATTGACAAGATCCTCCCATGTAGTTCTGGGCTGATTCCTCACCGTTCTCGTGATCATTGCAACTCCATGAAGTGAGATCTTGCATGGAGCCCCAGGCCGAGAGAGATTGAAAGTTCTTTTGTGTTTCTTCCATTTGCGAATAATCGCACCAACTGTTGTCACCTTCTCACCAAGCTGCTTGGCAATGATCTTGTAGCCCATTCCAGCCTTGTGTAGGTCTACAATCTTGTCCCTGACATCCTTGGAGAGCTCTTTGGTCTTGGCCATGGTGGAGAGTTTGATATCTGATTTATTGCTTCTGTGGACAGGTGTCTTTTTTACAGGTAACAAGCTGAGATTAGGAGCACTCCCTTTAAGAGTGTGCTCCTAATCTCAGCTCGTTACCTGTATAAAAGACACCTGGGAGCCAGAAATCTTTCTGATTGAGAGGGGGTCAAATACTTATTTCCCTCATTAAAATGCAAATCAATTTATAACATTTTTTACATACGTTTTTCTGGATTTTTGTTGTTGTTATTCTGTCTCTCACTGTTCAAATAAACCTACCATTAAAATTATAGACTGATCATTTCTTTGTCAGTGGGCAAACGTACAAAATCAGCAGGGGATCAAATATTTTTTTCCCTCACTGTATGTGCACTCAGTAAACATGCAACGTGGTGGGCATGTGTTTGGAACCGTTGGACCAACGTTAGCCAAACGTTGGTCCAACGTTCCATGTTTACTGGGTGGCCGCATGGAGCTAACTGAACACGTGAAATTCCATCTGCACGTTTTCACTCATCTGCAGTTTGCAGACAAAGTGTATATTTGGAAAAAAAGAAAAGAAAACTGGCTATTGCACACTTCAAGACACATTTCACGCGATGGTTTCGTCATCAGGTACAGCGGCCTGCACATTTTGTGGTGTTTGTGTGTTGAAAAACAAATCACGTAATTCACTTTAAAAGTGTCCAGAAACAGCAGTGCCATTTTGCAATCTTGTCTTCAGTTGATGAGTTGTTGCGTAACATTCAGTTTGTTGTTGTTGTTGATGGTGGTGATATTTGTCATGTCAGGCGTAGCATTGCTTTAACAGCTTAAACACTGCAGTATTTTTAGTTTTATACAATGCTAAATATTTTACTACTTTATTGTTGTGTAACATTCAGTTTGTTGTTGTTGTTGATGGTGGTGATATTTGTCATGTCAAGCGTAGCATTGCTTTAACGGCTTAAACACTGCAGTATTTTTAGTTTTATGCAATGCTAAATATTTTACTACTTTATTGCATTTATAACTTGAAGGCATTCATTACAATACATGAGCTTTGGAATTACCATAGTGTCGTTGTAATTAATGGTGAACTATTGCAGTCAGCATGCACGCTGGTTGATAGATTGCCAAGTTATGGTTGTTTAACTTACAAACGCAGATCATAACTCCTTGTATTAAACGCGTAATTTACTTGCCATTTAATTTCCGAATAGGATGCCCCATAAAGAACGTTATTGAGGTGCAGTTTTGTTCTTGATAGGCATATACGAAACACCATACAGTATCTACAATGTAATGAAATCAATTTTAATAATGGTAATGTTGGTAATGTTTACGTTTTCTAAAAAAAACATTTAACTCAGTAAAAAATATAATGTATACAGGTTTCCCAGCTCTCACAAACTAAGGCCTCAAATACAAATGATTATGAATAATAAAAGTCGCATTGAGATTACACGACGTACCAAATACATATTAAAACGGGAATCAGATAAGGTGACGTGCTTTCGTCAAAGTTAATCACAGCAACATTAGAAGGTGTGTTCTGCAAATTGGATTGGAGAAGCAAATGCATATACGTTCACGGAGAAAACATTAACAATCTTATACTTGCTGATGACACAGTCATAATAGCGTCCAGCAAATTTTAGAAGAACCTCATCGAGAGGGAGGGCTGAAAATTTGGGCTATGGATAAATATAATCAAGACAAAGGTGATGTACAAGTTCACTAAACAATTGGAGACATCTGTTAGAGGGACACCATTGGCATATATACTGTATTAGAATATGTATATCTAGGACAGCTGTTAAAAAGTTGACTGGAATCTAAATAATGAAGGAAATAGGCAGATGAGACCAGGTTGGAGTGATTTTGGGAAGCTGAACTTGAAAATCAAAAGCAACATACCAATGTTCTGAAAGAAGTAAGTGTATATTCAAAACGTACTTCCTGCTATGCCCCCCCCCTCTGTCTTTCATCAAGCCAGCTCTCTCGGCCAAGGCGTGCCCTCCCGGGCAGAGGCACTATCCAAGTCCCGTTGTCTCATCGCCACCCTTATTATTGCGAAGGAAACACTTCCGAGGACAAAAGCACATTATAAAGCATTGCGTAATCCAGATGGATGATTTTTTTTTATATAGATGTTTATAAAATGCTGAGCCTTTGTAGACTATAAAAAGGCATTTGACTCATTGGAAATGGATGGAGTCATCCAAGCTGTGACATCCCTGATACATGTATTGTCTATGAGAAGCCAGTTTATTTAAAAAAAATCCTTTTATGCTCCTCCACATCCATTCTATAGATGCCCTTTTTAAAAAAAAGGTTATTTGCATGTCCTGGATAGCTGTAAACTCTAGTAGATGTTCTGTCTCATTCGTCTTCTGATGCCAAAATGACCAATTATCCTCGCATCTTTGCTCTTGCCTACCTTTGCATTGGAATCTTCGATTATGACGAAGCGCATTTTCCCCTCATTTCGACGTTGGTTAATTTCATTCACACATTTCATCTACACCTTCATGGCTTGTTATTGGGGGGGTGGGGGGGGTAACGTGAACTGGCTCAAGAGCGTCAGTGTTAGCTGGGCACATTTACTCGAAGTTCTCTTCATTAAAAAAAACCTTATGCTTGACTCCCAGAGAGACTAAGATTCCCCCTGACCGTAATTACTGTCATCTTTTCCGCTATGATAGAAAAGTTTGCCGGTATTATGTGTGGAGTTCTCTCCTAACGCTTTCAGCTTGACTTTTGATTTGCCAGATTGCATGTAGCAATGTTCTAATCCAAATGATAGCCTGTTGATACGCAGTCATTTTTCGTTACCCCCCTGCCCCTTCACCTTCCCAGCCAACACCATGGCTGGTGGATGGTGGATCCATGGTTGCTGAAGACTGGGGACGGCCATTGATGCTTGTGGGCCATGTGGGTTGTTTGACCATACTTCACCACAATGGTCAGTACTGGTTTATGCAGCAGCCATATACGATATAAAAAACTGTAAGCGTATTCATGATGAATTTGTGTCAACGTAAACTAATCATCAAATGGATTCTGGAAGCTATGAGTCGCTGCATCTTTGCAGGGCTGGCATTTAAAATTCCTGGGGCATTAGCATGTGGAGTATGAATATGTATAACAGGCAAATACAGTACCTTGAATTCCTGTGTGCTCTCTGTGGCAACGTTGAGGTATGATGATTGTAACAAAAGAAGTATTTTATAAAGATGGAACAATCTTTGTTTTGTACTTGTTTTTTTTTAGTCGTAAAATACTTTCATATAATTAGTTTAGAATAATACTTTGCGAAATATATAGCAGCTGCATATAGCTACATTTGACGTTTTTGTATTAGTAAGTTGTCAGGGAATGATTAAGGATTGTATGAGCAGAAAGTAAAATGGGACTGAGAGCAGTGGTGTTAGCTATCTGTGTCAACCACATCCACAATGATTTTATCTTAGCGATACCATTCTGGTGCCACAGGCCGGGGTAAACGCACCCTCTTCCTACTCATCCTATTAAATTGGGAAGGGTGGCTTGTAGGTGCTGGAATGCCATTGCAGTGGCTAAGCCTACATAACCCCTACCAATGTGCTTGGGGACTGCTGGACACTTTAAATTCCAGCTCGTGAATGGATTTAAAAACTGACGTTTAGAAAAGGGCTGATGCACAGAATACTAATGAGGTATTCTGTGCATCAGCCAAAAGCATAAGAAAAGAATTGAAGTTTTCTCTTTTGTGGGAGCCCATAAAAAAACACCCATTACTTCAAACACCCTTTGCAGTCAAACAAAAAAAAACTGATTTATTAATGTTTTTGCCTTTTATATACTTGCACTCTTGCAGAAATGTATAAATACTTGCAGCAATGTATAAGTCCCTATAAATCGTGAAGCCTGATTTTCATAGACCACCGAGAAGTGTGTTTGACATCTTGAGCTGGAAACCAGAAGCCGAGAAATATTACCGTAGTGCTTGCTGTGGATCTCTGACTGCCAAGGTATGCGGCGTCCTGCTGCGTTGGCTCCATGCAAGCTTTCATTTTTCTTCTGCAGAGTTGGTCGTGGTGGTATTTGCCTTGCCTGGGAAAAACCGGGAAGCACTAGGCATGTGGCCAAAATTCACAAGGCTTGACTGTAATGTCGACCACTGGGTGCGTGAAACAACATTTGTCGGGAGAAAATGTATTATCGATTGTCAACATTACAGTTCATCGGCGCACTGCACCACTTCAGCTGTTCTCTGTATCCCATGCGACTTCAAAATTAAATAGCCGGATTGTTTTTGTTGTAAATAGTGCCAGTCCATAAATGGACACGCTGGATCTTATGCTGGTGAAGCAGACAATACTTACAATGCCCAACATGTGTGATTTGATAATGGATTCTCAATTGTTGAGTGAAAGCTCAACATTGTATAACATGCCGTTAAAAATGCAGAATAATGTAAGTTGTGTTTTCAGAACACCAGTGGTTGGGTTGTGCATGTGAGTGATTAATCATCTCCAGCTACTGTGATGCCATGACCCATCTTTCTTCTCTCTCTGAGCTGATCTCATTAGATTACTTAATCTTCTTGGTGGACATCCTTTAAGTAAGGCATATTCCCTCCTTTGGTTGCCATCCATCACAAGACTCAACTATTGGCTTTCAGTGATGTGTTCTGCTCAAGTACACTTTTCTTATTTCAACAGGTTGTCTCTAATTAGCATTTATGCTCTGATCCATGCATTTCTCATTCTGTCTCTCAGTAGTATTCCCAGCTTGCATCTCTCCATGCATATTTGTGTTTTTTTCAGCCTTGTTCCATGCTACTTGTCAGAGTCCATGTTTCTGACCTATTTGTAATTTAGATACTACATTATGCAGTGACTGTGATCTCCTTTCTTCAGTATGTTTAATAGCATACAAAGGCATATTCATATGTTACTTTTAATGACCAAGCCAGGTCGCTTCTGAAAAATAAGTCAATACCTCAGTGGGCTATGCCTGGCAGGATGGGGATGATTTAGTATTTGTATGTGTTTGGGTGATTTGTTTACATTTCTTGTATTTTGCAATACTATCTTGTTTTTGTACTGTTTGTTGTTGTAACGTTCCTACCCACCTTTACTGGACATCTGTAAAAAATTAGCTTTATAGCTCATTAGATTCGGCCAATATAAATAAATATTCTGATTGTGATAAGCTTAATTTTAAATGTGCACTGTAACCTGCTTTTTGTTACCTTTATTTCATTTAGATCCTAGTTCACCTTCATTAATTTCCCTACATATACATACATGTACTCTGTTGTGTTTTATGTTAATGCATTTATTTCCCAAATCCAATTTTCAAAAAATAAGATTTTAGTGTTGCTATGAATAGTCTTGTGAGAGCATATCTCCTTGCTTGATTCCTCATTTGAGTTGTGTTTTATACTTTCAAGTAACCACAAGACAGTTGATCCACCTTTAGAAACGGTTTTTATAATTTATATATATTCTTATTTAGACTCGTGAGAGCTCCATTCCATCAAAAGCCTTTTCATAGCCTACAAAAACAAAAGAAAAGTATATTCTTAGTTTTTTCGGTAAAGTCACGTTGAAGAGAAACAACAAAATAACAAAATATATATAAAACAATAAAAAATTCTCACGACGTTTCGACCATAACTCAAACGGTCATCATCAGGTGTGTCGGTTTGCATAAATTTATTTTGAAAACGGCATATTTATTTATATATATAAAAATAACGTTTGCGTCACGCGCAACGATGGCAGTTTGCCAGGACTAGTCCATCTATTTTTTGAAAAGAGGAGGGGGGAGACGAAATTTGTTTTTATGTAAGCTGTCTGAAAGGCACTGTAAGCGTGAACAATCAATCAAGAACTGAAATGATTTATCAAATCTTTCCAATGATTGCTAAGATAGAATCCATCTTCTCGGTTGAAATTGTCTCTGTGTTTGTATATGTGGATAGCCTCATGAACGAATCTCTCATGGAAGCCAGATGGCTTACAAAGAACCTCCGTCTTGGAAAAGTCAATGGCATGTGAGCCTACTGAATTAGAACAATGATCTGCTACGGCCGAGGTGTTGGTCCTACCGTGTTTAAGGTCTGCTTTATGTTCACGAATGCGGTCCGAGATATGGCGTTTGGTTTCTCCAATGTAACTACTACCACAGAGGCAACTTAGTTTGTAGACACCAGGGTATTGTATGTCCGGAATCACATCTTTTACAGACGGAACCAGATCACGGATTTTATGTAATGTGTTGAATCCGTGATCTGGTTCCGTCTGTAAAAGATGTGATTCCGGACATACAATACCCTGGTGTCTACAAACTAAGTTGCCTCTGTGGTAGTAGTTACATTGGAGAAACCAAACGCCATATCTCGGACCGCATTCGTGAACATAAAGCAGACCTTAAACACGGTAGGACCAACACCTCGGCCGTAGCAGATCATTGTTCTAATTCAGTAGGCTCACATGCCATTGACTTTTCCAAGACGGAGGTTCTTTGTAAGCCATCTGGCTTCCATGAGAGATTCGTTCATGAGGCTATCCACATATACAAACACAGAGACAATTTCAACCGAGAAGATGGATTCTATCTTAGCAATCATTGGAAAGATTTGATAAATCATTTCAGTTCTTGATTGATTGTTCACGCTTACAGTGCCTTTCAGACAGCTTACATAAAAACAAATTTCGTCTCCCCCCTCCTCTTTTCAAAAAATAGATGGACTAGTCCTGGCAAACTGCCATCGTTGCGCGTGACGCAAACGTTATTTTTATATATATAAATAAATATGCCGTTTTCAAAATAAATTTATGCAAACCGACACACCTGATGATGACCGTTTGAGTTATGGTCGAAACGTCGTGAGAATTTTTTTATTGTTTTATATATATTTTGTTATTTTGTTGTTTCTCTTCAACGTGACTTTACCGAAAAAACTAAGAATATGAATTACTGCAGTCACGAAAGCTTTAAATCAAAAAGAAAAGTATTTGATATTCATGTTTCACAGAATACAATTGATAGTATATATGGTTAATGGCGCAAGACCCTTTTATAAAACATGCTTGCTTTTGTACTTGCCTCACCTCTGAATTGGACATTATTCTGTTACTAATCGTCCCTGTGAATATTCCATATACGTGGGATTAGAGACTATTCGGTCTACAATTCTTCAAATCAATTTTTGTTATAAATTTTGAACAGAACAACGATTGAGTCATCATTCAACGATTGAGGTATTTAATTTACGTGCAAAGTTTGCTAAAATAAGTCTAAGTATTTGTTGTGATATCCAGCAGCTTGTTCCACTTATTTTATGATATTCCATGTGGTCCAGGATCTTTTTTTCTTTTTACATACTATGATGAGCAGTGGTCATCTCATCATGTGTGACATATGGAACAATCTCCTCATCTGAAATTTGTTTTGATTCCTGAGATAGTGATTTGCTTTTTCCATAAAGGCTTGTATAGAATTCCTCCATGAGTTGTATGATTGCTACTATCACGCATTCTAGTTTCATGTGGCCCTAAAAGGGCTATGATTTACAATTTATCAATCCTCAACTTCATTTTTTTCTGCTTACATGCTCCTGGTCCTTTTTATGGCATCTTCATTCGTTTTTGTGTTTTGTATACTTTCCAATTTATTTCCTCATTCTTTTTGATGGTTTAGGGGAGCCCTTTGTTTTCTTTGGCATTTTCATCTCTCCAATTTTCTTCAACATAGTTTTTGTGGTTTTTACCCATTTGTTATCCATCATTATCATCATCAACAATCATCAACCATTGTATATCCACAACTGAATGAAGGCCTCCCAATGCTGTCGCCATCCCTCACAGTTTTGCGATGCTATAATCCATCTCACTCATACATATGGCGGTCATCCTCTTGGGCATGTTCTCTCTTTTAGCTGCCTTTCTGTCATCAGTCTTGATCAGTCTTGTCCACCAGCCAACATCTCATATTTATGTATCCTACCTGCTCCTAATTTGTTTTGCCATGTCTCCAATTTTCTTTTTTTCTCTCCTAATCCATATACTTATCTTTATATTCCTTCGTGTAATTCCAGAATATTCTTCTTCAGGCACATAGATATTCTGTATACTGATTTCTCCCAATGGAAAGATTATAAATGGTTATCAGATGGTTATGTGTGACATGGGGCATTTCGCTGTGCTGATTAATATCTGATTAATTCAATTAATCTTCTTGTTATGAGACTTATCTCAAAACAGCTACTACAACTGTTGTAGACATGGAGTTTTACATAAAGTTAATAATGAAGAAAAGTGTGTGTGAGACAACACCACTTTGTCTCCAATAAACTCTATATGCTGCAACAAGTCTATTAAATTCTGAGGGGAAATGCTTAATGTTGTTTAAAAAAAGAGTACAGTATTTAAGTATATCATTGGAACCTCCTTTGCCGGTACCAAAATATGAGAATACAGTAGTTGTAGCTTTTTGAACTACTCAAATGCAGAATATGAGAATAGGTTTTCCCCTTTTTTCTGGCAACAAAACAGGTGTTAAGATGTTAAAACCTTAAACTGAAACCTTTTACAAGGAATCATGTCTGAATTAACCACAATACTTGTGGTCAGAATGCAAACAAAAAACATACTCTGATAATATATGCATTGTCTTTGAAACTGATTGGTCCACACAAGAGACAGCTTTCTTTTGAGCCTCGTCTCAACACAGCTGTTTTGTTGCCAGAAAAAAGGGGAAACCCTATTCTCATATTTTGGTACTGGCAAAGGAGGTCCCATGATGTAGCTGCTCACCCCGAGACATCATTACTCTGATAGTGAATTGTCTTTTAGCTGTCCGCCTTTTGGCGTCCTCTGGTCTAACACCGCTTTGAGACGAGGCTCAAAAGAAAGCTGTCTCTCATGCAGACATGATTCCTTGTTAAAGGTTTCAGTTCGGTGTTTTAACATCTTAACACCTGTTTTGTTGTCAGATAAAAGGGGAAAAGCTATTCTCAGTATTTTATTATGTTTCTCATATTAGAATGCAGTTGACCCTCTGTGTAGTGATCTTAAATTGATGGGACAATTTTTTGTTGTACAAATGGTTGTTATAATTTAAAGTTTGTGCTGCACGTGCAGATGTAAATTGACTTTGACGTGTTAACCAGGTAGTTCATGGCTGAAATGAAGTCCAATTTGATAACAAGCTAAGCAGCGTTGTGTTTGTGCTGTGAAGCATTCATGCACATGGATCCATTCGAATTAATTGCAGCTATTATGTTGATTGGTCAGCCAGCATTCATGTGGCCTTAACTATTTTGCAGCGGCATGGAGTGGTTAATCATCCTGGATTTCAAAGTAATCAGATAAATACGCAAATAAACATATCAACGCAAGTAAACATTTTGCTGTTTAGGAGCAGTGTATGTGGACTTTAAAAAAAAGTAAATTTTGTATTGCTATTAATGGAAACATTCACTTAAAAGTGCTGTAAACATAATAGTGAGTCGAATTTGTTCCGAGTGCAAACTATTGGGCAGTGAGTTGCTAACACAAGCCAGAGGCACGAAACATTAAAGTGCAATACTATTTATACAAACACTTTGAAGTTAAGTACAATGTTCATTTAACGATAACACAGCGGTCACTGCAATAATTTACAAAGAGACGCAGCTTTCTCTTGTTACTTGTGGGTTAACGTGGAGAGAGAGAGAGAATCTCCCAAATTCTGTGGAGTTACCATAGCAACTGCTTCTAAGGTCACTGTAGATCTACAAAGGAATTTCAAGTATCTGTGCTCGTAATTTTTGTAGGTGATTGTGCAAAGGCACTTGCTTCAGGTCTTTGTTTTTTTCTGCATTACTTTACTCACTGTGCCATCACCGCCATCTGAACTGTGCCTATTTTTACTCAGCGTTCACAAGTGTGCCGGAGATTTGAGTTGTCATTATGAAACACCTTTCACAGCGTTCATAAATGTTGAGTACTGAGTTCACCGCGTGTCTCCAAAGCACTTCTGCCATGATATAAGACAAACGTTTGCTTCAAATGCTGCTTTATTCTATTCGTCCAATGACGTCGCCGAAATTGTGTAAGTCCAGTGGTAACAACAACAACAATTAATAATGAATTTACAGCCTTTTTTGCCAAGCCCCTGCCAGATGAAGGTCTCGCCACGCTGATGCCAGATGCGATGGGGCCGTGTTTGGCCATGCTTCATCACGCACACAGTGCGGGACTGGTGAAGGAGGGGCCCAGGAGCTGTTCATCTCTCACTGGGTCAGGAATTAAACTCAGATTGCCGGGCTCATAGCGGAGTGCGTGAAATACCGAGTCGAAACGGTTTAAACGGATACAAAATAATGATGTAAGTTTTATTCTAACTCTGTGATTACTTTAGCCTATTTTGCCAGTGTGAAGGTACACATTGAATATCTATGCACTGCTTACTCATGCTCACACAGCATATTTACATACGTTTTCATAATAAGAATGTTGTACTGTATTACATATGTTCTTTTGCTGTTCACACGTCCCTATACTGGTGGTATTTTATAAGATTTCTCTGAGCAGAATTTATTTTAGGAAGGAAATTGTGGTCCAGTTTTGTCTTTCTGTGTCTCATCAGCTCGTAAACCTAACGCTGCTGGATTACCATATGTTATTGACAACAAGACTCCATAAACACGATGGGACCCTGTTAATGCTTCACTTTTCCCCCCGTGTCCCACACTCAGCTTCCCATTTCTAGCCCCCCCCCCCCAGCCTCACTCAGCCCCCCCTCTCTCTCTCCCCCCTTGCCCCCCCCTTTCTTACCTATATAACCTCTTGCCACGGCAGCTGTCTCGCCTACTTCGACATTTTCTTGCTGTGGTTGTTCCACCTGATGAAGATTGCTTGTGTTGCGATTTGTTTTTATTTTATTTCTACCTACGTGACTTTGCCGAAAGAACCAAAGAGTATTCATACGTGGTATATGTATGACTTCTTGCAGGTGTAATAACCAGTGGAGTAATAGTACAGTGACCCAAGTTTGATTCCCAATCATGGCCAACACCAGTGATGATTATCTAAACCGGTTCCGGGTCTCCCCAAGGTCGACTCAGCCTCGAATGAGTACCTGGTGCAGTGTGTAAAAACACCAACACTGGGGAGACAAAGGCAGCCAGGCGTGTTGTTGTTCACCCACCGCCTTGTGTGCCATGCCGGTCTTCATCGGTGCTTGCTAACAGTGCTTTCCCCAAAAGTCTGTTCAAGGCTATATGGGGTATCTTTGTTTTGTTTATAATGAACATAAACTAGACACAGACTGATTCATAGTGGCATTAAAGATCAAGTGACGTCATTTGAAAATAGGAGACCATTGTGTGCTGGTGTCACGGTCCAAATGTATAAAATTACCTGCAAAATATAAAATTTGTATATGTAACTTAAAGCTTTCGTGACTGCAGGAATTCATATTCTTTGGGCCTTTCGGTAAAGCCACGTAGATAGAAAAAATAAAAATCTAAATCACGACGTTTCGATCGCAACACAAGCAATCGTCTTCGATCTACGTGGCTTTACCGAAAGACCCAAAGAATTTGAATATATTTATAGCAATCATCGCCCCCTACTACGAAGCAACTTAAGATTCTCTGTTGAAACATAGCGCATTGTTCATAGTCTTTCCCTGAAAAAATGTCGAGGATACCAAGAGTACTAATGATAAATTATTATAATGATAAAGCTGACCTTTTTATCTGTATCGTCAAGAACTGAGCCTCTCCATGCTACGTGGGTGCTTATTTATCAGAATCTTTTTTTTTATCTCAATCAGCAATTCTTTTTTGCTGTTTGTTCACATTGAAGAATTCTATGAAATGTGTTTAAGTTTAGTTTTCTATTTGGCCATGTGCTCCATTTGGGTTGGCCAGGGATGGTGCCATGTCATCATGTCAAGGGATACATTCACTGGTGGTTGCATACCACTGTTCAAATCCAGGCTCAAGACTTTCCATTGTATCTCTGCCTATGACTGACCGCCTGTCTCTCTAAAATAAACATGCCTACCGTTTCTCTAGAGCGTCTTGAGGTGTGCTTGCATTATATTCAATATAAATCCACTTTGTATTGCATGATTGTTATACTTATGCTCCCATGGGGATGGCATGCAATGGCTCTCCTATAACAACAGCACCATGTGAAGAATCGTATGTTTTGTAGACTCTTTTGACACCAAAAAAATGTTCGGTAGGTGCAGCTCTGAAATGTCTTTCTCATGCCACTGCTTGTGGAACGGCGTCCACTAAAGGGGGCTTTATAAGGCCCCTCTACGAGGTATTTTGGTCTACTCTTCTAAGCTAGCTAGTTGGGGGAGTGCCCACACTCTATCCCACCACACATAACCTGCTTATCGACTGTCTATGGTGTACCCATTTATACCGCTGGGTGAACATATGTGGGGGGGGGGGGGATTTAAAACACTTTCCCATTGTCTCAATTTCCATGAATTTAATGTAAACAAGCCCATGCTATGGATGGGGAGAATCATTTTTCTAAACTGCAATCTTTAATGAAACATGCGTGTCAAAAGCAAATGTATGGATCATGCTGCTGGGATTTTTCTTCATTTAAAAAATCATCAAATGGCAGTCAAACCGTGGAGCTACCAGGCCCTGTATCAGGTTTAATTAGCACCACTGATTAACCTCACTTCAGTACTTTCTTAGTTTGTTTTACAGGATTATGCAAAAATATTTAATGCACCTTTAGAAATTTCACTGTAATACATTGTCCATTTTCGTTTCATTATTATCATTAGTCATGAGCTATCCACTGCTGGATGAAGGCCTCTCCAAGCGTCGACGTGTTGTGATGTAACATCTAACTCCTACACACGAGCTGATTCACTGCTTGCCCTCAGCAGTCCTCTCGTGCGTCCCTCCTTTGGCTATGCTCTATCGTCAATCTCGACTATCTGCCATCATCCTTCGAATGACGTGTCATGCCTAAGCACACTTGAAAGTGTTTTTCTTAACAGTTTGAACTATGTCAGTAAACTGCGTATGTTTTCAAATACCCGTGTTCGGTGTCCCTCTCACCATATCTTAATGTAAATACAAACATACATCTCTCCGTGTTTCTTTTGTGGAATTTTATTCCATTTAATTTTCCAATGCCAATAATTGTGATCTATGTCAAAGCAGGTGACATACACTGATTAAAAACGTTCATCCTTAAGCACATTGGTAAACCATTCCATATCATATCATATATATGATTCAGTAACTGTCATACTCTATAGCAGAGATGAATGAGGTGGGAGGGTTAATGTGGTGGGGGTGGAAGGGTGAAACATGCTTAAATGTTTATGCCATTTCCAAAGTGATCCCACGAAGCCAAGTTCAATCTTATTGTAATGCATCGTGTGTAGCCTTTTGAGGTTGAGCAGTACATTTGCGTATGGACCAAAATGACATCTCGTATTGACCTGAATTACATCTCGGAACAATTAAATATTGCTGCTTACATTCATGGAAATTGATTTTCTCTTTCGTAATGAAAGTGATATTAACCATGGAAGAAATTCTGCTCTGCAAATGAATAAAAGTAAGAAATTAAAGCGGTAGCTGACATGACGCTTTGCCAGGTCACACATTTTGAGAACTGTGGTTATTCTGGAATCATGTTAAAAATCTGCATTGGAACTGAAATCCTCAGCAAAAAAAAACATTAAAAACAGAAAGCCACCATAACTAAAAGCTGACAAAAAGTCTGCACAAGCCAAATCCACCATCTTAAAAAAAATCCATTGTGAAAAAAACACCGATTATCGCTTTGTTAGAGTATTGGCTGATGCCACCATAGTGTAATGCTTAGCACACTGGACTTGCAGTCTACATGGTACACCACAATTAGTCAATCAGCAGGTCACACGTGGTGGGGTGAAGTGTGACTAATTGCACCTTATTCAAGACGCATGGCCAGAGTGGAAGGATAGGCCAAATACCCTCGACGAGCACTCTCTAACACTCCTAGTGGAGGCCCTTTTGCCAGCTGTGGTGAGCAATCAATTGCCAGGCTGAACCTTTTACAGTAAAGGCTATCGCTTGGCAGACACGCATTTAAGGCAAGGGTTTCTCTTAAACTGATTAACAATGCCATTTGTACATGTCCTGTTGTCTGTTGTGTTTCCGGGGTGACTTGCTGGGGCAGGTTACCACTTTGCAGTGTGTGACAAGTTAGACATGGGATTGGGCTTCTGCGTGGGAGGATGCATGGGTGCAGTATATGGGAAGACAAGGAGGGGGGGGGGGGCATGGAGGAGGGAGCACAGTCGCTGGGCTGCTTTGTGGACTTATTGGCATGGACGACAAGCCACACCTAAAACCCCAAGGGAAATCGTAGCCGGCGTGACAGAGTACATTGAACTGTATTTTCACATTTTGCTGCGCATGGGTTTTCTTTCTTATTCATCTTTGATGGCATTACCCGCGCGTCCATGTGCACTTTGGTTTCAGTGGACATGATTCAGGCTCAGGGTGCCCTACCCCAGAGTGGATATCGGTACACATCACAAAATCATCGCACGATGTGCTTACGAAATAATGTTACGTAAATTACTGCGTTTTCTTTGCATAGTGCTTTTTTTTTGTAAATCTCCAAAAGCTTCTTTTCATGAAGGTCAAGGTTGTGTTCACTGCTTTATTACATTACTGTCTGCATTGAAGTGAATTTATGTGGATATGTTGATGCATAAAATAGTACATGGGTTAATGATCAAGGGAAATTGTGTGACATCACAAATACTGAGCTAAATTAGAAGATGTATCGGGAGTAGAAACATCAGTTGGGTGAAATTGCAAGGGAGGGAGGAAATGTGCCAAGGAGGCGATAAAAGAGAATATGAGGGATCAGTTTAACACGGAGGCTGGGCAGTGACTTAGATTAGAGAATGCATTCTTTAATTAAAATGTAGCTTTGTTGAATCATATATAAACTAAAAGTTTAAATTGGTATCCAACTAAACATCTGTTTGCATACATTCTCAGCAGTTGTGAATATCATTCATTCATGTTATAGGTTATGAATTTGGAAAGCACATAAAAAAAAACAGCATAAGATCGTGTGTCGCTGTATATTTCAAGAGCTGAAAATTACCTGCCATGGAGAATGTAAAAATGTTGTGCTGGGTATGAATAGAAGTGTGACTCACAAACTGTGTCTACTTGGGTGCATATTTCTATGATAATTTGAATGTGGGTCTAGGTGTAAATGTGTCAAAATCGCCTTAAACATACCACTTTAGACGAGCATATTCAGTGAAAACTGTGGCCTGTGGTGTGTAAAGCTGTTTTTGTTTGAGGAAATCCACTCCTGTCAGAATTATCTCTGGCTGTGTCATCATGACACAACATTCACCGGCTTATTAAATAACCAAAACTATGAGCTATGCAGCCAAGGCATGTGATGTGACAGCTCTCGTGATTAAAGGCTACGAGATTTGATGCAATAATCTGGAAAAATGCCCTTTTTGGGATTAAACAAAAACTTTTTGTAATACTGTAGTATTTTGTCTACTCTATTCTTGCCTGTTAATTAAAAATATCATAATTTTTGAAGTGGTTTGCACACTGCAAATATGAATCAGGTCAAATGATGATGATTTCCAGCCATGGCTAATAGCAGTGGTGAAGTGAGTCCTGGTCCCCTTTCCTTATCAACCTGCACTTACCCAAATTGATAAGAGTATGGCCAAACAATCCCCACGACTGACACGACGTAGGGAGGCCTTCATCCAGCAGTGGATAGATAAAAGTCTGCAAATTGTAACTATATAATTCTTGAATAGTGTACTGTATGATACGTATAGTTCGTCTTTATTAGAATGTATACCATTATTTCACTGTGTAGAGTGTATACAGTATGCTTTAGAGGTGTATGCATACCCACCGCAAGTGTAAATGGTTATTGAATTACTACATTTATATTTAGCCAGCTGACATTAAGGAGTGTGTGTGTCTGTGTGTATACCCCAATACTTCGTGGACCGGTCGTGTCACAAGGACACGGTTGATAACAATGCATAGTTGCATCCGGTTGGCAATACTGGAGCACCAATTATTAGGGGCTGTACACTGCATTATTTACATGTCAGAATTTGAACCGGAATCTTCATTTAGACCTGAGGTAATCTCCTGGACATGATGTCCTTCTGGACACGTGAATGGTAACGGTAGGGGAATATAAAAAGCGAATCTCGGGGAGCCAGGCGAGAAGTGGAAATGGGCTCCTGCAGCGTCGTCTGCTGTCAGCATTTGTCGACTCTCCACCAAAGCAGAGCGTGCCCGTTGCAAACAGATCCCTTTTCAAACGGAGTTCCTGCCACGCATCTGCGACGAACATTACTGATAGGGGCCGTCCATAAATGACATGACGTCACGCGATTTTGGACGATTTTTGACCCCCCCCCCCCCACAAAAAGTCAGACCCCCCCCTCAAATATGACGTCACAAAGCTCTGCCCCCCCCCCCCCCAAAAAAAATCTTCAAATCGCTTTAAACTATTGTCATTGTAGTGCGTATTTAATGTGCCGCTGCACTCTGATGTAGGAGAAAACATTTATGAAAAAGTCTATTTAATTAAGTAGAACGTGTTGTCTATATTTATTTAAAGTTGCGCATTTTTATGTGACGTCACATTTCTCAACCCCCCCCCCTCGTCACACATCGTCACAAATGTCTGACCCCTCCCCCCAAAGGTGCGTGACGTAATTTATGGACGGCCCCATAGAGCCAAGCGGTGCTTGCTGCTCTGCATAGCTGGTGCAGTTATGTGGCATTACCTCGTTATCCATGGAAGCTGCTATGCCTGCATAGCTTTTACTGGAGCGTCTCCTATTGCATTTCCAACTCTACTCCCCTACATTCCAGCTCCCTTAGTCTCCCTTTAGATCTCTTCTGATTGTCATCACGTGTGCCTGTTTTGCATTTTTTGTGATTCTGTACTCTGATCCTGGTGACTCGTGTTTGGGTCCTGGTCTTGGCTTCTACGAGTAGTTTTTATTTGTTTCCTTCTAGGTTATCTCAGACGGATTTTTTTAAATCAACCGCCAAATTCATTATACCAACAACGGCACTTTGGAGGCGTAGGCAGGCCGGCTTGATGCTGTCCCCCATATGCATCATAAAATAAAAGGTGCAGCCCTGCAATTTCTTGCACACACCACTGGTGGCAGAAGTGCCTCCACTAGAGGGAGCTCAATAGAGCCCCTCTATAATAGAGTTTTTTTTGGGTTGGATCGCGTAAATATAGGTGTGTGGGTAAACCCACCACCACCCGACACAGCCGATTAGTAAGCTTTGTCATGTAAAAAAAACACCCGTGCCAATTCGTTTATAGTTCAGCACAACGGTGTGTTGGAGAGTTTACCCACAACATTTGCAATTCGAGCACGACGTTTCGCCGGTAATTACAACCAGCCTCATCAGGCAACAGCCCCTCTAAATCTGAGCCTACTATTCCAGACTTGGGCCCAGATCTCTTGGAAGAGGTGGGAGTATGTATCCACCCTTCACGCACGCCACGTGCGTGCTCCCACCGGACTTCACTGTGCTGTGCTCATTTACGCTGCTGGGCGGACAAAGACGTTGCAGGGGGGGGGGGATTTTTAGAAACTTGGGACACTGTTTCAATCGCCAGGCCAAAGGAGATCGTATAAAACCGGTGACCTGGATTATATGTCCCGTGGTGTTTCCAACCTTTACACCTTAGCAGCTTACAGCATTTGTTGGCTCGCTGTACTATGTGTCAGGTATACAGTGCCTATTTAAAAATGTAATTAAGTTTGGTTTTTAAAAATGTGATATTCTTAAAACCTTATTCTCAATATCAAATACTACAACGTGTAATTAAAATGGCATCGGTTTGTAAAAAAATAAAATATATAACTCTCGGTATGTGATTTGTGATAGGGGAAATGTGGTGTTTTTGTGTTATCACCAGCATGTGAAGCCACTTCTTTTATATATACAAAAAAAACTTCAAGCTGCTGATGTGACAGATAATGTTGGTATGTGGGAAGCAGCATGAAGTCGGCAGGTAGATGAGAAGAGAAGCGACGATTGCTTGGTCGCGCTTCAGCAGTGGCATATATATCTGCTTGAAGATATCACCAACAGATTCCTTTACAGAGGGCCCGTACTCGAATTCGAAAACATGCATACCTACAAAGAACTTTGATTTTGAGATAGAAAATACAGCTTGTTCCAATGCAACACTACTTTAAAAAAAAAGTCTTGCATTCAAACAAGTGTCGTGCCGTGCAACACTTCAGTTATAATTATTATTGGGTACCAGTGTTATAATTAACTTGGTCCATTTCAACAGTTATTGTATAAATGTAACATGAATTTGCTACGTTATTTTAACCACATGGTTTGAATATTGTGCATTATTCGATTTTATTCAGTACCAGTGCCAACAAACTGAGATAGAAAGCCTTTTGGTAAAATAAAAAAGTCCAACACTTTAAAAAATACATTTATAAATTTGGCTCTGAAATATGATTGTCATCACTTACCTTCAGTCCATAAATGGGGTTCCCCTTTATTGTTATAAAACATATCTTTAAACTAAAGATAACGATTTATGCTTGCCCAGGTATGTAGAAAATTAATGTTGGTTCAGATTAGTTATATTTAATTTAGGCGCTTTGATGGCAAACAAACATTGGCACCTCTCTTATGATAATGCATACTCTTTATTTGAATAATAATAAGGCGATTCTACCATGAGAGTGGCATTTGCACCTTTGACCAGTAACAACGTTGTAAAGTCCAAGTAACGGTTATTCTTACAGAGGTGACCAGAAACAAAGTTGTAAAGTTTGGCCTTTCTTTCCCATGTGGTAAACAGAGCACAATGTTGTGCTTCTGGTAATCGGGCTTCATGTGGTTTATAAAAATAATTATACAGTATGTGTTTGGGACAAAAAATATTGTTTTCTGATTTACCCCATGTAACACTGTTGACGCTTAATAGAGTATCCGCTGTACCCAAATACAAGTGAGATTTACATTGCTCAGACACGTGCCTGCATGCGTTTTCGTGTCTTCTACCTTGATAAGGTCACATGCTGAAAGTCATGTGATTTGTGGGATAATCATTATTCTACTGGGAGAGTTCTCCTCAGTTGCTGGGTTGACAGTATAATGATTAATAATAATGTACTGACTTATCCAAGACAGCAGATTTAGGTACAATATTAAATATATAAATTTATGTTCATATATTGTATTAAGGTATACTCTACAGTACTGTAGTTGAAAAACCAAAATAAAACAACGTTTTCCTATTATACACTGAGGGTATGTATCAATTAATTAGGGTTCAGTGAATATATTTTTTGCCTAAAGGAAACAATATAATAATAATTATTAGGTACATTGCCATATGCTGCATTTTGCTTAAAACAAGCATGATTTTCACTGCCTATAAGTATATGTTTTCTCGAGCGCGTGAATTTGAATTACATACTACTTTGTGGTGGATCGATTACTTTACAATATTTTGAGCAAAATTAGGTGTTTAATACAAAACAGAGCAAAGGGACACCAAGGCACTACAGTACTTACGTTGACCCGTGACAAGCATGGCCTATACTATTAGACTATCATCTTATACAGTGAGGGAAAAAAGTATTTGATCCCCTGCTGATTTCGTACGTTTGCCCACTGACAAAGAAATTATCAGCCTATAATTTTAATGGTGGGTTTATTTGAACAGTGAGAGACAGAATAACAACAAAAAAATTCGGAAAAACGCATGTCAAAAATGTTATAAATTGATTTGCATTTTAATGAGGGAAATAAGTATTTGACCCCTCTGCAAAACATGACTTAGTACTTGTTGGCAAAACCCTTGTTGGCAATCACAGAGGTCAGACGTTTCTTGTAGTTGGCCACCAGGTTTGCACACATCTCAGGAGGGATTTTGTCCCACTCCTCTTTGCAGATCTTCTCCAAGTCATTAAGGTTTCGAGGCTGACGTTTGGCAACTCGAACCTTCAGCTCCCTCCACAGATTTTTTATGGGATTAAGGTCTGGAGACTGGCTAGGCCACTCCAGGACCTTAATGTGCTTCTTCTTGAGCCACTCCTTTGTTGCCTTGGCCGTGTGTTTTGGGTCATTGTCATGCTGGAATCCCCATCCACGACCCATTTTCAATGTCCTGGATGAGGGAAGGAGGTTCTCACCCAAGATTTGACGGTACATGGCCCCGTCCATCGTCCCTTTGATGCGGTGAAGTTGTCCTGTCCCCTTAGAAAAACACCCCCCAAAGCATAATGTTTCCACCTCCATTTTGGACGGTGGGGATGGTGTTCTTGGGGTCATAGGCAGCATTCCTCCTCCTCCTCCAAATACGGCGAGTTGAGTTGATGCCAAAGAGCTCCATTTGGTCTCATCTGACCACAACACTTTCACCCAGTTGTCCTCTGAATCATTCAGATGTTCATTGGCAAACTTCAAACGGGTATGTATATGTGCTTTCTTGAGCAGGGGGACCTTGCGGGCGCTGCAGAATTTCAGTCCATCACGGCGTAGTGTGTTACCAATTGTTTTCTTGGTGACTATGGTTCCAGCTGCCTTGAGATCATTGACAAGATCCTCCCGTGTAGTTCTGGGCTGATTCCTCACCGTTCTCATGATCATTGCAACTCCGCGAGGTGAAATCTTGCATGGAGCCCCAGGGCGAGGGAGATTGACAGTTATTTTGTGTTTCTTACATTTGCGAATAATCGCACCAACTGTTGTCACCTTCTCACCAAGCTGCTTGGCAATGGTCGTATAGCCCATTCCAGCCTTGTGTAGGTCTACAGTCTTGTCCCTGATATCCTTGGAGAGCTCTTTGGTCTTGGCCATGGTGGAGAGTTTGGAATCTGATTGATTGCTTCTGTGGACAGGTGTCTTTTATACAGGTAACAAGCTGAGATTAGGAGCACTCCCTTTAAGAGTGTGCTCCAAATCTCAGCTCGTTACCTGTATAAAAGACACCTGGGAGCCAGAATTCTTTCTGATTGAGAGGGGGTCAAATACGTATTTCCCTCATTAAAATGCAAATCAATTTATAACATTTTTGACATGCGTTTTTCTGGATTGTTTTGTTTTTATTCTGTCTCTCACTGTTCAAATAACCCTACCATTAAAATTATAGACTGATCATTTCTTTTTGTGGGCAAACGTACAAAATCAGCAGGGGATCAAATACTTTTTTTCCCTCACTGTATATGTATATCTTACACAACACTTTCATTATACGTTAAAGCCGCATACTGCTGTACTTTGCAGAAGACCGATTATAAAAAGGCGTTTGCCTAAATGTTTTCAGCATTGTATTATTACTCTTGTTTACCCAAGAAAGCCTCACTGGGTCTCAATACTCTTTTTGCGGAGGGTTCTGCCAAGTTTTTGACGTTGCCATGTGCAATCCCCATTGAGTACATTAATTTGAAGGTAATATTTCAGCATTGGGATGGTTGGCCAATAACAGTTACATTATATTGGGGGGGGGAGGGATTAGCAATGGGTGGAAACCAGAGAACCCGGAGCAAACAGATGCAGAACTAGGAGGAGAACATTCAAATTCCACAAATAAATGCATTGAACCCAGGACCGTTTTTGTCATGAGGCACAAGTATTAATGTGCGACCCTGCCACCCCATTAATTTAATGAGAAAATGTCTGTTCTGTATTTAACATTTTTTTGTTTACACGATTTGATGTCAATTTATATTATATTTTTATTATCGAGGCGCATTCAAGATTGTCACCATTTTTGCTGAAATGCGTTAAGGAAATTTTCAAATGTCATCAGGACCTTGATAAATGTAAAAAAATGCTTCATCAGAGTCACGAGCCTTGAAGTTTTTAATCAACTAGTTTTTAATAGACTGAAATCTTTGATAATTGTGTGCAAAGCCTTATTGAAAGTGACATTTTGGCAAATCATATACGGGTCACAAAGGGATCATGTGGAATTGTCGCAGCCTCAGTTAATTTGTACAGTATTCAAAGCCATCACCCCAGCCAATTAGGGAAGTCCCAGACAGAGGATGCCACATTAAAACCCCCAGAGCTCTGTGTTTCCCCCACATGAGACCATAGAAACGCGTTTGTAAAGAGACACTTATTTTTTGGGTGAAAATTAAAAATATATTTAATTAATAACCTTTTTTCAATCAACTACTGGAAGAAGGCCTCCTCATAAGAGTTGTGTGGAGTGGTGGTGCAGTAATTTGCATACGACCCTATGAACCCAGCAATGGATAACATCAGTAGTGAGTGATATTGGAACAGTCTTAACTGGTCAGTGTGAGTTGAAGTATGGTAAAATAAACCACGTGACTTAAAGGCAAGAGGAGGACTTCATCCAGTCGGGGGTTAACAAAGGGCTGTCAACACTGCAGTAAGTACAGTACATATTGACATGTTTTCTCTTTACCTCAAGAATGCAATGAACACCCGTGGATTAGCAATGTCTTACATATTATTTTAGAAAGTCGAGAGCGGTTGGAATGCACCCATAAGGTCAGCTTGTGAGTTATACTATTATATAGTGCTTTTATATTTTAATCAAATGAGATTGTATAGGTTTTAAGTGCAATAAAATGAAAATGATGACTTCTGTGAAAAAAATTTCATTACCTTAGAAATGTTGAAAATTGTTCTACAAAGATTGACATTTATCATCAAGGTTTTAATGCACTGAACATTGCCGTACAAGCACCGTTAAGCTGTAAAACAAATGTGCAATATTTTTCTTGATTTGCAAGATGATCATGAGATAGTGATTAATGATGGGTCATGCAGTACTTCCACGATGTTCTGCACACAGTATATTGAAATTCAAGGTGATTTGACTGAATTAGGGACGCCAAAGTAGACAATTAGCTCGGTGGAATGGTGGCACAGTGGACAGGTTGCTGAGCATTGAAACCAGTCACAGCTAGCACCATTGGCGAGTGATATATGAGTGGGTCCACCAGCATAGCTCAGTATGGTCAAGCAACCCACACATCCAACAGAGTGCAGGGACGTCTTTATCCAGCAGTGCATTGACTTAGGCCCTACTTTTTGTTTATTAACTGTTTTATTACTTTCAATATTTATATTTTATTCTTTCAGAATATATATTTAATTTTATTCTTTCAGAATAAAATACTCAATCGGAATGCTCCGATTCAGTGTCTTTCAGTGTCTTTCAAGCTGATAGTGGAGCTATAAAATAGTCACATATCTCACGGGCCTTGCTATCATCAAGACAACTGAAGCAATTGACCTGCTACCATGTCAGTAAAATTGCAACAAAGTATCTTATCTACCACTGAGATTGAAGAAGAGTCGAGGCTGTTTGTAACAGCAATCGCTCCCTGTCGGGTTTTGTATTGTCCAATTCCAACTGAGGAAATGTACTTATCACTTATGTTGGTTACATGTGTCAGTCAGGAGTTTTCTGTGTTAGTAGACAATCCAAAATGTTGCTCAGTGTTGTGCTAACAAAACAATTTCATAATCAAAATGCGGCAGCTAAGTGGTATACATACTATGATCATTCGGGAAATGTAATTTGCTGTTCACACTTGCACCTCAATCCCAAAGTGTCAGTGTTGTGTTTTCAAAAAGCAACACATCTTCGCTTGGAGGGGTATGCCGAGTGATTGGACCTCTTGAGGGCCTGTAATGCATAGAATTGGCCTTTGTGAGGCAGAGGCTACCATGTCAAGGATGAAACAAATTTCTCTGAATAAATCTGTGTACTTTTTTCAGTCAGACACTCCCAAATGTGCATTCTGACCTTTCATTGTATATGTATGTGGGAGGGTTGTTAAAGCATGTTTAGAGACTGGCCCTTTTCCCACTTTTCCATACTCAGATTTCCAATTAATAGTAATACTTCTATACCGTCTTAGCATTTTTTCCCATGAAATGATGACTCTTTGACCAATTTAATCTGCTATATTTGCATACAATAAATATACGCGTATATTCAATGTATTTTAAATATATTAATATGCTGCTGATACCTTATTTAAAGCATTTTTTATGAGCCCTCATGGAGAGAGGGAGCAATATGGGAATAACACCTTGATTTTACAATTAATTTACTCACTGACACGACCTCTTTGGCCTGAGGCAGAATCATTGAGGATTTTTTTTTAAATTAAGCCATTAAATGTACAATTTTAATCGTAGCTTGTTTAAGTTACGAAAATACGAATATGTGATTCATTTGTTAGGCTTGCAAACGTGGTGAGAAAAAAAACATAATCGCGAACTTTACACTTGGCTTGAGTCATTTTGTGGGGTTCTCACATTTTATTATAATCATTAAACTGACGTGCCTAATATCCGTGAAATGTTCGGTGAATACCAAACACCTGGGTTTATAGCTTCGTCAACAAACAGCACATCTTGCTCTCTCCCACTGCACCGAACACAGTCAATGTGTCACCTTTCATTTTCTCTCCTTTGTCCTGACATTGCTGAGGCCGAGCTACTGAATGCACCACCCCATCTAACCCTCCCCCCTCCCCACTGATGAAGCCATCTGTTACTTAGTACAACGAAAATGAAGGCCTGTCTGTCAGCCGCGTCAGTATTGACATTCCTGCAGTGCTGTGAACGGAGGAGCTAAACTGGAGGGGGGTGGAAGAGTGGTTGCTTTGGGGGTGGGGAATTTGTGGATGTGCTGTGGGCAAGAGAGGGTCCTTGCATTCCTATCTAAGTAACCAGCACTCCCCCCCCAGTACGGATCTGAAAGTCGCTACCTTGTAAATTTAGACAAAAAATGTGCGATACTGCTTTGGCAGTGATGCACAAACACAAATAACACAAACTCAATACATGCGTCAACAGCACTGGCTTAAAATGAAAAACAAATAGGAAGGTTTCGGGCAAAGGCACATCTTCATAGCAGAGATAACTATTTCAAATTAAGTACTGTATTATTTACTCGGCGATTTTGGCCTCTGTCTCTCTGCTACGAAGAAGGACCATTGCCCAACATATCGTGTGTATTTTTGTGTTACCTTTTAAGGCACATGTGTTATTGACACACGTGTTGAGTTTGCTTTACTTTGCAACGTGGTGCCAATTGTCGTGGCCGAAACGTGCGTACAACACGACTCGACTTTCACCCTTCTTTTTTAGCGCGCAGTAAATAAAACGGTGTCCGGCGCTGAGTAGCACCACGACTTTGTTAACACGGAGATACCTTGCCCAGTGCGGCTTCATCGAACGCCGGTTTTGACTCGATGCGGTTTAACCCGACGAGGTTTGGGCTAGACGTGGTTTAACCTGACGAGGTCTGCTCTGTTTGGGCTAGACGAGGTTTAACCTGACGAGGTTTGGGCTAGACGTGGTTTAACCTGACGAGGTTTGTTCTGTTTGGGCTAGACGAGGTTTAACCTGACGAGGTTTGGGCTAGACGTGGTTTAACCTGACGAGGTTTGTTCTGTTTGGGCTAGACGAGGTTTAACCTGACGAGGTTTGTTCTGTTTGAGCTAGACGAGGTTTAATCTGACGAGGTTTGTTCTGTTTGGGCTAGACGAGGTTTAACCTGACGAGGTTTGCTCTGTTTGGGCTAGACGTGGGTTAACCTGACGAGGTTTGGGCTAGACGAGGTTTAACCTGACGAGGTTTGTTCTGTTTGTGATAGACGAGGTTTAACCTGACGAGGTTTGCTCTGGGCTAGACGAGGTTTAACCTGACGAGGTTTGCTCTGTTTGAGCTAGACGAGGTTTAACCTGACGAGGTTTGGGCTAGACGAGGTTTAACCTGACGAGGTTTGTTCTGTTTGGGCTAGACGTGGTTTAACCTGACGAGGTTTGGGCTAGACGAGGTTTAACCTGACGAGGTTTGCTCTGTTTGGGCTAGACGAGGTTTAACCTGACGAGGTTTGAGCTAGACGAGGTTTAACCTGACGAGGTTTGCTCTGTTTGGGCTAGACGTGGTTTAACCTGACGAGGTTTGCTCTGTTTGGGCTAGACGAGGTTTAACTTGACGAGGTTTGAGCTAGACGAGGTTTAACCTGACGAGGTTTGCTCTGTTTGGGCTAGACGAGGTTTAACCTGATGAGGTTTGTTCTGTTTGGGCTAGACGAGGTTTAACCTGACGAGGTTTGCTCTGTTTGGGCTAGACGAGGTTTAACCTGACGAGGTTTGCTCTGTTTGGGCTAGACGAGGTTTAACCTGACGAGGTTTGTTCTGTTTGGGCTAGACGAGGTTTAACCTGACGAGGTTTGTTCTGTTTGAGCTAGACGTGGTTTAACCTGACGAGGTTTGCTCTGGGCTAGACGAGGTTTAACCTGACGAGGTTTGCTCTGTTTGGGCTAGACGAGGTTTAACCTGACGAGGTTTGAGCTAGACGTGGTTTAACCTGATGAGGTTTGGGCTAGACGTGGTTTAACCTGACGAGGTTTGGGCTAGACGAGGTTTAACCTGACGAGGTTTGTTCTGTTTGAGCTAGACGAGGTTTAACCTGACGAGGTTTGCTCTGTTTGGGCTAGACGAGGTTTAACCTGACGAGGTTTGGGCTAGACGAGGTTTAACCTGACGAGGTTTGTTCTGTTTGGGCTAGACGAGGTTTAACCTGACGAGGTTTGCTCTGTTTGGGCTAGACGAGGTTTAACCTGACGAGGTTTGCTCTGTTTGGGCTAGACGAGGTTTAACCTAACGAGGTTTGTTCTGTTTGGGCTAGACGAGGTTTAACCTGACGAGGTTTGTTCTGTTTGAGCTAGACGTGGTTTAACCTGACGAGGTTTGCTCTGGGCTAGACGAGGTTTAACCTGACGAGGTTTGCTCTGTTTGGGCTAGACGAGGTTTAACCTGACGAGGTTTGAGCTAGACGTGGTTTAACCTGATGAGGTTTGGGCTAGACGTGGTTTAACCTGACGAGGTTTGGGCTAGACGAGGTTTAACCTGACGAGGTTTGTTCTGTTTGAGCTAGACGAGGTTTAACCTGACGAGGTTTGCTCTGTTTGGGCTAGACGAGGTTTAACCTGACGAGGTTTGGGCTAGACGAGGTTTAACCTGACGAGGTTTGTTCTGTTTGAGCTAGACGAGGTTTAACCTGACGAGGTTTGCTCTGTTTGGGCTAGACGAGGTTTAACCTGACGAGGTTTGTTCTGTTTGAGCTAAACGAGATTTAACCTGACGAGGTTTGCTCTGTTTGGGCTAGACGAGGTTTAACCTGACGAGGTTTGGGCTAGACGACGTTTAACCTGACGAGGTTTGTTCTGTTTGAGCTAGACGAGGTTTAACCTGACGAGGTTTGCTCTGTTTGGGCTAGACGAGGTTTAACCTGACGCGGTTTGCTCTGTTTGGCTAGACGAGGTTTAACCTGATGAGGTTTGGGCTAGACGTGGTTTAACCTGACGAGGTTTGTTCTGTTTGGGCTAGACGTGGTTTAACTTGACGAGGTTTGAGCTAGACGAGGTTTAACCTGACGAGGTTTGGGCTAGACGTGGTTTAACCTGACGAGGTTTGTTCTGTTTGAGCTAGACGAGGTTTAACTTGACGAGGTTTGCTCTGTTTGGGCTAGACGAGGTTTAACTTGACGAGGTTTGAGCTAGACGTGGTTTAACCTGACGAGGTTTGTTCTGTTTGAGCTAGACGAGGTTTAACTTGACGAGGTTTGAGCTAGACGAGGTTTAACTTGACGAGGTTTGCTCTGTTTAGGCTAGACGTGGTTTAACTTGACGAGGTTTGAGCTGGACGTGGTTTAACCTGACGAGGTTTGCTCTGTTTGGGCTAGACGAGGTTTAACCTGACGAGGTTTGCTCTGTTTGGGCTAAACGTGGTTTAACCTGACGAGGTTTGGGCTAGACGAGGTTTAACCTGACGAGGTTTGTTCTGTTTTAGCTAGACGAGGTTTAACCTGACGAGGTTTGCTCTGTTTGGGCTAGACGAGGTTTAACCTGACGAGGTTTGCTCTGTTTGGGCTAGACGTGGTTTAACCTGACGAGGTTTGGGCTAGACGAGGTTTAACCTGACGAGGTTTGCTCTGTTTGGGCTAGACGAGGTTTAACCTGACGAGGTTTGAGCTAGACGAGGTTTAACCTGACGAGGTTTGGGCTAGACGTGGTTTAACCTGACGAGGTTTGAGCTAGACGAGGTTTAACCTGACGAGGTTTGCTCTGTTTGGGCTAGACGAGGTTTAACCTGACGAGGTTTGGGCTAGACGAGGTTTAACCTGACGAGGTCTGCTCTGTTTGGGCTAGACGTGGTTTAACCTGACGAGGTTTGGGCTAGACGTGGTTTAACCTGACGAGGTTTGGGCTAGACGAGGTTTAACCTGACGAGGTTTGCTCTGTTTGGGCTAGACGAGGTTTAACCTGACGAGGTTTGCTCTGTTTGGGCTAGACGAGGTTTGACGCTGCAGAGACTCCTCTCAACCTCCCGAGCATAAAAGTTCCGTGTGAGAGTGTGGAATGAATTGACCAACAGAGCGATTTCGTTACCTCTCCTAGGTCGACTCGGCCTCAAATGAGTACCTGGTGCTGCGTAATATCGCCACTAGAGGCATACAAAGGCGGCCGTGCGTGGTGCTGGCCACTCACCCCCCTCTTGTGTGCGGTGCCGGCCTTCATAGGTGCTCGCTAACAGCACTTGCCCCAACAGTCTGTTAAGGCTACACGGGGGATCTTTGTCTTTGTTGTGTCTGTGTCGCTCACAGCACTTGCCCCAACAGTTTGTTAAGGCTACACGGGGGATCTTTGCCTTTGTTGTGGCTGTGTCGCTAACAGCACTTGCCCCAACAATCTGTTAAGGCTACACGGGGGATCTTTGTGTTTGTGTCGCTAACAGCACTTGCCCCAACAGTCTGTTAAGGCTACACGGGGGATCTTTGTCTTTGTTGTGTCTGTGTCGCTCACAGCACTTGCCCCAACAGTCTGTTAAGGCTACACGGGGGATCTTTGTCTTTGTTGTGGCTGTGTCGCTCACTGCACTTGCCTCAACAGTCTGTTAAGGCTACACGGGGGATCTTTGTCTTTGTTGTGTCTGTGTCGCTCACAGCACTTGCCCCAACAGTCTGTTAAGACTACACGGGGGATCTTTGTCTTTGTTGTGGCTGTGTCGCTAACAGCACTTGCCCCAACAGTCTGTTAAGGCTACACGGGGGATCTTTGTCTTTGTTGTGGCTGTGTCGCTCACTGCACTTGCCCCAACAGGCTGTTAAGGCTACACGGGGGATCTTTGTCTTTGTTGTGTCTGTGTCGCTCACAGCACTTGCCCCAACAGTCTGTTAAGGCTACACGGGGGATCTTTGTCTTTATTTTCCTTGTGTGTGTAATAATGTAACACAAAGGCGCGTTCACACTCTGCCGCATGCCTCTCGCCCTCCACTCGTCGCAGGTGTCACTCGCACTGACTGACGGCCTCGATGGCGAATCGTTTACCTTCGTTAACGTTCAATCGGCAGCGCTAGGAGGGACGAGCGTCGGGCTTGCAAATGCAGCGTCGGGGCGAGCGTTTATGTCATTACATTCGTTGAGAATATTGTCGTCCAACGATGACACGGTGTGTTTATGCAGTTTGCGGTTATAGTTGACCAACGCCCATGCTTTATATTATGCTGGCGGTGGGGGGACACGAGGGCAATCATTAAACGCCTCCCGATTACTTAGCACGGCTGGGCTACGCACGGTGCGAAAGAAGTTCAACGTACATAGAGAGAGCTGTAATTTGGTGCCTGGTTAGCTTTTAGTTTGTTGGACGGAAATTAGAAATTCCTGGAGCACTGGCACACTCCACTGCCTGCCACCTAGATTAAAATCCATTTTCTCGATTGAAAACGAATTTCTTTAGAACTGCTTTTTGGCGTTTAGTTTGTTGTTATACCTCCGATTAGCAGGGTTGGCGACGTACGGTGCAATAAAAAGTTCAACAGACATACATCGTCGGCATTTCCTGCCCTTGTCAACGAATAAAGAACAAAAGGACCTTTAACTTGGTCATTGACTTTCTGTGTCGACGAGCATGCACTGCCGTTTAAATAACAGTTATTAATGAAAGACTGCACTGTGATTGGTGTGGTGCATAACAATTTGCACGTCGATTCGAGAACATACGCAGGTGTGTGACATCGGCATCTTGAGAGGACGTTCATCGAGGAGGATGGAGCGTTAAAATTAAATCACGTGCAGGTGCTCCAATTATTACATTTCAGCATCGTTCGAGGTGGCTGGTGGCTTGTGGAGTCCTTCATCCAACAGTGCATTGAGCATGGCCTGATCACGATTATAGCAATACTATAATTATTTTGAAATAATGAATATATTTTGTCCTCCCGCTATGGACCACAACACAAATTCATGTATAGCGTTAACATTTTCACTGGTTAAATATATGGGCGTTTTTATGTATGGCAATAAAATACAGCACGCTATTTCAGTACAGTAATTGCAAATTGTTCTCTACTTGTAAAGGGTTCTGTAATGTACAAATGCAAAGCCTAAAATCGTGTTGGTAACCCAAATAAAGCCATGGGAAATTCGGTCGAGTAGTCTGTGACATGCCGGTATACCACTTACTCGTTGGAATTATTTTAGTGGCAATGTTTACCTAAGTTAATGTGTAACCTGACCTATTGCCAGCGAAAATTAGCATTCTCCCTGGGTTACGATGTGGCACCTGTTTACGTTGTACTTTGAATTTAAATGAGGAATATCAGCAATTTGTCTGCGGTGGTCTTACAGTCACATGGAAAATATATTGTAATCTGCACGGGTTAATACAAATTCCACCGCTGAAAAAATACCTCACCCTGTCGGGTATTGTTCTTTCTGCTTGCATTAAATGTACGTCTCCAGTAATCTTGTGATTAATAGGCCGCAGAGGCTTTTAAAACCATGCACGGTCCAAAGAAGCCCCAGAGATAAATAAAGACCGGTCCGGTGAAGCGTAGATAGAGTACAAAGTGTACATGGCCAGCCATGACAATGTTTCGAATCTCTACGTACAGTTAAGTCTTGATTAACTGTGGACAGATCCTCCAGGTTGCAAATTAACCATGCTTTTGAATGCTTTTGTTCTACGCACAGGTTTTAATTACAGGAGTAGCTGCTCCTCACTCGTCGCGGTCAGAGACAGTGCCTCCCTGGAAAACCCATCACTATATATTTGTAAATAATTAAAAGAGACAACACTTCTATATCGGTATTCAATAAGTACAACTTTTAGCCAACAGTAATTGTTTTATTTGGGCCATCCCTCCTCCCCATTACCCAGGGTAATCAAGAGTGTAGACTTATCAATAATGATAGCCGTAATCTACCTCTGGCTTGTATGTCCTGTGAAAGACCGTTGTCTGGAACGTCACATATTAGGCAGTGTTATTGATGAATGTGTGTTTTTTGTTTATTATTGCTTGCACATGCACACTCTGGACCAGTTTCAACGTGAAGATCATCCACAGTAAACCAGCGTGAGCTGATCCGTGTGTGTTCAACGTTGCTTCATAGTCACAAACAAGCTCAGAGGACTGCGCCAGGATTGTTGGAACTGTGGAACCTTCAAGATTGTTAACCCCAACTCTAGTTCACATGTAGCAGAGATGACTTCTTTCAAATAATTTGCTTCCTGTGCTTGGTTTTAAATAGTTACTCATATGAGGCGTGTATGTTTATATTACACAATCAATTTTACAGTAGCAATTTGGTACATTAAAAACCTACAATACTGTATACTATATATACACGCACATGATTATATGTGTGAGAATGGGCAGTGGTTGTGCAGTGGGTAGCACACATCACAATGAACCCAGCAACCTGTGTTCGATTCCCAGCCATAACCTAGCACCATTGGCACATTGAATCTGAACCTGTCCTGGGTTCCTCCTTCCACCTGCATTGACCAGCATGGTGAAATATGGTCAATAAGCAGCCCCCATGACCGATACAGCATTGGGAGGTCTGCATATGTCAACGGATTGACAAATGGCTATAAACCCATCATAAATCATCAACCATGGATAATCCATTAACCTGTGTATGTTCTGCAATAATGTACATTTTTATAATTATTATTTAGCATTCATATTTTCAATCCTGTAAGTTATTTAGAATGTCAGTTGTGAAACGAATGTACGCTACCATTATGAGTACAGCAATAACGCAGACGTGGGATGAATGGAATGGCCGCTATATCCAATACACCAGGTCAATTTTACAGACCAGAAGACATGATCAGCTATGCTCGATAACCTAACCATCTTGCGTTTTACTGCGAGGCAGCTTTGCAGCCAAAACTAACCCCGGCTGCATGCTCTTACCACAACATGTAGATTTGTGGTCTGTTTGCTGCTGTAAATAAATTGAATGTTGCCTCCGCTGTGTACAGCCTCAGATTTATATGCTCAAGGAAATTGGATTTTCAACACTTAACAAACCCTTTAGCACAAATGCCTGAGTACTCTATTTTTGAAACAAATGCCGGTTTTGACATTAAAGATAGATTAAAGTTTTTTTTGCATGTAGGTTTTTTTTTGTAATGGTTATCAAACATGAAGCCAATTTAAAATGACTACACACTAGAGCGCTGTTTGAACAAAACCTAAGTTCAGTACCATACCCTGATGGAGGCCTGTGATATTAAATGTGTTATTTTCTTCTTACAATGACGTACAGCACCTTATAATAATTTACAGCCCTTGTTAATCCACTACTGGATGAAGGTATCTGTACACCATTTCGATAATGGATGTTGTTTGACCATACTTAACTAGGCTGGTCAGTGTGGATTGGTGAAAGAGTGGTGCAGTACTGGTTCAGATATCATTTACCAGTGACTTCAACTCTGCCCAGGAATCAAACTCAGGTGGCTTGGGTTCATAGCGCAGTGCACTAACTACTGCATCACTGATCCATCCCCATACCTTATGTAGCGTATTATTTCAAAATTATTATTTGTTTATATTATATTGCTTCATAAGGTATCTCGCAGAGGTGGGCCGCCAGGGCCAGCAAGGCTTTCTCTGCTGGCCTAGAGATTGTCAGAATCAGAAAATTGTATCTTTATAATTTAATGTATGTTTTCATTCATGCTATATGTATGTACAAGGTTCGTTCCCATCAGTCTATTAACGTCATTTCACTGCCACTCTCTCCCTGAGTTTGCTCTGCTTCCAGTGCAGCTAATAAATTAGAGCTTTTTTCCAATCAGATTTTCCACCTGTACTGTCTCCGTCTCTCCGGGTGAAAAATGTACCCTGAGGCCTTCAGAATGTCGAGTGAATCCCCTCTGCTGTTGACGCATATGGGGACGATGTTGTTGATTGTCATATTCTTTAACCAATCAGATTTCGAGTTTGCCATGTTAGGCGTATTCTTTGACACGCCAGGGCCTTCTAGCTGGCCTAGCCACCTACGTCAGCATTTTTCGTGTGGCGTTATCAGAGGGCCAGTTAGCTAACTGAAGTAAAACTAGCTAGCATGTAATGTAGCATCATCTAAGATTTATTTAAAAAAAATTCGTGACGTTTAAATTTTTTGATGTAGTGCTTTAGATTTTTATTTTCTGTGGGGAAGCCTGTTGAATCCTGATTGTGTTATTTGTGTTTTACGGCATTTTTGCTTGCTTGGTGGTCGTATGAGTAAATGTTGTTGTGAGTTAGTTCTTATTTCTTTGGTAATGACATTGATTTGGGCTACGTGATGTCTATTTGTGATGCAGCATCCTGTCACACTGCGTAATAGTGGTACATCCTTGATGGTTTCAGTCACCATGTATTAATGTCTCTGCAATTAGTGTATTGTAACTCTCATAGGTGTTAAGCCTCGTGTTAAATCACTTTATTCTACCCAATAAAGGTTACTGTCACTGAATATGGGGTGCTTACGTCGACTGACAATAGCCTATAGCCCTAGTGTCATGGTGAGGTTATTCGAAGGCGGTTTAATTGCGGGAGGACAGCACTGAAGTCCTAGGTGTAAAATACACGGCCCGCCACTGATGTATCTAGGCCTCATTAGGTGTAGCAGACCTTCATTATGGGACAGCTGGGAAGTGTGTTAAGAGCTGACCATTATCTTTTTGCATCTTCTCAAGTGTGGCTCAGAGCCGAGACTCGTTATGGCAGATGAGTCACTTGCGCCTATGGGCGCAAACGTTAAACTGCTGCGTTTGACCTGACCAGACAACCACAACACAACCAAACACGTTGTTGCATTTTAAAGGTCATGCAGCCTGCTCGTGCCCAAAGGAACAACACTGCTTTGTTCTCCCAGTCCCACACCAGGGCACAGCAACATAAGCTGAAACGCCTGTACCATTGGGACGGAGGTTACACTCAGGAGCTAAATGAGAAACTGAGCTGGAGCAAAAAGTGCCAGTTAGGGAATCTGCCATGGCAAGTCGGGAAGAGTAGCGAAGGTTTAAATAAATGCAAGCGAAGCGACTCTCCTGATCGCCCCTGTGCATTGGTTGCTATAAAGGGGCTGTGGCAAGGGGATTGTCACAAAGACGACGGAAATATTCGGGAAATTTTCCACCGACTCGCACCTAAGATCAGGGCTGCAAGTAGCACGTGGCTACACGAAGTCGTATTCGTGCAATACGTTTAAGTCGCTTCGATTGTCATCTCTTGTCCAACATTTTAACTTGAGCCTCTTGAGGCACAATTAATTCATGAATTAGTAAAACTTTTAATAAGCGCAATACCTCAAAGATTACGCTCAGTTTCTTAGTTTTTTTTGTAATATATATAGTTTAATGGGCTTGTCATTGATGATAATCATGTGTGGAATGATTCACTCCCCGCAGCGAGTCAATGAGTCACTGTGATTAAAGGTTGCGATTCAATTTAAGAATCGTTTATCTTTTTTTAACATTGCAGTGAACAGTGGTGACACTCGTGGCTGCAAAGGGCACGCGAACCCAATTACATACAACATATACACATTTGAACAAATCAATTCCTACACACATGACTCGATACATTAATCCATCACTCCATCCCTATCCTAGTAAAAACTGTAATATACGTTTGTGCGTATGATATATATCATGTGATATGTTTTGACAAAATATATAAACTCGAGATGTGTGTAATTTAAAATAACTTCAGCATATTTATTGTATGAGGACCACAATGCCTTGCTCTTATTTTTTTTGCCCAGGCTGCATTACATAGAGTACTGCCTACAAGGATGGTGAGGATAAATATGATTGTTCATTTATGTGTTCCTTTTACTGCAGATTTGCAAGTGTAGGCTTACATCAACCGCCTATATAAGTCACAGCGGAATATTTTGCCAGTTTTACTTTGATCTCAGAGGACAGACGCAACGCAGTTTTTTTGTTCTGAGCTGTACATTGAAAATGAATCCTGCACTTTTATACCGCATGCCAACTGTGCATGCATCCATTTCAAAATTGTTACAATTCCACGTTCAATGTATTTTGGAGAAAATGTTTAATTGCAAGGTAATTTAGATTTAAGGTTAAGTATATTTTTGTACTTCAATTTTGTTTTGTGGGTCAGGCATTAAAAGAACATAAATGTTTGTGGGTGTATCCAACTGGATTCCTTCATAGCATTATTTTTTTTTACCAGGGATTGTTATATATTGTACTCTTTGGTTCTTTCGGTAAAGTCACGTAGGTATAAAATAAATCACGACGTTACGGGCACAACACAAGCGTCATGATTTATTTTATTTTATACCTACGTGGTTTTACCGAAAGACCCAAAGAGTATGGATTCCTGCAGTCACGAAAGCTTCAAGTCAAGATTGTTATATAGTACTTAAATAGGCAACTTGAGTGGTAAGTGGAATTATAACACGTAGGCTTTCGCGACCAATATTAATCATAATAAACGTTTTTGGGTTGGCGTTATTTATAAATGTGTTGTAACCCTCCACCACCCGACACGGCCAATCAGTAAAAAAGTATCACGTTGACAAAATACAATTAGTTCACTACTTTAGCCCACCGGTGTGTTGAAGAGTGAATCCACAACAATTGTAAATGTTTTTTGTATTTTGTCAACGTGATACTTTTTTACTGATTGGCCGTGTCGGGTGGTGGAGGGTTACAACAAAAAGTACACCGGAATATCTGATGTCTGCTTGTGGATTTAATAACGCATCTCATGCAAATGTGAAGTTGGACTCGCATATATTACCGGGGGCAGCTGTTTAGGACTGTGGCTCTTGGAGTTTGTATGTTTTAGTCTGACAAGCGTGATGGTGTTACGGCGAGCGGTGACAGTTGTTCCTCTTAGTTGATGTCGAATAAGACTATGGTAGAATGCTTCATGAAAGCCTTTATGTTTATTAGAATGCCTTGAGGTTCAAAGTATGCCTTATTTCTTCGCCAATCATCTGAGCTCTCAAAACAATAACCCTTAGAGGATTGTTTTTGAAAAAAAAAACTGTATTGTGAGTAAAAAAATGAAATAATGCCTTTACTTTAAAAGACTGTTGGATATTTTATCCCTGATGGTGTGCTTTTTGTGGCTCATTAATCATAGCTTCTGACGCATAGAACACTTTTAAACTGCTTTGGCACTGGTGATAAGCAAATTAAAAACACGACATTATTCAAACTGATAGGTGTACATGGAAATTGCTTTTGGAATTGCCAATACATCATTGACGGGGAATGATGCTGGAATAGTTGTTTTGCTAAAATTGACGACACACGCCGTTGGTCAGAATGTTTCGTTTGGGCAACAGTATTTTTATTTTAAAGTTGTTAATTTCCCTGTGAACTCTAGAGAATACTACAGTCGGTTGTTTGTTCATTTTTTTTTTACAGATTGTGCCACGTAATTTTAGTTGTATTTGGATGTACGTGATTTTGATCAACTGGAATAGCATGAAGCCAGTTGAACAGAAAATGTTTTCAAATCAGCAAACTTGTACAATCCATGTGCGAAGACGCAAACTTTGAATATTAAAAGCTAAAGAGAAAAGTGCGTACGCTCTGGGGATTCACATTACATAACTTCATAGCGAATGGCATCACGCCATTTGCACTTTGAGCGGTAATGATACTACTAAGTGGATGTATGTTGAACTTATTTCGCACCGTACGGAGACAACCGTGCTAATCGTGCGGGTTTGCGAGGGGGTTATTTGACCATACTTCACCACGTTGAGTTGGTAAAGGCCAGGAGCACAGTACAGTACAATGGATATTTCTGCACTGCCCACTGTTGACAATATAGCAGCTGACAAACACCCCGCTGTACGAATTATTTGCTGATGCTGTTGCATTGGCAGTGGTGCAAAAGCAGACGCGAAAAAAAATCTCAATGTTCTTGACGAATGTGTTGAGTGTCATTTATTTATGAATGGTGGTCGACCATCCGAGAGTTATCCAGGCTCAAACGGCTTAGCTTCTAGGATCGGGCCCATTGTGGGTGATTTTGATATACGCATGAAACCTGGGAAGACCACATTGAGGCACCCACTCTATATAAAATAAAGAATCCTGGCTATGTTGCTTGCTGGTGTTTCAAGCTACATTTTCACCAACGCTATAATTAATCGTGAAGATATTTCCTTTTGATCAATAACGTGAGGAACGGTAATCTGTAGAATGCCGGACTGTATCTGGGGTGGATAATTCAACATAAAGCGGTCAGGTTGATTGATGATCCAGCACTCACCGATTCACCGCAGTCGTTTGCCCACAGGCGTTCATTCACCTCCTTATCATTTAAAAATTGCTACTACCATGGTTACTGTTCCCTTGAACTTAAATTATTGGGATTCTACTCCCATGTTGAGGACTCAATCTACCAGAATGTTCCGTCTCATCCACACCGTGTTCAGCCACCACACAATGCGGGTCAAAACACTGCGCTTCTCCCCTCTCACTGCTTGACTTTGAAATTCCCTCCCATCGTCTCTTTTTCTCAATTTCTTATAACCTTGTTCAACCCAGGATAACATATTCATGCTTATCTATTACAACTTTAATAGTGCTGTTTGTTTCTGGTCACTTGTAGTTTTTGCTCTTTGTACCTGTGGTCAGCAACTGTGATATATATGTAAAAATATACAGGCTCATCTATTTATAGGTACTCCACTAAAATAATTTGTAGGAATTATAAAAAAAACGTAATTTTATTTGAAAGCCTCCACACGTTTGGTGCCAACCTGAATACACTTAATAAATCTTTTATCGCTCACCTCTGTGAGATGTGGAGCCATCACTTTCCCATCATTCAATCACCTGTCGAGAGGAAAGTAAGAGGGTCATTACATCATTATACAGTGGGAAATCTATGAACGGATCGTCCTGAACAGAGTATGCACGTTAATAATTTCTCACAACCTTGCTCAATTCGAGAAATGTATTAACTCACACCCGTCGATTACAATCTTTAATTGCGCCATCGTTGACATGTTGGCTGCAATCTGTGACGGGTCATTTGTGTCTGTGCCGTTCCCCGCCGCCGCCGCTACCATGCAGATCACGACGCTCGTGAGCCACAAGGAGAAGTGGCACAAGTCGGAGCGGTCCGTGCGGGCGGTGCGGCGCGTGGGCCAGTCACTCTCCGTGGCCGTGGAGCGGTTCGTGGCGATTGGCGAGGCCATCGCCGAGGAGAACCCCGAGCTGCGGCCGGAAATGAGCCTGGCGTGCCGGGAGGCCCGAGCCGCAGGTGCACGCAGCTCCATGCTACCCCACCCGTTCCCCCCACCCCACCCTGCATCGCTGCCCCGGGGACACGGGACGTTTAACACAGCCGGACCCATCTGTCTCATCAGTCTAATCATCGTTATCCCAAAATATGTGTCCCAGTGCAGTATATTACGACTAAATCTGCACGGTTTAATACGTAGATCTTACCGTTATAATATACGACAACGCAGTACACGTTCCCACTTTTATCAAATTTAAACATCAATATACAGTATTGTATATTGTGTAACATACACTAATGTGCTTGATCATCATTTATATCATCAGCCATGATTTATTCACTGCTTCATGAAGGCCTCCCCCAAGCCGTCACCTTCTCTTATGGTCTTGCGATGCAATAATCCATCGCGTATCCTCATGCGAGCTGAGGATGCAGACTAACTACTATCACCATTGTGGAGTTTCCAATACACTCTTTTGTTTCATTACGCGTTGGTTATTCAATTAAAAAAATGCTTGGAAAATCGATATATGCAAAATACATATCCCTACTAATGAATGGGATAAAAGTGTTTACGTTAAAAAAAAGTATTTAAGGTGCAGTGAATGAGTTTTAAGTTTAAAGAGGCTGCATGTGACAGATTTCAACTAAACAGAGAAAATCAGGACACTGCTGCAAAAAACAAAGTGTAAATGACAGCACGCGACACCAGCAGTGCAGTTGGAGAATAATATACATAAAAAATGGTAACTCACTCAACTTATTTGCATGCATTTATATTCAAAATGTCTACTTTTTTATGAGAACCCAGTAGTAGTATATGTGCAAAGTGTTGAATGGGTCAGGTCAATCATTGATCCCTGGATGGTCAATTCCATTGTTTGATAGGCGCCAATAGCAGGTACTGCATTTTCCAGATTGTTCTGTCCTGTAACCCAGACACATGGGCTGATGCATAACTTATCCCCGTTAAAACTAGACTGATGCCAATTGAACATCACCCAGCTATGACATTCCATCCCACCATATTACTCCACAGCACGACATCACACCACACTGCTGCATCACACAACACACCATGCCATTACATGTCTCTCAAGGCTAAAGCCGTATTGAGTTGCACGTATTGGTACCATGATGTGCAGGGGAAGCTATAAACCGACTGACAGAGGCCTGCGCTACGGACGGCCCTGACTTGGAATCCCCCCGGCCGCCTGGCTCTGCAACGCCATTGTCTGCCCCGCTTCTGTCCGAGCGTGGCGTCCTGGCGCGCTCCGCTCGCCTTCTGCTCTCGTCGGTCACCAGAGTCCTCGTCCTTGCCGATCGCGTTGTCATCAAACAAATCGTCACCTCCAGGAGCAAGGTGCGCCATAGAGCGCACAGCGACGCACTCACAGTGATCATTCCTGAGCTGCTTTTCTTTGTCTCTACGCTGTTTACTCTCACGCTGAATTTAAGAAGTCAAACGCAATGTCAGTTATCTTTTATTATGTATACAGCCACCTCTAATGTACTGCCACTTTATTGATATTTTTGGAAGTCAAGTAAGCACAATGTTGGAATTGCATGACACTATCAAGAGCATGATAGAGTGTGAGCCATTAGGACCTTACTGACAAGCATTTTCCCCACCATTAAATCACAGTGGATCGTTTGATGATCCTCAGATAAAAGTAACTGCACTTGTGAATTATTTCAGACAATGTGTTGTCTAGGGTCATTTAATGACGTAAGCCCATGCCCTGTTAATGGGAATTTGGCTCGTGCTATTTTCCATGCCCTACATGTGGCTTTGGCTGTGTTCATAGATCATAATTAGAAGGTGCACTGATTTTTCTGCTCTGTATCTGTGTTATGCCTCTCACAGGTCCTGGCAAGCCTGGAGCGCTTGGAAAATGTGGGCAGCTTTCAGGAATTTGTTCAGGTGTTCAGCCAGTTTGGCAACGAGATGGTGGAGTTTGCTCACCTCACGGGTGATCGCCAGAACGTGAGTACTGTGCAGGGATATTATACTTTTTCAGAAATAAATGTTCAAATTCCCTTTTTATGACGGATAAAAAATTCGTACATTACCTATTAAATTATTCTTGTGTGGGCAAAAAACGAAAATGTGTTTCCCAGTTTGAATTTCATCAATCAATTGTTACTACCATGGTTAGTTAACAATTGAGTTGAAATATTTATTTTATAAGCAGTACAATGAGTCACAAGCATAGTGATATAGATCATAATAGCAATCACTGTAAACATACACTTACCTTCTTAATCAACTTGAAAGATACCTGGAGAAAAGGAGACTTTATTTTATGTGGTTAAGAAAAAACAACCAAGTGCAATAAAGATATTTTCAATACAAACGGTGGCATTTTGGAAATGTTTGTTGATGACTATTATTCATTCGAACACGACCTTGTTTTTTCTATAGCTCTTTGCACACGTGTCTAATATACTGTCATTGTGCAACTGGTCACATGAAGGTGTACGTAAACATCATTTACGAAGCGAATAAAACTTCCGTGCATTAAAAATTAGCGGAGGAGTAGTTCTCATCCGGCAACACCACACTAATCGTTAAGTCCATTGAAGAATATGAGTATAATGCCCTTTTAAATACAGTTAGTCTGATTAGTCTATTTGTGCATCTTCAGCAATTCAGAGGGTTTTTTCAAACAGATGGTACATTTATTAAAAGAGTGATGAAAACAATGTTATGGCTTCTATACCCAGTAAAAAAAAATCTAATTTTGTCTGGGCAGTTGGTCATCAATTCCCTCTTGATGCCTCATCCTCAGCATCGGAAAATGTGAAGTGTGCACAAAATAAATGTGAGGAGCACAGTGGAAGAGTCAGCTAAGCTTGGTGAGATCTCATCACTCAAACCTTTTTTAGGGCTGATTATTTATCCCTGAAAGATAATCCTTGATAAAGAGAAGCCTGTGGAAATTTAGATTTCTTTAAAACCTCTTGACTAAAAGGTAATTTTTCAAAATAAGAATTACATTATGGTGTCTACATCGGGAGAAAATGAATTGGTGCACATTATAAAGTTAGTGATTCTCGCATGATGGACCTGGCAAATGACGACACATGGAAGAGTAATGAAGAATCCATCATTATCATCATACCATTACAGTATTTACAGTTACTGCACCAGTACTTAAGATCAGGAATAAATTGGAGTTCAATTTACGTTTACGGACAACAAATGTGCTGCAGCAAGGCATTTTTCTCCAGTAATCCCTTGCAGCACTGAAGAATGAGAAATAATGTTGGTCCAATGGAAGCTGCTTCTGTGAAAACATCGACTACTTGCCAGTGTTTCTTCCGGGCGGAGGTGGGGTCTAATTCTCTTGCGATTGTACTGCAGGCTTATTGCAGGATACAGGTTGCTTCGGGTCAAAACATTTCAAATAAATTTCCTCCTGGGTTTTGTTGTTTTGTTTCCTTTCTCAGGGATACTCCCATGACCCAAGGTTTTTTTTCCAAAGCTGTATAAAACATCACATGTTTGTAACTATGTTTATCGTGTGTCTGTGTTGAGAGTGCGTACTTATCCGACTTTTGCTGGGGGTATTATTTTGAACTTGTGAAATATTTCTAAGTAACTTTTAATGAGCACCAGCATTTGTAAAAGCAAAGTCACGGTCTACTGTCTATTAATTTATATTGTTCGCAAATGTTTAATATTTGTCTTGTAAATCTTCCAAAGTCTTGCATTAAAAAAAATCTGAAATGTATATTAAAAACAATTACTCTTTTAATATTCTCATTATAAAATAATTTGTAGGCTAAAGCGGATTCTGATCTATAATGTTTAATGTAGCAAACTAAATTACGTCCGTAAAATATGATTTTGAAACACTGTTGGCGCACACTTGAAATTAGTCGTGCAGTCGTTGGTAGCTGGTGCCCTGCCAAAAAAGCTTACAGCCACTTCTGCGGTTCCATCTGGAAACCCTTTTATGAGCATACATCCGTTTCTAATAGCCCTGTGCCATGCATACGGTCTGTTTTACATTTATGGTCCTTGTTATTTTAACATCTTCAATTTGCTTATGGACCACTTAAAAATACTAACCATTCTGTCGTGGGTCTTATTCAAGGCTCGCTAAATGTTAAAAATGTTTTATCGGAACAATAAATAGCCCGGATTAGCTAATGAAAGGCAGTTGTGGCATTTATATGGCTTTAGCTTTATGTTATGGGTATACGGTTGTGTCGCACACGTGTGGAAGGTTTCATGGAGCAGTAGTTGCAATTGCTCATTAATGAGGATCTAAATTTTGATTTAAAGCTTTCGTGACTGCAGTAATTCATATTCTTAGCTCTTTCGGTAAAGTCACGTTGAAGGGAAACAATAAAATAATAAAATATATATAAAACAATAACATTTCTCACGACGTTTCGACCATAACACAAACGGTCGTCATCAGGTGTGTCAGTTTGCATTAAATTATTTATTTTTAAACGGTGTATTTATTTACTTATAAAAAAACGTCAGCGCCACGCGCAGCGATTTGGCAGTTTATTTTGAAGGACTAGTCCATCTATGTTCTGAAAAGAGGAGGGGGGAGACGAAAAATTAATGTATGCTGTCTGAAAGCCACTGTAAGCGTGAACAATCAATTAAAACCTGAAATGGTTAATCAAATCTATCCAATGATTGCTAAGCCAGAATCCATCTTCTCGGTTGAAATTGTCTCTGTGCTTGTATATGTGGATAGCCTCATGAACGAATCTCTCATGGTAGCCAGATGGCTTACAAAGAACCTCTGTCTTGGAAAAGTCAATGTCATGTGAGCCTACTGAATTATAACAATGATCTGCCATGGCCGAGGTGTTGGTCCTACCGTGTTTAAGGTCTGCTTTGTGTTCACGAATGCAGTCCGAGACATGGCGTTTGGTTTCTCCAATGTAACTACTACCACAGAGGCAACTTAGTTTGTAGACACCAGGGTACTGTATGTCCGGAATCACATCTTTTACAGATGGAACCAGATCATGGATTTTATGTAATGTGTTGAAACGGACCTGGATCTTGTGTTTATTCAAGATTTTGGAGATCTTTTTTGTGATCCCCGCAATGTAGGGTAAAGTGATGGTTTTGAAAGGCTCCTCAAGAGGGTCCTTCTTCATGGTTTGAGTGATAGCTTTGCGGATTGTATAGTCGGAGTAACCATTAGCCTTAAGAGCTTGGTGTACGTGCTTGAGTTCACTACCTATGTGTTCCTGGTCGGATATGCATTGGGCTCTATGGTACAGAGTCTTGATGAGAGAATTCTTCTGTGATGGATGGTGGTGGGAATCCGGTTTCAGATAAGCATCCGTATGGGTAGCTTTCCTGTAGACAGAGTGGCTCATTGAACCATCAGGTCTCTTTTTTATTAGGACATCCAAAAAAGGTAGCTTGCCATCTTTTTCGACTTCCATGGTAAATCTGATGGCTGGGTGTATGGAATTGATGTGGTCGAAGACTTGGTCTAGAGCAGGCCGGCCATGTGTCCAGATGACAAAAGTGTCATCCACGTACCTCTTCCATATTGTTGGGCCCAGAGGTACGTGGATGACACTTTTGTCATCTGGCCACATGGCCGGCCTGCTCTAGACCAATTCTTCGACCACATCAATTCCATACACCCAGCCATCAGATTTACCATGGAAGTCGAAAAAGATGGCAAGCTACCTTTTTGGATGTCCTAATAAAAAAGAGACCTGATGGTTCAATGAGCCACTCTGTCTACAGGAAAGCTACCCATACGGATGCTTATCTGAAACCGGATTCCCACCACCATCCATCACAGAAGAATTATCTCATCAAGACTCTGTACCATAGAGCCCAATGCATATCCGACCAGGAACACATAGGCAGTGAACTCAAACACGTACACCAAGCTCTTAAGGCTAATGGTTACTCCGACTATACAATCCGCAAAGCTATCACTCAAACCATGAAGAAGGACCCTCTTGAGGAGCCTTTCAAAACCATCACTTTACCCTACATTGCGGGGATCACAAAAAAGATCTCCAAAATCTTGAATAAACACAAGATCCAGGTCCGTTTCAACACATTACATAAAATCCGTGATCTGGTTCCATCTGTAAAAGATGTGATTCCGGACATACAGTACCCTGGTGTCTACAAACTAAGTTGCCTCTGTGGTAGTAGTTACATTGGAGAAACCAAACGCCATGTCTCGGACTGCATTCGTGAACACAAAGCAGACCTTAAACACGGTAGGACCAACACCTCGGCCGTGGCAGATCATTGTTATAATTCAGTAGGCTCACATGACATTGGCTTTTCCAAGACAGAGGTTCTTTGTAAGCCATCTGGCTACCATGAGAGATTCGTTCATGAGGCTATCCACATATACAAGCACAGAGACAATTTCAACCGAGAAGATGGATTCTGGCTTAGCAATCATTGGATAGATTTGATTAACCATTTCAGGTTTTAATTGATTGTTCACGCTTACAGTGGCTTTCAGACAGCATACATTAATTTTTCGTCTCCCCCCTCCTCTTTTCAGAACATAGATGGACTAGTCCTTCCAAATAAACTGGCAAATCGCTGCGCGTGGCGCTGACGTTTTTTTATAAATAAATAAGTACACCGTTTAAAAATAATTAAAATAATGCAAACCGACACACCTGATGACGACCGTTTGTGTTATGGTCGAAACGTCGTGAGAATTTTTATTGTTTTATATATTTTTTTATTATTTCATTGTTTCCCTTCAACGTGACTTTACCGAAAGAGCTAAGACTATATAATGAGGATCTCTTCTCAAAAGGTGGTGTCCATGCAGTCCAATCTGCAGCAAGCGATGTTAACTTATTATCAAGCCATGTGGTGCCCAAATACTCCAGACTGTTGGATGGTTCAAATTTAATAACTCAGCTATTGAAAGGCGTACCTCATGCTGTGTAAGTCAATGTCATTCTCCTGGATATGCATTGAAGAGTCGTGTCAGTTTGCATTGAGATGGAGGCAGTAATTCTAGGCGAGATTACGTATGATTGTGTTTTGGAAAGCAATTTAAATTAATATTTATCGAAAATAAATTCTACCTTTTTTTTTACAGCAGACAGACAAAAAGCCTACCAAAATAACTGTAATTTATTGCAGTTTGGATTAAGTAATGGGGGTTATTGGTAATAATTTTGGTAAATAATTAACTAAGCATATTAAATTTTGATTTAAAGATTTCGTGACTGCAGGGATTCATTATTGGTTCTTTCGGTAAAGTCACGTAGAAGGGAAACAATTAAATAATAAAAATATAAAACAATTAAATTCCGTTTTATATTTTTATTATTTTATTGTTTCCCTTCTACGTGACTTTACCGAAAGAACCAAGAATAAGCATATTAATGCAAGTAGAATTCATGCACACATATAAGTGCCTCAGATGGACTTTGTGTGATCTTTCAATATATTCACATATAACGGTGTATATACTTATGCAAATGTAACATTTTAGAAACTTTCTCTTACAAATCTTACAGAGCACATCATTCACAAAATAGGTATAATTATGGCCACGTTTTGGCAAACAACAAGAACACTTTGGCTTTGTGGCTCAAGCCAAATATGATTTTGGTCAACGATGAGTCGATGACCTCTGCTGGACTTATGTCTAGACATAATAGTCTTCTGTTATTGGCCATATAAGTGTAACAAGTAAAGCATTATGGTTTGAAAAAAAAGGTTTTCTTAGTGGAAAGCAATGCTAATTTGGTCTCATTTAATAATATGATATGCTAGAAACACCTTACAACGGACTACCTAAAGCACAGGATATTTTCTCAAAATGTTTATTTGATTGCCATTGATTTGCCTGTAATTTATCCATCTTAATACCAAACCATGCAGGCCTTCATACATTTGGATCCCGCCTTTTGCACTTGGTTCTATGACATCTTTCAATATAATTGAATGCTTTGAGGTTTTAAATCCTCTGTATCTTGCATTCAGTTTTTTTAATATATGATCTTTATGGCGGAACCCCGGGCTACCAAATAATACAAAATAGCCGAGGCAATTAAATATTTTATTTCTGGGACACTATTTTTTCCAGGGGTGTACTCAACTCCGCGACTTGAGTACTAATCAATCCTAAATCAGTGCTACTCCGCGATGTCGAAACCCAGCGAGGACGATTGCGCTGAAACCCTGAACGCTCGTACGCACCGTAGCGGTGCATCGTGTACAGCTCGTCGAGATGAGTCGATTGCCGCATCGCCGACTATCAACAGACTAAAAATGACTGCATCACGGAGACATTATGCGAGAGCCGGGGTACTATGGTACCCCGGGGTACTGCCATAAGGTTCATATGTTTAGAATCGTACATTTATCCCTTGCAGCCACTTTACATTCTGTAGTAGCACCTGTCAAAGTATCTTTTTAATGTTTACACACGTCTGACACCGCCATCCCCTCAGCATTGCAGGACCGAGGCCTGGAACTCCAAAGCAACATACTTTTCTTTAACTGAATGAAAACATCTGTGAATAATTTTTACTTACAAACTATGACATGCAGCTCATCGTTGTGATCCGCCATCGTCAATCCACTGCTGCCCGTCACCATCACTCACAGTCCCGTGATGCCATAATCCATCTCATGCCTGCCTCATGGAACCACCTGCAGAGTGGTAGAGTGGTGGTCCTCTCGAGTTGGCTCCCTCCTTTGGCTCCCATTCGACGCTAGTCATGTACGTCAGTCATCATTCCTTTTAGCCAGGACGTGTCCTTCCCAAGCCCATTTACTTTTCTCAACAGCCAATTTTATAATAATTTAAATGTATCAAACGTCCTTCAACAATCGTTCCCAGGCTGTGATTTGGGTGTAATTTTAAGCATGCATTTCTTCGTGCAATTTTTTGCATTTGTTCAATCACCTTTCTCAGTGTCCCATTTGCCCCTGTTTATGCCATCGGGGGTAATATCCAAAACAAACATTAATTCTTCAGCCACGTAATGTGGGGTTTCATGATCAAATTCAGTTTTTAAAAAGCACTGCATCCTTCTATCGTTTGCCATCTTTATTAATTACCTTAGATACGCATTTTCCGTTGCGTTTTCAAGTTATGTCCAACAATTGTTTTTTTATTGCTTAGCAACCTCGGCGTGTGCCTGACTTTTGCTTTGGAGGTTTCAATAGAAAGAGAGGGAAAGGATGGAGGGAGCATGAGTCATGAACATGGCCGTGGGCAGAGCACTGAAGAAGGGAATAGGAAAAAACATTAAAAAACAATATATTCGAGGTCAAAGCGTTGGCTATCTTTTGTAATGTCCACTGTGTGTACATCTCCCTCGTATTTCGATAAACGATGAAAAAAATGTCATTGCTTACAAATGTATGCAGCGTTTGTAAATATAAATCTCACGCACACGTTCCTCTTTTGTGCGGCTCTACTTGCCACATGTTCGAGCTGTTGTGCTCCGAGAATTACAGTAGCTCTCTTTTGAATCATGTATCCACCTGCTCGCCTGCTGTGTAGGGTGAATACAAACATTGAATGAAGCAAATGAACCTACTCTTGTGAGGCAGGAGGGAGGAAAGGGGTTGGTGGGTTATTCTATATCTACTAGCTATTTTGCCTGTCCAAGGACGGGTGTATATTGCAGTAAATCTGAAATATTCAATAGAAAAATTGTTCAGCTCATGATTATTAATGAGGGGGGGTTGCCCCATGTGGAGTGACGTCACGCGCTAATGGATATTGTGGAGGGGTGCGGCATGTGGAGTGACGTCACCCCCTCATGGTTATTGGGGAGGGGTGCGGCATGTGGAGTGACGTCACCCCCTCGTGGTTATTGGGGAGGGGTGCGGCATGTGGAGTGACGTCGCCCAGACATGATTATTAATGAGGGGAGGGGTGCAGCATGTGAAGTGCACAACCTTGTGCGTGAGTGTAAATTTCCACGCGGGCATGAATATTAATGAAGGGGGGGGGCCCTCTTTTGCAGTGACGTCACGCACGGATGTAGCACTGTGCTGCGTAGATTTATTTTTTACCGTCACTTTTTGTAAAGTAACGTCATATTTCTCTGCGTTAGTGTAAAATCCACTCACTCATGAATATTAATGGGGGGGCGGGCCTCATGTGGAGTGACGTAACGCGCGGGACGGACACGCATTTCTGGGTGATTATAGTAGGTAATTTTTCCACACAGTCTACAGACCCTTTAGCTATTTTTATGAAAAACTTCTGCTCTTTCCCAGTAGAAAGTTATCTGAATATTATTGGGTCTTTCGGTAAAGTCACGTAGATAGGTTCAAATAAAATAATCAAAAATAACAGACACTACGACGTTTTGATCGTAACACAAGCGGTCGTCTTCAGGAAAAGGGGGGTTAGCTTTCAATGAAAACTGTTTATAAAGGTTTAAAATGGGCGTAGCCCAAATGTCAGCAGCCAATGATAATGTAAGTGTTCGGCAGCGAGCCCGGCGGTGGTTTGTTTTCCACCAATCACAGGGCTGCCAGGTGAAAGTTAACATATTAAAGAGAGATTAGCATAGTAATAGGGTTTTACCCTTTTATCTGGCACAAAAACTGACACCTTTATACAAGGGATCATGTTTGCAATAACCACAACACAAGTAGTCAAAATGCAAACAAAAAAGACAACTCTGATAATATGCACTGTCCTTGAATTTGATTGGTCCACACCCGAGACGGCTTTTCTTAGTGCCCAGGCTCCACTGGTCCAACACCAGTGGAGACTGGGCTCTAACGGGTGTGGACCAATCAAATTCAAGGACAGTGCATATTATCAGAGTTGTCTTTTTTGTTTGCATTTTGACTGCTTGTGTTGTGGTTATTGCAAACATGATCCCTTGTATAAAGGTGTCAGTTTTTGTGCCAGATAAAAGGGTAAAAACCTATTACTATATCTTGTTACTGGCAAATGAGGTCTCATAATGTAATAGATTAGCATGTTAATAGAAGATCGCAGAGCCGCAACCAAGGGGACGGCGCGCTAAGTGACTGTGAAAGCGCAAGTTTGAAATGGGCGTAAAACAAAACTAACATCGGAAGGTGGTAGGATGGGAACATCATAGCCAATTATGACTTAAACTGGTTGATAACGTCTTTCCAATGATTGCTCAGTTTGTACCCATCTTCTCGGTTGAAATTGTGTCTCTGTTTATATATATGGATGGCTTCATGAACGAATCTTGGTTGCGGCTCTGCGATCTCCCATTAACATGCTGATATCTCTTTAACATGCTAATTTTCACCTGGCAGCCCTTTGATTGGTGGAAAACGAACCACCGCCGGGCTCGCTGCCGAACACTTACATTATCATTGGCTGCTGACATTTGGGCTACCCATTTCAAACCTTTATAAATAGTTTCCCTTGGAAGCTAACCCCCCTTTTCTTAAAGACAACGCTTGTGTTGCGATCGAAACGTGGTAGTTTTCTGTTATTTTTGATTATTTAAGTTATCTGAAGTTAATACGGGAAAACGCAAAGGCTAGTTTCTTTATAATTACGTAGGAGTCACAGTAAATTGTAACACAACTATAATCCACGCTCAGTTATCTCTTATGTGGAGTGCACAGTATCAGTTTGCCTCGTAGGTCATTGTTTTGACTGTTTTCAATGCCAATTTGTTACCGTTTTAGCAGGAAGACTCAGTTGAGCACATTGTAAATGAAGCAAAAATAGAGTGTCACCATTTAACTCTGTGAAGCAAGGGTCACCTGTGAATTTGTTATGTACAGTACATTTTTTACGGAGTGGGTGCTGACCAGGTATTGATTAATCTGTGCCTGAATACGCTGCAATGGCATTTTAAGTGCCCTTGGGCTGGATGGCTGGTTTTATGGCATCTTTGTTCGACACAATAGAGGGTTTGACGAGCTCTGGGGAATGATAACATCACAGTAATATGACATCGGGGTGTGTACAGTATGTGGCAGTCTCAAAAGCAACTGCTTTATCCAAAGATAAAAGAGCATGCAGCATTTTTAAATGCCTCTTCACAGGTACAAGCTTTTGCGAGATGTCGATTGGCCTATGAATGGATGCCACTTCATAGGCAGTGCAAGTCATTAGCCTAACGAGAGTGTGCTTAGGTTCTGTGGTTGTTAATTTTAAGTGCTTTTGTATATCTTCTTGGTTCTTTCGGTAAAGTCACGTATAATGGAAATAAAATAATAAAAATAAAACGTAATTAAATAAAATTCTCACGACGTTTCGGCCACAACACAAGTAGCCTTGTTCAGGTGAAGAAACAGGTCTGACTTTAAATCGAAATTTAACTGCTTTTGTACAGTTTCGGTGTTTATAAATATATTTTTAATTTATGCTCTGGTCACTTCATCAATTCAAATGCCTTTGCATAGCTTACAAAGGCTAGGCATATGGTATCTATTCGATCTCACCCCTATATGCTAATTGAGAGTATGCGTGTGGTGAATGGTAGAGAACCCTTACCTAAACATCATGTGTTTATTTGGCATCTACATTTTAAGAGTACATCAGATAGAGTTTACCAGCTAACAGTACTTGTCTCCGAACCACTCCCAAGTTACAGATACAGGAGAACTCCAAAAACCTGCGGTGAATGGGCTGGACCTCGCTGTGCACCCTTTAATCCGCAACACGGCGCAACATTTTCTCCAAAAATCACCCCATCGCTGTGCCTCATAAAGTTTAAGTGGAATTAGCCGCCTATGATCCACATAAAACTCTCAGATTTCAGGATTACCGGCCCCACGGATTACGAGAGTTGCTTTGGACAGCAGGGGTGCCACGACATTTAGGACTCGCGCATTATTGATTTTTGAAGTTCTACTGTAATTCAAAATATGCTCCAACATCGAGCCACTAAGATGAAGTAAACCAAATGGATGGAGAACGTAACTTAACTTTCAAATGAGGGAGAAACACATTATAGCATCATGATGGGTGACTAATGCTATCATATGCACCGGGTGTAGAGATGAGAGGGTGATTGGTAAGTTTGGCATTGAAGTGATAAATGAAGGAGAACATCTATTAGAATTTTCAGACTTGTGAAAATGCAGTAATTTAAATAATTTTTCAAAAGTTGGAAAATGAATATGTAGGAACCCAAATAGTGAAATTAGAAAAAAAATTGACAGTTATATTTTAGTAGTTGTAAAACGTATCGTATTTTTAAAAATGTAATATCTGTCTTCATTCATAATCGTTTGGGTTTAATTTCGTAAGCACAGTGCTAACGCCATCTCACCACACAAAAAACTACGTAGGAAATCTGCTGCCGCGTATCATTTCTTAATAACGTGGTAAAATTCATATTAATTTCAATTAATTTTACTTTCGACCCAACATACATGCACACCTTTTTCAATGAAAATCTGATTAAACAAAAACTTGACCCACTTGTCATTAATTTTGCACATTGATTATTTTATAATTTTCACTTTTGCAGTTTGGGCTTGGAGATGTTACCCGATGTCTAAATTAGGCAAACGATGCGGAAGGGTCTGTAGCATTGCTATTAAAGTTATCTATTGTTTTGTAACCGTCTGCAGTGGGGTCAGTATAATAATTAAAATTTCAATTGTGTCTAAAATTGGCCCTGTGGTGAATATCAATGACTGGAATCTAAGACCATAAATATTCACTGCATATGTCAGAAGGTCTTTAATACAAAATCGCTCATTACTCCATTATTACAACCTCTTTAAAAAGATGATAGGATTATTTGAATGTAAATCTTAATATTTTAATATCTATATGGCACTTCAATTAATTACTTTAAAGGGGCTCATTAAGGATTAAAATAGAATGTCATTACAAACTATTGAAGCTATAATATTTACATTTCTATGTTACAATTCAAAGTTGCATGAATGGTGTTGTAATTATATATTTATATACACATATAGATGACACATTTTGTTCTGTATGTATGTTGAACATCTCTGAACTCCAAATGATCCAAGATTCTCCTGCCAGACTCCTCATCCACACCTGTAAACTTGACCACTTCCCCTAGTACTCCTGTTACTCCAATGGCTTTCAATCTAATCCAGTGTTAATATAATGATCATACTCTCAATCTGCAAGATTGATTGTGGACTTTCTCCTTCCTACCTCTCCCCTCATTTCACTCTACTCCACGCTGTTTTTTTTACAGTGTCTCAATATGTGGTCGCATTAAAAGCCACAGCCAAATGATATTGTATTTTACTCCTGTAAGTGCTTAGAGTTTGATAGAGATTTATACATTTTACTTGCTTCTAGTCTTTATGTAAATTAACATTTATCCGAAATGGAAGCAAGTACTGTTGATAAACTCAACAATACACTCTGTTCATGATGACAAGATCTGTTTTAGCAGTAACTGAAGGGCCACAGGGGCTTCACTAGTATATTGATACGAGTGAAATAATATTTTCCTGTCTCAATCCTTCGCTGGATTAAAGCCACCCCATGCCTTGTTGGTCATGGAGGTTGTTTGAGCATACGTCACCACAATGGTCAGTGTGGGTTGGTAAAGTTGGAGGCCCAGCACTGGTACAGGTATCATTCGCCACTGATGTTAGCCATGACATGGAATCAAACTCAGGATGCTGGTTTCATAGCCCAGTGTGCTAACCACGGTGAAACTGCATTCACTTTTAATGTTTGGAATCCTCGTGTAAACAAGGGAAATCTGTACAATCTTTGACGCTTTTGTGTTCTCCGATTGCATCCTCTGGGCAAAGGACCTGAAGGATGAGAAGCAGAAGGCACGCATGGCTGCGGGCCGTGCGGTTCTGGAGAAATGCACAATGATGCTGCTCACGGCCTCCAAGGTGTGTGAGCGAGCCCTGTTTTAGAGCTCACATGAGTACAGTTGCACTTCTTCGGACACACGACTAGCTGTTTGAAATGCTGAAGAAAGTCAAGTCAGAAATCCTCCCTCAAACATTGCGTTGAGTCGTGCTCATCTCTGCTGGTATTCCTGATCCTCCAGTGTAAATTCCACATTTCTTTTGCGGGAACAAATCTACCACTGAGAGCCACTGGATATCATTTCCACTGAATAGTATGTATTTGTTTATAACTTAAAAAAATACACACACGAAGGAATGTGGTACCAGCATGCACGGTGTTTAAATATTACACCAAGTATGCAGTGTCTGAAACTGTACGGTGCTGATTTATGTGCGTGTCAGAGTTATGCACTCTGTTACATTTCAACGGGAAAGGAAAAGACAGGTTCCACGGGTATTAATGGGGAGCTTTCACTGACCCTTTAAAAGAATGTTACATTTATATGAAATAACAGTTTATATTAAGCAACAAAAAAATGTCTCTATTCTCGTCCGCCTTGGGCATTCCTCTCAGACATGCCTGCGGCACCCCGACTGCGAGTCTGCGCGCGCGAATCGCGATGGCGTGTTCGCACGCACACGGGCGGCCATGGAGCAGGTCGCCGACATCGTCACGGACGTCGCGGCCAACGGAGAGGCGAGCGTCAGGGCCCTGTGCATCTACTCGGCCATTCGTGACTTCAAGGTGAGGGCGGTCGGTTCTGCGATAGCCACCTCTGCGGCGTTCCGCTCCGTTCGTTATTTGTGCGTCATCCTCAAACCACACAGCAGGTTTGTTTAGCTTTTAATGGAAATGGACCGTGTTCGGGAACACTGGACGTGGGAGTGAATCGCTCCGATCATCATACCCCAGGCCACGCTGGCCCAACTGTCTTTTCAACAATGAAGAAATGTAAAATTAAATTTGGGGAAACAATGCATGCAGTTGATTACTATGACTGAAGTATTTGAATAGGGAATTTAATGAAGTGTTTATACTTTGAAAGTCTCATGGCAGACGAATTTTTGAAATCAGTGTTAATGGGGCACCAGCAGCAGGAAATATTCTTATGCCTGGATTCCTTTTTGTTAAACTTATCCCCCCAATGTTTTGTTCAAAATTGTATGTCAGCGTCGCGCAATGAGGGGCCATCCATTGAGTAGGTACGCAAAAATCTGTCAAAAATTTACCCCTCCCCCCCTCCCTGTACGCACGCGGACTTTTTACACCCCCTCCCCACCTGCATACGTATACTTGACGCACCCCCCCCCACCCCCCGAATCTTATAGAACGGCCGATATTTAATCCACGCAGGAACGATAAAGGATGAATAATATTAGCGTGTTTAAGGAAACAGGTAGTCCACCGCCGGACTATCTAACTCATATTCTTTGGGTCTTTCGGTAAAGCCACGTAGATAGGTTCAGAGGAAATAACAAAAAACTATGACGTTTCAATCGCAACACAAGCGGTCGTGATCAGGAAAAAGGGGTTAGCCTCTAAAGGCAAACTGTTTATAAAGGTTTAAAAATGGGCGTAGCCCAAGTGTCAGCAGCATGGGCGGGGTAGCTAATGTTAATGTAAGGGTAGTTGCTGCTAGAGGTGATGATAGTTGTTGGTAGTGATGGTGCTGGTGGTGGGCTTCCACCAATAAAGGGAGTGGGTAGTAATGGTCCTGGTGGTTGGCTTCCACCAATTAAAGGGCTGCTAGTGGTGATGGTAGCAGTGGGCAGTGATGGTGCTGGTGGTGGACTTCCACCAATTAAAGGGCTCCCAGGTCTAAAATGGAAACATTACAGCCAGTTATGACTAAAACTGGTTAATAATGTCCTTCCAGTGATTGCTGAGTTTGTACCCATCTTCTCGGTTGAAATTGTGTCTATGTCTGTAAATATGGATGGCTTCATTAATTAATCTTTGTTGATAGCCAGTGGGTTTACAAAGTACCTTCGTCTTAGAGAAATCAATTTCGTGTGATCCAACCGTATTAAAACAATGATCAGCCACGGCCGAGGTATTGGTCCTACCTTGTTTCAGATCTGCCTTATGTTCACGGACACGGTCCGAAACATGGCTAGCCAGTGAACTGAAACACGTACACCAAGCTCTCAAGAGGAATGGATATTCAGACTACACAATCCGGAAAGCAATCACCCCAACCGTTGGGAAAGAACCATCTGAGGACCCAATCAAAACCATCACCTTGCCATACATAGCAGGGGTCACCAAAAAGATGTCCAAAATCATGAGAAAACACAAGATCCAGGTTAGATTTAACACAGTACCTAAAATTCGTGATCTGATCCCATCTTGGAAGGATGTGATCCCTGACATGCAATACTCGGAGTCTACAAACTAAGCTATGTCTGCGGCAGTAGTTACATTGGGGAAACTAAGCGACATGTCTCGGACCGTGTTTGTGAACATAAGGCAGATCTGAAACGCGGTAGGACTAATACCTCGGCCGTGGCTGATAATTGTTTTAATGCAGTTGCCTCACACGAAATTGATTTCTCGAAGACGAAGGTACTTTGCAAACCCACTGGCTATCAACAAAGATTCGTCCACGAAGCCATCCATATATACAGACATAGACACAATTTCAACCAAGAAGATGGGTTTAAACCTCGGCAATCACTGGAAGGACGTTATCAACCAGTTTAAGTCATAACTGGCTGTAATGTTTCCATTTTAGACCTGGCAGCCCTTTTATTGGTGGAAGCCCACCCACCAGCACCATCACTACCAACAACTACCATGACCTCTAGCAGCAACTTCCCTTACATTAATATTAGCTACCCCGCCCATGCTGCTGACACTTGGGCTACGCCCATTTTTAAACCTTTATGAACAGTTTGCCTTTCAAGGCGAACCCCCTTTTCCTGATGATGACCGCTTGTGTTGAGATCGAAACGTCGTAGTTTTTTGTTATTTCCTTTGCATCTATCTACGTGGCTTGACCGAAAGACCCAAAGAATATGAATTCCTGTAGTTACGAAAGCTTTAAGTTAAGATTTATCTAACTAATTTGAAGGCCAATGTAGACAAATTATTATCGAGGCTTCACCCCCCCCCCCACTTCCTATGCGTATTTACATTGTCAGTAAACCCCCCATATGCAAGTGTACGCATTTAGTTTAACCCCCCCTCTCCCCCCGCCATGCGTACGTACTAAATGGATGGCCCCTGAGATGACGTATCCATTCGGATCTCACACAGAGCAGTGCATCTCCTCGTGTTAGAGAATGGCCCATGCAACCAGATATCACGGAGCTACCTCTGAGATCTCTCCAAGTGACCTTTTGGCCCTACATCAGAGGGCAGAGCCCACCCGCTCTGCATACAGCAGTCATGTTTGTCACGTGGCAATAAAACTGATACATTCTCACAGCTGAAATTTTTCCAAATGATCCGCAGAACTTCATTTGACGTGATGGTTTTTCGTATTGTGCAGCCATTGGTGGCTGGGCTGAGACCACTGACTCAAGACACGCAAGCCTCGATTCTCGTGGCCATAACCCACACCGTCTGCCCTTCCTCTTTCCTACCCCGACGGCCCTCCAGGCTTTCCTACTTGAGGCTGGCTGTGCCGACGATGTGACTCCCCTGCTGCAGCTCATCGTGGAGCAGACGGAGGACTTCACGGACTCGCCATACACCAGCCATGAGCGGCGCGAGCGCATCCTGCAGATGGTGGCGCAGGCTCAACAGGAGACGTTCGCAATGATGTCGCTCTTCGCCAAGCAAGTGAGCCGCCCCTTGACCCCGTGGCGCCCCCACATGGCCTGCTGGCTGATGATATTGCCTGCTTAGTCACCGTGACGCTTTAGGAAGAAAAAAACCCCCATATGCACACACAGATTTTGCCTTCACGGAGATCACTTGCGATGTGCTATGCATTCTGATGGCAGGGACGTTGCTGCAGTTACGACACTGAATGGGAGCCGCGGTACATTATACTCCTGGCAGCGAAATGTGAGACCCTGTGGGATGATTTTTACCGTTTCCAATGCGGTATGTGCTGGACCAATCCCCAGACTCCTCTTAATGTCTGTGGGTAAAATGTATTGGAATTTGCAACGTTATTTATCACATGGCCACGGACAATGTGATAAAAAAACACACACGGAACGTGAAAATAATAGGAGCTATATTTATCTTGTAAGTCTCTGTAAACAATTTGCAGGTATAGTCACTCAATCAGATGCAGGACTCATGGGTCTGGAGTTGCTAATCCTGTAGATTAAGTCTTTAGTTTTTTTCCCAGCAAAATCCGACTATGTTAAATGCACTCACTTTTATATTCCACTGGTGTTGCGTGTGATTCTAGTTGTTTGCAACAGGCCTGCTTGTTCCACGTCTCTTCTGTCCCGAAAGTTTCATGCTTTACTGGCACCGATGATAATCCTGATAATGACAGACACGATAGTAAAGTAGTTTAAGTCCAACACTGATGAAGTGAAAGGTAATGTACAATATTTCAGTGTCAGTCGTAATTTTGAGTCATCTCAGAGATCGAGATACTTCATAGGTTAGGGGGCTATGAGGATGGTGTACAAATTACGGGGCACTGCAGTGGCGAAATGTTAACTTCCCTTGCCTGGTATACAGGAGATCGTGGGTTTGATCCCTACCCTGACCTATGTATATTTGAAGTTTACATGTTCTCCCCGTGGTCGCGTGGAGTTTTCTTTCGATCCTCTGGTCCCCCCCCCCCACATTTATAATCAACATGCGTTTAGGGTATTTGGCTGCTTAAATTTCCACGTGATAAGTCACTTCGTTGGACAATCATTATTATTATTATTTTGCTTCTGAAAAAGAGCTGTAGAGCTCAGTGGGCCTTCCCTGGTAAAATAAAAAAATTTGTTTGGTTTACTTAAAAAATTAGTATCGCAACAACACCTAAACATTCTTTTAAACTATTATAACAATTATTAGCCATGATCCATCTACCGCTGGATGACGCCATCAGCATCCCTCACTATCTCACTCTGCAACGATTCATCCGTGCCACGCACAAGAGCTGATCTCATCAATCATCTCCATCGCTGTGCCCGAGCCCCGCTTTATTGTTCATGATTTGAATTTGTTCTCTGATACGTGTTCCTCTTTCTGTCCCTCAGTCATTCCAAGCACGTGGCTCTCACTGCTTCTGCGTGCACATTTCAGTTTTCGTTGCATTTCCGTGTTGTTTTTCATATTTCTGCTTCATATATAGCAGCTTTGTATGCAGTAATATGCAGATATTGAAAATGTTCTTTCGGGACATTGCTATGTTGCTTTTCATTATTTTACTCCTGGTCCACCATAAGTAATCGTCCTAGGTATATATATAGGTATATATATTTAAATGTTTTATCCAATTTTTTGCTCATTTGATCTTTAGCCCAACTTTGCAGGCTGATTTGTGTAGGGTTCTTAAATTATTTCCTATAGTTGATTACTATTGGTTGTTAAAATGATGGTGTCATAAGCAATTCTGAAAATGGTTAATATCCTAAAATATGTTTATGTATTCATTTATCCAATCAAATCCAATGTTCAGAAAACTATTATTACTCACGAATTTCTGAATTCGGGTTTGTCCACAACATGTAATGATTTTCAAAGAAATAGCATTACATTTATGAAATAAACCCATTGATGAACTCACAACATTCAGTGTTCACACACAAAGGCCCATTTATCCACGTAGTTATCAGTGTCTACTGTATTCTGCCTCAAAGGAGACAAAACAAATAGAGGCTTATTTGTAATGATCGCCGGTCCTTTTGTAAAAAAAAGAAATATGAAAATGAAAAATTGCCTTGAGATGCCGGCCTCGTTTTGCTGAGGAACGCTCAGACCCTGATTTTATCCCTGCCTGTGCAGCTGCCAAGTATAATGCATGCCCACAGCTCGTGCAATAAAGCTTATGCCTGCTCAAGCAGCCGATGCGCCACAGCTCCGTTATTGCTGTGTGATGTCGGTTGATACGGAGAAAAAGCAATATCGCCGAGGGCTGGGAGTCTGCTATATCCTGCTTTGGGATATGTTTACTACATTAACAGATTTTTATAAATGTATTTGTTTGTTTTATAGGGACATCTGGCAAAAAGTTAATCTTCCTTTTATTTAAAGTAACACGTGACAGATGCGCATTCTACATGTTTGTCATACTTTATTTTGATGGGCTCGGGGGTGTTTTTATTGGATACATTTGTGAGTGTCATCGTCAAGGGGTCTATTTTGTGGCATTGTTGTGGTTTTAGACTGCCTATCGTGGCATGAAGTAGTGAGTGGTTTGCCACTGGATTCTGCATCAGAGGCTGGCTTGCAGCCAGTGCACATGTTTTTGCGGTTTTAAAAAGTCGACACAAAGATACCACAATTCCAGTAGTTGTTCTTCCTTAATCAACAGACCACATAATTCACGGAATTGTAATTTCTGTAGGAGTGGAGCCATGTGACAGAAGAGCAATGCAAATGAGCAATGACATAATTATTTAAATTGATCGTGACATGTGCTACATGCTAATGTTATTGCCGCATTAGGAAAAGGTTACGGGATTTATTTATGACAGGTTTAGGTTTCGCCTCACGTCTATCAATAAAAAAGATGTCGGTGTTATCATTCAAACGTGACTGGAGAATTAAAATATTTCTCGGTCGAGAAATGTAAATATTGCTCCATCTCCATTGATATTTTCCTTTCCAGTAGATTATCAAAGATCCCAGTAACTTACACAGCTCACTAGCGGTGTGCTCTGTCATGTTCGCGAATTTGATGAGTGTCACTGCTCATTCAGGATTTAGCATTTATAGCTTATTGACCAAACCAAGTGTCCTGTTGCTTCTGCATAATTTATATGCCATGACAGTGGGTGGCGATCCTCCAGACGAGTGTGACATTGCATGCTTATTTGTTCATTACGAAGCCAAAAGTGAGTGCGTGTGTGTGTGTGTCTCTGCCTTTAGGTATTGTCGTGTTGCGTTTTGGTCTATTTATTTAGCAGGTGAATTAAATCTGTTACGCGGAATGTATTTCTGCCCGTGTTGCATAGGACTCTGTCGTGATGTGGCGTTGTGTCTGAAGCAGTGCAGGGGCCCTAGCGGGAGAGAGGAGCTGGATGCGGCCATATCCAGGACCTCCCAATGCATGGATGAAATAAGGAAGGAGGTGAGAAACTCCGCACGCGTCGCTCATCCCGCTGAAGGAGCATTCGTTTAAGCATTATACTCGGAGACATTTTTCCTCTCCGTAAAATAAGCATACGTTTTTGGGATCTGTACTCTTAAACTGTATTTGTTATCTGTAAAATGTCAAAGATGGTCCTTTGATGGAACATAAAAGGTGTATAAATAAATAATTGGTTGCTACATATACAGAGTTTACAGATTTTACATTCCAGTATCGAATTTCCAGAAAATGTAACGAGTATTTTGCTTGCAGTGGCAATGCGATGCTTTTGTTTGATGGGGGTAGGGTTTGTGACGGGCGCCCCTGCACAGAGTCGTGTATCACTACCCCGTTGTCTCTGGTGGAATAGCTCATGACACATAGTGGCACAAAGGTGTGTCACAAATCTACGTGGAACGACATGGAAATTATGGGTCACCACATAACGACTTCACGTCACCGCAACCCTGCATTACGACCATTCGCTGCCAGTCATATCCCCTTTGTATGTGTGAATGCATGTCCAGTCTTGACACATCTTCATTTTACCACCAACCCTACAAAGTTTTGTAATATTTGTGAAATTCGTTTTGTCATCAAACAGACTAAGCGCCAACATCCAGTCATAGCTGAGCATTGTGGATTGCGCATTTGAGAATTTAGACACTTTTTAACCTGTGTTTGATCGGCCCGGGTAATGTTGCAGCAGGGTGATTTAAAATACTCGTGGTGGTCGACTCAGTTCATCGTCCCTTAGTTTTGATAAAATCGACACAGCTTTGTAGGAAATCAACAGTGGTTTACCTGTATAGAGCCGAATCCCTGTCATGAGAATGTGGAATTTCTACCACTGGCTTAAGACCATCGCCAGAGATTAACAGTTCCTGTTGTTGGATAAAATGTTTTTTTTTAGTTAGGTGGTGGAAAAAAAATTATGTCGTAAACCCTCTTCAACCCCACACAGCCAATTAATATAGCGTTACGTGAATCAAATGTGGCCAAATTTATTACTGCTTCAGCAGCACCACTGGTGGTGTTGTTGGAGAGTTATCTCACAACCTTTAAACGGGTGCGACGTTCCGCTGGAAACTACACCTGTCATCCTCAGATTGTTAACAGAAGGTCTGACCCCGAATCAAAGCCCTTCCTGATCCAGGTCCTTAAGTAGATGCCACGACGTCATTGGCACATTCATGCACGTGGTCTCGTACATTCATTACAGTTGATTGCTAGTCGGTTGGTTGTGATTGTCACAGTGTTGATTGTTTTGTCATTCTCTCGCCGCCTTCTAGCTGCACGTAACAGCCGTTGAAGTGGCCGCTGAGAGTCTCCGTGCAAACGGTGATCACGCACTGCTCCGAGCCCTCAAGACGGCTGGCGCCGATGGAAACCTGGAGCTGACATCAGAGTTTGCGGCTCGGTTGCATGAGCTGCGAGAGCAGCTCTTGGAGGTATGAGCATGGAATGCATACGCTCGTTCACCCACCTGCACCGGCAGGCCATCGCGTGTTTGCTCTATTATGCCTGGTGGATGGCCCTGTACACACGTACACATACACATGCACACACGGGCTCACTTGGGTCAACTGGCTAGTTATGCTCCATACACTTGTACCCACGCATTCCCGCACGCACTCACAGACACCCAACATGCGCTCATTAATTCTCAGTGAAATAATTAAAACTGACAACCATGCATTCCTTCTCACATCCCTGATATATACATTAATGAGCCATTCATATAGAGCTTCATTCAGTCACAAAGGAGCCACATTTTTGACATGTTAATGTATGATATTTAAAGCTGCAACAATGTTTTTGAACCGTGCATGCAAATGCAAAATAATTTGGCTAATTGCTTTTTGGTTATGTGCGTTGTGCATAACAACGTTTTTAAAACTCCCATCCATCTTTCAGACATCGCAACTTCTAAGGCATGTGTCTGGCATGGAGCCACTGGAGATCACGTGTGCACATGCCGAGAATACCTTCCGTGCCATCGGACCACAGGTATGAATCAAGATCAATCCCGACAAAATGAACGCCTAGGTTTGACCAGCATGTTTGGTCAAGTTGGCATGCGTTCTTGAAGTCCACCGTTGAAATGAATTACTTCTCTGCATGTGGCCATTGTTTACGCAGTTGATCGAATGGAGACTAGAAGCAGGCAGCTGTATACAAAATCAAAGAGAGTGTTTTTGCCCTGGAGCTCTGGGAGATCAGCCAGTTCTCTCCCATGTGCGGTTTGTGATGTTACACTCTATTTGTAACAGTTGGAATGGCAGCCACACGTGTGTGTACTTGTCAATTTCACAGATTTACTTCTGTTTTCTGCTCAAGGTGAGGCTCACATGTATTAATGAAGAGCCTTGCCATGCAGCCTCCATCGCCACTGGGATGCTTGATTTACTGTTGCGGGATATCAAACGGTCAATTCTCATAGCCTGAAAGCCGTCAGCTCACAGATCCAGATGAGTGAAACAGTGTAAATAAGTGATAATGCACACTCATCCACAACATCTTACGAGCTAACTGTTGTACGTGGGAAATCTCATAACGAGAGAAATATATTTTTTTCTCAATTTGCAGGAATATTTATTGCCCTTTGTTTACCTTTCCAATGATTTTAAAGGTCACCGGATTGTATTGACTTATTAGCCGTAATATAAAGGCGATATCGAATCAGGAAGAGCTGTTTGCCAGGCAGAAACATGAATTGGGCACAACATTAGTCAGGAATCCAGGTGTGAGTAGTTGCGTTGTTTTCATCAAAATTATACTCTCATTTCATTGACCCTCGAAATATGATGGGCTGAGTCAACCCCAGAAAGGATTTGAACTCACAACCTTCTGATGCGATTTGGGAGTTCCAACCACCGTGCCACCTGGATTATTTGTGTAAAGCTCCATGTTAAGTATTTCCAGCAATGACATTGGTGAGCAAATATGCATGAATTAAAACAAAACCATGATCACATTTTGTCATCCATAAAATTTTTGTATATTCCATCCCTCTGCCTCAAGTCTGTATAGGATCCAGAGATTCCTTCATATATTGAGTTCCGCCGTTGAGCTCTTAGCTGCCTGTTGTGCTTAAAACCAACAGAGACCCATCTTGCATTTTGCCCCAGAGTGACCGGCATCACTCCAATGCATTCCATTGTTCAATGACTGCGGTTGATGTGTTCTCGATATGTATTCGTATCATGTTGTGTATTATACTACAAAGCAAACATGTATTGCTTATTGAAAGTGTGTGCTTAGAATGATGCATGCACTGTTGCATATTTCATGTGCACCCACTTGTGTCTACTCAAATCAGTTTTTTTCCTTGTGAAGAAATTGGATTGTTTTGATTTTGATCTCGCATTTTGGCAAATTTTTATATGTGTGTGCAGTTGCGTGTGTAAACACTGTACATGTGTTTGCCTCCAAGACATGCTTGTACATGCATGTTTGTTCTTGACAGTGTGTATGGTTATACAGTGAATGTGTATGTGAAAGTAATCTTGGCTGTTTTACCCGTGATGTGCTGTCTCCCACACAAGGAGGCTCGTGTCTCCTTAGTAAGGTTGAAGGACATGCAGTTGCTTCTACCGTAACCAGTAAATACGTTTTTTAAACTGTCTTAGTTGTTGTAACAGGGTGTATGCGTGTTCCCGTGTGTGTACGTTAAAGGTACATTTTACTCTTTGCACTTTCCTCACTTCTCGCCGTAAATTAAATTCTAAAACAGCATGGACCTTTGTAACCCTAGACCTACTTAATGTGGAATTGGCTTTTTATGAACCAAGGTCAGCAGAGCTTATATCTACAGCGTCTATCGACTACAGCATTAGGTCGTTTTACGCGTTCTTCTCTGCCAATATTTGTCAAATCGTGAATGGAACGATACGTAACAATGTGAAGCCATTGTAACGATATTGTAAATTTAATAATGTCATATCAAAGTTCAGACTCTGATTGAATTGTACGGCCGTTTTAGACTAATCGGGATGGTCGTACGGCTGTGAGCGATCGTGGCTATTTGGGAAAAAGCTTGATGCTCATAGGATCGGATTTATACTTCTTGCCTTTGGTGCATTTGGTTTTAATAATGTATCCAATTGTAAGAATATTTCCATGGCATCTTTCACTGTTATATGTGCCCGGTCATTGTGGCTGTGGTTATTATAATAGTTGATGTCTCGTCTATATTAGTGGATGTAGTTTTTTTCTTGTACGGCATCTAGAGATGCTCCATGTAGTCCAAAGTCTTCTTATTAATCTGCTTTAAAAACATTTGTGTAAGGTATATACACATATATATAGAGAGAGAGGCAACTGTTTTACTGTACTTGGTGAGATTGTTGGTACGTGTCTCTATACATAAAAAGATCACCGGTAAAAGACGATAGCTTTTTTACTCAACTTGCATTCTTTTTCCCTCACATCGTTTCCCATAATTTCCTTCCTCTTTGCCGATAAAACAATTTACTTGCATTTATGTTGCAGTGAGACGCCCAAGCGTGGTAGACCTTGCTTTTTGTGCAGCACAATGAGGTAGTGCCATGTAGGTGGGCCCTGTAGACGGATGCACAGCAATAAGAGTTCACCGTGCTCGTGAATACGCTGTGCGTGACCAACTGCTGTCTGCTGACTGCCTCCCCCTGTTCAAGTCCAAGCTTTAATACTATACTCCTTCCCTCTGCTTATAGCTGACCGATTCTCTCAATCCCCTGCTCTCGTTCTTAAGTCAACGCAACGATGTCGTCTTCATTTCCTCCCCACCTCATACACTTTGCCTCATACCCAAAATAAGGTGTTCTTCTTGTAAAGCTAGGAGGGAAAAATCGTGCACATGCATTGCTTCTGTAACACTACCCAACAATGCATTTGCCCTCGGAAATTTTCATTAGCAATAATTAGGTTTCGAGTTGCATAATGAGACGTTACACAGCGCATGACGGGTGACATCACGAGATGCTGTCCTATGTAATGGTGTCATCATCACGAGGTGGGGTGAGAGGCGAGGATGCCTCACGCAGCTATGTGAAAACGCCATTGTGAATCATTTTCATGCTGCGTTTGTCTTCTAGAGTTTTGGGCAACAACACTAACGTTTCGTAAATATATATCGGGTGTGTTTATGAGAGTTGTTGTGCCCTCTTCTTTTTAACAGACAGATGAACAGTTAGACGAACAGAGCTAATACATGTATCACTTCAACCTTAAAATGGAAGAAAAAAATCCCTCATCTTTCTTGGACTATAACTCCTTCCTCGCAATCACTAGTGATTCAACCGTCTCGCTGCTGTGTTTGGTGCCATAAGATACCGTAGTTTACAGACGCTCAAGACATCTGCCTCGAATTATATTTTTGATGTTTCGTTTTTGTAGATTATCTCAGCCGCACAGACGCTGGCTCTCCATCCGTCCAGTAAGATCGCACGGGAGAACCTCGACGTTTTCTGTGAGTCCTGGGAGTCTCAGCTGACTGACTTGGCAGTCCTCATCAAGGAGATCACAGATGTCTTTGAGGGACGGAGAGGTGAGACCAACATATGCCCTATCCATTACCACTGGGTCTCCCGGTTGCGCTGTTCACATTTCTGACGTGTTTTCATATTGTACCACGTTATGTTGTTTAGCATGATGTTCGACATTTTGCTGCATTTTGCTGGGAGTTTCCTGAAGTTTCCGACATACGCTTAAAGCACGTGGAGCGCATTGGCGGATGTCGCACCGCACAAGATGCTAGGCTGTCCAGGCCCCATGAGCCCTCCCATCTTGCCTGAATACCACACTGGAATTGGCATCAGCCATACGTTTCAATGGCAATCCCGACGATTCTGAATAGCTGATGAGCATGGTTGGCTATGTACGGTGTGAAAGAAGTTCAACATGCGTATCGATCAGAATCGCCATTGAAACATGTTATTTACAGAGGTATCGGCCATGTGTTTCAATGACAATTCTACGAGGCCAGCCAGATCTTAAGTTATAATTCCAGGCTTGGAATTTTAAGAACTGCCCAGCTCTAGCAACGATATATTTAAATTGCGTTTTATGTTAATGACTTGTTAATGTGACATTTAATGAAAGCAAGTCAATATTTCATATTTGTTGTTTTGATTTAAAGCTTTCGTGACAGCAGGGATTCATATTCTTGGTTCTTTCGGTAAAGTCACGTAGAAGGGAAACAATAAAATAAAAAAAATATATATAAATGTTATTTTATTGTTTCCCTTGTATGTGACTTTATCGAAAGAACCAAGAATATTTGTTGTTTTGTTTGCTTTTAACATTTTTTAAATAAATGACTCCATACCCTCTTCTGTACTTTCATTATAAACATTTGAAATGACAATAAAACCTGAAATGTGAGCACTTACCACGCACTTACCACTCACTGCACAGTTTAAGTGATTGTGATGAATAGCTGACAAAAATGGTGGTTAGTATCTTGGACAGAGCAATTGATGTCCTGTTATGGGTTATGCTTGTTTTCCTGCTGGGAAATGCCATAAATGCAAAAGACAATTTAGCAGCTCAGTAGTGGAACTGTCCTCTGAGATCCACCACCCGACTTCACTTCCATTACCGTACAGACTCACGCAACTACAGCAGAGGTCTCCAACATTAATTTCTACAGTTTTAAATACTACACAATAAGTAATGTGAGTTTTAAATACTATTAATATCATTAACGCAGGCTACCAATCTTCCAACACTTCTGAAACAGATGTTACTAAACACCTTAATGAGGAATTCCTGGGTAAATGGTCTTTATGGATGATTTTTATTCAATTATTTTTATTTGTACCCTTCATCAATAATCGTCTATTGTTGAGGTATGAATTAAATATAATTTTTACGCATTGGAAAGTACACGGCATATTAATGAATTATATAATGCTGTTTATATAAAATGGCGGTACTGTAGTGTCATTGTGAATACTTATGCGTTGGGTAGCGCTGCAAGCATTGGCTATTAACATTTGAAGATGACATGACTTGCCCAAGGGGCGTCTGGAAACAAGTTTAAAGGACTGGGATTTTCCTCTGCAGTCGTTGTTCCTTGGGCTGTGTCCCAGCTGTTGGGCCCCCCCACTGACTGCGCATTGCAATGTCTTGTCTCTTCCTTTCGTGTCATTGTAACCTTGAGTCGATCCGCTTGATAAGACGGTGGGAATCCAAATAGATGCCATGGCACTCACTCCTGACCCAAGGGCCTCCATCACAAATGACCTTATCCTGTTGTCCGCCTGACACCACGGCTCAGGGCTGTTTGTGTGCCTGCCTGCCTTTTCAGAGGCTGTCACTCCAGCCTTGTCGACCCTCGCTTGGGAGTAAACAGTTGGGCCATACGGATCGCGTGTTGTGCATATCACACACGAGCATTGAATACAGTTTATTTTCAAGACGTTAAATATGGTTTAACACAAAATTGTAAATATGGCGTTGTATTCTGTTCCATGGTATGATATGAATACAAGTTCCAATGTACTGCATATGTATGTATTACATATGTAATAAATGTTTTTTTTTTAGATCATCAACAGAGGACATGCAGGAGAACTGCCTTTCAATTAAGTTGTGCAAAGTGGCATTATTTAAGTGGTATGACCGTGGTGCTTCTGCTTTAAGTGGTACAACTTTGTGAAAGTACCAGATGCTTCAATTCCTATTAAAAATGCTCTCGAGTGAAGCAGCACGAAGAGCCCACAGTGCACATTAAACCAAGCTGGTGCTTTCACAGTCCGTGTAATGGCACATGATTGACGTATCATGCCCTGCTCGGTGATTTTTTTGCACTGTTCTCCATTGCATCTGTCAGCCAGCTTGACACTAAAACTCGTCTAGCATCAGAGGGACACGGAACCGCACAGTTAGTGAAACATCCAGTGTCGTGGTGTTTTTAATTTTTTAGTGAAGCTATCAACTGAGCCAGTTGTTTTTGATACATCCGCAGTGACTTCTCTCTCTCCAGTGAGTGTTCACCCTCCACCCACCCAAAATAAAAACAATTATCAAAATAAATCTGATTATCCTCATGGGCAAATATTTCAGATGAAAAAAACAATGCTGTAAAAATGACACAAATGCATCCTTGAGGACATTTGAGGCCGATTCCATGACACGCACCAGCTTCACATAGCTCATAATTAACAATTTGATATAAGCCTCATTGCGCCGTGGTGGCATTCATCTCGGAAGGTTTGCGCGAAGATAAAAGGATGCTCCTTTATCTTCCGCAAATTTCCGCATTCATTATGGGGCCCTTTTCCTAACGCGGCCCGCTATCGTCGTCATATTGATCGGTGGCGCCCGCCGCCGCCGCCGCCACCGCCGCCTTCAGAACTGGAGATCCCTGGCCGTAATTGCCTCACTGTACGAGCCGTGTCCCCGTGTACGTCTCGTTCCCGGCCCCTCGTTACCCGCTTTTGAAACTCCAAACGGAAGGAGGGCATCCCGACTCGTGCAGGTGTCCGTCCGAGCGCAGTGGGAGCGTTCTAAAAGGAGACGGTGGCCTGTGTAAGAGACGGAGCACTTATAAAAGGTGCTGGCAAACAGCACTTGTCCCAACAGTCTGTTCAGGCTGTGCGGGGGGGGGGGTCTTTGGTTTTTTTTGCACATACAAAGACAACGAGGCGTACGGTTAAAGAGCGTTCACAACATACTGCTACAAAATGTGCATTCAAAATACTTTTTTGTGTACATTAACCTGTAAATTGGATACCCTGACATTCAACAACATTTTCTGTTCATGTTAATGTGCACTCAAGCTTAGCCTTTTAGTGGCACGTTCATGATTATGTGTAGCGCCTTACATTTGTATTCTGATGCGGGGGGGGGGGGGGGATGAAAACATCCATTGTTTCACAATTTGGAGAAAATATCAGAGCAATTTTCCTTGCTTAAGTGGGCATCGCCCAGCTGTGTAATATTACATGGCAAAATAAATTAGCCACCTAGCTGCTCTACGTAATTTAACAAGTGTGTTGGAAATACTACTGTGCTTACATTTTACCATATTTAATGGCAGATTTGCACATGGACATGCTGTTGCATTGTTATGCATGCTCATTTAATAGATTCATGATTTATATGAAATGGTCCGCTTTGTGAAAGTGATTGCTTAATTAGACTACGCGAATCTCCCTGCAATGTTTCACTTAAAACCTAACGAGTGTTGATTTCATTCAGGTGACAAACGGACACACCTGTCACTACCAAGGCCAGGGGTGAGTTTTGTTGACGTGTTTTTCTTTCACTCCTTTCCGCTTCACCTGTGCAAATACATCCATTTAATTTCATTGTGAATAGCCAATCCATAAGCAAAATATACATTGCAGCATTTTTTTGCTTCCCTTTTGTTTCTGCATTCGTTTTTATTATGCTTCGTTAAAATTGAAATGTTGAGCAATTCCACATATGAGCGCACAAAAGCCCCGAGCAGTGTCCACGTGACATGTCGCTGGCGTCATTAGCTCATTACTCGCACTCTCTGTAAACTCACGCCGTCCCCCTCATTTCTCTCATGAAGCAATTCTTCGCTGACCTGTTCTGAATTGGAGACTTATTTCTCAAAAGCCAGATGGCACTCTGGCTGGACCCACAGTGCCCCTGCCTAGCTCTACTACCCTCCACGCATCCCCTACCTCAACATTCACTCAGTGAGAGGTCACCTTTTCGGCTCTGCTGCCCCATAATCTGGAATTCTCTTTCCTCAGTCGTATGTGCTGTCCATTCCCTGAACCTGTTAAAGTTCAGGCAAAAGACTTTCTGCTTTTCCTCTTCCTTTGACTGTCTCATACTCTATATAAAATAACCTAACAATGTCCATGTTCTGCGACTGTCCTCTGTGGCATCTTGAGATACAGTTTTATTTATATATATGAGACCAAATTGTATTGTAATGGAATCATAATAATAACCTCTCTTTTTATAAAGCGCCTTTCATATTGAAGTATATCAAAGCGCTGTACATAAAAATAAAACTACACTCACAAGTATACATACAATCAAAGTGAAATCAAAAGTTGGTAATATCAATGACTACTCTCGAAATTCCAATACAATGAAGAACTTTGATAAAAAGCGAATAATAATTACAGAGTAATCCAAGCAGAAACAACCACAGTGTTTTTTTTTTCATTTTAAGTTTCAAGGAAATCCTGTACAAATATGTGAGTTGTAAGACATGATTCCTAATGGACCGAGGAAGGGTATTCCACAATCTGGCTGCAGAAGGCTCTATCTCCCATAAGATGGTCTTGTCTATGGAATGATGAGTCGACCAGAATCAGCTGATTGTAGAGAGACATAATCCCAATACAAGATGGTTGCGAGTGAACATCCCAGTTGCAGGGTGGACTCAGCCCTTCATTCCTCTCTGTGGTAACTTTGTGTGGGAATTCAATAGTGTTTGTCCTATGGTGCGACTGGTATTCACCATAGGAATATGGAATATCCATCACTGGTTCAGGGCCATATTTGGGGATGAGCAATATCTAATGCACATTTGATGGGGAAATACTTTGACTTTTTTGACGTGACTCTGCTTATAATGTGTTACTGTTTATGGCTTTGTGATAGATGTTGAATTCGTCACAGTTCCCCTAACCCAGGGGTCTGCAACCAAAATAATAAGAAGAGCCTTTTTAAAAATTCGGTAAAAAAACTAAATTTGATCAAGAACCACAACGCAATGTGAATACTAGATGGTGGTTCCTTAACAAATAACATCACAAAGCGGTCCTTAAAAAGTCGCATTAGGCTCCGGAGCCACAGTTTGCCGACCCCTGCCCTGACCCCTGACACTACGACCTCACTGTCACAAACGAAATGAGAGACCTCTTTTGAAGTGCTGATATCTTTACGTGTCCGATTCTAGAAACACAGCTCAAACCTCAAGCCAGTCAAGCCAGTGAAGCTGGATGCAGAGGTATTTTTACTCCTACTTTGAAAATGCAATGCTGCACACATTTTTTGTTTCATACAAAAACTGAATAGTCCACGTGAGCGTGCCGAGGGTTGAATGCCTGGGATTACATTTAAAGACAAGTTTGTGTTGTAATTCAAACTGTTCGTAAAGTGGGCTTGCCAAAAGGGATGATGACAAGAAAAATTAGTGTACAGGGAGGGGCGCCGCAGTGGCGAGATATTAACTACCTCACGTGGTATGCAGGAGGTTGTGGGTTCGATCCCGACCCTGACGCCTGTATGTTGGAGTTTGCATGTTCTCCCCTTGGACGTGTGAATTTTTCTCCGGGTCCTCTGGTTTTTACTTCCACATTTCGAATAGTGCGTTTAGAGTATTTGGCTGCGATACATTTCCACATGATAAGCCACTTCGTTGAGCTATTATTTGTGGCCAGGTCGCTTCTGAAAAAGAGCTATATAGCTGAGTGGGCTTTACCTGGTAAAATAAAAAAATGTTTAGTTTATAGTAATATCACAACATTCAAATTGGTGTAATGTTTAATGTAAAATAGGTTTTAGTGGCAGCCATGGCATAGAAGGTGTCCGAGGACGTCTACCAGAGGAGATGGAGCGATGCAATCAGTGCGTGTGTCAAGTGGATGATTACAAGACAGTGGGGAGCGTGGTGCAGCAGTTAGCACGTTGCAATACAAACCGGCGACCTGAGTTCGATTCCCGCTCACGGCCAACACCAGTGACAATTATCTGAACCGGTCTTGGGCCTCCACTGGGTCGAATTAGCCTCAAATGAGTACCTGGTGCGGTGTGTAAATGTCACCACTCGGGGGACTAAGGCGTGGTGCTGGCCACCCACCCCCTCGTGTACCGTGCCGGCCTTCATAGGTACACGCTAACAGCACTTGCCCCAATAGTCTGTTCAGGCTATACGGGGGATCTTTGTCTTTATTACAAGGCAGGATCATGAGAGATGACAGCGGCTTGGGGAGGCCTTCATGCAGCAGTGGATTGACCAAGGCTGCTGATGATTGCTGTACATTGAAGTCTGATCTACACACATTGTCATACTGGCAATATACACACATAACACACAAACTGATACTGAGCTAACAAATGTATATCGTTATGAGACCTCCTTTGCCAGTACCAAAATATGAGAATAGGTTTTCCCCTTTTTTCTGGCAACAAAGCAGTTGTGTTAAGACGTTAAAACACCAAACTGAAACCTTTTACAAGGAATCATGTCTGCATTGACCACAATACTCGTGGTTAGAATTCAAACAAAAAAACATACTCTGATAATATATGCATTGTCTTTGAAACTGATTGGCCCACACCAGAGACATCTTTCTTTTGAGCCTCGTCTCAAAACGGTGTTAGACCAGAGGACGCCAAAAGAGACGAGGCTCCAAAGAAAGCCGTCTCTGGTGTGGGCCAATCAGTTTCAAAGACAATGCATATATTATCAGTGTGTTTTTTGTTTGCATTCTAACCACGAGTATTGTGGTTAATGCAGACATGATTCCTTGTAAAAGGTTTCAGTTTGGTGTTTTAACATCTTAACACCTGTTTTGTTGCCAGAAAAAAAGGGGGAAACCCTATTCTCAAATGTATATCGTTTATAACTGAGAGAATGTTATCATAGGTTTGCAGAATTGTGGCTGTACAGGCATGGTATACTAGATACCAGCATGTTCATGTTTGTTGCTGTTGCTTTTTGTCGGGGCACTGTAGGGTCACATACGTCGTTTCAAAACACCGAGTAAATGACACCATTACATAACAATTCCTGCGCGTTATACTGCGACAGAATAAACGGCACGTTGTGTGTAATGAACGCACAAACTTGTGCAGAAAAACATGGAAAACTGAACACCAAGACCCCACCAGCTGCTGAGTGCTGGCAACGACCAGATACCACTGGCACAGTGCTCACCATCATATCTCCCGTAACGTGCTTGCAGCACAAATCCCATCCTGCGTCTGTAATTCGCTTGTCCAGGTACATTGTAAGCGATTTTCACCGGTAGATTAGTGAGGAATAAAGCAAAGCAGGTGTGTCTCTGCATGTCGTTTTATACCGTTAGAATGATCAAGGTGGAGAAGGGGGGGATCGCGTTGGCTGGTTTGCAAAGTACTGTAGCTTGCTCACATTGGAAAGAGCGTCTGCAAACCAAATGGCATTATGTCGAAGCGCGATAGAGTGCCTGCCGGCTTACCTGCTTTGTGCGTATTTAAATATCCCACGGCACCTCCGCAAGGTTAGGTAATTGTTTGCAGGCATTCAAGTATAAGAACGCAAACAACAATTATATAACGTTTATAGCAGAGTTCATAGTAGGAGTTAGACACTCGCATGATAGATTTTTTTTTCCTATCACACTTTTTTTTCATACAAGAATGCTGACATTTGGATGAAAGCAGTTTGGAGTTTGGCCTTCTGGCATGAGTCCAATGTGTTTCTTCAACTGCAGACAGCTGTTTTTGCCCTAACCTTTCTGTGACGTTATTTTCCCTCTGCACAGACTGAAATTACACTGAATTCCCTATCTTAAAAAAAGTGCAGTCATCTAGATTCTAAAGACAACCATCCCAATGGATGCTTTTATGAAATTGGCTTTCCACGCATTTACTAATTTCTCCCTTGAAAAAGAGGCACGGTTATCTGAGTGTGCTCCAAAGGATATCAATTCATCTTTATTGGGGGTTTTTTGTACAAATTTAGCCAGGGGCCAGTAGAAAAGGAATCTGTGGCCTCGGAAGTCTCCTTCCAGGGGGAGGTTGGAGCACATATACAAATGAGGACTTTTGGCTCACTCTATAGTTTAAAAACTTTGCAGACACGTGGAAGAGTTATCATGGTTATCATCATTACCATATAGCAATTATATTATTTAATCAGGGAACGCTCAAGGCTATTACTGCAGGAAGATCCTGCACAGGAATGTTTGGCATGTGGTGAGAAACCGGAGTAATGTATACAGAAAAAAAACCCATACATACAATGACGAAACACTCAACACTGTCATCTGTTGGTCACCTTGCAGCCTTAGGTCTACAACACCTGGAAAGCCTTGGTGGTTACCCATCCAAGTAATCATTAGGCTCAAGCCCTGCTTAGCTTCTGGGATCCAACAACATTAAGGCAATTTGGTCACAGGCTTGATAATTCACAACAGGCAATGTGGGTATCAGGTTGTGTACCGTGTCTTACGTGGCATACTGTGCAACGTTTCACTGCACACTGGGATCATCTACAGGAACTGCATTTAACCAAATCACCCTGAATCTTCCCAATAACGTCGACGCTCAGAAGCTATGAGTAAAGCTAGGCAGGGTTATTATTCAGTCCTGAAGGAGCTCCCGGCATGTGGAGTGAAACGTTAAACACGCCAAACAGCGGATGGTACAGCCCTAAACACAAGTGAGTGCTGTATTGGCACAACCGCGAAAACCTTAGGCAGTGGTAACACGGATTTTGATTTTCCACCTCCAAACCTCTGTGTGCATGCAGGAGCAAGTGAAGATCGCCAAGCTGGGCCTCGAGCTGCGTCTGCTCACGGCAGACGTCGACGCGGAGACAGAGAAGCTGAGCAGCCGTGATGGTGGTGGCGAGGTTACCCAGCTTGTCCAGAGCTTGTCCTCCATGGTCTACGCAATCTACCTCTTCACCAGGTGAGGCGCCTCAGACTCTCGCAGAGAACGCCGATTCGTCATGTGCATCGAATCAAATCACCTGGAATGCAACAGATCTCGTGAGATCTGTAGAAGCAAAGCAGGATTGAGCCTGGATAGTGCACGGATGGGTGACCCTTGGGCACACCAGATTGTTGTAGGTGTCTATCGGGCTGTGCTGAGTTGTGGGCAACAGAGGGCAGTGCAGTAGTAGTCATGGTCGCCCTATTCTTCCTTGCAGCGTGGTGAAGAACGGTCGAATAACACCCACGACCCACATGGTGAGGAGAAGCATGCCTTGAGCCAGCAGTTTTCACAAAAGGGCTCTACAATGTACTTTTTTTCCCATTGGCCGCTCTTTAAATGGCTTCCAGTGGAAACTTTAATGAACTATAGATGTTAATGAAATATGGCAAAACATTTTATTTTCATGCAGGAAAACGGAAAGAATGGCAGGTTATATAATTAACCAGAATCCTAAATAATGGTAAATTAGTGTTTTTTATGGTTGTGTCGTAGTGTTAAAATTTGTTTTATTGTTGTGAAAAAGCTCAGGTTTTTAGAACTTTATAAGTAACTTATTTGCATTCCCCACAGATATTAATCTTTTGTGATTAAATTCTGCAATAGAGGCAATAGGCTTGGTAAAGCAATGCTTAAAGCTTCACTCAAAAGTGTCTGTGTCACCTCGCCACACAAACCATGGAGATAATGAGATGATGATGCGGTTCAGTTTTATCTGAAATGACCTGCAGGATGGTAATTAGCTTGCACTGCCTTTGGCATAATTCATTCCAAGAACACATGGTGAAACTTAATCAGGGATCAATAAATGAAGGGAAATCTATCCCTTTGGCAAGTCCGGAATGAATCATGGGAAAGCATATTATGCTCTTGTTGCAGTCCTGATAAATTCGCTTATTTGGCAATGAATATTAAATGTACTTTTACCATTATTTTTTGTAAAAACATGTATTGTATATTATGAAACACTGGGGAACCAAAGGTGCTGTATGTTTTGGTGATAATGTATTGAGCAATAAAGCACTGCTTGCGATTGCACAAACCTTTCTTGCAATGGGGAAAAACGAGATTGAGGACATCGCTAAAATAAAGCATATATCACGACTTGGACCACGATACATTATAGAAACTTCGCATTCTATTTGTCACTAAAAAGGCACACAGTGCACCATAATATAACCCTGGCTAAAACATCACTTTAAATTGATACTCTTAATGATGAATTTTTTATCAGTTACAAAGTCTTTTTTTTCAGAAGGGTGCAGTTGTTTGGTTGTACGCGTTGGAGCTTTTTTAATAATTAAATAGTAATATAAGTGTATTGATGGCGGGACTGGATATTAAATCACGAGCTACCCGACAGAGCAGTTCAGATCTTACAGTAAGTCTAGGGCTCCCCCTTGTGGTCTTACTCTCAAGGATATTTTTTATTCGAGAAATCACGCAGCAGTTTGCTGCATAAACACCAACACCTATCCAACAGTTGTAAACAAACAATGGCAATTGAATTTAATAACAAGATTACGAACCTTTTTATATTACTTTCAGCCGTATAAAATGGGTGCGCCACAGTTAGTGAAGGTTGTGTTTGATGGGGTAAAGTGTGGATACTCCTGTGGCTTCCAAGACTTCTGTCCAGCATGAAAGAGTCGGGCAAATGCCCTTTTAGAGGTGTCCATGAGAGCTCCCTTGAGTGAAGGATCTTCCATCAGCAGCTTCTGTTGTCCTTCCCCCGCACCTCCGATGAGGACGATTGGCTACGTACAGTGCGAAAGAAGTTCAACATACATACAGCGGCCTAAGCAACTGTTTTGCCATATCAAGCAGCAAGGTCATACATTTTTAAAAATAAATAAAATACACAGGATGACGGTGTCTGTCACTGCCAGATGCACGTATAATCATCATCAGCCATATATCCATGATTGGATGGAGGCCATTCCATGTCGCCTCCATTCTTCCCCACACCCTTGGTATTCCCAACGTCCTGCTCATGCACATGAGTTGATCTCATAATCTCATCTCTATGGTGTCCGTCCTCTCAGGCGTATTCCCTCCTTTGACTGGCAATTCATCACAAATCTCATTCATCGGCCATCATCCCTTAAACATGTCTGTAATTGCATTTCGTCCATGATCCATGTATTCATCTTTCTGTCTCTGGGTGTTATTCCCAGAATGCACCCCTTCATGCATACTTTGGGATGAATAGTTCCTCTGGGAATGAAACATATAAATTTAGGTATGCACGTGTACTGACAAAATATTTCAAAACCGTTGTCAAACCACTGCTGGATGAGGACCTCCCTTTTCATATCAGTCATGGGGATTTGTTTGACCATACTTCACTCAGCTGGTCAGATACAATTGCAATGTTGTCTTTTCCGGGAAACGAACTCAGGTAGCTGAGTTGATAGTGCAGTACACTAACCACTGTATCACTGCATTCCCCCTCTGCTGCCCTCATCCACCAGATTCCACGTGAATGGGAGACTGTCTGGGATTGTAGGCTTGACTTGCATGGTGGCTAGTAATGGATAATTGATTCCAGCAATTATTTAGTCCATCAACATGCATCTTTGAATGTTACCCTCTCGTAAGCATGATTTCTCCATTTTGTACAATTGCAAGGCACTCCTGAAAAAGAACCTTGAAACTCACTGACTTTCCTGTGAAAATAAAGGTAATTATTATGATGTTGTTGTTTGAAATCAGATTCTCGAAAAACCAATTAATTTCAATAACCATTGTGCCAATACTTATAAAGAATAAAATCAATTTACAAACATGTAATGGCCACGCTAATATTATATTAAGAACATGCCAACATACACATTGAAAGGGGGGCAAACTAACACGCATTCTCTAAAGTTATTTATAGAGACATTAGAAGATGTTTTCTGAACACTGGATTGGAGAAACAAAGGCATAAAGATTAATGGCGAATACATTAACCATCTCAGATTTCCTACTGACATTGTGATTATAGCATCTACTAGAAATGAACTATAGGAAATTATTTAAGAACCTCACAAAGAAGGCTACAAAGTTGGACCAAGGCTCAAATGAGCAAAACAAACATCATCTAGGTGAGGCACAGTAAATAAATTTTAATATTTGCTGGAGACATTCATATATTTGTCACAACTGGGAAAAAACCGTCAGAAGATGTGTACCTTGGACAGTTACTGACAGTGGACCTGGAAAAAAAACGTCAGAAGATGTGTACCTTGGACAGTTACTGACAGTGGACCTGGAGTAAAAAAATCATGAAGTAAAAAGACGGCCGAGAGCAGGTTAGAGTACTTTTGGAAAAAACTGAACTTGACATGGAAAATTAACATAGCACTGTATCTAAAGAAGATTTTTTTTAAATGTTTATTAGTGCATACTACCTGCAATGATATATGGTTCAGAAACATGATAATTAATGGAAATTTTAGAACAAAAATTTAAAAGTGTGCAAAGAAGCATGGAGAGATGCGTGCTTGGAATTGCATTGAAAGGCAGAAATAGGAACACGTTGGATTCGAGAACGCATGTATGTACTCTATACTCTTTGGTTCTTCCAGTAAAGTCACATCGGTATAAAATAAAATAAATCACGGCTTTTCGGGCGCAACACAAGCGTCCGTCATCAGGTGGGACGCTTGTGTTTTGCGCCCGAAACGTCGTGATTTATTTTATTTTATACCTACGTATTTATTTCTACCTACGTGACTTTACCGAAAGAACCAAAGAGTATGGATTCCTGCAGTCTCGAAAGCTTCAAATCATGGTTATGTACTCTATGTTGAACTTATTTCGCGCCGTAGATAGCGAACTGTGCTAATCGGAGGTGCGAGGTTAATGCCATCATCCAAACTATTTCGGCTTTGGCAGATCAGTGAGCAGAACGGATGATGGCTTACGCTCAAGCACAATAACTGAGTGACAGCTAAAGAATGATACAGATCTCACCAATGTACCTCGTACCTCGTACATTGTTGAAGAATGAAACAGGTCCAAGAGGACATTCACCTAGGAGATGGAGTGCGCAGGTGCTGGATGGACTGCTACATCATCGGAGGCTTGGGAAAGCCTTCATCCAGCAGTGTACAGACCATGGCCGATTCTCTATACCTACACATGGCGGTATACTCTATGCCAATTTCGAGGTAGTTTTGCTATTCCTATATTGAAGGAGCACAGGCTATAGTGGTTTACTATATAGTTCATAGTGTGGGTTGCATGGCCACAATTTCACTGTGGCTTCTCTTTAACTTTATATTAATGAAGGAAATGTGCACATCGATCTGTTGATGTTTTGATGCGGTTGATGGTTAGACCAGGGTCTTGGAGGAATGTCAAAGTTGATGGTTACACCAGGGTCTTGGAGGAGTGTCAAAGCCTGGCAGTGCAATGTGTTGGTGTTGAATGAGGTGTAAATTCTGGACATCCACATTGAGACTTGATGAGGCAACGAGGTACATTGTCGAGATCTTGGTTGATGGGTTGGTTATCGTTGGACCATGGGGGCTGGTGATGATGATAGATAAAAGGTAAGGAGGTGTCTCCACGCTCACACGAGAACGTGAGCCAGCACTCACCTCTGTTGGTGTCCCCTTAGCAGGGTCTAGTCTCGCAGTAGAATAGGGCTATATATCTTAACACTGTCTTCATCGTCACCCACTTCAGGTATTTTGTGCAAATGTTCATAGCAGCTAGCGTTGCTGACAATCCATGAAAAGGCATGGTACAGTACAAGTGTTTATTTTTGGGGTGTACCACGTGAAGGTTGCAGCTGATAAGTCGAACGTTCTTCACTTCCACTGAGCATACACACAATTGCTTTTCATTTTAAAATCCAACAACTGTTCAATGTACTTCAATCACAAACCATTCCCTCTAACAATGTGTCCTTTTAGAGCTGAATTTTAGAAAATGTAACAAACCTGCACAATTTTCAGGGCTTTTTATGTTCAGTCGTTATCACCGAGTCAGCAGAGACTCTAATTTACTGTGTCTTTAAAACCACTGTACTTGCCCAACTGTGAGCAGTGAATTTTGTGTATGTTGCACATCAAAGTGCACACATTTAGCGTTATTCAGGCTTATCGTATAAAAGTTGTCTCCCTGTTCAAATCAGCACTGTGCTGTGCCCTGAACCAACGATTGGAAATCCCACATGACCAAATTATGAACTGAGCGAGTCTGTCCTTAAGGTGACCAAGATGAGCCTTCCCACAAAGTAGTACATATTTATTGACCCAAGAGGTCAATGGGTGGAGTTGACCATCCAATAAATGAACCCGCGCATTCCTGATCAAGAGTAGAAAGCTCAGCCCAAATTTCCTCCATGCTGGAGCACATAGTCATGATGGAATCATAATAGAAACAAGACATGACATAACCGCTGCCTCTTTCCTATGAACTCTCAAGCTGCAGTTTGCTAAAAGCAGTGACTAGTGGTAATGTATTTTGGTTTGTAGCCAACCGTGCTAATCAAAGGTGTAGGCAATTGAAATAAAATTAGTGGATCACTCCTGCACCCTCAGATTAAGTCTGATCCAGACCCACATTGATAACTGTGGCTCTGAAAAATACTGCTACCCACAATCAGTCCAAAACCAAAACAGTAACCGGCACTTTAATAGACGTGACATAACCACGAATGGGGAAAACGTGAATGCATAGGGCTTGTGTTAGGCTGAGGCTTACTGCACAACGATTGGCTGCAGGACTGTTTCATTTAAATTAGAAGTATATTATTGGTCTACAGCTGTCACTGTTGTTCTGGGACACAATGACAATGAAGAATTCAAAAGGCAGACACAATGCTGAATTGGACATGAAGCCATCTTGTTGTCAGCAACGTCAATTCATTGTTGCAGGAATCATGTGAGTTGTACGCTGAGCACATAAATAAATGATGTAGGTGTTTAAATATTTATTTTGACTCACAATGTATAAGTGACAATTATGCAGTCACAGTGCAATGCGTGTGCCGTGTTTGTTAATGCTCATTCTCTTTGTTCATTGCCAAAAGTCTACCGACAGAGCTTAATGACACATTCTCCATTATGTTTTAATTTGGAAGGGGGAGTATAATGCCACAAATAATGCATTACGTAACCACTGATGAATGAGGCAGTTTCAGCCCTGATATATTTTCATCAGACCTCATTAATAATAGTAATAATATTAATAACGACATTGTATGTAATGCCGTGACACGGCAAGCGATTGCAAGGGCCCTGGCAATCCATTAAGTACACTAGTACAGTTTAGAGTCTACGAATATTGTGCTTATGCTTAATATATGGTATGGACTGCAAGTACATGACATGCAGATGCAGCAAATAAAACACAATGTTGTACCGTATTATAGTACAATTTTTGCTCATTACAATATTTATGCAGTTGAAATGGTTGTAAATGAGAATGGACAAACAACTTAACACATCAGCAAAGCAATACTAGTATTGAAAGGGCAGTTTATATTTGGTGATGTACATCACGTTATTTTTTTCCATGAGCTAATCATGAGATTGACTGACAAATCACAGAACATCCTGAACCCCAATGATCAGATACCGAAAAATATCTCTAAACTGTAAGATGCTACATATTTTATTCAAGGCACTTTTTTACAATTCCACAGGCAAAATGAATCACGTGATATGATACAATTTAGGTCACAGCAAAAAAAACCTCCTCATCTCTGTCAAGCATTGCAATTGCTGGTGACGTCTCTGCTGGCATGATATGTTAGTATTACTGACTACAGTACAAATCTGCCTCGTATAAATTGTATGGCCAAAGACTGGCAGACTGCTGAAATGACTAAGATCTGATTGTAATTATTTGCAAAAAAAGGAGCAATATTTTTTTTTACATTTTTCTTGCTGTGGTTTTCACACCTGATGATGATTACTTGTGTTGCAGTCGAAACGTCGTGAGAATTTTATTGTTTTATATTTGTATTATTTTATTGTTTCCCTTCTACGTGACTTTACCGAAAGAACTAAGAATATTAATCCCTGCAGTCACGAAAGCTTTAAATCAAAATTTACCACTTGAGCTTTCAAATCCTCGTGTTTTTTTTGAATGTCATGAATCGTAGATCATATTTAAGTGTGATAATAACTTAGTAGGTGACCACATTAATTCATTTTCATTAACTGCATCTTTAAAAATGTGGTTCTAAATTTATTCTGCTTCAAACTGGTATCAAATATGTAGACATAAGTCTGTTTCGCCTCGCAAAACTTGATCGAAAATAACATTGTAGTCCACCGGTCTTTTGGAATTCTGGACCAATATTTTCCAGAAACGTTTGTAGAAGCAAACAAACACTATACAGGTTTTGACCTGCAGGATCTCATCAGCTGAGTCGAACTCGTTAAACAAAAATTGAATTTGGCTAGATGTTATGGAAAACTGCTCTCCACCAACAGGGGAATTAGTTCAATGCGAAACAGTTTCTAAGTAGACACACTCATTACGCGCTATTTGGAAGGGCTATGGGTTATACAGTAATTACTCATTGATAACCAAATCCCCCAAAATGCGTCCAATCTCATCAGATCTCAGATGCTAAGCATGTTTGAGCCTGGGCAGTGCTTGGGATCGACCAGAAGGAATACCAATGGGCGTTGCAGGCTGCTGTGGGGCTATGTTGTCCGCAGAGGGCAGTGTAGCGAACGTCACAGCACGATGCTACGCCCCAACGTCAACACTTCCCGCTTTCACTCTCACCCACAACTACAGGGCATGGAAAGCATTGTACGATCGACACGTTGCGACGAGGCACTCGTTCAGCAGTCGATTGACAAAAGGGCTGTACGTAATATAGTTCTATGTAAGTTATTTGTGACCAATTTTTTTTTCGCCACGACTGCAGATAGTTTCCATATGGTTTCGGGAAGCAACCCTGCATGTTCCATGTGTAACAGCAGATGGCACTGCAGCGGTGTAATTGACAGGATGGCAATGTGACATGAATTGCTATTCACCTGCTGGGAAGAAGACATTGCAGTACCATTATGGACAAGCACAATTCTGCAAACGCCTGCATAAAACAGATGTAAAAGCACGTTTTGTTCATTATCATACTCACCCAAGGACATCATCTCTTAGGTTTAGGAAGGCAATATTTGGGTAAATAATGCAATTAAGGACTCAATTAAGTGCCTCGTCGCTTGATGCCCCGCCATAAACTTGTTTATGGCCATTATCCGTGAGCGTGTTAGTTTATTATTGATTGTAAACAAAGCTACTTCCCACTGTTGATTATTTAAAAAAAATAAGCGCAGAGGCAATGAGTGCAAGAGTCATCTCTTCGGAGCCAGTTCATTTCAGAGGGGACCGACAGCTGCAGATTAATACAGTATTCAGCATTCTTTTTTACGTGTCCTTTAAATGTTGACGTAAAATAAACCAGGGGTGGACGGATGTATCGATTCTAAGTATCGTGTCGCCATGCATCGAATCATGACATCAATCATTGCATCATTCTGCACTCTCGTGATACACGCATCGAATCTCAGGTGTAAGAAACGGGGTTTTTTTTCCGTCCTATTTAAATATTTGCATGTACGTAATGGGATTCAACACCACCCCTTAAGCTCCTGGAGGCACTGCCACCGCAACAGGAGCAGAAACATAAATAGTGAGAATTCATCATCGATTCGGTGGGCGGAAGAAGTGTTCCATACCAAAGCACATTGTGTAAATGTCACCTTTTTCACGAGACAAAAATGTGCAGCATCTTCTAATTCACCCTCAGTTTTTTTTTTAACATCCTTTACAAACTCAACAGCTCCCTGAAGTCAAAAGCCTGATTTACAGCTTTTACTACCATACAATCATCCACTCCCAGTGTGTGGTGTAGAGTGCAATGAACTGTCCTCCATGTGGAGTGCTTTATGAGATGTCAAGCTTGAGAAACACTAGCTAGTGTGTGTGTGAGAAAGAGAGATTTAACGATTGCACTACTAGGTATGACAACAAAAACAGAGTGCAAATTGTAGTGGACGGGCGATGGTGGCGATTTGCGTGCGAGTGCTGATCGCGTGCGGGTTGTGCAGTTTTTGTTGTCTTCATTTGCATGTATGTCGTACTTCTTTAGCACCGTACGTCGCCCCAGCCGTGCTACTCGGAGGCGCGAGTCGTTGAGCTAATCGCCCAGCAGGTTCGAGCCGAGATAGTGAGTGCTTGGATGGGGAGTCACCGTGCATGAAACGAGTTGTTGCAGCCTTGCTGGGAGCGACGTGGTGGGCAGCAGTGGGCAGTGCCCGCAAGGTCCCATTGTGGGAGTGTGCGTCGATGCTCCCCGCATCTACGCTCACCGCCTTCCCCAACTCAAGTTGGCCAACGTGGTTGGAGTCACTGGCAGAGCCTGTGACTCTCATTTCGATCAGATCATTGGGGTTTATTAGTAATAAATCGGCATTTTGCGACCCCCACTGCCACTGTGTAGCATATTATGTGCCAGGGACTCTATGAGATGATAGGACAATAGTCTGAGTCCATAATTGGCAATAAGTAACGGCAAATCAGTTATAAGTGATTCACAGAATTGTGCGCAGTTGCGTATTCAGTACACGACTTCCCTGAAGGCATCAACACCTTCAGCGAGCACGATGCCGATCACACAACGCGGTTCGAATTCGACCCTCGATCGATGGCTGCGTCATTGCCGTACATGCGTCGAATAAAAAGCAAGGGACAAGTCCTTACTTACTAACAACTCCTCTATCACTTTTCATTGCTGGAGGGGTTGCCCCCCTACCTGAAAATCCTGGCTCCGCCATTGGTTGGAGTATCGCCAAATAACCCCCAATTGCCAACAGGGATGCCCTCACTGAGCAGCAGGTTGATACAAAAAAATCGCTGTACATTTACAGGTACACCTCTCATCACGTAAACCTTGGTCAAAAGGTATGCAACAATTTTATCCCTGGAGCCATTCAATGAAATGGAACGATTCGAGGTCCGGACGTGCCCGTATGAGGGGGTTGACGGTGGCAGTGGTGGACAGCCGCAGCCGTCATCGAATATCGGACAGCCGCGCTGATGGCGCGTGCGCGTGTGATGGGAGCGCCCTGCTGCACCTACTGCATGCACAGTGCGTGACACCTTGACGGCCCAGTTGCTGGTACAACTTGAGGCTGTTATTCCAGGGTTGCCATGAGCCCTGCTCTGTGTGCCTGGGAGTGGCTGGAAAAACGGCTTCCCAGTCATGCAGTAGCACCTCCAGGCGCACGTACGTTAGAACAGTAGTGGAGTGGAGATTTAAAAAAAAATGCCTTGGGTGACTTATGCATGGTGTGAGATTCTTACTAAAAATGTAATACTTCTGTTTGATAGCTCTGCCAAGGAATGAGAAGGAATCGGGGGAAAGTTAGCTTAAGTTATTATGTTTTCAAAATGTGAGGAATGGCTGCATATGTTGTGTAGGATTTTAGTATATGCCTAGGTAAAGATGTCATCATAATCAAGAGTATTAAGCAGAATAAAAATACCTCTGTGACTGGTAAATGACAAATGATAGTCCTAAGAGATTAAAGTCGAACCATAATGCACGAAATTAACGTAAATTGTATACAGCAGCTCTACAGGGAATAAGTGCATATTAATGTGCGGCCCTTTATCAATCTACTTTCGGATGAAGGCCTATCCAATCCGTGTAGGCCATGGTGGTCGTTAGACATCCCGATGCTGGTCAGTGTGGGTTGATGAAGGGGGGAGGTTGGGGGTGGCAAGTCGGGTTCAGGTATCACCCACAAGCAATATTAGCCGTGGCTGGGAATCCAACACCACTCCACCCACATTCATGTACCCAGGAAACAAAAGATCGTTCAGGGTCCAGATGTCATACCTGAAGGAGTGAACACTGCTCTTTGCAGGATAAAGAATGTGGAAAATGCATTGATCAGATGGAGTAACTGTGGACATCATCAAAGCAGTTGATCCATTTTTTGCAACACACTTAGCAGACCTCTCTTTGTAAATAGAAAAGGGGTTTCAACCATTAACCACAAACTCATTATTAATCGCATCCTAGAAAAGACAAATGAATATCAAATACTGAAATATAAACTATGAAAAGGCATACTCTCTGGTTCTTTTGGTAAAGTCATGTAGATAGAAAAAATTATAATATGAAAAGGCAACTGATTAAATAAATGGGTGACCGAAAACTGTATGAATTGCTTTTCGGAAATCCCAATTTGATAATGGAAAGCAAAAACCAATTTGCTTGAAGAAGAAAACTCTTATTTAATATCGATCAGAAACATTGACAAGGACAAAAATGTAAGCCAACGCTGAAAAGTGTGCAAAGAGGCATGGAGAAATGCATGCTTGGATCAACACTTGAATTTTTTTTTCCAGTTTGATTAACACTGAGACAGAAAGAGGAACGTTGTTCAGAAGGAAAGATACAGAATCGAGTTAAGGAAAGCGGACTTCGGCAGCACACAATTGGTAGAAGGGATGGCAGCAGATGGATGAGACTGTGTGTGTGTGTATGTTGGGATCGTGCGTAGCCAACTGCGCTAATCGGACTGGTGAAAGGTATGGCAGCCAAAGGAGGGAGCATGCCCAGAGGGCAATCACCGTGGAGACGCAGTGATGAGATCAGCTCATGCACAAGAGAGTGATGAACTTTGGCAACATGAAACGATGGGGGATGGTGACAGCACGGAGAGGTTTTCATCCAGCAGTGGATACACAACAACATTTGTTAAGTACTTACATGCAACCACATCTCAAGATGCTGTACAATGCAGGAAATCGTGGGGAATGTATATACTCTAATATAAACCTGCAAATTACATGCAACCTTGAAGAAAAGAAGTGCCATGCTTATGCGAGTGAACTTATAGAATTATATGCTCTGCATGCACTGTTGTCAATGATATTCTTCTATAATCAGAGGTGTGTTCTGTTTTGTTTTAGGGGTGAAGGTCTGCTGAAAACTACCAATGACCTGTTCCAACAAGCCGAGGTGAATTATTGGTATAATAACATTATAATAACATTATTGGTATAATAACATTAAATGTATATTTCTTTTATGGCGCTACTGCCTACCCACTAGGTGCCTCGCATGGTGTTGGCGACTCGGGTCTATTTCCATTAAGATATGAGATAACGTATACTATTAAACATTCCAGAGAATTACTGAAATTAAGATTTCAAAAACAAAAGGTGGTGTCAAGAGGACACAAATTCAATTGATGCCACTTGAAAGAGCAGATGCTCCGGCAGTGGGCTTATAGACATTTGAAAGAAGTACAATATTAGTCTAATATTATTTTGCCTTTGTATCATCATATAGCCACCAATATATATTGAAAAAACATGATTGTGTCCTTTTTGACTGACCAAACATGCACACTCGACTTTCGCTATCGTTTAATTCCCTGTACTAAAAATGTGATCCGCTGAACAACACCACTTTTAAAATAAAATGTAAAAGTCTCTTAGTGAAGGCAATCCTGTCGCCACGAGAGATGAAGACGACTGGTAACCCTAGTTGTCCAAGTTTGGCAGGGTGCTCTCACTTGAATAACCCTTTAGTCAACGCTGCCAGCATTGGTAAAATTTGAGTGCAGGACTCTAAAATGGGTGTGAACCGCTTCATGGTCGGCACATTAAACAGTACAAAAATAAAACTTATTACCGGCTTAGAAGCATTTCAATTTGCATGTGAAAAGTTTTTTTTGTTTAAGATTTTTAAATACCAAAACATCTGGAAGCTATTGTTGAACTTGAAATATCACTGTACAAAGTGAAACAATTGATGGGCAACAGAATTCTATTTCGGAGTAAATTTGTACGGACAGATTTCCACACTGTAAAATTACTTTTGCTTTTGATTCATTTCATAATATCTTGTGGATATTTTTTTGTAAAATGTTAAACAAATCAAAGAGTTAATTTAACAACTAGTTAATAAACGCCGGTGTCAAATTCCAAAAACAAGAGTGATAGTGGGTTGGCTTTATCCATTTATATTAAAATATCACCTTTTAAAGGGTACCTGGGCTTCAAAAAGTAGAGCTATGCCTCAGGAGATGGGTTTCGTAATTAACAAGTCGACGTTAATCTTTCAGGTTTTTTCTGAAGAGGGAATCAGATTATGCACAGCCCTGCGGACATTCTCCATGCTGGTGAGCTTATCAGCCACAAAAATTAACCGACTCAAATATTGTGATTTTTCATTGCATACTGTGTGCCCTGTTGGTAGTCATGATAATAATGGGTAACTGTTTTGAGTATGGATATTTATGCCTTAATATTAGAAGTGTAATGATGCATCAATTCCTTACATAATGTGGATTATTAAGGTTGCAATACATGCATCATAATAATTGTATATTTACATGTTAGATATAATGGGCACGTGTGATCCCTGCAGCCATTAGAGGCCCGAAAATTCACCACAATGTTCGAACAAAATTATTAAATTGAATCACTACCCTGCATCGCGACAGTTAATCAAATTGCTAAGGGTACGGGTGAATATTTAATTACACTCCTGCTTAATACTCATGCTTATCTAATTTTCACAAAGCATCACTTTTACTACTTCACAGCACACAGTACATTAATTTTTTAAATGTATTTTTTTATGTCCAATACTGCATAACGGAGGGGAGACACTGCATTACATAACAAATTTCGAGTCTAACCTGTTATCCTCATTCAGTATTCAAGTACGTTTAACATTGTATAGTGAAGCAATTATCTGTTAAATCACATAAGAGCAGCTTGAAGAGTTAATACACAACGCCACCGATTTAGAGTTGAAACCACGACTTTCCATTGCATTTAATTTAAACATTGCCTACTATAATAAGCCAAAAATGTCTGTGTGCAACGCTCGTGACGTCACTCCACTTCGACCAGCCCCCCTCATTAATAATCATGAACAGGTTACGTCCTCCACATGGACCCCCCCCCCCCATTAACTTACAACCCTCACTACAAAGGCAGAACCCTCACGTCACGCGATCTCCGTAACGCTGTTGAGACATCGAATTTCAAAGGACGTCATGATGACCAAGGGATTATAACCGTCCTTGGACAGGCAAAAGGCTAGTCAGGATACAAGGGCCTTGAGGGCAGACATTTGGACATACGTGCAGCACTGCAGCCTAACAATGAATTTACCACAGTCCTGTCTGCCGTGTCCTCACTGCTGCGCCGTTGCTATAGGTGCCCGAGGAAGATGATCGCTCACTGCTGCAGGTGGAAGCAGGGCGGCTACCAGCCTTGTGCCAACAGATACAACTTGCCTGCCGCACGCCCACGCACGGCAAGGTGGCTACTTACACAAAGGTTAGTGCAGATCGACCTCAAGGCAAGGGTAGATTAGATTACTTCTCCAATTAGACAGAGACATTTGATTTAAGTTGTCACATAAACTAGAACATGCCCAATTCGTTACTAGTACAGCACACTGGTGTGTTGGAGAGCAATTACACAACATTTACAATCTGAGTACAATGTTTCGCCAGTAATTACAACTAGCATCATCAGGTGTACAGCCAGATTTGTGGAGAAATCCTCCTATTTCGTTCCTTAAATAGAGGGATAGATGTGATGATATCACTTGTGAGCCCTTCACGTGGGAAAGGGGGGTGGGATTAATGAATCCATCTAAATAACAATGGGAGTACATTTCCGGTTGGGTTATTCATATGGTAATCAACGTACATTATGTATGTACATTATGCATGCCAATTGTTCTTGTACCTCCTGTTGTTTGTGTGCAATAAAATAGCAGTACCTGTTTTTGGCTGCATACAGGTAATCCACATTGACGTATGGTGACTGGTATAGGCATGCATTTAAACAATGCATTGTTTGATTCGCTTCCAAGCAGCACTAAGCCGAACAATAGTAACTAGTTTTGAACTTCAACATTATCAAAATCAATTGAGTGTCCTTGTTGGCACACGTGTTCTGCCACTGCCGACAGTTGTATTTGGAAGTATTTAATGTTCCTTTGGTGTTCTTTTAGTCTCGTGCTGATCATTCGGCCTATCTGCCCAACATAACATTTTCCACAAGTGCAATTAATTTGGTACACACCTTCTGTTGATTGCTTTGGTCATACATCTTTAGTAGCAGATATTAATCTCTGTATTTTAGTCAGGGGAAAAAGTATTTGATCCCCTGCTGATTTTGTACATTTGCCCACTGACAAATAAATGACCAGTCTATAATTTTAATGGTAGGTTTATTTGAACAGTGAGAGACAGAATAACAACAAATAAATCCAGAAAAACGCATGTCAAAAATGTTATAAATTGATTTGCATTTTAATGAGGGAAATAAGTATTTGACCCCCTCTTAATCAGAAAGTTTTCTGGCTCCCAGGCGTCTTTTATACAGGTAACGAGCTGAGATTAGGAGCACACTCTTAAAGGGAGTGCTCCGAATCTCACCTTATTACCTGTATAAGACACCTGTCCACAGAAGCAATCAATCAGGTTCCAAACTCTCTACCATGTCAAAGACCAAAGAGCTCTCCAAGGATGTCAGGGACAATATTGTAGATCTACACAAGGCTGGAATGGGCTACAAGACCATTGCCAAGCAGCTTGGTGAGAAGGTGACAACAGTTGGTGCGATTATTCGCAAATGGAAGAAACACAAAATAACTGTCAATCTCCCTCGGCCTGAGGCTCCATGCAAGATCTCACTTCGTGGAGTTGCAATGATCATGAGAACTGTGAGGAATCAGCCCAGAACTACACGGGAGGATATTGTCAATGATCTCAAGGCAGCTGGGACCATAGTCACCAAGAAAACAATTGGTAACACACTACGCCATGAAGGACTGAAATCCTGCAGCGCCCGCAAGGTCCCCCTGCTCAAGAAAGCACATATACATGCCCGTCTGAAGTTTGCCAATGAACATCTGAATGATTCAAAGGACAACTGGGTGAAAGTGTTGTGGTCAGATGAGACCAAAATGGAGCTCTTTGGCATTAACTCAACTCGCCGTGTTTGGAGGAGGAGGAATGCTGCCTATGACCCCAAGAACACCATCCCCACCGTCAAACATTGAGGTGGAAACATTATGCTTTGGGGGTGTTTTTCTGCTAAGGGGACAGGACAACTTCACCGCATCAAAGGGAGGATGGACGGGGCCATGTACTGTCAAATCTTGGGTGAGAACCTCCTTCCCTCAGCCAGGGCATTGAAAATGGGTCGTGGATGGGTATTCCAGGATGACAATGACCCAAAACACACGGCCAAGGCAACAAAGGAGTGGCTCAAGAAGAAGCACATTAAGGTCCTGGAATGGCCTAGCCAGTCTCCAGACCTTAATCCCATAGAAAATATGTGGAGGGAGCTGAAGGTTTGAGTTGCCAAACGTCAGCCACGAAACCTTAATGACTTGGAGAAGATCTGCAAAGAGGAGTGGGACAAAATCCCTCCTGAGATGTGTGCAAACCTGGTGGCCAACTACAAGAAACGTCTGACTTCTGTGATTGCCAACAAGGGTTTTGACACCAAGTACTAAGTCATGTTTTGCAGAGGGGTCAAATACTTATTTCCCTCATTAAAATGCAAATCAATTCATAACATTTTTTACATGCGTTTTTCTGGATTTTTGTTGTTGTTGTTATTCTGTCTCTCACTGTTCAAATAAACCTACCATTAAAATTATAGACTGATCATTTCTTTGTCAGTGGGCAAACGTACAAAATCAGCAGGGGATCAAATACTTTTTTCCCTCACTGCATGTCTCGATCATTCAAGCTGCCATACACATTACATATGCCAATACGGATTATAAAATCTCACTTGTTTCGCTAAATACTGTAATTGTAGGTGCTTTTCGTTTGCCAATGGCACTGCTAATCCTACTTGCAAGCACCCTTTAATCATTATATCCGGTTTGAGCAATAAAGTGCAATCCGGCGTTCTAATGACATCAACTTTTACAAATGGTAGTCTATTGGATATTCCAAGGTATTTGTTTTCGATTTTTCAGAGTCAAAATGTTGAAAATTAAGAAAGATGACAATCTTTCGGTAATGTCCTTGTCAAGAGAAACGTGTTTTGTTTCATTAATCCTTTTCTCCGACATACTGTTTGGGAGATACAGAGTGTGACAGATGAATGCACAGACACATGCAAATTATATATATACAGTACCATATAGAAGTTGTAATTCTGTTTGGAGAATTGTTTAATTTTTCTTGGTTCTTTCGGCAAAGTCACGTAGAAGGGAAGCGATAAAATAATAAAAATATAAAACAATAAAATTCTCACGACGTTTCGACTGCAACACAAACAATCATCATCAGGTGTGAAAACCACAGCAAGAAAATTTGAAAAAAGTGGTTTTCACACCTGATGATGATTGCTTGTGTTGCAGTCGAAACGTCGTGAGAATTGTATTGTTTTATATTTTTATTATTTTATTGTTTCCCTTCTACGTGACTTTACCGAAAGAACCAAGAATATGAATCCCTGCAGTCACGAAAGCTTTAAATCAAAATTGTTTCATTGTTGATATCTTTTCCCCGTAGGTGGACAGTACTATTCAGGAGACAAAAAATGTGTTGCTGCTGGTTCTGTCCATCGTGTCTTTGTGCCACAACCTCTCCAGAAAGGTCAGTAACCCACATCAAAAATACACACTCTCTAACACCGTATTAATATCTCTTGCCACTGATATTGGCAGCGCCTGGGATCAACCCGGGTCGCCAGGTTCATTATCTCAGTGCACTAACCACTGTACCACCGCTCCATCATAATACTAAATATTATAACATATCATACAAAATAATTTACAAAAGCCTTAGCTATGTCGCAGCTTGTACATTCAGGAGGTTGGTTCCCTGTGACATTTTCGCAATTCTTTGATGAGTGTTTTTGCACTTTGGAGGAGGCTGGAGTACCTGGAGAAAACCCGTGCATATGAGGGGTCATTACTCAACAAATCCCAAGAGATTGGGTCAGCAATCTACTTTCTGTACTCCATTCTACTAGCTCTTGTGAGCACAAACCGGAAGCCACAGCCCCGACTGCATCATCCGTGGTTGCTGTCACGTATGACACATGCGATCTATTATTATTGTTCTGTTTATTCTGCGCAGTACAAGAGCTGCAACCAGAACTCAGCTCAGCGTTGGAATGGCGAGGCATCAGCAGGCAGGATCACCTCACCACCTGGCAACGCCACTGTCAACGGCGATCTGCGCACCACCAAAGGGCTTGAACAGAGGATGCTTAACCTCGGCGTTTCAGATGACAAGTAACCCCTTGTTACTGCATCCTCTTAAATGCACGGGCAGTGGGTTGTGAAGAAATACATTGAAGGGGAAAGGAACAAAGGGGTAACAATCTAGAAATAGGGAGAAAGGAAAGAGGAGAGAGGAGAGGTGATCTGGGTTGGGTTATGAAATAATTAATAATAGAGTCCAAGTGTTTCAATGCTTAAATAAGTGTTGGGAAGTGCTCATCTCTATTGGCAGTCCTGAACGCATTCTAGTAATTCCACATTCCTATACCAGGAGTCAATCTCCCAGAGTGTAACTGCTGTTGACTTCTCACATTACTCGTCCAGTACTGACACTTGCAGTGACTATTGCCCTGATTTAAAAAAAAAAGCAAGCATTGTTGATTTTGCCTGTAATTGGGCAAGTAGGTCTTGAGAAGCATTTCTTCTGTCAGCTGTTATACTGGTTGTTGTGTTGTCTAGTTGGGCAGCTCACCTTTGGCCAAGCAGATATTTATTAAAGCATTTACTGAAAATGTTAAGACACCAAACCAAATTGTGTTAACTGCCATTGGGTCAGTAATGTAATTACCGTTTTTATTGCTTGGTTTTTATTTGTGTTATTATTCATTAGTGCCATAAATTAATGTGTTCCCAAATTGTACGAATAATTTCACGTGTCAATATAAAATGCAAAGTATAAATGCATTTCTTGAAACAGCTGACAAAGTGAAATCACACATCCAAGCATGCACACATTTGCCCGTATCACAACTTGCACACTATCCTGAAAATTCCTGCTTTAAAAAAAACCCAGCAGTTGTTTTGCACAACCTTTAGAATCCATATTAATCATGGATTTGGCTGCTGCTGTACGAGACCCATTGGTAATGCAGACACTTGCTGGTTTACGTAACATTTGACGTTCAAAGAGCAATGTGTTGCATATCCAAAAAAATACCTCAGGACATCCGGTTACAAAAACATTCTGCCGTGTAGTCTTTTGACATCAGGGTTAAATACTCTACTGTAGTCAATCATGGGGAATGGGTTGCAGTACAGGTCATATTCACTTTTAACAAAGGATTTAAAAGTTGTTGGCAAAGGGCATGACAGAGATCCTCATATGCGTGGGTCCTAAGGAAGTGCATGCTAATGTTGCATTTGCAAAACACCAATTTCCATATTCTTGGTTCTTTCGGTAAAGTCACGTAGAAGGGAAATAATAAAATAATAAAAATAAACCAGAATATAATACAATTCTCACGACGTTTCGGCCACAACGCAAGCAGCCATCCTCAGGTGAAGAAACAGAGCTGTCGGAAAGACAGCGTCCTAATTATGTTTTATTTTTATTATTTTATTACTTCCCTTCTACGTGACTTTACCGAAAGAACCAAGAATATGAATCCCTGCAGTCACGAAAGCTTTAAATCGAAACCAATTTCCATAGTTGAAACATTGTGGCCCTCTCAAAGTTCACACGTTCCAGGTCATTCTAATTATGTCTACCTGAAATAAAATGTTCAATGTCAGGTTGGATCCCAGCCCACTCATTAAAGACCCAGCACTGTGTTATCTTGATAAACAGAGCAACAGTACACTCCTGAATTTATATCACTACGGCCTCTTTACACTTCCAGGGAGGTTGCACTTTAACTGAGCGGAAGTCTGCAATGGGTCAGTTGCAGTTGTCGGTTATGGAGTAAGCAACATAAACTTATCTTTAAACCATGCTCATTTCTATGACAAAGGCCATACTATGGATCGTATGGCGCTTTACCCATGGGCTCCTACGGACTACCCGTGGCCATTGTCACACACAGCTGCCCGAGACATGCTTTTGGCCACTGTGGGAGGAATAAGATAATCTAAACAAGGGCTTGGCTGGTCAACGTGTTAATAACAATGGCTTTTATAGATTGTGTAAAATTAAAAAAAAGTATATTTTTTATTTGAGCCTTTTTTTTTATAAACAGTACTCTTAGTGCTTGGTATCTAAAATAAAAGTCAGGGTGACCCAGCTCTAGCCAGCTTACAATGACGAAGGCCTACTTACAAAGCCATGGACACAGGCCAGCCTGATGGAAAGTGATAATGGATGATTTTAAAGGATATCCTGGTGCCAAGGTTGTAATAATGCATCATTTGCACCTTTCTCCAATATATACAGTGAGGGAAAAAAGTATTTGATCCCCTGCTGATTTTGTACGTTTGCCCACTGACAAAGAAATGATTTGTCTATAATTTTAATGGTAGGTTTATTTGAACAGTGAGAGACAGAATAACAACAAAAAAATCCAGAAAAACGCATGTCAAAAATGTTATAAATTGATTTGCATTTTAATGAGGGAAATAAGTATTTGACCCCTCTGCAAAACATGACTTAGTGCTTGGTGGCAAAACCCTTGTTGGCAATCACAGAGGTCAGACGTTTCTTGTAGTTGGCCACCAGGTTTGCACACATCTCAGAAGGGATTTTGTGCCACTCCTCTTTGCAGATCTTCTCTAAGTCATTAAGGTTTCGAGGCTGACGTTTGGCAACTCGAACCTTCAGCTCCCTCCACATATTTTCTATGGGATTAAGGTCTGGAGACTGGCTAGGCCACTCCAGGACCTTAATGTGCTTCTTCTTGAGCCACTCCTTTGTTGCCTTGGCCGTGTGTTTTGGGCCATGCTGGAATACCCATCCACGACCCATTTTCAATGCCCTGGCTGAGGGAAGGAGGTTCTCACCCAAGATTTGATGGTACATGGCCCCGTCCATCGTCCCTTTGATGCGGTGAAGTAGTCCTGTCCCCTTAGCAGAAAAACACCCCCAAAGCATAATGTTTCCACCTCCATGTTTGACGGTGGGGATGGTGTTTTTGGGGTCATAGGCAGCATTTCTCCTCCAAACACGGCGAGTTGAGTTGATGCCAAAGAGCTCCATTTTGGTCTCATCTGACCACTACACTTTCACCCAGTTGTCCTCTGAATCATTCAGATGTTCATTGGCAAACTTCAGACGGGCATGTATATGTGCTTTCTTGAGCAGGGGGACCTTGCGGGCGCTGCAGGATTTCAGTCCTTCACGGCGTAGTGTGTTACCAATTGTTTTCTTGGTGACTATGGTCCCAGCTGCCTTGAGATCATTGACAAGATCCTCCCGTGTAGTTCTGGGCTGATTCCTCACCGTTCTCATGATCATTGCAACTCCACGAGGTGAGAACTTGCATGGAGCCCCAGGTCGAGGGAGATTGACAGTTCTTTTGTGTTTCTTCCATTTGCGAATAATCGCACCAACTGTTGTCACCTTCTCACCAAGGTGCTTGGCAATGGTCTTGTAGCCCATTCCAGCCTTGTGTAGGTCTACAATCTTGTCCCTGACATCCTTGGAGAGCTCTTTGGCCTTGGCCATGGTGGAGAGTTTGTAATCTGATTGATTGATTGCTTCTGTGGACAGGTGCCTTTTATACAGGCAACAAGCTGAGGTTAGGAGCACTCCCTTTAAGAGTGCGCTCCTAATCTCAGCTCGTTACCTGTATAAAAGACGCCTGGGAGCCAGAAATCTTTCTGATTGAGAGGTCAAATACTTAATTTCCTCATTAAAATGCAAATCAATTTATAACATTTTTGACATGCGTTTTTCTGGATTTTTTGTTGTTGTTTTTCTGTCTCTCACTGTTCAAATAAACCTACCATTAAAATTATAGACTGATCATTTCTTTGTCAGTGGGCAAACGTACAAAATAAGCACGGGATCAAATACTTTTTTCCCTCACTGTACCTTCCCTTCCTTGCCTCCTTTTGTTAGGTGTGGTACGACCACTGGCCATTAATGCATGGCGTTGTCAAGTATTTGTGTGTGTACAGTATAGTATTAAGACACTGTTGGCGTTTGTGACTATAATGGTATAGCCAGTATAGTAAATGCTATGTAACAGCAGAGTGGAATGGATATTGTGTTTTGAATGATGGGCTTAGAACAAAAATAATTGAAAGAGTTAGATAACGGAATTTTTTTCAGTCATTCTCAAAACTGGAATCATGGTCTACTGGTTAATGCTGTTCTCATTAATGTGCCTTTCTGTCATTTGTGTCATTTAAAATAATTATCACTTATAATGCTGTATGTTGAGTTTAATAACTGCCTTTTTAAAAATAATGCTATTTTGTTTTATACAAATGGCAGTCACTGGAAGAGCTGTGGGTCTGAAATATCAGCGTGTTAGTTAATGTTATTGAATATGTTAGTGAATGAAATATCAGCGTGTTAGTGAATGGTATTGAATGTGTTAATGAATGAAATATCTGCGTGTTATTGAATGTTTTTGTTTGCTTACAGCTAACATATTTGCGCGGTATACCCACTTCAGGGCATTTATGCTTATTTTTTAATATAAATGCCATGCGGTGTATTTGTATATACAGTGCATGTGTGAATGTATGATGGGCACCATGAAATGCTCACAATGGAGGAAGAGCACGGCTTAAATCATTGAAACAATGTGCGTGCGTTTGTCATGCTTATATGTCAGTTGCTTAGGCGTACTGCATTATACAATACGTTTCAACTTAAAGACAATAAACATTAACGAATTTGCTGGATATTTTGGCAGAACCTACTCCAATGTATTGTCTGCTCTTTTTCCTGGAATCGCACATTATTCAACCGTAGTTTTACAATGAGTAATTTTCACGATTACTAAAACATATTGTTGCTTTGAAAAACTTGTCTTTGGGAAGAAGAAAAAATGTAGATGAAGGTCACATTTTACAGATTGGATCAAATCTGGGCAGAGTATAATACATCCTGGCTGCTTGATGTGTCACTAACACTGATAATCCCACATCGTCTTTCTCACTTATACTGTTTTAAAATCACATTTGCTGACAAGCACATTTGAAAGAGTAGGTGTATATAACAAACGCAAGCTCATAACAATCACGTATACATATTACACGTCATGTTCAATGATGGTCTAATTTGTCAAAATCCGTTGGGGTTTTAAACGGTAGAGTACTTATAATTTATCGTCATCAGCCACGATGACTCCACTGCTGGGTTAAGGCCTCTCCAAGCTGTTACTTAATCACCCCCCCCACAATTCAACAATGCACCTCGAAGCTGCACCTAGAATCGGCTGATTTTGTTGTTCAATATCCTTGGAGAAAGTCCTCTTGGACGCATTGCATTCCTGTGGCGGTCACGCCATCATAACTCTTGACCAGGGGTCGGCAACCTGCGGCTCCGGAGCCTCATGCAGCTGTTCAAGGACTGCTTCGTGATTTACTCAGGACCACCGTCTCGTATTCACCACATGCATTGCGGCTCTTAAAATATTGAGTTTACCGAATTAGAAAAAAATGGCTCTTCTTGTTATTTTGATTGCCGACCCTTGCTCTTGACCATTGATCATGATCCCTTCTTGAGATGTGTCCTGTCCTACTTACTTTTCTTCATACGGTAATGTCCTTAAATGTTGTTTCTAACCTGCATATTATCTCTCTCTGAATGTAATTCCAATCATGCATTTTTCTACGTGTTTTTTAACTTTTCGTTTTTGTTTCATATATAAAAGGTTGGCTATTTTAAAAAGGTCGAAATGGCATGAAAAGGTAAGATGTGCATTTCCAATTTGAATAGGCAATAAAGGAGTATAAGTTTTATGGGAATAGTAAATTTTTCATGGGGTATAATGTCAATTTACGAAAGCTATATCATCAACCAATTTCAGTTGTCCAAATTTAAAACGTAGCCATGAATTTATAGGTTACCATTGAGACAGTGTTTTAATATTTTTTTTACAATTTCCTGCTTTTGCTGAAAAGTATGCGATTATAATGCGTTGTACTGTATGTCGTACTTTGCAAAATGTGATTGCTTGCATGAAGGGATAATTTGATGGCTTTGTATTGTAGACGTGGTGGCAGCGTGATGGGTTGTTGTGGTTGCAGTTTGCAAATTTCACTTAAAAATTTTGCAAGTACGGACTGTAACTTGAAGGACAATTCTCGGTGGTCTTACTGCATATGAAAATATGCTTCTGTTTCATACATGGATAGGATAAAGTCAGTTCTCATGATCCTGTTAATTATGCTGCCCCTGTTGTGTATGAAGTATTGTAATGTTAGATGAGTGTGCAGTGCTGTATGGCCTCATTTCTACCCATGCCATTTTGTCAAAATTGCCTTTTTTCCATTGACAATATTCCCTCTCTGTATATGTAAACGTGTGTGTGTGTATACATGGATATACACTCTTGCAAATATGGATGTAAACTGAACTTACATGGGAGGGGGTTCATGCAGAAAAGCTCAGGAAATGAGGGCCATCATGTTACAGATGTTTTCATTGTGTGAAAATTTACAAGACGGTGCTTTTTTCCTGACCGGTGTTGGTAACGCTGTTTGATGTCAGATTCTATTAGCCCTGGATGGCTGACCTGCTATTTTTCATGTAACAACACCTTTTTATATTTTTTATTAGACGTTCCACTTTAATAAATGCCCATATAATGGATCTGATTACTGTTTAAAATACAGATTTATTCAATTTGACACTGTCCTATTTAAAAATATTCGGAGCTTCTTGGCGAAAAGTCCAAAACAGGTCACGCTGATTTACCCGATCGCGTGGTGGTGCAGCCGCTATCCGTGCGGACGTATTATTTTCACAGTTGCGCTTGCCTGTGCGGAAACCAAAAAAAAACTGTATGAAATGTGCCATTTTTTTATGCTGCGTGAAGACTCTGAATTGTCATGCCTAAAAACGCGGGCAATCCCCTCGTCAATTTCACACTTAATAGCACCCCGGCATTGTCATAATGATAATGACATTGTACTAACAACACTTACAGTTTTAAATACAAGAAAGGTAAACATTTAACGTGATTTTTCCAAGAAATGAAACATTGCAATACAGAAAAGTATTTTTTCTACATACTACATTATATGTTGAAAATTTAGGGTGCAGGTCTTGACGTAAATAAATAAATGAAATTGAGCAGACAGGAACCTGTTGATAGCGAGTGTTTTGCAAAAGGGGGAGTAATGGAATGGTCATAATCAGGTAAAGAGGCACAGCATTATTTATGTACCTCAGTATTGATTGTTAACATTTAAAACACTTCCTCAAATGACATGCATACACAACATACCTAGGAATACAATATGGTGCATCTTATTATTGAGCACTGTACACAAAATATCTGTGAATGATGGTGTCTGATTCATGTGTTGGCATGAGCTAAAGCAGGGACGTGGTTTAGTGTATTAAATTCCAGCAAATTGCCTTCTTGACTGCGAAGCCAAAGTAGATGTGGTTTGGGAATGAGTTTGTACCATTTTTTATTTTCTTTCACATTCATATGGAATTGTGCCAGTCTTAAATTTTCGCTCCAAAAAAGGAATTGACAAAGCACCAAACAATGCAAACCAAAGCAATAACAAGTGCAAAAAAAGTACAACTAAAAATGAAACAGCTTGACAATAAAAGAACCAGATGACAAGACACTCCCAAGCGACTAAAATGTGTTTTTCAGGAGCTGGCACTGCCCATGGCTGGGAAGCAGTGTACTATGGGAACTCACAGCCTAGGTAATCCTCACCCAGACCAATGTACTTCCCGGCAGTGTTGGTCAAGAAACTTCACCGAATTCTTCACATTATATCATTTGTGAGGGCAGAGTTTCCAAATCCTTAAATCGAAAAATCACCAAACAGAATTCAGAAAGTCACTGCATGTCATCAGGGGCGGAGCCAGGATTTTCAGCCCAGGGTGACATTCAACAAATTTTAATTTCAAGAATGATTAGAGAGTCAGGCTGTTGAACTAGACGCCATCGGTTGGCGACACACTCTGACAATGCAGTTGCACGGAGTCCGCCAGACCGAGTGTCGTACACTTTAACGCAGAATGTTTCAGATTTTCGATTTTTTTTTTCGGGGGTGACAATTTTCTACCCTGTCACCCCCTTGGCTCTGCCCCTGCATGTCACTAGATAGATAAAAAAATGTATTAAACATCGTCAATGGATGCGCGATCCTGAATACTTGCCTGGAATTGCTCATGAATCGCATATTGTCCTCGTCCCAGAAAGTCACTGGATTTGTCACGGATCGCTAGGATGGCCTCACAATGAGGAGACCTTTACTCTTCCTGGCCTGCCTCATAAATCTCTATTCTGAGTCAAGGTCATGACACTGCTATGAGTTATCCAATTACATATCTTTCCATTGAAATATGGCAGAGCTTTGCAATGCAGCATAGGTAACGTAAGGATTACCACATTTGAAATCAACCAAATATGGACAATGATCACATACAAAAAATATTGTACTTTAAAGTCATGTAATCAGGCAAATAATAGTTTGGGACAACGGCCTAAAATCTATTTAAAGAGCCAAAATAGTTCCAATGGGTGGCATCTAAAATGCACTGTCTATACGAGCAATGGAAGGATGGGAACTGTGGGTAACTTTAAACGAAACACTCCAGTAACCTGATAATAGGAGTTACCACATATACGTGTGGTGAAAATGCAAACAAAAAAACATGATTTCACAGTATGTGCATTTATATTCTTGGTTCTTTCGGTAAAGTCACTTTGAAGGGAAACAATAAAATAATAAAATATATATGAATCACTGCAGTCACGAAAGCTTTAAATCAAAATTTAGTATGTGCATTGTCTTTGAAACTGATTGGTCCACACCAGAGACAGCTTTCTTGACATACTGTCAGAGCATATTTTTTTGTTTGCATGTTCACCACAAGTATATGTGGTTAATACAGACATGATTCCTTGCAAAGGTTTCAGTTTGGTGTTTTAACATTTTAACACCTGTTTTATTGCCAGAAAGGGGAAAACCCTATTATCATGATTTAATACTGGCAAAGGAGGTTTCATGATGTAACTCCAGTAACCTCATTGGTATATTACCACACGGTTACTTTTAATATTGCTGCTTAAAGCCAATTCGACTGCATAGCTAGGGCCTGCATCATATGCCTCGATGGCCAAAATACCCGATTAACCTTCGTCAAAGGTCAGCCAATCAGAGTGGGATCACCCGACCAACCTCCGCATTGGTTGGAGGGTCAAGAGGATCACGTCAATTAAGAGGTTTTGGTGCCTAATGGCCCCGTTGACAACACATGAATTGGATCCATTGTGTTCTTCATGTCTACAAAAATGTAATATACAGCATTTGGATAAAATATGTCGTGTTGAGAAACTTTAATTCCATACTTCTTGTTTCAATTCCAATCATTACCTTTGTGTTAAACATGTTTTAGAATGATTACTTTTACATGTTTTGTATTTCCAGAGCACCAAAAAGCATTTTTCCACCGATTACTGTTCAGGAAAGTATTTTCAAATTCATTTACAGTATTGTACTTTGCATAATTCATGGCCAGAATAAAACTGCATCTGCCGCCATTTGCTGCAAAATTGATATTTGATCGGTGCCTGCTCTGTTGTGAAATAGTTTTGTTTATTTTCAATTTTAAACCTATCCACAACCATGTGTTTTTTTTATGTAAGGTTTAGTGCCTTCATGGCCATACAGTATACATATCCATCAGTTTCCAATATGCTTGGTTGTGCCATGACAAACCCATTTTGTGGACCTCACTGCAGATATATTTGTCCAATGTAAACATAATTGCTGTGTCAACACTGTTCAGAGGGGGTTTGTGTGAACTTCTAATTTGTATGGGTAGATTATCCACTGTGTTTACTTATTGTAAGTGGTAGAACCTTGAGTCTATTTTTGGAAAATAAAACCTTAGCTTTATTTAAAGCTTACAACGGTGTTGTGTTTTGGCTTCATTAACTGATACCTGTATTAAGCATCTATAACTTACACACTCCAATATACTCACATAAGCACGTCCGATCATCCAAAAAATAACATTTGGCCACCTCTATGATCTTATGCAGATATTTACCATGGTGAAATAGCCACAGATCAAAAACAAATACCGACCACCACCTTATACACAAACCTTAATCCAAAATAATTCTGTACCAGTGCTCTCCCACAGCAGCTTCACGTTGGACAATGGCCATTTATTCGGTGCAGAAACCACAGCCCACTCTTCATTTTGTTCTCTGTTACAAGACAGTTTTAATGATTGCAAGTGACTGTGGAAATCCTGACTAGACTACGGAGTTAGAACATTGTGAACCCCGGAAATGTAGCAAGAGACCTTGCAGACATCCATACAGCTTCCTCCCTCCCTTACAATGTGCTTGGCTTAAGCAGACCCCTGAACTTGGACTCACAAGCTATGATACAAATTAAGACCATGGATGCTGCCGCGGTGTTTATGGCTGAGCACACCGTCCTTGCAATCCAGAGGTTGCCAGTTCTATTCGATCTTCCCCGCGCTACGATTGAAACGATGGAGGGGGCAAGCTTAAATCCGCAACCACCCACTTCTCTATCCACCCAGCAGTATAAACAACTCATAATGATTGTAATTATTGTAGTCCATCGGCAGGTCGCGTATGGTGGGGGGGGGGGGGTAAAGTGTGGGTACATTACACCTCTTCGTAATATCCCTCGTGTGCGGTGTCGCTCGCGTCTCGAGCACGCTGCACCCCACGGTGGCAACGCGACCGGAGCGAGGCTGAGAGGTCGCTCACGATCCCTCGCCCGATTCTCGTGCGAGAAACGAAGGGGACTCAAGCGGCGCTGCGAAAAATCCGTGACACTCGAGGGCACATTCGTGTCTCTGTTGCATGTCCGTGTCTGTGAATGGGGGAGCTGTCGTTGTGTAGCGGTGAGCTCGCGAACCCTGTCCACCCGAGATCGAATCCAGCTCACGGTCAACGCCGGTGACGATGATCTGAACTGGTCCTGGTGGCCTCCCTTAGGTCGACTCAGCCTAAAATGTGTAACCTGGTGCGGTGTGTAAGCATCGCCACCCGGAAGACAAAGGCGGGCCCGGGTGTCGTGGTGCCGGCCACCCACCCCCTCGTGTTTCGTGGTCGCCTTCGGAGGACGCTCGCTAACAGCACTAGCCCCAATCGTCTGCTAGGGCTATACGGGGGGTCTTTGTGTCTGCGTGAGTGTATTCGTGTCTCTCTCTCAGCGTGTCTGTCTCCGTGTCTCAACGTGTCCCTTTCCCTGTCTGTTTGCCCAACTACGCATGCACGGCCGAGGGAGGCTGAGAGGACCGGAGGTGGCGGCTGACGGCTGTCTGCTGCCGGACTAATTGGCGAGGTTCGGGGCTCTCGGTTCTCCCTCCCCCCGTAGTTACCGACAACACCGCGGCAGAGAGAGAGAGCGGTGTTCTTCATTGTGTAGTGGGTACAAATGGGAGGAAGCTTCTTTGGAGGCAACACGTTTATTACAACATTAACAGCATTAATAAGCCCGACCCTAGCCAGGGGTTCGGGCTCTGCCCTTTGGGTTCTTCTCTTCGGTTCTTCTGGTGGCTCTTCAGGCGGGCGACAACTGCCGGGACCGTTCAGGGACCCGGCTTTTATACACAGTCCCAGCTCACTCCGCCCCTAGCCACACCTTCCTTCTAGAATCTTCTCAAGGGACCTGGAATGTGACGTCACCCCCCCCCCCAGCCCCCTCCCTGGGGTCCGCACCCTTGGTGTCACGATGCTCCCCAGGGGATTACCGAGGACGAACGTCCCGACATCATTCACCTCGCCGGCTCAGCCTCCCTTCCGCCCCCTGCTGACACAGGGCCGGCTCTGCCGGCTGCGAGGACAATTGCAAGGCCCGCGGGCCTTTAGTGCGGGACCCGACAAGACTACGCAAAGAGTGAAACCTCCCCCCCCCCCATCATTGTGCTGCTGTCAAACCCCAATCGTTTCAAATGTGTGGCGGCCCTCACACACTGATGTCATAGCGGCCAAAGTGGCCCTCCCTCTGGAGATTGATGAAGAGCACTGCCTCGCGTGAAGGTCCTACTTCTGCCAGGGCCGGTGTGAGCAAGCAAATGCAAAGATACCCCCTGCGCACGGAGGATTTTTAAATTACCATGAAGTGTGGGTTTGAAATAACAGATGTGTCTTTTAGCATCTCCCATGCGTAATACAACTATGCCCCCCCCCGCCCCCCCTTGTGCCAAGAAAGCCTTCTTGGCAAACGTGGAACATTAGTCCAATGGTTCCATCCACATGCCAATCTTGGGCCGCACCGTTGGCATGTGGTACCGTACGTACTTGGCCGTGACCAGACCGGGGTTAACGCGGTTCCTGCTGCGAGCAGGAGTTTCCATGGCATTCAGAACATACAGCGTGACACACGTATTTTCTCTAAAGAGTGGGGAACCAGTGAAAAATGAAACATGGAAAATGTAACATTTGCCAGGAGCCCCCATCGAGTAACCCACCCTCTACTGAAATGTAAAATAATTTTCGTACACATGTTTGCATTATAATAATCCTCTCCAGTAAAACTCTTTGATGTCAGCGATGAAGATCGCGCATTGATCATCCACTTAACCGCCATTTGTGTCACAGATAATTATAATAGGGTGAATCTGCATAAAAATCCATCATCTGCAAAACATGATTGGATAATAGGAAGATGTTTCGAAAGGCAGAATGGGAAAAACTGCAGATAATAATGGTTAATAGGAAGAATGAAGTCGCGGATGATAGTCATTGTGATTTGTCTTTATTTATTGTGGAGGGGAAATGGCTCACTTTTATAGAGTAATGCAAAATAAAACGTCATTCATTGAAACCCTACCTATGTGATATTTTAATATGCAATACTGTAATCAAGAAAGTGTGTTTAATGTTATTGTATTCGACCCAAACCGGGCCAGAATAACATACACGCGGGTGTTCTTCATCGAGTCTGCCTACTTACCGAGTGGCGATTATAAAACTGCATGCATGTGGTGACCTCCACCTGTTTTCCTCGAGCTCCCATTACGCAAAATTCAGTGGAACCATATGGTGTTTAAAGATTAATGGTGTTAAGAATGGTGGGGGCCACTGACGCTGCAAAATTAAAACTCCCTTGGCCTCATAATTAAAATGGCATTCCCAAATTTTCATTTGCCCCTCCAACAAATGGCATTCTCATAGAGCTCATCCGGTGGAATGTGTGCAATACCGATTCAGCCTACGGTGTTTTTGGAAATGGAGAAAATTGGGTGGGTTAGGGAGCACAGCTTGCTCGAGAGTGGAGAGGAGAAGAATGAACAGAAGCCACACACAATAATCTCACTCACCAATATGATCACGCACATTCACCCATGGACATGGCATGGCATGTACAGTGAGGGAAAAAAGTATTTGATCCCCTGCTAATTTTGTACGTTTGCCCACTGACAAAGAAATGATCAGTCTATAATTTTAATGGTAGGTTTATTTGAACAGTGAGAGATAGAATAACAACAACAAAAATCCAGAAAAACGCATGTCAAAAATGTTATAAATTGATTTGCATTTTAATGAGGGAAATAAGTATTTGACCCCCTCTCAATCAGAAAGATTTCTGGCTCCCAGGTGCCTTTTATACAGGTAACCAGCTGAGATTAGGAGCACACTCTTAAAGGGAGTGCTCCTAATCTCAGCTTGTTACCTGTATAAAAGACACCTGTCCACAGAATCAATCAATCAATCAGATTCCAAACTCTCCACCATGGCCAAGACCAAAGAGCTCTCCAAGGATGTCAGGGACAAGATTGTAGACCTACACAAGGCTGGAATGGGCTACAAGACCATTGCCAAGCAGCTTGGTGAGAAGGTGACAACAGTTGGTGCGATTATTCGCAAATAGAAGAAATACAAAATGACTGTCAATCTCCCTCGGCCTGAGGCTCCATGCAAGATCTCACTTCGTGGAGTTGCAATGATCATGAGAACGGTGAGGAATCAGCCCAGAACTACACGGGAGGATCTTGTCAATGATCTCAAGGCAGCTGGGACCATAGCCACCAAGAAAACAATTGGTCATACACTACGCCGTGAAGGACTGAAATCCTGCAGCGCCCGCAAGGTCCCCCTGCTCAAGAAAGCACATATACATGCCCGTCTGAAGTTTGCCAATGAACATCTGAATGATTCAGAGGACAACTGGGTGAAAGTGTTGTGGTCAGATGAGACCAAAATGAAGCTCTTTGGCATCAACTCAACTCGCCGTGTTTGAAGGAGGAGGAATGCTGCCTACGACCCCAAGAACACCATCCCCACCGTCAAACATGGAGGTGGAAACATGCTTTGGGGGTGTTTTTATGCTCAGGGGACAGGACAACTTCACCGCATCAAAGGGACGATGGACGGGGCCATGTACCGTCAAATCTTGGGTGAGAACTTCCTTCCCTCAGCCAGGGCATTGAAAATTGGTCGTGGATGGGTATTCCAGCATGACAATGACCCAAAACACACGGCCAAGGCAACAAAGGAGTGGCTCAAGAAGAAGCACATTAAGGTCCTGGAGTGGCCTAGCCAGTCTCCAGACCTTATTCCCATAGAAAATCTGTGGAGGGAGCTGAAGGTTCGAGTTGCCAAACGTCAGCCTCGAAACCTTAATGACTTGGAGACGATCTGCAAAGAGGAGTGGGACAAAATCCCTCATGAGATGTGTGCAAACCTGGTGGCCAACTATAAGACACGTCTGACCTCTGTGATTGCCAACAAGGGTTTTGCCACCAAGTACTAAGTCATGTTTTGCAGAGGGGTCAAATACTTATTTCCCACATTAAAATGCAAATCAATTTATAACATTTTTGACATGCGTTTTTCTGGATTTTGTTGTTGTTATTCTCTCTCACTGTTCAAATAAACCTACCATTAAAATAATAGACTGATCATTTCTTTGCCAGTGGGCGAACGTACAAAATCAGCAGGGGATCAAATACTTTTTTTCCCTCACTGTATGCGTATACATAAGTGCCTTAAGATGTACGCATATCGAACAGGTTGCACTTGAGGTAAATGGGATGGTGTCCTTCTGAATTTCCTTAGACCAATTCAGTTCAGAAAATGATTGCCAGTTTCACTAAGTGCATGATATCTGTCTAAAGGGGGACAATTTTGATTCTCCTAACCGGACTTGGTCATGACCTTATTTTGTCAATCCCAAATGCGGTGAATCCACCCACTTTGGGCACAGTCACAATGAACAGAATTTCATTCTGAGGTGGAACTTGTTATCCATGCTGGCTTTGATTTGGAGAGCAGTTCTCGCCATCGTGCACACCCGCCAACGCTCATCAACACAAACCCACAAGCACACACAAAGATCCCCGTGTAGCCTGAACAGACTGTTGGGGCAAGTGCTTTGAGCGAGGTGCCCTCATGGAGGCAGATACTGTACGGCACACGAGGGGATGGGCGACCAGCCACCACGCCCGGCCTCCTTTGTCTCCCCAGTGGCGATGTTTACTACGCACCGCACCAGGTACTAATTTGAGGCTGAGTCGATCTAGGGGAGGCCCAGGACCGGTTGAGATAATCGTCACTGTTGGTGTTGGCCGTGAGCGGGAATCGAACCCGGGTACTCGGTTCGTAGCGCCGTGCGCTGCCACTCCACCGCTCCCCACAAACACACACGCCCATTCACACACACTCACTCAAGGTTTTTGGCCACGGTCATGCATATTTACAGTAAATGCTTACAAGATGTACATTCTTTTAAGAAAGCACCTCCACTAGCTATGGACGTTTTAGACTAATCTGCTTGCGAGTGTATCTCGGTTGGATTGCTCGAGGAGCTGTGAATAATGAAAGCATTTGGGCAAAGTCCTTTAAGTAGACTCTTAAAAAGTGGGCAAGGCTGTGTTGGATAATGTAGTCCATATGCCCAGCTACCATGTGCCCGAGAAGATTTTGTCTTGCTGGACAACACAGGCTGGAGGGAAGCTGATTCAGTGGGACTGAGTGAAGCAGATGTTGTCGGCTCATACAATGGCCTCAGGACCTGCTTCTGCGAAGAGCACTTGTGAATGATGCTGTTAGGCAGAAGCCAATCGCCACCAACAGCAGAAGACGATACACCTGCTTAAGATTAGCAGCTCATTGAGAAACCCCACATAAACGGGGGCTCTTCATTTGTATGGTCATTAACTCTAGCCTTCAACTCCCACACACCAGGGTCTATCCAAGGACGAATCAGTTAGCGAGCCTTATCCTATCTATGTGCTAACAGAGTGCACCAAACCAACACGTGTGATGTGCTGCTATTGCCTCTGATCCGGTCGAGAGAGGAGGAAACCACGGGTCTGGGATAAATATCAATCAGGCTTTAAAGCTTTCGTGACTGCAGTAATTCATATTCTTAGTTTTTTCGGTAAAGTCACGTTGAAGGGAAACAACAAAATAATAAAATATATATTAAACAATAAAAAATTCTCGAAACGTCGTGAGAATTTTTTTATTGTTTTATATATATTTTATTATTTTGTTGTTTCCCTTCAACGTGACTTTACCGAAAAAACTAAGAATATCAATCAGGCTGTCATGTGTCTCACCGTGTCTCTTGGCCACAAAGATATGTCAAAGGGCCACTGCCCAAAACATCAGAATATCACAATATATACGATATTTTAATGTATAAAGCAAAGATAATGATGAATCTCGCATTCTTTTGCGCTTGAGCACCACTGCCAATGATGTTAATTTAATTTGTTTAAAGGAAGTCAAAAAATAAAAATAAAAACCTTACATTTGGCTGTGTTAAATATTTATGCAAAGACATTCAATACCTACGAGTTTTAACAATGAACTATTTAAACTGAAGAAATTAGCTTAAACATATATACATATTATAACAGTGGAAGCAGGAAATTGTGGAGCTGCTCCGGAACCTCAACTCCAGCTCCAGGCTCCGGCTCCAACTCCAGTGACCGCAGCTCTGGATCCTGGCTCCGAAGGACAACATAGAACACTGGTAAACTCTGCTCTGGTTCCAAAGGACAACATAGAACACTGGTAAACTCTGCTCTGGCTCCGAAGGGCAACATAAAACACTGGTAAACTCTGCTCTGGTTCTAAAGGACAACATAGAACACTGGTAAACTCTGCTCTGGCTCCGAAGGGCAACATACAACACTGGTAAACTCTGCTCTGGCTCCGAAGGACAACATAGAACACTGGTAAACTCTGCTCCGGCTCCAAAGGACAACATAGAACACTGGTAAACTCTGCTCTGGCTCCAAAGGACAACATAGAACACTGGTAAACTCTGCTCTGGCTCCGAAGGACAACATAGAACACTGGTAAACTCTGCTCTGGCTCCGAAAAACAACATAGAACACTGGTAAACACTCTGGCTCCGAAAGAAAACATAGAACACTGGTAAACTCTGCTCTGGCTCCGAAGGACAACATAGAACACTGGTAAACTCTACTCTGGCTCCGAAGGGCAACATAGAACACTGGTAAACTCTGCTCTGGCTCCGAAAGACAACATAGAACACTGGTAAACTCTGCTCTGGCTCCGAAGGACAACATAGAACACTGGTAAACTCTACTCTGGCTCCGAAGGGCAACATAGAACACTGGTAAACTCTGCTCTGGCTCCGAAAGACAACATAGAACACTGGTAAACTCTGCTCTGGCTCCGAAGGACAACATAGAACACTGGTAAACTCTGCTCTGGCTCCGAAAGACAACATAGAACACTGGTAAACTCTGCTCTGGCTCCGAAGGACAACATAGAACACTGGTAAACTCTGCTCTGGCTCCGAAGGACAACATAGAACACTGGTAAACTCTGCTCTGGCTCCGAAGGACAACATAGAACACTGGTAAACTCTACTCTGGCTCCGAAGGGCAACATAGAACACTGGTAAACTCTGCTCTGGCTCCGAAAGACAACATAGAACACTGGTAAACTCTGCTCTGGCTCCGAAGGACAACATAGAACACTGGTAAACTCTGCTCTGGCTCCGAAGGACAACATAGAACACTAGTAAACTCTGCTCTGGCTCCGAAGGACAATATAGAACACTGGTAAACTCTGCTCTGGCTCCGAAGGACAACATAGAACACTGGTAAACTCTACTATGGCTCCGAAACCTCGGAGCTCCCTCCGGAGTCTGGATGTGGAGGCTCACCAATGATAGCTTAGAATTAGGTAAAAGGTGCAGAGGACGAGTGACACGAGGAAGCGACATGTGCCTTTACAGTTGGCAGGCAGCAAACATACCTCCTTCAAACAGACGGAATCAAGGAATTTGACATGGAGAAGCGAATATGGGAAAATTATTTTTACAGAAAAACCCCAAATTATCACAGACATCTCTATCCCTAACATAGGAAATGACCACAGGTTGGTGTGATTCAAGTTGCCCTAAAACAAAGTAAAATCATTAAAAAGTACAATTTGGTATATACGTGTAGAGGTGTTAACTACGCACTGTTGCGTAACCTGCATTGCCACCAGGGCAGTGCAGCATTACCTCTGCGTACAACGGTTGGGGTCAGTCAAGGTGAAACGGATCGTAGCCAGGGTTTGGTCAGAACCAATCAGACGGTTCCACGTGGGAATGTATGATTGGTTCTGCCTGGCCATGAAGGAGTATAAGAAGGGTGACCCAACAGAGCTCGGGGAGTTCTCTCTCTACACGAAGACAGAAGACTGGGTTGAAGTCTAGCTAGGACCCTGGACCAGCCTTCCAGCACTTCTGAGAGCTAAGGCTCGGCATACCCAGTGGTCAGGACCCACCGGGCCAGCGGTGGGTCAGATAGCCTCCCCTAGGTCCTAGCCGGAGGACTCTAGGCTAGGATAGCGGTAGACGTGTGAGTCCCGCCAAGTCCGGAGGCTGTACCTCCTTAGGTATCAACGAGGTTAGCGGTAGACGGTGAGTCCCCCCAAGTCCGGAGGCTGTACCTCCCTAGGGTATCGGGCGAGGGGACCGTATATCCCTCTGTGTGTGTTAAGGACTGTATGAGGAAATAATACAATAAACAGAGTGTGCCTCCTAAGAAGTCTGCTCGTCTTTACAACACTACAACTGGAGTCAGAAGTGGTTAAAAATGGAAACAAGAAGTTCAGCCCACGTGCGAAGCCAGAATGAAGATAACGCTGTCTCACCTGCGAGCACCGCCAGCTCCGCTGAAAATGCTGCCGCGTTGACGGCCGCCCAGCCACCGGTTGAGCAGCCGGTCGCTCCCCCTGCCATGGGGGACGGACTCAGGGCAGCACACGGCCGTCTCGCTCAACTCCTACACGCCGTGGCCTCCATCCTCGACAAGATCAGCTCGGAGGTTGCGGGCGGATCGAGTCAGCCGCCGGCGGATGTTCCCGCCATTGGCCAAGGCAGACATTTTGATTTTCCCGCCGGGGAACCACGTGATCCCGCCGGAAGCGGAAGCCAGGGGCATCCTGGGAACGCAGGGGGCCAAGCACGACCTGCAGCGCCATCAACACGCGACGCTGCAAATTCAAGTTCCTCAGCGGACGCCGCGTCATCACTGTACCGACACGGTACAGTAGACTCTATCGGCCGGGAAATCACCGATCCCCGGCTCGAGACGGTGCAAGCTGAGGAGGAGACGACGTCTGCCCTCCAACAAAGCCTTCCCATTTTCCAAGAATTCGCATCTGAAGGGGGCGACTGGGCGGCGTTCCAGCGTCGCTTCCTGAGCCACCAAGAAATGGTGGGCTGGTCGGACGCACAGGCGCTCCGAGCGCTACCGGCCACTCTGGACAACGACGCTCTCGCCTCGCTCCTCACCATCCCCAGACACCAAAGGGCGACTCTTCAATTGGCCCTCCGACGGATGTCCGACGTCTACGGGCCTCCATCCGACATCCGCAGCCGATTTTACGACAGGCGACGCCGCCCTAAAGAGTCTCCGTTGGCATTCCGGACCGCTCTGCTGGCGATGGCAAGAGCGGGTTACCCTCGCATGGACGACGAGGCCATCGACGCTATCGTTCTCCAGAAGATGCTGGAGCTGGCACGCGAGCTGCGCATCGTCATCCAAGCGGTGGACGATGACAGTATGTGCTCGCTACGAGCCGCTCGGTGCATCCACGCACATCTGCTGCTCCACACAGAATCGACCATCGCCGCCTCGGCTTCGACATCGGAGCCTGCCAGCAGGGACACCGAGTTCTCCCCCGACCGGGCCTTCATGGCGACCAGGTCAACGGGCCGGCAATCGTCCGACCACGCTGGTCGCCGCAACGACCAGCAGCGGGGACGGCCTTCTCCACACGATGACATAACATGTTTCAACTGTGGTCGACAAGGCCACATCTCCTCCGACTGCCGTGCGCCTCGACGACGCCCCTCCGCATCCCGGGGCCAGGACTACAGGACGTCCACGGCATCGCGGCAAAACCAGGCAAGTTGCGACGCCTCTCACGCTCGGCCCTCATTCACACCATACACACCGCAATGCACCATAAGAAGGGCTCGCAATTCGGCATGTGATGGGGGGTGTTCTGGCGTTTCTTCTCGGCCACTCGGACCTGGGCAGTGGTCTGAGTTGGCCCATAGGGTAGTCGCGGCGACGGCAGGTTCATCCGTGGTTGTCGGATCAATCGAGGATGTGGAATTTCGCGTGTTGGTCGATACTGGTGCGTCGGTTACGATCATCTCCGATTTGATTTATAACATACTGCCCGTACGATGCTGCCCCTTGGAACGGGTTTCTATCCCGTGTTTTGCCGCTAATGGCAGTTCGCTGGGCATTATTGGGCAAACTGGGGCGCAAATTTCGATTGGTGACATTAAATTGGCAGGGCCTATTTTGGTCTCTTCTTCCTTCGCCGTGCCGTGTTTGTTAGGCACTGATTTTCTCGCGAAAATGCCTATTAAGATCCTTGTAGATCAAGGCTGCATCGAACTCCCGTCGGGTCGACGGATGGCGTTCTTGCCCACATCCTCACATCCGCGCATGGCTAATGCCTCGGTGCAGGCGTTTATTGCGAGCACAGTCCGCATTCCACCAGGGACACAAATGCTCGTGCCCTTGCGACTTAAAAAAACGCTAGCCCCGGATGCCTTGGCACATGGTATTTTGCTGGGGCCTTCAAACACAGCTGCAAAGGGGTTAGATTTGGTGGCTGCAGAGACCTTCGTAGCAGCCGACAGGGAGCCGTTCTTGCAGGTTTTGAATGTCGGATTGTCCACAACCGTCATTCCGCAAGGAACTGGGCTCGCTCACGCGACCCCAGTGCCGCTGGGGACCGGAGTCGCGGAACACGTAAGTGACACGCCGCAGGTCCCACCTCCTTCCGAATCGGATGAGAGATGGTTGGACGCGCTCTGCACAGACACGGGTGATCTGTCTTGTTCGCAGCGAATTAAATTGCGCGCTCTTCTGCGAGAATTTTCCGATGTTTTCAGTAAATCTAAATTTGATATTGGCTGCACCAAGCTGCTGCTTCACCACATTGATACTGGTGACGCTGCCCCGATTCGACAAAACCCGTTTCGGCTTAGCCCGGCGGAGAAACAGCATGTTAAATCGGCTGTGGATGACATGCTGGAGGCCAATGTAATTTCTCCCTCCACTAGACCCTGGGGTGCTCCAATAGTGCTGGTCAAAAAGCACGATGGCAGTCTTCGTTTTTGCGTTGATTTTCGGCGCCTAAAACAGGTCTCTGCAGGGTGGGCTGGTAGGAACATTGGAATTTTTCACTTCGTTAAAGTATTGAAAGGGGACGGATGGACGGACGGACGGACGGACACATTAATCTATTGCAGGCTGGTACACTCAGTTTACAACTTCGTTCCTACCAGTATAAAATCTCGGTAGCAGACGCCTACCCTCTCCCTCGTATGGACGAGTCATTGGATGCCCTGGCAGGGACGCACTATTTCTCCACCTTGGACCTTCTGTCAGGGTTTTGGCAACTCCCCCTCGACGAAGCGTCAAAACCTAAGACTGCTTTTCGGACACCACAGGGCCTTTTCGAGTTGAATAAATTGCCCATGGGTCTCCACTCGGCCCCAGCGACATTCCAGAGGCTCATGGAGCTGGTCCTCGCTGGGCTCCAGTGGGACTCACGTCTCATTTATCTTGACGATGTCATCTTTAGCCGCACGTTCAGCGAACACATCGAACGGTTGCGTGCTGTCTTCTTGAAAATGCGGGCCGCTAACTTAAAATTCAAGCCGCAGAAGTATCACCTTCTGCGTGAGTCTGTGCGCTATCTGGGCCACATAGTTAGCCGCTCGGGCATCTCTACCGACCCTGAAAAAAACAAATGTGTTCAACAATGGCCGACCCCTACATCTGTGGGCAATGTTCGTAGTCTTTTTTGGTTCTTTCTGTAAAGTCACGTAGAATGAGAATAAAATAATAAAATAACACAATAAAATTCTCACGACGTTTCGGCCACAATGCAAGCGGCCGTCTTCAGGTGAAAGGAACAGACCTGTCGGGACGACAGAGCTTCAATGAACGATGTTAAGATTCGTAGCGACTTTTAAGCTGGTTGGGAGAAGTAAGGCACCTTGACAAAGGGGTTTACATATCAAATAGCTGAGGGATTAGCTTGTGACTGGTCACAGAAATGGCTATGTTAAAGTCAAAACCTACACATCCACAGAGGCAACTAGTAATTTAGCATTGAAATAGCTAAGGGATTAGCTTGTGCAAATAACTGAGGGATTCGCTTGTGACTGGTCACAGAAATGGCTATGTTAAAGTCAAAACCTACACATCCACAGAGGCAACTAGTAATTTAGCATGAAAATAGCTAAGGGATTAGCTTGTGACTGGTCACATAAATAGATGTTAAAGTAAAGGCCTACACATCCACAGAGCTTCAATGAACGCTGTTAAGATTCGTTGCGACTTTAAGCTGGTTGGGAGAAGTGAGGCACCTTGACAAAGGGGGTTTACATATCAAATAGCTGAGGGATTAGCTTGTGACTGGTCACGGAAATGGCTATGTTAAAGTCAAAACCTACACATCCACAGAGGCAACTAGTAATTTGCATTGAAATGGCTAAGGGATTAGCTTGTGACTGGTCACAGAAATAAATGTTAAAGTAAAGGCCTACACATCCACAGAGCTTCAATGAACGCTGTTAAGATTCGTAGCGACTTTAAGCTGGTTGGGAGAAGTGAGGCCCTTGACAAAAGGGGGTTTGCATATCAAATCGCTGAGGGATTAGCTTGTGACTGGTCACGGAAATGGCTATGTTAAAGTCAAAACCTACACATCCACAGAGGCAATTAGTAATTTAGCATTGAAATAGCTAAGGGATTAGCTTGTGACTGGTCACAGAAATAGATGTTAAAGTCAAAGCCTACACATCCACAGAGGCACCTCGTACATGGACGCCAAAGGGGGCTGCAACAACTCAACTGTCATACAGTCAACCGATGAGAAAAACCTAATTCTAAATTACATCAATATAATAAATGTACTCAATATATTCTTCAATAAACTGAGCTATTAACATTAACTGGGTATACACTACACTATATAATGAATACCATATAGTAAACCAATACAAACTAAAATATAAACTACCTCAATGTTATATCACAATGTCATATGGTGAAAAAACGGGTGGACGCTGTTATGCTCCATGTTATAAACCATACCATTAACCGTGGTGTTAGAGGTATTAGTTGTTCCTCACATGTTCTAGAGAAGATGTTCGTAGTTTTATTGGTTTTGGGTCATACTACCGCCGTTTTGTTGCTGGCTTCGCGATGATTGCCAAGCCGCTCCACGCCCTTACGTCGAAAGGGGTGGCGTTTCATTGGGGGGACGCAGAACAGGCCGCGTTCGACTCCTTGCAGAACGCGCTCGTGACGGCACCGTCCCTTGCATACCCCGATTTTTCCGTGCCATTCGTGTTGGACACCGACGCTAGCAATACGGGGATTGGGGGTGTTCTGTCCCAAAAAGTTGATGGCATTGAAAGGGTCTTTGCCTATGGTAGCAGAGTCTTTTCTCCTGCTGAACAAAGATACTGTGTGACCAGACATGAGCTGCTGGCCATTGTTTTTTTTATTCAGCAATACAGGCCGTACCTGTATGGTCAGCATTTTACCGTGCGATCTGATCATTCGGCTTTACAGCACGCTCTGCGGGTTGACCAACCGTCCGGGCAGCTTTCTCGGTGGCTCGAAGTCCTTCAGGACTACGATTTCAATGTCACTTACCGTAGGGGTGCACAACACATGAATGCCGATGCGTTGTCTCGCCTCCCGCCGGCTCAAAAATGTGCGTGTCTTTTGGGCTCGGGCCGTTGTAAGCCGCCGCTGCCAGCGCAAGTCACGCCTCTCAAAACGGTGTCAGTCGCGCTTCCCGCCGCCTCAGCGCCGATACCGGATCAGGCAGATCCAATGGCCAGTGACGATTTGCTGGGGCTGACTTTGGCCGAATGGGGTCGGCACCAGAGCGACGACATGTCGTTATTGCGGTTGCGTCGTCACGCAAATAATGCGGCTCCACGACAGGGGAAATTTAATTCATTTGTCATAAAGCATAGCTTGTTGATGCATTGGGATGCTGACTCGTATCAACATAAAATCGTCGTGCCGTCCGCCTTGCGATGCAAAGCCGTATGGGCGGCGCATGAACGTTTATTACACCTGGGTGTGCATAAAACCATTGGGTTGTTGCGGTTGCAATTTTTCTGGCCAGGCATGCTGCGTGACGTAACTGACATTCTGCTGGGGTGCACCCATTGCGCGCAACGTAAACCGCCGGCTAAACCGGCATGTCCACCCCTGCAACCCATTTCGGTGTCTCGTATAAACAAGTTGGTGGCTCTCGATATTTAGGGCCCTTTTCCTACTACACCACGGGGTAATAAGTACCTTCTGGTTGGGGTGGAGTATTTTACGCGGTGGTCTATGGCCTGGGCCCTCCCCAACCAGTCGGCAGCGGCCGTTGTGGACGCCTTTGTTCAGGCTACGTCCTGGACAAGGATGCACCAGAACGCTTGCTGACCGATCAGGGAAGAAATTTTTCAGGAGCCCTGCTGAATGATGTGTGCCGCCTGTTGGGCACAAAAAAAGTGCGCACTCCGCCCTACCATCCCCAGACCGACGGCATGGTGGAGCGCCTTCATAGAACTCTCACCGCTATGTTATGCCATCAGGTCGATGAATCCCACCTCGATTGGGACTTGCAGGTTCCGGGGGTCCTCGCCGCGTACCGCATGGCGCCTCACGCGGCGATGGGGTTTTCCCCGTTCTTTTGAATGTACGGCAGGGATGCCTTTCCTCCCGCCGACGTTCGGCTGGAAATCAAACAGCCACCGCAAAAATCAAAGCTCGTTGACCACTTGCGATTCAACCTCCGTAAGTTGGCCGAGGCACGGGAGGCTGCCATTGAAAATTCGGCTTCCCGCCAACGAGCGAATTTGTGACTGCGGGACCCTCGGACATCCACGCATCGGTGGGCACCGGGAGACAGGGCATGGCTTCATTGCCCCCAGGTGCCGGTGTCCACGTCGGCCAAACTCCTCAGGCCATGGCGAGGTCCGGTTGAGGTGGTGGAAGTCCTGCGTCCCCAATGCGTCGCTGGTGCGTTCACCCCTCTCGGTTGAAACCCTTCGTCATGCCGCGCGTCCCTCCACAACACACGCAACACAGGGGCCGAGTGTGCGACGCGTTTGACGAGCCGGATATTGCCCTGTTGGTGCCTAACCCGCAGCACAAGCGTGTCATCCCTCCTGCAGATGACACAGGAGTGACGGCTCCATGCAGGCCACGTTCGGCCTCAAGGGACCGTGGAGCATCAGGTGTCCCCGTGGAGATGCCTAAAGACCCACCGGATGTTCCTGCTCATCCTCCTACTTCTCTTGTTCCGCCAACAAAGCCTGCCATCCCCTATGATGGTCCCGCGAAACACACGCGCGCGAAATCTCGCCGTTTGTTATGATGTTCTTTTGCCTTGTAAATACGTTATGTTGTTAGGGGGGTATTTATATGGGTTTTTTAATTGTTCTTGTTCTTGTTGTTCGTGAGGCACACTCACAATTCTTCCACCGTTGGTAATTTCGGACTTTCCCATTGTTGCAGCCGGGACGGCTGGAGCTTCCGAAGGAGGGGGTGATGTAGAGGTGTTAACTACGCACTGTTGCATAACCTGCATTGCCACCAGGACAGTGCAGCATTAGCTCTGCGTACAACGGTTAGGGTCAGTCGAGGTGAAATGGATCGTAGCCAGGGTTTGGTCAGAACCAATCAGACGGTTCCACGTGGGAATGTATGATTGGTTCTGCCTGGCCACGAAGGAGCATAATGGTGACCCAACAGAGCTCGGGGAGTTCTCTCCCTACACGAAGACAGAAGACTGGGCTGAAGCCTAGCTAGGACCCTGGACCAGCCTTCCAGCCCTTCTAAGGGCTAAGGCTCGGCATACCCAGTGGTCAGGACCCACCGGGCCAGCGGTGGGTCAGATAGCCTCCCCTAGGTCCTAGCCGGAGGACTCTAGGCTAGGATAGCGGTAGATGTGTGAGTCCCGCCAAGTCCGGAGGCTATACCTCCTTAGGTATCAAGGAGGTTAGCGGTAGACGTGAGTCCCGCCAAGTCCGGAGGCTGTACCTCCCTAGGGTATTGGGTGAGGGGACCGTATATCCCTCTGTGTGTGTTAAGGACTGTATGAGGAAAAAATACAATAAACAGAGTGTGCCTCCTAAGAAGTCTGCTCGTCTTTACAACACTACATACGTATAACCAGAGAGAATGCAAAGCACAGTCCCAGAAAAAGCAAGGTGGTTCATATATGGACACTTGTCAGTGGTCAAAACAAACCTATAACCCATGAAAAAGTCACCAAAACAAGCATACGGTACATTTTTTTTACTTCTAAATTTATTGAGTACTGTAATCATTTACAAAGTTGATGAGATACTTTTGAAACGGTGCTTGTAACCTCCACAATAGTCAACACTGAGGTACTACTAACTAACGAGGGGAGGTATCGAGATATTTTATTTACAAAATAAAACATGAACAAGACAAAACAATGCTTATTTTACGGAACTACGCTCACTGTACACTGAACATCAAGGACAAAATATGGCTTACATATGGGGCCAGCCAAAGTGAAGGCATCTGTTTTTACAGTAGTGATTTGCTGAAAAAGGAGCGTGTGTGCCTCACTTGAGCCGCAAATTGCAATTTTATTTTCTTAAAGTGACAGCACTTGTCAATAAAGACTCGTTTTCTACCGTCTGCATAGTACCAAATGCCTGATTCATTTTTTTTGCAAGACAACGACGAAATGAATGGTTAGATTTATACAGTATATATTACGTCCATGCAAGACTACAAAAAATGGCTTTTTTAGTCAATCGCAACTTTATAATTAGATGTATATTTTGTTAAGTATGGTATATATGTATGTATACACAGTGTGCAGTAACCCTTCACTTTTAATATCAGATTGGCTGGTACTGGGAAACAGGTAAATACAATCAGCGTTTTTTTTACTGTCAGGTGAGGATAAGCCACTTCAGGGCTATTAATGCCAAAGACGAAAATGCATCTGAGTTATTCACACTAAGGTTTGAATATTAAAAGGTTTGACTCAATGAATGACTGTCATCTAGCAAGAAATTATAAATACCGTCACATTGAAGGTATATACTAGTTAGAATTGTAACGAGAGTATGTTCTCATTTAAAGCTTTCGTGACTGCAGGGATTAATATTATTGGTTCTTTTGGTAAAGTCGAAACGTCGTGAGAATTTTATTGTTTTATATATATTTTAATTATTCTTTTATTGTTTCCCTTCTACGTGACTTTACTGAAAGAACCAAGAATATAGAGTATGTTCTTTGTAATTGTTTAGGAACAATACTAACAGAATGAGACATTTCATATGCAACCCCTTGGAAAGCATAGCACAAGTATTGGCCAAGATCAAAGTTTTTTTTCTACAACAAATTACTTTGCTTTACACTGACCAATTTCGGTAAATTTGTGATACAAAAAAGTTACACTTTGGAAAATTCCCAATTTGTTAAACTCAAGCATATGAATGAATATGCAACTTTGCTGACATTACAGGAAAGGAACTGTTCCAATAAACGTTTGTGAACACAGCTACACTGAATTGATCTTACGAAGTGAATAACTATGGTATGCTTACTCTGCATGAACACATTTCCCCCCACATCGTTTTAAGCGAACTTATCCATTGGAGAAGAAACACCACCTGGGAAGGTATGGACAAAAATATGTGACAGACCTGGCACCATTAAAATGAGTCTCCGTTTCCACTTTGCGTGGCACGATGGGATAACCACATGCTATGGCGGGGTACACTTGCGTGCCACAAATCAAAGACAATTTTCCTCTTCAAAACTCTACGGTGACTATCCCTGCGTCAGAGATATGAAGTCAACCGGCAAAACAAGCTAACACCTCCTCGCTGGTATCAGACGGCAACACTAGTGTGTTGCGAGCATTGCCATTTGGGGGAAGGCGAAAAGGCTGATGCTCAAAACTGTTGCTCGCACGTCATGCTCACAGCCACTACAGTGTGCCAACTGAGGCTCTCTTCAACCACAAAAAGGGCAGCATAGGCTTGTGCCGAAGGCCGCGGAGGGACAGGCATCCACGATATCTTCTGGCCAAACTCTGTTCGGCAGAACCAAGAGACTAACCCCTGCCCCTGCTTCCCCCCTCGTGGTTCTTCCAGAAACGGCAGGAAACCACTGTCTGGTTAAGTGGAATGTCCAACACTCATCGAGGGGCTGCCATTTCTCTCTCGGGAGCTGGACCAGTACAGACTGAAACTGGGAGGTCTGTTGGACTGGTTCTACCTCCAGTCATCATGAGAAGTGGAAGGTCCTCAACTCGGGCAGCATTATCTTTTCATCGGCTGTGTAATGCTGTGTGGAAGCTGGCTGGTGTATCGCTCCATACAAAGCTCCAGGTCTTCTCGGCCACAGTTATACCACTGTCTTCTCTGTGCTTACGAAACTTGTGACTCCGTCAAAGGAACGTGGACCTCACAGATCCTTGACAGACCCTTAAAAGATCTGGACACAGTCTCATTAGTATGCACCTCTCGTAAGCGAGGTTCCATTGGTTGGCTCATCTAGCCCACATGCCCAGCCACCGAATGCCCAAATAGTTTCTGTTTGGCCGGATAGGGGGAGATACATGGGCACAGCAAGGGATTGAGAAGAGGTGGGCTGATATGGTGCAGCAGGATGTGGAGTAGATTGGGCTTGACAATGAATGGTATTAGCAGTGTCAAGATCAGCATGTGGAGTTGGTGGCAGTCTCCGTCCAGCAAAAACGGGAAATGAGAGGAGTGCCTGGTATGCTAATACACGGCAAGTAGGCATGTTGTCTGTCCCATGACCTCCTGCATGCAAGTCTTCGACACTTTACGTGGCCTCAAAGTGCATCTCACCCCCACAAGCACTATGGTTATGTCACTGCCACATAGGGACGAATGACTGCTGTTCATGTTGTTGATGTGAAGTTATGATGCACTCCACTATTAAATGCGTATCTATCTATCTGACAAAGTTTCCAAGCAAATGTTGTTTTACTTTGTGTAAAAAAAAATGTCATGCTGTTATCCAATTGTCCTAAATACAGACTAGCCAGGCATAGGAATAGATAATGTCCATAACTGGCTCAGGGCTGTCAAAGAAGATGAGTGACCAGATTTGACTTTTCAAAGTGAACATTACATAAGACTGCTTAATGCCACTGAATGACAAGTTTTACAAAATGCCGCATTCCCTCTTCATGTCTCAAAAAACAGCATAGCAGCATCACGCAGTACCTATGATGTCTGCCAGCTTGAGTTAATAAAGTGTCTTAAACTAGAAAAAGGTGGAATTAAAGAAGACAAAATGTGAACGCTGATGTGACGATTTTATAATCTGGAGAAAACCTATAGCAGCTATTTCACAGTAAGGGGGGGTTGAGGTTTACAAAGGTATTGTCTACCACTATTGATGTACCCACGAAGTTTAAAATGCATGAATGGGTAAAGAACAATCAGCTATTCGGTGTTCTTGCAGCAGTTACGTAACTGAACACATTCAGTTTTGTATATTATGAAAATGTATTTTTCTGTTTTGTTACAGATGTGATATTTTAAATTAATTTATTTGTGTAATAAACGTTAAACATTTTTCTATCAAACACTATAAATACTATTTACAGCATAATGTATATATTTTTTTTCAAAGGCAACCTCCTTTACTCTTCAACACTGGGAGGCAAACTTACATGTCAATCTATTGGCGTGAAGTGGCTGATACTACTTTAAGCAGATAAAGTGACATTTAATATCCAATGACTGAAAGACGGCTTGACAAACAATGTGACAGTTGACAAAACAAGCTACTTTTATATAGTACAATGTTTTTTCATGGCCTTCGTATGCCGAGCAGCAATACAAGGTCTTCTAAAAACCCTCAATTACAAGGGGACTTAAAAATGTCAACACAATACACTCACAAATGCAGGCCCACTTATGGCCTCGCTCACATTCCACAGGTCCTAGAGAAAAAAACCAACCAAAAACTACATATTTAATTTGCAATGACTAATATAAGCAACCCATTTGACCTTCATTTTCTTATCTTCTTTGCATGGGTGCATAGTTGAAGCAGACCATATAGTTCTTGAAAGACCTCGATGGCTGTGTAACAATTGGCTATTTTTCAAGGAAAATTTGATCTTTACTCCACTCACAAATGCACACTACTTGATAAATCAGTTTTGAATGCCGTGGACAAAATGTACACTTTGCTTGCTTTTTTTGCCAGAGTGCGATCGGTCACTTTGACGCAACACTCACTTTGGATACAAGAAATGCCCCACAGTGGTTTGATACCACTAAGCTTTAGCTAAGACGCCTATTAATGGTCAATGAAAACTGCATGTCAGAGGTGGTGGATGTTCCCATGTTCAAGAGCAGAGTTCAAGAACTCCGCAGGTTGAATGTCACGAGGTAGAATGAAACCTGTATGCATGAATGACCAGATTATGGCACTGAAGCAATCTATGTCGGTCCTTAAAAAGGCATGCGTCGGCACGGCACACCGCTTGCAACAAGGCGAGTCGTGGGCGGGGCGGTTGGGCAGGGCAGCGTGGTTGCGGTGACGATCGCGAGGCAGAGAGTGCCCAGTCAAACAGAGTCTTCTTCCACACCGGCTTGCGGCTATTGTTGCGTGTTGCCGCCGGTCTGCTAAGGGGCCTGACTCTTTCACACCTTGATGTCCTCTTGCTGGCTCAGCTGCGAGAGGGTCTTCTTGATGCGCAGCGCCGTGAGACGAGCCGCCCCGTTTGCATACCAGCACTCGCGCATTATCTTGGCCATCACACGGAGGGCCTGTAAATGTGCCAAGAGCACCACCGGAAATTATTAACACTGTCACACTGAACACCACCGGGTAATGGCAACCAAATGAGATGGCCATGTTTTTTTTTTATTACGCATATAACGTTACTCCAAATCTAAATTTCTATAGCGAAAGGTGACAATAATGATGACTGCATGCAATTGAAGGGGCCCAAAATAGGTTGTACGCCTAAATCTTGACTTAAAGCTTTCATGACTGCAGGAATTAATATCCTTGGGTCTTTCGGTTAAGTCACGTAGATAGGTGCAAAGAAAATAACAAAAAATAACAAAAAACTACGACGTTTCGATCGCAACGCAAGCGATCGTCGTCAGGAGAAAGAAGCGGGAAAGCTGTTGTCTTCAGGGAAAAAAAAAAAGACGACAGCTCTCCCGCTTTTCTCTCCTGATGACGATTGCTTACGTTGCGATTGAAACGTCGTAGTTTTTTGTTATTTTCTTTGAATCTACATACGTGACTTTACCGAAAGACCCAAGAATAAGGTTGTATGCCTACTAAATAAGTTTGCAATATTACTGCAAAAGATATCTAGTAAAAGTAAGATACATTTTACATAATTAACTTTATTTGTGACTATTGGGAAGTAAAAGGCACATTCATCTTTAGAAAGGCTATATAAATTAAAATACAGTGTAGATAACCATGGGGGAATACTATCCGTTGAATGTGCGTAAGAAATTCAGGCTTAGGTAATAAAATACAACTGGGAGCATGCGGATGAGGTGGAAGCGGCGCCTGCATACACAGCAGTAGTGGTGGCAAGCCAGCATACGTACCTCACAGCTCTGCCAGCGGTTAGGGATGTTTGGTCTCTGCTTCTGCTCGCACACCACCCGGCGCATCTCCTCGATAGATGGGTCGGAAGGCACCATGTCGTAGTAGGGCAGCTGGTAGTCTTCATGAATCCCTGCTGTACGCAGCAACGCATGTGAGAATTAAAACAAACCGCTCTTTCTTTCATCTCCACAACGATGTATCCATAGATCAATGATCAATCAACCTTTTCCCATTCTGAGACATCTACAAGTTGCAAGTTGGGTCCCGTTCACTACTGAATCTCGGAACGCGCAAATGGTGAGCATTCATTTATATTTAGAGGCACAGCGCCACTGTTTTTAAAGACAATGTTCTCACACCTGCGCGGTGTGAGAACATTATCACACGCCCTCCCGCATGGCCTTTTACTTACGATTCCGTTCCCGATGACGTACGTGTATGTCATTGGGATTGTAAGAAAAACTGATGACATACACGTATGTCATCGGAACGGGAAAGGGTTAAGCTCACAACACATGCTTCGAACTGAGAATCGGAGTTCTTCAAGGTGGCCCGGTAGACTGGTGGTCACAAGGCTGAGTTAGCACTGCTTAGATCCTCAGCTTGATCATAGGCAACCATCCACAATAAAAGTGAAATCTCAAGTGTAGTTAATTGATAGTATCAGTCTAATCATTAGGGACTGCTTAAAAAAAATCATCATTTTCATTTTTTTATTTGGTTCAACTCCAGCTCTGGAAATTAAAATATCTGTTCGACTGTCATGTGACAAAAAATGGTGGGTGGAAAATGCAGCACCACTAGTGTGGATAAGTCTAAATCTTTTCCCCCCTCCTTCTCACTGCTCCTTCTATTCCCTTACTTAAGTTTTTCTTCCCTCAACTTTGCCATGCCCATGTAAAAGTGCATACACCTCACTCACGGTCCCACGCTAACATGGGGCAGCGAGTCCGATCTCCCCCTTCCTTTAAACCTAGGAGCATAGAGTTTGGGACCTATGTCCGCAGAGTTTCAATAACCCCCTCCCTGTGTCACGGTGTGTGCTCGGTACCGGGCTCTTATTGAAATACAATATAAAACAATATAATACAATATAAAACAATTTAAAACAATATAATACAATATAAATAATATAAAATAAAAATAGGGAGGCATGAACCCCCCCCCACCACAGAATCACCACTGACTGTAAAATGTATTAAACAAAGCACCTACGTTTGTGTACATTGTTTTAATAGCCGATTATTGCATTTATAGCAGCCATACGATTTTTTACTAAACTCAATCCACAACTGGGTTTAAGTATATCCAAAGCTATACATGTATTATTGTAATTATTTGAATTTGTTAAAGTTAGACATATAGTCATAATAGTTGACATTTTAGCTGTGGCAGGGCATCCATTAAGGCATCATGTGAAAGTTTATTAGCAATGTCACAGGCTAGGAGATTAATGTATTATACATTCAAAAATTATATTGAGCTACGGATGTGGAGCTTATACTCTCCCACAATGTTGCATACTGTCAGTTCAGGCAATTTCCTCACACTTATTTGTGACAAGGCAGTTGAATCTGCTTTGCCATCTGCCACGTTGCTAATTTATGCAAATGATGTCTGCCACAAGGACAGTGGCAACGGGAGCTGTGTGTCCGATGTAAGTGTGCATTATGCAGGGGTTGTACACAATGCAGCAAATGGAAATATTTATAAGCACATCTGCAATGTGTGCCAGTGTTTAATGTAACATGAACAACGTACCTCCGACAGCACATCTCCGAGCTATTTCCCAGAATACTAGCCCCAGAGCGTAGATATCAGCACGCTTGAATGAGTCAAAGTGCTTCATGTTGATCGTGTCATCAAGAACCTCTGGTGCCATGTATCTAATGAAAGAAATCAAGACATTTATCAAATTAAACATCATGTTGTTCCATGCTTCATTTACTTTTCTACGTGTGCATTGATTCATTTTCTTGTATACACAGCATTCTTATTCTACCGCTGACTTATGTATGCTTTTAGTAATGAGCAAGTTATAAAAGACATATGAACCAGATCCTCATTTAATAAATCATAGCATGTATAAGTCTTAACATTGTTGGCATCATCCCTAAGAGATGTGACCTACAACATGCATTGCTTGCAATCAAAGGGCCGACAAAATGAGTGCACGTATTTTTGGATTCCCTTGGGAAAGAATTTGAGCCGCTACAGGGCACCCATAAATGTCCAACTTAGATGGACCAGACTCCAGGCTCCAAGCCAAAAAATGACGAAAACACAATATATTCAAGGCATGTACCCTTGCAGTTCAATGGTCTTTCAGTATACTGATGTAATTTATAACATGTTTCCTCAAGAGATAACACCAAGGCAAGGTTTTCCATCAACCTTAGTATGCACAGCACCATTAGTACTTTGCTAGGTTGCACTGCACACTAATTATCCATGTGTGTCTACTCGACATTCACCTGTCTTGCTTGACTACAACAATGCTTTTTAAAATGTGCAGAATATTTGAATGACATTGCCAAGTTCATAATTAGAGTGAAAGCTAGCGGGAAGAATACAGTTGTTTGATAGCCTTTACACAAAATACATTGCTACAAGCACCCATACAAGTAGAAAAAATGAGATGGTTGGGTTTTCAAACCAGTACTTGTTGATTGTTTTATATGCTTTCCCCAAGGTTGACTACTCATTTCCTTACTATGAAGCCAAATTTAATGCGTCTCTGCGTTGTACAAAAAAAGACAGAACTAAATTTTACTTGTTTCAGTTATGGCTAAATAAACACCCCAACATATGCAGCTCTTTTGTCAATTCTGGATGAGGGCATCTTCCTCCGTGCTGCCACTGCAGTGTGGGTTACTGGACGACACTAAACCAAGTCCGTGAACATGAGACGTGGGATCACAGAGGTATGGTAGAACAATGGACGTTATATAACTGCGCTCTGCCACCAACATTGTGGGTCCACAGCCACCCATAACAAACCATTGTGCAAGGGGGTCACTCATTCGAGCACTATCCAGGCGTAAGCCTGCTTATCTTCGAGATCAAGCGCATTCCGCACATTCAAGGTGTTTGGGTTATGCCCCCCTCCATCACCTTCATAAAAAATATATTACATTTATTTTTACAGCTGCTTAAGAACCAAAAACAAAATCTACCTCTGCATTCAAAGTAAATGATGACCAGTATATTTCATGGGGACAAAAGAAATCATCAAAATGTAACGTTTTGTAAGCACTCTTGAACAATTCTGCACATTGGCAGTCGATTACAAATTTAAGGCCATTTTCAACTAGGTAAATTACGTGTAAGTTGAACTTCTTTCGCACCATGCGTAGCCAACCATGCTAATCGGCGGTGCAGGGGAAGGACAACAAACTAAACACAAAAAGCATAACCTCTCTAAGGCGTCATCACTTTGATGTGCTTAACTAAAATTAAACTAAACTTTGTATTTTATCAGGTAAGGCCCACTGAGCTATACAGCTCTTTTTCAAAAGCGATCTGGCCACAAATGATCACTCAACGAAGTGGCTTATCATATGGAAATTTATAGCAGCTAAATACTCTAAAAGCACGTTTCTAAATGTGGAGAGAAAAACCGGAGGACCCAGAGAAAAATCCACGCTACCATGGGGAGAACAAGCAAACTCCAAATATACAAAATCAGAATATTTATTTATAATGGAGGAATCTGATGACCTATGAAGCTATTTTTCACAGATGTCCAGTATACAATAGGCGTCAGGGTCGGGATCGAACCCACAACCTCCTGCAGCATACCAGGTGAGGTAGTTAATATCTCGCCACCGTGGCGCCTGCGGGTGCTACTGCTGCCAAGGAGAAAAAACAACAACATTCCATTTGTTTTCTTTCGCTTTGCACCAGGGGCTTAGTTTGTCGCAGCACAACAAGCCTGGCTGAATAGCGACATAGCTAAGCAGTGCAAGAGGAACCTCAAGCTTGAACCCAGTTGGTGCACACAAGCTTAAAAATCGTGCGGTGGAAGTGCACTGTTAAATATTGGTCCTGGAAGTAGTCCAGGTAAATTGACACGGTGTGTCCATAATACAGATAGCATACGACACTGGCACAGTAGTCTTCAGCCCTGGGCCAGAGGTGGCATTCACTGGGCTAATGTTGACCCATTGCAGCATGTTAAGCAGGGAGTAGTATGGAAATCCAGCACAATAACCCATCACTGTCTTCAGATCTGGATGATGTGAACACTTACCATGTTTATTGTCATCTTAAACGTGACTGCGAAACACTTTCATTATTGCCAAATGAGGATTTTAAATTACATGTGTACAACAAAAGGTAACTGCCTCGGAATAACACACATTCATAAAACCAAGAGATACTTATAATAAATAATGGCTACATGTATACCTGAGTTCTGCCAAATGCTTCGCAGCTAAACCTTACATAATCTCCAGTCTGCGTTGACAACATGCTTGGCATACATTTTCTTTCGTCAGCAGTGCACTCGCTACACTACCTGAGGTAGAATATAATGGCTACAGGCGATTGTAGGAGTCAGTAAGTAAAATTGAGAGATATGACAACTCAACATTAAAAGTATATTATGACACTAGACAAAGTTGACATACGAACACGACAGACGAATATTTTAGTTAAAATTCGACATGATCACGGGGACAGCATGCAAACTCCAAATATACAGGCGTCAGGGTCAGGATCGAACAAACAACCTTCTGCATACCAAGCGAGGGAGTGAACATCTCGTCACTGCGGCGAGATGTCACCAACAAAACCGGTGGTGCTGTTGAAGCAGTAAATATTTGGCACATTTGATTCAGATGACACTGTTATTAATTGGCTGTGTTAGGTGGAGTAGGGTTAGCGACATACATGAATCCAAAATAACCCAAATATTAATCAATTTTTCGTTCAGAAAACCATTTGAATTATATTTTAAAATTAAGTAATGTGTTAACCCTTTAATTATTCACTTATGTTCTAAAATACTACAAATGGTAAAAATCCTTGAACGGTTTATATTTATTAGTCATTCATAAAAAAATATACAGCAGAGATTGTATGCGAAAGCTCTGTACTACAGTGTTAAAGCCGTGTGGAAACTGGCACCATTTCATACATCACAGGATTAAAAGTGATAACAAGTTGGGAATAAAGATTAACACATGCTTTACGAGCTGCAATATTGTAGCATTTGAAGGGCCTGTGCCAAAATGTGACCACAGCAATACTGCTAAGTGCTTCTTTTATAGCATAACTCTATTGGCTTGTAAACTAACAACCAAAGTGTTATGATCACTTGCCAAATGTACCCACGAAAAAATTGATCATCATAGCATATGTACCTAGGACAATTATCAATTACTGAAGGTGAATTGAGCTCGATATGTTGAAATAAAGATGTTGGCAAGACCAGGTTGGAGTACTTTTGGAAAACTGAATTTGTGAATGAAAAGCAACGTGGAAATGTGACTACAGAATAACAATGCAAAACGGAGGTACGGGGAAGGACAACGAAATACAAAAAGCAAGATGAGACTATGCCGACATGGGAATGCCTTCAGCCAGCAGTCGATAGATCAATGCTGAGGGTGATGATTATGACTAGTATTATCAGACCTTGGTCAGATATATTCCAGTGTTTATATCTCACAGCAAAGGCTGCCATGGTAAGCACTGCGGGAGTCACAAAGGCATGCCCTGTAACGTAATGGTCAAATCCACACAGCATCTCATCAATCATGCCTTGTCAGCCAAGAACATCCAGGTCAGCAAAAGTCACTGCTGATTACAGAAATAACTATACAACTTCTAGATCTGCTTAAAAGCCTGCCAAAGACCACTTGGCATCACAATGCATAAAAAGGTAATGCCCATGCAAAATTGGTATTGTGTAGAGTACGAGATCAATACTTTCATCTGTTATTTCCCCATGACTGTGAAGATTAAAGTTAATATTGTAGGAAAATTATTATCTGTTTATAAAAGCTTCGTGAACAAGAAATATGTCTGGTCATTGTACGTTATGGATCTTGGCCCTTAAACTACCACAAGACAACGTAGGCTCTAGATCCAGCGTAACAGTACCCAGCACAGAAAGGCAATGGCCTACTCTTTGTGAATGACTAAAATCATTATACAGAACCCTTATACATGGGGTTATCCATATATTTGCTCCACTTGTCCATGGGGAAACAAATCGATTGTTATGTATAATTCAAATGATACATTTTCAGTTAATTTCCAAATGTGGACCCTAATGCCAGCACACTGTAAAGAAAACGGTGCATAGTATTATTATGCTTGTTACACCGGCAATGATGATCAGGGAAGCCGCTGGATTACAACCGTGAACCTCTGCAACAAGCGGCGAACAGGCCACGTCACCGCCCTAGATTTTGCCAATGAATTCTTATTCACATAAAACATCATGGATAATAGGAAGCTGTTCTTCAGTAGAAAGGAAAAAAATACAGAAACACAGAGACCAGTACAGTTGATAATCGGAGGTTTATATATATTTTGTTATTTTGTTGTTTCTCTTCAACGTGACTTTACCGAAAAAACTAAGAATAGGAGTTCTACCGTTATGTACAGAGTTAACAGTGTAAGGATCACTGTGCGACGCGCTGTATGAGAGGGATGCAGCTACCACATGCTGACCTCTTGGTGCCCACGCGGTTGTTGGGTGCGATGTCGATGGTGTCGGTGGCCGAGTCGTGCCGCACGGCGAGACCCAGGTCTGCGATGGCGCACATGCCGTTTTTCTTCACCAGGATGTTCTTTGACTTGAGGTCTCGGTGGGCGATGGCCGGTTTACCTGCGAGTTGGTGACCGGGTCAAACCATGGGTGGAGTGCAATGGGCAGAAAGAATGCACATTAATGAGTCTTCTTGTTCAAGAACAAAATATATAGTGCACAAGATCAATGGCAATCAAACCAATATTTGTATTCTCAGAGCCAGAATTTACCCAAATTAATTTTACAATTTTACGTGAGTGTTTTTGTGTGCCCTGGTAATCAGACTTAGACCAACAACACGCTGCATTTGAGAAACCAGTTTAAGTACAGGATTTGAACAAAATATCTCAACGGTGCCAGCTCAGCGCTCTAACCTCTGTGCCACTGAGCCACCTCACTGATAAAAATAATAAAATATTCCATCGAGGAAGATCCCTTAACCAAGCCAAAAATCTCTATTTTTATAACGATTAAATGGGTACCGCAGATTTAATTCAGGGCTACATTCCTCTTGCTGGCTGCTACAGCTGGTTAAACAGTCAATGAAGGCATCATGGATTTAAGCAAAAGCCACTTATACCACACTGGTACAGATTACCTTCTCTTCATCACACCAAGAAATGCAACATATACACCTGTTACAGTGATACTTCACTAATTTAATAACTCTTCCTTTTATCAACACATGTTTTACATTTATCGCACAATGGGGACCTTTGTGTGTTGGCATGAAGGGATATGCATCCCTTGGCAAGACCATTACCATCTGAGCATCCTCCACACTGAGAATTTGTTGTGATTTTCCTGTGGAATACGATGGCCTGAGGTTCCATTGGCTAACACTACTCTATGCATTCCAGCTGGACGTAGGAACACAAGGCTGCCAATATGGTTGTGTTCCTATAAAACAGAATTCTCTCAGCTGAATGCGATTGAATGTAAAGAGGTCACAATGCATTTGTTACATGGGGTATGCTTCATGACAAACCCTTGTGCACAATTAAAGAGACAACCATATTGGTGCTTGCACTAATTAAATTACCTTATGGTGGGCCTTGTACATTTTTTACGTGACTTGCTTTCGAAAACAGAATTTCCGTGCATTTTGGGGAGGGGGGGAAGGAAGGAAATCATATTCCATGAATTGGGAGCTCTTCAATTAAGAAAAAAATATTCTATACGACACTTAACTTTGTTAAAACAACTTTTATATAAGGTTTTAACGTAATAGTCCTTGCGATTGTATAATTGGCTTTTTAATTTTAGCTATGTACGTGTAAGGGGCAGCAATGTAGGCACACACGTGTCATGTTTGTTTGTTTACCCTGTGTGCCAACAATCTCCATGTGCAGGTGAGCAAGACCACTGGCAGTGGAGAGGGCTAGCTTAAGCATCCCTTCCACAGGCACTGTGAAACGATTCAGGTAGTCGAAGAGCGAGCCATGCTCGTGGTAGTCGGAGACTAGCCACAACTGTGTCCAAGTCCCATTGTCTGTAAACACATGAAAAATCATCAACAGTGGCCCAACAAGTTCAAAAAAGTAAGTGTCTACGTAGCAGGATAGTCTAGCAGCCACCACCAAACCCACCACATCGAGTCAACAGCTATATTCCATCAGCCGTGTGGACATTTATACAGAGTGGAGGTTATCACCAAAATTATTAATTACTTGATGTTTTTATATAAAATGTTACACATATCTATAGAAATTTCTATCCAATAACAGCCAGATAGAGTTATAATAAATGAGAATGGTGATCCCAACATCTATTGCCTGTGTTGCAAAGGCATGAATGCGAACAATGTAGCAGGAGTTGAAAAATTAGGCTTGCATGATATAACTACACCATATAGTGCCAATAATGTCGCCGAGTGACCACACATGTATTTGCTACAGTCATGGTCACTGGCCCCCATCACAAGAATGAACAATTTTTACCACTTGCTCAAAGCCGACATGTTATATTGAGAAAGGGAAAGACTCGCACTCGCCTTTGATAATTCTGTTAACACTCTAAAATGTTTTTACTTACGAAAATAGGCTTGTTGCAAAGTGCAGTAAAATGCTGGCAGGATGTGTTTCTAAAAAAAAAAAACCTTTATTGTCGGCAGCGATGAAGCCCAGGATGTTTTCGTGGCGCAGCATGACTGTCTGGTAGATCTCGGCCTCGCGGAACCAGGACCGCTCCTCGCGTGACGAGAAGATCTTGACAGCGACGTCCTCGCCACGCCACTTGCCACGCCACACCTCGCCGAAGCGACCCTTGCCGATGCTCTCCTGCAGCACGATGGTCCTTGCGATGGTGCGCTGCACCAGCAGAGGTAGACCTGTCTCGACACGCATTGACACGCCTCCATTAACCTTCATTGTGATGGACCGCCTGGTGATTTGTTAAGAGGGTGGTACACTGTTCATCGGCAGGTCTGCGTGTGTTGCAGGTGAAGTGTGGGTACTCTTAACTCTTCCAAAATATCTGGCCACCGTGGAAGAGTAACCCATACATGGTATGCCATTATTTCAATTAACCTTGAATATTATTTCATCCATAAAATGCATGGCCTTAAATTAGCCACTTGGTTTAAGATTTTTTTTCTGTTAAATGTTTATTTGAAATATTTTTTCATAACAAAAGTCTATTTTTTATGTAAGTAAATTTTAGGTGGAGCATCACACCTCATTATTCTGTTACCTTTCTGTGAATTTTAGGTTTTGTTCTCACACTTCGGCCATGAATTTACAAAAACATTACCATGCCACAAACTTTAAATCATGGATCATGAACTGGGGCACAGGCGTTCTATCCCAAGTGCCATGCCAAATGTACTGCGTTATTGTTCTGTTTTCACCATGTGTCTCTCTCTCCCCCTTAATCTTTCTTCCATGATTTAAAAAAACACCCATCCTCTCCTGACCAGCATCTCTTATAACAATCAGCTGTCCCCGTATCTTAAAAAGTCACTCAAAAGCCTCATAAATGTACCATGCTAAACATTCAAGCAACACAAAGCTACTGCTAAAAAACATGTATTTGGCTGGAGTCTGGAAAGTCTATTAGACATAACATCTTGGCATCATCTTGTGATAATAACAATATTAATGTATTTATCATGCTTAATTGCAATTAATTATACACGTGCAAAACCTGATTATGCCAACAATTCTCAAAGCATGAAAAAAAGAAACACAATAGGACAACTTTTTTTTTCTGAATAACTAATATAGATCAGGAGCCAGATTTATTTGTTAACTAAAATAGTTTTTTCTAATTTTTTTGTTAAAACCTCCCATGTCTCCACCACCAATATGGCCAAATCGGTAAGGTGATACATTTCAGCCGTTTAGTCAACATGTGAATCTCGCCAGCTGCTAGATGGATTTAGATTTACACAAGCTGTTTGCCATGAGCGTCCTCACGTCCAACAAAAGCATACCTGATCCAGATCCTGAAGTGGTTAGGTCATAGAGGTCTTTAAGAGTTGTGCCCTCAGTGATGTAGCGGTGGTGGTGGTGGTGATGCAGGTGCCCAATGTCCTGCTCCTCATCCGAGTCTGGCACGGGCAGGTGCCGGCATGCTGCCCGGTTGTGGCATAAGCAGAGCACCACGGTGAACAGCACGCAGAGGAAGCAGATGGGGGCGGCGATGGCCACGGCCAGCTCCACCGAGCTCCACGAGCTCAGTCGGTCCAGACCCACCAGCGGCGTTGGGTCTGTGCACATAAGCAACGCCCGGACAGTGAGTGAGAAAGCCAGCAAGCCACTAGCACACAATGCAGCATGCGCCAAGCAATGGGTTCTATACTGCATCTGAGAAGTAATGGTCACCAACTGGGGTGAACAATGGTAACGTACTAAAGGATCATTATAACTGTATATCATTATCAAAGCAAACATGTGCAAAAGACACTCTCTTCAGCAAACTTTCTAAGTGTACAATTTCCATGAAATAATTGTCTTATCTTCTTGGTTCTTTCGGTAAAGTCACGTAGAATGGAAATAAAATAATACAAATAAAACAAAATTAAAATAAATGTTAGTTTATAAAAATAAAACAAAATAAAATAAATTTTATTTTATTGTTTTATTTTTATTATTTTATTTCCATTCTACGTGACTTTACCGAAAGAACCAAGAAAATGAATCCCTGCAGTCACGAAAGTTTTAAATCGAAATAAATGTCTTAGTTTGGTTAATTTTCTTTTGCAGAATAGTCTCTGCTGCTCCAGGGGACTATGTTTTAATACTAGCATCGCTCATGGTACAGGCCTTTAGGCAGCTCTATCCCTTTATATCAGCGGCAGTGGCATGTCAAAATTCCTGCTTCAATGCTCCTAGCTGCGGATATCCATCAGCGGTGCTACGTGTGCATTGCGGCGCCAGGCTCTGCCCCATTGCGGAAAAGAGGACGAGGCATCTACCGGCACTGCTGGCACCAGGGCCCTTGATCTCCTCAATCGGGGTGGGTGAGACCCCTGCCTCTCCATCCCCAGCGCTGTCTGGTTACCCTTCGTGGGTCCCCGTTTAAACCGCGAACGTGGGGGGGGGGGTCGTCGGCCATGTCGAGTCTTTTTATGGTGGCAAGTGAGCGCTGCATGTTGATACATTCTGTTTTAAGCTCCAGCTACTGGTATCGGATGGGAATGTTTAATTGCCAACAAATTATTGTAGACGAACAAGTGACATGTCATGGTAGATGGGCGATAATGGCAATGGAATGGCAGTAAGAGGGTAGATTTTGTCCAATGTGATGACCACAATTCATGTGTGTAGGAGTCGGGATGACTTGTGGAGTCTCAGTACTATGAGGCATGTCAACAATGTGCGGATGCCTTCATCCAGCAGGGGATATAAGATGGTTGATTATGAGGACATCGTTGCCAAAGCTTACTGACGGAGGAAAAGTGATGTAGCTTTTTGACATTTAGCATTATTACAATTACAGGCCCATAAAGTACGTATGCCTCTTGAACGTCTTTCGCACTGTACGTAGCCAACTGTGCTAATCAGATGTGCGGAGGAAAGACAAGTCAAAGGTGTGGGAGGGGGGGACAGTAATTCAGTCATTTTCCCATTGAAGCTGTTTCCTGAGGATCAAGACAAACGTGTATGAAACCACCCATACACATGCAACTACTGTGGATTAAATGTACATCTAAATACAGTATGGATTATTAGACCTCGGTAACATCATCAGCTGGCTTTACCCAGACCTGAGAAACAACATGTTTGTGAAAGCACATGTCTGTTAAACGTGTTCCATCTAGTAGTAACAACAGTTGTTTTGTGTTGATATGACATACAATGCCATGCTATTAAAAAATGCACTTCAACAAATCCACGACTTGAAGACTCAAATAATAAAGCTACCACTTAAAAAAAAATGTGGTACAATTTTCAAAACTGGATTTGTTATTAAATTGAAATTCCCCCAATCCAATTATAAAATAAAGATGAGCTGGAAATACAAGAGGGCCAAGGCCTTTAGGCATTTGGAAATGATCAAACAACCACCTGTTTTGCATGACATTTGAACCCATACTGCTGTGTAAATTGTTACTATGGTGAATGTTTTTTTTCTCCTCCCCAAGGTCAATGACATATGAAGATGAATATCAGCAATCCTTCTAGAGCAAGCTATGTTGCCTGAAGAACTGTAGTAACAATAATAATCTCAAACCACACACCGTGGTTGTCAACCTATTAAAAAATGTAAAGCCGAGTCACAATTATTAATCTGCTGCTGAAGCTTTGCTTGTCAATGGAATAGCTCCTCCGAAGAGAATGCCTTTCTTATCAATTGTATTTCAGTGTCACAAACCAAATCAATTTGTTTCCGCTCCACAGGATGTGGGTTAGCACCAGTCGCGGGAATATTTCGTTGTGAATTTAGGGCAAAAGTCTAAAGCCTGCTTGATTAAAAACACCGCTTACAAAAGGTGACAAAAGGGCCATCATATTCAGATTCCATGAACAATATAACTATGAATTCCTCAAAAATACACGCACAAGGCGTTCCTTGTAAACAAGCAATTGCACGCATCCACACATCTAAAGAGCTATTGTGACACTGCTTAGAGACGTTTTATACAAGAGGCTTCTACATTACTTAGTACCAAAATGTGAGCCATGAAGCAGTCTACAAAATCACCGTCGAAATGCTGTAGTAGACTTGGCATTATATGTACCATCACCGTGTTTCTACACTGTTTGGTACGTAAGGGGACGTCCATAAATGACGTCACGCACCTGGGGGGGGGGGTCAGATTTTTGTGACGATATGTGACGGGGGGGGGGGGGGGTGAGAAATGTGACGTCACATCAAAATGCGCAACTTTAAATATATAGAATTGTTATAACAATGTTATAACAATACTATACTAATTGTTATAACAATACTAATTGTTATACCACTCCTACAACATCAGAGTGCAGCGCCACATTAAATACGCACTACAATGGCAATAGTTTAAAGCGATTTCAAGCATGTTTTATTTTCAAAATGGAAATATGGTTTGGGGGGGGGGGGGCAGAGCTTTGTGACGTCATATTTGACGCCGTGTGACGAGGGGGGGGGGGAGTCAAAAATCGTCCAAAATCGCGTGACGTCATTTATGGACGGCCCCTAACGACCAGCAGGCGGAGTAGTATACGGGCACACACGTGATGCAGCAGGGGTCGCCCTCCGGATCGTGAGACAAGGCCACGCGGCGCACGTCGATGGTGCACTTACCAGTAATTGTGTATTGCTTGCGGCTTCATGACTCTCTGTGCCTTCGTGTCACTGACAAGAGTCATGCCTGCTAAACCCTGACCGTGTTCTCCCCTTGTAGTGCCTCAGCATGTTTTGCAACCGATTTAAAATAAATATGGGGGGTGCAAGGGGCGGGTGAATGGAAATAAGTAATATATATTTAAAAAAAAACTTTTTTAAAAACACGCTTTAACGAAATGTACCGTACGAGTAATGGCAGAACTCCACGACTCCAGGAAGTGGCCCCGAGGCTTGCCATAACGTAAGGAACTGTGGTGATTTACAGCCAACGTGAGTTGAGCGTGCACAATTAGACCCAAGCCGAAACATCTCCATATATATAAAAGGCAAAGTTGTGATTATGTGTGTCTGTTCAAAATGTTTAGCGTACTTCCCAACATGCAACAATCTGGAAATTTGCCATGTGGGTACTTTCCAGACTGTACACCATGCAAAAATTATAAAAATACACTTTTTTAGGGGGGGGGGGGTAGCTCAATAATGCATATATATTTTTTGCACGTAAAGTGAGCTGTGATGTCAAATCTGTCACGTCACCCACGCATGTGGAAGCGTAACGCATTGCAGTGTAGTGGTTAGCGCACTGTGTATGTGTCTGTGTGTGTGTCTTTGTGTGTGTGTCTGTCTGTGTGTGTCTGTGTATGTGTCTGTGTGTGTGTCTGTCTGTGTGTCTGTCTGTGTGTGTGTCTGTCTGTGTGCCTGTCTGTGTCTGTGTGTGTGTCTGTGTGTGTGTCTGTGTGGGGAGCGGTAGTGTAGCGGTTAGCGCGCTGCGCTATGAACCTGGCGACCTGGGTTCGATTCCCGCTCACGGCCAACACCAGTGACGATTATCTGAACCGGTCCCGGGCCTCCCCTAGGTCGACTCAGCCTCAAATGAGTACCTGGTGCGGTGTAAACATCGCCACTAGGGAGACAAAGGCGGTCGGGCGTGGTGCTGGCCACCCACCCCCTCGTGTACCGTTCCGGCCTTCATAGGTGCTCGCTAACAGCACTTGCCCCTACAGTCTGTTACAGGCTATATGGGGGATCTTTGTCTTTGTGTGTGTCTGTGTGGAAGTGTAACGCATTGTAGTGTAGTGGTTAGCGCGCTGTGTATGTGTTTGCACAGTCACATAATCACTTTAAGATGTTTTCTTGTTCATGTTTTTTGTTTGTTGCGGTTGCACCCGATTCAAGAGCCGAATGGCTCACAGGGCTATACCAAAATAAATGAACTATGTGTGTGTCTGTCTGTGTGTGGAAGCGTAACGCATTGTAGTGTAGTGGTTAGCGCGCTGTGTATGTGTGTGTCTGTGTGTGTGTCTGTGTGTGTGTGTCTGTGTGTGTGTCTGTCTGTGTGTGGAAGCGTAACGCATTGTAGTGTAGTGGTTAGCGCGCTGTGTATGTGTCTGTGTGTGTCTGTCTGTGTGTGGAAGCGTAACGCATTGTAGTGTAGTGGTTAGCGCGCTGTGTATGTGTGTGTCTGTGTGTGTGTCTGTGTGTCTGTGTGTGTGTGTCTGTGTGTGTCGAAGCGTAACGCATTGTAGTGTAGTGGTTAGCGCGCTGTGTATGTGTCTGTGTGTGTCTGTGTATGTGTGTGTGGAAGCGTAACGCATTGTAGTGTAGTGGTTAGCGCGCTGTGTATGTGTCTGTGTGTGTCTGTGTATGTGTGTGTGGAAGCGTAACGCATTGTAGTGTAGTGGTTAGCGCGCTGTGTATGTGTCTGTGTGTCTGTCTGTGTGTGTGTCTGTGTGTGTGTCTGTGTGTGTGTCTGTCTGTGTCTGTGTGTCTGTGTGTGTGTGGAAGCGTAACGCATTGTAGTGTAGTGGGTAGCGCGCTGCACTACGAACCCGGCCACCCGAGTTCGATTCCTGCTCACGGCTACCACTGGTCACGATTAGTTCAACCGCTTCTGGGCCTCCCCTAGGTCGACTCAGCCTCAAACGAGTAACTGGTGTGTGAACATCGCCACTGGGGAGACAAAGGCGGCCAGGCGTGATGGATCCAAGTCCCGCGCGAAGCCGGGTAGTACAGCTAGTAATATATAACAAAGAATGTTTAAAAATATATATATTTTTATGATAGAATATAGTATAGTCATCAGTATGACATAAGTATACCAAGTTTTCAGTCAATACCACATTGGTGAGTGGGTTAAAATTAAGTTACAATATTTGAGGATACAACAGAGTGAGTTAAATAACAGGGTGTAATAAAAAAAGATTCAATTGCTCCCATTAGACTGGAGTCTCAAGTGACACTCATCTAGAAGATTTGGCAGGGATTTATTATGACCAACGAAGTGGGTCATAATAAAATAGAATGAAAAACTGGTGGTGATGGCCAGTGGTGGAAACTAATGAGATAGGCAGGGCTTTCATCCAGCAGTACATAGTTCACAGATTATGTAAATTGTATGATTATTTTCACTTTTCGATCAAGCAAAGCAATAATCGATCGCTTCATTGATTACTTCCAAGTTAACGGTTTCAGCTCTCATTGAAACAAAAAGCTATTTTACATATTGCATTGCACAAAAAAAAACATCTGTTGCGTGTCAAGATAAATGTCACAGCACCAAGCGGCATCATGCTCAGATGACCGCTGTCAAAGTAAATTGTTCTGCAGACGTTCTCCATATCTGCAAAGGCCAATTGCACCAGTGTTTCTTTTCTCAGAATGAAAACGGTTTTTGTCTTATTTTAGCCCTGCAAATGACGCTCTATAACGGCAGACCTATACATGCTCTTGCACCGCTTGCTCGTGCACGCTCGTACGCCATACGGAAGCAGCTTGAAACAAATGAATGCATATTGTGTCTGCTGTGAGCAAATTGCACGACAGCGTTTACGAACTACGCATACGTTAAAAAGAACACAACACAAATATATGCCTTCCTCAAGCAAAGGTGGGGGACATTTTGTGTCGCCAGCACACCAGTGACCCCCCTCCCGTCCATTTTCTAATCCCTTAAACGTGCCCTTTCACGTGAAACCTTCCCCTCCCCCACTCCTTCTACGCCCTTTCCCCCCCCCAGCTCTATACAGGCCCCCTCCTCCCCCAGCCTCTCATCGAACAGCCCATGCCCCAAAATGGCACTGCTCAGCCCTCACGACGGTCGAAACAGTCGTAATAACCCAGTTGCAGAAAATCCACGTGTGCCGTGACCCTCCGCCTAAAGTAGAGGCCACCTTCGTTGCACGGGATGACACGTGCAAAATGGAGCCACAGCACAACAAGCGCTCAATTAGGTCCGAGCCCACTGCTCCTATAATTCCACCCTTCGGGTCAACTGCATACTTTTTTTGGAAGGTCACATGCAAGAAGGTTGCTTTAGCGGACGCCAAATGAAACCGCGGTCGGCGGATCGGTGCCGCAGCATGTCCAACAAAAATGGACCGTGCATTAGCAGCAAGAGCAGCAACACGGTGAAATTACATTTTATAAATAGAGTGGGAATCTTCAAACAAGGCAAACAGGAATAAGCCCCGTGTTAGAAAGGGTGTTATGCAATGCAAACTATGACTGCAGATGTAAATTATTAAGTGGGAGACCATATTCCATCTCGACTACATAAGACACCCTAACATCCGAACCTATAAACAATTACACTCATGCTTACTGAGTTTGTGGAGTTACCTTAATTGTCTGTTACCCTGTAAATGTACACCCGTGGCACCAGGGTCTCTTCAAGATTAGGTCAAAATTACTTGCTTAATACATCCAAATTGTATTATGCATCGCAAAGCTGGCATCGTGTGTATTTATTAATGGTGTGACGACACAAAATAAATTCCTACTCAGAATCTCTATCTGTAATTGTCCTGGAGGAATCCTATAAGCCTTGAGACTCTTTTTCACAGATGTCCACTATGAGTGAGATACATCAACAAACAATGAAACGAGCACAAGACAGAAAAAAGCTTAGCAAGTCGCTAAAAATAAATATAAAGTGTAGAAGTGCAAATTGCACAAAAACGAAAAATTCCTGCCAATTTGTCAACCCCGAATGCATCAACTTGTGTGTCAGGATTTGCACATGTTCTACAAGTGCAGTTCATGCGATCCCTGCAGCCACTCGCAGCACTACAATGCACTGCAATGTTCAAATGTATACATTCTTTAATAAAATACATTTGTTGGCAGGGACGACAATGCAGGCCCAAAAACAGAGTTACAATGCAAAGTGAGATGTGACCACATCCAGAATGAACAATGGGTGGTTCAGAAGCACACAGGCCACTTGATTCCTGCGAGCATGGCAACACAGATGAAAAACATGAAATGTTTGGTTTTGGCAGTGATTTTCAATCTCGTATTTTCAAGGGTGAACCCGGTGAACCCTACAAACGGTCTTTCATTGTTTTGACATCACAGACACTCCCAAAAATGTCAGGGCTGCTGCAGACTCTGTTGCAAAGTAAATGTGCAATGAAATGCATTCATAAATATACCGCTGATTGTATGTATGTTGAACTTTCGCACCGTACTTAGCTAACCGTGCTAATGGCTGATATAAATTCGACTGTAGCGGAGGCGTCAGAGAGTAGGGGACGGTGCTAGTATCTACGTTTCGTGGAAATGCATTAGATCTAAGGTGGCCACCCTTGAGGTACAAATACAACCGAGACATATTGTGGGATGAAGAATTTCTCACGATATTAGAAGAGGGGAGATCTACGGATAAATGTATTGTCTGGCGTGGTGTATTAATCCGCAACTGACAAAAACCGAGACCATTTTTAATCTTTCGATTTAAAGCTTTCGTGACTGCAATGATTCATCTTCTTTGGTTCTTTCGGTAAAGTCACGTAGAATGAGAATAAAATAATAAATTGATTAAATAAAATAACACAATAATATTCTCACGACGTTTCTGTCTGGTAGGACAGCGCTGTCCTACCGCGCTGTCCTACCAGACAGACAGTCTCTCCTACCAGACAGTCTCGTCCCTTCACCTGATGAAGGCTGCTTGTGTTGTGGCCAAAACGTCGTGAGAATATTATTGTGTTATTTTATTTTATCAATTTATTATTTTATTCGCATTCTACGTGACTTTACCGAAAGAACCAAAGAACATTTTTAATGTATCGGACTCTATGTGCCGGTATCATGATGATGGAAACAAAATGTGGCTATACCCTTTCTGGTAATTAAAAGGTGGGGGGGGGGGGGACCACAAGCGTGTGTGGCTAATACAGACTGGATGCCTTGCAATCAACATTTATTTGGTGTTTGAACATCTTAACTATCGCCTGTATTAGTGTCAGAAATGGTAAAGGTGCTATTTATCACCATGTTTTACATCTCTGGAAGACTTGCTATCTCAAAAAAAAGAGGACGATCCTGGGGAAAACCAGGAGAAAGGGGCAACCCCTAAATGTACCCCGTTGCTTCTTTTGCCCACGTGATGCCTGCGGATTCTGATTGAGAAACTGTCATTACACTTCTTAGATGTTTGCCTAGGATGAGCACATTTATAGCCCCAACACAGATCAGCAAGTGATGGCGTGGAAAGGATGCGGCCACACTGGAGCAGTTTTGAGGTTCCAAAATCTTCCGCTAACATCGTTAAACAAGAGCTGCAATTAAGTGATGCACCGATTAATCGGTTAAGATCGATACTTGCACTAACGTTACACTATCGAATCCCACGTGTAAGATTCTACATTTTATTCGTTTTTGCATGTCCATCGTCATGGTTTACGTCGCTCCTGCAGCCACCAGAGGCGTCAAACATTTGCTGCAATGTTAAATAAAAAAGTTTTTAAAAACACGCTTTTATGAAATGTACTAGTAATGGCAGAACTCCACGACTCCAGGAAGTGGCCCCGAAGCTTGCCATAACGTAAGGGGACCGTGGCCAATTACAGCCAACGTCAGTTGAGCGTGGACAATTAGACCCAAGCCGAAACATAACATATAAAAAATAACGTTTAAAAATATATATTTTTATTTTTATGATAGAATATAGTATTGTCATCAGTATGACATAAGTATACCAAGTTTGCAGTCGATTCCACATTGGGAAGTGGGTTAAAATTGAGTTGCAAGATTTGAGGATACAACGACAACAACAACAACAAGAACAGACAGAGTGAGTTAAACGAAAGCATGTAAAGGAACTGATTCTTGAATCAAACAGCAATCGTGCATCGCAACAATTCACCCTCACTGTGTAGGAGGCATCTAATGGTGCATCATTTAATCGGTGATATGTATTCCTCTATCCAAGAAGCTCGCAGCATGTGATGTAATATTTTATTATATATTACTTGTGCAATACACACAATATGCAAATGTTACATTAAGGCTAAAAGAGAGTGCACGAACTGTGCAAATGAGGAAAACCCCACAATAACAATGTAAGGGTCATGTAAGGAACAACAAAGTTATCTTACCAAATAATAATTCATATGCATTTGGACTCCCTTTCACAAACAAGATGGTAAACATTTCACACAAAAAAATTCATGAATAAAATCAGCAAAGGGAATCATGACCATTCATTGCACTACTCGAGGGGTGAATTATTTGCCTTTTGTCCAAGGTTCAAGTCATGAGGGGTAGATGGGTACATGTCAACCATTTTGTCAATCCACTGCTGGATGAAGCCTCCCTACGACGTTGCAAGTTGTAGAAGTTTATTTGAACATACGTCACTCCGCTGGACTGTGCACATTCTAAGGCAGAGAGCAAAGTACAACACAATTAATTTTGTTGCACTACCCCTCGGCTGCTCACTGCATGTCCTAGAAGCAGCTTATAACATCTGTTTTGTGAATGGTTAGTCACCCGTCAAAGCACAAAGCAGCCCCAATGCTGCTCAAGAGATCCGATAAGATAATTCCAGGTAATTAGTTAATGGGTGATCAGAGCTACAGCATGTAAATTAAGATAATACCGTGTATTTCTTATAAACGATTAATGACGGGTCCCACATATGTGCTAGCAGCAACCAGACAGATTAACATGCTGTTGACATTTTCATGCAGCACTATATGTTTCCAAGAAGCATATAAACATGTTTTTCTAATGTATATGCCAAGGCAAGTATGTCTGCAATGTAGATTAGTAACAAAATGAAGACCATATGAAAGCAAATATATCAGTGCATTAATATTTACCAGGTTGATATTCACTTTCAAGAGTTGGCTGCTCTTTACCGAGACCACAACCATAAAAAAACCAAAGCATTCATAAGGCACCTTGCAGGAAAAAGGCCCTCGCAAAGCATTTAACAAAACCAGGTGAAAAATATTGTGATTACAAACTGAGACATAGGGAGACAAAATGAACAAACACACGTCTCATTGCTGATGAATTCAAAGCGTTGGTAGCCTTATTGAACAGCTAAGACAGCAGGCGTGATTAAAAAATGCACAATGAATCAGCAGAGCTTACCCAGTGTGGTAAGGAGTTACATAGGTAGGAGAATAATATAATGAGGTTCCTATTACCGTTAGTATTCATCTTGAACTGAGTAATTATACATAGTCCAGCATCTTGGGACAGGTTCACATTTTTATTAGAAGTTTAAGAAAACATAATGTATTAAAAAAAAACAAATTTCTATAGCGTAATTCATACAATTGTATCTCAAAATGCTATACAATAACTGCCACATTCCCATCAAAGCAGGGGCTAAAGCCATTGGATTAGAACTTGGGAATAAGATTCTTAAGCAGGAGAAATCAACAAAATGACATGCAATAAGCAAGGTGACTGTCTAAAAACTTCACAAAAAGATGTTTACAGTGTTAATGATGTCGAAATCTCAGTTCCTTGTACTAATCAAGAGCATCATCCACTGACCAACACCCCAGAATACACTCCCATCACCTCGCACAAACCAAGATACCTTATAGGGGCATGGTCATATGTCGGATAGTTGCAATCAACTGCGGCCCGTTAAACCAAATGAAGATCGACAATGCAGGATACATTTATCAAGAAGAGCCGAGGTGGACGAAATGGTTTTCACTGGGATTTAAACAATGGAACAGAATGGATCTTGCTGAATATACAGTGCAAGTGTATTCCAGACTCTGGGAGCTACAAATGTAAATGACCGTCCACCCCACAGACTGCCATTATATTCTGGGTGTAGTGAGCAACTCTAGGCCAGATAAGCAATGGGACTCAGGCAGGAGTGTAGGCATAAATTAGAGAAGATAAACAGAGGGCAGTCCATGCAGAATCTGTAAACAGTAAAATAAGACAGGTGTGAGCGGTGGTGCAGCGATTTGTGCATTGCAATATCAACCTGAAGTGTGATTGCCAGCCAGAGCTAACATCAGTCACGAATAATATCTGATCAAGTCATAGCCCCCCCACATCCTGCCGACTTCACCAACCCAAACTGGCCAGCATCATGTCATGGGGAGGCCTTAATTAATCCATCAGTGGATTGACAGGGCTGTTAAGTATTCCTATAACTATGATAGTATCCAGTAAGTGAGTGGTTTCTGGTGAAGTTCATGTGAATGGTGAGTGGTGAAGTGAGTGTCTTATACGTATCAGAGAGCAGATGTCCGGTGAGTGTCACATGATCAACCTCATGTGCTCTGAAAATGGGCCATTGCCAAAACGTCACCTGTTAAATATTTTTTTTTCTTTTACAGCGGTGTTATTGATAACAAAAAATAATGACAAGAGACCCAGGCAGGTTAGTGACGTGAGCAAAGCTAGTCCACATTTTTTCAACATCATGCACACTACGTTCATCTACTAATTATTCAAAATAACCAAGGCAAATACATTTTCAGGAATTACATGCTCCTTCTCATACACAACAGAGCTCAGAATTAAGATTCCTTCCCCGTTTACATTACTGGTGAAGGCTTCACGTGAATCTCTTGTTCAATCCCTAGGACACATTGGTGGCAGGCACTCAACATGCACAAGACACTCTCTTTGGTTCTATTCGGTAAAGTCACGTAAAAAAACAACAACAAAAAATTCACGACGTTTCGAACACAACACAAGTGGCCTTCATCAGTTGAAGGGACCGGACTGTCTAGAGAACAGTCTGATGAAGGCCACTTGTGTTGTGGCCGAAACGTCGTGAATTTTTGTTGTTGTTTTTTTACGTGACTTTACCGAATAGAACCAAAGAGTATGGATCCTTGCAGTCACGAAAGCTTTAAATCTAGAAATGTACAAGACATTGATGGCTTCCCAATTATTACAAAACCAAATGAGTACAAAGCATGCATCTTAATAAGGTTGTCCATGTCTAAGTAATACGCTTCAGATTAGTCTTCCCATGTAGGCTCAATGTACCTTGCAATTACTTACGATCATAATTATTAATGCCTCTGCATGGTAATGAATGGTGTGGTTGAATTTTAATGTGATGTCTATGACGAGCGATCCTCACCCAGGATTGTCATTTGCAGTGACCTGGTCATGTTTTTTTAAACCTTCCCATGAACCCAATTGTTGGATGCTCCGTTGGTGCAATTGTTTAGTCACTAAAAATTAACAAGCCACTGAAAAATAAAGGACTTTCACAAAAAAACTGGATACAAACCCAATGGCAGAGAAAATAATACTCTGACAGCGGTTTGAATAACAGTGTGCAATTAACAGTCAAGGGCTCATTATTTTAATTACTACGAAAAAGCAAGCTTCCTCTTCCATGGTAATTTAACCCAACACTCTTTGCGTATACCAGCTCATTTACATACGCAAATGGCAGTTGAAATATGCTGGTACATCACTATAATCCCCGTAATTGCAAATTTACATGGAGTATAAAAAACGACAGCACTAATAATTTTATCATAGTAGAGGTTTTTGGGTTAGATCCCGTAAATATATAAATGTGTCATTAAAACCCACCACCACCCGACACAGCCAACTAGTAAGGGTTGTCACATAAACAGAACGTGGCCAATTCGTCACTAGTACAGCACACCGGTGGAGTGTAGTGTATAGTGTAGTGTATAGTAGTGTAATGTATAGTAGTGTAGTGTTTAGTAGTGTAATGTATAGTAGTGTAGTGTATAGTGTAGTGTATAGTGTAGTATACTAGTACAGCACACCGGTGTGTTGGAGAGCCAAGCCACAACATTTACAAACTGAGTACGGTGTTTCGCCAGTAATTACAACTAGCTTCATCAGACGACAGCCAGATTTGTGGAGAAGTCTTACTGTTTCGTTCCTTATATAGGAGGCGTAGATGTGTTGACCACCCCTTCTGTGCTCTTGCACAACGTGGATATTGGTCGCGAAAGCCTACGTGTTAACCTGACTTAATAATTTTACTTTGAAATTACTGCAAGGCCAAATCATCAACCATGTTCTATCCACTGCTGAATAAGAATCTCCTACAAGCTACTGACATCCCTCAAGGTCATGTGATGCCAAAATTAATTTCGCTCCTCGGCATGAGCTGATTTTTCACTCCATCTCGGTAGTGGTCATCCTCTCGCGCGTGTTTCCTCTTTTGGCTGCCATTCCATGATCCCGTCAAAGCTCACTTACAATTGTTGAGTCAATAAGATATCTAATTTTCAACTGTTTTCTAAACCATGCGTTCTTCTTTTTACCTCCGTGTAACTTCCAGTGTGCATCCCTCCGTGATCATTTCCATATTTTTCAGCATTTGTTCTGTTTTCTTTGTCAGCATCCATGTTTATGATTCATATCATAGCAGGTTACATGTGTAGTGAGCGACTTCCGGGACACGTCGAGTAGAAGGCGTCTTATTTATTAAGAGCACGCTGGGCGATATATTGTGCAACGCAGCTACACATAGACGATCCTAACACGTAGCCCCGCCTCCGGCTTCGCAATGTAAGCTGTTTGACCAGCGCAGCGACGGAGACGGAGAGAGTCTTCCAGAAGGTCAGCCACGTGGTCGGAGACAAAGAGATGACGACGAGCAGCGACGCAGCCAGGACCCGCAACAGCCATGAACCTCTGGTTCGGTCTCCCTTATATCTGCCCCGGCACGGCCAAGCTCCACCTCTGGCCACGCCCCCTTTTCAAAACCTTCGAGCTGGTTCCCGGAGCTTCTCGACCGACTCCACCTTTCACCTTTACCCGAGATACACCCTCCTTATAATAAGGCATTATGTAATGCAGCCATGACCGTAATTACCACTCCCGGCAGGTGTCACCCTGTCATTACACATGCAGCGAGTTAAAATCTGTCTTGTTGTTTATCCTTATCAAATATACTTTATTTTTTCCAGGGGTTCTACCTTGTGACATTTGGTCAATTTGTTTTGTTTCAACGTGGAAAATAAGCAGTTTCATGAATGTTAATGTATTCTAGTGGAAAACACTCAAAAATCCAGAAGGACAGTTGAACAACCTGTACTGGCCACATCATAGCATTTCAAATCGTTATTGATGATGGCCTCTGTGCAATCCAGCATCCCAACCTTTAAAGAGTCACATTACTTAAGTGTTTGGGTGGAAATATTCGAGAGATGGCCAAGTAACGGCCGAGGCTAGAGCGCTGTGCTGGCCCAGCGGATGTCCTGGGCTTGCTAATCTGGGGCAGCCCCCCATTAGGAAAACGAGTTCCCAAGTGCAAAAAGTTGATCCATTTTGGCCCAGGCACCAATGACTGCACAAAAACATCTATGATATAAAATTTGGCTTTACAATGTGGCGAGAGTTCAGAATGGATTATTTAGTTCATGATAATGCCGATAGCACAAATGGAATCATATTTTGGTAAAATCCCAAAGTATGTTTTTTCACAGAAATGCATTAATCCATGTGCTCTCCACCTCAGCAACAAAGATCTGGTGAAGCCCCAAGTCAATATTTACCCTCTACTGCCTGTATTGGCCTCTCGATCCCCTAGCTTGTTCAAGTCAGTGTTTACTCTTCTCTATTACAATGAACGGTGCTGTTTGTTGCTGGCCGCTTCACGTTTTGGGCATGTGCTCAGCAAATGCATAAAAAAATAGCCCATGCTCAAGTTCTACCTCTTCTCCTTTGCCTATGACTTCTGCACATCGCCAATGCTTTTGGACAGCATTTTGATACTCCATAAATCCAAACTTTAATTTTAACAGGTGTATGCCACCGTGCATGGCCCAGGCTGGATTGTAATTTATGTCCCATGCATTCCAAACAATAGTATATATAAAAAATAACTATTCTACCGGAGGGAAACTCACCCACGAGTGGTGGTAAGGTGATGTCGACCATGTTGCAGAAGTCCGTGTTGCAGCAGTGCACGTTGGTAACCTGCACCTCGCGATCGTAGGAGCTGACGCACATGAAGGGGCGGTCGGGGGGCACGAGACGCTCACGTGGGATGCACTCGCGGATGTGCGTCAGCCCCACCGGGCTCCGCCTGCGCATGGCCGATGCCAGGCATGCGCCATCCGTCACGCAAGTGTAGTTGTCCGAGACGCAGTGGTGGCAGAAGCACTTCAATGCTGCACCAAGAATCACAGAAAAGAAAGGGAAAATATGTCATTGTAACGTTAAGCACTTTGCGTATTCATTTAAAAAAGCAAAAAAAAACCTTACAACCATGTCACCCTGAATGTGCCTGATCATGTCAAATCTCAGAAGCTAAGTATGTTCGATCTTGGATAGTACGTAGATGAGATACTGCCAGGGAGGACCAAGTGTTATAGGTACACGCTGTGAAGTGGCCAAGAGATGACACTACAGCAATGGATTCTTGAATCTATTTTTGTGAGCCTTTCCATGTTACCTCCTGGAAACCTTAAGATTGATTGAGGCTATCCTGGGTAAATGCAGTACATTATTCTTAGTATCTGCAACCAAATACATGGAAGAGAATGTGCAGATATTTATTTTCAGAATATGAAAGCCTTTACTCATGGGAGACTTGTCCCATGAGCAAAGGCTTTCATATACTTCGAATGCATACATTTCAGAAAATATTGCGAAGGGATGTTTAAATTTACTCAATGATTGATAATCATTTCACAAGAGGCCTTAAAACTACAGCAAGGCCAGAGGGCAACGTTTTACTCAAAGAGCAATAGAAGTCCGGAACCAGCTGCCCATACAACACACGGTGGAGGCTGATTCACCAGGACTCTTCAAGAAATGGTTCGATGCGACACTAGAATCAATCTGCTATTCACAATCGAATGAGCTAGATGGATCGAATGACACTTTTGCGTTTGTAATTTTTCTTACGTTACATTCTTAACAGTAGAAAATGTACTAAAGCATAACAATAAGAGGATAAATTTTGAATATAATAAGAAGATAGCTTCAATATAGTTATGTTGTTGTGAGAAAAAAAATCTGCAACTCTCTTCCTCATGTTGTTATACAACCTGCAGTCACACAAATGAGAGCAATTGCAGCATTTCCAAATAGTTTCAAAACGCACCAGGTCACTTGTTGTTCGATAGCTGCAAAAGCTTCCAAAAATCTGGCAGAGAACATCACTCTCGGCCCCAGAGAAGTGTCACATCCAGACATTGAGTGACCCGTCAAGTAATTTTATGTTATTTCAACAGAGAGAGCTGACTATAAATAGTCTGACCAGTTTCACAACAAAACAAATATTTTGATTATCCTTGGCCAGCGCTCATGTTTAATTAAAACATGTTGGAAATGTGTTACAAAAAAGTAAATCTTAGGAGGACCTGACACAGCTTTCGTGTTTCCTGAAATACTTTAAAATGAATTATCCAGCAACGGAGACATTGAACATGTGATTTTTTAAAAGTTTTGCAATAACCTTACAAACGGTAAATAGATCTTAATTATTATTAAAACCCTATTTTCGGACAAATTGGATATAGAAGTCAGAGACTTGCTGGTAATCAGATTAACATGGTCGAGAATGCAATCATCCTTATCCTCGACATTGCTCCCTTGCACCCAAATTCAATGTATGTGCAGTACTCTAATATTTTGCTAAAATCGTAACACTATTTTGTATTGTTTGCTGTTTTGAGATGTTCAGTGTTTTGAGATAGTTATTTTCAAAGGAAAACGTTCTCGTCTGCACTCAGAGGAAATTGCATGTCAATGCCTCTTTCAGCAGTGTGAAATCATCCACTGTATTTTCTGATCGACATTTTCACAGGCTGTCTGCGGGGTGGGAGATGTACGGCGGGTGACCGATGATGCTCACGGACCAGTCGACAAAGGATTTCAAAGCAAACATGAATTTCATTGGAAATTAATTTAAAGGAGGCTTGCAGAGCACACAAAATGGTTTACAGTGTACCCTTACTGAAGAGAAGGCACCGACTCAACTCGGAGAACCTCCACGCGACGAGCACACACACATGCTACACGCTGTGTGTAGTCTCGCCCAGTCTTGAGCCTGAAGGATGCTCTCTCACAAGGACAGCCACAGCTTCTTGTTCCCCTCGCTTCTTGGCTACCTTCTAATTTTGTTGCCCACCTCAGGTCGCTCATGGCTGTGCAGATTCACCCAATCTTGGGCACCCCATGGTCAGGACTATATGGCACAATAACGTGATGTTTGTGTGCTGTTATACATCAATCTTTTAGGTAATTACAATATCACAGTTACATGATTTAATCCCATCTCTCGGTGAAAGCTGTTGCTTATAAAATTACACTTCACCTGACATAGACAAATGTTCCATCTCTCCTCCTCGGAACACCATCAGCAGCAGCTACAAGGCTTTATAAAGACGTTGTCTCTGGACTGCAGAGCCATGCCTGTTTTATATGGTTCTTCCTGGTGTAGCTAAATTGTCACTTGTGATCCAACTATCTGTTTCATCCATCTCTCGCACCTCCGATTAACATGGTTGGCTACGTACAGTGTGAAAGAAGTTCAACATATGTACATCTCCATCATGGCACCATCTAGTCGGTAATTCAAGGGACTCATGGGTTTGTCAGATCTGTAGTGACACCGGCCAAATCTTGCAGGCCTATTACAATGCAGTGGAATATTATGGTTGGCAAAACGGGCCTTCATCGCCTACCTGTTTCTGATTATGGTGATGAGGTTGATGAGGTGCACACATGGGCACTTACAATGCCCATTCTGTCTTTCAATGACCATGTGCCTTGTGTAATCCACCCCTCATTTATGCCCAATAATCCCTGTCACACTGTACATGCTCCTTGCTATAGCTTATTAAAACGGATTCCGAATTTTTGAGTTACAGAGAGTTGCTTCCATTAGTCTGCTCTGCAAGAGTTATTTGTTTTCACGGTTGTCCCTTAACGGTCTGCATGAGTGAACCAGTCTGCCCTCTGCATCCACCTCCTGGCAGATAATGTATAAAGTGATGATGAGCAGCATGCTTGAGGCATCTGCTGCTCAAACTATAGCCGAGGACCTGGATGATTTAAGCACTGAAGCAGCGAGATGCTACGCACACGACCAGCATATGAATGTGTATGCAAGAAAGTTACTGAAGCTGCGAGCAATATGTAACCAGGACCAAACTGATTTTGATATTCAAAACAAAGTTGCCTTTGAGAGAATTGTCTATGTTGTGTTGTATGGGGCAGATTCATGTGTCAGCGAATGTCCAGATGGTTGGTGAAAACACGCCAATTATATGCATCACCATGGGGCAAATCATCAGCGTAATGTGATCTTCCCATTTTGTCATGATGTAAATCTGACCCTACGTACGTTATGGTTCTACCCCTAGCCTTGCATGATACCAACAGAAATGAATTCTGTAGCATTGCCTCTGCAAGCATTAATATTACTGCGCTATCATGTTTAGTCGTTTATTTATAGGCGAGGCCTGAGAAATTATATATTGAAACTCAAAATCCCATCTGCAATGCAGTCATTCATCCACATAGCTATTCCACGGCTGGAATCGTTTTTATTTATTTTGTGAGATAATTAAATTTGACAATTAATGATGTAATTATAATTCAGTGTGACCTGAAGTGATGTTTTTTTTAAATTGCGGATCGAAAGCATGGTGCATACACCAGAAGAATTGTAGCACATTTCAGTGATGCAGAAATAATTCACTTATTCACACTTATGAAACCTCATGTGAAAAATTCTGTGATCTACAACCAGCAACTGATAAACGAGTGCCATAATAAGTGGGCCCTAATCACCTCACATACCGAGCAACATGTCAGCATATTACACTGGGAAATTACCAAGGGGCGTGATCCAGTTAAATGTGCATGCATGACGAGAGGACCTCACTTATACTACAGTACCACATTTATACCACCGAGTCATGTTTAAAGCCCACCACACGTTGATATCGCCATGCTCTCACGAATCCAGCACCCTGTAGACGGTGTCGCTTACAGCTACATTAAGACTCCACATCTACAAATCAATAATAACTGTACGTGTGAAATGCGATGCGTACACGTTTAGATTACAGTACAAATGCTGCTTCGGATTCGTAATGAAGAATGACAAGGAAACTGTTAGCTTTTATGTCCAATTCATTTAAGATTGGCATAAAGTTGAATTAATAAATGTATTATCTTTGTATTAAGTCATTCCAGCAGCCAAATTCTCAATTGTGCTCAATAGCTTGAAACCATCAATTGAACTGTATGATAAAAAAAATACCTACTGCCCAGTTTCTCACACCACATGAAATGAAAAATAAAATGTATTTTTGCAAATAACCTATCGGCCGCACGACCTCCTGGGAGTACATCTCATCAGTAGCGTTAGTTTAACACCAACGCTACCAGTTTTGACATCCAGTGTCTCGTCAGCAGCCAGGCTTGCTTGTACCAATTTTCCGATAAACTGCCCAATGTTTAAAGGCAAGGACCCTTCCTTGCAAGATATGGGTCCTCCATCGACATAAAACAACATGACACCCCCCAACACCACCAAGCTCTGCAGTCCTCTATATATGAAGGCGTTATCGACTAATTAAACAACAGCTACATGTGGGAAGAAATCCGAGTAACCCAGAGAAAACCCACGTGTGTGAGGGGGGTAACACTCTATCCCATAATATGGAGTCCATATTTTCTGTGCCGATTTCTCCTGGCGAGGCGGGGTTATGGCACCTCGACGCTCATGGGAAGGCAGTTTCACAGCATATAGTGTGGAATGCTTAAGCAGGCACCTGCACGCCCAACTCTGAAGAGTGTATATTTGTAATTAAATGGTACGGTTCTTTATTCGGCACAAGACACCGTTGTCTAGAATACAGTACATGAAGCAACAATCCACCGAGCATGTTTAAGAAATTGCCTGCTGATATTGCGTAACTATTCGGGGGCACTAGACTTTTGTTGGAAAATACATCAATGGCATTGCATTTGAATTAAAAACCGCCATCGCCAAAAGCACTTTTTCCATTTGAAATCATTTTCATAAAAAAAAAATACTGCATTGACTCATTCCCTTCCAGAACAATGCTTGCTTAACTGTAATAGTTGATCAAAAGTTTTTCAACATGAACTCCAGCATTGTCAGCTTTGCTTTTCCCCCAAAACTATTTTTTCAACAATGACCATTTTTGTAGTTTATTTGTGCATCTAGATAATATGCACCCATAGAGAAAATGGTAAGTTTTAGACGTTAAAAGTACAGCAGAATACTAAAGTAGTTGGAATCACTCCCAATAAACATCAAAGGCCAAGTGACCAATTATTGCATGGAATTAAAATTATCATTAATTAACTTAATTCAGTGTCATCCAACTCTTGGAGATAAATGTATAAATCCTGAATGTAGAAGATGGCTTACACGTGGTGCCCGGCTCTTAAAACCGCATAATGAAGGGCCACGAAATGTAGGTAATAGCATCCCTTTGAAGTGGCTCTACAAGTAGTTTAGTGGAGTCATTTTCCAAGGCCGTTCCTTTACAGAGATGATATGAAGCTCTGCTGACTTAGGGATTTCTGGCCGTATGACATTACAGTACATACAGTGTTCCACCAGGACATGAATGAATATCATCAATTATGAAAACGAGTTTCCAAAACGGATACGTCTCACAACAACTGATGACAAAATTACGAGACATTTGATATAAAACACCATAGTCATATCACATGGAATAACTAATATTTTTTTTCAATGGTGCGGAAAACTAAACGCATCTCTTTTTCAAAGCATTCGAAAGACACTAACGAATTCTTCCCCCAACACCACTTTTCGTCCACTTTTTGGGTCTTAGATGGGTGTGGGGGAGGGGTACCATCTGGCATTTCAACAATGAACACAGAGGACCTTTCTATGGGAGGAGACTGAGGAACGGGTAGGGGGTGGGTTGCAAGAGCCATCCATCAAGCACTGTCAGAGCAGTTCTTTCATTAAACTATTGAGCAGGCCTGACCTTTTTGGGTCAGCTGCCAACCAGCCGGTGTGAGGTTGAGCCAAGCTAACGCATAGGCTCCAAAAATGTTAACTTTAAAAGCACTCCAAGTTTCGCAGGGTATGAGGTCAGGCAGACGTAGGTTAAAATGAAATAATCCGGTATTTACTATACGCATAATTTCATATTCTTTAGCTCGACTGGAAACCTTTGAACAAAAAAGGACTAGTACTATTTTTTAACCACAAATGCCAAAGAATAGTATTTATACTGCAGCGGCAAGAATGATAATTCAGACCGACCTTACCAGTAAGGCAGGTTAATCATAAGAAGACTATTTTAATATCTTTGAAAACAAAGAAGCAGCATGATTCTAAGCCACGTCTGGATGTGTGACTACATGCACCACGTGACGTGTGAAATTGCTAAAATAAAGCAAAGCAACCATTTATTTTGGCCTTGGCGATCCATTTATGAAACTAACTTTTATCCCTCCAAAGTACTTGTTGCATTTGCAAAGGAAAAGCTGACATTCTCTGCTGCATTGATCGCCACAGTCACGGCAGGCTTTTGTCACTCTCTCCCAGACGCTTCCCCCGACACAGGGCCCCCTGCCTTCAGGTATCCCAGAAATGTTTCCAATGGAAATTTATCGCTGGTTCAGATGTGCTGTGTTTCGGATACAAAAAATGCCTGCCGATACTTCTTGCCAATTAGAAAATCTCTTAGCTATGAGTGAATAGGACATTCCTTGATAACCGACCCCACATTATTGGCAAAACATCACGCAGAATATAATAAATCTGGCTCCGTTAAATAAATAGGGTACCTTATGTCCAGCCAAAAACAAAAGGTCAGGTTTTACTTTAAAAAGATAATGCACTACGACGTTATGAACTCAGCCGGCAACCTCAGCCTGATTCCCAGCAATGGCTGGTGAGTGAAATGTGATCCAGTCTTTTCCCAGGCCCTCACAAACCCGCACTGACCAGAAAGGTGAAGTATGGTCAAACAATCCCAATGACCGACGCGGTGTGGGGAGGCCTTAACGACAAATAACTTTTCTCTTTGTCCAATATTTAAGTAAAATAAATGTTAAATGTCATTGCAATTACAACTATGCACCAGTGAACAACGTGCACCCTCTCCCAGTGTCCTTCAAAATCTATATATAGCTGGACCCACAATGAAATCAAGTTTCTACAAAACATTGCAACAAAGCCATATCGACTGCATGAAAATTAAGTAGAACAAAATAGTTGAAAGTCTTCAGCAGTGCAGTATGTCACAACAACAAGAGCACTCTCCTCTCTCAATGGTCACTCAAAATTCAACTTGAATGTAGTGTTGCACGACAGCTCGTCCCCACTAAAGGCAATAATGTAGATCATACAGAGGCGTTTATAGTGAACTAGCTTCGTTTGCCCGTCCTAGGTCGGAAGCTGTAATATTTACGAAAAAATGTAATAAGAGTATAATTGTATCTTGTGTAAATTTAGCGGCGGTGAATCTTGCAGGAAAGTATGTCATCAAACACTTCACTGCATTTCGCTGTAGCACTGTATTCATGGCAGTGAATCTTGCACAAAACTACGTCATAAAACACCTCACTTCATGTTACATGTTGCACCGTATATAACTGACCTTCAATTTGTTCAAATTCACTGCTCTGATACTTTATTCTCTTCTGCTTTTTGGTCGCTGGGGTTGAAATAAATTGGAATTCGATACAATATCTGGAAAATCACCGAGATATATGTCTATTTTACCATAATGCAGAAGCATAAATTAGAATTACCTTTTGTCTCAAGTGCTGAAGAAATAGATAAAAACACTAAATCCACTTTGTTGCTCTGTATAATTATTTATTAGATTCACTTTCAATTAAGAGGCCGACCAAAACTGAATTTCTGGTTTCGGCCGAAACTGAAACCAGAAACCGAAAGAATTTACTTTCGGCTGGAACCAAAACCGAAAGTTTAACTACAATTTCGACCGTGACCGAAACAGAAAGGTATATAACCAAAGTTACCGAACACAAGATTTATGAAATGTCACGATGCAATGCTACTGTAATAAAAAAATAAATCTAGAACTAATCATTCAGAGCCTGCAGTAAGAGTCGCTAAATATCAAATCTTGAGGTGTCACTTACTTAGTAATTATATCCAAACAAACGAATGTCGTAGTTAAGAAACAACAGTTTTTCCGCATTAAGCCAGACAGGCTGCCGTCTGTTGACCGGTCGTATGTACATTAGCACACCATGTGTTGCTGCTGTAACCTCGCTCCCAAGCTGCTGACGTGTACGTGTTTGTGTGTACGTGTTAGTGTATGTACGTGTGTGTGTGTGTTTGTGTGTTGTGTGTACGTGTGTGTGCAGCCTATCGCATAGGTTTGTCTAGCGCCGACTGACCGGCCGATAGGCAGAGTGATAGAGGTAGCACTCGCGTTATATGCTAAAAATAGATCTTCGGTTGGCGAATGACGACCGAAAGTCAATATCAGTTTCGGCCGAAACCGAAACCAGACTGAAAGTAAAACATTTACTTTTGGCCGAAACCGAAAGTATGCCTAAAGAGGCCATTTACCAACTTTCGGCGCCGAAACCCAATTTCGCTCACACCACTACTGGCAAAAGGGCTTCCACGAGGGAGGAGCTCCAAAAAGCCCCCTATAGAAACCATTTGGCCTCCTCTACTATGCTGGCCAAACATCTTCTGGGCAAGTGCGAGTGCCACACACGACCTGCTGATTGAGCAGGAGAATGTGTAAGCGATCTGCCCATTCTTATTTGGGTCTTTCGGTGAAGTCACATAGAACATACAAAATACGTTTCGATCGCAACACAAGCAATCGTGACTTCACCGAAAGACCCAAAGAATATGAATTCCTGCAGTCACGAAAGCTTTAAGTCAAAATCTGCCCATTGTTTCAACTGCCATACCGGTAGCTACAATTACAGTGGTGTCCTCTGGGTTGCAAGTCCTGTGCACTAACCATGAAACCACGGCAGTATCTAAACTTTGCAATAATCACAAATAGGTATTGCTTTACCAATATAATAGTGAAAGTATTGTTGATCCATAAGAGGTTTTTCGGTTAGATCGCGTAAATATATAAATGTGTCGTTAAAAGCCGCCACCACCCGACACAGCCAACTAGTAAGGGTTGTCACGTAAACAGAACGTGCCAGTTCGTCACTAGTACAGCACACCGGTGTGTTGGAGAGCCAAGCCACAACATTTACAATCTGAGTACGACGTTTCGCCAGTAATTACCACTAGCTTCATCAGGCGACAGCCAGATGTGTGGAGAAGTCTTACTGTTTCGTTCCTTATATAGTGGCGTAGATATGGTGACCACGCTTCTGCGCGACAACCCTCATGAGTTGGCTGTCGGGTAGTGGCGGGTTTTAACGACACATTTATATATTTACGCGATCTAACCCAACAACCTCTATTATGGATTATATTGGTCGCGAAAGCCTACGTGTTTAACAGTATTTTTGATATTTACTTAACAAAATAATTTAACTTGAATTTTTCATTAAAAATCGAGACTCCACTGTGGTCATCCTCACCTTACATTATACAGTATTGTAGAAATGAAAATAAAAACAAGTATTCTTTGTGATGTAAGAACATTTGTGAATGTACAAATCCTTCGTACAATATCGTCTTTTACCACTCAGTGTTTTAAGATTCACTTGCAATCAGAAAAGAGTTAGAAATTACACTTCAAAAATTCATTCAGCAACAACAAAAATGGCTTTAACATATTTTCGTCAGAAATCATATCATTGCATGAACACTATAAATGATTAATGTCATGAGTGGCATCAGTGAATCAGACAAAGTGCTTCAGAACATCCAACCACGTGGTTTTCATGAAGATATATTCATCGGAGGAATTGTGTGGTTCATGTGACATATCAACACATAAAAGATCAGTCATACCCACAAATATTATTTCCAAACAAAATAATCAACTAAATCAAACGCCTTTGCTCAACTGGTTACTAATATTTAGTCTTTATTCTCCATAACTTTGTACTAATTGTACTATGGGCATCATCAAATGCATTTCAACACTGTAAACCTTCTGAACTCTCAATGTGTCCTGCAGCTCTGGTCTATGTAAGCATATTTCATATAACTGCTTCTAAAATCCCTTCAAATTACCTTTTTAATTCACAAAATAGGGGAGACACACTTTTCCACACAAACTAAGAGAAATGTTTGTCACATGCCAAATTCTGCACTGTGGTAACATTTTGAAAAATGTATGTTAAATTAGCTACTGCATTTCTGCAGTTAAGATAATTTCATGACACTATACATCGCTGTACCAGATTCATATTTGTTTAATTCCATGACATGTTCATGCTCAAAATCATGTTTACATAAACTCCTTAAGGAATCGTGCAGGGTGGAATTCATAATAATACAGAACGATTCCTTCTGGAATTACCAAGCTCGACTGTAATATAAGTACTGTACAGTATATCTTGATGCTTGACAGCACCTGCACACATTGTTATGCATTTCTGTAGACAACGCACCACAGTTAAGGATAGATTTACAATGTAATGTCACACGCAATGATATAAAACCCACATTCAAACAAAACACAGCACCTTGCGTAACAATATCTACGGCATTGCATTTCATGGCAAGGCCCTATTTGCAGTGCTGGATGGCTTCCGTCATTCACCACAAATGTGCCCAAGGCAAGCTACAGGCCAATTACATCCAGAAAAAGAAACACATCTTTACCACAAATATTAAGACACATCAGTCAGAAAATGTATCTTGTGAATAAATCACTCTTAATTTCTGTCATGGCAGGAAGTAATCTGGAAATGGTTTTGAGTTTACAAAACAGTTGATCAGTTTTAAATACAGTACTATACAGAGTACTCCACATACATACACACTGTAGTAAAATAGTGTTATAAGAATGCAATTTAAAACAAATATTGTATATGGTAGTGGTGAAACAGTTCAAATATTGGTTGCATCTTAACAGCAGTTACCAGCAGCAAAAAGGACAGAACAAGACTACTCTACTTGGCAAAAAGGCCTTGGGGAAAATGCTTACAATCTAAAAAGTGGAAAAATTCCACTCTAGCATCAAGCAAGACATTTTTGAGCTCATTGGTGTGTTCAGCCACGATGAATGGGCTTCAAATTTGGACGCTTAAAAAAAGAACAAAATAAGCACAGCGTTTGAAATTAAAGCTTTTTGGAAGTCTTAAAATTTCGTATTAAATCACCTACACTGAACAAGAAAGTCCTTGAAATAAAATAAATAAAGAAGAAGGCTAGCTACTAAGTCACATGAAAAAGAACTACATTATATCAGACTGTGACCAGGATGAATAGTGACCGGCTGCAAAGGATGGCGATGGAGGTAACATTCGAAAGTGCAAGGGGAGGAGGCACAGGACGATCTGAGGGAATGCCAAGCATCACATATTGGATGAAATCTCAGTTAAAATATGCAGCAAGAGACAGAGAGAAATGTAAAGAGGACTGCAAGTAGAGATCAGTGCAGAAAATGGTCCCCCGTCCCATTGGCACAAGTCAAGGGACAAGACGAAGAATGAAGCAATATCCATTTCTTCAGCTTGAAAAAGTAAAGTCGAACTTTGATGAACTGCGCACCAATTATTCGCGAATATATAAATCCACGGTGTCTCCCACGGTCACAAAAACTCCCACAATCTACACGGGTGGAGATCCTGAAATGCAAGTTTTTGCTGCAGATTTTGGGACTCATTCCTAATTCCTCCTATAACTGATGGTGTACTCCACGGCATGGATGATCATTATTTTTTAAGTGTAACGACATAAAAAACTATTTCCTTCACAGAGACTAGCAACACAGCGAGAGAGACGTATTGAAGCACTTCAAACAAATATCTTTTGAGAGAGACGGAGATAAAGACAGACGTAGATGCGGAGAAAGAATTGGAGAGAGCCAGAGATGCGGAGAGAAATGGAGTTGCAGAAATAAACTATAAAACAGTGAGACAAACGGAGATACCTGGGAGACAAATAAAGTTGAGAATAGACATACGGCGATGCAGAGAGACAAATGGAGATTCCAACGGAGCTGCAGAAGTAAATAGAGATGCAAAGACAAATGGAGATGCAGTGAGATACAGACTGTGCTTACATGGTCAGTCATCATTAAAATATAGTAAATGTGCTTCATTTGGGGTTTAGGAAAACATGGCTAAACCCCTGTAATCTGCATTTTTCCCAAGGATTAACCGAGTCATGTGGCTAAACACGTCTAAAATCTGTGAAATACCACAATAGCACAAACTGTTTAGCACGCCATTTGGATTTTTTTTCCCACAGTGTGCCATGGATCATAGGATCTGCGGGTGAATTCCAACACAGCATCACGGATTATCGGATTTCACCTGTCCTGCAGTGGGCCTTGACGTGAATTCACTTATCACCATTTTATACAGTATCACGTGAAAAACACACAGATCATGCCTAATGACCAGCCAAACATTAGTTTATTTTCTTATAAAATGTGGATGGAACTGACGAGAACGGAACGCATTAGCAAGTTGTCACAGATGTTGATGGCGGTCTTGATAAAGGATGAGAAGAAACGCACCACGGGGGTTTGTCATATAGAAAGGAGGAGCGAGGAGTAATATGGAAAGGTGAAAAAAGTTAAAGCCAAATATTAAATAGTACGATGGAAACCCAAGCAGGGTCTGATATACAACATCAAGAAAGACAGATACGTGTGGAGAAAACATGACAGTTGCTAAAAACAGAGAACCGAGAGGACAAGGCAGGACCCATGCACTTGGGATGAACGGTGCCAAAGAGACAAACGGAGCTGTAGAGACAAACCTTCACAACAAGCTAGGTGTGCTGACGTGATATGTTATTGTATGCATGGAGTGTAGTACTCCTGGTTCCCTACTAATCAGCTCATGATGTACACCCCAAATATTAAAATATTTCCTGATTTACTATGTGTGCCAGCTAAAATAATCAAATTAAAAAGCATTGCCAGAAGAAAATGAGTGTTGTTCAGACAAAAGACCGATTCCTACGAAAAGCTAATTGAGAAAAGTGGCTGTAATGAGCATTTGAATCTACACATGACTGGCTCAGTATTAGCTCTGCATGTCCGCATTATGCAACATGCGATTCATGTTACAGAATAATTTTGTTCCAAGTTGGTGTATTCGAAAGCAGAATTGTAGAATGAGTTCTAAGCATTTTATCTCCATTGTCTGCAACTTCAAAATGTAAGTGTTTATAAATCAGGACACAAATGCGTAATTATTTTTAAAATATTAAATTAAGTGCACAATTGCACTTAATTATATCCTCTAAATAAGTACGTAATGTATTAAGTATAACAACAAAAAAACACGAACAACTAATCACAGTAAAGGCCCAGCTATAACTTGAAGCTTCTGCAAGAAAGATAAAAGTGCCATAAAATATTACTTTCAGTTTTTTATTAATTGAATTGCGAAGGAATACAGCCAATTATGCATTGATCACCAAAGTGCATGACTTCCCTTCTGGATTCTTTGGCACATTGAAGCTATTCACAAGACACACAGGTGGATCCAAGATGGGGGGGGGGAACGGGGGAATGCATGGCCCCATCCCCCACACACTCCAGCACCCAACTGCTGCTCCGAGTTGTGTGCAAGAGCCACGTGTATTTGTGACATACATTATGTACACAGGCGGTCCTCGGACATATGCCAGGTTACGTTCCTTGAAAAGGTGCCGCAAGTCAAAACGACGTAAGTCGAGACCGATTTTCCTAAAGAAACAATGATATAATGGGGGGGGGGGGGGTTACGTTACTGATCATGGGTCCGATATGCAACTTTTTATAGATATGAATACAAATAGCATCTTTAATCAACTACCAATCATATATAAAGTACAATAACAGTAATGTTCAGAATGTTATTACCTTGAGTCTCCGGAATTTTTGGCTTATTTGAACCGAACATAGTAATGGCCTTTCTGCTACGTTACTTTTCAACATCATCACGAGAGCACAGACCTTTCCTTTGATCAGCCATTATCATAGCTGTCAACCAATATGGTTTACCCGTATTCTTACACAGGGAAATTTAGTTTTCATGTTCATAAGGCGTACAGCCGTTTGTGATGGGACTTTGTAGGATGAACGTTGAGATTTTTAAGGGCACGATGTGATGAATAACGTCTGAATTGGTCTGTAATAAGGTAGAGTACTAATAAGGGGTTGCCAGATATGCATTAAGGATGAAATGAATAAAAAAAAATCCTTCGAAATCACGAACAATGCAGAGGTTTAATATCGGAGTGCGTCGGGAGGCAGGCTGACTGGGCAACGTACATCTGGATGTTTGTGTCTAGAACCGTAAGTAATAACAAGAGTGCCAATTGGCAACCTGCCGTTAAGTGCGCATCGACGTTAAGTCGAACAGACTTAAGATGAGGACTGCCTGTATAATATTATAAACAAAAATGTTTTGCTGGCTGGCACGCGGACGGGAAAGTAAGCGGAGATGGCGTCCCTTACATTCCGCAGTGTTGGGCCGGGTTCGTGCGTGCCGACGTCATGCCTCATCCTCACCGACCCTTCACCTCAGCCGTGGATACCATGCAAATGCTCGGGCGGTGCGAGTCTGCCTGAAAAAAAACTCATGTCCTTGTACATTGCTCAATGGGATTGGTAGAGGAATTTAGTCGATAGTTATTTTGAGACAGTTGGAGACTTGACCTAGACAGGAAGGAAGTCGAGTCAGTTAATACGTGGTACAAACATGCAGTCTGTGTTTATTTTGACATTCCAAACTAGGAAACTTTGAGACCCTTCATTCTGTTATTCAGTCACGTAATGTAAAGCTTAAGTGATGTTCAACTATGTTATGTCATATTTTTTCAAGAGCAATACTGTAGGGCTTTTTTTCTCTCCCAAGTGTATTTTTGCAGCTTGTCTTATCACACTAAACGTTTTAAAGCATTCACCTCTTACTGAATGAAATCTTTAGAAAATGCAGCTTTATGTGTCGATATTCTTAGAGAAACGTATAGAACTGGTGTTCCAGAGGTTAAAGTGGTAGATTATTTAAGGTGCATTTAATATTATACCGACGGAATGCTCGTCCGGTGTTAGCAAAATTACGTGCTATTCATTCATCTAGACTTTAATTTACAGTGCAGGACAACTCCATTAATCTGTGAATCCCAAAATGTGTGTGCCCTCTGAGTAACTCTCATTATCCGCGGTGGCAGTGATCCAAAGAGACAAACGAAAATGCAGAGAGACAAACTGTTGAATATGAATACACATTACAATTCCTTATAGGGGAAACACATACTAATTAACGGATTACTAACATAGCATATAATCACTAACACACATTACAACTAATTACTAATCTACAACTCATTACTAATCATAACCATTGACTGATTACTAATCGATTATATAATTACAATACCCCCCCTCCGCCTCTAATCACTGCACCTGATATGAGTTAAAATGATGACGTCACCCTGCTGCTCTATTTAAGACCGGGAGCAAGCGAGGGATTTACCATGCTGGCGAATTGCCTGATGATGCTGGATGTAATTACCAGCGAAACGTCGTACTCAAAAACTGCAAATGTTGTGGATTCACTCTTCAACACACCGGTGGGCTAAAGTAGTGAATTATTTGTCTTTTGTCAACGTGACACTTTTTTTGCTGATTGGCCGTGTCGGGTGGTGGAGGGTTACGACACATTTATAAATAACGCGATCTAACCCAAAAACCTTTATTATGAATAATATTGGTCGCGAAAGCCTACGTGTTAAACAGACAAACTGTTGCACGGGCTATCTGTACTGACGTGACCTGTTGCGAGGATTAAATTATATTACATTTTTAGATTTAAATACAAAGTTACAAAAATGCAAACATCCTTTAACGTACACTCCATATTGCAGATTTCCTTAATTTGGCTCTTAGGAAATGTGGTGGAACTCTTTTGAATCGCCGATATTTTGTGGATTAATGAAGGCAGTAGTCACATGCTGTGCTTTCCAGAACTCTCCATGTTTTGTTGTTGATTCACGGAGTTGTGTGGCTCATAGATTGTTTTTATTTCAGCAGGAATCGTCCAATGAGCTGTTAGGCTCTCTCTCATGGGTGTGCTACGATGGTACAGATGCTATGGAGTACAGATCTAATTCTTCCTAAAATTCGCGGCACAGCACAATTATGGGATCCAAGGGTAGGTCACCCCCCCCCCCCCCCCCCCATTTCACTGTGGATTTAGAAGTTCTGTTGTCCACAAAAGTTTGTATTGCTTCATCTCGAGCCTCTTTGACACATTCTTTTGGCATATATATCTTTTTTTTACTACTTCACTGTTTTCACTTATATGTAAATTGGACATGATATAACTGCACAATACAATGAAATATATTGTATTTTTGAGAAAAGTTTTCGAAGGAAATACCAAAGATCTGGCTGGGTCACACAAAAATATATTTCAAGTACATAAATGCCAAGCCTGTTAAGGACCAACATTTAGGTTGTGGTTTTCCTAGTGGTATGTAGATGATGAAAAAAACCTGTTATTCCTTCAAAATTGAAAAGTGAGGCAGCTCCTGTCACATGAACGCCAGTCATTGATGACTGCACAGAAATTCACCTTAAAATATGGACAATTGCACTCAATTCAACTGTACTTAGCTCTAACAATACAATAAATGGGGTCAGACCACAAAACATAAGAACATCTCCACAGTTGGAGAATGCAAGTCTGGCAAGTGGATAAAAGATGTTCGTTGAAAAAAACATATTAAACATAATTGATACTTGGTTGTGTTGATATTTCCTAATCATAGATATGTTGCTCTGCTCAGTTGTGACAATTCATATCAAAAATACCTGTTCTGTGTATAATTTCCTCTGAGCTAATTATTTTCAATGGACAGCTTCCATTCAAGGGAATATAAAAGCAAGCGGAGTTGAAGGGGACGAGGAGGTTTGATGTGCTCCACATGTGCTCCGTATGTGCGATATAAAATTGTGGACGAGGCACACTACCACGGCGACATGCCACACCACGAAATATTCCGAACGTATTCAACCACACACCCCCAAGTCTTCTCAAACGTCTCCCTGCCCCCATCAAAGGAATGTTTGTGTGACCCTGGTTTTGTAGGATGTTTCCCTCAACCCCTTCATTAGTGCCCTCTTGAATGACTAGTCAGGAGAGACAGCATGATAACGTCTACCACAAATGTTTTACTTCCAACCACAGTCACTTTGATCATAAACCAGCAGGCCTCCCGCTACATGCCCAAGTCAAAATGCATTTTTCAGGTCAAAGCGTTATATAGCCCCTTCACGAAAAAACTCTAAGGGCCAAGTTTTCAAACCTATCAATACATTTTATGTACATTTTATACGGTATACTCCCATTAAATGATCAAAGTGTAGTTAATTGCTGTATATAATAACGTTTAAAAAAAATGTCAGTATCGTTTACTCCATTATAATCGAAGTGGTTCGTTTGCCTTTCATTAACTTAAGTGGCATATTTTTCACAAGGTAACTATTTAGTCACTCACGCTTCCTCACATTTACATTGACATTTAGGAATCTATTAATTACGTTAGGGTACTTTATATTAAGATGTAGATTGGTATGCACGGCAGTGTGGGCTAATTGGAGTTTGAGACATGGATTAAGTTGTCTTTCTGGAAAATGTAGGTATTATCAATGTACACGGTGGTCCAGACATCTTGTGATCCCCATTTAATTCTCTAAAACTTAATTGTTTTAAAGAAAGGTTGATGTCAAACAGAAATGAATACGCAAAGGGAAAAAAAATGTTCGGGGTCAATTAATTTGGGGTCACAAAACAACTGGACATCCCTGCACATTTTTTTTGACGTGCTACCCTCAAAACCTTGATCTGAATTGTTTGATCGCCGCAATAAATGCCACAGAACACGTGTGAGAGCTTGGTTATCAGTACATCTACTGAAGAAAAAAAACCCAGCAGGTTCTGCTGTACAGCGTCGACCTTGCCATGATTAAAGCAGCATCGATATTAATGTTTTTACCCAAACGAATAGAATTCAAGGCAGACAAAGTTATGTGTGCACCCACCGTGTTCACAGGACAATTCACTCATGAATAAGTCATTGTGTATACAGTACGCAAATCAACGTTGCTACGAACACGAGCAAGCAAGCGCAGGGACAACTTTTACTTTTTTTTACAAAATGCCCATTTGGCCCCACACATTCCACGCCAGCTGGGGCGTCAGTAACGCGTGCATAGCTTGTGGAAGAAGAAAAATGCGTTGTGAAGAACTGCATTGTGCATTTACTCAACAGACAACTAAAATACAGTTATATATTGCTATATTTGAATGTAAAAACTAGATTCGAAGCTTTCGTGACTGCAGGAATTACTCTTTGGTTCTTTCGGTAAAGTCACGTAGAAAATAAAATCTAATAATAATAGAATACGACGTTTCGGTTGCAACACAAGCAACCATTATCAGGTAAGAATGAATGATAAAACAAAGACACGGGGAACAGCATAGGCAGACGCATGCAGAGAGAGGCTTTCATTCCAAGTTGATAAAATGTTTAACAGCATTTTGATTTAAAGCTTTCGTGACTGCAGGGATTCATATTCTTGGTTCTTTCGGTAAAGTCACGTAGAAGGGAAACAATAAAATAAAAAATATATAAAACAATAAAATTCTCACGACGTTTCGACTGCAACACAAGCAATCATCATCAGGTGTGAAAACCACAACAAGAAAACGTCGTGAGAATTTTATTGCTTTATATATTTATTATTTTATTGTTTCCCTTCTGCGTGACTTTACCGAAAGAACCAAGAATATGTTTAACAGCATCTTAAGCTTTTGACTTAAAACTTTAGTGACTGCAGGAATTCATATTCTTTGGTTCTTTCGGTAAAGTCACATAGATAGACCGTAGCCAACCATGCTAGTCGGAGGTACGGTTGAAGGACAACAAACCAAACACACAAGGCAGTTATTTGTATTTTTCTATCTATGTGACTTTACCGAAAGAATCAAATAATCTCTTAAGCTTTTTTAGATAGACTTCCAGAAATGACGTTTAACACGGATATTTTATCATCTTGTGATTTTTGGATGCTGTTCCAAAAACTGGGACGGAGCTCTCTATATGCCCCCAATTGCGAAACGTTGAGCTCAAATCTGGGTAAGCATCGAGTCAGCTTATGATCATCCCTTTACATTTGGTAAAATAAGCATCACCTGGTGAGCTGTACCACTGGTGGGATGGATGTGTCAACAACTCTTTGGAGAAAATGGCCCCCAGCAGGAGATGGAATTTATATGATTGGACCGGCACTGCCGAGCGAGATGATCACTGTCCAGTGTTCAATCTGACCATGAGGACACTGGACTTTTGTTTTTGTTTGCTGATGAGTCTCGAGGTTATACCACGTCTTGATCGGTATGATGTCCAACAAATCGTTCCACATGCCGGGAGCTTCAGGTGTTGAAACCCAGCATGTGCAGCAAAATGTCAGACATTGTGCCAAACAACGTGCGGAATAACCCGAAAACACAGCAGAGCACAACTGCGAAAAATGAAACGCTAGTGCTGACTTTTCTTTTTATCCACGACAAATTTTTGTGTATCATAATCCTGAGTCATGCTACTCGATCAATTGACGACAAAATATCATATATACCATACATCATGAATCTCAGGATGCAAAACTGGTTTCAGCTCAGCAAGCAATTGTTGTGACTCGTCTCCATCCCTTCACCCTTGACGCTTCAAGTGATGGTGCACTCGTCACAAGTCCAGCCTGTTTTGTGCAGAATCTGAGTGTGAGAAAGTGGGATGATAGATACCACTCTCAAACACAACTATTTGACGAAAACCATACAATTTGGTTACAAACCGTGTTCAAGCCTGCACATGCAGATATCATGTAAGTGCTTCAGAGCTAAGCTGCTAATGTTTTTTCTGTGTGGTCCATTCTGCGATATATTTCAAGGTGCGATGTACTTATTTGTGTGCCATGCTAATCATTGACTGATTCCAGAGTCCAGCACAGGAGCCTGACCTAGGGACCTGGGGACAGGTCAGGTAGTGATGGGGCCTGGCTCTCAGGCCCACAAAAGTGCATGCTTATCGCCTGAATGCATTCATTACATAAGCACTGTACGTGTATTCATCCCATATGCACAGTACGTGACATACAATCTGCGTGGACGTACAATGTACATTAAACATAGACCGCAAATATGTATACTCTACACGACACATACACTGTTACGCATACGGTACACACAAAGATCCCCCGGATAGCTTTAACCTACTGATGGGGCAAGTGCAATGAGCGAGCACCTACGAAAGGCTGACATGGCACACGAGGGGTGGGTGGCCAGCACCACGCCAAGCCACCTTTGTCTCCCCAGTGGCGATGTTCACACACCGGTTCAAATAATTCTCACTGGTGTTGTCCGTGAGCGGGAATTGACCTCGGATCGCCAGGCTCAAGGGACAGCGCCATGACCACTGCGCCACCACTCTCCACACGGTACACACACACACACTTTATTACACGACAAAGACAAAGATCACCCGTACAGCCTTAACAGACTGTAGGGGCAAGTGCTGTTAGCGAGCACCTATGAGGGCCGGAACGGTACACGAGGGGGTGGGTGGCCAGCACTACGCCCGACCGCCTTTGTCTCCCTAGTGGCAATGTTTACTACACACCGCACCAGGTACTCATTTGAGGCTGAGTCGACCTAGAGGAGGCCCAGTACCGGTTCAGATAATCGTCACTGGGTGTTGGCCGTGAGCGTGAATCGAACCCGGGTCGCCAGGTTCATAGCGCAGCGTAGCGCTAACCGCTACACACTATTGCACATACGCTGTCTCCACGTACTTTACTCTACATGCCACATATAACTTTACACAGTCCACAATGCACACGCATACACTATTTTATTCACGCTCTATTGAGTCAACAAATATCCATGGAGCTGCAGAGACAAAGGTTGATGCAGAGAAAAAGTGATTCCAATCTTTTGTTGGCTTACATCGTCACGACTAAATGCGCCGAATGTGATCTGGTGAGTAGGATAGGATTTTAGCATTATTTTTGAAGTCAAAACTCAAAATTTAAATTTATTTTAACCATAAACCCATGACAGATTTGCTCCATTTGGAGTTGCCAAAAAATGGAAAACTACAATTGAAAAATTGAACACTCCTACATTCTGCTATGGTTTTAGATCTGTTAATTTTGATCTAAAGCTTTCGTGACTGCAGGAATTCACACTCCTGGGTGTTTCGGTCAAGTCACGGAAATAAAAAATAATAGATGACGTTTCGATCGCAACCACAAGCAATCGTCTTCTCGCCTGGAACATCACCGCGGATCACATGCAGTCCATGCAAATCAAACGTTCTATATTTACATTCTACATTTAAATGTAAATGTAGAACAAGTGCCATTGTCACTGAAAATCAAACGTGCACAAGCACGCTTGCTCGGCTCGCACCACAAGTCGATTCACCATTCTTTAACCCACACACAGCCACAAAGGCTCCTTTCACAGACTGTGTAGGGGGCAAGTGCTGTTAGCGAGCACCTATGAAGGCCGGCATGGCACACGTGGGGCTTGGTCTGCAAGCACCACGCCCGGCCGCCTTTGTCTTCCTCATTTAAGACCGAGTTAACCTTGGGGAGGAGGCCCAGGACGCGTCCGGATAATCGCTACCACTGGCGTTGAATCCCTTGCCGGGTTCGAAACGGAGCAGCGCGCTAACCGCTGCGCCACCGCTCCCCACATACAACAACACATTCAACACACACACACACAACATACTGTGTACATATCGATTTAAAGCTTTCGTGACTGCAGGGATTCATCTCCTTGGTTCTTTCGGTAAAGTCACGTAGAATGGAAATAAAATAATTATTGTTTCATTTTATTATTATTATTTAATTTCCATTCTACGTGACTTTACCGAAAGAACCAAGAAGATACTGTGTACGTGTCCACACATATACTGTGTGCATGGTCCACACACACATACAGCACAACACACAGCTTATAAATAAAAATAAAACCAGACTCATCCGGGGGCACGTGCTGTTGACGAGCACCGACGAAGGCCGGAACGGCGCACGACAGCCGCCTTTGTCTCCCCAGTGGGGTGCCAGGTTCTAATTTGAGACCGAGTCGATCTCGGCGATGTGCAGGACCGGGACCGGTTCAGAAAATCGTCACCGGTGCTGGGCCCCGAGCAGGGGGAAATCGATCTCGGGTGGCCGGTTGCGACGAGCGGCAGAGCGCTAACCACTGCCCCACCGCTCCCCTGTTAACGCGTCTTATACAATAACACACCACGTTAAACATATACGGCACGCAGACACACAATACACACAATGCTACAGGACTATAAAATCAACACACACGACTCACAAAGACAAATATTCCCCGTGTAGCCCCGTAACAAACTATTGGGGCAAGTGCTGTTAGCGAATGAAGGCCACTGGCACTTGTGGGCACACGAGGGTGGCCAGCAGCACCACGCCCGGCCGCCTTTGTCTCCCCCAGTGGCGATGTTTATACTACGCACACGCTGCACCAGGTTACTTCTCATTTGAGGCCGAGTCGACCTAGGGGAGGGGGAGGCCCAGAGCCGGGTTCTGATCATTCGTAACCGGTGTTGGTTGCATCGTGAGCGCGCTAACACCGACACCACTACCGCTGCCCCCAAACATGTGACCCACACGCGTGTGCTCACACCGCACCGTACACACGGACGCACACACAATGTACACAACAACAACACCACACGGACGTACACAACAACAACACACAATGTACACAACAACACACGGACACCACTGGACCACGTTGCATTCAAGAGGTGAGCAAATAAAGTGAGCGCCATCTTCCCCTCTGTGAACATTCCTCGGCATTGAATCGAGAAAGAACCGAGACCAGAGGACACACACACACACGAGTCATCATCCCTCATTCACAACAAGGATTTAGCAACAACAACAACAACCACCACCAGCGGTGACAACAACAGCCACATAGGCAGGTGGCTGCAGCCACCACAATTATCACCACCCACAAAAATCATCAACCTCACCTACTAAAAAAAGGTTCAATGTGTCAACCACCACCAATCACAACCACCAGCTGCTGCTGCAGCTTCGGCAACAGCAACAGCAGCAGCAGTGACAAACACCAGCAACAACAACATCAACATCATCATCAATATGGACCGCAACGCATGCACGCGTCAACCGCCAGCAATAACCAAGCAGCACCACCACCACCACCGACAACATCAATACAAGTGACAGCGGCAGCAGCAGCAGCAGTATTTGCAGCAGCCAAAAGCAGCATGCACAACCAAAACATCAACAACAACAACAACAGCCCTCTCTCTCTCTACCTGCTGTTCTATGCGTGCCCAGCAGCAGCAGCAGCGACTGCAGCAGCAGCAGCACCGCGAGCCCCGGGGCTCGGACGCTCGCCATGGTGGAGCCCGCGGCAGCCGGCGGCGGCAGCAGCAGCAGCGGCAGGGGGGGTCACAGTAGTCCGTGCTGGCTCACGCTCGGCACTCTCTCGCTACAGCTGATGATGATGCTGATGATGGTACTACAAGCTCGCGTGGATCCTCGAGATTCGTTTGGGACGTCTCCAGCATATCCGGCTTCCCTCGATGCCGCTCTCTTCTGGCGTCTCTCTCTCTCTCTTGTAGCCGACCCCCTCCCTCCCTCTCTCTTCGCCTGCAGCCGGGGTGGGGGTGGTGATGCTGCTGCTGCTGTTGCTGCTGCTGCTGTGTTTTATGTTGTGGTTTTGCTGTGTGCGCGCGTGTGTCTCGCTGTGCGTCTGCGGCCCTTTGGCTCTCAAAGTCAGAGACGCGCCGCCGCCTCCCAGCGACAGAGGCGCGACACTGCAGCTGCTGCTGCTGCTGTTGTTGTTGTGGCCGCTACCGCTCGTTGTTGTTGTGGCCGATACCGCTCGTTGTTGTGGCCGCTACCGCTCGTTGTTGTGGCCGCTACCGCTCGTTGTTGTGGCCGATACCGCTCGTTGTTGTGGCCGGTACCGCTCGTTGTTGTGGCCGGTACCGCTCGTTGTTGTGGCCGTTAGCGCTCGTTGTTGTGGCCGCTACCGCTCGTTGTTGTGGCCGTTAACCGCTCGTTGTTGTGGCCGCTACCGCTCGTTGTTGTGGCCGCTACCGCTCGTTGTTGTGGCCGCTACCGCTCGTTGTTGTGGCTGATACCGCTCGTTGTGGCCGCGGTGGCTGATGTTGTGTCTGGTGTTGTGGCCGCTGCTTCTGCTGTTGCAGCTGCTGTGGCTACTGTGGTACACTGCTGCTGCTGCTGAATGGGACGTTGGCATAACCACCCACGGGGTGTGTTTATTTGATAAATTTCTAACATGTGTCCGAATGAAAAATACATCACACAATATCTTTGGCGTAATTCAGAGTTTATTTGGGTTTGATCGTGTTGGTATGGTCTTTTTTGTACGAATAACCATCCATCATCCGAAAGAGTCAATCAAACCAAGTTGTCACGTGGGCAAATATGCCAAATTCATTAGATTTTTCAGCTAATTGGAATGTTGAAAAGCAAGCAAATGTTGACATTTTAATGTAAAACATATTTCGGATTTTTCATGCTCTTTAATATTCCTCTTTGCTGAAAAATCCAATCAACTGGCATACTATACTCTTTGGTTCTATTCGGTAAAGTCACGTAGGTAAAAAATAAAACATCAGGTGATGAAGGCCGCTTGTGTTGTGGCCGAAACGTCGTGATTTTTGTTGTTTTATTTTTTACCTACGTGACTTTACCGAATAGAACCAAAGAGCATGGATCCTTGCAGTCACGAAAGCTTTACATCTGGAATGGCATACTATATTTGCCTACGTGGTAACTTTATTTGATGTCGGGTGGTGGCGGGTAATAGTTGACACTTGTGTCACTACACGACAAAATCTGACCCAAAATAAACTAATTAAGAATAGTAATATCCCGAGTGAAAGCCTACGTATAAAACATAACCATTAGCGTCGTGGTGGAGAGTGTAAGTAACAAATAAGCAGACGTCTCCTTGTATTCTAAAAGTAGACAATTGAACATCCAGAGCAGTTAAACATATTAATGGCAGCAAGTGATGCTGCCCCGGTTTAATAGTTGAGACACACCTGGACTTGTAACCCAGAGGTCGCCCCTTAAATTCGGTCTCCTGGCGCGGCAGTTGAACCAATAGACGCGGGGTTTTTGTTATTTAATCTTCTGTCAAACTGGACACAACAGATCGCGAGAGGTGGGATACAGGGTAGATATTCCTACTTCCCACAAGACGTCTGGTTCGCGTGGAATATAAGTAGGCTTTAATATCATCTGTAGTAGGGCACTCTTGAGCTCTCTCCAGTGGACCCTCGTCTGCCAGCAATTGCCGTGAGCAAGACATTGGAGGGCTGCACCTTTTGCTTTTCATAGAAGTACTGTCATAAATAATTCGTTTGGGTCTTACCCGTGCCAAAAAAACGAAGTAAAATAATGCTCGGTTTGTTTGATAACACAAGAAGGCTCTCTTACTGGACTGGTTTCCCAGTTTAATGCATTAAATTTACATGCAAGCAATAATATCTTGCCCAAGAATAGGCAAGCTCAGATTCTGTATTGCATTCATATTCAGGGCCATTACACAAACACAAACTCGATGGCATAACTTCAATGGCGTATATATAGAGAACGCCAACTCCAGTGTGGGGCAATGTGGAAATTCAGTGTTGTAGAAGTGCAATCTAATGCAGTAATACTTATCAGGCAACAACATGGCGATTGTAATGGATACGTGATGCCATCAACCTACAAAACATCACGAATCAGTGCCACATTTCTTTGCTCAAATTTCGGATATCCATGCTGACGTGAAAATAATTTAGATCATTACCACGTGATCCACTGCAATCTTACACTCATGTGAACAAATGGTCTACATCACATTATGCTGCACATGTGATTGGCATCTTACCCTGCACTGCATACAACCTACACAACTGGCGAAGTGCACATTTGGAAGGGTGCACAATTTTAACGAGTACAGTACTGTAATTATGACATTTGACGAGGTGTTCCTCAATCCAGCTTGCTATCATGGTTGGTTGGTCTATGAATTGCCCATTATACTCCGAGTGATCCTCATGAACAATGTCTATACACACCAGTCAGTTGTATCCCCGTTTATGAATAGAATAATTATTGAGGCATCATTCCATATAATCCTTTTTTTGCTCAAATACATTTAATGTTGGTTATTACAATGACCATGTCAGCAATGGTTATACATTTTTTTAAATGTATGCCTTTATTTCTGCAATACCATTTTCACAAGCCATTTTGTTCTGTCACTGTGCATATCATTGGTGAGAGCATATCTTGACTGAATATTGATTTGTATTTAGTTACTTTATTTAATCATATTATTTCGTAACTTATATTGTTACGATAGAAGATTATGCAAACACTTAGTGGTAATTGTGCACGAGGGAACACCGTATTTAACAAAACATATATTGAATGTAAGGAAATAAATCAATTAAAAAGATTTTAATCAAATATACGTGTATATATTGTATATTAATGGTTGTAGTGTCCTGTAAGTTCAGAATGATCGCAATAATTTCTATCGTAGTTGTCATTGCAGCCGTTAACTCTGTAATAAACTCTAATTGAGGGTAAACCTTGTGCAACTGTAGTGCAAATTGAGCTGATTCTGATGGACAAGCCCTAGATTGCCCGAGACGTTTTTTGTCCTCCGCAAATTCAACAACATAGCAATCGATCACACGTGGGTACAATGCAAGTTACACTTTAAGCTAAACAGGCAAAAATCAGTGAAATAAAAAATATATAACTTTAACATTGTGTTAATGTCCAATATCTTCGACAAGAAAACCCAATCGATTGTCTAAGAACCTAATTCACAGTACTATTTGATAGCCATTTTGCATTCTTACGCTAGGCTAATTTATAGCACCAAACCAAAGAGCAAACGAACAAAAGATGGGAGGAGGCCGGGAAAAAACGGCGAGGTAAGGATTACGAAACCGAAAAATCTGCCCCTCTCAGTCTGCTCAAATCAATGCAGTTGTCCGTGTCAAACGGAGGAAACATCACTGAACGGGGATTATGAACAATCGACAAAACTGGTGATAGGTTGACAGCCAAAGGAGCGAATGCTCCTGAAAGAACGACTGTGGTCAGTGATGAGGTCAGCTTCCACAGGAAATGTGCAGCATCGGGAGACAATGCAGAAAGCTGTCGGCATGGTGGGTTTGAGGGCTTCACCCCAACAGTGGATAGACCCATGGCTGATGATGAAAGCCTCACTCCTATTGCAAAACTGTTAAAACTCGTACACCTCATGGGCAGTTTAAGCCTACCCCAAGCAATTGTGACGTATAGCTGCAATTCTGGGGCTGGGAAGTCTATACTGGCCATAATTGTATATTTTGACCAACATGCCACAAGTTCACAATGTATGGCTTCGTAGCTAAGTCATATATTTTCTTTGGACGTATGTTACACCGCATATCAAACATTGGGCGGTGACATGGCTCAGTGGTTGCGCAATCATTGCTTCTTGCAGAGGTTTATGGTTCAAATCCAGTGGACGCCCTGCTTAATACTGCAGGCGTATCGCCCATAAAAATACGCTCCGTCTGCTTCATAGTTGCCATTGTGACATCAATCACATCGGTTGGTCAATGTGTGCCAATATCAGACTAAATTTGAAAAGCTACCAATATTTTTTGTATGTTCTCAATTGGAATATAGTGTACATTATAATTACCACCCCTAGTGTGAGTCCAGAGACTCAGGCTTTCCGTGGGTAAACGAGCATAATAATACAATTATAAAAAAAAAATATCAAGGGAAACAAGATGGTACTGAAAACCATTTTTAGGAGTCAACACTTTAATACTGCCCTCAAAATATCACACTTTGAATTAAACTGACAAATCATGAGTACAAAATTGTATGCAGTGATAATTTTGTATTTAGTTAAAATATTAAAGTGTAAATTATACAATACATTTCGAATATGTTCACAATTACCAATGTATTACATAATACCTTTGCATGGTTGATACAGAAAACATGACACTTGTATTAATGCGGTATACCGTTTCTGTTTGACATCTACTTTGAATGAAAGCATCCTAAAAGCAAACAAGTTTGTGAAAATATTAGCAATAATGAAAAAAATATTTAAAATTACAGAATAAAAAGTAAATATTAAAAATAAATAAGCGATATGATCACAAGGTGAAAATAGCTAATACAATTTACAGAATATTCTTCATGTTACTAACATGCAGAATATAACACGCACAAAATGTAAAACATTTTATTGCATTTTATTATATATAACATGGATATGGTACAACGTTACGTGGTTGCTTCATGGCTATCTTTGGCCATGTCGCGTTAAATTTTTGCACTGTTTTACGTGCTTACGACAATGACGTACGTGACATGAAGTGAGGAAGGTAGAGAGGGGCACGTCAAATATGGGCCAGTTTAGTGCAATATAAAAAATATAGTTCAAAAAAGTACGTGAACGTTTGTAGAAGTGGATAAAATGTAGAATGATTGACAAAGTGGATTTTTTTGTATTTTTTTCATGTCGACAGATGCTATTATAAAAATACAACTATACATTTTTTTTTACAATAGATCTGCAATAATCCAATATTTAAGATCATTGATAACAATTTACAAGCCAACATCTTCAGAAGAAATAAAACCCACTATGGAACAATCACACGACAGCATTACATTAGGAAATGGATTTGTCAAAGTGCATTTCACATTAAATCTTTACACAGTGTTGAAAACCACATGCACCGGGCACCTTTTTTATGTCGGAAGATTAAACCTTGAATCGTGAACTAAAGCCTGAACAACAACACTCATCGTGTTTATCCAAGACAGACTTGTGATTAGAGTAATTTTTGTTACACTTTTTCATGGTAAAGGCCTTGCAAAGAACGTGGTTTTATTGTAAAATGTATTATTAAACATAAAAAGAAGTATTTATTTATTTCGTCTTGTTATTTTCACAAATATTTTCTCTTGATTAGACATTTGAAAATACTTAATTTGATTAACCTTGTCTACATCTGTGCATGAAATACCATTCTCAACGCTATTGAGAAATAGCAATGTTTTTATTTTATTATTTGGTGCTTTTTAAAGGAAACTTTTTATTTTAATATCGTGGATTAGTTGACATTTTTAGCGACATCGCATTTAGTCAATGCTATAACAAAATAAGCACTTGATCATGGTTTACTTGTCGAAACTTCAATGTCCTTCTGTTTAGCATGCATCTATCACTCTGCAATGAAGCAAGCAACATTAGTGTTATCGAACACACACGAGGAACAACACATGTAATACTGTAGACTGCTGCTGCCACGAAGCAACACTTTTAGTTTTGTTAGAAATGAGTCAACTGCTTCAGTCATTTTCCAGGCTCAAGTCTCTTCACACCCTCCAATCATACTCAGCATTACAAGCTCAGTAATCCGCCTTGATCTTGTGCTGTTGCCCGTCAATCTTAGCCAGGGTCTTTTTTATGCGCAGACCAGTGAGACGGGCGGATGGATTCTGATACCAGCACTCTTTCATTACCCGAGCTAAGGCTGCCAACATCTACACTCCACAAAGAGGGAAAAACAACAAATGCAAATGAGGGATTCACATGAACACACACAAATCCAGAGATTTCAAACTACACAGCCTTCATAAATGAGCAGAAGTTATTTTTGCGTTGCCTAATTTTTTTAAAAGTATTTTTTAAGCAATCTACTTACATGGAATATTGTTCTAGACTTTAATATCAGATCCAATAACGGTATAAATACACATAAGGTTACTTAACATCTATATTTGTATAGGTAAGCTTTACTTAAAAAATGGAACGCCATTGAAATATCGCAGAATTACACTTTTTATTTACTTGCTATGAGCAACTAGAACTGATTAGCCATGTCTGAAACCATATCTCACTTGATTAATAACAAGGATTATTAAATTGTTTACATTGAATACTGATAATACCTCATTGTTGACATTTTGTGCCCGTTAAGTGTACTTATTGCTTATTACTTTTTTTAGAAGGCATTTATTATTTGAAGCTGTAGCTAAACCAATATAGGCAAATTTATAGTTCACCACAACTGCTAATGGAGGCAAATAAAGTGCACCTGTATTTATGTTCATATTTACAATGTTTTCATAAAGTACCATAGCATTTATTTTCCACAATCTTATCCGTGGTGCTAAAGTTGAGGGTAAGAATCCACCCATTTTTTCGCCATATAGCATTGTGATATATAACGACTTATTGTTGGTAGCTTAGCTGATTGGAGAATATAGAGTTTATTGATAACATTAAGGTAATTTATATTTTAGTTTTTTATTGGTTCACTATATAGTACTGTGAATAGCTCAGATGTGTAGGCCTTGACTTCAACATAGTCATTTCTGTGACCAGTCACTAGCTAATCACTCAGTTATTTCAATGCTAAATTCGCCTAGTTATTTCAATGCTAAATTCTCCTGTTTGATTTGTACTAAGTGCCTCGGTGAATGTGTATGCTCTGACTTTAACGTAGCTATTTCTGTGAGCAGTTACAAGCTATTCACTCAGCTATTTCAATGCTAAATTCTATGCTAATTCCATTGTCAAGGGGTGCCTCTGCGGATGTGTATGCTTTAACTTTTATTTCAATGCTAAATTCTATGCTAATTCCTTTAACAAGGGGTGCCTCTGCGGATGTGTATGCTTTAACTTTTAACATAGCTATTTCTGTGACCAGTCACAAGCTAATCATTCAGCCATTTCAATGCTAAATTATATGCTAATTCCTTTGTCAAGGCGCTTTGTTCCTCTCACACAGCTTAAAGGCCGTGATCTGAACGTGGCTCTTTCACTCCAGCGCTGTCCTACAGACAGTCTCGTCCCTTCACCTGATGAAGGCCGCTTGTGTTGTGGCCGAAACGTCGTGAGAATATTATTGTGTTATTTTATTTTATCAATTTATTATTTTATTCTCATTCTACGTGACTTTACCGAAAGAACCAAAGAAGATGTAATAATGTTCTCATTTGACAGTTTCTTTTACATTTAATTAAATAAAAATACGTATAATTTCCAGTACGTTACCAATACAATGCCGGATTAAAGTCCCTCCACACCAGTGACGTGCGATGAGGTCAATGGCTGGGGAGGCACTGGCTAGTGTCAGAGCCAGATTCACACACTGAGGGGGGCGTGGCCTCACTGAGGGGGGGCGTGTTAGAACCGTCCCCCTCAGTGAGGCAGATGTGATAGCTGCCTCCCCTGGTGCTTTTTCATTGCAGTTTTATGACGAGACCAGCGAGCCTAAATATCTTTATACACATACGTGAAAAAAGTTACCTGGAGAATGGAAGGCGAGGACATGAAATGAAGGGGTCTACAAACATTACATTTGTGACATACTAAGATAGTAACAGGCACGCGCTTATTGCCCGCGCTCCATACAGTTACTGAGGGGTTGCGCAATCAGAGGGGAGGCTGAGCTCGTCGCTGCCTCTCATCTCTTCCTTTATGTGCAGCGGAGCTCCGCAAATTTGGCGATTTTGACTATAAAAATTATTGGAATCGTACAGAAATGATATTTGTAACACAGATCAGTGGAAAAATCTTAATATTTATTTGATTATTCTTTTTTGTTTTACTTTTAGTAACAGCTATTTTCATTAGAGTATGACAGGTGACGCTCTGCCTCCCCTGCCTCCCCTGACCGCACATCCCTGCTCCACACCATGGCAGCCATGATGGTTGTTTAGCCATACTTCACTGCACTGAGTGTCCAAGACTCAAGGAACCAAAATGAAGTAAGAAATGTTCTGGCTAGCTCATCTGCCTTGTGTTTTTTTTTTAGTATGGTGTATAGATCTACTCACCGGGTCAGAAAACCAGCGATTTGGTATTGTGGGTCGCTGTTGATCTACACACACCAGCTTTCGCATTTCATCAAAACTGGGGTCACATGGCACAATGTCATGGAACGGGACCTTGTACTCTTCAGCAATACCTGTGTGAAAAAGACCCTCGTGCACAGAAAGGTCAATGCCAAGTGAGATTAGTTCAGAGACCTCTCTTTCACTGGAACCACTGCTTTTGGCAAAACCTTAAAATTAAAGGTTTAAGATATATCTATCTTCACCATTAACATGCATTTAAGCAATGAGGCCTCATCACAATGTAAATAATAAACTACCATCACATTTCTTTACATTATGGTATATGTTATTTAGTTTTATCAATGGCTATAATGGAATACATTAGGCCTACAATGCAATCTTCTAGGGAAGATACTGCATAGAATGGATTGCAAAGATAAACAGATATTGGGGATTTTTTTTTTTATAAAAAGCCAAATAAACGCATCAACAGCAATGATACAGATGTCTGTGATCTGTATTGATTCTAAAGGAATGATAATATCACATATGTGCACTAGAACTGGGCAATTTGTGCAGGAATCACATTCAATTGCTATGACTACCCCAGATGATTCCTGTAGACATTGCAGGCAAATTCCATTAAAAAAACACACGAGATAGAGCACTAACAGAGCACGTGATTTACTGTGGCACACCAATTCACCGAATTCCATACCAGGTATAGCTTTTTCGTGCACATATGCAGAGCAGCAATGCTTAGCAACCTCGTGAAACTATAAACTCAGCACATTCGTCAATAAGATGACGTAACCACCGCCATACACAAATTGTCTCGCGTACCTCTTGCCAAGGCTACGCACACAAGTAGCTGCCACATGTATGCCAGGCTATACACATAGTTGCTCTATGTATCACCGAGGCTAAAGCTGCTCCATACATTCTAGCCACGCTTTGGCATGGGAAAGAACCATGCCCAGGTCGGCCTCCATAAGGCATATTCCTGGCCCCAAAGTCCTTTTTGCCTTGCCTAAATGGCATGCCAGAATCCGAGTCGAATTTTGCTCACGAGGCATCGGCCATACATTTTAATGGGCATTCTACCGGGCTGGCGAGATCCCGCGGGTCCTCCAGGTTCAACGTAGCACAACCCCACCACAATTTCACAATTATTTTAATCTCACGATCCTGTTAGAAATGACCGAAACTATGAAATGGAATCGTGAATCCAGGCTAGGTGTCTCCCAGCTCTAATAAACACACAATATTCACATGGCTTCACAGGCCACATAACCAATTGACTTCATACACATACAGCAGGTTCAACACATTTTATGCGAAGTCTTATTAGATCACGCTGGAATATCAATATCGTTATTTAAACTTGATTAAGGAAATCAATTGTATACATGCACAACATTAAATATTCCCATTACATGTTCATCACAAGGTTAGTAGTTGATCAATTACCTCAGATACACTATTGGATTGTGTCTTAATAGTGAAACATTGGTGCAAGACATACACATAAAGAAATTATTTGCCAAGGTAAGGCCTACAGAGCTGCATAGCTTTTTCAGAAGCGACCTAGCCTAACAAAGTGGTTTATCATGAGGACATTTCTAGCAACCAAATGCTCTAAGTGTGGAGGGAAAAAACCGAAGGACCTCAGACAAAAATCCACGTGACCACAGTGAGAACATGCAAACTCCAAATATACAGGCATCGGGGTTGGAATCGAACCCACGACCACCTGTATACCAGATGAGGGAGTTAACATCTCGCCACTGCGGCACGCTGGTGAGCACCCAATAAGCACACAATGGCAACTGTTTTTTTAAGAGAGAAAACTGAATGCCATAACGTATTTATCTAAGTATTGAATACACTGGCCTTACACAAATGTAAACACATTCCGTGCAGTATAAAATGATTCATACAGCAGCATGAAGATTCATAATACCTGCATCACGTATTTGTTTTACATGAACAGGGATGTATACAGGTGTTGCTCGGTGTGATAAAACATTCCGTGTGCTCTTTTTTTTTGGTTCGCATTCAATTACGGCTCCCTCGCCACCCAGTTTGCATGCGTTCATTCGTGCAAGGTCGCCCAATGATCAACAACCGATGTAACCGCAGCTCGCAAGTCTCGTGTCTGCTTCTTGAAAAAATAAAGACAAGTAGGAATGTTGGAGTAGAGACAAGAATGCTGATTGTGGACATTGATTTGGTGGGGACAGTTGTATTCGGGGGAGCCGTTTCCACTTAGGGAGAGAAAAGCTAAAAGCGACTGTAGCCGTACAGAATTTAGGATATGCATTAAGCATAAATTATGTTTTTGATGTACTGTACTGATTTTTTTATTTTTTATCCTAATTTTAAAATTATTGCCAAATTTGATTTCACAATTAACCCATGCAGTATTCCAAATGATTCCTATTTGTATAATAATGTTTTCTCATGCTCTATTTAAGTATTTATAAAAGGCCAATATGGCCTCAAAATTACAGCTCATATTTTGTCCTCAAAGCAATGAGAAAGAGGACATCTAAATTTTTTCTTATGATGAGTAATGCACGTAATTTCATGCGGAGGCTTTCACGACCAACATTGTTATTCATAATTAGATTGTTTGAGTTGGAGCGTGTAAGTGTGATACCAATTAGAACGAAAACTCTCCACCAGACATTCGAGACACACAATCAAGGATTGACACCCGAGATGGGTCGATATATATTGCAGAGAACTATGCCATAGAACTCGAGGGACAAGAGAGGAGAACGAGGGTGGATACGTTGCCCGTGGGGAGGAGTTACACTTGGAGGTGTCCTTCTTCCCACCCCCTTTCCATTGATTGCCAAGATTTTGCAGAAGGTGCGCTAGGACAGGGTCAGGATCGTCATTGTGGCTCCACGTTGGCCGATGGGATGCCCCCTCTGACATCCAGGTTGTTGAAAGCTTTAAGGGCAGAGCATCCGGTGGTTAGGTTCGTGGTTCCACCTTGGAATTGCCCAAAGGTGCCGAGTGGTCTCTGTGAGCCACCCTTTGGTTTCTGGGTGCCTGCCGTTTGAAGCGGCTAACACTCGTTGCTAACACTGGTGGGTTTTTTCGGTGGAAATCACTTTCACAATTCACACGTGCTGAAGGTATTGATGATGAATTTACCATTGATAGTTTTGCACAAGGACAAGATGGTCCTTTGCACATCACCTTGCTTTTTTACAAAGGTAATGTCCAAATTCCAAATGAACTGGGAGATTTTTTCCCACTCTTTTTCATCTTAAGCCTTTCGGGTCAGACAAGCAATGTAGGTTGCCCAAGCTAGATATGTCAGAGTTCTGTTATTCTATCTGATAGAACAGCAGAGTTTTTAAAGTCCGGACAGTTATTTGTTTGTTCTGTATGGGGATTGGAGGAGGGAGAGGCTGTGTACAAGCAGCATATTGATGCTTGACATTCTTCGAAAACATTGGTTTAACAATCAACCACAACAGAACATCAACAGGCCAATGCGTACATCTCCTTAATGAATGGAACATTAAAGACAAGCCTTAGTGTGATTGTGGTCATGCAACCCAAACTACGGACCATACAGTAAACCACTGTAGTATGCACTACTTCAATGGAGGAATAGCAACACTACACTGAACCCCTTTTCGTGGCAAGCAGACCTCAACATTGCCATTTGGCTCCTGAACATTTTGCCATACGCAAGAGGAGAAGAGTTGATGTTTGGCTCAGGCTCTCCATTTGAGATGCCAATATTATTGAGATGCCAAGGGACAGCACACTCCATTTAACCAAAGCCATGGCAGTTTCCTGGGTTTTGTAAACCCGAAACCTGGAAGGGCCTTTTTTCATTTGTGTTGTCATCATTGCCTGGGCACCTGGGTTTCTGCTGAGATCACAATTTAAAACGGGCTGTTCTTTAGTTGATGAAACCCCTTCTTGGGGCACTCCTCTAGCAGTGGAGGCTCTGATGTAGATTCAAAGATCAAGATTAAAGGAGATCTTGCAAGTGGAGTTGTTTTACGAAAATAAGTTTCGTAACTTACGTTAGCTCGCTTTCTTGAGAAGTTCGTCAACATATTTTCCTCACTCCTCTGCCATCCCCGCTTTCATATAAGGTTTCTAGAATTGCGTTGACATTGCGATACAAGGTCGAGTTTTTTCTGTTGCCCAGGTGTGTTTATTTCATTTTCTATTCTTGTTAAAGTAGAGCTTTGTTCGTGCTTGTAAAGTGTTAACGTTTCTGGTGAGATCATTAGGGGACGACATGATGTGCGGTGGTCTAAACCCTTTCACCTCTGGTCATTCTGGGGATGCGCCTCTTCAGGTTCGAGTTTGAAGACGAGGAGGGAATGCGTAATGTCAGCTAAAGAAACCATGCTAACGAGTTTCAACTCTCGCATTGTCACACGAGAGAGCAGTTCAGGGATGTAATTTGTGCAAAATGCTTCGCTGAAGGGTCCTTTCAGTTTTTCCAGCCATTACCATGCTAATCTCAAATTGAACAAAATCCACTGCAGATAAATTAACTTATCATCGTGCCATTTTCATTCTGCAACCTTGACAATGGTGGAACGTATTGTATGTCATTGTCTGCTTAATGATATTTTTGCTGAAGGCAATTTATGGTAAATCAGCAAACAACGCGAGGGTAACTCATCTCTCTCAAGCATGGGTTTAGAACAAACATTATGTAACGGCCGGCCCATACGTAGGCACGTGGGCATTGCGCCAGAGCCCCGATCTGAACACGGGTCCCTGCACCGACGCATCTACTTACCGTTATTGACCGTGCGCCGGGCGATTTCCCAGAGGACAAGGCCAAACGCCCAGACATCAGCTCGCTTGAACGAGTCAAAGCAATCGGCCTGGATGCTGTCATCTAGCAGCTCGGGTGCCATGTAGCGCTTGGTGCCCACGCGTGGGTTCTGCCCCAGATCCAGCATGTTGGTCATCTGCGAGTGCATGACAGCGAGCCCTGCGCACACGAGAGAAAGGGTAACGGGCGTTACACATTAAAGATGGTCACTGCATCGAGCGCTTTCAAATGCGGTTCTGCGGCCGTCTGGAACGCTTTTCCTTCCGATATTAGGAAGTCACTGGAGCTATGCAGTTTTTAATCTCGACTGAAAACTAATTTCTTTTGAACTGCTTTTTATGTTTAGTTTGTCTTTCCCCCGAACCTCCGATTAGCATGGTAGGCTGCGTATGGTGCGAAAGAAGTTCAACATATGTACATACAAACACAAACATCCCTACGTTGAACACACACACGATGTTGTGGAAACTGCTGTTATGGAGAACCTATGCAAGGCAGACATGGCGCGCAAGTGGACCGGTTGCATAATGTTGCCAGCACCACATCCAGGCACCTTTGTCTCTCCAGTGCTGATGTTTACACGCTGCACCAGGTATTCATTTAAGGCCAAGTCATCCTAGGGGACGTCCAGGACAAGTTTAGATAATTACCACCGATGTTAGCCATGGCCAGGAATCCAACTTGGGCCGAGGGGTTTGTGCAGCACCCCACATGCAAAGTCAAGTAAAAGTGTCTTTATTCAAATTACCATGGATAGCGCTCATCTAAGTTAGAAGTGGAAATTACCCATCCCCATGACATGGTCCAGTCTATAATGGCAAACACTGTTATCTTCCCCACAAAATGATTACTCATCTTATTGAACCCTGACCAGTATATGAACTCACAACATTCTGATTGCTAGTCAAGTGCTCTAGCAAGTGCCACCACCTATTAAGGAATGTACATCCTGTAAATAACATACGGTGTAAATATGAAACACGTAATACTGGTCGCAGATGACAGACACTCATTAATGGTATTTTAAAAACAATCCGAGGCACGGCCCTTTTGAGTCCTGAGACTCAACAAGGCTTTCCTGGGTAAAAATTGGCAAAGAAAATATACAAAAAAAAAGATTACATATGACATCATTGCACATTCCCCCAAAACTAATGCTGTTGGGAAGCAGCTCGTTTGGCAATGCTTTATACCGGTGCATTGTTAAACATGAAGACAATGTTCCCATGCCGCCACGATTCAGTTGCGCCGTAAATAACTCGTAAATGCACAAAAAAATGTGTCCATTGCCAATTTAACTCTTTATAAGGATAACTGTACAAAACTTCAATATTCTGTTGCCATCTATATGTAAAATATATATATAATACAGGCAGGGGTGGAGCCAGGATTTCAGGCCAGGGTGACATTCAACAAATTTTAATTTCAAGAATGATTAGAGAGTCAGGCTGTTGAACTAGACGCCATCGGTTGGCGACACACTCTGACAATGCAGTTGCACGGAGTCCGCCAGACCGAGTGTCGTACACTTACACGCAGAATGTCACCCCTGTCACCCCCCCTGGCTCCGCCCCTGAATACAGGTACATATGGAAATTTACCAAGATACATTTTCCAAAAGTTATTTTCTAAACGACATATTAGTGTATCCATAGCCGTATGTCTGCACATTATGTAAAAAAAATATCAGTATTCATCGATTACATTTTGCATACACGACCAGCAAACCAACCCAGAAACACCGAATAGAGCAACCTCCAACAGCACAGACATACAGTGCATGTTTATTTTATGACTTTCAGTGTCCAGTTAGTTATGTATACTTTCACTCACTGCAAAGATAACAGGTTTGGCAATAAGTCCACGAAAAAGTCGTAACAGGTTATGCACACTCAAGCGCACACCCCGCTCCCAACCCTCCCACCGCCGCTCCTACCCAAATCGGCGATGCAGCACTGGCCATTGTCTTTCACAAGGATGTTCTTGCTCTTGATGTCACGGTGCGCAATGCCTGGCTTGCCCTGCGTGCCCACGATCTCAACGTGGAGGTGCGCCAGCCCGGCGGCGGCCGACAGCGCAAGGCGCAGGCACGCGGCCGCGTCGAGCGTGGCCGCGTGCAGGTGGTCGTACAGCGACCCCGTCTCGTGGAAGTGCGTCACCAGCCACAGCTGCGTGCTCGAGTTGCGCGATGTCATGTCCGATGCGATGAAACCTGCGCCACCGCGGGCGGGCGGGCGGGCGGGCGGGCATGCGGCGATGATTCCATGCAAAAGAAAAAGGAGATACGCAAAATAAGGAAAGATGGACGTTGCACGACGGAACCGCAGGGTACCGCAACGGCGCACTGTGGGTTTGTGTAATCGTGCAAGCCTGCCGTCGTCGGTCCAGCGCAGGGCAAGGGTCGTTGCCTCTGTGCCACAGGGGGGCCGCGAAGGTTAATTGACCATACTTCACCAAACTAGTCGGTGCCAATTGTTGAAGGTGGGGCCGCATATACGCAGGAGCGTAGAGGTACAATGGGAATGTTGCACTGCCCTCTGCAGCCCACCATTTAATTGTACCGCCTATAACGACCTAATGCGCACGGTGGTCACCATACCCAAGCACTGTCCAGCCTCAAAGGCTGCTTAGCATTCAATATGTGACAGCATCAGGCACATGGTGATTTAGTTGCAGGCAGTGTGGTTTAATCATTTGTAAGCGTGTACACATATGCTCTATAGATTAGGGATCCAATGTTTAATATAAGAGCAGTTATTTACATAGTCATTAATGTATTACTGAACCTCTGTGACTATTTTTCTGAAGGGTACTGGGTCTCTGGTAAATTTCATAATAAATATATTCAAACTCAATGACCGTGTATATAAATTATGCTTAACTAATGAAATATTATTTTAATGCATGAGGATACGAGTATTATTTTACAATGAGCACAGTGGGTCGAAAATATAGTTCACCATTACATTTCGAATGGCTTTAATTGCATGCATTCTATCTCTATGGCTGGATGGCGCCGAACCCCATTGCACGTTTTGAACGATAAATGTTCGTACATTTTAGGTTCGAGTAATTATGAAATAGCTTAAAGCCCTTAGTAAATCCATTACCGAATAGAAGCAGAGAGGTTTGTTTGTTTGCCCATGTACGTATGCTGAACTTCTTTTGCACCGTATTTTGGCTAATCGGAGGTGCGGGTTGGTTAGTGCGGATTGTGGGGATGGGGTGGTGGCTAAGGTAGGACTCGGTTCAGATGTCATGAGCCACTGATGTTAGCCGTTGTGGAGCAAACGAGAATATTTGTATATTCACTGTACTCACTAATAAAACACGCCTTTCGTGTTAAGTTTGTGGTCCCCCCCCCCCGCATCTCTGATTACCACGGTTGGCTACGTACGGTGTGAAATAAGTTCAATACACATACATGAAATGGGCCAAATTGGCTTCACTTTGTTACTTAATTGCTTAATATAATTTACATATATAGATAATTACTTCCCCTTCATAAATCCACTCCCGGATGAAGGTATCTGCACACAATGTGAGCCACGGGAGTTGTTGCCATACTTCACCATGTTGACCAGTGCGAGAGGGGGAGAAACCGGTTCAGGTATCACTCATCACTGATGTTAGCCATAGTCAAGAATTTAACTGAAGTAACGGAGAAGCGCAGTGCGCTAAACACTGGACCACCATTCCACCCCGCAGTTATTGATATCGCTACAATATTCATGAGGTGGAAGCTGCTGGATCAGTAATCTTTCTACGCACCGTACTCAGCAATGAAAACGAAGTCAATGGCCCAACAATCACCAACACTTCGATGGACCCATCCCACTTTTGTGCCGGAAACAACAGTTGCCAGTCACTCGAAATGCATCACATTGTCACAAGAGATCCCTGATTTTCTTGCAGTTTCTCGAGCAAATTTGTTATTGTTATCATTTATGGCTTATTTATAACCTCAGAATATTAAATTAGGTTTAAAACTTCTTAAAAGTACACGTTTTTAAAGTTAGACTGATTAAAGTTTGTGCTAAAAGCACACTTTGTTTTACAGTCGTTTACGTCGCGGGAGGTGGCGGCGGAGGCTTGAGGAGGCCTTCATCCAGCAGTGGAATGACCATGACCTGATAGATCGATGATTTTTGTAAGAAATGTGAAGCAATTTGGCTGTTACCAAGGATGTTTTCGTGCCGAAGTGACACCGTGTTGTAGATCTCGGTTTCGCGGACCCAGGAGTGCTCGTCGCGAGATGAGAATATTTTCACAGCGACGTTTTCACCCTGCCAGTGCCCCCTCCACACCTCTCCAAACCGACCCTTGCCTGCGCGCACACACGCAAGCGGAGAAACGTCCACACACAAACAAACACAACACGCTTTCCACTTGAACGATACGAGTGCAGAGACTAAAATGAAGGGTTCTGTGTAGCGCGGCGAAGGCATTGTAACAGAAAAATTCTGAGTGCTCGTGGATTCTCTCACATTGGCGCATGTTGTCTTACGTATGTACTTAACTGCCCTCGTGCCATGCACCACCTGAGCTTACGACAATGCTAAATGATTCATCACTGCCGGACCTGATTATGCAGTGTACGTGCGTTCACATGCGCGGTGATTGGTGGAACAAAAAATGGAAGGAACCGGAAAGAGAGGAAGACCTAACAGAGAATGGCTTGACAACATAAGAGATTGGGGCCAGAAAGATGTGCACTACTTGAGCATATTGGCACAAGACAGAGGAAAGTGGAAACATATGACATCTACAGGTTATCTGCCCATGGATCGTGATGATGATGATGTGTACTCGCGAACAGCACTTGCCCCAACAGCCTGTCAAAGGTTATATGGTGGGGACCTGTGTGTACGTGTGTGAATTTTGTGGTCCAGTCAATGGACATTAGCAAGCATGGTGGAGTTCGATGAACGGAGTGCTCGAGTATCTGTTCATGAGAAAACGTGTGTCCATATTCATCTTAACTTAATGGAATGTATAAAGCGCTTTAAATAAGGCGCTTTACAAAGAATTAACAATGGTACATATGAATGTAATGATGGAAATGAGGCGAATACAATAGATGAGAGGAAGCAATGGGTAAATCTGTGATGTGTGAATTCGGTGAAAGCTAAATTGATGACAGTAAATGATGATGGACCGAATGAATGGCGAACGAGTGAAAGCCATATAATGATAATATAAAAGAGGGAACACTAACGGTGGTGGTTATGAGGGGGATAATAAGGGGTCGTAATGTGAGCTAGGGAAAATAGGTGAGTGTTTGGGTGAGGAGCGGAAACGAGTGAGCCAAGGTGACAGTTTCATGTGGCCACAACTGACCGACACAGTCCACCAGGGTAATCTGGCGCGCCACGGTGCGCTGCACTAAGAAGGGCAGACCCGAACCGCTGCCCGATGTGCAAGAGTGATCAAATAGGTCCTGTGGGAAACAGACAAAACAAAAAAAGTCAGCTGAGCGAATTCTTAAAACAAGCATTTCACTCATCCTGAAGGCATCTTGCCCTGCAGCTCCCCTTTGTGTCCGTGTCTAGAACTACTCAAAAGAGCTGCGCGCGTGGGCTGACTGCTGCAAGGCACCTTTGGAACAATGGCACCGAGTTTCAGTGAGGATGCAGTTTTGTATTGGCATGATGTAATATCTACCGTAACATCATGGATAAGAGTCAAAGATGATGACTAACTCTGTCGTACGTCTTTATTTGAATCGTGAGGAATAGACGTGGCTATTTCTTTCAAATCCACACGTGGCAAGCTATGCCTTCCTTTCCCAAGGGCATAAATTACTCCAGAGTTAAATTCTCAGCAACATTGTGGGCAGCAGTGTTTAAACAAAGAGTGAAAATGTTAGATAACATGCTATTTGATAAGGTTTTAGTCACACACAAAAAAACCGTTGTGCAGATTCAGTAATAGCTTTGATTACTGAAACGTGCAAGTGCGTGATGTCACCGGAGAAACAACATTTTTTAACAGCACTGCAATGCATAAGCAGAAGTTAAATAATTAAATTGCTAAATTATTTGTCAACCATTTTTTTATTCAAAATTGTAGAATTTTTTAAAAAGAATTACAGACCCATTCACCTCCCTATAGTATGAATATACATTGTCCACAAAGGTCTTAAGAAAACCAAAGAATGGAGAGTCTGAAGCCCAACCAACTGTTTGAGCAAGCAAGATTTTATTTACCAGGTACGCACTCAGATTCTAAGAAAAATTATTATCAAATTCCACTAGAATCGGCTTTTATAGATTAAGTGGAAATTGATCCATCCATCCAAGTTCTCACAAACTAAGCCCTTCCAAAATAAATCTAAATCACCAAACCCTTCTATATTTATTAAATGGCTATGTTCTTTTTTAGTATTGGTGATGTTTTTTCACATTCAGATGGTCAAGCCAGATCACCGTATCAGGAGCAGTAGGAGTATATCACCACGATGTCTCCTTCAAATTTGTGGATCGGGCATTGCATTGTTATATGTTGTATGGTCTGTTCTGGATGACCACAGTCGCACAATGGATAATATTTATTTTACATTTGTGCATCTGTCATGGTTTGTGTGGATGCGGTTTAGGGGTGGACCGTGAGCTTCACGTAAGATCAAAACTAGAGCTCTTCTGTGTTGGATCTTTCACGCGGATTAAATGGCTATGCTGAGATGACATGAAAGCAATAAAATACAATTCAGAAGAGGAGGTGGGCAAGGAGATACGCCCTCACAGTGACTTTAGAATCCATTGTCTAAAAATATTATTTTCTGAAAAATGGATTCAAGAAATCGAACCATAAACATAAATGGAGACATTTCTAACTACGTTTACCGATAACAGTTGTTATAATAACCAATTAACTAAAACTTACAATGAAGAGACACATTGGAAAATACAATCGAGTATGTATACAGTCAGATCATGATGGTGACCTTGTGGGGAGGTCTTCATCGACCAGGGGATTGATCATGGCTGATCATAGCAATGAATGATTACATTAATAAGTGACATAGTTGAAGACACGGAGTTGCAATCAAAAACTAGCAACTCATCTGTAACCAGCCACAACACATATCAATAATTGCGGCCGCTCAAACTTTAAAAAACAAAAGCTCTCGTTTCACGACTAGCTTTCCTGAATAATATCGCAGCGAGAATGAAGCAAAGAGTTTTCAGATGAACTCACGGCCAGCGTGCTGTCGCCCACATTGGTGGGAATTAGTGCGTCAGCCGCGTTTCCCTTCTCGTCGTCAATGGACGGCAGATGCTTGATACGGCGCCAAAGAATGCGGTGGATAACGAGTATCACCACCCCAGACAGCCCCAGGAGCAGTAGGAAGGGCCCCACAATGAGCAGCGCCAGCCTCTGCAGCCCCGGAGCGTTGGGATCTTCTGTCGGTTCTGTCAGGGGCCCAATAAACAATCAGCAGTTGACTCAAGCACACAGAATGCGTGGCCACCAGGGCCAGCTTCAGAATGTCAACGTAATAAGTGACTGCTCATTATGGCAGACTGGGATATAGGGGAGAAAGGGGTGGGAGGGGCATGATGCTTCTACCAGAATCCTGGATAATCATAACATGAGCAAAAGCAGATGAGCCTCTAGAAAGTTACATAATACAGTAATGTCTCCCCCTTTGACGTCGTTTTGAAAATAGGTCATCACTTTATTAATACGACCTCAGCCACACACTTACATCGCTTACAGTATCCGTCCTTTCTCATATCCGTCGCCTCAACCTTCGTCTCCACTTACCCCGTAAAAATTGCTTTGATTTACGTCACTTCCATATCCATCGCATCTTTCAGGAAAGTATCCCCGACATAAACCGCAGTATATTACTGTAACAATAATGCAAATGATTGACTTGGGGAAGCCGAAGCCTCGCTTGTCAGCAAGGTCCTGTCTTGTGATGTTTTGTCAATACCAAAAAAAGAGTGTTTGGCTTGGAGTGAGAGGAAGTAATCAGAGAGAATAAATTCATAAAGGGAGTGAGAGACTGATCCACCGCCATCCCCTGGTCACTTTCAGCCGCGTCTACAAACACGACCGCTGTTCGTAGATGGACAGACTGCCGTCACTGTGCACTCCCGCAGCCACCACACCACACAAAGAGATTGGGTTCTGCACAATGGCAACATGTGTATTAAATTTTGACTTAAAACTTTCGTGACTGCAGGAATTCATAATGTTGTTTCTTTCGGTAAAGTCACGCGATCGAAACATCATGGGTTTTTTGCTTATATTTTCAATGTATAATTTTTTCTATATTTTATTTAATTACATTTTATTATTTTATTTAGATTTATTTTTTTTGTTTTCTATTTAAGTGACTTTACCGAAATAACCAAGAATAACATTAGTATTACGAGCAAGCAGCTCCCCCATTAATAATTATAATCAATCGTGCCACTGCGACACTCGGGTGATGAGTACATGTGTCCTGTGGCTGTTAGTACAGAGCCATGTCACGTTAATTGGTGCACAGAAACAAGACTGCTTTCACGGGTGACACAACACATAGCGGCGTGGGGATGGCATTCTTTGCCCAGAGTGCCAATGTCACGCATTCATTTTTTTTATAACTGCCTTTTGTATTTAGTTTGTTGTCCTTTCCCCGAAATAACATTCGAAACCATGGTTTTGAATGTTATGTATAGAACCAGCTGTAATCTGCGTTGTGTAAAGAATGATACAAAAATTGTGATTTTTGTGGAATTCATAATTCTGTTATGTAAACCAGACAGACTACATTAGCAAGCTCCACAATTTATAATTCTCCAAGTTATTTCTCCTCTGTGGCGCGTCACTCATGTGCTTGCTCTGTCCACTACAAAATAGAGCTTTCTGTGACATTGTCAAGCACTCAACGGTGGGGATTGTAGGCACCGATTATTTTATCAATTAATCCATCTCTCATGTGCGAGACCTAAAAATATAACTTAAGGTAGCAGTCATTTAAACGGTGCATCGATTCAAATAGATTCTTACACTCACAATGTTTGCATGAAATTACATTTTTAAGAATCAAAAATTGTTCGATCCATATATGTTGTTTGTAATATTATTCGGCTGTCTGTGCGACTCTTGCGGGCAAATATTTGCCACATTGTAAAAAAAAATGTTTAATTGAGTCATCGAACAATCACCCCAAATTGTGATAATTCAGCTAATCATGAGGTGGGGGGGAGGGGGGGACGAACTTTACACGCTGACCAGACACTTGTGTCCATCAGACCATTGGCGTTCCAGATTGGCATTCCAGATCAATATCACAAAGCAGAATTTGTATAAAATCAACCAAACTCCAGATTGGTTTTGACCATCTGGGTCTCACCAGCACAGTCAGACTTGTTCAACAAACACTGCTCGATTACCAGAGTGTTATTGAAAAGAGCACTCGATATAAACCGCTTGTACAAGCTTTGACACACGATGCTCCATGTTAGCACAACGAGCGTGAGCGCTATCCATTCAGGTAATTCGTGGCCGTTGGGCGTGCGTGCGCGTCTGCCGGGCATGTGGTGCGGCGTCGTGTTACAAGACACGCACTGGGCTTTGGTTCCAGGGCGACGGTGGAGTTGAAGTTACACAGGTGGCCACGGCAGCACTCGATGGCTTGCTCCGAACTGGGCGGCGTGCGGCACGTCAGCTTGCCCTGCACGTTGGCGCGGAAGCAGCCCTTCTGAAGCACCGGCACGCCGTCTTCCAGGTTGACCGAGGTGAAGCAGTGGTGGCCGTGACACCGGTCCAGGTCGTCGCAGGACATGCCCTCGCACGCGCACTCGTAAGTCGCCGGGGCGGGCACAGCTGCCGCCGCCGCCGCCGCCGCCGCCGCCGACCTGGAACTGCGCAAATCTCTCCCTGCCAACAACGCACACGGTCCCCACAAGGAACACGCACTGTCAGAGGTTGTAAATGCATCTCCGCGAGGGTAATACAACAGGAGGTGCTGTTTTGAAAAAATAATAAAAGCGTTATCTGGCAATGATGATAATTAAGGTGTAACGTGTAAACCGGATTCTTGAAAATATGCAGTGTTTTATGGATTATAAGACACCCACTTCGGAAAGTAAAACACACCCCAACTTGTGCCTGGTGTCTATACAGTTCTACATATTTAGTCCCACACACAGCTATGGATTATAAGATGCACCATCGCCTTTTGATTTAAGAGGAAAAAGAGTGCACCTAATAATCCGGAGAATTGAATAATGTTCACAATAATTTGATAGCACATGAGAATTTGATAGCACATGTGAATGGCACGTCATACCCAAAGTACAGAGGTTAGAATTCATCAGATATCTATCGTGGGTGTAAAGTGGCATTTGCATGTGCTATAAAATTGAATTTAAAGTAGTCTTGTAATTTTATCGCCGTGAAATTTCCCATTTAACTATATTATAGTAATAGTACTATCAGTTTCATGTTGAATAACAAGGTATTTCTTCATTACATTCCTGGAACTAGAAATATTGTCACCAGTGTCAGCGCACAGCTGACAACCAAGGAAGAGGAGTGCCAAATGGTAGCCGGTTGGCTCAAAAACACGAAGCAATCACTGCTGAAATCCTTGGGCAGTCGCCATAGGTTAAACTGGGATCTCCTTCGGAGAAAGGCGATGGTCACCAACCACTGCACAAACAAATATAGATCTCAATGGACATATCGTAATCTCATGACCCTATTGTGTGACTGGAATATAATTTGAGGAAAGACAAAGGTACAACAAATGCTTCATGCTAGTACGGACAATGTCAATTGTAAATACAGAAACGACAGTTAAAGCCAGGGGAAACTCACTGGGAAGAGAGGTTGCAGATCCGGCCAAAGCAATAAGGGCACCAAACAGCGTCACAGCCAGTGCCATCATCATCACAACCTGCAACAGACGCCGAGTGAAACCATCAAACACACGCCAACACGGCTTTGTTCGTCACCGATTGAAGAGATTCCGACTTACTGTAGCAGCTGAGATGGCAAGTAGGCATTTCATAAAGGGAGACCCGGGAGATTATAACAACCCAAATGAGCACAGGCATCTTGACTTGAAGCATTCGTGACTGCAGGAATTAATATTCTTTGGGTCTTTCGGTAAAGTCAAGTAGATAGGTTCAAAGAAAATAAGAAAAAACGACGACGTTTCGATCGCAACGCAAGCGAAACGTCGCAGTTTTTTGTTCTTTTCTTTGAACCTATCTACGGGACTTTACCGAAAGACCCAAAGAGTGAGCACAGGCATTTTAATAAGTAAAGACCACACCTCTTACCTAATACCAATGATAAGGTCACCGACTATATTGAAAACTTATATCATTCACCAATATATCTGAAAACTACACCAAATCAGTTTCAAACGCTTTAAGATTCACTTTAAATAAAATCAATGAGAAGTCTTTATTCTTAGGATTCCATTGAAATTACCGCATTGGTAAATTACATGTCTACAGAAATTGGTATTCATTATTTAAAGTGTTTCAGTCAGAGTGTAATGCATTTAAATAATCTCAGACTTCCCAGTTTTTCAGTTGAATCACGTAGTTAATCAGGTGACTGCGCCAACAATTCTGCAATAAACGCCTTTACAAATGACAGGCAGATAAGCGTTTGCTGATCCGTGGAAGGATGGTCCTGCAAATGCCAGTCCAGAGTTTGAATCCCTGTAATTCCCAAGTCTCTAATTATAAAGAGTTGTTATAGTACATGCTGGTCTCTCTTGCCTAGCCATGTGTAAACATATGAATAAACAAAACAATCTAAGATATATGGCAATGTGGTTAAACTAATCGACGAGATTCATGCCCTTTCAAATGCATGCCGGTTTTGCTGTAAGAATCATTAAAAATTTGTTTAGAGACCAACATTTATTATTCCCTCCTCTGGAAGATGCAAATACTGCAAACATATATCATCACGCGTTCCAAGGAATTGACTTGAACTTGTATAATATTTGGAAATGTGTACAGCAATTTCTTCTTCGAATCAATGCCAAAACGCATCGTTTTGGTGATTTGTACCATTAACAGTAGTGGCAATTGAGCCACTGTGAATTGGACAAATAGGGACGGTTTCTCTCAATGCACAGCAACAATATTCCTACATAACAATTCCTCTATGACTGGTGATTAATTATGTAAGCATTTGCAATTACTTAACTGAATGTAGTTTAATAAATGCGTTTTTTATTACATGTACATACGGATGTTGTTATTTGAAGGCGCAGTTAAAGGTGATATTTTCATATATCTGTCGTATGTATCCCAGGACCATTATACACGCTAATTATGGTATCTAATACTTCCTGGTTGATAACACAAAGTTAACCCCCATTAATATCACCACAGCATTGACGCAGAAATGTGATAGCCAAGTACTTCTGCAGTACTCTTGCTTTCGGAATAAAACAGTAAAAATATTGGAAAAATAATAAACTCACAGATCGGGTACTAATCTACTTGCATTTCTGCCATATACAGGTATCTCAATGCCTGTGCAGGGTGGTGTCTCTTTTGAATGATCTCATTGTGATCCGCCAACCCTGCCTCCAAGTTCATAGCTTACAGGTGTGCATCACAGCACTGAGCCACCACTGGCTGTTTCGCGATGGAATCACTTCATTTTTCCAGATTTTATCATTATCAACACATGTGTACTCAATTTAGAAATGTACAGGTTCCCACTTATTCTGCTGAATTGTTGTCGAAGTGTACTGTGGTTTGGTAGTATGAACATTTCCTATAACCAGTCCAGCTCACTGCTCATGTGTAAGCTTTAAAAAAAAATCCTTACCTGATTTCACCATCCAATGTGATTGATAGTAAATAGTAATGGTAAAAATGGCAATAATAAGCAGGGTCAATTTTTTTATGCAAATGTGGAGGGAAAAACCAGAGGACCTTGAGAAAAATCCACACGACCACGGATGGGGAGAACATGCAAATTTCAAATTTACAGGCGTCAGGATCAGGATAAAACCCATGACCTCCTGCATACCAGGTGAGGTAGTTAACATCTCGCCACCGTGGTGCCCTGAGACGACTGTACAGGAAAAAAGCTAAACATCAGCAATTCAACAGAGCCATGTTTAGTATAAAAACTCACACTTGCCAACAACACTGCCTTAAAAGAAAAACACAAAGAACAGGTGACATTTCAGGAAATGGCCATTTCTTCATAGGACTCATCACAATGTGTCCATTAATCATCGGGCCATTTCCCAAAACACCACCAACTATCTATTTAATTTAAGGTAATGTTGTTGACAAGCGTGTTGTGTTCTTTGTTAATTGTGCTTGTGCATCACTGCCAATGGAGCATCACCAAATAACGTGTTCAATAAGCAGTTCTTCCAGTGCCATGTCATCCCTGAAATATTGGGCACAAGTGATATATCCGGAGCATGATGTCATTATAAGCCGACATTATTAATCACCTCGACATTCTATAGCCGACACAGCCATACAAGGAAAAACATATAACAGGCCACATTTCGGGCAAAAGCCCTCGCTTAAGTGTTATTAAGGGTCGTTTCCTGAAACGTCGCCTGTTACATTTTTTTTCTCTTTTAAGGCAACAGTGTTATTGACCAATCTGTTGGCGAAGTTTTCTGGACAATATTGATTTTACCGCAGTTAAAAAAATACCCCAAAGCCTCCAGGAGGTGGCAGCAAACTTCTATTTAAAGACCACAAATCAGAGCGCACCACACACGCCAGGAATGTTTTGTCAAACGGTTTACGTTAACAGCTACATAAAGACAAATGTATGATCGCAGTGAAGGGGGAAATAATCATGTTTGTACACTGCACTTCCAATTCACGAAAACAAACCCACGAAAATGTGAAAATGGGGAAAATTTGTGTTTGGTTGTTTGGGTCGCATCGTTCAAGCTATTTTAATAGCTCACAAGGCATTTCGGAATAAACAAGACGCACTGCGAGTCTGGGGGTGGGCTATCGGAAGTCATCCATTTGGCACACAATGTGCGCCCTGGGTATGTGGTGGCTGCGGTGGAGCCACGGTTATCAAGCCCATCCATCTGCTTGGTCTTGGAGAAGCTCGTGGGCGGAGGGCGTGGGGCAGGAAAAGCCCAAAACACAAAAGAGCAGCAGTCTAAAAGCTGACGCATGCTTAAATATTAAAAAAAACCCAGCCTTTTCACTGTATTAAAGCCATGGCGGCTACGCCAGCACACATGCCAACGTTGGCCCAACGTTTGCATGCGGGTTGGAAGGTTGGCCCAACGTTCCATGTGTACATGGTGGAAGGATGATACATGTACGGTGAAGTATAACAAAATTATCTTTAAATTAAAATTATTAGAAATACTGTAAACAAACATCCCAGCTATGAGTGCACTGCCCACTATTATTCATTCAAGTGATGTGTCAATTAATTACCTTTACCCATTAACATCCGGGATTCTAATTACTGGACTAATGATCCTCCTTCATAAAAGCTGAGATCAAATGTGAAATTCCATTACGAGGTTTTACACAGGACTAACGTGTACACGGTAATGGATTTAAATAATTGGGGTACGCAGAAGAGCAACACCATATTTCCTCTCCGCTGCACACACGAGTCTCTGTGCTCTTTCCTGCCATGTTAGAAAGATCAGAGGACTCCTTTGGGCAAGAAGCCCATCTGCGGGTTAACAACTTTACATATTAATTGAGCGTTGAACAAAGGGGGCATTAAAGCCTTTAGATTTTTTTCAATCAGCGGTGCAATAGGGGAAAAGCCAGAGTCTGCCCACATGCTGGGAGAGCCGCTGCCTCCTTGCTGTTGCCGTTAATTCCTGTGAGTCACACCAAAGCTCAAGTCCCATTCCCGAAGTCCGACTTGACCCCCCCCCGCAACCCACTGGGGTGTGGGGGGGGGGTCACGCCCAGCTTCCCAGAATACAAAGCGGCACACATCCCATGATCTCAAGGCCCACGAAGGCACAAGGCCCCGCCAAAATGTTAAACGCGAAGTTGATTTTCATCTGTTCAGATCACATTATGAAATATTTTTTTTACGAGCATCGTCTTTGCTGCTGCCCTTTAACAGAGGGGACTTTTTTTAAAATTCTTCTTCTTCTACAAATCAAACGAGGAAATGCATCAACTGCATTTGCAAGCGAGATATATTTTCTGGATAAGGTTTCTTGTTGTAAAATTTGAAGCAAAAGCAGTGCATAAAAAAACTAACAATTTGAAAAAAATAAACAAACAGGAGAGACGTAATAAACCTTGCACAATAACAAAGAAACTGAGTTTACACAACACTTTAAATGTAAGATTTTTTTTTTTACAAACGCCAAATGTACAAACAAAAGTGAACAAAGGCAATTAAACAAAAATTTCACTTTAGTGCAAAATAATACAAATTATAACATGTACATTTCGTTCTAATATTCAACGTACAAAATATGTACAACACCGTACTGTATTACATTACGTTTCATGCAAATGGTTAACAAAAGTAAATCGAGAAGAAAACGGGCACTTTATTTTTCTGACTCTCTGTCACACGGCCAAGTAGCGCAGCAGTCCCTTCACTGCTCAGCAGGTACGCCTGCTTAACACAACGCTTGTTTCGCATGGTTATGGTTGCTGGGATTGGGGCACAATAATATCTCAATGAGTATACTTGCAAAAAAGCAATAGAACCACGGGACTGAAACTCCATGGCGACGAAAAAACAAAACGATTTCACAGTGCATGCCCGGGAAACATATGTGCCTACACGGTCGATGCTCTTCAAGACTTAATATTTTCAACAGTGACCCATCTGATTTGCCACTCCAATACAACAATACTTCATGGTGGTTGCCATTTATCTCTTGCGGAGTTTCAAACATCAACAACAGCTTCCTGTGAGATAAAACGTGCATTTGGCAAAAAACCCACCAATTTCAGTGTTTACTTTATCTACAGTCATTGCTCGAAGAAGGCAGAATGCTTTTGATGAAATGGTATGTGCCATTTGTCAATTATTTAGGCGCTTCAGTTGATAATATGTTGTGCATCAAAAGAAGAATTGTTTTATGTCCAAGCATTGCACTTCCTAAGGTTTCGCTTGAGACTTCCAACAGCTTTAACTTTGTGGCAAACGTTTCAACATTACACATTTATCAGCTGATCACAAATTAACAAATGCTTACAACTCTGACACTGTTAGATTTTAGAAGCACTGCAACGAAATATGCGGAGTGACATGTACAGTGAGGGAAAAAAAATATTTGATCCCCTGCTGATAATGTACGTTTGCCCACTGATAAAGAAATGATCAGTCTATAATTTTAATGGTAGATTTATTTGAACAGTGAGAGACAGAATAACAACAAAAATCCAGAAAAACGCATGTTAAAAATGTTATGAATTAATTTGCATTTTAATGAGGGAAATAAGTATTTGACCCCTCTGCAAAACATGACTTAGTACTTGGTGGCAAAACCCTTGTTGGAAATCACACAGGTCAGACGTTTCTTGTAGTTGGCCACCAGGTTTGCACACATCTCAGGAGGGATTTTGTCCCACTCCTCTTTGCAGATCTTCTCCAAGTCATTAAGGTTTCGAGGCTGACGTTTGGAAACTCGAACCTTCAGCTCCCTCCACAGATTTTCTATGAGATTAAGGTCTGGAGACTGGCTAGGCCACTCCAGGACCTTAATGTGCTTCTTCTTGAGCCACTCCTTTGTTGCCTTGGCCGTGTGTTTTGGGTCATTGTCATGCTGGACATCCATCCACGACCTATTTTCAATGCCCTGGCTGAGGGAAGGAGGTTCTCACCCAAGATTTGACGGTACATGGTCCCGTCCATCGTCCCTTTGATGCGGTGAAGTTGTCCGGTCCCCTTATCAGAAAAAACACCCCCAAAGCATAATGTTTCCACCTCCATGTTTGACGGTGGGGATGGTGTTCTTGGGGTCATAGGCAGCATTCCCCTCCTCCTCCAAACACGGCAAGTTGAGATGATACCAAAGAGCTCCATTTTGGTCTCATCCCACCACAACACTTTCACCCAATTGTCCTCTGAATCATTCAGATCTTCATTGGCAAACTTCAGACGGGCATGTATATGTGCTTTCTTGAGCAGGGGGACCTTGCAGGCGCTGCAGGATTTCAGTCCTTCACGGTGTAGTGTGTTACCAATTGTTTTCTTGGTGACTATGGTCCCAGCTGCCTTGAGATCATTGACAAGATCTTCCCGTGTAGTTCTGGGCTGATTCCTCACCGTTCTCATGATCACTGCAACTCCACGAGGTAAGATCTTGCATGGAGCCCCAGGCCGAGGGAGATTGAAGTTCTTTTGTGTTTCTTCCGTTTGCGAATAATCGCACCAACTGTTGTCACCTTATCACCAAGCTGCTTGGCAATGGTCTTGTAGCCCATTCCAGCCTTGTGTAGGTCTACAATCTTGTCCCTGACATCCTTGGGGAGCTCTTTGGTCTTGGCCATGGTGGTGAGTTTGGAATCTGATTGATTGATTGCTTCTGTGGACAGGTGCTTTTTATACAGGTAACAAGCTGATATTAGGAGAACTCCCTTTAAAAGTGTGCTCCTAATCTCAGCTCGTTACCTGTATAAACGACACCTGAGAGCCAGAAATCTTTCTGATTGAGAGGGGGTCAAATACTTATTTCCCTCATTAAAATGCAAATCAATTCATAACATTTTTGATATGCGTTTTTCTGGATTTTGTTGTTGTTATTCTGTCTCTCACTGTTCAAATAAACCTACCATTAAAATTATAGACTGATAATTTCTTTGTCAATGGGCAAACATACAAAATCAGCAGGGGATCAAATACTTTTTTCCCTCTGTACATAGCTTTACTGGACAAAAAGAGGAATCACAGTTGAAAAATAAAATTAAGTGTCGGCAATTTAAGTGCAACAATCAAGGGCAAAAACACATGTAAGCACCATAGAAGCATTTTTTTTTACAAAATAATATATGATCATAGTATGAAAAAATAAGAATATAAAAAAATAAGAACAGGTTTTACCCTTACTGGCAATAAAACAGGTGTTAAGATGTTCAAACACAAAATAGAAACCTTTAGCAAGGAATCAAGTTCACACTAACCACACACAGTACTTGTGGTGACCATGCAAAACAAACATGCTCTGATTATATAATTATATATGCATTGTCTTTGAAACTGATTGGCTTACACCAGAGACAGTGTTCTTTAGGGCCCAGACTCACCAGTGTCAGACTAGATAACCTCAAAGAGCGAACAGCACAAAGACAATGCCACCAACAGAACATTTATAGCTCGGGGTGAGCAGCTACAAAATGGGACCTTTTTTGCCAGTATGAAAGTATGATCAAGTGCCATTGTAAAGGAAGCCTTTCAGACTTGTCACATTTCCATCTTTTACGTGGGTCATTTCTGCGTCCACTGTCGACGGTCCGACTGAGGCTCTGTCTGAGGTCAGCGGTGAGGTTTTGCTTTGAATTTGGGTTCGTGTTGGGACAACTCTTGTCGGGTAAATTAGCTGCCTATAAAGCCAGCGTCGTCCATTCTACCCAAAAAGCTTAGAACCACACGTGCGGTAAACTTGGTAACGGCATTTATGAGTCCATGCCGATATTTCCCAGCGTAGGGAAAACTCATCCGATTTTCAAGCACCCAATAAAATAATGCGAAGGAGCCACGATGTGATAACGAACACGAGATGATACGGCGAATTTATGAAATAAAAGCAGCGACTCCCCACCCCCCCCCATCACTGCTCACAATCTACAAATCAGTGCATTATCCAAAACGAAGTCGCGTGCCAGCCAGCGAGCGAAAGTGTCACTGAGGACCAGGGGGGTGGGGAAGTGTAGGAGCCCTCAGCGTTATCGCCACAGGCTAGACGCTATTACGTCTCAGGGCCTTTGCAAAACGGGGTCGCCACCCTGCTTGGGTTTTACGCTTGACCGCAGACTATAATCGCCTTGATCGGGAAAATGTAACGCTCGGAATTGCCACCCAAAGAGAGCTTAGATTTTCTGCGAATGGGGAGGGGGTTAGAGAGAGCAGACGCAGACACGCCACTGAAAACCGAATGAGCCACCTACCACCCACAACATAAATTACCACTCTCAACGATTTTTTTTTTAATCTACGGTACTTGAATAACCACATGTGATACTACTTATTCCACTACATATAAGCCGTTATGAAACCGCATTACAAGTGCAAGAGCAATTTAAGCATTACGGGTTATTTTAATATTGTAATTAGAAAAGAAACATCAACATGTCTCCTTTGAAAATCATGAGGTAATTTTTTTACATCTCATAAATAAATGCAAAAAATTGTAATGTATTGCTATACAGCAGTTGTAATACTAATCTAAGTGCTACAGACTATATATTTTCTTTTAAAACAAACTAATTACGTAATATCATAACATTAAAAGCCACATAATTTATCCCCATGTCTTTGGCAGTTTATGAAGCTTGGCCAAAACCCAAAGATTACATTCATACACCAACACAATTTGTCATTAATCAACTGCACGTAAAAACGCATCTGAAAAAAATAAACACACAGCTATACCACGAGACGATCGTGTGCCACTTTTGAGCAGATGGTTTAAACTAATCAACTATTAGTCATCCACTACTTAGTCAAGATTCATGATCTCCAGACACACTTAAGATATCGAATGCGCCGCAGCAGTCATTTCGAGTCTAGTTAGTGCGCGTCTTTCAGGGACTGAGATGGTGACGGCGTGCCACGCATGTAAACAAACAGGCCCTCTCCTCTTCTTCTCTGGCTCTAATTAGCCTCGCAGAGTTGCCATTCTCCTGCCCCTCAAAGGTGGCAATGAATAACACTGCCAGAAAGGAGAACATCTGAATTGCTCAGCCACTGGTCGGGTGGGAGGGGGTGGAGGTTACACCCTCCGTGTGTGCCGTGGACGCTTAAGTGCATCACAACATCCTGCGAGATCCCAATACACTCCACAGTACGTAACATCACTTTATCATTTGGTTAATATGTTCATATTTGCCCTCTTTAACTCTCAACAGCTACAAAGTGTAGGAGACTGCAACGATTATCCTTGGTAGAGTACAGTAAATACCACTTAGCCGATCAAAACAAGCCGAAGGGAAGCTTTCACCAAAGCATACCCCCCCCACCCCAGCCGCACAGACTGCGTGTGTGTGGGGGGGGGTTCCACGTGGAGATCAAAGTTGAATATCTATATTCGGCTGGCCTTTACTCTTCTCGGTGCGCCTGCCTTCTCTCGGGCACTCGACCCCACCGACTGAAATCACTTCCACTCCCATCTCAGCAGAAAGGCATGGAAGCAAAGTGGCTCATGTATCATTGTACATGCTTCATCATCAAGATATGATATTTGTTTGCAAGTAAAAATGGGTCGCACAGCCATCAATAATTTCCATCACTTGCATGCAGGTGCTGGGGATGTTTGGTGGCCAGCATACTCAGGAAGTCCGTTTGCACCATTTGCAGGAAATTCCTGTTTGGCGAGCACAGAAATTTTTTGTTCGTCCACACAGGACGTGCTGTGCTAGTGCTTTCGGTCTGACCTTAAGCTGAACTTTTGCTTCCACGTACAGTACCGTATATATACACAAGCTGTCACCAAATTACTACAATGGTTGAAATAGAAATGTAGCGATTGCAGTTCACATGGGTGCCACAGGAGCGAGACGTTAACTACCTCACCTGGTATGCAGGATGTCGTGGGTTCTACCCCGACCCTGACCGCTGTGTTTTTTTGGGTTTGCATATTCTCCTCGTCGATTTTTATCCGAGGTTTCCCTCCAAAATGTAGAAACATACGTTTACAGTTATTCTTTGGGTTTTTCGGGAGAGCCACGTAGATAGGTTCAAAGAAAATAACAAAAAAAACTACGACGTTTCGATCGCAACGCAAGCTGGTCGTCATCAGGCCGAAGAAGAGAGGAAAGCTGCTGAGGCAGACTGTTTTAAAGGTTTGAAATGGGTGCAGCCCAAGGGTCATAAACGAAGTGGGCGGGAGAGAAATGAGCATGCAATGTAAGATCGCAGAGCCGCATCCACGTCGGCGCACGAGGTGGCCGAGAAATTTTACCTGTTGATGTAAAATCAGAGAGCCGCATATAACGAGCATCACAGCCACCTCTCGTGCGCCGACGTGGCTGCGGCTGCGCGATCTTTGGTCCACATTAACAGAGCCACCCCTCTGCACGCTCGTTGTGGAGGTCGCCCTCCAATCTGCCATTAACACGCTAATCTCTCACATTAATATCAATATCCCCGCCCACTTGGTTTAGGACCCTTGGGCTACACCCATTTGAAACCTTTAAAGCAGCCTGCCTCAGCAGCTTTACCCTCTTTTTTTCAGCCTGATGACGACCGCTTGCGTTGCGATCGAAACGTCGTAGTTTGTTATTTTTGTTATTTTCTTTGAACCCAGCTACGAAAGACCCAAATAATATGAATTCCTGCAGTCACGAAAGCTTTAAGTCAAGATTTATACGTTTACAGTTTTTGGCTGCTATAAATGTCCACATAAGCCAGTTTGTTGAGCTATCATTTGCGGCCAGGTCGCTTCTGAAAATAAAAACTTTGTAGCTCAGTGGGCCTTAACTGGTAGGGAACATGGGAAAAGATTTCCTCCACCATCAAAATCCAACGCATTCAGCATCCAGGAGCCAAGCTGAACTGCGTGACAAATGACACAGTAGTTCGAGGGACCAGGGGTGATCTGCAAATGTAATTCACTTATCCATGGGAAAAAAAACCCACGGATAGTAGACAGCATGGAGCTAATTGGAGTCGAAGGTAATAGGATTACATATAATAGTTATCTTGTAGTTAAATCTTTGGTAATGCCTGGTAAACGTCATATGAATATATAGGAATGCGTGCCCCAAAAAAGCACTGAACATGATGAAAAAACGGTACGAATACTACAACTGCACACTGCGCAACAAAAAAAGACCACAGCAGCTTTATCTTACAACAAAGCAAGCGTTGCCGGTTTATCATTGGTTGATGACGCGGGCGCCACTCTTTACTGCGATGTGAAACACAGCGCCAGAATTAGCTTAAGATAAAGATTAGTGAAAGCGCAGATTGCAATGAACATGAAAAAAACACACAATACAGTAACACACACGGCACGTTTAATCCAGTCTGATAGGTACTGCTCTCAACACATGCGAATGTGAATTACGGAGCACCCAGTACTATACCGCAAGAGCAACTCAAACAAAAGCCTGCTTTCTTTTTACATTCTTGAGGGCTCCCTGGGAGATTGTGGTTGCATTGTCCGTTTGGTTGTTACGTTGTGTTAAACTTGCTGAAATTACATTGTTCCGCAGATGGTTACCGACTGCAGGAAATCTGAACATTTTCCAGGTTAAAAGAATGGGAGGAGCACTCGATCCTAATAATAAACCATTCTTGGCATGGATCATGTTGCTCGTGCCAAGAATGTACAAACTTGTGGGAAAATTAAATGAAGGAACAGACCTTTGGCCCCATATATATAACAAAGTTAATAACTTAAGGCGCGTTTAGGATGTACTGTATTTTTTAAACGTTTAAACAAGTTTATATGAAAATCAATGTTCACAAAACTCACATTTATGTATGTTGAACTTCTTTCACACCCAACGCAGCGAATCGTGCCAATCGGAGGTGCGTGTCAAGGACAACCAAATGAAGACAAAATCAGTTCTAAAGAAAATAGTTTTCAATCGAGATTTAAAAGTACATAGCTCCAGTGGTTTCCTAATATCGAAAGGACGAGCGTTCCTGAAGGCCGCAGAAGAGCATCTTCAAGCGCACAATCCAGTGACCATCTTTGTTATCCTATGGATATTACGTTTACCAAACTACCCACAAAACTTGTACAAGCCATTTAGAACACGTTTTTGTGATTTATATCACATGTTTCTTAAATGTTTCTCTTTAGAAAGAAACAACAATAAATTGAATTTCTCATGTGGAAGTCCGTTAAAATATTTACACAGCAGAGTTTGGATCTTCAAAACAGCAGGCAACCGCAAAGCTAACAATGTATCGAACATTTAAATGACCCAGAATGTCTTCCATGTTTCCTGGGTAAAGTATCAGCATTCACACTACCTTCTCAGACAAAGTAATAATTCTGAACTAAGTCACTGCAATTCTTATTGCTGCTGTTTCTGTGTACTTATGAAGGAACTTGAGTGGTATAATTACCAAGACCAACAGCAGTTCCTGCCAGTGAAGCAATGGCATTGACTCCAGAATTAAATGGGACAACAATCTGCCAAAATAATTTGCCAACCACAAACATGCTATTCTTACTGTAATATGTGATTTTAACCTGGGCGGGATTTGTGATGCCTTTCTTAGAATCGCACTGCTGTATTAGAACCCATCTTCCTTGTGTGCACCATTCCCAGATAAATCTGGAATATATTTGCGTGGGTTTTAAAGGACGCTTCGCTATTACATTTATCAGAGGCCAACAACAAAGCTCGTTCACCAATCAACAAGAAGCATTACGAGTGGACTGCGCTGGAATAGCTCCTTCATGGTCTGTGTTCAGACTGGGTGCCTGATCACCCTCACCTGTGGACAAGCAAGACAATTGGTTCATGTTCAAATTTGTACTTCTCAACAGGCCAATACTCCCGCAATCCCTCCAAGCTTAGTAACGGCATGTAATGAATTGTCTGTTGGCCATATATCTGTGTGTAATTTCAAAGGGGTTTAAAATGCAAATGACGAATGAGAGGAGCCTAAACATTGCAAGCTGTTGTAATTGTTGCCTAAACTCCTTTGCGGATAAGGGTTGGCCACATGGGAAGCAGCGGGCAAGTTGTTGTGTGAAAATGAAATTCTGTTTGTTAAGCAGGAAAACATGCGCATGGTTTATACATGAGAATCAGTATGCATGGCAAACGTGATACAATGATGAACCGTGAAACGCTGAGGGAAAAAAAAACGCTGGACCATCTGCAGCTTACTCACCCTTTCTGGGAATGTAATGCCACAGAATTAGAATATCTGTGGGATGGCATTGAAAATGTATGGCGGTGCCTAGGGCATGCTCAGCATCAACATACACCACACAGTTAAGTATCTAATTATTTTCAAAGCGCAACAATGCACAAAAAGGGGTAATTGCCAATTTAACAATGGGATCTCAAGAGTCTACAAGAGCACAGCCCTGATTTGGTCCTGCCAGTGCCCTGCCATGCAGAATTGCAATACCAGGGGATGCAAATGCATGTGAAAACACAACTAACCTTTAGGTTCCTTGTCTACGCTACCTTGTGCTGAATAGTGCTTTACTTAAGCTATTATTGAACAAAGTATGACTTTTATTAAACCTGATGTATATGTAAAAATAAAAGTTATTTGTCAACCCACAGCTAGTTGATGGCCTCCCCACAACAACACCGTGCCAGTCCGTGTGCAATGGTGAAAGGGAGTGGTCACGACTGAGAATAGGTTTTCCCCTTTTTTATGGCAACAAAACAGGTGTTAAGATTTCGATTTAAAGCTTTCGTGACTGCAATGATTCATCTTCTTTGGTTCTTTCGGTAAAGTCACGTATAATGAGAATAGAATAATAAATTGATAAAATAACACAATAATATTCTCTATTTTATCAATTTATTATTTTATTCTCATTCTACGTGACTTTACCGAAAGAACCAAAGAAGAGTGTTAAAATGTCAAAACCAAACTAAAACCTTTTACAAGGAATCATCTTAACACCTGTTTTGTTACCAGAAAAACGGGGAAACCATATTCTCATATTTTGGTACTGGCAAAGGAGGTCCCCCATGATGTAGCTGTTCACCCCGAGCTCTCATTACTCTGATAGTGAATTGTCTTTGTGCTGTATGCCTTTAGGCGTCCTCTGGTCTGACACCGCTTGAGACTAGGCTCGAAAGAAAGCTGTCTCTGGTGTGGACCAATCAGTTTCAAAGACAATGCATATATTATCAGTGTGTTTTTTTGGCATTCTGACCACAAGTATTGTGGTTAATGCACACATGATTCCTTGTAAAAGGTTTCAGTTTGGTGTTTTAACATCTTAATACCTATTCATATTCTTAGTTTTTTCGGTAAAGTCACGTTGAAGAGAAACAACAAAATAATAAAATATATATAAAATATATATAAAACTAAGAATATGAATTACTGCAGTCACGAAAGCTTTAAATCAAAATCTTAATACCTGTTTTGTTGCCAGAAAAAAAGGGAAAACCTATTCTCGTATTTTGGTATTGGCAAAGGAGGTCCCATGATGGTCACGACTGGTTAAGATATGAGCTGTGGCTGGGAATCGAACATAAGTTGCCAGGTTTTAAGCGCGGTGCTCGAACCAACTGCACCACCGCTCCATAACAACAGATGCACATTATGTGTTGTACAAACATTCTTCAATGCCATCACAGCACACTGCAAAAGATGGGGGAAGATTTCAATGTAATAATTTACCAACAAACCCGTAAACCCCAGCTTGAATAAAAAACGCACTAATAATTTTTTTTGACATTTACGCCACCCAAAACACTATGGAAGAAAATACATATCACAAACGAAACAACTGCTGACCTATATTTAGTGTGTTTTGTATTGCACTGTACTGTGTAGTTATGTACAGAAGGTTCAGGTGCGTTGACATCCTCTGAACAAGTTGTAAACACAAAAGCAAGCGAGGCAAACAAATCAACGGACGCCAAAAAAAAGCAAAGGAGGTTAAAAAAAAAACCAGCGGAAACGGAGAGCAAAACACAAAAACACCAAAATAATTAGAAAGACAAAACATCTGCGGAATAGAGGGCAAAGAGATAAAACTACATTAGCAGAGAGAGCTGGAGCACAGACGGCAACAAATGATGCTGCCGCCTGCTGTGCGCGTGTGCTTGCACTGCAGCCCCTTTGGCGTGATGTTAACAACCTCGCTTGGTACGAGGCCATGAATTCGATCCCGAGCCTGGCGCCTGTATATTTGGAGTTTGCATGTCTCTCTCCCCGTGGATTTTTATCCGAGCCCTCCAGAATAATGCGTTTAAAAGACCCCCGGGGGCCGGCAACAGGACACGCTGGCGGGACTATGCCGCTCATCTGGCCTGGTAACGCCTGGGAATTCCCCCAAGAAAAGCTCAAGTCTGTCACAAGCGAAAGGGAGGTCTGGACCTACCTACTCAACATGCTGCCCGACGCGACCCTCACCAGGACACGCGGACTGATAAACGAAGGAACGTTCAGAGTATTTGGCTGGTATACATTTCCACGTCATAAGCCAATTCGTAGGGCTATCATTTGTGGCCAGGTTCGTTTCTTGCAACAACAAAAAAGCCACATAGCTCAGTGGGCCTTACCTGGTAAAATAAAGTTTTAGTTTAAGTCTGTGCCCTCGGCGGCGGCCCATTATTTAATTATTTTCACGTAGAAAGCCGGGGTGGTTTAACTGAATTTAAAGATGCTGTGATGTGCCGTCAGCTGACATGTGTGGCACAGAAAATCCTCTGGGCTGTCTTCTGACCTCACAAGGGTGTTTATCAGTCGACAATATCCAGCTTGTACACATTCCCGCCACAAGAGTTACAACTTGAATAAGACATCCCGAGTTATCTTCCGAAACGATCTGTGTATACAAGCACTTTAGACTGCACATTAGACGGCAGTCAAGAGGTTTGCACACCATTATCTGCATCAATGATTGGCATGCGAGGCACTCCCAAAGAGGAATGCACATCCATAAGTCCCCTACATAATGAATCGGTAAATCCGTCACCAATAAATGCGCTGATAAAAAAGCAGTCAAGACAACTCAATAATCAATATCGGCGGGCACGGCACGCCATATTGGTGGACATGAAACACATTAAGATACGATGGATTAATGCTCCTACACTGAATACAGTCGTGACGATTCCTTGCGTAATTTATTTAGAACCACAATGCACACAGCTGGTTTAGCGCACACGTAAACTTCAATCACACGGTCGCCTCCTGGGGAGGAGGTCACGGAGTACACAAACCCCCCCACCCCCCACCAAAACGTCGCAAACATTGTTCCCTCCACGTTAAAGTCTTATTTTTTTTGTTTATTCCAAGCACGGAAGTGAATTAATTATACCCTACATAATTTAATCCGTATGGACCGTGCATTTTAATTGCGGTACACGACAAGGTCACTATCGGTGATACTTTATTTACGCGAGGGGGGGAAAAAAACCCAACAAAGGCCAATAAAAGTGTTGGCGATATAATTAGAATTGGGGACTTAACGCAATTAACATGTTCAGCCCCGCTTAGAATATGTAGCAACAGCCGCTAATTAATGTTAATTGGCTCGCTGCGTGCATTCAAGGTCCAGATGTTTGTGCTTCCAAGGGCTTTTATCCCAGAGACAAACTCCCCCACCACCCCACGAAGAGACGACGACGATCCATGGCAACCCAAAGTCCACCGCGTGCCTCTCTCTCTCAGCTTTTGCAACAACAACAACAAAACACCAAACAAGAGCCAGCCACGGGTGTGGGTGGCAATGTGAAGATGCCTCGGATCGTTTTAAGAACGTCCAAGGCTGTCCTGGGTTTCCTTATCGGATTAGTTGTGTACAGAAGAATAAAATCGAAGCACAGCAGCGTGGGTGACAATGTTTTAACGTATTGGCGCGATGGCTATGTCTCATTGACCCACGAGGAGCAACTAATGTTAGTTATTATTTTTTTGCCAAATAAACAAACGCTTGGCCAAGAAGTTATCAGCCACGGGAATGTTGTTTTTGTTACTTGAGAGCGCAGAATAGAAACGCAACGTAGATGGAACGTTACGGTTTTTGGCGTCTCGGCATAAGACCCCCCCCCCCCCGGGAACTACAGAGTAGTCACAAGCATCGCAAAGTTGCCGCCTTTAATTTCCGTGGACAGACGTCCAGAACTTCGGCACTAACTTAACGGTACGCTCTTTTTTGTTGTTGCGCGATCCCAAAAAAAAAACCGTCCGAGCCGTGGGCACAAGACACCAACAAACATCATCCCGTGTGTTTGTTGCCTTCTTTGTGAACAACACCGAGTGAGTGGCTAGGGCCGTGAGCAAGCACCCGAGGGGTCAACACCAACAGCAGCAGTCACACTGCACACGTGCGTAAATCGACTGAAAAATGCAACTTTGTGGAAAACGCGACTTACAAAACGCCACACAAAAAAAAAACCTTTTGGGTGGGTACACGTGGGCCATTGCATACACGACAGAATCGTGGGCGCGGTGATGCGGGTTTATAAATCATTCTCATCGTGGGCTATTGTTTATCTGTTGAGTCGCGACTCGTAGAGGAGGTTTCGACGTCGTTTGGTTGAGAGAGCAAGGAGGCGTGCTCTCTTCCATCCACCTCGTCGTTAGGGTATTCTCCGTGGGTTATAAGCCGGTTACGGGGAAAAAAAAGTCTCGCTCGCCTCCAAACTTATGCCCTGTGTCAATAAGTTATATAAAAAACAAAGATCCCCCGTGTAGCCTTAACTGACTGTAGGGGCAAGTGCTGTTAGCGAGCACCTATGAAGGCCGGAACGGTACACGAGGGGGTGGGTGGCCAGCACCACGCCCGACCGCCTTTGTGTCCCAAGTGGCAATGTTTACTACACACCGCACCAGGTACTCATTTGAGGCTGAGTCGACCTAGGGGAGGTCCGGGACCGGTTCGGATAATCGTCACCGGTGGTGTTGGCCGTGAGCGTGAATCGAACCCGGGTCGCCAGGTTCGTAGCGCAGCGTAGCGCTGACCGCTACACAAGTTACACAACTCATCTGATCACACGCATCTACTGCCGAATTATAATTTTTTTTAAAAAGTACCTACCGGATTGTAAGACGCAACTAATCAGATTCTAAGACGCACTTCCATCCTAAACATGTTTTTTTTTATTGAAACACATGGGAGATGCCGGTATGGCTGAACAACACCCTCCACACGAGAGTGAGTGTGTGTGTACCACGACTACATTACGTGCCACCGTCCTTGCTGTTTGCTCTACACCGAGCGCACTGCTTTGAAGTGCATCCACACTCCCCTCCACGACCCACACTTTCGTCTCACACTTTAAAAAAAAGATTCGCACAGCGGAGCAGAAAAGACAAGCTTTGAACTTCTTTGAGAGGTCTACTATACAGGGTTATCCATTTGTAGATTGCCCACCCACCCACTCACCCACCACGCTTACGGATAAATTAAAGAGGCAAATACCGATCCCATTTGAAAGCCTCTCGTCGGTAACGTCTCCCACCAATGTTCGAGACGCAACAAACTCCGGATCGCTCACGGTTGTACAACCTCTGCAGCAGAGACATGACGGGAAAACGTCATCGCGTTCACAACACTCAATCGTCTCGCTGGAGAGATGGGAAAGCGGGGGGTGGGGGGGGGGGTCATTGACATCGGTGCGGTATCCACAAGTGGATCAACCTCGTAGTTGGATGGGGGGGGGGGGATCGAGGGATGGGGGGGGGGGATCGAGGGATGGGGGGGGGATCGAGGGACGGGGGGGGGATCGAGGGACGGGGGGGGGGATCGAGGGACGGGGGGGGGGATCGAGGGACGGGGGGGGGGGATCGAGGGATGGGGGGGGGTCGAGGGATGGGGGGGATCGAGGGATGGGGGGGATCGAGGGATGGGGGGGCGGATCGAGGGATGGGGGGGGATCGAGGGGCGGGGATCGAGGGATGGGGGGGGGGATCGAGGGGGGGGATCGAGGGGCGGGGGGGAGAGCCCGGACTCTAAGATCGCGAATGGCGAGGGCGCTGGGAAATCCACGTGCTGCTGGCTGCTGCTGCTGCACGCGCGCCACGCAAAGTCGACACGGCCTGTCGAGAGGCAACATCGACGGCACGACCACTAAACACGGGTGGTGTGGCAGGTAGGGGGGGTGGTGTGGCAGGGGGGGGTGGTGTGGCAGGGGGGGGGGGTGGTGTGGCAGGGGGGGTGGTGTGGCAGGGGGGGTGGTGTGGCAGGGGGGGGGATAAACCACGCGCGGCCGTCTTTGTCTCCCCCGCCGATGCTGCTGTTGTACACACGCGGCACCGCAGGAACGATGTCAGGGTTGATACAAAGACAAAGATCGACCCCCGCCTACCCCCACACTCGCGTAGCCCGCGACAAACTTGTTGGGGGCACGTGCTGTTCGCGAACACCTCTGAAGGCCGACGCGGCGCACGAGGGCTTGGGGCGAGGCAGGAAAACGCGACGAGCGGCCGCCTTTGTCTTCCTTCCCAATGTCCATTGTGCAACACTCCCGCACGAGGCGACGACGATTCAAGGCCGATTGACGCGCGAGCACAACACACACGTACACACTCTCACAAGCACACACACACGTACACACTCTCACAAGCACACACACACACGTACACACTCTCACAAGCACACACACACACGTACACACTCTCACAAGCACACACACACACGTACACACTCTCACAAGCACACACACACACGTACACACAAGCACACACACACACGTACACACTCTCACAAGCACACACACACACACGTACACACTCTCACAAGCACACACACACACGTACACACAAGCACACACACACACGTACACACTCTCACAAGCACACACACACACGTACACACTCTCACAAGCACACACACACACGTACACACTCTCACAAGCACACACACACACGTACACACTCTCACAAGCACACACACACACGTACACACTCTCACAAGCACACACACACACGTACACACTCTCACAAGCACACACACACACGTACACACTCTCACAAGCACACACACACACGTACACACTCTCACAAGCAAACTCACACACCTACACACTCTCACAAGCACACACACACACGTACACACTCTCACAAGCACACTCACACGTACACACTCTCACAAGCCACACACACACACGTACACACAAGCACACACACGTACACACTCTCACAAGCACACACACGTACACACAAGCACACACACAAGCACACACACGTACACACAAGCACACACACGAGTACACACTCTCACAAGCACACACACACGTACACACTCTCACAAGCACACACACGTACACACAAGCACACACACACAAGCACACACTCACAAGCACTCACAAGAACACACAAGCACACACACAAACACACACACAAACACACACACAAGCACACACACAAGCACACACACACAAGTACACACACGTACTGACTGCACTTAGAAGGGTCGCCGGGCAGACGATGGAGGAGGGAGCCGGGTAGCTGCGTCGCCTCTCGCCATGGACCGCGCGGCGCTCACTGAGCCGGGGTCCTTCCCGGCCTCGGGAGCGGTGACGCCGCCCCCCCCCCCCCGGGGTCCGGGAGGGCACTCGGAGACCGCCTCCCTCCCACTCTCCCCACCCTTCCCCCCACTCTCCCACCCTCTCCCCCCACTCTCCCCCACCCATCCCCCACTCTCCCCACCCTTCCCCCCACTCTCCCCACCCTTCCCCCCACTCTCCTCCCCACCCTTCCCCCCACTCTCCTCCCCACCCTTCCCCCCACCCTACCCCCCACTCTCCCCACCCTTCCCCCCACTCTCCCCACCCTTCCCCCCACTCTCCCCACCCTTCCCCCCACCCTTCCCCCCACTCTCCCCACCCTTCCCCCCACTCTCCCTACCCTTCCCCCCACTCTCCCCACCCTTCCCCCCACTCTCCCCACCCTTCCCCCCACTCTCCTCACCCTTCCCCCCACTCTCCCCACCCTTCCCCCCACCCTTCCCCCCACTCTCCCACCCTTCCCCCCACTCTCCCCACCCTTCCCCCCACTCTCCCCACCCTTCCCCCCACTCTCCCCACCCTTCCCCCCACTCTCCCCACCCTCCCCCTCACTCTCCCCACCCTTCCCCCCACCCTTCCCCCCACTCTTCCCCCCACTCTCCCCACCCTTCCCCCCACTCTCCCCACCCTTCCCACTCCCCTCCACCCCCCACTCCACCGTATTCTCGGGGTTTTAAGACGCTCCGGAAAGTGAGAAGCAACCCCAAAGATCTCACCCATCCTCCCCCCCACCCCCAACACACATTCAAGACTCCTGCCGTCACTGTCTGCTGCCTGCATTTTTACTTTATTTATTTTGGGACTAAACTTTTGTCATCTCTTAAAAATAAAGGGATCGGAAGCCGGTTGGAGAAGTTTCGATGAAGCCACAACATTAGCTAGCGTGGTGAACATTGTTATATATTCTTTTATACCGAGAACAAAGCTCATAGGGGAGTAGTAACATCGACCATGGTACCGGCTTCCTTCTGGCCAGAACGAGCCATTAACTCGACTTGTATGCCGACATTTACTCGAGAAGGTGAACTTTCTTATCTTGAGATGTACATAAAGACAAAGGCCCCCCCCCCAGGTATATCCGACGCAAAGTTTATTGGAGCAAGTTCTATTCGCGAGTAGCCACCGATGAAGACCGACACAGCACACAAAGGGGGGGGTGGGGAGGGGGCACATCACCACCACGCCCTGTCGCCTTTGTCTGCCCAGTGGCGATGTTTACACAACGCGCCAGGTACTCATTTGTGGCTTTTGTCGAACTCGGCGAGGCCCAGGACCGGTGGGAATTGTCGACACTTATTCGGTCGTGAGCAGAAATGTTTTCCTAACTCGGGTTGCCCGGGGTTCGTAGGGCAGTGGACTGCTGACTTCACCACTGCACTGGCACTTCCGACAAAGGCGAGACAAATAATTACACTATGTAAGGGGGCGTCCATAAATGACGTCACGCACCTATGGGGTGGGGTCAGACATTTGTGACGATGTGTGACGAGGGAGGGGGGGGGTTGAGAAATGTGACGTTACATCAAAATGCGCAACTATAAATATAGGCAACACGTTCTACTTAATTAAATATACTTTTTAATAAATGTTTTCTCCTACAACATCAGAGTGCAGCGTCACATTCAATACGCACTACAATGGCAATAGTTTAAAGCGATTTGAAGTATGTTTTATTTGGGGGGGGGGGGGCAGAGCTTTGTGACGTCATATTTGAGGGGGGGTCTGACTTTTTGTGACGCCGTGTGACGAGGGGGGGGGGTCAAAAATCGTCAAAAATCGCGTGACGTCATTTATGGACGGCCCCGAAAACAATTTTTGCTCCTGGGTACAAAGTGTTATTTTTTATTGCTTATGCCTAAAAAGTATAGAAAATGGTTATTATTCCACACAAATGTTGCTTTTGTGACCAGGCCTTTATGTGAACGAAAGACACAAATGCATATGTTTTCTCATTGAAAATAGGTAAATTTTAAAATATCACTGTCCTAACCATACTCTTTGGTTATTTCGGTAAAGTCACGGAGGTAGAGGGAAAACTCTCTCTCCCATCTGAAGACGATTGCTTGCGTGGCGATCGATACTTCGTGATCTATTATTTTTTCTACCTACGTGACTTTACCGAAAGAACCAAAGAGTATGGATTCCTGCTGTCACGAAAGCTTCAAATCAAGAATAATAGCCGTTTTTGAGGCATAAGCAATTTGGAAATAACACTTACTACCCAGGAACAGAATTTTTTTGTGACACAGTGTTATTAATGGAGTGGATTATTAACTTTGCTTTTGTGTCCTGGTCACAAAAGCAAAGTTTGTGGGGAAATAATAGCCATTTGATGTACTTTTGAGGCATAAGTAATTAGGAAATAACACTTACTACCCAGGAACAGAAATGTTTTGTGACACAGTGTTATTAATAGAGTGGATTATGAACTTTGCTTTTGTGTCCTGGTCACAAAAGCAAAGTTTGTGGGGAAAAATAATAGCCCTTTGATGTACTTTTGAGGCATAAGCAATTCGGAAATAACACTTACTACCCAGGAACAAAATGTGTTTTTTTTATATATATGTAAGTGTTATCATTCCCCTTACAGTCGTTACAGCGTTTTGGGGGGGGGGGGGCAAGTGCTGTTAGCGAGCACCATGTGAAGACAACACACAAGGGGGTGGATGGTCAGCAACATGCCCGTACACACACAAACACACACAGATGACCCCCCCCCCCCTATTAATGAGCTGTACAAACGACAGCCTGTCGGCCAATTACAGCCGCCTACTTATTTAATCCGACTCTTGGAATCGTTAAAACTTACCATTAAATACATCCCGCTGCGGCTGTGCGTTAAAATAGTAAAGTTCGCACACTAACGTGTGAAGCAAATTGACGTTCTTGGTTATGGTGCAGTGATCTTCCCTCGTCATTAGTGGGGATAGGCACGTGCTTCACGTACAGCTCCTCATGCAGCCACAGCCACGGCGATGATAGTGTGGTGCCACTCTTGGTTATTTGTGAGTTATGTTCACGATGTTACTGATGGTGGCGGTGTTGAGGATGATGATCACGATAATTGATGACAGACTGATTGATGGTGGTGATAAGCAATGGCAGAGCCAGGATTTTCAGGTAGAGGGCGGGCAACCCCTCCAGCAATGAAAAATGATAGAGGAGTTGTTAGTAAATAAGGAGTTGTTAGTAAGTAAGGACTTTTTATTCGACGCGTGTGCGGCGATGGCGCAGCCATCGATCGAAGGTCGAATTCGAACCGCGTTGTGTGATCGGCATCATGCTCGCTGAAGGTGATTGCCTTCAGGGAAGTCGTGTACTGAATACGCAACTGCGCACAATTCTGAGTCGCTTATAACTGCTTTGCCGTTTCTTATTGCAAATTATGGACTCAGCCTATTGTCCTATCATCTCATAGAGTCCCTGGCACATAATAATATGCTACACAGTGACAGTGGGGGTCGCAAAATGCCGATTTATTACTAATTAACCCAAATGATCCGATCGAAATTAGGGATTTCCGATCGAAATTAGGGATTTCCGATCAAAATTAGGGATTTTGATCGGATCATTGGGGGGGCACGTGCCACCCCACTGGCTCCGCCAGTGTTGATAGGGCTGATTATGGTGATAGGCATTGGCCGATACTCGACATTCATCGTCATTGGCTAACGATGATGGTGGCAGTACTGATAGAAGTGATGGAAATGGTGGTTGGTGAGGATAGCGACGATGATGATGGTTCATACGATAGTCGTGATGAGTGTTACGATAATAGTTGTAGTGTCGATGAGTATAGTAGAGCACTGTCGTGATGTCCACGCAATTCTCGCCAACTGGTTCATTACAGACACACCAATTATTGCTCTTTGCAATGAATTGTCCCCTTTAGAACCCCGCGACGTCACCTCGTGAAGCAGGGCTGGCCCCAACCGTAGCTCACGAGCCACGTGCACTCCCGGCAACTCGAGGGCAGCTTCATAGAAATTCAGCTCATTTGTAACGTTTCATTACGACTGCAAGTGAAACAGGTCAATTCTGCATTAGACGGGGGGGGGGGGGGGCGGCCCAAGGCACTCGCCCCGAGCAGCATAGACAGACGATGAGTACTCCCGGGGTGAGAGGTCGAATTTTGAAATTCAAATTCCACAGCCAACCAGGAGTGGCAAAGTTGGTGTTATAACTTGTGGCTCCCGACCATATGAAGACGTCATTATGCAGCTTGCGGGTTCAGCAAGTTTAGCCACCCCGTTTAATGAGCACCTATTTGTGCAAGTAGCCTTTGAATCCTCAGTTAATTGTGTTTTGCACAAAGCACATGGTACTAATTTTAGGCTGAGTCGACGTTAAGTAAGGCACAGTATAACTTCTATTCTTTGGTTCTTTCGGTGAAATCATGTAGATAGAAAAAATAATAATAAATCAAGTGAATAAAAATAAAATAATAATAAAAACACTAATGTAGACTGCAGCCTGGTACTTAATCGGAGTGAGCGTATTGGCAGTCTATAATGTAGACTGTAGCCTGATTCTTAACCTGAGTGAGTGCACTGGCAGTCTATAATGTAGACTTATTCTGGTTCTTTCAGTAATACAAATAAAGTAAGAATACAACTAAAAATAAAAACAAAAACCACGACGTTTCGATCGCAACACATGCGGTCGTCATCAGGAAAAGGGGGGTTAGCCTCTAGAGGCAAACTGTTTTAAAGGTTTAGAGAGGTTTAGATATAAAATAGAGATAGATCTCTAAACCTTTACAAACAGTTTGCCTTTAGAGGCTAACCCCCCTTTTCCTGATGACGACCGCATGTGTTGCGATCGAAACGTCGTGGTTTTTGTTTTTATTTTCTATTCTTATTTTAATTTTATTTTTATTACTGAAAGAACCAGAATAAGTGTACATTATAGACTGCCAGTGCGCTCATTCAGGTTAAGAACCAGGCTACAGTCTACATGATAGACTTCCAGTACGCTCACCGAGGTTAAGAACCAGGCTACAGTCTACATTGACTGCCAGTACACTCATCAAACTTAATAACCAGGCTACAGTCCACATTATAGATTGCCAGTACACTCACTCAGATTAAGAACCAAGCTATAGTCTACATTTGTGTTTTATTATTATTTTATTTTTATTCACTTCTTTTTTTAAATTATTTGTCTATCTACGTGACTTTACTGAAAGAACCAAAGAATATGAATTCCTGCAGTCACGAAAGTTTTAAGTCAAAAGTATAACTTCTGATAATACTTGATGCAGATTTTGTTCTCAACTGGAATTTACCCAGGTAGTTGGCATGGTAAAGTTGTGCATTGCACGAACCGTTGCACACAGTCTCACCACGCATACATAATTTGATGCAGACACTCATAGAGATACTGTAAAAGGCACGTATTCCTTGTGTAGCCTTTAACAGTCTGAGAAAGTGCTGTTGGAATGCACCAATTATGGTGAGAGCGCCTATGTATGCAGATAATGCAATGGTTGTTGACCAGAGTAAAATACTATGACAACTCTTGCAACAACTATTCACATGGTTGCAATTGGTCTGGACTAACCATCAATCCAAAGAAGGCAGTGCTCATGACACAAGGCGTGCCAACACCAGCAAAGTTTCACCTGCAGACACCAACCTCGAGGTTGTGCGCAGGTTTTGCTACCTCGTGTCAACCTGTATCACGTAAACTCATCTTTAGTTTATGACACTGACTCACGGATTTGGAAAGCGTCCATGGGGTTTCAGCCTACTGTGCAAGCGAGTCTGTGGTAATATAATTCTGGCACTGAATGCCATCTACCAGGCATGTGTACTATAAGTACCCTGCTGTATAGGTAAGTGAAACCTGGACCACCTACAGGAAACATGAGAAAAAGGCTCAACAGCTTCCACGGCCGCTGTAATCCCTAAATCCAAAAAGGCCGAAGGAGAGGATAAGGTTCCTGACACCAACTTGAGAAAGGAAAAGTTACCCAGTCTTGATAGCGTGCTCAAACAATGATGTCTCCGTTGGCTTTGTCACCTCCATTCGCATGGAAAGATGGATGACTTCCCATCATAGACCGTCTTTTTGGTGAACTCGAAAACGCTCCGAGACCACCGCCAGATCACATGGTTCATAGCACAGTGCAGTAACCACTGTGCCACCGTTACCCTCTCATCATACTGACATATATACTGCACAGGCATACAACAGACATGTAGGCATAAACACACAGACACACATAATAGAGCGCATATACTCATAATGATCTATGCACACAGGCACACGTACATTCCCATAGCCACGTACATACACACAGACACAAAGACTCACATACAGACACACAACGGTGGTACTGGCACATTGGGGGCCCTCAGCAGAAATTGTTTTAGGTTGCCCCATCTTCAATGTTTACACTCCTAGTGATTGTTGCGCTAAGTTTTTATTCACTGCAATCATCTTTCTCTCATGAAGGATGCAACGCCGTGTATTTAATGCCGAATGTATATGTTTAATGTTGATGTTTCAACACAAAGCTAAACAAGACACCCTGAGTGAGATGAAGAGGGATGTTAACTACCTCGCTTGGTATACAGGAGGTCGTGAGTTTGATCCCGACCCTGATGCCTGTACATTTGGAGTTGGCATGTTCTCCCTGTGGTCGCGTAGATTTTTCTCCAGGTCCTCTGGGTTTTTTTTCCCTCCATATTTAGAAACATGCGTTTAAGAGTATCTGGCTGATTTATATTACCACGTGATAAACCGCTTCGTTGAGCTATCAGCAGTGGTCAGGTCGCTTCTGAAAAAGAGATCTAGAGCTCAGTGAACCTTACCTGGTAAAATAAAAAAACACCGTAGTTTTCTCTAGCTTATAGCGAGATGAGAGAAATTAGGACAAAGATAGAGGTGCAATGAGAAGAGAGATTAACATATTTTGTGTTAACTAGCTTGGTATGTTTACAGTACTGGTACAGTATTTGTAGTAAAGCTGAGAGTTGGTGCAATCCCAATGTTTTCCATGAATCCGGGGTCCCTTGAGCTCTTTTGGAGCCCTAAGCGTTAGCTTGTATTGCTTTTGCCTGGCGCCGCCACTGCAGACACACATACAGACACAACGGTTATATAGACACACGTGGACTCATGAAGGCTGCAAATCCATACAGACACAAGCACATATGTACAGACATACTGTACATATACGTACACCCATACACATCTAATAGTTTTAAAGCAGATGCAAAGCTTCATATTCCAGTTGTAAAATGCGTAGACTATTGAGTTTACTTGTCTTTTTTCATGGGAGTTAAAAACCAAACGTCTCTCGGATGAACTGTGAAAAGCACGTTTTAGTATAATAAATGTAAAGTAACAAAATAAATAAGCAATTTGTCTCCTTCATACACCTGTCGCTTCATTAAAAAAAGGAAGCATTTGTTTACACATCCCTTCAGCCACAAGGCCAAGTAGCGCTGGTTCAACACAAGCAAACTCTAGACCAACTTCGACAGTGTCACATCAGCAGGCAGGCATCCAATTAGCACGGTTGGCTACGTACGGTGCGAAAGAAGTTCAACATACATGTACATACAGGCCCGCCCGAACCAATGCCAGTGAACTGTCAGACGCCATTGGCAAGGACCCCCTCTTTAAGCCATGAGTCCCAGTTCGACTGAAAATGATGTAATAAATAACGCTAAATAATCATTAGCATCATTGTGGAGAACACCGCGGACATAATCAGCATCTCCTACACGCATCTGTGAAGAACGTAACTAGCAAGATAAATAAGCACTCACATCTGTCACTCCAAAGAGGGGCAGATGTGTGAAGGAGACATATCGTCGGCATATTTTATTACTATTTTCCACAGTGAGGCTAAATTATCATTTTGTGTTACGTATTATGTAAGTTTACGTCACACTGAGATATATATATATATGTATCTGGTTTTGGGCAGGCCTGACTGGTGGTGGGACGCTGTGTCTTGGCCGGTCCAGAGTTTGTGTTGATACACTTTGCTGCTGGAATTATGCCCTTCCGGAGGGCCTTTGCGGCTGATGGGATTTGTAAAAAAGGAGACATGTCTGCTTATTGATACAGTTACTTATATTCTAAACAACGACCCTAATGATTTTGCGTCAAATGGAAAGTAGTGGCAGCAGAAATCGGGGCGCATCTGATAATTGCTGAAGTCTTTGGAGGCCTAGTTAAACATGTTCATTACTGACTTAAAGCTTTCGTGACTGCAGGGATTCATATTCTTGGTTATTTCGGTAAAGTCACGTAGAAGGGGAACAATAAAATAATAAAAATATAAAACAATACAATTCTCACGACGTTTCGACTGCAACACAAGCAATCATCATCAGGTGTGAAAACCACACCAAGAAAACCGCCACTTTTTTCAAATTTTCTTGCTGTGGTTTTCACACCTGATGATGATTGCTTGTGTTGCAGTCGAAACGTCGTGAGAATTTTATTGTTTAATATTTTTATTATTTTATTGTTTCCCTTCTACGTGACTTTACCAAAAGAACCAAGAATATGTTCATTACTGTACAAGGTTTACAGATATAATTCAGCAAATGCCCCTCCCAGGTCAATCAATTTAATGTATTCTATTGGCATTTGTAAGAAAGCAATGAGACATACAAAATGCATTAATAAAAAAAGACAAGCCGTGACATGGCCCTTTAAAAGGATTTGCCCCCATTTGTCCATGATCCTGGGTCAACATTCAAAGAGATCTTAATGAAGACTAAACACCAAATTACATTAAATTCTGGTGGGCTTACTGTGCGTTAATTACATGTTAAATGAGACATCATGCAATCTCTTAATTTAATCAAGCAAAGTCTGTGATAATAATAAACTTGTTATATATTTTAAAGAAGATACTACAGCAGTAATGGACATATCCATTGGTTACATTTAAACACATTACAGTGTGATACTCTATTTTACGTGAGATTGTCAAAATAATTTACGGTCCACGATTTAATATATATTTAATATGGTAATCCATGTCGTCAATAGATTAACAGGTTCGCTGAACAAAAGGAAATAATGATTGGAAGGAAACTGAAACACACAACAAGATGTGTACTGTACTGGGTGGTCTAGATGTCTTGTGACCCCAATTTAATTGACCCTTAAAAATGTTTTCCTTTGCATATTTATTTTTGTTTTAAGTAAACCTTCTATTAAAATGTAGGGTATAAAATGGAGATCACAAAACATCTGGACCACCTGTACTGTGAGGGTCGGTCTCGGATATCGCCTCCAAAACGAGAAGCTTTGAGAACATCCAAATGCCTCGGCCGAAATTATTCTAGAAGGACCCAGCGTGGTACGTGTTTAACAATCATCGGGCGAATGCAGCGTGTAACGAGTTATTTGAATGGGGGAGCAAATTGGTAAACCGGGAAACACGTAGTGTCGAAGGTCGTGAGGACTGGAGTTTGGAAAACCCTGCCCTAAGGTTTGATGAACAGTGCCTTGAACACAATTTGGAATGAAGTGCCATCTGGTGGCTAACAGACAGATATTCTCTGGGGAAGCACAAATAATTGTTCTGGAATGGAATCCTCTGCATTTCTGACGTAAATGGTGTTCTTCTGGCCGGCAGTAAGGTACTCCACAATGCACGTCCTTTGTTGTGTCTTGATTCGGCAAATACCTTGTTGGACCAAATCTTCAATGATTGCAATGGTATCGGGCACAGGAACCTACAAACTGACCCGATATCTGTCTGAGACCTTGCAGCCATTTACTGGTAAGACCACCTCTTCTGTACTTAGCTCACCTGGTATCGTTAATTAAGGACATCTCACTGTCCACAGGTGATTTGCTCGTTAGTTTCGATGTAGTTTCCTTGTTCACCAAAGTTCCTGTGTCCGATACCATTGCAATCATTGAAGATTTGGTCCAACAAGGATTGAATGCTGATGTACCGGCCCTGGTGAGACACTGCCTCACCAACACATACTTCACCTGGAATGGAACATTCTGCAAACTGAAGGCACACCAATGGGTTCTCCCTTATCTCTGGTTGTAGCCTATATTTTCATGAAATAAATTTGAGATAGACGCCATCCAGGCATGCACTCTACACCCGTCCTTGTGGAAGAGGTACGTGGATGACACGTTTGTCATTTGGCCACATGGTCGACCGGCTCTGAACAAATTCCTCAACCACATCAATTCCATACACCCAGCCATCAAATTCACCACGGACGTAGGAAAGAATGGCAAGTTACCTTTCTTGGATGTTCTAATCGAAAAGAGACCAGATGGCTCAATGAGCCATTCTGTCTACAGGAAAGCAAACCATATTGATGCCTACCTAAAACCTGACTTCCACCACCATCCATCCCAGAATAATTCCCTCATCAAAACTCTACACTATAGAGCTCAATGCCTCCGACCATGATCACCTAGCCAGTGAACTCAAACACGTGCACCAAGCTCTCAAGGCGAATGGATATTCTGACTACACAATCTGCAAAGCCATCACCCCAACCGTGAGGAAGGAGACATCTGAGGACCCAATCAAAACCATCACCTTGCCATACATAGCAGGGGTCACCAAAATATTTCCAAAATCATGAACAAACACAAGATCCGGTTCGATTTAACACAGTACATAAAATTCGTGATCTGATCCCATCTGTGAAGGACAAGATCCCTGACATGCAATATCCCGGCGTCTACAAACTAAGCTGTGTCTGCGGCAGCAGTTACATTGGGGAAACTAAGCGACATTTCTCTGACCGTGTCCGTGAGCATAAGGCAGATTTTAAACATGGTAGGTCCAATACTTCAGCCGTGGCTGATCATTATTTTAACGCAGTTGGCTCACACGAATGTATTTCTCTAAGACGATGGTACTTTGCAAGCCCACTCGCTATCAACAAAGATTCGTTCATGAAGCCATCCATATATACAGACACAGAGACAATTTCAACGTAGAGGATGGTTACAAACTCAGCAATCATTGGAAGGACGTCATCAACCACTTTACGTCATAACTTGTTGTATGTTTCCACGCTTCACCTTGATGCTCTCTGACCCCAGGGTACATATGCCCCGCCCTACTTCGTTCTGATACTAGGACGCTTGTGCAACGCCCTTTTTAAACCTTTAAAACAGTTGTCTTCAGTGGCCTTACCCCCTTGTTCCTCCTGATGACGATCACTTGTGTCATAATCGAAATGTCGTAATTTTTATTTTATTTACTTTTATTTTTTCTATCTACATGACTTTACCGAAAGACCCAAAGAATATGATTTTGATCATGTTGAAGTTCTGTGCAAACATAGCTACTACTGGCCAAGACTAATTAGATAATCTATCGAAATTGAAAGAAATAAAAATAACTTTAACCGTTGGGATAGCTACCGCCTTAGTGCTACATGGAAGCGAATCATCAAATAATACATTATTTAAATGCATGCCTACAAAGGGCAGCATACTTCATTAGGGATTACCGTTGGTACGGCTATTTGAATACACAATAGATAGGAAGGACAAGTTTAAAGGGCTCGCGTAATGCGCATGCATCATGTACGTTGCCTCAGTAATCCCCCTCTCCCCTACGTGGCGCAAGAGCGCAGAAGCGTGGTCACGACATCTACGCCTCTATATAAGGAGCGAAACAGTTAAGACTTCTCCACAAATCTGGCTGTCGCGTGATGAAGCTAGTTGTAATTACTGGCGAAACGTCGTACTCAGATTGTAAATGTTGTGGCTTGGCTCTCCAACACGCCGGTGTGCTGTGCTAGTAACGAATTGGCCACGTTCTGTTTACGTGACAACCCTTACTAGTTGGCTGTGTCGGGTGGCGGCGGGTTTTAACAACACATTTATATATTTATGCCATCTAACGCAAAAAAACCTCTATTATGGGTAATTTATTTTTACCATTTTACATTCCTAAAACATTGTCGGCCCTTTTATATCCAGTATTTACTGTGCATGTAGGCCATTGTGTGCCGGCGTCAAGGTTCAAATATGTCCTGAAAAGATTGCAATCATTGCCCCCGACTGTGAATACTTCAGAATCAGAATATTTATTTATACTGGAGGAATCCGATGAGTTATACATCTATTTTTCCACAGACGTCCAGTAGGGGTGAGTCAAAACGTTACAACAACAAACAATATAAAGCCACGATGCGAGTGAAAAGTATATAGGAAAGGTAAATAACTAAAAGAAAATACAAATAAAACTAAACTGCTTTCAATTTATCAGGTAATGCCAACAACTATTAGCTTCCTTTTCAGAACATCCTGGCCACAAATGATAGCTCAACGAAGTGGCTTATCACGTGGAAATGTATAGCAGCTAAATAATCTAAACACATGAATACAGAGTCATGATATTCATGAAGGCTTAATCCCTGGAGAAAGAAGCTCTCACGTGTATTCAGCAATATGGGTAGACAACATGTACAACTGTGGTGCCTCTGGCTGATAACAGTTAACGGCTGATCCAGAGGTACACATGTATTACATTGTGATTCATTATCATCATCAGCCATGGTCAATCCACTGCTGGATAAAGGCATCTCTAAAGCACAACCACTTCTCACGATTCTGCAATGTAATGATCCGTCAGGCACTGGCACAAACTGATTTTATCACTAACATCTCCTCGGTGGACGCACCCTTGGACGCGTTCCATTCCTTGGCTGCCACTCCGTTATTATCCTTGACCATCATCCATAATGCCTTTTCTTAATTATTTATACCCTTAGCAACCACTTAGCAACCACTGTGCGCTGATATCAACACTTATGAACACACATTGGAGATCTCATGTTTAATTGTGCTCTATACAGATATATTCTACAACGTTTATCCGGAATACTATTCATTGTATTTATTCGCACAAAAAAACAAGCGAAAGACACAGTGCAAACGTGTGCAGGTGAGGTTGGAAACCCTAGAAGGCTTATATGAAAACCACAGCAAAACAAAGAACAATGTATATACAAAACGTATTGATCAATCAATTAAACAAAGCATACTAATTACAATTAAACATGTTAAACTCAGTGTTCAAAAAAACAATGTTTCCTTTTGCGTGCGCATGTGTGCGTATATGAATGATCAGATTCTATGAATTAATGAATGGAGATGGCAGTGCAAGTGAGCTGCTGATTGAACTGCATGGATTGTATTGTTATCATTATATCATTGTTATCATTATGATATCATTATGATATAATTATATCATTATGTTATCATTATGTTATCATCATGTTATCATTATGTTATCATTATGATACAATTTATGTTATCATATCATTGTTATCATTGTTATCATGTCATCATTATATCATTGTTATCATTATGTTATCATGTTATCATTATGATCCCTTTGTATACACGAGTATTCTCTGGGTACTTCACTTTTCTTTCACGTACATTAAAGAACTGGTAATTTCCCGTAGTTAATTTCATTTTATTGTTGCAATGACACCGTTATCAGCGAATGAAAACCAATGACAAAAAATGCAACAGCTGCAATGAAATTGCACAGAGGAATTGAACAAAATACGGATTTCTTTTGCAGTTATTCACGGAGATATTTCAAGATTTGTCCCCCACCCCACTAATGGATATGAGAAATACCTGCATCAATTGAAATGTGTGTGTGTCTGTACAAGGGTTAAACAATATAATGTGTTGTCCTGGTAAATGTTGGTGGTGGAAATGTCTCTTCTCGTGAGAAGAGAAACATGGAATACAATGTCCAGATAAATTAATATGCATCGCTTACTTCATTCATATATACCCTGAGGTTGTTTAATATGTATTTGTAAGCTAACTCGTATATGTAATTTACATTTGTTGGCTATAAAAAGTACATCGAGGCGTTGTGTGAATTGTGCTATAGAAAACCGAGTTGATTATTATAACGGACTGTTCCAATATGTAATTCCTATTGCTGTGTCGTGTGCCCCAAGCTGATAATTAAGTTACTTTCAAAAGTGTGGCTGGTTAGTGTCATTCTATTGCATGTTGTCAATTAAGGACCAGCTAAATTATATGGTGTTTTCCATTTTTAATATTGTTTTGCAGAATATAATTTTTAACAATGTATCCATTGAAGATCAGGCCGCTTGTGTTGTGGCCGAAACGTCGTGATTTTTTGTTATTTTATTTTCACCTACGTGACTTTAAATCATTCCAAATTGTGAGCAAACTCACGACTAACTGATGCTCATCAAGTCTGCGGCGCCGCTGGTGCACTCGTGCGAAAGGCCACGTGACTTACAACTGCAACTCTAAAAGGGTTTCGAGTGCTACCGAGAAATATTCGCGCGTGAGATGCTGAGAACGGCATCAGAGAGCACCTTTGGGCCAAAGAGACGTACACTGCTTTCCGCCCGGCAGCGTAGGCAGAAGTCCAGTTCCCTTTGCCTGGGCGTGAGAGGGATGGTGTTGTGTTGGGAAGAGCCGCAGCTTGTCCGACACAAATCACCGCCGTGCAGCGTCCGTCACCAACAAAGTCAATGAGCAAATCGATGAGCAAACCACTCTACAAATGTCATCTCAATAGCTCATGACATCTAACGAGCTAAATCAATGGAAGCACGTCTTTCTATAATCAATTAAAATCATGCTGAAAGAAACTCTTCAGCCTTTACAGAGACACTTGGAAGTGAATTCTGATATCACCTCCATCACTGGCGCCAACATTGTGCATTGTCTTCATTGCATTGATCGGTAAGGCGTTGTTTCCATAATTTTTGCGATGTTACAAGGGTGTAACCGAATGTTAAGTTGCACAACTGATTGAGATGCGGAGTTCTCTCATTAAACAATATATATTAGATATACTTTGACCTCATGAGTCATGGTTTTTGTGTCCATGTCTTATGTAACACGACTCTGGGCCTGCCTGGTTCACGTGGCAAAATCAACCAATTTCGGAAGGTGAGCAGGTATTTGATCAATAATCTTGAGATAACCTTCATATAATCAATCAATATTTATCAAGATTTAGACGACAGCAGGTGGCGGTCAGATTGACGGCTTCTGCTTGGGATTTGTATAAGTTGCTGTGGCGGATTTGTGAGCCACCATTTGACCCTCCGGGTCACTGCAGCTTGAAGCTGCCTACACTCAAGTGCCATTTTTTTTAATTGCAGTCACTTCCACGAGATGTGTGTGGGCATTGACGGTGGACCCATCATTTATGGTATTGCAGAAGAACAATGTGGTAAAGTCATTTGCATGTCACCTTGCTTAGGTGGCGTCAGATAAGCAACGTAGGTTGCACAAGCTCAGAATCAGACCTTCTTTCAACTGTTAAGGTCCCTTGAGCTGTACAGCTCTTTTAGAAGGATGACCAGCCCAGGACAAGGCGGATGTGGTAAAAGCACTGCCATTCTATCGAGGTCGGACGGTAGAGTTTCACAAATCTGAACTTGCTTTTTGTTCATGTATGGGGATCAGAGGAGGGAGAGGCTGTGATGCTTGGTTCAGCCTCTACATTGTGGTGGGCATGCAGGCTGTCGGCGCTACTGCTGCGGAACTGTGAGCCCATTGAACGAGAGCCGTGGTGCTTGTCACGTATATTTGTCACGTGGCATCCTGAAAGGGGTCTTCCTCGTTTGCCCCTCATCGCTTGGAACCCTGCTGAGCTTTGGTCGATTCTAAATTCATAATGGTTCTTTCAATAGTTTTGGAACCATAATTTAAGCTGCTCCTCCAGTGGTGTAGGCTCTGATGTAGTTTATCTTCATTGAGGGAGCATTTCAATGGCCACTGGTTTATGACGGCTGTTTATTGGGCAGCCGTTAATTTTTTTGCATCACCCTTCCGCCACCCCTATCAGGGGCCTGAGTGTGTTTAGAATCAGAACCTAGGTTGTTATTGTGCTCAAGGTTGAATATTTGTGTAATAGGGCTGGAACTAATTTTCATTGTTCATGATTTTGTGTGATATAATGGCAAAGTAGGTACACGAGATGAGAGGTTCATTGTTCTTCCTTGAGGAGGGAGCATGTCAACAGCTGCCCGACGTGACATTACAGCTGTGGAATAACTACGAGATAGTGTAATCTCCAAAAACAGGACATGGAGATCTGGACTTTGATTTAGTTTATAAATACCTCCACTTTAATTTCAGTCACAAAATATACAGACATCATTATACGAGCAGTCTCGTCGCAAGTAAATCATTATCATCATCTTTAGAATCTCCCCATACAAGACAAAGTCTGACCACTGGGACAAAAAGGAACAAATATACCCCCATACAACAGCAGCATACGCAGCAGCTACAACAGGTCCCCATGAAAAGCAAGCTGTAAGTCTGATCCCCCCAACACCAGTTTGCCATTGTGTTCATCTGCTTGTTCATGCAGAGGTTCACTGTTTGTGCTATATAACACAACCAAGTTGTGCGGTTTAATATGATTGTTAACAAATGAAACACATTGCCTTTTTGTTGTTGTTGCTGGATAAATAAAAAAGCACTGAAAAGATATTTAATCTCGAAGCATAAATTAATAAGCTCATCAGATATGCTAAGATTTTTGATTTATGAGTATTTTTTTTATTATAACCAAGTCACTGTCTTTATGAACGTTGCCTTTGAAGCACTTAAAAGACATTGAAATCTATTGTTTTAATACGCGCTTGCCATTTTATAATCTTGATTTTTGTTTAAATTACACGTTAAAATAATCTTTCGAAAACAACACAATTCATGTAAGGCCATACAGTGTTTACCGACATTAAAATACCCAGAAAAAAAGTTTTCATAATCTCAAACTAATTTATACTTTACATACTTTATATACAAATGCAGGAAAATGTTAAAAACAAGAAATGCATACGTTGTTCTTAAGTCCAATGTTTGATTTAGTTTTTACATCATACTGCAGTAAGGAGCATTATAAAATAAGAGTGGTCAGTTGTTGTAACACCTTCTTCACAGCTTCGAGTGGCAAATCTATAGAAAATTAACTATGGATAAATTCATTTTAACTTTGCACACTTTGATTCCATTACCCATCCGTAAACACATATTTCACAATCAGATAGAGGGTAATGTGTATAGAAAATCCCGAAACTGCATTTGTATCAAAAGCCTTATAATTCTATAATTTGTCAGCAATATTAGCTACTAACGGAAACCCGCAATTGTGTCAAAAATGTGGACGAGGCCACAAGGCATGACGTGCCACACAATTTCGCCGGCGTTACTTATCGCCATATTCAGTCCCAAGCATTGGTTTGGTTTCTGTTTCACGTGTGTCTTTTACGTAAATATTCCGCTCCACCTTAAAAAGCAAAGGAGGGGGGTGTGTGTGTGTGTGATGGGCTATGCGCGCGTAATGAAAAGCAACAAAAGCGATGTCGAATGACCCGCTTCAAGATATCGCTGCAACCGTCATGTTGCGCAGGATCCACTGCTGGGAGCGGCCGCCGTCGCACTCCCGCATGGTGGGCACCTGGCGGTCCTGCTCCGTGGCCTTGTCCAGACACTGGTTACTGTTTGTGTGACGCATGATCAGTTTCTGCATTTATAAAAAAAAAAGAAAGAGAAGCACGTACACAGTTAGCAAGGTTTAGATGTTTGCCAAAGAGAGACATAGAAGAGACACGTAATTGCCGAGAGAGAGAGAAGAGACTTATAAAAAAATACTCTTTCGTTGTTAAAGGCTGTTGGTGACATTGGCTCCGTAGTATGATGCATCTGCCACTTATTGCAGAGATTATCGGTTACAGCCTATTGCCCACCCTGGTTAATAATTGCAGACGTATTAACCACAAAAAAGTGCCGTCCGCTTCAGTGGACAATAAAGATTCCATGACGTTATTCGAAGAATAACGTTATTCGAAGAATAACGTCATGGTCCGAATTTGAAAAAACATACAAATGTTTTAATTAGGGAGCAGAGCAATCGTTGCTCCCGACTGCAAAAGCTTGGCAGGACCTTCCTGACAAAGAGTCTTGAGACTCAGGATTTTTATGGGTAAACAAATGTAATAAGGTTGTTTTAATAAATACAGGCATACTGAAAGAAAAAGCAAATATTTTCAAATGTACAATTTTGCATGATAATATGTATATAACAATACATATTGTAAACTTCAAAGCAATAAATATGCTACTCTATGTTGTACACAATTCATTCAAAAGACTTTACTGTCAGTCTACCACACTTTTGCACTACGTTCATATAAAGACCGACTAGAAAAGCCATTCGCGATATCACACGGTCACAACACTCACTGAAGCTTGAGAAACAACATCACGCAGGGTATTGCAAAATCATTTACATTTGCTGCTACGGTCTACGGGAGAAGCCACATGCATTCGTAATCGGCCATCTACCGTTTCTAGAAAGTCGGCAATGCAATTCTGTTGCACGCACAGGTGGGTACCCTCTCCCACTAGAGCACATATTCATCGGGGCTGTCGAAGATGTTGCGGAGGACCTCGGTGAGCGTCAAGTTGCGGAGCAGCCACCTCTGTGAATGGCTCTCCGGGTCACAGCGCTGCATGATAGGGGCCGTGTCCCCTCTGCCCTCTGGCTTACTCAGTGACAGGCACTGCTTCGTGCCCGAGTGTCTAAACGTATGCTTCTGCGCCAAACGGTAGCCGCATGAAAAACAAAAGTGCAAGTGCAACTAAAAACCACTTCAAATAATCAACATTTATGCTACACATTTATTTCGATGTTAATGGTCACGTTAAGAAACAGCGACCCAGCAAACCACACCACCCCCCCCCCCAAACTGAACACGAACGGAAGATAAATTAAATCGTGTTACCAGGCTTTGAACAAGTGCTAAGGGGGACACGAAGGAACAAATCCATACTTTAATTTAATTGTGGAAGAACGCTGGAGAACATTACCATATTTTTTACGGTGCGAGTGTGGAGAAAATGTGTACATATTTATTTGGCTCAATTTGCTTCCAGTTCAGCCGCCACAATGGTGCAGTGAAGAGGCTTAACACGGTGTACCAGCGAGCACGATGCACTGGGGAATGAGCCACGGAGTGAGGAGAAGAGGACGATGGTGTGAACAAGCGTTAGAACGCGACACAAAGAGACTCGTGTGCAAATGCCTGATTACACACACACACACAACCTGCACGGGTATGCACACACGCACCGGTACACACAGATGCATGGACACACGTGCACATTTTTCAGGGTGTGAGTATGCAGATATTTTCCCATATTTCATTTTGCATGTAAATATACAAACACATACCATTGTAAATGAAATTTGCGAGCAATGCTGTGCCAAACATAATTTTCCTTGCTTCAACCTATTTGGTAACATTTCCAAAACAGTTGTTTGTGCAGGAAATCTTGGACCATGTGACAAGTGCTCAGGTGAGATGCATTCTCAGTTACCCCTTCCATTTCTAGGCCCTTGAATACATTAAAAGAAGAGTGCTGTCAAGTGCTCATTTACAGTGAAACAGAGGAAACATTTATGAGACAAATGGGAGTAGGTTAAAGAGCTGTTAGAGAAAAGAGTTCATGAATATATTCGAGTTACACAAAGGCAACACTAACCAGATCCCCAGTATCCAAATGCTCTAAATATTATGGAAATGGTGACATTCATCTTTTGAATTCTAGATGAATGATGTGCTTTAATTACACAGAAGCATCACAAAGGGATGCGTGCCTGGCTTTGTCAGGCTTGGCGCTTGGCTTAAATGTGTTTACTAGCACATCTGATCCAACCATTTTAGCAGAATAAACTCATCTCTCCTGGAAACGGTGCAATTGTTTCACAGGAGATGACTAAGGAAGCAATCTGCCAACAGGGTTCATTAACCTGCATGGCTTAATAGGCTTTTTAGAATCACCCATTCATGGGATCGCATATATGCATTTACTCATACATATATGGACCATGCGGACATGGAGTATAACTGCCTACATATAGAATTTTAAATATATATTTTTGCGAATCTTTCAGTTTCATTATCATCGGATTATCATAATTTCAAATATGGCCCATCTGAAGCCTTACCTTGAAGTCATAGTCCCATTTGCCTGCATTCTGACACAGTAAAGATGGACACAACAAGGATACGTAATGCGGAGAGCTCAGCAGGAAAGGAGAGTCAAGGCGCGGAATGAGAGCATGCGATGGAGCGAGAAGGGAACAGCTGGAAGCTCTGACACAGTGGATGCATGAAATGAGAAAAGGGATTAGTTTGTTCTGAATAAAAACGTGAAACCCATGTATTAATAAATGGTTTGAAGAGCCAGGATGATTTCTGGATACTCGTGTAAAATATACTGGCCTATGTATATTTAAGCAGAATGTGTTTGCTCTGTCCCAGAGATAAACTCTTTGTCTCAAAAGCCAACCCCGAGGTATAATAAATTACACTGCACTGCAAAATTATATTAAAACCTATTCCTTATTAACACAATGGAATAGTGGTGCACACCGGTGCTAAAATGTATCACATTGCCTGTTCTGCCACAGTTGCACGGATTAGACACACTGCACGATCATCCAACTGATTCCAGCATAAAAAAGGGAATCCTGCAGTGCCAAAAGGCATCGTAAAGCAGCGTGTTGTAAGCATGTCACTGTCAATCACCGAGCTCAGAAGGCGTTATATATCAATATACTTGGAGCATCCACGCGCTTTACTACTTCACTCACTCGTGGGAGAAAACTGACAAACTCACAGCAAGAATCCAGGAAAGCTTTTTTATGCCAATAACCTTTTGATGCAAGGCACAATGGGAATCCAATTAAAACACAACTGTTAAAAGCAATGCCATGAAACAGTTTTTTTTATTGAGTTATTGAATTTCATATTTATCCTTGATTTCAAAGGCTTATTCTTTCTTTCACGTGAAGCTTAGCAGTAATTGCAGGTAGAGTTCTGCATTATAACAATGCCCTTTGTCCAGCTGACAAATGGTAAAATAATTATGCACCCGAGTCAATGGCAAATGCACTGTGGGGCCCGCATGTTATCATTGTTATAATTGCAAGGGACAAATTAACAGCCACTTTGAACGTCAGCCGATAAAACCCTCAGGTATTGTTATTTCTCTGCACTGGGCGGTGATGTTCTGCGAAGGACACGCAAAGTGATACTTGGTGTCCAACAATGCGGACGCTTTTTTTTTTACCTGCTGGTCATAGTCCCATAGCTGGTTGCCTTTCATGTGGTGGCACTTCAGCATGAGCACAGGACCGTTCATGCGAGACACGTCCAGACAAAGGTCGTCCGTCCGGAGCTCCTTGTCCGCAGTGTACGAAAATACCTGGAAAATGGAGACAGCTTCAATAGGCATAGTTTTTTTTGTTTTATCAATAGATTGTACAGTGATGGCACAGTGTGATGAAATAAATACGTGGGTTTTTTAGTATTTAGTTTAGGGTGCCTTGTGGTGTCATGCAACCACGGAATATTATTATCATTTTGTGAAGCAATGTAAGGAGAGCAATACGGCAGAGGTTTCAAATTACAAAATGTATAATGCATGAGACAATTAGCAATGATATACAGCAGCGACATGGTTCATAATTCAGTGATCTACACCATTTGTAATTAGGAGGAACCCATTCATATATATTATAGCATGTGCAACCAGGCATCAAAGGTCGTTAAAAACACAAAAATGCTAAATATATAATTCGTGTGGTTTGATACGTGAACATCTGAACCATCCCCTGAGAACCAGTAGAGGGCATATTTCCATATTTCATGAATCCAGCACAAGAAACACATCATTGAAGCCTGCAACAGCAGAACACTACATATACTTTTGCAAGCCACATCATAAAATTCACCCTTCATGCATTTATTTTCATCATTACCCATTACACTGGTTGGTGAACACAATTAAGTCACATTAAATGTGATATATAAGCCCAGGTGCTCATCAGAAGCTGCCCTGCAGGTAATTTATTTCGAGAGATTTGTCTTAAGTCTTGGAGGGGGGGGGGGGGTCAGGTATTTCTTGAAAAAAAGAGAATGAGAGTACAATAAAGATTTTAATAAAAATGGGGGCAGCCAGCAGGAGACGTGTTTAGAGACATATGTTTTGATTAATATTATCTTTGTTAAGACAGCAGCTGAAAGTAGGTGTCGGTGGCGGTTTGAAAAGGCATAACAATTTACAACAAATTACTGACAAATTGTGCGTGTGCTCAGTGTTCTGTTACATTAATGTCTTTTACAGGTTCCAACATACGAGTTTGTAAGTGCTAAGGTGAGGTCATCACCTTAGCACTCATACAACTTATAACAGTGAATCACATAATAAAAAACAGTAATCCTATATCGTGAGTAAAAGTGTCCTCGGAGATCGAACGCAGCAGAACTCGAACAAATCGGTGTTCGAACCATATTTAGTATTTCCCAACATTTTTTGCCCCGGAAACCGAACGAAATTCGGAGGTCGAACGGCCAATCGCGACTTGAAAGAACCTGTACGGCTGAGAAGCGTATGGCCAGCAGCGTGCATGACGCTTGCCCAGACAAAGGGGACTCCCCTTCCAAAACAATAACACCACCACCTCCTCCTCCTCCTCACCACCTTCCACTCAAGCCATCAACTCTCCCTACTACAGGTAAAGTCAAGATCAATGTTCATTTATTTCATTTATTCCATGTATTTATTCTATTTATTTATTGTGTCTCTTGTATTTTTTATGATTTTATGCACGTAATTACTCTAAACTTCGTGTAAAAATGCTTTATAATGAGAGATTACTTGTGTCTGGAACCAATTAATGTCACTTACATGAATTCTTATGGGGAAAATTAATTCGGTGTTCGAACAAATCGGTGTTCGAATGGCCTTCTGGAACGAATTAAGTTCGATCTCCAGGGTACTACTGTATTACTCCAGCACGGCTTTTCCTGTAGCACTTGACCTGCCAGCCAGGTGGCTTAGTGGTTACAAGCAGTGCTTCACAATAAGAAGCTTGCAAGATGAAATCCCAGCTCGGGGGGGGGTTAACTTGGCCCATCATCCCTCTGGGATTGGTCAAATATGTACCACTTTGTGGGGAGGTCAATAGTGGTTGTCCTATGAATACTCACCCCCACCACAGGAATGTGGAATTCCATCAGTGGCTCAGGGCTGTAAATGGATAATGAGCACCACCTCAATGCCAATTTAAGTAGGAAATCACATTGACTTCTTCTGTAGAACTTACCTGGTTTCCACCCATGCTGTGGCAGTTGAAGATCCCAATCTTTTCATTCTCTTTCCGACCCATGTTGTCCAGGCACTGATTTGTCTCCACATTTCTCACCTGCAGCCACACAGTATAGAAAAGCATTAATGTTTGCCAGAATATTTCCAGTAACATCATTTGCATGCACATGCTAATCTAACGTTTCTAGATTCAAAATGAAATTTAACCCCGTTTGCAAAAAAATACAGTTCATAATGTACACACATATGTCTCTGAAAATTTGTTTTGGCTTATTCGTCATAAATTAACATCCCAAATATTTAATAGATATGCTTGAAAGTTTAACTTTGGCACAAAAAAGAGTTGTGAGAATTAACTTAATAATCAGTCCTGAGATCCCAGCACAATTGAAGCACAATATACACCAACATTTGCTAAAATCCCAATAGTGTCATGAGAATATCAACCCATAAAGTGTTTACAGACCTGCATTACACAGTTATATGAAGAGAGATGTGTTTAAAAAAAAAATTAAGTATTGAGAAACACTAAAGTCTGATGTTCAATGCACAACCTACTCAAAAAATTCGGTGACTCAAAGCGTTTTAGGTTTATGTACTGATATTAAATCATGTTTGGTTTTCCGAGCGACTGCAAGCAAACGAAAATTGAGTTGCAAGCTTGGAATCTCTTAGACATTAACCTCTGCTTCATAATAAATGGCTGATAATATACTGCACACAAGACTAATAATTCAGCCTGCAGATCTGGCCAGAAAATGTACTGTTGCAGATTTCCTGTTCCAACAGTTACATGCTCAATTAAGAATGCACGCCAGACACGGTTTGTACAATCCCGCAATCAAATCACTAAAAATGCAATCTCTGCCAGCCCTAACCAAGCCACCTAATACCTGCAAAGTGACACATCGCAACGCTTGAAATTAACATTTACATCCACTTTTGCGCGCCACGAAAACCCAAGCTCTGAGAGAGCAATGATAGCAGATTGGCTCGACGTGTTCCCTGCCGGCAGCACTGCCATGTGGTGGCGAGGAGTGACACATAATGAGATTGTATCTCTGGGCTCCGGTACCACATGGTGACAACGGTAAGAGGTCCGTTCAGCATACGGTACACTGAAAACTAAGACGGCAGGAAAAAACGGTACACGCCGTGTGAACTAACCACGTCTTACATGTGCACCATAGTGTTATGGTTATGTCAACATGCATTTCATACGAACAAAAACGTTCTGTTAAATGTAAATTTTCGTAGCAAGGTTTAATTAAATTATGGGGCACATAAAATACTTAACCTCATAAAAAATGCTCTTGCCAAGTAACTGGAACCAGACTGCAATGTGCCGGAATGTGACAGTTTTCATTCCTTTGCAGAAGTGAGATCCCTTTCAAACCAAGTTGGATTGTCTGTTTAGATTATTTTAATACATGCTGCTTAAAACAGTCCTATCTGTCTGTCCACCTTCATATTTGCCCTTGGAGGCAATTAATTTGCAATTACAACATAAATAACAGTTGTGTGGAATTTTCACAATTGGTTGAGTAGTTGAATTTATATTCAAGCACTGGCTTGGCTCCTCCCCCCCCTTAACCTTTTTCATTGCCCCCGTGCAGTGAACCACCGCTTCCCCCCAACCCTCAACATAACAAAAGACGGATTAACTTAGCCCCGCAGGCCATCGTCGTCCATCTCCCCCTGCTTGGCTCCTCTCCCCCCCTTAACCTGCATATAAGCTCGAGGGTCTCAGAGCTCCCCACTTGATGCAGCTATCTTGCTGTGACTGTTCCACCTGAAGACGGAAGCTTGTGTTGCCTCCGAAACGTCGTGATTTAATTGAGTTGTTTTCTTTTATTTTAAATTTTATTTTACCTACGTGACTTTACCGAAAAAAACAAAGAGTATGAATCCTTGCAGTCACGAAAGCTTCACATCTAGAATTAACGTATATGATAATTTTATTCTGGAGAAACACTTCGATTTATAATAGTTATACTGAAATAAATGATACTCTATGAGACTTCCTTTGCCAGTAACAAGATATAGTAATAGGTTTTTACCCTTTTAGCTGGCACAAAAACTGACACCTTTATACAAGGGATCATGTTTGCAATAACCACAACACAAGCAGTCAAAAATGCAAACAAAAAGAGACAACTCCATTAATGATATGCACTGTCCTTGAATTTGATTGGTCCACACCCGAGACAGCTTTTCTTAGAGCCTAGTCTCCACTGGTGTTGGACCAGGCTCTAAGAAAAGCTGTCTCGGGTGTGGACCAATTAAATTCCAGGACAGTGCATATCATCATCAGAGTTGTTTCTTTTTGTTTGCATTTTTGACTGCTTGTGTTGTGGTTATTGCAAACATGATCCCTTGTATAAAGGTGTCAGTTTTTGTGCCAGCTAAAAGGGTAAAAACCTATTACTAAATGATACTCTGACAAGAAAAATCTACTGTCGTGGCTACATCCTAGGGTATTGAGTGCGTTCAATGGAAGAGTGCATGCAAACCTTTAAACATGTGAAGTGACATTGAATAAGTAACTGTAAAGTGTGGTGCTTGGAGATTGGTAGACAATGGAATTAGGGGTAGCAGCCCGTTCTACCAGTTGGGATCCGTGGGCCAAGCCCAGAGCCTTCTGGAGGATCCAGAAGGGAGCGTGGCCGAGGGCGGAGCCTGGTCATGCTGGGGAGAATAAAAGGCGAGCTCCTACTCACAGTCGGGGTGGCTGCCATCAGGAATGGAACTTGTCGTGCTGCTGTCGAGCTGTGGGTCTGGAAGCATGTTGGCCGTCCCGACCCGGTATGGAGTTATCCCCTATCGCTGTGAGATCTGGAATAAACACGATGGATAACGCCTCCTACTAGTGTCTCTGAATTAGTACACTACACAGAAGTGTTAACGAACTTTTTTTTAGGGTTCATAGGAATTTTCTTTTTTCCTTTGGAAATCCTTGTGGGGGGAATAGGCTATGTCGAAATCCGCGAAGAGGAGGGCCCACATCGGCATATCCTCATATCCTCAAGCGATGAGGGTTCCCGTGCAACCCCGGCAGCTGGGACCCCAGTCGGGGGTCCTGGAGAGGCGGTCCCAGTGGGGCAGCAGGCGAAGGACGACGATCCCGCGGCGCCGCCGGCTGGAGAAGGGCTGCGGGCACTCAGCGCGCGCATCGTGAAGCTGCTCTCCGCGGTGACGGCGCTGGTGGGGCAGCTGGGTAAGGAAGAGCCAGTGGAGGGGGCTGCGACTCGGGGGCAGCGAACGGGCGACTCCGCCGTCACTGCTGACCAAGGGCGGGAATTGAGTCCCGCCGAATGTATCCTGCCGCCGACAGCTCATCCGGGGGTGCCTTCCCTCGTGCAGCGGTTGCGTTTATTAAGGCATTTTTGGCTGCGGGGGGTAATTGGGCGGCCTTCCGGCGGCGTTTTGCCGCCACTTGCGAGTTTACAGGGTAGTCCGACGTGGAGGCGCTACGTGTTCTTCCCACCATGCTAGACGATGATGCCTTGGCGGCGTTTTCTGCCATTCCCCAGGAGGACAGGGCGACGCTGTGGCAAGCATTGGACAGGTGGCAGCAATTTTTGACCCGCCGTCCAACGCGCGGCATAAATTCATGATGTGGAGTAGGAGGGAGACTGAAATGCCCCTCGCCTTCCGCAGTACACTAATGTCGCTGGCCCAGGCTGCGTACCCAAATATGGAGCAGGCAGGACTAGGTACTGAAGAAATTGTTGGCGCTGGCTCAAGAAATTAGCGTTTTTTTTTGCCGGCCACGGAAGAAGACGACCTATCCTTGATTCAGGTAGCACGATACATCCAGGCCCATTGTAACCTGCGATGGCGTGCCGGGGTGGCGGCCTGGGCTGGATTCTCGGGAGAAGAGGCCGACCAGGAGCACCGAGAGTCTTCTCGGGTCTGCGCATCGGGGAGTTGGAGCCCGTGCGGGAGATTCAGCGTGGGACGACGACGGGACCAGCGGGGGGGGGGACCTTCCCTCCACCTGCAAGTATTAAATGCTGGGCTGGGTACCGCGGTCATACAGGTGGGTACGGTGTTGGCCCACGCAACGGCGGCATGTTGTGGAGAAACAAATGATGTAACCACTCAGGTCGTGGCCATGGTTGAACGGGAATCGGTGTCGGATGACTCATGGATGGATCCGTTGTGTGCGGGTAATCCGGATTTGTCGTGGGAGCAGAGGGGCGAGTTGCGGGCATTGCTTTGGGAATTCTCCAATGTATTTAGTAAGGGTAAATTCGATGTAGGCCACACGTCCTTGATGCGTCACCATATTGATACGGGTGGCGACGCTCCCATTCGTCTGAACTCATTTCGGTCCAAAGGAAAAGGACTATGCTCGTCAGACGAGATGTTGGCCGCTGATATGATCTTCCCGTCCACCAGTCCGTGGGGTGCTCCCATTATCCTGGTTAAAAAGGACGGGAGTTTGCGTTTTTGTGTGGATTTTCGGAAATTAAATAAAGTCTCCGTGGCGGACGCATATCCACTCCCACAGATGGATGATTCGTTGGATGCCCTATAAGGGGCATGGTTTTTCTCCACCCTGAATCTATTGTCGGGGTTTTGGCAGTTGTCCCTGGATGAAAGTTCAAAACCGCATTCTGCACACCGCAAGGGCTGTTTCAATTTAACGTGCTTCCGATGGGGCTTCACTCAGCTCCGGCCATGTTCCAGCGACTTATGTCTGATCTGGATGACGTGATTGTCTTCGGTCGCACGTTCCGGGAACATTTGCAGCGGTTGCATGCGGTATTTTTTAAATGCGGGCGGCTAATTTGAAATTCAAGCCGCAGAAATGTTACCTCTTGCAAAAGTTGGTTCACTACCTGGGTCACATTGTTAGTGAGTCCGGGATTACCACGGTCCTTGCAAAGATTGCGTGCATAAGCAAGTGGCTGACCCGTCGGTGGGCGAGGTCGGCAGAGTTTTGTGGGGTTCGTGTCATATTACTGCCTCTTCGAGCCCGGGTTTGCAACAATCACAAAGCCGCTCCACGCTCCCACATCAAAAGGCCAGAGGTTTCGGTGGGGGAAGGAGGCCGCATTTGTTACGCTGTGCGACGGCCTCGTGAACGCACCCCCCTTCGGTACACCGATTTCACCTTGCCATTTGTGTTGGATACAGACGCCAGTGATAGCGGGATCGGCGCCGTATTGTCGCAGGTGGAGAACGGGGTGGAGAGCGTGGTCGCTTACGGTAGCCGAGTGCTGTCCCCCGCAGAGCAGTGCTATTGTGTCACGCACCGCGAGTTGTTGGCTATCGTGCACTTTGTAGAGCAGTACCGCCCGAACCTCTATGGCAGGCAGTTCGTGGTAAGCATGGACCACGCGGCTGTGCAATACACGCTACGTGTTGACCAGCCATCCGCGCAACTCTCGTGATAGTTGAAAATTTTGCAAGATTATCCGTTGGAAGTCACCTATAGGAAAGAGTTGCGCACTGCAATGCGGACGCTTTGTCACGGTTATCGCCGAAGAGCCAATGCGCGTGTTTTATGGGCGCCGGCCATTGTAAGCAGGTGGATGCGGGGGAGCCGGGCACCGTTGTAGCATCGGTGGATGCTCCGCCGCCCGTAGTGGAGGTGGCACGCGATAACACCATTGGTCTTGCGCACGAGGATTGGGGGCACCTCCTGGCAGAGGACGCCTCCTTACTGAAAATACGCGGCCGCGTTGGTACGCCAAGCGATAGGAAGGGTCCAGGGGGTATGTCCCCCGTGGTCCTCCGAGATGGGCTACTAATGCGCTGGTATACGGAGGTACAGCGGTACTGTATCGTTGTACCATCTGCTCTGCGGGACAGGATAAAGGGAGCTGCCCATGTGCGGCTGATGCACCTAGGGGTGCAGAAAACATTTTTTTGGGATGTTGGAAGACGTCCACAATGTACTTAAAGGTTGTGTGGAATGTGCTCATCGGAAGCCCCCGACGAGACTGGCCCAACCACCGTTGCAATCTATCGGGGTGTCCCGTATAAATGAGCTCATTGCCCTCGACATCCTTGGGCCATTTCTCACCACTCCGAGGGGAAATAAATTCTTGCTGGTAGAGGTCGAGTACCTGTCGCGGTGGTCGGTGGCATGCCCCCTGCCAGATCAGTCGGCGGCGTCCTTTATGGACGCATTCCTGCATAGTTACGTGTTGGATAAAGGGGCCCTGGAATGTCTCCTTACGGACCAAGGTCTACATTTTCAATTTTTGCAAGAGGTATGGGATTTGTTGGGTACAAAGAAATTTCTAACTTCACCCTACCATCCTCAGACTGACGGAATGGTAGAGCGTTTACATAGAACTCTTACGTCAATGTTGTGCCAACAAGTCAATGAGGCACAGGCTGATGGGACCTACACATTCCGGGGGCTCTTGCGGCCTATAGGATGGCCCCTCATGCCTCTACCGGGTTCACCACGTTTTTTTAATGTACGGGAGAGAATGTGACCGCCCCATGGAAGCCCAGTTAAATATTGAGCCGAGCAAGAAGAAAGCCACTGTGCCAGGACTTATTAGCCTCACCCTTAAGCGGTTAACGGAAGCGTAGGAGGCGTCCCGTGGCAATTCGGCCAAGCGGCAGGGCTGCGAATCAAAAACTGTCTGGGCTTAAGGAGTCCGGAAACCCGTGGAAGCCTGGGGAGAGGGCATGGCTGCATTGCCCCCAGGTACCTCTAGGCACATCTCCTAAATTACATAGGCCATGGCAAGGCCCGGTGGAGGTGAATGAGGTGAGGAGGCCACAGTGTGTGCGGATCCAGGTTGGTCGCAGGCTTTGGTATGTGGACCCGTCCCGACTGAAGCCCTATTTTCCACCTTATGAGGGCGTTTCATCCCCACCATCTGATGGCCGGGCGTTTGATGTGTCCAACGGAGCCGGACGTACGGTTACGGATGATGCGCCTCAGCGAGGCTCTGTTCCTCCATCTGCAGGATCCCAGGGCAAAAACAACCCCCTACCAGACGGCAACACTGTGGTGAGCAGTGCTATGGGGGGGGGGGGAGGGCCAATTTAGATTGGCCATTCCCCTCATGGCGTTTATAACCACCACAGCGGCCAAATGCGGGCTCTGGACGGGTGCGAGGGGCTGATAACCCCTCCACCTTGAATGAATTACCACCAAACCACGACTGAAAAATGTAATTAATAAGCTTGTGCCAGAGGCCCCAGGGGGACAGGCGTCGATGACGTCTCCTGGCCAAAGCCCATTTGGCGGAGCCAGTAGACTGAATCCTTACCCTCAAGGCTCCTCCAGAAACAACAAAAAACCACTAGAGGTGGCCACGTGGAATGTTCGAACGCTCACTGCAGAGGAGAGGCTGGCACTCTTCTGACAGGAGATGGACCGGTACCGCCTGGATCAATGTGGTATTCGGGAGGTCCGGTAGACCGGCTTTGGCTCCTGCCACCATGAGGGGAGGACAGTCCTGTACTCGGGGCAGGAGACTGCCAAACAACAGGGAGTGGCTCTTATTCCGAACAAAAGAATGAAGGGGGCGTGGGAGCGTGGTGGTGAGGTGTGGGAAGCTGTAAGCCCCAGGCTACTTTGGGCTCGCCTTCCCATCAACCAGAGGTGAGGAATGGTGGTCGTGGTTACTTATTCCCCCACCGAAGACGAACATCCGTGGAGGGATGCAGGCAAGGCCAATAAGTCAGATGCCTTCTATGACCTCCTGTCACAGGTGCTAGCTAAAATGGCCCCTCGGGATAGAGTCATCCTGTTGGGTGACTTCAATGCCCGAGTTGGTCATGATGCTGGCACCTGGTCTGGAGTGATTGGAAGAAATGGGCCAGATCAGCTCAATAATAACGGAAGGAGGCTGCTAGATTTTTGTGCAGCCCATGGGCTTGTAATTACCAACACGCTGTTCCGGCATCGGTGCATCCACTCAACATCATGGATGCATGCCGGGTCAGCGGATGCGGGCCAATGTCCTTGACACCGGGATACTGACCATCGACTTGTCATCTGTAAGATGCGCCTGCCATGCTTCCGCTCCGGTGGTGGGTGTACACCCAGGGCCCCATTTAAACCATAGTGGCATGGTCTCAGCTAGCTGATGAAAGTTGCAAGCGAGAATTTCATCATCGCTTGCGGCTGGGGATGGCATCATCCCCCACTCCTCCTGATGTCGAGGGGAAATGGGCGAGATATAGGACTGTGGCTCATTCAGCTGCAATGGCTGCTTTGGGTACACGGTCCAGACCTCCTCGGAGACCTTGGCTGACCGAGGAGGTGTTCAGGCTGGCTGAGAAAAAGCGACAGGCCCACTCTAATCGGCTACAGTATCCCACGTTGGAGAATGAGGAGGCTTACCGCAGCCTTTGCACCGGAGGTTCGGTGAGCCGTGAGGCGCTGCAAGAATGGGTGGTGGTCGCGGGTTGCTGAGGAGATGGAGTCTGCCTCAATGGCCGGCGATCACAAGTCGCTCTTTAACTCCATCAAAAAAGTAACCTGCAGCGCCATACCTATTACAATCATTAGGGGAAATAACGGTGATCCAATCTCCAACCCCCAGGAACAGGTTTACAGATTTGCTGAGCATTTCTGTGAGGTCCTGGGGGAGGAGAAATCCCTAAGCCTGGAAAACGTGGGACAAATTGGGGATGACCTGCTGAGGCTGTGGTGCCTCAAATATTGGAAGAAGTCACCCCCTGTGAGTGGCTGGCTGAGGTGCCATCTGTTGAGGAAGTACTGAAGGCAATCCGGAGTCTGAGACCAGGAAAGACACTGGGCAGAGATGATCTCTCAAGCGAAATGCTGAGGGAGGGTGGCGTTTGTGCACAGACTGCCCTACATGACATCATAACAACAGTCTGGACCACTGGACGATTTCCGTAGGATTGGAAGGATGCCCTGGTGGCCCCCCTCTTTAAGAAGGGGGACCGCACATACTGCAACAACTACAGGGGCATCTCACTCCTCAGTGTGCCGGGAATGGTCCTGGCAAGAATTATTCAACATCGCATTGCTAGGTTCGCTGAGGAGAGGCTTGCGGAGCCCCAATGCGATTTTAGGAAAGGGTGGCCCTGCACAGATGCCATATTTTGTTTGTCTACTACAGCAGAGGTGTAGGGAATTCCAAGAAGACCTACATCTCTGCATTATTAACCTGGTCAAGGCCTATGATACCATCAGTAGGCCTTGGCTCTGGGTTGTTCTTCATGCTTTCGGAGTCCCTGACCCTCTGCTCACTATCATTAAGGACCTTCATGATGGTGAGCGAACCCAAATAAAACTACGTGGCCGGGAGTCGGAGTCATTCCCTGTACACCTTGGGGTGCGACAGGGATGTCCTCTGGCTCCCATATTATTTAACATCTATTTCGACCACGTAGTTCGTGAAGCCTTCAGTAGCTGTACTGGAACAATTTCTATCTGGTACAGATACAATGGGAGGCTGATCAATGCCCGGGTGCAGCCAAGGGATGCCTCCCTATTGCTCAACCATGTTATATATGCCGATGATCTGGTGATTGCTGCTCACTCAGAGGAGAAGTTGGAGGCGTTGTTGCTGAACCTGGAGCTTGCCAATAAGAGGTGGGGCCTTACCATCAGCCCCACCAAAACTAAGCACCTGCCTGGGTATTTTGTACCATTGGACACTCCACCTCTACAACTCCCAATTGGTGATGGGGCAGTTGTGGAGAGAGTGGAGAGTTTCCCATACCTGGGCAATGTGCTTATGACCGGTTCCGGTTTGACAGCAGAGGTCTCACTCCGAATCAGTCGAGCGGCATTATCTTTTCATCGGTTGTGTAACGCTGTGTGGAAGCTACCTGGTCTGTCGCTCCACACGAAGCTTCAGGTGTTCTCGGCCACAGTCATTCCCTCTCTTCTCTATGCTTGCGAAACGTGGACCCCCCCTAATGGAACATCTTCACTGGTTAGAAACATTTAGGCTGGCCTGCCTACGATCCATCCTGGTTTTAACCAGGCTGGATTGTGTGAGGAGCTCACAAATCTTCGAAAGATCTGGACAAAGTCCCATCGGTGAGCTCCTCCAGCAGGCAAGGCTGCGTTTGCTGGGTAATGTAGCCCGCATGCCCACCCACCGCATGCCTAAACAGCTTTTGTTTGTCCGGATCGAGGGGGCTAAACGGGCGTGGCACGGGCTAGAGAAGAGATGGAGTGATGTGGTACAGGAGGATGTGGAGCTGAGTGGACTTGCCGATGACTAGTACCAGCAGTGTCAAGATCGGCCTCTGTGGAGGAGGCTCGTTAAAGACGCTACTGGGCAGTTGGAGGCAGTCGCCCTCCAACAACAACTGAGGGCAGAGGAGCGACACTCACAACAACGAGCGGAGCGCCAGGTGACTAAAGCACAGCAAGTTGGCACAGTAGGGGGCACAGGTGGTGCATCAGTTAGTCGTCTCAGTCAGTCGACCCATGGCACCTGGGTCTGCCCCGTGAACTTGTGCCAGCGGGCGTTCGCCACTTCATGTGGCCTCAAACTACACATAGCATGGCAAAAGCGTCGTAATGACTTCACTACCACTTAGTGGTGAATGGTGATTGTTGTTCCTCCATCTGCAGCATCCCAGGGCCTGACGCCCATGGAACCGCCGGCGGCACCACCCACAGGCGGATCAGGGTGGACGGGACGACCGCCACCCGCTTCTTCTTTTCCTCCATCTTCGTCCCAGGAGGGACCGTGCCCATTGGGCCATCCTCGGGTTACCCCCGGGGTCCCCGGAGGACCCGTGGCTGGGCCCATACGAGGGGCCGGCGACAAGGACCCGTTCCAAGACGGTTCGGTTCAGATGACCACTCCTACTCCTCTTTGGGTTGCTGTTACTTTGGGGGATGGATTGTAGCCATGCATTGTGAATGTTGCGTGGATATTGTTGTGTTTGTCATCCCGCTATGCAACGTATAAAGGTCAGCCGGGACGGCTGTGTTTTTTCATGGGGGGGGGGGGTCATGTAGTGATATTGAATGAGTCCATGTAACGCGTGGCGCTGGGAGATTAGTAGACAATGGAATTAGGGGTAGCAGACCGTTCTACCAGTTGGACCCGTGGGCCAAGCCCGGAACCATCTGGGAGATCCAGAAGGGTGCGTGGCCGAGAGCGGAGCCTGGCCATGCTGGGGAGAATAAAAGGCGAGCTCCGACTCACAGTCGGGGCCGGCTGCCATCAGAAATGGAACTCGTCATGCTGCTGTCGTCGTGGTCTTCGCCTCTTCAAGCTGTGGGTCTGGAAGCATGTTGGCTGTCCCGACCCGGTATGGAGTTATCCCCTATGGCTGTGAGAGCCGGAATAAACAAGAGGGATAACGCCTCCTACTAGTGTCTCTGAATTAGTACACTACACATGTAATCACCCTCACTTCGTCCTTGCCACTCTACTGCTCACAAATAACATGCTTCACTCGGCGTTTATTATACATGAAATACTCGGCTCTTTTTTGTCTCGTAACCACTCTCCCGCCTGCAATTTTTATACTGTAAAAAAAAACTTCATGCCACTTTTCGATTTAAAGCTTTCGTGACTGCAGGGATTCATCTTCTTGGTTCTTTCGGTAAAGTCACGTAGAATGGAAATAAAATACTAAAAATAAAACATAATAATTTTATTTTATTATGTTTTATTTACGTGACTTTACCGAAAGAACCAAGAAGATTCATGCCACTTGTTGTTTGACTTGCATCCCACTGGGATTTTTGCACACAGCATTAGTGTACGGTGCTTTTTCAGGAATATTTTGATGTTTTTTTCCTGGATTTTCTATTTGCACAGTCACATAGTCACTTTAAGATGTTTTCTTGTTCATGTTTTTGTTTGTTGCGGTTGCACCCGATTCAAGAGCCAAATGGCTCACAGGGCTATACCAAATAAATGGAACTGGAACTGAACTGGAACATTCTTCTTGATATTTGGATCGGAGCCTTAAATAGTAAAACTTTACGAAGATAATGCATAAAATGACCATGCTAGCACTCAGGATAAATTTTGCATAACTCGCTAAATTATCATGACTAGAAAAGATATATGTACATCAAAAGGCACATATAAAAAGATAAAAACCGAACACAAACCCACATGCACAGCAAGGCTTGAGCAATCTGAAGGTTTGAGCTTGGGGGACTAAACTCATCAAAATAATTTGAATAGAAGTAATTAATAATAAGCTCTTGTGCAACTCTTTCAAATGTAACTTAATTTTGCAACCATCTGCACAGCAAAGCAACAAAGTGGCTATTACAAACTGTACGTAATAATGAAGGTGAAAAAATCAACCCATGCTGTTGTCACTGTTTTAAAATAATAAATTTTGCAATGCTACGAAGAGATCCAAAAGTGAAAATCTCCCTAATAATAAAGCAAACGCTGACTCCAATGAGAGCTTCAGTTAAATAACAGCCACTACTAGTAAAGTGGTGCTCCCATCTACTGTAATAACAAACGGCCTTGTTAAAGAGACATCATCGTCGATGAATTGTAAATATTGTTGATATTTGCTGTGCTGAAGTTCAACTGACTTCATCAAAATCCAACTCTGTTGAATGACTTATTTTACACATACATAACAATGTAAGATTTATTATATGTATGCACGACACTATTTTAAGAAAAAACATGCACATTCATCGTGCTTTAATAAAGGGAAACTCTTGTACCGGTTTTCCTGGTGTACACACGGAGAACACTGGGCCACCAAACATTGCAGACATGTACTGCAAAAGGGATAAAACACATACCAGCTCTCTTCCCAGAGGGACAGCTGTAAAGCCCAGACCGAGGATATCTGGCTATATTGAAAGCCTCATTTACTAACACCTCCAGGGAGATATAATGGTGGTGTAATCAACTGCTAACATCTCAGGACAGATTTACTCTTGTCCTTGGAGCAATCTCAATGGCCGTATTGTCTGCCAAGAAGAATAAGGGGGGGGGGGGAGTGCTTCAATTGCTCATGTGGTCCTGGGGGATGTTAACGTATTTTTTAATTGCAAGGGAAAATGCAGCCTGCCACTATACCAACTTAACAGCAAAAATAAAAGTAGCTTCCGCGAATTTGAAAAATATAAAAATGGGATTGACAGATGAGCCTTGCCTTGAGAATATAATTTTCTGAGTGCATTCTGCTCTCAGGATTAGAACGTGCTTTTACTTTAAGAGGCGGTTGAGGAAAGGCAGCACGCGCTTGGTTTACCCACCTCGCCCAGTGAGTAGTAATGCCTGGGGATCTGGGAGTTGGGGTATACATTCTCCAGGAACCAGGAGAATGGCTTGCACTTCAGGCGATCGCGTAGGGCCTTCCTCTGCGAGACGTCACCATACTCCACTTTGGTCACCCCTATACAGAGCAATTACACCACATGCAGCAACATCATGTTAAATTTTCAGCTTCAAATTAGCTAAACACTCAACTAAATTAACCAGGTAAGAACCTTTTGAGGTAAAATATTCTCTTTTTGAAAGGGCGATATTGATGACCATTGCAAAGAGGAACAATTATTTATTTTCTTAACGCATAATTCTAAAATATTGGCTGGCTCACAATATTCTGCTCTTGCAAATGATGTCCCGGAGTGTTTAATGTCCACTTAAAGTAGATGACATGGCTTGTTAGACCACCATAAAAATGAGCGCGTGACTGCAGGAAACCAACCATTCACTCTATGCAAACTGGCTCCATGGAGTGTGCATGGTACCTTCTGGGATAACTACCTGGCGTGTGCCATGTACACACCTTCCCACATTGACAACGCTACTGCTGAATGATTGCCTCACTTTTCTGTCCAAGGACTTATCCATTATTGTGCTGTAGAAGCAAGCAAAAAATCATCGTGCAACCGAAGGCTTGTGTGGTAGCTGGCTTCTCCCATGCATGTTTAATAGGATCCACCATATGCTGGTCAAAGAATAATTATGTAGACCCTGAGGCCCCTTTCTCATTTAAACACCAATGTCTTTGTATTTTCTTTATTATGATATTTTAAATTACGGGGTGCTTAAATGCCTCAGCTTCTCCAATCTCCTGACATTTCATCTCAACCAACCGAAGGAGCACAGGAGCAGCTGTCCTTGTGTGGCGGCACATGGTGACTCAACGCTAGCTTGCAAGTGGGCATTAGTCTGCCAGTATTGAGTCATGATTGCTAGGTGTAGTTCTAATTGAGTAATTTGCAGGATTCTTTTCAAATATGAAGTGAGATTCTGGCATACAATGGCCAACCCTTAATGTATCTCTGATTTTCAATGTTAAAATTGAAAAAAGATCCTCCTCCTCCCTTGGGGAATGGCCTTTATCTGTTGATAAAGAGGGACAAGATGCAGAAGATGACTGGGATAAGGAAGATGGAGATCCTTTCCTCTTCGCCTATTTGCCTTAAAAGCATGTGAAGAGTAGGCTGCCTTCCCGTGGCTCCTCTTCCTCTTCCTGGAAAGATCTCCAGCAACATTCCTGCTCCTAAATTCCTTAAGAATAAAATTACGTGAACACTTTTCAAGATTGATATCTCGACCTGACAACTGTTTTTGTGTCCTTTGCAACTTCCAATTAAGTTTATTAGACATAATACAAATGAAATACATTAGTTGATACCTCTGATATAAAGAACATCACGAATAAAACTAACACATTTTAAAATTATATACTCGTATACCTTTCAAGTATAAAAGTAAATGAAGAAGACATGGGCACTCATTAGTCACCATTCACAATGCTGAAAGCCACTGATGCCTTACGTGTGATATACAGCAGTGGAAAATGCCACGAATGAGTTTGCACAAAGTGGTTTTGATTTTTATGTTGCTGCACACCCAGGAGATTGCAGGTACAAAAAAACCCCGTAAAGCTTAAAGGACAAGTTTCCTAAACAAATTTCACACAACAAAGATTAATTTGGAAACACATTAGACACTGATGCTCTTTAAAGAGCCCAGACATAAAAAAACGAAATGAGTATGAGAAGTATATCCCAAGAATTCCATTAGGATTTACTCTTCTGCAAAACAATTTTGAGGTCAACATTTTTCATGGATGGCTCTTGCCAATAATATCAAGCCACTAGGTAATATTTATTTAATAGGCCAGAACTTGCTGATGACGTGATACCGTCAAAACCAATCCAGGGTTTGCGTTGTTTAACAAAAGCTATTGGAATACATTGATCCAGAAGTTAAATTGGTAGATTAATTCATCACCATCGTCATCAATGATCGATCCACGGCTGGATGAAGGTCTCCGTAAGCCATCGCCATCCCTCACGGTCTTGCAATGCAACAATCCATCTCGCGCCTGCACACGAGCCATCTTCTCGATTCATCTCTACGGCGGGCGTATTATCCGGTGCGTTCCGTCCCTTGGTTGCCACTTGGTTTGTTCGTCTCAACCACTGGCCATAATTTCATCTCGTGATTTGTTCTGCCAAGTCTAATTATTAATGGTCAAAGTGATGGATCTAACTTCTGATTGTTCTCCGATCCGTGTGTTCTTCTCTTTGCGTCTCAGTGAAATTTCCAACATGTGCGTCACGCTTATTTGCACACTTTTCAACTTTCATTCAAAATATTTTGTCAAATGTTTCCTAACTATGTAACAGGAGGTAAGAGGCACTGATTAAATATGTTCTTGTTAAGGCACATGGGTATTTTGATTTTCATCATTAAGTTCAGTTTTGCCAAAAGCACTCGGACCTATTCTCGTCCACCACTTTATTTCACCACGAAATAAAAATTAATAAAAATGTCAATGCAACCAATGGAAGCATGAAAACAGAAATAAGGATGTTCATAATTGGTAGTTCACAAATGGGAGCCCTTAACACATATCCCAAGAGCCACAGCATTTTTCAGAAAAGGAAACCTCCAGAATGAGATGGTATAGCTGCATACATCGTGAAACAAGCGGGACCAATTTTTTTAACTAATTCAGTGAGGCCAATTTACTGAATGTTTACACATAAATTCCTCAATTGTGAAATGATGCCCAAGTCATTCTTCAAAACTGATTCGAAGAAGTATAGACCCATTAGGCTCGTATTGTATCTATATGCATTTTTAATAAAGATCACTGGGAATAGAACAATGGATAATGTATGGCCAAATGACCATGTGAGCAACCCAGATTGAGGAAAGGTTTACTCTACTATTGATCACGTACTTACCATCAAATCAGGTTTCAGAAAGATTAAAGAATATCAAATAGCATTTAACTATGAAGAAGGTTTTGATTATGCCATCATCATTAATTATGCCATCATCCATGCTATCACAAACCAAGGCTTAAAGAAAATACACACAAATAATCAAAACCATATATAAAGATGGAACTTCGTCACTGAGGTTGCATAACTTAATAAAATAGAAATATGAAAAGTAAAAAAATGCGATTTTATCTCACCAAGGCTTTTAACAGCAACACTAGAATACATTTTGCCAAAATTGTTTTGGAGAAATAAAGTCATAAACATAAATAAGGTATTACCCATCTCAATTTCTAGTGACCCGGTCATTGCAACAACCAATGGAAGTTAATTACATAAAATTACTTAAGAACTTTAAAAAGAATGCTGCCAAGTGGGGTTCAAGGTAAATATGAGCAAAGAAAAAGCCAAGTGCAACAAAAATTCACACAATGGGAAAAAATAATAAGAACCATTTTTGTTCGAATTCTGTAAAAAAAACCTCAAGATTTCAAGAGCTGCAATGCACATGATGACGAGACAATCCTTAAGAAATAACGTCATGAAGCAGTCCTTAAAGAGCCGCATTCGGCTCCAGAGCCACAGATTGCCGACCCGAGGACAATCATTGAAGGTTGACCAGGAACAAATAGAGTCGATGGATTAATGCTACTTAATTTTCAGAAAGGGAAATACAATTCATGTAAATTTAATTATTCACAATCCACCAGAACTCACGATAATTTTGCATCACACAAGCGGCTCACACGCCAAGCACTTGAGATTCCTGACAAACCTGGCGAGATGATGTAAAAGAAGTCTTTAAAGTTGTCCATCCACACTTCGGCGAGCCTGCGGTTGTTCTTGTTGATGACTTGTCCCGTGCCTCCGGGGAACGTGTACGGTGTCGCCTTGCGGAACACGTGGCCCACGTGGGAACAGGTAACAATCTCCAGTGTCCCACCGCACTGCCAGATCTGCTCGTATGCGCCGTTTAGCACATGGGGGGGGGGGGAAACACATTTAAAAACACATTTAAAACCTACACTTGAAATGACGATTGTTGTATCACAGCTGTGGAATATCAACTTCATCATAAATGTCACCATTGCATCTACAACTGGTCTCCTAGCGATCGAGAGCTTAGTTCGAGCAAAATGGCTGTGACTTTTTGGACGCGTCGCCCCATCTTGATGCACAAACTCCAGCAATTTGCACACTTCAGTTGGCGGTTGACATTCGAAGTGGACTGCGACCCTCAAAGGAATGGCGCCGCCCCCGTGGTCGCCCCCGTGATACGTGGATCAAAAAAATCACTCGAGACACAGGTACGGCAGCAATAGCAGTTTATGCGAATGCTGTCGCAAGAGGTCACACGTTTGGCACAACGGTCCTTTGCTATGCGTGATGAATGAATGAGCGTGGAATATCAACGAAAATATTTAATGTGTCTAACAGCCGCAATATTTGATGCAGGGAAATGTTTATGAAACACCACACATTTTCAACAAACTAAAGCACGTATGCACTAATGACTGCGTGCACATTGCACATGTAATGATGCACACGTTTATTGATTTCACGTGTATGATCGCATGCATTGAACTGTGTGAGAATTACTTATTTACAATTTGTGCAAATTATATGCGTGCGCTACATATACCCGAATGCAAGCAAAATCGTACAAATGAAATAACACACGAAAAAATACGAGATAGAAAACCCAAAATCGTGACAATTCATAAGATTGATACATCTATTGCATTAATACAATGCAATTATACTCTTTGGTTCTTTCGGTAAAGTAACGTAGGTATAAAATAAAATAAATCACGACGTTTCGGGCACAACAAAAGTGTCCGTCATCAGGTGGGAAAGCGATGGTCTGCTGCTGAGGCAGACTGTTTTAAAAGGTTTGGAATGGGTGTAGCCCAAGGGTCATAAAGAAGTGGCCGGGACTAGTGATGTTAATGTGAGAAATTAGCATGTAACTGTAAGATAGGAGAGCGGCCTCCTCGAAGAGGGCACGGAAGTGGCTATGTTTATGTGGGAGATTAGCATGATGTTAATGTAAAATCGAAGAGTGGTGCAATCCAAAGGCATGAGTGCAACCCAACAGGTGCAATCCAAAGGGCATGTGAGTATGAGAGTGCAATCCAAAGGACATGTGAGCATGAGAGATCTAAGAGAGAGGCATAGAGAGAGAGAGAGAGACAGAGTCGGAAATAACAGCTGACATAGGCAGGTAGGATGGAAACATCACAGTCAGTTAAAGACTTTACCTGGTTAATAACGTCCTTCCAGTGATTGCTCAGTTTGTACCCATCCTCTCGGTTGAAGTTGTGTCTGTGTTTATATATTTGGATGGCTTCATGAACAAATCTCTGAAGGTAGCCGGTAGGTTTGCAGAGTACCTCCGTCTTGGAAAAATCAATTTTGTGTGAGCCCACAGCGTTAAAACAATGATCGGCAACGGCAGAGGTATTGGTCCTACCGTGTTTCAGATCTGCCTTGTGTTCACGAACGCGGTCCGAGACATGTCGTATCATTGTTTTAACGCTGTGGGCTCACACGAAATAGATTTTCCCAAGACGGAGGTACTCTGCAAACCTACCGGCTACCTTCAGAGATTTGTTCATGAAGAGATCCAGATATATAAACACAGACACAACGTCAACCGAGAGGATGGGTACAAACTGAGCAATCACTGGAAGGACGTTATTAACCAGGTAAAGTCTTAACTGACTGTGATGTTTCCATCCTACCTGCCTATGTCAGCTGTTATTTCCGACTCTCTGTGTGTCCCTCTCTCTCTATGCCTCTCCCTTAGATCTCTCATGCTCACATGTCCTTTGCATTGCACTCTCATGCCTTTGGATTGCACTCTCATGCTCACATGTCCTTTGGATTGCACTCTCATACTCACATGCCCTTTGGATTGCACCCGTTGGGTTGCACTCATGCCTTTGGATTGCGCCACTCTTCGATTTTACATTAACATCATGCTAATCTCCCACAATAACATAGCCACTTCCGTGCCCTCGTCGAGGAGGCCGATTTCCTATCTTAGAGTTACACGCTAATTTCTCACATTAACATCACGCTAATTTCTCACATTAACATCACTAGCCCCGGCCACTTCTTTATGACCCTTGGGCTACACCCATTCCAAACCTTTTAAAACTGTCTGCCTCAGCAGCAGGCCATGCTTTCCCACCTGATGACGAACGCTTGTATTGTGCCTGAAACGTCATGATTTATTTTATTTTATACCTACGTGACTTCACCAAAAGAACCAAAGAGTATGGATTCCTGCAGTCACGAAAGCTTCAAATCAAGATACAATGCAATGAGTATGTATTCCAAAGTCAAGTCAAATTGTCTCTCCACGCTCAAAGAAGCAGTGGGGGGGGGGGGGGGTAACCCTCATGTTGGTTGGCAACTCTGAGCCATGAGTGGAAATTATGATCCCCATGGGGAAGGCTGATGAACTACAGCAATCCCTCACCAACTGTGGACTTGCCAACCGTGGAATTCACATACATATGGTTGATTATTTATTGACCGATTTACCAATCACGGCCTGGAAAGTCCACGAGCAACCACGGGTGCGCAACACGCATTTACAAATGTTGCAGGGCCAAGGTTCGCCTCCGTGCCACCACGCCATTCGTGAAGCGGCGTCATAGCTCATCAGCTGTCCGTCTGTTTTGTTGTGATTCTAGCGTCGCATAGACCGCGTCGCATAATAACACGGTCTAGGGGTACCGGGGACGTACAAAAAATGCACCAGCCAATTAATCCTCACTTTTTAAAAGAATCAGCACCACCAGTCCAGCCACCAGCACCAGCAATCCAGCCAGCAGCCCCACTGTGCCTGCCTCCTCGCCTGCCCACTCATCTGTCATTGATGACCGGGAGGAAGAGGGGAGGGTGGGCTGAGCCCCTCCTCCTTTTAACCACCCCTTCCCCCATCATCTCATTGTGATTGTCACCATCAGCATTATCATGGACTTCTACCCTCAATAGCAAAGGTATGTAAAGTTACTTCAATGTTTATGCTATATTATGTAATTGTGTAATGTATTGCATTTTATTTTATTCGGTGTTTAATAAAGAAACAGGCGACTTAGTTAAGCTATGATGAGTCTAACCGCAGCTGTGGTTCCCATAACTCCCTATTTTACATAGGTCATGTACTTTACCAACCGCAGATTTGCACTACCACGGCCTTTTCCAGGAACCTAATCCCCGTGATTGGCGTGGGATTACAGTGCCACAATCCAAATCTCCACTTTATCAAACGTGGAAAGGGATGATGGGCTGAGACAACCCACATTTGGGATTTGGACTTGCAACCTGATTTCAGAGAGATAGTAATACTTGATTACTTATAATCACGCAAGAGCTCATTGAGACAAGAAATCCCTTTTTTAAAGGAGACCTGCGATTACTTGCAAATCGAGAGCTCTGCCACAGAACTATCTATCTGAAGAGTTCCACATGAAAAAAATACAATAATTATCCCTAGACTGTAATTCAGTGCAAATGTTATAGCTTCCAAATGCATACGATTGAAAGGTGGATAATTTTTCTGATACAATGGCATTAGAAAATCTCAATCACATACATCAAAGCAACTGGAACATTTCTGTTCTCATTATGTGACCTAAATTGCACAGCATACACGCAATTCCAACACAAACAAAAACACGCGCACCAACACTTTAAACATGAGATAAATTGACAGTTCCTTGTAGTACCGATACTCATATGAACAGTTACATTAATTAGCGCTCGTAATAATGTTACTGCAGACCACATTATGGAAAGTGAAAAGGAACAAATTGGTGTGGTCGTATGCAACATGGCAAGCAGCGATATTTTCTCTACTGCCATGGTGATAACACCCGAGCCACATTCGTTTTTAATACACTATACGTACAGCAATGCTGTTGCATTACGCCACAATGCCGCAGTCTTTTGATATACAATGAGATTGGTTATGACCCTCCCACATACGCATGTGTAATGAGCGACTTCCATGACACGTCGTGTAGAGGGTACGTCTTCTTTATTACTTAAACTGGGCACAACACAGGCCAATACTTGCTCTTCCTCACACTGAGTATAACTCTAGGCATTAACACCTCTACTAGCTACACACACAGCCGATGACTCGGCGTGGTCCCACCGCCCTCACTCGGCTATGCCGCTGGCTGGCGGCGTGACGATGACGGCGATGGAAACCAAGCAGGGGATCTTCCACGTGGCAGGACGAGGGAGAGAGATGTTGGCGAGCAGCAACAGAGCCAGGACCCAGGACCCCACACACGAGCCCTGAGCCTGCTCCCCCTTACAGTGAGGGGAAAAAAGTATTTGATTCCCTGCTGATTTTGTACGTTTGCCCACTGACAAAGAAATGATCAGTCTATAATTTTAATGGTAGGTTTATATGAAGTGAGAGACAGAATAACAACAAAATCCAGAAAAACGCATGTCAAAAATGTTATAAATTGATTTGAATTTTAATGAGGGAAATAAGTATTTGACCCCCTCTCAATCAGAAAGATTTCTGGCTCCCAGGTGTCTTTTATACAGGTAACGAGCTGAGATTAGGAGCACACTCTTAAAGGGAGTGCTCCTAATCTCAGCTTGTTACCTGTATAAAAGACACCTGTCCACAGAAGCAATCAATCAATCAGATTACAAACTCTCCACCATGGCCAAGACCAAAGAGCTCTCCAAGGATGTCAGGGACAAGATTGTAGACCTACACAAGGCTGGAATGGGCTACAAGACCATTGCCAAGCAGCTTGGTGAAAAGGTGACAACAGTTGGTGCGATTATTCGCAAATGGAAGAAACACAAAAGAACTGTCAATCTCCCTCAGCCTGGGGCTCCATGCAAGATCTCACCTCGTGGAGTTGCAATGATCATGAGAACGGTGAGGAATCAGCCCAGAACTACACGGGAGGATCTTGTCAATGATCTCAAGGCAGCTGGGACCACAGTCACCAAGAAAACAATTGGTAACACACTACGCCGTGAAGGACTGAAATCCTGCAGCGCCCGCAAGGTCCCCCTGCTCAAGAAAGCACATATACATGCCTGTCTGAAGTTTGCCAATGAACATCTGAATGATTCAGAGGACAACTGGGTGAAAGTGTTGTGGTCAGATGAGACCAAAATGGAGCTCTTTGGCATCAACTCAACACGCCGTGTCTGAAGGAGGAGGAATGCTGCCTATGACCCCAAGAACACCATCCCCACCGTCAAACATGGAGGTGGAAACATTATGCTTTGGGGGTGTTTTTCTGCTAAGGGGACAGGACAACTTCACCGCATCAAAGGGACGATGGACAGGACCATGTACCGTCAAACCTTGGGTGAGAACCTCCTTCCCTCAGCCCGGGCATTGAAAATAGGTCGTGGATGGATGTCCAGCATGACAATGACCCAAAACACACAGCCAAGGCAACAAAGCAGTGGCTCAAGAAGAAGCACATTAAGGTCCTGGAGTGGCCTAGCCAGTCTCCAGACCTTAATCCCATAGAAAATCTGTGGATGGAGCTGAAGGTTCGAGTTTCCAAACATCAGCCTCGAAACCTTAATGACTTGGAGAAGATCTGCAAAGAGGAGTGGGACAAAATCCCTCCTGAGATGTGTGCAAACCTGGTGGCCAACTACAAGAAACGTCTGACCTCTGTGATTGCCAACAAGAGTTTTGCCACCAAGTACTAAGTCATGTTTTGCAGAGGGGTCAAATACTTATTTCCCTCATTAAAATGCAAATCAATTTATAACATTTTTGACATGCATTTTTCTGGATTTTTTTGTTGTTATTCTGTCTCTCACTGTTCAAATAAACCTACCATTAAAATTATAGACTGATCATTTCTTTGTCAGTGGGAAAACGTACAAAATCAGCAGGGGATCAAATACTTTTTTCCCTCACTGTATATCCCCCCCCCCCCCCGGCGTGGCTAGGCCCCGCCTCCAGCCACGCCCTCTCGTGGAACCTTCGAGCAGGTTCCCGATGTATCTCGGCTAGCCCCACCTGTTACCTTTGCCCCAGACACACCTCCTTCTCTGATTGGTTGGTACTTAACCGTGCCCGTACCCGTAATTCTCTTTCCGGCCAACAGGTGTCACCCTGTCATTACACATGGACTTAAAATCTAAATACGTTTTGGGAAGTAAATGTAACATGAAACTATGAAAAAAATAATGAGACTGCAAAAAATATTTAATAATCTTCAAAATAGGACATACTGTACGGACTTGAATTGCTGGGAGCAAATAATTTGTTATACATTTTTTGTAAGAATGCATTAAATGTTTTCTGTAAAATTTTGATTTAAAGCTTTCGTGACTGCAGGGATTCATATTCTTGGTTCTGTCAGTAAAGTAAAGTATTTTTCTCTTCTACGTGACTTTACCGAAAGAACCAAGAATATGTTTTCTGTAACTTAGCAAGTCAGTTTATTAAATGAGCATCACTGAAATGCTCAGTTTACAGATGCTGCTCAATGAGCCATTGCTAATCGCTAAAATTATAATTTTAAATACATTTTAAAATACTGACCATACAAATAATACCATCATAAGCAATGGTGCTTTGTATGCATGTACATGGCACCAATAGTGTAGGTATGGTGAACTTCTTTCGCACGGTACATAGCCAACTGTGCTAATCGGAGGTGCGGGAAATTTGAGGTGATTATATGAATTAATAAAATTATCCAAATTAGACTGCAATACTGGAACAAACAGAATAGGATGCAACCATCAAAATAAAAGATACAATGTGTGATGTTATATATTTTTTTCAGATTACAATTGTACTCATGTCTGTGTAAGGAAAATTAATCGCTACACAAAACAATTACATAAAGCACACTGAAAGAAACCAAACCTCACACTGCAATGCAAAGGTCAAGAGCATCTAGACATAGCATTTCATAGAAATGTGAGCTGAGAGTATAGCCCTGTGAGCTTAAATTACATTACTGTAATCATTCCAAGCTTAAAATACAAACGACTGTGTAATTCCGACTACTGCATTATCTACGTATAATTTAAGTATTAGAATACTACTTGCATGTTTGCAATCTATTAAAAAAGCATTATTCCTCGTGTGCAAGAACCAACTGGCTTACACAAGAAGACGTGCTGAAATAAATACACGTGGCTCACGCTTGTCTGACCAAAAATCTACAAAATGAAAGGACAGTGGTGATGACTGTCTTAATCTGAAGTGTGAAATGGAATGTGTTAACTCATCTGTTATTCATGCATGTATGACAAAAAAATACTGCATATGCTCTCCTGATGACTTATTTATCCGTCCTTTAAGTCAAAATAATAATAAATAAATAAGTAATGGATTACTCTTATGCACAAGGCAAAGCATGAAAATGCCAAGCAATGCTAATTGACCAACACAAAACCAGATGTTTAATGAAGACATTTCTTTTCCTGGTTCAAGTACAGTTTTGTAATGGTGACCTCTACTGAGACATTCATGCATGACTAGCGCTGTAATTCCATCTCGATACGCAAGGCCTGCATTTGCAGAGACAAACTACATGGGAAAGTAAGCACCACTCATCACCAGGTCAATGCCACGATATGTACCAGAGGCAGCGATGCTCAGAGAAACAACAGGAGTGGGAAAGATACAAATGTCAACGTAACACTGTTGGCCCTGAACTGTCCACTGCCCATACAACATTGCTACGCCTCCTTAGCAGTCTTCACTAAATGACTGCCTTCAACATATAGTTATATAATTGTATTCACCTTAGCGTTCTATTATTATATCAGGTCGCACAACTATACTGGTTTTTACATGTACAATTACATGTCCTAGAACCAGGTTGTTATCCATTATCCCTGTATGGAGCTAATGAATAGGCGGCTAATATGGAGACCCAAATGTGTCGAAAGGGTCCATAATATAATAGAGACTCAGCTTAGGTCCCACGCTGTTTAATTGTTTTACTTCATATTGGCATCGTGTATCGACAGACACAAGTTGTTAAAGGCAGAGGGTATCGTGAGTGCAGCAGTCACTGACCCGAAATGACATTTCCAGGTTCTCTCCACCCCAAATGTCCATGCCGGCATCATATGTGCCAATCTCTTGAAAGTAGTCACGATCGATGGCAAACAGTCCTCCTGCCATTGTAGGTGACCTGCCAAATGCACCAAAACGTCACTCTATCTCACATGAAACGATGTTAAAGCGTCATTTATTGTCTGCAGCCACACAAATGATTACATACTTCTGTGAACAGGCTGATGGTTCTTTATCTTTCACGATCGAGCCATTGGATTTTATGTAATTATGTAATGCATTTTTTTTTATAACAACATGAAACTCCATTAAAATACACAATGCCAATATGAAGTAAAACAGTTAAACACCATAATTAGGTCTTGATTTGAAGCTTTCGTGACTGCAGGAATCCATGCTCTTTGGCTCTTTCGGTAAAATCACGTAGATAAAAAAAAAGCCTAATTAGGGTCCACAGATATTATAAAGGATGAAATAGAGGCTCCACATGAGTGTGAAAACTGTCAATATTGTTTTGTTCAAACATAAAATATGTGAACTGGCACAAAAGCCACCACTCTATTTAATCTCTTATGCAGTACAATACAATCTCGAGATTACCTGACAGGTATTGTCCGGTCTCCTTTCCGTCGGTCCATCTCACTCTGGGGCACTGGGTACCAGCGGAAGTTCAGTTTCCAGTTGAATCCACCATAGGTCATGTCAGAGCCAGCAAGATACTCAAATGTCTCATCGCTGATCACATCAATAATGGGACATACCACATTTTTCCTGCAATGACAAGGACACAGATCCAGTGAGCAACGAGAACAGCAAGATCAAAGACGAGATTTTTTAAATCTGGTTCAACGCTATCGATTCATTTAACGTGTTTATTATGCATGAATTACATTCTGGCTTACAAGACGACACAATCCAATCAGATTCATAATTAATCAATATACTTTTGTAGCTTGGTATACTGGACAAGAAAACAGATGACATGAATCATGAGGCCTTGTAAAGAGAGGGGTTGTGATCAGTGAAATTGAGGAGTGATTTTTTTTCTGCACGAGGATAAAAAAAGGAATTTTGGGGGTATTTTGTTAAACAAATTAAAAAAAACTGTTGAAGGAGAATTGGGATCAAAATGACAGCAGGGTGGAGTCCCTTTGTAAAGTTTAACATGATCATGAAAATGAGATACCAATGTGTCCGAAGAATTACGTTTTCAATAAGCGCATACGGCCAAATACGGCACAAATCATAAAAAAGACATTGACAAAGTTAACAGAAAAAAATCTGCAAAGTGCAGAAAAAAGCATGGGGAAATGCAGCTTTGAATTACACCAAGGGACAAAAAAGGAACCCACATATGAGGGAACAGACACAAAATCAGAGATGCCATATTAACGATGGACAAGATTGAAGACGGAATGGCAGCCAAAAGAGAGAATGCGTCCAATAGGAAGTTCACCGTGGAGATGGAGTGATGAGATCAGTTTATTCATAGGAGTTGGATGGATGATAGCAGTGATGGACTGTGAGAGATGGTGATAGCATGCGGAGGCCTTAATCCAGCAGTGGACAGACAATGAATGATGATGAACGGAGCGAGGGATTAAATTACACATTATTATTTTGGTTAGAATAATATAAAAGAGATAAATTATTGTATGCAGAAGAGAAGACAAAACTCTGTATAAAAAACAAACAAACAAACAAACCGCGAGTTTTCCATATCTGCTACAGGCAAGTCAGCACATTTGTAATAGCCTTTGAACATTTTTTAAAGGGAAATAAAGTCTTTAGAAATTTTAAGATGGTGCCATGGGAGCACTATATATATAACAGAAACATCTACTGGAGAAAACACACAGGACTCTGCATGTCACAAGGCATCTTTACATGATGTCTTTTGCTAATTAGAGTAGACAATGTGTGCCATCTATAATCAAAATAACTAAAACATTTAATTTACACATAAAAGGGATAACTCACTGGCCAAGTGGTACATCCTTTGCCTCTAGGTTTAGGGATTGAGCTGCCATCTCGGCCCCATTGTAATGATCCACTGATGCATTATTAATAAATGTGGCTTCCTCAAAGCAGATGCTAAGCCTGTTGTTCCATCTGCTTCCAGGCAGCTATGAAAAAAAAATCCCATTAACTCATGTAGGCCATCGTGTGCAAGGATAGAATCTTGGCATAAAGACTCTCTTAGAACACAATAGTGAGTAATATAATGAATAAAAAATATAGTAGGCCGGGGAATGAAATAGATGACAAATTGTTATTTTAACACATTATTTTAAAAACAATGGATATGTATATATGATGTGCTATCAGATTTTTTGGCTTTTCGGATAATTTATTTTACGTACTAATGGAAACTGTCTATCTGTGCTAATGATAGCGACATCACCCAATGCCATTTTGGTGGCAAAAGCGTGGAAGTGACGTTGTGTCAGTGACATCACTTACCATTTTCAGATTAATATGGATTGCCTGAAATTTCATAGCTAGGCCTGATTTCTGGATTTTTAGGATAAACATGACATTTGTGTTCTTAGTTCTTTCGGTAAAGTCACGTTGTGGTGTAGTTTCCTTATTCACCAAGGTTCCTGTACCTGACACCATCGCAATCATTGAAGACTTGGTTCATCAAGGACTAAACACTGAGGTACCCCCCCTGGTGAGACACTGTTTAACCAATACATACTTCACTTGGAATGGAACTTTCTACAAACAAACTGAGGGCACCCCAATGGGCTCCCCCCTATCTCCGGTTATAGCTAACATTTTCATAGAGAAATTTGAGACTGACGCCATCCAGACTGCCACTCTGCGCCCAACCTTATGGAAGAGGTACGTGGATGACACTTTTGTCATCTGGCCACATGGCCGGCCTGCTCTAGACCAATTCTTCGACCACATCAATTCCATACACCCAGCCATCAGATTTACCATGGAAGTCGAAAAAGATGGCAAGCTACCTTTTTTGGATGTCCTAATTAAAAAGAGACCTGATGGTTCAATGAGCCACTCTGTCTACAGGAAAGCTACCCATACGGATGCTTATCTGAAACCGGATTCCCACCACCATCCATCACAGAAGAATTCTCTCATCAAGACTCTGCATCATAGAGCCCAATGCATATCCGACCAGGAACACATAGGCAGTGAACTCAAGCACGTACACCAAGCTCTTAAGGCTAATGATTACTCCGACTATACAATCCGCAAAGCTATCACTCAAACCATGAAGAAGGACCCTCTTGAGGAGCCTTTCAAAACCATCACTTTACCCTACATTGCGGAGATCACAAAAAAGATCTCCAAAATCTTGAATAAACACAAGATCCAGGTCCGTTTCAACACATTACATAAAATCCGTGATCTGGTTCCGTCTGTAAAAAATGTGATTCCGGACATACAATACCCTGGTGTCTACAAACTAAGTTGCCTCTGTGGTAGTAGTTACACTGGAGAAACCAAACGCCATGTCTCGGACCGCATTCGTGAACACAAAGCAGACCTTAAACACGGTAGGACCAACACCTCGGCCGTGGCAGATAATTGTTATAATTCAGTAGGCTCACATGACATTGACTTTTCCAAGACAGAGGTTCTTTGTAAGCCATCTGGCTACCATGAGAGATTCGTTCATGAGGCTATCCACATATACAAGCACAGAGACAATTTCAACCGAGAAGATGGATTCTGGCTTAGCAATCATTGGAAAGATTTGATAAACCATTTCAGGTCTTAGTTGATTGTTCACGCTTACAGTGGCTTTCAGACAGCATACATTACATTTTTCGTCTCCCCCCTCCTCTTTTCAGAACATAGATGGACTAGTCCTTCTAAATAAACTGTCAAATCGCTGCGCGTGGCACTAACGTTTTTTATAAATAAATAAATACGCTGTTTAAAAATAAATAAATGTATGCAAACCGACACACCTGATGACGACCGTTTGTGTTATGGTTGAAACGTCGTGAATTTTTTTATTGTTTTATATATTTTATTATTTTATTGTTTCCCTTCAACGTGACTTTACCGAAAGAACTAAGAATATGAATTACTGCAGTCACGAAAGCTTTAAATCAAAATGACATTTGTGATTAAATCCCGAGCATATATAAGTATATATTTATATCTTTGAACACATAAATATATATTATATCTTAGAACACGTATAAATAAAAGCCGTGATTGCCTCATTTGCAATCATAAGTTGACTCAAGTGGCCTAAACATGGTCATGTGCAGGTGATAAAATCAACCATCACCCTATCTTTCTACCCTCTGCCAGTTTTTTCCGCAGCTGCTGTACAGTCGACAACCTGACCTCCAAGATCTGCCTGAACAATATCCCACCATCTAGGACGGTGGCGACCACTCCAATGTATGTCTCGGCTTTGAGCTCCCCCCCAACCACCTATCCTGTACACGTCCCACCCGGCTAACCGTTTTTGCCTCTCACATCGAAAACACTCACCTGCCATGTGTTCTTCCAGACTTCTGCATTACTTATTCTGTCTTGCCATGCAATTCCACACATCTGTCTCAGACACTTGAGCTCACTCAAATGCCGACTTTTATTTACCTGCTTACTTAGCGTCCAGCCATCTGATCCATACACGAATACAGATAAAACGCCTGCCTCAAATATCCTGTTCATTACACTCAAACTTCTCTTTTTTATTCCAAAGTAGTTTTTCACAGCCCATCAAAAACCCACTCTGCAAAAGTAATATGCCACATTTGCTATATTTAACAGCCCCCTGCATTATGAACACTACTGAGCATCAGTAATAACTTCTTCCATTTCTGATTTCCTTGCTGTGTTCCTTCAACGTAATCCTCATCCTCCCCTGTTCTTCCCTACTGTTCTCACCATGCAACTTTGGCATTAATTCCCCACCCATATCTACGGCTTCTTCAGTTTAAACACTTTTCCACTTCTTCATTGTTTAAAGATATAGTGTTTCTGCTGCTGCCTCAACTATAACTGCCTTAAAGCATTCCCAGAGTCTCTTTTGCTTTTGGCTCAGTCCCCTTCTCCTGTCAAGTTCACAAGCACTGCAAATCTACCTCCAATGCTAACCTGAAAATGTTGTAACACCTTTGGGGATCTTTTTCTTTGCTGTGTCAATGCTAGAAACAATAGCTCCTCTGGTTCGCTTACCGCCACGCTTCACAACTAGTTCGTTGTCTGAATAGATATCTGCAGCTCTGTAAGCTCTCGTCTTATGAACAAATGTGTTATGCTGCTCGCTGGTTACAATTAAATCAGAGCTTCAGTCGTATCATCGGCCAATTTTCATGTCAGTTTGCGTGACTTCTTCTGTTCCAACTGTGTTACAGATAATTAATGTGTTGCTGCTGCACAACTCAAGTCTCATGGTTCCATTATCATTCAGCTGTCCTACATCACGTCGCCCTAGAAAACGCCCCCCACTCATCATAATTAACTCTTACCTGGGCAATGGCGGCCCCGCGCTTGGGTGCTGTGCCCAAAACCAACTGTAGTGGATTATCAATTGCTTTTCCATCTCCTCTTCTGTGGTCTCGGAAGATGAATTAAGCTTCCACAACTCCTACGTGACAATTTCTGAACCGTAGCCCGACTGTAATGATCCACTCACCCACTGGTGCAAATTTGGACACGGTACTTCACTATCCTGTTACTAAATGACAATCCCTATTTCCTGCCCGATGCCTCCTACGTCATCCTTTAATCCAGACCTGTCCCGTGCCAATCCACCTCGTTTCACTTGTCCCACAATTCGTGACGTTGTACTGTTTTAGTTCACCAACAAGCATCCTTGGCTCCTCCCTTTCTGTTGCAGTGTCCTGACATTCCCAAGTCCCATTCTGGTTCTTGTCTTGCCGTTGATCTCTAGTCTTCCCCTTGAATCTTCTTGCATTTCAGTCGGTGAGTCGGTTAAATTCTGGTTGAACCCATTGATCTCAGAAGCTCTTTTTCAATGGCAATCTACTTTCTTCCTTCTATTATCTTTTGTTAAGTGCCCTAAAATGACCATGTACGATATGACCATTTTTGTAACCAGAGATGCATTACGTCAAATGTATCATCTATAACGTACAATTCTAAGGATGCAGACATCACTCATTTGCAGCAAAATGTTACAATTCATACCGTGATGCCGCCATCTGTGATACAATGTCAAAAAGGCATGTGACATTTGCTTGAATTTTTCTAAATAGACAGTGGGTAAAAAAAATATATGTAGGGGTGCATATGAAAATATAATCTGAGAAAATCCCATATCAAGCACCTAACAGTGTAAATTTAATTATGTAGATTTACACGTGTGATAATGGGGTGAAGGGATTACTTTTCAATTTTAACAGTTAATATAATGGTAATGCTCCCTTGTCAATGCTGAAAGTATTGCCAGTCTAAATCACCTAAAGGTAAAGCATACCAGGAGCAATTATTGTTAATCATGTGAGTTCTCATTAGTATAAATGTAATCGATCACTGCACCACATCTCGTAATCAGTTACATTTATTCCATTTCTACATTTCTATTTATAGCTTTATATGTGTTATGTAAATGGTGATGATGGCATATCTACACCCCTGAGAAAGACTGTTTTTATAAGATTCATAGGTAACAAAACATTATCGGATCGTCCAATAATATGTAATTGGCTATGGACGGTTGGCTACGTATGGTGCGAAAGAAGTTCAACATACATACATGCATACATACAAAATCCTTTATTATGAATAAGATTCATAGGTATTGGGGTGTACACTGTGGTCATTGCTCAAGCTCACGCGGTCTCACCGGTCAGCCTTGATGCGTGCGAGGAGCGGCTCCAGCCATCCCGTAGTGCACTCACAGTGCGCATCCAGGAACGTGATCACCTGACCCCGCGACACGGCCGCCCCCCGGAGCCTGGCACGGATAAGGCCGGAGCGTGACTCCATGCGCACAATGTGCACCGGCACCGGCAGCTTGCTGGCGTACTCCTCCAGCGGACTCTTCAGAAAATCTACCAAGAAAGAGTCCTCGGAATTATTAATGAGTGACAGTAACGGTAGGCTTTCGAGTCGCAATGTGAGATGTCCCACTGCGACGACGTGTGACGGCGCAAGGTGACACTACAACACAAGTGCGTGACGTCATCGTCTTAACACAAAGGGCATATCCATTGAGCACTGTTTTTTTTGTTGTTGACAAATTATGGGCATACCTTTCAAATAAATTTAGCTTGGGGTTTTTTGGGGTAAGTCACTAACAGCAAAAACAACATTTAACAAGACTTTTATTCCATTGGAAACCTCATTTGCCAGTAACAACATATGATAATTGTTTTTTTACCCTTTTATCTGGCAACAAAACTGGCACCATTTTTACAAGGAGTCATGTTTACATTGACCACAATACCTGCGGTCGCAACGCAAACAAAAAACAACAACTCTGATAATGTATGCACTGTCCTTGAAACTGATTGGTCCACACCCGAGACAGCTTTCTTTAGAGCCTCGTCTCACATGGTGTTGGACCAGAAGACGCTAAAAGGCGCACAACTCAAAGACAATGCACCATCAGAGTATGAGAGCTCGGGGTAAGCATTTACACCATTGGAAACCTCATTTGCCAGTAACAAAAAATGATAAAAAAGGTGTCAGTTTTGTTTGCCAGATAAAAGTGTAAAAAACCAATTATCATATTTTGTTACTGGCAAATGAGGTTTCCAATGGTGTAAATGCTTACCCCGAGCTCTCATACTCTGATGGTGCATTGTATTTGAGTTGTGCGCCTTTTGGCGTCTTCTGGTCCAACACCATGTGAGACGAGGCTCTAAAGAAAGCTGTTTCGGGTGTGGACCAATCAATTTCAAGGACAGTGCATACATTATCAGAGTTGTTGTTTTTTGTTTGCGTTCCGACCGCAGGTATTGTGGTCAATGTAAACATGACTCCTTGTAAAAAAGGTGTCAGTTTTGTTGCCAGATAAAAGGGTAAAAAAACAATTATCAAGACTTTTATTTATACTGGATAAAAGTTGAAGACAAATATATTGAGACAGACAAGGCTTATGTTTTAAAGCTTAGTCAGAAAGTGTCATTAAACAACACCATTTCACTAGATATATCTCAGCTTCACGAATCATCTATCTGACATTTGTATAATTGATATTTGAGTGTTATCTTATCCTCTGTGGGTTTTATTTGGACACTGAGGTTCTCCCCACTCACCCAAATAGAGTATTCATACAGGTATTGGCCAAATATCAAAAGGAGGGCTGTAGTGAAATACTTGAAACTACAAAAGGCTCATATAGCTGAGAATTAAAACGCCACCATTTTATCCATCATAAAATGGCATTTTTTTTTTTTAAACCTTTTTTTAGCTAAGAAAATAGTTTATCAAGCCATCTCCCTTCACGAATTTAACGCCACTAATTACAGAGTCAAACATTAACTAAAAAACAAACTATCTTACAATTCCCTTTTGCAGCACAAATAAGGAATGAAAACATCAGACAAGTCTTATATAAGTGGCTGAGTGTTGCAGAGGTCTAGCATTAAGCATACTGGAATCAAAACCTAGAAATGACAAGTATAAAATAACAGCTATTGCATATATCTTCCAAAAGGTTGACTCACATGCTGCCAGCTATATCAAGGGAAAAGAAAAGTGTAACAAAATGTAAGTTAATATGAATTGTAGATAACGAAGCAGAATTGTGTGCCGTCACAGTCTCTTTCCGATGCTTCACCCCATCGAGTCAAACCCCTTGCAGTAAGTTAAGCCTCCAGTCAGAAGGCTTATAGCAGCGTACTTAGTGCTCACTAATTCGATTTGAGAATTAACAAAAGTTTATTCTCAGCAGTTGCACTTGCAGAGTTAACTACTACAGAGGACATGACTTCTGATCAAAGCTAGCGCTTGTCAATCCACCTAAAACAAATGTTTAATTCAAACGCAGCCATTTAAGCGTTGCACTGCCTCTTCAGGAAGCATGGCTGAATCTATCAGAAAATCCATTCATCAGGGTGATACCAAAATGTCCACGGACAAGTGCATTGTGCGCATGTTGATCGAAGAATTGCAGCGTTCACTTAGCTGCTTCAGGCTATCTCCTTCTGGCACCGCCTAGGGACACTGTTTATTAAGATGGAAAGCGACAGCGGACAGATTAGCCCTGAGCATTCCTCGACACTCAACATGCACACCACTCTTCCTTAGCTTCAGGATGTAACGCTACACTTTGAGAAATCGGAGCCTAATTATGACCAACATGAAAACAGGAGAAAGAAATACTGAGCAAATAAACAACTGGAAATATTACACATGTTCGCTAAATATTGCGAAGCAGAGTAGTTAATTTACATAATGACGGGCATCTGCTATACATTATTAGATTTACTGTATCTCAATCAAAGCGTGCACCATTCATTACAAGAACCGGAAAGAAAATGTATATTTTATAAACAGACGCTTCTAAAATGACATCTGTAATGTGGAAATGGTAGGAAATCACACAAACTATCCACTATTATAATAAACCTGGCAAAGCACCATCATTACTGTCAGTTACTATAATCTACTATAAAGGTCACCTTGACCTTTTCAGGAGTGCTGAAGAATCTGTATCACATTCAGAGCGCGTTTTTTTATTCGAGCACATTCACTTTCCTCCAGCAAATGAAACCCAATGGCGTAGTCAAGATTCAAAGAATTACAGTCTACAATTTACTCTGGCAAAATCCTTCCACATGCGACTCATGGCAATGACCCAGACAAGTGTGTATCGATCACAGTCATTTATACTATTGAGACCACCATGGGTCACTCTGAATTCTCACGTATTATCGGGAAAGAAAATCTACAAATATAACACAAAGGTGACCCATGAATATGTTCCGGTCACGAAAAGAGGGAGTAAATACAGCACTTCCTCTGCCACGGAACGTCTTGAGCAGTGTCTCACGGTGCGCCCCCTAATAACCGTGCAGAAGAACAGACATCCATCTAGAATCGGAAACAGATGACAAAGTGCTTATCAGGCAATTTATAGCTACAGGACTGTTCTGTTCCTGTTGTTGCCCAGTAATTTAGGAAAGATATTACCAAAGTATGCCATCTGCTGTGAAATGGAAATTAAAGGCTAAATTCAATATTGTGCACACATTGTCTACCGTTTCATAACCCAAATAAAATTTGACAATCCCATGCAGCTAACATATTAAAGTGTTTTTTACATTCACGTGGGTGTTCCTTTTCATTAAATTATTCCCCCTATTTTTTTCCCCCATTACCCCAATCTCATCCCGATTGTGCTACCGGCGTCACGGCAAGAGACAAAGGGCGTTGTTGGATCTGTCGCAGTGTAATGCAATCCTTCATGTTGGAGAATGGCCCTCGGAAGTAGATATCACAGAGTAACTTCTGATCAACAAAAAGCAGATGGCTGTACTTCTTGCTCGCTCTGCTCATAAGAGCAAGGTTTGTTGCATGACGATGAAAAAATATTAAATTCTCGGGAGCTGAAATCTAGCCAAATGACATGCAGAACCAAATTTAATGTGATGGATTTTCTTTGGTGCAATCATCGGTAACTGGGCGGAGACCATCATTTCACTTAACTTGAGGACCCAATTTAATCGCAGGAGGCTGCCTGGATTTGAACCCAGGGACCGCGACAGTTGCCAAGTCGGCACTCTCGCCTCCAAGCCACGCCGCCATCCCACACGGGGTGTTCCTCGCAAAAGAGACAATGCACCACCGCCGAGTTAAACTAAAGAGTGTTAAATGCACGAATGCTTACCTCGCTCGCTGGCGTCATCCACCAGGATTATCTCCTCAAGCATGTGGCGTGGGGAGCGGCCAATAATGCTGTGCACTGTGCGCAACAGTGTGCTCCAAGCCTCGTTGTGGAACACAATTACCACACTCGTCTTCGGCAGCCCGTCTGGGTACACCTTCGTTTTGCACCTGGAAAAACAGAGTTGCACAGGGAGGAAACAAATGGGAGAACCTTGAGACTCTCAACAATGAGCATTCTTCAGAACTGTAATATCCAAATCATAGACTGTTGTATCGAGCTTCAAATGACTATCAGCATGTCAGTGTCAAAAATAGCAGTCACGTATTGATATTTAAACTTGTTCTAGGGAGGTCAATAATTAATTCCCAAAACCAGATGCATCTGCATTATTTACTGGAATAACAAAGAAAACAACAATTATCATCAATTACTTATAATGTCTCGTGCAATTAAAAGTTTGTTTTCTATGCCTTACACAAGCATGTCAGAATGCTGACCGCATGTTCCAATTAAGAAAATTATTATTTTCCTGTCTGAAGCGTTAAAGGAGCTGTCAACCACAACCACATTATTGTAATGAAATAAAAAAAGGTCTACATTCAAAATCGGTAGTAGGTAAATTTACTGTCTACTCCTGAGATTGGTTACCGTAATTTATGCATTTTAACAATTCCTTTTAGCTTAGTTTTTTTTTGCTCCAGCTGTCTATCAACCCCCGGCTTCTTTAGGGATTCTAGGCTGCAGGTTGGTGTGCAGATTAAGCCATTAAGGCAATGCAAGGGGGCGACTGCAGATTAGGCCTGAAGAGCTTTTCCAGATGTTGGCTCCAAGCCCGGCTTGGGCGACCAGAGTAGCAAGGGTCATGGCTCGAGCCCTAATTGAAACATTGCAGCACTATCTGTCATTAGGGACAATGTTGGTAGCTAATCCAGTTTGTCAGATATAACTTAGAGCTGTCAGAAATCGCAGGCAGATACTGAATAAATGAGCGTTCTCATGCAGACGTGGTATTTCATTTTGCAGGAAAAAATTGCTCCATGTCACTAATTGCTATCTGGAAGGATGTTGCCATGTGAAAAATGTTGGGAAGATATTTCAGAAGGATTGCTTGATTTGAAAAAAGAAATTAAATGGGTAGGCGTTCCAAAAAATATTCAGAGGCTGGCATGCATAACGCACCATAACTATTCTAAATTTGAAGCTTTCGTGACTGCAAGGATCCATACTCTTTGGTTCTATTCGGTAAAGTCACGTTTTATTTTTTACCTACGTGACTTTACCGAATAGAACCAAAGAGTATGCACCATAACTAATTTATGTAATACAAATAATAGTTTTCACGCAGACTCTCATTCTGCTGTAAAATTGTGAATTCCACATGTGGCTCGAGGCTTCAGTTTATGCTTGTTTCATGTCCAAAAGGCAAGACCAGCATCTAACACACCCCTAAAAGTGCTGACCAGAATCCAACTACTTTGTTATTTAACACCACAGCCACAGAATGCCACCTCCGTGGTGCCGCCTTCGTCAATACGAATAAGCAGAATAGTAAAATGCATTTAGTGGTCCTTGAGTGCATACTTTGAGAGAGAAAAAAAACTACAGCAGCCACATAGCGCACAGTCTTGCATTTAAACATTTAAGCCTTCCATTTTTATCCTCCTTGCCCAAGCTCCTAATACCACAGACGAGCACCAGGAGAGTCTGCTTATCACTGGTCCTCTAAACCTTTTTATATTTTTAGACATAATACGAAACTGCTGACTCTCATTAAGTGCGTGCTGCTTCCCCCGAAGATTCCGAAACATCTGGAACCACATAGCTTCTGGAAAGCGACTTGATTGTGTTTGTGGATTGCAAGTCTGTTGCCAATGCTGCACACAAATGTACTTTAAAAAAGGGAAGACCAAGTGGTGCACTAACTCAAATGAACGTTGGGACAATGTTCTGCTCCAGTGGTGGCCCTGAGTGAGTGGTGGATATTCCATATTATAATGTCAGAGGCCAATCTCCACATAGGACAAACATTGTTGACTTCCTACAGAAGGCAACTAATTTCATGAAACACAAAAAGGATCATAAGCCTAAGTGACCACAATCCTGGATTTAAACTTGCAACCTTTGGGGTTGAACACTCTGCCAGCATCAGCAGCAGGCTGAATATATGCATATAATATACACAGCCTTATACAACCCAGTAAGTGAATTAGTTATATATTAGAATGGCACGACAATTGAGTTACTTGCTCAGCAACAATACAACATTTAAAACGGTTGCCATATGTAACCATTGCTTAAAATTCTGTATTGGACATGCGTTCAGCCTCCCCGCGCAGAGAACATGCGCTAAGAGAGGAGCAAATGAAGCGGCCCGGTGGCACGAGACCAGAACGGCCTACAGCGACACGGGCTCAGCGCCTTGTGAATAGATGGTCAATGGGCGGGAGCAGTGTTCATGGCCCTGTGAGATACATGTGCCACTTGATATAGTGGCGATGTCAGTTTTGTGTACACGCACAAGTTAACACCATTACCTGTTGAGAAATAGCTAACATAATTTTGCGGGAAGAAGCGTACGATAGCTGCCCTTGATACATCAGGGCAAAAATGACATGTATTAGACAATGAATGGACAACTATTGCTGGTTTTAAACAAGAACATTACAAGTTCACACATGGGCTAGATACCATTTGCTATTGAGTTTGTGTGACGGAATAGCAATGGCTTTGCAAAAAAAATTATTGCATCACATGGACTCAATGGCAAGTGTTCATTAGCCTGTGTATAATAATTTAGTATTGTGCCACAAAGAAGTACTGTTCATTTGAGTGTTAGTGAATTATCTGCCTGTTCATCAACAACAAAGCGAAAGATTATTTGTAAGTGACATGAGTATTTGGCCAGAACAAAATATAATTGTACTCTAGAATAACATGCTGCATTTTGAAACTCTCTTCATTGTAGCATCTATTGCAGCTTATACTTTTTTTATTGTGATCTTCCCTCCAAATGAAATATAGCATTACCATCAGGCGAATTCTTCTCAAACATAATTAAAAAATAAACATTGGAAGTTTGGATACTTCAAATAAAAATAAATTAACTGCACAAGCCTTTATATAAAACGATGAGTGAACCCGGAAGAGATCGAGTTATAAACAATGGAATGCATATCTTTCTAAAATACCATCCCCATCCCACTCTCCTCCACCAATGGCTCTACCACATGCACTACACTTCAGTAGAGCGATTCATGGTAATTATTCTTCCAGAGCAGACAAATCTCATTCTTCCAAGAGTGCCACTCACTCGATAACCCCCCTGTTAGCATCCCATCAGTACTGAAAAGTTATTTACGGAGGCATAACTAGACAATCATACCAAGTCCGTTCTTCCCCAAATGCACTTCTCAACAAAGCCCCACTACCTGAAAATCGCATTGCTGAAACTTGAAATCGTCACCAGATTTTACTTACACCAGCTTCTGACTGAAAAAAAAATAACAACGCATGGGTAACCTCCATGGGAACACGAGGGATTCACTAGTTGTCCATAGAAGCCACTTAGCTGGATTTTGAATTTATACATGGATTGCCATTCAATTCATATCGCTAGAAAAGTAGAATCAAAACTTTAATTGTTTTAAATACCAATCCAATGCAGAATTATGATTTGCTTACAGGATAATATTTAAACATGTGCATGCACCACAGGTGAAAGTGAACAGAGTTGTGTGTGTTCTATGTAATGCACATGTTAGCAGCGCCTGATCACCATACCCAAGCCTGCTAAGGCAGCAGGCAGGTTTAATGGGAGGCCCATGCAAAGTTTGGTTTTAGTAATTTAAGCTGCTATCTGGCCACGGTGTGGCTGTGGCATCACAAAACAATGGAAGGTAGTGCCATCTCTTAAGATGCCCCAATGAAAAAAAAGTAAATCATATAAAGGGCATGGACAGCCTAGCTTCAGTCTGATGGAGAGCATCAATCAATCAAAATGCTTTTTATGCAGATAAAAATAGGATTTTACTGAGATTAAATGTTTTTAAACGCTGACAGAAAGGTAACATACGTGGAAATGTTGTTCATTTGTTGTAGTTTATTTACATACACCTTAATCAAGCTCAGCCATAAATAACAATAATCCAAAAAGTCAGGAAAGCCTCACTCAGTCAAGACTATTTCAATATTGTGCTACACCAAAATACTCCACCAGTTTCACTTTGAGTAGTTTTCATGTTGCAGGGATTCGTTCTTTAGTTCTTTTTGTGCTATTAGAGAAATTTAAAATTGCACTGCACATGAATACGTTTTAATTTTCAGAGGAAATGCAGTATATAAATATGATAATATAGTGTAAATTATTCCTCAGTGGTTAATATGAAACACTAAAAAAAACTCACTTAGAAGCTATCTACCAGAGGTTGATGGAAATATTTTTATTCATGGGCATTTGATGATAATCATCACGTTCTTAAACATTTTCGTCTGCATTAAGTTAAGGGCTGGAAATTCTGTATAAAAATAATTAGAAAAACATCCATCGATGCTCCATTATATTTACAATGGTCAAAAACATGGGTCTGTAAATCCATTTATGCTATGCTATACAGGTATCCCTCGATTTACAAACATCCCAAAGCGCCACACTGGCCAACGTAAACGTAATTGATAAGTTATCGACCCATTTCAATTAACGAAATTGAATTTCCACGTGAACAAAATTTCACATGGCATGCGGCATGAGATCCAACAAGAACCACCTGGGAGGCTACGTTATCCGTCCATGACAGTGTCACGGTATTCCTACAGTTGCAACAGGAACGCCGAAACATTACCTTTCTAGTCAATCCAACATGTAGATCTGTTGCCGAGTTCTCTGAAAAAGGTTAATTGTTTGAATATCATTCTTATTCAATCCTTTTAATATTTGTTATTTTTTATTATTATTTTTGTATTGTGCAAAGTGATGTCGGTGAATGTATTTAGGTTAGGAGTAAAGTTGGAATGGCTGTCCAAATCCCTGCTTTTAGTATTAAATTAATGGTAAAAGCCATTCTGATTTACAACATGTTGTATTATACATGTTTTTTGAAGAACGCATCCCTTTCGTACATTGAGGGATAACTGCATTTAAATTCATCTGTGCTTTTTCGTATTTTCTCTGCTGTATCATCCGTCTCCGTTACACTATCCGTTCCATATATGCGCTTTCATATGTATCGTCTCTCATTTGTACTGGTTTTACCATCAGCACAATGCAATATGTTTCGTATGATCCGACTGCCTTACCTGCATTCCAAGTGTTGTTTTGCTCAGTCTCTATTGTTTAAATTGTCTGCATCAATTTGTGATGTTAGTTGTATTGCCTATTCTGCCTGTTCTTTGTGTCCTATTTGATATCGTTTGCTTTATATTTCGACTTTCCCGTGTCTGTAACGTACTGGCTCTCTGGCCCGTTTATATTGTCGAATTTGCACCATCTAATTTGGTCCTGCCTGTATCCCTCGTTGATGATTAAATTAAAACTGGCTGTGACATTCTTAATCATACCCCTTTCCAGGGCCCAAGGAGAATGAGACCACCCCAGCTCACTGTTCAGCCATTCCAACACCGACAAGTACTCCCACCCCAGGACACAATCTAACGGTACCACCACCACCACCACCACAGAATATGGTGGTGGTACCATTAGATTCCCCAATATTTCAACTCGACCACACACCTCTACCTGAGTCTACCACCCACTTAAACAATCCCATACCTACTTCCCCAGACCAAAAATACTCACTGCCCTGAGCTTCCTACCCACTCCGCACATCTCACAGGATCCCCAAGTGCCCCACTGGCCAACGATTCAAAATTGCTTTGCCAGCTCATCACCACGAAGTTGTATCCAGAGACACCAGCCACCTCCTGTTCATTTCGCCCTGCCGAATGTCCACTCAATTAATTGAGTCACTTCTCATCCACGATCTCCTGCAAGAGGGCACCACTGACATCCTCTGTCTCAATGAGGCTTGGCATGCCCCCTCTGGGCTTTAATCACTCTCTGACACTGTCCTCCCCGGCTACCGCCTCCAACAAGCATGCGCCTTCCTCTGGCATGGGTGGCGGGACTGTTATCATCTCTAAACCGAATTCTCTGACGTAAATTCACAATTAGTACCTCTTTTGAGCATCTCTCCCTTCACGTCTCACCCCTCTCCAACATCAAACTCTTCGTCTACAAACCGCCGAAGCCAAATACAAATACAAATTTCATGTACAAAAGATTTGCTAATCTCACCTTGGCATTGTCCCTCATCCCCTCCTCTAACCATTACTGGTGCTTGTAACAAAAATGTTGAGGATCCATTGTTCAACTCTCTGCCAGCCTCATTTTCTAACAACAGCAACCGCCATTCGCCACTAAGTGGTGGTGACATCACCACGACGCTTGTGCCAGGCCATATGCACCTTGAGGCCACGTGAAGTGTCGAACGCCCGCTGGCAGGAGGTCACAGGGCAGACCCAGGTGCCACGGGTCGACTGACTGAGATGACTGGCTGATGCACCAACTGTGCCCCCTACTGTGCCAACCTGCTGTTCTTTAGCCACACGGCGCTCCGCTCGTTGTTGTGAGCGTCGCTCCTCCGCCCTCCGTTGTTGTTGGAGGGCGACTGCCTCCAACTGCCCAGTAGCGTCCTTCACGAGCCTCCTCCACAGAGGCCGATCTTGACACCGCTGGTACCAGTCATCGGCAAGTCCACTCAGCTCCACGTCCTCCTGTACCACATCACTCCATCTCCTCTCTAGCCCGTGCCGCGCCCGTTTAGCCCCCTCGATCCGGCTGAACAAAAGCTGTTTCGGCATGCGGTGGCTGGGCATGCGGGCTACATGACCCAGCCAACGCAGCCTTGCCTGCCGGAGGAGCTCACCGATGGGACCTTGCCCAGAACTTTCAAGGATTTGTGAGCTCCTCACACAATCCAGCCTGGCTAAACCCAGGATGGGTAGTAGGCAGGCCAGCCTAAATGTTTCTAACTGGCGAAGATGTTCCATTAGGGGGGTCCACGTTTTGCAAGCGTAGAGAAGGGAGGGAATGACCGTGGCCAAGAAGACCTGAAGCTTAGTGCGGAGCGACAGACCAGGTAGCTTCCACACGGCGTTACGCAACCGATGAAAAGATATTGCCGCTCGACTGATTCGGAGTGAGACCTCTGCTGTTAAACTGGAGCCGGTCATAAGCACACTGCCCAGGTATGGGAAACTCTCCACTCTCTCCCCAACTGCCCCATCACCGATTGGGAGTTGTGGGGGTGGAGTGTCCGATGGTACAAAATACCCAGGCAGGTGCTTAGTTTTGGTGGGGCTGATGGTAAGGCCCCATCTCTTAGTGGCACGCTCCAGTCTCAGCAGCAGCGTCTCCAACTCCTCCTCTGAATGAGCAGCTATTACCAAATCATCGGCATTCATAACGTGGTTGAGCAATAGGGAGCCATCCTTTGACCGCACCCGGGCTTCGATCAGCCTCCCATTATATCTGTACAATATGGAGATTCCCCCGGTACAGCTATTGAAGGCTTCACGAACTACGTGTTCAAAATAGATGTTAAATAATGTGGGAGCCAGAGGACATCCCTGTCGCACCCCAAGGTGTACAGGGAATGGCTCTGACTCCCGGCCACGTAGTTTTACCCGGGCCCGCTCACCATCATGAAGGTCCTTAATGATCGTGAGCAGAGGGTCAGGTACTCCAAAAGCACGAAGAACAACCCAGAGCCCAGGCCTACTGATGGTATCATAGGCCTTGACCTAGGCTTGACCTATGATACCACCTGTCCCACCCCCACACCAGTACTCACACCCACTTCCACATGATAATGACTCTCTTCACTGCTTTCTCTCTCAAATCGTTATCCAAACACTCTATCATATCAAAAGGCCATCCTACCTACTCTCTTTTGGACCCCATCCCTGCTTCTCTTTTACCTCCACTCATCCCTCTTAAAATTCCCAATTCCTCATCTCTCTTCAATCCTTCCCTCACCTCTGGTGTTTTTTATGCCATCTTCAAGTCAGCCATCATAATTCCCCTTCTAAAATATACCCTCTATCGACCCTTCTAGTCCTGCCAACTACCGGACAATCTCCATCCTCCCTTCTCTAAGCTTTTTGAACGTCTTTGTCGATTCCTGACATACTCACTACATCTCATCAAATTCTCATCCTCATTTCCGATCTGAATTCCACCCCTTCCATTCCACTGAAATTGCCCTCCTCACTGTATGAAGTCACCTCACAAACTCTGCCCATTCTGGCCTCTCCTCAATCTCCATTCTCCTTCTTTCATTCGATCACCCCACATTTATTTCCTCTATCTCCGGTCTCGCTATGTCCAACACAGCCCTTTCCTGGCTTCAGTCTTAGCTTTCTTCACACACTTCTGTTTCTTTGAACCACTCCAACATTTCTTCATTTTACTGTTCCCATCACTTCTTTGCCGACGACACCCACATTTTATTTTCCTTTTTCTCCTTTACCCCTGACCTCTCATCCCGCATTTCTGACTGCTTAACCGCTGTCCAATCCTGGACGTCACACCACTACCTCTCCAAAAATCCTTCTAAAACTTAAATCCTCTTCTTCCCTTCTCCCCACTCCGCTCCACCCTGTCTGACCACATCATTCCCTCCCTTCTCCCTCAACCCTGCCTCCTCTGCTGATAACCTTAGGGCCATCTTCAACTCCACATCTATGCCAATACCGCTTTCACCTATTCACTATTTGCAAAATCCATCCCCTCATCTCACTATCTGCTGCTAAACTCCTGGTTCACTCCCTCTTTTTCACTCACCTTGACTATTGCAACTCTCTTCTTCTCGGCCTTCCTGCCTATGCCTTCACTCCGCTTGAACAGATACAAAATGCCTCAGCCCGGATCATGGTTAACCTACCCCACAATTCCCACACTTCTGCTGTACTTTCCCAACTCCACTGGCTCCCTGTCCACTATCACTGTCTGTTTCCCTCTAGTATATAAATTCCTCCGTCGTTTTGCCCCAGCTCCCCTCGCTTCTCTCAAATATTAATCCATCCCCTCCTCTACACTCCCAGTATCGCTTTCGTTCCTTTTCCCTGCTTGCTCCCCTTCACTGGAACAAACTCCTACTGCACATAAAACAATCATCTTCACCGACCTGCTTCCATTCCTCGCTTAACAGTCATCTCTTTCTTCCTTGCCAATCCTACTGCTACTCCCTGCCCCCCAGCTACGACCAGGCCAACCCCAACCCGTCCTCAACGACTCCCACCAGTCCTAACCGCCACCACAACTACATCACCACTTTTAACAACCCCACTCTTTATTTTTGTAAAGTTCCTTGGACTAAGGCGCTATATACATCTATATAAGATAAGAGATATAGGTGTCTCTGTAACACCTCTCCTGGTTCCCTCTTTACTTCTCAAACCCCTTATAAGGTTACATATAAGGACAATCTTCCTCTGAGAAACCTATATTAAAGTGTCCCGCAAGATGCCATCCTCAGCCCTCTGCACTTATCAATACAATTCTCCTTCTACTTGGAAAAATAATCTCCAGGTCTCACCTTGAGCAAATTTGATAACGAGGACACCCTCACTCTGTCATCTTAGATTGATTAAAACTTCTTCCAGCTAATTGTTGTCAAAACCTTATTTTTTTAAAAGGCCACGCTTTGTAAATATTCCAGTTTGAGCAGGAAACCTTTTAAACTCTGTAATTCACACTGGCCAAGAATGTGTATAAATATAAGCTGTCGTTCATCACGAGGCCTTTTTATCTTACCACATCTGAACTCTGCAGGACCTCATGCCTCGACCTGAAAAACATCTCCCACACCTGCCAGTTCCTTAGCCTCATCCATGCCTTCATGACGTCGACTTGACAATGGTTACTCTCTCCACTATGGCCTCAACAAATCCCTCATCTAAAATTTCTGCATGTTTAAACATGCCGCTGCAAGACTTCTCACCCGCAATCCCCTCCATGTACTTTCTGCGACATCAACCAAAGCTTTCTGTCAAAGCCCCCAGTCAACATTAACTTGGTGAGTGAGTGATCGCTCATTTCCCTATGCTGTCCTCAATGTGCGAAACGTCCATCCTCATCCAGCTATCAACTCCATGCCTTTATTCGAGTACAGGCTCAAGAGCTTCATTTTTGCCTCGATAAAAAAAACCCCACTGCCTCTGTAGAGTGCCTCGATATGGAGCTGAATTTGGGTACTATTTTATATATCCAAATTATACCGTATTGTATAGCAGCATAAAATTTGACACACAACGTTGCAGAATAAATTGTGTATCACTTACAGCTAAATGGAAAGTGGCAGTCAATGATTCACGGCCATACAATGTCTCATCTCTAATGGCTGTTGGCAAATATTCTGATCACGCTGGACTGTAATGTTCATCATTTAAATGCTGCCAAAGATCCGTGCTTGAAAATTGTATGCATCTTGACATAGCTGACAAGAACAGTTGTTGAGCTATAGATCACATCATGTCTCTTTATGACCTTTCAAATGGTAACGCAATTAATTTAACAAATGGCCCAAGCTAATGCTATTTATAGTACTTAATTAGTGTTTTCGTTTTGTGATGCATTAATTCAATTTGACTCAACGTCCCTTATTTATCCAGAGCACGGCCCATTACGGTTCACTCACTTTGCAGGGGAGCAGCTTTCTTGTAATTTAGTTGCAAAGAAACTGTCAAATGTTAAAATTGGAAAGTACAGCAACACAGTGGCATCCCTATTATAATTTTTATTGCAAAAGTTAAAGGATATTGCGCTTCTTGGGTTTCGTTTTTATGGGTTTTATTTGTTCTTTAAATGCTCTTTTAATACCCATTTTTAAGGAACTAGCCAAACATCCCAATGTAGGAATTTTTTGGGAAAAAAGTATGCGCTCAGTGAGGCTGTTCCAGAGCAAAAAAGGATATTTAATCATTTAAAAAATCATGTCATACATACAAAATACTCCTGTGTAACACATCAAAAACTTTTTTTAATCATTATTATGCATGTGTAAAATTCAACTACTTAAAACAGTGGAATTTGTAGAGCATGAAATTTTAAACTAGTGTTATTTCTTTTCGCCGCTTGCTATCAAATACCGCACGTCCGTGTCACGTGAAGCCAGAGCTGTTGACGTGACAGTGAAGCACTCTGCGTCAGCTGCCATCGCTGTTCTTAAGGAAATCTGAGAGCTATTACGTGTGTCAATACTCCTACAGTACTATTACGCCTATGTTGTATAATGCGAATACGAAAAATGACTTAAAAGTCACCATATGCTTGGTCGTATGAGGCGGCTTCTTTGCAGATTTTGTTGCGGAAGGACAAGAGGTGGAAATGCTTACGTCCATCATTCTGTCAGGGAATCCAGAAATAATGTTTTATAGCGAGTGGGAGCAGTGTGGCGCTAGAAGTTAAACGCTGTTCTTAATTTGATTTATAGTCGCCATTACTCAGATGGATATCATCAGAAAGCCAGCCTGAAGGTGTTTTTCCCATACTCATTGTCTTATCCTTTTTGGCAAGTACAGCTGAATTTTTTTATTATGCAACCCACTTAAAACGGCTAATTAATGCACATGCCTGTGGGAATCCCTTGGTGTGCACCTGTATAGCGCTAGTTAATTTGCAATTCAAGAACTCTTACACAAGGCCAGCTGTAGGTTTTCAATGTGGCATACACACCATTATCTCATGAACGGATAGAAGAGAATGTGTTTTGTCATCCACAATTGACATGAATGAAAGTGCAACGAATACAAATGAAATATTACATGTTGGCATTGCTTGTCATTTCAGAAAAGATTTTCCAAGAGGATGAGTTAGCAAATTGGTCTGTTTTGATAAATTACATGATATAGGAGACTTATGGATTCGTAAATTAGTTGAAAGCTATAACTAACACCGAACAGTAATTGGATCATTGCCTAAGTGGCACTGATTAATAATACATTTTACTGTTTTTATTCCTTTTAGCTAAATACAAATAAATCACCAACCACTGCTGCAATTACAGCTGGTTTATTATTTAATTTGTATCGTAGTGGACTGTGTATAAGCCAAAGTTTTATCCCATAACCGTAATTCAGTAGCTACAACATACAAATATGGAGGCACTCTCAAATCAGGCCTACTGCTCAAAATGTACATTTATTAATATAAACTTTAAGTTAAAAGGCAGTGTTTGTTAATCTACACCGCTGGTGGAAAGCTTTTAGCATGTACTTTTAAAATCACAGCTAAGAGTTTTATGTCCTATTAAATAACGTACGAACATTTTGTAGCCCGTGACAATATCGGCTACGAACATTGGTAGGCTGTGGTACATACCACCACAAGGCATTTCGAATGCTATTAACAGCTAGACCATATATTGTGGTTGAAAATATTCTTTGGGGAACTGATTTTTTTTTTCTTGAAGAAAGCCGAATAATTCATTTTTTTACAAAAAAATTATATGTTCAATATATATTTATTTTTCGAGTCAATCAATGTCCAAAAACAAGGTTGCCAGGAGCAGAGCACATGGTGGGGGGGGGGGCGGGGACTGATGTGTCCAAGGGCACTGGTTCATCAATCGCGCCAGTTGACCACATGCCCTGCTCGTGGTGACTCTGCACTCTCGCCAAGTCCGGCTTCTCGAGGTTTTACCCAAGGGACTGTGTGCGCTTGAATGCTGGCTGGTAAACACGTTTGAGGGGGCTGATCCCGATTAGCCCTAGCCACCTACCACCACCTATGGTAAAGGCCACACTCAGCATTTCACAACATTTGCTAAATTCTGCGTGGGATGAGAATAGCAGACTAAAGCACATCTCAACAGCACCAATGTTGATGAGAAGGCAGAGTTGTTTGTACGAATGCGCAGACGTGACAATGTAGAAGAGAATATCTTTCTTTTGTATTGATGTGTTGGCATGCTCACTGAGAGTGGAATGGCCTTGCTCATAGTGAATCTCATTGAGACCAATCTTCGAATCTGCCAAAACAATAGCTAATCTACTTGGTAGAGTCTGGGTTCTGTGACCTGCTCTGCAATCACACAGACTGCACAGCTCTTAGCCTGTTGTGACAGACACTATCAAAGCTCCAGGGCTAATCTTAACATGTTTTATATTTTTATTATTTTATTGTTTCCCTTCTACGTGACTTTACCGAAAGAACCAAGAATATGTTGTAAACCAGTTGACGCTTCGGACGCTATGCACCAAACTATCGTCACGCTGTTGCTAAGCCTTTTTTAATTGCATTTTACACTGTAATTGCGAGATTAATGTCATGTGATCATAAAATAAATAACACGAAACTACACGTGAAAGGAGCCTACTCTTGTGGAGTAAAACACGAGGCATGTACTCTCCAGAAACCTGGTTTTCTAAGGCAGCCATCAGCATGTTCTGTAACATCGAGAACGTGAATCAGTGACCAGTCAAACCAGAAGGCAATTTTTTAAAATACAATCATCTGCACTGGAAATCTAAACACCTGCCACTTCTGCAGCCCTGTGTAATAGCTCACGACGTCGCCTTCCACAACCAGAAGTCCTCAGTGACAATACCACAGCGACCAAACACAAAGACAATAATATATCCTGCCAGACCAAAAACGGACTCAACGCAACGTAAAAATTAGAAACATAACTCACAACTCTAACCAATATTCGAGTGGCAAAGAAGGCAGGAAGTGAAACATGCTGAAGGCTGACTTAGAAGACCAGGTTTCAGGTAAGCGCAAACCTATTTTTTACTACCGTCAGCATCTTCAATAATATCGTGAACTAATAGCAGAGCAGTGCCCTAGGGAGGGAGAATAAGAAACAACTGCCTCCAAATGCTGCAAGGCACCAGCACCCAATCGAAGCTGACGCCTCTTGCAGAAGGTGTCCAGCTTATAGCGCACAAATAATGGGAGCGGGGGAGGCCGAGCAGCCACCATACAAATTTTCCGAAGAGGAACTTCCCTGCTCTGCTGGCCCCATGGACAGCGCCATGGCCCTCGTGCATTGAGGCCTGAAAATCACTGGAAGCTGGATAACCCTCAGCTCATTGCCTACACAATGCACATTTCGCTGCAATGCATCAGATTCAATGTGGCTGACCTCCAATTCTGACTTAGAAGGACCAATTGCCCTTCTCCAGAGACCCTACCTCTGAAAAGATCAGATTCGGAATCAAAACAGGAAAATGAAGATAAGGATGAGGTTAAAGCAGCAGAAGAAGCAGAACACGTATAATCAGGGGCGGAGCCAGGGGGGGTGACAGGGGTGACATTCTGCGTATAAGTGTACGACACTCGGTATGGCGGACTCCGTGCAACTGCATTGTCAGAGCGTGTCGCCAACCGATGGTGTTTAGTTTAACAGCCTGACTCTCCAATCATTCTTGAAATAAAAATTTGTTGAATGTCACCCCGGCCTGAAATCCTGGCTCCGCCCCTGCGTATAATGAGCAGCAAAATAAATATTAGAAGCCTGGATTTTGGTCTATTCTTTTCCCACTTCCTTCCCATTTTCCTTCCCATTTTCTTTCCCCTTTGCAGCTGTCTTTTTATTTGATTCAGAGGCATTCTCAGAGATATTGCCAAGGCATATTATGCACTTAGCCAGCCTATTATTTTTCTTCCCCTTATGGGCTATAAGCCTGGCATGATCCAGAAGCTTCTTGATCCTTTCAGTAAGGTCACAAAATTGATTAATCATAGCCCTCTTACCCAACCTATTTTCTAGGGAGGCAAGTTCTACTTCTGTCTGCTCATCCTCGGATTTCTCTCTATCTCCAACACGTTTCACTTCCTTATGGGATTCAATTAGCATGATTGACACAAAATAAGATAAAAGTATTGGTATTACTATACTACTAAATGTCTCCTCCACAGGAGGCCCAATCCAAATCCTCCTCCCAATTTGCTTAATTACCTTCCTCACCCTCTGAGGGTCTGAAGCCTGGAGTCTAACAATCTCTTGCTCATCTGCCTTCAACCCCTGATTCTGCTGAGAACACAACTCACTTGAGGGGGCAAGTGAGGGGGGGGGAGGGGGTCTGTGAGGCATCCTGTGTGGTCTGAGACCCTGATCCATGAGTTTGGATTGGTGAATTCACCTGCGTTAATCGACGGTCTAAGGACCCTGCGGGGAAGTCTCCTGGCCCGTTGCGGTTTGCCAACCCTTTGTGTCACTTGTACTTGCCAATGTCTCCTTTCTTGACTCCGTGCTTTTCCCGCAATCTAAACGTGAGAGGTGCGGGTGGCCCGTCGTCGAGTCTACAAACCACTGCACAAGATTTCCAAGCATGAAGCTTGGTCATGCGCTACTGCCTCTCCCACTGGGGTCAAGCAGGAGGGTAGCAAGGGGAATGAACATTGGGGGCCCACAAATTCGGCACAGACAACTGCTCGGGTCGCCACGACGGTAGCACATCTGCGCACTGTTTCCCACCGTCACGGCGACGTGGCAAGGTGTTGTGGTGGGAGAAAACAAACACTGCTGGAATGTGCAGGGTGTGTCTTCTAAAGACGTTCAATGCAGCACCACACGTGAAACGAAATAAACTTTTAAACAAATGTAAACGTGAGCTCACAGAAAGTCACATGAGCTGTGACGGTGGGGGGGGGGGGGCAGAAATGGCAAGTGTTTATGCTTCCGAGGAAAACTGTCATTCATTGGATTGGACTTCTGGTGTGACTAGGCAAGGAGGCTTTTTCATGGTTTTATGGAATAAGCTCACGGATGCTAATGGTATATTTAAAAAAAAACACTTTGCCGTACAACTGACCTTTAATAAATCTGAATAAATTATGCTGAATACACATCCAGAGCCACTCGTGTTTAATGCATGAATACAAGCATTTATTTAATCACGAGGTTTTATGGGGCACACCTAAACATGATTACAGAAACAGACCTTAATTAAAGTACACAATTTTTGGTTGTAATATACAACACTAACACCCAATAATTGTAACATTTTGGCTAAAACTCAAATGTTTCCTAGCTGTTCATCTTAATGACCACGGCAACATTTGTGTGCAAAGAGCACTTCATTAAAAAGCAAAAGTTATGCACCGATGAATGAAAGTACACAACCACGGTACGTTTATGTTCTGTAAAAAAACACAATAATTGCTGGATAACAACATGTTCTCGGAGCAGCAAGAGGCACATTTGAAATATGTGTTTTAACACAATAATAGATCAACACTAATTGGATTCTGGTTAATTTTGCATGCAAAGGGAGCTGACGAAAGCGGTAATTACCTGACCAACTTTATTTTAAGCAACAGACGCTGACTGCTGCCCACTGTCGTGTGATCTAACCTCTGTGAGTTGCGCTTTATCGAACAAGATCAGCTTTGAAAAGGTCACAGATGAAAACCGAGCCTGTTTTCAGATGTACCACATACATTTTATAAATACTGTGAATACCAGATAGATTACGTCACGGTAAGAAGCATTTGGGCCAAAGCGCCCATGTAATACATTTTTTTAAAGCTTTTTTAAAGCACAAACAACATGACCAAGCATTTACTGCAGTTAAAAAAAAACTGTGTTCCCTTCAACAACCTGCACCATGTGCCAAGCAGCCTGGTACAGGATGGTTTATAAGGTCGCGCTCATTATGCCACAAATGAACCACAATACCTTGCTGATCTCGTCAAGGAGCATAAACCATCACGCAAACTCCGGGCATCCTCGCAGCAGCTGCTTTTGGCTAACCATCGAACAAAAACGGTCACTGCATCACGCACTTTTAGATGCGCTTCTGTGGCCATCTGGAATGCTCTTCCTTCTGATATTAGGAAGCCATTGGAGCTATGCACTTTAAAATCTGAATTGAAAACTCATTTGTTTAGAACTGCTTTTTGTGTTTAGTTTGTTGTCCTCTCTCCTCACCTCCCATTAGCATGGTTGGCTACATATGGTGCAAAATAAAGTTAAACATACATACATACACACCAGATGACTAACAGACCTACACCATTGGTCCCAATTCCCCAGCAGCTCTGCATCAACTAGTCATCGTATTGCCTAGCTAGGTGAATCAGCAGAGGAGGCTAATATTCACTTGGTATGAATACACCTTATGGATTTGGCCATTGTTGCACACAAGACACCGTTTGGTGAACACAGTTTCGTCAAACTGGAGAGGAAATTTAAATAATTAAATTACTACGTTGTCAGGCTCAGTAATGTGAAGAGATAAACAAATAACGTTATATATTTAAACAGTGGTGACCTTTTATATAATAGGAATGACAGCAATTGTCAAGAAGTAGGATTTTTAGTTTCCTGTGAATTCAACAATACTTCAGACAGAGTTGACTAGCGAAAATAAGGGCTCTCGAACCAATACAAATGAAAAGTAGTTCAAATATATACTCCCACAACAAGCCATGGAAATGTAAAAGTAGACAAAATATGAACAAATTACTCAACTTATAAATTGGAAAAATAAACTACATGGTTGTAATGGGTTACTTCGATACAAGAGTTGAGATTACTTTTGGCGAGTTTTGCAAAGGAGACAGGAAAGAGAAGAGAATGTCTCCGAGAGTTCACAGCCATCATGAAGACGAAGTCTATCAACGTATCTTTCTCAAATAAGTAGTCTAGAGAAAGGACATGTAGGCGTGCAAATGTATATATCTGAAATGAAACTGACTCCATTCTCATGGACATCATTCAGATTGTCAGAGATGTCCTCAACAAATTCCGCATGGAAAGTGATCACGGATGCAAGTTACAGTTCAACAACATGCCAAAGAGACGTCAAATTTAATTACAGGCAAAATTAAGGCAGCTAATAGCAAAATTCCGCTTCAGGAGACAAACGGAGATGTGAAGAAACAAACGGAGAGACAGAGATGCAGAGGCAATCAAATGTCCTCCCATATCATCACAGAATAATGGAGTCCCACTCAAGCATATCGAGTGCAGCCACTGAAAGTGGATCTTGATCAAAATGATCAAATAAATGAGTGCGTATTGAATACTACACATTACCCACGAATACATTTGGATAACAAACATGGATGCTGACAAAACTAAATACAAACAGAAGAGTACAACATAGAAGCATGGAGTGGTGCTAATAAAGAAAAAAAGGAACAGATCAGACAGCAAATGAAATACATATTTTGTGTTAAGGGAATTAATTGGGCTTGGACACGACCAATTGCTCGAAGGGCCAATCGCTGATGGATGCGACTGTTGAAGTGGCAGCCAAAGGAGAGAACAATAATAATAATTTACATTTGTAAAGCACTTTTCATCTGTAGATCCCAATGCACCCATGTGTGAAAAGCAGGAAATAAACAGAACCAGGGTAAGCGTCCAGAACTAGGGCATGAAGGCCAATTTAAAGAGGTGAGTTTTCAAGACAGGCTTAATATATCTAACGACTCTGTCTTATTTGCAAAGGCAAAGCATTCCAAAGCTTGGGAGCTGCACCGGCAAAATCCCGATCACCCTGGGAGCAGAGCCTTGACGGAGAGGATGACTACCACAGAGATGGAGTGATGCAACCTACTCATGTGCAGGATTGAGCCGACAATGAGAGATGGCGATGACATGTCGAGGCCTTCATCCAGTGGTTGATAGACCATGGGCTGATGATGATGATGCGAGAGGGTGTGCGTTTTGGTGGCTTTTCAACAGTGGTAAGGTCAATCGGTACCATGTGTATATATGTGCACTTGATAGATTTTGTAAAATGATAACCGATGTTTATTTTAAAACATGCAACTTTATTTTCCATCATTCCTTGATCCATAGGCATATATGCTATGAAAGGCACTACATACAATTTTTTTTTAAATAATATCGATAATATAATTTATGCATCTCCAACCTATTTGTAAGAAATAAAGGTTGTGTGTGTATTTGAAAAATATAACGGGAATGCATTGAACTATCCAAAGAAACATCACATTTTGAAGATGCTATAATTCAAAGGCTACCATAAAAAAACTCCTTTATTGACTTTCCCACTACAGCTATGTTTAAAAAAATGTGAATTTTTTTTAAGGGTTTGATGCTATTTTTATGTTACTATTAAAACATCTTAGTTTTTTGTGCTGTATATTGTAGCACTGCAGATGTTTAGCAAATCACACTATACAATTAACACGTACAAAATGTGTTTTTTCTGAGTAATGAACATGTCGCTTTCTTTTGATTTAGGACCCATGACTAGTTGATTTGATTTTCCTCTCTTGTTAGTAAAAAACTATAAATATCCAGGGCGATCCATTTATAGATACACGACTGATTTATGATGATGACCCTCTTAGATACGTGACTGCGGCTACCCGAACCAAACAATGGACCGTATCGTGAACGATTGCATCATTGTATGCCTGCTCTCCAGCGGACTGGACATAGAATTATTCGTGCTACTCCAGAAGCTATCACATGGCTCACAAACTTAAACCTAGACGTATAACTTACACATATTTGTCATACGTAAGAGGAAGCAGAAGATGTCAATGACCTCAGCCTACGCATCATTGACAGCTATAAGCAAATCTGAGCAGCTATGTGGGGAAAAAGTATTTCAGGACTGTTAAAATACGTAACATGTGTTTTGAGATTGATGGATAACATGGAGTGACTTTCAATTAAAATTAAGTTCATATTCTTGGTTCTTTCGGTAAAGTCACGTAGATAGAAAACAAAAATCTAAATTAAAAGCAAAAAACCCACGACGTTTCGATCGCAACACAAGCGGTCTTCATCAGGTGGAGAGAAAAGAGGGGGCAAGCCTCCAAATGTAGCTGCTTATAAGGGCTCCAGAGTGGGCGGGGGAAAGGGCCGCACGAGCAGACAATGGGGGAGAGAGAGGGGGTGGGGCAGAGATAGGGGGGAGGAGTAGAGATGGGAGGGGGGGGAATTGCACCTCGTTACACCCATCCACACTGCTGACGGTAGAGGTTAACAAGGAAACAAAAATGCAAGTTATGACCCAAAATGTTTGATGACATCTTTCCAATGATTGCTGAGTTTAAAACTGTCGTCTCGGTTGAAATTGTGTTTGTGTCTGTAAATATGGATGGCTTCGTGAACGAATCTTTGTTGATAGCCAGTCGGCTTGCAAAGTACCATCGTCTTAGAGAAATCTATTTCATGTGAGCCAGCCGCATTAAAGTAATGATCAGCTACGGCAAAAGGATTGGTCGTGCCATGTTTCAGATCTGCCTTGTGTTCACGAACACGGTCCGAGACATGTCGCTTGGTTTCCCCAATGTAACTGCTGCCGCAGGTACAGCTTAGTTTGTAGACGCCGGGATATTGCATATCAGGAATCTTGTCCTTCACAGATGGGATCAGGTCACGAATGTTGTGCACCATGTTAAATCGGACCTGGATCTTGTGTTTGTTCAACATTTTGGAAATCTTTTTGGTTATCCCTGCTATGTAAGGCAAGGTGATGGTTTTGATTGGATCTTCAGATGGCTCCTTCCTCACTGTTGGGTTGATGGCTTTGCGGATTGCGAAGTCAGAATATCCATTCGCATTGAGAGCCCGGTGTACGTGTTTGAGTTCACTGGTTAGGTGTTTATGGTCGGAGATACATTGAGCTCTATGGTGTAGCGTTTTGATGAGGGAATTCTTCTGGAATGGATGGTGGTGCGAGTCAGGTTTTAAGTCGGCGTCAGTATCGGTTACTTTCCTGTAGACAGAGTGGCTCATTGAGCCATCTGGTCTCCTTTTGATTAAGACATCCAAGAAGGGTAGCATACCATCCCTTTCTACCTCCATGGTGAATTTGATTGCTGGGTGTCTGGAATTGATGTGGTTGAGAAATTGTTTCAGAGCTGGTCGGCAATGTGGCCAGACGACAAACGTGTCATCCACATACCTCTTCCACAAGGATGAGCATAGAGTGGATGCCTTGATGGCAACCGTCTAAAATTATTCCATGAAAATGTTGGCCACAACCGGAGATAAGGGAGAACCCATTGGAGTGCCCTCAGTTTGTTTGTAGAATGTTCCATTCCAAGTGATGTATTGGTGAGGTAGTGTCTCACCAGGGCTGGTACATCAGTATTCAGTCCTTGTTGGACCAGATCTTAAATTATTGCAATGGTATCGGACACAGGAACTTTGGTGAACAGAGAAACTACATCGAAACTAACAAGCAAATCACCTGGGGACAGTGAGATGTCTTTAATTGACGATACCAGGTGAGCTGAGTTAAGAACAGAAGAGGTGGTCTTACCAGTGAATGGCTGCAAGGTCTCAGACAGATATCCTCCACCTCCCATCTCTACCCCCCTCCCCTATCTCTGCTTCACCCCTCTCTCTCCCCCTGTCTCTGCCCCATTCCTCCCCCCCCACCCCATTGTCTGATGGGTGTACCGAGGTGCAATTCCTCCCTCCTCCCATCTCTACCCCTCTCTCCTCCCCCCTATCTCTGCCCCACCCCCTCTCTCTCCCTGTCTCTTGTGCAGCCCTTTCCCCCGCCCACTCACTCTGGAGCCCTTATAAGCAGCTACATTTGGAGGCTTGCCCCCTCTTTTCCCTCCACCTGATGAAGACCGCTTGTGTTGCGATCGAAACGTCGTGGGTTTTTTGCTTTTAATTTAGATGTTTTTTCTATCTCCGTGGTGACTGCAGTCACGGAAGTTTTAAGACGAAATAAAATTAAGTTCTCTATTATTTGTTCCTATTATTACCGTGGGGTATCGATACGTGGATCTATACGTGGATAATAATAATAATAATGGGTATTTGTTTTTGCTAGGCACCATTTACGCTGGGGGACCTCAGAGTGGTTGAATCACAATATGCGACTTACATCACTTCTCAAACATTTGAAAGGATACCCCCCCCCCCCAGTAGTTAGCCATCCCTGTGTGGCAGAAGGTGACTCAGCACCTGGCCTGCAACTGGGTATTAATCTGCCAGTAGGGGGTGAAGATTGCTATGTGCAATGCCAATTCAGTATTAATAAAGGATTATATACAGGATCACCCTGTTTACAAGAGGAGAGAGGCGGGGGGGGGGAATCATCTCGGCATTGTGGCCTAGTTCAATTTAATCCAGGGTGTTCACTCAAAGCAAGAACTCCAGGTAAAGAGAAGCACTGAGAGTTAAACATGTTTACAATGGAGAAACTGTCAAGTCAAGTTTATTTGTTTAAACAGGTGAGATCACAAGCGACCAGGGTAGTCTCATTTTCAAGAGTGACCCGTGCCAGAAAAATGACAAAGTCAAAACAAATAAAATAAAAGTGCATCAAATTAAGTACACAGAAAACAACAAAAACAACCATGTCACAGGAGAAATGCAATGTATTGCTCAAACATAAATCAATGCAAAAAATATATACCTTCCCGTAACGTAAATCGGCTTGAACAGATTGTTTTCAGAGTGATCATACACAGGACAATTACAAACCAAGTTAGAGTAACGTTAAACAGACGTAGGGTGCCTATTAAGTGTGACTATGGTAATGACTTACCCCTCCAGACGCACGTCAGGAAGGCTCCTGTTGAGAGCGATGCGCTTGCTAGCCAGAAGGTTGAACTGATTGATCTTGAAAAGCTCTCGCATGTTCTCCTGCTCCTCCTTGGGAATCAACACTGCCTTTCCCATCTCCCCTGGCCCCTCAGGAGGCTTCATGTTCAGGTCTGAAAATTACACACAGGTTTCATTACTATTTTATTTCGGGTTATTTTAGCATGTGGCTCATTCCTGCTGTAATGTAACCCGAGCAACGAATGTAGAGGACATGTTAATGCACCGACTGACTTCAAATGGCATTTCTGTTGGTTAAAAAAGGTCTTGGTTATAATCTTTAACAATAGTCAATCCCGTGTTTTCTCAAAGAAAATGTTAACCTCTTCAAGGTACCCAGGTCGACCGATCAATGTCATCGTAAAACCCTTTGATGGTCATTTTGTTGACAAAAAGGCAACATTTTACCACATTCACCAAATGCATTCATACAAGCTTTAACACGTAGACATAAGCAAATTCACATTACATAAATATTTGCAAACGTTTTACATGTTTAATGAATTAATTAATTCAAGATTTGCACAGTAAGAGTAGTTATGACTACACAATGAAATGGCAAATATGTATAATGACCAAAATGACTAACTATGATAAGAACTTAGGACATTCACGCAAAAACTACACAAACTGTTAATCATATTCTTGGTTCTTTCGGTAAAGTCACGTTGAAGGGAAACAATAAAATATATATAAAAAAATAAAATTCTCACGACGTTTCGACTGCAACACAAGCAGTCATCATCAGGTGTGAAAACCAACGGCAAGAACATTTGAAAGAAGTGGCGGTTGGTTCTTGCCGTTGGTTTTCACACCTGATCATGACTGCTTGTGTTGCAGTCGAAACGTCGTGAGAATTTTATTGTTTTATATATTTTTTTATTATTTTATTGTTTCCCTTCAACGTGACTTCACCGAAAGAACCAAAAATATGAATCACTGCAGTCACGAAAGCTTTAAATCAAAATTTAAACTGTTAATCTATAAGTTTATGTTTTACTGCATGCCAGGCAACTGTTTGGCTTTAATGAATCCATGCATGTGTAATAATGCTCCTATTTATTTCCATGGTCGAATTGACATGAAAACTACATTGTGTTCTACGCCACGTTTTAAAACAGCAGAATTAACAACTTCTCACCTGCCACACAAAGAGAGCAGCACACATCCACGCTTGCACATAAATACAGTAATGACCTTGTATACTACAGTAACAAATCTAATAATCAGAGAACACGCCTCTCCTCCTCCACATAAAGATAAGAGTATTTTTTAAAACATCCCATCAGCCACATTGCTTTCTGGTAGTGCATTAATTCAGCAGCATTGGCTCACCACACGCAAACTCTGGACCAGTTTCTATATTCAGTGTCTGATTATATAAACCAACACTGGTGAACTTATAGATGTTTAGAAATAAGCCTTAGTTCGACATAACAACTATATGTATATAAACACAAAAATAATAAGCGTCTTTGCGGAGAACATTAAGTATCAAGCCAATGAACACATAATTGAAATAAACCTTTACAGGGTGCAAGCCTGTTATGGCCTTTGAAAGCAACCACTTGACCACTGTTTATAATGTGTATTCGCTTAATGACTATGTGTGTGTGTAACTCATGTTGCTGTGTTCTGTACCTTCCCATCTCTCATTGCTTTGGAAATGGCTCTCTCAGTAAAATACAACTGCACAACAATGAGTCATGTCCAAAATATAACAGGTAATGGGGAAAAAAACCTGCTTTTATGCTCCCAATGTCACCACAGCATTGCCATTACAAACTGATTGACCGTATACGTGTGATTGTGGCAGGACTGTACTCGGTTATTTCCCACCTTACATTATTCACTGTGTACGAAGGCCATCGCCTGAAGCCTAACAGTTGTGCTATATTCCATGCTGTTACTGAGATCAAAATGCATGGAAGACATCGCACGTAAAAAAAGCCCACACACAAATGAATAAATAAATGCTCAAAATGTATACAGAAATAAAGGTTAGTCCTGAGGTCTAGTTTCTTCATAAACACAATTAATCAGAATGACAGAGCCACTTGGCTTACCAAATACTCAACACGCAAGCGGTAGAAGTCAGTGCTGCATTCAAAGTATGTAGAATTGCCCTTGGCAGGAGGGCATGTTGAGGTGGCTCCTGCGTATACAGGTCACATTGGTGAGAATTGACTGTGAATGTTAATCTAATTTTTAGAAGTCACGCTACTGCTTCACCATTCACGCCGTGGTTCTGATATACTGTTTTGTATTATTATTGCACTGCTGCAGTAATTACTGAAATGAGGTATTTACACAACAAAAATTGCCATCTGAACTAGAGTGCAAAGGGAAAAAAATGGAAACAAATGCTGACGAATGAGTTTTGCAGATTAGTAAGCCTTGGTGTCGATTTTACATACAGTTAGATCACACGGTATTTGGCCTAGTATTATGTGAATTACGCTCCAGGAGCTTTCACAAACTGATGAGAAATATGCAAGAACAAATATCCTGGAAAAGAACGCTTTGTCAGCTTGAAGCTGGAGATGCGGAAGATTGACCGCACATTGTAGTTTTCCCTGGCCCTGTGATTACGAGCACACGTCATGGGTAGAGCGAAATTGAGAGAGCGTTTTGAGCACACAGACCGCTGCTGCTCACCCACTAAATGTAATGCTCCAGGAACCTGTCCAGCATCAATCGAGGCATTACATGTAGGCATCTCGAAAGCTGATTTTATTTTACCTTCTGTGCAGGCTTCATTTACGCCGTGTAAGAGGTTTTATATTCAATTGAACGTGTGCATTTTTTTAAATAAATAAAAAATGGTGAAAAAAGGGGGTGTATAATTAGAAGCCTCTCCACTTTGAGGATATATCAATCGCAGCACCACTGAACTCGTAAACCACTATCAAAAAGGTTAATCTGTGAAACAATCAAACATCAAGCTGATAGATGCTGATCTGTAAAAGTAGATTGTACTAAAATCCTTTTTTGTTGTTGCGTTACCGGTAATCACCTAAAAAAACACCGGCTCTCGGTTTTATTGCCGCATGTACAGAAATCTCTAGAAATAAAAAAAATAACACCGTTGCCTTTTAAATTTAGAAACGAAAGGGAACTATCATGGTGTCATGGCTAGCACGCCAAACTGGCAATCCTCTGAAACATTGGTGCAATTTTCTTAAATCTGTCTACACCCAGGGGTATAATGGGATAGCTGGTCGGCAGTTAGCGTGTGGCCAATTGTGGTTACACTCCCCTCTTTCAACACGTGAGAAGCTCACTTGCCACTATGACCCGTTACAATTCCTTGTAGTGGAACGTGTTCCAAATCTGTGCCGAACACTAATCTTAACAAAAGTCTAATTGCATACCAAAGTTAATTGATCGGAATGCCACGTGTGCAGTGGGGTAAAGTGTGGGTAATCCCATCTTTTCCAAGATGTCTGGCTAGGCATGGATGAGTAGACCAAATACCCTGCAGAGATCACTCTCGTGGTGGCCCTTTCTGCCAGCAGTGGCATGAGCATAGCAGGCAACTGCAGAGTTTTGCATCTTTGCCTTTCAACTGAAAAACATTGACGAATTTACCACGCGGTGACTTCAGCCGCGCCATGCCGTTTGAACGTTCACGGGGGCCATTCAGTGCATTCATTATGAACATTCAAACGATTACCAGTTCCTGACTGTCATAAGTGCTAATAGATTCCGTAAACGGGTACCAGTTTACCATTTAATAAGCCTATATTGTACCTGCCTAACAAAAAAAAGAACAAACTAGATTTGAAGCTTTTGTGACTGCAGGAATTACTTTCTACGTGACTTTACCGAAAGAACCAAAGAGTGAAAAAAGAACAGCCATAAAAAGACATTTAAGGATACTTTTGCTATCACTTTTAAAACCAAAAAAACGTTACTATTTCCAAACATGATCCAAGCGGCGTATTATACCATGGGGTATACAAATACCTTTTTACACATGCCTCACCACTTTAGGTTTTTAAGTTTCGGCATCTTGTGACCACTGAGAGGTCGTGCTTACTGGTGATTTTGTACAGCCTTGATTTGTGTTACATTGGCGAAATCACAGCTCATTCAGTCAGTTTGCTGGAAGATATTTGCAGCACTGTTCATGGGCAAAAGCTGGCCAAGTGAAACAAATGGACAATATATACAATAACTATTATCCGTGACCAAATAACCCGCAAATCCGATTAATCGCGAGGGGTAGTAGGGTCCATGAAAACTCATATTATGCACGGCCTTATTCCTTCTTATTGTCCGTGACTTGTCCCAGATGTCTACATGGAAACGGCATCAAATTACAGAGACATAGACACACACACATACAGTGAGGGAAAAAAGTATTTGATCCCCTGCTAATTTTGTACGTTTGCCCACTGACAAAGAAATGATCAGTCTATAATTGTAATGGTAGGTTTATTTGAACAGTGAGAGACAGAATAACAATAAGAAAATCCAGAAAAACACATGTCAAAATGTTATAAATTGATTTGCATTTTAATGACCCCCTCTCAATCAGAAAGATTTCTGGCTCCCAGGTGTCTTTTATACAGGTAACGAGCTGAGATTAGGAGCACACTCTTAAAGGGAGTGCTCCTAATCTCAGCTTGTTACCTGTATAAAAGACACCTGTCCACAGAAGCAATCAATCAATCAGATTACAAACTCTCCACCATGGCCAAGACCAAAGAGCTCTCCAAGGATGTGAGGGACAAGATTGTAGACCTACGCAAGGCTGGAATGGGCTACAAGACCATTGCCAAGCAGCTTGGTGAGAAAGTGACAACAGTTGGTGCAATTATTCGCAAATGGAAGAAACACAAAAGAACTGTCAATCTCCCTCGGCCTGGGGCTCCATGCAAGATCTCACCTCGTGGAGTTGCAATGATCATGAGAACGGTGAGGAATCAGCCCAGAACTACACGGGAAGATCTTGTCAATGATCTCAAGGCAGCTGGGACCATAGTCACCAAGAAAACAATCGGTAACACACTACGCCGTGAAGGACTGAAATCTTGCAGCGCCCGCAAGATCCCCCTGCTCAAGAAAGCACATATACATGCCCGTCTGTTTGCCAATGAACATCTGAATGATTCAGAGGGCAACTGGGTGAAAGTGTTGTGGTCAGATGAGACCAAAATGGAGCTCTTTGGCATCAACTCAACTCGCCGTGTTTGGAGGAGGAGGAATGCTGCCTATGACCCCAAGAACACCATCCCCACCGTCAAACATGGAGGTGGAAACATTATGCTTTGGGGGTGTTTTTCTGCTAAGGGGACAGGACAACTTCATCGCATCAAAGGGACGATGGACGGGGCCATGTACTGTCAAATCTTGGGTGAGAACCTCCTTCCCTCAGCCAGGGCATTGAAAATGGGTCGTGGATGGGTATTTCAGCATGACAATGACCCAAAACACACAGCCAAGGCAACAAAGGAGTGGCTCAAGAAGAAGCACATGAAGGTTCTGGAGTGGCCTAGCCAGTCTCCAGACCTTAATCCCATAGATAATCCATGGAGGGAGCTGAAGGTTCTAGTTGCCAAACGTCAGCCTCGAAACCTTAATGACTTGGAGAAGATCTGCAAAGAGGAGTGGCACAAAATCCCTTCTGAGATCTGTGCAAACTTGGTGGCCAACTACAAGAAACGTCTGACCTCTGTGATTGCCAACAAGGGTTTTGCCACCAAGTACTAAGTCATGTTTTGCAGAGGGGTCAAATACTTATTTCCCTCATTAAAATGCAAATCAATTTATAACATTTTTGACATGCGTTTTTCTGGATTTTCTTGTTATTCTGTCTCTCACTGTTCAAATAAACCTACCATTAAAATAATAGACTGATAATTTCTTTGTCAGTGGGCAAACGTACAAAATCAGCATGGGATCAAATACTTTTTTCCCTCACTGTAGACAAGGTGACACCGAGAGAGACGCAGAAACATCTGCAGACACGGAGACACCCACAGTCACACCAAAACACTAACGATAACCCTTCAACGGAAGTGGGCTTGGGTAGGACACATTTATAGAGGATGGATGATGGTACTTGCTAACAGCACTTTCCCCAAAAGTATATTAAGGCTATACTGTACGGGGGGGGGGGGGTCTCTGTCATCCAGTTGGCTGTCAGTGTTTTCACCATTGGGACAGTTTATACAGGGCTGTTGGTGTGATTTTTCACACTGACCCTCCATTCTCTCAGAGAAATTGGCAAATCACACCACCTGCTGTAAAGTCAGTGTAAAAAAAAACAATTTGAAAAGTTGACCAAAAATCTCAAACAAATTAAGTTATCTTCTTTGGTTCTTTCGGTAAAGTCACGTAGAATGAGAATAAAATAATAAATTGATAAAATAAAATAACACAATAATAATCTCACGACGTTTCGGCCACAACACAAGCGGCCTTCATCAGGTGAAGGGACGAGACTGTCTGGTAGGACAGCGCTGGAGTGAAAAAAGCCACGTTCAGATCACGACCTTTAAGCTGTGTCTGAAGAAACAAAGCGCCTTGACAAAGGAATTAGCATATAATTTAGCATTGAAATGGCCGAGTGATTAGCTTGTGACTGGTCACAGAAATGGCTATGTTAAAGTTAAAGCATACACATCTGCAGATCGAAATGAAGTTATATTACAGGGAAAACTAATGGGAATTCATTTGACGTACAAAGCTGTTCCACCATTAAACTCCTACCTTCATTGATCTTTTATAAGAATGCTGTTAGAGGCAAAAACGGTGTTCATGTAAATCCTTTCTAAAACTGAAATTAATTTTCTTTGCGGCTTATGATACTGAGCTATTTTGTATGCGTGTTGAACTTTATTTTGCACCGTACGTAGCCAACCGCGGTGAATGGAGGTGGGGCGGCGGCAGGGGGGGGCCAACAAACTAAATACACAACAATCAGTTCTAAAGAAGTGAGTGTTCAATCGGCATTCAAAAGTGCACAGCTCCAGTGGCTTCCTAATATCCGAAGGAAGAGCATTCCAGAAGGCCGCAGAAGCGCATCTGAAAGTGCGCGATGGAAAAAAAAGCACTCTGATTGTATGCAACATCAGCGACCTTTTCAGTGCCCAATATATACTCTGTGTGGCTCTTTACAGCTCTTTGTCCACCAATAGACACCACTCCAAATACAATGAACAAAATACCATCCACCCTCTTCTTTTAAGCCATAAACCATATGGATGCTTTTTTTTAATGCACGTGTTATGAAGTGTTTCCACAACACATTCTGTTTTATACCACAGAGCATGATATCGAGTTTCATCAAACTGGCATCGGGAATTCCCAAGGGGCCAACAACCACGACTCTGCCAGTGAACGGTTTAACCACGTGCGTTGGCACATGTGGGATAAAGAAAAAAGCAGAACAGCTTCGTGTGAAAAAAAAAATCTATGCCCATATTTAATCTGTACTTTTAATAAGGACGCCTTCAACATAATCTCTGTCATGCATTAGTCATGCCGCAACACAACCGGCCTCGATTCCGACACAAAAAACAAATCCAGCCCAGTACAGAACTGGAATATGCCCTTGCAATTGTGCAATTGTGCAACTGTGCACGTGCTAACCCGTTGGTCAGGAAATTCAGGATTGCTACATTATGAAAAAAAATCACAGCAGACGTGAGAGCTATGGTTTGTACGGAAAGAGAAAACTACAACAATCGGTTAATAAAATGTTGATTTAAAGCTTTCGTGGCTGCAGGGATTCATATTCTTGGTTCTTTCGGTAAAGTCACGTAGAAGGGAAACAATAAAATAATAAAAATATAAATCAATCGGTTAATACTCTGGAGAATTCACACTGCACTTTATCCACCATTTCATTCATTCTTTTGTGTTCAATTCCTCTTCCACTTTACAGCAACGTGTGCAATATCAGCAAGAGAGAATGCCATATACCACATATACCGTGCCACTTCTTCAGCGCGACTACGTACGAGGTTTTGAATTGAATGCTATCGTAATTTTGCACATCTTATCAGAGCTGGTAAAGCATCTGTTCAGTGGGCACAGTGGGATAAAGAGAGAGGTGAATGGTGGGGGCCGCTGTGACGCCAACAGGCATTTTTGTCATCGTGGCTCTCGCTACTTTGACAGGCATGTTCAAGGTACACGTCAGCTTTACAGGTTTACTGCCACGTGTACAAAGAGCATTAAAAATGTCAGACCCAGAAAGCAAGTCGACAAACGTGGCTGGCTATTGGTGTGGGTAAAACGTTTGTGGCGTTATTGAAGAGGTTAAAAACTGGCTTTTTTTTCTTGTACATACATAAACATTTTGAGAAAGTTATCTAGTCATTTTTAACATCATATATTTAGGTCTAACATAAATACATATATAATGCGATGTTATAGACATGTTTATGAAAATGTATGCTTGACTTAAAGAGGAAGCACATTAACAGCGTCAGAAGGTACCTCATGGGTCCCTTAATTGTGAACATTCATAATTATTCATTATATAACAATTATTCATAATAATTATTCATTAAGCGGAGCTAAAACAAGCGCTAGGTCACGTCACTGCCAGATATAGAATCTGATGCATTGATAAGCATTCTTATTGCATTCAAAACAGTGTTTTAAACAAGAAAAACACACCACCCAATTTGACACAACCTGCCATTAGCTTATCCCCATTATAATTAATTAGAAATCGATTTTTTAATATATATTTTGTTGTTTTCTTGTATGACTACAAGAAAATGACATATAAAACACGATATTAATTCATTCATATACAGCTGTTGGTTAAGATGGCATAAATAATACATTTAAAAAACCCAGCTCTCTATTATCCAATGGCCCAAGAAAAATCTACTAACCTTGCCAAGAGATGCATCATATTTCAATTTAACAGCATTCTATAGTCCAACCCATCACCCCAGGGGTTAATTACTTTCTTGTTCATCAGACTAAACCTGTGCGAACACAATGGCAATTCCCATATGAGTAGCTTATTTCATTATGCAGTGAGATTTATGAGCTGGTTTGTGCCTTAATAGCGATGGTATAATGTGCTAAGGAAATCTAAGCAATCCTCCTGCAAGCCTCAAGGTGCAAGTGTTTGAATAATGTGATATGTGATGTTTTTTTTTATTCTACACTGATGCATCAAGAGCAATGTCATTATCTCTTAAGTTTATGATTGACCATCATGCAATGTACAATGTCCATGTGCCTTTTTACATAGCACAGCCTATGAGCTGTCTTGATAGGATTGAGCCAAATTGTTTGGGTAAATGAAGATAAGAATAATTAAAATCAATATCATACGTTCATTACGCCATTTTTCTGTCAAATTCCACTAAAGCACTGTATAAAATATGGAAACAGTTAATGTGATTTGTGAAGTTTACATTCATATGACAATTATAATTGCCCATTCTAAATATTACAATGCCATTTTAAAACATACATTCTCAAAGATATCGACATCATTCTATTATTATAAAGTAATAAACAAAATATATATAAACGTGGGGCACTTTCATATTGCATACTTAAAATGTACCAATCACCAGCCGCCTGGACCCTATCTGCGGATGAGAACCTCTATGCAAATGATGATGTGACTCGCAACACGAAGCAATATATTCTATTAAAAGTCATCTGGCGAGATATGGCAGGCCAGCCAGAGAAAAGTAAGGCTATATTTATTTTTCACTTCGTAAGTTCATATGAACAGAGAGCAAAATTACGAAGCGGAAATATTGCTGCAGTTTTATAAGATGCAAGATCAATTAACAAGATGCATTTCCTCAACTTTGCAGTGCTTTAGCGGGAATGTAATTGCAGTGTTATACACCACAGAAAGGTGTAGGCACAATTTTATCTCTTGCAAAATTACATCTTAATTAGTATATTATTGGTATCTTACAGTACTATCAAAGCTCCAACCATGATCAAAAGGATGTTGATGTGCTCCGATGTCCTGCTGGTAGATCAATCAATTCTGGAGTGAGCTTTTGAGTCAGGATGTTTTGAGCTGGAATAGTATAAAGAAATTGTTATAAATGATTTAGGGGTTGAATCTATTTGGAGGGACACAAAAAAAATCTGTGGCCAGGCCAAGGTGGGATCCATGTGTGTGTATATAATGGACAGAGGAAGACTTTCAGGGCATGATATGGATTCTGAAATGTTAGGAAAGGGGCCAGAGGGAATGCAAGGACATGACGGATAGCAGGATTTATTAAAGCTGTTAGGCTGCGAAATGATGCCAACAAGCCATCTTAGAATAGAACGGGCGAGGACAAAACAGCCCCTTACGCACAAAAGAGCCGTAGCAAACCCAATCGTGATTTTGTGACTTGATGGCAACCTAAAACCACGTACAGTCACACAACCTAAACACTTAAGTTTTGCAGTGCTTCTAGATTTGAAGCTTTCGTGACTGCAAGGATCCATACTCTTTGGTTCTATTCGGTAAAGTCACGTAGGTAAAAAAATAGGGACCGTGCTGTCACGAAGACAGCGTTGGAATTAAGAAAGTCAAGCCAGGTCGCGTCCTTTAAGCTGTGTGGGAGGAAACCAAACGATTTGACAAAGGAATTAGCATAAAGTGCTGATAGAGCACCTAACACGGGGGGGGGGGGGAAGTTTACAAACGTTGTTTTGAAGGGAAATAAGCTGCTGTGAAAGTTTGGTATATAACTACTTGGATAAATATACTGTACCATTGAAAATTAGTTTAATGTTTGATTGCTTAATTTTAAACCATCTGCTCGGTTGAAATTGTGTCTGTGTTTGTAAATCTGAATTGCCTCGTGGACAAATCTCTGATGATAACCTATAGGTTTGCAAAGGACCTTGGTATCGGAGAACACTATATCGTGATCAGTGTTCTCCGATACCAAGGTCCTTTGCAAACCTATAGGTTATCATCAGAGATTTGTCCACGAGGCAATTCAGATTTACAAACACAGACACAATTTCAACCGAGAAGATGGTTTCAAATTAGCAATCATTGGAAAGATGTTCTAAATCATACCAAACATTAAACTAATTTTCAATGGTACAGTATATTTATCCAAGTAGTGATATACCAAACTTTCACAGCAGCTTATTTCCCTTCAAAACAACGTTTGTAAACTCCCCTCCCCCCGTGTTAGGTGCTCTATCAGCACTTTATGCTAATTCCTTTGTCAAAGCGTTTGGTTTCCTCCCACACAGCTTAAAGGACGCGACCTGGCTTGACTTTCTTAATTCCAACGCTGTCTTCGTGACAGCACGGTCCCTTCACCTGATTAAGGCCACTTGTGTTGTGGCCGAAACGTCGTGATTTTTTTGCAGTGCTGTATAGTATATATTTTAATTTTCCCACACCGACAGTTTATGGCAAACATGTATGTTCATGAAGTGACCAGAAATGGCTCGTCACGTGATTTGGTTCCATGATTTTTTTCTCATTCAAATAATATTTAAGAAACAATGTTGAGAAAAGGACTTAGGTATTCTATTTCTTTATAGTTTTAATATAAATGTGGCCTGTTTTAGTTTACTTCTATTGCTCCCTAGTTTTCAACCAGGATTTGTACATTGTCCTTTTTAAAACCGATATCCAATAAAAATCTGGCTTATCGATTTCTAAACACATTTAAGAAAAGTTACCTTTATCTGTCTTTAAAAATCAAATGAATCTCAACATATTTTTTTTAAATAGAGTTTATGAATTTATTCAACGTAAAAATGCTTACAAAATTATAATTTGAGCAGTTAAGATCATTCTAAGGAGGTAATTTTCAAATATCTCCAAAGAATAACTGTTATTAACCCAACTTTCTTTTAGAGTTTTATCTTATTTTAAAAAAATGTGGTACATGTGGGTTGATTAAAAACTATTGAAGCTCTTCTATTTACTTTATAATACGTCAATACAGACTGCAAGTGTCTCTTGTTACACTGAGTAGTATTAGGTTTCTATCAACTGCACATTTACTTTCTTAATTGCTCGCAAACAGGTTTAACAAGTTACCAGCCAGGCTTGGATTAAAAGAGGCCAAGTTTGTAGAGAGCATTTTTTTAACAAGGTGCAATGAAGCTTTTCACTTGCATTTTTTGTGTTGACTCAGCTCGTGATAATACCGCTGAGTTTGCCTCTTGGCTAATATCCTCCCCTCCACTTGCCACTCCCATCCAGCGTCGATATAAAAATGCTCATGAATGCTCCTACAAGATGCTCATGGTGCGTCTCACTTGGGGTATCAAAAAAAACTCATTAAGCGAACAGCCTCTGCACACATGCAAACACGAAATTGGAGCAAGTGTAACAGAACGATCACCGTGTGGCAGCAAGACAGAATCTCAAAACAGCATTTTCCAGGTCTGCCTGTATATATATAGTGGTGCAGTTTACACATACTGTGCATACTTATACTGCATGTGCAGAATATATATATGTGTATATAACCTCTGTTTCACTGTACATAGCCAACCGTGCTAATCATATACTCACATGCTATATATATAAACAACCTATATACATACTGTATAGTTCTTCCAAATATAGGGTTTTAGTCAGCAAAGTAATTTTCAATAACACTGCCTTAACAGGAAAATGATATACTAGGCGATGTGTTGGGCTATGGGTCTTCTTCACTTCACGTACCTCTGGCCTCTCTATGCGCTGTGAAGAAGGACCATTGCCTGAAACGCTACATATATACTTTATTTTTAAGGCAGTGTCATTGACGAATGTGATGAGTTATTTATCAATTGTAATGGTACGGGTGTGTGTTTAAAAATGTAAATCAGAGGACGAGCTTTCAGCAACCACAAAAATGGCGAGGCAAAGCAAAGACAAAAACGGATTAAAATGCCAAAAAATAAACACAATACGGTACACAGAACTCTGTAAGAACCATTAGGCAGAGCATGAGAATATACATCAAAGAACATTGAATAAGTCATAATAAACAATGCAGCATGAACGCAGAAAATTGGTAAATTACCAACGGCGGCCCTTGGAGAGCATGATGGAGCCATACTACATGAGAGTGAGAGAATTACAGCGCTCGTGGAGACATTTTATACAGAGCTCTAGAGAAGAAAGAAATACAGAACTGTTATATATCCCAGGAGAAAAAAAAAACAGCCTCAGATGAGGATGTTCCAGATGTCAGACTTTAAAGAACCACTGCCTTTCAAAGACCAAGGGCCAGAGTATAAATGGGTAGCACTTAAGGTAGCAAACCTTTAGTGGTACTGATTTATTTATATAGCGAATGAGAGGGAATTATGTGATAGCCCCCTCATATCAAATGGTTATTCATTGTTATTGGCCACATGAATTACGACCACTAAATGTATGCCACCTCGGATAGTACAAGCAAAGTGAAATAGTCTGGGTCTGGGCACAATGGACTAGCGTATGAAACAAGGGAACACTCCTAGGCAGGATGAAATAACTGTGTATGCCATCAAAGAAGAGGAACTTGGATGGTGGAGAAAAAAACACTGCACCTATTAATTAAATGTTTTCACAGAAATTAAATACCTCAATCGTTGCACGACGCTCATTGTCATTTTCTATTTAAAACAGGCGAAGAACCCGATTTGTAGAATTAAAAACCCAATAGCCTGCCATCCCATATAGATTGTTTTCGGAGATCATAGGGAACAAAGTAATGGGTAGTTTGGAGGACAACAAACTATATCAACAAGCTGGATTTAAATTCGCGTTTTCTTCCGATGACCACAGTATTATGAATGCATATACCATTAAACAGATCCTAGAAAAGACACAGGAACTTCTAAAGAGTATTATGGATTAAACAATCATTTTTCCACTCTTTTGTAAATTATGAACAAGGCAACTGATTCAGTGTAAACTGACCACAGTCATCCAAGTTGTCACTAACCAAGGCCTTAATGGAAAGTGAAATTATTTTTTAAAAACATTGACAAGGATGGAACAGCTTAACCAGAATTGCATAACGAAAAAAATGCTCATCTAAAGAGTTAGACAAGGGCATATGCAAGAGCAACTGTAGATAATTGAATGGGAAGAAATTTAGCCACAAACATAAATTGAGACAACCAGATTATTGACCATCTCAGATGTGCTAATCAGTCATAATAACAACCCTTGGAAAGGTGGTACAAAAGGTGATGAGCTGTAAAGTCGGGCTCAAGATAAATAGAAGCGCAACAATAGTCATATTACAAACATTCGAAAACAACAATGAAATACATCTTGGAGAGACAACTGAGAAATAGCAAAAATGTGTAATACTGTACCAAGGAATATTGTTGAAAGAAAAACAGGAAAAAATTATTACATTAAAACGTGAATGAGTGCTTTTGGAAAACTGAACTTGGAAAAGAGCAACGTATCCCATGTGTTTAGAAGATAACTGTTCGTATAAGTTTATCAGTACCTGGTCTGACATATCGATCAGAAACATGGATGCTGACAGTGGTAATAAAAAACTGAAAAGCATGCAACATAAATCAGGAAACAAACCCAAATTAGAGACATTATAATATTGTGATTGGGAGCGCTGTGATCAGCCCATGCGCTGCAGCAAGACGAACTGTACCCTTCAATGAGAAATGGATTGACCATAGGCCTTTCTATAACACAAAATAATCACTCCCAGAAGGCAGTGCGACTGATGAGAAGTGTAACAAAATATATTAACAAAACAACAAAGCAGACAATACACCTCTTTCACTTATCTGTCTATCGACATAAAAAAATAAAGCATTTTTTTACACATCCAAGCAGCCACACAGCCTTCTGGGGTGCAGAACGTTCAACACAAGCAACCTCTGGACCGGTTTCAAGATTCAGTGTCTCATCAGCAGTTAGGCTTGCTTGAACTATGCTGGTGCACTTCCAGATGTTCATAGGCAAGGGCCCTCTCTGTTAGATATGGATTCAACAAAGCACTATATTATACACCACACAACATTATCATGAGCATTGTTGTGGAGAATACAAGCAAGAAAATAAGCACACAATATGCCTCCTTCACATATCTGCCCTCTAAATAAAACATAAAAGTGATATAATGCTTCGCACAATGAATGTCACAACATTTCGGCTATGAGATTGGTGCGGGTGTCGATATTTATTGCCAATGTCTACAGAAGCCTCTTCACATGAGTATGTCTGTCTACATCAGCCATATCGACTATTTTCTCCACCTAAAGTTCAAGTTTATTTTGTTGAACCAGGTGAGAGCTTAAGAGACCAGGACAGTCTCGTTTGCAAGAGTGACCTGGGGCATTAGTCTGCCGGTAGGGGACGATGATTGCTATGCATAATCACAACTCGGCAATTTAGCAGGCACATTTGGAAATTGGCAATGTTTGAACCTCACACCGGCCTATTCTGGCGAATTATATCACAGGATCTTTAACGTTCATTGTGATGCATATGGCGCATATCATTATTGCTATTAGCAAGTAGTCATGATCGGGGCGTCCGCTCGATTCGAATCGTGAACCTCTGCAACAATCGTTGAGCGTGCTACCGCTACCGCCCACATCTACAAGCAGTAAACTAAACACATTTTAACGACAGAGCATCTCCATATGGAAATTATGATCACAGAACGCACGTTGACATGCTTATGTCAAAATAAAATCTCCACATGTGGAAAGCCCCATGTGTTCCGTGCCAGGTGTGTTTTTGCACTGGCACAAGGTTGAATCAGCAGGAAGCAAAGCCACAACTTTAGCCATGTATAGCTGCCACTTTATGGCTGTGTGCAGAAATGTGCGAGTGGTACTGACTGTGGAAACTTAACATTTTCTAAACCTTCTGTGTGTAGCCTCTCTCATTCTTTGCCACTGAAGTTCTATTATTGAATCTCAATGCAATATACTTGACCCTATCATAAATGGCAAACCCACTATCTAAAATGTGTATGGAAGGTTAGGAGCAAGCCTTGACATGAACCCTTGGTACCAATCATAAATGTGATGAGTCATTCTGTTATATTGGATATTGGGTAAGCTCATAATGGGTAAGTGCCATGGGCTGTATGGTGATATAAATATATAAATAAAGGGATGTTTTGCTTCATGCATTATATACCATGCAACAGTAGTTTTAAAACACATGTATAGTGGCATGCATGCTATCGTTAAGGTCACAATGTAAAAGAGACATTTACATTCATTATACGTGAAATGTGTTGCTTCATATTACTCTCTGAGCTTCGTCATAAGCGAATACCTTTTAATGAATTAAAACAAAATCAATATCACAGCCTTTCACCAGCTGTCAAATTTTGGATCTTGGAAATACCAGACACATTCTGTTATATTAAGCTTAGCATGAGCTCCAATTTATCCGAAGGCATTTCACAGCATTTCATTGTTGCAAAGCCTCAGCCACAGCACAGTGCTGATGGAACGATACCAATCACAAACCAGGAAATCATTGGAAACAGAAGAAAACTGAATGCATGGGAAGCGGTAAAATGTCACACAATGGGTGGTTGGATGGGCTCTATGGACTCTTAAGGTTTCCTATACAAGCTTTCCAGGGTTTAAAATCAAATGGTCTGCCATTTTATATATATGTATAAAAAAAATATCTGCCAATGAATTTGTATTGTCCATTTTTTTTAAACGCAGGTCCTATTCCCATACAAATCCTCAAAATACACAATTCTCACAATGTGCACCACACAAACATATACACCTATCACATTAACTTAGTGTAAGTGCTGATAAAACCCTGCACACGACTGTTAGCTGTGCTCCAGCCATGAAATGAAATGCCATTCACACAAATCAGCACCCTGCCTCGTGTATTGAGCAAGGCGTTTTCAACGTAATAAATTACAGTGGAAAAAAACTAATCTAATACATTTATATTCCAATATTGTTTTACAATCGACAAAGCTATTTAAAAATGTATTGTAAGAAATATTTCTTTCCAGAAATGATGACCGTTTGTAAGGTTTGTTATTTTAATACCCAATTTTTGATTAGCCAGAAAATATACTGAAGAACAAAAAAACATTGTAATTCAACCGAAATACAAATTTTGTACATTAATAAATGTTGAATAAGATGTCCCATTAAGTTTCATCCTATAATATACAATTGTGTACATTTAGCGATTAACATTTATACAAAATAACTTCTGTAATAATGGCTATGAAATATATATTTTTTAAACACACTTTTGGCCCAAAATTACAAAAATAACATATATTTCATGATTATCATTAATTGTAAATTAACTGAAATTATGTATAATTATGGAATGACACATTGTTAAACTGCGTGAAAAATAATATAAACTAAAATGTTTTATACAAACAAAAAAGTGTTTCAATAATTAAAGGGGGAAATGCAAAAACAACGTTTTATGGATTATTTTCTTTAAAATATGTAACATAACTCAGCCACTAATACTACGAAATGTGGTTGAAGGTTTTGTGAAAACTTGGCAAAGGAAGCCAAGGCGAGAGCCCACAGCTAGGAGGGCACTTTGATTCTCCAACTGCCCGACTTTAGCATGCTAGAACTACAAGAACACAAGTGTGTATTTTAACAATAAGAATATTCTATCATGCTCATTACACACAGTGGGAAACGGAAACCCTTCCAACATTGTTTGGAAGATTCCAGTCACAATTACTGCAACAGCAGCGCGCACCCACCAAGGTACTGTGCTGTGCAAGGGCAACAACTGCACAAATCAATCTGTGACCAACAAAAACAGATGGTTATTTAAAGTTGTAATGGGCGCGTGATTCTAAGAACCCCATTATGTAAATATCCATTCATGCTACTTATGAAAGATTTTTAAAGGATTAATTTACATCGTGGTCTAAACGTTGATAAAACCACACATGGACGGTCTGTTCGTACACGTCCATAACTCCCTGGCCCCCCCCCCCCTCTCTTCCTGTCTAGCTGCTCTTCATCCGGCAGCACTCCCCCCCCCCATCCTCCCTGCCCCCCCCCCTCTCTCTTACCTCGTATTACGGGAGTCCTTCTACCAACTTCAGCAGTTGTTTCTTGCTGTGGTTGTCCCACCTGATGATGGACGCTTGTGTTGCGCCCAAAACGTCGTGATTTAATTTATTTTATACCTACGTGACTTTACCGAAAGAACCAAAGAGTATGTCCAAAACTGTTTATAGACCAGTTACATGCGAAATATTAAAAGTTATTACGTATTTATTTGATATTGCAAATATGCAATACCTGAAGTATCCTATAATGTTCAATTACATAGAGTAATTTACAAAAGTACTTTATAAAAAACACACTTCATTGTAGGTGCATATCCAGTTGAAGCAATTTTGCTGCTTTGTGTAAATTCAAACTCTTTGTTGAAAGATCTATTTTAAACCAAAAAACCTTGAATGTCTCTCATTCAGCAAATTCATGGAAACACTTTTCCCACACAACTGTGCATTATTTCCTCATGCAGAAATAGAATCATAACGTTTAACGTTAATTCGGTTAGATGTTTTCACTAAATAATAACAAAATGTGGCCCTTCAACACCGCCGTCACTTGCCTGCCAAACTGGTTTCAATTACATCAAAACTGGTTTCAATTACATCTGGTCAAAACAGCCACAAACACAGAGCGACCAGTTTATTCAGATGGAGCACCAGTTCGCCAATGTCCTCTCCACAAGGACGTCCTTGTGAGAGCACCCGCGGGTGTTTGCACAGACCCTCCATTCAACCCCAAGCCATACTTACAGCAGCCAGCCAGGGCTATTGCATCTGGTGCCAGCACAGAAACAAACTCTCGTCAGCCTCCAGTGTAAACAGGGCAGCGGTCCACGTCATTGTTATACACAAATTTGGCGAAAGGTATGTTTGCCAAAAGTGTAAGCGCAAACATTTACACTCTCACAAGTGTTGATACTTGAACGGGATTTTAAATTGACATTAATATCAATGTGGTGTTTTTTTTCCTCATCCTTGATGCAATTACTTTTTCTCCACAAAACAATGAGTTGCTCATCAAAAGCTGTGATACCAAATTGATTTGCCATTATTACGACCAAGCACTACGCTTCGCTGCCGTGGAGTAACTGGCCTAAGCCACCAGCGCCTATCCTGCTTGGTGGCTGGGGACAACTCGACCTTGGAGAATTGTTTATAACAATATAATAATCTAAATATGGGTTCCATGTCGATCCCAGTTTTCGCGAGCAGTGCCACCACTTCTACCAACAACTTGAACATTTGGGGCACACATGTGAGCCCAAAGCAATGAGCTCCATCACTGAAATGATGGCGACGCATCATTGAGCCCCCCCCCCCCCCCACTTCAATGATGATGCTGATGAAGAAGAGAGGAGGATTATAATATTTCAAAAGGATGCGCCCACCCCTTGTGCTGAGTCGACTTCTTTGCAAATATCATTCTTTTCCTTCCTGCTCTTACTCAGGACGCCCTTGATGCTCTATGAAAGCACTTTTCTCAGGTAACTCTTGAGGAGGGGCACCCTTTCCCAATGCCTTCATGGCCCTTTTTTAGGCTTTCTAGGTGTAACGCCTTCCCAGCATTGTCTTCTTTCCCCTCTCTATCCTACTTCCTCTCCTCGTTTCCCTCCTCTTCCTCCAGGACCGTGGCATAGTCCTCCTAAATCTGTGCCAGCTGAGGTTTCGCGCCCTGCCTCGGTGTCGAAAATGGCACCTCCGAGTGTCTCCCACTCAACCAACTCAAGAACAAAGAGAGGTTGCACCCCCAGGGCCGACCCAGAGAATGAGACACCATATTCCTGCGACTGGGCATTAAGTCAGTTTTTTCAAGTGGTGGGAGGCTTAAGAACCCTCCCCCCCCCCCCCATTGTCCATGCACCTTTGTGCAGCCGCTTGCCTATTCTGTGCAGGGTCTGTGGCCCTGGGACCTATCATGCTCCCTGCGTCAGCGTTGATTGCGGTTACCCCCACAGACGCATGGGGGTCACCGTGACCGTGCCACGTCTACCGTCAACCTAAGTATCAACGCTTGCGGCCCAGGCTGCATGCTTGCTGTACCTCTCTTGGAGCTCCCCGATAGGCATCGGCTCAAACGCAAAAAAACCTATCTTGCTGTGAAGTGGCCCTGGTAAATTTTATAACACTCGGAATGGGCACCATTGCTTCCAAGCAAAATGTCAAACTCTGCACACTCGCACTACTTGTCTATCGCTACTATACAGTCATCTTAAATTTTGTGCAAAAAAAAAACACCCTCCACAATGGTGGTGCGCAGATATATTTTTTTTCTCGTTGCCCGTGGAGCACAGGAAAACCCAATGATGGGGGAGTCGGCACAAAGAATAGGAAAGACTGTTTCCAGTAGAACAGGTAGGGGCTGACAGCATGGAGTGGCCAAAACTATTTTAAGTTTCAGATATTCTCCCCAGAAGGGAGCCACAGGATGAAGTTATTGATATCGGATGAGGAGGGAGTGTGTAAACCACTGTGAAAATAAATACATAACTACAATTAATGCAGTGTTTAAAATGTAATGTTTGGTGTCCATGTATAATGGCCGGGGTTAATAATCAACCAAAGCACCGTGTAGTACCATGTTTGTGAGTCTTAAATCCGACCTAACACAAGCATTCAGGGGTTGCTAAGCGGTGTAAAAACGTAAGTCAACCCCTAAATCAGATGCACCTTCCATTACACTGCCACTACCATAGATCAATGGCAGCATATCCGGCATCCTGCTGTAAATAGTTGAAAAATTCAGAAAAACTCCTAGTTTACTTTGTAGGATTGTGTTAAAAATATCAACAGATGACCTTTATAATTAACTAGCCTTTTGCCCGTCCAAGGACGGGCGTATTGCAGTAAATCTGAAACTTGCAAGCGAAAAGCAGACAGCGACGTGATATTTTTTGCATCAATTCGTGTGCAATTTGTAAGGGCGCGGTGACACAGACCTATTTAATTTAAAGGTTATAATCCCTTGTTCATCATGACGTCCTTTTTACTTTGATGTCTCAACAGCGTCACGTAGATCGCGTGACGTGAGGGTTCTGCCTTTGTAGTGAGGGTTGTAAGTTGACGCCGCTAATTATTATGAAGGGGAGGGGGGGTGTCCATTTGGAGGACGTCACCTGTTAATGATTATGATGAGGGGGAGGGTGCTCAATGTGAAGTGACGTCACCTGCTCATGATTATAAATGAGGGGGAGGGGGGCCATGATTATTAATGAGGGGGGCTGGTCGACGGGGAGTGACGTCACGAGCATTAAGGACAGACATTCCTGGGTGATTATAGAAGGTATACTGCAAGCCACACTACTCATGCAGAGAAAAGGGGAATTTTTATCATTTTATGGCATTGACAGACCATGTAAATCAACAAAATGTAGTTAAAATAAGTATCCTGCGTTGCGTGACAAGTACACAGCAGTATACATCTACATTTGGCTTACAGTGCACAGCGCAGAATGAGGTCTGGCCCAGCAGGGCAATGAGATTCTTACTTAGAAGACGGAGTCTTTTGGCTCAATTCTCCGCTCAATTCAAAATAAATGAAAACAAACAGCTTCCCTTCTGGGTGCTTAAGACGACAAGGGTGGATATTTAGTAGATAATTTTTTTCAATGCCTTCACCGCCTATGGCTTGCTGCATTGTCTCCTTCTGGCAAAATGTAGCCTCATTGCGTCGTGTATCCTGGAGAGACCACAGCATTACCACTTCAAAACTTTTAAAAGTTACCTGTTAAAAATGGGCATGTGATGAATGAACATGAATTAATGGGGTATTAATAAAGTATATTCTGCAACAATACTGAAAAAAATTAAATGTTCCACTCAAAAGGAACACTCAGAGTGACGCTTCGATTTCAACATTTGCACACTAACAGTTCAGGATTGATTATATATCATGTGGCCCTTGTGGCCCATGGGCTGATTTAATAAAATTAATAAATTATGGTGGAACAATTGTGGATATTAATATAAATGTGAAACATATGCAGCTCACGATGGGCAGCACATCTGATGAATGTGGCCTCCTCACACATCTTATTCTCCACAACTTTCTGACAGTTTTTTTTTTTAAGATGTCCATGTCGAAGCAACATTGAACTGGTTGGTGCGAGAGGTTTGACTCGGACCTGTGATCGATGCATCCTGCTTTAAACCATGCACACTTGCTAAAAATTATTGAACCAAGGAGCTGATAACTGGTTGTGAGTGAGGCACTAGAGCTTCAACACATTGATTCAGAACACAATCTGATACTTTCCTGACAAATTATTTCCACGTTCAGAAGTTGAACATCCAATGGCTGGACCTCGGCTTCTGATGGTGCTCGTGGTAGTCCAATGGGGAAATGTGGCCTCTACAAGCTTAACGTGAAGACCGCCATGGCAAATAATGGAACACAACCAGCTAAACAGCACGTGGTGTGTGATGGGATGTGGATGTGAGGAGTTATTCCTCTCTTGCACCTGAAAGAAGCAACAAGGGCAACAAAATTTCACCGGTCCTGTTCTACCACCGTACAGAAGCTGAGACAGTCAGTCAGGTTTTTAAATGATAGTGGAGGTTCACACTCCATGCTGAGAAAATTTAAATGACAGTTTCAGGAAATTCAAGTCCTTTTGACAAACATTTGTCTACATTTCATTGAACTCTTAAGACCTAGAAAAGCTGATTTGCTCCAAGAAGGCAAGTGAGTTAGGTCATAACTTTTACAACTAATGAAGACTTTTGGAGATACAATCTGTACAACAGAAACCATTGTATGCATGTAACATTATATGTAAGGTATAATTTATGTGCGCATGTACATAGTATGTGCGTGTACATATTATGTGCCTTAATATGTATTTTTCAAATGCATTTTTACAGATTATAATGGAAACGGCAGCTTTAATTTTACAATGCCAATGGAAACGCAGTAGGGTAGTTAAAAGTATAATGCACACCTTACTGTATGTTTCCTAAGGGAACAGATTTGTCGATTGGCTTGCCACCATGACAGCATGGTCCACTTATTGGCTTTGTCGTGTGTTTGGACCTGGGCCGAGTGCCAAGGAGCAACCGATACTGAGCTCTCTCCGTGCAGTGGAAATTAACATTCTACATGCGCCACCCGCTCTACGGTATTTTGGAGCAGGGAATCTTTTGAATTAATTTTACAAAAGTCTAAAGAATACTTGTGTTAAGACTATGCAAGCTTTCTGAAAATACCAAAGCATAATGTTAAATACGCAGTGTCAATGGGCACATTGTACAACTATATAAGACTGTAAATATATTTATTCAATCTATTAAACTATTTTCTAGACAATAACACAACATTAAATGTGATACTATACCAAATACAAAACACAAATCAGTTACAACGACATACATTTTTGGGCTGCATTTTATTTAAGCAATAAACATAAAAATAGATATCTTTAATTGATTATGATGATTAAGTAATTTTCTGTATCATGGGCTGAATAATTGTTTTCTAATGTTGTAATTAATAAAGTAGAACTCCAAAAATCTATCCTCTAATAATCCACGAGCCCTAAAATTTGCAGTTCGTGTCAACTCCCGTCATTTCCTGGGAGCGGAAATTAAAACATTTTTATTTGAGGGCGGTTAAAACGCCTCTAACCAGTAAAAAAATTAAATTGCACATTATCGAAGCTAATTTCTCCTAAAGTTTGCGGGAATAATTTTTTTGTAACCGATTGCAGCTTCTTTCAAGCTCACTCCGTGCTTAAAAAAAAAAATCATTCCCATTGTGGTGCCTCACGCCACCCGCGCCGTAGCAGCACTTTAGCTAATCTCTCCAAGATACAGTGAGATGCAGACACAAACGGAGATGAGAAAAGACATTCGAAGAGGCAACGCAGCTGAAGAGAGACAAATGGACATGCAAAGATAAAATAGAGATGCAGATAAAAGTGATTTAGGTTTTTTTTTGTTTACATCAAACAGAATAATGCTACTGCCGTATTTTGTCGTCTAGTGTACGATGTATTTAGATCTTCTTGGTTCTTTCGGTAAAGTCACGTAGAAGGGAAATAATAAAATAATAAAAATAAAACATTATAGAATAAAATTCTCACGACGTTTCGGCCACAACACAAGCAGCCATCCTCAGGTGAAGAAACAGAGCTGTCGGAAAGACAGCGCTCCAATGAACACTGCTAAGCTTGGCAGCGTATTTTAAGCTGGGTGGGAGGAGCAGAGCGCCTTGACAAAGGAGTTTAAAATTTAGCATTCTGTTGATATGTAAACTCCTTTGTCAAGGCCCTCTGCTCCTCCCACCCAGCTTAAAATACGCTGCCAAGCTTAGCAGTGTTCATTGGAGCGCTGTCTTTCCGACAGCTCTGTTTCTTCACCTGAGGACGGCTGCTTGTGTTGTGGCCGAAATGTCGTGAGAATTTTATTCTATGTTTTATTTTTATTATTTTATTATTTCCCTTCTACATGACTTTACCGAAAGAACCAAGAAGATGAACCCCTGCAGTCACGAAAGCTTTAAATCGAGATGTATTTAGACTTCGATTTTAAGTAAAAAAAAAGAAATTGAACCCTAAATCCCTATTACAGATTTTCTTAATTTGGGTTTCCAAATAAAAAAGGAAAAACCCCGATAATGTGCATTTTTTGTGGATTACTTGGATGGTTAGTCTCATGTCCCACCACTCATAAACCACGTGCTTGTGGATTATTGGGGTCGTGTGGCTAAAAAATTCCTGAAATTTGTGAAAATCCAATTATTCAATGCGGCTTATTGGAGCAATATCATACATTTCCTCTGATTACAGGGTCAGCAACACGTTCCCCTCACATCACCGCAGAATATAGTGTTTGATTGTAATGCATGTTTACAGAATACGTAGCAACTAAATGCATTTTTATTGTAACACAAACAAAAGTTAAACATAACTTTCACGTTTCTTGTAAATAGTATGCATAGTATCCATAAATACACATACAGTATCAGGTTAATGTTTATCTGTTGAACCAGGTGAGACCTCAAGAGACCAAGACAATCTCATTTGCAAGAGTGACAAAATGCCAAAGGCTAACTAAATGAATTAATGTACAGAAATCTGCAAAGAAAAATTGGTGCGATTTGTAGGCTTTCACGTAGGCTTCCGCGACCAATATCATCCATAAAAGGCTTTTGGGTTAGATCGCGTAAATATAGATGTGTTGTTAAACCCACCACCACCCGACACAGCCAATTATTGAAGTTTATCACGTAAATAAAACATGCCAATTCGTTACTAGGACAGCACACAGATGTGTTGGAGAGTAAACCCACAACAAGTACAATTTGAGAACGACGTTTGTGCCAGTAATTACAACTAGCATCATCAGGCAGACAGCCATAGTTGTGGAGAAATCCTCCTGTTTCAGTCTTAAATAAAGGATAAATGTGAGCCAATTAGATGTGAAGGCCAGGGGGGGGGGCGTTAATGTATGTAGATACATTACAATGGATATCTATAACTGGTTGGATTCATTGGTTAATCAACATACATCATGTGCATGAATATTATGCATGCATATTATGCATGCACACAATGCATGCACACAATGCATGTACATCCTGCTAGTTTTTGGCTGCAAGAAATCGCAATACCTGCTATTGTCTGCTCACAGTTAATCACCATCGACGTATGGTGACCTGTATAGGCATGCACTTAAACAGTGTATTACTTTGATAATTCTCTTCCAAGCAACACTAAGCCTGGAACTATCAGAACAGTTAAAATCATATTTTCTCTCTCAATTTCGATGATCTAATTGGTCTTGGCCAGTAGTAACTAGTTTTATAAAGAACTTCAAAATTATCAAAATAAATTGAGTGTCCATGTTGGTATGCATGTTCTGCTACTGCCAACAGTTGTATTTGGGAGTATTTAATATTTCATTTGGTGTTCTTCGTCTCATGCTGCATTTGACACAGGAGCAATTCATCTGGTATACACCTTCTTAAATAATGTTCCCTGCTGTGTCATTTGGTTTGGGCATATTATATTTGGACTGATAATTGTACAATTAAGTTAAATAAACTTGATTTGGTGCTTTCGTGACTGCAGGAAGTAATCTTTGTTTTTTTCGGTAAAGTCACGTAGAAATTTTTTTTTACATAATATACGACGTTTCGATTTTTCTTATTTCTACGTGACTTTACCGAAAAAACCAAAGATTAATTCCTGCAGTCACAAAAGCACCAAATCGAGTTTGAACCACCTCTTCGGGGAGGTATGAAATCTGTCTTTGTGTTCTCTGCTGGTGTATCTGCCTTTGTGTCTTGAATTGCGTTTATGTCGCTGTGCTGTCTCTGCCTATAGTTGTGTGCCTGGGTGTCTCTAAGTGTGCGCTGCGGCGCCCTCTCTGTGTGCCTGACAAGTTGTGTCATGCTAATTTGTGTCCCATTGTCTCTGAAACCCAGTCCCTCCATCTCTGGCTATTTAAGGCCTCGGTACAGAGCTGCTTTACCTCTTAACACTGTGCGTGTCTCCCCCCATAGGTCTCTCTACGGTATGTATTCTATCACTATCTTAAATTTCACACTCAACTTACAATTTAACAATCTTTGAAATAGTATATTCAACCAGACCATGCATTAATTGTGTTTTAATCGACCGTCTGTGTTGCTTTACATAGTTTCCAAATTTTGCTAAACCCTGTTTGATTTAGTGTGATGCTCCGTCTCTCTGTATCCCCTGGTATATCTGTGTTAATTCCCTCTACTTAAGGTCTGTATATATCTGCGGTTATGTGTTTCCTCTACCTGATGATTGCTTGTGTTGCAATCTAAACGTATATTATGTAAAAAAATATTTATACGTGACTTTACTGAAAAAAAAAACAAAGATTAAATAAACTTTATACAGCTATAGGGTGACTATTATACTAATATGTAAACAGACAAGGATATATGCCAAATGCCACTGAAAATAAAGTTATCACAAAGAATTGACAGCTTTTACATCAACCTATTGAGATGGGAGCGTAACCAAGGGCATTTTTAAAGGGATGGAATGCCAGGCCGTTTCGGGCATCAACACAGCCTGAGTGAGAACAATGTGCGGTTTTTTTGTCCTTGGTGAAAATCACTTAGTGGTTGCGGGAAGACTATATTTAATGAAACAATAAAAATGCATTTCCAAAAGTACACCTTGTTATCATTTGCGACTGCACTGAGATTAAGCCAATGGCTGCACTTGAACAATTAAAACCAATAAATATATTTACATATATTGTGATGAAAACTGTTCAGCAAGGCCAAGAATTTGCTACTATAAATGTTTTTATGCTTTGTGTTAAAGAGAACAAACCTAAAAGTATCTAATTACTGCAGCTAGACAATAAACAAGTTTGTATAACTTTGACCCTGGCATAAAATACAATTATACCAAAAAAAATTTGCAAATATATACAGGTTAAGAAAGTTATGAAATGTGTTTTGCTATTTAAATAATGCACGTAAACAAATACTGACAATAATATACGTGAACATAGAAACAGTAGTCTACGTTAACCAAGCGCAATGATGAAAACTTGCTGTCCCAGATGTCTTGAACATAGCATTTGTTGAGACACATCTACAGAATACAATGTCTATCAGGAACCCCAAACACACTCGCATGTGATGTAGCGACTGGAAAACTCCCCACTGAATTTATTTTGAGGCTTAAAAACCGATGTTCTTGGAAACAATAAACCAGATAAAAAAAATCCCCCATGGTCTATACAGTAGTTTCAAAATATTTTGTGCACATTTTACTGCAGATTTCATGTGAATCAATTCGACATGTGCCTTCTAAAAGTCAACATCACAAAAGTTAAATTAGACCAATAACCTTTTCACCACATTTATAACGGTTGGGAAAAGTTATTCAATGTAGACATTTAAATGAGCTCAATCTGCTTGTTCTGCTCACATGTACACTGAATTTGGTTGGAGAGATTGTACTTTCGAAGTAAACATTCTGCGTGGGATTTACAGACGATTTTATCTCGTATGAAATTATTTTAACATCTTTCCGTGCTCAAACCATTCCAGTTCCCTTCCGTCGATTAAACTGGTCTACAAAGCATATGGTTGTGTAAACAATACCAACTAAATACATAGGCGCACAAGTTAAATGGGCAGCCGCATCCCATGTGTGCATAATTCCCAGGACATCAATAATTCAACTGACCTTTTGTATTTGGCATCGTCCAATGTGGCAGCCAACGCAGTACTTGCTTAGCTATCGAGTGAAAGGGGACAGCTTACTGTACAAGCCCATTAAGATGCCTCCTTCTGCCTTCAGCGCCAAGAATCCTAGCACCCAACCAATTCTCGGCACGCAAGCCGGATGCTCCAGAGCGTGGGGATCACGCTGCATAAATAAATCATCACAGCCGACTGCACACGAAGCTGCCGCCTCGTTGGTGTCCTCTGGGGAGGAGTCCTAAACCGTACCAAGCTTAAAAAGAGGTTTCCCGGAATTAAGGAGAGTTGGGAAAATTTAATCCCCTAATGATAATCCAGTGAGCCAATTTTAACGCAGGGAATGCAGACAAAGAGATATATTCAATCAACTACTTTATTCTGATTAATTATAAGTAATTCTAATATACAATGACCTATTTTGGTGTACATTGTTAACCTGAAACCATCAAATTAAACAGATGTCATTTGAAGGCATCTTCAAAGTAGATCGCAACATATTTATAAACACGATCAATATAAAATATTATAATCAATAAATATTAAATGCATTAGTAATTGGTGTAGAGGTACATTTAAAACAAAAATTACGTGTTTTATTCCCCAGTGAAAGGACACGATCAATTCTTATGCCAATAGTCGTCGTTCAAACTCTTGGAGAATTTTTATTTGGACAGGAAATCATTTATTTACTTTCTCTACAATATTTTTTTCATCCAGTTTGTATTTTTCTATTATATAGGAATGTAGTTTCTGTAGGCTTTGTTTTTTTATCAATCACATTACGCACACGTGAACATTCGAGTGCATTCTCCAAATAGGTTTGAAATAAAAAGGCAAGCAAAGTAAAAAGAACCTCAGCTAGCCAGACCCCTGCCGAGCCGAATATAGCATTCAGTCGGACCAATGCCGGAAAAATAATAAACTAATTCAGCACAGCCTCCAGCGCAAACCACGCAACACTCATTGGTGGCAGCGCAGGTTTTGTAATTGTGTGCAGTGTCCTATTGGCCTTAATTTTTTTTTTGGGGTTGGATCGCGCAAATATAAACGTGTCATTCAACCCGCCACTACCCGACACAGCCAATTAGTAAGGTTCATGACGTAAACAAAACATGAAAATCAGTTACGAGTTCAGTGTGTTCGAGAGTAAACCCGCAACACATTTACAATTTGATTATGACGCTTCACCGGAAATTATAACCAGCCTCATCAGGCAACAACCATACTAATTGGCTGTGTCGGGTGTTGACGGGCTTTAATGACACATGTATATTAATGTGATCTAACCCGAAAAAGCTCTATTATAGATATTGGTCGCGAAAGCCTACATGTTAAACTTTCCTATTGGCTTGTCTCGGCTCTGTAGCCCTTGTTTTGTGCGCCTTCGTATTGTCTCTCACTCAACTTTTGTCTCTCTTGCTTTCATTTACTCCGGTTTTATGTTAATTGTCTTTATTACATCTCAGAAAGCATCAACACACCTCACCGGCGAGTACAGTGCAGCACACAGACCGATTATTTTCGCTAGCCAAGGTTGATAAAAGCAAAACTGGGCCACAATCGACAGCGTATAACTACAAACAAAACATCTGATCATCTTCACTTCAACAATTGAAGAATAAATACAACAGGCTAACATTTTGGGTCACATTGAAATTCCTCATTTCTTCTTGAAAGCTCTTCCGAGCTCTTTCATACACCCGACAAACAAGTTGATTGTTCATGCATCATTGTCAAAACAGAAATGAATTATTCAACTCAAGTTTTTGTATTCTTGGTTCTTTCGGTAAAGTCACGTAGAAGGGAAACAATAAAATAATAAAAACATAAAACAATAAAATTCTTCTTCTTTGGTTCTTTCGGTAAAGTCACGTAGAATGAAAATAAAATAATAAATTGATAAAATAAAATAACACAATAATAATATTCTCATGACGTTTCGACTGCAACACAAGCAATCATCATCAGGTGTGAAAACCACAGCAAGAAAATTTGAAAAAAGTGGCGATTTTTTTTTACGTTAGCACCACGGGGAGCGATTTGGTAGTTATTCAGATGGACGAGTCCATCTATGTTCGGAAAAGAGGGGGGAGACGAAAATAATGGATGCGGTCTGAAAGCCACCGTAAGCGTGAACAATCAATTAAGACCCGAAATGGTTGATCAAATCCTTCCAATGATTGCTAAGCCAAAATCCATCTTCTCTGTTGAAATTGTCTCTGTGTTTGTATATGTGGACAGCCTCATGAACAAATCTTTCATGGTAGCCAGATAGCTTGCAAAGAACCTCTGTCTTGGAGAAGTCAATGTCATGTGAGCCTACTGAATTATAACAGTGATCTGCCACGGCCGAGGTGTTGGTCCTACCGTGTTTCAGGTCTGCTTTGTGTTCACGAATGCGGTCCGAGACATGTCGTTTGGTTTCTCCAATGTAACTACTACCACAGAGGCAATTTAGTTTGTAGACGCCAGGGTACTGTATGTCTGGAATCACATCTTTTACAGACGGAACCAGATCACGGATTTTATGTAATGTGTTGAATCAAACCTGGATCTTGTGTTTATTCAAGATTTTGGAGATCTTTTTTTGTGATCCCCGCAATGTAGGGTAAAGTGATGGTTTTGAAAGGCTCCTCAAGAGGGTCCTTCTTCATGGTTGGAGTGATAGCTTTGCGGATTGTGTAATCGGAGTAACCATTAGCCTTAAGAGCTTGGTGTACGTGCTTGAGTTCACTGGCTATGTGTTCCTGGTCGGATATGCATTGGGCTCGATGGTGCAGAGTCTTGATGAGGGAATTCTTCTGGCATGGATGGTGGTGGGAATCTGGTTTCATGTAAGCATCCGTATGGGTAGCTTTTCTGTAGACAGAGTGGCTCATTAAACCATCAGGTCTCTTTTTTATTAGGACATCCAAAAAAGGTAGCTTGCCATCTTTTTCGACTTCCATGGTTAATCCGATGGCTGGGTGTATGGAATTGATGTGGTCGAGGAATTGGTCTCGAGCAGGCCGGCCATTTGGCCAGATGACAAAAGTGTCATCCACGTACCTCTTCCATAAGGTTGGGCGCAGAGTGGCAGTCTGTATGGCGTTAGTCTCAAATTTCTCCATGAAAATGTTGGCTACAACCGGAGATAGGGGGGAACCCATTGTTTGTAGAAAGTTCCATTCCAAGTGAAGTATATATTGGTTAAGCAGTGTCTCACCAGGGTGGTACCTCAGTGTTTAGTCCTTGATGAACAAAGTCTTCAATGATTGCGATGGTGTCAGGTACAGGAACTTTGGTGAATAAGGAAACTACATCAAAACTGACAAGCAGGTCGTCTGGGGACAGGGAAATACCCTTGATTGTCGATACCAGGTGAGTAGAATTTTGTACCGCAGAGGTGTTTTTTCCAGTGAAAGGCCGCAGAATCCCAGACAGAAAACGAGCCAGTTTGTAGGTGGGGGAGTTGATAGTAGAGACTATGGGACGAAGGGGTGTATCTACTTTATGTATTTTTGGTAAGCCATATAATCTTGGTGGCCTGGCAGCAGAAGGTTTCAACGAGGAGAATTGTTTGGTTTGATCAATTAATACAGTTGAATTAGAAATGATTTTGTTGGTTTGTTTCCCTTCTACGTGACTTTACCGAAAGAACCAAGAATATGAATCCCTGCAGTAACGAAAGCTTTAAATCAAAATTCAAGTTTTTGTGTTCTATGTTTTTTTCATAGCCATTGTTAACCTTAGTGTTAAGAGCGCTTTCGTCCTCATCCAGTACCGCTCTGTTGTTATAATGAATTCTTAAACGTATCTCAAACAATAACACGGGAGCATTACTTTTACATTTTCTATATCCAGTATATACATACGCATTTTCATGAGCATATGCATCGAGCTAAATGGTGCTAATGTAAACCTTTTAAAGCTTATTTTTTTACTAAAATATGCGGACCTTAGCTCATGGGCACAGCAATGGAGAGCACATAAACACGTCACAAAAATTTGTCCCCCCTGCATTTCATTCCCTGACGTGGAGATTAAAGGAACGCAGTCATGAACAACGTCATCTTTTATGCCCCCCCCCCGTCCCCACCATCCTATTCCTCCGGTGTGTCACACTCTGTGCCATGTTTGTGAATCATTCTTTTGCCCGGTGCTCAAGTGAAAGGTGTGCTCATGTCACCTTTGCCATTCATCATGCAGGCATCTCTCACGGTAACTTATCTTCAAAGACACGCCATGCGATTCTCCCTTTATTTTCTGCAAGGATGGCTCCACATTCAAAAGATCCACTACACCAAAAATATTCCATATACATATTTCAGGTAAAAGCTGAAATAAAAAAAGAATTGATATAAATCACTTACAGATAATTTTAATGTTTATAAATCATTTAGAGGTGATTTAAATGTTTACATATGCGCGACACTTTTTCATGAAATTTCAATATCCATTTTTCATCAACAGCTGTGATAACTCCACTGCTGGATGAAGGTTTCCCCACATCATAACCATCCATTGGTCTTGTGATAACAAAAGTCACCAAGCTCCTACTCGTGAGTTTAATCTCATCAATCCATCTCGTGGGAATCATTCCTCCTTTGACTGCCATTCTCTCACTAATCTCATCCATCGCCCATCATCCGTTCTCGAGATGTGTCCTATCAGGCCCACTTATTTCTTGACAGGCCATATGTCCCTAATTATTGCTTGCCCTTTCATCCATATATTCCTCTTTCCGTCTATCCAAGAACTCATCTCCAAGGACTCATCTCCCATGCTTTTTTTCTACACTCATCAGTTTTTATTTCATCTTCCTTGTCAGTGTCAAAGAGTTTGATTCATGTCATAGCTGGCAATCTATACCGATTGAAAACTTTCCTCTTCAAGCAAACCAATATGTTGCTTTACGTTATCAAAATAAACTTGATAAAAGCAATTTTGATTTATAGCTTTCGTGACTGCAGGGATTCATATTCATATTCTTGGTTCTTTCGGTAAAGTTAAGAAAAAAACGCCGCTTTTTTCAAAAATTTTTGCTGTGGTTTTCACACCTGATGATGATTGCTTGTGTTGCAATCGAAACGTCGTGAGAATTTTATTGTTTTATTTGTATTATTTTATTGTTTTCCCTTCTACGTGACTTTTCCGAAAGAACCAAGAATTTGATAAAAGCAGTGCAACCTGCTCTCACACACCACTTTATTTCATCATTTTGATCCCAATCCACTATCGATTGCCCTTGATATATGTATTGTTGTGCTTTCTACGTGCGTCCCTCCAACAATTATTGCATGCCAGGTTGTTATAGACAGATATGGAGCAGTGCAACGACGTCTCAGAGAGCAATGCACCAATTATAAATTGTACAATATTTATATGCTCCCTGCCTTCACCAACCCACAACTGACCAGCATGGTGAAGTATGGTCAAACTACAACCACAACTCTACATGGCGTGGAAAGGCCTTCATCCAGCAGTGGATTGACAAAACAATTCTTATAATATATAAATCGAGTACTTTACTAACAAAGCTAATGTCAATAATTGCGGTGTTAGATTAAAACACTGAACAAATCCAAATAGGACAACTACCATGTGTCCATTTCTGCACGCTGCACTAACTGGGCTACAAAAGGAAGAACACGCTTTTATCAGCGGATACCAAATGAGCAAATACGTGCTTTGTCCTCGGCAAAATTTTATACTTCGGGACGTTACACTGCAGGCTGGCGGTGACACGTTCACCGTGGGACTTGGGGGCTCTTGATGATGGACAGCGCTCACGCATTAATTAGCCGATAATGCTCGCCTTTATATGGGAGGATTACAGCTATGTCCGTGTTAATCCAAATATTATCAGCTGGGAGCCATGTATGTAGCATTATCCCGAGAAGGTACCTTTGTTGAAATAAATTTACTTTTACATTGAGCAGTTTATTTTTTATTTACAAACAACGATGATTTCCAGGATGAGATTTTATTGTATTAATTGGTACCGACGTACAGTATTTGAACTTCAGTATACAGAAATATTACTAACAGCTAAATAATTTTTATTCACGATGGCTATCACGGATTTTAAAAAGTAGGTACGGTAAACAAGAAAAATGGTAAACCTTCTTTATTCGGCTTCAGGGACATGTTCAAATCAATAAATGTAACCAACGGCCACACAGATTGCTTTGGAGTTTAAACTTCAGTCACAGAAAAAAAATGTTTTTAACAATATCAATTGCTTCAATAGCTTATCTGTCACATTGACAACTCATGCAGGGGGAGCAAGGGGGCATTCAAGTGAAATCGGAACAAATCATTGGACTACAGCCCCTCAACATGAATCAGATGAATAAGCCACCTAAGTAAATGGTACAAGTACGTAATTGCCTACTATGTTTCTCGATGATTTTTCGCTGCATTAGACTGATTTGAAAAATAGCACCAATGTACAGTGGTACCTCGGAGATCGAACTTAATTCGTTCCAAAACCGTGTTCGAACACCGAATTGTTCGAACACCGAATCAATTTTCCCCATAAGAATGAATGGAAATAGCATTAATTGGTTCCCCATCCAAGGATGCTCCTATTATGGGCCATTTTTACACAAAGTTTACAATATTAAAATACAGTACAGTACATAAAAGCATACAAAAAACAAGAAACACAGTTATAATTAATAGAATAAATGAACACTGAACTTCACTTTACCTGTAGTAAGGAGAGTGGATGGCTTGAGTGGAAGGTGGTGAGGAGGGGAGGAGGAGGTGTCAGTGTTGCTTGGAAGGGCAGTCCCCCTCCATAAACACGTTGGGTAACTGCCCTTCTGGGGTTCTTTCTTTTCTTTGCCTTTTTCGAGCACTAACTGTGATTCACTTGTGGGCCTTTTTATTAAAAACTGATCAAGAGAGGATTGTTTCTGCCTCCGTTTTAAGATGTTTCTGAAATTGCTCAATGCATTATCATTATAAAAATCGCCTGCTCTGCTGGCTACTGCCTTATCTGGATGATATTTTTCTACAAAATTGTGTAACTCAGCCCATATTGCCACCTTTGAAAAAGGGCTTTCGTGTAGAGTTTTTTAAAGTTGGAAATTACCTGTTGGTCCATGGTCTGGATGAGAGGAGTCGTATTGTGGGGCAGAACTTTACAGTGATAAAGAACGAGAGCTACGCGTAAACTGGGTCATTCGCCTTTGTCTCGGTCGCCCTGGCTATGCGGCTCGGCCCAAATAGGTTTTTACAGTTGTTCGACCTCCGAATTTTTGTTCGATGTCCGGGGCAAAAAATGGTTGAAAATTTTGTTCAATCACCGAATTGTTCGAGTTCTGGGGGTGTTCGATCTCCGAGGTACCACTGTATATCACGCATTTTAAGTTAGTGTGTGTACTACATTCACAAAAATTGATGGGGGGGGGGGGAAGGGAATCCAAAAATAAATTGCGTGTGAGACACGCAAAAGAGAGACACATTGAACCAGTTAACATTCACAAATCAGAGACGCCACATTGACCGTGAACAAAAGTAAGCGAGCTTGGGGAGCACACGTCACTCCAAGGAGTGATGTCTTATGGTTGAGCCTAACGGCAGTGGCAGCCAAAGGGAACAGTACGTACTGCTGAATGAAGGCCTCCCCATGCCATGTTAATTGTAGGAGTTGTTCAACATTCCTTCACCATGCTGGTGAGTGTAGGTTGGTGAAGGAGATGAGAGGAGAAGGGACCAGAACCAGTTCAGGTTTCATTCATCGCCAATGTCGCTCTGAACGGGAATCGAACTCAGGTCACAGCATGCTAACAACTGAACTACCACCTCACTCAAAGTATGACATACCAGGATAAAAAAAATAACTCTTGAGAGTCCAGAGGAATAACGTATGGACAATGGCATGCGAGTGACTTGATGAATGAAAATAAGAGGAGTCTTCTTTGGTTCTTTCGGTAAAGTCACGTGACTTTACCGAAAGAACCAAAGAAGATGAATCCTTGCAGTCACGAAAGCTTTAAATCGAAATACGAGGAGTGTGTCACCTCAAATAATAAAAAAAAACCCTGAGTTTGAAATGTGGGTGTAAATCTGATTCTAACATGACACCAAAATAGAGTAAAGACCAGGGCACCTTTTGCACAGAATGGTGTCACCAGTAGCAGTTACTTTAAGTTTATTGCCATGCATTGTGGTCTATGACAATTTATGCAGGACAGTTATAGGGCTTTTTCAGGAGGGTCTTGCAATATGTTTTAAGCCAATATACAAGTAGGAGAAAACCGGAATACCCAGAGAAAACACACGCATTTGAAGGGGCAACCCTCTTATCTCCATACAGATGGAAAGAGATGGTGGTTAGTCCACTTGCTGTACTGCCGTCTCCTGGCAAGCCACAGCTTGGCACATCGAAACCCATGGGAAGGGCGTTTCAGAACATTTGTTTAATCCACCAACTTTTGCCTCCAGTGCTGGATTGCAGGCACGCATAGCTATCATTGCACACCAGTGTCACAGTAATTAGTGGCAGAGCACATGACAGACAGCACTCAAACAACTCTAAGAACAACTGTGCAGCAGAGTGACTGGCAATGGAATGTTGCAATGCCAGGACATAATCCATGCCAAACTGTTGCCCCCAAGTAAGACAAAGTTGGCTCAGTACAATGCTGACACAACTTAAAGAAACCCATGCCTTACAAACAATGTGGAATGTCCTCACACAAGCAGCTATCAGATAGAAACACATAATGAAGAAGGTATATCCATCAAATTTTCGTTCCATATTCCAACACACATTTATAAGAACTGCAAACGTAAGGGTATTTTCTAGAAAGATGACTCCGTGTAAATACATACTCTGAGAAACATCTGCTACACTCAAGCAATGGTATGCTACACAATTATATATATAAAATATATAAAAATGTACATGCACTTTTAACTAGGCTACACACAAAAATGTGAAAGGACATATATGAACGGCAATGAGAAAAGTTTACTTGAATGCCTGATATTCATATTTAAAATTAGAAATTACAGCAAAAAGTGAGATTTGTCATAGGAAAACTGTTGAAATAATGTATTTATAATGCTGACATATTTGAGCAAAAAAGGATTAAATTAGAATAGTTAGTAAACAGTGAATAGTGTTAACTGTAAGACCAGTACATTAAGTAATGAAAATTGGAGGCAATTATATCATTATGCCCTTATTATTCTTATAATACACACACAACCTCAAAATCAGGACACTTGCCACTACGCCAATCTGGACAGGTGGGTGGGTTTATTCCCAATCTCTTCCTGAGATTCTGCTCAGCACGTCGTAAGCGTAGTGTGCTAAAAAAGAATACTCATGCATGCTGATGTAAATCTACGTGGAAAGCCCAAAACCCCAAACACAAAAAAATACCTAAATTTATAGAGGAAAAACATGCTAATGTAGGTCTCCTTTGCAAACAGCAGAATTTATCTCCAAGTACTCATCCCTGCTGATAAATGCAGTAATGACTCATTGAGCTCACCTCCCATCCGTGGCTGCTGCCCATGCTCCTTCTTCTCCTCGCACTTGTTACACTCGCTGAAGTACAGCAGCAGGAGAACATCCACCAGCACCCACACCAGCGATGTGGCCAGAACAACCTTGCAGTACGCAAACTTCCTCATGGCTCCGTGGACGGCTCAGGCTGAGAACGCAGACCGGACGGCTCGATGTGGCTCGCGTGAAAGAGACCTGTTCAGTTGGCAAAGGTGTTGGAACACGCAGATTTGTTTTGTCAATGCGCTTCTAGGATGAAAACTTATTTCTTCAGAACTGCATTTTTGTGTTTCATTTCTTGCCCTTCCCCCGCACACTCCAATTAGCACTGTTAGCTACGTACGGTGCAAAAGAAGCTCAACATGCACACATAAATGAAAGGGAAACTGCGCATTGACGTCGCTAATTACCACCCATGGTCCTAATCTGTGCACAAACTTAGTGAAATTGTAATTGCCTGGTACTGTTGAACAGGATTTTTTTCACAGAGTGAACACAATTAATTATCAAAGCCAATGGCCTGTATTGAGCTGTAATTTTAGACAAAACTATTAGATGTTGGTAAAAATCGCTCTAATTTGCCACCACCCTCAAGAGAAAATTACGGTTAACTTTGTTTTCCTTGGCCAAGTCTGTCAACAAGACCTTTGTTTGAAAATTTAAAATTGAAAAAAAACACACACGTATGATCCTTCTTCACTCATTGCACAATTTCACATTCAGTATTAACAACGTAGTGCATTCATATTCTGCACATCACTCAGGGCCTCGATATGAACACACTGCGCAGTGGAAAGCAGCGTGATGAATAAAACCATCAACCCACAGCAGTAATGCAATGTCATTCATTAACACACAAGTCTGTCGCTTCACTTGCAAAGAAAATTGCACGAACCAATTTTATATTTGCATGCTGTCTGAGAGAGAGAAAAGTAGGCACCCACACACAATATGTTCAGCTCAAGCACTACATGTATAGAATTTGTTCATGCTCAACAGTTGACTTTGCGGTTTAATTTTTTCTTTTATCAAATATAATCACCTACAGTAATTGTTTTGGGTGCCAGTCTCATATAACCGTGTCTGCAGAAACACCCGTCTGACAGGAAAATTGTGAGATGAGACATCTCCAGGCAACAAGTCTCATTATCCACATATAGGAACAAAGAAGCGCACTGCTCAGATCACATTGCTGAACTGCTGCCCTTTCATATCAATCAGCTGCACAGAAGCATAACACCACGTTGTTGCGTACCCAGATGGTAGCAAGTGGATAATTAAAATGTCATTTTATCCCACAAATCTCACACGTAAGGCTTCGGCATTCCCCCCCCCCCCCCCCACAATTATTCTATAGTGGCATGGTTTCCATCAAAAAATGTACTCACAATAAGTGACCTTTCACACACATTATACAGTATTTTGCTGGAAGCAGTTGAAAACATCTTACTATTAAATAAAAACAAACAGGTACAATAACTATATTTGACCGGCTGAACGGTATAAAAAAACAATGCAAAGGCACATTTTTTTAAGTTTGTACTTTTACTCAGTTTTAAAGGCACTTTGAAAGAAAATCCTGTTAGTTATAACACTTGGCGAGTCAACGTGTGTTTTTTGGCAATTATTTTTAAAATATAAACGTGGTCTTTATTCGACAATGAAACTATCTGAGCAGCTGAAAGAAATTAACCATTATAAGATCACTCAGCCTGGCTTGATACCATCTGTGTTTTGGCCAGAGCCACTCCCAACACTCATGCAGCACATATCGGAAGCTAATTTGCCAACATCTCCGCAGGCATCAAGTACAACTTCAAGCATCAGCAATGCACACACTTGATCTTCATAAAACAAACTGCATTATTCACACACCACTGCAGCAAAGCGATTCAGCGTGAATGGTGTTTATTACAACACAACAGGGAAATCAAGCAAAATTGTTTCATGGCTTCCAATTACTTTTAATGCATTATATGCTGTAGAGTATTGTTCTCTTATTGCAATATAACTATTAATTTATTATTATCACATTACAATTGTTATTTTTGGTTAACAGTTAATGCTACAAATAATTAATTCGATTTAATATATCATATTGATCGGCCTCATTCATTTGGTATACGCAGCCTCATCAGGCACCATTATAGCTCTGAACTGTGCTTGGATAAATCCCTAATGTCATTGCTTTTGATTAACAATGCTTATTTTTTGAGGCAGTAGTCAGAGGTACACCGTCGTGCGTGAGTGGTGTGCTCCCCATGTCAGAGGCGTATTTTCATCTGACTTGCACGGACCAGGGTGGTGAAGTATAGTCATATATTATTCCATAATGGTCGTGAGGGCCTGAACCACGGTAACCAGCAACTGAGGTTTCACTAAGCTTTGCATCGACAGATAAGGTGAAGGAACACATGGGGTGTTATAATAAGCACTGGGTAGGAACAAGACGCCTTCTTTTATCTGACCATTGCTACATAACAACACATAGACTCGACCCGAATAATCAAACCTTGTTGAACAGGAGATAGACTTGAGAGAAGTAAATTTGGGACATACGTTGATTCGGTGAGGTGAGAAAAAAAAGAGAGAACTCCTTACATCTGAAAAGTGTCTGCCTAGTCTATCTTCGGTACAGACAGATTACAGTAATTATGGAAGTGGAATTTTAGTTTCTCCGGAAATCAAACATGTAATTTCAGGATTCAAGAGTACATTGGATACAGTTTCTCAGCTAATATTAAAGCTCTCCAACAATTACTTAAACATTATTTAAGCATATCATGGGACCTCCTATGTCAGTACCAAAATATGAGAATAGGTTTTTCCCCTTTTATCTGGCAACAAAACAGGTGTTAAGTTGTTAAAACACCGAACTGAAACCTTTAACAGGGAATCATGTCTGCATTAACCACAATACTTGTGGTCAAAATGCAAACAAAAAACACTGATAATATATGCTTTGTCTTTTAAACTGATTGATCCACACCAGAGACAGCTTTCTTTTGAGCCTCGTCTCAAACGGTGTTAGACCATAGAAGGCCAAAAGGCTTCCTCTGTTCTAACACCGTTTGAGACAAGGCTCAAAAGAAAGTTGTCTGGTGTGGACCAACCAGTTTAAAAGACAAAGCATATATTATCAGAGTATGGTTTTTGTTTACATTTTGACCACAAGAATTGTGGTTAATGCAGACTTGATTCCTTGTAAAAGGTTTCAGTTTGGTGTTTTAACAACTTAACACCTGTTTTGTTGCCAGATAAAAGGGGAAAAAAATCTATTCTGATATTTAAGTATATGTTCTAAAAATCCTTGAATGTGTAAACATATAGCAAATGTGTAAAGGAATTAACAAAATTGCAATGAGACATCATTATTGGTTGGTAAGTTTGGCATTGGAATAAGGATTGACAAAGATCATCTATTGGCATTTGCAGTCAACGTGGATAGTAACATATCAAAAAGGAGTCTAGGATAGGGACAGGGAGGAGCCCAAATGGGGGAATTAGAAATTAATCTAACTCAGAGACAAACTCCAGATTGTTGGACACATCTCTATCCTCACCAAATTCAACACGGGAAGTGCTCGCAGGTGATACAATTCAACTTACACTTCAACGTAGCCAAAAGGAGGATAACGCTCATCACAGGCAAAAAAGGCAGTTCACATCAACCATCTCAGTCAGGAGGTAGCAGAATTCAGACTAGCTTTAGGGAAATAGATAAAATAATTGCCACCTTTAAAAGAATGCACTGAACACGTTTTTTGTAACCAGAAAACATGTGAAGAGGAGAGATACGATATGGGCAAATATGCCAAGCAAAAGATCAAAAACACAACTATGTAAAACTATTCATTAAAATCGGAAAATAAATCAAAGAGCACAACAAAAATCATTCAAAATGTCATAGCAAACAATGGGGGCTTAAAGCAACAACATGGAAGTTGATGGCTGGTAATTCAGAAATGGTACATACCACACCAGCGATAGAATCCTGAAATTAATAGAGGAGGTTTAAGTTCTCTAAAGAGAAAAAACATATCTCAGCAATAAAAGTACTTTAGATGTCGGATGAAGAGAAGAAAGTACAGCATCATAAGTAACATTCATAATAAAGGATTTTGGGTTAGATCGCGTTATTTATAAATGTGTCGTAACCCTCCACCACCCGACACGGCCAATCAGCAAAAAAAGTGTCACGTTGACAAAAGACAAATAATTCACTACTTTAGCCCACTGGTGTGTTGAAGAGTGAATCCACAACATTTACAGTTTGAATACGACGTTTCGCTGGTAATTACATCCAGCATCGGGCAATTCGCCAGCATGGTAAATCCCTCACTTGCTCCCGGTCTTAAAAAGAGCAGCAGGGTGACGTCATCATTTAACTCATTCAGGTGCAGTAATTATATAATCGATTGGTAATCAGTCAATGGTTATGATTAGTAATGAGTTGTAGATTAGTAATTAGTTGTAATCTGTGTTATTGTGATTATATGCTACGTTAGTAATCCGTTAATTAGTATATGTTTCCCCTATAAGGAATTGTAATATGTATTATTTAATAATACGCTTCCAAGCCACACTAAGCCTATGGCTATCAGAGCGATTAAAGTTATTTCTATTTCTCTCAATTTCACTGGATTCTCCAATTAGTCTTTGCCAGTAATAATTAGTTTTACACAACACTTCAACGTTATTAAAATCAATTGATTGTCCTTGTTGACAAGCATGTTCTGCCACTGCCGACAGTTGTGTTTGAGATAATTTAATATTTCTTTGGTGTTCTTTTAGTCTTATGCTGATGTTACGTCCCGTCTATCCAATATAGCATCTGCCACATAAACAATTAATCCGATATACACCTTCTGTTAATAATTTAGGTAATTCGTCTTTAGTGCAAGATACTAGTTTTTGAATTTTGTGTATTGTACCAAATCTTACTGTAATGTTTTGCTTTTGCAAAACACGGGCTAATTTGTCAGTTACTCCTGAGATATATGGAATTTTAATAGTTTTAACAATCTGATCACTTTCAGCAGTGTTGCTTTGCAATCGTGATTTGGCATTCAGTGCTCTGTTAATTTGAGTATTATTGTAGCCATTCTGTCGTAATGCTTCTTTAACGTGTTTGATCTCTCTCACTAGACTTTCACCATCTGACACTGTTTTAGCCCGATGTGTGAGCATCTTGATAAGAGAGGATTTCTGAGCTGGATGATGATGCGAATCTGCATTCAGATAGGCATCAGTGTGCGTTTGCTTTCTGTAAATGCTGTGTGTTATTTTACCGTTTAGGCCATGTCCAAGCAAAATAGCTAGGAACGGGAGTGTGTTATTCACCTCCATTTCCATGGTGAACTGGATGGCCGGGTTTTGTGCATTAAGATAATTTAGAAAATCATTAAGAGTATCTTTACCATGTGGCCAGACAACCAAAGTGTCATCCACATATCTAAACCAAAAAGATGGTTTTAATGTGCTCGAGGCAAGTGCTCTTATTTCAAAGTTTTCCATGTACAGATTTGCTATAGCAGGAGATAAAGGAGAGCCCATTGCTGCTCCTTCCTTTTGTTTAAAGAAATCCCCTCTCCATAAGAAGTAAGTGTTATTTAAACAATGGTCATCAAGTTTCGGAATATCTTTTGGTAAACCCGTATTCTTTACTAGTGTATCAAGTAATTTAAGCGATTCGTTCACTGGAACCTTAGTGAATAGAGAAATCACATCAAAACTTACCAGAATATCATTAGGATTAAGTTTAATATCTTTAATCACACTTGAGTTGGCACTTTCGTGACTGCAGGAATTACTCTTTGGTTTTTCGGTAAAGTCACGTAGAAATAAAAAATAATAAAATTACATAATAGCATACTACATAATAGCATACGACGTTTCGATTGCAACGCAAGCAATCATCATCAGGCACAGAATAGCTAAATTTAAGAGAGAGAGAGAGGAAACACAGAACCGTAGACATATATACAGACACCTAAGTAGAGGGAGTTAACACAGAGACACAAAGAGAGAGACACACGTATGGGACACAGAGAGACAGGGTCTCTGTGCCGAGGCCTTAGCATGTAGGGGAGACAAAGAGAGATGGAGAAGCACACTAAATCGAACAAGACATAGTAAAATTTGGAAACAATATAATACAACACAAAGGGTCAGTCAAAACACAATTGACGCATGGTCTGGTTGATTACGTTATTTCAAAGATTGCTAAATTATAAGTTAAGTGTGAAATTTGAGAGAGAGATAAGACACATTTTCATTTGTTTCAGACGTGGTGCATTATTAAAAATGGCTTTCACATTGTGTCAAGATGCCAGCATTTAATATATATAAGTTAATTTAAACATTACCGCAGTAGAGTGTGCATATTATGTAGAGTCACATTTACTAATTGTTATTTTGTCTTGCAATTTTCCAAACAAAAATAAATGCTGTGAAAACCCCGTGGATTTGAAAAAAACAGAGGTCGCCATTTACATCTCCTGGCGTAGCAGTTGAAGCGGTGTTTCTTAAATCCCCTGTCACGAAAGATGTCCTACCGATGTAGGGCTGTATTTGTTTAGTTACATATTTTGTTAATTTATAAGTGGCAGAGCCAATTGTACTGACTATGGGTCGTAATGGGATGCCGATTTTATGAATCTTTGGTAGCCCATACAGTCTAGGTGGTTTTGAGGCCCTTGGCTTAATTTGGTGTTGCTCATTCTTAGGGATTAATGAATGTGCAATTATTGCAGTAGTCTTACATTCTAAAGTATTAGTTGGATCTCGTTTAATTTTAATGTAGGTACTTTCCTCTAGTAAATTTCTAATTTTATTATCATAATCGGCTCGTGACATCACTACAGTAGTGCGGCCTTTATCAGCTGCCAGGATTTAGATATCTTTATGTACACGGAGCTCTCTTAAGGCTTTTGCTTCGTTAGAGCTAATAATTACTTGGAACTTTGCTATTCTCAATTATTTTGGCAACCTCGTGTCTAGTCATCTCTGCCTCATTATGTGGAAGGAGTCTTACTTCTGATTCTACCTCAGCAATTATCTCATCCACTGGAATTGTGCGTGGGGTAATGGCAAAGTTAAGGCCTTTAGATAGGACAGAGATCATGTCACTAGTTAAAACAGTGTTAGTCAAGTTCATTACGGTTTTGTTTTTAAATTGTTCGTTTTAGTAGGGATTTGTTTATTATGAAGTCTAGAAAATGTATTCATTTGGTTAGTTTTTGTTAGATTAAACACATTATCAAACGATTGTTGTGTTATGGTATCGATTATATTCCAATAATGCATGGATATAATATTGCTTATATCAAGGTGTAACTGCTTTAGCGATTCCCAAATGTAAGATAATTCACTCCTGTTGTGCTGTATTCTCTCTATTAATAATAATTCACTAGCTTTGTGTAGTATTTGGTTAGCTTTAGAATACTTTATGTGATGTGTTATTTCAACTGCGTTGGGTATTACCTTTGAATCTCTGCACCTTTTGAGGAACGCCAGTGAAGATATCAATTTATTCCGCTTAATGCGGAGCTTCTCCAACTTTCTGGTTTTAAGAAAAGTATCCTCCCCAGAGGTTAGTCAGTTTAACATAGGCTTTCGCGACCAATATTATTCATAATAAAGGTATTTGGGTTAGATTGCGTTATTTATAAATGTGTCGTAACCCTCCACCACCCGACATGGCCAATCAGCAAAAAAAGTGTCACTTTGACAAAAGACAATTAGTTCACTACTTTAGCCCACCGGTGTGTTGAAGAGTGAATCCACAACATTTACAGTTTGAATACGACGTTTCGCTGGTAATTACATCCAGCATCATCGGGCAATTCGCCAGCATGGTAAAGCCCTCACTTGCTCCCGGTCTTAAATAGAGCAGCAGGGTGACGTCATCATTTAACTCGGTACACAAAATTCAAAAACTAGTATCTTGCACTAAAGACGAATTACCTAAATTATCAACAGAAGGTGTATATCGGATTAATTGTTTATGTGGCAGATGCTATATTGGACAGACAGGACATAACATCAGCATAAGACTAAAAGAACACCAAATAAATATTAAATGATCTCAAACACAACTGTCGGCAGTGGCAGAACATGCTTGTCAACAAGAACACTCAATTGATTTTGATAACGTTGAAGTGTTGTGTAAAACTAATTATTACTGGCAAAGACTAATTAGAGAATCCATTGAAATTGAGAGAAATAGAAATAGCTTTAATTGCTCTGATAGCTATAGGCTTAGTGCAGCTTGGAAGCGTATTATTAAATAATACATATTACAATTCCTTATAGGGGAAACACATACTAATTAACGGATTACTAACGTAGCATATAATCACAATAACACACACATTACAACTAATTACTAATCTACAACTCATTACTAATCATAACCATTGACTGATTACCAATCGATTATATAATTACTATTCTTAGCTCTTTCGCTAAAGTCACGTTGAAGGGAAACAATAAAATATATATAAAACAATAAAAATTCTCACGACGTTTCGACCATAACACAAACGGTCATCATCAGGTGTGAAAAACCAACGGCAAGAAACACCTGATGATGGTTTTTCACACCTGATGATGACCGTTTGTGTTATGGTCGAAACGTCGTGAGAATTTTTTTTGTTTTATATATATTATTATTTTATTGTTTCCCTTCAACGTGACTTTACCGAAAGAGCTAAGAATATGAATTACTGCAGTCACGAAAGCTTTAAATCAAAATATATAATTACTGCACCTGAATGAGTTAAATGATGACGTCACCCTGCTGCTCTATTTAAGACCGGGAGCAAGTGAGGGCTTCACCATGCTGGCGAATTGCCCGATGATGCTGGATGTAAATACCAGCGAAACGTCGTACTCAAACTGTAAATGTTGTGGATTCACACTTCAACACACCGGTGGGCTAAAGTAGTGAACTAATTGTCTTTTGTCAACGTGACACTTTTTTGCTGATTGGCCGTGTCGGGTGGTGGAGGGTTACGATACATTTATAAATAACGCGATCTAACCCAAAAACATTTATTATGAATAATATTGGTCGCGAAAGCCTACGTGTTAAACTGATCATAAGTACCACTTGAAAGTAGTGAATACTGCTCGTGACAGTGTGAAAAAAAGGGAAAGCTCCTGGACCAGAAAGAATAACTTTGGAAATCATCAAATAAGCAGAATCGGCAGTTGTAAAAAAAATGTGCAGACCTATCTACCGCATTCTTACAAAGCAATTAAATGACTCAGTCATGGAATGATGCCTCAATCATTATTCTATATTAAAAAATCTGAGACAAAATTGACTTAAGAGTTACAGACAAATGTGCCTTTGATCTCGCACACAAAGTATTCAATAAGTTGATTGGGAACATAATAATAGGCACTTTATATGCCAAGTAACTATTTGAGAAAGCTGCATTCAGAAAGTGTTTCTATCATCAACCACATACATTGGAATCAATCATATTCTCATAAAAACAACTCAATAAATGTATCTAATTATGCCAAGCCTGTGTAGACTATGAAAAGGAAATTGACAAAATGTTTGCAATCCAAGTAGGCAAGCTTGCAAACCGATGGGACAGCTCCACCAAAAATTGCATGAACAAAAATACATATCAGAAGGGGAATAAGACAAGGATAAACGCTCTCACCTAAGTTATTCAAGGTGACATGAGAATGTCATCCAGTGGTTGGATTAAGGAAATAAAGACAAACATAAGTATATTCTTTAGCCATCTCTGATTTACCGATGACGGTCATTATGACAACCAATGGAAATTAAATGCAGGGAATGATTTAAGAAATTTACTGGACATCTGTCAAAAAGAGCTTCATAGCTCATTGGATTCCTCCAGTCTAAATAAAGATTCTGAAAAATGTAATAAAGGTTTAAAATCGGGCCTCAAAATAAATGAGTAAAACTAAATGCATGTACAACATGTTAACTGAATAAATTAAGATATTCGGGGAAGGGACACCGGGAAAACACATGAGTGAATGTATATCTTGGGCGATTATTGAAGGTGCACCAGGATCAAAATGATAAAACAAATAGGCATACTACAAGCGGGTTGGAGTGTTTAAGAAATTGAATTTGAAAATTATAAGCAACATTCAAATCTGCATAAAGAAGACATTTATCAATCAGTGCATCCATCTGCTACGATATGTTTATTGGACACATGAACATTCTCAAAGGCCCTTGGAAAAAGCTGAAAGGTACACCAAACATGAAGAGGGTGCACGCTTGGAATCACAGCAAGAGACAGAAAGAGGAACACGTAGATCGGAGAACAAACACAAATTAGAGACATCATCTTGACTGTTAAGATAAATAAGTGGGCTCCAGGTAATGCTAACCAGAGGTCGGGACTTCACGATGGAGTGGCAGTCAACTTTTGGAACACACCCCCGAGGATGACCACAGTGGAGGAGTAAGGAGATTAGCTCATCTGCGCGAGCTAGAATTGTTATTTTATGAAACCGTAAGGGATAATTAATGACGTGGGGGGCATTTATCTAGTAGTGGATATATCACAGGTGATGATGAATGTATTGTTCACAAGCAGATTGTGATCTACCAAACTGAAAAAAGTGCAACTAAGAACATCTTGGACAGATTTTATATCTTTGTTTAGTGATCCTTTTGCACAAATGCAATACACGTCAGAAAGACAATGCCAAGGACCTGGTGGCAACTGTTCAGATTTTGGAAGACAGTGTTTCCATCACGCATCTACACACTAGATAGGTAGCTTTGGGCTGAGATCAGGGTTGTCGTTGACTTAATTGTACCTTGAACCTTACCCTTCAAGTTCCAACTCAATGTGCGATTTGAGCAAACAACCGACAACATCGCAAGCCAGCCCTTAGCCCGAATAAACCGAAAATGTTCATCGTGCGTGCCACGTAGCGGCATTACAGAATCGCGCGTAAAGTAGTTAACAGATTGTACACGGTGAGATGGGTTGGTAACATGGGCCACCCAACTCGAGGCCTTGAGCAACATTGTCGATGGTCCATGGTGCATTGCTAGACAGCGCAGGCAATACATTCCCTCCCTGGACCCCCTACCCCCTGGGAACCTTCTCTCCAGCCCTGTCGGGGTAACCTTGTTTAAAGGGGGGGTGGGGCATAGAAACAAAAACTCCGGGGAGTGGGAGGGAGCATGACATCGACAATGTTACATACACTTATTCTTTGGGTCTTTCGGTAAAGTCACGTCGACAGATTCAAAGAGAATGACCACGACCACGTTTCGATCAACACGAGCGTTCGTCATCTTTATTCTTCCTGATGACGAACGCTTGTGTTGCGATCGAAACGTCGCAGTTTCTTTTGTTATTTTTTTTGTTATTTTCTTTGAACCTATCTACGCGACTTCACCGAAAGACCCCAAAAAGTATGAATTCCTGCAGTCACGAAAGCTTTAAGTCAAGATTTTACAAAGACTTGTCTTGTCCAAATATAAAGAAGTGAACTCAATTGAGTAACGGTACGAATGGCTTTTTTTTTGATCGCGCGTTATGCCCCAGCGAACACTCCCATATGTACGGGTAAAGGCTTTGATGCCTCATCACTTGATTGTTGCCCGTGTTAAATATTGTATTGACGTATTACGACTTAATCAGAATTTATAAATGGGGCCGAGCCTTCATGGGGGGGGGGGGTAAGCCTCCTCAAGCCCCCCCCCCCCACCACCTCTACGGAGCTGTTGCCCTTGAGAACCCCGTCTCCCAGCAACTTTGGTGCAAGGTTCACAATGTTCACTCTGAAACACACGAAAAGTACCAAGGACAACTGACAACACACACATTTCAGCGCTTCCGCTGATACAATCACTGTCAAAGTTAACGTGTGTCTGCCTTCTCAGGAGCGTGCCCATCATCGCCTTCTTTGGCAGGCTCTGAGCCAGAGGAAGAAATTCCACATTCCTATGGCGGGGGCGAGTTCTCCATGGTACAACCAGTCAACTTCAACTACAAGGCGTTTACTTATTTTTCGACCCAAGGGGGATGATGAGTCAACAACCCCCAACCAGACTTTGAACTTGCAACCTGCAAATCGTCAGCCACTCCCTACTGCTATGCCACCTGGCCGGTTCACACAGCACAATGTAGTGCGCTATGGATAGACTGTACTCTGACAATGTAACACCAAACATTAACATGTACCTGGTGCAGTGATAAACACAACAACAGCTAAATACACACACACACACGAGTGCTACAGCACTACAGCACTATACACCGACATTTATAAATGTACAACTCAAGTTGTCATTACGTGGCCCGGTTTGGTATTTTTAATGGTTATATATCTTCCACACTTTCACGCCCGCTGGTCACAGTGCGTGGACGAAGATGGTTTTGAGAAACCCGGACTTTTCACTTCCCACCAATGTCATCGGGCGTCGGTGAATCGCAGTGTGTCAACCACTGCGCCACCGATCCCTACTTACACACACACACGCAGTAGCATGCACGTGGGTAGAATAGACACACGCGCAAGGCAAACGACCCAACCTCCGATTCGCGTGGTCGGCTACGTACGGTGCGAATAGAAGTTCAACACAAACACACAACCACTCAAATCGCACATCTGATGCTCGGTTTGCATATAGGGGGACACGCCGTACACCCGACTAAACGATCCCCACGAAGGCAATGCAGGCTTGTTGGGCAAGGGCTGTCAGTCAGGCGAGCATGATGTATGACGAGTATGCACACGTACTTTACACGCGGCCCTATACAATACTTATACCTGTACAACAATAGCACACACACACACGCCCTGCACGACTTACATCCTTACACACACACACCCATACATCTCACGCAGTGAAATTCCTTTGCCCACACCTCCCGTGTAAGTCTTAACACGTCTGACCAAACTCAACATACCAGTACTTTGTTTCGTGAATAGCTATTCGGTAGCCACGCGAAAGGCAACGTGAGGTTGTTCGTAATACAACAATCACGACGCACTCGTGCCGAAAATTAAACACACACGCGTATAATATAAATACAATATCCGCATTCACGGACCCATACATACTCACTCACTCAGGGCATGGACAACGTACACGCAGTGGACACAAGACTGTGCTCATACATTAACACAACGGGTATACAATGCAAAGAGATGAATAGATACACTTGGAAGAAGCACGCTCGTGTACAGGGACACGCGGATGTCCAACAGCGATCATTGTCCACGAGCGCACACGACGAGGCAGTGCACAATCGGACAGATATACATCACAGAGACAACGTCCCCCCACACCCCGGTAACGATGTGGGGGCAAGCGTCGTTCATAGCCAGGGAAAGCTGCTCGCTATGAACACGCAGGGAGCAACACGACCACACAACCACACACGTATATAGCCACACGCAAAGATCCCCCGTATAGCCTCAACAGACTGTTGGGGCAAGTGCTGTTCGCGAGACACACACACACATTAATTCACACACACACATTAATTCACACATACACATTAACTCACACACACATTAACTCACACACACATTAATTCACACACACATTAATACACACACACGCATTAATTCACACACACATTAATTCACATACACACACATTAATTCACACACACACATTAATTCACACACACATTAATACACACACATTAATTCACACACACACATTAATTCACATACACACACATTAATTCACATACACACACATTAATTCACCCTGCCACGCACGAACACTCACCCACACGTTGACTCACACCACACTCACCCACGCGCATTCACTCAACTCACATTCATTCACCCACACGCATTGGACACATTCCACCCACCACAAACCCCACTCACCCACACGCATTGGACACATTCCACCCACCACAAACCCCACTCACCCAAACGCATTGGGCACATTCCACCTACCACAAACCCCACTCACCCACACGCATCCACACAGATTCACATTCACACAAACAATACACAAAGATCACCCCCCCCCCACCACCGTATTAGCCTCATCAGACTTTTGGGGGCAAGTGGTGTTTGCGAGCACTTCTGAATGACCCCCACACACGCACATTCACACTACCACACACACTACCACACACACACACGCGTTAACTCACCACACATTCATTCAGACACACGTTCACGTACAACACACTCACCGTTCACCGGGCTCGACGCTGCCGCAGCCAGGCCGGCATTGATCCTCCTCCCTCGCGGTGTCCGAGCCCCGCTCGCGAGGATTCCTTTAAACAGCTCCGGCTTCCTCAACAATAACAGCAGCAGCAGCAGCCTGGACGGCGGCGACAGCTCCTGCACTTCCTCCTCCACATCGCCCGGCGCGGCGCTAGCTGACGAGCGCGGAAGCGCACAACTCACGACCCGCCTACACACAACCCCCTCCCCTCTTGCCGCCCACCACCCGCCCCCTCGGGAGGACCGAAGCGCACCGCCGACGGCGGCGGAGGAACACAACGCGCTGTGGTTGGGGGAGGGGGCGTGACGGAAAGGGGGCGTGGGCCAAAAGGTGGCAATGGGAGTGACGTCACAAGCCAACTAATTTGCATATTATGTCAAATATTAACGATGATGACGATTTTAAACTTGGATTTAATTATATTATTGATTCTTTCGGTAAAGTCACGTAGAAGGGAAACAATAAAATAATAAAAATATAAAAAAATAACATTCTCACGATGTTTCGACTCCAACACAAGCAATCATCATCAGGTGTGAAAAACACAGCAAGAAAATTTGAACATTTTATTTTATACCTACGTGCACTTACTTTGTCCGTACCGCATTACCACCAATGCCGCAGATTTAGACACATCCTCTCGGAGAGCCGTGTGGCCAATGCGATGTGCAAAACATTCGTTTTACGTGGAGGGACTAAACTTGAGAAGCTAGGCGCGTTGTATTATGTTCGCCGATTCATTCATAATTTACTCGAGGGGCAGGCAACCTGCACCTTCCGACGGCGTGAATCCTGCCCATGCAGCCAATTGAGACACTGCCCATAAAGCCCGCACAATCACCAGCCGCTGCGCGTATGTTTCGTGTTATTTTTGTTTGTTGTACATACTGATACTGTGAATAATTTATCGTAATAAGAATAGGTTTTTCCCCTTTTTTCTGGCAACAAAACTGAAACCTTCTTACAAGGAATCATGCCTGCATTAACCACAATACCTGTGGTCAGAATGCAAACAAAAAACATACTCTGATAATATATGATGCATTGTCTTTGAAACTGATTGGTCCGCACAAGAGACAGCTTTCTTTTGACCCTCGTCTCAAACGGTGTTAGACCAGAGGACGTCAAAAGGCGGACAGCTGTACGCCTTTATATTATCAGAGTATGTTTTTTTGTTTGCATTCTGACCACAAGTATTGTGGTTAATGCAGACATGATTCCTTGTAAAAAGGTTTCAGTTTTGTTGCCAAAAAAAGGGGAAAACCCTATTATTATATTTTGGTACTGGAAAAGGAGGTCCCAAAATGTATCGTAATCTTCGATGTTGCAACGGTGCTGTGGTGATCACGCTAGATTTGCAAACCAGAAATCGCTGGTTCAAATTATATCTCCAAACGCGGCAGCTGAAACGATGGGCACGTTTATTAAACCCCCCCCCCCCCCCCCAGCAGTGTAAATGTCTGGCCAACATAGAAGAGCATGCCAAAATAATACTCTCTGGCGAGACTCACTGAGATCTCTAAAACTCCATCTAGCGGCCCCCCCCCCTCCCCTTTTCGCCATCAGTGTCGTGAACAAGCAATTGCAGGACTGCACCATTATCTTTTATATTTATCAGCAATGATCGATCGACTGCTGATGAAGGCCACCCTCGGCCCACCTAATCTTTCATACGATGCAACAATCCATCTAGCATCTGCACCGGAACAGATCGCTCCCCCTCTTCATTGAACATGATGAGGGGGAGCACTTTCCATTCCTTGACTGCCACTCCATTGTTATTCTTGACCATTGTTCATCATACCATCAAAGCGAGGTGCGCTGCCCAAGAACATTTACAAACAAATGGTGTCTGTGTGTGTGTCTCCGTATTTATTCCTCCTATTTCTCTGTATTCGTGTCTCTGTGGATGTCTCCGTGTCTGTGTGTGTGTCTCTGCGTATGTGTTTCACGCTGATCACCTTATCCGCTAGTGTAACACAATGCGGGTGTAATTGGACGCCGTTACACGGAAACTTATGGCAAAGGTCGCGAATAATGTCAGATAACAGAGCATGAATAAGGCCGCAGGTAGCGGGAGTTTTCACGGACCCTACAGCTCCCGCGTATAACTAATAGGAGTCGAGGGTAATAGGATTGCAAATGAGGAGTTCTGGATGTGGTTGATTGTAGAGAAACATCCCAGTAAGCGTGGAATTTTGGGCCAAAGCTGGTCCAACGGTTCCAACCACTTGTCAACGTTGGCCAAAAGTTTGCCCATATTTTCTGGGATTTTTGTTTGTTTGTTCCCAGCCATCGTTTAGACCACAGGGAACAACACAACAGAGAATGTTGAAACCAACCAACCGCACGAGCAAGCTGGCCTTTAGGGACGTTTTCGTGACCGCCGACCACGTACATCAATATACGAAAATTAATCAAGACATCAAATCGGCTGCTGTTGCTATTGCCCTCTGTGTTTTAGAGCTCGGCGTTAGCCCATTGAGACATGGAGCCAGAGGGTCGCTTGTCTACAGTGCTGAATGAAAGTCCAGGATGCTCCCCAAGTTCCTATTGCAGACTCAATGAACAACCCCCCTTAATTTACAGGTGGCTCTCAGCTCGAACGTACTGTTTACGATTTTCAATAACGCCCGCGTAGGTTTCCCGCAGCTACGCTGCACAGCTGTCTCCCGCGTGAGCGATGTCAGGTTGCGTGAGCCCGGCTATGTGTGGTTGGGCACGATGTTCACATGCTTTCGCTCCACGTTCAGGTCCTCAAGAAGCCCCCACAACACGTGTAGCGAAACGTCCAGGCAACGGTGCCGAACAACACGTGATACAACCTGAAAACACAGCAGATATATGCAATAACTTTCAATAATTCTGCAATGATACATGTGCCTCTGTTTGCAAATTGAAGCCTACGTGATGTTTTTTTCCACCTTAGCCATAGCAGCGTTCTTAAAAAAACATATCCCTCAGATTCCAGTGGTAACGACAGAAAGTGTTTAATTTGTATTTTATGCAACCTGCCACGGGGTGTTACATTAATCATGCATCTGGAAATATTATTCTTGTTCCAGGCATATCTTATCTACATATACTGCAGTCTACCTTGAAATCAAGACATGCCCAAATTGCCTATCATCTTGGAGATGGCTATATCGTATGGTAATGTGGAAATGTTACTACCACTGTATATATGGAAATGCTTGTGCAGTGCAGGATCACATTGCCCCTTTAATAATCTACTGCTGGATGAAGGCATCCTCGTGCCGCGTCGGTCAAGGATGCTGTTTGGCCATCCTTCACGACCATGCTGGTTCGTATCGCACTCGTCACTGATGTGTTAGCCACACCTGAGAATCGAATCCAGGACGACCGGGCTCATAACCCAGTATCCTAACCAGTGCACTACCGGTCCACCCAAATTACCACGGCATTATTACACTATGATAGCAATTATTGTATACAATGTTATTAGATTATATTAAATATTGAACACTCTGCTATATTTTTCAAATACATTGACAGATTATATATTCAGAATTTTCTTTAGTCATGCGAGAGTCCAATTCATCATTATAGAGTATATCTGAAAAATACTTGGATGATAATATTCGGTACAGAGGTACGGTATATATGTAAAACGTGTAAATGTTACACTGTATGGTGGTGTATTTGGGGTTCTCTACATCATAGCGATGTATGTAATGCATTTCCATCCCTCTGTCAATCCACTGCTAGATGAAGGCCTCCCCGCGCAGTGTCGGTCGTGGGATTGTTTGACCAAATTTATCTCCGCTGGTTAGTGATGTTTAATAAAGGGAGGGGAAACCCCGTACTAAATCAGATATCACATGCCCAGTATTTCAACTTCATTGTTTCACAATGTGAGAATTCAAGGGACCAGGATGAGTCTCATTTGCAAGAGTAACCTTGAGGTAGTAATCTACCAGCAGGGGGTGATGATTGCTGTGTATAATCTCAATGTATTCATTTGCAGATATTATTTTTTAAAAGATTACCAATTTGGACCCTAACGCCAGCGAAAAATGATCTATTTTTGCAAATGGCATTAAAGTATTATCAACGTTCATTGCGAAACATACAGTGCGTATATTGAGGATTATTACACCCACAGTAATAATCAGCGCGGCCACTGTATTCGAACCGTTAACCTCTGCAACAAGGGGAGTAGCCTGGTTTAATAGCGCAACGCGCAAACCGCTGCATCACTGGAGTGAAGGTTTTTGAAACTACGTGTATGAATACGTATACTGCGGTAAAGAAGAGACATTTCTTTGGATCTAAACAAGAGAGTAGAACTACAAGCATAAGGCAGTTACAAACGTTGAGATCATCGGAAGAGAAAGAACAACATTCCATCATGTTGACTAATGGGATGCTGGGAGAATCGGCAGTATTTTGCTGAATAATGCACGACCACGTGCTTCACGACCCCACTCCCTAAGTGGTATGCAGAACTGGTCCGATCACTTGTATTTTCCACTGTGATGTTGATGGACTTTACGAAAGCAAACTATTGTATCCCCCCCCTCCCCCCTAATTAAAACCATACAGAATCCTATACATTTGATGGTTCACATTCGATATTTATTGGCTGTAGAAGTCCATCAAATGTCGCTATAAAACGGGCAATTTGTTTGACAATGACAAATTGAACTCCAAACAAAATCAATTAGTCATGTGATAAGCGGTAAATAATTCGACTTACACAAGCATTGTGATATAAGTGGACGGTTCGGGCTGCATTCTAAAACATAGCATGGTCATCAGGGATAGAACAGAGTTAATCCCGAAACACCATCCAAGCATACCAACAGCAATAACGCATCGTTAACATTATAATCAGCTCTTGATTCTCCATTGGTACGTTAGCTCATTAAATACTATAAAATCATAACCCAGGTAGAGACAATTTACCAATCGATGTCATGTTTGCAAGGGAGACCGATGCACAAGACACAGGAATTAAGGTGAGATGTAAAAAAAGCATCGAAGACGCCTTAATTAACGCACAGCCATGGCCTTTATATTTTTTTGACGCAATTATTTCGATGAAAGGCGTGTTTGTATTGTTTGTATTGATATGTTATTTTATGGCCAACAGACTGAAATGCTTCTGACAGGATGTGATGAAGCAGGATGAAAATGAATTGTCAACCCGTAGCTATTTTTTTTCTATCGCACGCGATCGTTAATTACAGACGTTAGTAGCAATCACGTTTCATTTATATCTATTTACTGCGAAGTTTCAGTTGTCTGCTCGAAGCAACTAGAGTGGTGCAGAATGGATCATGTGGAAGCTCAGTAGGGGTGCGTGCGCGTACAAAGAGGTGTGCCCAACTGGGTCACTTTATACATGCCTGGGTGCGCACAGCAAGAGTGAAATCAGGAAAGCGTGTAGAGGCTATTTACATGCACACGATGGGAAGTCGCAGTAACTACACTTCATAGCTGCCAAGCTCAATCACTCTTACATAAGTGACTGCTGTGCGATGCGGAGGTCGCTGGCTTCACAATGCCGTGAACATGTGACCAGCCTGTTGTTGTGTTCAGTCTGAACTAGCTGAACGTCACCTGGACGACAACCACAACCACAGCGAGAGGCAGGCTTCTCTCTCTCTCTCTCGCTCCTCTCACCTTCAAGTTGCTGACCGCATTGTAGAGTTTAACGATTGGCGGCATTATATATGTTTTATCCGAACATGGTGTTTTGTGAGATCACCCATCTATTATTTATTTTAAACCCCAAAATTACCTCGATAACAACCTAGTACATCCTGTATAATTTGCAATTAATGATACGGTACTGCATTCACTGATGGATTTACACATCACAGTGGTAAGGAACAGATCCATTTAATTTGTAAAACTTTTACATTTGAACTTCACAAAAAACCCCACATCAGACGTTCTTATCAGTGATTGCTATATAGACTGAACACTCGTTTCTTTAGAACTGCTTTTTGTGTTTAGTGTCCTTCCCCCACACCGATTAGCACGGTTGGCTACATACGGTGCTAAAGAATGCCAACATATCTGCGTACATATTGGCATAACGTAACTTCATCAAAAGGCCCTTAGGGGCCGTTCCATAAATGACGTCACGTACCTGGGGGGGGGGGGAAGGGTCAGACATTTGTGACGATGTGTGACGAGGGGGGTTGAGAAATGTGACGTCACATCAAAATGCGCAACTTTAAATAAATATAGACAACACATTCTTAGCTCTTTCGGTAAAGTCACGTTGAAGGGAAACAATAAAGTAATAAAATATATATAAAACAAAAAATTCTCACGACGTTTCGACCATAACACAAACGGTCATCATCAGGTGTGTCGGTTTGTGTTATGGTCGAAACGTCGTGAGAATTTTTATTGTTTTATAAATATTTTATTATTTTATTGTTTCCCTTCAACGTGACTTTACCGAAAGAGCTAAGAATATGAATTACTGCAGTCACAAAAGCTTTAAATCAAAATTTATAGACAACACGTTCTACATAATTAAAGACTTTTTAAAAAATGTTTTCTACTACAACATCAGAGTGCAGCGCCACATTAAATACGCACTACAATGACAATAGTTTAAAGCGATTTGAAGCATGTTTTATTTGGAGGGGGGGGGCAGAGCTTTGTGACGTCATATTTGAGGGGGGGGGTCTGACTTTTTGTGACGCCGTGTGACGAGGGAGGGGGGTCAAAAATCGTCCAAAATCGCGTGACGTCACTTATGGACGACCCCTTAGCTGCACACAAATGTTCAAATGTTGAGCGTTCAGCGCCTCTTGATAACTATTCTCCCTGAGCTCTGCAATGGGTGGCAGTTGCATTGTCAGCATGGGACACTCGACGGTTCCCTCCCCAAGGGTTACGAAGCAATAATAATAATAATCTCCTGCACAAACCCTATACTTCAAAAAAATACACAGTTGCATTGTGAGACCACAGGCTCTTACTTTTTGACAAGAGACTATCCTGGTCTGTTGATCTCACCTGGTTAAACATGTCCGCCTGCTTCAGCAGTTTTCCTGCTGTGATTACCTGATGACGATTGCTTGTGTTGCGATCGAAACGTCGTGATCTATTATTTTCTACCTACGTGACTTTACCGAAAGAACCAAAGATTATGCATTCCTGCTGCAGTCACGAAAGCTTCAAATAAAGAGTAAACTTATACACTTTACTAAAACGTAATTTGGTCATGTATAGAATAGCTTATTTTTATATATGTGTAGTGACATCGGGGGGATGTCACTATATGGTGCAGGCCCGGGAGGGTCGTGGCGTGCGATGTCCCTACGTCGCGGACAGCACCGGGTGGGTTGCTGTGTGATGCCGGCTTTACTATAGCACGGCGTGCGATGCACCGTCATCGCGTACACCCCGTGTAGATGGGTGTAGTACCAGCCCTAGCGGGGCTTGGTGAGAGCTGGGATAGCGCGTGCACCACGCAATGCGTGTCGTGCGGCCTCCCACAAGAGGGAGAGTGTCAGCCCAGGGGCAGGGTTGCCCTGGGCCATGGCACTCCGGTTGACCCCGTAGGCACATGATCCGGAGTGTCCACAGAGAGGGCCCCAGGTGGGGAGGCTAGGGGGGGGATCACGTGTCCGGGGAGAGCTCTCGAGAGGGATCGAGAGAGAGCTAGAACGCTCGAGAAGGTGGGCGGGGCCGAGGGCGGAGCCGGCCCCGACCCGGGGGGACATAAGGTGGGTCCCTGAGAGGGACCGGGGTCGCTTCGTCCTACAAGCTGGAAGCTCCACGTCCTACAAGCTGGAAGCTCTACGTCCTACAAGGCATCAACACGTGGCCGGGGCCCGAATGAGGGTCCGGCCCTTTGTAGCTGTAACTCCTCCGTATAGTGTAGTTAGCTGGGTGGTCACCACCCTCGGCTGTATCTGGTAAAGGGGCAGTTACCCCTTTGTGTATTACGTGTTGATATAATAAATGTGTTGCCTCTAAAGAATAACGTCTGCGACTCAGTTGAACTCACTACATATATACACCTCATCGTATATGATCATTCCACTGCTGGATGAAGGCCTCCCAAAGCTTTCACGATATTTTACGATCCTGCGATGCAATGACCCATCTAAGCACCTGCACACGAGCTGATTTCATCACTCCATCTCCTCAGTTAATGTCCTCTAAAACCGGTTCCATTCTTTGGCTGCCACACCATCATTAGCCCAGCCCACTGGTCATCATCCCTGCGAGCGACGTGTGCTGCCCAACCAGAAATTTACTTTCCTTAACAGTTTTAACGACAGCACGTCATTAACCTGCATATGTTCTCTAATCCTCTGGAAATAAATACTGATAGACATATACCGATACGAATATACTATTTGCCACCTTCATTCGATGCTTTTAACTCGAAACCCAATGGTTTGATGGTTGAAGAATGACCGCACGCGTTGAGCCTGGATGAAGGCGAATTACTCAGCAGTTTGTGGCTGTGCTCAATGCCCTCATTGCCGCTGTTGACCGATTGGTGGATGATTGATTGGTGGATGATGATTGGTGGACGATGATTGGTGGATGATAATTGGTGGATGATGATTGGTGGATGATGCAGCCTGTGTGCTCCAATCCAGTGTGGAGGTGATCCCTGGAGCCCCGGAACAATCATCAGCTTGGATGACTGGAGGCCATCCTAATTTCACCACCTTACCCCATGGGATGGTGGAATGCCCCCAACTGCATCAGAAGCAGCGGAAACCAAAATATCAGGAGGTGCATGGCCGTACGAATACGGAGGTTAGTCAGAGCTACACTGACAGTATGAACCGGCATGAAATTCAGCCGACAGGGAAATAGAGATGGGAAGCTATGATAAAGCTAGGTGTTGATAGTTTGTGATGTCTCGCATTACACTGGCTGTCACCCCTTCTGTAGCGATACATGCACGTGGCTTTACATATGAAGGTGTTTGGCATGGTGAGCATGTTTTGTAATGTAGTAATGGGACATTTAAAAAAATCGAATCCTTTGAATCATCACGAGTATTACATATCTTAAGTACATGACAATAAGCTTCAAATTTGATGCAAAAATATAAAATATATCGCGCCGGAAATTGAGTTATACGGTAGTGTACTAGTCTCACAGCTTTGACGTACATTTTTGTTTGCCATTGCAGGTACATTAACCAAAACGTAAAATGGAAACGTCTATAACATCTGATTAATGCATTTGACTTTAATTTATGCCACTGCAAGTGTAAAAAAAGGATAATGATGAAAAATGTAACCTCTGTCTCTTTATAGCTGAGGTTTGATGGTGCATAGAATTATTGAATGGTGCTGATTAATTCCACGCAATTCATGTGTGAATATTGTAGAACCATCCAATGAATCTAATTGACATTTATCAATGTATGCTGGCATTTATCTTTATATCATCATAGAAAAGGAGATAATTACTATATGAAGTTTATTATTTATCAGATTGTTATACTGTGACATTTGTCATGATTACGTCTCTCATTAAATGTATAGGGGCTATACCTGGGCTTATTTAGCATGAACATTTTCATTGAGAATAAACAATAGTGCAATACAGTATGTCAGCTTTTATATGTATAGGGGCTATACCTGGGCTTATTTAGCATGAACATTTTCGTTGAGAATAAATAATAGTGCAATACAGTATGTCAGCTTAGATTTGTATTCAATAGAAAGTATTGACATTTGTTAGTTATAACTGCTATAGTGTGTTAATTATGGATATGATGATGCTATTTCTATTTGGTTACAGCTGGGAATGTATGCAGATAGACATTCTTTTACATTTCCATCCTTTGCTTTATAATTAAAGGAGATGGATGGTGTTCGCAATGAGGGTGAAGATTGGTTCTCATAGAGGCAGCATTTTATCTGGACCCCCACCAGCCAGGAACAACTCAAAATGCAAATGATGGACATGCAGAAAACGTCACCTATATGTAAAATTATTTAATGACCATGCACCAAATTTGCATCATTTTGATAATATCAAAACATTCTGGGACGTGTCTGTGTATACTTATGATTAATACTCATCCACATTTTACTATCAACTTAAACAATGACAGGCTTTACACGTCCTGATGATGATCCTCACTTCTGTTTTCTTGATTGGTGATTACATAACTACCTTTCAGATCCGTATTTTTTGCAGTGACAGTCACAGAATGCAGGTGTCCTGTAGCATTTCGCTTGACTAGAACGCAGCTGCAGTAAGCAAACACAATCCAAAATGGTAAAATGTTACTGCCAGTTGCTGTTGTTCTCTCTCGCCTTAACATGTGGAGGTGAAAATATGCATTTGTGCATTGTGTGCATTGTGGCTGTTGCTACCTTCCAAATATTGATGATAATTACATTCCTCAAACGTATTTAACCATTCTTTGTAGAAAATCAAGTCGTATTTGCTACATCTGTTTAATAGCACTGATGATATTTTTAAACATTGCCCTCTGGACCAAAGTGCTAACAATGTAACGAAGCCTGCATTCTCGAATGTGTGAGCACTGAGCACCATTTACCTGGGGAATACGTTGTAACATCACTGTCAACCAGTGAAAACCAATGCCTGTGGGGATAAAATATTTATAGGAAGGATAGTGACTAATTTGTTATGTATGCAAATTAATACATGGCAATCAAAGGGGTTTCTGTAACCAGAGAAAGCAAAAAGAGTACAATTATCGCGTGAGCATGTAATACTCCACACAGAAATGTAAAAAAAACAGAAAGGGTTTTTCCACAAAATGGGTTGCTTTACGAAGGATGCTTTCCACCACATTCCAGCTATTATTTGTGACATTTGTCTGCAAATTACGTTTTATCCAGCAGCTGCCTCTTCTCTTAAAAATGAATGCAACTCCGAGATGTAGAGAGGTCACAGGAGGAGACTATCACAGCCCTTCACCAGGATCTTGACTCTTTTTCTGAAAATCTATTGGGGTTGAATCGGTGGCAGGGAGGGAGGCAGCGGAGTCGACACAAAGGAGGAGGTGGGGCTGGAGCAAGTTCTGGATTCTAAGTCCCAACCATACTGCCCGCTGACTGTATGCAGCTGGACCGTATTCACCACGTTTCCCTGTACCAAGAATGGGCATTGCAACCGTTTAAGTTTTTCACAGTTGTGCTGTGGAGCTCACCGATGTGCGATCGGGTTGTATATCGTTTTGTTCGGCACGGTTTTCGACGTTTCGCTCCCACGCGCTGGGAGCTTCTTCACGGTCTGAAAATTCTATTCGATTCAGTTCCTGAAGAAGGTCCCAGCACGCGAAGCAAAACGTTGGTAATTATGGCCAAAAAACACATTACGAACAGAAAACGCAGATGAGAGCTATTGGTATTCCTCCAGGGGTGTGAGCAATGTTTGGCTTCATTATTCTTATTTCGTGTGGCATGCAACAGAGATAACCAACTGATTTTTTGGAACAGCAACGAATGCTATAAATGTATGTCCACGTTCTTTAGCCATTTTACAGCATTCATTGTGAGCCGATGAACGGCTTCGGTGCCACCGTTGAATTTTTTTGATGGGCAGCAGTTGACCATGTACTCCATTGTTTGTTCCGTTCTGCAGTCTCAGGCGGAACAGTGTTTTATCTTTGGGAATGGTGACGTGGCCCGGTGGTAGCACGTTTTGCCGCTTGTCGCGGCGGTTCCCAGTACGACTCCAACGGCCACCCTGGTTAATACTGAGGAGTGTATTAACCATGAAGTACTCGCCGTCTGCTTCACAGTGGACCTTAAAGGTCCCGTGACGTCATTCACAAGAGTGCCATTGTGTTGCTGGCATCATGGTCCAAATTTGACAAATTACCCGTAATTTACACAATTGGGATTTTACAAATTCAATCATCGCCCGCTGCAGAGAAAACTCGGAAGGACCCCTCCTGAAAAAGTCACGACACTCACTGAGGCTTTCCTGGGTAAACAAGCGTAGTCACCTTATAACTCGTTTCGAAGATGAGTACATCAGCCATGCAGTGTCCTTCACCGTCATGCGATTACAGGATATGGCAATTTAGTTTACATAGTACATCAAATATGTAGTGGGGGTTTTTTCTCTCCCATGTATCATTTTAGCTGCAAATGAAAACCACAAGGGTTGTTTGGACCCCTGCAAGAAAATTGCTAAATGTGAATACAGAATTAATTGTTATCGTTAATTCTGTTGGCATAAATTGACAATTACAGATTTGTGCAACTTGTATAATCATGAAAAATATAGTAGACTAAACATCATCATAAAGTAACACCTCCCACCAAAAACACAACGATGCACTTTTACACCCAGTGCAGGTATGGTGAAGGTCTTATAAAAGTACGTCTACATAAATAATAACTAAATAAATAAACATATAAAAGGTTGCTTCATATAAAGGTAACTTTAATTATAAAACAGTTTACAGCTTTATTAACCTGTGTTTTAATGCTCTCAATTTCACTCAATAGCAATTACAATATCATATTTTACGATGAGACTTCAATGATATTTACAATCCACAATTAACTGTAGATACCATAACTGCAGTACAGTACTTCAATGCTTATTAACACTTACCTGGAGCAGTTAACTACTACCATGCACCCACTAATGAAGTAATGCTATACAGTACGATTGTAACCATTAAAGCTAAAGATAAAGGCGCAGCCCTGCTATTACCTACTCACGCCACTGTTATCAGAAGGGTCTCCACTAAGGGAGCTCTTAACAGCCCGTCCAGAGGATATTTGGCCTACTCTTCCACGTGGACAAAAGCTCGATGGTATGTGCTGAATCGTCAAGCTTTGTGTGCATAGCGAGGCCGTGGATGAGTAGGCTAAAGTACCCTCTTGTGGGGGTCTTCAGAGCTGCCTCTGGTGGAAGCACTTTTTCCCAGCTTTGACAGGAGTGAGAATTTCAGGGCTGCACTGAACCTTTGCACCTTTTTATATTACAGTCTGTTTGCCTATAGCACGGTAGTTGAGTTCCTGAAGAACACCGCGTTATGGAAAAAAATTGCGTAATAATAAATAATATAGGGTAAAGCACAGTCCGCGATAACGCGTGAGATGCGTATGCAGGCTGAACAAAGACTGAGGCGTGTGGGTAGCATCCAGAAGCATCCAGTAGCCGAACAACCGATTATAATCGACGAGGAGTAGGAATAATTATTATTAGTAGGAATAATGATTATTCCTACTCTTATTCCTACTCCCAAAACGTAGTTTTATTCACTCAGTCGCGTTATATCCAATTCGCATCCGCGTCATAAAAGATGTGTTCCCTAATAGATTCATCCCCTTATATCCCATTTGCGTTATGAAAATACCACGCGTTATAGGAGAGCAGACTGTAATTTGAATCAGAACAGATTGTAAAAGTTCCACGCGTGCAAAGTATTTGTGCAAATAAATTAAAATGCATAATGTAACACATATCAAAACACATTCTGAGGTTAATTAGACTTTGTGATAACATGTTATCCCATGGAAAAACATGCTCCATTCTAGCTATAAAAATGAGCTGCACATGTCTATACGCAACAGAGGGAAGAATTACTGTAAAGAGAAAATCCCGACTTTGCAATTTCAAGAGCAAATTGCAGAGTAGGCATATGTAAATTATATATTTACACGTGTTCCCCTTTAATTGGAGGGATTTTATATTCCTTAAGACATCGCCCATCTCTTTTATAAATGGGATATCCCAGCATCCACCAATGATTCTGTGAATTTTAAGCATGAAAACTACGTTTGGAAAGTTATAAGGAAAAACTCAATTTAAATTATCACAACAATCTGTTAACAACGTGCCTTTCATGCTCACAATACCGGGAGTAATTGAGTTTAAACATGGAGAGTGTTGCAGTAGTTCCTGGATTTCCATTATATTTCATTAAATGTTAAACCAAATGGGAGTATTTGCAATTTCCATTACAGCCAGAAATCTGATTTCCCGTTAAGTGGATTAAAGGCATCTCAAAGAAGTGATGAGCATTCTACATAGTCACATATAGCATTAAATTATATTTTTTTGGTTGAAAAATAATTATGTGATCTAGGAACGGCATTGATTTTGCAGCTTGTTAATGGTAATATATGGATATATCAGTTAAGAACCAAATTTAATTTTCAGCACTCTTTGATAAAAAAAAACAGGATATTAGAAACAATATCACAAATCCTATTACCTGTGATTTTACTCCTCTTGTGCGTGACAAAACATTCTGAGTATTAGGAAGCTGTTTTCCTATGCATTATGGGTAAAATTTCAGATAACTGTGGATACTGGGGAGAAATATGGTCGCGGATAATAGGAGTTTTTGCGGGTAATATGGCCGTGGATATGAGGAGTTCTGTACTCTATTTACAAATGTGCAGTGTTTTGTCTCCTTAGACAAAATTGACGAATATTTTGATGAATATATAAAGATTTCCTGCTTTTATTGCTATCAGCTACAAAATTGTGAAAAGATTATGAAACTGGTTAAATATCTGCAATGTAAAAAAAACTATTTAAAATATCCATGTGTATTATAAATACAAATATGAAAGCTTTGGGGGGAAAAAAACAAGATTGAAAAAATAGACATTACTAATACATCCCAAAAACTTTACATTATAACTGACAATATTCAGGCCAGTCTGGTTCAATGTTCTGTTGTGTCTGTCCAGGATAGTGACAATAACTGTTTGTAAATAATTCATTTTAATGGTTCCCCTGCAGCACTGCAGAATCGTGAGTTGCCCGTGTAATGTTCCCTCCTGCCACGATCGAGCTTGCATGGGTAAAGTGAGCCCCGGCATCCACCAATGAGTCTGTGAAATTATTCAAGGAATTTTGGGATGCATTGGACCGTCATGTATGACCCAAAATGACCTTGCTTTTTTCTATAGAATTATTAATGAAAATCCAATGCAGAATAGTTTGCCCTGGATTCTTGTTTTCCCTCAGGTCCAGTTAAGGGTAGAAATGTCACTCCTGGTAATTTCATAACCAAATGCAAAATGCAGTACAGTGTTCAAGTTCTGGCCACTACAAGTTAACCGATATCATGTTTTTTAGTATTTATTCTTCCTCTCTCTATATATTTTTAATATATTCATTGTCAACCATCGACTATTTCGAGCTAACTATGGAATTCAACTTGAACATATTCATTAACCCTTTAAGTGTAACAAAAACCTAGCCAGAATGGCTAATTCATGGGCAACCGGTTAAATAATAGCACAATTTTTTAATATATACATAAAATCTTGCTAACAAAAGAAGATATTGCTGTTTTGCATAATGCACCTCCTTCAGGATAATGATATACCCGAAGAAGGGAACATTTGGTGGCTATGCATGCTTGTAAATCCTTCACTGTTGAGGTGGAGGTGTGTTGATTGCAACATTTAGCAAAATTCCCTTCCTAGGTTTATCAAGGTGCCATACGCTAAGTTGCCAAGAGAAGGCAGCACATCAAAGTGCGGACAAAATCACTTTCTCCTTCAATATGGGATACAGTTCTGCCCTCTCACACGTGTGGGTTTTCTCCGGTTGCTCCACATTGCTCCCACACGTATAAATACTTGGGCAATCGTTGACTTCGGCTCACTACCTTATCGTTGATTCCTCTGCGATTGTGAGATACAATTTGCATGAACAACACTATAGAAAACTATACATGATTATTATTGTTGTCTATGATTACTGGAACCACAAAAATGCAATTAGTTTAAGTTACAAAAATGTACCCTTAATGGAAATACACACCTGTCATGGAGAATGGGGACGATCCACGGGACTCTCTAAATTACGCAATGTTTTGAGAATTACTACTATAATGAGCCAAGAATGTCTGTTTGTGTGTAACGCGCGTGACGTCACTCCACATGCTGCACCCCCCCATCATTAATATTCATGAGCGGGTGGATTTTTACACTCAAGCAGAAGGTCGAGCAACAAAGTGAATTTGGTGTCTTTATTTATTTCTTCAGCACTTGAAACAAAAGGTAAGTCTAATTTATGCTTCTACATTATGGTAAAATAGACATTTCTCGGTGATTTTCCAGACATTGTATTGAGTTCCAATTTATTTAAACCTCAGCGACCGAAAGCAGAAGAGAATAAAGTATCAGAGAAGTGAATTTGAACAAATTGAAGGTCAGTTAAATACAGTGCATCATGTAACATGAAGTGAAGTGTTTTATGACTTCGTTTTGTGGCAGATTTACTGCCATTAATACAGTGCTACAGTGAAATGCAGTGAAGTGTTTGATGACATACTACAAGATTCACTGCCATAAAATTTACACAAGATACAGTTATACTCTGTTGAATTTTTTCGTAAATATTACAGCTTCCGTCCTAGGACGGGCTAAGAGGCTAGTAAAGGAGATGTTGCCCCCTTTCAGAGAAAGTTTATTGCACAATTAATGCACAGATCTATGCCTATACCTGTAATGTTTGCAGATAACAGTTCAACGTTCAAAATGTTAAAAACATAGTTTTTTTAAGATTAATACTGCACTAAAGACTGACTATGCACATTAGTTACTTGAATAAGAGGCAGTACAGTATAATCTAACACGCAGGTTTTTGCAGCCACTATTATGATTCAGAAGATATTTTTATGCTCGGCCGTGGAATAATCTGACCAAATATGTCTTAAGACCCCTCCACCCAACACAGCCAAACACATTCAATTGTTACGAGTGTACCAGCCAATGTTTAACGTGCCAATTATTATTGTCTCAACTCACTGTTAAGTTGGAGAAGAAATCTCAAAAACAATTTTAGCAATTACAAATTACTGTGAGAATCGTTCTTCAACTTACCGGTGAGTGAGCTGAATCAATAGCAATTGGCGCGTTAAACGTTTATATACGTGACAATTAAATGTTTTGGCTGTGCTGGGTGGTGGAGGGTCCTAATGACACAACTTTGGGCATATCATAACGTGGCCTAACACAAAATATAATTATGAATCAAATAAATAATCCGCAGTGTTTTTACCCCCCGAGGCAAAGAATGTATTTTTGAAATGGCCCCATCTGCAGCACTTTAGGGCCCACTCAGAATGCTGAAATGCACTCAGAGTTGAGCTTTACACGTTTTCAGTGAGCAATGTGGCCTGGAGCCTGGCACGTAATGCGGTAATCTCTGGGATATGATAGGAGTTGCACAATGTACCCTTTGTCTAGGCTAGCGTTGTTAAACGACAATTGGTAAACTCTTAACTGTTTTCAGAATCGATTGCCGAATCTGAAAGTCGGGGAACCGGTAATAATTTCTAGCTGAATGTTCTTAATTCACGCACTAATTGGCATGCACAAATATACAAACGGCACGGCGGCCTAAGTCTTTGGCCCTCGTGTCTCAGTTAAAAGGCAAAGGTGCAGCCTTGCAATTGCTTGCTTTGCTCATGCCATTGCTCGCAGATGAGTCTCTTGCTAAAGGGAGCACTCGAGGGTATTTGGTCTACTCTTCCATAGTGACCAGACGTCTTGGAAGAGGCAGGCGAACCCACTCTTTACCCCACCACGTGCGATCTGTGGCTTGCGATGGTATCACATCGGTGGCCTCTCGATTGCAAGTCCAGGGTGCTAACCATCACACCATGGCAGCTCCTTTCGTTTTCTCAGTTAAAAAGGTAATCATTTGATATGCATTGCGAGACATTTCATTACGTGCTGTAAACCAGGAACCATGTTTTCATTCGGTTACTAGTCATGCAAACATATATATTTTTTAAAGCACTAGTTGATACTCAGGCATAACAAACAATTAAAATGTTCCAGGAAATAGGGTGCATGCCACAACTATTCTATTAAAAGAGGGATGCGGTGGTATTTCTGTTGTCACTCTATGCGAATTATAAATTGACTGCGGACGTGCTAAATAAAACTTTGTAAGGAACATGTTCTTAGCTAGAGGTTTGCCTGTGATATATTCTGGTGCTCTTCACTACTTGGAATGCATCCTGCTACCAATAACCTTGTCAAGAAATCCATAAAGAGTGGTTCTGGGTATATATTTTGTGTATGAATATGTTTGCTTGTGTATATATATACACACATATGCACGTGTAACGCTGGTATTTTAGCACCGGAGTTCCATCATCATTGGTGAACAGACATGTCGTACCCTGAGGGGAGTCGTATGCAGTTGATTAGAAAACAATATTTTCAATTTTCAAGTGACGCGAATCGTCTTGTGTTAAATCATTGACCTGGATGAGTGTACACAGCAGTACAAATACAAATATTTCCCGTGTAGCCTTAACAGACTGTTGGGGCAATTGCTGTTAGCGAGCACCTATGAAGGCCGGTATATCACATGAAGGCCGGTATATCACATGAAGGCCGGTATATCACATGAAGGGGGTAGGTGGCCAGCACCATGACCGGCCCCCTCTGTCTACACACCGCACACCAGGTACTCATTTGAGGCTGAGCCGTCCCAGAGGAGGCTCAGACACGGTTCAGATAACAGACTGATTATAATCAGCCCCGGTGTTGGCCGTGAACAGGAATCGAACTCGGGTGGCCGGGTTCATATCGCAGTGTGCGCTAACCCCCACACTACCGCATACAGCAATACAGAGCGCTCCCCACAGAAGTTTAAAGACGGCTATTGTATGTCGTACACCATTTTTTAGAGATGTTTTTGTTTGTTTCATAATTAATCCACAAACATATTTACAACTTAACACTCTTAGAAAGACAATTATATATACCGTCTGAAATGTATTGGTTGGCCTGGCACTGTAACTGTTATGCAGGTGCACTGTATACATACACAAAATAGCTTTGGCTCAGAAATGCCAGCTATTTCAACCTCAATAAAATTGGAATCCAAGTCTGTAGCCCCAAATAACATAATTTCCATGGCATGGCGAGGCTTCCTCCCAGTGCACCCATGGATTCAAATCATGTCAGCTTAGGACTGCTGTCCTACACGGAGGCAATTTAGGCACGAGGTTGGAGGGGCTGGGGGTTTGGTCTATAAGCCTGTCAGCTTAAAGCATGAAATTGAACACTCCATACAGGAAGACACCCAGGGGAGCTTCAGTGGGTCCAACACTGCCCGCACTACTCCTAAAAAAAATATTGTGCAAATAACCTAAGTAGAGATGCAGGGTATGTGCAGTTGCAGCTGCGGTGTAGTTGAGGTATTGGCGTGAGAGACTTCTCCAGCACCCAGCTCTGTCCTCTTTGAAATGTAAATTTTACGGATTCCCATGGCCATGAGCTAAATTACACTATGAGTGTGGTGCGGAACGAGAACAACATACTGCATTGCCCAGTTGTTGAGGCCTGGATTTATCCATTCTGCTAGGTACACAGTGGCACAGAGATTAGCTATCTATCTATGTGTCCCACAACAACACAGCTTCAGGGATTTCTTACTGTTTCAGTGTGATGATGTTGATGTGCCCAGAGCTGGACCAAGACCCTCTCACGGTTTGGTCGTCTTGGAGAATTTCCAGTGAGCTGCTGTGATCTCACAGAGAAGAGGGTGGGCATTAGTAGAGCCAAAGACATGGGGAGCAGGAGGCCAAAAATATACACTTGGCATGAGGCCCAGAGTGATCTTTATTTAGACCTGCTGATTTTAAAAGCCGACTAGCCAAAGCAAATTAACTTAATTGTGTTCACAGGCTTTGAAATAGCTTTTAGTGTTAATTGAGCTTGTTGTTAACATGTTTATATTAAAAAAAACATCTATTTGTATTATTGTATACTAATAATGTCCCATGGTAACTTTATAGAGCAGCCTTCCCACTAGTATAAATTTATGCCATGCTGTGTTTCAATAGTAACCCCCCCCACCCCACATAGCTTACAATTAAATAATGTCCACCATATGTGCACTGCAGTACAGTATACCTATAATTGAGGACTGTTGAGAGATATAACTGAAATGACAGCTGTCACTGGCTCTTTCAGAAGCCTGACAGGGTTGAATGAGGGTCTACATTTACACAAAGGGTTGTCGGTAGGTGAGGGGTGGCGCATATATGGATTTGGGGGGGTATGGGTGATCCTGTGGGGTGCGGTGGTGGTGGTGGGGGAAACTGCAGTGCCTCTCATGCTCTGCACCAGTCTCAGTGTGGGCTCTCTTGGCTTTAAACCCGCATGTGGGGAGGGGGAGGAAATCAATATTTCTTCCACATTTTTCTTTTGTTTATATATCACTAACTTTATACAGTACGGTATACGTCGTTGTGATGAGCTGACGTGCGCTCTTTCGCATTAACCTATATGCGGTAAACTGTATAACACATTTTTTTTTCCATTTTGCTCTAACCGTGTGCCATAAACCGGTCGTCGCAAACAATGTACTCCTGCGCGCTATTGAAATCTGAGATGTTGTTGGTTTTTTTTTGTTGTTGTTAAAAAGACGACGACTTGCACTAATGTCCGGCGGAGGAGTCCGTGTCATTCCGCGGAGCCCTGCTCCGTAGCTGATAAAGCTGGCCCCGATGATATCCTGCCAGTGTGCGCATGATAGGGCACAGTCAACAGGGCTGTTAATGGAGACGAACGAGCGAGGTAGCATTTTCAGCTCATCGTTGTCATCTGATTTACAGCAACACCGGCGTGGCGATATGGAAACGCCTTTTTTTTTCTTTAAATGTTGTTCACGCTCCATCAAAAACGCGCGCACGAGCTTTCCCCGCACTTGTTGATATGTAATTAACGATTGCGTGTCAATTGAAGTTGTTGCGACGAGGGTTCGCACCGCTGCTGACGACGGTGATCCGTATACGTGTGCAGCGATTTGGAGAAAATGACACTGTGTAACACTTTTTATGTTCCTGGGTAGTAAGTGTTGTTTCCGAATTGCTTATGCCTCGAATGTAAATGGCTGTTATTCCCCACAAACTTTGCTTTTGTGACCAGGACAGCGATATTTTGAAATGTACCTATTTTCCAGAACATTTCAGATATATTCAGTGCTGAGTAAACTTGGAGTAACTTCTAGAACATTCTAGAACTTTCCAGTAATATAAATAGTTGTATAAATGCAGGGGCCTTAAGCCCACCAGTTGAGTTTAGTTCCAGCTGCCTAAGTGGATACATATCTGCATTTCTCTGAGATGGAATCAAGAGGCTGCAAGCATCAGGCAGACGAATTTTGCTTTGTCTGCGGCCAATTTATCAAGACAAGAGCAAAAAAGTACTCTGTGGAAGCATCTGCTAAGATGATTGAGGCCTACAAGGCATATGTCAGCATGCCTGTCGGGAATCAAGACAAACCCTGGGCACCTCATTTCACCTGCGAGCAATGCAAAAACACTCTGGAAGGTAAGATGGACAATTGTTGCTCGAAACTTTACGTGATTCAATTTGTAAAAAAAAAAGTAAAAGTTTTTCATTTTAAAATGTTTTACAGTTTTCAATGTTATTGAAAAAATATATCATATATGAAAAATTTTGCGAGAATTTCTTACACATTAGTCATGGGTGAAATAAATGTATTTTTGTAGGATGGTACAGAGGGGAAAAGAGAGCCATGAGGTTCGCTATCCCAAGAATTTGTCGGGAATCCACTGACCACTCAAGCAACTGCTACTTCTGCATGGTGGACCCTTCCAAATGTCGGACTGGCAAAATGCACCTGCTATCACGTATCTGGACATTCCTTCATCCATCGCCCCGGTGCCACACTGCCATGAGCTCCCCGTACCCACTCCTCCGGAGAGAGAGCAGCCGTCTTTAGAAGAGAGCAGCAAGTGAGAGAGCGAGGGAAACGTTTTAGATCCAGATGACAATTTCAGAGGAGGAGCTGAGGAGAGAACCCCATACTACCCCAACCAAAAAGACCTCAATGACGATCAGAGATCTTGGTCTCACCAAGTCCAATGCCGAAATTTTGACGTCTAGGCTCAAGCAGTGGAACTTGTTGGATGAAAGTGTGCAAGTCGCAGATCAGAGAAAGCATCACCAACCTTTTTGCAGCTTCTTCACCCATCATGATGGGCTCTGCTTCTACCACAATGTGACAAGTCTGTTCGTGGCAATTGGAATCGCCTGTAACCAGAATGAGTGGCGCTTCTTCATTGACAACTCATCCAGGAGCCTCAAAGCCGTGCTGCTCCATAATGGTAACAAGTACCCGTCTCTACCCCTGGCTCACTCGGTGCACCTCAAAGATGATTACAACAGCATCAAGACCTTGCTGGACGCCTTGAAGTATGATGAGTACGGCTGGGAGGTCATCAGAGACTTCAAAATGGTGGAATTCTTGATGGGTCTCCAAGGCGGTTTTCCCAAGTTCCCCTGCTATCTTTGCCTTTGGGACAGCAGGGACACCAAGGCACACTACCACAGGCGGAACTGGCCACAGCGGACCAAGTTTTCTGTGGGGAGGAACAGCATCAAGTGGGAGCCACTGGTGGACCTCTGGAAGGTGCTGATGCCACCACATCAAATTGGGCCTTATGAAACAATTTGTCAGAGCTGTAGATAAGGAGTCGGCAGCCTTCAAGTACCTTCAAGACTTCTTCCCTAAGCTGTCTGAGGCAAAGGTCAAAGCCGGTGTCTTCGTCAGAGCACAGATAAAGAAGATCCTGGAGTGCAATGAATTCCCCAAGAAGCTCAGTAGTAAGGAGAAAGTGGCTTGGAACAGCTTTGTCGCAGTGGTTCGTAGCTGGGCAATCACATGGTCGAAAACTATGTGGAGCTGGTTGAGACTCTGGTGAAGAACTACGGCACCAATGGGCTGTAGGATGTCCCTCAAAGTCAATGTCCTTGATGCTCATCTTGATCAATTCAAGGAGAACATGGGAGCGTACTTGGAGGAGCAAGGCGAGCGTTTCCACCAGGATATACTGGATTTTGAACGCCACTACCAAGGACAGTATAACAAGAACATGATGGGAGACTACATTTTGGGGCTGATTCGTGAAAGTGATTTACAGTATAATCGTAAATCTCGAAAAACTACTCCTAAATCTTTTGTAGTAATTTTTGTAATACATGTTAATTTTCATTCATATATTGTTTTTTTCTTTTCCAAATATCACTGTCCTGGTCAAAAAAGCTAAGTTTGTGGGGAATAATAGCCATTTTCTATACCTGTTAGGCATACGCAATTACGAAATAACACTTACTACCCAGGAACAAAAATTGTATTACATAGTGTAATCATTGAGCACCTATTTGAATACATGTGGAAATGAATCCGTCAAGCGTTATGTGACAAGTATATTAAACAAGTAACACAAAAAAAATTGTTTTAGCAAACATGTTTTCACTTCACCCAAGTGTGAATAGTAATAGCACATGTTTTCATCACGTCAGGAAATATTGTTAGAAAGTTTTACTTTTTAAAAAGGAAATATAAATTCAATGCAAGTATTAGTTATAATACTTAAATTACGATATGTGAATTGAGACTTAGAAAAATCGTTGGATTTAACCAAAGTATGGTCATTCGGTGTTTACGCATCTTTGTATACTGATTGCTTTAACCAAGTAATTAGCAAGTGTGGAATCCAGTGGATTTTTACGAAGGCAGGCAAATTGAGACAAAACTCAGCAGGCTTCCAGACCTTTTGACAGCGCTCATCACTTCACGTTTCACAACCCGGGGCTCTGGGGAGCTCAGCACATTACCCAGTCCAATTCTATCAGGGCGTGCAGGCTCCCGAATGGTATGGCAGCACATCTTCAGTGAACCTTCTACTGTAAGCTAATTGGAACTGGGTCAGGCAAATAGATTGTCAATGTATTCACCATATATTTGCGAGCATCAACATATTTGCCTTATAATCACAGGTAATGGGAATTATTGTTGTCTGTTCATTAGCAATGGACAGCAATAATTAATGTAAAAGATGTTTCTATTTAAGGTACACTTAGTACATTCTACTTCTATTAAAGCCACAATTGCTCTTAGTAGCAGATGTGCATGTCTACTCAAGGTTAATGTGAAATATTTTGAGTTTGTGGATGTTATCTTTTTTTTATAATGGAAATAAGATAGTAAGAGTTTTTAGTTTAATTGAACGCCACATGAAGAATATATTATAGCTGCACTAAAAAGGAGTTTTCTCACAATGAGCTGTGGGAAGTCTGCACGATGGAAATAAAATGCAATTTTGCGAATAGGTGTACAGTATATGAAATTACAATATTCTTGGAATTTTAAAGTTGTGCACACATTCAGACACACTTTCAATGTGGTGCGAAGCTCCCTTTATCACGAACAAACTTGGTAGGTTGTCATCTGAATGTGTTTTTGTTAGCATTAAGGCTTGTAGAGAGAGACATGCTAACACGGTAAAATACCCAAGAGGATAATTATAATGCCGCGAGACGGTTAAAAAACGTCACCTCATCTATAAAATGCGCTCAACAACAGCGTCTCCATTAAAACATCCTAATTAGCATAGATAGCGAGCATATACAGTGAGAACAAAGTACACATCTATTTTGTTGAGATTGGTAATTTAATCCCGTGCAGCCAGGACTGGAGAACAAGCTGCTAAGGATGTAATGGCTAGAGTCGCATCAGGGCCACATAGCTTATTATTCACCCTCATTATTGATCAGGTGCATAATTAAATGCAGAAGCATATTTTTAGTCAATGCAAAAGGTGGCCTTTTAAAACAGGCACCTCTATATAGTACCCGTGTACACATTCTGTTTGAGAGATTTGTCTTTGTCAGCAATGCAAACGGAAAATCTACGTATTATTCCACAAAATGCCCACATGTATATCATATTTATTTAATAACAAATTGTCCGTTAAGCAAATAATTTTCTGTGAATATTCTCACTTGTGTGGAGTTAACATTTTTTTCTTATTTTTCGATACAAGTTACTATAGCAGAACTTACAGTATTCATTTTGTACATTCATACGTGTGAACTGGATGTTGACTATCATCGGCCATGATCATTCCACTGCTGGATGAAGCCACCACCTCTTCACGAGCCCGCCATGCAACAATTCATCCAGTCCTAGCACATGAACTGATCTCATCGCTACATCTTCTCAGTGGGCGACTTCCCTCAACGCGTTATATTCCTTCGTTGCCACTCCATTATTATTCTTGACCATCTTCCACCATCCCTTCCGGCGATGTGCCCTGCCCCAAGCCCCCTTACTTTTCTTAACAGTATTGGGTGATGTCATTAAACCTACGTATATTCTACAATTCACGCGTTCCTCTATCTCTTCGCCTAATTCCAAGAATGCATCTCTCCATGCGTATTTGCTCATTGTTCCAATTGTTGATCTATATTTTTACATGAACGACCATGTTTCTTAACGATGTAGTGGGGTAGCTTTCTTAGAGAGGCACCTATTTAGTTAATATTTTTTAATTATTTCAGTCCGACTTCAACAGCTGTTTAAAATATACAAATTCCGCTGTGCTTTCCAGTTGTATCCCTCCGACAAATATCTCCAAGTTTTGAGCGAACTTGTTGAACGTGACCTCTGTTCTGCTCATATTCATCCCGAGCCGAACTTTGCAGCCCTCAATCTTTATGAGCTTCTATCATTTTCTGCAGTTCATTCCCGTTGAACGCTGTAATGATTGTGTCACCAGCATAATCTGAGATGGTTAACATTTGCTCCATTTATATGTAAGCCTTTGTTTCTGAAATCCAATTTTCGTCCAATGTCGCGATGACTAACCTTGGCAAAAGTGGGTTAGCTTGTCTAACTCCATTTTTAGTATATATGTTGCCTATGATGCATTGTACGCAGCGATTGTTAAAATCCAGAGGGCGTCCTGTTCGTACCCAGTGATTCTTAAGACTTGCCCAGCCGACACCGTGGCTGGTGGATCCAGAGCCGCTAGGGTGTGGGTGACGGGGTCTCCGCAAGTCGGTCGTGGAGGGGAAAGGCAGGGGTGGGAGGGTTTATTGGTTGACCATACTTCACCACATTTGTCAATGCGGGTTGGTAAATATAACACATTTGTTTCCCCCCTCGATGAGTACCTAAATGGTTATGGGTGGCCCTATCCAATGCCGTCGATACTCCTTGGGTATTCAGGACCTCTGATTAGCACGGCTAGCCGCTCCCTCCGATTATCACGGTTGGCTACGTACGGTGCGAAAGAAGTAAAACAATACAAGACACACAAGCCCCTTCGCTCAGTCCAAGGCAGTGGAGTGTTCTGTCAAAAACTGGACATCAGGTGCAATCTTTTCAGAGCAAAAACCATCAACAGCCTTAAAAAAATAATTTGTCTGTGCTAAGTCTGCCACCTGCCGGCCAATGTTATCGTACAGGGAACTACAGCGCATTAGGATTGCGGATTACACAACGTCTCAAATAATTTTACGGTAATCAAAAGTACATGTCTTAAAGGACAGCCATGACACATGGTATATGATGCAAAGAAAATATATCATCTATATATCCTCTAAATTCTAAAATTGAATTCTTGAATTGTAATTAAAAGCAGAACTGTCATATAACCTGAAACATAAATGTGAGCAATGATTAATTACGTAAGCTAAACAAGCGTGTGGAATTACGATTGAACATTATAAATAATGGTGACGTATTAAGGAAGCATGCAGGTTACAATTCAAGTGAACGTGAAACGTTGGGCCAACATTTACTGGGATGTTAAAATCGCAGTTGGTGTAACGGTCAGCGCGCTGGACTTGCAATGCGGAGTTTCGCCGGTTTCATTCCAGCAGCTGACACAATGGAACAAGTTTATTAAATCCCCTCTGTTCTGTCCACCACAGTCGATCGGGAGATCGTGTGTGGTGGGGGTAAAGTGTGGGTATGCCCACCACTTCCGAGGCGTTTGGTCAGTGTGAAAGAGTAGACCGAATACCCTCTGTAGATCCCACGAGTGGATGACCCCCCCCCCCCCCAGCAGTGGCGTGAGCAAACTAAGCAGGAGTGCGCCTTTCGCATTCAACTGAGACTCGAGGGGGAAATGCACTTAGGCAGCCGTGCGGTTTGTACGTTGGCACGTGTCAATGAGTGAATTTATGAATAACATTCCATCAGAAGCGGTAACCTATTCTGAAAACGGTTACCGTTTTACCGGTTGTCTTTTAACAACCGTAGCCATAAGTGTTGTCGCGTAGTGTGGGCTGCATTTGCCGCAAATGCCCTCTCCTGGTAAACTTTCATGGACTGCATATATAAAAGCAGTGTAACAAACAACTTTTTGTTCCTGGGTAGTGTTATTTCCTTATTGCTTATGCCTCAGAAGTACAGAAAACGGCTATTATTCCCTACAAACTTTGCTTTTGTGACCAGGACAGTGATATTTAGAAATTTACCTATTTTCAATGAGAAAACGTGTGCATTTGTGTCATTCCTTCACATAACTGTGTTACATAGTATAATCAGCAATGCATTCAATATACCATTGGTCATGATGACGACCTGAATATATGTATGTTGAACTTCTTTCGCACCGCACGTAGCCAACCGTAACTTATAGTAGGTGCTAGAATGCCATGCTTTGGCATAATGCTTTACTCAACTGAAGCCACGGAATAAAACACATGGGCAGGCGTGCAGTTCAAGGGAAGACGCAGGGGAAGAATGGCACCTCATTGCTAACGGGAAGAGAGTTTCACAACATTGATGTGATCCACCAATGCTCGCATGCACACTGTTGTATCAATAGAGTGCTAGTATGTTGCAAAATGTGCGTGTCTACTGGTGCAGAGTAATTTATCCATCGTGGTCAGTTCCGTCCACGGACATGACACTCAAGTGCCATATGCAAGGCTGGCCTATGAATAACGAAATGACCACGATGTGCACTGGCAGACACGAGCAGAGCACTCGTATGCCCACGACTGGGCTTAACGTCCTGATTAACTATGCATGAGCTGCGCTTGCGTTCAACACCACCAAGCTGCAGTAGAGCACACAATCCATAACCTTGACTCACCACTTCCACCATAAGCCAGGCACAAGCATTGTCCACATAAACCATCCGATTCACCTTGCCTTCCCCTGTCATATCCAACTCTCCCAGGTCCCTCACGTCCTGTTCCCAGTCAGACAGTTCTTTACTCCTGCAGTGTACTCTACGCACGCTGTAATACCGTACATCATAAACGATAATCATACATCTCGACCCCCTCCCCAGATGCTGTCATATATATGGCTCTCATTTCCCGAGGCCTCCATGATCAACTTTTCCTTACAACAGCTTTGACTCCACATCTAAGACCCATCATCCACCACCGGCTCTGATTCCTCTGCAACAACCCAGTCAGAAAACAGCGTGCAATGAATGACACTTATGACACTGGGCAAAGAACCCGGGACCGGCCCAGGACACGCTGGCGGGACGATGTCGCTCAGCTGGCCTGGGGACGCCTGGGAATTCCCTAAGAAGAGCTGGAGTCTGTCCCCAGGGAAAGGGACGTCTGGACCGCCACGACTCAACACGGTGCCGCAGCGACCCTCACCAGAACAAGCGGATTGAGAAACGAACGAACGAACGCACCTGTGATACTGTCCATATATGAATCTACGTTGTCATCATCTGGTGAGTCACCATTCAGAAAGACTGCTAGCACGTAGCAGAGCACAACTTTTCGTGGGTTACATCGTGCAATAATGAGAAAAGGGGGTCGATTCCAGGGATATATTATTTTTTTTGCTATAGGGATCTACATAAAAGCCCTTTACTAATGCAAACATATGACTATTATGTGATATGGTTTCATCTTTCTCCTGAAGGGCTACCATTTGTGAATTGCCCGTCATAAACCTTCTTACTGCCTTTATACTTTCATTCAATGGCGGAGCCAGGATTTTCAGGTAGGGGGGGCAACCCCTCCAGCAATGAAAAATGATAGAGGAGTTGTTAGTAAGTAAGGAGTTGTTAGTAAGTAAGAAATTGTTAGTAAATAAGGAGTTGTTAGTAAGTAAGGACTTGTCCCTTGCTTTTTATTCAACGCGTGTGCGGCGATGGCGCAGCCATCGATCGAGAGTCGAATTCGAACCGCGTTGTGTGATCGGCATCGTGCTCGCTGAAGGTGATTGCCTTCAGGGAAGTCGTGGACTGTGTACGCAACTGCGCACAATTCTGAGTCACTTATAACTGCTTTGCCGTTACTTATTGCCAATTATGGACTCAGACTATTGTCCTATCATCTCATAGAGTCCCTGGCACTTAATAATATGCTACACAGTGGCAGTGGGGATCGCAAAATGCCGATTTATTACTAATAAACGCCAATGATCCGATCGAAATTAGGGATTTCGATCAGATCATTGGGGGGGCACGTGCCACCCCACCCCCACTGGCTCCGCCAGTGCTTTCATTGCTAATGATGACACCCTCAATCACTTTTGTGTTGTACTCTCATAATTGTTCCGTAATGTACTGTTTTCAGATGAACATGAGGACATTCCAGATGTCATAGTTAAAAATTAAACAGTTTGCTGCACATGTTGAATGTTTGGCTGTGAACACCATAAAATAGTGGAACCATTTTTAGAACAAAAGTAGTAGCTCTGTTCCATAAATATTTTCACAGAAATGAAAAATCTCAATCATGGAATTATGTGGCGATAATTCTACATATAAAATATGGTGATAAAACCGACTCGGAGATATACGGATCTACTAGCCTCTTCTTGCATGCATATACATTGTTGATGAAGATCACTGGGAACAGAATAATGGAAGCGGTATAGATAATCGAAACAAAACAGCAAGCTGGTAGTAAGAAAGATTGCTCTACCAATCTTAGTTCGCGATTATTTTCTTTAAAATACTAGTGAATAGTCTTAGTGGACTTTGAAAAGGCATTTTACTCAGTAGAAGTTGATGCAGTCATTTAAATCTGAATAAAAAAAACCCAGGCCTAAATAGAAAAAGATATATTTTAAAAAATAATTGACTTTCATTACAAAATAAAAGTAAAAAATTTAGATGAGAGAAGGAGTCAGACAAGGAGACGTGCTTTTTCCGAAGTTATACACAGCAACATCAAAATATATGTTCTTCTGATAATTGGTTTAAGAAATATGGCCAAACAAATCTGAGAAAATATTAACATCTGATATTTTCTGATGACATTCATTTTAAGAGATGGAAATCGACTGCAGCATAACATTGAATAATTTAAAAGAGAAGGCTGCAAATATGGATAAAAAAACAGTCATACGGTGAATGAATTATTGCATTTAAAAGGCAGATGAGAGTAGATGGATGTTGTTTGGAAATGAACTTAATAACGAAAAGAAATACCAATATTTCAAAATAATAACGTTTCCAACCAGTGTATATTACCTGCTCTGCCACGTATGACACAAGATAGAATAATAGCTGATAGGTGCACACTGAGAAAGACAGATAGATGGACACTTGGATCAGAGAACATACGCACGTTAGAGAGAACCATATTAACCGTAAGAAAAGTAACTGCGTTTTTGGTAAAGGGATAGTGGCCGGAGTTTGGTTCTCATGACGGAGTGGCAGCCAAAGGTAGGAACAAACACGCTGTGAGGAATCCACCACGGAGACGGGGTGATGTGTAGAGCTCGTGTAAATACGTTCGGTGGATTGTTGCATTGTGAGACCATGAGAGATGGTGATCGTTTGTGGAGGCATTGATTCAGCAGTGGATAGATCATGGCTGATGATTATTAATAATGATAAGAAAGACAGACATTTCTGACATAAACACTCATACAGCGTGTACTGCATATACAACTTATTTTTATCAGGTTAGGCTCACTGAGCTTTACAGCTCTTTTTCAGAAGCGACCTGGCCACAAATGATAGCTCAACGAAGTGGCTTATTACGTGGAAATTTACAGCAACCAAATACTCAAAACGCATGTTTCTAAATGTGGAGGAAAAATATACAGGCGTCAGGGTCGGGATCGAACCCACAATCTCCAGTATGTCAGGCTAGGTGATCAACATCTCGCCACTGTGACACCCCTATGTCGTGTGGATTTAGATAATGAGAATAAGAATGTATCTCATTAAACACAAAAAGGTCAGGATACAGGTAAGACACAAACATTATCATCTGCACAGGTTGTACAAAGCACACCCTGTTTCTGTATGCACGGGGAACAACAACTAATACAAGACAATCAGCCTCAGCACGTTTAGGCAGTGATCAAATAGAGGAGCAGCCAAGTCAGAAATGTACTCCATAAATTCAAAACAATCTATCTTAAAAACTAAAAACACACATTGGTTTCCATCAGAAATATTAATCATCGAGGTGTTTCGATTTAAAGCTTTCGTGACTACAAGGATTCATCTTCTTTGGTCCTTTCGGTAAAGTCACGAAGAATGAGAATAAAATAATAAAATATAACAATAAAATTCTCACGACGTTTCGGCCACAACACAAGCGGCCTTCTTCAGGTGAAGGAACAATGGAGCTCTGTCGTCCTGACAGTTTTTTGTTCCTTCACCTGAAGAAGGCCGCTTGTGTTGTGGCCGAAACGTCGTGAGAATTTTATTGTTTTATTTTATTATTTTATTCTCATTCTACGTTACTTTACCGAAAGAACCAAAGAACATCAAGGTGTTATTATTTTTCTTCTTCACCTCCAACATCAACATTAGTCATGCTGAAAGAGACCCCATGAAGTGAAGTCAAAGTATATATTCTTAGTTTTTTCGGTAGAGTCACGTTGGAGGTTTGCAAACCAACACACCTGAAGATGACCGTTTGAGTTATGGTCGAAACGTCGTGAGAATTTTTTAATTGTTTTATATATATTTTATTATTTTGTTGTTTCCCTTCAACGTAACTTTACCAAAAAAACTAAGAATATGAATTACTGCAGTCACGAAAGCTTTAAATCAAAATTTGAAGTCAAAGTAATTTACTCACCGCTGATTCTACGGGGTCCATTGTGACACAAGCTGATGCCAGTAGCTGACCTACACTCTGGTGACCAGTTCATTACCCTTCCGCACCACGGAAATGTACCAAACGTGACCTTCAACTCCTGCACAAAGTCTCTCCGTACAAAGTCCCGTGATTATTTTTCCACTGTTAACAAATGGTGACAGGTCATTTCGTCTCGGCACAACGCAGTCCTTCCAAAGCGGCCTCCCCTCAGCTACGTGTGACCTCCTCCTCCACACTCGTGCAGCTCCTTCCACCAACACTTTCTGCCTCTAACTGCCTTTAAAACAGGCTCTCCACGTGGACCACTCCACCTCCGTCACTCCACTACCCCACCACTCCAAGCTGCCTGCATGCAGCAGCTGACCGCCACTTCAAAGGACCTCGCGGACTCTTAAGCGGACCTCTTTGCTTGTCACCTCGATAGCCTCCCCTGGCGTCATCTCAGAGCCACGCTGCACAACTGACCAGCTCTTTCGCAAGCCCCCAGTTCGTCGTGCTAAACGTTTCGGCCATTTGGACTGTCGTGGGACACAGGCAAGCAGAAATATAACTGGCGATGGTGGCTCTGCGCGCCTGTGATCATCCAATACTGTGGAGGCGAGGTTTGGTGGGTCACACAGAATTGGCTGTCGAGGTGTCATAACCCTGGCTTGCCAGGAGAAGGCGGCACAGCAAATGTGGACTCCCAACTGTTGTTGCCTGTATGTAGCTAAACTCTAAAGTGTTTGCCCCGAGTACGCGTCGCTCTTTCATCCGGCTTCCTCCCACATGTAAACGACTCATGAATCGATCGATAACACCTTAATACAGCGAGGACCGCAGAGCTTCGGTTTGTATCTGGCCGCCCGCTCACCGCGTGATTGCCTGCGCCTCCGACTCGTTTTGTCTCCACGAGAGTGCACGAATACCGAGCGCGTCTAGAGTTGAACACGTGTATGCGCGTGTGCGCACGTTGCATTGAATCTCTGTGAGTTTGGACACCGCATACTGTGACAGACAGTGGTCATGAATTGCGTGCGCGTTGTGTACACCTAACATACGCGACTCGTCGTGCCATTGCAGTTGACGTACACGTCCATATGTGCACGTGGTGCTTCGTGTGCAATCACCCATTCATACACGGGCGGCATCTAAATACCGCATCATCCGGATTATGAGACGCTCCGAAAAGACGCACCCCAAACCTGTGCAATGTGTCAATAACATTAAACAAATATCAACAACAATCGCCATTCGCCACGAAGTGGCGGTGAAGTCACCACGGCGCTTGTGCCAGGCTATGTGCACTTTAAACAAAATGTGATCACACACACACACCGGTCTGATTATAAGACGCAACCCCCAACTTTTGCGCTCAAATACAGGGAACAAAAAAAGATGCCGTCATATAATCCGGGGAATGCGGTGACTGCGACATCACCATAATAAAAAACAAATGATCGACTAAAATATATATCTATTTTGTTTCAGTATCCTCGCGTTTTCCCGATATTATCTCAGCGTGATCTATCCAGCCTCCTCCTCCTCCTAGGCACCACGACTCCCCAACCCTCTTCCACCCCCGCCACCTACACGTGGTCTCTTCCGAAGTCTTTTAAAGCTCCGTGACATGGAAGAGCTGCCAGAATCAAAACCAGCAGCACCGGGACGAGTCACGCGCGCCACTGCACCTTCCTCCTCCTCCTCCCCCGCTTTGGCCAGAGCTTCTCTCTCCTCCAGCTTATCCAGTGTGAGTGAAGACGCGTTGCTCCCCAGTGGGCTCGAGGACGCAGTGAGCAAGAGAGTTCACCGACAGCTCACTCTCTCTCTCTCACTCTCTCTCTCTCTTCCTCTCTTGTTCGCTTGCATTGGTGTGCGTGGAGCTCGCTGCCTGGCGCTTTTGGGACGCGAAGGGGCCCCCCCCTCCCCCCTCCTCTGCGTCGTGCGGCGAAGATGAACGCGAGCGCAGTGCTCAGGGCTGCCCTGAACATCAACCAGAGCAGCGACGGCCAGGCGTCCAGCTGCTGCGACCGGGCACTGGTGGTGGTGTCCGACGACGCGTGGGCAGGCTCCTCGTCTGCCGAGCTGGAGGAGCGCAGCGTCTACATCACGCGCGTCGTGCAGATCGCCGTCATGTGCGTGCTCTCCATCACCGTGGTGTTCGGCATCTTCTTCCTGGGCTGCAACCTTCTCATAAAGTCCGAGAGCATGCTCAACCTCCTGGTCAAGGAGCGGAGACCTTCCAAAGAGGTGGAGGCGATCGTGATCGGAAGCCTGTGAGGAGGTGCCTGAGACGCTGCACTTTCCCAAGTGGACACGAACCAAGCTGAGGAACAAATCTCAGCCGCTCGTGGATATGGAAGAGCGTCTGGACATTGGACACTTTGACAAGTAACTGCGTCTGCGCCGACTGGAACTGTGGTTTACACTCTCGTGGGTTTTCAAGAACGAGAAATGGTGGGGGCATGCTCACACACTTTTTGTATTGTTCGATGTGATGTAATGTGTAAAATAATCCTGCCTTTGCGAAATATACAACACCTGTGCTGCATTTTCAAAAAAGGACGTAACTGGTATACGAATTTAATTCATTTGTTGCCTGAAGCAGGATCACCTAGAATTACAACCTTACGTTATGTTAAAATCGTCAGTGCGGTTTTCCTCTCCAAAGTAAATCGCTATCGTGCTATTACCGTGTACTTGCGTTACTCATGATTGATTATTTTGAGAATGTATACACGTTCGGTCGTGAGCGGTACAATGGTCATGACAATTAATTTAAAAAAAGTTGTATATATTCAGAGATCATTAATCTGATTTCTGGCGTGACCTCGACCATCAAGCGGGTTCAAGCACCCGATTGGTGGTCGAGTGCGCTGCGTGATCCTGAATTATCCTCTGCAGGGCGATCCCTTCGTAGACACACCGTGGATTTCTCATGACCACGTTTCAATCCAACAGGTGATCGAATAACGCGAAGACGATAGCTCCATGTCTCACAGAGGAGAGCGTTCAAATATGTAGCACGTGAACTATATTGATGTTGGTGATGGACATGCAGAGACCATTAACGCAAACGTTGCCTATTATATATAGATGTTTTCTCCTTTGAATGCAGTGTTATTAACAAGCGTGTTGGGCATTTTTAAATTATTATCTGTGGTTGCGCACCGTGGCGAAAGCTGTATCGCTATCTTAAACTGTAATTTCCTTTAAAAAGATTTTCCATATATATTATACGAGTAGGATATCTATAAATGGATCACCTTATAGTTGCTTGAACCCAGTGAAACTTTTCATTCGGAGATTGGTTTGGCATTGATGTCTTATTCGTATGGAATATTAACCGCGTTTATACGACGAATGAACACAATATATTGGTCGCAATGTTAAAGATGTGTTTACGGTACTTTAATTAACGATTAAACAGCAGCGTGTACGATTTCAAATGCAGTGTATTTGGTATTCATCGGTTTACGAATATAAAGTATACAGTATATCGTGTCTGTTTTACGTGGGAGGGTAGAGCGGTGGTGGTGCGGTGGTTAACTCAATACGCTCCATGAACCTCGGCTACCGCAGTTGAATTCCTGGCCACGGCTCACGGACATCAGTGGCGAGTGATAACTATCTAAACGAGTCCTTCCGAGACGGCCTCCTTCTCCAACCCGCACTGACCAGCGTCGTAAAGTATGGTCAAACGACCCCCAAAAGCGTCATCAACTCGTGAATTGAGAATGGCTATAATGTATTTGTCCTGCGTCTCTATACTCTGCGTGTGGCGTACGTACATCCTTGATGGGCAAATCCGTGAAACTCGTATGAATGCAGACGACTGATTTCAGTGTATACTTTTAGCCCACGTGTTTATTAAATGTACTAAAAAAAAATAAACCTTTCACAACGCTGTCATTTCATACCACTTCATTATTTTTGGTACTGGGTAAACAGCGCAGCGCAATTGCGTCATTCAGTATTGAGCTGTGAGCATACGTGTTCAAGTACAGCCCTGTTCATCCACTGCTGGATGAGGATTCTCCATACGCCGTGCGGGTCACAGAGGTCGTATGGCCATACTTCACCATGCTGGTCAGTGCCGGTTGGTGAAGGAAGGCGGGAGAGCATGGACGTTGGAGCGCAGTATGGTACAACGCTGTCCCGACACCAGCACATGAGACCGGATTTATGCATGGAGGCTGCCCATCCAACCGCTTTCCAGGCCCACATATGCTTAGCTGCCGAGATCTGACGAGATCGATCGTATTGCGGCAGGGGTGGTGCAGTACTAACACTTGTGCATCACGACAAGCAGTCCCTGGGTTCGAATCCTGACTCGGGTGGCTTTTCTATGTGGAGTTTGCGTGTTACACCCCGATTTTGGATGGATTTACTCCGGGTTCTCGGGTTTCCTCCCATAGTTGAAAAAAAAAGAACGTACAATGTAATTGGTGTTGGTCAAGCATCCCATTGCTGCCATATTACCAACAAACTACTCAATTGGGATTAGACATAGCAACGTCGCTCACCACTGGAAAAACTTGGCAGGGCCCACCCTATATGGTGCCACAAGCGATGATGGCCGTTCCACACGCTTTGACAAGCAGGGTTTTGCACAGCTTATTACAACTGATACCACATAGTGCGGCACGTGCGGGAAAACATTACAGGGAGATGTTAGAAAATGTAAGCGGGAGATGCCATGGAGAGATGTAATAATATAATCCAGTTTAACACCTAAGCTTTTGCGACCAGTTATTATGAATATAATCCAGCTAATGGAGAAACCCGTCGAGGTCACACAAATAAGTGTACAAAAAGCACTCGACATCTGTGCATTATGCAAGAACAATCATAAATGCTGAGTATTTTTTAAACCTGTCTGTCTGTCTGTGTGTTGTTTGAAACTTGTGTTATGAAGATGGGTTTTTATGGTCATTTAAAGATTTGATTGACCATTAAGATTCAAGGGTAAAACAACAATTAAAATTAATGAACTTGTTAAATCATACCAGTAAAACAAAACAATAATGATTATAGCCTTATAATGATAATAACACAAGTATACAATGTTTTGGCGCAGTGATGCTGAGAAGTAGATTCGTGCGTACAGCGCCTGGGCCTTTGCGCCAAAACAAATATCGATCCAAAGGTAAAACAAAATAATGTTTTTTCGTACTTACGACAGCCAAGCATAAACTGCATATCATACAATTTCAATTGATAGCTCACTCACTGAAATCCGTGGCGCATTCAAGGAGGAGGTATTGGAACAAACATTCACACGGATTAATCCGTTTATGTAAAAAGTACTGAATCACACAGCAGGAAAGCCTTGCTTAAGTCTCAAGGGTTTTGAGGATGGTCCTGTTTTTTTAGATGTTTGGCCGATATCATTAATGTTTTGGAGATCTTAGCGCGAAGATGCACGGGGAATTGCCTGAGAGATGTATTATGATATGCTATTAGAAGATACCAAAAAGATCACTGAGGTGTTTGTAAAATGAACCTTGAAGATATCCGAGATGTGCGCAGGGGATACAGGAGGTACTTGACAGCACGATATGTTCAAGTAGTTTATTGACATACTTCAGTATATCTGTGCAAAACGTTGCCTTCTTATCCCTTCATGTGTGCGGGTTTCTCTAGGTACCCCAGTTTCTTCCCGAAGGCACAGAAGCGCTTGATAAACAATTGGATAAACATCCCAAGCGGGATACTTTCAAAAGAGAGTCTTTAAGCTTGGGGGGGGGGTCTAACATATTTCTTAAGGTCTCATACGCATAGTCTAAAATATACTGTGGGTAAATGTTATAATATATTATAGCAGAACATATAACCAGGATAGAAGATAGAAGATGCTATTGGGAAAAGCTACAAGCGGCTTCGGCCCCATGCCTCTCGGGACTGAAGGCAAATCCAAGCTGATGAGTTGAAAGAGTCAAGGGCATTTGCGGGTATATCTTTCATTTTAACAATGATTCGATGCAATTATTTTCAGTCTTCAGTATTAAGTCTGGAATGTATGATATAACTATTATTGTAATTTGAAAAATGTTGTCCACAGAGTACGGCAAAAAGAAAAAAATGGCAAAAGGATGATCTCAGATTAACGCATTCTGTTGATTAGTTGTTTTAAATTGAGATTACCCTTAAACTTCACACATTTTACTCTATATTTAAACGTGTGATCTAACAGCCACGCGCTGAGCGAAGATTTAAAAAGTAATATAAATGCAGATCGGGGATGCTGCCATTAAGCAATTGTTATCACACGTGACCTTCAACCCAGAGGTCGCCCGGTGGAGCAGTTGAGACCGTGGGCAAGCGAAATCCTCCCCTTGCGTCATTACTTTATTTAACTCTTATTGCTTTTGCCATTTTTGTGATTTAGCTCACTCTTGCAAAACGAACCTTATCCTGGTCTCTTGAGTTATTACCTGGTTAAGCCAAATAAACTTGAAATAGTTAACGTAATTGGTGACTTGGAAAAGCACTTGAGCCCTACTCATTGGGTTAATGTAAGTGGTTTGATGCCAGTCATGCATGACACGAACATGATTAATTTGGCAATTTTACCGAAAGCTCAGCTAACCTAGGTTGGTGGGGTCAATTGCCATAACATATGAACAGATGTCATGCTAGTTCATTATAGTTGTGTTAATGTACGGTACTGTAGTCGCCTATTAAATGAAGGCAAAGATTACCTTGTTGGTCTGATAAAAAGGAAGGCCATTATGTCAATTTAACAATAATAATATTTTTTCTATATGACTTTACAGATAATTGTGACTAAAAATGTAATTCGGTCCGAAAACCGAACGTGACTCGTTTTTTTATGAGCTCAACTGTGCTGTAATTACACATCTTGTGGGATTCCAGGAGACATTCGATGCCAAGATATTGAGCAGGTCGCAATGCAATATCAAGCAGCACTTCACACATCTAATTTCAAAGTCATCTCGCTGTGCTTATAGTTGAGCTATGACCAAATAATTTAATTCGCTCAAGATTCATTTCCCTGCGGATTACATGTTGAATATTTCCTTCTTCCAAGCGTCCTCACGATGCTGGCTTGAGATGTGTGTGCTATGAGTTTTGAATCGCAGCTTCTTTACTCCCGGACAGAAAGACGATAGATTTACATATACATATGCAAATGTGAAAGCGCATTTGAATGAGCACACAAACGCATTTGGCAGTACTGTAATTGAGTTAAAACTATCACACAACGATTGACATTTAATTGTAAATGTAACTAGGAATGGCACTCATGCACTTATAATGACCAGTCAAGTGAGTTTTAGCATACTGTACTGTAATATATTAACGAAATTCATCAAAATAAAACAATACTTGGTAATAAATTAATCACAAAAAGACCTATAATGTTTTGTTTAAAGGTGTGGACCCATTTTTTTTTAAAGAAGCCATTTTATGTGTAAATGTGGGTTTCGAGTGCAGTCGTGTATATATCAAGCAATCAATCGTATTAAAGAACCTAAAAAAATCTTCAAGTGCTATGAATGGTGCTTGTGCACCACTGCCAACGTAGGCTCATCATTGATTTTTGTTATGAAAGGCCAATATTGTCTTGTGGAGACAATGATCTGTGCATTGAAGTTGTGGAATATTTACCGCCACCTCAAAAGTCATCAGTGAAAATCGTGAGCACATTATTTTTACAGTACCATCATGATATTTGATCATTTTTTTTTAATCACGGAAATAAATGTATTATGTAAGACAATTGATATATAAAAAAAAGTTTAATAATTTACAGCCCTCTGTCAACTTGTTTGAAGTCCTCCCCAGGCTTTGGTTTGTCATGGGGGGTGTTTGGCCAGACGTCATCACGTTAGCCAGTGGGACCTGTTCAGATATCACTCACCACTGATATTACCCATAGCCGGGAACTGAACCCAGGTCACCGGGTTCGTAGCGTAGTGCACTCTCCACTGTGCCACATCTTACCCACACCAAGCCGAATTATTTCGAGGGTGCAGTTAATTCTTTTCAAAAAGTCTCAGTGTAACTGACCGATCGCTTGACCATCACAGAGTGTTTGGTCACTGGCTGTTTTGCTGTTGTGCGAGAGAGAGAAAGAGAGGCAGTCCTCGGGGCTGATGCTCATCACCGCAAACCCTCTCGCGGTGGTCACTCGCGGCCACAGTAGACGATCTGTGGCTCGCAGCCAAACGGCGAGTGGCGTCAGCTGCACCGCGTTATAGCAACGTCGTTACTTTTGCACAACATTGCGGCACGGTGTGAGCTCACGCGTATATAAGCAGAATCCCACTTTGCCCCAACACGTGAATAAAATGCATTTTAAATTCACCGGCATATTGGCTTTCCAGACCGATATTGGAGAGGAGCATTTGTTCAACTAAGCAAACTCTAGAGCAGCTTTAACCTGGGTTTCATCAGCAGATGGTACTGTATATATATACCAAGGCAATTAGAAAGTAAAATCAGTTAGGCTATATTCTTAGCTCTTTCGGTAAAGTCACGTTGAAGGGAAACAATAAAATAATATATATTTTATTATTTTATTGTTTCCCTTCAACGTGACTTTACCGAAAGAGCTAAGAATATGAATTACTGCAGTCACGAAAGCTTTAAATCAAAATTCAGTTAGGTTATAATTGTCTTTTTATATAGCACAGTGATACAATTAATAATGCATATTTTCATGTTACAATTAATTACAATCGTGGTTAATCTGTACGTGAAATTGAGTTATGGAGATGGTTGATAATGCGCATACGCGTGTGACAATCACCTGTGTGCATACAAACAAGATGCCTGGAGAAGGTAGTACAGCAAGTAGGTTTCTGTCAGGCGATCTGTGCAGGTTTTGAGTGTTAGCCCCTCAAACTTCTGGGTTTTGTACAATCACTTTGGCTTTCTTTGTATATGTAGACCATTAAAATATAACTTTGGCTAAACAGGCTTTCACGTGTAAAATGAATAGAATATCATTAGTGTTCTTTGGTTCTTTCGGTAAAGTCACGTAGAATGATAATAAAATAATAAATTGATAAAATAAAATAACACAATAATATTCTCACGACGTTTCGGCCACAACACAAGCGGCCTTCATCAGGTGAAGGGGGCGAGACTGTCTGGTAGGACAGCGCTGGAGTGAAAGAGCCACGTTCAGATACGCCCTTTAAGCTGTGTGAGAGGAACAAAGCGCCTTGACAAAGGAATTAGCATATAATTTAGCATTGAAATGGCTGAATGATTAGCTTGTGACTGGTCACAGAAATAGCTATGTTAAAAGTTAAAGCATACACACCCGCAGAGGCACCCATTGTTAAAGGGATTAGCATAGAATTTGGCATTGAAATAGCTAAGTTAAGGCATACACATCTTGACAATGGAATTAGCATAGAATTTAGCATTGAGATAGGTGAGTGATTAGCTTGTACCTGCTGCAGAAATAGAGCCTGTACCTGCTGTAGAAATAGCTACGTTAAAGTCAGAGCATACAGATTCACCGAGGCCCTTAGTACAAATCAAACAGGAGAATTTAGCATTAAAATAACTAGGCGAATCCAGCATTGAAACAACTGAGTGATTAGCTAGTGACTGGTCACAGAAATGACTACACATCTGAGCTATTCACAGTACTATATAGTGAACCAATAAAAACTAAAATATAAATTACCTTCATGTTATCAATAAACTCTATATTCTCCAATCAGCTAAGCTACCAACAATAAGTCGTTATATATCACAATGCTATATGGCGAAAAAATGGGTGGATTCTTACCCTCAAATTTCAGCACCACGGATAGCTACGGGTCCCGTTCAGACGGACGAGTTCGTCCATGGTCGGAACAGAGGAGGGGGAGAGAGACAGCTGCGAGGCCCTAGTATGCTCCATATTGTAAAACTATACCATTAACCGTGGTGTGAGAGGTATTAAGAGGCAATGCTGGCGAAAGAGCTGCGGTCTGAAGATCATCGTAAAAATACAATTAATTAAGAGCAGAAATGATTTAAAACATCTTTCCAGTGGTTACTAAGCCTGAATCCATCTTCTCGGTTGAAATTGTCTCTGTGCTTGTATATGTGAATGGCCTCATGAACGAATCTCTCTTATTTTATCAATTTATTATTTTATTATCATTCTACGTGACTTTACCGAAAGAACCAAAGAAGATGAATCATTGCAGTCACGAAAGCTTTAAATCAAAATATCATAAGTGGTTAAGTCAACCGGGGAAGGCAGTCAAAAAACCAGCCAAGAGAAAAGCTTCCAAGCTAGACGGCTGCATACCATTATTAACAATTTAAACTTATAATAATTTTTTTGTTATTTTACCAGGTAAGGCCCACTGAGCTATATAGCTCTTTTCCAGAAGCCGATAACAATCCACGCGGCCACGGTGGAGAAACACGCAAACTCCAAATATACAAGTCGGGATCGAACCCACGCTTGCTGTATACCAGGCGAGGAAGTTAACTTCTCGCCAAGGCGGTGCTCACTGCCATGGTCAGCAGCAAGCTCAGAGGCATGTTGCCATCTTCATGGGGAGCCCGTGCCCCAAGAGCTGACATTTATAGCTTTTGACTAAGTGCAAGAAAATGACACAGTAAAGCACATCACATTTAGAGATTCGACTGATTAACATGCATTTGAATTACAATCAACATTCATATTTAATAATTATTGTCCATGCACATTAAGGTATTGTTATCCAGTGATGAACACTTGTTTCAAACACTTTTCGCTATTTGTGCACTTTCCGTTTTCTTCGTGCATGTCCACGCTTCTGATCCATTTGTCATAGCAGGAAATATGTACGCATTCATCAACTTAAAAAAAAACTTGCGAGCAATAATAGCACATTGGAAATAGTTACAGAATCCATGCATATATGCATGATTTGCGTTGTATATATATATTTATTAATGACGCCAACAGATGGTCAGTCAGTCGTAAGCAGAAGAGAAGAGGAAGCTCGAACGCTTGGACCTGAGCAGTGGAAATCGATGTGACAGACGGCCACAGGGAGCTCAAGACCGGGTGAGCAGCAGGGAGAAGGAGCGACCTCCTGCTGAGAGAGGGTTAACTGTGGACTTCTGAATATTAAGTGAATTTTCTGTATACTATACACGCAGATATTTTGTTTTCTTTTCCGTGAAAATGTTCTTGTCGCAAAAGTTGTTTTACAGTTCTCCTTATAATCACATTTTAGCATTGCATTGAGTGTATAAAATGTTTAGCTTGTTTTTCTTTCAATAATATTGAAATAACAAGATTTGTTATGGCCTTAGGGGAACTCGCTTTACATGATATAAAAAGCAAACTGACTTCAACAGGATCACAAAGGCTACCACAATTACATTAGCACTCTGTCACCTTTTCCTCCTGAAAGATTCCCCCCCCCCCACACATAGCTGAAAATCAGGCACGATGGATATTGAATTGTGCAGTTAGCGTGCTATTTTTACACGGTGTAAACAAAGTGGAATTGGCTTTTGCGTCGTTCTTGTTTTTGTCTAAGTGGGTTAGAGTGATGCAGCCCTTGGGGAAGGACCTCAAAATCCCAGCGGCGGCTGTCAATATACAGAAAATGTAATCAGACAATTGTTACGCAGTTCTGGGAGTACATGTGGTCATTCTTTACACACAAGTGTGCACATTAATATCATGCAATTTGTTGTATTCACAGACGAGAGAGTACACACTAAACTTGATTACAAATTCAGCTATATACTTGGCCAGAAATACATTTTATATTTGCAGATGATTCACTGTATTCATATAGTGTTTTTCGTCTAAACAGAAAACCTGAGGCATATAAAAGCTGATAACAACAATTTGAAATATTTCCACCAGTGCCATGTACTGTAATTGAAAGTGCATTAGCTCTTATTAGGTTAGTTTTAATGCTTTGTCCATAATAGTAATACAGGTATAACAATTAAAATTGACTGTGTTTTATCAATCCGTTTCTGGCTCTATGCCTCCCCACACACTGTGTTGGCCATGCAGATTGTTTTACCATAACCTCACCATGCCGGTCACGGTGGATTGGTGAATGGTGAGAGCCCAGGACCTTTACCACCCGCCATTGATGCTACCCGTGGCTGGGAATCGAACTTAGCTCTCCGGATTCACAGCGTTAATTATTTGCTAAGTACTGTGCACGGCTGTGTGTGTGAATACGCAGTGAACATTCAATTCAACACAAATGTGCTAAATTTCATCTAAACTCATAAAACTGTTAACGTCAAAAGATGTAGGTTTTCGTTGCTGGCATGCCATGTTTTTAAGGAAATGCATATTAATTTGTGTTACTTGTATATATTTATACGAATGTAACATATTTAAGAAATTTAAAGTTCACGTTAATACGGCAATAGACAGAGGTTTACTCTTGCAATACGTTTAATCGATTAACATATGACCTGGGACAGACATAACATGAGGACTGGGACAAGGGTTGTCTCTACAATTAATAACCCTTGAGCCAAGAAAAGTAACCTGACTACAGCTTAAATCAATAATCAACAGCTGATGCACCACATATGGGTCTAACTTTATCACATGCCATTCCCCGTATGCCGTATAACAACATTACATTTTAATGCGCAATTGGCGAAGGTAATAACCATGCATCTCTGGCATAAAGCACATTAGATGAACCCTGGTTTAAAATTAGCCAAAAGGAATACTCCACATGCGTAATGCTTCTCCCACTGGTTGACATGGACTGACATTTGTGATGAATATTCATTGCCGTGCCTGCTTTTTTTAAACAAGTCAAGTCAACTGTATGTTAGACATGAAACTCGCTTTACAATAAACTGTTTTTCTCTCCGATACTTAGAGGATGTTATCACATTTATATCAATGTGTGCAAAGCATGAAGATGTATTCTTGAAATTACACTTAGCAACAAAAGAGGAACACAGGAATCAGGGAACAGATGCAAACGAAACACCTCGTGTTGACTGAATCAAAATAATTTGTCTTAGACAGGACATAATGTTACAATAATGATCGATGATGATGATGGGCCATGGTCAAGACTGGAAATGGAATTGCAGTCAAAGGTTATAACGCATCTGAGAAGATGACAATCGTGGAAATAGAGTGTTGAGATCAGTTCATATGCAGGTGTGAGATGGATTGGAACATGAAGAATGGTGATGGCTTGGGGGAGACCTTCATCCAACAGTGGATTGACAATAATGATGATATTAATAACGTGTATATCATTACACTTGAGAAATTAGTGTATCATTAATATAATTATGAGACGCATGGAGATCATAGTCGTTTTTTTAAGGGAGTCCAGGTAAATCAAAGTGATGTAGGAATAGTGAAAATGTGTTATCTTAATTTAGCTGCTGTTCCTGAAACAGGTAGGAGATAGTCTTCTCTTGTGAACTAATATGTCATGGATTCTTTAGCATCCACTACTATATCGCAGGACCTGTTGATAAACGGAAAACTCAGTAGACATGTGGTTTTCACAAGCTTCCAGTTCAGCCTAAAGCACACACCAGAGAATATTGCCGAGCCACCTGCATCAGCTGAAACAGCATGGGCCAAGAGAGAACACCAATGTACGGTATAATCCCTTTCGTTACATTGACGTTACATACAATTATACAGCCATAAACATACCAATTATTAGATCATTATTATATTGCGCAATGGATCAATGCAACACACACCTTGTTGTATTACGGGATCCCCATCCCGTCCTGGCAGTGAGAATTACTTGGCCATACTTCACCATGCTGGTCTGCAGTTTGGTGAATACGGTGGGGTGCCTCTGTTCCGATAACAGCACTGATGTTAGTCATGGCCCGGGTATTGAACTCGGAAACCCGGTTCATAGCATGGTGCGCTAACCACAGTCCCAACACTCAACCCAGTATCATTATATTATGCTGTATTTCCTACTCGGGTTTTGTTTTTTCAACAATAATTTGGCCAAAGTTAAAGATTTTGCAGATTGTTTTGACCCTCATTTTTTTCAGCATCAACTTCTGGCTATACAATGAGACCACTGCGTTTCTGCAGATTGGTTGCTATGGAGATAATTGCGATACGAGTAACCAAGGTGACACCGTAACCTATGAGTGACCTCAGTGATGTTGAGAACGACCCTTAAATAGATTCAGAATATTTATTTATACTGGAGGAATCCGATGAGCTACCAAGTTCTTTTTCACAGATGTGCAGTCAGAAAATAGATCATGAAGATCATGAGCCAAAGTAAATGGCCCTCAATTAGGAACCAACCAATCTCCTCTGCCCCCCCCCCCCCACTCATAGAACATTCCACACAAGTGGAGATATCACTTGAAAAAGGCCACATTAAGGGAATTTCACATCCAACGAACACGAATACACCTCTCTATTCAATGTCTTCTTGATTTTGATACAGTTGGGGAGTAAGTTGTCATATTGGAATCACCTGTGTAGGTGAGTGGTCCCAACTACATTACCCCAGCAAACGATCACTGAAAATCCGTTTTACATTGTTAAAGTAATGCAAGATTAATCATTAATAGAGTGTTTCTCTAAAGTTTGTCTGACAGCTTCTCACTGCAATACCAAACAATGGTCTCTTTTATTCAATCACCTTCGCCTTAAAAATTGTATTTACAGTATATGTGTAAAAACCTCAACACATTCGTCAATGAAGCTGCCTTCAAAGGAAAAAAATAAAAATAGTCCACGTTTCTGGCAATGGCCCTTCTTCATTCTTCATTGCACATACAGAGAGACAGAGTGGATCATGGTTGGATACTCACTTTACACCATAGGGCCTGATGAGAACTGCACGTTTTCTTCTTTTGATGACCAGTATTTAAATTGGCTTATAAATAGTCACCTCGTAGTTGTCTGGAACATCACCTATTAAATAATTTTCCTTTTGAGGTTTTTGACGAATGTGTTGGGTTGTTTTTTTTTGTTATTTCTGCTTGTGCACCACTGCGAAGTAATGTTATTATTTAGTAGCTTTCCAAATGCTAAACTATCATTTTTACTCAGATTTACACATTTAAAATTGTTTCACTGCAGTAGTTGACAAATGGCTATAATAAATGATGATATCTGATTAAATTTTGATTTAAAGCTTTCGTGACTGCAGTAATTCATATTCTTAGCTCTTTCGGTAAAGTCACGTTGAAGGGAAACAATAAAAGAATAAAATAGATATAAATATATATAAATATATATTTTATTATTTTATTGTTTCCCTTCAACGTGACTTTACCGAAAGAACTAAGAATATGATATCTGATTACTTTATTACTATTATATAAGACAGAGTACATACTTGATCACAACAAAAGGCAACAAACAGCTTTATTATTGGAAATCAATTCAAAATTTATTTTCCTGGAGGACCTAAAATAGCTTTTTAAAATACATCTTGCACCATTCATCATCCATAAAATAGTTTAATAATTGTATCGAAGGTCTACTTTGTGCCATATAGGCAATAACGTTTTAAATAATTTGTTTTCAGTTACGTGACAATTTAAAAAAATGATTGAGTAGTACATGATTACCCTATACAGTTTAGTTTTAGTATTATGTTTGCTGTACCATAATTTTATTACCGCACAACATACGGTAAGCTTAACACTTAGGCTTTCGCGACCAATATCATCCATAATATTGTTTTTTTTGGGTTATCAATTCCCAACGAAGCGCAATACCTTGATCAAACCAAGGGCGCCAAAACCACCAAGACTTTATGGGCAAACAAAGATTCAGAAGCCTGATGTCCTATTAAGACCCATAGTGAGTACAATAGGCTCTGCCACATACATATATAACGAAACTAATACAGCCCTACATCGGTAGGACCTCTTCCTTCATTAAAAACTCGGAACATCTCGTAAATATAATTAAAGATATTAAGCTTAACCCTAATGATATTCTCGTAAGTTTTTATGTGACCTCTCTGTTCACGAGGGTTCCGGTCAACGAGTCAATTAAATTACTCGATACTCTGGTAACGAACACAGGTTCAACGAAAGATATCCCACGACTAGCTGAACACTGTCTAAAGAACACTGACTTCTTGTGGCAAGGTGACTTCTATAAACAAAAGGAAGGAGCAGCAATGGGCTCTCCTTTGTCTCCTGTGATTGCGAATTTGTATATGGAAGATTTTGAAGCAAAATGAATATCCTCAAGCACACTAAAACCCTCTGCTTGATTTAGATATGTGGATGACACACTGGTGGTCTGGCCACACGGCAAAAATACACTTAACGAATTTCTAAATCATCTCAACTCGCAAAACCCATCCATCCAGTTCATCATGGAAGTGTAAGTTGACAGAACTCTCCCATTTCTGAATATTCTGCTCGGGCACAGCCGAAATGGTAAAACAACACAGCGTTTACCGAAAGAAAACGCATACTGACGCCAATCTGAATGCAGTCACACCATTACCCCACACAGAAATCCTCTCTCATCAAGACGCTCATATATTGGGCTAAGAAAGTGGTAGATGGTGATAGTCTGAGAAGTGAAATGAAACATGTTCAAGGAGCGCTGCAATTGAATGGTTGCAATGATACATAAATCAACAGGGCACTAAATGCCAAACCAAATTAAATAAAACGAGAGGTGACACTGACCAAGTAATAAAATTCTCACGACGTTTCGACTGTAACACAAACAGTCATCATCAGGTGTGAAAACCAACGGCAAGAACATTTGAAAGAAGTGGCGGTTTGTATTTATTTATTTATTTTTAAACGTTAGCACCACGGATAGCAATTTGACAGTTTGTTTAGATGGACGAGTCCATCTATTTTTTTATTTAAAGCTTTCGTGACTGCAGTAATTCATATTCTTAGCTCTTTCGGTAAAGTCCCTTCAACGTGACTTTACCGAAAGAGCTAAGAATATGAGTCCATCTATGTTCGGAAAAGAGGAGGGGGAGACGAAACATTAATGTATGCTGTCTGAAAGCCACCGTAAGCGTGAACAATCAATTAAGACCCGAAATGGTTTATCAAATCCTTCCAATGATTGCTAAGCCAGAATCCATCTTCTCGGTTGAAATTGTCTCTGTGTTTGTATATGTGGATAGCCTCATGATTCGTTCATGAGGCTATTCACATATACAAACAGAGACAATTTCAACCGAGAAGATGATGAAGCTAGTTCTAATTGTTAGCGAAATGTCGTGCTCAGATTGTAAATATTGTGGATTTTTTCTCCAACACACCGGTGTGCTGTACTAGTAACGAACTGGCATGTTCTTTTAATTGGCTGTGTCGGGTGGTAGCGGGTTTAACTAATCATTTATATTTATGCATTCTAACCCTCCCAAAAAACCCCTATAATATACGGTGAGCTGTTATTGGGGAAATTATTTTTTTCATGGAAGTTAATTTTACATTGTATTGTGTTTTACCCCTTTTTTCTTTACCTTTTCTACTCTGGGGTGGAGTGGTTAGTGCACTGCACAATTCCTGGCCAAGGCTGACATCAGTGGTGAGTGATATCTGAAAGAGTCCTGGGTACAACCCTCACCAATCCCCACTGGCCAGCGTGATGACGTATTGCTCAAACAACTCCCCATGATGAACAAGACGTGGAGAGGCCTTCATCCAGCAGTGCATTGAGAAAGGTTACAATAATTTTGCATTTTTCAACTGTTAACTCGAAATTCTGAGAAATATTATCTTTACATGGCTGTAAAAGTGAAAGTATGAAGATTAAATAGCGTATACATTTGTATGAAGCATTGCTTATCGCAATGGTGGTCTTCGATCAGGGGTCAAAATTCCATATTCCTGTGACGGGGACTAGTCCAATATATATTTAAGGCAGCCATTATTGAAACTTAAAATCGCCAAAGGAATCCAGTGATATGAGCCAAAATTCACAAAAACAATAAATTGTCTTTTTTATTCTTCGGATCTAATCCAGTTAAATAACCTTTCTCCTTAGTCACTCATTGATGCCTTTATACAACACTGTGTGTAGAGCCTCAACACTTGAGACATTCCATTAACATCTGTCAATTTCAGTTCCCTATAAAACACCCAAGTGTTGAAATATGTACGGCAGCGATAATTGGCAAATCTGCATATGAAAGCCTAAGTAAGTAACATCGTAACCTTGGATGATTACAGTAACATAATATAACCATTGATTGATTTGTGATACGTTTGAAAATGTCATAAAAATATGTATTGTTCATAAAAATAACAGAAACATAATAAGGTGATTTAAGCAATAAAGGTTATACATCACATTTCTTTTCAAATAGGTATTTTATATGTGTATATATGCGCTGGTGATTTACAATGTTATAAAAAAACACATTTAACGCGATTAAATGTGTAGGAAAATATTATCAGTGAATATTTAGCATGTGAATGTAATGTGGGAATATTACTGTAATATTCAGATCGTCACTATAATTAGCATTTTGTAAATTGCTTGCAGTTTAAATGCATACATTATTTCTCATAATCAGAGTAATTTCGTGGACGATTAAATAACAATTACCATTCAACTTTTCTTTTCGAGGTAATTTTCCATTATATTGGTTTTAAAGCGGTACAAATACAAGGTGTTCACAAAGGGTTACTAAAAATATTAATGTATTACAATCGAATTGCTGCGATTCTTATCTCAGCCAATATATTTTGCTAAAAAATGTTAATTATCTGCTGCGTGATTCATATGCAGAAAATACGCTTTTTGCCAGCCTGAAAGTCCATTGTTGATAGGTTATTGCATTTTTGTGAACTAATGAGAGGCTGCGAGGCATTTATCTCATTGTCCTCTGTGTGTGGTAGCCCGAAGTATACGCTTTGTAATCTTCACACGCGTTACATCGCCACTGATTGGGCTATTGCCCGATTAACATGGTCGGCTATGTACGATGCGAAAGAAGTTCAACATACATAATACATACATTGCAGCCCAAGGTAAACACGTTACCAGTTGCTGCCTTTCTCCAACTGATGACAGAGCACACATGTGAAGGAATTAGGAGGTTAAGATATATATAAGAATAAATTGTAAACACAATTTCCTCAGGTTCACTCAAGAGAAAGGGTCAACTTCAGGAGATGGCACGCACGCCATGAGGACATTTACTTAAGTGCGGTATTTGCTTCTCCTTAATATTCATCCAAACGGTATTGCTGACTTTCGCCAAAATGTCAAGATGATAGTCATCAATTTTTTCGATAATATTCGCAATTTTCAACAATAAAGAGCAACTTTACTTCTGAAATATTTGGGCCAAATATTATCAACCACCCGCCGCTAATGTTGGTGAAGATCGATGGTTTTCTATTGCCAATGGGGTGAGGCTATGGCCATTTAGGGTACGAAGGGTACGAAGGTTGTAAGTCTTACGTTTCTAAAATCTCCTCACAGCTGATAGAGCAGGCAGAGCGAAGGGCACGCGGCAGTGGAAAAGTGGCTCCAATCAATTCACGTGTCGCCCTACGAGGAAATAGCCAGGTGATGTTTTAAAGTGTCTTTGGCTGGGCTGATACTACAAATGATAGAGCTGTGGTGGCCCAAGCCACCGCGCTGTGATTCCGCGATGGTGCTGCGCGATGGTGCACAGCCACATTTATGGCAAGTAGGGCAACCCAAATGCACGAATTCCACCTACTCCAGGCTCACGAGGACGTTGACCTGCCGATTTCTTCCCAGGCGGGATGAAAGTTTGGCGGTGGGCATCTTTTCTCCAACACACCGTAGTTCCACCAACTTTTTTGGCTGTGTTAGAGGTGCGAATCGCTGGGTGAAACTGCCTAGAAGTTGAGAATTTTATGATTTCAAGCCCTGCTCACTTTGCTCTAAAAATAGTCGCTAGCACTGCCACTTTACATGCCAATGGACCGATTTTCACAAATATATTTTAATAGGATCGCAAGCCCTGTACTATAAAAAGCCAAGACATACCATGGGAAGAATATCTCACAATACTGCAAGATGGTAAAACTACATGTAAATAAATCCATTGTCTAGAGCAGCGCATTTTTAATCAATGGACAAAAAACTGTGACTTTTTATGTCCCGGAAAATGTTTCAGATTTCCCAGGACAGAGACCTCAAAGAAAGAATGAGCCGGGGAGGAGGGACGGCATGCAATTTTTTTGCCCATCTGTCCACCATAAATCAGGGGGGATGTTTATTTGAATTCTGATGAAAAATATGTTTGGATTGTGTATATTTTGTATGTGTGTTTTTTATGACCGCCACTTATTTACACGAATGCACCTTTTAGTTCATTAACACGCAAAGGTAGATTTTGTGAAAACGTCAAACATTAGGCTCGTATGACATTTAATCTGCTTCTCAAAACACTTCAACTACCCCATACACGTGAATGTGCGTATGCGCTTACAAAAGACCATTCATGTGAAAGCAGCTTGGAAAACAAAGCATGTGTGGCTGGCTGTTTTATATGCAATTTAAATTCAAATGAGCACAAATAAAAATAGCCAATACCAATTCCCACGGGTAATCACAATGCTCATGCTAGGCACTTGGTGGGGGCCAGCCACAGCTCTGAGCCCTTTGCCCAAATGGCCACCATTCCTCCTCCCCTCATGAGTTCTATGGGTCTCCATTAAGCACTCTATACACAATCATATTTGGTCCCCTGATATATTTTTATAAAAAAAATAATGCCAAGCTCTCGTCATCGTGGCTGTGATATTTTCATGAAGGTGGCTTTTTTTCTTTCAGCCGAGATAGCACAGACGGTTCGCTCGCCTCTGGTGCCGCATGCACACCTCTCTGATGTGTAATAGACATTTGTTGAGAATTAGAAATCATATAAAGCAGATGCATTATGGCAAATGTTGATAAATGACCCGCTGCGGTGACTAAATTGCAGCGCGTTTTAAATGGAAACTATTTGAAGAAAAACATCCTCTAAGCAAAGCAAGCCACTTGTTTGAATATGAATGTAAATCATGATATAGAAGATACATTAGTTTAAACCTCCTTATTCATAATAAGCAAATGGACACAAACAAATATTACAAACCCTTTTCTGAAAAATGTCTAAATCTGGGCTGCAGAAAACGGATTAAGTCACCACCTATTCCAGATGCATTTTTCGGACAATTATAATCGCTTTATGTAACTCTTAATTTATTATTTGATATAATGAAATAATATTCCTCTGAAAACGTATTTTAATAATTCAAGTAAGTTAATGATATTTCATTTTCACAATGTAGTAATAACAAGCGCTGTAAAGTTTCAGTTTGAAATTCGCCAGCACACAAGGTGTGTGCGTTCATGTTTGCTAGGCTGTCTACATATTTCAACCAATGTAATTCATTTACAATAGCACCTAAAATTAAACCTATTGAATGACTGTTTAAGGCAATGGAATGGATATTACTATATTACCTTCAAGTAAATCAAATACCCCAAAACAAAACCTTCCGGAATGCACCCAATCCCGTCAGACCTCGAAAGCTTGCATGGATGACCGCCATGCACAAACACATGACCACGGGACTGCTGCCGGGCCTCATTGTGGGCAGTGCACACAACATCTGCAGTGACTCGATATATCCATACGGGATCAAATTCTAATACTTCGTGCCTTATGCTACACGCAATGGCCAGCCTGGTTAAGTATGGTCAAATAACCCCAGTGAACCGCACTGTGTAACGAGGCCCTCACCCAGCAGTGGATTTAAAAAAGTGCCGTACATGTACATGTAAAAATATCTAAAAATGGTACATGTCTGTAGGGTTTATAGACAATTGGGTAAATGTCTCTTTGTGAGGACACATCACAAAGGCATAAATGTTTTTTTATATCACATCCAATTGTCAGCCACTTAATAATGACCTTTAGAATTCCGCTGCAGATTACAGCAGCCTGATTGAGACTTGTCATGTTCAAACTTCAACTGATTATTTTTAAAATAGAATATGGATGTTGCGCAATTAGGTGCCATAACGTGGCCAAGCTGTAGCGAATTCTGCGCTTGTTAGAAGTTCACGGTTCAAAAATGGCAGGCCACCCTGGTTAATACTGTGGGTGTACTGACCATAACATATACTTCAAAGTGGAGTAAAAAAAATCTCACATGGCCTCCCCACATCGTGTAGGCAGTAAGGGATATTTAACCATGCTTCACCTCACTGGTCAGAGCTGGTTGGCGAGGGTGGGGGTAGTACATAACGACGGATTTTGCTGCAATGCCCTCTCCTACCGACAACGCCCACTGCACCTGAATATTTCCGCATGGTGGTCGCCCATCCAAGCATTATACAGGCTATGAAGGCCTTGACAGGATTTGGCGAATTCTGGGTGATTTGGTCATAATGTTATTTGATTTTTTATTGAGGCTGCTTGAAGCACAGTGGTTAATGCAATACGCTATGAACCCAGTCACCCAGGTTCAATCCCTGAACCATGGACATTGTCAGTGGTGAGTGATATATAAACAGGCCCTAGCCTTTCTACCACCGTAATCACCAATCCAATCTAGTGAAGTATAGTCAAACAACCCCCATTGAGTGAGACTGCATGGAGAAGCCTTAATCCAGCAGTAGATTGACAAAGGGCTGTAATATATTTTTTCTGTGCATGTGCTAGTACTTAAAGTTATATTAATTGTGGAATACAACAATGTATTATCAGACTGTGATTACCCAGAGAAACAATTGTAAGCCAGATTGCACAAGGAGAGGAGTTATAAAATGTCACTTGGATGACAGGAATTATTTAAATTTAAATTAACTCATTTGAATCACTTTCATTCATATTTTGTGCCTATGTATTTTAAGATAAAATCTGACTGCAGTACTCGCCTTTTAAAAATGCACAATTCATTACATTGTGTATTACTTGTTTTAAACTTCAATACTGTAGTTTTCCAGTTATTACAATAATGTATTTTTAAACCAAGTGCATATGAAATTGTAAACATCTAAAATTAATAATTCTGTGCTTAAATAACAATTGCAACACAGTTGGCTGTGTACAGTGCAAAATAAGTTCAATATACACACATACAAACAATTGCATGATGTCCTAATGATGACTAATGTTTTGTGATTAATGTTCCAGCTAATGGAAATAGAATATCATTGTTCAAGGAAGCTCACAATTTTGCATGTCAAATTGTACCAGCAAATTATAATTTATATTAATGATTCCTTTCCACTATTGCAGCACAGATTTTGCAATTCCATGTGCTCCTAAATAAAACAGCCCCTATTACTCATCGCAGGAGAGAGGGTGGAGAGACCCGTAATTGTATCTTAACATTTAAACAGGAAAAAAAAGGCGGACAAAATGAGAGGTATATTAAATACGCGAGCGAGGTAACCTAAATGGCCTCGCTGTCAGCATGTATGCCCGCCTGTCACATGTGCACACAGAGATAAGCATTGCCAAAAGGTAAACCCGCCCACCTACACTGCCTGACCTTCATTCCAGCAGCCAGTAACCCCACGCAAACACCCATACGATTCGTTCATAATTGGAACTTTCCAACGCGTGAACTCGACTAGAGTGCAGTGCGGCTACCCAAAAAAAATCATCGTTTCGTAAAAAATATATGCTTTATAGGTAGGCAAGTTGGTCCGTTACATTGGGAGTTATTTTAACTCTGATGCTTATTTTATGTTGGTCATGATCAAGGGTTGTGAAAATCGTTCTATTGTTTCATATCTGGTAACCGCATGAAAAACTGGTATAAGTGTGGGTATGCGCACCCTTTCCAAGGCCTTTCGTCAGCGTGGAAGAGACCAAAAATACCACCGATAGCTCAGTGGAGGCCCTTCCTCCAGCAATGAGCAATCAATTGCAGGATTGCACCTTTACCTTTAATCTATCTACGTATTGTTTACCTTTAGTGCCTGCCGCCGTGCTGTTTGTTCGCGAGTGGCAATCACTGTATTCATTACTTATATTTCACTGGATTTAATCACCGGTTCTTCATTTCGTAACTGTTAATCAATTCTTTAAAGTTACTGGTTATTATTTGACAACCCTATCAGGAACCCATGTGACTCTGAGCATGTTGTCCAAAGATGCTTCACTTGCTCTTTATAAAATGTATAAAGCTTAATGTAATGGATTTTCATTTGTATCAATAACCAGCCAATTTTCCCATCCAAGGACGGGTGTATTGCAGTAAATCTGAAACTTTCAAGCGAAAATCAGACCGCGGGTGCAGACACAGACCTATTTCATTTAAAGGTGATAATCCCTTATACTAATAGGGGTTTTTCCCTTTTTTGGCAACAAAACTGATACCTTTTTGCAAGGAATCATGTTAACATTAACCACAATACTTGCCAAAAGGCGTCATCTGGTCGAACACCATATGAGACTAGGCTCTAAGAAAAGCTGTCTCTGGTGTGGACCAATCAGTTTCAAGGACAATGCATAAATTATCAGAGTATTGTTTTTTTTGCATTTGACTGCAAATATTGTGGTTAATGTTAACATGATTCCTTGCAAAAGGTGTCAGTTTTGTTGCCAAAAAAAGGGAGAAAACCCTATTAGTATATCTTCTTTGGTTCTTTCGGTAAACACTCTATGGTTCTATTGGGTAAAGTCACGTAGGTGAAAATAAAATAACAAAAAATCACGACGTTTCGGCCACAACACAAGCGGCCTTCATCAGGTGAAGGGACGAGACTGTCTGGAGGACAGCGCTGGAGTGGGAGAAGCCACGCTTAGATCACGACCTTTAAGCTGTGTGAGAAGAAAAACACAAAGCGCCTTGACAAAGGAATTAGCATATAATTTAGCATTGAAATGGCTCATTGAAATAGCTAAGTTAAAGTATACACATCCGCAGAGGTACCCCTTGACAAAGGGATTAGCATAGAATTTAGCATTGAAATAGCTGAGTGATTAGCTTGTAACTGGTCACAGAAATAGCTATGTTAAAGTCAGAGCATATACATTCACCGAGGCACCTAGTACTCATCAAACAGGAGCATTTAGCGAAACACAACCACGCTCAGACAGCGGACCTTTAAACTGTGTGCGAGCAAACAAGGTGTTCTGACAAAGAAATTAGCATAAAAATTAGCATTTGATTGGCGGATTTTAGGAAAGAGGTGGTGTACGTGCCGTTTGGCGCGGGGGGGGGGGGGAGGGGGGAGGGGGAGTTTACCTATTGATGGTGTGAAAAGGGAATTTATAAGAGCTGCAAAAGTTTGGGGTACCACTACTTGAAAAATATACTGTACCATTGAAATTAGTTTAATGTTTAGTTCGATTTAGAACATCTTTCCAATGGTTGCTTAATTTGAAACCATCCTCTTGGTTGAAATTGTGTCTGTGTTTGTAGATCTGAATTGCTTCATGAACAAATCTCTGATAAAAGCCCGTGGGTTTGCAAAGAACCTTGGTATCGGAGAAAATTATATCGTGATCCCCCACAGCGTTGTAACAGTGATCAGCCACGGCAGAAGAATTCGTTTTGCCGTGTTTCAAATCTGATTTGTGCTCGCGAATTCGGTCAGAGACATGTCGCTTTGTCTCACCGATATAGCAATCACCGCAGGCACAACTCAATTTGTAAACCCCGGGGTACTGTAAATCAGGAATGACATCCTTCACGGATGGGATCAGATCACGAATTTTGTGTACTGTATTGAACCGGACCTGGATCTTGTGTTTGTTTAGAATTTTGGAAATCTTTTTATTAACGCCTGCTATATATGGAAGTGTGATGGTTTTGACCGGAGTATCAAGTGGTTGTTTCTGTATGGAGGGAGAGACAGCTTGGCGGATGGTACGGTCAGAGTAACCATTCCTTTTGAGGGCCAGGTGTACATGTTTTAATTCACTGGTCAGGTGGTGTTGGTCCGAAATGCAATGAGCCCTATGGTATAAAGTTTTGATGAGAGAATTCTTTTGGGCTGGGTTGTGGTGGGAATTAGGTTTCAAGTAGGAATCTGTGTGGGTGGGTTTCCTGTAGACAGAATGCCCCAATGAGCCATCAGGTCTCCTCTCAAACAGAACATCTAAGAATGGTAGCTTGCCATCTTTCTCCACTTCCATGGTGAATTTGATGGCGGGATGTCTGGAATTGATGTGGTGTAGGAAAAGGTTCAGAGCTGGGAGGCCATGTGGCCAAATGACGAAAGTGTCATCCACATATCTCTTCCACAGGGAAGGTCTGAAGGTGGAAGTCTGGATGGCGTCTGATTCAAATTTCTCCATGAAAATATTGGCTATCACTGGTGATAAGGGGGATCCCATGGGGGTACCCTCATTTTGTTTGTAGAAGGAGCCATTCCAAGTAAAGTAGGTATTATTGAAAATTTGGTCCAACATGGACTAGACCCCAACACACCTGCACTGGTTAGGCACTGCTTCAACAATACCTACTTTACTTGGAATGGCTCCTTCTACAAACAAAATGAGGGTACCCCCATGGGATCCCCCTATTCGCGAGCATGGGATCCCCCGAATTCGCGAGCACAAATCAGATTTGAAACACGGCAAAACGAATTCTTCTGCCGTGGCTGATCACTGTTACAATGCTGTGGGGGATCACAATATAATTTTCTCCGATACCAAGGTTCTTTGCAAACCCACGGGCTTTTATCAGAGATTTGTTCATGAAGCAATTCAGATCTACAAACACAGACACAATTTCAACCGAGAGGATGGTTTCAAATTAAGCAACCATTGGAAAGATGTTCTAAATCGAACTAAACATTAAACTAATTTCAATGGTACAGTATATTTTTCAAGTAGTGGTACCCCAAACTTTCGCAGCTCTTATAAATTCCCTTTTCACACCATCAATAGGTAAACTCCCCCTCCCCCCCTTCCCCCCCCCCCCCCGCGCCAAACGGCACGTACACCACCTCTTTCCTAAAATCCGCCAATCAAATGCTAATTTTTATGCTAATTTCTTTGTCAGAACACCTTGTTTGCTCGCACACAGTTTAAAGGTCCGCTGTCTGAGCGTGGTTGTGTTTCGCTAAATTCTCCTGTTTGATGAGTACTAGGTGCCTCGGTGAATGTATATGCTCTGACTTTAACATAGCTATTTCTGTGACCAGTTACAAGCTAATCACTCAGCTATTTCAATGCTAAATTCTATGCTAATCCCTTTGTCAAGGGGTACCTCTGCGGATGTGTATACTTTAACTTAGCTATTTCAATGAGCCATTTCAATGCTAAATTATATGCTAATTCCTTTGTCAAGGCGCTTTGTGTTTTTCTTCTCACACAGTTTAAAGGTCGTGATCTAAGCGTGGCTTCTCCCACTCCAGCGCTGTCCTCCAGACAGTCTCGTCCCTTCACCTGATGAAGGCTGCTTGTGTTGTGGCCGAAACGTCGTGATTTTTTGTTATTTTATTTTCATCTACGTGACTTTACCCAATAGAACCAAAGAGTATGGATCCTAGCAGTCACGAAAACTTTAAATCTTTCGGTAAAGTCACGTAGAATGAGAATAAAATAATAAATTAATAAAATAACACAATAAAATTCTCACGACGTTTCGGCCACAACACAAGTGGCCTTCTTCAGGTGAAAGGAACAGACCTGTCGGGACGACAGAGCTTCAATATATATTTTGGTACTGGCAAAGGAGGCCTCATGATGTTATAACCCCTTGTTCATCATGACGTCCTTTTTACTTCTATGTCTCACAGCGTTACGGAGATCACGTGATGACGTGAGGGTTCTAACTTCGTAGTGAGGGTTGTAAGTTGACGCCGAGGAGGGGGGAGGAGGCGCCTCGCCCCCCCCCCCCCATGTGGAGTGACGTCAGGAATACACTTTGTATTTTCAAGAATATGAATTCCTGCAGTCATGAAAGCTTTAAGTCAAGATCTGAGCATGATTATTAGTGAGGGGAGAGTACTCCATATTGAGTGACGTCACCCGCTCATGATTATTAATGAGGAGGGGTGGGGGGGGGGGTGTTCATTTGGAGGACGTCACCTGCTCATGAATATTAATGAGGGGGGCTGGTCGATGTTGAGTGACGTCACGAGCGTTAAGGACAGACACTCCTGGGTGATTATCAATAATAATAAAGCAAACGTCACTGTATTTATTGTACAATTACATTGAAACTAGTGTCATCAGGCTGTAAGTGCAGTGCCGGCCCTAGAGGGCACGCGGTGTGTGGGTGCCGACCCAAGGGGAAGGTCGCGTGAGGCCATGGCACTCTGGGTGACCCGGGAGGACACGTGACCGAGTTGAATGGCAGGGGGGCCCCAAGAGAGGGCTAGGAGGATCACGTGGGTAGAACCCAGGTCCTTCCTGACGGTTCTGGAAGGGGGGCGTGGCCAAGGGCGGAGCCGGCCTCGCCGCAGGGAATATAAGCCGAGTCCCGAGAGGGATCGTGGTTGTTCATCCCGGGAAAGAAACCCTTCATCTACGATCTCCGTTCTGCGAGTCTTCCAGCACGTGGACCCGTGCAGTATGCTGTTGGTCCCGGGTCCGTAGTTAACAGTCACGTGGTAACTAGTGTAGTTAGCCGGGTGGTCAGTGTAGTTAGCCGGGTGGTCACCACCCGCCTAACTACACCAGTCACGTGGTAACTAGTGTAGTTAGCCGGGTGGTCACCACCCGGCTAACTACACCAGTCACGTGGTAACTAGTGCAGTTAGCCGGGTGGTCACCACCCGGCTAACTACACCAGTCACGTGGTAACTAGTGTAGTTAGCCGGGTGGTCACCACCCGCCTAACTACACCAGTCACGTGGTAACTAGTGTAGTTAGCCGGGTGGTCACCACCCGACGCTGTTATCGTGTTAAGGGGAAAGTTTACCCCGTGTGTTGGAAATAAATGCGCTGCCTCCAAGTATAAGTGTGCGACTCAGTTAAACCCACTACTAATGGAATAAAACTGGAAAAAAATAATCCTGCCAGGAATACATTTTGTATTTTATCATCAGCCCTGATCTATCAACTGCTGGAAAAAAAATCCTTCGCAAGCCGTCGCAGTCCCTCATGGCCTCACGATGCCACGATCCATTAAGCTTCTGCACGCGAGCCAATCTCATCCTGGCATCTCCATGGGGAAGTTGTTATCTCGAGATATTCTCTCGTTAGTCTCGGTCATTGACTATCATCCCTTATTACAATATTTCCTGCCAAAGCTAACTTGCTTTTCTCTAATTTACAAGCGCGGTCATCCATGAGTTCCTCTTTGTCTCTCGGTGTAATTCCAGGCATTCGCCTCTCCATGCTCGTTTGCACACCGTTTGCAACATGTTTTATATTCTTTGTTATTGTCCATGTTTGATCCATAGGTTATACAAATAAATGTAAAAATAGAAACAATTCTAGTTTTTCCTATGACATCATAACAACCACTACAACTGAATGACAGATGATTAAACAATAAATACGGTTGCATAGTTGGGCTTGACATGAATATATGCAAAACAAAAGTAATATCGAAAACCGCCAAAGGAAGATATTTGCTGGAGGGAAAGAACATCAGAATATGTAAGCTCATGGAAATTACTGAGGGTGAACTTGGATCAAAATGTGGTGAAATATGGTGAGCAAGAGCAATTTTGGAGTGCTTTTGAAACACTTAACTTGGAATTGAAGATCAACAAACCAATGTTACCTGTCATGGCATATTTGATAGGGAAAACTATTTAAATAATTATACAACTATTACCCTAAGGTCTGGACATGTTTTGAGCACAGCAGAGAACAACCAAAATGGAAAGAATGAAATATATATTTTTAAAATTTTACTAGGACGGGCCAACTCAGCTACATACCTATTTTTCAGAAGCGACCTGGCCACAAATGATAGCTCAACAAATTGGCTGTGATGTGGAAAAAAAACGGAGAACCTGGAGAAAAATCCACGCGACCACAAGGAGAACATGCAAACTCAAAAAATACAACAGGCGTCAGGGTCGGGACCGAACCCACGACCTTCTGTATACCAGACGAGGTCGTTAACATCTCGCCACCGTGGCCCTCGTAACGTTTTAACAATATTTGATGGAAAAAAACAATTCCATATTTGCAATTTCATTTTCTATTAAAAGCGAAGTATTGCTCGAGGACAAAGAGTGTCTGGAAAATGGTTCACAGATATTTATTATCGGACAGTGGTGACTGATTACTCGTGACCTTTTCTTTTCGTGAATTAAAAGCGCAGCCTGATACCACAGGGTTGCTTGCTTAAAATTGGCTCAAATCCTGAATGGACAAGTCAGTGGCCAAGATTGTGACAGTTTGTGACAATATCGTAATAAACTGGGCACGCTTTAATGTAATGTAATTTTGAACTCAAAAGAACCCACAAAATGTGTTGAAAATTTTGAATACAGTTTTATAAGAGTTGTCTCAATGCCGTGTATATTGCAGCAGTCCAACACAGCAGATGTGATGCATGACAGGGTTAATGCAGCAAATGCACAAGCGTACCAGAAAAATGCAAAAAAAATGTAAAAATAAATCAAGTGAGGCTGTAAAGAAAAATATATATTCAGCCCTCTGTCAATTTACTGCTGTAAAAAATAGATGATCCATGCGTGCTGCACATGGGGATTGTCCGACCATACTTCATCACGCTGGTCATTGTAGGTCGGTAAAGTCCAGGGTGTGAGGGGTGTTCCAGGACTGCTTCAGATATTGCTCGCATTGTGATGTTGGCAATGGCCAGCTCATGTGCACATGGATTGTGGCATCGCAGGACTGACGGGCATGGTGGTGACGCCTTCATGCAGCAGCAGGTAAATCATGGCTGATTATGACTAATATTCAAAGAAAAACCTCTGAAACATTATACTCTGCATATTAGGGATGCGCGGGATTAACATTACATGCATATTTGGAAGATAACTACCGACAATGTGCACAACAACATGGTGATCAAGATTGAAATGTTATATATTACACAAAGTGAATGCATAATTTGCCTGTATGAGAAATATCATACACGTGCGACATCGGACGTATATGATTCGGACCGAAGGTAAGATCCAAAACATAGGGGGTATTAAAACGTACACAGAATACAAAAAAAGTATCAACCGTTGCAACAAAATGTATGCATTTAATACAGAAGCCATGAAAAACAAAACAAAAATCCCCGAATAAATAAGAGAGGGATACATGGGTTGACATTTGCCGCAAGCAAAAATGTATTGCACAAGAATGCATCTTGAAAAAATGCTGCCACGCCACACCCTACCAAAATGAACTCATGTCAGAATCACAATCTTCATTTATATTGCCGGAGGAATCCGATGAGCTATGAAGTTATTTTTTCACAGATGTCCAGTAGGGACAGGTCAAATTCATAACGTGACACACAAGCCCATGTGGGTGTGTGCAAACACGCACTACACAACTATGGAAGAAAATAGTACTCCATGACGCACCGCAATGGTATGGGTTACGACTGGCTAAAATAACTGATCACAGCTGAGCCTATATCGTTTTAGAACAAATCACACATCAAGAAATGTTAATAGATTCACATATAAAATAGTTAAAACCATGTAATCATGTAATGTATCTTTACATGTTTATTTGCAATTTAAAGTATACAAATTTTGAGTTGGTATTCTGCAAGACAGTACAAGCTAAAGCACTGTTTTCAATTCCATCTTGACTGTTTATTCCTATTTGATGTAGCCTTTTTAATTATTTACAATTTAACGATGTTAATATTTAAACATGTTTTACATATTTAGTGTGATTAAATACTTAATGTATGACTGTTATTTCTATAATTTTCACTATTTCCCTGTGCATAAAAATCAATGAAATATACGTCAAACAATCCAATGCAGAATTTGAATCCAGTTTTAATTCCCATCATTTCCCATTGCGGCAATGTTAAGCCAATCTCTCAAAGTGGCAGACTGGATCAGTCGGAGAAATGTACAATTATGACCAGATACGATGGCGACACCCCAAGTGGACACTAAGTTAGGAACAATGTACCATGAGTGTTCCGGGAAGAAGCGGTGGTCATAAAATATCACGAACGAGAGAGTAATCAGAGCGTATCATCGGTATTTTAAAAACTTGTATTTGACGTTAATGTTAAGAATGATTTGGAATTCCAACGTACATTATATTACTGACCATTATAGCAAGTTTCTCAAAGGAGACCTGAGAAAAATGATGCTCAAATGTGTCTTGAAAAACCTCAACATCTTCCAACTGTCTAAAGTAAGTGTATGTCATGTATTGTGTATGAATATAAAATACATGGGACACAATGAAAAATACTTATTTAGTTTCACCCACACATTTTATTTACATAAAGTCCTTATATAAAATTGGGTAACATACAAAAATATATCTTAACAAGTAGTAGAGGAACACAGGCAGTATTTCTTCCGAATGCATGATAAACTATACCAGTATGTACACCAGTACAGAAGAATTACGGGTTCATATAAAATAAAAAAATTTCCAGAGTTATAACATTGCTGTTTTTCAAATTGACCTTGCATTGTGCTTCATACACTTTAAAAACCAGCCTTGTTTCATTTTACAAACCTATATAATTTTGGATGAGTGGATTGAAGAGGCTGACCAGGAGAATTGCAATAATCGTAGAGGCATGAATGAAAGTCTCGGCAAGTGGCTGAGTTTAGAGTAAATTGGAGGTATTGCGCAGGTAGAGGAGGTATGACGACCTGCAGAGTTGATGTCAGTGACAAGCAAACGAGAGCTCGGATCAATGGCAACGAAAAGGTTTTGCAAATGAAAAACAACCATTGTCAGGAAATCAAGACAGAGTGGTTCGATAGGTAAGAGTGAAAGTGTGAGTGATATGTGGGGTCAAAAGCAGCAGAATAATCTAGAAGTGGTAGTTAACCAGTGAATCAAAATGTATTTATAGTTGCATTGCCAGAAGAGAACAGAAACAAAGCGCTGGCCACATGCAAATAATACACAGCGTGCCACAACACCCTGAAATGTAAAATACTGTACTGTATAAAAAAAAATAAAAGTATCACAGCGTAGAATAAAATGTAATGAGCATAATACAATTATGGGATTGCATGGGTATTCACAAATAACAAAATGAGGCCATTTGCCAGCTATGGCTGCAAATTTTGGTCGTACATGTTGTGTATATCGTTAATTGTTAAATTTGAATCACAGTTCCTATGATCACTGTTACATTGTTTTTATAGCTTTATTTGGGGGATTTTGAAAACGTTTTGGTTAAGCCATGTTTGTTTGTTGTAGTACAGAGTTAGCCTGATAACTTTAATCTAAATTGTCTTATGGTTGTTATTTGACTTGCATCCCACTGGGATTTTTGCACACAGCGTTGAAATATGGTGTTTTTTCCTGAAGACTTTGCTGTTTTTTCCTGGATTTTACTGTTGCGTGTAGTCACTTTAAGATGTTTTCTTGTTCATGTTTTTGTTTGTTGTGGTTGCACCCGAGTCAAGAGCCGCATGGCTCACAGGGCTATACCGAATAAATGAAACTAAAAACTGAAACAATTAATGTGGGTCAATCATCAGCACAAATGACTCCTGTGGCGTGCACATATGGAATGTGCTTTTAAACAGCACACATTTCTCACCTCTGGATAATCACATATGTAAAATGTTTAAAAAAGTGCATGCAATAACTGAACATCAAACATGGAATATGCATAAAAACTCAATCAGAATATGTATTTATATTGGAGGAATCTGATGAGATGTAAAGATCTGTTTCATACAAAAATTTTGGAGAAATTATTATTCACCACCGGACTGCAACCAAGACAATATAAGATAATAGCATTCCTTTAAAATGTTTAATATTCTCAAATTGATTTAACAGAAATGTTGAAACAAACTAGAGGATTTTAGTCTCTGCAAAAAGTATGGTTAATCTGTAGAAGCCAATGAAACCATGGCATTTGTGCTTTGGGGATCTTACTGGCATTAAATCATTCATGCATATTCTCCTTATGCGTTAATGTCACCATATAATTAACTTTAGCTGTGCCGTGACTTTTGAAGGTAATACGCATTCCCATACAAGTGCAGCAAAGAGGTCCACTGCGTAGGGTTTTCTCAGTTATGCTGTACAGCTCTCCGATGTGCTGTTTGTGTTGATCCACGTGTGGTTCCGTGTAACGTTCAACATTTCGCTCTATGTGGTGGGAGTTCAGTTCCTGAAATAAGTGGAGCGAAGCGTCAGACATCACAACCCGAAAACGCACCAGAGAGCGAAAAGGATATACTTTCCGAAAGCTGTAATAAATCCCGGCAGTGGGATACAGAGGAAGACAAACACCGACACATTTCGCGCTCACTCCCCAGGGCATCAAGCACCAAGGCATTGGGAGTCGACTCGAGCTCCTAAATAAGCCACCATATAGTCATCAGGAACATGGTGACTCCATTGAGAATGGCCATGCTGTAGGCCATGTGAAATGAATGACCCGTCATCTTGCTGCAAGACAAGAAACACACGACACAGGTTAGGGCATGCTGAAATGTCACACGCCCATCAGGCAACTTTAAATTACAATTTTACATTGTCTACTAGGCACATATATATTCATTTATCAATTAAAATCGTTATTTGCACTCGTGTTGCATGCATTAAATGATGTGTGTCAGAATATATGATTTATGATTCATGTGTTGTATATGACTGGTTGTCGAAAATCGTGCAGCAGCGAGAAATTATACGTGCACAACAGGGCAAAAGAAAACATTTAACATCGAGCTTAATCACAACCCTGAACAATTTACGGAGTTGTGGAAATAAAACATCACACGCCTAGCTGATGAGGTGTATTTTATTTTAACAAAAATTTATTTAGCTTAAAAAAAGAATTATCATGCCCAGTATTCATGGGTGAGACCAAGTAGGCATCAAGAACCCTATTTCTGTAACCCAGGTGATCCTGATGAGCACTGACGCACATCATGTTCGTAACACAGCAGAAAATACACACACATTCTCACTAACTACCACCTGCCACCGATCAGTGACTAAGTGGCCAGAATGTAATTGCTTTCAATGTTGCTGGGGCATATCATGAGCCACAACTGAAACATGCAGGAAGAAAAAAAAAGCAATTCTCTGCCTTTGGGTTGCAAAAACTAAATTGGTGACAAAACTGCCATCAGTTTTAATAAAGCATTTCATTAAATTAATTAGATGGGTAGAGTTGTTGTTCATTAACCCTCCAATTTTGCACCAAGCCAAATGAAATGTTATTAAAGTGCTTCCCTATAATTTAATTGTTTCCGCACATTGCTATGGCAATGTATTTTCAAAAGCAAGGGATGTTTAAATGAGATCGCGATAGCAAACTCCCATTGCATCCTTTGTTGTCTATGGCAGCAATTACCTACTATAATCACCCAGAAATGTCTGTCCGTCCGGTGTGTGACGTCACTCCACATGAGGCCCACCCCCCCCTCATTAATATTCATGAGTGGGTGGATTTTTACACGAACGCAGGTCGAGTCGAATTAAATAATTTATTACGCAAAGTCGCTTCAAATATGACGTTTCTTTACAGAAAGTGATGGTGAAAAATAAATCTATGCAGCACAGTGCTACATCCGTGTGACGTCACTGCAAAAAAGGCCCCCCCCCTTCATTAATATTCATGCCCGCGTGGAAATTTACACGAACGTACAAAAAGGTTGTGCACTTCACATGCTGCACCCTACCCCTCATTAATAATCATGAGCGGGTGACGTCACTCCACCTGCCGCACCACTCCACAATAGCCATGAGGGGGTGACGTCACTCCACATTCCGCAACCTTCCCCAATAACCATTATCGGGTGACGTCACTCCACATGGGGCAACCCCCCCCCCCATTAATAATCATGAGCTGAACAATTTTTCTATTGAATATTTCAAAATTTACTGCAATATACACCTGTCCTTGGACGGGCAAAAAAGCTAGTTATTAGACAAGACCCAACCTTGGTTTAACATGGGTTACAAGACCTCCCCTTTAGAATTCTTACACGACACATTGCTAGAATGGTAAATATATTTCTTGATCGTTATCGTTACAACAGTTTAGTCCAGATATAACAACCTCTACAACAACAGGCACGCATCTTGTCATGGAAAAATCCTGGAAGAGATAAGCTGGTAATTTGTCAATTTGGTTTTGTTTTGGAAATTAATCCATGACACAGTACACGTGTCTTAGAAGGTAATATAATTGCATCTTACAAAGCGACACATGCTTGTAGACAGCTCAATGTAATAAAGCGTTTGTACCCAGAGAGCAAGCCCACTGTCCTAGTCACCGAGATCCCTTAAATTATTAATTTACGGAAATAAATGTGGCTGTCCACTATCTAATTTTAATTGCATCTACAGGCGAACACGCAATTTAAAGGGAGTTAGAATGTGTTAATTAAAAGAAACAATCAAACATTGTCACAAAATAATGACTTCCTGAAACTATATATATTGTAGCCAATGGCAAGCTCATTAATCTAAATTTAATTAAAATGGTTATCCTATAAGCATGGCTATGATATAAATTGCTATGCAATGTTATGGTTTCTACCAGGAGGGTTATGTCCAATACATCTTGCTTATACTGGTAGGAATCTCCTGGTTACACCAGCCCACAGGGGATTATTGTGTCCGTCCGTCCGTCGTGCATCAAAAAATGGGAGGGGTGGGGCTGGGTAGAGAGGGGAGGGTGGGGAGGGGCTGGGAGGGGAGGGAGGGGCTAGGTGGGGAGGGGAGGGTGGGGAGAAGCTGGGTGGGGAGGGTGGGGAGGGGCTGGGTGGGGAGGGTGCGGAGGGGCTGGGTGGGGAGGGTGGGGCTGGGTGGGGGGTGGGAGGGGTGGGGCTGGGTGGGGAGTGGCTGGTCACCCCGTGGTGCCCTTATAAAACTCAACGTTTAACCTACTCACGCCCGCTTGTGCCCACCCTCACAGTCGAGCATATTTGCGGAATACACCACGTGGTACCGCCGTTGACCCTGGCCATTGACCGAGCAACCCAACGTTCCTACCAGCTCCCTCCGCAGGAATGTGTTTATTTGTGATTTCAAAAGTAAAGCTAAGATTAAAAAAAAGATTGAATGTTCCAGGCGCACTGGAAGTAATACACTTTAAAGTAGATGACTGTAATCAAAATAGGCAGGAAGAGAATAAATAATATCCACAGAAAAACACCATTCTGAGATGCCCATGCAAATAAATACACACCAATGCTAAACTACAAGACTAACTTAAAGAGCAATTTAGTGTATATTCATATTCTTAGCTCTTTCGGTAAAGTCACGTTGAAGGGAAACAATAAAATAATAAAAAATATATAAAACAATAAAAAATTCTCACGACGTTTCGACCATTACACAAACGGTCGTCATCAGGTGTGTCGGTTTGCACAAATTTATTTATTTTTAAACGGTGTATTTATTTATTTATAAAAACCGTCAGCGTCACGCGCAGCGATTTGGCAGTTTATTTAGAAGGACTAGTCCATCTATGTTCTGAAAAGAGGAGGGGGGAGACGAAAAATTAATGTAAGCTTTCTGAAAGACACTGTAAGCGTGAACAATCAATTAAGACCTGAAATGGTTTATCAAATCTCTTCCAATGATTGCTAAGCCAGAATCTATCTTCTCGGTTGAAATTGTCTCTGTGCTTGTATATGTGGATAGCCTCATGAACGAATCTCTCATGGTAGCCAGATGGCTTACAAAGAACCTGTCTTGGAAAAGTCAATGTCATGTGAGCCTACTGAATTATAACAATGATCTGCCACGGCCGAGGTGTTGGTCCTACCGTGTTTAAGGTCTGCTTTGTGTTCACGAATGCGGTCCGAGACATGGCGTTTGGTTTCTCCAATGTAACTACTACCACAGAGGCAACTTAGTTTGTAGACACCAGGGTACTGTATGTCCGGAATCACATCTTTTACAGACGGAACCAGATCACGGATTTTATGTAATGTGTTGAAACGGACCTGGATCTTGTGTTTATTCAAGATTTTGGAGATCTTTTTGTGATCCCCGCAATGTAGGGTAAAGTGATGGTTTTGAAAGGCTCCTCAAGAGGGTCCTTCTTCATGGTTTGAGTGATAGCTTTGCGGATTGTATAGTCGGAGTAACCATTAGCCTTAAGAGCTTGGTGTACGTGCTTGAGTTCACTGCCTATGTGTTCCTGGTCGGATATGCATTGGGCTCTATGATACAGAGTCTTGATGAGAGAATTCTTCTGTGATGGATGGTGGTGGGAATCTGGTTTCAGATAAGCATCCGCATGGGTAGCTTTCCTGTAGACAGAGTGGCTCATTGAACCATCAGGTCTCTTTTTAATTAGTACATCCAAAAAAGGTAGCTTGCCATCTTTTTCGACTTCCATGGTAAATCTGATGGCTGGGTGTATGGAATTGATGTGGTCGAAGAATTGGTCTAGAGCAGGCCGGCCATGTGGCCAGATGACAAAAGTGTCATCCACGTACCTCTTCCATAAGGTTGGGCACAGAGTGGCAGTCTGGATGGCGTCTGTCTCAAATTTCTCCATGAAAATGTTAGCTATAACCGGAGATAGGGGGGAGCCCATTGGGGTGCCCTCAGTTTGTTTGTAGAAAGTTCCATTCCAAGTGAAGTATGTATTGGTTAAACAGTGTCTCACCAGGGGGGGTACCTCAGTGTTTAGTCCTTGATGAACCAAGTCTTCAATGATTGCGATGGTGTCAGGTACAGGAACCTTGGTGAATAAGGAAACTACATCAAAACTAAACACTGAGGTACCCCCCAAGTGTCATTCCATTCATTCACTGGTAGCTTTAATAAAACAGGCCACATTTTATTCCGTTTCCTATCTCATAAAATAACAACTCATTGTGTACACACAAGGGCAAATCAAGCATCCGCAAGAGTGGAGTTTATTTTGTTTAACCTGATGAGAACTCAAGCAATGCAGATGGTCTCATTTGTTAGAGTGACCTGGGTCACTAAGATGGCAAAAGCAATAAAATAACATACACCAATAGAGCAAATATAATATCAGAGAAAAGACAATCGCATTAAAGGAGAAATTTAAAATACTGCACAAACATAAATCAGTATTAAAGGAAAATAAATGTCCTGTAATGTAAGTTGACTCGGTCAAATTACTTTTAAACTGTTAGCAGTAATTCATAATAAACGTGTTTAGGGGTAGATCGCCTTATTTATAAATGTGCCGTAACCCTCCACCACCTGACACGGCCAATCAGTAAAAAAGTGTCACGTTGACAAAAGACAAATAGTTCACCACTTTAGCCCACCGGTGTGTTGAAGAGTGAATCCACAACATTTACAAAGTCAAGGATCCATATTCTTTTGTTCTTTCGGTAAAGTCACGTAGGTAGAAAAAATCAAACAAAAAATAATATATCACGACGTTTCGATCGCAACACAAGCGGTCGTCCTGAGGCAGAAAAAAAATAAAAATAATCCAGCAGTGGAACTGCTGAACCAGCGAGAGAGCTGTTACAACAAGAGGTTATTTATGTGGCGATGGGCAAGCAAGCGAGGTCTGAGCTGGAAAGGAATTCCATCCCCGGACGCAAGCACGTCTGTTGTGTTAATGGGGGAGATTGGGGAGAAAGATTCGCATGAAATTAGCTTCCGTCGCCGCATAAGATGATCGTGCCCGCATATGCGCATAACAGCAGTGTTAATGGCAGATTAGCACTATGTTGATTGGAGAGATTAGGTAGGGAGATTGGGGGAGTCAAGGATATGTCAAATAAAATCGTTAGTGTGCCTACAGTACAATATATAGAACGTGGATAATCTGCGCTCAAATAATCTGCAAATTATAAAATTGACAGTGACACCGCAGTTTGCAGATACTGTTGTAATCTATGGGGGGAGGGGGGGGTGAATCCTGAAATCCGTTTTTCTAGCGGATGAACGATGTCGCGGGGATAAACACTCCTAAAATGTGTGACACACCGGGCTGGCACGATGTTTACGTATTTATTTCTGCCGCGGTTTGTGAATTAACCACCGCGGGCATCCCGTGCATTACCGCACAGTAACAGAGTTTGACTGAATTGTAGGTGGCACCATCCAGGGGCTATCACCTGCAACTAGATAAACTCAGGGGATGAACAAATAGACTTTAGCTCCTAAAAACTAAACTTGATACCGTATATGAAAATAACAGCAAAAGTTTTAACCATTAGCTAATACTTCATACTGATAAATACAATCTACACTGCATAAAAGGTACAAGGTCAGCCCTGCAATTGCTGGCTACAGCCATTGTCTCGGTGAGAGGGATCCCCAGAGAATGCCTCGAGTAAATTTGGCCTACTCTTCCACGCTGGGCCAGACATCTTGGAAGGGGTGCGAGTACCCACAATTTACCCCACTATCTGCGACCTGCCGATACACTAACCGTGGTGTACCCACTTATAGTGCTGGGTGAACAGAGGCAGGCAAGCAGAGGGATGTATAAGAAATCATTGTTTCAATTGCCAAGCTGGGAGAGATCAACCATTTCATCACGTCAGCATTCTACACTGTATATGACATTCAACATGTAATGAACTAAAGATTATTATAGGATGAAAATGACATGGCTCAGTGGATAGACGCGCTGGCTAAGGGGGTGGAAATTCTAAGCAGGGCTTGGTGCTGAATTGGGCCGCCTCGTCGCTTCTTACCCTTTCAGCGACAGCACCTTCACGATTTTTATATACGCGTAATTATTTTCCAAATTAACAACACCTAAGCCTTGCTCCCCACCCCTTTCCCCCTCGGTGCCTTACCCGCCTGCTGCAATGCCAATTATCTGCTCCACTTGCAAAACAGTGGCGCCTCCCGTGTCTATATTAGAACAGAAACCACCTTTGTGAGAGGTGCTCTTCTGTCAAACTAGGGGTCGATAAAATCCTTGACCTATGTGAGCTTAACTTGAGCTAATCTCCGTGTGGTTTGTTCCGCTGTGTGGTACTCATTTGTATCCTGGCTACACAAGCAGCTCGGTGCACGTTTTAGGGAAAGTCAGTCACGGATGATTTGTTGCGAGTGGTTAATTTTCCTTTCACACCAAATCCTCATCTCTGGCAGCCTGTTCATAAAGCAAAAAGTGGTTATGGGCTCCCAGACAAAATGGCCTAATTATGTTACAAAGCAGTTTTATTATCACGATCATTATGCAGGGCTCTATATAATAACATTAATATTTAATATCCATACCATATACTTTTTCCTGAGAGTTCAATGCCAATGTTGAAGTGGTATCAAAGCCAAGATTTTTTTGCCGAAAATTACTATAGATGCTGACATTATTATCGTAAGAGTCAAAAGTAAAAAAAAACACGTACTTTCTCATGTGCACGTTTGAAGTAGATAACATTCTAAATAAGATCATAGTTTTATATACCAATCACATTATTTATATTATTGGACAGGGGTGTAATTTTAATCAAGCTGCATTGACATTCAGGTGTGTCTTTGAGAAAATCACCGTGCTGCAACCCGTTCCATTTAAACCCTATTTTCCTCTCAAGTGGCTTCACCCGTTCATATAAAATGCCTGGTCTCTATAATCAGCAAGGCAGAGGTTGCACCTGTTTGCTGAAATCCGACTCAATGGGGTGGTTGAGTAATTGCTTCCATATTCCATTTAACAGTTATTAATAATTTAACATTTTTTTAACCCTCTAGACACATGAGAATCCGACTGTCTTTGTGCCACAGGTTCTCAAAATTAAGTCCACGTGGCTCTCCATGATCTAGCTGGTCATTATAACCAAGTCAAATTGTTGCTACCGCCAGTTCACAAAGTAGCCTCATTCTTTAAATGAAAAGTAATCGTGTAGGCATCACTGCACTTACAATGGTTAATGGATAAGATAATTCATATTTTTATGAACTCAAACCAGTATCAGTGTTGTTTTACATATTATTACAGTATTAACAAATAATAATTTACAGTGCTTTGTTAATCAACTGATGGGCAGGCCTCACCAGACCGTGTCAGTCGTGGGGGTTGTTTGACCAAGCTTCACAGCGCTGGTCAATGCAGTTTTGTGAAGTGGGGGTCCAGGGACTGGTTTAAAAAAATCACTCGCCACTGATGTTCGGTCTGGAAGGTAATCTACCTTAAGTAGCTGGGTTATGACACACCCCCAGTCAACATCATTATTATTGATAACACCAATTCTGTTTATTTACTCTTTTGATTAACATATTTCCCACACTGCCATTGCAGTCAATAATTTAATTTAAAGACCATTACAATATACAATACACGTTAATCAAGTAGCACATTCACGTTAAATACAGATTCATCATCAATAGGCCACTAACAATACAAACATGAAACACTTAGAATGTTGTGCCTCTTTACACTTTAATTTACAGTTGATGCACACAAAGTCTTTCCGAGAAAAAGTAAATAATACGCAAAGTTTTAGACCTAATGGCGCTCATTCATCGCACATGAAGATGGGCAATTTGCGTGAAATGTTACCGATCATATATTTATCTTTTAAAACGGCGTTGTTAACAAATGTGTCGAGTATTTGTTATTTGTGCACCAATGAGAATGCAACATCACGAAATAGTTTAAGTCCTTTCATGGACGTTTAAGAAGATAAAAATTGGTGCCTGCAATCCACAAAGGCCCAAAGTAAGACCAGCCATCACAATAAGCACTGTAATATGTCGATAGCCTCGATAACATACCTCCCGTGGGGTTCAGTGCAGGTTCATGAATGCTCTTTCCAATGCACTTGATGTTAAGATTTATATTCTGTAACCTTTGAAAATATCTATCAGCTGGAAACTCCAAAGATGTTCTGAGCACTTTCCTTATCACTGTTTTGCCTATTTAACCGATTGGAACCAAAGACCAGGAGTATACTTTACAAAGGAAGTGGTGCTACATCATTACTCAAGTGAAAAGGTGCCCTAGAAGATTATTTTCAAGTAATTTCAAGACATGCAGTTAAAACAGATGGCCGTTAACAGAATCATGAGTGTTTCGTGTAAAGAGAGCATTTATAAGACAAATTGTTAATTTCCATCATTTCAATTAGGTGAGAGCACAGCGAGACTACTAGCCTGTGTTTTCACGGAGACTTGGGTTCCAAAAGCAAAAAATAATTAAAAGGCACAACACTTAAAGTTAAACATAAAGTGTGAAACACAATTCACACTTGCAAACGTCAGAGGCGAAAAAGTGAAGTGATAATGCTTAATGAAATGCAGCATGCTCCACGGTGGCGCGAGGCACATCGCGATTTGTTCTCAACGAGATCCGCACATAGCACGCAACGTGGAACGTGCGAGAAATCGCAGGGGCCTTCAAGAACACTCAACATTGTTCTACAGCCGTTTCTAATGATCTACCTACAAAACGTACCCCAATATCCCAAACATAACAAAACGCACTTGATAAAGAGCTTAGTCAAATACACTGTACAACACATTGTTGTTTAACGTAAAACAATAATTGCACTTTAAGCATAATAATCTGAAAGAACATCTTGAATTTTAAGATCAAGCAGAAGCTACATCGTCCAGATTATTAAATGAAGGCCCACTGGTGAGGCTCTGTCACGAGGGGTATAATCACAGTTATGAAATGCATTCACCCCTAATTCCTCCTCACCCCGAGCTATTCAGATAAGTCTAAGATTCAATAGTTTCCTTTGGCTTTACTGTACGTTTTGTTACTTCTCATTTTTCCATCTCATTGTGTACAGCTTTGTCCACTCAATTTGCCATTACGAAACATTTTACGTGCAATTAAGAAAGGCCATTGCCCAAAACGTAACCGAATGTTTTTATCTTAAGGCAGTGTTGTTGACAAGTGTGTTGAGGTTTTTAAATGTAACGTTAGTGTCTCAAATGCATTTCGTCAGCATAAATCATTAATAATTAATTATTATAAATTACATTTGATGCTTCTACCACGTGCATAATTATTGGTTTTAATCAACAATTTTACTCACCAATACATGATAAATCAATAACAACTAAATCCAACACACTGCAGCAGCGTCCTTACCGCAACCGAGCTGGGGATAGTGGCGTTGGAGGGAACATTCCTGGCTCAAATGAGTCAAAGTAAGCCAGAGACCAGGAGAAACAGCAGCAGGACAATCCAGTCACCAGTGGCAGGAGGAAAGGACAACATAGACCTGTAAAACAAAGTGTCATCAAATATAGGTTCAGGCCAAAGGGCATCTGAGACCTCATGACACTTCTCAGCTTTATTACACTGAAAAACACCTGCTTAAGTAGGTCTTTAAAAACACAATATAACTGATATTGCTGAAAACTCACCTGCAAACTACTCGATTGGAATGACAAAATGCAACATAGCTCCCTACTGAAAAAATACTTGGCAGGACCCTCCTGAAAGAGTGCTGAGACTCCAATGAAGCTTTACTGGGTAGACAGCTGTGATAAGAAATAATTAATGCTCATACAACTGCAGTAAAACTCGAGGGGACCCATTTATCTTTGCCAACACACCCATACAAATGACATACATATGATTCCATCAATTAAATATTCCAAGGTAAAATGCTTAATTATTAGCTGTACATTCACAAGAATACTATTCTATGCTGTATTGCAGAAGCAGGTGGTGAAAATATAATTGACACAGTGCAACCAAATCAAAAACTTACCCAAGATGCTTAGAATTACTGAAGAGCCCATGTTGTCTGTGTCTCCCGAATCAGCATCTATAAATGGATATAACTTAATACTTGGAAGCAATGCAATTCACATTTACAAACAAATGCCACCTGAAAACTAATTATACAGATTATGTGTACCTAAGGCACTGAAGATGCTTTGGGAATCAAAATGATGAAATAAAGATAATACGAGCGGTATGGAGTGCCTTTGGAAAGTTGAACATGAAAATGAAAAGCAGCATAGCAGTCCGTCTGAAGAAAGCATTCAAACAGCATGTAATGCTATCTTTGACAGATGGATCAGAAACATGGATACTGACAAATAAAATGGAACAAAAACTAAAAAGTGAACAATGATGCATTCTGTGACAAGAACAGAGATCAGGGGCATATATCGGTAAGTGCCTAGAATAAATCATTACGATCGCTTATAAACGTCAAATTTACTCGCGATATTAAAGCTCACATCAGCATCTACCTGCACTGGCAGAAACGAGCGATGCCCTGATCATGAGGGCGATGAGAGAGATGGTCACAAGGCAGGAGAAAATAGCGCTGTAGCGAGGAGCGCCGTACGAAGGGTGTAGCTCCGGAGAAATCTCCGGTTGCTCCTCGCCTGGCCCAGAGGACTTGTCAGACACCTCCAGCATCTCTCTCTCCAGCCTACGAGCGACCTTTCCTGCATCGATGCCTCCTGGGTTCTCCATCCCAATGAAAAACTGCACAATGCACGAACAGTCCATTCTCGATTATGTGAGGAAATGGGGGGGGGGGGGAGGGGCTGAAAATGACTTATTTGGGAATATAAATGGAAACATTTCCCCCTTCTGTGAAGGCTTGGTAGGAACCTCACGAAAATAGTCCTGAGACTCAGTGAGCCTTTGCTGGGTACTGTAAAAGCGTATTGTTTTACATGAGCCATGGACAGCTGCAGGTTCAAAGAAACATTATTCTACATTTACAACTTAGCTGTGAATAATTAAACACTCAATGATCAAGGAGATTGATAATTGGTGACCTGAGATACATCAAGATCCATTTAAGACCACAATATGTTTTAGCTTTTACATCTAATAAATGTAGACTAGATTTAACGATACATTAATACAGTATGAAGTAAATAAGGCTAAGTAAAAAAGGTTAATTGCACTTAAAATTTTATATTTAAATCTAATAGAACTTTACGAAAAGAAAGTGACGATAAGAAGTAGGGGTAACTGAGAAATAAGACGATACATTTTGCACTTTAGTAACAAATGGCTGTAATTAAGGTATTTCATTGCCAGTGAACATTAAGTGTTTCAGTATTTACTCACCTGGCTATGTACTTTAATGTCTAATAATTAATAAAAAATTGCATAAACATTTTACAACTCTTAATGTGTTCATGGGATCATATGCAAGTGAAAAAAATCAAGAAATGCACAAAAAAGGTGAAATTACACGAACACACAGATCGGAGCACAAACAGTAAGTTAGAGACATTAAATGGAGTTAAGTGGGCTTGAGAAGGATACATCTCAAGAAGGGATCGTGGCCTCGTCGTGGAATGGCAGCTAACAAAGATACCCAAAAAGATGACCACAGTGACATGGGAGCGATGGAACAACTGATGTTGCTTGAGCGAGGTGGGCTGTGGTAGGCCTGAACGATTAATCGATTTAAAATTGAAACAATGCGATTAGCAAATCGCAAAGGCTGCGATTTTTTGCGATTTATAAAGTCCTATTATTTATTGGAATTGTTTTTTTATAACTGTATTGAACTTAACAATTCTTCTATGTTTGCTTGTTCTATTTCAATTAAATAATTTCAATAAATACATGTTGGAAGCAATTAATGTCTCTTAAGTTCTCATCCTCGCATTATTATAGAGCAGTTCATATTTTTATAGTATCATGTGGTAATGCTCCATCACGTGTTTTAAATCTATTACACAGCGAATATTGAACTGAAGCTTGACTTAAAAAAGAATCCAATCGCAAATAAAATCTCAATGTCAGAAAAATCTCAATTCGATATTTCCCCCAAATCGTTGATCCCGAGACTGTTGGCATAACGACGAGACCACGAGGGAAGGCGATGGGGCTTGGAGGCTGTTGGCCAGCATAGAGATGGGCAAAGGGCTGATCACGTTGATGGATCACAACAGGCAGAGGGGGTGGGTCTGCTTGAGAAGATGTGGGCCAATTAACTCTCACGCACGATTCCATTTCTTTCACGCGTTATTTTTGGAAATGGGGCCCCTTTTGATCCGCACCAACACCTCGTACATTATAGCGGTTACGCAACCACTGCTCACAAAAGCTATCAAAATTACAAATAAGCAGCACCACGTGCAGCAACTCATTACAGTGCGGTGTTAATTGTGTAACAATTAGAACCCCCCCCCTCCCCCCTCTGCGGATTGTTAACAGGCGGTCGCAATTTGAGAATAGATTTTGGCACCCGGTGGTGATCCTCGCGACTCCCAGAGGCCCCACGTCGGGGACCCACCGTGACCCCATCAAGTGAGACGCGTGTGCCAATTGACACCCTCAATACAAACGTACAGCCCTCTTGTCGATCCACTGCTGGATGAGGGCCTCCCCACGTCTTGTGCGTCTCTTCGGTAGCTATTTGACCGCACTCCCGATAAGCACGTTTCGGTTGCGCACCCCGTGCGAAAGAAGTTCAACGCGCATACTTCACCACACCGGTCATTACTGGTTGAAGTCTGGGGCATTGATGCAAGCGGTGGGGTGGGGGCGATAGAAGTACCGTACAACATCGAATTGCATGGTGGTAAGCCCATCCAAGCGCTATCCAAGCATTCGGCTTGTACTGTGACATTGACGAGTCGATAACTATTCCACTGCTGGATGATGCCCGCCCACCACACGGAGTTTACACTAGGTGTATGTAGGCAAAGGTCCCCCCCGTGTAGCCTGTGACAGACTCTAGGGGCAAGCGGCTGTTAGCGAGCGCCTATTAAGGCCGGCGCTGTGGCACACGAGGGGGTGGGTGGCCAGCACCACCACCACGCCCGGCCGCCTTTGTCTCCCCGGTGGCGATGTTCACTACACACCGCACCAGGTACTCGTTTGAGGCCGAGTCGACCTACCGCACGGCATTGTATACGCGTACATACTCGCACACTTATTCCGAAAGGAAACTGCAAGTGTTGTTTTTATTTTATTTCCCGCGCTGCGCTTTCGGACGAACTCGGTTAACCAAATTTCGATTCCCGGACCCCGGCTAACATCAGTGGTAACCCCCCACCCCCCCTTGACCCCCACTTCATTGACCTCCAACCCCCAGTGAACTGACCAGCGTGGTGAAGTATGGTCAAACAAGCACCGTGTGTACCACACAAGCTTCGCGAGGCCTTGTGAATTATCTCGCCAAAACCCTCGACACGATTGACTCCAATCCAACACAACACACGCCTGGAACGACGAGCCATCGAGCACACCTGTTAACGATTACTCGCGGGGTTATCGCGAGCGAGCGAGCGAGGAGAAACCTCCCCAGCACGCAAGGCCGCAGGCGGAGCAGGCGCAGCCTCTTTCTATTAGCTCCACTGGGCCGGCACGGGGCCAGCGATGTGGGCCACTCGCCTCACCACCCCCACTACACGTCACGTCACCCCCACTATCACGTCACCCCACCACCACTACCACGTCACGTCACCCCCCACTAGCACGTCACGTCACCCCCCACTACCACGTCACCCCACACCCCCACTACCACGTCACGTCACCCCCACTAGCACGTCACCCCCCACCACCACTACCACGTCACGTCACCCCCCACCCCCACTTGCACGTCACGTCACCCCCACTATACACGTCACGTCACCCCCCACCCCCACTAGCACGTCACCCCACCCCCACTATCACGTCACCCCCCACCCCCACTACCACGTCACCCCACCCCCACTACCACTACCACGTCACCCCCCCCACTACCACTACCACCCCCCCCACCACTACCACGTCACCCCCCACCCCCACTACCACGTCACCCCCCACCCCCACTACCACGTCACCCCAACCCCCACTACCACGTCACCCCCCACTACCACGTCACCCCCCACTACCACGTCACCCCACCCCCACTACCACGTCACCCCCCACCCCCACTACCACGTCACCCCACCCCCACTACCACTACCCCCCCCACTAGCACGTCACACCCCCCACTACCACTACCACGTCACCCCCCACCCCCACTACCACGTCACCCCACCCCCACTACCACTACCACGTCACACCCCCACTACCACTACCACGTCACCCCCCACTACCACGTCACCCCACCCCCACTACCACGTCACCCCCTCCACTACCACGTTACCACCCCACCCCACGTCACCCCCTCCACTACCACTATCACGTCACCCCACCCCCACTACCACGTCACCCCACCCCCACTACACGTCACCCCCCCTACTACCACGTCACCCCACTACCACGTCACCCACCCCCACGTCACCCCCCCCACTACTACGTCACCCCCCCACCCCCACGTCACCCCCCACCCCCACGTCACCCCACCCCCACTACACGTCACCCCACCCCCACTACCACGTCACCTCACTACCACTACTACGTCACCACTACCCCCCACCTGCCCCACCACCACTCCCACCACGATTTTGCTCCTCTAATCCGCGGTGAGATTGGGGGGGCACCCAATATTACTTATCCTATTATCCGAGATTTTACTCCTCTTATCCGCGATGAGATGCGGCGACCTAACATTGCGAAATTGTCATTCGGAGACTCCAGTTATCCATGAACAAAAATCGCTCGTGTTAGGAAGCACTAATATTGGTAAAATGGCGGAGAATGCACAATGTCGTGTTCTTGCTTTTGCTGATGAGCCATGGCAATCATCACTTCACGATGCAAGCCGTGTTGTCTGTTTCTTGGAGATTTGTTGACAGATGATGTTCAGAAAAGGTTTGCTGGAGGCACTGGGTTATTGTTCGCACTACAGTATAACCAATTTCGCACAAACATGGCCCTTGCGTCATCTGCTGGGAGGCTTTTGTGTTTTTAAGGTGCATGGGGATTGGGTTATTGGGTCGATTCATGCTCGAGTTTCTTTTGGAAAGCAGTGGGCAGTAAATGTGAGTGCTGGCGAGATTACTAAAGCAGCAATTTTCTTCACGTCTACCCAGAGTGTAGTCGTAAAGATGTTCGAAAAGAAACACATTTGACCCACAATACACTCATACCATACTCTTTGGTTCTATTCGGTAAAGTCACGTAAAAAAACAACAAAAAATAAAAATTCACGACGTTTCGGCCACAACACAAGTGGCCTTCATCAGGTGAAGGGACCAGACTGTCTAGAGGTCAGCGCTGGAGTGAACACAGCCAAGCTCAGACCGCGACCTTTAAGCTGTGAGAGGAAGCAGAGCGCCTTGACAAAGGAATTAGCATAAAAATTAGCATTTAATTGGCGGACTCAGCATGATGAACGATGTAGAGGGGGGGAGCATGTGCAGACCGGCGAGGGGGGGAGGGGGAGTTTACATATTGATGGTGTGAAAAGGGAATTTAAGCTGCTGCGAAAGTTTGGGATACCACTACTTGAAAAAATATACTGTACCATTGAAAATTAGTTTAATGTTTGGTTTGATTAAGAACATCTTTCCAATGGTTGCTTAATTTGAAACCATCCTCTCGGTTGAAATTGTCTGTGTTTGTAAATCTGAATTGCCTCGTGAACAAATCTCTGATAAAAAACAACCCGTGGGTTTGCAAAGAACCTTGGTATCAGAGAAAATTATATCGTGATCACCCAGTGTTGTAACAGTGATCAGCTACGGCAGAATAATTCGTTCTGCCGTGTTTCAAATCTGATTTGTGCTCGCGAATTCGGTCAGAGACATGTCGTTTCGTCTCCCCGATATAGCAGTCACCACAGGGGCAGATCAATTTGTAAACTCCGGGGTACTGTAAGTCAGGAATGACATCCTTCACGGAAGGGATCAGGTCACGGATTTTGTGTACTGTATTGAACCGGACCAGGATCTTGTGTTTGTTTCGAATTTTGGAGATCTTTTTAGTAACGCCTGCTATATATGGTAGTGTGATGGTTTTGATCGGAGTATCAAGTGGTTGTTTCTGTATGGAGGGAGAAACAGCTTGGCAGATGTTACGGTCAGAGTATCCATTCCTTTTTAGGGCCAGATGTACATGTTTTAATTCATTGGTCAGGTGGTGTTGGTCCGAAATGCAATGAGCCCTGTGGTATAACGTTTTGATGAGATAATTATTTTGCGTTGGGTGGTGGTGGGAATCAGGTTTCAAGTAGGAATCTGTGTGGGTGGGTTTCCTGTAGACAGAATGTCCCAATGAGCCATCAGGTCTCCTCTCAAACAGAACATCCAAGAATGGCAGCTTTCCATCTTTCTCCACTTCCATGGTGAATTTGATGGCGGAGTGTCTGGAATTAATGTGGTCTAGGAAAAGGTTCAAAGCCGGGAGGCCATGTGGCCAAATGACGAAAGTGTCGTCTACATATCTCTTCCACAGGGAAGGTCTGAGGGTGGAAGTCTGGATGGCGTCTGATTCAAATTTCTCCATGAAAATATTGGCTATCACTGGTGACAAGGGGGATCCCATGGGGGTACCCTCATTTTGTTTGTAGAAGTAGCCATTCCAAGTAAAGTAGGTATTGTTGAGGCAGTGCCTAACCAATGCAGGTGTATCGGGGTCTAGTCCATGTTGCACTAAATTTTCAATTATTTCAATGGTATCAGGTACTGGGACCTTGGTGAACAAAGAGACCACATCGAAGCTGACAAGGATATCGTCAGGGGACAGTACAACGTCTTTGACCATAGAGACCAATTGGGCTGAGTTAAGTACTGCTGAGGCGGTCTTGCCAGTGAAAGGCAGCAAGGTATGACAGAAAACGGGCTAGTCTATAGGTAGGGGAGTTGATCGTGGACACGATGGGTCGTAGTGGGGTGCCTTCTTTATGAATCTTGGAAGACCATAGAATCTAGGGGGTCTTGCAGCAGAAGGTTTTAGGGAGGGACGTTTAGTTGGGTCGATTAGGGAGGTCGAACTTGTGATGATGTTGTTGGTTTTTATCGCTAGGCTATTGGGTCATTTTTCATTTTTGAGTAACTTCCATCGTTGAGCAGATTCTGGATTTTGTTGTTGTATGAATCTTTATCCATAATTACAGTAGCTACTGTAATTGTTTTTTGTTTGCATTCTGACCACAAGTATTGTGGTTAATGCAGACATGATTCCTTGTAAAAGATTTCAGTTTGGTGTTTTAACATCCTAACACCTGTTTTGCTGCCAGAAAAAAGGGGAAAACTTATTATCATATTTTGGTACTGGCAAAGGAGGTCCCATGATGATACTCAAATGCAATGCACAACTAAAGAAAGTTATATCAAACAAGACATCGCATGAAATAGGGCACAAAAGAGCTGTTTATTTCATGGCGACAGCAGAAACGCAAAGAGAACCCAGGCCAGCTCGTCACAAGTTTGAGTTACTGCATCACACATAACTTTCCAAACAGTGGTCAAAAACTACAGCAATTTTTATGACTTTTGAGTTAGTTCCGCAAGAACGACGCGCTGCAATGGCCTGGGCACCGTAACTCAGGAGCAACCTTGAAAATAATAGTCATAAAATACACATGCAGATGTCTCTGCATTTTTGCCGTTTCACTAAAAGCTCCAACTAGAGAGAAAGATAGGTGTTGCAAAAGTGCAAGGACAAGCAGTCGTTCGGAATGGTACGCAAAGTGGCACGTCCGTTTTTTTTTTCTATCACTCACTGTTAGCGCTAGAATCTCCTGTGAGTTACACGCACAACTTCCCCGTGTACAGGAAAATGCCAGTCTTACCTAATTGCACAAGTGACAAAAGGAAAAGAGATACACATTTCCAAACTTAGCCTTCGTCACTCACCTACTGCATTTTTCATAAGTAAATAAGGTTTAGATATTTTTTACATTTAAAACATGAATTTTACCTATTTTTGCCGCAACTGCGTTGATTTACAAATTCTCCATATTTTCAATAGCTGGCTTTTTACTGTCAATAAAATGGTACAGAGGCCAACGTCTATGACCACTACTGATGGGAGTGTCTGTACTTAAATAATTTTTAGAAGTTAAACATCAAACAGAATACTAAAAAAATGTAACAGTCTTAACTTTTTTGTTGTTGCTACACTTAAAAAATGACGAAAGCAAAAAGTAAGAGCATTTACAAAGCCTTATTATACAGTTCATATTCGTAGTTTTTGTTTTACTTAAGAGAGGTTGTTGGCTATCACTTTAGCATCCTAACTACAGCGTGTAAGCTATCGTAGCGCAACACTGACAATACAGTATTTACAGCAACGGCTGCTCTGCGAACAGAAAATGTTCACAACACGGTGCCAAATCTCGAGACATGGCACAGGGCGAGCCAAAGCAAAGCAATGGTCAAGTTGCGAAATTAGGGCCCCCCCCCCCCCTTTAGCTCCACCCAGGCCCATGGTTTAATGATGTTGGGTCCTTTATTAACCACATCCTGACAAAGCGAACCCACTTTTGTGTGGACATGCTCTCCAAACACACTTTTACCCCTTTAGCTCTGTTGGGGATAAAGGGCCGGGAAAAGTTTTGACGGTTAAAAATAGAGGAACTGAAATAAGCGATAACTTTTAAAATGTAATTAAATGCCAGAGCCAGTAACATGTGGCCTCGGAAAGGTTAATCACAGATGCCCTTAGCTTTAAATGGTAATATAAAAAGGCATTAAGATTTCTATTACTTGCTTATCTTGTGCTCCAATAGTGATTAATGACCAGTAAACGTTAACCCTGTCAATTACTGGATTGACCAAATATTCATCTACACATTTTAAAGATCATTTTACATTTGTCGGGGGGGTTTTAAAAAAGAATTCCAGTACGTCAACGCAACAATGTTAGACATAATAATCCTAACAATGTTACAAAAGAAATGACCATTCAAAAAAAGTCTCATATATGATCATTACTGAGAAGGTGTGGTTGCATAAATAGCATCGTATAAGCTACGTAACAATTAAGACAACATCGGTCAAGACCAGCTAATGCGTACATAGTTACAAACATCTGCGTTGTGCACCGGCTTTTACATTTACTTTGTAAATATGTAATATTGCATTTTTTTAACACCTATGGTCGATATCTAAAAACGAGAAAGTTTATGGGTAATGTATTTGAGTTCATCCTGTCCCTTTATGAAAAGTGTGTTGAAAGTGTGAATAGGCTGCAAATGTCTGGACTGCACTGTCTCTCGTTGCGTTGTTTGCGAGTTGGTGTAGTGCCCATTTCCTCCTGGTCCCATCGTGTGAATTCCCATTCCTATCCCATGCCATGTTTTGGTAGATCAGTTGACTGTTAATTTGGCTGCTGAGTACATCTTTGATTTAAACTGATTTTGTGATTCTGGGCTTTTAAGTGCACGATAATATAAGACTCAATTCGTATGTGTCTCAAAAAATATTGTTTTTACCAATTCCTCTCGATAAAAGGAAACGGATTCAGCATTAACGTTCCTTGGTTTACTAGCACCTAGAATCATGTATATTTACAAAGTTTTAAGTTGTTATTTTGAACATTTTGAATTTCCAACTTCACTGTAACGTGTCTGCACTCCCATCAGACAGTCTTACAACATGACAGATTCATTCACGTAGTATGCACATACCCAATGCTTAGAAGCATGCCATGATGCCCATTTTAATAGCACAATTTTTCAGTCACAACCCAGTTTAGACTTGACACAATTTCATTTTTGTTCTCCTTAAAATTTCTCCCCAAAAGGATACGACTTAATATTAGGCACTTTATGTTCCTGTTATGGTAACAATGACAAGTACAGTACAAGTTACCTGATTCAATTATACACCAGAAAATACAGAAGTGATTTAAAAGTAAATCAAACGTCATTAAAGAAAGCTCATTAGAGTACGAACATGAATTAAACCACTTAGGCCTCCAGTAAACTGCATCACTGTAATTTTCAATGATTAGGTCTGCGGTGTTTTTTAAAAAAAAGTTCGAGAAAAAACAAAGCTTGTGGCCATTAAGAATCTGGTTCAACATTATATTGTTTTAGTGCCGTCTCCCACCCAAATCTCGAGAGTGCAGGAATTGATATCAGTCACCACTATAATGTACGGCAGCTGTTGTGTCTACAGCACATGCGGTGCTCAAGCAAAGCATCCTGCCACCGGGAGAGAGAGAGAGGGGGGGGTGGTGCCGGCGGCGTTCAGGGCAGGACGTGAGCGGCGCAAGAGGCGCGTTCGGTTCACAGCGCGATCTCGCCGCTGTTGGCCCAGCGGCCGCTCTGCTCATCGTAGCGCCGTCTCACGCTCCGGCGGACAGCGTCTGCGCGCCGGTACGGCTGGTTTCTCAGATCTGCGCACACAGAGCAGGAGTGTGTGTGGTCAGGGCGTGGGGCGGCGGGTATGGGAGACACGGTTAAAGAACACACTGAGTCAAACCGAGCGGCAAAGCAATACGCGTCTACACTGCATCCTGTAACTTTGCTCATCAGATCCATGGTATCCGAAGCCGTCCTATAAGTTTATACCTGGCGAGCCTATTTTACATTGCTCTTATTCTGAGCATATGTTTTGTCTGCATGCCAGCATACTGGATTTCAAGACTGTATGCAGAAATGCAATACTTTTTTTGAGAAATGCAATTTAACTTTACATGCACGATTTCATAACAGCAACGTATACAAAACAGCAATAATTAAAGGCAGAAAAAACCAATGGTGTCAACATGTTGCCTTCTCAATCCTGCATATATAGTTTAACTCCTGAATTACATTCACCCTCACATAAACAATCTATAAACATACGTGGTCAAGAAATGTAGCCAAACATTCTACGGTAAATAAAGCCAAGGAGCATGTAAGCAGGGCATCATTTCAAACGTGAATTAGAAGGTTAACTTTGTTAAAAACTGTACTAACAAATGCTCATCTGCCCTTTGCTAAGGCACGGACGAGGCAGATGTTTGCAGAAGCGGCAAGCAGGATTGAAAGCATTTGCTGTGGGGTTCTTCACCAGCAGTATTTTTCTGCAACAAGCTTTGATCTTACCCTCAATCGTCTTTTACCGTAGGTACAATTATTCCTCAGAGCTAGCAAATAAAATGAGAAGGAAAAAAAATACACGAACGCTTTTGAGAAGGATCTCCAGGACACCCAAAAAGAGATGATCGTTAGATGGGTAGAGGAAACTCTCATTAACTGCCGATTGCGAAAATTTTTAAGAGTTCTTTGTATGTCCTCCTCTGTTACATATCTTGTATAATGTTGAGTAAAAAAACGACTTGATAGTAGACTGTAGAAGCAGTTTCCACTCTAGAAGGCATGTCCACTAGAGTCTAAGTTTAGCATGACACGAAGTCTATCTATTGCAGCTGTTTGCCCACTCACATACACACTTTTGTGGTAAATGTATTTGCTTTATGAGCAGAAAACAAAGCATAATGGCCACCTTTAGAGTTTGCTCGTGATTTACAGAAAGCAGTGTGAAAGGAATAGTTAATGGTCAAAATGGTGTGGATTTGAAGTCATGATCAGCCATGATCAATGCACTGCTGGATGAAGGCCTTCCCAGGCCGTTGCCATCTCCGAGTCCTGTGATATAACATGAGCTGGTTTCATCGCTCCGTCTCCGCTTGTTCCCTCCTTTGGCTGCCACTTCATCATTAGTCTTGACCACTGGCCATTAGCATGTTTAGCAATGTTTTCAGCTCAAGGCCAATTACTTTTATGAATGATCAACACTGTACTTTAATTCATTTTCTAACTCTTTGGTTATTTCGGTAACGTATTAATTCCTGCAGCCACGAAAGCTTCGAATCGAGATTGAACCGCCTCTACGGGGAGGATTTCCACACAACTCAGACATAACTTCAACCGAGAAGATGGATGCAAAATTTAGAAATCTTTGGAATGACGTGATCAACCAAAAGTGTTAACTGTTGTGTAAGCCTACTCTCTGAGTTGCATTACATTTCTACATTTTGTTAAGTTTGATATCTAAGCTTCCTTTTCCTTTTTTCTCTCACCTAAGCCCTCTTTGAATTTCACCCCCACCCTCTCGCCCGTTACGGCCTCCCCTCCCTCCCCCCTCTCGGATGTATATAATGCCTCGTCACAACGGCGTGCTTCTCTCTCTCTCACCTGAAGACGATTGCTTGTGTTGCCATCGAAACGTCGTGATCTATTATTTATTTTCCTATCTACGTGACTTTACCGAAAGAACCAAAGAGTATGAATTCCTGAAGTCACGAAAACTTCAAATCAAGATTCCATTTTCTAAGTCAATGTCTATGTTTCTGATACATGCCACAGCAGGTAATATGCACTCATTAAAGCATACTTCTGTAGGCACATAGTTCAACTTTCTAAACCTGTTCATGTCTGCCTCGTAATTTCATAATTTGATCAAGATATTTCCAGTTGTTTGCCAAACTTTTTGTATCGGACTTTTACTCAAATGTATCTTTATCCCAACTTTCCAGCATTCTTTATTAAATTCTCCGAGCATTTTGTGGGTTTTTTTTACATTATAAAGACTGAACATCCCCAATGAGGCAGGGACCAGTTGTTGGAAATAAAGTAGCATTCCTATTCACTGAATTGTTACTCAGAAATTAAATACCTCGATTCTGGAACACCTCGATCATTATAATAATTAAAGAGGGGAGATAAAAGTTACTTGAAAAGTTATGGACCCATTTGACATTTATCATGTTTATGAAGATCATTGGTAACAGAATAATACAAAATTTAGAGGCCATCGAACCACACGATCAAGCATGGTTCAGGAAAGGTTTTCTGCCATATATACCATACTGCAAATAATATTCTGCAAAAAAAATACGAATTTAACTTAGCACTGCGCCGAGCGTTTACAATGTAGCCGACACAAATAATTAATGGATACTGATGCAGTCATTCAAGTTATAATAAAACCAAGCCTTGAAAAAAGGCAAATGTTTATGAATAATCATGAAAATTGACGTGGAGAAAATACTAAAATACATATATCTGGCTTGTTATGCATGGTAATGTGCATGTATGTCACAACATGCTATGTTGCATAATAATTGCAAATGAATAGCAAACATTCACTTTGTTTACTATATTACAGTATATACTGTATCTAATTTCAAATGAGAATAATGTAAATATATAATTTTATATAAAATCTGTTCGGATAGCACAATACATTTTCAGATGGTGACAGTTTTGGGAGACCTTCAACCAGCTTTGAAAATGATCTCAAGCAATACTGCTTGAGGTCATTATGGTAAATGTATTGCTACTGAAAAATAATATAATGGCGAATTAAAGCGAGCACAGATAACAAATTGTGTCTAGATAAGGCCTGTTATTACAGGGTTTGATATTCTTGCATAAACAGGTCCTTGCTTGGAACACTACAGGTGACTGTCAGTGCCTCTCTGAACTAGATCAGGAATGTGGCAATAGATGGCAGCAGATGCACACATACTGTGTAGAGAAAATGCAATCCATGTAATATTTAGGTCAAATACATTAAAGTAATAATAAGGCAAATATATAAATTGGTGATATATTTAGGCCATAGGTATGAAATACATTTACCACCATGCACTCAAAGTGTTGTGAAATGCTTGAACTCTTTAACAATAAATAATAATGCAATTTATAATGCACAATATTTCACAGACATAAATGACCATGACCCTGAGGAGCACGGAGCCAAGCTCAGTGTCACTCGACAGCCATGCGAGAGAGTTAGGGCCTTTATGTGTCTCTTCGCAGTGGGTGTAGATTGAATGCTGCTGGAAATGTGCAGCAGGATGGCATACATTGTTTAAAGTATGTAATATAATCACGCCCTAAAACCCTTGATGAGTATGGAAATTATTTATAAGGTTTGTTTTTTTGCGTACATTTGTTGTTAAAAAGGTAACCTGCAAACATTCCTTGATATGTTTTACATGTAACATTTGGTAAGCTAAAATAGCAAGTACTGGTAAATTAATCTATATTTAAAAGCTCTCTCTCTGTGTTAAGGCAACATGATGGAACAACAGCAAAAGCAAAAACAGTTAAGTTGGCATGGCTAAACACAATTATTTTAAAGATGTATACTCTGAATATTCATGGAGACATTGTGTTGTTTTCATGAAGTGTGGTGTAAAGCAGGACAGAAAAAGTGCAGATGAAGATACATAAAATAATAATAGTAGTTTAACACAGCCAGTAGAATTCGCTGCCACAACATTCAACATTATTTGTATGACTTCTATCCAAAACAGTGATGCAGTACATACAAACTGTAAAAGAGCATTAGAACTCCAGTCATGAGCGTAGACATTGGGTGAGCATTGTGGCTAGCCAAATTGGCAGGAAGTACAACGTCACATCTTGTATGATGAGGCTTTCTATGTCATCCAACTTTTCCAGTATTGAGTGGAAAACCGGAGGAAATCATATTATACCCAGCTGTCCATACTGATTAAGTGTAGAACAAAGGTGCCTTGTTATTCAGCAGATTCCCTCTGATTGGGAAAATAGCAATAAATAGTTACTCATAACTATCCCTGCAACGATTTACTACAGATTCATTGAATTGCCACGATTCAGGGTCATTTTATTTAAACATGTATTCTTAAAATATATATACTTTGTAGTGGCATACTATAGCGCCTCTAGTGGTTGCAGGGGTCACACGAACAAATTATCGAAAATAATCGAATCTCAAGCGCACAATTCAATTAATGCATCGTGTAAAAAAAAAGCTATTTTAACTGATGCATAATTTCACCCCTATTAATAACATTAATATATTCTCGAGAAAACGAACACTAAATTAAGAGTCAGCATACAGCTCGGCTCAGCAATGCTGATATATTTTCATTAAAAGACCTTGCCAGCAGTTGTTTTTAATCACATCGATATTTAAACATATCTCAGTGTTATATTGTATTCGGGTAGCAGTCACAATCGCTTTCTAGCCCCGAAGGTGTGATGTCAATATAATACAAATTGCATATCTACTGCCACTGTCACGTTTGTGAAGTTTAATAAAATATGGAGTCTTATCATCTGAATCATAATCTTTCTTTTTAAATTGCTGCGAGGCCAAATGCCTTTTAAATCTGTTTTTAATAATATCAGCGGCAGAATGGAAGTTAATGGTTGTGCAAGATATTGTAAATTATGTGGATAACCGGAGTTCTAATATCCATATACTGTTTATAGTGTGCGAGTTATTCGAAGGGTAAGATCCATGCAAGCAATATCAAATTAATGAAATGAAACATCACAAATCCTTCCACAGTGATGGGCACAGGATAGCTTGCGTCAAACATATGCAATATGACCCTGTTCCAACAACAGTTATGAGGAGGTTAGTACTAAAGATGCAAAAAAGCCGATAGTTAATAAGCAAAATAGGAATACAAACGTCGGAGGGCCACACTCAGCGAGCAAAGAATACAGGGCACACTGCGCGAGCAGGGAACACAGGGTACACCCAGCGTGCAGCACGACACCAGGAAGACATAGGCAGTCACAGCTTTCGGGTTGTTCGGCCCGATGTCCGACATTTCGCTGAACATGCTGGTTTGTCGATCGCAACTTCAGACATCGTGCCCAACAGCAACGCACGGTGTTTACTGGTTGTACGTGTTATTCGGCACGATGTTCGACGTTCCGCTCCATCGTGCCCAACAGCATGCGGCACAAGCCGAAAACGCATCGGAGAGCGATACAGCACAACGGCAAAAAACCTATGCAGTTAGAATGTTGCATCTATCAGGCATTAGCAAGGAAGCAGAGCAGAGAGTTTGCGGTGTGCAATGGAGGTGATGAGGAGGTGAAGGAGGGTGGCTGGGGGATGGGGGGAGGCATGGGGGCAGTGTGGGGGGGGGGGGGGGTCTAAGACCTTGTTAAAAGCTGGGAAAGGGTGTCCTAAAGCAGTTTTAGGCGTGGGACTCCTCGCTCGCAGATGTGTTCTCGCAGAAGAGGCGCGAGCAGCGCTTAGCCGACCGGGCAGTAAAGGGGACGCTCTTCAGCACTGTGCGGTGGGGCATTCGGGGGAGGAAGGGAAGGAGGGGAGGGGGCGGGAGGGGAGGGGGAGGGAGGGGATGGGGAGGGATGTGGGGAGGGATGGGGAGTGCACAAATACACGTTACCAACCAGGGGAGGGAGGGGTTAGGGCGAGAGGGCGTGAGAGTGGGGTGAGTGGGAAGGAGGGCTTAAGATTTCGCTATGAGTTAATGCATTGCTGGCAAAACGTCTCCTAAATAATTCAGCGGGTTATAAAAGTTAATTGTAAGAAATGTACATGACTAATAGTTAAAAAGAACAGCACAGATGGCATACGGTAAGTCTTGGTTTACATTTTCATCATTATGTATTTTCATTTCAACATTTAATTCGGCATTAGAATGACATTTCATTCAGTACGTGTTTTACAAACTAGATGATAATGTTCATAAGCATAGTGCTGGCTCAACAGGCCTTACTATAAAATGCTATTGCAGAATAGCGCAACAGACTAGAACCTGGGTGCCAAATGAGTTGCTGGAGTCTAAGCAACAACATCACCATACATAAAGTTTCGTGTAGTATCCTGCTATTATTTTTTTCTTTCATGAAGTTGTACCAATACGCGACACCTCGCATTCATAAAAACTGACACTGTCGTAGCAAACCCAAGACATACCGCACGCACTGGTAATGGAATTACTGCATTTCGATGTTGTTTATTCTAACAGCGCTGCAGAAAATATGTTAATAATTACACCACATGACAAATTATGCACACGCAGTACAGATGGCGGGCAAACACTGAATGACACACAGCTGTGACATTTATGAAAGGCATCAACTTGGTCTGCACAATCATAAAGTAACTAGGCAACTCCACAGTGAGCCTGGTGATGGGGAGGTAGATGGCTGGAAAAGCAATACCTGTGATGATGTCCTCAATGGCTCCATCTTTGCCCTCGTAAACCATTCGCTCCTTCACCTGCTTCTTCTTCAGCTCGGCTATCAGCTCCTGCTGTTGACGCCGGTTACGGTGCGATGGAGACAGCTGCGGTGGTGATATTTGAAGGCAGATGGGTACAGCGCACGATCACGTGCAAACACACACACACAGAAAGACGCAAAATCCATTTGTAAATGTAAACACTCGTACATGGGAACGTGTGGTCGTGTATGGAAACAAAATTGCACAATTTAACCAAACACCTTAATTGCCACTCAAATCACACTGCTGGTAAAACATCGACATTAGCACAAAACTGCCACTTACAACTTCTTTTATCCTTGCCTTCCTGTGCTCTTTTTGAATACGTCTATTCAAAGAGGTTCCATTTAGGGTACATCAAGCCCCCACCGAGTGCTTTATGCCAAATATTGAAAATACCTTTTGAGCCGCCAGCAACGCTGCGGCTTCCTCCTCCTGCTTTTCCTTGAGGGCCTCCTCCTGCCTTCGCTTCATCTCATTATCAAGCTCGGCTTGCTGCGGGAGAAGAGAAGCAAGCAACGGAGGCACTTGACACCCACTGTGCCTATTACCATTGCACCCCGGCTTGGTACGAGGCCCTGGCACAAAACTCACCACTTTACAACACAGTCGCTTTAGCCCCCCCCCTCCCCCACCACGCAATTGCGTCCATAAATGTTTTAACGGTGTTATGTTAAAAACACGCACATAACGCCCCCAATTCTAAGGATTACACAACTTTCTGGGAAACAAGCACTGCGAGAAAAGTACAGGATAGAAATATGCAATGAAATGTCAAACATAGCGTGCGTGACGTCTGAGATTAAGAAATCGTAATTCGGTTCGAAAGTTCTTCTTAAATAATGAATAAAAATAAATAATGCAAAAAAACATATCTCACCTTGTACGCCTTCACAAATCTTACTAAGAGTGGGAAGAACACAGACGGGGGAGTCGTCTTGGGGTTTTCCCCAAAGTACTGCACCACGGTGTTGTACGCCTCCTGAATTAGTTAAAGATATGAGCATAAAAAGAATAGTCACATAGTTCCCACGATGCACTCTTAAACAATTAATTCATGAAACAACACATTTAAAATGTTGGGCCTTGTGACGCATTGCTCATTGACACTCAAATTATGATTTACAGACACACAAAATACGGCATTTATTACTAGACGGGAATAACAAGTGTCCATTTGGTTCGTACGTGTGGCGTAATTTTTATATCTCTGGGGCAAAAAAAATCCTCGTATTCCAGGACTGGGTCTCAACATAAGGAGCAGCTGCTATGGCCTCCATCACGCCACACAAAGATCTGCGTTGCAAAAGGATCCAGAAGCTGCAAAAAAAAATCTGCCAGCAGGGGGCCACAGGCACCATCATTGCTGTCATATCCTGGCTGGGGTGACCATCGCTAATTTAGTGAGCATTTATGATTTTAGCCATAGTCTAATCGACAATCTGTGGCAGTTTATCCAAGTCTTGGTCTGTGAATTTCATAGAATAATTCTCTTAGTATCGTCAACTAAAGTAGATAAACATTTAGTCCATTCATCGTAATTAAATATCGGGCACGGACTTTTTACCCCCCTTATATCCGGTCAGCCAATCAGTGTACTATCTTAATCTTTTGATATACATATAGAGCGTCAATTACCATGTTTAGTCTTCTTCAGTCACTGTGGTCTCGAACAGCGTTATTTAATGATCTTAGCCTGTCCTCATTTAGACTCGTTCAATTCATCTCGTCAAGTCACGCTTTTGGTCATTGTAAACAAAATAAACACTTTGGTTGACAAACATTTGAGTCACAAATTGCACAATCAACACTGGTGGTGATGGCAGTAGCGTCGTCAGTGGCACCTGCGCAGTCTTGGTGTCGCTGAGCAGCCTTTCCAGCCGGGCCTCGCTGGGCGCCAGGAACTCACGCAGAAGGGTGTTGCTCTCGTGCATGCTGAACTCGCGCTTGGTCAGGTCCATGCCGCGCTGCAGCTCCCGCACGTCCTGCAGGACGTTCTCCATCGACACTGCGTCAGAGCAAGGCGCCAAGCAGTACAACGTCTGCATCAATCACTCTCAAAAAATGACGTATGGCTCAAGGTGCAATGAGCTTTCAATGCCGATAAAAAAAATAGCCATCACATCCCCTTGTCCATAATATTTTAAGAATGTTTGCAGCAACACAACAATTGGCATTGGTTATTGATATCAGGATACATACATCGGTAACGCTCGATCTGCAGGTCGCATACTGGCAAAGTGTGGGTTACTCCCACCTCTTCCGAGATGTTTGTCCAGTGTGGAAGAGTAGGCCAAATACCTTTCAGAGAGGCTTTCTAGAGCTGCTTCTACCACCAGCAGTGGCATTATTAATCAGAGCTGCACCTTTACCTTTGCATTGGTACTGCAATGAATGTGTCCGGTGCAAGGACAGTGCAATGTATTGTCAGACTATTGAACGTACCAATCTACTCAAATAGGTTAGGTGTTATAGGTCACTTGTCGTTCTAATGCCTTATTTTTCATCTGGGATACACATCTCATTTGGGGGTCAACTGAATGTCCTGTTAGAGGGTATTTCTTTCTGTGAAGTCATATACACTACAGGACAACACTTTGAAGGTCATTGTTACACAGTGTGTATTGCCCCAGGCCAATGCTTCAATTTGGGAAACAAATGAATGTGCCACAGTGCAAGGTTGAAGCGGTAAGATGGATTGCATAACTCCTCTGAGCTTAACAAATGTAGTGAGTGGACCATGGTACATTTTATGCTTCATCTTTTTTTAAATATTTTGCCCAATTTTACACCAATTGTGCTCTTGACGTCATCGGATGGAGTAACCATTCGGAACTCTTACAGATGAGTGCATCGCCACATGTCTAAGATAATGGCTGACGGAAGGAGATATTACGGAACTACTTCTGGGATCCCTTGAAGTGACATTCATAGTCACTAAGTCCGGGGGCGCACTCTCCAACATGTCCTGCTACAGAGAAATGCTTCACATGGCAGTCCAACAGATATTTGTTTTTAAATCTAGCACTTGGATTTATGTAAATGAAGTGCAAAACGAAATAGATATGTTTTATGTGCAGTCATTGTTGACTGGATTGAGACCATGCACTCACCACACATGAGAACCAGGTTTAATCATGGGGTGGCTACCTGGATGCGAACCCATAACTTTCAGCGGCGCTGGCTTAGTGACTGCACCCAGTCAGCTCAATCGAGATAATTTTAAATAATCGCTTCTCTGAAGATTGTGTAGCACGCATGAAAACGGAGCGCGTACCTGCGGCAGCTTTCTCGATGTAGCGCAGCTCATTGTAGAAAGTGACCAGGTCTGGGTACTTGTGCTGCACGATGTTGGAAATGTAGTGCAGCAAGGTCAGTTTCCTGTCAGTTGATTTCGTCTCGATCAGCTGCAAGAGAAGGGACGACGGGCATCCAAGAGAAAGTGCAACATTGTGAATAATGCATGACACGTATTTTTTAAAATATATATCAAGGTTTCTGAACACAGGCATGAAGGCCCAAAATACCAAGCAGCCAGCAACAAACAGCAGTTATAGGATTCTTTTCTTTTTAGCCAGTGTGAAAATAAAAAGTGCACAGTCTTACCAGATCCAAGCTCTGGAGCTTAAAGCCATACACAGCACCTCTCTTGCTGCTGTTCATGTAGTTTCCAAAGGCCAAGATTATCTGTGATTTGGCAGAGGATAACAGTGCAGTACCAATGACAAAAGGTTTCTGAACCAATATGAAGCTGGAAGCAAAACCAATACAAGCTGTAATAAATCAGTGGTGCCTTATTACAAACGATGGCCAATTTGTTTTTACAATGAGACAATAAAGCTGAATAAACATTGAATTACTTTGAACACATTTTTATGTTTCATGTTATTATATCTTGCAGCCTGTGTAAATAATAAGCATGTTAATGTCCCATGTTCAATACCTATTGACTGACCCTGGTAAATGTTGTACTTTGCAAACATACCTCCAATATCTTTTTTATTTTGTGAGAAGACTTAATTGACATGGATGCTGCTATTATTGCATTGAGTTGCTGTAAAACAAAAGCACACAGAAATAACGATGAGAGAAGACATGACAATGACGGATCTCATTTATGGATAACTGCTATTGAATAGTGAACTACTGAAAAATATGAACAGCTCCAAAACAAGGTAAGCTACAGCTGTCTGTAAAATGACTAAAACTTTGCACATAAAATAACAATTAGAATCAGTGCTCCCTGATAAGCCACCACTGAGGCTGAGCTGAGTTTAGGAAACAGGGAAAACTGTACAGCTCTATGATACAACTCCCATCTACTTCCTAAAAAGTTGTACTTGTTTTATCGCTCCAGGTGCAATTATAGGCCGAGTCAAGCACCGACTGTGACATGAACTCGTAACGTGAGCACTCTAACCTTGGTGCCAACGATCGGTATGAGCACAATCGGCCTCGAGTAACAATACAGTAAAGCGTTTCAGCACAAGCAATGCGATGGGTTACTCATATTTTTCCAAATTTGACAAATTACTCATAAATTACTTAATTGGTAAAGCAGCATTACAACATTGCCCCCTAGTGGCCAACTGATGCCCACTTTCTGGCCATTGCCAAGCTAGCAGGGACAGCTACCACGGGGGGGGGGGGGAGGGGTTCCTGGCTGCAAGGCGCCATACACAAGGTGCACTGTGTGTGGTGTGGTATAAATATTAAGCGATCACGATGCAACAAGACTCACTGGAGTGAGCATCTGTACGTTCTCGGTGAAGTTTCCGATGAAGATCATGATGGTCATGCGCTGCGTGAGGCGCTCGATCTTGCTGAACTGTAGCATGAAGCGGTCCTCGTCTGCCAGCTCGTCCAACGGCTTGCGCTCTCGCTCATACTGACGCAGCAGCTTCACCTCAGCCTCCGATGGGAGGAACCTCGTCAGGCACTCCACAAAGTCCAGCCGCAGTGTCTGCAGGTCAAACCTGCCGCACCCAAACAAAAGAGAGACAATGACCGCCCGACAACCGTTGAGCGGACATGTGGTGGTTACAAAGCTCTGGGGGGCGTATTATAGACTTGGTCGTAATAAGCGGCTTTGTAAATGGTGTCGTATTAATATTTAGTGGGTTTTTTTTTTTAAAGGAAAGTTCCAAGTGAGTGGAAAGATTATTTTTCCAGAAGGGCCTTGAACGGATATTTGGTCACTTTCATATTGAACATGTTTAGAATTGGGTAAAAAAAAAATTATTGGATAAAACCCACTTGTATGAGTGGGCAACATTCAAACACATACGTATGGTCAGCTACCACTTACTGATCTGGCATCTAACGGTCACTGTTTAGCCCTTCAGGTGGAGACCTCACAAATCCATTAGCTCCAACTTCCAAGTTGCTGCATTACAGGGCGTGCACCACCCTGCCCAGTGTTATCACTGGTATTTCGGTATAGCATCAATCTACACTTACATTCACTGTGGGAAAGACTGCCACTCACAGATTAGTCTTCACAGCCACGGTCACCCACACAATTCATGACACTGTCAGCACTGTCATCTTTGGTCAAGAAATACAAAAACAACAATTATCGGTACCGTACATGTTAAGCTCGGCACGCTGGGACGTTAATGTGACTGCATCACACGACTTACATTTGTATGGCCCGGCAGATCTCTTCGGTGGTAAGGCCACCTTTCCGCAGGGTGATAGCCAGGTTCTTGGCACGGTTTGTCTCCAGCAGTGTGACCTTGTTCTGCGTCTTGTGCACCATCTTTATCTTGGAGAGGCACAGATCCACTGTGGCTCCCTGTGCCCGGGTCTTAAACATCTCCTCAAACTCATCCATGTCCAGCTCCTGGGGTAATACAAAGGATAAGGCCGCTTAGGCTACCTGACAGGTTGAGAGGACCCCTCCTGTATCTGACGATGAGGCTGATAATGCAGGCAGCTGTAGAGGTTATTGTGAATTTACATGACATTAAAGTGCATTATACACAATCGAGTTGTAGCTGTTAATTTTGTCCTTGCATACACTTTTCTTGTTTCGTAATGAATATATAAATGCTTAACCTGTGTGTGGAAGTAGTTTATATCATTTGGGATGGCTAAAATATACAAGAGCAGACTGCAGCGTATCATCCACACTGCTGAGAAGGTAATTGCCTGCAATCTACCGACCCTCGAGGACCTGCACACGACAAGGTCTATGAGGCGAGCGAGGAAGATTATGGCCGATTTCTCCCACCCTGGACACTCTCTGTTTCAGCTACTCCCCTCCGGCAGAAGGCTTCGGTCCATCAGGACCAAAACCTCACGCCATAAAAACAGTTTCTTCCCATCTGCTGCTGGCCTGTTAAACAAGGCCAAGGGCTAACACTGTTTTTAACATTTGATCTACATAACGACACGTTGCTGATATTAACTATGTTTCCCTATTTGTATTTTTAAATTATATCTTAAAGCTATTTTATATTCGATATTTATTTAATTTTATATATTTCAGCCCCTTAATGTTAGACTTTTAACCCTTATTATAGTAAGACTTGTTTAAAACTTATTTAAGATTTTAGATTCCTATATGTTGAATGTATGCACCATCCTGCCAAAGTAAATTCCGTGTCGGTGTGAACTTACATGGCGAATAAAACCCTTTCTGATTCTGATTCTGATATGCTATGTTCACTGAATATTTAAATATACAGAATGTTTCCTTCGTGTATATAACTGTAATTGATACAGGATAGATTTTTGCATCATTTGTTCATTTTCAAGATGTTCTATTCTATTCATAGTCAATGTATCTCAACAAATTTACATAGGTCTCTCTTGTAGAAGACTCAATAGGCACTCTCATAGTTACATCAAGTGTTTAATAAATGACATTTATTTAAATATAGTTACTCTTAAGTCCTCTGCCCAATGGCAGGTCTTTGGATATATTGTTATATACAATGTTAAACGTCATTTTAAAGACTGTCATTTGTAATTATTTAGTTTTGCCAACCAACCATGTTTGTCTTTGAAGCGGAAAGGACATTTACAATACTGTTAAATTCAACATCATATTCTTCATGTATAATATAGCTTAAAGCTAGCTAAGAACAATTACTCTGAAAAAATGAGCAGGTCAGGTACCTCCAGAATTTTTTCGTCATCCAATTCATTGAAGACGGTGCCATTTATTTGGTTGGGTTTAAGAGCCACCCAATTGAACACAGGCATGCGAAACTTGGTTTTGATTGGCTTCTTAATTCGCACAGCTGTAGAGGAAAAGAATAGAGAACAATTTCATCATTAGAAATATTACAAGCTGAATTTGTCCTTGAAAAAACTTTAACAAATGACCGACCGTGTGCTGAATTAGACTGTACGGATAGTGATGGCGACATACAATACTGTGATGCACACTGGCATGGAGTGGAAGCGAAAAAGTGAGTTGTGCTGTCAGCATTGACAGTATTACCGTGAAGACACACAATGACATGAAATCTCTGGGGGTTAGAATTGCACAAAAATAGACTACACAAATAAAAAAAAACATCCACATAGAAAACAGAAGCAAAACTTTATGAGGGAGCAACAAATAGTAAAAAGATATAGCAAGACGTAAAATTCAACAATTAATTGATAAATTCTTTGATTTGTTTCTATGAGTACACTTTGTTTTAAAATTAGGCCAAATCAGGGTCAGGTTGGGTTTTAGCTCTGTTTTGTCCAATGCAGGTGATTTTCTAAAACTGTGCAAACAGTTATATGGTTGTTGATGTTGTTGTTAGTAAGACAGATACGATTTTGGAATGAGATAAACATTGCACAGCGAAAAATCAACGCAAAGCAAACCTACAGAAAAGTTTGAGAAGTCCTTCATCTGGAAGCGGAGGAGCAAGCATAAAATGAAAACATAACCATTTAAACGTTAAAAACATGAAAGTAACGGAGAAACAAAATCATCCAGGAGTCACTGATACTGCCAAAACGCATGATACAGTGATACACAGTATTAGAATATTGTTACAATGGTGAGAATAAAAAAAAACACAAGGCTTTGTTGGACACTCAGTAAAACAACATATCAGTGCAATTAAAAAGCTTACACAAGGGTGGTTCCGTTACCTCACCTCCGATAGCAGCTGGGTTGATGAAGGCACCCAGTGGTGGGGCTCCGGGGGGAGGCGGGGGAGGAGGTGACGGCGGGGGCCTCCCTGAGGGGAGGGGCGGTGGCGGCGGTGGCGATGGTGGAGATGGCCCATTTGGAACTGCACCAGGGAAACATAAACCAGAGGCAAACCCATTACCGGGGCAACCAAGAGAAAACAACGAAATATATATAACAAAAAACCCACAATAGACCGATGTAACTGAGCTTTCACTGGAGACGGCTTATTGCACGCTTAATTTAGTTACAAATATAGTTGCAATTTCGGATCAACAGTCGTCTGTGTATCTAAGAGGTCTTGCATGAAATGTTTTGCCCAATCATTACTGTATATTTCCCATGTGGGAGGAAAACAAATTGCCTGGACAAACCCCATGCACATTGAAGCGATAACAAGGAAAACAAGATGTAAGGGCTGCAAAAAAGTATTAACCGGCTCCATTCGGCAGCGGGGGCGGCGGTGGCGGAGGAGGCGGGGCCAGCGGTCCCATGTGTCCGATTAACGCCGCTCCTCCCGTAGCGCCGCACGTCGCCGCTGCCACCCCCGTGACCCCAAAGGCGCCCCCCCCAGCCAGGCCGTTCTCGAACGAGCCGCCGCCGATTCCACCCTCCATGGCCCCGAGGGGCGGCAACACGGGCAGGATCATGATGTCCCCGTCCGGGCGTCTGTGGATACGCACGGTGCCCTGCCTCTCGAGCTCCTCGATTTTCTTCTCAAGGTCCGACTGCCGCAGCATGGCGTCCTCCTTCTCCTTGATCATCATCCGCAGCGTGTTCACCTGCGTGTTGGCATCGCGGTAGATCACCTGCAACAACAAAACGGGTAGAGAGTCAGGTAATGCCAGCGGAATAGTAAGAGTGATCAGTGAGCATCTGTGTTGACTGCTTACTGTGTATTCGTTGTTCATAAACATTTTTTTCTAGTTTATCATTTGAAGTAATCCAAACAGTAATCCAAACATAAGAGCACTCATCTCACAACTGAAAGATCATGCTCAAATCCTGGTCGTGGGTCAACTCAGACAAAATACCTTCAAGGATCATAACATTTGTACCGTATTTTGGAAAATATACCGCAGTCATTTAATTGAAAAATTTACTCCTGGTATAGAAATTTGGCATTTCTATCACTAACTGTTTACTATTTTTATTTTACCAGGTAAGGCCAACGCAGCTCTCTTCCATAAGCGACTTGGCCACAAATGATAGCTCAACGAAGTGACTTATTGTATGGAAATGTTTCGTAGCTAAATACTAGTCCAGGGCCACCAAGTGCAGTCCAATGCCCATTTGAGTATGCACATCCTTTCAGTTGACTTAGACATTTATATTACCTACATCCACATCTTAAAAAATATATAAACAAATAATCCAGATCCCTTTGCTGACACTACATAAAGAAAAGAAGACTTTTCAAAAGGAAAGTTGCACAAAAACTGAAAATGCATGACAATGCGCATTGCACTTTGCCAGGACTCGTACCTTGATCGACTCCAACTCCTTATTAGCCTGCATCAGCTGCTTCTCCAGCTCCACAATCTTGGCCATGGCCTCATTCTCACAATCGATCAGCTTTTCTGTCAACTGGGAAAAAGATGCAGCCATCACTCTTATTATGCTTCGAAGAAACTCTTTGTAAATATGCACAGTGGACAAACTACAGTAATATTTAAAACAAAAGCTATTAAATTCAAAGTTCATAATTGAGAACCTAAATCGTGTGTTTTCAGAAACGTAGCCTTTGCTAATATTCAGTAAAACAGCCGTGATAGCAGAAGTGCAGCCACGCTGTGGAGGTTTGGGGGTGTCCCACAAAATAATAATTCCCAGAGGCTATTGGTTAGATAGCAGATACACTACGTGACGTTATCCCCCGCCCCCACTACTTCATCATTAAATAGCAGTAGTTCTACTGCACTACAATTATATTACATCTTCACGACTCTGTCATGAACTAAACTAATAAACTAAACTATTTTTTAGTTTGCTAAGTAAGGCCTGTTCAGCTATATAACTCTTTTTCAGAAGTAACCTGGTCACAAATGATAGCTCAACAAAGTGACTTATCACGTGGAAATTTATAGCCGTCAAATACTCTGAACCTGGAGAAAAATCCACACGACCACCGGGAGAGAGAACAAGCAAACTCCAAATCAACTGGAGTCAGGGTCGGGATCTAATGAGTTAACTGTTCTTGCGCTGATGTAAATTTAAAAAAATCGATCATCAGCATAACAGCACATTCATGTCGCCTTGTTTAAAATAAGTGTGTATCTCTTAGTCACATGTAAACATGTTTGGGCTCCACATACCCAGGACCCCCACACAAGGTCGGATTAAGGTTCTTGTTGGCCTTCAGTGATAACTTTCTACAGTTGGTACTGCCGCCCCATGTTACTACCGCCGCTGTCACTCGCTTGTTTCATGCGTACTTCATCCAGTCGCTGGACAGATGTCGTTACTGATACGTTCATTATGTAGTATGTGCCCTAATTCGATGGGAGCGCACTGTGTGCCGTAGATAAGCAAATTTAATTTGAAACACTGTGAATATCCTTGGTATATACATATATTTATTAAAGAAGATATCGTCGTTAAATGTTTCATCATACAAACAAAAAACATGCACATTTTTATTTTTCGTTGGCCCTTTAGTTTTCGTAGGCCCTAGACAGTGCCTACTGTGCGCCTATTGGATGAGACGGCTCTGCCCCCACAGCAGTTGCACCCGAGTGGCAGGGTAGACTCACGTGCGAAATGTGCTCCTCCAGCTCCTCAACCCGCTCCAGGGCAGCGTTCTTAGTCTCGGCGTCCTCCAAAAGGGCTCCCACATCAAACACATTGTCCAGATAAGCCTGGATCTGCACCTGCAGCTTGTCACTCTCCGTGTGCTTTAATTTCTGCGGGACCGGGACAGACACACAAATGTCAACCTCCAGCCTAATTAGAATTGGGGCCAGGTTGGGAGTAGCGTATTAACTGATGTGCTACCCATATATCCAGTGTATTACTAACCCTCTCTCTTAGGCTTTATATCCTGAACAAGTGGCTTAAGCTGAGATATTAAGATGTTATGTTATATTCAGACAGTAATCAAATAAATACAGGATCAAACATATGAGGGTCGGCCAAAGTGATCAGCAAAGATATACAGCAGTGTTTGGTGATGGCTTCATTAGATCTTTAACATCTTTAACAAGAACTGTACAGTACATGTACAGCCCTTTTGTCAATTCACAGCTGGAGGAGAGTCTCCCCACACCACCAGTGTTATTTGATCACTCAATCACGCTCGTCAGTGCGAGTTGGTGAATGTGGAGATTATAGACGTTCCAGCATAGAAGTACAGTACAATATTAGATTTTTCTGCACTTCCCTCTGCTGCTCACCACGGAAGCCCACCACAGCCTGTTATGTATGGTGCTTGAGCATCCAAGTCCTACCGAGGCTTCAACCTAAGCTTCTGCGATATGAGATCAGGTGCATTCCAGGTGATATGGGCATAGGCAATGTTGTTTGTGTGACCAGGAAGGCTCAGAATGTAAAGGTGCGGGATACATCTTCCAGGATATCTGGGGCATCCTGTTCATGAACACTCACCTCCAGGTAGCTGTCCAGAGCCAACTTTGTGAACTCGTACTGGAGATGGACCCGGAAATTCATATCATCCACGGAGTGCACCACAATGTTGATGAACTGCATACAGGCCACCTTTGCAAGAAAAGAAAAGAAAAAATATTAATGCGAAGTTGTAAATACGCATTTTTTTGCGTATAGTCTTACATTTGAAAAACAGTCTGTCTTGGCTTGTTTCCGTTTACCATGAAGTCGATGTTTGAGTCTTCATTTCTGAAATACTCCATCAACCTTTCAAACCGTTGTTTCTCGCCACACACCTGTGCACAATCGAAAGGTAAGAGTTAACTCGTGTTTGGGTGCCATGAAACAAGATCATCGTTCTGATACATCCATCCATATAAATTGTTGAAGGCGTTAATATGTTTGCTCAATTGGTTTGGTCTGTCTATAACAGAGGATGCATGATAATGGTCGTGAAGATGATACAATATCAGTGACATGTTTGTGTAAACTTGTGTTGCTTTATATAAAACTGGTCAAATTGATCAAAGTATTGCCAAAATTTTGGCAACAAAACCCAGCGTTTAAAGTATTCGCCTCGACAACCAAGGCCATGATGCCACAATGAGTGTGTGCCCCGCCTCCCCCCTTGATGTTATTGCGTGTGATGTCACCTCGAGACCTCAAACATCACGTGCTATGTGACATCATCGAATTGTGTGGCTTAGAAAGTAACGTTATTATATCTAACTAAATACACCCGAGGACAAATGCAGATTGGAAATTATTACAGAAACCATAGGTATTCATGATTTTTAACAGCATCGTGCATCTAAATCTGCCAAATAAATAAAATAGTCATCCATATTACTGCTTCCTGCCAGGAAAATAATTTTTCCATTAATGTACTGTACATATTTTTTACATTTGGTCGTGAGTAACAGCCTTCACCAATCAACAGACACTGGCACTGCATAGGTTATAATTGGCATTGACAAGGCATTCCATAAAATTGAATGAGCTGCTGGTGGTCACTGCATGCCATACATTTACTGTGGAGCTGAGTGATGGATGAATCTTGGAGCAGTCAATTCACAGTAGTAGCAAAGGCAAGGCATTCGGTTCAAGTAAACATGCGAAACGTGACAGCTTAACCCTAAGACGAGAAAAAAAGCCCATAGCAGACAGGAAACGCTATGTCTGGATTTTAGGATACTCCAAGGTTTCAATAAAGCATGTTGGAAAGTCACCAACTGTGTAGACTCAAAATCTTAAAGGAAATATACTTTTCATGCTTGCTTATATAACATACAGTATATTGAAACCATACAAAATTACTTCCATGCTATGTCAGTGGAAAATATTTCTTGAAGTTTCATACATTGGGGTGCATAACTCTGAAACACATCTGGCATAAAGTTCTTCTCGCGTGCAGGTTTTAGAGGGAAGTGGAAATTCTCCACAGAGGTTCTTCTTGGCTAGCAATCCCAAATCCCTGTGCAATGAAGGCTGCACTTCCCCAGCATCACAAGTCTCATCACTGGAAAAAAACGTGAATGGATCAGGACGGCACAATGTTGCATATCCCGCTCGCTGTGATGGGCCCAGCACGGGGATTGAAACTCGTGGAGAGATTGATCTGCCACAGGGAGCCACTTGGCCAGATGTTTATATTATAGTTCCAACATACAGCCCTGAAATGTCTTTCTCATCCCACTCTCGAAGAAGGTCCTCTACTCGAGGGAGCTCTACAAAGTCCCTATAGACGGTATGTATTTGGGCCTACTCTTCCACGCCACCCAGATGGCCAACTGTAGTTACAATTGTGTTAAAATTATTCTTTGGTTATATTAAGCCTTCACACAGAATGACACAAATTGCACCAGAAAAATTAACAGGAGGTTATGATGGCCTGTAAGATCATCTCTCATTTGCTTTAAATAATTATGCAAATATGTATATTAAAATACAAAAATACATGTTTTTTTATGTAGAAAGATATTCTATACTCTTTGGTTCTTTCGGTAAAGTCACGTAGATAGAAAATTAATCACGACGTTTCGATCGCAACACAAGCGACCGTCATCAGGTGAAACAAACACAGCAGGAGAACTGCTGACACACCAACTGCAACACTGAACACGTGTTTTAACCACAAAGTATATTTTAGCTAGTACAGTATAAATTATATATCATACATATAATGATGCATCAATTCACTAATTATAATCGACTATTATGCTTATGATGTTCATGATGCATGCATCATATTGATATTAGGAAGCCACTGAAGCCATGTACTTTTAAATCTAGACTGAAAACCCATTTCTTTATAACTTATTTTTGTGTTTAGTTTGTTCTCCTTCCCACACACCTCTGATTAGCATGGTTGGCCACATATGGTTGCGAAAAAAGTTCAACATACATAGATACATCATAGAAGATTGATTTTTTTTATTTAAAGCTTTCGTGACTGCAGGGATTCACATTCTCGGTTCTTTCGGTAAAGTCACCACGTAGAAGGTAAGACCCACGTGACTTTACCGAAAGAACAAAGAATAAGAAGATTGATTGTTTGATTTGTATGCAAATGGTTCATGTATATCCTGCAGACACTCTCAATGTATGATAACATTTTGATTCACTTATTGAATCAAATCACATCCCTGAGTTGCAATGTCATTGCAATGCAAGGGGATGCGGGGGGAAAGGCAAATCATTGCATTTTTTTTTTATGATTAGCATTCAGTTTAAGTATTTTCTAAGCCATGCGAGTCATTGTTTAAAAGTGATTTAAACTTTTATAGATGGAAAACCATGCATTTCTAAACAAATGTAAATAGCCAGCAACATTGGACATAACATTTCAATCGGACTGGAGCGGGGCGGCCGTTGACTTTGAATATACTAAAAATTGTATTTTAGCAGGTAAGACCCACTGAGCTGTATAGCTCTTTTTCAGAAGTAAGCTGGCCACAAATGGTAGCTCAATGAAGTGGCGTATCATGTGGAAATTTAAAGCAGCCAAATACTTTTGTATGCATGTTTCTAAATGTGGAGGGAAAACCCGGAACAACTGGAGAAAAATCCACACGACCATGGGGAGAGAGACATGCACACTCCAAATATACAGGTGTCAGGGTCAAGATCTTTTGCATACCAGGCGAGGTATGTTTCACACAATATTAAATGTGACATCTCAACACCTGTTTTATTGCTAGAAAGGGTAAAACCTATCCTTATTATCACACTGCACTACTAATGATCAAATAGTTCACTGTAAAGGAAACTTTACTTTGCACATATGAACACCTTGCATGGCATGTCATCTCAGCCATGCCAAACAAGTATCTCTCACTGGTCTGTCAACTCTGATGAAGATTCACCTCCTTAAAGTTGTCAAAGGCAGACAGGATGATTTCATGTCCTCCCCGCACCAAACACACAGCTGCCAAAAGCTCCAGCACCAGCGCTTTAGTCCTGACAGGCACATGACCCACAAAACAGCAGCATCACCCCAGAGTGAAGCGTAATACACCAGCAGTGTGAACAATAACACACTCCAATGTTATTAATCATTTACATGTGCAGCCTCAACACATGTTGTCAATGTTTTTCCATTGCTTGCCAACAGTAATACAACTTTCATGTAAATGTTTGTCTCGTTAATATGGGGGCTTCCCGTACAATAGTCTTCACACACTACCACAACATGCCTTTCAACAAATATCAATCTTATCCTTTGGGTCTTTCAGTAAAGTCACGTTGATAGGTTCAAAGAAAATAACAAAAAAGAACAAAAAAAACCTATGACGTTTCGATCACAACTCAAGCGATCGTCATCCTAGTTTTTTGTTATTTTCTTTGAACCTACCTACGTGACTTTACCAAAAGACCCAAGGAATATGAATTCCTGCAGTCACGGAAGGTTTAAATATCAATCTTCTACATTCATACACAAGCCAGGCCACTACGCAATGCACACATATGACAATTTGATAACAACAAAAACCCGTGCTGAGGGATGGTGTGGACTTGGGTTTGAAAAGCCCTGCTGTTTTAGTTGTACAATAAACTAACGTATGTTTCATACCTTGGGTTTTTGTTGTTCAAGCTGAGAGCAATTTCATTAACGCACTGAGGGTGTGCCATCACCATGTTGAACCCATACTATGAAAAAGACAAGGAAACATCAAGAGGATAAAAAAAACACAATTCGATTATGGCCACAATTGTGAATCTCATAAACAGCATAAACATTGAATTTCACTGTGATCATTTTCATTAAGTGCCCATTTTGTTTGGAGCTTAATGGGCTCGTACATCAACCAAGAGTCATCACTGTAGGTGAAAATTAAAAAGTCTCATGGCTTCAGTTATGATAATAACTTAATGAGTTTCAAAAACATAAGTGAACACTACTTTTAAATATCTTGCCTCATTATATGATGCAAATGACCTCAAAGTCACAAGTATTTCAACATTTTTATATGAATGTGATGGTCAAATGTTCATACTTATTTGCCTCTTTTTCAAAGAAATACACTTTTGAGAATGAAACACTCACAAAATATTGAACTTTCATTAGGTTTATTTTTAGAAGATATATCTAAACTCTATAGCTTTACTACAGGTCACAAAATATATATAAATCCGGAAGGCAGATCGATATATTGAGTACCCCAAATATAAACGTTATAGAAAACAGAACACTGTCGATTAACGGTGGAGACGTTACTGTTGTATTATGAATGTAAAAGGAGTGATTAACCCTTTCCCATGCCAAGACGCCTGAAAGGTGCAAGGTGGGTGGCCCATTCACCACTGAACCTCAGAACGCGCAAGTGGTTCGGCATTAATTTTATTTAGAGGCATAGCGCCGTTGTTTTTAAAAACATTGTACTCACTGCACAGAACTGTAGCGACACGACCACACTGTATGATAGATGGTGCCAAACAGTGCCACATGCCCTCTCGCATGGCCTTGTGAGAGCCTTGGTACTGATAAAGTTATTTTAATGTAGTTTTTTCTCTCCTGGTTGGTGTACGTCATTGGAACGGTACATCATCGGAAATTGGAAAGGGTAAAATGTCAGGTTGTTGAGAGATGCTGCCTGCCCACCTGGTAGTTCATGATGGCCCGCAGGCACATGATGCACACGTGGACATCGTCCTTTTGGCTGACCAGTCGTGAGTTCTTGAGCGTCTTGCGGCTGGGCAGGCTGTTATAACTGAGCCAATACACAACAACATGGGTGTCACCGAAAAAAGGCACAGTAAAGACCTTAAAATCCTAACGTGCTAATGCAGTGCAATGGTTTGACGGTTCGTTCATTTATTCAACCTGTATTAAACGCCAGAGTTTGAAACATTCCATGGAGGATTTACAAGTAACGTTCAACAATGTGTTGTTCAATAAAAGACCATCACTGTGGCAGGTGCAAAATGTGAGGATATTTTAGGCTACAACAGAAACGACGAGAGGCCTGTATGCACAAAGAGGGCTGTGGGATCATTTGTGCCGCATAATTAATTGGACAACAGAATGAATGTTCCTTTAAGGGATATTGCTTCTTGATGCCCTGTGTCACATATACAGAAGGAAACAGCACTGGGGACAGCAAATACATGTTATTGGACTCAAGAGGCAAGTGCACTCACAAGACAACCTAGAATTAATACAATTCCAGATTCCACAAGTTAGCCACCCCACATGCAGACTTTTTTTTTCACGTACGTATTACAAGGAGGTATTTATTTCAAGAAATGGCACAGACATTATAATGTTATGCTTTTGGTGCAAACATGTAGACACACAATACAAAAACACAAATATCCCCGCATACAGCCTACAGAGACTGTTGGAGCAACTTGCTGTCAGTGAGCACCTATGAAGGCGGCACACATTGCATGAGGGGGTGGTGTGACCAGCACCACGCATGGCCGTCTGTCTCCCAAGCGCTGATGTTTTCACATGGTACAAGGCATCATTTAAGTCTCAGGGAGGCCCAGGACAAGTTCTAATACCACTTGCCACTGATATTAGCCAGATGTGAAAATGTTTACTTAGGTTTACAGGTTCATAACACAGTGCGCTAACCAGTGTACCACCGCTCCTCACATACAAACACTACATCATATTGGCATACACTTTCCCAAAGTGGCTGCCATCATTACATTTTACTAGATTTAGATTGGCACAAATACAAATACAACGTTGAAGTGAATGTTTCGATGCTGTGATTGGATGTTACACTGAACATAATGCACCTGAAAGGACCTATTGTATTAACTGTCAGATGGGCTGCTCTTTTCAGTCTCAGACAATAAACACAGAGCAGTTGAGTCAACACTACATCACGCCCATCCAAAGCAGCATGCATACGAATGCAGTTGAAGTTTGGGTGGCCACAGCAGCGAGCTGATTTCTTAATTCACATGCAAATGTGTTGAAACCCTCACGATAAAACCAGTGGTTTATAATGCCCATGGTGATGGCTGGAAAGGAAGCGTGGCATTCCAAATATACCACCGTACATTAAGGCTTGAGAGTCCCTGTGTTTTGTTAATCAGACACTACATTTCTGATACGGATATCTCACAAAAGTTAAATAGACAAAGTCAAATGACAATTTCTAGAAGGGCCACAGCTTATAGAAATTAGTTGCTGGTGTCCATTTTTGGGAAAATATAATGCCTCCGAAATAATGAATAGAGATTATGACTAACTTTGGTCTGATGAACCTTCAAATGAGCTGCTGGGTTCTGCTGGGAAGCATTTTTTCTCTGACATAGTGGGCAGTACAGATGGACATTGATTCATGTGATGCTTGCCCTGTATGGACGGCACATACCAACTTGACCACTTCCCTCCATAGATCGTAGTTACAGAACATAGGGTGAGTACGACAAAATCGAGTTACAGATCAACATACCCATCACTCTCAGTGATGTTCCCCCGTCCACGCGCAGAAAGGGAAAACACAGAATATTCATAGTCACATGGCAGAAAAACAGAAGAAGAAGAAATACACATGCAAAGACTTATCCATACAGTATTTTATAACATGATTTACAGGTGCGATATAGTGAAAGTTGCAGTTGGGTCATGCATATATAAGCTAAAGAGTTATTAAGTGGACATAGAATTAATTTGACCATATGTGCTGCACACCAACAGACTAAAGCCAAAATTCTAACTGTATTAAATTAGGCTTCTTCATTAACGTTTACAGCAACCAATATTGTGATTATAATTGTACCTTCCACTGAAAAGAAATACTGTACTGAGATGAACATGAACCCTCTCCAGCCTAATGATACAACTGATGGCTTGAAAATGAGAAATGCATTTAACGCTCATTAATTTACCTTGGTCCACCATAGTTGTAACTTGCAAACTATCAAAATATCACTGATATTTGATTGGTTCTGCTTTCCTATGGATGAATGTTGGTGTCATCATGACTCAGAGAGGAATACATATTTCAAAAGCTGCTAATGAAGCTCCATAATGAAAAGGTCGCAGACCAATGCCAATACAACCGCTTGCACCATGCCAAAATGTCACTAAATGTCAGATTGCAGAATTAATTTGACAAGGAAAGAATAAAATACGCATAATAAGATTCCTCCCTCTTATTTCATGTGTAATGGATTCACCCACTCTGCATTCATCAAAGCGACCACATTAATGGCCAGCAGGAATTGTCAATTGTGCAAACTGGGACAGTGGTACGATTACTTTCTTTGGTCGATGGAGAAATGGCATATAAAAATTACGTTCCACTCAAATACATACTTTGTTCAAAGGCAAGTGCGTACAACACATATTACGCCATTAATAATTATTGATGAGAATTATGTATAACTACAGTAGTTTAAAATAGTGCATGGCATTTGCTTCTGTAATAAACAGCTCATGGTCTTCACTGTATTTTCATTTCAGTCAATTAAAAAAAATCACCATTTGTTCTCCAAACACACTAATTTAATCAGAGCGTACAAATATTGACGTTTTGCACTTAAGATGTTCCTAAAACACCTGTGGTGAGGCAAGCCACAAACTTAAGCAACCATTACACTACGAATTGAGTTATTTAAAGGCAAAAATGCATTCGCTTGCAAGAAATAAAAAATGTAATTATGCCAAATGTTTATATTTTGTTAACACTATTAGAAAAAAAGTAACACATTAGAAGCTACAAATCTATGTGATGTAGTAAAAAATAACTTGCATACATGATGCATACGACAGCTGTAATGCAAATCGTTATTTGTTTTTACCAAATAAAAACAAATTAATTATATGCCAATGAACATTTGATGAGGTCTGTTATTTAGATGTGGAAAAGTGCATTTGGAATACTTTTGGGTTAAGTGAGAAAATATTTCCTTTAAAAAATAAGCAAGACTAAACACCTATTTGGAAGAAATAAATATCCATATTTCATGGTTTTCCATAAATAAATCACATTCATTGCAGAAATAAAATGTCACAACAGTAAATAAATTCCAATCTAATATACAGAAAAACTATATTTAAAAGTATAAGATATTTTGACAGCAACTTGAGTTACAATTGTGTCAGTAAATTAATATCACTGTCAAGTCTGCCATTCAAACTATATTTGGCCCTACAACAGCAAGCCCGTCACCGAGACTGCATAATCAAAATAGTGCAAGTGTCTTTATACCTATGTCCACTCTCACAGCAGGTATTCCAATTTATGAAGAAGGAATGAATTTGGAGACCGATAGGAAGCTGCATATACGTATGCATCCCTGGTGTAATCCAATCCTATTTGTAAAATTTTCTCCAGGCACCCACAATTTCCTTCCGAATGCAAAACAATACTGAAAAAATAAACTGGTTAAATATCTCACAGACTGACCCTCCTAAAACTGAGTCTTGAGAGTCAAGTGTGGCTTTCCTGGCACAATTCGTAAATTAATAACTCGGTACATAGGTAAAAACCACACTTGCTTATGTCAATTTATTCCCGACACACACTCACCGGAGGCTGAGGTGGTGGCGAGCCATCTTGGCCGTGGTGGTACACACAGCCGCATGCAGCCCGTTATTCTTGCCGGAGAGGTCCTCAATGGATCGATCCAGAGACTTGGACCGGCTGAGCGTGCCATTGCCAGCACCTTCTGCACCTTCAATGTCAAACCTACAGTGAGGAGAACGGAGTAGGAAAGGGGATGGGATTATTGCACACAGAATGCATATCAACAATGACAAAACATGTACATAGCCCAGAGGTCGGCAACCAAAATCACAAGAGACATTTTTTTCGAATTTGGTAAGAAACTCAATATTTCAAGAGCCGCAATGCATGTGAATACAAGACAGTTCTAAATAAATAACGTCATGAATCAGTCCTTAAAGGAGCCACATGTGGCTCCAGAGCCGCAGGTTGCTGACCCCTGAGTCATAACCTGTAGCTAACCAGATACATTAAGTCCACTGGAATATTTGTAATATTTGGCATATTAAATGTTTTATACTACTCATGAGGGAACCTGGGACTTACTATCTGTAAGTGCAGGCATACATAAACACGAGTATGGATGAAAGTTAAAATGTGCATTAGAGTTGGGTAAAGAAGTAATATTAACTCCCAATGATTACAATGTGGAAGAATCCTGCAAAATGTGTGAATCTTCCATGGGTAATACCCATGTTAATTTTTCCGTTCATTTGAATGGGATTTCAAAAGGGATTCTGGCACATACGATTTGTGGATTTGAATGGGATTCTACTGCAAATATAGCATAGCTAAGCTTCAGCTATGCTTAAATCAGCTAAGCAACACCGATTCTACACGTCCAGAATTACCATTGCCAACGACTAGTGCATAATATTGGCCCGATTCTGCCCCATGACTGGCGTCGTGTTCAGCCAACCTATGTTAAGAAAATTACGCGGATATTTTACAAAAGTTATACACGTGCTCTTAAAATACGACTGTACTGTACACCATTTCACCGTTTTAACATTAAACTTAAGAATGTTTATAGTTAAACAAAGTACATGAAGCGTGTCCAAAAAACAACATCTGTGTAAATGTTGGTGAAATACTCACGTGACGGCGTATTGCGCAAATGACAAGTATTCTATCAGCACGTCCAGTCCTTTGTTCTCTTCGTTCAAGAATTCCCGCACCCAGCTGCACAAATGAACATTGGCACTATTATTGTTATCTCAAGTACTTAAGTGTGTTTTCACATATATGCATGTGCTTACATTATATAATTACAGCACCGTGTTATATGATGAATTATTTAAAAATTAAGGAAAGACTAGGGTACCACTTAAAAAAAACACACACATACACAAATTCTGGAACTTTGTACAAGTTTCAGATAAAAATTAGTTTATCTCATTATCCAGGCTTGATTGCTTTTCACAGACCTTCATTTTATTGCACCCTTATTTTTACAACGTTCTAAAAATAAGGCACTTCAACAAAAAAACAGGTACGTAGCAACATTGGGAGCCTTGCACAGAGTGGGGCGCAGATTTAGCAACAACTAATTAAGACCACAACATCAACACTAAAACCAGCTGCAAATACTACACTCGCCCTGTCCCCTTATATCCTGCCTGTAATCGTGGGCCTGCACGAACACACGTCGAACCATTTTGTGGAGGATGGGGCGGAGGCCAACTGCTTCCTGCTGTGGTTGACAATGGGCAAGTTAATCAGCTGGGGAGACCTTGAAGGGAGGAGTGCTTGGAGGTTGGGACCAGGTTTAATGCAAGCTGCTGTGACACGGGTGGGATTGGGGGGAGTGAGCGGAGGAAGTTAGGCCTCCCATCCGCTCCTTCTCTCGCCCTTTCTGATTCAAACTCACGCAAGGCCAATCCCACAGGCACCCTCGAGGGTGGCGGTGGTGGTGGTTGGGGGGCTTTCGAAAGTTGGCAAGAAATGGTCAAAGTATCAGAGCAAAACAAAAAAAATCAGCATGATGCGTGTGTATATTATATTCGGCAGCGGATTGGAAGGCCGCAAGCTTTCTTGGATAATTTCACGACGCAATGGGACCCGTATGTCTGCGACAAAGGCTGGAGGGGTATTGTCTTTCAAAAAGAAATGGGGGATGTTCCAAATTACGAAGAAAAACAGCAAAACAGGAAACACAGCTGCATGCAGGAATGCAAAACAAAACGCTCTTCGTATAAAACGTGAGGCAACAGGATGACAAAAATAAGTTCGCAAAGACAAAACAATGTTGTAGAAACAATAACAGAGTACTTTAATATGAATTGTACTTGTTTATGTACAGTGGTGGAAAGCATACGCAAGCATACAAACTACACAATAACGATAAATACTTGTGTAAATGTTGGTTGATAAATACTTTGCAGAAAAATTCCCAAAATGTAACCGACACAAGATGAAGTAAACATAAAAAAAACCTACAACGTACTTAGGTTGTGTGCAAACAACTCAAATTCTGTTTAAATGTTTCGAGTGAGACTGGCAACATTGATCACACACACACACACACCCCACACTCACTTGAGAATGCGAGTGTACTTGCCAGGAATGGTATGTACGATGCAGAAACTTTCTGCTTCCCATAGTCCCTGACATCCTAACCCATGTCCAGCTGGCCCAAATCGCAATCTCGGTGTACCTCTCTTTGCCCATGAAGCAATGGACAACTGTAGTTCAGTGGGCAAAATGTAACCAAGAGCAGCCAACGAACAGATGCATAGATCTGTACAAAGCCGCCAGCTATTCGTGTAAACGAGCTGCTTGCACGTGAACACTTCAGAACGTGCAAGCAATGTGTGGCTACCATACGATACGATCTATGTGATATCGATGCCTTAAATACGATATGTCATACCATCATTGATCAACTTAACAGTATAAAATGCATTGACAACGCAATAAACTCTACATTCTCTGCCATACAACTGCAGCATAACACGATAATAAAAAAAAATCTATCACCACACAAAACATTAAGAGGAAAGGACAATTCCAATTATGCCATAAGAAAATTGTGGTAACTTTTTAAAAATTACTTTTGTAAGGTGACCTAAGCATAATGTTTAAAGTTACAACTTTCACTGATGTACATTGACCTCAAGTTGTTAAAGACAATTTTTTTCTCCATTTCTTCTGGACTATACAGATGCTGTAATAATAACCACCATTACCATCCAATACATGTATTTGAAGGTCGCCTACACCAAAACATATGCGAAGTTGTTCATTACATTGGCTTATATATAGTGTGATTGTCCTCATATTTCATCGATTAATACTCAAAGGAAGTAGAGAATGCATCCAAAAGAATGCCACCATGAAAAGAGAGCAATGAGATTAGTTTGATTTAACACGTAGGCTTTCGTGACCAATATTGCTCATAATAGAGGGTTTTTTTTTTGGTTAGATTGTGTAAATATAAATGTCGTTAAACCCGCCACAATTTTGGCTGTCGCCTGATGAGACTGGTTGTAATTACCGGTGAAATCTGGTGCTCGAATTGTAAATGTTGTGGGTTTATTCTCCAACACACCGGTGTGCTGAACGAGTAGCTAGATGGCACATTTTTTTACGTGACAAACCTTACTAATTGGCTGTGTCGGGTGGTGGCGGGTTTAACGACACATTTATATTGATGCGATCTAACCCAAAAATAAAAAAAACCTCTATTATGAGATCGGTTCATGTGCTGGAGTGAAGTGGGATGGCAGCGGCTCTAGACCATGGTGGCAACAGCGTGGGGAGCCCTTCATCCAGCAGCGGATAGACAATGGTTGATGATGATTCCAAACAACTTAGCCACATCACAAGAGAATAATTTACAGGATGAATTAATGTTGCCATTCGCAAGCTAATGGGTCCCATTGCATAGAAGTGGAGTTCTCCGCGCATTTGAGCTTCCCAGTGGCAGGCGTGGCAGCGGTAAGCTTTTATTACTGTACTGGTGTGATGAATCCTAATAATGGCAAAACTGGTTGACAGTTTTATCTTTGTCTTACTATTGCCTAAAAGTTGGCCACAATTAGCTTAATCTGTTGATGGTGACATAAGAGAAAATTACCACAATGCCGTTCTGTGGGAGCTGGTGGTTTTCCATAACGCCTTTTTGTACACACAATTGTACATTTCAGTGTGTTGTCGAAACATCTCATCACCCTGTGCACTACTTCATTTACCCAATTTGGCAAGAGGCCCCACTTGCCCGTGCATTCGAGGGCTATCCAAGAGCACGACTGTGCCACTTTCAAGCCGGGTTGGATCATCTCCTGCAGTGGAGGGTGGCAGGGACTCACCCGATGTGATTGGTGCGCAGAGAAATCTCCAGCTCTCGCAGCACCTGTGTCGACTCCTGCACGCGCCTCCTCAGCTTCTGCAGGGGCAAGAACACGCATCCCAACAAGGTACACTTCTCTATGTTGACATCAAGATCGAAAACACCACGACATGTTCACACACAATATGCATTCCTTAATTGCGTGCATTCGTTTACTTCTTAAGTACAGTAAAGCATGTTCCCATGTTTAAAGAAGTTTGGAATTTTTGTTGTTCTAGAACCTTACTTGTACATGGCAGAACTGTCATTTTCTAAAGATGTTCACTTATCCAACCTTTTCAAATATCCGCCTATACCTCAGTATCCAGTGTGTCGGATATGTGACGTTGTACTGTATTTTGTATTCTCCCATACTATATACAATGTACCTGTATGGGTCTTGTGTAAATCCATTGCTGAATAAGGGCCTCCCCACGCCGTGCAGGTTATTAATAGTTATTTGGCCATACTTCACCACAGTGGTCAGTGTGGGATGGTGAATGCATAAATGTAAGAACATAAAAAATACAGTTCAACACTGCCCTCTACTACCCACCACATAGCCCCACAAGTCACATGACAATCTGTTTGTGCATGAGGTTCACCCATAGGTGAAAGGGCCTGTTCAGATATCACCCTCCACTAATGTTAGCCATGGCCAAGAATTGAACTCAGCTGGCTGGGTTCATACAAAACGAAGCGCACTCACAAATGCCGCACCGCTTATTTGAGAAACTCAATAACGCATTTTTAAAGTGTATGGCGTTTTACATAACAACTTATTTATTCTCTCATACCATGCCTATATGAAACAGCGTGCTGGTGACCAAAACTGATTCGCGTAAAGTGATTTCTTCCAGGGGTTGATGTGCTCGCATTTCCAGCCAGTTCAACTTGAATCAGGGAGCATCCGTGGAGATTGACTGTATCTGGCTTTTGCACAGATCACAACAATAAGCCAGGGCAAGGCCTCTGTTTTGACAAGACTGCGTCCATTGTCTGAAGAGCTTGCTGCCAAGTGTGAGCTGCATTGAAGCTTTGTGCTTCCTTCCAGCTGTCATGGTACAGCATGGTATGAACAGTCATGTGCCACCCAAAATGTACCAACTATCTCAGTTCATCACTGCAGTCATGTTTTCTTAGAAACCATACAGTAATTGTTGTCGTGCCTAAATGATAAATGTCTTCCAGAATCCCAATGTGGTTGCACAATTTTTGGACCAGATGTAAAAAAAATGGTGGAGATTACCAAAAGTCATTGATGCCAGTTGTTAGAAGCTTGAGGGAAACGATCATATAAAAATAACTAATAATTTGAAGTTGGATTCCTTTCTGTACTGTTATTTCTTTTTGAGTGAGCCATTCTTACAGGTGTGAAAACGGGTACAGTATTATAATCTTAAAACGTCAACATTTACGTCTGAATCAGAATATCTATTTACAGTGGAGGAATCCGATGAGCTGCAAACCTCTTTTTCAGCACGTGCAAACAAGTGCTGTAAATAACAAACATTTATCTCACTCGGGGGTGACGACGATAGTATTCGTTTAACGACCTTACTTTTTAAAAGTATTTAAAGAAGCTATTACCTACTATATTACAAAATCATCCAGGAATCATGCGTTTATGAAATTAAAAGCCTACATGCAGATCACAGGAGCGGCTGGCACATATTGGTTACATCTCTTTTGAGTTCTTGATTTGACGACAAAAGACGCTCAAACGAGACAGAACAGAATAACCATTTGCCTGGTGTGGAAACAATTAGGTTGCTGAAATAGAACTGGCTGCAGTCCGAGATAGGGGCAGCTGAAAGCAGTTAGCAACGGGGGCACGATTCCCTTTACAATCCCACCGGCAACAACAAAAAAAAACCCAGCAAATTTCCCCAGCTGCCCCTTCCAGCAGAGGTTGCCGTGGCAACATCTGACAGGGTTTCCCAAACCCAACGGCAGGGGTAGAAACAAAGGCCTTGTGTTGTTGTGGAGAGCCTCCTTTAACCAAAGGAAGGAATCTGATCTTAACCCAACAAACCTCTCGGGAGGCCTGCCCGGGCCCTGACACTAGGCAAACGTGGCCCCCATGGTGTCGGCACCAAGGCTACCAATCAGTTGGAACCATGCGCATCAAAATATTTCCTTCCAAACCCTTTTTTTTGTTCCCCTCCTTCCTAGCTCCTCTCAACATTCAATAAATACTTTTCTGCATATATTTTTTAGCCACTCAACAGTGGTGAAAATGCAATGCTATTTGAGTTTGTAGACGATTATATGGTGCCTTATACAGCAATGGAGGCCAGACGCCACCACAACGTACTATAATTGAATTTAGAAAGTGCCTACATAATTATTTGCCAGTGTAAGTGAATTGTAATAATGCAATTATGCGTAATGCTACCCCACATCTGCACAATGCATGGCACTGGGGGTAATGAAATGTGATGTACCATGAAAACCAATGCTTGGAAAATGTCAATACAGAGATAAATTGATTGGTCTGAAATGTTAGGAATACTTTACTAACCACAACATATAAATGTTATAATTAATCTGATGTGCACAGTAGCCTGTGTGTAATGTTTTGATACCTTTCTAGTCACGCCTGGGTCCAGGTAGCTCTTCAGCTTCTGTATGTACGTGTGTGGAGGGTTCTTTACTTGGAAACGCTCCTACAAACAACAGAACATATAACAGGTATTCAGTATTCATAGCAGATACCACGTGACCGTCAGAACACCCCCTCCCATTTAGTATTTGCGAATGTCTCGAATATAGGGGAGCTATAGAGAGATCTAATGTCTCGTGTATAATCGTTTGCACTGATCTATTTGCATAAACAACAGTGCTGCACCACTGCATAGCATTTTCCCAGCAAGCTCTCGTTTGTGTTACACAATACAACGACCAAAATGGTCATCACGTGCAACTTATCAAGGCGTGTGGATCTAATAGCATTTCTGGCCGCAAAATGTGACCCACATTTTAAATCACTGCCCTGTCTCTTGCAAGATGGCAATTTCATCACGTCTTGAGCCATGGCTCGTGTTCGCGCCCCCACCTATCTCTCCTGCGAGTCGCAGGATGTCACGTACACATTGTCTGAAGCGACAGCTCTTCAAATGCAATACAGCAGAGTACCGCCGCGCATTTACAGCAGGCGGGTCACAGAAGGCTCAAAGGAGGTCCAGTGGGGGCAAGCATTAGGGGAGTTGTGGAAGGCAATTAAATGCAATTGCACCGGATCTGCTGAAGAAAAGATGATCTTGCATAGGGCTAGGCTTTCCCGTTTATCGGTTTGATTACTCGACTAATCGGATAACGCGACAAAGGTTGGGGAACAAAAGTGTCACCTCTATTCCCGTGTGTGCCGCAGGATGGAAAATGATGGGCGAAGATTGGTGACTTCATCAGCATCATCAGCCGTGTCACCTGGGCGTGTACGATAGGGGATTCCTGTCTTCAGGAGGTAGAATGTGGGGGTGCGGCTATTTTTAAATTGGCCAGAGTAATAAACCACAAAATAGTAAGTAGTCGGTAAATAATGGTTAGTTGACTAATCGACTTAATCAACTAATTGTTCCAGCTATAATTGCATATACCCTTGTTCAAGGCATCCAAGGTAAAATCGCCATGACAAGCATGACGGGTTTGCAGAAGCTGCATTGGCCGAGTATGGATAAAAACCTTGTTCCTCCAGCCGAGAGGCTAGAGTTAATGCAGTGCAGTAGAATTCATTTTATTAGCAACTCTATTGCTCACAACTTCTATTATCTGCAGGATCTATAGGACGGGTTCGCAAGAACTCCTATTGTCTGCGCCCAGATCCTTCACATTATCTGCAATATGCACATTCTTTTCATGGATAAATGGGGTACAATTTCCAAATACGATCGCAGATTATAGGATCCGCAATGTTCGTCCGCTGCATCACCACGGTGAAGAGAAGTTGTACTGTATTGTTTCACGGCAAGCACGTTGGTAACGGGTGCACCCAAAGTGGGCTGCACAAGGCTCTTGAATCATACTCTCTGATTGCTGCAGCAATTACGGATGAAGCAATATTTGTCGTCCTTGAAAAAGACCAATGATGTATCTATACGTGTAAGATTTGTATGTATTTTAACACGATGGTTCTGCGAGACAAATATTGTATCTCATCATCATTAGACCTCCTTTGCCAATACCAAAATGTAATAATAGGGTTTTTCCCCTTTTTTCTGGCAACAAAACTGAAACCTTTTATACAAGGATTCATGTCTGCATTAACCAAAATACCTGCAGTCAAAATGCATATATTATCATAGTATGTTTTTTTTGGTTTGCGTTTTCTCTGCAGGCATTGTGGTTAATGCAGACATGAATCCTTGTAAAAAGGTTTCAGTTTTGTTGCCAGAAAAAAGGGAACAAACCCTATTATTACAAATATTGTAGTTTAAAGGATGGCTGTCACCATTGGTACAACCCAACCAAAACATTCCAGGGAGGCAAAAAAATATCAGTTGAATCATTGCCACGTTTAACAACGTGCCAATTATTCTTATTATTACTATTGTTTCAGCTCACCATTTATTTGAAGAACAATCCTCACAACCAAATTGAGCCAAGGAGTACGACGTTTCAGGACAATATTCTAGGAAGTGATAATCATTTTCACCTGACACGGTTGCTTAAATAGGTGTCATAATATTCCAGGAACAAACCAGATATGAACCATTACAAATGAACGTACTTGTGTTCTAATTATATTATAATTTAACGGTGCAAATGATTAGAACTGTCTTTTGTGTTTGGTTGTCCTTCCCCTGCAACTCCGATTCACACAGTTGGCTATGTACGGTGTGAAAGAAGTTCAACATACATACAGTATGTGTAGCTTTATTATATGCATTATTCATTATAACTGCTCATGAATATACTACCCTGTAGCAGGATAACATTGTTATATTGACTGAAGTGTAACACTTCGTACCAATTTCATCACGTTATGTGATGTGTAGCTATGTTGTGTAACACATAGTCACTGGACATCTGTAATAAAGAGCTTTATAGCTCATCGGATTCCTCTAGTATAAATACATTCTGATTCTGAAGTGCTAGAGATGTTATAGTTGTTTATTAAGAATCATTGTATTCTGTTGATATTGCTGTGAATACATTTCAGTAATATAAAAAAAACACTGGTCATATTCAGGATACACACAGTTTTGCATTACAACATTCGATCACGTGTAATGATCCAGCCCAATTATTGTAATGAATAATTATCGCAATTCAGGACAATGATTGCATTCATGAATTGATTATTCTTTGGCCCATTTTTACCACATTTGATTTTACATTTTCATTTCGAATGGTGTTTTTAAAACTCCATTAACCTAAACTATATAGCATTACCATAAATGTTGGATATAATCCACATACATCGTAAACAATGTATTCCTAATACTGTACATACAACTCAATGCATGTACATTATATTGTGTAAGACATTATTCTAATCGATTAATCAACGCATCGTCACCACAGAGTGTAATTTCTTCTAAATTCACAATCAAAACAGACTACTGTACTGCATAATCTGCAGTCATTGGGCTTGTGAGCAGCAACAAGGTACAATACTGTGACTCATATCAAATCCTACAAACGCTGCTTTAAAAACCTGCTTTTACAAAACATCTTCACAGAAATATTGCAAGACAATTCGCAAGGCCCATACACAAACGTATTCATGTTGAACTTCTTTCGCACCGTAACACATCACATAACGTGATGAAATTGCCACGAAGTGTTACACTTCAGTCACTATAGCAATGTCATCCTGCTACAGGGTAGTATATTCATGAGCAGTTACAATGAATAATGCATATAATAAAGCTACACGTACTGTATGTATGTTGAACTTCTTTCACACCGTACATAGCCAACCGTGCTAATCGGAGGTGTACTGTAATCTAAATAATGCACCAGCATTCGAGCGAGCTGAGAGCGGCTCTTTGCCTTCCCACCATCCTCTGAACCCACACAACCCTTAACTACACCCTTGCTCCTATCATGGGCCACACCAGTCACGTGAATAATGGGGCACCACACAACTCTCTTGCCATCTGCAGACCCAGTTCACCACGACAACTACCTTGAGGCCACACCATCATTAAGTCCCCAGGCTCAACCACGTTTCCTGCTGGATCGGGTTTAATACAAACAGTCGTCGCCCCCCCCCCCCCGTGAGCAGACACTTTCCCAAAGGCCTGTTTGTCCTTTGGCTGCTTTTTAACATGGTGCACTGGTTTAAAAAATATATATATAAAGAAATATTTGTCCAATCCTTCAGTAAGGTTTTAAGAAAATAAATACGTAGGAGTGACGGATGAGTGTCGTTTCAAGGTCACTGGCTAATAGCACGTTTAAAAAAATCGTAAACGGCCTTCTTAAACCACTGAGCTCATTTTATCTTGTTACGGAATTATGCAATTGAATTAAATGGTATTAAAGGCTATTTATTCTTCTCAGCACGCACGTTAATTGGAGCATTATTCTTTTTGGGTCTTTTAAAATCTCCACTTGAGATTTTAATTAATAAAATTGATCTCAATGAACAAATATAAAAAAAACCAGACACCATCCGTTGTTGGCCAAGCGCAATATCCCCTGGTAAGGGTATCAACAACGCTAATTTGTATGATAGAGTTCTCCCCATGAAGAGGACCATGTGGTGATAATCCTGACTGATGTTTTCATGGCTCTATCTAAGAAAATAATAAATGCAGTAAACAGAATCATAAAAGTACCATCATTAGCCAGTTTCTATCCACTGCTGAGTGAACGGTCTCTCCCCCCCCCCCCCCTCTTATTTGTCCTGATATCTTCCCTTCTCTGATGTATTCCTTTATAGCATGTCCCTTACCCAAGTCCTTTTACTTGTCCTAACAGCTAACGTGATGTCTGTAATTTCAGTTTCTTCTCCGATCCACGTGTTCACATTTATGTCACTAAGCATGGATACAATACTCTCCTTGCCTAACTTCTCTGATGTAAAAAAGTACAAAACAATAAATTACCATATACAACACAAGTAATGCATTGACATAATGATGAAAAACACAGCCCTTTAAAAAGAACAACAGTACTGCACTGTGAGAACCAAATGGCCATAATTTGGTTATTGTATTTTACGTTAAATAAATTTTGCCCATATGGTATTAGGCTTCTAAAAGCATGGGTACCACATTTATGTAATTATTGCAGCGTGAGTGAGCACGTGCTTTCAATGAATTGCTGTATACACAGATAATAGTTTCCACGCCGATTTTGTTTTCCATTCAACGCCCCCGTATAAAGACGGAACAGCATTTATGTGGAATTATATTGTAATAGAAGGACTGCACCGAACGGTAAAGCAGTTTCGACAACCCTTTTTAGCGGAACGTACAATGCTGCCCTGTAATTGACAATATGCGTCTTTACTAAGACAGATGTAAGCACAAAGTGCTTAACGAATATAGATCCTCATACAATATGTATAGATCACTTTGTCGACACACATCTACTCTGTAAACATTTCAGCAAGACTTGAATGACATTGAGGGATTATGTAAGGGGGTGGGACAGCGTTTAGTGACTTACCTGGTCACAAATTAGTTCCCATTTCTTTTCAGCATCATATTGCCGTAGCAATCTGGCTTTGTCGGGTGGTAGATTCATGGAATTCTGAAAGCAGAGAAGAATACACCACATTTAACCACAAAAAGCTACACACAGTTTGTACAGCAATACGTAATCATCGTCGTCATCACCTAGAACATATTACCACCTGAAGGTCTATTGCGTCGAAGCAAGTACAGTAAAACAAAATTGAAGAAAAGCCAAAAAGACAAACCATTCAAATCAACACAGATTCCACAAGAATCAATCTTTTCCAGTAAAATACGATAAAAACCAATGCAAGAACAAATTAAAAAAACATTCAGTGTTACATATCACACTAATGTTACACATTTTTAATTGCTGTAACACGAGCCATTCAATTATTCAACTGCCTTGTTATTGGGTGAATTGTCACGATTCGCAGTAGCAATTCTACTTAATAACATTAGCTTCTCCAGTGCATGCAAAATGTTCAGAGACTGTATGGTTCACGTGAAACAATAACATGTAAATTCAATGAATCATTCTACGCATGTCTTGCAAGTCAAATAATATTTCTCAGTCTTTTTTCATCTTTATTTCAACCATGTCATCAGGGGCATGTCATGAGACAAAGTATCCATTTGGAGCTCTCATCGAGCAGTGTATTGCCCCGTGCATTAGAGAATGGCCCCCTTCAAGCCATTCAATTTTATTTGCACATTCGAGGGCACGTGTTCGCACGAGCCCTTCAGTCAAACTGATATTTTGTTTAATTCAAATACTTTAATGTGATTTTTGTTGTTGTGACTGGATCGAGACCATCAGCTTACTATTACAGTGCGTACTTGAAAATATTATTTCATATTTTCACCCAAGCCAGCAGGTCACCAAAAAAAATACTGCAGATCAATAAATTATTGAAATGACTAGACTGCAGCTGAGTTGTTGAATTTGCTTCATTTATGAATTCACACACAAACATTCAATACAGATGTCATTTCTGCACGAACTAAAATATACCAAAGGTTCTGAGCACAGCGGTGGCCAGTACCTGGAGGCATGCTATCGTCGCGGATGATGGACGTGGGTATAGACATTGAAAGTAGGAAAAGCAGCATTGTAGTTAAATAAAATCCAGCATTACAATAATATACATATGTACTTCATTTGAGTGAATGCACTTATAAGCAGAAGTCCTATCTGTGCATCCACATAAAAGTTAATAATACTCGAGTCCATCGTTCTGTAGGTTTTCCAGACCTATATTGATTGTCACTAAGCATTTGTTTATAGAGTACAAGCAAACGTTAGACCAATTTAAACCTTCTGGGTCCCATCAACCGGTAATAATATTGGTCTGCAAAGCCTATAGACTGATGGACCACAAATATATTTGTATATGTGGAGACACAGAACAGAGTCCTGTTTGTATATGATTTTACCCATAATGCTTCACAGCAACACATAATGAGTTAATTTAAGTGAATTATTGTGCACTCTCAAAGACAAAACACAAATGCATTTCCAAAACATATCAATCCCAAAGGACAGTGTCCGAGTTTGAAAATAATAACATTTATACCCAAATTATGTGAGGTCAAATGTTCAACAACACAAGTGAATTACATGTTCACAACTGCACGGTATGACCTCTGTCATGAGCCAGAGGGCAACCTAACAAATAACCCACTGCTCTGAAGGTGAAGAAGGGTGTCTATATGAACAATCAGTGTTGCACTTTGCTGTAAGTAAACAGGAAAATTAAGCATCATAAAACACCCCCAATATTGCACAACAAATGATGATCAATGGTGCTGGCTCTTATTTGTGGTATGCAATATGCAGCTAATGGAAGTGTGGCAATACAAAAGCCACCAGTCATCTGACAAAAGGCATCACCACTTGAGCAAATAAAAGCATGCAGACATTCGAATCATGTGCACAACGTTGAACAGTAACGTTGAAAAAAAAATACTTGTGGCAAGAGAAAGCATGGTAATCGAGTTAATCCCATTAAGTATAAGAGTAATATATCTCATTGCAGGTGCATGAATTATATATTTTTCCCTGTCTGGAGGACACAAGAGCATACACAAACGCCTTTACCAGTAAGTTGGTAAATGGAGGAAAATCTAAAATCCTTGTACTGCTACACCGAATTTACATTTTTTCCAGTGCTGTCCAAATGTTTTATGGCAGGGCAGACAGTTCCCAATTAAAGGCCCGCAACTTTGGGGAATAGGATACATGGAGGGTGGGTTTTAAATGAACAAGAGTCTTCCAGGCCCCTCCTGAACCATCTGTTCCCTGTGCTACTGCACTGCTGGAGTGTTACAGACGTTTGCTTTTCCGGGTCTCTTCCACTGCAGCATAGGCACGGCACTTCACAACGCAGAACGCTACGTCTTCTAATCGCACACTGAAAACATGTGCAAGAAATAATGTAATCGTAAGGCACCGTAATAAACTGTATTCATAACCTGGTGAAAAGCTTTTGTGAGACAAAATCCTGTTAAGCAAGGTAATCATATTGATTTAAAGCTTTCGTGACTGCAGGGATTCATATTCTTGGTTCTTTCGGTAAAGTCACCACGTAGAAGGGAAACAATAAAATAATACAAATATAAAACAATAAAATTCTCACGACGTTTCGACTGCAACACAAGCAATCATCATCAAATTTTCTTGCTGTGGTTTTCACACCTGATGTGTTTATACATTGCAGACATAATTGATTCCTATAATAAATATGAAATATCTTCCATGTGCCACACCGTACAGAAATTTAAAATTAATTCAGCATTAATAAGCTAAACTAAACATTTAAAGTAGCTTATCTGACAATACCACACGGCGTGCTGTACTCCTTCTCAAACACATTGGCATTGGTGGAAATCTGCAATGCAATGGCCATAAGAAAGCACATTGCTTTGATAAATGTTTACTTTGGACTTTACATGCGAGGTTATATTGCTCTGCATATTGGCAGGCAACAGCAAAGGATGCTGATTTTAAAATCTCATCTCATTAATATCCGACGCATTTACCCAAGACAACTGTCTACAATTGTATCGACTCAATTAAACAATTTACAGTAATTACCATTGAATGCAATGTACAGTAGTTTGAATATCAATGTTCCTCATTGTAAAGTACTATACTGCACTCTACAGTACTGGAATACACGGCACAATCAATTCTGGTGCACTCCCTCGTATTTGCTACATTACAATACGATATGTATGCATTCAATATTTTGTGGCCGAGGTGCAATGTGGGGGATGTTATTTGAGCATCCGTGATACGCCGCGATGAATAAAGAATACTCCTCGCATTCGTGAAAACAAATCCTGGATGGAAGGAGTAACGAACCGCGCTTATCTCATCTCCGATAAAAGAGCAGAATTTAGCAAGTCTGCACTCCTATGTACAGCATTACCGTGCAAATATCATTCATCGGAGGAGAGACGTTTTTAGCTACTTGACAAAAATTGACTCAACAAAAATTAGCATTTTTTGCCAATGCCACCGCAAAATATCAGAGTTCTCGTAGACTACAGATGTTTGGCGTCCCACTGTACTGTGTATAACACGTAATACTATCTACAGCATGTTGACCTTTTGGTTTATATCCATTTCCAGCTTCATACACGATCTATCCACTGCTGGATGAGGCCTCCCCAACTCGTACACCATTTCTCACGGTCTTGTGATTTAACAATCCAACTGGAACCTGCACATGAGCTGAATTCATCGTTCTGTGGACGTCCACTCAGCTGTGTACCCTGGCTGCCATTCAGTAGTTAGTCTCGACCCCTCCGAGAGATGCAACCTGCCCAAGGCCACTTTTATTAACAGCTAATAGGACATCTCTAACTTTATTATATTATTATAATCAGTGACAAGTATTTCCCTTTGTCTCAGTGCAATTCCCAAAAAAACGCATCTCTCCATTCCTTTTGTCAGCCTTACATATTCTTTGTCATTCACCACGATTCTGATCCACGTGTCACAGCAGGTAATATATCGCGGATTATAACTCATAAGTGATGCAATGATATAATGTAATTAGCATTACGCCATAAAAACCGAAAACGGCAGGTAGTTACTGGATTAAATTAACCCAATGGATTATTTTCAACGAAAGGTTGATGCAAGCAACTAAAGTATCAAGCTTTGAGACCTTCGGCAGTCTCATTCACACGCAGGAAAGGAAGACAAATGGTCAATTGTCGCAAAGCCACTATAATGCATCTTGTTGACATGAGATCGATGTTTGATTGAGACTGCTTCTTCTCCTCCCATGACCTTTCACGCACAAATAACCATGGCAACGCAAGGCTCATCCTCTTGTGCAGCGACTGCAGGTGTGCAAGCAGCAGATTCAACAATGATCCTCCATTCAAAGCCCAACAAGCAACAGGATTTTCCATGAATTTGCTTCACAAAATGTGAAATGGAATGAAGATACATAGAGGAAGCTATCTCCTGCAGCACCATGTGCAATCTTTTAATGCATTTGCGTTTAACATCTACAGTGCATACTCTGCACAATAATTTAACTATATAGAATAAATTTTGATTTAAAGCTTTCGTGACTGCAGTAATTCATATTCTTAGTTTTTTCGGTAAAGTCACGTTGAAGAGAAACAACAAAATATATATAAAACAATAAAAATTCTCACGACGTTTCGACCATAACTCAAACGGTCATCATCAGGTGTGTCGGTTTGCATAAATTTATTTTGAAAAACGGCATATTTATTTATATATATAAAAATAACGTTTGCGTCACGCGCAACGATTGGCTGTTTGCCAGGACTAGTCCATCTATTTTTTGAAAAGAGGAGGGGGGAGACGAAATTTGTTTTTATCTATGCTGTCTGAAAGCCACTGTAAGCGTGAACAATCAATCAAGAACTGAAATGATTTATCAAATCTTTCCAATGATTGCTAAGATAGAATCCATCTTCTCGGTTGAAATTGTCTCTGTGTTTGTATATGTGGATAGCCTCATGAACGAATCTCTCATGGAAGCCAGATGGCTTACAAAGAACCTCCGTCTTGGAAAAGTCAATGGCATGTGAGCCTACTGAATTAGAACAATGATCTGCTACGGCCGAGGTGTTGGTCCTACCGTGTTTAAGGTCTGCTTTATGTTCACGAATGCGGTCCGAGATATGGCGTTTGGTTTCTCCAATGTAACTACTACCACAGAGGCAACTTAGTTTGTAGACACCAGGGTATTGTATGTCCGGAATCACATCTTTTACAGACGGAACCAGATCACGGATTTTATGTAATGTGTTGAAATGGACTTGGATCTTGTGTTTATTCAAGATTTTGGAGATCTTTTTTGTGATCCCAGCAATGTAGGGTAAAGTGATGGTTTTGAAAGGCTCCTCAAGAGGGTTCTTCTTCATGGTTTGAGTGATAGCTTTGCGGATTGTATAGTCGGAGTAACCATTAGCCCTAAGAGCTTGGTGTACGTGCTTGAGTTCACTGCTTATGTGTTCCTGGTCGGATATGCATTGGGCTCTATGATACAGAGTCTTGATGAGAGAATTCTTCTGTGATGGATGGTGGTGGGAATCCGGTTTCAGATAAGCATCCGTATGGGTAGCTTTCCTGTAGACAGAGTGGCTCATTGAACCATCAGGTCTCTTTTTAATTAGGACATCCAAAAAAGGTATCTTGCCATCTATTTCGACTTCCATGGTAAATCTGATGGCTGGGTGTATGGAATTGATGTGGTCGAAGAATTGGTCTAGAGCAGGCCGGCCATGTGGCCAGATGACAAAAGTGTCATCCACGTACCTCTTCCATAAGGTTGGGCGCAGAGTGGCAGTCTGGATGGCGTCAGTCTCAAATTTCTCCATGAAAATGTTAGCTATAACTGGAGAAAGGGGGGAGCCCATTGGGGTGCCCTCAGTTTGTTTGTAGAAAGTTCCATTCCAAGTGAAGTATGTATTGGTTAAACAGTGTCTCACCCCCCTGGTGAGACACTGTTTAACCAATACATACTTCACTTGGAATGGAACTTTCTACAAACAAACTGAGGGCACCCCAATGGGCTCCCCCCTTTCTCCAGTTATAGCTAACATTTTCATGGAGAAATTTGAGACTGACGCCATCCAGACTGCCACTCTGCGCCCAACCTTATGGAAGAGGTACGTGGATGACACTTTTGTCATCTGGCCACATGGCCGGCCTGCTCTAGACCAATTCTTCGACCACATCAATTCCATACACCCAGCCATCAGATTTACCATGGAAGTCGAAATAGATGGCAAGATACCTTTTTTGGATGTCCTAATTAAAAAGAGACCTGATGGTTCAATGAGCCACTCTGTCTACAGGAAAGCTACCCATACGGATGCTTATCTGAAACCGGATTCCCACCACCATCCATCACAGAAGAATTCTCTCATCAAGACTCTGTATCATAGAGCCCAATGCATATCCGACCAGGAACACATAAGCAGTGAACTCAAGCACGTACACCAAGCTCTTAGGGCTAATGGTTACTCCGACTATACAATCCGCAAAGCTATCACTCAAACCATGAAGAAGAACCCTCTTGAGGAGCCTTTCAAAACCATCACTTTACCCTACATTGCTGGGATCACAAAAAAGATCTCCAAAATCTTGAATAAACACAAGATCCAAGTCCATTTCAACACATTACATAAAATCCGTGATCTGGTTCCGTCTGTAAAAGATGTGATTCCGGACATACAATACCCTGGTGTCTACAAACTAAGTTGCCTCTGTGGTAGTAGTTACATTGGAGAAACCAAACGCCATATCTCGGACCGCATTCGTGAACATAAAGCAGACCTTAAACACGGTAGGACCAACACCTCGGCCGTAGCAGATCATTGTTCTAATTCAGTAGGCTCACATGCCATTGACTTTTCCAAGACGGAGGTTCTTTGTAAGCCATCTGGCTTCCATGAGAGATTCGTTCATGAGGCTATCCACATATACAAACACAGAGACAATTTCAACCGAGAAGATGGATTCTATCTTAGCAATCATTGGAAAGATTTGATAAATCATTTCAGTTCTTGATTGATTGTTCACGCTTACAGTGGCTTTCAGACAGCATAGATAAAAACAAATTTCGTCTCCCCCCTCCTCTTTTCAAAAAATAGATGGACTAGTCCTGGCAAACAGCCAATCGTTGCGCGTGACGCAAACGTTATTTTTATATATATAAATAAATATGCCGTTTTTCAAAATAAATTTATGCAAACCGACACACCTGATGATGACCGTTTGAGTTATGGTCGAAACGTCGTGAGAATTTTTATTGTTTTATATATATTTTGTTGTTTCTCTTCAACGTGACTTTACCGAAAAAACTAAGAATATATATAGAATAACTTGTCATATCCGAAAAATGCTTCTGTACTACAGAAGCATTTTTCACTACAGATCCATTTTTCATTCTATTATCCACAGGGCCACCGGGTTCATAACAGTGTGTTAATAGCCATCATCAATCTACTGCTGGATGAAGGCCTCCACCAAGTCGCCGCCACCTCTCATGATCTTGCAATGCAACAATCCATCCTGGGCGTATCTGCGCCTTTGTGCGCGTCCGTGTCTCTGTGTTTGACCATGTGTGTCCTCATGCCATGTGTGCATCTCTCATTACTTGCGGATAACCTGCGAGTCTCATTGCAGTAATTTGCCGCACGATTCCTCTTGTCCACGAAAATATTGCGGGTAACTTTGATGCCATTCCACGTAGAAGTATGGGAAACATCATGGATAAGGTAGATAATTGGAAGAAATAGGGCCCTGACTCCAAGGATTGTCGTGAAATCTTCACGAATGGCTAAGGACTGCCAAATCACAATCACCACAATGCTCATTTTGAAAATAGTTATTGCTGTTTTGTAATTAATATAACAGTACAGTACTATATATGACAGCGCTATATTACAGTGCTCATTTAAGATGTAGCCAGCTGAATCCAGCTAAGTACGAAGAAGAGCTCATTGCTTAAATCAATTGGCAAGCCATCTAATAAACATTAAGGTTGATTGCAATTTCACCAGTGCCAAGATAAAGAGTGTTGGCTCGACATTAACAGCACTACTAATTATGCACTGGATCTGGTTCCTCCAGGACAATGCACCTAAGCTGTTGGGAATGGAAGAGTAAGTTCAGGCCCCACAGCATACAGTAACTGCTGTATAGTAACTAGAGGAAAACTCTTCTTATCCGTAGTGATATGGTGAACAAAATGTTAGGGCTCTATTGTCCGCAGAGCTATCCGCAATATTGCTCCGATCTGCGGGGTAGAAAATTGTGCAAAACCCTTCGGGTAATAGGATGCATTTGTCGAGCGACTCCTGTTATTCGCAGAAAAAACAGCGGCAAAAAGATACCTTTCAGCAAAGACTTATGGAAAAAGTCACAATCAAGGAATGTATGAAGACAAGGGCCTAAGGTGTATCCGTGGACCACACAGTTGCCGCGAATAGGAGTTGTTGATAATAGGGCCACAGATAAGAGTTCTGTAAAATCTAAAAATAGTTTTGAATACCTTTGCCACAATACACAAGCTTCTAACAACCACTCGCTCTTTTATAAGAGCAAAGAACTACGGTAAACTCAAAAAAACAAATCTACAACCAGAACAGCACACAATTAATAGAAAAAATAGCAACAGGGTTTTAAATCAATGCTAAAATGTATGAACATGTACATGTGTGTTTTTTTCCATCAAGAAGCATTTGCATGCCTGCGGACAGCAATGCATGCATTAGCAATGAAGATTCTTGAAAGAAAATCATTGAGGACTAATCTGAGATTATGCGAGCATAAAAAGAAATGCGTGCAAAGCACATTTGCTAAAACATATATAGAGTTGGCAGTATAATTTGGGCTCAAGGACACGTAAATTGCACATAAAAAGAAATGCAATTGCAGTTGCAGCATATGAAGTGGGTACAGCATGCTTCACCTTCCCAGCTATTCAACAAATTGTCGAGATTTGGGGTCACAATTTCACTTAAGGATCGATTGTTTCTTTTTTTTAATCTCTCTTTGTTCGTCGTGTTTCTTGTTTTGTTTTCTGTCTTGCTTGTACACTGTTGTTTTGCTCCATAAACTACGACTGTAGACGGTAAAATCTTAACAAAAGCACCGAATTAAATCACTGAGGGTAAACTGTTACATGCATAATACAATCATTCCATGGTTCTCATCGTCTTCCTAACATCCCGTGCACCATGTTCACTCTTTGCCGCTTCGTGCTGCATTGCTTTATTCCATTTCTCTCTGCCACCGTTTCATTTTTGTAGAGAAAAAAAAACTATAGCTTTAAAGTCTGTACTATCTTACAATATATGCAAATATGCAACTTTGTTTCCATTGATCATTAATGCCACACAAATATTTACTATTAACCAGGTCAAAAGCTATCATAGGAAACAGGAATCAGGTAAGAAAACTGTTAAAACACAATACGAAATCATCAAAACCCAGCAAAATTCATATTCAGCATATTCAGCAAAATTGCCAAGTTACAAATGTAAAGTTGACATTTCACTAGAATCAGAGACAAAACACTTCCAGTATTCTCATCATAAGACAGTTCAACAGTTCAGTTATTTGGGACCAACTGATTAATCTGAAGAGCTGTTGTGTGTCGCCAAGGATAACCCAGATTACACAATTAAGGAATTAAGGACTAAATGTCACATGAAGTAAAAGGGCATCCGATGTGTGCACGTATGTATTACGTTGAACTTCTCTCGCACCGCACGTAGGACAACAAACTAAAAACAAAAATCAGATATAAAGAAATTCGTTTTAATTGGAGATTTAAAAGTGCATAAGTTCCAGTGGCTTCCTAATATATCGGAAGGAAGAGCATTACGGAGAGCCGCAGAAGAGCATGGTTAGCAAAAAGTCGCTGCGGGGATGACCGGAGGTTGCGTGATGGTTTATGCTCCTTGACGAGATCAGCAAAGTATTGTGGTTCAGTTATGGCAAGCACTTTGTGTATAATGAGTGCGACCTGATGATGTATTCCTTCAGCAACCGGAAGCCAATACAGCTCAGCGAGAACCGGACAGACATAGCTGGATATTGCAGTACTCTCGTCGCGACACGTGCCCAAGAATTTTGTACACGCTGGAGCTTGATAATGTTTTTGCCAGACGTCCCGTAGACTTATGAGTTTCAATAATCGAGCCTTGTCAATACTATGCTACACGCCACCATGTTGGCTATGTCACGACTCAACAGTGGCCAAATGTGTAGGAGAGCCCTGATATGAAAATTGCAGGACCTGACGATGAATCTTGACTTAAAGCTTTTCTGACTATATTTTGCACGTGGTGATCAAACCACACAATCTGGTCGAGTATGGTGTCGAGGCTCTTTACACGAGTAGAAAACTGAATCTCGGAGTCTGTGACAGCCACACCTGTTCCTTCCACAAATGTTTTGCCTGAGCCCGATTGCCAACCAGCAGAACCTCTGATTTTCTTGGATTAAGCAGCATTTCGTTTCGTGCAAATCACACGAGCAAATAATATATATTTTTTCTGAAATGAGCACCATATTACTGTATTGTAATGACATTGTGTACATCTACATTTACAGCCCTTTGTCATTCCACTGCTGGATGAGGGCCTCCCATGCTGTGTAGGTCATGAGGATGATATAACCATACTTCAACATGCTAGTTGAGGGTTGGTGAAGGCAGGAAGCATAGACATGGGTGCACAGAAGTACAGTACAACAATGGATTTTGCAGCACTGGCCTTAGCTGCCCACCTCATACCACATAGCACCTGTTATGAATACTGTTCACCCCTCCGAGTACTGTACCGTGCAGGCTCAATTCTGCTTATCTTCCAAAATCTGACATCGGGCACTTTTAAGGTGATTTGGTCAAAGTAATGATGTTAAGCACTACGTATTCAGGCGTATGCTATAGATTAACATTAGCTCTTAAAATAAATGGAGTACATCACCATCATCATTAGCCATTGCCTATCGATTGCAGAACCAAGCCCCTCTCCTCACCATCACTCACGGTGCTTTAATGCTGCAATCCATCTCACGCCTGCACATAAACTCATCTTGTTGCTCCCTCTGCATTCTCACCTCTGGCTGCCATTCCATCACTAGTCTTCTCAGCCATCATTATATAGAAATATCCATCCTGCCCAAGCCCACATACTTTTTTTAAAAAGTCTGTACGATGGTGAATTTGTATCTTCGCCTTGATCTGGACAATTTATGCCGAAATTGTATGGGGTGTCTCAGGGTTCAGAGCACTGAACCAGAATTTCTGAGAGCTTGGGTTTGAATTCAAACTCCCACCCATGAATAAAACAAGGCCTCAAGTGTAATTGTTTGATATTCTGTGAAAATTAAACAATTTGGTAATTGACGACTTACATATAGAGAGTATCATATACGTTGGATTTATAGACAGGTTAAACACGAACACACCTCAGGAAGCTGTACAGAAAAAGTGGATCTATGTACATATTTATTTAAACACAGTAGTAGAGGAAAATAGAAAGGTGTTGAGCTTGGACTTCTATAGGGGCAGAGAGTCAACAGCATGGATGACCAGGAGGGAGTTCAAGACTATGGGGGGCAGTAGAGGACAAAGAGGAACTTCCCACTGAGCCCCCCTAAAGTAGACAAAGGGGCAAAGTGAAGTGACTTCATAGGTAAAGCGATATGTCATCGATCAAGGCTGTTTTCTGACAGGATATGATGGTGCTCCGCCACCTGCAAGGGTTCCAAACGGATCATTTACAGAGTTCAACTTTCCAATTGAGCCCATTCCCTCTTGCTGGCCTCTTTATTAAATTTGATTGAACCACAGCTGCCGATATTCATTGCACTACGTACAATATTCATGTTCTGCTTTACTTTTGAGTGGTGTAACTCCAATGTAAAAAAACATGTTCATGGTATAATGCTTAAGAAAATGTTTTAGAGTATGCAGTTAGAATTCACGTTAAGAGGTGTCGCTGTAGTATCTACAAAGCAAAACATGCCGAACTCCTATAATTGTCTCTTATTTCTGCAGACAACACAAGCTGCACCGATTCCAATTTCTGAATGTGACAAAACAATCCTATCATTGCAGCCATTCCAGTTTCTCTTTTGTGTAATTCCATTGAAACCAGCGATCAAAAAAAGTATAATGCCACCAAATGCCAATGAGGCATTTAAGTAACGTGCCACGTCTGCCAATTGGCAGTAGACTGCTTGCAAACACGTAAACGAATGAGCTTTGTCAATCTGGGTTAGTGTGCCTGCACAGATCGATATGAGGTTTGTAGAAACAGCCAGACAGGCCCACATGTGCTCATGAAGCCAATACGGGTCACTTGGTTCCCATTACTGCTGCCAGCGATCATGATGAAGGAGGGCGGGGGGGAGGAGACAGCAGGGGGAGGCACGGAAGGAACTGAAAATAACAACAAAAAGCACAGCTCAAAACGCCAGCTTACGCATTGTGAACAAATAATGCTTTGTAAGATCAAAGCTGGCAGGGACACTGTACAGTATTTCAAGGCTATGCAGCTCACCAGCCGCCAATGTTTAAGCAAATCTTGAGCGTGTAATGCTACAGTACTTTCTATCATGAGCATATAGGTTTAAAGCAACAATCGCATACATTTTATTGTTGTAAATTACTGTCAATTATGCCAGCCAGGTCGCATATTTAAAATATGCTTTCTACGCGTTTGCTGGCTGTATATCACTGGCTTATCCGAGCTAAATAAAGGATATGTAACGTGTGTTTTATCCACACTTAAGTCACACATCTCTCAAGATCGTGCAATGCTAAGAAAATAACATCATCTCGCTTCTGCGCACGAGCCCTCTTGGGCGTGTTTCCTCCTTTGGTTGTCATGTCGTCACCAGTCTCGTCCATCTGCTGTCAATCCCTTCCGGCAATGTGTCCTGCAGCATGCGCACTGACTTTTCTAACAGTCCAGTTGATGTTTTCAACCTGTGCATGTCCTCTACCCCATGTGTTCTTCGTCGTATTCGTTCTGTGGGCCTACTAGCACACCCCAGCACACACCGCTTCTCCATCCTCCTTTATGCACTTTCCAGTTTTTGTTCCATTTTCCGCATTAATGTCAATGTTTCTGATCCGTGTCACAGCAGGTAACAGGCATTTATTTATACTATACTTCCGAGGACAAATGCATGTCGGAAAGTGTTATACAAAGGCATGCATACGCGTGATTTCTCTTTGTGTTTAACACTGTGGTGAAAGGGTCAAGTGATATCATTACAGTTATATACCACACAAAATTGATTCTTACTCGCGCAATTTGATGCATGTATCATGAGCTCAAGAATCAATGTTACTGTAATCGATGAATCAATATATAATTACGCCCCAAGTATACAGTGAAGAAATGCATTTTTCACATGTAAAACTACTGTTAAGATTGGCTGTTGTAATTTCACACAGATACCAGTGCAAGCGTGTGTGCTTCTCTCCATTCTCACAGACTGCATGGCCTTGAGACAAAGAGGCTCATCTGGAGATAATCCCACCATCCCAAGATTTTCCATCATAAACCTAGCAGATGGCCAGGTAGCCCGGGTTCGGCGTGGCCAGAGACAAACCTGCTGCTCGCTATGGGGTAAACTTATAATATCCTGTCGTACAACAGGATGTCATATCGGCAAGCTTATCCAGCTGGATTTAAGTCTTCCCTTGCTGATATGAAGCAGGAAGAACATATAAGGTCAAGGATATATGTTGCTGACACCTAATTTTTTTAATGTTGTTTTATTATTTACCCCAGATAATGTGGTTTACTTGAGAAAGGACGGTGCAGTGAGAGAATGTTTCTTCTATTTTGTATGCACTACAGTGATGTATCGCTGTCACAAAACACAATTAGGCAATTCATGGGGACCATTTATACTCGTGAACATATCCCATAAAATAATCATGCTTGATGCTGTATATGTTTCTTATTCACATTTCCTCTACCATACTTACTGAACTAAAGTAGCATATTGCAATACAGGAATGTTTCTCTGATCCACACTGATGTGTGGAGAAAACTTTACATGTCCTATTACGGTGCGAGTTATCCACATTTTTACTCCATCTATCCACAAGGGGTGGGGAGAGGAACAACGTGGATAATTAATAGGATTAAGAAGCGTGCAGATTAAGTGATTTTGCCGTGGGTAAATAGGGCCATGGACAAGTATAGTTATACTGGTAGGAACCTCCTGGTTACACCAGCCCACAGGGGATTATTGTGTCTGTCCGTCCGTCGTGCATCCAAAAATGGGAGGGGTGGGGCTGGGTGGAGAGGGGAGGGTGGGGAGGGGCTGGGTGGGGAGGGAGGGGCTGGGTGGGGAGGGTGGGCAGGGGCTGGATGAAAAAGGTGGGGCTGGGTGGGGAGGGGCTAGGTGGGGAGGGTGGGGAGGTGCTGGGTGGGGAGGGTGGGGCTGGGTGGGGGGTGGGAGGGGTGGGGCTGGGTGGGGAGGGGCTGGTCACCCCGTGGTGCCCTTATAAAACTCAACGTTTAACCTACTCACGCCCACTTGTGCCCACCCTCACAGTCGGGCATATTTGCGGAATACACCACGTGGTGCCGCCGTTGACCCTGGCCATTGACCGAGCAACCCAACGTTCCTACCAGCTCTCACCGCAGGAATGTGTTACTGCAGCTCGGAATGGAAAGGTTGCAGAGTTAAAATCCAGTTTGGTGGGTTGACTCGTCCCCCATTGCCCCTAAAAATGGTCAACAAAACTGTCGGTAGGTGGTTGTCCTATGCAGAGACTCGCCCCTGCCATTGGACTAGAGAACGTCTTACGCCTGGCTAAGGGCTGTAAACAGCAGGCGAGCACCGTATCAACACTCATGGGTAGAAAATCACCTTTGACCGTAAACAAAATATGTGCTGCAATTAGAATACAGAGCAGAGAGCAGATCGCAACAATCTTGCAATCGAGCACAGTGTTCCCCTGTGGAAAACGTTCGTGTTTTCCTAGCAAAATGACTATCCAACGGCAGTGATATGCATCCCGATAGCAGTGTGGTAGGATATAGCTCCATTGTTATTTTCAAGTTTACTGCATAAGACAGGATGTAAAGTGGATAAACACCACTGCAGAGACAAGAGTACACCACAGGAAGGAACTTTGACCTTTTTGCAGCCTTGAAATCGATTAAACATATCAATCTGCTGTGTCAAACTAAAGTGCTCACGTTATCATACAGTTATTATATTATTTCCACGTCTAATAAAACTCTGCTCTATATTCAAATGTTAATTACGATGCAGATAAATTGACTGCTAATCAGATGAATAGCCTTGGGAGAGCATGAGGAGTGGCATTTGAGAACATCATTTAATCCATACAATAACAAAAAAAGTACACTTGGCCAGTTCCTGTTGTCAACAACACCCAACACTGTAGTGCTGTATCTGCTATTCGCACTCAGAATAACGTCAATTTAAAATGTGATATGTCTACTTATCCTGCACCGTCCTGCGTTTTCATCGGTTTTCGTTTGTTATATACACATCGCATGTACTCCAAATTTCTTGCAGCATGATTTGAAGTTGTGCTGTACTTGTGATTTTTCTTCTCACTTTCACCCATCTCTCTCATCTCTTCACGCATAGAAATCCACAAATCTTGACACGCTATCCACAAAAATAAGATGGCACATTTACCGCATCACATTCATTTTTGCTTAATTTGGCTCGCAGCAAGTTTAATGTTGTACTGCAGTACGGTACTGTGTAACATACATTACACACGTTTGCTTCATTGCACATGATAGTTACCTGTACTCGGCTTAATCACACTTAAAAAATACGGTGATGTTTTAAGGCATCGAGATAAATGTAATCAGTTACACGGGGTGGGGGGGGCATTGCTTAATGTGTCAGTTGCTTAACTGAATGCACGTATGCAAATAAGTGGTCAAGCTGTCATTTGCTAAAATTATCACAAGGGACCTAAAGGCATCCAGGAAAAACTCCAGCAGTCCTCATTGAACCATTTACGAGTAATGGAGTGCTGGCCACTTAAATGTGGCAGTGAAAAGTAACGCTACATCATGTGGTTTAGAAAACTTCGTACTGTGGTACACTTACAATTAACACTGCAGAAAATTTCACCAAATGCAGTATTGCGGGGCATTTACACAATTGCTCCATTAAATATGCAATAAATACACGGGATAATAATAATTCACGGCATCAAAATATTTAATGATATATGACGTGAAAAAATACCTACAGTACTTTTCACTTCAAAATCTCAGTCAACCAGTCTACAAAATTGCCGTACTGTTTGTTGCACTGTGGGACTGTGCGAAATCGGGGCCTGTGCCCCAGGCCAGCCTGGCACCAGGTTGTTTTTTTTCCACTGTAGAAGCCCAAACCCTTTTGCTGATTTTACATGAAATATCATGACGCAATGACACCGGGTCCTCAGTGCACCGACTGATGTCATTAGCACCACGATATTCTGGCCCTGGTTTGAACCAGAGCCAGAATATCGTGGTTTGGTTCTGGTTCAGCAAAGAGCTAGTGGATATGAGATACAGTAAAGTTCTTCTTGTCCGTCTTCACATGGCAGACCGATTTCGTGTATTCTATTATCCGCGTGAAAAAACTGCAGATAATTGGAGTTATGACACAAGGTAAGGGCTGCACTATACCAGCAGATAACCTACAGGTAATCGGATTAATCTACTCTGTTAAACTCGCACATACCCATACAGGCACAAGCATTCACACACACTCTCACAAAGACAAAGATCCCCCGTGCAGCCTACACATGCTGTTTGTGAGCACCTATTAAGGCCAATACGGTGCACTTATGAGCGAGTAGTATGGCCAAAACCACCCCCGACCACCTTTCCCCCCTCCCCCCCCCGTACTGATTTTTTCACACAGCACCAGGTAATCGTTTATGGCCAAGTCGACCTTTTGGAGGCATAGGACCGGTTCAGATAATCACAACTGACGTTAGCCCTGACTGCGAATCGAACTTGTGCGGCCGAGTTCCCAACGCAGTGCGCTAACTACCATTATCAATCCACTGCTTATGTCCTCCCAAAGCCACCACCACGGTGCCAACTCTCACAATATTGTGATGCAGCAATCCTTCCAGCAACTACACGTGGGCTCATTTCATTGCTCAATCTCCTCCGCGGTGGACTGCCTCTCAAACACTTTCCATACCTTGGCTGCCATTTATTATTCTTGACCATCATTCATCATCCCATATCCCTTCTTGCAATGTGTCCTGCTTAAGCCCAATTCTGGGAAAGGGTATCTCCGTGTATCTATCTCGGTGTCTGTATGTGTCTCCATCTCTTTCTCTCCATGTCTGTGTGCCTCATGCCCATGTCTTTGTGTGCGTTTCCATGTCCATGCCTGCCTCTGTATTGATGTCCGTCTCTGTAGTCTTTGTCTCCGTTTTTGTCTCCCTGATGGACACAAGGCGAAACATAAATACGCAGATCCCACTTATCCGCAATGTTGCAGACAAGTGGGATTGTGCAGAAATGTAATCCTATTACCCATCGGCTATCTACAGGTATTGGGCGCCCGTTAGCTTACATCATTACTCCCATTATCCACGATCTTATCGCATATTGATGTAGTCCCAAAGCATGTTCATCCTATTACCCAAGGTTATCCGCATTTTCCCCCGGCGGATGCGTGTCTTAATTTCACGGATAAACCAAGCATACATTGCAACAGGATCCAAAATATGGGCACCCGATATCAAACCGGATAAGAGGAGTCCTCCTGTACTCCATTGCTCTATGCAGTGTACATTTATGTATTTTTGAAACATGTGCACAACTGATGGGAGTCTAGATGTTGAAACCGGCAGATGGGGAAGGCCCATGATCCTGTGCCCGGTGTAAATGCCATGTGGTCTGCCCCAGATATTGAAATCAGCAGATGGGGAGCACTTGAATGCGTGTCATTGTGTAAATGCCAGCGTGCACGCTGTGACATGCTGCCAAGCCGTTGCTCTACGTGTGAATCATAGGACATTCAATGCAGACTGCAAATCCAGCAGTGGCTGCCGGAATGCATGTGCATGTTGAACTTCTTTCGCACCGTTACTAGCCAAACGTGCTAATCGGAGGTGTGAATGTCAGACACGTCCGCATTTAGAGTGGTTATTGCTTCCCTTCAAGCTGTCAATTTCCCTCGTGAGAATGATCTAAATCTTGTAGTATCCTTAGAGTGCAAAATGTTTAAGGTAACATGTTTTAAAATGAACACACTATACTGTAACATTTGTACTTAATAGTACAATACTGTACGTTATACTATGTATACAACTATGCAATTTAAAGTTCAAGGTAATACTGTAATAATGTTGCTGTGCCACTATTACAATATTAAGTGTATATTTTTAATGTAAAATTACGTACTGAACTAATAAACTTAATTTAAAATATCAAACAATAATTACCTCTTGACATTTATGAGAGATATTTAATATTGATGCTAAATAAAGTTACCTCTGCGCACTGTCAGGAGAATTTATTTTATTTTATTTCAGAGTCAACATTGCATTTTCTTCTCCAGAAAAGCAATATAAAATTTGCCAATGCCAGTGTTAGATATAGTTGCTGTCCATGAAACGCATCATTCACTCCTCTTCACGAGTAAATTGACCTTTTTAATCAGAGGACACGAGGATGCCCGCGTGTGCATGACCACCCACGTGCCCCAGATTTGTTCTGGTGTGGTACAGCATCGTTGTTGAGGAAATGTTTCACTGGATTCCTCATCAAGTGGGGGAGACCATGTGTGGATCAAGATGCCGTGTGTGTGTGTGTGCTCTCCTTTCGGCAGCATCTCTCCAGTGCGCGCCGCTCGTGCATGTGTCCCGAAGCCACGACTCGTGCAGCATCTTAATGAGAAACTGAGATTTTTTTTAGTGTGGCTGGTTACCATGGCAATGCATCGTGATGTAAATGTAGGCTTGACGGGAGGAAATGTTATAACCGTTTGTCTATTTCAGCCTCGGGGGCATTTTTTACGAGCCAAAAATTATACCAAAGCAGGCCAAAGGCAAATATTGATAGAAAATGGTTGATGATGATGATGATAACAACCGCTTTTGCGTTAACACTGCTGTACACTCTACTCATTCATGAATTCAGATAGTAACGTGCGCCAAGAAATTACCTACGCAGTACTGTAATGTTATTCTTTATCACCATACAGTATTTCCCAAGAATATTCATGAACATGAAAAATTAGTGAGTCGAGACACAACCCAGGCTTTCTGTTGAAGCCCCCTGTCAACCTTTGCTCAGTGGGTAGTCGCTAACTCTCCTCTGCTGCTCCAAATCTCTGGGTCTCCCTTCCCACCACGTTCATCCGTGCTGTTGACTCCCTGTCCCTGTTCAAGTCTGGGCTCAAAAAGTATTTTTTCCCCCTATTCCTGACTGCCTCATTCCGTAAAATAAATATTCCTCCTGTTTTTGGACAGCATCTTGAGATTTGGATGGTATGTAAACACAACGCTTAATTGTATTTCATACATCAAGGAACTGCATTATATGACAGCCACAAGATGAATATTGTATACTTTACCATTATAGAGACATGTTTTAGTAATCAAATTGAAATGTTACACCACTCTTATGAATGACATCGTACCTGTGTAGTACTGTAATTGTGTTGTATGGCAGTATATCACAATAAGCATAGTAAACACCATACGCTATTGATTAGCGATACACTTTTTAACATTGAGCTCACAATGAAGAAACAACAAAAACACGAAACGCCACACACAGCGTTATTCTGTGGGCTGTAGAGTAACACTTTAAAGCTAAAGGCTTCAATGTGTAAAGGTAATTACGACAGCCTTTGTTGTCATTAGCCTGCACCTTCCCAATATTGCATTGGACAAAGGCATATCCCATTTTCTTCATTTCATTCCTTTCCCAAGTCATTCTTGTCCATTAGTGCTATCTAAATTATTGTTGGCTTTATCTCGCCATCTCTTCCGCTGTCTTCAAAGAACAGTGGGATATCGCAATCACATTCAGCAATGATGCGTCTTCACTTACAGTCTACTCCCATTCCCAGGTGATGATAGTGGCTCAGACAATCTCAACTTCCTTTCCCTCACAGCCTCACCGAGAACCATGATTACCGCACGTCCACACATTAACAAGCAAAGCACGTTCACGGCCTTACAGACTTTATTGCTTTGTGCTAAGTGTGGATTCTCCACATCAGAGAATGCGCTTTTATTGTCCAATAAACACTCCAAACTTAACAGTCGCAAAAGCAAAAGTAGACCTCACGCATGTCCCGACATGCCCACACACACACAAACGTATCGCTTTAAACCCACTAAGTACGTTCATACTATAATGCATACACACAAATGTGCAAGTAATATAAATAACTGATACTTTAATTCTAGATTTGAAGCTTTCGTGACTGCAAGGATTCCTATTCTTTCGTTTTTTCGGTAAAGTCACGTAGGTAAAATAAAAAGAAAAGAAAACAACTAAATTAAATCACGACGTTTCGGAGGCAACACAAGCTTCCGTCTTCAGGTGGAACAGACACAACAAAGTTCGCTGTATCAAGTGAACGGCTCTGGGACACCCGAGCTTATATACAGGTTAAGGGGGGGGAGGAGCCAGGAAGGGACGTGGGTGGGGGGGAGGGGCTAAGTTAAGCCGCCTTTTGTTATGCTGCAGGGGGTTCGTGGGAAGGGCGATGGCGTGCTGCACAAGAGCAAGCACCATCCTGGTAGAAACGGAAACGGCTGTACAATTATCAGCCAGCTAACGTTGGACTTGGTTGATGACATCTTTCCAAAAGTTGCTCAATTTGAAACCATCCTCTCAGTTGAAGTTGTGTCTATGTTTGTATATCTGGATGGCTTCATGTACAAATCTTTGGTAATAACCGGGAGGTTTGCAGAGAACTTTGGTTTCGGAGAAAATAATGTCATGAGAACCCGCGGTGTTGAAACAATGATCAGCCACGTCCGAAGAATTCGTTCTGCCGTGTTTCAAATCTGATTTGTGCTCGCGAATTCGGTCAGAAATATGTCGTTTCGTCTCCCCGATATAGCAGTCACCACAGGTACAACTCAATTTTTAAACACCAGGGTACTGTAAGTCAGGAATGACATCCTTTACGGATGGGATCAGATCCCGGATTTTGTGTACTGTATTGAACCGGACCTGGATCTTGTGTTTGTTTAGAATTTTGAAATCTATAACAGACAAAATTGATACTTTGTCTGTTATAGATTTGTTTTAGTCAGTACTGTAGGCAAGCGTACAAAACATATTGCCCATTTGTACTTTAATACTGTGAAAGAAAATGTTTTAGCAAATAACAATTACTATAACTAAATGACTGCACATGGGTAAAAGACACATACACAAAATGACGCAGCCTTACTCATCTTGTCCTCAAATCTGCTAACCACATGAAAACATACCAAGTGCGGTAGAAAATATTCCCGGTGTGGAAAGTTACCATTCAGACATGCGGGTGACACACGGCTGGTACTTTAAACCCCCACCAGGAGCATCACTTCATCCCTGCCCCCAAACGTGTGCCCAATCAAGCAGCGTGCAAGCTCAACATGAGTCGAATTCTGACTCATCAAAAAGAGGTTCCTTCTACAAATTATCAACAGATGTCAACCTATTTTCAATTACCACCTTAATTACCTTGTAAAAATGCACTTCATAAATGTGACTTGTTATTGTGATTTACACCGAAATTCATGTCCAATTATAAAAAGAAATGTGTCGTTTTGGATTAATATATGTTATCTTGTGTACTTTTACCTGGAGGCTGCATGTTAATCAATGAAATTACCTGACCTGTTCTTTGTGGTTACTTAGATACTACATTTTTAATTACCTGAATTTTTTTGTCTGTTTTCCATTGACCTGAAAGTATGTCTACAAGAAACAACATCACATAGTTTTACGCCACTTTTGCACCCTCCTGCTGAAAAGTGGGGTCACGTGGCATCAGGTGACATCCATCACATGTTAGCACAAAGCCCCGTTAAGTAATTATTAGATCAAATTAATGATCTGAAAAATTAGGAAAAAAAATCTAAAATTGTCCTTAAAAATCCAAGCATTTTAAAGTCGAAGCTCATCACTAGAAAGCCGTCCCTTGGTGTGGACCAATCAGTTTCAAGGACAATGCATATATTATCAAAGTATGTTTTTTGTTTGCATTTTGACTGCAGGTATTGTGGTTAATGGAGTAACATGAATCCTTGTAAAAAGGTTTCAGTTTTGTTGCCAGAAAAAAGGGGGAAGACCCTATTATTATAGTAATTTTGTAATTGCAATACTAAAAGTGCAGGACAAATAAGGTAAACTTTTCCAGGTGATGCTAACTGGTCATGCTAGGAGGCTTGCGATATGTTCAGAGGTTGCTGGCTTACTCGTGGGTGGACATACACAGTAATTACTCATGACCTCCCCAACTCAGTTCTGAGTGAAGACTCGCAGACTCCTTTTATGGACCTCTTTTTGGGTTTCTCTACGTTAAGTTACACACGAGTGAGAGAATGGGTTTGCGCTGAGCGAATACTATACAGTATTGTACTACAGGATATCGCGGATGCGAAATGTAAAATGCAAGGAAACATAAAATGTACAGCTTCACAATCCATCTGTTAGACGAGGGCCTTTCCACACCATGCAGGTCATGGGGGTTATCTGACTATACTCCACCATGCTGATTCGTGCGGGCTGATGTAGGCAGAGAGCATAGATGTGGAAGCATAGAAGTACAGGATTTTTATGCACTGCCCTCTGATGCCCACCCACACGAAATATCGTGCACTACAGTGCTGTATTGACTTTTTGACCAACATGACAAAGACCATTCAAAGCAGTTTTGTAGCTGGTATAATTTTTTGTAACATGTTCCTTGACAAAGGTAGAGCAATAAATATGGCTCCGCATAAACATAGACATCTTTGATCCCCTGAACAAATAAGCTGTGTCCACCGGTTGGGTGCATGATTGGAAACATGCAGCAACAGCAGGAGCAGGATGTGGGAGGGGTTGGTAACCCCTCTGTGAAAAAAGGAAAGAGAAAAAAAACTTTTGACGTCCACAGTAAAACGCAAGCACACATACAGACGCACACGCACCTCGGTAATTAAAGTCAGATAGCTTGGCTGTGAACATGGAAGAGGCATGCAGATCGGTTTGAGTAAATTCAGTCTCGTGCAAGAAGCATCGTAACTGGAAAGAGAAAATGTCTGGCCACTTACACAAGCTTGTCACATTCCCAATGGAGGAAATTAACGACAGTACATGACAGTGTTAATTTCTGCAGTGTTTAGTCTTTAAAGAAAAAAATTGGAATTAAAAAAACCCCACACAAATATCCAAAACAAATCTTCCAATAGCCCACGTGCAAAAATCACACAATACTTCCCAGTCATTCTACGATCCCGAGTAGTAACTGACAACCACCTCCCTCCCACACCATCCTGCCCGGATGCGGCAGGGGCCATGTAAGGGATGTACGGCACCAAACATTCCAGCACAATCGTACAACGGAGCCTCCCTTATGTGCTGCTCGGTGCATTCGTTCAACAGAGCCCATTGCGACCCTAAAATAGCTATAAAAGTCCAAAGCAGTTGAACATTAAACTACATTATAGTGGAAATATTTTATATAACATAACAAAGAGAATAACAATACTGTAATCTATATATTGTGTGCGATTTTAGTCACAAGCTATTTACATGCATTGCAGCAAAATTTTTGACAGTTTTTCTGTTCAAAGTGGTAAAACCAAATATTTTTTTGTTTATTTTATAAAGCACAGCCACTTGCTGCTCAAGAAAGCATGATGTTCTATGTACTGCATCTAGCAAAACAAGGATGATGGATACGTATTTATAAACGGACAAATGTGAAATTTAAAAAATTATTGGGCGACAAGGCCTAGCAGGGAGGCCTTGGCAGGGACCGTTGTCTAAACACACTGGTCAGTTACTCTATTGGCTTCTGCATGAATACCTTCTTTCATCAAGGCTTAAGCTGACCTGGCAGCCAGCCAGCAACTAAAAATCCAAGGCAGTGTGACTTATGAACCAATGTCAGATAACCTCACCTTTATTCACTGGGCCTATCACAATTCCCTTGGCACAACTAAACAAAAAAAACCTCTCCCAGCCTAAAGCACTTTATAATATCACATCCACTTGACGGTTCAATAGGCCACTTTGAGCGATTTTAATAATGAGTTAAACTGTTGAAACAAAGCACTTGCAAATCGAAACAATCACAATTACACCTTTGGACACAACTCCATCTTGTGATAAAATTCATTTTCATGGAAAGGATTTCCAAAAAATACGGAAAGTATGTTTCCATTGAATTCGTAATTCATTACAATTGAAGTTGACATACATTACACTGTACTGTGGAAATTTATCCTCAACTCAGGTACACGAAATTCATTATAGTCAGAATTAATTTCACTGTTTAATCTATTTTCCAGTGAAGCCTTACTTTCTTCCCACCTTCAAGAAAAAAACGTCCGCCCATGTGCCTATATCCTACTGTAGTTCATGTGACTTTTAACCTAAAAATATGGAAGTTGGATCATTCTTGAACAATGGGACTCAAAATAAATGTGGTTATATGATGCCACGTAAAACGGCTCTCAAAATAAATACAAAACTACATCTGGAATAGAATGTCATCGGTTTTAAGAACATCCTTAAACTTACACAACATTGTATATGTTTGGCATATCCCTGTAAACTCGCAATGTTAAGCCAACGTTGGCATATGGTTGGCACTGTTGGACCAACATTGGTTCCAAATTGGTTACCACATTCAATGTTCACCAAGATCTTCACTCTACAATTATTGTATGTATAATATACAGATTGGTTTTGGTCAAACTGTGGACTGATATTTCCAAGTTGCTCAATACAATTTGGCGTTTGTCATACCCTGAATTGCTTTGTTTAACAAAGGCCCAGGATGATTTATACTAAGAAATGTGCTTCAGTCTACCTGAGAACTGTTTCTATAACATACATGACTGCATACAAAATCCTATGGTCGTTAAAGCCTATAACACCAGCGTCGCGATTATTTATTTTAGTGCAGTCACGAAAGCTTCGAATCTAGTTTGAACACCTCTTCGGGGAGGGTTTACTCACAACTCACACTTACTTTTAATTCAGCAATCTTTGGGAGAACGTTAATCAACCAGGCTATGCGTTAACTGTGTGTTAGCCGACTCTCTGCGTTGCATTACATTACTATCTCTAATTTTACTAAGTTTGTTGTCAAACTTCCTAAATATCTCCTTGCTTGTCTGTTCCACACTTAACTTCTAATTTAGCAATCTTTGGACGAACGTTAATCAACCAGGCTATGCGTTAACTGTGTGCTAACCGACCCTCTGTGTTGCATTGCATCACACTTCTTAATTTTACTAAATTTGCTTTCTCAAACTTTCGATTTTCTTGCTCTCAACCATTGTCTCTCCTCCGGCCAATGTGGTCCGAAATTCCACACTGCTCCCTCCTTGTCCCCTCGTCTGCTGGTCCCCTCGTGTGTCCGCCTCCCAATTTCTCTCTTGGTGTGTGTCTCTGCATGTGTGTACCATTGTCTCTCCTCCGGCCACTGTGGCCCAGAATTCCACACTGCTCCCTCCTTGTCCCCTCGTCTGCTGGTCCCCTTGTGTGTCCGCCTCCCCAGTCCTCTCTTGGTGTGTGTCTCGCTCGGTGTGTCTCTGCATGGGTGTACCATTGTCTCTCCTCCGGCCACTGTGGCCCAGAATTCCACACTGCTCCCTCCTTGTCCCCTCGTCTGCTGGTCCCCTTGTGTGTCCGCCTCCCAATTCCTCTCTTGGTGTGTGTCTCGCTCGGTGTGTCTCTGCATGTGTGTACCATTGTCTCTCCTCCGGCCACTGTGGCCCAGAATTCCACAGTGCTCCCTCTTGTCCCCCCGTTTGTCCTCTGGTCCCCTCGTTTGTCCGCCTCCCCAGTCCTCTCTCTGCCCCAGCCCCTCCTCCCCCCTCGCTCTATTTAAGGCCTCGGCACATATTCGTTGTCCTTCTGTTTGTCTTGGTGTGTGTCTCGCTCAGTGTGTCTCTGCATGTGTGTCTGCCTATGTTGTTTCCGTGTCTGTGTTTTAAACATTCATTCTTACCCGATGATGGTTGCTTGTGTTGCAACCAAAACGTCGTATTCTATTATTATTTGATTTTATTTTCTACGTGACTTTACTGAAAGAACCAAAGAGTAAGTCCTGCAGTCACGAAAGCTTCGAATCTAGTTTGATTTTCATTAAAATTAAATTTGTTGCACTACAAAACAGTACAGTGCTGTATAATTAAAGGCAATGATTTGTGCCTAATACGGTGGAACAAGAAAATGTGCAGATCGTATGCTATCAAGATCAATGCAATATTTAAATGTATACGTAGTGCAACTATAATCATTTGGTTTAATAAACTGAAAAACATTCTTCATAATACTGTAACAACCACACGTAAATAATTAGATGATTAAATTCTTGCCATATGACAATATCACCCAAAAAGTGGCCAATCCCTTGAAAGCTTACCTAAGTTTAGCCTGGTTTGTACTTGGCTGGATGACTACCAGGGCTTGCCAGTGTTGTAGATATGGGGCTACAATGGTGGCCAGACATGTCAATATTCAGTGTTACCCCCCATCATGTGGGTGAGGTTTCTGATATTCCAGGATGCTCTCACTTGCCACTGATTTTTGGTAATGACTAAATATATCCCAATGCAAGATCCTCGTGAAAAATAGTATAGTACTGTAATCTTAAAGTTCTGAGATAAATGATAACCTAACAATTATGAGGTTATAAAAATGATTAAATGGAATTTAACATGTTATTTTTATACATTATACTGTAATGCTAAGGTTAATAGAGTACTCTATATGCTGCAAGCATGACCCACTCGGAGGTGAACCTTATCGGCACTCTATTTTTATGCAATTGGTAATTCTTCATGTTTCAGATCAGGTATCATATCCGTCATTTCAATATGCCAACATAATATTCGGTTTAGTACGGCATATCACGGTTTGAACCTGCAAAAAAGGGAGGAAAAAAATCTTCAATTTATGTCCAGGCCGCAGTCTTATCAGTAAATATTTGGACGGGCTGGTCATAATCCTTTTGTCGAATTATTACACCATGTCTGCAGCAGGAGGTCTGAAAACACACAGGATTAGGGCTGAACGATTTGGGGAAAATATTTAATTGCGATTTTTCTGACAGATATTGCGATTTGACTTGCGATAAAAAAAATTTAAGTCAAGCTTCAGTTCAATATTCACTGTGTAATAGATTTAAAACATGTGATGGAGCATTACCACATGATACCATCAAAATATGAACTGCTCTATATATTATAATGCAAGGATGAAAACTTAAAAGATATGAATTGCTTCCAACATGTATTTATTCAAATGTTTCAATTGAAATAGAACACTCAAACATAGAACAATTGTTAAAGTAAATAAATAAAGTGATAATAATAATACAAAATAAAACAATTCCAATAGGCGGATAATAGGACTTTTCAATTCGCACAAAATCACAGCCTTTGCGATTTGCGAATCGCATTTTTCAAATTGCGATTTCGATTTGAAATGGATTAATCGTCAGCCCTACACAGGATGCATGGAATGGTAAACACTACTGTTTCCAGGGTATTTAACAGCATCAATGCTCGAATGTAACTTACAACAATAAAAAACAGATATGCAACTAACTTAGAAAGTAGCCATCTGTATTATGGTCACGTTAACAGTTCATTTTCCAACTGAAGGCTATATTTCCCTGAATAACTAGAAATATTTAGAAAACAAACCCATTTTCAAAAATAGAAAAGCAACACTGAGATGACAATGTACCAAAATACAAGGAAGAGAAACTTCACCGATGTTATTTAAGCAGTTTTCAGAAAATTGGATTGGAGAAATGAAGGTGTAAATACAATTGACCAAAATATGAACCATCTCAGATTTGCTGATGGCATAGCCAATAGGAATGAACTACAGGAAGCAAATGAAGAACTTAAAGCAAGCTGTACCAAAGATACAATATGAGGAAGACAAAGTCACGTACAATAATTTCTCGAAAAAAATGGAGATATCTGTTGGAGGGACACAACTGGCAAAGACAAAAGATTTTGCATACCTCGAAGAGTTAGTGATCAGAGATCAGGCTCAAAACGATAAAATCACGAGGCAGACAAGAGCAAGTTGAAGTGATTTTGGGAAGCTGAACTTAAACATGAAAAGTAATATACCAATGTGTCTAAAGAAGTGCACATTTACCTGCTATAATATTGTTCAGAAACATGGGCTTTGACAAAGAAAATGTAAAAACACCTTTAGTGTGTGCAAATAAGTGTGGAATGGTACGCGATTTAAATTACACCGAGAGACAGAAAGAAATACACATGGCTTTCAAACCATACGGGAGTTAAGAGATGTAATTCTGACTGTTAAAAGTGAGTGCACTGATGCAGGGCATGGGGCTAGAAGGGATGGAGGCGGCTGATGGTTGAGACATATGTATGTACGTTGAACTTCTATCGCACTGTATGTAGCCAACCGTGCTAATCGGAGGTTTGGACGAGGGCAACAAACTAAACATGGTGCTGGATGAAGGCCTCCTCAAGCTGTCAAAATCTCTTGTGATCCTGCCATGTGATAATCCGCTGGGCACCTTGCGTAGAGGCCAATTTAATCGCTTCTTCGCATGTTGTCCTTGGTGGACGTCCTCCTTGTATTTGTTTCTGATGCCTTGGCTGCCACTGTCTATTATTCTTCACGATCCCTACATTCACTGTCCACCGAGCAGTTGAGCAGAACTCCCAATGCGGAATAATGTTAACTTTTCTGTATCTCACAAATCACGTGCACTTAAGCACCATGACCTTACCATCAAGGCAGACGTTGCAGGAAAACACTTTCAGGTGTCAAAGCAATTTCTCCAAATGCGGCATATAGTTTTCAAGTTAACTTGGTTTGGTACGAAAGTGTTAACCATGTTACATGGTTAAACACTGTATTTACAAAAAACACACACAATTCGTCTTATAAACCCCATGATGATCTTTGCCAGAAATACTGTACAACGCACGCTCCCATCCTTTTTACCACATGGGAACTAAAGGCCAAACCTTGTTATATATGTCAACTGTCATCATCATCAAACACCATGTGCCATCTTCTCATGGTTCTGCAAAGTAACAATCCGCTCAGTACTTGCACACGAGATGATTGTATTGCTCCATCTCCTCGGTGAACGTTCTGTCTAACAGCCCTCTCATTTCGCTGCCACCCCGCTGTTAGTCACCGTCAAAGGTAACGATCATATTTTTTTTAGACAATCACGTCTAATGTTACTCTGAATCACTTTGGCTTAAGCCGGTCTCCTTGTCCGATTCTCATTCTAAGGACGGAAAACGTAGAGGCCAACCAACCACAGGAGCAAACTGTGTTCGAGAGCATGTATCGACCACATATATACTGCTGCCCTGACTCAATCAGATTTTGGAAAAAGATTATGAAAAAGCATTTAACTCAGTGCAAATTGATGTAGTCATCCAAGCTCTGACAAACCAAATTTGAATTAAAAATGTGATTTAAAAAATACAAGGATGGAACAGTTACACACAAGAGACTATAATAATGAACAAAAAAAAATCCTTATTAGCATACTCTACTTATTGACATTTTATGTACTACTGAGATACAGTACTACACTATGAGAATTACAAGTAAAATTCATTATGAAAACACAGCAGACTACAGAATAAGTAGGCCTATCACACAGTAGTTTCCCTTTTAAATCATGCATGTGACCATAAGAACATAAGTGGCCCATTGTGTGTGTCAACAGAGCTCTATTAAATCGTTACTTTCAAATATTTTTATTTTACATTGCATGACCATTGCAGGAAATTTCCAATTTATTTTCAAGGCAACACAGATTACTGTACCGTCATTTGCAACTGATTCACAGTAAATAAATATTCACAGCTAGTGTGTTATGCCATTTATTTAAATAAGCAAGATATATTTTGATTTAAAGCTTTCGTGACTGCAGGGATTCATATTCTTGGTTCTTTCGAAAGAACCAAGCAAGATATATTCATGAAAATCAATGAATTAAAGCAGGCTTACTGCAAAGCTAGCCAAGCATGTCATTAAAATGTTATTAAAGGATTTCGCTGAGAAACAGCTGTGCCATCATGACCTGAAAGAAAAATTCCTTTTATAAAACTTAAAATAAAAATAAAAAGATGCATCTAGTTACATGAAATATCTATGTGGATAACACAATCATCCATTCCTGATTTGAAGCTCTAGATTTTAGTTTCAGAGGAAAACATTTTATCGGTGGGCAAGATTACCTCTCGAGTTAATAATAATGTGATCGCAGGTACTGTGTCTGGCTGCCCTTCTAATAAACACTCGCATCTTGTTTTACATTCCTTGCAACATCTGCGAAGTGTTCTATCTTCAGAGGCTCACGCATGTGCTGTTGACAATATTTAATCACTGTGCTTGGACTTCAATGTAATCAGGCGAGGAGGGTTCTGTATTATGAACTCGCTCTGCATCCAATAATTGTGCTCTCCCATCAGCGGCCGAGCATAGTGCCAAATAAAACTCAGCACGTTTGCAACTTAAAATCAATTCTCACTTCATCTGCAATTGTGCAACCAAAAGAGTTTTCACGTGGGTTATTTTGCCAACATAACTCTTAAATTACGCACGGACATGACACACGGTTCCATGAATACCAATATTGCACAGTAAATGGAACTACTGTACACTTACACAGACATATTGTAGGAACCGAATGTAAATACATAAAAGACACAAAGCAGCACACTGTTTAGTGTAAAAACAGGCTTTTGGGGCCATTGTCCCAGCTAGCACAGGGGGAAACCAGGCTCTCCCTGAGAAAACAAGAGAATTTCTGAAAAACCCATTTCATACCAAAGATCCCAGAGAGAGGGGGGGGGGTCCTTGCGGACAGGTCTGATTCCAGCAGAGCTAATCAGTAATCAAGCGCAGTGTGGGAAAATACCGCACAGAAATCTGTTCCTTCCGTCTTCATAGCCACGCTTATCCTCCACAGTGGAAGTCTTTCCCAAGGTTAATTGCATATAAAAAAAGCGTTTCTGTTGCTGATGCAATATAGTGCCTGTAGTAAGCTTTAATAAGAGAGACCACCACCGCACCGCACCCCCATTTCTATTTAAAGTACATGACAACTAATCATAACGGCATTTTAACAACAACAACAACACAAAACAAGTCGATAGATGATCCACTGACGTTTGTGTGGAATACTGCAAGTAATTTCCCACGTAAAAATTACTGTGCTCAGCACATTTCCATTCTGTACCCATCCCGGAAAAGATACCCAATTGCACGTCTCTTGTGGAAGGTCACAGTTTGCAGGAAAATAAGAGCAGAAAAAAAGTGCACAGGGCAGCTGGCCAGACAGGAATTCCCATGAGTTGCGAGTGAGCCAACAGCATTTGTCTGCAGTTTCAGCTTTGGCCGGAAGTAACGGTTCCAGCTCAAACAAAAGGGCCACGAAATAAATGCCACAGATTCATAATTTAGGTACTTGACACAGAGGGCCTTATTATTTTGCCCATGTTTAAATGCCAAAATACCTTAAACGATGATGACTTGTGACATGCAATGGCTTAAGCATGAGATCAAAACTACCAGCCAGGGAACAATTAATTTCCCTGGCAATGCGAAAAATTGTCACAAATCAAGGTTGAAACTCAATTCAGATATCAATTGTTTTGTTGCTATTATTAGCGGTGAAAAGCAGTGCCTCTACTAGTTAGTGGCTTCAGTGATAACATAAACCTGCGACAATACTGTCTAAGAATCTCACATATGCAATTCTATGAGCATATCATGAGTTTAGGAATCGACATTTAACTATTCATCGGCACATTTTTCTAATCCTATAAATTATGACACAACAAAGTATTGTATAGTATATCCAATTAGATTGCATGCAAAATGTAGCCATTACCATGTGACTTCACAGCCTTTATATCACTTTGAAAAGATGCAACCTGTGTCCATATAATTTGGCATCACATACACAAATATAGACATTTTTCGAAGCTATCATAATGCAACCATTGTGGGTTTGTCATCCCAGCTATCATCAGCATGCTAGCTGTGGTGATATCTTCTGACAGAGGAGACACACCTGTTGAAAGAATGTAAAGCCCAGGTGAAGATTGCAGACCAGATGCTGGCAATCAGAAGACAGAAAAATGTGTGAACTGGAGATATGCAGAGAGCCCATAAACAAAATAGACATCAGGAGATAAAGTCGGTGTTGTATGTGATTTTATCACTTAAACCCTATTACTGTGTTCAAATTGACCCTTCATTATCAATAACGCAACAAATTAGTTCAGGTACGCCAGTTACAGTTTTGTCATTCGTTTCCAATTAAGCTTGCTTCGCCATCCTTCCTCGTAGATTGGTTGTTGGCTATCGACTCAGGTACCTAATTTTCTGAAACCCTCAACATCATCCGGTGGGAAAGCATTCAAAACAACTCAAAACTAAGTTTGGGATATGGGCACATGTCAATAGCAATCCAGTCAATAGCCTGAGATAGGATCACAAAGCAACAAACGCACTGAAATAGAGTAGTAAGTTGTAATTACTGGCGAAACGTCGTACTCAGATTGTAAATGTTGTGGCTTGGCTCTCCAACACACCGGTGTGCTGTACTAGTGACGAATTGGCATGTTCTGTTTACGTGACAACCCTTATTAGTTGACTGTGTCGGGTGGTGGTGGGTTTTAACGACACATTTATATATTTACGCGATCTAACCCAAAAAACCTCTATTATGTTATGAAATAGAGTAGTGTATCTATTGCTTTGGAATAGACCGGGAATTCTTTACAATTCGGCGTTAAACTAACGCAACATATCTCAACATGCATGATGTGCTGTAAACTGGGAGGTACACAATACAAAATTAAATGTTATAAACTACAATTAATAAAGTTTTACGGGGTGAAAAACCTCTCAAAATGTAATTCATCTAAAATATTCTTTGAGAACATAATGTTGGCTGCTAGAGGATATGGCCTTCTTCCGTCATCATCTCTTTGAATGCCAAGTGGAGCATCAGTCTGTTTCGACACATCCTAGCGAAACAAACAACGGATCACGTTTGATTTTCCTTCCAGCTGTTGACCCTGATCCAATGGCAAAATAGCCCAATTTTTCTGCCGCATATTTGAGGTTATAAAATTATGTGACCCAAGGGCCATTTTGTCAATATTTGTATTGCTTAATAAGTTTGACCTAACATTGTTCAATGCATCACAATGTCTGTATCCCAAATGTTACATTCTACATTCGGAAGATAATACTAATCTACAGCCGATTATCAATCCACACGACATGGGGTCATGGGGATTTTTTATTTACCTTAATTCACCACACTGGTTAGTACGAGTTGGTGAAGATAGCAGCCAAGACCAGTTCAGATATCACGTCCCACTGATGTTAGCTGTGGCCAGAAATCAAATTTGGGTTGTCGGGTTCATAGTATCGAGCTAACCACTGCATCACCACTCCACCAATTCTTATATACTGCACCAGAAATAAAACCAAATGTATATACTTGCCGTAAAAATGTTTTTTTTTTACTTTGATAAGAAAATTATCCATATAATGGGTTTCCATGGCTGAAAATGGAAAACTAATTTTTATTACAGTTCTGTACTATATTTAATTTAATCACCGACTTAATACCTATTGGTTCTTTCGGTAAAGTCACGCAGATAGAAGAAATAATAGATCAGGACATTTCGATCGCAACGCAAGCGATCGTCATCAGGCGGAAGAAAGAGGGGGTGAAAAAAGACGACGGTCGCTTGCGTTGCGATCGAAACGACGTGATCTATTATTTATTCTACCCACGTGACTTTACCGAAAGAACCAAAGAGTGTGGATTCCTGCTGCAGTCACGAAAGCTTCAAATCAACACCGACTTAAGTTTTTAGCCGTTCATTGGTACGCATGTGCGACATGTAACACAAACCGTTTGGTTCACTGGCACACTACTCTAAGATAGCATGTCCAGCTGACAACATGACCTGATTTGTGAACTGAACACTTGTTAAACACGTTACTTCGTTTTCGCACACAGCATCGCTGCAAAGTTTCTTTGACATGTATTCGCAAATGTTCGTTGACCAGGGAAGAAATTATTACAGTAAAAACATTTGTGCAGAACTTGATGAAGTGGCTGATAAACTGTTCATGAGCTACAGGAAAACCATTGTTTGTACCTAAAGTGGTTCAGACTTCACTTGTTCCTATACAGGTTTGAAATATCACACAATTTAGAAAATAAAATGTCACAGGACTGAGAGGTTTCTTGTGTTTTAGGTATATTACAAATTGCATGTTGTTGTCCGTTGTTTTAATTAAAACAAAAGAAACCACACTGTCTTATGAAGTCAAGTAAGAGTTGTCTACTCTTGAAGCGGCATTTAAAATAACCAGAATTAAGTTAAGGCTATAGTGTTCCATGGGGAGCTGTAGGATTCTCAGGAATGTGAGAGGTGCAGACTCAGAAAGGCAGGCCAACCAACAGTTTCCCAGACACTGCGGTGAATGAACACATATTTATAGCCCTATGGGATCTCGGGAATGTTATGCTGCTAGCAAGCACTTATTTTTTTACCATCACACACAGATGCAGAGTGGCTACAACTCTATAAGCATTTTCTCAGTTTTTGGCAAATGCAGTCAGTGTTCTTTGAATGAGGCTCTTGTTGAGTGCTGATATGTTACTTGCTGTTGGGTTTTATTAGACTCAGCCAAGATCATTATAAAGATGCTCTGGCCATGAGGGCGCAAACAATTGGCTAGCTTGAAACTAAAAACGTCTATTGCAGCACCAAGCAAAAATTAAGCTAATTTCAGACCAGTAGTTTTAATTAACAAAATGAAGAGGAGCACATTCCATGTTTGAATTACGCCTTTGTCAATAAAAGGCACAAACAATGGGAGCTCATAGGCTAACAGACACAAACGAACCCCTGGCATATTGAGCCTGAATCATAAAGCCTTATTGAATGTGATGACCACCAAGGATAGAGTTATGTTGAATGTACCATGCCTCAAGTGTCAGCTGGGACCACTCAAGCATTAATTCCATATTGCAAAAAATGCGAGGTCATTTTCGAGCTACTGAAGATTGCATGTCTTATTTACACACAGATAATGCAAATGTACTGAAATCATTACATTCCCCATTTTAGTGAAATTACATCCACGATGCAATACATACTGTGTGGAATATGTTGTATAAAAGAGCATTTGATAAAATCACTCAATGCACCCGATCTTGTCAGATTTTAGAAGACAATTATTGGATGGGTGACCACCATGTACAAACAGGTTGCTATAGGCTGTTGGGATACACAGTGCAATCAAGTCCAGTGTTGTACTTATTTCTATGGTCGCACATCTATGCTCCCAGCTTTCATCAAGCTGTACTAACCAGCATGGTAAAGTAGGGTCAAATAATCCCCACGACCTACACGGAGTGAGCTTGGCCATCATCCACCACTTGTGTGCTTAAAAGTGTTTATACACGTATAACATTAACATTGATGTGTGTGATGCCATAAACTGTAGGCTTACTAACACACATTTGTACATATTCAGGATTGTATTTAATGTGTGCGTGGATTTTAAAAAAACCCAAATAATTAAGGCTTTAAGGAGTACAGCTGTCTCTTGCTAAGAATAACGTGTATTTTCATATCTATCCCCTGTTCAAATCCAGGCTATGCCAACCTTCAGACCTCTCTGCTATTTACAACTGCGATGAGTGAGTGCTTATGCATAGCAAGTTGCCACCTCACCGCATTTAGGTCAGCCGAGGGAATTTCTGACACAATGACACTGTGCAGAGAAGGAAAACTGTACACGCCCTTCTCTTGTGGCCAAAAAAAAGCAAAAATCACAAAGGCACCCCCAAATTTAGACAAAACTGCATGACCAAGTAAAGCCTTTTTTTAATAACAAAGCAAGCGACAATCACCTGTCTGGCTGATATCTTCAAATTGTAAACGTTGGTATAAAGCGGTCTATATGAATGCTATTTGTTTGAAGGACTACAATATATACTGTATACACGTGTGGTTACTGGCGATCGTGCCAGCACGTTGAAGCGTAAATCCGAAAAGGATGATATGCACCATGTGGTGATGGTGCATTGTGTATGTTCAATAAATTAACAAATGGCCTTTATTTATCCAGGCCATCCTCACTGAGTTTGAGGAGTGTTTTTTTATTTCATTATGGTCCTGGAATTGAAATTTTTTGCCATTTCCTTTTTAATTCGTGTAATTGGGGGAGGAAACCAGAGGTGACCGGAGAAAACCTACCCTCGACGAGGGGATAACACATCTATACATATAATTTAGCATGCATATGTTGTACGTATGCTGGCATGTCTATGTACTGTGTACGAAAGTATGCGCAGGTTTTACCGTGCGCGCGATAGCATGAATATTATAAACTTGCATGTATATTTGTTGAATGTTGAACTACTTTCGCACCATAAGTGGCCAACCGTGCTAATCGGAGGTGCAGGGAAAGGACACCAAACTAAGCACAAAAGCATGTGCATATTGCTAGTATTAGTATAAACTGTACATGTCTTGACATGTCTTAGTTGGCAAATATGACTTTAGTGTGAGCTTTGACATGTGCTTACCCAACTGTACCGTACATGTGTTGACGTGTGCATATGTTTTGGTCTTATTTGAATTTTCTCACGATATGACAGCATGTTTTGTGTATCATGTGTGTGCACAAGTACATGTGAACAAGTATCCACACCTACCACTGAACCCACAATCCACAACAAAACCCCAAAAACCACCACCGAACCCACACCCACTGTTGAACCCACACCCACCACTGATCTCACACCCACCACTGAACCCACTCCCACCACTGATCTCACACCCACCACTGAACCCACACCCACCACCCAACCCACTCCCACCACTGAACCCACACCCACCACTGAACCCACACCCACCACCGAACCCACTCCCACCACCGAACCCACACCCACCACCGAACCCACACCCACCACCGAACCCACTCCCACCACCCAACCCACTCCCACCACCCAACCCACTCCCACCACTGAACCCGCACCCACCACTGATCTCACACCCACCACTGAACCCACTCCCACCACTGAACCCACACCCACCACCCAACCCACTCCCACCACTGAACCCACACCCACCACTGAACCCACACCCACCACTGAACCCACACCCACCAGGGAATCCCCACCCACCACTAAGCCTGCACCCACTACTGAACCCGCACCCACCACTGAACCCACACCCACCACTGAACCCACTCCCACCACTGATCCCACACCCACCACTGAACCCACTCCCACCACTGAACCCACGCCCACCACTGAACCCACACCCACTACTGAACCCACACCCACCATTGAACCCACTCCCACCACTGATCCCACTCCCACCACTGAACCCACACCCACCACTGAACCCACTCCCACCACTGATCCCACACCCACCACTGATCTCACACCCACCATTGAACCCACACCCACCACTGAACCCACACCCACCACTGAACCCACGCCCACCATTGAACCCACTCCCACCACTGATCCCACACCCACCACTGATCTCACACCCACCACTGAACCCACACCCAGCAATGAACCCGCACCCACCACTGAACCCACACCCACCGTTGAACCCACACCCACCACTGAACCCACTCCCACCACTGATCCCACACCCACCACTGATCTCACACCCACCATTGAACCCACACCCACCACTGAACCCACACCCACCACTGAACCCACGCCCACCATTGAACCCACTCCCACCACTGATCCCACACCCACCACTGATCTCACACCCACCACTGAACCCACACCCAGCAATGAACCCGCACCCACCACTGAACCCACACCCACCGTTGAACCCACACCCACCATTGAAGCCACACCCACTCGGGAACCCACACCCACCACTAAACACGCACTCACCACTGAACTCACCACTGAACCCACCCCCACCACTGAACTCACCACTGAACCCACTCTCACCACTGAACCCACTCCCACCACTGGACCCACACCCACCACTGAACCCACACCCACCACTAAACACGCACTCACCACTGAACTCACCACTGAATCCACTCCCACCACTAAACACGCACCCACTACTGAACCCACCACTGACCCACACCCACCACTGAACCCACCACTGAACGCACACCCACCACTGAACCCACTCCCACCACTGTACCCACACCCACCACTGAACCCACTCCCACCACTGAACCCACCACTGAACCCACACCCACCACTGACCCACACCCACCACTGAACCCACCACTGAACCCACACCCACCACTGAACCCACACCCAGCAATGAACTCACCACTGAACTCACCACTGAACCCACACCCACCACTGAACCCACCACTGAACCCACACCCACCACTGAGCCCACACCCACCACTAAACCCACACCCACCACTGACCCACACTCACCACTGACCCACACCCACCACTGACCCACACCCACCACTGAACCCACACCCACCACTGACCCACACTCACCACTGAACCCACACTCACCACTGAACCCACACTCACCACTGAACCCACACTCACCACTGAACCCACACCCACCACTGAACCCACACTCACCACTGACCCACACCCACCACTGAACTCACACCCACCACTGAACCCACACTCACCACTGAACCCACACTCACCACTGAACCCACACTCACGACTGAACCCACTCCCACCACTGACAAAGCAGCTGAGCCCTTCATTGTTTTCCCTGTCACTCCCTTATCTCGTATGTGTTTGCACTTAATGCTTCAAGGCCCGGCGCTGTGAAGCCCTCCGTATCTACTACCACCGTCGACACATTGAAGACGACGACACATCACAACAGCATCCTCCATCGCGGACCGGCAGCCACACAACCGACAGTAGAACAATAGAGTCGACAATGAAAACAATCGGGGGGAAAAAAGGGCCACCACGTGTGACAAGATGATTTGGTGATGCCGCTACATCAAGCACAACAAAAAAAACTCAACGCATCGCCTTATAAGAAAACCAAATATATATAATTGGTAGATTTTTCGGGCAACGGCCCTCTTGCAAGAGACAACAAAAAAAATTGGCACTGCGATATTATTTTGGCGCACTCAAGCACGCCACAATTCAATGTTATACAACGCTACAGTACCCAAACACTGTAGGTCGTTTAGCCGCTGTGCCTTCTGCGTGTTCGGCTCTTGCTGTGCTGCGTTAACATCCCCCGAACATCATCCGAGAGAGCGATCTGCTTGGCCATTCGTTGACGCACCGATTCATTCATTCCTCATCATCATCGTCGTCCTCGGCGGACACAATCGAGTCTTTTTTTTTTAAATGTTGCAAAATTTCAGCACGCGTGCTCGCCGCGCAAGGCTTGATTGGTCTGACCGAAATAAAACTGCAACAAATGTCCACAACAACACCACCAACACCACCACCAACAACACCAACAACAATCGCGGGCAGCAGGCATTGGTAGCTAGCAGCAAAGCGCAGCAGCGTGCAATCAACGCGAGAGTCCTTCCCCGACACCGCCGACTAAAGCACCAGCCGGTGCTTTAGAAGAAGATCGACACACGACACAAAGGCGGCGGCGGCAGCAGTGAGTGGTGGTGGTGTAAGACGACGTCCAAGCTCACCCACCAGCACGACGGTGAACCTCTCCTCCAGCTCTCCGGGGTCCGGCATGGGCAGCTTGAGGGGCATGCTGTGCGCCCTCGCCTCGGCGGCGGCGGCGGCGGCGTGAGCCGGCTCCATGCTGCCCGCGTTTCCCATCTTGGCGGAGCTTTTGCTTTTCCCCGATTTTCTCATAGATGCATGCGAAAGTTGGGGAAGCGGCGTCGCCGAAACGTCTAGCCGCGTGGGGTTGTTGTGGTTGTGGTGGTTGTTGTTGTGGTTGTGGCTTTAACTTCGCGTCTCCCGTGGCTGCCGCTTGCGTGATTTGCGTTGTCGTTCGCCGCAGCCAGCTTTCCTCTTTCTCTCTTCCACGAAAGGTTCTTGTTCTTCCTCCGTTTATCTTTGTCCGCCTGGGTTGTTGCTGCTGTTGCTGCTGCTGTTGTTGCCGCCTGTGTGTTTGTGTCGCCTGTGTGTTTGTGTCGCCTGTGTGTTTGTGTCGCCTGTGTGTTTGTGTTTTTTCCTGTCGCGATTTAAGAGACGGAACGACGACGTCGTCGGCCCGCCCGCTCCGTTTTGCTGAGCGCTCAGATTTACGGATGAACGCGGTTTATTCTTTGCGCTTTACGCACAGGGAAGATAAGTGGAAGATAAGACCTCTCACTAACTCCACCGAGCATCGAGAGCGGGGTGTTGTTGTTGCTGCTAAAACGTCATTTTGTTGTTGTAAATCCCGTTACAACCTCGCCAACACGAAGCTTGGCCCGTCCGCCCGCTTTGTTCCCCCGGCCTGTCGCGTTTCCTCCACAGCGGTGTAACGGGGACCCACGGAGAGAGGCGGTGGGGGTGGTGGGGGGGGGTGGGGGGGTGGTGGGGGGGTGGTGGGGGGTGGTGGGGGGGGTGGTGGGGGGGGTGGTTCTATTCCGCTCCAGGGTCCATCCGGGCTGAGTACGGACGCGGGTGGCTGCCGCCTCTCCCCCCTCTCCCTCCCCTCCATCCCCCCTCTCCCTCCCCTCCATCCCCCCCTCTCCCTCCCCTCCATCCCCCCCTCTCCCTCCCCTCCATCCCCCCCTCTCCCTCCCCTGCATCCCCCCCCCTCTCCCTCCCCTGCATCCCCCCCTCTCCCTCCCCTCCATCCCCCCCTCTCCCTCCCCTCCATCCCCCCCTCTCCCTCCCCTCCACCCCCCCTCTCCCTCCCCTCCATCCCCCCCTCTCCCTCCCCTCCATCCCCCCCTCTCCCTCCCCTCCACCCCCCCTCTCCCTCCCCTCCATCCCCCCCCCACCGTCGCCTCCCCCTTCGCGGGCTTCCTCGGCGGATGCGGACGGGACGTGTCTACCGGGAGACTGAAATCCGTGTGACGTCACCCCCCCTTCTACCCCCCCCGTTTCAAGGACTCTTGAATTTTTGCGTCTCTTCATTGTCTGCAGACTTATGTGGGGGGCTGTGAAGAAGGGGCCCTTGCCCGAAACGTCGCCGATGATGTAGGTTTTTTTTTTAAACAAACATGTCAGGCGGCGTTAGGATTTGCACGAGAGAAAATCGTCACCGGTGTGAATGCCCGACGGCTTGATAATCGTAATGAAACGTGTAACGTCGATGGCATCTGCAAAAGTACCTTTTTAGTCATCACCTTCGTGAAAAAAAATGTTCTCGATGTTACCTACAAAAATAATCAAAGCGTTCATCAGAAATCACCTAGTGGGTTATAAAATTGCAATCGGTGACCAATGAATTGATAAATCATTCAAAACTATATTGCATGATCATCAAGACTTATTTAAAATTATAAAATCTAAATTGGCACTATAACTGTTAGTATTAATTACTGGAATCGTTATCAAAGCAATGCAATCATAAGTGTCAATATCAATCCTCAATGGTCTCCGGTATTAACAATATTTAAAACATCAAAACCACCATCTCTAAAATGGTAATGAAAAATGTACTGTATACATATTTTGCAATATAAAAACGATTAAAAACAAAACGTATACAAAAATCAACATAAAATACTGCATCAATGGAATAATATGAACCAATTACTAAAACTGCAACATCACAATCATCTCCCTAAAATGTAATAATCAAAACAATACATCTCCATACCCCAAAAAATAAAAAAACCGAATTACCATGACAATGACCACTATCATATCTAAATGCGTTGCATGGTTTTTCTAAATTCCAAAAAGGTCTGGGAATTGTACAGTACAGTGTTTGAATAGGGCGTATGTAACATTGGTTAGATGTCAATTTTACTTTTCATAACGTTGGAAGATTGCTCTGTCATTCATCAGCATTGACTATGAAACGGATCACTTAATCACTCATTTTGCAATGCCAATTAACTGACATGTTTGAAGAAATCCATCTCAGGGTGTGTTTAGAAATCGACAATGCTTAAGATAAAAAAAAATACACACTTTTGTCTGGTGACAGAGGAAACTTAGGACCCAAGGAATATAACGGGTTACAGTACATATGCTTTCACATAAATTGGGTCGCTTGGTACTCCCTTTAGCAGCTTGGTCTCTTCTGCCTGTCACAATGCAGTGAGGGTCGCTGCACTCAACCAATAAAGAGGCGCTAATACCTGCTGCTCGTGCTGCTGAGGTGTGGCATTGTCTGGCCTTGTGTCTGGAAATATGTATATGCAAGATGAAAGAGGGTAATCATTGTGGATCTCTACCAATGGTTCACATGTCAATATGAATGCAGCGATTAGAATAATGTATAACGTGTACAACATTTATTTTTTGTTAAGCCACTGGTGGATGAGGGCCTTCCCATATCGTGCAGGCATACTTCACCACACGGGTCAATGGATTTTGTTGCGCTGCCCTCTGCTGCCCACAGCACCTATTGCATCTGTCTTTTGCACAGTGCAAGCCACAGTTTAGTTTAACCGCACGGGAACTCACGAGACGAGGACGATTCCTATTTGCCAGTGACCTGGGATTTTAGTCTGCCAGTTGGGGGCGAATATTGCTTTGTGTAATCCCAATTGAGTAAGTTTGCGGGCAATGTTCTCATTTAGCAAAATTTGGACCCTTACGCCAGAACACAATGGTCGACTTCTGCTGAATGATGTAAGGGGATCTTTAACGTCCACTGTAAAGCAGACGGCGCGGATTATTGTGGTTCCTACAACCGCAGTAATAATCGTGGTGGTCGCTGGATTCGAACCATGAACCTCAGCAGCAGGCGACGAATGCACTACAGTACCTAATATATCCATTGAAAATGAAGTCACAAATAACACGGGGAAAATATTTTATAAAACTAGGATACATATTTCGACATTTGCATACACCAGAAACCTCTTACGCAAATGTACACAATAAACGTATGGCCAATTCCAGCTTCAAACTTTTCAGAAGGATGATGATGATGGTTGCAGAACTTTCAGTGTTATCTCCTATTTTGTGCAATTTATCTTGGTATTTCAATTCCTCCCACATACCAAACTCGCAACGTAAATGGCCAAACATCCCCATGCAGGACCCTCTCGAAAATGAGTCTTGAGGCTCAGGCTTTCATGAGTAAAGGTTACAGTTTTACAGTACATACAGGATAAGTATTAGTTGAAAAAGAAATTCAAGATATTTCTGTACGTTTATTGCATTGAATATAAAATCGAACATTTATAAGGTGCAAATTTATCACACTTTCGATAGCGAAACTTTGAGATTATAAACCATTTTTCTGGTTAAGAAACGTAACGTTTTAAGGAACGTAAGAGATAGAGAGTTAACTTTTTTTAAAGCACAAAAATGCTATCTCACTGACACAAATCATGTGTTCTTAGCTGTCCAGTTGCACAGAAGGGTACTTTGTCGCGGTGCCATTGTCTAATTTTTATTAAGCAGTGGGCTATGGGCTCTTGAAAGAGTGCCACTGTGGTAAAAAAAAAACAAAAGTGGAGGACCATTTCCCTTTGAACAACTGCGCAACTGGAGCGCCAGGCAGGGCCCCTTGCCACGATTCTCCTCCAGCGATTCTTGTGGGTGCCTGCTGCACACATCGTTCACCACTTCCTCCTTTCCAGGCAAACGAGAAGAACAATGGCTTTATTTTGGATGCTTTGTTGAAACTGGGGGCTTGTGTGGAGGATGGGGGTGGGAGTTTGAGGGATGGGGGGTTGGGAGCCCATCTCAAGAGGATGCTGTCTGTGACATAAGGCAGCCACTCGGTAGCATGTAATGTGAGGCGATGGCTGGGACGATATACGTCTGGAAGATCTTCACATTTAAAATTACCTTGATGTGTGGTGATTTATTTAGAAATGTAATGCATGATGTAATTAGTCGCAACTCTAAAGGAAGTCACGAGACAGACTGAACGCATGTGTTTTTGCTGTTTGCAACGTGGTTTAGGCAACAGTATTTTCCAACGAATTATTTTCTGCGGAAGAATAATTTCATGCAGAGTTGCATATGCATTTGCACTGTATTTACAAATATTTAATGGTGAATAAATACGTATTAAAACATATTCACGCAACATTATTTTGGAAAAATGTAAGTCGATCTGAGAGCAAGTAATGAACAAAGGTTTATTTTATTTCATGTATCAGATGCTGGGTAACACATGTTTGGAAGTTTCACTCATTCTCATCCGTCTGAAAAGCGAGACTCAGCCGGCTGTTGCCTGATTTCCATTGCCCTCGTTTAAAACTTGCGGGAAATAATATACATCATTGTGTATGATGCCACCCAAACCACTTTTAATATTTTCCAAGAAAATATCATCTTACCACTCCCCATAACAAACATTCATTTGCTAAGAATACGTTATTTTATCAAGCTTCACCCATAAGTCCTTTCACACTTGCCTTACACGTTGCATCACAGTAATAAAGGAACTGTACACACACCACTAAGTAATGTAATGCATAACAGAAATGCATGTAAACATCCTAACAGTACAATACTCGCAATGTTGATTAAAGTAATTACTGAGCAATATATTTTTGGTAGCAGCAGATGACATAAACCTCTGGCATCTGATGTTAAATGACTGTTTTTATCATATTGTTGAAGTATGCACTGTAGCTAATTGCAGAAAATATAGGCATACTATTAAGGACGTACTGTATGTGTTTTGATATAATTTTCATTGAAGCCAATTGCTAAATGAGGAACACAATGGGACATTACATATATAAACTCTCCAGCATCAAAGTACAGCATTACGAATAAAACACTTTTTACACCAGAATATACATTTCAGGGATCATCATGTTTCATTAAAAAAAATCAGAGTTAAATGTTGTAAAATGGGAGCAGAAAACCCTGGCTTTCCTTGCCAATAAAACCCCTGAAAAGGCATACATCTTTCCCTGAGCCTTCCAGCTGGGCTCCCTTTTCAATCAGTCTTTTCAGCCACCGTGGTAACGCCATCTGTTCCCCTTCCTGGCTGGCAGATTCCCATCAGCTTACCACGTTTATCAGTATTACGGGATCACATACATGTAAATCCCAAACACAGCAATGAGGGAAATGCTGCGTATTGCCCCTGTAGACACCGTGTTAATTTATGCTATTAAAATACTATATTGTTACTGCAATAACTTACGGCACTTTTTTAACACAACTGCTTCATGAAGGCATTTCCTCATGCTGTATTTCTTACTACGGGGTTGCTTGATTATTTTTCATCACACTGATTCAATGTGGGTTGCTAGGGTAGTGGGAAACCAGGTCAGTTCAAATGTCACTCCCCACTGATGTGAGCCCTGGGAAGAAAATGTGATTCAGGTCGCTGGCTTCAGAATGCAGTGTGCTAACCATTGCACCACAACGCCAACCCATAATTTACCTTGTCAATCCACTGTGGATGAGTGCCACGTAGAATGTCGTGGTGGTTGTTTTGAGCATAATTCACCACACTGGCCAGTGCGCTGTGGTGGCGAGATGTTTACTGCCTCGCCAAGTATACACGAGGTCGTGGGTTCGATCCCGACCCTGACATCTGTATATTTGGAATGCGCATGTCTCTCTCCCCGTGGTCGAGTGGATTTTTCCGTTCACATTTAGAAACATGCGTTTAAAGTATTTGGCTGCTATAAATGTCCACGTGATGAGCAACTTCGTTGAGCTATAATTTGTGGCCAGGTCGCTTCTTAAAAATAGCTATATAGCTCAGTGGGCCTTACCTGGTAAAATAAAAACAGTTTAGTTTAATAGTTTGGTTTCAGTAGGTTGAGTGGGAGGATCTGCGGCCAGAAATCAAACATAGGTCGTCGGGTTTGTAGCCCACTGCACGGCTGCTGCACCCCCTCCCCCCCCCCCAAATAACTGTGCACATGTACAAGCCCTTTTGTCAATCCACTGCTGGCTGAGGACATCCCCATGTCGTGTAGGCGTTGTTTGACCATACTCGACTATGCTGGTAAGTGCGAGTTGGTGAAGGCAAGGACCATAGACGATGAAAGCATATACATTACAACTGCATTTTGCTGCACTGCCCTCTGCTGCCCCTCACATAGCCCAATGGCAACCGCTGGTACATGGTGGTGGTTAGTCTTCAAAGCACTATCCAAGCTTATCATTGCTTGGCTTCCCAGATCTGACGAGATCGAGCACATTCCAGCTGATTTAGTCATAGGCCATAGGCCAAATAACCATACTTGTGGTTAATTTAAAATTTAGACAAAATCTCCATACAGTAGTAAGTACCAACACTGTGATGTTTTTATGGAATTATTTCAGTTTATATAACCATGAACACATGCCTGATGTGCTCATCTTCTACACAAGTGCAAGAAAAAATATACTTTTACCTGCGACTCCGGAGCGGAATAAACAATGGGGCACAATCGAATTCTAACTCCCCATCAAGAACACTGAACGGTGGCACCAAAGCAATTCATCAGCTCACGACCAATGCAGTCGAATGTCTAAAAAACAGATACTGTACATCAATTTTAAACATTTGTTGCCATACAAAGCAATATTTTCTTTTCTCTGCAGCAAGCCATGTTCTTTCTCAAAGACGTCAGCGATGATGGCCTTCTTCCATTTTGTTCTATTCAAGATATTACTTACGAACTTTGCATGGGACACTCCCAATTGTATCCAATTGTTCAAATGACTTAGAGTATACAGTATTCATTTGCTGTCTTCCCATCTTTTTGTACCTATAATTTTCCCAGTCAAAATATGTTCTGTCACTTGTTTTCTCATTACATGTCCAAGAAATCAAACTTGACATTCTCTAGTTAATTTAATTAACGTAATTTGTTGTACTTACAATCCATAATAGATTTCTATTGCCTGTCCACAAAGTGAAAAAAAATTCAGGAAAAAAAATGAAGCTTCATATTTATTGGCACAAAAAAAATCTAACTCCCCCCCCCCCCCCCCCCCAGTTCTGGCTTGTAAACTATTTTTCAACAACAACAACAAAAAATATCTCGCCGTGAATTGTTCTTCCCCTACTTCACTGTCTCATGCTGTCAAACTGAAGTATTGTTTTGATTGCAGTCAAAACGTCAGTTGGCTCCAGAGGGGTGGCTCCAAGTCCCTGAATTAGTGTCGTTGGTCATGCATCGAGTCTGACGCATTCCTGGCACATTTGGCAGTTTTCCACAAGAGAAGCTCAATTCCTGTGACATTTTAAAGGTTGTTCAAATGCATGAACTACGATCAGTTTTTGCATTGGAAGAGTTTGTTTGCATAATGGTACGAAACAATTTGCATGAGTATTAAACAGCCAGAGCATGTTGAAGCAATGAAGAAAAAATATGCACATCTTTTAAAATTACTTAGACAAAAAATGCAAGACTTAGAAAATTCCTGCAAAATGGCAACATACCGTTTTATTAAGGCTCACTGATCCTTCATTCCTACTGCCTTAACTTCCTACGTGCGTACAACGAACGGGACGATACTTGTCACGAATCATAAGTGATGCGGTGCTGTGTTGATCACAGGAGGCTGAGCGTACTCTGCTGGCCAATATCTGTTTGTGCAGGCACCAATCTCAACTCACAGCATGCCCAGGCTAACGTCCAATTATAGTAAAGGATAAGAACGTATTCTAGAGTGCAATGCCATACAGTACAGTATGTGCAAACAACTCAAATTGCTTCTTATCGAGTCGACACTGTGATGCTTGGAAATATTGGTCACGTGTTGTGTTCCTGTGTGTGGAATGTTATAATTTCTGTATTCTTATTCAATGACAATGTACAACTTTTACCCATTCTAAACAACGCACAGGAAAATATTTGTAATGATTAAATATGAAATATTGAAAAATCGTCGATGAAATACGTTTTGCTTAATATTCTTGGGGAGGAAACACTGATAATGAGAGTATAAGGATGGATCGATTAATTTCGATTAAATCATAATTCATGTATGTTGAACTTCTTTCGCACCGTACGTTGGCTCAAAATACATGCATCCCATTGTCTATGTAAGATTCAATGTTTATCGATGTATGCAATTACTGTATATCTAAGTGAAATGGCTAATACGGTAATGTGAATGCAACTTTACAAACGTGACTGGAAGTAAAACTAAAAACATTGCAAAAACACGGTAAAAATGTTTTAAGTTTGAACCAAATAGCAGTTCAGAATCTTGAAACTGCATACATTTAACTGTGGATTGTTAAATCCATAAAGGAAGTTGAACCGATAGATGTTTGGGTATGGCTCGGGCTTGCGTTAATAAACAATTAAACAAATCAATCAACATTGCACAGCGTGTGTCAAATGTACCGCTACCCTTGTTTTTTTTAACCGATTATTTTCTTTATAACGCTACACAGTTCACACTTTCAATTGTAATTTTAATGTGAAATATGGAAATGCATTTTGCTTTAATCGAATCAGAAACATTGTCGCCTTCGAGCCGCGTCTTTGTCCGTGTTGTTGTCCTGTGTCTCGATCCGAGTGTCCGTGTCTCAGTGAGGGCCCACCCTCTGTCACCTCGTAGTCTGGTGGCCGGTGCCCAGCTCGGTGCACAAACAGTTTTGTCTCTCTGCAGAACTGCACCGAGTGTGCCCCCTCCTGCGTTGTAATAACGGTGAACTTGGCCGAGCCATCACGGCCATTCTCACTTTTTTAACCGATATACTGAACATTTTATAAAGATAGATATATAAACCGGTTAAAACCGGAAGCTGGATCCATTATATTCTTTGCTTTCGCCCAGGAGCAACGAGTTGAATTTAGGTTCATTTTTCGGTTTCGGTTCATGAACATGAGTGATTAACTCTGGTTTCCATTTTTCGGCTCGGTTTTATTCGCTGCTTCGACTGAGCACACATCCCTGAAGGAAGCATGCTTTTTGGCATGGTATTCCATTTCTAAGGAAAAAGAAGTGGCGCTGGCTTAAATCACACAAACCGAGCTCAATGGGACCACCAGCTGTGCCTGCTCAGCGAGCGAGGGGGCCATGAGTCCATGGAAACTTTGCACTTTGTTAACGATACCTTTTAAATGTTGCCAGGTCAGGGCTGTGACAGATGTTCCTGCCCACATGGTGGAACTCCTAATCACAGCTTGAGACTGCGGAATGTGTGCAGTCTGTTGAGCACTTTGGCCAATCATACCACCATGGAAACAGCCGGGGAAGCCATGAACTGCTTCCACGTCTACCAGATTAACTCATATCAACCTTCGCTTTGGAGTGTATTACACAGCGAGGCGGTCATTCGCCTTAAAAAAAAAATCACTTTGTACTTTAGTTTGAACGTGGAGCTAGGCTGTAACTATGCGTTTGTGGGATATTGCTGTATATTACTGTAACTACTTAGTCAAAATACTATTTGTGACTATGCAGCCAATGCTCTTACAACTATACATTGAGGGAAAACAGTATTTGATTCCCTGCTGATTTTGTACATTTTGCCCACTGACAAAGAAATGATCAGTCTATAATTTTAATGGTAGGTTTATTTGAACAGTGAGAGACAGAATAACAACGACAAAAATCCAGAAAAACGCATGTCAAAAATGTTATAAATTGATTTGCATTTTAATGAGGAAAATATGTATTTGACCCCCTCTCAATCAGAAAGATTTCTGGCTCCCAGGTGTCTTTTATACAGGTAACGAGCTGAGATTAGGAGCACACTCTTAAAAGGAGTGCTCCTAATCTCAGCTTGTTACCTGTATAAAAGACACCTGTCCACAGAAGCAATCAATCAACCAGATTCCAAACTCTCCACCATGGTCAAGACCAAAGAGCTCTCCAAGGATGGCAGGGACAAGATTGTCGACCTACACAAGGCTGGAATGGGCTACAAGATCATTGCCAAGCAGCTTGGTGAGAAGGTGACAACAGTCGGTGCGATTATTCGCAAATGGAAGAAACACAAAAGAACTGTCAATCTCCCTCGGCCTGGGGCTCCATGCAAGATCTCACCTCGTGGAGTTGCAATGATCATGAGAACGGTGAGGAATCAGCCCAGAACTACACGGGAGGATCTTGTAAATTATCTCAAGGCAGCTGGAACCATAGTCACCAAGAAAACAATTGGTAACATACTATGCCGTGAAGGACTGAAATCCTGCAGCACCCGCAAGGTCCCCCTGCTAAAGAAAGCACATATACATGCCCGTCTGAAGTTTGCCAATGAACATCTGAATGATTCAGAGGACAACTGGGTGAAAGTGTTGTAGTCAGATGAGACCAAAATGGAGCTCTTTGGCATTAACTCAACTCGCCGTGTTTGGAGGAGGAGGAATGCTGCCTATGACCCCAAGAACACTATCCCCACCTTCAAACATGGAGGTGGAAACATTATGCATTGGGGGTGTTTTTCTGCTAAGGGGACAGGACAACTTCACCGCATCAAAGGGACGATGGACGGGGCCAGGTATCGTCAAATCTTGGGTGAGAACCTCCTTCCCTCAGCCAGGGCATTGAAAATGGGTCGTGGATGGGTATTCCAGCATGACAATGACCCAAAACACATGGCCAAGGCAACCAAGGAGTGGCTCAAGAAGAAGCACATTAAGGTCCTGGAGTGGCCTAGCCAGTCTCCAGACCTTAATCCCATAGAAAATCTGTGGAGGGAGCTGAAGGTTCGAGTTGCCAAACGTCAGCCTCGAAACCTTAATGACTTGGATAAGATCTGCAAAGAGGAGTGGGACAAAATCCCTCCTGAGATGTGTGCAAACCTGGTGGCCAACTACGAGAAACGTCTGACCTCTGTGATTGCCAACAAGGGTTTTGCCACCAAGTACTAAGTCATGTTTTGCAGAGATGTGTCAAATACTTATTTCCCTCATTAAAATGCAAATTAATTTGTGACATGCGTTTTTCTGGATTTTGTTGTTGTTATTCTGTCTCTCACTGTTTAAATAAACCTACCATTAAAATTATAGACTGATAATTTCTTTGTCAGTGGGCAAACGCACAAAATCAGCAGGGGATCAAATACTTTTTCCCTCACTGTATATCGCCTACCCTATCATGAGCCATCGAGATGTTTTCATAAGTGATATTACCAGGGTCTCATGATATTAGTGGCGCCTTCCACTCCCTTAAACGTCAGTGCTAAGTCTACTCTGAGGAATTAAAAACATTTCTAATTCTCTTGGCGCAAGGTCAGACTGTGAACATTTGTGGTAGTGTCTGGTCCCTGGGTTCTGCCTAAAATATATTTTGACGAGGCTCTCAGGATCCCGTCTGTGAACAAGTCTCAATCAACACACTTGCGAGTTTGCGTCGTAACACATGCTACTGCGTGCTTATTGATGCCAGGGCAATGACCTGAAATAACTATTTAACTGATTTATTTTCTAACTAGAGAGTGCTGTACAAATAAAGTGTCGGAATCGCTGGTTTTATATAGTTTTGTGCTGCTACGCTTGTACCTATAACACATTTAGTTTCGTTTCTGATCGCATTCAAATGGCTTTCTGCTGCACTCTGTCGATATATTCGTATAACTACATACTGCAGCATGCTCCCGTGGAACGCTGATTCGTTATAGCGCTCTTTTACATGGCGACGTTTTTTTCCGGAGAAAAAAAATGAAGAGAATCCCAAAAGTCGCTTTCAAAGAACACTCAAAGTCAGTGAGAGCGACCGTACGCCCTGAGCTAACCAGCACCGGCGATTTTATTATGACGATTCGTGGTGATGCACGGTCCCCAAATATGCAAGAGATATCACAGCGATGCACCTCGGCTGCCTCTTACGCGGTTGTTTGGCTTGACCACCTGACCATGGCATTGTAGTTGTTGCTCTGCATCGACATCAGCCGAACGAACGAAGAAGAGAGGTACCGAATAGAACCAAAGAGTAAGAGAGATACGCCGACGCCTTGGTCTTCACGTCTGGGAAAAGGTCTGCAAGTGTTAGCGCTGCAAATGTGGCCAAAGTGTCAAGGAATAGTATCACTTTGGATGCAAAAGTTCAAGCGATAAGGTGGATCGAGGTGGGTGAGGGTCATCTGGATGTGTGTCGTGAGCATCGGTTGGGTACGCTGGTGAGTATAGCTCATAATATTGATGTAATATAGCATTTATATTTGTAAAATAACGTTTACCATCTGTATTATTATAGCTGTTACCGATACCCCAATGAATTGCTCATACGTAAGAAATAATGCTGTCGGGAACACATCCCAATATATAAAATGGTATAATAACCCATATTTTTTAGTGCTGATTCAATTCGCACTCACTTCTCCAGGAACGAATCTTGAGCACTAAGCGAGGTCTGCCCTTTATTGCCAGTTTTACAGCAAATTCTAAATATATGCTATTTACAACTATGGATATTTAAATAGTTTTGCATTACCTTGACCTGCATGAAAGAAACCAGTAAAAAACGGTTACCGGTTTGCCGCACACATATATACGTCTAGCAATAAACGGGACACGTTTATCTTTTTACTGAGAAACCAAGGTGTAACGAATGGTCAATACACCGGACTTGCGATCCAGAGAGAGGAAGCCGGTCCATGCTATCTCCAGGAGCGGCAGTTTAAATAACGCGGCAGGTATCGTAAATCCACCGCCCCCATCTCTGTCAAGCCGCCCGGCAGTATGAATACATGCGTAGAGCACAGTTATGGACAAGTTGCGTGTAGTGGGGGGGGTAGAGTGGTGGGGTAACTCCCACCGCTTCCAAAGACGTCTGACCGGCGTGTAAAAGTTGATCTGGAGCTCCCTCTAGTGGAGGCCCTGCCACCAGCAGAAACCTGAGCAAGTACGGGCAGTCACCGAGATGACGAACGTCCGCACTTACGAACGAACTGCCATAAGGTGACATTATTTGTAACCATCCGACTCGCGAACGTTCCATCGTACTTGCGATCCGAACCGTGCGGCTATTTTGTTCGGTTCTGTATCCCGCGTGATGCACAACGACATTGAACCGCTCGTTCCGACGAGCAAGCCAGCATCAGATTTCAAGATGAATTTAAATGAAAACAGATTCCCCCCCCCCCCTTTTAACGTTACTTTACTTTATCTTTTATTTACTACACAGTATTGATTATAGTATTACATGCAAATGTTAAATATGTATTCTTATTTATGAGTTTAACAATGAATATTGTCTTTGTGTTAAACCTTATGAGTTTAACAATGAATATTGTTTTTGTGTTGAACCTTAACACATTCTATAATACTGACCGTATGTACAGTTATTGAGTTCTGAGATACGAACAGATCGACTTATACAAACGGGTCTCAGGAATGTAACACGTTCGTAAGTCAAGCACTGCCCGTAATGTTAAGGCTGAACCTTACCTCTTTAATGAGAAACGAGGACAATATGTGTCCTCATTTCTCGTTTCTGTACCAAAATAATGTGCCACGCTGTGACTTAGGCCACCGTGCCGTTTGAACGTTCGCGCATGCCAATCCGTGTATTTGTTATTAAATTTCCCCTGGTCAACGTTCTTAGATTTCTAAAAAGTCTGAACCGATAATCGATTCTAAGAACAGTTATCGATGAGTTATTGTTGAACAACCATACGTGTAGCATCATTGTAATGAATGTGGAACACAAACAAGTAATTCTGTAACGTAAACACTTATTTTATTGTGTCACGCTAATATTGCGTTGACTGTGTTGGCAGCTTGCATAGCTCATTCATGAGTGGGTTCTACTCTGAACTAATTCCGACAGTCATTGGTTAGATTCTCAACTGGTATTTTCTGTGGGGCAATCACATCACTTATGTTTTCTGCAAGCTGTATAGATGACATTAAAAACCCAATGGCGACATTTGAAAGATGAGCTTATTCTGTATGATGGCAGCGGCTTAGTGAGGGCATCATCCAGCAGTGGATTGGCCATGTCTGCTGCTGATGATTCTGTATTCTGTGCTCGTTTTGTACCTCAAATGCCAGATTTAAAGTAAAAAAACCCTCCAACTGAATAGTATGCAAATATATTTAATATATATCCATTCATAAATACCTTCTGTCCAGTTCCCACGCCTTAAATAAATCAACAAATAAAAATTCCCATGAGGCTACGTGCGGTGCAAAATAAGTACATAGGCTCTCACCTGCTTAAAATGGCATTTGTTTTAAATATGAACACGTGCATTGGTTTGTATGACTGTACTAAAATATTCCATGAGAGGGCGCTATGGATCTGTTTGGTGACGTGCAAATCATTGTTGTGATGATAAACTCTGTCCACTTTCAATGCAAGATGAGTAGTAGAGCTGTTTGCTATTGTGAAGTGTTCATGACGAATGCCCATGGCACACATCATCCCTCTTCTCCAGTTTGCAGTATATGCCACACAAAAAAAAAGCAAAGAAAAACGAGTAGACTGAGTTTTTTTAGAAAGTAAGGGAATCTACAACTGTGTAGGTTTTCGAAGTTGTGCTTTTATCGCACTCTGATATGTTTTATATGCTGTCTAACAATTCGCTGCACGGGCAGGTCCTTCAGAAATTGGAACTGAAGGATATCCCAGCAATTAAAGTGAAACGTCGAACATAATGCCGAACAACACGCAATTACAACCCGAAAACATACCGGAGAGAGAGGCACGTGTCTTTTGGCATCCTGTGGTTAATGTACCAATACATTTTCTCAAGCTCTAATACACCCCCCCAACTTATGCTATACCCCTCCACGTTCACAGTCGCCTTGCAAATGCATTCACCTTATCAACCCGTCCCGTAATGGGGTGGAACCGTTCAGAATATGATAAACTCTGTCTTAAGCAATGCTTGCTAAGCACTTGGCATCCAAAAATATGCCAGTTACTGTACAGTATAATTTTTTTTCATGTATGCAATATGTATGCATGAAAGTCATACGTAAAATACTTTACCCATGTTAAGCAAACTATATTATAACGGGTTTTTTAAAAGCTGCGATTCGTGCTTGTATACTCAGCTTTTTTTGTAATAAGTTATGCAGAATTTGTGATGCATTGTACATCTGGATGGATGACTGCACACGCCAGCTCAAAATTACAGGAACCAGTAATTTTCTCCTCTTTTTCTTTTCCTAAGAAAATGTAAGTGAACCAGGGCATGCCCACAACTGTAAGGTTGATGGAACATATGTTTTCCTTGTTTATTCTCCAGTACCACTCCGTAGCTGTCGCATTCGCCGTACTTGGCCCACAGGATGGAAAGTTTATAATTCGCTCTGCATGTTTGACGTGCATGATGACCACTCTATTCAAGCTGCCACCCAAAATAAAACAAAGCATTTTTACTTCTTGCAAATGTGCAGGGTTTTTTTTTTTCGATGGCTGTCTTCTTCTGGTTGGGACTAACGACTCAGTGGCAGCCAATGGAGGGAGCATTTCCAAGAGCTTGTCCACTGCGGACAAGGAGCAACGGTATTGTTTAGCGCGCAGCAAACGGAAGGATGGTTTCATTGCGAGACCTTGAAAGATTGGTAATGGCTTGTGGAGGCCTTCATCCGGCAGTGGATTGATCATGTCTGGTGATGATTACTGGAGGTTCATCTGCCCTTGGTGAGGCTGTGATTTTCCAATATCCCACTTCCCAGTTGTGGGTGCCTTTGGCCTACTGGAGCCACCTCTTTCAAATTATATTCGTGATGTTGCCGCTCTCCCACAAGAAGGATAGGAGTTGCATTTCATAAGACATTTACAGGAAAACGTAATGTTCTGTACACTACAAATGGTGAATTTAGTTTTAATCATGTATTTTTGAGAAATACGACTCGTGTGGAATAAACAAATCTAAGTTTCTTACTTGTTTTCCTGTAAGTCAACATTTCCATGTTATTTTAATTACAAACGTACTGCATGTTAAACATTACTTCCCCACTTAGGTTTTCATCAGATACGCAATTACTGTATTTCATCCCCAATGAATGTAAGCCATTAGCCAGTCAGCTCCTCACTCCCAAAGGATGCAAACACCTTCACTCTTAAGAGCCCCTGAGTCCTGGTCAACAGCAGAGGATTGCACTGCAAAATAGCAGGAAACACATTCTAATTTGCACTAATGGCTCCTTAAATCTCATTCCATATATGGCTTTTGCCCAAGCTCATCACTAGCTTTGAAAAACAAGGTTTAGGGTGAGTGTTTAAGGTTTTAATATCACTTAATTGCATGGCAATTCTCTTATGTGAATGCCAAGGTCATTGATGGAATCGGGATCACATATTTAAAATGCCAAAGTTATCATGGTTGAGTGCTGACTTGGTGCTTTAAGACCATCATCGACCAGGTCTCATCCTTGACCAGGTCTCATCCTTGACCTGGGCGTGGGGGGCCGTGGCCTCGGGTGTCAGTCTGAGAACTTCAAGTACTTGGGTATTTCAAACGGGTCACGTGTTATTTCTCATAATGCTATGTACTATTATGAGACCTCCTTTGCCAGAAACAAGATATAGGAATAGGTTTTACCCTTTTAACTGGCACAAAAACTGACACCTTTATTCAAGGCATCATGTTTGCAATAACCACAACACAAGCAGTCAAAATGCAAACAAAAAAGACAACTCTGATAATAATATGCACTGTCCTTGAATTTGATTGGTCCACACCCGAGACAGCTTTTCTTAGAGCCTAGTCTCCATTGGTGTTGGACCAGAAGACACATTCCTATATCTTGTTTCTGGCAAAGGAGGTCTCATAATGTAAATGCTCACCCCGAGCCCTCAATACTCTGATAGTGCGCTGTTTTTGAGTTGTACGCCTTTTGGTGTCTTCTGGTCCAACACCAATGGAGACTAGGCTCTAAGAAAAGCTGTCTCAGGTGTGGACCAATCAAATTCAAGGACAGTGCATATTATTATCAGAGTTGTCTTTTTTTTTGCATTTTGACTGCTTGTGTTGTGGTTATTGCAAACATGATGCCTTGAATAAAGGTGTCAGTTTTTGTGCCAGTTAAAAGGGTAAAACCTATTCCTATGCTATGTACTATGTTGAACTTATACGTAACCAACCGTGCTAATCGGAGGTGCGTTGGAAGGACAACGAACTAAAAACAAAAAGCAGTTCTAAAGAAATTAGTTTTGAATCAAGAGAATTTTCATAACATTTCAAAATATTGACTGGTTATATTCTTAGGGTCTTTTGGTAAAGTCACGAAGATAGGTTCAAAGAAAATAACAAAAAACGATGACGTTTCGATCGCCTTTTCCTGATGAGAGAATCCAGCCTTAACTGGCCTTGACACCGGCCTTGGTCTTGTGGCTCCTGGCCTCTGCCTTGGCGTCGTGGGTCCCGGCCTGGATCCAAGACTGGCTGAGCGAAACTTCCATTGCCATGTTTGGATGTCTACAGTTGCAGCAGGTGAAATAATGCATCGCATGTGGTTGTCTTTTCGCATCATTTTGGAATCTCTATTCTGGTATACGCGCAAAGTCCCTTTTGGCAATCCACTGCTGGATGAGGGCCTCCTTACGCCATGCAGATTGTCGGGGAGTTATTTGACCATACTTCGCCATGCTGGTGAGTGAGGGTTGATGAAAGCGGGGAGCTTATATTTGGGAGCAAGTACAGTAAGACATCATAACAATCGAGTTTGCTTCACTGCTGTCTCCTGCCAATCACGTATCTTCGCAGCCTTGCGACAACCCGTTTGTGCATGGCACTCTCCAGGCTCATCCCAACTTCCACTGAGCACGTTCCAGGTGCTCTGGTCACGTCTTGGTGTAGCCATATTTAAGCGAACCACTAAACGATAAACAATTTTATTTTACCAGGTAGGGCCCACTGAGCTATATAGCTTTTTTTCAGATGCAGTAATATCAGGTACTTTACACAAATTACATCAGTAGAGTACTCTATTGTACCTATAATATTGTTTGCCCTCTTCTGTGAAAATTAAGAAACTGCCACTTCAATGCTTGCAAGGACACTGACGTTTTTCAGCATAAACTTCATTTAAATATTTTTCTGAGTCATGCATGCAACGTGTGTTTTTACAAGGTGCAATATTTCTTTTTTTATTATTACATAACATTACAAGTGTTTACAGTATTTTCTGTTATGCAAGATCAACATTTGTAGTGCAAAACTTAATGAACATTTCTGGTTTTATATTTAAACGCAGAATAATTTTATAGTGGGAAGACCTGTAAAAATGTCTTCCCAAGCTCTCGTATATAAATATATCCACGTTATATTTTGCTTTAAACGAAAATAACTTTCTTAAAGCCAAAATAATTTCCCAATGTACCGATGGATCTGAATATCAACCAAGTCTAACTTAATTACAGCCCTGCTCACGCTAGAATATCCAGAAACTGACCAGTCACCAATCATGCACTATTAGGCAGTACGCAGTATTGAATAATGACTGGATTTTCAACGTGGAAAGAGCCAATACAAATACAAGCGCTCTCAAGTATCATAAGGTCTGGGGTGTGGTATTTAAAAATATACATGTTTACTCCAATCATGTGTTGTAGAGAAACATGACATCACAAAATGTGACTCGTTGTAACATGAGGTTAACAATCTGCTATGTGAACCATATGTGCAGTTGCGTTAGGTTGATGAATATACGAGGAAGCACTCGGTTTCAACACGTCCCCTCTTGATTAGGGTTATTCTATCAATTTTAACACCAGGATGTTGACCACAAATTCGTGCCAAAAAGTTTTACCTTTCAAAGAATGAGAAACATTGTTACAGCCCCTCACATACATAATGCATCGATGCTGACCTTGTGATTCAAATTTGCATAAAAGGTTGAGGAAATATACCCCTCCTACTTTAAATAAATAAAACACATCTCACGGACATTATATACAGATTACTCGTTAAAGTATTTTTTAAAAGTATACATATAATGTGAACAAAACGTACGTTATTTTGTAATATCACAGGAAATACGCCGTTACATTATACACACCTAGCTAAAGAACAGTCACATATCCTCGCCCCGTTTCAGGAAATCTTATGGCAGATTATAGAAAGCTGTAAAATCTATGACAGTATTAAAATTCCTCATGATACATTTTATACACCATTTGTCTTACCATTGTTTAGCACTAAAGTGAGGAACAATAATGGTCTGTATGTACAGCCCTCTATCCATCCACCGCTGTGTCAGTCATGGAAGTTGTTTGACCACATTTCACCATGCTCATCCATGTAGGTTGGTGAAAGAAGGTCCCAGGACTGGTTCTGATATAATCACCCGTCACGGATGTCAACTATGGTTTGGAATTAAACTCTAAAAAAAGACGGTCGTGAACTTGTGAACAAGTTGACTCTCTTGAGAATAATTCCGCTTACGTCCATTATGTTCAAGCACTCTAGCTCGTTCACAGAAAGGACTGAGTAAGTAAAGCCACAATGTAACTTGTATTACAACATTATATTCTACTACATCAAAAATTTTATTTCAGCTTTTAAAAATTGTAAACCTACAAATACAACCTTAAGATTTCTCTCAGTCAACAGTATTGCCATCGGGTGATCATTATTGCAAACAACAATAATGTGAGTGTTGAATGTGGTATTGCCATTTACATTTTGATGCAAAGATGTGAAACCACGTTGAATGCTCAGTGCATTCCCTGGTCGGTGTGATTTATTGACCCTGGTTCTGCACATCGGATGTAATGATTAAAGCTCCCACAACTCTGTGTGAATGCTGTTATAGAGTGATCTGTCTGAGAACTTCAACTTTCCCAAAAACATGTGTACTGTAACCTAATCACAAATCAGCTATTTCCTGCTATTAAAGAAATCCTGCATGGGAATTTGCTCTGTTGACTCCCATATGTATTGTGAGTATATGTGTTTACCACTGGCCCCCACACTGTCACCAAATATTGAAGGGTCAAGTATTTGTGTATTTTTTAAAGATCAAATTATATTATTACTCGTAAAAGCTGGGCTTCACAATGTTATGATTTAACCTTATGGGAGGCTGTTGGGAATGCGACATGCATGTCGTATATCAAAGTGACTTAGTGAATACTGACCTGAAGCCTGTAAATCCTAAGAACAATCAACATCATCGTCAGCTATTCTCTATCAACTTATTGGGTGAAGGCCTTCTCACACCAACGCCATCAAGCATGGTCTTGGGTGAGATCATTACAAGTTGAAGTTTACATTTTATTTTGCTTAACTTAATGAGAACTCAAGAGAGACAATTTGAAGAGTGACCTGGGACATTCACCTGCCAGTAGAGGGCGTTGATTGTAGGTAATTTTCTAATTTGGTAAATTAGGACTGATTTCTGCACAAAGTGGCCTACTCTTGAAGCAGATGGCATGTATTGTTATCGTTTTTACACCCGCAGTAATAATCAGGGTGACCACTGGATGTGCACCGTGAACATCTGAAACAAGCGGTGAACGTGCTACCGCTAGACCATGTCATTGCCCAAGTAATAAATATTTGGATGCACAGGGGCTTGCCTAGGTGGTACAGTTTGGAAAAACTGCTTCGTGGAAAGGCTCCCTTGCATTCATGCCATGAACACAAACACATGTGTGTTTACATTACCTACTTCACAGGCCAACCATCCCGTACGTCTGTCTTTAGTGGCCAACGCTGCCTAATAGCTTCTCATGCAGGCACTTTCGAGACTCTGTCATGCACAAGACGCGAGTTACAATGTGATAGGGCCCAGGGGGAAAATCGGTGCAATGGTTATAGCACAGTGCGCCATGTAGCGGATGGCCCGAGTTTGATTTTGAGCCATCAGAAGCAAGTGAAGTCTGAACGAGTCCTGCTTGTGCTTCATATCACCAGCTGACAATGACCAGCGTGATTAAGTATGGTCAAACAATGTCCCTTACCGACATGGTGTTGGGAGGCCTTCATCGTGCAGTGGATTAACAAAGGGATGTATATTATTATTATTCGATCCCTTTCGGGCCCACCTTTGCTGCGGTTGTAAAATATTATTGAGTGGGTATACATAATATAAAAGTTATAGTTTGCTGCTTTGATGGTTATAGCTGCAAAAATGTATCTTAAACCGCAGTAATGTTACATTTTGCCTCAACAAGTGTTTTTTTCACAATAGTAGCTGTTATAATGTAAGCGCGTTGTGTGGATATGCAGTGCTGCATATGCATGCGCAGTTTATTTGTATTAAAATAATCACGAGTACTTCCTTGAATCATACACAACAGTGTCAAACAATTATGAACAACACTGTATGCAGTATTCAGCAAGCGTGACTTCAACCTATATAAACAAAGAAATAATTGCTGTACTTAGTAAATAATGTAAACAAACACACATATACAGTATTGTAATGTGTCTACGTGATTGCAATCAACAACCTAAACCCAACATTCCTTTAAGCAGCATATTCTTGTCAAGCACATGAGACATTTGAACATTTTTTTGTTATCCTGCTGCCAATATTCTAGAGTTTAATTTGCAGATTACAGACGAATCACTGCCGGAATGTAACTTGTTATTGGAATTGTTTTTGTCTCGCTTTTAAAAAAAATCATATTTATTTTTCCTTTAATGAGTTGTTCTGCAGTGGATTTTGTGACATGTAAACATTTCAATTGAGACAGTACAGGTGGTTCGCCTATTTCCTCTGCAAACCCGACGCTAAAACAATGGCGCACGATTCGTTCATTGCCCCGCCTCGGTATGTACAGGGACTCCTCTACTTACGAGCGAGTTAGGTTCCAGAGGTCTGTTCGTAAGTCCAACTTTACTCCTGTCGATTCCGAACGTGTTCTACGGCATGTACACTAAACACGGGAATGGCTTTAAACATTTTCTAATTTCCTGTAGATGTACGTAGATGGCACTGGTTCTTTATGTTCTGCAGATGTAGATGCCACCACCACCACCATCTATTGCGCGGCAGTTTAACTTACGGCTCTCGGTCCGAAAAGTTAACTGGACATACGGACAGGTTTGTTTGTATCTCTGAAAGTTTGTAAGTCGAATGTATTTTGAACTTCTTTCACACCGTACGTAGACAACCTTGCTATTCGGTGGTACGGGGGAAGGACAACAAACTAACACAACAAAAATCAGTCCTAAAGAAATTCGTTTCAATATAGCTGATTTATAAGTGCATCGCTCTAGTGCCTTCCTAATATCGGAAGAGTGTTCCAGACGGCCGCAGAAGTGCATCTGAAAGTGCGCGTTGCAGTGGCCGTCTACCCAGCAATATAAATGGGTTACACCAGAGTTGGTATATGAAGCAGGTCGTGTTTGGTGAGGTCAAGTGTGGGCACCCCCACCTCTTCTCAGACGTCAAGCCACTGTCATGGGAGCGTAGACCAAAACTACCCTCTCGAGCGGTTCTCTTAAGCTCCGTCGAGTGTTGGTTCCCTTTCCGACAGCATTGGCACGAGCAATCAATGGCAGGGTTGCGACTTTCCCTCTTTAACCGTTCACAGGTGGCTCTGGAATGCACGTGGGTTGGTGTGGGATTCACAAAGCCAAGGCCAAAGACTTCAAAACTGTCCCTGAAATCTGTCGTTGGTGACCAAGGACTGGCCTCCAGGATTGCACGACTGCAATGACAACTGTTAAATTAAACGGATATCTTGCTTAATTCTTTTTACACTTACACTGTGGGAGATCTAAACCCCGCTATCATCTGTATACGAACACATTTCTAACAAAGCTATTCTTGTACCAACAACATTTACTCTTAGAGCATTGCTTCAAATATTTTTTTTTACTTTGTTTACCGATGTCATAAACATTTACAAAGCTAGCTCTGGTTGCTTTCATACGTTCTGTGCAGAACTTATATAATTTAATGATAAAAGGAGTGATACAAGTCGCATTGTAAGAGCAGTATTGTATAAATTGTTGATCTGTAAATGTGTAATGCATTGTGCCGCTGCAAGTGACATTAGGTTACATATGTTTAGCATCAAATACAGTGTCTAATGTAGGGTTTATGCCGATTCACGTTTATAGCAACGTTCTTGAATGCGGTTGTGTTTAAAGCGAATTGCACATCATCCAGTATCGTCTTAGACGTACCATATACACCGTTTCATTCACAGTTTATGGTAACAAGACAGGCAAATAGCTATAACACTTTGGGAAGGAATTTGGCTTTATCCTCAGTTTATTTTTTCGGCGACTAAAGAATAATTTCATTTAGTGGTTCGGAATAGCATTTCTCACAAAATGTGTACAGTGGATCCCCTTTTAGGGAAATGTTTACTTTTATATACAAGACAAGGGAATATTGTCCATGCATAAGACTATATATTTTATTCAAACACGTGGACTAACCTACTTTGTTGAGACAACAAAGTTCTGAAGTTTATATAATGTAAATTGTTGATCGACAGTTTTGTTACAGAAGGAAAAAACAACAGCATTCACAAAGTTAAATGCATTATTGATAGGCTCATTTATTTATTCACTTACATAATGCAGGGGAAGACAATCTCACGTACAATACTTCGTGATCCTTAGATGCTAATTGAGAATAAAAACAAAAGTGTGGGGGTCTACACAATAATGGAACAAGTGTACTTTCATTTTCTTCCACGGCAGTTGCATTAAGACATGCGCAGTGCGTAATTAGAGCGTGCAGGCACTGTCTGGTTCTATGAACTGTTGCCCCTGGGGTATGGTATGTCTGTATTTTGCGGTTGCTGTTTGGTAACGTGCACATGTTAATGCTAGGAGTGGCATACTTTGGTCGCATTTTCTGGGTGTTTGGGATATCGCGATACGAATCACTGTGTATGGTGTACCTGGGTGTGCCAGGAGCAGAGATGATCCACTTCATACAATGCAAATCAGAAGTGTAACAACTTCAGTGTTTTAGCGTCACAAAATGCCTTAATGCTGCCCATTAATGACAGTTCACTCCTTCAGGGAAAAAAATATGTTTATCTTATAACGATCTTAAATGTTTTAACGATCCATAAAGTATGTTTTTTAACGGGTTAACGATGGATAGAAAACATTTGCTCAAAACAATTTACTTTGAGGCGACACATAATCCCTTGAACTTTTAATGTTGTTCATAGTTTATTTTCTAGCATCTTCAATTGTAAAATAACGAAACTATTTGAATACAGGTATCGCTTGATTCATGAACGTTCGATTTACGAAATTTCGCGTTCACGCAATTGGCAAATTATGGACACTTTTCGATTTGTGAAATCGAATTTCTGCGTGAACGAAATTTCACATGGAACGTGCCACAAGATCCAACAAGAAGCACCCGGGAGGCTGTAACATCCATCCGCGACATCATCACGATATCCTTACAGTGCAGCAGTAACGCATCCACATCACCTGTCCAGGAATTCCAACAGGCAGATGTTATATTTGTTTTAAACCCATTGTTATTCAATCGTTTTTAATGTCTGTTCTTTATAGTTACTTTTCTATTATATATGTGTATATCTTAGGTTAGGAGTATAGATGTAATGACTGTCCAAAACACATTTCCTTATTTTTAGTATTGAATTCATGGGAATAACGATTCCGATTTTCGAAATTTAGTTTTTCACGGCGTGTTTTTTGAAGAACACATCCCTTTCGTACATCGAGCGATACCTGTCCTAGCTTAGCAATAAGGATACCAACTAGCAATAAACTTGTGTACATGTTTTATTTTGTGTCGGCATAAAGCATGAATAAACTACATTGAATAGTAAAACACTCATCTATATTTAGCTAAAGCATGAATTATGTTGAAACAGAGCGGCTATATGTAGCTACATTTCCACCAAAATTGTAATGTAAAAAGGTCTGCCTGTGGACATATATTACTCATCATAACGAAAACGAAAAACACAATTGGGCTTAGTAGGGGTGGGATTAAAATTCGCATGCACAATCTTATTTTACTTTCGGAGCTCTGCTTTGCGCAACATTTTGGTGGAAATGTATGAGCAGAGAGGCCTTCCCCTTATCATGCCTCTACTCGTTCCCCCCATCGTCCTCTTCCTTTCCTCCATCATCTTCCTCCACCTCCATGAGTTCCACCAGCAGCTCACCAGAACAAGAATCCTCTCCGGCCGCGTTCACGGCCTTGCAGGTGTACCGGGCGTCATCTTCTGCCAACACCTCTGTGATGGTGAGGGTGCACGTGCCATTCTCCTCGTACTCCACCTGCACTCGCAGCGTTTCTTCGATCACGTCATCGTTCTTGTACCAGGTCACTTCGGGGTCAGGGTTGCCTAACGTGGTTTGGGAACAGAAATAACACGCAACTCATTATGCTCTGATGTGAATGTTTTTTGGGTAAGAAAATATCACGGTTAAAAACCATTATGCAGTGTTTTTATATATGTGGTTAATGCTGCATTTCTCAAATGACAAAACATTTAATTATACTTCACCTTCAACTTTGCACTCAAACTTTGCTGCACTTCCCTCCACCACCTCCACATCACGGAGAGTCTTGGTAAAACGTGGCTTTATTTGCTGAGCCCCATTATCAGACTTAACAGGGGGTTCTTCTTTCTTTTCTTCTGAAAAGAATAATATAATCATAGTAGTAACAAGGATAATTGGACCATTTCATTTAGCATACCTTTGTATACTCTTCATACAAGGACATGTGCTCACCATCATGTTTACACAGTATTTATTTACACAAACCAGAGCGAGCATAAAAGAGTGGTGTGTGTAATTTACTGATGACAGCTGAAACGCCACTGCTGTGCCAGGAAGGTTGTGAGTAAAGACACGCTCATTATTGACTGTACTGGGTGGCCTGCAGGGGCTGCCCTGCAGGCCACCCACTCACAGGGATGGATGGCACCTCGCCGCTTGCGTTACATAAGCTGAAACGCACCTTAAATGTTTGAGTCAGTGGACATTGCCTTTGCTGACATTTAAACTGATAACACTCGAGTATGACATTCAACGCTAGAGGAAATCTCTTAAGTCCTTGCTTGTGCCGGGGGCCTGTATGCCGACACGAGCGTGAGCAAGACATCGCTGGGATGCACCTTTACCTCTCTACATTTCTTCCTGCATTTAAACAGCGAAAAACCCCCTACAAATATCCGAATTAATAATCATTCTGCATTCGTTGCAAGGCAAGCCGCATAACATGCACGCATGATATTTCCAAATGAATCTGGCAAATGTGCACTGCGGTTGGGGTGTGTGTGGGGGGTGATGAAGCATACCGAAAAGTCGAATCTAATGAGCATCAGCTGTCCACCGTTACGCGAGCCTGGTGGGTGTCCTCTGCACACGTACCTTTCTTGACCACGCCGAGGTTGGCTTTGCAGGATGTTTTCCCCGCAGAGTTCTCAGCCAAGCAGACGTACTGGCCGGCGACGTCCTTCCCAGCCTTCGCCACCGTCAGCGTGCACGCGTCTCCTGCGTCGACAACGTCGAACGGATCGACGAACAGACGCGACTCAACCACGTGCCATCATCGCCTCTCTCACTCTCCCTTCTCCGTCTATATCTATGCGCCGTGCGGGCAGTGAGAGTTGTCGAACGATAGATACTCCGCCACGCTGGTAAATGCGGGTTGGCGAAGGTTGGGGCCAGTGCAGAAAAAAACCGTGATTTTTATGCAGCGATCCTACACAATTGTGTGTTTCTCTGCATTATTGACGTTTCCACTATAGCCCCAAAGCAACGCCTGTTATACTATTTTTGCGCATGGTGGTCACCAATCCAAGCACTATCCATGCTCAATCCTGCTAAGCTTCCCAGGTCTGGCTTATATGCGCACTTAAACTCTATTACTAAGGCACGAGTTGCGTCAACACACACACGCTCACTCACGCACAGGGCACGGCGCACCTTCCTGCGAGATTGCGACGTCCTTGGAGGGGCGGACGACCTTTCCGTTCACGGTCCAGGAGATTTTGGGCGCCGGCTGACCCACAACCCGGCACTGAAGCACAACCTTCTCGCCCTCGAGCACCTCGGCGTCGGACAGAGCCTGCGAGATCTTGGGCGCAGAGGTGGCGACAGCCGGAGCCTCCTTGACCTTGGGAGCAAAGTGGCCTTTCGCGGTTTTGGAGGCGTCCAGCGGCTTGGGCTGCTCGCCTTGGGGGCTCTGCTTCGGCTGCAGGAAGATGTTGCCAGAGAGTTTCTTCGGCTCGGGGGTTTCTTTCGCTTTCACGTGGTTGTCGGGAGATGCCCCCGCGGCCGGCGGGGTCTTCTTCTTGTTTAGCACCGCTCTGAAGTCTACCTGTGGGCTCGGCTCCACTTTGGGCTTCGTCTGATTTAAAGCACGAAAAGCCATGGTCGGTGTGGGGGCACGCGTGCCGTCGAGAAGAAGTTTCGGTGGTCGCCTTGGGCTTTTGACTGACTGCGCTGCCCTGCTTGTCTGGGTGGGGATGCCTCCTCCTTCTCTGTGTCTCGCCCTGACACCGCGGGGCTGTACAGCTCGCGAGAATGCCGGCTTTCTCTGCAAACGGGAACCCCGTGCAGATGGATCACAACAAGGCATGCCTATATAGGGATAAAAGTTTCGAACATGGCATCACAGAGGCCCCCGCGCGGATTTTCACTTTCAGTAAATTCCGCTGGCGGAATACGAAAAGTGTAATTTATTTTTGAGTATCCTCTGATGCTTGTTGTTGTTGTTGTTGAGGTTGGATTGGTGCCAATTTTAGAAGCAAGATCAAAAGTTTCGATGAACATTTTTATATAATGTAATATAAACGTGCTTTTTTCACTTTTACCGGCAGTCTTTCATAGAATGTGTTTTTTTAGAAGACTCCCATCGCGTGATTAATTGTTTTACTCCTGAGGTTAAAACTTCACTTTGCCCGCAGCTATTACACAAGAATATATGGTAACACTACCTCGTTAATCATCATCGTGGGTATTTTAGCGTCTCTAGCTTATACACACTGCGGGACTTACAGGATGTTTGACAGCTATCCTAATTGAAGGGGGTGGGGATATGAATGTGCAAGGATATTGGTAAGGACATGTGGATGTTACATTACACCACGCGAAAGCATATCCAGCCCTTTGTCAGTCCATTTGCTGGATGACAGCCTCCCCACGCTGCGCTGCTCGGTGGAGGTTATATGACCATACTTCACCACGCTGATCAGTGCGGGTTGAAGGCAGGGAGCATAGACGTGGGAGCATAGACATACCATACAACACTATGTTTGTACTACCCTCCTGCTGCCCGTCACGTAGCCCCGTACGTACTTTGCCAATCCGTTACCACGTACAACAACAAACTGTTCCCACGCACAACAACCTGGTACCATGCACAATCTTCTTCAATCTTCTGTTGTGCATGGTAACGTGTTGGATACTACAGCCACAAGTGTACCGTGGGCTATAGATTGTTGATATCGAGTCGAAATCTACAAAGTGCAGCACCCACGGAGAGAAGGACATGTTAAATCACACGAACAAATGCCGCTATGGCTAAAAAGCAACTCAATTCACGGGGACAGAGAGGATAAGAGTGGATCCGTTTCTCTGTAGGCAGCAGAGATTGACGGGGTTAGACATTGCGAACAGCGTGGGAAGGATGAGAAGGAGCATCCCATCCACTGTTCGTGCACCGTAGTATGTTATATGTTAGATAACGTATACAGTACATGTAAAGTAGAGTTTGCCTCGATATAATTTTCACGATACGATATTGAGGGTCACGAAACGACGATTATCGCGACATCAGTTTCCGAGGACGAAATAATTGTATCTTAACATCCGCGCGTTGATCTTGTGTCCTGCTTTCATTCTATAAGGTAAATTGAATATGAAACTCCCGAAGGTCGTGATATCATATAATCACCAAGCCGTCAATTAGTCCGATTAATATTATAAAGTATTCGTATAATGTGTGATATATATTTATTAACAAATTTTAATTTCTGTTTTGAGTTTGTTATATTCTGGATATCGTGTTAGGAATTTAAAACTTTAGGGAACCAATTAATGAGCAACGATCATCACGATCTAATGATATGTTGCACAACGGACGATACGATTTTTGGTGGATCTTGCATTGTACGATATATCGCAGTATCGCCAAATTGCAATAACCCGAGTATATATCGTACCGGTTATGTATAGTGTGCTCCAGACCGATTCGCATAGACTCGAATTAAAACCAAGCGATGTGACTGCATGTCCGCTGCTGCAGTTTTGGGCCATGTAAACCAAATCCCAAACATGGTCTTGCTTGCAGAAAAGTCCCTATCTACGTATGTCGACTGGCCCTTATTTGGACAGACGCCCAATTTGTCATGAGAAACGAGAAAGCATCTGACGTCTAAATCAAGGGGGTTAACGGGGCCCGTCGTTGACCTTTTGCATCCATTCCGCGCGTCCATCTCGGTTATTCTGAAAATCCTTGGCTGTGTTGTGTAACACACTTCCTGCTTACCTTGTATACAACTGAATGCGACCCATAATTCTGTTTAACGTTGCAGGTCACTTCATGTGGCGTTACATTCACAAGCCTGTGTGACTCCACACAAGTGAGATATGCAGATTGCACAATCACTGTGGGTTGGAGGGTCATGCGGTGATTGAGCCTGAACAAGACTCGCATCCGATGGGCATAGAGGTGCAGTATTGTCGGAGACAGTACAGCAAACAGGTTTATTATGTTTTAATGTTTTCCCAATCTTCTTCTCTAATTTTTAATCTGGGCACTCAACACAGAAAAATTCAGCAAAAGAAAACGTGGCCAAACATCCAAAAGCAGGACCTTCTTGAAAAAGAGATATGAGATTGAGTTAAGCATTTATGAGTAAACTATGTTGTGGCATACGTCAATTGTTACAAAACTACCTTTATAAGGCTGAGCAAAAAAATAAAACAATTGGCCTCTTAAAATATGGCAAAAATGTTGCGATCTTCACTAAAGCCTTGATGCGTATTCCATTGTTTGTATGCTGAAGAAGGCAGCGTGCCGAGGCTGTATGGCCCCACATCTATGTATGGGAATTGCTAAAGCGCACCCTTGTCCACGTCAATGGCAACTTCTACGTCAGCGAACTGTCAAGTTACGGATTTATATGGACAAAAAATAAGCAGGTTTTGTCTATAATGGCCACCAACTTTTGTTTAATCTGCAGCCGAAAGTAAATAAGTAACATCCGTTGTATCGATGTTTATGCGTGCTGCACTCCGCACAGAGTGGGTGTCCCAAAATGACCAAAAAATTGCCAGATTTGGCTGGAGGATGTTTACAGTACAGTTATCTCGCATCGCTGCCTCTTATAATTATGGATTTTTGTTGCAATCTATTCCAGATTATATTTTCTCATTAAGGCATTAAACGAATACTGGTGTGCGTGTTAATTGCACCAAAACTCCGTGCATGCAGATGTTGGTTCTCATCTTCACATGTGGTATAACAAGATGGGATCAGATGATGGATGAGGACAAATACACATTAAATACGGAGCAATAAATCACGATCCTAATCTGACAGCAACTAGAACGTGGCAATTAATATTATGCTGCGGCTGGACATTTTCAAATTTCACTAATTATTACGATGAACCCCAGCTGAATAATTTACAGTGCTATATAAGGGGTACCCAGAGAAATGTCCCTGTGATTGGTCAAAAATGCATGACAACCAAATAGCTTTCTCTCTCAGTGCATTACTGTGCCGTGGAAGAAGGTTCAGTTGCATTGATTTGTGTGTACGCAATGCTTGGCATAGTGCAACCATGGGAAGTTTGCTCACCTGACAAAACTGATGTCCAACTGGCAGGACTGCTGAAATTAAGACTGTATAGAAAATTCAAACTTGAGAGTGGAGAAATCAACTGGACAAAAAGAGTAATTGAAGGTGTTCTTGGGGAGGTTAAGGAGGAGAGAAGTTAAATAAGAATGCAATTTTTTCCCTAAATATATACATTGGGCAATCGTAACGATGGAAGCTTGATAAATACATTTCTGGAAGGGTATTGTGAAAGAGGCCAAGAGATGGAAAAATATGATTTTTGCTTAAATTAAAAGAAGGGGGGTATTACGGTGAAATGATAAAGAAAGATCAGGTTCAGAGAGAATGGAGAAAGTTTGTACCAACGGCCTGCCATTGGGCATTTGATTTAAACAGATAAGTGATGGCAAAATTCATAAATTTGGTCAATCACAAATGAACACATTTAGATAATACACTATATTATCTATAGCTGGCCAATTTTATTCAATAAACCCAAAGTGCATTCACAACAACAAAGCCAGCATCACAAGACATTCATTCGCATGTTTTATTGTTAAGTGCTAATCCATTATAAAGTAGCGAAAACAAATTATCTGATGGAATATTGCATATATTAATTTTGACTACTCATCAGAAACTGTAAACACATCAAGCATCACATGCAACAACAGGTGCGAGTCAAATAGTGTACTTTATTGCAGGATATTGTGAGTAAAACTTGCATTTATTGACAATATCTGTTAGTATAAAATATGTAACCATTTGGTATAAGCTGTTAATATGTATCAATTAAACTGAAGCTTTGTGCTTCTAATAAATGGCTATTTTCGATGACAAACATCAATACACATTACCGCCAATTACTGGTAACTGGACATTTTTGATAAGTTTCACTTAAAAAAAATCGTTGAATGTGTTTTTGTTCTGGTTTTACATGAAAATTAAACAGATGTACACCATAAATTATAATATCACGCAGGAAATAAGATTTTTGAAGTACCCTTTTCATGCAAAAAGATACAATGTGAAGTCCCAGTTACAATGATGCTAAAAGTAGTTTTATTTGTAACATGATGTTAACTAAACACATTTGTGGATTTATGTTTTTCAAATCAAACTATTGCAAGGCACAACTGTTTAAAAAAAGTACATACTGTAGCTTGAGGGCATATTTAAACAACCCTGTCCTTACCTAAAACAGCGTGCTAAATTTGACTTTTTGCAAAAATTCCATTATTTCTTACCATAGAAATGTTCTGTAGCATCAAGCAAACATTCCCATCAAGAATGTAAGTCCTAGAACTATCACTACTATTATAATTAAGTAAAAAAGAAAATAATTTATGCAAATGTATGCAAATGAAAATGTTTCTATGACGGTGCTATCGAGTTGTGGGAATATTTCGCTCACGGACGCACGTAACACGTCACACAGCATCAGCCCGAGCGACTTCGCCAAGTGGGCCAGCCTCACAGCCCACTGGGGAATCTGCGATGAAAATGATTTCCCAACAGCAAAACACGTTTACCAAAACCGCAAAATCGCATTTGCTCTTCACCAACACACTCGCTTAGCAAATCTCTTTCAGCCGTCCTAGTATCACTTTCAGCAGAATTACGCATGACAGATTTCTCTTTGCACTTCAGCTCTCGATGGAAACATAGCAGTACATGCATATATAATCAAGGGGTCCTCTAGTCTTTAATAATTGTCCTAAACTCATACCCCCTTCATCACATATCAGAATCCATCTTCTGAGTAAAACAACAAATATTATAAGTACATGGTGCATTTATTAAACAGAGGAATGCATACATGTTTTACAAGTTGATGCTCAATGATACAATTTATAGAACGAGAATTATTTTATTTCCGCATTAGTTCATTTATGTGTGCATTACAGAAAAGAATACTGAAGAGATATTGTACAAATATAGATGATTTTTGTAACCATGTTTAGGAGCCAAATATAGAAGATACAAAAGTTTTTTTTTCGTTTGAACTTTGGACCACAATTAAATGTGGATGGCTTTTAGTAGCATTGTGTACACAATATTCTTAAAATAATCTACCCAATTATCTCCACATCGTATTTGAATTTTTTCAGACACTTCTTTATGAAGATGCAAACAATGTAAATGTAAAAATAACATTAAAACGACAAACTCCATTTTGGAACATTATCTACAGTCTAATTTAGTTGTTCTCATAAACATGTTGCAAAATAAAGTCAATATTTTAGCAATATAATTAATCTGCTTTATACTTTTTCATGTTGTAGAAACCACAAGCCAATACGGATGAAAAAACACCTGCAAATCTCCATCTTTAAGTGGTCTAAACATTAGATACAAACGCATTACACCGGGAAATATCGCTTGATTACTATTTAAAAAAAAAAGCAATTACGCAATTAACTCAAAACATTACCAACATATAATTTGTGTACATTCTTCATGAAGCTTTAAATAATGGCCTTGCATACCTTAACAGAAATATATTTAAACTACCTGTAAATATATTAACAATTTTTTTCTCAGCGTGTTCGTGGTGAGAGGATAAAATAACTCAAATTGTAGTTTTTCAACCATTATTTCAGTGTTACTATTTCTATTGCTCGTTGCGCCGCCCATTTTGTTATTTATTGGCGAGAAGACGCGCAGAGCACGTGGCCTCACCAAGGCCATTGATGGCTTTGCAAATGAAGGTGGAGCCGTTCAGCTCCGAACCATCCGTTATGATGAGGGAACAGTTGCCTTCCTCGTCGTACTCGATCTGGAGCTGACGCGACTCCTTGATAGGCTGCCCGTTCCGGAACCAGATCACCTCGGGGTCTGGGTAACCTGGCAGAGGAAAAAGGAGGTGTTGAGTACGATGGACTAAAGGTTTGCTACCTATCCCAAACCCAAAAACAAACGTGTCCATTTGAATTAAAAAAAACATTGTAACAGCATAACAGTCAATCTAGCAAGAATGATGACGGTTACACGTATATATGATAAGTTACACGTCATTTCAAAACGTTATACTGAAACTTTTCCTGGGAATGTGATGAATTCCGACAAGTTTATTTCCCCAGTGTCTATTTTGTACGTGTGATTCATTTACAATAAGTGCACGATGTTTCACACAACACCAAGTAAAAACAATAAGATAAAAATGACCTTCAATCTTGCACTCAAACCTAGCTGACGAGCCTGGCACCATTTTGGCATCTTTCATTTTCTTGCTGAAGTATGGTTTCGTTTTCGATTTTTCTTCCGCAACGCGGCTGAGTGGATTCACTGTTGGTGAATCTGGTGTCACTAGGGGGACACAGTAGGAAAGCAAACCCCTTCAGTTATTTTACAATTGCTAAAATCAAGTGTGCAATCACATTAATCCATTATCAGCTCAAACCGAGATGTATGAATGGACATCGCTCAGCTTTTTGCAAACGTGTTTAGGTAGTCCTTATTTGTTTACAATGGCAATATGGACGGTTGTTAAATGTTGTTCCTTTAATAAAACCCAAGTCTCAGATGTCCTTTAATTGAAAAGACAGTACCGGTATTATATGAGGTAGGCTTTTTGATCATACCCTACCCCAAGTGGCCTTCTGAGCATTTAACCATGTTTGTGCAAACATAAGTGACAAAGCTTGATCTCATCTTACCAGATACATCGTTAATGGCAGGTGGAGATTTTGGGCTGGGAGGAGACACACCAGAAGTTCGTTTACCACCAATCCCCAGCATCGCCATAGATGAAAGTCTCCCAAGTGCACGTACAGCATTACCAGTTTTCTGTCAGACCAAAATATAAACATCTCACCGATTCAGAAATATTTTTTTTTTACTTACGAGTGTGTTTAAATGCTAAAAATGCATTGCATGATGGTGGAACCGTAATTTCTAAAATGTATGTTCACACATCCGACCATTTCACATATCCGACTATACCTCAATCCTCAGTGAGCCAGATACGCAACGTTGTAATGTACATATGAAAAATCGACGTCTAACGTTAGCTATAACAATGGCTTCATGAAAACAAAAAAATAAAACACGTATGTTTTTTCCATAATAGAGGTGTTTGGGTTAAATCGCGTAAATATAAACCCGCCATCACTAATTAACAAATCTTACCTTAGTAACAAACATTACCCTAGTATGATTACCTTAGTAAGGTTTGATTTAATTCTCATACTTCACATCTTTAAGGATGCGTCTTGGAATTAACACTCGGAGGACGGGAGCAATAATACACTTGTTGGGGTATCCCCTTGCGGTGTTTGCAGTGCTATAATTTAAACCGTGGCGCTGCTGGACCGCGTTTTACCTGCCACTTCCTTTTGGTGAGATAGCGCTTCATCCTCTCCTTTGAGAGCTTCTTGGCTGCCATGTGCTCTGTGTCCATCTGCAGCCAGGGATGCTCCACACATTGTGTGCAAGTCAGACGCTCCCTGGCAAAAGAATCAGTTCAGGAATCTTAAAACACTACGGGTACAATCGCATGCAAAGTGCTGTAGATTCCGGGGCGGCTAACACAAGACGACATGTACATGCACAGCTAATTTTGTGTCAATCTACTTCTGGGCCAGTAAATCTGCGTGACCATACTTCACCACGCTGGTCAGTGTGGGTTGATGGAAGTGGTGAGCGTCGTAGATGTGGGAGCATATCGATACAGTACAACGATACATTTTACCGTACTATCCTCTCCTGACCAACACGTCGTACAGTTCTGTAGCACCACCTACGTCAACCTGTCATGCACAGTAGTCGCCCATCCAGGCACCGTCTAGAATCAACCCTGCTCAGCTTCGGAGATCCGATGAGATCGATGACATTCTGGGTGATTTGGTGTTAAGGCAGCACAATGTTAAATGCATTAATTTGCTTAGGTTATTGACTTTTACTGTACTGCCCGGTCACATATTCGTGATTTTTGGTCTCGTTCATTTTCAAAAGCTATTTAATTTTCATTAAACATTTTTGTTACATAATATCCTCATTGTGTCTCTATTTAATTTTAGATTTGTACAAAAACACTTTACAGACATGCAAAAAAAACCAACCACGACGTTTGTAGCAATTGGAAGGCAAAAAGTAAAGACGTACAAATGAAATCGCACAAAGAAATACCTTACTTCATGTTTTTCTGTAGAAGGTGACTGATGAAGTCTTTGGAATCTTCAGATATTTCATCGAAGGCCTCGTCGTCAAAATCCCACGTGGCCGATGTGACGTTTGCCAGGGTTTCGTTGTCATTGTCACCCATCAATGGGGACAAACCACTTACGCTGCAAACGAGGCAACAGTGAACGTTTGGTGAAGACGGTAACCACTGAATAAACTCGTGCAGGGAGAGGTGTGCAGTGCTGAACGAACCAGGAATGTGTTAAATATGTTCCGTAAAATATGAGGATAAAACCCATCACAATGTGGAAAATGTATGCAGACCGGAAACAGTTATATTTAACAACAAAGGCGTGCTCGGAAACAAGGCCGAGTGTATTGTATACGCAATGTGGTGGTCACATGACACGTATGCAATGCAAGGCATAATGGGAGTTGTGAGCACAACTTTTGCGTCTCTTTAAATCTAACTGAGCAAAATCAATCATTAACGTCTCAAACGGACTTACAGTATGTAACAGATGACACCCACGCTCCACATGTCAGTAGCATATCCGATGGGCTCGTAGTTTATGACCTCAGGTGCCACAAATTCTGGTGTTCCAAACATGACCTTCAGATTCTTGACATTTTCTTTGAAATTAGAAAAAAGTAACGAACGTACGTTAGAAAAATGGCACCGACAGTGTGCGTTTTAAAATGTAGATGATGAACATTATACAAGTTTTGAGGAAGAGGTACAACAAAGATTCACCGGCATGTTGCGTTTGTACATTGCAAAGTGTAGTATGCATAGTATCAGTACATGTACAGCTCTTTTGTCACTCCACTGCTGGATGAGGGCCTCTCCACATCATGCGGGTTGCGGGGGTTTATTTGACCATACTGTACCTCCATGCTGGTCAGTGTGGATTGGTGAAGGAGGGCAGCATAGACTTGGGAGCATAGAAGTACAGTACAACAGTGGATTTTGCTGCACTGCGCTCTACTGCCCACAATATAGATCCTTAGCGTTATAACAACCTGAGGTGCACGGTGGTGGCCCATCCGAGCACTATCCAGGCTGAGAGATTTGACAAGGATGAGGTGCACTCAGGGTGATTTGGTCATAAGCGTTGTTTAAATACCAATACAAATACACATGCTCACATGCATGGTCTAATTTAAACGTCTCTCCATGCTCAAACATTTAAAAGCATTCAAACGAGCATGGGGAAGTGTTCAAGCCTTGATTAATTTGTGGAAATTCTACATTCCGCTGGCAGGGGTCTTCAGTTCCACAGCACAACCACAATAAAGAGCGTATATTTGTCATATATATGACATATATATGACAACACGTGTCTTGTGCGTCATAAGAAACCCGGCTGGAGTGTGGTTACCCAGTTTGCGAGCCAGCCCGAAGTCGATGATTTTAATGCGATTGCCAGTCTGGTTGAGGCACATGATGTTTTCTGGCTTGAGGTCCAGATGCACGATGCCCTGCCGATGCATGAACTGCACCCCCTCCACGATCTGCCGCATGTACTTGATGCACTCTCGCTCTGTCAGCTCAAAGTCCTCGTCGATGATGCGCTCAAAAAGCTCCCCTCCAGAAATTCTGATTGCACGTCCAATGCCAACAAAACGACAATTACCTTTTACAGCGGCCACGCAAGCCATGTCAACGTTATTCATTGTTTACGCATTTCAATAATTGTGCAATAAAGGTATATGGAGATGAAATACTGGTACTTACAGTTCCAACACCATTATAATATCTGTTTTTGACTCGAATGCATCAACACACTGGACCAGCTTGGGATGATGCAACGAGTTCATAAGAGCAATTTCTTGATGAATACTTTCCTTGTCCTTTGCTGTGAGGGCCTTTATAAACTTTCCTGCAAAGGTTTTCCCACTTTTCTTTTCCACCAGTTTGAAAACTTGTCCAAACCGTCCCCTGTTAAAAGTTTACAATTGCGTCCCACTGTGCATTAATGCCCATTACTAAGCATATGGCACAATCAAGTTATACTGCATATACCAAAATAATGCGATGGTTATAAGTGTTTGTGAATAAGTAAAAACGTTGTTCCATATAAAAATAAAATGAATAAAACTTACGTCCCGAGGCGTTCTTTGACATCATAGAGATCGTTTAATTTCTTGTTTGGATTGATAGAAACGTGTCCGTAATCACGAGTTTCATTTTCCTTTTCATCTAGGAAAAGAATAACTCATTATAGTATAAATTATTGCATTATATCAATCATGTATGTAAAGAACAACTGATGCATTAGGCCAAAAAAAGTGTTCATACGAACCATCATCTGAAAACTCCTCTTCTGCTTTAACTGCTATAAAAACACAACCACACCAAAATATATTATTGCATTGAAGTGTTTTAATGCATCAATCCACCATGTATCTGTATTTAAACTCTCCTGTGATCTCATTGGCACAGTGACAATTTTTAAATGGAGGCCTGGTTTAGACAAACATTTTTTTTTACAATGTAGAAGATTCAGCGCAAAAACTTAAATTATTCTGTATCGGTAAAGGTGCATCCCTGCAATTGCTTGCTCACAGCACTGATGGTGGAAGGGCCTCCGCTAGTGAATATTTTGGCCTACTCTCCCATGCTGGGTAGACATCTTGGAAGAGGTGGGAGTAAACACAATGTGCCCTACCACGTGACCTACCAACTGATTAACTGTGGCATACCCATATATACAGCTGGGTGGACGGAGGCAGGATGGTTTAAGAAGCTTGCCTATAGTTTCAACTGCCGCGCCTAGAGATTAAACCGGCGACCTCTGGATTGCAAGTCCAGTGTGTTAACCATTATGCTATGGAAACATCCTATTAGCGTATGACCTTTGGTTATATAAAATGTACGTATAAGCTCACGAGGGAGAACAAAAAAAGGCAACATTTGGAAAACGTATAATCACTGCTAAATCGTAACGGCTTAAATTGTTACTCAAATAAGCATTCCTTTGGCGATGAGGTTAGAAAATGGGGAGCACCATTGACGATGCCCGGTGAGACGAGCGGTGACTCCTGGCTGGGCTCGCTGATGCCGTAGATGTTGGCGGCGCGCACGCGGAACTTGTATTGCTTCTGCGGGTCGAGGCCCTGCACGTTGTACGAGGTGCTGTGGCACGTGGAGGTCAACTCCTTCCACCGGCTCTCCCCCTCGCCCTGCACCTCCACCGTGTAGGACTGCACGAGACTGCCCCCGTCGTACGTGGGGCCATACCACGAGAGCGTCAGTGAGCTCTCCCTGATGTCCGAGGCGCACGGTTGGCCCGCGGGAGGCTCCGGTTTATCTGCAGCAGCGACGGGAAGGTTACGTTAGCTCAGGGATCGGCAACCAAAATAACAAGAAGAGCCATTATTTTCGAATTCGGTAAAAATAACTAAATATTTCAGAGCCGCAATGCATGTGAATACGAGACGGTCCTTAATAAATAACGTCGCCATGCAGTTCTTAAAGATCCGCAGATTGTCAACCCCTGCGTGAGCTGAATTTCGGTGGTGGTGTAATCCAGCTGCTGCTTTCGAGATGGGATTGGTGGATTCCAAAGATTTGGTCGTGTGCCTGGCTGAAATCTGAGGTGGCCGCTAAAAGGAAAAGGGGTGTCAATTTGTCTGCTCAGACGTTTGAGCGTTAGCCCATTGATGTGCAAACTTTTCTCTGGGTACTCTGGCTCCCTCCGTCATGCGAAATACATGTGAATCAATTGGTCAAACGGCCAAATTTACGGCCCCGCTGAAATGAGGTGTTTAGATTCAGTGGGACCTTCCCAGATAAATGAAACACATTTGTTACTTTAACATTTCCCTGGATGGTTAGAGGTTTGGGTCTTTGATCTTTTGATAAACGTGAACCATGCCACTGTACTTCACACACAAATTATTGAGGGCCAGCAGTAAACCATGTCCTTCATTTACAGCACATTACCACTAACGTGCATCACTTACTGCAGCAGTGCACTTCAGAGCGATGCTGAGAGCAGAGCCATATATGGCCCATGACGCACGGAGTGGAGAGCTTTGGTTTCTCGTATGTAGTCGCTGCTTTTAGTATAATTACATGTAAAAGCTACATTTAAAGGTTCACAAACACTCACCTCATAAGCTGCACCAAAATTTGATTTGGCTCTTCATATATATGATATGAACGTGCAAAAGTCGGTGTTTGTGCAATTGCTATCGTGGCTACAAAGAATGACACTCACTGTTGCTGTCAGTTTGTTACAAGGTGTAAATTATATGCACAAAACCACTGGAGCATCTGCAAATGTTTACATGTCCATTATATTTCATGAGCAGGGGCATGAGCAGGAGCTTTCACAGCCTACTAAGGGAAATATATATTTTTTTTCATGTCATGCTTTTCCTAATATGGCCTTCGGTTAACAAAGTGATCTACATTCTTGCACTAAAAGCTCACGGGTTATGGACACAGATTATTTTTAGAAGAAATACCAGTTTATGTCTGTACAAGTGTAAACGGTGGCACACACAAGAAGTGGAATAACAAGAATAATTTGCGTTTGTTGTATTAAATTCTATAACTATGGCATCAATCTAAAATACAGCTGCCAACAATTATATTGTTACAAGCACACCTTTCGTCAACAAACACGCGCGTTCATGTAATGCACACGCGGAGGCGTTTGTGGTGTGGTGGCAGTGCTAGCCCATTGCTGACCTAAGTAAAAATGACCTTTGGACGCATCACGTGACTACAAACACTATGTAACTTAATTATATTATAGTTTACATTATGATACCTTCTTTGCCAGTAACAAGATATAGGAATAAGTTTTACCCTTTTAACTGGTACAAAAACTGACACCTTTATTCAAGGCATCATGTTTGCAATAACCACAACACAAGCAGTCAAAATGCAAACAAAAAAGACAACTCTGATAATAATATGCACTGTCCCAAAGACAGTGCATATTATTATCAGAGTTGTCTTTTTTTTCCTTGGGACAGTGCATATTATTATCAGAGTTGTCTTTTTTGTTTGCATTTTGACTGCTTGTGTTGTGGTTATTGCAAACATGATGCCTTGAATAAAGGTGTCAGTTTTTGTGCCAGTTAAAAGGGTAAAACCTATTCCTATATCTTGTTACTGGCAAGGAGGTCTCATAATGTAAATGCTCACCCCGAGCCCTCAATACTCTGATAGTGCGCTGTTTTTGAGTTGTACGCCTTTTGGCGTCTTCTGGTCCAACACCAGTGGAGACTAGGCTCTAAGGAAAGCCGTCTCGGGTGTGGACCAATCAAATTCAAGGACAGTGCATATTATTATCAGAGTTGTCTTTTTTGTTTGCATTTTGACTGCTTGTGTTGTGGTTATTGCAAACATGATGCCTTGAATAAAGGTGTCAGTTTTTGTGCCAGTTAAAAGGGTAAAACCTATTCCGATATTCTAGTTGTGTGAAATTATTACGTGAATAGACCAATTATAATTAACATCAGTTGAAACTGTTTTTAGAAGCACAAGCTTTTCATTGTTCCTACGAAATTACTTTTGAGCTAATCTTTGCTTGCACCCCTATTTTTTTTTATATGAATCTGGGCTTCTTGAACCACTCGGGGTGGGGTGGGGTGGGTGGGGGGGTCCTGAACTTTCCCTAAGCTCGCGTACACCCAGTGCCACCACCGGGTGACGTACGGCCGCTGTGCACCACTTCCTACCGACGATAGTGACACCGACGAGCGCCTGGGTGCTCCCGTGCTTGTTCTCCAGCACCAGCGTGTAGCACCCGCAGTCGTTGTGCTGCGACGAGGAAATGGTGAGCCTGCTGCTGCTTGCATCTTTCGTCTCAATCTTAAGCCGCCCACCCGCAGCAATCTGGCGTGCAAAAACGTTGGATTGCATCACGTCAGCCAGCACCGCGGAAGGTTTTCCTTTTTTTTTTTTAAAAGGCTACGTACGGAGAGGGTCACACTTCTACGAGTGGCTGTAAAGCAATAAAAGTTTAATTTAAAAAAAATATGAAATCCACCAAAGGATGAGGGCTTCCCCGCGAGCACATGGGTTTGACCGATCATACTTCACCACGTTGGTCATAGGAGGTTTGGCGAAATGTTAATCATGTTGAATAAACATTTCAAATGCTCAGAGAAGGATGGAGAAGTATTCAGATTACTTGGTGGTGCAGTCACTTGTGGAAAAATTCACATTCCTATGGTAAGGGGCTGTTTAATTGAGAGGGCAACCATTTTTGATTTAAAGATTTCCTGATTGCAGGGATTCATATTCTTGGTTCTTTCGGTAAAGTCACGTAGAAGGGAAACAATAAAATAATAAAAATATAAAACAATAAAATTCTCACGACGTTTCGACTGCAACACAATGCAATCATCATCAGGTGTGAAAACCGCTGCAAGAACATTTTCTTGTTTTATATTTTTATTATTTTATTGTTTCCCTTCTACGTGACTTTACCGAAAGAACCAAGAATATAGGGCAACCATTGTTGATTTCCCACAAAGTAGTACTCATTTTATGGCCACAAGGCTGTGGTGCTCACAAACAGAGGACCATGAGTAAAGTGTTCAGCCACGGCAATATCTGGCCAGGTGCAGTATTCTGGCCGGGTACAGAGTATACATCCACCACTTATTATTTTACGGAGTTTTAACATCCGTTGAAGACCTCACCTCCTTTTTGAACCTCAGCCAAGAAGCCTTGATGGGCGGCGTGCCTTCAAAGGAGCACATTAAATCCACCATTTCGCCAGCTCGAACCTTCATATCCTCAGGGAAGCGTGTGATCTGGGGTGCACACGCTGTAGAGTGCGTTGCATCTACACAGATTGAAACAGCATTACACATGCACATAACAGCCTTGTATGATTCATAATTTAGAGTATGCATGAATAAGGCTTGCTGTCTCTTCGAATAAATAGAACATATATACAATACCTGGTTTAGCAGAAATCTTTGGAGTGGGTTTCTTTTTTGGAATGACTGGTCCTGATGAACATTAAAGAAAACATTGCAATGTAAGCTTGGAACATTGTAGATTCATGTTTTAGTTTTAAACTGAAATCTAAAACAAATCAATCCAGATACACAATTTAATCGACGCTCTTGTGCATAGAGGGGCCTGTGAAAGTGCCTTTGCACAACAATAACAATGTGACACAATACTAATGTTTGTGGCCAGCTTGGTGGTCCTGCTTCCGCAAACCTCTGCCGCTAACTACCAGGATCGCGTGGTATGTCCTGACGGCTCAGAAGGAGCTGCACAAACACCTCGGAAGTGGAGGGCTCTGTGGGGTAATTTATCTGTCAGCAATTAAATAACATGCCTGCCTTTCATCACCGCAAATTGCAGTCTGCCTTTATAAACAGTTTAATGTTGTGGCTCTCCATTCGACAAAAAACTCCAGAGAAATGGGAAACCGATAAAGCATTTGCAATGTAAAATTATGAATTAAGTTACAAAAGGAATAATGTAAAATATGTCTATATTTATTCAAATGAGTGATGCAACGATTTCACTTACCATCATTTTCGACTGCACTGACTTGACTTTTGGGTTCGTTGGTTTTTAGTTTTGATATTTTTGGCTTGACTAAAGATGCTGGATCTGTACAAGGAAATAAAGAAACATTATATAATTATTTGAGGGAAACACTTTAGCTAATTTTATGAAATAAATTAATATACAAAGGAAACATTTTGCATTTAACTGGATATGAAAACCATTTGAAATAAATGACAACTTCCATGTACGTATACATTAAATATATTTTAAAAATGTAAATAACAAAAATCACTCATACTTTGGACATCACTTAAAAGGTAAGTTATATCTAAAATAGGAGCCACAGACATGATTCAACAAATCACTTTCTCAAGTGGACATCGACCAGAGTGTATATATATCTTCGTTTGTCCATTCCATATTCAGTAGAACAAGTAATTACATCCCCGAGTGGCCTCTGGTTGAACAACGATCATGAATAGTTACAGTTTTACCATCTATGTAGACCATGGCCGATGTCTGTGCTTTTCCAGCTCGGTTTTCGACTGAGCATGTGTACTTTCCCTCATCCTCAGGAAGAACCTCGTCAATCGTCAAAAGGCAAAGGTCACCTACAAAAACAAACCCGTACAATTGTTGTTTAACATGTGGCATTGGCATTCACGAGCCTCGTAATTACAAATAAGCACATACACTTTGTGAACATCCAGAACACACAGCAAGGCTTCGGGAGACAAACGCACAGCAAGGCGTATGGCGAGCCGTACCTTTCTGAGTGATCATGATGTACTTGGAGGGTTTCAGGACTTTTCCATCGACGCTCCACGTGTCGGTGAGGGGAGGCCGCCCCGACACGCGGCACTGCAGCTGGAGGCGCTCGCCGTCCAGCACCCGCGTGACACGCAGCGGCTCCGTGAACACGGGCAGCGCCTGCTCGTCGCCGCCACTGCCGCCACTGCCGCCGCCACCCCCCCGGGAGATCCCACCGGGGGACACGGTCTCGCAGCACCCGTTGGAACCCTTCGTACAGCCCTTAGAAGATGCCATCCCTCCTCCTCCGCCGCCTGCAGACTCCGTCAAGCAGCGAGCCGAGGCCGGGCGACTCTGGCAGCGGGGGCCGTCCTGCGTGTCGCACTCCGTGGGGCAGTGCTGTGGATCCGATTCGGAGCAGAGGCTGCTGCTCCCACAGCCAGAGAAGCAACCAGGGTGAGACGTCTCCGACGAACACTGCTCTGGCTCTTGCTCGGGTGGATCACCGCAATCCTGTAGGTGTATCCGGCGAAAACTTGGTTGTTTGGGTTTTGGCGCCGGAGGTGGTGGCTTACGTGATGGGGCTTTCTTGCAGGCCAATGTTGCTCGGAAATCCACTTGTTCAGCCTCGCGTTCCTTTATCTCTTCTTCACACAGGGATTTTGTCTTTACTCGTCGCGAAAGGTTTCCACGGAAGTCCAGCTGCTCAGCCTCTCTTTGTTGACTCTCTTCTTCGGATGAGTGCTTGGTAGAGCACGATTTCTTGGCCGCACCACTGAGGACGCTACGGAAGTCTTTCTGCTCCGCCTCCTGCTGTTTCTGTACCTCCTCCAAGCGCTCTTTTGTTTGGACCTTACGGCGCAGAACACCTCGGAAGTCTGTCTGATCGGGCTCGGATCCCTTGCATTCCCACTGCTGTTCAGGGTTTTCTCCACTCGGGCTGCAGCTCTGCCTAACGTTTGTGCTGGAGCAAAGGCTCTCCGAGTCTCTTCCCCTACAAGGCAAAAAGAGTTTTGATCACACAGTTGAATTGCTGGCCTGTGAACTGGAGCCAGCTGGCTGCGCTCCCAAGTGACGTTTGTTTAAATGAATAAAGCCAGACACTGGGAAAGAGGCAGCGAACTTGAATTTGCATCGGTTACCGGTGACTGCTAAGAGCCCTTTTTGAAATGTAACCATGCCGCATGAAAGCCAACGTCTCAAGTGTGTTTGAATTTTTGTCAGCATCAAGCATTACTTTTAATTGATATCACACTTACCACCTTTGGTGTACGGAGCCACGGCCTCCACCCTCCTTTACCACCAGAGATACTGTGCAGTTTGACGAGCCAACAGTGTTTCTGTGAAGAGCAAAAAACACATGTAAATTAATATCGCAATTTATCATTCAACTCTACATTTATTTCAAAATAAAATGACCTACCCCAGCATGTACAAACACAGGTTTTAACTGTATGCAGGTTTCAGCAATTTAGCGGAAAGTGGAACTAACTCAGAATGACAATCTCAAAATAAGTCTTGACAGCTTATTAGCTCTCAATGGATAGTGATCCATGAAGCGATCTCCCAGTTGGCTTGTGTGCCCTCCACAAAACTGTGGGAAAGAGGAAAGTGCCCCGCTCTCGCATTCTCTCTGCCCAAACCTGCGTCATCGGCAGGGGAGAGTTGCACCGCCCCAGGACCCTGAGCTACATGTGATTATATGTAGAACCAACTTTACAGTTACCCTCAGGGGCTTCGTTTTCAGCGCTAGAGAATGTCCAGAGTTTATCTTTCCATCAAGTATAGAGGGGAAAACTGGTGGTGGTGTATTTGTCCCGTAGCTAAATAAAGCTCGGAAGGGCACTGTTTTTGTTTCAAATATTTTCCATAAAAACAGGACAGATAATAACTTTAATTGGGGCATTACGGGCGAAGACATTGCAGGTAATTTAATCTCACTAGTGAATTGGTCGCCTTGGGCCACCAACAGTATGCTCACGCACTAAACGCCGATTTTTATGGCAATCCCTGCATGTTTTCCAAATCTGATGATATTTTTACAAACTCCGTCCATAGGTGGCCAAATTCTTGAAATATTTCATAGGGTGTAGGAGGCAGTGTACAGTTGCCATTTATTGCAGCTGATTGCTCTAAATTGACCTTGTAAATTAATGAGTCCAAACTCAGAATTCCCAAGTAGAATACTAAAACGATCAATTATGCTATTAATAAACACATGTTTCATCGTTGCAGCAAGATTTATTTTTGTGTTGCGAGAAGAGCACCACTTATGTAAAGAAATGTCAAACTGATCAAAAAGAGTCCACAGGTATAGCAGCTCATGTACATTTCAGGAATTGTTTTACCTTTCAGAAATGTATTACAATGTCCATTAGCAGAGAACAATAAAATATCGCTTCTCACTGAGCAGCCTGATCAGTTGATGTCCCCAAACGGGAACGAATAATAATACAAAACCTCTCCTTGACCATTAATCACTGCATAAATTAGATGAGGGGTGGAAGAGTGGTGCAGTTGTTACCACACTGCGGTATGAACCCAGCGACCTGATTTTGATTCCTGGTCACGGCGAACATCAGTGGCAGAAGTTGGTGAAGTATGGTCAAACAACCTCCACGTTCCAACACGGCACATTGCCAAAATGCTCAACATTATTATTTGTATTTCTTTACATTTGGAAAATGTGTAAAAGCACATGCATGTGCTGTTCAATCTTCCTTAGTATAGTTTCCCACTACAAAAAGAGTTGCAAGCCAATGGAATATATTTAGTATTTTGAATCTGCTTCATCATTGCAACTTGTAAATTGCACCACTGGCCATTGTCTCTAAAGTCTGAAGGAGCTCAGCATGGCCCATGAGCATGGAGCCCATTTGATTTTTACTTGACTCACTTTTTTAATTGTAAAGTAATAATATTGCTATCATCCTTAACTAACAAGCCGAACGTATCTTTTTTTTTAAAAGACCTGTACCTGTACAAACACAACTGATAAAATGACAGCAACAATGATTAAAACGAAATAACTATAAAATAACACATAATGGCAAGACGTAAGACACTGTAAGATTAATTTAAAATTAAACAATCACTGAATATTAAATGAATTTGACAGTGGCAATATCAAGTGTTCATAAATACATCAGTCCGAATGAAAGACAAATCCCATGTGTAAACATTAGACCAGAGCTGAAAGCTGACATGCGCATTATTATTTCTCGCTGTAATACTGCGACAATGTCAATCCATGTAGGAGGAGCATGCACAGCCCGTTTGTCAATTCAGTTGGATAAGGGCCTCCACATGCTAAACAGGCGGTGAGGGTTATTTGACCATATTTCACCACGTTGGTCAGTGCGGGTTGATTAACATGTGGAGGGATCACACAATAAATGGGTTTTGCTGGACTGCCCCATGTTGTTCACAATACCTACTACACCTGTTGTTACGATTGATGGTTTCCCATCAAATCACTGTCCAGGCAAGGCACCGATTAGCCTCCGAGGTCTGACTGGATCAGGTGCATTTTGGATAATTTGGTAAAAGTGTATGAGGAGCATTATGCGCAAAAGACAGATTTTGTATAAGTATTTGCAAGACGGCAAAGAAATGTGGAGGCACATCACTATCTTAGATTTTGAGGATTTGCCCTTCGAGTTCATAAATTAATTAACTTTTGTGGCAACACGTGAGCGGACACAATTGAGATCAATTTTGACCTAAGTCCGTCAGAGACGAAAGAAAAACCGCACCGTACGTCGCCAACCGTGCTAATCGGAGGTGCGCGTTTACAAACGGCGCCTCGTGGAGCGGGGTCACACACGAGGGAGAGGGACTCGTACTGGATCCTGACTTCGTAGAGTCCCGTGTGCTCGGGGGACACGTTGTGCATGACCACGGAGAAGACGTCGCCATGCCGCTGCAGAACGGTGTCGCCTCCCGTCGACAACAGTCGCCCGTCCCTGTGCCAGGAGACGGAGGGGAAAGGATCGCCGGCGACGGCGCACGACAGCAGAGCGCTCTGCCCCGGCGCCGCCTCGGCCGGCCGGGGCTTGCTGATGAACCAGGGCTGCACGCCATCCTGGGGCTCTGTAAACAGTGCAGCAGCAACAGCAGCGGCGGGCGGCGGAGGGTTCACGACAGCCGGTGATGCATGGGGGTCAAAGGCAGGTTAGATCAGATTAGTGAGATGTTATAAACAGGACCAAAGCGTATTTATTTTTTATGTTTTGTGGGGATCGTGACCTTAATTGGATTAACGGTACGGGACCCTATTCATAACACTGCTGAATATCATTTTCCAGTTGTTGGCACCAAAGAATGTGACATTTATACAATGTATGTGGCCGTCTTCCTTTAAACCAATATCGATGTTAACTGCGCCGTTATACACGTGTTGAAAATACCACGAGCCAAGTATTGCAGTATATGCATTCCACAGGAACATTCTAAACTGCTGCGCATAGAACACAAGCAAATACATGAATGGCGTGTAAATGTTAATACGATACAAATAGAATATTGAAAAGATATACATACACATTATAAATATTCTGGATTCTGTGCATTGATGTTATAGTAGTTTTAAAGAAAGAGGCACTATTTGCTTTAGCGACTAGTCCCATACACATATATGTAAACACTGAAAGCTGCTGTAGTGTAATGGTTAGCACACTGGTACAATTTAGAGGTTGTCAGTTTTAAATTGGATCTCCTGCTAGAGGAGGTCCTTCCACCAGTTGGGGGCATGAGCACGCAATTGCAAACCTGCATCTTGTCCAAATTATCTTCACCCACACAAAGTTACCGTCGTAATGCAAATCATACACCAAGTAAAGCCTTGCTGAAACTTGAGAATCTTTAAAAGGGTCCTGGAATAATTGGAATGTTTGGCCAATGTCACGAATGAGTATTTCGCAAGTGGAAGGACACCAAAGTACTCACAGAAGACCCATAAACACGAGGGAATAATGCTTCAATATATGCAACTATCACCATATGAGAGAGTTACACTCCAGGCTGCCATCGCTGAACCATCTCACAGCACAAACCTGCTTAGCTTCACAGCGCTGCCAAGTTTGGGTGTATCCGAAAGTGATTTGGTCTTATTCACTGGTTATTAAATTGCGTAACTACAGCGTCAGTGGCAATTTTGACATTTTGAGAATAAAGTGCCTAAATTATGCACTGGCTTCCATTAATTTTCTATTAGCCACAGTTATTTCTTCATATCGTGTTACCGTAGTCTGAGTTGAATTTAGCACGAGGTCTTTTTTTAAATTTGTATATAACTCTCAACTCGTTTAGTTTGCCTCGTGTTTGTGTGTGTGTACATAATAAAATAACAAAGTAGACATTTCAGCTGTTTTTGTTGTTGTTGTGAGTGGTGTCTTTTATTGTGAGTGTGAACGCATGCGCAGTGGCTCCCGGGCAGCCATACAAACCCAAAGATTCGACTTCAATTCCTGAAAACAGCTCACATCACTTGCTGAGTGATATCTAAACTGGTCCTGGGCATTCCCCTTCACCAAGGTGGTGAAGGAAGACGAGGTGTATGGAGGCCTTCATCCGACAGTGGATTGACAGAGGGCTGTACATGACCATTTATTACAATGAACAGCCATCGTATTTCTCACCAAGTAAGTGTTGCTTTTGCGTTGTTGTTGTTGTTGTCGTTTTTGTAGGGCCCGGATGAACCATAAAAAAATCAGACGTGCATCACTGCGCTTTACCCAAACGTACAGCCTGGCATATTCGTGTCATAGCTAAATATTTGTTGATTTAAAACGTTGTGTTCAGAGTTCGTAGCAACCTCATGGCTCTGATAAAAAATGGAATCATTAACAATCTCCAAAAGTAATTTAAATATCGATGATTAATGCCTTCCTTCCGACAGCAGCAACCTTATCAGCATGATCACATTTTGGTGAAAGCTGCACTATTAATAATAGCTCTTTGCCAAACTGCTGCTGGATGCAGGCCTCCCCATGCCATGTTCCTCAAAAGGGTCGTTTGACCATACTTCATCACGCTGGTCAGTGTGGGTTGGCAAAGGGAGAGCGAGGACTCATGACCAGCTGAGCTATAACTAAAAACATGATAGTGATACTATCCTGCACGAATAAGTGAAATGGTTGAGATCCACATTACCCCTTACAGTTCACAGGAAGTTCATCATTCACACTTACATTTTGGTGATATACATTTTACAACTAATTTGAATGGCTTGCAGGTTTCCCCACGTCTGACCCATCTGGATGATTTCTTACTGGAAGGTAATATGTGCTTGATGGGTGCTCGGATTCATACCCTGCACGGTGAGCAGGGCCTGGCTTTGAGCCTGCCCAGCCTCGTTCCAGGCTTCACACGTGTAGCAGCCTGTGTCCTCTGGAAAGACCTCCTGAATGTGCAGGGTGTGTTCGTCATCCTTGCTTTCCAACACAAAGTCCTCCGACTCCTTGATTTCATTTCCATTATGCAGCCAAACTATTTCTGCTGGAGGAATTGCTGAAATGACACGTACGAAAATACATAATGAAACCTCCTCGTGTCAGGACATCCAGCATGGAATTATTAGCACGTCGGTTTTTTCGCAGCACACCCGTTGGGCCGTGTGTTGAGCATAACGTCTCTCAAAGGTCCGTCACAAGTCACTGAGGGCATCTTCAACTCCATCAATATGCACTCCAGCGGGCATCCGCAACCCCTGAAGATGTCTGCAGGAGAGCGTTGGTGAAGGTTTGAGAGAATGTGTGCCAGAAACCCAGACTATCCTGGAAGACCGCACTTGCATAAAGGAGGATTACATGGTAGGATGTGCATTTAAAAGAATTGTACAATGTCTATGTTTTACTTCTGTGCACGTTGAGCGTGTGTTGTGGTGAACTGGGGGAGCGGTAGTGCAGCGATAACCGCGCTCCGCTATGAACCCAGTGACCCGACTTCAATTGACGCTCACGGCCAACATCAGTAGCGAATATTTGAACCAGTCCTGGGCCTTCTCGAGGTCGACTCAGCCTCAAATGAGTACCTGGTGCGGTGTATAAACATCGCCACCAGGGAGATAAAGGCGACCTCGAACAGCAATTGTCCCAACAGTCTGTCCAGGCTATACGAGGGGGGAGGGAATCGTTGTCTTTGTTGTTGTTTGTGTCGTGGTGAACGAGGCATTGGAATTGTACCTGCAACTTTGACAGTGAGATGGACCTCGCTGCCGTCCATCACCTGCAGGTCACAAAGTCCCTTCACAAACACGGGAGGCGACTGCTTGACCGCCGGCTTTTCCTCGTTCCTGCGGCTCGTCCTCCTCCGTGGCTCTACAAGGGCACCGTGGACATTAAACAAATGGATTTGTTTGCGTGTGTAGATGCGTGGTGGGTTGGCAGGGGTGTGTAAACATCGCCACTAGGGAGACAAAGGCAGTCGGGCGTGGTGCTGGCCACCCACCCCCCTCGTGTACCAGTCTTCATAGGTGCTCGCAAACAGCACTTGTCCCAACAGTCTGTTAAAGGCTATTGCCAACGCAATCTATTCCAGTTTATACTTAACGTTATTATACGCATCCACAAATATTAATTGTAACATTTTCCGTGTAAAATATTCATTTTCCAAAAGTAGCATAACAGCTAATGTCCTTTCATTCACATTTGATACAAACTCAAACTTTATTGCCCAAAATGCATATTTGGGCACTGTTACATTTTGGCGAGTACAAACGTATGGGTTATGCCAAGCATCAAATTAATGGTCAACTGTCTTACCTTTCCGTTGCAGGCATGGCAAACGAGTGGATTTTTCCTCATTGTCACTCACGTGGACCACAAAACTGCAGGCCATTAACGAGAGCTGTTCTTTCCCAAACATTTACACCAGGGCTATTTTTGTTTACGAAAAAAACAACCTCGTGACGTGGAAAACTCACATCCTTTAATGGCTAAATCTATTCAACCTGCCAAAGTCAGTGCTGTTTGCAGCTTGTGTCTTGGCCTCGATACGCCGGTTACTGTACTAATCAGCTTCCATTTATGGTTAATCCCAGCCCAGAATGCAACCAACTGGATGCATGTATTTTTTTAGCCTCACAAAGCACAATCCTATTAACAACAATCATCTACAAGACTAGACGCCTAATGGAAGTCGATTGAATCACGTGGATCAGTACAAGCTGCGTATGCATTTGAATATGTCGGGTTCATTACCTCGGACTGTCACTGTGGCACTACAATAGGCCTTTCCAAGGTGGTTCTCAGCTTTACACGTATACACTCCCCCGTCGTCCAGGCCAGCAGCTCCGACATAAAGAGTGCAGTATCCATCACGGCAAGACATTACTGCACTGTTGACAGGCTTGTCTGCAACAATGGCAAAAGCAACAACAACCCCTGTTATGTTCATACGGTGAATGTGAATTGCTTTTGATGAAAGGAGCAATTTAATGTGTTGTTTGGATCTGCAGTAAGGTCTGACCATCTTTTAACCAAGTCACCGAAGGTTCTGGCTTCCCCAACAAGTGGCACTCCAGAGTGAATTCCTGTTGCTCTTCAACAGTACATGCCACCAACGGGGCGGAGAAACCGGGCGCCTGGTCTGCGTCTGTCACACCAGCCAACGAAGAGTCACGGTTTTAAGTAATCGTAAACCTGTCTGTATAAAATACAGTCAAAAAAACAACCACTAAATGCATTAACGACGAAGCCTTTCCTGAAACCCGATCTGTATTTTTTACATGACAACAGATTCACTGATAATTTATTGACTTTGAAAGATGGATTTAGAAATATTTGTATTATTACTTAAGAAATGCACGTGTGTGCGTCTCACCTTTGACAATGAGTGTGAAGGTGGCCGTTGTTGCCTTCCCGTCACTGTTTTTAGCTGCGCAGGCAAAGGCGCCTCCATCGTATTTCTGCACATCGAAGATGATCAACTGATGGCCACCTTGGTTCTCCTCGACCGCCCACCTCTCGCTTGTTTTTATTACGACGCCATCCTTTGACCACTCTACAGCTGGCTTTGGGATTCCTGACACTGCATGGGGTTAGAGAATACACAGCTTCAACGATGCACTTTTAAAAGTGGACTGACCACACTTCCCTAAAAGTGGAAGTGTTTCTCATAGTTCATAGTTCAATTTATTTGGTATAGCCCTGTGAGCCATTCGGCTCTTCTAAAACATGAATTCAACTATTGGCTAATTATTGCACAGATAATAAGAAAAGCGATATCCAAAGAAAACACAATTACGGTATTTATCAAAACAAATAAAGCTTGCACGCTACTGCAATAAAGTAAACATGCCATGTGCGAGAAGGGTAAGCAAATGTGGCTCGCCTCTGCAGCTGAATGCGACTTCATGACCCTGTGTGACCTCGCGCGACTGTGGAGGATGAGTGAACACCGGGCTCATGCTGTTTTCTTTCTTAGACTCTTCCCTCAACGCCATTCCTGTCATCTTCATCTCTGCCGGGGCGTTTATGTTTGCCACATCTTTTGGGGCGACATATTGGGACTCCACCCTCTTTCTCTCAAGTGGCTTCTGTTCAACTTCTTTATGCACGGCCACTTTTCTCTCAGCGTCCTTCTGTGTCATCGTAAGTTTTGGCAACTTCTTAGATGCTGCTTCGTTTCTCTCAACAAGCCCCTTAGGCGGTGGTTCCGTTGTCTCTGTCGCTACTGCCACCACTGCGTCTCTACCCATTTCCTTTGACACTGTTGACTTCACATCTACTCCTGATAGCCCTGCCGGGTTGACCTGTGGCAGATCAGCAGCAACACCTTCATTTCCACCGCTCTCTTTCCTCCTCACCACATCCGGTATTGATGCTCTTGTCTCTGTCTCTTTCACAGCCAGAGACTTTATCTGTATTTTCTGGAAGGCTGATTTCCTCTCAGCTGGCTGTGCGGGTAACTCAGTTTTCTGCAACACATTGGACGCTGGTTTAATTCTGTCTGCACTCCTTAACAGTTGCTCATTTGTCATCTTCATTTCCATCGCAGCAGATGGCTTTTTGCTGGCTTCCATTGGTGCTGCCTCTCTCCTCTCTGCCACCTCTTGGGTGACAATTTTCATCGTTTGTTTCTTGGATTCTGCCTCTTCTGTGTTTCTTTCTTTCTTATTTGTCACCTGAAGAGTTAACCTAGAAAATATATATTCAAGATATACCATGTGTTTAACATTTTTGTAGCCATGTATTGGCGTATAACAACTCTTCCTGATGACGAACGCTTGTGTTGCGATCTAAACGTCAGAGTTTTTAAAATATATTTTTTATATTTTCTATGAACCTATCTACATGACTTTACCGAAAGATCCAAAGAATATAACTGTATTCCGCTTAATGTACGTGAAAAATGTCACAACCTACTACAAAACAAAATATGAAAGAGCAATTGTAAATCATTCTATATCATGTTTGACACGTATAAGCACAGAGATTGCCAAATAATTTCTACAATATTTTGAGTGTTTCCCAGCTTTCATAAAAATAAGAATTCGAACATGCAACCCACTTGTAATACAATCCATAAAAGAATCAGCACTTACTCAGTGGATGATTTTTGAACATTCAAATGAGGTTTCAAAACAGATGGAGGCTCTGAAAACAATATAAAGCTGCTTTACAAACAATACACTATAATGAAGTATTACAATATGCATTTAATTACGTGTGATATCATATATTATACATTATGAAAATGCCAAACAAAATAAATAATTCACATAACTCTGCAAAACCATTATAAATAAAAGACAAACTAAAATTGAGAACAAAACACAAACATTTTTTGATGTCTTAACAAGCAATGTGAGCATGAAAACATTACAAATGAAGTTGATGATGGGCAAGTAACAATGGGTTGTAGCCTTGAGACAAGAAGATGGATCCATAAGAAATTCCTGAAACAAAATTATTAATCTAGTTAAGGAAAACTATGCAAATATCTACAGCGAACAAAATAGAATAATCATATGTCCAGAAAAACAAATTACAATGGAACACATAAGGATGATGCTCCCTATGTTCAATGTGAAAAAGTAACCACTGCCTTTCGTAATATGAAATCAAGGAAAGCTCATCGACCAGACTAATAACTGTGGACATCAAAGAAGTGAGGCCAAAATTATTTAGCATCATCATCACCAGCCATGGTCAATCGAGTGCTGGATGAAGGCCTCCCAAAGCTGCCACCATCTCTCACAATCCCACAATATAATGATCCACCTAGGGTCTGGACACCAGATAATTCCATTGTTCCATCTTCTCAGTGAACATAATTTTGAAGGTTTTTCATTCTTTGGCTGCCACCCCATTATAATTATTGACCATTGGCCATTATCTGTTCGAGCAACGTGTCCTACATGAGCCTACTTATATTTCATAACACTTTTAATAGGACCATTAACCTATGTGTGTTCTCGAATCCACGTGTGCATCTCTCTGTCTCTCAGTAATGAGAGATGGAGTGATAAGAGCTAATGTGCAAGAGTGAGGTGATGAGATACAGGGATGATGTGGAGAGGCCATCATTCAGTAGTTTATAGATCATGACGAATTATACACACTTTAAATTTCGAAGTAGAAAAATATTTTAAAACATACTAATGACAATTATAATCCCATGAAAGCCTCACTGAGTTTCAATATTCTTTTTCGATAGGATCCTGCATTGGGATGCTTTTCCATTACCATTTATGAGTGATTTGAGAACCCTGAGAAAACCTGTAAACATGACGGAAAACACTCAGCCCACTCTGTACCAGCCTTCATCTGAAACACCGTGCATGCACTGGAAATACGGCAACATACATGTAAAGAGTAGTATAAATCAGCAGTTATTGTTGGATAAAACCTTACCATTAGAAATTTGAATGATCAGTTCAGCCGATGCACTTGCTTTCCCAGCTGAGTTTGTGATGGTGCACGTGTACACACCCGAGTCTTCCTCTTTCACATCCAAGACCTCCAGAAAGTGTAAACTTGACTTCTCGTAAACCTTGAAATGCCCATCATTGTGCAGCTCTGTGTCTCCCTAGGCACAATCATAGACATGCCAGTTTTAGAGCTGATGTTTGAGCAAGCAATGGAGTTACCCTATGCTAAGTGCACAATGACAATCCTCGCAAGGATAATTTCGACATATCAAATGAGCAAGGCATAAGGGGAGAGGGGGATCAGGGGAGTAGTGGTTAGCACGTTGCCCTGTGAACCTGCCCACCTGTTTGATTCCAAGCCATGGCTAATATCACGCAGACCCGTGGTGAGGTTTTTTTTAAAAGAACCTCCATGAATGAATAGTATGGGGACACCTTCATCCAGCAGTTGATTTTCAAAGGGCTGTAAAGAATGACTACTGAATCATTCTTTAAGAAACAAGGGATAAGCAATGTGCATTTAAGGCGACCGCACACCTTTCTCCAGGTGACTTGGGGCTGTGGTCGTCCAGTGATTTTGCAGTTGAATTTTCCACCCTGTCCCTCTCGCACTACAGCCCTTGAGGGCTTGTTGACAAACTTCGGAGGGCTTTCTCCCCATATACTTGGCCTGCTCTCCACCGGTGGAATTGGAAATCTGTCAGAATGACAGAACAAAGACGTACATTAACAAAGACACCTCTGGGAAAAAGTGTCATACATTTCTCACTTTCAAAAAAATTATATTTGCAACATAGAAATATGCGTTTTGGTCAGTTTCCTTTTTTACCACTCGCTGTAATGGTGCCACGCATCAGGTACGTGTACCTGGATAACTTGGCACTGGCAACGAGGGATTTCTTTTCTGCATCACAACCTGGAGGAAGAAGAAAAACATCCAAAAGTAGATATGCAGCGTCGATGATGAATCGATTAATCGTTAATTTCGCTTTGATAATGGGGGGATTTCAATAAATGCACGTCACACGCACACAAACCTATACAAAGAAAAAAATCCCCCGTATAGCCTTACCAGACTGTTGAGGCAAGTGCTGTTAGTGAGCACCAATGAAGGCTGGCAAGGAACACGAGGGGGTGCATGACGAACACGGCACCCAGGCGCCTTTTTCTCCTAAGTGGCGATGTTTACACACCGCACCAGGTACTCATATGAGGCTGAGTTGACCGAGCAGAGGCCCAGGACCGGTTCAGAGAATCGTCACTGGTGTTGGCGGTGAGCGGGAATCGACCTCGGGTTGTCGGGTTCGTCGCGCGGCTCTCTAACCGTGGCGTTCCCACTCCCCACGTCACCACACAGAACACACAAACCCGAACAAGCCGCAGTGTTCTCGTCACGTCGCGTCAAACGCCGATCGTCACCTTCCACTTTGAGCTCCACCGTGATCTGCCTCGTCCCGGCCTCGTTCCTCGCTTCGCACAGGTACTTGCCGGAGTCGTCCTCCCCGAGACCCACAACCTCCAGGCTGAAGGCGCCCCTGGAGCTTCGCTCCACGCGGAAGTGTTCCCCCGCTACCAGCGGCTGCCCATTCTTGAACCACAGCACCTGCGGCTCGGGGTTTCCTCTCACCTGGGACGGGCGCGACACGCCACACATGCCCAGTAACAGGAACGCGCTTAAGATCTTATCCTCCATTTCATCTAGTTTTTAAAAACAAAATCGATAATAATTTTTACGTAACAAAAGTGCGGTGTTCAAATAGAAATGTGTAAGTTTTAATGAAATCATCATCAGCCATTGTCTATCCGCTGCTGGATCAAGGCTTCCCCATGCTGACGCCATCCCTCGGGATCTATCGACGCCACCATTCATCTCACTCCTGTATATGAACTAATGTCATCCCTCCATCTCCGACACGTTCTTTCCTTCAGCAGCCAGTCAATCACCAGTCTCGTCCATCGGCCTTCATCCCATCTAGCGATGTGCCTTGCCCAAACCCATTTCTTTTTTTTCACTCTCAATATGAATTCTAGAATTGGTGCTTATTCCCTGATTCATGTCCCTCTTTCAGTTTCTCAGTGCGATTCCAAGTATGTATGTTGCACTTCTTTCGCACCGTACGTTGCCAACTATGCTAATCAGAGATGTGCGGGAAGGAGAACAAACTAAACACATAAAAAAAGAGTTCTAAAGAAATTATTTTCAATCTAGCATGCAATCTAGCATGCTTCTCGCCATGATTCTTTGTGTACTTCTCAGTCTTTGTTCCAATGCCTTTGCAAGTTTCCACATTTCTGATCCATGTCACTGCTGGCACGACACTTTCTTCTTAAGATGCATTGGTCGGTAACAATATACAATCTAATGAATAACTTTTTATTTGCACATGATATAATTTATTCAAATTTATAATGCGCATTCCATCCTTGGATCCCAATGCGTGACTGGGGTGGAAACAGGCTATATAATATCAGCAGCAATAATGCTCTTTGATGGATCTCACATTTGACCCTCATGACAAGAGGACCGTGTTTGTTAGCGACAACTCATGTGGTCACCGCCATTGTTGGTGCAGCGCATAGCTGATGTACGTCGACCTTCGTATTTTGTAGCCACATCACTCCCTGCCCCACTGCATTTCTGCCATCCACTGAACGTTATTGAAACAAATATTACCATTGATAAACCCAAGATTAATTATGTTTAGATATCATATCAATAATGCACACACTACTTTGGATTAGAAAATATGTATCTTTTTTCTATGCCCATTTCATTTTTTTCCAAAGAATGTGAAAGGTGTACACTTTTGTGTCATTTTCAACGCAATTCACGGTAAAAAAAAAATCAAACTGCCATTGAGCAGTGTAGCCGCGTCACACTGAGAAAAAGTCAGGGCGCTAATGGCCTAATGGTTTTAATATAGGAACAAAAAGAAGACGCAGTTTTCCTGCAGTTATTTAAACTCAGGGGTGTTGAGCAGACAGATAAGGTCACCATGCACTCTTGTCAATGCATTGAATTTGTGTCCTTTTAAAGCAAGTAGAAAAACTTTCCAGTCTCTTTCAAACATTTCATATTTCAGCTGGCTCGGAATTTTTTTTACGCCAGTGCCAAGTCATAGCCAGAAAAGGCGAGCTTTAGCCACCAGTGCCTCGCAGTGCCACACCATTTTAGGGAATGTTTTTTTTCAGATTGCACGGAGGAAAGAAGCTCCCTTCCTGTGTACTGTAAACCATACACTGGAATCTCCTTCACCTTTGCTGCTTGCACAGACTGTTTTTTTTTGTACCTCTGCAGACGCTGCTGCCTTGGCAAGGCCATATCTCTGATTGATACGGTATTTCAGTTTCCCATTAAGCAAGGCATGGGAATATTTTGTACTCTAAATCACTGAAAACAGCAGCAACACAGAATGTACTTTTTAAGGTGTCAAGTATTCCATTAAAATAGATATTCATGCAATAGACTCAAGTACATAATCGTATTTATCCAAACCATGGTGATGCAACATTTAATTATAAACCCCTTTTTTACCATATATGGAACTAAGTTCATGCCACTGAGCATAAACGCATTGACATAAGAATGAAGCTAACCACTGCTGTGAAGCATTACCTGCTGGACATGTATCTTTATTCAAGCCTGTGATACCCTTCAAACAACAATATGTTCAAATTGTTCACGTACAATCATGGATATATTTTTTTTATATTTACGCAAATCACTCAACTTGCTTTCGCCAATATCCAGCCAGCATTGATCGTAATACTCTAATGTATGAAACCATTCCATCAAATGGGACTTTTGTCTTGCAACTCCAAGAACACATGGAATTACTTTTCCACGTATAAAATGGTGCTATTTTACTTTGAGATACAACCTACATGTGTAATATATAGGTGGTGTGTAATCTTTAAAACCCAATAGTGAGCTTTGAAATACACAATGACATCAATTGCCTACCAAAATAAGTTGTAATTCATTTTTACAAACATAATTTAAAAGGCGACCATTACAGCACTGTACTCTTTTTTTCACTCGATCCCTTGATGGCAGACTTTCCTGCCATTTGCTTCCAATGTATGTCCGCGACTCTTGAAAACAACCCCCGCACATATTGTAGAGAGCAATTACCACCGAGTAGAGTACATCCTGTCATTAGAGCGAGCAAATACATGGAAGCGCACCCATGACAACACAGCACCCCCTTGCTACCAAGCCGTGAACTTCAAAATATTTGGACAACGCTTTTCCTCCAGTTATACGTTTAATTATGAAGATATAGTGCTCTCATTTTTTTATGGTATTTTGTGTTTCATCAGCTGTTACATTAATACAAGGTTTGTATAGTCTCATTCAATGTACGTTTTGTATTTCCCATCCATATGTATGAGGCAGCTCTGGTGGTGGTGGTGGTTAATGCCTGCACTGTAATGCAGTGATATTCTTAACAAACTTCATTAAACGTTCATCAACATGAGCCATGCTCTAGCTACTGCTGGGTGAAAGCACCTACGCCATTAGGTGCAGCGCTGCAATACCACAATCCATCTCGCTCTTGCACATGAACTGATCGTATCTCTCTATCATCTCCATATTGGGGATGTTCTCTCCTGGATATGTTTCCTTCTTTGGCTGCTATTCTGACACCATTCTTGTCCATCGGCCATGATAGCGATATAATTGTAAAGCTAGTACTGTAGTCAATTCCTTGCAGATCTGTCTACAAAAGAATCATATATGCACCAAATCAATCTTTTTTTTCAAAGAAGAAGAAATTGCAGATGGTACACTTTGGAAAATTAACCAATGCCCTCTGTAGGATCAGAAGAGGGAATGCTCCCGCACTATATAGAATGATTAACTGTGGTAATCGTTTATAAAGTGGGACCAGATGTAACACAATTAGCGGACTTATTCCCTCTGTGTTTAAACAGAAAGGCAATCGCTCAATTGTGGATGGCTGCCACACTAAGATTGCGTGTAAAAAGTAACAAAATGCAAATCAGATGAGGAGTCAGGCAAGGAGATACATCCTCACCAACACTGTAAGACGTTTTACTAAAATTGTAACGCATACACTTCAATAGGAGAGGGTATTAATCACCTCAGATACGCCGATGGCATGGTCATTATAACAACCAATATAAATTAATTACAGGGAATGACTGAATAACTTAACGATATCAGGATCCAGGGGCTGCACTATCAGGCTTAAGATGGGTATGAACCAAACAAAAGTTACTTGCAGAAAGTTCTCCAAACACAAGGAAACAATTGTTGCATGTACGCCACTGGAAAAGCACAGCAGAACACATGTACACCTGGAAAGACTGTTGAAATCAGATTGGAATACAAATAATTAAATAAAGAGGCAAACAAGATCAGGGTGCAGTGCCTTTGGAAAGCTGAATTTGATCAAGAAAAGCAACACAACTATGTGCTTGAACACAGATTGAAATGTTCAAACGTGGCACTTTACCTACTTTTACATAAAGATCAGAAACATGGGCACTGGCAAGAAATGGTACAAAGGTTGAAAGCTATGCAAAAAAAAAGCATGGGGAGATGCATGTTGTGAATTATCCTGAGATCCAGGGAGAGGGAAACGCATGGATCAGAGAACGAATGCAAATTAAAACACTCCGTGTTGACTGTTAAGGAAAGTAAGTGGACACCTCATGGGCAGGAGGAAATGATTGCCAATGGACGATACTGGTGATCGAATGGTAACCAAAGGAATGAAGACGCCCGAGAGTACGGCCTCCTCGGAGTTGGAATGAAGAGATCGGCTCATGTTCATCGGAAGACTGCGAGGGACGGGATAATAACGGGGAAGCCTTCATCCACAAGTGGATAGATCATTATGATGATGATGATTTTGATATATAACAATTTACCCCTCAAAATGTTTTATCAATTGTCACAAATATGTTGTTATATGATTAAAGAAATGTTTTTCTCTTGTCTGGATGTTATTGTCTGAACAGTATTGCTTCTAAGTTGTATCCATCAGTTGTATAATTGTATTCGCTACGTGACCCCTAATTGTAACGTGAGCATATCATTTGCATTTCATTTTCTTCCATCAATCGATTCTCACGCGCATGATCGATGCGTGTGCCAAAAGTATAAGAATCAATTACAATAATTAATTCATGCACCGTTCTATATTTAATATATGTCATGTAAAAGGTTTTTTTTACTGCTACGTTATGCTACTCTCATCATTCGCTGCAAGGTGAAGACATACATCCATGTTGATGTAACAGCTGCCAAGACCTATGCCAACACCTTCACTCTCACGCATAACCAAATTGCCTTAGTTTGTCATCCCATAACACGAAGTCTTCATGACTGGGCCCTCCCAACCCATGCATGCGCCGCAGTGGTGAGATGTTAACTCCCTCCCCTTATATGCTGGAGATTGTGGGGTAGATTCTGACCCTGATGCCTCTGTATATTTGGAATTTGCAAATTCTCACCATGGTCGTGTGAGCTTTTCTCTGGGTCCTCCGGATTTTTCCGTCCATATTTAGAAACATGCGTTAAAAGAATTTGGCTGCTATAAATTCCCACACAATAAGCCAGTGTGTTGAGCGAACCTTTGTGGCCGGGTCGCTTTTAAATAAGACCTATAAAACTCAGTGGACCTTATCTGGTAAAATAAAAAAAAGCTTTAGTTTTATGCGACTTAGTCAGGCAACTCTAAAAACACTGCCGTTACCTCACATGGACCCAGCTAACTCTAAAAACACTGCTGTTACCTCACATGGACCCAGCTAGGCACAGTTACCACGGGCACTGCGTGAGACACAGAGCGAACGGGCACTGCCTCCTTGTGCTCGACTGAACAAAATGCAGGTTCAGCTGCTGACTTTGGATTTCACTGAAACCACGACACCCTGGCGTGCCTGTAGAGTGCCTTGCGTCGCACTCGCCGTCACGACACGAGCACCCTCTCCTGGACACGGGGGAAATTAAACTTTTCCCAAGTGCTCACTAGCGTTATCAGTCATGATCAATCCACTGATGAATAAAGGCCCTACCCCAAGCCATTGCCATCGCTCACGATCCCGCGATGTGAATTATGCCCCTAGCGCCTGCTCACGAGCGAGTTTCCAAGTCTGAGCCTTACATTGGTAAAGAAAAATTGCACATTCATCATCGAAGATTATCAAGAAAATATTTGCCTCTGCATTGCATAGGGTCACATGAGGGTTTTACAGGGGGCTTTTTTGGTTAGGGTTGAATCAAGGACTAAAAGACGCTGCGAAATGTCTCCATAATGCACAAAGATTCCGGCAAGTCAAACAAATCAGGAAAAGGGTTTTAGTCCGCATAAACTTCTCGGCAAATAGCACACTATACACCTTCCGTCATGTTAGGGTTTGTCCTTATGTGAAGTGGCATGCTACATATATTTCACGTGAGACGTGAGTAATTAAGCCATGCCATTTGCAGCATTGTAGGCTTATCTCTCCAATGAGAATCAAACAACATGAAGCTTTATGAACATGGCCCCGCTTTAAATCTCAAAGCTGGATGATATTGGCACCACTCTTCTTTTGATGTTCTCTCGAAGAGGAGGCATGCATGCAGGCGTCCGCCGAGAGAGGGTTAGCTGAGGTATGCAGCAAAGGCAAAGCGAGGACACGTCATACACGCACCATGCCTGAGATTCCCACCAAAAGTGAAATGTGCATCTCGTTTATTCCACGGTCATATCATACGGCATAGTTATGGAGTGCGCCATATGGCATACTGTATGAGCAATAGAAGCAAAGTGAATGAAAAAAACTGTTAAATGTTTTTTAACCAAATCTACACTAAATGCTCTACCGAGATCTTTGTTTTGTTGAAGTGAACAGGGTTTTAACGTGCATTTGTATTTTTTACACAGATGCTAAGCACGGCCCAAAGGCCAAAGACATCAAGTGGCCAGTGTGGCACATTAGGAATGGACCACTCTTTTAATTATTTCCTCCTGCAGCAAGGGAGTAAAGTGTAGTTTTGTGAAAGTCCTGATGTGCTGGGCAGTGCATCAATGCACGTGCGTACAGCAGCATGCGATAACGGAGTTGGGCCTGTAGGCGGCTGGCAGGGTTATTGATTAACCGGACGTGTACACTAGTCACGTGGTTAATGGCGACTCGGTTGAGGGTTGCTGTGTGTGACACCACGTGCTGTTACATCTCACAGATTATCCACAATAAATGTGTTTGCCCTCGATTTGGAGCACCTGCCCACGTCCTTCATTTCGAGTGTGCAACACCAGCAAAAAACAGGACTGTCAAAAGAGTTAACGTGTTTTTAGAATTGAGGAAGGTGATAAGAGCTTGGGAAAACAGACGATAATAGGAGGGAATTCGAGGTAAGAAGCAGAAAGAGAAGTGTTTTGACCTGTCTTGGAGATTGCCAATGTCAAGTTGTTATGATCTCACGCAAAACCTGATTGCAGCTCGCGCTGCAATCACTCTTTCGTGCCAGAACCCTTTCCGCATTATATATTTATTTTAAATGTAACGCCCTTTATGCCGAGGCACTTCAGAGCCCTTTACACGCAATTTGTGACTTACATCACATCTCAGTTTATTCTAGATTTGAAGTTTTCGTGACTGCAAGGATCCATACTCTTTGGTTCTTTCACATCTCAGCTCAAATTTCTAAAAACCCCTCACCCCAGTGGGAGCTGTCCCTGTATGGCACAAGATGACTCAGCACCTGGCCTGTATATGGGAATTAGTCTGTCAATAGGGTGCGATTATGTGTACTCCCAATTGAGTCATTTGCAGGTAATTATTTTGCACATTTGGGCCATGACATCGGTGAATGGTCTACTAATATTGAATGAAGTTAGGGGATCTTTAACGTCCACATTTAAGAGGACGGCACGTGTGTTTATGGTGAATACACCCACAATAATACCAGGGCAGCCTGCTGGGTTTCAACTGCGGGCCTCTGTAACAAGCGGCAAACTAGCTGAGCTACCTTTGCAACAATGTATCCTTAAAAAAGGACAGCATCGAGTCCCAGGTCAAATATAAACAAAGATTTGCTGCTGTATGATAGTATACAAAGTAGTTGCGTTATGTATTGCTTTTAATGGCCAAATGATATTAATTGGTATGCGTTGCAGAAACATTTTATGCCACTCAGTAACGATCCTATAAAGCTCTCAGTGTGACAAAAGACACTGCTATATTGTTTGGCTTGGAAGGCTTCCAAGTGCGCTTGATGAAGTACATTAACGTCAAAATACCGGAGATTGAACGGTCTGCTATTCATTTTCCCTTTTATGTGTTCCCCACAATACATCTTATTCCGACCTTACCATGTTGCCATCTTAAAAATAACCACATGGCTGCAGGTTGCAGTTAATCAGTGGGTAATTAGGCACAGCAGGGAGCCATGGAGGGAGGCATTTGCAAAGCAAAGAAAATACTTATAAAACAGTAAGGAAACACATGAGCACGAAAAAAATGCCAGAATTATTTATTTTCGTAAGCAAAAGGCCATCTGCTTTTGTCAAGAACAAAGGACAATTCGTGCATTTTATTAGGTACCCCAAAGTCCATATGCGATAATGAAAATAAAACTGGGACCTATACATTCATATAAAGATGTTTCATTCTCATGAAATGAAACAGTTCTTCAAAGCAATAGTGGGGGCGATTATTATTTTGCCTCTGACCAAAATGTACTTTGAAATGAGCACCCTTCAAAAGCCTCGTGTTACGGATTGTCCCCTTTGAGGAGAGTCCGAGAGAGACTTGAAAACTTACGACGATGAAAAAAATTGTGATGTGTTAGGTTCATTGTGTGGCCATCTCTAGGGAAGTGATACAATGAAAGTGGAAAAAACTCTTCCGATGAAGTTCCCAATGGGGTATCTGAAAGAAAATGCATTTGGGTTATCAAGCTTTGCAGGATAACCCTTATTTAAAAGATTTGCACACCAAACATCAGCTGCCGATGGAATCCTCGCGTCGTTTTCGTCACTTATTTTACATTGCCGTACGTCAAGATGGCATTTACAACTCGAAGTCAGATGTGCTGGCAACACGGTCATGCATCAGTGGCAATACTTGCGAGGCCAAGAGCCATACAAAACAAAACAGTTAGTTTTATAGAAATACAGGTAGTGTTATAAAGGATTAATGACCTCACGGTACCATCAAGTCCATTTATTATATAATCATGTAGTACTTTAGATAATACAGCTAATTTCTACTATATTTAGTTATTTTAAAAAAACTGTTGCTCTCTATCTCCAAATAAATACGAAATGTATTCCAGTCTATTATCCTACTTAGCTTTTCAGACACATTAACCAGCAGCAAGATCGGCGTGCCAATAAACTGCAATGCAATTCATATTTTTGTGGCGATACAGAGGGACAGTTTTTAATTGTTATACTGTATTATCTTATGTTTGAAAACATTAATTTTGAGCAATATCTGAACCAGCCTGGGGCTTCCCCTTTGTCAACCCACACTGACCAGCAGGGTGAATCATGGTCAAACAATTCTGGTGAACTAACACACACTGTGGAGAGGCCTTCATCCATCAACTATAAGTATACACAAATCATTTAGGTTGAGAATGATTATTTAGAACCACAATTTAAGTCAATGATGTGCACTACATTGCAGGCCAAGGTTTTTTTTTTGTGATCGCTACCCCTTCTAAACTTCTGAACATTCTGGATAAGACAGAGTCGATGTCTTGGACTTTAGTCTAATTTAGAAGTTTTTTTTCACTGATGGCCAACACAGTCGACCTACCCCAGACACCGTGTAAGTAAAACACTGTAATAACATACTTTAAGTTAGTTAGTATTAGCATTCCCAGCTGAAAAATGATCTACCAATTTCAGTGCGGGGGGAGGGGGAATGGGGAAATGTCATAAACCACTTCATATCTGGACCATAATTAGTTTAACACTAACTCAAAAAACGTCTATTATGGACCATAATCATTAACTATGCAAAAGCTTGTCTACACTGGGCACATTTTTTGACAGGTCACAAACACTTTAGCTAATTATGTTTGTCTTGACCAAAGGAATTCCACTTAGTGAGTTGCCATGATGCTACCACTTTACCAATGCTCTGGTACTTTCTTTTCACCCTTTCCACACTGTTATGGAGAAAAAAAATCATTTCGCTCTTGGATTATTTTGAGCCTATCTCGCCTCAGGACACATACAGGTTTGTGTGTCACGGTCATCAACAACTGAAGTCTACAGATTTGCCTAATTTAATAGCAACACCGATTGTGCCATTTTCATATTCTCAAGATACACTGACAGGTAACATGGCTCCTGCAGAACTATGAGGATCAGTGGCAAGGAGGCTACAATGAAAGCCGCCAGTATCGCAGACGTTCATACAGGTGCAATTGCATCTCATTCTATAGAACAACTTGTAAACTAAATATAAAATGTATATACATTAGAACACATGAATACCCACCAAATTCAACATTTACTACTATATTTACCCAAGAATGTCAGTGTGTAACGCACGTGACGTCTTTCCACGTCGGCCAGCCCCCCTCATTAATAATCATGAGCGGGTGACGTCACTCCACATGTAGCACCCCCCCTCATTAAGCATCATGGGCAGGTGACGTCACTCCACATCGAACAGCCCCCCACATTAATAATCATGAAGCGGTGACGTCTTCCAAATGGACACCCCCCCCCCCCATTAATAATAATTAGCGGCTGACGTCACTCCACATGGGGGGGGCGAGACGCCTCCTCCCCCCTCCTCAGCGTCAACTCACAACCCTCACTACAAAGGTAGAACCCTCACGTCACGCGATCTCCGTAACGCTGTTGAGACATAGAAGTAAAAAAGGACGTAATTATGAACAAGTGATTATAACCTTTAAATTAAATAAGTCTGTGTAACCGCGGCCTTACAAATTTCACACGAATTGATGCAATGAATATCACGTCACGGTCTGCTTTTTGCTTGCAAGTTTCAGATTTACTGTGGATTATCACACAACTCCACCTCAGACATTTGGCTTCCTCTACTTGCAAATATCACACCACATATTCGCTGTGATGCCACAACACTGTTGACTGCACCGATCAGAAGCTGAGCCATACCTGCTATTCGTCGATGATCTGAACAATATCCCACAATCATGGCTGAGATCCAGAAAGCCATCTTGGAAATGTGCACAGGCTCCGCGTGATGTGAATTTGAGCATCAAAAGGACACGGACCATTTTGTGGGCTCCAAGGAACATGCCCAACAAACACGTGATCAGTAACCCCACCACCAAACTGCATGGCACCAATCTTTTATGGAAACAATGGGCAGCATTTAACCAGATCCGCACAAACTATGGAAGATCTGGACACCAAATGCACAACTCTGCACTGCCACAAGTATAAATGTGAAGACGGTTTATCTATCATTTGCCAACTCTCAAACACAACAATTGAATGGCTAAATCACTTATAACTGAATCTCTAGTTACTCTACATAATCCATACAAAAAAAGAGTGGCTTATAAAAATAGAATAGCTAACGATTTGGGCAATATCTCTTTCACTGTATTTGTGCTTGTACAGCATTATTAAGGTGGTCCATTAGATCTATTATTTTTTCATGTACGCAGAATATAAAAGTTAAGTCATTATGTACAAAATAATATTCACATGCAATTGTTGGTTTATACGGATAAACACATTGATAGTGAAAAAGCCTTTTTAACTGCAGCCTTGCTTCTTTTGTCAAACTGGAGAATTTTCAAAGCTGCATTCACGTTCTGTTCTTAGAACGGCAATATGAGCATCACAGTGACTGCAAGATCTCTGCGGTTACAAAGGGGTAATATTGCACCGGGTTTACTGCCACGACCTTTTTTAACGATTGTTAGGCTGCCAAAGCCATGATTTGTTGCAGATCCCTGGCCTGTTGATTCTTTTCCCTTACCTTGCCATCAAACCGCGCCGTGGCGCCCAGCGGAGCTCGCGCGTTTCGTGGAGCGACGGCAAAGGCAGGCGGCTCCATGGGGGGCCTTGCCGCAGACGTGAGCTCCAGAGTGAGCGTCGCTTTTGACACCCGCGATGGTGAGGACTTTGCGCTGATTTGGTTGTCGGCCATCATCCTGTGCGCAATACAGAAGGCGACAGACAGGATATTGGTAGGTAAAGGGAAAAGGTAAAGGCGCAGCGCTGCAATCGCTCCTTCATTCTGATGTTAGCGCAAGGGGCTCCAATAGAGGGAGCTCTATAGAGTCCCTCTAAGTTGTACGTAGGCAGACAATACGTCTCCTTCATATATATCTGTCTCTCCACGTAAAAATGTTTACGAAGTTCTTACACAACTCATTAAAACGTACGACAGATACAATCTCACAAGTCAGATGAATTTCTTTAAATTATTTTTTAATCCTATTGCACCCAGGAAAAAAAATATTGACTCAGTAATGGAACTATCTGTTGGATGAGTTTTGACCAGCTTTGAAGAATATAATAATTAAACTGCATGCCATATTTTGTGCTTGAAAAAAAAAGTTGCTAAACTTCGCTCGGGCTAAAGGAAATGTCTTACATTACCCAACGCTGGCTCTGTTTTTACAGCTGATGCTTACCACCGAGCTTCCTCTGGAGCAGGACACTGTGGCTTGCATGTGTGCGCGCACACTCCAATGGATAATCACTGCCGAGTAATGCCGCCACGATGAGTGGCGCTTCACGAAATGAGAGTGAACGTGAACGAGTGTGGGAGGTTGGAGAATAATGCCACGGTTACGTAGCATGCGATAGCCCAGCGACTGGAGCACGAGATAACGGGTGCCGTGGCAACACGTGAATGCTTTGGGTCAAGCCACGTTAAATATCTGCACAAAATCAAGCACATCATAATTATGCATTTTTTTTAAACACGGCAAAACGTTTAAAATGATGGTATCAAATCAAAACATCCGCTATGGTCAACGATTGTATAATAATTTCTTAAAACTATACTCAGCAGAGGAATAGAACAATCGCCAAAGAATAAGATAAGGAATTGAGTGATGGAACAGTGATTAGCGCACTGCACTTTGAACCCGGCATCCTGAGTTTGCTCCTCGACCGTGGGTGAGTGATATGTGAGCCGGTCCTGTGGTCCCCTGCTTCTGCACTAACCAGCATGGTGAAATATGGTCAGATAACCTCATGACTGGCATGTAATGGGGAGGTATGTATACAGCAGTGGATTGACAGAGGGCTATATATCTAACAAAAAATGTCCACTGTATTATTCGTTTTATGTTCATGAAATTGTATGTAATATGAACAACCCACAATAAATGCCCCCGTTTGTTTTAAGGCGGTGCGCTTATTCAAAGCAGAACTTAAGAGCTCAGATTTGGTACAAAGTATGCGCTAAACATAAATTATCTTGAAACCATTTGGAATGAATGTATGTATATCGAGGCAATCGTGATGTCTCTTTAGGCCACATGGCCCCACTTATGGAGGAGGCTTTGTTTGAGTACAATGGCAAGTAGTGGATCATCTTGGTGGTATTTGCAGCTTTGTACTGTGTTCACATGCTGTTGGCATGAACAATTCAAGGACTCTGAGAGCCAGTGGTATGTTTTATGCACGCCGATCGCCCATCCAAATCACTTAATAGGCCCAAAATCTGATTAGCTTCAACAATCTGACGATATCGGGCATACAAACAAGCATGGCGATTAAATGTATGTATTTATACTCGTCTAGGTGTCGCAGGCGTTGTGGGCAGCGAAGCAAAATCCACGTTTGTTTTCTACTCGCCCCCTACCGTCACCAAACCGCACCGACAAGCAGGGTGAAGTATCATCAAATCATCCTCAACGGGCCCGGTGCGGCGTGGCAAGGCCCTCATTCTAACAGTCGATTAACAGCAAATACGGCCTGTACACGTACATGCACGTTGGCAAAGGGTTAAGCATGCACGGATACGTACAGAATGTTCACCATGAACCAGTCTGATAAGAAACATGTAATAGGCTAATGCATTTTAGGAATGCCCCTTCCTCAAGAGTAACACTAAAGACATTTCAGTGGAGTGGCTGAAGGTTCGTCGGATTGTCTCTTCACCAAAACGTCAGCCTACTGCAGTTTATTATAACAAATATGGTCACGTTTAATAGCATATGCATGTATTTATTGTTTGTATTTTTACACGTTATTTTCATCCATTATAATACATCCATTCCATGTATAGCGTAATTAATAAATACAAAATACGTTTAATGGAATTTTACATATAAAGGGTTTTATGTAAACCATATTAATTCAAGAACTTTGGAGGTTTAACTTTTAAAATGTACGTATATTCTGCACGTTGTGTATATATATAAAACTGTCTTTCTTTGTCTCTTAGGTTGAGGAAGTACAGATGCTTGAGGTTGAAGGGAATGGGCCAGCAAACATTAATGAGACTGTGCGCATTCTTGCACTGTCTACGACCCTTTCTGAGGCTGTTTCTTTTTTTAAATATATTGCGTGCAATTTACACGGCTTCTAATGTGTATACATCTTGAGACTAAACGCTGGCTTAGCACACAGTGAAATATAAGCCAGAGCAATATAAATTATTAAAGTGGTATGCACGTGAAAAAAAAAAACTAACCAAATTACTCTATATCCTAATCCAAATATTAGGCGCATTGCTTTAGGCTCGCACATTGCCTTCTGCTCATTTTCCTGGCACTCTCCTTTTTTTTTCTCCCTCTTTCTTGCAGCACCCACCCACACTATCGCAGGACTGCCAACATTTCTGCAGGGCTAGGTACTGACTTTCCAGTAGCCAAGCAGCCCAAATGGCTCCCAGAATTCAATTTCGCTTACGCTTTGCCAAAAATGGATTAAAAAAAAAACTCCACACCTGCTTTTGAAAGAAAAATGCAAAACAGCTGTTGTTTGAAGTCATAAATCTCGACATTGTCTAAAACCAATGGTCATAAATTGATTAGGCCTGGCAATGCCAACAGCGAATGATAGTAAGAATGCATGTTATTAAATATCATTCCTACAAATGCCAGATTTTACGAAAGAGGAATTGCCTGTGAGTATTGTTTATTTTACCTCTTCATACAAACCGCTTTGGATTCCACCGGTGATATAACTGCACATCAGAACAAAAAGTTAAGTCTAAACACGTTATGAGAGGAAGTTATTACGTTATACAAAATTCCTGACATAGCTGCACACTGATGTTTGAAATATACTGCAGGGAACAAATAAAGCACAGCTTTTCAGAATGTCTCACACCTGTCGTGACTAAATGTATACGCTGCGAGACTGACAGCCAGCCAGCGCACCTCACATTAATGACACTACTCACGTCGGTGTTCATAGGCTGCTTAGTGGCCCCAAAAGGGGGCACGTTTCTATGGGTCAGTTCTACTATATTAACCTTCTGACACAGAGCTTTGTTCTACAAGCAATGAACACAATGTATGATCTTTTCATCAAATTTCACACGAATGAAAATGCATGCTGCTGTTGTGAAATATGTATGAAAAATACATGGCCAGACTGCTGCTGTACAATGTAGATTTACTTTGTTAGAGGTTCAAACAGGAAGTATTTTTTACATATTATGTGTAAATGCTAATGTTGATAGAGAAAACGTGCAATGAATGTTTACTGCTTACAAAATTAGCACCACAGAGTATTTTATTCTATGCAGTAGGCTCTGTAATAGTATAACCATATTTCCATGCTGATATTTTTTTTTTAAAAAGAGCATTTTAAGAGCTGGCTCGGGACCCAGTACGGTCTGGCAACAGTTTGAGATGACAGGTATTCTTCTTTGTTTGAGTTCCAAAAGAAAATTAAGTTCGGCTGTATAGAAAAATCTTCTGGAAAGTGTGGTTTTCAGGTCCTAATGAATGCTGTATGTCATATATTTTCTTTGGATATGGATGAAGTACAATATCTACAATCGGCATAAGACAATGTTTGAAGTGTTTGTAATAGACTGTTGTAAAAAATAATATACAGTACTGTAGTATCTGGTTTACATTAGTGTCCCGTCTTTTCAAATGCATTTTGCAAAAAACCGATACATTTTGTCAACAGCAACTACAAACATAACTTCCAATGCAAACAAATCACTTAAAAATATATAGAATCGTAAATTAATGCTTAAAATTAAATATGAATAGAAATACAAAACATCATGCAAAATTAAAGCTTGTGTTTATGTACAGAAAAAAAACACGCATCATTCACTTCAACAAAAGAATATTTAACAAGCCATTGAAATGTAAATCACACCTTTTTTTCTTCCCCCAAACAAACCTATCAAACCTCACTGTTGCCCAAAATGTTGGTCCGGTGCAAGTTTGTTTACCGTACCATGGGAAAAATGAAGCGTCGTGTCTCGTCGCGAGTACGTAGAAGCACCAGGGTGGCGTGAAGGGAACGGGGGGAGCGCCTTGTGGCGTTTGTCTATCGGCCGTGCGCAGACGTGCAAAACCCCGTGTGGCCGCAAAGCCTCGCAGAAAGCGATGATAAAGGGGGGGGGGGGGACGTGTGAACGCAAAGCCAAACGTCTCCAGGCAGAGTGCAGCGAGGGAGAGGGAGGGGGGAGGGCCCTCCTCATATGTCGCTGAGCCACTGTTTGCTCCGGCCTCCTTTCCACTTCCCTGCCCCATTGGCTGCTGTAGAAAGTTCTCTCTCGGCAGAGTCACAGACAAAATAACCACTTAGACCGAGTCAACAGCTGGCCTACATATTCTCTGTGTGTGTGTGCGATTGCACGTATTGCTTAATTTAGTCTTAAATATTTCCCTGCTCAAGAGGCAATTGCGTACACACTTTCAAATAAAATGGACAAGATCAAAGAGCAATTATCTGCATACAACTGTGGAAGAACGAAATCAATTTAAGCCATCACCCTTGCTGGGGCAATCAAATAAATACCACTTTGTGAGAAGTCAATTGTGGATGTTGTGCAGACAGGCCGGTGATCTCTGTCATAAGACCATGGACTCTTATCCCTGCTTTGGGATTGCCAACATAGTTGAACAACACCCAAAACTAGTCCGAGTACGTTTACACATTTTACATGATTTTTTTGCAGAATGCAGTTTGAAAAAATAATAATTCGCCATTTAATTTTTACATAACCTTGAAATAATAATATTCTGCAACCATCATCATGCATGATCTATCAACTGCCGGATGATGATCTCCCCAAGTTGTCACTATCCCTCATGGTCCTGCGATGTGTCAAATCCATCTAGCTCCTGCACATAATCTGGACCGCAATCCTTCATCCCTTCTCGCCATACGTCCTTCCCAACCCCGCTTTTTCTAGTCAGTCATAGGGTATTTACTTTGTGTATGTTCTCTTATATGTGTGTGTAATTCAAAGCATGCACTTCTCGACGACTCTTTGTGCACTTTGCAGCCTTTGTTTGATTTTATTTTACAATGTCCATGTTTCAGACCCATGTCACAGCAGGTAATATAGAGTGCAATAATTACAAACAATGATTACAAAGTCAGTATTATGTCTTTTTCATATAGAAGAGAGGGGTCGTTACACAATTGAGGTATTTAAGTTACGTGTAAATATTTAGTCATGAATTATCTGCGAATTAAGTTCCAACCATTGGTCATGGTTCTCTGGCGATACCCATAGTTATGCCTAGTCCAGTAGAATTCCAATGTCTCATACAGTGAAGGGTCGTGAATGCTTCTTCAAGTGTAACATCTGTAAAGTTCTTCTTCCTCTCCATAAAATGGTTTTATTCCAAGGATATTGTTTTTTTCTGTTGTTATCAGCATAACATTCCTCCACTAATTTTAAGATTGTTATCTCTGTCGGTGCTATGGTCCCATGTTTCTCCTTAAGGACTACCATCTGAGAATTTAAGAAATCATGAACCTGTTTTTTTTCTGATAATTTTACAATTCCAATCTTTTATGAGGCATTTCAATCTAGTGTTATATTTTTCCTCTTCCTAAACATGCCTTACGTGGTTTCAGATAATTTGTTCGCTGTGGGTTGGTGAAGATACCCATCCAACATGCACATCAGACCACTATGGCATAGCAGAACATTGCCACATGTTGCAGTGTCGGCAGAGTTTACATCATGAGTGGAGTATGTAGCAGGTTCGAGTAATCGTTGAATAATTGTCCTTGAATCAGTAGCACCAAATGTCAGTGTGGTATAACAACAATGGCAGTGGAAGTTATTTTATACTCAATTGAGCATTGAGGCGGTGCTCATCTCCTATTTACAGCATTGAGGCAGTGGCGGAAATTCCACATTCCTATGGCAGGCGCGAGGCTTCCGTAGGACGACCACTGTGGACTTCCGTACAATGTAGTAATAATTTTATTGACCCCAGAGGGATGATGGGCTGAGTGATCCCCCAACTAGGATTTGAAATCGCAACCTTCTGAATGCGAGCCACTCTAATGCTGAGCGACCTCTTCAGACACTATAATAGCATAATAGTAACATAAATCTAAGTAATGTCATAATTTAACTATTTATATAAGTGAAATGCAATTACAATTATAATACATAAATGTGAAGCTACTCCTAGTATCCACTAGAGGGAGCTCTAGACAGCCCCAGTAGAGGCTATCTTGGCCTACTCTTCCACAATGGCCAGACACTTTACCTCACCACACCCCGTGACCTGCTCATCGACTAAATGTGGTGTATCCAAACTTGATTTGAAGCTTTCGTGACTGCAGGAATTACTCATTGGTTCTTTCGGAAAAGTCACGTAGAAAGAAAATAAATTAAATAATAGAATACGACGTTTCGATTGCAACACAAGCAACCGTCATCAGGTAGAACTAAATTTGAGAGAGAGACAAAACACAGACACGGAGACACATAGACAGACACACAAGCAGAGGGAGACAACACAGAGACACACTGTGTGTCTATGTTGTGTGTCTCTCTCTGTGTGTCTCTGTTCTACCTGATGACAGTTGCTTGTGTGGTGTATCCATTTATACTGCTGGATAGACAGATGTGGGTTTGGATTTAAGAATCTTGTTCATGCCGTGCTGGGGGATCAAACCGGTAAACTCTGGATTGCAAGTCCATGTGATAACTATAACACCATGTCAGCATCTATGGCAATATACATTTCAAGAATAAAAAATATGATATAGTGGACGCTGACTTTTGACAGTTAAAGACAGGCTGCTCAAGCATCATTACAGCTACCAAAAACTTGCACTTGAATATTCAGCAATCATTCAGAATGATTAATTTGTTTATATTTAGAAATGTAATGCTGCGGAAAATACCACCAAGAGACAATTATTTAGAGAATGTAAACTATTTGAGATGTTATTTTTCATTTGTAGCCAGCAGATAGCATTAAAGTCGATCTCCGATCTCTAATGCAGATGAAACAATATATTTATTCTGCCCACATAGTAACCACTGAAGAATGCATGACTGAAGACACCAGGAAATTGGAAGAAATTGAGGTTAACAGCTCACAATGGTTTAATCCTGGTTGTGGACACTCTGCAAGGTCACCGTCACAGTGAAGCCCAGGCAGAATGTCCTGTTTGATAAACACATTCCCTGCGTTGGGATCTAACAATTTATAAATGTCGTCAAGTGTGCTGTACTGAAATCAATTTACACACACGGGCGTGTATGAAGTGGAAAAATGAGGAGATTAAAATCGCATATCATACAATAAATAACCCCCGAAAATGTGCCAGATTTTTGGGCATTCTTTACGTCTGGTAAAATAAATAGGTTATACCGCTTTCCCCGTAGTTTCCTCTGCTTTCGTGAGCAGCTGCTAAAATCAATGGAATTGAGCAAATGCAGTACTAAAGAAAACACCAGCTACAGTATAGCAGTTTGACAGCAAACATTCCTCAGCATTCCTTGGCAAAAAAAAGGAGCCGCCATAGCATTTGTTTTAAAAAAAATCCACAGTTTCGCGGTATAACAAACATAAATCACGAATGTGTTGCTGCTTTGGTTTCTTTATTCAATAACTTATAGAAGCCTTAGGCATATATCTGAAAATGTAATAGGAAGTACGATTTAAAGCTGGCCCTTCATCTCTTAATAAAAACATAGCCGCGGCACCTTATGTCTGCAAGAAAAAAATCACATGGCCCAACCTGAAGGTGACACAGAAATAACTTTCTTTCACAGTAGGTAAACCGGCTCAAATATCAAGATATTATTTCGTGTGCATTAGAGTTTAGAATCATCATGGGAACCCAATACTTGTGAAGTTTCTGCAGAGCCCTAGAGAGCTGACCATAGGCTTATAAAACACCCGACGCACACAACCTGAGCTGGGCCAGACCTTTTATGACATAACAAAAGAGAAACAATGCATTTATACCACACATAAGGTATATATATACACAGTCAGCTGGAAACCAGAGCAGCCCTCATGTCCTAGCACTCCCACTAGGACTTGCCTGAGGCAATTGGAAAGGACAGCAGGGAATTAGTTACCAACAGCCATAACGTAAGTCAAAGGCTGTATACTTACACAAGGTCTCTAAGCACCCATCTCTATCCCTAGGTAAAGGGGAAAAAAACTATAATGAAAACTGTATGCATCTGTAAGATGGGTAATACGAAGTGTTTGCAAGAAGCAAAACAATACTGTCTTTGTATGAAATATTATATATGTTCATTCGATACATGACTTTTCATCATCGCATCATCTACATTGTTTCTATTACTGTGCTAGCTGACCAGATTAATGATTAAGAGCTGATGAACCAGCAAAGTAGACATACATTACCGTATATATTTATTAATTTAATGTACTGAATAGCACATCAACAACATGTTCAAACCCTGAAAACGAAAACCTTAAACGACATAAATTATCATTCCATGGTTATTCACACCCTTCTCAATAACAGTGAGCAAGCATGACAAACCACTGAATTACCGTAATTACTTTAAACAAAGAACAATCTTGAGGCTGACTATCCGTGATTCTTTCACGAAATAAAACCTTAATGTTGACAGCAAATTGGCAAACGTAATGTTGACTGCTGCCATATAGTATTTGACCAATAAGACGCATGAGCTAAAACGTAAAACAATGTGCAGCCTTGAAAACGAAATCGACACGGCTATAAAAAAAATCATCATCATGACCATCATCAAATCTTCCACATAGTGTCTAGAGACACGTTAGCCCGGTGGAATTAGATGGTCAAAAATAAACACAAGTTACTGTAAAAGACAGGCGTGTGAGTTCTCAGGCCGAAGAAAGCATTTGAACAGCAGACAAATGTGTAAATTATTTGTTGGAATCGTAATGAATTTGGAACAGTGCCAAAATAATGTATGCTTCTGTCTAATATTGGTGTATGGAATTTAACATTGTAAAAAAGCTTATCCTTCCCCAATGCCAAGAAATGTTGTTTAATCGCAAAAGTATTGGAAACAGGCCCAAAACGGGCCTTGAACCTCAAGATTTACATTCCGGCATTCTAAGCATGGTTTGTTAACTCTTCAGATGATGACAACATTAAACTGTTATTTCTGCATGTTGCTTAAGGATTTACCATCCAACTGATAACCATGCCAAAACGCAAAAGCAAAAAAGTATGTTGCAGTGTTAAAATCAAAACTGCGAACTACCTATTGTTTATGTGAGAATGTTAAATATAGATGTAAATAATACAGGTGGGTGGAATGGTGGCTCGGTGGTTAATACACTGGACGATACACCACAGGCACCTTAGTTAAACTCCTGGCCATTGCTAACATCAGCGGTGAGTCATATCAGAACCAGTCTGATTCAGTCCAGGAGCACTGCCCTTCACCAACCTACACTGACCAGCAACGCTGATGTATGCTCAAAACAAACCCCGTGACCAACTCAGTGTCAGGAGGCCTTCATCGAGCAGTGTATATAAAGGGCTGCAATGTATTATTTGAATGTATTCTTAAACGTAGTGGGAGCCCATTTAACGGGCTCCCACGGCCATCCCTCCCCAATTGTGTACATCTATCCATTGTATGATGATGATATGAGGCTTCGGGCACATGGAAAGCTATTTTAAATGGTAGAAATCATGGACATCAAAAAGACTTAATTCTAATTTGCTAAAATATCTGGAGAAATTTTACTTTTTTTCAATAATTTAGACTTCTATTGCATAAACCACATATGATAACTTAATTCATTGCAAGAGTGGACTATCAGGAGTTTTCCAGGCAAACATCCATAAATACATACAAATTATCCGCGTATATATAGATCATAAGATAAATAATTCCTTCTTCTTGGTTCTTTCGGTAAAGTCACGTAGAAGGGAAATAATACCGAAATAACCAAGAAGATTAATCCATGCAGTCACGAAAGTTTGAAATCTAAATAATTCCTTCTTTGGGCGATAGACCTGTTCATGATTTTGAACCAGAGCCTATTGGTGGTCCAAATCCATTCTTCATTCACTATAATCCAATGAGTACCCTTTTGTAATAAAACATACCTGACCGGTGTGCTGTACTCGTAACGAATTGGCATGTTTTGTTTACATGACAAACCTTACTGATTGGCTGTCGGGTGTGCCGGGTTTAACGACACATTTATATATTTATGCGATCTAACCCTCCAATAAACTGTACTATGGATGATATTGGCTTCGAAAGCCTACGCGTTAAACTGACCATTCATTGTATGTGAATAAACATGTTTCACAATATGTTCGATAAGATTTTCAGCACAGGTTTGTGGAGGTCAGATACATTCACCTTTAACAAAATCCGGTGATGTCAAAACGACTAAACTGAATTGAATATCTACACCAACTCTGGGGCATACATTAAAATGTATTATTTCATTTATATAGCTGACACTGTGGCACATATCTACCAGTGTAAACTAATAACAAATGCTGCACCTTTTCACTTACACATCATTTTGGCACTTCATGCCACTTTATGCCGCTTCATGGTATGTCACTGCAATGCCAACAATTCTGTTGAGTTTTAGATTTGCATTGAGTTTATTTTATTAAGGGTAGACTATTTACTATACTCGTCACTTGTTGAAAACGTGATGTTCTAAGAGCTTGTGCTGACATTGTGCAATTAATCATGCCATCTGGTATTTAATGTTTTGGGGAAGAGTAGCGGGACAGTGGTTAGCGCACTGAACTATGGACTCGGCGACCTGAGTACAATTCTAGGGCGATCTAAATCACCGAGCGGTAAAATGTTTCTCTCGTTTCTCAGTTAAAAGGCAAAGGTGCCGGTCTGCTTACTGTAGCCACTGCTCAGAGAAGGGCCTCCGCGAGAGGGAACACGAGGCGGCATTTGGTCTACTCTTCCACACTGACCCTTGGAAGGGGCGGGAGTAGTCCAATACTTTGCACTGCCACTTGCGGCCTGCCGATCGCCTACCTGTGGTGAACCCATTTACACTGCCGGGTGGATATAGACCGGGGCATTTAAGAAACCTGCACCATTGTTTCACTTTGCCACACCGAGGGATAGAGTCGAATCGGCGATCTCTGGATTGCAATTCCGGTGTGCTAACCATTATACCACGGTAGCTGCCTTTCTCAGTCTCAGTAAAAAGAGTAAAAATATATGCATTCCTAGACACTTATATACATGGTGATTAAAAAAAATGTGTTAACACTTCTGAGAATTTGCAACAATACCACACGAAATTTGCCTCAGGGCTCTGGAGACCACCTGTAGAAGATTCCAGACACGTGTTGACAATGATGGCGAACAAGTGGTGGCTTTTTGAAGCTATTAACATACATTTATTACTCTTTGTTTTTTTCGGTAAAGTCACGTAGAAATAAGAAATAATAATAAAATTACATAATAGCATACGACGTTTCGATTGCAACGCAAGCAATCATCATCAGGCATAGAAGAGCTAAATGTAAGAGAGAGAGGAAACACAGAACCGCAGATATATACAGACACCTAAGTAGAGGGAGTTAACACAGAGACACAAAGAGAGACACAACGTATGGAGCACAGAGAGATAGGGTCTCTGTGCCGAGGCCTTAGCATGTAGGGGAGACAAAGAGAGATGGAGAAGCACATCAAATCGAACAAGATTTAGTAAAATTTGGAAACAATATAAGGCAACACAGAGGGTCGGTCAAAACACAATTAACGCATGGTCTGGCTGATTACGTTATTTCAAAGATTGCTAAATTATAGGTTAGGAGTGATAAGAGTACAGATCGCAGACACATATATAGACATCTAAGCAGAGAGAGTTAGCACAGAGACACACAGAGAGAGACACACACATGGGACACAGTGAAACAGCGCTTCTGTGTCGAATCCTTAAATAAAGGGAGAGGGGGGGGCGGAGACTGAGAGATAAAGGGATACAAATTAGCAGGGACTGACTTGGAGCAAGTAGAGGCACACACACACACATGCCGCCGCAGCGTGGGGAGGGGGGAGTGGCACAAAATCAGATTAGCATGCCCACAGGGACTGTGGAGAGAGACAAGACACATACACGTAGACACAAAGGCAGAAACACAGGTAGAGACAACACAGAGACACAAACTTAAGTTAAGTGTGACATTTGAGAGAGAGAGACAAGACACATACACGGAGACACAAACGGAGACACAAACAGAGATAACAGAGACAACGCTTACAATGTATCATCCGTTCTTTTTCCACTAAAAACGATAGTCCCATGTAAGTGTTAACATTTTTTTAAAACACCCTGTATATGTGTGTGGCAAACCGGTAACCATTTTTTTACAGATTATTTTAAATGTGGTTTCTGGTAATAAAATAAAAACCGATTTTAACAACTCAGCTATTAAATTCTCAGCCAAGGTGAACATCAAGAGCACAGCAGTATGTGATATCTGAACCTTTTCTGAGTGTCATCTTTCACCAACCTCCACAGATCACGGTGGTGAAGTAAAGTCATGCAACTCCCATGCATGACTGAACTTCATCCAGTGAATTGACAAAGGACTTGCAACTAGCTGAAGTGATAATTTATCATCTCATGCACAGCTATTACCCGAGAAGTGTCAGTGATGACAATACAAATATAGAGGCATACATTATGGGTATAGTGAGTCACTCAGTTGTGGTCAATACAATGCTGTGATTCAGGGTCATTATGTTATTTAAGAAGCATAGATTATTGTTTTACTATGTGGAGGTGAATGTTTTTCGTTAACGGTTCAGCTGAACCCAAAAGAGATAGAACCAGGTACATTGGTCCATTGTTATAATATGCATGTTTGTATGTTTGTTGTGTATGTGTATTTAATCGCAGTGCAATGTTCATTGCTTTGATGGATTTCCTCTGGTGTAATAATGCAAGCCCAAAAGTTCATTCTCCAAAAGCAATCAAACAACACTAAATATCGCACAGCATTTTATAAAATTTACTTTCACGGTTATTTTTTGGGGATTTAGGTTAACCTTTTAAAATTTAATTTGACTGTAAACTTTGGATAGAAAATTAGTTTTTCTTTCAAATCGGCAAAATTGTCGTCTCTCACCCTGTCTGTGTCCTGTGTCCGTCTCTGTCCGAGTCGCCGTGTCTCGAGTCCCGTGCACAAAGAGTTTGTCTCTCTGCAGAACTACACCGAGTGGGCCCCTTTGCGTAGCAATAACGGTGAACTTAACTTGGCAGAGGCATCACGGCCATTCGCACTTTTACATTCCAGCTACAAAACTATATACAAGGACCCCTCTACTTACGAACATTGGACTTAAGAACTTTCAGAGATACGAACAAACCTGTCTGTATGTCCAGTTGCCTAGAGATTCGTAAGTTCAACCACCACGCAATAGATGGCGGTGGTGGCATCTACATCTGTAGAGCGTGAAAAACCAGTGGCATCTACATCTAACACTCGTTTATACAACTTTTAAAGTCATTCCCCGTGTTTAGTGTACATGCCGTACAACATGTGTGGAATCGACAGGAGTAAAGTTGGACTTACGAACAAATCGACTTACGAACAGACCTCTGGAACCTAACTCGTTCGCACGTAGCAGAGTCCTTGTACTGTATATATATAAACCGGTTAAAACTTGTAACCGAATCCCTTTTTTCCATTCTGGAGCAACATTTTTGTTATGAAGGTTGCTTTCGGGTTAATGGCAATACGCGGTTACAGTACTTTCTGTTTCAGGTTTTCGATTCGACTTCGCTGGCCTCTTAATAGCTGGAGGGGTTTGCCGTGAGCTCATTACAGTGCCGTACACCGCACATGAATCAAGAGGAGTAATTGGTTTAACAGGCACAACTGAATGCATGTGTTGTGGAGATAAAAAAAAATTCATACCAATTGATGAATCAACGCATCGTTAACACGTCTGGTGTGCACATTGGTATACACACTTGCATTTGTTAATGACTCTGTGTGCTTTGAAAAGCAAAACATAAATATTTTACCTTGTTTGTACAGAAATTAATCATTTTTAAATATGCCCCATGCTACAAAGTTCGAATGCAAAATGTTCTGCTCTCTTTTGAGCGAAAAGCTGTTAATCAGTACTTTGAACCAAATACCTTCATGACATAACTGTTTTCTACAAATTCTTGGCTGGCTTATGACTATATACTGTATATAATTGACAGTAATCTATTGTTTCATTTATTGTAGTCTGAGTGATAAATAGGCTTTATGACGAATCGCACACTTGTGTCGGAACTGGCCAAGTGAAGTGACGCATCATTGCAACTGCAATTAAGTGATAAAATAACAATACCAAAATTTGTGTTGTTGCGCCTTTAAGCCAAATGATGGATGAGTGCCTCATTTTGATTAAATAGCAGTCAAGATAGGGCCAGGGAAAACCGCCGTTTTTGCCCATGGAGCTGGGTGGCTATTATTACACAGGAAATGAACGGTGTAAGTTACCTGACATCTTGGCATGCAACCTGCATTCCCCTACTAAGTGAACAGTGACCAATTGGTTCCAACTGGGGAGGAGGATGAAAGAACAACACAAGATGGGCCCAAAATTTCACGAGAGAAAATAAACTAGAATGCATTTCTCTGAACAATCGGGTCATACATGCGTCTCCTACTGCGCATGCCAAGGACCACCCACATTCCAGCATTGACCTAAATAAATTAACAAAGCAGCCTGCACAGTCACAAAATAGGTATAGGTCAAGGGCATGCCGCCTGTGTTTACACCTCCTTATTTATTGTGAATTTACTATCCTCTTGGTAGAAACCACGTACTCGCAAGAGCAATGTTAGATACAGGTGCCTCTCTGGGAAGCTATCCCTAGAATTGCCTGGCTCTAGGTGTTCTAAAGGAGCCTCTGGCCAAAATAAACGTTCAACAGGTGGATGTAATCAGTGTCGGATTCCCAACCGATTACGTAGTTTTTTTTAGCACAGTGTGTACCGCACAATATTTTTTTTTATAATTTGTATGGTTTTTTTGGAAGTCACAATGCTTCACCAACTCACCAACGAATATATTCGCTTAAAAATATATCGGCTACATATTTTAAGGAAAATCTGTTTAAAAGCTAAAGGAAAATGTTATTTGTACTACCACAATGTAGGAAGTGTTTCAGTGACAAATTAATTAAGGGGTTATTTTGAAAATTGCTAAGAATAAATTGTATGAATTTCAACGCTGAAACTCTGGAATAAAATGAAAAAATAATATAATAACATTTTCTTTTCTGGAGCATCCTTTTTTAAGATCAAGCAGTGTAAAACTCTGATTCAGGCATTATAGAACTTCTGCCAACATATGGTAGATTCTCCTCCATTTTATATGTAGCAACGGCAGAACAGTGTCCAGTCAATCAACTATTTCTACGTTTCTCAGAGCTGTATTTTTGGCAATGAGAGTTGATACATTTGTTATTTTTTGTGAAAATGTTGTGCTTAATTCTTTGAGACTGAGGTCAGACCACCAAACTTGCTGTACATCAAAGCCTTTTCAAACTTTTTTTCCCTTTAACTGTGATGAAAGGTCATCGCCCAGAAAATTACGTTTCTCGTGTATTTTTCACTTGCAATATGGCAGTGCCTGGTGATAATAGGTATAGACAATCTCAGCTTTTAATTTTTAGAATAGGCAGCTACATTTATTTAACCTTTCCATGAAGTCAACACGTAACCACATCAGTATTAGCTAGGCCTGTAATAATTTGCCCTGCTCACCATTCAACGAATTGTCAGCTTTAAGGATTGCAATTCACTTAAATAATCGATTATTATTCTTACCATTGTAGTAGATGTAGCACCCTCTTGGCTAGTGGAAAATAACCGACTCTTAGACACACGATTCGTTGCATGTATCATGGACGTAGCATTCTACTTTCAATTGATTAATCGACGTTTCTTTACACCCCAAGTATTAACTATCCATGCCACTCAGCCACCTATTTGCATGCTTTTTAAGCTGTGTCAAACACGTATAAAAAAATACAAGTTTGGGCATAGCTCGGAAGTTTTTTTTTGCCACATCAATTGACAAAACATAATTTAAAGCCTTCTTAATTCGAGCTCAATATTTTCTAACTGTGGGGGGGTGCAATGGAGTGGTAGCACAGTGGTTAGTGCACTGAACGATAAATCCTGCACTTTAGTTCAGTTCCCTGCCATGGCTATAACATCATCAGTGGGGAGAGATATTTGAACTGGTTTAGGATCTTGTCTTCCACATATCCACATTGACCAGCTTGACGAATTACGGTCAAACAACCCCCACTTTGTCGGGAGACCTTTGTCCAACAGTGGATTGACAAAGGGCTGCAAGTAACTTCTTGTTTTCATTTGTGAGGTAAGCAGGTTTGCATGCGCTCACCGACGGTAACAAATCATTGTCGCAATGAAATAAAGATGTGAATTGTGACGTGGAACATTAGCCTATTGAGGGGATGAGAGCTGCCATGCAAAACTAAAATCTGCAGATGCATTTGCTCGTGGAAATGTCTGGGCATCTTTTCATCGTAAAATACTGGGCATCTTTTCAAAGGTAATGCAATGACAAAACCTCTGAAAAATGCCCCGAAGTCGTTTGCCAGATCACGTTATTTCACAACTATGGACTGTATGTCGAAAACAAAATGCAACATTTTCTCTCTTAAATTAATACAAAACTAGGTGCAAGTGTGTCAACATGAAAAATGTAATCTAAACTGGGGGGGCATGGCAACTCTTAATTTATCTGGTCATTAGTTGATTTTAGTTTGAAGGCTTTCATATCCACGTGAATGTACACACATTAATACGTGCATTACGATTAAACATATACAACTTATTATAAGAAAGGTTTCAATGCGAGTACAACAAATGTTTTGGGTTTCTTGTCAGCGAATTAAATCACATGTTTTTTTAATTTACCACATCTTCAGGGTCAAGTGCAGAGTGTCCCAATGCGATCGAATGAAGGCTAAACTAACGTTGCCTAATTTAAAACATAACGCAACCGGCTTTAAAACAGAAAATACTAACGTTATCTCTAGCAGCTGTGCAGTCACGATAGGGCTATGCACTGTTACTGAAATGAAATAAGGAACACATACAGTATATACAACGGAACTCAGCCAATCATCTCCCATGGGTAAAACGCACAGCACCACGTTGTGGAACGTCAACACAAGTCGTCTTACGTGGGACTGGTCCCTGCCATGAGAACTTGGAATTTATTTCCAGCTCAGAATCACCCTAATGCTCATTTAAGAAGAACTTTGGCATTGGAATAAAATACTATACATTACTCTAAAAGGTAAAAAAGGCAGCCCTGCAGTTACAATTACTTGCTTCTCGCCACTGCTGGTGAAAGGGCCTCAAGAGGGAGCCCAAGATACTCGCTGCTCTCGGGGGTATATTGGCCTACTCGTCCACGCTGGCCAAGCATAGTAGAAGAGGTGGGAGTACTCACACTTGACTCCACCACCTACAACCTTCGAATATGTATACATTTCTACTGCTGCATAGACACAGGTGGGAGGGGAATTTAAGAACCGTACCAATTGTTTCAACTGCCGCACCTGAGAGATTGGACAGCCTACCTCTGGATTGAAAGTCTGTGACAAAGAGCTTTATAGCTCATCGGATTCCTCCAGTATAAATAAATATTCTGATTCTGACACCACAGCAGCATACATTGTATTATGTTAAAAAAATATATGAAATGAATGTCTACGCAAATGAAAAATAACTTGATCAGTCTTCAGCAATAGATGACGCGTGTTGGCGTGCATTTAAACCGTGGGCGGTATCCACGAGTAAAAGAGAGAGGCAATTAGGGCGAGGATCTGCCAGGAGGCGTGAGCAGCAGCAACAGGCGAGGAGGAGGAGGAGAAGAGGGGAAGATGAAAGACGAGGTCGAATTCACAGACGCAGGGGGAGGATAAGGGAGTGATGGCATCAAAGAGATGAGTGGGAGTAAAGGTATGAAGAACTACAAAGAAGACGATGCGAGATCTTGCAACTGATATACAAAGTGAATGCAAAAGGTGCATTTCTTGTTGAAAGAATACAAGGCCTTTTACAAAAACGGCGATAAAAAATCAAGCAGCGTTTGTTGAAATGAGTTTAACACATAGGCTTAACACGCAGGTTGAAATGAGCTTACTTTTATTCAATAACTTAGTTGGCGACACTACCCTTGGCAGGAGTGCATACGAGCACAAATTACAAAAAAAACTCGACACATTAGTCAAAAGCACCGCACAAAGTAGGAAAACATATCTATAATTGGACGACGTTTTGGACAGCGTCCACTTTTCAAAGCACATCGATTACGTTCATTAGACAGGAGGCACCAATGAGAAATAACCAGGCATGGCAAACATTGCTCCGTGGCCGGTATGCAACCGTTGACTCACGTCCAGGCCACGTCGTCTCTCCCCTGCATTCTTTGACACCGCGAAGCGACGCGGCCAGCCAGGTGGACACGCACTCAATGCCGAGCGGCTAGCCAGGTGTGCGGCCCACTTAGGAGAGGCGAGGGGACGCACATTGCGCGGGTTACCAAACACATTGCGAACAACAACAACAACAAAAGTGAGTGAGCAAGTGAGCTTCAGGTGCGCGTGTGCGACCACTACGAACCCGGCGACGCGAGTTCGATCCCCGCTCACGGCCCACGCCGGTGACGATTATCCGAACCGGTCCTGGCCCCCCCCCCCCAAGCCTCCCTCCCCTAGGTCGACTCAGCCTCAAATGAGTACCCGGTGCGGCGTCTAAACGTCGCCACTGGGGAGACAAAGGCGACCGGGCGTGGTGCTGGCCACCCACACCGTCTCTCGTGCGCCGTTCCGGCCTTCATCGGTGCTGCTCGCAAACAGCGAGCGCTTGCCCCAAATAGTCTGTGAAGGCTACACGGGGCATCTTTGTCTTTACTCTTTGGTTCTATTGGGTAAAGTCACGGCATCTTTGTCTTGTCCGTGTCACTCAAGACACTGAGACGCACGCGCGCTGCGGCCACCGCAGCGCGCGTCTATGCGCAGGATCGAGTGAGCGCGCTTGGCTTTAAGGAATGCAAATATCAGAGCTGTTAAACATAAACAGAGCCAGTCGTGGGTGTACGTGTACGTGTGTGTGCGCATGTGTGTGCGTGTGTGCGTGTGTGCGCGCGAGAGTCTTTTTGTTGTTGCGTGCTTTGAACAGTCCGAGTACAATGGAAAACACCGACTGCTCAGAATACGGCGAGCGAGTTATTGTTTGCTTTGTTGAGAAGTGACCACGAAGAGTTTTGCCGCAACCATCAATCCCTCTCGACGGGCGTCTCGACGGGCGCACGTGCCGGACGCACCGAGCCGCCAGCCCCGCTCAGTAACAGCGCCAGTTAAGCCGGCTGAAGGAGAGGCATTGGGGTGGAAAAGGAACGCGCTGCGCATCAACCACGGTGTTAAAACTTGTTTTTAACGCGTCCACCGTGGCGACACCGCGTTTGTGTTTCTCGAATACAGCTTCTTCTCAACGCAACACCGCATGCAGGCAGGCAGGCGAACGCGCTCACAGTCACGACAAATACAAGTTTCGTCCATAATAGTTCAGCAAGTTTCGCATCAAACAAAATACGACGTGGCCATCACAGAATACAGTACTGTGGTGATGTCCAAAGATCACGCCTTGTTGTTGCTGCTGCTGCTGCTGCTCCTGATGCTGCTGCTGCTGTCCCTGCCTGAAGAAATGTTGTTGCCGTCTGCAGCAATGGTATGTGCTGCTGCTGCTTCCTGCAGCGATGGTAAGTGCTGCTCCTGCCTGTGGCAATGGTAAGTGCTGTTACTACTGCCTGCAGTAGTGGTATGTGCTGCTGCCTGCTGAAATGGTATGTGCTGTTACTACTGCCTGCAGTGAATGATGGTATGTGGTGTTGGTACCTGCCTACAGTGAATGGTATGTGCTGCTGCTGTTGCTACTGTCTGAAGTAATGGTATGTGCTGCTGTTGTTACTACCTGCGGCAATGGTATGTGCTGCTACTGCTGCCTGCAGTGAATGGTATGTGGTGCTGCTGCTGTTGTTACTACCTGCGGCAATGGTATGTGCTTGCTACTGCTGCCTGCAGTGAATGATGGTTTGTGCTGTTGGTCCCTGCAGTGGCAGCAGCGTCCTCTGAGCACGGGGTCGCGCCCTCCCTTGTGACGGAGCCTGCAGCCACTCCCACGTCCCTCCCGTGCGCGCGGCCACGTGTCCCGGGAGCGAGTCCATCAGAAGCGACGACAACAACAAAAACAACTCAACACACGTGCGACGTTTCGAGGCACGTGTTCCTTCTCACAGCACATGCATTATAGCACATATATGCTTGTGCACCACTCCCAACGCAGTACAGTGTCACCGAATAATGTGTTTGCTAAAATACATTCGATGGATTCGGGCAAGCAACCATGCACCAATAGATTAATGTCGATTATTTACACTCATGATAGATGCACCGAATCGCGCGTGTAAGATTAGATATATTTTTTAAAATGTGTGGTTCGCCCATCGAACTGTGAAACTGGCTACTGGAGTTCGATTCCTGGTCAAGGCTGACATTGCGGCGAATGATATCTGAACTGATCCTAAGAGTCCCGCATCACCAACCCAGCCTTGCGTACACCCATCAAAACAACCCACATACTATTTTAACAAGGGGACTATTTTCTCTTATAATATTATACGCGTAGTGTCGTACCTGTCCCTCTTCTTAGCCCAGACAGCCCCGGAGATTAAACCTCCATGGGCAGAAGGTACTTCTGGTGGAACGGCATAGATAAATATTAAAATAAAAACAATCCCACAACTCCTGGAAACCCCTTCTCGAGAGAACCTGGGAAGTTTCAATATCATAATATGTATTTATACAGGAGGAATCCGATTAGCGATGAAGCTCTTCTTCATGGATGTTCAGTAGCGGTGGGTCAGAACGTTACAACAATAAAAAAATACGATAGAAGTGCAAAATATGGGAAAGGTAAGCAAATCATTGAACAACATACAATTAAACTAACTTATTATTTTACCAGTGAAAGCCCATTGAGTTGTTAGCTTATTTTTCAGAAGCGACCTGGCCACAAATGGTAACTCAACGAGGTGGCTTATCATGTGTTTAAGGTAAGCTTAGGAAGCCCTTCTCATAAGAAACCTTCTAGCAGATAGTAGCATCTTACAATAACAGTAACGAGAATTGACGTCTTTCGGAGGAAGATGTTCCAGAAAAAGACCACGAGACGTAATCCAGCTCGTGGAGACGCAATCTTCGTCTGAGCACAAGGCCGGGGCGCCTTCAGCGATGCTAGGGCCGCGCTTCTCCCTGCAACTACACCTGACAAATCATACCTGGGAACCGCCACGGGCAGCCTGCAGATCAATGGAGACGGGCTTGGAGACACTGCGATGGGTTTGGAAAGTAAATCCATCTGGCGATATGCCAGAGTTCTGGCAAAATCGCCCAATGATGCTGGATGTAATTACCAGTGAAACGTCTTGCTCAAATTGTAAATGTGGATGTACAGTGAGGGAAAAAAGTATTTGATCCCCTGCTGATTTTGTACGTTTGCCCACTGACAAAGAAATGATCAGTCTATAATTTTAATGGTAGGTTTATTTGAACAATGAGAGACAGAATAACAACAAAAAAAATCCAGAAAAACGCATGTCAAAAATGTTATAAATTTATTTGCATTATAATGAGGGAAATAAGTATTTGACCCCCTCTCAATCAGAAAGATTTCTGGCTCCCAGGTGTCTTGTATACAAGTAACGAGCTGAGATTAGAAGCACACTCTTAAAGGGAGTGCTCCTAATCTCAGGTTGTTACCTGTATAAAAGACACCTGTCCACAGAAGCAATTAATCAGATTCCAAACTCTCCACAATGGCCAAGACCAAAGAGCTCTCCAAGGATGTCGGGGACAAGATTCTAGACCTACACAAGGCTGGAATGGGCTACAAGACCATTGCCAAGCAGCTTGGTGAGAAGGTGACAACAGTTGGTGCCATTATTCGCAAATGGAAGAAACACAAAAGAACTGTCAATTTCCCTCGGCCTGGGGCTCCATGCAAGATCTCACCTCGTGGAGTTGCAATGATCATGAGAACGGTGAGGAATCAACCCAGAACTACACGGGAGGATCTTGTCAATGATCTCAAGGCAGCTGGGACCATAGTCACTAAGAAAACAATTGGTAACCCACTACGCCGTGAAGGACTGAAATCCTGCAGCGCCCGCAAGGTTCCCCTGATCAAGAAAGCACATATACATGCCCGTCTGAAGTTTGCCAATGAACATCTGAATGATTCAGAGGACAACTGGGTGAAAGTGTTGTGGTCAGATGAGACCAAAATGGAGCTCTTTGGCATCAACTCAACTCGCTGTATTTGGAGGAGGAGGAATGCTGCCTATGACCCCAAGAACACCATCCCCACCGTCAAACATGGAGGTGGAAACATTATGCTTTGGGGGTGTTTTTCTGCTAAGGGTACAGGACAACTTCACCGCATCAAAGGGACGATGGACGGGGCCATGTACCATCAAATCTTGGGTGAGAACCTCCTTCCCTCAGCCAGGGCATTGAAAATGGGTCGTGGATGGGTATTCCAGCATGACAATGACCCAAAACAATCGGCCAAGACAACAAAGGAGTGGCTCAAGAAGAAGCACATTAAGGTCCTGGAGTGGCCTAGCCAGTCTCCAGACCTTAATCCCATGGAAAATCTGTGGAGGGAGCTGAAGGTTCGAGTTGCCAAACGTCAGCCTCGAAACCTCAATGACTTGGAGAAGTTTCGATTTAAAGCTTTCGTGATTGCAAGGATTCATCTTCTTTGGTTCTTTCGGTAAAGTCACATAGAATGAGAATAAAATAATAAATTGATAAAATAAAATAACACAATACAATTCTCACGACGTTTAGGCCACACCACAAGCGGCCTTCATCAGGTGAAGGGACGAGACTGTCTGGAGGACAGCGCTGGAGCGAAAAAGCCACGCTCAGATCGCGATGACCTTCAGACCGCAGCTCTTTCGCTGGCATTGACTCTTAATACCTCTCACACCACGGTTAATGGTATGGTTTACAACATGGAGTATAACAGCGCCTCGCAGCTGTCTCTCTCCCCCTCCTCTGTTCCGAGTTATTTCAACGCTAAATTCTCCTAGTTATTTCAATGCTAAATTCTCCTGTTTGATTTGTACTAGGTGCCTCTGTGAATGTGTATGCTCCGACTTTAACATAGCTATTTCTGTGACCAGTCACAAGCTAATCACTCAGCTATTTCAATTCTAAATTCTATGCTAATTCCTTTGTCAAGGGGTGCCTCTGTGGATGTGTATGCTTTAACTTTAACATAGCCATTTCTGTGACCAGTCACAAGCTAATCACTCAGCTATTTCAATGCTAAATTCTATGCTAATTCCTTTGTCAAGGCGCTTTGTTTCTTCTCAGACAGCTTAAAGGTCGCGATCTGAGCGTGGCTTTTTCGCTCCAGTGCTGTCCTCCAGACAGTCTCGTCCCTTCACCTGATGAAGGCCGCTTGTGTTGTGACCGAAACGTCGTGAGAATTTTATTGTGTTATTTTATTTTATCAATTTATTATTTTATTCTCATTCTACGTGACTTTACCGAAATAACCAAAGAAGACTTGGAGAAGATCTGCAAAGAGGAGTGGAACAAAATCCCTCCTGAGATGTGTGCAAACCTGGTGGCCAACTACAAGAAACGTCTGACCTCTGTGATTGCCAACAAGGGTTTTGCCACCAAGTACTAAGTCATGTTTTGCATAGGGGTCAAATACGTATTTCCCTCATTAAAATGCAAATCAATTTATAACATATTTGACATGCGTTTTTCTGGATTTTTGTTGTTGTTATTCTGTCTCTCACTGTTCAAATAAACGTACCATTAAAATTATAGACTGGTCATTTTTTTGTCAGTGGGCAAACGTACAAAATCAGCAGAGGATCAAATCCTTTTTTCCCTCACTGTACTCCCCAACACACTGGTGGGTTAAAGTAGTAACTAATTGACACGTTTTGTTTACATGGCAAACCTTACTAGTTGGCGGTGGCGGGTGGTGGCGGGTTAACGACACATTTATACTTACGCGATCTAACCCAAAAGCCTTTATTATGACTAATATTGGCCGCAAAAGCCTGCGTGTTAAAATTTAAGTCAATTAATGTCCCTCCTTTCACCAGAGTATGTCAAGCTGGGTGATCACAGCACCGTTGTGGCGTCGCATAGGTCACGTGTGACTCGTCAGTCATTGTGTGAACCTCGTGTCGGTGTTGTACATATATGTATTTGTACGTCGAGCCCTTTGTAAACCCACACGCATCGCTTGTAATTTGACCATACGTAACGGGTGGTCGGTAGGAACAGGGAAGTACAGCACAGCAATGGATTTGGATGCACTGCCCTCTGCTGCCCGCGTGTTGGCGTTAACGCGTTTGCGGTTATCATTGGGATGCTCTCGGCACAGAGAGCAGCTGGGCAGCTTTGCGTTTGTTTCCTACAGCTAGCGAATGGAAACGTCACTGTCATGTATTAGTCTTGGCCGAATGTTAATTTCCTGAAACGCTTTCAAAACTCTTCGTCTCAAATGTACAGTTTATGCATATTTTTTTCAGTTCGACCCATTAGTGTCTTTGGCCGCACAAACACACGCGTAGATATTTTCACAGTGAAAGCTAAGTAAGTGTACACAGCGGCCTGCACAGAGGTCATTCCCCGATTGCCTGAGATTATCAGCCAATCTCACTTCAAAGCAATATGCCCAAGCCAATCATGGCATATCTCACCTAAACGTCATCAGTCCAGTCTATACAAGACCACCTCAATGTCATTACAGTCCAACACATCCGAACATGTGCAGGATATCTAACTCACTTTATTATAGCTCATCCAAATGCAGCCTCATTATAGCCCGGCACAACTTATCCCATATCATGTTGTCCATCTACAACTCTTTACATCACAAGTCATCCTAGAATGGCAATGTCTGAAAACAGCCCACGTAGCCCATCACAGCCCAATTTAACTTCAACACAGCCCAACCCACGTCAAACCAGCCCAACTATCCCATTAGAGCACAGCCCACGTAAAACCGGCCCACCTACAGTGAGGGAAAAAAGTATTTGATCCCCTGCTGATTTTGTACGTTTGCCCACTGACAAATAAATGATCAGTCTATAATTTTAATGGTAGGTTTATTTGAACAGTGAGAGACAGAATAACAACAACAAAATCCAAAAAAACGCATGTCAAAAATGTTATAAATTGATTTGCATTTTAATGAGGGAAAGAAGTATTTGACCCCCTCTCAATCAGAAAGATTTCTGGCTCCCAGGTGTCTTTTATACAGGTAACGAGCTGAGATTGGGAGCACACTCTTAAAGGGAGTGCTCCTAATCTTAACTTGTTACCTGTATAAAAGACACCTGTCCACAGAAGCAATCAATCAATCAGATTCCAAACTCTCCACCATGGTCAAGACCAAAGAGCTATCCAAGGATGTCAGGGACAAGATTGTAGACCTACACAAGGCTGGAATGGGCTACAAGACCATTGCCAAGCAGCTTGGTGAGAAGGTGACAACAGTTGGTGCGATTATTCTCAAATGGAAGAAACACAAAATAACTGTCAATCTCCCTCGGCCTAAAGCTCCATGCAAGATCTCACCTCGTGGAGTTGCAATGATCATGAGAACGGTGAGGAATCAGCCCAGAACTACACAGGAGGATCTTATCAATGATCTCAAGGCAGCTGGGACCATAGTCACTAAGAAAACAATTGGTAACACACTACGCCGTGAAGGACTGAAATCCTGCAGCGCCCGCAAGGTCCCCCTGCTCAAGAAAGCACATTTACATGCCCGTCTGAAGTTTGCCAATTAACATCTGAATGATTCAGAGGACAACTGGGTGAAAGTGTTGTGGTCAGATGAGACCAAAATGGAGCTCTTTGGCATCAACTCAACTCGCCGTGTTTGGAGGAGGAGGAATGCTGCCTATGACCCCAAGAACACCATCCCCACCGTCAAACATGGAGGTGGAAACATTTGTTCCTCTCACACAGCTTAAAGACCGTATCTGAACGTGGCTCTTTCACTCCAGCGCTGTCCTACCAGACAGTCTCGCCCCCTTCACCTGATGAAGGCCGCTTGTGTTGTGGCCGAAACGTCAATTTATTATTTTATTATCATTCTACGTGACTTTACCGAAAGAACCAAAGAAGATGCCAACAAGGGTTTTGCCACCAAGTACTACGTCATGTTTTGCAGAGGGGTCAAATACTTATTTCCCTCATTAAAATGCAAATAAATTTTTAACATTTTTGACATGCGTTTTTCTGGATTTTGTTGTTATTCTGTCTCTCACTGTTCAAATAAACCTACCATTAAAATTATAGACTGATCATTTCTTTGTCAGTGGGCAAACGCACAAAATCAGCAGGGGATCAAATACTTTTTTCCCTCACTGTAACTCAATAATTTCGCCTAAACTACTGTTCAGTTCATGTCAAAGCAGCCCATCATTACATAAACTCAGCCCAACCCATATCAAACCAGCCGACCGAGCCTGTGGCAACCCAGCCCATGTCAAATTAGCCGACCCATTCCACCGTAAGCTAATCGCAGTAAAAAAAAACATGCCATGTAACTGGTATTTGCCAAACATCCCAATGTTACCAAATTATATTTAAATTATTCAATTGGGATTATACAGCGACTACGCCCCCTACGGCAATAACTTGGCAGAGCCTTGAAAAACAGTTGAGATACCGAGAGAGGCTTTTCTACGTAAGCAAGCGTACATTTTTTTAAACAGCCCAGCCCATGTCAAAGCACCCACGTCAATTCCACCTTAACCTAATCACTGCCCAGATCACGTAAAACCAGCCCACCCAGTCCGTCACAGCCCAGCCCACACTTGACGCGCTCAGGAAGTTGGCCAGGTACAGGTGAGAGTCAGTGGGGATCCCCAGCTGCCAGGTGAGTGACTTTGGCATCCTTAGTAACACCTCGTCGTATCACACGCAAGTTTAATCGTTGTGGGCGAGATGAGCGTTGAAGGGGTTTCACCTGCGCAGGCTGGCATGGCAGCCGTTTTGAGGATGTGCTTCCACCTACCTGGGCTTAACGAGCCCGGTGTGTGTGTGTGTGACCCGGCTTGAAGGGTTTAGCACTCAACACTTGCGGGTGACGTGGAACATTGCGTCGCGTCTGTAAAGCAGGAGGCAAGCGTCACGTTTGACATTTCTCACCCGCACGGCGTTATCGGAACGGCCCGAAACGAAACAGGATATCTCTCGTTTAAATTGGCCATCCCGTATCGCAATGAACGACCTATTTAGCGACGGTCAACGTGTGCTAAGTTATACGTGGTCGGCGATGTGTGTGTGTAGATATGTAAAATGATCAATTACATAAACACGTGTCGGTCACATGCCCGTCTTCCCAGCATACAATCGAACTATATAAACGCTGTGTCCTAACAACATGCTGCCGTTGTCGTGTTTTATAGTACAAGTAGCAAAGGCAACGGTTGTTAATGGTTATCTTAGACTTTACCAAAGACATCTGCTCTTTTTTAAGTTGGTACATTTCAGTAGTCGAGTAGCTAGCTGTACAACATATGTTAGTGGCATGTGTATACTGTACTGTAATGCACAGTACTGTAAGGATTAAAATTGCTCAGCAAACCCACATATCTAATGAGTACTGCATTATCAGTGTAACAATTGTTTTCATTATCTCCAGAAAAATTCCGAGCTCATCAGATCTCGGAAGCTAAGCGTGTTGTAGCCTGATTCGTGGATTGATGGGACCCTGCCTGTGAATACCAGGTGTTATAGGCTTGTCCTGCGAGGTTCTCAGAAGTACATGAACGTATTCTTCATAACCTGTACCTCATACGGCTTTTTGAGTGTTGCTCTCTTGCACGTGAGTAGGTTTTCTCTGGGTACTCCGGTTTCCTTCCATATGCTAAACCCTTGTGAAAATGGCCAAACATTTCAATGCAAGACTCTCCAGGAGACAAAAAGTATTGTGAAATAAATACATGACAATCGTATGAATACTGTAGAAGGATAATGACCACAACTGTTCCATACATCAATATACCCATACAATATTCTATAGAATCATATGATATTATAATGTACAGAGATATAATGTATGGGGACATTAAATGTTATCATCCATGCTTTATCCAGTGTTGGATGAGGGTCTCACCAGGTCATCAACATCCCTCAGTAGCCCTGCGACATAACCATCTGGCTCCTGTACATGTATCTGATCCAAGTAATATTTACTGAGTTAAACTGATATGTATTTTCAGCAGTATGATCGAGCTATTTTTTTTCTAAAAGCACTCCTACCTGCTATTGCTCACTCTTTCGTTCATAATTTTGCCCCCAGTCCACCTTTAATTATAATTAACTAGCTTTACTACTCGGCTTCGCCCGAGACTTGGATTCTTGTACTGGTAGGAAACGTAGTGGACTGGAAGCCCAACCGGGATTAATTAAAAGGAGGCAGGGGATTAATTGTGGATGTCTGTGGATGTCTGTCCACGTGGGAGGGGCTGGGTGGAGAGGGGAGGTTAGGGAGGGGCTGGGTGGGGAGGGGCTGGGTGGGGAGGGGAGGGTGGGGAGGGGCTGGGTGGGGCTGGGTGGGGGGTGGGAGGGGTGGGGCTGGGTGGGGAGGGGCTGGTCACCCCGTGGTGCCCTTATATTGACTGGAAGCCCAACCGGGATTAATTCACAGGAGGCAGGGGATTATACACTGCACTTTCTGGTGCGACCTCTTTTACACTGCACTTTCTGGCGTCGTTTTATAATTCTGCTCACTTTTCATTTTGCTTTCTTCTGCGCACGACCCTAACAAGTTTGGCTTAAATATCCGTACATAATTACTTCAAAATTTCCTACCAGCCCCCTCCGCAGGAATGTGTTACACGGCGTACGCGGAGGGTGGGGGGGGGATGCGTGACGTCAGCAGGCACAATGCGTGACCCTGCCGCATGCGGGTGACATCACACATGTGACGTCACCGCTCACTTGCCGTGCAAATTATCCATTATTGCGCCCCCCCCCTCCCTAAATACAAAAGTCTATTTTTATATTTTTTGCATTGTGTACAGTCTGGAAGCTTCCCACATGCCAAATTTCAAGTGTGTTACATGTTGGAAAGTTTTCTAAACATTTCGAACAGACACATTCACAAATTTCCCTTTCATATAGATGAACTACCCGGCTTCGCCCGGGACTTGGATTCACCACGCCCAGCCGCCTTTGTCTCCCCAGTGGCGATGTTGACACACCACAGCAGTTACTCGTTTGAGGCTGAGTCGACCTAGGGGAGGCCCAGGACCGGTTCAAATAATCGTCACCAGCGGTGGCCGTGAGCGGGAATCGAACTCGGGTCGCCGGGTTCGTAGCGCAGCGCGCGAATCGCTACGCAGTCGCTGCCCCCCCCCCCCACACACAGGATAAAGACAAAGATCCCTCGTGTAGCCTGTAGGGGGCAAGTGCTGTTAGCGAGCACCTATGAAGGCCGGCACGGCACACGAGGGGGTGGGTGGCCAGCACCACGCCTGGCCGCCTTTGCCTCCCCAGTGGCGATGTTCACACACCACAGCAGTTACTCGTTTGAGGCTGAGTCGACCTAGGGGAGGCCCAGGACCGGTTAAAGTAATCGTCACCGGTGGTGGCCATGAGCGGGAATCGAACTCGGGTTGCCGGGTTCGTAGAGCGGCGCGCTACCCACTACACTACAATGCGTTACGCTTCCACACACACACAGACACACACACACAGACAACACAACAACAACAACCGCCATTCACCACTAAGTGGCGGTGACATCACCACGACGCTTGTGCCAGGCTATGTGCACCCTGAGGTCACGTGAAGTGTCGAACGCCCGCTGGCAGGAGGTCACGGGGCAGACCCAGGTGCCATGGGTCGACTGACTGAGATGACTGGCTGATGCACCACCTGTGCCCCCTACTGTGCCAACCTGCTGTGCTTCAGCCACCCGGCGCTCCGCTCGTTGTTGTGAGCGTCGCTGCTCCGCCCTCCGTTGTTGTTGGAGGGCGACTGCCTCCAACTGCCCAGTAGCGTCCTTCAAGAACCTCCTCCACAGAGGCCGATCTTGACACCGCTGGTACCAGTCATCGGCAAGTCCACTCAGCTCCACATCCTCCTGTACCACATCACTCCATCTCTTCTCTAGCCCGTGCCGCGCCCGTTTAGCCCTCTCAATTCGGCCGAACAAAAGCTGTTTTGGCATGCGGTGGCTGGGCATGCGGGCTACATGACCCAGCCATCGCAGCCTTGCCCGCCGGAGGAGCTCACCGATGGGACTTTGCCCAGATCTTTCAAGGATTTGTGAGCTCCTCACACAATCCAGTCTGGTTAAACCCAGGATGGATCGTAGGCAGGCCAGCCTAAATGTTTCTAACCGGCGAAAATGTTCCATTCAGGGGGTCCACGTTTCGCAAGCGTAGAGAAGGGAGGGAATGACCGTGGCCGAGAAGACCTGAAGCTTAGTGCGGAGCGACAGACCAGGTAGCTTCCACACAGCGTTACGCAACCGATGAAAAGATATTGCCGCTCAACTGATTCGAAGTGAGACCTCTGCTGTTAAACTGGAGCCGGTCATAAGCACACTGCCCAGGTATGGGATACTCTCCACTCTTTCCACAACTGCCCCATCACCGATTGGGAGTTGTGGGGGTGAAGTGTCCGATGGTACAAAATACCCAGGCAGGTGCTTAGTTTTGGTGGGGCTGATGGTAAGGCCCCACCTCTTAGTGGCACGCTCCAGTCTCAGCAGCAGCGTCTCCAACGCCTCCTCTGAATGAGCAGCTATTACCAAATCATCAGCATACATAACGTGGTTGAGCAATAGGGAGCCATCCCTTGTCTGCACCTGGGCATCGATCAGCCTCCCATTATATCTGTACCATATGGAGATTCCCCCAGTACAGCTATTGAAGGCTTCACGAACTACGTGGTCAAAATAGATGTTAAATAATGTGGGAGCCAGAGGACATCCCTGTCGCACCCCAAGGTGTACAGGGAATGGCTCTGACTCCCGGCCACGTAGTTTTACCCGGGCCCGCACACACAGACACACACACAGACACATACACAGCGCGCTAACCACTACACTACAATGCGTTACGCTTCCACACAGACACAGACAGACACACACACAGACACATACACAGCGCGCTAACCACTACACTACAATGCGTTACGCTTCCACACACAGACAGACACACACACAGACACACACAGATAGACACACACACAAAGACACACACACAGACACATACACAGCGTGCTAACCACTACACTGCAATGCGTTACGCTTCCACATGCGCGGGTCACATGACAGATTTGACGACACAGCTGACTTGTCGAGCAAAAAATAAATGCATTATTGAGCTCCCCCCCCCCCCCCCCCCCAAAAGTGTATTTTTATAATGTTTGCATGGTGTACAGTCTGGAAAGTACCCATATGGCAAATTTCATGTTTGTTGCATGTCGGGAAGTACGCTAAACATTTTGAACAGACACACATTCACATCTTTGCCTTTTATATATGTGGAGATTGGACCTTACTCAACACAAGTTGTGTTGCCTCGACAAGCACCTGCATTTGTTTCGCAAACCTATTGGATACATTACAAATATCATTGGTGGCATTTAAATGTTGTTTTTCTTCTTATTTATTGGTGTCGTCCATAACTCTTCCATGCATGTAGATAAGTGCTGTAAATGAACAGGTTGATCGGGGCGAGTGGGGGCATTGAGACATCACAGGGACTGTTAAGGAAAGTAGGCAAGCCTGGTCAAGGGACGATGATCGATGGACGAGATGAGTTACAATGAAAGCCAAATGAGTTCTGGAACGAAGGCGTCCGGGAGGACAACTGTGGAGATGGAGCGATGAAATCAATTCATGTTGAAGAGTGAGATGGAGTGTGGCCTTGCAGGAGCGTGAGGGATATCAATAGCATGTGGGGGCCTTCATCTAGCAGTGGATAGGCTAATGATGGAAGTATTTGTTGGTGAACATTTGTTTCAAAGGTGGCATTTTCATCATACCGTACTGTACTGTAAAATACACTGCTACATGCGTGTGGCGCAAGTCAATCTGTTTCGTGGAAAATGCAGTTTGGTGTGGTCAACTGTAGCCTTTGTACATTCTCCCAGGAGGTGTGGGCTGTGGCTCACTGCAGTGGGTGTCGGCCCCTATCACTGTCGTCAGCCCCTTAACCAGGGCACTTAGCCTGGAGCAGCAGATCAACATCCTGTTCAGTGCAATACAAATACACTGCATACAGACGTATTCATCAACGTCGTCATCGTCACACGCACCACCCGCTTGTCTTGAGTGAGAGCCGTGTCACTCGGTTTCACCACTCGTTTGCCGTAGCAGATGTAATACTCTTCTCGATGAGCCAATGTTGTACCTAGAATGCAAATGTGAAACAATTTCATGATTAAATGAAAGTGTTGTGGGGTTGGGAGTGGAGTGGGTGGCATTGGGTGGTCGGACTGAGACACTTGTGCCAGTGATTGAGTTCTGAATTGGCTGTCTCGCTCCCTCCCTCTCGCAGGCTATGCGGTTGCCTGGAAACAAACCACATCTCAACGTCATTTGACCAGGTCGTGGACGGAGTTTTCACAGCCTCAGCAGTGGCCCAGGGGCTGTTCCATGGATTCATCGTGTGGCAATGCGACTGTGCATGACGGGAGTCATGTTAAAAAATAGCTGACTGTTCCCTTTTAAACATTTTGCTGACATTATTTTGCCCAAGCTGAATTTTTGTCTTATTCTATTTATTTATTTTTTGTGGGCCGTTCACGACACTGGTGGTTCAAGATCTCATCACACGAAAATGAAACATTATCTCAATTTTGGTAAGAGCTCATTTTGTGTACCTTTATTTTTTATACGTGGGACTGCCTGTCAGCGGTACGGTGTTAAATGGTAGGTTGTCACCATATGTCACAAACAGGTGACCATGCAGTGCAATTGTTCAACACTGGATGATGGTTAATAGTTGCTACTTTAGTATGGGTATAACAGCACTGTAATTCTATTATCAAATGTTGAGATTGAACTTAAAACCTTGTAATGGACATGAATAATTAACATTTTAAAATAACATTTTTTGTCAGTGCACTTCTGGATGAAGGCCTCCCCCATGCTGTGTTGGTCATGGGAGTTGTTTGACCATACTTCACCGTGCTGGTCAGTGCAGGTTGAAGTGGTTCAGATATCATTCACCACTGTGGCCTGCAATCGAATTTTGGTCCACGGGAGTTCGTTGTGCAGTGCAGGAACCACTGCGCCACTACTCCACTACTCCACAAACTCATTTGAATACTGTAACGGGTTTTAATATTGTACAGAGTGTACTGGATTTGTTCTGAAGAAATTTGTGCTCACTCATTGTGTTTGCTTTATGGTTCATTTCCAAACAGATGTGTATTCTAATAACGCTTCTTAAGCTCTATGCTTGGAAGAGGATTTTTATCTCTTAGTTGAAATGCTTTTAGGGTCTTCATGGTCACTGATGATAGAATATCAAGGACAATTTTGTTGTTTTGTTTTCTGTTTAAACAGGAAACAATTTGGGTAATATTTTGTTGAAATGAAAACTGTGTTTTATTGGGCTTGGAGACACTTTGGAAAATTCTACTTTTTGCTATACTGTATAGTATTTTGTACAATTTCCATATTCTGCATTAGGGCATTTGTTAAAACTAGGGCTGTGGTGGATATGCACGCCTATAATCAGCACTTTGGAGGCAACAGTTGGTGGATCGCACAATGCTGTGAAACTCCCTTCCCGTAGGCGTCGAGGTGCCGTACCCTGGCTCGCCGGGAGAAGGCAGTACAGCAAGTAGACGATTGTCTTGTGATCGAAACGTCGTCGTTTTTTTGTTATCTTTTTGTTCATTTTCTTTCAACCTATCTACGTGACTTTACCAAAAGACCCAAAGAATATGAATTCCTGCAGTCACGAAAGCTTTAAGTCAAGATTTGATTCACCATCTGTTTCCATCTGTACGAGTGTTGCCCCTCCCCCCCTCACGTGCGTGGGTTTACTCTGGATGCTCCGGCTTCCTCCCATATTTATAAACTCCTGATTAATTCGCTGAAAATATCTTGAAATAAAAACCCAATGTGGCAGGACCCTCGTTAAGAAGAGTCATACGACTCAGTATGGCTTTCCTGGATAAATAAGTAAATTATAAATAAATGAAAACCAAGCGAGGTGGCATAGACACCGCTGTGTATATAGTGATTGAGCTTTTGTCATCCTTTTAATGTTTCGTGGCAATATTCTAACGATTCTGTCTATTAATGGTAGAAACTATTTTTAAAAACATTTCAGGCAAGAGAACGGTTGGTAATCAATTATTTTATACTTAGATTGACGTATCCACAGCCTTGATGAAAATTCATATCAACTCTATGTAAAATTGAAATGTGAATAATTTTATACTCATAATTGGTTCTGCTGACATTACCATAACAAATGTTTCACAAATAATTGGAGCCCAATGTTTTGTGAATCGAATATATCTTCTGTTAAAAATATTCAGGCTTATCGATTGCCTTTTTATGGTTGCCAGTGTTAACATATGGATTAATTCTGGACTTGAAATGATTGTATATGACAATTTGTGATACATTGTACAAGACAGTTGTTAATAATACAGTCAAGAAGCATAAATTAACATTTAAATATAAAATATGACCATGTGGAGATGAAGCAATGACATGAGCGTGTGTCCAGGAGCTAAATGGATTGTTTGTTCATGAGACCAGGAAGGAATGCAACAAATTGAGGAAACCTTCAACCAGTAGCAGATAAGCCATGGATGATAATACATTTGCTGTATGATAAACAGGATATCATAGTTTTTTTTTATTTGCTGTAGGTATCCATGGAAGCCCATACCCTTAGAAACCGGCGAATGATCAGCCGAGTTCATCCCGACTCCAGAGGCTGCACATAAACGCACGGGCACGAGGGTCATCACCTTCTCAGGTCGCCATGTCTGGGGAAGACCAGGGTGACAGGACAGCCCTGCTCGCAGCCGCCACGGCGAAGGCAATGGCTGCAGACGACGCCGACGAAAAGGCCGAGGCCACGGACAACTATGGCTCCACCAAGGAGAATGGGAAGGTGCAGGACCTCTTCCACGAAGAGACTCAGGCAAGGGATTCCTTTCCCACACACTGTCGCCTGTTGTTATGCACGCAAGCAGTAGTACGTAATAGCCACACGTCATTGTTTCTTGGAGACGGATGCCCGCACGCACTAAAATGCTCTGTACGATTGTGACATTTGCCCCTTTTGATTTACTTAAGATTCTGCCCACTTGCTGTGCTGTTCTGCTCTGTACTGTCAGCGATCGGTGACCTCGGTAACTTAACACATTGCAACAGGCTTGGGCTTGGGGTGCATGGTGGAAAGCGAAGTTACTTGCGAGGAAGCCTTCCCTCTTTGGCACGTGGACGGGAGTGTTCACATCCTGCCTCGTCAACATCCTTGGGGTTGTTTTGTTTCTCAGGACGGGCTACGTGGTGGTAAGGAGATGTCTGTCTGCAGCTTTTAGAGAAACTGATAATGTTACTGTGACTGTAAGCTACACTTCAAAACCTCTCAGAATCTGCTCAGCCTGACCATGAATATATTTAATTTTCTGCCAGGCATCCGCACACCCATGGGCAAAATGTTAAATGGACTTTGATGTAGAAAAGGTCGCTGATGGGTAACATGTATCATGATTTCATAAATTATAACTTTTTCTATTATCCCCACACTTTGGAGGAGAATCGCCAGAGATCACTGATTGTAAGTGTCGATAATGGGATTCATGGCGAGTGGTGGTGCTGTGGTTAGTTGGACAAACCTGGCCACCGGAGTTCATTGGTCACTTGAGTTTGTGGTTCCAGCCAATGGCGAACAACAGTGGCAAGTGATATCTGGGACCCCCTTTTGCCAAGCCGGACTGACCAATGGGGTGAGGTATGATCAAACAACCTCCATGACTGCCATGGCATGGAAAATATTTCATTTAGCAGTGACGAAAGGTTGTAAAAAAATTTTTTTTATGTTAATGGCACAATTTACTGCACTGGCCGTTATAACTTTGCACCTGCTTTGTGGGAGTGGCTCCAAATGAAAACATGTAAATATGACTCATTGTAATTTGTATATGTAAGGTTGTGTTATATTGATACTGAGCCTGGCAGAAAGATAAAGATATTAAATTTAATCATGGCACCTCTTAGTGGCTGCATTAAACAATTTTTCATTTCAGATAACATTTCATTTATCAACACATGCTGACATATACACACTTTGATTCCTCTTCATGTATGTTGAACTTCTTTCGCACCATACATAGCCAATCTTGCTAATCAGTGGTGCGGGGGAAGGACAACAAACTAAACACAAAGCAGTTCTCAAGAAATCCGTTTTTAATATAGTTGATTTGAAAGTGCATAGGTCCAGTGGCTTCCTAATATCCAGATGAAGAGCGTTCCAAATGGTGCAGTTGTATATCTTTATGTTGACAATTGGTCATGAAGAGGTAGTAACCATGTGGGCATGAGTCCTTGACCAACTCAAGCCACGGTTCTCTGTCTCCTGACACTCCTACAGCCAGCCAGCCAGCCAAAACATCAAAGAAAACAAAATAAATGTGAGAGTTACAGTACGTATGGCATTGGGAGCATCTACTTTTTTCCCAAAAATTTGACAAATTTGTATTCAGTCAGTCGGTTTCTTTTTTCTGAAGCTCATTGAGCTAAGATACTCTCTTCAATGATATTGTGCCACTAAAATACGATGTGATTTTGTGGTACCAAACTGCAATGGAAACTGAATGCTGCACGGATGGCTAAGGAAGGGGCCTTGGCATTTGTCACTGCCAAGTTAAGGCTATGGCTGTCTGAGTGTTAATTATTTAGGCATGCAATGTGTGTTGCCAGTGGCTTCCGAAATATAATTTATCTTATCTTGTGCTAAGACAAACATATAACGGATACCCCTCTTGTCTGCTTGTCTATTTTGTTATCTTAGATTTGCAATAAAATGCTTTTTTCTGCTCTGAGGCTCTTCCCCATAGTGTGCAAAGTAGTACATCCATTAGTAGTGCATTTTGGTGCTCTCTTGTTAGTATTTGGCTGGTATCATGAATCGTAGATCCAGTTTCATAATATATTTGTTTTAAACCTTGCATGCTTGCTGGGGGGGAGAGGTGATGAAAATGATGTGTACACCTCTGCACAATGCTCTTCAACGTCCCATGCAGACCACAAAATCCGAAGTCAGCCGATGAAACCTCTCCTCATCTAATTAGCCCCAGGAAACGTGCCCCTGTCTAACCTCGCAGCTCCTTTCCACCGCCCCTGTGCTGCTGCAGAGCGCTGCGGGTAGCCGGACCCCCTGGTGGAGGAGCCAATTCTTCGTGCGGGAGCCCGTGCTTTTCGGCATGTGGGACGGTGTCTTCACCTCCTGCATGATCAACATCTTCGGGGTTGTGATCTTCCTGCGCACAGGCTGGCTGGTGGTAGGCTGGGCTGGGACCAGGGAGGCTCCAAGTCGGTGGGGCTATTAGCGGAATTGGCTGAAACTTTTTTTTAATTGGTGCTCAATCGTCAGATCTGGTTAGGCAAACAGTGCATTTCCTGTGTTGGTCTAGACAGGACATGAGAGGAAGTTTGATCTTCTGTGCAGTCTCTTACTCATCCATATAAACCTAACTTTGATCAGATTTCTGGTCCATCTAATTTATAATTTTTCCCCCAGACTTAAGTACAGTACTGTATTGCACATGTACATTTGTAAGTATGCATAGAGGCCAAAAAAAGCATGACATTAAGATGATATGCTATGCTATTAATGGTCAGTGTTTGCAGAGTTGTCGTTGGCAGCTTGATGACACTCAGTTCCACGTAATCAGGTTGATTAAGTCATTCTATGTCATTTAAAATCTTTAACCCGTGTAATTCAAGAAATGCACTTGTTACCCACCTGGTCTAATGATGTGCACCTGTATTTGCAAATTCTACGGAATTTGCCTATACCAATTTTATTTTCATTTCCGGCTCACCGAGTGACCTACACGAGAGGTTGGAAAGGGCGCTCCAGGCCTCACAGTGCACACCTTTTGTTAAAGACCATGCCATGCACATGTTCGGAGTCTGTGTTAAGCCTAACTTTTTTGTAAAGAGTGAAACATTTCTAGACATTACATATACATAGGTATTTTTCTTTGTCGGAGTGTACAATAACCTAGGTATGAATACTTGTGAAATCAAAGAAGTTTAGGAAGAAAAAATAACAACGCTACTTTTTAAATATCTGTTAAACTTTTATTCTTGTAGTATGATCGCAGTACTCTATAATTGAATGTAACAACAGTAAAAGGCCTTTACATATTTTACGATCGACAGTTTTCCACTCAAAATTACATTTGAGACGTGTCCCGCTCCAGGGACAGTGTCTGGCAGGGAGTTTGACGGGGGGGGAGGGCGATAACACCTGCCAAACGGTAATGTAAGTGTCCTAAGGCGAGCTCAGAGGGGACAGAACCCTCCCGTGGAGCAGAAGGGAAAACGTTCGGAGTTACCGACCGTTAAAACCGCGACTCTTGAGCCTTTTGGCTTGTTTTGGGTTTAAAGCAATATGTGTCAGAAAAGTTAACCTCGGGTTATAAAAGCAGAGCAATGGTATAATAACAGTTGTGGATGGATTTTCCACCTGGAATCGCTGCGTATTTGAGAAGTACATTTGTGTTTTTAAAAGAGTTTAGTAGCCTACTCTTTCCTGTTCCCAAGAAAGAATTTTCCATAAAGATCACCATACTGTAAATTAATTTAAAACATTTGTATTCGCCTCAAACATTCTGAAATATAATAGTAATGGTAATTGATTTCTAAGAATGGTGAAAACATCCCCAAAACCGACTGTAGCCTCAATGCAGAAAGTGCAACGCTTTTCTGCAAGACTCTCCTTCATTTATGTTGTATTCACTTGCATCAAGGATTTTTTAGGCGCAAAGAATATATTTAAATGTTCACTTCTTCAACAGTGCAATAGTAAATAGCCAGTATGATTGTAAAGATGCAGCAATTGATCAATGAATATGCATCCTTAAACTAAATGATACATGCATCGTATTGACTGTGTCAGGATTAATGTTTCTTATTTGTATGTTGTATGCAATGGGTTCACGTGATCCCTGCAAACTCTTGAGGCTGCTACATTAATTGCATTGTGAAAAAGAGAAGAGATTCCTAAATATAAATAAATTACTGGGGAATGGGGGGGGTGAGTAGTTAAATGTCTAAGAGCCAGCATGTGGATAAAATTATCCATTATGAACGCAATGTGTGCATTGAAAAGCACGCATGCAAAGTACATTCCCAAAGAGTAAATGCAGCAGGTTTTACCTAGAGCCTCAAAGAGCCTTTCACTGGCCCGAATAAGCTGACATTTCCCAAATGGAGAGGAAAAACGCTCCAGAACATTTGTGCGTGCAAACAGAAATTACCAATTTATCTCTCTAACAAAATAAACCACCAGGGATAGATGCAATTATTGTTTTTTCAAGCGTCCACGTCTCTCGTACGTAAATCAAGGAAACTCTTTGCAGTAATTTTGTGTTTTTGCTGTATGCTGGTTACAGCAGCCTCGCTAGATGAAACACATAGCATGAATTACCATGTGGCAGACGTGCGTCATGGCACAGGCGAGCACAAATCCGTTCCGGGTCAAGGGTCATTGGCTGCAGCCCTTGGGTGAGCTACATTTGCTCGCCGGATGCACGTTAATTTTTTTTAGAATATTCATGAAGGTTGAAAGGTATGTTGATTTCACATCTAAAGAGCATGGGAAGAACAGGGCTGCTGCTATACATGTATAATAATATATGTTTAAAATAAAAAAGCCACTACATCATATGCCAAAAAATTGTCAACCAATCTCCCATAACACTGTAAATGGTGTTCTCCAAACAATACGAAAGTAGATAAGGCTCTCCTACATAGTACGAACATACTTTATAGCTCTGTCATTAGTTCAGTTTGGTGTACATGTGCAGTATATTAGTCCACCCATTGCAAAAGCTGTGAGGCCTTGAGGGCATGGAGCCAACTGCCCTGTTTATTACTTGGAGCTGCCCTGGCCCTATTCCAGATTAATCCACAGTCTGTAAAAAAAATACTGGGATTTTTTTTATATTCAACATTGTTGCTGGTAATTAAATTAAAAACTCGTGAGATCATTATGGTATTTATGCTGAAACAGCAATCATGTCACGAGCAAACATTGTGCTACACGTGTCGCATATTTTATCTTTACCCTACAGTTTTTTTTCTTGACCCGTGCATTCTGGTTTTACAGGTTTATAGCCACTGCTCCTGAAATGAAACTTGTAGTCTGAAGCAAATGTAACTTGTAGTCTGAAACAAATGTAACTTGTAGTCTAAAACAAGTCAACCACGTAACGGATATGTGTCCAAACCCCAAAAACGCATAATGACAATTATCCATTACTCTGCTTTAACGACAGTATGCTGAATAGAATTAAAACTTTTTTGAAGACACATGTCCTTAGATCAAAGGGAAAGGCGATAGTGCTGTTCTTTTGTGTATTTTCAAATAACGTTTGTACAGACATTTTATTTGTTTATAAATGGTTGTTAAATAAGGATGAGCTACAGTGTCCTGGATCACAATGTTAAATTAATCTTAAATAAGACCACTTAACAGTTTTATACAAATCCTAATACCACAGCAGTTTTCCACATTTTACATTACAGGGAAAATAGTACAATTATCCAAAAATAATCCTATTACTACCTCTTTTAAACGAATATCACAGCCTGATATAGACGTACACCATTGTATTTGTATTTCTAATCCATTAAAAGTAGATGATGATAGTCAACGTCAATCATAACATTCATGTCGACACCCAGATAACTTCGTCAAAATTAAGCGCCGCTTTCTTAATAACTTCAATCGACATTCCATCCTAACAAACATCCCTTCCTCGTTTAGACCATCTGGCTTGTCTGTCAGCTCACATTGGCGCACAGTTCTCAACGGCTATTGGCATTATAGCACAATTTGAACGAGGGCAATATGCATACGATCTCATGTTCTTGGTTCTTTCGGTAAAGTCACGTAGATAGAAAACAAAATTAAAAGCAAAAAACCCACGATGTTTCGATCGAATTCCTGCAGTCATGAAAGTTTTAAGTCTAAAAATGCGTACGAACGTTTGGCGCGACTGCTTACTGTATCACCGTGCGAGCCGTCACTCGCATCGACAGCCAGAGTACTTGGCTCGCCCATGACTGCCCGTGCCAGGGAAATGCCGGCGTGCTGCTGGGGGTGCTTATGGTGTTCCTCGTGATCCTCGTGGCCCTGGTGTCCGTGCTCTCGGGCATCGGCGTGTGCGAGCGCTGCAAGATCGGCAGCGGCGGCATCTACTTCATGATCTCCACCGTGCTCGGTGGGAAGGTCGGCGGCACCATCGGCCTGCTCTACGTCTTTGGGCAGGTGACGGGCGCACCCGCCGCGCCGCCGACGGGAAATGCTGAGGAGGAATTGTTCGAAGTGGCCTGGAAAAGGAAAAAAATTTTCATCCACAGGATGCGTCGATGGTTGACCTCCATATCCTTGGCCGATGTACACTTGTTAACCCATCAAACTCCACGAGCTTGTATGTGCAGGTACCCCCTGCAATCGGGATTTTTGTCTAAAAGGTCTCACCTGGTTCTAAATACAGTACAGGTAAATTAATTGACCTGCACACTCAATACATATTGGCAGTGTATGTACTTGTCGAGATACTCAAGATTGTATCAATAACATATAACATTTGCTGTGGTGGAGTGCATAAGGATGACGTTATTTAAATGGAGCGAGTTGCAACTGCTGCACGGTAGATGCAGACACAATCTAATTTTCCATCGCTACTGCGGCTGCTACTCAGTGCGTAGTGGGCGCTCTGTACGTGACGGGCTTCGCCGAGTCTGTGGCCGATACGTTCGGGCTATCCAACATCTGGGCGGTGCGTGGCATCGCCATCGGGGTCGTGCTGGGCCTCCTTGGCATCAACCTGGCCGGGGTGAAGTGGGTCATCCGCCTGCAGCTCGTACTGCTGGCGCTGCTCGCCGTGTCCATGCTCGACTTCGTCATCGGCTCCTTCACGCACCTTGACCCCGGTGCGTGCGTGTGGCCGAACTATGGAGTGTGCAGGCGGTGCAACTGTATGAAGAGGGGGGAGGGGAGGAGGGTAGGAAGACAAACAGGGATTCCCCATTTCATCTCTTGTACCAAGTCCCGTACCAATCACTTTACACCGTGGATGTGTGTGTGTACACACGTGACATGGTCTAGAGTAGAGATGGACTGATGTGGTACAGAAGGAGGTGGAGCTGATTGGACTTGCCAATGAATGGTGCCAGCAGTGTCAAGATCGGCCTCTGTGGAGGAGGTTCGTGAAGGATGCTGCTGAGGATTTGGCGGCAGTTACCCTCCGGCAACAATGCAGGCCAGAGGAGCGACGCTCTCAAAAACGAGCAGAGTGGCGGGCGGCAAAAGCGCAGAGAGTTAGCACAGTGGAAAACACAGTTTGCGCATCTGCCAGTCATCGCAGTCAACTCGTGGCACCTGGGTCTGTTCCATGACCTCCTGCCAGCGGGCCTTCGTCACTTCACCTGGCCTCAAAGTGCACCTAGCATAGCACAAGTGCCGTGGTGATATCACCAGCACTTAGCGGTGAACGTCGATTTTTATGTTACACGTGAATCCGTGCCAAAGAGAGCTGTTGCCAAAGGTGGCAATGGTCACTACAGCACACTTGGGAAGGTCAGGCATGTACGTCGGTATTGGCTGTTCAAGCCACATTCACACTCGAATTTACCCTTGCACCACTTGTATCCCAGTGGTGGTTTTCTCCAGTATATGGCTGTGTGTACAGGAGCAAATGTGGAAAGGTTTATGGACTGGTTGACAGGGTGTTAACACGTGGGTGATTGGATATGTGGCATAGAGCCTCGGTACTCAACGTTTAGCCCTCGGGAACAACCAGAGGATAGCTTTTAATGCCAACATTTTTTTGCAATTTCTTTTATACAGTACGTGTCCATGCACATATGAAGCAAGTGGTCTACGTTATTTGAAATTTATGAACGTTAGACTTGGAAAACTAGACCATGGTATGAGCTCTTTTGTAGAGTTTCACAACTGTGGTATTTGTGTCCAGATGTCGAGCATGCTTGTTCCGGTGTCAAACAATGTGCTGGTGTAGTCCAACTGTGTAAAACATAGTCCGCTTTGCACGTGGAATTTTAAGAAATCCCATACCGCTATTTGAAAGATTATGGCATTGTTTGCCAGCACTGTCGCCAAATTAACGGCACTAGTCAGAGTGACCCTAAACAAAACGGCATGTCCTTGACAAAGACATACGTGTGGCCTGCAAACAATTTGAATGGTCTGTGACAACGGTAATCGCATTGTCCTGTTCAGCGTCGCTGTATGTAACTGTTCTGAAAGTTAAATATAACAAAAACAATGCTGGCATTTTCAGTGGCACTGTGCATGCGTGTGTGTGTGTGTGCAGAGAATGGATTTGTGGGCTACACCGAAGAACTGTTGAAAAACAACACCTTCCCGGACTACACCCCTGGGGAGAGCTTTTTCACGGTGTTTGGGGTCTTCTTCCCCACCGCAACTGGTAAGCAGATGTGTCAACCTCATGCAGAGACTGATTATGGTATAGGCTACTCTGGAGTAATGGTTAGCACACTGAACAGAGGTCACCGCTTCGACCTGCCGTCGCCTCTGTACATCCAGCAGTATAATGACACCACAGTTAGTCGATCTGCAGGTCCTGTACGGTAAAGTTTGGGTACTCCCACCTCTTCCAAGATGGCTGGTCTAGAGAGGCTGTCTGGAGTTCCCTCGAGTCGAGGCAATTGCAGCGCAGCACCTTTACTTTGATTATAAATATGATATTTGTTCTTGCCACATTCCTCTATCAGAGCAATTACTAATCGCAGTGCATGGTAACTACATTATTACATTCATATAGATCAATTGCTTTTAATAGCTCCAGTAGAGGACTAATTCTAAGCTAATTCCCCCAGTTTACTAAAGATAACCCACGATAACTTCATTAGAAACTTGACGAGCAACTTTTGATCGTGTTCTCAGTGTATCGTTTGCCCCACAGAGGGCCACAAAATAAACTAAATCAAATTTACTTTATTAATCCACTTATTGTCTACACTGAAAAAAAAACTATTTTCTGGGCAATGACATTTTAATGTAAAAAAAATTCTGCGTAATAAATCCGACTGTTGCGTGCCTCAGGTGTGATGGCCGGTTTCAACATGAGTGGAGACCTCAAGACGCCATCCAAAAACATTCCCGTGGGGTCCTTGGCTGCAATTGGCATCACGTGAGTGTGAGATGCTTGGGACGTGGAGTGCCCTGCAGTGTCGTCCCCTCGTGGAACACACCGAGGCTACTGGTTTTTTTATCGGGTGGTCCGGATGTATTGTGACCCCACCCCCGCCCGATTTAATTCTCTAAAACTGAAAACTTTGCATACCAATGGGTGTGAAAACAAAAATGAATCGTCAAAGTAAAAAATTGTTCTGGGTGAGTTAATTGGGAAGGGGGGTGGGTCACGAAACATCTTCTGGGACACCCTGTGCAATCGAGAGTAGTTTAAACTGCCGCAAGTGGTAGTTTCAGAACAACGTGCATTGAGTTGTATCATAGCAATATATCTGATTTTCTTTATTAACACAACATATTAGGTTACTCAAGATGTAAAAAAAGCCAACAATGCCAGCATTATAGTTTGTTGCAGCTACTCAGACAATGCTTCATTAATCGGACATTAAAGTATGCATATTAATTGTAAGTATAACAATATAAACTAAGTAAATATAAATTTTGATTTAAAGCTTTCGTGACTGCAGTAATTCATATTCTTAGTTTTTTCGGTAAAGTCACGTTGAAGAGAAACAACAAAATAATAAAATATATATATAAATATATATGTTTTATTGTTTTATATATATTTTATTATTTTGTTGTTTCTCTTCAACGTGACTTTACCGAAAAAACTAAGAATATAAGTAAATATAGTTTAGGGTAATTAACAAAAGAAGTGAAGTGATGAAGAATAGTGATTGTTGAAAACTCATCTCTTTAGAACTGCTTTTTGTTTTTAGTTTGTTGTCCTTCCCCCGCACCTCCAATTAACACGGTTGGCTATGTACAGTGTGAAGAAGTTCAACAACATACACACACACATGCATGTCACCTTGTTTCTTTGTTGTTGCTCACATTGCTTATTTGATTAACTAAACCAAATGCATGTCAAGGGTAGGAGGAGAGTGGCATGAGACCGACCCCTGGTGGGTCTGTCGACACATCACATGTGGTTCTGGCTTGCTTGCCAGTATCAAAATACAGTAAAACCTTGGATTGCGAGCATAATTCGTTCCAGAAACGTGTTTGTAATCCAAAGCACTCGTATATCAAATCACTCGTATATCAGTTGTGATCACGTGACGCTCGGCAGACAAAGCGTATACGTACTACTCGTATTGCAAGACCTCCCTCGTTTATCAAATTAATATTTATTTAACATTTTTGCTCGTATTTCAAAACACTCGCAGACCAAGTTTCTCGCAATCCAAGGTTTTAATGTATTTGAATGTATTTGCTATGGTCTCCTGAACAGAAATAATGCTTTTAAAACATTTAAGCATTGCAAGCACATTAACATTTTTTATACTTGTTATTTTTTTTCATTGGAGGTTAAAACAACAGGCTTACATAACATGTTGGAGTTTAGAGTCGAAGTTATAGTTAAAATATAAACTGTGTTGATTTAAAATGGAATGAATTTTGGCAATCTTTTCAAGAATTTTTAACTATCCACTATTAACCAATATTTCTCTAAAAGCATAAAAAAATGTACATACTAAATTAATGAATACTTGGCATATAAACTAACTGCCACAGAGCTACTTTTCAAATAGGAATGACTCGTGCCAAAACAAATATTTCCACTTGAAACAATGCCATGTGTGACACCTGCGTGCCCTCTCCCGCTACCTGTCCAGGTGGTTCCTCTACCTCGTATTTGTGCTGCTGCTTGGAGCCACATGCACCCGGGAGGCTCTTCGGGTTGACTTCATGATCGCAGAGAAAGTGCGACCCTTCATTGTAAACTCATTATATCGAATATTTTGACATGGGGGTTTTAATCACACACATTTTGTGTATTGTTTATTGATTATTTAACGTGTAATATTAAAGGTGGATGTGCAGCCTTGTAATTTCTTGCTCACGCCACTGCTGGCTCGAGAGAGCCCGTCTAGAGCGTACTACGCTTACTCTTCCACACTGGACAGATGTCTTGGAAGAGAAGGGAGTATCAACACCCTGCCCCACCACACGCGACCTGCCGATTGACTGTGGTGTCCCCATTTATACTGCTGGGGTGGGACAGGAACCTTGCCAATTATTTCCCCTGCAGTTCTTGAAAATCGAACCCGTCTACCTCTGGATTGCAAGTCTAGTGTACCAAACATTACACCACTGCAGCATGTTATGTGGAGTATAATCTGCCTCAACAAATCGGAATATTTGGTATTTTTAACCAAATAATAACCCAGTAGCTTCTGTGGATTATAATGTATAAATGTTATACGCTGGGGTTCAATGTGTTAGGTGTCTCTGGTGGGATTCCTCTTCCTGGTGGGGCTGTATATCTCCTCGCTGGCCTCCTGCATGACGGGGCTTTACGGAGCGCCACGCATCCTGCAGTGCATCGCCCAGGAGCGGGTTATACCCATCATCGAAGTCCTCGGCCGAGGGGTGCGTCTGACACTTCACCTAATAAACACGTATTTCTCTGAGCTAAAACACCTGCAGCATCCCAAAACTATATTTAATTTGCTATCATCAACCGTGACCAATCCATTTCTGGATGGAGCCCCCCCCGCCCAAGCTATTGCCATTTCTTACCATCTTCTGATACAACAACATGTCTACCCATACTCTTTGGTTTTTTCGGTAAAGTCACGTAGATAAAACAAAATCAAAATAAAAGAAAACAACTAAATCAAATCACGACGTTTCGGAGGCAACACAAGCTTCCGTCTTCAGGTGGAACAGTCACAGCAAGATAGCTGTATCAAGTGGTGAGCTCTGAGACCCTCGGGCTTATATACAGGTTAAGGTGGGGGGGAGGAGCCAAGCGAGGAGCGATGACGGCGTGCGGGGCTAAGGTTAAGGTGGGGGGGAGGAGCCAAGCAGGGAACGACGACGAGGCTAAGTTAAGCCGTCTTTTTTTATGTTGAGGGTTCGGGGGAAGCGGTGGTTCACTGCACGGGGCAATGAAAAATGGTAAAAATGGTAAAAAAGGCTGTGCACTTATAAGGTAGCTGAAGTTTTGACTTGGTTTATGACATCTTTCCAGTGGTTGCTTAATTGCATGGCACCTACAAACAAAATGAGGGTACCCCTATGGGTTCCCCCTTGTCACCAGTGATAGCCAATGTTTTCATGGAGAAATTTGAATCAGACGCCATCCAGACATCCACACTTCGTCCTTCCCTGTGGAAGAGATATGTGGATGACACTTTCGTCATTTGCCCACATGGCCTCCCAGCTTTGGACCATTTCCTAGACCACATCAAGTCCAGACACCCATCCATCAAATTCACCATGGAAGTGGAGAAAGATGGCAAGCTGCCATTTTTGGATGTTCGGTTTGAGAGGAGGACTGATGGCTCTTTGGAACATTCTGTTTACAGGAAGTCCACCCATACAGATTCCTACTTCAAGCCTGATTCCCACCACCACCCGGCTCAAAAGAATTATCTCATCAAAACATTATACCATAGAGCTCATTGCATTTCTGACCAACACCACCTGACCAGTGAATTGAAACATGTACATCTAGCCCTCAAGATTAACCGTTTCTCTGACCGTATCATCTGCCAAGCAGTTTCTCCTACCATACAGAAGCAACCACTTGACACTCCGATCAAAATCATCACACTGCCATACATAGCAGGCGTCACCAAAATGATTTCCAAAATTCTAAACAAGCACAAGATCCAGGTTCGGTTAAATACAGTACACAAAATCCGTGATCTGATCCCATCCGTAAAGGATGTCATTCCTGACTTACAGTACCCCGGTGTTTACAAATTGAGTTGTATCTGCGGTGACTGCTATATCGGGGAGACGAAACGACATTTCTGACCGAATTCGCGAGCACAAATCAGATTTGAAACACGGCAGAACGAATTCTTCGGCCGTGGCTGATCATTGTCTCAACACAGCGGGTTCTCATGACATTATTTTCTCCGAAATCAAAGTACTATGCAAACCTCCCGGTTATTACCAAAGATTTGTCCATGAAGCCATCCAGATATACAAACACAGACACAACTTCATCCGAGAGGATGGTTTTAAATTAAGCAACCACTGGAAAGATGTCATCAACCAAGTCAAAACTTCAGCTACCTTATAAGCGCACAGCCTTTTTTACCATTTTTCATTGCCCCCGTGCAGTGAACCACCGCTTCCCCCAAACCCTCAACATAACAAATGGATTAACTTGGCCTCGTCGTCATTCCCTGATTGGCTCCTCCCCCCCACCTTAACCTCGCTCCTCGCTTGGCTCCTCCCCCCCACCTTAACCTGTATATAAGCTCGAGGGTCTCAGAGCTCCCCACTTGATGCAGCTATCTTGCTGTGACTGTTCCACCTGAAGACGGAAGCTTGTGTTGCCTCGGAAACGTCGTGATTTTATTTAGTTTTCTTTTATTTTGATTTTGTTTTATCTACGTGACTTTACCGAAAAAACCAAAGAGTATGAATCCTTGCAGTCACGAAAGCTTCAAATCTAGAACATGTCTACCACCTGCACATGAGCAGTGGACATCCTCTCGGGCATGTTCCCTTCATTGACTGGCAGTCCATCATTCGTGTTGACCACCGGCCATCATCCATTCGAGTGACATGTCCTCCCCAAATCCACTTGTCCGAACAGTCAATATGATGCCTATAACTTACATATTTTCTCTAATCCATGTTCTTCTTACTCTCAGTTAAGCTACAAGTACATATATCTCCAAGTAATGTTATTAAATACAATCTTTCATATGTCCTCTCCACAGCATGGCCCAAACAAGACACCTGTTTATGCTATCGGTGTAGTGGGCGTCATTACCACGGCCTTCATCTTCGTAGGCCAGGTCAACATCCTTGCGCCCATTGTCACCATCAACTTTCTGCTCACCTACGCCACCATCGACTACTCTTACTTCGCGCTCGCCATGACCTACGATGAGCAGCAGGAGCGAAGGCTGAGGCTGGCCTCTGGTGGCGTGAAGATGCAGCCCAAGCCGCAGGTTGCAGGTGGCATCAGGTCTGGACAGCCAAACGCAAGCGGCTACCAGCCTCTGATCGACAGCAACGGCGATGGCAACGGCGCAAACAGGGCTGCGGGCCAGGGTTCACTGCAGGAGTTCACCAAGGACATGGACCTTTTGTTTCCCAAGGAGTCCTCGGGCAGTTCTAAGGTTGATGCCAACAGCGGTCAGCAGCAGGCGCCCAGAAGAGGTCGTTCTCGTAAGCCGGCCAAGGAGACGTTACAGGACAGCTTCATGCTGGACCTGGAAGGACAGGTGTTTAAGACAAATGATCCCGAGAAGAGAAAATATGTTGACCCGATGAACGACGTTTCAGCCGAGAGTGACGAGCAGACGATCCACCAAGATCCCCTTCAAGACCTAGCCTCTTCGTCAGATTCTTCCCAGCAGGAAACACAAAGTAAACCCAAGTGGCAACTCAAGAGAGGCTCATCAGAAAGTGACTCAAAGAAAGGTGACAAATTCCAATTTAATATTAACACAACGAATGTAAAATACGAGTGTGTCTTGTTTGCTCAATGCATTATCAAATATGCTGGCTCAATATTTTACAAACTGTCATGGTTTATCCTTTTTGCTTTTGTCTTGCGATTCTTATTTTCCCGGTCATAATTATGCACCGTCACTAAAAATATCACCTGTGTTTTTTAACAGATATTGCAGAATCACGAAACCCATGGGAGGCAGAAATCAGCCAAATGTCAAACAAATTCTACGCAAAACTGTGCAATCGCTGGGTTTCTTTGCTTGGGGTATGTTTTCTTATGCATCAAATGTACTGAAATGTCATTGCAGTCCACTGTGCCCTTTCAAATATAAAATACCGATATAATTATGTCAAAACACATCCACATGGAAAGTACACTGTATGGGTGGACAGTTGTATATTAACAACTCCCATGCAGATATATCAAACTTGCCTGAATATGATCTGAAAGAGAACAATGACTCCTTTATGTCATTCTTTATTTCTGTCAAACATACTAAAATGTAAGTGTGCAATTGGCACGTAGGTGCCCTTGTGTTTTCACATTTATTAAGAGATGGGAAATCTGATTATTGAAATGATTACACTACCAATAATAATAAGATGGATTACTTGAATAATCAGATTACATAAAAAGTTTGGAAAAAAATAATCTCTGTTGCCACACGTGCCGCTGGACGGGAGGTGATGATATCATCGTCATCATCAACCTCGTCACACTTGCAGGGGGTTTCCTGCCCACGGGAGGTGGGATGTCGAGGCATCTGCCATGTTTAGAAGGGCCTGAGTACCGTAATCGACCACAAAAGTAGTCGGCTACAATGTTTTGCTGACTAATAATAATTCAAATTTCTAACGTGCACATTATTGACTCACTCTCAGAGAGAGAGCGCGACTCAGGTGTGAGGAGGAACCACAGACAAGTAGGCAGTGAGCCGATGCCAACAATTGCCCAAACTCTGCAGTCCTCTATTTATTAATTTGTTATCAGCCACTTAATTATTGTTTACTTCAACTAATTGTCCAAGCTGTAATATGTATCAATATATGTATAGTATACAGCACCCTTCATTTAAAATACATAAATTGGATATTTGGAGGAACAAGTTGTTTTGATTAGAAGCTGCTTTGCAAAGTGAGACGATGTAAACCACAGAAGACAATGTGACAATTACCCATGTCATTATGTATCTACTATTCACACACACTTGCTTTTACATTTTAATTTATATTGATGCAGTGAATATAATTTGAGAAACAGTATACAGGATATGGTGGAGTCATTATCCAGCAACTTTTTGGATTTCCCTTAATGGTAGCATTGTCAAATCAAATTGTACAAATCGAACAACTTTCTGGGATGAGGACATGCTGCAGACTTCAGGCTTATATTAAAACATCCTGTATCAGTTTACTCCGTTAAATCATGGATAACTTGCCTTGCAAACGTTTTTAAAACGTCTTACGACATCTCACGACTTTTTGAGGTTCGTTTGGTAACTTTCCAATTTAAGGACTTGTCAACCACCGCTGGCTATGGCGGGCGAATAATCATGGTCCTTACTTCCATGTGATGCCTAAGTGAAAAAACGGTGCGGTGCCCACAGATGCTCGTCTGTCTTGTAGTCATGATGGTCATCCAGTGGATCTATGCGCTCGTCAACCTCGTGGTGGCGCTGCTGCTGCTCATTTACATCGGCCAGTCGAGCCCAGGCTTGCCTCCAGGTGAGCAAGGTGTAGAGCAACAACAACTCCTGAGCCATTCAAGTCATCATCATCATCGTATTTGTCGCACACATTATACCGCGCATGTACATCTCGAGGCACCAGGACAAAGGGATGTTGGAGAGAACCCCTCAACAATGAAGTGATTGCAGGCCAAATAAAAGGTTCCTAATAACACGGTATAGACAAATACAGTAATAGCCCTCGTTGAAAGCGGCAGATCCATGGCCCCCAAAAGTGCCGCGTTGAGCGAAACACACGGAATGTAACGATAAGTTTGGCAGGATGTTACGTACGCACACACAGATGGCGGGACAAATAACTGAGGGTACGCCGCCGCGTTCCTGTATCATTCCACTCATCCCGCAGTCGTTTGTCGTCGAGTGTTCAGAAGCCCCGTAAGAAATGGGCGCATTCCCTGTTAGAGCGGTGCCCATTCCGCGTTATAACGGTGCGTGTTCCACATTGTGCGTTGTGAACTCACATTAAGCTCGGACTTACTGTATGCACAACAAGAATAAACAGAATGTCATGAGGATTTGTGTTTGATAAACTTTTAAAAAAAAAAAATGCTGTTTGATCTGCAGAAGAGCTATTGCCAGAAATGTCAGTTGTTAATTGTGTTTACATTATTAGACAGAGATGATGATTATGATTGTGGTGGGATTATTTTATTTGTGCACCAATGTCAATCAACTCAGTCCCTTATTGTTTTGCTTGATATTAATGTATGATGCGTGTAGTTTAGAAAAATGACAGAACCTAGTACGTCGTTGCTTAAAATTGCACTTTATTTGCCGTAAAATTGCACTCTTTATTTGCAGGTATTGCAACAGACTTCAACTTTTTCACTTGGATAAAGTCCTTGTTCCTGAGAATGTGCAGGTAAATAAATGCTCAAATTACCAATTGTATCAATGTTAAGAGAAATGGCAAACGATAATATATCCACTGCTGGATGAAGAGCCTCCCCAGGTTGTTGCCTTCTCTTATGGTTCCGTAATGCCACAAACCATCTTCTGCACATGAGCTGATTTAATTACAAAGCTTAGTTCCTTGGTGGTCTACCCCTGCTTTGGCTGCCATTACAAAAATGCTTACATAATTTTAGTATTTCATTGATATACGTGTAACTTTTTTTTAAATTCGAGCCAGTGTCACTTTTTACTTTTAGAAGTGGGGAAAGACAAACACTTATTTTACACCTCTCACCTTCATTGTAATGTAATCGTATTTCAGAAATAATGTCCAAAACTCAATTATCTATCAACAGGGCACAACCAAAAAGAGTGACTATTCATTTTTGGTGCAATTGAGAATATGTAATCCATATTTTGTGCAAGTTCTATTTTGTCGGCCATTAAAAGCACTTCTCAGTTATTTACTCATTCCATACCTGCTGTAGCACTATGAATAGAAGTGCGAGTGCAGCTAATGTGATGTAAAAAATCAAATTTTGCACTCCCTGAAATCAGATTATAATCAGTTGTAAACTGATGACGTCAATGCCTGATTAAAGTAATACGTCACTGCCGTATTTCCTATCTAGCACGATATGCAGTGAAATTCCTTTTTTGAAAGGCTCATTTGGCTCAGGAACGCGAAGCCTTGTTCTTACATGAACAAACCTTCTCACAATGCATTGTGCCCGCAACATTTTCGAACGTTACTTTTTTATACGAGTCTATTTAGTCATACTTTGTATTATTGAAGGGTGTGTCTGGTACTTGGTAGCTATTAATATGCCTTTTTAAAACTGGTCCATGAGAAGTTATTTTTAAAATGTAATGCTCGCAAGGCCCCATGGTGTCAAATACAGTCTCCAAACCGTCTTAACTCTTAGCGCTTAGACTCGTATTCACGTGCTTTGTGGCTCTTGATATAGTGTTTTTGTTCCTAAATTCGAAAAAAATGGCTCTTGTTATTTTGGTTGCCGCCATAGCCTGAAACGCTGCTGATGAAATTTAATATTTTTCTTTTAAGGCAGTGGTGTTGATGAGCATAAGTTTGTTTGTTAATTGTGCTTGTGCACTACTGTCAACGCAGCAGCATCATTACATAATTTGTCTAGCGAGGTTTAGGTGCACTGAGGCTTTTCTATTCAGGTATTCCTTTTAGCAGCGCTTTTTGTCTTGACCGTGTATATGCAAATAAAGGCAGTGTGACAATTCCATTTAAATGGCTCTGCTACGGTGAGGTAACGCATTAATACATCATGTTACTATTCTAATAACGGTTGTGATTGATAGTTCTACGGAGCATGCGTGCTTACCCATAATAATTTTATCTAGCGCTTAATAACGTTCACTCGAGCTTGTAAGTGCTTCTTACAAGCTCGAGTGAACGGGATTGTGCATGCTATCTAGCTGCCAAATGCTTATGCGCTAGTGCTCACAAATCGTGATCATTATGGTGCTGTTATTCATATTAACAATAATTACTGTATATTCTTACTATTTTGCTTACTATTACAGCAATCCCTCACCAACCACAGGCATTATGTTACTGGGAAAGGCCGTGGTAGGCAAATACGCGCTTGGTAATATACAGGGCCTATGGGAAATATAGAGGGTTAGGGGGACCACAGCCACGGTCAGAATCGTCATAGCTTAACTAAGTCGCCTGTTTCTTCACTAAACACCGAATAAAATACTGTACATTACACAATTACATTAAAAAAACATTAATTTAACTTTCCATACTTTTTTAACATTGAGGGTAGATTTTCGGTAATTACGACAATGACGACGACGACGACAATGGGATAATTAGGGGAAAGGGGTGGTTAGAAGGAGGACTTAGCTCAGCCCCACAACAAACAGAAGCTAAGTGTGCGGTTGCAATGCGACGCGTCGGTCTCATACCCTGTGAGAATCACAACAAAACAGACGGGCAGCTATGACGCAACGCCACAATTGGCGCGGTGGCGCACACGAGAAAAACGTCGTCCCCGCAACATTTGTAACTGCATTTTTTGCGAACACGTGCTTAGCCTGTGCATGCGTAACATTTCCAAGCCGCATATTTGGTAAATTGGTATAGAGGTAATAAACCACGTGTACGTGAATTCCGCTGTTGGCAAGTTCGCGATTTGGCGAGGGATTGCTGTACAGGACAAAGCACAGAGCTGGACTCAACCAATGTTTCCTACAATGCTGAAATCACATTGTGCTTACCAGTGTTTACACATGAGTGCTACAACTGCATAGTTCGGTGAACTAGGGTACCTCACCATTTAGGATATACTGAAGGGATGATGGCCAAAGGATGAGACTGTTGATGTTATGGCAGCCAAAGCAGGGGAGCAAACTCGAGTGGCTGACCGCCCCAGATGTATGGCACAATCAGAGCAGCTCATGGTGCGGGAGAGAGAGAGGTTGTGGCATTAATAATACTGGTAGTAACGAAGTTGTAAACTGAGTGTACCAGCCTGCAATAGATCAATGTGTCCGTCCGTCCGTCCCCTTTCAATACTTTAACGAAGTGAAATCTCGTGCTGTTGGGGTGTAAAAATAAAATTGCGCAAAATTCCAATGTTCCTACCAGCCCACCCTGCAGGGACCTGTTTAAAACCTGTGACTGTTGAGAAAACCCATCGCAACAAAAACAAAGTTTCTGCAGGCTGGAAAAACGAATATCAAATGTGACTGACAGGCAGCAGTGAGAGAGAAAAAGTATAGACTGGTTTTGTCGTTCTTGGGACTCATCAATGCAGCACAGGCTGAAATGATCACTGCTGCTAAGTATATCACTTGGAATTGGTGACTGAGCATTGGTGATGATACTGTACTGATGAGCCCTAATAAGCCCTGAGGACGAAACCGTTCTACAGTTGGCTCTTTGTCAAGCTGCTGCCTGTTGGTTGATCACATTTACACAATGTATTAATGTTGACTTAGAACAAGATAACCACAATGAATGTATTCTTAGTTCTTTTGGTAAAGTCACGTAGAAGGGAAACAATCAAATAATAAAAATATGAAACAATAAAATTCCCACGACGTTTCGACTGCAACACAAGCAATCATCATCGGGTGTGAAAACCACCTGTGTTTTCACACATGTGGTTTTCACACCTGATGATGATTGCCTGTGTTTTCACACCTGTGGTTTTCACACCTGATGATGATTGCTTGTGTTGCAGTCGAAACGTCGTGAGAATTTTATTGTTTTATATTTTTATTATTTTATCGTTTCCCTTCTACGTGACTTTACCGAAAGAACTAAGAATATTAATCCCTGCAGTCACACAAGCTTTAAATCACAATGAATGTCTTAAGGAACTGTTGGATTTCGCATCATGGATGAGTCTGAGAGCTTTTGCACATGCAGTGCACGTTTTCGGGTGTTGTTGAAACTGGTTGTGGCTTCTTGGGACTGTGATTATGGCTATAGGGTAGTAAGGCCTTCATCTAGTAGTGGATAGAACATAGCTGACGAAAATGATTACAATTGTAACCGATCACTTTAAACGCAACAATTGTTTGCTATACTTGACTGTGATATATTTAGATAGAAATTAAAACATTTAACTCGACAAACTTTGATTTAAAGCTTTCGTGACTGCAGGTATTCATATTCTTGGTTCTTTCGGTAAAGTCACGTAGAAGGGAAACAATAAAATAATAAAAAATATAAAACAATAAAATTCTCACGACGTTTCAACTGCAACACAAGCAGCAATCATCATCAGGTGTGAAAACCACAGCAAGAAAATGTGAAAAAAGTGGCGGTTATTTTTAACGTTAGCACCACGGAGAGAGATTTGACAGTTTGTTCAGATGGACGAGTCCATTTATGTTCGAAAAAGAGGAGGGGGGAGACGAAAAATAATGGTTGCGGTCTGAAAGCCACCTTAAGCGTGATCAATCAATTAAGACTCGAAATGGTTTATCAAATCCTTCAAATGATTGCTAAGCCAGAATCCATCATCTCGGTTGAAATTGTCTCTGTGTTTGTATATGTGGATAGCCTCAGGAACAAATCTCTCATGGTAGCCAGATGGCTTGCAAAGAACCTCTGTCTTGGAGAAGTCAATGTCATGTGAACCTATTATTTTATTGTTTCCCTTCTACGTGACTTTACCAAAAGAACCAAGAATATTTAACTCGACAGTGAATTAGTTTGGGATCGAGCCACATATATTGCTGCTTCTCCAAATCAGTGACCTAAACCCCGAGTCAAATTAAACTGAAATTTCCAAGTGCCCATAGCTGATGAACACTGGTTGTTGTGCCACTCATTTCAGGAGAGGACCAGCACCGAAGGAGCAGTTTGTCGTGACTCCATCTCTCCTGCCGATGGGCCTCTCAACAACGCAGCTCACGCAGGAGAATGCGGATTTTGCCTCGCGTGACCGTTTCCACCAGTCATCTGTTGTACAACCTGCAGAATTCAATCACAAGCAAGATTAGAAAAGCTGGTTGATAAGATTTTACAATGGAGTTTATTCTATATTTTACCTACGATAAGTCATCCGTGATTCCTACCATTGTCACAGTTTTTTTTAGAAGTTTCTGTGCTCAATGTGATTAGGAGAGCTAATAAATGGAAATCTGGTATGTGTATTTTTAACCGATGTAGCCTAATTCGCGTACACTCAAAGCTGAAGGGGTACATGTTGAACAAAATAAAGGTTGAAAAATAGGAATAGGTTTTACCCGTTTTGGCAATAAAACCTTTTGCAAGGAATCAAGTTCGCATTAACCACAAGTACTACGAGTGCTTGATTATCTTTTATCGTTTAATTACACGTACAGTACTTGTGGTAACCACACGTACTTGTGGTGGTACGTGTGGTTAATAGACTTGATTATCACCAGTGTCAGACCAGAGAATGGCAAAAGGCGAACAGTACAAAGACAATGCCACACGAATCAGAACATTCATAGCTGGGGGTGAGCAGCTATATCATGGGGCCTTTTTTGCCAGAACATCTTAACACCTGTTGTATTGCCAGAAAGGGTAAAACCTATTCTTATTTTTTCATACTTTGATACTGGCAAGAAAGGCCCCAAAATAAAGGCTGCTGAAAAAAATACTGTATTATTGACATGTTTACAAATGAAAAGAGTGAATTATTTTAAACAAAATGAAATATTCACTTGACCAGTGTTTTGCCTTGTGATGCTTTGATTTTTCTTATCATTTATTGGTGTAGCTGATATGATTTTTACGACATGCAAAACACAGTGCAAAAGTAAAATGTGAATTTTTTTAATATCATGGTGAAAACTCATGACGTTTTCAACACTCACACAAAAAAACGATCGCATCCCTGTGCAAGTGAGATGGTTTTGCTGGGCCTTGTGAACAAGACGGGTCTGGTAGGAAGACTGACTCCAGGGCAGTGCCTCATTGCACCATTGAGATGCCTCAATGGTGCAATGAGGCATCTGGCACGCAGGACATGCGAGATGCCAACAGTTGAGTAGTCTGGGCACACAACGACATTGGCTTGGTGTAAATATACCTAGTTGTAAGTGGATGTAAATAAGTGAATGCATAAGCTGTAAACGCAATTGTTTACGTGATGCAGCACAGTAAATGCAAAAGCTAGATTATTAATTATTTTTACCAGGTTTGAACCCATTGGGGTGGAAATTATTCAAGGAGATCTTGAAGATCAAATCAATGGTATGTACACTTTCAATGTATGATTAATTTGTATGAATTTTAGTGTGTTACAACACAAGCATCGTGGTCATGTCATGTAAAGAATAAAGGGCCACATTCTCGACTTGTAGAAAAGACTGAAACATGTTTTCACGTAAAAATATAACGAGAATGAAACCTCGTCAAGGTAAAAATCTAACCTATATAGTCCTCAGCTTCCACAATGGCAGAATAACTTGATGAGATAAGTTATGGACTTTCATTAATCCACTGCTGCATGAGGGCCTCTCCATGCCGTGTTGATTTGGAGGGGTTTTACCATGCTTCATGCTGCTCCGTACGGGGTTGGTGAAGGGGAACCCAAAAGCCTTGTCAGGATTCTCTAAACAATGACATTTCCTGCGGTTGAGAACTGAAATCAGGTTGAGAGGTTTATTGAACAGTGACCTAACGACTATGTTACCACAAATCGCGGGATATTTGCATTACATTTTCAGCAAATATATTTAATTTCAACACAAAGCGGGGCTCCGGAGGCAAAAAACGTGGGTCCTAGCTGGGCTATAAATACTGGCATAGAGACGGGCACAGAGAAAAATACGGAAAAAACTGAAATACAGCAAGGGACGGTGAGGAGACCGACATAGGCAGACGCAAGTGACAAACAGAATTCTATGGGCCTAAAGCAGTGGGGTCTATACTTAAAATCCAATCTGACACCACTTGATGCCAGAAGAAATCTACATTGGATCATGTTCATCCATAACATCCTTATTGGAAAATATGCGCTATACTTAGCTAGTTATTTGACCCTATTGTCAAACCCAAGAAACCTAAGATGTCAATCTAAATGCCTTTCAGCTATCCAAAGAACACGATTTTGGAATAGGTGACAAAGCCTTTGCCTTTACAGCACCAATGTTTTGGAACAAGCTTGTTTCCTCCTTTAACATCCAAAAATATCCTGAAGCGGAAGATTAGTGCTGGATACAAATCACATGTGTGACTTTGATCCTGACCTTTGTATCAATAGTTCAATGTTTATATGCAATTTTATTGAGATACTGTGTGTTGTCTTGGTGTGGTCTGGGACTATTTTTGTTTTGCTGCCTTTCCCAAGCTGGGCTTTATTAATATGATACATTTATTATTTTATGTACATACTTTAGTGACTTTCTTACCTTTTCCTAACTTAACGTTTTTTGTGATCTTTGCTGTAACTTGCTGCCAACCCACCCCAACTGGACATCTGTGAAAAAGACTTTGATAGCAAACAAAACGCTGGAAGAAACCCCACACATGTGAGGGTATAACACTCAGAGCTCCGCATCGACAGGTTGGCAAACACATTTTTTTTTACCGCAACCTTGAGGCCACCTCACAGTCCAGCCAGATTGGGAGTTTTACGAATGTGCATTATTCACCAACCCTTGCCTCCAAAGAATGTACATTTTAGAAGTGTTTGCGTCTATTTGTCTAGTGTGTGAGGAATTACGACAATAAAGATAAGAATTTGCGCCATGGCCATTGGGTAAAGTCCAGCATTATTTGTTTAGGTTTTCAGTCAGAAACAAACTAACCATGTTTTAACAAGCTTTTCTATAGTGATCATTACGATGGCATTCTGGATGCAGTACAGAATGTCATATTCCAGTAACAGGGCTCATAGTCTTCATAGGACTACCACTTTCATTTAGATGCTATGGCTGACCTACAAAATGCCAAAGACAGTGACCAAGAAGGGTGCACAATCACGCCAGTTCTCTGACCTAACAATCAGTGGTGCTGATTGAGGGAGCCAATTTTACACGAGGGTCGCAGTCGGTTACACATGGACTCTTTAACTGCCTGTGTCTTCTTGGACTGCAAGTGGAAAAACCTGCCACAATCAGTGCACCTAGCAGCAATGAGGAACCGTTGTTTTCGTGCCATATTATAAGCTACCAGGTATTATATTGTTGCAACTCACTACTTTACAGGAGATCTCGCAGAAGAAAAAAAACACATTACCAAACTGCAGCTTATACAAAAGTCTCTGGCACGTGTGACGGGTACTGCAAGATGCAACCATGTCCGTCCAGTGCTCACAGAGTTGCATTGGCTTCCAGTTGCCGAACACATTATAATACCGCACTCATTACATGTGTAGTCACCTGTTCTTGCGCCAGTAGTAGGCACTCCTATAACTATCTGTACGGTCACAAAAACTTGACTTCTCCCCACTCTTATCTATTCTGCACCTCACTTATCCAGCACACAGCAACTTTGTACTCAGCGATTCCGCACACAGCAACTTCGCACTCAGCGGCATTGCATCTCCACCGCTGCCCTCACCTACGCTCCCTCAGACCCGCTCACACGTCTGTCCTGGGCGGAGGGTTCAGTCAACACCCGCCCGGCGACGGCTGGAGCGGCAGCGGCGAGATGTCTTCACTCTTGGTTCCCGGGCAACAACCCCCTCTGCTTATATACACTCCCCCTATATATTCCCCCTCATTCCGAGTCCTTACTTGCTACCCCTCAAGCTCCCGCTAGCCCGGCGCCTGTTGCCCCATTAATCCCTTATCATCACCCCCCCATTTCCCGTCTCTTCGACGCTAACCTCCGGTCACAGCGTACCCACCTGTTCGACCTCGGTTGCACCCGCTTCTCCCCTTAATTACTGGCCGTTTGTCGGTGCAAACCTCATGTTGCAATGCGCACACCTGTTTGTCCTCAGTTGCACCCGCTTAACTGCGCGCACCGCGTATTTCTCTCCTCTACATAATCCCCCCCCCACCCCCCCTGTGAATAAAAACGCAGTCGTCTTGGCTGTCAAATCTATGCGAGTGTGCGCGCATGTGTTGTGACCGACCCATGAAAAATACGTAATTGTAAGCAGGGACCGCGGAAGGGGCAACGAAATAACAACAATAAACAGTGACAAGCGTAATGTGATGGCGTGAATAGTCCTTCATATCAATGGAAAGTGACGCGCTGCGAGCGAGTGCATGCAGCAGGACTGTCTTCGCGGGTAGAGATAGTTTCGCTCGGGTTTGAAGAATGGTCCGCTGCAGGAGTCCTCAATGTTCCGTCCATGGACGTTAGGCGCCTTGGTCCTGTAGGCGGTACAGAACAATCCGCCTCACGTCCCGTTTCCTCAGGTGTGGCGGTCGGCGCGCCGGACACATCAGACAATGGCCGTAAGGGATGCGGGGATGAATCGACAGGACAGGGCGAGACATATCTTTTTAACCGCGATGGTTGCATGAATCAGCGCCGCTGGCCCAACCGAATACGTACACACTGCGGCCGCCGGACCTCAATAACCTTGACTGGTCCTTGCCTTGGACTGTACAGTTTTGGGGACGTGCCTACGGGGTCTTGCAACCACGCCATGTCCCCATTTTGCCAAGGTACCCCCGGCCCTCCCTGTTGCTCCTAGCAGCCTCGCGGGCCAATTGCAGCTGCTCAAGTATCTGTGACATGGGGTTTGGCACCACTGACCCCTTCCTAGAAGGGCGCAAGCCCAACTGAACCTGCACCGGGGGTTCGGGCTCTCTCCCATACATCAAGTAGAATGGTCAGAATCCTGTTGAGGCATGAGGAGCTAGCCTGTAAGCAGCGAGGACACCTGGAATGTGCAGATCCCAGTCTGACTGGCCCATGGTCACTTGTAGATGATACGGTAAGGTACGTATTTTCTGCATGCCCAGAGAATCGCACACCTCCTGGAGCAACTTAGAGGATACATTTCTGCCCTGATCTGTGAGGAGCTGCTCAAGGGCCCCCTTATCAAGAACATAGCCATATAAAAAGGCGTCAGCTATGGATGTGGCCGATTGGTCAGCCAGATGCCAGGCCATAAGCCAACAGGTCAGAAATTCAATGCCAACGAGGAGGTACTTGTGTCCTCTCTAGTAGACCGGAAAGGGTCCCAAAATGTCAAGGGCCACCAATTCATTCACCCGTGACACAAAAATGGACTGTAACGGAATCTGCGGTCGCAGGGCAGGAGATTTCCGACGTGCACAATCGGCGCAACCTTTTATCAGAAGGAGTACATTAATTTCTCGCGTACGGCTTTAGTAAGTTTTCTCCGAAGGACGGTGGGTACAACCAAGGAATAATGCTGGGACTCCCCTTCCCACCGCATTAGGAGTCCCTCGCGTAGTACAATGGATGGGCGACCCGCAGGGCCCGGCCCACGAAAAGCACGATGGCGCAATCTCAAGAGTGAGGCATCATCAACTTGCAGCTTAGCCCACGCGCCCTTATCCCACGTTGTCCCGGCTGCCGCAAGCACCGTGGGTGTACCCTCTTGCAAAGGCTTACATCTCGACGCACCCGAGGCATACATGCATGCGCCATGGGCCGGCAAGCGGGACAACGTGTCAGCGTTGACGTGCCGAGTGCATTTCCTATACACCACTGTGAATGAAAATCCCTGCAGTATTTCAAGCCATCGGGACAACTGCCCAGGCAGCTGGTTGATGTGCAGGGAGAACTGGAGGGCCGCATGATCCGTGCGGACGACAAAGTCCCGTCCGTACAAATACGGACGATAGAGCTGGATGAAATGGACCATGGCCATTAGCTCCCTGCGCGTGACGCAATATCGCTGTTCAGCAGGGGACAATACTCGACTGCTGTAAGCCACAACCCTCTCTATGCCGGGAAAGGACAGCCCCAATGCCCGTATCGCTGGCTTCCGCATCCAATATGAAGGGCCTGGTAAAATCGGGATATACGAGTGGAGGGGCTTCGGCAAGGGCAGCGCGAAGAGCAAGGAAGGAATCCTCCTCAGCCTTTTCCCATCGAAATTTCTGGCCCTTGGCCGTGAGGGCGTGCAGTGGTTTAGCAATGGTGGCAAAATCCCTGACAAAACGCCGCTGGTATGAAGCAAATCCAACGAAACTGCGGACTTCTGCCACCGACTTTGGCACCTGCCACGTGCGCACACACATGGTTATCTCCGGATCTATGGGAACACCGGCTGCGCTGACTAATGGCCCAAGTATATAACTGATGTCTGAAGCAAATGACATTTCTCAGGTTTAAATTTCAATTAAGCCGCACGTACTCTCTCAAAGACCGAAGGCAACCACTGTAATTGTTTGTCAAAAGTACTGCCAAAAACGATGACTTCGTGCAAATAAATTAGACAAGAATCCCATTGCAATCCTCCCAGGACCAATTCCATTAATCGCTGAAAGGTGGCTGGCACTGAATTCAATCCCAATGGAAGACAATTGAAGTGGTAGAGTCCCTGGGGTGTGCAAAACGCGTTTTTTGGTTTGGACTCGTCATCGAGGGGCAATTGGCAAAACCCGGACAGTAAATCGAGTGTTGAAAAAAACTGCGCCCGATAATGCATCTAGTGAGTCGTCCATACGAGGGAGGGAATATGCATCCGCCACCGATATTTTATTCAACTTGTGGAAATCAACGCAAAATCGTAAGTTACCATCACGTTTTTTCACTAGGACTATGGGCGCCCCCCACAGGATATTTGACGGGGAAATAATATCAGCTGCCAGAATCTTATCCACAGCCTGGCATACCTGATCCTTCTCCGTGGGGCTAAGTCTGTGCGAATTTATCGGAATTAGGAGCGAGTCGCCTGTATTGATATGATGTTGGAGGAGAGAAGTGCACCCAATATCAAATTTTCTGGCACTAAAGACATCGGAAACATGGCATAAGAGCCGGTGCAGCTGAGCTCACTGAACCTCCATCAGTCCAGGGTTCTTGGAGCATAGAGATTCCAACCATGTGGAAATCCGGCTCATCAGTTTTACCAACGCTTCCCGCGAAACCAGGAGCTGGCTCCGTGTTATCAAAACACCGGGCTGCCGAGGTGTGCGCCAGGACAGTGCCCACCTGAATGACAACCGATGCATGCCCTGCATTGAGCACTTGTAGGAACGGCATCCGCTCGGCGGATACAATAGTCATAGCCCCTGCCAGGGAAGGAGATCGCGACACGGCGTTTGAAGGGGTTAGCAGGATACCCTCCTCCGGGCCCGTTGAAGGCAACTCTTTGCGCAATCGCTGCGGTACGAGCATCTGGGAACCCGTAAGAACTTTAACGGTTTGGCTAGCCATCGCTTGAATGACAGCGTTCTGCGATGGCTCTTGACCAAGGGAGTTCAGAAACAGTAATCACTGTCCCGATGGCAAGTCAATACACTCCTGGTTGATGAGAATTTTCAAGGGCATCCTCCCTAGAAAATCGGTGCCCAGCAAACAGGGCATGGCCAATGTCCGTGAAACCAACACCTGTCCTTCCAAAGAGATTTCCCCAATTTGCACAGAGGCCAACATCTGACCCATTATGCCCAGACTCCCCCCGTTAGCCGCCACGCCACACAAGCGCTTTCCACAGGGGAAAGACGATCGGACGAACCTGGATCCCCTGAATTAAACCGATGATTGTTGAGGAACCCGTCGAGGAGCGCACTACGCGATGAGCTTGTGCATTCCACTGTTCGATGCCGCACGGCAAACACGCTAACGATCCCGCACCCTGTGTACGAGTCGCGACGGGATTGAATTTTCACAGGATGAGTCCGCACGCGACCTAAGCTAGATGGATGATGGGACAAAAACGGCCGTGTGTCTGATGCGTTCGAACTCGCTTGTGTATTGCGGGAGGAGGAGTTTTTGAATCCAGAGGATGGAGGTGATGAGAACCCGTCGGTCCCGTAGTGGTAGTCGACGGCGATTTGCCCCGGGCGGTCGCACATATAGCAGGTCCGGGAAGAACGCCCAGGTGTCCGGCTCAACATGGGGCGCCATTCCCGTGCTGATGGCTGCAGGCTAGCGCTCCTTCCCTCCGATCCCCGGGCCAATGAGGTACACGCCTGCTCGTCCCCGGCTGGCTCCATCACACCGGCTAGTCCTTAAGATTTCCATGTGGCTGGATGTCACGGGTCACCTGCAGAGAAGTCAGGTCGTCTTCCTCTGCCACCACGAGGGTGACCTCGAACTCCCGAGCCAAGGAGCGAAGCCGTTCCAAGGCGAGGGAATCCAAGGCGACTGTCCATGCGAGGGAAGACCACGTGCCCCTAGGCGAGGAGCGCACTGCGCTAAGCCAGCAGCGTCTCATTCTCACCGTTGCCGTAGCCTAAATCTTCTCTGAACATTAGACGGGGAATCAAAAATAGCGGCCATCTCGGTGTAGGCGCGCTCGAGGGTCGCGGCGAAAAAAGCGGCTAATTGGGTAAATTCCAGAATTATTTGTTGAGGTTTTCAGTCAGAAACAAACTAACCATGTTTTATAGTGATCATTACGATGGCATTCTGGATGCAGTACAGAATGCCATATTCCAGTGACAGGGTTCATACTCTTCAAAGGACTACCACTTTCATTCAGATGCTATGGCTGACCTCAAAAATGCCAAAGACAGTGACCAAGAAGGGTGCACAATCACGCCAGTTGTTCTCTGACCTAACATAATCAGTGGCGCTGATTGAGGGAGCCAATTTTACACGAGGGTCGCAGCCGGTTACACATGGACTCTTTAACTGCCTGTGTCTTCTTGGACTGCAAGTGCAATAACCTGCCACAATCAGTGCACGTAGCAGCAATGAGGAACCATTGTTTACGTGTCATATTATAAGCTACCAGATATTATCTTGTTGCAACTCACTACTTTACAGGACATTTGGCAGAAGAAAAAAACCCAGCAAGCTGCAGCGTGTACAAAAGTCTCTGGCACGTATGACGGGTACTGCAAGATGCAACCATGTCCGTCCAGTGCTCACAGAGTTGCATTGGCTTCCAGTTGCCGAACACATTATAATACCGCACTCATTACATGTGTAGTCACCTGTTCTTGCGCCAGTTGTAGGCACTCCTATAACTATCTGTACGGTCACAAAAACTTGACTTCTCTCCACTCTTATCTATTCTGCACCTCACTTATCCAGCACACAGCAACTTTGTACTCAGCGATTCCACACACAGCAATTTCGCACTCAGCGACACTGCATCTCCACCGCTGCCCTCACCTACGCTCCCTCAGACCCGCTCACATGTCTGTCCCAGGCGAGGGGTTCAGCCAACACCCGCCCGGCGACGGCATAAGGGTTGATGTCTCGTTGACGGCTGGAGCGGCAGCGGCGAGATGTCTTCACTCTTTGTTCCCGGGCAAGAACCCCCTCCGCTTATGCACACTCCACTTATATATCCCCCCTCATTCTGAGTCCTCATATGCTCCCCCTCGAGCTCCCGCCAGCCCGGCACCTGTTGCCCCATTAATCCCTTATCATCACCCACCATCTCCCGTCTCTTCGACGCCAACCTCCAGTCACAGCGTACCCACTTGTCCGACCTCGGTTGCACCCGCTTCTGCCCTTAATTACTGGCGGTTTGTCGGTGTAAACCTCATGTTACAATGCGCACACCTGTTTGTCCTCAGTTGCACCCGCTTAACTGCGTGTACCGCGTATTTCTCTAATTTACACATGCAAAGTGTTTGCCACAAATAAACCACAATACCATGCTGATCTTGTCAAGGAGCATAACCATCACACAAACTCCGGTCTTCCCCGCAGTGGCTTTTGGATAGCCATTGAACAAAAACAGTCACTGCATTGCGTGCTTTCAGATGCGCTTCTGTGGCCGTCTGGAATGCTATTCTTTCCGATATTAGGAAGCCACTGGAACTATCCACTTTTATAGATTGAAAATTCATTTCTTTAGAACTACTTTTGTGTTTAGTTTGTTGTCCTTCCCCTGCGCCCCACCTGACTGGCGAGGTGGGGCGCGACGTCCACCCCTTCCACTCCGTCCTCCACCGCATTGGTTGGCTCCTGCTGGGCCCCCGCCGACCGCGTGATTGGGCCCTCCGAGCTAGCGCCCTCTCTGAGGGACATGCTCATGCTGCTGGCTTACAGCCGCATGGAGTTAGCCCTCACACGCCCGCGTACACCACAGCGAACGCTAACGCAGGGGGGTGAATGCGCTCGCACCTGCTGGCGATTAGCCATATTTGTTTGTTGTTGTACAGAGTTAGACTGATAACTTTAATCTAAATTGTCTTATGGTTGTTATTGTTTGACTTGCATCCTACTTGGATTTTTGCACACAGCATTGATATACGGTGCTTTTTCTAGAAGACTTTGCTGTTTTTTCCTGGATTTTTCTGTTGCACGTAGTCACTTTAAGATGTTTTCTTGTTCATGTTTTTTGTTTGTTGCTGTTGCACCCAATTCAAGAGCCGAATGTCTCACAGGGCTATACCTAATAAATGAACTGAACTGATATCCTAACGCGCACACACCACAGCTAACGTTAACGCATTCCGCAGCGGCACACTAGCGGCCACACCTGTGAGCGATTGTCTCAACGTGCACTCGTGCTGCTGCTCGGCCCTCACTCTCGCCGCGCGTCTGCCCACGCAGCCGCTCCACACAGGAATCACAGACACTGCTCTGTGCTAACTTTTATTCGCGGTGCAAACCCCGCACTACCCAGAGGGAATATTCTACGAGCAGAGCCTAGCCTACTGCGATCCAAGTCCCCAAATACTCACACGCCCTATCACATAACTCGTAGCTGTACCCACGGCGTCGCACAGATGCTGTGAGAGTCAGAGGGAGGATGACGAAAAAACGTTGCCTATCGCTGCCTCGTCGCAGCATTCTCCTGGCATCACACGGATGCTGTGAGCGGCTCGAGGTGGCAGGATGACAGGGGGGGGGGGGGCTTGGAGACCAATCTATTGAAGAAGAGTTCTGATCTGAATGGTGTCAGGCTCCCCTTTTCATGCCCCCTGACTTCAAGAATCCACGGTTACGTTATCCCGCGCGGCCAATCATGCACTTACCTGTGATCCTCGCTCGTTTCCCTCCCCTTACACGGAGCGTTGCGATGGTTACTTCGGCGGACTATTTTCTAACCACCCGTGCTTTGACTCATCCCTTATAATCTGGAAAGACATCCGGCTGGCGAATATACACCCTGCTAGTTGTGTACTCGGTCTGGGGCCGGCGGAGTTCATGGCACTGCGATCCCCTGGCCTCATAGTCTGCTCTGCTTGCTTAATATTTCACCCCAGCCCCCTTCCCGATGGCGTGAATGACTCATTGCGGCTGGCCCGGTGAACCTTTGTGCGCCCATACAATATTAAGCCAACTCAGGGGAACCGCAATGTGACTTGTCCTACGAGGGTCGGCCAATCTCCTAGGGACCCTTCGGATGAAAACCCGTTGTGCCAGGCGATCCCCCACCAGGACACTATGTGTGTGCGCTGCGTGTGTGTGCTCAGGGTGGGGGCCAGGGGGAGTCGCGGCGCTTGCAGAGTTGCTCCGCGGCCATGGCACCACAAAGAACCTTTGTTTTCAGTGTCATATATTATAAGCTACCAGGTATTATATTGTTGCAGCTCAATACTTTACAGGACATCTGGCAGAAGAAAAATAATATATTACCAAGCTGGAGCGTGTACAAAAGTCTCTGGCATGTGTGATGGGTACTGCAAGATCTGACCATGTCCGTCCAGTGCTCACTGAGTTGTATTGGCTTCTGGTTGCCGAATACATTATAATACTGCACTCATACATGCAAAGTGTTCGCCACAAATGAACCACAATACCTTGCTGATCTTGTCAAGGAGCATAACCATCACATGAACTCCGGTCATCTTCGACGTGGCTTTTGGATAACCATTGAACAAAAATAGTCACTGCATTGCGTGCTTTCAAATGCGCTTCTGCGGCCGTTTGGAATGCTCTTCTTTCCGATATTAAGAAGCCACTTATATAGATTGAAAACTAATTTCTTTAGAACCACTTTTGTGTTTAGTTTGTTGTCCTTCCCCCGCACTTCCGATTAGCATAGTTAGCTATGTACGGTGCAAAAGAACTTCAACATACATATATAAAGTATAAAAAAATCTCAGGTCCAAAGAGCTATGTGGAAGAGGCAGATGAGATTTTCATTATTTTTATGGAATTCAAGTGAGACTTGTTTTTCTCATATTTATTCAGCCTGACTTTAGCAACCATCTTTGTGCATTCCTTTTTATATGTTGTCAGAAAATCTGAGATGGATATTATTTGCGTTTATTTTCATGAATGTATTTCCCCAATTGATCTTTCACATGATATATTCTAATATTCATGTGCATAGCCTTGCTGAGCGGGTATCTCCTGGGCCAATTTCTTTTTTTGTTTTGTATTTTCTTGATATTTTCACACAATCTCTTAAGAGTTGCAGTTAGTTATTTGTTGATCGTTTTGATGATTGATGGTGTGTGAGAGCTTCGATAACTGCATCTGTTCCCACTGATACCAGCATGGTTAGGCATTCTAAAACATGAAGGTTTCTTTTGATTTAAAGCTTTCGTGACTTTTGATTTAAAGCTTTCGTAGAAGGGAAACAATAAAATAATAAAAATATATTGAATTTTTATTTTAAGCTTTCGTGACTGCAGAGATTCATATTCTTGGTTCTTTCGGTAAAGTCACGTGACTTTACCGAAAGAACCAAGAATATAAAAATATATTGTTTCATATTTTTATTTATTATTTTATTGTTTCCCTTCTACGTGACTTTACCGAAAGAACCAAGAATATGAAGGTTTCTGTCACGTTCATTCATTCTGAATATTAAATATGAGAATAGCAGAATTATACAACGCTTATTGATAAGAGGCAGTGAGCATTTTCCAGCTTGGGCAACTTTCCAACGAATTTCATTAAAATGAATGAACAAACATTTTTTTTACAACATACTTGCCTGAAGTGAATAACCATAAACCAATCCTCTACACAGTAAAGGAAAACAATTACATTTTCAGAATTACCTTTTGAACATTGGTCAGTTTTAATTGATTATGACTTGTGATTATATGTTTGGATTTGGACATAAAAGGATTTTTAAACTAGTTTACACTCTGCTCTTTGGTTCTTTCGGTGAAGTCACGTAGGTAGAAAAATAATAATAAAAATAGATCACGACGTTTCGATCGCCACACAAGCAATCGTCTACAGGTGGGAGAGAGAAAGAGGCTGCTGAAACAAGTCCTTATATTGTGAGAGATGAGCATGTCAATGTAAACGAACCAATGCAACGGTGGCTGTGCTAGTGAGACATCCAGCTCGATTGAAAACGACGGAAAACAAACGAAGGACAACACCACATCGAGGGAAGGAGAGAGAGACACACACCGAGAGGCACACCCACGCACAGAGACTTTTGACTTTTCAACAACTTTTATTGCCGCCAGCAGCAAAAGCACTAGAAGTGATTTCGATGTGAAATACACAGTCACCAGCAAACAAATGAAAATAAACGCTACAAATCCACGCGCTGTGGCGCTAAAAGCACCGCGCACGACACGAAATAAAAGTGACACACAGAAAGACACAGAGAGAGAGAGAGAGACTGTTGCGTTCTTTGTAATAGTTTTGCCATTTGATAACGTTGAGAATGATTAACCAGGGACTAATACAGACTGATAGTCACCACTGTGGAGAGGGTTTTTTTTATTGCAGGAAGGATGCAAAATATGCAAATCTCATGTATAATGGACATAGCTGTTGACTCACATTCACAAGTCTTTCTTCATCAGGAAGATGAAGAAAGACTTGTGAAGGGTCCAAAGGTTAATGACATTTGTCATGATGATGTCGTAATATGACTGAAACAGCAACACAGAAGTCAGATATCGTGTAGTCTCAGCATTCTTCACATTTATGGCTTAATAGCCTCCGTGTTAAAGTGCTTCCTACAAAACCATTTTGACGAGATTCATAGCCCAATAGCCTAATGAAAAGAAATCAAGCCAATGTCAAGGTGTCTCCCTGCATAAATACACTCACCACACGCAGCACTCACCTCCGTTGGGAGTGATGAGCCAGAAGTGGAAGTTTAACGTTCCCACGGTAAAGCCCAAATCTCTTATAGAGGCAAACTCTACAGCATAACTGCCATCACCCAGGTCTCTCTCGCAAAAAAGGGCATTCAACCTCAATGGACTCGCAATCGGCTACTTGTCCATCCACTGCTGGATGAAAGCCTCCCCACATTGTTGCTTGGCTAAACTTCACCAAGCTGGTTAGCAATGTAATAACTCAATCGTATCTTGTTCTGAAACTGCCACTTGTACAAAAAACCTCTCAATTAACTCGTTTTTTTTCGCGCCGCACATAGCCAACCGTTATAATCGGAAGTGCAGGGAAGGACAACGAACTCATCATACCTGTCAATCCATCCGGTTTACCCGTATTCTTGTACAGGGAAACTGAGTAGATTCTCCCTTGTGATGGGGACTTTGTACGAAACACGTTGAGATTCTTAAGGGCACGGGATGACCAATAATGTCTGAATTGGTCTGTAAAGATGTAGGCACTGAGAAGGGGTTGACAGGTATGCAAACTGAACATCAATATTACCGCCAGGGAGCCCACGGGTATGATTTTTCGATGGCGTCTGCCGTCTGGAGGTCTCCTCCATTCGTGTTAGAACCGGCCATCACACCTGCCGTGCACAAACTGGAGGGCTGAACGCGTACACTGTTCAGCATGGGCCTATAAAACTTAATATTTTTTGTAAGTAAGGCTTATTTAAAGAATGACAATGCAAAGGGGCAACTAATGTGGGTTCACAAGACATCTGGATCACCCTGCACACAGAGTTACAATGGTTTCCTGTGCAGTCTAAGCATTCACTTTATCCAGTGAGGCGAAGAGGTGAGTTATATGCAAGTTGTGAGCACATCTCACTGGCATTTGTAGAACGAATCTGACAAAACATATCCTCAGTGACCCAGGCTTACTGTTAAGCCAAGGTAAATTATTTACTTATTAACGCTGTTAATTTCTAGACAGGTGTTTAGGAGCAGTAAAATAGTTATCCAGTGAACAAGTATGAAAACATTCCACCCATTTTTAAAATCTCAGTTCACATGTTGTGCTATAAAATGTCATGGGTCTTTTCACGTCAGCCCTGAGTTACTGGTTGATACCTAACATTTCTCTGCTTTGGGCGAGTCTACCCATTTTACACGAAACGTTGGGACAACATTGATCCAACAATACTAATCACGTGCTAGCATTGGCCCCACCTTGCATGTTTACTGAGTATCCATATGATAACCACTGCTGACTTCCCACAAAAGTGGTAAAGTACGTATTTCAGTGACCCTCGAGGGATGCAATGCTGAGTTGACCTCCAACCAGGATTTGAGCTTGCGATCCCTGGCAGAGCAATAAACTCAGTGTTCTGAAATGTTATCATACACTGCATAAGTGACTACATAATACTGTCATATTCTTTAAAAGGTGGTCCCTTTGCCATGTTTAGGCACATCATGAGTTCAGGGAAATTATTTTGTCAACTCTCAGGAAGTTATACACGTACAAAACTACAGTATTACTGATTTAAAGCTTTCGTGACTGCAGTAATTCATATTCTTAGCTCTTTCGGTAAAGTCACGTTGAAGGGAAACAATAAAATAATAATATATATATAAAACAATAAAAAAATTCTCACGACGTTTCGACCATAACACAAACGGTCGTCATCAGGTGTGTCGGTTTGCATAAATTTATTTATTTTTAAACGGTGTGTTTATTTATTTATAAAAAACGTCAGCGCCATGCGCAGCGATTTAGCAGTTTGTTTAGAAGGACTAGTCCATCTGTGTTCATTGAAGACTTGGTTCATCAAGGACTAAACACTGAGGTACCCCCCCTGGTGAGACACTGTTTAACCAATACATACTTCACTTGGAATGGAACTTTCTACAAACAAACTGAGGGCACCCCAATGGGCTCCCCCCTTTCTCCGGTTATAGCTAACATTTTCATGGAGAAATTTGAGGCTGACGCCATCCAGACTGCCACTCTGCGCCCAACCTTATGGAAGAGGTACGTGGATGACACTTTGTCATCTGGCCACATGGCCGGCCTGCTCTAGACCAATTCTTCGATCACATCAATTCCATACACCCAGCCATCAGATTTACCATGGAAGTCGAAAAAGATGGCAAGCTACCTTTTTTGGATGTCCTAATTAAAAAGAGACCTGATGGTTCAATGAGCCACTCTGTCTACAGGAAAGCTACCCATACGGATGCTTATCTGAAACCGGATTCCCACCACCATCCATCACAGAAGAATTCTCTCATCAAGACTCTGTATCATAGAGCCCAATTCATATCCGACCAGGAACACATAGGCAGTGAACTCAAGCACGTACACCAAGCTCTTAAGGCTAATGGTTACTCCGACTATACAATCCGCAAAGCTATCACTCAAACCATGAAGAAGGACCCTCTTGAGGAGCCTTTCAAAACCATCACTTTACCTACATTGCGGGGATCACAAAAAAGATCTCCAAAATCTTGAATAAACACAAGATCCAGGTCCGTTTCAACACATTACATAAAATCCGTGATCTGGTTCCGTCTGTAAAAGATGTGATTCCGGACATACAGTACCCTGGTGTCTCCAAACTAAGTTGCCTCTGTGGTAGTAGTTACATTGGAGAAACCAAACGCCATGTCTCGGACCGCATTCGTGAACACAAAGCAGACCTTAAACACGGTAGGACCAACACCTCGGCCGTGGCAGATCATTGTTATAATTCAGTAGGCTCACATGACATTGACTTTTCCAAGACAGAGGTTCTTTGTAAGCCATCTGGCTACCATGAGAGATTCGTTCATGAGGCTATACACATATACAAGCACAGAGACAATTTCAACCGAGAAGATGGATTCTGGCTTAGCAATAATTGGAAAGATTTGATAAACCATTTCAGGTCTTAATTGATTGTTCACGCTTACAGTGGCTTTCAGACAGCATACATTAATTTTTCGTCTCCCCTCTCCTCTTTTCAGAACATAGATGGACTAGTCCTTCTAAATAAACTGCCAAATCGCTGCGCGTGGCGCTGACGTTTTTATAAATAAATAAACACACCGTTTAAAAATAAATAAATTTATGCAAACCGACACACCTGATGACGACCGTTTGTGTTATGGTCGAAACGTCGTGATAATTTTTTATTGTTTTATATATTTTTTATTATTTTATTGTTTCCCTTCAACGTGACTTTACCGAAAGAGCTAAGAATATACAGTATTACTGTTAAAGAGAACAATCTTCGTGAATAGGTCATGTTTGATGGTGACCCGCAGAAAGTCTTTGGTTCTTGCATTCAAACGTTTGAACTATGAGTTCCCTTGCGTGAAATGGAGCTCATAAAATTCAAGTATAATTTGCTCCAGACAATGGACTCTACACACGTCTGCCACCTTTACAGGTGGCTGTATTGTGGACTTGTGACGCCGTTTGACTATTTAACTGCTCGTGTTTAGCACACCACAATCAACGGAGCAACATGTGTAAGTGGACTTTATTCAGTTTGTGGAAGGTATCGTGGCTATTTTTTACACACATATATACCTCAAACAAACTTTTAACAGTTTTACACACCTTCTAAATATAGCAGGCCAAAGGTAAATGCAGAATGAACTCTGAAGGCTTTAGGGCAAAAAAGGAAATCACTGGTGAATTCATTATTGTACGGCTGTAAATACGGCTAGTCCTCCTATGACATGCTACTAAAATACGGCTGTATATGCAGTTAAAAATATATATATATTTGAAAACTAACTGTTATACTGTAGTCTACATGTAAAAGCAGATGTGGAACATTTTATAAGATTCAAGGAAAAAGGATTGCATGTTTTGTTTAATATTTTACATCATTGTGTAACGCATAGACATATCAACATGCAGTACGGTACTTAATCATCACACAACTTCCATTGTAAGTTGAAGGTGCTCTATTTCGACTGACATGCACAATGCGGTCTAAATATTATTTCCTTCTCAGCATTCATAAATCAAACCTGTATGTGATGATAAAACCCCTCATAACAGAAACATCTCAGCATGGTAGGAAGTATTTAATGAGCACATAGGAGTCATACTATTGTTATTTTTAAAAAATCCAAGGTTTAATTTTCACGACCTTACACACCTACGCTTATGGAACTCATAAATGTGAACTGAACTTGACAAGCGTGCTTGCCATTGCTCTTAAACTAGTGCCATTTAAGATGATAGTGCCGGGGTTTAATTGTTTGGTTCACACCACTATCAATAGTGTTTTAAGATCATTTGAATTCCTTTGTTTGGTGACAGTTTACGTGTATGTGCAGCTGAGCTGTGTGAACTCAAGAGAAAGATTAAATACAATATTAAGCGTGTGGCAATGGCACAGTGGTTTAATTTTTGTATGTTTCCAGTGATGTTAGTGAACAATTTATGTATTGCAAAAATAAATAACACAAGTTAAATTAATTCAACAATATACTATTACACTTTTCAAATGGGAAAATGAAACACTGCACATAATTTAACAATATATTGTGTTTATCAAAAAATATAACGTATTTCCAGGGTAAATCATAATGAAAATTATTTACAGCTCTTTGTCAGTTCTCTGCTAGATGAAACCCTCCCCATGCCATGTTAGTTATGGGGGTTCTATGACCATAACATCTTCTGCACTACATAGTGACAGAACAGCGAATATGGCCCCATGTCCTTGGCATCAGAACCTACAATACCATGGAGCTGATCTGCCAACTGACTGCTGGTCATCTGTAAGATGGGCCTGTCATTCTTCCACTGTGGTAGTGGGTGTCTACCTCGGACCGCATTCAAACCCACAATAGCCTGGTCTAGGCTTCCTGATGAAGGTTGCAAGCGCAAATTTTCATCATTGCTTGCAGATGGGGTTGGCACCGTCCCATCCCCTCCTTCTGATGCCAAGGAGAGGTTCAAGACTGTGACTCATGTAACTGCTATGGCTGTTTTGGGGACACGGTTCAAACCTCTTGAGAAACCCTGCCTGACGGAGGAGGTGTTCCAGCAAGCTTAAAAAAAGCAGCAGGCCTACTCCCACCATCTCCAACATCCCACTTCCGAGAATCAGGTTTACTGTAGCTTTCGCTTGGAGGTTCGGAAAGCTGTATGGCACTGCGAGGATGAGTGGTGGTCACGGGTTGCTCAGAAAATGGAATCTGCCTCAGTCGCGCACAATCCCAAATGACTATTAAACTCCATCAAAAGAATGACTTGCAGAATGACACCTATTATCATCCTTAAGGAAAATAATGGTGACCTGATTCCTGACCCCCAAGAACAGGTTTGCTGAGCATTTCTGAGGCAAGATGGGGTTGACCTTTCTGGGTTTGCGATACATCAAATATGAGAGGAATTAGCCACCCTCTGTGAGTGGCTGGCTGATGTGCCATCTGTTTAGGAAGTTCGAAAAGTGATCCAGAGCCTGAGACCAAATCTAGGACCAGGCAGAGATAACCTCTCAAGCTAAATGTTAAGACAGGGTGGCATTTGTGTGCAAGCTGCCCTATATGACATCATTAAAATCGTTTGGTCTACAAGACATGTTCTACAGGATTGGACGGATACCCTGGTGGTCCCCATTTTTAAGAAGAGGGACTGCACTGATTGTAACAACTATTGGAGCATATCCCCAGTGTTCTGGAAAATATTCTGGTAAGTATTCAACATTGCCTTGCCAAACAGACTGAGGAGAGGCTTGTGGAACCTCTATGTGATTTCAAACTGGGCCGGTATTGCATGGACGCCATCTCCCCTGTCTGTTTGCGATAGGAGAGGGGTAGGACATTTCATCAGGACCTACATCTTTGCCTTATTGACCTGGTCAAGGCCTATGATAGACCAATAGGCCAGGGCTCTCAGTTATTCCTTGTGGTTTTGTGGTCCCTGACCTGCTCACAAACATTAAGGCCTTTCATGATGGTGGGCAGGCCTGGTTAAAGCTGAGCGGCAGGGACTTGAAGCTATTTTCTTTTCACATCGGGGTGTGACAGGGATGTCCTCTATCTCCTTTACTATTTTACATCTTCTTTGACCACGTAGTTTGTGACGCTTTCCATGGCCTTACCAAAGGAAATTCCATATCAAGAGAGAACGCGAGGCGTGAGTGAGGGGCCTGGGCAGGCTTTGGGTTAGTTTTAGTAAGAGCAAGGGAGCCGGGATAGAGGAGGGGCAACCATGACAACGAGAACACTTCATAAATGCGATGCATTGAGAGGAAAAGAGACATGCAAGATGGTGGAGGCAAGACCGGAGAGTGGGCTAATATAATTATTTCGCATCATATTCTTCACATAATGGACACATTATGCAGACCACATTTAGACATTTCGATTTAAAGCTTTCGTGACTGCAATGATTCATCTTCTTTGGTTCTTTCGGTAAAGTCACGTAGAATGAGAATAAAATAATAAATTGATAGACAATGTAGGAACAATCAGGGGCGGAGTTACAGGGGTGGCTGGGGGGGGGGCTTAGCCTCCCTGAAATTTTGGGAAAGTCGGTAATCGGGATAACCGGATATCCGGCTGCTGCAAAATGCTGGCTGCCACCTTGTGCTGCCCTGCAGGCTGCTTGAGCGGCAGCCTTTCGAACTTAACGAATTTACTACCCACATCAGCGGCTCCGACTTATTAATAAACTCCGCGTTCAAATCCAATAAAATTTGTTTTATACATTTGTGGCGCCCATTGGAAAACATAAACACTGGATATCTCAGAATATTTAAGTCAGCCCCCCCCCCCCATGTCAAAATCCTGGCTCCGCTCCTGGGAACAATGAAAGAGGCCATGAGGTGTCCACCATCTTAGGGCGATTGATATCTTGAGAGAGGGGAGGAAATTGTAGGAGAGGAGAGGCCGCCTTAGGAGATGAGAGGCGATCTGTTGTGGGAGGAGGATAGGTTCTCAAGATGAGGATGGGAACGTTGCTGCTCCCACACTCACCAAAAAATTCCTGAAAACAAGCAAAGTTGTCAGAAGAATACAGGAGACCTGCGTAGAGAAATTGACAACTGTGGAGGCGCTGGTTCACTTTTTTGAGAGCGCAGCTGCTGACTTTGGTGGATACTCTGAGACCCAGCGCCTCGTGGTCAATCTTGCACTTCCCTGAACCTGCCTGACGAGTCTCAACCGAGATTATTCTTGCGTGTGGCAGTATTTTCAAGAGCTAAATGACAATTTTGATATATGCTCGCGAAAATAGGGCTTCAGGAGATAATTTGTGTAGTTTTGCTAATCCTCCTTTGAAGGAGCTCAGACTACACAGGTTTACGATATAGTCCATAGTTTGGCTTCACCTAGCTGATGGTATAAGGGTAACAAAAACATGTCACTGGTGGGCTTCAGGAGAAGGCTACTGTCTCCCATCCTCTGTCGAGATTTATCTGCCAACACAGGATTGCTCCACCTTTCAACCACCAAGTGTTGTCTTATCAAATACAATGCACATCACCTTGCTTCGTACAGTGCTGAGCGTAGGATTTAAAAGGATAGAGACACAGAACTATTATCCACCGTGATATGTGAAACCAATATTATGGATCCAATTGTTCGTGCGGTTATCCATGATTCTACTCTTCTTATGCGCGGAGTGAAACATGTATGGTTAACCCCATGGATAATAGGATAGTTTTGCCCACAATGCCTCTTATCCAAAGGAAAAACGTGCGTGCTTTTTTACATTTGGACAAAAGCAACGGAGACTCTTTACAACTTGTACTCTTGTTTTTTTACATTTAGACAGTGCCAATTCATAACGGGAGGTGTAAAATAAATCAATATAAAACCAAGCTGTACCTGGACTCTGCCCTATGTCCATCGGTGGCTGTTTGGTTTGTCTGCACTCATGGATTCTCTTTTAGCATTTTAGAGGTGATCGTCCCCAAATCTCCAACCCTCCGCTCACATATAAGTATATTTGATTGATTTCGGGGTATTTGTGAATTGTTTACGATATACACACTTGTGAAATTAAAGCATGTGCACTGGATTCGACGATCGGAAGTCAGCCATTGCACGGAATCTTTACCATATTTATTTGTATGCTATGCCCGTCATTATTCCATTTGCCTTGTTAATTATGTAGTATATATATACACGAAAAGCCCTGTCGTCAGTGTTAACATCAACATTTCTTTAACATAGGCTATGGCTGAGAGCATGTGTAGGTTGTGCAGTGAGATATTAACTATCTTGCTTGGTATACAGAAGGTCGTGGGTTCGATCCTGACCCTGATGCCTGTATATTTAGAGTTTGCATGTCTCTCTCCCTGTGGTCACGTGTATTTTTCTCTGGTTCCTCTGGGTTTTCTCTCCACATTTAGAAATGTGCGTTTAGAGTATTTGTCTGCTCTAAATTTCTACAAGATAAGCCATTTCGTTGAGCTGTCATTTGTGGCCAGGTTGCTTCTGAAAAAAGAGCTATATATCTCTCTGGGCCTTACCTCATAAAATTAAAATGTTTTAGTTTAGTTAAAAGTATGATCCAAGATATGTATAGCAGAAAATATACATGCTTAAAAATAAATACTTGTGAGATCGAATGAGTAAATATGCAAATTACGATTATAACTGTCACGTGTTCGAGGCTAAACAATGATCTCGTCAGCAATAGGCTGAGGCTTTTTTTATCTTATCTGAAAACGAAGTTGACGGTTAGGTTTACAACTATATAAGCATGGCACGCTTTCAAGCCGTCTAAAAAGCATAGGGCAGTTGGTTTGAACACTGCTTCTGGAATAAAACAGAAAATACAGCACAAGTTCTGCAGGCTTTAGGATAATTAAAAACGAAGTATTTTTTTTTCCTTTACAATATTTAAGTTATTTTTTTTTGCGAGATGGGCTGCCGAACGCTGACGGTTTTCATCAGTGGCCTTTTGGTCTTGGCTGCATCAGGTAAGTCCCAGAGTCGGGAAAATCGAATAGCAAATTAAACCAGGGACTGTATGCATCCCAGTCAACAGCGTTGGTCGCAAATAGGACTGTATATGGAATTCATAATGTAATTTCATAATACTAGTAGCATGACTAATATAACACTGTTTTATTCGCAGTACACAGTTTATAGTAGTTTAAACAAACGTCAAATAGTTTTTTTCCCTTTTAACATACAGCATAAAACACAAGGAAACTCAGTACGACTGGCTTAGTACTGTAGCTGGCCATAAAAATCACATGTACATGAAGCAAATGTGTAAAAGATTTGTCTACTTTTAATATTTTACGTGATGTTAAGCACTTCTGTATATGTTACATTTAAAACTATTGTAAATGCAGGTAAAGATTGGACACAAACGGCATGGTCTTCTGTGTCAGAGTGGATATATCATGGATTTCATATGGATTGTTGGATGTTCAATAATACTTATTCGAGCGTGTTCCAAGTTGGATCTTGGCTGTTGCAATCAACAGTAGTGTATGGCAATGTTATTGACGAATACATTGAGTTTTTTTAAATTGTTATTCGTGCTTTTGCACCACTACTGACGCAGTATCGCGAAACATTTTGTTCATGCTTATCGGCATATTGTGTTTCCATTATTTAGCACAGTATTTAAAAAGCAGTTTAACACGTAGGCTTTCGTGACCAATATTCAGAATAAATATTTTTTGGGTTCGAGCGCGTAAGTATAGATGTGTTGTTAACCCGCCACCACCCGACACAGCCAACCAGTAAGGTTTGTCATGTGAATAAAACGTGTCAATTAGTTATTACTTCAGCACACCGGTGTGTTGAAGAGTAAACCCATAACATTTACAATTTTACTACGACGTTTGGCTGGTCATTACAACCAGCTTCATCAGGCGATATGCCAGAACTGTGAAGAAGTCTTCCTGTTTTGGTCTTAAATAGAGAAAAGGTGATGTCATCACTGTGAGCCTATCAGGTGCAAAGACCAGAGGGGGATTCATGTTATCAGAATCAGAATATTTATTTATACTGGAGAAATCCGATTAGCTATAAAGCTATTTTTTACATGTCCAATAGGGGTGGGTAAGAACGTTACAAAAGCAAACAATACAATAACACGATAGTAGTCATTTAAGTTACAGCATTAACAAAGTATTATGTTAATCTGAGAATATGTAGTACTTGTTAATGGTTCGGTTATTTCAAAAGCACCCCTACCCTGCTCTCATTTAACCGTAATGATCTTGATCTGCCTTCACAAACTGCCCTAGGGATACACATTCTTACGTGTTTTCCAGGTGTAGCACTCTAACAATTGTATTCTCTTCCTTAGTTGTACATTTATTTTGTTTTGATCGCATTTATGGTCATCCAAACTTTACAGCCGTCTTCATTAAGTTCTTCAATAATTTCCTTGAGTTAAATTCCATTGGTTGGTATGACTGTTATCAGCAAATCTCAGGTGGCTCGTATTTGATCGATTTACGTTTCTGCCTTATTATTTCGAATAACATTTTAATCAAACTTCTATCGCTGTGAATAACTTTGGTGAACATAATGATACAATAGCGGGCAAAAAAAATGAATAGTCCGTTGAAAGTGTGGGGGAAAGATTAAAAAGAGAACAGTTTATCTGAAACCAAGAAAGATATGTTGACGAGGAGGAGAGATATGATTAAAATAGATAGAGTCTCAACAATAGTTTTTTATACAGAACAATATAGACCGCTATAGACTGATTAGGACATTATTAATATCTCATAGCAAGCAATGGGAGCATGAAATAAAAAAATAGGTTAATAACTAGCAATTCACAAACGTCAGAGCTTAGGGTGAAAGATAGAATGATAATAAAAGTGACTGGAAGTTAAAATGTATTTATACATTTATTTAATTATTCACATAAAAAAAGATTCCAGGAATCGCCATTTTTCACGTGAAAATTAAGTTCAAAATGTCACACCTGAAAAAGAAAACTCTCCCCTTAACAAAATGAAACAATTGGAGCAAATTCGAGAACTGGTTGACAAAATGTTTACACGATTGCACATGAACGAAATAGCTCAATACTTTATCATTTTATTTTAAAAAGGTGATACATTTTACTTGACATACAGACTTATAGGATGCATATGAATAATTCATGAACATCATCGGGTACCGAATTTGAGACCAACCATCTACACGAGCAAGCCTGGTTAAGAAAAGGTTTCACTATCATCAGACACGTACATAATATTAATCAGATTTTGGAAAAAACTAACAAATGTCAAAATATCATTGGACCTACCTTTCATAGACTATCAAAACGCATATTACTCCATGGAAATTGATGCAGTCATCTGAGGTCTCACAAACCAAGGCCTCCTCACCAGCGGCTTTTGGATAGCCATTGAACAAAGACGGTCACTGCATCGCGCGCTTTCAGATGCGCTTCTGTGGCTGTCTTGGAACGCTCTTCCTTCCAATATTAGGAAGCCACTGTAGCTATGCATTTTAAAAAATCTAGATTGAAAACTCATTTCTTGAGAACTGGTGTTTAGTTTGTTGTCTTTCTCCTGCACCTCCGATTAGCATGGTTGCCTACGTATGGTGCGAAATAAAAACGAATTTAAAAATAAGAAAACTAAATTACTAAATTGGAACTACACTCAGCTATTATGAATAAAGTAACAAACTAATTATAGTATAAGGGAAGCTAGATACCAACTTTTACCCAAGTTATTTGAATCAAAATTCGAAAATGTGTGATAATATGCCATATTTTATCAATATATTGTCATATTACTACAGAAATTAGAAAAAAAACACCTATTTAATTATATATTTCTGGACATTGTAACTACTCGTGGAAAATACATTCTAAAGTTTAATAAAATAATCATGTCGGTTTGCTAAGTTACTACAGTGCAGTAGCTACTTAAAACAATACAATACATTTATTGCAACGATTAAATGAAACTCAAAAAAAATCCCTTTGATGCGGTGAAGTTGTCCTGTCCCCTTAGTAGAAAAACACCCCCAAAGCATAATATTTCCACCTTCATGTTTGACGGTGGGGATGGTGTTCTTGGGGTCATAGGCACCATTCCTCCTCCTCTAAACACGGCGAGTTGAGTTGATGCCAAAGAGCTCCATTTTGGTCTCATCTGACCACAACACTTTCACCCAGTTGTCCTCTGAATTATTCAGATGTTCATTGGCAAACTTCAGACGGGCATGTAAATGTGCTTTCTTGAGCAGGAGGACCTTGTGGGCGCTGCAGGATTTCAGTTCTTCACGGCATAGTGTGTTACCAATTGTTTTCTTGGTGACTATGGTCCCAGCTGCCTTGAGATCATTGACAAGATCCTCCCGTGTAGTTCTGGGCTGATTCCTCACCGTTCTCATGATCATTGCAACTCCACGAAGTGAGATCTTGCATGGAGCCCCAGGCCGAGGGAGATTGACAGTTCTTTTGTGTTTCTTCCATTTGCGAATAATCACACCAACTGTTGTCATCTTCTCACCAAGCTGCTTGGCAATGGTCTTGTAGCCAATTCCAGCCATGTGTAGGTCTACAATCTTGTCCCTGACATCCTTGGAGAGCTCTTTGGTCTTGGCCATGGTGGAGAGTTTGGAATCTGATTGATTGATTGCTCCTGTGGACAGGTGCCTTTTATACAGGTAACAAGCTGAGATTAGGAGCACTCCCTTTAAGAGTGTGCTTCTAATCTCAGCTCGTTACCTGTATAAAAGACACCTGGGAGCCAGAAATCTTTCTGATTGAGAGGGGGTCAAATACTTATTTCACTCATTCAAATGCAAGTCAATTTATAACATTTTTGACATGCGTTTTTATGGATTTTTTTGTTGTTATTCTGTCTCTCACTGTTCAAATAAACCTACCATTAAAATTATAGACTGATAATTTATTTGTCAGTGGGCAAACGTACAAAATCAGCAGGGGATCAAATACTTTTTTCCCTCACTGTATTCCACCAGGTGCCTCCACATCAACTATTCCACCAAGCGCCTCCACAACAATTATTCGACCAGGCGCCTCGACATCAACTATTCCACCAGGCGCCTCCACAGCAACTATTCCACCAGGCGCCTCCACAACAACTATCCCATCAGGTGCCTCCACAACAACTATTCCACCAGGCGCCTCGACATCAACTATTCCACCAGGCACCTCCACAACAACTATTCCACCAGGTGCCTCCACATCAACTATTCCACCAGGCACCTCCACAACAACTATTCCACCAGGTGCCTCCACAACAACTATTCCACCAGGTGCCTCCACAACAACTATCCCATCAGGTGCCTCCACAACAACTATTCCACCAGGCGCCTCGACATCAACTATTCCACCAGGCGCCTCGACATCAACTATTCCATCAGGTGCCTCCACAACAACTATTCCACCAGGTGCCTCCACATCAACTATTCCACCAGGCGCCTCCACAACAACTATTCCACCAGGCGCCTCCACAACAACTATTCCACCAGGCGCCTCCACAACAACTATTCCACCAGGCGCCTCCACAACAACTATTCCACCAGGCGCCTCCACAACAACTATTCCACCAGGCGCCTCCACAACAACTATTCCACCAGGCGCCTCCACAACAACTATTGCACCAGGTGCCTCGACATCAACTATTCCACCAGGCGCCTCGACATCAACTATTCCACCAGGCGCCTCCACATCAACTATTCCACCAGGCGCCTCCACAACAACTATTCCACCAGGTGCCTCCACAACAACTATTCCACCAGGTGCCTCCACAACAACTATTCCACCAGGTGCCTCCACAACAACTATTCCACCAGGCACCTCCACAACAACTATTCCACCAGGTGCCTCCACAACAACTATTCCACCAGGTGCCTCCACAACAACTATTCCACCAGGCGCCTCCACAACAACTATTCCACCAGGCGCCTCCACAACAACTATTCCACCAGGCGCCTCCACATCAACTATTCCACCAGGCACCACCACAACAACTATTCCACCAGGTGCCTCCACATCAACTATTCCACCAGGCGCCTCCACAACAACTATTCCACCAGGTGCCTCCACAACAACTATTCCACCAGGTGCCTCCACAACAACTATTCCACCAGGTGCCTCGACATCAACTATTCCACCAGGTGCCTCGACATCAACTATTCCACCAGGTGCCTCGACATCAACTATTCCACCAGGTGCCTCCACAACAACTATTCCACCAGGCGCCTCCACAACAACTATTCCACCAGGCGCCTCCACAACAACTATTCCACCAGGTGCCTCCACAACAACTATTCTACCAGGCGCCTCCACAACAACTATTCCACCAGGTGCCTCCACAACAACTATTCCACCAGGCGCCTCCACAACAACTATTCCACCAGGCGCCTCCCCAACTATTCCACCAGGTGCCTCCACAACAACTAAACCACCAGGTATGTCCAAGACGACAGCTCCTGGATCAACTACACCAGATAGGGCATCATCCATCACATCATTGCTACAAGCAAGTCAAGAACTGCATCTACCACATCAAAAACAACATCTGCACATGTATCTGCACCAACCACAGCTGGCAAATCACTCATGTCATGCTGGATCACCAACAACTAATCCACCAGTCACCTCCACAACATATTGTAACACAATACCGTAGAAACTTCAAAAGGAAATGTCGTTTTCCACGTACAATAATGCATTCATAAAAAGTACAGAACTCCTCTTATCCACGGTGATGTAGGATACTAATATCGCGGATCCTATTATCCGCAGGATTATTTGCAAATTATTCTGCACTTGTCCACGGGAAGAGAATTGTGTGTAATAGCGGATAGTTGCATTAGTTTGCAACTCAACTCCTATGATCTGAAAAAAGAATGCATAATGACAATATTTTTAGATAATCACTTTTACAGTAATAGGAAAAATAGTGTGGCTGATTATAGTTTTCATGGACCCAATGGCTCCTGTGGATAATAGGGGTTGTGGTTCTATGGACACACATGAAGTTGCATACACAAATTGCAATGAATTTACTGGACAGTATAATGTAAAGTACGTGCATACAAATAAAACTACTTTTTTTGTTTCATATGGAAGTTGATCCATGCAAAGTCCAGCCTCCACCATGCCCTTCATTGGCCAAGTGCTTTAGCAACAATGATTCGTTCCGATGCGAATGCCCTATAGGATATTACGACGACAAAACTTCCAAGGCATGCGTTGTCGGTAAGATTTTGTTGTCAATGCTTCATCAACATCACATCGCCAACACATCATTGCCTTGACATTAAAGTATTCTTTATTTAAGCAAAGTCAATGTCTCTCTGTTCAAATGTGCAACTTCGTTGGTAGCCATCAGGCAGTGGTGGAAATTCCACATTCCTTTGGCAGGTGCTAGTCTCTGCATATGGCAACCACTAATGATTTCCAACGCTTGTACTTTTGTAAATGATACCAGATGCATGATGGGTTAGTTCGACACCTGGCAGGATTTGAATTCACAACCTTCCCATTGCAGTACAGTATTTCGAATGTGGTTTTATGTTTCGGAATTGTGTTTAAATTGTACTTCCATGACCTAACATTGTGTTCACCACACACCACAGCAAAGACATATGGTTCGAGTTTACACATTTCGAAACCATTCACTGATCAAATGAAGGACCCAACTTCACAAGACTTCAAAACAATTTCCATACCCATTTTAAATATGGTAAGTAACGCAGGCTTTGTCTTCTCATTGAGTTTTTTCTTTAAAATTACTTATTGTACAGAAAATGAATTTCATTTCCATGAGACTTGTATGCAAAATTAAATACATAAGTTACTTAAAAAGCACGTCAAAAACTATGGTAATATCGTGTCTGCAGAGAGGTGTACATGTTTTGCACACAGACTTCTGGTGTACATCGGCTCAAAAAAGTCGCCTTATCCCGAAACTGCCAAATAAAAAATGACACAATCTCGGTGATGGTTTGTTGTTGTTGTTGTTAACTGGTAGCCAGTGCAGAATATGCAACAACAACAACAAATGGTGGCGTCATCTTGGAATGCAAAGCAAGCTCTCTTGCGTTTTTTTGCATATATGTACACTGCAGGCTGCTATTTATATTTCCTTATAAATTGTGTTAACAACACAGAGAGACAATATCAGCTTCCTAAATTATTAGTGATGTAGGTGTGTTGTGTTACACATTCGTTAAATGAATCCTGTAAAATGCAGCACTTCAATTTATAGTTTATACAAAATTTAAGCCAGCTTGTGACGAGTCAGAGCAATTGCAATGTTCATTTTAAAGTCAATAATTAGAAAATAACCTGAAGTGACAACATACAGTACTTATCTGGTAAATTTTATTACAAAATGTCGAGGTTTTTAAATCGATACTGTACCTATTTCTACTACAGCTCAATTTAACTTTTGGAGAGCGTCAAGATTATAAAGGATCTGCAGTCATCAAACTAAGGTGAGTGATCACATTGTACCAGTCACACTACAAAGACAAAGATCCCCCGTGCAGCCTTAAACTGTTAGGGGGGGGGGCAAGTGCTGTTAGCGAGCGGCACCTCTGAAGGCCACTCTGGCACTTTGGCACACGAAGGGCGGTGGGTGGCCAACGCCACGCCCGGCCGCCTTTGTCTCCCCCAGTGGCGATGTTTACTACACACCGCACCGGGCACTCATTCGAGGCCGATTCGACCCAGGGGAGGGCCCAGAACCGGTTCGGATAATCGCTATCGCTGGCGTTGGCCGTGAGCGGGAAATCGAACTTGGGTCTCTGCCCGGTTCGTAGCGCAGCAGCGCGCTAACCACTGCGCCACCGCTCCCCAAAAAAACAACAACAACAACACCACCTCGTGCTTGTTCCATTCAATCTTCACGAGCAACATCAAGTCGTCTTAAGTTCTCTAAACTAACACTGTCGTCTCTAAACGTGTTCTCCACAGAAATGGCAGCGTCTTTGCAGAGGTTGTGAACATGTTTGATACAGATTCTGTCGTAACAAAAGATAATGTTTCATCAGCAGTCAAGGAAATGATTAGGTCATGTACAGGACAAGAAAGTATATGTGGAAATTTGGACATTTCGTCGGCAAGTAAGTGACCGATTGCTTATCCTCTATAAGACCTTTTTTAAGCACAGTAAACATCTTCTTTGGTTCTTTCGGTAAAGTCACGTAGAATGAGAATAAAATAATAAATTAATAAAATAACAATTAAATTCTCACGACGTTTCGGCCACAACACAAGTGGCTTTCTTCAGGTGAAAGGAACAGACCTGTCGGGACGACAGAGCTTCAATGAACGTTAAGATTCGTAGCGTCTTTTAAGCTGGTTTAGAGAAGTGAGGCAGTAAACATGCCATACAATAATAAGAAAATATAAATGTGCAGGAGTGTATAATGTTTGATTGGCCTTAATGTTTGATATGATCACAACCTGAATAGTGTACAGTACACAACCAGTTGTCCGTGACACAATTATCCGTGAATTAGTTTATATCGCAGTTGGCAAAACCCGATTCTCTCTTCCAAACATCCGGGGAGTGTGGCCATCCAAATATTCGGGGTCCAGACCACAGATAAATGGACTTATTGTCAAATTCTTACAAACTAGCTTTTTTGCCCGTCCAAGGACGGGTGTGTATTGCAGTAAATCTGAAATATTCAATAGAGAATTTGTTCAGCTCATGATTATTAAAGCGGTGGGGGGGGGTTGTCCCATGTGGAGTGACGTCACCCGCTAATGGTTATTGTGGAAGGGTGCGGCATGTGGAGTGACGTCACCCGCTCATGGTTGTGGAGGGGTGCGGAATGTGGAGTGACGTCACCCCCTCATGGTTATTGTGGAGGGGTGCGGCATGTGGAGTGACGTCACCCGCTAATGGTTATTGTGGAGGGGTGCGGCATGTGGAGTGACGTCACCCGCTAATGGTGACGTCACCCGCTAATGGTTATTGTGGAGGGGTGCGGCATGTGGAGCGACGTCACCCCCTCATGGTTATTGTGGAGGGGTGCGGCATGTAGAGTGACGTCATCTCCTCATGGTTGTTGTGGAGGGGTGCGGCATGTGGAGTGACGTTACCCGCTCATGATTATTAATGAGGGGAGGGGTGCGGCATGTGGAGTGCGCGACCTTTTTGTGCGTTCGTGTAAATTTCCACGCGTGCATGAATATTAATGAAGGGCGGGTGGGGCTATTTTGCAGTGACGTCACGCACGGACGTAGCACTGTGCTGCGTAGATTTATTTTTACGTCACTTTCTGTAAAGAAACGTCATATTTTGAAGCGATTTTGTGTAATAAATTATTTAATTCAGCTCGACCTTCCTCTGCGTTCGTGTAAAAATCCACCCACTCATGAATATTAATGACAGGGGGTGGGCCTCGTGGAGTGACGTCACGCGGGGGGGGGGGTGGGCCTCATGTGGAGTGACGTCACGGGCGGGACGGACAGACTTTTCTGGATGATTATTTTAGGTAATTGCCTGGGTTTATCTGCCCCTGGGGACCAGCTCCTGATACCGCCAGATCAAGTATGGGGTGCAAATGCCAATGCAGCGCTTTCTGCGCTACGTTGTTGAGATTCTCGTCCTTCAGGCTCTCCAAACACTGATGGCAAGCAGCGCTCCTTTTCCCATACTTATCCCTAGGAAGAAATGTGTACAATTGCAGCAGCAGCATCCTCACGACTACAGAACACTAACGTTGTACTGCACTGCATTTCTTACGTGAAAAAGAACAGCCACTCGGAAGACATTAATTAAAAACACCGTCACTATAACTGAAGTGCAACTTCTTTTAGATATATGTAAATGTTACTACGTGTTATTGCACTTTCAATATTTGCCATGTGTAATTACTTGCATGTCGCTATACAGGTGCAACGTCCACGTGTGACTTTGATGCGTGCGACTCAACCACATCTGAGTGCGTGGAGATAGATGGTTTTACGCAGTGCAATTGCCTCCCTGGGTTTATACAACAAGAATATGCACGTTTATGCTCAGGTACAGCAACGCCTATTGTGGCTCGCATTACAGTTAAACATTTTTCAAGAAATTGCAATTTTTTTTACCTCGTTATGAAACCTGCAAAAATACTTGTTTTTTTATATTCACAGTTTGCCCCATTCACTCCAAGGAGGAAAATGGAACTTGTGTCAAGTAAGAGTTGGGGAGTTGGGAACCTCTAATCTTTTTTTCTTAAATGAGAAGCTTTACTGTGCTACAGAACTCCTCTTGTCCGTCTTGATATGGCGTACACACATGGTGGATTCTATTACCCATAGGGTTATCCAGAAATGGACTTCACTCGTAAGTATGGAAAAGTCAAATAATCACGGATAACTGGGATAATTTTCTACAGGAATCCACTTAAATCTCGATTTAAAGCTTTCGTGACTGCAAGGATTCATCTTCTTTGGTTCTTTCGGTAAAGTCACGTAGAATGAGAATAAAATAATAAAATAAAACAATACAATTATTTTATTCTCATTCTACGTGACGTTACCGAAAGAACCAAAGAAGAGGAATAAATAATAAAATAAAACAATAAAATTATTTTATTCTCATTCTACGTGACGTTACCGAAAGAACCAAAGAAGAGGAATCCACTTATCCATGGACATTTTGGAAATATTTAATACGCTGTAAATAACGGCAGTTTAAATGACGATTAGAGCCCTGGGAATTGGAGTTTTCATGGACCCTACAGCTTTCATGCATAATAGGAGTTGCGGGTAATAGGGTTGTAGATAATAGGCGTTTTATATGTATATACATTAAGGTTAATTGAAGTTCTATAATTGTATAATATATTCTATAGGACTGTAATATTATTGCAAAATTACAATACATATATTTTTGTACAAAGTACAGTATTTAAAATGTAATAATTGTTTCATAGCAATGGCACTACTCAGTCTGGATTCAAGGTATTTTTTCTTCATTAAAAATATCAAGGCAAAGTGGGCATTGGCCAGTGCTCATTAGTGTCTCTTCCTTGGAAACTCTGACAGATTGGAGAAGATTCTCTTCTCGTTATAACGAAAGCCACTCTCCCCAAATTAGACAAAATTTAACTTTTCGCAAAGTTATACTGATTTTATTGACCCCGAAGGGATGATCAATCGAGAGCAAGCCCAGCCTAGATTGTAATCCCCAGCCTTACAATTGAGTTACAATCATGGACCAGATTTCAATGCAATGCACTGCAATGTAGAGTGTTGTACAGATGCAATTATGTCATACCACGGTAACACAACCATGTACAAAATATTTACGTGAAAACTCAGGAATAACAGATGGACACACGAACACTGATAAAAGGCATACAGGGAATGCACCCTAAAGGTGCATTTCCCAGCTGAGAAATTTGTTGTGCAACCAAATGGCTATGGAAATCTGACAAATTAATTGCCTACGTATATGTGAACACCGTGACATCGTGTCTGTTCGCGTTTAGTCCACTTAAGAAATGCAGTTGCATGCCGCCACGTTGCACAGTTGTGGATGACCAGTTAGCAATTTTAAGTTGTAAATGTAACAAGTTGTTTTGCGTTGCTTAATATTGTGTCTACTCTGCAGGTGTCAGAGTCCGGCCTCTGGATACAACTGCATGAGCTGCCCAGACGGCTACAAAAATGAAAATGGAACATGCAGGATGTAAGCCCCTTTACAACTAGTTTAATTAATTTAATGGACATCATACAATACATTGTTATATTGTTATCGATCTAGTTTGAATACAATAATAATTTACTGTAGTTTTTTATCCAGTATTGTAGCAATGGATCTAGAAAGTTTTTACAATAAATGCAAGCAAATTAGAGTGTTATTATGTACATGAGCTGTGTTAATTTATCATCTGATACTGTATACGTTAGTTTCCAATACAGTCGTGTTAGTATATAAAAGGTGCAGTACAATGCTCATTTTCCACTTTCACAATCATAAGTTTAAACGTAGCTATCGTTTTTACAACTTGGTTGGGTGGGTAACAAACAGCCAACCAATGGTGTGATAGTCATGAACAGGGTGTAACTGTATACTTGTTAAGTTGAAATAATTCTGCTTCAATGTCCCCATCATTATTTCACCGTAAAGAGAGCTGCCAAGTAAAAGATGCTTACTCTGTGTCACAGGTGTCCCTTTGGCTACAATGGAAAAAATTGCGAGGACGGTGAGCAACACACACCTAGAACAACACACACGCATCTAAAACAATATTATAAGCGTAGGAGATTTACGTATTCGGAGAACCCACCAAGTTGTTCTGGTAAATATTATAAATAAAACGAGTTTAAATGTGATATTTGGGATGTTCAGAAGAGCACTGATTAAATGGAAAAGCACATCCCTGGCAACATATTTTGTATTAATCTGTTGTATATCGGAGTATGCCATTTTACATAGTTCTGAACTCGTTTTTAACAGTAGTGTTGGATGATAAGAGGCGTTTGCTAAAGTGAACACAAAAACCTAAGTGTTTAATTTGACCTCATTTACGTAATACATAACATTGTCGTCTGAAGAATGTTTTTATTATAAAAAACGTCACTTTTTCAAATTTTCTTGCTGTGGTTTTCACACCTGATGATGATTGCTCGTGTTGCAGTCGAAACGTCGTGATAATTTTATTGTTTAATATTTTTATTATTTTATTGTTTCCCTTCTACGTGACTTTACCGAAAGAACCAAAACTATGACCAAAGAAGTCACTAATTAAATAAATTGCTTCCATTGCAGCATGGAAAACATCACACAGGACGCTAGGCTGCATTGTTTTCATTTTCCTATGTAACAAGCCTTAAGTTAAAGAGAAGCATGGCAACCCGAGATATGCCCCTGACATTTCTGGCTATTTTACCTGCGACAGGGCACCTGGAACCTTGATGGTACGCTGAACAAAGAGGGTAAAGCACAATGAGTGCTTTGTGTTTTGATGACATTGGCGTGCCCTAACTTGATAACTGGTATCGCATTGTCCACCTGTGTAGGCTCTCTCCTGGCACTGGTGATCGTGGCTGTTTGCTGTGGGGTACTGATACTCGCCTTGGGAATCACATTAATCGTGACGAATATCAGGTGAGACTTGGCTGTGTTTATTCAATTAATTGTGTGCTCTAATTTCTACAATATAACTAACTGCTCAAATACTGTAAAACAAAAATGTAAATGGTGCAGCCCTAAAATTGTTTGAACTTCCTGATACTGGCAGATCGGCCTCTACTAGAGGGATCACTTGAGACAGATACCCCTCTAGAGAATACTTTGGCCTACTCTTCGATGGCGGCCAGATGTTTTGGAAAAGATGGGAGTACCGACACTTTGCTCCACCACATGTGAACTTCCAATCGACTCAGTGTGGTGTACCATTTATACTGCTGAAATACTATGAATGTCCACAAATGTATAAAATGTTTACTATAGAGCCCATGAAAATGTGAATTATTGTACTTGCCTTTGAAAGCTACCTTCAATTAAAAGTGAGTATCTTATTTGTTTTCTTGTGTAGGAAAAGGAAAGGAAAGGGATACAGCGATGATGGAGACGATGCCACACCAACATTTGGATATTTACATATGTAAGTGTTCCACATAAATTATCATTAAAGTCCAGACATATATATTCTTAATACCTACAGATCTGTGTAAATCACAGATCGAAATGCCTGTTTCAAGAGCAGCCTCTTAATTGTGGCCTCATTTGCATAAATTTTAATGCAATGGAAAGCAGTGAAGAGAAAGTCAAGTCCAAGTCAAAATCGTGGTATTCAAATGTCTTCAGTCCCACGAATCATTATAGAAAATATACGTTTGATATGCCATACCTACATTTTAACTATATTACAGTTGGATTTTCCTTCCATGAGGACAGCTTCTTAATTGTATTCTTGTGTGCAGGAAAAAGAAAGCAAAGGTTGAAGATATGGACAGCAATTCACCTTCAGCTCTGTATGACTTATACACGGCGATCCCAAGAGTTACTGCTAAAGTAACGAGCGAGTCCTTCAATCATGCTCAGGTAATATAGCTTCCCTTGTCAATAGTTTGATCACCTTTTCAATAACCTGTATCTGTGGTGTTTGCCTGTTGAGATTACTAATGTCTACCATAATTGTAAAACATTGTTATGAAGGGCAACAGGTAAAGGTGCCACCCTGAAATTACGGTAAGGCCTCGGCATCCGCGAGGTTTAGGTTCTCAAAAATCTGCACGAAAGTATAATTTGCGAATGTATACACTATATTTATTTGGGAGAAAAGGGGTTTAAGTTCCGGTTTTTGACTGAACATATGGGAGAAAATTTAAATGTTTCATAACATTATTCCTGTACTGTACACATAAATAACATTCATAGAAAGTTAATAACACAAATAAAACACAACACAGAAAAAATTCTACCTTCAATTTGGAAGTAAAATTTTACCTTGGATGATCATTATTATGGGGATTGATGATCATACTACTTTGGCAGTCATCAGTGCACTTTCCGCCAAACTTTCCCTAATTGCCTCTTCGATTTTCTTTATACATCTGACTGTTGACTTGTTCATCATGTAATAGCGGCCAACAGTTGACGCACTATCACCACGACCAAGTTTCTCCAACAACTCTACTTTTTGAGCTAAACTCATCACTCTGTTCTGCCTTTTACTCTTGCTCTCACTTTCTCCACTCACTTGATGCTTAGACCCCCCCCCAAAAATACCACAAATAAGGCAAAAATGGTACAAAATAATACAAAAGGCAACGGCACTTGAAGAGTAAAAGCTTTAGTATGTAGATGGCGGCACACGGGCACAATCCATTACTGGTACTGCGCAAGTCTTGCACCCCTTCCCATGATCCAATGTTGCCAAATCGCGAATAGTTGAAGGAAAATTACGAACGTTAAACCATAAATACTGCTGGCTGGATAGAAGCGCGGGAAATTTAACAAACGTTATCATTTTGATTTAAAGCTTTCGTGACTGCAGGGATTCATATTCTTGGTTCTTTCGGTAAAGTCATGTAGAAGGGAAACAATAAAATAATAAAAATATATCTTTTATTATTATTTTATTATATGAAAATTTATCATTGTTCAACTGCCACACTGGGAGATTGCACTGGAGACCTCTCTGGATCTGCGAGTTCAGCGTGCAAGCTTTTATACCACAGCAACACATTTACCTGGTATTAAATGTAATTTCCATGTTATTATTGATCATGGCGGTCACCTGCAAAACAATTCTATTTGCCTAACTTAATTAAAAATAACACTCTGACCTGCCTCACAGGCCTCTGTAAAAGACTAGCTTTATATTAGGGTCTTTGTCAAATATGTTTGGTGTTGCAGAAATTAATTCAGATACCATATTTCAACGTATAAAGTAAATTGTGTTTCTTTTGCAGAATTCATCTCGGTATGAACCTGAAGACGATGACTCTGACAACAAAGCAAGTTCTACTGGACACACAAATGTGGCTGCTAATAATGCTCATGACACCTACTATTAGCCTAAGGTGCTGTGTAATCAGTAGTTTTCATGGCTTTCAATTATTACATGAAAATTACGAGTAAAAGGACCTCCATCTAAGTACAGTAACACCCCGATTTACGCCCTCCTGCTTTACGTACTTGTTATAATGTACTCAACTTATTGATACCCAATATCATTTTACGTACTGTGTACCTCGCGATAACATACTCGAGATTTACTAACTCAAGCATTTAGCCCCGAATTGTTTAGGTGCCAGATGGCACCCAAGTGTTAGCGTCTCTGACTGCTGGAGTATATTTCATGTGTACTCAATTAATATTTTTTCCCCACATACCGTATTTATGGCGACTATTTCTATACTAGCATTTTTGCCCATCCAAGGACGGGTGTATATTGCAGTAAATCTGAAATATTCAATAGAAAAATTGCTCAGCTCATGATTATTAATGAGGAGGGTTGTCCCATGTGGAGTGCGCGACCTTCTTGTGCGTGAGTGTAAATTTCCACGTGGGCATGAATATTAATTCAGGGGGGGGCTCTTTTGCAGTGACGTCACACACGGTAGTAGCACTGTGCTGCGTAGATTTATTTTTTACCGTCACTTTTTGTAAAAAAAAAAGTAATGTTTGAAGTCACTGCGTAATAAATTATTTAATTCGGCTCGACCTTCCTCTGCGTTAGTGTAAAAATCCACCACGCATGAATATTAATGAGGGGGGGTGGGCCTCATGTTGAGTAATAATACATGTAATATAAAAGACAAGGTAAAATATCTTCAAATATCAATAATATACACTTAATTTTCAGGCAATGGTTGTATGCGCAATAGGTTACTGGGCATCCTTTGTTTAGGAACTGAGGCCTCTGTTTAGGTACTGTACCACGTTACGACAAACCAAAAATGCTTAGATATAAGTACTTTCGATTTACATTCTGGCTTTCAGGAATACATCCTGAGCGTTTACCTGGGTATGTCTGTACTTGGATGTTACATGGATCACAGCAGACACTACATAAATGTAGAAATTCATTATAACACCATTGGAACCTCCTTTGCCAGTAGCAAAATATGATAATTGTTTTTTTACCCTTTTATCTGGCAACAAAACTGACACCTTTTTTACATGTTTGCATTGACCACAATACCTGCGGTCGGAATGCAAACAAAAACATAACTCTGATAATGTATGCACTGTCCTTGAAATTAATTGGTCCACATCCGAGACAGCTTTCCTTAGAGCCTAGTCTCACATGGTGTTGGACCAGATGACGCCAAAAGGCGATGACGCCAAATATAATTTATAGTAGGAATGAGATTACTTTATTGGAGCCGAATGGAATAATAATTCTGGATTCCGATTTGTCCATTCATAATTTAGTGTTGCAGAAAATTAAGTTAATCAGAATTTCTCAAAATCTATTCTTCTTGTCACCCATTTACAACTTTTCATGTTCACCTATATCGCTTACGAATAAAGTTGTTGCTATATGTCGCATGTATGTTGATTTTAAAAAGCATTGATTTACTGTTCAAATGAGCACATTGATTTACTGTTCAAATGAGCACTGAGGCTGTGCTTATCTGCATTTTAAAGCCTTGAATCATCAATTACACCTATGTTAGGGGTCAGTCTATCCATAAGACAACCACTGTTGACTATCCCACGAATAGGTACTATTATTGTACCAGGTTTTTAACTTGCTTCCTTCAGATTGTGAGCCCCTCGCTTTACCACTGAACCACCAGGATTGGTAAAAATTAACCCTGATGCTTGGTAAACATAAAATAATGTACGAGGGTCGCCCAGAAAGTAATGCCCCACTAGCAAGGAATACATGCCCTCGTTTCTCGATGGCGTAGAACCATTGAGGTGGAAGGGGATCATGTGGAAAAGTAATGTGCATGTAATTAATAAATCTGCAAATTCTATGGGTAGTTTTCACTTTTCAATACATTTTGGTTGAAAAAAAGAAAGTGGGGCATTACCTTTTTGGGCGACCCTCATACTGTGAAGTATGGGAGTATAAGGAATTAAGTTTTGAGAACATCTGTAGATAGCTAATAAAATACCAGAATACGTTTATAATTTGATGATTCCAAGCACGAAAACACACAGCATCATGATACCTCTGGGACCACCAGATGATAGTGCTGGTAACAAGCTCTATAAAGTGTAATATTGCAGAGAAACGTAAACAATTGGTGTCTATTATTGAAAAGCTCATAGTCAGTGTAGTACTCTATTGGACATTGAATGCACATGACTATACACATTTTATGAATCACTGGCATGTGTAAGAATAAATGCAAGTGATAGTATTTTTTTTCATAATTTTGAACAAATGTATAATTTCTAAGTAATCTCCATTGTGCATGTTAATTTCTAAAATTCTGACATCAAGGAAAGAGAAGGAAAATGACTAAAAGCTACAAAACAATATACAATATACTCGATTATCCGCGTGTCGTTTATCCAATTTGCGGATTAACCGCGCACCTGAGAGTTTGACATGAATTAATAACTCATGGATTTCCCCTTAAGCCCGAATTAATAATCTAAAAACAGTTATGCACTGTTATTTTTGGAAATGTTTATTAAAAGTCACGTGCTTAAACTGATATATGTGCTCCGATTAATCCGAATTCCACGTGATCGCCCCTACAGTACAGTAGTTGCATATCTTTACAACAGTGGGCGGAGTTTGATTAATATTAATTGGTGTGGCTCTGCTATCTTCCACTGATTGGGCAGTCTTCTGTGGGGGGAGCAGGAGTATCATCAATGAACACGCACATCTATCGGTCGATCGTTCGTATTAATTCAAATTCAAAAGAGTAACGATCCAAATCGTCAGCTGTGCTTCATTTTGAGTGATTTATCCAATCATTTTGTGAGTTTTAATAAACAAAGCTGTGCTGTGGACTTACGTAATAAAACCAAGTCAATACATTATTTACTGCAAATGTTTGTTTTGTTAACCCAAAAAATGTTGTACTTAAATATAATTATACCTAAATTAGTTGTGTTTGGCAAAGAGATCCGCAGAAAATTGATATGTTTGGATTATCCCCGATTTTTTATTATCCGCGACCGTCCTCCCCATCATTAGCGCAGATAATCAAGTTTACTTTATTACGATTTACATGATGAATAACCCGTTTTTTCGAGTCACTGGTGGGTGATGACCTGCTTACGCCATGCAGGTCATGGGGGTCATTTGACCATAGTCTGTTCTCCGATAACGCGGTAGTTGATTAAAGCATACGCATCTCACGATAACACGTGAGATGTGTATGCAGACTGAACAAAGACTGAGGCGCATGAGTAGCATCCAGAAGCATCCAGCAGCATACCGCCTTTTATGTTACGTTGAATCAGCCGTACAATCGCGTATTCCTACTCGCGCAAAGTAGCTCTGTTCACTCATTCGTGTTATATCCAATTCGCATTCGCGTTATGAAAAGTGTTGCCTAATAAAAAAAATCGCGTTATATCCAATATTTCGTTATGAAAACACCACACATTGTAGAACAGACTGTACTTCACCATGGTGTGTGCAAGTTTGTGAGGGCGAGAAGGACACGTGGGAGCATGAATGACTGCTGCTACTTAACCCAAAACCACATAGCATAGCCACATATCGAATACGGTAATACAGTATGCGAAACGTGCTTCAACTAGTGCAACATGGTTACTATATGTAACTGCCAAATTGGATATATAAAGTGTATTGACTTACGTGTTGTAAATTAATTCATTAAAAAAAATGTAAAGTAATGCCTTGTAGATGTTTTTCAAAAGCCTGAATGGTATCGATGACTTCGGTCGCCAACCTCGACGTTTCGGTGGAACGCTCTCGTACCCTATTGGCTAGCTTGGTCGAGCTGTCACGGCATCCACATTTTAATGCGAGCTTCGACTCGCGATTGGCTGCCGGCGAGCGTACGCCGGAATGCTGGGTCGTGATTGGTGCAACGATTTGGGTAGCTTGCGTTGGATTAGCTTCAGGTTCCAGCAAGCGGGGGGGTGGGGGTTGTTCACTCTTGAGTGGTTCCTCGATGAACGATATTAATTGGTTCCCCAAAAACCATCGTTAATTGAAATTGTCGTGAATGTTCATAGGAAATACATTTTAAAGGCTTGATCTGTTCCTAGAGCATCGGAAGTTGACTTTTTCACCTTAAAAATATCGTTTATAATATTTAAACACGCATTTTTTTAAAATAAACGTTAAAATAACATATGAAAGCATTCATATTAATACAAACATGGATAAATAATTAATAAAGAGCATAAAAGGTGCATAAATAGAGCATAAAAAATGCTTACATTAGGCTAAGAAGATGGATGGCTTAAGGGGTTGATGGAGTTGGGGTAGGAGAAAAAATGTTCCTTACTTTCTTGGCTTCACATTAATTTTAGGGCCCATTGTTATTGCTCTTATATAACTTTTAAGTCAATAAAACATTTAAGTATTAAAGAAGGCTGTATCCATAAGCGGCGCACATCAAACATTGATAATTAATCTAGTTTCTCTCAAAACGCTCATTAAAGGGCGTCGCTGATTGGCTGAGGTCTGCTGAGTCCCCTTAGGAGCGCTCGTTAATAGAAACAATGGGACCCTATGGGAGATGGATCGTTAATCAAAATATCTTTGATCGATGGCATCATAAACCGAGAAACCCACTGTATAGGACAGACATGGGCAAAGTACGGCCCCCGGGCCGTATACGGCCCGTTGGGCTTTTTAATCCGGCCCGCCGAACTTGTCCAAATATTATTATTAAATTAAATTGTATCTTTCTCCTGTAATGCCCCCATTTCCCCATTAGATGGCGCACTTTGACCGGCCCCTCTGTCAAATTTTAGAACCCATTGTGGCCCGCGAGTCAAAAAATTTGCCCACCCCTGGTATAAGGGCTTGAGGACGAAATATATGGGGCTCACTCGGCACGGTACTCGCTATATAATGTGTTGTCGGAAATTAACTGCCCCCAGCTAACTACGTGGTGAAAAAATAATTTTAATCTGCAAAAAGCGAATCACACCAATTTACGTGTAAAAAAAACGTTCCATTGGTAATATCTGAACCAGTCCTGGTTTCCATGAGTACCTGATAAGCTGTGTAAACATTGTCACTTGGGAGACAAAAGGGTGCCTGGTGTGATACTGGACACCAACCCTCTCGTGTACCGTGCCGGCCTTCATCGGGGTTCACTAACAGCACTTGCCCCAACAGCCTGCGTGTGTTTGTACGAGTGGGGGGTGTGTGGACATGAGTAATGGACTTAAGGCTGGCCCCTATCACCCTTTCTTTCTCATGGAATTGTGCAACATCCACTTGCATAAATCCTGGAGTGAATTTTAAAGAGTTGCCTCAGCCGTTTGGTATTTCGGCCCCAAATCTCAATGCCGATTTCAAATTGAACCAGGTGGCAGCTGAAGGGATAGACGTGCCTGTCCAAAATACAGAATATTGTGGTACACAACTCAAACAAAATCGTAGCACGAATACAATCCTTGAATACATTCATAAAGGAACTCTACACAACTCTACGCAATGGCGGTCATCACACACGAAGGCATCGACTTATTCTTGCATATTGTTGTGATTGAATAGCAACGATTGTACATATGAATTTAGATTATTTAGCCACGAGCTGGTGATTCTGACCAAAGACCTTTTTCTGCATCAAAACATGTAAAGGTGCAAGTCTCAACGATGTGCTTCCATTCTGTTTGGCAGCCACACTCGCAGCGGCGCGGTTTTCTTTCATCGGTGTCGGTCAGAAGGTCAAATCTGTAATAAAATCCCATCACAAAAGAATACATATTGGCGGCGGAACAACAAAGTTTCAAACAACACGCAAAGATGTGCCAAGAGCAGTCACGACACGACCATGAGCGTTGTTTGACCATACTTCCCGTTGGTCAGTTGCAGGTAGATGCAGTGTCCCGGGTGGGGGGGGGGGTCCAGGATGTGTTCAGATACCGCTCTCCACTGATGTTATAGCCATAGCCAGGAATGCAACGGATCACTGGGGATGCCTGCGCATGGCCTCTACGTCACGGTCGCCGCACCCACCGCAATGCAATACTGCACCGTAAAGCCGAGTTGCGCTGTGGTTGGAATTCGATTCAAAACGACTCTACCGTTAGACTCACGATCTTTCCGGGGGGGCAATACAATTCGCACAGTCGGTGGTGGCTCTCTAAAGAAAATACTTGACCCGGACATAACAACGTGGAATTTGCATTGTGAATATGGATTCTGGGTGATCAATGGCGATGGACAACCACCTCATGAGTCATTTTAATTTTAGCCGATAAACACTCTGACAGTTTGTCTTTCAGTTGAGTGCAATACCAGATGTGAGGGAATGTTTAAAATGTGCGGGACAAGGTTATACAAGAATACTAAATCAAACCTGTAGCTCCTAAACAGTGTTTAGATCATCTTCTTTGGTTCTTTCGGTAAAGTCACGTAGAATGAGAATAAAATAATAAAATAAAATAACACTACGTGACTTTACCGAAAGAACCAAAGAAGATGAATCCTTGCAGTCACGAAAGCTTTAAATCGAAGTGTTTAGATCAATTATACAGATCAGCAATCACGCCATTCCAACATCTCATACGGAATATATCAAATGTGTGGAGTGCATATTTTATTGAAAAACGACATACTGTTCAATAAACTCTACCTTTGCACTGCTCAAGTCATATAACCACTCCACACACATTTTTGTCAGCAACATTTTGTATCCGTAAAACCCACAATGTTTAACGTATACAATGTGTCTCTCACTCATCCAGTACATTCCTAGTAAATATGCCAACTCTGGGTCAACGTTGAGCCAACGTAGGCATGTGGTTGGAACCGTTGGACCAATGAATTATTCAGCGTTCCAACGTTTCCTGGGGGTTGCTGTCCATCCTAAAAAGATTGAGAGATATGCATCTCCAATTTTCCTGTTTTCTGCTCTTCTGAAGCTTTGGTTCATTTTTAGACCGCTCGATTGTTAGAAGTTATCAACCATTCGCAGTTTTTGTGCATCCCTTTGATAAATCCATTTAAATGTGTTCTGCTTTGGCTGCCATTTCTTTGATAATTTCATAATTGGCTTCCAAACAATCTGGCCACACCTTCTGTTCTACTCATGGACCCTTGCTTTCTGCATTTTAAGTGTACATTTCGTTTATATTTCCTGCTTAATAATTTTACCTCTGTGGTTTTATCAATCACATGCATTTAGCTATACTTTATTCGTTGCTCTTGTGATAGTCTTATTTATTAAGTGGTGAGGTACTGTGTGAAGCAAACCATTTTACTATTGCAGTGAATATATTCTTCACCTTTTACACAACTTTACAATTCTGTTTGAAATTTTACGTGCCAATAAATAAAAGCGTTGCTATGATACATGTGGAGGTGAGATGCTTTAGTAATTTAAATTATATTCGGCAAAACACACTTGATCAAACAAACATTGGAAAAGAAACGCCATGGAAAATATAAACGAGAAATAAAAACAGGAACAGATTTTTGATTTAAAGCTTTCTTGAGTGCTGGGATTCATATTCTTGGTTCTTTCGGTAAAGTCACGTAGAAGGGAAACAATAAAATAAAAAATATATAAAACAATACAATTCTCACGACGTTTCGACTGCAACACAAGCAATCATCATCAGGTGTGAAAACCACAGCAAAAAATGTTGTATTGTTTTATATTTTTATTATTTTATTGCTTCCCTTCTACAAGGCTTTACCGAAAGAACCAAGAATTGGAATAGATTTGTTAATCGAATAGTGATCCATAATTGTGAAAATAAGTCGAATTAACAAAATGCTCGCTGGTGATTCATTTACATGCCTGTTGATTCTCATTCTGTACAAAAATAGATTTAAGCTACAAAAGTATGCCGTTATGTAATCTTGTTATGAACATGATTCACATGCTGTCGGATGACTAATTCTGCAGAATGAATCCTTCATTCAATGCACCTGCACTAACAAACCCAGAAGTACAGTATGTGGTCATTGGTGAAGCTTTGAATTAATGTAAGGCTGTTCTTTTTTTCAAAATGTACTTGTACTTTAGAATGATCTTTTGATGATTCATATGGCTCGTGGAAGTGTATTAACGGACGGGGTTTGTGCAAACATGAAACATTTACTCCCACAAACATAGATAATTATCATTGCTACATTGCAACATTGGATATAAGTGTTCATGAAACATTTCATGAAGGGATAATGGACCTGGCACAAAAATGCCAGTGATAAAGTTTCAAAAATAGATTCGGTCATAAAATATAAATTTAGATGTACATTTTTCCTTGGCAGTACGTGAGGGAAAATAACATGGCAATGATTTTTTGTCATAAGGAACTTCATAAAACCCTTCAGTGATGCATACACCCAATAACAAGTTGATTATAAGTCTGAACAATCCACGTGAAGGCCACGATTGACGTCAGGAAGGTGGTCTTGAGGTTTTACGTATATGTGGACCTTGTTCTTCACCATTGTGACATCAGTTTGGCATTTCAACAGAACTGCTAAACTAAAGTTGTGCAAGACACCCACCGCAACCATTTCATCTTATGCCAAATCAGTGGTGCGATAAATGCAGCATAGTGGGGGCCAGATGTCAGAATCTAATAGATATATAAAGACAGACTGCACGCCCTTAACTGCGCCTAGGAGAGACAGTGGCATGCAGTCACTATCTCATTAGACCCTGCAAAGTCCAAGTTCAGCAGGTCTGAACGGCACTTTCAAGGATATAAAAAAAATTATAATGTAAAGGCAATCCTGTACAATATTACACAATGTAAGATGAGTAAATCTAGGGACTGTACTTTGAATATGTTCTGAAAAATAACAATTGTACAGTAATGATTCTACTGTAATGAATTAGTCAAAATCATCTTCACCACTACCTCATCTACTGCTGAATTAAGGCCTTCTAACACCATTACCAACCCTCAGTCTTGTGATGCCACAATCCATTTTACTCCTCCACATGAACCGAGCACATTCCTTCATTCCATAGTCTCACCCATCAGCCATCTTCCCTTTGAGTGATGTGCTGTGCCCAATCCCTTAACAGCCAATATGAGGTCTCCAATTTGCAATCATTATCTAAAGAATGTGTTCCTATTTCATTCTTTCAGTTGAATTCAAACCACACATCTCCCCATTGCTTCATTGCACGTTTCCTGCGGTCGCTGCACTTTTGTTGTCAGTGTTCATCTTTATAATCCTTACATCATATCTGACATTATGCGATGATATAAAATTCAATTTTATGAAACACTGCAGCCTGCTTTAGTTTGCATCTTTATTTTTATTATTTTCATCATGATCTGCCTTTAATAATTTCCTTACATATACATATTCTTGAGTGTTATCCAGTTATGTCTCTCCAAGCATTATTTTCTGGTGTGTAAAAATGTGTTGTACATGTCTTTTGATTGGCTTATATTTACCTTCAGCCCAACTTATCAGATGATGTTCCAGCTATAACTTACACCTAAAGCAGTTTATTTCACTTAGCGAATGCTTTAACACGTGACTTTTACACAGAGCACCAGATACACGAGATAAATAATCAACTAAATACGTATGTATGACGATGTTACGCGAGTCTACGTCAGCCCACCTAGCCACCAAGCCATATGACAGCCTCCTCGTCCAGCACGTGCAGGGTAGCAGTCCGCCCGGCAGTTCCTGACGGACTTGGCAGCCGGAGACGATGTGCGCCATGGTCTCCCGCTCCCCGCATTCACACAGTGGGCTGTCACGTAGTACGCCCCATCGATGTTAGGAAACGGCACACACCCCCTGGTCACACCGTAAACGGTTTAACTGAACCAACTGGCGTCTTCGGAGGTCGAAGCCAGGAATGTGCACAGACGGATATCTGATAAGGTCCTTGTTAGGCCCATCTACGCATCTCCATTCCTCACCCCAGGCAGTGCGGGTATCCCATATACTGAAGTCTTTGGGCTGTGGTAATGCCCACACTGGGTGTCTGGACTTCAGACGCACGGGTGGAGGCTTGAAGATGTCGAAGGGAGGGGGCAACTCCGGTGCCGCACGTCCCTCGTCCTAGCATCTTGGCGGCGAATTTTTTGGTGGGGGGATGTTGCAGAGTACTGGCAGCTGTAGATGGTTTTCATGGTGACATTCAGCTGAATGTCCACCAATTTGGTCTGGTTACTATTTGAAGCAGTAACCACTGTCCTTATAAGTGTAGTGGAGTAAACAATACGCATAGGAATTGGCCACATACAGTACATACAGACAGACAAGGAGAACGGGTCACATGAGGTCGAACAGGTGGTCGAGTCACAGGTGGCGTAAACAACCCGAAGTAATTAAGGGAGTCGTGGCACGAGGGCTGTGATTGGTCGAGAGGCTGTTAGTGTTAAGTGGTGGCGTCTCGATGTCTGACGGAGGGGACAGGTGAGAGCTGGCGGAAAACGGCCAGCGAGCCACGTGGCAATTAATTAAGGCTAATGCGAGAGGGGATAAAATGCGAGGTGATTTGAACGGAGGGGGAGTTGTTGCTGGGCAGTTGTTGGCGAGAGGTGGAGAGATGCGAAGAGGACAGCTGGCAATGTTAGGGAAGAATAGATAGAGAGTCGAACCCCAAAGACAGCAAATAGCGATAGGGAGAGTTAGTGTTAGCGGAGATAGAGTCACTGTGTTTGGATAGATAGATGGAGTCACTGTGTGTGAATAGACAGACAGGATACTGTGTCTGAATAGATAGAAGAAGAACCACTGTGTGTGGAAGGGAAGTCACTGCGTGTGAAGAGATAGCGGTGATACTGTGTGTGAGGAGATAGAAGAAGAACCACTGTGTGTGGAAGAGACACTGTGTGTGAAGAGATAGAGGAAGAACCACTGTGTGTGGAAGGGGATGCACGGACGATGCTGAAGCAACTCGGAGTGTCCGAGTTGGCGGAGCGCGAAGAGAATTACGTTGTGTACGGAACGATGGAATAAAAGTGACGGCGGAAAAAGAGACGGTTGTCGTCCGAGTGAATTCACGGCACTACATTTGGTGTCAGAAAAAGTACGGAACACGCCACGATGTCAAGGAAAGCGGCAAAGAAAATAAATGTGCCAGTGGACTCGGGGGGCGACAGCGACAATGACGATTTGCAGCCCGGCCAGATGGCCAGCAGTACTCCGGACGGTGACAGCGGTTCGGGTGGTGCTGAAGGCCCGGGATCACCAGAGGATTGGCGAGTCCTCATGACCCAGTGGGAGGCCAGGATGGAGAAGTTGTCAGAGGAATTCCAGAACTTCTTGATGGAGAACCGCATTCAACTACCCATACCGGGTCCACCGCCGGAGGTTGCCGCTCAGCCGGAGCGGTTGGAAGATTCTGACGACGAAGACGACCAGTCGGAGGGACCGCCATGATGGCTACACGTACAACGATTTGAGGCCTAAGTGGGAGATTGGACGGCATTCATACGAAGATTCCATGCGGCTTACGAGTCCCTGAATTGGACGGAGAGTGCCGCGTTACGAGCACTGCCGACGGCATTGGATCATGACTCCTTGGCGACTTTTAACGGACTCCCTGCTGCTGTCAGAAAAACATTGGACGGTGCTATTGCGGCAATGAGGAAGGTCTACGAGCCGCGGTCGGTCGCCAAACGTCGATTTCAAAAGAGGAAACGGGAGGCCACGGAGTCCCCCCTGGCATTCCGCAGCGCCTTGATGGCCCTCGCCCAGGTTGGTACCCGGCGATGGACGAGGAGGGCTGGGACTCCCTGCTGCAAGAGAAGATGTTACAGCCGGCGAAAGATGTGAAAGTCGTCTTGTCGCTCCCGGACAAGGATGATGACGACGACGTGTCATCGTTGCTGATCGCCAGGAACATACAAGTCAACCTTGACATACGAGACGAACCAGCGGCGGCGGTAGCGCAGCCGTCGCTGATGACCCCTGCCGGGGCTGCGAGCACGGTGGCGGGGATGATGGACGAGACGCCGCCGATGGCAGCGGCGGCCAGGGTGTCGACCGGAGAACGACGGCGTCGTCCCGGGGTATATGGAGATGGCGTGCATTGGACATGCTACGAGTGCGGGCGGAGGGGTCATCTCGCCCGCGACTGCTGGAGACGAAGAGGTGGGCCTCCGTGGGCGCCGAACAACTACAGCGGGCGGTTCCCCCAACACCAAGGATCCCGGGTGAGTCGAGATGCATTCAATACATGGCCGCCCTATCCACATCACTCATCCGCGTCATCTCAACCGTATTCATCGGGTTCGGATAGTACGCATGGCCGGGATATGTGGGGCGCGTTGGTACATCGTGTGTTGGGGGCTGCGCCGGAATCGTCGGATGTGATGGCATGTATTCAAGGTGTTATGGTACGGGTTATTGTAGATACCAGGGCGTCGGCAACTCTCATTTCGTTGCAAATTTTTCGGTCGCTGCCGACGTCGCCTGGATGGTTAGCGCCAGTGGAAGGGCCATGTGTAGCGGCAAACGGGGGTAGTTTGGGCATTATGGGCTGCGTGGTTGCGACAATTCAAATTGAGGAGGTTATTGTGACAGGAAGTGTTTTGGTTTCAACGGCCTTGGCGGTACCGTGTTTGTTGGGCACGGATTTTTTTGCAAAAGATGCCAATTAAGATTTCAGTGGAAAAAGGTTGTTTGGAATTACCGTCGGGGAGATGTATGAAATTTTTGGGGACACCTTCGAAATTTGCGGTGGCGAACGCTGTGGTGCAGGCCGTGGTGAGCCGCACCGTGCGCGTCCCGCCTGCATCGCAAATATTGGTACCGCTACGGTTAAAGAAGGAATTGCCTTGGGATGAGCTACAGGAGGGAGTGCTGTTGACACCCTCAAATGCTGTGTCGAGAATGCCCACCGTGGTAGGAGCTTTGACCATAATACCAACTTATTGTGATCCCTTCATTCAAATTGTAAACGCGGGGCACGAAGAGGTTGTTATTCAAGGGGGCACTACGTTGGCGCATGCAACGGGTGCGCCGGGTCCAGAAACAAAAACATGTTTTGCTATGGGACAGGATTAAATGTTGTCAAGGGAGGAGGACGATCCGGAATGGTTAAGGGATCTTTACAAACAAAACCCAGAGTTATCGCCTGTGCAACGGTCGAGTTTGCATGCGTTGCTAGTGGAATTTAAGGATGTGTTCAGTTCAGGGAAATACGACGTGGGTCGAACGACGTTGTTGCAGCATCGTATTGACACGGGGAACGCACCCCCGATCAGGCTAAATTCGCATCGTGTAGGTCCTCTTGAGAAAGAATGTATTTGGCGATCTGTTGATGAAATGCTAGAGCAGGATATTATCGCCCCATCGTCCAGCTCGTGGGGAGCTCCTATTGTCCTCGTTAAAAAACGTAACGGAACAATGCGATTTTGTGTTGACTATCGGAAATTGAATAAAGTTTCGGTGGCGGAAGCGTACCCGCTTCCACGAATTGATGATTCACTGGACGCCCTGTCCGGCGCCAGAATCTTTTCGACCCTCGATTTGTTGTCGGGCTTTTGGCAATTGCCCCTGGATAAGGAGTCAAGACCTAAAACGGCATTTCGGACACCACAAGGATTATATCAATTTAACGTGCTCCCGATGGGACTCCACTCAGCGCCGGTGACCTTCCAGCGATTAATGGAACTCGTGTTGTCGGGCCTACAGTGGGAGTCATGCTTGATATATTTAGATGATGTGATTGTTTTCAGTAGGAATTTCGATGAACTTTTGCAACGGCTGCGCGCCATTTTTGGCAGAGTGCGGCGCGCTGGATTGAAATTTAAACCACAGAAGTGCCAATTGTTAAGAACATCGGTGAAGTATTTGAGGCACGTCGTTAGTGCATCAGGAGTGGCCACTGATCCGGAAAAGACGAGTTGTGTGCGTACATGGCCAGTGCCGAAAACAGCAGGGGAAGTGCGTAGCTTTGTGGGCTTTGCGTCGTATTATCGGCGGTTCGTTAAGGATTTTGCCACGATTGCTCGACCATTGCATACGCTGACCGGGAAAGGTGTGAATTTTCAATGGGGGATTGCTGAACAAAAATCGTTTGAAGCGTTGCGGGCCGCACTGGCGGACGCACCGCCGTTGGGATACCAGGATTTTACGAAACGATTTATACTTGACACGGATGCCTGTGATACGGGATAGGCGCGGTTTTGTCACAAATGGTTGATGGCGTCGAGAGAGTGGTGGCATATGGCAGCCGGGTGTTATCGCCAGCGAAGCAAAAATACTGTGTGACGCGTAAGGAATTATTGGCGATTGTCCATTTTGTGCGCCAGTACCGACCGTATCTATACGGCAGGGAATTTTTGATCCGCACTGATCACGCGGCGCTACAGTACTCACTAGGTGTGGATCAGCCGTCGGGGCAAATGGCTCGCTGGATTGAGACCCTCCAGGAGTACTCTTTCACGATCCAGCATAGGAAAGGAATGCACCATGTAAACGCGAATGCTTTGTCGAGGTTGCCGCGACCGGCTGAGATGTGTCGGTGCACAGAGGGCTCGCTGCGTTGCGGCCCGCCGCTGCAGGAGCTTCCGCAAACGGTCGCTACAGCGGGTTCGGGGGTGCCAGGGATAATCCCTGGAGCAGAAATTGGACTGTTGGGGTTGTCATTGAAGCAGTGGAAGCAACTGCAGGTGGAAGATTCCTCGCTGACCAGGATGAGGCTGCGTGCCTCTCGTTCAAGGGGATCGGAGGATCACCCATTTTTGATGTTAACGGAGGGATTGCTTGTTCGCTGGGATGTGGAAGCACAAAAATTTTGTATTGTTGTCCCGAAGGTGTTGCGGGGGAAACTGATTAACGAGATACATGAGAAATTGATGCATCTGGGGGAGAAGAAGACCGCGTTGACGGTGGGGAGTGAATTTTACTGGCCGGGAATGTTTAGCGATGTGAAACAGCATGTAAAAGCGTGCCAGGAATGTGCACGGAGGAAAGTGCCGGCACGGCCATATCGTGTCCGTTTGCAATCGATTCAAGTTTCGAGAGTGAACGAAATTGTGGCACTAGATATTTTGGGTCCGTTCCCCATCACCCCCCGAGGGCACAGATATTTGCTCGTCGGGGTGGAATACTTAACTCGTTGGCCGATGGCATGGCCGCTAGTAGACCAGTCAGCGACGTCGATCGCTGAGGCTTTCTTGAAAGGATACGTATTAGATAAGGGGGCCCCGGAACATTTGCTTACTGACCAAGGCAGAAATTTTTCATCGAAATTGATTAAGGACGTGTGTGACTCACTGGGGACCAAAAAGATCCGGACGTCCCCGTACCACCCGCAGACTGACGGGATGGTCGAGCGGCTGCATAGGACGCTGACGTCCATGCTTTGTCACCAAGTAAACACTGCTCAAGATGATTGGGATCTGCATGTTGCAGCGACGCTGGCCGCGTATAGATTGGCCCCGCATGCCTCAACGGGGTACTCGCCATTTTTTCTGATGTATGGACGGGAACCGGAAGCGCCGGCTATTGTAAAATTGGGGATTCGAAAACGGGAGAAATCTACGACGGTGCCTGCTCCGATGCAGGTGGCTTTGGACCGTCTAAGGGAAGCCCGAGAGGCTGTATTGCAAAATACGGCACGACAAGCCGCTAACGAAAGATTGTTCGGCAGGCAGCGGCCACGAGAGCCGTGGAGTGTTGGAGATAAAGCCTGGTTGCACTGCCCCATGGTGCCGGTGGGAACGTCCCCGAAGTTTCACCGCCCCTGGCAGGGGCCCGTTGATATTGTGGAGGTTTTACGGGATCAGAGTGTGCGAATAAAATTCGGTCGTCGGACATGGTTTGTTCATCCGTCGCGCCTGAAGAAATTTGTGTTACCATATGATGCGTCATCCCCCATCGAGAGCGGCCTGTATTGGATGTGTCCGACGAACCTGTGGGGAGGTCACAAGTGCGCGTGTCCCAGAGATCTGCCCCCCGTGTGCCTGCAGGATCGCCCTTTTTGGGCAGGGTTACCGACCGGACGCCGATTGAACGGCCACAGATCCGGACCAATGGCCGTCCCGACCGTGAACGATGGACAGCCCCGCCAGCTGAGTGTCGCTGGGACAGGGATGGGCGCAGGGTTCATTGGCAAGACGAGCGAGGCCCTCCCTTACCGCAGGGTATCCCGTGCAGGGGAGATGGACTGGCAGCGGGAACCCATTCCAGGAGGAATACAATACATTGACTTTGGGGGTTGGGAATTCTATATAAAGGTGTTGTGTGTGTGTCGTTGTGTGATTGTACAAAATGGTTGTGTATTGCAAATGCGTTATGTATGCGTTATATATGTTGTCATCGTTCTGTCCGCTTCACTTCACTACTCCAATTCGAGTATATCGTAGCCGGGGACGGCTAGGTTCTTTCATCACGGGGGGGGGGGGGGGGGGGTGATGTAGTGGAGTAAACAATACGCATAGGAATTGGCCACATACAGTACATACAGACAGACAAGGAGAACGGGTCACATGAGGTCGAACAGGTGGTCGAGTCACAGGTGGCGTAAACAACCCGAAGTAATTAAGGGAGTCGTGGCACGAGGGCTGTGATTGGTCGAGAGGCTGTTAGTGTTAAGTGGTGGCGTCTCAATGTCTGACGGAGGGGACAGGTACGAGCTGGCGGAAAATGGCCAGCGAGCCACGTGGCAATTAATTAAGGCTAATGCGAGAGGGGATAAAACGCGAGGTGATTTGAACGGAGGGGGAGTTGTTGCTGGGCAGTTGTTGGCGAGAGGTGGAGAGATGCGAAGAGGACAGCTGGCAATGTTAGGGAAGAATAGATAGAGAGTCGAACCCCAAAGACAATAAATAGCGATAGGGAGAGTTAGCGTTAGCGGAGATAGAGTCACTGTGTGTGGATAGATATATGGAGTCACTGTGTGTGAATAGACAGACAGGATACTGTGTGTGAATAGATAGAAGAAGAACCACTGTGTGTGGAAGGGAAGTCACTGCGTGTGAAGAGATAGCGGCGATACTGTGTATGAGGAGATAGAAGAAGAACCACTGTGTGTGGAAGAGACACTGTGTGTGAAGAGATAGAGGAAGAACCACTGTGTGTGGAAGGGGATGCACGGACGATGCTGAAGCAACTCGGAGTGTCCGAGTTGGCAGAGCGCGAAGAGAATTACTGTGTGTACGGAACGATGGAATAAAAGTGACGGCGGAAAAAGAGACGGTTGTCGTCCGAGTGAATTCACGGCACTACATAAGCACTGAAAGAGGGAAAGCTCCAGAATTTGATAGACGAGCTGTGGATATCTTGAAGAAGTGACAGCAGCTTTTAGAACAAATTAGTGGATCTATTTACTAAATGTTCTTTGAATATGGATTCCTGCAGTCACGAAAGCTTCAAATCAAGATTGTGAATGTGTGTGTCTGTTCGAAATGTTTAGCATACGTCCCGACATGCAACAAACTTAAAATTTGTCATGTGGGTGGCTTCCAGACTGTACACAATGCAAAAAGTATAAAAAAGAGACTTTTGTATTTTGGGGGGGGGAGGGGGGGGCGCAATAATGGATATATTTTGCACGGCAAGTGAGTGGTGATGTCACATCTGTGATGTCACGCGCATGCGGCAGCGTTACGCAATGTGCCTGCTGACGTCATGCCCCCCCCCACCCTCCACGTAGCCCGTGTATCCCGCACAAATGCGCGGCTGGGGGGGGGGGGTAAATAATGGATATAATATACTAGGACTAAACTATTAATTTCCGTGCGAAGAACGGGTACGCCTGCTAGTAATGAATAACAGCAATCAATAATTTAAATATAGTCGGATATCCCAACTCTAAACGGCAGCCAGGCTGTCGAATCTTGTGGCCTCCAGGGCAATGCACCCTTCACCCTCACTGCTGGCTTCCTGGTGTCACACCACCACTAGCCGGTAAAGCACATGCTACAACTGCCACCCCTCAATGTTTCTACTTTTGCCACTTGTGCCCAATAAAATGTTGTTTTTATTCCAGGCCCAATTTTCAGGGCTGCTTTGGTTTGATTATCATGACTTTCTCACAATAAGTTTTGTTAAAAAGTGGCACTCTCTCGGAAAAGTATTTTTTTCCCCATTAGCCATGGTGTCTGGCCTATTTGTACAGAACACTAAATTCTTGTCTGTAACTTCCTGGTCAACATTTTCAGATTACAAATTAACACATAGTTAACAAATATTTTACTATACAGATGATATAAACACTCTAGACGTTGATTAATAGTCTATTAGTAATCAGCTCATTATTGTTGTGCATTTGCATTAAAAAATGGGAAACAGAGAGAGGCAAATATTCTCCAAGGGATAATTAAGGTTTTATGAATAGCGGACACAGGTTAATGATTCATCAGTGACGGCCTGACAAATAATTACCCTGGCTGCAGACGGAGTAACACTGGGTGGACACCACAGCTTAGACCTAGTCTCGAGATTTTCCTGAACTGAACAATACTGAAGATAATAACGCCAAGGATCTTCACTTCAAAATGAACTGCCACGCGTTTGTTTTTCTCTGCGCTGCCCTGCTGAGCTCAACTTCTTTGATTGAATCACAAGGTAATTGTTTGTTCCTAAAGGCATGTAACCAACTGGAATTTCAATATATGCTTAAAGAACCAGCATTAACATGAAAATATTTGTTGTCTTTTTTATATCAAACTTAGCATGTCTCTTGAATTGTAAAATTACTTGCATAATCAAAACAGATATAAAATATTTAGACTAATTATTTGGTTTGGTGATATTGCATTAATAGTGATGTGCAAGGACAAATAACAGTAATCTCAATACATTTCTCAATAACACTGCCTTAAAAAATGAATATTTATCAAACATTTTAGGTGACATTTCAGGCAATGGCTCTTCTTCATAGTACATGTGGTATGAAGAACGCCTATTGCCCAAAACGTCACTTTTATATAATCCTTTGAAGACAGTATTATTGACGAATGTGTTGCGTTTTCAAGTTATTCTAAATGAACCATAATTCTTTACATTGCATTACCTGTAATAAATAACAGCAATGAGAGAAGCAGCAGGAGTGATCTCCCATTGAATAAGTAGGGCCCTGCTGTGGCAGACTGTTAACTACCTCTTCTTTGGTTCTTTCGGTAAAGTCACGTAGAATGAGAATAAAATAATAAATTGATCAAATACAATAACACAATAATATTCTCACGACGTTTCGTCCACAACACAAGCGGCCTTCATCAGGTGAAGGGGACGAGACTGTCTGGTTATTTTATTTTATCAATTTATTATTTTATTCTCATTCTACGTGACTTTACCGAAAGAACCAAATAAGATGAATCCTTGCAGTCACGAAAGCTTTAAATCGAAATGTTAACTACCTCGCCTGGAAAACAGAGGCCATATGTTCGATCCCGACCCTGACTCCTGTATATTTGGAGTTTGCATGACTATCCCCGTGGTTGAATGGCTTTTTCTCCGAGTCCTCTGTTTTTTCCCTCCGCTTTTAGAAACAGGCGTTTAGAGTTATTGGCTGCTATGAATGTCCACATAAGCCAATTCGTTCCGCTATCATTTGTGGCCAGGTTGCTTCTGAAAAAGAGCTATATATTTATATCCAAAAAATACATGTAAAAATATATTTCATATATTTTTATTTTAAAATAAAATTTTGTTTTGATAGTTTTAATAAAATTGATGATTCTTTGGGATTTTCCAGCAGGCCTTAGCAACATGTGAAGGGGAGTAGAGTGAGATGAGAACAAGACAGTCAATGGGCGATTGTGAAAACACTGAGGGCGATCATAATGTTGACATGGGAATGGATTGTGCTATGTCACTGCAAGCATTAAGTACAAAATCAGGCAGCATGTCTACATGGTCTGGTCAAAGTGCACAGAAAATCCAAATGTAGTCTTTCAAAACATTTTTTGGAGTAGCAGTTACAACAGCTGCTGTGACAAAAAGAGTGTATTCAGATGTTAAATTTCTCTAATAAGTTACAATATTGAAGCCCAGCAGCAAACATAATATATACCACTGGAGTTTTAAAATGTTTTTTATTACAGCATTTGATAAACTTGTGGATATTTTTTTATGAATGCAATGTTCAATGACTATTAATTGTGTGCATCTGGATTTTTTCCAACACTCTTCATCAACCACCTGAATAAACAACAACCAATGGTGACACGGCATCGATCACAATGACCACGGAATGCTTAACAGATGACACGGCCTCAACCACAGTGGACACGGCAACAACCACAGTGGTCACGGCCTCAACCACAGTTGACACGGCAACAACCACAGTTGACACGGCCTCAACCACAGTTGACACGACACCAACCACAGTTGACACGGCCTCAACCACAGTTGACACGGCCTCAACCACAGCGGACACGGCAACAACCACAGTTGACACGGCATTAACCACAGCTGACACGTCAGCAACCACAGTTGACACGGCAACAACCACAGTTGACACGGCATTAACCACAGTTAACACGGCAACAACCACAGTTGACACGGCAACAACCACAGTTGACACGGCAACAACCACAGTTGACACGGCATCAACCACAGTTGACACGGCATCAACCACAGTTGACACGGCATTAACCACAGTTGACAAGGCAACAACCACAGTTGACACGGCAACAACCACAGTTGACACGGCATCAACCACAGTTGACACGGCATCAACAACAGTTGACACGGCAACAACCACAGTTGACACAACAACCACAGTTGACACGGCCTCAACCACAGTTGACACGGCCTCAACCACAATTGGCACGGCAACAACCACAGTGGACACGGCAACAACCACAGTTGACACGGCCTCAACCACAATTGACACGGCAACAACCACAGTTAACACGGCAACAACCACAGTTGACACGGCCTCAACCACAATTGACACGGCAACAACCACAGTTAACACGGCAACAACCACAGATGACACGGCAACAACCACAGTTGACACGGCAACAACCACAGTTGACACGACACCAACCACAGTTGACACAGCAACAACCACAGTTGACACGGCATCAACCACAGTTGACACGGCAACAACCACAGTTGACACGACACCAACCACAGTTGACACAGCAACAACCACAGTTGACACAGCAACAACCACAGTTGACACGGCAACAACCACAGTTGACACGGCATCAACCACAGTTAACACGGCAACAACCACAGTTGACACGGCCTCAACCACAATTGACACGGCAACAACCACAGTTAACACGGCAACAACCACAGTGGACACGGCAACAACCACAGTTGACACGGCAACAACCACAGTTGACACGGCCTCAACCACAGCGGACACGGCAACAACCACAGTTGACACGGCAACAACCACAGTTGACACGGCAACAACCACAGTTGACACGGCAACAACCACAGTGAACACGGCCTCAACCACAATTGACACGGCAACAACCACAATTGACACGGCAACAACCACAGTTGACACGGCAACAACTACAGTTGACACGGCCTCAACCACAGTGGACACGGCAACAACCACAGTTGACACGGCAACAACCACAGTTGACACGGCAACAACCACAGTTGACACGGCAACAACCACAGTGGACACGGCAACAACCACAACCTCCCCCAACGCAGCCACAACCACCACAGCTACAACCACCGCCAACACAGCCACAACCACCACAACCACACCCAACACAGCCACAACCACCCCCAACACAGCCACAACCACCACAGCTACAACCACCCCCAACACAGCCACAACCACCACAGCTACAACCACCCCCAACACAGCCACAACCACCACAACCACACCCAACACAGCCACAACCACCACAACCACACCCAACACAGCCACAACCACCACAGCTACAACCACACCCGACACAGCCACAACCACCAAAACCACCCCCAACACAGCAACAACCACCCCCAACACAGCAACAACCACCACAACCACCCCCAACAAAGCCACAACCACTACAACCACCCCCAACACAACCACCACAACCACCCCTAACACAGCCACAACCACACCCAGCACAACCACACGAGTAACAACTGCAGTTTTCTCAACCACTCGAACATCTACAACACCAATAGGTAAGCTGCTTCTATTCCTAACATTTATATCCGCCACTTATCACTATGACATAAGGCCTCTTTGTATGGTCATGAATATGTGATCCAACTGGCTTACTCTCTCAGCCTTTGGCAACGCCAATTAACGTCGGGCCACGTCCATTTGTCAATAGACCGTTGAATGAGAGGGGGGGTATGGGGGGCTTCCTCGCATCGTGGGGGGCCAGGTGGAGTTATTTGGCTCTATACCTGGGGGTCGGCAACAGAATAAAAAATAGGCTTTTTTTTCGAATTCGGTAACAAAAAAACAACTCAATATTTCGGGACGGTGGTCCCGAAAAAATAATGTCACGACGAAGTCCTTAAAGAGTCTTAGAGCTCTCTTCACTTGATACAGCAATTTGCTGTGCCGGTTTCCACCTGAAGACGGAAGCTTGTGTTGCCTCCGAAACGTCGTGATTTAATTTAGTTGATTTCATTTATTTATTTTACCTACGTGACTTTACCGAAAATGCCAAAGAGTACGGTACATACTTTATATTTCACCACGGTGGTCACTTGCGAGCACTGACGTGAGAGATTCATTGTGCGGGGTACGGTGCAACTGCATACTTGTGAACCCCTTATCAGTGCCTACCTTATTACACACCAACTCAGACCGTATAAGTTCATCCTATAAAGTCCCATCACAAGGGATAAACACAAATAGACGAAAAAAATGTGTCCGTATTGAAACGGCTGTATGCCGTGTGAACGTGAAAACTCAATTTCCCTGTACAAGAATACGGGGTAAACCGCATGGGTTGACACGGTATGGAACTGTGGATTTTTGCTCCTGGGGGCTTTTTGCTGCTCTGCCCTCTGCTGCCACTTTCATAAACCCGCATCCAGGGTCGTAGATAAGAAGAAATTCCTGGGGGAACCCCCTCGATCTGGTCCGCACCAACTAAGCCTACGCGCAAGGAGGAGGGGGGGCGCCAGCATTGACAAATATATTTTTCCCTGTTTCAGCACGTTGATCTCAACAACGTTGATTGAACGTTCCGTCCTTACTTGGTGCCACTTGGCATGCGCGCCCCCAACAATACGTGCAGTGTGCTGTTTTAATGCGAAGCGGTACTGTCTCAGAGACACCGTGGTACCTCCAGAATCATAGAAGCACGTTGGTCCCCTCTGACCCCCCTCGTCTCACAGATGCGCAAATTATGTTTGAGGGCCCTTAAGGGGCTTGTGAGACGCTGTGCAATATTAAGTCTAATTTACAGTTTCTAAAGTAGTATTTATCATTAGATTGTGAATGTTACAAGTGTTGCTACAAACTTTGAGAGCACAAATAATGTTATCCACGTATTCCCACTTAGGTGACGATGTTTGTAAATCGTCTTCATGCAAAGAATATGAAGACTGCATACCGAAGTGGAACGGACCGGAATGTAGATGTCATATCGGATTTTACAAAAAAAGTGATAAAGAAAAATGCTTGCCAGGTGAGAGCAAAAGTTGTCGACGAAATGCAATATAATAAAAATCAACGTTTGTGTTGTTCACAACTTGAACACCAACAATGGCTAATATATTGATGTCACAAATTACAATCCTGTGGAACGCATTCGCACTGCATGGTTCGTTTACATAGGCTCCGTTTTTTCACCTTGTGTATCATTTTTTATGGTCATGCAATTACTTTTTTTAATCGGGTGATATCCACCCAATACGGGTTTTTTCATTAAAATCGAATTCTCAAGGTAAAATATCTTTAGTTTTCGAATTCTTGTACACATTTGTGACTTTTTATGCACTATGTAGACAAAAAATATTGATGAGGACTATTCGTAAGGCAACATGTAATACACAATTGTATTGGAAGTAAATTTCTTAGGGTGCATTACATATGACATAAAAAAGTACTTAATACAGTGAATTAAATCAAAAGTAATAATTGTGTCGACTTGCTAAAAGGAAAAACTTTCAGACAACCTTCCACAAAATTGTTTGATATTTTACTGTAATACTGTAACACCCAGAACATTGAAGTACTCTGAGAGATCATTGCTATGTTTTACAATAATTCATTTGCTTGTGTTTTTAATGGAAAATATTAATTGTTGGTGACATTTCATTCTAGAATTTTAAATAGTAATTAGTGTGCATTTCTTATGACTGGAATGTTGTAACATGAATATTACAGATGTCCTGAATTAATGTTTTTTTTATGATTCCTTTTTAATCTTGCAGCAAAGGCATTTCCAAACACATGGCATTCAGTTAGTAAGGAATTTCATTCGCAAATGGAAAATATAACCTCAGATGAGTTTAAGGAAATTGAAACAATCTTCCAGAAAATGGCAAGTATTGTTCTTATATGCCTTTTAACATAATTAAAATTGGACGTATTGCATGCGAGGGCTTCTGCATACAAAAATGTGCTTTTATATGAACAATTGTAATAACAATAATAATCTATAGAGGGTTTTTTGTTATATCGCATAAATATAAATGTGTCGTTAAACCCGCCACCACCTGACACAACCAAATCGTAAGGTTTGTCACGTCAACAAAACGTGCCAGTTAGTTACTACTTCACACCGATGCGTTGGATAGTAAACCCACAACATTTACAATTCACGTACGACGTTTCGCCAGGAATTACAACTAGGAACTGAATAAATAATATTTCACAAAGTAATGAGCTGATATTAAAATAGTAAACTTTATCAAATGGGTAAATGTAGTTTGCATATATGTGTAATGATAGTGTGATTGTCTATTCAAACAAAGTATTGTATTTATTCTTTTGAAAAAAAACCTAACAATTTTTAAAGACAAACATGAACTTTAATATACTGCATAGCAGCGGTCCCCAACCTTTTTGGCACCAGGGACCGGTTTCGTGGAAGACAATTTTTTTCACGGACCGGTGGGGGGGGTCACCATTGGGTCTTTTCCCCTTTTCAAAGAAGCTCTCCAGCGACGTTTGATTTTTACTCATTGTGGCTACTAGGGGTTAGAGCTTGTGGGCTTACCAAAACTGTGACTGAGACAAGTGCGCAGTGCGGGAAAGAGGCGCGCACAGAAGTGGTGAATAATAAAATAATCATGGGCGGGCCACGTGCGGACTCACCGCTCACCTCCTGCTGTGCGGCCCGGTTCCTAACAGGACACGGACCGATAACGGACCCCTGCTGTATACTATATGACTTTCATATACTATAAGAAATCTTACTGCACAATGTGAGCAAAAACTATTGTTATCGCTGTAGCACTGTAAATGTTAAAACAGAATGGTGGAAAATCGCATTGGGGATTCAACAAACAGTATTGTATTTTACCATTGCATAATATCCGTTTTCTTGCAGTTTAAAAATGGGTTTACAAACGTGAATGACAAGTACCTTAATGTCAGTGTCATCAAAATAAGGTAATTGTCCATTCATTTTTGCTGTAAAGTGTAATTTTAACAACCTATGCCAATTTTGTAAAAAAAAAGCATTGGCTCAAGACAAAGTGACAAAAATACAGTACCATATTGTACTGCATAATTTCTACAGTTGAAGATAATTCAACATACCCAGGGTCACCTGGTTGAACAGCGTGTGCACGGTGGTGCATCACAACTCTGCTCAATCTGCCCAACCAATGTTCACGCTTTATTTTGATTTTTTTCTATTATTCATATTTGTCTGAATGTGCTGTTTAGATTAGAGTACGGGTATGTTGTTACCCCGTAATGACTCTTCAGTTGCTTAAAGTAGGTCATTACAATTTATATTCCAATTTAGATTTTCGTTGTTATTAAATGTTGTAGAATCGGTCGGCTTAAATGGGACCCACAAATATTCAAATCTGTTTCTGTGTAAACAATGTAGTTTGTCAGTATCTCGAAGCTCCCTTTATATACACAACATACAACAACTAAATTGCACTGGAACACTAATTACAGAACATTAATTATATGCCGTGCAGTATTGAGTAAAGCAAAATCATAAACATTTAGTTCGATGTTGGCATTTTCGCTTTGTCAATAACATATACAGTCATGTATAATTATACAATTATGAAAAATGTTTGATAACTATCATATAGAGCACCTAATACTGTACTGTGATAGAGTAGCTTTAATACAATTTAGAGTGAGCCACTGGTGGAAATTCAACATTGTCATGGCAAGGATAATTTAATCCACGGAGCAGCTAATGGTTGACGAATCTATATTTATGTAAACTATTACTATACTGAGTGCTCACTAACCTCTGAAAATGTTTGTTTCTAACAGAAATGGAAGTATCATAGTAGATTTTGTAATAATGTTTGATATGGAATCTCGCATTACGACTAAACAAGTCACCGACATAATCAATGCTACAATAGATCACTGTAGTAACGAGGCAAACTGTTACAATATGACTTTCTCGGCGATAGAAAGTAAGTATCAAATGAAGTGAAATACAACTTAACACCTTTTTGATATTGTCATTGAGTTCTACTGAGTTTTTTTTAAATAATCGAATAACTTATACAGTACTGTATATAGAGTACTGCATGAAAATGCATGAGGTAAATAAAGGTAATCTTGTAAAATTCTACTTTTTATGGAATCAGATTACAGTACTTACTGTTGTATTAAATGTGGCCCAGTGGTTAGCGCCCGACACAGTAAAGCCAGCAACTTGGGTTCGAGTAATGGATATGGCTAATATCAGTGGTGAGTGATATCTGAACTAATCCTGGGCTCCCCTTTCAACAACCTGGACTGACCAACGTCAAGTTTAACCAATAAACCATGCCTAGCTTGATATGGAGAGGAGTGTTCAAGCAACAATGGATTAACAATGGGCTGTACTTCGCCTATAAAACCTCAAGCAATCAGTAAAAATACATCGATGATACTGCATTGGTTTGAAAATGTAGCTCAATACAAACTTGCCTTTTAACATTTCATGCTGCTATATAATAAGAATTGTGTTATTTGACTAAAAATCCACATGATCTAATAATTAATTTCTGGTATGTTTTTAAATCGTGCTTTGTTCCATGGAAATGCTAGATTTGACTTATTTCACAAACAATTACATGAGTAATTTTTACTCAGGAACCATTAAAGTAAATTAAGGTGTCCCTACATTTCTCAAAAACAGGATATTATTTTTCCAGTTATGAGAATTCCTATCAGGAGGTGGCATGATTTTAACAGCCAAGGGCACACTCTGTGACACTGGGTAACAAAGTTAACCTTCAGTTTTCTATGGGTCTTTCGGTAAAGCCACGTAGATAGAAAAAAATAAAAAATATATCACGACGTTTCGATCGCAACACAAGCAATTGACTTCTCTCACCTGAAGACGATTGCTAGTGTTGCAATCGAAACGTCGTGATATTTTTTATTATTTTTCTATCTACGTGGCTTTACCAAAAGACCCATAGAATATGTATTCCTGCAGTCACGAAAGCTTTAAGATTTAACCTACAGTACCTCATTTAACATTTGAGCTTTTCAGTCACCAGGTTTCATTCAAATGAGAGGAATTTTTTTTAAGGGAAATATTGAGTGCCACGTTTTAGTGACTAACAATAGGCTACCCTTTACCTACACTAACCGACCACATGGATCGTTGTATTGCATTATTATAGAGTTGACCCCATGAAGATTTGCCCACTTTTCTTCATGATAGTGTAGTGGAGTATGAAGGTGTGCTATGGAAACTGCGCGATTGTATGATCACACGGACAGTGTGGGGTAACTTGGGGTCGGCCTATGGAAAAGGCGTAAACAGCGTGGGTCGTCTTAGGACAGTCACGTGCAGAGGCTGAAAGATGAGGTAATCGGTTGGGCCAATTAAGATAAGATCAGCAACGGCGGTGATTGGCTGTGGCTGTTGTCAAGGGCGAGGAGGCGTCGGAATGTCTGAGAGGGAACAGGTGGTGGAGGACGCGAGGCGTGCGGAGGCACGCAGGCCAATTGGTGATAATGAGAAGGGGGATAAATTGGAGGGAGTTGTTGAATGGGGAAGAGCTTGGAGATGGGTTGAAGTCGCTGTGTGCGGAGTTGAGGAGTTGGAGAGAGTTGGGGTTCGGAGTTGGAAGCTGGAAGATGAAGACGCAGAGTTAGGAACGGAGTAGAAGCAGAGGCTAGAAACAGAGTGGGAAACAAGAGTGAGAGACGAAGCAGTTAGTAGTGGAGTGAGCGTAGCGTTAGCGGAGCTGAAGTAAGACGAAGTAGTTAGCAGTGGAGAGAGCGTAACAATAGAGGAGCTGAAGACGCTGTGTGCGGAGCTGCTGAACGGAGACTCGCTGTGTGCGGAGGAGCTGAGGAGAATAGCCAGCAGTGGAGAGTGCGTAGAAATAGAGTTGAAGACGCTGTGTGCGGAGCGAAGTGATATTGGGGAGACAAAGGTGGTGAGCGAGACGGGCAGAGCACGGCGAGCGAGCCGTGGTGTCCAGGATACTGTGGAGTGTGGAGGGAGGACATGTTGAATGATGTAAATAAAGCGGTGTTTGAAGAAACACAGAAGTTGTTCGCGTCAAGTCAAACACTACAATAGCATGAATGGTATATCAGTATTTTCTATTGTCTTCCCATGCGTTTACAACTGATGGGGATTCTCATTGCATGGAGTGTTAGCCTGTCGCTTGTTTACTATGTTCCTTAAAATGTGTTCATAAAACAATACTGTGATATTGTGTTTTATATAACTGCATACATGGTCTTATATCATTGGACTCTCTTCCCACCAGCATTCACGATGTGCGGTGCATATTTCTGCAATAATAAAACAACAACGGCATGCCGCAATATTGGAAATGGAGTGACACATTGTCAATGTAATGAGGGACTTGGAAGATACAGCAATACTAGCAACAATTGCATTGGTAATTCCACTCACCAGCTACAATATTCCAATTCTAATTATGCTACGCTATTGTTGTTTCTTTCTATACAGTACTCATTGTTTTTGCATTACAGCATGTCCAAATATCCTGGAAGGCGACATATGTGAAGGGTAAGTGATATCAAGGACTTACATTTGGAAAATATGTTAATGTTTTTTCTCTTAAATTATTAAATAATTACAAATATATACATGTTAATTTTACACTAGCCTTTCATTTAACACTAACGTAGAGTTTTGTCCATAATTGCAGATGTCCGTTTGGCTATAGTGGTCAAGACTGCAAAGATTGTGAGTTTCATTTATTGTCACACGAAGCAAACCATCACAACATGCAAAACCCTGGCTGTCCGATCTCCTGACAAAAAAACACTCCCATCTCTGAAGTTACAGATCACCTCGGCTGTCAAGCCCTGGTTCCATTACACCACTCGGCTGTTTTGCCCAAGACGCCCACATATAGAACTCATTATTGCAACCTGTACATTTATTCAAATCTGCCACCATGGATATCTACAGAGACCATCACTGGGCTCATCTTCTTTGGTTCTTTCGGTAAAGTCACGTAGAATGAGAATAAAAAAATAAATTGATAAAATAAAATAACACAATAATATTCTCACGACGTTTCGGCCACAACACAAGCGGCCTTCATCAGGTGAAGGGGGCGAGACTGTCTGGTAGGACAGCGCTGGAGTGCGCTGTCCTACCAGACAGCGCTGTCCTACCAGACAGTCTCGCCCCCTTCACCTGATGAAGGCCGCTTGTGTTGTGGCCGAAACGTCGTTAGAATATTATTGTGTTATTTTATTTTATCAATTTATTATTTTATTCTCATTCTACGTGACTTTACTGAAAGAACCAAAGAAGATGAATCATTGCAGTCACGAAAGCTTTAAATGGAAACATCACTGAGCTGTTTTTGATCCTAAAGGTCATTTGAAACATCCGCAAATTATTATCTCAAGGAACACTTAGTTCCCTCCCGTAGCTTAAGAATTGCCACATTATTACTACTAAGAATTCCATGTTCTAGAACTGTTTGGTAAGAAGTATTTTTGCGTTGCCATTTCACATTTCTGGAATCACCATGTTCATCTCCTGCTTGGTACCCTCCCCCTCTTTATTTTCCTCCGAAACCAAAACAGAGGATACTTGGACGTGTACCAAACTTCTTTTGGCACCTCTTGCTCCCACGTGTTTGCACTGTCTTTTATGATTCGTGTGTCTTTATGCCACTTAAACTAAAACAGAGTCTTCTTTCACCTGTACCTAACTTTCCATATGACACTTGTACTGACTTTGACTCGCGTGATTAGTTTATGACCGTCAAATACCTCCAATACCGTCAAATACGCTGCTGTTGCACGTGACTGAAATGCCTTGTCACTCAGGTTAGGCTAAGCTCCCTCCGCCTTTTCAAAACAATCAAAGCTCAAATAGCTCAGTTGGGCTGCACCTGTATCTTTACAACCCGCTTGCTTTTACTTTTCACATTCCCGTGATGGTTATATTGGTTTATTCATTTCATTGTGTTCATTTCACCTCATGCACATCTCCTCTCGAACCATTCATTATCTCATCTTTGCTTTTGGTGTAATATACTTTTTTGTGTGGTCAGTATGCATGTTTATATAGCTATTGTTATTTATTGTTTTTTAAGCACTTTTCGCCTGCACATCTGACACATTCTGCTCCATTGTTCCCTGTCCCTCCTTGAAGGATCACTTTAATGTTGTTCTTGTTCTGTGCTGATACACCACGGATATCCCTTTCAAACTAGCTGGGTAACTGGCTAAATGGGAATTCTGTGTACCAAATCAACAACGATTGATTGAAGACATAAACACACTCTGACCCCTGCCTCTTACCTCACTGTAATGTGTAAAGAGATCTGAATACACCAAATATTAAGGGTGGATAATTTTTTATCATAAATTACATTTTTTAGGCCACTGATTTGAGTACCTCCACCACTTGACATGCGACCCACCAGCTGACATAGCCAAATAAATGAAAGTGTCACGTGGTGTACAAGCATTTCAGCACTCTCCAATTGTAATTGTTTCAGCTCACTGGTAAGTTGAACAATTCTTACAACCAAATTAAGCATTTATTTACAAAAGGTCACTTGAAGCTGCAGGAAGTCAGAATGGAGGGTCGCACGACATTAATTTGTCCAGATCATTACATGGCCTAACCAATCAATAAATTATTAATCACATTGGCTGCAAAAGCCTATATATTTCCATTGACAAATGTCCATTTTGAATTTAGATAAGTTTATAAAACAGCGCATTTTGTAGCAAATGAGCCTCCAGAAATGGATCCGTTTAAATAAAATAGAAATTATATCTTCTTGGGCTTTATAAAAAATCCATGGAACATTACATTAGATTACTCATGCATGTATTAAAATCCCAAAATAATAGTTTTGCATTGGCATAACACAAAGTACTAAACTTTCAACCAATCATTAACATTTACACTTCAACCTCTCTCCCCCCCCACCTAATGCAATGTTTTTACGTATTGTTTATTCTCATCTGCTCCATGTTTGTACAGTCTAATATTCTCTATTGTAACATTACTACGATAGAACATTTATATAAGTCAGTGTGCATGATTCAATGAAAGTGTCGTGAACGTGACAATTCAATTTAATCGACGACAAAAATTAATCGTGATATGTCCAACAAGCCAAAATGAAGCAAAAGATGACCACGGTAAAAATGCTATGTGTTGTGTGTTTTTCTTGTAGTTTATGTGCTGATATTGCTGATACTGGGTATCCTCACTGGTGTCGTGATTATTATCACCGCTGCCATAACGGCAAGGGCCATCTATTACAGGTGAGAGGAGCTTCACGACACTGCATTTACATTTTATACATAGGAAACTAATTTATTAAAAAATGTTGTCTTTAGTCTGTTGTCCTTTCCCCGCACCTCCAATTAGCACGGTTGGCTATGTATGGTGCGAAATAAGTTAAACATACATTCACGCGTGTCCCGCACACTCGAACAACAGTAACATTTGACACAGTATTCACTGATTATATTTAAAGGTAGCTACCATGATTTTCTTGACCGCAATCAACTCGGCACTAATCTATGAGCAACAGATTACAGCCAAGGGATGGAACACACTTGGGATTTCTAAACCGCAGTACACATCGCACCTATTGAGCCTTTTACAATTTGTTTGAAAAAGTAGACTGTTCCTCAACTGTACATTTCATTCAGAATGCAAAATGCCAAACAATCGTTTTATGAACAACCGTTTCAAATGGTTGAGCAATGAATAACCCACAAACGCGGTAACCTCATTACACTCTAGTTTGCAGTCCAACGTTCAGTGCCAAGCACAGCCAGGGACACATTGATTTGTGTGCCAAATTGTCCAATGCAAGAACATTCCATCATGTGCACCTGTATACAAATGCATATGCTTTGAAGTCAACGTTCAGGCACATTGAGAAACGACATGACAAACACTGAGCTCTAAATGCATTACTGTACAGTAGTGCCCATTGCTTCAGCGACTCCGCTTACTCTACACAGTTGAATCACACTTTTGTATTTGAACAATGGACACCGCACTCATTGTCATGCGCTACCACCAGTCACATGTTCACCTAGCATCAGGCACATGGCGATGATGATGAGAGTGTGGCCCAGTCTGTAAACCTTGCGAGGTCCACCACAGTGAACAGCTCCTCCGGGAGCTGACAGACCAGTAGATGCTGCATGGTCTGCTTTTCGCCAGAGTTATGTGTGTCAGTGTCGTTAGAGTAGCCCCACTTCCGAACACTTACCACCACAAATTTGTCCCGGGTATGAGATTAACTGCATTGGGTGGTGATAGTGTCACCTAAAAAGCACTTGAGGAAGGAAAGAGGAAACGCCACAACCACTCTTCCACATTGGCTCAAGAATGAGAGTGTTGAAGAGAGCCGAGTGATATCGGGTGGAATGAACAAAGTTTGAGCCATGGGCCTGCCCTTGGGCAGAGAATGTGGTGCGGCCTTGCTTTGCCCCGTATACTACTCGCGTTGTACACTACGCGGTCAATGCAACAAAATCTCACCCATAGTCCCCGTGCTGCTCATTTTGCAGAAAACGCCTATCCAAGGGGCAGAAAAATAAAAATATGCTGGAGCTCAGTGACTATATGGAGTACAATCAATCGAAGGTAAATGGCACCTGAAATGTAATTGTATAGTGTGTTGTATAATTCAATCTTAGTTCACAACCAAATGTGTATAAGAATCAATATTGCAGCTAAGTCGTCATGAGGGGAACACGATGCTTGGGCATCGTGCATTCACATTGAGAGACACTACAAGTGGACGAAATAATATTTTAAGCATGCACAAGAATCCTATAAAATTTGTATTATGATTTTGTTTTAAAATGTTACATTGCTTTATCTTGCATCGACACATCTAGCCTTAAATGTGAATACGAATTCTGAAGCTTATTGGACTGTAATAAATATATGTAGTGGCGAATCATTGTAAGACAAGGCCTTTCCTTGAGGTTTATCTCAATGAAAGTTACATTCTTTATGCTAACGCATGACGATGAAAAAAAGATGGTGTTCATTTGCTAGTTTTCAAATGCTTAAATAATTAATTAATCGTGCCAGTTTATATTTTAGACTGTACTTGGATAATGCAGGTATCTTGAAAAAATGGTGATGACAAATTATTTAAAAGATTCCACTTCGTAATGTCTTGTCAAATATTAGCAATTGCCATTGTATATGAGATGATACGACAGAAGTTAAATAATGATCTGTGTGCTTGTGTACCACTACTAATGCAGCATCACTAAATAATTTGTACATTAGTTGATTTGGTCATGTCTGGCCACCGTGTGTCATCCTATGCAGGGCTCACGAAATGGAATATCAGGATTCTCGAATGAGCTGTGCTCCAAGGAGGACACCTACCTTCCTTTTGTCTTCACACCAGTTGCCCTGAGCGAGGTATTTTATATACAGTATGTGGTTTAGAATTGTCGGTCATGAGGGTTGTTTAATCATACTTCACCACGCTGGTCAGTACGGGTAGCTTAAGGGAACACATTTTGTCTCGCCTCTTGATGAGGACCTGGCTGGAACGGGTGCCCCTATAGAGCATTGTCACCCATGTCTTCAGAGTTCTGAAGAGTTGCTGTGTCAAGGCAGCAGCTGATTAAATAAGAGGTGTGCAACGATGAGATGAGTTACTATGCAGGAATGAGTTGAATTGTAGCATCGTGGGACCGTGGCGATGATATCAGGAGGGCCTTCATCCAGCAGTGGAGAAACGATGATTGATGAGATGATACTACATGTAAAAGGCTGTTGCAATTAATAAGTATGTCTTTATACATCACTGCCAGCGCTGCTCCTGTGCAGGTTTCATTTTACGCAACACTTTATTTCATGTTTAGCGTTGAGATCCTTTGAAATTCTCAATTCCTAACAAAGGTCAATCGGTGTGCATGCGTTTGTTGTTGGTGGTGTGTACAGCCCCTGAAGCGCATCCCCAGGATCCAGCTGAAGGACTCTTCAGTGGGCACAAATTCAACATCGGCATCTCCCGTGCCTGATATTAGCAAGGTACCAGTTTATCTCTCACCATTGAGATAACCAGAACCGTTTGCCCTTTTAAAAATGCCTTCTAAAACGCTTCGCCACAATTTATAGCAATCAAACTTCACCAATTAACGACTTATTTGAATCGTGGGATGCTGATACCAATGTTTTACCTCCGTTTAGAGGAATCTATATGTTATAAAGAGCATTGCTTTTATAGTTACTTTACTTATTTTGTTGCAGTGTTTAGCAAGCAAAAGTCAACTACTTGGCTATATGAATATTGACCATGTGAATTAACATTAGCATTGTATTGTATGTATGTTTGTTGAACTTCTTTCGCATCAAACGTAGCCAGCCGTGCTAATCAGAGGTGTCTTTCAGGTACCACAGAACAAGGGTGAAAGAGATGACGTGGCATCCATCTACACGCCCGATGGATCGTCCACCTACTATTAGGCTAATGGCAGCAATTCAGCAGCATCGGGCAGGAATTCCAAGTTCTGCTTTAACGGGTGATAAAAAAATCACAAATTTCAGAGGCAAACTGGCACTTTCCAAAGACAATTCTGGATAAACAAAAATAGCCCTGATAATCTATGTAACTCAATTGTTGTCGTTGCAAATTGAAACAGCAACTTCTCATTTGCTAAACACAACATATCTCAAGTTCAGGTAAAGGTGAATAACGTTTTAAAACATTAAATGCAGTACAAAACAATACGTGGCCAGAATTATTCACGCAGTGAGCAGTTTGACGTGGCACAGCCACCCAAACAAATAGGAGACAATCTTACAGTACAACATAAAAACATCTCATTCTGCACTACAACCCTTTATCGACATTCATCTAAAAAACTATATGAAACAGAAAACATTTGTCGAAACATTCCTTATTTTTGCTCTATTTCAAATACAGCACAAACATTGTACTGCACTTTGTTTTTGCGACAAGAGTAGTGAGTGAAAAGTAACTGGTTAATTTTAAGTACAGTGAAACATGACTGAACTCCTGCATTAAGGGCATCTTCTGCCTCGTCCGAGTGATCCATTGCCCCTCCATGCACGTGAGAGGACTCGACTACGTAGTTACCAAAGAGGCTTTTATTGCAGCCAATAACGACGCATATGCATAGAGTGAGGGGAAAAAAGTATTTTTTTGTTATTCTGTCTCACTGTTCAAATAAACCTACCATTAAAATTATAGACTGATAATTTCTTTGCCAGTGGGAAAACGTACAAAATCAGCAGGGGATCAAATACTTTTTCCCTCACTGTATGCATATGGGTTCCCGATATGCTGGACTTTATCCCTTATGTACCCATCCCAACGTGCCTTCTCGAACCTTCTCAACGGATTCTTACCCCTTAACCAAATTTAACCCCGGATTCCCCCAATGGGTCTCTAACCAACCCTCCCCTTTGTGCTTGCAATTTCCTGGGCTTTGAACCATTCAAACCACTCCACCAAATCAGCGCATCCCCTCGCGCTTCACAAATCCAGTTCGCATACTTGCTCGCTTCCACACGGTGTTCAGCCAAAGGCTTCGTCGGTGTGTGCTGGACGCAACTGTTGTACATGCACACATCTCCACCCCGAGAGCATCGTTCGGTCATGCATGCGTGTCAAAATCGCGACGTGACCAGTGCAATCAAAATGAAAACGCACACAAACGTGGATAAATCCTCTTGTTAACACACACACGTGACGCACGAAGAGCACGTACATTTCTTACGCACAGTGATTCCATGCTCAACTTTGAAGAAGGCTGAAGTACAAGCCAGTCGCGACTGGTTTTTGGTCCTGAGGAGCCAGTGGGGGTGGGGAATTAATAATAAAGTAATACCCCGATTTACATCTCCCCCTTTTACATCGTTTCGCAAATACATCATCACTTAATGAATACCGCGACCTGATTTGCGTCGCCTCGACCCACACGTCGCCAACAGCATCATCCGTCTGCCCTAGTATCCGTCAACTTTGCCCCCACTCACCCTGTAAATTGCTTTGATTTACGTCGTTTCGATATTCGTCATGACACCTTTCAGGAAGGCATCCCCCGACGTAACTCGTGGTATGAACTGTACTTAACTGCACATTAACAAGTTTATAAAGCAAGTGTCAATTCACGCTTCACACGACACTAATGTACAATTCTGCAAAGGCACCTGCTCATAACATACTAAATATGGTACTCCCCGATGAACAAGTGGGAGCACTGTACAAGATTGCTCCGAAAGCACACCTGTCAACCCCTTATCAGTGCCATACCTTATTACGGACCAATTTAGACCTTATTGGTTACCCCATTCCCTTATAAATCTCAACGTTCATCCTACAAAGTCCTATCACAAGGGAGAAACACAAATAGACGCTTTTATGCCCGTAATGAAACGGCCGTATGCCATGTGGGCCCGAAAACTCAATTTCCCTGTACAAGAATACGGGTGAACCGTATGGGTTTACATGGTATGCGAAAGGAGCAGCTCCAACCACCTGCAGTGAAGCCATTGAACTGCGCTCCACATTAACGTGGCAGTTCGGGAGCACCTTGCGCATTATTGGGTTTGGTCTGGACAATGCAGTAGGCCGGCGATGCTGGGGCCCAGCTGTGCCCTTCTGTCCATGCGCTTGTCAATTACGATACCCATCTTCACCATCGCTCTCGAACTTCTCTGCCCCAACAATATATTGGCCCACCAACTGCTGCTCGTTCTCATTGCCATCTGAATTTAACGTGTGAAAAACACGTTTTATTTAATTAACATTTTCTGATTGATGTGATCAGCAACGTAATTACTCTTTTGGTTCTTTCGGTAAAGTCACGTAGAAAGAAATTAAATAATAGAATACGACGTTTCGCTTGCAACACAAGCAACCATCATCTGGTTATTATTTAATTTCTTTCTACGTGACTTTACCGAAAGAACCAAAGAGTAATTTCTGCAGTCACGACAGCTTCGAATCTAGTTTAATAAAGTAATTATTTGCACTAGATCATGTGATGAATGTTGCGTGAAGTGGGATTTTGTGCATTAATATATTTCCTGACAAAGTGGGAATAGGTGGCTTCAAATATTTCTTGCATTGAAAATGTGTGATGAACCACAAAGCATGTTCCCACATCTTCTTTGGTTCTTTTGGTAAAGTCACGTAGAATGAGAATAAAATAATAAATTAACAAAATAAAATAATAAAATTCTCACGACGTTTCGGCCACAACACAAGTGGCCTTCATCAGGTGAAGGGACGAGACTGTCTGGAGGACAGCGCTGACCTCCAGTCTCGTCCCTTCACCTGATGAAGGCCACTTGTGTTGTGGCCAAAACGTCGTGAGAATTATTTTATTAATTTATTATTTTATTCTCATTCTACGTGACTACCGAAAGAACCAAAGAAGATGCATCCTTGCAGTCACGAAAGCTTTAAATCGAAATTTACATGTTCCCACACACAAATACTCTGTGCAATGTACAATCAGTGACAATACAACATTGAGCTTATTCCCAGTTTCATATAAACCATTCATAAAATATCTACAACTGCGCAATATGCTTGTGTGCAACTTCTGCACTTACATATGTTAATTCATCGGGTCTGCATTCAAAACCAACAGCCTCTACTGCAGACACAAACATACTTTTACGTCAATGGTTATTGGCATGGAAGTGTCACATTGGGGTGATTAATACATTACCACAATATAGTAAGAATATGTACCCAAAGTGCGCAGATATGATTAAATTGCAATATTTCTGCACGAACACAAATTTTAAAACGATATTGACTCCTGCAAATGAATGCACAGTTACAACTATGACAAAATGTACGTGTGTTCTCAGTACGGATCATATGAATGCACTGAATGGCCAACTTGAACCTTCCACTGAATCACATAACATCGTCTTCCTGATGGAGGTGTCACTATAAATAAACGTAATAATGATCAATTTACCCTGCTTGATTTCACACAAAGCGAAGAACACAATTGCAACTATATTTTCACGGAACATTCCTAACAGGGCGTCATCCTGAAGCACAGTGAATTATCTTTACATGGTATAATCATCTAATAAATGTATTTAAAACAATTTGGCATGTATATGAACAGCACTCAAAACATTAAGCAGGATAAAGCATCAGTATGGTGAATCGAGATATAATTCGTCAGCAGCATTGTGAAACATAGATAAGGGGAAATCGTTTATCTCCTTCACAGTACGGCCAAAGATCATTTCTGAAAATATCAGTTTCATGACAAACTTACAAAGTTAAAAATGTAAACATGAATTAAATAATATTCTTAGCTCTTTCGGTAAAGTCACGTTGAAGGGAAACAATAAAATAACAATAAAATAAGTAAATATATAAAACGTTTGTGTTATGGTCGAAACGTGAGAATTTTTATTGTCTTATATATTTTATTATTTTATTGTTTCCCTTCAACGTGACTTTACCGAAAGAGCTAAGAATATTAATTACTGCAGTCACGAAAGCTTTAAATCAAAATGAATTAAATAAGTTTAAACACCCAGAACACTCGAGGTCTATTTGACATTCGCATTGTTAACAAGAATATTTCATCATCATTAGACCTCCTTTGCCAGTACCAAAATATAGTAATTGGGGTTTTCCCCTTTTTTCTGGAAACAAAACTTAAACCTTTTTTTACGAGGATTCATGTCTGCATTAACCACAATACCTGCAGTCAAAATGCAAACAAAAAACATACTATGATAATATATGCATTCAAATTTCGATTTAAAGCTTTCGTGACTGCAGGGATTCATCTTCTTGGTTCTTTCGGTAAAGTCACGTAGAAGGGAAATAATAAAATAAAAACATGATAAAATATTATTTCCCTTCGTGACTTTACCGAAAGAACGAAGAAAAATATATGCATTGTCCTTGAAACTGATTGGTCCACACCAAGGGACGGCTTTCTTTTGAGCCTCGACACCAATTGGTGCTCGACCAGATGACGCCACAAGGCGTACAGCTCAAAGACAATGCCACTATCAAAGTAATGAGGGCTCGGGGATGAGCATCTACATCATTAGACCTCCTTTGCCAGTACCAAAAAAGGGGAAAACCCTATTATATTTTGGTACTGGCAAAGGTCTAATGATGTAGATGCTCACCCCGAGCCCTCACTACTTTGATAGTGCATTGTCTTTGAGCTGTAACGCCTTTTGGCGTCATCTGGACGAGCACCAATTGGGTCGAGGCTCAAAACAACTAAATCCAGAAAAGAACCAAGATGAATCCCTGCAGTCACGAAAGCTTTAAATCGAAATTCAAATGCATATATTATCATAGTATGTTTTTTGTTTGCATTTTGACTGCAGGTATTGTGGTTAATGCAGACATGAATCCTAGTAAAAAAAGGTTTCAGTTTTGTTACCAGAAAAAAGGGGAAAAACCGTATTATAACAAGAATGTTATTTTGTATTTCACTGTCAACAAGGCTATCTCGGCCTCGCTGTGCGCTGCGTTGCACCGCTATCCGAGTAGATAACCTCGCATCCAATAAACCTTCAAAGCCAGGGTGAACATCCGACTCCAAACGCAACTTATTGAATTGAACGAGGTAAAACTAATGGAAAAACAGCACAGAAACAGCAAATGTTAATACTTGGATATATCAATACAATTAATGAACACTACAGCATCATAACATTGTCCTAGATAACATGTTTCTCAACAATAGATCCTGGATGGACGAGGCACCTACATTAGCACTGCATAGCTATACAAGAGAACAAGCTACTGTGTTAAATAAAAGGCACATCGTGTAATCATCACACTGCACCCCACATGTACAGCACTACATATAACACTGAGCTGTGGATGAGACATTTCATCATCCTTTCTCTCAAGATCGCAATAAGGTTACATGCGTACGAGTCTGACTCGACTTATTCAATTACAAGTAACATTTACAATAAGGCAAGTTGCAGGCTTTGTTGTTAACTAGGCCTCATATGTTTCTTAACATTATAACGGCATTTACAGCATTATAATGATAATTCTAACATTACAGCATTCCCAGTATTATAAGAACATAAACGAACATACAGACAATGAATTTTGATTTAAAGCTTTCGTGACTGCAGTAATTCATATTCTTAGTTTTTTCGGTAAAGTCACGTTGAAGAGAAACAACAAAATAACAAAATATATATAAAACAATAAAAAATTCTCACGACGTTTCGACCATAACTCAAACGGTCATCATCAGGTGTGTCGGTTTGCATAAATTTATTTTGAAAACGGCATATTTATTTATTTATATATATAAAAAATAACGTTTGCGTCACGCGCAACGATGGCAGTTTGCCCAGGACTAGTCCATCTATTTTTTGAAAAGAGGAGGGGGGAGACGAAATTTGTTTTTATGTATGCTGTCTGAAAGCCACTGTAAGCGTGAACAATCAATCAAGAAGTGAAATGATTTATCAAATCTTTCCAATGATTGCTAAGATAGAATCCATCTTCTCGGTTGAAATTGTCTCTGTGTTTGTATATGTGGATAGCCTCATGAACGAATCTCTCATGGAAGCCAGATGGCTTACAAAGAACCTCCGTCTTGGAAAAGTCAATGGCATGTGAGCCTACTGAATTAGAACAATGATCTGCTACGGCCGAGGTGTTGGTCCTACCGTGTTTAAGGTCTGCTTTATGTTCACGAATGCCATATCTCGGACCGCATTCGTGAACATAAAGCAGACCTTAAACACGGTAGGACCAACACCTCGGCCGTAGCAGATCATTGTTCTAATTCAGTAGGCTCACATGCCATTGACTTTTCCAAGACGGAGGTTCTTTGTAAGCCATCTGGCTTCCATGAGAGATTCGTTCATGAGGCTATCCACATATACAAACACAGAGACAATTTCAACCGAGAAGATGGATTCTATCTTAGCAATCATTGGAAAGATTTGATAAATCATTTCACTTCTTGATTGATTGTTCACGCTTACAGTGGCTTTCAGACAGCATACATAAAAACAAATTTCGTCTCCCCCCTCCTCTTTTCAAAAAAAATAGATGGACTAGTCCTGGGCAAACTGCCATCGTTGCGCGTGACGCAAACGTTATTTTTTTATATATAAATAAATAAATATGCCGTTTTCAAAATACATTTATGCAAACCGACACACCTGATGATGACCGTTTGAGTTATGGTCGAAACGTCGTGAGAATTTTTTATTGTTTTATATATATTTTGTTATTTTGTTGTTTCTCTTCAACGTGACTTTACCGAAAAAACTAAGAATATACAGACAATGCTTCTTAAAGTCCCACAATGAAGATGCACCTGTGGTCACCGACATTATTTGTGCCTCCATTCAGCACTGTGTAATGGCTGACACCCGCGTGGTTGAGCGGGAATCTCAAATTGCAATTTCCTGGTCACGTGACCAAACTCAGCATCAAAAACAGCAAATTCCTGTGTACACACGCCCCTACTGCTGCGGAGCAAAACACCTGCCTGTGAGGCAGAACACTCCCTGTCTGGTATCTAGGAGATACCAATATTATTTTTTTTATCTCATGAACAAATGTATTACAACTGCAACGGGTCAACTTATTTGTCCATATCTCTGCGAGAGAAAATTAGTACTGTCTCGACTATGGACCTGACGAAAGTTCTTGCGACACCTTGCTTTGCAATCATAACCTCGACCTTTCGAACATTTCCATCGGCACTGGGAATCGTCTTGAGGATACGGCCCGTTGGCCACTCCTTCCGTTTGACTTGGTTGTCCTTCAGTAGGACGAGGTCACCTTCTTGGATGTCTGGTGTGTTAGACTGCCACTTGCTGCACACTTGAAGTGTTGTAAGGTACTCGTTTTTCCAGCGACGCTAAAACGTGTTGGCGAAGCTCTGCACTTGCTTCCATTGACGTCTGTAGACGTCTGCAGCGTTGACGTCCTCGGTGGGTGCTGTGAGCACGTCTGTCTTCTGGGTAAGAAGTGTGGCAGGAGTCAAGATGAATGGTGACTCCAGGTCGGTTGAAACGGTGATCAGGGCTCTTGAGTTAATTATGGCTGAGACCTCGGCCATGAGAGTGGTCAATACTTCGTGAGAGAGCCGTGTGGACCCGACATCACAATCATGGAGTCGAGAATGTGTTGAGCAATCCCGATCATGCATTCCCAGGCTCCACCTATATGCGAAGAGTGAGGAGGATTGAAGATCCATGTGCAGCCTTGGTCACTAAGGTATTTCCCTACAGAGTCATCTTCAACATTCTCCATACTGATCTTAAGCTCTTTACATGCTCCAGTGAAATTGGTTCCACAATCAGAACGGAGTTGCTTGGCTGGCCCTCTGATGGCAAAGAATCTCCGGAGTGCATTTATAAAGCTTGAAGAGTCCATGGACCAGATGACTGCGATGTGCACTGCTTGTGTACTCATACATGTGACCAGCACTGCCCAACGTTTGCTGTTCGCGAGCCCTCCTCTGGTGCGGCGGGAGATGACTGTCCATGGTCTGAACACGTCGATCCCTACAGAGGTGAAGGGAGGTTCCATACTGAGTCAATCTTGTCTGCCATTTTCTGTTCTTCCTGTTTTCCACGTAGCTTGCGACACCTGATACACTTGTGGGTTGTGCTGGTGCTGCACCTCTTTGCTCCAACGATCCACAACCCTGCAGATCGAATCGCTCCTTCTGTGAAGTGCCGACATTCGGTGCGTGATCTTCTCGTGATAGTAGCGCACAAGTAAAATTGTGATGTGGCTCTGGTTTGGGATTATGAGGGGGTTTCGTTCATCCTCATCTAATTTTGCATTCCCTAGCCGACCACCGATCCTTAGCAAGCCGTCTTTGTCCATCCTCGGGTTTAACTTCCTGAGGGTGCTGACCCTAGGAAGGTCTTCTCCCTTGTTGATGGCCTTGATCTCACTTGCATAAGCTGCCTGTTGCCCACAGCGGAAGATTGATTTCCTTGCTCTGGAAAGCTCATCTTCAGTGCATGGCACTGTGTAGTGATGCCACCCATTGCAGCTACCAGTGGTGCCTCTCATCGGGCGATGGAAGCAGTCTGCGATATGCGTTAGATGCGCTATCGCTCGCACGAGCATCGTCCATTTCGAGAAATGTTCAAAATGGTGTAGAATCAGTGAACTTCTTGGTCGCACATTTGTTACCAAAGTTGTCACTTGAGGATGAATCTCTTTGTCTGACTTGGGCTCTACGAGTCAAAAGGTCTCTTTGGTAGTACCTGGGCCACCATCACGTCGTAAGAGGAACGCTGGACCTGTCAGCCAGATGGTTTGCTTCAGCAGAGATGCAGGGACGGACCAAGTTGCGAGATCTGCTGGATTCTGTTCAGTTGGAACGTAATTCCATTGCTCCGGCTGCGTCGATCTCCTGATGCGTTCCACCCTGTTACTGATGTACAGTGAGAGAAAAAAAGTATTTGATCCCCTGCTGATTTTGTACGTTTGCCCACTGACGAAGAAATGATCAGTCTATAATTTTAATGGTAGGTTTATTTGAACAGTGAGACAGAATAACAACAAGAAAATCCATAAAAACGCATGTCAAAAATGTTATCAATTGATTTGCATTTTAATGAGGGAAATAAGTATTTGACCCCCTCTCAATCAGAAAGATTTCTGGCTCCCAGGTGTCTTTTATACAGGTAACGAGCTAAAATTAGGAGCACACTCTTAAAGGGAGTGCTCCTAATCTCAGCTTGTTATCTGTATAAAAGACACCTGTCCACAGAAGCAATCAATCAATCAGATTCCAAACTCTCCACCATGGCCAAGACCAAAGAGCTCTCCAAGGATGTAGGGTCAAGATTGTAGACCTACACAAGGCTGGAATGGGCTACAAGACCATTGCCAAGCAGCTTGGTGAGAAGGTGACAATAGTTGGTGCGACTATTCGCAAATGGAAGAAACACAAAAGAACTGTCAATCTGCCTCAGGCCTGGGGCTCCATGCAAGATCTCACCTCGTGGAGTTGCAATGATCATGAGAACGGTGAGGAATCAGCCCAGAACTACACGGGAGGATCTTGTCAATGATCTCAAGGCAGCTGGGACCATAGTCACCAAGAAAACAATTGGTAACACACTACGCCATGAAGGACTGAAATCCTGCAGCGCCCGCAAGGTCCCCCTGCTCAAGAAAGCACATATACATGCCCGTCTGAAGTTTGCCAATGAACATCTGAATGATTCAGAGGACAACTGGGTGAAAGTGTTGTGGTCAGATGAGACCAAAATGGAGCTCTTTGGCATCAACTCAACTCGCCGTGTTTGGAGGTGGAGGAATGCTGCCTATACCCCCAAGAACACCATCCCCACCGTCAAACATGGAGGTGGAAACATTATTCTTTGGGGGTGTTTTTCTACTAAGGGGACAGGACAACTTCACCGCATCAAAGGGACGATGGACGGGGCCATGTACCGTCAAATCTTAGGTGAGAACCTCCTTCCCTCAGCCAGGGCATTGAAAATGGGTCGTGGATGGGTTTTCCAGCATGACAATGACCCAAAACACACGGCCAAGGCAACAAAGGAGTGGCTCAAGAAGAAGCACATTAAGGTCCTGGAGTGGCCTAGCCAGTCTCCAGACCTTAATCCCATAGATCATCTGTGGAGGGAGCTGAAGGTTCGAGTTGCCAAACGTCAGCCTCGAAATCTTAATGACTTGGAGAAGATCTGCAAGGAGGAGTGGGACAAAATCCCTCCTGAGATGTGTGCAAACCTGGTGGCCAACTACAAGAAACGTCTGACCGCTGTGATTGCCAACAAGGGTTTTGCCACCAAGTACTAAGTCATGTTTTGCAGAGCGGTCAAATACTTATTTCCCTCATTAAAATGCAAATCAATTGATAACATTTTTGACATGCGTTTTTCTCGATTTTGTTGTTGTTATTCTGTTTCTCACTGTTCAAATAAACCTACCATTAAAATTATAGACTGATCATTTCTTTGTCAGTGGGCAAATGTACAAAATCAGCAGGGGATCAAATACTTTTTTCCCTTACTGTAGGTGTAGAACCCTCTGGTTTGGTTGTTTATGTAGCCTAGTATGACCTTACTGTCCGTGTAGAACTTAACCGTATTCAGTTTGATATCCAATTCGTCTAATATCAGTTCTGCTACTTCTGTAGCTAGAACGGCTCCACACAGCTCGAGCCTTGGGATGGTATGCTCTGGTTGTGGGGCCTTGCCGTGGAACTCCTTCCAGAATTCCCACTCGGGCGACAGCTCCGGGTCGAGGAACGGAGAGGCCCCGGTCGCAGCGACCACCGCCACGATCACCACCAGAGCGACGAGCAGCAGCTTCATCTTTGTCTTCTTCCCGTCAGTCATGACTGGCTTGGAGAAACATATAGGAACAAAATCCAGCGAAGACGATGGATGTACAAGCGAAGTTGTGGCCAGCGTAGTGGTTTCTTCGTAAGCCTGCACGGTACCGCCTTGACTTCTCTCGAGTTTCTCTTTCATCGTGAAGTGGTTTTGGCACGGTTTGAAGAGTGACGTGCATCCATTCATGAGCACACTTGTTCTGAATGTGCTAGTTTGTGTGTTCCATCGAGACAGACATCACTTACGATGACCCATCCTAGGTCGAGTCTCTGGGCATAGGGAGCGTCGTGAGGTCTGTTGCGTTGATCATGAACCTTGTGGACTCTCAGCATGTCCCTGCCAAGCAGAAGTAAAATCTGTGCCCCGTGATCCAATGGCGGGATTAACTCTGCTATAGGTTTCAGGTGTGGGTGGTGACGTGCGACTTCGGGCGTGGGAATCTCACTCCTGTTGTCCAGTATCTCATTGCACTCTATCACCGTAGGAAGGGCTAGTTTCATGGTACTATCCATGGTTTCCACCATGAGGCTGCTCGCTCTTCTTCCCGCTGTCTCCATCAGTCCTGAGCATGTTCTGAGCGTGTATGGAAAGGAATTCCCACATACACTTAGTTGATCAAAGAACTCTGACCTTGCCAAAGACGTGTTGCTCTGATCGTCCATTATGACATACATCTTTACTGCCCATTCTGGATGTTCTTTGGGATACACTCGGACGAGGCATATCTTTGAGCAAGATTTGCCTTTGAAGCCTTCTCCACAGACTTCTGTGCATTTGGTTGTGATTGACGAAGTGAGTGCGGCGGTCTCGCCTTGCTCCCCGCCGTGCTCTGCTTCGGGATCAGAAGCCTTAGTGCCACTAGGTTTGGAGTAAAATGTGTGCAGAGCGGTTGCGTGTTTGTCGATGCCACATTCCTCGCACTTGATATCTGCCTTGCAATTCTTTGCAAGGTGGTTTGTAGAAGCAAAGCATTTGAAGCACACTCCAAATTCTTTCAGCATGTTCTTCCGCTCTTCCAATGGGTTCCCTCCTGAACTCACGACATTTCTGGAGGGAGTGAGGTTTATCATGCAATGGGTATTGCTTTTCTGGATCCTCTATATTTTTCTTAATGATGGTCGCCTGGACAGAGTTTGCGAATGTCGTAGGAGAGACCTCAGTCTTGTGTACGGAAATTGGCACTCTCGCTGATCCTCGTTTCGCCATTGCTCTGTCGACTTTTGGGAGATCTGGACTAGAGATCCCCATGGTGCCAAACATAAAACTCGGGTCATTTTTGGTCCTAGCCAGGTTGCGTATAAACTTTGAGAAAAAAGAGAATGGGGGGAATGCACCCTGATGCTCTTGACTTTTATCTTGAACCCGCTGTTCTCCATTTTTCCTGCACGTCAAATGGCAATTTCTCTACGATGGGATTCACGCCATGGTAGGTATTCAAGAAAATGAGACCTGGTAAGTAGGGGTCAGCCTGGGCCGATTCAAGCTCATTCAAAAGATCTCCAAGCTTTCGTAACCATATAGTCTCGACCAGAGATTTTTGTAAAGTTCTGCAGCTTCTTGAAGAGAACCTTCTCAATGGTTTCTGGGCTACCATAGCACTCCTCGAGCCTCTCCCACACCGCATGCAGGCTTGAGGCAGGGTCATCCATGTTTGCTGACTGGATCCTCTTTGCGTACTCTGCAGATTTGTTTCCTAACCATTTCACCAACAGGTCGAATTCTTCACTTGCAGAGATGTCTGCATTTCTGATTGCATTCCTGAAGGTAGATCTCCAGGCTCGATAGTTCTCAGAGTGGTCATCAAACTTAACAAGTCCTGTGTTGATTAGTTCGCGGTGAGCCAGGTAACTAGCAAAGTCCCCTAAGCCTGCTGATCCAGGGTGTGTCCATACTGGCGCTTGTGAGGTGCCATTATTAGCTGCATTGCCTTGCATGCCGTCATTCGCGATGGCGTTGGATTGTGGGCCCAAAGGGTTTCGATCACGTTGGTTTGATTCCTTTATGTGGCTGTCTGGACTGTGGGTCTGATGTGGTGCATCCACGTCTGACCCCATGTGTGCGACGCTGAGGATATGCATTTCCACCATTCCCGTAGACAGCATTCATGTTGACTCGGTGTGGAGATGGCGATGCCTGAACGTCCACCCTTTATTCAATATCGTTTGGTGAAGGAGCATTGGTGCATTGTTCAGACCAGTCCAAAATATTTTTTCTGGTGAGTTGATCGCGGTCCTTGACAGGCATCTGAGTGCCAAACTCACTCCAATTCTCTTCCTTATCCAGATTGGCTGCTGCTTCGAGCACCTCTGCCTGGGCCTTTGCAGCAGCTGCTTCCTTTTTGAGTTGTAGGGTGCTTAACTTAGCATCCAGCTCAGTTTTCTTCTGTGTGGCGGTAGCCACTAATATACTCTCTTGCTCTTCAAGCTCTGCTTTCCTCCGTGCGGCAGTAGCCACTAATATATTCTCTTGCTCTTCAAGCTCTGCTTTTCTCCGTGCGGCAGTAGCCACTAATATACTCTCCTGCTCTGCTTTTTCTTGCTCTGCTTTCTTCCGTGTGGCAGCAGTTTCTATGCTTGCTTCTTCTTGTATGCGGGCCTTTTCAATTAGCATGGCTACCTCTTCAGCCATGTAGGCAATACGGGCGTTTGCTGCTTCTGCTGCTGTGCGTGCCTGAGCTGCTGCCATACTAGTAGATGATATCTGTGAGAGTGCTGAGCCTTTAGATCTCCTGGTGGAATTGGATGAGACAGAGTGCTGCGATCGTGTCTCTCTTAAGCCCTCCACACGGTCCATTGCGTCTTGTATCACTGCCTGCACATTATCAGAGCAGTTCGAGGAAGTGCTCTTGCATGCGCACTCCCTCAACGCCCTCATCTGTTTTCACCTTCATCAGGAGGGAGATGTATTTATTTGCCAGCAGCTTGTAGCTTGAGCTGCTCACCTTCACTCGCTGTATGGCCTGCTGAATTGAGGCCACTGTGTCTGAGACGTTTGAAGCCTCAGATATATCTGCTTCAACCCGGTCCCATGCCCTTTGTATCCTGGCATCAAGGTCCTGCTTCTCAGCATCATAGCTTTCTAAGGCCCACTGTGTCAGCCTGACCTCTCTTTGGGGCCTTGAGCTCCCTTGGTCCTCTTGAGGCAGGATGGGAGGTCCTGGATTGCTTAAATTACTGTGGCTTTCCATGCTGCGATGCTTGCAACACAATTTTAATGTAGACTCGCTGCAGAGCTCGTTGCTTGCTGCAGGGCTGACTGCTTGAGAGCGCGAAGCCTGAGGAGCTGGCTGCTTGAGAGCTCCAAGTGTGAGGAGCTTGCTGGTTGGGAGCTCCAAGAAGAATGTCTTTTTACTATCTCGGCCTCGCTTTACGCTGCGTTGCACCGCTATCCGAGTAGATAGCCTCGCATCCAATAAACCTTCAGAGCCAGGGTGAACATCCGACTCCAAACGAATGTATTGAATTGCACGAGGTAAAACTGATAGAAAAACACAGCACAGATACAGCATCTGTTAATACTTGGAAATATCAATACAATGAATGAACACTACAGCATCATAACATTGTCCTAGATAATGTTTCTCAACAATAGATCCTGGATGGACGAGGCACCTACATTAGCAATGCATAGCTATAGAAGAGAACAAGCTACTGTGTTAAATAAAGGCACATCGTGTAATCATCACACTGCACCCCACATTTACAGCACTACATATAACACTGAGCTGTGGATGAGACATTTCGTCATCCTTGCTCTCAAGATCGCAATAAGGTTACATGCGTACGAGTCTGACTCAACTTATTCAATTACAAGTAACATTTACAATAAGGCAAGTTGCAGGCTTTGTTGTTAACTAGGCCTCATATTTATCTTAACAACTTAACATTATAACGGCATTTACAGCATTATAATGATCATTCTAACATGACAGCATTCCCAGTATTATAAGAACATAAACGAACTTACAGACAATGCTTCTTAAAGTCCCACAATGAAGATGCACCTGTGGTCACCGAGACATTATTTGTGCCTCCATTAAGCACTGTGTAATGGCTGACACCCGCGTGGTTGAGCAGGAATCTCAAATAGCAACTTCCTGGTCACGTGACCAAACTCAGCATCAAAAACAGGAAATTCCTGTGTACACACGCCCCCACACCTGCCGTGAGGCAGAACAAAGGCACAAATAGGTGATTCGTCATTAGTTCCGGTATTATATTGGTGTTACCTACTTGCAAATGGCCACGTTGGCGGGGAGGTGGCCGCGATGGCGGGGAGGAGGCCATGATACACTGACTCACTCACACATCATACGCTGACTCACTCACACATCATACACTCACACAACCACTGACCCATTCACTCACCATACACTCACTCATAATACGCTGACTCACTCACACATCATACACTCACACTACCACTGACTCACACATCATACACTGACTCACTTATACGCTGACTCACAGATCATACACTCACTACCATTGACTCACTCACACATCATAGACGGGGAGTGCCATGCTGACAGATATGGCTGCAAATTTGTTCACACATGTTATGTATATCGTATATTGTTAAATTTGAATCAAAGTTCCTATGATTACTGTTGTTACATTGTATTTTAATGCTTTATTTTGGAGATTTCTAAAACATGGTTAAGCCATGTTTCTTGCGAAAGTGTGGAGTTGGCCTGATAACTTTAATCTAAATTGTCTTATGGTTATTGTTTGTCCTGCATCACACTGGGATTTTTGCACACAGCGTTGTAATACGGTGGTTTTATTTTTCTGGAAGATTTGCTGGTTTATCCCAGGATGTTTCTGTTGCACGTCGTCGCTTTAAGATGTTCTCTGTTCATATTTTGTTTGTTGTGGTTGCACCCGACTCAAGAGCCGCATGGCTCACAGGGCTATACCTAGTAAATGAAACTTGAAAACTTGAAAACATGGAAAAACAATCAGTTCAAAGTACATCAGTATGATAAGCAAATAAAAGTATATGTAATATAAGATTGTTTACACTGCGTTCCACTGCAACTTTGCTTTTTTACACAGCTTTCTTAAAAATGTTAAATACTAAATCAAATATGATAGTGTTTGCTACAGGATTGAGAGCATTTGTGACAGCTGGACTGCAGTTCGTATTCCACTACCACAAGAACGCGAGTGTCTGTGATAACGTTTGTTTGTTTGGTTCCCAAGGCTTAATTAACTACACATTTACCATTTTATACTCTACCAATTATCAGTAATTAGTTTAGTTAAAAAGGAACCACATACGAACAGGCACAGCTTGACCGAGCAGTTCAGTGTCTATGTAAGCCAGGTTACTGAAGGAGTTAAAGTGTGTTCTAATTTTATTTGTTCTGATGGCACGATGGCTAAAGTAGAGGAACCTAGAAAAAAAATGCCTGCTCGTTGCATAAATGTCAAGCAAATAATTGGGATAATGGTAGTGGAGCACGTGACTGTGATACCTATCGCAGAGCAGTGCACGACCTAGGCCTCGGCTATGTAAGGTAAAAACGAGCCTACCTTTACCCTACCTTTTAGCTTACCACAATACAATCACTCTACCCTTACCTTTTACCCTTTAGCAAGGTAAGGTAAAAGGTAAAAGGTCAAAAGCAACGAGCCTACCTTTAACCGACCTTTTACCCTTACCCCAAACAAATTACCCGATTACAGGGTAATTACTTTGGTGCTACACATGCAAAAGGTTTATAACAGGGAAATGCTAGGTAGAGTGCTTAATTAATTCATTCATCTATAGATTTAAAAGGGAAATGTGTGAATGTGTGTCTGTTCGAAATGTTTAGCATACTTCCCAACATGCAACAAACTTTTTATTTGGCATGCGGGCAGCTTCCAGACTTACACAATGCAAAAAGTATAACAATAGACTTTTGTATTTTTAGGGGGGGGGGCGCAATAATTTTGGGGGGGGGGGCGCAATAATGGATATATTTTGCACGGCAAGTGAGCAGTGACGTCACATCTGTGATGTCACCCACATGCGGCAGCGTTACGCCTTGTTCCTGCTGACGTCACGCATCCCCCCCCACCCTCCGCATACAGTAGGCTGTGTATTAATCCAAGACAAGAATCCAAGTTATAGTAATAGGTTTTTACCATTTTAGCTGGCACAAAAACTGACACCTTTATACAAGGGATCATGTTTGCAATAACCACAACACAAGCAGTCAAAAATGCAAACAAAAAGAAACAACTCTGATGATGATGATATGCACTGTCCTGGAATTTGATTGGTCCACACCCGAGACGGCTTTTCTTAGAGCCTAGTCTCCACTGGTGTTGGACCAGAAGACCAATCAAATTCAAGGACAGTGCATATTATTATCACAGTTGTCTCTTTTGTTTGCATTTTGACTGCTTGTGTTGTGGTTATTGCAAACATGATCCCTTGTAAAAAACGCATGGTTTTGCCATGTTGAGTTAGCCTATTGACTTTAATCTAAATTGTCTCATGGTTGTTATTGTTTGATTTGCATCCCACTGGGATTCTTGCACACAGCGTTGATATACGGTGTTTTTTTCTGGAAGTCTTTGCTGTTTTTTCCTGGATTTTTCTGTTGCGCGTAGTCACTTTAAGATGTTCTTTGTTCATGTTTTTGTTTGTTGCGGTTGCACCCAAGTCAAGAGCCACATGACTCACAGGGCTATACCTAATAAATGAAACTGAACCTTAAACCTGTCAAAATCTTTGTTTCTTTCGGTAAAGTCACGTAGGTAGAAAAAAAATCAAATAAATCACGATGTTTCGATCGCAACACATTCAATCCTCATCAGGTGGAACAACCACAGCAAGAAAAAATGTTGAAGTAGGCGAGAGAGCTGCCGTGGCAAGAGGTTATATAGGTAAGACAGGGGGGGGGGGTGTGAGCGCTAGGGGGAGAATAAGTGAGGCTGGGGGGGAGTAGGCGTGGCTAGAAGTGGAAAGCTGGGGACACGGGGGGAGAGTATCTCGGAAAAATACACTAGTACCCGGCAGGTATGATGGAAACAACTACAACCAGTTAAGGCTTTACCTTGTTAATAACATCCTTCCAATGATTGCTCAATTTGTATCCATCTTCTCGGTTGAAGTTATGTCTATGTTTATATATCTGGATGGCTTCATGAACAAACCTTAGATAGTTTCCCGAAGGTTTGCAGAGTACCTTGGTCTCGGAAAAAAACTATTTAATGCGAGCCCACAGCGTTATAACAATGGTCAGCCATGGCAGAGGTTTGGTTCTGTCGTGTTTCAGATCTACGTCGAATTACACACTACGCCGACACTTTCTCCACACCCACAGAAATCACACCACACGGATCCTCTGTACTAAAGGTTATTGATGCTGCGTCTATAGCAAGCCCTGGGTGGCCCAGAGTAAATACTCACCGAGCAGTGCCTAGCCTATCCCTATTCAATCCCTGAGTGCACTCTCCAACCCCTTCTTCTCACCTCGCAGACACACTCACGGTGTCTCACGGACGCGGTGGGAGTTGGAGGGATGAGGGTATGAAAGGTCTCTGCCTGGGGTTGAGTTGTAGCTACACTCACCAGCGTCCCTCGGACACTGCGAGCGGCTGGGCGTCCGACCGGGTAGCTCAATGGCTGCAGGAGCACTGACTAACGTTTTTCCCTTCCCTCCCTTTGTCCCCTCCAAATCCCAAAATCCAGGGTCACGTGGTGTTAGCCTGCGCGACCAATCGGGCGCCTACCTTTCGATTTTCAACCGATGCCCCGCCCTCCCCACCCCCACCACACCTGGCCTCGCCGGGGTGGCCGTCCGATAGAGGTTCAGCTTTAGTCGGCTCAGGAATTTCCCTCCCATCTCCTCTCGTGCGTTGCTCGCTGAGTGTTTGCCCCCGTGGCCCCATCTCCCTGTGCTGTGAGTGTTTTCATTGCGGTTTGCCCGGTGAGCTTCGTCATGCCCATACAATTCTAAGCTAATTCACGGGTGCCACAATGCAATTCGGCCTGGGGGGGGGGGGGGTCGGCCAATCTCCTGGCACTGGGAAACCGTGGGACATTCCTGCTAGGGGCCCCTCAGGTAAAAACCCATGGTACCAGGTGACCCCCCCCCCACGAGACCCTACGTGGGTGCGTGTGTGTGTTTAGTGGAGGTGTGCATGTGTTTGTGTGGAGGGGTGCGAGGGGATCGCAGCCCTGGCGGAATTGCTCCATTCCTGTGGCACCACACAATGATTGATGACAATCTTGTTAACATCTAACTTTTTAAAGTGTGGCTCTGGCTTCTTTTTTGAAGTAGCAGAAGAAACTGTCATGTTATCTACATGGTCCCAATCAGAAATCATCTTATCTGTTAATTTTAAGTGTGATTGTAAGAGAATTTTGTCTAAATTATCAAGTTCAAATCGGAGCAATCTTATTCTCTCTGAGATTAGCGATAGGCTAGCTTTAAACAAGATACATTTAGCGTTAGGAGAAGTGACAGCAGTAGATGTAAGTGTAAATGCGACCGGTATTACCTTGTTATCGCGGCATCTCTTGAGAAAGGTTAGCGACTCGATCGGGGGAGCCTTCTTGTCTCGCAGTCTGTTAAAAGCTCTAACAGATGTGTGGAACCCCTTGGACCACGTTCGTGAACACAAGGCAGATCTGAAACATGGTAGGACCAATACCTCTGCCGTTGTCGATCATTGTTTTAACGCTGTGGGCTCACACGAAATTGATTTTTCCAAGACGGATGTACTTTGCAAAACTACCGGCTACCTTCAGAGATTTGTTCATGAAGCCATCCAGATATATAAACACAGACACAACTTCAATCGAGAGGATGGGTACAAACTGAGCAATCATTGAAAAGACGTTATTAACCAGGTAAAGTCTTAACTGACTGTGATGTTTCCATCCTACCTGCCTATGTCAGCTGTTATTTCCGACTCTCTATGTGTCTCTCTCTCTGTTCCTCTCTCTTAGATCTCTCATGCTCACATGTCCTTTGCATTGCACTCTCATGCCTTTGGATTGCACTCTCATGCTCACATGTCCTTTGGATTGCACTCTCATACTCACATGCCCTTTGGATTGCACCCGTTGGGTTGCACTCTCTCATCGAGGAGGCCGCTCTCCTCCTATCTTACAGTTACATGCTAATTTCTCACATTAACATCATGCTAATCTTTTACATTAACATAGCCACTTCCGTGCCCTCGTCGAGGAGGCCGATTTCCTATCTTACAGTTACACGCTAATTTCTCACATTAACATCACTAGCGCCGGCCACTTCTTTATGACCCTTGGGCTACACCCATTTCAAACCTTTTAAAACAGTCTGCCTCAGCAGCAGACCATGCTTTCCCACGTGATGATGGACGCTTGTGTTGCACCCGAAATGTCGTGATTTATTTAATTTAATATTGTAACAGTGTTTGTAATGGACTAAACGTGACGACTTCGGGCAAAAGTAAGTACTTTATCAAGGTTATTGCACTTGTTCATTCATGGAGCATTACGTCCACCGTTGAGTTAAATTTGTGTGGAATTTCAAAACATTCATTTTGAGTGCACTCTTGTGGCTCCGTGAGACAACGTTTCCCATTAAATAATGTTTTCAAATGTTTTGAACAGAAATGTCAACGTGCGAAGTCGGTGTATCCAACTTAACCACAGCGTCGTGCTCAAATGAGGAGGGCCTGGCAAACTGCCAGTGCCTTTATGAACTTGGGAAAAATGTCTCTACAGATTATTCATGTATTACATTCATTTGTTAAATATTATTTTACAGCATTTTAAATACACTTTGACGGTTTATACCCGTGGTATATGTCTCTCCACTCTGTACCATTAACCCATTTGTTTATTTTTCTTATATGTGGAAAGTAAGTGCATAATTTTTTACTTTAAATTAAAATAATTTTGACTGATAATTGAAATAATAATAAAAGCACTGTTTTTCCCAAATGCTTGTGCGAATTGCTTTATGCGTCTCACTGAATTTGTGAATGAATGACTACATTTGTTCTGAGGACAAAAAATCATGTGCTGTCATTTCTTGAGGAATCAGTGATATTGTACCAATCACCATCTTGACGTTTTGTGCGCTCGAATGCACATGTCCTTTTGGCTACTCTGGTAAAATATGTGAAGACTGTGAGTATCGCACCATCAATTCAAATTACATTTTTAGTGACTGAATATCTCAGTGTGGTGCCGGGCCTGCGAGGTCACGGCGGATAATATGTTGTCATTATGTGCAGCCCAGTTACTGGGCGAAGTACCAGCCCTAGCGGGGCTTGGGTGGGCGCTAGTTAGGGCAGAGGCACCATGTACAGTATGTTACCAAAAATATTTCCAAAATCTTAAACAAACACAACATCCAGGTCCGATTCAATACAGTACACAAAATCAGTGATCGAATCCCATCTGTGAAGGATGTCATTCCTGACATGCAATATCCTGGAGTCTACAAACTAAGTTGCACCTGTGGTGATTGTAATATTGGGGAAACCAAACATCATGTTTCGGACCGTGTTCGCGAGCACAAGGCAAAACTGAAACATGGCAGAACTAATACCTCTGCTGTAGCTGACCATTGCTACAACCTTCGGGCAACTATCAAAGGTTTGTTCATGGAGCCATCCAGATATATAAACATAGACATAACTTCAACCGGGAAGATGGATACAGATTGAGCAATCACTGGAAGGATGTTAACCAGGTAAAACCATAACTGCTTTTGGCCTGCCTTCAAATCCGCATCTCCAGATTCCTAACCCTCCCACTCCCAGCCCCGCCCACTTCCCCTCCCCACCCCGGCATTTTTTGCCGTGCTTGTGTCGTACTTGTAGCCTCCACTCCCCCTACCCCACACTCCCACCCTCCCTGTCTCTCCTCCCTGGCTCCTAACCCTCCCACTCCCAGCCCCACCCACTTCCCCTCCCCACCCTGGCATTTTTTTGCTGTGCTTGTGTCTTACTTGTAGCCTCCACTCCCCCTACCCCAAACTCCCAACCTCCCTGTCTCTCCTCCCTGGCTCCTCCCCCACTTCTCTTGCCTATATGGCCTCTTGGTGCAGCAGCCCTTTTACCCACTTCAGCAATTGTTTCTTGCTGTGGTTGTCCCACCTGATGATGGACGCTTGTGTTCCGTCCCGAAACGTTGTGATTTAATTTTATACCTACGTGACTTTACCGAAAGAACCAAAGAGTATGGATCCCTATAGCACTGTATTAAACACTTCTGTATTATATTCTTTGTGTCTTTCGGCAAAGTCACGTAGATAGGTTAAAAGAAAATAACAAAAAACATAAACTATGACATTTCGATTGCAACGCAAACGGTCGTTTTCAGGAAAAGGGGGGTTAGCTTCCAAAGGCAAACTATTTATAAAGGTTTGAAATGGGCGTAGCCCAAATGTCAGCAGCCAATGTTAATGCAAGTGGTGGGCAGCCAACCCGACGGTGGTTGGTTTTCCACCAATCAAAGGGCTGCCAGGTGAAAATGTGCATGTTAATTAGGAGATTAGCGTGTTAATGGGAAATTGCAGAGCCAGAACAGAGGGGTAGTTGGTGCGTGAAGTGGCTGTGTTGGTTTGAATTCTGTGAAAGCGTCTGATCATGAGAAGAGTAATCAGGGCAACTCTGATTAGCACAAAAGCCATCCAAGATCTCTCATGCAGCGGAACTGCTCATGGAAAACATTTACCCTGCGGACCTCTCAGGCCAAAAACTTTTGTCATTTTATACATTTAATGAGGGCATTTTCCTTTGAATTATTTTTCTTTCTTGCTAATTGTTTTAATGACATTTTTTTAGCACGTTAGCCATTCGTTTTTCCAAAAACCTAATGATACTCGTCTGTCCCGGGCTGTGACTCGTGGCTTTTGTAAGCTGGCGCAGCCAATAAAGCCCATCCCGAGGGTTCACCTCAATACCCCGGTGACGACCGGCACGAGCTCGCCACGCATCAGCAACCAAGAGATGATGATGATGAGCAGCGCATGTAACGATGCTGTCTATGCGAAACCCAAGGTACTGGATCACATTCACACAGACAATACTTGTGCAAACAGATCTTTGCTGAAAAAAAATCTGTACACTAACAATGACTGAGAAGTTGAGAAATGTGAAAACTAAAGCTGGATGTGGTTAGAGTATTGTCGGTATTGATTTATTCCTGCAGTCACGAAAGCTTCAAATCAAGTTTATCGTCGGTATGTAAACTTTTTTTGCATCCAACGTAGCCAACCGAATTGAAAAGCAAATGTATAGACTTTTACAAAGGAAGTGTGCAGAGAAGATAGACCATGATCGTGAGTCTCATAAGCAGGTGGAGAAAGCTTTACATAAGAGGGTAAATATTTACTGATGATTGATTTTGTTTTCAGATATCAACACGTAATGGAGAGGACCAGCATCAAGACCAGGCCAGGAACAATTTTGTGTGTCTCTTACAACATGAAATACACCTATTTAAATATATATTTGGTATTCTTGGTTCTTTCGGTAAAGTCACGTAGAAGGGAAACAATAAAATAATAAAAATATTACAATATTTTTTTGGTAAAGTCACATAGAAGGGAAACAATGAAATAATAAAAATATAGAACAATATTTTTATTATTTTAGTGTTTCCCTTCTACGTGACTTTACCAAAAGAACCAAGAATATGAATCCCTGCAGTCACGAAAGCTTTAAATCAAAATATATTTGGTAATTAAGACTTGTATACAAATAAAACGCACGAATCCTTACGTGGTGTGTTTAAGCGATTTTTTTTTACAGAACTGATTAGGCATACAAAACAATACTCTATATAAATTTTGATTTAAAGCTTTCATGACTGCAGGGATTTATATTCTTGGTTCTTTCGGTAAAGTCACGTAGAAGGGAAACAATAAAATAATAAAAATATAAAACAATACAATTCTCACAACGTTTCGACTGCAACACAAGCAATCATCATCAGGTGTGAAAACCACAACAAGAAAATTTGAAAAAAGTGGCGGGTTTTTAACGTTAGCACCACGGATAGCGATTTGACAGTTTGTTGAGATGGACGAGTCCATCTATGTTCGGAAAAGAGGAGGGGGGAGACGAAAAATAATGGATGCGGTCTGAAAGCCACCTTAAGCGTAATCAATCAATTAAGACGCGAAATAGTTTATCAAATCCTTCCAATGATTGCTAAGCCAGAATCCATCTTCTCGGTTGAAATTGTCTCTGTGTTTGTATATGTGGATAGCCTCATGAACGAATCTCTCATGGTAGCCAGATGGCTTGCAAAGAACCTCTGTCTTGGAGAAGTCAATGTCATGTGAACCTACTGAATTATATCAGTGATCTGCCACGGCCGAGGTGTTGGTCCTACCGTGTTTCAGGTCTGCTTTGTGTTCACGAATGCGGTCCGAGACATGTCGTTTGGTTTCTCCAATGTAACTACTACCACAGAGGCAACCTAGTTTGTAGTCGCCAGGGTACTGTATGTCCGGAATCACATCTTTTACAGACGGAACCAGATCACGGATTTTATGTAATGTGTTGAATCGGACCTGTATCTTGTGTTTATTCAAGATTTTGGACATCTTTTTTGTGATCCCCGCAATGTAGGGTAAAGTGATGGTTTTGAAAGGCTCCTCAAGAGGGTCCTTCTTCATGGTTGGAGTGATAGCTTTGCGGATTGTGTAGTCGGAATAACCATTAGCCTTAAGAGCTTGGTGTACGTGCTTGAGTTCACTGGCTATGTGTTCTTGATCGGATATGCATTGGGCTCTACGTGACTTCATCGAAAGAACCAAGAATAATACTCTATATAGTGTAGTGGTTGATTTCACTCGGACAACTTTTGTCTTTCTTCCAACACCACTTTATTTACAGTTCTCCACATGTCCTCAATGGCTCCACAGTTCCCTTGTTGCCACAGCTCACTCGCCGTGCCTCACTCGACTCGCTCGCCACCTTTGTCTCTCCAATCTCCACTTCTCCGTCAGCTCCGCTATCACTGTGCTTCCCCCACTGCTGGCTGCTTCGTCCCTGCTCCCCACTCTCCACTATCACCGTGCTCTCTCTACTGCTGGCTGCTTCGTCTCTGCTCTTCGCTCTCCGCTATCACTGTGCTCTCTCCACTGCTAACTGCATCGTCTCTGCTCTCCGCTATCACTGTGCTGTCTCCACTGCTAACTGCTTCGTCTCTGCTCTCCACTATCACTGTGCTCTCTCCACTGCTAACTGCATCGTCTCTGCTCTCCGCTATCACTGTGCTCTCTCCACTGCTAACTGCTTCGTCTCTGTCTTCCGCTCTTCGCTATCACTATGCTCTCTCCACTGCTGACTGCTTCGTCTCTGTCTTCCGCTCTTCGCTATCACTATGCTCTCTCCGCTGCTGGCTGCTTCTCTCTTCAGCTGCTCCACGTCTTGCCTCGTCCAGCCCTGTCTCCAACTCCCCGTTTCTCCTGACGTCCCCCAATTTATCCCCGCTATCATTACACCCCAATTAATTAACCCGCGTCCCAACGGCGCTCCTCGTGCCCGTGCACGTGTCACCTCGCCAGACTTCAAGACGCCACCTCAGCCCTGACAACAACACCAGCCAATCACAGCCCTCCTTGGCTCCCCCAGCTTAATTGGCCCAATCGTTACCTCATCGTACCAATATGACCCCCTACTGTCCTGCTCCCGCGCAAACTCACCAATTACCCCCATGCGCCTATTTATTCCACTACAATAGTATTGAGAAAGCTCATTGGCACAATATATATTTTTAAGTTCACACTTCTGGATACGGTTTCCAATAATAAATGCATTCATTCATCACACGCAGTGAGCGAATGACTGTTGCATCAAACGTGTGACCTCTTGTGACAGCATTCGCATAACAAGCTCTTGCTGCCATACACCTGTGTCTCGAGTGATTTATTTGATCCAGGCATCACGGGGTCGACCACATGGGCGACGCCATTTCCTTTGAGGGTTACAGGCCTCACTTCGAACGTCAATCGCCAACTGAAGTGTGAAATTTGCTGGACTTTGCGCATCAACGCGGAGCGATGTGTCCAAAAAGTGACAGCTCTCTCCTTCGAACTAAACTCTCTATCGCAGTCACATTTCTGACGAAGTCGAACTTTTGGATGCCAAGATGGCGTCTTTGGCATCGCATGTGGAAGGACTGCAGTCAATCCAAATGAGCTTGAAGCAATGTCCAGGCCTCCGCACCATAAAACAACACTGATAAATCACAGCACTGGTAGACTTTATATTTGGTGCCCAGACTTAAACGATTCTGGGACCAAATGCGGTTCAGACTATTCATTATTCCTGAGGCAAGGCCGATCCGGGGCATGGTCTACATCGTCCATCCGTGGTCTGTACAGATCCCAGGCAGACAAATTCCTCCACTGCAGCATTGCAATTAAAATAATCTGCAACAAGGAAACACTTAGAAAGTTTTCTTCAATTACTATACTTCAATCTTGATTTGAAGCTTTTGTGACTGCAGGAATCCATACTCTTTGGTTCTTTCAGTAAAGTCACGTAGGTAAAAAAAACCCTAAAAAACCCAAGAGTTCTAGACTTCAGTTACTATACTTTTCTATTTGTGTGGCACATTAGGAATGGACCTTTTTTATTATTTCCTCAAGCAGCAAGGAAGTAAAGTGTAGTTTTGTGAAAGTCCTATTGTGCTGTGCAGTACATCAATGCACGTGTGTACACCAGCATACGACAACTGAGTTGAGCCTGTGGGTGGCTGGCAGGGTTATTGATTAACCGGACTTGTACATCAGTCACGTGGTTAATGGCGACTCGGTTGAGGATTGCTGTGTGTGACATACGTGCTGTTGCATTTTACAGGTAAAGGACCCAAAGGTTGATTTTGATCGTTATAGAAATGTTCTAGACTTGGCTTTTAATTGTTAGTTTGTAATATGTTCAATAGGAGGGGTTTTAGCACTGTGCACTGTAAAGGATGACGTACTGTAGTTAATACTTGTAATTCTCTAACCCTAACACTGTTTATTCTATCACCATGCCCACGCACCCAGAGTATGACTACTTGCAATGATATTGAGAATAGAACACTTGTACAGTAGTAAGTTGTACAATGGTGACAAGTCCAGTACGTATGCTGTACACATACAGTACAGGTAATGTGTGTAAGATACCGATATAAGTGGATGGTATAGATAGACATACAGCTTAGGATTAAAGTAATATTCGAATAGTGAAGTGCAAAGGTGAGTGTCAAAGACAAAGATGGTTTATCAGTAGTAGAATTGGGTTTAAGAGAAACTGTTATTGATTAACTGGACTTAGACACCAGTCACGTGGTTAATGGTGGCTCGGTTGAGGATTGCTATGTGTGACACCACGTGCTGTTGCATTTTACAGATTGACCACAATGTGTTTGCCCTCGATTTGGAGCACCTGCCAATGTCCTTAATTTCGAGTGTGCAACACTATCATTCGCCAAAAACTTTGCTTTTGTGACCAGGACAGTGATATTTTGAAATGTACCTATTTTCCAGAACATTCCAGTTATATTCAGTGCTGCGTAAACCTGGAGTAACTTCTAGAACATTCTAGAACTTTCCAGTAATATAAATAGTAGTATAAATACAGGTGCCTAAAGCCCACCAGTTCAGTTTAGTTCCAGGTGCCTAAGTGGATACATATCTGCATTTTTCTGAGATGGCATCAAGAGGCTGCAAGCATCCGGCAGACGCATTTTGCTATGTCTGCGGCTAATTTATCAAGATAAGAGCGAAAAATTAGTCTGTGGAAGCATCTGCTAAGATGTGTGAGGCCTACAAGGCATATTTCGGCATGCGAGCAATGCAAAAAAACTATGGAAGGTAAGATGGACAATTGTTGCTCGGAATTTTACGTTTTAAAATTTGTTAAAATTTGTAAAGTTGTAAAAGTTTTTAATTAAAAAATGTTTTGAAAAAATATATATCATATTTGAAAAATGTTGCGAGAATCTCTTACACATTAGTCATGGGTGAAATAAATGTATTTGTGTAGGATGGTACAGAGGGAAAAAGAGAGCCATGAAGTTCGCTATCCCAAGAATTTGGCGGGAACCCACTGACCACTCAAGCTACTGCTACTTCTGCATGGTGGACGCTTCCAAACGTCAGACTTGCAAGAATGCACCTGCTATCATGTGTCCGGACCTTCCCTCATCCATCGCCCCAGTGCCACACTGCCATGAAGAGAGCAGCAAGTCAGAGAGCGAGGAAGACGTTGTAGATCCAGATGACAATTTCAGAGGTGGAGCTGAGGAGATAAACCCATACTAACCCAACCAAGAAGACCTCAACGACTTGATCAGAGATCTTGGTCTCACCAAGTCCAATGCCGAGCTTTTGACGTCTAGGCTCAAGCAGTGGAACTTGTTGGATGAAAGTGTGCAAGTCGCAGATCAGAGGAAGCGTCACCAACCTTTTTGTAGCTTCTTCACCCGTCAAGATGGGCTCTGCTTCTGCCACAATGTGACCAGTCTGTTCGAGGCAATCGGAATCGCCTGTAACCAGAATGAGTGGTGCCTCTTCATTGACAGCTCATCCAGGAGCCTCAAAGCCGTGCTGCTCCATAATGGTAACAAGTACCCGTCTCTTCCCCTGGCTCGCTCAGTGCACCTCAAAGATGATTACAACAGCACCAAGACCTTGCTAGATGCTTTGAAGTATGATGAGTATGGCTGGGAGGTCATCAGAGACTTACAAATGGTGGCATTCTTGATGGGTCTCCAAGGCGGTTTTCCCAAGTTTCCCTACTATCTTTGCCTTTGGGACAGCAGGGACACCAAGGCGCACTACTACAGGCGGGACTGGCCATAGCGGACCAGAGTTCTCTGTGGGTAGGAACAACGTCAAGTGGGAGCCACTGGTGGACCCCCGGAAGGTGCTGATGCCACCGCTGCACATCAAATGTGGCCTTATGAAACAATGTCATAGCTGTAGGGAAGGAGTCAGCAGCCTTCAAGTACCTTCAAGACTTCTTCACTAAGCTGTCTGAGGCAAAGGTCAAAGCCGGTGTCTTCATCGGACAACAGATGAAGAAGATCCTGGAGTGCAATGAATTTCCCAAGAAGCTCACTAGTAAGGAGAAAGCGGCTTGGAACAGCTTTGTCGCAGTGGTTCGTGGTTTCCTGGGCAATCACAAGGTTGAAAACTATGTGGAGCTGGTTGAGACTGGTGATGAACTACAGCACAATGGGCTGTAGGATGTCCCTCAAAGTCCATATCCTTGATGCTCATCTTGATAAATTCAAGGAGAACTTGGGAGCATACTCGGAAGAGCAAGGCAAGCGCTTCCACCAGGAAATACTGTACTTTGAACGCCGCTACCAAGGACAGTATCATGAGAACATGATGGGAGACGACATTTGGGGGCTGATTCGTGAAGGTGATTTACAGTATAATCGTAAATCTCGAAAAACTACTCACTTCTAAATCTTTTGTAGTCATTTTTGTATTACTTTAGTATAAATACATGTTATGTGAACAAAAAGACACAAATTCTCCCGTTTTCTTATTGAAAATAGGTACATTTCAAAATATCACTGTCCTGGTCACAAAAGCAAAGTTTGTTGGGAATAATAGCCATTCTCTGTACTTTGTGGGCATAGCAATTACAGAATAACACTTATTACCCAGGAACAAAAATTGTGTTACGTAGTGTTATCATTGCAACATTGCATACAAGTGTAGTGAGCAACTTCCGACACACGTCTAGTAGAAGGCTTCTTATTTATTAAGAGCACACAGGGCGATACACTTCGTAACGCGGCTACAACTAGGCTGTCCATACACGCAGCCTATCTCCGCCTGCGCTACACTGGCTGGTCGACGAGCGTAGCGGCGGCGATGGAGCTGGTCTTGCAGAAGAACAGCCACGTGGTCGAAGACGAAGAGATGACGACGAGCAGCGACGCAACCAGGACCCAGACCCCACACTAAAAAGCTTCGAACCTCTGGTTCGGTCCACCTTATATCTGCCCGGCGTGGCCAAGCTCCACCTCTGGCCACGTTCCCTTTCCAGAACCTTCGGGTTGGTTCCCGGAGCTTCTCACTGACTCCGCCCTTGACCTTTACCCCAGATACGCCCCTTCATAACGCATTATGTAATCCAGCTATAACCGTAATTACCCCTACAGACCGGTAGGTATCACCCTGTCATTACACAAGTGTTCATGAAACATTTAATGAAGGAATAATGGACCTGGCACAAAAATGCCAGTGATAAAGTTTCAAAAATAGGTTCGGTCATAAAATATAAATTTTGATGTTTAATTTTTTATGGGAATATGTGAGGGAAAATGACATGGCAATATCTTCTTTGGTTCTTTCGGTAAAGTCACGTAGAATGAAAATAAAATAATAAATTGATAAAATAACATAATAAAATTCTCACGACGTTTCGGCCACAACACAAGCGGCTTTCATCAGGTGAAGGGACGAGACTGTCTGGAGGACAGCGCTGGAGCGAACAAAGCCACGCTGAGATCGCGACCTTTAAGCTGTGTGAGAAGAAACAAAGCGCCTTATTATTTTATTCTCATTCTACGTGACTTTACCGAAAGAACCAAAGAAGATGAATCCTTGCAGTCACGAAAGCTTTAAATCGAGACATGGCAATAATTGTTTTTTTTGTCATGAGGAACTTCATAAAACCCTTCAATAATGCATAAGCCCAGTAATAAGTTGATCATAAGTCTGAACAATCCACGTGAAGGCCACTATTGACGTCAGGAAGGTGGTCTTGAGGTATTACGTATATGTGGACCTTGTTCTTCATCATTGTCACATCAGTTTGGCATTTCAACAGAACTGTTAAACTAAAGTTGTGCAAGACACCCACCGCAACCATTTCATCTTATGCCAAATCAATGCTACGATAAATGCAGCATAGTGGGGGCCAGATGTCAGAATCTAATAGATATATAAAGACAGACTGCAGGCCCTTAATTGGGCCCAGGAGAGACAGTGGCATGCAGTCACTATCTCATTAGACCCTGCAAAGTTCAGGTTCAGCAGGTCTGAACGGCACTTTTAAGGATATAAAAAAAGTTTATAATGTAAAGGCAATCCTGTACAATATTACACAATGTAGGATAAGTAAATTTAGGGACTGTCCTTTGAATGTGTTCTGAAAAATAACAATTGTACAGTAATAATTCTACTGTAATGAATTAGTCAAAATGATTTTCAGCCACTACCTTTTCTACTGCTGAATAAAGGCCTTCTAACACCATTACCAACCCTCAGTCTTGTGATGCCACTATCCATTTTACTCCTCCACATGAACCGAGCCCATTGCTCCATTCTATTGTGGTAATTCTATCATGCACGTTATCTTTAGTCTCACCCATCTGCCATCTTCCCTTTGAGTGATGTGTTGTGCCCAAGCCCTTAACAATCAACATTATGTCTCCAATTTGCAATCATTATCTGAACAATGTGTTCCTCTTTATTCTTTCAGTTGAATTCAAACCACACATCTCCCCATTGCTTCATTGCACGTTTCCTGCGGTCGCTGCACTTTTGTTGTCAGTGTTCACCTTTATAATCCATACATCATATCTGACATTATGCGGTGATATAAAATTCAGTTTTATGAAATACTGTAGCCTGCTTTAGTCTGCATCTTTATTTTTATTATTTTCATCATGATCTGCCTTTAAAAATTTCCTTACATATATATTCTTGAGTGTTATCTAGTTGTCTCTCCAAGCATTATCTTTTGGTGTGTAAAAATGTGTTGTACATGTCTTTTGTTTGGCTTATGTTTACCTTCAGTCCAACTTATCAGATGAAGATGTTCCAGCTATAACTTACACCTAAAGCAGTTTATTTCACTTAGCGAATGCTTTTACACGTGACTTTTACACAGAGCACCAGATACACGAGATAAATAATCAACTAAATACGTATGTATGACGATGTTACGCGAGTCTACGTCAGCCCACCTAGCCACCAAGCCATATGACAGCCTCCTCGTCCAGCACGTGCAGGGTAGCAGTCCGCCCGGCACGTCCTGACGGACTTGGCAGCCGGAGACGATGTGCGCCATGGTCTCCCGCTCCCCGCATTCACACAGTGGGCTGTCACGTAGTACGCCCCATCGATGTTAGGAAACGGCACACACCCCCTGGTCACACCGTAAATGGTTTAACTGAACCACCTGGCGTCTTCAGAGGTCGAAGCCAGGAATGTGCACGGACGGATATCTGATAAGGTCCTTGTTAGGCCCATCTACGCATCTCCATTCCTCACCCCAGGCATTGCGGGTATCCCACATACTGAAGTCTTTGGGCTGTGGTAATGCCCACACTGGGTGTCTGGACTTCAGACGCACGGGTGGAGGCTTGAAGATGTCGAAGGGAGGGGGCAACTCCGGTGCCGCACGTCCCTCGTCCTAGCATCTTGGCGGCGAATTTTTTGGTGGGGGGATGTTGCAGAGTACTGGCAGCTGGAGATGGTTTTCATGGTGACATTAAGCTGAATGTCCACCAATTTGGTGTGGTTACTATCTGAAGCAGTAACCACTGTCCTTATAAGCACTGAAAGAGGGAAAGCTCCAGAATTTGATAGACGAGCTGTGGATATCTTGAAGAAGTGACAGCAGCTGTTAGAACAAATTAGTAGATCTATTTACTAAATGTTTATAGAGAAATGTAATTCCTCAAAATTTTTTGGAGAATTACAAACTCAATAACTTCACATCGCTAGGAATATAGGGACGCAAATCATGGACATTTTGGAACATGCTTATTAAAAAAAATGTTTTTACCATTGAGCACCTGTATACTTAAATGGCCAGGCTTTTATATACCACTAGCTTAACTACCCGGCTTCGCCCGGGACTTGAATTCACCACGCCCGGCCGCCTTTGTCTCCCCAATGGCGATGTTCACACCACACCAGTTACGCGTTTGAGGCTGAGTCGACCTAGGGGAGGCCCAGGACCTGTTGAAATAATCATTACCGGTGGTGGCCGTGAGTGGGAATCGTCACAGCTCACTTGCCGTGCAAAAAATATATGCATTATTGAGCTCCCCCCCTCCCCAAAAAAAGTGTATTTTTATAACTTTTGCATGGTGTACAGTCTGGAAAGTACCCACATGGCAAATTTCAAGTTTGTTGCATGTCGGGAAGTACGCTAAACATTTTGAACAGACACACACCATCACAACTTTGCCTTTTATATATGCTTAAGTAGAACTAAGAAAATTATATTTGTGTAGTGTTTGATTTCACTCGGACAACTTTTGTCTTTCTTCGAACACCGTTTTATTTACAACTCTCCGCATGTCCTCAATATTCCACAGTATCCATATCGCCACGGCTCGCTCGCCGTGCTTCACGCGACTCGCTCGCCACCTTTGTCTCTCCACTCCCCACTATTACTGCGCTTACTCCACCGCTAACTTCTTCGTCTCCACTCTCCGCTATCACCGTCGCTATGCTCTCTCCACTGCTAACTACTTCGTCTCTGCTCTCCGCTATCACCGTCGCTATGCTCTCTCCACTGCTAACTGCTTCGTCTCTGTTCTCCGCTATCGTTACGCTCTCTCTACTGCTAGCTGCTTCTCTTCTTCAGCTCCGCTCCACACTCTGTTCCCAAACTCCGTCTCCAACTCTGTCTCCATACTCTATCCCCAACTCTGTCTCCAAACTCTCCTCCAAACTCCACGTCTTGCCTCGTCCAGCTCCCAACTCCAACTCCGCACTCTAATTCCCGACTCCCCAATTTATCCACGCTCTCATCACACCCCAATTAATCAACCCGCATCCCAACAACGGCGCTCCGCGTGCCCTCTGCACCTGTTACCTCGCCAGACTTCAAGACGCCACTCCAGCCTTGACAACAACACCAGCCAATCACAGCCGTCCTTGGCTCGCCCAGCTTAATTGCCCAAACATAACCTGTACTGTATTTGCCTTCGCTACAGGCTGACCCAACATGACCCGTACTGTCTTTGTTACCATGCAATCACACTGCACTACGCACCTTCCTACTCCACTACATCTGTATTGTCACTGAGAAGATAGAAAGCGCTATTCACATTGCTTGAAATGTATTCGTGTTATTATCTCCATATATATAAGACAAAGTTGTGATTATGTGTGTCTGATCAAAATGTTTTGCGTACTTCCCGACATGCAACAAACTTGAAATTTGCCATGTGGGTACTTTCCAGACTGTACACCATGCAAAAAATAAAAAAAATACATTTTTGTTTTTTTTTGGTGGGGGGGGGGGAGCTCAATAATGCATATATATTTTGCACGCCAAGTGAGCTGTGACGTCAAATCTGTCATGTGACCTGCGCACGTGGAAGCGTAACGCATTGTAGTGTAGTGGTTAGCGCGCTGCGCTACGAACCCGGTGACCCGAGTTCGATTCCCGCTCACGGCCACCACCGGTGACGATTATTTGAACCGGCCCTGGGCCTTCCCTATGTCGACTCAGCTTTGAACGAGTAACTGATCTGCTGTGTGAACATCGCCACTGGGGAGACAAAGGCGGCCGGGTGTGGTGAATCCAAGTCCCGGGCGAAGCCAGGTAATAAAGCTAGTCTTACATAAAAGGCATTTTTGGTCCGTGTGTCTGTCTGTCTGTGAGTGGACGAAAATTACGAAGGATTTGGCTCGCAAACCGTGAGGTTGACGTTTAAAAATGTAGCCAGGTACCACGCCATAAGCCCGTGGTGAGCTAGCGCGATTCCATTTTCCCATCCGTCAACTTTAAAGTAGTTAAATGAACAATTTAGTGCGATTTATTATGATTCATTTCCTTACGCCGCTCTGCGAGCGCCAAAGCTAACCAGGGGTTGCCCCTAGCAACGCACATGCGCGATAAAAATATACAAAACACTGGTAAATTCTTTACAGTGTTATGTCCTCTTCTCCCCCCCTCCCACCCCAATGAGTGCAGTTACTACTATAGAGCCGGTAGATGCTACTACTATAGGCCGTATATACTACTGCAGAATGGGCGGAGGGATCGTGTGTTGGGGGGGGGGGGGTAGCAGCCCAGCCCCAGCTTGCCAAGGTGCCACCTCGGCCAGCTGGGCCATCTAGGCGAGGCTGGAGGTTCTGCACGGGTCTAGGCCTTACCATGGCACTGTAAAATAAGTACTATTTTCTTGCTTCAGTCGCTAAACTCACGTAGATAGCACTGGTGGAGCCAGTGGGGGGGGGGGGGGGGGTTATTAGTAATAAATCGGCATTTTGCGACCCCTACTGCCACTGTGTAGCATATTATTATTACTACGTGCCAGGGACTCTATGAGAAGATAGGACAATAGTCTGAGTCCATAATTGGCAATAAGTAACGGCAAAGCAGTTATAAGTGACTCACAGAATGTTGCTCAGAAGCGTATACAGTACACGACTTCGCTGAAGGCATCAACACCTTCAGCGAGCGCGATGCCGATCACACACGGTTCGAATTCGACCCTCGATCGATGGCTGTGCCATCGCCGCACACGCGTTGAATAAAAAGCAAGAGACAGACCTTCATTGCTGGAGGGGTTGCTCCCCCTACCTGAAAATCCTGGCTTCGCCATTGGTAGATAGAAAACTAATATTTAAAAATTAAGTTCGGAAATATTAAAATAATAATGTGTGTGTGTAGACAACTAATATTTCAAAATTAAGTGAGTTAATATTAAAATTATAAATGTGCGTGTAAGTCGTTTTGTGCGTGTGAGTCGATGTGCGTGTCTACGTCGATGTGTGTGTGTGTACGTCCGTGTTTATGTGTATAAGCCGATGTGTGTGTGTGTACGTCCGTGTTTATGTGTATAAGTCGATGTGTGTGTGCAAGTCGATGTGTCTGTGTGAGTCGATGTGTGTCTGTGAGTCTATGTGTGTGTGTGTAAGTCGATGTGTGTGTGTGTAAGTCGATGTGTGTGTGTGTAAGTTGATGTGTGTGTGAGTCTGTCGTGGACAGTGGTGTGGGGGGAGGTCCAATTCCGATTGGCTCCTCCCCTCATGGCGTCTGTGTCCACCACAGTGGCGAAGCGGGGGCTCTGGATGGGTGCGAGGGGCTGGTAACCCCTCCACCTTCAATTAATTACCACTAAACTACGAATACAAAATTTAACTAATAAGCTTGTGCCGGAGGCCCCGGGGGGACAGGCGTCTATGACGTCTCCTGGCCAAACTCCAATTGGCGGAGCCAGGAGATTGAATCTCTACCCTCGGGGCTCCTCCAGAAACAACAAAAAGCCACTACGGATGGCCACGTGGAATGTTCAAATGCTCACTGCGGAGGAGAGGCTGCCACTCCTCTGTCGGGAGCTGAACCAGTACCGCTTGGATCTCTGTAACATTCAGGAGGTCCGGTGGACCGGTTCTGGCTTCTGCCACCATGAGGGGTGGACAATCCTCTACTCGGGGCAGCAGACTGCCAAACAACAGTGTGTGGCTCTTCTTTTGAACAAAAGAATGAAGGGGGCGTGGGAGTGTGGCGGTGAGGTGTGGGAGGCTGTAAGCCCCAGGCTACTTTGGGCTCGCCTTCCCATCAACCGGAGGCGAGGAGTGGTAGTCGTGGTTACTTATGCCCCCACCGAAGACGAACATCCGTGGAGGGATGCAGGAAAAGCCGATGAGTCAGATGCCTTCTATGACCTCCTGTCACAGGTGCTGGCTAAAGTGGCCCCTCGGGATAGAGTCATCTTGTTGGGTGATTTCAATGCCCGAGTTGGTCATGATGCTGGCACCTGGTCTGGAGTGATTGGAGGGCATGGGCCAGATCAGCTCAATAACAACGGTAGGAGGCTGCTAGATTTTTTTGTGCAGCCCATGGGCTTGTAATTACCAACACGCTGTTCCGGTATCGGCACATCCACACAACATCATGGATGCATGCCGGGTCCAAGCAAGAACATCTGCTGGACTACATAGTGACAGACCAGCAGATGCGAGCCCATGTCCTCGACACCAGGACCTACTGTGGAGCTGATCTGCCCTCTGACCATCGACTAGTCATCTGTAAGATGCGCCTGCCATTCTTCCACTCCGGTGGTGGGTGTACACCGAGGACCCCATTCCAACCTAAAGTGGCCTGGTCTAAGTTATCTGATGAAAGTTGCAAGCAAGAATTTCATCATCGCTTGCAGCTGGGGTTGGCATCGTCCCCCACTCCTCCTGATGTTGAGGGTAAATGGGCGAGGTTTAGGACTGTGACTCATGCAGCTGCAATGGGTGCTTTGGGTACGCGGTCCAGACCTCCCCAGAGACCCTGGCTGACAGAGGAGGTGTTCAGGATTGTTGAAAAAAAGCGACAGGCCCACTGTCATCGGCTACAGAATCCCATGTCAGAGAATGAGGAGGCTTACCGCAGCCTTCGCTCGGAGGTTCGGAGAGCCGTGAGGCGCTTCAAGGATGGGAGGTGGTCGCGGGTTGCTGAGGAGGTGGAGTCTGCCTCAGTGGCCCGTGATCACAAATCTCTATTTAACTCTATCAAAAAAGTAACCTGGAGCGCCACACCTATTACCATCAGGGGAAAAAGGGTGATCCAATCTCCGACCCCCAGGAACAGGTTTGCAGATTTGCTGAGCATTTCTGTGACGTCCTGGGGGAGGGGAAATCTCTCAGCCAGGAAAACATCGTGGCACAAAGTGGGGATGACTCTGCTGAGGCTGTGGTGCCTCAAATATTGGAAGAAGTCACCCCCTGTGAGTGGCTGGCTGAGGTGCCATCTGTTGAAGAAGTACTGAAGGCAATCTGGAGTCTGAGACCAGGAAAGGCACCAGGTAGAGACGATCTCCCAAGCGAAATGCTGAGGGAGGGTGGCGTTTGTACACAGACTGCCCTATATGACATCATAACAACAGTCTGGACCACTGGACGGGTTCTGCAGGATTGGAAGGATGCCCTGGTGGTCCTCCTCTTTAAGAAGGGGGACCGCACAGACTGTAACAACTACAGGGGCATCTCACTCCTCAGTGTGCCAGGAAAGGTCCTGGCAAGGATTATTCAACATCGCCTTGCCAGGCACGCTGGGGAGAGGTTTGCGGAGCCCCAATGCAGTTTCAGGAAAGGGCGGTCCTGCACAGATGCCATATTTTCTGTCCGTCTGCTACAGCAGAGCTGTAGGGAATTTCAAAAAGACCTACATCTCTGCTTTATTGACCTGGTCAAGGCCTATGATACCATCAGTAGGCCTGGGCTCTGGGTTGTTCTTTATGCTTTCGGAGTCCCTGAGCCTCTGCTCACGATCATTAAGGACCTTCATGATGGTGAACGGGCCCGGGTAAAACTACGCGGCCGGGAGTCAGAGCCATTCCCTGTACACCTTGGGGTGCGATAGGGATGTCCTCTGGCCCCCACATTATTTAACACCTATTTTGACCACGTAGTTCGTGAAGCCTTCAATAGCTGTACCGGGGGAATCTCCATTTGGTACAGTTATATTGGGAGGCTGATCGATGCCCGGGTGCGGTCAAGGGATGGCTCCCTATTGCTAAACCACGTTATGTATGCCGATGATTTGGTAATAGCTGCTCATTCAGAGGAGGAGTTGGAGAGGCTGCTGCTGAGACTGGAGCGTGCCACTAAGAGATGGGGCCTTACCATCAGCCCCACCAAAACTAAGCACGTGCCTGGGTATTTTGTACCATCAGACACTCCACCCCCACAACTCCCAATCGGTGATGGGGCAGTTGTGGAGAGAGTGGAGAGTTTCCCATACCTGGGCAGTGTGCTTATGACCGGCTCCAGTTTAACAGCAGAGGTCTCACTCCGAATCAGTCGAGCGGCAATATCATTTCATCGGTTGCGTAACGCTGTGTGGAAGCTACCTGGTCTGTCGCTCCGCACTAAGCTTCAGGTTTTCTCGGCCACAGTCATTCCCTCCCTTCTATACGCTTGCGAAACGTGGACCCCCCTAATGGAACATCTTCGCCAGTTAGAAACATTTAGGCTGGCCTGCCTACGATCCATCCTGGGTTTAACCAGGCTGGATTGTGTGAGGAGCTCACAAATCCTTGAAAGATCTGGGCACGGTCCCATCGGTGAGCTCCTCCGGCAGGCAAGGCTGCGTTGGCTGGGTCATGTAGCCCGCATGCCCAGCCACCGCATGCCAAAACAGCTTTTGTTCGGCCGGATCGAGGGGACTAAACGGGCACAGCACGGGCTAGAAAAGAGATGGAGTGATGTAGTACAGGAGGACATGGAGCTGAGTGGACTTGCCGATGACTGGTACCAGCAGTGTCAAGATCGGCCTCTGTGGAGGAGGCTCGTGAAGGACGCTGCTGGGCAGTTGGAGGCAGTCGCCCTCCAACAACAACGGAGGGCGGAGGAGCGATGCTCACAACAACGAGCGGAGCATCGGGTGGCTAAAGCACAGCAGGTTGGCACAGTAGGGGGCACAGGTGATGCATCAGCCAGTCATCTCAGTCAGTCGACCCGTGGCACCTGGGTCTGCCCCGTGACCTCCTGCCAGCGGGCGTTCGACACTCCACATGGCCTCAAGGTGCACGTGGCTTGGCACAAGCGTCGTGGTGACGTCACCGCCACTTAGTGGCGAATGGCGGTTGTTGTTGTGTGTACGTCCATGTGTGTGTGTCTACGTCGATGTGTGTGTGTACGTCCATATGTGTGTGTGTATATAAGTCGATGTGTGTGTGCAAGTCGATGTGTGTGCACGTGAGTCGATATGTGTGTGTCCGTCGATGTGTGTGCGTGTAAGTCGATGTGTCTGTGTGTGTGAGTCGATGTATGTGTGTGTAGGTCGATGTGTGTCTGTAAGTCAATGTGTGTGTGTGGGTCTCTGTATGTGTGTGTTTGAGTCGCTGTGCGTGTGTGGAAGTCGAAGTGTGTGTGTGTGGGTCGATGTATGTGTGTATAAGTCGATGTGTTTGTGTATGTGGGTCAATGTCTGTGTGCATAAGTCGATGTGTGTGTGTAAGTTGATGTATGTGTGTGTAAGTCGATGTGTGTGTGTGTGAGTTGATGTGTGTGTGTGAGTCGAAGTGTGTGTGTGTGTGAGTCGATAGTGTAGCGGTTAGCGCGCTGCGCTATGAACCTGGCGTCCCGGGTTCGATTCCCGCTCACGGCCAACACCAGTGACGATTATCTGAACCGGTCCCGGGCCTCCCCTAGGTCGACTCGGCCTCAAATGAGTACCTGGTGCGGTGTGTAAACATCGCGACTAGGGAGACAAAGGTGGTCGGGCGTGGTGCTGGCCACCCACCCACCCCCTCGTGTACCGTTCCGGCCTTCATAGGGGCTCGCTAACAGCACTTGCCCCTACAGTCTGTTAAGGCTATATGTGTGTGTGTAAGTCGATGTGCGTGTGTGAGTCGCAATATCTTTTCATCGGTTGTGTAACGCTGTGTGGAAGCTACCAGGTCTGTCGATTCGCACGAAGCTTCAGGTCTTCTCCTCCTCTACGCTTGCGAAACGTGGACCCCCCTAATGGAGCATCTTCGCCGGTTAGAAACATTTAGGCTGGCCTGCCTACGATCCATCCTGGGTTTAACCAGGCTGGATTGTGTGAGGAGCTCACAAATCCTTGAAAGATCTGGGCAAAGTCCCATTGGTGAACTCCTCCGGCAGGCAAGGCTGCATTTGCTGGGTCATGTAGCCCGCATGCCCAGCCACCGCATGCCTAAACAGCTTTTGTTCGGCCGGATAGAGGGGGCTAAACGGGCGCAGCACGGGCTGGAGAAGAGATGGAGTGATGTGATACAGGAGGACGTGGAGCTGAGTGGACTTGCCGATGACTGGTACCAGCGGTGTCAGGATCGGCCTCTGTGGAGGAGGCTCGTGAAGGACGCTATTGGGCAGTTAGAGGCAGTCGCCCTCCAACAACAACGGAGGGCGGAGGAGCGATGCTCACAACAACGAGTGGAGCTCCGGGTGGCTAAAGCACAGCAAGTTGGCACAGTAGGGGGCACAGGTGGTACATCAGCCAGTCGTCTCAGTCAGTCGACCTGTGGCATTTGGGTCTGTCCTGTGACCTCCTGCCAGCGGGCGTCTGACACTTCACGTGGCCTCAAGGTGCACATAGCCTGGCACAAGCATCGTGGTGACGTCACCGCCACTTAGTGGCGAATGGCAGTTGTTGTTGTTGTGAGTTGCTGTGTGTGTATGTCGATATGTGTGTGTGTAAGTCGATGTGAGTGTGTGAGTCGATGTGTGTGTGTTGAGTAAGTCTATGTGTTTGTATGTAAGTCCGTGTATGTGTGTGTAAGTCGATGTGTGTGTGTCTTTTTGGCTCGGGCAACGCCAGGTACTTCCCGCTAGTAAATATATATGTGGAGTCAGGACCCCCCAATAGTTGGGGACAGCGAATAAATATTGTTTCCGCTTATCTGAGACCCAGCAATCCTGGAGGCCCACTCTGAAATTTCGAGAACACAGAATGGTATTCTTGGAGGCCAGGACATGGTGAGTATCCTATTTTTTTGTAGTGGATCATATACAGTGCGGTACATTATTTCACACTTTAATGTCACTTTTTTCATTCACTCCCACGACTAATCAGCAGTAGAGTGGGACAACTCTTTGGCAAGTAAATTAATCGACGAACAAGTATCATCAACTGCCTTTTTGCAGTTGATTACTCACGCACCTTTATAATTGGCAGCAGCCCCCATATTCTGCTTTCCAACGGCAGCCAGGCTGTCGAATCTTGTGGCCTCCAGGGCAATGCACCCTTCACCCTCACTGCTGGCTTCCTGGTGTCACACCACCACGAGCCGGTAAAGCACATGCTACAACTGCCACCCCTCAATGTTTCTACTTTTGCCACTTGTGCCCAATAAAATGTTTTTATTCCAGGCCCAATTTTCAGGGCTGCTTTGGTTTGATTATCATGACTTTCTCACAATAAGTTTTGTTAAAAAGTGGCACTCTCTGGGAAAAGTATTTTTTCTTTCCATTAGCTATGGTGTCTGGCCTACTTGTACAGAACACTAAATTCTTGTCTATAACCTCCTGGTCAACATTTTCAGATTACAAATTAACACATATTTAACAAATATTTTACTATACAGATGATATAAACACTCTAGACGTTGGTTAATTGAAGCAATTGGCGGGACCCCGGGGTCCCATCACTGCCCCGGGGTGGGAAAAACCGCATAGCGACACGAGTCTTGCCTTACCGACAACAAAACTAGTGTCAATCGATTGGCCTCGTCAAGAGCTACTCGGGGCACTAAGTTTCGTAAAAAGTTAAAAAATTACATAAACACGTTAAATTCACTGCGGGGGGCGGGCTCGCCTAGACAAAGAAGCTGAGGATCGACGGCTGACCGGAGGGCGTTGTCGCCGCGCGTGACTGCGGCGGACGCCCGGGCTTGCGTTTGGCCGGTGGGGTGGCGCCCATCGTGTTGATCGCCGCCTGCTGGCGCTTGTTGGCGCGAGTCTGGGCAGGCGGCGCGTTGCTGTCGGGATCACGAGTGGGCGGACTGAAAAATAATAATTATTGACCTGATTTTTGCGGGACCCCGGGGTCCCGCCAAATGATTCAATTGTCTATCAGTAATCAGCTCATTATTGTTGTGCATTTTCATTTTTAAAAATGAGAAACAGAGAGAGGCTAATATTCTCCAAGGGATAATTAAGGTTTTATGAATAGCGGACACAGGGTAATGATTCATCAGTGACGGCCTGACAAATGATTACCCTGGCTGCAGACGGAGTAACACTGGGTGGACACCACAGCTTAGACCTAGTCTCGAGATTTTCCTGAAGTGAACAATACTGAAGAGAATAACGCCAAGGATCTTCACTTCAAAATGAACTGCCACGCGTTTGTTTTTCTCTGCGCTGCCCTGCTGAGCTCAACTTCTCTGATTGAATCACAAGGTAATTGTTTGTTCCTGAAGGCATGTAACCAACTGGAATTTCAATACATGCTTAAAGAACCAGCATTAACATGAAAATATTTGTTGTATTTTTTAAATATCAAACTTAGCATGTCTCTTGAATTGTAAAATTACTTGCATAATCAAAACAGATATAAAATATTTAGACTAATTATTTGGTGATATTGCGTTAATAGTAATGTGCCAGGACAAATAACAATAATCTCAATACATTTCTCAATAACACTGCCTTAAAAATGAATATTTATAAAATATAATATTTTAGGTGACATTTCAGGAAATTGCTCTTCTTCATAGTACATGTGGTATGAAGAAGGCCCATTGCCCAAAACGTCACTTTTATATTTTCCTTTGAAGACAGTATTATTGACGAATGTGTTGAGTTTTTAAGTAATTTTAAATAAGCCATTATTCTTTACATTGCATTACCTGGAATAAATAACAGCGATGAGAGAAGCAGCAGGAGTGAAGTAGGGCCCTGCTGTGGCGGACTGTTAACTACCTCGCCTGGAAAACAGAGGCCATAGGTTCGATCCCGACCCTGACTCCTGTATATTTGGAGTTTGCATGACTATCCCCGTGGTTGAATGGCTTTTTCTCCGAGTCCTCTGTTTTTTCCCTCCGCTTTTAGAAACATGCGATTAGAGTTTTTGGCTGCTATAAATGTCCACATAAGCCAATTCGTTACGCTATCATTTTTGGCCAGGTTGCTTCTGAAAAAGAGCTATATATTTTTTATATCTAAAAAATACATGTTTTAATACATTTTATATATTTATATTTTAATATACAAAATTATATAGTTTTAGTAAAATTTATGTTGCTTTGAGATTTTCCAGCAGGCCTTAGCAAACATGTGAAGGGGATAAAAGGGTAAAACAAATTATCATATTTTTTTACTGGCAAAGGAGGTTCCAATGGTGTACAGTGAGGGAAAAAAGTATTTGATGCCCTGCTGATTTTGTACGTTTGCCCACTGACAAAGAAATGATCAGTCTATAATTTTAATGGTAGGTTTATTTGAACAGTGAGAGACAGGATAACAACAACAAAATCCAGAAAACGCATGTCAAAAATGTTATAAATTGATTTGCATTTTAATTAGGGAAAAAAGTATATGACCCCCTCTCAATCAGAAAGATTTCTGGCTCCCAGGTGTCTTTATTACAGGTAAGGAGCTGAGATTAGGAGCACACTCTTAAAAGGAGTGCTCCTAATCTCAGCTTGTTACCTGTATAAAAAACACCTGTCCACAGAAGCAATCAATCAATCATATTCCAAACTCTCCACCATGGCCGAGACCAAAGAGCTCTCCAAGGATGTCAGGGACAAGATTGTAGACCTACACAAGGCTGGAATGGGCTACAAGACCATTGCCAAGCAGCTTGGTGAGGTGACAACAGTTGGTGCGATTATTCGCAAATGGAAGAAACACAAAAGAACTGTCAATCTCCCTCAGCCTGGGGCTTCATGCAAGATCTCACCGCGTGGAGTTGCAATGATCATGAGAACGGTGAGGAATCAGCCCAGAACTACACGGGAGGATCTTGTCAATGATCTCAAGGCAGCTGGGACCATAGTCACCAAGAAAACAAGTGGTAACACATTACGCCGTGAAGGACTGAAATCCTGCAGCGCCCGCAAGGTCCCCCTGCTCAAGAAAGCACATATACATGCCCGTCTGAAGTTTGCCAATGAACATCTGAATGATTCAGAGGCCAACTGGGTGAAAGTGTTGTGGTCAGATGAGACCAAAATGGAGGTCTTTGGCATCAACTCAACTCGCCGTGTTTGGAGGAGGAGGAATGCTGCCTATGACCCCAAGAACACCATCTCCACCGTCAAACATGGAGATGGAAACATTATGCTTTTGGGGTGTTTTTCTGCTAAGGGAACAGGACAACTTCACCGCATCAAAGGGACGATGGACAGGGCCATGTACCGTCAAATCTTGGGTGAGAACCTCCTTCCCTCCGCCAGGGCATTGAAAATGGGTCGTGGATGGGTATTCCAACATGACAATGACCCAAATACATGGCCAGGGTAACAAAGGAGTGGCTCAAGAAGAAGCACATTAAGCTCCTGGAGTGACCTAGCCAGTCTCCAGACCTTAATCCCATAGAATATCTGTGGAGGGAGCTGAAGGTTCGAGTTGCCAAACGTCAGCATCGAAACCTTAATGACTTGGAGAAGATCTGCAAAGAGGAGTGGGGACAAAATCACTTCTGAGATGTGTGCAAACCTGGTGACCAACTACAAGAAACGTCTGACCTCTGTGATTGCCAACAAGGGTTTTGCCAACAAGTACTGAGTCTAGATTTGAAGCTTTCATGACTGCAAGGATTCATACTCTTTAGTTTTTTTCGGTAAAGTCACGTAGATAAAATAAAACAAAATTAAACAATTAAATCACGACGTTTCGGAGACAACACAAGCTTCCGTCTTCAGGTGGAAAAGTCAACGCAGAATATCTGTGTTAGGAGCACAGTTCAGAGACGACCTTGGATTATATACAGGTTAAGGGAGGAGGGAGGAGTCAGTAAGGGGGCGTGGGTGGGTGGGAGGGCTGGGCTAAGCAGCCTTTTGATAGAATGCTGCGGGTAACACCCACTTCTCAAAGCTCACATCAAAGGGCCCCTAGATGTGAGCTCACATCAAAGGGCTCCCCGATGCAAGCTCTCTGTGAATGCGATCAAAGGGCACTATGATATACAACCACTGAGGAATGGCCGTACAAAAAACTTGAAAGGCAGCTTACGTTTGACTTGATTTAAAACATCTTTCCAGTGATTACTCAATTTGAAACCATCCTCTCGGTTGAAGTTGTCTATGTTTGTAAATCTGGATGGCCTCGTGGACAAATCTCTGATAATAGCCTGTAGGTTTGCAGAGCACCTTGGTGTCGGAGAAGACAATATCATGATCACCTACAGCGTTGTAACAATGATCAGCTACGGCAGAAGAATTCGTTCTGCCGTGTTTCAAATCTGATTTGTGCTCGCGGATTCGGTCAGAGATATGTCGTTTCATCTCCCCGATATTACAGTCCCTGCAGGTACAACTCAATTTGTAAACACCGGGGTACTGTAGGTCAGGAATCACATCCTTTACTGACGGGATCAGATCGCGGATTTTGTGCACTGTGTTGAACCGGACCTGGATCTTGTGTTTGTTTAGAATTTTGGATTTTTTTTTAGTAACGCCTGATATGTATGGTAACGTGATGATTTTGATCAGAGTGTCAAGTGGTTGTTTCTGTGTGGTGGGAGAAACAGCTTGGCGGATGGTACGGTCAGAGTAGCCGTTCATCTTGAGGGCCATATGTACATGTTGTAATTCACTAGTCAGGTGGTGTCTGTCAGAAATGCAATGAGCCCTATGGATTAACGTTTTGATTTGATGAGAGAATTCTTCTGAGTCGGGTGGTGGTGGGAATCAGGTTTCAAGAAGGAGTCTGTGTGGGTGGGCTTCCTGTAAACAGAATGTCCCAAAGAGCCATCAGGCCTTCTCTCAAACAGAACATACAAGAATGGTAGCTTGCCATCTTTCTCCACTTCCATGGTGAATTTAATGGAAGGGTGTCTGGAATTGATGTGGTCTAGGAAAAGGTTCAAAGCTGGAAGGCCATGTGGCCAAATGACGAAAGTGTCATCCACATATCTCTTCCACAGGGAAGGGCTGAGGGTGGATGTCTGGATGGCGTCTGATTCAAAGTTCTCCATGAAAACATTGGCTATCACTGGTGATAAGGGGGAACCCATGGGGGTACCCCCATTTTGTTTGTAGAAGGTGCCATTCCAAGTAAAGTAGGTGTTGGTGAGGCAGTGCTTAACCAAAGCCGGTACATCGGGGTCAAGTCCATGTTGGACTAAATCTTTGATTATTGTGATGGTATCAGGTACTGGGACCTTGGTGAACAGAGAGACCACATCAAAGCTGACGAGTATATCGTGAGGAGACAGTACAATGTCCTTAACCATAGAGACCAATTGGGTTGAGTTGAGTACTGCTGAGCTGGTCTTGCCAGTGAAGGGAAGCAGAGTATCTGACAGAAAACAGGCTAGCTTGTATGTAGGTGAGTTGATAGTGGACACGATGGGTCGTAGTGGGGTACCTTCTTTATGGATCTTGGGAAGACCGTAGAATCTGGGAAGTCTTGCAGCAGAGAGTTTTAGAGAGGGACGTTTGGTTGGTTCAATTAGGGAAATTGAACTAGTGATGATCTTGTTAGTTTTTATCGTTAGGCTGTTAGTAGGGTCATTTTTATTTTTTTAATAACTCCCATCATTGAGTAGGTCCTGGATTTTGTTGTTGTATGAGTTTTTATCCATAATTACAGTAGCATTGCCTTTGTCAGCCGAGAGAATGACTATATTATCTCTCTTTTTTCAACTCGCGAGTTCAGAGCGTTCATTTTTGCTAATGTTGCTAATGGGTTTCTTAGCATTCTTAAGAATAGTGGCTATTTCAGCTCTCGCAACATCCGCTTGGATGTGTCCTAAGCCTTTGAGGGCTACATCGACCTGAGAGATGATATCCTCTACTGATATATGTTTTGGGGTGACAGCGAAATTTAGTCCTTTAGCCAGTACTGTTTTCAGATTGTCCGAAATCGGGGTGCTACTCTGATTAATAACGATTTTGTTAACGTCTAGTTTGGTGATATGTGGTCCTGGGTTATTCTTTGAAAGGTGGTTGAATTTAGAGATCAGGTTAGCTTTGCATTTGACTGACAGTGAATCAGCAGAGGCAGCAGTCATGTTGTCAACGTGGTTCCAATCAGAAGGTGACATTTTTTGTGTTAACATTAAATGAGATTGTAGGAGAGTTCTGTCTAAATTATCGAGTTCAAATCGGAGTAACCTTATCCTCTCTGAGATTAAAGCTAGGCTAGCCTTAAGCAGGATCTGTTTAGAGTTCGGTGAAGATACAGCAGCAGATGTGAGTGTGAATGCGATGGGTATTACCTTGTTGTCGCGGCATCTTTTGAGGAAGGTCAGCGTCTCGATGAGCTGTGACTTCTTATCTCGTTGTCTGTTAAAAGTTCTAACAGAAAGGTGGAAATCCTCCCCGTAGAGGTTATGAATTCTAGATTTGAAGCTTTCGTGACTTCAAGGATTCATACTCTTTGGTTTTATTCGGTAAAGTCACGTAGATAAAATAAAACAAAATAAAACAATTAAATCACGACGTTTCGGAGGCAACACAAGCTTCCGTCTTCAGGTGGAAAAGTCAACGCAGAATATCTGTGTTAGGAGCACAGTTCAGAGACGACCTTGGATTATATACAGGTTAAGGGAGGGGGGAGGAGTCAGAAAGGGGGCGTGGGTGGGTGGGAGGGCTGGGCTAAGCAGCCTATTGATAGAATGCTGCGGGTAACACCCACTTCTCAAAGCTCACATCAAAGGGCCCCCCGATGTGGGCTCACATCAAAGGGTCCCCCGGTGCGAGCTCACATCAAAGGGCTCACATCAAAGGGCCCTTCGATGTGAGCCCACACCGAGGGGCCCTTTGATGTGAGCCCTTTGATGTGAGCTCGCACCGGGGGACCCCGAGCTCTCATACTCTGATGGTGCATTGTCTTTGAGTTGTGCGTCTTTTGGCGTCATCTGGTCCAACACCTTGTGTGACTAGGCTTTAGGAAAGCTGTCTCGGGTGTGGACCAATCAATTTCAAGGACAGTGCATACATTAACAGAGATATGTTTTTTGTTTGCATTCCGACCGCAGGTATTGTGGTCAATGCAAACATGACTCCTTGTAAAAAAAGGTGTCAGTTTTTGTTGCCAGATAAAAGGGTAAAAAAACAATAATCATATTTTGCTAATGGCAAAGGAGGTTCCAATGATGTGAAGGGGAGTAGAGTGAGATAAGAACAAGACAGTCAATGGGGGATTGTGAAAACAGTGAGGGCGATCATGATGTTGACATGGGAATGGATTGTACTATGTCACTGCAAGCATTAAGTACAAAATCAGGCAGCATGTCTACATGGTCTGGTCATAGTGCACAGAAAATCCAAATGTAGTCTTTCGAAACAGTTTTTTTGGAGTAGCAGTTACAACAGCTGCTGAGTGGCAAAACAAAAGTGTATTCAGATGTTAAATAATAATTGTGATAAATTACAATATTCAAGCCCAGCAGCAAAAAAGCTTCAACATAATATATACCATTGACGTTTTTAAACGATATCTATAACAACATTTGATAAACTTGCAGATATTTTTTTGAATGCAATGTTCAATGACCATTAATTGTGTGCATCTGGATTTTTTTCAACACACTTCATCAACCACCTGAATAAACAACCAATGGTGACACGGCATCGATCACAGTGACCACGGAATGCATAACAGTTGACACGGCCTCAACCACAGTGGACACGGCATCAACCACAGTGGTCACGGCCTCAACCACAGTGGTCACGGCATCAACCACAGTGGTCACGGCATCAACGACATTGGTCACGGCATCAACGACAGTTTACACGGCCTCAACCACAGTGGGCATGGCAACAACCACAGCTGACATGACAACAACCACAGTTGACACGGCATTAACCACAGCTGACACGTCAATAGCCACAGTTGACACGGCAACATCCACAGATGACACGTCATTCACCACAGTGGACACGGCAACAACCACAGTTGACACGGCAACAACCACAGCTGACACGTCATCCACCACAGAAAACACGGCCCCAACCACATTGGAGACGACAATAATCACATTTAGCACGGCATCCACCAGAGTTAGCACGATATGCATCACAGTTAACACGGCAACAACCACAGCGGACACGGCAACAACCACACCCAACACAGTCACCACCGCACCCAACACTGCCACAACCACCCCCAACACTGCCACAACCACCCCCAACACTGCCACAACTACACCCAACACAGCTACAACCACCCGCAACACAGCCACGACTACACCCAACACAGCCACAACCACACCCAATACTGCCACAACCACACCCAACACTGCCACATCCACCCCCAACACTGCCACAACCACACCCAACACTGCCACAACCACACCCAACACAGCCACAACCACACCCAACACACCAACAACCACCCCCAACACAGCCACGACTACACCCAACACAGCCACAACCACACCCAACACTGCCATAACCACACCCAACACTGCCACAACCACCCCCAACACTGCCACAACCACCCCCAACACTGCCACAACTACACCCAACACAGCCACAACCACCCCCAACACTGCCACAACCACCCCCAACACTGCCACAACTACACCCAACACAGCTACAACCACCCCCAACACAGCCACAACCACCCCCAACAATGCCACAACCACCCCCAACACAGATACAACCACCCCCAACACAGCCACGACTACACCCAACACTGCCACAACCACACCCAACACAGCCACAACCACCCCCAACACAGCCACAACTACACCCAACACTGCCACAACTACACCCAACACTGCCACAACCACCCCCAACACTGCCACAACCACACCCAACACTGCAACAACCACACCCAACACAATCACAACCACCCCCAACACAGCCACAACCACACCCAACACAGCCACAACTACACCCAACACTGCCACAACCACACCCAACACTGCCACAACCACCCCCAACACAGCCACAACCACCCTCAACACTGCCACAACCACACCCAACACAGCAACAACCACACCCGACACTGCCACAACCACACCCAACACTGCCACAACCACACTCAACACAGCCACAACCACCCCCAACACAGCCACAACCACACCCAACACAGCCACAACTACACCCAACACTGCCACAACCACACCCAACACAGCCACAACCACACCCAACACAGCCACAACTACACCCAACACTGCCACAACCACACCCAACACTGCCACAACCACCCCCAACACAGCCACAACTACACCCAACACAGCCACAACTACACCCAACACAGCCACAACTACACCCAACACAGCCACAACCACACCCGACACAGCCACAACCACCCCCAGCACTGCCACAAGCACCCTCAACACAGCCACAACACACGGATACACAACCACACGAGTGACAACTGTAGTTTTCTCAACCACTCCAGCGTCTACAACAACAAAAGGTAAGCTGCTCATATTCCTAACATTTATATGCGCCACTTATCACCATGACATAAGGTCTCTGGTCTAACACCTTTTGGCTTCCTCTGGAAAACACAATTTTGAGACGAGGCTCAAAAGAAAGCTCTCTCTGGTGTGGACTAATCAGTTTCAAAGACAATGCATATATTATCAGAGTATGTGTTTTTATTGCATTCTGACCACAAGTATTGTGGTTAATGCCGACATGATTCGTTGTAAAAGGTTTCAGTTTGGTGTTTAAACATCTTAACACCTAAATCTTGACTCAGCTTTCGTGACTGCAGGAATTCATATTCTTGGGTCTTTCGTTAAAGTCACGTAGATAGGTTCAAAGAAAATAACATAAAATAACAGAAAACTACGACATTTCGATCACAACACAAGTGGTAGTCTTCAGGAAAAGAGGGGGTTAGCTTCCAAGGCAAACTGTTTATAAGGGGTTTGAAATGGGCGTAGCCCAAATATCAGCCGTCAATGTTAATGTAAGTGGAGGGCAGCCCTACCCGACGATGGTTTGTTTTCCACCAATCAAAGGGCTGCCAGGTGACAATTAGCATGTTAATGAGAAATTAGCATGTTGGCTGGCTATCAACAAAGATTCATTCATGAAGCCATCCACATATATAGACACAGATACAATTTCAACCAAGAAGATGGGTACAAACTGAGCAATCATTGGAAGGACGTTATCAACCAGTTTAAGTCATAATTGGCTATGATTTACTCAATACTGCACAGCATATAATTAATGTTCTGTAATTAGTGTTCCAGTGCAATTTAGTTGTATGTTATGTATATAAAGGGAGCTTCGAGATACTGACAAACTACATTGTTTACACAGGAATAGATTTGAATACATTTGTGGGCCCCATTTAAGCCGACCAATTCTACAACATCTAATAACAAAGAAAATCTAAATTGGAAATTTAAATTGCATTGACCTACTTTAAGCAACTGAAGACTCATTACGGTGTATCCATATATCCGTCCTCTAATCTAAACTGCACATTCAGACAAATATGAATAATAGAGAAAATCAAAACAAAGCGTGAACATTGGTTGGGCAGATTGAGCAGAGTTGTGATGCACCGCCGTGCACACGCTGTTCAACCAGGTGACCCTGGGTATGTTGAATGATCTTGAACTGTAGAAATTATGGGGTACAATATGGTACTGTATTTTGTCACTTTGTCTTGAGCCAATGCTACAATACTGTTTGTTGATTCACGAATGCGATTTTACACGATTCTGTTTTGACATTTACAGCACTACAGCGATAACAATCGTTTTTGCTCACATTGTGCAGTAAGACTTCTTATAATATATGAAAGTCATATACTATACAGTATATTAAAGTTAATGTTAGTCTTTAAAAAAATATTTGTTTTTTTTTAAGAATAAATACAATACAATGTTTGAATAGACAGTCACACTATCATTACACATACATGTAAACTACATTTACCCATTTGATAAAGTTTTTGTATTTTAAAATAAGCTCATATGAAATAATGACTTAAAGCTTTCGTGACTGCAGGAATTCATACTCTTTGGGTCTTTCGGTAAAGTCACGTAGATAGAAAAATAATAAGAAATCACGACGTTTCGATCGCAATACAACCAATCGTCCTCAGGTGAAAAAATTGAAAGACCCAAAGAGTATGAAGCTCAAATTACTTTGTGAAAAATGATTTATTCAGTTCCTAGTTGTAATTACTGGCGAAACGGAGTACTCGAATTGTAAATGTTGTGGGTTTACTCTCCAACGCATCGGTGTGCTAAAATAGTAACTAATTGGCACGTTTTGTTGACGTGATAAACCTTACGATTTGGTTGTGTCGGGTGGTGGTGGGTTTAACGACACATTTATATTTATGCGATTTAACAAAAAAACACTATATATTATTATTACAGTTGTTCATAGCAAAGCATATTTTTGTATGCAGAAGCCCTCACATTCAGTGTCCACTTTAATCATGTTAAAAGGCATATGTCAAGCCCTGATTCCATTACACCACTCCTCTGTTTTGCCCAAGACGCCCCCATATAGAACTCATTATTGTAACCTGTACATTTATTCAAATCTGCCCCCCTAAGATATCTACAGAGACCATCACTGGGCTGTTTTGATCCTCAAGGTTATTTTTTTTAAATCCGCAAATTATTATCTCAAGGAACACTTAGTTCCCTCCCGTAGCTTCAGAATTACCACATTATTACTCCTGTAGAGGAGTTAAATATGTGGTGCGCACAGTTAACTGAGGGCAACTGAGGGCAAATAGGTGTGCGTGTGCAACATGAGGTTTGCACGGACAAACCGCCAGTTGTTAAGGGGCGAAGCAGGTGCAAACGGGGTCGACCGGTTGTGCACATGCACGTTCAGACCGGAGGTGTTGCCAGGGAGATGGGAGATAAGGGTTGATTGATGGGCCAACAGGCGCCGGCCTGGTGAGAGCTTAAAGAGGCACACGAGAAGTCTCGGATAATTAGCAGAGGGATATAAGGGTGTGCGCGTGAGCGGAGGGGGAGTTGTTGCCCGGGACGAAGAGTGACGACATCTCACCACTGACGCTCCAGCCACCAACGGGACCTCAACCCTCACGCCGTCGCCGGGCGGGTGTTGGCTGATCCCCCCGCCCGGGACAGACGGGTGAGCGGGTCTGAGGGAACGAAGGTGAGGGCAGCGGTGGAGATGTAGAGTTGCTGTGTGCGGAGACGCTGTGTGCAGAGACGCTGTGTGCAGAGTCGCTGTGTGCAAGGACGCTGTGTGTAGAGTCTCTGAAAGCAGAGCAGCTCAAATAGCTCCGTCCGGCTGCACCTGTATCTTTCTAACCCGTTTGCTGTTACTTTTCACATTCCCGTGATGGTTATATTGGTTTATTCATTTAATTGTGTTCGTTTCACCTCATGCACACCTCCTCTCGAACCATTCATTATCTCATCTTTGCTTTTGGTGTAATATACCTTTTGTGTGTGCAGTATGCATGTTTATGTAGGTATTATTGTTATTTATTGTTCTTTAAGCACTATTTTCGTCTGCACCTCTGACACATTCTGTTCTGTTGTTGCCTGTCCCTCCTTTAAGGATCACTTTGATGTTGTTATTATCGTTCAATGCTGATACACCGCTGATATCCCTTTCAAACTAGCTGGGTAACTGGCTAAATGGGAATTCTGTGTACTAAATCAACAACGATTGATTGATTGAAGCCATAAACACACTCTGACCCCTGCCTCTTACCTCACTCTAATGTGTAATGAGATCTAAATACACCACATATTAAGGGTGGATAATTCTGATAAAAATTTTTTATTTATTTATTTATTTAGGCCACTGATTTGAGTACCTCCACAACTTGACATGAGACCTTCCACCAGCTGACATAGCCAAATAAATGAAAGTGTCACGTGGTGTACAAGCATTTAACCACTCTCCAATTGTAATTGTTTCAGCTCACTGGTAAGTTGAAGAACAATTCTTACAACCAAATTGAGCATTTATATACAAAAGGTCACTTGAAGCTGCGCCAAGTATCTTCAGGACAGAATCCAGGAAGTCAGAATGGAGGGTCGTACGACATAAATTTATCCAGATGATTACATGGCCTAACCAATCAATAAATTATTAATCACTTTGGCTGAAAAAGCCTACAGTGAGGGAAAAAAGTATTTGATCCCCTGCTGATTTTGTACGTTTGCCCACTGACAAAGAAATTATCAGTCTGTAATTTTAATGGTAGGTATATTTGAACAGTGAGAGACAGAATAACAAAAAAAAATCCAGAAAAACACATGTCAAAAATTTTATAAATTGATTTGCATTTTAATGAGGCAAATAAGTATTTGACCCCATCTGCAAAACATGACTTATACTTGGTGGCAAAACCCTTGTTGGCAATCACAGAGGTCAGACATTTCTTGTAGTTGGCCACCAGGTTTGCACACATCTCAGGAGGGATTTTGTCCCACTCTTCTTTGCAGATCTTCTCCAAGTCATTAAGATTTCGAGGCTGACGTTTGGCAACTCGAACCTCCAGCTCCCTCCACAGATTTTCTATGGGATTAAGGTCTGGAGACTGGCTAGGCCACTCCAGGACCTTAATGTGCTTCTTCTTGAGCCACTACTTTGTTGCCTTGGCCATGTGTTTTGGGTCATTGTCATGCTGGAATACCCATCCACGACCCATTTTCAATGCCCTGGCTGAGGGAAGGAGGTTCTCACCCAAGATTTAACGGTACATGGCCCCGTCCATCGTCCCTTTGATGCGGTGAAGTTGTCCTGTCCCCTTAGCAGAAAAACACACCCAAAGCATAATGTTTCCACCTCCATGTTTGACGGTGGGGATGGTGTTCTTGGGGTCATAGGCACCATTCCTCCTCCTCCATTTTGGTCTCATCTGACCACAACACTTTCACCCAGTTGTCCTCTGAATCATTCAGATGTTCATTGGCAAACTTCAGACGGGCATGTATATGTGCTTTCTTGAGCAGGGGGACCTTGCGGGCGCTGCAGGATTTCAGTCCTTCACGGCGTAGTGTGTTACCAATTGTTTTCTTGGTGACTATGGTCCCAGCTGCCTTGAGATCATTGACAAGATCCTCCCGTGTAGTTCTGCGCTGATTCCTCACCGTTCTCATGAGCATTGCAACTCCACGAGGTGAGATCTTGCATGGAGCCCCAGGCCGAGGGAGATTGACAGTTTTTTGTGTTTCTTCCATTTGCGAATAATCGCACCAACTGTTGTCACTTTCTCACCAAGCTGCTTGGCAATGGTCTTGTAGCCCATTCCAGCCTTGTGTAGGTCTACAATCTTGTCCCTGACATCCTTGGAGAGCTCTTTGGTCTGGGCCATGGTGGAGAATTTGGAATCTGATTGATTGATTGCTTCTGTGGACAGGTGTCTTTTATACAGGTAACAAGCTGAGATTAGGAGCACTCCCTTTAAAAGTGTGCTCCTAATCTCAGCTCGTTACCTGTAATATAGACACCTGGGAGCCAGAAATCTTTCTGATTGAGAGGGGGTCACATACTTTTTTCCCTAATTAAAATGCAAATCAATTTATAACATTTTTGACATGCGTTTTTCTGGATTTTTGTTGTTATCCTGTCTCTCACTGTTCAAATAAACCTACCATTAAAATTATAGACTGATCATTTCTTTGTCAGTGGGCAAACGTACAAAATCAGCAGGGGATCAAATACTTTTTTCCCTCACTGTATATGTTACGTGTATATTTCCATTAACAAATGTCCACTTTGAATTTAGATAAGTTTACAAAACAGTGCATTGGTAGCAAATGAGCCTCCAGAAATGGATCCGTTCCAATAAAATAGAAATTATATCTTCTTGGGCTTAATAGAATCCCTGGAACATTACATTAGATTACTCCTGCATGTCTTAAAATCCAAAAATAATAGTTTTGCATTGGCATAACACACAAAGTACTAAACTTTCAACCAATCATTGACATTTACACTTCAACCTCTCTCCCCCCCACACCTAATGCAATATGTTTTAGCGTATTGTTTATTCTCATCTGCTCCCTGTTTGTACAGTTTAATGTTCTCTATTGTAACATTACTACAGTATATAACTTATGTAAGTCAGTGTACATGATTCAATGCAAGTGTCATGCACATGACAATCAAATTTAATCGACGAAAAAAATTAATCGTTACATGTCCAACAAGCCAAAATGAAGAAAAACATGAGCACAGTAAAAATGCTTTGTGTTGTGTGCTCTTCTTGTAGTTTATGTGCTGATATTGCTGATACTGGGTATCCTAATTAGTGTCCTGATTATCGTCACTGCTGCCATAACGGCAAGGGCCATCTATTACAGGTGAGAGGAGCTTCACGACACTGCATTTACATTTTATACATAGAAAACTAATTTCTTTAAACACATTGTGTGTTTAAATTTGGATTTAAAGCTTTCGTGACTGCAGGGATTCATATTCTTGGTTCTTTCGGTAAAGTCACGTAGAAGGGAAACAATAAGATAACAAAAATATAAAACAATACAATTCTCACGACATTTAGACTGCAACATAAGCAATCATCATCAGGTGTAAAACCACAGGAAGAAAATTTGAAAAGTGGTGTTTTTTTACGTTAGCACCACGGAGAGCGATTTGGCAGTTATTCAGGTGGACGAGTCCATCTTTGTTCGGAAAAGAGGAGGGGGGAGACGAAAATAATGGATGCGGTCTGAAAGCCACCATAAGCGTGAACAATCAATTAAGACCCGAAATGGTTTATCAAATCTTTCCAATGATTGCTAAGCCAGAATCCACATTCTCGGTTGAAATTGTCTCTGTGTTTGTATATGTGGATAGCCTCAAGAACGAATCTCTCATGGTAGCCAGATGGCTTGCAAATAACATCTGTCTTGGAGAAGTCAATGTCATGTGAGCCTACTGAATTATAACAGTGATCTGCCACGGCCGAGGTGTTGGTCCTACCGTGTTTTAGGTCTGCTTTGTGTTCACGAATGCAGTCCGAGACATGTCGTTTGGTTTCTCAAATGTAACTACTACCACAGAGGCAACTTAGTTTGTAGACGCCAGGGTACTGTATGTCCGAAAAACCATCCCTTTACCCTACAAAAAAGATCTCCAAAATATTGAATAAACACAAGATCCAGGTTCGATTCAACACATTACATAAAATCCGTGATCTGGTTCCATCTGTAAAAGATGTGATTCCGGACATACAGTACCCTGGCGTCTACAAACTAAGTTGCCTCTGTGGTAGTAGTTACATTGGAGAAACCAAACGACATGTCACACATTCGTGAACACAAAGCAGACCTAAAACACGGTAGGACCAACACCTCGGCCGTGGCAGATCACTGTTATAATTCAGTAGGCTCACAAGAGATTGACTTCTCCAAGACAGAGGTTCTTTGCAAGCCATCTGGCTACCATGAGAGATTCGTTCATGAGGCTATCCACATATACAAGCACAGTGACAATTTCAACCGAGAAGATAGATTCTGGCTTAGCAATCATTGGAAAATTTTGATAAACCATTTCGGGACTTAATTTATTGTTCACACTTACGGTGGCTTTCAGACCGCATCCATTTTTTTCGTCTCCCCCCTCCTCTTTTCCGAACAAAGATGGACTCGTCCACCTGAATAACTGCCATATCGCTCTCCGTGGTGCTAACGTTTAAAAAAACGCCACTTTTTGCAAATTTTCTTGCTGTGGTTTTCACACCTGATGATGATTTCTTGCATTGCAGTCGAAACGTCGTGAGAATTTTATTGTTTTATATTTTTGTAATTTTATTGTTTCCCTTCTACGTGACTTTACCGAAAGAACCAACAATATTGTGTGTTTAGTCTGCGGTTCTTCCCCCGCACCTCCATTTAGCACGGGTGGCTATGTACGGTGCGAAATAAGTTCAACATACATTCACGCATGTCCCGCACACTCGAACAACAGTAATATTTGACACAGTATTCACTGATTAGATTTAAAGGTGTTCTTGTCTGTCATTAGCTACCATGATTTTCTCGACCGCAATGAACTCGGCACTAATCTATAAGCAACAGATTACAGCCAAGGGATGGAACACACTTGGGATTTCTAAACCGCAGTACACATCACACCTATTGAACCTTTTACAATTCGTTTGAAAAAGTAAAATGTTCCTCAACTGTACATTTTATTCAGAATGCAAAATGCCAAACAATCGTTTTATGAACAACCGTTTCAAATGGATGAGCAATGGATAACCCAAAAACCGGGTAGCCTCATATTACACTCTAGTTTTCAGTCCAAAGTTCAGTGCCAAGCACAGCCAGCGACACATTGATTTGCGTGCCAAATTGTCCAATACTAGAACATTCCATCATGTGCACCTGTATACAAATGCATATGCTTTGAAGGCAACGTTCAGGCACATAGCGAAACGACATTACAAACACTGAGCTCTAAATGCATTACTGTACAGTAGTGTCCATTGCTTCAGCGACTTCGATTACTCTACACAGTTGAATCACACTTTTGTATTTGAACAATGGACACCGCACTCATATTGTCATGCGCTACCACCAGTCACATGTTTACCTAGCATCAGGCACATGGCGATGATGATGAGAGTGTGGCCCAGTCTGTAACCCTTGCGAGGTCCACCACAGTGGATAGCTCCTCCGAGAGCCGACAGACCAGTAGATGCTGCATGGTCTGTTTTCGCCAGAGTTATGTGTGTCAGTGTCGTTAGAGTAGCCCCACTTCCGAACACTTACCACCACAAATTTGTCCCGGGTATGAGGTTAACTGCATTGGGTCGTGATGGTGTCACCTAAAAAGCACTTGAAGAAGGATAGAGGAAACGCCACAGCCACTCTTCCACATTATGGCTCAAGAATGAGAGTGTGTTGAAGAGAGGCGAATTATATCGGGTGGAATGAAGAAAGTTTGAGCCATGGGCCTGCCCTTGGACAGAAAATGTGGTGCGGCCTTGCTTTGCCCCGTATACTACTCACGTTTTACACTATGCGGTCAATGGAACAAAATCTCACCCATAGTCCCTGTGCTGCTCATTTTGCAGAAAACGCCTATCCAAGGGGCAGAAAAATAAAAATATGCTGGAGCTCAGTGACTATATGGAGTACAATCAATCGAAGGTAAATGGCAACTGAAATGTAATTGTACAGTGTGTTATATAATTCAATATCTTAGTTCACAACCAAATGTGTATAAGAATCAATATTGCAGCTAAGTCGTCATGAGGGGAACACGATGCTTGGGCATCGTGCATTCACATTGAGAGACACTACAAGTGGACGAAATAATATTTTAAGCATGCACAAGAATCCTATCAAATTTGTATTATGATTTTGTTTTAAAATGTTACATTGCTTTATCTTGTATCGACACATCTAGCCCTAAATGTGAATACGAATTCTGAAGCTTATCGGATGACTGTAATAAATATATGTAGTGGCGAATTATTGTGTAAAGGAGAGCCGACACAATGGTTGCAGGGGGTTCGGTGTTTATTCCTCTTTTGTCATCCACACCTCCCTCCAGCCGTCTCTCAGTCTCGTTCCCGCCCAAGGCCCCTTCTTCCCGCCAGTTCTCTCCTTATATCTCCTCGATTACCCCTCCCCCTTCTCCTGTGACTGTCCCACCAACCCACCTATTGGTGGGAATCCTTCCCCTGACACCCCTACATCACCCCTCCCCCCCCCCCCGAGAAATAAAAAAACCGTCCTCGGTTCTGTCTACCCCATGGCCCATTTAAGTCTTCCCACGAGCCTCCCCCCCTGACAGTGATGACCGTCCTTAACCCCCCACAACCATACAATCCAATACAACAAAATAAACTAACCGGTCTGCCCGGTTCTCCAGCCAGAGTCCTGTAACAGCCCCGGCATCCACAGGCAGCCGATGACCGCGGCGGCCCCCTCCTTCGAAGGCCCTCTCGTCGCAATCCCCAGTTCGGTGGCGCCGGTGTCGCCTTGTCTGGTGCTGCTGTCTCTCCAGCCCCCGCGACCCCCGGTCGTGCCGCCTCTCCGTCAGGCCTCACATGGGGCGCTGTAGGTGACAAGGGAACACAGGGCACCAAACTCCCTGCCTGTTGGCGAGTGGTGGCCGGCGACCTTGGCCCATACAGGTAGGGTCGAAATTGCTGCACGAAGTGAACGATTTCCAGGAGTTCCCTACGTTTGATGCAGTAGTAGCGCTGCTCCGCTGATGAAAGCACGTGACTACCATAGGCGATAACCACCTCCCGACCCTGCTGGACTTGCGACAAGACACTGCCGATGCCTACATCTCTGGCATCCATGTCCAGGATAAAGGGGAGGCCAAAATCCCGAAAGGCCAATGGTGGTGCATCTGTCAAATGCGAGCACAGCTGCTGGAATGCCTCATCTTCCAGAGGGCCCCAATAAAACCTCTGGTTCTTCGCCGTCAACACGTGTAAGGACTTCGCAATGGTTGCGAAGTTGGGTACAAACCGGCGGTAGTAGGACACGAACCCCACAAACCTGCGAACCTCTGGAACTGTCGTGGGAACAGCCCACGACGGTTCCAAATAGTGGCATCACCCCCAGCCGCGACGCCACTTCCAGCCCCAACGTCACGTCTGGCCTCAACGTCACGTCCGTCTGCGACGCCACTTCCAGCAGCGACATCACGTCCGTCCACGACGCAAATTCTGGTCGAAACTCGGTCCCCGGCCCCGGCACGAGCCCCGGCCCCGGTGCGAGCCCCGGCGCGAGCCCCGGCGCGAGCCCCGGCGTGAGCCCCGGTGCGAGCCCCGGCGCGGTCCCCAGCCCCGGCACGAGCCCTGGCCCCGGGGCCAGCCCCGGCACGAGCCCCGGTGCGAGCCCCGGCGCGAGCCCCGGCCCCGACGCGAGCCCCGGCGCGAGCCCCGGCGCGGTCCCCGGCCCCGGCACGAGCCCCGGCCCCGGGGCGAGCTCCGGCGCGAGCCCCGGCCCCGGCGCGAGCCCCGGCGCGAGCCCTGGTGTGAGCCCCGGCCCCGGCGCGAGCCCCGGCGCGATCTCCTTCCCTCGACCAGGTCGGTTGAGCCCTGGGCCCGACACCAACGGCGCCCACCCCGAGGAAGCCCCCGGTGAGGTCGCGGCATCGGGCGTGTGTCTTTCCGGGCCGGCGTCACTCGCCTGGTGGCTGTCGGGGTTCAGCCCAGGTGGGTTCCAGATGGCGTTGGCTGCATCTGGCTCCGTGCTGCACCCCTTCGCCACGTGGCCCTCTCGACCACAACGGTGGCAGACCCACGGGGCGTTCCGTCGGGGTGGCTCGGCGCGGTACTGTAGAGGCGGCTGCCAGCGGTGCGGCGGCTGGTTGCGCCCCTGGTTTCTCTGCTCCGCCAACCCCCGAATCGCCGCGTAGACCTCCCGCAGCGATGGCTCTGGCTCAGACGCTGGAGGTCCGCTCCCAGCTGCCACATCGGCAGCTTGCGGCGACGGTGCAGGTTCAGCGGTTGGCAGCGCTGTTCCCAGTAGCGCCGCGGTAACAGCCCGGCTGCTCCCCCCCGCCGCGCCAGCCACCTGGCCCATGGGTAGCGCCCGGCCCATGACCTGTTCATGGGCTTGTAGGATCCGGGCGGCCGACAGCGAGGTGCGTTCCTCCGGCGTCACCACCGGCATCATAACGCCGGCTTGGCAAGCGTAGGCGATGAGGTGCTCGACCACGAGGTTCTTGAGCGCTTCTTCATCCAGGCGAGGGAAAGCCCTCCTCGCCAACATGAGCAGTGCACCCCTGTAGGCTAAAGGGGACTCTCGAGCCCCCCGCTGACGGTCCTGGAACCATCTAAAAGCACCCTCAGCTGGGCAGTTGATTTCTCCCAATGCCTCGTAGGCCGCCTGTAGCGTGGTCTTGCTGTGTGAGGGAAGGGAGTTGTAAGAGGCGAGCGCATCGTCGTCCAGAACGGATGGCAACGCTCGTAGGGCCTCTTCGTCTGACCACTCGAGGACGTGGAAGGCAGCCTCGAATCGGCGGACAAACGCCTCCCAATCCCCTCCTTCGGCCACAAATTTCTCGACGGCCCCAAGCTGGCGCGGCCATCCTGTCACCTGCTCCCTGTGTTGGGTGTTTAGCCCTGGCGGTTTTGATGGGAGCGGCGGCGGCTGGCGTGACGAGGCTGGTTGCGGCTCCCGCCCGGCTGGCTGGTCGGCCTCCAGGTCCCGTGGGCTCTCCTCCCGTGGTACGTGTGGGAGTGGGGGTCCCGGTGCCGGCGGGCCCCCCATAGGGAGCCGCCGTAGCAGCTCCTGGAGTGCCCTCTCCACGCGGGCCATGCGGTCCTCCATGGGGTCCTCCCTGGGGTCCGGGACCCCTACTGCTGTTCCTGGTAGCAGCCCCCCTTGTTGCCCTGGATGTGGAGGATCCCCGGCCCCTGCTCCCTCCTCTGTTGGCTCCCTTCTGTGGGGATTCTTCTTCGTAGCCATTGTGAATCCCACCGCTGCCACCAGATGTAAAGGAGAGCCGACACAAGGGTTGTAGGGGGTTCGGTGTTTATTCCTCTTCTGTCATCCACACCTCCCTCCAGCCGTCTCTCAATCTCGTTCCCGCCCAAGGCCCCTTCTTCCCGCCAGTTCTCTCCTTATATCTCCTCAATTACCCCTCCCCCTTCTCCTGTCACCGTCCCACCAACCCTCCTATTGATGGGAATCCTTCCCCTGACACCCCTACAATTGTAAGACGAGGCCTTTCCTTGAGGTTTATCTAAATAAAAGTTACATTCTTTATGCTAATACATGACGATGAAAAAAAGATGGTGTTCATTTGCTACTTGGATAATGCAGGTATCTTGAAAAATATGGTGATGACAAATTATTTAAAAGATTCCACTTCGTAATGCTATCATAAATAATTTCATTGTTTTCAGACAACATATTTTCCAGTCTTGTCATATTAGCAATTGCCATTGTATATGAGATGATACGACAGAAGTTAAATAATGATCTGTGTGCTTGTGTACCACTACTAATGCAGCATCACTAAATGATTTGTACATTAGTTGATTTGGTCATGTCTGGCCACCGTGTGTCACCCTATGCAGGGCTCACGAAATGGAATATCAGGATTCTCGAATGAGCTGTGCTCCAAGGAGGACGCCTACCTTCCTTTTGTCTTCACACCAGTTGCCCTGAGCGAGGTATTTTATATACAGTATGTGGTTTAGAATTGTCGGCCATGAGGGCTGTTTAATCATACTTCACCACGCTGGTCAGTACGTGTAGCTTAAGGGAACACATTTTGTCTCGCCTCTTGATGAGGACCTGTCTGGAACGGGTGCCCCGATAGAGCATTGTCGCCCATGTCTTCAGAGTTCTGAAGAGTTGCTGTGTCAAGGCAGCAGCTGATTAAATAAGAGGTGTGCAACGATGAGATGAGTTACTATGCAGGAATGAGTTGAATTGTGGCATCGTGGGACCGTGGCGATGATATCAGGAGGGCCTTCATCCAGCAGTGGAGAAACGATGATTGATGAGATGATACTATACGTACAATTTAGGCTGTTGCAATTAATAAGTATGTCCTTATACATCAATGCCAGCGCTGGACGCTTTATTTCATGTTCAGCGTTGAGATCCTTTGAAATTATCAATTCCTAACAAAGGTCAATCGGTGTGCATGCGTTTGTTGTTGGTGGTGTGTACAGCCCCTGAAGCGCATCCCCAGGATCCAGCTGAAGGACCCTTCAGTGGGCACAAATTCAACATCGGTATCTCCCGTGTCTGATATTAGCAAGGTACTAGTTTATCTCTCACCACTAAGATAAGCAGAACCGTTTGCCCATTTAAAAATGGCATGTAAAACGCTTCGCCACAATTTATAGCAATATAACTTCACCAATTAACGAGTTATTTGAATCGTGGGATGCTGATCCCAATGTTTTACCTCCGTTTAGAGGAATCTATATGTTGTAAAGAGCATTGCTTTAATAGGTACTTTACATATTTTGTTGCAGTGTTTAGCAAAAGTCAACTACTTGGCTATATGAATATTGACCATGTGAATTAACATTAGCATTGTCTTGTATGTATGTTTGTTGAACTTCTTTCGCATCAAACGTAGCCAGCCGTGCTAATCAGAGGTGTCTTTCAGGTACCACAGAACAAGGGTGAAAGAGATGACGTGGCATCCATCTACACGCCCGATGGATCGTCCACCTACTATTAGGCTAATGGCAGCAATTCAGCAGCATCGGACAGTAATTCAAAGTTCTGCTTTAACGGGTGATAAAAAAATCACAAATTTCAGAGAGGCAAACTGGCACTGTCCAAAGATAATTCTGAATAACAAAAATAGCCCTGATAATCTATGTAACTCAATTGTTGTCTTTGCAAATTGAAACAGTAACTACTTGTTTGCTAAACACAACATATCTCAAGTTCAAACAAAGGTGAATAACGTTTTAAAACATTCAATGCAGTACAAAACAATACGTGGCCAGAATTATTCACGCAGTGAGCAGTTTGACGTGGCACAGCCACCCAAACAATAGGCGACAATCTTGCTACAGTACAACATAAAAACATCACATTCTGCACTACAACCCTTTATCTACATTCTTCTAAAACACGATATGAAACAGAAAACATTTGTCGAAACATTCCTTTATTTTTGCGCTATTTCAAATACAGCACAAACATTGTACTGTACTTTGTTTTGCGACAAGAGTAGTGAGTGAAAAGTAATTGTGGTTAATTTTAAGTACAGTGAAACATGACTGGCATCTTCTGCATTAAGGGCATCTTCTGCTGCCTCGTCTGAGTGATCCATTGCCCCTCCATGCACGTGGAGAGGAGGACTTGACTACGTAGTTAACTAAGAGGCTTTTAATTCTAGATTTGAAGCTTTCGTGACTGCAAGGATTCATACTCTTCGGTTTTTTCGGTAAAGTCACGTAGGTAAAATAAAATAAATTAAAACTAAAATGTAGAGTAGAAGAGGCTTTTATTGCAGCCAATAACAACACATGCATACCTGTCAACCCCTTATCAGTGCCTACCTATCAGACCAATTCAGACCGTATGAGTCACCCCGTGCCCTTATAAATCTCAACGTTCATCCTTTAAAGTCCCATCACAAGGGATAAATACAAACAAATAGACAAAACATTTTTGTTGCCCGTATTGTAACGGCTGTACGCCGTATGGACCTGAAAACTCAATTTCTCTGCACAAGAATACGGGTAAACCATATGGGTTACCAAGTATGCATATGGGTTCCCGATATGCTGGACTTTATCCCTTATATACCCATCCCAACGTGCCTTCTCGAACCTTCTCAAATGATTCTTACCATATTTTTAGCTCTTTCGGTAAAGTCACGTTGAAGGGAAACAATAAAATATTATTGTTTTATATATTTTTTATTATTTTATTGTTTCCCTTCAACGTGACTTTACCGAAAGAGCTAAGAATTTGAATTACTGCAGTCACGAAAGCTTTAAATCAGGATTCTTACCACTTAACCAAATTTAACCCTGGATTCCCCCAATGGGTCTCTAACTAACCCTCCCCTTTGTGCTTGCAATTTCCTGGGCTTTGAACCATTCAAACCACTCCACCAAATCAGCGTATCACCCTCGCACTCCACAAATCCAGCTCGTATGCTTGCTCGCTTCCTCACCGTGTTCAATCGAAGGCTTCGTCGGTGTGTGCTGGACGCAACTGTTGTACACGCACACATTTCCACCCCGAGAGCATCGTTCGGTCATGCGTGCGTGTCAAAATCGCGACGTGACCAGTGCAATCGAAATGAAAACGCACATAAACGTGGATAAATCCTCTTGTTAACACACACACGTGATGCTCGAACAGCACGTACATTTCTTACGCCCAGTGATTCCATGCTCAACTTTGAAGAAGGCTGAAGTACAAGCCAGTCGCGACTGGTTTTTGGTCCTGAGGAGCCAGTGGGGGTGGGGAATTAATAATAAAGTAATACCCCGATTCACATCTCCCCCTTTACATCGTTTCACAAATACATCATCACTTAATGAATACCGCGACCTGATTTGCGTCGCCTCGACCCACACGTCGCCGACAGCATCATCCGTCTGCCCTAGTATCCGTCAACTTTGCCCCCACTCACCCTGTAAATTGCTTTGATTTACGTCGTTTCGATATTCGTCATGACACCTTTCAGGAACACATCCCCCGACGTAACCCGTGGTATGAACTGTACTTAACTGCACATTAACAAGTTTATAAAGCAAGTGTCAATTCACGTTTCACACGACACTAATGTACAATTTTGCAAAGGCACCTGCTCGTAACTGACACTAAATATGGTACTCCCCGATGAACAAGTGGGAGCACTGTACAAGATTGCTCCGAAAGCACACCTGTCAACCCCTTATCAGTGCCATACCTTATTACGGACCAATTTAGACCTTATTGGTCACCCCATTCCCTTATAAATCTCAACGTTCATCCTACAAAGTCCTATCACAAGGGAGAAACACAAATAGACGCTTTTTTGCCCGTAATGAAACGGCCGTATGCCATGTGGACCCGAAAACTCAATTTCCCTATACAAGAATACGGGTGAACCGTATGGGTTTACATGGTATGAGAAAGGAGCAGCTCCAACCACCTGCAGTGAAGCCATTGAACTGCGCTCCACATTAACGTGGCAGTTCGGGAGCACCTTGCGCATTATTGGGTTTGGTCTGGACAATGCAAGAGGCCGGCGATGCTGGGGCCCAGCTGTGCCCTTCTGTCCATGCGCTTGTCAATTACGATACCCATCTTCACCATCGCTCTCGAACTTCTCTGCCCCAACAATATATTGGCCCACCGACTGCTGCTCGTTCTCATTGCCATCTGAATTTAACGTGTGAAAAACACGTTTTATTTAATTAACATTTTCTGATTGATGTGATCAGCAACGTAATTACTCTTTTGGTTCTTTCAGTAAAGTCACGTAGAAAGAAATTAAATAATAATAGAATACGACGTTTCGATTGCAACACAAGCAACCATCATCTGATTATGATTTAATTGAATTTCTTTCTACGTAACTTTACCGAAAGAACCGAAGAGTAATTTCTGCAGTCACGAAAGCTTTTAATCTAGTTTAACAAAGTAATTATTTGCACTAGATCATGTGATTAATGTTGCGTGAGGTGGAATGTTGTGCATTAATATATTTCCTGACAAAGTGGGAATAGGTGGCTTCAGATATTTTTTGCATTGAAAATGTGTGACGAACCACAAAGCATGTTCCCACACACAAATACTCTGTGCAATGTACAATCAGTGACAATACAACATTGAGCTTATTCCCAGTTTCATATAAACCATTCATAAAAGATCTACAACTGCGCAATACGCTTGTGTGCAACTTCTGCACTTACATATATGTTAATTCCTCGGGTCTGCATTCAAAACCAACAGCCTCTACTGCAGACACAAACATACTTTTACGTCAATGGTTATTGGCATGGAAGTGTCACATTGGGGTGATTAATACATTACCACAATATAGTAAGAATATGTTCCCAAAGTGCGCAGATATTATGATTAAATTGCAATATTTCTGCACGAACACAAAATTTAAAACGATATTGACTCCTGCAAATGAATGTGCAGTTACAACTGACAAAATGTACGTGTGTTCTCAGTACGGATCATATGAATGCACTGAATGGCCAGCTTGAACCTTCCACTGAATCACATAACATCGTCTTGCAGATGGAGATGTCACTATAAATAAACGTAATAATGATCAATTTACCCTGCTTGATTTCACACAAAGCGACGAACACAATTGCACCTATATTTTCACGGAACATTCCTAACAAGTAGGGCGTCATCCTGAAGCACAGTGAATTATCTTTACATGGTATAATCATCAAATAAATGTATACTTTAAAAAAAATTGGAATGTATATGAACAGCACTCAAAACATTAAACAGGATAAAGCATCAGTATGGTGAATCGGGATATAATTCGTCAGAAGCATTGTGAAACATAGATAAGGGGAAATCATTTATCTCCTTCACACAGTACGGCCAAAGATCATTTCTGAAAATGTCAGTTTCATGATAAACTTACAAAGTTCAAAATGTAAACATGAATTAAATAATATACTTAGCTCTTTCGGTAAAGTCACGTTGAAGGGAAACAATAAAATAACAATAAATTACATATAAAACAATAAAAATTCTCACGACGTTTCGACCATAACGCAAACGGTCATCATCACACAATTTTTATTGTTTTATATATATTATTATTTTATTGTTTCCCTTCAACGTGACTTTACCGAAAGAGCTAAGAATATGAATTACTGCAGTCACGACAGCTTTAAATCAAAATGAATTAAATAAGTTTAAACACCCAGAACGCACGAGGTCTATTCGACATTTGCAGTGTTAATAAGAATGTTATTTTGTATTTCACTGTCAACAAGGCACAAATAGGTGATTCGTCATTAGTTCAGGTATTATATTGGTGTTACCTACATTGCAAATGTACGTGGAAAAAAAAACTATCAGTTCAAAGTACATCAGTATGATAAGCAAATAAAAGTATATGTAATATAAGATTGTTTACACTGCGTTCCACTGCAACTTTGCTTTTTTTACACAGCTTTCTTAAAAATGTTAAATACTAAATCAAATATGATAGTGTTTGCTACAGGATTGAGAGCATTTGTGACAGCTGGACTGCAGTTCGTATTACACTACCACAAGAACGCGAGTGTCTGTGATAAAGTTTGTATGTTTGGTTCCCAAGGCTTAATTAACTACACATTTACCACCGGTAAGATTTTCCATGCTGAGGTTGACCATTTTATACTCTACCAATTAGCAGTCATTAGTTTAGGAAAAAAGGAACCACATACGAACAGGCACAGCTTGACCGAGCAGTTCAGTGTCTATGTAAGCCAGGTTACTGAAGGAGTTCAAGTGTGTTCTGATTTTATTTGTTCTGATGGCACGATGGCTGAAGTAGAGGAACCTAGAAAAAATTGCCTGCTCGTTGCATAAATGCCAAGCAAATAATTGGGATAATGGTAGTGGAGCGTAATTACTTAGGTGGTACACATGAAAAAAGTTTATAACAGGTAAATGCTAGTTAGAGCGCTTAATTCATTCATTCATTTTGATTTAAAGCTTTCGTGACTGCAGTGATTCATATTCTTGGTTCTTTCGGTAAAGTCACGTTGAAGGGAATATACCGAAAGAACCAAGAATATCATTCATTCATTTATAGTTATAACAGGGAAATTTGTGAAAGTGTGTCTGTTCGAAATGTTTAACATACTTCCCAACATGCAACAAACTTTTAATTTGGCATGTGGGCAGCTTCCGGACTGTACACAATGCAAAAATTATAAAAATAGACTTTTGTATTTTGGGGGGGGAGGCGCAGCGCAATAATGGATATATTTTGCACGGCAAGTGAGCAGTGACGTTACATCTGTGATGCGGCAGCGTTACGCCTTGTGCCTGCTGACGTCACGCATCCCCCCCCACCCTCCGCGTAGGCCGTGTATTAATCCAAGACAAGAATCCAAGTCTCGGGCAAAGCCGGATAGTAAAGCTGGTAGAAAATACTCTCTATGATTCCAATTTTAAATGGAGGCCACGGACTGCGCCACGGAGCTTTTAGCGAGCGGTAAACAAGGTATTTACCGGGTAATACTTCGCACTACCTTTACCCTACCGGGTAATTCTTCGGCGTTACCTTTACTCTACCCTTTACCTTACCCCTTGGCATGTCGACACCTTTACCCTTTTACCCGATAAAAAGGGAAAATTACCTTACCTTGCCGAGGCCTAGCGTGACCCCTCGTGTTAAAAAAGGCCCACATAAGCAGATCTCACAGAACTATAGATACCTTCAAATGACCTCGCGTTCCCACACAAGTGATTGGTACTTTCCCACCCACCCTGCCACAGAGGGTAAATGTTCTGCACATCACAAAACGATATGTTCAATTCTCAAAACTGGATTGTAGCACGTGCAGAAAGGCATTTAATTAAAGGTTTGTTTTTGGTGCTGTGAAACCAATTAACAACACCGGATTTTAACCCACGATCTGCGTTGTCAAGTTGACACCATCACCTGTTTTTCATCCAGCCACCCCCCTTTATTGACATTTGTAAACTATAGTGTTAATGCTTCGACACATGTAACATTTTCCAATTTTTTTTAATTTTGTCTTGGTAAAAAGACAAAATAAAAAAAATCTGTATCGGCACTAGCATTGCTTCCCCCCTATGTTCCGTTTGGAATTGATAAAAGCTACCATACTTCCTCTACTTGATTACTGTGACATCGTATATAAATCAGCCCGCAGTACTGTACTGAAGAAGCTTGACTCAACTTATCACTCTGCCTTAAAATTTGCATTGAACTGCCCATATACCTAATAAATGAAACTGAAACCTGCCAAACTCTTTGGTTCTTTCGGTGAAGTCACGTAGGTAGAAATAAAATAAAATAAATCACGAAGTTTCGATCACAACACAAGCATTCATCATCAGGTGGAACAACCATAGCAAGAAAAAATGCTAAAGTAGGCGAGAGAGCTGCCGTGGCAAGAGGTTATATAGGTAAGAAAGGGGGGAGGAGCAAGGGGGGGGAGAGAGAGAGAGGGGGGGTGTGAGGTAGGAGAAGGGGGGGCTGTGTGAGCGCTAGGGGGAGAAGAAGTGAGGCTGGGGGGGAGTAGGCGGGGCTAGAAGTGGAAAGCTGGGGACACGGGGAGAAAGTAACTCGGAAAAATAGACTAGTACCCGTAAGGTATGATGGAAACAACTACAACCAGTTAAGGCTTTACCTGGTTAATAACATCCTTCCAATGATTGCTCAATTTGTATAATCTTTTCGGTTGAAGTTATGTCTATGTTTATATATCTGTATAGCTTCATGAACAAACCTTTGATAGTTTCCCGAAGGTTTGCAGAGTACCTTGGTCTCGGAAAAAACAATATCATGCGAGCCCACAGCGTTATAACAATGGTCAGCCATGGCAGAGGTTTGGTTCTGCTGTGTTTCAGATCTGCCTTGTGTTCGCGAACACGGTTCGAGACATGTCGTTTCATTTCCCCAATGTAACTGCTACCGCAGGTACAACTCAGTTTGTAGACTCCAGGATATTGCATGTCAAGAATGACATCCTTCACAGATGGGATTAGATCACGGATTGTATGTACTGTATTGAATCGGACCTGGATCTTGTGTTTGTTTAAGATTTTGAAAATCTTTTTGGTAACACCTGCTATGTATGGTAAAGTGATGGTTTTGATTGGCTTCTCAGGGGGTTGTTTCTCCATGGTTGGAGAAACAGCTTTGCAAATAATGCGGTCTGAGTACCCATTCATCTTGAGGGCCTGGTGTACATGGTCCAGTTCACTGGCTAGGTGGTGTTGGTCGGAAATGCAGTGGGCCCTATGGTGTAGTGTTTTGATGAGGGAATTTTTTACAAGGCAGATCTGAAACACGGGAGAACCAAACCTCTGGCGTGGCTGACCATTGTCATAACGCAGTGGGCTCGCATGATATTGTTTTTTTCCGAGACAAAGGTACTCTGGCAAACCTTCGGGAAACTATAAAAGGTTTGTTCATGAAGCCATCCAGATATATAAACAAAGACGTAACTTCAACCGAGAAGATGGATACAAATTGAGCAGTCATCGGAAGGATGTTATTAACCAGGTAAAGCCTTAACTGGTTATGGTTGTTTCCATCATACCTGCCGGGTACTAGTCTATTTTTCCGAGTTACTTTCCCCCCGTGTCCCCAGCTTCCCACTTCTAGCCCCGCCTACTTCCCCCCAGCCTCACTTCTTCTCCCCCTAGTGCTCACACAGCCCCTACCCCTTTCTTACCTACTGTATGCAACCTGTTGCCACTGCAGCTCTCTCACCTACTTCAGAATTTTTTCTTGCTGTGGTTGTTCCACCTGATGAGGATTGCTTGTGTTGCCATCGAAACGTCGTGATTTACTTTATTTTATTTCTACCGACGTGACTTTACCGAAAAAAACAACGAGTATGGATTCCTACAGTCACGAAAGCTTCAAATCAAGATTGAAACCTGTCAACTTGTGATTCAATATCAATGAGCCCCGTGTCTTCCAAACCAAAAAAACAGCACAAAACGACTTTTGTTATTCTCGATTATTGTGGAGAAGACTTTTAAACTCGACATAGAAACATTGCACATTTTGCTTTCTCTTGTAATGGCGTAATTTTTTTGCAAGGTTACGCACCTAACATCAAGTGGTAAAAATCTTAAGAATAATATATAAATGGTTGTTCACACACTGGATGTTCAAGCTATGATCGACAGTTCAACACTATTCTGTTTCTCTTTTGTATTTGACCAGATAAGGCCCACTGACCTGTATAGCTCTTTTTCAGAAGCGACCTGGCCACAACTGACAGCCTAACGAAGTGGTGTATAATCTGGACATTTATTGCAGCCAAATACTCTATACGCATGTTAATTATAAATGTGGAGGGAAAACCCGTAGGACCCGGAGAAAAATCCACACGACCGCAGGGAGAACATGAAAACTCCAAACATGCAGGCGTCAGAGTCGCGATCGAACCCATGACCTTTATACCAGACGAGGTAGTTGACATCTCGCCACGGCGGCGCTGTGGTTGAAACAATAGACACGTTTCTTAACTCTGTCCACCCAGCAGATTAACGGGCATAGCCACCATTTAGTCGATCGACAGCTCACGTGTGGTGGAGTAAAGTGTGGGTACTGCCACATTTTCTACATCATCTCACCAGGAAATCACCCTCTCTAAAGCTCCATCTCGTGGAGGCCATTAAGCCACCAGTAACGTGAGCAAGTAATTGCAGGGGCTACACACCCTTTCAAAAGCAATATAAAAAAAAACAATAAAAAATATGAAGCCAAAATCACCAAAATACATGACCAACATATTAATAAGTAACGTAATAGAGTGGTTGCATAATGTGTAAATCCTGCCAAGAATGGTATGTGTCTCTATGCCATTCATGCACACTATAAAAAAAAACATCAAAGGCACTGACGCCACCAACACGTAGAAAAGCTTGCGCTGTCACTGAACCAATAAGATTGTTCCGCTGCAGATACATGTTTTGCACTATTGTACATTTTAGTTCATTAAGCAGTGTAAAGCGTGAAGGAAAGAACATCAAACAGCATGGTGGGGCACACTGGAGCTTTTCGTCTCGTCTTCTCGACGCTTCTTATATTCAGTTCAGGTGAGACACACTCTGCAAATTGATATTCCTATCATTCATATTGTGCGGAACTTTTAGTGTTTTCCTCTCTCGTGCGTAGGACCCTCCTGGAAGAGTTGTGTGACTCAGTGAGGCTATTCTGGATAAATAAAGGACATTATTATCATTATTAAAACTGTATAACATTGTCTTATTGTATTCCCGAGTAGGGTTCGTTGAAACAGCATTTGCAAAACATTGGTAAACTGACAAGTTACTAAATGCTAATGTCAATTTAGAACACAATTTAAGTCACAAAACTGAATCCATAAAAAAATTGCCATCATAGTCTTAATATGGAGTTACATTTCAAAACGTCGATCGTTAAATTGCTGCATTTCATGAAAACAAAAATAGGGGTTTCAGTAGCTGTATTCCAATGTAACAATTGTGTGAAGTGTTTATATATTGGAAGATGATGAGTGCAAATAGTATTCCTCTATGTGAGCACTAAATTTGTAACTTATGTCGCACCGTATGTAGCCAACAGCGCTAAATCAGAGGTACGGGGAAGGGCCAAGTGTTTGAAATATTACTTTTTTACCTAGAGAAGTATCTTGTAAAGTGCGATGAGCAAGTAAAAAAGGTCAACTGAATCAAATCGAAAGCCTAAGACCAAATCTCCCAGAATAATTTAGCAAAATATTGTCAAATCTCAGAAGCAAAAAAAAGATTCAGCATGGATAGTGTTTGCATGGGTGACCACCCCATAACAGAACAGACTGTGGAGCTACGTGGCAGACCAGCACGGGCATGTACGGAAAATCCATTGTTGTAGTGTCCTGTTATACAGCCAAGCCTATGTTCACCACCTTTACCAAAACGCACTCAACAGCGCGGTTAAGTATGGCGATGTAATCCACCCATCTGCATGGAATGGAGAGGGCCCTCATCCAGCAGTATATTTACATATGGGCTGTATGTGTGCGTGAATTAAATCTAGGAATATCTACCGGAAGAGGAGACACAAGCAGTTCACCTATCACAGGGTCAACCACAAAGAGTGAATCAACCACCGCAATACCAACCACAACAGAACAGTCAACCACGACAGGATCAACAACACCAGAACAATCAACCACGGCAGGATCAACCACACCAGAACAATCAACCACCACAGGATCAACCACACCAGAACAATCAACCACCACAGGATCAACCACAACAGAACAATCAACCACCAAAGAATCAACAACACCAGAACAATCAACCACCACAGGATTAACCACACCAGAACAATCAACCACCAAAGGATCAACCACACCAGAACAATCAACTACGACAGGATCAAAAACACCAGAACAATCAACCACGACAGGATCAACAACACCAGAACAATCAACCACGACAGGATCAACAACACCAAAACAATCAACCGCGACAGGATCAACCACACCAGAACAATCAACCACCGTAGGATCAACAACACCAGAACAATCAACCACCACAGGATCAACCACAACAGAACAATCAACCAGGACAAGATCAACAACACCAGAACAATCAACCACCACAAGACCAACCACACCAGAACAATCAACCATGGCAGGATCAACCACACCAGAACAATCAACCACCACAGGATCAACCACACCAGAACAATCAACCACCACAGGGTCAACCACAACAGAACAATCAACCACCACAGGATCAACCACACCAGAACAATCAACCACGACAGGATCAACAACAGCAGAACAATCAACCACCACAGGATCAACCACAACAGAACAATCAACCACCACAGGATCAACCACACCAGAACAATCAACGACGACAGGATCAACAACACCAGAACAATCAACGACGACAGGATCAACAACACCAGAACAATCAACCACGACAGGATCAACAACACCAGAACAATCAACCACGACAGGATCAACAACACCAGAACACTCAACCACGACAGGATCAACAACACCAGAACAATCAACCACCGCAGGATCAACAACACCAGAACAATCAACGACGACAGGATCAACAACACCAGAACAATCAATCACGACAGGATCAACAACACCAGAACAATCAACCACGACAGGATCAACAACACCAGAACAATCAACCACCGCAGGATCAACAACACCAGAACAATCAACGACGACAGGATCAACAACACCAGAACAATCAACCACCACAAGACCAACCACACCAGAACAATCAACCACCACAGGATCAACCACACCAGAACAATCAACCACGACAGGATCAACAACACCAGAACAATCAACCACGACAGGATCAACAACACCAGAACAATCAACCACGACAGGATTAACAACACCAAAACAATCAACCGCAACAGGAGCAACCACACCAGAACAATCAACCACGACAGGATCAACAACACCAGAACAATCAACCACGACAGGATCAACAACACCAGAACAATCAACCACGACAGGATCAACAACACCAGAACAATCAACCACGACAGGATCAACAACACCAGAACAATCAACCACCGTAGGATCAACAACACCAGAACAATCAACCACCACAGGATCAACCACAACAGAACAATCAACCACGACAGGATCAACAACACCAGAACAATCAACCACCACAAGACCAACCACACCAGAACAATCAACCATGGCAGGATCAACCACACCAGAACAATCAACCACCACAGGATCAACCACACCAGAACAATCAACCACCACAGGATCAACAACACCAGAACAATCAACCACCACAGGATCAACCACACCAGAACAATCAACCACGACAGGATCAACAACACCAGAACAATCAACCACCAAAGGATCAACCACAACAGAACAATCAACCACCATAGAATCAACCACACCAGAACAATCAACCACCGCAGGATCAACCACACCAGAACAATCAACTACGACAGGATCAAAAACACCAGAACAATCAACCACGACAGAATCAACAACACCAGAACAATCAACCACGACAGGATCAACAACACCAAAACAATCAACCGCGACAGGATCAACCACACCAGAACAATCAACCACCGTAGGATCAACAACACCAGAACAATCAACCACCACAGGATCAACCACAACAGAACAATCAACCAGGACAAGATCAACAACACCAGAACAATCAACCACCACAAGACCAACCACACCAGAACAATCAACCATGGCAGGATCAACCACACCAGAACAATCAACCACCACAGGATCAACCACACCAGAACAATCAACCACCACAGGGTCAACCACAACAGAACAATCAACCACCACAGGATCAACCACACCAGAACAATCAACCACGACAGGATCAACAACAGCAGAACAATCAACCACCACAGGATCAACCACAACAGAACAATCAACCACCACAGGATCAACCACACCAGAACAATCAACCACGACAGGATCAACAACACCAGAACAATCAACGACGACAGGATCAACAACACCAGAACAATCAACCACGACAGGATCAACAACACCAGAACAATCAACCACGACAGGATCAACAACACCAGAACACTCAACCACGACAGGATCAACAACACCAGAACAATCAACCACCGCAGGATCAACAACACCAGAACAATCAACGACGACAGGATCAACAACACCAGAACAATCAATCACGACAGGATCAACAACACCAGAACAATCAACCACGACAGGATCAACAACACCAGAACAATCAACCACCGCAGGATCAACAACACCAGAACAATCAAGGACGACAGGATCAACAACACCAGAACAATCAACCACCACAAGACCAACCACACCAGAACAATCAACCACCACAGGATCAACCACAACAGAACAATCAACCACCACAGGATCAACCACACCAGAACAATCAACCACGACAGGATCAACAACACCAGAACAATCAACCACGACAGGATCAACAACACCAGAACAATCAACCACGACAGGATTAACAACACCAAAACAATCAACCGCGACAGGAGCAACCACACCAGAACAATCAACCACGACAGGATCAACAACACCAGAACAATCAACCACGACAGGATCAACAACACCAGAACAATCAACCACGACAGGATCAACAACACCAGAACAATCAACCACGACAGGATCAACAACACCAGAACAATCAACCACCGTAGGATCAACAACACCAGAACAATCAACCACCACAGGATCAACCACAACAGAACAATCAACCACGACAGGATCAACAACACCAGAACAATCAACCACCACAAGACCAACCACACCAGAACAATCAACCATGGCAGGATCAACCACACCAGAACAATCAACCACCACAGGATCAACCACACCAGAACAATCAACCACCACAGGATCAACAACACCAGAACAATCAACCACCACAGGATCAACCACACCAGAACAATCAACCACGACAGGATCAACAACACCAGAACAATCAACCACCAAAGGATCAACCACAACAGAACAATCAACCACCATAGAATCAACCACACCAGAACAATCAACCACCGCAGGATCAACGACACCAGAACAATCAACCATGGCAGGATCAACCACACCAAAACAATCAACCACCGCAGGATCAACCACAACAGAACAATCAACCACTGCAGGATCAACAACACCAGAACAACCAACTACCGCAGGAACAACCACACCAGAACAACCAACCACCGGAGGATCAACCACACCAAAACAATCAACCACTACAGGATCAACAACAACAGAACCATCAACGACGACAGGATCAACAACACCAGAACAATCAACTACGACAGGATCAACAACACCAGAACAATCAACCACAACAGGATCAACAACACCAGAACAATCAACCTCCGTAGGATCAACAACACCAGAACAATCAACCACGACAGGATCAACAACACCAGAACAATCAACCACGACAGGATCAACAACACCAGAACAATCAACCACGACAGGATCAACAACACCAGAACAATCAACCACGACAGGATCAACAACACCAGAACAATCAACCACCGTAGGATCAACAACACCAGAACAATCAACCACCACAGGATCAACCACAACAGAACAATCAACCACGACAGGATCAACAACACCAGAACAATCAACCACCACAAGACCAACCACACCAGAACAATCAACCATGGCAGGATCAACCACACCAGAACAATCAACCACCACAGGATCAACCACACCAGAACAATCAACCACCACAGGATCAACAACACCAGAACAATCAACCACCACAGGATCAACCACACCAGAACAATCAACCACGACAGGATCAACAACACCAGAACAATCAACCACCAAAGGATCAACCACAACAGAACAATCAACCACCATAGAATCAACCACACCAGAACAATCAACCACCGCAGGATCAACCACACCAGAACAATCAACTACGACAGGATCAAAAACACCAGAACAATCAACCACGACAGAATCAACAACACCAGAACAATCAACCACGACAGGATCAACAACACCAGAACAATCAACCACGACAGGATCAACAACACCAGAACAATCAACCACCGCAGGATCAACAACACCAGAACAATCAACCACCACAGGATCAACAACACCAGAACAATCAACCACAACAACACCAACCACACCAAAACAATCAACCACCGCAGGATCAACCACAACAGAACAATCAACCACCGCAGGATCAACGACACCAGAACAATCAACCACTGCAGGATCAACCACAACAGAACAATCAACCACCGCAGGATCAACGACACCAGAACAACCACCTACCGCAGGATCAACCACAACAGAAGAATCAACCACCGCAGTATCAACGACACCAGAACAATCAACCACCGCAGGATCAACCACAACAGAACAATCAACCACTGCAGGATCAACAACACCAGAACAATCAACCACCCTAGGATCAACAACACCAGAACAATCAACCACGACAGGATCAACAACACCAGAACAATCAACCACGACAGGATCAACAACACCAGCACAATCAACCACGACAGCATCAACAACACCAGAACAATCAACCATGGCAGGATCAACAATAACAGAACAATCAACCACGACAGGATCAACAACACCAGAACAATCAACCACGACAGGATCAACAACACCTGAACAATCAACCATCACAAGACCAACCAAACCAGAACAATCAACCACCACAGGATCAACCACACCAGAACAATCAACCACCACAGGATCAACCACAACAGAACAATCAACCACGACAGGATCAACAACACGAGAACAATCAACCACCACAGGATCAACCACAGCAAAACAATCAACCACTGCAGGATCAACCACAACAGAACAATCAACCACCACAAGATCAACGACACCAGAACAATCAACCACCGCAGGATCAACCACAACAGAACAATCAACCACTGCAAGATCAACGACACCAGAACAACCAACTACCACAGCATCAACCACACCGGAACAAGCAACCACCGCAGGATCAACCACACCAGAACAATCAACCACGACAGGATCAACAACAGAACAATCAACCACGACAGGATCAACAACACCAGAACAATCAACCACGACAGGATCAACAACACCAGAACAATCAACCACCGTAGGATCAACCACAACAGAACAATCAACCACTGCAAGATCAACGACACCAGAACAATCAACCACCACAGGATCAACCACACCAGAACAATCAACCACCGCAGGATCAACCACACCAGAACAATCAACCACGACAGGATCAACAACACCAGAACAATCAACCACCGTAGGATCAACAACACCAGAACAATCAACCACCACAGGATCAACCACAACAGAACAATCAACCACGACAGGCTCAACAACACCAGAACAATCAACCACCACAGGATCAACCACACCAGAACAACCAACTACCGCAGGATCAACGACACCAGAACCATCAACCACCACAGGATCAACCACACCAGAACAACCAACTACCGCAGGATCAACCACACCAGAACAATCAACCACCCCAGGATCAACCACACCAAAACAATCAACCACCGCAGGATCAACCACCACAGGATCACCCACACCAGAACAATCAACCACCACAGGATCAACCACACTAGAACAATCAACAACCGCAGGATCAACCACACCAGAACAATCAACCACCACAGGATCACCCACACCAGAACAATCAACCACCACAGGATCAACCACACCAGAACAATCAACCACCGCAGGATCAACCACACCAGAACAATCAACCACCACAGGATCACCCACACCAGAACAATCAACCACCGCAGGATCAACCACACCAGGACAATCAACCACCACAGGATCAACCACACCAGAACAATCGACCACCACAGGATCAACCACACCAGAACAATCAACCACTGCAGGCCCAACAACAGCGGAACAATCAACCACTGCACAAATAACCACACTAGAACAATCATCCACCGCAGGATCAACCACAGCAGAACAATCAACCACCGCAGGATCAACCACAGCAGAACAATCAACCACCACAGGATCAATCACACCGGAACAATCAACCACTGCAGGATCAACCACACCACATCAATCAACCACCACAGGATCAACCACATCAGAACTATCAACCACCGCCAGACCAACCACAAAAGAACAAGCAACCACCTCAGGATCAACCACATCAGAACAATCAACCACTGCAGGAATAACCACACCAGAACAATCAACCACTGCAGGATCAACCACACTAGAACAATCAACCACCACAGGATCAAGTACAACAGAACAATCAACCACCGCAGGATCAACTACAACAGAACAATCAACCACTTATAGACAAACCTCAACAGAACAATCAGCTACCGCAGGATCAACCACATCAGAACAATCAACCAACGCAAGATCAACCACACCAGAACAATCAACAACCGCAGGATCAACCACAGGAGAACAATCAACAACCACAGGATCATCCCCACCAGAACAATCAACCACCACAGGATCATCCCCACCAGAACAATCAACAACCGCAGGATCATCCCCACCAGAACAATCAACCACCACAGGATCATCCCCACCAGAACAATCAACCACCACAGGATCAACCACAGCAGAACAATCATCCACCGCAAGAGAGACAACTGCAATAACTCCTTCACCCAACACTACAGGTAATAAATGCACATTTAAAGTTCAGCGTATTTCTTTTTTTCATCCAGTAATGGCAAATTCTTTCCAAATAACTCAAGCAAACACATTGTGTTCACCTAGCAAAATACATGTTATTGTCTGAGAGAGTCTGAAATATGTTTAATCAGTGTTCATGTATACAAACGCATTGTTACTCACCTAAATTCGTGGGTTCCCACCTGTAGTCAGCCTGGTGTTCGTAAGGGACTCGGGATAAACCGTAAATGTTGATTTTAATCTTTTATCAACGTTACAAAAGTATATATGAACCTTATGGGGGTGCCTCGGGGTACCATAGTACCCCGGCTCTCACATAATGTCCGTGATGCAGTCATTTTTAGTCTGTTGATGATCGGCGATGCGGCAATCGACTCATCTCGACGAGCTGTACACGATGCACCACCACGGTGCGTACCGCGAGCGTTCAGGGTTTCAGCGCAATCGTCCTCGCTGCGTTTCGCCATCGCGGAGTAGCACCGATTTCGGATTGATTGGTACCCCAGTCACGGAGTTAAGTAACACCCCTGGAAAAAAAAGTGTCTCAGAAACAAAATTTAATTGCCTCGGCCATTTTATATTATCTGGTACCCCGGAGTACCGCCATAAGGATCATATATGAATCCAGATATTTAGTTATTTTAAATGAAGTTACTCTAATACCCGTTAATGAAATGTTTTCGTGGTACTTAAGTACGAACACAATCCACCAAAATTTAATTATATAATTTCAGAAAAAATCTGGCATCTAAGCAGGTACAACTCATATGTTGTGTAGGGGTAGGCACACAGTTGATAGGGCTAGTAGGCGTGTGTGAACAGTTCATCGAATTTGTAGGGGACATACTACAAAGCAAAAAGTTGAGAACCACTGACCTAAATGATTGCGTATCCTGCCACACCAATCAGTGGCGTTCATAGCCTGTGTATGGTATGCTGTACACTGCACAGTAAATACAATTTATACATTCGAAATTATACTGGTAGGAACGAAGTTGTAAACTGAGTGTACCAGCCTGCAATAGATTAATGTGTCCGTCCGTCCCCTTTCAATACTTTAACGAAGTGAAATCTCGTGCTGTTGGGTGTAAAATCAGCAATAGACAGCGCAGAGACTTGTCCTACCAGCCCACCCTGCAGGGACCTGTTTATACCACAAAGACAAACTGAATTTGACTTACCCTTGCCTATCTATAGCATTCCTCTTACTGGTAGGAACGAAGTTGTAAACTGAGTGTACCAGCCTGCAATAGATAAACTGAGTGTACCAGCCTGCAATTTAATGTGTCCGTCCGTCCGTCCCCTTTCATTACGAAGTGAAATATCGTGCTGTTGGGTGTAAAATCAGCAATAGACAGCGCAGAGACGTGTCCTACCAGCCCACTCTGCAGGGACCTGTTATGTTCGCATTTTCAGATCTTTATTGCCAATTCCATTCTAAATCCATTGCCCGAATTCCAACCGTAATAAAAAGCGCGAGTGTTTTACAAAGTGTCACAAATTAACCAAAGAGGCTTGGTTATACAGTATTTTGAAATATACACATTTGGTATCACAGATCAAAGCACAAGGGTTATTGTGTGACCACTGGCAAATGAAGCCACGAATGGCAAATCCGTGTTGAGGTGTGCAAGTAACGCTAGTGCAAATTAAATTTGGCCAACAATGCACTGCATGATCGATGATGGGAATAGGTGCGATGCAACCGTAAATGTTTTATGAGTTTTGTAATGTTTGAACAGATTCCATTGGGAACATTAAACCAAAACTTTGATTCAAGATTTTAATCGTACGTGTGTTCTTACCATTGTGTTTTACAGCTGTAGACGTATGCAGAACTTGCCCAAAATATGCCGAATGTATTACAACTGTGAGACCCTTTGTCTGTAAATGTTTTGTGGGATATTACCAAGACGAAGAGAACCATGAATGTGCACAAGGTAAGAATTGGTCAATCTTGGTTTAAATAAAAAAAAACGAGACCGGCACAACACAAAGCACATTGTGATCCACAAACTCAAAGCCGTTTCTTGAGTGTAGTATACATTTGCATCTACCAGTGCCACTTGAATCGTCGTGTTGGCCACTCAAGCTCTTATGGGCAATATCATAAGACAATTTAATTCCATCAATGCCCTCGTGTTATGTTATCGTGTCGGCCAGTGTGTATGGTATATGTACGAATGCTCTTAAGTTATGTGTGAGATGGCAATGGTCACAACTGTTTTTTAACGTGATGTGAATTCCAGATATACTGCACAAGCAAACCATTCTCATTGTTTGGAAGAAAAACAAATATGTTGCCTTTAAAATATTTCCTCTCTTTGTAATTGTGTAGCAAAAGTATTCAATTATGCTTGGAAAATAGATTTGGAATTCGACGATGATATGGAAGATACGTCATCGGCTGCTTTCCAAGAAGTCGCAATCCCAGTCCTTGAACTGGCAAGTAACTGCAACAATACTCTGCACTGTGAAACACATTTACTGCAATATAATATTCATTTTGTAAGCTGCAACAATAATATTTACAAAACTGTAGTGCCCTACATGTCCCGGAGTGGAGGCACTCCTGGTAGATAGTAGAGGCCACCATGACCAAAACTGAATCGCGTCATATTTTATCGTGTGCAGAAAAACACATGTTGCTACAGTACATCTTAACACCAACAATTCGGGCGATTATATATACACCTTGTCACTCTACAATGTTGGGCATTAAGTTACAACCCAGAAATAACATTCTTATTGTATACTGCAGCTCAATTCAACGTTTTATCAAAACGAAACCTATCGAGGATCCGAGGTCATCCGGATAACGTACGTAGACATCCGGGCATTACACACGCACTATTTGTGTCGACTCAATTACATTCGACAGTGCTAAATCCGCACATAAAGCAACTCTTATGTGAGACTCTAAAATGTCAACACATGAAACCTGTCGTTATGGCAGCACAGCATGCCCATAGTGCTCTCGCTGGCGGGGTTAATGCCTATAGAATTCCACGTCGAAGTGCATAACTTTTCCTAGATTAGGGGCCGTCCATAAATGACGTCACGCACCTAGGGGGGGGGGGGTTCAAACATTTGTGACGATGTGTGACGAGGGGGGGGGGGGTTGAGAAATGTGACGTCACATCAGAATGCGCAACTTTAAATAAATATAGACAACACGTTCTACTTAATTAAATAGACTTTTTAATCAATGTTTTCTCCTACAACATCAGAGTGCAGCGCCACATTAAATACGCACTACAATGACAATAGTTTAAAGCGATTTGAAGCATGTTTATATTTGGGGGGGGGCAGAGCTTTTTGACGTCATATTTGAAGGGGGGGGGGTCTGACTTTTTGTGACGCTGTGTGACGAAGGGGGGGGGGGGGTTAAAAATCGCCCAAATTCGCGAGACGTCATTTGTGGACGGTCCCTTACATACTCAGTAAACGTGAAATAATTAGCCAACGTTGGTCCAATGGTTGCAACCGAGCAATGTTGCACGGTGACAGGGTCTGTTGCAAATTTGGGCTACTTATGAGCAAAATAAAGGTTACGTTTCAACTTCGCAAAACAACTCGAGGTATCATCTGTCGGAGAGACACAACTGGAAAACACAGCAAACATATATACTTAGGGCAGCTATTGTAAGTTGTTTAGAGTAAAAATGAAGAAATAAAGGGATGAACAGCAGCAGGTTTATGATACTTTAGGAAAGCTGAAATTTACCATGAAAACTAACATATTTACTGCGCCTAAAGAAACAACGTTTAATCCATTAGCACTAGGAGCTATGACATGGTCTTAGCGAATACAATAGAACAAAAACTGAAAAATTATCAAAACAACAGAGTTGCACGATGGCTGCTGGTGGAGAATAATTGTGGTGGCAGCCAAACGGTGGAACACATTCGAGAGGGTATACATTCAGGAGATGGAGCGGTGAAATCAGCTTGTGTGTAGGTGGTAGATGGATTTTTGCAACGTAGGACTGCGAGAGATAGCGAAGGTTGATCATAGATGATGATGATAAAGAATATTAGCTCTCGGACCGGACATGTGTACTATTACGTGTAGTGCATACAAATTCTTCCAGCTCCTTTTCACCGGTTCAGATATAAATCTAACTCAAGTTAGATTCAAAATATAATCTAACTCAAGTTAGATTTATATCTGAAACTTAACTCAAGTCGCCGGATTTCATAGTTGCAGTACGATGATGTGGCAGTTACAGATGAAGACATCGCGTGTGAAAAGCCACCATGTTTTTTTAAAGAAAGTTATTGTATCTGATAATACTCATAACCCTAATAAAGTTGATGGAAATGCACTCACCATTAACCCCGTTTTGTTTGCAGTCCATATGAAAGCACTCCGGTAACCATTTTCAAAATATTTGGGAACAGAATTGACAGTCGCAATTACAAATCCCAAGTACGGAGGTGAGAATTCCAGTATCATGAATACAACTAGAATACTTAACATTATCAGAGTAACCAAGATCTAATGCATCCATTTCCACACCCATGTAATGTCACATTTACAATACACGTGTGCACCCCCTATATTGTACACACGCATTTCTAATGATCTCTTCCACGATTGTATTTGTCCTCAACAGCCAGGAAGGAATCAATGTAGATTTTATAAACCGTTTTGACCTAAACTCTAAAACTACAGAAGAGTGTGTCAACAGGCAACTAATCCAAACATTACAAGAGTGTAACAATGTTTGTAATGGACTAAACGTGACGACTTCGAGCAAAAGTAAGTACTTTATAAAGTTTATTGCACTTGTTTATTCATGGAGCATTACGTCCACCGTTGAGTTAAATTTGTGTGGAATTTCAAAACATCAATTTTGAGTGCACTCTTGTGGCTCCGTGAGACAACGTTTCCCATTCAAAAATGTTTTCAAATGTTTTTAACAGAAATGTCACCGTGCGAAGTCGGTGTATGCAATTCAACTACAGCGTCGTGCTCAAATGAAGAAGGTCTGGCAAACTGCCAGTGCCTTTACGAACTAGGGAAACATGTCTCTACCGATTATTCATGCTCAGGTATTGCATTCATTTGCTAAATATTATTTTACAGCATTTTAAATACACTGACGATTTATACCTGTGGTATATGTCTCTCCACTCTATACCAATAACCCCATTTGTTTATTTCTCTTAGTTTGTCCTGTGGCAGTCATAAATGGAATATGTGGAAAGTAAGTGCAGCATAAATTTTGATTTAAAGCTTTCGTGACTGCAGTAATTCATATTCTTAGCTCTTTCGGTAAAGTCACGTTGAAGGGAAACAATAAAATAATAAAAAATATATAAAACAATAAAAATTCTCACGACGTTTCGACCATAACACAAACGGTCGTCATCAGGTGTGTCGGTTCGCATTAATTTATTTATTTTTAAACGGTGTATTTATTTGTTTATAAAAAACGTCAGCGCCACGCGCAGCGATTTGGCTGTTTATTTAAAAGGACTAGTCCATCTATGTTCTCAAAAGAGGAGGGGGGAGACGAAAAATTAATGTATGCTGTCTGAAAGCCACCGTAAGCGTGAACAATAAATTAAGACCTGAAATGGTTTATCAAATCTTTCCAATGATTGCTAAGCCAGAATCCATCTTCTCAGTTGAAATTGTCTCTGTGCTTGTATATGTGGATAGCCTCATGAACGAATCTCTCATGGTAGCCAGATGACTTACAAAGAACCTCTGTCTTGGAAAAGTCAATGTCATGTAAGCCTACTGAATGATAACAATGATCTGCCACGGCCGAGGTGTTGGTCCTACCGTGTTTAAGGTCTGCTTTGTGTTCACGAATGCGGTCCGAGACATGGAGTTTGGTTTCTCCAATGTAACTACTACCACAGAGGCAACTTAGTTTGTAGACACCAGGGTACTGTATGTCCGGAATCACATCTTTTACAGATGGAACCAGATCACGGATTTTATGTAATGTGTTGAAACGGACCTGGATCTTGTGTTTATTCAAGATTTTGGAGATCTTTTTTGTGATCCCCGCAATGTAGGGTAAAGTGATGGTTTTGAAAGGCTCCTCAAGAGGGTCCTTCTTCATGGTTTGAGTGATAGCTTTGCGGATTGTATAGTCGGAGTAACCATTAGCCTTAAGAGCTTGGTGTACGTGCTTGAGTTCACTGCCTATGTGTTCCTGGTCGGATATGCATTGGGCTCTATGGTACAGAGTCTTGATGAGAGAATTATTCTGTGATGGGTGGTGGTGGGAATCCGGTTTCAGATAAGCATCCGTATGGGTAGCTTTCCTGTAGACAGAGTGGCTCATTGAACCATCAGGTCTCTTTTTTATTAGGACATCCAAAAAATGTAGCTTGCCATCTTTTTCGACTTCCATAGTAAATCTGATGGCTGGGTGTATGGAATTGATGTGGTCGAAGAATTGGTCTAGAGCAGACCGGCCATGTGGCCAGATGACAAAAGTGTCATCCACGTACCTCTTCCATAAGGTTAGGCGCAGAGTGGCAGTCTGGATGGCGTCAGTCTCAAATTTCTCCATGAAAATGTTAGCTATAACCGGAGATAAGGGGGAGCCCATTGGGGTGCCCTCAGTTTGTTTGTAGAAGTTCCATTCCAAGTGAAGTATGTATTAGTTAAACAGTGTCTCACCAGGTGGGGAACCTCAGTGTTTAGTCCTTGATGAACCAAGTCTTCAATGATTGCGATGGTGTCAGGTACAGGAACCTTGGTGAATAAGGAAACTACATCAAAACTGACAAGCAGGTCGTCTGGGGACAAGGAAATACCCTTGATTGTCGATACCAGGTGAGTAGAATTTTGTACCGCAGAGGTGGTTTTTCCAGTGAAAGGACGCAGGATTTCAGCCAAAAAAAAACGAGCCAGTTTGTAGGTGGGGGAGTTGATAGTAGAGACGATGGGACGAAAGGGTATATCTACTTTATGTATTTTTGGTAAGCCGTATAATCTTGGTGGCCTGGCAGCAGAAGGTTTCAACGAAAACTGTTTAGATTGATCAATTAATGCGGTTGAATCAGAAAATATTTTGTTGGTTTGTGTGACGAGGCTCTTGGTAGGATCTCTTTTTATTTTTGTATAACTACCATCGTCGAGTAATTCTTTAATTTTGTTGTTGTATTCTATTTTATCCATGATGACAGTAGCATTGCCCTTGTCAGCTGAGAGGACTACAATGTCATCCCTCTTTTTGAATTTATATAATTCAAAACGCTCATCTTTGCTGAGGTTGCTAGCTGGCATCTTAGCGTTTTTGAGGGTTGCAGCGATTTCAGATCTTGCTACGTCTGCAGCGATGTGACCCAGGCCCCTGAGAGCAACGTCTACTTGGGCAATTATATCATTAACTGGTATGTGTTTAGGTGTGACTGCAAAGTTTAGACCTTTAGCTAAAACGGAATTCAGACCATCGGAAATTGAACTGTTACTGCGATTAATTACGACTTTGTAAACGTCTAACTTTTTGGTGTGTGGGTCCGGTCTTTTGTTGAAGAGGAGGTTAAATTTGGAAATCAGGTTGTCCTTACATTTGGTCGACATAGTAGCAGCTGAAGAGGCAGTCATATTGTCTACATGTTCCCAATCCGATGTGGACATTGTTGCCGTCAATGATAAGTGTGATTTGTAGAGTGTCTTGTCTAACTGATCTAGTTCGGTGCGTATAAGTCTGATTTTTTCTGAGATACGAGCTAAGCTAGTTTTGAAAAGAATTCGTTTCGCATTAGAAGAAGTTACAGCAGCAGAGGTCAGTGTAAATGCGATTGGTATTACCCCAGAGTCGCGGCATCTCTTCAGAAAGGTGAGAGACTCGATCAGCTGAGCCTTCTTATCCCGGAGTTTGTTGAAGGATCTTAAAGTTATGTGGAAACCCTCCCCGTAGGGGCGGTAAAATTTTGATTTAAAGCTTTCGTGACTGCAGTAATTCATATTCTTAGCTCTTTCGGTAAAGTCACGTTGAAGGGAAACAATAAAATAATAAAATATATATAAAACAATAAAAATTCTCACGACGTTTCGACCATAACACAAACGGTCGTCATCAGATGTGTCGGTTTGCATTAATTTATTTATTTTTAAACGGTGTTTTTATTTATTTATAAAAAACGTCAGCGCCACGCGCAGCGATTTGACAGTTTATTTAGAAGGACTAGTCCATCTATGTTCTCAAAAGAGGAGGGTGGAGAAGAAAAATTAATGTATGCTGTCTGAAAGCCACCGTAAACGAATCTCTCATGTAAGCCATCCGGCTACCATGAGAGATTCGTTCATGAGGCTATCCACATATGCAAGCACATAGACAATTTCAACCGAGAAGATGGATTATGGCTTAGCAATCATTGGAAAGATATGATAAACCATTTCAGGTCTTAATTGATTGTTCACGCTTACGGTGGCTTTCAGACAGCATACATTAATTTTTCTTCTCCCCCCTCCTCTTTTGAGAACATAGATGGACTAGTCCTTCTAAATAAACTGTCAAATCGCTGCGCGTGGCGCTGACGTTTTTTCATAAATAAATAAAAACACCGTTTAAAAATAAATAAATTAATGCAAACCGACACATCTGATGACGACCGTTTGTGTTATGGTCGAAACGTCGTGAGAATTTTATTGTTTTATATATATTTTATTACTTTATTGTTTCCCTTCAACGTGACTTTACCGAAAGAGCTAAGAATATGAATTACTGCAGTCACGAAAGCTTTAAATCAAAATTTAACCGCCTCTACGGGGAGGGTTTCCACATAACTTTAAGATCCTTCAACAAACTCCGGGATAAGAAGGCTCAGCTGATCGAGTCTCTCACCTTTCTGAAGAGATGCCGCGACTCTGGGGTAATACCAATCGCATTTACACTGACCTCTGCTGCTGTAACTTCTTCTAATGCGAAACTAATTCTTTTGAAAACTAGCTTAGCTCTTATCTCAAAAAAAAATCAGACTTATACGCACCGAACTAGATCAGTTAGACAAGATACTCTACAAATCACACTTATCATTGATGGCAACAATGTCCACATCGGATTGGGAACATGTAGACAATATGACTGCCTCTTCAGCTGCTACTATGTCGACCAAATGTAAGGACAACCTGATTTCCAAATTTAACCTCCTCTTCAACAAAAGACCGGACCCACACACCAAAAAGTTAGACGTTAACAAAGTCGTAATTAATCGCAGTAACAGTTCTATTTCCGATGGTCTGAAATCCGTTTTAGCTAAAGGTCTAAACTTTGCAGTCACACCTAAACACATACCAGTTAATGATATAATTGCCCAAGTAGACGTTGCTCTCAGGGGCCTGGGTCACATCGCTGCAGACGTAGCAAGATCTGAAATCACTGCAACCCTCAAAAACGCTAAGATGCCAGCTAGCAACCTCAGCAAAGATGAGCGTTTTGAATTATATAAATTCAAAAAGAGGGATGACATTGTAGTCCTCTCAGCTGACAGGGCAATGCTACTGTCATCATGGATAAAATAGAATACAACAACAAAATTAAAGAATTACTCGATGATGGCAGTTATACAAAAATAAAAAGAGATCCTACCAACAGCCTCGTCACACAAACCAACAAAATATTTTCTGATTCAACCGCATTAATTGATCAATCTAAACAGTTTTCGTTGAAACCTTCTGCTGCCAGGCCACCAAGATTATACGGCTTACCAAAAATACATAAAGTAGATACACCCCTTCGTCCCATCGTCTCTACTATCAACTCCCCCACCTACAAACTGGCTCGTTTTTTTTTTGGCTGAAATCCTGCGTCCTTTCACTGGAAAAACCACCTCTGTGGTACAAAATTCTACTCACCTGGTATCGACAATCAAAGGTATTTCACTGTCCCCAGACGACCTGCTTGTCAGTCTTTATCTAGTTTCCTTATTCACCAAGGTTCCTGTACCTGACACCATGGCACTCATTGAAGACTTGGTTCATCAAGGACTAAACACTGAGGTACCCCCCCTGGTGAGACACTGTTTAAACAATACATACTTCACTTGGAATGGAACTTTCTACAAACAAACTGAGGGCACCCCAATGGGCTTCCCCCTATCTCCGGTTATAGCTAACATTTTCATGGAGAAATTTGAGACTGACGCCATCCAGACTGCCACTCTGCGCCCAACCTTATGGAAGAGGTACGTGGATGACACTTTTGTCATCTAGCCACATGGCCGGCCTGCTCTAGACCCATTGTTCGACCACATCAATTCCATACGCCCAGCCATCAGATTTATCATGGAAGTCGAAAAAGATGGCAAGCTACCTTTTTTGGATGTCCTAATTAAAAAGAGACCTGATGGTTCAATGAGCCACTCTGTCTACAGGAAAGCTACCCATACGGATGCTTATCTGAAACCGGATTCCCACCACCACCCATCACAGAATAATTCTCTCATCAAGACTCTGTACCATAGAGCCCAATGCATATCCGACCAGGAACACATAGGCAGTGAACTCAAGCACGTACACCAAGCTCTTAAGGCTAATGGTTACTCCGACTATACAATCCGCAAAGCTATCACTCAAACCATGAAGAAGGACCCTCTTGAGGAGCCTTTCAAAACCATCACTTTACCCTACATTGCGGGGATCACAAAAAAGATCTCCAAAATCTTGAATAAACACAAGATCCAGGTCCGTTTCAACACATTACATACAATCCGTGATCTGGTTCCATCTGTAAAAGATGTGATTCCGGACATACAGTACCCTGGTGTCTACAAACTAAGTTGCCTCTGTGGTAGTAGTTACATTGGAGAAACCAAACGCCATGTCTCGGACCGCATTCGTGAACACAAAGCAGACCTTAAACACGGTAGGACCAACACCTCGGCCGTGGCAGATCATTGTTATAATTCAGTAGGCTCACATGACATTGACTTTTCCAAGACAGAGGTTCTTTGTAAGTCATCTGGCTACCATGAGAGATTCGTCCATGAGGCTATCCACATATACAAGCACAGAGACAATTTCAACCGAGAAGATGGATTCTGGCTTAGCATTCATTGGAAAGATTTGATAAACCATTTCAGGTCTTAATTGATTGTTCACGCATACGGTGGCTTTCAGACAGCATACATTAATTTTTCTTCTCCCCCCTCCTCTTTTGAGAACATAGATGGACTAGTCCTTCTAAATAAACTGTCAGATCGCTGCGCGTGGCGCTGACGTTTTTTATAAATAAATAAAAACACCGTTTAAAAATAAATAAATTAATGCAAACCGACACATCTGATGACGACCGTTTGTGTTATGGTCGAAACGTCGTGAGAATTTTTATTGTTTTATATATATTTTATTATTTTATTGTTTCCCTTCAACGTGACTTTACCGAAAGAGCTAAGAATATAAGTGCAGCATTTTTAACTTTTAATTTAAAGTATATTGACTGACAATTGAAATAATGAAAGCACTGTTTTTTCCCAAATGCTTGTGCGAATTGCTTTATCTGTCTCACTGAATTTTGTGAATGAATGACTACATTTGTTCTGAGGACAATTTAAAAATCACGTGCTGTAATTTCTTGAGGAATCAGTGACATTGTACCAATCACCATCTGGACGTTGTGTGCGCTCGAATGCAGCTGTCCTTTTGGCTACTCCGGGAAAACATGTGAAGACCGTGAGTATCGCACCATCAATTCAAATTACATTTAACACTGGCACAAACGATACATTGAATGGCAATTGCTTCACATCAGAAACGCGTTTCGTTTAACTCAACATACGAGCTTGAAAATAATTATACAGAAATTATTACTTATTTTTTACTTTTGAAGCTAAACAAAATACATTGTTGCTTGATTAAATTCAGCGTTTTAATAAAATGTACTGTATTTCATTTTGTTAAATGTGTTGTGTTCCTGTCATTGTAGCTTATATGCTAATTTTGGTGATACTGAGCATAATCCTGGGTGCAGTCATACTCATTGGGGGCATCACAGGCATCGTTTGCTGGTAAGAGCAGTGCATTATCAGTATTCACACATTCAATGTATTTTCATAACCACACAGGGTGGAGCAGTGCTGCAGTGGTCAGTGCTGCAATATAAACCCAATGACTCGAGTTACATTTTTCCCAGCTCTGAAAAAACCCCAGGACATATCATGGGGCACAAAAAAAATATCTTACAAATACTGGAAGAGAGGAACTACACGAAAAACTGAAAAAACGGGGCTTTTAATGTTTTATGTTTTGGGAAGACAGATTTCCCAGCACAGCAACCTCAGAGAATGGTCCTGGGGAAATCAGGACAGGTGGGAAATATTGGTTTGATTCTGGGCCATGGCTAACGATAGTAGGGAGTGATATCTTAAATGGTCCTAGACCCCACCTAATTCACTGTCCCATACTGACCAGCGTTTTGAAATATGGTAATGTACTGCACATGTTTACACTATACCCCACTAAATACACAAAGAAAGTACACACTGTTGATATACGATGTACATATAGACGACAGGGTCAGGGTGAGACATCTCTATAGCACCGTATTAAACACTTCTGTATTACATTCTTTGGGTCTTTCGGTAAAGTCACATAGATAGGTTCAAAGAAAATAACAAAAACTACGACGTTTCGATCGCAACACAAGCGGTCGTCTTCAGGAAAAGGGGGGTTAGCTTCCAAGGGCAAACTATTTATAAAGGTTTGAAATGGGCGTAGCCCAAATGTCAGCAGCCAATGTTAATGCAAGTGGTGGGCAGCCAACCCGACGGTGGTTCGTTTTCCACCAATCAAAGGGCTGCCAGGTGAAAATTAGCATGTTAATGGGAGATTAGCATGTTAATGGGAGATTACATCCTTCCGATGATTGCTCAGCTTGTACCCTTCTTCTCGGTTGAAATTGTCTGTGTCTATATATGTGGATGGCTTCATGAACGAATCTTTGTTGATAGCCAGCCAACATGCTAATCTCCCGTTAACTTGCTAATTTTCACCTGGCAGCCCTTTGATTGGTGGAAAACCAACCACCGTCGGGTTGACTGCCCACCACTTACATTAACATTGGCTGCTGGCATTTGGGCTACGCCCATTTCAAACCATTATAAATAGTTTGCCTTTGCAAGCTAACCCCCCTTTTCCTGAAGAAGACCGCTTGTGTTGCGATCGAAACGTCGTAGTTTTTTTATTTTCTTTGAACCTATCTACGCGACTTTACCAAAAGACGCAAAGAATATGAATTCCTGCAGTCACGAAAGCTTTAAGTCACTTCTGTATTACTCCTCAGAGGCAATAAATGGGTAGCATCGACTTCCTGCTCACCCTGTACAATACTGTATATATGACGAAATAACATTTTGTAAAATACAACTATTGCTCATTTTAATTTTCAACAACGTACAAAATATTGTTATACCGTTGCTAACTACTACTAGATGAATGCCTTCCTATGGCTATGTCAGTCATGGCGAGTTGCTGGACCAAGCTTCACCACACAGGTCAATGAGGGATGGTGAAAGAGAGGTACCCAAAATTGGTTCAGGTATCACTTGCCACTGATGTGAGCCATGCCCAGGATTCAAACTCAGGTTAAATGGCGAGTTCATAGCGCAAGTGCTCCAACCACTAGACCGTTGATTCAACACATTCATTACATAATGCTGCATGTTGTTAACAATAAGGGTACTATGCTAGTTGCTTGTGGAAGCTGTGATTTTGTCATGTTAACAGAAAGTAACCTGATATGCATCTCACCGATCTCTCCCCTGTGCTGTTAGTTGTCGAACACGCTCGCACAAGAAGCACAGCGGTGACCAAAGCAGACAGCCTTCTTTCGGGCTCAATGACAACAAAATGTGCGAATCAAATTTCCCCCCTGAGGCCGCTTTAGGTTGGGAAATTATTTTGCAGATGAACGCTAAAGAGGTATGGTTTCTCTTTTCCGAGGCATTTAGCTTGTGTAAGTGTGCATGTGATAATACAATTATTTTATTCTGTGTTACACATTATTATCGTTGTGTATGATTATTGCTCAATATCATGCATTTTTATTGTAATTATACGGCGGTAGACAGACAGGTTACCCAAGGCCATGCCAACCGTAATTACACTGGGATCTCAAGCACAACTAGTTGACGGTTGTCAGCCCAGTCACAAATTATTGGATAAGGAAACACAATTGATTCTAAATTATCTGCGGGCAAGATTATCCGGGTTGCTGATTTTATTCATGCTTATGAGAAGAAAAAAAATTGTACAAAAGCACCATTTTTGTATTATTAGCTGCTCCTCACTCACTGCGGGATTAGTGACTCAAACGTGTCCACAAGTAAACCGATTACTTACAAACGATACACACAGGCGGCACATTCTCTGACTTCACCCACACTCCACGTGGGTAAGGAAAACATGACCTTTTTTGCCTAATTGACGTATATTTTTCCGTATCCATGTTTATATTTTATCCAGGCCACTCCTACCTTTTATTTCCCCAGACAATTGGGCATTCCCTGTACAGTGTTGAATTGGGCGTTTCACTCAAGTTAGTTTAAAGTTAGAATAAATAAAAAAGGTTTGATTGACTTACAATGAAAACTCTTTGCTCGGCTTATAATAAAAGTGTTTTAATGTGTATAATGAGACCACTTGACGAACGAGAAATCTCTATTCGTATTGTAAGTACAGTAAATAACAAATACAATACAATGAAATTATGATATACAATTCCAAAGTAATGGAAAACTGAAAACGCGATAGCCGTCACATTGTGAAAACGTATATCTTATCACATCTCATCATGAGAAGAGTAATCAGGGCAACTCTGATTAGCACAAAAGCCATCTAAGTTCTCTCATGCAGCGGAACTGCCCATAGAAAACATTTACCCTGCGGACCTCTCAGGCCAAAAACTTTTGTCACTTTATACATTTAATGAGGACATTTTCCTTTGAATAGTTTTTCTTCCTTGTTGATTGTTTTAATGACAATTTTTTTGAGCACGATAGCCATTCGTTTTTTCCAAAAACCTAATGATACTCGTCTGTCCCGGGCTGTGACTCGTGGCTTTTGTAAGATGGCGCGGCCAATAAAGCCCATCCCGAGGGTTCACCTCAATACCCCGGTGACGACCGCCGGCACGAGCTCGCCACGCATCGGCAACCAAGAGATGATGATAAAGAGCAGCCCATGGAACGATGCCGCCTACGCTAACCCCAAGGTACTGGATCACATTCACACAGACCGTACTGCTGCCAACAGATATTTGCTGGAAAAAAAAATCTGCGCACTAACAATGACTGCGAAGGTGAGAAATGTGAAAAATAAAGCCGGATGTGGTTAGAGTATGGTCGGTATGTAAAAAACTGCTTTTGCACCATACGTAGCCAACCGAATTGAAAAGCAAAAGTATAGACTTTTCCAAAGGAAGTGTGCAGAGAAGATAAGACCATGATCGTGAGTCTCATAAGCAGGTACGGAAAGCTTTAGATATGAGGGTAAATATTTACTGATGTTTGATTTTGTTTTCAGAAATCAACACGTAATGGAGAGGACCAGCATCAAGACCAGGCGAACTTTCACAATGAATATGACAATTATTGTTTTTCACACGACACCACTGAAAGCTACTATTAACGAGATCATAGTGATTTATTAAAACTAATTTACCTACGATCGTGCTCCATTTATCCCCGAAACTTTATTACATGAACCCTGGTCATTTACTTGCTTTAATAAATGTGATACTGTGGCTACAATAATGATGATATGTTTTAAAAGTGCTGACCGTGTATTAAATATACATACAGGAACAGTTTTGTGAGTCTCTTACAACATATAATACACCTGAGAATAGGGTTTCCCCTTTTTCTGGCAACAAAACAGGTGTTAAGATCTTGATTTGAAGCTTTTGTGACTGCAGGAATCCATACTCTTTGGTTCTTTCGGTAAAGTCACGTGGTAGGTATAAAATAAAATAGATCACGACGTTTCGATCGCAACAGCCTGAAGACGGTCACTTGTGTTGCGACCGAAGCGTCGTGATCAGTTTCCTATCTACGTGACTTTATCGAAAGAATCAAAGAGTATCGCTGTTAAGATGTTAAAACACCAAACTGAAACCTTTTACAAGGAATCATGTCTGCATTAACCATGATGTAGATGCTCAACCCCGAGCCCTCATTACTCTGATAGTGGCATTGTCTTTGTGCTGTGTGACGCCTTTTGGCGTCCTCTGGTCTAACACCATTTTGAGACTAGGCTCAAAAGAAAGCTGTCTCTGGTGTGGACCAATCAGTTTCAAAGACAATGCACATATTATCAGAGTACGTTTTTTGTTTGCATTCTGACCACAAGTATTGTGGTTAATGCAGACATGATTCCTTGTAAAAGGTTTCAATTTGGTGTTTTAACATCTTAACACCTGTTTTGTTGCCAGAAAAAAAGGGGAAAACCTATTCTCATAGTTTGGTACTGGCAAAGGAGGTCCCATGATAGAGATTAGCATGTTAATGGAAGATCACAGAGCTGCAACCAAGGGGTCAGTGCACAAAGTGACTGTGAAAGCGCAAGGTTTGAAATCGGCATAAAGCACAACTAACATCATAAGGTGGTAGGATGGGAACATCATAGCCAATTATGATTGAAACTGGTCGATAACGTCCTTCCAATGATTGCTCAGTTTGTACCCATCTTCTCAGTTGAAATTGTATCTGTGTCTATATATATGGATGGCTTCATTAACGAATTTTTGTTGATAGCCAGTGGGCTTGCAAAGTACCTTCGTCTTAGAAAAATCTATTTCGTGTAAGCCCACCGCATTAAAACAATGATCAGCCACGGCCGAGGTATTGGTCCTACCGTGTTTCAGATGTGCCTTATGTTTATGAACACGGTCCGAGGCATGTAACTTAGTTTCCCCAATGTAACTACAGCCGCAGACACATTTTAGTTTGTAGACGCCGGGGTATTGCATATCAGGGATTACATCCTTCACAAATGGGATGAGATGATGCATTTTATGAACTGTGTTAAATCGAACCTGGATCTTAGGTTTGCTCATGATTTTCGAAATATTTTAGTGACCCCTGCTATGTATGGCAAGGTGATGGTTTTGATTGGTTCCTCAGATGGTTCTTTCCCAACGATTGGGGTGATAGCTTTATGGATTGTGTCATCTGAATATCCATTCATCTTGAGAGCTTGGTGTACATGTTCCAGTTCACTGATTAGGTGATGACGGTCGGAAATACATCGAGCTCGATGGTGTAGAGTTTCAATGAGGGAATTCTTCTTGGATGGATGGTGGTGGGAGTCAGGTTTTATGTAGGCATCCGTATGGGTGGCTTTCCTGTAGACAGAGTGTCCCATTGAGCCATCTGGTCTCTTTTCTATTAAAACATCCAAGAATGGTAACTTGAGCTTGTATTGTCTCTTAAGTTCCAAGCTGGCTGCTTCATTGACGTTTTTAATCAGTATCTCATCAGCGGCAGTGATGTCATCCAGATGGGGCTTTATTTGGAATTTTATAGGGTCACTCAGCAATCCTGTGCCAATCGATCTCAGTAACTTTCTGCGCACCAAATCTGGATTGTACTGGTCATCAGCTCCTTTTCCTTTAGATGCAAATAATAGTCTGTCCTTTAATTCGATAGCTCAGAACCAAATGTTTTGTGCAGTTTCTCTTGGCTCCTGAGAGATGTTCATCAACGTCTGATAGAGATCAAATATGCTTTATTCTCTATAGTGTCCCTTCTAAATGTGTTTTAACTTGTAAATAGTCAAATCAGTTTTTATTTCTAGCATATCCCTCAAATTTAGATCAGGACTGATTTCTCTGACTACTGCCTCAATGATATCAGACTCAGCATGGCCCTTACAGGTTCCTGTGTCGATCTGGTGCATCAGATTGGTGTAAGATTACTTGTCTTTCTGCCATCTTTCACCAATCTGCCCACAGATCCTGAATTATCTCCGTATTGTGACTTCCGGCACATTTCCTAGTCTGGCCATTAGTACGGGGTCCAATGCTGCTGTGGTTTTTGTTCCACCTTCACTTGAGGTTTTCTTTTCCTCAAGAGTTTTTTTCTGGATTCATCTTGTGACTCTTGTATTTCACCATCCAAAACTGCAGATAGTTTTGATGGTGGCAGTGTTTGGCCTGTTCCCTTGCTGTCTTTGTCTTTCTTCTGTATTGTTTCAATGAAAGACATCACGTTTTGAACATATGCACTGGCCTCATCATCATCTTCTTGGTCTTCAATTTCATCGAGTACTCTTTCTGCCATACAAATCAAAGCCCGTCTGCTTTTATCTTCACCAGTCTCATCATCATGGAAACACTTCAAATATCTGCATGTTTCCATGAGCTGAGCTCTCTGCAGCTGATTCAACGCAGTACTGGTCTTGTCCTGCAGCTGTTCCAGTGCCATGATGTGAAGACTGTTCAGATCCTTGCACAACTGTCTTTAGATATGCTGCCTGTACAATTGTTTGGTCCGTCTCGTTGGAAGAGTTGATCCCCGTCAGTGAACTCTGGGAAACTATCCTGCCTGGCTCACCAAAATATGTTGCACACTCGAAATGAAGGAAGTTGGCAGCAGTGACGTGCGGTAAGGTCAATGGCTAGGGAGGCACTGGCTAGTGTCAGTGCCAGATTCACACACTGTTTTGCCTCACGGAGGGGGCGTGGCCTCGCTGAGGGAGCGTGGTCTCACTGAGGGGAGCGTGTTAAACACGTCTCCCTCAGTGAGGCAGATGTGATTGCTGCCTCCCCTGGTGCTTTTACATTGCAGTTTCATGACGAGACCAGCGAGCCTAAATATCTTTATACACATACGTGAAATAAGTTACCTGGAGTTGGAAGGCGAAGACATGAAATGAAGGGGTCTACAAACATTACATTGGTGACGTACAGAGAGATAGTAACAGGCACACGCTTATTGCCCGCGCTCCATCCAGTTACTGAGGGGTTGTGCAATCAGAGGGGAGGATGAGCTTGTCGCTGCCTCACCTCTCGTCCTGTATTTGCAGCGGAGCTCCGCAAATTTGGCGATTTTGACTATAAAAATGATTGTAATCGTACAGAAATTACATTTATAACACAGATCAGTGGGGAAATCTTGATATTTACTTTATGTTTTGGTTCTATTCGGTAAAGTCACGTAGGTAAAAAATAAAACAACAAAAATTACGACGTTTTGGCCACAACACAAGCGACCTTCATCAGGTGAAGGGACCAAACTGTCCAGCGGACAGCGTTGGAGTGTCTGCTGGACAGTTTGGTCCCTTCACCTGATGAAGGCCGCTTGTGTTGTGGCCGAAACGTCGTGATTTTTATTGTTTTATTTTTTACCTACGTGACTTTACCGAATAGAACCAAAGAGTAGGAATCCTTGCAGTCACGAAAGCTTCAAATCTAGAATTTATTTTATTTGATTATTTTTTTACTTTTCGTAACAGCTATTTTCATTGGAGCATGACAGGTGAGGCTCTGCCTCCCCTACCTCCCCTGACTGCACGTCCCTGGTTGGCAGGTGCTGCAAATCGAGGGTAAACACATTTATTGCGGTAAATCTGTAAAATGCAACAGCACGTGGTGTCACACACAGCAATCCTCAACCGAGTCGCCATTAACCACGTGACTGGTGTACAAGTCCAGTTAAGTTACTCAAGAACCCTACCAGCCACCGACAGGCCCAACTCAGTTATCGCATGCTGGTGTACACACATGTGGATTGATGTACTGCACAGCACATAAGGACTTTCACAAAACCACACTTTACTCCCTTGCTGCATGAGGAAATAATTAAAAGAGTGGTCCATTCCTAATGTGCCACAGTGCTGCATGGAGAAGAGACTCAGTCGTAATTGGTCTGATGAAAAGGGTAAGATTTTGAGCCTGGACTTGGACAGGGGGCAGGGAATCCGCAGCACGGATGACTGTAGGAAGAGCTTTCCAAATCACTGGACCAATAAAGGAGGAGGGGACCTCCCTTCCAGTGGACACTGGGTGAAGATTTCAACAAAATCCACGGTTGCTGGAGTGGAGAACCAAAAGTCAAATTTAGTGGAGTGAGATTAGAGCGGAGAGGTAGACAGTGAGTAGTCGATGGAAAATCTTAAAAATGGCAATGGAAATCTTGAAGGTGACCCAGGACTGTCCTGGGAGCCAGTAGAGGGAGGCAATGAATGTGTTGTCGGGCCAATACCAAACGCATGTTGGTCTGCGATGTTAGTGGTGGTACAAGCTTTGTAGAGATTCCCTGCTTTGAGTCGTGCAACGCTACACCAGGTGGCAGCAAAGAGTCACGTGTGAATTCTAGATTTAAAGCTTTCGTGACTGCAAGGATCCATACTCTTTGGTTCTATTCGGTAAAGTCACGTAGGTAAAAAACAAAACAACAAAAATCACGACGTTTCGGCCACAACACAAGCGGCCTTCATCAGGTGAAGGGATCAGGCTGTCTCGAGGACAGCGCTGGAGTGAAACACAGCCACGCTCAGACCGCGACCTTTAAGCTGTGTGCGAGGAAACAAGGTGCCTTGACAAAGGAATTAGCATAAAAATTAGCATTTGATTGGCCGACTTTGCATAGAGGTGGTGTACGTGCGGGTGCACTTGCCGTTTGGCGCGGGGGGGGGGGAGTTTACCTATTGATGGTGTGAAAAGGGAATTTTTAAGAGCTGCGAAAGTTTGCGGTACCATTACTTGAAAGATATACTGTACCATTGAAAATTAGTTTAATGTTTGGTTCGATTTAGAACATATTTCCAATGGTTGCTTAATTTGAAACCATCTTCTCAGTTGAAATTGTGTCTGTGTTTGTAGATCTGAATTGCCTCGTATACAAATCTCTGATAAAAACCCGTGAAAACAGTACTGGCTAGGGGACTGAATTTTGCTGTCACCCCAAAACACATACCAGTGGATGATATCATCTCTCAGGTCGATGTAGCCCTCAAAGACGTAGGACACATTCAAGCAGACGTTGCGAGAGCTGAAATAGCCACTATTCTTAAGAATGCTAAGAAACATCAGCAAAAATGAACGCTCTGAACTCGCGAATTAAAAAAACAGAAGTGATATTAGTCATCCTCTCAGCCGATAAAGGCAACGCTACTGTAATTATGGATAAAGATTCATACAACAACAAAATCCAGAATCTGCTCAAAGATGGAAGTTACTTAAAAATTAAAAATGACCCTACCAATAGCCTAGCGATAAAAACCAACAAGATCATCACAAGTTCGACCTCCCTAATCGACCCAACTAAACGTCCCTCCCTAAAACCTTCTGCTGCAAGACCCCCTAGATTCTATGGTCTTCCCAAGATTCATAAAGAAGGCACCCCACTACGACCCATAGTATCCACGATCAACTCCCCTACCTATAGACTAGCCCGTTTTCTGTCAGATACCTTGCTGCCTTTCACTGGCAAGACCGCCTCAGCAGTACTTAACTCAGCCCAATTGGTCTCTATGGTCAAAGACGTTGTACTGTCCCCTGACAATATCCTTGTCAGCTTCGATGTGGTCTCTTTGTTCACCAAGGTCCCAGTACCTGATACCATTGAAATAATTGAAAATTTGGTACAACATGGACTAGACCCCGATACACCTGCACTGGTTAGGCACTGCGTCAACAATACCTACTTTACTTGGAATGGCTCCTTCTACAAACAAAATGAGGGTACCCCCATGGGATCCCCCTTGTCACCAGTGATAGCCAATATTTTCATGGAGAAATTTGAATCAGACGCCATCCAGACTTCCACCCTCAGACCTTCCCTGCGGAAGAGATATGTGGATGACACTTTCGTCATTTGGCCACATGGCCTTCCAGCTCTGAACCTTTTCCTACACCACATCAATTCCAGACATCCCGCCATCAAATTCACCATAGAAGTGGGGAAAGATGGCAAGCTACCATTCTTAGATGTTCTGTTTGAGAGGAGACCTGATGGCTCATTGGGGCATTCTGTCTACAGGAAACCCACCCACACAGATTCCTACTTGAAACCTGATTCCCACCACCACCCAGCCCAAAATAATTCTCTCATCAAAACTTTATACCATAGGGCTCATTGCATTTCGGACCAACACCACCTGACCAGTGAATTAAAACATGTACACCTAGCCCTCAAAAGGAATGGTTACTCTGACCGTACCATCCGCCAAGTTGTTTCTCCCTCCATACAGAAACAACCACTTGATACTCCGGTCAAAACCATCACACTACCATATATAGCAGGCGTTACTAAAAAGATTTCCAAAATTCTAAACAAACACAAGATCCAGGTCCGGTTCAATACAGTACACAAAATTCGTGATCTGATCCCATCCGTGAAGGATGTCATTCCTGACTTACAGCAACCCGGGATTTACAAATTGAGTTGTACCTGCGGTGATTGCTATATCGGGGAGACAAAGCGACATGTCTCTGACCGAATTCGCGAGCACAAATCAGATTTAAAACACGGCAAAACGAATTCTTCTGCCGTAGCTGATCACTGTTACAACGGGTTTTTATCAGAGATTTGTTCACGAGGCAATTCAGATCTACAAACACAGACACAATTTCAACCGAGAAGATGGTTTCAAATTAAGCAACCATTGGAAAGATGTTCTAAATCGAACCAAACATCAAACTAATTTTCAATGGTACAGTATATTTTTCAAGTAGTGGTACCCCAAACTTTCGCAGCTCTTAAAAATTCCCTTTTCACACCATCACTAGGTAAGCTCCCCCCCCCCGCGCCAAACGGCAAGTGCACCCGCACGTACACCACCTCTATGCTAAGTCGGCCAATCAAATGCTAATTTTTATGCTAATTCCTTTGTCAAGGCACCTTGTTTCCTCGCACACAGCTTAAAGGTCGCGGTCTGAGCGTGGCTGTGTTTCACTCCAGCGCTGTCCTCGAGACAGCCTGATCCCTTCACCTGATGAAGGCCGCTTGTGTTGTGGCCGAAACGTCGTAATTTTTGTTTTGTTTTTTACCTATGTGACTTTACCGAATAGAACCAAAGAGTAAGTCGCGTGTGAGTTTATATTGACGTGAAGAAAATGGAAACCAACGGGAAACTAGTTGAAGAAACATGCCTGGAATGCATGCAAATCTATGCAGTCGTATGCACGGGCACTTTTCAAATGATGGTAAAAAAAATCACGAAGGGCTCTTTGTTATTACTGATCAGTGATTATTGTGATGGGTATTTTGAGTATGGCATTTTCCAATAACGAAGATCAAACAACCACTGCAATCAACTCGTCGCTTTCACCATATTAAAATGCATCTAAATGTTAAAAAACACCGTTTTTTTGTCATGTAACATTATGAAATCCTTTTTGTTTGTAGCTGAAATTAAAGGCGTAAACGAAGATAAAACACGAGATGCGATACGAGTTTTGTGGCCTCAGTTGTTCAAATTGGGGAAACTTTTGACAGAGAAACCTAAAAAATGTTATTGTATCATCCCATTATTTGTTATCCCACAGCGTCTCAGATTACAACTATACGTTTACAAAACTAGAAATAACAGCACACAGATGCAAGTTCAGCAATTCAATGTGGCACCTAACGTAATTGTAATTAAATTCCCACCTTGGGAATGTCGGCATCGTGTGCCGATTGTACAGGGTGCTTCAAAAAAATATTAACACTTATGCTAATTTGCAACAATACCACGTGACATGTGCTGCTGCCACCGAGCTCTGGAGACCACCTGGAGAAGATTCCAGGCCACGTGTTGACAACGGTGGCGAACAGGTGGAGACTGACTTTTCGAAGCTATAAACATAGATTTGTTATCATGTTACAGTGTAACATGACAACAAATGTACAGTGTAACATGATAACAAATGTACGTTAAAACACATTTGAAGCACCCTCTATTTGTTTCAGTGGCACAACGCATACGGCAACGGTGGTGGACTCTTGATTCTCCTCCGAGCACTGGTGGTGGGGCACGTCCACAGGGCCAGCAGAGTCAACGACGATGATCCTCCACAAACATCGCAAGTTCCAAGGGAAACAGAGAATCCTTGACTTGCGTGAATCCAACAGAGTTGTAATTCATAATCACGTGTTTGGGTTAGATCGCGTTAAATATAAATGTGTCGTAACCCTCCACCACCCGACACAGCCAGTAAGGGTTGTCACGTAAACAAAACGGTGCCAATTAGTTACTACTTCAGCCCACCGGTGTATTGGATAGTAAATCCACAACATTTACCATTTAAGTACGACGTTTCGCTGGTAATTACATCCAGTATCACCGGACAAATTGCCAGAATTCTGGCAAATCGAAGTAGTAACTAATTGGGCACCACATTTTGCATACGTGCCAAACCTTACTGGCTGCGGCGGGTGGTAGAGGGTCTGACGACACACTTATATTTAACGTGATCTCACCCAAAAACCTTTATTGTGAATCGCGTGGGTCGCGAAAGCCTCCGCGTTAAATTGACCGTTTTAATGCTCCGGTAAAAAAAACACATTCCTGAGCACCCCCACTCCACCCAAAAGACGGGCTTTAACCACAGACTTTTGCCCAACTTTGTCTGACTCGCCCGACCAGTTATCGTGGCTTCACAGCTCAATGGCATGGGCGTGAACAACACAGGCCTCTCCTTGCGCCCCGCATCTGTGTCTCCAGAAAGAGAACAAAAAAAGGCAGCGGCAACATAACGTTACGAAAGCCCAAAGCCCCCCAGGAGTTGTCTTCGCGCACGCCCAAAGTTCGGTTTGAATTTTTGTTTTGGTTTCCTCCCCACTGGCTTCGTGGCTCGCGCGCGTGCGTGCGCCCTGCATTCGGTGCGGCATTGGGCGGCTTGCTGCCGACAAAGGTGGTGCTCCATCCACGGAGCCTTCGTCGAGGAGTCCATGGAGCCAGCTGACAGGTGGAGCGCTTGCAAAGTGGCCCTCGCTGCCTTGCTGCTTCTCTGCGCAGTCGGCGCTGGGACAGGTTGGTAAATTCGTGTTTGCCGTGCGCAGGTTCGTGTGAGGAGGCAGTATAAAAAAAAGGACTTCATTACAGCCGCCCCCCCCCTGACCCAGTGGTGGAATTCCAGATTCTTTTGGCGTCTGCTGCCTACAGGGGCACAGGCACTGTCGGCGTACCACACAGTGGGGGGGGGGGGGGAAGAAAAAAGCGAAGAATTTGAGGCGCATCCCCAAGATAGGAGTTGAATTCGCAATTTTGAGATCGCGAGCCGCGCTCCACCGTCGCCGCACGGCCCAGGCAGACGTGCGGGTGCTTGCGATCGCTCATTGAAGTTGTGTCCGTTCAATTTGTTGGCCCAACGGTGTGGGAAGAGATGCAAAGGAAAGTCACCTCAAATGACAGCACTGATTCTGTTAAGGGACTGAATGTTGTTTGTTGTGTGACGAGCGGTGGACGCCCTGTCTGCTGCCTGAGAGCTGTGACAAAAAAACAACAACCCACAAGTAGCTGAAGAATCTAAGACAGTTTTGTTCATCATGCATGGCAAGAATTAACCTGATATTTTGGCCAAGCGGAGGGAAAAGTACAGTAGGTGTCGTCCTTTCATGATGTGGTTGCAAACGCAGCAGTACTTCTTGTGGTTTTGTGAGGGAAACACTCATCAGTGGCCATCACGATTGACAGCAAGCAACTACTTTTAATTCTGATTACCTGAGATATGTTATTATGCCATTCATAAAGTTAACAATGGGGCCATTGTGATACGATTATATATCTCTCTCGTTCTCTGAAAAAATGTGTAATTCTATAGCCAAAATTCCACACACATTGTACGCACTGCCAAATACGGGAGTAATCTTTACTCGTTGGTTCTATCGGTGAAGTCACGTAGGTAGAAAAATAAAACAAAGTAAATAAAAAAATATATCACGACGTTTCGATCGCAACACAAGCGGTCGTCCTCAGGCGGAAAAAAAAACAATTAAAAGAAAAATAATCCAGCAGTAGAACAGCAGTTCAGTAGTGGAACAGTAGAACAGCAGTTCCACTGCTGGATTATGATTTTACCTCCGTGACTTTACCGAAAGAACCAAAGAGCATGGATTCCTGCAGTCGCGAAAGCTTCAAATCACGGGATTAATCTTGTGTTCGTGGCGGATAACCTGGTTGTGTTTGCTTTACATCTGCAATGGTGCTGCTGCAAGGCTCAAACAATGTCTGCATCAGTGGCCACGCACACCTGTGTCGAGAATGCCTCCTGCTGCATCCGGACTGTGCATGGTGCGCAATGAAGGTACGTTCTGGTTCTCCGTGTACCATCGAGTCTTAATCCAATGCTATCATTGTGTGGACGAGTTTCGGTGTGGCAAAAACATCACCGCAAAGAAGAATCGGGCGGGAAAATGTGTAGTTCATTTCCTTATTCGGCACCCTATTAAAATGCGTAGGCAAATATGATTGCATTCAAGATGGTCTGGTAACAATACAACTTTCATTCCACCACTGTCCAAAATTACGGGAAGAAAATGGTTCCGTCCTTTCCAAGTGTACAGCTCATCATGGAAAAAGGAAGTTCTGAGGATGTCTCATCACCAAGTTTTTCCTTCCGATATGAGGAAGCTACTGGAGCTGCTGATGCACTTTTAAATCTATATTGAAAATGTATTTCTGTAGAACTTATTTTTGTGTTTAGTTTGTGGTCCTTCCCCCTACTACGGTGCGAAAGAAGTTCAACATACGAACAGACATACTGTACAAGTTATTTTGGTGAAAGAAGGGAATTGAAGTTTGCAATGGCGAGTTGGACTATAAGGGTTTGCCATGATCTGTACCCCCAGATTGTCCAATAACCACATTCACCCTCACCCCATCACAACATTTACACTCACCCCATCATAGTACACGTCTTTCAACTGCACAAGTGGAGTGACTGATATGTGAAGGAGGCGTATTGTCTGAATATTAATTTTGTTAATTATATTCTCTAAAATTACACAAATGATTATTTTGTCATGGATTTTTAAACAATGTAGCGTGCTGTACATACTGCATATATTACACTGAGAGACGGTAAGCACAACACATTAGAGAACGTACAAAAGCTATAGACTTCATACGTGTTAAGTAAAGTAAGTGGGTTTGAGCAGGACATTTTTCTAGAAGGGAAGGAGGACCGTGGTCGAGGCCACCAAAGGATGGACCCCAAAGAGATAGAGTGATGAGATGAGCTCGTGTGCATGTGCTAGATGGATTGTTGCAACACAAGAACAAGAGAGATTATGACGACTCGGGGAGGATATCATTCAAGGGTGGATAGACCAATAGATCATAATTGATGACGATTATAGCATTTGAACCCAACTGTATCTCAAGCAAGTCCCATACTTACAACTCTTGTAGGTATGGGATTCATTTGTCATTGATATTTTCCTTGGCCACCAACCCCCAATCCCTGACCTCTCTTCCTCCCCCACCCTCCGTCACCGGGGGAATGTTTTCTGGAGCTCGGCCCCAGACAGCTCTAGCTGAAATGACACCCCTTGTTGCACAGTTTTGCTGTCAACTTTGATGCGGGGCATTTTTGTCCAACAATATCTGGTCCCCAGGAGTACCCGAGTGGGAACTCGCGGTGCGACCTGCTGGCCAACTTGATGGAGAACGGATGCCCACAGGAGTCCCTGGAGAAGTCCTCTAGCCACGTGCGTGTGGAGCAGAGCAATCCACTCAGCGACACGGGATCAGGTTCAGACAAGCAAATCACGCAGCTCACGCCACAGAAAATCACCCTCACCATGATGACAGGTGAGAAGCCTTATCTTATACACGAGTCCTAACCCTGCCTCTTGTGACATCTCTAACTTGTTTTTGGTGCCCAAATGCATTCATGAGGATTGAGAATGTGTCTGCACTTATACATACAGACTGAACAACATCTCGCCACTTTGGTCATTAACATCGCCTTAAACCTGAAAGGCCGAAAGGATATATATACAGTAGTCAGAAAACATTTCAGGCATCAGTCCTTCTTCGGAACAGGAAGACAGGGCAGATAAAACAGATAGAACAGCGAGACTCGTCGATGTAAACAGTATTTTATTATGTGGTCACTTCCAAAGTCCATGTAGTTTTGCTCGCGACTGGTAGATGAACACTTTTATATTACCAGATATTAGATTAGCAAAAACAACTTATCCTTTTTAAATAAAATAAACGTGTGCGTGGTAATGCGCCGACAACTCTGTTATGCAATTTAATCCGTGCCCTATGTCCGAGCAGGCGCTCCAGCCAAATTCCAACTCAAAGTTCGTCAGGTGGAGGACTACCCAGTGGACCTCTACTACCTCATGGACCTCTCCATGTCGATGCGCGATGACCTGGACACCATCCGCAACCTGGGCACCGACCTCTCTCGAGAAATGGCCAAGCTGACGAGCAACTTCCGCTTGGGCTTCGGCTCCTTCATCGACAAGCCTGTGTCACCGTTTGTCCAAATGTTCACAGACCCCGAGCACGCCAAAAACCCCTGCCAATTGTAAGTGTTGAATTCACACGTTGTTTATTGAGCGCTGTGTCAATTGGTGTAATACTGTAATGGTTCACACCCACATTCCCACACATGCCGCCAGGGCCGTTTGATCGTTACCAATCAGGGTCACAGCGCATTGTGGTGATTTTCACAGCCTTTAGTTGCTCCAGTAATCACGTGACGCCGTTACATGCAACACGTGAATTTAAGAACATCGATTCTTATGCATGTGATTCAGGGCATGCATCATAAGCTTAAACAATCATCGTAAATTAACAGGTCGATGCATCATTGCACCCTCGGAGTAAACCATTCGGTACTGTACTTTAAAGTTTAGTTTATGGACGACGTGTTTTAGTGATGCGTTCTCGATAATAAGCTGCATGTCACTTGTACTTTGCTCATTTTTGTTGCGAGAACAGGCCGCTCGCTGTTCACACTTAAGAGAACGACTGATGAAACACAACCACAACCATGTCACTGTGACTCACGGCGTGTCTGATTTCTGACCTCATTGCATACAAGTAGAGCACTTATTACCGACCACAAACATCCGTGTAATACTCACGTCAATATCCGTTGAAGCACAGTGACTAAGCAATGACTGTCATATGCGGTCCGGGAATTCCACACCTTAGAGTTATCTCAAACATATACCTCTTAGGTTTGAGCCAATTTTAAAGCATAGCATAGCAACCACACTTGAATCAACGTAATGCTACTTTACGTTATTATTATCCTTAAATTGTTATGTTTACATTTTCTTGCAGTGTTGTGTTTCAGTATTTTTTCCAACGTGTGTGATGGTGCACGCCCAATGGTATCGGACTCCCACACAAAAATGAGAGCTGTGCACTCTTTTACAGGCGCACCAAGCCACCCTTCAGCTGCCCATCGACATATGGCTACCACCATGTGCTCCCACTCACCAACGAAGTCAACAAGTTTAACGAGGAGGTGCAGAAACAGGAGGTGTCCCCCAACAGGGATGCCCCGGAGGGTGGCATGGATGCCATTTTGCAGGCTACGGTCTGCAAGGTGAGGGATGCCAGCAGTTTGCCCATGACTGCCATTGGTTCTGAATAACACAATGCTTTTGATGTCAGACTGAAAAATGTGACGTAATTGTACTTTAATAAATGTCTTCGGTGAAGTTCCACTCATTATTCAAGTTATATAAACGCGATTATGAATTACGTGATTGAGTTTTTGGTGGGCTGTATTTCAAACCTTTAGAGTTTGAAGGCGGCTTCTAAATTGTTTCAGTAGCAGTATTATTAATGTGACGTTATTGGCCTTGGGGTCTAAAGGCTTTTGTAGTGTGGGCTTGAGAGCAGGGTGGGCTTGAGAGCAGGGTGCAATGCAGACAATCATTTGCCATACCACTGCGTAGGTTTTGCGGTTGTGATACATACCTATCCGGCATGTTTCCAGGTTTTTATTGCGTGTTGTTTGCCAAGATTTCCAACGTTTCCCTTCACATTCTGGGAGCTTCTTCAGTAAAATGTCAAACATGACGCCAAACAACATGCGGTAGCAGCCCGAAAACACATCAGATAACCAACAGCCACATCGGATAGCCAACTAAGAGAGTCTTGCAGTTTCCCACTTTTTCAAGCTGCTGCGCACACGGTTATGTTCTTCGCCATGACAGGAACAAATCGGCTGGCGGAGGGAGGCCTCCCACCTGCTGGTGTTCACCACGGACGACCATTCCCACTTCGCTCTGGATGGTCGGCTGGCTGGAATCGTCCAGCCCAGCGATGGGCTCTGCCATTTGGACTCGAGCAATGTCTACGTAATGACAGACTCTATGGTCAGTGTTGCGAGTAAATATCACCGAAGGCGAGCGTCAATGGAAATATTTGGAGTGTTGTGCACTGCATCCATTGCATGCCTATTTCTTTAGCAGAACACTATCTTGACGAATGTGTCCTTTAGTTACAATAAACAGCCACGCTTAATAAAAAAAAGTTTTCGCTCAGAGATAATATTGTCAGGTATTATTATTAAAGTTTTATTCATGCTTATGATTTCCTTTAGTGCCTCTTATCTCCATGGCTAAAATATAAGAATTGCCTTTTGTTATGCACTTAGAAGATTTATTTTATTGCTAGTTATGAATTTGAATTGAAAATATAAATGCATGCTGTGCATTGCGTATGCATTGGGTAGTCACTAAGCATTGTTACACTGATATTACTTGTATTAAAAGCAGCAAACAGCATTCACTTTCCCTTTTGGGTGCAAGCAATTGTGTAGATGGTGATCAAATCTTCTTATTTGGATGTAACAATAATGGAGATGCTTGTATGTAATGTTAATATAGTCTAACATATTTACATTTTCCCTGGAGGCTGCCTAACAAATTATATTTAATTTCCACAGGATTACCCATCAATTGCCTTGGTTAGTGAGAAGCTGTCAGAAAACAACATCAACCTGATTTTTGCCGTGACCAAGGAATTTAAAGAGATTTACACGGTGAGTTTCCACGCCACTAGAGTTACATTATTTATTACATTGGCTATTACTCCCACCATGGTATACATCCACAGTACACGACGTGTAAATACAAAACTTACATATGCATGCCATTACATAACAGTATCAACATACACTTACTCTATGCTAATGACCTTCTTTCTAAACAGAACTACACTGAGTTGATCCCAGGAACAACGGTCGAGGTTTTGACAGCCAACTCCAACAACATCATTCAGCTGATCGTCAGTTCGTACAAAGTACGTGTCCGATGTATCACGCATGCAGTTTTTCAATCCAAAATGATTTACAATTTTTCTTCAAGCGCGTGGTGCTTGCTGATGAGACAAGTGTTCCCTTGCCAGAGCCTGCGCTCCAAGGTGGAGCTGGAGGTGTGGGATCAGCCAGAGGAGCTGTCTGTCTCCTTCTCCGCCATCTGCCAGGATGGAAACCCCCAGCCCGGACAGAAGAAGTGCACTGACCTCAACGTGGGGGACACGGTACAATCCCAATAAACATGGCGACTTTGGGCCAAAGTTGACACGTAATTGGAAATGTTGGCACAACTTTCCATTTTTACCAGGATGGCAATACTGCGTTGCCTTCTCCACTGCGCAATAAATTGGCCCCTTTCCGTGAATTAATAAGGTGGCTCTGCTGGCAGTGATATGCTGATACATACAGTTGCATTTCTATATTCCCATCTGAAATTTTAATCATATTCTGGAAAAGTATTTGAATGTATTTGATAAATCATGAAAAGAATTAATGTTCATTTGAAACAGTCCATTGCCAATTTTCTGACAATTTCCAGTCTTCTCACTTCTCCAAAGTTCAAGTTTTAAGAGACGAGGATAATCTCATTTGCAAGGCTGACCTGGGTCATGAAAATGAGTGTAGATTGTGAGCTGCAACTAAAATATCAGTTAATCTCGTTCACCCTCCCGACTCTCCACTCCACACTAGAGGCCATTGACCAACGCATCCTCTGACTATATATCTGATAAAGGGTACAGCTAATTGTGAATTTGGTGTTGTATATGTAATAATAAACATATAACTCAAGCAACATCATATAAAATCATAACCACCTCCCCCACCCCCCGCTGCTTCCAAGCCGTCGTGATGTAAACATCCCCTCCTCCTCTGATTCAGAAACTTGAGATGCAGTCGCACTTAGATTATTTATACATTTAAATTGCACGATATTGAATTGTAAAACAGGTCAATATTCAGGATGTCAACATTAAATATTCTGCCACAACGGTCGCATTTTGTCCCGTGTGTGTTGCTGGCCGAAGGTGAGCTTCGATATCACAGTGGAGGCACGCGGATGCCCGTCGCAGCCGGTGGAGAGGATGCTGAAGATAAAGCCCGTGGGTTTCAAGGACGCTCTGGAAGTTCGCGTGCTGCTGAGCTGCGGCTGCGCGTGTGAGAAAAGCGCGACGTCCAACAGCACAGAGTGCAATGAGCAAGGGAAGTCCGAGTGCGGCGTGTGCCTCTGCCAGGAGGGCCGCTTGGGCTCCACGTGCGAGTGCAGCGCAGAAGGGCCCGTGGACGGCTCGAGCGGTGGCAGCGCCAACGCAACCGGGGGTGACAGCGGCCCCCTCTTGTGTGGCCCCTTGCTGCCAAACCAGCCCGTGTGCGGAGGCCGTGGAGAATGCGTGTGCGGCGTTTGCGTTTGCTACACGAGCGAGTACGGGAAGATTTACGGCAAGCAGTGCGAATGCGACAGTTTCTCTTGCGGACGCCACCGAGATCAGCTTTGTGGAGGTAATCCATAAAAAATAATGCTGCTTTGTGTTGTGCAAGCACAGCGAGTTTCAGTCTTGAACCAGGACAAAACTCAATTACGTATCGCATTCGACATGCAGATATGAGCTTCAAGGTGGGGTGTAAAATACATACGTGCGTGACAATTTTAGGCATGTGAGAGTGTACAATGCTCGCAAGCCACTAAAGGCACAGTTTTATAACGGCAGGAAGAATTCACCTCCTAAAGCATTCCTTAGTCTTACTCTCTTTCCTGAGTATTACTGATTCGTTAAAACATTACTCTCATTAAATGTTGTCCACATCTGGATATAGAAATCATATCGAAATTCCCAACTTTCCAAAGCCTTAGAAAACCATAGTAAAATCATAATATGTACTTGGAAAAAAAAAGATAAACAGAAGTAACGGAAGCCATTCATATCAATTCCTAAATATGAATGAGTGTATGATTATTTATTTTTTACAGTACTGAGTAAAACAATAGTTATGCAACTCTATTATTCACTTGATAAGCTATCCTCACTGAATAATTATAATCCGGCCAGAAAATAGAGGCCTACACCCAGAATATAGCCCTTGTGAACCATGCAGCTGCCAAATGTAGCAATAAATATTAGAAAATGTGCGCTTACTGTTAAAAGTCCATCAGCAAACATTTGAATTCAAAATTGTTTTGTTGAAAGTGTCCATTAAAGTAAGAACGGTGTGTTTGGAAAGAGGAAAATAGACTATGAATAGGTGTACTTTAGGGAGAGTGCATCAGCAACGTTTACAGAGGCAGATGGAGGAGAAATTCTGCAAAACATAGGGCTGAGTCGTAAATAGAGAAAACAAGCTCCAGCATAAGAATACAAGCGAACAAGCCATCCGCCCAGACAAGGGGACACTCCCATATACTATAATCACACTGATTTGCAACAAATCGTTAAAATATTGGCAATGGTGAGCTGTGTAGTAAGTTTCACAGACATTGTGTAGGTGAGTTTAACACGTAGGCTTTCACGACCAATATCATCTATAAAAGAGGTTTATGGGTTAGATCGCGTAAATATATACATGTGTCGTTAAAACCCGCCACCACCCGACACAGCCAACTAATAAGGGTTGTCACGTAAACAGAACATGCCAATTCGTCACTAGTACAGCACACCGGTGTGTTGGAGAGCCAAGCCGCAACATTTACAAACTGAGTATGACGTTTCGCCAGTAATTACAACTAGCTTCATCAGGCGACAGCCAGATTTGTGGAGAAGTCTTACTGTTTCGTTCCTTATATAGAGGCGTAGATGTGGTAACCACGCTTCTGCGCTCTTGCACAATGTGGTGGTGGGGGGGGATTACTGAGGCAACGTACATTATGCATGTGCATTATGCGAGCCCTTTGAACCTGTCCTTCCGTCTATTGTGTTTATTAAAATAGCCGTACCAACGGTAATCCTATTGAAGTATGCTGCCCTTTGCAGGCATGCATTTAAATAATGTATTATTTGATTATTGGCTTCCACGCAGCACTAAGACGGTAACTATCCGAACGGTTAAAGTTATTTTGATTTCTTTCAATTTTGATAGATTCTCTAATTAGTCTTGGCCAGTAGTAGCTAGTTTTGCACAAAACGTCAACATCAAAATCAATTGAGTGTCCTTGTTGGCACACGTGTTCTGCTACTGCTGACAGTTGTATTTGGGAGAATTTAATATTTTTCTGATGTTCTTTTAGTCTCGTGCTGATCATTCGTCCTGTTTGCCCAACATAGCATTTACCACAGGTGCAGTTAATCCTGTACACACCTTCTGTTGATAGCTTCGGTAATACATCTTTTGTACCAGATATTAGATTCTGTATTTGTATGTACCGTGCCTCAGATGGATAGATAGACAGACAAAATATGTCAGATGGCTCCCTTAAAGATGGTGGCCACTGCCAATAACAAAACTCTCTATGTTGCTCTCAGCACCGTTATGTTGGATGGTTGCTTTGGAAATGAAAAGAAAATACATACAGAGTAGTGAATAATATAGATAGAGTACAGCAACGCATAAACACAACTGGACTTCCAACACAGCTATGTCCATCACAAAAGCAATAACCATAGAAACGTATGACAAAAAACATTGTGCTAATAATAATAATATTTATTTATCCAGAAAATCCTGTCCGAATTTTAAGACTCTTGTTTAGGATGGTCCTACTTGGGACGTTTGGTCAATTCCTTAAGAGTATGACCAGTAGTAGTGTCCAGCCAACTCTCTGATGCGTTTTGAGGCTGTACCACATGCTGTACCACATGTTGTTCGGCATGTCTCACGCTTCTCTATGTGCCGGGAGCTTCTCCAGGAACCTAATACCTTTCTTCATTAACTGATAAAACTCCCGGCACGTGGAACAAAACGTCGGACATGTCGATGAATGTGCGGTACAGTACAAACGCGAAAACCCTACGTGGTGACGTCGAATCTGTTCGCCTGTGCCATCATCCTCCAGGCCATGGGGACTGCAACTGTGGTGAGTGCCGCTGCCACGTGGACTGGTCGGGCGACCTCTGCAACTGCACGACGCGCATGGACTCGTGCGAGTCGTCAGACGGGCTCCTGTGCAGCGGACGCGGCGACTGCACGTGCGGACGCTGCATGTGCACCACGGCCGGCAGCTCAGGCGACACTTGCGAGCGCTGCCTCACCTGCACTGACGTGTGCACGACCCGCAGGTACGGGCGCGAGCCACGGGTAAGAGGCCCACAGCTGTCGGTGCCGTGGGTGTCCACCCCCGATGCCGAGGGTCACGAAAGAGGCACTGCGTCCACCGCACAATCGCGGCTGTCAACTGTGCCACCAAATCAAGTTTGTGCCACCCTATACTCTTTGGTTCGATTCGGTAAAGTCACGTAGGTAAAAAATAAAACAACAAAAATCACGACGTTTCGGCCACAACACAAGCGGCCTTCATCAGGTGAAGGGACCAGCCTGTCTCGAAGACTGCGCTGGAGTGAAACAGAGCCAAGCTCAGACTACGACCTTTAAGCTGTGTGAGAGGGATTAAGGTGCCTCGACAAAGGAATTAGCATAAAAATTAGCATTTGATTGGCGGACTTAGCATGATGAAAGGTGTAGCACGCGGCAGTGCACCTTTAAGCTGTGTGAGAGGGATTAAGGTGCCTTGACAAAGGAATTAGCGTAAAAATTACCATTTGATTGGCGGACTTATCATGATGAAAGTTGTAGCACAGTGATCGGCACCGGCAGTGCACCCGCCTGTGCTGCGAAAGTTTGGGGTACCACTACTTGGAAAAATATACTGTACAAATGAAAATTAGTTTAATGTTTGGTTCGATTTAGAACATCTTTCCAATGGTTGCTTAATTTGAAACCATCTTCTCGGTTGAAATTGTATCTGTGTTTGTAGATCTGAATTGCCTCATGAACAAATCTCTGATAAAAACCTGTGGGTTTGCAAAGAACCTTGGTATCGGAGAAAATTATATTGTGATCACCCACAGCGTTGTAACAGTGATCAGCAACGGCAGAAGAATTCGTTCTGCCGTGTTTCAAATCTGATTTGTGCTCGCGAATTCGGTCAGAGACATGTCGCTTCGTCTCCCCGATATAGCAATCACCGCAGGTACAACTCAATTTGTAAACCCCGGGGTACTGTAAGTCAGGAATGACATCCTTCACGGATGGGATCAGATCACGAATTTTGTGTACTGTATTGAACCGGACCTGGAACTTGTGTTTGTTTAGAATTTTGGAAATCTTTTTAGTAACGCCTGCTATATATGGTAGTGTGATGGTTTTGACCGGAGTATCAAGTGGTTGTTTCTGTATGGAGGGAGAAACAGCTTGGCAGATGGTACGGTCAGAGTATCCATTCCTTTTGAGGGCCAGGTGTACATGTTTTAATTCACTGGTCAGGTGGTGTTGGTCTGAAATGCAATGAGCCCTATGGTATAAAGTTTTGATGAGATAATTATTTTGGGCTGGGTGGTGGTGGGAATCAGGCTTCAAGTAGGAATCTGTGTGGGTGGGTTTCCTGTAGACAGAATGCCCCAATGAGCCATCAGGTCTCTCAAACAGAACATCCAAAAGGAGACCTGATGGCTCATTGGGGCATTCTGTCTACAGGAAACCCACCCACACAGATTCCTACTTGAAGCCTGATTCCCACCACCACCCAGCCCAAAATAATTATCTCATCAAAACTTTATACCATAGGGCTCATTGCATTTCGGACCAACACCACCTGACCAGTGAATTAAAATATGTACACCTGGCCCTCAAAAGGAATGGATACTCTGACCGTACCATCCGCCAAGCTGTTTCTCCCTCCATACAGAAACAACCACTTGATACTCCGGTCAAAACCATCACACTACCATATATAGCAGGCGTTACTAAAAAGATTTCCAAAATTCTAAACAAACACAAGATCCAGGTCCGGTTCAAAACAGTACATAAAATTCGTGATCTGATCCCATCCGTGAAGGATGTCATTCCTGACTTGCAGTACCCCGGGGTTTACAAATTGAGTTGTACCTGCGGTGATTGCTATATCGGGGAGACGAAGCGACATGTCTCTGACCGAATTCGCGAGCACAAATCACATTTGAAACATGGCAGAACGAATTCTTCTGCCGTTGCTGATCACTGTTACAATGCTGTGGGTGATCACCATATAATTTTCTCCGATACCAAGGTTCTTTGCAAACCCACAGGTTTTTATCAGAGATTTGTTCACGAGGCAATTCAGATCTACAAACACAGACACAATTTCAACCGAGAAGATGGTTTCAAATTAAGCAACCATTGGAAAGATGTTCTAAATCGAACCAAACATTAAACTAATTTTCATTGGTACAGTATATTTTTCCAAGTAGTGGTATCCCAAACTTTTGGAGCACAGGCGGGTGCACTGCCGGTGCCGATCACTGTGCTACACCTTTCATCATGATAAGTCCGCCAATCAAATGCTATTTTTTACGCTAATTCCTTTGTCAAGGCACCTTAATCCCTCTCACACAGCTTAAAGGTGCACTGCCGCGTGCTACACCTTTCATCATGCTAAGTCCGCCAATCAAATGCTAATTTTTATGCTAATTCCTTTGTCGAGGCACCTTAATCCCTCTCACACAGCTTAAAGGTCGTAGTCTGAGCTTGGCTCTGTTTCACTCCAGCGCAGTCTTCGAGACAGGCTGGTCCCTTCACCTGATGAAGACCGCTTGTGTTGTGGCCGAAACGTAGTGATTTTTGTTGATTTATTTTTTACCTACGTGACTCTACCGAATAGAAACAAAGAGTATGGATTCTTGCAGTCACGAAAGCTTCAAATCTAGAATTTGTGCCACCCTGTTGAAAGTAACACAAACGCTGATAGCGCTATAGAATTACAATGGTGATACTCCGGTAACTGCAGGTGTCAGAATAAAGCAGTTTGGCTTTTTTTTAAATGCACTGCAGATGCATTTAGTAAAAAAAAAAATCTGAAATAATCACCACACTGAAGTTGATTCGTTTATTGATTCATCTCCTTAATACGTAATTTTTCCCGTTTATTTTGTGTTGTGTTGCTTTGCCCCGGTTAGGAAAAAGACTTAATTGGGTTCAAGAAAATGTTTACAATAATCCTGCTACTTTTGATTTAAAGCTTTCGTGACTGCAGTAATTCATAATCTTAGCTCTTTCGGTAAAGTCACGTTGAAGGGAAACAATAAAATAATAAAATATATATATAACACAATATATAATAAAATATATATAACACAAGATATTTTATTATTTTATTGTTTCCCTTCAACGTGACTTTACCGAAAGAGCTAAGAATATGAATCCTGCTACTTGTTGACTTCTACTACCTTTGCTTTGGCAGGCCATGTGTGGAGTGCAAGATCTACAAAGTTGGAAAGTATGCAAATGAGACGGACTGCTTCAAATTCTGCAAGATTCCCATCACATCAGTCGACACTCTGGGTATGATGGCCATTGTCTACTGGCTCTGTCAGCAGACAGTTTTGAGAGCGTGCACACTTGATACTTCAACCAGTTTCGATTTAAAGCTTTCGTGACTGCAAGGATTCATCTTCTTTGGTTCTTTCGGTAAAGTCACGTAGAATGAGAATAAAATAATAAAATAAAATAACACAATAAAATTCTCACGACGTTTCGGCCACAACACAAGTGGCCTTCATCAGGTGAAGGGACGAGACTGTCTCGAGGACAGCGCTATGGCAGAAACGTCGTGAGAATTTTATTGTTATTTTATTTTATTATTTTATTATCATTCTACGTGACTTTACCGAAAGAACCAAAGAAGACTTCAACCAGTCTTTTGGCGGAATAGTGCTTAGCCATGTTTATTTCAATACTATCCTTTAACTGGATTATGTTGTTGGTTTCGTTTACAGGCAACGACAGTTCAGCTATATCGTGCAGCTACAAGGATGAAAATGATTGCGACGTACAATTCACCTACATGGAAGACACCTTTGGAAAGTCATCCATTGCCGTCTTAAACCATTTAGGTACAGCAAGACGGAAATATACAGAGTATAAAAATGCCACAATTCCTGGCACAATTACATTTTCAGAAAAGTCACCACTTATTTACAATTTACCACAGTATAAACTTAAAATAGTCCATAATTATCATTGGCCATGATCATTCTACTGCTGGATTATGGTGTTCCTAAGCCATTGCCATCTCTCGCAGTCTTGCAATGCAACCTGCACATGAGCCGATGTCATTGCTCCATCTCCACGGTAGACGTGATCGCAGATGTGTTCCCTCTTTTTCATAACACGACGTCAATACTCTTGACCACCGGCCATCATCCCTTCAGTGACGTGTCCTCTCCTCAGTGCCTCCTGCCTTTTCTTCGCGGTCAATATGAACCCTCGATCTTGCATTTATTCTCTCATCAGTGTATTCGTCTTCCCGTCTCCCAGTATGCTCATCTATGATTTTTGTGTTAATGTCAGCTTTTGTACAGTTTTTTTGTTCAATCTCCTTTTCTGATCCATGTATCATAGCAGGAAATATACACTGATAGAAAAAACCCTGTTCTTTAGGCTTGGTAAATAAAAACTAGTCTCAAAAGCACTTATGTTAACCGACTGTTCAACAACACAATACATTCTCTTCATAGAATCTGAATGCAGACATGATGTTGATGCATGCTTTGACTTGGGTATGAAAGAATATATAGTAACATAAATATTTGTTACGTTGCAGGACCATAAGATGGTAATGACTTGAGGAGGGAGGCCTTCAACCAGCATCATGGCTGATGATTTTGATGATGCTATAAACATCATACAATACAGAGACATGATTATTGGTCCAAGAGTTCCAACGTTGAGACACACTGGAGAAGCTCTTGGATCTTTATATGTTGCCGAATAAAATGTACTCCCTACCATCTGTACCGTCACTTTTGTATGTAAACATTGTGTTTATTGTGTTTGAAAGAATGGTAAAAACAATGTAAAAGTAATAATAGATTATATAACCCCTTTTTACAGTTGTCGGTCTAACTTGATAGAAAATGTCCAAATCACTCCATGCCAATTTGACCTTGTTCCCCGCAGAAAAGTCACAGAAAACGTTCGTCATCCAATGCACAAATCAGGCCCGGTGAATTAGTTTTCCAAGAGTTCATAGTTGTGACACTTGTCCTGGGAAATCTGTAAGACTTAGGGGTGAATTAAAAGTCCTGGGCTTTTGTTCAGTTGCATGGAGTTCTCCCCTCAGTCTGGCACTGTGATACAAATATTCTTCTCCAGTATGTATGTTGAACTTCTTTCGCACCGTACGTAGCCAACCGTGCTAATCGGAGGTGTGGTGTGATCGCCATGTGCATGCCTCTGCGTAGTGTGTCCCGCGGGGCCCAACATGCTGGCGGTTATTCTGGGGGTGGCCGCCGGCATCCTGCTGATCGGGCTGGCCATGCTGCTTATCTGGAAGTTGCTCATCAGCATGCACGACCGTCGCGAGTTTGCGCGCTTCGAGGAGGAGAAGCTGCACGCGCGCTGGGACTCGGTACGTGTCGCCTGTGCCCTCGAGTCGTGCGGCTCCCTCAAGTGGCCCTCGCCAACAACATTTATTAAATGGCTGATTTTGCTTATGAGGCTTATCGGGCCCATAACTAGTTTTATCGTGAATTCCACACAAATCTGCCACACAAGTCTGAATGTTGCAAACATTTAACTTTTTCAACACTATTGAAACGACTATATTGAGGGTGTGCGGCAGTGGTGTAGTGGTTCGCGCACCGCCATATGAACCTGGTTACCCGAGTTCGATTCCCAGCTACAGCGAACATCAGAGGCGAGTATTATTAAGTAATACATCTTACAACTACAATTCCTTATAGAGGCAACACATACTAAATAACTGATTACTAATCTATTATATAATTAGAATACCCCCCCCCCCCGCCTCTGATCTCTGCACCTGATGGGTTAAGTAATAACGTCATCTTGCTCTATTTAAGACCGGAAGCAGGTGGATTGCTTCACTATTCTGGCAAATCGCCCGATGAGGCTGGATGTAATTACCAGCGAAACATCGAATTGTAAATGTTGTGGATTTACTCTCCAACACACCGGTGGGCTGCAGTAGTAAGTAATTGGCGCGTTGATTACGTGACAAATCTTACTGACTTCGGGATGGGGAGGTTTACGACACATTTATACTTACGAGATCTAACCCAAAAACCTTTCTTATGAATAATATTGGTCGTGAACACCTAAGTGTTAAACTGACTGGTGGGACTATGCCCTAAAGAAGGCGTTGTCGGCCAATCAGTTTAAAAGACAATGCATACACGTTCAAAGCATGTTTGTTTGCATGTTCACCACAAGTATGTGTGGTTAATGCAGACTTGATTCCTTGCAAAATGTTTATATTTGGTGTTTGAACATCTTAACACCTGTTTCATTGACAGAGAGGGTATAACCTATTCTTATTTTTTCATACTTCTTATAATTATCATTATTCAATCGTATTCATACTGCCTCTACAAAACAATTTCACAATTGTGTAAAACAGCACTTCTGCGTGCAATAGTTTTTTTATATATAAAAATCTTGTTTTTGTTTAAATTTAGAAGAAATCCTTTGAGATTAGAGTCTAACAAATGCTGAACAAACTCTCTCTATATGTGCTGTTTTTTATAACAAATAACATATTATTGTCTGTCCTCTCAGGGCCAAAACCCGCTGTACAAGAACACCGTCACAACATTCAAGAACGTGGCGTACAAGGGGACAGGCGCAGAATGAGGAATTTCAATGCAGAAAAATAACGCCAACAATTTTTTTTATTTTATTTTAACAACGAATTCGCTGGTTCCCATTGTGATGGTCAGGATTTAATTGACATACAAATGAATGTTTTGTGCAAGCTGGACAAGGTGTAATTTTTTAAGTGCTGTAGTCTGGGTAATTTTCCCAAAATTAAATTATGTCATAGTATTAAAGCAGCTAATACCACAACGTGAAATACTGTACCGTATTCCTATGCATGAGCAATATATTATTTTGGGAGTTACAAAACAGCAGCTAAATCTCCCGAGGCAAATAATGCATAGACCGTCCTAGTCTATTGTGTTATTATTGATGAAAATGTCACCTGTAATCTCTTTAAAAGAGCACCATGGTGTCTAAAGAGCCCCTTTTACACGAGCAGTTTTAGTCCCTTTAGACCCAACATTGAAGTACAATAGAAATTTAATGGGGTACTGAAAAAGCCAGTCGGCTTAAAGTGAACGTGCTGCATTGCCATTTCACACAATAAGATGTTCATATATAAACTGTAATTCTCATGCCCCACTCCAGATGTTCACAATAATAGCTGTGAAAACATTGGTATGCACTCAGCCATAAATCAATCACCGCAATTCACCATTCCAATATTATGGTGCACATGGAGTGTGAGAATAGCGCTGTCTCTTGCCATCACTCAAACATTCATGCCTTCCACACACGGGAGCCGATAACAGGCCTGCTCACTGCTTTAGACTCTCCTTTCCATCACCATCCCCTTTGTCAGCTGAGCAGAGATGTTTTTTTTGTTATGGAGTCCAATGTCAGTTACATCACTGTGCACATGTACGGGAACAAAATGCCTCGCTTTTGCCAATATATGTGAACTTAAACGAGCAGGATATGCACCTTGAATTTTATATATTTTTTATGAAATTCTAATATGTTTAACAATTTTAATGTTGCTGTACATGCATATGGTACAGAATTTTCCGAATGCACAATTGCAGATGCTTGTGCTGAGCCATTTTATACCTTAAATGTTACCCACAGTATAAATCCTGTAATAAAATGCAAACAAGAGTCCAGTTAGCCTGCATGCTCTTTCAATTCGACTTTTCCTGGTCACAATCATTGTTAGCCTTGAGATATGCACTGCTAGATAAAGGCCTCCCCACATCAGAACCATCGCTCATCATCTTGTCGACCTACAATCCATCTCGCCCTGCACATCAGCTGATCTCATAACTCATTCTCCATAACGGTCGTCTTCTTGGGCATGTCTCCTCTGGCTGTTATTCCCATCACCAGTCTCATCCAGCTAGGCATAATGGCATTTGATATTCAATTGTTTTTTTTTCTCTTAGAATTTAGTTGATTGAATATTCGTGGTCCATGGTACGAAAACCTTTTCTAAATACAGCTTGCACGTGCGGTTGGTTAGTCTCTTAATATTTCTTATTTGTTTTCCTATGGTCTACATGAACACATTTTATTCGTGTGATAGGAGGCTAATGGATTTGTTATTCTTCAAATCAGTTGTCTCCCTTTTAAAAAATGTTGCGCTATTTAATTTGTATAATTTCCCCCCCAATGTATTCCGATTGTATTATCCGCATCATGTCATGGAACAATGACTCGAGGGAAATCTCAGATAAGTGTGCACTGCGTATCGAGTCGGCCCCACTCCAACCTTTCTCGGAGTGAAGCTGGACCATATGCTAACCTTCCACGACCACCTGAAAAATGTAGCCGCCAAGACGAAAACAAGGGTCAACCTGGTCCAGAAACTGGCAATCACAAGCTGGGCAGCATCAGCACCCAGTGCTACGGACATCAACGATGTCCCGTGTGTACTCTGTAGCCGAGTACTGTGCACCAGTATGGACCAGAAGTAGTTCCACTCGACTTGTTGATGTCCAACTGAACACTGCAATGCGGTGTATCACTGGAGCTCTCAAGTCGAACCCAACACGCTGGCTGGCCGTGCTGTCACACATCTGTTCCCCAGCCATCTGCCGTGATGCTGCAACCCTCCAGGAAGTCTTGCAAATTGAGGAAAACAGTCGCCTTCCCATTCATCAGGACCTCATCAGGACCCATGCCCTTAACCTGAAACAATACGAATTCAATCCTCACGAAGCTTGGAAAGCTGAATGGGGTTCGGAAGAAATCGCAAACACCTTGTGAAAGACCCAACACAAAATATCTCTGGTTTTGAACTTCCACAAAGCTCACGGTCCACCCGAAACCGCATTCGCACAAATCGTGGCAGATGCGGATACCTAATGCACGAATGGAAAATTAAAAGCTCTCCAGTGTGCGCCTGTTGCCATCCAGAACAGACCATACAACATATTACGATGCAATTCCCAATCCACGAATATGAAGGAGACATCAAAGTAATACACTCCACTGCTCCTGACGAGGTTACCTGGCTTAACCACCTGAATGTTGCTATGCATCTACATCAGCCATAAAAATAGAAAATATGTTTTCACAGCAGGAGTAGCAATTTTCCATACACCCTGCTATGTAATACAACATTTTTCATTCACAGCTCAAATTTAGGTAAATTGCTGATTTTTTTACATCAATATTTTTTGTGCAGTCATTGGTGACCAGATTATGAACTTGCTATGCAGTACTTGGTCGGTGGTAGACCAAAGCGGATGCCTCACTGTGTTTTATTGTTGTTAAGTTGAAATAACAAAGGAATGTTCTCACATGGTTCAGGATGCATATTGTTGGTGGCTGAACAACAACGAAGAGCAACATTGCTGGGATATAATTTCGTGATGCTGCGTTGCCACTGGTGCACAAACACAATAAATAATTTTTAAAAACTCAAAACACTCAACAGCACGGCCATACAAAATATAATCGCGACGTCTTGGGCATCGGCCCTTCTTCATACGCCAGAGATATGGTGGATAATAAGGGCTGGAGACGACACAATATTTGGGGATTGTTGTGTCAATAGTTATTTTAGTGTACCTTTACATGTTTGGCAGCTTATAAGAGTTTGTGAATTTAAATTCATACCCAGGTTGTACTGTATATTGTTTAAAAATTTAGCGTAGGATTTTTTGAAAAGTTATTTTGTTACCGATTCTAACAATTATTGACTAACGTTTGCCTAAATAAAAAAATGCATGCAAATCTCTACAAATACTCTGGTGATTTAAAGCTTTCGTGACTGCAGGGATTCATATTCTTTGTTCTTTCGGTAAAGTCACGTAGAAGGGAAACAATAAAATAATAAAAATATAAAACAATAAAATTCTCACGACGTTTCGACTGCAACACAAGCAATCATCATCAGGTGTGAAAACCACAACAAGAAATTTTGAAAAACCACAACAACAAATTTTCTTGTTGTAGTTTTCACACCTGATGATGATTGCTTGTGTTGCAGTCGAAACGTCGTGAGAATTTTATTGTTTTATATTTTTATTATTTTATTGTCTCCCTTCTACGTGACTTTACCGAAAGAACCAAGAATATAAATACTCTGGTGTTTAACATATATATGTAACTACAGGTTACTATTCATCACGTTTTTATTTTGCATATTTTTTTGCATAGAGTATTTAATATTTGGAGTGGTGTTGTATGTTGAGCTTCTTTTGCACCGTATGTAGCCAACTGTGCTAATCGGAGGTTCGTGCACTGCAATGTAGCTGGGGAAACGATTTTGATTCCTGGCCTTAGCTCACATGAGTGGCAAGTGATATCAAAACAAGTCGTGGGCCCCCACACCAGCCCGCGCTGATGAGTAGTGGTGAAGTATGGTCAAACAACCCCCATGACTGACATGGCGTGGGAAAGCCTTCATCCAGCAGTGGATTGACACATGCCCCAAAACTTTGAATTATTGCTATTAAAATGCAGACATCAATAATTTGAAATTATTATTTGAGTCGAATGACATTTCATTACACAAAACATAGTATTGGTTTATCTTATTAACATAATAAGCTAGTTGACGCTACAACGTTAGACAGCTACTATTTCTGCAAAACCTAGCATCACAATTACTGTGATATCAAGTAAGCGCCATGGTAACAAAACCAAGATTCCCAGACAGCGATGGGCGCTGCTCATTGCGAAATAAAACAATGAAAACAGCTCTGTGTTGCGGATGATTTCATTGTGCAGTCACAAGCGTTCACCACGAGACACGTTTGCACTCCACATTATGAACTGCGGTCATCTGGCCACATCTCGAATGTTGACAGCGAGTCCGTGCCGTGACCCTCCACCGTCATCCTCTGGACTTGACCCGAAGGGGGCAGGCCAGGAAATGGTTGACAACAATGTGCGTACTTGCCCACACCATTACGTCCACTGCAAGACTTAGCGAACTCATGCAACATTGTGTTTGCATTCACGTTACACAAAAAGCACCGATTAATAAAAATGTACAACTGGTCAATGGAACGTATTGTTTTTCCAAATCGTATATTTATTTGTTGTATGTCTTTACCTCACTGCTTAAGTTTAACTTAGTTCTTACTTTTAAACTCAGTGGGGACCACCCTTATGAGAATATGGGGCCGTCCATAAATGACGTCACGCGATTTTGGACGATATTTGACCCCCCCCCCTCTTCGTCACACGACGTCACAAAATGTCAGACCCCCCCTCAAATATGACGTCACAAAGCTCTGCCCCCTCCCCCTCAAAAAAATATAAACATGCTTCAAATCGCTTTAAACTATTGTCATTGTATTGCGTATTTAATGTGGCGCTGCACTCTGATGTTGTAGGAGAAAACATTTATTAAAAAGTCTATTTAATTAAGTAGAACGTGTTGTCTATATTTATTTAAAGTTGCGCATTTTTATGTCGCGTCACATTTCTCACCCCCCTCCCCCCCTCGCCACACATCGTCACAAATGTCTGACCCCACCTCCCCCAGGTGCGTGACGTCATTTATGGACGGCCCCTATGGCCACGCTTATGAGTAGCTGGCATTTATCCCCTCTTGGGTATTTGCCTAGAGGAGGAGTAGCAGCTCGCAACAGGTGTGCCGTGGCAAAGGCGCATGCGTGCGGTGCTATTTACAAGCTAGGACAGACTTCCCGTGCCGTTCAGTGGCCGATCCATCCACCGCCTCCCGCCCTTCCCCCTCTCCATTGGTCGCGGCGTGGTCCAGCAGCAGACAGCCGTCAGCCCCCCCCCCCATCCTCGGCTCCCCTCTCACTCCTATCGGTTGCGCGTGCACAGTCGGACAAACAGCCGCTACACCCGCTCACTCACCCCACAGTGAGTTTTTGGTTAGGCGTGTCACGAAGATTGTGCGAGCTCGAGAGTGAGTGCTGCGAAATGTAAGAGGTTGAGAAGCATTGACCTAGGGGGCTTACGAGGCAAGCCCCCATCTGGCCGTGTTGGGAGAGATATTGTGAACTTAACACACTGTACGACTATCAATAATGTTTCATCTTCTTTGGTTCTTTCGGTAAGGTCACGTAGAATGAGAATAAAATAATAAATTGATAAAATAAAATAACACAATAAAATTCTCACGACGTTTCGGCCACAACACAAGCGGCCTTCATCAGGTGAAGGGACGAGACTGTCTGGAGGACAGCGCTGGAGCGAACACAGCTAAGCTCAGACCGCGACCTTTAAGCTGTGTGAGAAGAAACAGAGCGCCTTGAAAAAGGAATTAGCATAGAATTTAGCATTGAAATAGCCGAGTGATTAGCTTGTGATGTGAGCGAGCAATTGCAGGGCTGCGCCTCTACCATTTGCACACAGTCAACATGCACAATGCCTGTACGATTGTCGGCAGTCGCAGTTAACACCCAAGTATTGATCACTATCTGCCACAAAATGCAAGAATTATAAACGCAAGACCTACGCACAGAAATTGTTACATGTGTGCATTCTGAGCTCCGTAATTATTTTTTGCGATAAGTGCATATTGTTGTCACGTTTGAATAAACTTTAAATTCAAGGAAGCGTGAAGTGGAGAAACGTTAGATGCGGGTCACGCGATCCATTTTAGATGTACTATTGCTATCGGGTAAAAAAAAATTTCAAACTGCAGCCAACTAACACTGACATTTCCAAACACAGCACAAATCCTTGTCATACCTTAAGGCGAGATTCAGAAGACGGTTGCAACACGTTCATAAGCTGGAAGAGAACTGTAAAAAAAAGCATACAAGGCACAACAAGTTACAGCCTCCACACATGATATGCTTTAAATTAATGAAAATAAACAGAATTTGGTAGCGGGTGTCAGCTTCATGCTGTACCACCGGAATATAAGATTATGAACTAGAAAACGCAGGAAGCAAACAGCCTCGTCCCCAGGTAGACATGACGGTGGCAGACGAGGCAGATGGTATCTGGAGCTGCTTCAGGCAAACTGCCTTGGTTGACAATTGTCAATGAAATGCATCACTGAAAGCACGATATGTCAAGTTCAGAGTCTGAGATGAGTGATTACACTTGACTTTCCATAGCTCTCATACTATTTTCTCAAGCCTTGACTTCATTTTATTTCATTCAAGTCATTATGTTTTAGCTATATACCAGATATTAGGCCTTTAAAGAACTTGTATACCTGAGTTTGATGTGCATTGCATTCCCAGGAGAAAGACAGTCGGAGTAGTGGTGTTAAACCAACTTAGTGATTGTTGTGTGGTTAATGTCTTACATGTAGGAATGTGGTTCAACACGTAGGCTTTCGCGACCAATATTATTCTTAATAAATGTTTTTGGGTTAGATCGCATGATTTATAAATGTGTCGCAACCCTCCACCACCCGACACGGCCAATCAGTAAAAAATGTGTCACGTTGACAAAAGACAAATAGTTCACTACTTTAGCCCAACGATGTGTTGAAGAGTGAATCCAAAACATTTACAATTTTTGAGTACGACGTTTCGTTGGAAATTGCATCCAGCATCATCGGGCAAATTTGCCAGAATAGTGAACGTGCAGTGCTGTTACTCAAGCACCGTGCACAAATAAACAACGCCAAGGCACTATTATCCGTCACTACAGCTTGTCTCGATTTTTTAATGATATTGTTGATTCGGTATGCGCATTACAGGCATGCAGGCATAACGGAAGTCTTCTCTGCTCGGTATTTAGAAATAGGGGACTGTTTCTCAGAATGGTTATCAGCAACAAACAGGGCAAGGGATTGGCACAGTCGAACTACAGTATTACTGTTTGGACATGAGAGTGTCTTGTCACATCCCTTCTCACTCCACTGATCACAGCAAACCACCGCATCTTGCGCAGTTCATATTAACCTGCTGCTCATTGTGCCCAAAACCAGGACTGTCTTGGCTGAGCGGCATTTCTCCCTGGATGCACAAGCCACTTGGAACCTTCTCCCACTTCACACACGCAGCATCCAAGTGCCATCCACCGTCAAACAGCAGCTCAGGGCTAACCTGTCCAGGCTCTTGCCCGACCAGACTGGCATATTATGGACTTCGAGCTCTGGCTCTGCGCTTTAGATTTCTCGATCGGACATTGCGTCCTATTCGTGAAATATGCACGCATTCTAAATTGATCACCATTATTTATATTCTGCTCTCCCCAAAGTGTCAACCGCACACACGTCCAGGCTTGGTTTACAGCATTCTTGCTCTGCCCAGCCACAACCAGCGTTGCATTTTCTCAAACAACTATTTTACAGGAGACCTCCTCTTGTCCACGGCCCTATTAAATGCGATTCCTATCCATCACAGCTGTGGGGTCGACGGCCCTATTCATCCTATTATCCACGGTTATCTGCGTTTTTACCCCATAGATTATAAAATAGTATCCACTATATGGTTCCTTCACATTACCGTGGTTAAGATGGGTTGTTTAGTTTATGTGCTGCAGTCTGCGATTTAACAGCAACACATTCCACAAAACACATAAGTACAAAAATAATGGGGTGTTTGCATCTCTTCGGTTAACTGGTAGAATTTTTTTTTAAAAAACAGCCTTCACTTATATAATAAAGAGATAGCAGAGCTGCCAACGCATGCTATGGTTGAAAAAAAATAGCCAAGTGAAATCTGCAGAATTGCATTATGACACTGGGAGTGGGGAATAAATGTCTATTTAGTACAATATACTGCAATTCATACTGATTCCGGAGTAGCATACATTGCAGTACCGTCTTTAAAAATATATATAACATGCACCTCTTTCCCATATCTATTGCTCCACATAAAAAACAAAGGTATTTTTTACACATTCCATTGGCCACACGACCTCTTGGAAGTGATTTTTTCAGCGGCGCGAGTTTAATATGTAGAGTAACTCTGAACCGGTTTTTGACAATCGGTATCAGCAGCAGTCATGCTTGCTAGAATCAATACTGGATAACATATCAGATGTGTATAGACAAGGTCCCTATTAAGAGATTATGTTATGCATTTTTAAAGGGGTTTGTTATTATTGTTGTTGTCAAACTTGGACCCATATCTTAAAGAGATTGATGCATCATTAACAGGTTCTGAACAATGTTTAAATGTGGCATTTATTAACGTTACTTTGGTCCTTTATTCACGAATGTAAGCTTCACCGTGTCTCAAGATACATTTTCAGGAGGATCCTACATTTTAACGTTTAAATCAAATACATCCCTCTGTTAATCCTGAGTGTATTTTACGCCATAGTATTACAGTACTTATTGTCCATTTAAGTCCCACATTTGATGGCGCGACACAGTCACGAAAACGTACGCACGGTGCGACTTGGTTTGGAGGCAGTTTGAGAAAACACTGCCCTTTGTCGGGGTAGTGGTATGGAAATTGTGCACACTTGGAATGCCACTGCATCAATGTTCAATACACTGCGCAGTATATGTTGTTGTCGCATTAGGGTGCGTCTGCTGCATTCGGGAAATGGTCCACTCCCCATCACACAAATGTGAACTTTGCATCAATGGCCCAAGACCGCCAATGAACATGAGCGCCACCAAATGCTTGTTTGATGAACTTTACCGTTTTATTGCACAAGACTGGAGTAATACAATCTTATGCGCGGTAGTGGAATTAAAAGGTCAATTCAAACAAAGCCTAAATTATGAAATAGATACGCAAACTGTATGTCTCCATATATCTGTCTCTCCACGTAAACATTTTTTTAAAATATCAAATCGGCCCCACAGCCTTTTCGGAGTGCATAGTTTCAGGAGGATTGATGCAGCACAGGCAATCTATGGACCAGTTTCGATATATGTACAGCGTTTCATCACCAGTCAGGCTTGTTTTAATGACTGCTGTTGAATTGCCAGATGTTATAGGCAAGGACCCTCTCTTTAATATATTATATACAGTAATACATAACAGAAAATAAATTAGAATATTGTTTAGAAAACTAAACAGCTACACTGGGATGACATAAAAGTGACACAAGCGTACACATTGCAAGGGGAGGCTTGCAAAGTTTTGAACCGACACTTAAATATTTTTCAAAAAATTAGACAAGAGAAAGCTAAACAGTGCACACTCAGAATAAAACTAAGAGTCATAAAGAGCAACATGTGGACCAGAAAACATGTGCCAGTTAGAGAGATCATATTGACTCTTGAGCAAGTGGGCTTTGGCAAGACACACCCTAAAAACGGATGGTCAAGAGAAACGCAGAAGTGGCAGGAAAAAAACACACCAAAAGGACGTCAACCGTGGAGATGGAGCTGTGAAATCAACTCGCTTGATTTCATAGCTCCGGATGTCACGTCAGAATTGCACAGCGATAACATTAACGGCGGTGACAGCTTAGAGAGGCCTTCATCCAGAAGTGGAGAGATTATGGATGGTGACGATAAGCGGATGTCACGTCAGAATTGACGTACTGGAGTGCATTTTTAACTTTGTACAGCCCTGGAAACGCAACACAAACACCACGAGCACGTGTTCCATTCCAGCCACAACACAAATATCCCGTAATATCCACAACAAAACACCTCTTTTCGCACAAGGCTCCGGAGATTGTTTCAGAAACCACGTTAAGCTGTCGTTGTCCCCTTAAATTATATTTCATTGATTTTTAATTATAGTCGATTACACTATGTAACACAATTATTGTTCCTGGGTAGTATGTGTTATTTCGTAATTGCTTATGCCTAAAAAGTATAGAAAATTACACCAAGGCGCATTACCACAGTTATCTGTGGGGAAGAACAACGTCAAGTGGGAGCCACTGGTGGCCCCCCAGAAGGTGCTGATGCCACCACTGCACATCAAATTGGGCCTCGTGAAACAAATTTGTCAGAGCTGTAGATAAGAAGTCGGCAGCCTTCAAGTACCTTCAAGACTTCTTCCCTAAGCTGTCTGAGGCAAAGGTCAAAACCGGTGTCTTCGTCGGACCACAGATAAAGAAGATCCTAGATTGCAATGAATTCCCCAAGAAGCTCACGAGTAAGGATAAAGTGGCTTGGGACAGCTTTGTCGGAGTGGTTGGTGGCTTCCTGGGCAATCACATGGTCGAAAACTGTGTGGAGCTGGTTGAGACCGGTGAAGAACTACGGCACAATGGGCTGTAGTATGTCCCTCAAAGTCCACATCCTTGATAAATTCAAGGAGAACATGGAAGCATACTCGGAAGAGCAAGGCAAGCACTTCCACCAGGATATACTGGACTTTGAACGCCGCTACCAAGGACAGTATAACGAGAACATGATGGGAGACTACATTTGGGGGCTGATTCGTGAAAGTGATTTACAGTATAATCGTAAATCTCGCAAAAACTACTCACTTCGAAATATTATCTAGTCATGTTTGTATTACTTTAGTATAAATACATGTTAATTTTGATTCATGTTGTTTTTTTCTGACTTTATGTGAACAAAAACACATTTGCCAGTTTTCTTATTGAAAATAGGTACATTTCAAAATATCACTGTCCTTTCTAGATTTGAAGCTTTCGTGACTGCAAGGATCCATACTATTTGGTTCTATTCGGTAAAGTCACGTAGGTAAAAAATAAAACAACAAAAATCACGACGTTTCGGCCACAACCAACAGTTTGGTCCCTTCACCTGATGAAGGCCACTTGTGTTGTGGCCGAAACGTCGTGATTTTTGTCGTTTTATTTTTTACCTACGTGACTTTACCGAATAGAACCAAAGAGTATCACTGTCCTGGTCACAAGATCAAAGTTTGTGGGGAATAATAGCCATTTTATCTACCTTTGAGGAAATAACACTTACTTACCTAGGAACAAAAAAAGTGGTCGTGTTATCACTCAAGGTGCATGTGTGCAAGCAGGCGCAGGCGTCAGGGCTGGGGAGACATCGCCACCTAGTGGCATGCACGGTAATTGCGATGCGAGCGTTACCAAGTGGCACCCACAGAGCAGACTTTTCAGATACATCAAGCCCACTACGCAACCGTATGTCACATCTGCAGCTCCATGGGGTAGTTGTTCTTGAAGGCCAAATGTTCAAATTCAACTTCATTATTCATACACATCATTAAAATATCTACCAAAGACAATTTACATTTATAGATGTAAAATGTGTAACGCGTTTATGAAATTTTGACTTAAGGCTTTCGTGACTGCATTAATTCATATTGTTTGGGTCTTTCGATAAAGTCACGTAGATAGTTTCAAAGAAAATAACCAAAAAAACTATTACGTTTCGATCGCAACACAAGCGATCGTCATGACGACCGCTTGTTGCGATCGAAATCCATGTGTCGATGGACAACCCTTTAAAATGTGTCAAGGGGTGTTCCAGCTGAAACATTGCACATTACGTTGTAATAAAACAATGTAAAACAAATCTCACCTGTATCTCATCATTGACCTCCTTTCCCAGTACCAAAATGTAATAATAGGGTTTTCCCCCTTTTTTCTGGCAACAAAACTGAAACCTTTTTACAATGATTCATGACTGCATTAACCACAATACCTGCAGTCAAAATGCAAACAAAAAACATACTTTTCGATTTAAAGCTTTCGTGACTGCAAGGATTCATCTTCTTTGGTTCTTTCGGTAAAGTCGCGTAGAATGAGAATAAAATAATAAATTGATAAAATAAAATAACACAATATTCTCACGACGTTTCGGCCACAACACAAGCGGCCTTCATCAGGTGACGTTTCGGCCACAACGCTCCAGCGCTGTCCTCCAGACAGTCTCGTCCCCTTCACCTGATGAAGGCCGCTTGTGTTGTGGCCGAAACGTCACCCGATGAAGGCCGCTTGTGTTGTGGCCGAAACGTCGTGAGAATATTGTGTTATTTTATCAATTTATTATTTTATTCTCATTCTACGTGACTACCGAAAGAACCAAAGAAGAAAAAACATCCCATGATAATATATGCATTGTCCTTGAAACTGATTGGTCCACAACAAGGCACGGCTTTCTTTTGAGCCTCGACCCAATTGGTGCTCGACCAGATGACGCCAGAAGACGTCACACAGCTCAAAGACAATGCACTATCAAAGTAACGAGATGATAAAAAGTCGATTGTACCACGCTTGATGGTCTTCCTTCGGGCTGTAAACAAATCCGTGCTTTACAATAGTAAATGGCTGGATAGAAGACCAGCTAAGAAGTGCGAGATGTTTGATGGCCTGCAATGCATTATACCCCCAAGTGATTCGTGTATGAATTTGCGTTCCATGCACTACAGCTCGGCACCATATCAACCCAACTCGCACGCCCGCATTGCCGCACACACATCACGGTGCTTGTCATCCTAGTGCCTTTGCGGTGATGAAGATTGCTCGGTACACGACTGACATGAAATGGTGGTGTGCTAAGCTCAATTATCTCAATTAACTCTAATACTGTAACACATTATTACTTCGGTAATGAGAACTAAACCGTGTTCCCTTCATGTCCTATATTGTGCACGCTAATGCGTTCCCATCTCTGTTGGGAGTTCGCGAGAGGAACCTTTAATCAGTCTGCTCAAGGTTTTATAGTACAGTTACTATACTGCATTTTGTAATGTTTAAACCATACCCAATTTAAAAGGAATACAATTGACAATAGGGACAGATTGGGAATGAGGCCTGCACACAAAATCATGTTTAACATCTCATTGGTCACAGCCTTCGAGTGAGGTTTTCCTGAAGAATGCATTTCATCTTGATTTGAGGCTTTCGTGACTGCAGGATTCCATACTCTTTGGTTCTTTCGGTAAAGTCACGTAGATAGAATTTTCTTAGATGACGTTGCAATCGCGACACAAGCAACCGTCATCAGGTGAAACAGCAGAACTGCTGACGTAGGAGTTCTGCTGTTTGTTTCACCTGATGACGGTTGCTTGTGTCGTGATCAATACGTCTTGATCCATTCATTTTCTATCTCCGTGACTTTACCGAAAGAACCAAAGAGAATGCATTAAATGGAATACAATCGCGCTTGCTTAAAAACCAATGGCCTGGGGTACGCCCTCTAGTGGTGCTCAGTTTCACGTGTGGTCGTGTTGTGGATTGATTGACCATATAACAGGTAGTCTGCAATACATCCAATCGGCTGCTTATTGCCACATTTACTGTGCAACGCCAATGCAGTGTCAAGATTTTAATTCCATAAACCTATCTTTGCCCAACTTAGTGACAATGGGAGCTCATGCAATATTCATAACACTGATTTGCATACCAAAAATATTAATGTGTACAGTAGTTGCACCTTATAAAACCCATTGATGTAAAGTGGTTAGCCTTTATAATACAATTATAAATTTCTAAAATGGAAATTTAATAACTTGACCGTAAACTTTGATGACTATAATATCTAATGGTGTGCTTACATGTAACGTGGAAGATCGCAATCGGCTGTGTGGATTACACTCAGATCAAGTCTTCAGTGATAAAAGTGCAAAAAAATAACGCACCTCACAAAGGATGCCGAATGAACAATTTAAGAGGGCACTTAAGTTGATTGGCATAACTAAAGGTCGATTGGCCACCACTTTCCCACTCCCCTTACTAGATAAGTGACAAAACAGTAATAATAGCAGATTCTGGTGTGCTTTTTCTTGAACATTTTTATACGAAGATAGCGGTCAAAAAAGGGGAATGTTACCAAAATCAAGCATGGGTTAACAGACAATCGCCACAACTTGCTTAAATCGTCTAAGAGTGGGTTTGCTAAGCACTGCTTTCAGCCCAACCACATTATATTCCCTCAAAGATCACACAACAAAAACACTAATTTAAGGCAACTGGGAAAATTAGAAATACAAGTACATCCCTTTATATTCTTGGTTCTTTCGGTAAAGTCACGTAGAAGGGAAACAATAAAATAATAAGGCTAATGGTTACTCCGACTACACAATCCGCAAAGCTATCACTCCAACCATGAAGGATCCTTTTGAGGAGCCTTTCAAAACCATCACTTTATCCTACATTGTGGGTATCACAAAAAAGATCTCCAAAATCTTGAATAAACACAAGATCCAGGTCCGTTTCAACACATTACATACAATCCGTGATCTGGTTCCATCTGTAAAAGATGTGATTCCAGACATACATGGCGTCTACAAACTAAGTTGCCTCTGTGGTAGTAGTTACATTGGAAAAACCAAACGACATGTCTCGGACCGCATTCGTGAACACAAAGCAGACCTGAAACACGGTAGGACCAACACCTCGGCCGTGGCAGATCACTGTTAAAAGGTCCCTGCAGGGCGGGCTGGTAGGAACATTGGAATTTTTCACTTCGTTAAAGTATTGAAAGGGGACGGACGGACACATTAATCTATTGCAGGCTGGTACACTCAGTTTACAACTTCGTTCCTACCAGTATAATTCAGTAGGCTCACATGACATTGACTTCCCCAAGACAGAGGTTCTTTGCCAGCCATCTGGTTACCATGAGAGATTCGTTAATGAGGCTATCCACATATACAATTTCAACCGAGAAGATGCATTCTGGCTTAGCAATCATTGGAAGGATTTGATAAACAATTTCGGGTCTTGATTGTTCACGCTTACGGTGGCTTTCAGACCACATCCATTATTTTCGTCACCCCCCCCCCCCTCTTTTCCGATCATAGATGGACTCGTCCATCTGAACAACTGCCAAATCGCTCTCCATGGTGCTAACGTTTAAAAAACCGACACTTTTTTCATATTTTCTTGCTGTGGTTTTCTCACCTGATTGCTTGTGTTGCAGTCGAAACGTCGAGAATTTTCTTGTTTTATATTTTGTTCCCTTCTACGTGACTTTACCGAAAGAACCAAGAATGAATCCCTGCAGTCACGAAAGCTTTAAATCAAAATTTTACATCCCTTTAATTACAACTTGATTTTCCTACTTCCAAAATGTTCAAAAAACATTTGTAATTAATGTAAATAAGTCTTGCGGTGCTGTCTGCAAAGTACACGTCCAAATTTAACCAAAACATTGTTCCTTTTGGATCGATTCGAGATTTTTGCATCAAGAAATAAGCATTGGTTTGTAAAAATTGGATTAACCAAGGTTGAATCTATAGATGACCGAATTAACATTGGGCCAAATCTTGATTGCATTTTTATAATCACCGATTTATAATGGATGCAAAGAATCACAATTGTGCAAACTTTCTATTTTGCAATAGAGAAAAACCTACAGGAAATCACAATTTTACTTGAGAAACTTTAATATAATTTAGTATAATTGATAGCCAGCCAGTTCATATGAATTACCATTATTTTACTTTTTTTTATTTTGAGGCTTGTGGGCAGGGTTGCAAACCCAGCGAGCTGCGAGGGGACCTGATGTTGGAATAAAGGTGGACTTGTGAACCACTGTAAGGATCTTTTGGATTACTCTGAAGTATGGATATTGTCTGTGGTTTCCTCCCACATGCCACTCATTAAATTGAACTTGCTAAACCTCAACTTGAATGCAGGACCCACCAAAAAGTTGCTGCTCCAGACTTATGCATAAACACATTTTAAATAACAGTGGTTGGGTAATGTAGCATATTAGGCAATTTAAATACAATTCCAATCGATCAGAATTAGACTAAAGGACCAACAGGATTGGCTATTCGCAATTGGATCAACCATCCAAATTATCTAGCAGGGGTTATACTGGTTTGAAAATGTAGATGACCGTTTAGGACAATTGCTAAAATGTATTCTGTTGTATTATTTTCCTGGACGGGAATTTAACCATTGCAGAGAATACATTAACCAGTGTTAACCAATTTAGCACTTGTGTGCTTAAAAAACATTTACATTTCACAACTGACTGTTGCATTAAAATTTAACACACACACATGCTTACATAGGTATAGCATTAATTCTATAATTTGAGAGAAAGGAAAACTCCGTACCTTTAAGGTTACTCTTTGGTTCTTTCGGTAAAAGTCACGTAGGTAAAACAATTAAGTTAAAAATACATCACGTTTCAAATCGCAAAAAGCGATCGTCCTCAGGCGGAAAAAAAAATCCAGCAGTGGAACTGCTGAACCAGCGAGAGCTGTTACAACCAGGTTATGTCAGGCTATGTAACCTTGTTGTAACAGCTCTCGCTGGTTCAGCAGTTCCACTGCTAGATTATTTTACTGAAAGAACCAAAGAGTATGGATTCCTGCAGTCACGAAAGCTTCAAATCTCCTTTAAAGTTTATCGTCTACCTTGGCTTAGCAAAATTCTAAGGTAGTAAAAAGGTAATCCAAAAGACCAAAAACAATTTACAGATGAATAATTGTATAAATGAACAGAGGGAAAATGTAACATTTAATCACCTGTATTCAAAAATTATACAGTACACATATTCCATAGTTTTATTGCATTTTAAAATCAACATCCATATGAGACAGATACAATGAATAAAGCAGGCGAGTAACTGCAAATAAAGTGTAAACATACATTTGGTACGCAACAAAAATTACCCAACAAAAAAACCCACAATAACACAAGTGCACTCGATACCACGCGCACAAGTGCAGAGACCCTGAACATATGGATCACACATTCAGAACAAAATTTTTTAACCTTTAACACATGCACAAAAAGTGTGTATGCTTTTTTCTGAAAACAAAAAAGGTATAACCATGAAACTACTCTTCCCTCTTTCTGCATACCACAAAAAACATTTGTATGGAAATAAAAAGGTGAAATGATATCGCATTTCTGATGTTGAAAACGTTGCATTTTAAACAAGCCTCTGCTATTGAGCATGTTTCACATAGAAATACATTTACAAGTTCAGTAGTGCAGAATTAACTCTTTTATAAAACAAACATTTTAGAGATTTGTTACAAATGTTTGTTTACAATTATTCTGCATTTGCACCATTCACAATATATTAATATGCATCCATACATAGATCATACACAATTGAATGGAAACAATTATCTTTGAAACAAATTATCCTAAAAATCCAAACATATGCAAATTAAAAGGCTTTTAAAGATATGTTTCAGAGCGGATTAAGCAAAACTAAAGCCTGCAAGAAAAAAACCACAACCAGACCCACTGTCATAATTAATGCCTCATGATGTTACAGGGCAAGGCAGCCAAAATGCAGTATTTATTGAAGCATACTAATATGGTCCATTAGCATGTGCTATTATATATGCCAGTCACTAAGAATTATACACTTTAGGCTGGTGTAAAGAATAGTTTCCATTGAATTAATGCTTTTCATTTGGTGGCAAAAAAATTTGCTAAGGCAGTCGGTCACTTTAGATTAAAATAAAGCGATAGCAAAAGAAAGAGGTAGAGCTTTGATCGACTACCATAAACCACTAACTTGACAAGATAATAAAATCCTACGTCATTGCTCTGTCAATCACCACTAGTTCCTTATCTACGTACATTAGCCGTGCTAAACAGCTCCGATGCCAAATGTGCAGCCCTTTTCCTCACACATCTCGGTGCCGTCGGCTGCGTGCAATCAAAATGGTTCCATCCTGCAGGATAGTTCTGAAAGCCTGGAATTCATCATCCTCGTCGTCATCGCCATCATCATCAGAGCCTTGGCAGAGAAAAAGCAACCAGAGAATGCAATTAAACCTGTAAAAACTCAAGTGACGTGACCTTTTGCTTACAGCCATGAAATTGGATGTGATGGAACATTTTAAGTGGCTCACAACAATCAAATTAAGGAGACGTTTAACTAAAATGCACCAGGTTCGTATAATTAATATAAAACCTGTTGCGATAATTCCTACACTGTATGGATGCCCACATTGTTCAATAATTTACTGTATTTCTTCATATTGTTGACGTATGATCATATTCATAATTTAATATCTAGATAAACTGTTATCACCTTAAGACTCAGAAAATGCATCCAGTAATAAGAACTAAAGTAAATAAGAACTAAAGTACTAAAAGCAATATCCCATAACATTCCCACACCTCCGATTAGAAGTTGGCTACATATGGTGAAATTAGTTCAAATACATACTTTTCACACAACTGAAATGTTTGTTTCACTTACGGATAATGAAATTGTGAAAAACACAACCGTTATGGAGATGTTTATTTCCTACTTTCTCTACATAATAGTTAATTGTGGGAACATAAACAAGACCATCACGAATGTTAATCTTACACACACTTATTTAGCAGTTTCGAGGTGTGTTCACCTTTGGACAAATTAACCTTATGGCGGGCCCCCCGGGGGTCCCATAAGCCCCCGGCTCTCGCATAAACTGCATTGTGACGTAATTTTATGTCTGTTGAAGGCGAACGATACGCCAATCTATTCCTCTCGACGAACTCTACACGATGCGCTAATCAAAGTTTCAACGTTTTGTTTCTTCTGCGCATTAGTCCTCGCTGCGCTTGGACATGACAACAGAATGATCCACGCCAGGTGGGTCGCAGTGTTTGTGCGCGGTGGGACGGCGTCGCCAAAAATAAATTACGATTTAGACTTGTTTATTCGGGACCTTGGGGTCCCGCCATAAGGTTCAAATACACATTTTATCGTACATTATTCAGCGGGCAAAAGATGAGTAATGTACAAGTATGGATAATTGGTATGCAATTAAACAGACACTTGAATACGCTATGATTTTTATAGATATGACGTCAATTACCAAAAAAATTCAACATTGCACAATTCCTGCCGGTAGCATGGTACGGATATCCTGCCATTACTAGGACGCTGTATATAGTATTCCTATGGCTGGCCTTCTTTTGAGGCATGTCATTCTAAATCAACATTGTCACATTTAGTGGAAATGTATAACCGATTTATGGGGATACAACTACACAAACAGTACACTTAAATCACTGAAGATTTTTTAAACACAGAAATCGTTAAAGTGCAACAAGCAAATTAATCTGAAGAAATCTTACTTTTTAAAATATCAATAACAAAAGGAAATGAAAACGGATACAAATTAAAAGGATGCATGCATTCATCAAGGGATATAAACGCTTAATCAATTACAAATTTTTGAGTGATTTCAAAGCTTGAATACCTTTTAAAGCATGCTGTTCATTTCATAATTGTGTACGAGGGCACACTAACTTAAGACATTCTCCGCAGTATTTGGCAACTATTTTTTGCCATGTTAACTTTTACTTTTGAACCTGAAAGGACAATGCTTTATTTTCATCGCAGCACAGAAAATATTACAGTTCAAAGAAATATTAATTCTCTCTGAACAGGCCAATTCGTCTAGGATTATTGCATTAAATCCACGGGCTTCCAAGGTCAAAAGACATTGACAATAATGCTGCTGGAAATAGGTACATGGCACCAGTGTCCTTGTTAAACTGGAAAAAATGAAAACAGCTTGCTGGTGTGCCTGCTGAATTCTAATCAAGCCATCTGTACTCAAAGGGAAATCACACAGCAGCTGTGAAAGGGTCAACCACCGAAACATGCTTTGTGCCTTTTACATTCCTTGGTATGGTGAGGCAGGAATATAGTAAACCTACTTTCATGGTCATCCTGCTGAAGCCGTGGAAACAACCTTGTCAGATGTAATAACTGGAATATAAAAATGTACAGTAACCAAGTTCCTGATGAAAGCTAATAACAATATCAACATCTGCAAGTGTTCCTCCTTACCTTTAGACATTTAAAAAACTTACCTGGTGTGCACATTTTAACAAAACACAATTAGAGCAATGATAAGTACATTTAATATATTTATGTAGCTTCCAAGTGCTTGTTGAAAAACTCATTAGAAGAATGCTTTTTGCAGGGAATAAGCTTTTCAACTTTCCATTAATGTGCACAATATATGTAAGAAATAAACTAAATGAGAATTAGGGAAGACAATACAAAATAACCGAGCATTGTTATAATTCATAATGTGGAACATGTTAATGGAAACCAATTAACTCTGCCCTTGCAATTAATGACACCGTATGTTTATTTGAAACAAATTTACACTCATTTGTCATAGATTGTACAAAATGTTCAGTGCCTTACCCGGTTAGGACGAGGGTTCCGCAAGATGTCATTGAATCTCTGTTCACAAAGATGTAGCAACAGTACGAGGTATAACCCCGAGTGAACAAAGTCACTTTGGGCCTGTGAACAAAAAGCACTCGCTTCATCAGCTGTTATAAACAAGGCTGCCATTTTTTTTTATCCATGGAGAGAACTTAAAGGGGTAAGAAAAATCAAGTAATTATTATACAATATTTTGTGTCATTGATAATGTATGCAATAGGTAAAACTTGAGAACTCGCCACCCCCATCACCATCCCGATTCCAAATTCAACGTTTACATACTGTAATATTCGTACCAAAAACTCAAGTTGCTCTTAAAATGGCCGTAACTATAAGTGCATTCATGTGGTTAGCTTACGAAAGGTAATACAATACTGTTCGTGAGTTTGATTTCCACATCCAGAGGCAAAGCCAAGCCTTTGTGAGCTTGCTGTTCTCAGCTTCTGACCCACAAAACCCCATCCAGAAATGTTGGCCATTTACATTTCTCATTCATGAGAATCCATTATTGCAGTTTTGATGACTAAATACTGTATTGGGTAAAATTCAGTGATGCAATTTTTGATAATTTCTCAGGATGACAGCAGTGTTATTGCATTGGTAATGAAAATTGTTAGCCGTTTGCCTCAATGTGTACATAAGTGCAAATAAACCAAGATATTGTATGCAAAAACACAGCTCTTTTTCAATGTAAATGTATCATGGCTAGTTAACGCCACATTTGTTATAATAGGGTTTTTCCCCTTTTCTGGCAACAAAACTGAAAGCTTTTGACAAGGATTCATGTCTGCATTAACCACAATACCTGCAGTCAAAATGCAAACAAAAAACACTGATAATATATGCATTGTCCTTGAAACTGATTGGTCCACACCAAGGGACGGCTTTCTTTTGAGCCTCGACCCAATTGGTGCTCGACCACGTGACGCCAGAAGGCGTACAGCTCAAAGACAATGCACTATCAAAGCAATGAGGGCTCGGGGTGAGCATCTACATCATTAGACCTCCTTTGCCAGTACCCAAATGTAATAATAGGGTTTTTCCCCTTTTTTCTGGCAACAAAACTGAAACCTTTTCACAAGGATTCATGTCTGCATTAACCACAATACCTGTAGTCAAATTTTAAACAATAAATACACTATATTATCATAATATATGCATATAGTATGTTTTTTGTTTGCATTTTGACTGCAGGTATTGTGGTTAATGCAGACATGAATCCTTGTAAAAAGGTTTCAGTTTTGTTGCCAGAAAAAAGGGGAAAAACCCTATTATTACAGTCTGGTACTGGCAAAAGAGGTCTAATGATGAACCACATTTGTTGTTACAGCACAGAAAAGGATAAAGGCTAAAAGTCGGTGCACACACAGGTACCCAAATGATGGAAATGTTCGTTTGGCATTACATGGCCTTCGCAAATAATACACTTGGAAATTGAACTGCTCGCATCTTATAGCGACAGTGATATGTTTATCAGAGAACAAAAGAGACGTGCTACTGTATGCGCAGTCATATAATCTTGCTGGCACAAACTGTACAGACCAGACAGATTTGGGATTGTCTGTTCACCGATGCACAACAGCGTTCATCCTTTTCAGCAGAATATATTGTCTATGAGGATGAAAAGCGCCACAGCTTGCCAAGTGGGGGGAAAAAAAAATCAGGGAGCGGTCCACAGTGCTAATAACATTTAATTTAGGATGTGTTGGATTGTTATTCATTTCAGCTGTAACTTGGTAATCACCACGCTGTTATACAAAGATGCACATTTGGTTAAAAAGCTAAGTGGGGGTTATAACACAATGAACAATCATGGTTTGCATCAGTAACACTGCTAAAAGTCTCATATGGTTACTTAGGATAATCAATATGCACACATTTACCTTCTTCCTAAAACATTGATTGCTTGGATTTAAAGCTTTCGTGACTGCAAGGATTCATCTTCTTTGGTTCTTTCGGTAAAGTCACGTAGAATGAAAACCAATTAACTCTGTCCTCTAGACAGTCTTGTCCCTTCACCTGATGAAGGCCGCTTGTGTTGTGGCCGGAACGTCGTGAGAATTTTTATTGTGTTATTTTATTTTATCAATTTATTTTATTCTCATTCTACGTGACTTTACCGAAAGAACCAAAGAAGATTGATGGCTTGATTATAGGCATTGAAAATACAATGTAAATAAACAATGTAGCTTACTTTGTAGATGGTCATATTTTTTATAAATTAAATGTCTCTGGTTTGGATTTTCCTTCCCTCATGTATGCCCAAAGAGCTGACCTGATTGGCAGAGTGCTCTTGATAGAGCTGGTGTATGTCGAACCCCTCCACCTCAAAACGGAGTAGTTGCTTGCACAGCTCACAGTGCAGCACTGCCGACAGCTCGGCACCTGTGTTCAGACAGAACAATGTGCAGGTTGACAATTTTCCTGCAAATGCCTGCCCTCGTCACACACACAATTACAGTCATCACCTTTTGAAAAACAATGATTACTAAAAACTAAGGTAGGAAAACACTGAAAAACCATTTTCCCCCAAAAAATATTGCTTAATAGACATGCTATGTAGAAGTCAATGTGCTGAAAGACAAGTTTCTGTGCCCATATGTACACGTCCAAAGTGGGGGCATCAGTGAATGGCACTTGGCTCTCACCAGACTTAATCTTGGCCTCGAGCCAGCGCCGCATGCAGTCCTGGTGGACATACTGCAGGCTGCCTGTACAGCTACAGGGGACAACGAGCAGGTTGCCTGGAGCCACAGCGCTCATCTGGCAGATGCGGCAGAGGTCTCCTTCTTCCTCATCAGAGTCCTCCATCAGCAGTCTGAACACACGTCGGGAACAAATAACCGCTAAACAGGTTACACCAGAAGAAAAAGGCAAAAAATGTACACTAGTAAAGCACAACACAAGAAGCTAGCAAAATTATAAACGAGACTCCATTACTTTTTTACCTTTCTTGTATTTGCCGGAGCCTTTCAGGATCACGAGAGGGCAGCAGCTGGGCAGATGACATTTCATGTGTACCCAGTCGGGATGTCACTGGCTGAGAAGTACCCACTGTACGTCTGTGGCGAGCTGTAGCTGTTGAGGTGACATTGTCCTCAGCGACGGATCCAAATCCAGCGCTCCGGTCAGATAAGGAGAAAAGCAGGGAGCTGGAGCCCGGGACGATTCCCAGAACGCGCACCTCATCATCCCGACTCGTGCGAGATGCTGTCGAAACTGGGCTACTTTGGAATGGCCCCGAAGAACTGCTGCCAGCACTACTAGCACCGATGCTCTCATTGCTCTGTATTCTGCCTGATGCACTGGAACTCGAGTCAGATGCCCCATCTAGGATGTAGCTAAGATCTATGTCAAAGGAGTCCGAAGTGTCATGTGGTGATGAATATGCACGATATGGAAGTGTATTATTGACAGAAAAGGTGTTAACATAGGGGGAATCAGCACGTTGTCTTCGAAGATCTGTATTTTCTTGCCATTGCCTTAATGGAGACTCAAAGCCAAGACTTGGAAAGTATGAAAAAGTAGGTGGTCTTGAAGATTCTTCTCTAGGAACCCTTCTGCCCCTACCCATGCACCGTTGCACTGGACTTGCATCCCTCAAGTATGGAGACATATTTGATCGTAAAGTCTCATTTTGTGCCACATTCCCATTTTGCACATTGCCTTCAGGCCAGGAACTTTGCATATTAATGCCTTCTGTTTCGGATGCAGCCATTTCAACTGTTGAGCGAGAATTAGTTCCTCTCCTTGCTCCAAATCTTGTGAAGCCAGTCTGTTGGACAGGGTCTGGCTGTCTGTCTGTTTGCCTATCGGCTCTCAAATTGTTAACAGTAGTCCTTAAAGAAGAAGCATTTTGGTATGGATTTGACACATTTTCTCCTCTTCCTAACCCCACACCTCCAGAAGTCGTCAGCAATCTTCTCCTTAATTCACTCAATCTTAGAGAAACTCCTGACCTCTCCATGTCATGCATAATATCTCGGGCTGCTGATAACCTTGTACTTGCCCAACGGCTAGGTAAATTTGAATCTGTGAAACCACTTAGTCCATCTATTTCAGGGTTAGCATTTTGTGGTACCGACCTACCAGTTGTTCTTCTACGCAGCCCACTCTCATTCCAATTCTCTCGAGATAAATCAATCCCTTCTTCTGTATGGGGCACCCTAAAGTAAGAAAATGCGGGCTCGTTTCCAGAAGGGTTGCGACGTGCAGCTGCCGATGCCCCTGCATTAATGTCCTGTGCATGCCCAACCTCAGAAGACTGCCTGCTGCTTGCAGCCGATACAGACATATGAGGGAGCAAGCATTCCGATCCTTGATGGGAGCTTGAAGGTATAGAGTATGGCACCCATGAACGACGTACTGATGAAAGCTCCTCAGGGTCATTTCCTGTGCGTGCTGTGCGGGTTTCATTGGTACCTCGATTCATACTGGTTTGCCTCCGTGACAGAAATGCATACGATCGTTCTCTGTAGCCTCTGGGTAATGGGCTTGACATATAATCAGGTTCTATGTAGTTGGGTTCTCTTACTTCAGTAGCATGTCTGTTATATACATGCCTGGGGCGTGCTCCCTGAGCCAGGTGAGCAGATAATCTGTCTTGCTCCGTATCTAAAAAGGAAAAAGAACACAAGATTGGTCAAAATGCACCCTCTTTGCTAACCACCTGCAAAACATCAAATCGTACATTTACATCCGATGTTATTGAATGGAGTGGTGATGCAGTGGTTAGCGCACTGTGCTATGATCCCAGCGGCAAGAGTTGAATTACCAGCCACGGATGTCAACATGTGACTAGGAATAGCTTATCCAACTTGCATTGACCAGTATTATGAAAGTCCAACAACTGCCATGAATGACATGGTGGGAGAGGCCTTCATCTGGCACTAAAAATTTCAATTATGTCCCAAATATGATGTTGCACTACATGAAATGATGGCGTCACCTAAAAACCCATTTAAAAAGGCAAAGAGAAACCACCTCTACTGCGTTTTTTTACAATTTGTGCTTCAATATATTTAGTACCGAGAGTGGTGTTGTATGGAGGGGGATGTGGATGGGATCGAGGGAGTTGTGATATGAAATGGACCCGTGGGCAGAAAATCTGAATATGCATTAATTTCCAACATTGCTCAACCAAAATAGCACTGAACATATTGTGTACACCTAGAAAGCATATTTATAAACAACATATTTGGAATAAGGGTGGGACCATATGTTTTAAGGAATGGTTGTTACAATACATTTAATTCAAAAGGTGAAGTTTCCCCCCCCCCCCAAGACAAAATCTATTTATGAACGATGGAAGTGATACTTCAGGGAAAAAATTATCACAAAATGTTAAAACACAAGTCTATTAAAATTAGACAAGGATGAAAATACAGGTGGCTGCTTGCAAGAAAATTATTTGGCAAAAAACATGCTCACCAAAATCAAACGTCCGTGACCTGTGGTTCAAAGGATAGATCCTGCTTGATGTCAAGTTCTCTCTGTTCCTTCCATGTCCTGGCAATGTTGCATCTCCAATCCCAGAGGCATCAGTAGGCAAGCTAATGTCCGAAGGCACTGGTCTTCTTTGTAAGGTTGGGCCTTCGAAAACAAATATTATGAAAATTATATTTTCAGTCGAACATTTCTCCCTGCGGCTTTTAAGAAAACAAAACTCTGGATGTAGTGTGTACTAACACTTTATAAAATATCCATCTCATTCATATTCTTAACTACCTCCAGATTTACTATATATTGTCAGAAGGTATATTAAGCTTAATTATGTCAAAAGGTGTTTAAGTTGACTTTCTTTTTACAATGCAACAACTCGACTGGGTGCTACCAACCACTGTTGGCTGGCAGAGGGGCTGCAGAGCTGGAAGACAGGAGTTTCGGCCGCTTCGAGAGCTCCTCGTGTGGAGAGAGTTGACGCGCTGTGGCACCAGCAGAACCATTATCCCGGCTCGATCTAGCCGAGCTGCCACGGCTGTCCATACGTGCCGTGTCCCGAGAGCCAGCCGAGTCACGTGGAGACAGCTGTCATGGAGCACAATGAAGAATTTACTTGGAAACGAGTGAATGTGGCAACATATTAATACCTTTGTTTTATGTAAAATGGTACAGAAACATTGTGCATCAAGACGATGAAACAAAGTCTACATATATTACATAACTCCATTTGCTGGAAAGAAAACTTTAACACCTTCTGGAATAAATATTAAAAACAAAGAAATGTTGACTAGAACTCCAATACATAGTAAACAAATCAATAACCACAACCTTTTTGAAAGCTTCATCAATATTCCATACAGATTAAGCTGCACCAGTGCTGACATTATGAAATCTGACAGTAATCCAGTTACTAAGCTTTAAATCATATTACTGCAAAGAATCTCTTTGCCCAAGTGAGAAGTAAAATTTTGCCTTACGATAGTAGTATAAATATCCCGTTTTGTAATGTTCAAAGATTTAAAAAAATCAACATCGCGTCTGTTAAAGTGTCAGTTTAACAAAGCAGTAACGTTAGACATACATGAACTTACTATGTTAACAATTTTAATGTATTGACAAGCATTTATTTATAATTGTAATTCGGGGAACATTTCGCTGCTAATCAGTGTTTTTATAACTATAGTTGTGATGTGAAAACCGAAAGGAACATTGTTTTAAAATGTTCGTAAACATTTAGTAGTGGCAATTCATAAAATCTCGCTTGTTGTACCCACATAGGTTGACGTTTACATTATATTGCACTGCAATATGCATTGTTTATTGCAGTGCATTACATTCATTTCTGTGTGATAACTCATTTCATGCATGCAAGTTTAAGATTTCCACTACTTATGACCGACTATAAGAAAATACCGTCACACCAACCAGCACGGTCAAGTGTGGTCAACCTCCACCACCCCCCGTGAACACAAACAGGATAGGGAGGCCATCATCCAGTAGTGGACTGACAAAAGGCCGTTAATGCACATGATAAACAGACAATTGATCGTGTTTTTGGGTCCATGTCAATTAAACAACAAATATTTTTCAGAATGAACATAAAAGACCAGTTTATATTCACTTTAACAAATAAACGCGCTCACTAATGACCTTCGTACAGACCTACCGCTCTGCTGCTGGAACAGCCCATGCCAACAAGCCTCTGACTGACAGAATTTGTGCAAGATGGCCTTTGGCTCTGCACGTCCCTTCCAGTGCTCCGCAACTCCCAGTTTCTGTTAACAGGCTCTTCCCTTTTGTTCACCCAGACCTGTACAAAATGAAATTAATAAGATTTACAATACGTAGAGTGTTCGGCTTTAATACCTTAGACACTCATATTACAAAGCTACAGTTTTGTTCACCACTACAAGTTGCACCATGGTGAATCCAGTTTACTTTCTGTACATGCACAACACAATACAGAAAATTTAGGGTTTCCAGCCCGATGAATTGCGAAACCACATTTCATCAGCTGGTCACATAGCTTCCTAAAATTACATAATGTGGCTATGTCCGAGATTAAGTGCAATTAACAAACTCTTACGCAGTTTGGATAATTACGCAATAAAAACAAACACCATTTTAGCAATGTTTAATATATAGTATCTAAATGTGGCTATATCTGAAGGTGTTGTACACAAGCAGAATAAATAAAAAAAAGATTATCGCCAGTCCAATGATGGAAGCCACAAGTCCCAGGGAGAAAGTAACATAATTTAGATAAGCATCAAGGAAAAATCTATTATCATCGAACATTATCTGATGAAGCACATTAAATGGCTTGTTAGGTTTAGAAAATGTATACAAGAATAAAACCATATATACACAAAATCCTCCATATTTAGTCTTATCAGGTACAGTAATATGTTGCATTTTATTACAATACAGATGTGCATACACGTGCATTAACTGAATTGGTACATTTTGTAGTCGAAAAATAAGAACCAGGTATGTCAGGATGCCTTGTATCCGATAAGTACAGCAACGAGCAATTAATACCGTTCAAAGCTAATTGTGTTTGGAAGTAAACAAATATCTATTGCTTGAATAAAGGTTAATTTAAATTGTTAGAAATGTATGTTGCACTTCAACCATAAAGAATAAAAACTGAAAAGTATACAATGTAACATGGAGATACATGTTTGGAATTACATTGAAACACAAGAGGAAAGAGAACACTCGACAAGGCGAACCACTGTGGAGATGGAGCTATAAGATCAGCTCATGTGCGTAAGCAAGATGTATTGTGGCATTACGGAATGGCGACATTGTAAGGCTTTCACCATGTAGTAAACATAATGACTCAGAGGAAAATGTTGCAGGCAGATACTGCCGATAAAATGCACATTTTCTTTCCTGTACAGTAGTTTATTTGGGTCAGATCACACCTGGCCATAAGCACAGCCGTGCTTATAATTAAAGGGCCACCAAAACAGGCACATCATTAATTACAGAAGTTAACGATTGCTTATAATTTCCCCTGAGAAAACAAATTTTAACTCAAATAAAAATACAGATGCATGCAAAGGATAAACCTAATATTCTAGGAAATGTAATCTACAATAATAAGCTACATTGCATACAGGGTGGTGCAGCAGTCTTGTGACCCCTATAAGTCTCTAAAACGTGATAGATTTTAAGGTTTATTTCAAACAGAAATGAATATGCCAACAAAAAACATGTTCGAGGTCAATTCATGGAGGGGGGGGGGGGGACACAATACATCTAGACCGAGTCTGTAGTTTTCCTACACAAACGTTGGCTGGCCGAGTTACATCTCATTTATAACAAATACTGATTAATATACTTAATGGGCATTTTTCAATTAATACAAAAATAAAAATCCCATGATACAAAAATCAGAAACCAAGACTGAGGGCCACACGAACCCACCACATGGGATAGTGAAAACAAGTTTCCATTTTAATGTGCGGTGTGCCTTTAACACAACAGCATCTCCACTGTTGCCAACTCCAATTGGAGTTGTTTAGCGATGCTGCTTTAGCAGTGGTGTACAAGCACAATTAACTAAAACTCACCTTTGTCAACAATGCCTTCAATAAAATATATACAACAGGCGTAGTTTTAGGCAATGGCCATTCTTCACAGCAAGTGCAAGAGCTGGTTTCTCTGGTCTCGATTGAGATTTATAATTGCACATTTTCTGAAATAACCCTTTATCTATTTACATCCTCCCCAGTGGCTGTTTGACGAAACTTAACACTGGTCAGTATGAGTGGGTGAAAGAAAGAGGGAACCCAGGACCAGTTTTTATTTCACATGCCACAGATGTTAGCCATCATCAGGAATCAAATTTAGATCACTGGGACCACGCATCAGTGCCCTCCCAAATAAACAATGTTCATATACAGCCCTTTGTCAATCCAATATTAGACGAGGATCAATCCACCCCAAGCGGGTTGTGGGGGTGATTGAACCATACTTCCTTACGCTGGGCAATGTAGGTTGGTGAAAGTGGTTTGCATACATGCACAGTACAATTGGTTGTTCTCCACTGCCTTTTGCTGCCCACCGCATAGCATCACAGCCTACATCACCTGTTTTGCATGGTAGTCGCCCATCCAAGTACTATCCAGGCTCAACCCTGCTTAGTTTCCAAGATTTGATATCAGGCCCATTCCAGGTGATTTTGTCATAGGGAAATAAACATTGAGGGAAACTTAAATGGCACAGATGTTACATTACTTATATAACAAAAAATATTAAAAGTTATTTTAACAAATTGGTTTAAGATTGCATTCGAAAACTAAATTGCACATTGTAATTTAATTATCGTAACAGGAACAAAATTCACTAAACTAGTAAGAAAAACAATGCTTTTATTTAACATGTCAAAACAGTGAATTAGATTGTACCGTTATGAAATAAACTATATTAATGCACCCACAATGACCCATGTCGTTGGGTCAATATATCACAAAGAGACATGAAGTAATGACAGGAGCATTACATTCACAGCAGTTAAATAGCATTTATCATAATAATTACATTGGCTTCCTGAATTAACATTAAAATCAGGGAAAATAATATAACTGTTGACCTTGGTAAATGTCAGCCACAACAAAAATGACTTAATGGAAAATTAAAAATTGTAATGTAACCAAATTAAAGCACGATTTTAAATGGAACGCTTAAATTAACTTTACAAAACGTCAACAAACACATTATGTAGAACGCACATAATTTCGAACACGTTCAAGTGTACAGAAGGACGTAATAAATTCACAGAACCACATGGTTACGCATTTAAAAAACACATTCAGTGAGGTTGACGTACTTACTTCAGGTAAAGGATAGGTACAACTCAGTTACCTTATTTGGTTCAAATGTCCTGCGCATCCCTGTGTTTATAGCATTGCTAAAGCGCAAATATCTTCAGGGCCTTCTATCTCGTTATCTTGAGAAACTAGTTTTTCAAACACAGCACACATTGGATACGCGAATTTAACGTAAATTATACTTTACATCATAACAATTAATCAATAGCTAATATGAACGTTGGATACAGGTAACAATAGTGTATACTTCGTGCCTCTAGCGTATACGCTGCGATTGGCAAAAACATCACTTTGTCGGTCACATTCTTATTATGTTAGCTTAAGTATTAAAAAGTAAAAAGGGTGACAGTATATTGTCCTGCTTAAACAAATCAGAAAACCCTAAGCACTAACCACAGCACTCAACTTTTTAACAATTCGGTATGAGCAGCAATGAGGCTGGCCGATAAGATGGTACAAATGTAGCAGTAATCAAACATAAAAGTCTACGTCCATAACCCAGGTTTTTTTTGTTAGATCAAGTAAATGTAGGTGTCGTTAAACCCGCCACCACACGGCACAGGTTAAACGACACATTTATATATTTACGCGAACTAACCCAAAACAACCTGTATTTATGGATATTGGTTGCGAATGCCTCCGTGTTAAGTCAACGTATTACATGGACAGTGTCTTGCGGCAAATATTCAACTGTACATTTGGAGATTAGAAACTTTATAAAAAAGGGATAAGTCAAAGGGCGGATTTTGTTTGACTACGAGTACACAACACACTACAAGAGACACGCGTATGGCCATATACACGATGGACTCCTTGCCACATAGACAAGAGTGGGGCATTTAAAACGCCGAGAATTTGGGGCCCAGCGAGGCAACCAACCACACGCTCAAGATACTCCTCACACCAAAACAATGCCACCAAAAACACCCAAGCCGCATTTAGACATGAACAATAACATCGCCACGACCACTAACAAAATCAGCCGAAACCACCGTGAACAACAAGAAGAAGAAGAGGCGAAGACGTGCCTATTTTAAAGGCGGACAAATGTCGAGAGCAAAGCCACCGTGGCGAAGCCAGGAAAGGACCCGGCAAGGCAACTCGTTCAGCCACACAGCTCTTCTTTACACTGCCCTCCACCGTGCCGACTAATTATAACAGATGCGACTCGGAGTGTTAAAAAAAAAAACCTCGCTCACGCCACCGCCGCCGCCGCCGCGTAAATCCCTCGCACGCACAGACGACGGCAGCCTCGCCCGTGATGGCGGCTCCCTCTTCAGCCCCGCCCCTCCTCCCCCCTCTTCAGCCCCGCCCCTCGGCGTCACCCCCCCCCGCACCTCATCCCCACACCACGTGACGGTGCGGAGTGTCGTCACTCCCGTCCTCAACCCCGCCTCCCTGCGTAGCCTAGGGCAACGGCCAACGCGTCACGTGATACTAAGACCACGTGACGCGGCCGAGTGTAGACGCCCACAGCTGACTTGTTATTGTTAACATTATTACCATCACGTTGCTGTATTACAAAAAAAAAACCGAGCACCCGTAACCCCCACCACATGCTAAAACACTTGTATACGCTCCCGTCCGATACTGCCTTTTGCCTCTCCGCGACGCCCGACGTATGAAGGCGGCTATGCGCGCGCCTCGTTTGCACCGTCGCGAGTGTTTGCGCCTCCATGCCTGCTCGGGCAGCGTTGTCGCAGAAGCACGAAGACGGCAGAGTCTATGATAAAGGGCGCAAAGACCGCAGCTTCCTCCTTCCTGACTAAACGGTCCGCGATGTTAACTTTAAAATACGCAGGGAAGGCTACGTTTGCTCGAACTTAGAACGCGAACAATCGACGCACGGCGTCGTTAAACAACAAACTACGCGTCACTTTACAAGCGAATTGGTCAAGGATGCAAAACGGCAGTCGTCCACCCACCATAGAGACGGAGCCTCTCCCTACCCAAGATGGCCCCTCAATTTAAGATGTGGGGACACGTGACATCACCACCAATCGTCACCCGCCTTCCCCGACGCCTCACGACTATTGGCTGCAGCGCGAGCACGTGATCACTGTCGCGAGGATCCCCCTTGCCCACGCGCCGCTATTGGCCACGCGAGTGGCCAATGGGAGTCGCCGCAACGCGACCTGCTCAGGCAATGTGGACAATAGGGTTGGTCGAGGGGCGGAGGCTAGGGTGGGGGGGGGCGATGGGGTCGGTGGGGGGGAGCGGCGGGGGGGGGTCTAGAGACGGAGTTAGAGGCGGAGCTACGAACAGGTTGGGGCGTGTGGCCCAAAGAGGGACGAGGGGGGTGGGGCTGAATGGGGATGAGGTCGCGGTGGAGGGTTTGGCGAGGGTGGGGAGCTCAAGCGAGGCTTTGAGGGTTGAGAGGGGGGGGGGGATCCCGTGGGGGCGGGGGCATCTCGTGGGGGCGGGGGCTGAGAGGCTGTGGGCGGGGCTATTAGCGGGGGGCGGGGCTCGTGGGAGGGGGTGTAGCTGCCGGGAGATTCATCACAGCGGGAGGAAATTAATCGTGCTGCGCGTAATGCAGTGAAGTGCTCCGCGTCGCAATCCGGGGATTTCGCTCGCGTCTTCACGCCATGCTGCCTCCTAATGCGGACCGAAGGGAGGAGGAGACTGACGGCTGCGACGACAAAATGGCTCCTGTGCCGGGCAGACGCGTGACCCTAACCTGGCTCGGCATCCACATGGACGTTTCGTGAATTTCTGCGTGTGGTTCTCTCCGGTTCAACACCCCCAATGCTAACTCCATCACCACCGGCGCTGACCTCCCCCCCCCTCCACTCCTTCCAGCCAACACCAACTCACACCGGACCAGGGCACGTGTGTTGGGTCACAGCTGTCAGTGCGCCTGACAGCCTCTTGACAACAGCTACACCCTGTATACACAACAATGGCCATATTAGCACCAACACTGCGCACGGGAGCCCCTCGGATCCTACACCAATGGGCTCACACCACCACTCCTGTGGTTCCCCCCACACCCACTGTAAGAGTGCAGTGCGTAGTAACATTATCCCCACAGCACCACAACTGTCTCCTAACGTGGGAGAAATTAATTCCCTGAAGAGAATGGGAAACAATATTTCGTCTGACAGGTTTATTCCTTTGTAATTGTCCCAACAACATACTTGTTGAACAATAGACTTATTTTTAAATATTTCCATTCACGCCCATCGGCGAGTCAGTTACATCGCGTTGAAGCAAGCGTGCGAAAATATATTGAAAGATGTTTCTTGCAAAGAGATCAAAACCGATTGCTGATCACACATTTACAAGCGTAAGAAGAGAGCTAAAAACATGCTTTGGGGACCCATTTTTATATCATGACAAAACGCAATGTTGTAAACATGTGGCTACACATGCAGCAATTAACATGCATTGCAGTGTCAGATTTCCGGGGTAGTTAATGTGCCAGAGTAGTGAACAGAACGTTCTGCCTTGTCCACTCCCCACCGATAGCCATGGCACTCTTACATCCGCGCGTGTAAATCGTGCCAAAAATGATTTACCCACGTTTGTTCTGCATGTCATTGCAGTGGTAGAATTAAAATAACGCATTCCACTGGCGGCCAAATAAACGCGAATACAGAAACATTTGCTATTTATGATCTACGGTAGTGTAACTATCAATAACACTACTTTAGCCACTATTTTTAAAGCTGTGTAATAATAACCCAGCGCTATTTTTTTGGGACAAAAATATATTTCAAGGCTACCACCCTTGTGAAATGTCGCGTGTTTTCAAGTACAACAAAATAACTGAAATACAAATGGCAATGCCATAAAAAAGAATGACCATGTCAACTGTAAATCCAAACATTTCACATCAAAAACTTGTTTGATAAAATATAATGGAGCGCTGGAAGCACTCGGCGGTGTTTGAATCGTACAAAGTGAGCTGCATGGAACAATACAACCGGAGAGAAACATGACCATACCATCATCACCGGCCGTGACAAGAACCCCCTTCATCGTGTTATTCCGACCCGCAGTTTAACCCTCACCCTGACCAGGGCTCAACCCAAGCACCCCCAATCACCACCTCCACCACCAGCAAGCAGACACAACAAGCGCCCTCCAACGCAGCAAAATTAGCGTTCGTTTGTTTGAAGGTGTTAGTTACACGCTACGAGACAGCATGATTATACAGTGAGATTCTCAGGTCAGGATGAAGGTCAACAACCGTTTACATTAAATAAATAAGCCAAGTAAACACTGCGAGTGGCTAGCGACTTGCCGATGGTCGCTTGTTGTGCAAGCCCTTATCCGCCCTCCTCAACATGAGTATTAATAAAGGCTCACTGCCCCGACGTGTTTTTTTGTTGTTGTACAGTATTGCAATGATTTGCTTCTTCCCACCACACCCCTGGGCCCCCATCGCCATCAACACAACACGCCTGCGACATCTCTCCTTCAGTGACGGATCCAGGGCGGTGGAGGGGGGATTGCTCCCCTTCCCTCCCTCTACCCCACCTTTTTGAGACCCGAAAATTTGTATTTTCAGATTTAGCAGAGAAAATACATGTTACGTTTCATGCTTTTTCTCAACGTAGGGACATATTTACAAGCTTGAAATCTCGAGACTGCTCGATCCCTTTGGGAAGTCTCTATATCCGCTTATCTCACCCCGTCATCAACTACATCAGCGTGTTATCACTGCTCTAAGTGTAGTTTCATGTGTATGTATGAACGTATACGTGCATGTGCACTGTTCACGCCTTTCAATGCTTACAAATGTCTATACCTGTTCGCGTTGTGCCTTTTCATCATTATTAGCTATCATGTTCACATTGCTGAAGAGCTTTGAAAGTCATCGCCACCTCTAACATCTTCTCTCTGTGGTGGATGTACTCTTTGGCTGCCATCCCGTGGTTAGTCCTGACCAACGTATCTCGCCATAGCCCACTTAACAGTCAATATCAGGTATTTAACTTGCGTATGTTCTATAATTAATGCATTTGAATTAATGTCTCAGTGTAATTCAAAGCATGCACCTCTCCATACTTTTGTTTGGTATTCTTAAAATATATACATATTGTCTTGGTTTGTAAGAGCTTCCATGACTGCTTTCAATTTCCACTTGAGTGGATGGATTTACAAAGCCTACAAAGGTTATGTTAAATGATAGAAAATTATATGCAGATCTCTAAGGCAAAATAATATCCCATGAATGATTCATTCCTCAGATGAAGTGGAGATATTACAGATGTCACATTTGAAGAAGTAAACTGCTCTTCACATTCTGAAAAAGGCAAAGCCCCGGGACCAGATCATATAACTGTGGACATCATCAAAGAAGCAGGAACAGATGTTGAAACACAATTATTACATCTATTCACGAAATGTTTGCAAAGAAATCAAATGCCTCATTATGTTCATGTGTAAAGGGACATTGTCAAGTGTTGTGTGCTTTTTCGATCATTAGATCAGCACAGTATAGAGGTTAATAAACTGTGTCAGGCAATATCTCTGCCCTTTCTTCACTCAGAAGGACCATTACCTGAAACGTTTGCATATTGTTTAAGGCAGTACGTTATACGGCAAATACGTCTTAATTACAAATGTGTTGGGCCTTGAGTTATTTGTGGCAACGCAGTCTGATTTTTGTTTATGTTTATGCATGCACATCTCCAGTTCTGTTTCACAGATAAATACCGTAATGTCCCTTAACGTATGGCGATGCATGATTGTACAATGTGTGTGCCTGAAAACCAATGCATGTATGTCTGTGCGTGCGTTAGACTAGGGTCTCCTTGAAAACGAGGCTTCCTATAAACTAAACTATTATTGTACAAGGTAAGGCCCACTGAGCTATATAGCTCTTTTTCAAAAGCGACCTGGCCACAAATGCTAGCTCAACGAAGTGGCTCATGTGAAAATGTATCGCAAGCCAAATATTCTAAACGCATGTTTATAAATGTGGAGGGAAAAACTCGTGGACCCGGAGAAAAATCCACGTGACCACAGGGAGAACATGCAAACTCCAAATATACAGGCACCAGGATCGGGATCGAACCCACGTACATCCTGCATACCAGGCGAGGTAGTTAACATCTCGCCACATCTCTCAATAGGTTCTCGTATAAATACAATAAGTATGATTTGCAGCCAATTTTCAAACCACCGCTGGATGAAGGCATCGTGAGGTTGATTCCCATTTTTCAGTACATTTGTCAGTGAGGGTTGTGCAGTGGTGTGGGAGGGGGGGGGCAGTACTGGTTCAGATATCACTCTCGAATAACGTTAGCTATTACCGGGAATGGAATTCAGGTAACTTTTTTACAAAGCATCTTACTTGGTTGTAGTTCAATAATTAATTAAATGTATCTACATGCGTGCCTGTATACGTGTCTGTATGTATCTGCCTTTACATTGTATGCACGATAGTGTAATGGTGTGTTTGCACATGTGTGACCGTGTAAATGTGTGGGACTATGTGACTGTGTGCCTCCACATGTATCTGCTTATGTATCTACACATGCGTGTGACTGTAAGACAGTGATTTTGTGTGTGCCTGTGTAACTAGAACTTTTTATGCCCCTGTAACGTTGTAGTTTGTGATATTATTTACGTACGTGTCTGCTTGTGTGCTTTCACATGTATGTTGACTATGAGACCATCTATGATTGTGCGTATCCCTGCATGACCGTGTCATTGTTTGTGGCCCAATTATATGACCGATTGTTCGTGTGCCTGTACACGTGTTCTGCTTGTGTACCTTGCACATGCGTGTGGCTGCGAGACTGTCTCTTTTTGTATCCGTGTGACTGTAATTGCGTGCCTTGCACAATCCATCCGCCTGTGTGCCCGGCAACACGAAGTGTGACCGGAGACTTGTGACCGTCCTCGTGTCCCTACGTAATTATTGCGTGTGCCTTGCACGTGGCCATATCGACCTGCCTGCCCGCGCCCTGCACATGTTGTGTGTGACTGTGAGACTGACTCGTGTGTGTGTGTATGTGTGTATGAACGCTGTGCGTTACGCCTGACGGTGTGAAGAACCGAGAGTGACCGCTGGCCAGACGAGTGCACGAGGACCGACCAAAGAGCCCCGTGGCGGCGGCTTCACGGTGACGTGCGCGTGCCGATTGTCGCGCGTTCATCGCGGCGCTCGCTAAGTGCCGCTTGCTGCTCGTCGCCGGTGGTGGGTGGTTATTGTGGTGGGTGGTTGTTGTGGTGGGTGGTTGTTGTGGTTGTTGTTGTGGCGGTGGTGGTGATGATGATGAGACGAGCGCCCACGACTTCCGAGAGCCACAATGTTGCTGGCGTTGTGCTCGGCGCGTGACGTCACCGACTGACCGACGAACCTCGCCGCACGCGCTCCGGACTCCAGCAACAACAACAACAAAAGAGAACTCCGAATTATCGAAATCTCTCCCACCGGCAAGCTCGGAGCCACGGGACATACTCCCTCGCACGCGTATTTATTTAAACAACGACGACGACAAAACCTCCATCTCCATCCCACACACACACACAACCTTAACCGGCACAAAGTCCCGAACCGTCGCGGGTTTGACTCGCTGCGTCCAGGAAGAACCGGGCCCCCCCCCGTACCCCCCTGCACCCACCCCCCCTGTACCCCCCCTGCACCCCCCCCCGTACCCCCCCCCCCAGGTAAGTTCGCTCGCTCGCTTACGCGGTCGGGAGGGAAGCAGCCCCGACCCCCCCCGCCCGCCCCTGTCCACCCGCCCGCCCGTCCTGTCTGGACGGCGTCATTGTTCGCCGCGGCCGGGGTTCGTCCACTTTGTTCCCTCCCGTGTCATGTCCCCTCGCCCTCCTCGGCGCGCTCCTCGTCCTCCTCGTCGCTGCTCGCTCTGCCCGCCTGTCAGTAGCCCCCGGCGGCTCGGCGTCTCGGGGCCCCGTCTTCGGAGGGTGTGTGTCGCTCTGCCGCGTCCCCTTCGGTGAACACCTCCCCCGTCCCTACCCAGCCGCCACCCCTCACCGCTGCCCCCCCCCACTACAACTCCCCATTTGTCCAGCGTCTTCTTCCCGGCCCGTGCTGCTGCGGAACCACGGGCCCCCCCTCCTCCTCCTCCCCCACCGTTCGTGTTGATCCCGTGTGGATGCGCGCTGCGTTGTACCTCTCCTACCGGTGTATGTATCTTTATCTATCTATCTGTCCACGTCGGTGTGTATTAATGGGTGTGTAATTGCGTACGTTACTGATGAGCGTGCAGTTATATGCGTGCCGCGTGTTAAGCTACAGTATAGTATGAATGGACTCTGTGTGTGTACCCTGTAAGTGGCGTGCCGCGCTCTCCCGAGTTGTTGCGATGTTACATTACGCAACTACGGCGTGTACACCACGGCAAGTAACTGCAGTCTATACGTACTGTAGCGCGCATGTATGTGCCCAGTGGTGAGACTGCGTGCTATGTGTGTAGCCTTCTCGGCGTTTGTGGCGTGGCGGTGGTGGGGGACGTCCTCAGTGCGCGTGTCGCCTTCGTCTTTGCCACCGCTCTCCTTCGCGATGTCCCTTTACCCTTAAAACAACGAGCACCACAACAACAACAACGAGCACCACGACAACAACAACAACGAGCACCACAACAACCGGCAACGAGCACCCCGACCACCAACCCGGCTCGTCAGGCGGGACACGGGAATCGAGAGGTAAGAGTCGCCCGTACGCTGTGGTTTTTTTGTTGTTGTTGTTGTACCACTACGACTATTGCCCGTCTCCTTGAGGAGGCTCGCCGACCCCTGTCCATTGTCGTTTAGCAACTAAGAGAACGCGGCGGCGTTGGCCGTGGTGGACACGGTTGCGCCAAGACACCCAGCGCGTGTCGTGTGTGTGATCCGCGTCATGTGTGTGTGTGATGCGCGTCATGTGTGTGTGTGATGCGCGTCATGTGTGTGTGTGATGCGCGTCATGTGTGTGATCCGCGTCATGTGTGTGTGTGATCCGCTTCATGTGTGTGATCCGCGTCATGTGTGTGATCCGCGTCGTGTGTGATCCGCGTCGTGTGTGATCCGCGTCGTGTGTGATCCGCGTCATGTGTGATCCGCGTCATGTGTGTGATCCGCTTCATGTGTGTGATCCGCGTCATGTGTGTGATCCGCGTCATGTGTGATCCGCGTCATGTGTGATCCGCGTCATGTGTGTGTGATCCGCGTCATGTGTGTGTGTGATCCGCGTCATGTGTGTGATGGTTCTGGTGTTAGTGGGGGGGGGGTACGCAAATGGTGTTTCGTGTGCGTGCGTGTGTCGTGTAGTCGAGTGATTTGTCGACAGCTTCAAGAAGTGTACTTTTGATAGTTAATAAAATCGGCACCGAGATAATAAGGGAGGTGGTGTGTGTGGTGTGTGTGTGGTGAGCCCCCCCCCCTTTAAACGCACGTGGAGCTCGACCGTGGGGGGCTTTAAACACGCGCGGTTTGGCTAGAGGAGGAGGAGGGGGGGGCGCTTTGCTCTGCGTCGGACAAAAACGACGGCAGAGAGCGGTGGCGCGGCCGCTCGCGTGCTGTTTGTCGTCGGATGCCATGTTTTATATCCCTCGTCACTTGTGCGTCCTGAATGATGTCTCCCGACTAACCGTCAACACCACAATCATCATCATCGCCGCCGCCGCGACTACAGTACTACTAACCACTTACAATCATCACCCTCCCCCACCGAGTGTCACCCCCAGTCGCTCTCCACCTCCTCCTCCACCGTCTTACTCCCCACCTCCTTCACGCCGCTCTTCTGCGACTTGAGTCCGCTGTTTTGTCGCCTTCATCGTGGTGTGGTGGGGCTTGCCCGCTCGTTGTTTGAGTGTTTACCGTGCCCTGCTGTATTGTTTTCCGGTACGTATCGCAGCGCGTTTGTGCTTATTACGTGCGTATTGTTTGCCTTTGTGTTGCGAGCGATTGTTAATAAATTAATACGTTTACGTAGACTATTATGACATGTCAGCAGTACGCTGTGGCTCTGCGCGTATATGACTGTGCATGTTTAATATACTGTACTGGATATAGAAGTGTCAACTGTCCCAGCAGATGCAGGGTAAGACGATAAATCTCAGGTATTAGTGGCCCAACAGATGCTGATTGATAATACAATCTTATGTGGACTCCTGATCAGAGTCTGACCCAACCGCACATCAATTTGGGGGTGAAACTTATTTGGCTTCACCGTAAAATCTTCATGATTAAAGAAATCAGGAGGACATTTGAGTAGACCCCCTCCCCCCTCCACTTTCCTTCTCAATGTCTGCATTAAAGTATTTGAAAATAAATCATAATGTTCAGGACGGATTAAGCCCAGCGTCAACAGGAGCATAGAAGTCGTATCAAACCGGTACACACATCAACGATAAGAGGTTCCCATTTTCTCACACTAAGTTTGCATATGCTAATCGTGGGAAGACGGAACTGAGAGGGAAAGTACAGTCATTAGGGTGGACGCTATATGGTTTTATGCTGGCATGGTCGTGCCAGAGTACTTCATTCATATCCATCGTCTTGCGAGAGCATTAGTACTTGAAACTTGTGATCCATCATCTCCCCTGAGACATTAGTTCCCAAGGCTGTTCTTATTAATCATCTGTTGGAAAAGCAGTACTTAAGGGCTGTCCTTACCCATTTGCTGGAACAGAAGTACTGGGAGTTGTTCGTATGTCACTTGATGAAATATTCGTGCTTGAGACAGATTTTTACCCAATACCTGCTGGAACAGTAGTACCTGAGGCTGTTTGTATCAATGCTCTGTTAGATCAACGGTACTTGAGACTTCTTACGTATCATTTTCTGAGACTGACTGTAGTGATACTTGAGACTTGTAATTGCCATCAGTTGGAACAGAGTACTTGAACATGGTTGCCCACATTCGGTTGTGCAAGTAGTATCCGAGACTGCGGATGTATGTGATGACAGTCGTATCATGATTCTAGCACACCGTGGGTATGTCAGTGTCTTTGTGTGTGACTGTATTCTGTGTGTCATTGTGAGAGTGAACATGTGTGAGTTGAGAGTGTGTCTGTGTCTAAACGTCCCAGACTGCGTGTGAGTGTGTCTGTGTTGATGCGCCGTGCCGGCCTTCATATGTACTGCATACCTAACAGCACCTTGCCCCAAGTCTGTTGAGACTGTGTGGGGGATCTTTGTCTTTTGTGTGGCATTATCTGTATGTGAGAGTGAGGGAATGAGTGTCTTGCGTTAGTGTAGTGTGTTTGCGATAGTGTGTCACTGAGAGTGTGTCACTGCGAGAGTGCACACACACCCTAATAACGAGCACGTGGTGAGCGGTAGTGTAGCGGTTAACGCGCTACGACACAAACCCGGCCACCCGAGTTCGATTCCCGCTCACGGCGAACACCAGTGACGATTATCTGAACCGGCTCGCCCCTAGATCGACTCAGCCTCAAATGAGTACCTGGTTCGGTGTGTAAACAAATGCGGCCGGGCGCGGTGCTGGCCACCCACCCCCTCGTGCGCCGTCCTTCATAGGAGCTCGTTAACACCACTTAGCCCCCAACAGTCTGTTAAGGTGACACGCGGGATCTTTGTCTTTGATAGTGCGGAGTGAGTGAGTGCTTTTGAGTGTGTGTCGAACATGTTTGAGGTTTGGCTGGGACGTGATGATGAGAGAGTAGCTCGCAGGGCAGGCGGACAAGGCAGTGTGAGTGCCGGCGTGGCTGCCCGACCCACCATCTACCCCCCCCACCCCGCCGCATTACTCCTCCTTTGTGTCGCTCGCTCGCTCCCCGAGCACCGCGCCGTGCGTGGTGGTGGTGGTGGCCTCATCCCTAGAAAACAACGCGCCCCCTTTCGCCATCTTGGCAAGTTGTGTGCGTTTTTTTGTTTTGTTGCGAAGCCCTCGCCTACTTCTTTTGTTTTCCCCCGGCAGCTCCGGGGTCCGTGCCCACTGAGAAAGGAAATTCTTCTCTCCCTTCTTCTTGCGCGCCGCGAAAACTTAAAAGGGAGCTGATGGGGGTGGGGGGCTGACGTCAACCCGCAGAGGGGAACCCGTGGCTCGGCTTCTTGGCGTCCCTCTCCGCTTTGGCGGGGTGGCCACGCAGGAGGCCACGGGGATCCCATTCATTGGCACCGGCCCCGGCTTGACGGACACGGCTGCGAGGGGCCGCCGAGGGGGGCCCTCCGAGTTGTGATCAATTCTCGTTAAGATATGAAAGGTCGCGAGCGGACAGCGAGCGCGTCGCCTCGTTAGCCCTGGGGATCCGCACTGTGGCCGGGAGGCGCGGTCCGGGCAGCATGCAGCTGCCAGCTGACTCCGTGCCCCCTTTCCCAGCCTCTCAGCCCCCTTTCACTCTCTCCCAACCCCCTTTTTTTCTGCCCTCCTACTTCTCTGCCTCCCCACTCCCCTTGCTGAATCCCTGTCCGTTCCTCTCTACTACCATCTCGCATCTTTCTGCATTCCTGGCATCCCTGCTTCCCTCCCTCCTTCCTTCCTCTATCCCTGATTATCTACCCGCCTTCCTGCTTATCTCACTGTTAACCTCCTTGGCTCCCTACTCTTCTTTTCTCTGCCTCCTCCTTTCCATCATCTCCCTGCATCCTTGGTCCACTCTCCACCTCTCTCCCGGTCTCCCTTCTTCTCTCCCTCCCCTTTCCCTCCGAATCCATTCCTCTCTGTCCCTTTGCCTCTTATACCCCCTGATTCTCTCCCCACCTCAAGTTGTCCCAAGCCTTGAGCTCGCAAGCGGCCACCACCCGCCCCCTCCCCTCTCTCTCTCCTTACAATTGGGCACCACCCTTAATTTGTTTGCGATTCTTTGATGAACATCTTTATCTTTCTCTTCGACAATGTTTGTCTAAGCATCGCTGTCAACCATTCAACGGACAAGGTGCAGAGTGTGTTGGTGGTTTACCCAAGCGTGGCTTGCCATTGTGTCGGCCAGTGGCACACTGTTATGACGTGTTCATGTCTGCGTTGTATATGTACTCAGTATAATTAGTATAACGTATGTGACAATGTGTGCGTATATCTGCTGCTACAGTCGTTTAATTGTACAGATCAAATAGTATCCGGTATATAGTGGAACTGACATCCTGTAATAAATACATCCGTTAAAATTAATACTAGTTTGGAGCTCTTTGTCAATCCACTGCTGGGTGAAAAAGACCTGCCCCACGCTGTGTTGGTTCATAGAGGTTGATTGAATCCTGGGTACTTCACCAAGATGATTGTTAGCGTGGGCTAAAGTGCGGTGTAAGGCGAACACCCATTTAGATACTCCTAATTGTGAGCCACTGCCGGGAATCAAACTCAGGTTCCCAGGTACAGAGCGCAAACTATTGCTTACCATTACACCCAAAAAATCATTGTATTGCATTCTACTAAATACAAAGCATAGTGGGCATTTAAACAGTCATAGGTATATACACTACGGATACACGTAGACAGTAAATAACATTTTATACTGAACCACTACAATAGTGTTGCTTCTATATTATATCATGTTTATACAAAACAAACTTACAAACAATGTCATTTTGGTTAAACAGGCAAAATAAGGGTACATTAAGCAAACATCAGCAATGTATTTGGCCTCATTGAGAGAAGGGCAATGAAGTGCTGCACACAAAGTAATGTATGCAGCATATTAATTACGATTGCACTAACTAGTGTTTGTGGAAAGCTCACATCTGATTTAATTGCCGTATAACTAATTAACCCAGCTTAGCAAGAAAACAGGCATGATTATGTTTATTAATGTCACTTTAATACACACCCAGTCTTATTAAGGATGGATGGGAAGCTACGACTGGCTTTATTTTGGTGAATCTGATTGCAGCACTCCTTACCGTTCTAGGATTGTGCCACATTTCACATTAAAAATTGGCATGCATTTCACACATTTTCCAAGTCATTGTTGTTTAGTTGCGCTCGTGAAAATAGTGTGATGACTACAAGTGGGACATTAGTTCAAGGGGGCCATAGTGATGATAGGTATTCACACAATTTATAGACTTTATAATCTCACTACAGCTTCGTTAAATACAATGTTGTCAGTGGAGAGCAACTGTTTATTACGTATCCTTAATTTGTTTAGATATATCACAGACTGTAATGAGTATTAGATAAATACTAACGTGGAGTGTTAGTCTTCCACATTGATATTTATTTGCTTCATTGCTCATGATTTCTAAATGCCTATATTTATCCATGAACGCAAACTACTGTATCGTTGTATCACTATAACTGCAATATATTTTCATCATGTCAATGTACAACGGTGTCTTGTTTACATTAACTTGCCGAGTCTATAAGATTTAGTTCCCCAAATTGTTCACAAAATCCATTGGTCTTTGTTTTTAGATTGTTTTTCCTCTGTTTAACGATCCAATACACCATACAGTGTTTAGGTAATTTGCTTTTTAAAAAAAAAAAACCTACATCCATCTTCAGCACATCTCAGTTTTATTTTAAATAGGTATAAATGCCATAATTGTATGATTTGAGTCGCCACACTCAAGAAGATAGACCCTGGAGTGTGCAACAACCGTGGTAAATGCACTGCATTCATACATTAGAGCCCGTGTATGCTAAATTAAGGGGCCCCTTTAATGTAAGGAAGATAATTGAAGGAAGTGATGGTTCAGCTTTTAGTTGTGTCATGTCAGTCGTGGGCTGCTTGGAAGCTGGAGTGTACATGGGGAAAAAAACCCCGGTGGGTATTTGGTTTGAAGTGACTGACTTCTATTCTCTCTCTCTTTTCTCTCTCCACCTGATGAAGACTGCTTGCGTTGCGATCGAAACGTCGTTGGTTTTTTTTGCTTTTCATTTTGCTTTTTGTTTTCTATCGACCTCACTTTACCGAAAGAACCAAGAATAAGACCAACTTCTACTTGCATTTTGTCCATAGCTCGAGCATTCCCTTTGTCTCAGCATTGATTTGGCTGGGTAATGCTTAATACACAGCCACTTCTGAGCCCCCCCCCCCCCCCAGCTGTTTGACAAATGCACAATATGCCGGCAAAGTGGAAACACGCAACTATTATTTCCCTTTTAACCCATCTGCAACACAAGGAAATGTGGAGTTGTGTAAAACAAAAAAAAGGGGGGGGGGCCCTTGCGGGGATAGACGTACTCAATGCGAACCGAGGGGCTGTCCCTGTCACGGGAGGCGCATAGAATGCACGGGAAAAAATGGAATAAAATCCCCTTGATGCTGTCCGTAACCATGGTGACAGATGGTCGTCTCGGCGCATCTGTCCTTGACACTGTCATGGCTTTTTGAATTCCCTTGCCGAGCCGGTGTCACGTAATTAGTCGGAACGCCATTAATGCTGAAAGACAAAGCGCAGCACCAAAAATGCCGGAGAGAAAGGTGCACGGGAAACACGGGGGACTCCCTCCGAAAGGTATTTTGTTCTATTTTGCAACCGTAGCAAATATTAAGGTGGTATTATGAAACGCGAAGTGTGACAACTTAACGAAAGGTGTGTGTGTGTGTGTTTTTTTTGGAACAATGGGAGAAATATAAATTACCGTGGCTTTTAAAAGCTGCGTGGATGATTCAGCGACTCGCCTGCGTGCTGCTGCTGCTGCGTGCGAGATATTTATATCGTCATACTTTTAGTGGATTACATATTTATTCAACTTATACGATTTTCTTTGAATAATATGTTTAAATGTCATTATAATATACAGGACCTATAGTATTACTGTTATGACAATATTAAAGCAGAATTCTAGTTTTAATCAAAAGACAACGTGTTTATTACAATAACAGACTTATTATTGTGCCTGTATATTACAGTAATTAGATGTGATTAAGTGATATCTATTTTAAAGTAGTATACTCTATCGTATTGTGTTTATTCAAATTCTAAATACAATATAATGTATCATAGATACATATGGACAAACGCGTATCCAAGCTAGCTGTAGACTGGTTTCATGTTTACATTGTTTGATAGTTCACCTCGCACACGGTATAATAGATAAAACATATATTTATTACTTCTTATGAGCAGGCATACGTTGAAAATGTGCCTCATTGTATATTGAATAATGTGTTAGCAATGATGGTAACAGTATCTTCAAATGAGACCAGGCCAGTCTTCTCACCACACTGCTGACACATGAACTGCTTTAACTTTACATTGTGAACAATAGACCAGTATGGTGACTCCTTTTTATTGGGTGATGCTCAAATGTTACATATTTTTTACGTACTCTACTAAATTCTTTATTCAATGAATGCATGACGCCACATACAGTGAGAAAGATGTGTATGCTGCACGGAACTTAATGTGACAATCAAGTTAAGTTTATATTAATATCGAAAGTTGTTTTTATTTTACATACGGTCTTGTTTGTGTTTCAATGTTCCACAGCAAATGTAATATATCCTTCAATTTAAACAACGGTCAGTGAATCCCTTTGCCTGTTTATAAATATACAAATCTAGAAGCAGTGATCACAGTTCCGTGTATTTCATGGAATGCGAATACTGAAGAAGATTGCACCTCTTTATTTGTCTGCAGTAACAGGGCAGAATGTAGGTAGCGTTAACAGGTTCAAACGCGTGGGTTTTCACTCGCACTAGTTAGAAGAGAAAATTATCGTTATGAAAAAAGCTTTTAAATTCACGTGAATTTATTACAGTGTACAGTACTTAATAATGTTCTCGTTGGGAAATGTGGAAATATTCACAGTCAAATATGATACATTCATTTCAGCAATACACGAAGCTAAATTATTTTTAAACATTCCTATTAAATGTAATCGCCTACTGTGTTCAGAAATCTACTTTTGCAAAAGTTGAACGCTTTTCGAACTCTAGAATGCAAAAGAGTGGTTATTCTTTCACACACACAAAAAAACGCATTTATAGAAAATCCTTGATGGCGTTTGCACACACAGCTAAGTGGTGTGTGTACCCTGGCTTTTCCCGATAAATCACTGCTCAGCAGCAGCAGCGTGGAAGAGGCCAGGATGATGCGCAAAGGGTGGGTGCTCGATCTGCCGTGACGCCATGTCCGCATAGCGTAATATATGGCTTTGATGGGACACCCTTTGGTAACATTGGGGATGAGGTTTGGGAGGGTAGATGGGAGGTGGAAAAGGGGGCCTTTAGTCGCTGACTGATTAAGATCTCCGTCCTGATGGCCATCTGTCCTGCCTCTGCGGGGTGGCCAGTGTACAGCACGTTTGTGGCACCCGTGGATCAAGTCGAGCAGATGCGGAGGCCAGCGTGAGATACGTTGAAGGGGATCTGAATACCTTGGCTTGTCTGCATATATTAACATATTTGGTTGCGTTCGTGTGTAGTTGTGCACACGTTTGTGCCACATCTACGATTGTCACATTAACTTATAACAAATTTGGTGACTGAAAATGCAGCGAGCACTGTGAGCATGGAAATGATTTGCACCCCTCGCGATAAGACACATTCTTGCAATTCGGGGCCGTGGGATTCAATTCACGAATTGTTTCTTTTTCTTTTGCCATTCGGGGCGAATATAGGCCCTCTGGTAGCTGCAGAATCCACGTGAACCAATTACACACATGTATAAAACCTAAAAAAAACACAAGTTCTTACACGCACGACTCACTGCACTTATTGTGGATCATGACAATTTTGATTTAAAGCTTTCGTGACTGCAGGGATTCATATTCTTGGTTCTTTCGGTAAAGTCACGTAGAAGGGAAGCAATTTTATTGTTTTATATTTTTATTATTTTATTGTTTCCCTTCTACATGACTTCACCGAAAGAACCAAGAATATGGATCATGACAATGTTTTAATCGTTCAACAGACACATCATTACATGCTGAAGTCGTGAAAACCTCCAACATGCCCTCCTAATAATAGTTTCCCCACACCGACTGTCGGAAGACCTTGTTGTTATCCACGTTTACTTCAATTATAGAACTTCAAACATGATGCGTGCAGTACAGTGTTGTTATGACTGACCGAGCTGGGCGTGGTGTTATGTTTCCTCCCTTGGCCTGGTTACTGGATGGGTTGTTTGAGCAGAATGAGGATTTGATACAATGAAAGGTGATTACACCACTGCCTTTACTGGCAGTTAATGAACTTGTAACGGGTGACGTGTTCGGGCCTGCAGCTATCACCCATGGCAAGAACCCCTAACCAACACCCCAGTCACGGCAATTGCTGGTTTATATCTTAATTGGCTGGGGATTCTGGCCTGCCATGAGGGAGACGTTTTGGCCTGTGGGCTAGTTCACGGCTTTGTGGCTTAAGGAGCCATTGGAAAAAAAACAATTTGCTTGGACTTTCATACTGCTAATCAAATGCCGAATAACAAATTATACCCTTGTAGGGAGGGTTTGTGTGTCATTGTTTTGCTTTATGACCTGCCTTTATGTGGGTCCCTTGAAACCAAAGCGAAAGCTCTTTGGAGTATGTGCATAATGATTGCACAGATTTATTTGAAATGCATGAATGTACTAGTGGTGATATTAATTGTATTTATGCCTTGCGTTTGTGCAGTTCACAATTCTTGTCACTATACTCCATGTAAAAAAATGTGGCCATTAACACATTTTGCTTGAGGTTGTGCGATTCGGGATAAAAAAATACGATTTGTGTTGCCTTTGGTAAAACAAGGTTTCTGTTGTGAGTTGTGGATGACAGTGATGAATTTATCTCCTCGTTACGGTTTATTTTATCGGCATTTTCTCAGGCCCTTCCCATGTGGTATTGTGGTCTGCTGGAGGGAAGGAATCAGACTGCTGCTGCCAGGCTCATAGGATAGGGTACTTGAAGTATCGAGGTATATAACTTAGGGGTTTAACAATGCATCATTTCGTGTATGTAAGCACTGGATTTGTTGTATGTCAGCATGGGTTATAATGATATGTAATATGTAATTTATCCAAGTGACCCTTGCAGCTGCTATAGATGCTACTATTCACCGTGTTAAAATAATAATCACTTCTTGAATCAAATCGCAACCCTGAACCATGACAGTTCATTGAATTGCGAATGGAGCGAATCGCTACAGGCAGCTGCGAGCAGTGTTGATGTGAGCATGGCGAGTCACTTGCCTTAGGAGCGCACATTGAAAATAAGCATTTTAGTTTTCCTTCATGCCCTATATGCTGTTGTTTTTTGAAGGTAATCTGGGAAATATATTGAGTTCTTGGTTTAATGCAATGCAGTAGTAGGAGACAGACTATGTAAGTACATTGGTTACCATAGAAAGCAAAGATTAGAGTGTGTGTTTAGGTGGAGATGACATCACATTTTTTTTCAAATTGTAGAAATGACAAAAGTCAATGCTTGTCTAGTATTGCCAAGTATAGCAGCTTTGGTAGCCTCACGATACAGCCGATGTTTGAATTGGTGTCATATCAGCATGAACTGTGTGCATTAGAAATTCATTTAATGATGTCAGGAAAAATGTAACGTGCGGAGGAAAAGCTTTACTTTAAACGCAATTGTCAGTTTTGACAACTTGCCCCTTCAGCAATGACGTATGCTTTGAAGGGAAACTGTGGAAAATGTTCCCCTTTATTCTGTAAATATATTGGAGGTTAGTTTCATCTAATTGCCAGTATCATTAGAAATAAGCCCCGTCCCAGAATGTCCATTCATCTAAAATTGTGACTTAAGTGATTGCTGCAAACCAAGTACCACTGTCAGTAAAAGCTCTTTTAAAAAAAAAATTGCAGCGCTACGGTTGAATCATTGTGCGAGTTGACATCATTCTCTTGTCTAGCCATCATAATTAAATATAGGTTGGGACGCCGTGACATCGTGATAACATGGGAAAATTTAGTCATAAAATAGGCAAGCTGTGAGTAGGAATTTTGACTCTGCTGTCCATTTTGGTTTTTGTGGTACCCGAGTGGTATGTGACATTGAACTTTTCTTGTTGGGCAACGTTGTCTGGCAGTTGAGACTTGTACAGTTGGTTTCATTTTTTTGCACGAGCGTACTCGTCTTGATAAATATTACGCAAACGAGTTAAACCAGATAATGAATGCAGATATTTTGCTTCTCAGTGCCCTTTTTGACCGACAGATTTACGTAGCAAAAACATTAATATTCAGTGGCACGCCCACACTTCCTACCGTTGAGTTTGTTTATTTGCAATGGTTTATAGAAACTATGTAATACTTTTATTTGAGTTCAGTTACATTCACCTAGTGCTGTAAATTCAATATGAAGAAAATGTTAACCTTAGACTTTAATGCATCCATAATTAAATTGCATCTTTCACACATATGTCCGCACATTATTTTTGTATTACTAAATATTGTATTGTGTATTTTACGCATTAGTAATAAACACAACAGAACTATATTTGTAATGTACACACTAAAGTGTAAAACACGAGTTATCGATGTTATAGTGTATATATATTCCTGTATTTCATAAGTTACAACGATGTAAATATTTATATCAGCTTTCACATTGTCATTAACAATATCCATCGATATAAGAATGAACTATTTTCTTTTTTGACAGTTTTCTGGTGTTTCGTATTTCTTAAATTTTCACTATACCCTTTTTCGAAAGACAAACAGATGCGATTTTATAGTGCTATGGCACACATATTTAACGTTATTTTCAGCTTCTGGTTCTTAGTGGCCTGTAATTTGTTTTCCCTGAAGTTACTTTATTGCACAGGCCAGCTACAAATCAATGTCTTTGAACACATATGAAAAGGTAACAAAAAAACGTTATATGCCCAGTGTCCTGCATTGTTAAGTGTTGCTCAAAATTCAATATGCCTTCTTTCCAACCACCCAAAAACTTCGTTGTTTAACATGAGGCGCTTGCAGAGAGTGTGTCATTAATTTAATGAAAAAAAAGCACGGCAATATTTTCAAAGAAAAAAAAGACTTCTCAATAACAGTACATTACATTACTTACAGAGAAGATATTTGGTAACCAGCACAGTATGAAACCTGATTTTAAATGTCTAGTTATATTCTAATATAAAGTGTAGTTAAATATATAAATATATTACATTAAAAATACTTGATTGAAGGCGTCAACTTATTAAAATGTAAAAAAAACAATAGGCTCACATTTGAGGTGTATTTTACGTACTGAAAATGCCCTTACGATCCCAAATTGTTGTAAAGCAGTTTCAGAGAAAATTCACATCATAGCACAACAAAGAGAGACAACCACTTTCAAATGGGTGGAAATTCTTGTTGAGACATAACTTCAAAGAAGCTATGGCTTACGGTATTTTCCAGGTAGTGCTGTATAATGCTGGCTCACATGCCACACGTTTCATGCTCTCTGCCACACTGTTCCATGAGCGGACAACAGAGGCCTGGATTATTTTCGCATACCCACATTTTAGATGGCCACCATTGATGTTGCAGAAACTTCTCTGAAGTACAAATGACAACCAAAACAAGCGCTGTCCATTAAACTTCCAGTTCGGGTCTCTAGGCTGTGGGACTAGCAAGTGATGTTAGAACCCGTTTAATGGCCCAAGCAGGCTAAGCTGTTGATAACATGCCTATCCACCACTTGCCTCGTCGACCTCCAGCAAAAGTTGAAATGGGAACTAATTTCATGCTGGCATACTTATGACATGAATTGGTTAATTAATACTGTTGCAAATTAAGACCTTCAGAGGTCGGGTTTAAACTTGGGTTGCTACCTTTTCCACAGACCAAACCTGGACATATTTCTCAGTCTGCCTACATCTTCCAAAACTGTGCAGAATGCTATCATTAAGTTGAACACAATGACACCAGATCTCAGTAGACATCAGTTCTTGCCACGCGAAAAGATGCCTGTTCACGAAATATCTGGGTCAAAACCAGACAGCTTAAATCCGTATATTACAGTACAAGTGTTTGAGAGGTGCATTGCAGTGATGATAGTGTAATGTTAAAGAGGAAACATATCCAGGATCAGATGGGTAATATACGACTGTATATTCAAGCACACGTTAAGATGTCATCTTTTCCATTGATTAACCAGATATCCATTGGACTGTACTATGGTGATGGCTGGCGAGCTTGGCATGATTTGGAATTCCTTGTTAACAGTGTAGATTGGGGGGAGGGGTATACAAACTGATCTGTCATAACACCACATACAGGTTGTACCATGTGTTGTTCCACGTGATGTTTGATGTTCCGCTCCACGTGCTTCTTCAGGAACTGGTAGCCTCTTCAGGAGACTGATTTGCAGCTTGTAGTAACATGGAGAGTAACATCAGTCATCCTACTGTACAACATGCGGTACAATCACATTGGAAAGCTGTACGACAACCATGAAAAACATACGCAGTAGTGTACAGCAACACCACATTGTAAGGAGGAAATGGAAAGGAGTACCAAAGCCCTCAAGCGACTTGAAGAGGCGTGGCCAACCCATAACAGACCAAGAGCCACAACGCACCCATGAGTTCTGCAAAGAGCCAAGTGTATATATAAGTGTGTATATATTAGTTTTTTGCACAGCATGGGAGACGTCCATTATCCTTTGCTACTGTGATAGTATGTTCTACGTTGTGGCCCTTCGGTAGAGCCGCGTGTGGTGGATTAAAGAGCCGCATGCAGCTCGGGAGACGCCAGTTGCCCACCACTGGACCAGAGTAAAGTATCCAGTCGCTTTCTTGATCTGGAAGCAAGTTCCTCCACGCTGAACGCTAGATGTTGTATGGGCCACGTTGCCATGCTTCCACAGGAACAGGTTGAGTGCGCTATTTCCGATGTGGCCATAGACTGTTGCGCTCTGCCTGAATTCACAGCCCCTTTGAGTCTAAAAGCAGAAACCTTGGAGCCTCAACCTGGCAAAGGCTTAATCTGCTAATAAAGGGTGTAACATAAAATCAAATTACAATTCCGCCATTTAACTTGCTGAACACGTGCACACGTGTATGTTGACAATCTGTTGTAATTGTTTGGAAAATTGGATTTGGAATTTTAATGCTAAGTGCTAAAAACTGTTCCTGTTAGAAATATTATTTTGTCAGCTCAGGCTTGTGCATGAGCCAGCACGGCACAACATAGTGCGCCCACACACAGCCCAGTCAAGGATGACAATGTGCAATAATTAAAGTGATTGCAAGGACAACCAGAAGTGTCTGATTGTCATCATCTTCTGTCGTCGGGTGATGTGTAGACAAGAATGGAACCTCCCTCCACTACCCACCCAGACCATTTTTTGATGGGCTATTGGAAACCAGGCGTTCACAGGAGCAGAGAAGATAGGTCTTGACCCCCCAGCTCAGACTCATTTCAAAGTGAATTCGACCTTTTGTGCTCTGTTTGAAAGCTGAAGCAAAAGGGAAGATAATGTTTTGTGTTATTTGCTGCTCATGGCATTCATGCGAATCAGCACTCCAAGGCTATAGATTTGCGCTTCCAGCAAGGATGCAAAATAATCATTGTGTTTTGTAGCCCGAAGCTACAAAAAAATATGACAATTTTAAGCTTCTGATAGAGCAGTGTTCCACACCATACATATCGAAATTAAAACAGTCTACATTTGTTAGCATCTTAGGGAATAAAACATTACAGGTCATACAAACAGTACAGTGCATACATCATTTATACTTTAATATTGTACTATGTTTGAAAGTATAGTATGTGTACTGTACTTGACAGTATATGCACATAGTATGCTGTAATAAGACACTGTATATCAGATAGTGCATATGTTGTCAAATGGTAGGCATTACTTCAGTACATTCTGGTTGAAGTGAAGATAGTACAGTACTTGGAAGACGTACGAGGTCAAACTATATTAAACTGAATAAGTGCTGTTGGATAATTATGGTGAGGTTTTGTTTATTGGCCTTTACCACACCCTTGATGTTTTTACAGGCATGAAAAGAAAGCACCTGATGTTTTCTGCCACATTTTATCTGCCTGTCGCACCACATCCTGTTTTTTTTTAAGTACCTCTCCTTCGCAGCTGAACTTGTGGCCAGGCATTGAACGCTTGCTTGTAAATTGCGCGAAAAGCATTTTTGGGCAAGTCACTGCCAATCGCAGAGATTGCTTTTTCTGCTCAGTCGCTCGCCTGCCTTGGGTAGAATATGAGCTGCTTGCGGAAACCTGCACATAAAACACACGCGCACACACACTGCAAGACGTGCACACTCATGTGCATACGCAGACTTAAAATTGATATCCTATTGACTTTCCTCTTTTTTCACAGTGGCTCCATTAAGATGCTTACATCTTGTTTACAAAGTGTGGGGGGGGGGATCTGTTTTTTCTGGGCACCCTAATTAATTGTATGCCGTTTGGCTACTCCACAGCACATAATAACCATTGTCGTGTTAACAGACGACAACGCACACTGTGCTCCCAACGATTTCATTAATTGTAAACGTTCGTACGTTTGATGCTTGAATATTTCACATGTACACTGTAGGAGTTGGCAGTGCCCTTGTGCAGTCTGGTGGGCTGGGGGATTGAGGTAAATTTCATGATGTGAACAAGAGTACGATAACTCTGGCTATGCCAGTCCAAATGTGCATGAAAATACCCCGATGGAAAATGAATGGAGATGTGTTCTATAATGAAGTGGAGAATGCGAAAAATGTCTGGTGAAACGAGGTGAACTTAAGTAATTAGTGCTGCGTATTGTAAAGGCTCATGCAAGCGATTCCTTTGTCATTACAATTCAGTGTGTGGCGACGTGACATACTTGTAACATTTTCATGCAGAAAAAACCCATGCCAAATTACATTCCCACCAGTACCCCTTTTTTTATTGAGCCCATGAAATTTCTCAAGGTGACATTTTCAATGTGTCAGATACAGTATGCCAACAACAAAACTTAATGAAGGGGATTAAATACTGCATTGCAAAGAGCAGTAAATCCTGTAATCGAAGACAGTGTTCTTCCGTGCGAGTTCTTAAGAGTAATTTAAAGTGGTGATGTCTTAAAGGCAAGTTTTCAATTAGATTACAGTTATTTAACTCGGCTTAAATCGCACCACTGATTGAGCATTCACAATATTTAGGAAATGGTTCTTGGCTGTAAATTGTTATTATTTGGATCAGTACATTTTAGTAGCTAGCCTAAGTACCAATCTTTAATTTTAATAGTGACAGGTGCAGTGAAATCTTAATGAATTCAGAAGTTTTAAACGCAATGTCCATCAAAATAATTGAGTGAAATAAGTAAACAGGAATTACGTATCAGCATTTCCTCAGCATAGTTACATTATCACCACCGCCATCTTAAGTTGACAACAACCGTGATTTTTCTACATCTCTCCCATCAATCCCTGCCCTCTGATAAGAGTAAAACAGGCATTTAATAGCGCGGTTATTTTATGCGCGCTACGCAGACCACAATTCCAGTAACGTCCATAACGCAAGGTGCTGTCCTGATCACTGCCTCATTATACGAAACAGATATTCAGCTGGACTGAGCTTTGACTTACCACAGCCCCGTGTCCTCCCTGGGGTACTCTGGGCCATATGGGGCTGATGAGAGCTGGGCTGGAGAGAGAGTGGGGGGGGGGCGATCCTCTGCAGTGATTTGTAGCACGTGGCGAGGAGGTAAAGGGGGGGGGGGTGCGGTGGAGTTGGGGAAGGGGGGGGGAGTTGGCTTCATGGGCGGTGCCTGTGCTCAAGGGGGGGGGGGGGGGGCAGCCGAGGCCTTTATCCGATTGGCAGTGGGGATTAGGTAGGCTGTGCAACACCCGCGCGGGGCTGCATACAAGTGCGCTTATTTTAGAACTGAGCTATGGAGAGGGGTGGGGGGGTTAGAGGGGATGCTGGGTGAATAGGGAGGGGGTGGAGAAGAGCATGGATGGAGGGGGCCGAGGAATGTGGAGTTAGTGGGTACCGCAGTTAGGATTACACGCGCAGCAATGTTCTGAAATGCAAGTGATCGCAGTACGTGTAACACGCGAGGCATAGCCATTCCATGATACGGACAGCAGCATGGATGCGAGAGCAGTGAGACGGTTTCCAGCGCACTACAAAGGCAGGTAGGTTGAATAAAAGGTGTTTTGTTACCGCTATGGAAGCGGGTCCCCCGGGTGCGTTTGTAATTGGCGTGCGAGTGCGTGCTTGCCACGGGAGCCCCGTTTGCTGGATACCTATGACAATTCTCATTGGAGCGCCGTGGGTGCGTTTTCGCAGGCACTGCATACGTCTGAGAGGAGGCTGTTTTCGTGCGGCAGATCTGCCTGCGCGAGTGACCTTTGTCAAAAGTTGGTAAACAGAATATGACGGTTTAATTTGCGAATCTGTGAGTCGCTAGGGAGGAGGGCGGCGGCGGTGGGGGGGGGTGTTTGAGCAGGAAACTTGCGCTGCTGGACTCGCTCTGGCATCAGATAGACCGCATGCATTAAACCTGAAGAGCCACAGCACATCACACACACACAGAGAGAGCCCGCGATGTCTTCACGCGAGCCGCCGCCGCCGCCTTTTGTGCCTCGTGCGCCGAGCAACAATTTTAACCAAAAGTTATCATTCGTCGTCCGTTTTCATCCGTTTTCAAAGCTCGAGAGCCTGTCAGCTGTTGTGGGTTTTTTTTGATGTCTCGAGTATCCGCATCTGGCTCCCATCGTGGCACGCGTGACGGGGGTTGGGGGGCAATGATGCAGTTCCGCTTGCAGGACGAGAGCTCAGAAGAGTTGAGGGTCGCGCGCGGCTCGGAGCTTTGAGGGGGGTGGGGGAGGAAGGCGCGGGGTCCTGGTGGCAGGTGGTGCGCGTTTGTCTGGCAGGGGGCGGTGGAGCCTGAAGTGGGGTTGCTGGTGGCAGTGGCTGTGGTTGGTGGTGATGTGTGTGGGGGGGGGGTGTGGAAGTGACTGTGCATGCACTGGGTTGATGGTTTGGACACTGCCCGGGGAGAAGAAAACTTGACGATGTAGATTTGGAATCAGCGGCAGAGTGGAGAGAGATAAAAAAAATAACTCCACGCAAACAAATGACCACCTGGTCCCGAGACGTGTGTTATGAAAGACCTTTTTCTGGTGGGGGGGCATGGGTCTGCGGTGGGAGGAAAATAAAGCTGGGCAGTAAGCTGTAGCATTGTTTACGACGTGCCTAAAAGCTGTTCACGCACAAAAGAGGAAGTGTTTGTTGGTTGATTTTAAATGTGAAAATTACTCTTTAGCGGATTTCCCCCTCCCTAACTTGAATATTTTATCGGTGCAATTTTTTTTATTTTCCCAAATAGAGTCACCGCTTATAGAGGTCACTCAAGGCCGGGACTTATAAGACGTTTGCATGTTTTTTGTTGGTGAAGATGCATGCATTCTGATGGGTCCTGAAGAGACATTCTTCAAATCGGCAGTGTTGTGTACTTCGGTGCTAAATCCTCGTGCTTTAAAATGGCTTGCAGGAAGCTGTTTGATTAGCTGTCACTCGCTGTTGCCGCCGGTGTGGGGAGCATGTCAGCAGCTGCCTGATGAGCAGCATGCTCCTGAGGGATGTGTGGCATGAAATGGAAAGAGGGAGAGAGGAAGAGACAGCGTGATAGAGAGAGAGATGGGAGACGGGGTAAGAAGAGAAAGTGGGAGTTTGTGGTGGAAGAGTGAGAATGAAAGGGAGCGGGAAAGAGAAGAGAGAGAGGGAAAGTGTATAAGAGAGAGTGCAAAAGAGAGAGAGAGTGCAAGAGTGAAATGGAGCAGCAAAGCGGGCAGGTGATTAAACAAATCAAAATCTGGGGACGGCATTTTGTGAGCAGAGTGAGCGCTTGCTGTCTGCTGTCGGTATGTTGGGGCGTGCATGGGAGGGAGAGAGGCACGCGTGCACTGTTCGTTAGGGATGACATTTACGGAGCAGGATCTCTGGGGACACACGGACTGTCTGCCTGAGACCTCTTGGGCTGCCCTGCCTCTTTTTACGGGCTGTTTGTTATTCAGATGAAATGTCATCATTCCTCCATTAACGACCCCATGGCGAAATTGGAGCAATTAACCCTTTTCTGACTATGGTGTTGGTGACTTGTCTCGATTTTATGACCTTTTCCCTAACATCTTCCTGTGTAATGGAAGGGAAATGTATATAGTGTTTCCTATGATCTTTGATCATTTAATTTTTCAATAAGCAATCCTGAATGCATTTCTTTTTTTTAATGAAACTCCTCTCTGATGGTGTGCGCCAACAAATTGTCACTCTGGTAAGTGTTTAGATAGATTTCTAATGCCATCTTTCACATGTGCCACGTGTATTTCCTTGCAGGCATTAAACATACACAGCAAGTTTAACTTTAATCTCAAGTACCAACTAGTACTTGCTATTGTGTACAGTACTCTCGTTACATGCATGACTATTAAATACCTTGTGAAGCAATTGTTTTCCTATTGGACTGTGATGCCACTAACAGTGCGGTGCGAAATAAGTTCAACATACATTAGGTATTTTAAAGGAGCTGACATTTGTTTCTGGCCGCATTTGTGAAAAAGTACAGCACCATTTCCACTGGCGGATTGTTCAGTATATTATTAGTCCCAGGTGTGCCGCAAGCCACGTAGCTTTTCAAGCCTAGCACTGGCTGTGGGCAAACTGCACAACCTGTACTTATGCGGTCACTTGGTCTATTTGACTCAATTTCAGTGGCATCTATTGTACCCAAAGTGGCCGCTCACAACACGAGTACACGTGCACCATATTCATGGTATTTGTAAGTGGCTCGTTGTGTTTTCATGCTAGGGCGGGCGTGTAGTGTGGTATGCATGGCGTATCTCGCAAGGGGATTGTGCAGAAGAGCAGCTTGTAGCTGACAGTAATAAAATGTGAATCTCGGTAACGCTTCGTGTTCACTCCAAAACCTCTGGATGTGATTATCTTGTCACGCTTGTGGGATCGGGGTGGTTGGGCTTGCATCCTGCAGCAGCAAAACGCCCGAGAAGGAGAAATATTGCTCGGCTGAGACGATGTGACATTGAAATGGCTGAATCATCTCCGAGTTGCGCCAGCCAAGATGCATGGATGCACACAAATTGCCTTGGCCAGGCTTATTGTATGATGCAATGCCAGTTGCTTTGAATGCACCAAGCGCAAGTTGAAATTTTTTTACAACTTGCTCAATGACATTTAATGTCATGTAAGTTTGTTGCCTAAATGCATACGAATAATGCATTTCTTACTTGTCTGTTCATAACTCAGTTACAATCTGTTGACCCAAGGCTACATTGGTATTTGAAATACGCGTCCTCGTTTGTTTTATTGCTCTGTACATTGCCTGAGCACAATAAGGTCTCTTTGTCCATTTAAAAGCCACCCTTCAAAGCACTGATTTCTGCAAACAAAGGATGGAACTTCAGCCAGTTGGTGCCATCTTGCATTGAGATGAGTGCCAGCCACCACCCGAAACCAGATGGGGTTGGCATAGCAACACCCACTGGGGTGGCGGCACACAGAAGCTGTGCTAGTTACAGCATAAAACGAAAAAAAATAACACTAAGAAGATGAGAGACCGCGCCAGTTCGTGAGCAGGTGTTTGACTTGAAAAGTGCAATATCTAATTATTTAGCGTACCAGTCGGTACTTGGGCGAGCGATGCCTCCAACAGTATTTTACCGCCGCATCTGTTATATTCAGACGGCAATATATGTTTGAGCGCAGGTGAAAATTATTTGGGCGCAATATGCTAGGGCTTCAATGGTGCTTATGCGAGTGTAAGCTGGGAATTAAGTTTTAATGTATATATTTTGTCCAATCAATGGCGAGAATATGCAGGAAATCATTTTTATGAACTCGGTTGAGAATACGACAAACAGTGCACTTCATGCAGCGCAGCGCGTACAGTAATGAGACTCAAGGGGAATCTGCTCAGCAATTCTCAGTAGGGTTTTATTGGCCATTTATGACCCCGAGGAGCACACACTGCACAACGGATGATTTTTTTGCCTTCCTTTTTTTTGTGTAATGCTGCACTGTTTCCACCGGGCACCCGAGCAAATAAATGCAGGGTTGGAACAGCTGTGGCCCCAGTACCATGCTGGGCTCCTGAAACTTTAATTGCAAGAGCCGCGTTTGCCGTTGTCACCGTGTCCTTTCTGAGCCTCCGCCGCCGTAGGCTTCTTGCTCATTAGCTCTGGCCGTGCAATGTTCATTTCGGTTTGCAGCTCAGCTGTGCCCCTGGCTTTTCACCCGTTCTGTGCGCAGCAAAGGTATTCCGATGAACGTTCAAAACTTTTGTACGCGCATTTTTGCGCGGTTGTTTGTCCCGTGTGGTTTTTTTTGGGGGGGTGGCGGGCAGGCTGCGGCGCTGCCAAGTGTTTGCAGTGCACTTTAGAATGTAGTTTTGGAAAAAGTTAAGTTACATTTGCATGTGTGTCTCGCAAAGGATGGGGCTCTCGTTTTGACCTGGCAGTGCTGTGCTTTGTGCATGTCCTAATCGATACGGTTTTTTAAGCGGAGACAGAGACAAATTGGCGTAATTCACCCGACATCTGTTAATGTAGACTCGGCAGGTTGTGTGTGCTGTGCTGCTGGCTTGTGGCCGCTGCTGTTGGTGCTGTGGTATCGTCTTACGTATGAAAGTGCTTCTCTGCTTTTCTCAAATTGCCCTGACAGATCATCTTGTTAAAAACTTAAATGTATTTTATGTAGTAGTAGTTTTTTTACATTCATGACATATTGTACCAATTGTTATGTAATAATACAAGTCGTGAAACCGTTTTAACCGAACGTTGTGTTACTGCAAAATAAAATCCTACATTTATTTTGTTGTGGTATTTGTCCACAACATTCCCCAAAAGTTATACGATTACCGTTAATGTATGGTCCGCCACTATAGTCCATGTACAGCTCCCTTTGTCGATACACTGTTGGATGAGGACCTCCCCGTGCGTGTCACGGTGGTTATCTGACCACATGTCACCACGCTAGTCATTGGGGGTCAGTGAAAGCGGGGAACATAGATGCGGGAGCATACACACACAGTAAAATCAGCTTTTCTGCACTGCCTTTTGCTGTCCACCACATTAGCCACAGCCTTCGTCACCTCTTTTTCATGGTGGTTTCATGGTGGTCACCCATCCAAGCACTATCCAGACTCAATTCTGCTGAGCTTGCAGGCTATTTCAGTGTAAAGTACATAGAGTTATAAAACAAAACCGTAGTTAATTGCTGTTTACATTCAGGTAAATTATATTTATTTGTATTTGAACATTTGTAATAGCCCGTCTGAGTGGAGATGTCACGATAGAGAAGGGAGTGTCGTGGTGGACACCACTGCGAGTTCGAGAAACATGCAAACTTAATCTGACATCTAAGGTTTTACATATAGTGTGTACATAACTCATCGATGATACGTATTTAGTTATTTTCGCTTTCATAATTCATTGAGCCACTGCATCATTGCTGCAGTATACCGTACAGTGCTGCATCACAGTGCGCATCAATTTATGGTTAAAACAATGAATTAAAAAGTGCGGTTTTCAGTTCCCGCATCCTTGCAACATAATGTGTCATGTGTGCAAGCTGAAATACTTGTGAAAGGTGCATTGGTGCATTAGGAGCTTTGGCTGCACTCCAAGCCTGTACACACAGTGCGATGCCTGTCAATATCACTCCTTGAGCGTGCCCACCATTTGCTGTGACCTTTCCTGCATAAAAAGCGGTGTCACGCCGTGAATTCCAGATTACCTAGCCGTGCTTTAATTGACCTTGGTTATAGTGGATGTTTTAACTCGTTTAGTTAAACAGGCAGTAAATAAAACGTAGTCATTCTCTCTCTTCCATTGAGTTGCCATTAAAGCAGACTTGAATTTTTATTATTACATTTAAAATCTGTAAGTCATTTTTTAATTGTGGTTTTAAATTATCGTGCTTTGGAAAACCATTGCAGGAGCACCTTTCAGAATGAATACGTGTTAAAGAGTACTTGATGTGAAATACTAAAAATTAAAGCACAGACGTTATTTTAATTGACGTTTGTTAAATCCACGCATTTAGGCAGACTAGGCAAATAATCTAATGTGCTTGCTTCATTTGTTTTTAAGCAACAGTATTCAGTTACATAGTAGCATGCAGTAATACAAAAATAAAAGTATTGTGTTTTATGTCTTAATACATTTAAAACAACATATATATTCTTGAGATTAAGTGTGCATGTGTTTATGAGCTTTGTTCTGGCCGCTTGTTGAAATGCGTAAACTGCATCTCGGGTGAGATGGCCGTGGATGCAGTATGGATTTTCTTCCTGCACAGAATGATCTGATGACTGCTGAATTGATAAATCGGTCTGGTGGCTATCTGTGCTTGGAATTTAAATACAGACGGTGTAACGTGGAGTCCCACATTGCCTAATAGCGTTTAGGAATTTTTTCAAACCCATTTCCTGTTTAATTAAAAGAGAGAAATGTCCTTCCTGTGCGGGATTTAAGTCCGTTCACATGTGGGTGGCTTACGCAGCGTTCCCTAGGCATTTACAAAACTGAACACCGTTAATGATAATGATAACAATGATAATGATTTGTTTTAATACAGTACTGTATGACGCCCTTTAAACTGGGGCTTCTATTGCTACTTACATCTCATCTCAAACATTGGAAAGGGCACCTTCAGTGGCAATCCCAATTTAGTAATTTGCGTGTATTTTTTTAATCTAGCCAATTGGGATGATGACGTTGGCACATGATGGCCTGCTGATTTTGATTGATGCCACGGGAACTTTAACCTCGACTGTGAAGCAGAGGGCTCGTAGTTAATGGGTAATACACCTGCAGAAATAACCAGGGCAGCCTGCCGCATTCGAACCACGAACCTCTGCAACAAGTGGCGAATGCTCTACCGCTGGACCATATCACCCCCCCACACGCTTCATGAGCAGTATAATGTACTTTTTCAGCATTTATGCACTTCTTCAGTGCTTAGGTCTGGTAAAATGGAATGAAGACACATGCACGAACATTCAGTGCTGTGCAAACACAAGCAATCCTTTTGACAAAGATGTGCATATAGTACTGCATTGTAATCTAAGTTTTATTTTCATCTGACATGCCTGAATATAAAACAAAAAGTCTTAAGCCATTGGCCACACTCATCAACCATTACACATTGCCGTTTGTGATTAACAATTACGATGTATGTTAATGTGTCCTGCTGTTGTGTTATTCCACCATGCTGCATTAAATAGATTTAGGAAACACTCATGCTCCTAAATGTTTAATGAAGCCCGCTTATCCTACAGTACGTAGCGTTTAAATGCAGTACAGCAGTGTGAAAACGCTGTACATCAAAGTTCGACAGCAACCTTGTGTTATTGTGGCGTTGTTGTGAAACAGTTGACTGTTTTTTTTAAAGCTGTGCACTTGGACAGCTTTCAATAGAGGAGGCTAAACCCGTAGGCTGGTAACAAACACACTTGCTCAAGCTGCAAGGTTATTCGAGAGGCCCTTCCCAGAGAACATACTTAATTAAAGGCGCCACAGTATGAATAACAGTACCTGCTTTGCGCGGTGTGTTCTTCTAAAGAGTGGAGATACAGTAATTGCAAAAGCGGTCTGCTGTCAATGTGGAAGCGACTGTGCCAGCTTGTGTCGATAAGGGTCCTTGCTTGTAATGAGACCCAATTGTTATCATGTATAAACACAGCTGGCTGAGATCATTACACAGCAATGTAGCGGGATATTTTATTTATTATTTCTCCATTATAGTACTTTGAACACAAAGTTCCAACTTTGGATATGTCGAGATTGTGCTTTTTTAAAATACAAACCAGGTTCGTGAAGCCACGTCACTGATTATTTTTTTTTGAAATTCTACATTGCTGTAATTGTTTGCGCGCGTTAATGGGTGATTTAAGCTGAATACATTTTTGTCAAAATATTCACAATTGAACACATCCACGCAGACTGTGTTGTAAGTGTTACGTAAATAATTGGTTATTCCCTGAATTTATGTCGTTAATATGTAATGGTGAAAACACATATTACCATTACTCTACACTGAATTGTAAATTACTTTCATGATGCGCGGTTATGTGCATGTTGAGATAAGTCGTAATTATATGGTTTATAGTAATCTGGGTCCTTCCATTGAACTTTGCTCTGGTGATCTGAACTTTGAATTCAGACTGGCAATGCATGTAACTCTGTTTGCCAATTGGGTGTAACTGCGAGCAGCTGATAGCCTCACACTTTTTGTTTAAATTCCTACCGCCTTAATGCCACCTCCCCTTCTTCTCTCTGGCTCTGCATGCAGAGTTCTAACTGAAATACCTCTCTGCCATTGAGGGTGAATCATTTATTATGCGTACGTCTCTATGTGTGCACGTGTGTGTGTGTCATCCTGTCTCATGGTTCTGCTCTCATTCTCTGATCTCATTTTCTAAGACGTGTCACTTCACTCTCTAGGCATGCCCCGTTGCAAGGCGGATTCGCATACCTATGTGATAGAAGTTGGCTTGGGTTTTTTTCTCTCACTTTTTGTTGTTGAAACATTAACTGTTTAAAAAAATTGACCGTTTAGTAATATTTCCTGTGCAGGTTTAAAGAAAAAGCGGTTGAAGGCTTTGTTGAACGTTACCGTTTTTTCCAGCGCATGTTTTTGCCTTCACAATGGGAAGTGCACTTACGTAACTTTTCATGTTTTAACGTACGGGAATTGTTGGGATAGAGTGTAAACTCAAGGGTGGCTCGTTCGTTCCGCGGTGCCACACACTGAGGCGCGGCACTCGTTCCGCATTAATAGCTCCTCTGCCCCCATACTGTAGTAACTCTGGGCTACTGCTGAAGGCTAGGCATGGGAGACTTCCTTCTGCATGCAGGTACCGGTTATGTCATGTTGACACAATAAAAAAGAAGAGCCCTTATCTGTCGCTGAATATTCTCAAACATGAATGAGTTGAAAATACTATTTTACATCTGCAGAAATTCTTACCGTCTTGCTATCAGACCTATTCAGCCATTGTTAGGCATTGTTGGGTAAATACATCTCTACCATGTTTTACAAACTATAGTTTCTGAAGCTGCCAGTCACAGAAATGCTTTTGCGTTGCCTACAGTTTTCAAAGCCGTGGTGGTTGTGTAATTGTCTTAAAAGAATGGAACGTTTCCACACTGTAACCAATGCGTAGTTTGACCCCGAGGTTCAGTTGTGTGTGTTGGTGGATTACTCATCACCTTTAGCAGAGATTTCGGGTGGTTGCAGGTGGTAGACCTTGTTTATTTTAGCTGACAGTCTCTTTGTCTTAGTTTTGGAGTCGGATATATGCCGGCCAGAATGTAGCATTCCAGCATTACAAATGCAAGTTCAAGTGAAGAAGTTAATTCATTTATAGTTATGAATATATCGCGTAGCAACATCAAACTCTTCTTCTCAGAGGCTTTGTATCTGCTACTCCTATTATTTGCTTTTCTAATCCATCCTCAGAAAGGAAGAATGTGGATAATTGCATTCGCCCTGAAGTAGTGGCAAATTCATTATGTTATTGTACTGTGTCTGCATTAATCTTCTGATGATTGTCCCGGAAACGGTCTCTTGGAGCTGCTAAATCCAACCATTATCTTATCTTTACATGGCTAAAAGGAGTCATCTGGAAGTGGCGGCAAATTCATCAATAATCCACATTTATTTAAAGATAGCCATGCGGATAACAGGAATACGTTTTGAGGATAAATATGAATAATAAAAGCCATCAATAGTGGGTTTCACATCTTCACGGACAAAAGGAATTTGCAAGGTTGGTCCACTATGTGACTGGAGTTAATATCTCTTGAGGTACAGAAATAAGGTTGCCACCCTACAACAAGAACACAAACACCCAGGACGTATCACAGAAGAAGAATATCGCACCATATATACCGGTATAGAGGATAACTACATGTTAATGAGTGGTGTATTATTACACAACTGGTAAAATAGGGACTGTTAGTATCACGGGATTTCACGGGGAAGCAGCTTCCTCAAACAGAGGACAATCCTAGGAAAACCCAAGCGTTAACCCGATCTACGAGCAATTGAAACAGGAACGGCTGTCAATTATATTCACCGGTAATCCTTGACATACAACACGGTACTGTACTGTCCAATGCTGCAAAGTGATTCCTGATCAAACACGCTCTGCTCGACAGATGCGACGTGGGCCTGCGTGCTCTCCTTTCTGCTGACTTGTATGCATTTGTCAGCATCGTGTAGTTAAGACAGGGCGGCACAGTACGGTATTTGTAAAGTGTCTTCCGGTGTGGCTTTTGTTCTCGCTTTATCTCGGGATAATGCTGGATAGTCCAATACAGTGGTCCTTCGCTCACAACAGAGAATGAATTTTGCCGATCTGCATCTATTTCCTGTCTCCCTTGATAATGTTCTGGAGGTACTTGTTCAGAAGATGCATCAGCACTGAGGAGGATGCTAAGCCTGCATTTCTGCACGCTTCCTTACAGTTGTAAAACGATCCCATGACACTGTTTACTGAAAACCAGGCCAGTGTGCTGGCGTAGTCAAAAGTTTACCAAGAAATCACACGTGTTTTCTAGATACCTCGCGAGGCTGTGGAACAGCTGCTTTCAAACAGCTTGAAATCTGCTTTACGAAACCATATTGCATAAATATGTAGTATTTAATTGACAGCACATTCCCAACAATACTCATTTCAGCTCGATTAAGGGGAGATAATTACTATTTCTTTGTTTAAAGGAAAGAGAGCCTCAATAATTGCTTCCCCTTAGTTGTTGGTAACATACAAATCCAGCCTTTGGTGCAAATGTGTAAAGCCATTGGCCTACATTTGTATAATTAACATGGGCGGCGGGGGTGGTGTTGGGCAGTGATGCACTGCAGTGATTAGCGTGCTGCACGACTCTGCTGCATTCACTGCGGCGACGCTGAGTTTTGGTTCGTGGCCACAGGGTGCAGACCCACCAGGACCGTTCCTGGTGGGTCCACACCCCCCGCCCCCTTGCCCACCAAACCTCCACTAACCCACGCTGACCAGTGTTGTGATGTTTGACCAAATATCCCCCCGACGACTGACATCACGGCAGTGGACTGACAATTGGCTTAAATGGGAATTGTTATTGTCCTCGTGAACGTGGACTGCGCATGTATGTGGGTTAGTATAGTCTCGTTGGTTTTATTTATGGAGTTACGGTGCCACATGCAGGTGTTGTTATGGAGATGCTGCGAAATTATATAGGTCTCTAAATTCATGTTCTGAAATATAAGACCTGACGCTGTGTATACTGAACAACTACAGTATGTACTGTTTAGTACTGCCCCATAATATAATTGTACGACTATGGCCCCAACATATCACAGTACTGGAAGCAGTTTAAGGTGTAGCAGAGTGCACGCTGTGGGTTTTCAGATTTCACGCCCGTTTTACTTCACAGGGCACGTGCCGTTCTGGAGCATTTAGCGAGTACGGCCGAACTCCAATAAAATAATCCGTGTTGATATGGGAGGGACCATGTCGTGATTCGCGTAAGACGAGGTGCACTGTGGAAGTTGGTCTCGTCGTCCACGCCGATGCAGTGTGCCACGGATTACAGGGGGCATTAAACCACGCGACCCCGTACAAATCAGTGAATAATTCGCGATGCGTACAAATACATCAATTGTAGAGTTCGCATTTATTTTGTTATAAAAACTTTACAATACACGATAATTACCTGTATTTCTGGATCAGCGGTCCATCTTTTTTTTCTCACCAGATCCTTTAGATTTACAGGTTATTGGAATGCGGAGCTTTGGAGTTAGTTTTTTTTTCGTACTGGACTGATAAGAGATAACGTAATTACGTCTTTCGTGCTTGAAGTAATTTTTCAACATAAATTTCCTTGAACAATTTTTTGGGTTTACTACACTGCTACCGTACGACTCTCGTACAGTATTAATACAACCATGTACGGATGGTAAACCTCTAGCCTTTGTGAACAGTACAGTACTTGGTTTTGTAATGGTTGCTGCTGCCCCGTGTCTTTTTCTAAACTTTTGTAATCACCCACAGATTTTCAGCTCACAAAACACATGTTGGTGTTGCTTTGAAGAGCCTATTTCTCCACCTGTTAATAAAGGACTGCACACCGATGACTGTGATTTGGAGCATTTCCGAGTGTACAAAAACTGTTGTCAGCTATATGCATCAGGATGTTGTGAAACTCTTTTCTCGTGGGCTTCATGCCTTTCCAGCAAAATACATTAAATCAGAGTGTGGACTAATATCATCTGTCCCTTCTGTATGGGATAGAGTGTTGCCCCGTCACATTCATGGGGTTTCTCCGGGTCCTCTGGTTTACCCCCACATGTATAAACACTAAATGGCCAAAATATCTTAATATATAGAGATCTGCTGAGCAATTATTGCTACTGGCTAAACGCCTGGCAGCCTTCCAACTTGATTGTAGTTCCTCAGTGATTATGAGATTCCATTTGCATGAATGATGATATATATAAAACGTATCATTAGATTTGTTTAAATTATCAAATTATTTACACTACAGTATTAAGTCAATTTGCCTAATTATAGTATATTGACCTTCAATAAAACTGAAGTAGAGTATTTGTAGATACTACCCTGTAAATACTATACTTTATCTACGTTTTTCATACAATTGTGGAAAATCATTACCATAATGTTTCTCACCAACAGTTCTATAACACTCTCATTATTCGGTTTGCCATGTTCAGTCACCCTCAAAAACTCCTTTTTTTAAAGCGTTTTTGCTGGAGAGAGGGCACTCCAGTGGCCTAGAAGGGTAAGGGTTCTCAAATAGGGATATATAGATCAGTTACCGGGCCATAGGTATCATTCGGGGTTTTCAAAATGCTCAAGGGTCCACAGGGTTATAATATTATACTCCTCACCCGCTGGTCTGATGTTAACCAGCAGTTAAATCCTGCATGGTATGTTAATACAAACCAGTATAATCCAGGAAAAAAACATCCAGTACTGTAGTAAAGCATTTGCATGTATGTCATATTTAGTCAATTCAGTTTAAAATGTACAAAGATAAAAATGAGTACATCATGTATCATTCTGTCATCGCAGCTATCACTTATAATAACAATAATAAAAAATAGTTCGAAGCTCTTTTGTTAATCCACGTGGAGATGAAGGCCTCCCCATGTTGTAGTTATGGGGGTTGTTTGAGCCTGCATCACCACGGTGATTAGTGCAGGACAAGTTCAGATATCACTTGGCACTTGATGTTAGCTAAGGCTGCGAATCGAACTCAAGTTACCATGGTTCTCTGCGCACTCCACGAACCACTGCGCCACAGCTTTACCCAATTGTTGTACCTGCAAAAATTCAGTTGCAGTAAATTTGAGGAAGCTGTTGTACTATAGTTGTCCGCTTTGTTTAAAAAAACATATTCAAGGTTCGCAATGATTGTAAACATCCAAACTGTGAAGATTTGATCAAGAGAGGTTGACAAAGTGCAGAGGCAATATCATTCCGTGTAACTGTGGCATTTGACTTGAGGCATTGTACTTGAAAGGTTATGATTGAAATACGACTGGGTATGTTGTATGGTTGTGTTGTGTAGCTCTCTCCTGTCTGTTTTTGGGTTGTACGTCATGCTGTTCGGTACCATGTCTGACGTTTCGCTCCACGTGCTGGGAGTTTCTTCAGGAACGGAACCCAAAACACCGGAAAGCTATTGTGACCGAAATGTTTCAACATCATAGCATGGTTTACCATGTAATAAGGATGCCTACAATGTAACTATGTAATCTCTTATAGTTACTGTCCTGCACAATTTACCATTTTTTATTGCACTTAATTTTTTTTTAAATATCTATTTTCTGTATTTGATTTAGCTGGTGTGAAACAATGTTCAAGAGTTTACAAGCTACAATACAATGCATTCATATTGTAATGTAGGTATTCTCAATAATGTTTTATCTGCTCTTTGTTTTCTTTCCACAGAAGAAAAGGGTGGTCCAAACCCACATCAGCATGGGTGACCGCCTTTAAATCTCAGTGATGAGTTGGCTTGCAGCCTGGTGCTACTTCAGTACTCAGACACCTGTCTCTTCCCTTGCTGCCCAGCACGTTTCAAATTTCGGGTAAGTCGAGCGATAACCTGACGGCATTCCCTCTGGATGTTTTTTCACCTTGCTGCTGAGGCATGTCACTGGAGCTCTTTAATTTGTTCAGACAATCCAGTATGAAATGAGGCGCACTGTCTGGTTTGGGTAAAACATCACCCCTGTTGTAAAAACATCACATCTCTGCTCGCTGTTGTTGTTGTTGTGTGTTCAGGAGAAGTGTGTTTTGCCTTTGTGCCTATTTACGGTGGAAGTTTTATTTTGGTTTTCGCGTGCTTTGTGTCTTGGCATGTGATAACTCGCATGTGTGGTTTCTGCCAGATCTTAAAAAATAAGCAGTCGTAACAGATGGTGATGAGACCAAAGGAAAAATACTGAACGCTACTTTGTGAGGAGAGCGGTGTCGTGGAGGTTGGGTGGGGGGAGAATGTGGGAAGGTGAAGATGGCAGTAGCGGGTGCAGGATTTTCAGCATCTTTGCCTCGGGGACCCGTGTAATACAGCGCAGCCCAAAAGGCCGCGAGGCATAATAACTACTGAACACGTGCTGCAGCTTGTGCATTGATGCTCCTGCTATTGCTCTGCTCAACTCTCCAGGGGGGTCTTGCCGAGTGTGTACAGCTATGCTAATTGTGCCAAGATACTGTAATAAATTGCAACGCGCACTCTCCTTACTGATTTTGTCACATGCACAGGAGCATGCTTATGGGACTAAAATTATAAATTACCGAACTCTCATTAATAATAAAATAAATTCGCATAAAAGCAAAAACAAATATTACGTCTGAAAGGTGGTAATCTCTCGTGTCATGAAAACATTGCTCATTGTGAATTTTCTCGTTCTGTCAAATATTAATTTTGCCCTTTCCCGTTTGGTGAAGGGAAAGTAAACTCCTTAGAACATTTGCGCAGTGGTTTTTTCCTTCGAAATATTGCGTTTTAATTAGGTTGAATGTTGTCATCCAGAAAAGAAACTGTATATATAAATAAGATGCTGCAAATTAAAGTTGTGTGCCGGCTGTGAATAGCTAATTAATGATTTAAATACACAGTTATAACTGAGCCCACCTTGGGTATAGTAGATTTGGAGTTCAAGTCAGAAAGAAGGCACCGCTCGTTTGGGTTCTCAAGCACTGGGATACATTTTGTTCTTTAGTTTGGTGCCCAGTGGTGAGACCTCACCGAGCGCGTATTCACACAACGTGTTTTTGCTTAATACTTTACGGGAACGCATTTACCACGTTGAACGAGGAATTACAGCATAGCGGAAACTGGGTTTTCTGCTAAACTTTGCTCATTGTAATTTAAAATGTGTTCATGCTTTTAGGATGTGCAGTACACACTCGACACACAGTTGGCTCTAGTCTCTGGAGTAAAAAAAAAACAGTTAATTAGTGGCATCCGTAAATTTTAGGAGCAATTTACACCGCCGTCGAAACGTGCACAACTTTCCTGCGAGCGTTTTCTTTCCTGTCTCGTATGTACACATGTATGTATGTTGAACATCTTTCGCACCGTACATTGCCAACCGTGCTAATTGGAGGTGCTCGCAGGCAGCCTGCAACGTCGGAAAGGAGACTGCCGGCCGGCCGGCCGGTCTGTGGTAGTGGCGCGAGGGGAAAGGCGATTTGGTTGGGTTTGGGTGGGAATGTGGAACGCGGGCGGCCAAGCCGGACAAACGGACCTTTGTGCAAGGGTCGCTGTCTGCGTGCTTCGTCGTGGGAGCAGGTGGCGGGGACCCTGGCGCGGGGGCTGTTTTGTGTCGGCGGGGCTGGGGAAAACGTGGCCAAATGAGGGGCGTGGATCGGGGCGACAGAAACATTTTTGGTTTGGCCGCACTGGGGTGATGGGGCGCAGAGAGGCGGTGGTGGTGGGGGGGGGCGCACGGCGGGCAGGGGATTGAGGAGGGAGCCAGTGGGTGTCGAGTCGGGGTAAACAGTGGTAAGCGTGCGCACTGCACACTTGCACGCACCCCAGGGAACCCGCATTCACCACCAAGCAAGCAGTGATTAGCGCTGTGCCCCAGATGCTCACTGTCTTATAGAGTGCCCTGCTGCTTGGGTTCCCCACCCCCGCCCCCCTCTGTTTTAGGCAAACATTGACGCAAATATTTTGAGTGGGTTAATGAGTTGAACTAATATTTGTGGCTCTTCTGTTGCTATACATACTGGACGTAATTTTTGTTCACGCTGACAGCGAATTTAAAAATATATATTCACTGTATATCAAACAGTAATTGAATAAATAGTTAATTGGTAGTTATGCCGTAAACTGTAATAAATTCATTATTGAAATGGCAGCCTATTAAATAAATGTTGTTTTTTTTATCAATTATAAATAACTTGCAGCCATTGTGTTTTCCTTGTAAGCTATGCTTAACACATTTGAGTTCCATTGAGAGGTTGAGAAACTAATGTCTGTCTCGAGTGACCTTGCTGAAACAGTGCTGCTGCAATCAGCTGAACTGAACAACTCTCAAAATAACTGGTTGTGGACGCAGTGATACTTACCCCCCTAATTACTGCTGCTCTCTCCACACCACAGTCTGGCCGTTAGCCATGCCCAAGTCCTATTAGTGGAAACACAAATGCGCAGTGTTCAGACGTTGTGTTTACACACGAGGAATCTGCACTCTTAGGGGTGCACCCTTTCGCAAATTTCTTCCTCTGTGTTTGGGCTGCACCGCCATACACGTCGTAATTTACATGACTGGGCGCGGCCATTTGGGCGCTTGTGGATGAAATGAGGGCTTTGAGTTTGGCATGCTGCCATGGTTTCTGTGAGGCATCTGCTTTTGTTGCTGCTTCATGCGTTCGCCCAGCCCGCCCGCACCGAGAAACGGCGGAGAGCGAATGATGGCGCAAGACAGACAGCTTGAAGTTTCCTTTTGTTAAGTCTTGCTTCAGCGGTTTAAATAATCCCATAATAAAGGAGGTGACAGAAAATGTTAGCTTTTGGTTTTCTCATATTCTCCTGTATTTGTTTGAAGTGCTTCTTGTGAGGACATCTCTCGTGTCTGCGCTTTCGACAGTGCCTTACATATTGTGCATTATGAGAGGCTGTTTAATGTGGTTCAAGTGTTTTCTGGTGAGTTGTTATATTGCCAGAGGTGGCTTGACAACCCTGTATGAGGAGACATTTGCCGTTGTGTTTGAATTTCCGAAATCAGTAATAAATATTAATGAGACATCAATAATAGCTGATCTATTCCATAGGGGAAAACACAACCGTTTCAAATGTAGGCTAATCCTCTGTGACGTACTGTAAAGTGAACAAATAAATGTGCAATGTTTAGGGGTAATGCACATATAATTTTCTGTTTTATTAACGAAAATATCGAGGAGGCATTTTTCAGGAGCACCATTGATGTATGTTGAAAATAACTCAAACATTTTGATTAACTTCAGCAATTGTTCATTCTTTTTTTAATGTGATAATCCACCGTTAAGTTGTGGGATTTTTGGACCAGTTTATGAATACTGTATATGTAGCATACAAATTCCATTTGCTTTACAAAATGACTGACAAATTGTGTGGGTTTTTTGGGAGTAATGATACAGAAAATTAGATTTTTGTGCTGAAGGAAAATATATTCTGTTATTGTAGATAGAAAGGAAGAAAAAAATGTGTTAGGATTCCATTTATTTTGCTGCCTGATTAACCATTGTATATTTGAAGAACATGGTATCACGGTTTACAATATTCCCATTGAATTTGCTCCTGGTGTTCTTTGACCTGTAATGGCTTCCTTTGTATCCAGCGCGTGTGTGTGCTTCGTTATTGGATAGAAGCTTTCCATCACACTGCTTGTAAGAAGGCAGGAGCCATTACGAAGGCTTGTCTGTCTTTGTGAAATGACATCCTTGAGTAGCGAGCAGTCGCCCAAGAAAATGGAACTAATTTTAAGGGAAATTTTAAAAGCTAAATAATAACATGAAAAAAATTATGCAAGGTGTTTTCAGTGGATAATGTCTTGCATTGATTACTGGTGTCATTTGCTTTCTTGTAAATGATAATACTGAAAATTTATGTTTGTAGCTACATTTCAAATATTGTTAGGTTTGTTTGAAAATAAACTAAGTGAGATTTTTTTAAATACAAATGTAGGCTATAGGTTCAGTGACATTTAAACGATCAGCATAAGGATTATTGCTACATTTATAGTTGTAGTTTCATATTTCAATGAATCAATTAAAATATTTATCGAATTTCATACAACCACCTACTGTAGTTACAGAACATCGCGGTGTGTTGGTTTATGTCAGACGAGAGCAACTTATTTCCATAACAGAGACTGCAAGGCGGCTTGGTGTGGGGCCGATGATGCGATGCAGTGGGCAGTAAACCAATGGCTTTTGCCTGCAACGCGTATGCGCACAAATGCACGCTGGCGAGTGCATAATGAGCTGTTTGTGTCTGTGCCATCAAGATCCGTCACAGGAGGGGAGCTGCCATTTGAACAGCAACTAAAGCGCAGGCAAATGGAGCGCGGCACAGCTGCTGGCTCACACACACGCGCGCGCTCACACACACGCGTGCACGCACGCATGCTCACGCGCACACGCACTGGAGCGCACGCGTACGGGGAGACGCGCGCGCGTGTATCCTCTAACAAAGTGACTATTGCGATGCCGTAACACACGCATGCACAAGAGCTCCCTCCACGGCGGCAGCGGACGTCCCCCCCAACTGCTAATTAGCTTTGAGGATCGTTCTTGGCTTTTTATAGCGGTCGGCGAAGCTGCGTTTTGCCAGCAAGAACAGGTGCCTCTTCATCTCTGGCGTGGTCGGCGTTCAGGGCTCGTGCCCCCTCCTCCGGGCGAGCTGGCACGGAACCGGCATCCCGTGACGGCCGAGCTGGGGACAGTGGCCGCGCGTATGGGCACCTGAGCCGAGCGAGCCAGTGTCCCTCCTCCATCCCCTGAGCTCTCCCTCCCCTCCTCTATCTGCTCCGCCAGCCCCTTCCAACACCGACCCCGCAGTGCGTACAGTCCGGCACAAGCATGCATAATGCATAACGAATTAAACATTCCGCTGTCGTAATTTGAGAGCCGCTGGCAGCTGTTTCATCATCCCATCTACTGCTTTTGGGTTGCTGCAGGGAGATTACTAAAGGAGGACAAAAGCCCCAAAATGGGGATTGCAGTGAAACACGTTTGCCCAAAGGGGAAAGGGGTGGAAAAGAGGGACCCAGCCACTATCAAAAAGATGGATCACTCACATATATATTTTTAAATGTGTGAAGGAATCATGATCATTGTTAATTGCGGTATATTACAGTACTTGACTTTAAAAACTTGCCGCACAAAACCTGCCCTACTTTTTTAGAGGTGTAATTGTTACTCTGGTTCTGAGAAGATCGCGATAGCGTTAATGAAGAGGAAAAAGAGTACACTTTCGATCGAAAAAGACTCAAAAACCTAATTGTAATTTGGTTTTTGTCAATGTCAGGGTCATCTGCTGTAGACAGATCTGCTTGGCATTTCCTGATAAGTCGCGGCAGTCTTGCAGTGGCACTTTATCTGCGGAAAGACGACAGTGACAGTGAGAATCTGTTTCCTTGGTTTTTTCTTGCTGTCGGGTGTGAAAACCTTACCAAAGAGCTGCTAATTTAGTGGTAATTATCTGTAACATTGCCTCTGAATTTCACACTTGCCTTAGAGTGTGAGTCTCCAATCGGAGATTCCGTAGTTTTTCTAGTGATGCCTCCAACATTTGTACCCCCCAATTTTAAATTGAGAGAAAAATAAATGAAATTATTTATACTGTTGTGTCATTGTAGTTTTAAGTCTTAATGGGATTTTTGCATGTTAAGTAGTTTATTTAGGGGATCAGTCAGTTCCCTGCTACCCAGATCGTTAATGGGTGATGCATCTTTTTCAAGACGGTATTATTTTCAATGTTAAATAAGTTGCTAATGGCTTTTGGGAATAAGTCTCTTATAATGTCTTGAGGTGGTAAAAAGAACTGTCATTTTGTGAAATTGCATTTTAAGCCAGACAGTTATTTAATTGATGTTTGTGTTTCTCCATGCAGGTTGCTTTCGTTTATGTAGCGAATATTTATTTGTGAAAGGAATTAACACGATCTGTTGATATGTTTTAACTCAGAATCTGGACATTAATACCATTGACATGTTACAATAAAACACTTATTAAAACTCTGATTTGAGATAAGTACACGCTGTGTTAATGGGAATGGACTCTACACTTCTGACAATAAGCAGTCTGGGCAGAACAGAATGTCCCCGTTATAGCTTGAAAAAATTGCTAATTTGATTAGCCATCCCCAGCGCTTTAGACTCGTGGCATTAATGTGTATAACTCGGCTAAGTTATCGCGGTTGGAATTCAACATCATTCACGAGAGGCGAATTGTATTAAAAAACCCTCAGAGCAAGAGAGAAAAGCAGAGATTAAAAAGAAGAGGATAAATGTTTAAGAGGGCCCATCGTGTACCATTAGCTTCAACGGCTGTTGGGTCGCCTGGGATAGGCGGGGCTGATCCTTCCTGCACTGAGAGGCGGGTGGGGGCAGGGGGGAGGCGAGGGAGGGGATGGCTCACACGCAAGGCGGCGGGATGAGATGCTCTCCCCGTGGCTGTAGCGTGTCGGCAGGGGGTCCCCGCCGCACGACTCGACCGCTGCCACCGTCGCTCTGCAGCGCCGGCTCGTCGCTTTTGAAACACTTTAAGTGCTCCACATCTGCCCTCGGGCACTTGTAAGCGCTTTTAGCCTACTTTGTTTTTTCCTCTTCCACCTCCCTCCCTCCCTCCACCAGCCCACCAACCCCCCAATTTTGTGTTTCCTCCCATCGATAGCCTGAGCCTGACAATTTTGTAGCGAGTGGAAATTGGAATGTCGTTTGCAATGTCTCGATTCATTCTTTGTCGGTGTTCATAATCGATAATTGCCTATAATGTTTACTGTAAATGCTAAATTCATGAAAATTATTAGGTAATGTATATAAATGAATCAGTAATTAATTTAAGGAGAGTGTGTTTTGTTTATACTCTTGTGAGATTTTTTTCTATCTTACTCAAACAGGTTTTTCACCTTGCCAAACATGTGTGCATGACAAGTACAGTAAATCAAGTGTTTTTTTAAAATATGTATAATATAGTCATCTTAAGATTGATTTAAAAAAGGGCAATGCCAATGATCTGCTAGAAATACCATTCTTCGACTAATATTGTGTTACGGCCCAGATGTGAATTGTTGCAAAAAGTACCACTATTTCCCAGTGATTGGGATAGAGGTGTCGGTAACCTATTCCAGAAATGTGCAATGGCTTCATTGCTCCTCTGTTTAAAAGTACAGGAAAATATTTCCTCGATAGAGCAGCTTGAATTTAGCCAAAAAAACATGAAAACCTTCATCAAACACTTAGGGTCCGCCAATATAGCATTACGCATGTTATTTCTCCAGTCACTGTGAGGTCACGGAAGGGCAGTTGCTGCCTTGCACTTTTGCGACTTTCCGCCACTGCTACCACATGTCATGTTGCAGCATTGTAACTACACTTGGTATGTGTGGTGTGTGTGTGTATAGCTGGCGGGCTCGGTGGTGGCCACATCACCCCATCATTTGCTACACTGGCCTTAAAAAATAGGTTCTCATGAACAGCATTTCCCCCATATGTTGTGCGACACCCTCCAGAGCAAGTTTGTCGTAACAGGTGCAGCGCAACTAGATTTCGTTGCAAAGAAAAATACAGGTAGATTGGTCTCAATCGACGAATCATAACAATTCGCACAAAGGGGGGATGGAGTGAAGCCCAGCGACCCGAATTGTTTGGCTTCCAGGCACTGGGGGGGTGCAGCGGTGCGAGTGGACGGAGCGGAGGCCCCTTGAAACCACGGCGGAGAGCGCTGCTGTGTCTTCCGGGTGGTAACGCCTCTGATGCTGACAGGCTTGGCCCCCGGCCCATCTCTCTCCTCGGCGCTGCTAATATGCAGCCGCGCAGAGTTTGCATTTCAAATGAGATACGCAGATGGGGCATGCAGACTAATCGTGGTGTAATGGGGATGGGGCTTACGGCGAAAAAGTAGGGATGAGGGGCCCACCGTAGGGAGAGAAAGAGCGTTTAAAAAATAATAATAATTAAATGCTTATTGCCTTATCTCATGGGTGGAGATCTGCTAAACTTCACATCCCATGATAAATAGATTGGAAGAATGGAGTGAGACATTGTCCGGTGCAATCGCAAAACCCATTCGGACAGCAAGTTCACTGTATTTATTTTCCAGACCGAGTTACTGCTCACCCTCGGGTCACATTGAACCCCCTGACAACTGATCACTCGCTTGCAGTGGTCAGCAGTGCCCTGATCGGAAGGGCATGCATTCTTTTTTTATGCTGTAATCTATAGTTTTTATTTACATTTTGTCTATTTTTGTAAAAGAGTCTTTTTTGGAACCTATTTTTGGAGAAGCACAAACATGACCTTAAAGGGAACCTTTCAATCCCTTTGTTAATTTTGTTTCTCAGAAGAAATGCAGACACATGCACACAAATCCAATAAGACACACATCCCCATTTTAACTCGGTTAGTGACCAACGTATTAGGGCAGACATCGTGCTGATTTTTTTACTTAGCTGTGCACTAATTTTAGGCTAAATCAACCTAATTTGTCATCGGAATGCATGGTCATGTGCAGAACCTCGGCCATTATCATTGCAACAAAGGCATCCGAACCATCAGGGCAACTCTGCCTGCTCACACATGTGCACGTGCACTCAGAGCTAGAGACTTAATTAATCCACACTCACGAATGTTGATGAAACACGGGTGTACTGTACGTACATCGTGGTTAAGAGAGTTTCGCTTTCGAAGTGCTGTCCCTAATGGACCCGCGTGCGCATTGCTGAGTAATTCCAAGAGAATTCTATTGCCGCATGGCTCTCTCGTGGCATATCATGGTTAGCCCGCTAATAGAGTGGCACTACAGACCGTTTGCCAGCCCGGCCGCCACGCTGCCACAGTTTTACCAAACCCGACAGGCCCTCCTAGATTAGCACAGGCAATAGGAGTCATGTTTCTCCTTTTTCAGGGGCCTCCTGTAATGTAAAATCACTTTAGCTCTCGACTCGCTTGCCTTGCTGCCTTCCTGGTTAATGTCATAACGCAGTAAGGCATGAAATCGCGTTAGTGACCGGCTGCAGGAAACGTTCCTTCGAAATGAGATGAAATGGACATTAGATATGCCTCACTGTGGTAGTTTGCTGTACAAATTTCAGGGTTTTTTTTGTTCTGAGTAAAATGGTAAATTATATCGAAATAAAAAATGTATTATCTTCAAGAAACCAGAGGGAATAAAAAAGTATGGTGATGGCCGCCGTATGTACTTGTTGATTTGGATGATATTGAAATGCACAAGATGTCATCTTTAGCCAGCACGTGCCTGAATACTTTTGGAGTTAGTGTCTGAACATATTGTTGTTGTTGAATCACTATTGGATTAAATGTAAGCTGTAACAGCCAAACAGCATCACCGTTGCCACAGCCGTTCCTGCGGCATAAGTTCAAGACCCGAACTGAGCCAACGGAGGTTTTGGAATAATTCCTGCGAGCACAGGAACCCAAGTGACATCCCTGTGCTTGCCCTGCCCACAAGCCGCTGCGCCTCGCTTCCTCTCGAATGCCGCGGCGTGACATAAATTCGCGTCGCATTCCAGTCACCACTCTGCGAACGGGCAAAAATCATCCCGCTTTCGCGTGGCAAACGTGCAGCGTAAAGCCGCCTGGTGCCGCGAGTCCCACCCCCCCGCGTGGTCCCTGCCGGAGCCGTTGCGGCGGCACCGTTTAGGTTTGCGGCCAGCGCTGGGAACGCCGCATGGTCGGGCAAAAACTGCACGGCGTTTTTGCGGTGGCATAGCCCGTGCAGCTCGTGTGCCCTCTGCGCGGCCTCCCCGCATGCCCTCCCTGCATGTCCTCCCCGCATGTCTGTGTGCACAATGGCAGAGCTTGTGGGCCGCGTTTGCCACTGCGACTGCCCGCCATCTGCTCCCGTTGTTTTTTTCTTCCTTCAAAAGGCATCCTCATTAGGTGCACGGCGGCTGTGTCGCTTTGCCAGGCTGTAGTAAAATGAAGCGTTATAAATAAATAAGCAAGGCGTTTTCAAAGCTCGAAACTGAAATATAACGTTTGACAGTGTTTGCATAATCTGCTTTGTAACCTGTGTGCTGCTACTCTAACATCATCTTTCCCATCATCAAAAAAATATAATTTAACATATTTGTGTATGAACATTTCTGTTTTGCTTTGATAATTAATTAAATACATTTTATATATTCTGCATTTAAGTGTTTATACAATTTAGGTCCATTTTTAAATATGTATTACTCCAAGTATGTAGGTGTTGCACCCTATGATGTCGATAGCAATTTAAATAGAAATTTGATTTCCCTGTTCATTGTCATAAGCCATGATCAATCCACTGCTGAACAGAGACCTCCCAAAACTGTGGCCATATCTCATGGTCCCATGATGCAACAATCCATTTAGCACTTATACATGCGCTAATTTTCATCATCGTCCTTTTTGGGCATTTCTTCTCACTTGGCAGCCACTCTGACTGTAGTCTGAACCATGAGCCATCATCTCTTTTCAAAACATGTCCTGCCCGAGCCCACTCTCTTACTTTTCTGTGCAGTCAATATGATGTTTGTAACTTGCATAAGTTATTTAATCCACGTGGGCCCTCTTTATGTCTCTCTCTGTAATTCAAAGCATGCATATCTCCATACTTCTTTATGTTACTATTAATTCAGAGAGTAATCATTTACAATCACCCCCCCCTCATGGTAACAAAGTATTTTGAGAGTCTGTCTCTTATTATTCACACCAGTTCTACCTGAATGAAAAAAACAATACTGCATAGGGCATAAACGATATCCTAATGCTTTTTTTATCTGTCCTACGAAGCGGGGATGTTGCAGTGGTGTAATAGTGAGGGCACTGAGCTTGCAATGCAAAGTTTGCTGGTTCGATCTCCCGGCATGGCAGTTGAAATAATGGTGCAAGTTTCTTTAATCTTCCCCACCTCTGTCCACCACAGTTAGTCAATCTGCAGGCCACGTGTGGTGAGGTAAAGTTTGAGCACTCCCACCACTTCCAACATGCCTGACCAGCATAGAAGAGTATGTACGTTGAACTTATTTCGCACCTTACGTAGCAAACCGTGCTAATCGGAGGTAGGGGGGCAGGACAACAAACTAAACACAAAACACCCTCCCTGAGGGGATCTCTAGAGTTCCATTTAGTCGATGCCCTTCTACCAGCAGTGGCTTGAGCAAGCAATTGCAGGGCTGCGTCTTATGCACCACATTTTGCAAGCAAGACAGTGGCTCGCCTTGCCCACACTGACACCGCTCATGTCCGCTTGACATTGTGTACCGCTAAACATCGGCCTGTAAATATTTGTCCCACTCACAATTCTATGAACATGAATTGTCATGCTTCAGGGTCACGATTTGACTAGAGAATACATAATTTTTTTTATTGACACTGGTGAATTATATTATCTGTAAGCGTTAGGAGGAGCCATGTGGACTAATTTCTGTAGAAGAAACATGTGAATCTAAAATTATTATTATCTCACGCAATTGGATGTGTGTATCATGAGCAAAATAATTCGAAATGCTGGTTATACACCTTTTGTACATCAGTTCCCCAACCTATGCACCTGACAGCAGCAGCTGTATTCCTTCCCTCGATGCTTCATTATACCCTTACCACTAAGGTTTTTCTGCCCATAACCCAGTTTTTACCATGTTTTGGGATGGGTTTGGAGTTTGGGGCTGCACGATGACTTTTCTGGAACCTGATAGGCACACACAAGGAGGCGGTGGGGGGGGGGATGCAGGGCAAAGTCATTTGCTGTCTGCAAGCAATTATTTGTGTCCAAAAATGTCCGGCAGGATGGGATAGGGGTATTTGAGCTCTCAGCATCTGTGGCAAACATTGTTTGACATTCGCAAGTGGAAATAAAAATGTTTTGAGATCGTAAGACACGTAACAAAAAATGTCCTGGCATCATCAGCTTTGTTGCTGTAAAATAATGAGCCATACTTCAAATTATGTAATTGACAATGACAATATTAATAATGCCAATAGGTGTACAAAATGTATTTAAATGTAAACCCTTATAATTACCTTTGTGTGAAATTTTGTTCGTCGTAATAAGTGAGTGCCTATTCATATAAATACACACATTTGTAACACAGTTTTTTGTGAGATTCATAGATGCAGGAAACCACACACAAAGAGGGAAGGCAGCCAGAATGGGCACGAAACATTTTCCCGAGCTATGTGACCCTATATTGGGCTGTTTGGCCAACTCCATTCACGAGTGTTTATGTTTAGCAAATTATAGCAATTGTTGCTGCATTACTGGGCGCTCGGCCTCATTATGTTCCCTCACTCGTCACGAGCAAATAGCAAATGGTAGTCCACGAGTATCACAAGCATTTAGATGTCCACGATGGCTTTGAAGATGATGCTGATGTGGCAGAGATATGACCGTCAAATAACTCAAAGTTTAACACAGCATTGACCATCGAAGTCAGAGTTTGTACGATTCATGTGCTTGAAGAGGCTTGGCTCGTCCAACTAACTTGTAACACAAGTGCATATTGATTGAGAATTGGGACCCCTTCCATGTGCGCCTGGTAAGCAGCCGGCATGGACCCTCGGTGTCCCCGGCCATGAGGCTTTCTCAGTGCGTACGCCGCCAGGGTAATGGCCACTAATGCTAACGCGTGTGCATTTGTGCGTGCGTGCCTGCCTGCCTGCCCGCGCGCGTGTATGTGTGTGCTGCATGCTCAGCGATGCGGTCGGTCATTTCGTAACTTGTCTAGAAAAAGCGGCTGACACAATCTTAATTGTCTTTTTTTTCTTGTTGCTCTGTATCAAGAGTATGATGGAGATGCCTTCCACAGTGTGTTTTCATCTCTCCTGGTTGTTTTTTTTTACCGTCATGTTTTTTGTTGGCCAGGTGTAATAACGACAAATTGTGTCGGGATTTGTGAAGCTCAAACCCTAAGCCAGTTTCTATCCACTGGTTACTGCGAAGGAACAATGTGAACAAACACGAGCGATAATATCAAGGCCACGGCAGGTGTTGACGTGTGGCGCTTTTGATGCCAACAGATACCAAGCTCGTTGCACTGGGCATGGCGTGGCATGCAATGCACCACCATTTTGTACGCATGATGCTTGCAACGTCTCAAATATTGCAAAATGGGTTTCCAAAGTGCTCTGAACATCATTTCATATTTTGTCTTCATGTCAGTGCTTTGGTAATCTTAAATATGTAACGTTTTTTTTCCCGACAGCGCTTGTTATTTACATCACAGTGATCCCAGCACTTTGGAGAAAATTGGCGTGCGCAATTAGAGAGCCAACTAGATTGCCATAATCCTAGCATGTGATTTCACTTTCAAGGCTTATTCATCAAATATGGATACGATTGGATTTGGTTCTTTAAAATGTCGTAAATGCCTTAAATTATAAATGAATATTCTCTGTCATCATCTTGGGCCATTTTTAGTCTCATTTACCAGGGGTTTATGCACACATAGAGAGTGTGATATACATCAGCCTCTAATAACTTCCGTATTAGGGTAATTTGGTTGAATTCCATGTTGTCATCAGTGGAATCACTCAGATTCTTTATAGCCAGGTAGGAACCCATTGAGATGTAATATGGTCTTTCTTTGCAATGCAGACAGGTCAAAGCAGCGCAGCATTACTCACGATCTCAGTCACAATTGATAACAATGTGAGAAGGGTGATATACCATTGTGAGCAAAACATTTTTTTGGCAAATAGCAAAAATAAGTAAAAAGATTATATTTACATCTCACAACGATTAGTATATGACTATAAATAATTTAGAATTTTCGGCAAAACACCTTATTAACATAGATATTTGTATTAATATTCTTAAATATAAGATGTACACTGCACAATAGCGGTAGCCAGAGCCAGTGTGTCTGACAGGTATTGTAGAAGCTTTGTGGTGCAAGCCCTACCACTGTCCTATAACATAAGAAAATACACTTAAATAGTGTAAGGATTTATTGATATTTGTTTTTGGGTTCTGCCACATAGTGGCCTAAATCAAAACAAATACGAATCATTGTATTGGCTACGAAACCTATATTTTTTTCGTGCCAGGATTGGTCAAATATTTCGAATTGTATCATGATGGCAGACATAAGCAGAGCGAGAGAGTGTTTGGGCCTCGCTCGTTTGTATCCTTGACATATAAGTTGTTCATTTCTACACTGGACAGCTCTGTAAGTTGAGCCTGTGTTGCATAAACTGGTAAATAAATAATATATCAGAATTCTAGTTTTCTAGAGATGTTCGCTTTATCTCATCACATTTGTTGGAGAAGAACATTCACTTACGTAATTGCGCGTGATAAAAACTATGTTTGTCGAAGTGAAAATGTACACTTTTACAGAAGTCGTATTTTATAAAACACTTAATAGTCATGTTTTTCTTTTGCATGACGAGGAGTTGATCAGCAATGTTTTTACATGGTCGTCGAGGTTGGTGAGCCAGTAGACGGCCTCAGGAGTAACCTGGGGACGATATAATATTCTGCTAAAGTGGGCACCGCTGTACTTTGTGGTCGTTTGTGTGAGATTGGTTGACTGCATTCGCACAGCAGGCTATTCTTAATTTTTCATCAGTGATGCGGTTCAGCACAGTCTTCTGCTTGCGAAGCAAGCTGAAACCGTGAGGCTCTTCTGTGTGGTCGGCGATTAAGCACTCGTTTGGGACATTGCATTGTCCCTGGTTGCTCTCCGCTGAGCCTCAGGATTGAATGAGGGCACTTTTAGAGCTTGTGCCCGACCCCAAAGAAGGTAGCCATACTTTAATCGAGACTTTGAGAAATCCTTTATGTCCTTTTGTAGACACAAGACATTTGTGCATCTCTCTTGGAAATTTGGAAGGAAGTATGTGGGAGAAAATTGACAGCCAGTCAACCAGCGTTGATTTTAAGTGACCTAGTTATGATGCACATCGTGATGTTGAGATGCATTTCTGGTGCCTCGGTGTGGGCGCTGGCAGACCAGACTGAACGCAGAATTTGGCTCTTGCTCCTGTATGGAGCATGCTGCCGTTGGCTCTCCATGCTGTCCCTGCGAATTTTCATTTGAGGTTGATCCAGGCTTTGACCTTTTTGCATTCCTTTTCCGTGTTCAGGTTAGGCCAAGATATTTCAGGTTAGGTTTATTTTTTCCTGTTGACAACATAAGGTGACATTAAGTGGCTCTTTGGTGATCTTTTTGAGGTGGAAGGCTGTCACTTGTTTTAGAGGAGTTGGTATGCAGTTTCCAGTGGGAAATATAAATGTTCTCATTGCCTTGAGGTCAGTGGTGAGGATAGCACGATCGTGGTGAGACTCGTGCTTTGAACCAGGAGGGCAATGTCGTCGGCGTATATGATCTTTCTGGAAACCGTGTTGTGTCTGCCAGAACCTTGTGGCAGGCCATCGTTGAGGGTCTTTGTTCTGCTTATATGACCACTTAGGTGGATGCGGTATTCGCGGTCAGTGACTCTTCGTGCTGCTGCTGTCTCTAGGTCACCACTCTGCTAGGCTTCATTAGGAGTTTTTTTTTTCATTTCTCTCTCCCAGTAAAGGAGTATAGGCCTTGTAATAGCCATGTAGGATATCTATTTTATGGCAGACATGACGAAGGTGTGGGCAAAGATTTAAACTTTTCTGTTGTGTTCGATGTGCTGCATGTGATCCTGAACTTCTGCAGTGTACGTGGCCCAGTTCGCTTTCCGGAAGTACCAGAGCCGCTTCGGCATTGAGTCGATAAGTGAAACCTTGAGACCAATTTGCAGAATGATGGGACAGTGTTAGCTATGGAAGAAGTACTGCAGGACAGTATGTGATGCAGACAAAGGGATTCACTTGCTGTCATGAGAGAAAACATACAGCTGGGTAGTGCTTATTTTTCGACCTCGCGGAATGGAATGTGCTCGGCTGCTTGGGGTCAAATAATTGATGGACATCTTCAAGTGAGGCCCAGTCAGTGAACTGTGCACCGGTTGTGTTGTTTTGGCGCATCCCGAGTCTGTGCGGTGGCTGCTAAGGTTGCGAACGTAGACGGCTTCGTGGGGAAATGTTGGCAGTGCACGGTTTCGAGCTCTCGGTGTTTGGAGGCTTCTAAACAGCAACCTTTAGGTGGTGCCCATGCTGCGCATTACGTATTCGTGCTTGGGCTAGGATGTCGTCGAAAGACGACTGGACATCGACTTGTCGTTCTCCCGGTACAATCATCATTTCAATTACCCTTATAAGGGATGCCAACAACAAGTAGGGTGGAAGCTGCGTGGCTAACAACTCGGTGCCGAAGGCTTGTCACGCACAAAGACTGACCACTGTTCAAGGACCCTCAAGGGCAATAAAATTGATGTAGTTGTCCTGAAAGAGACCCAGCATGGAAGACGAGAAAGCCGCGAGATACAAAATCCTTGGCCACGATCTCATCACTTTTGTAAATGATGGAAAGCACAGCCTGGCCACTTACATGAGATGTGGCCTTAAAAACGTCACAGTTCTGGAGGACTTCAAAAACATGGGAACCTCCCCATCCATTGTAATAGCGTGGCAAAATAACCTGAACTCAATAGCTATTCCCAAAATCTTAAGATCAGAACTAATAATTCACTAGCATTATCCCACAGATGTTTTAGCTGTGTTCCTAAGATTCAATGGTCAGAAAAGGTAATTGATTAAACATGAGGAAGTGAGTAAGCACATCAGTGTGAAAAAAAAGAAGACAAACGTCAGCACCATATGTAGACCCTGCGGCTTGTGTAAGTGTAGCCGTATTGTGGCCGCTGCATAGGCCTAAACGAATTTAATACCTTTAGAGAATTTAAAATTGCATTTGAGTTCAGTGTGCCGAACTGAATTGCTGGTTTAGTGTTAGCAGTGCGAAGAATTGACGGACATTGAATGTTTACAGTTTCCAGTCGGTGGTGGATCCGAGTTAGGACGATGAAGGTGATCAATCCCCCCTTCCCTCACACTTGAGAGCCAAAAAAGTTGGTATGTCATTGATAAAGTCACGTAGAATGGAAATAAAATAATAAAAATAAAACAATAACATAAAATCCTCACGACGTTTCGGCCACAACACAAGTAGCCTTCTTCAGGTGAAGAAACAGGACTGTCCAGAAGACAGCGCTTGAGTGAATACTGCCAAGCATGGACCACGTCTTTTAAGCTGTGTGGGCGGAATTAACATATGAATTGGTATTTTATTATGTTTTCTTTTTATTATATTATTTCCATTCTACGTGACTTTACCGAAAGAACCAATAAGATGAATCCCTGCAGTCACGAAAGCTTTAAATCGAAAAATGTCATTGATATTTACCACGGAAAGTACATTGAAGGTTTTATTTGAAAATTTGAAGGGTCCTATTTAAAAATCTTGAAATCTCGGGACTAACCTAACCCCTGGGAACTTTGTGGTTCCGCCTCGGGTGCCATTAAAACTCTTCGGTAATTTGATTTTTTTTCGCTGCAGGTTCTGATATTGTTTTTCACCTTGGCGTATCGTGTGCACAGATTATACAAGTGACAGTTGTTCTTTTTTTACTTCACTGTCGGATAAGAGGGAAACACAGTGATGGGATGCATCCCACAAGTCGCCCAGTTGCGTTGTAAAATATAAATGCGGCTGCGCTCATCTGATTCTCAGTGAAGCTTGCCGAGGGACGTCATTTAACCACAGGATGCATTTTTATTTTTGCATTTGTGCTTTGTTTATCCAGTCTAATGGTTACATTTTACACCAAATATAATACTATATTATTAAAAATGAAAATGCTATGTACTTATGAACATGGACACATGAAAAAATGGTTTCAGCAGCCTTGCTCCTTGAAGGTATTGACGATAAATATGCATGCATTGGCACACTTCCAATTTCATATTTATTGATCCTGGTTTTCCTGTGTGGGTTGTAGGACAGTTTATAGTATCCCCTGTTAACACCGTCACAAAAGATAGGGGTGGGTGCAATAAGCTACTGTTGCAAAGGTGTACGTTCTGCAGAATTAATGTCGCTATCGTGTTTGAAACACCGAGGGGGAAATGTAGAAAGGCCTGACCACTCGTATGAACATTGATCTAATCATGGCGATCCCCCCTCCTTGTCTGAGGTCACTACCCATTTGTGGACATGTCTGTGGCTCTGCTGCAGATCGGACCAGATGCATGGTCACTTGCTGGGGATCTCTTAAGTGCTGCCCACTCTGTGGAAGCGATGAGTCACACTTGGTCTTTTAAAGCCATGCAATGACATCACCAGTGTTCCGCAGTCCTGTGGATTGTCCGACAAGCTTCCAGAGGTGTCAAGAGAGGTTTTTTTTCTTTTCGGCACTGCATTTTAAACTGAACAGTGCCATTCTCTTGCATTCATTGACTATAGCGAAGGTTTTTTTTTAAAGGTGGCCATTGGTTTGTTTCAGCTATTATAATTCTGTCGAAGACATATACCGAGTAATCACAACCATTTTGAAACACTTATATAAAAGCCAAAGTGCCTCCGTGAGAAAACTATTTTTGCCGCTAAATAAATCACGACTGAAATGTATACCTGGAATCACTCTCATATGCCGTGTCGGAATAATCGCCTGCACTGATCTCCGAATGCAGAACGTGGATTTTTTTTTTATTCCACCATGATGCCCACACTGGAGGGATATGCATCACGAACAGATTTACAAGGCCCTGGTTATTGTCGTTGCTTCCCTCTTTCTCCGGTTTATTCACGTCTCCTTTTATAGTTGCGTTGACCTGGTCAGCATCCCCACCGGGAGGCTCACCAAGCATGGCTAGACTTGTGTAAGGCAGCATTGACTGGAGGAATATCCTGTTAACCTTTCTCTTTATCTTGCAAAGACACTTTGGGTGCCGTCGATGCAAATACCGTATTGCACGTTGATTTCTTTACGTATTTTTGTTTTTACGTTTGTGTTGATGCCTGAACGTGTGGCCGAGTAACTTGACGGATAAGTGCTAACTGTGCTGGGTTTTCTGGCTCCATTGAGAAGCTTAAATATTGGGGCATTAGCATACGAAAGACTGTAAATGTCCGTGTGATGTAGTCTTTGCGGTAATTTATTCCATTGATTCCATTTAACATTATGCAGTAGTTGCTGGGTGCCTTATGTCCAAATAAATGCTGGAATAATATGTACGCACGCTCTGTATGCTCTGTGTATACCCACCGTGTTATGTGCACCGTCCTTAGTCTAGTGAAACAAAAATGTGGATATTTCTACAGTGTTGTAAATATATATGAATTGTGTGTGTATGTTTTCACATCTCTATTGTGTATGTAATGTATAGCTGGTGTGTACTGTATACAGAGGGTCTAACATTTGACCTTTACACTGATGTTGCAGATATTGACGTTTCCTCCCATTTAATGCTTCTTTCAGAGATGGAGTCTGGGGAGAGAATCCCAGCCCCTACTCCCTCCTCGGTCTCCTCTCCACCATCCGTCTCCTCCTCCCTCTCCTCTGCGTCCCTGCCTGCATCGTCATCCCCATCATCGGCAGTGGCCGCAGCAAGCAAGGCGTCTCCCATCTCCGTGTCGGATCTCTGCTCCACGTCTAAACCCGGCAAGGTGCCTGGAGGAAGCACCTTCGGTTTCGACGCAGCCACCCTGTTTGGTGAGCTTGTCCACGTATTCCGCCAAATCGTTTATCTCGCCGATCGCACCTCAGCATTTGCTGTTTTCTGCTCCCATGATCCCTTGTATCTCTAGGGATTCCCAAAGAGGATTTCAGGAGTGACATTTTGTTAAATCCTTTGCTTGACATCAATTCCGATCACCTTGAATTTGATATTTTCCTATGAGTGGAGCAAAACAAAATTGGGCCTATTGTGTGTTTGTTGTGTGCTAAGCTGCAAGTGCTTAAGGCGGGTGGATGCCTTTAAATTCTTCACTCTCACTCCATCAAGACGTGGCCTTGTTTACCATTGAGCCAAATGCATTGTCTGACATCTCCCAGAGCGGGGCCACATCCAGCACCGCGTCGTGGGGACCATGACGCCGTGCCCTCCTTTGTTTTCGTGCCACAGCAGCTCAGACAATGCTGCGGCCGGCCACATCGGACCAGGCGCCTTTCAGCCTCTTCCCAGGGCTGGTCCCACCTCCGTTCGGCCTGCACACCGTACCGGGCCGTGCTGAGTTCGCCAGGCTTGGTGCACTGGCGGTGGGGCCGGGCCAGCTGGCCATTGCCACAGGTGGGGCAGCTGGTGGGTGTGCGAGTGATGTGTTTGTGTTGCCCATTGTGGAGTGCAGTTTACGGTTTGTATGGTGGTTGTCCTCCTTGTTTGTCCGTTTGTGGAGTATGATTGCTCGTCGCACAGGTGAGGAGGAGGGAGGGGCCTGGGGCTGGGGTCAGCCCGGAAGGTCACGATTGGAGTGCCTTTCTGCTTCGCCACGGCCCATGTTGCGATTTTGCTTGATGTGATTGCTGCGTGTTGGCTGAGGGTGCTTTATTTGTGTTTGTATTGATTTTCGAAATTTTATTGCCGACCATTCCAGCGATATGACCCCGTGTTCTCCGGGTAATGCATTTTCAAATTCTAGAAGGCCACAAATGAGCACAGCTTAAAAAAATGTGACTACTTAATTTTTTTATGGCATTCTAAGCAGTTTGCTTAAATGCAAAGTCACACAGCACATATTTCAACTACCCACAGACAAAGAGTGTTCCAAATAGAGCAAGGCCATGTGCTGGAAACACTTGTTTTGTTCGTGTAATGAATACATCACAACAGCAGAACGGTGTGTAATTACTGGCAGTGAGAATACTCCACTGCTCGGTTGCCTGGAGACTGTTAGATATTACACAAGAACGCCAGAAATCTTTGAGCATATTATAATTCATTATCATTTGTTGTTGCTGAATGCACTGCATTACCAGTGGGGATTTTCTCTTACTTTGAAATGAACGTAATGTGCATGATGCAGCGTTTTACTGATATGGTGATATACATTACCAAAAACACTTGGGGAAAAATTGGCCAAATATTGGAGGCAAGACTCACCTTAAAGAGATTCTTGAGACATTCCTGGGTAACGAAACAATTATTATAATGGAGTGCAATTGTGATGTATGAGCTACTGTGGAAACTACCCCCCCCCCTCATTTACAAGTAATACTGTTAAACAACAAGATGATGGTGCAGTAGAGTGATCATAATTTCCATTGTTATGTCTTTTTATTTTAGATTTTCATTTGTGCATGCCCCTCTCCCTGGCAGCGGCCGAGTGGTTCCGGGCATCGCACAGGGCCCCTACGGTTGCCACGGTGACGGCCACACGACCGGGCCCATCGCTGCTCCCGCCCGCGCTGTTCGGCCTCTCCCCGCAGCTCCTGGCCGCGTCTACCTCGGCCATCGCATCCCAGCCACCTGATGGGGCCGGGGCCAGCAAGCACGCCAGCGATGCGGCCCCTGCACCCTCGTTTGCCCCCGCGGCCGCCCCGGCAAAGACGCTGACTGCCCGCGAGCCTTTGGACCCGGCCATGGCATCGGCCATGTCGCTTTCGCCCAACACGGCCATCTTTGGGCAGAATTCACAGAAAGGTGCCACGAACGTGTATATTTGTTGAAGCCCACAGGGTTCATTGTAGTCATTACATTAGCAATTCCCCACGGGCACAGGAACCGGAGCACAGAGAGATCTTTGGGACAGGCACTGAGTGTGCGACCCTGCAACCTATCTTCCCTAGGACGATCTAACCAGGATGCACTTCCTGCTCTCGGGCCAGAGTGCTGGGGGAGCTCAGCCACCCAATATTTGCGAGAGTGAATGCGCAGTAATGCAGACTCCATTTCACATTGTTTGGAGAGTATAAATCGGCTAGATTTGAGTGAAATGTGAAGCAGTATTAAGTGGGGCATATCCAGGTGTTATTAGTGTTATAATTGTGAAAGGAATGACACTTTTACGTTGTTTTCTTTGATTATAATTGTACTTCCAATTGGACGAATATTTTTTTTTTATTTACATTTAAAAGAATGTGAATTTGGTGTGTGAATTCGACGTGATAAATTTCATGTGACCAACAACATCATTGAGTGCATTCTTATTTTCATGCATACTCCTACATTCTTGAAAGCAGAGTACAGGTGCCCTTGAATGCCGCCCTTGACTGCAGGTTTCCTGCTTTCCAAACAGTGCCCACAATTTAAGAATTTTAGAAAAGCAAGAAGCTTTGAACAGATTTACTATACAATCACGCAGCCGTTGAGCGTAATCTCAGCGTAGGGTAATGCTCAGTGCGTGGTCGTGCACAGCGGCTGGTGGGCAGATTTTTGCGTTATTCTGTTGGCGGGAAATGCTTCCCTGCATCGCTGCCTGTCTGCACGTTGCATTGTCGCAGTGCTATGCTTCAACCTACATAAAATTCAGATGCGTCTCGCACAACGGAGACCTGATGGCCCCCCTTCCTGACGCACGCAGGAGTCAATGGCTCAGTGAAGGGCGGCTCCATGGGCCGCGCCATCCCCTGCACGAGCTCGGGCACAGGGCCGGAGCGGCCAGGCGCCATCCACGTGCGCGACCGCAAGACGCCCCCGGCGGCCGACGGAGAGCGGAACGACAAGAAGGGCTCCCTCAATAACGTTAATGAAAAGGTAATGGGAAGTGTCACGTCCTTGCAGGCTTGCAGGGGCGAGGCCAGCGGGTAAAATTAAACTGTTCTCTTTTATTAGTTTAAGGTAGATTGAAATCATTGCCGGTCCATCCTGTCCTTTATTGCATTTATAATTGTGGTGGAGTGAAACCCCCATCAGTGCCTTGTTGTTTGTGAATGTTGCACATTTTGTTCATTGTTAGTTTGTGGTCTTTCCATCCGACGCCACCCTTTTCCGTTCAAGGATATTTTCATCCCTCACCTACTATCCTTGCTCTGCTTCTCTCTATTCCTGCGTTGTAGGCTTCTGCTTAGCATCTGAGACCTAAAAAAATTCAGCTCACAGAGTTGGCAGTTATGTGGGTGATGGAAATGGGAAAACATTGATAAATTATTTTTTTGCTGTTTGTTTACATTTGTCATTGTGTGTGAAAGTGTTGGTGTATTCACACCGCCACTTAATGTTCGCTGCCTGGCCGAAGTGACTTGCTGTACAACCTTGGTCACCTTCCTGTGAATCATAGCCACAGGTGACATCAGTGCCTTATAGTATCGAAACCTCTTCTGGGTCTTATGTAGGCAACTCAGCTTCAAAATGAGAACTTGGCCTGGTGTGTTGAACATCAGGAGACAAAGCCATTATCCTGGCCGCATCATTCCGTGGACGCCGTGCTGGTCCAAGGTAGGTGCCTGTTTCAGCACTTGCCCCTTTAGTCTGTGTTGCTAAATGGGGTACCTTTGTCTTTGCATATGTGCGTACGTGCGTGTGTCTTTGTGCATGCGTGCGACAGGCTTCCCACGACACTGAGCCCCACAGCTGCAGTGAGAGTGAGAGCCACTCCGATTCGGCGAGCGGTGGCTCCCTCCAGAGCGAGCTGAGCTCCAGCGACTCCGACTCCGACACGGACGATGCGGAATCCGACTCTGCTGAGACACCGCCCCGGGCTGCCCGCGTTGAGAAGCAGCAGCCGGTATTCCTTCATTATTATGAAAACCTTCTTCATAGAAAGTGATAAAGTGACAAAGATTGAAACATCCATTTCATTATTTGAGCTATCTATGGGAATCATAGCCGTCTTCAGGGTTAGCTTTTGTCTATTTTAGAGTAAAAATTAACTCTTATGTATAACTTGCCTTTTGCCCATCCAAGGACAGGTGTATTGCGGTAAATCTGAAACTTGCAACCGAAAAGCAGACCGCGACGTGATATTCATTGCATCAATTCGTGTGCAATTTGTAAGGCCGCGGTGACAGACTTATTTAATCTAAAGGTTATAATCCCTTGTTCATCATGACGTCCTTTTTACTTCTATGTCTCAATAGCGTTCTATGTCTCAATAGCGTAACTTCGTAGTGAGGGTTGTTAGTTGACGCTGAGGAGGGGGGAGGAGGCGCCTCGCCCCCCCATGTGGAGTGACGTCACCCGCTAATTATTAATGGGGGGGGTGGTGTCCATTTGGAGGACGTCACCTCTTCATGATTATTAATGAGGGTGGGGGGAGGACGTCACCTGCTCATGATTATTAATGGGGGGGGTCCATGTGGAGGACGTCACCTGTTCATGATTATTAATGGGGGGGTACTCCATGTGGAGTGACGTCACCAGCTCATGATTATTAATGAGGGGGGGGTCCATGTGGAGGACGTCACCTGCTCATGATTATTAATGAGGGGGGGGTTCATGTGGAGGACGTCACGTGCGGGACACACAGACGTTCTTGGCTCATTATAGTAGTAAATACTGGAGGGTTATAACGCAATCTATCCCAAAAACGTTTATTATTAATAATATTGGTCGCGAAAGCCTACGTGTTAAATACTGCTTGCTATGTTTTACACTTTTTCCCAAAAATTTTGTATAAGCATCTATAAGCAAGAAAGACCAATGTCAATTGCGTTGCAATAATCAACTGCTTCTGGCTGTGCCAGTGTGATGAGTGTAAGGCACAATTCGAACATAAGCGGGGTTGAATATTATTTGCCTAGTTGAAACAGCTCGCCAATTTTACATGGCTTTTAAAAGTTCTAACTTAACCTGCTCTTTTGCTATGTTGCGCATTACTATTCTACTTGGTCCCATCTGCATTTCTGTCTTTAGCGCTTTTTGCAAAGAGCCTAGATTTTACATGGATTGTGCTTTCAAAAAAATGCTGCAGTGTTCCAAATCTCAGTTGTGCGACATTATTTGGAAAATAACTTAAACAATCTTAGATACAATGGACAAAAAATGTAGTGTCACTAATAAAAAATGTTTTACTTTATTTATTCAGGAAAGACTCACTTGAGTGTCAAGACTTTTCTACTCACTTCTGCTTGGGATGTTTGATCTAATTATTTATGAGCATAATTTGCATGTAAGAAGAAACTAAAGGGCTTCGAGAAAACCCATGCCATGGCAGGATAATACTCTAAAATCTGCACAGATCAGTCAGCAATTAATTTTCCGTATGTGTCATCTATTGAAAACCATAGAAAATACTGAATTACAGGCATTAGTGCCTGCAAGAGTAACACGATTAAGACCTTCGACTCCCGTGCTATATTCTGCGCTATTTTAATTTTGTTTTAAAATCACAACATCGAGAATCTGCTTTCGCTCATGTTCCGACAGAAGGATCTGAAAACGAAACTGGAAAAGGACTCCTCGGATGGGGGCGGCCGCACCCAGCATCACTTTCCTTTGCTGCCCCCTCCTCACCTGCAGCCGACGCTCGGCAAGCACCAGCTGCCCCTCCAGCTGCCGCAGCTGTACTCCCAGATGCAGCAGCACGCCAGCGTCATCCAGGCTCACGGCAGGCCCATTGTCCATGCCACACAGGTACGCGGCTTAAATATCACATGCGGAATTTTGTAGCTGAAGGACTGTGGGAGGAATGAGGATGTGAACAAAGAGCAGGCAGTGGCTAACCGCTTGCGCCGCAGGTTATTGTCTCAATTCGCGAGCCCGTTGCGCTCTCCTCAGCTGTCGACACAGTCCTCCTCCTCCTCCTCTTGAGCTTTGACCCTCCATCATGGAGCCCATCACTGGGATGGAGTTCGAAGGTCATAAGGAGAAGGGGTGCGTTGATGGATGGGGAAATGAAATCAGGTTTAACTTAATTGGAATGTCACTTCTGACAGTATGCATTTTAGCAGAGTGCTTTTGGTTTTTTGGAAATACTTTTTGTAGGTCATTTCATTTAAAGGTTGGTGACATTCAAATATATGATAAACAAAGCATTTGTATGTTTTATCCATTAAAATGCTAATTTATGATATTTATTGCCATGGCAAAACTTTTTGTTTTATCAATGTTGCCCAATGTTGCCTTATTGAATATAATCCAATTGCTGCGGTTCATATCATCGTTATCGTTGAGCAGCTTGTAGTACTACTACTACTGCACAACAGACAGTCCTTGGCGCACAGTGTGTGTGCCACGGCGCTACTGGATCTGCAGCGTTTCTCGTTAAATTGGCCCCTTTCAGCAAACGCAAGCGCCCTCGATGAGCAAGCAACCCGGCGTCATCCAGGCCACGGGGCTCGCGAGTGCCAGGACTTCCCCGGGCACCGTCACAGCTCGACCAAAAGTTGTGGCAAGATCCCCAGCCCCATTGGGAGCCCTGGATCTGGCCAGCGACAAATCCAATAACTGCCTCTCCCCGCCCAGCAGCGTCACACAAGTGGAGGATGTTCTGCGACTGAAAAAGGTGAGGTGGCAGTGGCAATTTGCCTGATACTGCTCACTGCTGTGCCAGTGGCTCCATTGAGGTGCGGGACAAGCTAATCGCTCTGTGGGTGGTATAGAGATGTCTTAACGTTTTGGCTCTTGTCCCAGACAGAGCCCTACTGTGAGCTTTGTAGTTGCCCTTTTAAAGATGACTGTAGATGTCCTTTAAATCTTCTTAAAGATTTGTGTGGGTGGAAATATGTTTCTGGCAGAAACATTCTTTAGGACCAGGGATGACGGTGAGATGCAATGCTCTCGTGAATTGTCTGTTTTTCCTTGTGTCGGATGGGATTTTTTCCCCCGCAAAACAAATCGTTTCCCACAAATGGCTATGAATGGGGATATGAAGACACATATAAAGAGATGTCAAGGCCTGGTAAAATTAACACGATATTACTGTTACATATGAACCGAGTACGATTAGTCAATGTAGATTTCTAATGACACTACCGTGGTGCAATCGGTAGCGCACTGGACTTGCAATTCAGAGGTTGCTGGTTCGATCTCCTGGCGCGGCAGTTAAATCAATTGTGCAAGTTTCTAAAATCTCCTGCCGCTGTCAAGCCAGCAGTATAAATAGGTACACCACAGTTAGTCGATCGGCAGGTCTCAGGTGGTGGAGCAATGTGTGGGTACTCCCCACCTCTTCAGGCCAAATATAGTTCTAGTGGAGGTTCTTATGCCTATAGTGGCGTGAGTGAGTAATTGCAGAGCTGCACCTTTACATTTTTATATCTGTGACGTGTATGCAGCAGTAGGTTTGGAGTCACGCGGTCTCTCCTTTGTCAAACAGGAGCAGTTCCGGCAAGATTTTCCCGCAATGCTCAAGCGGCAGCAGGAAGAGCTGAAAGCAAACCGGAAGTCCACTGCCAGCATCTCCAGCAAGGCCTTTCCAGTTAGCACAGTCACCACCCACCAGAAAATGGCCCTGGCCTCCCCTCTCACTTCTCAAAATGTCGTTCTCCCTCTGACTGCGAACAGTAAGCAGCCGGTACCCTCGGCCAAGCAGAAGCTCAACTTCTCCTCTGTGCCCAATCAGAAGCTCATGGAACAAAAAGCCAGGGCCATGACAACTGCAAGCTGCACCTTTGGGTCCGTGGAAAAGTTTCTGTCCCATGCAATGACAGCACAGCTGTCAAATGGCGTGATATCATCTGTCATACAGCAGTCGCCGCTCGCCCTTGTCAAGACCAAGGCCCTCGTGGCATCATCGGCGGCGCTGCCGCTGTCTCTGTCGTCCACGTCATCAGACTCTCTACCGCAAGATCTCACAACAACCACCAGAGCCCACATGGCAGCCATGGTCGCGGCGACGTCCCTGCCACCTGGCGGAAGCGGTAGCATCAGCAGCACCAAAACCCACACCACCTCCAGCAGGATTGTCCACCCTCCAACTTGTGGTTCTGCTAAATCAGATTTGTCCGCAATGACCTTTGCAGCCTTGAAATCTTCTGGGCTGCTGGGCCAGGTAGGGCCACTGTCATCACCCAGCCCCAGCACCAGCCTCTGCGCCGATGGCAAGGGGAAATTCACGATGGGCTTGTCAGCTACCCAGAGAAGTGGCCGTGCAAAGCAGCCGCATGGGACGGATAAAGGCAAGCATGGGACGATGGCGCAGACCCTGGTGGCGAAGTTTCGTGGTGTTGAGGCACTAAACCCAAGCAGCGATGACTCGGATGACTCTGATGATGATGATGACGATTTGGACAATGAGGATGAAGACGATGATGATGGGGAGGAGAGCCAGTCGGGTAAAAATGCAGTCACTCGTGCTTGTGTCCCACAGCACACAACACTGAAAATATACAATGCGTATGATTGTAATTGTATAATCTAGTTAATCAAGTGAAAGAGTTTACATTCTCAAATTATTTTACGGTGGTGCATATCTGTGTCAGAGGACCATTCTTATAAGGGGCCAGTCTTCTTGTGCAAAGAAACCCAACCTTTTCATATTTGTACAGAAGAATACTTTTCATTGTTGGCAAAGTGGCCAGGGTTTTCAACATATAAGGGTCAAGGAATGTTGCCGTGATATAGCGGTTAACGCACTCGCAATCCCGTCTGCTGGTTCAAGCTCTACTGCAGTGTTGTAGCGATGGCCAAGTTTATTAAATCCACCCGGCAATATAAATGGGTACACGCCAGTCAGTCGATCGGCAGGTCGCATGTGGTGGGGTGAAGTGTGGATACGTATAGACGTATGTAGAACTTTTTTCGCACCATACGTAGCCAACCATGAAAATCTAAGGCCAGCTTGGTAGTATATGCAAGCAAAATACCCTCTCGAGGGAGCTCTTTAGAGATAGTTAGAGATCCCTCGAGTGGAGGCCCTTCCAGGGACGTAAGCAAGCAATTGGAGGGGCAGTGCCGTTACCTTCACTTTCTTACAGATTCCGACTTGGAGACGGACAGTGAAGGCAGCGACACGGAGGGCAAGGGTGCCATGGACGACACAGAGACAGACACCGAGGGAGAGAGGACCCCGCACAACCTTAGCCACTCCGCGTCTGGCCTCACGCCCACCACCTCTGCCGCGCTGCCGTCCTCCTCCTCGTCGGTGTTAGGAGCCACAGTGTCCTCCCCGCTGGCTGCCACGTCCCTGGGCTTCCACGGATACGCCGTTGTCGCCAGGACGCCGAGCTCAGCGTCTGCTGCTCTGCTGGCAGGACTATCGTCGCCCGGCACCCCGCACAACGCCTTCACCATGGTCACTCCCGAGAGTACGCTGCCTCATGGCCACAGAGGTCCCCTTGTTTGCGATACATAAACAGTGTTGATTGTACTACTGCGAAGGGTTTTCGCGGCTGTGCTGCGTGGCTGTTCGACGTTTTGCTGCACATGCTGGGAGCTTCTTCAGGAAATCAGTTGAATAAAATGATCAGAATCAGAATATTTATTAATACTGGAGGAATCCGATGAGCTATAATGCTATTTTTCGCAGATGGACAGTTTGGGGCGGGTCAGAACGTTAGAACAGCAAACAATTAAAAAACACGATAAATAAAGCTAAACTATTTTATTTTATGAGGCAAAGCCCACTTAGCTATTTGCTTCTTTGTCTGAATTGACCTGGCCACAAATGATAGCTCAATGAAGTGGCTCATCATGTGGTAATTTAGAGCTGCTAAATCTAAAGAATATAAATTAAATCCCTGAAGAAGCTCCCAGCTTGTAAAGCTAAACATCATGCCGAACAATGCTTGGTGCAACGTAATACATCGGAGAGGTGTTGAAAGTAATTTCTAAATGACTGTTTGATCCTCCTCCCCAGAAGCAGCATTTTGACTCCGTGAAAAAACAGTCTCGTTGAGGAGATGCTTTTATTTTGTCACCATCTTAGGCATGGCCAAGAGGAGGAGGACAGCAGATGAGAGGGAGCTGAGGGTCCCCTTGGACCATGGGTAAGTGAATCACAAATGTAATTATCCATCCTCTGAAATGCCGTGTTTGTATGCTGCAAGCGAAGGATGGTAAGAAAATAGCAAGTCATTAGTGGCCAGTGGTGCACGTAAAGCTTAATCGAAAAGCGCTGCGAAATGGCTTGGCTTCCCAGGTGGCGGAGAGAAACTCGCATCCAAACCATCGGGGACAGACTTCACGGAGAGGTCCTCTACTACACTCCTTGTGGGAGAAAACTGCGCCAGTACCCAGAGGTCAACAAGGTGAGTCATGGTGCAGTGATGTTGTTATGCTGTACAATGATGCAGCTCTGATTTGTTCTTGTATGGAGAATTAAAAAAATGTAGATTCCTTGAGGTGCCTTCAGCATAGATTTTTTTAATGGGGATTCTGCTTCCTTGAGCTGTGACCTTGGCCCTGTGTATCCCAACGTGTTTGCCAGTTCCTCACACGTAACAGGATCACAGACATCAACCGCCAGAGCTTCAGCTTCAGTGCCAAAATGCGAGTCGGGGATTTTTACGAAGCCAGGGAAGGCCCCCAGGTGAGCTTACTCACACCCTAATTCCCCTTCCATTGTCATTATATTTCTGGCTAAAAAGGACTTCAAGCACTTGGCGCCATTTCCTTTGTCAACAAGCGGGCTGTTTCATTCTCCGTGGCGCAGGGAATGCAGTGGTGCCTTCTGGGAGACGCGGAGATTGCGATGCGGATCAAGGCAATGGAGGGGCGGCGAGGGCGTCCGCCCAACCCTGAGAGGCAGCGGAGACGCGGGGAGCACAGCCAGGACTCGCCGCAGGGTGCAGGCCTGGGTCTGGCTCCAGGCCTCTCATCGGGCACAGGACGCCCGCGGCGACGCAAGGGGCGGCCGCCCAACGTGGAGCGAGCGGAGTACGCGCGCCGAGCCGAGTCCCTCAAGCTGCTCAAGCGACTGGAGGCCCAGGGTGAGCGCAGTGGCCTCGATGGCACAAGCCTCTGTTCCTACGTGCTGCTGGACAAGAGGTTATGGACAGGGCTTGGTGACATCACCCGCATCATGCTGGGCGTGGCTTGTCCAGAGATTCCTGCCCGCCGTAGGGAGGACGTTGGGGCAGCTGCCATTTTTAAATGGCCCCGAGTAATTGGCCACAAAAAGAATAATGCATGACCATTTTTGACTAAATTAACTAATCTTCCAGCTCCAACATGGTGCTTCGATTCCTACGTTCACAGTACATTGAATGTCGCATATGAGCCACTATTTGCGATTAATTTATGCCCTGCGTAGTCGATTCATGGGGTCCCCCTCAATCACTTGAGCAATTGTATTCACCAAATGTTTAAATTAAAACAATTGATTTGTGAATTGTATTATAACCACGAGTAGTGGCAACGCATCGAAACGAGATCGGGGTGAACCATGCCGAGCGGAACAAAATGCTTAATTTCTCGTTGAGTCCTTAAATTGGGTAGCACAGTGGCACAGCACTGGATCCATACTCGGTAGGTTGTAGGTTCAGATTCTGGTTGGGGGTCGGCACAGTCCTTGGTCCCTTCAGGCTAGTTAACATCAGCAACTGTAGAATTACTTTGTGCGTCTAACTATGCACTCAAATGCCACGGAACATCATGCCCCTGCCAGCTCGAGCAAGTAAGTAGTTTCGTAAAATATCATCATTGGTAGCGCTCAATTAATAAAGTCCTTCCCCCCCATCCGTCACCAGTCTCACGAAGCGACAACGTAGCTCCTGCACGCAAGCTGACATCATCTATCCATCATCTCCACAGTGGATGTCCTCATAGGTGTATTCTCTCCTTTGGCTGCTACTCTGTAACTGATGGTAACCATCGGCCATCATCCCTTCCAGCAATGTCCTGCCCTAGCCCAGTATTATTCACTGTCAAGAATTATTTATATAATTTAGATAGTTAGATGTCTCCAACCTGCATTTGTTCTCTGATTCGTGTGTTCTTTCCATCTTTCAGTTAAAGTCCAATGATGTTATAACAATAAACATAATTACACACATGAAAGGAACATATTATGTTCAACATGTAAGTAATTATCATGGTATAGTATAATTTAGTGATAGAAAATAGCATTTGGGAATGCTTAGAATTACACAAAGATTGAAAAAGGAACACATGGATAAGGCAACAAGCACAAGTTAAGAGACATCAGAGTGAGTGAAGAAAAGTTTTCAGGCTTGGGGAGAACGCATCGCTCGAAGAGTTGGAGTAGCAGCCAGAAAAGGGGCACACGCTCAAGAGGCGATGGAGCGATACAATCAGCTCATGTGAGGGAGCTAAATGGGCTGTTGCATCGCAGGACCGTGAAAATGGTGACAACTTGAGAATGCGACCTTCGTTCAGTAGAGGATAGATCATGACTGATGAGTAGTGTCTGGGCTGACGTTACATAGGGAAACACGGCCTCATTGGTGACTTTACAGCTTTGTGAGCTGTGTGCTTGGCTAATTCCTAAGTGGATGTGATTATCCAAGAGGAGAGAGAGAGATGTCCTCTGTGAGTGGGTAGTTATCTACACCAACTCGCATCGACCAGCAAGGTGAAGTACGGACACACTGTTCTCCCCCACCAATTTTCTTTTTTTGGTTTTGTAACCAAACACTTGGGAAAATGAACATGAGTATATTCCCTACACTGCAATCATCTTTGCAGCTATTGCGCGACAAGCGGCTGAGATGAAGCTGATGCAGAAGCTGGAGAAGCAGGCCAGGCTTCAGGCTGCCAAGCACGCTCGGCGGCAGCAGGGTGAGCATTTCCCCAAAAAAGCCCTCCCTGCCAATCGCCACCCCACAGTGCCATATCTTTCACTCAGGTTCTTGGTGAGCATGATGTCGCGCCATCACTTTAGCCAGTGGGAGGCTGAAAACAGCACGGAGCACGAGTTTCACCGTCTTGAGGCCATCGTTGCCTGCCCGGGCCGTTTCCAAACCTTGTTGCACTGAGGACTTCTTTAGAGCTGCCTTAACGATGTCACAGGCTAGGGTTTGCCGTTGTAAACGGTCGTGGAGCACCATTATGTCTCTTTGGATCCCCTAAGCATGCCTGCGTCTATTGTATATGTAACTTACTGACCCGCCCATACTGGGCATCTGTGAAAAAGGGCTCCATAGGTCATCAGATTCCTCCAGTCTACAAAGATCCTGATTCTGATATATACTATGAAGAAGGGGCATTGCCCGAAACGTCGCTGATTATATATTTTTTCTTATAGGGCTACAGTGTTTTGGCGAATGTGGTTAATTTTTTAAAGGGTTCTCAGACCTCCAGTTTAAGTATTTGTTTAACCTGTACTTATGTATGTATTGTTATAATATCTTAGTTTTTATGTTAGCCATATTTCATTTTGATATATTTTTTTTTATGTAACCACACAAGGCCCAAATACTGCAGAAAATTCTCTGCTTAAAAATGTGTATTTTTGTTGAAAGAGTAACTTTTGCCAAATCCCTCTCTACCTGGAATCAAAACAACGTAGGATGAAAACACATGTGGTGTTGTGATACGGAATGTGAACTATGATTGTTATGAGTGGCGTCAAAGGGAAGGTTATGCGTGGCTGCGTATCCTTACAGAATAATTTTATATTTGTTGTTACTCCTTTGGTGGGGTTAGAAACGGTAGTTAATAAAGCTATTTTAATCCTGCTTCCTAATAGATGTCTTCAGTAGAGATCGACTATTTAATGGCTCAGCAGTTTTTTTACGAGTCAACGTGTTTACTTTGGTATTAGGTAATGCACATTCCATTTACTGTTCTAAGATGCCTCTTCACATACTGATTTTGGAGAATTCATTTATGCTTTATCTACAAATTGTTGGAAGATCATGTGGAACCAAGAAAATTTTAAAATCGCAAACAAAACAGATAAGCAGAATGAGGGAGGGCTCAATCTTCCTTCAACTTGCGCCAGTATCGACTGTAGTGATCACTGACATCATAATGGACTTGGCATTACCTTTTTGAAATCAAATGTGCTGGTTACTACAGCGTGCCAGTGGTTTTTGTTTGATCTGTATTCTCAGAAGATCGTTGTTTGGGTAGGCACGCGGCAAGCTCCTAATATGGCTTTAATTTTTCCCCAAACAGCCATGCAAGCAGCAGAAGTGAAGAGAAAGCAGAAGGAGCAGATGAAAATGCTTAAGCAGCAGGTACACGCGAGACAGCTGGCCACATATTTGTTTGAAACGTCTCCAGAATCTCTGCTTGTACTCCTTTGGCTGAATTCTTTTTGTAACCTTCATAAGTCAAAGCAAAATAGCTCGATTTTTGTGATAGAAAACAGTTTGCCGGCATTTAATCACGTAAGATGAAAAAAAGCCATTCGCTTACATGTTTTTTAAACCTGTCAATTAAAAAGTGACATGTTAGGTCTAGATACTAAAACTTTGGCCGCTTATCGAAAAAAATAGTGCGTTCTGCTATTTATCTGTGAAATAAAGCCTTATAAATGCTCAAATAACCTTTTAAACATAACACCTCATGGATCTGCCTGAATTTTGTTTACCTCCGATATAGATGTGGCTGTTTGGTTTTAATACACTTTCGCCCGATACACAAACGCTCTGATCTGTGATAAAGTGATGTGTTTTTTTTTCTGTTTGACTGCACAATCTTGGCAAAAAGTGTTGCTGAGAGATAATGCTGCTGAATAAGCATGTTTTTCTTGTTTGCTTTCAGGAGAAGATGCAGAAAATTGAGCAGCAGCGGCTGGAGAAGGAGATGCGTGCGCAGCAGATTTTGGAGGTGATCAGATATAATTCCTATCCTCTCTGCCTGTAGCTCCATAACACGGGTTTGAGACGTCGTTTAGATACAGAAGCAAGTATTGTTACTTAACAAAACTTGTAGTTTGAAAGTGGTAGAAGTTTCACACAATGCATTCTTCACTCCCTCCTGCATTTCCTCTTTAGTCATGTGTTTATGTTCGTGCATGGCAAGTTGTAGCGTGACGGTTAGGTCACTGCACTATGAACCCAGATACCCGAGTTTGAGTGCAGACTTTAGCTACATAAGTGACGAATATCTGAACTAGTACTGGGCCTTCCCAAGGTTGACTCAGCCTTAAATAAGTACGGGTGCATTGTGTCAACATATGCACTGGGCAAACAAAGGTGGCTGGGCATGATTCTGGCCTCTCCACTCCCTCGTGTGCCTCGCCGGCCTTCATAGGTGCTCACGAACAGCAATTTTCGCAACAGTCTGGACAGCTATGTTGAGGAATCTACATGTTTGTGCATATACAAACATATGGGTACAGGTCATATGTCTTCCAGTGAGCAGTGTGTTGCTCCGTGTTCTTGCACATGTAGGCCAAGCGTCGCCGGAGGGAGGAGGCAGCCAATGCCAAAGTGATGGAGGCAGAGCGGCGAGCCCAGGTAAGGGCTTGTGCTGTCCCATTGTGTGTGACACCCCCATGGGCTCCGTTACCAACTCGCCACAATTATTTCCTTGACCACTTGATTGCAATGTAGGGCCATCTGGCTTATGATGATTAATACAAGGGTGATTTAAAAATATATATGTAATTTTATTAAGTTGTGATTTTTTTTTCATTTAAGTCATTTTTGGGGGGTATGGTTTTACTTTTCTAAACCGTATTAGTAGCAGGTATCACGGACGGCACATTTGCATTCAAGGGCAACGTGGTTTGCCAGTGACGGGAAAAATAGATTACCTTTTAATGTCCCATCAAAAATATATACACGATTGTCATGCTTTATATTGTAAAACGGTCTGTACATTGGTTTGTGCCATCACTTCTGTTAAGTATTCATGGACTAAAATTACATTTAAAAGCAAAAATGGGTATTGCACAATATTTTAAAATAATGTCTAGTTACTGTGAAAGGATTATGAGTCAAAGTCCTTCCCTGCTCAAGCATCAAAGCAGTCAGTGCTCATCTTCTGTTTATAGCCCAGAGCAAGTGATGGAAATTCAACAGTCATATGACAGGGGAGAGTGTATCCATACCACGAACCACTGTTGACTTTCCCAGAGTATATCAACCCTCGAGGGATGATGGGCTCAGTGGACTCCTAACCAGGATTTGAAAATTGCACCCTTCCAATTGAAAACTACTTGCACTACGGCCGAGCCACCTTTGTGGGTGGTGAAAGGATTACTGTTTTGTAGGGAATAAGTATTATAATTTAGATCGTGGTGAATGTGTAGATTTTCAAGGAGGAAATTCTGCTTGGCACATTCATAAAATAACCTGCTTACAGACCACATTCCAATTACAACGTCCATCATCAGTAATACCTGAGTTTTGTGGGAGGTCGTTTTAAAATGAAAATTCCCCCCTCTAAAAAAATATCTGATGAATGTCAGTGATAAGGTTGATATCATTGTAAACATTGAATGAATTGTGGTAAGTGTGTAAAAAACAAATCTCATGAAATTTTATTTGGAATTTTGAGAGCCAAATCTGTAGCCTTGAATATAATATACGTGCAGTCACTGCACCGTGTATGTTACAGACACAATACTCTCACCAGGAGGCATTTTGACCTATGATGTGAGTTAAATTCTCCGAGTGACTCATTGTGCTGATGTTCTCTCCCTCTCTCGTAATGAAAGGAGAAGGAAATGAGAAGGCAACATGCCGTGCTGCTGAAACACCAGGTCAGCTACTCCTCTATAAATCATTGTGTATCTAAATCTTTTGTTTCTTCTCGCTTTTGTCTACTTTGTGTGTTCCCTGTTTTTTTTTCAGTGTAACCAATCCTAATACGATGCATCTTTCCTAATATTTATGCATATTGTTGTATTTGTCATGTTCCGTTGCAATGAAGATCTGGTTGTGGTGACCTTTCTAGGGTTTTGTGTTAAAATTATCTTGGTTGCGGGACAAAGTCTTAATGTCTTTGTTGGTCTTGAATTTTAACAAAATCTACGTAAATATTCACATGTACTCGAGGCATCGAAGCCTAATGGCAGACTTTGGCATCTGTGGACAAAGCTATTGTGATGTCTCGCAACATGACGGCGTGGCCTATTAAACAGTATGCGTGCTCCTGGCAAGGAGATATCTGCCACCGGTCGTAGGAACTGCTGCTTTTGCCAACCCACAGAGGGCCCCACACTGTATGTGACAATCGCACGCCAAAATACGTGGCAATGCTGATTAGTGGCTACTGGCTAGATGTTAAAATGAATAAGCAAGCAATTGAATGTTTAGAATTAAATTAAGTGCGCAGGTTATTCCGTACAAAAGTGTCACTAGATGGAACTGACTCGAGTACCTGTGGGCTTTTATCATTGTGTTTTTCCTGTGATTTCTCTTTGATAATGCTCTGCCAACCTCTCTCTACTAGGAGATGGAGAGGCATAGGCTAGATATGGTATGGGTCTTCCCTTTTTTTGGTCGTCTCTATTTTATTTCAGTTTTTAACTCCCATCTGAGCGACGCAGCATTGTGTGATTGGCTGTGGCGTTGTGGCCATGGTAACCCGTGCTGTGTGGCGCTGGCTGGCTGCCTGCCTGCTCTCTCTCACGCTGCCCGATTAAATCCGATAAATGCATGGCTTGACGACGCCACACGGTCCATCGCTTACACCCGCCACTCTGCCAGCCCCAGGGCCGGCCGCCCACATCTGCGCGTGCGCGCATTTGTGTGCGCGTGCGTGTGTGTGTGCGCGTGCGTACACACGCTCGCGTGCACACGTGTCCGCGTTCCTTGTGTCAAATTGCATAAATATTATTTGATTTTTGTTTTCTTACATTATCACGCTTTTCAATCAGTAACTGTTCATTTGACCAAGTATTTTCAATGACACTGGAATGTCTTGATAATCAAGAATATTATTAAGAACTAGATTACAAAATTGCATTGTGAGTGTATATTGAAACATCCAGCAATGATGCATTGCACTGTGGTTGTTACATTTGGCAGTGTTTTGGAGTTGGAGTTGTTGTGGTGAAGTGACTCCATGAAAGCCCAGCCTAAATTAAGCTTTAAAACTACAATCAGGGTGTAATGTCCCTTCACAGCTTTACTGTATTATTAAGTCATCACTCTTTGCATTTGGCCAAGTGAGACTCCATAAATGGCTGCTTTTACTCCGCACACGCTTCCTGGCCATAGCTCCAAACCCCAAACACCTCCGGCATTCCTCAACGTACAGTACTCCGCTTTGTTTTACTGTCTCTCCGGCCCTGCCATGTCACTTGTTTTCATGTTTGTCCGCTCGCCTTTGTTTACAATTAACCAAAGGAATGCTGCCATTGCACAACCATCTTCTCAGTACGTTTTTTATATAAAACCGCTCACACTTTGTGATAATAATTAAAGTAATAATTAAAATTATACACGGCATTCACTATAACGTGAAGGCTACATGCAGCCACTCGGGCGTTTGCAATATTTTCTCGTCGCTCATTTCCCTGGCCCATGTGAACGTAAGGCTGCTGTATCTGCCACAGGAGAGGGAACGAAGGAGGCAGGAGCTGCTGTTGTTCAAGGCTCTTGAGGCTCAAAAGAAGGCTGAGGTGGGGACCCACAATATGTCTCTACACAGAGAACGCTTTGCTGCTTTGCCAAATGAGACAAAAATACAGCATAAGTAAACAGTGCCTGTTGTCCTATTATCCCATATGGTGCGTGTGTTTAACGATAACATTTTTTGTATACATTCAATTAGCTTTGCAAAATGAAAGCCCAAATACAAACGCAAAGCCAAAGTTTGGCTTTAATACACAGGAGTTACGAATGCCATATTACTTCTGTAGCAAGCACCTTTTTAAAAAAATTACTAACAGCAAGTGGATTTTTTAAATAATATTGTCAGTAGCATTGTAAGTGCAGCAAAAACATATGCAGCTCAACCGTTTCTTTCATGCAAAAAAAAGACAATGCCTCCTATTGAGGACGGCTCGCACTTGTGGGCAAATTCTGTCCGTCGGCTGCGGCCGTCTGGCGTACGCCTCGCTGAGCATGCCTGTCCACTGTGACTGCAGGAGAGGGAGCGCCTGAAGCAGGAGAAGGTGCAGGAGAAGCAACTCAACAAGGAGCGCAAGATGGAGATGAGGCGGCTGGAGATGCAAATCGCCATGGAGCTCAAGAAGCCCAATGAGGACATGTGTCTCTCGGAGCACAAGGTGGGCAGCAACTAACGATGATGGTCAAAAGGGTGAAGAAGTCCTTCCGGGATGACCACCGAGAGGGTGAAGCCCTCCCAGGATGACTACCGAGAGGGTGAAGCCCTCCCAGGATGACTACCGAGAGGGTGAAGCCCTCCCAGGATGACTACCGAGAGGGTGAAGCCCTCCCAGGATGACCACCGAGAGGGTGAAGCCCTCCCGAGATGACCATGGCCACCGATCGAAGCAGCTGTCTACTTGGCTATGAGAGGAGTCATGTATCCAACTCCCTTGAAGTGTAAATTCAAAGAAATGAACCTCACAAAAAATAATCGCTTAATAGACGTTCTAAAGTATTCAAAATGTCACTGGACAGTTTACCGCATGCAGCATTAAAGATCCTTGGTGCATACCTCGAATCCCTCATAAATCTGCATGAGAGATTTTACCCTCGTCTCTTTGACAAATGTTGTTGAAGGCAACATCTATGTTGGCAATACTTTGAGAGGAGTACTGGAGACACCTGCCTGTGGCTGTAAATACTGCACCTTGGCCACCTGGCTTAGTTATTCCTGAACAACAAAAAGTTCTCAGAAAATGCAATCTCTCTGTGTAATTAGTTATGAACAAACTAAAAGAGTGTTATATTGCATTTACATATTTCTTACGTTTGACCTAGATCTTAAGAAAATATGCTTATTAGGCTCTCACTTATTTACAAAGAAAGCATATTAAGGAAAACATGAATTATAAGTTATTTATATAAATGTATGGGACAACCCTTTGGTATTTTGTAATATTTGGTCATGTAATTGAATGTCGATTACCAAAAGGGTCCTGCTCGGATAATAATCATCCACTATCCTTTTCCTGAAATCTGAATTTATTTTTTACAAAGGTCGTCATTTCCCTCAAACATCGCCTCTTCATCTTCATCCTCCTTTTCCTGCACTCTTCATCTTCTTTATCTTACTCTGTGATGCAGCCCATGCCGGATCTTCCTCGGATGCCGGGCCTCGTGTTGCCTGGCTCGGCATTCGCCGACTGCCTCATGGTTGTGGAGTTCCTGCGCAGCTTCGGCAAGGTGCTGGGCCTAGACGTGGTGCGCGAGGTGCCGAGCATCGCCGCACTGCAGGAGGGCCTCCTGAACCGTGGCGACACGGCCACGAGCGAGCTGCTCGACCTCACGATGCGCCTCCTGCGTGCCGTGCTGCGTGACCCGGGGCTGCCCCATGCCTTCAAGGTGAGTTCACCCCGTGCAGATTATTCCGCTTTCTTGCACGCATTTGCCACAGAAGGCCGGGGATTACTTTGCCAAGACCTGCATTACAGCACCCTCTGGACTTCCTATGTCCAAGGTGCCTCCCACAACTGAAGCTTTTTTCGATGTTTCCTTGCGTGCTGTGGATTTGGTGGGCCCATGGAGTTGATCTGGTTCTTAGCGGTGTCTTTATCCTACTAACATGTGCTGGTTTTATCCTTTATTGACTGACACCATCAGGAAGCTAATCGGCATTTTTTGTCAGGCAGTTGGCCGGGTGGCACTGTGGCAGAGTGCTCGTCTCACAAACGGATGGTTCAAAATTTCAATCCTGGGTAGAGTTGACTTAGCCCATCGTTTATCTGGGGTTTATAACACAAGTACAATTTTAAAGTCAACAATATTTGTTCACTTTAACGACTCTCCTATTCCGTAGAAATGTGGAATTTTAATCAATGGTTTAGGACTATCAATAAAAAAAAATACCCATCGCATGCTCATTTCTAGCACAGCGACACTGATTTCTCTAATGACAGAAACATTGTAACACAGCCGACACATTTGCGTTTACTGACAAGCCATCAATGATGCACTAAAATGGACATGGTGGTTGGTGTGGTGGTTGTGGCAGGACGCAACGGTGTTGGGCTGCCGCCTGCGTGACATGGAACTAACGCGGGAGACCTTGTCTGAGGTTCTGCGGATTTTCCTGGAAGCGCGAAGCTTCTCGGCAGCGTTGGTGTCCAGCTTCCGCACCAAGGCGTTCCTGGCGCACACGCCGAGCCAGAAGGCATCCGTGCTAGCCTTCCTGTGCGACGAGCTGCTATGCAGCCGCACCGTCACCTCGTGAGTGTAGACTCTTCAAGCCAGTACCGCTGCGCTGCAGTTAGAGCAATAACAAAACATTCTGACGGTTCTCAATTTATTCAGGAAAGCCCTAGCATTCTGAAGCCTTTTTCACGTATTGAGATGATTGACTAATAATTAATTTAAGGAGTATTTTGTGTGTGTGGCTGAGAAATACCAGAGAAATCCCACGGATGCAATGGAAGAACACAAACATGATTATGCAAAGCTAGGTCGACAAATATCGTGCTATGTATAGCATTATATGGCCATCTTGCAGTCTTGCAAGGTGGATATCTCATCCACAAGTTAATATATGCCCTATCTTTAATCCAATTAAAAAATGCTATATTACAGAGAAGAAAACCTTCATACACTAAATCAACTTTTGTAAAATAGTTTTACATGTAATTATTTGTGTCATGTGAATTGCTTGCGAACGACGACACGTCTCTGCTGCCTGGCGGCTGCACAGAATGCAATGAATGTACTGACTGTATTGCTTTGTGGTTTTTCCCTTTTCAGAGAAATTGACAAAAACATCGATCACATCTCCAGCTTGAGGAGGGACAAGTGGATTGTCGAAGGCAAGCTGCGAACGTGAGTCATTGATCTTAAAACTCTTTGCTTGCCGTGTTATTTCCAGTGCAACAAAGAACATGTCACCATACTGCATTCATTATTGATGCGATTACTGTATTTCAAGGTTGTTTCTGTCATTATTGGATGACCTTTTTTTTGTTTCTTAGAGTACTGGTGTATTGGTTCAACTGTGATTTATATGTGTTGCAATGTCTTCATTAAAATTGTCATTCAATCGGCAAGGTGTAAATCAACATCTGCTGTAATAGTCAATACCTATTGTACGTATGTGTATATATGCATGGTTTCTATATATATAACCAGGAAAGCCTCAGTCTTCTTTGAAGATATTCACTCCTATTTTGGATAGCATGGCCAATTCCTTTCACAATATTTGTGCATGAGGAGGGTCCAGATAAATCCCAAACGCTGCTTTACTCAATAGCCTGCTCATGGTGGTAGTACAGCAGTGGATTCTTGAATCCATCTGTGTAGATCTTTGCTATGATCTCTTCGCCAAATACTCATAACAAAAACACATTCATCAATAACACTGCCATAAACTCAACACATTGTTCCTGAATGTGTTGAGTTTTTTGTTAATTGCATAAAGTGCATTATGATGATCATCAGAATGACGGCTGGCAGTAAATAAATCAAAGCTGGTGCACACTCTGCCCCAGGCTCCGGAGCAAACACTCGCGCCGAGGTGGCCGGCGCTACAGCTGCGTCGCCAATGTGGAGGAGGGTGAGGAGCGTCAGGGCTCCGGAGCTGGCGCTGCCGCCACTGGGCGCAAGCGCAAGCGGAGGTCGGGGACGCCGTCCGGGGGAGTGGCCGGAGAGAGCGATGATGAAGACGATGAGGACGATGACGACAGCGACCCAGAGCAGGACGAGGAGGATGAGGAGGACCGTGAGGAGCGGGAGGAGCGTGGCAAGCGGCGGCGCAACGAGCACGCCACGGACGAGGTGCCGTCAGCAGGCTTGTGTGGCATGAGAGCATGTGGCAAATGTGTGCACACGCAGCCAATAGGCGCCGTGTAGCCTTTTAGGGCAAATGCTGTTACCAAGCACCCATTAAGGCTGTCATGGCACACAAGGGGGTGGGGTGTGGCCAGCACCATGCCTGGTTTGCTTTTTCGGACCAGGACTTACACATTGCACCAAGGGGCTCATATAATGCCGAGTCGGCCTAGAGGAGGCCCATGATTGATCAGATAATTGTCACTTGTTGGTCGTGGCTGGGAATCGAACTTAGTTCGCGAGGCTCATAGTCATGCGCTCACCATTACGCCACCACTCCCCCCAAAATACAGTGCATCTAAATCTGAAAATAAAAACTATATGTAATACGTGAATTGCAATTTTTAACAGGTTTTGTTGTTTCTATTACTCAAAAGAAAACTCTTGATAGTTTGGCTGACAGTACTTCATAAAACATTGGATTTGTCTTAAATATACTGTAGAGAGTAGGTGGAGTTAGATGATGGACCCACTTAGGTGCAATGAGTTGTCAATTAAGTTTTTTTAATGCATCCTAGAGGTTAACATGCGAATTGTCTCAGTGAAGTGTCATGATTTTTTGAGCGTATGAAAGGCACCATTAAAATAAAACATTTCTGGCAGGAGTCATGTTAGCTTTTATTTTAAATCCTTCAGTTAAGAAGGTTATGAGTTCTAATCTAACTCGCTGATTATTTCAGCCCATCCTTCCTCTGGAGTTGATAAAATGTGCACCATTTTGTGGTAATTCAAAATCGACTGAATTATAGTCATTTGAGCGAAAATTATAATGGCGCCAGACATTCCCACCAAATGCAACGAGATTAGCCCAGCTTTTGTTTGAGGGTGTGGATGCAACCGAGTGTTGAGAATTTAGAGACGGTCCTGCTTGTTGGAATGTGCAGGAAAAAAAAGTACTTGTACAAATGCACAAGTATGAGGCATTGATACAAAACATTCTACATGAGTGGGTCAGAAACCTAATGCTGCAGTGCTTATTAAAAATCACGTCAGCCATGCAGGTGGGCATCATCAACCCCACCTGCAGTACAGTTTATGCACCACCATACCCAGACTTGCATGTAAAACGGCCACAGTGAACACGCGCGTGATAGGGTTAACGTTCTACACGAGATGCAGTTGAAACGTGCATATTTATGGTGAATTAAGAGAGCTTACTGCTTGATGTCGCGACGGTAAATTTATCATCGTTCCAGGAAGAAAAAGAGATGGCGGCCAGCTCAAATGAGTTCCAGAAACAGATGGAGAAGTTGAATAAGGTAATCTTTTGAATGGATCTCACTTATATTCAGCTTATTTTTCTTCAAAGCAAATCTGCATTTTTAAGAATGTTTTTAATTGTAGAAAAAGGTTCACCATTTGCATTGAAATCACCAAAACTATAAACTGAGCACTGTGCCTATCATCTTCCGTTTCCTCAACCAAGCTGCTTCCCTGTGCCTCCCACAGCAACAGAACCTGTACCGGCGCAAGCTCTTCGAGGCGTCGCACAGCCTGCGCGCGCTCACCTTCGGCCAGGACCGGTACAGGCGCCGATATTGGGTGCTGCCGCACTGTGGGGGGCTTTTTGTGGAGGCCATGGAGAGCGCCGAGGGTAAGACACACCTGCTTACCTGCTTACTGTCACCTTCCTTCCCTTTGTTTGCAGTGTAATCGTTTCAGAACACCCCCCCCCCCTCCCCCCCAAAAGCAGTTTTAAGTGCCTGGTTGTATTGATTGATGCTGTAGATGCGAGGTGTTTTGAGGGCACGAGCAGAGATGTGTCAAGTGGCTTGGATTTACGACGTCCTGTGACAGGCCCGGAGGAGATGAGGAAGGAGGAGGAGAGGGAGCTTGCTGAGAAGGAGAGGGGTGAGGAGCCTCAGATGAAGGAAGAATTTCAATATTCATCCACCAGTGAAGAGAGCCAAGAGCCTCCCAAATCACCTGCGGAAGATGTGCAGGTGGAAAATGAAACGACAGGCATGAGTGAGGATGCTGAGGAGGAGCATGCTGAGGAGCAGAAAGAAGCGAAGGAGGAGCAGGAGAGGATTTGCCCTCCACCAACGAACTCTTTTTCCGTTGTCTCGTTGGTATCAACCCACAAGCCAATGGTGATTGTGGACAGCAGGCCGGCAGAGCAGCAGGAAGAGTGGAAGCTGCATGGGGGCAGTGGTGGGGGTGGCAGCGGAAACCTCTTCCTGCAGAAACCGGGCTCCTTGTCCAAGTTCAGCGAGCTCCTTGAAGTGGCCAAGATGGCGCCCGAGATGGACACAGTCTCCAGTGGTCAGGCGTCTGCAAATGGCGTCAACTTGGCCGATTCCTCCTCCTCATCTTCGGCCAACAATAGCCCTGCCCACAGCAGGCTGAGCTCTCCGACGCCATCCACAACCACCTCGCAGCAGGGCCTCAAGATGGAGCCCATGCTCAGCTTCTCCGACTTTAGCACGGGAGTCCTGTTTTCGGCCGATCAGCTGCTCAAAGAGCTCTCCGAGAAAGCCAAGGCCGGGGGGCGCTTTTACAGCTCAGGCAGAGGCGCGTCCGGCAGTGAGGAGACGTCGGCCACCGAGGGTGCATCTCGGTCATCGCCGGTGACGACGCAGAGCGGTCAGATGTTGAGCATGGCCTCGTTGCACAGTGGCCTGGCTCTCAACCCCTTTCAGCTGCCGGCCTCCTCCACGTTGGCAGCCTTGCAAGTGAGTACTATATGCCTAGGGCTTGCATAAGAGGATTCCGATGCGTGTAAGAATATGTTTTAATTTGATAAGCCACATGATTGTTAAGAATTTATTTTATTCTTAAACGAGAAGAATCTCTTGCACCACTTTTGTTTCGGGAAAGTGCACCAAGCAACAATACTATTCTATACCATTGATTACATGCATCAAAATCATGCGTCTGACAATCGCTTACTTTTAATGCATATGTTGGATGTAATTGGTTACATACATGATGACCCCTGCAGCCACAAGGTGTTGCATTCACAAAAATGGTTGAAAAAATCACATTGCTTCTTGTATTGAGTCGTGACCGCAAATAATTTCATGCCAAATACCCAGTAAAGCACACTAAATGTGGTGGGTTTATTACAAGGGTCATTAGAAGCTACGAGATCATTTACGTGGCGTGTGCCCCTTGACAGCTCAAGTCCGGGCTGCCCCTGCTGGGCCTGCCCCTGAGTGGGTGGCCTCCAACAAGCCTTCTGGGTGCCAGCCTGCCCTTCCCCAGCTCCCTGTTGGGCCTGGGCTTCAGCTTGCCGCCCAGCTCGACCGCTCAGCCCGTGCTGCTGAACCCCGGTCTGACGCTGGCCGAGAGCCAGGCGAGGTCGGGCAGCCACGGTCTCCAGGCGGGCCAGGGCGGCTCGAGCTCGGCCCCCAGCGCGGAGGACAGCGCCCAGGCCGGCACCTCCACGACGCCGCAGCCGGAGGTGCAGAAGCAGAACGATTACTCCACGCCAAAGCCTATACCCCAAGGTACTCGCGACACACGGCTCGATCAGAATGCCACAAAGCTTTCTCCAATCGTTTGCCTTCAGCACAAGACACTGCAAAAGAGGGACATTACTGTACACGTAGATTTTTTTTCTTCCCAATCTACTGCTGGGTGAGGATCTCCCCAAGCCGTTTTGGTCGTGGGGGGTTGTTGGTCCAAACATTGCCACACTGGTCATTGTGCGGGTTAGCGGATAGGAGCATAGACTTGGGAGCACAGAAGTACAGTTCATCAATAGAATTAGCTGCATTGTTCTCTGCTGCTGAACACATGAAGGACATTAATGTAATAATCTAGATTTAAAAAAAATATAGGGGTGCAGTGATGCATTGGTTTATGAATATCGATTCTTAAGCTCACAATACACACATCAAATCAAGTGTGCAAGAATCAATGTTTTTCAATTTCTGTTGAAATAGGTTTATCCTCCCCTTGCAACCACTAGTGGCCGCTACATTTACAATTTACAAAAAAATATCCATTGTTGAATGCAATCATTATATTTAATCGTGACAATTCAATCGTGACAATCATCTGAAAAGTGAATTGTTATACTTCAATTTTAAATGTGTTGTACTTCATGAAACCCTATCCCCCTATGTGTAATGGGTATTTTTACTTTCACTGCTAAAGCTGAATATGTAAAAAAATGCGTTTGACTGCTGACGTTTTGTTTTAATTGGATAGGTAGAGTAAAACTAAAAGTGGTCAAGGTTTTCTGTCAATTAATATAAAGGAATATTTTGACAGTTTGGCCAACTGGCTTTCTTGAGAATTTTGACAATGTTCAGAGTATTCCTTAACGTCAAATATCAATATCTTTCTTTCATTCTTGATTTGAATCTTGATTTGAAGCTTTGGTGACTTTCTTTCATGCGAATGACAGAATATTCTTGTTTAATAGTTAAACAACGGATTATTTACTGTGTAAGGACACTTTTTACCAGTAATAGGTTTGCATTGCAAAAACGTGGCCGCCTGGAATCACATTTTAAAGGGTCAAACGTGAAGCACGTTGATGTGATCACGTCTGTACAGATCTGCGGCATGGCTGGTGGCGCGTAACCGACACGGATACCATCCACTCCGTGCTGAAGGCGCTGCACCCTCGAGGCATCCGGGAGAAAGCGCTTCAGAAGCAGCTGCAGAAGCACCTCGACTACACCTGCCAGGCCTGCGCTAGACACCGGGACAGTGCGTGCAGCTGAGATGTCCACACCTTGTTTATAGCTGTAGCCAGAATATATATCAACTGCCTTGTTTTTGGCTGGTGCTGAACCCATTGGCATGCCAGACCTTGTCGGAAAAATGTATGCTGTATAAGCTAATATTTCAATAGATAAAAATGCATTGCAAGACATTGGTTTTGCTTTAATATGTGTATTGCCACTCGCATGTGTGCGTATGCAGTGTTACCAGTGGCAAAAGGGGACAAGGGGGAGAAGGCAGAGTGTGTGTTGCGTCGGGAGGTGGCCAGCTGGTCAGTGGAAGAGCAGGCATTCCAGGTCGACCTGGCGGTGTTGCGGCTGGTGGAGGAACTGGAGGAGAGAGTGGCTTCTGCGAGCATGCAGGTCAAGGTTGGTAGCTATCATATTGGCATTTTCCTGGAACAAATGACAATTTTATCATATTTACACTCAAAGCTTTGTCTTTTGTTGTCTCCTTGCTCGTCGCTGCCTCCCAGGGCTGGCGCTGCCCGGAAAGAGCATCAGAGAGGAAGAACCTCGTTTATCACAACCGTGAGCCTTTGCCCTTGGCCTGGTGCAGCAGCGAGTCGAGGGGCAAGGGGGGCAAGGCTACGAAAAGCCAAGGAGAGAAGGCTAAGCGGGACCCCGGGGTCAGGCTGAAGGTCGAAGACATGGAAGACGGGGACGAGGTCAGAAGCGACGGGCCGCCGGTTGACATCAAAGTTATCGACGCTTATGAGAGCAAAAGCTGCCCTACGGGGGACATCATTGATTGTGAAGCCATGGAGATGAAAAGCATCATTAGGGGCGAGGCAGGAAGCGAGAAGGAAGAAAGCAAAAGTGGCACCGCAGTGGCCGAAGGGAAGCATGAAAAACTTGAGCGAAAGGGCAGCTCATCGTGCGAAGCGGCGGCGTCGCGAGCGGTCGAGGAAGTGGAAAGGTGCCCAATCCGCCGTTCGGACGATAATCCCCTGGACCTGGCCACTGTGCGTCTTGCTGCTCTGGAGCGCAACATCGAGCGGAGATACCTGCGCAGCCCACTCAGCACCACCATCCAGATCCAGCTAGACAATGTGGGAACTGTCACCGTCCCGGCACCAGCTCCATGTGAAAGCACCCAGTGGGATGGGTAGGTCGACCAAGTAGAGGCCAGTTCCGATACACTTCATGTATTTGTAAAGATATAAATGGTCAATACGAAAAATTGTAAACTTTTAAGGATTATCTGTTGCATCCGTGTTGGTTAAACTAAAAAGCTGATAAGTAGAATTTGGCTAGGCAGTCTCGCTGTTGCACTTTATTGCTTCATTTAACACATTTCACTTAATGCTGTGTAAAAAAATGAAATGTGCTTATATTTAAGCACAGTTTTTTTCCTGATGTTTTTTTTTTTAAGTCTTTATTCTTCTTGACGTGTAAAGGTCGTGCACATGCATGTGTGTGCGACAGGGGGGAGGAGGAGATTGCCCCTGGCCTGCGGGATTGGAGAAGGGCCCTGCTGTGTGCTCAGAACGCCTCGCAGGTGGCGCTGTGCCTGCAGCAGCTGGAGAAGGCCATCGCCTGGGAGAAATCCATCATGAAAGTGGTCAGTCCTCTTGGGGAGTCTTCCATAAAACACTCCCTTTTTTCTGGCCATAGGAAAATAAAAATTACTACACAACGTAATGCAGCTCAACAGCATCGCAAATGCAACTTGAGTGGAATTCCTGTGCAGAAAAATGTTATCGCGGCGCTCCTTGATACTATTTTTCATTATAGTAATTTTGCAATTTTGTGTTCATGTGGTGGTGGTGGTGGTGGCGCATTGCTCTTGACAGTCCTTATTCTGTGCATGAAAATAATAGCTTGATTTTCGTAATTTTGCCCGTAGGGGGCAATAATATTGCAGATATTTCTCTGTATCCCCATCTCCTCCACAACCAAAAGCCCCATCTGCAAAATGTTGATGTCAAAACTAACTGCCCTCTATACGTTTTTTTTTAAATACCCACAGTTAAAAGGATAAGGCGGCACTTATGCATAAAGTAAATAATTAAGTGTGCTCACCAATGTCCGTGTCCAGTTAATTGATAATTAATTAAATGAAGTGCAAACCCCCCCCCCCCTACCAGGCACAGTGCCCGTGGCATTTTCAGTGGGCCCTTAAAAGCTCCCTTGTGCTTGAAGTATTAAGGCAACCGTGGTTGTTATGGTAATTCTGACTGCCATAAACTATAATTACAGTTTTACTGCAGTAGTCAATTACTATAGAAGCTGTCATAAGTGAGCTGATCATAATCATCATTAGCCATGATCTATCCACGACTGGATGAATGCCTCCCCAGGCTGCAAACATCCCTCATGGTCCCTCGATGCCACAATCCTTCTTGTTCCTGCACGAGCTGCTGATCTCATCGCTTTATCTCCATGGTTGTACTATTGGGTGTGTTGCCCCCGTTGGCTACCAATTCATTATCAGCCTTGTCCATCAGAGATCATCCTTTCCAGCGGTGTCCCTGGCCCTAGTCCACTTACTTTGCTTAGCTCATTATTACTTGTCTCATTTGCATTTTGTCTCTGATCCATGTATTTTTGTTCTATTAATTAGTGTAATTCTAAGAATATATCTCTCCAGGCTTCTTTTGTTCCATCATTTTGCCATTGTCCTTTACAAGTTTAGATTCCAAAAATCACTCAAACCTGCTCTCGTTCACCTATTTACGCAGTTTGTTGTTTTCCAGTTGTGCTCTTCCAACACATTTTATTTTACATGTCGGTTTTTTGGGTTATATCGTGTAAATGTGTCGTTAAACCCGCCACCACCCGACGCAGCCAATTAGTAAGGTTTGTCACGTAAACAAAACATGACAATTTGTTACTAGTACAGCACACCGGTGTGTTGGAGAGCAAATCCATAACATTTACAATCTTGAGTATGACGTTTCGCCAGTCATTACAACTAGCATCATATGGCGGACAGCCAAATTTGGCTGTCCACCGGTGTGCTGTACTAGTAACGAATTGGCCACGTTCTGTTTACGTGATAAACCTTATTAATTGGCTGTGTCGGGTGGTGGCGGGTTTAACGGCACATTTATGTTTACGCGATCTAACCCAAAGAAAACCTATCTATTTTATGGATGATATTGGTCATGTTAAACTGACGTTTTATTTAATTTTGCCAACTTGTACATGATTCTATACGTAGGTTTTCAGGACCAATATTATTGATTTGTTGTACATGACCTTTGTTTTGCTCAAGGGGATTCAGTTCCACACAGAAACCGCATCTAATGCAGCCCCGTGTTTGGTGGTGCTGCAGTTTTGCCAGATGTGTCGCAAGGGCGATAACGAGGAGCTTCTTCTGCTGTGTGATGGCTGTGACCGTGGCTGCCACACATACTGCCACAAGCCAAAGCTTCCTGCCATCCCCGATGGAGATTGGTACTGCCCGGCCTGTATATCCAAGGTAACGGGAAGCCGCGCGGCACCTCCATCTTCCACTACCGTCACATCCTTCTCCTGCTCCTCCGCCCCATCGCCCGACAAGCTGCATGCCGCATCAGCTCCATCCCCCGCTCTTGCTGCCGCCGCCACCACCACCACCCCCGGCGCTACCACCGCTGCTTGGGTTCACCACATTCCTGTGAGTCAGCCCAACGCGAGCACGCACGCGCACGTATGAGCTAGCACACGCATAATATGCCTGCACTTCCCACAAAATGTCGCATGGTCGTGCTATACCTTTGTGCATCTTCAGAAGCATGTTTGTATCTGAAATGGTACACATTAATGGTGAAACAATGGCTCCATATTATGTTTGCATGTGGTGGATGTGTCCTCTCAAGGGTAGGATTTAAGTGGTCTAAAGGCCATGCATTCATTTGCTTTTATCCACCATACAAGCAGTGTCAGTTGGTGCTGCTGCATTGCTGTTTGTCTCGATACCATTTATCATTGCTGCTGATCAGATATTGTGTCTATGGATTCACATTGTAATTTCAAACATTTTCTTTCACCCAGTGCTCCTTGTGTTTGCAACATCCACAAAGTGCTTAACCCTTATCCCAACACAATTGTCTCCCTGTGGTGCATTTGAAATGCTTACCCACAGGCCAGTGGGCAGTCTCCCAAAGCAGGAAAGACAAAATCACCACGTGGTCGCAAGAACAATAGCGAGGGCGGCTCCGCAGCAAAGAAAAGCTGCGGGCGCAGTGCCAAGTCAACCTCCGTGCTTTCTCCTCCACTGCCACCACCTCCTCCCCCTCTTCCACCTCCTCCTCTGCAACCTCCTCCTCTGCAATCACCACCTCTGCAACCTCCTCCTCCTCTGCAACCTCCTTTGCAACCTCCTCTTCCTCTGAAACCTCCTCCTCCTCTGCAACCTCCTCCTCCTCTGCAACCTCCTCTGCAACCTCCTCTGCAACCTCCTCTGCAACCTCCTCTGCAACCTCCTCTGCAACCTCCTCTGCAACCTCCTCTGCAACCTCCTCTGCAACCTCCTCCGCAACCTCCTCCGCAACCTCCTCCTCCTCTGCAACCTCCTCCTCCTCTTCAACCTCCTCCTCTGCAACCTCCTCCCCCTCTGCAACCTCCTCCTACTCTTCCTCCTCCACCACCACTGACTCTTTCCATCCCCACCGCCACCTCGTCGGTCTCCTCTTCCCCATCCGGGAGTACTGCCACGCCGGCCACCACGGATACAGAGGGGGACAGCCCCCGCAAAGGTGGCAGGGAAATGCGCAAGCGCCGCTTCCGTGATGACGACCTGGAGGCCGCCCTGCTGCTCTCACTGCGGGAGAGCATGCAGGTGTCGGGAGGCGAGGGATCCTCACCATTCCAATCCCCGGCACAGTCGCCATCTCCCAGCAAAAAAGCACGGAACAAGGAGGCGAGTTTGGACCTCACGCCGTGCAGGTGCGTTGTCTTTGTGCAGAGACCTTCTGTGCAGTGGCCGCTTGAGATTTTTGTTTGCAACTTCACACGATTACTTGATGTGATTATGTAATTTTGGTACAATATTATAATTACGTTTTAGAGTATTAATACGGTAAAATAAAAATGGTTTGGATGTTCATACCACTTCCCATGCCATCAGGACGATCCTGTCTGAGCTGGAGTCCCACCATGATGCATGGCCATTCCTCCTGCCCGTCAACAGCAAGATGGTGCCAGGATATCGCACCGTTATCCGGAGGCCTATGGACTTCTCCACCATGCGCAACAAACTAGAGAGTGGGCAGTGAGTACACGCTTACATGAAGACATGTACACACTCTTATATACACAATTATAAAAAGTGAACTCTTGAAATTGGCAGTTTCCTACTTCACAGATGGTAGTCATTACATTAGTAAAACTGAAGCTATTATTTTTAGTTCTTGTCAGCATTTGTGTGACTCTGGACTAAACTCTTAAAACCTTCCAAGCCGCACCTTCACCCTCATTGTCTGCACCGTTGGCATCTGTCTGCACCCCGTGCCAAACTTCCCTCACCCTTACATGCTCAGTCACCATGATCTGTCGTCTTCCACATCCACAACATTGCTAAGATCTGCTGCTTCACCATTGGTGGCAGCTCTTAGCCACTACACCCCACCCTCTGGAACTCCTTCCCCAGGTGACTCCGCCTGGTCCCCTCTCTCTCCTGTTTTCAAGTCCGTCATCCAAAACATTTATTTTCAACCATACTTAATTGCTTCTCATTCCCTACGATTCTCCTTTGATTATCTGCACTCTGGGACATATTACCTTATGGATAGGATACGAAGTTGTTTTTACCAAGCACTCTGTGGAAGCATCGGCAAGCATTCGCACTGGGAGGACAAAGGCAGCCGGATATATTGCTGGCCATATTAGTATTTTGTATGCCAGGCCTAAAACAGGTGCTCGTCTCTCCAGACTCTACGAGGCTAACGGGAGATGTTTGTATTTTGTGTGCGCCACACGCAGGTACGCCACTCGCGAAGCGTTCGTGGCCGATGTGCGTCTCGTGTTCAAGAACTGTGAGCGCTTCAACGAGGACGAGTCTGACGTGGGGCATGCCGGCCACGGCATGCGGTGCTTCTTCGAGAGCCGTTGGGTGGAGCTGACTGGTGGGACCTGAACAGGGCTCCAAACTGCCGCCAACCCTTAGCCCTTCTTGGGCAGGGAATACACAACAAGCCTTACTTAGGGGAGACAAACACATGCTCATTTGAGGCATTTTAACACAAGGTATCATGACCAAACTTGTGTTCATTTCTGTTTCGGTTAGACATTTCACCACAAAACCATAATCATGTATGTGCCCCCTTGTGCTGTGTTGGTCTTATGCCTGTAATAGTACACACTGCTTTAAAAGGTGCATATTGGCGAGTGACTGCTCTGATTTCAGTGAGGCTGCCCAATAGGGCCTCAATAACTCACCAGCTGACCCAGATTGTGAAACACTGTAATAAATGATGCTGACTTAGCATGCAGGATGTGAAACTATGATGCATTATCCAAAAAAGCATTAGAGCAAAGGAACCAGATCTATTTTGGATTTCAAAGGCATCAAATAAAGTCCAAATATAGTCAGTGAATTTTAGGCCAGAGTTAATGAAGCTGTAGGAGACAGAATGTCGTTATTTGATATGTTTCATTTCAAATAAGCAGCATGATGTTGTTTACATGCAGACCAAATTATAGTTTGGTATTTTTGCAGCAGATGTGTAAAGTGACTCACATTGACTTGTGTATAAAACACAGGTTAATGGCATGATAGCACTAAATAGTAATTATGTTGTTCAGTGACCGCGTATAACTCACTGAAGATGAAACTAGTATGATTCTTAGGATTATTTGTTATTTAATTACATACTGGCACACTCTCACACACACGTTTATATGAAAGAACTAAACAAATATCACTTGTCAATTACAATCTAGTGACAGTTTAACATTCACAAGTTACAAACTGTGTGAGGAATTCCCAGGTGCGTGTGTCATAAAGTATGAACCCCTTGCCGGGCACTCTACCGCATACTGTATTAAAGTCGGATCAGTTTTCCAGAACCAGGACTGGAAAATAAAAGCGACGCATTCGAGCGAATGTTGTAAAGGAACCATTTGCACCGTACTGCTGCGCGGTGAGGATTTTTTTCTTGGTGATGCTGACATGTTTACTGTAGTCTCAAGCCGCGTGGATGTGATATGCAGCAGGGCATTAATCGGGTAGGGAGGGAGCACGATGTCCTGCCTGCCCACCACTCCACTATACTTTGTGCTGTTCAGAATGGGCCCAGGACTGAAAGTGCTCCCTTACTACCACCGGTAATAGAATTCGTGTCCGTTACCCGTTTCCATGGTGGAGGATGTATTTTTCTTTGGCAACTATAGCAGCAGAGTCCTTGTTCCTCTAATCATGTATGCTGTGGTCTGTTGGTCACAAAGCCCTGTGGTTGTGTAAAGCAGGTTAACGTCACACACATAGGTTATGAAACTACCGTTTTCTTATGTATTGAATGTCTGTAGAGGTTTACAGCGATGTAAATTAATTTTTTATTATTTGTTGTGTTTGTATTTATCACTAAGCGTTTGACGGGTCGTTTTTTTCGTAGAATGCATCGGTTTGTTGAGTAAAAAAAAATAATGTAAGTTTATTTGTTTACAAGATGCTACTCCGCGGAACAAGAGTGCTCACTGGGCTTGGACAGGGGGCTGCTGCTCCCTTGCCTGCCCCATGGTCAGAGGGAAGAGCATGCAGATGCCTCTGAAAATCATGCTAATCCTATATGTACATATACAAAGTATTGGTGCGGTTAGAATAAACTTTGTACATATCCTTCGCACAACACACTAAGTAAATGGTATTATTAGTATTGCCTTAGAAGCCGAGTCTCTATTGTCACGATGATTGTAGTCGATTGAGTACAAGGCACTGTATATACCTTGTTCAAATACATGTAGATACTGTATGTCCAATGTCGGATGTTTTGCATAATGTACTGTATTTTGGTGTGGGGGGGGGAGTTAGGGAGGCAAGTGGGAAATGGAGTGGAAATGAGTCTTTGACTTTTAAGTTTCATCTTGTTAAAAATGTGAAATTTGGATTCATTGCGTTGGTTTTTATGATTTCAAGTTTTGTTGGTGTAATGTTTAGCTGCCCACTTTGCTCTCTTGGGTCTGTGTTCTGGAGGCTCCTGGTGGGCTGTGCCAGCTTTTTCTTGGTGCTGCTCCATGATCCCATGTGTCAAGTCACACCTGTCCCTGGCTGACCGTCTGGCTATTGCCCAGTTTTGTCCTCTACAACCCAGAGATCCCTTATGCCACTATGGGAGTGCCCAACATTTTAATGCCATGCGTCTTTTGGGGACAAAAGTGACATACTGTATTTAAAGAATATAGTAGCTGTCTTTTGATTTTTAGGGGTATATTTTACATGGCTATGTGTGCTATGGATAATAAAAGCTTTTTTTTCTGTATGCAACAAAGTGAAGTGTGTGTTACTTGTTACGGATTGGAATGTGGGGTGGTGCACTGAATCGAAATCTCTCAATGTCACAGGGTAGGTGCGGTGCATAGTTATTTAAACACTTGACATCCATGTATAATTGCAATGATGGATGAAAATGTGCTGAAGCCTGACTTGGCAGTTTGAGCTTACCCCCCAAAGTACAATGTGACTTAGTAATAACATGCTTTTGAGCTACCCTGTGTTTTTTTTACACTATAAAACATCACTTGATTGACATCTGAACATAATTAGTTATTTTCCCATTTGTGCATGTGTGCTTTTTAAAGTAGTTTTTTTCCCCATGCACATCCGTTCTGAACACAATGCAAAAAAAATACAAAGTACGTTTTATAACAGTACAGGAGATAAATAAACCAGGTACAGTTTTGTACTTGGTGTGTTCAGCTGTAGAACAGATCTCATCATGTTTGGTATGGTATGGTTTTGTCTGGAAATTATAATGTGATGTGGTCATAAGCTACTGTCCATTATGTAGTGTACACCGTAGTTTAATTGTATTCTTGAGTTTACTGTCAACATAGTGCAGTATTTAATATTCAGAGTATGGCAATATTTTACACCGAGTATATTGCTGATTGATAACTCGTGAATAGTATTTTTTTAGGGTAAAGTTGGAACCATAACTCATGATAGACAATCACAATACTGGTGGAGATATTGTATGAAGATCTATTTAGCCCTATGTATGTATGTTGAATTTATTTCGCACTGTACGTAGCCAACCGTGTTAATCGGAGGTGCTGGGGAAGGACAAACTAAACACAAAAAGCAATTCATGTATATACCCTATATATGTGCAATTTCGGATGAGGGAGATGTTCAAGATGACACAGCTGAAGAAGTCCCACAGTAATAAAAAGGACGGTCCCCCCCCCCGTACCATATGGAACCGAACATCATTGAAAGTGAGACCATCTGTTGCAAAGAAATTAGCGGACTTGCTTTCGAAACTTTGGCCTTAAATACATAATGATGGGATGCTTGCCACAATCTTAAGTTCAAAATGGGAGACAACTGATTGAAACCATTTGACCCATTGGCCACAAATATACTGTACGTAAATTAAGATAACACGTACATATGAGGATAAACAACCACACCAGCAAACCGGATTCAGAAAATACGTTTAACAATACTGCACTGTGTATTGAAACTATTTCTAGAAAAGATAATAAAATATCTGGCTTGTATCAACTATTGAGGAACTGTAAGCAGTCACCAACGTGAACACAAAGAAACCGCGATATGACATTGCATGCCGACATCTGAGTCAGACAAGGAGATTGTATCCTTTCACACCACGCCTATCCAAATAAACATTTGAAGATATTTTCCGAAAATTGGAATTGAGATATAAAAGCGTAACCATGAACTGTGGAAGTATTCAATTCATTGTTAAATAAATTGGGAGGAATTTTCACGAAGGCCACAAAGTTAAGACTCGCGAGCGAAAAAATAGACAATAGTGGTGCCACAACTAAATATAATATGTAAAGGGCAATTAGTGAAAGCGAGACCAGATTCACAATGAGACGAAAACCGAGCACACTCATAGCTTCGCGAGATTGTTCATCAGTACTCAAGCGTATATCTCCCGCAGTGACATACGAATCATAAACATTACAATGAATATTGATACTAAATCTGAAAGTCAGTTTTAACACGTCGGCTTTCGCGAACAATATCATCCATAACAGGTGTTTTGGGTTAGATCGCGTAAATGTGTCGTTCTGTTTACGTGACGAACCTTACTAATTGGGGTGTGTGTCGGGTGTTGGCGGGTTTTAACGACACATTTATATTTACTCGATCTAACCCAAAGAACTGTATTTTGGATGAATCTGAAAGTGCACGTTGTGAACATCACAAGGGCACGTAATCGATGTTTAAGCCACGTAATGATCTGACACAAGTTTTCGTCGTTAAGCTCATTGACACCAGCCAGAAAAATTGTGAACCATCTTGTTCCCCAGCCTACATCATTGACACGCTGCATCCACATATGTCCCTCTCTCAAGGTCACTAAGATCTTCTCTCTTCATTACCAAGGCCGACGTTTCGATCTATGGGTGACCGAGTTTGTTTTCCCGGCTAATGGACCGACGCTTTTGCACGAGACATCACACGGATCTCAGTCTCTGACATATTCGTATTTTTTTCATACTTTCACATCTCTTTGGAGTCTGTGGACATTTTAAAAATACGCCTTAAACCCTATGTATACGCTTCCGCTTATTAAACGTTTAGTTCATTTAATAAATTATTCTTAAAATGTATTTAAATTGTTATTTAATGCTGAGTGCTGCTACCTGCTGGTGTCCTGTTAGAGCACTTTGAGATCCTTTATAAATGTAATCATAATAATTATTATAATCATCACGACACAGTGTTGGCTGCAGTAACATGCGTTGTTAGCATTATCTCCAGGTCACCCTTCCAAACGAGACTATCTTTGGCCTCTCCTGAGTTTGCACCCCAGTTAAACAAGTAAACTTTGCGGGGACTTGAACTGTGCACCGCGGGTGGCTATTGCAGAACAACTCCACGTGGAGCGCCGCCAGCCAGCCGTGACGTCACCCGGGAGACGCGCGCGAGCCGAAGCCCTCGTGACGTCACTTTACCAGGTGGATCCTCTCCACTCCCCGCCGCCCTCTTGCGACGTCACAAAAACGTGCGAGCCCCTCCCCCACCGCCGCAGACTCCTGGTGATGTCATGTCACTATCATCCCCCCACCCTCGACCCCCCTTCACCCCCCAACCCCCCCCCCACTTTCACCCACCCTCGACCCCCGTCTTAACCCCCCCTTCGACCCCCCCTCAACCTGTCCATCAAAGAAGCATCAGTTCCTCTAGAATGGAAACATTCCTATGCCCGTCCACTTCACAAAGGGGGCCCTAAAGATGATCCCAATAACTACCGACCTATCTCAATTTTGTCCCCATTGATGAAAATTTTTGAAAAATTTTTGAACTACCAAATTAGCAGTTTCCTGTCCACCAACAATCTATTACATCTAAAACAATCTGGGTTCCGAAAAAAATACAGCACCACATCTGCTGCATTAGACTCTCCGAATCAAATTTACAGTAGCCTTGATAATAAGCAGTACTGTGCCTGTCTTTCTCTTGACCTGTCCAAAGCTTTTGATACAGTAGACCACAACACCCTGCTTAGTAAACTAAGTTGCCGAAAACACAGTACAATGGTTAAAAAATTACCTCTTTTCTCGCACCCAAACTGTATTCACAGATGGTTGGAGGTCAAACAATGTTAAGATAACAAAAGGGGTTCCACAGGGTTCCATCCTCGGCCCCCTCTTGTTCTCTCTTCATGTCAATGACTTGGGCACTGACCTGGATCATTCCAGGGTAAATCTTTTTGCAGATGACACGATATTGATTACTGCTGGCCGCTCTCCGGATGACGTGATTGCTAAGCTCCAGGGTGATTTCAACAAACTACAACATCAGCTAGTTGCTCTTAAACTAGTCCTGAATACCTTCAAAACCAAGGTGCTATGCCTCTCACCGTGACTAAAGCAGGAGGTTATTTTTCCCCAATTACATTCCTTAAATAATTATCAAATAGGGCAAGTCAAGATCAATAAGTATCTTGGGGTCATCCTGGATTCAAAACTGAATTTTGAAGATCACATTGATTATATTGGTAAAAAGACAAAAATAAAAATTGGTTTTCTGTATCGACACAAGCACTGCTTCCCCCCAATGTTCCGTTTGGAATTGATAAAAGCTACCATACTGCCTCTGCTTGCCTACTGTGACATCGTGTATAAATCAGCCCCAAGTACTGTACTGAAGAAGCTTGATTCCATCTATCACTCGGCCTTAAGATTTGCATTGAACTGCCCATATAGGACTCACCACTGTGATCTCTACATTGGGTCAAACTTAACATCTCTTAATGTTCGACGGCTTGTGCACCAGATCTTATTTATTCACGATGTACTTACAAAAAAATCCGCAGACTACCTGCTGGATCTCCTCGCTGTTTCAAAGAACAAATTTGACCTCAGGTCTTCGCTCATTTACTAGCTTCACATTCCCTATTGCCGTACAAAAACCGGAGGAAGGGCCTTTGCTATTGATGCCCCCAGGGTCTGGAATGCTATTGCCAATAAACTGCAACTTGAATCACTACCTATGAGATCTTCACTCAAAACTGCTTTAGAGCAGTTGTACACCCCTAGCTGCCACTGCTATTCGTTGTCCTAAAATATGGCTCTAGGGTTTGGTGTTACATGTTATTTATATAGTTTATTGTAAAAAATTCGGCCACAGTCCCTATGATCACTGTTACACTGCATTTATGGCTTTTATTTTGGTGATTTCGAAAAAGTTTTTTGGTTTGGCCATGTTTTTGTTTATTGTAGTACGGAGTTAGACTGATGGCCTTAATCTTAGTTGTCTTGTGGTTGTTGTTGTTGTTTGACTTGCATCCCACTGGGATTTTTGCACACAGCGTTGGTGTACGGTGCTATTTCAGGAATATTTTGATATTTTTTTCCTGTATTTTCTGTTTGCACAGTCACACATAATCACTTTAAGATGTTTTCTTGGTCATGTTTTTTGTTTGTTGCGGTTGCACCCGATTCAAGAGCCAAATGGCTCACAGGGCTATACCAAATAAATACCACTATGAACTATGACCCCCCCGGCTCGTGACGTCACGGTAGCGGAAGTGTCGCCGCCGCGCACTGTGGGAGGGAGGTTGAGGCGCTTGCCGTGAGCCCCCCCCTTGCCGTGAGCCCCCCTCCTTGCCGTGTGAGTGCCGTGAGCCCCCCTTGCCGTGAGCCCCCCCTAGCTGTGTGAGCCCCCCCTAGCTGTGTGAGCCCCCCCCCCTTGCCGTGTGAGTCTCCCCTTGCCGTGAGCCCCCCCCTTGCCGTGTGAGCCCCCCCCCCTTGCCGTGTGAGCTCCCGCGGCGTCGCGCGTTTTGCGTCCGCGAGAAAGGGGGGCGGTGGGGAGGGGGGCGGTGGGGGGGGGGCTGCTTTTGTTTTTTCGCGTTCAAGAGCGCCGAACAGACGTCCGGCGTCCCCTGTGCCCGTCGCGGGCTTGTAAGCTGCCGCCGTGGCCGCCGTGGCCGCCGTGGCCGCCGTGGCCGCCGTGGCCGCCGTGGCCGCCGTGGCCGCCGTGGCCGCCGTGGCCGCCGTGGCCGCCGTGGCCGCCGTGGCCGCCGTGGCCGCCGTGGCCGCCGTGGCCGCCGTGGCCGCCGTGGCCGCCGTGGCCGCCGTGGCCGCCGTGGCCGCCGTGGCCGCCGTGGCCGCCGTGGCCGCCGTGGCCGCCGTGGCCGCCGTGGCCGCCGTGGCCGCCGTGGCCGCCGTGGCCGCCGTGGCCGCCGTGGCCGCCGTGGCCGCCGTGGCCGCCGTGGCCGCCGTGGCCGCCGTGGCCGCCGTGGCCGCCGTGGCCGCCGTGGCCGCCGTGGCCGCCGTGGCCGCCGTGGCCGCCGTGGCCGCCGTGGCCGCCGTGGCCGCCGTGGCCGCCGTGGCCGCCGTGGCCGCCGTGGCCGCCGTGGCCGCCGTGGCCGCCGGACGGATTTTTATCACGAGCCCCGGGTGGGGGGGTCAAGGATCAGAGGCCGAGGTTCACGTGGAGGGGGTTGGAGGCCGGTGTAAAGGGGAGTAGAGACGACTCACGGGTGTCCAACCCAAGCTGAATATGCTGTCTTTGTTCTACTGCCAGGGTTTGAGTTTAAAGTGCCTGTGAGGCTGTTAAAAGGCGTCAACCTCACGGGGTGGAGATTAATGCCGCGCTCCCCCCCCCCACCCCCATCTGTTCAGAAGAGCGTTCTTGTCTTCACAACTTGGTTCATGTGTATCACCAGCGTCGCACGTAAAATATTTCGCAGTATGTTGGACGCATGTTGCGTGTCACGCACGTGTTTATCCAGGAAAGCCTCGCCGAGTTTTAAGGCTGTTCGGAGCAGCCCGGCGAGTTGTTGTGGCAGGCGGGGGTGATGTTGATCGGCGTAATCCCAATTTGCCTAAGTTGAACGCAATTTCTCAACAATGGGATTGTTCTTTTTTTTTTTAAACCAATACCACCAGTTCCGTTGTTTTAGATTTGTGCATTGCCTTCTGTGTCCCGCGCGCACCACTCCGTTGCAGGCAGGAAGGCCGGGCCACTTGCCATGGAGTCGAGGGGAGGAAGTCTGAGCGCCGCCGTGACGCTCATCCAGAGCCTCGGCGAGCACGCGGACGACGTGAACTGCGTGGCCGCGTCTCGCCACTGCCTCGCCACCTGCTCCTCCGACAAGACCGTGCGTGCGTACGCGCTCGACTCCCTGCGCGAGATGCCCTTCTCCCCCATCCGCGCCCACACCTACGCCGTCCACTGCTGCTGCTTCAACCCGGACGGCAGCCTGCTGGCCACCTGCTCCACCGAGGGCACGACGGCCCTGTGGGACGCGCGAACCGGGCAGCGCATCACCGTGCTGCTGCAGCCCGGCGGCGGCTCCGGCGTCCGCGTCTGCGCCTTCTCTCCGCGCCCGCTCGGCGGCGACGCGGGCCAGGCTCCGGCCACAGCTGCGCCGCCCGTCGAGTGCCTCCTCTCGGGCTCCACAGACGGCACCCTGGCCCTGTGGGACGTGCGTGCCCATCGGTGCTTGAAGTACGTTGCGCCATCCGCACTTAATTGTCTTCGTTTGTCTTCGCCGCGCGCTCGTGGTGTCGTGTTCTGGTATCTAGTGAACGCGTGGTTGGTCGCGGTGGTGGTGGTGGTGAGGTTGTCTTTTGTGTCAAACGTTTGATGGATTTTGTAGAATTCATTATTCGCTCCAGTAGAATGTATTATTATGGGTTGTTAAAGCAATCAAAACTGCGAAAAGTAAGTAAATGTCAGTCTGCATTGTGTTCTTTATTAAATCTCTTACGTGAACATTCCCTGAGCTGATTTTGATGCTTGATAGGCATTCAATTGAGCATTTTTTGTACAAACTATATGAACAGTACGTTGTATCTTAAGCCTTACAATATAGCATGTTGTTTCGTAATTTTAAAATGTTGAATTAACTGATGAGAAGAACATATTTTTCATAAGTGTCCAATTTTTATCTCACTGCATTATAATTCCAGACACATTTGACACTGCTGTTTTGAGGTCGGCCTTTGAGTTGCAGCGAACAGCACAGTGCTGAAGTGGTGCCCTGTGCCACGCTATCTCCACAGAGTGGCAAGCCTCAAGGACGGCTCGGTGAGTGGCTGTGCCTTCTCGCCCTGTGGCCGGGCATTCGTGACTGGCTCCACTATTGGCGAGCTCAGCGTGTGGGACGCTGTGAACATGCGCTGCTTGCACACGACCCGAAGTGCACACGACCTTGGTGTCACCGCCGTCAGCTTCTCGCCACCACCCCGCCCTGGTAGGAGCAGAAGAGTGTGTCCATGCCTATAGCACACTTGGTCAATTCAGATGTATTCGAGGTTTCAGCTAATCATTATTAAACCAGATTTTCAAGTATTCCTGTTCTTGGTTCCTTCGGTAAAGTCGCGTAGATAGAAAACAAAAATCAAAAATAAAAGCACAAAAACCCACGACGTTTCTTCAGAAGAAGACCGCTTGTGTTGCGATCGGAACGTCGTAGGTTTTTACATTTTGATTTTTGTTTTCTATCAACGTGACTTTACCGAAAGAACCAAGAACACAGATTTTCAAGTTTTAAATAGTTTATAGTTTCAGCATGGTCATTGGCAAAACTATAGTTTTGTCTTATGATTTTGCAGTGTGTTTTAAAAAGTTACTTGACTGGATCTAAGAAGTAGTTACATGATATTCTTTATGGGTGGCACAGTGGTAAAGCTTGTGCATCACAAACAAGAAGGGCCTTGGTTCGATATATACCATTTGTGTGTTCTTCCCTGTGCCTCAAAAAAAAATGTAACTTGTATTGGGTAACCATTACAATTCTGAAAGTTTACCTGCAAAGTACTCAATTGGGATTACACGTAGAAACATTGCCCCCTACTGCAAAAGCTTGGCAGAACCCTCCTGAAAAAAGGTCTGGAAAATCGATGAGGTTATCCTGGGTAAACATGCATAATAATAATGGAAATCCTGTACAAGCCGTTCTCTGACATGGGATGATGCAGTGTTGTGCAACATTTCTGAATGGATGCTTTGCTTCTTGACATCATGCAGAGCACAATAAGAGTAACATTGCTAAATATGTAAACATACATTTGCAGATATGTTGTACGACGTGATTAAAATATTCTGCTGGTAGTCACTGCCTGTTGCTTATGAAATTTGTAATATTTTTCAGTGGCCGGTGTTGAAAGATTTGAGACGCAGCGGTCAATAATGGCCTCATGTGGGCAAGACAACAAAATTGCCCTGTGGACGCTGGCATTGGACCGGACCGGTAGGTGACAGTAATATTCGTGGGTCTAACTTTTTCCAGGCAATGTTTTTTTTAATTCAGTTACTTTAACATTGAGAGTCCAATGTGAACAGATGTGAATATCTGTGCATAGGTTATTTCACCCAACCCTGCATTGATTTTGTATGAAAGGGGAAAGTGTAAGCACAAATGGGAATCGCACTACTGCTAGTGCACAATTTATATTCTCTTATTAGTTATGTTGTATTATACATTGTTAGGAATGGCATGTGTTAGTGTTTTGTGTGTACCGCACTGTGCCCTGCAGGAGACTGCCTGACCCTACGCTTCTGCCTTGAGGGCCATACAGCACCTGTGCTCTGTTGCTGCTTCTCCTCAGATGGACACGTGCTTGCCTCTGGGTGATTTGCACAAAACGATCTTCCACTGTCTTGTTTTTAGACAATTATCCTCTTCTATAAAGACATGAAAAAGCCATGCACAATGGTGTGTTAAGCAACTGTATGCTTCAGCGATGGGTTTTGTTTATTATGATTAAACTAGCCTTTTGCCCGGCTAAGGACGGGTGTATTTCAGTAAATCTGAAACTTGCAAGCGAAAAGCAGACCGCGACGTGATATTCTTTGCATCAATTCGTGTGCAATTTGTAAGTCTGCGGTGACAGACTTATTTAATTTAAAGGTTGTAATCCCTTGTTCATCATGACGTCCTTTTTACTTCTATGTCTCAATAGCGTTACGGAGATCACGTGACGTGAGGGTTCTAACTTCGTAGTGAGGGTTGTAAGTTGACGCTGAGGAGGGGGGAGGAGGCACCTCGCCCTCCCATGTGGAGTGACATCACCTGCTAATTATTATTAATGGAGGGGGGTGGTGTCCATTTGGAGGACGTCACCTCTTCATAATTATTAATGTGGGGAGCTGTTCGATGTGGAGTGACGTCACCGGCTCATGATTATTAATGGAGGGGGGTCCATGTGGAGGACGTCACCTGTTCATGATTATTGAGGGGGGCTGGCCGACGTGGAGTGACGTCATGCGCGGGACACAGACATTTTTGGCTCATTATAGTAGTAAATATGGGGCTGCTGGGAACATGATACATGGGTGTGTGGTCTTTACATGAATAGTTGATGCTATTGCGGGGTAGGTCTAACATTCTGTTAGACCATGGGAAACATATCCCTGCTGCCCTGATGCAAGAACACAAGAGGCATTGCTAAAGGGACACAAAGGGGCTACCCATTTGCTAATGACGTGTTACTCTTTTGCAGTTCTGTTGATAAGTCCGTTATTCTTTGGAACCCAGTGAGTATGCTATTTCGCTAAGTAATAAAAGCATCAATAACACTGCACTTTGTTCTAGAACTTTTAATGTTTTGTAGTTTTTACATTGAAATTAATTAATAATTTAATTTCTTTAAAATACACAATATTCTACGGTGAACTTTTTTTGACGCTATTTATAAATTTGTTTATCCTGCTAGATCACTGGAGAAAAGCTCTTAAGCATTATGGAGCACCAAAGGTATGTTTTTGTAATGTAACATTTTTTTCATGAGACATTTGTAATGTTAACTTAACCACATTTCCATGAGTGTAATACTAGAGTTGTGCAAGTCTGTTTACTCATGGTCTGTGTACTATATGACAGTTCAGTGGGCTCACTGAATTAAAGATGAGAGACTTTACCGAGAGTTTGTTTTGTGTAGGTATGTGACGTCTTGTGCCTTCACGCCTGGGGCTCCCTATCTCATTACGGGGTCAATGGATAAAACAGTGAAGCTTTGGAGACTGGAGAACACACCAACATCACAAGGTGTGTTCCGTATGTGATGTGAGGTTTGCAATGAGTTGACTGCAGATATATTGTTTATTTCAGAGAACAGATCCATCCTTTTTCAGGTTGATTTATATTTGTTATTTATTTCGTATGATAAATGTTAAAATTGTCATTGTAGTTAGCTTTCTCAATTACGTGGTTGTGTATATTAAAATGCCTAGCGACTTTCTCTTAATATGCAGTTTTTTTAAAAAAATCTCTGTAATACTTTCTAAATATTAATTGCTGCAAACATTGTTGAATGTAAATTTTAGTGAGTTTGACATGTATTTATTTCTAATTAAAAACAATCACGTCAAAGCTGTCAAAACCTATTTTTATCAGGTTTAAACAAATTACTTGTGTTGATTTAACTCTTGTGCCCTGAATAACAATTCTAGAAGATGCAACATCTGTATATTGTTGGAGGCATTTCAAAGTATAATGCTGTTTTTTTTTTTTACAGTGAGCCCATGTATGAGCTGTGGTTTTGGCTTTGGCTGCGGCTGTGATGGAGGGAGTGGCTATAGCGGGCATTGCACTGGCGGGTCAGCAGATGCAGTGGGACATCGAGCAGCCATGCAGTGGTCTGTGGAGGACGTCACAAGCTGGCTACATGATGAGGGCCTCGCTGAGCTCACAGAAACTTTCCGCAACAATCACTTGGATGGGCAGGAGCTGCTGCTGCTGGAGAAAAAAAGCCTCGGCGCTGAGCTCAACATAGGTAATTGGGCTAAAATGTCTTCTTTGGTTCTTTCGGCTAAAATGGTGACATTTTGAATATGAATGTGTGAACAGATGTGCTTTTGAACACAACCGCTGATGGTGAATGTGTACGGGCAGAGTCGCTCGGGCTGCGGAACAAACTGTGGCGGAAGCTGGAGGAACTGAGATCCCTGGAGAAGACAGTCTCAGACACAGATGTGCCCGATGAGTTCCTGTGCCCCATCAGCCGGGAGCTCATGCACAACCCTGTCATTGCTGCTGGTGCGAGCTCCGTTTACAGTGGAACAATTATATAAGCACACACAGAGATACGTGCACACACAGAGATACGTGCACACACACGCACACTTATTCATGTAATCGGATGCAAAAAGACAAAGATCCTACATTCAATCATAATACACCTTTCCCCATACGGGTGTAAGGGTCTATTGTTAACCACTGCGCCACTTCATCCCACACACGCATGCATTGGGATGCTTGTGCTCTTTGAATCGCATCAAATAGTGAAAAGCTCAACATTGCTAAGTTTTTATACGTGCTCTGACCCCTTCATATTACAGATGGCTACTCGTACGAGAAGAAGGAAGTGGAGGCCTGGCTGCACGGTCGCCGGCGCACGAGTCCCATGACCAACCTGCCGCTGGAGTCGGCCATCCTCATACCCAACCGAGCATTGCAGGCGGCCATTCGGCGCTGGCTGGAGAGCCGAGTGCCACCAGCTCAGGTCTGACGAAATGTCACACCTGCAAACTGCAAGATGCCATCTTGTTGCTGCCAACACCCGTCGTATATGAATTCCCTCTAAAAGAGAACCACCAACGCATTACAGGCGACCCCCCCCCCCTGCACCTACGACCTAATTGGGTCCTGGATGACAGTCGCAAGTCGAGCCGTCGTAAGTCGAACCCTCGTAAGTCGAACCCTCGTTTCCCATAGGCGCAATGTTATACATTGGGGTTCGGTTCCTGGAAACCCGTTACCATAAAAATACCAAAATTGACCACGAAAATAAATGAAAATAACCCTAACAAATATTGTAATTTAACATAACCTTTACAAACACTTAAGTACTTTACATGTGCATCACATTTCCTCTTCTCGGACGTAGCAAAAGGCGATTTTTTTTTATTTGAAGACATTACAAAAGTGAAGAGTGTTGCAAGAGACGCTGCTGCTGTGTTCTCTGTCGGTGCAGCTGCAGCAGCAGCAGCCACGACGAGTGCACATTTCGTGCACTCACTCGTCACCAATCAACTCGTCACCAATCAACTCGGTGTCGGTAGCAGTCGTTCGGTGGTCGTAGATACGAGTTTTGGTCGTTACTGTGGGGTTCTTAATTACCGTAAGAAAGGTCGTAAAACCGGGGGGGGGGGGGTCGAAAGTCGAGCCGTCGTAAGTCGGGGGTGACCTGTATTTATATTTATCGAATGTGTTGAGCTGATGCAGTTTAAGTTCTAGACTTGGTTACAACAAAGGTCCGACTTCCCATTTGTTGCGATTTAGCCGTCTACTAGATGTGGTCCTAGAGGAAATAAAGGCGACGTAGGCTCACTGGCTGGGCACTGCGGCTGTATGGGAACAATGAGATTACTCCTGGGGCAGTGTTGTAGTTGCTTTCTCGGCTATAAAACTTTACCTGGCTGAATTAAATGTGGATATAACCCATCTTTTTAACGAATTCATTCAATAATTGTATTCATGCATTAAAGCAAACTATGGCCAATATGGTTATAGCTTCACACCCAAAACTAGTCTTTTCAGAATGTTTTACAGAATTAGTAAACATTTATCACGATTTGTCATTACACTTTTGGTGCTAATGACAAAATCATCCAGAATGTGCCGGGTCTTATCAGGTCTCCGAAGCTAAACAGGCTCATGCATAAAACAAGTGGGCTGCATATTCCATAATGAGGAATTCAAATATTTGCACACAAAACTCGCAATAGTTTTATATGGGAGTATTTGACGTGGCCATTTGCTGTTTGTCTTGTAACTGCTTGTACAACCCGAATCCTAATTTAGATGGAAAAGTGTTTAATATTATTGTGACACTGCATTACTGTACATCAAATAAAGCAGTGCTCAAGAATACCGCAATGATACAAAGCTGTATGTGGAGATTATATTCTTGAATGTTTTAAAGAAATTTGTAAATATGTAGCTGGTAATTTAACTGCTTCAATTGTTCATTTGGTTGTTTATTTGTTGCTGTATTGTCATCATGTCTGACCCGTGCTGTTCCCCCGTGATTGGTATTGGTGGCATGAATTTACTCTAAATATGGCCAAACTGCAGTTTATAAGCCACGAGGTGGCGGTGTTCCATGGTGGAATGAAATTAACCATGACAAGTACTGCCCTCTTTGTCATTCAACTGCACAACTACGGTATGTCTCGGTTTTTCATTTGAAAAGCCTTAAGTTAATTCGCGTATACAAACAGGCATCCAACCGTCTCTAAAAGGAGGTTGTGGCAGGAATACCCTCCGCTCTGGTATCTCTGGCGGACCTGCCACATTTTCAGAGACCAAACGACTCCACTGTCAAAAGTTTTCCTGTTAACTAAAAACCTTGGACGTGGTACGCCTATGCCGAGCTATTTAAACGAAGTGTACTTACTGGTCGCAATGGCAATCTTGTGCTTTTAATACGTCCTATTTGATGTAACTACGCCGAAACACACGGTGCCACACCAGGTGAATAAAGTCAAGACAGTATCACGCCATGTGCGATTATCAAAGTAATGGTCAAGGGGTCTGCACTTGCCTGTTGGTAAACTATTAGAAGGCAATTATCAGCACTGGGGCACCAACCATACATTAGTCAAGCATGCGTGTCTGTGCGTTCAGTGTATTCCACAAATAAAGTTATATTGTTGGTTTATATTTGAATGACTGGGCAGTTCAGTTTAAATTGGTTTGTTGATGCAGAACCAGTCCCATTTTACACGTTTAAACGCAGGTGGGCACTCCCAAAATCATTTCAGTGCTTCCATTTGATCACAATCTATATTTTCATGATAAATTACACTTTGGAGGATGATTCATGTGTTGGGAGGGGCGTTTTCGTGAAACAATTGAGAACTGGCTTCCTGTGGTACAGCGAAACGCCTCCACTTCATATGGCGCCGACATTAATGTAAATACATGAAGATCGATGTATAAGGAAAAGCACATGAGCAGTCGTATGGAATCAAATAATGTGCAGTTTTAGAAATTGAATATGTACGCATTGTACATTCGCAATTATTAGAAGGCAAACTGCTACATTGTACCTCATTAGGCATTCATGTTATATGCAAACTCGCTCCCAGTGTACATCATTTACCCTTGGGGACTTGTTTGTATAAGCGTCGATTATCAAAGCATTTCAATTAATTTTCATTGGCAAAATGTTGTAACAAATGGGCGATAGTTACATGGTGAATGCAAAACGCAGGATCCACAGTCCCCTTTAGTAGTTGAGTTGTGGTAAACACGAGATTATGCAATTCCCTGACCATGGTGAAAGATTTTTTGTTTAAATAAAGTTATGTATGCCCTTGATTCGTTATACAGCATCTTGAAAACATCTCATTCTTCTGAGGCAGCGGCATGCTAAGCAACAAAATCTGTTGATTTAATGTCTGCATTACATTATAATGGATAGCTTGTATTTGCTGCATGCAGCGCTTTATATCCACGGTTATAGGGGGTATACCATTCATATCGGGCTATATTATGACTATCCTTATAACTATAACAAAACACCATTGTTCCAATGTTCATACTAACGTCGGGTGGTGCGCTTCTCCATTGGTCCCAGACCAGTGTTGAAATTTCCACATTCTCGTGGTGGACGATTCTCATAAGGACAATCACATCATATACCTGCGTCATCCACTCTCAGTTTGGAAAGTACGGTACTTTGGTCATACTTTTTCAGGCACTGCACTCCTTGCATGGTAGCTCATGATTTGAGGACTTATTTGGTCAACCTTCATTTGGCCTGGTCAGGGGTTGAAATGAGGGCAGAGGCTGAAGTTTTTGCCAATGCATGAAAAGGTGATTTATTCAAGTGTTTTGAGATGGATTTGCACGGCCACACATGCCATTACCTCCATAAACACAACTGCACGAGCAGTGTCCCACATGTGAACACCTGTTCACACAAACACGCGACCCAGACGTGCACTCGTACAACCTTCGGGCATTCGACCACGCGTGAGAATACATGGACTCTCCCCAAACATATAACAGCGTGGAGGGTACATATTAGAACGTATACTGCGTACATAACCAGATTCGCTCACATAACCACACGCAAATACGCATGTTTTTAATAAAAACCCACGTTTATGAAATTTACACATTCCGGGCTTAGTTGTGTATATATAAATAAAAAGGATATATAATGTATTATTCCTAGAAAATGTATTTTATTTCGTTGGAAAAAATACAAATTCTCATTTTGTAAAAAAAGTGCCATGGCATTTTTGCCTGATTTTACCAAAGAAAATATTTATTTTGTAGTTTTATGACAAATATATGATAGTTATAAAAAAAATAAGCCATTTGAAGCAAAATCATTACTTGGCAAATGATGAAACTGGTTTTGGTGGGGGGAAGGAATGATATCTATGACCATCTGGCTATAATTGATAAAACTGTTTTGGTTTTTCAAATTATAAAGATAAGGTTTCAAGTGTTTTATAACTAAAACATAAGTGACATTTATTCTATTGAATCCCTGCAGTCTCGAAATTTTTCAATCAAAATGTATTCTATTGTTTAGGGGTGGATAATAAAATTATGTTTTTGTTGGACAAAACTAGTACATCTATATAGAACCTAATAGAAAAAAATTCAAATTAAGATTGTGAGCATTGTTAAAGCATTTTCTTAATAAAAACACAGCTATGGGATATACTGCATGTTTGGGGGAAACTTTGGGATACGGACTTATAACATCACCACCACACTAGTTTTTGTCTGAATTAGAAGCAGTTTATTACCTTTCAGGCAATCAAACCAATAAATGCACCAAAAGAGTAGAATCACACTTCAATATATCTCATGTGTCATTAACTTTGAACTATACACGTGAAGCACAGGAAAACTATTTACATGTTCAAAACTCTTATATTGTTTTAGTAGACATTCTGCCCTCCCTGAAAGAGAAAACACCCCCTTTCTAAACCAGAGCGAGTGATTGTGGTTACGAGTGTGGCAGACAGCGTTAATACACCAAGCACAACGAACTCTTCTCCAGACAGGTCTCGGGCACAACAAGCGAATTTTTTAAATATATTTACGTAAAAATGTTATACAAGCTTAAATGCAAGTAGTTATCCTCATCTTACAACAGATATTAATGTGCAATACAAAAGCCAATAGTTTATAAAAACGTGAACTACCTCCATACCTACCTTTGTTTTGCAAATCACTTTATGAAATAAAAAAGTGGCATAAGGGGGGAAAAAAAAACCTATTCAGTCTACTGCTAAAATGTTTAAGAACGATTATCCCATTTACAAGAAAAAATACACAAGTTTGATTTTGTTTCCAGCCCCACATTTGTCGCACTTAGTCATACAAGCCGTTAGTGAGTTTCTTACTTTTTCTACAACTTTAAATAAGCACACTAACCAGTCTCGAGTCACCCCAGTCTCCATCATTCCGATAAAGTGCACTTGCAATACAGAGCCTGTGTGCGGAGACCAGGGGCGGAGCCAGGATTTTTGACTTGGGGGGGGGGGGGCTGACTTCAATATTCTGAGATATCCAGTGTATGTTTTCCAATGGGCGCCACAAATGTATAAACACATTTTTTATTGGATTTGAACGCGGAGTTTATTAAGAGGTCGGAGCCGCTGATGTGGCTAATAAGTTCGAGAAGTTCGAAAGGCTGCCGCTCAAGCATCCTGCAGGGCAGCACAAGGTGGCAGCCAGCATTTTGCAGCAGCCGGATATCCGGTTATCCGATTACCGACTTTCCCAAAATTTCAGGGGGGGCTAAGCCCCCCCCCCAAGCCCCCCCCCAAGCCCCCCCCCCTGTGACTCCGCCCCTGGCGGAGACTGCACCTCTAGACCAACCCCGGCATGCACCCAGTACAGCAACTGCAGCCTTCCCAAACCAAACCGTAAACTTCAGCACTCCCAACAGCATTTACCAGCGTATCTGCGCGTGTATGTATATTAATAGGGAGTGGTAGTGTAGTGGTTAACGTGCTGCGCTATGAACACGACGACCCGAGTTAGATTCCCGCTCACGGCGAACACCAGTGATGATTATCTGAACCGGTAGACTGACAGTAGGCAAGTGTGTACAGTGGAGTTGTAGCACAGTGGTTAACGCATTGCATTATAACCCTGGTAACCCCAGTTCAATTCCCAGCCGTGGCTAATAATCAGGTGGGAGTAATATATCTTAACTAGTCCTGGGCCACCCCCTCGGTGGAGAGCCTCAAATGAGTACCTGATGCATGCCACTAGAGAGACAAGGTGGCCTGGGCATGGTACTGGCCACCCAAACCCCCTCGTGTGCAGTGCTGGCGCCTTCATAGGTGCTCGCTAACAGCACTGTTAAGGCTATACGGGAGATCTATGTATGCATGTTAACAAATTCATTGATATTCTAACACTTTATTTTACCGTAAAGAGCAGTGACTATGAATCCTAACTTTTCCAACCTGGTTATTTAATCCAAAACATTCTGTTAGGTCCACGGTGAGATGCTGATGTGTGTCAACAAATGCTTATTATGAAACATGAAAGTAGCAGAAATGCATTTAAAGGCTTGACCAACAAGCTCCTACCTAACAATAATGAAAAAAAAGTAAAAATATTAACTTGTGATGATACAAATTCCTTTACTCCTGCATACTGTTATCTAAAAACCACGCTCACGATCAAGACTTTGAACTTTTAGTTCACCCTTCATGCTGGTAGAGAAATGCCATCTACCAAATCTGCTTAATCATATAACCAACATTCTCAATTCCCATCTTCATACAATACAATTCTCCAAATAATGTTAATCCACACAGTTTTTTTCCCATTTGTAAACCAAGTGCTGTCCCACATTCAATTGTCCAACTGCTCGTGGTTTTAAATTAATCTCCACCATCTCCGCTGCGCCTTCGTTCAGACATTGGACTCGACGTAGGATCTCTTTGGTTTTGCCGGCAGCATTGGGGGCGCTGCCCTGGATGGGTCGCCGCCGTCCTGTGCCGCATTCCGGCACGATCCCTCTGGCACTCCCAGCGTGGGTCGCTGCAGCCTGGGGTCCTGGGTGCCGTTGAGAACGATGGCCGTGCCTCCGGGCGGGCTGTTCGGCACGCCGCAGTTGTACGTGGTGGCCACCCGGCAAGGCCGAGAAAGCTGCCCAATTCCCTGGAGCATGGAGGCCCCCTCCGCATGGGCGACGGTCGAAGGTGCCGGCGAGAGGGTGCCAGTGCCCCGGCCTTGATGCGTCCGCGCTGTCTTGTCCTTAATTCCCATGAAGGGCGTCGTGCGTGGCTTCCTGCCCAATGACTCCTGAGGCCAGGCGTGGAACTCGCTGGACCGATCTGCTCGTGCGTGGCGGTCGTGGGCCAGGTTTCTCAGACAACCGAGCGCGTGAGGCCTGTCGCCATCACTGGAACTTGCTGTAGAGGTCAGGCTGCTGCTGGATGCGGATGTCTTCAGGTGCGGGCCTGGGGAGGGCAGCGGCGACAAACCAACCCGCTGAGTGTGGCTCACTTCAGCAGGCACTGTAGATGTCTCCGTTGGGCCGGTGGTAGTGGACGATGGCATGGAGCTCTGCAAACAACCAATGATAATAACAGTACATCTGGCATGTAACAAAACATGTTCTTGTTAATTCAATTATTAACTCTATAATCATCGTTTGTCTGGTTGTAAAAGTCCACTTTGTAACAAACCTGGGGCTGTGGTCCGTCGAGCTGGCGAGCAATTCTCTCCAGACTCGTGGCCGCACTGTTCCCGCCACTTCCTGGCCACTCGGAGCCATTAGTCACCAATGACAGGGGTGATGGGGTTAGCACGGCCCTGGGACCTACGCCCACCACTCCGCTGTGCACAGGCGTCCCGCATACCTGCCTGGTCTTAACAATCTGTGCCCTTGCCGTCTGCAGGGGAAGCCCTTGTTCCACGGTGATGGGTTCAGGGAAGCCGTCCTGATGCTGCAACTGACAGGGACTGCTTAGGCAGGCATCTCCACAAAGCTCAGGCCTCTCCACCATGACCGTCTTTTTGACGCTGCCGCCACGTGTTTTTGGGGGCAGTGGTGGTGGACAGATGCCGTCCAGCGCCGGTTTTATAGAGTGCGGGTCCCTCTGTGTGTTTGCGGGAGACGACAATGAAGATGACGTGGAGGAGGAGGACGAGGAGGTGACAGAAGAGAGTGATGAGGAAGAGAGGGAAGCACTGCCACTCTTGGGCTCTTTCCTTGGCCGCCAGGCCTCGTTGTGCCCTGGGATCGAGACAGATGAAGGTGGAGACTCTTCTGAGCAGTGCTTAGATCGAGGAGACCCGGGCGCCTGGCGCAGGATGGGCGAGGAGGTTGTGCTGTCATCATCCTCATCCTCATTGTCTCCCTCTGCATTCTCATTCTCCTCATCCATGCCTGCCAATGTGGAAGAGATGCATGGTGTGAGCAAGGCTTTAACCAATATTCAAAGAAAATTGAGGGATTTCTGAAGATGCAATTTTTGTATTCACCACAGGTATGTTTTGCAAATGTGGAAATCTTGTGCATCTCGAGCATTCAATAGTTCCGGTTAAACCTTTGCAATCAAACTTATTCCCATAAATATCTTAATACTCAGTCCCAGAATAGCCACCGTAATTCTAGGAATCCTTCATTTTTGCAACAGCAGCATAAATTATGAAAGCATGTGAGAGCTCATTAATTATTGACTAAATGCAATGTTGGCTTCATCCTTCTATACAATTTGCAGTGTTTGTACCACGACGTAGGGCCATGAGACACTACAGAACCGTGACGTTTTGTTCAATTAGTGGTGTGAGGGATGTGCACTTCAAATGTTATCTTCATCATGCAGCGCATGAGGGTGGGAGAGTACTCACTGTGCAATAGAAGCACCCCATCATTAAAAGCAATTATTCCTCAAATCCCCTCCTCGGGCAGTTTAACAAAAGCACGAACCAGCGACACATAACAAATAGTGCAAGGGCAAAGCCTCTACGCCAGCAGTCACAACACGAAGCAACAATAAGCAAGTATGATGAGTTCATAACAAGATGCCCATCACTGTGTTAATAGAGCACCGCTCACCCAGGGAAGGATCGTCATCCTCTTCTGGGTCGGACTCCATCTCTGGCTGAGCTGACTGCGGCCCCACGTTGTCAGCGGCATTTCCAGATGGCCCAGCCTGGGCCGCCGCTGGGCCTGAGGCCCTCCGGAGTGCAAGCCCTGCCCCCTCGGTGATCCCAGCTCTGGCTCTGGGTTGGGAACCGGAGCCGTCCAACCAGGCCGCCAACTCAGCACCGCCCACCAAACCCGTGGCCTCGCTGGACCCTTTAGCAACCCCGCTCGGCCCTGTCTGGCTCACGGGCCAGTGCGGTGCAGGCCTGGTCACGCCGCCCCGCTGTAGCCGCTCTGCGTTGGCGCTTCCTGATGTTTCGCTCTCACTCCTGCCAAGTCGGTGCTTGCCCGGTCGGTCCACGTTGCCACCTGTCCTGCTCGTGGAGGCGCTCGACAGCCGGTCTGCTTCGAGCGCGCCCTGTGCCGACCCACCCGGCCTCTCGATGCTCGCCAGCCAGCCCGAGAGCCCGGCGCTGCCGCCGCCGATGCTCGCAGCCCGGAGCGGCGCGGCCCTGCGCAGCTGATGCTGGCTCTGGCTGAGCGTCCTGCACTCCTCTTCCACGCGCATCAACAGCCGCTGGATCTCCCTGTTCCCCGGGCACAGCCGCACGGCCTCGCGCAGGTCCAAAAGGGCTTCAGAAAATTGCCTGTAGGCGTAGGTGAAGAAGGTGGACATGGAGATATGAAGCGAGATTAAAAAACAATGGGGGTAATCAATATAGAAGCGGGGGAAGATTCATAGTACTTACCTTAGACATTCGAATTCTGTTACTTAAACAGCAACAAAAATGACATACAAGGGGAAAATATCACGTAAAATAAATAATTATACGTATTTACGTAAAGGGGTCTGACAACAAAGTCTTGAGAATAACACACGAGAAAAAGTCACGAGCTAATATATTATTTGAAAATGCCACCTTGAAATAACAATCATGATATATCATGAGTGTTAATGTTCGTATTTACTACAACAGAGTAATTCAGCAATAATCAGCCTGGAATGAAAGTTAATGAGATGGGAAAAACATACCTGCATAATCATGATAACTTATGAATCTAAGCCGTTGGTAATGTAATATTGTAATAGATCCATATGACATAATTAACCTCACCTTGTCACAACCCAGCAAAATCCACACTTTTAAACACAATGTGTTGCAAATGTAGTTGGTAATTACTGTATTACAGTGGTTTTGAGATGAACGCCATTAGTTGCTGTCATCGCTAACTGCACTGTGCTCATAAATTGATTACAACTGCAGGCTAACATGCTACATTTTTATCTACCGGTGTTTAACATTTGTCAGTTATTTTTTGGATTGTCAAATCAAACATTGTATCTGGTAAGGAAATGTAATATAATTACAGAGGTCTGAACAGCAGACTGAACATATTGGCCAGGTAGCAGTCTTCAATTTGGTTGAAATGGTCACATGACCAAATATCTCACATTCCTGGTTTGACCACTTTATTTTTGGTGGCGGCTGGATTAGCATTGCTACAAGCTCCTCTTCATCAGTATCTTTGTGGGATGTTTGTATACCGCGAGGGGTCTATCAATGCATCGATTAATTTTCAAGATAAATTATTGATGCCTTGAATGATTCATGTAAGTATGTGTCTATACATTGTGTATTGCATGCAAATGGTTAATATGCTCTGGCAGCAACGTGAGGACACGACATTCACCACGATGTCAAACAAATAAGAGATCCTTCACGCGAATGGAAACCATGGATCATAAAAATGTATCTAATTGCTGGGTCCAAGGAGCGGTGTTAATAATGACACCCCTATAAACCACCTTCTAATATGGTGTGGCCAACAGCACAACTTCTCTTCACTGCTGTATAGCAGAGAAACCCACCTGCAGACAACCCACACTCTCCAGATTATAAGACACTGCAAAGTGAGACGCACCCAAAACCTGTGCCCCGTGTCAATAAGGTATAAAAATATGTCGCATACATTTCACCGCTATCAGCTAATAATATGCAGCGCTAATATGTGTGCTTCAAAATACAGGAGGGAAATGTGCATCTTATAAGCCAAAGAGCACAGCAGGAGGCAGCCTATGTTGTGAGACAGTCCATGGGCAAGAGCAGAAATTGGTACCACATCTAAGGTGGCAAAACGAAGTGGTAACGATGTGTTTTTACGGCTAATAAGAGTGAATTATTTGTTCTCACATAATCCACTGTTATTGGCCACATAGAGAAGCTGGAACCACTACAGCGATGCCATCTCAGGTGATACCAACAAGTGAAATATATCTGGTCTAAACTAATATATCTGGTCTAAAGTAATATATCTGGTCTAAAGTAATATATCTGGTCTAAAGTAATATATCTGGTCTAAAGTAATATATCTGGTCTAAAGTAATATATCTGGTCTAAAATAATATATCTGGTCTAAAGTAATATATCTGGTCTAAAGTAATATATCTGGTCTAAAGTAATATATCTGGTCTAAAGTAATATATCTGGTCTAAAGTAATATATCTGGTCTAAACTAATATATCTGGTCTTAACTAATATATCTGGTCCTAACTAATATATCTGGTCCAAACTAATATATCTGGTCTAAACTAATATATCTGGTCTTAACTAATATATCTGGTCTTAACTAATATATCTGGTCTTAACTAATATATATGTCTAAACTCATGGACTAAGAGCTTGAAGGACACTGCTGCACGCCACCACGAGGCCTCACCTGCTGCTGCGTTTGGCCCGAGCGCGAGCGTAGAACGCCTCAAACGAGTCCGGCTTCAACTCCAGCGCCTTGGTGGCAAATTCCTCAGCGATTCCAAAATCCTACCAAAAAATAATTTCGAGATGTGAAATTAAGACAAAAGTAACCCTCAAGCAGACACTGCAATCATAATCACACAGCAACACCTGCTCATGGATCTCGGTAAAATTAAATAAACTATCGCTGTGCTTAATTGGATGTTTCACACAGGGCCACGCACCAGACAGTAGTGTTGTAACAATGTGTCACTTCATGTCGTATTCTTAAGCTCACGAGATACATGCATCGCGTCACGAGTGTAAGAATCACTGTTTTCATATTTGTATGTTTCATGTCAGGGGTTCATGCCATCTATCAGGGCCACTAGATGAGCAAAACAGGTAACTTGTTATACCTCTAAAGTGTACATATTTTGGTAATTAAACTCCTGGAACAGCATCCCTCCTGATAATGTTCAAAACCTACAACAGCATAAAAAACTGCTTGAGACATAAGAACTCTCCTCACCCAGCAATGTTCTTGGAATTATTCAGACATTGCTTGCTAAAGCCAAAGTCAGTGTGCACAATGGGGAAAACATCACACTTAAAAACTGACGTCTCCTGTGCTGTAGCATATAACAAATGCACATTTAGAACCTGAGACCTGTGTCGGAGAATTCATTCGGTGTGAACCAACTTCAAAGATTACCTACAATCAAGAGCTTTAAGCTAATCGGCAAGCAAACATTTCATCTTCAACGTCTCCCTACTTTACATTACATTTGGCTTTGATCATTCTTAAATGCGCATCTTGGTATTCTATACAATGCTCCATTTCGACATGTCGGTATTCGTTGGTGCACGTTTTGTTACACAGCCCACGTGATCACCCATGATCACGCCATCTTGCAATGGCACTCACGTTCATCTTGCGCCGGCAGCGCGAGAGGTTCAGGAAGACCGTCACTTTCAGGTCGGTAAAGTTCTGCTGGTCCTCACTGAGAGCCTCTCGTGGCAGCTTCTTCAGGGCGTACTGGTAGCGCTGGGCAGCCTCCTTCATTCGTCCTTTCTGTTGCGTAAACAACGCACGGGGCAAATATGCGGACCGTTCAGAGCTGCCAGCCCACACACATCCTGCTCGTCAGCACATGCTGCTCGCCATAAAATGTACAATGGGATCATTTAAAAAAAAAGAATCCTCCCCTCCGCAAAATAAAATTCTGGCTAGAAAAACTGAAATTGGCATAAAAATATTGCGCCTATGTATTTTCACACGTGACACGTGCTCACCACCCACAGTGTTCTCCTCCACACATTAATCACCTGCCAATCTGTCTCGACAGAGGGGCCACGAACACCACAAACAGTGCCAAATATAATTAAAAGAAAAACAGTAAAAAAAAACCTAAAGAAAAACTGTGCACACACTGTGTGTTTATCCTCTTAAAGGCGAACACCCAGTGACCTGGTCTCTGAGAAAACAAGACTGGATGTGTGTCAGTTTGTTGTTAGTGCAGATGTTTATTAGTGAAATGTTTTTCCCTCACATATAACAGCTATCTGCTGTCTACAAAAATGTCCTTTAAAAAAAAAACAATGCTATTTTGTTCGTTCTTTAAAACTAGTCTTTTTCCCGTCCAAGGACGGGTGTGTATTGCAGTAAATCTGATACTTGCAAGCGAAAAGCAGACTGCGACGTGATATTCATTGCATCAATGCGTGTGCAATTTGTAAGGGTGCGGTGACACAGACTTATTTCATTTAAAGGTTATAATCCCTTGTTCATCATGACGTCCTTTTTACTTTCATGTTTCAACAGCGTTACGGAGATCACGTGACGTGAGAGTTCTGGCTTTGTAGTAGGGGCTGTAAGTTGACGCCGAGGAGGGGGGGAGGAGGCGCCTCGGCCAGCCACTAATTATTATGAATGGGGGGGGGGATGTCCATTTGGAGGATGTCACCTTATAATGATTATTAATGAGGGGGGCTGTTGGATGTGGAGTGATGTCACCTGCTCATGATTATTAATGAGGGGGGCTGGTCGACGTGGAGTGACGTCACGAGCGTTGCAAATAGACATTCCTGGGGGATTATAGTAGGTATAACTACATGGGTCCTCAAATCGTCGCAAGTCATAAATTACCGCACATCTGTCCTTTATTGACCCTGTGATATAATAAGTGGTTCTAATAGTGGCCCAGGTGAAGGCCCGCTGCTCCCTTAAGAAAGCGAGCCAAGTGACCCGTTACAAGGGAGCTCCACGGCCAGATAGGACATAGCTTTGCCTCAGTGAGCCTGCCATTGGAACCTGGGCCAAGCCCACTTTTCCCGGTTCGCAAACAGGGCCTTATAGGTGCTCAAGAGACATGGGGCGTCCCCCGTTCGCTAGAGACCACCACGGGCTAAGAGCCTGAAAGGGGGGAAAGCAGAGTATCCCCCGGTGGCCCTCACCTTGTACAGAGAGTTTCCTTCCTCGATGAGCTTGTTGAGCAGCACGATGAGCACGTCCGCTTTGGATGTGGCCATAGCCCAAGCGGCTGGCCCTGCCAAGCAATCGGATTGATCCCCAAGGCGACACCAAGCAACGAAACGTAAATAAACAAAAGCAAACAAATAATAAAAATAGGTATGACAATGTAGTTGTTGCAATGAAAAATAAATGCATGCACATACAAAAAAAGGCTTTTTTAACAAAAGGTATATGATTTAAATCAAACGAAACAACTTTCAGAAATAAAGGAAAGGAAAGAAAATAAATAAATAAATGGCACAGGAACACAGGTGAGGGATGCATCATGGCGAGGAGATCACCTGGCTCACAAAGCCACCTGATTGCTCATCAGGATAGGTTTTGTAGCCTGATGCACACAACAACAATGAGGACGGATGAATAGGAAGGAAAAAGAAAAGAATCAAGATAAAGAGTTAGAAACAGTGTGGGTTAAATGTATATAGATTCTCCAGCAATGGCAACTCATCCAGTTAGATTTGCTGCTGTAAAAATTTACTGAGATTTAAAGGTGTTTTTTTTTCCATAATATATTCACTGATGTGCATTGAGGTTTCTTTTTGGAAAACGGCAGATACCCACAGCACCAGTATGACTTAATAAAATCAAAACTCTCACTCGCAAATCAAATGATCCTTGGTTCTTGAGGTGTTTATTTGCATATTCCCATCACTGCAGTCCTCAAGGTTGAGGCATGTGTGTGGGTGAAGTTAGTTGCGTTACAAATATTGGCAGTCACCCAGTACGTGCTTTATGGCTGCCAGTAAATACTGACTGCCATGCCATTTCGATGCTCTCGTGGCATAAAAATTACAGTTGAGAAAATGTGAAAAAAAGTTTTTTATTCCACGAGGAAAGACTCACTCAAGTCTCAATACTATTTTTTTTAATTCAAGGTAAGTATTGGAATGTTGGGCCACATCCATTTTTGTAATGGGTGAGCCTGGAGAAAACGCATGAGTAGGAGCAAAATAACACTGGAAAATCATGATTAAAAAGCGGTCATAAACCTATTTGTTGCACTGTCACATCCTGGTCACCCCTTACAGTTCAGCGTCTCGTGAATATGATAATATCGGTGGTGCTCCACCTTTCCCACCTCAAGAGTAATGGACTATGGCCGTGCACCCTATGACGTTTGTTCAATGTGGGAGCGTGGAATGTACGTACCTAGGCGAGCCCCCTTCCTGAGTAGAGCCACCACCACAGAGGAGTTGCGGCAGCCGATGGCGCGATCCAGCGGGCTCATGCCACTGTTGTCCGTGTGGTCGATTGATGCCCCATGCTCAATGAGGCAGTCGATCTACGCCACGAGGGGACAGATCGTTCACAATTAATAACACTTCCGGTCAGAGACATACTTTCCTGATGATTTGTACACGCGATATCTAGTTGGTGGTTTTGTTTACGTCACTATGTCATATTTTTTGTGGGTGTCGAAATGCATCCTTGCAGCCACCGATACCCCCACACCACAGGGCAACAAACATGTTTTGGGGCTGATGTAAATTTGGCCAGCCTTAAAAACACAGAAACTTTACACAAAACTCAGAACTAAAAATCTCTAACATTAAAAACAATTCCTCATATCCTAGGTACCTCCTAGATGATATTTATATACTCCCAATGTTACAAGTGGTTAAATATTAAAGGCATCAGCAATTTAAAACATGAAGAAACAATCAATTCCATACTTTTTCAGTACAGCATTGATAAGTAAATATTATTTTAAGCATTCGAGTGAAATTCCCCACAGCAATTCATGTTAAAGTGAAAAAAAAACATTCTTTATTCACAGTGTGTCAACTAAGTATCGGCGGTAGTGTTTTTTTCCATGAGGGTGTTGATTGGGATGTCGGGGCAGCTCTATATTGAGTGTTTTGCCCCAACCACAGCATGTGCCGTTCCGCAATCGTTCCTCACGGCACTAAGAAGTGGATCGTGATGATCAGCGTTTGCCATGCGAGCCACCGCACGCCAGGGCCAGCGGAGAAAACGAACCACGTTCTCGTCGCCGTAGAAGGCGGCCAGGTCTAGGGGTGTGCGCCCGCTCTTGTCCGCATGCTCGATGGCAGCGCCGTTCTCCAGCAGGAATCGCACGACGGGAAGCCGCCCCTTGAGGCATGCCCAGCTCAGAGCCGACAGGCCCTCGCGGTCCACGGCTGCCACCGAGGCCCCTGGAGGGACATGCCATGTGCGGTGGTTAGCCGGTCGCAACATAGAAGGCACCGGGCATTCACGCTGTCAGCTGGAGTATCACGTGGGAGACTAAACCGATGGACAGAGACTAAACCGATGGACATCGAGTATCACGTGGGAGACTAAACCGATGGACAGAGACTAAACCGATGGACATCGAGTATCACGTGGAAGACTAAACCGATGGACATCATGGGAGCTCGATACAAACTAGATAAAATATATCTAGCTTGACACTACTTTTGGTGTAATCCAATCAAAATAAAAGAAAACAATGGGTGGTAAATTCATCACCTTTAATTTGCATACCTTTGGGAAATCTGCACGAGCATATTTGGAATATGTGCGGATAACACATACAACAAACTGTGCACGTTTAAATATAGTGTCGGAGTGGCGCTGCTTGAATCGGGGGGAGTTAGTGGTGTGGGGGATGATGTGAGATGTCATTAAGCTACCACCTCGTGTGGGGCAAGGCAGAGGAGCAGGACCGGCATGCAGGTATTGTTTGTGGTGCACTACGATGGAAATTATTCACGTACACAGGGTCCCCTTACAGCATGTGTCATAGAGACAGGGTGAGAGGAATAGAATACAGAGGTAGAGGAGGAGGGAGGAGGGTTATTGACAGACAGATAAAAATATATGGAGAGAGAGAAATTAGGGCAGGCAGAAATATAGGCAGGCAAAAAGATGAACACAGAAAATTGAGTCAAACAGACCAAAAAAAGATAGACTGGCAAGAAAACAGACAGAAAAAAAGTATAGACGTATAAAATAGAGACAACCAATAAAGCACACAGACGATGATACAGTTAGAAATGCAGGAAGAACACGTTTTGCGCATTCTATGGTTCTTTCGGTGAAGTCACGTACATAAAAAAAATATCAATAAAATAACGAATATAAAGCGAATAAAAATATCACGACGTTTCGATCGCAACACAAGCGGTTGTCATCAGGAACAGGGAGGTTAGCCTCTGAGGGCAAGCTGTTTATAAAGGTTTAGAGATGGGCGGGGCAGCTAATGTTAATGTAGGAAGGGCTCCGACACAGGCAGTAGGTCTACACCAATCAAAGAGCTGATTATAAAGGTTTAGAGATGGGCGGGGCAGCTAATGTTAATGTAGGAGACGTCTCCGACACCAGCAGTAGGTCTACACCAATCAAAGCATTGCACCTCACTTTTTTTTAATTATTTTATTATAATTTTTTCGATCTACGTGACTTTACCGAAATAACCATAGAATACATTTTGCGCAGTTTAACATACAGATATCACAATCACAAAATCCCCGAGATCCACAACTGTATTCATGCAGCCTTGGAAGTGAACTCTGCGCATCAGATATCGCTTCAGTAACAAGCCTAGCTGCCTGTTCATCCGTAAAAGTTGCCACTTGTCTTGGTCGGAGGATCCGAGCTCACCCTGGGAGTGCAGGAACGCAGCGGTCTGCAAGTGGCCCTCAGAAGAGGACACCATGAGCGGCGTGCGGCCCTGCCTGTCCGTCACATTCACGTCCACGCCGTGGCTCAGCAACAGCTCCACCACCTGCGGCCATGGGAAGCTCTCGCTTAAATACTCAGCACTGCTGATGGAATGATATACAAGGACAATGTCTTTTGATGGATTGTTATGAATGGTTAACCAGTATCGTACATTGGTAAGGTTTCACATTATTCTCCAACTGCAGAGCTGGTAATTATAAAGCCTACTTAATAGCAGTTTAATGTACAGTGCCAGTGACAAGTGTTTTTTTTCATTATGCACATGCAGGCATGGGTATAGCAAGTTGAATTACAGTATTTTATAAATATCAAATCATGACACTGCAAGATGTTAATGATTGAATAACCACCCGGGGAATATTATCAAAATAGGAAAAGATAAGCAAATAATGTGAAAGACCTTGTGATATAATTTACAGAGCAGCATTAAATGCTGCCCGTATGTGCCAAATTTGGTTAAAGAGAAAACTACCGGTAATTACTCAATCGTAACTTCACTCATTAAGCACCACCCCCTTCATTCACTGCCTTCTGGCTAAAGAAACCACTGTGCTGAGCTAAACGGGATACCCTACCCCTTGGCGTGGCTACTGTAGGGCAAATTTACGTCTGGCACAAAAATTGCTGAAGTACATATTAGGTGAGTAATGAGTCGCCCACGCTATGGATTCCATGAATAGTAACAATTATACTCAAAAAGCAATTCTATTTGTCTCGTTTGTAGATTCTCTTGTTTTTTTCGCATCTTGTTTGTACACTTTTGTTTGCTCAATTACACTAATTCATAAATAATATACTTGCACGCACAATTAGATATATGCATCACAAGTGTAAGAATCAATGAAAGAAATCAATGCATCTTTACGTGCCGTGTGCATATTATTCATCTATGACCAATTAACCCAGAGTGCATCTGATCTTGTCAGATCTCAGAAGCTCAGCAAGTTTTGACCCTGGATATTGCTTGGATGGGCGACCAAAAAAGGTTGTGGGCAGCCCTCTGCTGCTCGCTCAGTGCAGTAAAATCCAATGTGGTATTGCCCTTTCTATGCTCCCTGCCATCACCAAACCACACCGACCAATATGAATCCTCAAAAGCCGCATGGCGTGGAGAGGTCCCCATCCAACAACAGATTGACAAACGACGTTTTCTGTTCACATCATCTATTGACCACGGTATCACGCACCGGTTGTGGTTTTGGAAGATGAGCGTGGCTCCTACCTGCCAGTGTCCCTTACGGACGGCACCAAACACAGGGACGACACCCTGCCTGCTGGCCTGAGACGCATTCGCTCCCCACTCCAGCAGCAGCCGGCAGATCTCGAGCCGGCCCTGGGTCGCCGCCGCCGTCAGAGCTGTGAGAAGTCGCATTGATCTTAGAGCAGAGGACTCGTAACAACCCAATCGTCAGCTCAGCATTGTGTTTTTATTACGAAAGTATATCCAAAATGTCAGCGATAAGGGGTATCTGAACCAGTCCTGGGCTACCCCCTCCTTCACGAACCCACCACCAGGCAGCGTGGTGAAGTATGTAAAACCAACCCCCTGTGACTGACAAGGCATGTAAATACTAAAGGTGAGTTCCACATGCTGACAATGTTGGCTTGATATTTCAGACTGTACTTTAAGAACACATTAGGAACCAAAGAAGGCTGATGCATTTCACCCTTTTAAGTGCTTATCAGCTAGTCATGCCCAAATATGGACTGTCATGGGACGGAACTTCCAGGAGAGGTATCAAGGCAAGGAAACATAACAAAATTTACTTCAGGCCCAAGGAAGTTACGGCAACAGACATAATTTTAGTGACGCAATTATATACTTAGTTATTTTAATGTGTTTACGCAGATTATTTTAGCAACTTTTTTTAACTAAACTGTGTAATCCACTTTAGAGAGACATTATTTATATGCCAGATATGCTGTGCCATTAAATCACAACAAACGAGGATTTATATTGCCTCGTTTCCAAATAAATCACCCTGCAGGCAGTTTCATTACAATTTGACTACGTAAGTGTCACCCGTAGGTTATTGGTTTACACCAATAGCAATATCTCTGGCTCTGCGTGACCTTACACCATTCCCGGCAAATTAAACTCCTTTTGCAGCCCACGCAGGCTCCGGGAGATTTTGACAATAAGGCTCTCAGGCATCCGGCCTCGCGGTGTCAAGAGGTCACAGCCGAGACGCGCTAGAGACGCAACGTGAATAGGAATGGCGGCGCTGCCCCCGAGAGGCGGGGAATCGCAGCCGCTGGCCGCATTTGCCCAAAATCGGGTCCTGAACAAGAGCGGAGGTGTCCGCGTGAAATGAAAAACACGAGGCTAACAAAAAAAGCGACCACACCAATACCAACACGTCGCCTCTTATAAAAACAGTGCAAAGTAAAACATGACATGTTTATATTCCAATAACCCCTACTGAGCTGCTTGTCGGGTTATCAGGGAGGGAGCACGAGGTAGTTTACATTGCAAGCCTTGCAGTGCTGAAATGTCAGCTGAGTTTTTCCAGTGAGGAAAGAGTGGCGGCTATCTCGGAGAGATAATTGCTACCAGGCTCATGCCGGTTTCCTGTCTGCAAGGCGGCTCCTGGTACAGCCTGTCCCAAGTCTTATATCGGCACACTCCTTCTTTCCATTATTGAACGGGGTCTCAGTACCAAAAGTAATTTTTCACTTCATGGAATTGTATCACTCGCATCAAAATGCGAATACTACCCTAACAACACTATTCGTCAAAAGCTTAAATTTGACTCATCCGTGAGAGAAACACAGGCTGTCTACAAAAAAACCTTGCAGTGCAGTAACTCTCGTGCTCTAAAATGAAATGCCAACACCCTGGTTTTTTTTTGCACCATGTGCTATACAATAAATTCTTTCTAGGTCACCAACGCTATCGGTTTGTGCAATGGTGGAGTCGTCCTATATTCCTCCGTCATTCATCGTGCGCTCAATAAGGTCCATTTGCCCCACATTCTGGAAATGTCCCGATTAATTTTAATAGCCCAAGGAAAATGTGTTATGTGGTACGAGCTAAAATAGAGGCAGGTCACTTGAATCCCTTGGTAAAGAATCTCCACACATGCAATAGATTTTCTCTGCTACGCACGTTCTCCTTTGAGCCTATGGACATCAAGCCACACATCTAAAGTAGCAGCCAGTGTACATACCACGGTGAAACAATGCATCAATTCCTCGATTAAAAAACTATTATTAAGCTCACCATACAATCATAGTCAAGTGTGTAAGAATCGATGTATTTTTATTCATATATGTTGTATGTAATGGGTTCATGTCACACCTGCAGCTGTTGGAGGCAACACCATTCACCGCATATTGTTAAAAAAATAGACTCTTGAATAGAATTGGGGCAATGAAATGCGACCAATCATAATATCGGTGAGACAATTAATAATTTTACCCCAAGCACAAAAGCAAAGGGCCTCAAAAGAATGCCACCATCCCCAACGGTTGACACATGGCCCATCTGACACACAACACAATTTTGCATTTAGAAAGCGCCTGTTCTGAGAATCTCATATTCCAGAAAAAAAGACAGGGAAGGCATGCGGGTGTTTTGGAGCCAGTACTCTATCATTAATAGTTACTCAATCAGATCTGCAGTGTAAATATGATTTTGGAAATTCTCATGATCCGTAGCCTGGAACCACGATTCCATTCTTAGAAACTAATATTTTCACGATCAGCGAAACCATGAAACAGTGGAGGGCTGGCTGCGCAGAACCTGTTGTGGCGTTTAGCTGAGAAGGAAGGGCTTGTGGGGCCTGGCCGGCGTGCAGAAATCATTCTGGATCCATTCATAGCAGCTGAATAGGATTCCCGAGGTAACTGTCCAGTTATATTGCCGATACACTTTCCTGAACCAAGAGCTACAACATTGTCCAGACCACAGTCAAGGTGGTCTCTACGCAGACGGGGATGTGGCAAGCGCACGACACCCGAGGAGCCGAAGCGGTACTTTACACTTGTGGTTACGTTCAGATAGACCTCACTTAAAACCCGCATGCGTCCGTCACGCTCATTCTCTAGACTTCAGCAGTTATCTCCGCATGGACAAGTGGCAGTGTTAGGTTGGGGTAATGTAAAAGGTCAGGCGAGCCTGCCTGTAAGCCAAGATTTTCACGGTCTGCTTCCTCTCAGGCGTGCGTGGGTACTGTCCTGCCTCGCTCTCTCTGGCAGGGATGAGATTACAAGTGAGAAACACATCAGTTTATTTATACACCACTTCCCCACTACGGAATATTTATGTCCATGAATGGACCTGAAGACTGGTGGTGTTTGAGGAATGTTGTCGATGTTGTTGTTGTTCTTGGGCATCAAGTTACAGATGCTCGGCTAAGTTTGCTCGGCAGCAGCGAGTAAACCCATCACCGACGGGCACAGCCTTACACGACACCGCATCGCCATGGAGACGGCAACGGAGACATCCGGCAGCTTAAAATATAACTCACTCAAGGTGAGGTCACTTGTGGGGCATTCACATTCCCACGACTGTGGTTACTGTTTGCAGGAGTTGTGAGCCACCTCGGATGAAAAAATCAGAAGTAACTTTTGTAACGTGTGCTAAGACTTTATGGGTTTCATCATTACCATAATCATCATCATCCATTGCAATCATCCACTTTTCATTAACTCCCTGTTGGGCCAGCCGCTATTGAATAGGCAGTTAGTGAGCTTGAGAAGGAGTCTGATGGAATGCTGAGCTCTTCCGTGCCGATAACCCCGCGGCCGAGCACTGCTCTTGTGAGCATTCCGTCATCATCATGGTGACTATGGAGTCTCCGCAGTCAATAAGCTGTAGTTGACCTATGGTGGCCTGTTTCAAGTTCCCCAAATGATATTTTCGCCTTTTTAATCTGAAGTAGTCGAGAAAGTTTAAACAAAAAGCTTTATTTAAATCTTGGGGAGAACAATCACTTAAGGTGTTTGTGTAACCAGCCGCAAGATCACCCCACCACGAGGAAATGGAGGCATATGCACACCACGAGTGCTACAAGGTGTGTACAGTAACAAGGAATCTGTGATAATGGCATTTATCCATTGCCTGCTCATTTGAGACAAACACGGATACCAGCAGACCAAGACACCTCTTCACCTATAAAGAGAGAGAACTATAATCCATTAATTGTAGTGACAAATCCTCATAAAATGTATTGATTTGAACAGATGCATGAAATCAGATCTGCACCACAAATGATAGTGGAATAATAAAATAAGAAGAGTAATCTCGGGCCAAGTTAGGGAGACGCTTGCTCCCTGCTGTAAAGGAGATCCTTGTAACTCTGGTAGTAATGGCATGCGTGTGCTCGTGCCTGTGTGTGCGCTGGCTGGCTGGGACCTGCACTCAACGACAAATCCAAGATTTATTACCTTGGATCGATGGAGGCCTTTTTCACATTGGCATTTACCGGCTACTTACGCGTAACCTGAAAAATGTGCATCACCTGTTAATAATATATACCGATTGATAATTGTAAATCGCATTTGCAGAAAAAAATACAACGTTGTGATACAAGTCACCCTACCCAGGATGACAATCAACTAATAGAATCTGGGTAAGGCTTTAGACATGACTTGGCATCACAGTACTGCATATTACACCATTAGAAGCAGTACCTGCTGTGGGTACGTTTCACCCGTTATCTGAGACTCTACTGGCAGGCATACAGCCCCTCTTGTTTGCCGAAGACAGCACAACACTCATGTGATACCAATAAATCCTGTGCGTGAAGAAACTGACAGTTAAGGTGCTCAGAAAATGGATTTAGATATGTGTGCCGACTACCTCCTATTAACAGCCTTTTGTAACTGTGACAAACGTTCTCTTGAACTCAATTGGAACAGCTTTGGTGTAGAGCTAAAAATGCAGAGTTCTTCAAAGATTACAACCCAAGGCTGACTATTAGTGTCAGCATTTGCTAATACCCAGCAAGCGGCCAAGGGCTCCCCTGGGATCGCTTTGTCACGACGGCTTTGCCGTACGGCAACCAGAAGCACTCCCGGGTAGAGGCAGGTTTTAAATCTCGTCGAATGTTAAATGTGTCACTTAATGGCATCTGTGAGCAAAATAAGTTTGCATAAATTTGTTAAAATAATATGCATTTGTCAAACTAATGTGCTGTTATAGATTACATTTAAATAACTGTAACGCTGCTATTTTCTTGACAGTCTAATAAAAAAAGTAAAATTCATAGTGCCGACAGAATCATTAGGTTCCCTAACCTCCACTTTACCATCCCTCTTATCTTACGTTGAGCACACATTTCGCGCTGACCAAGAATTTACGTGAAATATCCCATAAAATAAATTCAATGAGCTACACTGTAAGGACATTTATGACGATTTATAAAATGTAATGGGAGGATATTCCATTCAACGTAAAATGGACAAGTGCACACTAAATGTTCAAATTAAAAGTGCATGGGCCGACAGGACGGATTTCTGCCCATCGGTCGTTTAGATTTTAGGTCTCAAATACACGTGGACGTTAACGGGGTCGGTGCAGTTCATGTCTGGAGCCACTGCACCGTGACAGCAGCACCGGCAGTTAATCAGTCGGCCAAGCCACGGATCACTTCCCGCGTTATCCTGGCAAATGCCATAAACTCCAGCAGACCCGTAAGAGGAAAGCACACATCACTTCTGTGAGCATCTGCAACCTTTGCTACCCTCTAATAGCATTTTGTTCGGGTTCATTGCCACCTTTCATTTTCTACAAGAGCTAATAGAAGGTAGAGGGAATAACAATGCTATCCCTACTATCTGGTGCGGCTTCACATTTACTTTGGTACTGCATTCATCGTTTCTGTTAAAAAAAATTTTTTAAGATCGCCGCTGTCATTTTGAGTGGCTGTGATTTAATTTGCAAGACATCTAAGCAGATTCGAGTCCATGTGTTTAAGTTGAGAAACATATATAATTTCAAGTTACTACTCATGTATACAACGTTAAATTTTGACTTAAAACCGGATTCTCACCACCATCCATCCCAGAAGAATTCCCTCATCAAGACTCTATGCCAAAGAGCCCAATGCATTCCGACCAGGAACACATTGCAAGTGAACTCAAGCACGTACACCAAGCTCTCAAGGCTAATGGTTACTCCAACTACACAATCCGCAAAGCTATCACTCCAACCATGAAGAAGGATCCTCGAGGAGCCATTGAAAACCACCACCTTACCCTACATTGCGGGGGTCACAAAAAAGATCTCCAAAATCCTGAATAAACACAAGATCCAGGTCCAATTCAACAGAGTACATAAAATCCGTGATCTGGTTCCATCTGTAAAAGATGTGGTTCCAGACATACAGTACCCGGGCGTCTACAAACTAAGTTGCCTCTGTGGTAGCAGCTACATTGGAGAAACCAAACGACATATCTCGGACTGCATCCGTGAACATAAAGCAGATTTGAAACACGGTAGGACGAACACCTCAGCCGTGGCAGATCACTGTTATAATTCAGTGGGCTCACATGACATTGACTTCTCCAAGACGGAGGTTCTCTGCAAACCATCCGGCTACCATGAGAGATTCGTTCATGAGGCCATCCACATATACGAACACAGAGACAATTTCAACCGGGAAGATGGATTCTGGCTTAGTAACCATTGGAAAGACGTTATAAACCATTTCGGTTCTTGATTGATTGTATTTTACGGTGACTTTCAGACTGCAGTCCATTCGCTGGCACTGCCTCTTAATACCTTTCACACGACGGTCAATGGTATGGTTTATAGCATGTTGTATAATAATAAATAGTATAACAGCAGTGTAGTATACAGTAGGGTTGGTAGAATAATACACTGTAATATTACAAGTCTAATATTTTATAGTCTAAAGTATGGGGTAGTGTATAGTAACGCATTGTATAATTAAAGGGTGGGGTTTCTCTATGGCAGTGTATAATACGGTGTATAGTCGTGTAATGTAAAAAAAAAGGTTAGTTGGAGACATATCAATATAATGCATAATGTTAGAGCTTACATTGGGCTGTGTATACGATATTATATAACGTAGTTTAGATTGGAAGGTATAACATTGTAATGTATAGTAGTCTAGTTTATAGCATAGTTGTAACGCAACACAGGACAGAGCAGCGCATCGTGGCTGTTTCTCTCTCTACCCCCTCCTCCGTTCCGAGCATAGATGGACTCGTCCGTCTGAACAAAGCTCGTCGTTTTCCGTGGTGCTAACGTTGAAAAGCAAAAAGAAACCGCCACTTTTTTCAACATAGAGTTGTAATGTATAACGACTTATTGTTAGTAGCTCAGCTGATTGGAGAGTATATTGAGTTTATTGATATTATATTATATAATATCAGTTTATGTTAATAGCTCAACTTATTGAAGAATATATTGAGTACATTTATTATATTGATGTAGTTTATACTTAGTTCTTTAACATCAGCTTGTTGAATGATAGTTGGGTAGTTGCAGTTCTTTAGCGTCAATATACTAAATGCCTCTGTTGATATGTAAACTCTGACTTTAACATAGCTACTTCCGTGACCAGTTACATGCTAATCCCTCACATTAACATCATGCTAATCTCCCAGTTACATGCTAATTTCTCACTTTAACACCCAGCTAATCCAACACTTTAACACAGCTATTTCAATGCTAAATTCTTCTGTTGATATGTAAACTCCTTTGTCAAGGCGCTCTGCTCCTCCCACCCAGCTTAAAAGACGCTGCCAAGCTTTTGCAGTGTTCATTGAAGCGCTGTCGTCCCGACAGTTCTGTTCCTTCACCTGAAGAAGGCGACCTGTGTTGTGGCCGAAACGTCGTGATAATTGTATTTTATTATGTTTTATTTTTATTATTTTATCTCCATTCTACGTGACTTTACTGAAAGAACCAAGAAAAATATCACGTTTCGATCGCAACACAACACAAGTGGTTGTCATCAGGAACAGAGCTGATGACGACCACTTGTGCTGCGATCAAAACGTCGTGATTTTTTAAATCATATTATTTTTATTTTTTATCATTATTTTTCTATCTGCGTGACTTTACCGAAAGAACCATACAATGATCCAGTTATTAATTAAACAACCTCCACATGTACAATAATTGATGTGTTGAGCTGATATTGCTTCATAATGAATGTGACAATCACCATAGTATGCAAGCCATGGCAATCTTCAATGAGCTAAATCATTGTATGAGATGGAATGTTAAGTTTGGTCTGAATGTATTGTAGTGCAATCACACATCTGCAGCTGATTTTCACCGACCTTTCGGAAATGCATTTTGATATTTATATTTGCATCAAACATTACCACAAAAAGTGGGAATATTTTAAGAGCAAAAACACAAACAATGGTAAATAATAGTTATTTTGAGAACAAATATGTAGTAATTGTGCATGAATTCCTTTGTTATCATCCACTTGGGGAGGAGGCTTAAGCAGGAGATGAATGCTGAACACTCAATGTGTGCCTCTGCCCTATGAGGTGTCCTAATGAGGCAAGTTACAATTCCGGGAACCATTGACCAAAATTTACGCTTAATTCTTAAACTCACAATACATGCATTGAATTATGTAAGAATGAATCATCTTCAATGCGTAATTTATATTAAAATGTTACATTGAGGCCAATGGATCAAACGAGACGGAATAAAAAAGACGGCACACGATAAACAACACATTTTAGATTTTACAAATATAGATTTTAGATTAAACAAATCTAAAATGTAATGTGATGATTTATAGAATCAGAAGGGGTAAATTTGTGTGTATTGCCCAAAAGCCTATCATAATCTCAGCAAAAAAGAACAAATACAGGTTATATCACGTGTGGAAATAAATGCTAGTTGCAAGCTGTTTGTATTGCATAAGATGGAATTGTTTATACGATTTTATGAACGGAAAGCACACTCTGGGAGCTGCATTAACTATTTAAGCATAACTGCCAGGGACGGTACAAACAAGATGAGGTGTAGCTTTACTGGTTGAACAAGTCGTACATCATCGTATACCTCCAAGTTCACTCTCACAGTGAAAGCAATGGCAGCAGATTCAGAGATGTTATACCCACATCCGAGCTCAGCTATTCCCTTCAATGATTTTCTTATTTTTACTTTTCCCATCGTGTTCTCTGAGATGAAAGGATTACACACGAGGGAATGCTTGCTATTTCTCCAAACCATTTTGTCCCAACGCGGACAAGGAAGATCCGCCCAACGCCATACCGATCGCTTAAAAGACGTCCCCTGCCACTTACGGGATGTGCAACAGAAGATAAGACGAGCCCCAACGCATCGCTGCGGGCCAGGATCCGTGTGAAGGATAAAGATGTGATCGCTGCTTGGCTGCAGGTGTCTATCGTGTGATATGCCTGCGGGCGGCCGCGGCAGGAACCGGTGAAACCCTTCCGCAGCTCTCTGCTAATTAGATTCGCCGCTGTCTGCCCAAGAATGTAAAAATTGGTATTCCCACACAAAACCTCCTCTTGCCGCGTGCCCCGGGGCTGGCTCGCTACAGCTGCTCGATGCTGGCGTGGCATCTGCATCGTGCTTACTCGGCCAAACCTGCAGTCTTCCTCAAAACTCCACCCTTGGCGCTGATAGAGATAAAGATCCACGGCTCATCCGAAGCCAATTTTTTTGTTACTCCAATAAATCGGAGTAAGAAGATCAACATCGCGATAGTCGCACATTACAGCAAGTCTTCTCAGCAACACGTGATGTTTAAACAAAAAAGAGAGCTTTAATTTTGCTGGCCATTCCCATGCCAATGGCAATATGCCTTTGGGATAGTTCTTGAATGCCAATGGACTATTTGGCAAAAGAGCCAATTTGTGATTAATTATAAATGCTAACAAGTCTAGTAACCTTTGTGAAATACAAATATTGTATAACAAATATAAATTGATTTTACACGAAAATTATACCAGAAGAGCCTGAGGTGTTGACTCGGGCCACCATTCTCACAGATATCGTATTACAAGGGGGCACAATACAAACCTGACCCCATTATGCAATTGGCCTTTGGGGGTAATGGGATGAGAACAGCTGTCATCAGCTGGGCAGATAAAAAGTCTTTTACAATGCAGTGCCGAGCACAAAGAGCATACTCGTGACAGTAAAGCAGCGGAGTAATCTCACCTGAGAGTGTAGCAGGACACACACTGCTACTGCAGTCTGATTCCGAAGGGCGGAGTCTAAACAGAATGGGCGCTACACAGGGCAACTTGCACCCATCCACATTGAGGTATTTTATGATGTCACCTTGCCACAATTATATCCAGCTCCTATTTCCTTTTACAGCACCACAGTGCCTAATGGACGTAACGTTAGCTACATCGTAGGCACTGCTGCACACAGGTGCGATACTCTACACACGTGTCTACGGAAACACTAGAAGGAAGGTCACACAACATGCACTTGTAAGGCATGATTATGACACATTAACTGCTAAGTAAGCCAAGCTATAGGAAAACCCAAGTCTTTGACAGTAGGAAACTTTAGAATATGGTTTTGAGAGCAGCAATGACCTTCGCACATTTTTATTCAACAAGATTTATTTCTCAAAATTACAATAAAAAACTCACACATCCCATACGTATCTGCATCATAATGGAGAGCCGTTAATGACTAAGGAGATGATAGGTCAGTCATCCAAGCAGATCCCACGGGTTCACAAAAACAACGAATAAGGAACAGACAGCATCCACATGCCAGCACCCATATTGACCGCTTGGTCCTTCTTCAATGAGTGGGATGCTCAAAAATGAATGCCATTCCTTGCACAATTATGACTGCAATGCTGCTTACTTGTAGCTTTATAATCACATTCCATGAGATTTTTATATGGTCAAAACCCCCCATGACCAATCAACATGGCATGCAGAGGCCTTCATTCAGAAGTGAACTGACAAAAGGGCTGAAACCAAAATAATTAGTAACCAGTGTTGTTGTTAGAGAGCTCAAAATATGTGGAAATCAAAAATTAAATCCTGATCAGGAAAAGGGTCAACTTGGCCCATCATCCTATTGGAGTCAATAAAATAGTACCAATATTCTGCGAGATGCCCGCAGTGGTTGTCCTATGTAGCAAAAGGGCCTCTGTCATAGCAATGTGTTATTTCCACCACTGGCTCAGAAGCTGAGCTGTAACCAGAGACGATCTTAGCATCATGCTCATTTGAACGAGTATATTTTGTTATAAGGAGTTTGCAGTCCACACAGTGCTACATGACCCAGCATTCTCGTCGAGGTGTGGCTTTGACGCCAAATATGTGCGGTGTTAGCGGCTGGCGACAGCAAGGGGACGCACCTGTCTCTCCCCAGAGGGTGTCAAAGCTGTCAATGTGGGGCCGGCCCAGATCTTCCACGTCCCAATCTGGCAGCATGTCCAGCAGGTAGCTCACCACCTGACAACACAGCAGCAGCAGAAGTAGCAGCCGACAGAGCACACCTTCAACACAAGCATGGGAGGGCACACCTTTAAGGGCGACCAGAAGTGGCCATGTACCTGAAACTCAGTCACTTCTATACAGACCACCTGTGTTGATTTATCAAACTCATTTCTTACTTGGTCCCAGAAACGTTTAAGTCTTTAAATCTGTGAACCAAATTGAGAGTCCACCAGTGCTGTGTTTTGTCAGTTTTGTTGTATGGTGCAGAGGCCTGGACATTGCTTCAAGCTGATTTGGATTGGCTGCAGTCATTCCACATTCGATGCCAAAGACCCCTTTTTCTTGGCATCTGATGGTTCGACTTCATCAGAAATATCACCATTGCATCTGCAACCTGTCTCCTAGTGATTGAGAGCTTAGTTTGAGGAAGACGGCTGTCACACTGTGGACACATCGCCCCGTCTTGACACGCAAAGTCCAAAAAATTGCAGACTTCAGTTGGCGGTTGACGTTTGAAGTGAGAACTGCGACCCTCAAAGGAATGGTGCCGCCCCTGTGGTTGACCCCCCCATGATACATGGATCAAACAAATCACTCGAGACTACGGTGTATGGCTGAAATAACAGTTTATGCGAATGCTGTCGCAAGAGGTCACACGTTTTGAGCAATGGTCCTTCACTCACTATGCGTGATAAACAAATTAATTCTCAGACCCTATGCAGTCAATCTTTCTGTTGCATCGTCTCCATTCAAATACAAATGGGGCCGTTGCATGTTGCATGCACACCTTACTTTTGGTCAACACGGAACTCTGTGCCGTGTCACGAGCACTGCAGTTTAAGAAGCCACATCCAAAATATGCAAGGTGGTAATAATGTGTTGTTTTGCTTGTATAGCCTGTCACACTGTAGCTGAGAATAGAGCTAAAGTGATGAGTACACGGATCATGAATCTCGTAATGCTATACCCTCAAATGGACCACAGGCCACGAAGCAACTGTCTAGGCTATCACTGTTAGAGAAGTGGATAAACCTCAAATAAATGGTGGCAGAGTATAAATAAATGTGTATGGAAATAGCAATTAACACTTTTAATTCAACATTTGGGCTGGTGATAAACACTGAAATCGTGAAATCAAACACACGTTGATCGGTGTCTTGACACATCCCGTTTACACCGTGGATGTGATTCTTGAACCGCATTCAGAATCCAGCAGCGGCCGTTATTACCGAGCATTATTTTTCTGCCGTGACCTACTGCAGAGGGAAGAGAAACTGCAATGGTCTATTTATGAGATGTGAAATCTACAGGAAATCCCGTCTGGAAACGGTATTGGAAATGGGAGGGAAAAAAACATCACTTGTGGGCGCGAAGGAAACTTCAAAGCCTAATGTAAACATTTGTGCCAACAGAGAAGGAAAAACAGTGCTCATTACATGCGGTATTTTCGCTAAAAACATTACAATATCGTGGAAAAAAAATACGCGAATGATTGCGATCAAATTTCCGAGTGTTTTTTTCAAGCTGCACACCCTGATGAAAACGAGCCAACTATCCAAGCTCATCTCTCCAAGCCAGTGAATAATAAGAGGTCCTTCCACTGACCTCAAATTTGGGCACGGACCTTCCTTTGGGGACAAAGGCAAACAAAAACAACGCTGCACCGCACGCTGAACCGCACGCTGAACCGCACGCTGCACGTGCTTGCCAGGTAACTGTGTTCGTGGTCAGACTCAGAACGCAGTCCGAGTGCTGTGAGGCACCAAACTCATCACTTCTGCGCATCTCTCGGGCTTCCACCAGTGCTGATGCTGCTAAAAGTTTGCGGCAGTATTTCTTTTTTGTTTAATCGGCATCTTTCAGAGCTGACAAAAATATAAAAACTGTGTGTTAATCTCAAGGGAAGTGCTGCCTTATCAGTATTTGAGTGATGATATGATTGTGCTGCCAAGCAATTCTTGATTTAATTTTATGTTCCTAGAATAATATGAAAGATAACTTGTCATGATTTTTCTAGTTACAGTGGGGAAAATGATAAGAGGGCTTTGGTTTGGAAATTTGCGATGAATCATTTGTGTTATAAACAGATATTTCTTGAGGTAACCATGCTCCAGCCCGAGCTTTAAAAGGTAATCATCATCAAGTGTGGTGATCGCACCTGATGATGATTGCTTGTGTTGCAGTCGAAACGTCGTGAGAATTTAATTTTTATATTTTTATCATTTTATTGTTTCCCTTCTACGTGACTTTACCGAAAGATCCAATAATATGAATCCCTGCAGTCATGAAAGCTTTATATTAAAATTTTAAACTGAATGAAGTTATAAAAATATTGACGTGTTATTTACATTTAACCGTGGGAAGAAAGTTGTCACCTTTTAAAGCTGGGGCTGGAGCATGGTTACCTCAAGGAATATCTGTTTATAACACAGACTTTACCTGAAGGAATCAAGAATATTCATTCAGTTTACTCAAAAAGGTGTCTTCTTGTATCATCAACACCAAGACAATTTTTGAGACAATGCTTCTCATTTGAAGTCCACCGCACATTGTGACCTCCTCCAGCAAGAAACTTTCACCAAACGTTTCACATCCGGAACATATCAGATTGGCATACACTTTTAATTTAAAACAGAATGTGCCCGAAGTGCACGGGGAGGTGAGAATTTGGCTCTAAGTGAGCCCCAAACTGGAGCAACCCTCGCAGAAGAGAGCACTTCAGATCACCTGACTCGTACTACGGGGCCATCCCGTCACCCGTGCACGCACGCACGCACGCGCTCTCACCTCCACGTGGCCACTGCTAGCGGTAGCGGTGAGCGCCTGCTGCACCGCCTGGTATCGTTGCACGGGGCCCGGCTGGCGCCCGGTGAGCGTCCACTCGGCCTGCAGCAGGTGGATCATGATGTCCAGGTGTCCCCGGAGCCCAGCGTGCACCAGCGCGCACTGCCCTGCTCGGTCCACGTGGTCGACCTACAATGACGACGACGCAATTCAGAAGCTCAACTTGTCACTGCAATTTTTTACATTTATCTTATATCGTATCATTAATGAACACAATGAAATATTATGATCACTACACATCTATCAAGTCGTGTGTGCAGGAATCGATTGTTTTCAGTTCGAATACAGTAAACCCTTGTTAATTCGACACATATGGCCTAGCAGAATTATCTAATGTTTCGAATTATATACAATGGTACTCCCCAGTGCCTCCTGCCCCAAATTTTTTCTCCCAAATTTGTGTTCCAAACTCTTCACACACCATACGCATTGACACACCTGCATCAATTCAATCCAAAACTTTGGATTTGTCTCGCAGACTAAGGGACTTATACTTCAGTCCCTTTCTATTACTTCTTGATGTGGGTGTAGATGACATTTTCGAGAGGGTTGGCTTGCACAGAGTGCATAAACAAGGTAAAGTCCAAAGCAACGACGGCTCTGCACGAACGCTCACCACGTGCGCCGCCACCACACTGAGTCATTGGTTTGGTCGTGGCGCGTGCCATCGCTCCACGTGTATGCCAAAATTGGACCATTCGGTACAGAAATTCGGCTCATGGCGATCAAATACCGAAATAACGAGGCTTTACTTACTGTACGTTGTACGTGGTTGGTTCATGTGAGCCTTGTACCCACTAGAGGCGCTATGTTCAACGCAATGGCACATCAAACACTGTCATTTAACGCAGCGGTCCTCCAAACTTTTTGGCACCAGGGACCGGTTTCGTGGAAGACAATTTTTTCACGGACCGGGGGGGAGGTTCACCATTGGGTCTTTCCCCCTTTTCAAAGAAGCTCTCCAGCGACGTTTGATTTTAACTCATTTTGTCTAGGGTTAGCTTCTGGGCTTACCAAAACTGTGACAAGTGCGCAGTGCGGGAAAGAGGCGCGGACGGAAGTGGTAAATAAAATAATGGGCTGGCCACGCGCAGACTAAAATAAGTGTCGGATTCTGACTTCTCATAAGGAGCGTGCAACCTAGATCCCTCACATGCGCAGTTTACAGTAAGGTTCGTGCTCCTATGAGAATCGAATGCCGCGGCTGATCTGACAGGAGGCAGAGCTCAGACGGTAATGCGAGCGATGGGGAGCGGCTGTAAATACAGATGAAGCTTCGCTCACTCGCCCACCGCTGTGCGGCCCGGTTCCTAACAGGCCACGGACCGGTACCGGTCCGCGGCCCGGGGGTTGGGGACCCCGTGATTAAACGGAATGACCACAATATAAATGAATTTAATCACAAGGGGAATGAAGCGTTTCATGTCCACGAAATTAAACTGTGCTGTACTAATTGGTGCTCGACCAATTGGGTCGAGGCTCAAAAGAAAACCATCCCTTGGTGTGGACTAATCAGTTTCAAGGACAATGCATATATTATCATAGTATTTTTTTTTACATTTTGACTGCAGGTATTGTGGTTAATGCAGACATGAATCCTTGTAAAAAGGTTTCAGTTTTGTTGCCAGAAAAAAGGTGAAAAAACCCTATTATTACATTTTGGTACTGGCAAAGGAGGTCTAATGATGATGATATGCCCTTGTTTCTAAAAACAACCGATCCAAACAAATGCGTGAAAGGTCCTCATAATTTCCACGTAAACACAAACCATGCACAATGCAATATATACCGCCACAAGGTTTAATGAATGTTTTATCACACAAATGGCCTGAATTCCTGATAAAATCTCACTGAGGAAAATTAAAGGGCAATGCACATTACCGTATATCATGCGCTACGATAACTAGCCAGGACCACGCAGAGTACTGTTCGCAATTACGCGCATGTGCCGTCCCCTCACCTTGGCTCCTTTCCTCGTGAGCATTCTGACGATGCCCAGGTGTCCGCTGGAAGCAGCGTAACAGAGCGCAGACATTCCACTTTCCGAAGCCAGGTTGGGGTCGGCGCCCATCTCCAGGAGAACGCTCTCCATATCCTGCGACAGATGAACAGTAAATTACTTGGCTCGTCATCCGGCCACGTTTTCATCCGGCACGCATGTGCCGCAGCAGTGTGCTGCTCAATACCTAATGTAGATATGCCTCTTTTGGAGTGGGGATGCATGCCCAATATATGCTTCAGGCTTTCATACTAATGTAAGATTTTATATTTGTAAATGTATTCATAGACATTTGCATAAAATGAGACTAATGTGAAGTTACCGTGCATTTATTATCCATAAGCTCCCAGCAGGCTCTCCCAATTTTCAAAACAGGGTTTTCAATACTATCATCCATTTCCAAAAGAGGTAAAAAAAACTAATTGGAGAATTTTTTTTATTTTTTGGGAGTAATGAACATACTTCACAGATTCATGGAATGTTTTGTGATTGAACCTGAACTTTAATGTCAGGTAGACACAGCGAATTATAACATAAATTGAGCTTCATATTTCCTCCTCGTGAGCTTGCGTTTCGGTCCATGAGGTTGATAGCAAGCAGAGAATGATTATTGGTCAACTCTCCAGTGCCGTTCAGAGAGTGGCTCTCACAGAAGTTAAATGCATGCCTTCCCTTTTTCCCCATCGACAACAGTTTGTAATCACTTATATATACAACACATACAATGCAAAACTATAGCCTTGTGGCAGTGATAACGCACAACAGAGATTCAGTGCAGATAACATTATTAGACTGTACGCACTCCAAGTAGGATTGAGCGAGGAGGAGATTTTAATGGGAAGAAATCGCCGGATAACATATGGGCTGCCTTTTGAATGCAGAGCTGATCAAAGCTGGATATGCCATACGTTGCGCCTCTGCAGGCGCTGCTGCTCACCTGATAACCGAGGTACGAGTAAACGCACAGGATGGGTGCATTGCCCAGCGCCTCTGTACGGTGGTTCACGTCTGCGCCTGCCTGGATCAACAGCCGACTGACCTGCACGGAGGTGGGTACAACGAAAACCAAACCAGCACGCAAAACACAAGTACCAGAAGTCACTTAAGGGCCACGACAAACACGCTTTGTTTGCGGCCAAGAATGGGGGAGCCACAAAATCAATTTTTCTCGGCGCACTTGCCATCAAAGAGTATTAAAGCACCTTGCTTTTGTATGAAGAGAATGCAGTCCTGCTGAACAAATATCAGCAATAACCAGGTTGTGAGATACAGCCCAAAGCACACACAGGAAAAGTCTTCACAATGAATGATCAGTCAGTCCACTGCATCCTTTAGGGGGAAAGCATTCAGCTACCTAACTCACAGTTTGGTAATGTTACTATGGAACCCCTGTTTTTTTATTTATAAAAAATGAGGTAGTCCGTACAAACAGCAGCAGGTTATACAGCTACGTCCTGCTGCCAAGAGATCTGATAAGATAAATCATCGCCCTTTGACCTGAGATTCTAGAGTTCAACTGAAAACCCATTCATAAAATATATTTTTTTATTTACCAAAATCCAAAATATTGAAAAGTCTGACCTTGGGTTCAATAAGGGAATCTCTCAAAATTAAACCCGTTTTGCTTATTCTGCACAAAAACACATAGAATTGGTCTATATACAAGCATAGGTTTTTTTTAATCAATTCACCAGAAACATTTTGAAAAGACAATATTTGTTCATTAAACTTCCTGCAGCTTCTCAAAAAGACAGCCATAAAATATCTCTAGGTATCATGAAAAAAACTCACATTGGTCAACAACAACGCCTAAAATTGAAAAATATATACTAACCTACATTTTTGGGCAATGTTCCTTCTTCATGGCACATTTTAGTTATTTGTGTTTGTGTACCACTGTCAACCGAGTATCACCAAAAATATTGTCTAGATTTCATAGAAATCTCACTGCAATGCAACCTCATCTTCCCCCCCCTCAAGTCACGCCCGTCATATGGATTGGCGACACCTCCCAGTATTATCGAGTTGCCGCTTGCTGCACAGGTGCATGGTTCGAATCCAGCGGCCACCCCAATTAATAAATCAGTTGTATTAACCATAACAATACTTGTCAGCTACTTCAGTGGACATTAAAAATCCGGGATGTTATTTACAAGTGGTTGCAGGTGTCCCGGTCCAAATTTACCAAATTACCCACAAGTGACTCAATTTACTAAATTCTTATTAAATGTAGCAAACATCATCCCCGACTGCAAAAATATGGCAGGATCCTCCAAAGAAAGAATCATGTGACTCAGTGAAGCTGTGTTGGGTAAACAAATTACTCACAATAATAAAATACTTTCGACAGCTGCTATGATCGTCAACTGAACCCAGGGGCCCTGATGCCAGGCAATGGCAGCTATTACCTTCACATTGGGTGTGTACAGATTGCGCAAAGAGGCAAGCGCCGTCGAGAGCCCGTCCGTGCTGAACGCCACCCACAGCGCCTGCAGCACTGATGAGGACACGCCCAGCCGCTTGCTTAAGCCCTGCGCAAAGCATAGAAACAAATGTCTGTGAGTGCAATGTACCCAGCTGCACCCAGCTGCACACAGTGTGAGAATGCGACCGCCGATGGGGCCTGCATGGGATAGAACCCGATGGTTATCCAGCTGCTGCCACAGAATAATAACGTGAACACCGGAAAGTCAGCAAGATTTAAGTTTTCTTAAAACTCAAACTTAACGGCTGATAGCAATCCCAACAGACTCAGGGGTTTATTTAAACTGGATGGCTTTTCCAGGCTCGTGTTTTGATTCTAACATTCAAGAAAGAAAACAAAGGCAATCTACAAAGAATCCTTTTCATGCAAAGTGTTGCACCTAATCACAGCTTCCCATAGCTCTGCTTTGAGCACCGTAAATGTGGAAGCCTGCATTGAAGAGGCGTGGTGAGCTGAGCAGCTGCGCAGGTGGTGGGATAAATCCAAGTGTAAATATCACCCCTGAAGCTGGGCGTGTCGTGTTCAAGGCTTCTTGGCCACAGACCAGCATCAAATGAGGATGACACCCAATTATGATGGTGACACACAGATGATGTTTGTCGGCCATGTTTAACATAATAAATAAGATTAATACCAGAGCAAAATCGATAAAAATACAATGTGGTGGGCAACTGCAGCACTTGATTTTCGAGCTCACGACCTGATGCAGATCAACGCAGTTTGAGCAAAACATGGTCATACATTAACACTTAATTCAGCCACGGAAAGTCTTCATTTATCCATATATTGGCCATGTATAAATAATGTTTGTAAACGAGACAATCTTGTTGGGTGATGAGGGGTAAAAACAATAAATTTCGCATCAAACTGCCATGTGGCCATAGCCAGAAAAAGGAAATGTGTGGATCAAATGAAACGCTCATTTGTTGCCGTTTATTAATTTGGAAAAACTTCCAAATCTCTGCTAACATTCAATTAGTTATTGGATTCTCTTTTTAGTGGTGTAGACTGACATCATGGTGTGTTTCAGAGGGAGTTGTAGCAAAGTGGTTAATGCACTGCATTATAACCCTAATAGTATTGCGAGAGTAATATCTTAACTGGCCCTGGGTATCCCTGAGGTGAACTCAAATGAGTACCTGGTGTGGGGTGTAAACATCAGAATTGGGGAGACAAAGGTGGTCGGGCGTGGTTCTGGTCATGCCACACCACCCCATCACGTCCCATGCCGGTCTTAATATGTGATCACCGACAGCACTTGCCCCAACAGCCACGTCTACACAGGGAACTTCTGTCTGTGTGTGCACGTGGCACGTGGGTGAATGCCCATTGACATTTCACCTTGTAGATGCGTGCCTTCAGAATGTGGTGGCCCAGCTCGATGGTCTGCTGTCGGTTCAGCTTGCTGTCTTGGCGCGAGAAGAGGAAGGCCAGCAGCGCATGTCCACTCCTGCACAAACCCACATCGCACTCCGTCATCACCCGCTCCGCCAGAGTCAATACGCTCCCATCCCCCCCCCACAAACAACATTCCCCAACTACAAGGAGAGACCCATTCCAACAGTTGTATAAGTCAGGTGCCGATTGTCACTCTACCAGCTTCCTTTTGTCATTCTTTTTTGATGCACATGACTGACCCTGGGTGGATTTTCCATTCATTTCTAGGTTTAGTTTATAGATGTGTATCTCAATACTGACAGCACAAGCATCAGGGTGTACACCTGCAAATCAATGAAAATGGGATCAACGCCAAGTAAACCGTGTCTCACATTTCCAAAAGTCTTTCTGTTTAAAATGTAAAGAATGGGTTTGAAGAAAATTATGTACAGTGCCTTCATGTCGCTACAAAAGCAAGCCTAATATCCTTTTTTTTCAAATGAGCATTTGAAAAAGTATAATACTGAAGGATCATAATTTCCTCCAAATCTTTAAATAAATGCATAGCGCAGGCAGTTGGGAATTCAGATTTAAGATTTAGGGATAAACGTTCCAGTGTTCTTCAAAAGAGACCTAACGCTATTTACCGAGCAACACATACACTCCCCCCTATATAATAAACGGCTCACACCGCCTTCCTCACTAAAGTGTTCCAGATGTCCAATTAAAAGTAACATTTCCAGCAATTAACCTCAACGCAGTAGGTGAAACTTCAAGAGACACATCTGAACAAGACCTCCGTTATAACTCGAGCAGGTAATCAGTGGCATGCTTTTCTTTTTACTAAGCGAGCAGAACTTTACAACATCTAACGAGGCGGGCACCAAAACCGATGGAATTTTTTTTACAGCTATCAACGAACCATTAATCACAGCATGTGTTTCCACTTTCAGAGGATTCAGCATCCAGCCCACTTACACTGTTTCCAATATCGTATAATAGCCAGCGTCTGACATTGTTGGCAGGCTCAAGTCAAACTGTGCTGCTCTATGCATACGACCTACTTAAGACTTCTTTCTTGCAGTTTAATAACATTAATTGCCCAGCAATTACAATTCCATAATTCATCTTGCCGTGTGTGTATGTCTGTGTGTGCCTACTTCTCTTCAATAACTTCTCAACACGATTGCAACAACTCGGACGCATGTGCTTACCACGTTGTGTCTTGTGCTTCAGCGTCAGAGTGCGCTCTATACCGGAGCTTGGCAATGCTTATGCCGCACAATAGAGAATAAATAAACTGATGGAGCTGCACTATACAGGACGATTAATGATTTAATGCATTATGCTCACACAGGCACATTCTTTTTTTTAAAGAAACAAACAAAGCATTTGTAACAGTCGTCAACATTTCCTTTTTTGGTTCAGCACTGCAGAAGTAAAGCAAAGAGCACACAGTTTTACGGGCGGCGAGCACGCAATTACCAACGTGCAATTATATTTTCAGCCCAATTAGCGACGCCCAAAAAAAGCCATGCAAGTTGGGTATACTCGCCCATCGATCGCCAAACACAAACAAAACTCTTTCCCTTAAATGGGCCACTTGGTCCAACTCAGAATTAACTCAGCTGGGGTTGTGAGGCAACCTCCAGATTATACATGAGCGGGTGTAAATGACAAGGGAAGACAAAGACGCGTGCCGCTTGCCAGAGACCCTCGCCTGCGAGTGTCAAGGAAGGATTGGTGGAGACTTCACAACCGCAGCGGCCAAGAGACTGCCAGTGTGGTGCTGGCAACTGTAAAAGCTGTGAAGCTGCATTCGGGCAAAGCCATTGGCCCCCACTCGTATACCACACAATATGGTCTTACCATTAATGTCCTCGCTCTGAAAGTCAAATCCATTTTTCTGGCCTCATCGCCAGCTTAGGAGTTAATTCTACTGCAGCATTCACTGCACGCTTTGAGGGCGATGAAAAAAAAAGTTATATCAAAGAGGAAATGTTTAATTACAGATAACTCACTCTTTTATATATCAGATGTGAAGAGATTTGTGTTTTGAATTTGCAAACTCCGTGTTTATATTTTTAATGAAACTACCCACCTTGAAAGTTATGTAAACTGCCAATGTGTTAAAAGTCACCAGCATGACAGACAAAAGCCTATCGAGGCCGGCATCTAAGCCAACAGACAAGCCAAAGGGATTTCTTATAACAAATATCCTCCACAATTACAATAGGGAAAAGGGTAAAGTACTGGGCTTTGAGCACTTTAATTATTTAGCATATCATGTGTCCTCATACATTGGCACTTAATCTCCATGAGCAGATAAAAAAATGTCATGTCCCCATCACTGGCCATCTGCCTGGTTGTGGGTCTTTTGCGGTAAACGCGTGTGATGTTTGAACCCCTTCAAAAGGTAACATGCCTTCGCATTGGACATTGCATTGGACAATTCTCATCACAGGTGCACACGAGTCGGCAGCGTGCAGGCACGAGGGAGCCCAAAGGAGCAAAGCCTCGTCCTTTATCGGCCATAGTCATCCATGCTGGTATGCAAAGTGTACATCTGGCTTCCTGCGTGTTTTGACTGCAAAGCCAAACCAGATCCGCGTTAGAGTTGGCCGCGTTTGTCTGGTGTCAGTTCACCGCAGCCATCAGATATCCACATGCCTAGAATTGTTTCTGAGCACATGAAAGAGGATGCGCGAAGCTCCAAATTAGGCTTTGCCTCGGGGGAGTGGCAGTGGGGGGTCAGGGAAGGGGTCCCTCTGCTCCTCAAGATTGTTTTCACAGACACACACATTTAAAGCCTGTCTGTCCCACTCGCCTTTGTAAGGAAACATAAGCCGATGCAGGAATCTTTAATTTGCCTGTTTGAGCCAATGACATTTGTCCAAACAATAAAAATGTGCAAAGACCCTCACTGCTGCCGCCACCGCCATCATCATTGTCAACGCTTAACAGTGATGAGGTTTTTTTATATCCTTTCAGTAATTTGTTGTTTGGTCACATGTCAGGAAACCACTGGCAATGCAGTTACTTGCATAACTTGATCGAAACAGACCCTTTGTTCCCCACATTAAAAGGAGCCTAACCATGGACAACAGCACAGCATGTGATAGGAAAGGTTCCCGAGTGAACGCAGAAGAGCACCGGCCTAATCCTGCGTTTCCTGCTAGTACAAGTCTGGAGCTTGGCAATCAGTCATGAGAAGGGAAAATGCTCATGCTCTACTGGCAATCAAATATTATTTTGGAAAAACTTCAAAAGCACTTCCTGCCAAACTTTTGATTTGCATTTGACAAGCAGTGAAAAATCACTCCCTTGTTCATTCAATTTATCACCGAGCTGCAGTTAATCACAAAAGTTTTTGCACTCAAATCTCTAGTAAAACACAAGCCATTTACAATGGCAAACACAAATCCAAATAGTAATGCCCTGAGGAATGCTTTAACCCTTTGTATCACAGGAAAAGAGAAAATTCCCCCTCCCAACCCCCTACATTTTAAAAGTAGACTTTAGTACAGTAATTACGATAAATCCTGACTTAAGCTTTCGTGACTGCAGAAATTCATATTCTTGGGTCATTTGGTAAAGTCACGTAGATAGATTCAAAGAAAAGAACAAAAAACTACGAAGTTTCGATCGCAAAACACAAGCAGTCGTCTTCCTGAATACGACCGCTGTTCCTATTTTCTTTGAATCTATCTACGTGACTTTACTGAAAGACCCAACAGCTCACGATAAGCCTGCTTTTCATAGGTGGCCACCTCCAAGATACAATGTGACGATCGTACTCGACTGTTTCATTGCTTACCTCGGGTCACAAAGAAACTTGGTGCTCTGCCCCTCCCCCGTCCTCCAGGTGAGCCACTCCCGGAAGGACGGGTGACAGAACATGCGCGTGCCGTCGCGCCGACGCACCAGGAACGCCGACAGCATCTCCATCCGCGCCTGGAAATCCTCCCAGGAGAGCGGTGGCGCCATCCCTGCCACCGCCGCCGCCTGCTGCTCGTCCTGCCGGCGTTCATCAGCCGGCGTCACCTCGTCCAACTCGCTGCCAGCCCTTCGCGACCTGCCCGACGACGCCGACACCGCCGTCGCACGCGGCGCCACCCAACCAGCCGCCACGGCGCGGAATGCCTGCTCGTCCGTGAGCGGGTGCAGTGAGGCCAGCGCCACATTGAGCAGCGGCAGCACACGCTCGAAGGCGGACGTCGTGGGGAAGCGCATGTTGCACTGCAGCAGGTAGAGCTCGGCCAGTGACACGGGCACCACCTGCGCGACGATGGTGGCAGAAGCATCAGCAACATCAGCAGCAAAAGCAAGAGCAACAGCGGAAGCAGCAGCAGCAGCAACGGCAGCAAGCTCCGCTATCATCAAGCGTGCAAATCGCTGGATGCTTAAATATACTCGTTGTCACCAAAATCTTTCCTATTTCTATTTAAGTTGATTTATTGATGAGTAGTTTTTGTTCTCTCGTCCACCTGTTATATTTCCCTCAGGTACGTAGCTGTCTGAGATGTTTCATACTAAGCTTGCCATTTATATTTACTCAAACGCCCAGAGAAAACCAACATGCAGAGCCCGTGATTATTTGCTGTACTGCCTCCTGAAATGATTAAATTAAAAATTTAACATTATTATTATTTCTCAATGTAAGCTCTTTATCATAGTTATTCATTGGATTATAGGAAAGGCATATTTATTCATAGTTGCCTTGAATAAGGGTTTATTTTTTGGCATTTTATATACATGTTTTTTCACTGTCCTGTATTTTCTTTCTTCTGTATCTATTTTTGCAACTGCATTTAACCAAAGTATCTCAAATTTCTCTCACGTGGTAATAAATTAAGATATAGCTGGATACTAAAACAAGTGTATTCTCAAAAGTAGCCAAATATAGGCATAACACGAAAATCAACCATTAGGCTCTCACGCAGAGCATCGTGCGTGCGAGAATACCCGATGTTAGATTCAGATATGTTCTGTATAAATCTTTCACGTGGGCCTTGCAGCCTCTAAAGGCCACCTCATTCATCACAACATAAAAAATTGTATTGATTCTTGAACGGAATCACAATCATTTGCTCACGACGAGTTGGGGAGGTGGGGGGAGGCGGATCACTACATGCCCGGTGAAGCGTCAGCATGGCCAAAAGTTAACCCATCAGGTGACCCTGCAACCGACCTTGTAGCTGGAGCTCTTGAGCACGAGGTGACCCCACTCGATGAGGTCGAGGGTGAGGCGGAGGTAGAGGAAGGAGCCACGGCTGAGCGAGCACAGGTGACCCCCGAGGCGGCCCAGAGCGATGGTGTCCAGACGCCCCGTGCCTAGAGACACGTTCTGCTGGATCTCACAGCTGCTCTGAACGCGTGACGACACATAGGCCTGCAGGTCTGCAGAAATCTCCTCCCGCTCCCCAAAGCCATCCAGGGATACTGTGTGGAATGGAAAAGCTTCCACAATGGCCTGAAGATAAAGGAGGAGGGATGGGTCAATAAAAAAGAGGTGGCGATGAGTGGAAGGAGGGAGGAATAACACGAGAAAGGCAAAGGAGGTGGGTGAACAGTAATTAGAATTCGCAGCGCGACGAAGGGAGTGTGCAATATCAGGCAAGTGGATAGGTACATGCCATCATAATGTAATGTTTAATTGGTGCGAATGCTCCCAATTCTTCATTACGTCTACAACAAGGAGCCCTATGAATTTACAAATGCTCTGCCAAATGCTGGCCATGTAAATGAAGGTCACCTTGAAAGGAAGTGCTATTATACGGAGGGAAGGTTTTACAGAGTAGCTCGCCATCCCACTTCAAGGGGAGATTAATCACGCTTTAGGTAGAGGGCACTCATTTGCGCTGCTAAGCGGTGTCTCTAACGGCAGCTGACTGGACCAGTTTGGAGAGCAGCCTTTCCCACGTTGAACTCATGGAGACAAATCACTGTCGGTGGAAGCCAACAAAGCACAGCAAGTAAAACAAAAAATAGGATAAACTCCAGTCAAGAGTCAGGCCCTTTAGACTGCAGCGACTACTCATTATGGTTTGCTGAAAACATTAAGTAAAACATAAACTTTAAACGTGAAGCTAAAAAGTATTTGATTGCAGAACATAAAATAATGGTGTAAAACTAATTTCTAGTCGTTAGAATGTGAAAAAGTAACCATACATTTTTTGTATCTGTCATCTGTGACCGCTTCTCAATTCAGATGGGGTGTCTGCCACTTAATTAACACATTGCTCTAGTTCCACACTATGATAGCTTTAAAAATAACCGCATTACTTGGGCTACATTTTATAAATAGTTTTATCTGCCTACAGAATTTGAAAGAAACTGATTAGCCAGCAACATGACATGGAATCATTTCATCCGATGTAATAAAGTCATACGTACACTGGCGGAGCCAGTGGGTGGGGTGGCACGTGCCCCCCCAATGATCCAATCGAAATCCCTAATTTCGATCAGATCATTGGGGTTTATTAGTAATCAATCGGCATTTTGCGACCCCCACTGCCACTGTGTAGCATATTATGTGCCAGGGACTCTATGAGATGATAGGACAATAGTCTGAGTCCATAATTGGCAATAAGTAACGGCAAAGCAGTTATAAGTGACTCAAAATTGTGCGCAGTTGCGTATACAGTACACGACTTCCCTGAAGGCATTCACCTTCAGCGAGCGCGATGCCGATCACACAACGCGGTTCGAATTCGACTTTCGATCGATGGCTGCGCCATCGCCGCACATGCGTCGAATAAAGAGCAAGGGACAATTTCTTACTTACTAACAACTCCTCTATAATTTTTCATTGCTGGAGGGGTTGCCCCCCCTACCTGAAAATCCTGGCTCCGCCATTGCATACGTACACACAAATGTAATTAAAATGCTCCTAAAATTTCAAACTCGCAAATGTTTTATACACATTTTTTTAGTTACCATTATTTTAAAGGCTATCGTTCGAAAATAAGTGGAGAAAAACACCACACCAGACTGCTATTAACAGAACATCTGCAACCAAATTTAGATGGAAAAATATGCACTTTGCATTTATGAATGCTTTTCCAAGAATAACAGCAGCCAAAGTGTATATCTGTAGCCTAATAATAACTTCCCACAAGGCTTGAGCGCCGTGTGAATTAGCACCGAGGCGTTCTATGCCTCTATTCCTAACGTCCACACCGCAGCCAACACATTCCTATCTGATAAAACAGGTCATTCCAATCACAAATAAATACCAGATAAACATATTTGTTTTAACAGTACTTTGTGATATTTTCACTTTTTAATCGAAAGCTTATATTGCATTGCTTAATATCCTGAATGCAAGTTGAATGAATCATCAAGATCTTTTTTTTTCCCGTTGATAGGGAAAAAAATCCTGTTTACATTTCTGCAGTGAATTCAACATTTTCACCAATATTTGTTTACAGGATTAGGTCACATTGCCCGAGTGAGCGCTGGACTATCTCTGAGAAAACCAAAACAGCACGACATGTCTCGGTGCGTCTTGAGCCTTCCCGTCGTGATGGCTCCCGTTCCACGCACCCCCTGACCGCGTGCCCCCTGACCTGCAGCTTGGAGCGCACCGTCACCACCAGCTTGAGCCAGACCGGGAACCGCGGCAGCATCTTGGCAAGGAAGGAGGTGATGGTGTCTCCATAGTCGGGCTTGTGGAACTCTGCTTCGTTCAGGCCGTCGATCAGGATTATGAAGTTTTCCTCCGGGATTCTCCTCTCTGTAATCACCAGCGGGCATAGTCATGACACGTGAGTGCCCGAGTATCACCGAGCTCCCCCGTCGCTTCCTGTCCACCCCCGTTCACTTTGTCCTGAGGCGGCGTTAAGGAGGGAAGAGAGCCAAGTAAAACACGGCTACAAAATCGTTTCTCACATTCACATGTGTGATTAATCGCTCCAGGCACCTTACATAAAATGGAGACGTAGCAAATTAAATGTTCGTTGTTTGTTTAAATTAATTGCATCCCGATCAAATGACAGAAACCTTGGTTGTGGGCCTTGGTGCCTCGCGATTCACCGTGATGCTCCACGATAGATCACGTGTCTTTCATAAACGAATCAAAATTACATTTGAACGTCTCTTGAGTGTTACTCACTCTTCTCCTCAGCTATCTGCGGAGCTGCAAAATGACCTAAGAAACTACGCCAACACCTCTCGGGGGAAATCAACAAGCAACAGAATCAGGGGACACCGGTTTAAGGCCTCTTTAGCATCGTTCACTTGCACCCAGGGCTTTGGGCATCTCATCTGGAAAAGTAAAAAAATGTGATTTGTACCTCAACTTATGGATATGGCTTTATTTACCAATTAAATATTAATTGGCATTATTAATCATGGTTGCTGTTTTATTTAATTCATTACATTATGACATCGTTAAAATTCTCATTGGTGTATTTCATTATTATTCAATGGCATTTTTTTACGACTAAAAACAACTCGACAGTAAAATGATTTGACTGCAGACTATGAATGTATAACAAAGTTTGTGGCTTAATCGATGAAAAAAATCATTCATAAAATAACAACAATCATTCTAAGTAATGATTGTCTGGTAGTGGAAATATTATTTTGAGTTTAATGTTTATGAACACAATACTCTACTGTACTCTTGAATACCTCTGCAATTCTATACAACCATCGAAGGATCACCGAGCGGAATATTTGCTTTAAAAGAACCCACGAAGCAACACATATAAACGTTCAGCATATTTTCCTTCTCCCTGCCTTGGGCCAAGAGGTATGCCAGGGGGTGAGGGGGGTCAGCATTGGTGTCAAGGATGGCGTCGGGCCTTTATCACCAACTTTTACCATAACAACCTCGAATCACCACGAGACATCCCCCCCCTAACCCTGTCACGGGCTGCTAGGCAACGGTCCTATAACGCTAACCCGTAAAAGCACCGCGGAAGCCACACGCAGCCTGCAGCCTGAAGAAGAATTATCTCTCGCACACTGGCTTGGAATACTAAGTACAGAATTAAGTCTCGCAGCCGGGCTTTTCAGAGCCAGGACAACAAACCGGAAGTGTCCTCGCATAAATTATGCAAATCCACATTAAGCATTTGCACGTGGCAGCTCAGTGAGATTAGTGTGTGATTAGAGCAGAACAACAAATTATCACGGGCGTTCTAATTCTGTATTGTGGAAGGGCAGGAGTCCTGACTATGATCCAGATTGGTACTTGTACAGGGAGAAAGCCCATTTCAGCTAAACAAAAATTCTGCCTTTCTCCATAAAACATCATCTTGGCAGTTTTGGAGCCCCAAACCCATCACATGTCTAAGCCACACAGAATACGGGACCTCCCAGGGTGGCGATGTCCCAACTGTTATTTCCCGTTCCCGGGCTGACGACCACGCGCGCTTGCCGGGTGCAGGAGGGGTTAAGTCAAGGGGCACGACCTCTGCGCAGCGTGGAGAGCGGCTCGAGGATGCCGCGGCGGAAGGCGGCGGCCGGGTCCTGCACGCACGAGCGCAGGCTGAGCACGGGCAGCGCGTGCGGCTCCCGCATGAGCAGTTCGCGGTACGCGGGCAGCTGCGGTGAGCGGCACAATAGCGCCGCCGTGCTGTGTACAAACTCGGGCACCAGGCAGGTGTAGGCGTTGTCAGCCTGGCAGTAGTGGTAGGACACCACCTTTGAGAGACACATCACGCAAAACACCAGCGGACAACTTTATAAACAGGGCGGCTCCAGGCAATTAACACACCGGGCGAGTTTCTTAAATCTCCGCCACCTCTATCCACGCAGGGGTATAAATGGGTACACCACAGTTAGTCTTTCGGGAGATTACATGAGGTGGGATGAAGTCTGGGCTACTCCCACATCTTCCAAGACATCTAGCCATCGTGGATGGGTAGGACAAATAACCTCTAAAGGTGGTTCTCTGGCTCTCGCTCTAGTGGAGGACCTTCTGCCAACAGGGTCGTGGACAAGAAACCTCAGGGCTGCACCTTTATTTGTTTGAAGCTCGTGACACGGCGGTTAGCGCACTTTGTTTTGAACCCAGTCACTTAAGTTGGATTCCTGACCGTGGCTAAAATCAGCTGCAAGTGCTATCTGAACCGATAGTAGGCACCCTTCTTGCATCCACCCGCAATAACAAGCGTGGTGAAGTACGGCCAACAACCAACTTCCATGACTGACACTGCATAAGGCGAATTTTAGGAATTGAATCCAGAAACGGGTTGAGAAAAGGGCTGTAAAACACTTATGTATTAACTTTCGGTAGTGCATAGTAACCTTCCCCAAGCTCCGAGTGAATGTAAGCTAAAAAACGAATCTAACTTGATGAGCCTGAGACAGTACATGACCATAGTTGCTTTCCCACAGTGTGGTACAATGTTTTTAAATATGGAGGGTTGACCCCTGCTCAGAAATTGAAGTCATTAATATCTGACTGCCAGACAAGCACTAATGCCATGGCCCTACACAGCCGGACAGAAAGCGTTATAAATCTTGCTGTGAGACAATTACAAATTAGAGAAATCGATTGACATGCTCATCACAAGCATAAACAAACTGGCACGCACTGAGCAAAGTTCAACCTGTGAAGGCTGGCAATTAAAAAAAGTCTTGATCAAGATAGCTCTACGCTTGTATTCTTATAGTCGATAAGGTGACAAATATTTTTAACAATATCCGCACAAAACATGATCGGAGGCCAAGGCTGCTTTTTTAACACAGAAACCCAAGAGCCCACGAAGTAAGCACACATCATCTATTCCAACACCAGCTAATTATCATTGCCGGTGTATAAACAGACTTGCTTCAAGGCTTCTCTCTGTACGTGAATACTCCATCACTATTGTTGCTGTGCATGGGCCAAAATTATTATCAGACTGGACACCTGTTATTGTTGGATTTCATCCAGTTGGTGCATCTTTGTTCTGCATCAATACAAATTAGATCATATGCATTTTTACATTCTACCCTTTACCCACCAAAGCAACACTGAGTCACTGCTCTTTATAAGGAGGATTCTGCCGAGGAAATTTGACCAATTCCTAACGTCCACATGTGGAAGAAAATCTGAGTGCGCACAGAAAACATACATACGTCAGCGGAGAACAGTCAAGCTGCACACTCTATTTGCTTTCCTGCTTAAATACAACAGCAACATGTTTAATAATAGGGTTTTTCCCCTTTTTTCTGGCAACAAAACTGAAACCTTTTGACAAGGATTCATGTCTGCATTAACCACAATACCTGCAGTCAAAATGCAAACAAAAAACATACTATGATAATATATGCATTGTCCTTGAAACTGATTGGTCCACACCAAGGGACGGCTTTCTTTTCAGTTTCAAGGACAATGCATATATTATCATAGTATGTTTTTTGTTTGCATTTTGACTGCAGGTATTGATTGTGGTTAATGCAGACATGAATCCTTGTAAAAAGGTTTCAGTTTTGTTGCCAGAAAAAAGGGGAAAACCCTATTATTACATTTTGGTACTGGCAAAGGAGGTCTACTGAAGCAACATGTTTGCCAAGCAAGCACACATTGTAGCCTCCTGCGTGATCCACCAACGCTTCCAAGTCGCTGTTAATGGGTGTGTTCGTTACCACCACCACCACCACCACACTGCAATGCATCCAGATTGTGTTCCAACCTTGGGCGGCAGGCATTAAATCCTTAAGAAAACTTTAGCGAAACCTTTAACCGTTCAATCCCAAAAGCCTTGAGTTGAATAAGTGATGGAAGTAGTTGGCTGTTCGGGTGCGAGGGGGTTACCCGCGCGGCCAGACGAGTCACAGCTCCCTCGCGCAGCCTCCGTAGCTCGGGGGTGCTTGGGCAGCTGCCCGTGCTGACCAGGCTGGCGCTGCTGCTGTGAGGGCTGGGCTGTGGCGTGTAGGTGAGGGACAGCTCCTGCAGGGAGTCGGCACCTGCTCGCAGACACCAGCGCAAGCGGAGCAAGCTGGAGATGAGCGCCAAGCTACTGGCGGGGCCCTTAACCTGTCCCCGGGGTTATTATCCAAAAATCTGCAGTGCTCGCTACAATGCGCGTGTTGCTCAACAGTTTGTCACTATTGATGGACGCGATTTTAATAAAGGGACCTTACATTTTTGCTGTTTCATTTGTATTCCCATTAAAAAAAAAGGTGTATCCACTCCATTAGCCTGAAGGGAATATCAACTTATATTTTGCATATCATTTACATGCCTTCAGTAATCGATTCTGAGATGCATGATTTGATGTGCATATTATTAACATAACAATCACCTTTGAGCAATGAATTAATGAATCATCTCATACCTACCTGCTTCAATTTTGTCAATATTATGGAAAGAAATGTGGCTTTTCTGCAACATATTTTTTCATTATGCTTGAATTCGATATTTGAAAACAAATGTAGACAACTTTAGCCAGTGTAAGAAATATAGTGAGCACCAACACCCATCTATTCTGAGCTTGTAGCATAACCCCCCAGCAAATATATTACATTTCTTTTAATTCGATGTTGTGTTTTTGCACTCTCAAAAATTACAAAGTATTAAATAGAGGAACTTTACAATCTTGCAAGGGTGGGCTTTGTAAGAAAATTAAACTGCCACTACAACAATATATCACATGAATGCTCAACAGGATCAGCTTCTATATCCACTTTTGGTCCTCCAAGCTTATTATCAAGAAAAACAAAATAGCATTAAACACCTATTGCAGAAGCAAAAACCTTTGGAAAACGGCAAACAATATCGTAACATTTTGCACGTACAATCCAAAAGACAGCTTTATGGCCAGATTTGCAGCAGTGGCTCTGGTTTGAAGGGACTGGCATCTCCAACTCGACTTTCCCAGTTTCAGACGACACGTGCAGGCGATTTATTGATAAATGCAAGGCGGAAGCAACATATTTATATGAAAACAACAAAGCTTCAGAGCTGGGTCCTAGCCAGACCGGCTCTTTTGCAGGAAACTGCATGGATTTCATCCTCCCATCCTGTGGAGGAAGCTCAGATGTCGCCACTTCCTCTGCAACCTATTATTCAAATGAAGCACCTGCACACATTGCCAAGACAAAGGCAGAGTCGCAAATCGCCACTGCTGCCTGGGCAGGCGCTGCGGGGTTTGGCCCACACTCACCCCTGGGGGCTGGGTTGGAACTGCTCGACACGATCTGCCTCATGCGGTTGCCATGCGAGCTGAGCGCCACCAACCGCGACACCAGTGCCGTCTTTCCGAAGCCGATGTCCCCGGCCACCATGGCACCGCGGCTACGCTGCGAGTCGGCGCTGCACAGTGCCACCTCGACCTCGTGAAAGAGCCAGTCCCGACCCACGAACACGGAGTCAGCCGTGATGCTGGGCACCTCGAAGAGCAGGGGCTTTAGGACAGCCTCCGGTGGTTGGAACGGGTAGAAGCGAGCTGTAGGGACGGGGAAAACACGGCAATGAACTCCGAACCCGACAACCACACGGACCCAATTCTGAGACCCCAACACAGTGAGGTGTGGAAAGGCAGAGATGCACACGGTGCACAAATAGCTTATGGAGTGACTGTCTTTCAAATGTAATACAGCAGGTATTTATTCTTGTTGACAGGAAAGGTTGCAGGTAATACAATTCAGGGACTGTGTTTGCTGAGGCAGAAAACGCTTACAACTTCAGCACTTATAAATGCAGCCTGGTTACTCAAAGGTTTATTTTCATTTACAAGACAGTGCTCATTAATGACAAAAGTGGTGGCGCATTTGCCGACTGGGCCACAAGGAAATAGTACTGTACATCGTTTGTCATTTGAGCATCGGGAAAATGTTTTGTTTGTGAGACAGTTTACCCTACTAGAGGCAATTCTCACAGCTGTATGCCCATGTCAACACCACACAACACACTGCCTGGTGATAATGTGTAGCACATAGGCTCATAGGTCACGTGAGCCCTCGTCGAATGATGCTAATCGTAGGGAAGTCAGCTCGAAGAGAAACTGGGTGGTGAGAAGGCAGGGTGATGACTCATAGGATTAGTGATCAAGTAATTGAGGACAAATAATCAGGGGGGATTTTTTTTTTTCAAGAGTTAGCTCCTCTGAACATTTAGGAACAAACATGAATGAGGACAGAAGACCAGAAAACGAGGTTAAGACCAGATTGGCCACGGCAACAAAAATGTTAGAAAAAACTAAGAAGGATATGGGCAGATATTCTTTCGGTCTTTCTGTAAAGTCCTGCAGTCACGAACGCTTTAAGTCAAGATATGGGCAGACTAAAATAGATCTTCTTTAGACAAGGGTAATATTAATCTTGAGCATTACATGGCTGTGATTCATCTACACTACACAACTGACACCAGGAAGATAATCTAGGCTTTTGAGATGTAGTGCTTCCAAAGACTGCCTCAAATTCCATACACTGCCCATTGTAAAATAAGTAAATTCGTGCGGAGATGACTAAAAAAGATCAGGGTACAAGAGGCACTGCTGGCAAAAGCAAAGAGGAGGAAGCTGCAATGATTTGACAACACGATCCTTCAAGGCGCAATCTGGAAGGATAAAGAAAAGTCAGTCAAGGAGCAGCTGTATGATGAATACAGAGGCTTGGACAGGCAGTCAGGCATCAGATGTTGTGCAGTTCACACAAGACCACCAGAGAGTTGATGGTCAAAGCAATACCAGCACCCCAAAAACCCACACGAATAAAGGAATGATGATGATGTTCATGAAGATTGAGATGATGATAACGATGATGATGACGATAACAATGATGTTCATGATGATGAGCTGGTAAGAGGGTGACGGTAGGGGGAGGAGGGCTCTTCTGGACCATGCCATCACCTCGCAGCTCCTGCTGAAGCCGACCGGCGGCTGCCTGCTGCCGCGGCATGCGGATGGAGGTGCGGAGCGGAGTGCAGCGCTGCTCGTCCAAGTAGGAGAGGTCCTCCAGCTTGGCCGAGCTCGTGGCTACATGAGTCAAAGTGGTGCAGCGGCAGCGAAGGCAGCAGGCGAAGAAGACACAATAAAACACAGTTAGAGTAGCACACAAGAAGACACAATAAAACACAGTTAGAGTAGCACACTTAAAATACTAGATTAAAACAATAATAAAGGTTGCAGGTGAATGCATTAAAATGTAAAAATGACAATGAATAGTGCTACAAAAAAAACAACCGGCAATGCATGTGGGGTTTAAACAAATACGTATTTTACCCAGCATGTAATAACACCACTTTCTTATTTAAAATACACTCCAATTATCGCATTTTAACTACAAAGTACAGGCCCTCCATAATTAGCAATAAAGTATCCCCACACCCATTAGATTGCTCTATAAATTCCATAAAATTACACAATTAAAGAAAAATGCCCTCCTACACAACAAGCTTCTCTGCTCCACCACCTTAATGCTCAATTAATTAAATCCTATAAATATCGAGAGAGAGATGTCTACTGCGCCCGTCGCCACTCTGAACTAATTTCCCAAAAGCAGTCCTTAGAAAATCATATTTACGATTAAGCATAAATTACATAGGGCTGACTTAGCTATATAAAGAAGCATTATTATTAAGGAAACCCATAAATACAGTACTAAAAGCACCGCCCCTGCTGCGCTGTGAGGCAGGCAGAGGATGTGAGCTGAGCACTGCAGCAGTGTACAGAGCATCAGGGTGAATGCCATGACTGATAAAACATGTCTGGCATTGAAAAGCTCCATGCTGTCCTCTGTCAAGCACGGCATGAATGTTGATATGGCTATCACATGGGGTTAAAACACATGGAGCATGGCATACGTGCACAAAGCGAGAGCCTCGGAGTGAAGGGATCCAGACTGGCACACATGTCCTTAATGGGCAACTATGCATTTAAGCAGTGAGTGCAGCCCTTTCATCTTTTTCATGCTTAGCATGGCTTGTTGCATTGTAAGGACAGGGTTGTGTTGGCTTTATTAAAATGGAATGTTACTGGATACCTGTTAAAAAGGAGCTTATCAGATTCCTCCAGTTTAAATAAAGCTTCTGATTTACTGTGAATATGTAGGCCATTGATGAGGGGGTACTTCATCCGGCAGCGGATAGATCATGGCTGATGGCTGATGACTTGGGCCATTGACATTTCTAAACTGAACATTATTATTTAAGGTGTCTGTGGTCAGAGGTGCCGGAGGAGGCAGTGTTAATCTACAGTGACAGTCCTGAGCTGGTGGAGGAAACTCCATATTGCTATGGGAGGAGCCAGTCTTTCCATTAGACAACTGGGGTTGATGGCACAGCACATGGCATAACCTCACCATGTGGTATTCACTTAACTATTCTGGATTTTACGTTGATGACTTGATAATGAATGAATGACTGACTGATCATGATGACATTATTTTTAACCATACCTCGAGCTTAATTCTGAGCACCAAGATAGTGTATCATAGCTGTTTAAGGAAAGTTTTTGAACGAACTACATTTCAACCAAAGCGTCAACTATCTAGGTTTTATATTTTATGTGGACTATTATATTATCATAAGGCCATGCTGCAAATATACTGTGTTGGGGCAGAATTTAACAAGAAGTCAATAAAGTGGTGAGGTACATGAGGCTGCAGGGGACAATGCATTCACATTTTCAGGCTGCAATGCTCAACATGCCTAACGATCATGAAATTAGGTCCATTGCATCATAATGTGAGATTCAATTATATATCTATTTCAGTTCACAAATGGGGCAGCCTGCATGGGTTTAAGGGGAACTGGTGAAACCCCACCTAAACGGCTACTTCCAGTGAAATACAAAGCACTTCATTTTGCCTCCAGTCCTCAAAAAGGTACACAGCCAGTCGGCGTACATTCACCACTCTACACGACTACGCATTAACGCACAGCAACGACCTACAAAAGGCTCTTTCTTTGCACACAATCCCTACGTCAGCTTGGGAAAGATATTTTTTCCCCTCTCTCTCGGGGCTTTTTTTTTCACGGAGGAATTTAGAAAAAAAGCAAAGTGTTTAGCAAAGCACCTGCAGTAAGACCCACATTGCAACAGCCCAGGGGAAGGAAGGACTGAAGCAGTACATAGGCAGCATGGGCATCTTTTGTATCCCCACCAATTCTCATGAGAGAAAAAAATAACTGGGATAAAGTCCAGCTAGGGGGGCTAGCACTGCATGCAAATAAATACAGATTTAACCAGTTATCTATTTATTTATATTTGGCAGCTATCCGATGTAAACCCATCAGGGACATCTGTCACATTATAAAGTATTACCCGAGGAACCAAAAGCAGATTCGCAAAAAAAGTGTCTGCAACATAAACCTTGAACTGGGCAGCTGCAAGGTCTTAAAAAGCAAACGCTCGAAGAGTGACTGACGGACAGGCGTGGTTTCAAGGAAGGCCGTTGTTTGCTCGACGCTCCTGAGGGAGACCGTCAGCCATGGCGCACGTATACGAGACCTCGGAGGCTGCCATTCACACCCAAGGTTTGCTTGTAATGCGGCACCCGCAGCTGTGCTTGGGGCAATCACAGATTACTAATAGATGTGCTCTTAGTGGCACTCACAATAGGTGGGAGAATGAGGAGAGACAACCAAACGATTGGTAATTGTTACCAGAGGTTCCTATTCCCTGTTCAGAGGCCCTGGCATCCAGTGGGAGTAAATGTTTAGCGTGCGTGTACGATTGCATGCACTGCGTCTGTGTGTGAATGTGCAATACAGTGCTGCGTTATCATAAATAGCACACATCAATAACAATATTTAAACACTTTTTTTTTTAATCCACTGCAAGATGAAGAACTGCCCTGTGCCATGTCGGCCATGGGGATTGTTTGGCTATACTTCACCACACTGGGGCTGTGAAGGATGGCGAAGGGGACACCGTTGTCATAATGATGTCGTTTCAATTATTATTATCTACCAATGGTTATCCTTTCGCAGACTGGTCTCCCCCATCAACATTAAGATTCCCATCCACTAGATAAGGACTGCCGAGAAAGTATTCATAAAACTCTTTAATAGCTACAAACGGGGGACATTTTATTTAAATGAGAGAACACAAAATAAAAATGCCAAATTAAGTTAAGTTATAAACCACATTTTTTAAAGCTCTCATTGGGCACAGAAGCCGCTGGCCACAAGAAAGGGATGACTGTTCGATTCTGGTTGCAAATCACCTGCTAAAATTCCAAATGAAAAGGCCACAAACGTGCCGACAGCCAGTGACTTTATAAACCTGCTAAGATAATGGGTGTCTCATCGCTGCTACTCTGCGGCACATTACCCGCTGTACACGTTCTACAGCTCTGACCCTTCAATGACCCGGTATTTTTGTCGCTTATTCAGGCACACAGTGCTTCTTCGCACATCATCCAAGCACGAATCCGCCCTTTTACCAACACTTGTGCCGAGACAAGCACATGTAATTGCAGTTTAGTTATGGGGCTCCTTTCTGCCTTTCGCACCAACTGAGCCACGGGACACTCACTGGTATGATTTTCACACTAGGAGAACCTTAATCAGATGTCAATTGTGCATTGGAGAGTGCAAAAACCAAACCACTGCTTGGCAAACTGTAGTCAGTTGGGTATATTAATCAATGTATGCTGTATATAGCACCCAAATTAAAGCCAAAGTATAATTCACTGTAATCGCCCATAAAGTGATTGATGTATTGACAAAACTGCTCCAAAGTAGAATGTCAGCAATGGCCCTAGATACATGACGTAATAACATGGAAAAACTATCAGAAGAAGAGGAATTGTTTGAAAAAATTTAATAAACATTTAAAAAATTACATTTAAATTATCTTAACTGAAACTGACTGAATCTACCATTCATGTATATATATTTTCGCAAGCTTAATTAATACATTCATAATAAAGGTTTTTGGGTTAGATCGCATTATTTATAAATGTGCCGTAACCCTCCACCACCCGTCACGGCCAATCAACAAAAAAGTGTCACGTTGACAAAAGATCACTACTTTAGCCCACCGTGTGTTGAAGAGTGAATCCACAACATTTACAGTTTGAGTACGACGTTTCGCTGGTAATAACATCCAGCATCATCGGGCAATTCGCCAGCATGGTGAAGCCCTCACTTGCTCCCGGTCTTAAAGAGCAGCAGGGTGACGTCATCATTTAACTCATTCAGGTGCAGTGATTTGAGGCGGAGGGGGGGGAGGGTATTGTAATTATATAATAGATTAGTAATCAGTCATTGGTTATGATTAGTAATGAGTTGTAGATTAGTAATTAGTTGTAATGTGTGTTATTGTGACAGAAGGTGTATATCGGATTATTTGTTTATGTGGCAAATGCTATATTGGACAGACGGGATGTAACATCAGCATAAGACTAAAAGAACACCAAAGAAATATTAAATTATCTCAAACATAACTGTCGGCAGTGGCAGAACATGCTTGTCAACAAGGACACTCAATTGAGTTTGATAACGTTGAAGTGTTGTGTAAAACTAATTATTACTGGTAAATACTAATTAGAGAGTCCATTGAAATTGACAGAAATAGAAATAACTTTAATCGCTCTGACAGCTACAGGCTTAGTGCGGCTTGGAAGTGTATTATTAAGTACATATTACAATTCCTTATAGGGGAAACACATACTAATTAACGGATTACTAACGTAGCATATAATCACAATAACACACATTACAACTAATTACTAATCTACAACTCATTACTACTCACAACCATTGACTGATTACCAATCGATTATATAATTACAATACCCCCCCCTCAAATCACTGCACCTGAATGAGTTAAATGATTACGTCACCTTGCTGCTCTATTTAAGACCGGGAGCAAGTGAGGGCTTTACCACTCTGGCGAATTGCCCGATGATGCTGGATGTAATTACCAGCGAAACGTCGTACTCAAACTGTAAATGTTGTGGATTCACTCTTCAACACACCGGTGGGCTAAAGTAATGAACTATTTGTCTTTTGTCAACGTGACACTTTTTTGCTGATTGGCCATGTCGGGTGGTGGAGGGTTACGACACATTTATAAATAACGCGATCTAACCCAAAAACCTTTATTATGAATAATATTGGTCGCGAAAGCCTACGTGTAAAACTTAATTAATACAGTGAGGGGAAAAAAGTATTTGATCCCCTGCTGGTTCTGTACGTTTGCCCACTGTCAAAGAAATGATCAGTCTATAATTTAATGGTAGGTTTATTTGAACAGTGAGAGACAGAATAACAACAACAAAATCCAGAAAAACGCATGTAATTTTTTTATAAATTGATTTGCATTTTAATGAGGGAAATAAGTATTTGACCCCTCTGCAAAACATGACTTAGTACTTGGTGGCAAAACCTTTGTTGGCAATCACAGAGGTCAGACTTTTTTTGTAGTTGGCCACCAAGTTTGCACACATCTCAGGAAGGAATTTTGTCCTACTCCTCTTTGCAGATCTTCTCCAAGTCATTAAGGTTTCGAGGCTGACGTTTGGCAACTCGAACCTTCAGCTCCCTCCACAGATTTTCTATGGGATTAAGGTCAGGAGACTGGCTAGGCCACTCCAGGACCTTAATGTGCTTCTTCTTGAGCCACTCCTTTGTTGCCTTGGCCGTGTGTTTTGGGTCATTGTCATGCTGGAATACCCATCCACGACCCATTTTCAATGCCCTGGCTGAGGGAAGGAGGTTCTCACCCAAGATTTGACAGTACATGGCCCCGTCCATCGTCCCTTTGATGCGGTGAAGTTGTCCTGTCCCCTTAGCAGAAAAACACCCCCAAAGCATAATGTTTCCACCTCCATGTTTGACGGTGGGGATGGTGTTCTTGGGGTCATAGGCAGCATTCCTCCTCCTCCAAACACGGCGAGTTGAGTTGATGCCAAAGAGCTCCATTTTGGTCTCATCTGACCACAACACTTTCACCCAGTTGTCCTCTGAATCATTGAGATGTTCACTGGCAAACTTCAGACGGGCATGTATATGTGCTTTCTTGAGCAGGGGGACCTTGCGGGCGCTGCAGGATTTCAGTCCTTTACGGCGTAGTGTGTTACCAATTGTTTTCTTGGTGACTATGGTCCCAGCTGCCTTGACATCATTGACAAGATCCTCCCGTGTAGTTCTGGGCTGATTCCTCACCGTTCTCATGATCATTGCAACTCCACGAGGTGAGATCTTGCATGGAGCCCCAGGCCGAGGGAGATTGACAGTTCTTTTGTGTTTCTTCCATTTGTGAATAATCGCACCAACTGTTGTCACCTTCTCACCAAGCTGCTTGGCAATGGTCTTGTAGCCCATTCCAGCCTTGTGTAGGTCTACAATCTTGTCCCTGACATCCTTGGAGAGCTCTTTGGTCTTGGCCATGGTGAAGAGTTTGGAATCTGATTGATTGCTTCTGTGGACAGGTGTATTTTATATAGGTAACAAGCTGAGATTAGGAGTACTCTTAAAGGGAGTGCTCCTAATCTCAGCTTGTCACCTGTATAAAAGACACCTGGGAGCCAGAAATCTTTCTGATTGAGAGGGAGTCAAATACTTATTTCCCTCATTAAAATGCAAATGAATTTATACATTTTTGACATGCGTTTTTCTGGATTTTGTTGTTGTTATTCTGTCTCTCACTGATCAAATAAAGCTACCATTAAAATCATAGACTGATCATTTATTTGTCAGTGCGGAAACGTACAAAATCAGCAGGGGATCAAATACTTTTTTCCCTCACTGTAATAATAAAACCACCTCCCATTCTGCAATCAAAATTTTGCCTCCGTGACTCAACACTCTTCAAGGTGAACCTGAACGGTATCGAATTTGCACGAGATTATTTGCAATCACGGCCAGGGTGAGCACGAGCCACACAGAGCCCCATTATGCAGCTGCTCGGAGCCTCGGACCTACTACGGCTATAGCCTTACATGAAACGGAAAACACGCCGCACCATTCCCTGTTAAATGGCACAAAGAAGCTTTTGAGACGAGGGCACGGCTTCACCTCAAGCAAACCCTGACTGCCACCGATTACGCACTCTCATTGCCCTGGCTCCTAACATTCCACACAGCAAAGCCGGCCCCGGCATGGGCAGATGAAATAGGGGGCATGACTGCTAAAGCTGTTGCAGATTTTCTAAGTCCTTATATTATATAAATCACATCTATCATCGTAATCGAGGCCGGTATGAGCCACAGAGATGGGTTCAACGTGGAGCAGCTTTCTTCCATGCTTTGCTTTGTGTCTGCCCATTCAAGGTCACAACGCCGCAGGAACCGCTATGCTGTCGTAATAATAAATGATCGGGCACTTTTGATACTTTCGGAAACCCCATTTTTGATGCAGGAATGCACTTATCTCAGAATGTTGCAGTTATTATACTTTAATACCGTCCTTTATACATCTGGTAGAGCCTTACTGAGGTCTGAAGACTTTTTTTCAGAAGGGTCCTGCTTGGGTTGTTTGACCAGGTCCTTAAGGATTTTTAATTCAAGAAAAATTATTGAATGACATAAGGAGGGAGTTGGTCCTGAATGACGTTATAATTTATTTAAAACGACTATTATTATTTTGCCAGGTAAGGTACATTGAGCGATGTAGCTCTTTTTCAGAAGTGCCCTGGCCACAAATGATAGCTCAACAAAGTGGCTTATCATGTGGAAATGTACAGCAGCCAAACATGTGGAGGGCAAAACTCGGGGACCTGGAGAAAAATCCTTGCGACGACGAGGAGAAAATTTAAACTACAAATCTACAGGCGTCAAGGGTCGGGATCAAACCAACGACCTCCTTCATTCCAGGCGAGGTAGTTAACATCTCGCCACTGTGGCGCATAGTACTCGCATATTTATTAATGAATGTGCACAGACCACACCTCTTGCCTTCAATTTTGTTGAAAAAAAAAGCTCATCTGAATGAAGGGTGCAGGATTTTTAGGCCACTTCAGGTGCACGTGGCTAAATACCAGCCAAGCCTCCTCACCGCTGGTCCCGTGCCTGCTAACCAGCAGGGAACGGGGAATAAAAATGCTCCACTGCGCCACATTAGGGCTGCCTGTTTCAGTATCAAGCATGGAAATTGCACATTTACCAGTGGTTCACTTCGCTTTAGATAGTTTCACAATACCAGGTGGTTAGCATAAGTTGTGTGGGTACCAGACACGGTTACCATTACTCGTTTTGTTGCTTGGTTGCATATTTGTGCAAAATATGCACTGAATGTCCTCTACTTTCGTTGGCCTCAGCTAACCCCTGGAAACGCTGTTAAGCGTGCAGGCTATCTTGATGTAACAAAAAAAACTGCTGCTATCCAGTCACGGAAAAATCGCCTACTGATTAAAATCCAGCCGTCACGATGAGGTCAGCAGTATGAAGATGAAATGGTCTCAACTGCATTTGTCAACTTGGGTCTCTGTTTTGTGAAAGGGTCAGTGGAGCAAAATGCTAAAATGTGCCGCACTTTGAGTGCACATTGTCTCCCTAGGAAACACGAAGGAACTCTCAAACAATGCATTAGCTGCCCAGTTTTCCTTTAAATACAACATATAAAGGCAGGAAACACTTTAAAAGGGAGTAGATGTTTAGAAGTTATTTCCACATTTGACATGAGATATTAACCGCTAAATCCTGCTAGTGTTGTACAAATGCTGTTTGAATACTTAAGATTAATACGCATTACATTAATCTGGAAATGGCTACATTGTTTATATAACGCCAAATTAGCTTGATGCGGTGGCGACTGTAAAAAAAATCCACTGAAATTAACTGACTGATCAATTTCGTCTTAAATAACACACCGCAAATATATTGATTAATGCGGTCAAAACAGTTCACTACCGTTGTTCAGCAGAACTCCATTTACAGTCTGTGCTCCTCACAGCCTTACACTGCCGTCAAAACTTCACAATCACTTGGCAAAGCCATTCGTGGCCTGTCCCTCTTAAATTTCTAAATACCATCACTCAAGCCAGGTTGGTGCAAAATCCTATATCCACGAGTAATGGAAATTATTAACATGAGTTATGCACTGACCCAAGAAAGATAACTTATTTATGGAAAGTTTCCTTGCTGCATGTGGATATGCTTGTGGGTAAAAGCTAAGCAACGAAACACATCTGTCACTGAATACCAAGCTGTGTTGGGGTTGGTATGGCTGGAATGCAAGCCCTTTGACCCACAGAGCCTTAAAGATAGTAAAGCCAGAATACCTTACAATTTCCCATTGAGAACCATGTGCCATCATTTTTCTCAGACAAGCAACCATAGAAGTACATAACATGCCAATTAACAGAGACCTACAGTGGTGCAGTATGCACACACCTCTCACAAATCTCTCACATTACACAACATACTGTGTCAAACTAAACAAAAATGTGTACTTGCCTTACAAAAGCGTGGGGATAGCAAGGCTCTACTGAACATAGACGGCACAAGACATGTCTGCATATGAAAATGTTCTGAGTATTTAACAAATGTAATTCAGTTCTGGTTTGTTCATCACACAATTGAGACAATGCTAGCCCGAGTGTAATCCTCTGAGTCATAATTAAATTGCTTATCTCAGCATTTTTAACTTCCACAATGAACAGAGCACTGAATGAATAGGCGAGCAACTAAGTCCATAAACAAACAAGGGCACGAATAACACACTGGTTTCCTGTTATTAACCATGTTATGACCAGGCAAAATTTTAATTTTTTTGTGACAATAAAGACAATTCAGCAGTATATGTAAAGGAAAAAAGTCAAACTGGCTATCTATTCACACTCGCATGGTCTGGAGCTCATTCCATTCCTGTTGATGACCCGGAGCCAGCAGTGGCATTTCAACATTATTTTAGGGTCAGTCTCTCTATACGATAACTACCGTTGACTTTCTCAAGTGGTGCTCATTTTATTGACCTCTGGATAATGATGGGTGTAATCGAGCCATGACATGAACTCACAACCTTATAATGGTGAGTTGGGCTCTCCAACAATACTACTTGGCCAGATAAACTGTTAACATTATTAGTATTCTTTTGTATTTTTTAGGCCTCTTCATGCCATATCAGTCATTGTTTTTGTTTCACCATACTTCACCATGCTGGTAAAGGCACATGAGTGAAGTGTGGGGAGAGCAGAAGACCAGTTGGAGCACCACTCTCCAATGATGTTAGGAAACGAAATGGCTAGTCGTGTTCACACCGCAGTGAGCTAACAATTTTACCACCCAGTACCACCATTGTAAAGTCATTAAAGCAAAAAGAACATCACAAAAAGGGATTCTGCCTTTAACACTGGAATACATTTTGTCGCTGGTTGCGCCAGAGATGGACAGATAAAGAAATAATTAAGCAAGCACCTGCCACCGAGTTGGGCCTGGGCATCATGTGGGCAGACACGGCCTCCTGCATAGGCAGCTGGGTGGCTCCGGCCGCCCCCTCCAACGTGCGACTCAGACTTTGGCTGCACACAGATGGCCTGGTCCCAGCGGCACCGGTCGGCTCTCCCTGTGGCCCGGCCTGGCCTGGGTGGTGCCAGGGACTCGTGCCCGTGCTCCCTCCATCGCCACCTTCCCCACTTTCCTCCTTACTCCGCTCCAGGCTGCAGCCACTCCGTTCCACATTTTCTGAGGAGCTCGTTATTGTGGCTGAAAAGAAGAAGAGCAAAATAAATAAATATATCCTTCAATCACTGTTTTTATGTTTTTTTTTGGTTCCACGTGTTTGGTGTCTTTGTTTGATGCCAAATACAAACATGGGCACAAAATGGTTTGGTGTTAAAGGATCACCTGATATTCAAATGTTACCATTCTTTTAAGATGCCTGAGCATTTAGGTTAGCATACTTGATCACCACAAAAAATGCAGACTATGTGCATTTTTTAAAAGGGTGTAATTTTACCCAAGGAGGCATTCAAAATGGCTGAATACAGAAACATACGAGTAAAACTCATCACTATACACACGAGTGACATTTTTAATACTTTCATGAAGCTCGCTGGAAATAAAGTGATGATGTTGCCTCGTACAAACAGGAATTATAGCATTTGGGGTTACTCACTCAGACATTACATTTACCACCTCTGCAGTGCATTAAAAACTTAAAATCGCGTACTTTGTCCATGCAACTCAATAGGAACTGTGAGATGGCTGCAGTCCGCTCGTGATGCCTATAGGTGGTTTTATATGTGAACAATTCCTGCGTGCCTTCTTGCATATAAAGTGCTTCATTTTGTACCACACGCACGTGTGTGGGACAGCCAGTGTCTTTTTCATGTTAGATAAAAATCATACTGTGCAATGCAGTTTTATGTCCAGCATGTTATTCGTAAAATGGCATGGCAACTGTGTGTAAATAAACGGTACTATATCATTAATCACTCCCTTTTGCAATCCATTTACAAGATGAAATTGTACAACGAATGTTCCAAAATGCTGAACGTTTAATGACACGCTCACAATTATCACAGGAAAATCCAATCTTCCCTTCTGTTAAAACCTTCATTGCCATGATATACAGTACTGACATAAAGAGACAGGCATGTAACTGAATGGTACCACAGATCCTTTATCCTTGATAAAATCACTGGTAAAATTGCACTACTTCAGACCTCGTAAGATTAAAGAAATAGTTTAGTCTCATTTTCTATATTTAAGTGATTTGCCTATAATTTGCACTCTTATTGTGCGTGTTAGTATTTTTTGTTGTAACGTTCTGACCTGCCTCTACTGGACATCTGTGAAAAAGAGCTTTATAGCTCATCAGATTCCTCCGGTATAAATAACATTTCTGATTCTGATTCACATTTGCCTGCAAAGCTGGCAGTATTCAACAAAGGACCCTGGTGACACAAAATTCTGACCAGACAATCCATTATCCTATTGAAAACCCCTAAAATAAATAACAATACCTGCCCCCCCCCCCCCCCATTTACTTTGGCTGTACCCAAAATGACAATGTAGACTTGACAACGGAGCAGCAATATCACCACTGACTGTTCTAAAATGAAGATATCCCATCATACGCGGGTTACTTGCAATAACCAACCTGTCAGTCAGTCAGGCGACACATCACCCTACTCCTTTTAAGGGTGCTGCTGATATCAAATATCAATCATCATTTTAGTTGCCGTATCAGCATTCCATTATCGTGAATTTATACAGGAAACAAAATTGCATTCGGGAATCGGTACACAATTCCGGCAATGAGTAAGATATAAGAGGCTTTATCGGGAGTTTTCATCCCTTATGATTGATGGGCTATCAGTTGAAATGTCATTTTCTTTTTCTTGCCTCAAATCACTTTCATTACATCGGTCTTAGCTCAAATATCAATCATCTCTACCTAAGCATCGACTCTAGTATTGCTTTTTTTAAACATTTAGAACTACTGTCGTGTTATATTGCATTTATTTTGTGTACAGTAATTGCCCAGCTGCATTGCATATGTTTAAACAGTGCTGTAAGACCTGCACACTAGGGTACCTAACCGCTGCAATGTCAGTGGCAGGATATAACTAAAGGAAGGCGCGTACTAACACAATTATACTTGCTACGTTGTACCACAATTTCGTCAAAGTCGTTATTATGGTGGCAAACAGGGTTGTAGACAATTGCCAGTCAACCTCATCAAAACGGCGCCAATAAGTGAGAGCATATTCTTCACAAGGTCTTAATTGCGATGTTAAGTCACTGTTGTACACTTTCACAAAAACAATTCACAAATATATACACACGCACATTGTGAAGCCAAATTGAAAAATGCACAGCTCAATATGATTTCCAATCAGAACTCTTTTTAAAGGCGGCCCCAAATGCTTTTAAATTTATTGGCGAATAAAAAGGCAGACGAGCAGACCCCGTCTCAAAAGGAAATTTTATTTAGTGCAGGCTACCATTCATTAAACTCGCCGGTAGCAGGCTGGCCAGAAAGCCCATATTTTTATTCCCACTTCGACCTGCTCCTGCATCAATGGAGCACTTGTGATCATTTCTGTGACATTTAGAGAGCTGTGTCGCCGACCTCAGCATTACGCTGAAAGCCCCCGTGTCCGGAACACGAGTCTGCAGTGGTCATTATTCTCTAGGTGGTGCTCACTGAGCACGATGATATTTTTTTTGGAAGCCCTCTCTGACAACCCGAAGATGTGAGACTGTGTAAAGACAACGTTATTATTAACCTTCATCTACTTGTGAATAAACCATCTAATTGTGTGAACGGTATTACCACGTTCATAAATAAAATGGAATGTATTAATGAAATATGTATACTGGGATGTACGAGGCACCAGTCCCCTTTTACAATTTGTTAACCTAAAATTATAAAGCACGTGATGGGCATTTTTTGGCACAACTCAATTAAATAATCAAATATTTTAATGAGGTGTGAGCCCATTAAGGCTAAATGTTTCTTGTGCAATCGATTGCTCCGAGAGACTCATCCTGTCCATGTGGCCCTCATTCACTCTTGGGCGATAAGAGACAACGGCAGCGGTAGAATAACGAGCGCAGTGGCACGTCGACGTTAGCGAGCCGGTGAACACGGACGGCGCCGCCGCCGCTCACCGATAATGCCGCTGTCCTTGCTCTCCAGGGTGGAGCTGGCGCTGCCCACGCTGCTGTAGGGGCTGCCCTTGCTGGGCGGCGTTGGCTTGGAGCCCCCCGCGGGCCCTCCGTGCAGCGTGGAACAGGGGCTGCCCGTCCCGGGGGAAGGGGATCCGCTCGTCAGGGTGGAACACGGGCTGATGCCACTGACTGCCGATGGCTACGCGAGCGGCGGGCGGGGGGGGGGGGTTGGCGAAGAAGCACAGTGGGGGCCAACGTGGTCAAATAACCTCAGCCATCCACTCACCACACCGGTCGCCACCCTATACACTATCGCTGCCGCACCTGAACATGCACTTTGTTTTCACGGTTCCTTGCAAGCTGAACACTTTCAACACAAAACTGTCCGGCCAGTTGGAAGAGTAGGCCAAATACCTTATAAAGTGGCTCTCCACAGCTCCTTCCAGTGGAGGCCCTTCTACCAAAAATGGCATGTTTGAGCAAAGCAATTGCAGGGATGCACCTTTACCTATCTTATGGCTCAAGGTGGCTGCCAAAGCTGGTCTGGACTAATGTTAAAGAATCCTCCACTCAGTAGCCATGTGTCATGGAAATTAAAAGATTACAATGAACCAGAACTTGAAACACAGTAAGTAGATCACTTTAGGCTGAGATGTTCAAGTGCAGAGATTTAAACGTGTTTATCCAAAGCTGACTTAGTCATACCAAACACTGAAATTGTTCGATAATTTACAATAATGCATACCTTTGCGATGTGATAATACTTTACAAACATGTTTCCATACACTTCTTGTTGATGGCCTACCAATGCTGTGTCAGTTGTGGGTGTATATATCACCATATTTCACCATACTGGACAATGCGCGTTGGTGAAGCAAGGGGGCCAGGACCAATCAAGCTATCACTTGCCACTGCTGTAGTGAGGAATTTTACTCGGGCAGCTCACCATGAGATGCAGCACAGGGCTCTAACCACTGCGCTACTGATCCCCTGTGATGCATATTATTGTCATGCATATTTGCTAAATAGGTCAGTATGATTTAAAGCTTTCGTGACTGCAAGGATTCATCTTCTTTGGTTCTTTCGGTAAAGTCACGTAGAATGAGAATAAAATAAAGGCCGCTTGTGTTGTGGCCGAAACGTCGTGAGAATTTTATTGTGTTATTTTATTTTATCAATTGATTATTTTATTCTCATTCTACGTGACTTTACCGAAAGAACCAAAGAAGATAGGTCAGTATGTATAGAATACACTCTACCATGTAACACGAGGATTAATGTGCATTTAGATGGGTTTTGTTAGACTTTTGGTGAATTGATTATTTCTCAAAAAAATGGATGAACACACACAATCATGAAGTAATTAGAACAATCCGATTCAAACCAGTCCATAACTTTTAAAATCTCACGTGGTATTTTGAAAAAAATATTGGAAACCTGTTTTTGTGTGATTGGTCCTTTCATCATAAAGTATATTTAGAGACTCAGATATAGATTGGAAGGGAATCAAAGCTCTCTGCTGCTCCACAGGTTGAAAAGGCTTCACACTCCATTATCTATAGAGTGTATGAGCCCCAGCCACCAGCAGTGGTGGGCGACTTGGCTGCACGAGCACCAGGCCCTTATTTCAAAACACTTCGATCCTTTTGCTCAGTACCCAGCACGGCATACAAGGCGTAAGGGAAATGCTGCCCTCATAACATGGCGAGGACATCCCTCATCGCAACTGACAAGAGCGTCAGTCGCACGAGGAGTGAGGTGGGCAGAATACACGTTCAGATAACCGAACATTTCTACGCCCACCGCCAGTCTCAGGACACATCGGTTCAAGTCCGCTGTGTCGTGGGCAAGGATTCCGGCAAAACAGTGCTGGCATTCGTGTCTACCGCCGCCAACAGAGCAGATTGGGATCTCTGCTCAGCCATGCGCTTCACCTCCATTCAGCATGAGCAATTACAGTCATTACGATATTTATTGCTATGTTTGTTTCTTTTCTGACAGGGATAGGTAAAATCTGATGCACAAAACAAATTTTGGCATAAAATAATTTAATTACAATTCCAGTGGTCCTTCAAGAGGAATCCATCGTCAATTACATTGATACAATTTCTTTTCATTTTACTTCTGAAAAGAAAGTATTCACTGTGAAAGGCGTAAGCAATTTATAAAATTATGTAATTTACAAAGGAACAATCTAATAGCATTAATAATAAGTATGAATATAATTGCTTGGGGAGGGAAAATAGTACTCCCATGAAGAAACAAAAACAGAACTCCCTTGAAGCAACTTTGAAACATCATTAACAAGAGCAGATGCTAAAGTCAACATAAGCCCATGTAGACAAATACAACCATGTTGGTATAGATCAAGTTTGATCCCTGTTGCCGTGAGAATATCTCTGCATTAGCCAAAGCCTTCATGAGTTAGTGATTACAACAGTAGATAATAAACAGCCGCAACTCCACATTGTACTGAGAAACATTATTTTGCAGGAAAATAAAATGCATAACAGCATAAGCTAGGACTTGCAAGTAAAAATGAAAACCAACAAACCTTTCTTTAGTGCGCGATTCGTCTTCCGCTCAACAAAAAATCGGAACCCGGACACCTTGTCTGGTGGAAACGTCGTTCCCCAAGCAGACCAATTATACAATTTTCTGCGGACGATGAGAAACGCATCCCCCCTGTAGCGCCGAGCAGAAAGGGCGCTCGCACTGGACGCGCAACAGGCTGCACAACAGGGGGGGGCTGGCTCGTGTGGGTGGCTTGGCGGCGAGCTCTGAAGATTAGGAGCGCTTATCACTGGCGGCGCGTGAGAAGGGGCGTTTGTATGTTACGGCGAGGTGCGAGCCGTTTATACCATTGTGCATTATGCTCCTTGTTTGTTTACGCTTTAAACGTGGGCAGCCGTTGTGGTTTTATGAGCTCCTCGTGGAAGACGCCAGCACCGACTGACTCTGGGGCCATTGTGGATTGTCTCGTGATGTTTCCACACATGACTGAATAAAAATCTAACAGCAAACCTAGAAACCATTTGAACAGCAGTTGTCACGCCGTGTTATGCTAAGGCAAAACGGTCAGATTCAGAATAATATCTTTCAAAAGTAACATTTTATTGCATTATTTAAACCACATTCCTGTAAAATTTCGATTTAAAGCTTTCGTGACTGCAGGGATTCATCTTCTGGGTTCTTTCGGTAAAGTCACGTAGAATGGATGGTGGTGGGAATCCGGTTAAAAGTAAGCATCCGTATGGGTAGCTTTCCTGTAGACAGAGTGGCTCATTGAACCATCAGGTCTCCTTTTAATTAGTACATCCAAAAAGGGTAGCTTGCCATCTTTTTTGACTTCCATGGAAGTCGAAAAAGATATCTCGGACCGCATCCGTGAACATAAAGCAGACTTGAAACACGGTAGGACGAACTCCTCAGCCGTGGCAGATCACTGTTATAAATTCAATGGGCTCACATGACATTGACTTCTCCAAGACGGAAGTTCTCTGCAAGCCATCCGGCTACCATGAGAGATTCGTTCATGAGGCCATCCACATATACAAACACAGCCAATTTCAACCGATAATATGGATTCTGGCTTAGTAACCATTGGAAAGATGTTATAAACCATTTCGGTTCTTAATTGATTGTATTTTACGGTGACCTTCAGACCGCAGTCCATTCGCAGGCACTGCCTCTTAATACCTTTCACACGACAGTCAATGGTATGGCTTATAGCATATTGTATAATAATAATGAAGAGTATAACATTGTAATGTTTAACATAATTCATGGGGCAATATATAGTATCGTAATTGTATAGTGAATATACAGCAATGTGGTATACAGTAGAGTTGATAGAATAAGACAGTGTAATATTACAAGTCTAAAATTGTATAGTCTAAAGTATAGGGTATTGTATAGTAACGCATTGTATAATTCAAAGGTGGAATTTGTCTATGGATATGATATTATACCATGTAGTTTAGATTGCAAGGTATAATATTGTATTGTATAGTAGTCCAGTTTATAGCACAGTTATAATTCAATACAGAACAGAGCACTGTGGCGGTTTTGTTGTATCCCTTTTTTACCCCCCCCCCCCCACTCATCCGTTCCGAAGCTTGTCCCTATTCATATGTTAATTCCTCCCACACAGCTTAAAAAGACGCTGCACTTGCTTGGCAGTGTTCACTCAAGCGCTGTCTTCTGGACAGTCCTGTTTCTTCACCTGAAGAAGGCTACGTGTGTTGTGGCCGAAACGTCGTGAGAATTTTATTTTATTATGTTTTATTCTTATTATTTTATTTCCATTCTACGTGACTTTACCGAAAGAACCCAAAAGACACATCCCTGTAGTTTATAGAGATTATAGAGCATTTCCCAGTGACATGCATAAAACGTATACAGTAATTATTTTTCATTACGTGTCCAGTTACTTAGAAGCAAGAGGCAAAAAAACTTGTGAGTGACCCTTCTCTCTCAGATGCCTGGGCAAACAACCCAGTCACGTCCAAGGTTCACTATTTCAGCTCCGTTGTCATGCGGCGAGCCCAGTTTTACACATAGCAACGATCCTTCCTGTTGATACCGACGTTGCGGTCCTCACCGCCTTTGAACCTCGCAACTTGCTAGAGCTAGTCGGTTTGTTAATGTTTTGGTTTAATAAATATTCAGGTTTCCCAAAAGTACCTCACTGTAAGCAACCTTCAATTAACTACCTTGTTTATAGATATTCCCTAATAACATTACAATCACTAGTAGATTTTAAACTAAAGTTGCATTTTTTTTCTTTGGTACAACAGGATGGAAAAGCAACAGTTTTTAAATGTGTTACAGTTCAATGCTACGTTTTTTTTTAAGCAATCCAAAGTGGCAGTAGACACTGTATGGATTATAGCAACAATATGTAGGCTTATGGAACGATGAGAACATACATTTTGAGTCTCATATTGAACACATTCATCTTAATTTATGGCAAATTCTGGGCTGTGATGTGCCACATTTTGTTTAAATGTGACTAAAAATGAGCTGGCTCAAATTTACAGACAAGAGCACAGCTTGAAATGGAAATTATGTTCAAACCTCTAGCTTGCACCACATGCAACTATGGAGACCTGATACGGAATCCCTGTCCTGTTAAGATACCCTTTAGTTTGGCTCAGAATCCTATCGAAAGTCACCGAATGAAAACTTTTTATTAACCACCAAACAAATAACGGTATGCTTGATGATACAAAAATGCATGTAATATAGCTGGTAACTACCCGAGTTTACTATGGACTGCAATGTAGCCTCATATGATTACACAATTCATCGTTAGATGCAGCTCCTTTCAAAAAAACATGTGCCGAATCAAGTGAAATCCTGATAAAGCTTTAGTTAACACTGCCAAATTCTGTCAGCTCACGTTAAGAGTAAAAATAAAGCCTTACATTTCCCTTACGCGTAAAAAAAGAACCAGAACGGCGCTCTCACGGATGCTCTTTGTCTAATTACGCTTTGGAAACGGATGATTAATGGGGGGGGGGGGGCTCTGGCTTGGCCTCCCGTGCGCGGCACAAAACAGTCTCTTGTATTCAGGTCAGCAACGCTGCCCGCGCTCACCCGCTCAACACACACTGCTCCTCACCACGGCCTCTGTGTCAAGCAGCGGCGCTCCCAGCAGAAACCCCGGCGAGAGCGTGTCGCTTGGGAGGAACCGAGCGAGCGGCGCGAGGAATGGCGACAACACGCGCTATTTAGGGGCCATCCATTGAGTAGGTACGCAAAAAATATGTCAAAACTTGACCCCCTCCAACCCTCGCTGTACGCATGCGTACTTTTTACCCCCCTCCCCTCCTCACCTGCGTACGTACTTTTGACGCACACCCCCCTACCCCCCCCCCCCGAATCCTATAGAACGGCCGATATTTAATCCATGCAGAAACGATCAATGATTCATAATATTAACGCGTTTAAGCAAACAGATAGTCCACCGCCGGACTATCTAATTTGAAGGCCAATGTAGGCAAATTATTATCGAGGCTTCACCCCCCCCCCCCCCCCGTTTCCTATGCGTACGCACATTGTCAGTAGACCCCCACCCCATATGCAAGTGTACGCATTTGGGTTAACCCCCCGTCCCCACTCCATGCGTACGCACTAAATGGATGGCCCCTATGCGGCCCGGCTGTTGCACGTCGGAGCGAGAGTCAATACGAACGGAGCGGGAAAGAAATGAGAAACACAGTCCCGTTCACCCAGCCCCACCGCCCTCATCCGTGCCGTAAGTGGGCAATCGTTGCCAGTGCAGTCACGTAGAAGGTTGTTTTACTTTGAATAGTATATTTTTTTTTATTCTTCTTCTAAACACAAACCCAAAACCCCGTTGTTTGTAGTTCGCCTTACATGTTTCAGAATGGCAGGTTGTGTACGTCACACAACTTGCGGTTAATCACCGTGTTCGCATAACCTAAGCCGCTCGCAGCTAAACTGCGGTGTGCTGCAGAACCGTTCCCTGTTAAAAACAGAATTTGACAAGGTTTACACAAGCGCGCTTAGCCATTACACTATATGTGTGCACACCTGTGATGAGTTAGGCTACATTTAAAAGCCTCGCCTTCTCTAAGCCGTTCAGGGAAGGCAGATTTCACCCATAGCCGCTTACCTCCGTGCAGAAACCAATAACTAGACACGTCATGTCCGACTGAATTACAGTTATGTGATACTTCCCCCATGGTAATGCAGGAGAGGCGGGCAGAATTTCAACGCGCATAGAGCTTAACAGCAACAGTTTTCTAAAAGCTCACAATCTGGGACAGTGCATAAAAAGAGCTTACACGTCAGAACGGTTGCACAATTAAGTGGACAAGACAACGGTAGCCAGGGCAAAGCTGTTGTCAGGTTTAATCTCAAGTGTATAACATACGTGATGTATAGTTTTATTGCATTAAGCCTGCCATGACAGCGGCACAAGTGAAACGATTCCTAGGATTAATGCTTAGGATTCAGGGAATATGTTTTTGACTTGGATATAACCTTCGACTCTCCTACAAAGTGGATTGGAACAAAAAGAGTCACTTCAGAAGCGATTTGTAGCTTGCAAGCATATTTACACAAAGCGGGATTTTTTTTTTTACAAAAGTTCATGGCAAAATGCTATGCAAATCAACAAGGCAGGAAAAATTACGCAACCATTGCATATCCTCAACGCTGAGAATACACGCCCATTCACATTTCAACCCCAGCATACCACATTTGTCGCAGTGATCGAGGATGTACGTACCTTTGTGTCGGCTCTCTCGGGGACACTACACGCCGCTGCCTTGCTTCCCAGCAGGAGTCCCAGGCGCGTCATCAACGCGTCCGCAGTCTCCTGGACACTGCACTCCTTCTCTGCATCTGCCAGCCCAACGTGAGACAGCATGATCATTCTCTCAAAGATGAAGGTCAGGATTAGAACCAAAAAGCTGTGCTCAACAAAGGTATCGCTTAGGAAATTTTGAGGGGAAACATTCCGATCAACAAAATACAAAACTAGAAACACATTTTTAACTGTCAGCGAAGCAAACAATTTTGAACATGCTTGCATTCATGCTGCCCTTCCTGCAAAACGAGGAGCCACCCTTTTGCTTCAGTACTGTCCAGTGAACAGGTGGAAGATCCCTTTCTTAAATAAACATTTCTCACATTCTTCAAGGGTGCGGCGTAAAAACAGCTGGTAACGCTCCATCGTCTTCCAGGCCCTCCTTCGGTACCCGCGTTTACATCGCCAATTTGCACTCCTGGTTTGTGAAGTGCGAGCATGAAAGTCTAAATAGCGAAACAGTTTTTGAATGTTCGTGGGTTGGTTTTTGGCGAATTTTTCATTTAATGATTAAATATATTTCTTGCCAGCTCTCCTGTGCCAGAGCTAAAGTATTGCAAAACTGACAAACGCTAAGTTTGAATGTATAAATACTTGAGCCCTCCCTGCAGAATAAATAGCACTGCTATGTTACACACAGCCACTAGAATTCCTGTCCAGCTTAACTTACAAAAATAATAAATCTTCAAATATTAGCCTTGCTGTTGATGTGAGGATTTTAAATGACAAGAAAGCTTGTGGAAATTTAAAATCCTTTCAAGGCTATGCTGTCAACAAGTCATCAATTATACTCTGACATGGTGCACTACTTTGAGATACACATTAGTGGACAATGGTCGATAAGAGCTACCCACATATTATTGTCTGTATTTTAAAGATATATTTGCAGCCACATAATTGGACTGAGCTTGCCAAGCCACGAAGTATATCGAATGTTTTTTTTGTACTCTTCCACAAAGCAAAGGCTGCATTGACAAATCCAGGCTTCCTGTTCAAGGGCACACAATGAAAAATTGCTCAATTTCTAATTTTCACGACAAAAGGTAAGTGGGGACCACTTGTCCTGTGATTACTACATGGCAATTGAATAAATTGTCCAGGTTCTTTGAAGTATGGATAAAGACCATGTGCATGGAATAGTAACTTGGACATTTTGCAAAAAACATGAATTGTACCAACCAGAAATCTATTATTTTCATTTTAATGGTTGTTTTTCTCCTTTCACGGGTTTAATCGAAGCATATTTAGTACTACCAGAGTGATCAAAGCAATGCTTTGACACATTTTTGTCAGCCTCTTTCAGAGCCTCCACTGCAAATCAGGTGGTGAGCGAGTGACCCACAATCAGGTTTGGAATTCAAACCCTGGTTTCAGAATCAGAATATTTATTTGTAGTGGTTTGGGATTGTCTTAGCCCATCATCTCTTCAGGATCTATACAATTAGAACCACTTTGTGGGGGTGTCAACAGTGGTTGTTCCACAAATAAGCTGGCCCCTTATCATAGGGATGTGGAATGTCCACCACTGACTCAGATTAGCACAGCCTCAAGGGTCATTTGAGTAGAAAATCTGACTTTTGAATGCGAAACTAGGGCCGTACAAATGGTGACAATTAATTAAAAAAAATATATACAAATGCTATCTATGGGACCTTTTTTGCCAGTATCCAAAATGATACAAAAAATAAGAATAGATTTCAAATATATACATTTTTGCTCAGCATCACATCTGCATTAACCACACATACTTGTGGCAAAATATGCAAAAAAAAACATGCTCTGATAAATATTTAAAATATGTGCATTGCCTTTAAACTTGATTGGCCTACACCAGAGACAGCATCCTTGACGGGCCTTGTCTCACTAGCATTAGACCAGAGAACGCCAAAAGGCAAGCAGTACAGAAACAATGCAAGTGTCAGAACACTTACAGCTCGGGTCCAGCAGTTATAATGCTGTGACATTATCGGAATGGTGTTGACAATAAAATAAAAGAGAATGTTCTAGCCACATTTAGGAATAACAATTCAAAAATTTCTGCCAATGAGAACACGCGTGCCAACAAGGACATTTAATTGATTTTTATGTTGAAGTCCTGTGCAAAACCAGTTACTACTGGCCAATGCTAATTAGAGAAGCTATCGAAATTGATACGAATATCAACCATTTTAACCGTTCGAATAGCTACAGGTTTAGTGCTGCTTGGAAGCGAATCATCAAATAATAGTGTTTAAATGCATGTCTATACAGGTCACCATACATCAATGGTGATTACCTGTACGCGGACAATAACAGGTACTGATATTTTATTGCACGCAAACGACAGGAGGTACAAGAGCAATGTGTATGCATAATGTGCGTTGACTAATTACCATATGAATAACCCGAACGACAATGGATACCCATTGTAATTTATATGCATTCATTTAATCCCCCCCACCCTTCCCACGTGAAGGGCTCACAAGTGACGTCATCACATCTATCCCTCTAATTAAGGAACGAAACAGAACGATTTCTCCACACATCTGGCTGTCGCCTGATGAAGCTCGTTGTAATTACTGGCGAAACGTCGTGCTCAGATTGTAAATGTTTGTGGATTTGCTCTCCAACACACCGGTCTGCTGTACTAGTAACGAATTAGCATGTTCTGTTTACGTGACAACCCTTACTAATTGGCTGTGTCGGGTGGTGGCGGGTTTAACGACACATTTATATTCACGCAATCTAACCCCAAAAAAACTATATTATGGAGTTATGAAGAGGTGTATAATTTCTATTTTATGCATCAATCTGAATCATGAACTAATTTTACAGAAACCATGGAGGTACACATTTCCACTTTTTCAGGATTGCTGCCTGGTAATTTGGTATCAAGCTATTTCGAAAAATAGTTTCAGGCCGTATTTGTGGACAAAAGGGAATTTCATTTGACTGGTGCCCCAAAAAGATCATTGAATAAATTACATCATCCTCAAACAAACAATTATACACATCAGTTGACCAAAATCATTCTTATATTAAATATTATAAATGTGTTAAAACAACACATTCAAGTAAAATAATTGACAAGCCACTCAATTGTAAGAATGAATTTGCTATATCCAGGGAGATTAAAAATCAAGAATCTCTTTCTTAATATTTGGCTGGAATAATGCCACTTATTCCCATAATTGTGTTGCTCTTGAAGTAACACTTCAGACAGAACTATGTGGCTATGTTATTATTACTTAGAATCTGACTGGCTTGAACGCTCAAGTTGTACTTTTTACATATTTTATTTGTTTGTGGTGCAAGCTAGCTCAGAGAACAAAAGCTTCAAAGCTCAACTTTTGCAAGGCATGCAGTGATTCCTCAAACTGTGATCTGAATTCCCTTTTTGGCAGCTTTGGAGATAGATGGCCAAAGGATGCCTGATCAAAACAATGCATAAGGTCCCGTGCCACAACTGCCAGGCATAATTAATACTTCGGGCATTTGAAATATGTACAAAAACAAGCGTTAGAACATTAAAAGAATGCAAAAGCGTTTCAAAGGATTATAATCTGGACAAACCAGTATACTCTGGAGTGTCATTTTATATGATATATATCGCCTTGAGCACAGGAGCAATGCTACAACAGCTGCATTAAACAGATGAGCAGCATTCTTGAATGACACCACTTTCTAAGCATTACAAAACCAAGCAGGTCAAGAGGCATTATGATGGCAATCCATCATGAGCACCCAGGCTGGCAATAAAGTTGGGAATGCAAACAACATCACATAATGAAGCGCTTGAATCGCCTAACCTCATTTTACTCAATTTAACGTCTTAAAAAAACCTATGCCACACAAATGAGGCAAGAATATATAAAAACCCGCATGTGAAACTATTTAAAAAATAAGGAGGTTGGAAACAGAGGCAAAATGAGATAGCTTTGCAAAATTCACTTTCCTTTCCTGGCGAGCTTAAACAAACTCCCCAGTCACAGTACCCCAACATGGCCTGCACACATATATATACTCATTCAAACATACCATGCATTTCTTTGAACCTTGTTCCCATTTCACAATCCTTTAAACTCAGTCTCCTCCCTCAAGACAACAGCCTGCTTCAAACAATAACCAATGCGGCCAATCGTACCAGATGACCACAAGGCACTGCTGGTTTAGGATGCTAATTTTTCACGGGCACACAAGATGTGTGTGCTGTTTTCCTCGGTGTCAGGTGGGAAGAGATATTATTGTAATAATAACAACAACAACATTTCACGATGTCTTCTTTCTCCCATTTTTCCTGCTCTAAAGGCCATCTCGAAGGTGTACAATACCACAGAATAATTTAATGAGGTCTATGAAATCACATGACAAGAGGCAGACTTGGGCAGGCTTTTAACCAGCCACAGTAAAGTGTTCCTGTGTGCATGGTGTGAGTGTGCCACAGTGCGAACATTGCTTTGAGGGGACATGACACGAGCTTAAAATCACATTTTTAAAGAGCAACGGCAATATATTTTTCAAGCTGACCCAGTTAGTTAAATACTCATGAAATATCTTGATAAAAAATACATTTGAATTAATGGAATAACATTCTGGATAGAAACAGAATACACACTGTACAACATTCTTTCATGACGGCAATGGATACAATTGGCAATTGACTAATTATTTGAAATGAATGCACTTACCTTGAAGAAACATAAAAGCCAAATACAAAACAATGAAATAAAATGCATGCACAATTGCTTTAATAATATCGGAAATTGTAATGAGATTTATTTTACACACGATGTTTTCACTATAAGAACGGGTGGTCTTCAGTCTGCCGCCCGTCTGTTTTCCGGTCACAGCGCAACTGTGGACTCCTGCGCATCCTGCAGCTGCAGAACAATGTCCAGCAGATGGACGAGCCTCTGCACATCAAAGGCGAATTTTGGCTGATATCACCACATGCTGCACATGCTCGGTGGGAACCCTCTGTCAGACAGACGACGCTTTAAAAACATCCACCGACTTGAGCGTACACTTTCAATGCCAACAACTCAATGGCGGAACTGGCACAAAGCAAAGGGACCAGCGGCAGGAATTTTGAAGCAATCGAAATGAATAATGCAAGGAGCTGTTTGTTACACGTAGATTATTTTAAGCGGCGAATTGGAGCAGAGGAGGCTTGCAACACGCCTATCTGTTGTGCAAGCAGAAGCCCCCCCAAGGGCTGCATTCCGCTCGTGTATTTACACTTGACGGCGGAGGCACGACCACCCAAACGAATGAATTACTACTTGCAGCTGACTTTCCTGTGCTCAACCCCCCCCCCCCCCCCGTGCATCCGCAATGCGTGCACGGACATAATATTTCTATCCTTCAATTTTCTGTACTCCTGCGTGCAATATATTGATTTGTATCCACTTATGTAGTTTCTACACTGCAAGTCAATGATGAATGCTGTCATAGCAGCATAAATGCTAGGAACCTGTAAAAGGCAACATATACAAAGTATATAGTCTTCTGCTACTTTAATGGCGATATATGAATGAATAATAATCGCATGATACCCCAGTGGTGAGCAAGCTCATCACAGTTTGAACAGAGATGATATTTCAATTCCCATAACCGGCCAGGAACGCTGCAGGCCATTATCAAAACTCACCTTCCATCAACTATACAGAGGAATGCTAAAGGACCTGTGTAACAATCACAGCAATGAGACACTTGTGTCAAAGTCACAGCCAATATCCCAAACGTGAAAATGACCTACACATACCTCATACATAAAAAAGTAATGTTCGTGCATGGGCTCTCACGTCTTCCTTACAAAGTAAACACTGCATCTCCATGGGCTTTTATCTGATTCCAAAGACATTAAATGAAGGTAAATCTGAAAACAAAATTGAAATAACACATAATACAGTACCCCATGAATAATGTTCACTTAATGTCAAGGTTTCTCATGCCAAGTATTGTTGACCCAAGTCACCCCTTTTCAAAAGAGACTTGCAGTCTCAATGGGTTCTCAACTGTTAAAATAAAGGTCTATTATTGGTCGAATAAAACACCATTCAATTGTGGGTGATTTTTTTTTTATCAAACTAGATAATAAATATAAAAATAAATAGGCAGAAAAAAACAAAGCACGAGTCATCATCAGCCATGTCTATCCACTGCCTTCCTATATCATCGCCATTCCTCAAATATTATCAGACCTATTTACGAAATATTTAGACGTAAATGAAATGTGAATTGTGGAATGAGGCTTCAATTATTTGGCTAGCCAACAAGGAAGACAACATTGATTTGAAGATTTATAGACCCATTATCCTCGTAGCAGACCCAAAAAAAAAACTATTCACCAAGATAACATAACTACATAAGTCAATATATAGGCCAACCAACCACAACAGCAAGGTGGTTTTACAAAAGGTTTCTCCATCATTGACCATATACATACTATCGATAAGATTTTGGAAAAGACTAATTAATATAAAATACGACTTTGCCTAACTTTGTATACTATGAAGGGCATTTGATTCAGTGCAAAAAGATGCACTTATCCAACCTCTCACAAACCAATGCTGCCATTAAAAAATAATAATCAGAACCATTTATACTGATAAAACAGCTACACTGAGATTGCTTAAAGTAACCAATTATAAATTATAGGAGGATTCAGGCAAGGAGACATCCTCACTAATGCTATTCACAGAGACACTCAAATGCATTATTGAAGTACCAAAGAGTAATTCCAAAATAGATATCCTGGCTCCTGCAATAAATGAGCAATTTCCTCAGCTGGCTAAGGATCCCCATTAGAGATGAGCTACTGTACAGAGACACCATGACACAGACAGATATCACAATACGGTCACAGTGAGGGAGCTGTGACTTTTTGAAATTCCATTCCCAAAATATTTTGACCATCCCTCCTGCACAATGCAGGCACGAACAAATCATTATTCGGATCATTTATGTAAGCTCACTGAGATGTACCGACTGTTCTGCAGGAAAAATCTTGAAACGTTATAAGAAATATGCTTATGTATAGTGTACAAACATAGGTGCCTCAACAATATGGATATATAGACTTGCTGCTGATGAACATCTGTTAAAGTCAGTTCAGCAACATAAACGTGTTGTTTGCCAGCATTATGCCCAGCCACATTTGTCTCCAGTGCTAATGTTTACACACAGGCCCCAATACTTCATTGAAGGCTGAGTTAATAAAGGCGTTAGTCAGGTGCGAATGAACGCCACTAATATAATCAATCCATCGCCAGGCATCACACCCAGTTCACTGGGCTCTTCGCGCAGCTTGCTAACCGCTACACCACCACTTTTCTCTGTGTGCTCAAGCACCCACGCACACAAAGATCTACCATATAGCCTTTAACAGACTGTGGGGGCAGGTGCTGTAGGAGAGCACCTATGAAGGTCGGAACGGTACACGAAGGGAGTGGGGGGCTAACACCACGCCCGACTGCCTTTGCCTCCCCAACAGCGATGCTCACACACCAGGTACTTATTTGAGGCTGAGTCGACCTAGGGGAGGCCCAAGACCGGTGTTGGCCATGAGCAGGAATTGAACACAGCCGAGTTCGCAGCGCGGAACCGCTACACTGCCGCTCCCCACGCGCGCGCACACATACACGCGGGTGGCATACAAAGTACGTGCACAATTCTTGTTTTAAATGCACTCATTTTTGATACAGTAAATAGAGAGGACTTCTTACCATGCAGGAAAAGCCCAGCTCCTTCTTTTATCTCAGTTGCAATTGCTGGCCCCAGCTTTGCAGACTCTGGAACCCTGGGGACTTCTGCATACTTTGGCTTCTGGGCAGGCACTGTTTGAAAAGAAACAAGTTTGAGTTTTCTTTAGAATCCTTTCTCTATACATATCATTTGCAACATGCGTGACTTGCACCTTAATACAGCGACAGAGGCCTGCTTTATTACGAACAGCCACACTGTTTAAACAGCTTAACGTGAGAAATCATACAGATATGTGGGACGAATGTCTTGCTTGTTCAAACGGCATCCTCTTTGGCAAGGAATATACCATTACTATCTTAGATCAACTTAGGAAAGGATAAATTAATAAATAACATGCTATCTGCATCTTATTTGAACACCTGCTCTTTCTATTACAATTTCAGAGCCGAGCCCTAATTTAAAGATACGTAGAATGACTTTTATATTAACACAACGTGCCTTTGTGTCCCAACGATATCGCTGAATTTGGAAAATTATCTGTAATTGTTTAATTGTCCATTCCTGAGTGCTTGCAGAAACTAGGTGCCCCCCAATTCTCCAATTCGGAGCTGCAGGGACAAACATTTCCGAAATACCTGGCACACAGATTATTTAAAGCCAGGCGTGTTGTAAAACTGGCACTATGTAACACTACAAATAATACATGTGTAACGTTCGGAGATCACAATACAATACATTTACACAAAATAAAGCATTACATACTGGTGGGAAAGTACTATTGACAGCTGCTGCGATAGAAGCGTGGGTGAGCACTGTGTGGGCATGCCTGTGGCGGAGGTGAGACGTTCCAGGATGAATTAAATCGGTGTCAGTTAACGTGCAAATAAAAACCATTGTGGTTATGCTGCATTAATACTGTACACACACAGCAAAGGTGCCATAATAGAAAAGGCTGCATTACGATATGCATTTATATGTTTTAAAGTATGTACGCTATATCTATCGTCTCTATAATGCATGCCTTTGTCTCTGAGGAATGTTAATGGTCTTGCTGCAGAGACTATGCTGGAGTGTTTTCCTTGACTCAAATTAATGACAGGGTCAGCTCCGAATGGTTGAATGGACAAACTCCAATTAGGAGTTATGTTAACGCTCTCCTTGTGCGAGAACTTTGTTTTCAATACGGTGCTGCTGACAGAGCCGGAGACGAAAGCCCTTTTCTGCTATGGCCTCACGCACCTCGGAAGACACGGTCGTTTACGCCTCCCTTCAGCTGTCCATTCACCCACGCCATAGGGTGCCCCGATGCCCCAGCGTTTCTCATTTCTCTCCACTGGTGGCCCCGAAAATAAAGCGATGCTTTATATACCCAGACGCCTTGAACTCTACAGTGTACCGTCACTCGCATTTCTATCACTCCCAGTGTTATTTACCGTCATGTTAAGACAGTAATTTCAAGGAATGAAATTGTAACTGGATATAAAAAAAATCTATATTTTTCATCAAATTGTATCCCGGGATATTGATACGGCTGTACAAAAATATTTTTTTTTGCGGTAGCACATGTCATCCCCATTTATGTAATGGATTTAGTTTAAGCAATTCGGGTACTCTTTTTTATTAAGTCTCTTTCAACCAAATCAATCTAAAGCATTCCATTGGAAACATAATTCCCCATGTCAGATTCAATGTGTCTGAACTCTCGAGCGATTTACTGAATTGCACGTATTGTATTGCTTCATTGCCAAAAATGTGAGAGGCTGGCATTACCAAGCAATATTGTTTAGCATTCGCCTTCTTCACGCACCTTTATGTCATATATTCAACAATATTGCAAAGCTCAAACATTTAATTAAAAACCCCCTGACTATCATAGCAAAACACTGCAAAATGGTGTCTTTCTTTGGTATACAATGCATAAGTTTAATAATTTGAACAGTTGTGTCATATGTCTGCAATTTTGTTCTCAGCAGCAGATTTAATGTATTCACTCATTTAATTTGCCCTGTGCTTTGCCAGTTCATAATACTGCTTAATAAAGTGCAATCGTCTCTCATCACGTTTTCAATAATGAAAGAAAATGCAGCTTACTCCAGCGATATAGAAAATGAGCCCCTTAAACACAGTGTACACTGTATTTCATCCCATCACACAACCCCCCAATAGGATACCTGGGGAATTTTAAACGCATTTTTCTTCAGCATTCATACAAAAGAAGCCTTATGCCGCAAGTGCCGTGTTCCATGCTGCGGGCCCTTGTGGGGCAAATTAGGTGGCATACCTTAGAGACAGCACAGGGGCAGCTGCCATAACAGGAAGGTTGTTAACGCAAGTTTATTAAAGGTTCGATTTTGCTATGATAAACAAAGGATCTCTTAACAAGCACAGATTTGACAACGCATCGATTTAGAACGATTCTCGAGCGCTCACGAAACACGTGTCGAATCGAATGTGCCCAGAATTGATGTTATGGTATATGCTGATATTACATGAAGGCTAATGACATGTACACACATTTACTGATGAGACAAAAAAGGGGAACGAGTTGGTAAAATTTAGACAACAAAAATATGTTTGAATAAAATTACGGTCCTGAATCATGACGATACATCAAAACACGTGGGGGAAAGAGTTGGGGGGAGGTGAATTTTTACACCCAGAAGGACAAGATAATCTGCCAGCCGTGTGAGTTCGCAGTAGACTTTGTTATCATTTCCACAGTAGGCAAAACATAACATTAAATATGAAAAGTACAATCTAAACCCCAAAGAGTCCAGAAACAGCTACATGACAGTATTACGTGTAGTGCAGGTTAATATTAAAAATGCATTCCAACGCGGAGCTAAACATTACTGGGAAGTAACGCATACAGGCAGCAGCAGCGAAGCAGGAAATGTGGTCCCTGGTCACAATTGGCAAAAAAAAAAAACACCGGCCGCGTGTCCGTGTTCCTTGAATTCATTATGGTGAAGGCTATAGCCGGTGTCCTTCGAACAACATTGAGCTCTGGAACATGTGTAGCATGTGCTACATACCCAAAAATAACAAAAAACTACGACGTTTCGATCGCAACACAAGCGGTCGTATTCTGAAAACGTCGTAGCTTTTTGTTATTTTTGACTTTACCGAAAGACCCAAGAACATGTGCTACATGTTCTCATGCGACTCATGCTTCGCATCCGAGGTCACAGTTTATGCGATTTTTACATTTTGTACTCCTTGCGAACATTAAGTGCCAAACGGCTTACCTGGACAATGGCACCATGCATCTGGTTACGCGTGCTCAGCGTAGATTATTATTTGAGCTAGTGGTTCAGACAGGCGTACAGACCGAAATTTTTTGTTTAAAGAAAGAGCAAAGCACCTAACCATTTCCAGGATGACTGCAAGTTGCAGGGTGGGTCCCGTTCACCGCTGAATCTCAGAACGCGCAAGCAGTTCAGTGTTAATTTTATTTAGACGCATAGTGCTGTTGTTTTTAAAGACATTGAACTCACTGTAGATAACTGTAGCGACACGACCGGACTTTAAGAGGTGTGGTGAGCCTTGGTACCGATAAAGTAATTTTATCTTAGTTTTTCTTCCGGTTATGTTCCGTTGAAGTCAACGGAAGAAAAACTGATGATGTGCATGTTTGTCATCTGAACGGGAAAGGGTTAAGGAAGTACAATACTGCATAGGCGTGAACTTTGAAGCTCATAAAACAAGCGCCTGATAAACGACTGGAGTATCCTCTGTATCCATCAATAATTATTTGTGGCCAAGGGCTCGGCAATGGTTATAACATCCCACCATGCAGGGGACCTTTCCCGTGAAAAGCTGCATTCCATAGTCATCGCATCATATTTATTTAAACTGATTTTCCATGACAGAAATGTGTGCCCCTTTTACAGATTAAAAATTATCACTGCAGCATGGTACTTTAATGCTGTCTGGCCGACATGGCAGTGCTTGACCGTACATGTATAACATATGGCTTCTGTTTGGCTAGACAGAGCCTATACAACAGAGACAAGTACCTGAAACTCAAGTTAATCTATAGCAGCCAGGGAGTCTTGTCAGCTCAACAAGCATGTGTCAAAGCCACATCTTGTAAATTATATACAGGGCAGTATTTGCCATTCGTAGTAGGTAATACGTGCTAATCGTACTATATTGGAAAAAAGTTTTGCTGGCTGGCTAGCCGACTGGCGCATGGGTGACGTCACTACGCACATCTGCATGATGAAGTCATTCGCATCCCAAAGCGTTCAGCCTCAGTTCGTGCATCCCACTGACATCACACCCCTTCCTCACACCCACGCTCAACCCCGGTCGCGTAGAACGTGAATATGCGTGGGCAGTGCAAGTTAAAAATAACACCAGTTAAAAAAACACCAGTTATTCTTTAGGTATGATGGTGTGTAGCTTTACATTCGTAAATTCAGTTTTCAAAAACACTCCAAACTGCTCTCATCCATCTCTTTTTTGTATCACTTTCATCCCAGTTCACCTTCAATAACTGCCTTAAATATATGGAAAATATATTTTGATTCGTATTACAGTTGTCCCTTTCACTAATATAACCAACTGTTGAGTGAACATGTCGTAAATCACCTTCGTTTTGTCTATATTACATTGAGCCTAACTTTGTAGCCTTCTTTATTAAGTTATAAAATCATTCATTGTCCTTTGTTCCACCAAGTGTCAAGTTAGATTTACTTCATTGTGCTGCCCATCAAAATCTAACTTGAGAATTTTAAATCGAACTTAACCAGACTGTGAACATTTTATATTTTTGTGTGGCTTTATCCATGGAGTAAAAATGGATCACACCAACCCAGCAGCATGTGCCAAACAGCTGGGCTACCGACCCAATCTGTCAGTCTTGTGATTTCCTAAATGCTAGTGTTAAGTGTGGCACGTGCATCCTCATTAAGTGTAATCCTGGCTGCTGGTGGCAATCGTGTTTAAAGGTTTCACAAATCCTTATTATGTCAGATGCATGACAACAGTATGGGGAATTCGTAACTGGCTTTTGTAGAAGACTCTCATTGGGCTACCATTACTTTATTATAGAGTGAAGGTCAAGTAAAGGAGCTTGGACAAACCTTGGACAAATACAGCTTTTGCCCTGTCATTGCATTACACAACCTGTATATTCAGAGTTATCTTATCTCCTTACACACACATATACACACGCGAATGTTTGCATTTGACTACAAGTATCACGAGAATATTTGCATTTGACTACAAGTATCAATGAATAGCATATTATCATCAGCAAATGTTATCTACTGCTGGATGAAGGCCTCCCCAAGCTGTTGCCATCTCTCACAGTCTCATGCTGCAACAAACCATGTAGCTCCGACACACACAATTATTTTATTGCTGTATCTCCATGGTAAATGTCCTCTTGGGCATATTTTATTCTTAGGCTACAACACCATCGTTAGCTTAGACCACCGGCCATCATCCTTTCTAGCGACGTGCTTTTTCCAAGCCGACATACTCTTTAATACTCCCGATAGTGTCTCTTGCTTAGGCTATGATCCACGTGTTCTTCTATCACTCTGGGGAATTCCAAGCATGCATGTCTCCCTGCTTATAAGCAGACTTTTCAGACTTTGTTTCATTTTATTTGCCAATGTCCCATATTTTTGGCCACATGGAAATGACCGATGGGAATTTTTTAAAAGCGTACAAGTGTTATGGATCCAACACAGTATCGTGAATGGTCGTGCAGTGGTTCATCAACGTGCTGCTCCATGAGAGACCTATGAAATACAGCCTAACAGCTTATTATTGTGGGCCCTTCCTGCCGAAATAAATGAATTAAATCTGAACCTGGTTTGATTCATGGCCACGGCTAATGTCAGTTGCAAGTGATATCTGAGCCACTCTTGGAGCCCTCCTTGACCAACCCTGGGCACCCCCCCCACCACCCTTCACGGACCCTCGCTGACCGGTGCGGTGAAGTGCGGTTAAATGCTCCCCAATAACAAGCATGGCGTAGGAGAGGGGGTTGTTTCATTCAACAGTGGATTGACCATTGGTTGCGACTCAATCATTATTGTGGATGCACATGGAGGTGAAGATAGCATAACGCATTACATTTAGTTTAATTATTGAAAGGATTGGCTTTTTTACTTTCTCTCATTTAATGGAAAACCAATGCAGGGTTGAATACTAAACATGGCCCCATAATTTTAGACTCGGCTGCTCACATTATATGAGACTGAAAAATTGCTTTAAAAGGCAATAATGTGCTGCAGCTTCAGCTGTGCAATGACAAATGATTTTCTCAATATGCCTTGAAATATAACAGCAGCATGATAATTAAAAAAAACTAAGACCTTTCACATCTGCTAAACAGTTTTAATGGGAACATCAGCTCCAGTTTCAGTGTTTTAATTGTACGTCTGAAGCATGTCAGTAACAATGCATCAATTCATCGAGCAAAATCGATCCACACTCACAATACACGCTTGGAATCACACTTGTAAGAATCAATTATGTACCATTTATGCAAACTGTATGCGATACAAATAATATTCTAATTATACATTCATGCAAATGAGAGTGGATCAAACTGAACCGAAGAGTGGATCAAACTATTACAAGGAATAAAAAGATTGTAAAAAATGCAAAAAAAACAATAAAACCAACATTAAAAAGCATAAATTATTGAATGGAAGTGTGATCCAAAATCAGGACAATTCACCAATTCCCTGGGGGGTAAATCGTGATGGGGCACCTACTTAATATCCAAAAACCTTCACCTATCTGGCAATCGATTATTTTACAGAAAACACAAACGTGACGAGTCAGAACAGCCACACATTACAATACACTACAGTATTGCAGACTATCAGCTATGAAAACAAGTGGATCGATGTTTGATTTTAGGTGGGCTGCAAGACTGGGCTACAAAGAAATGGAAACATTAACCAAATGCCAAAGTATGTGAAACACGCTTTTGCAATTCCTCAGAGCATTTTTTCCTTTAATTAAAAATGACCCTTGACGGGGGGGAGTGGGGGGGCCGGTGCAGTTGGCGAGAGCTCGCGAGGAGTAAAGCGGTGAGGACGTGCTCGGGGAGGTATTTCCCTCAAAAGAGAAACAATACTGGATCCTCCCGTCGCTGGTTAATATTACTCCAGGACTTTATAAACGAAACGGGTTTAAAGGAAGTCTCAACGCGACAAACATTTACCACCTGAGCCGTACAGAACGGGGACGCCAGACGTTACGCAGTGGGCCGCAGGCCACGCGCCGGACAGCATGCAAGCAAAAACAAAACCAGGGCCTTCACTGGGAGCATAGCAATGAGGAAATTGATGGGTATTTTAGGAAGCATCAGTCTCGAATAAATGTAATAAATGCAGGGCATAATAGCAAATGACATCTGTGAATACAAAACGAGAAAGCATCAACACATGCTCGGCATTTTAAACTGAAATGTCAATTTTATAATGTTAAGTTTAACTCTTTGTTAGTATAACCTTCAAGTGAACATGAATAAAATATGTTATACAAAATAAATGTTATTTAAAATATATTTTTACACAAAATTTACATAATTGTGTTCTGATTAACAGTTTATCCACTATTCTCAAGCTGAACATTTCCAAGCAGTAAAATATAAGTGTGTGCTGAATTCCATTTGTTAATAATCTTACTCCAATCTCACTAAAAGTGCAGGGATAATCTCAATGAATGATGTTTAAACTACTCCTTATGTTCTCACCCAGACACCATAGCATGATCATCACTGTCTACTTTGTTTTGAAATTTGTTTCTGTGTTTATTGCATTTAAACCACAATGTACAAAGATCAAACATATTGGCTCATGTGCAGAGAAAGAATGACATTCTCCTGGATGGGTCCAGCTGTAGAGGCTTGCAAGTGAGGGTAACCATAGAGCTGCGGGAGGTCCCTGCTCTAAATATGTCCTTACTGAGACCCTGTGCATGATGGCAGGAAGAAAGATATCCTTACAGATGACTTGGGTGTCGAGTGATAATGTACGAAAAAACAAACATTTAGGATAAAAATAAATTCACTAAATGCCTTCTGTGAAACCAAAATTTAAATCACGCTAAAACGCCTTGTGCACGAACACAACGGTGATGTACATTAAGTGGTTTCCCCGTGTGCACGGGGAGCTGTTGCAGAAACCAGCTCCACTCTCTACGGGCAGTGCTTTGCTTGGCTGCTGAAGCCAAACCGACAAATTTCACGACAAACATGCGCTGTAGGAAGAGGAGAAATGGTACACTTTTGGGTGCCCAACCACATCTGTACGCAAACCGTGAAGGCGGTATAAAACAGAAACCAACATGTATTGTACTCTGCCACACTCTTTGCATACATTACTTGCTTTACTTGATAAACCGTGTGATTTGTGTTGGGGTAAAACAATATCTTTTGCACTTATCATTACAATGCTGCATATATCACTGACAAGCATTTTATGATCCCCGATTGTGTTTTGCAAGTTATTTTATTATTAATCCTTGGCATTTTTGTTGCTCCTGATAAAATGATATAAATGGGCTGTCAGTGTGGCAAATTTATAGATAGGTGATGGTTCAAAACCACTCAAAATAGCTTATCTGTCAAATATATTGCCATCCCGTGTCAGTACAGCTCCATATCCGTCCGTCGGACATACACTGCAGCATCATTTACAAGAGAAGCATTTGCACAACACAATTCAGATAAAAAAATTACCAACACACAAATACGGCGCTTCATTCAATGCAACACAAATGCACGCATAGTGTATTTGTGCGGGTTTGTGCATTTAACCTTGGGCATGTGGCGTGTACGTGTGAATACATTGGTACTTAATGTTTAATTGGTAACATTTTCACACCAATTATCACAAGACCACTACCTTCATGAATGCATGCACAAACGCACACATGCACACAAATCTCTCATATATAGCCTTTATATACTGTTGGGGCTAGTGCTGTTAGTGAGCACCTCTATAGGCCGGTAAGATGCACGAGCGGATGGTACGGCCAGGACCGCGACTTACCTACCACCTGTCTCCCCCACAAATGATCTTTATATGCACTGCACCAGGTACTCATTTAAGGCTGGGTCAACGTAGTGGAGATCTCGGACTGGTTCCATTATCACCTCTGATGTCAGTTTGGTCTGGGAATCAAACTCAAGTATCCAGGTTCATAGCACAATGCACTAAGCACTCTGCCAATGCTACCCCCTCCCCCCCACGCAAAGACATAAACTTGACACAACACAAATATCTTTCCCGAAAACAAATAAAGTAGCCATATCTGTGCCCGTAAGAACAATAAACACAAAATGTATGTTAATAAAGGAATAACAAAAATAATCTTGACTGTTCCCTAACGGCAAAATAATCTTTCACGGTCTCAGTTTCCGTAAACAACATGCGACTGAAAATTGTTTCCCGCTAAGATGCAAACCCAATGCATTGCCGCTCGGCTTGGTCATTAGCAGCAACATAACAGCAGCGCACATCGTGATAGAATGACTGATTGGTTGAGAAAGCAGAGTACAACCCAGTCGTGCTGTACATCGCTCTGACGTGTTTTGTGTTGTATGGCGTTCGGAATGATGCCCGATATTTTGCTCCACGTGCCGGTGACACCTTCTTCCGGACCACAACGTAAAACCTGAAAGCACATCAGAGAGCTATGCCGAATGGGGTAGTCACCTGGAGGACGGGCGGCACCAAGGGGCGGGGGTCCCAGCACTGCCCTGGGCTGGCGCGGCAGCATGGGCGAGGAGGGCAGCGACATGGAGATGCCTCTGCCCGAGCGACCAACTCCGGCGCCCACCTCCACGCCACCGGCACCGCCGCCGGCCCCTAGCACGTCGCTCACCGAGCCGTAGTGGTCACCGTACAGGTCGCCAGCTGTCGAAGGGAATACATCACACATTGCGCACACCTGGTGTTAACCACCTGTCTCACTTTTCCCAGGATCATCCTCATTTTGAAGTAGCTGTCCTGGGAAACCTACAAGTCTTCTCAGAACATTAAAAGTTCTGAGTTATTCCTTTTCTCATGATATGTCCTTGTCTCTTTGTACCACTGGGGTGGCGACACACACGTAGTTTGTATCGCTGAGAACATCTTACAATAAAGTCAAGTTGAAGCGTTTTATTTCCACTTGGTGGCCCTGAGCCATTGTTAAAACATTCAAATTTTCCATGGTGGGGGCCAGTCTATCCACAGGAGAATTACTGCTGACTTTCCAGTGGTACTTACTTTATTGGCCTTGAAGGGCAAAATTGGCTGACTCTAGTCAACTGACTGTGGCATGATTACATCACAACTGATAATGAATTACGCAATGGTGGTGGTAACAAAGATAACAGTAACCGAGAAATGGATAGCTGAAGCATCCATTTCAGATCATAAATTAAACAATGCAAATAAACATGCATTAAACATTCTAAATATATAGCATATGCAAAACATATGGCATATGGATTACAATAAAGTGCATCGCAAAGGATTTATACAGGTTTCCTTCGCTTTATGCGAGTTCGATTTGTGCAATTTCGCGTACATACGGAAAACCAATTTTTACCCAAAATGTGTTATGAGGTTTGAATTTACTCATACGTTCAGATGTGATATAAGCGTGTGTACTGTATGCGCTACATTTCACACAGTTTTTACTTCGTGCTCTCTTTTCTGGAATGCACCTACCACAAAAAGCATAGGAAACCTGTAATATTAAAACAATTAGAAAGTATAATTACTCTAAACAAGAAGTTCTAAAGTTCCTGCAGCAGGCAATACTCACTCCATGCATTGCTGCTAGTTTAATATGAATACCACAAGTTGCGATGATAGTGTTTTAAATAGTTATAACACGTTTTATTTAGGTTTTAACGGGCTTAGACATTTCTAAATTATTAAATATAAATACGATAAAAAATATATTCCTAGGGTGTTGATTATTATATATTTTTTTATGTATTCCCATTAACAGAAGTTACTTAAATTGCAACAGCTGCAAGTTGACATTCTAATTAACGCTATAAATGTCTGCCTATTTTAATAGTTTGCAAAACTAAATGTCACATTCGCGTGTCCACATAAAGTTGCTACTGATATGCAACTTGCAGTAGCGATTTGGACCATTATGAACTATATTTATTGCAATGAAACCCTTTTGCCGAAGATGGTCGTTCATTTTGCCTTAATTTCCACAATTTAAACACAAGTAATTGTTTTTTTTAAATGCTATATAACAAAAGACGTATCAATTCACCACCGGCCCTCCCCATCACTGCGGGAAATTAGAATGTCATGTGATTCAGGGCCATACTTCAATTCAAGCATAAATTCTTTCACGTATCATTTTTCCATCTCATTTGTAGCATTTGTCTTTTTTTTATTAAACGTCTGTACGTTTTGCACCGTTACCCTTCATTTAACATTTGCATATAATTTCCATATCAGTTGTTTTCTCATCCATCAGTCTTCACAAGGCAGCCTACAATGCGGCTGTACAAACACTTTTTCCACTCATCCCAATCTCCAGTCATGGAAATAGTTTCCTGTATGTCTACGTTTTTCTCTTCGAGTCCTCCTTGATGCCAATCAATTTCTTACAAATCATTTGTAGAAACTGAAAAATATTGCCCCTGATGCCATTTAATGCCTGTGTCAAGGGCCTTAAGAATCGATTTTAATAGATGAATTCTGAAACTGCTATGACTGTATAGAACCACCAACCAGTTACATTAACCACACACTGAGCACACCTCTGACCGTTGACTGCCCCTATCTTGCCTAACGGCACCATAAAAACATCAAGGCCAATAGGACATCTACAAGCAACCCATAAAACCAGCACCCATAACATCCTGTGCTATCAGGATTTAAGAGTTTTGTGCAGTAATAATCAATTTGCAGCAACATCACCTTCTGCCGCAAAAGTATAAACGGCTTTTCAACCGGAATGTTGCATATTTTATATACAATTTGACCTCTAAGACACTTCCCTTGAGTTAAAAGTTATTTGGAGATTTTCTCATTGGATTTGCATGTGTGTGGACACTAACACACCTGGCCTAGCACCTGGCGATGGGTATTCTCGACAAACATGGGAATAACTACCTGGATGTACAAATACATCTCTTTACAGCTTCGTAAATGAAGTCTCCTTGAGTTCCAGCTAGAACAATGCCCACATGCAGAGTACCTACAGTTCAAACAAATACTTCTCTCTGCAGGGAGAGATAAATCTTACAGTGGCCTCTGTTGTTTTACTGCCCGACAAAGCAAACATGCACCTAAGACCTTTTCCCCACACCTCCTGCTGTGTGCCAGAGGCTTAACGGCTTTCCACTGCAAATCTAGCGAAACCTTTACAAGAAGTCCAACTTAATACCTCTTCTCTGATATTCAAATGCTCCTCGTGTGGAACAATGTGTTCTCAAGCATTCCATAAAACAAATTGTTGCATTTATTTGCAGGAATTTCAGGCACTTTTCAACGTAAAAATATTTTTACAAACCACAATAGTGCTTTCATGAGAAAACACAAATGATTAAACTAATACTCGTAGTATAAAGCAATGGGTTACATGCCAGTGTAATTTTACAATGGTTGTGGGACATGTTTGCAATGAGTGTGACGGTCCGTGTTCAAGCATTTTGATTGGAGTATGTGGTTGTGCAGCTGTTTCCTCAAGAAAACAACTATATTTACCAGAATATTAAAAAAATGCATCTCAAAGGCCCAGCGAAATGTCACGGCTTTCAAGAGCAAATATTAAATAGCATCGAATGAAACAGATGGGCGTGCACGTGGTACTATAATTTTTAATGTCATTTTTTCTTGTTGCGAATCATTCCGTGATCCCAAATAGGACTTGCCTGAATGTTCTCGCCAACCTGTGTACTATGTAAACATTTTAAGTTGATTCTATTAGTGTACGTCTCACTTTTAATGATTTTTTTTATTAATGACCAACAACAATTTTCATTCAAAACGTTTCTTGATAAAGCACAATAAAATAATTGTAATTTAGTACAGCGAATGCCCAATGGAATTCTAAGCAGATTATTTCCCCAATGTAAAATTCAAAATTTAAATGAAAAATAAAATAAAATAAAAATCTCACAACAAAAGAAATACATCTACCAAGCGACTCGTTTTATGCAAGCTCATATTTAAAACAATAACCACTCCAACCTCTTTACCATGCGCTCAACTGTGACGATTCCACTAATCTTCACAGACAGGTCCCAGCATCATTATTAAACGTGACAAGATGACTCACGGTAACCAGGTCAACAGAAGGCTGCAGGGGCCAGGCAGCTCCCAATGAGCCGCCTGAGCCACTACCTTTGAGCCACACGTACAGTGTGCTACAACCCAGCCACGGACTAAATTCATTCCCCTTATCACGAGGGCCCTCGTATCTTTCGAGTTTGGAGGGCGTCTCGCCTGTGACAAAATTCCCCAGCAACAAAGAATTACGCGTAGCCACAACCTTGGATGTAAAGAGTGCAAATTGTCCTTTTGATTACAGGACAACAATTGAATCATTTGGCGGGACCGGGTCCCGCAAAAATCTGGTCAATAATTATTATTTTTCAGTCCGCCCACTCGTGATCCCGACAGCAACGCGCCGCCCGCCCAGACTCGCGCCAACAAGCGCCAGCAGGCGGCGATCGACACGATGGGCGCCACCCCACCGGCCAAACGAAAGCCCCGGGGGGCGTCCGCCGCAGTCACGCGCGGCGACAACGCCCTCCGGTCAGCCGTCGATCCTCAGCTTCTTTGTCTAGGCGAGCCCGCCCCCCGCAGTGAATTTAACGTGTTTATGTAATTTTTCAACTTTTTACGAAACTTAGTGCCCCGAGTAGCTCTCGACGAGGCCAATCGATTGTCGGTAAGGCAAGACTCGTGTCGCTACGCGGTTTTTCCCACCCCGGGGCAGTGATGGGACCCCGGGGTCCCGCCAATTGCTTCAATTGAGCAACCTCTGAAACATGTAGCGTTTGGTGCACTAACCGCCAATTAAAGCAATGTTCATAAACGCTGTTCGGTGACATTTTTTTATTTGGTACATTAAAATAAATGGTTTCATATTCCAGTGTATACTATTTATAAGTACACTTACGTATGGCTTATGGGAAGACATCTAAATAATTATTTACAGTTTATTTTAATATAAAGTACTGCAAGAGGGTACATTTTAATCCTTGTTCATTTTTGCCCATATGCTCAATGTTACATTTATTAAGTAACCGAAATTAAATAAGTCTCTCAAATTTGTAAAGGTGCTTAAATCATTCTAGTGTTCCGAGCTGATCAACACGTTTGTCAACCCATCAATATATCTTAATCAGCTTCAGCCTCCATTAAAATCATGTGACCTGCGTGGCCACCCCCACTCTGAATCCCTCTCTCCACCCCCTGTGAAAACAGACTGCTCCGTGCAGAGTCGAGGCCCCCATGTAGCCTCTTCCTTCATATCCTCATCTTTCCTTACCAAATGTATTTAAACTGTTCCCGAAGATCACAGACAACTTGATATATAATGGTCAATTTAGAGGCCAACTAAGTACAAGCAAAGCTGAATTCATAAAATGTGTCCTACCACTAACCACATAAAAACTATCAGTCTCATACTCAGTAGAACGAATCAATATCAAACACCATGATAACAGTCTTCTGCAGACGAATGAAAAGCATTTTATTCAGTTGAAATTAATGCAGTTATCCAAGCTCTCACAACTCAAAACATAGATTTTCAAAAAATATAAAGAAATTATTAAAACGACTTATAGCTGCAAACAATACAAAGAGATGTCTGGAATAAGGGATCAAAAGCAAATTCAAATAGGAGCCAGATAAAGGCGATACGCTCTAAAGTTATTAGCAAAAACATTTGAAGATATTTAAAATATATATTTTCTGGAAATTTTTGTATTAGTAAAAACATGATATGGAGTACAGAAACAGGGGCAATGACAAACAAAATGAAACAAAATCTGAAAAGTTCAAAATTAATCTCTGGGAATACAATGAGACATAAATAGGAACAAATGGATCAGAGGACATGCACAAATGATCTGAATCTTTATCAGAATATTTATCCTGGAGAAATACGATGAGCTCTGAAGCTCATTTTCAGAGGCATCATGTGGACTGTCAAGAAAAGTTGGCTTGGGCAAGGGGCTGTGCAAGAAGGAATTATGGCCAAAGGCCAAGTTCTGTGAAGAAATGGAAGCAAACTGAGAAAACACACCCGCGAGGACGACGACTGTGGAAACGAAGCGATAAGTATGGATTATGGCATCACGAGACTCCTCAAGGATTGCGACGATGCGAGCCCTTCATTATAGCAGTGGATAGACCATGGCTCTTAAGGGTGATTTAATATGCCAACAGCTACACAGAAACATCAGAGCTTCTCCCAATGTTGGCATTCCAGCAAAGGACACCTCCACCCCCAACCCTGCATCATCCCTGAACGAATACACCAAAAGAAATCGCCTGGTGATTCAGTCACTGACCTTTTAGCAGCCCCATGCACAGTGGGGTTTTTTTTCTTTTTAGCAAAAGGAGCAAGCCAGTGCTTCAATCTGCTTCTGAGAATGTATTTTTTCTATTACTCCCCGGGCTGAATAAGGTGAATCGTGACAAGGCTACAAGACTTCAATAAATAGTTCATAACCATTACAGTGAGGTCATAGTCTCGGCGACCTTTTCAAGCCCAATTTTGTAAATGATCAACGACATCTGGAAATCGATGAACAAAAACACGTGATCTTGGGTGTCACAATCATAGCCCCCTGCGTTCACAGACTATAAACGTGGTAGATATGCTCCTCGGCTCTGTCCCGAGCTGATCAACACGTGTGTCATCCAATCAATATCTTAATCAGCTTCAGCCTCCCTTAAAATCATGTGACTTCTGCGTGGCCACCCCCACTCTGAATCCCTCCCATCTCTCCACCAACCGTGAAAACAGACACTGCTCCTCCAGTTGAGACCCCCATGTAGCCTCATCCTTTCATATCCTCATCTTTCCTGAAACTATAATTCTGTTAATGTTCCTTTAAAAAAAATTCTCTGCTCATACATTTTAACACAGCAATGGAGTCACGTCACTTTAACACGATGACGGAGAACTTAACAATAATTTTAAAGTCTGTTTTCTCATTCACGAATAAAGGCAGCCTGGGACACAAACCAGTTCGTATCTACAAGAGCCAGTTATTTTTAAAGGCCATGTCTTCCTTTTAGGTTAAGAGTAAATATTTTAAGGTTTGTTTTTCTGGATTAAATATATTTGAACATTCTTGCACTTAAATTGAAGATAACTTTTGGATATATTTAAAACCGTGAAATTCATGTACAGAAAATAGTATGCATACACTAAAAAGGATTAGTTAAACATGCATGAAGGATATGCAGTTTATGATGTTGGCAAGCACAGTGATTCAGCTGCAAAAGAGCACGTGTCAAACTTCACACCATTCCTGCCCATTTTGCAGTATTGTGTGAAGGGAATAAAGTATTTCAAGGTCAATTTCTAACACTCCAAGCAACCACACATTTCATTGTCACTTAAGTAGGGAAATGAATCAGACAATCTTCCTTAACTCACAAAGCAAGATCCCCATTAAAAATTAAATTAGTCTACATTTCACCAAGGACAAAACAAGCATATCAAAATATCTACTTCAAACAAATTTGGACGTTGGGGGCCATCCCAACAGCACTGATGATAATATCAATTTAATGACCTTTGGACCCTCACCATTTAAAATCACCTTCAAATAAATGTGGCGCTCATCACATTAACTGATGATACTCCAGGTGGTTGTTGACGGTGCTGGTGCCAAATTTCTGCAGTGCAAGGCTAAGGAAGTATGAGCACGGTGGATCAAGTGTGCAATGTAGACTTGAATTTCAACTTGGTCGATTTACCCACAATCTTCTTGAGACATTGCTGGGCAATAAGGTGTCTGTCGGTGTTAGCATAGCAAGGGCTCGCAGAGCTGTCCGTCTGAGCTTTAAATGTTCTCATCACTTATGCACTGCTGTGTCACCCACAATGATGCTAATGTTGTCCTGATATCTTAATCAGGACCATCCTGAAAAAGTTGTGAAACTCAGATAGTTTTCTTTGGTAAAATGTTCACATTAATCCAGAAGGGATTATCTCATGTTCGAGCTTGTGCTGCAATAAAGTATGCCTTGCTTAATGAAACCCTCCCGAGTTATAGTTTAAGTATCCAACATTTTCCTGTATAGGGGAAATGGTTTCGTCATAGCAGTGTGTGGATTAAATGTGAGCAGTAGGGAAATTACAGAACAGCAGGAGCAAGTGTTGCCTGGATTAAAGCTTCACAAAAATCCCACCGGACCATACGATGAGAGTGCATGGCACTCGCGTTATTGTTGTGGGACTCAAAAATGCATCTGGTGGCCTCCCCATTGCAGAATAAATTCTTCGTTATTTGAGACAAAGCCAAAATGCTTGAAACATAACACAGCATTTTTACTTCTTGTTGTAATGATAGCTAGATTTTTTTTTAGGTTTTCTTGAGTTTTTTAAACCGTCACAAACAATTTCTAGCTGTATAAAAATGTTTTAAATAAAATAAAGTTCAGAAAACTGTGTTCAGTTGTTAGAGCCCACCTAAAATTCAAATATATCAACATATACTGTAGTGTTGCATACCGACTTTGCGGAATGCACCCTTTTAAATTCAGCAGAAGGCCCTGAAAAATAAAGGATGACACATTTTACAATGAGCCCTAAGTGCTTGTTAACAAGAAAAGTTTCAGCCAGGCTGCTCTGCCATACCCCATGGCCCTAAACCTTATGAGTACCAGGCCCCTGCTGTGTGAGGAAAAGGCCGCCCCACTCTCCAGAAGTGGGTTCTTTCAGATTGACCGCCCTAGTTCCCCTCTGTGTTGCACAAAGTCAACACACGAGACGGCACACAAAGCATACCCACAGCTCTGCTGAATGTACAAGCTTTTATAGAGCCTTTTTTCAGACCAGGGTGTGTCCTGAAGAGCCACTGAAGAGCGAAAGAATACTTTTGTAAGACAAAGGTTTAGACAGGAGAAAAAAAAAACCCCGAAAAAGTGGTCAAACGAGTCGGATAAACTTTACAAGCTATATTTGGATTCCAGACAGTGCAATTGTCCCAATATCCTTTCAAAATAAAGGTTCCATGAAACAAACTTAAAAATTATTACAATGCCTGTTAAAGAATGAGTTTTGTTTATTAATCATGAAATGTGTACATCTTGTTTCATAAACTACAGGGCGCTAACTGTAGCAAAGTGTCAGCCCATTTGTTCATAAACCAAATGCCAAGCTGTTTGGGGGAAATATTTTACTCAACTCCCCTTCTTAAGGACGCAAGTTAAAAAAACAAGAAGCGAATCGAGTCAAATATTTTCCCGAAGCTGGTTGGCTTTTGATTCATGACAATCTGATCTGGCACTTTAATTCAGCTAGCAATGACTTGTGCCACAATCTACGCCCGTTTTAATCATGTCTCTTATTTATGCGTTTGTACGTATGCCAGTCATGCCATGCCACCTGGGTCTTCTTGCAACCTCCAGCCAGTGAGCTTTCAACACCTCATGTAACTGCAAAGAAGCACTATGGTGGCGAATGGTGGCTGTTGTATTGTATTTTTAAAAAACGGCAAGTGCGAAACACATGACTCTTTAAATATCCATTCGGGCATTAATCTTGTTCCTGGCATTAAATGAGGCAAAGTTTTGCTAACTTGGTATTTTCTCCTTAGAGGCACAATAGCAGGCACGTTGGTCGTTTGATATTAAAAATAAAGCACAATAAGTGGAAAAAAGAGAGCTTGGGTGGAGGTTATTTGGGCAAGTCAGGGCAGACACAATTACAAATCTGTATTTAAATAAGGATATAAGATGTGCAATGAAATTGCCACACGGGTAATGTTTCGGCAGACAGTATATTATGGGTGGAACAATCCACACATGAATATAAATTATGAATCTCATGATACATGTATGGAATTGCCTATACAACAGTCGATGTTTTTCGATTTTGACGTGCCGTACGTTGATGTATTGTATTCTTGTCAAGCCACGCAGCCACTAATACGCATTACTATTCATTGTAATGACGAAAAATGATGTATTCTTTTAACAAATCGTGACCATAAACGATAAAATTAGTTGAATCGCCTAAGGATGACTCATTCCACCCGAACAGTCTACAGCGCCCTTTTTAAGACTAAGACCAGAAATTCAATCTTCATGTTAAGTCATTGGCAAAAGCACCAGTTTTCTATAACGTAATTCTACAACAATTTACTGCACAAGTATGTATTTAGTCTGGCTAATGACGCAGGTAAATCTAACATTGATAGTGGCGTGATTTAGAACAGCAATACCTGTGGTTGTTTTTTTTTAATGTGTAGCTTATGGAACTGCTGGTGCTCACCGTGCGTAGCTGATGAAATTTACAATCAAAACGAACCAAAAGCACTGGACAACGCAAACCTATAATATGGCTAAATGCACACTTTACACTACTGCACCTGGCTTGGCAACAGGCGAGCCCAGGGTGGTTACAGTACGTTTAAATGTAAATGTCATGACGCCCGTGCTCAAGGCACACAGCGACAAAGACTCCTATCAAGCTGTATCTATAAGAGGTGGATTTTTCTCCACTTTCTAAGTATGTGTGATTAAAATGAATCCTGTTCTCCTCATATTAACAGTTACATAAGAGCTACATGGTACAATTAATCATATTATACCTAATTTTAATCCTGACAATCAAACAAAATACGCACACCTCTTACATTAGATTTGAAAGCGATGAACGAAAAAATGTACATTTAAATGATACATTTCAGTACAACCCGCATTCACACTAAATACGCGTTACTCACAGCACGCCACAGCTGCTCCTGAAAGGCAGAAGGTAAATCCAGAAGCAGAATGTGAGGCGACCTGGCCACGCAGCAGCCCTTACCATAGGGCGGGTGATGTCACGGCCTCACATTACGCGAGACATGTATACCGCACCTCACCCGTCATGTGTTCCCCTATTGGCCAATGTGTCGCGAACACTGAACATTGCACTGCGGGCTAACCCACCCTATCAAGTTCCCTTTCCTTGCTGTTGCGTCAACACATTAGGCTAAACCCAAAATCATAACAAAAAGCAAGAATGTACGAATGACATGTGGGCTATACCATGGCACAGGTGCTCTACATGAAGAAAAATAACGCCTTTTATTTTGCCCGCCGAAACAACATGCCTGCAAGCGATCAAAGTCCTTTTGAACACAGGTGTAACGCAACCGGCAATGAAATATTAAAATTGCACACACTATCGCAAACATGCCGAATGCATAAGTACCACACACAGATTGAACACATCCAAAGATTAGTGAAGCCACGGGTTAAATTTCAATAACAGCTTAGGCGTGACTATGTGGTCTGTAGTTAGTGCCTTTGCATTTGGGTCCAGGGTCCAAAGAGTGGAATCCAACACCATATCCCTGATAACGCACCAAGGAGAGATTTATAGTGCAACCATGGAGCAATTATTAAGTAGTGGCGCCATCTACAAATCTATGAGGATAGGATTTTGAAGACCCCTCCTTGACATTGAGACTCTCAAAAGGTCACTGTGTCAGTGTTCAGCCCTGAACTCAGAGGATAAGCCACAACCACTAAATTATTAACTCAAATTATGGGCATGAAAATATTTGTCTTTGTTGAGCTGTACATTTCTCTTATTATGCTGCATTATTTGTCTGTTATGAAACATTCTCGACATTTAGATGAGAAAAGTAGCTCACTGCTTCAAAATTGCTGCCCGTCTTTTTTGATGCATTGAAATTAAAACAATATGTCGTGAGTGTACATAAATAGAAATCACGAAGACGACGGGAATGCACACGATTAGCATAATATGGTCATTAACACAGTTATAAATAAGGCAACTAAAAATAACACGTACCAGTATTTTTCTTCCTTGACAAGGCTCCATCCAGGATGGTCTTCAGATTTTCTCTGAACATGGTGCCGATGTCTCACTGTGCGGGCAATAAGACAAAAATTAATAACATTTAGTATCGCGGAGGTGGAAAAAAGCAACATTTAATTCTAACACATATCATTTTGCTGGCATACAGTGGTCCAAAGCAAACACAGCCCGTGTCAAATGCTGCACTTGTGAATGGTGCATGAGGAATCCAGGGAGCAGTCAGTAGGTAGGGTTTTATCCCCTGGCTGTGAGGGGGCAGGCTGACCAAACAGAATTCCTGGCATGCCTGGCGTATAGACACCACACAGGAAAAAACAGCCCCTTGTCCTTCATCCGCCAACCTTCTACTGACAGCAAATCAGTTGACCTTACACCAGCATGCCAGCTACTGGTTTTCTTCATTCACTCAGCCATACAAGGTAAGTGCAGAGTACATAAACACAGAATCCACACTGTTTATGCACATACCACTCATACCATCCACATTCTAGACAGTACAATTTAAATACTGTAATGAACATAAACTGGATGTGTGTGTGTTTACCCAAACCAAGTAAAACAAATCTATTGGGCCCGTGTGCAGCGAGTCTCTCTAAATACTGGAGTACTAATATGAATCAAAAACCCAGAGCCAAAGAAAATAAGAACAAATTGGGACTGTACTACAGTTTATTCCAAAAAATAGAGTAGTAAATAGATAAGATACACTTCACGGCTTCATTTTAACCCTGAAATAAATTCTCTCTTACACACCATTATTTAAAGTACTGATTGTTCAGCCAGACATTACAGCACACAGGTCTCTTTAAAGAAGCACTCCAGAGTTGGTATCATGGCATAGATTTAAACAGTTCTGACTCGGGGAGGAAATATTTTCATTAATAGCCGTGTTTTTTTTCTTTGTGTGCAGACACGAATAGGTCAACTGCAGCACGAATCTTTCCTTCCATCATGCTGGAAAAAAACAAATCTTGATTTTGGGCTTCACGTGTGCAAAGTGCAGCAAGTCGACCAACAATGGCAACATATTGTAATGAATGTGCAATATATCTCAAATAACAGTACTGTAACATCTTTACCATCAGCGAGTGTTATCCAAAAGGTATGTGAAATCGGTTCTGTCATCACACCATATTCTTGACAGATGGAATAGGCTATATAATCCTCCCAACCGAATTCATCAGTAGATTTCAATTTTTTCAAAAGGTTTTTCACATTTTTGTTGCATTACATGAGGCTTTGCAGTTCAGCCTTTGCTGCCACGGCGTGGGCTTTTTGTATTGTGAGGCACAGTTAATAAGTCCAGTGAAAACATACAGAATGTTTACTCTACCGTGAATACGTGAGGAAGGAAGAGGCCGTATTTTTACAGCTTTCAAAAATCACATCCATTTTCAGTCTTTTACATCAACCATTTACCAACATTTTGCCACCAGGGCTTTATAGTTCCAGAGCTGAAAGACATACCACAAGCATTTATGCATACCACAGTTAAAGTAAATAAATACCATTCCCTGTACCCACACAAACATACAGTATACAAAGGCAAAGAATCCCCGTATAACCTTAACAGACTGTAGGGGCAAGTGCTGTTAGCAAGCACCTATTAAGGCATACGAGGGGGTGGGTGGTCAACACCCACGCCTGGCCGCCTTTATCTCCCTAGTAGCGATATTTACACATCGCACCAGGTACTCATTTGAGGCCGAGTCGACCTACGGGAGGCCAGAACCGGTTCAGATAATCGTCAAAGGTGTTGGCCGTTAGCGGGAATTGAACCCGGGTCGCCAGGTTCATAGCGCAACACGCTAACCTCTACACTACACAATCACAGTACATACGAAACACAACCAAATTTCTGAAGACCAAACATTACCGTATTCCATACTGTATGTGTTTTCAGGTAAAACATAAATCCATAGTCTGGCATAGTGTAAAATAGACTAAACTCTTAACACTGATCAGCCAGCTGGATTGGTCATTTCCTGCTGGCTAGACGTTCCCAGTCTCACTGAACCAGCCCCGTTGTCCAGCTCACGTCGTGTGCCATGTTCATGGAACCGAGACCTCTTCAGGCCCTAGCTGGCAATGGCTGTGCGTTCTGGCATCACAGACGTTCAGTGCCCAGGGCCGGCCCCCCCCCCCCAAGCAGTGTGCGTCTTCACACCAGGATGTGGCTGTGACATCCACGAGCCATGTTTGCATTTCCTGAATCAAAGTGCAGCCGAGTGTGGTTTTACACATCGTTACCAAACGCAGCCAATGCTCCCCCCCCGCTGGACTGCGTCACATACATACATTATTTACACTGCTTATATACGGAACTACATATTATTTTTTTACTATTTTATATTTTGCCAGGTCAGGCCCACTGAGCTATGCCGCTCTTTTTCAGAAGCGACCTGGCCACAAATGAGAGCTCAACGAAGTGGCTTATCACGTGGAAATGTAAAGCAGTCAAATAATCTTACAACACATGCATGTTCCTGCATACCAGGCTAGGTAGTTAACATCTCGCCACCGTGGTCCCATATACATACCACCGCAAACAGCATAAGTACATCTTCTGTATAAAGTAATGATTTTCATTAAGCAAGTCGGAAACAAAAATATACCTACTATGTAGGTTTTTAAGGTGGTGCTGTATTTCTCCGATAGAGTTTTCTTTGTGTTTGTAACGCAAGTTGTTTTGCATTATGTCCCAAATTTCGCTCCGCGTGATGCCCAATGATTTGCTCTGGAGCAAAACGTCATACATTATGCCGAACAACAAGCAGTTCAACGATAAACCTCTTGGACAGCTACAATTATACGCATTTTCAACTCATTCAGAAAAAAATAGCCAATATATTAGAAATCATCGAAATAATCTAACACCTTAGTTGATTTCAAATGCCCAATTTGATGACAAAAAATACCCAAGAAAGTGGTGTAAGTGTATTCAACATTTATCTCATTCCCTAAACATCCCTTCCGAACTCACCCATCTCCATGTTGACGCCCAAACCCCGAGCCCATTGTGCCTCTCCGGGTGGTGATGTCCAACTTCCTCAAGGAACATAACAAAAGCCCTTAAAAACCCACCCAGGCGTAAATGCCAGTTGGGCAGTTTCTCAGTAAAAACAGGACGGAAGCAGGAACATGCCAGTGAAAAAATCCAATACAGCATAGGCAGGAATTGGTGCCACTGCTGACCTTCAACGGGGCAGTGTGACCATAATTCAGGCACCAAATTACTCACTCTTGTTCACTTTGGTGCCTTGGTGGGTAAAACTGGGCAAGCCCCGGTGCTGCACATTCTAGGACACACCACTGACTACAGCTGTGCACCAGATATCACGTCACAATTTAAAATGTGTTTCTCATTGGGGGAATGATTAGATTAAGACAGCAAAATTTATAAAGTTGCTTCGTCAATTTAAAATACACAATGAGACATTAGTAAAAAAAATTAACGTAATATCATCGATATTACAATTACTCAACTTTATATCGTACAAACAGGATTTTAGGTAAGTCCATGTATTGAGACCCACAACACCAGCAGACATTGTTGCACTTGGCTTAATGAAAAGTAACGCTACTTGTTTGTACACATTAGAGTTTTTTCAATCTTGACAGCTGGCAAGGCACAAAGTCATAACTTGGAAGGTATGTTCTCAATATATTCTGTCGGACTACTGGCAAGCACTTACGTGAAGCAGAGTAGGGGAACTCAACGGGCTTAGCATGCCAAAGTGAATCCGGTCAAATGAAAATTTCAGTCTAGACTGGGGGCAGACATCAAACGAAGGGATCCTAAATATTTGACCCAGAGCCGTATTATGACTACAAGTGCAAACGGCAACACGATGACGTCCTTGTCTGGATTGTTGTATACAACATTTCCACAGCAACACAATGTCTGTTTACTGCGGAATGTGGTTGATGCACTTTGTAAAATTAGTCTCTGAAATCCAGTTTTTACTTTACCCGGACAAGAGAAAAGTGAGAATGTGCATATTAACGCGACAATTAAGAACAAAGAAAATTATGTTAGACAGTAGGGCTCGCAGAAGTGCGCAACGCAAGGCCAGGTAAATAAAGGTAGGCCAATTTTAATTGCCTTCACCGGTCCTTTGGCCCTCATGTTTTATCATAGGTGTAGTTTTAAATGAACTTTGTTACAAGTTATCTGCACTGAATAACGACTTATCTTTGAACAAACATGAACCCTACCTACTCTATTGCAATGCTTAAACGAGTATTAAAATGTACTCCACACACATAAGTATGTACTGGACACAGTTATAAATTGACTCAAATTAAGGGCATAAGTCTCACATTAAAATATAAGCCGTTTTGTAACATATAATTTACCACAATAGAGTATATTTTGTTGTTAAACGTGTAGAATCACATGCAAGTACACGTTTATAAACTATGGTTAAGTGAATTTCTGGGAACGTGTGGTCATAGCCATGAATAAAAAACTGCCCATTCTCACATCTAGACGCTGTGTTGGGCATGGCTACCACTAAGTCACTACTGTATGGCCAAAACAGATCAAAACACATTTATATGAGTCATGCTCATGTCCTGGGGCTGAAGCTGCTGCTGATCCATGTTGAATGAACGCTTGGCAACAGAGACCTCAAGGTATAATGAATATAAACAAATCATTACGTGTTACTACGTTGGAAGCTATAAATAAAGCACAGACATCAAAAAGCTCAACACATTAGTCAATAACACTGCCTTAAAAGGATATATATAAGAGACCGTATTGGCCCATTGGCCTTCTTCATAGCACAGCATGTGCTTTGTTATGCCATTGCTCAAAATGCTGCCGATTGCATTTTTTTTATTTTAAGGCCGTGTGATTGACAAATGTAATAAGTTTCAAGGTGTAATGGCTTTGGGGAGATAACAATGCACGTGAATATAACACGATACATTTCAGTGGGTGTTATAGCCATTTGAAAGTGCAATATGTAATGAGTGGTCATTTCGGTGAGGATCTCTTCCTCGTGGGCATGCGCTGGGTGGACCACTGTATTGCAGGATCATGAGACATGATGGCTTGGCAAATCCTTAATCCAGCAGTGGACTGATGATGTAGATGGCATTCCTGACACGTAAAGCACAAGCCCTGATCGGGTCAAGCTATGATAAAGGTATTACAGCACTTCTGCTAATGCATAATTAATTAACATTATCTTTATCCTACCTTTCCAGGATGTGTGCCCAAGGCAAGGCTGGCTTATGTCTCTTTTTTTATCTGTCACTCAAGACTAAGTACCGTACTCAAATCCAGATTTAAGAAAAATAATGTAAACCCTATTTGTGAAAACTCTGGTGACAGGTGAGTCCATTAAAAACGAATACTGTATGCTGTACCTTAAAAAGTGCTGTTGTAGCAGAGCTCACACACAGCCACACCAGAGGTATTTGGCTCAGAACCCATACATAGGCATTACTGTATTACCAAGAGTCGCCAAGCCACTACACATGTGCGTTACTGAGATTTGCAAAAATGTTAAAACGCAGACAATAACAATGACTTACAAAACGGCAATGCCGGCAGTCGTGGGAAGGCAGATTATTGAACACGATTCTCATCTGCTGGAACGGTTTTCCTCCCAACAGACCGCGATCACAGAGCACACAAGACTCTCCGCCAGCGTGCACGCATTCTGCAAAGATGGGCATCAGGCCCCTTCCACCGAACACTAACAACAGTGAACTTATCTTCGCCAAAATAAGTCATCACGTCTAAGTGCCTACAAGCTATTTTAAAGTTCAGCTTTCTGTTCAACTCCATTAATGGTCCAGAGTCGATGGTAGAAATTCAACATTGCTATGGCGAGAATATACTCTGACAGGGCAATCATGGCAGTATTGGCTTCCTACAATCTGGAGAGTTCAGCAGGTGGTATTTACCCAGCTTTAAAACTCACACGAGACAATGGCCTTAAATAAACAGTGCTACAGGTGAATTAATAAAAATAAGAGTTTTTTTGTGATATTGCTAGTGAGAAGGAAGATCTCAACATTTTAGCCAACCACCCTTCAGGATACATCGAGGTTTACAGAGATACTCCTAAATACTGTACGGTATTCTTGATAGGGGAAGTTGGGTGGTTAGTGATCAATTCCAAAACAACATGTTGTAGTACAACACAATAGTTCACTAAACATTGTAATTCACAACAATGCACAAGAGTATTATAAATTTTGTATTGTAAAAGTACATTTTGCCCATGAAAAACAATTCATATATATTGACACTTTGTGTGTTTTTTAAGCTTCATGAATAGTTCAAGGCTCCTTCAAATAGCCGAGTTCTCTGTGGTATTACATGCTTAAAAAAGAATAAGAGTCTGTGCTGTGATCTTCGGCAGTTCACTGGGTAATGTGTTCCAGCAGAGGGGGAAGGATTTATGAAGGCTTTAACTGCCGCAACCAAAGCAAATTGATTCATTGTCAATCGCTACACGGTCACGCAATTTAAGGTACATCAGTGCGCAGAGAAAGAAGGAAACACATGTTTTCATTTGTCTTGCCACACGATCGTTATTACCAAAGGACAAAAAAAATAACTCAACACCAAATGTAAAAAAAAATACATTTGATACGTATCTTATGGAATGCAGGCTAACTGTTCTGATCTACATTTGCTGAATAGTATAGGCTTGTTGAGCAAGGATGAGCCAGGATAGTCCTTGGATGCGTGACCACCATGCATTAAACTGCTGTAGGGGTGACGCTGTGGGGCATCAGCGGGCAGTGCAGAAAACTCCATTGTTGTGCTGTGTTTCTATGCTCCGCGCCTTCACCAACCCGCAATAACCAGCATGGTGAAGTATGATAAAATAATATATCGACATTGAGCAGCGGACTGACAAAAGGGGGTCTACAAAGATTGAAATGTCACTACATTGCACACACAATAATATATACATAGATATCTATGACTTTACCGAAAGAACCAAAGAGTATGGATTCCTGCAGTCACGAAAGCATCAAAGTCAAGATTGAAGTGGAAAGCTTAAAAAATATATAAGTTTATTTTGTGCACCAATGCTCCCGGAGGATCCTCGACTGCCGCAAGGTCTCCGAGGCTACCCTGCAAATCGGGGACGGCCCGGCACCAGTGCTCGCTCTCGGAACGTTGCAGGCCGGTGGCATTGCAAACATTCACTTGGTGGCGCTGGTTTTTTTTAAATCTTGGCCGCAGTTCAATTGAATTTTGCCCACAAGTATTAACTCCGGGGGGATCAGCATTGCCTGAAGTCTCCATCTTTGGACAAATCGTCCAGCCGAGGTACTACTGTATATCACATGGCCTTTAGAAGTCAACAAGTCTAACAACCCCCCCCCCCCCCCCCATGGCTAAATCATGAAAACAAAATGCAATTCTCGGCAGTGGTTGGATTTTCCTATTTTCAGACGTACGCAAATCCAAACGCTCGGTCGTCATACATAACGCCTACAAAATACTCTCGCCCATCTGTAAGTGCTGTAAAGAAAGGACCAAAATAAATTCCGAATTTCGGACGAAATATGTACAAGGCAAAATATCCGACCACCAGATGCTAATACACTGCTGGAACCTTGTTGAGATGTCTCCGTAGTTGCATCAGAAGACAAACATAAAACATCGAGTGTTTATAGACGATGAGGCTTAGTTGGGCACAAGCATAATTAACAAACAAACAAAAAAAACCTCACATTTGTCAATAACACTGCGGCCTTAAAAGAACAAAATATATATAAAAGGCAACATTTCAGGCAATGGCCCTTCAAAACTACAAAACATACAGTACAATAGTACTGTACACTAGTACTGTATGTATTGTATAATTCAATGGTACTACAAAATTAGCTCCTAAATAATAGCAAGGAAACATTAAGCGATATATTTTATGAATACGGCAGTTAAGAAAACATGCTATTTTGGTCACGTATTGTCACCAAACAATACCCTAATCGGAGTGGCCAGGTATGGTAAACTCCTGAAGGAAATGTCTGGGCTCCAGTCATCCGTTCTCCCCATTCCTCCAGCACAATGCAGCCCCAGTTTGCCAACTACGGAACGTGTATGCGAATTATATGTTGTTAAAATGGTATTATACTGGATTATTGCATACTGGTCGCAACAATAACGCCATATAGACTACAAATGTCCAAGCCTCAAGGTACACGCAACTTCGGAGGATAACTGCAACCGACAAGGCGCAGGTTTTAGTGAATTAAAAATAAACCACTTGAACAAATAATTTTATAATACAACCAGGTCTATAGAAGCATTCACATGTGACTGGCTGAATAACCACTGCACAAAACCCCCTGTTGTCAACCCTAAAGTGATTTAGGCTGCAGCTCTTACACAACTCGCATCCATCAACTCTTCATCCATCTTCAATTTTGCTTTCCAAGTGCATTGCAGTAACATCCACTTTACACTACGAAACGTTAAACCAATCGTTGGTAACTGAACCATAACAGCTTCCAATTCTTTTTCCCCACCCGCTGACCGTAAAATGTGAGGCCCAGTGGTAATGGGCAATGAACAAAAACTGAGGAGTTTTTTTTCTCAGTATCAAAGGCTCTAACCGAGGCAAATCCAAATATGCATCTCTCCAAAGGTCAGAAATTCTCATAATAATTTTGCATAGATGTGTTGATTAAAGCAGGTTCTCACGGTTCTTGATAATACATTTTTTTATATTCATTAAAATTACATGAAAATTGTGGAAAAGAAGATGTTAATCAATATAAAGACCTGGTATGACACAGATTATGAATGATGGCAAGTGATCAAGACTAACAACGGAGTGTTAGATGAAGTAGGACACCCACTCTGGCGATGAAGTAATAAGGTCAGGTCATGTGCAGGAGCTGAATGGATCATTATATCGTTGGAACATGGGGACTTGGTGGCAGCTTGTGGAGGCCTTAATCAAGCAGTGGATAGATCATGAACGATTAGGACATGCAAATTATCTGCATGTCACATTTTAGGCTGATGAGAGAATACAACTGTAAAAAACAAGGCTGAATAAAAACAAAACAAATGAGATGGTGAAAAGGAGACAAAAATATTAAATCACTGACTATAAGGAACCACTGGGAGTGGGGATTATATTGTTACACCCTTCATGGTATTATCATTGTTTCGGAAGGGGCTTTCACAAGACAGTATCTTAATCCGACTGAAGTGCTTTCAACTTATTCTACATTGCCCAATTGCCGAGTATGATTCAAAACCATGTTCATATATGTAGCACCTGAATTTGATCGCACCTCAAAAGGCTGTACAGGGACAGTGGGCACACATATTTTATGGAGAGAGGCAGTCAGTTACAGGAAGGTATTTAGCCTGGACTAGAACAGGGAGTTGACAGCACAAATTACAGAGGGGAGGGGAGTTCCAGACCATGAGGACAGCAGATAAGAATGAGTAAGCTCCCTCTGACCAAATGTTAACTGAATTCCTAAACAAAAGCCTTGGTTGCTGAAGTGTATGGTGCATGGAAGGGAATCGAGTGAGATTAGATGAGATAGGCAGGCAGGGGGCGAGTTAATGGAAGATCTTGAAGATGGTGAGTGCGATCCTGTAATTGATCTGGAATTGGACAGTGAGGAGGGACTGGAATATTAAGGTGATCTGGTATCAGTTATGGGTGCAGGTAAAACATCTGCTACTGGTGGCATTTCAGATCATCTGGAGTTCAAAGATACCGAATTTGGGGAGACTAAAGGAGATCATTTATAATTTGAGTCAGGATGTGACCGTGCACCAAAACTGGAGTCTTAGACATTTTGCTAATGATTATACGTACTTTTGTTTTCCAATATTTAGCTGGAAGCTAGGTCCAAATACAGTGAGACAACATAAAGGACAGATGTAAGAGTAGACCGTGAGGATGGCTTCCTGCAGTCAATATACAGCTGGGTGTCAAAGAAATTAAAGTTGACACTAAAACAGGAAATGGTTTTCAAGACATCTGAGATATACTGGAGAAGAGCAGGTGCTTGAGGATGGAGCATTGTGGAACACCACAACACAGGCGTTTCTGAGAGGAAGATGACCCTTGTATTGTAATATAGAAGTAGAAAAATTGTTGAATAAAATAAACTAACTGGCCTCCACTGGACTACATAAATTAATGAATAATCAATTTAGGTAGTCCAAAAAAACTTTTAAAGAATATTTTTTTATAAGGTTCTTGGAAGCAAAAGCAGAACAAAACGCTCAATACTTTACAGTAAATGTAATTATCAAAAACTCTGTACACTTAAATTAAATAACCCACGATACTTAAATGAATATGGCAAGGGTTTAATTATATTAACTAGATCAGTCATATTTATGCTTATATTTTGAAGAAAATAAAGACATGCAAAGTCAACATTGTCAGACTGGACATCACTTCCACGATACTGTGGAATGTACCAGTGATTCAACTCGCACATGGAAGAATTCTGTACCACCAAACTTAAGCAGCCTTTTTAAGTGAGCATGGTGCTCCAAGCATTTGTAAAATGGGGGGGGGGGGAGAAGGCCAGAGGAAACAGATAAATGACCACTGTTTGTTGTGACAGTGACACACAAGATGCAAACAACCACACTTGCACAGCAAACAAATGAGATTCTGCCAGGACAAGCTTGGTCACAAGTGGCAGCCACACACCACACACCCAACCCAAGTCTGACCACACACACCCTCGTCTAGCCATAGCACCCTTGGCCAGCGAGTGGCAAGCTGTGTGCATTCCTAGGGAGTTAAAAATAAATTGGTTGCTGAGGCACGGAGATGGCTTTGGGACCTCGTTTTTCATTGGTAAAAATATATAATGCAGCAATAACTGCTAACATGAGAATATAATCTCTGATGGAATTCAAGACCACGAGTTCAAAGTTAAGTGGAAATCCAAAGCACCGCAATGAGATCACAGCAACAGAGAAAATGTTCATGTTGATGATATATTCTGCAAAGACTGCTTTTTTCAACATTTGCGAATGCCACATTTTCAAAGGCTTAACATTCCCAGCATCATCATGTTTGTAATCCTTCGGTGCAATAGCCGTGCTGTACTAAAAAGTTAATTTGAAGTATAAATAAATCCAATTTAGGTTTCAGCACGTAAATTCCGTTGAGACTTTTCATTTTAATTTGCAAGTCGTGGTTGAACCCATAATTTGACTTATTTGCTCTTTAAAAGGTACGAAGAACACACCGGCGGTACTTTTAAGATGCCTGACAATTCTCATGAGTAATAACAGCACAAACTCCATGACCTTAAAAAAATAAGTAATGTTGTAAGCTGTAGACTGCATTCGCTATGTTTAAATAAAAAAAAGTGGAGTAATTAATCAAATTAATTATAGTATTCTTTTAAATACACTGCATAAAACAGCAGCTAAAACAGCTATGCTGCTTAGGAAGTTTTGTGAATGAAAACTCATGGTTACACCTGACCAAAAGTATTTTCTAAAAAACCAAACATACTGTCATGGAAAACTTGTGACACACAGTATGTGTTATAGAACACAAATGTCATCAAATAATGCATGTTTGAAGCAAGCTTTTAAAATATCTTAAGTTCAAGAATAACAATACACGTAAAATACTGTAAGTGTATGGTGGTGTACATAGAAGCTACATCTCAACAGAAACTGTCTACAGAACTATTACAGTGCAAAAGCAAAAAAGAAAGTCAATAGAAAAAAATGTCATCATAAAGTCATGTTTCTATACCACACGACACTCATAATCCGGTCTTTGTGTGGCATACACAGTGTAAAATCACTACAGAATTCAATTCCATCAGGCTGTGTTGTTTGACGGGGTCAGACGCGATTAACTTGCCCTCTTCGTAAGTCACACCTATTTTCCTTGCATTAAAATTATAAATGGGCATGGTTACAAAGTTAGAAATTTTATGTGTCTGACCAAATGGAGTACATGTTCTGTGCACATGTCACATCTTGACTATAAAAAACTAATGCGATCTTGCACAGTACTCTGTATGTGCAGAGATCAGTCGGTACCAAGGGCACACACTAATTTTAATGTTTTCAACAAAATGTTCACTCTTTAGAGCTGATTACTGCTCAGACACAGTTATCCTATAATTTTAAACGGCTGGCAAAGAGCCAGCCATGGGAAATGGAATCCCATGACCTCGAAGACCTTTGATGGACCACTAACCAAGCACAAGGCCATCGCATTGGTATGTAGTTTATTAAAAAGAATTTAGTAACATTTTGCTAATTAAATGAGCGTACTTCCAAAGGCTTTCAGAAAATAAAAGAGTGCTCTATCGAATTAGTAACGATCAAAAGTAACATTTAGTTTAATTAAGGGCTTTATTAGGTTTTGTTGGTTGTTCCACAGTATAGTAGTTATTTTTAGTCCAGCTAAGGAAGGCCAACATGCATAGCATTACAATACTTAATACAGTACAACTCCTCTTATCTGCAGTGATGTGGGGTACAAACATCACGGATCCTACGATCCACGAATTGACTTTGCTTGTCTGTGAAAATACAATTAGGCATAATATGATCAATTGGCCAATAAACTCCACGTATCTGGTCGTGGGGCTTCCCCCTTCACAAACCTGCACTGACCAGGTTAGCGAAGTATAGTTTTGAGATGCCTTCCTCCAGCAGTGGATTGACAAAGTGATGTGTATAATACATTTATGGAAAAAATGACAAGAAAACATTGCCGTGAAATCACTGAAAATATCCCAATCTTAAGCAATGCACATTTCAAGATGACACCCTCCCATTGCCTGGCTCAGCAGAGTCAAGCTCCCATTGCCAGGATAAACATGAGCAATCTTTCCCATTCCACGCACAACGGACCTGGTAAAATAGTCTCCAAGGCAACAGTTACAGTTAAAAAGGAGTGGCTGGAAAGGTCAACCGGTAAATAAGAAAGGAGCATTTGATCACAACTCGGGGCAAGGAACTCATTGCTTCAATGGTCCATGCACAGGGCTCAACGGTTTTTTTTTGTCAGCCATGAGTGTGGCTGGCAATGCCAAGCCAAAATTTGTTTACACAAGTTAAATGTTTGTGTTGTAACCACACCAAAATGGTGTAAATAATTCTTGTATAGAGTACTTCACTGAATTGTATGGATGTCTAAGCCAAATAACATAATTGTTGGATTTTGTTCTGACAAATTTTAGTTCAAAGCAAGAATTCCTTTTTGAATACAAAATATGTAGAATACTCTGTATGTTGATTCGTTTTGATTCACCGGTACTTTCACAATACCAGAGCGTACGCGTTTTTTACAGCTACACCAGATCAATACAAAACTATTTGTACTATTACAAGTCGGTCTTCGTCAGAGACATTTTTTCACGTTAAGGAAAGTTGTTTAAATACCACCTAGCTGTTGGTATGATCAATACGCAAACGTCTAAAGTACGGCTTGACACAATAGTGCATTCTTTCCAAGCTGCGCCAATTTCCACTGGGGGGCCCACAGGCGTTTCCTCAGCCCTTCCTCTCCCACACCCCGAAGCACGCTAGGGAGGGCCTGTCCACTGGACTGTACTGACCCCAAATACTGACCGAGGTAATAAAACGTTATACGTAACTTCAGCGAGAGTTTGGGCACACTGAGAAGTAATGTAGTAGATGCTGCCTGTATTGTGTTCATGGTTGGTTATATGGACACGTGTTTCTCTCGGTGATTTTTTATTTTGTATTATTGTTGGCAGTGTTTCTCCGGTACTGTGTTTAAAATGGCACACAGATGAGCAACTGCGGTAAAACATGTTTTATAGCAACACTGTGTTTCTTGTGATTTATATCCAAGTCGCGATCATTGCTGGTCAGTACTGTATGCAGTGAAATGAAAGACAACCAATAAAGTTTCCAACGAAAGGACAATACATTTTTTCCCAAAGCAAATATTTTAGGCAATGGGTTATTTGGTAAATGTTAATACTGCAGTCATGATACAAGACTACAAAGAATGAACTTTGGTGCTTTCACAAGAATATATTTGCCATAGATTGTACCACGGCTAGGTTACAACAAACGGACAGGAAAGTTACAGCCCACAATAAAGCGGCCAGCCCATTAATGTGATGCAGCAAGGCTGGTGAGTGTAACGCATCAGCTGATTCGCCAGTCCCTTTAAATACCACATTTCTTTCGGTTCTGAAAACCAGATGAACATGGTGTGAGATTACAGCCCCAGGATGCGTTAAGACATGCCACAAGTGGGACGATACCTTCCTCACCTTGGTTCCCACCATAATTAACACAAAATTCCCACGCCCTAATAAGAAAACAAATACCAACTCAGTTAATGTAGCAACACAGAGGCTAAATGTTGAAATAGCTAAACCTCGACGTTCTGCATGTTGTGTGGGTTTTTCACAAGGAATAATGCAGAGTTTTGTCGACGCACAGCAAAGCTTTGCTGCACGGAACAACGATATTAGAGTGCCGTGTGGTAATGTCTTGCACACTATTGGTACAAAGCACATTGCCTTCTGATTTAAAAAAGCAAAATGACTCCTGAACACATGGAGAAGGCACTGTTGGATTTACAGCAGCTCAATGGTTAAAAGAATCATCATATGAAGACAAAACTTTTTTTACTTTAATTAAAACTGCCAGATCCCTTGGCAAATACCATGAAAAATACCATCCACAGTATTATCCTAATCTTTAAATACCCAGAATTGCCTTTATAAGGATTAGGGCTTAAGTGCAAACTCTTTAGCTTCCAGGAAATGCTGTATCACATATACTGTGGAATTCCTTCATTTGACCGAATATTGTCACATATACAGTAGGCATACATCTAAAAAAACAAAAACATTTACTGTATATTTGTACATTCATGTACACTGTACAATTACACTCCAGTTGTGTATCGTAGTGGAGTTGGAACAATGCGTCAATAGCATCAAAACCTTTAGCTTATGATACATGCATCGAATTTTGTGAATTTATGTTTTTCGATGTGTTAAGTATGTTGTATGTTAAGGGTTGATGTCACCCCTGTAGTCACAAGAGGCGCTATTATTCACCACAATGTAAAACGTTCTTGAATCAATCTGTCACCTCTGAAATGACATCGTTCCACCCTCATGTACAGGGAGATGCAAGTCTGCTTATCTACAACGAAAACCGGTGGCCCATATGCACAGTACAGGCAGGACTGTATTTATGGATTAAACTGTTTTATGGTGTTTAACAATTAACGCTGGATTCGTTTCTCGCCACAGGAAATTGTAAGTCTTGGAAACTGGCCCTGACAACAATTCAAGTGAACTTTAAGTGGGTGTATAGAAATAGTAAGATAAACATGTGCATATGTGACAGATACTCAAGGTGTATGCCGTACAAGCACACATTAAGTTAGGAAAACCAGTAAGAGGTTGTGGGACACAATTAATGACCACATGCAACATCCCCAAAGAGGCGTCATTAACACTGCCAGTTCAGTCAGGTATTGTCCCTGTCATGTATATGAACACATATTTGAGGTAGCGTCTGTTATTAAGAACACAGTACAATGCTGTAATTCATATTCAGCACACTTTCTGTATTTTGAGAATGGTGCACTGGAATACACTATGGTACAAAATAATAATTTGTGTCGTTGCGGAGACTAACTAAATAACTAAGCGGGCAATATGCCACCTTCCTACATTCTGTAGCTCCGCATGATAAATACACTTTTTTTTCTTGCACATCCCATCGACCACATGGCCTTTTGGGAGTTATTTTTATCAGCAGCATTGCTTTAAAACAAGAAAACGCTGGAGCAGTTTGAACATTCAGTTTTTATCATCAGCAGTGAGTCTTACTTAAACCAATGCAGATGAACTGCCAACTGTAATAGCATGTACCTTTCTGTTCGACATTGGTCCTAGTTTCAAACAAAACTATAGAACGCATCCATACATGCCACAAAATAATAATATAATCAACGTTATTGATGAGAATATAATTCACATGATGAATTAGCAATTACACCTTCCCACACCGTGGTAGGTCAGCAAGAGAATATTAAAAATCAGTCATCTGCCCATTAAACGTTGCAGCTGGACCGGAGTGACAATCATATAGCTAAGTAGACACAACATTAAGCAACAGGAGACACAACACCTGTATAAATAGACTTCACGTCTCCTAATTAGGGCCAATTCTACTGTCAAATAGACAAGTATGTTTACCCACGAGCAGTGCGTGTGTGTATGTGTGTGACGTTAGGAGCTGTGGTCACTTAGGTGCCTGGGACAATGCACTTACCCTTCTAGGAGTTTTACTTGAATGAGGTAATTGTCCACGACAGGAAACAGGATTCTGAAAGCGAGAGACAAAGTTTAATCTCCATATAATGCAAATGAATATATTGTTTACATTCTCAACTCGGGGAATCATGTTACAGTACAGTATTGGCAAATTCAGAGGGCATTGTCCTAAACTCGCCATGGCTTCTCCATCAACAATTTTGAGTTGGACGTTTCACAATGAACTACAAAAACATTGATTGGGATGCGCATTGTATTTACCACTCTCAAAATCTACTGTACAAGATACGAATACAGGAATGTGCAATACACTGCTGGAATTTGCATATGCCGAATAAAAAAAAACTGATTCCAATCACCTCAGCGCTGATGAAAACACTTAAAGTAGTGCAATTTAAAGTAGTGCAATTTACAACTTTGTCTCATGCTTCCTTTGCAAAAGGGACTGAATGTCCCAAATGGCCTTAGGTCTTGATTATAATGAAAAGGTATACTTTTCACACAAAAAATCGTTCACAAATGGGATTTTTAAAAAATATGTTGGCAATTAAAACAACTCTATTGTATGTATAAAGAAACTTAATCAAGAAGTGTGAATTGTCAAAATTGTCCGGCTTAGCATCGCTTCGGCAGCCTCCTGTACACACTTTCGATTTTGTGATGGATCGCTAATTGATCATTGTACTAAAATAGACACTTGTATCCTACTTAGGCATCCAGTGACAACATTTAAGCGAATACAAACAAGTACAATCACTGGTGCCACTCGCATACGACCCGTGTGCATGCCGCTTCGATGGCACTGTAACTTGAGTGGGGGGAATTACGGTTGGGGTATTTTTTTTGTCGACAGTATTTATGTACACGTACGTTTGAAATCGATCTTAAGTTTCCTTTTTTTAATTCAGATGCTGAGCCCAAGCCGAAGCTTGTCGCCCCAGGGCTCTCGGCGAGTGTGGACACGTGCGGCGCGATCCATGCCCGGCTGTGCCCGGGCAAGACACCCCGGGGGTTCCCGAGCGCCCCCTCGATCTCTCCCTGCATCACTGCATCCCACCCACCCTTCCTTCATCCCTCCGTCTCCCTGGATCACCTCCATCTCTTCCATCTCCCTGTACCTCTTCCATCTTCCGGGAATCTCTTCCATCTCCCTGCATCTCTCCATCTCCCTGCATCTCTTCCATCTCCCGGGCATCTCTCCATCTCCCTGCACCTCTTCCATCTCCCGGGCATCTCTTCCATCTCCCGGGCATCTCTCCATTTCCCGGGCATCTCTTCCATCTCCCTGCATCTCTTCCATCTCCAGGCATCTCTTCCATCTCTCGGGCATCTCTTCCATCTCCCTGCATCTCTTCCATCTCCCTGCATCTCTTCCATCTCCCGGGCATCTCTTCCATCTCCCGGGCATCTCTCCATCTCCCGGGCATCTCTTCCATCTCCCGGGCATCTCTTCCATCTCCCTGCACCTCTTACATCTCCCGGGCATCTCTTCCATCTCCCGGGCATCTCTCCATCTCCCGGGCATCTCTTCCATCTCCCGGGCATCTCTTCCATCTCCCGGGCATCTCTCCATCTCCCGGGCACCTCTTCCTTCTCCCTGCACCTCTTACATCTCTCGGGCATCTCTTCCATCTCCCGGGCATCTCTCCATCTCCCTGCATCTCTTCCATCTCTCGGGCATCTCTTCCATCTCCCGGGCATCTCTCCATCTCCCGGGCACCTCTTCCATCTCCCTGCACCTCTTACATCTCCCGGGCATCTCTTCCATCTCCCGGGCATCTCTTCCATCTCCAGGCACCTCTTCCATCTCCCTGGCATCTCTTCCATCTCCCTGGCATCTCTTCCATCTCCCTGTACCTCTTACATCTCCCGGGCATCTCTCCATCTCCCGGGCATCTCTTCCATCTCCCGGGCATCTCTTCCATCTCCCGGGCATCTCTTCCATCTCCAGGCACCTCTCCATCTCCCGGGCATCTCTTCCATCTCCCGGGCATCTCTTCCATCTCCCGGGCATCTCTTCCATCTCCCGGGCATCTCTTCCATCTCCCGGGCATCTCTTCCATCTCCAGGCATCTCTCCATCTCCCTGCACCTCTTCCATCTCCAGGCATCTCTCCATCTCCCTGCACCTCTTCCATCTCCCGGGCATCTCTTCGATCTCCCTGCACCTTTTCCATCTCCCGGGCATCTCTTCGATCTCCCTGCACCTCTTCCATCTCCCGGGCATCTCTCCATCTCCCGGGCATCTCTCCATCTCCCTGCACCTCTTCCATCTCCCGGGCATCTCTTCCATCTCCCTGCACCTCTTACATCTCCCGGACATCTCTTCCATCTCCAGGCATCTCTCCATCTCCCTGCATCTCTTCCATCTCCCGGGCATCTCTTCCATCTCCCTGCATCTCTTCCAACTCCCTGCACCTCGTTCATCTCCAGGCATCTCTCCATCTCCCTGCACCTCTTCCACCTCCAGGCATCTCCCCATCTCCCTGCACCTCTTCCATCTCCCGGGAATCTCTTCCATCTCCAGATCTCCCTGCACCTCTTCCATCTCTTCCATCTCCCGGGCATCTCTTCCATCTCCCTGCATCTCTTCCATCTCCAGATCTCCCTGCACCTCTTCCATCTCCCGGGCATCTCTTCCATCTCCCGGGCATCTCTTCCATCTCCCGGCATCTCTCCATCTCCCTTAATTTCTCTGCCACTTTCAGACTATTCTTGCACCCCCCCTTCGCCTTTCCATATTCCTGCATCCATCCATCTCCGTGCCTCCATCCACCTCCTCTGTTTAGGTATAAGTAGCGGTACGCACATGACGACGTGGCGAGTTGGTTTTGTGGGTGGCACAGTAATTAGCGCACTGCGCTACAAACCCGGCTACCTTAGTTAAGTTCCAGACCACGGCTAACATCGGTGACGAATGAAATCTGAACCCACGCACCACCACGAACGCCAATGACCCACAGCGTGGCGATGTACAGTCAAACAAACCCACACGACCGACACGGCGTTGCGAGGCATTCATCCAGCAGTGGATTGACGGAGGACTGCACATTGCAATTGCATAGCTGCATACACGTGGCAGCGTGTGCCGCTGTACACAATACAGTATACATGCGTGTACACAAAAGCCAGTATAGATGTGTCTGCCGTGTATAAATACACAACAGTTTACAGCATCCGTGTGTGTGCAGACATATATATAACACGTGTGTGTGCAGAGGTATATAACACGTGTGTGTGTGCAGAGAGATATATATAACACGTGTGTGTGTGTGTGTGCAGAGATATATATAACACGTGTGTGTGTGACGGTATACCCATGAGAGTCGCGGATGCTATACATTTGCCGTTCGTCGGATACACATCGTAATCGCGACATGTTGCCATCTCACATCATCAACACACATCATCAAGTCGAGAGCAAAGCTCGGAACCCCCACTCCCCATCGGCTCGTGGCTGTGGTGGTAGCAGAAAAATCAGCAGCAGCAGCAGCATCATCATCCTCCCGGGAGCGCACAACACTCGCGTCGTCCCTCTCAAGCAGCTGCTGCTGCTGCTACCACACACAAACCACAGACACCCATTGCTACACCAACACGTGTGTGTGTGTGTGCGCTTGCTCTCCTCCTGGCTATGCGCGTCGTGTGTGACACGACCGCTGCTTTGCGTTGCTCAACGCCATCGGCGAGAACAAAAACGGTAAAAGCCTTAATCGTGACGTGTGTCTGTGTAACGGTGGGTAAAACAAAAAAATATAATAGGCGATCATCATTCCCCCACCTGGATCGTCCATCCACGCGGCGCGGCGCTTGGGCTCTCTGTGAGCGGCGGCCGCGGGCGGCGCGGATCGCAGTGCGGAGGGGAGACGACGAGAGGGGTGGGGGTGGGGGGGGAGGCGCGTCGAGGGGGAGGGGAGGAGGAGACCCACCCATCTCTACCCCCGCCCCTACTTCAACCCCCCCCATCCACCTCAAACCCCTCCCCCACCTCAACCCCCCACTTCTACTCCCCCCCACCCACCTCAACCCACCTCAAACCCCCACCCACCTCAACCCCCCACTTCTACTCCCCCCACCCACTTCAACCCCACATCAACCCCCCATCCACCTCAACCCCCCCCATCCACCTCTACTCCCCCCCACCCACCTCAACCCCCCCACCCACCTCAAACCCCTCCCCACCTACCTCAACCCCCCTCCCCACCTCAACCCCCCCACCCACCTCAACCCCCCCCATCCCCCACAGTCTACCCCGAGCTCACCCCCCCCAAACCTTGCACACGCCACACCATGGACAGTGCTGTAGAGTAATAAACTCTCTTCATCCCGTCTCACTAACCCTGCACACACCCTCATCCCACTAAACATTATCCCCACCCCCTCCTATCTCGAGGAAGGCCACCCCGCACCAAATCTCTATCCCACCCAACCATCACCCACTCTGATGCCAACCCCACCTTATCCACCCGAAGCAACCCATCCATAACCTTAATACCCCTATCCCACCTACTTTCCCACTGGCGTGATGGTACAATGGTTAGCGCACAGTTGAGTTCTAGGCCACGGCTAACAAGCCACGGCTAGCATCAGTGGCGACTGATATCTGAACTGATATCTTACCCAGCCCTGAAAAAAAAAACACCAATGTCCCCTAACCCCCACGCCAATGACCAGCGTGGCGAAAGACGGTCAAACAACTCACACGACCGACATGGCATAGAGAAGCATTCATCCAGTGGTGGACATATCGCTATGCCACTTACATTGCCACTGTGATCCCACCCATTGGGACACCGTAATCTGTTCATTGGACATCTGTGAAAATACTAGACATCTGTGAAAAAGAGCTTCAAAGCTCATTGAATTTCTCCAGGACAAATAAATATTCTGATTCTGTCATACCAAACTATATACCCATATCCCACATAACCTGCCATTGTCATACCACCAAACCAAATCTCATCCCTAGAAACCATATACCATACACCCCTATCCTACATTTTACTACCTTACTTTAACCCTTAGAGACCCACAATACCACACCGCACACCGATATGCCACCATATCTCCGACCCTGATTCGCTCCCCCACCTTACCTAATCCTACAGACCTCACCCTGTTATACCTCTGTCTCACTCTACTTGCTAGCCTTATTCCACCATAATTTCCCCGACCCCTAAGGGCTCCATTACAGCATATTCCTATTGCACTTTAGCTCCTAGTAAGTCATGGTGGGAGGTAAGGTGCAATAGCGTTCTTGTGTGATGGAGATCCATCGTCCCATACCCTCATTTGGCCCAGCTTTACCCCTGTGAGCCTCACTATTCACTACAGTAGGTGTTGTATCTGTCGTGCCTGCAAAGTTTCCTTCATTGTCTATGTCTACGAATAATACACGTTTGCCTCACAAAGGGCAGTTGTGTATCAGCAGGCTGAGGAAATTCCACTCCTAATCCGACCCCACCATACCCTACCCGTCATAACTTATGTAATGTTTACCACACCTCGAAGCATAAGTTGATACAGTTCCGCCACTAAAGTATATGCACTTCTGTGCCACTCTTGCAGCATCAACTTACGCGGTGCACATCTTCTCCACGCAGTAATCTTTCATGGTGTCTTTCCACATTGTTCTGTCTTCTTATTGTACTTCTTCCTGGTACCCATTCTAAAAAATATATTTGCTATTCTGTTCCTTTCTATTTCCATGACCTGACCAAACCTCAGAATTCTCATCATTGTGAAGTATTGGCTGTCCCATGCATTCTCGAAGTTTTATGTTGGGGACTTGACATTTTATTCCCATCACTTTACTCTGATATATGCTATCAAAACTCACTTTTTTACTTGTAATTTCAATCATTGGTAAATTTTTGGTTCCATATAACCAGACAACAAGCACATTGGAGTTACACATTCACATCTTGGTTTTTAAGATTAAATTTAGAATATTTATTGGTCAGATTGCATTCGTCGAAAAAATGCCAATGTGTGTAGCTTTTTTGATGCTGAGACGTTTACTGTTCAAATATATACTTCTTGAAATGCATTATTTGCCCATCCAATTTTAATGTTAACCTCATTTTTTATGGTGTTATCTGTAATTATCTTTCCAAGTTACTGAGCGGAAACCAATTTTTATATATTCTCTTATGATTTGATTTCTTCATTCGTGTCTCATTCCATAAACTTAGTATTTTCCAAATGTTCAGACCCACTGTCTCTGATTTTTCTGCAATATTATTGGTCGTTTCCTAAAGTGTTAATAAATCTTCCTTTGATCATCTCACAGCACAATTTTTTAAAATTATATCCACAGAGTTTTGGGTGCACCAGTCCAACCACCAGTTGTAAAGGAAAGGGTGAAATTATACAGCTCTGTTTGATGCCACTGAATATCAAACCAAGGACAGTCATGTCTGACCCTGCTCACAATATCAACCCAATCGTTGTTTCCAGTATCTGCTTTGATGTAGCACAATGAACCTTCATGACTATCATTCATGGCACTGATTAATATATTTTATATGGCAGAGCTCCGCATGACCTTATGTGGTATTTATCTATGCAATCGAAAATCTTGGCGAAATGTATACATTCTACCACAATATATACCTTTACCCTATTCATTTTTTGTATTTATCCTACTTAGTAATACCCCACCCCACCATATGATACCCTGCATATCTACTGCCACCCTATCCCACCTATTCTTACCCTAGCCTTATTATCATGTCAGCCTGTAACAATTCTCCACACCCTCTCGGGATTCAAATTATTTGAACAATACAAATTTGTGATTCGATTCGTGAATTTATTATTTTATTATTGTGGCCTCTAGCTGCTGTAGAGGTCTCACGAACCCTTTACATTCAACATACATCAATTTAAAAGGAGCATTGATTCTTTCACATGCGATGCATTGCATGGATCACGAGCTTCAACAATTCACAATCAATAGTAATTAATGAATGTATACATCGTTATACCCCTAATAACGACCCGTACCCAATCCTACCCGCATTTTACCATACTTTATTCTTACTCTCACCATACTCATGCATAACTACTCCAATCCACCCTATCCTACATTATCCATACCGATATACTAACATCATGTAACAATCCCAACTGTGTAATACTTAAACATACCCTCTTCCTAATTCACCATACACCACTCTGACATAAACTACACGCAATTTTTTTTATTAATGCCGTACCATACCCTACATCATTGATTCAAAAGTTATTTGCTATTGCGGACCCCAATCAAGACAACTGGTTCCCGTGCTCCTCCGCCCCCTCCACACGCAGGTGACTGAGGTCACAGTGCAGATAGGTCGCATGTCCATCACGCCTCCAGTCAATTGTTTGTGCATTCGTTGTGTTTTGTCTCCGCAAATAGGGCGGTGGTGGGGAGGCGCAATGTTTCCCTGCGCTCATTCTAAATTGCTCCTGCACTATAGCCGTGCAGCAACCCGCCACCCTCGGCGCGAAAATAGGCGCGCCCCACTGGTTTAAGATCGGCTGTCCTATATAATTGTAGTGTATTTATCCTCATTGCATCCTACCTAAATACACCCTCCACATAGCACCCTACATAAACTACCCCCCCCCCGCCAACCACCATTCCTTCCTCCGCCATACCGTGCCCTACCTTATAGAACTCGAAGCAAAACCAACAACCACCAACCCCACCTCCAAACAACCTCACCGCCACCTCGCACACTCCGTCATCACCACCACCACCCAACCCTTTGGGGTGTCGCAACGCAGTGGCACGCACTCACGAACACGTGGGGGGGGGGCCTCGGCTGTATCTGTTTGGAACGCACCAGAGAGAGTCGAGGAGAGTGAGAGAGAGAGGGAACGAGACGAGGGGCGCTCAAGGGGCTCGCGATGTTGGTTTTTTGGTTGTTCCATCATTTTCTGCAGTAATCGCCTCCCACAGACGCACGCGCGTGTAACCTACCCGGTTGAGAATGAGAAACGGGCGCGAATTTTATGGACGAATTTGATTTTTACGCAAGGTATTTCGGCCCTCGTCGTCACGGGAGATACACGGTTCAAATATTTGGTTCAAATATAAGGGCGATCATTTACTGTTGTACATTATCGAGGCACCTATTCGGTAAATGTTGTTGTCCTGGCTCACTGGGGTCGTGTATACCTGGTTTAAAAAAAAACGAACAAGAAATTGCTCCTGTCCTTCACAGTAAGCACAGGACGTATTAAGTATGACGGTACTGTAGCCTCGCACCTTTTGTGACCCTCATCGGAGGATAAGTAGCTCCTAAGAGGTTTCAGAATCTCCTAAAGCCGCACTTATCCCCCCCTCCAACCCCTTCCAGCCAGAGCCGGTTGGTCCTTGAGTCGCTCATTGAACACTTAAATGGCATGGCTAAAGTCGATACAATACAATGACTTTCAGTTGTTACTTAGTTCCCCCAATGAATAAACTGTCTTCAGGCTGGACGTCGATTCATCACTCTCATCATCGGTCATTATCAATCCACTGCTGGATCCCGCGATGTCAATCACTCTAGCTCCTGTCACTTATCATTCAAATAAGATTGACGCTTTTGTATCAATAGAGGCTGACAAGTTATTGCATGGGATGTGTATGATACATTGACACCAGCTTATTAACGTGTGAGAGTCTGCACTTTACATGGGGGGGGGGGGGGGCACAATTTCCGCAAGGAAACCTGAACGTTGACCGCCACGAGGTTACAACAGTTGCTTCAGTGACATATTTTAGTCGTGTCTGCAAGAAGAAAATCATTAGTATGTTGTTTTCACCATTGCTCTAAGGACTGTTATCAAGTTACAGTACTGTTTATAAAACCAGGTGAGGAGCCACCAAGACATGCCTCACAAGAGACACCTGGATGAGCAGCCGGTAGAAACAGTAAAGAATGCCACAAGAACAAATCCTCCAGCACCAAATAAAAATGTTGATCAATCTCAAACATTACCTGTATACAGTGATGATCTATGCCGAGGCAGGAGATGTGGATGGATATTGTGAAAGAATGAAGCAAATGGGTGAGAAAAGGCAAACGCCAGAGGCAAATGACGTAACATTGTCTTGTCAATCCTCCAATCTAAAATGACACACGATGACTGTGACTGTGAAAAATACGCTTTCTCCAAACTCCCCAGTATTCTGTAAAATTATTTGTTACGTTCTTTCTGACACAAAAATGTGGTATCAAAGGCCCCTTTTGTCAGTAACTTGTGTCACGTTGGTGACGTTGGTGGCACAAGTTTCCGTTGTGCGGTGCGGTTTTTTTGGCTATTTGCGGCTCTGACTGTTCGATGACAAGAGGCTTTAGCAGTCTCAGCCGAGCCACAACTTGTGAGTGTCACGGAGCTGCCAATTGTAGAGAGCGCAAGTCGACTGTGCCTGAATTTCTGAGAAATGGCAGATGCGCGGATCCTTAACGCCAACAGCCCCCGATCGCTTGGTTGTTTTTAATGCCCGGCGTTTCGTCGTCGCCGAGTTATTTTCAGGCGTGATTAAAAAAAACCCGCGCCGCTGCTCTTTTTCAATTATTAACGCCACATCGAGCGCCGACCGATAACGCGAGACTCAAATAATGGATGAATTGGTGACCTTGTCCTCATCCTGCAGAAGATCTCTCGTGTCAGCGGAGCTGCTCGTGGGAGTCGCTGCTCTCTGCCGGGTCCCGTGTTGGACCGTGGCACGTTGCTGGGAAATAGTTGGGCGCAAAAATTTGCAACCCATGGCACGCTATTTGTTGCTATGTCTGATTGTTTTTCTTTTTTTTCTTCTCCAGCATATTTCTAAATGTTTGTACGTACCGTGTGTTGAATTTATTTCCCCACCGTACGTAGCCAACCGTGATATTTAATCGGAGATGCGCGGGAAGGACAACAGAGTCGACACAAAAAGCAGTTCTCAAGAAATTCGTTTTCAATGCTGATTATTTAAAAGTGCATAGCCTCCAGTGGCTTGGCAACAATAATCTAACACATTTAAATGCAGCATATTTATATGTTTGGTAATTGAACATGTTTAATCGCTGTTGATGCAATATGTCCTCGATTATCGAAGACAATCTATTAGTTATTTTTCTATGTGCAACAAAGTTATATATTTTTTTATTCTTGGACATTAATTCATGTGCTGTCGATAATTAAGGATAGTATTTAAGTTATTCACTGTTGTCGATTATTGCGGAAATATTACATAAGTTCAATAAATGTGTTAAGATTTTTAAAATAATCTAACGTAGCAACTGATATATTGTCATAGCAATCGACCACACGTACTTGTGGTGAACATGCAAACAAAAAACATGCTCTCATCATATTATGCATTGTCTTTGAAACGTATTGGTCCACACCAATCAGTTTTTTGTTTGCATGTTCACCACAAAGTTATTGTGGCTAATGCAGACAGGTTCCTTGATCAAGGATTCTGTTTGGTCTTTTAACATCTCAGATAGGGTATAATAAAACCTATTGTTATATATTTAGAATACTGTACTGGCAAGAAGAGCCCCATATTACAATAATTCATCCGAATCTTTCAAAACACGGCCTCTCAGCGCCCCCATCTGGCCGTGGTGCCCACGTCTGAGACATCGGCGTTCCCCGCATCCAAACTAAAAAAACCCAGCTCTCTCCACAACGCACGTCCGGGGGCCTCAACAGCACGAAGGGAATCCACCCCCCGCCGACCGCTCACGACGCCCAAGGTGCCGCAACCATCGAGATCATCCACACATGGCCAGCGGCGAGGACCGAGGCGCCACCACGCGAGCGGGGGGGAGCCGCCGCCGCTGTCCGAGCCGGGGACCCCGCAACGCAGCCACGCTGCTCGGGGTCAGAGGCCGTGGCCTGGGCCCCGTGGAGCCCCGTGCCCTCAACATGAAGCTGTTGAGGGAGCTGCTCTGCCAGGTGGTTTGTCCTCGTATGCCGTGCGAGGTCGGTGTGTGTGCGCCCCCCCCCCCCCTTTCTTCCCTCCTCCTGCTCCTCCACCACCACCACTACCACTCCCCGCCCGTATCGGGCAGTGCAGGTCTGATGGGAGGGCTGCGCTGAGCGCCAGCTGAGAGCGTCGGGCTCACAGCGTCCGGTAGAGAAACAAGGCTCTCGTGGGCTCCGGTCTACTGCCTCGTCGTCACGAAGAGCCCCGAGTCGTTGAGTCGCTTGCACGGGCGCCCCCTGCCGGGTATCTCTGGGTTTCCTTCGACGAGTTGATGCTCGTCAGGTCTCAATTGTTATAGTCCCCGGGACCCGCAGAATTGTCGCGTTTTGGGGCCCTCTGGGTTACGACCCCTCGATGCGTTATTTGAAATGGGATACGCGCCAGTGTTGCAATATTAATGCCTTTACCCTGCTGCTGTGGTGTCATTATACGCACGCTGGACTTGCAATCTAGACGACGCCAGTTCGATTCGATCTCCCTGCGTGGCAATTGAGACAACAGGCACATTTCTTGGTTGTCCTGGGTCCACCAAGCAGGCTACACGGGTACCTCCACGGTTATTCGACAGGCAGGTCGCCTGTAGTGGGGTAAATTGTGGGTATCACCTCTCGCAAGACCAAAATACACTCTATAGAGCTGTCTATAGCTTCGAGTAGAGGCCCTTTTGCCAGCAGTGGCGTAAGCCAGTAATTGCAGGGCTTCACCTTTATCATCTACCCTGGGTATGGCCTCCTTGGGTGGTCATGGAACACGGGGTTTTTAATTGGAGGTGACACTTGAAAAAAATATTTCAACATTATGATAGTCCCGTGAGAAAACGAAAGTGGTTCGTGGTTCACGATTGTAAAAAAAACCCACCGAGAATGTGCAGAACCTGTATTGTGAGTGATTTTACCGTACGTATTTAAACAAAACACATTTGAAACATAGTTTTGCTCGAATGCAAGTCCCAAGTGGTCCAGCAACACAAATCTGCGGTGTGCGTGTGCAGCGTTTTGCAGTCCGTTGCAAACGCAGTTGAGGAAACAAAGCACAGAGTACAGTATTAGGAAATGGCACGATAGATATTGACTAAAGGTTAAGGCGGTTAACCATTGTGCTTACAATCAACGTGTTGCTATGTAATAAAGTCCTCATGAAACGGGTATTTGCACCATTTAATATTTAACAGACCAAAGTTCAAACTCTCTCTCTCTGATATATGAGCGACTACAGGAATAATAAATGCACTTAGAAACCCAGCAATTACTCCAGCAATTTTACAAATACAGGAAAGTAACGCTATATCGACCTACCCGAGTGTGATACCTTGCACGGCAGTATGCAAAGTATTATTTTACTAATATAATGGGTCAAGAATGTGTCCCCCGCGCGTGACGTCACTCCACATGAGGCCCACCCCCGCGTGACGTCACTCCACATGCCGCACCCCTCCACAATAACCATTAGCGGGTGACGTCACTCCACATGGGGCAATTCCCCCCCTCATTAATAATCATAAGCTGAACAATTTCTCTATTGAATATTTCAGATTTACTGCAATATACACCCGTCCTTGGACGGGCAAAAAAGCTAGTTTTCTATATAAAGCTTTAATTCTTTATTAAGTTTAATACTGGCCTGGCGATATGCTGTATTTGCTGTTTTTCTTTTTTGGCAGGAATCCACGGTCTTTAAAAAGATGGGCACAATCCACTCCACAACTCCAATTGCGTATGAAGAAGGGAGGATATACACTGAAAATTACAAGCACTGTTATACCAGGTTGTTAGTGCTTTCTTAAGGGTTCTGATACTTATTTTCTTCAATCAATGGAACAGCTTCTTGCGTTTGGAATGAGTACATCAACAAGCTATAGTTATGTACATCATCAGCCATTATCCACTGCTGTACTAAGGTCTCCCCAAGCCATTACCATCATTCTGTTGCAATGCAACAATCCATGACATTTAATGTAAGGGGTTTGCAAATACTTAAGGCTATTTGCATGGTTGGCTACATACGGTGCGAAAGACGTTCAACATATATTTTATAACTGAGAAATGTTTGTTCTTTAGCAACGGAGTTGTGCCTAAGCTGCTGTACCAATTGCCCAAGTGCCCAGCTGCAGAGAAGATGGAAGATGCCCTGCTCTGTGAGAGCCCTGTGGTGGGTAGCAGACCTGTAAAGAGGAATGCAACATGTATTGCCTTCAAACACTATCTAGTAAACAAAACACAAGTATTAGGAGAAATATGTTCATGTTGTTATGCAACATTGATTTATTGCAACATTGATTTTTTTTGTGCTACAAACTAGTCTGAATTTTTTTAAATAAAAAAAATACACACGCTATTTCCACGTATCTACATTTAAGTGTACATCTTTGTTTGCAACCATAATTCTCATTTAGTTCTAATTTTTATAAAACTAATTAATTTAACAGACGTGCTGTACTATGGTATATGTAAAGTGTATAACACTGGCGTGTGCATTTGTGTTGGTTTATTACGTACATGCAGGTAATCTTGCATACGTGTGCCCATTTTTTTTGTTCTCCAGTGCAACGTTCTGCCCAAGGCTTCCGATTACTTTCCGTCTCTCATGGCTCTCAGGGCAGATGGCTGGCTTCTCAGGCTGGATGCCAACACCAGCCAGTTGCTGGAGAAAGTCTACCTTTCTCCTGTCATCAAGTTCAGGTCTGCAACCAGACATGCAGATGAGCAGCATGATAATCAGAGCTGAGTCTTTGTACGATCAAAACTAGTTGCTTTGAAACTGCAATTGTATTTCTTTTTATTAAAAACCTTGCCATTTAGAAATATCATTCTGCAGAACAAAGGCACTCTTTTTAACATACAGTGCACTACTTTTAAGTGCTTTCATACTGTAGTTAACATTTTAATAACGCATGATTATGTTTTATTCATCAGACATTTATCGTGGAGCTCTAATCAAGAGGTGTTTGCTGTTAAATCCATCCAGAACAAGCTCTTGCCTAAACTGGGGCAGAAGGTAAAAACAAAGCGTGGCTTCTGGGTCTTGCTTGGGATGAATAAAAATGCAATGCTCGTCGTTAGTGTTGAGCAAATGTAAAGTTGTTCACGTGCCATGTTGGAGCTATCTAGAGTTACTTTGTAACTGAAACCCCTGGAAATGGTATGCTGATAATGAATTATGTGAATCCATTTTGATAAAGAGCATCAATATATTTTTTTTAAATGCTTATCGTTACGAGTCTGCTTGCTAAGTGTACGAATCACTTGTTTGAAATATTCTGCCTGCAACAGAACAGCCCAATTCAACCCCCTTTGCTGCACATGGCTGTTTTCACCGCGTTCCCTCTCAGCCTGGTGGGCATGTTGGCTGTCGAGCGCAAGGCAGGTGGTATAGCATGTTTATTAATGTTCTAAGTTAGATCATTTTTTATTATTACATTTGATACTCATGACAAAGCCTTCACCGAAAATGTGGTACCACAATATAAAATTCCAGATGTTATTCTTTGCAGATCTTTGAGAACAACATCTCGGATGCCACAGTCTCCCAGGGATTCCTGATAACGATGCACAGTGACGGTCACGTCAAGCTTTTTAACTTGGAAGAGATTGTCAAAAAGGTACTTATTTACTCTATCTAATTCACCACTATGGATTTAACAAACTGATGCAGGGTTGTTGGTAAAATAGTTTGTGATGAAATGTTTTAAACTTTGTTTGAATTTACAATTTTTACTTGCAAATATTATATGAACTTTTGAATTATGATTTTTGCGTAATATTAATTAATAACAAAGTAACTGTGTGCCAGTATTTCGATGCCGCATTTTTACTTGGTGAGTGAATGAAATGTGTATTAATACCAACTTTCCCTCCCCTGCATCAGTACCGTTTGAAAGATCTGTCTCTGGGCCAGGCGTGTGAGTGGAACAAGACTTGTGGTGTGGTTGGAGCCAAGCCCTTCGGCATTCCATGCAACATTGACATTAAAGGTATCCATATAAAAGTTGTAAGCAAAGCACTGGCATACTGCTTTTAAAATAAATACAGTAATAACTTAATTAAAACAATTACAAAAATGTAGTACATTATCGAAATAAATGGTTGCTGTTGTCTTAACAGAAAAGAGATTGCCATGCATTATAAAAAAAAGATATATGATTTTAACACATTGAAACTTTTAAATTTAAAGGATAAAATCAAATTGTTCAATTATTGCTAACCATGTTTAACTGGATGAGAATGAATTGCGTACCTTAATTGCAGCAATATTTTTCTTTCTGTGAAGAATGATATTAACATCTAACAAATGCAATATATTTTGTGCTTGCATGTGATTATTTTTTTACAACTATAACGCCTAAGGCCATAAAGCAGGTGCTTCTCATACCCGTTTTTAAATTAACTCACGTGTGTGGGTCATTGATGGACATTTGCGTGAGTCTGCCTTGCTGATGCCCACCCTGTGAATGCAGCTTGTCCGACCGTGCTGTTTACTGTAAAGTGCCTGGAGAACCAGCTACACATAGGAGGCTTCCCGTGGCACTACATCATCTCACTCAACCAACGCAAACAGAAAGGGAAATTCCGAGTATTTTCGCTGGCAAACGAGAGCCCAGTATGTCCACACATTTCCACGATTTCTCACCATTGCCTTGCATGCAGAGGTCTGTATTTATCATGCATTGTGTATGAATATTAGTTATTTGAAAGCAACTGTAAATCTATTGACCAATCCTAAGCAACACTGCCATTGGAAAAATATGTAACCGTAATTTGGATAGGAAGCAAATTACTTGCGTCTTTGTTGCACTGCATATTTGCAACGGTCGAATACAATTGCACAGCCGTTCATTTCCAAGTGTTTCATTAACAATACACTTTGCAAGTATCACATTACGTTATTTTTAAGTTAAATATTAATGTTTTGTAAAAAAAACATCTTTAAAATCTCATGTCTTACCGATTGCTCTCACACAATAATATTGGCTTGGCAGAAGGCTATTACCGAACACAACGGTGTACTTAATAAACATGAGTGCAGGAGTGTTTTTTACTGTGTGCATTTTCTGGTCTATAAATGTACGTATGGGCCAATAGAGTTGGCCCACTGCAATGAAGGTGACAATTGATGTACTGTATACAAATCCATAACAAAGTGCCACTTAACTCGCAGTGATACTCGGTGGTGGGCCAAGCAAGACCATTGCGAGGGAGAAAGAGGATGCATTGGTCATGATGCCATCTCCACATTAATCTTTGTTGTACTGGCATCAATGCTCGCTGACAGCACTTTGCACCATCGCTTTCACAAGGCATTGTGGGTGTGTGTGTGTGCCCATGATTGCGTGCTACAGTCACTGAACAGTGTCCTGGACATGCAGAGTGTTGCCCTGGAATCAGACTGGATACTCTTTCATCCAGACGACTCCGGGCGAATCCTGCACGTAGGACCCCGGCAGATTGAGTAACAACCGCACAGACACACACACACTTGACGATATAAACACGAATGCCCGCGATGCATTGGATTTCCAAATCAAAGCTGAATTTTTTTTTTCAAATGATTACAGAGCACATTTATAAGAGATCGTTTTTAAATAAATGAAATGAGAATGGGTGGGCTTGTGTACAGTGTGCTGTGCATCAAGACGAATGAGCTGGCGCAGGGTCCGCGTCACCAGATCGAGAAACAGTTCACCATTGACACCAAAGAAGACGATCAGGTACCATTGGATGCACGTGGCGCCAATTCACAAACAAGTCAAAGTGTTTTCCCTGCTCAAACCAGCCTTTGGCTGTGCTCATCTCCTTGAGCTAGTGGTGGGTATTCCACGTGCTTATGGCTAAAACTAGTAAATCCAAAGGATGGGCACGATTGACTTTCCACCAAGTGATTTAAATTTTATGCATCGCACAAGGATGTTGGTTTAAGTCAGCTTGCAATCAGGATTTAACCTCGCAACCTTCCAATAGTCTCTCGGCGAAATGTAATAATGCATTGAAACAAGTCATGTTCTCGTGTGCATAAGTTATGAGACATTCCTAAATTTTTTGCTGTATTTTAATGAATTTTAATGTAATCAAAATTATTTCCCTATCGCTAGCAGGTATGGTAATGTGTTGAGTAACAGGCATTTTATATTTACAGCAGTCTGCGCTGTATTCTATTATATGTTAAAATGTCCAGTTGACTACTGCCTGGAAAAATGTCCTTACAAGTTTAAATTTCATAAATATGCGGTGCAAGGATAAACTATAATAATAGGCCCAGCCATCTCATGCTGCAGTCCTCCTCTGCCGAGTGACCTCTCGTCCTTGAATATATGATTAACAATGGTACCGTTCTGTGCCTGTGCTCCCAGAACGAACCTGAAGTTTTCGTCACGTCGTCGGGTCGAGTTGTCAAGAAACGCTTCCGGCGGTTTGATGACGATCCAGAGAGAGAGGTCACACTGGCTTTGTATCAACACATCGTACACTTCTTCTGAAGGCAAAGCAATGCTGATAGTGCACAGCGTAGTATTTATATTTTAAAAAAATATCGGTAAATTCAAATTCCACAGAGTTGATTTTCCTAACTTTTGTCAAAAATATGTTCGGGACACATTAAGTACTGAGGTTATGCTTTGCATCATAATCTAAGAGGTGAAATTTGCGTGCATTTTTCACTGAAAAATGTTGCCGTTGGAAAGCTGTTTCATGCAGTTTAAATATTTTTTTTTGTCCAAGTAAAAATCCAAAACTACAAATAGTTGATTCACATGATTTGTAGATTATAATAAATTAATCGGTTCGATGGTCGTTTTTTTTGCACAATTACCAATGAGAAACTCTCGTTGCAAACGTTTCAGACAGTCCACGTGGTAGACCACAGGGAGGAGGTGGATCTGCTGGTGGTGACGTGCGTGAGACCCGGCGACGCTGGAAGCATTGTAACCGTCAAGTTCCATGATAACTACAACGGGCGGCTCATCAAAAGTGTGCCACTGAGCGAGCCCTGGGATGTGGTGAGGCCACGTGTTGACACCGTCGGCCTTCTTTGCTACGTACCAACAACATCCTGACTAGTGAATATGGGGGGGGGGGGGGGGCAGCCAATAAAGAAAACACCTGCCTTTGTCCTACAACAAAAAATATTGTTGACCCATCTGCACGTTTTCGAGCGTCATCCCCTTAACGTTTTATTCCTTTCGATCACTGGTTTATTTCCGGAAGGAATAACAAGAGGCCACACATCTTAACTTGGCCCTCTGAACTTTCGAACTAATTTGAGGCTTTTTTGTGTAATATATACGGTTTGAAATATTTGCTTCTCTTCAGTATTATAGTATTGTGGAGCTCGGCAGTGTTGTATTGTATTTGCAACATGTAATAAGAACAATTAACAGACGTTTAAAGTCTCACCATTGACTAACATTCTTAATCTGGCCTTTCACAGACATACGACCAGTCACTTTGCCTACATGCGGACACCATTGTGCAAATCACGCAGAACCACAACCGCTCCTACTCTTGCCATGTCCACAAGATGTTCAACACTGAGGTATTGGAGGAAGAGGAGAGGGAAAGGAAGGAGAGGGAAGGAAGGAAAAGGAAGAAGAGCACAAGAGAAAGAAAGGAACCAAGACCATAAGCACTGCTATGGAACACTTCTGCGGTTTTCTTGTGTGCCCTCTAATTTTTTTTTTAAGGAACCTGCCATTTTCATGAATTAAAGGTCAATGAAATTCAACAATGCGATAAAATTACTATTGTGTTTTTTTTTACTGGTAAAAGCGTAAGATTGGAAAATGCAAACGGATAACAAATTACACCCGCGTTTGGTTCAAATTCTCATCTTGGTGGCATTCGTTGGCAACTATCACAAATAACAGTCAATTGCCAACTTAGTGAATCTTCTTTTCCGGCAGAAAAATAACAAGCCATGGCATTTACTTTTGCATAATAAGTCAAGTGCCAGTAAGGTACCACCTTGATGCGAGTCAGAACCACCATTTATTAACACAGATGGATTGTAAATATGTTGTATTGAGCAGCAATTGTTATGCTCCAAGGTATTTGATATACTGGAAAGTGGCATGAAAATTGCACTGGATTTAAATTGTTTTGTCAAATTAAAACAATAAAAAAATTCAAAGAATAAAGCTGAAAAGTAATTTTGGCATTCCTTTACTCTGTTATAATTAATAAATGCTCCTTTTTTAAAGAGATGCCGATGATGCCAGTTTCATTGTATATTTTAAGTGCCATAACAGTTTGCTTTCTTACATGTTAAATAACCAACCTAGGGAAACCATTTGTGTTCCATTAAAATAAAGCAGGCACGTGACTCTCAGCATTGGCCATGGTACAGTACATTATTTACAATTTTCTGTACAGAACACATTTAATATATACTGTATATTTTTTTAAAATACTAATTTTAAAAGTCAGTATGTTTTGTACATTTATCATTCTTTTGTTAACAACCCAAACCAATACCCAACTCTGCAAACCGCCTAAATCAAATATTATTTATCACAATCACCCACCTTACTTGTAAACACGATAAAATAACAAAACAAAAAAAACAACACCCAGAAAATAATGTTATCACCATCTCGAAAAAACCGAAACGGACAAAAGGCTTCTTGTCCTCCAGCTTGGAATCAAGTTAGATTGGTTTGCACTGCTCTCATCAAATCAACAAAACGAATGTACAAGTTGCAATTCTACAAATTAAACAAGTGTCATTCACAATTGCTCTCATACCCTCAATATTCTTGCATGATTTACATAGTTCATTGCTATCATTTAAAAAAAAGTTGTTCAGCAAATGCAGCGTTTTCCACTTTTGAGATGTTTCATTAGAAATAGCATAAGTAAACACTACTACACATTATTTTTAGATGGTAATTGACCCAGAGAGTGTGACGGTGTCCCAAGTAAGACAGACATTTGTATCAAGTGATGCATAGGTATGTGAAAGCATAATTATTGCTTTGTGGTAGAGTTAGCACGAGGGGAAAGCTAAGACGAGAGGTCTGCGTTCGGGTTCCAACGTCTTCACAATTCCCGTTGGGGACAACAAACGCCCATCGGTGTCCCACACACACACACACACGTGCCCGCAAAGGCTGGAGTCCCCCCCCCACCTCCCCGGGCAGTGCACATTACAGGCAGGTAAAACCGCAGGAGTTCGTTCCCCTTGCGGCTCACTCTGCGTTTGCCACTGGCTTGGCCAATGCTCCTTAAATGAACTCCCACTGCTGGTGCTCGTCCATGTGGTCGCAAGGTGCCATCGTCGGATTTTCCCCTTTGGACGTGAGACACTGCTGCGTCCCCATGTTGAAAAACAGCTTCTCCTGTTGACAAGACGCAAGCGAAGACTTTACAAACTTTTCGGGGCAAATGTTAGCAAGCACCGATCATGGCCATTAGAACATGGGGGTGTGGTTAGCGGCAAACTGAGCCACCGTTGTATCCACAATGTTGAGGTTGATCACTGATCTGGATACTCATTTTAGGCAGGAATAAACTGGGACTGTCTGGCATGCAATTCTTGTGCGTAGCATGGAGAAGCAGCAAATAAGTTGGCATCGCTTTGCAAGCATTTAAATGGTTAAGCTTCGGGGATGCAAATATATCAAATTCCAATTTTCATTACAATTTCAGGGGTACCCCAAACTGCTCATTAAGATCAGCAGAGGGTATATCCGCTCACGTTATTTCAAGGCTCCACTGTATTCAGAAACCCCAGACCCACGCCCTGCTCCTTTAACCCTCTCTACATGAAGAAGGCGAGCGTACCGGGCGTAGCTCCCAGAGCTCGTAGGTGGGAGGCAATGAGCTGCCTCCCTTGTACTTGCAATCCTCCAGATGCATGGCTCCCATGGCCGCGTGCAGGCACATCTCCTTCGCCACGTTGTGTCTCAGCTCCTTCTGTGATGAGTACTCAAAGTACTGCAAGCAGAAATCGCGACATCCCACACGGCAGTTATTGTATTGAAGATGAATCTGTTATGACCATATAGCCCTCCGATGCGTCATTAGGTTGCACTGCGTGTTGTGCAGGAACAGTTTTTGGATAAGCTCCCGGGGCATTGAGCGAAACGTCAAACACCATGCCGAACAACACACGGTACAATCCCAAAACACAGGAGAGCTACACAGCACAACAGCGAACACATACTCAGCAGTATTACTCCAAGTTATTATTTTGTCAAATTTGCATCTTTAAGGCAATTTGTCCTTCAGAAAGGCACAATCCAGATTGTGGAAGATATCTCTCATTCATGCAAGGGTTCGTAAGTTATAGATTGATGAGCAAGTAAGTCTAATCATTATTTTATGTCTTGTAAAAGAAATAAAATAAATAAGAAAAACCAACAAGTCATCATCCACCACCTTGACTTTTACCCCTTTCTAAATTGTCAGTTATAAATAAACAACTGTGGTCAGGATGTACTTTGAGTGCGTTGAAGTATGTCATGTTGCATGAATGTGCCAATAAACCTTCAATTTTAATTAATAAAACGTATGTCTCTATATTTGAAATGTGTTTTTTGCATATTTAGTGGTACATGGACACGTACACAAAATATGGCAATACTGCAATAAAATAAACCTTTCACATACATAAATGTGCTGTGTAATTATGTAGGCACTCACCTGGTTTCCACCCATGCCATGACAGGGATACAAAATCAGAGGCTTTCCAACCTCATTCTGGAAACTACCCGTGTCCAGACAGTTGCCCTTTGCTTTATTCTTAATCTGCAAACAGCAGGAAATGCATTAGTCACTGGGGTATGTGGCTGCCTTGACAGTAGGTGGCGACCCCTTTCTCTTGAGAGGTCAGGAGCCAGAGCCGTGGTGTCCACTCTCCAGACACTATAACGTGCACCTATGCCGTGCCTTGACTTACAAAGACAGAGCCTCAGCGTCAACACACACCAGCGGTGGCCAATAGGTGGATCGTGATCCACGAGTGGATCGGAAAACGACTGTATGGATATCTGGACAAACGTGAACATAAGCACATAAAGCACATAACAATTTTCGTTATGGCTCATGGCACATAAAATTTCTCTTAGAATTCATTCATTTAAAAAAATACAAATCGATGGCATGCGTATTTTCTGTCTATTCTACAGAGGCAATTGTTGGGCATAGCTTTATAGCAAGAAATTCGCAGAGCCCGTTGAGATCCACCCAAAGGGATACTGTGTTTGGTGTAATGGCTATTGCGGTCATCGACCAACGACAGCTAGGACAGCAGAGCACTCATCCACATGCTTAGCTCTGCGTGTGCTTACAGACAAATACGACCTCAGTGTGGGAACAGATGGGATTGAGGGGTTTAAACCACACATAAGCAAAACTCAGAGCTCACTCGGTCACATGCTTGTGCATAATTCAAGCAACATATCACAGACAAATACAGAGAGACTTGCTGAAATATATTGGGAGTGGTGTACAAGCAGAGGCCAAAAACACTTCACCATCGCTAACCCTGAAGAAAGGCCATTTCCAGAAACCTTAGCCCACGACAGTAAAAGGCAGCATTATAAAGACTGTTGATTACAATGGTTGCGAGGCAATTCCAGTCTCAAGTATTTAACTTGCAGTTTTTTTCCACAAAAAGGAGGATAATTTGACCAATTCAACTTTGGTGTCACGTTCAACTGTGTATGCAACATTTACATTGTCACTGGGCAATTACTTTAACAGAAAACCTGATCACTGCTGAATGTGATTATACTGCAAATTAAAAAAAACCTGTTGTCCTTCGGGTGTTTATAATGGATGGGGATTGCAGCCCTTGATTGTTTGTGTGGAATGTGCATAATGCTTTTAATGAATTCCCTAGTATAATTATTATGACATATTCCAGTGCACAAAACCTGCTTGCCATGATACAGTTGGTACCATTTCACAGTCACGGGTTACGAAAAAGCCCAAAATAAATGCCGCGTAACACGCAGAGCATCGAGCGTCAACGATCTGTGTATTTGTCGTGTGAGAATGTGGCGGGAGATCTTTTTGAAGCTGCGTCGTCAGTGGGAACTCACCGCCCCAAATATATTTGGATGGAGGTCGGGCACGAACATCTCCGGATAGACGTTGGTGAGGTACCAGGTGAAGTTCTTGCATTGCAGCTTGTCTCGAAGCCTCTTTCTCCACGTTACATCGCCGTAGGCTTTCTACCACAAACGCATAGATCACAGAGGAGGCCCCAAAATGAATATGGCAACACCCAATCATTCCCAATCGCAGTTTTTTTCTTTGTTGTTTTTTTACCTTCCTCCAAAACGTAATGGAATTTTCTTCCCCCTAACTTAGGTTTCATGTGGAAAAGGAGAGAAACCTGGTGAAATAATTAATGACAATGATCTGTCGCTGCAGTCCAATTACATTACAATGTTAATGTATACATTAAACGCTACGGTATGACAATGCTTGTCTATTTCATGCCATTTATAGTGGACAATGACGTGAAAATATTACATTGGTTAATACACGATATACTTTGGTACTGAAATGCAAAGCAGATACTATGTCTGTCTCTTGGCACCATTTAGCTACCAAGTTTTCTTTTCGCACTGCAAAGAATTTGCTCACACATTCATTTAGGTGGATTAAGGTTTAGGATTGGCATCAACAAGCAAAATGTGTGCCTGGACTTCATCTTGGACTTGTCCAACACTCTGTTCATGGTCGTCGGTAAAGTGGGCAGGATTGTTGACATAACCAGAGGATAAAAAAGGAGTGTATGGCGTTAAAGAAGGCAGCTGGAAATCGATGGGGGTGGGGGGGCAAGGAGTGATTACGGAACCTGTTCAAACAACATGGGATCACCAACAGTCACGGCAGCCACGGGGACCATCAACTGGTTAGCTACACGGCGCCGCCACGTCACCATTTTGCGACATGAATCCGGGAGGACGGACTTCAGGGATCAATTCACACCATTGACCCAGAGCCACACAGGCAAAGATCCCCCATATAGCCTGAACAGACTGTTGGAGCAAGTGCTGTTAGCGAGCACCTATGAAGGGCCGGCACGGCACACGAGGGGGTGGGTGGCCAACACCACGCCTGGCCGCCTTTGTCTCCCGAGTGGTGATATTTAAACACTGCACCAGGTACTCATTTGAGGCTGAGTCGACCCAGAGCCTCACGCTCACACGCACAAACTTGTGCAAGCTCTAAGACACACAGACAAAAGACAGGCACACACAAAATCACATATGCAACTACACCACACACTTGCAAAACATTTCTGCTTTAAGTATAAATATCATGGAATGCTCTTTAATGCAAATTTATATTTTTTGTACCGAGCGCCGCAACTAGATATTTTGGTCCCCGGGGCAAGGTGACACCCTTGCACCCACCACCCCCACCATCGCCTCCCATGACAGTTGATGGTAGGGGAGGGTTCCATCAAACGCCTGAGCCACCAGCCACTGCTCGATTGTTCTTTTCTCAAAATTCAGCTGCCCAATCATACAGTGCCGATCTCTGGAGGGGTTGACCTGCAGTGGCTGCCTCACCCACAACCACCCTTGCAATGGCACTGCCTCTACTCGTAATCTCATCCTCACCCACCGTCTGCGTACCTCCACGCCAACTAACCCAAAGCTTAGGTCCACTAAACAAGAGACAAAGTAATACCAATCTGTGCAGCGTTAAAGGCAGCATGTTCTCCAATACTATATCGCATATAATATACTGCAGTTGCTTTTACACAATTATTACATTCACCTGTAATTCATCATCACCGATGCTGGATCAAAGCCTCCTCATTTTGGATGACGGTCTGCATGTGCCATCAGCATGCCATGCAATCCCGTGATGCCACACTCCATTTCACTCCTGCACAGGAGATTATCCGATCGCTCCCATTTCCATGGTATTTGTCCTCTTCCATGTGTTTTCTCTTTTGACTGTTTATCAACCATCTCTAATGATGTGTCTGCCCAAGCTATACGTATTTTCCTTATTATTCCCTATGAGGTCTCTAATTTTGTGTTTGTTCCCCAACCCTCTTTTCTGCCTCTCAGTATAATTCCAACTGGATGCGTTTTTCATAAAGGAGTCGAGAAAACAAACAGAGGAGCACAAATGGGGAGATGTACAATTAAATACAATTTAATCTCACAGACGAACGCCAGATTGTCAAAGGTGTCAGTGTCCACAGCAAACTCAATGCAGTAATGATTGCAGGCCGTGCCATGCAAGCTATCTCGTCAACATTGCCAAAGCAAGGACAAAGCTGGTTATAGTAAAAAAAAAGACAAGACAGCTAATATTAAAATCTAGTTGTGGAGAAGCAAAAAGAGTACATTGATGTAATCGCTATAAATAACTGGATTTGTATTGGATGGTGTACTAAAATGAGGCAAGGTAAATTACAACGCAGAGTTTTATGAAACCGTAAAAAGCTTTGAGGCTGTAAGGAGAGATGTTGAAAGGGATGAAAATGCCAAACAAAATACACAATGCACATAACACTGTAAAACTCATTCGGAGAGAATGAGAATTGAATTCAGGGGACACAAAAGCAAAAGGAAGGATAAAAGCAGAAAAAAAATAGATCGACGATTGGTAATTGGTGGCCCCGAAGAGAGCAAGATGGCGCTATAATGTACGAATGGGAATGCTCCTGGACCAGATGGAACTGTGACCATTACAAAAGAAGCAGGAACAGCTGGTCAAACAAATCCACAGTTACCTGTGACTAAACAGACATGAAAATACCTCAATTATGAAATAATACCTTATTCTTGTAGAGTATTCAAAAGGGGGACAAAACTAATTTTAAGACATATTGAACCCTTTGATTTGGTGAAAACGAATGCAGTCATCCAAGCACTTGCAAAACGAGGCCGTCATGAAGATACCCTGACATTTTGAAGGCGAGGAAGAGATATGGCAATTGTTCTGATTTTCAGTTTCCAGGGGTAAAGGTCATGAACAGTTAGGAGCTAAAGGTGAACTGCCGCATTTATGAGACGTTACCCAGGTGACAATGCAAATAGGTTTCCGTAGCCATCATATTTTCCAGCTTCAGGCATCACAACCAGCCCCACCGAGTCTGATGCCATCTCACCTATGACTCCTAGCCACCCCGACTCAGTGCACCATTATCCAAAGAAATAGTTACCAAAATCCAGGTAACACTGTATGCAACGTAGCCTTTGTTCATTGGGTAAACTTGATCAATTCAAAAGTGACTGGAAAGTGGGGGCCGAAGCCTAACGAGGCTTCAGGTCCTTCAGTGAAAGAGCTTTTTTTGTGTAAAAAAAGTGTAGACTTGAAAAAAGATTCACGCTGTCTGTAGGACAAGCTGGCACAGGCCTATTGAGTGTAAATACTAGTAGACAAATAGCCTCACGAGACTACTACCACCTCCACATTCTGCTGGTCGGCAGTCGGGCCTCACGTTTTTGACGATCTCAGCGGCCTGGCTGTTGCGGCGGTAGAAGATATCCTTGTAGTCGTCCATCCACACCTCGGCGAGGCGCACGAGGTTGCGCGTGATGACCGAGACGCCCTGCGGGAAGGTGTGAGGGCTCTTGGTGCGGAACACGTGCCCCACGACGGAGCACGGGATGATCTCCAGCTGCCCACCACACTGCCACACCTGCACCGATACGCACACATGGACACGCATGCGCGCACACGTCTCCCGACAGTCAAAACGCATTGCCATGGTTTATGTGGTTAATACAAATTTACAGGCCATTGTCCATTCTCTGCTGGATGAAGGCCTCTTCACGCCATGTTGATTATATATGATTGTTTGACCATACTTCACCATGCCAGTCAATGCATATTGGTGAAGTGGAGGATCTGCTCAAATAATGGAATTCAACTCCGATTGCCGAGGTCATAGCGGAACGCGCTCACCATTTCAAGACCACTCCACGCCACGCGTACCGTGAGTGAGCACTTATTATAGATTCACACAACGCACAAAGGGGTGGTGGGGCAAACACGATGCCTGGCAGCCTTTGTCTGACCACACTACCTCGGAGAGATTTGGGTCATGTGCTGAAAACAGTCGCCTATTGTGTTGTGCATAGATAGGCATTAAGACTTGGTCCACCAAGGTCATAGAGCACAGTGCGCTCGTGACACTGATGCTGCTCATAGTTTTTGTTTAATCTGTTTGTGTGATTTCATTGCATGTTTTCATTATTGTGTTCCGTTTCTGATCAAATGAGCGATGTCTGCTTCAACGCACCCGGAAAGACATTTCTATGTTTTCTCCACCCCAAATCTCCATTTGGTCATCGTACGTGCCCAGATATTCAAAGTATTTCTTGGAGATGGAGAATAAGCCCCCGGCAAAGGTTGGAGACCTGGAAACAGAGGGAACAGCTGTTGAAAGGCAATGTTTAATGAAAAAAGAAAAGCAGAAGTTACATCAAAAATAATGGATCCATTCTTAAATTAGCAATGTCTATTAATTGCAAACCGATCTTGCATTTGCACTGCCATTAGCAATTACGGACAAAAAAAACCCAAAGATGACACCTATTAATTTGTTCGAAAATAACATCTCGTTTTTATTTCACACTCAGGATCACAAGTGGCAGATGTTGAGGGTCGATTCTCCTTGCGCATGCAAGGGCCACATCGGCATGATTGTGGGGAGCGATGCGCTGGCGGTGGGGGAGTATTTGTGTGGGGGCTCGTACCGTATCGGGTATGTCTGGTCCTTCCTGAGGGTGCGCTCGCGGCTGGGTATCGGCTCCCAGCCAAAGGTGAGGCCCCAGTCAAAGTTCCCGCGGTTGTGGGCGGGCGAGTACGCCGAGGGCTTGTTCACCTCGAACGTGTTCATGTCGATGGTGGAGATGTCCGGGCTCACGACGCTCGTCTCGTTCTGACGAATCCGCGCCAGCAGCGGCTCCAGCCACCCATTGAAGCACTCGCCTGACGGGTGCGAGGGGAGGCGACACCTGAGCGAGCGCCGGCATCAACGAAGTCGCCCCGTCGCCCCGCCGCCAGCACCGTGGGTCGTGCGCCAGCATTATTTCGTCATGCCCGTTTTATTTCCCCTTTTGAACGTGTAAAACGAACCCCCAAAGATGTTTTTATATACAGTTAAATATAGTTGTATAGAACCGAATTAGTACCAGTTGCTCGATGTTTGTGTATATATATAAATCTGTGTCGTCTTGCTCAAGCGAACACAGGGAGGTGCCCATTTCTGTGGGTGCCCTGATGCGGTAGTGGCAATTCCTCTTTCCTCTGGTGGGGTCAATCAGTTCATACCACAAATACGGTCAACTTCTCAGACCGTGTTACTCATTTTATAGACCGTGTAATAATGAGCAAACCCTGATCCCAAAATTTTAACTCGCAACATTTAAATTGCCAGTTGAGCACTCTACCCAGCTGGATCCAGAAATGCTATAAAACGTTAATGTATAGGACAGCAGAGAGCACAACTTGGTTGTATCACATATTCAGCTGGTCATTCTTGGTAATAAATCACACATGTGACATCAGTGGGTGTTACACGTACAAACCGCAGTACAGGGACGTCGTGCCTACAGCACCACAAGTCAGGTGTGCCCATGGGGGAACAGGTCTCTCTTCGGGGAGTAGCTCACTAGCCTGACAGTTGTGGTTGTCCCGAAATGCTGCGGCTATTAGTCATGTCGTCAATCGGGGTGCATCGTCCCAGCGTGTGAACGGCGTGGCGAGTGCTGGCATAGCGCAAGTCCGAGGCGAGCGGGTGGCCGCGCGTGTCCGCTCTGGCAGTGCTCACAGTGCGCGTCGAGGAAGGTGAGGACTTCCCCCTGCGCCACGCTGGCACCGAGCAACCGTGCCGTGATTAACCCCTTCCTCTCCTGCTGCCGCACCACCTTCACTATCCCAAACTGCTTCACGTACTCATCCAGAGGACCCTTGAGGTAGTCTGTTCAAAAGAAAAGCAGTAAAGGAATCAACACTGGACGAGAACACATACATTACTGCCACAACTCTAAGATATAGATGAGAGTTTTTTCGTATTATTGAATAATATTTTTTGTCACGGGAATTGATTAATTATATATTGCGCATGCAATACGAAACAAAATCGAAGCAGGTTATGCAGGCCTGTATGCAAATACACGTGTCTGTGTACACATACACAAAGACCTTCCCAATGAACAAGTGAGAGCAAATAGATTGTCAGTACTCTGCTGCATCTCGAGCCAGGCGAGTTAATGGTACAAACGTGGGCGTAACTGATCTGTGCTGACCACAAAAGAGCGCTAAATAAATCACAATCAAAGCAACTCAAAATGGCAGTAAAACCAATGAAAAGTCAGAGGATCTGTTGTTCCTGTGTGTGTCGTACAGACACATGCTCTGACCAGTGCCCTTCTCTCATCCTATTCACCACCATTGCAGTTTGTAATATCGGTTCCGCAGCACAATACGCTGCTTTGATGAGGACCTCATTCACACAGCACCACACTGGCTCGCCTCCCACCGGGGGAGCCAAAAGTCCATCGTCGGTCAATTCAAGTGGCTCAACGAGATGGTGACCACACTTTCCATGTTGACACGGGCAATCCAATCTCATTATAATCAGAAACCCTATGCTCAAAACCCCTGTCATTTCATACCACGCATAAACACAACTGCGACCGGAACCCGAGGCGAAATTTAAATTCGACAAAAGTGGGGAAATATAATACCACCGAATCCTGTAAACAGTCGTGCATGTGGCGTGCAAATAGAAATGGGGCCACGTTTTTATCTCACCGTGGTGTTCTTTAGAGGGGGCAGCTCTGGTCAGAGCATGCTTTACTTCACCGTTCCTATACTGAGTTTTAGGCATAGGTACTCGGCTTGTAAAGAGGCATAGACTTATTGATTCTTGTGCCCAGAATAAGTGTATAGAGTTGCTGGAATTAAAAAAAATCGATGACTTTTAAATCGTGTAAATTAGACACCAATGTCATATTTAGGCAGATGCAGAAACTAAGACTGCGAGGACAAGATACATTATGGTGACCGCAAAAGAGACAGTAAACGCAGGACAAAAACAACCGATTTAGATTTTGCATTACCCCCCTGACGTAGTACGTGCCAAACACAAAATACCTAATGAGGAGCACACAACACTGCTAAAAGTGTTTAATGAAGCAGATAGCACCTGTTCAGTGCCACTTTAACGTAACCATTTAGCGTAATACAATCTATGGAACAATCATTAAAATTCAGGTGTGCAATGCGTATCTTCCACCGAAGGACAATACGCGAGTCTAGGGCCCTGGCTTGCTTTTGCCTTAACTTCTCCCACCTCATCTCACTGTATTCCTTGTCCCCATGCCCTCCACTCCAATGACTAGAGCCTTTCACAGGCACCCTTAGCCAATCGTCACCCAATGACAGGTCAACTCCATAAAAGGTTTTTGGGTTTGATCACGTTATTTTTTAACGTGTTGCAACCCTCCTCCACCCGACACGGCCAATCAGTAAAAAAAAGTGTCACGTAAACAAAAGACAAATAGTTCACTACTTTAGCCCTCCAGTGTGTTGAAGAGTGAATCCACAACATTTACAATTTACGTGACATTTTTTACTGATTTACCGTGTCGGGTGGTGGAGGGTTGCAACACATTTATAAATAACGCGACCTAACCCAAAAACCTTTATTATGAATAATAATGGTCACAAAAGCCTACGTGTTAAACAGAGATCAACTCTGTCTCCTCCGCGTTCCCTCGACTTCGACTTGGGGCTCCCGAGGAAGCGAGATGTTACCTCCCTCGCCTGGTATGCAGCAAGTTGTGGGTTCAATCCCAACCCTGACACTTTTATATGTGGAGTGGATTTTGCTCCAGGTCATCCGGTTTTCCCCCCACATTTAGAAACATGCGTTTAGAGTATTTGGCTGCTATAAATTTCCACATTATAAGCCACTTCATTGAGCTATCATTTGTGACCAGGTCGCTTCTGAAAAAGAGCTATAAAGCTCAGTGGGCCTAACCTGGTAAAATGAAATAATTGCACTTTTTTTGTTTAGACTTGTTCAAATCCAGGCTTAACACTTTGAGTGGCAGGTTTGTGCCAGAAAGGTGCCACGCATTTAAGCAAACACAAAACCGACTTGACTTCCGTCTATTCTTCCACTTATGAATAATATTTTAATCGATTCCTACGACTAATTTGGCAGCTACTTACAGTGGTATCGCTTTTGATAAGAGTTCTGTTTCTCCCACACACACCTTCCTGTAAACATTCCTTGCATTATAAAAAAAAAATCTCCTCTAATAACATCCCTCTTACATGTTGTATTTAGAAGATTTATACTGTACATGCACATGTTATTTTTCAAAGTGGCCCAGAGCTAGCAGTACAGCAATTTATTATAGAATAGATTTGTTATCCCTTCGCATATAGTTTCCTCCTACACGAATATAAACACTCAGCCAATGCAGATGAGCTTTAAAAAAATACTCAGTTGGCCTTTCCTTGGTAAAAAAATACAGGAATTTTTATTATAGCTCTTGCTATGATATTATTCAAATGATACATTGCCTTCGTAGGGACATTGCCGCTTCTGGCACAACAAATCGGAACCCTGCCTCGCCGCTCCCAACAAGCGCGCGACTCTTAGTGGCCCCCGCAGGAGCCGAGGGGACGGCCGTGGCCCTGTCGCACCGTCAACGCTGGCGTCGTCCACCAGGATGATCTCCTTGAGCAATACGGAGGGCGACGTGTACATGACGCTGTGCACGGTGCGCAGCAACGTCGACCACGCCTCATTGTGGAACACGATGATGACGCTTGTGCTCGGCATCGAGGGGCAGCGCTTGAACTTCTGCTCGATGCACCTGGAGAGGACGGCACTCCGTCAGAGCGCGCGCATGGCCATCCTCCGCCTCTGCCACAAAGGCATGGCCTCTCACGAGGAGTGTAATTCTCATTTTGCCTAGTGAGATTAGTCTTTAGTGTTCACCTATGTATGTATGTATGTTGAGCTTCTTTCGCATTGTGCGTAGCCAACCATGGTACTTAGAGTTGCGGGGGAAGGACAACAAATTAAACACAAAAAATAAGTTCTCAAAAAATTAGTTTTCAATCCAGATTTAGAAGTGCATAGCCCCAGTGCCTTCCTCATATCGGAAGGAAAAGCGTTCCATGCGGCTGCAGAAGGGCATCTGAAAGCACGTAATGCAGTGACTGTCTTTGTGCGATAGCTTTCCAAAAGCCGCTGCGAGGATGACCAAGGAGTCAAACTGCATCATTTAGCAGGTAAACACAACAAATATAAACGACGGTGAAGATTATGTACATTGGAAGTTGGTAATTTGACCAATGGCGCATTTTGCGATTCATTATTATTGGTGAATTAAGTTTGTTCCGTTTATCCACTTATTTCAACCAAATTATAATATATACTAATTATAGATATTGTTAGTTAATTGCCCAACTCATACTCAACTCAATTCACAATATGCCCTCTGTACAAACATGAATTTATATAATATTGACAAGGAACCACAGACTCTCTCGCACCAAGGTGCTCGCTGCATGCGATCGGCCTTTACTCAACGTGTTCCCAAGGCATCGTCGAGCAGAGCTACACGCGCATTGACTAGGAAGCCACGCCGACTGTGCTTACTCGGGAGGTCGCGTGTCGGGGCCCAAGTCACGATGCAGAGACACCTTGTCGCTGGCATACACGTTAAAGCAGTGCTTCTCCATGCCCTTCTCCTTGATCGCCTTCTCCTCGGGGCTCAGATCATCGGTCTTGTAGGCCCTGCCCGAGGCACCGGGGGCGTTGGCGTCCAAAGACGGCCGCTCCTGGAAGGGCTTCAGCTCTGCGGCAGAGTAGAAGCCACTGAGGCACGCCTGCTCGGCGGAGTCCGGCTCCGCGCGGACGGGGGCCTTGATCTGCAGGTGCGGGATGGCGTCTCGGATGTTGTTGACGGCGCCCTTGACAATGCCCAACACCTTGTCTCCCACCAAGTCCTCGATGACCCAGGGCTTGTCACTGCGGGGGAGGCGGCTGACGGCCTCGTGCTGCAAGAGCAGCAGCATCATGACGAGCAGCAGGGCCACCGCTCCTGTGATGATCACCGCCTTCGAGCGCCTTCGCCCAAACAGCCTCATTCTCACTGCCCGAGCGTCGGTTTCAGCTGCAGCGCGTGCACGCGCACGCACACAGATGTACACGCGGGCACACACACGTTTATCCACAATTCAGTGTGAAATAACCAATAAAATATTATAAGTTTGTGGCAAAAACCGTTGATGCAGAGGGAACAAAATCTCACCGAATTGTTGCACCCTACGTGGTGCGTGTGTAATAATCCTTCATGGAGAGTCTTCCCTAAAAGTGTTTAATCAGTCAAGCGTTAGGACACGTTACTTTTTTCCAGTGGTTGCTGGGTGACATGGCAGCCAGCTGAAGCTAGCACAGAAGCTCACGAATGCTGTGGATTAAGCCCAAAAGCGAAATCCAGCACAGTCCTGGAACAGCACTGGAACTAATTTAACCCAAAATAAATATTTTATTTGCATGCTCCATACTGCATTATTTTCACCACTAAGTTATCATACATACTACTTAGTATTTTACTCAATTTTCAACTCGGGTGCGAACCTCTTGGATTTCTCGGCAATTTTCTTTTTTAACCAACTTGTGCTTCGCAGCGACTTACAAATTTCGACGTCTGGGCGGCGTCTCTCTCTCTCTGTAGCATTTTTTACCGAATGTAATTTTTGAAACATCCCACAGAAACGCGACTTTTTCAAGCTGTGACTCATCAAGTACACCCTGAGCATATGTTCTGGCCGTGAAGTCTTGCTCGAGCAAACACTCCAGAAAGGGATACAGACCCTGTTAAAAGTGCTTTAGCCATGTATATTTGCTCTGGCTGTGGTGTCGCACGTTGCCAAGCTACTGCAAAGATTGTTTGCTGTCGTACAGCACAATTTACCTTCACGTGGCACACACAGCGTGCGAATGCTGCGCGCTTCCAGCAGAGCTGAGAACCGACTCCCTTGCCCACGAGCATCACCCAATGTCGTCTTTACGCACGCAAGACGGTTCATGCAAGCATTTGCATTTTTTCTAATGCGGCTATTGCACTTGCAGCACCGTCAGTGCATTTTAATTAGGCCTGAATATAAATATACTCACAAACTCCCCAAAGTTTACCGCGTACAATACGGCACGACTTATGTGTTAACATACAGCACTGTAATTACTGTTTGCGGTTTCCACGTTATCAGACAAAACACAGGAAATCACCATGGTAAATGCTGTACGGAGCCAAAGACCTGGGCTGTGGGCAGTTCCAGAGTAGCCCAGACAATTTTCTTGTACATTTCATAGCTTTTAAATGTGCGCCTTATAAAAGCAAATTATGGAGCCCACTTCAAATATAACCACACTAGAGCGATAACTTAATTTACCCTCTGATATACTATGACGTTTGTGTGTGTGTGTAAATATATCCAGCATGTGTATCTGACAGAAATATATACTGTATATCGGTGTACAGGTGCTGAAGTTTATAAATAACTAACAGGGCAGTTGTATTTACTTTCATTCTTTAAAGCTCCTTTGATGCAGACACATCCGTGCTAATATTTGTGTACATACATATTTTTTTACTCGGAATTCTTTACGCAAATAAATGCATCATTTAATTCACGAAATCCTGACGTTAAATGACAAAAGGAAAACTACAACTTTAGCACAATGCAGAATGGATGCGATCCATCACCAACCATCCCGGCTGAAATTTACTCCAACCACACAAACACACGATGCAAAGCGGTGACTACATCGATCTTTACCTCTTTTTGCTCAGCTGTTGCCTCGGTGTCACCTGTGCGCCCAAGACGATGTCCCTCTCCTCTCGTCCCGATTCTCTTCACAACGAGTGTAAACTCTATCCGTCCCAAATTTCCATGAAACGATCATTCACGCCTCCCGTCCTCGTTCCGAACTCACCTGCCACGCCGCTCACCTGTACAGTGCTGGTCGTGTGTCTTTGGCGGTGGCGTGTTTCCAGCGTGTCACTATCCGGACAGGTGTTTGTTATCCGGCGTGTGTATTCGTAGTGTGTGTGTTTGCGAGAGTTGGTGTGCGCTATTGTGTAATTATTAGTGTGTGTGTGTATCGGTGTGTGTTAGTCAGCGAGTCTGTTTAGTTTAATTGTTGCGCGTTCTTGTAACAACACTGTGTAGGAATGTATGTTTGGCGTCAATGAATGTGCGTTGGGGTGGGGGGTGGTGGTGGTGTGGGTACGCGGGTGTTTGTACAATCCTCCTCGGGTCGCAAACCCCAACTCCAATCGTGACGCGCGTGCAAGCCGAAGCCGATCCGTGCGCGCCACCTGGGCTCCCGTCGACTTGGCCATCATCAGCATCTCGGTGCTACCTAGCCTCGACCCCGACTCTCCCCCCTCCCCCCACACACACACACTTCACCTTGTCTCAGACTCTTAAGCGAGCCGACAAACTACCGCTATATCGTTGCACAAGTACAGCCGTGGAGTGTGGTACTGAAAACACGGTAACTCAACGCCACCGGCTGTGCGGAAGTCTTCTCTTCCTGTTCGATACAAACTCACTCATTTACTCACCCACACTCGCTCACCGAAACCTGCGCGTTCCACACAGCTCCTCACCTGCGCCTCTCAAGCCGTGTTGGTGCAGGTTGACCAACGGGTGCACCGGTCCAGGGAGGGAGGGAGGAGGAGGAGGAGGGCAACCCTTGACTTGCAAGTGCAGCGAGCAGAGGGCAAATAGTGGGCGCCTCACCTGGGCCAGGTGCTAACGTGGCGGGCAGGGGGCGGGGCTCGGGGGAGGGGCGGGGGGGGGGGTCTCTCACCTGGGCGCGGTGGATCCACGTGTTGGGCCGTCAATGGGGCTTTTGTCTCATGCCGCCAGCGTTGCGTGAACACTGCGCCTTTAAACGCATCACAGCCGGTTATACCTGCCCGATTTGTCTTATACGATGCTTGTGTTATACAATTGTCAGCGGCCATCGCTCGCTTTCTCTCGGTTTTAGCGAAGTATTTGGTTCAAGGTTGACGTGGAGGTCGTAATTTGTTTTAGCTGTCAAGCACACGAGGCGTGAAGCAATTAATGAACATTGCAATATTGGGTTTGACCAATCAACCTCTGGGTCATGATATTTTTAGATCCTTTTTTGGTCTTTAGATTTCTCATTATAAGCGTAGACTATACAGTGCCAAATGTCACATTTACAACACTTCTCGGCCACTACCATAATTATATTTGCATACAGCCACGAACGACAAACTGGTGGATGCAGAGAATACCAGGAATCTCATGCACTATAAAGAGAGGGAAAGCATGTTGGCAAGTTCGGACGAGTCGACGTTGTGGGGGTGTGTAATGGGTTGGTTAAGTGTGCAGTATGGAAGAGAGCAGGCTACCCACCCAAGCGCTGGATTGGCATCCAGGGGTGACCGGCCAAAGGGAATACCAAAACCCATATTGTTCTGAAGATGCGACTGTAATAGCGGTCCTTGAAAGACATGTTGACTGTGACAAGCGCACATACAGCCAGATACTGTGGCATTAAGAAGGGCGTTGGAGTGTCGACTTAGCAACAACGTGGTAGTCTAGCAACAGAAAGGACGTGATTGGAAAGTGTCACGGCATCAACATAATTGACAAGAATGATATCTTTACTCGCAACATTTTAGGAGGTCGGCCTTTTATTTTTAAAGTGAGACACCAAACATACACACATGTTATATATACAGTATTCACTGACTTAAACAGTACTTCACTTAATTTGTGAATGTGGCTTTTAAGAGCGTCAATGTGGTTTGAAGTGTCGATTGCCTTTCTTACATTTGCAAGAAAATACGCGTGTGTAGGTAGCCTATCGGATATGGAAATTTTGAGTTTCCAAAAGTTGTGTGGTCGTGGGCAGCAGTTTGAAACTCACAGAAACGGAACCTGTGGCTTTCCACGAAAACTGTAGCAACCTTCTCTCATCTTCTTTGGTTCTTTCGGTAAAGTCACGTAGAATGAGAATAAAATAATAAAATAAAACTGACTTTAGTTTTCGTGCAGTCACGAAAGCTTTAAATCGAAATTTAACCTTCTCTCATATTCTTGGTTCTTTCGGTGAAGTCACGTAGAAGGGAAATAATAAAATAATAAAATTACACTCTTTGGTTCTATTCGGTAAAGTCACGTAGGTAAAAAAATAAAACAACAAAAATCACCTACGTGACTTTACCGAATAGAACCAAAGAGTATGGATCCTTGCAGTCACGAAAGCTTCAAATCTAGAATTAATAAAAATTAATCAATAAAATTCTCACGACGTTTCGATTGCAACAAAAGCAATAATCATCAGCAAAAAAAAATGTCTTGCCACAGCACCTGATGATGATGTGCTTGTGTTGCAATCGAAACGTCGTGAGAATTGTATTGTTTTATTTTAATTATTTCCCTTCTACGTGACTTTACCGACAGAACCAAGAATATGAATCTCTGCAGTCACGAAAGCTTTAAAACGAAATGTAACCTTCTCTCAGTTACGCTTTCCCACATTTAGGTGCTGTGTTTGGGTTATTGCACCTTTTTGGTTCATCAACATGTTAGACAGCGCAATAGGTTTTGTCTACTTAACAAGTCGTACCTTGCTTTATCGTGATTTATGCGTTAAATATCACGTGTTGAACTAGTAAAGCTATGTTTAACGTAATATTGCATACATTTTACAATTCTATGTTAATCAGCTCGTCGATGCCCTCCATAAGCCTTTGTTGTCCTGTGAAGATTGGTATCTATATTTCACCATGCGGATCAGGGGTGTATAAGATTATGAAAATATGTACAAATGGAATGAGTGTGCAATGCCATATATAGGAAGTACAGTACATGTATTTTACGAAATGAATGTTACGTTTTCGGTAACTGTTTTCAGAATCAATTACGGGTTTTGAAAGTCAAGAACCGGTAATCATTTCCAGTGGAATTTTGGAAATATGTTGAACTTCTTTCGCACCATGCGTAGCCAACCGCGCTACTCAGAGGTGCGAACTGATTGGCACGTGCGAACATACAATCGGAACGGCGGCCTCGGGCACTGCGTGGTTTGTTTACCCTTCTCAGTTAAAAAGGTAAAGGTGCAAACACTGCAATTGCTTGCTCACTCACACAAGTTCTGGCAGAAACGGGGCTTCCACGAGACAGAGCTCTAGAGGGTATTTGGTGCACTATTCCAGACCGACCAGAAGCTTGGATAAGGTAGGTATACCACCACTTTACCCACTACACGCGACGTGCCAATTGACTGTGGTGTACCCACTTATATTGCCGGGTGGATTGAAGCGGGAGGATTTAAGAATATTGACCAGTTTCAATTGCCGCACCTGGAATTGAAGCAGCGTTCTCTGGATTGCAAGTCTGGTGTGCTTTTTTTTGTACCACCCAGTTAAACAGACAAACGTGTTGTTAGTTGCTATACATTTCTATATGTGCAGAAAACTGGTAACTGGTATTTAACATGTTTTTCTGGTAGTGCAAAAAAATTACGACGTTTAATATCTGTAACTACGACAGTAAATGTTGTTGATTTAAAGCTTTCGTGACTGCGGGGATTCATATTATTGGTTCTTTCGGTAAAGTCACGTAGAAGGGAAACAATAAAATAATAAAAATATAAAACAATAAAATTCTCACGACGTTTCGACTGCAACACAAGAAATCATCATTAGGTGTGAGAACCACAACAAGAAAATTTGAAAAAAGTGTCGGTTTTGGTAACGTTAGCATCACGGAGAGCGATTTGGCAGTTATTCAAATGGACGAGTCCATCTATGTTCGGAAAAGAGGAGGGGGGAGACGAAAATAATGGATGCGGTCTGAAAGCCACCGTAAGCGTGAACAATCAATTAGGACCAGAAATGGTTTATCAAATCCTTCCAATGATTGCTAAGCCAGAATCCATCTTCCCGGTTGAAATTGTCTGTTTGTATATGTGGATAGCCTCATGAACGAATCTCTCATGGTAGCCAGATGGCTTGCAGAGAACCTCTGTCTTGGAGAAATCTGATTTATATGGAAGTCGAAAAAGATGGCAAGCTACCTTTTTTGGATGTCCTAATAAAAAAGAGACCTGATGGTTCAATGAGCCACTCTGTCTACAGGAAAGCGACCCATACGGATGCTTATCTGAAACCGGATTCCCACCACCATCTATCCCAGAAAAATTCCCTCATCAAGACTCTGTACCATAGAGCCCAATGCATATCCGACCAGGAACACATAGCCAGTGAACCCAAGCACATACACCAAGCTCTTAAGGCTAATGGTTACTCCGACTACACAATCCGCAAATCTATCACTCCAACCATGAAGAAGGACCCTCTTGAGGAGCCATTCAAAACCATCACTTTACCCTACATTGCGGGGATCACAAAAAAGATCTCCAAAATCTTGAACAAACACAAGGTCCAGGTCCGATTCAACACATTACATAAAATCCGTGATCTGGTTCCGTCTGTAAAATGTGATGCCGGACATACAGTACCCTGGCGTCTACAAACTAAGTTGCCTCTGTGGTAGGAGTTACATTGGAGAAACCAAACGACATGTCTTGGACCGCATCCGTGAACACAAAGCAGACCTAAAACACGGTAGGACCAATACCTCGGCCGTGGCAGATCACTGTTATAATTCAGTAGGCTCACATGACATTGACTTCTCCAAGACAGAGGTTCTCTGCAAGCCATCTGGCTATCATGAGAGATTCGTTCATAGCAATCATTGGAAGGATTTGATAAACCATTTCCGGTCTTAATTGATTGTTCACGCTTACGGTGGCTTTCAGACCGCATCCATTATTTTCGCCTCCCCCCTCCTCTTTTCCGAACATAGATGGACTCGTCCATTTGAATAACTGCCAAATCGCTCTCCGTGGTGCTAACGTTACCAAAACCGCCACTTTTTTCAAATTTTCTTGCTGTGGTTTTCACACCTGATGATGATTGCTTGTGTTGCAGTCGAAACGTCGTGAGAATTTGATTGTTTTATTATTTTATTGTTTCCCTTCTACGTGACTTTACCGAAAGAACCAATAATATAATAGTAAATGTTGTGTCACTCTTTTATTGAAATAGGCAAAACAAAATAACAAAATATATCAATTACACGATGTAAGTACAGCACAGTATAATATACATTTCTCAATATACTGCAAGTACAAACTTGTAGAGGGAGTAGTCTCTTACACCACATATTATGAATGTGATCATTAGACAACCACAGTTTTTAAAACCGAATTAAGCACTTGTATGTGGTCTAAATTGATATTTATATGAAAAACGCCACAGAATACACAAAACAAACTATAACAGATACATTACAGTTGTAATAAACTAGTGAAGGCTGTATACAATTCTTTAGCCTTACACACAGGATTCTGTGCATAAAAACGTACGAATGAAAGTTATGTTCTTAGAGAAGCTCTCGCTTTATCCAGTATGTCCTTTCGCATCTTCGGATAGTCTGGATGAGCTCCCAGGACCTAAAGATACAAAGAGTGGTTTACTAGAAATAGGGTTTTACAAATGACATTCACACAAAATAAAACCATTTTAAAAACATGAAAATGAAGTGCACGGTGGCATAATCATGTTTTCACAACTTTCAGTCATAGAGCAAAGTTAAGCAGTTTAAAATGACATTTTCACTCACCTTGTGGCAAATATCAATTGCATCCACATACCGCTTTCCTTTGAGGTAGTTAAAAGCAAGCTTGTAACCTGTTAATATAAAATGAAATTCATCTCCATCGTGGTTTTTGAAAGCATATGGCATGTATAAAAGAAATTAAATGTAATGACATCTTCTGTAAATCAACTCACCAATGGTGGGGTTGGATTGACTGGTATATTTCCATGCCAGCTCATAGTTCAAAGCTGCATCTTTGTAGGATTGTTCCTTTTCCATGATGAAGCCCATGTACTCATACGCTTTGCTACAGGACTGAAGGAATAAAAAGAAGTAAATGGCTGAATTAAAATCAATATGTAAAGTAAGTGTGACAGAGCAAGCTTAGATAAGTAATTTTATTCATGAATTTTTTGGAGAGCTTTCCATACTTTGTAATGTATGCCCATTCACTTTTTGCATTTCAAACTTAAACACAACACTATCAACAAAAGAATGCCATCACTGACATTGAGATGGCACCTTTCATCGGTGTGCCTTGACATGCTTATTGAGCGTATAAGGGAATCACAACTTCTGCTGGCCTCGCATAATGGTACCTCTTACATACCTTGTTGTGTTGCAGACAGCGACGCAGGAGCTCTCCAGCTATGTCATATTTGCTGGCCTGGATGTAGATGTCTGCAAGGAGGAGCCAGCTGCGCTCAAACTCCTCCGCTTCCTCAGGATTCCAGGTCATCTTCCCCACACGCTTGAGGTGATTGCGAGCGCGCGGCGTCTGCTTGAGGATCATGAATGCCGTGGCCATGCCCAGCAGTGCAGGTACGTGCTCCTTCTGCGGGCAAAATACAAAGCACCGTTGCAACCTTTTCAGCTACTTTATCAAACAACCGTTAATGAGAACAGTATAAAGAGAGCTAGGGCTTGGGTTATGTAATAGTGTTGGACGTATACATTATAGGACACCAGAGCCAAACAATAGGCATGTAACTCGGCGATTTATATCTGTTACGCTTATGATATGTATATTAAATCACGTGTGTGCGAATTGATCAAAATATTTTAATTATATGCAAATGTTGCTAAAGTTACACGGAGGTTAATGAAGTGGACTGTACAAACTTGAACAAAATTAGAGGAAACAACATAAACCAATACTAAACAGAAAATATGTTTCATCAAATTGCAACCTCATCGTAACAATTCACCAAACTGATGGGACAGTGACTCATCATTAAACACCAAAATTGAACAGGTAAGACATGAAAATGTATATTTCCACAACTGGGACCTGGACATACAAACGATAAACAGATGAACCGTTTACCCAGTATTTGTGTGTTTCCTCTATCCAGCTCACAATGTACCTCTGTGCTTGCTATGTCAGTGAAGGCGTTGAGGGCCTTCTCCACACTGGCCTTCTGCCGCGTGGCCATGAGGCAGTGGTTCTCCAAGATGCGCACTCGCAGTGCATCCTGGGTGCTCCGGGGACGCAGCTCCTGCAGCAGCTTCTCCGCCGTGCGCATCGCCATCTGCTCCGACTCCTGCCGTTCCCGTTGTGATGAACTGTAGTGAACCATCGCGATAATAAATTATAGGAGCGACATTCAACATGATCTGTCATCTTAGATCCATTTCATTTCCTAAAATAGTACAGCGCAGAACACCACTGTTAAGCTGATGTAACTACTTAAACTACTCTATACTATATAAGGCAATGTTAATCATGTTGGTCACAATGTATTTCTAGTTGGAGCTTGGACACCATGTCCAATGTAGTCCTTTAAGAGTGTTTTTTTGTATTTCACAAATTATTTGATCACTCACCTCACATTTCCATCAAGGTTTTCAAACACCTCCCCTCCAACAATATCATTGTCTGGGTTCAGGCAGATCTCAATCATGTTGTAGATGGCTTTCTGCCCCCAGTCACTGTCCTTGCGAGCTTTGTTGAAATGCTTCAGAGCGTCATTGGGTTCTCCAGTGTACCTGCACATACACATTTTGAACAATGTGTTATCCTCTCTATTTTTATGAAACCTGCATTTGAAGTAACACATTTCAGCATTAAAACTACAATTAAGTTTTACGTGGAAACAGGCCTACCAGAGATACAATCCTTTGCAGTAATTGTAACCAGGGTCCAGGGGTCTCTGGCTGCCATTCTTCTCTGCTAGCATCAGAAACCTGGGTGCCTCCCCCAGTGTTCCAGCTCTTCTCAGCAGTTCAATCATTCGTGCCAGAGCACCAAAATTCTCTGTTGTATTCCATATGAACATAAAAAACATGAGACTCTTAACCAAAAGTGCAAAATAAGGCAGACTATGAAATTAAAAGTGACATTTCATGAGTGCACTGCAGCCAACAGAAATCAAACAAACCTGGTTTTCGCTCAATAAGCTGCTGGAAATGGAAGATGGCCTGCTCATAGTCATGTTTCCTGAATAGAAGATCTGCCATCATCTGCAACATTACATTCGTGTTATAGAATATATAATCGGTTAAATTATTTATAATTGCAATATAACTTAATTTATGGTGAGGCAGTGTTTGCCAAACATGTGGGTCATAAGATTGCAAGTGTAACTGTGCTCCAATATACATTATTGGTGCCCTATCCAGGACATCACGATCTATAACAATACTGTGCAGAGATCATAGTAAGAGTGCCTCCCAGGAAAATTAACGGGTTTGTTTTAGGAATAAAAAAAACACTTACCATTGTGGCATCATCATTATCTACATCATTCCTCAAGATAGTGGCACATTGCTGCTGGCAAACATCCAGATTGTCCTGAGCCATGTATATCCGAGCCAATTCCAGTATAACCTGCAACAAAAATATCGGAATTAGTAATACAGTAGTCCCCCTGTTAACACTGACATCTGTTATGATTGCTATGTGTAACCCTAATTGAGTAATTTGCATGTCATTTTCTTTAAAGTTGGCAAATTTGGACCATGCCGCTGGAACAGAATGGTCTACTATTTTAGGATTACATAATGGAATCCAAAACATCAACTGTAAATGCAGACAGCACATGTTTTACAGTTAATACACTCGTGGTATTAACCAGGGTGGCCTGCTGTAGTAGAACCACAACATTCTACAAACGGCGAACGCGTCAACCACTGGGCCATGTAACTGCCCTGATAGAGCACAAGAGCCAAGGAACTTCTGAAGGAGTACGTCATACACAGCTTGGCTGTTTTCCGGCACCCAGGTAAATTTACGACAATGGCAAAACAATGAAAAGTATTGGATCCTGTGAAGACTAACTTTATATAATATGCAAACATGATGAAGTGATTTGTCCCAGGCACCTAAGAGGCAGGCAGTACCTTACTGTCATTCTCACAGTAGACCAGAGCCTCCCGGTAGAATTTAGCAGCCTTGTCATGCTCGCGCTGATCGATGGCTTGTTCAGCAAGTTGGGAACATATTTGAGCCGCTAGCTGCTTCTGCGCTGGCACGAGGTCTGGTTGCTCGACCTGCACACGCTTGAGGATACGTGCCTGCACCTCTCGGGCCTGCATACACAGACAGGTCAATGCACAAATTGAGCAACCACTCTTTACTGAAGCTGCCAACCACTTGCATGCATTTGGTAAATACTAGGATTGCTGCAATATGGCAAAATTACGATATAGCATATAAAATATCAGTGATAATCATCTTGTCTGTTTTGCAAAATATCAATTGTTGATCGACTTTTTTTGTAAATATTTTACTTTCGAGCTAAATATGAGTGAAAAAACAAACTCATTAACTTAAGCTGTTAATAAATAGCTATTATCCACTAAATTAATGCTTTGTAAAATGTTTTCCAGTGTAATTGAATATACGGCGATTATATGACGTAATTTTCACTGGTAATTTAATTATAGTTTTTTTAATATAACTAACAGCATGTGTGTAATAAGCATTCCAGATTGTTGTAATTATAAACAACTTAGACTTGTGTTAGGAAACTGCATTTAAAGGAATCTTTATTCATATTAGAATTACAGCAAAGCACAAAAATAATCAAATAAAAATGTTGCGCTCATTGTGAAATCATGGAGAAATTATATCGGGATAATCGTTATATTGTAATTTTTTACATCCTATTTTATCTTGAAAATATATATCACGGCAACCCAAGGAAATACTATTTATTTGAGCACAGCCTGAATTGTATTCAACCTGTGGGGACTACTATTCTGTGGTTGTGAAGCGGGAGCTGAGTTCTCGAACAAAGCTGTCGGTTTACAGGTCGATCTTCATACCCACCCTCACCTATGGTTAAGAGCTTTGGGTGATGACCGAAAGGATGAGATCGCGGGTACAAGGGGCCGAAATTAGGTTTCTCCACAGGGTTGCCGGGCTCACTTTCCGTGATTGGGTGAGGAGTTTGGTAATCCAATCCGGGAGATCCTCAGAGTCGAGCCGCTGCTCCTCCAGATCGAGAGGAGCTAGTTGAGGTGGTTTGGGCACCTGGTAAGAATGCTCCCCAGTAGACTCCCCCTGGGACTCTACCGGGAATGTCCCACTGGGCGAAGACCCCGGGGCCGGCCCAGGATACGCTGGCGGGACTATGTCGCTTGGCTGGACTGGGAACGCCTAGGAATTCACCAGGAAGAGCTGGAGTCTGTCACCAGGGAAAGGAGGTGTGGACTGCCCTACTCAACATGCTGACGCCACGACCCTCACCAGGAAGCGGATAAAGAAACGAACGGATATAAAAACTAAGCTGCAACTGTATTTTAGGCTACAAGCAATATGGATTTAATAAATGTTATGTTCTTACCTTGGTTAATGCTAGCACAGCATCATCAGTCTTTCCTGTCTTACTGTGGACTTTGGCCAGCTGAACCAGATACTTGGTGTCTTCCATTAATGTCTGTAGGTCATTAACTGAAGCCAAAAGCACAACAGTTATTTAACTAAAAAAACTGACCGATTACGATTTATGCACATTATTTGTTACTGTCACACAATACTAATGTATACATTGACAATATTCGAACTTTAAGGTATTTCCATCATGTCATATTATTCTGCATGAAAGCCAGTATGGTTATGTTAATGTATAATATGGACTGGTGTGAATTTATGTCTGTATATGATACAGGAAGACCATTTACCAGGATGGTGATCCAGTGCCTGCCTCAGAACCTTTTCCGCCTTGTCATACTGACGCAACATGAGCAGCAGTTCGGCCAGGTCATAGCGCAATAAGTTCTGCTGCCCACTCTTCAGTGCTGCCTCGTAGTAGCTGATGGCCTGGACATTCCACGTTCAAATATATTTTTAGTTGAAGCATCAACTTCCATTACATGTAAATGTATTTTAATTTAGAACTTTTGTCATGCAGTTTCCTACTATGGCCTTTGTGGCTTTAAACATTTGTGAGTCAACATAAGCTCATTGTCAAAGATTGCAGTAAGTGGTGAAATACTGATGCACCTTGCCATAGTTGTGAGTGCGAACGAGGGCTTGACCAATTTTACTGGCCAGAACTCCATCACGAGGGTTCTTCTTCATGGCCTGCTCATACACGTCAATCGCCTTCTCTGGCTGGTGATACCACACATGAGATGAAGCATAGTTACAAAAAAATATGAACCATTGACATATTTAATAGTATAGATGCACAGAGCTCTCCACACATACAATTACCTCTTGAATGTTCATGTAGGCATCACCCAAAAGAATGAAAGTATGAGGGCCTGGTAGCTTTTCCACCAGCTCCCTGGCAATGAGACCACACATCATGTTCATCAGCATGTGTAACTTCTCAATGGCTAAACATTGCAACACACGATTGTCCTATAATGTAATTCACCTCTTGATTATGGCTAAAACAGGTCTTGGCATATTAACATGTATGACATGTTTCACATTAGACACTACATCAATGCCTCTTTAGCTAGAGAAAGACTTGAATATGGTGTCTGTTGCCCAAAGGCTGTGCTGAATCAGTCCCTCTGGTAAAAATGGCAGGATAAGGCAATGATTGTGACATTGCACTTGTCCTTCTACTGCCTCAATTAGAAACTGCATCAATCTCATGCAGTTTAAGCTTGTAGCTGAGAGTTTTAGTGCAAAATATGCGCAAACATTGTTATGCCAACTTGAAATCCATAGCATGCTGGGATTCTCGTTATGTTTTGAAATGTAATTTTCTAAATCGCATTTTGATACAACAAAATCAACGTTATTGTTTGTAAACAACAAGCAGGCATCATACCGATAGCAGGCAGCATAGAGATTCTTGTCCTTGCGGTGGTGCAGGTAAACATGGGCCATCTTCTCCTTGGCTTGTATGTAGTATGGCTGCTCTGGTGAGATGCCGCGTAGAACGCTGAGCGTGCTTTCGACGTCACCACGGCCGAGCGCCAGCTCCGCATTGGAGATGACCACGCGCACCTCCTCCGGTGTCCCAGAAAACTCGTTAATGGCATCCTGCATCACCTTTGCAGCTTCATGCTGAACAAAGTGCACAACACGGTAGGTAAAAAAAGAGTGAGCGATAGATTCATCAATTCAACACCATAGCGCACTTTGATGTGTAGTAATATTCAATCATAGTCACTTTTAACACAGTCGAAATAATCTGCAGGAATAGGTCAATATTTTCTATTTTTTCCAGGATAAACATATAATCCAGAATTGGGCCAACACTAACTGCATAGCACATTAAAGTTCTTTATAACAGCTAATTACAAACTTGAGTCACGCAGTGGCCAACCACTGAAATACCTGATGAGGAATGACAGCTATTTATGATTGTCACACACGGTACCTGTTCACCATTCAGGCGGAGAGCATCTGCGAGCTCGAGAAACACCGATACTCGATCCGTCGTGTTGATGTCTGGGACTTTCCCTTTAGATTTCGTGGCCCCAGATCGCTGCTTCATGCCAGGCAAACTCATGGCCAACTTTAGCGTTCGGAGAGCCTCAGGTACATCGCCCGTCTCCTTCAACACTCTGGCTTTGATCAAGTGGTAAAGAGGATGATCTCGTATCTGCGAAGACCAACATTGTATTAGTTGCCAGTCCAGTACATAACTCTTGGAGAAAATGTAGAGAGCAAAATCATTCTAGCAAAACATTGAAGGATATATAGTTAAAATGAAATTCCAAGCAGACCTCAAAGCTATGGCTGAGGGCCAGCTCCAGGGACTGCGAGCACTGCTTATAGTTTTTCTGTGACAGGTAAATCTGAGCCATAAGCAGGTGAGCATCCGAGTAAGAGGGGCTCTTTTCTAAGCAATGCTGTAGACTTCCTTGTGCTGCATCAATGTCTCCTAAACACAACACAAACGAAACATTACAATCCAATTTCATTTACAAGGTATACTCTGTTCTAAACCAATATCTTGCAAGTATTTAAAGGTAGTGCATTTTATACTGTTCAAGCCCTGATACTCGTGGTCAAAGGACAATTATCTGAATTAAAATGTCTGAACCTGAGCCCCATTAAGCGTAGAGGAATGAATACCTGAGATGTACTTTGTTCGAGCCATTAGGTAGAGTCCCTCCATCACTCCTGGAGCAACCTTTACTATTGTTTCCAATAAGGTAACACATTGCTTCAGAACAGGAGGTAGGGCCTGTCCAGGTGCCCCAGGCTGCAACACAGTAATCCACCACATTATCAATTGATACATATATAAGTAATATGTAATCACAAAATAACTAGCCCTAAGAAAGCCTCACTGATCATCAAGGGAAATTTTCATTTGGGTTGTAATTTTAATACAATAATTTTTTTAATGAATTGAACTATATGTTGCATACATCTAAGGTTTAATAACCACAAAACGATGGAAGGAAGCAGCTGCAAGAATAATTGTATTACCTGTGTAGGGCAGAACGTCAGGTACTCTTTGACAATTTCTAATATAAAGTCAGGATTCAGCTTTTCAAAGTACAGCATTCCTAGTGGAATTCCAGTAAGGGCCACAAAGTGGGTGTCCACAGCATCATCCAGGAGAGAAAGTGTTTCATCAAGGCCCTTTTGCCTTCTCACAGCAAGTACTGCTCGCAGGTAGGAGAGCTCCTGTCAAAAGAGCAATGACTCAAAATTCAAGAAATGATCTCTACTACAAATATATATTCATAATACTCAAGACAAGATCAAAACACTTTTTAAAAGCAGAAGTTGTATTCCATGACATAATATTGCAATGCTTTGATTTGGACTTGATGGAAATGCTTACACCCGATTTTCCAATGCTCTCTTGTATTTCTTTAAGGAGTTCTAGTTGTTGTTCAGCATCATCAAGACGGCCCTCAAAAAGCTGGCACTTGATAATACCTACAAATTAATAAAATAAGCAGTGAGTACTCATGAATGCAAGAAAGACATTTTTTCAAAATTAAAATGCACAGCAAGATGACATACCCATCAGAGCTGTGATACTAGTTTCATCCAGGCTCATCCCATGCCTGTAATGCTTCATTGCCTCCTGAAAATTCCTCTGCATTACAAGCTGGTTTCCAAGCTCTATGGCAATTTCTGCATCATGAGGGGTTATATGAAATGCTCTTTCAACCAGCGCATATGTCTGCTGTAAAACAAGCTTGTTCCGTCCACTCTGAAAAAAAAATCAATATCAATTATTATAATTTGTTACAAGAGAACAAGAGAAAATTGTACATATCCACAAAAAAGAGTAGACCCACCACTCTGCTGAAGACCAGAGCCAAGCGGTGACATAAGCCAGGATTGCTGGGCTCAAATCGATCCAAAGCATTTATCAAGTCACCAATTCTTGCCGCAGCCTACAGTTAGAATGAAAAGAATTAAGGAAATGTTATATACTGTATTTTATTTTACATTACAATGCATTACATTAAATAATGTTGCATTTCACAAAACGTTTTATTAGGTATATGTTAATTACCATATGGTTTTGTGGTTCAAATTCCACTTACCACTGTAGAATCTCCTTCCCTGCAGAGGGCGTGTAGAATCTGCATCTGGAGGGCTTCAAGGGAATGACTGTCTTTCTGCAAAATCCTTTAAATATAGTGAAACGAAAGTGTGAACTGTGCAATAATTACACTAAAGAATGCACAATGATATGTGTAAAACCTTAACTTTTACGATACCTCTGGCCAGTCTCCAGTGTCTGCTCCCAGTCCTGCAGGGCCAGCTGCAACCTCATCTTCTCTACCAGGGCTGGCAGGAAGCTAGGAAAAGCCACTATGGCCTGGTTTATTACCTCCAACGCACCAGAGTAGTTGTGCTTCAATTCAAAGTATTTTGCCTAAAAAAAAACATTGTAGAAAATCAGAGTCAATGATTAATGTTACACGTTAAATACTGGCACGTTAACCGTTTAACATGAGTGTAATGCACAAACCCACCTTTCCCATCAGAGCAAATGCATCTTTGCCTTGCTGCAGTCCTTCATCTATGTATTTTATGGATTTCTTCATAAAAACATCCTTTCCACAAGTCAGGTCAATCCATCCCTTCAGTATTAAGCCCTGTAGCACAATAATGGCTTTTAATACTGTATACTGATGTACAAAGTATCTCAATGTAAAAAAAACAAAGTTGTTAATGTATAAACTTCACGTGGCTCACCTTCTTGGCATCGCTCGATATTTTGATCATTCGATCGATGTATTCTCTGGCTTTTTCATGGCGACCAATGAGCCACAGAAACAACGCACCAAAATAAAGAGATTTCTCTCCGGCAGTCTTGCGGTCCTCTTTTAACTTTGCCTCCAGTTCTTGTACTGCTTCACGGTCTGTCATTAACAGCCACGTGACATGTCATGAAAATGCTCACCATTGAAGTGCACGTCGCAAGATATCTCATTTATGTGTTTGTTCACAATGTAAAAATTACTGTACATTTTGCAGTTCTTACCGACTGTGGAGCTTTTCTTGTGGGCATAAATGAGGGCAATAATGGAGCAAAGCGATACATCCTGTTTGGTTTTGCTTGCTTCAAGTTCCCTAATTGCCTCTGGAATACGTTCTGCAGTGATAATAGACAAGAAAACAATGGTCTATAAAAACAAATGACCACGTCCATATTCTTGCAAATAAATGTAGGAAAATGTATTTGGTTAATATAGTTCAGGATTATAAAATAATACATAATGTAGACCTATCTGTAAAATACTGCATATCTCCACAATTATTTTGGCATTGATCAGTCAGGTATTTCTGGAATGCAGTATATGCTCAATGCAGAAAAGAAACATTGTAACATTTTATGGCGATACAAATTCAGGACAAATTCAACCTCCGGTTTTATAACAACAAAATATATCCTCAAAAGAATATAATGTTTACTTCATACATCTGTCTCTTTAAAACAAATCAATAACCCATTGGCCCACTGGCCTTTTGGGAGTGTATAATTTTAGGAGCAATAATTCAGTTCTTGCCAACCCCGCACTGGTATCTACAACGAATGGTATCTACATCAGCAGAGTCAAGCTTGCTCGAATGAATGCTGGTGAACCACCAGCACATGTAGTAACCCAGCCAGCAAGTCCCGCCACTCATGAATATTCGAAATTAAGTCCACACAGCACCTTCCATGAGCATTCCAAGCGCGCGGAAGAAGGCAAACACTGGGTCCGCTCCGTACTTCTTGATGGCTTCGCCAGCTGCGGTCTGCACATGTCGGGCCAAACGTTCCCGGCAGTAGTGGCTCAGCAGCGACTGTAATGACATGTGGCCCCGGTGGAACCCGTGAGAGCTGCAAGTGCCACCGTTTAGTACTTTGGGTCGCATCTTCCTTTCAGTCAGAGGTGGGGAACCTTTTCCTTCTTGAGGACACGAAATGGGAGTGTAAATATTTGTGTACCGCACAAATACGTGGGCCACATATTTCCACTCACATCTCAATCCTAAAGCTAGAAAGTGTTGCTACATCAAAATTATTATCCTCTAGTACCTGATTAGTGCGGCCAAGATGCTTGCACGACGGAATACGATTGTTAGTCCTCTGATCGTAAAAAAAAGAAATACTATTGTTTATCAATGAAAGCCTGAGTAAACATGACTATCTTTATCGGGAGGGTCCTACCAAGTTTCCGCATTATGCGGCAAACGGTTCAGAGTCAGAATATGTATTTATACAGGAGAAATCCGATGAGCTATAAAGCTCTTTTCCGCAGATATCCTGTAGAAGCAGGTCAGAACGTTACAACAAAAAAAACAATTAAAAAAACGATAGGTTACTACGTATGGTACAACTTCAGAAAAATTGCGGCATATATATTTTTTACACAATTTTCCAAATTCGGTCGATGACGTTTCGACATTAAATGAACGAGTGACAATATAATTTGCGGGCCGTTCTGAAGATTGGAAGTGGCAGTTTTGAATGAAGTCACGTGGCCCGCGCGACATCCCGTCGCCATGGCGACCGTAACCGAGGTCGACAGCGGCCTCCCAGCAGCAACAAGGGGCGCGTTACCGAATCAAAACGCCAAACCGCGGCGCCTGCAACCTTCCGCGCAATATGAAGGCGCACCGCCCATCAGTCGTGGCGCGCGCGTGTACCCCCCCACCACCACCACCCACCCACCCTCGCAAACAACAAAAAAAAACCTCGGCCCGCTCTCCCTCTCTCTGTCTCTCTCCTCACCACGGCGTTCTCATCCTCGTCCGCCATCGCGCGCCTTCGACTCGACGCGACGTCACTTCCCTAGCGTCGACCGTCGCCACGGCAACGGCCGCCCCCGCGTCGACGTGCGGTATTAGCCCCGCCCCGCAAACGACGTCACGAGAATCCCCTGCTCCGCGATGACGTCACAGAGGTCCGGGTTCTGTTCGTCCCCTTCCGGCGTCGTTTTCTCTTCGGGTCTAAAAACATAAACCATAAACCACTGCCGGCCATGCAGGATGTTGTTGTCCATCTCTGGCGCAGGGCTCGATCGGTTTCGACGGCGATGCATATATAATCACAGCATGTTCGTTTGCGCGTTGTGCCACAGTTAATGTGTGGCTAATGTAGACTCGGTGCCCTGTGGCACGAGGTGTCTATTTGGTGTTTAAACATCTTCACGCCTCCTGTGGTATTTTCAAAAAGGGGTAAAGCCGATTCTTATTTCGGTCCGATAGCCACGTTTCGACCACGCCCATTGGCCTATTGAGCTGTCATTTGTGGCCAGGTCGCTTCTGAAAATGAACGGAATAGCCGTGGGATTTACCTGGCCAGATGAAAGTACAGTTTGATTTGTATTTTTTAAAAGTTATTTACCTTTCCTATACTTTGCACTCCTATGTTTTTTTGTATTGTTGTTGTAACGTTCTGATCTGACCCTGCTGGATATCTCCATAAATACATATTCTGATTCTGTTGGAAACTGATGGTCTGTGATTACTTCCCACACGCTCACGCCTCCACCACCGAGGAATAGCCGATAACCACAATCGATTCCAATTCCAGAAGATATTCCGTCGAAAAATATTTCTTATAAAGCCATTCCCTGCGAAAAACCACTACAGTATTCCGAAACTTGACGTACGCAGAATCAGGAACAGACCCCTCTGGGATCGACTCCCCACACCGACCGCCACGGCCACACGTGGCGCTCTGCTGGGGTTGTTAATGAGTCCCAAAAAACTAAACTAAACCCTTCCGCGGTGGTCCATCCCCGGATCACTGCCGCCTGGGACCACGCTGCAGTTGTTTCCGAACTGCTGATTGTTGTCGCACAAACGCACGGTGCTTTTCACACGTCTTTGTGTAGCGTTTAAAAAAAACAATTGGCCTGCGCTATTGTAGTGCAGCATTGCGTGTTTTACCCATCATTTACAAATCTGATTTGGCAAACACATTGCAAACAGCGCTTATCGATTTTCGCGCAGGCCTACAGCAATATGCTTAGAAGAGCAGACCACATACCATCTCCTTCAGGCGTGAACAAGAAATTGCAGAGCTTCGCTTATGCCTTTTAACTGGGAAACGAGGACAAATGTACCACGCGGCAAATTAGACCGAAGTGTTGTTTATAGGTTCGCCACGACCTTGGAACCAGTAGTCGATTATAAATATAAAAAAACGGTTACCGGTTGTTTAAAACGCCTTCGTGTGTGACTGAAATATCAGAATACACTACTGAATTCCACAGCAATATAAAACGATGTGAGAATCTTGATTCACAATTGCCTGGGCTACAGGAGCAAGACTTGATTTCCCGGCGATGGGCATTTTCTAGACCCTGAAAAAATGCTGAACACAGTTGACCCCTAACAACAATAATATTGTAATGTGATTTGTCCAAGAGAGTTTCGATAGGATGTTTGTACAATTCCATTGTTTTGCAAACAGGAACCTTGAAAAAAAGGAACACAAGTTCGCAGACATGTTAAAGCACTTGTACTGCCATCTCGTGGCCATGTCGTAGCCATGCATGCTTTGAGATGTTACTCAAATCGGTTTGCTCCATCAACTGTTTCATTTGGTCACGTGGACGGCTACATAGGCCTTTATTAGGCACAAAACCATTGAACTGAAAAGTCGATGCACGTGCAATTACATACCCTTGGCATGTCACATCAAAAGTAAAAATAGGTACATCAGGGAAGACGACGCTCACCAAGGATTGTTTTCTGAAAATTGAACTGAGGAAATAAAGGCATAAACCAAGTAAAATGTAGGCCTCGAATTTTACGTCATAACTGATGTAGAAATTATAACTTTAACAAATGTAGCTCTAAAGTTCAACTTTAAATGATTGCTTATTACCTATCAGTGGTCGAAATTCAAATTAAGTCCAAGTATGCAACCTTTTCTTACTGCAGCCCGTATCACTGCTGTTTACCGTTTGAGGATACGTTGTAGTCCTGTATTGTTTCTTGCAATTACACCAAGGCCAAGAGGGGAACACATAGTTCAGAGAATAAACACTAATCAGAAACAGCAAATTCACATGAGGAAAGTGGGTTTGGGCAGGACATCTCGAGAAAGGATTATGGCCAATTAATAAGATAGGTGATGGAATGGCAGCCAAAGGAGAGACACGCCAAGCTGATGACCACTGTGGAGATGGGGTGATCGGATGACTTCATGTGTAGGAGGTAGTTGGAGAAGTATCGCAAGACCATAAGGGCTAGCAATGGCATGGGCAGGGCATGGGCAGGGCATGGGCAGGGCATGGACAATTCTCACACAACTCCAACATTCAGCAGACATTATCATGCAAAAGGAAATGTATAACAAATATTATGCAGCTGTTTTTAATACAGGCAGTGATGTGCTGCACATTACAAGCATTATCTACATTATCAGCAAGGTACAGTATATTACAGATAATTAAAAAATAAACACAATGTACTTCACAAGAGGTAACCTGTGCAATGTTCAGTCTTATAAGCCATGCTTAAATGCAGGACATATGCTAAGACAGCAGGTGAATTACCTATGTACAGTGACAACTGTTAAATCAAATTCACAAACATGGACCCAACTGACCATGGCTGAAATACGGAAACAAAATTGGACTGAGGGTTTGACGAAAAATTTCTTCAACGTGTCGCAGGTATCAATTGTGTAAGGTTGACAAATGTCTATGAAACATTAAAGTGTACACGGATACACACCTACATTTTTCAATTTGATCATTTAAGGGGAAGGTTTTACAAGGGTTTTCAATCTAATCCTGATAAATACTGGCCTACTTTGCAGATAAGAGAGATTCTGTAGGTAAACAGAGGAAAAATGTTTCATAATTGCCATTCCCAAAAAAGGCAGTAGCACACATTACAAATCTGAAGAAAAATCATACAAAAACCCATATTGCTTCACTTTTAAAACACAAGGGCTGTGGCACTGTATTTTGAAAATGCAAGTATGCATGCACAAATGGACTGGGTAGTTCTTTGTTGGTCTTAATGTTACTGTGCAGACATCTCAGAGCAATTACCATCAGGACACATGAAACACAACCAAATATGAGGAACTGGCTCTGTTTGTGCTCATTATATATCAAGTGCATAATATACATTGCAAAACATAGGTTAAGTCAAATTATAATGGATAATTTACATTTTGAGGTTGAACTCAATATATATTTTCTGAAAACTGCACTCATAAGTACGGCACTGTTATACATATTTTTCAATGCATATTTCCTTTAATGTACAGTTTAAAATACATCTCTGCACAAACATCAGAGGAAAAGGCCACCCACCTCCCCCACGGATTAAGTGGGTCTACAACGTTTCATCTTCCAACCATGACTAACCAACACGTATTAAGATATGGTTGTTTGGAATGCCTTGTAACAAATAGGTCCTGTCTGTGTCAGCTTTGAGAAGTTTCAAAAGGCTCCTCCAAGGCTGCTCAAGGAAACTTCTGTCGGTAGTGGAGTGTCAGGTCCCCTCCACTCTTCCAGATGAAATGCTTAACTGTCCTGAGATCCATGTTTGGATCAAGAACCTTGCACAAAAACAGAGGCATATGAATGCTATTATTAGTACAATCATTTGTCACTAGTTACCTCTGAAATAAGACACATCATGTACTGATACAACACATGTTTTTCTCAATAAATTGCTCATTTGAAAGAAAATCTATATATAAAAAATGGAAATTTGTGAATGTGTGTCTGTTCGAAATGTTTAGCATACTTCCCAACATGCAACAAACTTGAAATTTGCCATGTGGGTAGTGTTCCGACTGTACACAATGCAAAAAGTATAAAAACGCACTTTTGTATTTTGGGGGGGGGGGGGGGGGCACAATAATGGATATATTTTGCATGGCAAGTGAGCGGTGATGTCACATCTGTGATGCAGTGTGCCTGCTGACGTCACGCATCGCCCCCCCCACCCCACCATCCGCGTAGGCCGTGTATTAACTTGGACAAGAATCCAAGTTTCGGGTGAAGCCGGGTAGTAAAGCTAGTATAATATACATTCAGATGTAAAATGTAGTGTAAATCCAAATGCATATTAGGACTTGCCTTGCACGCTTACGGTACATTAATAGGACATAACACACATATGGTTAAGAAACTTAAAGCCATCACATTGTTGCATAGTGATGCAAAATGGCTTGTGTTCCTTACAACAGCCCCTCAACTGCTTTAGAAATGCAGTTTTTCAACTCTACTTCTGTGCAGGCTTACCTGATCTTGACAGAGGAGCTCGATTTTTTCTTCGGCCAAAGCAGCAATGTCTTCCTCCTTGTCCATCTCCCGAGTCTTGTCGTTGTTGGGCGAGTTTGGGGTCTGCGACTCTGTCTCGGCATTTATTATTTTCTCGTAGACGTGCTCCATGACCTTGCGCACCTGAAGCATGTCGCTGGCTGAGAGACGATCCCTACAGTAAAGGCAGATAATCACAACTTGCGCGGTTGCCCCCTTTGGTCCAGGGTCAAAGTTCATTCAACAACCCGAATGCTAATTCTTGTAAAATAACCTTACATTGTAAAAGCAAATTCCTGTAAGATCATACTTACTTCTTTAATGTTTTAGCTCCAGAGTTCGAGTGAGGTTGAAGGTAGAAGGGTATTTTGTTGAATTTTGGCATATTTTTCTGTAAAAGAGGTATAGGCAATATGAATAAAAAAAACAAAGATCAACTGACAAAATGTTCAATCATTTTCATACACTGTTTTGGAAATGACCAAGCAAATTGAAGGAATATGCATTGAACCCAATAGCTTACTTACATCCACAGCCACATCAACCACCCACTGAGGCACAGTCTCATTCAACAGCACAGACTCTGTTTCTCCACCAGCATCTCTGCACAGAAGCCTGAGACAACAATTGGCAACTCATAAAGACAATTTTAGGCATGCAGACTTTGTACCAGGTAGATACCTGACAATACAATAATTTTCATATAAATCTTAATCTTGTTAAGAATGTACTTGTGACAGATCTGTTTGGTTCCATTTACATCGATGTCGACTTTTTTTGTTTAATTAAAACATTCATTGCAGATAAACACACTTAAAAGTCGCCTACCTCCGTAAATATCTATTGACATTCATGCTTCCACACAGGAAATTTTCATGGAGGTCTAATGTGTATTAGTAAAGGGAAACCTCAAAAGTCAAACTTGCATAATCAGGAATTTGGGGTAATCCAGAAAGGCTCCTCTTAAGTAAAAGGGAGTACAAGCCAAGAATCTTCGTCAGAATACTGTTCTCTGAACACCTCAGCCATCTACGTGCTCTTCGAGTACTCTTATTTTCACATTTATTTTACAAAAAAATCTGTCAGAAAATCTCTCCATCTTTCTACATCTCTTGAGCCTTCTACATCCAGTAAACCTGAGCCTTTCACCTCTGCTTCATGGTGATAAGTGACTCAGATTAGAAAAATCATACATTTATGTCATAAAATTTGTAAACAAAACTGCACAAATTTAGTTAAGTGTGAATTAAAAATGCAAGGTGTTAATTACGTGCAAGTGTATTTTAAATGTAATATTGCATGTATCTAGTTGAAGTGTGCCGAACATTCCCCACAAACGGAAAGGTTCTCCTCCCACTTAGTCTGGCATCAAGGTTTTACTGTCGTGTTGTTTTTACCTGAACAATGTGCGTCCTCCTGCTTCAGTGAATATAACGGGCGTGTGTGGAGGAACTAGAAAGTATCCATTACCCTTTGTCACCACTCTGTTCTCTGGCTCACCATTAACTGCCAAATGGGGAAAAACAATTATTAACAGAATTCCAATATACGTTTGAACTTCAAGGTGCTAAAAAGTCCAGCCCTTAAATAACACTATACATATTAAATACATCCAAAGGCCCCTACCAAAACAGATGGTATGAATGTCACAAAGTTTAAAGAATAAAAGGGCAGTTTACCAAATTAATTTAACTAAAGCCACTGGCTGAATGCCAAAGGAAAGAAAAGGGCAAATGTAACCCATTAAAAGTATTTCTGTTTTTTTTCGTCCGTTTAAAACATCTTCAGTCACCAGGCATTGACTGTGTCTTTCTTTCTTTAGTTTCAGTTTCTTTATTTTGGTATAGCCCTGTGAGCCATTCGGCTCTTGAAACGGGTGCAACCACAACAAACAAAAAAACAAAAACACGAACAAGAAAAACATCTTCAAGTGACTAAGTGACTGTGCAAACATCAGAAATCACCTTGGCTCATCTCAATGTCATCATCCTCCATTGGCCCCACATGAGTTCTAGGCCAGTGCTCAAGCAGTGCCTGAAGAAGCAACCCTCCAAAGTTTACTGCAGTAGAGACACACCAGTAGGGGTCAGCATCTCCAATGGCAGTCATCTGCAGATGCTTCAGGCAATATCTAGATACTTGCGGCATTGACTTTAATATTAGGTTTGTCAAGTCCATATGTAAATAAACCAAAATTTTGACTGCAGGAAATATGCGAATCACATTTTGATTTATATTGTGTACATTTACATTTTGTATATAAACACAACACATAAAAAAGGCAAAACTAATATATACACGCCAGTGTGGCTGCTTATTGCTTTAATTGTTCGTGATAAATTATAATTGTGTTCATAAAAAAAATCACAGTTCAGAGCAAACATATTTATTATGGACTATGTGGTAAATCTTGTTGCCTTATTTTTGCACCTCCTTGTGAGCTCCCACTTACACTTAGGGTCAGCGCCATCCTGGCTGGCAAAGCCAGCATCCTTAGCAGAGACCCAGGCGGCAAAACAGTCATTTTCCTCTAAGGTAATAGTCAGCATCTGGTAAAACGTCAATGATGGATGTATATATAGTAAATTGCAATTTAATACGAAATATGCATACCCAACAGCAATGGTTAAAGTATGTGAGCAGGCTTGCAAATAAAAAAAAGTATGCTAAATAAATTGAGCATTAAAAAAATGATGCTGGTCAACCTTACCCCAATCTTTAGGTCAACTGAGAACCAATTCGGCACATACAGCATCCTAAATCGCTTCTTTATTTCCTCATCAAAATCCATTGTGCCCAAGTCTTCTACTTTACATGCCTATTGGACGAAAGCACATGTCAGCATCGTAATGACACTTTACTGTGACTGTAATGTATCAAACTCTGTTGAACAACCCACCTTAAGAACATCCCAATATGCTACATGATTGTTGGTGTCCTTTGTCAAGATGTGCCTCTTGTCATTTAGAATGTTGTATTGAATGATGCTCGCACCACCTGCAAATAAGAATCTTTAAGCTCATGTGTCATGCATATTTTAGGCAGGACAAACATTCAATAATACCAGGACAATGATGTATCATAAACAAATGTTGGATGATAACAGTATGTAAACCACTGAAAATAGCCTTATGAAAACGCCTCACCTTTGATTACTTGCTCTGGCTGTGTACATAACGGTGTGATGGAGCCAGCACAGTCATTATCATAATCTCCCGACATCCGGAAATTGTGACCCTTTAGAGACTGCAATCACAAGAAAAGCAATGGCTTACATCACAAACAAGCCCACAGAAATATTATTATTTACAAAAACATGCAGCATCTTACCCATTTATTGACGGAAGACTGTGTTGTTGCAACCCAAATAGCTGGAGGAGGATCTGCAGATCTGTCTAGCTCCAACTGTTAAAAATAAACAATAAAAATGTATTATGCTTTACTTATTTCAAACACCATTTCGTGTAATACAACAGACACAAATATGCGAAATTCAATTAATGTCTTATAAATGAGCATAACATAAACATTATAACATAACATTATTTAAATTTAAACTACATTCATGTTTAAATTACTTAATTGTGGCTGTTTTCCAGGTATAATTGTGCACATCTAATGGGTGTGAGCCCAGGTCCTAACCTTCAACACAGGCGCCTTCTCCTCGCAGATGAGCACTCGTATGTCGGGGTTGCGCAGGTCAGTACAGTAAACCTTGCGGTCACGTCCACCCGAATACACTTGAGTGAAGGTGTCGTTCACCTGCAGCGCCCACACGCCCTCATCGTGCACGCGATACGTCGCGATGCAGCGCTGCTGGCCCAGCGACCACAGCCGGATAGTGCCGTCGGAGCTGCCTGATAAGCACTGCAAGGCATATCATCATAATGTAGTAGAGAGACAAACAACGGTACAAGGTTTTAATGAATAAAGAAAAAATATATCCATGCAATGGCACTTGGTCATGACTGACAGAAATTAAAGGGCGTCCTCCTATAAGCCTGGTCCACTCGACAAAGTAAAATACTTTATTCCTTGCATAAATGCCACTCACAAATTGAATATAGCTGATCAAACATGCCACAAATAACAAAACGGCTCTACCATGCAGTTTTCAATAAATGTGTATATTAAAACATGTACATCAATTATCATAAGAGGGTACTTGAATCCTCCAAAACAAGGAACTATTAGATCACTTTACCTGTGTTCCATCTCTGTTCAGTAGCAGTGCCTTGACATTGTCAGTGTGGCCCTTTAGTTTCATAAGCTTTGCACATGTTCGTGGATCCCAGACACGCAAAACCTGTAAATAAATGAAGAATTCTCATGAATAGCAACGTTCATATGTTACATCAGAATAAAAGAATCCAGTTTATAAAGTGCACATAAATTAACCTTCTCTGTTGATCCTGATACAATGATGGTTCCCATCTGGTTCATGGCCAAACTATAGATAGAATCTTTGTTTCCGCTTAAAGAAGATGCTGTAAAAAAGTAAATGCCAGAGCCATTTAGAACATAACAATAATACATGCAATTAACACACATATACAGTTATTCAACATCCAGTATGGGAGCAGGTAGAAATGAGCATTATTAAAAGAGATGTCGCTCTTAACCTGTATTACAATGCATATAGCTCTGACTTACTAGTAACTGTGTTGTTGGAAGCTGTTAAAGCTGTTAATGTGTTCACATCCCAGAGGAAGATCTGCCTGTCCAGACCAGCAGATGCCACTTGCTCTTTATCTTTAGCATAAGCCAGTGCTTTGACATAATCCTGTAAAAAACAATTGCTGAATTAAACGTAGATATGTATTACTGTAGCATATGAGTTTGTGATCTACGTAACGTATACATGATCCGATTATTCTGTTCTGACACATGCAACAACGACTAAGAATCAAACACTAGTAGATTAATCACTGTATGCAAATAGAAGCTGCTTCAGTTATTAAAAAAATATATTGAACATGCAGTACCTTGTGAGTCCTTAAAGTGGACATACAGAAGCCTTTGTGTGCATTCCACACCTTTACAGTTGTGTCTGATGATGCAGATATTACTGTAATAGAACAAAAGGAAACGTGTTTCCTAATGTTACTGAAGAAACAATGTTTGCAAAAATAAATACTTTTATACAAATATAAATTAAAATACATAAAATAATAGCTTTTATCTATTTCGGCCAGACACTTACATGTTCTACCATTACAGCATAGCACAACATCATTGACCCAGTCTGTGTGGTGCTCCATGGAGGCAATGAAGGGATCTTGCTGTGGAAGAAAAATACAACCAAGTTTAGACCCATTGATAAGCCTCACACAAGAACAGTGTGAACGAGTTGCACACAACCCCCAGTGTAAAACATTCCACGTGAAGTTAAACGCTGATATGATTCAGTTCATTTGGCTTGGTACCAGGCAGCAACACGCCAATATTCAGTGTCACCTGGGGGAGGGGGGGGGTGCACAGACATCCCGCTGTCTGCTGATGTCAAGTCCCTGGGATGTAACCTTGGCCCTGCACTGACATTCTTTACACACATGCGTCTTGCGGGCAAGTGCTATTGTATGCATGTATGTTGAACTTCTTTTGCACCGCTGTTACCAACTCGTCAGCTAAGTACAGTACTCCGTTCATTGACTCTTAATGTGGCGAAGACACTAGTCTGCGCATTCATCACCAGTCATGTGGACGATTGTGTCTTTCAGCCACACCAGCGTCATCCATCGAGTCAACTCCAGTCTGTCCTGAACTTAGCTGCACATTTGATAGTGTAGAAGTGGAAATATGACCATATCACACCGATCATCCACCATGACCTGCACTGGCTGCCAATTAAACAAGCTATGCACTTTGGTATACAAGCGTCTCCACCAATCCACTGCATGCTGATGGACATGTGTCTGTTGGTACATTCCATTGTCAATTGTCGCTATCTTCATTCAGCAGCTCATGGCGACCTGATCATTCTGTGCACTCGAACAGCAAATTTTGGATCTCGCGGCTTCGCTTCGCGGTCAGCGGTCTGTCGGCCTGGAACTCTCTGCTGCTGGATGTTCGAGACTCTTCAGACATTTAACCAGTTCAGTAGAAAATGAAATAAAGAACTGTTTAATAGAGCTTACAATGTACATATACTGCACACTGATGATAACCACGGTTATAAGAGTTGCACTTTTATAAATGTATTTACATGGATAAACTGGCCTTAAATGAGTGAAAATGAGCCACTTGCCTTGTGTTGACTGACATTCCATATTCTGACGATGGAGTCCCGACCAGCTGTAAATAGTCTGTTAAGTGAGTGGTCAAGTTGCAAGGCATTGACGCCACTGCGATTGTACCGCTCAACTTCATCCCTGATCACATATGATACCTGTACACATGTAAAGAAAACAGAATGAGCACAGCAAATCAAGGGAGTAACATCAAATTCACCATGTAACAGGAACCTAATATGATCTTTTTTTATTTACTCAAGGATTTATTTAAAAATGTATTTCAACGTTTTTATCTCCGCATGCCTTTGGACACAGTACCAAGCAACACGTTTCATAAAAACTAAATTAATGTAAAGTCCTGTTATCTCGACATCTGGACTGTATACTTGAGACATGGCTGTATGAAGAGACTGGGTTCTGAAGATGTATCTCTATACTTTGAAAGAAAAAAACATGGTGCTACACATGAGGACAAACGTGGTCATGAAGTAAGACAAGGAAACCTGGTCATGGATAGACCTGGTCCTGGGTAGGCCCGATGCTTGGCAGATGGCAAACTTTATTTTGATATCTGAGTAGAACTAGTATCGAGAAGTACTTTACCCTTCACGAATCAGGGATAGATGGCGTTTAAAAGACCTGTTCCTGTTCATATGGGACATTACCTTGGTTATCATGAGTTCTGTTGTCCAACCATAACACCGATTATATGGGTTTACTTCCTGGTTCTGAGACCAGCTTTTGCTTCTACCAAGTTCTCTGGAACTTTGACGCTTGGTTCTGTTTCTATAAAAGTGGATTCATGAGCCATGCACCTACTTCTATGTGTACAGGTCCTCGTTCTATGGGTCTAGTTTTCCAATTTCAGCGTTTATGGCACCTATATCAGGTTCTGTGGGACCTGATATTATATTATTTCAATCCAGTTTCTAAGGGACCATGTATAGGTTCTTCTACGTGGTTTAGGACTAGGCATGGGTTCTGTGTGCCTGTCAGGAACTGTAGGGTCAACTTGTGCGTGCTTAATAACTCTTCCCTCGGACAAGAATTTTCGACTCCGAGGTCTTGGGGTTTAGGATCGGGATCTGGTTATATGGGACCATATCCTCTGGGTCAAGGAAAGGGAATGGTTTAGTTTTACTTGTATGCTTTGTATGATTAGTTTGCCTTTCATTTACTTTGCACTACTATCGTGTTTTTGTATTATTTGTTAGTGTAACTTTCTTACCCTCCCCTACTAGACATCTGTGACCAAAAAAAGAGCTTTATAGCTCATCGGATTCCTCCAGAATAAATATTCTGATCGATTCTCTGGGGCTAGATTCTATGTTCCCGTGTTTTCTCTGTCGCCGGTCTGTGGTTTTCGGACACGGTTCTGGATGTCCATGTCTAAGGGGTCCCGCTTCTCCAGGGTTCACGCACCGCACCGCACCCCCAGAGCCGAGCGGTTCCCCCACTTGGAACTGCGGACCCAAGAGCCCCGTGCCCGGCTCACGCTCGCGGGGACCCCCCGGGGCGCAGCCCGATTGGCCGGCGCCGCGTCACGTGATGCTAAACGACCAATGGGCGCCCGACCGCGGTGGGGCGCAGGAGACGCGGGACTCTGGGCCGCGCTTGCACCACCTCCCCCCCCCCCAGACACCCAGGCCGGCAGGGAGCTACGGGAGCCGCGCCGCCAAAGGGCCGCGCTTGACTACAACGCGCTCGCTCGCCCCGCGCTCGCAGCGGCTCGACTCGGCCACTCTCGGAGCCCGCGCCGCCGCCGCAGTTCACCTGAACTTTCCGCCGGGCGGTCGGGTTCTGCCGATGATGCGTCGCCATCTTCCCGTGTTTATGCGCCCTGACGCCACCGCGCACGGAAGTCACGTGGGGGGGGGGAGAGGGGTCGATGAGGGGCGGGGCGCGATTACCCCCCCCCCCCTGTTCCGTCACCACGTGATTGGGGAGGGGCGCGATATTCCCCCTCCCCCCCGTTCTGTGACCACGTGATTTGGTAGGAGCGGGGCGCGTGCCCTCCCCCCCAGTTATGTGACCGCGTGATTAGATGGGGGCGGGGCCTAACTTAAACCCAACGACAACAGTAAGCGGCGGTGACGTCACAAGGGCGCTTATGTCAGGCTAGGTTTCAAGTTTTCAAGTTTCATTTATTAGGTATAGCCCTGTGAGCCATGCGGCTCTTAAGTCGGGTGCAACCGCAACAAACAAAATTTGAACACAGAACATCTTAAAGCGACAACGCGTAACAGAAACATCCTGGAATAAACCAGCAAATATTCCACACAAAAAAAATATTAAAACGCTGTGTGCAAAAATCAATGCGGTGCAAGCCAACAACAACCATAAGACAATTTAGATTAACCATGTTTTCGAATCACCAAAATATAGCTAGCAAAACAATGTTTGTTTCCCTTCTACGTGACTTTACGAAAGAACCAAGAATATAATGTAACAACAGTAATCATAGGAACTGTGATTTTAAATTTAACAATAAACGATATACATAACACGTACGACAAAAACCTGCAGCCATATCTGGCAGCACGACACTCCCAGTGTATGATGTGTGAGTGAGTCAGCAGCAGCGTGAGTGAGTGTATGATGTGCGAGTCAGCAGCAACTTGAGTGAGTGTATGATGTGCGAGTCAGCGTATGATGTGTGAGTGAGTGTATGATGTGTGAGCGAGTCAGCAGCAGCGTGAGTGAGTGTATGATGTGTGAGTCAGCAGCAGCTTGAGTGAGTGTATGATGTGCGAGTGAGTGTATGATGTGTGAGTGAGTGCATGATGTGTGAGCGAGTCAACGGCAGTGTGACTGAGTGTATGATGTGTGAGTCAGCGCACGATGTGTTAGTCAGCGGATGATGAGTGAGTGAGTGTATGATGTGTGAGCGAGTCAGCAGCAGCCTGAGTGAGTGTATGATGTGTCAGTCAGCGCACGATGTGTTAGTCAGCGCATGATGAGTGAGTGAGTGTATGATGTGTGAGCGAGTCAGCGGCAGTGTGAGTGAGTGTATGATGTGCGATTGAGCCAGCATACGATGAGTGAACCTGCGTATGATGAGTGAATGGGTCAGTGGTTGTGCGAGTGTATGATGTGTGAGTAAGCGCATGATGAGCGAGACAGTGCATGATGTGTGAGTGAGTCAGTGCATAGTGTGAGTGAGTAAATGTATGATGTGTGAGAAAGTCTAGGTGCACGTTCGCAACGAGTGGGGCGCTGGGCGGCTAAAATACGGCAAGTTGGCGCAGTGGGGGGCACGGCTGGTGCATCTGCCAGTCAACCCTGTCAACCCATGGCACCTGGATCTGTCCCGTGACCTGGCAAGGAGTCTTCGACACTTCACGTGGCCTCGGAGTGCACCTGGCCTGGCACATGCGCCTTGGTGACATCACCATATTACGTGAAGTGTGGAAGGCTGGCTGCTGGCAGGCGGTCATTGGGAAAACCCAAGTGTTATCGCTTGACTGACCGAGATGACTGACAGATGCGCCACACGTGCTCTCTGTGCCACCTCACTGCGTTTAAGCCGACTTGCACTCCGCTCGTTGTTGTGAGCATCGCTCTTTCGCCCTCCGCTTTTGTTAGAAGGCGACTGCCTCCAACTGCTCAGTAGCGGTCTTCAAGCGCTTCCTCCATAGAGGCCGATCTTGACACCACTGGTACCAGTTATTGACAAGTCCACTTAGCTCCACAACCATCTGTACCACACCAAATAAACTCTCCAGCCCGTGCCATGCTCGTTAGCCCCCATTATGGGCATACGGAGAAAGCACAAAATAAACCGTGCCAGTTATGTAGATATGTTGTCTGACATGAATTGTGTTGGCGTCAAAGTGCACCTAGCCTGGCACAAGCGCCGTGATGATGTGTGGCATGTCCAGCACATTTTGTTGGATGTTTGGACGTCCATCATAGTGGATGTGTTGGTGCCTAGCATATCTGGCATGTCGATCATAATTGGTTGTTGGACGTGTTAATAAAAAGGTACGTTTCTAACTCATGACAGTTTATTTTAATTACAAGTAACCTGTATCACAATATAAGTTGGTGAAGTCACGTAGAATGGAAATAAAATAATGAAATAAAATAATACAATTCTCACGTCGTTTCGGCCACAACACAAGTGGCCTTCTTCAGGTGAAGAAACAGGTCTATCAAGAAGACAGAACTTGAATGAACGCTGTTAAGCAAGGACTGTGTCTTTTGAAACTGTGTGGGCGGAGCTTAATTAGCATGTTACACGCCCCACCTCTGGAACGGGGGAGGAGGGAGGGGGCTGGGAACAAAAAGAGTTATGTTAAACATTACAATGTTATACTATTAATTATTATACTACATGTTATAAACCATACCATTAACCGTGGTGTGAGAGGTATTAAGAGGCAATGCCAGCGAAAGGGCTGCGGTCTGAAGGTCACCGTAAGATACAATCAATTAAGAACCGAAATGGTTTAAAACATCTTTCCAATGGTTACTAAGCCAAAATCCATCTTCTCGGTTGAAATTATCTCTGTGCTTGTATGTGTGGATGGCCTCATGAACGAATCTCTCATGGTAGCCGGATGGCTTGCAAAGAACCTCCGTCTTGGAGAAGTCAATGTCATGTGAGCCCACTGAATTATAACAGTGATCTGCCACGGCAGAGGAGTTCGTTCTACCGTGTTTCAAGTCTGCTTTATGTTCACGGATGCGGTCCGAGATATGTTGTTTGGTTTCTCCAATGTAGCTGCTACCACAGAGGCACTTTAGTTTGTAAACGCCCGGGTAATGTATGTCTGGAACCACATCTTTTACAGATGGAACTAGATCACGGATTTTATGTACTGTGTTGAATCGGACCTGGATCTTGTGTTTATTCAGGATTTTGGAGATATTTTTTGTGACCCCCACAATGTAGGGTAAGGTGATGGTTTTGAATGGTTCCTCAAGAGGATCCTTCTTTATGACTGGAGTGATGGCTTTGCGGATTGTGTAGTCGGAGTAACCATGCTAATTCAACTCCGCCCACACAGTTTCAAAAGACACAGTCCTTGCTTAACAGCGTTCATTCAAGTTCTGTCTTCTTGATAGACCTGTTTCTTCACCTGAAGAAGGCCACTTGTGTTGTGGCCGAAACGTCATGAGAATTTTATTATTTTATTTCATTATTTTATTTCCATTCTACGTGACTTTACCGAAAGAATCAAGATGAATCCCTGCAGTCACGAAAGCTTTAAATCGAAATATAAGTATGGTATATATGATTTCATATTACCATATTTGTAGTGACGTAAATGGAGTCTTTCTTGGCGTTTAGCACCAGCTACTGTTACAAGAGTGGAACTGTGCCTCTTGAGCCTCTCTCTGGCACCAGAGTAGGTACGGCACGGAAGCGGTTCTGGTGACATTCAGAGAGGGGGCAAGTAAGGACGTGACAGTCTGGGTGAACCCGAGAGGGCACGTGACCGGGACAGGGTAGCGAGGGGGCCCAAAGGGTGGCTTGAGGGACACGTGATGCTCGGTCGAAAACCTTTTGGTAAGATCCAGAAGGGAGCGTGGCCAAAGGCGGAGCGGGGCCACGCTTGGGAGCATAAAAAGGAAGTCCTGAGAGCAATCGCGGCTGTCTGTTGGAATGGAACCCGTCGGTACTACGTCTCTTCGATCCTCGGTCTTTACGCTCGACATCGTGGGTCAGGCAGTGTGTTAGCCAACTGACCCGGTTATGTAGTTACCCCGTTGGGGTCTTGTAATAAATGTGTTGCCTCCAAGTTCAAGTGTGTGCCTCCGTAGAACCCACTACATATTTAACAATTCTATATAATATAACAAGTTATGCAAACACTACTTTCTGCCACTTCTTGCTCGTAAAGCACATTGACATCTACACCATCTATTTAAGGCACAAGGCTGAAGGACATCTTCACAATTCAGACAACTGCACGAGGATGCTGGTTGCAACTACCAGCGAAAAGTCGTGCAGAACCCAATTGTGGATTGCTCCCAACATACCGGTGCGCTGAAGCAGTAATACATTGGCACATTTGTTCACTTGACAACTTTATTCATTGGTTGTCGGGTGGAGGAGGGTATATGACACATTTTGCTGACGAGATCTGATCCAAAAATTCATTATGAATATTGGTTGCGAAGCCAATGTGCTATTACAGTATACGTTGTTTCTAAAACTGTGTATCAAGCAGTGGCTCATGATAAATCTAGTTTTAATTTGTGCTTGAACACCACTGATAATGCATCCCAATAACGTTTTGTTTGACGTTAATGCAGTAACATAATTTAGAACATACATTTGGATATTTTACCGATTTGTGCAGACATACATAGTATGTGTTTGGGGTTTTAACTAAACTGAAAAAGCTATGGTTTTATATAACGGTACAAATAGGAAATACCTGAAGTGGAGATGCTCCAAATCCCTCAGCTTCAGCTCAACTCTCAGTTCGGCTCCGGCTACAGTGACCCCAAATCCAACTCTGCTCCGGCTCCAATGAGGCCAGCTCGTTTGATTTTGGCTTGTGAGCACAACATAGACAACTGCCATGCTCTGCTCTGGGGCCTCAAAATCTTCCTGAGCTCTGGAGCCGGAGCCTCACCAACCATAATTCAGACTATGGACAGGTGCAGTGGTACAACATTAAATAAAAAGGCAGATGTTTTTTTCATAAATGCAGTGTTTATTGTAACAGTATAATCTATTAATGCATTTACAAGTAGGGCCTCTTGAACATGTGTACTATAGTTACCATATTCCTCAACATTGAAATGACTACATGTGCAGTTATTGTGATTTAAAATATACGATTGTATTTGAGATATTTGGTTTTGACCATTAATTATGGAATCGCAATGGAATACTGCATCACTGAAGCAACAAAGTACTGTACATGACGTGCAATAAAAATAAATTTAATTACTTAAGTGGAATCCAACATACTGATATACCCACTTTAAATATATTAACTGTTATGTTTACTGTTTTAATCATATCTCTACAAATTAGACACTGTCAGATGCCAGGAACCTTTTTAGACAAATCGATAAATTACATCACACTCATTTGAAATTTAATAAGTTATGGAAAGTTGGTGTAAAGTATTTAAATACTTTTTAGTTGTGAATGTTTTTGAAAATCAAAGATTTGCCTGGAACTCGATATTAAATCATAGCGCAAACACAGTACTGGAAATATACGGTTAAATAGTATAGGCAGTACGTCAAAGTATACAATACATTGCATTGGTCGAAAATACACCACTAACTACAACATTAGGTAGGAAAGAAAAAAAACGAGTATATTTTTTTATTGAGGACTACAGCACTGTACACGAATTTAATGACGAAGCAATCCTCATGTCCACAACCCAGCCACAGTGCTGCTGGGGAAGGTGGCATTGTGACCGTGCAGGGTGGTGGCGTTTAGCGATGAGCAGTAGAACATCTCCTGGCCATGTGTGCAGGTCTGTTGGTGCAGCAGGGCCATGACCAGCCCCACTCCCATGATAGCCATCCCGCACAACAGCAGGACGGCTGACAGCAATCGGTTTGGGTTGTACCACGGCTCGGATGAAAGGCGCAGGTAGCACGCCGCGGGCAGAATGAAGACCAGTGGCGAGGCACACAGCACGCCCTGTCCACGTGGACAAATGTCAGGCGCTTGGTCATGGCAATATGCTGTACAGCTCCATATGGAACTGCAGGGCGTCCCAAACCCATGTCCTCGTGTCCCATCATGGTTTGGCTCTCTCGTTTACAAAAATATCCACTCAGATACTATTAACGTATTTTGTCATACCTGTCTAATTGTTGGTAAGTATGCAAAGCTGGACCTCAGCAGCTTATGAGGAGTGCAGTTTGGGAAACCTTTAGTCAATGTGTATCTGTAAGTGATAGTTATGAAACGGGATTTGATGGGCTGCCATTTTATTGAACAATGTGTGCCCGAGTCCAATGTTGCACCAATAAGCGAACATTTTAAATGTGCTTCTAGCCATGAATGGTCCCATTTAACAGTACTGTAAAATCACTTGTATCTATGACCCTATTACCCAAAACTCCTGTGCAGTGAAGGAAAAAAGTATTTGATCCCCTGCTGATTTTGTACGTTTGCCCACTGACAAAGAAATGATCAGTCTATAATTTTAATGGTAGGTTTATTTGAACAGTGAGAGACAGAATAACAACAAAATCCAGAAAAACGCATGTCAAAAGTATTTGACCCCCTCTCAAGCAGAAAGATTTCTGGCTCCAAGGTGTCTTTTATACTTTTAAAATTATAGACTGATCATTTCTTTGTCAGTGGGCAAACGTTCAAAATCAGCAGGGGATCAAATACTTTTTTCCCTTACTGTAAGTAGAGCTGTATAGTCTGCAAAAACTATCTGTGCCACCATTCTTCAAAATATCCAGGTTTATCTGTGATTTGCTCATGTATAAGTGGAGTAATTTGAAGAAAACAGCCCAGATAATAGAATCCGCAATGTTAATCCCCAACATCACCGAGGTTTTTTTCTGTGTATTGTATTTGTTAAACCTCACATTGAGCTCCAGCACAATGCCCAAGCAGTCTGTGGAGACGGAGGCAGCCGTGGCCGCTGCCACAATCACCACCGTGACGATGGTGTGTCGCACGCGGCTCCACGGGGCGGACGCAAAGAACACGTTCTCAAACACCTGGGGAAAGTCGCACATTGTCCATCCCTGCCTGGCACTGCAGAACGAACTGCGAGTTCCAAAGTAGTGGAGGTGTCCGAGGCACCACTGGTGGTTACATGGTTCTGTTTTGAATACAATGTGAAGTCAAAAAGTGCAAGTGTCTCCCAGCTCAATTCCCATGAGGGCACGAAGCCAATGGTGGAAATTTCGCATATAGCATGTGTGGGTCGGTCAATCCATAGGACACAACCACTGTTGACTTCCCACAATGTGGTACAGTAAAACCTTGGATTGCGAGCATAATTCGTTCCAGAAACGTGTTTGTAATCCAAAGCACTCGTATATCAAAGCACTCGTATATCAGTTGCGATCACGTGACGCTCGGCAGACAAAGCGTATACGTACTACTCGTATTGCAAGACCTCGCTCGTTTATCAAATTAATATTTATTAATTTTGCTCGTCTTGCAAAACACTCGCAGAGCACTCACACTTCTACAGGGAAGTTACCTTTACAGTCCTGTCCTAAACGTATTGTACCCCTTGCTTTCTCCTACCCCTCCTCCCACCTATGCTGCCGTGCCACCTTGCTCTCTTCGGCCCCTCCCCCCGACCTCTACTTTTTTATTTAAGGCCTCTGTCTGTTCATCCCTCCGGCCCTTTTTCTTGTTCCTTGCTTCTCTGTCCGTCTTTCCTCTCCTTGCCTCTTGGGTGTCTCTGTATATGTATTTCTGGTGACTTGTACCTCATATTTGTTCACTCTGTCTATGCTGGTATGTTCAATCCAGAGGATGAACACGAAATTTAGCACTCTTCTGAAATTCGTGGTCCGCCAGGCAAGTGTCTAACTGTGTTGTTGGCCTGATTGGTTTTGCATCACGTAATTTTTTCTTAGGTTTGTTGATTCTCGTCTCTCATCTTCTTGTTGTATTTACCTCCGTGCAGTTTGGCGCTATGTGTTACGTTGGTGTCGCCCTATATGCTCCCTCGCTATTTGTTTTTTACACCTGATGAAGATCGCTTGTGTTGCGGTCGAAACGTCGTGATTGATTTATTTTAATATAATTTTATGGTATTTCTACATACGTGACTTTACCGAAAAAAACAATGAGTAATGTATGCAGTCACGGAAGCTTTAATTCTTTATTACTCGCAGAGCAAGTTACTCGCAATCCAAGGTTTTACTGTACTTATTTCATTGACCTAATATGCAAGAAAGATGGTTGGCAAAGTTGACTTCCAACCAACATTTGGATTCGCCACCTCCTGATCGTGAGTACTCCGTCACAGCAGTGCCTGGGGTTATGTATAACGTCATAATCTATACATGTCTTAATATTGAGTGTCTGCAGTGAATGACATCTACATTAACAGCCCATTTTTGTCAATCCTCTGCTGGACGAGGGTCTCCCTAAGCCTTCTGGGCAGTGAGGGTTATTTGGCCGTAATTCACCACGCTGGTCAATGTGGGTTGGTGATGGTGGAGGGAGCACAGCGCAATAGACGTTGCTCCTGTGTCCTCTTGCTGACAACATCTATTTACACATCTTTTTAGCATGGTAGTGCTTCTGAGATGACAAGATCACGTACATTATGAGTGATTTGACATAGGCTTAAATGTGTAATTGTATTTATAGCTAAGTAAGCAGAAGTGGGTTTTGCTCTCTTTCTCTCAGCTTGTGTGACACTACAGAAGGCAAATTACTAGGCTAATTGACGATGGGGATCATATATATAAATATTTAGAATGAGCTTAAAGGAATGTAGAACTTTAGGCTGGCTGTGCCCTGTGAATGCAATCAATGAATCTCCAGGCCATAATTTTCAGGCTCTGATTTAAATTGTTGATTTTTGGATTTTTCTAGCTAAAGGCATTGACTTGATAACTGTTTATTTGTGCTACAGTCCATCTTTACATTAATGTGAGAACACAATTATAATTCACAAGAGTAACTCACCAAATCACGAATGTCTATATGTTTCAGATGCTGTACAACAGCAAGTGTGTTATGCGTGCAAATATATAGACGTGAAAAGCTTACCTCTCTGGTAACAAAACACTCAATGGGAAATGTGAGTAGTATGCTCAGCGCGTAGCAGAAGCGGCCTGCTGTAACCAGGTCATCGTTTTTGCAGTAATTCTCGAAAATATCTCCTGTGGATGAAATGGGAGGACAAAAGCATACAATTTAGTAGCGGTTTTCCTCTGGGAATAAAAATCTATTCAAAATACTGCCTATTGAATTGTCATTTTTGGCACTTGACATACAAAATTATTTAAACTTAATTAGTTCTGGAAGAGGGTAAAAGCCATCGCAAGGTTTAGTGTCCATGATGACATCTTGATCTTGTTTCATTAGTTAAACAACTATAAATAAATGAATACTCTCAATGGATTATACCATTTGATAGCAATCATAGTATGCGGTACTCCATGCCGAATTTAACATGTACAATACGTTACCATGTTTCCTAGTTGCATTTTGTATATGTTAAGTTATAAGAGGGAATTAAATATCAATAAACAATGTGTCTGTTATCTTGCCTCAAAAAGCAGCGTCTGCTTCTTAGTTGCACCTTCGTGACTAATTTAATAAACAAAAAATTGTGTTTCTGAGCCAGCGGCTTTTGTAAATGCCCAGCAGGAACATGTATCAATGTTGAAAGCTTTTAAGCAAAGTGTCTCTTTTGTGAAGCTCTGCCACTGAGTGCTTGGAATATAATTCTCTGTGTGGTCTACTTGCCCGCACCCATATCTTGTATTTCAAAAGAATGATTGAATGTAAAGTACAGAGCCCGAGAGTGGCACTAACGCGACTGGTAGGTGTTCTCCAGTTTGCCGTGTGCTGGTGATGATTTGCCGCGATATCACGTTTGCGGCCGTTATGTTCACAATATCACCATTATCGTGATTAGTTTCAACAACTAAATAATTCATATTCTTAAACTAAATAATTGTATTTCACAGTTTTCGGATTGTTGTGCTTTGCCGTGCGTCCAGTCCTTCAACTGCAGTGCACACAAAATAAGCCTGCCTGCCATACGAGCTGTAATCATTGAGACTTTACTTTATATACATTATGCCTAGAACGCACATGCTGTTATTTACGCAGAATTGTGAAACAATTAATTTAACTATGACGTCATATAACGACCGTGCCGCCAATTGCGCCCAAACATATTTAGCAAAACAATGGGTCATATTTATGTATTTATTTACTGTGCTTTTATTTTGTTACAGGATTTCAGAAATACACCTGTAAGTTAATCAAATATGAAAACGGAAATAATTCAACAACGATAATAATCACGATGTAACGCAGACAATACGGTTTTGTGGACCTTATACGGTATATTGTAGAATCTCTAGAGCTCCCTTCCCTCCACTGGAGGCCCTTGAGCAAGGAATTGCAGTGGTGCAGATGTACATGTAACCTTTTAAAATTCACATTTCAGATTTCTATTGACTATAATAATAATGTAATGTTTTTTTGCTTGAGACCACGTAAATATAGTTCGATATATATGGGTGATATTAACAAGTAGGCTTTCGCGACCAATATCCATAATACAGGTTTTTTTGGGTTAGATCGCGTAAATATGTGTCGTTAAACCCGCCACCACCCGACACAGCCAATTAGTAAGGTTTGTCACGTAAACAGAACACGCCAAATCGTTACTAGTACAGCACACCGGTGTGTTGGAGAGAAAATAAATTACAACTATCTTCATCAGGCGACAGCCAAATCTGTCTGTCACATGATTAAGCTAGTTGGATATTGGTCACCAAATCTGGCTGTCGCCTGATGAAGCTATTTGTAATTACTGGTGAAACATTGTATTCAGATTGTAAATGTTGTGGCTTTGCTCTTCAACACACCGGTGTGCTATGGTATAAACATAAAAATAGACAAAATACTGTAAAAAGTTACTGGATTTACTGTACCGTACTTACCACTCCAAATCTCAAAGACTATGCATAGGGTGATGTACGTACTACGCTCTTATTTCAACAACTCGATGTGTTTGACGATCGCAGTATTTTCATGAAGTTGTATGTAGTGTATAATGTACTCTATATATTTACCACTGAATCAAGCATAGCTACTTTCGTCACGTACATTGTACCGATCGCCGGACTGCTTACAGCCTTTGGAGCGGTTTTACCGATTTGGAAGCAGCCAGATAATCGCGCGCCGGATAATCGATGATTAACTGTAGCTCTTTTTCAGAAGCGACCTGGCTACAAATGATAGCAACAGTGGCTTATCATGTGCTAATTTATAACACCCAAATACTCTAAAAGGCTTGTTTCTAAATGTGGAGGGAAAACCCGGAGGACAACATGTAACTCCAATATACAGGCATCAGGGTCGGGGCGCCAAAGTGGTGAGGTGCCACAGTGGTGAGATGTTAACTACCTCGCCTGGTATACAGGAGGCAGTGGGTTCGATCCTGACCCTGATTTGGAGTTTGTATGTTCTCCCTGTGGTCGCGTGGATTTTTCTCCGGGTCCTCCAGTTTTTCCCTCCACATTTAGAAACATGTGGTTAGAGTATTTTGCTGCTATACATTTCCACATAAGCCACTTTGTTGAGCTATCATTTGTGGTCAGGTTACTTTTGAAAAAGAGCTATACAACTCAGTGTGCCTTAACTGGTAACATAAAAATAGTTTCATTAAAATTTTTATCTGAAACGTAGTCGAATTATAGACGATGTTGTTGACTGGTGTGTCGAGTTTTTTTGTTATATGTGCTGCCAATGCAGCAGCATCAGCATCAGCAAATTATGTTAGACCAAATCTTGAACTTGGAGGTATAAATGAGTGACGTTCACGCAGTAACCATGGTCGTAGCAATAGAAGAGTGATACATGGTAGTATGGCTGTTTCGAGGCAACCCGAGCTGATAAGTGAATTTAATTGCACAGTACCTTGTGTGAATCCCGTGAACGTGGCATAACCACACGCCGCGAGGATAAGGCTGATGATGAGAGCGCTCAGCACCGACACGTGCGTCACACGGGACCAGTTGCTGAGTGAGGGCTGCTCCAGCGAGCCGTAGATGATGAAAGTGTTGTGGTGGCAAATGAAAGCTAAGTAGGGAATACCATGGAGAATACCACACGGTCATTACTCTCGCCTCTCCCAAGCACATAGCACAGGCAGCAGGTGAAGCGTTGAATGGAATAATGTACTGTAGATAGCTATCTCACAGGGACCAATTCAATGAAGTGCTACCCAAATACTGTAATGCTCTGTACAGGCAATTATTATGCTCTCATATACATAGATGGAATTCTTGGGACAATTATATTCGGATGTGCATTATACAGCCCTTTGTCATTCCACTGCTGGATGAGGGCCTCCCCATGCCATGTGGGTCGTGGAGTTATTATGCCATACTTCACCACGCTGGTCAGTGCGGATTAGTGTAGGCAGGCAGTATAGACATGGAAGCACATAGTTGCAGTACAACATTGTATTCTACGGCACTAATATAGCATCGCAGAAATCTATAACACCTGTTTTATGCATAGTGGTTACCCATAAAATTACTAAACAGGCTCAAAGCCTGCTAAACTTCCAAGATATCACGAGATTGGGTGTTTTGTGGGTGATTTGGTCATATGCTCAATGCAGTCGTGTGTAGTGCAATTTTAATTGATATTTTATTATGCTCACAAAATGGACCAGGTATATGATAAATTGTATATTTTTTTCAGCTTATATCAAAGTTTACTTGCACTCACCAAAAGCCATGATGCCCACTGCCTGCACCACATTTGGCTGCGCAAAAGTCCAAGCATTCATGGAAGCAGGACTTCAAAAAAAGGCACAGAAACAGCTAGAACTTACAACTGAGACTGGTAACAAGTCTCGTAATGCACATCACACAGCCAGTAGCAGGGCATGGCACTTGCATTTCTCTTTAAGTTAAATCCATTTCCAACCCACGCATACATTAATCTGGCACTGCCGCTGTGCACAGCTGTGAACAAATATGCAGTACAGGAAAAGCATTTATTCTCTCAACATGAATCATTGCATATTATTTTATTTAATGCCATGGCTTACAATTGGGGATGTGGTATTGTGTACAATCTCAACAAAGAGGCGTTTTTGTATAATTATGGTTTTGGAAAAAATCCAGCAATGGTTTTCCATTTACCTTAGCTCGGAGAGATGACAGAAATTGACAATGTACTTCCCAATTTATTTAATAAGCCTAATGGCTTTGTATGCTGTTTGGAAGCTATATTCTTTCACTCAACAATCTAGGGATGACGTCAATGTACTTTTTAAGAACACCTCATGTTGACCACAAAATTCACTTATAAAAGCATGGCAAACTATTTTTATTTATTGAGCATTTGACTACAACAGGATTTGAAAAATCCATATAAAATAAAAATGTATGTTCTTTAAGACAGCATGTAATGTAAGTACATTTGCAATTTGCAACTTGAACATACAGTAATCAGAACTGTCGTTGAAGTTAAAATGTTGTCATATTGGGTGAGTCATATAGCTTTAAAAACAGCAACGCCTTTTTGAGTGCATTTGGCAATTATGTGTATGAAACATTTACAGTAAAATGAAAATGTCAGTCAGTGGTGCCAGACTTACATTTGCGGTCCCAATGTGAATGCTCGGACAACCACCACAATTAGGATGAAGAGTGTGAAGAACACTGAAATCAGAGACACCTGTAGAAATATTACACCATTCATGCCCCGAAATATTTCTCATCATGATATAAAAAAGTACAGTACTCCGTTATGGATGCATTATGGTGCATTTTATACATTCTGAGCAACAGTTCTGACAAGCCAGTTATGTTTTTGTTGTTTTCTTATTGTCTTCTAATTTTTCATATTTAAAATGTAGGCCTATCAATTGAATGTACGTTTGAGATTTTTGTATATGATTTAGATCACTGAAGATGCTAATACTATAGAAATGTCATAAAACAAAGAGATTAAGTGTATAAAAAAACGTAAATGTAAATTAATACTGATCAGTTCCACAGTATGTAGTAAACAAAGCTAGCCCCTGCTCGCAACAAATGCTTGGATTCAGGGTAGTGTAGCAGAATTATTAATTCATATTTAGAAGACAGGAGGGTGCATTTCTGCACTAGTATATTTATGCAAAAATGGGATAATGTAAACGTTCTAAAGAGAGACCTCGGAGGTGACATTAAAGTGCCTGGTGAGCATTGTGTGAGGGCAACGAGGATCTTGGTGATGAACGTGTGGAAGGGGGTAAGGTTGTTGTGAAGCAGTGTTGCAGAGTGCCGTGAGAATACTGGAAAGATGAGTTTGGACATACCCGCGTGAAAGCTGTGATGGCAAGAAATGTATAACATCGCTGTGTTTTACAAAATTGTCATTGGATATAAATTACAGTCAAAAGTTTTCTCCTTCTTAAAGGACATTAGCCTGCTGAGAATTGGGCCACTAAAGTGGCATCCTGAGTTGCAAGTGTTGGCGAGTGTTGTCAGCGTGGGTGCGTGTCGTTCATACCTTTCCCAACTGGGCCACATCGCGGAAAAGGGACAGTGGCAGGGTGCAAAACACCGAGGTGAGGAAGATTATGAAATATCTGTTTGCCAGGATATGCTCTTCACCCACTGATTCCACAAGAAAGAAAACCGTACATTGATTCAGCTGCATGCAAGAGCCTGCAAGGATTATTTTTGCAGCATACTCTACAGACTGAAAGTCTGTAAATAATGTTAATTAATGTTAGCATATGGAAATCTACAGTCAAAACTTTGCTTGCATAGATCCGTTTGATTTTGCCAAGTAAACATGTGCTTTCACGGTGCTCCGTAATAAATGGCAGAGATATTGATTCAAGCTGCTGTCAATCAAGCAGGCCGGATTGAGGGAATAATGTAAGCATTCTGCACACAATAATGTAAGTGCTCTGCACTTAAAATACCACACATGCGGCTTTGGTAACCATAGTTTGCTCTTGTGAAAATTAATTGATCCTGAATGGACTATTGCTCTGTTAGAACTAAGGTCATTCAGTAATGGATTGACATAAGGACACTTGTTTAGGAATACCAACAAGCACACACACACCATTGTTTTACAATGTTCTTAGTAGTAGCATGGCCCAGCTTGTTACACATGCCTATCAAGGTGCTTCATTAAATAGTTGAGTATGTATGGTCTAAGTGGCAATAATATAAAGCTCTGCTTGTGTCTTTTGAAATAAATTAGTGAATCAGTGGCCTTACCTCCTGGAATCCGTTCAAACACCTTTGTTAGTGTATCACCAGTTATTACATTGTAGCTCACCATCGCTGAAAAACATCCATACCAGTTCCGCCTTGACCTCAATTGCATGCAATATCAGTAACAAAAATAATAATTTACTTTCGTAAGCAGTATATAGCCCTAAGGGAGCACAGAATGCTAAATAACACAATATTACAACGATAACATTTAGCCAATTGTGTCTTTTGCTTCACAATTTTTTTTATTTTTAATGCATACGTGTGCTGCGTGAAAATTACATGAAAACTAAAAGGGGTACATTAAATGTACATGAAGCGCGAGAGTATAACATTCTCCAGTAACCCTGTCGCCACTACTGGACCGTGAGCTAGGTTGAAATGTTGAGCAAGCATCTGCACAGGACTCCGTATGTTGTAATGGAGACATGGGGACATACTCTTTGGTTCTTTCGGTAAAGTCACGTAGGTACAAAAAATAATAGATCACGACGTTTCGATCGCCACACAAGCAATCGTCATCAGGTGGGAGAAAGAAACAGGCTGCTGAAACAAGTCCTTACACAGGTAGTCCCCGAGTTATGATGGTCCGACTTACGATATTTACATCTTACAATGGCGACAGCGATACGATAAAATTGTAAAATATTTTAAATTTCAGGCGGCAGGCAAACGCAGCAGAGTACAGTACAATATGATACGTTACGATAGTTCAATGCACGTATGATACGTAGCTTTAGCGAATTAATTTTAGGGTTACCACGATACGATACGTTCAATGCATGTTAAACGTTTTTATAGCAGATAGGATTGTTTCCTGAAAAAAACTTTCTATTAAATTGCAGTTCATATAGGTAGGCTTGTTTTTTTTTTACTTTACATTTTACTGTGCAATACAGTATTGTAATTAATAAATACATACAGTATATAGTTTATACAGTACGGTACTGTAAATTGCTCTGTTTTGCTAAATTATCACCATTCTTTAAGACTCCTGGGTAGGCTAGGCCATCTTCGACTTACGATATTTTTGACTTACGATGGGGTCGTCGTAACGCATCTCCATCGTAAGTAGAGGACTACCTGTGTATAGAGCCGAGAGGGGGGTTGCCGCATCGGGCAAGAGGGTGGGGGCTAGAGATTGCGCCTAAGCGAGTGGGAAATCCAAAGAGGGGAACCGAGATGGGGGGGTGATGCGAGAGCTGCTAGAGCTGAGGAGGTGGCCATTGTATCGTGAGAGATTAGCATGTCAATGTAAACGAACCAACGCAATGGTGGCTATGCTAGTGAGAACATCCAGCTCGTTAGAAAACGAGGGAAACAAAACGAGGGACAACACCACATCGAGGGAAGGAGAGAGACACACACCAAAAATGAATAACAGGTCCCTGCAGGGTGGGCTGGTAGGAACATTGGAATTTTGCGCAAATTTATTACACCCAACAGCACGAGATTTCACTTCGTTAAAGTATTGAAAGGGGACGGACGGACGGACACATTAATCTATTGCAGGCTGGTACACTCAGTTTACAACTTCGTTCCTACCAGTAAAAACGGACACTCACCAACATAACTTAGCTTGTGAGTTTTTTTCATCAAAATACAGAATTCCTATAATCCGCGGCAGCTGTAGGGTCTGTAAAAACTCCAATAATCTATTCTCTAGTCGCATTATCTGAAGCTTTTCCCTCCAGCTTCGCAAGATGGCTTTGTATCTTTACGAATAAGAGAAGGCTAGCGGCAGATTCATCCTATTACCCATGTTTATCCGCAGAATAGGATTGCAAGTAAAACTGTGGATAACAGGATCCGCAATATTGGTCCCTCAGATCTCCATGGAGAAAAAGGAGTTCTGTGTAAGTTAAACAAGCAAGGAATCATACACAATGCAGAGGGGAGTCCTCACCAATGAATGGGTAGGTGAACTGCAGTAGGGACAGCACTATGTAGCCGAAGTAACCAAACGCGCTGTGCACCAGTGATTGGTACGTGGTGGTGCCAGAGAGAGAGCCGGACTTGATGAGCAAGATGATGGAGTAATCTGTACAGAAGGGGGGGGGGGGGAGGCACGCGCTTGAGCTGCACATTAAGACACTGACTGTTCCAACGTGCGTCACATGATGCATTCTTAGAAAATCAACACAATGGCACGTTGTGTTGCTTTTAACCGCTCAGTACAATACAGTTTACTGTTTATAAACATAAAGTGGGTATTATGACCAAATAACCCACAATGCACCAAATCTTGACAGTTCTCAGAAGCTAAGTAAGTTTCAGCCTAGGTCGATAGGGGGATCACCATGCACAAAACAGGGTGTTACGACTTGTGGGACCACACATTCGGCAACATGTATGTTTGTATGTAGAACTTTCGCACCGTATGTAGCCAACCGTGCTAATCAGAGGTACGGGAAAGGGAAGTCCCGTAGGTGTGGACAGCAGACAGCAGTACAACTATATATGGCGGTATGTGTGTACATGACCACGCGTGTCACCTGTGACATAGGCCACCACCACGAGAAGCAATAGACCCAGAGGGAATCCCGCCTGCTTCAAGGCATAGGGCAATCCTGCGCACTCAGACGGAACGTGTTGCGTTAATAAATATTGTTATTATTACGAGCAACCATGGGATTGGGCCGCAATTTACCGTGCTCTGTCCCGTGACATCTCAGTCTTAATTTAGGCACCAGAGAGTCGCATAGCTAAACAGGTGTTTATTTATATGTACGATATATTAAATTGTTTAAGATATTTTTCATCGTTTAAAAATTATGTCAATGTAAACTTGAAATCAAAAGTACAGCGTATGCAGCATAATATGTTTATACTTTACAGCCCTTTGTTAAAGCAATTCTAAATGAAGCCTGCCCATGCTATGTCAGTCATGGGGATTTATTTGACCTAACTTCACCATGCTGGTCAGAGTGGGTGGGTGAAGGAAGGCAATATTGCTCGCCACTAACTTTGGCTGTGGCCAATAATCCAATGCAGGTCACCAAATTTATAGAACAGTGCACCGACCTCAGTGCTAGTGTAATTAAATAATCAAAAGTCATGTTCTATCCACTACTGGATGAACACTTCTCCAGTTCGTTGCCATTCCTCACACATTTATTTGACATCTTGGTTTATTAGAGCTTGGATGACTGCGTCAATTTCCAAGTCGATCGCTTTCGATGATCTGCAAAAGCTAAGCATTATAGTAATTTATATTCATTTCTGTTTTGCAGCATATGACAGTATATATGTGGACGATGGTAGAACATTTTCCTAAATATAGCTTGCTCCTATGGCCTCTAAATAGTTCATTATTCTGCTCCCAACAATCTTTGTAAACAATGTATTTACTTGAGACTGAATGGTTTGCAATTATTAAAGTCAGCCTTCCAAATTTTAATATAAAAATGATTGAAACATCTTCCAGGATTGAGGTATTTCATGTGAGCATTTCGTAAAAGGTCCACCAATTTTGTTCCAACAGCCAATTCCACTTTTTTTGATGATATTCACAGTAGCCTTCCGTTTTTTTTTTCCTCGGTGTCATAAAGTGTACAGAGTGTTTGGAACACCACTCACCTATTATACCTGCCCCTATGATGGAGTTAAGGACATTCAGGCTGGCGGAGGGCAAATCACTTGTCCCCGTTCTGGAGTCCTCATCCTCAACCTCTCGAGGGAACAAGGCCTCCCTGTCACTGGCATGGACATCCTGCGGAGACTGAGACACGGCCGTGAGCCCCACACCAGAAAATAAATCAGTGTATCAAGGAAATGTAACCGAATGACACGTTCTGCACAATTGTACCACAACACTATTTGAAAACTTTACTGATTTAGACACGTCAAGAATAAATATTTGAATGTAGTGGTTTTAACTTAAAATTTCGTCAAGATATAATCAACGTGATTGTCAGTAGAAACGCAGAGGATGTTTTATGTCACACTATTGACAAATGGCTTATTTTGTACCCTAATAGCTAAATGATTAAAAAAAGCTTTCAAATAATTTTCATACTCTTCATGGGTAATAAATCAACAGTGACAACACAATGTAAATATTGTATTTACTCATGCATTTAGACTTATTAATGGTGGCTGTTCAGACCAAGTTAAAACGAAATATACAAAGGTCGTGATTTGAGTTATACTTTGTATTCCACTGTCAACTGTATTTTCAGAACCACACCTTCCTGACGAATGGTTTATTTTGAACCATAATGATTTTATTAAAAAAGCTTTCAGGTTTATTTTTTATACTTTCAGTGTGCACTAAAGGCACAGTGACAATGCAATGAAAACAGCAACATTTACTTCTGCATTTTGAATATTTTATAGTACCCTTTCAGAACAAATCTTTATAAAATTGCAAAGGTCAGGATTGCAACAACTACACATATGTTGTCTATAAAATGCCACTGCATTTCAAGACCTTTGAAAAATGAAACTAAAAATAGACTTATATTTTCTCTGCCCATTGTGATATCATAAGAAATTGCGTTGTGCATGTTTTTTTATGAACGAAACGCAGATTTTAAAACGCGTTGAAGCTTTGCTTGCATTTTATTTCTTGCAAGTTAAAAGGCCAGTGATAATAACTAATGAGACAAATGACCAATGTTAATTCTGCCGTTTTACAGCACACGGCAGCCCTTCCCTTAATCTCTGGGCTCACTATAGCCATGGCAGTCAATGAATGAGTTAATGCAAACAGGCACACGCAGCTGGTCAAACACACCCCATGATTGCATGTCACGCGGCCAGTACTGGTCACCTTATTCAACAATAACGCAACAAAAGCAGCCGTTCATTTGGCGCAGAGCCGCTAATGCAGGTTACTACAAAACTGCATCTGTTTTTGACGCTGGGGGTACTTGTGCCACATTGACAGACCAATTAGGAGGGTTCACAAAATGCATATATGATCTTGATTTAAAAGGGCTATAATGCAATTTTTTTGCACAAATGCAGTCAACTCTATGCATACTAATTTAAATATACAATAACTGGAATTAAAAAATGTAGACCCTCAAATTATATCCCAGAGACTGATACGTGTCACTCATTTGGCAGCAGTCTAAAGTTCTAAATTGCTTTAAGTCTCCTGTTAACAGCAAATAGATTGAACCAAAGGAGAGTTCAACATCCTGGTATGCAGGGAGCTGTGGACGTGTATCGTGCAATCCTGCAGCTGACATATCAGAGTGCTTGACTACTTTAGGTTATATATGATTGCTTGTGTTGCAGTCGAAACGTCGTGAGAATTTTATTGTTTTATATTTTTATTATTTTATTGTTTCCCTTCTACGTGACTTTACCGAAAGAACCAAGAATATGAATCCCTGCAGTCACGAAAGCTTTAAATAAAAATTAACTTTAGGTTATCCCTAGAGAAGGGAACACGAACTGCAGTACGCCACTGCTGGCTTCAAGCATTTTCCGGCATTTCAAATATTAATTAGGGCTATTCCTGAAGCCGTTCACTGACTTACTAATACAGACATACATATTTAAATGTTACTGATAAACTTTCCACTCAAGAATAAGAATGCAAAATAATATGTAAAATTCTCCAACAAAATAATATGTAAGCTTAAGACATATACTATATATATATACACACACTAACTACTGTAAACAAATAGCATAGTTGCAAACTAGATTATCTGTACTTAGCTGCGAGCTGTACTTAATTGCCATGCATTTAAATAAGAGTTGTGTCGATAATCCATCCATGTTTTGTCTTGTTCATTGCGTTCCGATACCCAAGAGTTCACGTGATTTCTGAATTGAGCTTGGAGCTTAGCTCTTGAGCCAAAATTCCAAGCAGGAAGTATGTGGCATATGGATACAATGCAGAAAATACTGCCGGCATTTAGGAGTCTTCAGTTTACAACAGAATATTTAGAGTTTAAAACATTCCACGTTCATCAAAGAGAACCACAACGCAAAAAACGTCCACCCCATCGCATGAGGCTACAACCAACATACATTAACCCCAACATCCCCATCACCCGGATTCGCCGTGCATGATTAATGCCGACATAAGGAACATTCCCGTGTGCTGCTGCTGCTAGCTCCGTTTTACACATGCCACATTTACTACACTGCATTTTGTTATTACATGTAAAATTGTCCAAACGTAAGAAGTATACCGTGAACCCCCTCCTAATGCATGCACGACAGGGAAATCTGAACACGGTCAGTCACAACGTCTCAGGGCAACAGTTCTTTTGACACATGCCGCATTTAAACAACGTCCATGTGGGGAGGAGTAGCAACGCATTCTCTCGTTAATGCGATGTGCAATATATGCTCGAAGCACGTGGTGTTTGTGTGATCGTGGTAACGTAAACAGCAGCGAGGCGTAATGCTGCTCACTGACACGTGCGAGTGAGTGTGTGTGGAGAGGAGAGCTGACGAGGTACCGATTTGACTCTCTCCGAGGCGTCCCGGTCGCGTTCTTCGTTTTCGTCCATGCTCACGGAACTCCTTAGGGCTTGTTTGTAATGGTCAGCGAGACTATTACAAATACAGCGAACACCACCACCACTACACTAAGTCCTGTATCGCGCAGTCGAATGAGCAGACACGCGCGACAATAATATATTGTTTAACACGTAGGCTTTCGCGACCAATATTACTCATAATACAGGTTTTTGGGTTAGATCGCGTTATTTATAAATGTGTCGTAACCCTCCACCAACCGACACGGCCAATCAGCAAAAAAGTGTCACGTTGACAAAAGACAATTAGTTTACTACTTTAGCCCACCGGTGTGTTTAAGAGTGAATCCACAACATTTACAGTTTGAGTACGACGTTTCGCTGGTAATTACATCCAGCATCATCGGGCAATTTGCCAGAATAGTGAAGCCCTCTCCACTTGCTCCCGGTCTTAAATAGAGCAGCAGGGTGACGTCATCATTTAACTCATTCAGGTGCAGTGATTATATAATCGATTGGTAATCAGTCAATGGTTATGTAATGTGTGTTATTGTGATTATATGCTACGTTAGTAATCCGTTAATTAGTATGTGTTTCCCCTATAAGGAATTGTAATATGTATTATTTAATACGCAATAATAACGTCGTACTCAAACTGTAAATGTTGTGGATTCACTCTTCAACACACCGGTGGGCTAAAGTAGTGAACTATTTTGTCTTTTGTCAACGTGACACTTTTTTGCTGATTGGCCGTGTCGGGTGGTGGAGGGTTACGACACGTTTATATATAACGCGATTGAACCCAAAACCTTTATTATAAGTAATATATTATGTTTAAACAATCCAATTTGTCAGCTTCTGCGCAGCAAATGTCACACCTCAAACTAAATAACACTTTTGTTTTCAGTTCACCCAATTGGCACTTCTATTTGCCTCGTGACATTGTTCCCGTTTATCTTGCGATTCGGTTCTGTGAAGAGGTCGATGCGGTTTCGGTGCTATTATTATTATAGCTGTGTGAGCCACAAATACATCTACATCTGTAGCTCTCACAGATACGTCTGTAGCTCACACAGATACATCTGTAGCTCACACAGATACATGTGTAGCTCTCACAGATACATCTGTAGCTCACACAGATACATCTGTAGCTCACACAGATACATGTGTAGCTCTCACAGATACATCTGTAGCTCACACAGATACATCTGTAGCTCACACAGATACATCTGTAGCTGTCACAGATACATCTGTAGCACTCACAGATACATCTGTAGCTCACATATACATCTGCAGCTGTCACAGATAAACCTGTAGCTCTCACAGATACATCTGTAGCTCACATATACATCTGTAGCTCACAGATACATCTGTAGCGGTCACAGATCCGTCTGTAGCTCTCACAGATACATCTGTAGCTGTCACAGATCCGTCTGTAGCTCACACAGATACGTCTGTAGCCCACACAGATACATCTGTAGCTCACAGATACATCTGTAGCTCTCACAAATACATCTGTAGCTGTCACAGATACATCTGTAGCTGTCACAGATACGTCTGTAGCTCACACAGATACATCTGTAGCTCACACAGATACATCTGTAGCACTCACAGATACATCTGTAGCTCACACAGATACATCTGTAGCTCTCACAGATACATCTGTAGCACTCACAGATACATCTGCAGCTGTCACAGATACATCTGTAGCTCACACAGATACATCTGTAGCTCACAGATACATCTGTAGCTCACACAGATACATCTGTAGCTCACACATATCCATATGTAGCTCTCACAGATACATCTGTAGCTCACAGATACATCTGTAGCTCACACAGATACATCTGTAGCTCACACAGATCCATCTGTAGCTCTCACAGATACATCTGTAGCTCACAGATACATCTGTAGCTCACACAGATACGTCTGTAGCTCTCACAGATACATCTGTAGCTCTCACAGATACGTCTGTAGCTCACACAGATACATCTGTAGCTCACACAGATACATGTGTAGCTATCACAGATACATCTGTAGCTCACACAGATACATCTGTAGCTCACACAGATACATGTGTAGCTCTCAGATACATCTGTAGCTCACACAGATACATCTGTAGCTCACACAGATACGTCTGTAGCTCTCACAGATACATCTGTAGCTGTCACAGATACATCTGTAGCACTCACAGATACATCTGTGGCTCACACAGATACATCTGTAGCTCACACAGATACATCTGTAGCTGTCACAGATACATCTGTAGCACTCACAGATACATCTGTAGCTCACATATACATCTGTAGCTGTCACAGATAAATCTGTAGCTCTCACAGATACATCTGTAGCTCACATATACATCTGTAGCTGTCACAGATCCGTCTGTAGCTCTCACAGATACATCTGTAGCTGTCACAGATCCGTCTGTAGCTCACACAGATACGTCTGTAGCCCACACAGATACATCTGTAGCTCACAGATACATCTGTAGCTCTCACAAATACATCTGTAGCTCACACAGATACATATGTAGCTCACACAGATACATCTGTAGCTGTCACAGATACATCTGTAGCTGTCACAGATACGTCTGTAGCTCACACAGATACATCTGTAGCTCACACAGATACACCTGTAGCACTCACAGATACATCTGTAGCTCACACAGATACATCTGTAGCTCACACAGATACATCTGTAGCTGTCACAGATACATCTGTAGCTCACACAGATACATCTGTAGCACTCACAGATACATCTGTAGCTGTCACAGATACATCTGTAGCTGTCACAGATACATCTGTAGCTCACACAGATACATCTGTAGCTCACAGATACATCTGTAGCTCACACAGATACATCTGTAGCTCACACAGATCCATCTGTAGCTCTCACAGATACATCTGTAGCTCACAGATACATCTGTAGCTCACACAGATACATCTGTAGCTCACACAGATCCATCTGTAGCTCTCACAGATACATCTGTAGCTCACAGATACATCTGTAGCTGTCACAGATACGTCTGTAGCTCACACAGATACATCTGTAGCTCACACAGATACATCTGTAGCTCACACAGATACGTCTGTAGCTCTCACAGATACATCTGGAGCTGTCACAGATACATCTGTAGCTCTCACAGATACATCTGTAGCTCACACAGATACATCTGTAGCTGTCACAGATACATATGTAGCTCTCACAGATACGTCTGCAGCTTACACATATACATCTGTAGCTGTCACAGATACATATGTAGCTCACACAGATACATCTGTAGCTCACACAGATACATGTGTAGCTCTCACAGATACATATGTAGCTCTCACAGATACATCTGTAGCTCTCACAGATACATCTGTAGCTCACACAGATACATCTGTAGCTTACACATATACATCTGTAGCTGTCACAGATACATCTGTAGCTGTCACAGATACATATGTAGCTCACACAGATACATCTGTAGCTCTCACAGATACATATGTAGCTCTCACAGATACATCTGTAGCTCTCACAGATACATCTGTAGCTCTCACAGATACATCTGTAGCTCACACAGATACATCTGTAGCTTACACATATACATCTGTAGCTGTCACAGATACATCTGTAGCTGTCACAGATACATCTGTAGCTCACACAGATACATCTGTAGCTCACAGATACATTTGTAGCTGTCACAGATACGTCTGTAGCTCACACAGATACATCTGTAGCTCACACAGATACATCTGTAGCACTCACAGATACATCTGTAGCTCACACAGATACATCTGTAGCTCACAGATACATCTGTAGCTCTCACAGATACATCTGTAGCACTCACAGATACATCTGTAGCTCACACAGATACATCTGTAGCTGTCACAGATACATCTTTAGCTCACACATACATCTGTAGCTCACACAGATACATCTGTAGCTCACACAGATACATCTGTAGCTCACACAGATACATCTGTAGCTCACACAGATACATCTGTAGCTCACACAGATACATATGGAGCTCACACAGATACATCTGTAGCTCACACAGATACATCTGTAGCTCACACAGATACATCTGTAGCTCTCACAGATACATCTGTAGCTCACAGATACATCTGTAGCTGTCACAGATACGTCTGTAGCCCTCACAGATACATCTGTAGCTCTCACAGATACATCTGTAGCACTCACAGATACATCTGTAGCTCACATAGATACATCTGTAGCTCACACAGATACATCTGTAGCTGTCACAGATACATCTGTAGCTCACAGATACATCTGTAGCTCTCACAGATACATCTGTAGCTCTCACAGATACGTCTGCAGCTTACACAGATACATCTGTAGCTCACACAGATACATCTGTAGCTCAGACAGATACATGTGTAGCTCTCACAGATACATCTGTAGCTCACACAGATACATCTGTAGCTCACACAGATACATCTGTAGCTCTCACAGATACATCTGTAGCTGTCACAGATACATCTGTAGCACTCACAGATACGTCTGTAGCTTACACATATACATCTGTAGCTGTCACAGATACATCTGTAGCTCACACAGATACATCTGTAGCTGTTACAGATACATCTGTAGCTCTCACAGATACATCTGTAGCTTACACATATACATCTGTAGCTGTCACAGATACATCTGTAGCTGTCACAGATACATCTGTAGCTCACACAGATACATCTGTTGCTCACAGATACATCTGTAGCTGTCACAGATACGTCTGTAGCTCACACAGATACATCTGTAGCTCACACAGATACATCTGTAGCACTCACAGATACATCTGTAGCTCACACAGATACATCTGTAGCTCACACAGATACATCTGTAGCTCACACAGATACATCTGTAGCTCACACAGATACATCTGTAGCTGTCACGGATACATCTGTAGCTGTCACAGATACATATGTAGCTGTCACAGATGCATCTGTAGCACTCACAGATACATCTGTAGCTCACACAGATACATCTGTAGCTGTCACAGATACATCTTTAGCTCACACATACATCTGTAGCTCACACAGATACATCTGTAGCTCACACAGATACATCTGTAGCTCACACAGATACATCTGTAGCTCACACAGATACATCTGTAGCTCACAGATACATCTGTAGCTGTCACAGATACGTCTTTAGCTCACACAGATACATCTGTAGCTCACACAGATACATCTGTAGCACTCACAGATACATCTGTAGCTCACACAGATACATCTGTAGCTCACAGATACATCTGTAGCTCACACAGATACATCTGTAGCTCACACAGATACATATGTAGCTGTCACAGATACATCTGTAGCACTCACAGATACATCTGTAGCTGTTACAGATACATCTGTAGCTCTCACAGATACATCTGTAGCTTACACATATACATCTGTAGCTGTCACAGATACATCTGTAGCTGTCACAGATACATCTGTAGCTCACACAGATACATCTGTAGCTCACAGATACATCTGTAGCTGTCACAGATACGTCTGTAGCTCACACAGATACATCTGTAGCTCACACAGATACATCTGTAGCTCACAGATACATCTGTAGCTGTCACAGATACGTCTGTAGCTCACACAGATACATCTGTAGCTCACACAGATACATCTGTAGCACTCACAGATACATCTGTAGCTCACACAGATACATCTGTAGCACTCACAGATACATCTGTAGCTCACACAGATACATCTGTAGCTCTCACAGATACATCTGTAGCTCACAGATACATCTGTAGCTGTCACAGATACGTCTGTAGCTCACACAGATACATCTGTAGCTCACACAGATACATCTGTAGCACTCACATATACATCTGTAGCTCACACAGATACATCTGTAGCACTCACAGATACATCTGTAGCTCACAGATACATCTGTAGCCCTCACAGATACATCTGTAGCTCTCACAGATACATCTGTAGCTCTCACAGATACATCTGTAGCTCACACAGATACATCTGTGGCTGTCACAGATACATCTGTAGCTGTCACAGATACATCTGTAGCTGTCACAGATACATCTGTAGCACTCACAGATACATCTGTAGCTCACAGATACATCTGTAGCTGTCACAGATAAATCTGTAGCTCACACAGATACATCTGTAGCTTACACATATACATCTGTAGCTGTCACAGATACATCTGTAGCTCACACAGATACATCTGTAGCTCACAGATACATCTGTAGCTGTCACAGATACATCTGTAGCTCACACAGATACATCTGTAGCTCACACAGATACATCTGTAGCTCACACAGATACATCTGTAGCTCACACAGATACATCTGTAGCTCACACAGATACATCTGTAGCTCACACAGATACATCTGTAGCTGTCACAGATACATGTGTAGCTCACACAGATACATCTGTAGCTCACACAGATACATCTGTAGCTCACACATATACATCTGTAGCTCACACAGATACATCTGTAGCTCTCACAGATACATCTGTAGCCCACACAGATACATCTGTAGCTCACACAGATACATCTGTAGCTCACACAGATACATCTGTAGCTCACACAGATACATCTGTAGCTGTTACAGATACATCTGTAGCTGTTACAGATACATCTGTAGCTCACACAGACACATCTGTAGCTGTCACAGATACGTCTGTAGCTCACACAGATACATCTGTAGCTCTCACAGATACATCTGTAGCTCACACAGATACATATGGACCTCACACAGATACATATGGACCTCACACAGATACATCTGTAGCTCACACAGATACGTCTGTAGCTCACACAGATACGTCTGTAGCTCTCACAGATACGTCTGTAGCTCACACAGATACATCTGTAGCTCACACAGATACATCTGTAGCTCACACAGATACATCTGTAGTTCACACAGATACATCTGTAGTTCACACAGATACATCTGTAGCTCACACATATACATCTGTAGCTCACACAGATAGCTCTCACAGATACATCTGTAGCTCACACAGATACGTCTGTAGCTCACACAGATACATCTGTAGCTCTCACAGATACATATGTAGCTCTCACAGATACATCTGTAGCTCACACAGATACATATGGACCTCACACAGATACATATGTAGCTCACACAGATACATCTGTCGCTCACACAGATCCGTCTGTAGCTCACACAGATACATCTGTAGTTTACGTCTGTAGCTCACACAGATACATCTGTAGCTCTCACAGATACATATGTAGCTCTCACAGATACATCTGTAGCTCACACAGATACATATGGACCTCACACAGATACATATGTAGCTCACACAGATACATCTGTCGCTCACACAGATCCGTCTGTAGCTCACACAGATACATCTGTAGCTCTCACAGATCCGTCTGTAGCTCACACAGATACATCTGTAGCTCACAGATACATCTGTAGCTCACACAGATACATCTGTAGCTCACACAGATACATCTGTAGCTCACACAGATACATCTGTAGCTCACACAGATACATCTGTAGCACTCACAGATACATCTGTAGCTCTCACAGATACATCTATAGCTCTCACAGATACATCTGTAGCTCACACAGATACATCTGTAGCTGTCACAGATACATATGTAGCTCTCACAGATATGTCTGTCGCTCACACAGATACATCTGGAGCTGTCACAGATACATCTGTAGCTCACACAGATACATCTGTAGCTCACACAGATACATCTGTAGCTCACACAGATACATCTGTAGCTCACACAGATACATCTGTAGCTCACACAGATAAATCTGTAGCTCACAGATACATCTGTAGCTCACACAGATACATTTGTAGCTCTCACAGATACATCTGTAGCTCACACAGATACGTCTGTCGCTCACATATACGTCTGTAGCTCACACAGATACATCTGTAGCTGTCACAGATACATCTGTAGCACTCACAGATACATCTGTAGCTCACACAGCTGGAAGCTGGTTTAAAACCAGATGGCTTCTGATTTTATGTATTACCAATATTGCTTTTGCCAGAGGCGCCTATTATAGACGCCACAAGTACCGTAATCAGCAATACTCTTCGCGTGCGAGTTCCGGCAGCAGCAGACGATGATGATGATGACGATGATGTAGAATACCGTACACAGCAGGCTGGAGAAGAGCTGTAATACCGGCGTTCACGCAACGTGCAGCTGACGCCACCACGCGTGAACACGTCGTAGAGAGAGAGCAAGCAGCAGCAGCAAGCAAGCGATGTGTGCTGTCGAGCACTTAGTGGCAACAGAGACTGGTGGGGTGTGTGTGTGTTTATAAATAAAACTGTTAAATGTCCCCGCCATCACCGGCTAATGGTTCAGTCCTGACGGTGCACTCGGTTCGCCTTGTTCAGGCTATCAGGTCAGAGATTTCGTGCTGCGTGAGCCGAAATTGCGGATTGCTTTATCGTTGATTTGCATACCAGGGAGAAAAAAAGAATCAAGTTAAAATGTATCAAGCCAAGCTGGGTTTGAGGCTTGATAGTTTAAAGGATGGGAGGCTGCCTAGGGAATATTCCCATGTGTTGTTGTAGGCTTGTCGAGATATTGGACTGCGACGTGGCTAGAGGGCGATACTAATTTTGATGATTCAATCTATCTGTGCGGATATTTAAGTCCTCTTTAAATGTTCAGCACATTGTATGTAGGGGTTTGCTCCTTGGTATACTGCCTTTTCCTTCCATATGAAGCTAAACGCTCATTAACATAATTGGCCAAACATCATCATTATATATAAATTACTTACTTGGAAGCTATTATCCTATATACTGCGTTGTCCACGTTTGCCAGTAAGCGTCTGTTTACAATGACAATAGGTCATTTACCTGAAAAAAAAACCGAATTAGTCGAAAAATAACTCAAATGAGTCGGACAATGTATCGCGTCTGAGTTTGTCGACCAATAATTGTTGGTATGGAGTAACACGCGGTATGAATAAAATATAGTTTAAACAAAAATTGCATCAACCGATGCTCCAACGTCTTTCTCATGTGGAATAAAAATGTGCGTTATGTAACGGGTCCTTAAACAAAAAATAATCTCCATCCACGCTATCACCGCCCTGCTCGGTTGCTACGTAAGATATGTGAAAACCATTTGCTTTCATGGTATTCAATCACACGGGTGGGAAGAAAGTCAGAGATGGTCATTATAAATCAAAGGGGGTGGCAGAATTTGTATAATTCGCACCCTCATTCATAAGCGCTGCATACGAATGATTTCGCTCGCTCTGTGACCTTTTCGTTTCGTGGAGGCGAGGTGCTCACCGTGCACGTCGATTCGTCGCTTCCTTGCCGATGTTCATCACCGACCGCCCCTACGGTGCCAAGAGGCGCGGTTGTTAATAGGGGGGCCCTCATAAGGCTCTGGCATCTGCCTAAAATCCATTCAATTCCCCAGTGCCGTCCATCGCAGAATTATTTCATGAAAGTGTATCAACTGCGAGCTTGTATAATATACAATGTGCGTGCGGTCACTCGGCTGTAGGACGTATGCACATCCATAAATTAAAACCACCGTCAAGGCTTAAAGTTAATTTTGTTCACAACGTTAACGGCACTGAAGTAGACTTTATTTGCACCGGGATGACCTACAATGCAGGCCGAATGTACAAAGCTGAGAAATTAAATTACGCAATGCTTCAAAGTAGATATATATTTTTTTCGGTTGGGTTAAATCGCGCAATTCAAACGTGTTGTCGTAAACCCCTCCTCCACTCGACACACAGACCATCAACAACCACGACGACCACCACCGGCCCGGCGTTGTGAGGGCCTCCTGCACTCCTGGGCCTCATATAGGGAGGGTGATGTCATCAATTTGCGTCCACCTGGGAAGCGGCTGGAAGAGATGACGGAAAAGTGAATATATCTGCATAATTCACGCACTGTTTGCATTAATTATGTTAATATTCATCGAATTAAATTATGTAAATATTTTTTATTTATTTAAAGCTTTCGTGACTGCAGGGATTCATATTCTTGGTTATTATTTTATTGTTTCCCTTCTTACGTGACTTTACCGAAAGAACCAAGAATATGTTAATACTGTTTACGATGAATTATGCTAAGCATGGTATTGGCTTGGTCCAGTAACGCCCCTGGCCTCCACCAATTCACGAACCCACAGTGACCTGCACGGTGAAGTATAATCAAAAAGCACCCATTACTCATACGGTATGGGCAGACCTTCAGTCAGCAGCGTAGTGACAAAAGGGTTGTTAGTCCCTAATGTTTCATGAGTGGAGTTCAAAAGAACTCACAAACACTTTGTGAAAAACCTAACGCACAATATCCCTGGGTTTGATCTTCCACGAAACTTATGGTCCACCCTTAAACCGCATCTGTACAAACCGTGGCAACATGCGACTGTAGTCACCCCGAACAGACTATAAAACACATTACGATGCAATGCCGGATCCACAAATATGAAGGAAACATCGCAAAAAAAACCTCTTCGCTGCTCCTAACGCGGTTATCTGGCTTGACCACCTGAATGTGAAATGTATGCATTGTCGATGTTTCCGATGCATACGCATGGCAATCATTGCACGGAGCAATAGAAAGTGGAACACACAGATCAGGTAGCAAACACAAACTAGAGATATTATTAAGGAATTTTAGGTGGGAATTGGCAGGGTACAGTATGTAACTAGAAGGAATATGCCCGAGAGGACGACCATCAATTAGATGGTTTAATGAGATCCTTAGATGTATTGTGGCATCACATGATCGTGAGGGATGGCAAAGACATAGACATGCATTCATCCAGCAGTGGATCATGCCTGATGAGGATGAATGTGTTCACTGCAGATGTTTGTATTTCTCTCCCCATCTTGAGATCACGTTCACGCGTGGGACAGGAAATGGAGGGTTGGGGAGGGTGTTCTGTCTCAGCTCACTGCTTTGTCTGACTCGGATGAATGGATAGGATTCATTTCCTATTCGTTTTCCACACAAAACGAATTAACGTGGATATAATCTGCACGAGTGGGGGGGGGGGGTGGCGAATACGCGCGCACACATATCCAGTGACCCCTTAACACGCGCACACAAAGCATGGATATGTGTGCAAGGTGAATAAAAATGATTTATTTCACCATGCCACAAATGATAGCTCAACGAAGTGGCTTTTCACATTGGACATTTACAGCAGCCGAATACCCCAAAACGAATGTTGCCTGTAAATGTGGAGGGAAATACAGGAGGACCCGGAGAAAAAATCCACGCGACCACGAGAAGAGAGAGACATGCAAACTCCAAATACATGGTGCTTTAAAAATGTGTTAACACTTCGGAGAATTTGCAACAATACCACGAGAAATGTGCTGCTGCCTCCGGGCTCTGGAGACCACCTGGAGAAGATTCCAGACACGTGTTGACAATGGTGGCGAACAAGTGGTGGCATTTTGAAGCTATTAACATATATTTATTATCATGTTACAGTGTATCATCCGTTCTTTTTCCATTAAAAACGAAAGTCTCATATAAGTGTTAACATTGTTTTTTCAGAACCCTGTATGCAGCAGCAGTTATCAAGGGTCGGGATCGAACCCACGATCATCCTCTGCACACCAGGGAGGCAATGGCCCTTCTTCATAGCATATATTGTATTTAATTTAAGGCAGTGTTATTGACGAATGTGGATGTTTTTATTATTTGTGCGTATGCACCACTCCCACCAACACAGAAATCACCAAATGTTGTCCAAACCATATTGGGCTACTTCAGCTTCATACTACTGCGTCTTCATCATCATCTGATTCATATACAGTACAGAATACTTTATAATTGAAAACAGAACATCTGCTATGTGTAAATTCTCCGTGTGTGGAGTATGGTAGCCTATCTATAAATAGTGATCCATTTATAGAAAAACCAGGCTGCTTAAATAATATGGAGACATCACGCAATCACTTTCGTGATTGACAGCTGTTCTGCACGGAAATGTGTACACACAACGCACCCTCCGCACTTGTTTTTTTTGCAGAGGTTTAACATTAAAACAAATCTAACCTGTCACCGAATTTACAAGACAATTCGTGAAAATGTAACAATTTTCAATGGCGTACGTTCAAATTCAAACTCGAATTAACGATGAGTGTGCGTCTTTGTCTTTGTATGGGGAGCGGTTTCGCAGTGGTTAGCGCTACGAACGATTGTCTGGGCCAGCCCTAGGTCGACTCAGCCTTAAATGAGTACCTGGTGCAGTGTGTAGTAAACATCGCCACAGGGTGAGACAAAGGCGGCCGGGCGTGGTGCTGGCCACCCACTCCCGGCCTTCATAGGTGCCACTCGCTAACAACAATTTCCCCCAACAGTATGTTACAGGCTACACGGGGGGGGTCTTTGATGTGTGCACGGAGCCCGCATGCCCAGCCACCTATGCCCAATCAGCTTCTGTTTGGCCTGCTAGAAGGGGCTCAACAGGCGCCGATCGTGCTAGAGAAGAGATGGGCTGATGTGGTTAATGAAGGATGTGGATTTGATTGACCGATAACAGTGCCGGCAGTGTCAAGATCTGGGATCTCTGGAGGAGGTTCGTGAATTGACGCTGCTGGGAAGTTGGAGGCAGTGGCCCTCCCGCGGCAAAGGAGGGCGAGACGCTCAACAACAACGAGCGGAGCTCCGGACGACTAAAACGCACAGTGGGGAGCATGCTCGGTGCATCTGCCAGTCAGTCATCCAAGTCAGCCAACCCACTCGGCACCTGGAGTCTGTTCCGTGACCCCCTGCCAGCGGGGCCCTTCGACACTTCACGTGGCCTCACAAAGTGCACCGAGGCATGGCACAAGCGCCTCGGTCATGTCACCGCCGCTTAGCGGTGAGCGGTGGTTGTTGTTGTGGCTGTTGTTGTGGTTGTTTTATAGTCCAGGAGTGGGGAATCTTTTTCTGTCAAGGGCCATTTGGATATTTATAACATCATTCGCGGGCCATGCAAAATTATCAACTTAAAAATTAGCCTGTTTTATTTGGTCAAACATTTAATTAACTCAACCCTAATGTGATGGCGGGAACTGCTTCTCTTTGGTTAGGCGTGTGGTGATGTTAGCTGGTATTGACGATGTTAGCTGGTGTGTGATGTTAGCTGGTATTGATGATGTTAGCTGGTATTGATGATGTTAGCTGGTGTGTGATATTAGCTGGTATTGATGATGTTAGCTGGTATTGATGATGTTAGCTGGTATTGATGATGTTAGCTGGTGTGTGATGTTAGCTGGTATTGGTGATGTTAGCTGGTGTGTGATGTTAGCTGGTATTGATGATGTTAGTTGGTGTGTGATGTTAGCTGGTATTGGTGATGTTAGCTGGTATTGATAATGTTAGCTGGTATTGATGATGTTAGCTGGTGTGTGATGTTAGCTGGTATTGATGATGTTAGTTGGTGTGTGATGTTAGCTGGTATTGGTGATGTTAGCTGGTATTGATGATGTTAGCTGGTATTGATGATGTTAGCTGTTATTGATGATGTTAACTGGTGTGTGATGTTAGCTGGTGTGTGATGTTAGCTGGTATTGATGATGTTAGCTGGTATTGATGATGTTAGCTGGTGTGTGATGTTAGCTGGTATTGATGATGTTAGCTGGTATTGATGATGTTAGCTGGTATTGATGATGTTAGCTGGTGTGTGATGTTAGCTGGTATTGATGATGTTAGCTGGTATTGATGATGTTAGCTGGTATTGATGATGTTAGCTGGTATTGATGATGTTAGCTGGTGTGTGATGTTAGCTGGTATTGATGATGTTAGCTGGTGTGTGATGTTAGCTGGTGTGTGATGTTAGCTTGTATTGATGATGTTAGCTGGTATTGATGATGTTAGCTGGTATTGATGATGTTAGCTGGTATTGATGATGTTAGCTGGTGTGTGATGTTAGCTGGTATTGATGATGTTAGCTGGTGTGTGATGTTAGCTGGTATTGATGATGTTAGCTGGTATTGATGATGTTAGCTGGTATTGATGATGTTAGCTGGTGTGTGATGTTAGCTGGTATTGATGATGTTAGCTGGTATTGACGATGTTAGCTGGTGTGTGATGTTAGCTGGTATTGATGATGTTAGCTGGTGTGTGATGTTAGCTGGTATTGATGCTGTTAGCTGGTATTGATGATGTTAGCTGGTATTGATGATGTTAGTGGTGTTGGTGATGTTAGCTGGTGTGTGATGTTAGCTGGTATTGATGATGTTAGCTGGTATTGATGATGTTAGCTGGTGTGTGATGTTAGCTGGTGTGTGATGTTAGCTGGTATTGATGATGTTAGCTGGTATTGATGATGTTAGCTGGTATTGATGATCTTAGCTGGTATTGATGATGTTAGCTGGTATTGATGATGTTAGCTGGTATTGATGATGTTAGCTGGTGTGTGATGTTAGCTGGTATTGATGATGTTAGCTGGTATTGATGATGTTAGCTGGTGTGTGATGTTAGCTGGTATTGATGATGTTAGCTGGTATTGATGATGTTAGCTGGTATTGACGATGTTAGCTGATATTGATGATGTTAGCTGGTGTGTGATGTTAGCTGGTATTGATGATGTTAGCTGGTGTTTGATGTTAGCTGGTGTGTGATGTTAGCTGGTGTGTGATGTTAGCTCGTATTGATGATGTTAGCTGGTATTGATGATGTTAGCTGGTGTGTGATGTTAGCTGGTATTGATGATGTTAGCTGGTATCGATGATGTTAGCTGGTATTGATGATGTTAGCTGGTATTGATGATGTTAGCTGGTGTGTGATGTTAGCTGGTATTGGTGATGTTAGCTGGTGTGTGATGTTAGCTGGTATTGATGATGTTAGTTGGTGTGTGATGTTAGCTGGTATTGGTGATGTTAGCTGGTATTGATGATGTTAGCTGGTATTGATGATGTTAGCTGGTGTGTGATGTTAGCTGGTATTGGTGATGTTAGCTGGTGTGTGATGTTAGCTGGTATTGATGATGTTAGTTGGTGTGTGATGTTAGCTGGTATTGGTGATGTTAGCTAGTATTGATGATGTTAGCTGGTATTGATGATGTTAGCTGGTATTGATGATGTTAACTGGTGTGTGATGTTAGCTGGTGTGTGATGTTAGCTGGTATTGATGATGTTAGCTGGTATTGATGATGTTAGCTGGTATTGATGATGTTAGCTGGTATTGATGATGTTAGCTGGTGTGTGATGTTAGCTGGTATTGATGATGTTAGCTGGTGTGTGATGTTAGCTGGTATTGATGATGTTAGCTGGTATTGATGATGTCAGCTGGTATTGATGATGTTAGCTGGTGTGTGATGTTAGCTGGTATTGATGATGTTAGCTGGTGTGTGATGTTAGCTGGTGTGTGATGTTAGCTTGTATTGATGATGTTAGCTGGTATTGATGATGTTAGCTGGTATTGATGATGTTAGCTGGTATTGATGATGTTAGCTGGTGTGTGATGTTAGCTGGTATTGATGATGTTAGCTGGTGTGTGATGTTAGCTGGTATTGATGATGTTAGCTGGTATTGATGATGTTAGCTGGTATTGATGATGTTAGCTGGTGTGTGATGTTAGCTGGTATTGATGATGTTACCTGGTATTGACGATGTTAGCTGGTGTGTGATGTTAGCTGGTGTGTGATGTTAGCTGGTGTGGGATGTTAGCTCGTATTGATGATGTTAGCTGGTATTGATGATGTTAGCTGGTGTGTGATGTTAGCTGGTATTGATGGTGTTAGCTGGTATTGATGATGTTAGCTGGTATTGATGATGTTAGTGGTGTTGGTGATGTTAGCTGGTGTGTGATGTTAGCTGGTATTGATGATGTTAGCTGGTATTGATGATGTTAGCTGGTGTGTGATGTTAGCTGGTGTGTGATGTTAGCTGGTATTGATGATGTTAGCTGGTATTGATGATGTTAGCTGGTATTGATGATCTTAGCTGGTATTGATGATGTTAGCTGGTATTGATGATGTTAGCTGGTATTGATGATGTTAGCTGGTGTGTGATGTTAGCTGGTATTGATGATGTTAGCTGGTGTGTGATGTTAGCTGGTATTGATGATGTTAGCTGGTATTGATGATGTTAGCTGGTGTGTGATGTTAGCTGGTATTGATGATGTTAGCTGGTATTGATGATGTTAGCTGGTATTGACGATGTTAGCTGGTGTGTGATGTTAGCTGGTGTGTGATGTTAGCTGGTGTGTGATGTTAGCTCGTATTGATGATGTTAGCTGGTATTGATGATGTTAGCTGGTATTGATGATGTTAGCTGGTATTGATGATGTTAGCTGGTGTTGGTGATGTTAGCTGGTGTGTGATGTTAGCTGGTATTGATGATGTTAGCTGGTATTGATGATGTTAGCTGGTATTGGTGATGTTAGCTGGTGTGTGATGTTAGCTGGTATTGATGATGTTAGCTGGTGTGTGATGTTAGCTGGTATTGATCATGTTGCTACTCGCAACTGCTTTTCAAGGTTTGCTCCTAGATTTATTGAATTTCGAGTCCCGCCTGCGGTTGCCTTGGCAGGGCCAGGACCAAATGATTTCGCGGGCCTTGTACGGCCCGCGGGCCGGACGTTCCTCACCCCAAAATGTATACGAATATACACAGTGACACACAACTGCACAACACTGCCTGCGTCCTGTGCGGTTAATTTTATTTGCGTCGGTTCACTTTGCACTGAGATTAAACACGCACAGCGACTACTCACCGGCGGGTTTTCGTGAAATCTCAAACAGTATTACCACAAACAGTCGATCGGCCTCCTGTAATTGTCCAATAGTACAGACTCGTGCACTAGAATTCATGTACTGCCATCACAATCTGGCCATGTGGTCAGTAGATAAGCAGATGTATAATATTTTCACATTGTTATTATATATACAGTATGCGAGTTATATGTCGCAGGCTTCACTCGCTCTCTTATCGGCTGTGGTGTTATTCTACAGGAGAGTTAATTACTTGATTCACTGATGATGGGGATCCTGTACATTTGTACGTGTTCAGCGTGAGCCTTAAAGCAAAGTATAACCTTGGGCTAAGCCTGTCCTTTGAGTGGAACCAATCAATCACCAGGCCATAACCATGGTGGGCCCAAACTGGAAAATTAAGTTCATACATTTTTATCTTGTCATTTACTTAATCTTATTTGAGCTAAATTCGAGTTTTCTACCAATTCTAAGGATATAATTACAATGTACGTCAGCCGCTCATTTACAATCGTGTATACGTATTAGATGTAGCCGATTGCTTCCTAAACGGGCTTTTGTTGGGCAGCCTCCTGTTGAAACATGAAAGCCTGGATGAAGAGAGTAGTGCAAATATCCTTAACTGGTATCATATTCACGCAGTGATAATGATTCTGCCGCCTCATGATTCGATGCATTGTCAACACACCAGGTTCATTATTCGAATGTAACAGCGTCTAATGGCTGCAGGAGGCATGATGCATAGACGTTAAACACATATACAAATAAAACAATGGATTGATTATCACATGCACGTCACCATCAACAAAAAACACATCATCCACCACCAACATTAAACATCAGCACTAATTAAAGACAAACCGTAGTGTGATTGTGGCCTTGCAACCTAAACTATGGACGATATAGTATACCACTGTAGGCTGTACTCCTTAAACGGAAGAATAGCAAAACTACACAAACTCTATCCTGAAACCCTCTCATCGTGGCTAGCAGACCTTGACGTCGACATTAATCTCCTTAACATATTGCCACTTTCAAGAATAGAATCACTATCGTGAGCGTGGGCATTAATTATTAATGAATCGATGCATTGTTACACCTCTATTGCCCTGAATGCTAAGTTGGGACATTGAGAAGACTCGTAAATATTCTTTTGGTGAGCCAGAGACAACAACGGATAACTCCACCTGCAAGCAGCGTGTCTTGTATGGGAGTGTGTGAATGTGTCACGCTGTCCTTAAGGCCAGGGCAGTGGAAGAGATAGAAAGAGCTGGAGAAGTTGCGACATTATGGTTGGAATTAAGAATAAAGGACCCCATTTATTAATCTTATTGCGATCAGTGATGCGAGAAGATAATTTAATAGCAAAGAAAATCATCATCCAATAGCATAATCATTTTCTAACCGCAACACTTTCATATTAATCATGAGCACCATAAATATGATCATCAATCAGAAGCATCATTATGAGCAGCAGCAAGCACAATCGTCATAACCATGATCATCAACAAGAAACATGATTGTCATTATCATCATGCACCACTGTCAGCTACAAACATCATCCACCATCAACTATACACATCATCACTATCATAAAAATCAATTACCACCACCGTCATCATCACCATCATTACCACCAGTCTTATTTTAGCAATGTGAAAAAAAAACCAATGCAAAAATGTATGAGGCTAGGTCTGCTATCTTCATTACAAAAACACATTCACGACGCTCTCACCTGTCAGCTGAGATCAGGCTGAAATTAACACATGCTGCAGTGTAATGATATAAATAGGCTAATGACACGGACAAACTTGACTATTTTAGTTAACAAACCCTGTCTTTTGTCGTTCCATTGGAAAAAGACACTGAAACAAATATTCAAAATCACGACCAATTCCGCACATCGCTATTCATAGCGCTTCCGTTTTCATTGGAACAAGATTAGCAGACTTATTTTACTAAGTCATATACCTCAATCATTATTTCATATAAGAAGTTTAAACCAATTGAAGAATTACAGATCCATTAGCCTCTTCTCGCACATACATATATACAATTCACTAAGATAATAGGGAAGAGAATAATAACATTTAGAGGCAAACAAACCGAACGAGTAAGGTGGGTGTAGGAAAGGATTCTCTTCCATCGATCATATACATACTATTAATCAGACTCTGGAAAGGAGTAATGCCGACCAAATACCATCATGCCTTACTTTTATAGACTGTGAAAGGGCATTTGAGCCCAATGTAAATGTATGCAGTCATCAAAGCTGCCTTATTTTTATTATTATGAATAAGGGATACTATTTATTAGGAATAATAATCACTGAGAAAAACCGAACAGGCACGCTGCTATTAAATGAAGATAGTACCAAACATAAAATAAATGTGGAGTCAAAGTTATTCCTTGCAACATTTGAATATACCGTACAGCATTTTGTGAAAATTGTATTGAAGAAACAAAGCCATATATTAATGCTGAAAACATTAACCATCTCAGATGTTCTGACAACATAGTCATTATACCATGAAATGAGAATAACCAACATTAAATTATTGAACTTAATAAAGAAGGTTACAATATTGTACCCAAGATAAGAGCAAGACAGACGATTGAACACCTGAATTAACGAACATAGGCACGTTAGATCATTAATATTGACTTCAGAAAGGTAAGTAGGCTTGGGCACGACATGTCACGAGAAGCGATGATTGCCTGGTTCAAGGATATTGACAGAGCGGAAGCCAAGGGAGTGAATGTGCAAGAGAGATCGTCCACCGTGAAGATGGAGTGATGTAATCAGCTCGTGTACAGGACAATAAGAGGTGGCAATTTCTTGCAGAGGTATTCATCTAGCAGTGGATTGATCATGGATGATTATGAGGATGACTATTGATTAGTGTGTAGAATCAACGTTAAACACTTTGAAAAAAGAAATTAAGATATCCAAGCTACACTAAGCCTCACTTTAAAAACTATGTCTGGTAATGGCGGTGCCAGGATTTTCAGGTAGGGGGGGCAACCCCTCCAGCAATGAAAAATGACAGAGGAGTTGTTAGTAAGTAAGGAGTTGTTAGTAAGTAAGAAATTGTTAGTAAATAAGGAGTTGTTAGTAAGTAAGGACTTGTCCCTTGCTTTTTATTCAACGCGTGTGCGGCGATGGCGCAGCCATCGTTCGAGGGTCGAATTCGAACCGCGTTGTGTGATCGGCATCGTGCTCGCTGAAGGTGAATGCCTGCAGGGAAGTCGTGTACTGTGTACGCAACTGCGCACAATTCTGAGTCACTTATAACTGCTTTGCCGTTACTTATTGCCAATTATGGACTCAGCCTATTGTCCTATCATCTCATAGAGTTCCTGGCACAATGATATGCTACACAGTGGCAGTGGGGGTTGCGAAATTAAGGATTTCGATCGGCTCATTGGGGGGGAGGGGGGGCACGTGCCACCCCCACTGGCTCCGCCAGTGATGTCTGGGATCTCCCATGCGCTGGGTGGGTCTTGTAGGTCACCACCTGTTCACCCTAGAGCCGAGCGAGCGTTGGGCGTGCAATGCCGTTGCATTATAGCAATGCCTCCTATGCTGTTTGACTTATTGTGATACAGCCGATTGTGATAAGGGCTATTGTCAAAAAAAATGTGGCACTTGTTCTCATATCCTGTTGGTTATTACAGTCTACCTCCAGGGCCCTGTGTCGCCTCGGCTGACGTAGAGAGTCGAGGTATTATGGTAAACAATCGCTAACATTTTACACGCGGAGATACCATTCCTCTCCACCCCCGCACTATACTATCTCATGCAAAGTATAAGCCACTCTATTGTGGACCCCCACCCTGTCCAGCATTAAAATTGCATGGGGCTTTTAGGCGGAATGAATCATTGATCACGACGTCACGCACGTAAGGCACCAACACTTCATGCTTAAAGCGCATTCCAGCAACACAATTAGCGTTTACTGTTACGATCACATTCTGTGGGTGGTGAATTTGCAGACATCGCCCAAGCACCCACAGACTTGCGGTCATCACCGAATCTGATAATCAATCGGTGAAAGGGTGAATGACCAGAGGTGAGGTTAGACCGGTGGAAGGGTGATAATTTTTGGCTGGTTACAGTTGGTTTTCGCTAACCATCGAACAAAGACGGTTACTGCATAGCACGCTTTCAGATGTGTTTTTGTGGCCGTCTGGAACGCCTTTCTGATATTAGGAAGCCACTGGAGCTATACACTTTTAAATCTATATTGAAAATTATTTTTTTTAGAACTGTTTTTGTGTTTAGTCCTTCAGCTACGATTATCACGGTTGGCTACGTACGGTGCGAAAGAAGTTCAACATACATACATACGTAGGATCAGTGCGATTGTGGGCCTGTGGCCATGCAACCAAAACTGATGACCATATCATAAACCACTGTGATCTATGCGCCTTTAGCAGTGAAATAGCAAAGCTGCACGGAGTCTATCCTGAAGCCCTCTCGTGGCTAGCAGACGAGAATTGAATTTCGCTCCTGAACATATTACCATGTGCAAGAGAGAGAGTGTGGTCAATGTAGTACAGTACTAGTAGCTGGTTGACTCCTGTAGCTGGTTCGGGGCATGGCTGACACGTGGTTGGCTCGTGTGTTCTGCTGAAAGACTGTTTGCCCCTCCGTGGCTTTTTCAGTTTTGGCAACTTTCCTGGTGTTCATAGAATCATAGTGCCCTCTCTTCTAGGTTTGATTTGTATTGAGGCACATGGTTGCCAAGCCTGCATATTTAATTTTGAGGCTGTCGGTGTTTAAATAATTTGACTGTATACCGATTTTCAAAGCTTATCATGCGGCTTCATAAAAAAAAAGATGTGGAAATTAAAATCTACCCATTTTCTTGCTGTGAAATTGAGATGCCACTTAAATCAGTTGGGTTGCCAAGTATGTAGTAGGCCTATAACCTGAGTGGCATGATTTCTGTAATTATGATCTACAGCCAATGAAAACACATTTATGTTTATAGCATCCAAAACTAGCTATGTTTGGCCGCTACAGGTGGGTACTGACGAGTGAATGAGCCTGTCTGCTGTGATCCCATGGGATATAATGACGGCAACACCTAATAATGGAACTGGACATTTGGTCACAAGTCCCACATTGCCTGAGATGAATGAGTCTCTACTTTTAGTCTAAACCTTTGCTCCAATAAGGCTCGATTTCCGTGCAGCTGGTAGACTGAAGTAGGCACGTGACTCGTAGTTAGATGTATACTGAATGTGGTGTGCTGGGTGTGGAAATATTGCAGGTCGCTGACTTGGACAAACCTGGATGAAAGTAAGCTGTGGCTATCGACTAAACGCTACCACTTAAATTAAGACAAGGCCCAAAAAGGAGCTCTTACCTTGCCTCACACGATTCTGAATCTTTGTTCATGAAAAAAAAGACTTTAAGGTTAGAGTGAAGCATGCCAATTCGATACATTTGAATGCTTCTTCAAAACAGTGACATCACTAGAGCACAATAGTGGCACAATTAATAATTGTAGTTTATTACATGAAGTATATATGTGTGTGGCACAGTGGAGTGGTGGCACATATTAATTTCCACTCATGTTAGCCCACAGCTGTGGAAATTAATGTGAACCAGTCATGAACCCCCTCCCGTCTACCCCCCTCCACTTCACCATCCACACTGAATTTAAACAAGCGATGGCAATGGTCAGAGAAAGGAAGGAGTGGTAGAGGTTTTATTGAGCCTCATCATCAGTTGCCATGGAAGAGAGAAGAGCGAATCGTTTAGAACAAAAATCAGCTTCGGAGGGGAGGCTTTTATGCGTAATTGGGATGCAGAGTTATTACATAAGAGTGGTCTGATAAATGGAAATAATTTATTTCCCAAAACTGGTATTAACTCTTGGAATATAACATTGTAACGTTGTGGAAGGTCTTATTATTACTACATGTTTAGTTTCCATTACCAGATGAGATTGCATTTTCCCTGAGTCAAGGATCTTAACACTGTATGCCCAGTGGCCCAGTGGGCATACAGTCAGATGGAACTGCGAGTGAAATGGAAACATATTTTCGCACAGAACCTCATTAACATTTATGTTAATTTAATTTAAAAATATTTACGTGACTTTACCGAAAGAAGCAAGAATATTTATGAACAGATGCACTTCTTCAATTGCTTGCAAAACATCAGAAAATTGGCACTGCAAACAACCAAGAAGAGAAAGACTCAAAACGGTCACAAAGTTGTAATGGTGAAGAGTGGCAAATCAACCAACTGCTGGCACAAGCCCCCTCACTAACCCTAACTCAAACCACTCTATCCATCCAAATGTTAGGCAATTCGTGGCTACAAGTTGAGGAGGCAATGACGTCCATCTCGGGGTTTTCAGACTCAGGTAATGAGTGCAGTTGGATTCATTGAGTAACTAGAACGCCCTGACAGTGGCTGTTCAAATAGATATCGTTGAGAAACTGAAATGGGCTGGTGTGGCTTTATCATCATCATCATCATCACCACCACCGATATCTCAACCAGACGGGAACACGCAGCCCGTGCATCTTCTGATGAGAACTGTAAGATGGGAACCCAGGACAATGCACCGTCACACGTTCTGTTCCAGTTTTAAATGAGTCCTCTCCACGTGGTATCACCTGAGAGTGCAACATCGGAGGTGGACTTTGTTGCCACCTTAATCGGGAGCCACGGACCGTCACTATTCAGTCCTTCCCCTAACCAGCCAGCAAGCCACTGGTGCTAGTCCTCTCGATGACCCTAACTTGACCCCTGGCAATGTTTTCCTCTGTGCTCATTTTCAGTTTTAGTGCTCGACAACGGCAAGCAAATAAAAAAAAATAGGGCTCAGCATTGTCCAACGAAAAGACAATACCAAACAAAGATAGACACCGCTTAATTCCTAGCGTGGCTAGACAGCCACGCGATGAAGCATTTCCCTCCACAGAGGGGCTTTGCACTGGCAGCCGGGAATTAGCAAAGGTGCAATGTGACGAGCGGTGCTGTTGAGAGTCGGAGCTGAGGGCCGATGGGGCATGAGGGCGTGCTGAAGTGACGGGAGGGGGGGTGGGTATCGCACGCGTCGGTGACCACGGGAATACGGAGCTGCACTCTAAAGTGTCAGCCAGAGGGAGCACTTGTGCAGGAGAAGGAGAGTGAGAAGCCACCTCTCCAGCCATTTTAGGGTGTGCAAGCTGCTCTGTGCAGAGATACGCTGTTGTGTGTGTGCTCTGTTGTCGTGCTGTTGTGTCATTGCTGCTGTGCTGTTGTGCTCTGTGCCTTGCTGTTGTGTCATTGCTGTTGTGCTCCGTTGTTGTGCTGTTGTGTCATTGCTGCTGTGATGTTGTGCTGTTGTGGCATTGCTGCTGTGATGTTGTGCTGTTGTGTCATTGCAGGTGTGCTCCGTTGTTGTGCTGTTGTGTCATTACTGCTGTGCTGTGGTGTCATTACTGTTGTGTTGCTGAGTTGCTTTGTCATTTTTGCACGCACAATTTTGAGGCGTGGGATTTGAATGTGTTTGTGACCAGGGAGGTATGTTACAGAGCAGCTAAATAATTTACAATGGACGTATTGTGGCCCTTTTGTGTAAAATAAGAACAAAAATCCCCAATGCTAAAGAGCAATAACAAAACCGCTACTACAGTGTATGAAATGGATGTAACAGACCCAATCAAATTATTGTCATTTTCGAAAAAAAGAATGTGAATGTTACATTTAAGTCAATGCATATGATTTAAAGAAAATAAAACTTTGGAAATAAATTCCGCTTTTGATATAAATATGCGAACTAATTTTGCTTTTAAATGATCAAACTATACGTAATATCGTACTCATTTGATGTGATAACAGTAAATGTGTTGAATATATTTAAAAAAACGTACAGTAACCCAAATTAAGAACATAGCACAGGAAGCATAAATAGTAATAATTTTTGTTTGCCATTGACAGCATTGTAATTGGTTAGGTGACCAGTACTTGATGGTCTCAATGATGTGTAGTGGCTGGATGGCTGTTGTAGGGGTGAATGGGCTGGTGGTGTTGTGTAGGGCTGCTTTGCATATACCGTATATATTGCTTTGTGTTTTAAGGTTGTACAGAACGGATGTTGTTTAAGGCTATATAAGGTAGGTAGGTGGTGTGTGTCGGCGTAATATCAGCGGGCGCTGTACGTGTGTATAAAAGTGCGTATTGTTTGGATGTATTGGATGGGTGTTGATGGAGCGTTGAATGGGAAGGATGCTGTATCGCGTTAAACTGTTGGGACAAATGCTGTTAGCGACTACCTATTGAGGCTGGGACGGACACAATGGGATGGTGTGGTCAGCACTACCCTCGTGTGCCCAGTACTGATATTTACACACCACAACAGGGTACTGCTCATTCAATACTTGGTCGACAGCGTGGAGGCTTAGGACTGAAATCACTCACCACTTGTGTTCTCTGTGACCAGGCATCAAACTCAGGTCACCAGGTTCGTGGCACGGTGAACAAAACAAACACACACAAAGACAAAGATCCCCCATATAGCCTGTAACAGACTGTAGGGGCAAGTGCTGTTAGCGAGCACCTATGAAGGCCGGAACGGCGCACGAGGGGGTGGGTGGCCAGCACCACCTTTGTCTCCCTAGTGACGATGTTTACACACCGCACCAGGTACTCATTTGAGGCTGAGTCGACCTAGGGGAGGCCCGGGACCGGTTCAGATAATCGTCACTGGTGTTGTACCGTGAGCGGGAATCGAACCCGGGTAGCCAGGTTCATAGCGCAGCTATGAACCTGGCGACGGTGCTGTCCACGATGTAGGAACATCGAACAGCACGGCCCTTCCAGACCGGCACCAAACACACACACACAGAGAGACACACGCACACGCAAATGCTTCCGACAGCCGTCAAGCAAGAGAGCCTGAAATGCCTCCACGTGCATTTATAGCAACTTGACGCGGTGGCGCGTAGCCTTATCGCCTTTACATGCGGCGCACGCGGCAGACCTTAGGCATTCGCCCCAGCACGTGGCTCTTGCAAGAGCACGCACGTCAAGGTGGGGGGACCCCACAGGTCCGCGGCTTCTCATTCCCAACGCTGGGCCACGCGCACTGACGAATAATCGGCGGGCAGAGTCCGATGGCGTGCGGTGCTTGAGCGCAACGTTTGTTACGTCGCCGTCTTGGTGGATTGATCATCTTCGCCAACCATTGTCGTGAGCAATTGCACGGCCACTGCTGGATTAAGGCTTCCTTATGCCACTTATCTTCCCGAATAGGGAAAGCGATGCCACAATCCATATCACGCCTGCGAATTAACTGATCTCTTGGCTCCATCTCCACAGTGGTCGCCCTCTCTTGGGTAGGTTATCGCCTTTAGTTTGGCTGCTATTCCATCACCAGTCTTGTTCATTGGCCGTCATCCCTTCTGGTATTGTGTCCTGCTGAGACCCACTTACTTTAACATTCAATAGGATGAGTTGCATCTTGACCAAGTCACCAGAATGTGCCCGATCTCGTCAGATCACAAAACAGAAGTCGATGACCATTTTTAGTCGATTAACTTATGTAATCGACTACTCGTTCCAAATAAAAAAAATGTTAAGCACAATTCCAGGCCTAAAGCCGTTTGATAAGATAGCAGATAAGAATATATACCAAAATGAACAGGGAAATATCGATTTCATCGTTAAAATTACATTTAAGTGATGAGCACCGTTTAAGCAAAGCAATTAATATAGTTTTTTTACATCACTGAGTCTCATCAGCAGGGAGTGGCCTATGAGATAAACGGTGCTGACTTACCTGATGTTTTAAGCTAGAAACATCTACAAATACAAAATGTCCATTCAGTACAGCGTAGAACTAATGCATTTGGAGATACAGTCTATATAAATACATATTTTTCATCTTGCCCTGGGCATTTGGTGTTGCTAACCTCTAGGTACGTAATACTGAATTGATTCATTTACGAATGTGTTTTTTAATCTTACGTTAAATGCATTGAATTGTGATTGCGGATTCATTAATGTAAGATTAATGCTAATCATGCACAGGTGATATGTTAATGGAATGTTATGCTAACTGAGCAAACATCTCTACAAATGAGGCAGAAGAATTGAGAAAATACAAACGAAATGGGAAAATTTACGCAAAATTATATAATTAATTACTATCAAATCACTTGGAGATTAATCATTATATGCCTACTTATCTCAATTACAATATTAACTCCACAAATGCATGTGTAGTGACATCAGGGATGTCACTGTATGGTGCCGGTCTGGAAGGGCCGTGCTGTTCGATGTTCCTACATCGTGGACAGCACCGTGAGGGTGGCTGTGTGTAACACCAGCCCTAGCGTGGACAGCACCGTGTGGGTGGCTGTGTGTAACACCAGCCCTAGCGTGGACAGCACCGTGTGGGTGGCTGTGTGTAGTACCAGCCCTAGCGTGGACAGCACCGTGTGGGTGGCTGTGTGTAGTACCAGCCCTAGCGTGGACAGCACCGTGTGGGTGGCTGTGTGTAGTACCAGCCCTAGCGTGGACAGCACCGTGTGGGTGGCTGTGTGTAGTACCAGCCCTAGCGTGGACAGCACCGTGTGGGTGGCTGTGTGTAGTACCAGCCCTAGCGTGGACAGCACCGTGAGGGTGGCTGTGTGTAACACCAGCCCTAGCGTGGACAGCACCGTGCGGGTGGCTGTGTGTAACACCAGCCCTAGCGTGGACAGCACCGTGTGGGTGGCTGTGTGTAGTACCAGCCCTAGCGTGGACAGCACCGTGTGGGTGGCTGTGTGTAACACCAGCCCTAGCGTGGACAGCACCGTGAGGGTGGCTGTGTGTAACACCAGCCCTAGCGTGGACAGCACCGTGAGGGTGGCTGTGTGTAGTACCAGCCCTAGCGGGGACAGCACCGTGTGGGTGGCTGTGTGTAACACCAGCCCTAGCGGGGACAGCACCGTGTGGGTGGCTGTGTGTAACACCAGCCCTAGCGTGGACAGCACCGTGTGGGTGGCTGTGTGTAGCACCAGCCCTAGCGTGGACAGCACCGTGTGGGTGGCTGTGTGTAGTACCAGCCCTAGCGTGGACAGCACCGTGTGGGTGGCTGTGTGTAGTACCAGCCCTAGCGGGGCTTGGCGAGCACTGGGATAGTGCGGGCACCATGCACAGCGTGTGGTGGGGGCTCCCGCGAGGGGGAGTGAGTGAGCGTCAGCCCAGGGCCAGGGTTGCCCTGGGCCATGGCACTCTGGTTGACACCGAAGACACGTGATCCGGAGAGTCCACACAAGGGGCCCCAGGTGGGGGGGCTAGTTGGTGATCACGAGAAGGATCGAGAGAGAACGAGAATGCTCGAGAAGGTGGGCGGGGCCGAGGGCGGAGCAGCCCCGACCGTAGGGGGATATAAGGCGGGTCCCTGAGAGGGACCGGGGTCGCTGCATTCTACAAGCTGGAAGCTCAACATCTGGAAGCGGGAAGCTCTACGTCTCAAGCTGAAGCTCTTCGTCTGACGAGGCAACCACGTGGTCGGAGACCCGAGTGAGGGTCCGACCCTTCGTAGCAGTAACTCCTCTGTATAGGGTAGTTAGCTGGGTGGCCACCACCCTAAGCTGTATCTGGCGACTGAGTGGTCTTCAAGCGGCGGTTCCTCGCGAACGCCGGCTTGGCGGGTTGGTCGGAGAAGGAGGCGCTGCGTGCACTACCTGCCGCCCTTGACGAAGGCGCCCTTGCAGCGTTTCTCGCCATCCCCCCGCTGGAGAGATCCACCCTTACGCAAGCCTTCGACCAGCTGGCGTCCATCTACGAGCCTCTGGCGGACGCGCACCGCAAAGTCGCCAAGTGCGTCTGAGCCCAGCAACTTTTGCATCGGGACTGGGCGCCGGTAACTTGTGCCGTGTCCCGCACGGAGCCGGGGCCACCGCATGGAGCGGGGCCCCTTACGGAAGGCGCGTCGACTCGGGGTGGTGGCCACTGGGACGATGGTGGCACGCGGCGGACGGACAAGCGGGGGCGGTCGAGATCGTCTTCTCGTTCCAGAGGCGGCCGTGCTACCTGCTATCAGTGCGGCCTGCCGGGCCACGTGGCTTCGGGCTGCTGTGTCCCACGTCGGCGCCCTCCGGCATCACCGCCATCCTGCTCTCCTCTACACCCTGAGGCGAGTCACGACGCACTCCACACTCGACCCCTGGCCTCACTTCACCCATCTAGGCAATTTGATTCGCGGCCCGATCGCGCGTCGGTACGGGAAAGTCCTACGCGTAATCATGAGGTGCGTCAGCTCTGACCGGGTCAGTGATCGGAGCTAGCCCATCGAGTGGTGCCTATGACTGAGGGTTCGTCTACGGTGCTTGGGTCTATCGAGGGTGTGGAATTAAGGATGCTGATCGACACGGGTGCGTCGGCAACTATCATTTCTCTCCTGATTTTTAACATTCTGCCCCCTAAGTGTTGGGTTCTCGACCTTCTCGATGTGCCGTGTGCCGGTGCTAATGGCGGCTCGTTGGGTATCATCGCTCGGATCATGGCCGATGTACGCATCGTTGATGTTAGCTTGTTGGGACGCATTTTTGTCTCCACGTCCCTAACTGTTCCATGTTTACTTGGAACTGATTTCCTTGGTAGGATGCCATTGGAAATCTGCATTGACCGCGGCTGTTTGGAATTGCCATCCGGACGCCGTGTGGCATTTTTGCCTTCGCCTACCCAGTTGTGTGCGGCTAACGCTACGGTGCAGGTGTCCGCGCGCCAAACGGGGAATATCCCGCCTGGCGCGTGGATGTCTCTTCCCCTCCATTTGAGGGAGCCGCTCGATTTGGGTACTGCGGGGTACGGAGCTATAGCTCAGACGTTGGTGTCCGACGACCAGGAACCTTGTGTTCAGGTTCAAAATTCTGGGTTGAACACCACGGTCATTCAGGAGGGTACGGAGTTGGCTCATGCGGCTCCGGCACGTTCGGTAGGGTGCGTTGTTGGGAATGCAGGTGCTGAGCCTTGCACGTGACGATCCCGGGATGTGGTTAATTTCTGTGCTGTCCGCCCCTCTCGCCTTGAACCGGTTATCGCGCCGCACGAATTCATCTCATCTCCATATCGCTGGGGCCGAGTGTTGAGTGCGTCCGGCGACCCGGGGAGAGTAAACGCTGCGGTTGCTCCTGGGCGAGGCAATTCTGTTCCGCCCCCGGCCGCTGTACACCTGGCGTCCCCTGAACGGCTGCGCATGCCGGTTTCGCGGGAAACGAGAGCGGTGGATCCGTCGGCCCGACCCACTGCTCTTCATGAGGAGCCAGGTTCGACAGGGCATTAGCACATTCCCTCCGGGTCCTCCAGGGTGAGCGAGCCCACTTCCCCTAGGGGGGCCCGGCATCACGGACTCGCTCTAAGACTCGTTTCATGATCCTCTTCAACACACGCTCCCACGCTGTCGCCTGCTTGTCATGCTTGTGAGTTGTGGCGGTCATTGGCTGAAGCTGGCTGCCATTGAATCTCGCGAGTGTTGTTACATGGTGAAGGTGGGAGTTGTGATGGTAATGGGGGATCCCGTGGGTTACGTGGTTCTCTTATATTGTTGTTGATATGGTGTGGTTATTATTGGTTTGTGGGTTGCCACCCTTCTCCCTGTTGGTTTGTAAATTTGTATATAGTGTAATTTTTGTACAAGTGGGTTGGGGTATTTATTTCTGTTCTTATTATTGTTGAGGCACACAGTTTTTTTTCCTCGTTGCATTTCACTTATTGTTCGTTTAAAGGGGGAGTTGACAGCCGGGACGGCTGGATGCTACGAAGGGGGGGGGGGGGGATGATGTAGTGACATCAGGGATGTCACTGTATGAGAATGCTCGAGAAGGCGGGCGGGCCGAGGGCGGAGCGGCCCCGACCGTAGGGGGATATATGGCGGGTGCCTGAGAGGGACCGCAGTCGCTGCATTCTACAAGCTGGAAGCTCAACATCTGGAAGCGGGAAGCTCTACGTCTCAAGCTGAAGCTCTTTGTCCTACGAGGCAACCACGTGGTCGGAGACCCGAGTGAGGGTCCGACCCTTCGTAGCTGTAACTCCACTGTATGGAGTAGTTAGCTGGGTGGTCACCACCCTAGGCTGTATCTGGTGAAGGGGCTGTTACCCCTTTGTGTTATGGTGTTACAATAAATGTGTTGCCTCTAAAAGGAACGTCTGCGACTCAGTTGGACTCACTACACATGTATAGACCACCCAAGGCTTGCCAAATTTGATCCCTCTTGGAAGGATAGGCTAAATAAACTAATAAAAATCCTCTGTGTTAACTGAGCACTTGCAGGTCATTATCCCACTGCATATAACTTGAAAAAAAACTTAAATATTTAGTATCCAATTACTGATATTTAACAGAAAACATCCTATAGGTCAACTTATAATCAAAATATGTCATTTGGCAGCATGATAGTGTGAATGTATCGTGAATGTATATATGTATAAGAAGACATGAAATCGGATCGCTCGATATAGAGAAATGAAACAGGTTATAAATGTGGCACATGGGACAGCTGACATCAGTGGGGGCAGCAGACACAGCGGCTGTGCCCGCAAAGTGAAGGCTTCTAAATTTACTGGGGCTCGGTCCTCTGGGAGCGGAAGGCATTGTTGGGGGAGCACCAGTACACCTGTCACACGCAGATCCACAACCGGTCTCAACGTGCACGACAGGTGGCTCGGACACCGCCCTGCCCACGTGTACCATTCAACTCTCGAATCAACCCATCATTCATCAAGAGTAGATCTAATATGTACCTTTTTTTCTTAGGAAGTCATCAGTGGTTGGACTGTGGAGAAAACGACCCTCGCATTAGGAATGATGAATTCCCACCACTGGTTTAGGACCACTGTGCTCGTTTGAGCAGAGCAACACTTTGACTTTGTATCGAAACTCAAGTTATAGATGTCTGGCTTTTCGTGGGAAACACGAGAATATGATTTTAAGCAGCTATGTGGAGCCAAATGGAGCTCTCATAGGTAGCTCCATATCATGATCATGATGAGGGGCAGCCACTTGCTATCCACTGCTGGGTAAAGGCCTCCCCACGCTGTTGCTATCACTCACGGTTCTGCGATGCCATGTTTCGTCTCCTGCATATGAGCTGATCTCATGACTCCATTGTCACGGTGGTTGTCCTTTAAGGTGCATTATCTCCTTTGGCTGCCATTTAGTCATTAGTCTTGTCCGTCGATCATCATCCATTCTAGCAATGTATCCTGCCCGAGCTCACTTTTCTCAAGTCAGTCAATATGCCATCTCTGATTTGTGGTTGTTTCCTAAGCCACGTGTTCCTCTTTGTGTCTCTGTAATTGAAAGCATCTTGCCATTATGTTTTTGTGCCCTATTCAGCTTTCGTTCCATTTTCTTGGTCACTGTCGTTGTTTATAATCGGCAACATGCAATGATTTAAATATATTCTATTCAAGAATAACCCCATCCTGCTATTGTGCGCCTCATTTAATAAAAAAAAAATCTAGATCTGACTTTAATCTATCGTGAAAAATTGACGTTTATTGTTGTTTGATTTTTGTGCCCCTCCAATATTGATGTTTCCTCTTGTTTAGAATGTCCAGTAGCATGCACCAGGATCTATACGATCAGCTACCATTGATTATATTACATACTTGTGAAAACGTATTGATAACTTCAGCCGCTATGCATTCATGCGTAAAACAAAATATTTAAAGTCGGTGAAGTGTATGACTTGCATATGCATCAGAATCAGATTATCTATTTATACTGGAGGGATCCGATGAGCGATAAAGCTCTTTTTCACAGACGTTCAGTCGGTGTCATGACATATATAACCAAGTTTATGTGTTGCTGCTCTGGTAATTAAACAATAGTAATTTCTATAAATATACTTTAAAATAACAATATCTCTAATTGGTTTTGTTGCTGAGAAAAAAATACATTTGTTGTTTTGGAAAGTGATAATTAGACTTTCTAGTCTATACAGAGACTCTCATTCGACTTGTACTTTAAAGAGCAGATGCTGTTTAGGTGAACACGCTTTTTAATTTGAAGCATTGACCAAAAGGCCCTTTGTAGCAACTACGGTGTTATTCGGACAAAGCAATGAATTGTTTTAAATATTATCGTGTAAAACATCACCTTTTTTCACATACATGTTTATCGTAGCAGCAAGCACCTTTATATGTGAATATAGACCCGGCGTACACACGTCACACACATATACAGTGTACTGTAATCCACATGAGCAATGGTATCAGTGGCAGAACCAAGAGAGTAGGGAGTGATGAGGGGGGGGGGATTTCCACCCCCCACCTCGACTTGCGACCCAAATTTTTTTAAAATAGATTTTCGACCAGACAAAATGTTTTTGTCTATACTGTACTAATGCAGGGCCCGATTTAAAAACATTGAAAATGTGGAACTGCACCACCTCCTCTTGGGAAGTGTAGAGATAACATTACTGTATCTTTAAAAAACGTACTTGACAAACCATCTCTTTCTTCTTTCCTTCCGTAAAAATAAAAAATAAACGTTGAATGTCTTTCTTCCCGTTGTACATATCTCACATATTTAATTGTCGCGTGTTTGTATAATAAAGTCCGCTTTCAAATAAAGGACTTGAAATGCCCCGTGGTCACACAGTGAAACCTAAAACCGGGAGCCATGTGGCAGGACTTTGTGGCTTGGATGAGCTTCAAATGCAGTGATCATTCCAGATAACGCACGCAATTACATTATTTTTATGATTACAGTGGAACTCATTTAATATCACCATGATACCTATCGTCCTTTGGTAACTGCCCGTATAATGCCTTCAGTGACAGATTCACTCACTGTCGTAAATTATTCGCCTTATCACCAGCGCCTTCAGTTGTAGACGGACCGAATGAGAGGAGTCGATGTGGGCACCGATGCAAAACTAACATTCATACAACTCGCGCTGACCTTGGCATGGGGAAGCCGTCATCCAACGGTGGATTGACAGAGGGCTGTAAAGGATCGTTCATAAAACTATTGGCGTGTCACCTCTGCGCTCGTAGTAAGAGTTTTAGAGAAAGGCCTGAGCTGCCATCGGTGAGATGTGCAAGGGTGAGGATACTGACCCCCCTTTGTGGCATCTTTATCCGAGGCACGCGACGCGGTACATGGGTGGAGGTCCTGCTCACGCCAGCCGCACTGATTCAACGCAGTGCAAGCTCCATGACCCTTTGTGAGCAGTCCTTTCGTACGGCTACACATGCTTACATTATAATCCCCTTGTGCGTGTATGTGTATCTATAATTGTGTGCACATGCACACACTTTTGTGGCTAGCTTGCCAGCCAGACAAAACGAAAACAATGTATACTGTCGCGTGTGTAGGAAGTAAACAGGAGCACAGAGGAAGACCGTGCATATGAAGAGATAACACTTCGACCTGGTATCTGTTAGTATGTACTCTATGTTGAACTTCTGTCGCACCGAACGTAGCCTGCCGTGCTAATCGCAGGTGCGATAGCCAGTACTTCCATAGACAGAATTGGCAATATCATAGTCAGGTTGGCTATGAGTGTTTTTGACACCCGATGATTTTTGCACAATTTTCCGCACCCACATCCAAAGCGCTGCTCCACAGGTCCATGTCAGCATGCCCGGTATGGTACTGTTTTTTTAGAGCTCCCTAATGGCCTGTTAGGCACAGTGGACACAGTATTCACATCAAAGCTTACACCACACGGGCTGGACATTAATTATACAAGAGTCGCCTAATTGGGGTAGCACAGGTTCGTTTCAGCTTCACAGCTATCTGAATGCTTTTGCTATGCAGTCAGATATGACTTGAGGATGCAAACAGATTGTTAAAATTAAATGTGCGCTGCAATGGTCACTTATTTTTCCGATGGTGCCCCTTCAACAATCAAATGTGATAATTTTACGAACATAACAATGTATACATATATATTTTACTCACCAATGTCCATTGCTCTTTTTCGAGTTCAATGGTGGAATTGTAAACATTATTACAATTTTGACTTAAAGCTTTCGTGACTGCAGGAATTCATATTCTTTGGGTCTTTCGGTAAAGCCACGTAGATATAAAAATAATGAAATAAATATTTTTACTAAATACTAACATTATAATAGTATTTTATTAATTTAGATAAATATTAAATAGAAAAATAATAAAGTAATGCTTCCATTTTATTATTTTCTATCTACGTGGCTTTACCGAAAGACCCAAAGAACATTATTACAAATTTATATTTTTCTCAGCCCACCCCCCCGAACCCCCTGTCACATCTGTGAAAAAAGAGCTTTATAGACCATCGGATTCTTCCACTATAAATAAATATTGCTTTTAAAGTCCCACCGAGAATAAAATTGGTCGATCCCTCCGCGCCCTGTCTCTGCTCCGAAGAAGTGACTGTTATGTTTCACAAGGCAGTGTCAATGACGAACGTGGTGATTTTTTTAAAATTTGTGTTGTTGCCTTCAACATGGCCTGTCGCTGCACCGTGTCCAATCAATGGGTGTTTCTCCGACACGTCCATCCGTTGAGGGCTCTCATATGGACCCTCCCGTAATGTCAAACACAGTGGCTTGAGCCTCGGCGTCCGGGGGACCCTTGTGCGAGCCTTGTTTTAAAATGGGAGTACGACACATGCAGATCGGATGCTGGGCACCGCAATCCAGCAGAGACTGCCAGTGACCCAGGCCACGGTGCCACTTCGCGCAGCGTGATGAGCAACTCCCGCACGCACTGCGGGCTTCTCTGCGGGATCGCATAACAGGATGGGGACAGGCCTGGCTGTGGTTTAATTGTGCATACCGTGTGCATTAATATCTTGACGGGGGGCGAGTGGGTGGCGAGTGGGGGGCTGTTCCAAATAGTGATGGAGAGCGCACAGAAGCCAGCTGCTGATTTAAATAGGAAGCTAACGGAGGACAGGGATGACAGTCAAAAGGGACAGCTCGCTGGCTGAAAGGGGGTGGGGGCATTGGCCGCAATTACGTACTGTATACCCAACAATGTCATGACCCCGCTTGGAAATTAGATATCATGAGCGCATGGTGGAGATACCATTTGCCATGTATCATCACACGTGTGCCGCACGCGTGCGCCTGAGAAATGTGTCGGGATGTTCGCAAAGTCCGCTCCGAGAGTGATTCAGGCAGCACGCGCTTGCTCCGTAAAAGGCGCCTAATTTTGGGTGTGCTTGTTCCGTCACACTGCGTCCATTTGAATGGGGGTATCGAAACGACTTGAACACGTGGAAATTCTAATTCCAGCAGCTGAGCTCCGGCCCTCTGTATTATCTGTGCTGGTGTCTCACAAGGCCGTGCGGTGGCCAGGAGCGAGGAAGCAGCAGCAGCAGCACAGCGCCTTGAATTCAATTAGCATGGAAATGGGAGGCATCGCTGCAACCCCGACGCTAGACCGGGCATACAAAGGGGGGTGGCAGGTTGTCTTGTCCGTGTGTGTTTTGACCAAAGCCCCATTGAGATTAAACAGCACCCGCCAAACTCTCTCGTATATATGTATGTGTGTACGTGTGGTACATTACTGTGGATTTGTGGACGCTTATTTCAGTCAGAACATTCAGCGGTATTTCGTGTACCGACGGAAATATATATTTAATATACATTTGGGCAATTTACATAGTTTTTTCGTTTTTTTTGGGGCTGATATATTAACAAATATGGATAAATTTGTTAATGGAAATTATGTGTACAGTACCATAAACCTTACCACAATAAATTTTTATTTGTAATAAAAAACATACATGTGCAACATCTATAAATTCTGCATTTATCACGCCTATTTTAAATGTATTTTAGTCATTAAAATACAGTAGAAGCTGTCGATAATGCAATTAAAATAACAAGTACTGTTATTAAGCAGCACGAGGTCAGAATTATACACTTGTGTGTGTGTGAGATTAGAAAGCAATTGGTATATAATGTATCTGTATTTAAGCTTTTCGTTAATACCGCATTTTGGCTGAGCCCAGTAAAGTGTCGTCAATGTGCTTCTACAAAACTTCGTGAGACATTCACCAGCAGTGCAAGCAAGGACCGTGAGCTGTTCACGTTGCTTTAAAACATCTGAATTTATCCCCATAAACAACACCATCACAACCGAGTAGCTCAAATGCTGTGTTGTGTCATTACTGCTCTATGTCTGGAATGCGTGCTTAGGAGAGCGGTTTCAACCCTTGACTAGCAACTCATGTGTGACTCGATCACTGTGCAGCCTTTAGTCGTGAGAGGCAGCTAAAAACATACTCCTAATTCTATGTTTCTACAAGCCCTAGCCCAGCTACTTGTTTTTCTTTTCCTCCAGGATAAAGCGTCAACACACCCGTAAGCCTTCCCGCTGGACTGGCGGTCTTGTCGACTGACAGCGCGATCCTTGGAAGCTTGCTGCTGCAGTGTGCTTTCGTTTCCTGCAGCCTTATTAGCTCTAGATTTCAGTCTATTGCCAGCCACCTTGGAACCTCGTTAGAAGATGACAAAACCTGGCAAAGGGCAGTGTGTTGCATTTGTGCACGGCATGACGATTCGATCAACGAGTGGGCTATACTGAAGCTTGGGTGGATGGAATTGCATTGACGTGGGCTGGTATTTTTTGATTAGTTACTATGCCAGGATGGTAATCCAAAAATGTTTCGAGAGTGTTTGACTAGGTATCACGTTACCGCATGGGTATCTTCCCAAAGGGCTGCTGTTTTCCAAAAATCAAGGTCACATTCACATCCCTTCATTGGCTCACGTACAAGGGTAATGGGGCCTAAATCTTGTGCACTTAGTAACATTACCACACCGTGCTTTTTGACTTCATGTAAGGAAGTGCCAGCCAGCATTAACATGTCCCAGGGGGTGCGAGAGGAGGTGGGAGGGCAGGGCAGGAGGGAGGACAGAGTGACAGCCTGGCAGGGAAGCTTTGCGTGCTGCGTTTGTGGCAACAGCCGACATGGTAGATGTGAAATTGCCCTGAACGCCTCCCCTCGGTTCCTTCACTTTGGCGTCCTGGCCATGTGCCTGTGCAGCACGCATGGTGGTTCTCGTGACCAATGCGTTTGTGCCTTAATAACGTGTGGTGTTCTCATGTTACTGACGATGACATGTGCTTAGCCTTGCACGGACTTATGGCACGTCTCGCTCTCTCCGGAATCATCAACGGGTGCACTTTAGTATCTGGGGTGTTCATCATTCCGATCCCACTGGACATGAAGCACAATGATTTACATATTGATCTTTTTTAGGGTTACCTTCACGTAAAAAAAAAAATAGACTAACATCTGTGCATGAAGTAATGCACTACAAAATGTAAAATGCATCCCTGCTGTTATTTAAAAAATAAATGTCAAAAAATGCATCCTCAATTGAAGGCTGGATGGTGCTCATCTCCTTTGGTGCTCATGGGCTGGAAGTAAAAATTCTATATTCCACTGACAGGGACCAAATTCAATATAAAGTAAGCACATGCTTCAGGGTGCTCCTCAATAAACTCACAAGGGAGTGAACGGCAGCGTGCTGGCGTTTTGAACGTGGAATGTTGCTGAACGGTATCTCACTGCATGGAGCTGCTTACCAATACAAAAAGCAGCGTCCGTATTGGCCCTACAGGGGACCACGCTGGCCGGGTCAGCAGTTCGCATGTGGTGGAGGCCTACAGTGATCATCTCTTTGGTGTCGTAAAATAAAATATATGAATTTTGCATCGGTGGGAGATGAACTGTAACTGCTATTGTTAAAGGTATAGCTCTGCATGCAGATCACAAACACATCAACAATTATCAGGTAAAATTTATGAAACATGTTTTTGTTTTATATCTCCACACTGAACACATCTGAGATCCAAGCCGAACTTGGCAGCCCAAGCGCATGCTGGCCTTGCTTGCGTACGCACCCTGGGTTGACTGCACATCACAGGTTTAGCAGCAGAGCTCAAACGAAAAGCGGCGAGAAATGTTCATCGTACGGCAGTGGAACACAACTGTCCTCAGACAACCGCTTTTCACGAGCATATCTTTTGCATTATTTAAAAATCCAACGTTTTTTAAAGGCCATACACATTAGAACATCGAGACATATTGATGGAGCGTTCCAATAGCTTTAATAGATATGCTTCTGTATTTACAAATTAAATGCTGACACATTTAAAATTATATTTTACATTATTTATAATGTACTGGTAAAAAGATCTATGCATAAAATAAAACTGTAGATAAAAATGTACAATTTTACTAAACCAGTGTAAAATAATGACACGTGTTCTGTCAATATTCCGCAGAATTGGCGTGTGCACGTAAAATGCACATTGCTCGGCTGTCAATAACGTATGGCTTCAATGTGCAAAAAATAGATACATCAGCGAAAGCATGCATCAAAAGTAGGTCGCACCTATTGAAACATCGAAATGGAAATATACCATAACAAAATTCACCTTTTTTAATCTTTAAATTTTTTTAATAACCCACTGAGAACAGCTGTGACAGAGCACAAAAATCTCACTGCCTGATCATGACATGCCGATGACTGATGGAGTATACGAATCATTGCATTTTTATACAAAATAATAAACCAAAGTATTTGCACAATAGCGTCGCTTGATAGTTGACATTTTGCAGGGAGGGGGGGGAAGCTTCCTATTTCCTGAAACTGAAAAAAAAGGTTCCTATTGAAACAGCGGCACAGGACGGGGTAGGTGTGCAGAAAAAAAACAGCACACCAACAAGTACGGCACTGAGCTGCACTTTACACCCGTGCACATTCAAGCTTTTTTTTGTTTTTCTCAATGCAGAACTGCTTAAGGTGAACTAACAGCTCAAGGCCTTTGCAACATGCAGAACTCACGGTACCTCTAAACACAACTACTGCATCTCACACGACGTGTGGGGCTGGGGAGTCAAAGGCAAAGCACTTTTCAGGAGCACTGCTGTGTGTGTGAATTCAGCTTTGTGGCTTCTCTCCCACGTTCCGTTCGTACGGCAGATAGTGAACCGGCAAGACTTCTGTAAATCGTCACAAACCGATGCAGTAAAGACACTCAAACCGCTTCGAGGAACCGAAATGGAATTCCCATCACCCAGCCCAATTGGTGACAATAAATAAAAAATATACACGGAACTAAGAAGCTGGATTTGAAAGTGCAACTTAAATACGTTTATAACGTAAACACCAACACTTGATAACATAAAGTCAAGTTTAACCTGAAAACATAAAACCAAACAGGAACATTGCAGTGTACACAACATTACTTTAGCATGCTTGCGTTTGTTCGTGCTAAAGTTCTGATGAATGAACTACAATGTTGGTGACAATAAACGCATCGTGTATTTCCTTCCGCAGAAATGCATTTGATGATGTTTGCATTCACTTTCCTTCATCAGAATGAATACAGGCTGAGGGGCTCCCCTCCCTCCATCTCGTGGACGTGTGTCCTTCCAAGGAGCACCACGGCACTGTTGGATTGGGCCTCCTCTCCCCGGCGGCAGTCTTGACGGATCTGTTTCACCACCACTAGTTCCTCCGTGTTGAGGCGGGATGTCTGTCATGGGGTCTGCTCGACCCGTGCCCCGACAGGTCTGTTTGGCATTTGTTCTGCGGTGTGTCTATGATGCACGAAGTACACGTTAAACCTTCAGTTCACGAGCGTAGGATCCCGACGGTGTAAACCTTCACTAGCTGCTTGGGTGACCGATTAAGTTCACTATACTATCGATTCACGAATGTCCTTCCCTTCGATGTCCCTCTCCTTGGGGTCCTCATCGTTGTATCCACCGTGCTTGTTTGTGTTATCCATTAGTTCCAAGCTTTCAAATGAAGGCGGGGGAGTAATGGTGGAGGAGTCACCGTACTCGCAGTCGGTGGAGAAGTTGGCGCGCATATTCCTCGCGATGAGCCCGTCCTTCTCGGGCGCTTCCTCCTCCAGGATGTTTCCGTCACTCTTCCGGTGCCGGTAGATGTAGGAGGCTTGCTTGAGGGACCGGTGCAAGATGTGGCGCCTGTACGCGCGCTGTATCACGCGCACAGCCACCTCCTCCTGCTTGCGCCGCAGCGTGGTGGTGATGGGCTCGTACGAAGTCTTGGAGGGGTTGGCCGCCATGAAGCGGTCCTCCATCTGGGTCTTGAGCGCGTCCATGCCGGCGCCCTCACCCAGCACACGTTTCGTGAACGCGAACAAGATGTCCAGGCAGTGGATCCTGTCGTTAATCACCATGGGCAGATCCATCGCAATCAGCTTGATCTTGTTTGGTTTGGGAACTCTGAGCGGCTCATCTAAGGCATCGGCAAAGTCTGGCAACCTCTCCCAGGCGATGAACTGGGTGGCATCTGGGTCGAACTTCTCCCAGATTTCATAGAACATCTCGAAGTCGTCTTCGCTCAATGGCTCTGAACTCTCCTCCGTGGCAACGCTGAAGTTCTCGAGGATGATGGCGATGTACATGTTGACCACAACCAGGAAAGAGATGATGATGTAGCTGACGAAAAATATAATCCCGACCATGGGGTTCCCACAGTCGCCCTTAACCAGGCTGCCTGGGTGCTCAATTTCAGGGTCACAGTCCGGGACACCGCTGTTCAGGATCGGGGCGAGGAGACCATCCCAGCCAGCTGAAGTGGTGATTTGAAATAGGCAGATCATGCTGTTGCCAAATGTCTCAAAGTTAAACATGTCGTCAATGCCGGACTCCTTTTTCACATAGGCGAAGTTGGACATGCCGAAGATAGAGTAGATGAACATGACGAGAAAGAGCAAGAGGCCAATGTTGAAGAGGGCGGGGAGGGACATCATGAGGGCAAAGAGCAGCGTACGGATTCCCTTGGCACCTCGGATGAGACGTAGGATTCGTCCAATCCGGGCTAAGCGGATAACTCGGAAAAGTGTTGGCGACACAAAATATTTCTGGATCATGTCTGCCAGCATGATGCCTGCATTGCACGCACAACACAAAGATCACGTGTGTTCATTGAAGTCACCGGTTTAATATTAATGCCAGGCATTGCATTTCCATAATTACGAGGCAGATGGACAGCCAAGTGGTCAGCATTTAAAGTGGATACGAAAGCCCCCGTGGTATAATTCGCAACAGTGGGCTATAATGTGTGCTGGTGAAATTTATCTGCAATTAAAATAAAGAAAATAATATGTACAATGAAATTATTCATATTATGATGACCTAAATCACAATATGAATGGGCTCTCTCAATTTCCTAAATGAAAGCAGTGAGTTGAAACTGCATTACACGAATACAATTTGGATTTGAAATCGAATCTAATTTATATTTATAGAGCACCTTCAATCAAGGCGCTCGACATAGCTTGCAAAACGATGACAGAATGGGATGATGTAGTTGACATGGGCGTACAAGGATTGAGGAATGAGTGATGGCGATATAGGGTACTCAGGGATCGCGAAAAGGATGAGGAGGGACAGGAAGTAGTGGAGTGGCAAGGGGACAGTTGAGGAAGAGAATGGGCGATAGAGGTGAGCTTTAAGTGAGGAATGGAAGGAGGTTAAAGAGGGGGACTGCTTACTGTTGAAAGGGAACTTTATTCCAGTGGAGGGGTGAAAGGAGGGAGAAGGACCGAAAACGGGATTTGGCATGGGGAGGAGGGACAGAGAGAGATAGAGAAAAGATTGGGAACGAAGAGGATGACAGAGGCACATGGAAGGAGATGAGGGAGACACAATAATGGGGGGTCAAGGCCGTGAAGAGATTTAAAGACGAGCGTCAGGTATTTGAAAAGACAGCGGTAGTAAATGGGAAGCAAGTGAAGTTGAAGGACGAAAGGCGAAGCGTGAGAATTAAAGGTGACATTGAAAGTAACTCGTACAGAAGCATTTTGAATTTGTTGGAGGGGACTGAGAGCAGAGGTAGGGAGACCAAGAAGAGGAGAATTACAGAAGTCCACGTGGGTAAAGATCAGAGAATGAACCAGGAGATTAGTGGCAGACATTTAACTGAGAGGGCAGATTTTCCTGATGTTGAACAGATGGAAGCAGCAGATGCAAGTAGTAGGAGTGGAGATGTGGGTGGAAAACGTGAGGGAAGGGTCAAAGGTGACACCAAGGTTGAGGGTAGAGGAAACAGGAGTGGGGGAGAGAGAGAGGAAGGAAGGAGATGGTTGGGATAAAATGACTGCTGTTTCGGAGAGATTGAGAGAGAGAATCGCCATCCGGGATTTGATGGCCATCAGACAGGAGGAGAGGACAAGTCACAGGAGTAAATTAAGGAAAGGAGAATAATATTTGTATCTGGTCTGCAAAGAAATTACGAGGAAAGCAGAAAGAAGAGAAAATAGATTCAAGGGGTAAAATATAGTAGAGAGAATAGAAAGAAGGGTGATGCACACCAGGGAAAGGGGTGGTGGAAATGAGCAAGTTTTTCGCAGTGATAAAGAAAGGCTGAGGAGGTCTTGAGGCCTACACGTAAAGAAGGTGAGGGAATCCGCAGTGCAATCATAAATGAAAACAACACAAATGGTACAACCACTGAAGATACATTCACACTGCACCTGTGATTCATGTTATTTAATGCTGGTGAACCATGATATGTAATGATTCCCTATCCCTAGCGATTCGGTGATTTGTCACAATTTGGGGACAAACTTTGAATAGAATATTCGTTCTTTGTGCAGTTTTTTTGGCCGCCTCGTTTGCATTTTTGCTGTTTTCTGCCTCGTACCATTTCAGTTGCTCTATTGGCCTAAATGTAACGTTCGAATGTAATTTGCATTAATCATAAATGAGCAAACTTCACACACGCTATTCAACAACTGCATTCTGTTATTACATGTAGGGCATTCAATTAATTGTTTCCGGGTAACTAATAAGACTGGAGTAGGGCACTTGACTAGTAGCCACTTCTTTAGAACTGCTTTTTGTGTTTAGTTTGTTGTCCTTCCTCCGTTCCTCCGATTAGCCCAGTTGGCTACATAAGGTGCAAAAGAAGTTCAACATACACACACTGCCATAACAAGAATGCATATACTGGATGCGGTGTGCCAGGTGCGGAAAATATTTGAGGGCCTTTCCCAAATGTAACGACAGCGGTCGCAGCGAAAGCGAGTGCAGCGTGGAATCATTTAGCTGCCTCAGTGCGCCCGTACGCACGCACACACACACACAACTACATACCGACTATGGAGAGGATGACAACCACAAAGTCGAAGATGTTCCATCCGATAGTGAAGTAGTACTGCCGAAGAGCAAGCATCTTGAGCACGCACTCCCCTGTGAAGACGACGATGAAGACGAGGTTGATACTGAAGAGGATATTCTCCATCTCGATGCTCTGGTTGTCGGTTTCCACCATCATGGTCACCATGTTGAGGCAGATGAGGATCATGATGAGGATGTCAAATACTTGCTTCGTCACAAAGTCGAAGACCGCTCCCTGGAGCTTGTTCTGCACAATGAAACATAGGAGTGCTTATCAGAAAACAGAATATGGATTGTCATCATCATCAGCCGTTGTCGATAACTGTTGAATGAAGGCCTCGTACTGTTGTCACCACTCCCCAGTAACACGATGCCACAGTCCACATGAGCTGATTCATGGTTCCATTACTACTGAGCATGTCCTCTCAGCAACATTTTATACTTGAGCTGCCGTGTCATCCTTGCATCTTTGGCCACTGGCCATCAGCCCTTCTAACGATGTGTCCTGCCCAAGGCCACGTATTTCCCCGAGCAGTCAGTAGGGCGTCTAACTTACATATGTTTTCTGATCAATGTCTTCTTTGTTTTGTCGCTCAGTGTAATTGTAAGCATGCGTCTCTCCATGCTTCTTTGTGGGCATTTTAGCTGTTCCATTTTTTCGTGGCAATTTTCTGTGTTTCTGTTCCATATGGTATAGCATGTAATATAGACCGATTTAAAACGTTTCTTCTTAAGGCATAGTGGTATGATACATTTAATTTTTAAGTTCACTTTTCCAAAAGCACTCCAACCTTCTCTCACTTGTCTCTCTTTATATCATCATTTTGATTGTGTTTTATTTCCAGCGTATCGTTTAAAGTGAGAAAAGTTACCGTGAGATATATTGATTTAATCCAATTATTTAAACATTACATTTACCAGATTTATACGTGAAAAAAATGCAACAGATTACATACTATGAAAAAATAAGAATAGGTTTTACCCTTTCTGGCAATAAAACAGGTGTTAAGATGTTCAAACACCAAATATAAACCTTTTGCAAGGAATCAAGTCTGCATTAACCACACATACTTGTGGTGAACATGCAAACAAACATGCTATGATAATTATAATGCTCTGATAATTGATTCCTTGGTGTGAAAATTCAAGCTTATTGTATTAATGTTAAGTAGTGGCAGCCAAAGTGGGGCGTGGCCAATTAACTTGGTCCCACCTCATCTTCCCCCAGAGTCCAGAAAGCCCACCGGGTGAATATTTGCCATTTCAATTCTCTCATAGACATTGACATGGTGGCCATAAACACTGCTTGTGGTGTAATATACTGAGACTCGTCGAGAACAAATTCCACAATGAGCTGCTTTTAAAGGCACACGGGGGGGCAAGGGAGACCATGGAGTGTTGCGATGTTCTCACCCCAGGCCTCGGAATGGGCTTCTGTGGTTTTTTCGAGCCCAGCTTCTTCATGGCATTGTGGAACTTCTTCTGCTCTTCTGTCATGAAGATGTCCTCCCCTCCAAAGTAAAGTGGCAAATACAAAACTGGTTACAATCTCGCTCTCTGCTTCTCATCCTGATGTGCAGCCCAAAATACCACCAATTAATAATCTAAAGTCATATAAAAGAAAATGCAGTACAGCAATAAGGAAATTGATAAATCAGTCCATCTGTATAGATTTTTGAGTATGTTTCCTTTCACATGCATGGATTTCCTCTGGGTACTCCAGTTCCCTCACACTTTCCATCAGTCTTTAATAGAATTATCTACACAGCCCAATAAGTCCGAGGGCCATGTTAGAATTAGGTACTACCTAAGATACCACAACTTTAGGAGTACCTATTATTTATATGTCTTATACGTGAGTAATTTAATAACCCACCCATTTCAAATAATTATCAGATAATCCACTGTTACTTGCCACAGTTACAAATGCGATATCTTGTGGTATGCACAAGTGAAAAATCTGGTTTGGGCTCATGGACTAAATGCAGATTCTTGCTGCAAATGAGCCTTACGAATGAATCACGCAACTACTCAAGAAAATACTGTGAAGATTAAAAACGTTTACCTTGATTTATAAAAGTCACAGTAATGTGAAAGAAAAAATTGTAGACAGGAAGGATGATTTAAAATCTCAAATACTGCACAACAAAGTATGAGACAATTCATTTTATGTTGAACTCATCACATTCCAACAACCACATTTCAACATATTCTTGGTTCTTTCGGTAAAGTCAAGTAGAAGGGAAACAATAAAATAATACAAATCTAAACCACAACAAGGAAATTTTCTTGTTGTGGTTTTCACACCTGATGATGATTGCTTGTGTTGCAGTTGAAACGTCGTGAGAATTTTATTGTTTTATATTTTTTTTATTTTATTGTTTCCCTTCTACGTGACTTTACCGAAAGAACCAAGAATATGAATCCCTGCAGTCACGAAAGCTTTAAATCACATTTCAACATGTTGAACACGAGCCACCGTTTGTGTTTACAACTATGACATTGCATTTGCTAAATTAAAGGTCCATTATATGATTGGGCATATAATACTCATACATTTTCTCATACGATTTTGGCAACCAAACGTAGCCAACCGATTAACACGCTTAGCTATGTACAGTGCGAAACAAATTGAACAGATATTCATACAAATGCGTCACATTTAAACCAAGCAATTTATCCTGAGATTGATTTCAATTTCAGTCAATTTCCTAATTAGTGGAATGCACACATGACACTTCGGTTATATTTTTACTTAAACAAACGTGTCGGTCTCTCTGTGATGGACACAGGCAATGTGTACCGACGATAAAGCAACGTGGTGAGCAACTCTCGCTACGCGGCACTGCGTGCCACTTATCTTTTTCTTTTGCTGGTTGAAGTTGTCGATGATGACACCGATGAAGAGATTGAGAGTGAAAAATGAGCCGAAGATAATAAAGATGACGAAGTAGAGGTACATGTAAAGGTTGATCTCGTAGGACGGCTGTTCCTTTACCTGTTCATCATAGAGACACACAATTGCACGTTACAAACAGTGGTGATGTTAACCACATTGCGCCAGACACTCATTGTTTGACCGACACCCCAGGGTCGGTACTAAAACTGGGATCCTGGACCCAGGACCCCTGATTTTAGAACCCAAGGCCCCAGGACACAAAAACTGGTCCCCAATGACCCCTAGACCTGTTGGGGCACTCATCAGAGAGATTTTCCATGGTGAATGCTCTGACGGACGCTGTGTTGCAAGACACTCCAATTTACCACCCCATGTATGGCCCGAGTCCTCCACTACATCTAGTAGCATTGGAACTTCGTTATTCATGTTTAAACATAAAAAGGTACCTGTATTGACCGTCTTTGCACCCTCTGAGATGTGCTTTGCTTGTTTAACTGCAGTATGAAATGTTAAATGATTATGAATATGCTCAAATGTTTTTTTTCTTTCTCACAAACAAGGCTCATGTCAGGTTGAGATACCAAATGCCACTTGTGTTGTCTACCACCAGGTATTGAATGCGGGCCATCCACACTGTGGTGCAGTGTGTCTGAGCCTTCAAGCCACGAATGGCATTTGCACAATACAGTCATATCTTCAATCGCATGGTACCAATGTAATGACTCTATAAATTATAATATACAGCATTTTGTTGATTCACTGCTTAATGAAGGCCTCTTCACACTGCTCTGGGGGTTGTTTGACCATACTTCCTCATGCCGGACAGTGTAGGTTTGGTGAAGGGGGGGGGGGGCTTGGGGGCAAGGACTGGGTTCAGATGTCACTCGCCACCGACGTCAGCCATGGCCAGGAATAATATTCAGGTTAGCGGGTTCCTACGGTGGTGTGCGAACCACTGTGCCACCACTCCAAGGTGAATAATTATGCTTCTTCTTTACATTTGTTGCCTTTGATTATTTGTATCGCTCTGCTTTTGCTAAACTCACACATACTTATCATACTAAATGCATCTTTACGTTATCATGCTAGGATGAACATTTCATATATAAGAGCAGCAGTTGAGTAATGAGGTACAACTAAGACATTAACCCATGTCTAGCAAAATATCGCTTTGTCTAAGTCACTGCCCGTGGTGCAATACGAGCAAGATGACTCGCTGAAGCTCTTGTATTTCACAACAGATCTCCAGAGATGTAACAACGGACCGCATGCCATCACTCACATCACGGGAATCCACTGCTGCATACATGATATCCATCCAGCCCTTAAATGTGGCCTGCGGGGGAAAAAAACACAAATGTTGCATTAAACATGACGCGCGTTGCATTTATAAAGTGGGAGTACCCCCCCCCACCGCCCATTAGGCTCGCCCATGAGACGTCAGGAAATGGAACACGAGCTACATTTTAAAAGTGTATTGTGCGGAGGTGAGCTTATTGTTCTGAGAGCATTGATCGGCGATCGGTAAGTCCCCCTCAGCTGGCGCCAAGTCATGCGATTCTAAATCTGATTCATGTTGGCTAGATGACAAATATCCTCTGTTTGGGTGCCTAGCCCCCAATGAGGATTCCCAATGGCTTATTCGAGCCTACAGGTTACCGAGGCCAAAATTTGAGGTCGTCAATAACATTCGCTGGACACATTGTGAGCATTCTCCATCAAGACGAACCTCTACTTCGTGGTTCTTTAAGCCGGTTATGAAGCATACAGCAAGCGTGATTTATGATTGGCTTCTGCTGGTTCCTCTGATTTCAATGATGCCATCTCAAATTCAATTGAAGGAAATTTCATCGCATGTCACTTCAACAAACGTGATCCCAACTGCACCATGATCTTAATGTGTTGTTTTTTTATTTCACTTGGCCGTGTCTTACGTGGTCAGTCAGGAATCCCATGTAAGCCTTTTCATGTGCGTCGTACAGTGAAGAGTTCAGGAGCGAGGGTGCTCACGACAGACTACTCTCACGTTGCTCGCATATCACAGCTCTCAGCATGCCTTTACGTGTCGTACATTGAATTTTATCCGGGACCACGGGGTCACTGGAGTAGTGGCCGATTTATAATTTTAGCAAAATCTCGCGAGTTAAAATCCAGGCAAAGCGGTTGACTAGTCATCATTCATTTAGTATAAATAAACTATCAAGTTGTGTGAGGTGAAATGTGCTCATCTTATAGAGAGACTGACCCCCACCATAGGAAAGTGGAATTTCTGCAGCTGGCTCAGGGCCACTGATCGAGATGAGTGCCTGCCCCACTGCTCATTTGAGCAGGGAGACGTTTTGACTTTGCCTGCTACGTGGCTTGGCACGGAACTCACGAAATCGGTTTTTCGAGGGAGAAGCGAAAACAGAATAAACAGCAGACGGAAAAACACTCCACAACCCATAGACAGCCACATCACGGGCACTTACGACTTGCAGCAGGGCGAGATAACCGATGCCAACGTTGTCGAAATTGACCTTAACGTTCTTCCACAGCGTCTCGTTGGTGGTGTCATTGAGCGCGATGCACATGCTGTAGTTGTCAACGATGGAGATGGGCAACCGCTGGCCGTCCGTCTTGTTGAGGCAGTAGTAGTACTTCCCCGAGAACAGGTTGACCCCCATGATGCTGAAGATGAGCCAAAAGATGAGGCACACGAGCAGCACGTTCATGATGGAGGGGATGGCGCCCACGAGCGCGTTCACCACCACCTGTCGTGGGCAGCGGAGAGGTCATGTTGGTGGAGGCCGTGCGGGTGGGACTCGCGCAAAGCCGCTAAGCCTCTACGGCAGTAGTGGTGGCAGCCCGTAAACCTTTTAGCGACCACCGCCACATTAGTCCTACGAGCGAATGGTGTGCGTCTACCAATCTAGGGGCTGACGAGCAACGGAAAAAGAGCAAATTGTGAACCTATTACAGGCAGCGTAGGAAACGTCAATGCAATAGACGTAACGTAGAAATAGGACGCGACAGCCCAAGCGATGGAAACAAAAAGTATAAGTTGGAAATGTGGTAAAGATTTATGCATGTGTGTTGGGTGTATCTGTCAACAAGAGAGTTGAATATTATTGTACTTGTAACTTTCTGACCCACCCCTACTGCATATCTGTGAAAAGCGTCATAACTCATTGGATTTCTCCAAGATAAATAACAATTCTGATATCTGTTGGTGTGAATTAAAATTAATGCTAATTTAAATATCTCCCACTTGGATGTAATTCCCCCCCCCCGTCACTCACTAATTACTATCTAAGCAAATTTGTTTACCAGTAAAGACTTGATGGTTTATATATCTGGTTAACTTTTCCTAACGTACTGAGTAGACGTATTATTATTTATGCGTGTAGCCCTACGCTGATGGCAAAATACTCCGGCAGCTCAGTGACTACCTGGGAGTAAAATGTAAAATAAAACATTACTGCGAGTACGTACTGCGTTTAAGAACGATTGTTTAACAATGCTCATAGTGCTCATGTGAAACAGTGTACACGCAGTTTCCCGGAGAGAAAAGCCGTCGCGAAATGCAGGACGTGACATTTCAAGGCATGCAAGGAAAACAGATTTGGAGAAACATTTTTGCCAATGGACAAAACATTCCCACCGAAATGCAGTCGTACAAGTCAGTTGTTCCTTCGCAGACTTTCACTTAAATGGCTCAACGCAGTGGGATGGTCAAGTGCAGTGATAAAAACAAAAATAAAATAAGGCACATCCGTCATCCACGCACACATCCACTCGCGATGCGGAGCAGGAAACAACATTTCCGTCGTTCTGGAGCATCACCAGCCACGGCACTCGCACCGCATTGTGATGCCCCTCGCGCATGAATTGTTACGTGCAAAACCAATTTATTTGGGGAGTTTCATGCAAGTATAATAGTCGATGTGAACTTCACCGCCCCCCCCCGCCCCCATAAAAGTCGGTCATTATGCATGAGAGGGTTAAAGGATTAAAATAATAGAGCTGTGGATTAGATTATGCATTTGATTCGTAATCGGATTTAGCATCTAACGAGACATTTTGCTTGTTAATTTGCCTGCGGTGCATTTGCCAATTCGTCTCTTAACCACGATTGCATCGGCACATATCGAGCCAGATGAATGTTCAAAGCGACCAGGTAAAACCCTGTTGGCCGAAACCAACGGAGCTTTCCCTCCTCCACTGTTATTGGGAAGAGCCAAATGAGCCAATTGGCTCACCACGCGCGGAGCGGTTGCAGCGGGCGGACGGCGCTGCCGTCCGCCCGTGCGGGCGGTGGGAGGCGCGGCGATAACGAGCGGCCTTGAGGGAGCTGCATCCCAGAGAGTGCGCGCACGCGCCTGCTACGCTGCTGCAATCATTCTATAAGCGTCACCCCCCCCCCCCCCCCAAACAAGCATGCCTTAAACGAATTGAATTGATTGATTTTTGACCTCCGTCCTTTTACTGTGGCCCTATCGGGGGGGGGGGGGGGGGGGGGCAGGGAGGGAGGGAGGGGTGGCCCTGCATGTCGGCATCGGTGCTGAGGGTTGACGCCGCACTCGAGAGTTGTCTCTGATACCCCCCTCCCCACGCCGCCGCCGCCACCGCCACCGTCGCGTTTCCATGCAACGGAAACCATTTTAGGTCATGTCCGCAACGGAGCCATTAAGCGAAGCTGCCGTTGAGATGTTAAGTCTGAAGGCACTGCGGTGGCACGGCATATTAACGCGTGGTAACGAGTAGAGGATGATTCGCAGCAGGGAGCTGATTTCAAGGCGATTTCACCGCGCGCGGGCCAACCTCTTGCCGGCGGCACGTGTACCGATACGTGAGGAATGTCTGCGCCGCGTACGCGATTGTGTTTGACTCAGCCAAGGTATCATGCAGCAGTAAATATTTCAAATGCCAGGGATGTGGGGGCCGAGGAAGGCATGCCAGCAACACCAAAACACCATGCTTATGAAATTCGCTCCGACCTGAAACTGCAGCCATTCATTTCAATTTCGAATGGCATTTTTTGCTTAGTATTAAACTTTGTATCAAAATATGAATTATAAATAATGAAAATGCGCCATCATCCCATGCTGAGAAATGAGCATCCCAATTTGGGGAGAACACATAGGATTGAAATTTTTGGTTATCTTTACCTGAACCCAAATGCACACTTCAAGTCCCATGCAAGGTCGAAGATACTTTCATTTTAAAAAAGCTCCCAGCCACCCCCACACACTGCACGCATCTAGGCACCCATGGTCTGTTCCACCCGAACCTCACAACTAACTTCAGATGTCAACCCCACCCTCCAGAACCAACCAAATAAATAATGCGTTCACGCGGCGATGTTGCGCCAAAGGTGGTCTGTCATTTGGTTTCCGGAGAGTGAGATCAGAGGTAGTAGTCTTGAGTGTTGGGGTGGAACAGCAGAGACGCTCATGAGATTACCCATCCCCGCACCCCCCACACGTCCCTCTTGGTCTCCCGCGGGATGCTGGGAGGCAGAGAAGTCTAATTGAGGCTCAGTTCATTATGCAGTTTGGTTGGAGTTGGTGAAAATGTGATGGGGGGGGGGATGGTCGGCAGAGCAAGCACTTCATTTATGATGCATCGAAAGAGAGCGAGGGGTGGAGATGTAGGACTCGGCTATATTTGGCGCTTGGAGGCATCCGTTTTTTCTGGCATTCCAAGTTGTGAGCATGCATGAAGGTTGTTTCCTATGCACTCTTACCCTCATCCCTTCAAATCGTGACAGGGCCCTCAAGGGCCTCAGTGCTCTTAGCGTCCTAAGGGACTTAATGGCGCCCAGTTCCGAGTAGCCCATGGCATTAGCTACGAGACTGACTAAAGACACCTACATTGGGGAGGGGTGTGGGCGACAAAGCAAAAAGAGGTGCGCGCGTGTTAGGCGCGCCCAAGGCCCACTGGCGCAACTGGGGGGGGGGGGGGGCGATGGGTCGCCGCCGGCAGAATTTTCGGGGGGCAGCGGGGTTACGGACCCCCCCCCCCCAACCACCCACCCACCCGCGTCGTGTGGCAGCCGGCCTACGGGGAGAAGCGGACACGTCAAAACGCATTAGCAGGGCCTCGCGCGCGGGGGGGGGGGGGAGGACGAGGAGGAGGCGGGCGGTGCCCGTGGGCGCACGCGACGCGAGCGGCATCGTCTTACCCTCATTCCTTCAAATCTGGAGAGCGCGCGCAGAGGTCTCAGGGCACGCAGGGTCCTTAGGGACTTTATTGCGCTGAGCTGATCATAACCGAGGGCTGTTGCCATGAGGGAAACAATAGAGATCTGTCCAGAACGGATGGAACGGGGTTGGTTATTCACTCTTTAAGTAGCAGGATGTCAAATTGCCTTTTGTGCAGGGCGGGATCACACGTTGAATCAGCAAACAATCGGTTATCGCGATTATACTTTTAATGCTTCCGATTCATGGATGATAATTATACACATTTAAAAAACAGCGAAAGGTATATTATAAAACGACAAGCGAGTGACAAGGACATGATCTAGAGTGGCTCAAATAATATGGTAATCAAATAATTTGATCAAACTGGTCATTTAAAATAAAAACTTATGCAATGACATCAATGTATTATCCCAATGTTCACGAGCTTACATGATCACCAAGAGACCTGAACGTGTTTATGCTGCAATACTTTTTAGTCTCCCTAAACCATTTTCAAAATTATATTACCTACACAATGCAGTGCTAATTCATTTATGGAAGTATCAATACAAGGTGATAAAACGTCAGAGAATATTTCATGTTAAAACTATGGAAACATTGTCCTCTATCACTGTTGAAACTGACTTCTTGGTAATAATAATAACAACATTATTTGTAATGTAGGTACATGGCATATTTTTGCAGCTGTATGTGCTTGAACTATTTTCCAATGTAAACGGAGTGTGGCGTGATGAGTGTTATGAGCCACTGAAGCACCCTGTATTGTTATCCCAATGCACCTACGCCATCAATCAATGTCAATGCTCTCCGGTTATTCAGATGCTGTGGAAAACATAGCGAATTTGCAGATCAACTTGGGTGCAAATTATTACAATATGAAATAACATAAACACAGCCGGAACATACTTACCTTTTTACTACATTTAAATCATTCACTAGTTGATGTGCGGTATTATGGGAACGGGGCGCAAAACGTTCTCGTCAAAACCTGCTGGAGAAGCGTCAATGTCACCTGCAGTGTTCCCGCAGCCCGTGGCGGGGTTCCCTGCTCCTGGGAACACGCTGGCATATTCCATTACATTGCGGGGGTGCTCGGCTCTTGAGAACCTCCTGTGTTGTGCACAGCCCTTGGCTGATTCCACCTCCCACCGGTGAATTTATTCCCGCCAGGAATTAGTTGGATCGAGCCGCTCTCTTCAATGACGTTCATTCGTCATCGTCCCAATCGCAGTGTATTTTGGTGCAAACAAAAAAAACTCGCCACCTTCGTCAGTAACACCGTCTTATAAACGAGTCAAATTGTAGGATTTGATGGCTCTGAAGATGCCCTTAAGGACCACAGTTTGCAAGTAAGAGATCCACCTGTCCGAGTTTTCCCAGGATCGTCACCTTGTTGAGGTAGCTGCTGTCCTGGGAAATGTGTAAGTCTTGCCAGGACATTAAAATTCCCGGTTGTTTTAGGTGCACAATAATACACAATGCATTCACCAGTGTTTTGCACCTCAGATGTTACAACCCTACCTGCAACGCTAGCCTGTTACATGTGTGCTTCTTATAAGGCAGGTTTTAAAGGTGACATTGGCAAAGGGGTTTCAATCTCTGATTATAATCATTATTCACCACTGCCAATAAAGCCCCCAATTGGGATTCTTATTTTAGTATTGCAATGTAAATAATTGACTCAGGATTTAAGGTTAAGACAAACTGCCTGCCTGACTAGACGAGATAGCCAGCAATACCAATCAAATCATCAGCTATGAGCCAGAAGCGATGACTCCATGTTCCTATGGCAGGGGCTAGGTTTCCCAGAGGACATCCACTGCTGACATCATGTAAAGTAGCACTAATTTTATTTACCCCGTAGGGGTGCATGTATGTTGAACTTTTTTCGCACTGTACATAGCCAACTGTGCAAATCGGAGAGTGATGGGACTTTAATCTATGTACAAAAAACATATAATTGGAAGAAGAATGTATCATAGTACCGGGAGAGTGGAGAACCACACATAAATGCATTATCGTGAGCGGCGAATTACTATGCAAGTGACAAAAACCGGGACTATTTAATGTCTTCGAAAGACTTCCCGTGAGAGCTATCTCAAAAAGCAGATGATCCTGGAAAACAAGGGCAGGTGACGTCACCTGGCTATACAAGTAATTTGCGATGAAAATGTGCGTCACTGCCATGAATGAGCACGCGAGCATCAAATATTCATGGACGGGGGTGCCGTGTGACAGGAGCGGTGCCGCTGGTGTAACGCAAACCGCGGCGAGCGGCCGGGATGCGCGGCCGTCACTAGTGCTCAGCGTTCTCATTTAACCACATTTACGCCACGCTTTGCAAGCGCCGCATCACGGCTCCGTGCCGAGCCCGCGCTGGCAGCCACCAGCCCAGCGTCCATGGCGGCAATCGGCTCGCACATCCACCACCACGCCGCGCTCCTCCATCTCTCCCGCCCGCCAACTCACAGAGCAAGCCTCACTTGCGCTGGCTTGCAGGATGGGAATCACTTCCGCTGGCTTTCAGCGAAAGGCTCACTCGTGCTGACTTACAAGATGGGAATCACTTGTACTGGCTCACACCACAATGCTCCCTAGTTCTGGCTTACATGATGGGAATCACGTGCACTGGTTTTCAGCGCAAGGCTTGCTAGTGGTGGCTTACAGGATGGAATGCACACGTGCTGGCTAACAGCACAGAGCTCAATCACTTTAGATGCCCAAGGTAATGTATCAATTGAGTTAAACCACTACAGAACTCTCTTTGGGGCCATGGGTTTTTATTCCAGTTGAAGGGGAGGAGATGATTAAGAACCGTCATTACAATCTTTATGCTCATGCTAACATCAAAGAATAATTTATGGCAATATGGCAGCTACAAAAATAAATGATGCTGTCTTTTATTGGGAACACGAGTTTGGGTCTCTGGAAATGCTTTTGATTTTAATGGGTGTGGCGGCATGCACGCTAATTGACCTCGCTTTCATAATTATCTGCTTGATTTTGGGTCCAATTGTGGAAAAAAAATAGAAATTATGTTTTTTTTATAGTTTACACATCATACTGACTCCTGCAGTTCCTTTATTATTAATCCTCACAAGGCGTGATCTTTCCATTACTCTATGAATGCTTACCCATGCCAATGCATCCCTCAGTCTTGCAACGTCACAAGACTATATCTCGAGGCAAATTATGTCTTCTTCATTCCATCTCTCAGCGCTCATTCCAAAATTGTAACAAAAGCTAAAAAGTGCACAATATAAAATGCTCCTCTCCACGTTTTTCTCTGTGCACTTTTCAGCATTTGTTTAATGCTCTTTGTCAATGTTTCTGATCCATCTGTTATGGTTGGTAATAGGCCTGTGATTTCAAATTGTATTCTTTGAGTACAGGTGTGTTGATGAACCATGATCAAATGCAGCGGTCCAAAAACACTGCAACATGTTCTCTCTTGATCTGATTTCGATCACAACCCGACTTCAATCATCACCCTGGACATAAATATTATCTTGTATTTTCAATTAATGTTCATCCATCAGTCATTTTAGTTGTGAACTTGCATGTTCATATTTATATTAGCCCGACTTTACAGTTCTTTGGTCATTTCCTGTTTTTCACTTTGATTGGTTGTAATGACTGCTGTCAACACATCTAAGATGGTTACAAATTACATTCTCCATTTATGTTTATGCTTGTTTTCATCCAAATAAATTTTCAGACTATATCTCCTCATGCTGCTGTAAATAGCATTGGTGAGAATGTATCTCCTTGCCCAACCGCTTTTCTGATTTGTATTTTTTAAAAAATTATTTTTCTTTATGCGTTTCAATGCAGCAGCTCCCTACCAATTCCAATAACCATCGCTGGTCAAAAAAAAAAAAATATCTTTTATATTGATTAAATACTACAACTCTTCAGTTTTCAAGTAAAACCTTAATTATATTATGTTTATGAAAGCAGGGACACGACGATCACCTTACAATGCATTTTAAAGGTTGGGTTAAAACAACAATATCAATTAAGCCTTTCATATAAACATTGGCACACAGATTACGCAAGACTCACGCAGGCTGCTGTGTGGCCATTTTGAGGGCTATTAATCACGATCATTGCTATTCATCTCACGAGCATACAAAGGCCACGGTTTGGGAGAAGAGGTCCATAATAAGCTCCGTCAGCATTTATGAACAAAGGCTAAATGATACGTTTCCAGCAGAGTGGTGTACTTAATTGCCTTTTGTCAGGGTGTTTTTTTGGGGGTGGAGGGGTGACAATGCAGAGTTTGAGACCCCACAGAATTAGAGAAAACCATGGTTTTCATATTTCAGAAACCAGGTGCAGCCAGCTCACCTGACTAAAGCAGCTGGCAAAGGAAATATGAAACCTCCACGGTGTTTTTTTTTTGTGTTCTTCTCTCATCTGCCAGATTTTGGTAATCCACTGGCGTCCTTATGAGACGTACAGTATGCGCCTGATTAAGGCTGATGATATTTCGTGGCTTCTGAACTTACACGTGCGTGGTGGCCTGATGTTTGTAAAACAGTAAAACAGCACCTTGGAAAAAGAGAGATTGTGGCAGACTGCACAGATTTCGTGCATCCACCTGTGTGGGGCAGCAAATCACCTATACGAGGTAGTGCAGCAAGTAGGTTCGTAGGTAATGTTGTGCAGTTTGAGTGCGTGTGGGATTTTTCTGGGAATCCTGGTATTTCTAGATCAGACTAAAACATTCAAAATGGAATTAGCTGGACTTTGCTGGATACAAAAATACATTGTTTCATGCTTAAGCTTCCTGGCACTAAAATTCTAAACTAAAATTCAGGCGTTCTGACCTCTGAACAATGTACAGATAAGACACTATCTCGGGCCCTACATTCGAGGAATCCCCAAATGTACCAATGTGGCCGAGATGAAATGCAACACAAGAAAAGAGTAATGGCTCATTGGACCAACATTTACTTGTAATAGTTTTTTTACCGAATTGTAAAGGTTGCCATCTGTACTGGTTTTCTCAGGATGATTTACTCTGAGGTATCTGTCCTGGAAAATCTGGAAGTATTCCCGGGACATTAAAAGTCTTGGTCTTGTCAGTTGCGTAATAATACACCACTCAAGACAACACATTTACATGAAGTGTTCCCTTCTGGTGGTTTTGTGAGATATTATTATAATAATATATTTTTTCTTCCTGTGATATGTCCTGGTATTTTAAGCCCTGGAGGTTACAACCCGACATGCCATCTGAATACATGGCCTGAGCAGGGAATGACGAGGGGACATGACGATGATGAGCAGTGACGAGGGGAAGGCACTCACATCAACGATGAGAAAGTCGAGCCAGCACCACGCGTTGGTGAAGTACTTCTGGAAGCCATAGGCCACCCACTTGAGCAGCATCTCCAGGATGAAGACGTAGGTGAAGACTTTGTCAGCGTACTCCAGCACTGTCTTGATCGTCTTCCTTTGCTCGATGTAAATGTCCTCAAAGGCCTGCGTTAACAAAAGGAAGAAAGAGCAAATTTGTTTGCTTAACGTGGGCATCAATTTTTTTATTAATTTCTAAATAATCAAAAATATGTCTTTATAGCTATCTCCGAGGTGTTTTTGAGTTGCACCGCGTGTCAGTCAGAGTGATGTCCGACGTTTTGCTCCACGTGCTAGGATCTTGTTCAGGAACTTAGTCATTTAGGAACTCTGAGGAAGCTCCCATCATGTAGAGTGAAACGTTGACCCTTCATGGCGAACAACTCGCAAGGACAATCCGAAGGAGAGTTAAACAGCACAACGGTGAAAACCTCCGAAAGCAAGTTTATTCACAAATAATCAAGGAACCATATTTTGGCACGCTACGAATTGACTTTCATTGTGGATCATGATTGTCCGCACTGTAGGTACTGCTTCTTCATCCACAAAACAGTTCATAATGTCTGCCTGCTCAAACAAGCCTTGGGTGGTGCCTATCCCCACTGGCAATCACGAGCCAGTGATTTAAATTCTGAATTCCATATGCAGCACCGTTTTTATCTTCATTAATATACTTTACACATTCAGTTATATGTTACTGTTAAAAATGCTAAAGGTACGGACTGAAAATGCTAAACAAATTACGGAGGAAAATACCGGTGATTGAGTGATTAAGTTGTTTAGGAGTAATTGTTCGTCCCTCTCTGTGGGAAATCCAGCCCTGGATTGCTGCCCAGCATAGCTAGCCTTCGATGCTGCAACACTGCTAACGGGCACAGAATCCTGCCGCTCCACTCACTTTCTGTTACAATTGTAATGTCCTATTTTTACTTGTGTATGCGTGGAGGTAATTTTCCATCGAGAGGGCATCTCTAGAGCCCCCTCATGTGAAGGCCTTTCTACCAGTGCTGGCGTGAGCCGGTACTTGCAGGTCTGTCATTTCAGATTTTTTTTGTTAAATGGATAATGAAAATGTAAACTTGTGACTCGCTGCACAGTGTTCGCTCGTTCTCGAACAGAGAGAAAGAGAGCGACTGACGAGGTCCAAAGAACCACAGAATGAGCGAGAAAGGCAGCAGCCACATGGTGAGCCAGCAGGCACCAAATTCCCCCTACCCCCCGCCCCCCCCCTAACCACCAAGCTCTGTGGTCCCCTCTACATGAAAATTCTATCAGCCAATTAATTAGTGTTTACATTTTTTACGCGTTTATGAATTCGAAAACACATTCTCACAGTTGTAATCTGTTCAGAGATAATTGAAGCTGACACACCGCGAAGCTTCGAGTAAGTTGCAAGAACAAAGCCAATAATAATAATAATAGGGGTCATTCCGTTGGAAACCAAAACTGAACAACTTTGTGGGTATTACGTGACTTTACCGAATGAGCCAAAGAATATGAATTCCTGCAGCCACGAAAGCTTTAAGTCAAAACTTTGTGGGTATTTGCTCAAACGAAAACCGTGCCCCGTGTTCCTACACAAAGAGTGAGCGGACGCAGAGCGCGCCATCGAGACGCTCTGCAGTACTGCGCACACCATCTTTCTAATCGCTTCGTGACCTTTGCGACGCGTTGCCGTGCTCTGAGATAATACGTTTTGTTTTCAGGCTATCCGTGGGATGCGGAATTTCAGCCGGGGCACGAATGCGCATACGTGGAGACGTTGTCCATTATCTGACCGCGATGGCTCTCGCGTCGTCAAATGCTACGCGGCAGTGGCCGATGCAGCGCTCTCGAAGTACGTTTAGTGGATCATTCATAATAAGCCTACGTGTTAAACTTAGTGGATCATGCAGACATCGTCACGTGCGTCAAACACATCGCTTTGTGATGGCTGGTAAGATGAGTACTGCTCTGTATGTGATGTTACACCGCTCACCGCGAGCGTTCACGATGACCATCCAGCGATCTCCCGGCATGGCAGTTAAAACAATGGGAGTTTCTTAAATCCCCCCCACTTATTCTTTGGGTCTTTCGGTAAAGTCACGTAGAACAAAAAAATTAACAAAAAACTACGACGTTTCGATCGCAACACAAGCAATCGTCCTGATGACGATTGCAACACATTGATAGAAACGTCGTAGTTTTTTGTAAAAACATTTATTCTACGTGACTTTACCGATAGACCCAAAGAATATGAATTCCTGCAGTCACGAAAGCTTTTGAGTCAAGATTTATCCCCCCACTTATGTTCAAATCAGCTGTGTAAATGAGTACACCACAGTTAAAATCCAGTGTCATTTTCAGGAATAGGCCATTGTGTGCTGGTATCATGGTCCAAATTTAAACAATAACCTACAAATAACTCAATTGAGGTTATGCCTAGCAATCATCGCCTCATTCTGCAAATGTCTTGTTTTGGCAGGACCCTCCTCATAAAGCGTCATGAGACTCAGTGAGGCTTCTGTGGGTAAACACGGGCAGTAATAGTAATAATAACAATAGTAAAAACCTTTACCACCTTTAGCAACTATTATTACTGTTACCAAAGCGAGATACAAGACAGGAGGGACAGGTAGCTTGGGCACCGGACGGACGCGATCCCCTGTGACCTGTTTAAGAGGCTCACCAGGGCGCCGCTGCTGAGCAGGATCATGAACACGATGACCGACTCAAACCAGTTGTGCTCGACGATGCGATAGCAGGCACGGCGCAGGTTCCACCAGGACCTCCCGCGGTCCGTGCCCACGTCCAGGCGGCAGTACGGGAAGCGGTGCAGGCAGCCTGGAGTGCCATGCGAGAGGGTGGTGGGGGGTAGGAGGTGTGGAGCGAGTGAGACAACAGCAGCAACACCCAGAACAGATGCTCGCTCCCCCAGGCGGACATTACGGATCGGGACACCCGAGTGCAGTACGAGTTTCAACAAGAAGGGGCGTGGAAGCTTTTAATTCACATTTTATTACGTATCTGTTTATCACTTCCTATTGTTCGGCTGCGATAAAAGTTGTATTCATGAAAAAGACGAATCTCCCTGCTGGATGTTGGTTGGTCACATTTTCTCCGTGAATTGATGACTTTAGATGACCACAATGCAGTTCTTCCGGAACTGGTGGTTTTCTATAATACGTAAGACTGAGAGCTTTTATCTTACACGCGGTGCCTGCACGAATGTTTGCTGTTGCGATTTTTCTCGTGAATTTACTGATTTGAATTAAAGCGAGCAAAGCGTCCCAAAGCAACATCTGACCAATTGCTCGTTACTTCAATTAAAGCAGCAAACAAAAAGCAGAATAACTCATCACCATAATTTATATCAGTTAAATATTTTATCCGTAATAAATAACTGCCATTGCTTTAAGAGTTATGGAGCTGTATACATTATGGTCAAAGGCACAAACTTCATCGGGCAGGGCAAACTGCTGCTCAGAGTCTGACCAACGCTAATGAATGACGCATTGAGTAGGCACATAATGATCCACCCCCGCCTTCCCAAGAGGTTCGATCATTGTCACCATTTGGAATTGTGATTCAATTCAAGAATCGATAATTTGTTTTTATCAATATGTTACTGTATGAAATGTATTTTATTATTTGTTTATGTCAGTTGTGTTCACTTCATTAGTATAAGTGCAACAATCATGAATCCTTTGCATACATTGTAAATAAACAGATTCTTACATAAACGGTTTGATGCATGTCTTAAGCTAAATCAATTATGCTATTTGATGAATTCATGCCTATAAATCTTAATAAATAAGCATATTAAATGCTTCCTTCCCATATCTAGCTTTCTACATGAAAAAGTAGTTTTTACATATCCCATCATAAATACAGCCTTTGGGAGTGGATAATTTCAGCAGCATTGGTTCAATAGGAGCAAAACTCTGGACTGCTTTTGACATTCAGTGTCTCATCAGCAGAGTTTGACTTGCTAGAATCAATCCTAGCGAACTGCCAGATGTTTATAGGCTAAAGGACCTTCTCTGTCAGACGCTAGTCCCAGTCTGACACAAAACCTCAATACATAACACGAAATGACCATTATCAGCATTGTAGAGATCACAATATTTATGTAAGTAATCACATAAATAAACTGACAATACGCCTCCTAACGATTATTTTGTGTTGTGTTCTACAATCTGGGTCACAGCGAGAACCGTGTGTTAATTTGACTCGACACCACAGCCCCTGCAAATTCTGGCCATCGTGGATCCATGCGTACTACCCGTGCAATCCACATTCCGCTTCCGTCAAAATGTCCATGCGTGCGGTGAACACAATCGAGCCTGTGAAGTTAAATCATCCTTGCAACCACCCAGCTCGAATGTTGCAAGGTGGCGTTTTTAACTCGCGGATTTATACAGAGAAGAAAAATGTGGCTTTGGATAACTAAATTTCACGCTTATTTGCCACCCTATTTCAAACATCAAGACGTATTAGTTCTGCGTGGATGAATGGAAGTGAGAGGTTATGCAATCTGATGCCAGAATATGCAAAAAATATTAGCATTTCTGCTCCTATGAAATTAATGGTAGGGCACTTGAGTAGTGGAGGGTGGGCAGAGGTTGAGAGTCCTGGGATCAGCAGGCAAGACAGTAATCACGTAATGATTCACCACCCCCTCTTAAGAGATTCAGTGAATTATTAGAAGTCGTTATTTATATTCAGCATTCGTACTTTTTTGTCTATTTTTTTACCGTTTCATGTGTATGTTTCTCATTTGTTCTGTCTCAATTGTGCTATTTAGTTTGCTCCGTTATCATAGATGTAGCATAATCATGTAATTTACATATCATAAGGAATCAATACTCATGCGTAGGATTCGATGCACATATTGTGAGAGGGCATACATCAATTTAATCGATGAATGGATGAATCACAAAAAAATTGAATATTGAATGCATCGTTACATCATTAAATGCATAATCGTGGGGGTCTGTCCGTCCGCTTGGACGCGTGTGGGACCCTCTGGCACGACAGCAGAGCGATCTTTGGCTGCTAAGTGGGCAGTTGGGGCTTGCAGATGCCGAGTGTGAGCCGGGAGAGCCGCAACGCTGGGTACCTGCAGCTTTTGGCGAGTGGAGAGTCGAAAGCCGTCAGTAGTGGCGGTTAAATTGGCCAGTAGTAACGTGTAGGCTGCTTATGATAGCGGTTCACGGTTTGAACCCGGCAGGCTGCCCTGGTTATTACTGCAGCGTATTACTGTCGGTATATTTGGAGCACCTCCCACTAGCACGGTTGGCGACGTGCGGTGCGAAAGAAGTTCAACATACATTAACTATAAAATATGCACCCTCTGCTTCACAGTGGACTTTATTGATCCCGTGAAGTTATTCGAAAAGAGTAGGCCATATAGCATGAGCGTCGTGGTCTAAATTTGCCAATTTTTCTTAATTACCTGAATATTATATTCTTGGTTCTTTCGGTAAAGTCACGTAGAAGGGAAACAATAAAATAATAAAAATATAAAACAATCAAAATTTAACTACCTGAATATTATTCACTTGGGATAACACGTAACAACTGCACACCCCTGCTGTGAAACTACTGCAGGCTGTACTTGCGACACAGAGCGCCTACGTGGGAGCCTTGGACTGTAAGAATGGCGCCAATACAAATCATAGGTAAGGCGCGGTGGGAGGGATCGAGCACAGTGTGCGCATGTGTGGGCAGGCCAGACGAGGTGAGCGGGGTGGCGGGAGGTGCAGAGAGCTCTCAGGGACCCGTGCCTTCTGTGAAGCACTCCTCTGGCTCCATCATCTCCTCCACGAGCTCCACGGGGACCTCCACCACTCCCTCCTTCTGGATGTCCACCGTGCTGCCCTCGGACGAGCTCACCGTGTCCAACTTCTGCAGTGGTGCAGCAGGGGGCATAAAGGTTGGGCACGCTTAAACACAGGCCAGACGGAGACAATGCCATCTGCTATAGCTCTCCGATGGGGTTTCGGCACGCGAGGATATACACGTGGACCGAAACGCCGGACATCATGCTTAATAACGTGTAATGCAGCCCGAAAACCCATCGGAGAGCTCTATAACACAATCGCAAACAACTACGCGGATGTAATCCCCTGTTAAATGATACCGGCCAATCCACCGCATTAGCAAGTGTGTTGGAGTTTACTTGATAGCCTCATAATTTGCACGTGGATTTTAAATGTTTTTCAGTAAAAAAGTAGTGAAATGGCCACTTCATCTTCTGCCTGTGGTACAACGCATGTTAATGACCTCAAGTTATTTTGTTAGAGAGTCTAAAAGTCAAGGTATCGCTGTGATTACATGTGCACTCATAACCCTAAGCCAGTGGTGGCAATTCCACATTTCTGAGATGAGGACCAATGCTTCCTGAGAAGAACCTCTGAGGTGTTGTGGGGGTTTAACTGTGTGTGCAACCTGAAAACACATCCGGGAGCTCTCACAGCACCTCTGATGAAGTGTTGTTCTCACACATTTAAGTATAACGCGTATTTGGAATAACATTCACAATTTGGAATCGCTCAAAGTGGTGGAGTGTGTGTCATCGTCAGTGTAACCAAACCCAACAAATCAGCTGCGCTCCACTAGAGCGACGGGCGACCGATTGATGCTGGGAGGTGATAATAGTTCAGCTGTTTTCATCATCAGATTAAATTTGTTAATAGCGCAATTCACAATTGGGAGGAGACGCTGGAAGGCAGAAATGTTGCTAATTAGGACTTCGACCAAAAGAACAGCTCAAGCACAATTAATTGGGGGAAAATGTAACGGACGAACGTGCTATTGCTCGCTCGCGATATGCAGACACACTTGTTGGTGGCCATGGCGACAGTTCGTGGTATTGTCGCACACGGCTGAGCGGCACAAAGATAAAAATAACAAATGAGGGCACAGAGGTGATAATAAGGGCCAAAAATTTGAAGTCATCTTTAAAACATGCGAGCGTTGCAAGTGGGAAGACTTAAACCCCTGTCTCAACTCTCCGACAACACATTGTTTTAGCAATCCTATGATTCATCGGAAAATTGGATGGAAAAGGTCACGAGTCTTTCGGAGAACGATATATCTAATTCTTTCAGGGCTTAATAACTCTGGAGTGCCTTGCAAATCCTTGCATACGATAAAACGTACATAGTGTGCATGGGCACACCTATATATAGCCCACCGAGCCTTTATCCTTGCTCTGCCTTTTCCCTCGGGGGGTAACAAATACAAAAACACGTGAGCTGCGAACGACGGGCAGGCAGGCAACACAACGTGCAAGTTCACTGCTCACACTTCCCCACCCCGTGGTGCCCGACCACCATCGCGATGAATGAATAACCTCCGTCTCCTCTCGTTTGCTTTTAATGAAGAGGAAATAAACAAGGTGGCGTAAGGAGTAGATGTGTCACCGAGCGGGGCACTATTTTAAGCATTCTACACAACAGCAGCTGTTGTACATATGAAGAAAATGTTCCTTAAGGATTTCAGTGCTCATGTTTTTGTACGCGGGACTCACAGAGGTGCGTGGCAAAGTCCCAGTGGTTTCGTACTTGAATTGACTTATTAGTACCGGCAAATTTTGCGAATGTATTTGCATAAATACATTCCAATAATTTCATACCAATTGACAGCCCAATAAATCATCACATGTGCGAACATTTTCTCTGCTAAAAAAAATTCTTATCGAGCGATGGAACCCTTTAGACCGGTGATAAATCGCGGGCTTGCTCGCTCGGCGGCGCAGTCCACGCCAGCGTGCACCTCGTCGCTCCGAGACCCTTCAACCCTCGAGAAGCCTGCTTGGGTGAAGCCTGCTGCGGCAGCCTGCTGCGGCAGCGGAGAGAACCCCGCTGCGGAAACCCGCTGCAACAGCCTACCACGGGGCAGCAAGCTTCTCTTCTCCGCTTGGCTCTGCAATGGAGCAGCGCTTGCGTAAGCGCTGCGCTTCGTCCAGCAATGCTTCTTCGACTGGCTGGAGGGTGCTGCTGGCTGTGGCGTTTGGACGGCCAGCTGTAGGCGGCTCGGTGTTAAAAGCTCTGCGGCTCTCAGGAGGGCCACGGCTGTGGCACATTCCTGATGCGGGGTAGGGGGGTCCCTTTCCCTTCATGGCGGCGAGACAGAATGAACCTGCCTCGTACCATCACCGCTGTTGTCACAGACACAGCGCGCCGCCCCGCTCATGTAATACGTTACATTGTACAAGTCAGAATAATTGTGATTGCGTTGGATTATTGTTTGCAATTGTTTCGATTGCAACGCATTTGTACCGCTTAACGGGATGCTGCTGCTTTACCTTATTTTAAGCAACATTAAGAATTTGCTCCGCTCATTAAAAATGTTTTATCGATATTCTTTGGGTCTTTCGGTAAAGTCACGTAGGTAGGTTCAAATGAATAAAAAATCAAATGAACCCAAAAAGACTACGACGTTTCGATCGCAACACAAGCGGTCGTCATCAGGCGGAGATAGAGAGAGAAACGTCGTAGTTTTTTGTTTATTTTATTTTCATTAATTTGAACCTATCCACGTGACTTTACCGAAAGACCCAAAGAATATGAATGCCTGCAGTCACGAAAGCTTTAAGTCGAGGTGTTCTATCGAGTCGTAATTCAACATTTGCCAGGGTGATTTTATTGTATCACGCTCATTATGTTTCATTGCAGTTGATGAAACGTGCTCCATAATAAGTATGTACACTATAATATTTGAACACGATATATGGTAATTAATATTAGTATTGTGTGATAATTTTATTATTAGCATGTGAAAAAGACAATCATATTGAGTGTTTTCTAAAGACAACAGTGCACACTGTTTGCTTTTCTTTAGTATGATGGCATAACAATACAGTATTTTTTTTTTTAACTGTAAGGTATGAATTGTCAATGATTGAAACACCTGTCTTCAACTGAAGCAACTTTCGTCAAATTAATAGTGAAACTGCACGAGTTACTTTCGAGTGATTTAGAAGAAGAAAAAAATATTCCAGGATAATTTCTGCACTCAAATTATGTTCTTAAAAATTCATCAAGTGGAAATACTATAATTTCCAATTAGTTGCATACATAATGTATTCAAAATATGAATAATTTGTAAAGGAATAATTTGCGTTATAATGACATACATTTGTTTCCCAAACCATCTCTGTGGAAGCAACTTATTATGGTGTGCAGTGATGATTTATTGACAGTGCTTACTCGGTTTGGTGTCAGAGATGGACTCTGTGGAGTTCTTAGTCACATGCAGTTAAAACAAAATATAGTTCAATGGCCTTTAAGCACAAACCAAAAGTAAAAAAAGAACAGTCACGTGAAATTCTACGGAAGATCTTACGAAAACAAGTGGCAGAGAACAGAGAGAAGATATCTGTCTTCTTGTTAGGACTTAATAGTTTGTGCCGCTTGTGTCATCGTCAGTCATGGGTAATGTCCTGACATATCTAATTGAGCTTATTGCTACTCACCACAGCTCGCAAAGTGAAACGGGTCGTGCTGTTTCTTGCCATCAAGCGTCCAAAAACAACGGCAACCGATACAAATCAAGCATCATCAGAAGCAACTTCGAACAGGAGGTTACAATGCACCTCCAAAAAAAGGGGTCACAACAACATTACCACTCACCACCAAGAAACACCACTCACCACCAACACCACTCACCACCATGAATACCACTCACCACCAAGAAACACCGCTCACCACCAAGAAATACCACTCACCACCAAGAAACACCGCTCACCACCAAGAAACACCACTCACCACTAAGAAACACCACTCACTACCAAGAAATACTGGTCACATGTGGAATGAGAGGGTAGTAATTCAGTTTTCTTCTCATGCAGAGCCAGTGGCACAACTTTCAAATTTTGCCTTCCGGCCTCGCATCTATAATTAGTGAGCCTAATGTTTAGCATCGGAATGAAAATGACAGCACACATTGAGTTCACTACGTGCAGGTTTTGTTTAGGCAACTTTGCGCACTGTATATTGACGTCAAAAAGGTTTGGTGTGTTCGTGTTTGTCAATGTTCATTATGCCAACATTGGGCATCTGCCAAAATATCACGTGACTAAATAATTGAGCAATTACGTCTAAGAATGATACAGTTTACGTAGTGGCAGCGAGGTTTCGAAGGAACAACAGCAAATAGATTGTTGACCTATCTGCATGCTTTAGTATTATTTTGTATACATGGAACCTTGTTTTTTGACAGTTTTCCTAATACATGAGACAACATTCTCGTTTAGATAATCCCAAATGACACTTGATACTCAGTGGAGGCCCTTCTGGCTAATGTAGAGATTGTTTATGCAATGTAAAAAAACACTTTTTACATTTTCTCAGCTTTTCTCAGCACTTCACTCTTGCCAAAAATTAAGGCAGAGTTTTATTTTCTGCGGCATTATTCTATTATACTGGACCATCAAAACATTTGCAGGAAAAGTGACCCAGCTATCCCACACAGATATTTCACATCATACTCTATGTTATCAATTGCCGTCCTACATTGTACGGTCATCGATAGCTAGTAGAGGGACGGAGGGCCTTTCTCAGCAGGGTAAACATCTTAAAATGGCAGTTTGTCCAAAAACAACCCTGTGATCCCATACGGAAAATTGTATTTCGGAGTTCTGCTATTGGTTTGGGTCGCAACTGCATTTGCCTACACACACAATGGGGTTTTGTTGTGGGCAGAAACAAAAAACAAACGGCCGATAACACTGGCACATAACCACGTAAGCCTGAGACACATCTGGTATTCAATGCAGTGTCACTTGCCCACAGGGCCACACAACATTTGTCAAACGTTTAAATATTTCTGCTGCAAGCTCCACTCACATGTACCACGAGCGCAAAACCAAGATATTCTCATCTCTTTGAAATGGATCTCTTGCCTGCCTGGATTGCAGCTAACCATGCACACTCAATGCTTTATGTTCTTTGAAAATTGCTTTCAGAGCATAGTGATGAGTGTGGAATTGCTTACAGTCCAGCCTCAAGGGCATAGCGACTGAAACTGCTTCCATATAAAATTAATGCACTTTCTGGTCTTTTATTGTTATCGTGCACATTACGGTGTTTCCACACTGTAGCTCGTAGCCCTCGATATCCCACACTGGACGGCGTGCCGCAGAAGGGGAGATCATTGCAGTGTTTAAACACTGCATATCATCCTGCAGGGTGGGCACTATAAACCTGGAAACATAAGTTCGGTTCCTGGCTGAGGCTGTCAATGGTATATGAAGCATTCTTGGCTCTCCCCCCTTCCACCCTTCACCAACCCACACTGACCAGTGTGATGAAGTATGGTAAAACAACCCCCATCACTGACATAATGGCCCTTCTTCTTTGGTTCTTTCCAGACAGTCTCGTCCCTTCACCTGATGAAGGCCGCTTGTGTTGTGGCTGAAACGTCGTGAGAATATTATTGTGTTATTTTATTTTATCAATTTATTATTTTATTCTCATTCTACGTGACTTTACCGAAAGAACCAAGAATATGAATCCCTGCAGTCACGAAAGCTTTAAATAAAAAAAATACTGTTCACTTTTGCCAATTTGCTTTTGTGTCTTCCTGTGGGTTGTGAGGTGGCCAGGAGATGGCAATACAGCAATGGATTCTTGAATCTATATATGCAGAACCGTTGAGTGTTATCCCCTCGTTTACAATGTGGATTTTCTCTGACTATTCTCGTTCTGTCCCACATGGAAGCATTATGGAATTGGCCAAACGTCCAAATTTCCATAAAAAAAGTCTTAAGACATAGCGATAATTCCCTGGACAAAATAAGGGGCATTATTATTATTTTATTATTATTATAATTGTTAGGTGGAGCAGTGGTGCAATGGTTTGCACACTTGTGCTACAAACTCCACCTTCATCAACCAGCACGCACCAGCGTGGTAAAGTATGATTAAACAAACCTCACAACAGATATGACATGCAGAGGGCCATTATCCATCAGTGGAATTGAAAACGGCTGCACGATAAATGATGATTATTATTAATAGTCCGATATACCTCTCACTTCTCGTCACCTCCTCACATTCCTCTTTCTGTACGTGAGATGACGAGCTTCTATCAGCTCCCCTATCCTTGAGCCCCTGGGCCTGTGCATCCTTAATTTGGGAAATTTCACACAAGTATCTGAATTCCACCCAACTGGGGTGAAGGGGACCTCTGTGACCAGGGCACATGACTCGTAATCAGGTGGTCGTGAGTTCAAATCCCGGTCGGGGATGCGTCCTACAAAGTGGTCACTCATTCAAGGGAATGTGTGATCATATTCTTGAGTCTTTCGGTAAAGTCACGTAGATAGGTTCACGAGCGTTCGTCATCTTCCTGATGATGAACGCTTGTGTTGCGATAAAAACGTAGTTTTTTGTTATTTTCTTTGAACCTATCTACGTGACTTTACCGAAAGACTCAAGAATATGAATTCCTGCAGTCGCGAAAGCTGTAAGTCAACGAGAGAGACCGCACCACGCCAGAGGTAAAGGTGCAGCCCGGGCACTGCTGGATGAAGGCCCTCCACTATCTCTACAGGATACATAAAACGAGTACTTGGCCTACTCTTCCAAGCTGCCAGACATCCTGGAAGAGATGGGAGTGCCCACACTTTACCCCACCGCACGTGGCCTGCCTATCAACTATTTTTCGGGTGCCCAATTATACTGCTGGGTTTACAGAGGTGGGGAAGCATTCAAGAAACTTGCACCACTGTTTCAACTGTTGTGCCAGGGGTCCAGTTAAACCAGCGACCTTTGAATTGCAGGTCCAGCGTGCTAACAACAGTTACTCCAATGCAGCACCTCCATAGGAATGTGGAATTTCCACCAGAATCGTCTCAGATCCTTCAACGGACAGGTGCACAGCCCCCAATGCTTTGACCGTATACCCGTCCATCTCGAACGAGTCTCCCCCTCTCCCCCACCCCCCCCCTACACCCGCCCCCCCAGGGCACCCACCTCCTTGCTTTCATCCATGCCAGACTCCGTGGTCTGGTTGTCGTCATCCTCGTCCTCCTCGTCACGGTTCTCGAAGTCGGACTCGCCCACGGCGATGGGAACGCGCACGCCCAGGTTGGGGTTGGTGAGGAAGCCGAGACGATCGACGTCCAGCACGTGGTGGTTCTTCAAGCTGTTCCCCACGCCGGCGGCGCCGCTCGCCACGCCATTCCCATCCTTCACGATTGACTCTCCCTGGACGCACGCGCACACACAGAGATGCACCCCCCCCACACATTGTAGCCTACAACAGGCTGTTGGGGAGAGTTAGCGAGTACCTTTGAAGGTTGGCACGTCGCCCTATGGAAATGTGGTGTGGTCTACACCACGTTTGGCCAACTTTGCTTCCCCAGCGCTGATGTTTGCACACCGCACGAGGTACTACTTTTTAAGGCTGAGTAGACCTAGGGCAGGCCCAGAACCGGTTCACTCGCTCCTTGATGTCAGCAATGGCTGGGAATCACACTAAGGCCGCCGGGCTCATAGAGCTGAACGTTAACCACTGCCAAAGACGTGCACAGCATGTACACACGCAAATACACACAGCACATGCAACACACACACAGCACATGCAACATACATATGAACACACACACAGCATATATGCAACACGCGCACACACACAGCAGAAACATAAGCACAGATGCAGGCACTCACAAACACACACCCACGACACATGCAGGACATATACATACAAGTGGGCACACGCGCACGCACTCACATATGTACACATGTACACATGGTCGACTGCCAGTTGCAATCAGCATGCTGTACAGTTACATGGGCGGTCAGTCCTTGCCAGCCCGATTTCAATAAAGGATTTGCCAAAAGCACCGTAGCCCATTTTCCTTTCTGATTAGTGTTGTGTTACTTTTCTATTTGATTCAGCACTTCGGTAGAATTCAGAAGAGAGAGTTAACGTGTGAACGTGCCAAGTTTCTGGACTTACTTCCCCAATAATCTGAATGTCGTATTTATATAACAGAAGAGACACAAAATGCCCACATTTCCAGTTGTTTAACAAGTGCGTTTGGAATTATGATGTTAATATTAGGTATTAAAGTGTGTCAAATTCCTGTGGCATCTGTTTAGCTACAATGCCTCTTTTGTAAAATCTACGATGCCAATTTATTCTATGACAAAGAATACCACGAAGCATTACCATGTCACAGTCCCTCTGTTTAGCATTGTACAAACTGGATAAAAAAATACCTTAGTGGTAATGTAGTATCCAACAGAAGAACTTAACTTATTTTGGAAAAATCTTGACTTAAAGCTTTCGTGACTGCAGGAATTAATATTCTTTGGGTCTTTCAGTAAAGTCACGTAGATAGGTAAAAAAAAACTACGACGTTTCAATCGCAACACAAACGGTCGTCATCAGGAAAAGGGGGTTAGCTTCTAAAGGCAAACTGTTTATAAAGGTTTGAAATGGGCGTAGCCCAAATGTCAGCAGCATGGGCGGGGCAGCTAATGTTAATGTAAGTGGTGGGCAGCAACCACGACGGTGGTTGGTTTTCCACCAATCAAAGGGCTGCCAGGTGAAAATTAGCATGTTAATGTAAGATCGGTGAGCGGTCTCCACGGCGCACGCGCTGAGGTGACTGTTAATGTGAGAGATTAGCATGTTAGTGGAAGATCGCAGAGCAGCAACCTCTAGGTCGGCGCGTGGAGTGGCTGTGTTAGTGTGAACCTGTTAATGAACAACTAACATCGGAAAGTGGTAGGATGGGAACATCACAGCCAGTTATGACTTAAACTGGTTGATAACGTCCTTCGAATTATTGCTCAGTTTGTACCTATCTTCTCGGTTGAAATTGTGTCTGTATATATGAATGGCTTCATGAACGAATCTCTGTTGATAGCCAGTGGGTTTGCAAAGTACCTTCGTCTTAGAGAAATACATTTCGTGTGAGCCCACCACATTAAAACAATGATCAGCAACGGCCGAGGTATTGGTCCTACCATGTTGCAGATCTGCCTTATGTTCATGAACACAGTCCGAGACATGTCGCTTAGTTTCCCTAATGTAACTACTGCCACAGACACAGCTTAGTTTGTAGATGCCGGGGTATTGCATGTCAGGGATCACATCCTTCACAAATGGAATCAGATGACGAATTTTATGTAGTGTTAAATCAAACCTGTATCTTGTGTTTGCTCATGATTTTGGAAATATTTTTGGTGACCCCTGTTATGTATTGCAAGGTGATGGTTTTGAATGGGTCCTCAGATGGTTCTTTCCCAATGGTTGGGGTGATAGCTTTACGGATTGCGTAGTCTGAATATCCATTCACCTTGAGAGCTTGGTGTACGTGAATATCCATGAAATAAAAAAAATTGAGTTACGTGATTATCTTACCCCATCACAACAATTCATGGAGATGATACAAGTGATCTATCCGTACTTTATGGTTTAAGTGAGATTTCATTATTTAGTTGATGTGTTATATTACACCGGTGTTACCTAGAATGGATGTGGTTCTCTTATCGCAGCACTAATCTCGTCATTGGCCAATACGAATGAAGATGCTTGCAATCAAGGAGAAATTAATGCTCGCTGTGAAGTAGATTGGAGGTGCTTTGAAGGTTAACGATGTTTTTCAAGTTAAAATTCTTAAAACCAAGCGCCGAATGTCGATCCATCGACCTCATACCTCTTTTAAACTTTATAAACTGAGCTACGCCGTAGGCACGCTGAGTCGGCCCGGTGCCGACATCACGCACAGGGAGCAACGTCATTAACCCTTGGCCCACGTTTGGCCCCAAGCAAGATTCAGATGTTTTGTGAGCCCGGAACATCACAGTTGGACTCTGGCTCGGCTCCACGTTGCCTCGGCTCGCATGCGTCAGCGGAACAGGGGTGTCGGCGTCGCGTGGTACCTGCACGCCCGTGTGGTTCCCCACATAGATCTCCATCTTGTCAAGGCCTCCGAGGTCATCCAGGGCCTTCATCTCCTCGTTGTCACAGCTGCGTTTGAGCGCCTTGCGGAAGACGTCGCAGATGGAACGCTTGATGAAGGAGACACCACGCTCGATGCGGCCGATGGCCACCTGCAGGTTGTTCATCTCACCGTCGTCGTCTGTGGCTGACAAGTTGTCGCCGCTGAAGGAGCTCAGCAGCAGCGCCAGGAAGAGGTTGAGCACCTGCGTCGGTCGAGCAGATGGGCACAGCGCTACGCTAGAACACCAAAGGCGCTGCACGGGCATGCGGCGCACACATGTGAACGTCGCCAAGGCGGCCAGCAGAGTGTGTGGCCCTCGCTGCATTGGCAACGCCACACGTGAACGGCGGCATTGCTACATGGGCATGCGTGTCAAGCATCTTTCATTACATTGGCATAGAGCACTTGAACACCATAACGTCACAACATGGGTGCCGAGCACACGAATGTGACTGCATAGACACACGACATGTGGACCACATTGTCCTAACTTTTCAGGCATGCACAGTGAATGGCACTCCCTCAATGCACGCAACAGCACAAAGCCCTGGCGACACCAGCTTCAGATGTTACTGATGCTAGCCGTCACTGAAAATCACGCTCAGGTCACGGGGTTCATTGTGAGGTGTCCGATCCATTAAAAAGTATAATGTGATATTTCAATGACATTGTAGCAGAACATCTGAGGAAATGTCAAATCGTGTTTTAGACATACTACAAAAAAATAAGTTGCCCATCTGATACTGTTTCATGCTTGTCAAACGATCTTTTTGTTAGTTTTGCTGGCTGGCTTGCTTGACCGCGCAAATCTGTACGATGATGTCACCCGCCCTCCATCCCGGGCGTGAATCCCACGCACGTGTGACAGAGAAGAAAGATAGGAGGGAGATGGCGGAGGGAGAAAAAGACGGAGAGGATAGGGGCGGGGAGAGAGGGAAGGGCGTGAAACGGAGAGCAAGAGAAAGCGACAAGCAGTGGGAGGGAGGATTAGAGAGAGGCAAGAGAGATTGAGACGGTAAAAGAGAGGTGGGAATGAGAGCGAGATGTGAGATAAACCGGGAGAGAGATAGGGGGAGGTAAGTGGGTGAGATACAGTGGAGGGAAGAGGGGAAAATAGAGGGAGCGGTAGAATAGAGAAACAGTTAAGCATTGAATTTAGACAAAGGGGTTTTAGCCTTCACGATGAGGTTAAAAATCAATATCGGCCTTCAAGGCAACCTTGTTTTACTCTCTCATATTTTAAGGAAAAATAAATATATTGCTAATGCTCAGCTTTTGATAAAATGTATGAAGGTTCCTTTCACGTAATTTGTGAACTCACTGAACACAAACCAATAGCACTGATTTGTACAGATTGGCTCAGTAAGTGCTTACATTATTGTGCCACAATCGGAATTCATATAAAATCAAGTAAAACATAATGAAGCGACATTTTACATTTTCCACATATTAACTCGGCTCTCAATGAGCTGCATGAATGTAGTCACATGATTGTGATGACTTATTAAGCTTCAATTACTGTACAGTTAATGCAACTTGTTTAAAATGCCTACGAATGTGATTCCGGTCATAAACTTTTTAAAATGTGTTTTTTTCAAGAATTACTTTGTAATTCAATATGCTACCGTTAATTAACTTTACTAAACAAGATAATTAATGTTCGTGCTCACAGTAAGCAATTAATTATTGATAGCATGTTATTAACCAATTTGTCGCAATAATTTCTGTACCATTAACATAATAATTTTATTCGGACGCCTCTCTTTTAATTGGGAGGGGGGTGGGGGGGGAATTTATATTTATTTAAGTGACCCCGTTTTTTTGAGAAGTTTACCACGGCAGATCGCACCTCGATAATGATCTCGCATGAAGAACTGACCAGAGAATCACGCGGTAGAGCACCCAGCCCCGAGAAATGTATATTCCCACAGCGAGGTCCGCTTTAAATACGACGACTCCGTGCCCTGCCCGTGCGTCTCGGCGTGTTGTGTGGTTGGCGAGTGCGTGAGCTGCGGCCGGGAATAAGAGCTGGGGATGGGAGCGATCGAGGCTACGATGCGGGCTGGGGGCGGAGGGGACGCGCACGCCAGCTTGCATTTTATTTACAGAGACAGATGTCTGACTACAACTTGCGGTGCCTAGCATCGTCCGACTGGGCAGAACAGAACGGACACGTTCAGAGTCAGGGATGGCTTCACGTCTTGCTTAATCGCCCGAGACGCATCGCCCCGACCATTTGCCCCACCGTTGGCGACGGAAACATCGCCGGACGTTTCCTTCAAAACTCAGGAGGGGGCGGGGGGGGGTAGGGGTACGCCAACGATACGTGAATGGGACCCACAAGCGTGGTTGGGAATGTTGTCGAGCAAAATCAAGCGAGCATCTCAGATGGTTGGCTGCGTACGGTGCGAAAAGGAGTTAAAAGTTCAAACACCGAGATTTCAAAAGGTGGACGATCACACCGAGGGAGGTGTGAACAGTGGGTGAGCGCTGGGAGCGAGAATGATGTTTCAAAGGGATAGGAGAGAGGAGGACAGATGATGGATGGGAGGGCAGGAGGGAGACTCCCATCCATTCTGCCTTTCAGTCTTCGTTATTTATTAGCAAATCGAGGTGGATGCACCCAGATGGCGAGGGAATGCTTCTTGTGCATGCATGCAGAAATGTGGCCTCAAAGTGCACCTGGCCTGGCACAGGCACCGTGGTGACATCACCGCCACTTTTTAGTGGTCGAATGGCGGCTGTTGTGCGTTGTTGCACCAGTGTGTTTGATGGTTTGAGTGTGTGGAGCACGGGCAGTGGTATAGTTGTTTGTGCACGACGCTACAACTTTGACAATCTGGGTGATATTTTTTGTCTCATGCAGATCAATGTGAAGTAGTAACCTTGCCTGGGTCTAACCTAGGTTAACTCAGCCTTCAATTCACACGTGGCACATTTAATATTACCGTGGGGAAAAGTAGTGGTCAGGAACGGGGACTGGATGGCTACACGACATTCTTGTATACCTGTTTACATGCATGCAGATCCGGCCAGAATAGGCGCTCGTTAACAGCATTGGTTCCTCCGTTATACAGGAATAAATTGTGTATTTGTCCTAGGCCATGCCCAGAGAGCAGAACATTTATTTGTCTCCAGGATAAATAAAGATTCTGATTCAGTTGTAAAATTCTCTTCAGTGCGGGCTCTGCGGGAGCTGTTTAAGAGCCTAGCTGTGTACAGTTACAATAATGCCAATACATTTAAATGATAATTTGTTAAGAGTCACTAAAAGTTAATTGATTTTTGATGAGTTGGAGAGAGATAAATGGGCTTATAATTAAATCTAACATTAAAGTTAATTTTGTTCATTTAATCTAACAGCGGTGGCGATTTGTTTGCTCAATCCCATCTACAGGGGAATTGAGCAGCGTGGCGTTGTCGGCTGACGGGGGCGTCTCTTGGTCAATGTTGCTGGGACGAGATGTTTTTTTTTTAGTTTTTAATTTTTACGAAGTTTACAATTATGGGTGCTACCGTGTTAAAACAGAATGGCGTCGGATGCCTCGTTGTTGCATTTTATTTAATATTTACGCGTTATCTTTGCTTTGGAAAATCGAAGAGTGATTAATACTATACAGTGAGGGAAAAAAGTATTTGATCCCCTAATGATTTTGTACGTTTGCCCACTGACAAAGAAATGATCAGTCTATCATTTTAATGGTAGGTTTATTTGAACAGTGAGAGACAGAATAACAACAACAAAAAGCCAGAAAAACGCATGTCAAAAATGTTAGAAATTGATTTGCATTTTAATGAGGGAAATAAGTATTTGACCCCCTCTCAATCAGAAAGATTTCTGGCTCCCAGGTGTCTTTTATACAGGTAACGAGCTGAGATTAAGAGCACACTATTAAAGGGAGTGCTCCTAATCTCAGCTTGTTACCTGTATAAAAGACACCTGTCCACAGAAGCAATCAATCAATCAATCAGATTCCAAACTCTCCACCATGGCCAAGACCAAAGAGCTCTCCAAGGATGTCAGAGACAAGATTGTAGACCTACACAAGGCTAGAATGGGCTACAAGACCATTGCCAAGCAGCTTGGTGAGAAGGTGACAACAGTTGGTGCGATTATTCGCAAATGGAAGAAACACAAAAGAACTGTTAATCTCCCTCGGCCTGGGGCTCCATGCAAGATCTCACCTCGTGGAGTTGCAATGATCATGAGAACGGTGAGGAATCAGCCCAGAACTACACGGGAGGATCTTGTCAATGATCTCAAGGCAGCTGGGACCATAGTCACCAAGAAAAAATTGGTAACGCACTACGCCGTGAAGGACTGAAATCTCGCAGTGCCCACAAGGTCCCCCTGCTCAAGAAAGCACATACACATGCCCGTGTGAAGCTTGCCAATGAACATCTGAATAATTCAGAGGACAACTGGGTGAAAGTGTTGTGGTCAGATGAGACCAAAATGGAGCTCTTTGGCATCAACTCAACTCGCCGTGTTTGGAGGAGGAGGAATGCTGCCTATGACCACAAGAACACCATCCCCACCGTCAAACATGGAGGTGGAAACATTATGCTTTGGGGGTGTTTTTCTGCTAAGGGAACAGGACAACTTCACCGCATCAAAGGGATGATGGACGGGGCCATGTACCGTCAAATCTTGGGTGAGAACCTCCTTCCCTCAGCCAGGGCATTGAAAATGGGTCGTGGATGGGTATTCCAGCATGACAATGGCCCAAAACACACGGCCAAGGCAACAAAGGAGTGGCTCAAGAAGAAGCACATTGAGGTCCTGGAGTGGCCTAGCCAGTCTCCAGACCTTAATCCCATAGAAAATCTGTGGAGAGAGCTGAAGGTTCGAGTTGCCAAACGGTCAGCCTCGAAACCTTAAAGACTTGGAGAAGATCTGCAAAGAGGAGTGGGACAAAATCCCTCCTGAGATGTGTGCAAACCTGGTGGCCAACTACAAGAAACATCTGACCTCTGTGATTGCCAACAAGGGTTTTGCCACCAAGTACTAAGTCATGTTTTGCAGAGGGGTCAAATACTTGTTTCCCTCATTAAAATGCAAATCAATCTATAACATTTTTGACATGCGTTTTCTGGATTTTGTTGTTGTTATTCTGTCTCTCACTGTTCAAATAAACCTACCATTAACATTATAGACTGATCATTTTGTCAGTGGGCAAACGTACAAAATCAGCAGGGGATCAAATACTTTTTTCCCTCACTGTACGTTATTAATGGCAAAAGTAGAGGCCGTTTTTTGGACAGTTCGATTTAATTTTGGACAGTTCAATTCAATATTGAACTTATTCAGTGTTAATGGTTGAAACACAATGGTGGCCCCTACAGCTTCGCATTCAGCATTAAGTACAGTATAAGTTAATTTGGTATGAGCGGACTTTGTTTTTACTTATTTTGGTCGAGATTAATGTAATGGTTGATTCAGAGAGGAGACACTTACAGTATTTGTTTTATGATTGGTACAGTATTATTTGTCTCATATAATTCGATATTAAATGTTATTCATTTTTACAAGCAAATATTGTTTAATTTATGTACCACTAGCTTTACTACCCGGCTTCGCCCGAGACTTGGATTCTTGTCTTGGATTTATACACGGCCTACGCGGAGGGTTGGAGGGGGGGATGCGTGACGTCAGCAAGAACACACTGCATGACGTCAGCAGGCACACTGCATGACGTCAGCAGGCACACTGCGTGACGCTGCCGCATGCGGGTGACATCACAGATAAGACGTCACCGCTCACTTGCCGTGCAAAATATATCCATTATTGCGCCCCCCCCCCCAAATACAAAAGTCTATTTTTATACTTTTTGCATTATGTACAGTCTGGAAGCTACCCACATGCCAAATATCAAGTTTGTTGCATGTTGGGAAGTATGCTAAACATTTTGAACAGACATACATATTCACAAATTTCCCTTATATATAGATTACAGTGGTTTTTAATAGGACACTTTGGCTGAAATATATTTTTTTAGGTCTTTTTGTTAAATATGGTTCATGTGTTATATTGAGTGCCAGCTCAGTGGGCGACCGCGGTATTGAGTAGAGTGGTGTTTTTGTGGCGTGGGCTGATGTGTGTGTCTCTTGGTCACTTGCAGAGATACAAAAGCTACCCAGAAGAGCACTTATGAGTAAAGTGTTGCCATTACAAGACCCACTCGCATTCCCTCTTTGTGAAGTTGTCCAGTCATCTCAACCATCCACGTGATGCGAAAGAGGACAAAAACACAACGCAGAATAACATCTGTAATCGTCCCAGAATGCGTTTTTTAGCCGGCCTGATCTCTTGTCACGATCGCAGTGGGAGACAAACAGTATGGGCTGGCTATACCAGCGTCGAAGAGTAGGCCAAATACCCTTCGGGAGGGACTCACTGGAGCACCTTCTAGTGGAGGCTTTTCCGCCAGCAGTGGCATAAGCAAGCAATTGCAGGTCCGGGCCTGTACACGTACGTGACGGCGTGCGCACTCGCTCACCACAAGGTTGCCGATGACCATGACCATCATGAAGACGATGAGGCACATGGCCTGGCCGGCCACCTCCATGCAGTCCCACATGGTCTCGATCCACTCGCCGCAGAGCACACGGAACACGATGAGGAACGAGTGGAAGAAGTCGTGCATGTGCCAGCGAGGCAGAGTGCAATTCTCGCTGATCTTGCACACGCACTCCTTGTACATCTTGCCAAAGAGCTGCATCCCCACCACGGCAAAGATGAAGACGATGATGGCCAGCACCAGCGTCAGGTTGCCGAGGGCGCCCACCGAGTTGCCGATGATCTTGATGAGCATGTTGAGCGTGGGCCACGACTTGGCCAGCTTGAACACGCGGAGCTGAAAAGCAGACGCACCGCACAACCCGTGAACATCGCGGCAATCAACAACAGCGCCGGGCACTTGAACGACACAAAAAAACCGTTCGGGATGTATAAAGCGTCTAAATACACCAGTACTTGAAAACACTATGGATGTGCTTGGGGAGGAAAAAGCCCACAATCTGACAGGATGTCAACCACGAAATGTTGGAAAGGATGAATGCAACGGAAGTTGCAGCAACAGACACAAGTGGACAGCCCACTGAAAAGGAATATTGGTGAAGGAAATGGTGCTTCCCCAGTGGCTCAAAAGCCATAGAACTAGAATAAGCTAAAGGAAATAGGACACGTGCATATATATGTTGATATTCTTTGGTTCTTTCGGCAAAGTCACGTAGATAGAAAACAAAAAACCCACGACGTTTTGATCGCAACACAAGTGGTCTTTTTTTTCCTTTCCTTCTCTCCGCCTGATGAAGCCCGCTTGTGTTGCGATCGAAACGTTGTTGGTTTTTTATTTCATTAATTTTTTTATTTTCTATCTACGTGACTTACCGAAAGAACCAAAGAAGATGAATTCCTGCAGTCACGAACGTTTTAAGTCAAAATGTATATATGTTCGGTAAAGTCACGTAGAATGGAAATAAAATAATAAAAATAAAACATAATAAAATAAAATTCTCACGACGTTTCGGCAACAACACAAGTAGCCTTCTTCAGGTGAAGGAACAGAACTGTTGGGACGACAGTGCTTCAATGAACACTGCTAAGCTTAGCAGCGTCTTTTAAGCTGGGTGGGAGGAGCAGAGTGCCTTGACAAAGGAGTTTACATATCAACAGAAGAATTTAGCATTGAAATAGCTGTGTTAAAGTGTTGGATTAGCAGGGTGTTAAAATAAGAAATTAGCATATAACTGGGAGATTAGCATGATGTTAATGTGAGGGATTAGCATGTAACTGGTCACGGAAGTAGCTATGTTAAAGTCAGAGTTTACATATCAACAGAGGCATTTAGTATATTGACGCTAAAGAACTGCAACTACCCAACTATCATACAATAAGCCGGCTTATTGTATGATAGTTGGGTAGTTGCAGCCGGCTTATTGTATGATAGTTTGGTAGTTCCATTCTACGTGACTTTACCGTAAGATGTTGGGTAGTTCCATTCTACATGACCCTACCGTAAGAACCAAGAAGATGAATCCCTGCAGTCACAAAAGCTTTAAATCGAAATGTATATATGTTGATGTTCAGGGAAGCTCATAACTTTTCCACTATTTTTCTGCAGATGTTTCTGTAGATGTATGAGTTTAAGAATCCATTTTATATGACGAATCAATGTTTTGTTACATGCCTGATATAAATATTTGGTGCGATAATTATCAGCGTTAATGTTCAAGAGTAAAAATGTACAGTCATTTGTCAATCAACTGGTACATGAAGATCTCCCCATGCTGCGTTGGTCATGGGAATTGTCTGACCAAAATTGGCCACACTGGTCAGTGCGGATTGGCGAAAGCGATGGTATTACTCGTCACTTGATGTTAGCCGTGGCGAAGGATTAAATTGCACCTCTCACCCCCCTGCTCACCCGTCCAATCTATAGTCGAGTAATGGCTAATTTCTATGGCTCAGCTGGCCTCTGCTGATTTCCTTTCAACTCTCTCCTCGCACCGTTGTCAATTTCTTCCCCCCACTCGTTTAACCAAAATGAACTGGTGATGATGACAGCCCCCAGGTCATGAGTTATTTTTCGAGAGATTTCCATGACCCGGGTCCCTGTCTGTTGGTGAGATCTCCACATCTAGACACACAAAGGCTATTGTATACGTTTAAGAATTGATATTGCTCACATCGAGTTCGTCTCACTAATTAGCAATCTCTAATTAGCACGGTTGGCTACGAACGGTGCGAAACAAGTTCAATATACATACTATTTTTTTAAATCTCACGACCCGCTTGAATTTCAGAGCCCCGAAAATCTAGTAGATCGCGAGTCTCAACTGGACCCTGCTTTATAATTCGCGCTCACTCAGAGCCCTTCACTCGTGCCAAACACTGCCGCAAAGCCACTGAGGTTTCGTTTTTGTCTTGTAACGTTAGCGTCACGTGGAAGGTAATTGCTGTGGACATCTATGGAGTAGGCGGCTATAAATAAACACCGACCCTTACAATATTGAGCATTCCTTTTGTGAGAAAAAAATATTGTTTCATAGCTAAAGAAAACATAAACAAGATTGCGTCCTACAATTGACATATTTATATACGAATACAATGTACAAAAAACTATTGATAGTGGATTGGTTGTGGTGCACAAGCACAAATAACAAAAACAAACTCAACACGTTTCTCAATAACTGCCCTGAAAGGAAAATGTATATACCAGTTTGTGTACACGAGGAATTGATGAATGTGTCGAGATTTTGAATTTACACCCTGCAATTAAATTTTCCAATTGGCCAACGCTGACATGTGGTTGGAACCGTTGCCCCAACGTTGGTTCTAACGGTTCCACGTCTGAGTAGGTGGGTCCAACCAGTTCAAACCACGTGTTGTTTTGGAAAATCGAACGGCTCGGCATATTAAGTAATGCTTTTGTTCATTTATGAAAGAAAGGGGGTGTGGAAAGCAGGCGGGTGAGGTTGCCGCACGATGAAACGTTCTGCCCATTCCAGAGGCGCTCGGGGAATGGATGCCCGGTGGGCGAGCCTCGGTGGAAGCCCGGGCGCCTGGGTTCGCAAGCCTCGTTCGTTCGTTCGTTCTCGTTAAACGAAAAGATGCAGCGGAGCAAACCGCACGCACAATGCACTATACACGTCGGGGCATAGCGGAGCCCTGGGGGAGATGGCGGCACAGTGCGCATTGCACATTAGAGGCGGCCGCATTCGAAAACGCTCCATTCCCACCTCTCGCAGTGTCAACACGGCGGCAGCTTTGTGCTCAGTTAAAACTGGGCAGATGCGCCTGGCAATAAAAGCAGCAGCAGCAGCATTGTGGGCGTGTCGGGGGGGGGTGTGGACGTGCCATGTGCGGGCGTCCCTGTGCGTGTGCGCGCGCGGAGCGGTGGTGCAGTGGTGAGCGCGCTGTGCTGCTGAACCCGGCAACACGAGTTCGATTCCCACACTCACGATAAAATAACAGTGGTGAATATTTTTTTTAATTTAAAGCTTTCGTGACTGCAGGGATTAATATTCTTGGTTCTTTCGGTAAAGTCACGTAGAAGGGAAACAATAAAATAATGAAAATATTTTGTATTATTATTAATAAAACAATGGAAGTAATCATTATTTTATTATTTATAAAATTAAAAAAACATTTTTATAATAATACAATAATAAAGTATTAAAGCTTTCGTGACTGCATAAAATTACTCATTGTTTTTTTCGGTAAAGTCACATCTGTAGAAATACAATAAAATTATATAAATATAAAATTATATAAAATTATATAAATATTAATTATATAAATTATATAAATATAATTTTATTGTATTTCTACAGACGTGACTTTACCGAAAAAACCAATGAGTAATAATACAATAATACAAATATTTTTATTATTTTATTGTTTCCATTCTACGTGACTTTACCGAAAGAACCAAGAATATAGTGAATATATTAACCTGTTTTTTGGCTTCCCCTAGGTCGACTCAACCTCAAATGAGTACCCGGTGCGGTGTGTAGTAGACATCGCCACTGGGGAGACAAAGGCGGCCGGGGCGTGGTGCTGGCCACCCACCCCCTCGTGTGCCGTGCCGGCCTTCATAGGTGCTCGCAAACAGCCGCTTGCCGGGGGGGAAAAAAAAGTGTGTTTAGGCTATCCGGGGATCTTTGTATGTGTACATATCCTTCCGGGTGTTTGTGCGAGAGTGTATATTGTACATTTTTCCGTGTTTGTCTTGGGGTTCGTTTTCCATTAAAACGGGGAGGGTTGCTGTGCTAACAGCGGCAGGCTCCACTGCTTCGCCTCCTCCTCCTCCTCCACGTTGTGCGTTCAGCACAGTCATGCGAACCTCACTGCGGACGACCTCTATTAAATTAATTTCCGCAAACGTGACAGGTCTGACAGTTGCCCGCCTCTCTTTGTCTGACAGCAGCTCTCTGTGTGTGTGTGTGTGCTTGGGCTGAGCAGGTGATTCTTATTTGTATTGTGCTGAATGTGAAGAGCTTTCTAAAACATTTTGTGACTGAAGTCACCTAGATAAAGTGAGTACAGCGGCAATAATAATTACAAAGAATTAGGAAAACAGCGAGACTCTCATTTGGAATTGACAATTAAAATATAAATCTGTTTCTTTTGTTTTTAATCTACATGGGATGGAGCGGTGATGCAGTGGTTAGCGCACTGCACTATGAACTTGGCAACCTGAATTCGATTTGTGAGGAATGGATAACATCATTGGCGAGTGATTCGGAACCGGTCTGGACCCCCCCCATCACCAACCCACACTAACCAGTGTGGTGAAATATGGTCAAATAACCCCCACGACCGACAGAGCGTGGAGAGGCCTTATCTGGCAGTGGATTGACAGGTTTGTAAATGATTCATTATTTTATTTTTTGCCACTTAAACATTAACCTCTCATAAAACATAAAAAAATGCTGGTGTCAGAATGAATATTATTGTATATTGTCCCTGTACAATTCCAATGTTATGATCAACATCGGTTTTTATAATATTTTTCCGTGATATATTTAATATCCATAACCCACATTCTAAGTCTGGAGAGTGGGTCTGTAGGAGTGGGTGGGTGAGTCAAAACAAGAGAGAGAGAGGGAGAGCTGTGAGTGATTGGTTGAGTAATTGAGTGCATGAGTGTGCAAGTGTTTTGGTGTTTAAGGTTGCGTATGTGTGCATACATATGTGAGCATGGATGCGTGTGTGTGTGTGCGTTCTCAGTACTGGGCTTTCCATAGGTCGACTCAGCCTCAAATTAATGCCTGGTGCGGTGTGTAAACATCACCACTGGGGAGACAAAGGTGGCGGGCGTGGTGCAGACCACGCACCCCCTCGTGTGCCGTGCTGGCCTTCATAGGTGCTCGCTAACAGCACTTGCCCCTACAGTCTGTTAAGGCTAGATGGGGGATCTTTGTATTTGTTGTGTGAGCATGCAACCAGCACAGGGCACAAGGGGGTGGTATAGCCAGCACAACGCCTTTTGCCTCCCAGTGCTGATGTTTACACAACGCAACCAGGTATTAGTTCCATTTAGTTCCATTTATTTTGGTATAGCCCTGTAAGCCATTCGGCTCTTGAATCGGGTGCAACCGCAACAAACAAAAAAACAAAAACATGAACAAGAAAACATCAGGCTGAGTCAACTGGTTCAGATAATCGTCACTGATGTTGATCGTGGCCGGGAATTGAACTCGCAGCATCTTTGTCTTGGCTACTATAAATTTCCCCGCAATAAGCCACTTCGTTGGGCTGTTATTTGTGGCCAGGGCACTTCTGAAAAAGAGCTATATAGCTCAGTGGCCCTTACCTTGTAACAGTAAAATAGAAATAGTAAGTAGTTTAGGGTTCGGGCGGAAAGTTGTGGGGGTGGGACTTACGAGGCGGAAGGAGCGCAGCACAGAGAGACCGTCCACCGAAGACAGGCCCAACTCCATGAGGCTGAGGCTGACAATGATGCTGTCGAAGATGTTCCAGCCCTGCTGGAAGTAGTAGTAAGGATCTTGAGCCGCAATCTTCAGCACCATCTCTGCCGTGAATATTCCCGTGAACACCTGGGGGTTGGGCAGCATGAACGGTTCATGTAACACGTGAGCATAGTGAAGTGTTACCCCCCCCCCCCTAACAGTGGGTTGGATGAATTGTCACGATTTGGGGTTGCGATGCAATGTGCAAAATAGGTAAAGCTGCAACCCTCCCACTGCTGGTGGAAGGGCCTCCACGATAGGCAGATCTACACGTGACTTTCCGAGCGAATGTGGTGTCCCCACTTATATTGCTGGGTGGACAGCGGCGAGGGATTTTAGAAACTTACCCAGTGTTTCAACTGGCGTGATTGAACGCATGTTATCGTGAGTAAAAATGTATTTGAAGCGATAAACTGATGCATCGTTACACACATACCGAATATGTACCACACGTATATACCACATGCCCAGCTTAGGTGGTTGAAACCTTTGGCAACCATTTTTTTATCAGCCACAGTGAGTGGTTTAGTATGCAATCAGCCAATTGGCACACTGCTTGCAGTGAGGCAAGTAAATGGAACCCTAATTCAGTGTGGAAGAGTAGGCCAAAGTCCCCATCGTTTAAATACACGAAACATTCCTTCAGCATTTTGTATTACAGACTACATGTGTGTGTGTGTGCCATGTGCATATCGATATCAATGGAATGCTCGGGTGGTGGAGTCTTGGCACAGCACTTACGATCACTGCACTGTGAACCTGGGAACTTTGTTCGATTCCCAGCCATGGCTAACATCAGAGGAAAGTGATATCTGAACCGGACCTGGGTCCCTTTTCCCTGTCATTGCCTCGCACTGATCAGTATGGTTAAGTACGGTCAAATAACCCTGATGTCATTTTCAAGGTCTTCATCCAGCAGTGGAGGAAAAAAGGGCCATAAATTATCACTATATTTAAATTAACAGGAGAGATACCAATAACATATTGACATTGACATTTAGAGATGTGACTGCATGTATAAGTGCGATATTCATAAATATAGTGATGGAAAGTATGATAATGATGATGCATAATTTACGTAACAAAGATCAATAAACCTTACTGACAGCCCATCACCAATCAAATAAAAACTGAAATAAATCATGCAAGTTTCTACATTTTAAATTCTCTAGAGCTTTATTTAGATAGTAATCTAAATAAGATTAAAGTGGCAGGAATGTCTCCGCCTCGCTTGGTTGGGAGAAGACATAAGTTCTGCAAAGTGTACCATGAAATATGTATTGACCAGACCACAAAGATGACTGTGATGAGGCTTCTCGGTAGTCTGTCATACGTGATGATGACAAAGTAGCAGTAAGGTTAATATAATATCCTGAGCTCATAAATACTGTAATAAAATATGCAGGAGTCTATTCTTTCACAAAGACAAGTTCATAGTTCCAAACGTTTCACCAATAACTTGAAACTCTTGACAGCCATGAAACTCTGATAATCTTAAATTATATTATTTAACACAAATACACCTTTCAGATGCAAAACCCCTTCTGTGCCCATATTTGTAAAGAAAAACATTTTAACTGCAGTGGGTTTACATATGGATTTCAAGGCGATTTTACAAAATGAAGGATCTGTACATTAAATATATATATTTTTAGAGAATGGCATTTCATTTATTTCGTAAACACTGCATCATCATCGTCATCATCGCCATCATAACATTTCGAGTGGAATTATTTTCCCGACTTGGAATCTCGATTGGGAATAAAATATATACCGCAAATAATAAATAACAAAATAAAACGACCTGTGTATCGACTCTGACTTTTTCTTGGCAGCGGCCTAGCCAACAGAGCAAGTTAAATTTCGATTTAAAGCTTTCATGACTGCAAGGATTCATCTTCTTTGGTTCTTTCGGTAAAGTCACGTAGAATGAGAAATAAAATAATAAATTGATAAAATAAAATAACACAATAAAATTGTCACGACGTTTCGGCCACAACACAAGCGGCCTTCGTCAGGTGAAGGGACGAGACTGTCTGGAGGACAGCGCTGGAGCGAGCAAGTTAGCCGACAGAGCAAGTGAGCCGAAGGACCTCACGCACACGGCCAAACACAAAGACAGTGCCACAGAGCAGGAGGGAGCCCCACTTTAAAGAGGCTCTGGAAAAAAACCGAGACCCAGAATTGAATGGGCATTCAATCTTCCATTTTACAGCCATTTACAAGCGGGCAGAACAGGTGTTTGGATAAGGCAGACACATCCTTTACAACAAACTATTTTTCCCTGCAAACAGACAATGCCTGTCGCTGAAAAGTTAATGAACAATTGGGGACACCCGTGAAGCTATTAATATGTATTCCCTATTTTGCTTTTGACATAAAGCTGTCAGCCATTGCTTGTTGTTCAACTTTTCCAAATCAAACAGTGTGAAGCAATTCATATCGGGTTCCATTTTCGCTGGAGTGTGGTGAAAGTCTTGTTTTTAAGGGCGAGTCAGAGTGGCAGCAAAAGCAGCGGCAGCAACAGCAGCTGTGACAGCAGCAGTAGTGCAGCCTTCTTACTTCTCAGATCAACATATACAAAACTGTGAAGAACGACTCACATCAGTGATACAGTGCTCAGAGCAGGGGAGTCAAAAATATATATGTGCAACTAAATTACTTTGATATAGATACGCTCTTGCTCACACATGGTTGCGCGTGTATTTCGCTTTACGGAGGAGCACAGTGGTTAGCTCACTGCACTATTTACCTGGCGACCTAAATTTAATTCTCGACCTTGACTGATCTCAGTGGCGATGGATATCTGAACTGGTCCTGGGCCACCCCTTCATGAACATGCATTGGATCAGTATGGTGAAGCATGGTCAAAATATCATCCAGCAGTGGATTGGTAAAGGACTGGAAATTCTGTATTCATTATTTTAATTTCACTTTCAGGCATTGCATTGAATACTGCTATGAGAAGCAATACTTGTCAAGTGAATTCAAAAACAAAATTCGTACCTAAAAAATAACATAGTTCTAGGGGTGGCGCTTTACACATCTTATGTGTGTAGATTGACAAACCAAAACATTATGTTATGACATTTTTTGATGTTGATAAATAGCAGTTTTTAAAAAACACAATTAAAATATATATTATTTATACTTCCCAATAATGACAGTCTTTCATAATATGTAAATGTAGCCACGTCTCAAGACAGAGCAACAAGCATGACATGCCCATCACGTGCGGCCACCTAAAACATGGATTTATTTATTAAGTAGGAGTGGTCGCGCATTGCTTAAGTTCGATTCCCAACCATCGCTAAGGCACGTGCTTAGTGATCTATCCTGGGTCTCCACTTCACCAATGAGTGTGGACTAGCATAGGGAAGTTTGGTCAAACGATCAACATGACCAAGACAGCGGGGGGAGGCCTTCGTCCAACAACAGGGATATAATTACGACTATTATTATTATCATCATCATTATTGGAGAAGTCAGTTATAGGCAGAAGAGGGAGTCAGCAGCACGGATGGCTGGTGGGGATGTTCCAGGTTGCAGGGGGCAACAGCAGAAGAGTTCAAATCCCCTTGTAATTTCCAAACATGTCAGTGTCACCTCCAGTTATGAGATGGGGGTTTAAAATCCACGAAGGGGTGTGAGTGAACTCACCAGGTTTCCCACGAACAGGGCATTATCAAACTCCGGGGTCATGGGGTAGTGCTCCAAGGCCATGAAGAGGGTGTTGAGGATGATGCATATGGTGATGGACAAGTCCACGAAGGGGTCCATGACGATCATCTTGAGGATCTCCTTCACCTTCATCCAGAGTGAGCAGCACTCCCAGATGAGGTATTTGTTGGCAAACTTGTACCAGCACGGGGGGCAATTTTGCCTCGACTCCTCCAGCTCTGCAAATTAGCAGGCAAGCAAAACAGTGAGCGCATCTCGGGAGATGTTCAGTACAAGGTTCAAAGATCCCCCAAGTTCGGCTTTAACAGATCCTTGCTGTTAGTGAGCACCTTTTAAGGGCTGTCACAGGACATGAAGGGGTGGTGTGGCTAGCGCCATACCCGACCACCTTTGTCTCCCCATCATGCTAAGTGCTCATTTAAGTCTGAGTCTACACCGCAGATGATGTTGCCATGGCCCGGCTAGGCCAGATACACGTACGCGAGAATAATATTGCCGCACACGCATACACGTGTGGGCAAGAGTGTGCTCAAACGACAAGGCACTGCACACCTGCTCGACAACGCCTCACACCTGCTCGACAACGCTGCACGTTCACAGGTGGCAGCCGCCTGTTGCCAGGTAGCGCAGGAGCATCTGAGACCCGTGGCAGGACAGACGTGGTAGAGAGGGACGATTACCTTCCATGGTGTTGGTGAGCACGCTGATGGCGCTGTATGCCCTGTTCCGTATTATCACCGGCTCCTCCAGGAGGTCCATGGAGGTGTGCTGGGACCCACGCCTCCTCTTCTTCAGCAGCTCCGTTTCAGTTGTGGCCTGGGTCACAGTGCAACGAAAAATCACCCAGTCTCAAATTCTGTTTTTTTCCCTTACTAAATGCATTCTGTTGTGCTGTTGGCATTGCGTGCCACGATTTAAAATGTTACGCATTTGGAACTGGCAGAGCAGTGCATCATTCCGCGTTGGACTTCCATGCATCATTCCAAGATTGGACTGCGGAATGCCATACGACTGCTTCTGACTTTCGCATACCTGGAAGTTAGTCAAATTAAGTGAACACCTAATTTCACATGATTAATAATTTATGCAGTCATTGGTGACCGGGCTGACACCATCAATTCACGATGCTCAAAAACCGAGTATAATTATGGGTCGCTGAGCCTAGTTGATGAACAAAAAGGAATAGGCTTTCCAGTAATAATACAGGTGTTAAGATGTTCAAACACCAGAGACATATTGCAAAGGCATCAAGTCTGCACTAACCACACATGCTCGTGGTAAAACCTACAAACAAACATACTCGGATAATTTATGCATTGTTTTTTAAACTGGCCTACACCAGAGACAACCTTCTGCATGGCCTTGTCTGAACAGAGTTAGACCAGAGAACACCAAAGGGCGAACAGCACAAAGGCAATGCAAATATCAAAGCACTTATAGCTTGGGTTGAGTTTGCGTGGTTAATGCAGACTAGATGCCTTGCAATAGGTGTCTATTTGGTGTTTGAATATCTAAACACCTCCTGTATTATTTCTGAAAAGGGTAAAGTACATTTTTGTTCCATAACTTTTTTACCGGCAAAAAGGATCCCATAGATATTGAACACATTTTAATTATAAAGAATGTGGCCAAACTACCCTACCCATGACCGAACCGAGCGTTGAGTCTCAGCAAGGCTTTCCTGGAACAAGTAAAGCATGCGATTATGATCAAACGTAAGTAAATATGAGCCTCACATTGTCATCCGTGACGGCTTTGTCGATGACCACCTCAGGCAGCAGCAGCCCCGGAGGCGAGTTGGGAACCGAAGTTCCGGCTGGCCGGTCGACGAGTGACACCACCCCGTTGCAGTCCACCGACACGTTCATCTTGCCGTTGAGCGGTGGCAAGATGGGCGGGTTCGGCCCGGCCCAAGATAACTTGCTGCCCTGGCTGTTGCGCCTCTCGCCGTGGCCTCTCTGCGGCACGAACAGCGAGTTGCGCCGGCTGCCGGCCTCCCCGGCCATGCTCTGCAGCTCCGACTGCTCGTCGTCGGCAAAGTCATTGTCGGAGTTGTGGTCGCGCACCTTCTCTCGGAAGCTGAGCAAGCTCGTGCGGCTGCTCTTCCTCTTCGGCTTGTAGTACATGCTTATCAGGGACTGGCAGAACAATGCAGCAGAGAGGGTGGGGAAGCAACGCGCGCATTCGTGTTATCGCTGTGGCAGCGAGATGTGCAAAGGCGCAGCCCTGAAATTGCTTGCTCACGCCACTACCGGCGGAAAGGACTCCACTAGAGGGACGTCTAGCGAGCCCCTTTAGAGGTTATTTTTGGCCTTACTCATACAGAAACTGCACACGCATTCAACAAAGCTCCACACTCACCAGAAGTAGGCAATATATTTATAAATTATATTTCTTTCTCGTGTAATTAGTGACAGGGCTAAGTCACTGAACTTAAGCACGTCTTAATCTCAGGAGGCTGCTTGGGCTTTTGAAGGAGAATCTCCGCAGCGATGGTTCACTGTGGTGGCATTGGCTGCGAAAGCCTCAGGCAATAAAACCCCACTCGAAACAATGCACGCGATATAACGTGTACACATTATGCTAGAGCATACGCGCGCCAAAGGAAGCTCTTGCCCAGCGCTGAACTCGTGTAACTGCCGATGCAAGGCAGTGACCTCACAAATGTGGACATGGGCGTTAGGACAAGGGCATTCGCCACACTGGTCTAGTATGGGGAAGTATTTGAAATAAAATTGACAAGACAAACAAACAACTTGTTTACATTTAAGATTAACTTTATTTAGTTTAAACCAGGTGATAACTCAAGAGACTAGGATAGTGTCATTTGCAAGCCTGACCTGGGGCATTAGTCTGCCAATAGGGGGCAATTATTGTTATGTATAATCCCAATTTTGTAATCTGTTGGTCATTTTCGAATTTGGCAAATTGGGATCCCGACGCCAGCACACGCCAGTGGGTCTATACTTGTGAATGACGTCAGGGGATCTCTGACGCCCATTGTGAAGCAGCTTTACTACATTATGATCATTACACCCCCAGTTATAATCAGGGTGGCTGCTGGATTTGAACTGTGAATCTCTGCAATAAGCAGTGAATGTACTCCTGTTAGGCCGTGTCACTATCCATAGTTCAAACTACATGGCGCTAAAGTAGTTATAAAGCTGGGAAAAACTTTTGACAACGTTTTGGTTTTTGTTTGAGGAATACATGAGCAAGTTTTTGTTTATAGCAAGCTTTTGTTCGAATAAAAAAAATGTATAACTGTTTAAATATTTAAAAAAATCCCAGATTTATAACTACATTAACGCCGTGCCGTTTCAACTAAACATGAAGTTTACGCCATCTCTACGCCTTTTTGTTTAAACAGAAATGTGCTTCTCTTAATTTCACCAGGTTCACAAGGGTGCTGTGAATGTCCTACGCACAAAATGGACACTCCACAATGTGAATGTGGTGAACGACTTCAAATGAAAGAACATTGAAGGAATGGCCGTCCACTGTCACCCATTCCCTGGAAACATGAATTTTACTCTCAAAACTCTTGACTGAATAGCAAAAATTAAACATCAAACTCTAAATTGTTGCTTGTCTGATGTGTGACATCATCATAATTTCACCCAATTTAGCATTGTGAACAATTTTATCAGCATCTTCCTGGTGTTAAATTAACAAATAAGTCACATTTTCATGACATCATCGGCCATTGTCAATCCACCGCTGAATAAAGGCCTCTGCCGAGCCGCTGCCATCTCTGGCAATTCTGCGTTGCAATTTCTCATTTAAAGTTACAGTTAATTTTCCATTCCGGCTCAGATGAGGTCTCCGTACGCCGTGCGCATCACACGAAGGAACCCCCAGGTTCATGTTGGGACAACACCTGCGCAGTGCTGTCCACACAAACGCACTCCACGCTCACCCTGAATGGCACCTCAAAAAGCTTTTTTTTAATCGATTTTGACCAATCATAATCTAATGCTGGTAACTCCCAAATGCATGCCCAGGCAATATGAGGATTACATTCCGCTCTGAATAGAAACTTGAGAGGAGGTTGTGTGGGTTCACAATTCACGTAACGTCAACGTGACTAATGTGATGCGTTTTAGTTTCTGGGACACTCAACCACATGATGTTCACGATAACTGCATTGCACCCACTCACTCTTAGAGCTCAGAAGCCAAGGCTATTATTTTTAGCCTCACCTGCACCCATAGACTCACTATCCCTAAGTAACCTTTTGCCGTAATATAAAAATAAAATAGCACTAGGGGGTGCAGCAGTTCCAACAGTGTTCGCTGTTGGAAGATCACGTAGATCAAATTTTAGGCTTCACACCTATGAAGTCAATGGAATAAGTGAACCACTCTGTGGAAGGTTAACGGTCATTGTGATTTGGCAAGTCTCTCTTCATCACAAACATTTCCAACAAGGGCGCAAGGCTGTAAGCAGAAAACCACTTGTACTTTTTCTCTCCACAAAGTCCACAAGGTCTAGGCATAATGCAATTTCATTTTTATTTGTCTTTTCTAGAATCTGATAAGAGTGCTGGAGAGGGGGCTCAGCCCGGTGGTCGAGCCTCAGATTCAGGAGGAACAATGTGGATTCTTTATCATTAGACCTCCTTTGCTAGTACCAAAATGTAATAATAGGGTTTTTCCCCTTTCTTCTGGCAACAAAACTGAAACCTTTTTACAAGGATTCATGTCTGCATTAACCACAATACCTGCAGTCAAAATGCAAACAAAAAACATACTATGATAATATATGCATTGTCCTTGAAACTGATTCAGTTTTGTTGCCAGAAGAAAGGGGAAAAACCCTATTATTACATTTTGGTACTAGCAAAGGAGGTCTAATGATGTAGATGCTCAACCCCAAGCCCTCATTACTTTGATAGTGCATTGTCTTTGAGCTGTACGCCGTCTGGCGTCATCTGGTCGAGCACCAATTGCGTCGAGGCACAAAAGAAAGCCGTCCCTTGGTGTGGACTGCAATGTCTTGTGGGTGGTGCTGTGAGAGTATGATGCACTGTTTCCACTTTTGTGCGCTATCCGGTCCCTCTATTCCCAGAGTGAGAGTTGTGTCCAGATTTTTGTTGTAAAATCAAAGTCGTTTACTTATGTTTGTGATTTTCATGGACATGATATCAAGGTGCAGCCGAAGTATGGACAGTATCCAGTACGGGGGCATGGAGATACCATCGCTGCTTTTTGCAGATGATGTTGTCCTCTTTGCCTCATCAGTCTGTGACCTCCAGCGTGCACATGAACGGTTTGATGGTGGTGTATTGTTTTCTCCAGGTGCGGGGGGAACAGCTGCCCTCAGGGTCTCTTTTGAGAGTGATGGGAAGTGGGAGCGGGAGATCGGCCAGCGGATCGGTGTGGCATCCACAGTGTTGCGGGCACTGTACCGATCCGTGGTAGTGAAGCGGGAGCTGAGTTCTTGAACAAAGCTCGCGGTTTACAAGTAGATCTACATTCCCACCCTCACTTATGGTCAAGAGCTTTGGGTGGTGACCGATAGGATGAGATCGTTGGTATAAGGGGCCGAAATTAGGTTTCTCTGCAGGGTTGCCGGGCTCACTCTCCGTGATTGGGTGAGGAGTTCGGTAATCCAATCCGGTGGAGCCTCAGAGTCGAGCCGCTGCTCCTCCAGTTCGAGAGGAGCCATTTGAGGTGGTTCGGGCACTTGGTAAGGATGCTCCCCAGTAGACTCCCCCTGGAACTCTACCGGGAATGTCCCACTGGGCGAAGACCCCGGGGCCGGCCCAGGACACGCTGGCGGGACTATGCTGCTCAGATAACCTGGGAACGCCTGGGAATTCCCCAGGAAGAGCTAGAGTCCTTGTATCGTAGTGTAGTGTATAGTAGTGTAATAGTGTATAGTTAGTGTACAATGTAGTAGTGTATAGTAGTATATAGTGTCGTAGCGTATAGGAGTGTAGTGTATAGTCGTGTAGTAGTGCATAGTAATGTAGTGCTGGAGTCTGTGGCCAGGGAAAAGGGAGGTCTGGACCACCCTACTCAACACGCTGCCACTGCGACCCTCACCAGGACAAGCGGACTGAGAAACGAACGAACATGCTCAAGAGTCGAACACCAGCGTTTGGCTTTCCCTCTCTCTGACGGACTAATTGACGGTGTTCATCTCTCCAAAGTTGTTGTTATAATTACACTTTCTGTGCCATTTTCTTTTGTCAGAGCACAAGCTTCTGAGTCACGTGTCGTGGCCGGAAATTTCCACCAAGTGAAAACTGTCTTCTTTAGGCACATTGTTACGATGCTTTTCATAACCAGATTTAAATCCCCAAAAGCACTTCATCCTGATATGACTCGTCTCTTAATTTTTATCCTGGTATGCCTTCAATAATCAACCTATATACTCTATGTATGTTTAACTTTTTTTCGCACCGTACGTAGCCAACCATGCTAATGGGAGGTGTGGGAGAAGGACAACAAGCTAAAACTATGTACATGATCTACTGTGTTTTCCAGTTGTATCCCTACAACTTCACACAAACTTGTTGTGTATTCTTTTTGTATGACTCTGGGTTACCTTGAGCCCAACTTTGCAGCCGTCTCTGTTAAGCTCTTAAATCATTTCCCATCGTTAATTTTAATTGGATGGTATAAAGACTGTGTAGTTAGTAAATCGGAGATGGTAAATACTGGACGATTAATTCTTAATGTCATGCATAACACCTTAAATGTTTTAAATAATGTAACGTAGTACGTTATCGTACATTATATTTTATACTGTACTATTATATTATGTATTGTCACAATATGATATGTTATACTGTGTATACATGTACTATAAAATTGTTATGTTGTGTTATATTATAATGTACTGTCATAATATAGTACATTATGTTAGCTGGGTGGATCTGCATGGAGCTGGGTGAATCTGCGTGGAGCTGGGTGAATCTGCGTGGAGCTGCTTGATCTGTGTGGAGCTGGGTGGATCTGGGTGAAAGTGGGTAGAGCTGGGTAGTTATGGGTGGATCTATGTGGAGCTGCGTGGATCTGTGTGGAGCTGCGTGGATCTGGGTGGAGCTGGGAGGAGCTGGGTGGATCTGTGTGGATCTGCATGGAGCTGGGTGGATCTGGGTGAAAGTGGATAGAATTGAGTACATCTGTGTGGAGCTGGGTGTAGCTGTGTGTAGCTGGGTGGAGCTGGGTGGAGCTGGGTGAATCTGTGTGGATCTGGGTGGATTTGTGTGGAGCTGGGTAGATCTGCGTGGAGTCGGGTGGATCTGCGTGGAGCTGGGTTGATCTGCGTGGATTTGTGTGGATCTGCATGGAGCTGGGTGGAGCTGGGCGGATCTGGGTGGAGCTGGGTTGATCTGGGTGAAAGTGAGTAGAGCTGGGTGGATATGTGTGGATCTGCATGAAGCTGGGTTGATATTGGTGAAAGTGGGTAGAGCTGGGTGGATATGTGTGGATCTGCGTGAAGCTGAGTGGAGCTGGGTGGAGCTGGGTTGATCTTGCTTTACCTCTCGGTGCGTCGAGTACTTGCGGCTGCCGCGTAGACTGCCCGGCTTGCGGAGCATGCTTTCCTCCGACACCGACTTGGGGATCTTCTCGTCGTCTCTCTTTTCCTCCCCCTCCTCCGAGTCGCTCTTCTGCCTCTGCTTTTTTCTCTGATTCCTGCTCTCATTGGCGCTCTTGGAGCTCAGGCGTGACTCCTCGGATGAGCTCCGGGACAGGGGCTCGCTGTCCGCTGTGCCCCCCTGGCGCGGCAATCCACACCCAAGTGTGCACAACACGAGACACAACACAATGTGTATTTATATAGTGCTACGCAATACACAACACAATGTGAATTTACAATTCGCTATGCAATACACAACACAATTGCATTTTACATAGCGCAATGCAATACACGAGACAATTGGCTTTATATAGCATAACACAATAGACAACACGATGTGGATTTATAAAGCGTAACACAATACACAATACGAAGTGAATATATATTGCGCAATGCAATGCACGTAAAAAGGCAACCACATCTCAAAATATAATACAAGACAGTGGCACATGTGCATCATGGGGAAAAGAGACATTAATATAGTAGAGAACGAGTACAGGATCCTCAAAGAATATTACACAATGAACACATTAGGTATTTAACGGTCGTAAAGAAACACACGCAAATAAAAAAACTGAGCAAACGTAACATCAGAGGAAGAGGCGTCAGAAACGGTTAGGTACGGGTGCAAGTAAGCTGTTTATTTAGCCTAAAAAAGACAAAGACACATGCAAATTGAAAAAAGACATTGCAAACATGTAGCAAGAGGCGCCAGAAGAAGTTAGGTACATGTACTCGGAGAATACATGTACAAGTATTCTCCGTGATTTTGTGTTTAATAGGGGAGTAAAGAGGTGGAGGGAAGGGAGGGGATGGAGCTATACATCTGTGGCAAGGGTATTCCAGAAATGTGGAGCAGCAAGGTGGAAATACTTTTTTTTTTACCAAACATGGTTTTAGCAAATTGATTTTTTTTGTAGGAATAAGGAGGCACTTCTGAGGCTACGGTAGGGAGTTCGAGAAACTAAGTAGTGCTTGAGGTAATTGGCGGATTTGTTTAAGAGGAACTTTAGGATGCAGACAACCCCATGATGATCCTTTCCGGATATCCAGGGGGGAGAGATTTGAGTTAGTGTACAGGTTGCAATGATGAGTTCTATGGGGTAAGGGGCAAAACGGAGAACAGAGCAGTATCATGAAGTGAGATCTTTTCAGGAAGATTAAGAAGCTAGGTGGTAGATGGTGTCACAATAATCAAATATGGGCAGGATGGTGGCACTAACTATATTCAGATGGAGTTGTAGCATGAATCAACATTTGATTTAGCTTGTTGGCTATATTGCCAATGTGGGTCTTGAAAGACAATTTCGAGCACAGAATGACTACATATTTAGGGTGAGTCCAGAGCCACAATTAAAGGATAAATATGGACCAAAGCACATTATTAAAGTAACGATAACAATACAAATCAAGTTGATGTCACAGCCAAACCTCACCAACACTCGCTACCCTCCGCCAGATCCAGCAGCTGCTGCAGTCAACATGCAACCCCCAAGATCTGCCCCGGCAATATCCCTCCACCATCTGTTCTGAGGTCTTCCTCATTGGTCTCCGGATCGGTGGGGACCACAGCAATTATAATGCACTGAAACTGCACACATTTAGCCCTGTAACCCCAATCACCACCTCAGATGTTGGTAACAGGCAGAATCCTCCATAGGATATTTGAGGTCGATGGCCAACACGGGCGCTCATCCTCAGTCAAATTGCTCACCCCATTCCCCAGATCCTCCTGCTGCCTCTTGAGCTGCTCCATCATGGCCTGGAACTCACGGTCCTTCTTGTCGGCCTCCTGCATGGTGGCCTGGTTCTGCTCCTCGTAGGCCATGGCTACTACGGCCAGGATGAGGTTGATGAGGTAAAAGGAGCCCAGGAAGATGACCACCATGAAGAAGATCATGTACGGCTTGCCAGCTGCCCTCAGAGTCTGGGAGGGTACAGAATGCAAGGCGACATTCAGCTGTGCAAGGGGAAGAAGTGGCAAACGTTGAAGATTCACGGCAACGTTTTACCCCTCAGTAGCAATTGCGCATCACCCCAATGGCAAGTATCTCTGATCAATGTCACCGTCATCGTTATCATCATCCCTACTGATGTCATCAATGTAATCAACATCACTGTCAGCACTACCATCATCACTGTTGTTGTTATTATCCTCACCACCACAACCACCACCACAATCATCATCCTTATAATCATCATCACCATTCAACCTCAGATAATATATTATTTTGATCATCGTCACCATCATTATGTTCCAGGCATGGTGGTGGTGTTAGTGTACATCTGTCATCCAGTACAATAGGTCCTTGCTTAACGTGTGTTCACACAACGCGTTTTCACTATAACAGGGTTCTTCCATGAGGGGACACTTTTCGCACAAGAAGGAATGCTCCCGTTATAAAGCGGTTTCTGAGTGGTCGATGACGAACTACTTTCCTGAGCCTCACAGCGGAGAATTTTATTTTGCTTAACGCGGCACTTTGCATGAACGCACCTACCACGTTAAACGAGGAATTACTGTATTTTTTTTGAGGTTCAGTGTCACACCAAATCTGCAATACTCTGAGGTGGCCAGCAGATGGAAGTACAGCAAGTAGGCTCCTGACCAACCTGTACGATTTTTGTCGTGTAATTTCCTCATAATGCATGGGTTTTCTACAAATACTCCCATTTCCTCTCCAATGCAGAATATTAAATGTACAAAAATGGCAATCATTGTAACAGACAGCCTTGCTGATAACGAGTTTTACACTAAGCAAGGCAGTCCTGAACAAATAAATCCACAGCTGCCACAATTTGTTTACTATCTTCACCTCAAACCGTACCATAATCGGAACTAGGTGAACAAAAAAAGGGCAACTGCCTTTACCAGCTGGTAGAGGTTCTCCCAGTAGTCCTGCGTCATGAGGCGGAACAGCGACAGGAAGGCCCAGCTGAAGGTGTCGAAGCTCGTGTAGCCATAGTTGGGGTTGCGTCCTCCCTTGACGCAGACGAACTTCTCTGGACAGGAACTACACACGGGGGTGGGTTATGATGAGCATTGGTGGGTGGGTCGAGGCCTCGACAAACTTTGCTCGACAGCTGTGATGGTAGAAATAGGTTTTACCCTTTTAACTGGCACAAAAACTGACACCTTTATTCAAGGCATCATGTTTGCAAAAAACACAACACAAGCAGTCAAAATGCAAACAAAAGAGACAACTCTGATAATAATATGCACTGTCCTTGAATTTGATTGGTCCACACCCGAGACGGCTTTTCTTAGAGCCTAGTCTCCACTGGTGTTGGACCAGAAGACGCCAAAAGGCGTCTCGGGTGTGGACCAATCAAATTCAAGGACAGTGCATATTATTATCAGAATTGTCTCTTTTGTTTGCATTTTGACTGCTTGTATTGTGGTTATTGCAAACATGATGCCTTGAATAAAGGTGTCAGTTTTTGTGCCAGTTAAAAGGGTAAAACCTATTCCTATATCTTGTTGCTGGCAAAGGAGGTCTCATAATGTAAAAGCTGTGATGGTGTTCTCAACAATGTTGTGACAGAAAAATAATAAAAATATCAATAACAAATTTCTCTAGCTACATGACTTTACTGAAAGACCCAAAGAATATGAATTCCTGCAGTCACGAAAGCTTTAAGTCAATGTTGTAACATTTACTTGTACGGTTTATTTCCATCGACAGTGCCGTACAATTCTGCGGATGGCGTTTATGCCCGGGCGTAACCAACTCCATATTTCCAGTGCTCTCACACCAGTCTACCCTATAGCTTCACAATAGCCACCTCTCCACATACTCTCTTACACCGAGATCTCTGGGACAACGGTCTCTTTAAGATATCTCAAATATATCCCTCATGCATACCCATTCAAGTCCTACAAATGGGTATGCATTAAAATCCCACATTTTGCCCTCTGTCCATATTTTTCAACTTAGCCATTCATTCTTAATTAAGAAACCTCTCTACATGAAATCCCATAGGCATGCCATAACAACCCACTTTAAGCATTTCTCCAGTAATATGACAGACTCCAACAACATTGCTTCTCTTAAAACTGCTTTCCTCCGCGGTGATGACGACCGCTTTTGTGCTGCGATCGAAACGTCGTGAGTTTTTTCCTTTCATTATTTAAAAAAAAATTATTTTATTTTTCTATCGACGTGACTTTACCGAAAGAACCAAGAATATGCTTTACCTCCAAATTGAGTTTCCTCAATTGAATTTAAAGCTTCCCTTGATTGGTGGGTCGGCAATCAGAGCTGAGAGCAACTGGCATCCGGCTGAGAAACTGGAGAAGTGGACTTACACAGCTGCACAAATATGACTTCACCGAATGGATCCTACACTCATTGGAATCAGACAAGAAAAATATGAAAAGCCACCCTAATTGAAGTACCCCAAGGTATTGGCTTCAAAAAGAGGAGTTTGAGACATTGGTAAGATGCATATGAGTTATTGATCAAAGATGGCTCTCAACCTCACTGACATTTTTTTTAATCCAACGGTCCTCGTCCCTCCTCACTCCAGCCTGGCTGAACGACTCTTCTCATGGTCTGATCAAAAATCTCCCCAGAAGCACAGCCCTTACCTGTCCTGGGGTTTACTCCCAGGCAGCCACGAGCAGCTAGTAGGGTTCCAAGCATTAGGATCTCCCACATTTGATCAAGGTTTTCAAGATAAACAAGCTACTCAAACCATATCTAGACTCCCTGAAAACTCGCTGGAGACACGTTCACCATGCAGCTTCTCAAGATCCAGTCTGGGAGAACCAGATATCACAATCCCCTTGGACTTCAAATGAAGCCTGAGAGAGGCCCTTTCAAAATGTTGTCTATGTCGAATGACTTAGGCTGTCTACAAGCATGTGGTCGATTTCCTTCACTGCCTTTCCAGCAGTGGACATCCAGGTCAAGCAGTAGAGGTCAGAACTCTTCAACCAGGAGCCAGTGATTCTCACATCGCAAGCCATCTAGAAGTGGTATTTCAGACGCCAGACCCATGGGGACCAATACTGATAGCCAACATTATCCGCACCATTAGAACCGTTGAAGTCACTGGGTGTCGCATTGCCCACATATCAGTGGAAATTCTAGACTCAGTGGCGCCCGTCTCCTCTCTGGGCTGCCGTACAGACGCCATTCTATGACTTGATCAAGTACCAGCCCTGTGTATTGCAGTATAACGCCATTGGTTTCTATGGTACTCCCCTGCCATTTCTTGCCGTATATAACTGTGGATCTGTGTGGTGATTCATCTGCCTGACTAGGCGCCATTCTAGCTAGCCATGCAGGAACACTTGCAGGTGATAATCCTCTGGTTCAGAGGGGACCTAAAGCTCACGAAAGGGAAGGTCCACTTTATAACTTGAGTAGGCCCACTATAACCACTAACTGGTCATGTTTAATGATAGTTAACCCATTTATATCGATCATGTTCTCATTCCTGGTCCCCCCTTGTTTCACCAGACTTCTCAAGACAGCCGTGGGCCAGCGTTTGCTATGTCCACACAATTCTTATCTCGGGTTACACCAGTGTTGTTAGTAGCTGCCCCCCCCCCAACCCCAAAGGCTGACGACCGTTCCAATTAAACATATTCTTCTGTGCGTGTTGTAAAATGTGTAACTGCGTTTCTGTAAACGTGCACGAATGCACGATTGGACACATCAAGGTCAGCTTGCTGCATGGGCGTGGGCAACGTGCCACCGGGTGCCGATAAATTGCGTTAAATGCCTAGCCACTGCGAGGCTGTGCAGAGTTAGGATTTCAGTTATGAGAGGGTTCACTTGAGGCCAGAGTAAATAATTAGATTATTATCGATCGTTGAAGGATAGCATGTGCGTTCATACTCACCCGGCATCAGATCCATTTCCACACAGGAGAGCATCCTTACTCCCTTCCAGTTTGTACTGATTATCTGCAAGGAACAGTTTAACGGGAACAAGTCGGCACGATTAAGCTCATCCACGCCCACGAATGTCTCCGCCTGCCCTTCACATTCAAATATTTATCCTGTGGTGTCACATAGCTTAGATCCACGTCACAGCTTAATCCCGTATCCTGTATCCGAGAAAACAAATGTTACGGATTCAAGGGGCAAATTCATTGAAAACGATATACGTAAATGAATACTGGCCCACATACTGCCATAGGTGAGGGTGGCCAAACATCCTAATGCAGGGACCTTCCTGCAAACGTGTGGCTTGCCAAGGGTAAATATCTGGCAATATTGTTTATTATGAATATTATGTAACAGCACTGCACCAACGTCATTGCACTCAGTCGACCATTGTCTCTGGGTTGTGAGTCAAACACGAATGACACAATGCATGATTTAAGAGCACCTGTCAAAAGTACTACAGCACCGATTAGCACAATACACAACAATTGAGTGGATTTCAGAATTTCGTGCCAAGCCGAGGGGGAGGGAGTGCTTTTCAAGCGACATGCGTGCGCCCGTGACTGAAGCTCCAGGCAGCATCCTTGCCCAGAGGATTTCATGTGAGGATACAGCCACGGAAGCTTCTCTTTGCTAAGTCAGAGTGGGGCCCAGCCTCTCTCTCTGGGTACAGTAGAGACATATACAAAGATCCCCCATGTAGTCTTTAACAGAGTGTTGGGGCAAGTGGTGTTAGCAAGCACCTATGAAGGCCGGCATGGCACACGAGGGGGTGGGTGGCCAACACCATCACGTGGAATACCCAGATTCTCAGTGAGCAATGCACGATAGAGCTGGGGAACAGAGGGGCAGCCACATTTTTAAAGTTCTGGTTGTACGAGCAGCTAATGGTTCCTGGTGGTTAATGGTTAGATTACAGATATGATCCACAGAAGTTTGCTCTCCACTTCTTCCCAAACAAGAGAAGTTGTATGCTTTAATGACATTAAATCTACTCAACTGCTGACTACATGACTCGGTACTGGGCCTACTGTTCATGCGTTACTGTGTATTGGAAAGTACCGTCATCGGCATGATCACCAATCATGTCACCTCACTAAAATTACAAACATGCGGATTCAAATATGCAATTATTCACTGTGTAACAAAAAAATTTGTTCCTGAGTAGTAAGTGTTATTTTCCAATTGCTTATGCCTCAAAAGTACAGAAAATGGCTCTTGAACACGACTAGAGACCCACAACGCCCACAGTCACGGCGCCCCTGCAGCGTTGATGGAGGATAGCGGGGGGGGGCAGCACTTGCTGTCCTTCCTGGCCCCCTGGCACTTAGCGATCCCAACAGTCTGTGTTGCAACGGCCGCATCGACGATGTGGGATCGCGGAACCTAGAGCCCATGGCTACGACAAGGGCCTTGCCTTCGTTGTTGACGTAGTTTTCCCAGTTGAAGGGCTCGGCGGTCTCGTTGAACTCCGTGACATTGGTCTGGTTGGCAATCGGCCAGAGGATGCACTTGTGCCGCAGGTTCCCCATGAAGAGCTGCAGGCCGATGAGCGCGAACACGCTCAGGCAGAATACGGTGAGGATCATCACGTCCGACAACTGCTTCACCGCCTGGATGAGGGCACCTACGATCGTCTTTAGGCCTGAGGATGGTGGGGGAGGGGGGCCAGGGCGGTGATGTGGGAGAGCGGGGAGATGATGGGAGCCGTCGAGGAAATGGGAGAGTTGGGACGTAGGGGATACATTAGGAGTGCCATGGCTGGCGTGTACCCTCATTGCCTCTGCACAGCCCCCGCTCGGCTCCCATGACCGGGCGTTGCCGGCGGTGGTCATGCCTGCTTGCATTGCAGTGAAAATGGGAGATGGGCGTTGGTGCTTTTGCGATCGAATCGTATATCGCGGTGCATTTCCCCCAGGTTCAGCTACGTGGTGGAGATGGAGCCGCGTGATCGCGAGTGTGCAGTCCACAGCTCCCACATTCCAATTGGTGAAATCTGCTGCTGAAAACTTTCGTTGATCAGGGGGTGCACGATTATCCCAGTGGAGGGCTGCACACAGCATGCCTCGCGTTGGTGACCCGCTTCATGCTAATGGGCCGGCGGAGAGCGCAAGGCGCGCCCCGCACAGTTGCGCACCAGTGAAAGGCAGCATTTGCTTCGTGTGAGCACAATGGCATGATACAGACAAGGCTCCGAACCTTAACACGTCAGACTTACAGCGTATTACCCACCACGTTTACCAAAGGCAGATACAGCGTTGCATCTGCAGGGATTCAAGCTCTCTGTGCTGCAGTTTAACATGCTTCTCAGCCATGACGTCATGCGGCTCCATACAAGTTTTAACGTACATTGTACACACCTGTATAAGCATACGCGCTATACGAGGCTTAAGAGGCTTAATGACTGAGTGGAGATGCTTCGCCGGGTGCCCGCGTTGCCACCCGGCGTAGGCACTGAACTGCGCGTGGCGCGAGGGGGCTCGAACAAACAGAAGTGCTCGGTGAATTACGATAAACAAATAAAATCCTGCCGTCGTATGGGTAAAAAACGAGGCTCATCACATACAGTATTCGCAAGGTGTCAGATAACATTTGGGATCACGGTCCGAGGTTTAGATCGGCTATTGTCGGCTCTGCTTGAGAATAAACAATTGGTGACCGGGGTAAGGGGAGCTACAGATCAATCAAGTGCGTGTGCCAGAATCACTGAAGATTTCTAAACCAATCGAAAACATGGGAAATATCATCGCGTGTGCGTGTGTTAGGCATGAGCTGGTGCTGGGTTTTTTTAAAGCAGGAAAGAGAAAATAAATAAACGATCAGCTTATTTGCATAAAAATTTATTCAAGTAACTTACCGTTTTCCAAAATGGAATTGCTTCTTTTTAACGGCCTCTACTGACGTTGTGTGCTGTGACTTAAGTGTCGTTTTAAAAGTAGTGTCCTCATGATAAATGATTGGATAGAATTGATCATACGTAGCTTTATTCACCTGAAAACTTCTTTACTGCACCTTAAATGACAAAATCGTTATTCTGTCCTTAAAAAAACTTCTCGTCAAATACGCAACACTTATTTGAATAACAAAGTGAATTGCCGGCGCGCTGTATGTGGAAGTGCAATGATTGACTGGTTTAGAATGCTCATGTGATTTAGGCACTCACTTCTGATTGGTCAAAAGACCTCCTAAGTTGATCAAGGTCCATAAGTCATCACTCGACGGCCATTGGTTATTTGCCAGGGTGATACGAACTGCCCCACCTGACACGTGCCCAGTTCTCCGCGTTAGCCGCCGACACCAACACAGCACAATAATGGGGGCATTCCCCTTTTTCAAAACATAATTTCTGCAGACCCGGCCAAAACACGAATCATCAATCGCATTGCCTCTCAGCCACTCGGTTTCACCGTGCCCACCCACAAAAGCGACACGTTTTGCAAATATGTAATCACGGCCGATGAAACAAAAAAAGAAACGGGCAAGTGGCGGCGGGTGGGTGGGGGGTTAAGGTTTAAGGAGGGTTCTGTTTGGCATCAGCTGCGCAGCGTACTCGTGAGTTCAGTTTGCTTGTGAATGGGGATGGTGTGGGGGAAACATTCATCCCGGCCATGGGGAGGGGATGGGGGGGCGGGAGGGGAGACCACCAAGCCTCCACCACCACCACCACTCCACTGCCATCGCCCATTCCCAAGAGCTCCGTGTGCCGCATGAAGTTCATAAAAAAAATGGAAGCAGTCTATGAACGTCTGCATGCTCTGTCATGCCTGAGAATGGGTCCCTCCGTTTCAGGCAGAGCCGTTACAGAAATAAAAAAAAACAGTGCCTAATTTGATAAATGAACCAAATGAGGGCCGGCACCTCCCAATTCAATCAAAGTGGGGTTTCTCTCCCCTCCCCCCTCAAATCTTAGCACTGTGATTGAGCTCGAAATGGCCCGTTTTGTAAGTGGAGATCTCTGTTGTTCCAAATTCAGTTGTTACCCACGTAGTGGCGTGTGATACGCACTGATCACGTGACCGACGCATTCATCCTATGTTCGTACCACGGAAAATTACGTGCTCATTTTGACCACTGCATGCGCACGTATTTTGTGTCGCAGTAACCACGGTAGTGGTGACATGGGTATCTATATAGATTGGAATAACTCGTGTAAATTGAACATTGAATTGTACGCTAGTGTGCACGTAATATAGTTGTTCGCTCACTCATTCGTTACGTTTACTTTACTTTTACCGGGTAGGTTTTCAGGTTGTACCGTGTGCTATTCTGCGCGACGTCCAATAACAACCGCCGGCGAAGAACACCGCAGTACGACCTGACAACTCATCGAAGAGCTACTTCTTTTGAAGCTTTCTCTTCTTGGGTGCGATTCATTGTTTGTGCGGTTATGTTCGCAACAGGTTATCATCTTGCACGTGCTCACACCAGTCCCGTGCTGCTTGGCTTGACGCCAGGGAGCATCACACGCCACTACCTCGCTTTTTTTGGCAGTCAGTACCAGCGATTGCCGATGCCCCTTAGTTTCTGCAAGGCCCCTGAGCATTCTCTCTCCACACGCGCACTGTCAATGTCCCATGCACAGTATACATACGTTAAACTCCAAGGCTGAATAAAAAGTACTAAACCTGTCCATTATTTGCCCTGATACACTTCTCATCCGGTCGCCTGATGCAGGGTGTAAACAAATAATGTCAGCTTTAGTAACAAGACGAGGACGACGAGGACAACAACAACAACGGCGACAATAGCTCCAGCGCAGCAGCAACACCGTCTGGGCCTTTTCTCAAGATAACTCTTCTTGGTCACATTTCCTTTCAGTCTGAGCAGCCGTGGGCATTTAACCCGACGCTCACCTGGAATAACGGAGATGGTTTTGAGGGCTCGGAGAACCCTGAACGTTCTCAAGGCCGAGACATTGCCCAAGTCGATAAATTCCGTGACGTACCTGCACCGGTCGGAAAGCGAACAACCACGCACACGGTGTCAGCAAAACATTGCGATACGAATTTACAAAGTGTCCCAAACGCCACGGTAGCTCGAAACCTGCAACGTGGCAGGAGAGAGGCATGTTATGGGAAGGTGGACAGAAGAAACTTAACTGCATCTCATGTATGTTGAACTCCTTTCGCACCGTACGTAGCGAACCGTGCTAATCGAAGGTGCGGGGGAAAGACAACAAACTAAACACAAAAAAGCAGTTCTAAAGAAATGAGTTTTAAAGCAATTGTGGCAATGAATTACGGGAATTAGAGATGTTTCAGTCACAGCCGAAGCTGCAGACATCGTGCCGAAAAACAAGAGACGGTACGAGCCGAAAACATTGGAGGGCCACACGGCACAACGGTTCAAACTTATGCAGTGGTATCACATCTTGTTGCCAGATACTTGTGCCCCATGGACGTTGGTTATTCTGCTTCGCACTTATGCTGCTGTTTGTGCATTACGCTTTAGACGGGGCTTGTGGAATGCCATGAGGAGTACCGCACAACCATTATTAACACAGCAGCCCACAGGCAATGCTTCCAATGAATAGACATTGGCGTCATTTGCGATGATTCGTGTACAAAAATGTTACCCTCACTAATGTAGACATTTTTACATCAGCAGACTGGTCTGGCTCACGAATTCCACTTGTTTGTTGCGACTCAAGACTTTTGTTAATTTTCTGTGACATTTGTCTTGGATCGATAGTTCACAAGTGAGCTATTTAGTTGACCATCAACAATATTTACTCACCATTTCATAATTAATGCACAATGTGAAATCAGATTAAATCGTTCTCGTAATTAATATGTCCATTGGTGGTACCACAAGCAACCTAACATTTCACATGAACGATTTCTAATATATTTTGGCATATCAATATTTAATCACAAGCAGAATTTGTTTCTGGGCAGCGTTGGACCAAGTATACGCGGTCACATGGTGGGGGTGCGATTACGGGATTCCTGTTTGCAGAGCACCCAAACTAGACGACTGCATGAGCCGCCATTTCACATCGCACTACGCCACCAAGATAGATGGAGGCACAGTTAGTTTCACGGTCCACCAAAATACAAAGTGATCTCTTAAGGCGGTAGCCACAGTCGTTCATTTCACTTCAATAAAGTTGCAATGCAAAATAATTGGTTAATTGGTGCACCCGTGCCATGAGTTTGGGAGACACGTCAAACTTATTGTTTCACAATTAAGTTGCAACGACCCGGTTTGATCAATGTACACAACTTCATGTCAGCATATTTCTCATCAGTTACGCTGATAATAACACCTAAGCATTGGAGCAGTTAACAGTTTTCACATTTACCAATCATCTTACGCGCGCACACACCCACTGTATCAATTTTGCCAAGGTTGTGAAAGAATAAAAAAATTAAAAAGGTGTCAGTGGAAAAAAAAGTAAACGCCTCAATATAATTAATGCCAACCAATTAAATCTCGCCACCTTGCTCTCCCCGCCCGTACATAACACAGCAAAGGTAGGCTCCCTGGGCTAAACTGCAGTAAATACCTCACTGGCTGGCACCGTTGTAGGGCACCTATCTCAGGTTACGGGTTCAACTCATAGTCAAGCCATTTCATCATCCCTCTGCGGTCTCTTACCACTTAGGAAGTAAAATATTGTTTTCTTTAATATTCAAGAATATCCTCACCGAGTCTCAAGACAAATTTTCAGGATACTGCAGTGGGATATTAGGTCAATTCCATTCAGGATCATTTGGCTGTATGTGGGAGGAAACTGGAATACCTGGAGAGAGGCCACAGATATGAATGGATAACCAAAGATCCATACGGATGGATTCAATCCCTCGCTGTATTTCCGTTTCCAGGCCACCTTGGGAAGTCGATCTGTCGATAGACTGCTTCATGCCATGTGAATGTGGAATTTTTAGCACTCGCTCAAAACTGCGCATTTGGGCGAGAGGACCAAGCGGTCGCAGCTGAGTCACGCGGTATTCCCCTTTAGCCTGGGAGGGAGACGCGCTCAGTGTGGAACGACGAGCGACTTGAGCCCAACTTACGCCATGACGATGACGCAGAAGTCGAGCCAGTTCCAAGGGTCGCGCAGGAATGTAAAAGGGTGAAGGCAAAACCCACGAGCCAGGATTTTCACCATGGATTCGAAGGTATAGATTCCTGTGAATGTGTATCTGGAACATCGCACCACCGGTTAAAACAGCTTGTGCACACTCATTCGTAATCCACGGCGAAGTGAACATTTAGTGTGCGCAACGTAAAAGTGAGTTGGCGTGTTCGGTTCAAAATCGATGTTGCGTCAAATTTTAAAATGAACAATAAACTTTTACTTCTTAAAGTAATACTAAAATTAATAGATTTTATACAGTGTCTAAAAATACGTTTCTTTGTTATGAAATTCATTCTTGAGTCGTGGTTTTGGCCAATATGTTAAACATTAAACTGCCAGGTGAATGTTGAAATCAATCCCTTATTCATTGCAATAATGTGCCATGTTTTATACAGGTTTAACCAAACAAATTACAATTATCCACAAAGCTCAGCTTGCCTGTGAAAATGTAACAGGCATGCACACATGGTCACTCGTGTCAATATAAAATACTTAATTGTATTAATAACGTGCAGGGAGCAGGTTACAGACCGAGTAGAATCCGATCACTTACTCCACGTTCTTGGTCCAAGTGGGTGGCTCGCTCATGGTCATGAAGACACAGTTGGTTAGAATGGTGAACATTATGAATATACTGAAAAGCGTACGTTGCCGTTAAAGAAAAACCCGTGCCGTCTGTCCAAATGCCAACCGTCAGCCAGCAAATTACCAGTGGCGAGGAAAAATGATGCAGCTTAATTCCCGTTTAATGGTGATCTTTAGCAAAATTCATAACCAAGTCTGACCTCAGCGGAGAGTTCTAGAATAAATCAAGGCCCGGGCTACATGAATGAGTCGCACTGCTATCGTTACCGTCTGCAACTTAACTCATAATGTGTTTATTATTGATGGCGTTAGAAGAATTGCAGATTATGAATACTCTTGCAGGACCGGCATCGAGCATCGCTTCCTCAGAATGTCCAGATGAAATTTAGAAACAATAAAATGTTCTCTCAATGACTTGATTTTCTCATGAGGTCACAACTACAAAGTGCACCGTGGCATGTTTTTACAACTCCGAGGCTGAATGAGCAGCTGACCACATCCTCAAACAATGAGCCTCAGCTCCTCAAGATGTGAGAAGCACTACTTTTTCTCCCGAGTCTCCCTTGAAATAGATGGCCTCAGTGGATTCTCACTTGCTCTTAAATATAAACACGATCATGATCATCTTTTTAAATGTGTTTTTTTAAGTGTCTAATTAGTTCACTTCCTCAAAACTTTTGCCTTGAGAATGAATATATTTTCATAATTACACCACCCATTGGCATTCATACATACATACCCAAGTCTCACTATGCAAATACTGTATGTGAAACGACGTCTTAACTGGACTTAAATTTTATTTTATTTAATATTTTATGAGTATTAGCTAAGTGAAGTCCGTGACAGGAGACCTATCTTGCCTACTCGAGGGTGGCTTTAAACTAATAGCAGGACTCAAAACAGCGCCTCTCTGTACACACTACGTGAACTGTAAGTGCACCCCTCTCATTCTTAGGACATGCAATTTTTTCGCATGAAAAGGATATGAATGTGTTAAAATCTTGATAGCGTATCTTCTGACGGGGTTGAACGGAGTTAAAATATACAATGCAGGTGTGGCGCTGAATCGGAAGATGGCCTTCCCTGAATTCAGGACTATAAATGTCTGAAAAGGAAACAAACACACGAGCATTATCAAGACATGTATTTGACCAAAAGATTGCCATTTCTGCAGTACTGCAGTATCTTAAAGCACATTTAAACAGCATTGGCAGTAATTACACATCAAGGGGCAAAGCATCAGTTAAGCTGACTTGACACAAGCATTACCCAACTGTGCCAATTAAACAGCAAAAGTTGCGTGTAAGAAAACAAAGTTAAAACTTTGGGCACAATATTTTCTTTGAAGAAGCCAAGTTAAAATAAGGTGTGAGATTTTAGGTTTTCTGATTCCTTGAAATACTGCAAATAAAAAAGAGGCAGAGTGCAATATTTGTACCGCAGGCAGAGGTTTTTAAAACCAGGCAGAGGCTGCCTGGTGTGCACATTACCAGAGCGCATCAGTTTTGTAAATGCCACCGCTTTTCTCCTGCCTGTCACAAATAGATATAAACAGATCATCCGCATCATATTGCCATAGCCAATCCACTGTTGGATGAAGACGCCCTCACGCCATTGCCACCGCACAGGTCCCGCGATGCCACAATGGCAGCTCACTCTAGTGCATGAGCTGATCTTATCGCCCTCTCCCCATGGCGGTCGTCCTTTGGCTACCATTCCGTCACGGGTCCCATCCATCAGCCATCCTCCCCTCCTAGCCATGATGTGTCATGTCCAAGCCCACTAATGTTTCTTAACCGTAGGATGTCCATAACTTTCATATGTTCTCTATGCTGCGTGTTCCGCTTCTTGTCTGAAAGTGTTATTTCAAGTCGAAGCTTTTCATCTTTTTCTTTGTCAATGTCCATATTCTGCGTCACATGTAATAGCGCGTAATATACAACGCTTAAAATGTTTCTGCCTTTTTGAACATTAAGGTTTTGTTCCATAGTCTTTGTCAAAAAATCGTGTTTTTTTAGGATGGTCCTATATTGGGACATCTGGTCAATTCCATTTAATGGGTGCGAGAGAAAACCGGAGAAAGTGCAGAAAACCAACGCTCCCATACTCCCTGGCCACTTTGCATACTCATGCCTCTAACACCTGGCACGCCTTGCTGTTCACGCATTTAAGCACTATCCATGTTCAACCCAACTAAGCCTCCAAGTTGCGATGAGATTGTATGTATTCAGGGTGACTTTCTCGTAACCTTGCAGTTTAAGCTGGAGTACGTGTCCCCTGATTTTGTTTCCTACAGCATCGTCCAGCACTCAGGGCTGCACCGCCAAATTGCCATGAAAGAAATGCACTTGGGTCCACATTACTGCTCAACCTTCCGCTCAGGAATTGATCGACGTGCCTTTGCGTTTGTTGTACACATTGTACAGGTCACCACCAGGATGGGCTGGTGATCACTGAACAAAGAGTACTGCCTCGCGTTATGCAATAAAGGTCATTAAAGTCTCGCGACAAAACATCCTTCACACGTGCAGCTTTTCAGGGAGATTAGACGTGACCAGCCGCAGCACCCTTCCATAACCACCCCGTCAATGAGGCATTTGACCGGGTGGAAAGCTCGTCGGTGAATGTGGCCATGCTCGCTGCCAACGAGAATGGAAGCTGCCAGAACGTCACGAGTCTCATGACTCGATCGACCGATGATATCGGAAACGCTGACACTCGGCGAGCTCCAACAGCGAAATGCCCTAATATTGAATGCACAAGCCACCGTGGGGAACCACTATAAAGAGCAAGTAGAAATACCCCCATAAAGGACTGGTAGCCTCCAAAGCCTGGTTCATGTGCAGCGATTTGTAGGGAGCGACACTGAGCAAAGCAAAGCGATTTGCTAGGAGTGTGTATCTCAGTGTGTATCTCAGTGTGTATCTCAGTGTGTATCTCAGTGTGTATCTCAGTGTGTATCTCAGTGTATATCTCAGTGTATATTTTCAACTGGGTAATTTCACACTGGTCATAATTTCACACTGGTCATGGGTAATTTCACACTGGTCATTTCGCGAAACATATTGGCGAACCAAGAAGAGCATCGAGTGAGAACAGAGCGATGTAATCTAACTTTCTGTGATGTCACCCTCTGATTAAATGGGTTTATGGAGGGGGGCGGGGAAAGGACATCTTTCAGGAGATGCATCGCAGATTTAACTTTTCCTGGCCATCAACAAAGTCACACCGGTCGCGTGTGGCACGACACAGAATGACGGCAGGGAGGCGGTCTCCACGACAATCACTCTCTTGTCACTCGGTCAAATATGAAACATGTCAGCATCGAGGGCCAAGAGCAGGGCGGAGTTGACGCGATATCATTCGCGAGCATGTCCACTACACTCGCCTGACAGCAAGAAGCGCAATCCAACACTGGCGGTCCGAAAGCAGACGTGCTAATGCAGACCCTTTGCCATCGAGGCCATAATGATGACAAACAACTGGCGCGGTATACCTAAATTAGGCATGAAAGCCACTTCCATTGGTGGGAGCCCACTCGGCACCTTCAGATATAAGTGTCGCTGATAGGGACTCCAAAGGGAGGCGTGACTTTTGGATCTTGATTTGCGCCGCCATCAGACTGCGAGGGTTGTGGAGAGGTGCACTCATACAGGGAGGCGATCGCAGGGTCTCGCTTCAGGTCCGAGTGTCTGCGTCGCAAGAAAAATCTGAAGCTGCAAGCTGTCTCAGTGCCAGACGCTGCCACTGCCTCTTGCATTCGATTGGATAATTTTATTTACCGGAGAGTCATAACTCAGGTCGCATCCAGCCTCTATTAATCCCACATTCTGCCATCACGCCCTCTCAAGGGCCCCCTTGCAGTGGCTCACCACCCACTCCAAATTTCCCCAGCCAGTAGTGCCATTAGTCATGTCTTGTGCATTTCAGCTTGTGTATGCATGTTTATGAATGAGTGCGTTCATGTGTGTGTAGGTGGAGTTGGTTAGCGCAGTGCGCTACGAACCCGGTGACCCGAGTTCAATCACCGCTCACAACCGATAACAGCGGCAAATGTTTGAACCTGTCACGGGCATCCCCGAGGTCGACTCAGCCTCAAATAAGTACCTGGGGAGACGGCATCTCGGGTGTGGTGCTGGAGACCCACCCCCTTCTGTGACGTGCCAGCCTTCATAGGTGCTTGCTAACAGCACTTGCCCAAACAGTGTGTTAAAGGCTATACGGAGGGTTTTGTTGTAGGTGGAACCTGAGCCTGGTGGCGACTGCAATGCGCGATGAATGATGTGACCTGGGTTCAATTCCCAGCTATGGCTAACATCAGTGGCGAATTTCAGAACTGGTTTTGTACCTTAAATGAGTACCTCATGTTGTAAGCATCAGCACTGGGGAGACAAAGGTGGCCAGGCATGATGCTGGTCACATCACCACCCCCTTGTGTGCAAGTTGGCCTTCATATGTACTGACTAATAGCACTTTAGCCTGTGTCTTTTAGGGATGTACATGTTTTATTTTGCGTATATATAGCCAAGTCTCTGCTTATAAGTAGACGAAACAGAATACCTAAATTATTGATATTGAGCTCACAAAATTCCGGTGGGTGGTTAATTGGTTTCTCTCATAGCACAGGGTCGACCGAAAGTTCTAAATCGCTTTAAGTCTCCCATTTAACATTTACAAAATATATGATCCCCATCATCAGTAAACCAAGCAATTTCCCTGCCCCGTTGAGTTGAAGTGTTACGATGAAATCTGCAAAGTGTGTGATGGTTGTCACGGGTTCACTGGCATCGATTGCAGCGAGGAGGGAACACAGACTAACTGTTCCCACCAAAGCCCCCTTCATATTACACATTACGGGGGGGGGGGGGGGAGGAGGGGGGGTGCAAGGGGAAGAATGCGTACACCGTAAGCATGACTTAACCTTGTGCACAGACGCGTGACGGTGAAGTCTTGCTTACTAGGGGGGCAGCAACATCCCTGCCGCACTCTCCCATCTTGGCGCCCTCCTGTCCAGAAGCTCACCGTGTGTTATGAACGCCCACCTTAATCGCCCGGTTGCTGTGTATACGCACGCGGCCGGCGGCGTGCGTGACGGTTCGCAACCGCTGGACTTGCAATCTCCCAGCGCGGCAGTCGAAACAACGATTGCACCCCCCCCCACCACCGTCCACCAAGCGATGTAAATAGGAACACCACAGTTAGTGGAACTGCCGGTCGTGTGTGGTGGGATAAAGTATGGCTAATCCCACCTCTTCCGAGAAGTCAGGCCAATTTGTAAAACTAGACTAAATACCCTCTAGAAGGGCTCTCTGAAGCTCCATCTCGTGGAAGGCCTTCCAACAGCAGTGGCGTAAGCGACACATTGCAGGGCCGCACATTCACCTTATTCGGGGTACATACGGTCCTGTTCACTGTTATTTGCTTACTAAAGCAATTCTGTATTTAGAATTAAAATAAAAGTGATTTACTTACGAATCCATCTTTGAATGTCCCTCCCCTGGCAAATCACAACGATGTCGGATGCCCCTTGCTATGAACAAGTGCCAGTCGCTGTCCAAACCTGGCCTGTGTCTGCTGTAGGATGGACTCAACCTTAAATCAATACTGGACATTGTGTGGGAACATCGGCGCTGTAGAGACAACAGCGATCGGACGTTATGCTGGCTCTAACACGCTCTCGTGCGTCACAAGGGCCTTGAAAGGAATTTGCTCGCAGCACTTACCTCTACGATTAATGTTACAGCCCTATGTCAATCCGCTGCTGCGTGAAGGCATCCCAACGTCATCTCAGTCATGGGGGTTGTTTGACTCGACTTCACCATGCTGGTCAATGCGGATTTGGTGAAGAACTGGCCAGGGTACCGGGCCGGTTCAGATATCCCTCGTCGCTGATGTCAGCCGTGGCCGGGAATAATGGAACTCAGGTTTCCAGATTCGAACCGCAGTGCGCTGACCCACTGGGCCACTGCTCCACCCCCTCTAGAGCTTATATGATTAATTGTGGAAATGTGTGTTGTTTGTGTAGTGTGCGTGCATGTTTGTTTGTGAATGCATGTGGGTAATGTGTACTGCAATACGAAGCCGGTGACCCAAGTTCAATCCTCCACTCACGGCCAACACCGGTGACAAATATCTGAACTAGTCCTGGGCCTCACCCTAAAATTACTACCCGGTGCAGTGTGTAAACAGCAGCATTGGTGAGACAAAGGCGGCTGCGAATGTTTAATAGCCATTCCACCTCCTCATGTGCTGTGCCGGCCTCAATCGGTTCTTGGTAACAGAACTTGCTCCAAAAGTCTGTTGAAGGCTACAAGGGGGGAGCTTTGTCTTTGTGCGCATGTACTGGCGCAACGTTATAAGAGCAGGACTGAGAGTAAGCGTCTGCAAAATGGCTTGCCACCTTACAGCACAATTTCCTGAAATAGCCCCTTCTGCAGGGACATTTATTCACATCGGTGTCCTCCGATGCACTTCACGAGGCACACATCATTACCAGCGACGCGTTGAGAACACTGGTGCGGAATGGGGATGGGTCGGTGAGGTGTGCGGCAGAAACGCTTCCTCTGAAAGTCAACGACATGGGCAAGCGAGCGGGCAATGGTAGTTCGACTGTCACCGTGCACATCAGGTGATGCCTGGGTGACCCGATTCACTCTGTTGGTTGTACTACGTGCCCCAGTATCTCTCTCCAAGTACAATAGTTGAATTTACTTAACCAGGAAAGTCTCAACGAGTCTCAAATTGCTTTTTAGGAGGGCCATGCACTTGGATGTTTGGATAATTTTCTCCAAATGAAACGTCTTCCACGTGAGAGAGAACTGGAGTACCGGGAGAGTCCCACACATGGCAAACCTGTTCACAAACCCACTCCGTTGTGCTACCAACCATCTCTCAGTGGCAGTTTCACAAAGCGGCGTGAGCCACAAACCAATTTCCCCAAGTCACAGGATACGCCATCATCGCCCTCACCTGTATTTCACTATGCCATAACGAGCACGCGCAGCTGGTGCTGTTGGTGGTGATGTAAGTGGTGGTGTTAGTGGTGGTGTTAGTAGTGGTGTTGTTGATGGTGCTCTTGGCAGTGACATTGGTGGCGCTGTTGGTGGTGGTGACGTTATTAGAGGTGCAATAGGTGGTGCCAGTGGTGCTGTTAGTCGAGGTGCTGTTCGCGGTGCCGTTGGCGGTGGTGCTGTTCGCGGTGCTCGTGGTGCTGTGGTCGGCATGAAGGTGGCGTCTTCCCACCTTCTGCGTGCTGTAGAAGGGATCCAGGTCTTCCAGCGGCTCGGCCACGCACTCGGGCGGCATGTCGCCGTACATGAACGGCAGCGACTTGCCGACCTCCAGGTCGCTGCTGGGCTTGGGCTGGTCGTCCTCGCTCTCGAAGCCCTTGGCTTTCTTTGCCTGCTCGTGGGCCGCGCGCTGCTCGATGGCGGCCAGGGACTCGGGCGTGAAGCGGCGCAGACTGTGCGGTCCAGGCGGTAACAGCACTGGGGCTGCCATCTTTTCATCCTGCGCGGATTCTCGGGCGCGCTCGCTTCCTCCGCCTGGAAATTCTGAGAACGGCGCAACCGCGAGGCGGCCACTTTAGTTTTTAAGCGCCGCGTCCACTTTGCGACGCCGGCCCAGCTACGGTCATGCACGGAGTGTGACGCCTATCTATAGGCTCAGAACTGTCGGGGAGTTTCCACGCGCCTGGAAGTGTCGCGCTGGCGTGAACTTAGCGGCGGCACCACGGCGATAGTAGCCGGTCACGTTTTTCGAGATAATGTTTTATTCCGCTTGCACAAAGCGTTTTTTTTTATGGGTCGGAAAAAAAGTACACGTGTTGCAGCGTTTCCACCATTTACCATTGGGTCGGTAGTATCAACTGCCAACAGCCTGTGTGGAATTAGGCCAAGCATTAGAAAAGACAAATAACTATGCCTCCAAAAGCACGTGCAGTTGATGTCACATAAAAAAATAGTAATAAAACAATTTATAATGCGTGTTTATTTCGCAATGTTCGATCGAGAACTCACAGAGCCAGAGCTCGAAGTCCATCATAAGCCAACCTGAACCAGGTGAGAGCCTGGATGGATCAGGGTCTCAACGGGTGAGAGCCTGAACAGGTAAGAGACTTGAAGGATGAGAGCCTGGAAGGGTGAGAGCCTGGACAGGCAAGAGCCTGAACGAGCAAGAGCCTGAACGAGTAACGCCGCTTGAAGGTGCTTGGATGCGGATTCGGCAGTGGGAAAGAGTTCCAGACCGCTGGTAGCTATGCATCAGCCATTAGTGCACAATTACAGGGAATCAATAATAACAGTTACACCTTTGATTTAACCTATTTTGTTTATATTTAAAGTGTGTAATAGATCTGCAAGTGAACTAAAATATGAAGACGACATAATATTGATACTGTTGAGTATGGGGTTAATATAAACATCTAACTGCATTCAGCACTATATGAGTGAGATTTATGCCATTACCAATGGTCCCATACAAATGACTTCCCAAAGATATATTTGGCTATATAATTAATCACATTTAGCTCAACATATGGGCACTGCATACATCACATTGCTCATTTATATTAATTCCTAACCAAAAATCTAGAGATGTGTTTTGATATTTGTAAAATGTTCTAATTGTTCACATCTGCCGCTTAACTCTGAAATCGAAAATCATCCAAAAACACTTATTACAATTAATATCACATCGATAATTAAATTACAATTAATATTACATGGATAATTTCAGTATCTAAAAATGTCGTGCCACTTAAATGCCTAAAAAAGCTGTTTACCATACCCTAAATGTTCTGAGCATTTCATGCCAAATGCATAGCCATCACTCAGCGTCTGCTCTCAAACATCAGTCACATGCAGGTGATGGGGCTCATATCCCCTGCACCACTATTAATAAAAATTAACGTGTGACGCTGCCAATTTCTTCATGCCCTCAAAGTAACAAATGGGTGTCACTTGGCCCTCCTGAGCCTGCATATGCATCTTAGCGGTTATCAGAGTGCAATCTAAATTCTTATTGATCACTGACTGGGCTACAGGGGTTGGGTGGTGGTGGTTGTTGGCGATGATGGAGGCGGTGATGGTAGTGGTGGAGGCGGTGATGGTAGTGGTGGAGGCGGTGATGGTAGTGGTGGAGGCGGTGATGGTAGTGGTGGAGGCGGTGATGGTAGTGGTGGAGGCGGTGATGGTAGTGGTGATGGTGGCGATGGTGGTGGCGGTGATGCTGGCGCTAATGGTGGTGGTGGCAGTGATGGTGATAGTAGCGGTGGTGGTGGTGATGGTGGTGCAGTTGCAGGAACAATTCGAAGGTCAAACCATATTCATCAGTCTCCTAATTTACGTGTCCCAGGACATTTCAGGGACCCGAGGCCACACGGAGCTGGGAACAGCTGGGTGGCTGTTTGCAAATTACAGCATAGCCTCCATAAACCCTAAGAGCCAGCTGTGTTTCACTTAATAGTATTTGTAGATATGGCACGTGGTTTCACACAATAACAATGGCAGGTGCCCGCTTTGCTACGCTATACAACTACAGTGGGCATATTTATTTAATATATACAGAGGCAGTCAGTCATAGACATAGGAGAGGAGGAAGTTATTGAGCTTGGAACTTAAAACAGGGGACAGCACAGATTGGCTGGAGGAACGGAGTTCCACACCATGGGAGCAGCAGCCTCCAAGCCGCCTGCGTCTGCCCGCTGCCGTTGCGGCTGGTCGCTTGCCTCGCCGACCCGCCGTTCCAGCCTGGCGTGTGCTTTGGCTGCTCTGGCTGGGGCCTCGGCCGTCTCGTCGAGGCCAATCGTGTCTGCGATCGCGCTCTGCGGTCTCCACCCGCTCACGCCTGCCCACTGCAATGCCCCGCTGCTGGCGGTTGACGGCATTAGGCCTGCTGCTTCGGTTCTAATGGCCCTGTCGGTGCCTCTGTCGGCTCTGGATGCCCGCGCCTGCACGCAGTCGCGTCCCCGTGGTCGCCTGTGTCCGCCCGCTACTGCGTCTTTGATACGTGCTTCTTCTTACCCCAATCTTTCCTTGCCATCATTGCTTCACTCAAACAAAAAAGTTGTCTGCTTTTGTCTGTTTCTCTCAGAACTATAAACTGGACTGCAGAGGTGGCAGGAGATGTCCAGCAACTCCTTCTCACTGCTTCCCCCGCCACCGTTCCACAAAGCCACCATCTTTCTTCTTCGCAAACGATTGCCACAACCCTGAACAAAGGCATTACTTTTGGCCGACGAAACACTCGCTCTGCCGTATGCAAGTGCAGCCCTCATTCGCGACAGCGTTAAGGACCGTTCCCCTTTACCTCCTCTGCATCCTCACAGAAACGTGGTTCACACCGAGCATCCTGCCGCCATGCCGAGGGACATTGCCCCACCTGGCTTCAACGTCCTGCGAGCTCTCCCATGGTGGTGGGTTTGCCATCATCTAAAAACGTGCCTCTAGACAGTAAGAGTCGTCCACTGTCGATTAGACACACCTCCTATGAGCTCCAGTCTGCCAGCCTAGTCCCTGGCATCGACTCACTTTCACGGTTCGTTCTCTGCCGCCCTCCACACGATGATGATAACCTTTTCCTCAACGAGTTATCATTCCTTCTTTCACCTCACACTCTATACTCTCGTATCTCTCATCTGTTACACCCCAACAGGTTCTTAATCTAATCCTACACTCTACAATTACAATGTCTTCCCTTGATCTCCTACCAGCCAGTGCTTCAAACATTATGCTCATACATTTGCAACTATGGTTTCTGATGTTTTACATCCATCACTTAAATTGGGCCAAGTAACCTCTACTTATGAAACCCGGCTCTGACCCTGATGACCCTTCTAACTACCACCCCATCACGAACGTATCAACTATCTCCAAACTTCTTGAGCGTCTCGCACTTGTCAGATTCAAAGATCACATTACTTCATACCCCAATTTGTGTCTTCATCAGCCTGAGTACCTCCTAGCATACTCAAGATTACCAACAACATGTTAGCTTTCATTGACTCTGGTTCCATCGATGCTGTGGTCAGACTCAAAATACAGATGTCCTTCTGGACATCTGTGTGTTGAGGCTGGACATCTGTGGACATCCTTATGAACATCTGTGAAAAAGGGCTTCATAGCTAATTGATTCTTGCGGTCTAACTAAATAATCTGATTGTGACATATCTACCACCTTTGGCACTTTCAATCACAAGGTTTTGATGAAATGCCTCGAGTGTTACTTCACCATCAGCGGCACAGCTCTTCAGTGGCTCGCATTGTATCTCTCCGACAAAAGGTCCCACATCAAGGTTGGCAAGGCCTCAACCGCAGTTGTCACATCCACTGCAGGTGTCTCCCAGGGATCCCTCCCTAAGTCTTAAACTTGTACCAGTCTATAATCTCAAGAATTGGTCGCCTCATTAACAGTCACGGGATGAAGAATCACACTCTGACCTCTGACCATTGCCCACTCTATCTTGCACTGGTTTTGGTCTAATCGCCAATTAAACCCTCATAAATCCGTAGCTCTTTTCCTCGGCACCAGGCAGCGTTATACCACTGGGTCACAGTGAGTCACTCTACTCAAGTCACACTGAGTCACTCCCTCACCTCATCGCTGGCTCACATCATTGGTCTCTCAAATCATCTAAAAATTCTCCGTATCACCCGACAACCACACGCTCAACACAAAAAGGACACGTAATCACTACCGCAGGGCCTCATGGCACATCCACCCAATGTCGACTACAGCCACAGCAAACACTCTGGCTTGTGGCATTGTCGGCTCTCACCATGATTATTGCAACATCATCCTCACCTCGAACTTGAGGAAAACACCTCGACAAACTATAGTTGCTTCAAAACAACGTGTCTCGCGCTGTCCTCGGTATTAGGTGTGGCCACATGGCTTCGATAAACACCTTGCACTGGCTCCACTATCAAATCAAGGAAAGGATACAACATCGCTACACTGTTCCATAGAGCTATTTTTCAAAGCCTCGCACCATGCCTCTCTACCCTTGCCACTCAGCTGACCGCAGCAAAACAGTCATGTCCTACGGAGTTCATCTCACAAACAATCCCACCGTACTCAAAACTAGCACTGTCTTGCCTGTGCAGCGTTTCGCCCCTTAGCTGCACCGGCCATCATCTGGAGCTCTCTCCCACTGCACACAATGCACCATCCAAGCACCAGGCAGCAGCTCAATGCTCACTGGTTTAGGTTGGCATAATTTATGGAGGATTTTGAGCTCGGGCGCCTCCAAGGATTTTGATTGAACATTGTGTCCGTGTGTTTGAGACTGAGCGACCTCCCACTGAGCGGAGGTTGATTGGGGGCTCTCGGAAAACGTGTTGGTTCTTGCGCGCGTTATAGGAGTGGAAAGTGTATTGGAAATTGTCCTGTGCCTCCCCTTGGTCAACTCGGTGGTAAATGAGTACCTGGTGTGTAAACATCAGCACGGTGAAGACAAAGGCGGCCACGCGTGGTTGCAGATCAACACCACCCACAGGGGATGTTTGCCTTTTGATGCGTGATTAAAGAACATCTTTGCCCATGTGTGATGGGTGATTTTTAAACCTATTTGCTCTTACAATTCATGCGTGTGTGTGTGTGCGTAGGAGATAAGGGAATGTGCAATTAACCCCCCCCCCCCCCCGCTTCCCATGTTCGATTCCCGGTTAACGTGAGCAACACGAGTGGCAATACGAAAACGAACCTACCCGAGGCACACCCCACGCTTGGCTTATGGGCTGATGTAGACACGCGTGTGTGTGTGCGTGGGTGTGTGTGACTGTGTTCGGAGCGGTAGTACAAACCTGGCGACCCGGGTTCGATTGCCCTTGACGGCCAACACCAGTGACTGAACAGGTCCTGGGCCTCCCCTAGGTCGACTCGGCCGCAAATGAGTACCCTGTGAGATGTGTAAACATCGTCACTAGTGAGACAAAGGCGGTCGGGCGTGGTATTGGCCACCCACCCCCTCGTGTGCCGTGCCGGCCTTTATTGGTGCTCGCTAACAGCACTTGCCCCCTACAGTCTGTGAAGGCTACACGGGGGATCTTTGTCTTTGTGTGACGATGTGGTAAGTGTTAACAGAATTTGCCCTTAAGACTGAAACGTGCAGCTGCTGCGCCGGTGTGGTCACGAGCATCAGGACATCAGCATTATGGAGACAGCCAGTTGGTCGGGCTCGCGTGACAACCAGCGGGTCACGCCACTCCTTTGTGATCAAGCGGCAGCCTTAGCATGAGGCTCGCTAACGGAGGTCGTCGCACCCAACAATCCATACCGCTCGAGGGTGCACGGTGCTTTGTCTTTGTGTGAGATAAGGCACGCACGCGCACGGCCGCACACGCACGCGCCCTGGTAGAGCGGACAGGCGAGTGCAAGGCAAACGCACGGGGGGGGGGCTATAATTTATAGCCGAATTGACTGTGAGTGGGTCGGCCCTGCGTAAGGTACGATAGTCTCGCGGCCAGAACGTTTGACTCTTCATCAGGTTTTGGGTTCCAATCCCCATTCGGTGCCTATTCTGGCTGTTATCCATACGGGGGGTGGGGGGTTGATTTTGTATTTATTTTGTAATGATTACCAATTCGTGTTACGTCTAACGGTGGCAGGTGCCATGATTGACGCTTTGTGTTTTTGTTTATTTTGGTCTCGGTTCGCGAGCTCGTGGCGCGCGAAATGCGCACAGAATGAAGATTGTCTGACGGGGGATTTCTTATTATCCTTAAAAAAAACCAACCCCGCCATGAGCTCACGGGAAGCGTCTTCGCCTTAAACGCAACAACGGATCAATGTGCACATCAGGAAATTAATGAATCGACTGCGAAGTGACAATTAAGAGAGGATGAATATTTGATGAATGTGGTTGCGTGTGTGTGTGTGGTTTTTTTTCCATGGTAGCCACGGCAGCGCCGCTGTAAAATATAGCCGGGGCAGATTCATTGAGAGGAGCATTGAGAGCCGCGTGGAAATAATTTGAAAATCGGAAAATGGTTGAGGGGGGGGCGAGCCCTGTGCAAGGAAGGTGTTGTTATTAGCATAATCATTTCTATTTAATTTAGGGTGTTTTTTTTCGTCCAAAATTGCGATTTGGCGCACGGCGACCGTTTAATGGCAACGGGCTCGCTGTACGTCCGCCTTATCCAGAACACACACAAGAAAATGTGCCGGTGCTATATATGGATGGTGCCCATATTTCAACCTTCGACCCCAGAAGACGAGCGCAGGAAAAACATGTTTTATAGAAACATATTTTTTCAAAAGCTGTATATTTTTTTCTCTCGCAAGCAAACAACACGAGACGGAGCGATTTGCGTTGGCGTAGCCGGCGTGTCGGGCGGGCTTAGCAGAGGGCGTTTTGCATCGTAATGCGGGGATATAGGTACACGACCCAAACGCGTTTTATTGTGCTTCGAAAACACATCATTACAGGACTGCATAATAATTAATTGCGAGTTGGCAGCAACAGCGGTTGAGGCCCCGGAACCGCCCATTCACCACCCCCCCTCCCCGTCTCTATCTCCCCGCGCCCACCACGCCCTCTCGGAAACATGCTCCCTCTGCTGTCTGAAGCAGGGCCGTCACCCGAAACGTCGCACACACACACACGCGCGCACACATCATCTTGCCCGTAACAGCTCGGTGTTAATGATTAACGCGGTGGTGGCGGTGGTGGGTGGCACCTTTTCAAAGACGAACAATGAGACAAATTTGCGCGCACGGCGTCCCGAGGTCAACCGTAGAGTGTTCGCTCCGTGCGCGCGCGCGCGCCCTTACGCCCATTCATTAATTCTCTCGCCAAAGGAACGTGGAGTGCGCGCTGGGTTCACGAGCGCAAAACCGCGCGTTTCGTGCGTTACGCACGCGCTCGTCGTCAATGCGCGTTCCACAAAGCTGGGGGGCCGGGGGGGGGGGAAGCGCCTCATTCCTCTGGCCTGCTACACCCGGTCACAGACGAACAACCAACATCACACAACACGCGCTCGCCCACACACCCTGCCTGCGTGTGCGTGGGCAGCGGTAGCGGTTAACGCGCTACGGCATGAACCCGGCGACCCGAATTCAACTCCCGCCATCATTGGCCAATATCGGTTGAATGCTCTAAATCGGTCCTGGGCCTCCCCTAGGTCGACTCAGCCCCAAACGAGTACCTGGTTCCGTGTTGTAAACATCGCGACTGGGCACAGCAAAGGCGGCCGGGCGTGGTGCTGCCCCCCCCCCCCCTTCGTGTGCCGTGCCGCTTTCATAGGCGCTACTTGCCAACAGCACTTTCCCCAACAGTCCATTGAGGCTATACGGGGGCTCTTTGTCTTGTGCATCCTTGTGTATTCGCGTGCGCACGGAGAAATGCACTAAATAAAATCGCACCGGCGAATTGCGCGAATGAATACATTCACAGTGATCGAGGGCGAATTAACCGCGTCGTTGTCAAAGCAGTGGCGATGATGCGACTCCGAAGGCGATGAATGATCACGCTCTGTACCAAATCAAGCGTACGTACAGTAGTGCAACACTGTGGGTGTGATGGGAATGATTTTCGTGATGGTGGTGATGGGCGTTGTACTCACAATCGGCGCCTCGCTGGGTTATTTGCAGCAGTCCTGTGCGCACAGTCTCCCGTTTGCGACAGAGGGGACACCGCGTCGGTGGTGGAGGGGATCTTCGTAGATAGACCACCCCTGGCCCGTTCTCTCAGCTCCTCGTCTCTCCGGGAGAGGTGTGGGGGTGCTGGTGGTGGTGGTGACACGGGAAGACGCGACGGAGCCTCTTACACAGCTGGATATCTGGGATTTATTGGGGGTTGCTGGATCGCCGAACGGATGTTTTTGGGCAATTGTTCGCGTCAGAGTCCACGTATCCAGATCTTGTTAAGCGGCCGCTGTCCTTGCTGCTGATTGCCCACGATTAGCTGCTGCTCGAGGCGAGTGCAGCTGAACGCAACGCTGCTGCTGCTGCTTTTGATGCTGCTGCTGTGGTTGCTGTGGTTGCTGTTGTCGCCATGTTCTCTCGCCGACAGAACCTTAGTGGAGCTCATTGCTCAGATGCTGCTGCCATCCTCGCGTCGCGTCTGCCCCGAGACGTTGTTACATCGACGACGACAAAAAGAGAAAACCAGAAGAAAAACAATAACAATACCGCCCACGTTTCCCCTCCGTTTCGCGAGCTCGTTTTCATGGTTTCCACCCACCGACCCCCCCCCCCCTTTCCCCACACGTAGTCCGGAGGACGCGCTCGGATGCCCCCTCCACCCCCCCGTGTTGTGATCCGCTCCCCGACGCCGCTCGTGATATTTCCCCCAGCGTATTCGTTTTTTTTTATTTTAATTTGCAAGGAATGCAAACAAATATCACAAACGCGCGCCCGGCGTTTCGTCGCATAAAACGCGCAAACAAACAAAAAAAAACCGCCGATGGAACATGAGCATTCGAAGCCGAAATCTAAATATCCGTAGACAGTCACGGACACGTCGGCGAAATTAAAAAAAAACCCGATAGCAAAATCCACCGCTCACCTCACGGGGCGGGTGTAAAAGCTGTCTAATTTAGGGCTTAATGTAAACACCAACGATGGTAAAGCGCACTCACTCCACGTACACGCGGGCACCGGGTCTAGGGGATGCGCTTGGCGGCGTTTTCCAGAGGCGCGGGGGGCAGCTGGAATAGCGGGCGAGGAGGGCGGTGGGGATCCGTGCGGGCGATGCTCGCTCGGCGATAGCAACGCGCAAGGGCGATGACTAAAACGAGCACAGACCCACCTCTGGCAATGGGACGCAGCCGGGGCAGCTCTGGCGGAGGTCCGGCGTTTCCAGTGGCAAATTGTCGCGGTTCCTCCTGCCTGCCCCTACAGCTCTCAGCAGCAGGCGCGGCGCATCACCGGGCCACCGCCGTGTCCATTTGTAGCAAAATTCTTCTTTTCCTGTCGCGTCTCCTCCTCCTCCTCTTCCCCCCCACCACCACCAACACCACCACCACACACAGACAGCCGCCCCCCCCCCACACAAAAAAGAGACCCTCGGCACAAAGCAGCCCACGGACAGCGCCACGTTCACAAATCCTTGACGAGCGGAGGAGGAGAAGAAGGGGTGGAAGCTCCGAGCGGGCGAGAGCGGCAAGACCACACGATGCCTCTCCCCAGAAAATAAACGAAAGGTTAAAAAGAGGAAAATGTTGTACGGGAGAAAGCGCGGCTGCGTGAACGGACGTTGCTTTCCGAGAAGCGCTCCAGCAGCCCCCCCTTCGTCAAGCCGACACTGACTGCGCCTTGAGCCAATGGACGTCGCCAAAGGAACCCAGGCGCACGGGGGGGCTAACGCATGCGGGTGGCAGGGTGCGTCACGACGCACGCGATCCTTCTCGAAATTTCAGGCGCCAAATCAGACGCCGCTCGAGCGTTTTGCCGGAGCGAGAGACGACACCAACAACAACCTCACTGCCAACCCCCCCGCCCCTACCCAACACGTTTCGGGGACGCAAAACCCTGCGTCGCCGCCGCCGCCGCCGCTCTATGCGTCTTGGCCGCGACACCGCGAGACACCTGCAGCGAGACGCGAACCTGAGACGCCTCCGGCGGTAACGGGGAGCAGCAGCAGCAGCAGCGGCGTCGTCAATTCAGGTGCGAGCCGGAGAAGGGTTAAACGCAGGGGAGGGTGCTGACACGTCCGGCCGCTTAAAATGGTTTCGTTCTATCGGAAGACCTTGGTTGCAGGTACGCGCGCCGAGTCGACGCATCGTTGAGCCGCTCGATCGCACGGAGTCATCATCATCATCGGCAGTGTGTTAGCAGGTGGCTTGGAGGGGGGCAGGAGGGGGGGTGGATCTGCAGTGGTGGTGACGGACTCACGGTTTATGCTCGAGCCAGGCTTGGCACGGCCCTTCACGGGTGAATCACCTGTTGTTGGTGGTGGTGCCTCGCTTGGCAGAAAGTGTCGCTTTGACGTGGATGGCAACTCACTGCAAAACCTCCTCACCCGCCCCCTTTACTCGCGTGCGCTTCGACGGCAGGGCAACGCGATATCGCGGGCTGAAACAGCAAGCCCCAACCAAGGTCACAGCGGATAAATATGTATTATTTTTTTTTCCCTTGTCAGTCGAGGGCATTTGTTGATTTTAATCGGGACACGCGAGCGAGATCGCGCCGCGACATCCGAGCCGCGGACATCTCGGCGAGATTAACTTACAGGTGTGCGTGCGTGCGCGCTAGGGCACTCACTCGTCGTGTCTGAGCGTTGGGCTAGCGTTGCACCGACTTGTTTGCCCTGCCGAGGATCACCGCTAATTTGATTTCCGTGCAGGTGATTAAAGATTTCGAATTAAACCAGTGCAAACGGGCCGCCGGCTTTGCGCAGGCAAACCCGACAGTGCCTCCCCTCTTTCTCTGTGAGCGATCGTGTATTTGCTAAATCATCAAGTCCTGCTCGTCAGAAATAACAGCGTGACACAGTGACTCACCACGTATTTTGCTGTACGTCAGCCCCTGCAACTTCGCGCACGGCCACCTTACGCGTAGCTGCCTCGCTGAAATCCCAATTACTGGGATGTACCGCAGCATGTAGGTGACAAATCGTGATCAAGAACATTAATTTTGATGAAACTCCCGAACTCGCCGGCCTGCGAGGTGGCCAAAAGATGGAAGCACAGCGAAGCGTATCGGAGCTTCGAATGTTAACTTATCGTATGCGTTACGGGATATCTCAGGATTCCTCCGGGTTATTTCCGTATATATATAAAAACAACTGTCATGAATGGAATTGACCAAATGTTCCAATTAATGACTGAGCCTTTTGTGCGCAAAGGCCATCACTTGTCGAGTCTGTAACCATGGGTCATTGAGACACACAACGATGTGCAATGTGGTAGGTACCAACCACGGAGTGCTCAGCGAGATAAGATGTCCGCGAAGGCAAAGTCATTTTCTCTGGGTAGTAGAACAATAACAACAACAACAAACACCCCGCCTGCACGAGGCTGTGGCTGAGATTATAGATGAAGGGCACCGAACGCGCAGAGTCCACGCGTGCATGGCCCTAGCGCCCCCAAGCGGTGCAGAGATGAGACTACGATGGACGATACGCGAGGTACAGCATCAGAAACTGTATTCACGCTAACCAAGGCTACAAAATAAATAATCAATGTCTCCTTCATATACCTGTCTCTTCACGTAAAAAAATTAAGGTATTATATTCACGATCCGTCGGCCCCTCGGCCGTCTGGGAGTGTATAATTTTAGCAGGGTTGATTTAATACAAAACAAAAACATCTTGCCTGGTTTCGACATATAGTGTCGCATCAGCAGTCAGGCTTGCTTGAATCAATGGTGATGAACTGCCAGATGTAAATAATCAACGACCACCTCTTTAAGATATGCGTCCCTAGTTCTACTAAAAATTGTATAATGCATTACACGCAACATTCATTAGCGTGGTTGTGGAGAATACCAGACTACAGCTCGGTACAGTACCACACATTTATTTTCATGTAGCCATGCATCGCTACTGCTTGCAACCCCAGTGGAGCTGTCCGATCTCTGTAAGCGATTATCATTTTGTCCAAATGTTGATTTGTTTTAGGCCTTGGTTGATGAGATCTTGGGATGACTGTATCAATTTTAATTCAGTCAAATATCTCTTCGTAGTTTACAACGGCCAGAGGATCATGGTGGTAGATATTCATTGTTCTTTTCCAAATCCCCGATTGTGTTTGTGTTTAAAATGGTTGAGACATGTGTTCTAAATCAGGACTTCTCAGGTGGTTGTCAGGTCTCTTACATTTTCAATGATTCTGTTCCCAATGTCCTTGGTGAACACTTGCTATGGGTGTGATAGGGAGTTAATGACTCTGTAAATATTCAAATCAATTGTCTCTATTTAAAAAAATACAAATTAGTATGAGGTGTTTAATTTCTGATGTCCAGTAATACCATCAGGTCCAAGAGCTGTCCCTTGTCCTTATTTGGATAGATAAAGAAGGATGCACACTCTTGCCAATATTTCTTTTCACAGCCACATCCGAAGGTGTTTTCCAACAATTGGGTGAGAGCAATAATTACTGTACGAAAGCATAAATGGAGAAAATGTTAACCACATATTTCACGATGACGGTCATTATTAAAAAAACAATGAAAATGAAACTCAAAAAAATGACTGGATAATAAGGGCTCACGATATGTGAGCAAAAATAAACTCCGAGAAAAATAATCGCGCTAAGCAATTGAAGATATATATTAGTGGTCCAGCAGTTCCACTACTGGATGATTTCTTCTGCTTGAGGACGACCGCTTGTGTTGCGATCGAAACGTCGTGATATATTATTTTTTGTTGTATTTTATTTTTCTACCTACGTGACTTTACCGAAAGAACCAAAGAGTATATATATTGGAGTTACACACCTGGAAATAAAAACTATTGTACATATACCTGATGATGATTGCTTGTGTTGCAGTCGAAACGTCGTGAGAATTTTATTGTTTTATATATTTTTTTATTTTATTGTTTCCCTTCTACGTGACTTTACCGAAAGAACCAAGAATATACCTGGAGCAGTTAAATTCAAGGCAGCCTGAGGTCAATATAATGAAGTAACGAGGCCGATGAACACAGCTAGGTTGCAGTGCTTTTGGAAATGTACGAATAGTGGATGGAAACATGGCAATTTGACGAAAGTGGAAAGTTTTATAACCATTGTATATACGGTACATATATATGACCTGCTGTGACGTGAACTAGAAAAAAAGGACACTGGCAGAAAATAGAACAATAGCTGAGAAAAGCGTGCAAAGAATTGCGGAGGTAAACGCATGACATTAGACTGAAAAACAGAACGATGAACACATGACTTGAAGAACAAGTTAGAGACACGATATATCTAGGGGACCCTTATCTGTGTCAATATTGTATCAAAATGATGGAAAAAGAATCGGCTTTACCCTAAACGGCAATTATTTTTTGTTAAATAATAGAGACAACGGTGTTGAGAGCGATAAGAAGGACGAGTGCCCTTTGGCCGGACGCGTGCGTAAGAATGAACGGGAAGGGGCAAAGGTCAGGGGTCAAAGACTAACGGAGGAGTGGCAACCAAAGTGGTGAAAACGTCCAAGAGGGCACCCACCGTGGAAGAGCGATTAAATCAGCTCACATGCCCGTGCTCAATAGGTGAGCGAACAAAACTTTACAAACGAGACAGAGACGATACACGATTTAAACGAGTCGCGCCACGTAAGACAAACAATCCATCACAAGTCTATGTATCTTTGTACTGTACGTTGAACTTATTTCCCACCGTACGAAGCCAACCGTGCTAATCGGAGGTTGCGGAATCACGGACTTAGTGTGCGTACGACTCTGATTAGTCAGTGCGCGGCAGCAAACCTAAGGCACCAGCGGCAGGTCTCATTCACCGGCTGGTACATTTACCCTCGTTTCATCTTATAATTAAGGGGGGGTAATGTAGACCCCGGAATCGCTTGCTCACGCCATTTCTGACCAAAGGGCGTCCACTTGCGGGAGCTCGAGAGAGGCTGTTGCCGCATTGGAACAACTCTCGCTCGCTGACCGGACGTGTTTGGGGAAGAAGCGGACTCTGTCCAGACGCCACCGGTCGATCGACAATTACTGTGCACTGTATAACATCAAAGCAGCAGTCTGCTGAATGCGAGAGTTCAATTAAATCAAGTGTGGTGGGGGGGGGGAGTACGGCCAACTGCTTCGTGAAACCCAAGTTGAGGGTGAGAAATTATACACTCGTGGCGAAGTGCACGGGCAGGTGAGAAGCAAACCCAATGATTGTCATCCCCATGACCCAAACGACACCACTCTCATGAAGATGATTACCATTATTATCACCCATGGTCATTAATCCATTGCGAGATGTAAGCCTCCCCAAGACATATCTTACGATCACACTGAACAACACGTGATGTAACCATGATGATGATGATTTATAAATAAACCAACAGCCACGGGTCAACGTCAGCTATTCTTAATCGGGTAAATGTAAACCTTTAAGAGATAAATACGGATACGGAACAGTGGAGTAGTGTTGTTGTCATGGGCTTTCATACAAGGAATTTTAACTAAACTATTTTTTTTATTTTACTTGGTAAGGCCCACTGAGATATATAGCTATTTTTCAGAAGCGACCTGGTCACAAATGATAGCTTAACGAAGTGGCTTATAATGTGAACATTTATAACAGCCAAATACTCTAAACGCACGTTTCTAAATGTGGAGGGAAAAGCCGCAGGACCCGGAGAAAAATCCACGCGCCCACGGGGAGAGAGACACTGCAAACTCCAAATATACAGCAGCAGCAGGTGTCAGGGTCGGGATCGAACCCCCGACCTCCTGGGCACCAAGCGAGGTAGTTAACATCTCCTAGCCACCGTGGCGCCCCTGTCGTGCATTTTAAATTAAGTAGCCACCCAGCTGTTCAATCCTCCACCTCCAGCCCACCTGGGACTGGAGGGGCTAATTGCACCACCCCCCCCCCCCCGTACTCTCTGCATCCGCAGAAGAAGAAGAAGAAGAGTGAACGAGCCGCATGCTGGCACGGTGGGGCCGGGGGGGAGTGGAGGGGAGAGGAGGACGCGAATGATGGAGCGTTGACGAGGTTGTGAACTTCGTGTGAATGCGGGGGCACTGGTCGCGCTAAGCACATTACGTAACCGGACACATTCATCCGAATTTTCTCCCTCCGGTTTATCGCGTTCCGGATCTACAGGGGCGTTTTTTGTGATTTGTGGAAATGGCCAGAGGGGAATCGCCACGCAGCACGCGGCGACCGACAACGCGTGTCATGCCAGATCCCGCGATCTCACGACATCAACAGGGACCGACTCATTGTGGGCTTAGCTCTCCGATGTGTGATTTGACATTAAGTCCGACGTTTCGCTCCAGTTTCCTGGAAGCTTTCTTCTTCGGCTCCTGTAGATTATTTAGTTCCTGAAGCTCCCATCACCCAGAGCGAAACGTCGGACACCACCTCGTCGGACAATACCGAAAAACACGCGGTAAAAGTGCTTATACAGAAGAGCTTATACAACACGACCGCGGATTGCTGCGCATGAGTAGTACGGCATAATTGTGAGCTTCTCTGGAAACGCCTCCTGTAATCATAATTCATCTTCATCGTGAGCATCGTCATCAGCGAAAATCAAAGTACCCTCACTCGCAAATGAGCGTTTGTACAAAGTTAATCTGGTGTCATCAAGTGCCAAGCCAGCGGTGTTGAACTCCGCGTTCCAGGATCCAGTCTGTGCACAACGAGACCGCCCCGGCGGGTGACTGCATTTGATCCATTTCGGAGAGATCATGGGGTCGGAGTTGACGCTGGATGAGGGGGAAGCTCGTAACGTCAACGCGATTGAGAAGCTCTGTGCTGCTCCATCAACGAAAGTATATCCAGGCGACGACCGTTAACCATGATCTTAATCGCATTAGCGCGGCTATGTACGGGCGTATAGAAGTGTACGGTTACACGTGTACGCCTACACACACCTTCAAAAACTACGCACACACACGTGCATATAATAGCCTACACAATAACGTGTACACGAACAGCCCTTGTCTCAATCCACTGCTGGATGAGTGCCTCCCAACGCCGTGAGGGACGGGAAGGTGAGGCAGTTATGTGACTATACTTCACCACACTGGTCAATGCGGATTTAAGTCACAAATAGCAAATGCATCAAATTTTGATATAAAGCTTTCGTGACTGCAGGGATTCATATTCTTGGTTCTTTCGGTAAAGTCACGTAGAAGGGAAATAAAATAATAAAAATATTTTATATATTAAATATATAAAAATATATTTAGATAAAAAAATATCGTTTCATATTTTTATTATTTTATTGTTTCCCTTCTACGTGACTTTACCGAAAGAACCAAGAATATAGCAAATGCATCGTCACCTTATTTTCAACATACCACAAAAGTGAGTATTGCATACACACAGGCCGAAAATAACCTTACCAGCAGCACCCCTTCATCATCAGCGCTGCACGCAATGCCTGAAACAAACGTAAGCTAACCTTTTAATCAAGCGGCATTTTCGGGAGTACAGAGGGAGGGGAAGACGTAATGCGATTTAAAAGGACGCACTGTGATGACTCTGATATCGAGTGGCTGCGCAACCATTGTCTAGCCGGACTGCACGCATTGCTGATGAGACTCGGACAAATGGAAACCAACACGACGACGGTGTTTCCTGCCTAAATTCTGCGAACAAAAAATAAAAAAAACACGCGGGTTCGCGAGGCTCGTGCTTAGCCCAATTGACTAAAATGCTGCTTCATTGAAATACCACGTGGCGAGACAGAATCTTGGTGAGCGGGAGTTGATGAACTTTAGCTTACAACTTAGGGCATTTGCAATGCGGCGCCTTGAGCACTTGCACGCATTGGGCTGAATTAATGTTTTTTTTTTATATATAGAGCCGGGGTTACTGTTGTGGACACCCCTCAGTTGGCACGGATCAATATTGAAATGTCGGAACGTTCATTGACAGCTGGACCGACAGCCCGCGGGTTGAGCGCGTCTGGCACGGATAACTGAGCCCACACTCTGGGAAACTACGACAGTGGGAACAACTCCTTTATTTGAAAGACGATAAGAGTCCAACACAGATAGCCAATGGGGCAAGGGATAGAGAGGCGTGGAGTGGGGGAGTAGTCGCGTGACGTTTTGAACCCGAGTTCGAATCCGGATTTCAGCCGTCCATGTCTACGCTGCAGAATTTGTTGAACAAACCTGACTCTATAATAATAGGTATTACCCTTTCTGGCAATAAAACAGGTGTTAATATGTGAAAACGCCAAATAGAAACATTTGCAAGGAATCATGTCTGCATTAACCACACGTACTTGTGGTGAACGTGAAAATAAAAAAAAACATGATCTGGTAATATATGCATTGCCTTTTAAACTGACTCTTGCAAGAATCAGCTCCCTTAAACAAATGCTGACGGATATTGGCCGGGAAAGCCAGTAGGCCGATGGACTAAAACATTACGTGAAGTTATATGTGGAGATGTAGACCGGAGTTCAACTTACAATTTATTTGTACCCACACAGCTTTGCAACAACGAGTTCATGAGTCTTTTTTTTAATGAAAGCGGATTTCTCCGAGTGGAGCGAGTTGATTGTCTCAACCTGCTCACCAGTGACTGCGCATCCAATATCACGTTACAGTGTATTAGTTTTATTCCATTCAGTATCGTCTCCCATATCCGAGGAATAAAACAAAATTGTACGCACCACGAGTTTGTTTCAATTGTTCGAGCAGGGCACGAGGGAAAGTGCAGCGTCCCTCGTATGGGCTAACATGCAATTGAAGATACGCCACACACCGTTCAGTGAGACCACCGACCAGGGCCGTTCTCTAACACGGGGTGATGCACTGCTCTCTGCAACAGCTCCTAATTGTAATTTACGCGTCTCACGACAACGTTACGCTGACAGTGGGGAACTTCGCAGCCAGTGTACCTGCACTTATCTCACAAGGTCCGGTTTGTTTAAATCCTTTTGGGTTCCGTCTTTATCGAGATGTATCTCCCGCTTGGTTCATGAGCGACGTCTTAAGTGAGATTTGCAGAAACGTCAGGTACACCCATCGACGTTTTCCTGCTCTATTTGAGCTCTGAGCAGTGCCCGTAAGTGAGGAGGCAATTCTGCATTCCCATGGCAGGGAGCAAATACAATGTCGGGTCTTTGAGGTCGACTTCACAGCAGATAGCGCACTTCGGTAATGAATTCAGGCTTAAATCATCATCCAGCTAATCATTGTATGGCGCGGTTGTGCATTCATTGGCCAATATACTTGAATTGAAAGCTCCTTACGATGCTCGTGTCAATGTCCGTTTTGTGAGTAGGTGAGTCACGGGTGGAACTAAACTCACTGAGAAAAAGTAACAATTCAGGTCCATCGACCAGTGGCGCAGTCGGGCGCACTGAGCTATGTATACACCCGGCGACCTAAGTTCCACTCCGGGCCACGGCTACCATCCGTGGTCAAGAATATCTTGAACCGGTCCTGGACACCGCCTTAATTAAGCCACGCTATCCAGAGTGGTGAAGTATAGTCAAGCATCCCTCATGATTGACACAACGTGCGGAGACCGTCATTGACAAAGAGCTGTGCGCCGTGATATCAGTACTGTACGGCATAGCATCAATGACAGTTTACGTGACAATCAGCAGCGCAGACTTCTTCGGGCTTCGGAGTGAGAGAGGAGCGATGTTTACTGGAAGCCTCTCCTACGTAAAGGTCTAAGAGGCTTCCCCGAGCTCACACAGCCTCAATTAATGACGTGACCACGTTTGGCTGCCTAAGTAATCAATTAATCGCCTGACACAGGGTGTGCACAGGTTCGGATTGATCAGGCCGGTATAGATAGCGTCCCGTTGGTGTGTCACCCCTTTGCCGATCCACTGCTGAACGAAGGCCACCCCGCACCGTGTTGGTCACCCGGATTGTTTGACCATACTTCACCGCCCTGGTGAGCGCGGGTTGACAGGGGGACGGGGCAGGACAGGTGCAAGACAACACTCGCCACGGATGTGAGCCGTGGCTGGGAATCGAACTCAAGGAATTCAGAGCGCAGCGTGCTAACCACTGCGCCACCGCTCGCCACAAGCGTGCGTACGAATTGTTAATCTATCGTGCTCGCTGATGGTCAGCGTACTGTGCTATACACCAGCGCCCTGCGTTGTATTCCTGGTCGCGCCGAGTTATATTTGAAGAGTTTCCAAGTCTCCCATTCATCCCCTCGCCGCCATCCCCACAGCCCTTCACCAAACTGCACTGATCAGAGTAGTGAAGTATGGTCAAGTAACCCCCCGAAAACTGAGAGCATGGCGAGCCCTTCATCCAGCAGTGGATTGACAGAGAGCTGTATTTTATTACATCCCTGCATACGCTCACGCAGCGCATGCTGATTATATTTAAACACACAAGTCGGCACAGTTGTGTTTTATTATTCACAAGTAAACACAAACCCACCGGTCATTAAAGGTGTATCACATGAGATGAATGTGAGTCACTTGTAAAATATGAACTTAACACGCGTGTTTTTGCCGCTAATATTATTATCCATAGTTGATTAGGTAACGCAGCAATTATCTGGCCAAATTTGTGTCGTTAAGACCCCCCACCACCCGACACAGCGAAGTTGTCACCTTTACAAGGGTTTAACAGCGCGCCAGATGTTATTGTTTCAGGTCACTCACCGGTGAGTTGAAGTTCGATATTCTCACGACCCAATTTAGCGATTAGATATTCCGATTATCTTACTGATAATAATCGGTCCTGAGAATTAAGAAAATTGTTGTGCAACTCACCGGTAAGTGAGCTGAAACAATAACAATTGACGCGTTCTTAAACTCTTTCACAGATGACACTTTCATTTGTTTGGTTGTGTCGAGTGGTGGAGGGTATTGACGACACAACTTTAGCCAGATCGTTACTTGGCTTTACCATAAATCAAACCGTGAATCGAATTGAATGTCCTGAGTTAAACCGGTGTCCACACGAAACACGCATTGAGCAATTTAAGTGACAGCTGAGCGATTAATTTTTACTCGTTACATTAAGCATCGTCGCCGCCGACAGCACGGTTATCGTTGAGTTAAACTTAAAACGTGCGACACAAAAACATGATGCAGAGCGATGCAAAATACTAACCCTACCCCGTGTGTTCAGAAGACCTTGAGGGCAGATTCTCATCGTCCTATCACGGACTCGCCATGGGGCTGCCAGCTCGCTGGGCCGAGAGAGGCTGAGAGCCAGGGAAGGGCGAGCGGGGCGAGAGCGAGAGCGAGAGAACTGGTAGGGAAGTGGTGAGGGGCAGGGTGGCTGAGTGTGCGCGGGGAGGGGACTGCTCTGCTCCGACACCAGCACTTACCATGTGCCTCGCGTAACCCTAATACTGGTAGCTGACCACGTGTCTAATTACAGCTCAAAACCCGAGCGGCGCTCGAACCCTAGCACGAACACCGACCCCACTACAGACCAGCGCATATATTTACAAACCTAGATTTTGAATGCAGATTTCATTTTTGTCCCCTTGCATAAGTGGATGACATCATGGGACCTCCTTTGCCAGTGCCAAAACATGAGAATAGGTTTTCCCTATTTGTTGCCTGAAAAAAGGGGAAAACCTATTCTCATAAGTGGATTATTTTTTTCTTAACTCCAAATGGAAACGTCAGCATTGCTCCAGCCGTATTGCGCCTTTCCCAATGCATAACTCTATCTCTACAGCTCTAACGCCAGCCCCTTAACACCGCATGCAGTGTCGGTTCGGTGTTGGTTGCAATGGTTTCGTGACACACGTTAGATGTTGTGTTGGTTTCACCTGTCCTGTGACCCCACAAGCTATGAGGCTGAAGTCAAACGAATGCACTGCAGATTGCAGGGACGTGCCACCGACGGCCCGCGGTGTGGCGTTGACCTGCCCGTGAGCACCGGGGCGTACGCGGACACTCGGTGAACAACTCGGTGGACTGTTCATCGCGAACAGGCTACGACGTGGCCACGTTCACAAACGCGGGAGACCGCGAGGAGCCGGGGACATTCCCTATGTGGCCCGCGCTCAAAAAACGGTTGCAAGCTGCTTGGTGCAGTATCCGGGTAAAAGCGGGGGCTCCATTTCTCATTGAATGTTCTCCGGGTCGCTGGTAGACTACAGCCGGCATGTGACGAGTAGTCACAGCGAGAGGTGTCACGTGCCGGATGGGATTTTCTTTTTGGACAGACCAAGCTGAAATGAAGGTAGAAATGTATTCCTGTATGAGATTCACTCGGGTTATCAGTTATCCTGGGTTTTCGAAGGATCGTACTCCTTGAGAGGTAGCTACAGTGAGGGAAAAAAGTATTTGATCCCCTGCTGATTTTGTACGTTTCCCCACTGACAAAGAAATGATCAGTCTATAATTTTAATGGTAGGTTTATTTGAACAGTGAGAGACAGAATAACAACAAAAAAATCCAGAAAAACGCATGTCAAAAATGTTATAAATTGGTTTGCATTTTAATGAGGGAAATAAGTATTTGACCCCTCTGCAAAACATGACTTAGTACTTGGCGGCAAAACCCTTGTTGGCAATCACAGAGGTCAGACGTTTCTTGTAGTTGGCCACCAGGTTTGCACACATCTCAGGAGGGATTTTGTCCCACTCCTCTTTGCAGATCTTCTCCAAGTCATTAAGGTTTCGAGGCTGACGTTTGGCAACTCGAACCTTCAGCTCCCTCCACAGATTTTCTATGGGATTAAGGTCTGGAGACTGGCTAGGCCACTCCAGGACCTTAATGTGCTTCTTCTTGAGCCACTCCTTTGTTGCCTTGGCCGTGTGTTTTGGGCCATTGTCATGCTGGAATACACATCCACGACCCATTTTTAATGCCCTGGCTGAGGGAAGGAGGTTCTCACCCAAGATTTGACGGTACATGGCCACGTCCATCGTCCCTTTGATGCGGTGAAGTTGTCCTGTCCCCTTAGCAGAAAATCACCCCCAAAGCATAATGTTTCCACCTCCATGTTTGACGGTGGTTATGGTGTTCTTGGGGTCATAGGCAGCATTCCTCCTCCTCCAAACACGGCGAGTTGAGTTGATGCCAAAGAGCTCCATTTTGGTCTCATCTGACCACAACACTTTCACCCAGTTGTCCTCTGAATCATTCATTCAGATGTTCATTGGCAAACTTCAGACGGGCATGTATATGTGCTTTCTTGAGCAGGGGGACCTTGCGGGCGCTGCAGGATTTCAGTCCTTCACGGCGTAGTGTGTTACCAATTGTTTTCTTGGTGACTATGGTCCCAGCTGCCTTGAGATCATTGACAAGATCCTCCCGTGTAGTTCTGGGCTGATTCCTCACCGTTCTCATGACCATTGCACCTCCACGAGGTGAGATCTTGCATGGAGCCCCAGGCCGAGGGAGATTGACAGTTCTTTTGTGTTTCTTCCATTTGTGAATAATCGCACCGACTGTTGTCACCTTCTCACCAAGCTGCTTGGCAATGGTCTTGTAGCCCATTCCAGCCTTGTGTAGGTCTACAACCTTGTCCCTGACATCCTTGGAGAGCTCTTTGGTCTTGGCCATGGTGGAGAGTTTGGAATCTGATTGATTGATTGCTTCTGTGGACAGGTGTCTTTTATACAGGTAACAAGCTGAGATTAGGAGCACTCCATTTAAGAGTGTGCTCCTAATCTCAGCTCGTTACCTGTATAAAAGACACCTGGGAGCCAGAAATATTTCTGATTGAGAGGGGGTCAAATACTTATTTCCCTCATTAAAATGCAAATCAATTTATAACATTATTGACATGCGTTTTTCTGGATTTTGTTGTTATTCTGTCTCTCACTGTTCAAATAAACCTACCATTAAAATTATAGACTGATAATTTCTTTGTCAGTGGGCAAACGTACAAAATCAGCAGGGGATCAAATACTTTTTTCCCTCACTGTAGCTACCATCCTGGAAAATGTGTCAAGTCTTCCACAGTCAACAGTTATGTAATAATACGCTGCTCGCAACAACGATTGTACGAGTTGACCTCTCTTATGGTCTTGTGAGAGGTTCTTCTTCTCGTGCGTTCCATGTTTTTGAATCCCAGGGAAGGGGGCGACCCCAACAGTCACGCACTGGTCACCCAGCCTCCATTACAGAAACAGGATATTCCTGGATAAGCGCGTTAAAAATGCATGGAACCAAATGATCAGAATTAAATCTTTGTCAACCGTGCACAGTCACTCACACCCTATGCCCATGAATTACAGGTGTGCGGGATGTTTTCCACCACCATATCCATTCCTCTAAGACGGGGGTGGGGAACCTTTTTCCTGGCTGAAGTTCAAATATCACTTTCAAATAATATTGGCAGGGTACACATTAACACACACCACGGTAACTTGCGGCACTAGAAAATACCCTTTCATTGGCACAAAGATTGGCAACACAGCATTGCTATGTCAAATAGATGCCCCTCTAGTACCCGATTAGATACCAGATGAATGAGTGACGGATGAATGTCGTATGACGGCCGTTTCAAAGTGCTAGGCCTCATGTGGCCATGGGCCGTGTGAAATTAACAGGCCTTAGTTTCGCAACCTCTGATTGTTCTATGAGATACACAGAAACCTCTGTACTGCCCTTTTTAGAGAAGCAGGATAATACAATATCGTATTTGGCTTAAAAACCATGAAGCACTTTCAGTTTATGTTTTCCTGGTAAATTACTCCAGCTCTGGAGGAGGAGTTAACGGATCACTCAAGAGTGTCATAGGTGATATTCACAATTAGCTGAGCCGGGCGGTGGCCACGATATGTCAGCACACAAAAGTGGTTTGCTGACCTGTATTTTGACCTTTTACGCTTTGCACGCATGTCCCATTGTCTCCGGGTACTGGGATCTGCCTCCCTCAATTAAAACAACTCAAGAAATGTCGCCAAACATCCCAATGCAGGACCTGCCTGAAAATTGAGTCTCGAGACTCGGCGAGGCTTTCCTGGCTGAACGGACCTAACTGTCTGATAGCTCATGTAGAACAGTGCCACACGCAGCGTTTCCCATGGCTTATTTTACCACACTTAATAATTAATCGCAATGATCAACACAAATCGTGAAGCAAAGTGATTGCTCCAGATATGTTCCCCTGCAGCTGAGCTCATACGAATGAGGATGACATTGGAGAGCGGTGTAATTATTTCCAGGAACTTGAGGAGTTAAGTGCCGGTCGTTGGTGTAACACAACGCCCCACGGGTAAAGGTGTCTCCATCAGAATTTAATTTCAATTTGATTATAAGCACCGCAACTGAAGGGACATTCCTCCTCCGTAGCTATGACACTGCAAAGGCGCCAGGTGATGCGGAGATGCTGGACCATTGCGGAAAGCTGAGGTGAATGCGCATGAGGAAGAGCCGCTATGAAGACGAAGGGGAAAGGTGCATCTCTGAAATCGATTGCCCATGCGGGTGGATATAAAAATTAGTCTTGAAAATTACACGCAAATATTGTACCGTACATTTGTCAATCTACTGCCAGATGACGGCCTCCCCAGTCCTTATCAGTGAATCTGTGATTTTGTTTTAACCATTTCCAACTTTATTTTTCCAATAAAAATCTTCTGCCGTAGCTGTGAAAACTATTGTTACAAGTGGAGTCATTTTTCCGTACTCGCTCTTGGAAACCCGATTTACGATCGCTTCAAATGCCTCGGGAGGCTGCTGTGGACCGGCCTCGCATCAAAACTGCGAGTTGTGCCGTGATCTGTTTAAACTTTCCCCATGCCTTCATGGCCATTGGTGAGGCACGGCTTCGAGACTGATGGCTTTCTCTGTCGACGGCGCTGTGCACAGAGCGGCACTCACACTCCCAGCACATCAGAGCTCAAGTGAAGATTTGTCTCTGCTCAAACGAGAAACGGGGAAGGCACTCATCTCCTTTGGTGAGAGTGCCGAGCCAGTGGTGGAAATTCCACGTTCCCAGAGGCTGATCCTTCCACAACCAATATTGACTTCTCACAGGGTGGTACATATTTTTGTCTACCCAACTTGGAAAAGTGCATGCACATTAAATTTGGTTTTTCATTTAATTTGGTTACATTCTAGCTCTGAGAATCTAAAATTGTTGGTTCGACTGCTGTTACGATGAATGTATTTCTGGAACAGGGTATAAGTGAATGTGTGCCCCCAATGTGCAAATAGCAAAAGATCACCTCATTTGATCTCATAAGTACCCCGATGGCTCTTTCCGCCAGCCATTCTCAAACGCGCAGGGTGATGCACTGTGCCCTGTGACAATTCCGAACGGATAGTTCGTCCTGTGACAGTACGCCGATAGGGTGAATGTAATAAATTCGAGACAAGCAAAAATATGCCCACCGAAAAATATGAAGACACACAGCAAGCAGCCAGGCAACACGGTTACAAATCTTCTTCCACAGCCGTCTTAACGTCTGCCTGCACGTCATTTCAGGGGCCCCCACTTGACCACACCCCCCCCCCCCCCAATATGCTTTCACGGATGACTGCCTCCCAGGTGTGTTCATTACAGGTAATCGAATACCACATGTAAACGTACTCCAGCAAAAACAAAGGCGTGCTCATCACTTGGTAGGCTTCGCCATGCATTTAGAAACTGTTAATTCAGGACAGGTCACTTGCTGTCTAGTGGGTGGTCTGGTAGTAACACTTGTGGCTCTGGTAAGAGTTGACTTTATTGCAACTCCCGATTGCCTTAAATCTAATGAGCGATTCCCCAAAACACCATGCGACGCGTTGTTCCATTGATACCGTGATGGTCTTTATTAAGTGGCTGAAAATGCATTGCGCGGGAAAGCGAGGACAGCAGTCATGTGCACAAAACAAGGCTGAGTGTGATATACAAATTACAACTTACAAACACACACCCAAAATATGTACAGCCCATTATGAAATGCACAAGAGTAAAAAGGCAAACTAGCCCGATATTATGTTACGTATCATAGCATTTTCAATTCAATGTATTAGTGGCGTGCCAGTGAACTCTCAAATTGGCTACAGACATGCTTCACCACCACAGCTATTCACCCCACAGCAATTCCACTGTCATTCAGCGTCACAATGCGATTCAATTAACAATTCTCTTTGTCTCGTTTTGGCAATCTCATTTGTATCTCTTTGCACAATCCGACTCATTTTCATGAGGCTTAGCATCACATTAACACAATTCTAATCAGTGGTTCTCATGCATATGATTGTGTGCATTTATCTTGAGCGTAAGAAATGATCTAACTTTAATCCATGACTTAATGAACCACCGATTCTTCATTATATGCAGAGTCTTTACCAACATTCCGTGGTTGGTCTTCACAGTAGATTGCCACTTTAGCCACCCCCACAGACATTACCGGCGTCTGCGACGGACTCAAACCGTCGACTCCGTGGAAGCCGGCTCTGCGGCGGTGGCACGCCGCACGCGGCCAGGAGGCTACGTGTCTGCTCCCGCGGCCGTCCTCACGACCGTCCGCACGTCGATTCAGGGACCGCTCCTGACCACGCCCCACGACAGGCAGACGCCCCCCCCCCCACCGCCAGCTGCATCACGATGTGGGCGAGATCCGAGGTGGTCGCTTCTCCAGGTGGCCTCCGTTCACCCTCCACGTCCACGCCAGCCCCGGTGCGTCGCCCGCCGCCACGTAGCGCAGCGCGACGCTGGGCTCCCTCAGCTGGAACTGCTGCGCTACCTCCGTGCCGTCGGGCCACACCAGTGTGAACGTGGGCAGGGCCACCTGCCAGGAAGCCATAGCACAGGGATCATAATCGCACTGAGTCATGGGAAACGGGAATGACTACTGCTTTCAAATCAGGGGTGGGGGAACCTTTCCCTTACAAAGGGGCCAAACAGGACTTTCAAATACACGTCAGGCCAAACATGAACACAACTTTTGTGACTGCAAAAGCCCCTTGCAGTGGGTGACAGAAATGACTGAGTGTGCTAAAATCAGACACACAGTGTTGCTACTTCAAAAATATTCCTCTCGATTTGGTTGTGGGCTGGGGCAAAGTCGTAGGCCTCGTGTGGTGGCGGACCATGGTGCCCCAACCGTCGTGCTACATTTACCAAGCACACGCTTCAAATCAGAATTAAAAAAAAATAGCAAATGTCTTTCTGAAATCCAATTACCTACGCCTAATTGAAAAATCAGTAAAAAAACCAGATACAATTTGAATGTATAAAGCGTATAAACATAATCTGCGCAAGCCGGCTTATGCTACAGGGAATTGATTGTTTAGCAATGATTTATGTTCTAATATTTTAGATTTCTCATGTGAAATTTAATTTTGGTTTCTGTTTGCTTCATGGCTATACTTTACTTTATATATTTTTTTGCTTTTGTAATTTCGTTGACCCAGGTCAATCTTGCAAAGTCGACTATCCCGGTCTCTTGATTTCTCGCCTGGTTTAACAAATTAACCTCGAACATGTCTAAATATAACTGTATCTCAAAATAGGTAAAATTTAAGACATGCTTGTTATGAGGCCGTGCGGGAAGATGAAGATTTTGTTTTTGGCAAGGTCAAGGAGGAAGCTGTGACAGCAGGGTGCTGGTAGAGCGAGACGCTTGGATTGATGGAAATAATTCCAGCCGGGCAATAATATAATTTACTTATCCACAAAATCTAACCAAGTCTCAAGACTCATTTTCATTAACATGTTCAGCCAATGCCATTTTAATGAGGGTTTTGGTTTAGTGTTGCATAGGGGTACTAGACGGCTTCTGCTTTATGAAAATGTTAAACTTTTAAAAGAGTTTAAACGTTACTAAATAAAAAAATATAACAAAATCACGGATGAGTACTGCATTTAAGCAGTTACTGTTGGGGTGTTGTTGCCTTCCGAGAATTAAAACAACGGAGTGAAAGAAAGCAAAAGGGACAACACACGGAGAGAAAGGAGGCAGGAGATTCCGGGCTACACGGAGCCACATGCCAGCAGCAAACAAGCAGCCACCTCCTGTGCGCGTGCGTGCACCTCCTGTGCGCATGCGTGCACCTCCTGTGCGGGTGCGTGCACCTCCTGTGCGGGTGCATGCACCCCCTGTGCGCGTGCGTGCACTGCAAGCCATGTGCTCTAGGCGTCGCTGGAGGCAGCACGCTTTTGTACAGAGTTTGAAGCAAAATCAAAAAGTTTTAGCATTTGTCAACATTCGAAAACAACACCCATAGTGTGGGATGATACCGGAGCGCCTAAAACAAAAATCCCTACCAGCTATGTGAGGGGATATCACTCAACAGATCTGCACAGATGGGTTCACAGACCTACTCGCAGGAATGTCATCTCCTGTCCACCTCGCAGCCCAACAGGTTTTGGCATTTTACGAAATTTTTATTTGATCCAAAAACCCTTGCCTTCAAAGCTCTGGATTACAGTAGCATAGCACTAGGCAGCCACATATACAATCAAATCAAATCAGCAGTGGCTACAATAGACAAACTGAATGTACGTGGTATAATGACTTTATTATCTAGGTTCTTACAGCATTGTATGTTTGTTTGTTGAACTTGTATTACACCGTAATGACAATTATTAGTGAAATGTTTCCACTGGCACATGATGTGGTTCATTTCTTTATAACGTAAAGAAGAGTGCATGGAGGGTCGGTCGACCGTCACACAGCAGTGCTTTATCCTTAAATTATTACAACAAAGCACAGGTCAGATACTCTGCTCAGCTTAGAATGTTTTTTTTCATTTCTCGGACAGGATTGAAAATTGTGTCACTCGGCACGGATTCATGATACTTCCGATAAAAAATATTCACACTCCGCTGGCTTTCGCACGTGCACTTACTCTCGTCACCAGAGAGACGAACGGAACATGACACTTCCTCATACGCCATTTAATCTGGATCAGCTTGCCAGAGCCTTGAGGCCTTGAGGCTCTGGCAAGCATTGCAAATAAAAAAAAAGGCGAGCACTTACGCGCTCCTTGATGCCAATGGCCACCTCCTCCACCGTCACCCCGACCCGCTCCAACAGGGTGAACGCGTGTTCCCCTGCCAGACCGAGCACGTTCACTCGCACCGCTGCAACAAAGACAACGATCCCCCGTATAGCCTTAATAGACTGTTGAGGCAAGTGCTGTTAGCGAGCATCTATGAAGGTCGACACGGCAGATGAGGGGGTAGGTGACCAGCACCCCCACCACACACCACACACGCACGTGTGCGCAAAGGTCTTGCTTACAGCCACACAGACTGCGGAGGTACGTTGCTGTTAGTTAGCAGCTATGAAGGCTGGCATGGCGCGCGCAAGAGGATGGATAGTGTGGTCAACACCTCGCCCAGTCATCTCTGTTCTCCTAGTGCTGATGTTTTATACACACCACACAAGGTACTAATTTAGGACTGAGTCCCCAAGGGCAGGCCCAGGACTGTTTCTGATATTCGTCACCGATGTAAGCCATGACTGGGAATCAAACTCAAGTCACCGGGTTCAAAACAAAATGCGCTAACTATTCACATGCACAATGTTTACAAATGTTTACAAAAATACCTAATAAGGGAAAAACAATAATCTAGGGATATATTCACGTGTTAGCAGAAGCAGACCTGCTCTTGAGCAGAAAAACTACAAAACTGGCGCAAAATGGGTGACATTTGTGAAAATGGCCAAAAATAGCCAAAGACGGTCGACACTGAGAGAGCAGCAAACAGCAACAGCAGATATAGGTAATGAACAACCGCAGCAGCACGTTCCCAGATCCCAGTCCCTTCGTTGACCAGCAGCTGTTCCACCTGGGGAGGGCATTGCGATCGCAGTGGGGAGAAGCTCCTGCTCGTGAGCGTGCGGGTGTTACCGCGTGTGCAAGGCAAACTGCCGCACGTCTCTACGCGCACGAGAGTTAGTACTAATTTTTTTTAAAATTTTACCAGATAAGGCCCACTGAGCTGTATAGCTCTTTTTCAGAAGCGGCCTGACCACAAACGATAGCTCAACAAAGTAGCTTATCACGTAGCCATTTGTAGCAGGTGAATACGCTAAACGCATTTTTATCCTAAATGTGGAGGGAAATACCGGAGGACCCGAATAAGAATCCACACGACAACAGGGAGAACATGCAAAGTCCAAATATACAGGCGTTAGGGTCGGGATCGAACCCACAACCTCCTGTAAACCAGGCGAGGGAGTTAACATCTCGCCACCATGTCGACTCATTCGCGGAAAACAAACGCACGGAGCCGAAACCGTATGGCGGAGCGGGGGGCGACGGGGCACAGGCTTACGCAAGAGAAATGGCAGGAACACAGAGCAAAGCGATTCTATTCGAAAGTACAGAGCTTCAGCTTCAAGGGGAGAGCCAAATAATGAAACGCACAGAAAATATAGTACGTAGTTGTTAACCTTCAAGGTGGACGGTGCTTGGGAGTTGAGGAGACTCAGGCAGGCTGTGGATGCTCTTAGTGGGACAAAAAAGAAAGCAACGCATTAACCTCAATGGCCGCACCATACTAACATGCTATAATAATCTTGACTTAAAGCTTATTATTTTTATTATTTTTCTATCTACGTGGCTTTACCGAAAGACCCAAAGAATATGATACAATAATATTAATAATCAACATGATCGGACGTGGATGGCAAACTGACCGATCATCAGAAACATTTGCCAAATACCAAGTTTGGCAATCGTGCTTTCTGCGTCGCTTGTCCTGAGGGCAAGAAGCGGCCTACCCGCTCAATTCATTGCCTCATAATAAAAACATAGAATTGTTGCGGAAATCAAATTTGAAGACCTAAAGCTAGACGGTGGTGGTGGTGGATGGTGATAAACTTGTAGGAGCGGAACTTGGGGGCAAAGTATTGACTTTGCAAAATCTGAGCAATCTTGCACCAAACAGTGAAATCTCGCCCCACGACTGCCGCCTCTGCCTGCCGGTGCTCACCTCCGCGTCGTCCTCAAATGGCATGAACTCGGGCTCGGCGATGAGCGAATTAAGGAGGGCGTCGTGCAGCGCCGTCGGGTTCGGCACCGACAGCTGCTTCACGAGCTCTGCACGTCGGGGTTGGGACGGGCGGAGGGTGGTGGGAACAGCCGCATGCATCGGCAACAACATGACGCTTCGAATAGAATTTCAATTTGCGTATGTTAGTGACGGGTTCTCGTAACTGCCCAACAGCTACTGGAGGTGCCGAATACGTCCTGTAAAAAAATAATATATCCATTCCTGAATTGAACAGTGACCCCTGATCTCATGACAATCAGATCTCAAGGCGAGGCGAATCGTGGAAGGCCGAGTAGAATCAGCGGACTCGCCACACTGGTCAGACGTAGGGTGCTGGAATTGGTAGCACTGTTCCAAATTTCCTGGTTATTCATGCCCTAGCTGCAGAATGTCTGGTCAGGTGATGAACATTTTCAACTAATTTTTTCCTGCAACCGACTATTACTTAGGCCACTAGCAGACATGCGCTAAGGTGTGATTTATCAGCCTATTTACACTTGTGTAATGCACATTCCCCGCAGTTTAGAGTAATATACACTCGTAACCCTACATTACCGAGGTTATCACCAAAGGTGTAACGAAGCGTAGATTCCCGATTAAAATCAACTGTTACATTCTTGATATACACACACACACTGTTATCATGTGTAGGAGATTAAATATATTTTCGATTCAAATTCCGTAATTCGTTTGCACGACCCCTCCTCCCTCTAGAGGCCACTACATTCACCAAAATAAAGCAAATGTTCTCGAATCGAATTGCGACCACCGAATCGGGGCAAGCAATCGGATCGCGAGGGGACAAATCGCCACGATTTTACGTGTCACACGACGCGGAGGCCTCGGTGCCGTGTGCGCGCGAGGTGTAACACGTGGAGCTGGATTGTCTCTCGAGTCCTCCTGTCGAGTTTCACGTTACGGCCGCGCTGGGGCTGCCGAGAGGCGTGCATGTCGACGCTCATGTCAACAATGTGCTGACCGGCTCTTCCCTTTGTACGTTCATTTTTTTCCCCATTATGATTTTCTGATGTGTCAACGGAAATGTAGAGGCACTCCGCTGTACTTGCCATTAACACAAAGACACCGCGAGCGCGAGTTAAAAAAAAACAAACTCAGCGTTAGTAATTCAAGACGGAGATAATTTTCATACAATTCTACACTTCCAAGCTTACTCATTGGCATCAGCTCATGAGAAGAAGGCATTTCCAGGTGGCAATATATCACACCGTGTACAACAATGGTCTCCGGAAGGTGATATCATAGAACTACTTCTCAGATCCCTTCAAGCAATCTCTTATCCACACTAAGAGTGCTGCATTTCCTCACATGTCCTGCTACAGAGAAATGCAAATTGCACGACAGTAAAAACCAATGTTTAGTCCTCAGAGCTGGAATATGGCAAATTAACTCAAAAGAGACACCTTTAATATGATGACAGTTATTTTGTGCAGTCATCGGTGATCGGGCCAAGACCATCAACACTTGAGAATCCAGGGAGAAGCATGCTTTTAGCGTTGCATATAAACGTTACAGCCCTCTGGAGGGAGGGTTGGTGGATCATGCAGAGATCATGATGTGCTGTGGTAGTCCCAACCTGCTGGGTGACATTTTGTCCAGGAAAAGAGAGTACAGCACGGGGGTACACGACGCATCTCTGCCAGACACTCTGGGCAGCGTCATCCCCTCTCCAAGGGTAAAAATTTTTTAGGTTTCCTTCCACGTGAAGCCAAACTGCTCATTAATGGAAGTGGACAAATACCCCAATGCAGGACCCTCCTGAAAAGAGTCTTGAGACTCCGTGATTATCTCCTGAACAAATAAAGGACATGCTCATCAAGGGGCCCAGCGAAGTAGGGAATTTGCAGCCGCGGCAGGGCATGGAAGCAAGAAAACTTTAGGCCTTTCAAAGAGACAATCTATGTTAACGTAAATAATATATATCATAAATTACCTCTCTGCATATCGTCCAAATCCGCCTGAGGGTCGGAGTGCCTGGCCGGCATTCTCCTCAGCGGAAATCGGAGAGGCTCCTCCCTGAGCTCCGCTCCTCCCTCGAGCGTCTCTCTTGCTGCGGGCGTCACCGCTGCTGCCACGGACGAGCTCGTGGCACCGACTGTCACCACCTTTCCCTGCTGCGCCGGTGCGGAGCGGCCCGAGAAGTGGCACGCTAGCTCGACGGGGGACTTCCTGCTCGGCAGCTTCTTGCTATTCTGGCCAGGCAAGGGACCCAGCGAAGTGGATCCAAGAATCGAGTTTTCCAACGCGTCGACGGAGATCAACGTTCGTGTTTGGTGCCTAGTGGCCCCGGCGCGGCTGGCTTTTTCTGCAAGCCGACCGGTCTCTTGTCCGTCAACGGGGCCTCCAGCCACACTGGCGTCCGTTGCTGGCTGCGGGTGCATCACGCCCTCCGGCCTAGGTGAACCCGCATCGCCCTTACCCTCCGCCTGCAACGACTGCCTCTCCTTTGCCGCCACCGCTGCCGCCAAACAATGCTCGGACACTGTCTCTGGGCCCTGCGAGCTGCCCTGCTGGTCGCACTGTCGAGGCTGTAAAGACGGTAGAGTCACTTGCTCCTGCATTGCAAAGGTCTGCTTGACATCAGCCAGGGAACTCGCTTGTGCCGATGCAGAGTTGTGCGTCGCTGGCGGCCTAGACTGTGGCGGTTGCAATAACGACGCAGGGTTTGCCTTTGGAACCTCAGGCTGCCACCGCGGCTGCGATTGTGGCAGTGGCTGTGGTGGTGACGGCGCTGGTTCGTTTAACAGAGGCGCCGTGCTAGAAGAAGTGCGGAGCGAACGCTGACCAAGGCTGCCGAGTTGCGTGCTGCCCGCGTTACCGGACGCTCGCCGGTTGATCAGGCTCACGAGGCGTCCTGTGAGGCTGCCGCTCACCAAGATGCTGCTGCTGGTGCACTCCTGGAAGGAGAACGCTGTGTCCAAGCCTCCCACTGCACACGGACAAAAGCGCATGCACGAACACACACGCACACATGCAGCAACGACAAGAGCACCACAGGCTGGGCTTGGCACTGCACTTGGACGCGACGCGCCGGAGGGGCTCACGTTCGTCGAGGGCGCTACGGGCCTGCCTCAGCAGCAGCGAGGCCGTGGGTCGGGCGGCCGCGTCCTTCTGCAGGCCGCTCCGCAGGACGTCGAGCACGCACGACGTGCACCACTCGGGGGCCTCGCTCACGGGAGCCTCCTGCTGCACAATCTGCATGCACCAGCCACAACAGCAGAGCTTGACGACCAACAGTCATTAACCAAGGAGGAGACATAGGGTGACATCCCCCTCCTCTCTTTTGCGCGTGGCTGAATGGTGAGCAACTTATTGGTAGATGTTCAGATTAGTTAAAAAGAGAAATGGCTTCAAATGAGAGACTGGTGGGCTGGTTCAATGCCTACGTTTAATTTTTCAGAATTTCACAGCGGTTCTTCAATATGGTGGGTTCGTTGGCTTTGCTCGGTGATTCTGCACCCGTACGCCGGGCGTTCTTGAATCTCCGCTCGTGAAGGTCACGGGTGGAATCTTGCCACGAGACGCGCGTAGTCACCCTTAACGTGCACCATTGTTTTCGAGGCAGATTAGATCATGGAGATTATTTCGTGACATTGGCATTCATGTGTTCATGTTGGGATATTGATGACAAATACGCACAGGACAGAGAACAAAAGACTCTGTCCTGATGAAGTCGGGGAGTTGAGGCTTTGTGAATGGTGGTGCGTGGACACCACATACATACAATACATACAATTCTCCCACATCGACATTTGATAAATTGTCACCTTTTGCGGTTATAGTTCATTTTGTCTTGTTTTTATGGCTTTATTTTTTTCTGACTGTTTTGCACAGCATTGTTCACCCTATCAATATAAACGTTCCATCATGCACGCGAGAATCGACGCGTCGTTTGCATCAAGACCATTGCCCGTATGTTTCGTATGCGGCGACAGCACATGCGTGCGCCACTCACCACGAAGTAGAGCACCTTCACGCCAGCGAAGCGCCCCATCCACGGGTGGCGCCCGTTCAGCATGTGCAACAGCACGCAGCATGCGCTCCACACGTCCGCCTTGCAGTCGTGGCCGGCACTCGCTGCCACCTCCGGGGCCATGTGCGTCTGCGTGCCGCGCGGCTGCTGGTCTGGGTGGTGCACAGCAACGTCGGTTTGGAATTACTACGTAAATTTCCTACAATAACTGGAAACGCAGCCGTCTTCGTTTAACAAGCCTGACTTTGTTGATGAGACCGAGAAGGTTGAAACCGGTCCAGAGTTTGCTTGCTTAAACATGCTACTGGGTAATATTGGTCTGAATAACCAATAGGCCGATATAATAAAACACATTTATTTATCCATAATAGATTTGTATGCGGGGACACAATGAAATTCTACTTAAGATATGCTTTGACCTACAATGCTCCACAGCAACGCATAATGAGTTTGTATCCTGCTCTCCGTCACACAGTGCCCACGGACCAATGGGGCAGCGAGGTGATATCGGTGGCCAGGGGCTCGGCGTCGAGAACGTTCCCTCCTGGGGCATCCGCCCAGCTTCCCACACCCATCCTCTGCAAAATCTGCTGGGATGCTTACATGAGCTAAAGGGCAGCTTCACTGATCTCCATTGATTTCCCATGGCCTCATTATAGCAAGGCTGCTTGTGATGCAGAGACCTGCACGTGGCATCAGATGCAATTCAAAGAGGAGCTTCTGAGGGGTTTCCAGATGGCAAGGAACAGGCTATTACTGACGCAAGGTGGAAGCACGCCACTAATCACCTCTCAATGCCCGCCCAACGCTGCGTTCAATCTGAAGCCAAGAAGAATTTCCTTCGATGCTGGTTAATCAACGAATGCGGTCATGGAATGACCTTTCACAATTGTTCGTGGATTTTCTTTACCGGTGTAGATTCATGGCGTTACGAAAGTGTCATTATTGTGGGACTAAGAGACTTCATTCCAGAAATGTTGCGGTGACCGGTGGAGCGTCAGACCACGGCACGGTCGCTTCGTCCCCAACAGTGCCGCGGCACTGCCCCAATGTAGTCTTTAATATTTAGTAAAGCGACTCGAGATGTGATTGCATTTCGATGCAATATAACGTGAAATCAATTAAAACCGTAAGTTGCCGAAGATAATTCTACAAGCCATATTTTTTCTTTGAGTTAGGCCATGCCAAAAGCTAAATCGAAAGATGATGTCACTAAACTAATATTTGAAGTATCTTAACCTAACTAGAGGTTGTAAAGTCCGATTTCAATCCACTGCTGGATGAAGGCCTTAACCCTGGCTGTAATTTAAGATGAATTTGCTTGTGCATTGATAGGATTGAGACCATCGACTCTTTACATCAATAACCCTATTTTAATCACCGATGGCCTGGACCTTGTTGTGAACCCAGATACTCAGCAGTGCCAGTTCAATAAGTATTATAAGCCTCGTGTATCACCAGCAACCTCGAAATGTATCACTCTCACCAAAATGATCTCAAGCAACAGCGCAATATCGTTACACGTGCAGGACACAGAGTGGTTATGGACTGACATGTGCATTATTCTTGCTGAAAACACCACCCTTACCTCTGAGCATCACAGTTGCTACTGCTCACCGTGCTAATTGCTGCTGTTACTATGAGACAAAAGTGAAGGCTTAATAACACTGCTTCATCCCATGCAAAGCTCGCTAATGATGAGGAAATCCATGCGAATTAGCAAGGTGATATTGGTGGCTTATTTGCACATTTTATTTCACTGTGTGATCATTAGGTTGTCTCGCTGCGCACCCCTTCACCACCCTTGGGCACGAGAGAGTCCGGATCTAACCCCTATGAAAGGGCCGCAATTTTATTCGAGAATCAATTGTATTTTTAACATTGCCTTCACTGGATTGTTTCCATTCCGTTCGTACCATCTTGTTTGTGTTGCCTCTTGTGCTTCTGCCTCGTTTGTAAAGTTACGTTCACTCTGTCGGCCCAAATATAGCAAAACGTAGGATTTGCATGCACTTTACATGAATCAAAATTTAATTATTACACCGAAGAATGGATGCACTGTCACAGCCCTAGTGGGCACGCTGTTGGGCAGTGGCTAGGGTTGACGGGGGGAGCTCCGTTACCTTTGGGGAGAACCTTGGAACCCGGGGGCAGCAGCTGAGAGAAGCCAAAATCACAGAGCCAGACTTGGTTCCCATCGGCCGACATCAGGATGTTATCGGCTGCAAATCCAGATAGACACTCTCAGGATTAACCAACACAGGGAAACACCTCGCCACCATGCGTTTGATACGGACATCATCAGGGATTCACTTCAGCCGGGGCTGTCCGGGTCAGCGAACCAGATGATATTCTCGCGATAATTGTCACGATTTGGGGGTCACAATTCAAATCAGGGCATTATTTTTAGTAAAAACATTGTGGTGAATGTTGCGCCACTTGTACCTGCAGGTATGACGTGAACCAATTATGACATACAAATGAAAAACAATCAATTCTTACACGTGTGCTTCACTACGATGTGTTGTGAGCGGAAGAATCCCGCTGGGGAAGAGGGTGAAAGATGGGAACACTTGGGCAGTGGACTGCTCCCAGTGAGGTGACCAGACTCAAAAAATGCAGAGCACATAGACGAAGGAAAAAGATACCCTTTCCACCACGTCAGCCAAGGCACTGTCTCTCACAGGCAGCCAACAGGCCTGGCTGTGCAATGTGCCTAGGAGGCCATGGGTTAAGCCCTGACATGACGGCGTAAATAAGCCCAATAGATGAACCAACTCAACACCGAGAACAGCACGCCATTTCTCAACTTTATAGTTGGTCCACAGGGACAGCAGTTGAGCACCTGGCCCTCAGGCCCCTGTCTCAACCAGGAAGCCCATCATCCCTCACCAATGTCCAGTCGTTCATCCATACTAACGTTCAACCACCATACTTTATTATTCTTTCTTTTGCACTACTCAACACTGAAATTCCCTCCCATCATCTCTTTTCCCCAGTCCTTATAACCTTTCACAATAAAAACAAAATGCATCGACACCTCTACTACAACTTCAACGGTGCTGTTTTGCTGGTTGCTTGCCGTTTTGGGCCTTTGGGTCCATGCTCAGCTAACTCTGATAAATAAAAAGAAAAATCAATCACCTGAGTGCCCGGCTCAATTGTAAAGCTGCGTTTACCCCGGCAGCAAAAACCCAAGCCAGACGCTGAACCTGTGGTGCGGTGGTGCCTGCTATATGCGTCAACAGTGCAGAGGGATCGTTGCCACCACAATAGCGGCGGCCGCACCTTTGACATCGCCGTGCAGGACGTTGTTCTGGTGCAGATACTCGAGTGCCTCCAGCACCTGGCAGGTGTAGTGCATCGCCAGGTCCTGGGGCAGCTGCTTGTTGTCGGAGATCATGACGTCGAGCGTGCCCCCTGCGTGGGAAACGGTGCCCGTGACACACGGCCACAGCCCAGCAGCAGCAGTATAGAGATATCACAGAACTACTTCCGAGATCAACTTCAAATGACGAACTGGGGGCAGTGGGTATGCACTCTTCCATGTGCCCCACTACAGAAACAAGTTCCACTGATGTATATTTTGTCTTTTTTGTTGAGTTAAAATCAATTACACAAGTAAACACGGTACAAGAACAATGAGTCCGACCAAATAATAATTGCATTAAAATGACTTCAACAGGAAAGCCTCGCCTTGCCTCACCACTCTTTTTTTCAGGAGGACACTGTTTCATTTCCTCTTTGGGTATTTCTGAGTGTGACAGGAAACTGGTGGACCCGGAAAAAACCCGCACGTACCACAGACAAATCCACGCGGGAAGTTAAACAGCATTAAAATGCATATAGATTCTGCAAATAAAAAATGTACACCCTTTGCTAATGTCTCATTCTGGCAACCCTCGCGCAGTGCGAAAGTGTTTGTGTGAGTGTGCATGGATTAATGTGACCATGCATGTGTTTATGAGGGGTGGGGAGCGGTAGTGCAGCAGTTAGCGCACTGCGCTACAAACCAGGCGACCCAGGTTTGATTCCCGTTCACAGTCAACACCAGTGACGATTATCTTAACCGGTCCTGGGCTTCCTCTAGGTCTACTCAGCCTCAAATGAGCACCTGGTGCTGTGTGTAAACATCGCCACTCAGGAGATAAAAGGGGCCGAGTGTGGTGCTGGTCACCCACCCTCTCATGTGCCGTGTTGGCCTTCATAGTTGCTCGCTAACAGCAATTTCCCCAAAAAGTGTGTTCAGGCTATACAGGGGATCTTTGTATATGTATATGAGGGTGTGGGGAGGGATAGTATAATGATTAGCGCACTGCTCTATGAACCCAGCTAACCGAGTTCGATTCCTGCTCACGACCAACACCAGTGACGAATATTTGAATCAGTCCTTGGCCTCACCTCGGTAAATTCAGCCTGTGTAAACATTAGACAAAGTCGGCTGGCCGGATGTGGTGTTGGCCACTCACCCCCTTGTGTGCCAATACCGGCCTTCATAGGTGCTCGCTAACAGGACTTGTTACGACAGTCTATTAAAGACTATCGAGGGGGATCTTTGTCCATGTGTTCATGTACGTGTATGTATTGGTATGTGTCTATCCGTGTGAGGAGGAGGAGGAGAGTGAGGGTGGTGCTCCACTGACCCTCGGCGACCTGCATGAAGAGGGAGAGGCGCGGGCCCTCGCGCACGGCACCGTAGAGCTGCACGAGGCGCAGTGAGTCGAGCCGGCTCCAGATGCTCAACTCGTTCTCCGAGAACTTGTCCACGCTCAGCTGCCACCACGCCGCGTGAACAAAGATAATGAATTGCACACACGCACACATGCTTTCCGCTCAGCTGTACAGACTCCACCTGTGTGGAGCTCTTGTCGACGCGAAGACCACGATCCACAACATCGTCATCGACAACAACACACTGGGAGCAGTGGTGCACGCCTGTGATCGCACGTAGGAGGCAAAGGTCGGTGGTTCACGCAGAGATTTGGGGAAACGCCCAAACCCACTGTGCTGCTGTGGCCGGGAGGTGGCAGTACAGCGTGTGAGTTTGTGAAGCAATCTGTCTAGACCACCGAGTGTTACCTCCTTGTATGCACGGTGGGTTTTCTCCGGACACTCCTTTCCTTGCACACTATGCTAAGTACTGATTAATTTCACTGGCCATACATTCCAATGCAGGACCATCTTAAACACAAGGCTCAGTGAGGCTCAGTGAGGCTTTCTTCGTATCAATCCACTGCTGGATTGACAATCCACGCTATTCACATTGTTATTTGACCATACTTCACCATGCTGGTCAGTGCGAGTTGGTGAGGGGGGGACACAAATATATAGGAGCAAAGAAGTACACTACAACAGTGGATTTTACTGAACTTCTGCTACCCCACCCACAACATAGCTCCGCTACCTAAAACACCTGTCATGGGTCGTGGTTGCCCAAACAAACACTATTCAGGCTCAACTTTGCTTGGCTTCTGAGATGTGACGAGATTGGCCGCAGTCCGGGCGATTTTGTCATTAGGGAAAATAAAGACCTTGCTAATTCATTTTAAAACTTTATTCGGGAATGAAATGCGCGCGAGCGTGTGACTTCATCGCAGGTTGTTGTCCAAGCCTCCTTCAACCCGGTCTCTATAGACCACAACAGCGAATGATGAGTGGGAGTATAAGATGACGGCGAATGCCTTTACGATCATTATTCACGTGCGCCAGCCAGCGCCACCCAGCACCACGCCACTCCGCGCCACCCCACCTGTTTGACGGCAAAGTGGAAGCTCGTGCAGAGGTCTCGACCGACGAACACATTTCCGAAGCGGCCACGTCCGAGTTGCCGGGGCGTCTTCTCCCACTGCTGCCCCTCCCGGTAGCTGCCCCCAATGGGGCTCAGCTCCTGCGCAATAACAAAACAAGAACACAATCGGTCTCCCTGCCATCGTGATATTTTTCACAAAAACGCGACACCGCCAAAATTGAGCAAACAATGTGACGAAAACAAGGCTTTCCTCAAAATAGGGATGATACCCTAGGTGTGAGTATTCAGTGCGGTTCACGCAGACATTTGATGAGGAAGTAAGAGTCATATTTACGACACAGGCAAACAACGTGGTACAAAACCCCTGTCGTGGTGAGTTGAAGTGAGATAAGAATGCAAAGCCAGCTTCTCTTAGCAACTCCCAAATGCAAATCATGTCTATTGCTTCTTTACACAAGAACATTCAATAAAATGCCACTTGGTCGTCGAAATACTCCTGAGGTTTGCAGAAAACAGAAAAATAATACAGGTTACTCTGCATTATCTGGAGGCGGATATCCAGTTGCATATAAAATGAGCTTGTGGATAAAGGAATACATGCATCCACGCTCACACCGCATTCATTATCAGCTGCTCTCTTCGCTCGTTGGAGGTCAGAGAACTTGGCGTCCACGTGACTGCAAACATGTCAGCAAGTAAACTGCCCACTTCAGGAAGCAATAAAAACAGACGACGCATTCTGTGTCTTCACCCGTTCTATGTGGGTAAACGATCAACTTGCCTTATAGTTGCATTCTTGTGGGCTAGATCGTGTAGGTACAATGTCAATTAGGGCTATACATCCAATAAAGCTAAATATATCAGGTCATTGAGTCATGGAAAAATGTGCCAAATTATTTTGTATTGATATAATCCAGTTAGGTTGAAAAGTGAGAAAAGTGTTGACACTTTCCTACGACGTTTCACTAGAGATTAAACCCAGCATCATCAGGGGTCAGCAACTACTCAGACCTCGAGTGAATGCCCTTTCTGAGCTGAAAACAGAATTAATTGGTATATTTGGCCACGTCACAACCTGATTTTTTGGCTTTTTCAGGTGAATAATGTCGTAACAGCCTGTGTGTGAAATTAAATTAGTTTCTATATCCTAATTTGTTTAGAATTGTCTGTGTATTGTTTCATTCGGGGCACCCTTTGCCCCCATTACCCCGGATAATCAAGACTTGGGCCTCTGCCCCCCGTGAACAGCTGGCCAGCTCGTTGGTGAGCCACAAACATCATCGTAACATCCTTGTGAAGGGGCAGGAATTTACTTTGTTGAGTAGGATGCCCTCACAGACCGAGTCGCTGACCGGGCCCAGGCTCTCCCAGTGAACCGTCAGCTCCCTCAGCTCACGCGACTCTCCAACACAAACCCGGGCCCTCACGGACACGGGAACGGCAGACAGACACACGGAGCGAACTGCTCGTAGGCTGCTGTGAGGGCGAACGACAGCCTTCGTATAATTGGAAGTGCGTCGCTCCAGTGGTCTGCTCGGGGCTCGATTGGTCCTACTTAGTGGCAGTGAGTCTGACTTGCGTAGTTTTAAACTGTCCGCCTTTGCAGTGCGACCATCGCTGTTCGGGATCACGCGAGATGATGGTGACGACGGTCGTGCACCCTGTGGGGCACACGCAGCCTCCGTGTTGAGTTCCGTATTTTCCGGTTGAATGACGTCGGGCAGTTGTACGCCCGAGTTGGAAAAGTCCTCGTTGATGTACATCAGCATGGCCTGGATGTTCTCTTGGTTCGCAAGGAGGCTGTCCTCAGAATTGGAGAACGTACTGCTGTTAAGTCCGAACATCAGCTGTTCCATGGGGCTTATCATCTCCACTGCCTCGCACAATGGTGGCAGAAAAATTGAGGCAATTCCCGACTGGGTTTGCGATGGTGCCGAGGACCGGGAACGCACATCGGAAGGGTGCGTGCGGCGCAGCTCTGGGTCGGTGCTGTGCTGCGCACCAGCGATTTCTGCCTCCACACGACCCGACTCTTCCTTCAAAGTGCTTTGTGCCATTGCACCTCGGATCAAACCAAATTGTAACCGTTCTCCCGCTCCTTGCGGACCTGTGGCCACGGCAGCATTACTGTTCGCCCTCTGCTCGGTATCCGTCGCGTCGTTAATCTCCGCGTCAGCGACCAAACCGAACTCTATGCTGACTCGAGGCCTGAAAGCGCCGTCAGACAGGAGCGGCGCTACCTGCTCTCGCACGAACTCCAGGTCGCGGGAAACTTCCCAGCCGGGCACCTCCGCCAGGCCGAGGGCAGCACGGCGCGCAAGGCGCTCGCTCAACCCCGCGCATGGCAGCACGGGGCATGGGGACCCGCGGGTGCAGCCCAGCGCGTGGCGCCGCATCAGCTGGCACAGCTCGTGGCATATGGTGCACTCGGTGGTCAGTCGGTGGCAGTTGTGGACGAGGTGCGAGAGAAGGCTGACGATGGTGGTGCAGGAGGTGCAGTCGCACGCGCGGCGCTCGGCGAGGTGAGAGAAGCTCTCGACGAGGAGTTCCTCCAGCCGTGCCTCCGTGACGGGACCCCCGGCCGGCACCCAGCACTACACGGCGATCAGAGATGGGGCATTATGTTTAAATAAAAGACATTTCAAACAGAGATCGCCACATTTAGTTACACCGTATTGGTTAATCAAATTAATAAATAATGATACTGCGTATTTTGATTATTGTTAAAAGGATGAAAAACTAGGTATTAAACGTTAAAAGCAAGAAAGGCGAAACCTGAATTTTACTTGGAAGGGAAACTGCTTCGGAACACCAGATGTTGGTGGTGGAATTTCCACATTTACATGACAGGAGTTAGTATATCCATAACATGAACACTGTTGACTTCCCATAACATCGGTATGACCAACTAATCCAGAATGCACCGGATTTCCTCAGATTTCCAGAACTAAGCAGAGATGAGCCTGGTTATAACTTGGATGAGAGACTTAGCTTTGCTGTGACAGCAGTGGATGTATTCGTTCTGTGAACAGCTTAGAGTGCTATCCCCTCCTGTGAATAGGTTTTCTCCAGGTATTCTGGTTGCCTCCCACATGAAGCCGAATGGCAATTAATGGAATTGGTGAAACAAGGACTCTCCTGAAGAGGCCTGAGACTAAGTGAGAGGTTTAAAAAAATCTAATTAAAGGCATTAAAAGTCCGTAACTGTAAATGAAAAACAACCAGCAGAAGAGCACTTTGTTTCTGTACACACAGAACAATGCACCTCACTATACACGCAGAGTACAGTGAGGGAAAAAAAGTATTTGATCCCCTGCTGATTTTGTACGTTTGCCCACTGACAAAGAAATGATCAGTCTATAATTTTAATGGTAGGTTTATTTGAAACAGTGAGAGACAGAATAACAACAAAAAAATCCAGAAAAACGCATGTCAAAAATGTTATAAATTGATTTGCATTTTAATGAGGGAAATAAGTATTTGACCCCTCTGCAAAACATGACTTAGTACTTGGTGGCAAAACCCTTGTTGGCAATCACAGAGGTCAGACGTTTCTTGTAGTTGGCCACCAGGTTTGCACACATCTCAGGAGGGATTTTGTCCTACTCCTCTTTACAGATCTTCTCCAAGTCATTAAGGTTTCGAGGCTGACGTTTGGCAACTCGAACTTTCAGCTCCCTCCACAGATTTTCTATGGGATTAAGGTCTGGAGACTGGCTAGGCCACTCCAGGACCTTAATGTGCTTATTCTTGAGCCACTCCTTTATTGCCTTGGCCGTGTGTTTTGGGTCATTGTCATGCTGGAACACCCATCCACGACCCATTTTCAATGCCCTGGCTGAGGGAAGGAGGTTCTCACCCAAGATTTGACGGTACATGGCCCCGGCCATCGTCCCTTTGATGCGGTGAAGTTGTCCTGTCCCCTTAGCAGAAAAACACCCCCAAAGCATAATGTTTCCACCTCCATGTTTGACGGTGGGGATGTTGTTCTTGGGGTCATAGGCAGCATTCCTCCTCCTCCAAACACGGCGAGTTGGGTTGATGCCAAAGAGCTCCATTTTGGTCTCATCTGACCACAACACTTTCACCCAGTTGTCCTCTGAATCATTCAGATGTTCATTGGCAAACTTCACACAGGCATGTATATGTGCTTTCTTGAGCAGGGGGACCTTGTGGGCACTGCAGGATTTCAGTCCTTCACGGCGTAGTGTGTTACCAATTGTTTTCTTGGTGACTATGGTCCCAGCTGCCTTGAGATCATTGACAAGATCCTCCCGTGTAGTTCTGGGCTGATTCCTCACCATTCTCATGATGATTGCAACTCCACGAGGTGAGATCTTGCATGGAGCCCCAGGGCGAGGGAGATTGACAGTTATTTTGTGTTTCTTCCATTTGCGATAATCGCACCAACTGTTGTCACCTTCTCACCAAGCTGCTTGGCAATGGTCTTGTAGCCCATTCCAGCCTTGTGTAGGTCTACAATCTTGTCCCTGACATCCTTGGAAAGCTCTTTGGTCTTGGCCATGGTGGAGAGTTTGGAAGCTGATTGATTGATTGCTTCTGTGGACAGGTGTCTTTTATACAGGTAACAAGCTGAGATTAGGAGCACCCCCTTTAAGAGTGTGCTCCTAATCTCAGCTCGTTACCTGTATAAAAGACACCTGGGAGCCAGAAATCTTTCTGATTGAGAGGGGGTCAAATACTTATTTCCCTCATTAAAATGCAAATCAATTTATAACATTTTTTGATATGCGTTTTTCTGGATTTTCTTGTTGTTATTCTGTCTCTCACTGTTCAAATAAACCTACCATTAAAATTATAGACTGATCATTTCTTTGTCAGTGGGCAAACGTACGAAATCAGCAGGTGATCAAGTAATTTTTTTCCCTCACTGTACATATCCATGACAAAAGACAATTTTCTCAGGCTGGGCAATGCTGTATGTCTGCATTTCTTACCGATGCGTTAGTAAACATCTTTGACGACCAGATAAGTTGTTCCAACACACATGAAGACACGAATGTCACGCGACTGCTTGCAGTGAATGATATTGAATTGCACACTGCAACAGCGTACGATGTGCAGACTTGTCAATGTCTCTAGGCTGTCAGCAAGAATCTGACAAGGCTAAGTTGATCTAGTCAAGGTCAGAGCATGTCGAGACACCCACTCTTTGCACGATTGTCGAACACCATCGTCAGGAGTTGAACTAAAATTATAAACCAGCATGGCTTCTAAAACACTGTGTGTGCATCAGCCATTGCACACACAGTGCAACAGTACAGTGAGATAGCACCCTAATGTGTACTTTTTCTCGAATAGACCGAATTTGCATGTTCGTTTGCATGTAAGCCCCGCGTTCCAAGATGTTGTATGCTCTTTATACTCGTATTCATTATTTCATTTGCTAGGCCCCTGTACAAAACACAGAACATTACACTTCCCCTATCTGCTTGAAACCACTGCAAAGCAACTTCCTTCTCCAACATCAACGACACTTGGAGGCCCTCCCCTCCTCGTCAACTCGTGCACATTACCCACCCCCATCAGAGGTGCTCGCTAACAGCTCTGGCCCTGTCAATCTGTAATTCGCACAGAGCTCCAGTTTTGTATTGTTACACAAACGGCACATGGTGTACAGAAAACAAATGCAGAAACAAAATTTCGCGACATTTGATTTCACTTGCCCAATGAAAGCGGCATATGCGAGTCGCAAGACTCACTTCCCAGGAGGGTCCTGCTTGGGGGGGATGTTTGGCCAATGACTCACGGAGTTTTGATTTAAAGCTTTCGTGACTGCAGTGATTCATATTCTTGGTTCTTTCGGTAAAGTCACGTTGAAGGGAAACAATAAAATAATGAAATATATATAAAACAATAAAATTCTCACGTTTCGACTGTAACACAAACAGTCATCATCAGGTGTGAAAACCTGATGATGATGACTGTGTTCCGGTCCATACCGCGTAACAGCCGTTTCAATAGGGTGCAAAACAACCCATGTTTTTTTTTGTCTATTTGTATTTATCCCTTGTGATGGGACTTTGGAGGATGAACGTTGAGATTGATAAGGGCACGGGGTGACCCAATAAGGTCTGAATTGGTCTGTAATAAGTTAAGGACACTGATCAGGGGGGTTGTTGACGGGCGTGCCTACGGGTCACTTTGACCAAATCGCCTGGAATTCCTCTGGCGCCTAAGCAGGCGTGGAGGCTGCTGGGGTTGAACGCCGTGCACGGAGAGGGGACAGTGCAGACCAATCCCCAATGTTGTAATGCACTTCTATGCTCCCGTGTCTTTACCGCACAACTGCTTCCATCCACCCTCACCGCCGCAGAACACGGCAAATAAAAAACAAAAATAAACAAAAGCTCACTAAGCGAACTTACAACGCAGAAAGCGACCAAGCCCTCCCTCGTCGTCATCGCGACAGCCACGGTCAATCCACTGCTGGACGAAGGCTAACCACGCTCGAGTCTTTATATATGACCGTGAGAGGCAGGCGGTGTAGAGAGGGGGGACCTCACCAGGCTGGGCAGCGCCTCCCAGCAGCAGCAGGAGGAGGAGCAGCAGGAGCAGGAGGAGGCTGCAGGGACGTCCGGGCTCGTTACGTCCCAGGCGGGAGCCGCGCGGCTCGCCTGCATCATCCCCGCGACTCGAGCTCGAAACTCGTGGGTGGTGGTTGGGGGTGGTGGTGGTGGTTGGGGGTGGTGGTGGTTGGTGGTGGTTGTTGTGGGTGGTGGTGGTTGGGTGTGGTGGTTGTGGAGGGGTCCTCAGGGACGCAGACCGTGGCCGTGGAGCGCTCCTAGGGGACTCGGGAGCCGGGATTCCCCGCCGTTAGCACATCGCCTCCAACATCTCCACCATCCTTCCCACCACTCCCTCGGGCCGCGCGGCTCACGTGTTGAACAAACTCCCCATCGTCATCAGCTGTCGTTTGTTATTGTTGTTGTTTGTTAGTTAGTTTTTGGCCGTTGACGATGGCCCCTCGGCCGACGTCGTCGATGCCGCGAGCGACAACACCGCCGCTTCGCGTTGACGCGGTTGAGCCCGATGGACGGGCGGGCCGCTTCAGTTCATCTGTCTGACGACGTTCTTCGTGTTGCCGCTGACGATGATTTCAATGTCGATTCCTCCTCCTTTAGCACCCGAACGAGAGACGCCTTCAAATCCCCACAGCCGCCGCCGCCGCCACCATCATCCTCCCCCCACCCCGGCCCCTGAAGTTAGTCGCGCGGTTGGATCGCGAGACGAAGCTCGCGAAGAAGGACTTGCGATGTGGAACGTCAGCTCGTCCACCATCACCCCCTAACCCTGAACACCCCCACACACAAACACACTCACAAACACACCCGCCCGCTGCTGGGCTCCTCGTTTGCATCCACGGGTTCGCCCTCCTCGTCACGGCCACACGGGGCCGATTTCCCGTCACTTGCGTCAGCGTCAGCGGCGTCGGCGTCTCGAGATCTGTGCCGCAGCCGCTAGGGGGCACTCGATGACCCCTTGAGGCTCAGAGGCTCAAAATCTAAAGGCGAGCCCAAGCAGTTCCCGACAATCTTCACTTTAAAGCCTTTCGTGACTGCAGCAGGAATCCCATACTCTTTGGTTCTTTCGGTAAAGTCACGTAGGTAGAAAAATAATCAATGACGACGTTTCGATTGCAACACAAGCGATCGTCATCAGGTGGGACAACCACAGTTTTTTTTTCTGTAAATGTGTCGTTTTTTTCTGTGGTTGTCCCACCTGATGACGATTGCTTGTGTTGCAATCGAAACGTCGTGAAATATTATTTTTCTACCTACGTGACTTTACCGAAAGAACCGACGAGTATAGTTCTGGACAATTCAGACAAGATTTAACACGTAGGCTTTCGCGACCAATATCCATAATAGAGGGGTTTTTTTTGTTAGATCGTGTAAATAATATATAAATGTTTCGTTGAAACCCGCCACCACCCGACACAGCCAACTAGTAAGGGTTGTCACGTAAATAGAACGTGGCCAATTTGTCACTAGTACAGCACACCGGTGGAGTGTAGTGTATAGTGTAGTGTATAGTAGTGTAATGTATAGTGTAGTGTATAGTGTAGTATACTAGTACAGCACAACGGTGTGTTGGAGAGCCAAGCTACAACATTTACAATCTGAGTACGTCGTTTCGCCAGTAATTACAACTAGCTTCATCGGGCGCATGTTCTGTTTACGTGACAACCCTTACAAGTTGGCTGTGTCGGGTGGTGACGGGTTTTAACGACACATTTATATATTTCCGCGATCTAACCCAAAAACCTCTTATGAATTTAGACAAGAGTCAACACAACAACAACAACAACAAAAAACCCCAACACCCACGCGCGTCTATGAACAATGCCGTTTTTGGCAAAACATTTTTTTTTCCTGAATTCGATCCCCGACTCTGGCGACTTTCTGTGTGGAGTTGTGTATGTTCTCCCCCCGGTTCTACTTGGGGTTTTTTTTCCAGGTTCTCCGGTTTCCTCCCAATAGCAAAACATTCGCATTGCATACACAGTACAGGATATGTTGAATGTAACCGGTACTGGCTAAACATCCCAATGTTGAAACATTACCTGCAAATTACTCAATTGGCATGACAAAAATATCGCCCAATAGTGCAAAAAACTTGACAGAACCCTCCTGAACAAGAGTCTTGAGGCTTTCCCGGCTAAACAAACAAACGTTGTGCGTTAAGTTAATCGCCATCAGCAGTCCTACGATGTCCGTGTACACAAAGGCTGACACATTGCACGCTGACCGAGTGCTTTTGCCACGTTTCTGCGTGTGCTGTTTGGAACACATGCGTTTACCAGCACAATTATTCTGTGATGATTGTGGTGAGTTTACCAGTCGTTTACATTTTTGAGTTAAAATTTAACGAATAACGATAAACACACATCATCATAACAGAATAATAGTACGGGCCGGAAAATCATTGGTTTCAAACAACACACGCGTGTGCGCATTATGGCACAGCCTTTGTGTGTGTATTTATGAGCATCATGGGACAGCTGATGGTGTTTGCATAACGCACACATACCGAGTGTGGAGTTTGCCATCAAGGGATCCCAACGTGTGGCTTTCTGTATTGCAGCCAGTAATGCTTTGGCATTGCAATGTCATTTTTTTCTGGACTAGTTGAATAACGCCCATAGCAACTGGCACCATTTGATGTTTTAAGCGATGATGATGGGTGGCTCTTGACCAAAACTGCCTCCAGGCAATAACTAGCACAGAGACATGTGCCTCGTTCAAAAAGAGAGAATGAATCTTGACTTAAAGCTTTCGTGACTGCAGGAATTCATATTCTTGGGTCTTTCGGTACAGCAACGTAGATAGAACAAATAATAAAATAATAAAAATACCAATATCACGACGTTTCGATCGCAACACAAGCAATCAACATCAGGTGATCAAAACGTCGTGATATTATTTTTATTTTTAATTATCTGTATTATTTGTTCTATCTACGTGGATTTACCGAAAGACCCAAAGAATTTAAAAAGAGAATGGTTTAGCATTTTCAATTTAGCTAGGATAGCAGGCATTAATAATATGTTTATAATAGTACATGATAAGAAAAGTGGGCTTAGGCATGGTCGACACTTGCACATCACACCAATATCACGGGATGTATCTTTCAAGTCACCTCCATCATCGACCACCTGTGATTTTTCCAGCCTGTACTATTATTGTTATGATGATGGGTGCTTCTCGTTATTTGTAAAATTTGAACTCAAATATGTAAACGACAAGTCAACGCACCCCAATCATCACACGATAGCCACCTGCACCTTCGTTCATTACACCATCAACACCGTAGCCCTCTGCCAGTAACCCCCGTGCATCGCTGTGCTGAAACTCAATACACGCGAGACGGTAAAAACGAGACTAAAATTGTTTGAAACCGATTCGCCAGAGGTGCGAATCGTTACAGGACAGTATGCGTAATGCACCTCCAACATATGAAGCCAAAGTGGTCACCTTTGGCGCTGCAATGTCAGAGTGTGGCCACGTGGGGCCGCGCGAACACCGTTCAACTCAGGATTCTGACCTCCAGCGTTGCTCCACCAGGACTGTGGCCTTATAGGTGGAACGTTCAGCAGCGGACGTTTCTTCCAGCGTTTTAGAACAAATGTCTCGCGTTGATCAAAGACCGGGAGACACTCTCATCACCTAGAAGGCTGGCTATGAATTTTTATACGTGCGTAATGTTTTAGATTTTAAACGTGTTGCACCACCCTGAATTGTATCCCACACTCCCCGCGATTACACGTCGCAAATCTGGCAGTCTCATAGATGTCAGCAGCTAATTAAGGATAGCCCGCAGTGCGACTGCAATTCACCGATCGCAAAAATGTCCCACACACACCGTTGCGCCGCTTTGATCATTCCATCCGCAAACAATTCGGATATTCACCAGGCTACTCCTTAACAGCGTCCAACGGCTCACTCACAAATCTCGACATGAACCCCACCATACGGAGGAAGGAGAACAACACATGGGCAGCTTACGTCAGAAGGAAAACATCAGTGACAGTGCCGAGACGTATTGAGCTATTTACAAGCAAGGCAAATATTCGAGTCACATCTAAATTGCAGTGTGTCATAACTACATGAGACGGAGAGAGAGGGGCCGGCGAGCCGGTAAACATTCCCACACATTACTTTCTATATATAAAACCTAATAAGATGTTTGTGATGGAAAATGTTTTTGCACGACTTGATTGTGCGTCTTAGCCCGCGGGCACTCTCCAATGCGTGGCACTGTTGGCTCTTATTCTCGGTAAAACTGCGAACCGCGATCCACGTGAAGTTATACATCTGTGTTATGCATCCGCGTAGGTCACAGCGTGTACACGCTCGCTTGCATCTCTCTTCATCAAAGGCATCGTTATCTTTGCCAAGATTTGTGCGGTGCACGTCTTTAGTTAAAATGTTTTAATCATTTCTCATGTGTATATATATTTATTTTCTTAAGGGAGCATTACACTCTATGTACACTTATTGTATGGTGGGTTGTCGTAGTGTTTGTATATAACGATAACAATTTATAATTGCATTATTAATTAACATTCAAGTTGTCACGCGGCATGATCATGAGTGATGGTGGTGGTTTGGGGAGACCTGAATTCAGCCGTGGATTGACCATGGCTGATGATGCTGAATGAGTCTATTTAATTTGTAAACAAAATATGCATCATATATGTATGTTGAGCTTCTTTCGCACCGTACGTAGCCAACCGTGCTAATCTATTATATATGTAAGCATACATTCTATTGTATATGGGATATACAGCGTCTGGTGGGAAATTGCTTTTGAAGAGCACCTATTAAGGCCAACACATAGCGCGAGGAGGCATGGTTTATAGCCGCAGCCGTCATTATTTCTCCACTGCTGAAGTTGGCTGCACTACTATGGTCTCACTGTAGGCGACGCCAGGCCAGACGAGGCCCTCCCTTTCTCTCTGTGTTCCTTTATCACGAGAAAAAAATGTTTTCGTTAAGTTGACGAAAACATTTTTTTAAGATCATTAACTGAACTCAATATTATCTAACTGAAAGTCTCGCTATATTTGACGATTTTTTCAAGAAATATCTTGTATTGGATAAAAGTAAAAGCCCTTTTATCTTGAATACATAACCAAACAAAATGAATGTACCCTGAGACAAAATGTCGAGTCCATATATTTTTCTAATAATAAATAGCAGTCACTCGAATACATAAATATGGCAACATGCATTTCTCTCTCTCTCTCTCTGTCATGTTTTGCTTTCTAGAAACATATACTACAAAAGAAAACAAACGCTGACGGAAACTACAAGTGGTGTTTGTCTTTAGTGGGATCAACTCGACACTGTGGTTTTTGCCGAAGAGCCCGTAATTTTGGGTTTGATAATTCTGGGGGATTTTGATGAAGGGCTGGCCATGTAATGGATCACAAAAAGCACTATTAGTGAGCTTGTAAAAGTGTGTGGTCTATGACATCTTCATCTTTTTGTGCAATGACTGATTACCTTTCTTAAACATAACACGAAGATCTATAGAGGTATATTACAGCAGATGACATCAAATGTCACGGAATACTCTCAGAAGGATTTCTACGCAAACTGTCACTCTAGCACAGCCCCTCTCATGATTAATTGTAGTGCAAATACAAACGTCTGTGCCACTTTTCAGCACTGCCACCACATGAAAGCCATACCTCATTACGCTACATGTGTCATGCACTAGCAGAGGAACACATTTAAATAAACACGCAGGCTAGGACATCCAGTCACGACATGTGGGTATATAAAGTATTGTGAAGCATGGGATTATTATCCATACTTCACCACTCAGTGCAGGTTGGTGAACGCGGGGCGCACAGAAGCGCAGTACAACAACGAATTTCCCCGCAGTGCCCTTTCCTGCCCACCACGTAGGCCCGGAGCAAACTATGACAACCTGACGTGCATGGGCGTACACCCGTCCTACCACTATTGCAGACTCAATCAAACCTGCTGAGTTTCAGAGATCTGACGAGATCTGGTGTGTTTTGGGCGATTTGGTCATAGACAGATGAGAGTTTTGAGTGCGCGTTATTTGCTGTGTTTCTGTAATGGGGGGATCGGTGTTTGTAAAAGGAGACCTGGGAAGGTCAGACCATATATAATTTGGCTGGGCTGGACAATGCATCAATATTTACATATGAATGGAGAAACTTACTCCACTCTTGCTGCCTTCTCTGTAGGAGGGAATTCTTCACAAAATTTGTATTGCATCTGTTGAAAATACACTGCGGCTGGCTAAGAGTAGGTGGCACATAGTGCATCAATGGGGGCTTTTGTCTTATAGCTCCACGTGTCTCCTACGACGATATCAACCACTATTGGCAATGCTATTGCTCTCATACATCATCATGAGCCATGGACAATCCACTGCTGGATGAAGGGCTCCCCAAGCCGCTACCATCTCATGATTTTGCAATGAATCAATCCATATAGCACATTCTCACGAGCTGATTTCATCGCTCCATCTCCGCAGGGGACTTTGTTCTCGGGTGTGTTTCCTCCTTTGACTGCCAGTCCGTCGTCAGTCTCGACCAGCGACCATCATCTCTTGCAGCGACGTATCCCGTCCAACCTAATTTTCTTCAGTCAATATGATGTCTCTGAATGGCGTATGCTCTTTACTTACAAGTTTTTTCTCTGTCAATGTAAATGACACATGTGTTTTTACGTATGTATAACATTTGTATATTTATACAGACGATGAAATAAAGTCAAAGAGTTTCCGTATTTAAAAAAAAACATAGTCTGCCATTGTTCATCTCCAATGGTGGCCCAATGATTACGTGGTGGAAATGACACATTTCTCTGACGGAGCGCAGTCTACCCGTAAGAATGCCACTGTGGACTTTCCGCAATTTTAACTGCTCCTACAGTGTCATGTCTACATACACATACATAGCCCTACAGTGTCATGTCTACATACACGTACATAGTCCTACAGTGTCATGTCTACATACACGTACATAGTCCTACAGTGGCATGTCTACATACACGTACATAGTCCTACAGTGTCATGTCTACATACACATACATAGTCCTACAGTGTCATGTCTACATACACGTACATAGCCCTACAGTGTCATGTCTACATACACATACATAGTCCTACAGTGTCATGTCTACATACACGTACATAGTCCTACAGTGTCATGTCTACATACACATACATAGTCCTACAGTGTCATGTCTACATACACGTACATAGTCCTACAGTGGCATGTCTACATACACGTACATAGCCCTACAGTGTCATGTCTACATACACGTACATAGTCCTACAGTGGCATGTCTACATACACGTACATAGTCCTACAGTGTCATTAACTTATATTTATCCGTCAATGTTTGTGTTAACGGTCATGCTTCCCCGTGTTAGGTAAAGACTCGGCTCCATCACCGAGGGCAGAACCGACATGTTGACGACCTCCGTGCCATTCGTGTCGCCCGCCCCTTTTGGGAAATCCACTTCTGGGTCCTTGGGAGGGGGGGTAGGGCGGGAGAGGGGGGCTTTGTCGAAACGTCACTGTGCTGGTAAGGACAAGACAATATCTATTGATTGAATGAGTTCATAAAAAAATGTTCTAAGTAAATGTTAATATTTAAGCTAATTAAAACAACAATGATATCGACGTTACGTCCAACATACCTTCATCAGGAATTATGGACGCTTATAACGAGATAGCCGAATATACATGGGTTGTAACAACAGCAATCGGGTGGGGTTGAGTTGATCCTGTTGATAACAGCGCCGCCTGTTCGCAAAAGGGTGGTGGTGGGTGTTGCCAGATTGGCTGGAAATGATATCCGTCTCGCAGCTGAAGACGTAGCGAGGACAGGTGAGTCTTACAGAGGTTTCGATAAGAAGGAGCCTTAGCAGGGGCGCATGGGTGCGGCCACAGTGGGGGCAAAGTGAGGCTGTAGGGGGTTTTAATTGCAAATTGGCACCGAGGGGGAGGGCAGCCTGGCAAGGTGGTAGACACGAGTGTGTATTGTACGTGGGCAATTGCCAGAGGCACCCCTCCCGCTCGCCACCCCCACCAACCCATCAACCTCAGCTTGCATGTGGACCCTTTCATCGCTCGTAAATAAATATATAATGCGCCGTCTCTTGTCAATTCACTACTGGATGAAGGTCTCTCCCACACCGTGTTGGTCATGGATTTACACCTCCGATTAGCACGGTGAGCGACGTACGGTGCAAAATAAGTGCAACATACGTACATACACGGACACTTGCTTCACCACACTTCACCACGTTGCTCAACGCGCGTTGGTAGGACCTGTTGAGATGTCATTAACCATTGAAGTGTAAGCTGCGACCAGGGAATCAAATTCAGGTGGCCGAGTTCATAGCGCAGTGTGTTCACCATTGCGCCACCGCTCTATTTATATGCCAAATAGGGCATAAACAGCTCCAGTTTCATCATCGTGACCAACGACAATAAACCTGTTTTTTTTGCGTAACTATATGGAAGAAAAACAGTTGATTTATATATATAAAAAAATGATTTTTTAAGTTTATATAAATAAATTGAGTACTCCGTTACGGCAGTGGACGGAAAGAAGGGACTTGGAAGCGAAAGGCAGAATTGGCATCAATAGGCAGCGTCGTAGCCAAATGCATCAGAGGACATTGAGATGAGAACTCCACGTCTGGCGTGTGCGGTAACGTGGCCCGAGACTGGCCCTCCGCTGACTCAAACAAAAAAAAACACGTCAGCCATAGACGGACTCTTTGGTTCTTTCGGTAAAGTCACGTAGAAAGAAAAAAAATCAATTAAATAATAGCATACGACTTTCGATTGCAACACAAGCAATCATCATCAGGTACAAATGAAAGAGAAAACAAACCTAGTAAACTTAGAAATATAATGCATTACAACACAGAGAGTCGGCTAACATAACAGTCAACACCCGACCTGGTTGATTACGTTCTTACAAATATTTATACATTTGAGAGAGAGATAAAACACAGACACGGAGACACATAGACAGACATAAGCAGAGTGGGATAACACAGATACACAAATGCCCCCCCCCCATATAGCCTTAACAGACTATAGGGGCAAGTGCTGTTGGCGAGCACCTATGAAGGCCGTACACAGTTTCAGTTTTATTCTTCAGTTTATTTATTTTGGTATAGCCCTGTGAGCCATTCGGCTCTTGAATCGGGTGCAACCACAACAAACAAAAACACGAACAAGAAAACATCTTAAAGTGACTATGTGACTGTGCAAACAGAAAATCCATGAAAAAAACAGCTAAATATTCATGAAAAAGCACCGTACACCAACACTGTGTGCAAAAAAATCCCAGTGGGATGCAAGTCAAACAAGAACAACCGCAAGAAAACTTAGATTAAGGCCATCAGTCTAACTCCGTACTACAACAAAACAAACATGTCCAAACCAAAAAACTTTTCGAAATCACCAAAAAATAAAGCCATAATTGCAACGTAACAGCGATCACAGGGACTGTGACCGAATTTCTACAATAAACTACATAAATAACATGTAACACCAAATCCTAGAGCCATAGCTGGCTGCATGAGTTACTCCACAACAACAGAAGCATCAGTCGGAGTATCAAATTTTTCAATGCACCTTTAAGATCAGCACGCTAAATCAAAATACAGATAATACTTTGCAGCGTCATCCGGAGCGAAACATTTCATTTTATTTTACAGCAGTGGCAGCTAGGGGTGTACAACTCCTCTAGAGCACACAGAAGCACAGAGAGAGACACACATAGGCACACAGAGAAACTCTGATTCTGAATCCTTTTCATTCTTAACCGCCTCCCCCCTCCTCCTCCAAGACGACTCGCGAGACCCTCTGTTTATTTACACAAGAAGTATCCAAACACCGACGCGCATCATTACGCATACATTGAACACAGAAGCGGCGTGCTTAAGTACAGAATTGCTTGATTACGCGGGGCAAATAAATAAATAAACATACCCCCGGTGTGTATGTCCGTATCAAAATAACAGATTTTTTTTTTTAGTTTGCAGGCTTATTGCTGACCGACATTCGTCGGATCAGCAGCGCTTGTTTTTAAGCCAGCAAGCGCAAAAACTCTGAGCCGCAGTTTCGACACTATGGGTCCCCACAAGTACATTACTAAATAGACACTATTGCTTTATAATAGGCCAACAGAGTAAAACAGGTTTTTTATTCCTTATGATCATACTTGTGGAGACACGGAACGGGAGTATATTTATACATTGCACTGCCCAAAATTCCCTGGTGTCAGCGCGTAATGAGTGTTTCATGAATTACAGGAGAGAGATACGTCGCGCAAATTATAAAGGAGAAAATTATATTTAAAAAAAATCCATGCATGTGCACACGCGTAGAGCAGGGGTGTGAACCTCATGTGCTGCGTGGGGAAATGCGTGGAGGTGGAATTTACAATGACGACTAAAAAATCCAGAATTATCGGGCATCTCAACGGGAAACGCGCAGCGTGGAGCGCGCGTGGGAGGGCGTGGGAGGGCGGGGGCTAATGATTCGTCTGAAGGGGGCCAACTTATGACTTTGAACCCAAGTGCCACCGACTCAAACGGGTGCAGGTCGCTGTTCTACCGCGCCTTGTATTTGTCTTCACCCAATGCCGCGGTGACCGGAGCGAGCGGTGATTTCCTTGCCACCGTCTGCAGGACCACGCGTGTCGTTGGTGGGTGGCAGCAGGACAGCCAACGATCTTAAGGAGCATCACCATCGACATAATCGCTCATGAATTAGAATCTACTGCGGGACGAAGGCTTCCCCCAGCCGTCGCCATCCCTCACGGCTCACAAGGCTCACTTATGCCACAGGGGGGGAGGGCGGGGCTTTAAAGTGGGAGGGCGCAGGCTGCGGCATGGATACCGCGCAGGAGAATGTTCTAAAGGTGTGCGTCGAACGTCAGCGCCACGTTGCGGCGTCAAAACACACGGATGCACAACACTCCAGCATTAGACATTTGTACGTGCCATGAGTGGGGCGAGTAGTTGGGAGCGGGCGAGTAGCTGAGGGCGGGCGGAGGAGGAGGAGGGCGAGGACATGGGAAGAAGTGGTCTTGATTGGGGGGCCGCAGTACCAGACAGGTTGAGAACCACTGCTGTACGCAATCGGCTGCATCCCTTAATCTATGCATTGAATATTAAAGACATTTTGTCGCGTATATTAATATATATATTAATACTGATAGTTCATTTGCATCAGGATGCAGTGCGTACAAATTATATCAGTTTCATATTAATATATACATATGTATGCATTTTCTCTTTAGGGGCCGTCCATAAATGACGTCACGCGATTTTGGACGATTTTTGACCCCCCCCTCGTCACACGGCGTCACAAAAAGTCAGACCCCCCTCAAATATGACGTCACAAAGCTCTTCCCCCCCCCAAAACTAATAAAACATGCTTCAAATCGCTTTAAACTATTGCCATTGTAGTGCGTATATTTAATGTGCCGCTGCACTCTGATGTTGTCGGAGAAAACATTTATTAAAAGTCTATTTAATGAAGTAGAACGTGTTGTCTATATTTAGTAAAAGTTGCGCATTTTGATGTGACGTCACATTTCTCAACCCCCCCCCCCTCGTCACACATCGTCACAAATGTCTGACCCCCCCCCCCCTCCTAGGTGCGTGACGTCATTTATGGACGGCCCCTTACGGCAAAAGAGATTGGTGCCAGAAAGATGCGCACTACATGAGCATATTAGCACATAGGAAAGTGGAAACAATGACGAAATGTGCAGTGCACACCTACGGGCTATCTGCCCATGGATCGTGATGATGATGATGATGAAGAAGATTTTCTCACGAATAGTTTTACGTATGTAAGTTATTTGGTGATGCTGCTATTTCGGCAGTGGTGCACAAGCACAATAAAAAAAAACAACTTCAACCCATTCGTCAATAACACTGAAGTTAAAAGGGGAAAAAAATATGTAGCGCATACGGTACAGAAAAGCGACGACGTATTTGCGAAACGACGTAAAAGTGGGAGACGTAACTCGTGGTGTCCCTGTATTATATATATGTGTCCTTCATAAGCATGTGAGAAAGCACCGAGACACGAATCATGTCCTGCGAGGGAAACCCGGTGTGAGGACACACGGAGGTGTGGAGGGAATGGTGGGGGGGGTACGCGCACCAAAGTTCACGCGAGTCCCTCCCTCGCATTCCCCGAAGCTTTGGGAATTCGCGGAATCAAAGCGGCGGCAGCTCCCGTCTCTCCCTCTCTCTCTCTCTGCTGGACGCGTTCACTGCGCGGTCACCAGCGGTGGCGCCTCGAGGCTCCCGGGGGTGAGAAATGCCGCCGCCTTCCTGCAAGTGCCGGGGGGATATCTTCACAGTCTCGTGCCTTTTTATCTTTTGTCCGCAGAGGACTCGAGCCTCGTGTGTGCGTGTGAAGAGGCGAGAGAAAGGAATAGGCGGTCCCGCGAGTCCCGCTCGATTCGCACGTGTGTGGCTCGCGCGCTCCTTTGTAGAGGCGCGGTTCTCACTTGGTGCCACCAAACGTGCACCTCATCCCACAGGCATTCATCATACAAGCTGACAAGCCAGCCCACTAAGGGAGCTGCATTCATTTAAGGATTTGTCAACCTATGAAAAGCCAGAAGCAGGATCAGACACGGCCAGGAATCGAATCAGGTTGAAAGCGCATGGCGTTAACCAAATACGCTACCACTCCAACCACATGCACACACATATATACACACACACCAATATTCACTGCTGAGAGAATGTCCATGTTATTTTGCTGATGTTCTCACACCGCACCACGTACTCATTTATGGACGAGTCGACCTAGGTGAGGCCCAGGACTGGTTCAGATATTCGCCACTGATGTTAGTGGCGAATCAAACGCAGATCGCTAGGGTCATATCGCATACACAAAGACAAAGACCCCCCCCCCCCGTATAGCCTTTTGCTCGCTGTTAGCGCTGTTAGCGAGCAAAAGGCTGTTAGCGAGCACCTATTAAGGCCGACGCGACACAAGGGGATGGGTGGCCAACACCATGCCCGGTCGCCTTTGTCTCCCCAGTGCTGGTGTTTTATACACCTCATCGGCTACTCATTAAACGCCGAGTTGACCTAGGGGGAGGCCCAGGACCGGTTAAAATTCTCTCGGAAACACAGACGCACCCAAGTACGCAATCACCCACACATTCGTACAAATACAAAGATCCCCCGTATAGCCTTAACAGACTGTAGGGGCAAGTGCTGTTAGCGAGCACCTATAAAGGCCGGCACGGCACACGAGGGGTTGCGTGGCCAACACTACGCCCGGCCGCCTTTGTCTCCCTAGCGGCGATGTTTACACATCGCACCAGGTACTCATTTGAGGCTGAGTCAACCTAGGTGAGGCCCAGGACCGGGACCGGTTCAGATAATCGTCACCGGTGTTGACCGTGAGCGGGAATCGAACCCGGAACGCCAGGTTCGTAGTGCAGCGCGCTAACCGCTACACTACCGCTCCCCACATGCGTACACTCACGCACGCACACACACACACACAATACATGTGTGGGCGTGCGTGAGTACGTGCTTGGCGCACGGATGCAGACGTAGACCCAGAGGCAACCGTGTCCGGATCGACGCGGAGCCATTTCCCACAGCTGCAGGAGGGGCCCCATTGTGAGGCGCGGCGTGAGAACCCGGCTGAGTTCACGCTCTCGGCGTGAATCACGCGCATCCACACATTACAATTCACGTGTCCCGGAGCGCACCTGTCTGCGGCGTGGCGCTAAAAGGGCCTGCAGCCACGACCGGCGGCTGCCGGATTTAGAGCGTAGCGAGCGATGGGTGCGAGTCGTCGTAGCATGCAGCGCTCATGCGCACCTTCTTCTGATTGAGGCCCGGGGGGTGGCCGTGTGGTCGGAGCGCTCGACTAGCAAGTGTAAGGTCAAGAGGGGAAATATTTGTCGGTGGTCAATTCAGCCCATCACCTCCTCCCTCTCTGGGGGTTCATAAAATGAGTAGCACAATACAAGTATTATTATTATTGCTGGGAAGTCATCACCGAGTCTCAAGATTCATTTTCAGGAGGGTCGTGCTACTTTGGGAATAATTACGTAGACGAAATGTACGAATCACCCCCCCCGCCCTCAACTTCTCCTTCTGAATTCGTATGGTCAGGTCAAAAACACGTTGCTACAAAATGCGCGTTACACCAGTGGCGGGTGTTTGTTCAGCTCGCCAATTTGACGAACACGTGCGACCATATACGCGTGCCCCTGCGTGTGTTTGCCTAAGTTCACTGAATCAACACCGATATAGAAATTGAAGTGGTTTCAGGGGTAGGGGGTGGGTGCACAATGGCAAAATGAGAACAATTAAGCGATGGGCGTCACAGCCTTTAGCTCATACACCGAGGGTGGGTGAGAGCAGAATGCACGCAAGACAAAAGCAGATCGTATCGTCGCTCATTCTGTTTAGAGATTACCTCTTATTTAAATATTGTCTAACATTGGCTGTCTCGTGCCCCCGACGCCCTAAGTTTTTTTGCACGCCCACCCCCGCCACTTTAAGCAAGGTCATGCTATAGGGTTGCAGACATGTCACGTCTGATGATGCAGGAGCCGCTGGGCGGGCGCACGGGTGGGAGAGGCGAGGCGGCCCTGGGGCGAGGTGGTCTGGCCGGGCAAAAAAGGGGTGTCCAGCCTGAGACCTCGACGCAATGTGGTAAGGAATGCAGAAAGGCCACACGGCGAGACTGGCAGACACGACACCGTGAGGGAGATACCGATGCTGAAATGGCCAAACAGATTTGTGTGAATCGACATCCATTCGGTCTGTGTATCTCGACATAACAATAATACATTCTGGTGTATCGTCCTATTGACTTTCTATGAAATTATGTTAAGGTTTCACGCAGGGCCGGATTAAAATTTTGTAGGTCCCTGGGCCACAGGTACTGTGAGGTCCCCAGTAATATTTTCAAAAGGAAAACAAAGTTAAAGAAAAATTAAATAACATTTTATAAAGGCTAACAACAAATAAAATTCAGCATTCACAAATGAAATAACTTTTCACTTAATCTCTGAAGGCCCTCCAGCTGGCGAAGGCCCTTGGGCTGCGGCCCCTAAAGCCCCCCCGTGCCTTAATCCGGCCCTGGTTCCACATAACACATGCCTTGCGTCTAATAAACGTTGCTATGTAAAAAAAAAATCATAATTTCCCATGCGATGAACGCAAGACGAGGAGGGCTTATTTGGGTTTCACACGGCGTCTTTACGGGGCAGCTTTCCCAGAGAAAGCACCACCATCACCACCACCACCACCAACCACCACCAAAATGAGCCATGATCACTCCAATGACACATGAATGCTTCCCTAAGTTATCGCCATCCCTTGTACAGAGTGTTTGTCACTCAGTAAACTATGTTATAATTACATTATACAAATCATTTTGTGATGCTGCCTTGGTAGTGGTGCACGAGCACAAATAACACAGTCGCTATTAAAATATAGAACGGGTAACGTTTCGGACAGTGACCTTCTTCAAAGCACATAGCGCATGTGCTATGAAGAACGGATGATTCCCGAAACGTCGATTGTTATATATTTTTGTTCCTTTTAAGGCCACAGACAGTGTTATTGTTAAACGTGTTGATCTTTATTCTTCAAAATATGCACGTTGACTGTGTTCCACGTTAATCTTTACGAGCCATCATAAACATCCACGATAAACAGACAACTTATTATCCCGTGCCTCTGAATATCCTTCAGTTCATGGTGCGCGCGTTCTGAATGAATTCGGAACGGAAGGCGATGCATCTAATAGTTTAACAGTCATGCATCGCTTTACCGCAGGCGAGATGTAACGGCTACACCAACACGTTGTCTCAGCGTCAAATACAAACGTATAACCACATCCTTCCACCGAGACGAGATGATGGGTCTGGCCGCCTGTAGCTAGGCCTGCCTTGCTGATGAGTGCTTATGAGAGCGAAACGCCCCCGCGTCTGCCGCTCTGCGGACTGCCCGATAAGAGTGTAACCATTCATTGCCCACAGCGATTCCAGAAATCGTCGCGATTTAAGGTCGCCACCTCACGGTCCACGTGGATAACAATTGGCCCTTTACGTGTATTGCCGCAATGCAAGTTGTTGAGACTCGCCAGCAATTTTGTTTAACGTAACTCATCTGCCCCCCACAGCCTCCTGGGAGCGCACCATTTCAGCAGCAATGATCCAAAACAATCTAACTTCGGACCGGTTTTTACGCGGAGAGAATGCAAATTACGCTGCAGAGACATATTGCCTGCTGATCTATTGTGTTGTTTATATTCTCGACAACGACGCAAATGACTATGCTGTGTGTGAAATATAAATAATTTTACAAGTGAGGCGTAGTTAAGCATCAGTGTGACATTTCACCATCGTCACGATATCGCACAGCACCCATTCAAGGGAGTGCTGGACACCGCGGTGCGCTGCTAAGTAGACGAGACGGCTCAATCTCCATTCCTCAAACTGATGACGACCATCAATCGCCTCTGCCGTGCTTGAAACCTCTCTCCCTTGTGGAGTACATTATTCTGTGACACTGCACCGCGTTGGCAAGTCGTGCACAAGCAACACACATTGCAAAAAGACTCAACAGATTTGTCAATAACGCTGCCGTAAAAGGAAACGTATATAATGTGCGAAGTTTCCGGTAATGGGCCTTCTTCATAGCAGATAAACAGCGAGGCCAGAGGTCACCCTATCCCTGTGGCCTCTCCTATGTATGTTGTTAGTTTCTTGTTAAGTGAAAGTGCCTATGTGTGGGCGTTTGTGCCTCCAATTGGCGACGTGAGTTTTCATGCTCTGCATTCACGACTCTCAATATTTTGTTTAAAGGAAAGCTCTGCTTGAGGTGTTTGGCTACTTCCTCACTGACCTGTACACAGTCAATGCCCACAACATGCTTATATACAATCCCCTACATCCGCCAACAACCGCGATTCAATATCAAAACGTAAATTAATTTGAATCCCATTGCATTCATCGCAAAGTTCTCAGTGGGCTTCACCAGGTGGCAGCAGAGGGAAAGATGGGGAGAGAGAAAGAGCGAGAGACGGTTCTCACGTGCACTGCGACATGCACGCCATCGCAGTAGCCTGGTGCTGACGAATATATCACTGGTGGTGTTGGCCACCCACGCCCTCGTGTGCCGTGCCGGCCTTCATAGGTCCTTGCTAACAGCACTTGCCCCAACGGTCTGTTAAGACTATAGGGGGGATCTTTGTCTTTGTATGTATGTGGACTTGGTGATTAACACACTGCACTTGAAACTTGGTCACGACTGACATCAGATGCGGTTGCGAATTGTTAAATACCTCGCCTGGTACACATGAGGTTCGTGGGTTCGATCCCAACCCAACCGCCTGCATATTTGGAGTTTGCACGTCTGTATTTCAAGAAACAAAAATAAACTGGAAAGAAAACCTGGAGATTCTAAGAGAACAATAGTTATCCCATGTTCTCATGGCCCCACAGCGTAAAGTGCAACCTCCAACTACAAAGTCCGTCAGCGTAAAGTGCAACCTCCAACTACAAAGTCCGTCGACCTTTCTACTCCCCTGCCTGCGCTGTAGAAGGATACTTGCCCGAAACGTTAATCGTCCTACATGCACAATGCATAAACCGTGTGGTTTACGACGAATGTGGTGCGTTACATTTTCAAGAAGTTAGTACGTCTGAGCATGTCTTATCGCGCACTCTTATGAGTCCATGTAAGCTCTTTGGAACAACGCTGTGTTAAGTCTATTGCAAAACTGGCTCAGGGACGGATGCCGGACATGATCTGGTAACTCGTTGAATGTCTTCGGGCTGTAGACCCCTAAACTGCGCTGGCCGTATCGCACAAGGTTCACAAGGACCACAATGCACTGGGTTTTTTTTTTTGAACTACATATGCACAGAGGCTGTCACAATGCCGTTGTTTAAAACATAACAACACAAGACAACTGCACCCAAACTGCAGAGGGTGCAACAGGGAGGGAGGGGGGGTGGAGAGGCGGTGTCTGTCGTGAGCTCCAGGCGCTGCGGATGTTTTTGGAAGAAAACTGCCGTGGCAGATGAACCGGCCCGCCGCTAATTCCGATGCAGCCCCGGCTGACAGTAATCCGGCACACGGTGATGAGCGTGGCGCTGATGACGGGAGCGCGCCAGCTGTGTTTGCCAAAATCTCATACAATTATATTTATATATTATCACGCTTGCTCATAGCAGGGAATCTGCAAACGCTCACCGAGAAAAGGCCCCCGCGCACGGAGACACAAAGACACGGACGCCACCCCCCGCCGCCCCATAGCCATAACAGACTTTTTAATAGAGAAGTGCTGTTAGCGAGCACCTATTAAGGGCGGGGCGGTACACGAGGGGGTGGGTGGCCAGGAGCGCCTTTGTCTCCCCAGAAAAAGAGCTTCGTAGCTCATCGGATTTCTCCAGGATAAGATTCGGATTCTGACACGCCACGTCAGGTACTCATTTGCGACTGATTTGACCGAGGGGATGTTAGGTTCAGGACTGGTTCAGATAATAGTTGGTCGTTAGCGGGAATCGTGGTGTAGCGAGCTCACCACTACAGCACCGCACAACGACAAAGATCCCCCGTGTAGCCTGTAACAGACTGTAGGGGCAAGTGCTGTTAGCGAGCACCTATAAAGGCCGGCACAGGCCACACGAGGGGGTGGGTGGACAACACCACGCCCGGCCACCTTTGTCTCCCTCGTGGCGATGTTTACACATCGCACCGGGTACTCATTTGAGGCTGAGTCGACCTAGGGGAGGCCCAGGACCGGTTCAGATAATCGTCACTGGCGTTGGCCGTGAGCGGGAATCGAACTCGGGTGGCCGGGTTCGCAGCGCAGCGCGCTAACCGCTACACTACCGCTCCCCACAGAGTACCGCACGGACACACACACACACACTGACACTCCAGCATGTGTAAACTCAGATATGCCCACACACGCGTGGGCTCCCCACAGGTAAACACCGCGCACCTGAGTTTCTCTCTGTTCACCCATGCTATACACCAACGCTGGCGTCTGTGTAGCAGGGCTCTAAACGCGACGAAGGTGTGCGCGTGGCCCCACTGAGTTGCACTGAGGCTGCGGGTAATAGGTACGGCATTCGCAAAACGCACGTTTGATTTTGACGCTGTGGGCGAGAGCGAATGTTTGCTTGTGAAGGCTTTTGCCTAACAGCGTGAGTTGTTAGAGATACCCCATAAAACAACAAGGGCGAAATTACAACATGTCATTTCAACATTTCTTTTGAACCAAACATTCGTTTCGTTCGTTGCCCGACATTTTCTTTGTTCATCATAGCCGTTCTGATTTGCTTGGCGCTACTCAATCACCTGTCGAGAATAAAGTAAGAGCGGGCATATTAATGGGTGTCCGAATGGTCAATCACGCACAACACGCCTTAAAATCGCATTTACCAAGCACGCCAGTGCAGAAACCCTTCTGGAGCAGAGTCGTGCGACTCATTAGATGTGCTATCTTGTACAAACAATTCACGATAGTACATTACCAATCGCAAAAGGTAAATTAAACTCGCGCGGAGCGGCGTGCTTAAAAAAATATATAATAAATCTCCGGTATTAACTCTGTCACCTGACAGATCGGTCATCTCCCGAGATCCACGACGAAGTTTAAAAAAAAAATTCTCGGCAATGTCTACCGTTGGCTTGCGGGCACTCGTGTGAGAATGGAAGAACTCCCGAGAGAAATCTCAAGATTCCAGCCATGCAAGGCGGATCATGCGCGGGAGAGAGACGAATTTCCAATGCATACCCACGTGGAGGATAGAAGATTTCCACGCGCCTTGGCTCCCTGTCTCGAGTCCCGTATTCAATGTGAACCTTCACGTCCAGACCCCTTTGGTCAATTCACTGCTGGATGAGAGCCTCACTCACTTCGCGTGGGTTGTAGTGGGTGGGGGAGGGGTGTCACTTGACCATACTTCACCACGTTTGTCAGTGCGGGTTGATGAAGGTGTTTGGCAGAAAAAGCGGGAGCATAGAAGTATGACGATGGATTGTGCTGCATTTCTGCAGCCTCGTCGCATATCCATCCCTGCAGCAACCTATGGCGACTTGTTTGTGCGTGCTGCTCATCCATCCAAGCGTTATGCAGGCTCAAACCTGTTTATCTTCCGAAATCTGACGAGATAGCGGGACATTCTCGATTATTTGAATGCAGCCAAAACAAGTTCAATAGGCTGAATACAATTTAAGCGAAGGCGACGAGATGCTGATGATGATGATGAAGATTATCATGACGATGAAAATGACGGTAACGACGATGACGATATTTACAATGATGATGATGACGACGATTACGTCGATCGTGATTACGATGATCACGGTGTTTTCATAACAATGACAACGATAACGACGATGATCACAACGATGATCATAACGACGGCGATGATGCTGGTGATGATTACGGCCGTGGGGCTATGCGAGTCGCGGCGCCTCGCACCCCGACGCTGTCTCGACAGGCTGTCGGTGCGGCGAGGGCCAGCCCAGCCGGATTGCTGGCATTTTTTTGCCTTTGACAGCGCCGCCCGCCGGGTCCCTCTCTTGCTTGGGGCTAAACAATAATTAACTCGAGATTTAATAAATTATCTCGAGCCCACGAGCCTGCCAAGAGCGCCGGGGCAGCGGTGGGCTAACCCTGCCCGAGCTTGTCCCGCTCACGGATTCTGCTTGGCAAAAGTTTGCGTGCGTGCGTGCGTTGGTGTGAGTGTGTGTCTGAGCATGAGTCTGTATCGTTGTCTTGTACATGCGTCCGTGCGCGTGTCTGTGTGTATGCGTCCGTGCGCGTTTCAGTTTCAGTTTATTTATTTTGATATAGCCCTGTGAGCCATTCGGCTCTTGAATCGGGTGCAACCACAACAAACAAAAAAAACACGAACAAGAAAACATCTTAAAGTGACTACGTGACTGTGCAAACAGAAAATCCATAAAAAACAGCAAAATATTCCTGAAAAGAGCATGTCTGTGTGTATGCGTCCGTGCGCGTGTCTGTGTGTATGCGTCCGTGCGCGTGTCTGTGTGTATGCGTCCGTGCGCGTGTCTGTGTGTATGCGTCCGTGCGCGTGTCTGTGTGTATGCGTCCGTGCGCGTGTATGTGTGTATGCGTCCGTGCGTGTGTCTGTGTGTATGCGTCCGTGCGTGTGTCTCTGTGTATGCGTCCGTGCGTGTGTCTGTGTGTATGCGTCCGTGCGTGTGTCTGTGTGCATGCGTCCGTGCGTGGGTCTGTGTGTACGCGTCCGTGCGTGTGTCTGTGTGTATGCGTCCGTGCCTGTGTCTGTGTGTATGCGTCCGTGCGTGTGTCTGTGTGTATGCGTCCGTGCGTGTGTCTGTGTGTATGCGCCTGTGTGCGGTGAGCGGTAGTGTCGCGGTTAGCGCGCTGCGCTACGAAATCGGGCTATCCGAGTTCGATTCCCGCTCACGACCAACACCAGTGACGATTATCCGAACCTGGTCCTGGGTCTCTCCTAGGTCGACTCAGCCTCAAATGGGTGTTTGTATTTACGTTTGTGCGTGCGTACGGCCACAATATCAGTCCCGAATGATCTGAACTTGTCCGAGGGCCTTCTCTTCTCGTTCGACTGAGTCGTGAACGATGACCTGATGCGCTGTGCAGTCAACATTCACACCACGGGAAGTAAAGGCGGCCGCGCGTCGTTCTTTTCTGCACGTGTGCCGTGCCGACCTTCACAGGAATGGAATATTTAATCGATGCAACAACGCGCCTCGCATGGAAAGAGGATGAAGTTATGAGATCTCCGCAACCCATTATTAGGCGCTTTATAGTTAAACAAAGTATTCGGTGCTACTGCATTGGCGGTGGTGCACTAGCTCAAAGAACACAACAACAAATTCAACACTTTCGTCAATATCTCTGTGGGCTTAACCGTAACAAAATAGATGTTTAACAGGCGGAAAAAGGGCCAATGTCTCAAACGATGTCTATTATGTATTTTTTGAAGGGCCGTTTCAAAACGTTGCCTTATTATGACCTTACAAGAATAGGCCATTGCTCGAAATTTCGCCTATTATATCGTTTTACTTTTAATGTCGCAGTGTTATTGACAAATATGTAGTTATTGCTGTTAGATGTTTCGTAGGAAAGAGATAGTCCACGCAATTTCTGAAAGTTGCGACTGACAACGCCGACGTTACGGGCTCGTTGCCACTTCGAAATGTTATGCGTTTAGAACAGCCACTGTGGCGTTATGGCAGCGGTGGCAAAGTAGTTAGCGCACTGCACTGGACACTCTGTGACCTGAGTTCGATTGCCGGCCACGGCACAGCACGAGCGGCGAGTTCTTTCTGAACGGGTCCTGACTCCCTCCTTCACCAAACGGCACTGATGACCAGCGCGATGAAGCATGGTAAAAAACAACTCCCCGTGATCGTCGCAACGTGGGGAAGCCTTCGCACGGCAGCGGATTGACAACGGGACTATAATTGTTTTGTATGAAAATTATATTACGGATATAATCGAGGTCACTAGTGTAAAAAAAAAAGTTGTGATACAGTACTGAATGTAAGTGTGAGACTGTGCTAATAAAATACGATATGTTCACGTGACGTAATATATGTCTGCGGTACGTTTCGAAGACAAAACTAACACTCAATATTGTTATCATAATATACCGAATAATTATTACGAATCCTGCGATCTCAATGGGAAAAAAAATCTTTGTTTGAAACTAAAAACCATTTCCCATGAAAGCCCTACTTGGGGTGACATATGTAGTCGATGACGAGAAACACCCATCAGCAATCATCACCATAACACAGTACAGGCCGGAAAACCCCGACAAGTTTCTAAACAAAATCACTCGAGACTTTGCCGCATTTTGCAAAAAAAAAAAACATCGGCAGTTCCCTAAGACGTTCATTGTGGTCCCCTCTTGTCTTAGGTCACAATCGAAGTATACTTGAGCAAACGTGACCGACTGACGTCTTGGGACGGCCGACCCATTTACCTTGCTGAGTATTTTGCCACGCGCCTTTAAGCGCGTCGACGTCGTCCATTCCGCAGCGGATGACGACGTCGACTGCGATGACGCGAAACGGACGGCGCGACCACCGGCTCGTGCCCGACATCGCGACAACGCGTCACTGTCGCGATCGGCGACGAACGCGATGCGTGTGTGTCCGTGCGTGCGCGCGATGTGTGTGTGTGTGCGTGTCCGTGCGCGTGTGTCCGTTGGCACAGTAGGGGGCACAGGTGGTGCATCAGCCAGTCGTCTCAGTCAGTCGACCCGTGGCACCTGCTGGGTCTGCCCCGTGACCTCCTGCCAGCGGGCGTTCGACACTTCACGTGGTCCTCAAGGTGCACATGGCATGGCCTGGCACAAGCGTCGTGGTGACGGCACCGCCACTTAGTGGCGAATGGCGGTTGTTGTTGTTGTGTGTCCGTGCGTGCGTGCGTGCGCGGTAACCCGGCGCGACCTCAGTTTGATTTCCCCGGCCACGACTATAACATCGGTGGCGGTCCTGGAGCTCTCCTCGATCGATTCAGCGCTAACGACTTCTCGGTGTAATATGCAAACTTCAGCGCTGGGGAGACAAAGGCGGCTGGGTGGACGTGCTGTTGACCACGCCGCCCCTTGTGCGCCGTGTCGGCCTTAGAAGGTACTCGCTGGTAGAACTTGCTCAAACAGTCTGTGCAGGTTAAACGGGGCCATCTTCGTCGTACGCCGTCTGAGAACGCAGTCTCCCCTCGTGTGCCCAGACGTTTGAGAGCTGTGTGAAATAAAGTGTGAAAGGGGCTTCTTTAACTTGGCTCTGTAGGAACTTCACAATTCCCCTTCGCGGCGAAACATTTCGACGAGCAGATGGGCGGTGGGTGGCGCGCAATGGCTCGCAATGAACCCTGCTACCAGAGTTAGATTTCTGGCCATGGATAACATGAGAAGCGAGGGATTCACTGAACCGGTCCCGGCTTGGATCATCTCCCCAACCTCCACTTCAAAAACTCGTGCTGACCAGCGTGGTAAAAAGGGACGATCACCGCCCAAAGGCACCGACGACATCGGTTTATTTGCAGGAGCGAAATGGATTTGTGAGATCGTAGGATCGCGAGAAATGACAGTGGATAGACCCCAGCTGATGTTGATACGCATGCACCTCACGGTCTCCCGATGTACCATATTTAACACACTCTCGGAGCCCGTGTTATTTACGAGCATCTACAGAGGTCGGACACAGCGCACTAGGCGGTGCTGTGACAAATAGCCCAACAGACGACCGCCTTTGTCTCCCCACTGTTGACGTTCTGCACACCGCACCAGGGGCGCTCGTATAAATACACGCGCGCTCTCGAGGAGTCTCAGGACCGGAGTCAACAATCAATCGCAACTGACCTTAGCCATGGCCGGGAATCGAACTCTGGAGCGCCGTTCGTGGCGCACATGCGCGAACCCCAACTGCGCCACCGCTCCCCCTTATGACCACAAAACAATACGCACACCCGCCTGCCCATCCACCCCCACGTGCACGCGTAAGGACACGACGGGGGTTGCATTACAAAGCTATGTTTCACTTTCCGCAATCTTGCAAGGCGATAGGTAACAGCCGAGCCAAGAGAGGCGTGAATGACAACCGCGATGCGTGGAGCGGCGTCGCTTTTGCCAGCGCCATCGCCACCCCTGACGCTGCAGCAAACCAACACGGTTCACGGCTCAGCAGTTGCACCCACCCGGGTGCGCATCTCCACAAGCAGCGCTCGCTGCTTCCTCGCCTATAACCATTGTTGCCCAGTTTGAGACCTGTCTGGGGTACCCCCCTCCACCCACCTCCCGATCCCAAGTCCCCGGGGCCTCGCAGCTGCAGCATATGCAGCAAGCACTCACATGCCGAGCAATTGTGGGTCGCATGCGTGCCACTCCAAACGACTTTGCTTTGTAAGTGTTGAACCATGATGATATTCATTGCATTATTCATCCAGTTAATAACATCTGAGACTCAAGATTTATAGTTTTTTTTTGGACTCGCTTGTGAAAGACGCTAAAGAAAACAATAATATAATAAGAATAATACCATGAGCAGTCATCGTCAATCCACTGCTGGATGAAGGCCTCCCCAAGCCGCTGTCATCCTCTCATGATTCTGCGATGTTATCATCCGCCTGGGATATGCACACGAGCTGATTTCAGCGCTCCATCTCCTCGGAGCACGTCCTCTCGGACGCATAACTAACACGTTTATATCAATTTTGACTGACACTTAACCAGTACATTCTGTCATCGTCTAATGACGACACACACCATGCATTGAAATATTTAAACGCCCCACATTGGCGTGGCGCGAATGAAATATTTTAAGCACTTCCTCATCAATTAAATGCGAATGACCTAACAACCCAATCCCCTATTCCTCTGCGCGTAGTGATTGCCCATTGTCGCTGCATTGACGATCGCAAGGCAGGGAGGAGCAGGACACAGAGAGAGAGAGAGAAGTCTTCTCGGAGCTGGCAAGGGAACCGGACAGAACGTGGCCACCTGGGGCCAAAGTGAATCCAGTCACTTCCCCCGCGCTCTGCACCCTGCTCCCTTCACTCGACACCCTCAACTGCGCAACCTGCATTCTGCACCCTGCAATAATACGAGCCTTTGCTCTCATGCTGGCCAGAGTCTGTGCGCCGAGCGCTGTGTTTTCTCTCTTCCGAGGATTTAAAAAAGCAGCGGCATCAGCATCTGCAGCAGCAGCCGCCGCCATAAAAGCGATATCCAATTTCAGACGCGATTGTTCGTACCTTGCCCCCGATCCCTCCCCGCAAGATGAATTGCTACGCATACCTACCTACCGCAAAGGTATAGCAGCCCACCGAGCGGGGCGCGCGCTCCCGGCACCTCTCAACCCGCGGCGCTAAATCACGGCGGGGGCGGCGGCGGCGGCGGCGGCTCAACTCCCTGCCTGCCTGCGTGACAGAAAACAGAGCCCCGTGCCCCTCGCTCGCCACTCACCTCCACCTCCCCCTTTCACCCCCCCATACCCTCCCCCCCCCCCCCCCCCAAAACCTTCATCCTTACCCCTTAATCCGCCTCCTCCTCATCACCATCATCACCATCATTGTCATCCCCATCCTCGTTGCGATCGGGATTCGTGGTCGGGGACAGCAACGTGGGGTCGTCACTCATGAGAACTCCAACGAGGAATTTAGCAAAAAAAAAAAACCCCCACGGACGGTGTGGGTGCAGACAGACAAACGGATTGACGGACAGGACGGACAGACAGACGAACGGGCGGACTTGCAGACAGACAACAAAGCAACAGGCGGGTGGAGAGACGAATAGATGAGTAGATGGGCAAGCGGGCAGGCAGCCAGTGAATATCTCCTTTGCTCGCCGTGTTCTCCCTGTACGTGATTGCCCTGGTTGTTTTTTCCCCTCAATCAGATTTTGTTGTTCCACCGATTCCTTTCTTCAACGCACGGCTCCCTTGAAACACGACATCGGTTTTACAGGATCCGATGACATTTAAGTTGGCCTGTTTGCTGAATGCATACGCCTACTTATAATATGACCTTATCTACACAGACGTGTATTTTGTAACTACCATTTACATAAGGTTGTATTTGCTACATAACATAAAACTGTCTTCAGCAGTTAAGCTAAAAGACACGTTTAAATTAGTATAATGATGTTACACTGTTCGCGCTGTTATACATATCAAATATCCTTTGCACAATGGGCTAAGAATGCCAGTGACCTCTCATCTGGTTACATGAAGGACACTGACTGATGGATTTAGAAATTTGGGAGCTCCAGTGACCAGATCCAGTCTGGCTGGTCTCTCTGACAGCATATTTGTTAAACTGGCCAATTACCTCTGGTAAGATTACCATTTACAATGGCCCAGAGCGGCCAATTACGTTGTCTTTTGTTCCAATAACTAACAAATAGCTCGTCTTCATCAAGGCAAGCCGCCTTGTCACTTGGAATCGTTAGCACACCTTTGTCACCTACAGTGCCCTTGCGGATGGGCTGAGTGCTCAATCATTTGTGGTGCCGCCGCAATTAGATCCTCGTTGTTATTCACGTCGTCGTTTATAGTGCAGTAACAAAAAAAAGTCATCGAGTCCTTTCCTGCTCAGACCAGCGTTGAGGCGGTGCTCGTCTACCGTTTACAGCCGTGATCCAGTGGTGGTAATTCCACGTTCCTATGCTGGGGGGGGGGGGGGGAGTCTATCCATATAACAACCGCTATTGGCTTGCCCACAAAGTGGCACTACACAAAGTGGCGCTCACTCTGTGTGGTACTCACTTCGTCGGGCCCAGAGGAATGATAGGCTGGGTCAACTTCCAAACGAGGATTTGAACTTGGCAACCCTTCCGACTGCGAGCCGCTTTGCTCTACCGCTGAGCCACCAACCTGGCTGGATTTTATACCGTGCACAATTTCCGGCCACGGCTAATATGCTTACATGGAGACGTATACACTTACACAGAGACCCATAGGCAGGCTTAAGTAATAACCCTCACAAACTTTCACAGAGGACCAAAGAGCGACCTCATAGCCAGATCAGAGCTCATTCGGACAGTCCCATTTTAAAAGGAGACCTGCGATCCAACAGGTTCACAAAAACAGTGGCAAAACAGACATTGGCTGATGATTCCTAAATGCAATAACTATTATTTTGAAATTGACGCAATTTTGGGGAAGCAGGGGAGTTCAGATGATCTACTTCCCAGCATTACGAATTAAAAATACAGCTTGAGTGCAATTCGAGTCCTGTACAAAAATATACAGGGCCACCGACTGTGAAATCCACAGTCTCTGTTGGGCAGGGCGATGTGTCCTTTCTTTTTATATATGAATGTTACAGCATACAAATACAGGCCTGGTCACTTACATTTCTGGATGGTGACCCAAACGGCAGTGTCAGTCATGGGGGGGGGGTGATTGACCATACTTCACTACGCTGGTTATCAACAGGGTTGGTGGGGGAGGGAGACGGAATTATAGGGACCTGTTCATAAGAAATCACTCTCCACTCTTTACCTCTTCAAATATTACTTTGCAACCGTTGCCAGGAATCGAACTCAGAACGCCGCGTTAGCCACCGTGCCACCGTAACTACATATAGGGTATTTATTTTTTACATAAGAGGCAGCCTACCGCTTGAACTGTCGGTAGCAGTAGGCAAGTGAGTGTCCACGTGTGAGAGGGACACGACCAGTGGCGCTGTGATCATGCAAAAGGTGGACTCCGCTGCTGATTACGGGACTCGCTTCTCATCAACAGTCAAGAGCTGAGCACCGGTGCTGTGCGCTGTGACCCTCACTTGCACGAAATAAACCCACGGAGTCGCGAAGGTGGCCCGAGATGGAATGAAGGGTCGTTTTTTTAAATTCTTCTTCTGTGTTTCACATTGAGCCTTGCCTAATGGAACGTCGTTGACCGAATGTTGTGAAGACTTTTGCAACGTGGAGCAAATATGTAACCAGAAAATGTAAGACGTGACCAAGATTGTTTCTTTTGATTTAAAGCTTTCGTGACTGCAGGGATTCATATTCTTGGTTCTTTCGGTAAAGTCACGTAGAAGGGAAACGTGACTTTACCGAAAGAACCAATAATATAAGATTGTTTCTGTTTGAGCTGTTAAACGACACTCGTTATTTAATTAACGACGCGTCACCGATTGAAATAATAAAATCGCCAATCGGTTATTCTAAAATAATAATAAGAATGCCAATTATATAGGCAAGAAATCCTCACTGAGTTCCTAGACACTTATTAAAGAGGGTCATGCTTTGGGATGTTTGGCCATTACCACGAATGTGTTTTGGGATGGTAGGGTTACCGCTGTGCTGCACAGCAGGAACGACCCTGAGTTCGATTACTGACTCGGGCGCCGTTCTATGTGCAGTTTATATGTTCTCCCTCTGTTCTCCGTGAGTTTTCTCCGGGTTTTCCAAATTCCTCCCCTCCCCAACTAAAAATAAATAAATACGACGTCAATCCCATTTCAAATTTGCAAAAATGTGAAAAATCACCCAACAAATTCCTTACGCCCATCACTGCGCCAGGTGTTGAGTCGCCTTGTGCCGCACGTGGACAGCTGCCAATCGGGGAGGCTCTGCGCTCCGAGTCTCTGGGTTATGCGACTGATAGAGCGCAATAAATACGAAAGCAAGTTCATTCATTCCTTCATTCATGTGGGGAGGAAATCTGGCACCCGATTTCCGCGACCGTCTGGACCGCCCTTCCTTGCGATATTACGAAGCCAATGGAGCTGTGCACTTTTAAATTCAACATTGAAAACTCATTTATTTAGAACTGCTATGTGTGTTCAGTTTGTTGTCCTTCCCCCGCATCTCCGATTAGCACGGTTGGCTACGTACTGTACAAAAGAAGTTCAACGCACACACACACTTAATTGTAGGTTGATGCGCTGCTGGATGTGCCCGAGGGGTCGATTCGCGAGCGCTCACTCGCGCGCCAGGGATGTCGATCGGGTTTCCACCAATAGGATTAGCGCACGAGCGCCACGCGGCGATTTGAAACGAATGCGCTTGCGCGCTATTGCTCTCATCCGACCGAAAGGCGCGTCTTTGTGCGGTATGGGTCCGCATTTTATTCATTCGCCGAATACACGTTATTATTATTTTTGCTCCAGCAGCAATCTCCCAGATGAATTATGCTGCCCTCAGGACAATTCTTTCCGCATTATTTAGGATGAAAACCGAGCTGGCAGTTGACAACCATCAACGTGGACTTTCTCAGCATTTTACGTCGCATTCCCACGAAGAACACGCGGGTTATGTCATTTATTAGAGCCCGCCTGTACACATTCGCGATGACCGTGAACATCTTATCTTGCCCGTCCGGGGAAAAGAACGTGTAGCGTTTGTGTTTATGCAAAACAAATCAGCTCTCCCAGTGGATTCCCACAATGGCAAACGGCCCCCGCGTAGCCTTAACAAGCTGTGGGGGGAAAGTGCTGTTCGCGAGAAACATCCATGAAGGTCAGCACGGTACACGAGGCGTTGGTGCGGCCAAGATCACTCCTGGCCTCCTTCGTCTCCTCGGTGGCGATGTTTACACACCGCACCAAGTATTAATTTGAGGCTGAGTCGACCTCGGGGAGGCCCAAGACCGGTTCAGATAATCGTCACCGGTGTTGGTGGGCGTAGGGTTCGAGCCCTAACCGCTATACTACCGCTCCCCACTCTCACGCAGACAACTCAATCCTGACGCAATTATATGGCTCAACCACCTGTGTAAAATTAGAGTTGTTGGTTTACATCAACATCATCAAGCCATGCGAATAAGACTCACAGACACACGGCAGACGCTCGCACGCACGCTTAGGAAAAAGCAAGAATGTCACACGAGCAGATGACGCGGTCCACAACACGCACGCCCGGCCACCTTTGTCTCCCCAATGCTGGTGTGGACCACACCACAGCACCATGCTGTCATTTTATTCTGAGTCGAAATGGGGAATGCCCAGTCCAGGTTCAGATGTCAACTGATGATCCGTTTATTTCATGTGACAACTCGGTTTGGAACTGTGCGTGCACACTTTCTCACACGTGCAAACAAATACCCGTACAGCCACATACGGGGGTCGTGTGGCCAGAACCAGACCCGACCGCCTTTGTCTTTCAACGGCTACTATTTACACAGCGCACGAGGTACTCATTTTAAGGCAGGAAATGCAACTCAGGCGATAACCTATTAAGGGAAATTAAGCAGATAATGTCTCCATGTATATCATTCTCTCCACGTAACAAATTACACTATGTAACACAATTTTTGTTCCTGGGTACCAAGTGCTATCTTTTTTAATTGCTTATGCCTAAAAAGTATGGAAAATGGCTATTATTCCCCACAAACTTTGCTTTTGTGACCAGGACTGTATGTGAACGAAAGACATAAATGCACACATTTTCTCATTGAAAATAGGCAAATTTCAAAATATCACTGTCCTGGTAACAAAAGCAAAGTTTGTGGGGAATAATACCAATTTTCTGCACTTTTGAGGCATCAGCAATTAGGAAATAACACTACCCAGGAACATTTTTTGTTTGTTAACCAGTGTTATAAATTTAACGTAGTCTTACACAAACCCAACAACATCGTCGTCGTCATCCGCACGGCCTTCTGGGATTGGCATCGTCTCGGCAGCATTGACTCAAGCTGTGCAGAGCCCACGGGACCGGTCTCGACACGCAATGCGCCTTCACCGGCAGTCTCGCAGCATCGAGTTGAATCGACGGCTCGGGCGAACTGCCGATCTCACGGCCCAAAAAAAGGGGGGCCCAAAAAAAGGGGGGCCAAAAAAAGGGGGGCCCAAAAAAAGGGGGGCCCAAAAAAATGAGGGGACCCCCCCTTTCCTCCTTTTCCTCTCTCCACGAAACGAACCCCACCACGGAGGCCAGAGTGGCTCCGTGCATACACGAGGGGTGGGTGATGTGACCCGGCAAACCTCCGCACGGGCGACACTCTTGCGGGTGCGTTCCCAACACCCCACCCAACACCCCCCCATACCCTTGACCGCACAGCGGCAGTGCGTGGCTGCGGCACGGATTGATGGCGTGAGACGTCGCGCGACGTGTGACGGGCGCGGCCTTTCTAACTCCCACGCTCGCACCTCGCGTGCATCTTGGGGGGCTTGTGAGCGGCGAGGGTCATCCCCCCCCCCCCCCCGTGTTTCGTTTTTCCCAGAGTCTCATTAATTATCGCTGCGCTGCTGTATTTTAGCTCAGGGACACTTCTCAAATCAGTAAAGTAGAACCCCCCCAAAAAAAACAACACGCACGAATAATCTCTCTCTCTTTTCTCACCGTCTTCAAGGCCGACATCAAAGTGCCGGGTAGGTAGGGCTGGATACCAGTCCCCGGCCAGGTGTCGTGAGTTTAGTGGCCTAGCGTGGTTGGCACGGACCCTGTTTTCAGCGAATTAAAGTGCCCCCTCCGCGTCCAATTTTCCTCTCTTCACAACTTAGCGCCTGGGGGCCTCTCCAACCCGAGCCCCCCCCCCCCCCTCCCCAGCTAAGTCAGTGCACGCTCAGGCTTTGTCCCTACGTGACGACGTGGCGGACAAAACAACACGAGCTCGGACCACGTTCATATCAACACGCCCCCCCTGCTTGGGCGTGTGTCCACACAGCCCACGAGACCATGGTCGTGGGCTGTGTCTAATTAGTGCCACGCATTCCTTAGCCCAGGGTTCCCCTGACTGATATCTTTCTTGATGGTGAGCTACCAGGAATGTACAATAGTAATCGGCTACCTTTACACTGTAAATGGATTTTTTTGTTTTTACCATAATTGTGTGTTCATGACACAACTAAGGCTAACTAAACCCTCACCCTGGGCGGTAACTGTAGATAACGACAATACGAATACCTAGAATCAGAATATTCATCCTGGAGGAACCTGAGGAGCTATAAAGTTATTTTTCACAGATGTCCAGCAGTTCACATACGTCCCACAAGCCATCGTGCCCACAACGCATCATCGTCCGCCTTACCACGCTTGCCAATCTTCTCCTTACAAATCTACATTTTAACCCTGAACAAGCCCGATTATTACAAAGCTTGTTTTGCACTGAACATGCAGAGTGCAATTACAATAGCCACCGTGTGCACATATGTATCCAAAGTTACATAGGGTATGTTCGTAATTTAATTTAAGCTCCGAGGACAAAGCAATCTGGTTGATTGACACGTGTAGAACAATCTCTAGAGGGCATTGAAAGGTGTGTCCCTGGTGTGGATAAAGAGGCCTATTTCTGTGAAATCATTATTTCTGTGATGTGTTCTTTCGAATCTGCCCCTGACACAAGGCGATACACATGTTTGCTGAATGCATTCAAATTTCGTCTCCTGACATGAGGCTGATGGTACAATTGGAATGTAATTGGAGAGATTAAAAAAATATTCTGTCTTGTCTTGACCAGTGGGAAATGGTGGCACAGTAGTTCACTGTGGTATACAGTACCAACCGCCTGGGTTCAATTCCTGGTCATGATGCACAGCGCCAGTGGCAACTGAATTCTGAACACTACATGGGTCCCTTCTCGGTAGACTCTCATCTAAAATGAGATGGTCGCCTGATGCAACGATTGACAAATGTGGTTGGGCACGTGTGGTATTGGCCACACCACCCCGAATGCCGGTATTAAGAGGTGCTCTCTGACACCACTTATTTCGTGAGGTTGCGAATGAAAGGAGTGACAGTCGAGCATGAAGCTTGCCAGGGGAGTGGATGGTAGGGAAATGGATGTGATGGGAACAAGATGGATGAGATGGAGGGAGATGGATGTCTGAGTCTCCCGTAGAGGAGGACAATTCTCAGCCTTTTTTTATTACAAAGTTTGTTCCATCGTCTGTTACAATGACTTGCTGAAACGGGTATTTCCATGATAATGGGATGGTGCGATTTGGAGTGACCTCTTCCTTGCCTTCATGACAGATTTGGAGAGCCATTTATATATATTTTATTATAAAACCAGGTTAGGGTCCAGAACCAGGGTGTATTTATCAGAGTCTTGGCAAAGATTGTGACCAGTTGCATGAAACACAGCATAAATGGAACTCTCCCTATGTTTGCCATGTAAATAATTATAAATTACAGGTAAATTATCACTTAAGGTGTTTCATTAAACCAGACCATAGAACTCGAGTTCCATGGTACATCTGGAGGCAAACAGATCGCCCGATCCCGGTCAGTGTGTGTCAGCCCTAACTAGCGTTATGCGTGCGTGTGTACATGTGCTGCTAAATCAGTGAATGGCTTTGGAATTCCATGATCTCTTGAGAACCTTGTGCTTGTTGCGTGGGTTTCGGGTTATGTCATTCACCCAATTCTGTGACACTGTTTTCTCAGTCGTTGCACGGTGAAATATGGGACCTTTATTATGCGACTGTAGGAAGGGTAAACAAGATTGATGGAAAAAAAAACTCACCACTTGTAGTCGTTGGCACTGCCTTGTAACATAAAACAATATTTAAAGTAAGTTTAAAAAAATCCTTCCTTTATTTTAGTTTGTTAAATAATGTAGTCATGTTTGTTTACGTTTTCCACCAGTTTACTATTCCTTTAACGTGTAAAGCACGTACTGATAATTATAATCACTGTTAGTATCGCGACATTTGTAACCATGATTGTAACTAAGATATGTACTGTATAACATCGGTACCGTCGCAGGACGCACATGGAGCTTCACAGCTTATTGGGCCCTTCTTGCTCAAATAATCAAATACATTAAATCTAAACATTTTAGGCAATATTCTTTTTCCAGACCAGGAAGACTGATATACTTAGACTTGGAGACGGCACTTTGCAATGTTGCACCATAAAAACGTGGAATAAAGTTGACAAACGCTTGAGAATTAACAATTAGGGTGGCCCAAATTTTAGATTACCAAGATAGACTCACATTATTGTTTTTTGTAAAACTGATTTTCGGACCGCCCTGTTTGAATAGCGCATTTTAAAAATATTTTCTACTCTGAATAAGAACCTTTTCTGCAAAACATCATACGTATATTTGTTTCTGTTATGAGGCAGTGTTGATGGTGCATGTGGAGCGTGTTTATGGCGTTGCGCTTCTGCGTCACTTCCAACGCAGTCCCTTAAATTCCATTGTTTGATTCCAATCAAGATCCAGTTTGTTAGGAACAGGTCGGTTCAGTTTACAAACAAGAACCGTTCACAATTGAACGATGCAAATGAATCCATGGAAAAAGAGGATTCATGCTACGACAAAGGGAAACGCGGAGAAAAAAATATATCGGCAGATGGGTAAGACAAACATTGCGCTGTCAAACGATGTAATTAATGCCTCGGCCCTCTTGCTAACAAGAACCTGCCCCGATGGCTCTGGATTCTTGTGGACGTTCATATGCCGCCCCACGTTGTGGAAAAGCCCCGTGCGTTATTACAGAACTCTGACCTCCCCTCCCCCACCACCCTCGCCCCGGGGTGACAGTCCAGCCCTGTGATCACAGAAAACTACTCCGCTAACTGGTTCTGCTGTCAGTGCTGATTAAAGAGCCGCTGACTCATTTGCTTTGACTGTTCCGTGCTAGTGGTGGTACTTGTTGGTGCTTGTGGCGGTTGTGGAGGTGTTGGTAATAGTGGGGGTTCCGTGCTGGTGGTGATTGTGCTGTTAGTAGCGATTGTGCTGTTGCTGGTGGTGTATTAAAACAATATTTTGGGATAGTGGATAATAAATTGCAATAATAAATAGTAAGTTTCAGGCCTTTTGTCAGTCCATTGTTGGATGATACCCTCCTCATGTGATGTCAGATGCAGGAGTTGTTGGACCATACTTCACCACACTGGTCCGTGCGGGTTGGTTAACAAGTGGAGGCCCAGGACCGGTTCTGCTTTCACTCACAATTGATAATATTTGTGGCCGGGTATCTAACTCAGCTTGCCAGGCTCAAAATACAGTGTGCTAACCACTACTGCACCAACACTCCACCTCAAAGAGTCAAACGTATGACTATGTATGACGAACGTTTATTTTAGTTACTGATGAATTACCAATATGCTGTATAGCACGTTACAAAGCAAACGTACAATGTATTTAAGTTTGCAACAACGACGCTCAGTGGAGAGACGCTACAGCCGAGAGGGTGGCTTACTGAATGCACAGTGTAATATGAGGTGGGGGAATCTGAGCCTGGATCTTTGTATGGCTGCTGCTGGTGGTGGCGAGCAGGTCAAAGTGACGATGCAAATTTGACTTTGCAAAAGAAAACAAGGGAAGGTGAATCTCAGCGAATGGGACCGCGCCTGGTTATATAATGGACGCTGATTGATGTTGCGTGAAAGTGGCTGAGCCGGGGCCGATGATCGCGGAGCTGATAAGGCAACCTTGGGTTAACGTGTGGGCTTGGAAGCCAAGGTTAGCTCAGGAATTACCTTTAACGCATGGATCGCTACAGGGCCTCAAGTTGAACACCACAAAATAACATTAACAATGTCCAGGAATGGCTAAAATTAGTTTGAACTGTTTTTTTAGAAGAGGTGTCCTCCTCCTGCATGGGGATGTTTGGCTAATTCCATTGGTCGTGTTTGGCGTCATGGAGAAAACTGGAGAATTCTTAGAAAACCTGCCATTCGAAGGCGTCACACTCAAAGTGCCACGCAGATAGATTTAAGAATGTGTTGTGCTACCATGTCATGACCACCTCACATCTCAAATCGACAACACCTGACCCCCATGAGTGACACAGTGGCCTCTCTCGTGTGCACATGTGAACGTTCCAACGCGACAACACAATAAAACAAATACAATTTCCTTCATTTACGAACATAAAAAGGGCCCATTGACTTTGAGCGGTGGTGCCGTAGCCAACAAGCTGTACTCTCAACCTGGTGACCTGACTTTCGTTCCTTACCATGGCATGCATCATCGTTCCTCGGAGGCCACCCATTGCCAACTCGTACTTACCGGAAAGGTGGAGTTATGATGAAGTGACACTGTGTGCAGAGGCTTTCATCCAGCAGTGGACTGACAAAAGTCTGTAAATTATTATTTTTATTTCTGTTAGTTTTGTTCACTTAAAAAAACCTGGCGCATACCGCTCGTCCTTGACAATTTACCCTGACCTTTCAGTGCAAAAATGCACGTTAAGTATGACATGGCTTGAGCTGTCGTAACCAGCCACAGTCTTCAATTCCCTGCACCACAGATCGCACGCTCGCCCTTCATGTTAAAGGTGATCCTATAATATTCAAAAGTGACTTTCCGTCTCAATGGGGATTCATCATCATCAGCCATGATAAATCCACTGCTAGATGAAGGCCTCCCAAAGGTGTTGCCATCTGTCATGGTTTTGCAAAATTATATCCATCTCCTGCACTTGAGCTGATCTCATTTTGCTGCTATCACGGTGGGACACAATCTCAGATTCCTTTTGCCCCCTTTGGCTGTCACTCCATCGTTAGTCTCGGCCACGAGTCATCATTGCTTATGGCAATGTGTCCTGCCCATGGCCACTTGCTCCTATTAACAGTAAATGTCGTCTCTAACTCGCTTAAATTCTTTAATCCACGCATTCTCTCTTCCTGTCATCCTGTAATTCCAAGCATTCGTCACACCCTTTGTCTGTCACTCCATCGTTAGTCTCGGCCACTAGCCATCATTGCTTATGGCAATGTGTCCTGCCCATGGCCACTTGCTCCTGTTAACAGTAAATATGACGTCTCCAACTTGCTTACATTCCTTGATCCATACATTCTCTCTTCCTGTCACAATGTAATTCCAAGCTTTTGTCTCACCATGCTTCCCTGCACACTTTTCAAAAAATATTCCCCACTTTCCTTGTCGATTTCCACGCTTGTGATCCGTACGTCACCTGGGCTACAAGTGGAGATTTCTCGCTGTCCTTTCTGTCTCATGCACAAGCACTCGGCAATGTGAAACACCGGGGCGCCGATCATGGCCCTCACTTTGTTGAGTTTCACGTTGTTTATCGCGAGAGACTTTTTTTTTGCGTGTGGAAATTCCCCCCGAGCAGTGATTGGGCGTTCGAAAGCCGTCTGCTGGAATGAGATCTCAATGCATTAATCAGTCTTGCCGGGACGTGACAGAATTTCGGGGTCTGTGAGCCCAGAGTTTCCCCCAAGGCGCGAAAGTTCTGGACTTTAACTTTTAAAAACATTTGTTGGAATTTTCACCTTCTTCTTCTCATCCCGTATGCCGCAGCGCAGCCTCGTTTGAGCGAGGCGGCAAATTCACGGCGCAGCTTGAATGCAAAACAAGTAGACTCCTGTAAAGCACATAATTGCCCAGTTAATCTGCCCACTTTTTGCGATTAGTAATTCGAAACATAGCAAGCCACGCTGCGAGATCCCAGCGGTTGGGTAAATATGGTCGCCTTAAGTAGGGCCAAGAACCAAAGAGCAGCCAAGGTCAGGGAAGTGGGGTCTCAGCGCGTTCCCTCCGCTCCCTCCCATTCCTGGGCGCGCCGGCGGGCTGAGCGTTCCCGCGGGTGGCTGTGGCGAGCGGGCGCGCGAGCTTGGGTGGGAGTCGAGCCCTCGGGCCATCACCTGATGGGATAATTCACAGGAAATGGATACAGGTTCTTCGTTTCGCCGGGCCCTCGCTTCTACTCGGCTGGATTTTTTCTGCGTGGGGTTTTGCTCGTCCAGCTTTACCTCCCCTGTTTGCCACAAACAACCGTGTGGTCGTGTCCCTCTGCCCCCTGCCGCTGCCACAAAGGCCCTCCCTCCCTCTCCCACGGCCGCGGCCACTCGGCGTTAATGGCATCCCCATCAAACCCCTATCCCACCGTGCCTAACTTCGCCCGGCCGGGACCTTAATCTCTCACTCGCCAGCTCGCTCGCGGCGGCTTTTGGCGAACCGTCGACAAAAAGACGGTCGCTGCGTCGCGGCGCTTTCAGATGCGCTTCTGCGGTCGTCTGGAACGCGCTTCCTTCCGATATTCGGAAGCCGCTGGAGCTATGAACTTTTACATCCAGATTGAAAACTCATTCCTTTAGAACTTCTTTTCGCGTTTCGTTTGTTGTCCTTCCCTCGTGCCTACGATTAGCAGCACGGTTGGCCCCGTGCGGTAAGAAAGAAGTTCAACACGCGCGCACACACACATACACGTGCCACCCTCCCCCCCCCCTCCCCCAGGCCTTCCAGACCCTTTCTTTCTGGTGAAGAGAAGGGGAAAAAAACACGCGGAGCTGCGTCGTTCTTGGCATGCAGGCGCAGAAATACCTGCGAGAGAAGCCCTCGAGTGTCCCCCGGGCCGCGAGGGCGCTGCGTCTGCCGCTAAGACTCTTCTTCTTCCTTGATTTGAAGCTTTCGTGACTGCAGGAATCCATGCTCTTTGGTTATTTCGGTAAAGTCACGTAGGTAGAAGAATAAAATAAATCACGACGTTGCTTTCGCACCTGATGACGGACGCTTGCGTTGCGCCCGAAACGTCGTGATTTATTTTATGCCTACGTGACTTTACCGAAAGAACCAAAGAGTATACAGTACTCTTCTTCTTCTTACACCTGCTGCTGCTGCTGCTCGCTCGCTGTTTACGTTCGCAGGGAATGCCTTTCCTCGCATTGTGGCGTAGCTTTGACTTCTGCAATGCTGCTGCGGCGTGAACAACAACAAAAAAGCAATAAAAATTAAAGACTAAAAATATCCTCCAACAGCTCCTCGGGCTATTAGACACAAAACAACGCGTCGACTTTCTCCTCCCAAGCGTTTCTCCTTTCGCGGCAGGCAGAGATTTTGGGAACGTCGCTCTTAATTCGTGGATGCGCGACTGTGTTTTGTTACAGGCCGGGGGGAAAAAAACCGAGATTTTGAGATGATGCTAAAGTGTGAGGTGCCTTGCTGCTGGTGCTGCTGTTGTTGTTAAGTCTGTACGCAGCGGCGGCGCTGGTGGTGCACATCTCTCCTGCCTGGCGTTACGCGTCCCACGCGTCCCACCCGCGGGTATCGGTCCGTGCCGCCGGGGCCCTCGGCGTTCTCGATGAGCGCCGTGCGTCACAGCTGCCAGCTGATCCCTGCGCGGGCATCCGCATCCCAGAGCGCGCATCGCAACAAAGAGGGAAAATAATTAACCTACAGTAATCTCGTTTGGTGTGTCCACTCCGCGGGCAAAGCAGCGCCAAAAAAAAAGCCAGCGCTCCCGCCTGTCGCCTTGCATTGGGCTCTGGCAAATCAAGTTAAGTTGTCTCGAGGGAGTGTGGACGCTTCCTGCGTCTTCCTTCGCCGCACAAAGGCGGCCTTTGAGAGGTGCCCCGCAGATGAGAGCTTATCCCTTTTGTCCGGACAATTGTCTGACTGTCCGGCGATTGCCGGGGTGTGATCTGTCAGGGAGGGGTGGTTAAGCGCTAAGCTGCGTCTGGCGGTAGCCAGGGCGCTGGGAGAGGGGGGCACGGGGCTGGGGAGGCGCGGGAGTCCGAGGGGGTGGTCGGGCGAGGGCTCGGGAGGGGTGAGGGCTGGGAGGACGGGTTGAGGGATTTTCTAAGCATCGGTTTCGGACCCGACGGCTCCATGCTGAGTATGGAATCCTCTGATACGTCTTCCCAGGCTGTCTCCATGCAAGCAAGCACTCTCTGTAAACAGGGGCTGGGCACAACAGGGCACGCAGACGCACACGGCAAAAGACTGCAAATGAACATTTCTTGAAAGCGCCACCTTTGTTGCCGCTTTCTTCAGGGCTGCTCCCCCCCCCCCAACCGCCCCCCCCGGAGTCGCTCAGCACACACGAAGGGGGGGGGGGGGGCTGGCCACACACTTGGCTCTCGTGAATTCTCTACCGATGATTCTGACAGAGTGAGAGCGAGCTGTAACTTTTTCTGCACGGAGTATTTCGCCGCTGTTGTGCGAATGCAATTAACATCTCACCTTCTCTTCCGCTGCCTCTAATACGTTGCTATTAAAAAAAAAAACATTATCTGAACCGCGCAAGCCAGGCAAACGGTGGCGGACGCCCCCGTCGCGAGAGCGCATCGCTCGTGTGCCGACGTGTGCACGCAAAGTGTGTGCAATTAATACAATTACCGCCTTTATTGTCCATTGCTTTCTCGGCTGAGTCGATATGAACCCCGCAACTGTGATCCCATGCTGGTCGCATTCTACTCGGGCCCCGCTCTGCAGCGGCCCGAGCCAATTTAAAAATCCCTCGCCGGGCGCCGACGGCCCCCCGCACAATGCCGCAGATTATTGGAGATTGACACCACGTCCAGTAAATATCTCTTAAATGGCAGCTCAATGAGCGGGGAAGCCTGCTGAGCCCAGCACCATATCTCCTGCACCAGCGGGGGGACACGGAGTTGTGGGGGGCGCGAGGGCTGAGATGGGGGGTGGGGGGGCGGGTGGGGGATTTATGCAAAGCTGGAATTAGTTTTTACTCTCCAATGCCTCTGTTGTGGCGTCGTCGCAAACCCGCATTCACCCATTGTGCCGAGCAGGGGCAGAATGTCCCTTTCTGTCAGAAATATAATTTTTTTTCTAATTATTCCCCGCCTGGGAGGATCTCTCTCAGGCATGTGTGGGGCGGCCCTGCCATGGGTTCGATTCTATTCGCTTGCGGTTTTTGGGGCGAGGGTGTGGGAGAGGGATTGTGGGTTGAGGATGGCGGGAGATTGGGAGGGGGGGAGTGGGGGAGGGCCGCTTCCAGCCGTTATTCGGAGCAGCGGGGAGTGGCTGGCCCTCCCAGCGGTGGCCTAACCCGGGTCGGGCTGGCCCTTTTCAGCCGCTCATTCCAGTGCAGATATCCGCAGCCTCACAGCCTCCACGAGTCCCACCCAGCTTCGCTGGCTCCTCTAATGCCCTCGCCCGTTGTTCATGTTTTTTGCGCTCTCTCGCTCTCCCCCCCCCTCTTCCCCGCGTCGCTGAGACCTCCAGCGTTTCAGCGCTACCCATTCAGCGAGCTCTCCCGCTGCTTAATTCACGGCCAAATTTAATGGCCCATTTGGACGTGAGCAGAGAGACAGCCCCAACCCACCGGCAGTGTTTTGTCGCTGTCCCTCTGCTCCAAATGCCGCTCTCTCAGAGCTTTGGCTTTAAACACCACTTCACACGAGAATTTATTGCGATAATACACTTAGATTACGGCTTTTATTGCACTATAGTCACAACATTTATCATTCTCATCTTGACGACTTTTCATATTCGTCAAGAGTTTTGATGAAAGTTTGCTGGTGTCTCCATTGGCAACATTGGGGAAAATTGCTGAAGAGGGGAATGAGGACTTTGCTATAATTTTGAGCTTTCACAAGCGTGAGTGACCATGATAAACAAAGTTGTATTCATTGACTGTAATAATAATGATACGTTGTTGTTGTAGGGGTTGCACTCCTATAAACAAACGAGATCCTATTGATAGCATGAGTCCCATACAAAATAGATCTGTCAGTCCGATTCCACATATGTGACTGAACGCACGCGTCGAGATGCAATCAGCATAATCCTGGCGGCCACAGCCCTAGTCTGATCGTTGCCGGGATCACTTTTTATTTCACAGAGGAAATGTTGCCAGCAGTTATTTTTAGCTGTGATGAGAATTGATTCACGACAATCTGTCCACTCTGAACTCAGACCCATGTCTGTACCCATCAAGGTGGCTCCAATCCACACGGGGAGAACGGGGGCGGGGGTGCGTCTAACCCAGCGTGGGTCGGCAACCAAAACAACAAGCAGAGCCATTTGTTTAGAATTCGGTATCAAACTCAATATTTCAAGAGCCGCGATTCAATGCGAATGCATACGCATACAATTACGTCACGCGTAAAGAGCCGCACACCGCTCCCGAGCCACGGCTTGCTGACCCCTGGTGTAACTACACACATGCTCTTGGGGTCTTTCGGTAAAGTCACGTAGATAGGTTCAAATAAAATAACAAAAAAATAACCAAAAAAAACTATGACGTTTGGATCACAAGACAAGCCTCCTGATGACGTCACCGATTGTGTTGTGATCGAAACGTCGTCGTTTTTTGTTATTTAATCTGAACCTGTCCACGTGACTTTACCGTAAGACCCAAATAATATGAATTCCAGCAGCCACGAAAGCTTTAAGTCAAGATTTAACCATAAACACTTCGCAACAGAATGATAACTTTGACTTGGGCTTAAGCTGCAAAAGAACCTTGACTTGCTGTCAATTTATATATTCACGCACCTCTCAAAATAGAACGGTTTTCAGCGCTCTGTCAAATCACTGTTGGGTGAAGACCTCATCGTGCTGTGACAGTCATCGGAGTTAATTGACTGCACATCACCGCAGCTGGCCATTGCTGGTTGGCGAATGGAAGGGATGGTCATAAACGGTTCAGAGAGCACTAGCCAATGATGGCAGCCATGGTCGGGACTCAAACTCAGGTGACCAGGTTCATAACGTAGTATGCTAACTGATGTGCCACCACTCCACTGATTGATCCCCACATGTGTGCATATTCTGAATTTAAATGAGAACAAAATGTCCTTTAATAAACATATTTATTCCTTATCTATCCCGTGCAATTTTACCAAATGTTACAAAGGTTCATCCTGTCCACCCGCCTCCCCTCGAAAACAAGAACTTTCTGTCAGTTTAGAAGCAAGCAATTGCATTGTTCTAAAAAATAGTCCCTGTATTATATTTGTGAAAAATAGCTTTACATCTCATTTGATTCCCCCATTATAAATAAAGATCTCATTCTGATTAATTTAGGAAAAAATCAATTGCATGTCACCTGCTCAAAATAAAGGTCCGCTACTGCTCAATGAAACGTCTTGTGCGGTACACAGATATGAACAATGCCACAAAAGCAAAGCACGCTTTGAGTGGTCATTTTTTCATCGTAGTCATCGTCATCATCATCATCATGTCACGGGCATAGCGCGAGAGCGCCGTGGTACAGCGAGGCGGCTTCACAGCCGTTCCAACGTTTCTGCTGCCGCCGCCGCCGCGGATGAACGTTGTTCACCCGGCCCCACGCAGAGCCGGAAGTCGCCTCTCTGGGCACGGTCGCCGACCGGGCAGTGAAAACCACGACGGCTTTCGAGCCGAGGCCACCCGTCCGCACGGGGTGCAATTACTCTGTCAGCCCCAGCTTTCCGCTCTGCAGTAACTCAAGAGTTAAGATGTCATTACGTGCACGCTTCTCTTGATAATTTTTCTCTTTTGACAGGCTTTGTCGTTTCGTTCGTTCGGTTTTTTTTCGTCTTCACTTTGGTAAATCTAAAAAGGAATTTGTTTTGGGGGGGGGGGGGGAAAGCGCCGCTCTAAATGGGAAACCAGGTGTCCCCTCCCACTCCTTTGTGACATTATCTCCGCCGTCTTCACGATGATCCCATCATAGCAATCTTCTGTGCTCTCTAAATAAACCCTAATTCATACCTCGGCCGTTTAGGGCTGTAATCGAGTTTACGGCGAGCCGCCACTGAAGGCACGGGAGGCAGGCGGTGTGAAGGTGAGTCCAGCACTTTGGTGTAGCACACAGGAGTCCGTCAATAAGGGGTGAGGGCAACGCGCAATAAGCACAACTCATTACCATTACCCATCTATTTGTTTCGGCCAGGCCTCTTCAGAGCACGGGACACTTTGCCTCGGAGGATTTAAGAGGTTGCAATCACCAGCGCAAGGGAAACAAATGGGCACTTTTGAGGCGTGGGGGGCCGCCGGCAAATCGGCACGCGTAATTTTACACGGCGAAGAGCAAGTTTTTTTGCGAAAGTGGGCTAAATTAAGCGGTAGTAGCCTGTGAATATTGTCACCAGGACATTTACATGTCATCGCTGCACCTCCCCCCCTCCCCCCGCCCGAACACGTAGAGTCATAAACGTGCCTACCGTGCGCTGGCCGGCGCATTGAGTCGTGCAGTGGCTTTTGCCGCGGGGCCATCGGTGTGACCCCCGGGGAAAACCCAGGGGGGCTTGCGAGCGAGAAGCGTTTCGCGTTCGTTTTACGCGCGTATGCCCGAAATGAAAGGAGGGTTTTGCTCCGCCTGATCCCAGGGCACCCCAGGTGTTTTCGAAGATCAGAGCGGCCGCCGTCATTAGCAAATGACGTCGAAATGTTCCAGACGGGCATGAAACCACCACTGACCTTAATGAATGTCGTAAACTCGATTACACCCCTAAACAAATTCCTGCGCGCAGTTGTTATTTATGGGGCCCTGTGTGGGAATTGAACCCCTCTCAACCCTAATTCTAGGGTGCCGCATTACAAGGGAGCTGCGCGTCGCCCGCAGACATGTGCAGCCTGACACCGCCAATTACCAGCACCCGACCTCTTTATGGGGCAGTTCTGGCCGGTTCGACAATAAAATCACTATTTATGACGTGGGCCCAAAAATAAAAAATAAAAATCTGCGGCAAAACACTGATGTCACTGTATCGAGGTGCAGTAAATCCTTGTCAGTCGTTGATTCTGCAGATCAAACGGAGCGGCTTCGAGGACAGAGTGAATGTTTGTGACGCAAGTCTCCACCGCCGTTGTTTTGACGGAATCGTTGTCGGTTCGTGCTGGGAGTTTGCGGTGCCACGATGGCGTCACCGCTTGTCCGCGTTTCCGTTTCCTCACTTTATGATCCTCCGCAGCCCCTCACCCCCCAACTACTTTGCGGTGGCAGCAACAATGAGGAATCCGTCGGATGCCCGGGATGATTGCAGGTTAGTCACTGCGCGGCCATTAACAGACGGCTTTCCCGAGAGGGAGAGAGCGAGGTGTGTGCGTGAAACGCGAGCGCTCACAGAGCACCGTGGGATGCAATGGTGGTCGCTTCCCACGGGGTGCGCACGGCCCAAGACGCGCCATTCCATCTCACGGTGGCATCACCCCCCCCCCCCCCATCGAGACGATGGATCTGCTACGAAGCATCACCCTTGCAGGCAATTTTATGCAGCCGTCACTCGGTTCGCTGCCTTAAGTGGGGAGAATCGGTCAGTACCAGCGACGGACGGTTCACGATAAAAACAAATATTGTCTGGTATTCACGTGATTGAGCAAATAAAACCTGAGATGATGATCGTGTTGTTCATGAGCCGATTAGGGAGCAAACAGGGCAGTGAGTAGAGTACTGAGAGCGTTTCACTTTAAACAAGGGGCACCAACTGATCCCGATGTGTACGGCAAGTTTAACCTGCCGCTGTTTTGGATCACATTTTTGTTAAATATTATTATTATGCGTGACCTAAAATTATGAGTTTGCTTAAACATTTTTTTAAGGGGTTGTCAGAAATAGTACCATATATTATCATTGTTTTAGTTCATTTTGTGCGATGTATCAACATTCATAAATGAAAGCATTCAAGTAATGAAAATAAAGATGACAGTTGATTTTAATTTTTTTTCCAAATAAAGAATGATGTCTTTGACATTAGTCTTACAAACCGTACAAGGCAAGATGGAGGCACTTACAAATTAATTTCCTTTCACGAAACCTACAACAGTGCACGAGGCAAGCTCATACCTGAGCATCACATTACACGTGAATACGATGAACCGCAGTGAGTTCATCAACCTTGTGCAGCCTGCCATAGGATGTGGCCTCGGGAGTTTTAGGGGTCCCACGATCAAAGCGCCGCATCGCACCCCCACCAGCATAGGGTTCAGGGATCCGAGGGTCAGCATCCGAAGCCGCTCCCTGCCCAGGGAACCTGGCGCTTCATAGAACGACCCCTGCAGAGCTCCAATTGCCCCCAGAGTGAGGCCGTTTCCTCTGCAGCTCCGCTCCACCACGCTCGCCTGGTCCGCCGCTGTCGCCTGGCCTTCCCTGACACCGTTAGCCAACTGAAGATAAATGTTTGACGAGATATGGCAGGGGCCGGTGTTCGTTGATCTCGTTCAAGGAGCATAAACCGCCACGCAAACTCCGGTCATCCCTGCACTGGCTTTTGGCGAACCATCGAATAAAGATGGTCACTGCATCACGCGCTTTCAAATGCGCTTTTCGGGCCAACTGGAACACTCTTCCTTCCGATATTAGGAAGCCACTTGAGCTGCACAGTTTTAAATGTAGATTGAAAACTCATTTCTTTAGAATTGCTTTTTGCGTTTAGTTTGTTGTCCTTCCCCCGCACCCTCCGATACATACGAATGATCCCAAGGCAATTGATGAAGTTATTTTACGATGTGCTTGCAGAGTTGTTACCCGTTGCTGGTAGCGGGGTTTTCTCGCTCCCCATTGGCTCTGGAGTCCCACTCCACCAGAGGCGAACTACTGGACTAACTAACGATGGCAATCGAAGTGTTTAGCACGTAACTTAAACCGGTTTAAAACTTTAGGCTGAGCCTGTCCTACGCAGTAAAATCATGGCCCTTGTGACTGTACATATAACCTCAAATGCGTGTCAAATACCATTTATTTAGCCGTTATTTACCATTGCCATCATTTACATCACTAAGTCAGTCAGTCAGAGGGGTGTGTCTTTCGGTATATGTCTTGCATCAAACTTTATTCCGACCAAAGATAACCGCTCAGAGCTGGCCTCACTCCAGCCCCACAGTGACCGTGTTGTGCCGGCCAATTGTGGGAGCTGAGAAATCGCTTTTGGTGGCTCCCCTCCCGTACACTCCCCGCCCCCCTCCCCCATTTACAATTGATAAGATCCCAGTGAGATGGCAGCGGAGGTTATCATAGACAAGAGGTAGATATGTAGCAAGATAAAAAAAATTATCAATTTAGACAAATATATACATAATGTGAGATGAGACGAGAGATGCATGTAATGATATAAATGAAAGATACGAGTTTTCTTTATTTGTCGATTAGCTTGGGGGCCGTCCATAAATTAATGACGTCAAATCGCTTTAAACTATTGTTATTGTAGTGCGTATTTCATGTGGCGCTGCACTCTGATGTTGTAGGAGAAAACATTTATTTAAAAGTCTATTTAATTAAGTAGAACGTGTTGTCTATATTTATTTACAGTTGCACATTTTGATGTGACGTCACATTTCTCAAACCCCCCCCCCCCCCTCTCGTCACACATCGTCACGAATGTCTGACCCGCCCCCCCTAGGTGCGTGACGTCATTTATGGACGGCCCCTTGTTATATTCATTGAGGATTAAAATTTGTGCTCATATATTTAAAAAAAAAACTTTATATGCGTGTATGTTTTGATTTGAATCTGGGGCTCCTTGAGCTTTTTGGATCCCTCAGCCTTTCCATGCTTTGCTAATGCCTTGCACCGGCACATTGCGCGCTTTGGTCAAGTGCTCTGCATGCCAAAGTGGGCTTCTGGTTGGTAACCAGACAGCCGGAGGAAAAGATGCCGGGGAAAAAAAAGACGTCATTCAAAAGCAGCAGATGGAAGAGAGCTCACCAAAACTCCCAGCAAGGTGGCAGAGCAGGCGCAAGGCTGCGTTCAGCTGGCGATGTCTCCCCATTGGGTGACCGACATCAACCTTCGGCAGCGATCGGCCGTGCGCATCATCAGATGTTCCAAAGTCAACGCGACACTTAGGTAATACTCCTTCGCATACGCGCGATGGCCCGTGCGGACGTGGGGTGGCATGGTGCCTACCGCTGTGTTCAAGCGTCCTGTCCATCTCATTAAAACTTCTCGTGTCGCTGTTCGTGTCGCTATTTGGTTACCGTGGCTATTTGGTGACCGTTGCTGGATACTGTTCTATGAAATGAGAGAAAAATGCAGGCACCTACATATTTAAAATATACTGTATGATGTAAATGGTTAAGAGTTGTACGTTTATTAATCCTCTCATGAATATTAATTCTGCATTGCATGGCAATGTTTATTTTGAGTGTTTGCCTGATATTGTTTTGTTTCACATTGGAATTCGCTGCTTTGCCGCAACTTATTGAGGCTCAGGTCTCCCTCAGTAAAGAGACTCACGGTCTCCTTGGACTTTTACCTGTACATCAATAAAGGCCATTTTAAATCTACTTCTCCGTCTCTCTTCAGTATCTTTGTCTCTGTTCATCTCTCTGCCCGTCTCTATCCGTGTCAATGACAGGAGTACCACAACTCAATCTGACCGCTGGCGAAAGGGACTTCCAACAAACGTCCATTGTCCAGGTTTGGCAAAATTCGACATCATCCACCAAGAGATGGCAAGATAAAGCAAAACATTCCCTCGTTATCAAAACTGTAAACTTTAATTGTTAAGACCAGCTATGTCCAGACGGGGGAAAAAAAAAAAACATTGACTTTTTTCATAAGTATACATTTTTCAAAGAATGAGGAAATATATGTACAGCCTTTTAAATAAATAACTTTAAATGATTTAGATCACGTACATTTAATGAAACCCCCCCCCCCCCCTCCACAAGTACCTAGAAATCAGCTAGACGGGTTCGGAGTGACCCCCTCTTTCTCCTGCCCACGACGCGGCGCGCTTTTAAATCCTCGGCCCGAGTGTTGAGGTAGTTAATGGCGGGCACAGTTTGACCATCCTCATCGAGCGGGGGCGTGCGTCTCGTCGCGCGGACCCGCTCGACGGCGGCCGCGGGCCCGGGACGGCGGGGCAGCTCGCCCCGTTGCTTCCTGCGTCCCGGCGGTTCCTCGCTCGAGTTGGCTCGGCTGCAGGATAGCCTCGAAGCACAAATCCTCACATTTATATACTTTGTCACCAATTACACTTTTTTGTCGATTTAACGGTATTTAAAAATAAAAATATATTATATGTAAAAAAAAAGAAAAGTTACTTTTGCGGAAGGGGGGCGGGGGTGAGGGTCGGAGTGGGAGGGGGAGCGTAATAAAAAAAATATTTACGCAACCAAATCTGGCCACGGAGCGTTAAGGGGAGGGGGGGGGGGGAACGCGGGGCGAGGGTTAGTCATGGCGAGTGGCGAAGCTACAACGGTAGCAGCTGGGAAGTCGCACGGATTGCGGCTCGACACGGTTTAGCGTCGCGCTGCGCGCTCAGGCTCAGCCTCGGCGTCGGGTTTACGGAGCGTGGCGCGCCCGCGAGCGGGCGAAGGAGGGTCGTGCGCCTCAGTTGGGGGCGGTGGTCATGCTCGACGCGGCTAGCCGAGCAACGCTTGCGAAAGATCCGGTCACGCGAGCGGCGGCGGCGGCGGCGGCGGCGGCAGAAACAGCAGCGGATCCCCTCGCGCACCGGAATCCATTCGGCAATATCCGCCGATGGCGTCAGAGTTCGGCGCCCTGCACGGGCGCGACCGCCGCCGTCGGCCCGGGCCGTCGTGAGCCCGACCCGCGGCGGGGGCGACCTGCGCAGCCGTCGTCGCATTCTTCGCGCGTCGTGCCGCTCGGGCCCCCGGCTCCTCGCGCTGGCCTTGTTCGTGTATTTCCTCCGTCCTCCCTTTGATCTTTTTTGTTCCGGCACGAGTCTCGTCAAACGAACGTCAAATCCCAGTGTTTGACTCATTCACAGTAATGCGCGGATTCGCCGCGTGCTCCTTACAGGGGCAGGCTGCCCCCCCTCCCCCCCCCCGCCGGAGCCGCAGCAGAGCGACAAAAATCGACGGAGGGGACGGGGGTCTGCTCCGAGACAAGACGCCGCGTGTCTTTTTTTTTAAGTTCACGAACAAACTAAAAGAAGCGAGAGTCATGCACTGGAGGTCTCCCTCGGCCGGGCTGCCGCAGGGCAATAGCACGGTCGCGGTGAGATCTGATGCAAAGGTGCTTTAGAGTTTGTTTCTAAGGCATTTCAACGCCCGACAAATGCGAATCCTCGTCCCGCACTCAACACCGAGAACTTGCGGCACGGCAGACAGCCGGGCCGGGCTCACGAGCTGGGCGCACGAGCCGGCGGTCCCTTCACTTGCAGGTGTGAATGTCGTAGACGCGCGCGCACTCCTGGCAGCTCACGTAGCAGCACCAGTGGAAGACGCACTTGCACTTCTCCCGGCGCCTCTCCGTGTGCGTGTTGTAGCCGCGGCTGCAGCACAGCAGGTCGCAGCCGTCGATGCCGTGCGACGTGAGGTTGCAGGGCCGGCCGTGCGTGCCCAGCGAGCCCGTCTCGGCGCTTGGCTCGCAGAAGTTGGGCGACGTCTCGTAGTAGACGAGGTCGCGCTCCGCGGGCGGCTTGAAGAGCGGGTACTTGGGCCGCAGCGTCTCGACCCAGCCGCGCGACTCGCGGTGCCGCTCCACCAGCATCTCGGAGGCGCTGTCGTACTTGTCCTTGAGGTGGTCGCCCACCGTGCGGAAGCTGGGCTGCGCCCACCAGCACGTCTTCACCTCGCAGCTGCCCGACAGCCCGTGGCACTTGCACTTGCGCTGCATGAAGTCCAGGATAGACTACGTGATGAGGGAGGGGCGGTGGGGATGGGACATGGGAGAGAGAGAAAGGGCAGCGTTGAGTGAAGATGACTCGTGAATCGTGAAAACTCTGCCAGGTTAGGAGAGGCACGGTGGCATTGAAGCCTGCGAGGTGTGGACGCTGGCAAAACGGAGTCAACGATCACTTGCGTTGGTCGTAATGTATTTATGTTGATGTATGTACGTTCGCACCATACGTAGCCAACCCTGATAATCGGAGGTGCAATGCTTTGGGAACCTCCAGCGGCCACATATCTTGCTGTGCGTAGTGTGTCGTCGTCATTACTTCATCCGCTTTATAAATGAAACCCTGGCAAATGAACTCGCCCTCTGGGTCAATTAATCAGCTCATGAGTTTCCCAAAGGGGATCCCTTAAGTTCGTGATAAAACATGCGACCAACACAACAGCATTCGCAACTCCGCTCCCGACCAAACACCTCTACTCTGCAATAAGCTCGTCCACATGTCCACACAAATACAAACCAACCTCAAGCGGAGGAGGCGTAAAACCTCTGAACATCCCGAGTACCATAGCGGACGCCCCACAGACGCACAACGGAGGAATGGGCACGCTCAGTGATGTCCACTTTAGGCATGAAGTGCTTGTGTGTTCATTCGGACGCACTCTTCAAGTAACATTGTGCTTGGTCCCAATGTTAGTTGGCATGGAATCGAGTACTTGATCTAGGACACACGCAGCAGGGCTTGTGGATGTATTTCCTTGGCGTGATGCTGGCCGATCGATGGCTCCTTTTATCAAACAGCGGACACCTTCGCTTTTGTTGGCTTCCGTGTTGTTATGGTGGACGCTTCTCGATTCAAAAACTGCGCCGCTGACATCTACGACGCCGCATCACCATTCCGCAAGTCAAGACTCGGCTGGGAGTTTTCATGCGTCGTGGCAAATGCGCTGTGAAGGAGGCTGGGAGGTCTATCCCCAACAATCCGATGTATATGAACGTCAAGGTCATGAAGGATTCATTAACGTGCAAAAACTAGGATGAGGAGAATGGGATGGCTGTCGGGTTTGAGCGGTGGCGCAATGGTTCACGAACGATATTACAAACCCCAGCGGCCAGAGTTCAAATCCAAGCCATGGCTTACATCAGTGGAGACTGGTATCTGAACTGATCCTGCCTCACACCTCACTAACCACTAAACAACGTTGACGAGCAAGGTGAGGTATGGCCAAACAACACTCGTGACCAACACTGCACGGGGAGGCCTTCATGAGCCGAGTTGGTTTACGAAGGTTCGGCGCGGGGGATGTTTGGCCGAAGCCTCTTTAAGTGTGCTTGAGGCTGTTGAACAGTGTTAGCAAATTCTTTATTTTTAATCCACGGCCAGTGAGCGCCCAATAGTTGTGCCAAAGTGCTCAACCTATGCTCCCGAAATGTAACCAAAAGTGCAACTCCGCTCGCTTAGGCTTTCTTCAGAGGCGAGCGCGTTCGCGCACAGTCACGCGGCGTGCGCCCCACTCGCAGACATCTCGAGGGAAAACTCGTTTTTTGTTTGTTAAAGGGGACTTCTTTTTCCAGCAGTGGATGTGACAAAAAAGTTTGAAAGATTATCGGTAAGCAAAGCAGAGAGAGAGAGACAGACAGGTGGGCACATGGCCAAATATCGAGATGAATGCGTGTGGGCCGAGCCAGTTCTGCAGATATTATGCAACTATGGCTCACACTTGCCAACTCGGCTCGAACTCACTGCAGCGGCGGGAAAGTGACCGGCATATGTCATGTATGAGCGCTGATCCCAGTGCCTCCAGGAGCTCAAGCTGTAGCCTGTGCGAAGGAGTGAACCTCGTTTTTGATCATGCTCTCGAAAAAAAAAATCTACTATTTATCAAATGCACGCCAAAACTCGGCTCAAACTGATCTCGGGCAGGGATTCACGCGCAACTGCACCCCCCGTTAGTTCGATCCCTATTCAAGTCCAACTGCAGTGGTGAGTGATATCCAGACCTATCCTAACTCGCCCTTAGATGAGCACCTGATGCTGTGGCGTGCCCTAAATTACATCCCCCCGCGAGACAAACACGGACAGCCCTTTTGCGAAAGGGCGCCTTTGCCTCTGCCGTGCACGCCACTCTGGCCCTACGCCTCGCGCCAGACACCTGGCGCACTTTTGGGCTTCGTCGTTGGGCGAGAGATCCGCGGACGCGGGGCTTCTCTTCATTTTTCACGGTAGCATCTCCGGTGTTACCCGCGGCTACGGCGCAGGCGTGATCTTGATGTTGATAGGGAGGGCGAAGCTTCCATCTCGCCGCGTTCGCTAAAGTGCTGTGGTGTTCGTGGGGGGGGGGGGGAGGGGGGGGGCCTCTCTCTCTTGTCTCGGCTCTCATTGCTCGAGGAGCGTGTGTCAATCTTGCCGCCCCGCACGTGAACACTTGTTCACTGCCCGGCCCGGCTCGGCGGGTCCAGCTGACTTGCGCGACGGTTCGCCTGTAGCGTAGTGCGCCAGAGCACAACGCGAGAAAAAAAAAACTGCCGAGGTTGTGAGAGAGAGAGAAAAAAAGAAACACAAATTTTCTGCGAAGGCAGCGAGTGTGGTTTTTGCGGCTCTCTGCACCGTGACGGGGCACGTCAAGATACTGTTTACATTGCTTCACAAACAAATGGGATCTTAAAGACCTCTGCCGAGAACGAAAAAAAATGCACGAAAGCCAACGCGCGCGCCCCATGTCCCTTCTTCTCCACGCTAGACCTCCCCCCCACCCCCCCCCCCCAAAAAAAAAGTGCCTTATGTAATTTTTGCATATTTTCGTTAAGTTCCTCCTCGACATTGTTCAAATTCCCACTTATTCCGAGAGAAAACACCACCGTGGCAACAAAGCGGCCTCTGCTTGTTTACATTAGACGCAGGAATCCACTTTGGCTTTCCCAAAGTCCCCCCCCCCCATCCCACCCCCTGCGCGCAGCAGCAGCAGCAGGTGCGGCCGCGGCAGAGAAATGTCCTCCCGGCCTCGGAGAGCGAGCACCTGGCGGGGGCGTCGTGGGAACCGGGGGCGGCACCGCACCGGCACCGCACCGGCCATTGCGCTCCGTCGCCCGAGAGCTGTTGTCTCGAACCACGAATGCGCACCCCCGCCACCACCACCACTACCACCACTGTCGCCGTGCGAGCGATTGACACCAGGGGAGCGAGCGATGTTGGCTCCCGCCGTGCCAGCAGTGCGCGCCCAACGACGATCCAGGCACCCCCCCCCCCCCTCCCCCGCTGGAGGTTTCTTCACCTGCCGCGGCATTTGGGCTAATTCTCGTGGACGTTATTTCATCGAGAGGGCCGTGCCGGCAATCTCCGGACGCCGCCGTTCTTCGTCGACGCGAGAAGACGGCTTAACAGGCTGAGGAAGGTCTGGACCATATTTTTGTAGTTGCCAGCCTTATTAGGTACTCGCGAACAACAACTGCCCCAACAATCTGTACAGAGCCTATTGCGGGGGATCTTTTTCTCTGTATGGGCTTAGGAGTGGGGAGGGCTGTGAGGGGCCATGCTGTGGATCTCTAATGTTGACGTTGAGTGGATGGCAAGTGCAAAAGTACATTGAACAACTTCTGTATTTGGTGCTCTAACTCTGTCCCAAGAGAAACTGCTCTAATTTCGTGAAGCCACACTTCATTAAGGGTGGTTAACACATAACCAGAAAACCAGATTTACCAATCACAGCTGCGCATTACCTCATTCTGTTGCACAAGCATAAACATCACACCTTAAACCTTGAGCTTCTGTGGAATTCTGCTGACCTCTGCCACGAGAGTGAAAATCTTGAGCGCAGAGGTGGTGCGGTGTGTGGCACTATGATGGGTTCGATTCCCGGCCATGGCTAACATCAGTGGCGAATAATTTCTAAACCGGTCCTGCACCTCCCCTAGGTCGACTTAAATGAACATCAACACCGCATAGTGATGGACACACCATCCCATCTTGCGCTGTGCTTGTCTTTGTAGTTGGTGCACCAACCATCTATGAAGATGAATGGGTGATCTATCAACTTTTTGAGAAACTTGGATGTGTCTCAAGTTGCTCCTAGCCTGGCACAAGATCAATGGCGACATCGCCACCACTTTAGGCCAGGATGCGCCAAGGCAATTTTAGGACAATCTTCACTGGCAACAGTTGTCGGTACCATTCTCATTGGATTCCTTGGCGAGACCTCTATCACCTCTGTGTCATTGCCACACAAGTTGCCATAGTTACTCGTGATAGATGTGTTGCCGGTGAAGGTCGCCAATGAAGATTGCTCTACAATTGTCTGCTGCTGTTGCTATTGTTGTTGCTGTTGGGTGTTGTGGGCGGTGATAGTGGTGCTGGTGTTGGTGGCAGGTCATGATATTGGCGACAGTGGTTATGGTGTTTGTGTTGTCGTGGTGATGGCAGCGGTGGCAATGAGTGGTCGCGTGAGCGATGGTGGCGGTAGAGATGGTTTTGAGGATGTTGGCGGTCATCATGGCATCGGCGGTGTTGGTGGTGTTGGTAGTGTCGGTGGCGCCAATGTTGGTTGTGGTGACACCGATGCTGTTGGTGATAGTGGTTGGTGGCATCGAAAGTGGCGGTGTTGTCGCTGGTGGTGATGATCAGGGTGGCGTTTGTGGTGCTGGCGTTCGCTGTGTTGGCACTGGTGATCGTGTTGGCATTGGTGGTGATTGACGCTGCTGGCGGTGGTGATTGTGGCAGTGGTGGCGATGATTGGCCGCGATTGGCGCTGCTGGCGGCGGTGATCGTGGCAGTGGTGGCGATGATTGGCCGCGATTGGCGGTGTTCGCGACAGCGTAGGCGCTGGCGGTGGCGATTGCGCCGGCGCTGCACTCACGACGCGGCCGGCCTCGTTGTTGTGCCGGTTCATGGCGGAGCGCGCATCGGGGCGGTTCTCGCGCGCGTCAGCGAACTCGCGCGACACCATGACGCCAAAGTCGGCGTCCTCGCTGCAGCCGCCCCACTTCCAGCCGCCGCTCGGCTCGCCCCGGTGTTTGTTGTCGCAGCCGCAGATGGTGGACGTCCCGTCGGCGCACGCCCGTGTCACCGCGAAGCCGACGCCCGCGGACGAGACGGCGTGCACGAAGGACGCCTCGCGCGTGGCTGCGGAGAGAGCGGACGAGGAATCACACGGCGCCCGTCATTTTTATCAATGTGCTCGTCGTGGCTGCTGAGCACAGTTTGCCGAAAGTGCCGAGTGCGTCGCGATAGTTTCACACGTGGGCTTGCGTGACCGTTTGCACGATTCGCGGTTGGTTTATTGTGGGGTTTGACCATCGTGGAGGTGTAACGTCAATCAGAGCTGTGAACGTCCGCCGCCCGACACGGCCAAACCACCTTGGCGTGCTCGCTTTTCACTCGCAATTGCCGGCAGTTTTCCGAGAAACAAAATCAATCGGCACGTTCGGCCGTGGCGTCGCGACTGGATTTGTTTGGCCGTGTCGGGTGGTGAAGGGCCGCGCAACTCTCTAATGGACATCACACCGACACGATCGTTGAAACCAAAATTAAGCAATGACAATTCAGGTTGCTGATAGATACGCGTTTAGGATTCTGGAATTGAGCAAGGTTATTGTTAAAGGAGTTTTACAAAAACAGGCGATGATGATGGTGGGAAACGGAATTTCAAAGTTGAGCAGTGGCAAGGGAAGAAGCAGAAAGAGAAGCGTTGTGACCTGTGGTGTGGTGGGTGGGTAAGCGAGTGGCTGAATAAGTGGGTGGGTGAGTGGGTGAGCGAGTGTGTGAGTGGGTGTGTAAGTTGTGATCTGCAGTGTGGTGGTTGAGTGGTATGAGTTGGGGTGTAAGGTTTGACCTGCAGTGTGGTGTTTGAGTGGGTGAGGTGGTGTGTAAGTTGTGACCTGCAGTGTGGTGGGTGAGTGAGTGAGTGGGAGTGTAAGTTGTGACCTGCAGTGTGGTGGGTGAGTGAGTGAGTGTGTAAGTTGTGACCTGCAGTGTGGTGTTTGAGTGGGTGAGTGGGGGTGTAAGTTGTGACCTGCAGTGTGGTGGTTGACCACAGCATGTGATCGCGATGGCACAGTTCGTTTGTTAGACCCGAGTCCTCAACATGGGAGGACTGTTTTGAGGTTTTATCACTTTGCAAAGTATTTTTAGGGTCTCACTCAAGATGAAAACTGACAGTTGCATATAAGCATAAAATATAAAAAAAACGCACAATTGTCTTCACCACTGTTTTGTAACAGAGAAGTAGACAACATTCCGCTAACATTACAGTTGATTTTCTGATTGAGGAATTGATCAAACATCTCAAGGCAAGAGCACCTTTTAACAGGCACTTGATGCTCAGTAATGCCGTTGTGGATAAGCAGACTTTGTATATATATTGTCTCTCATTGCTCCCTTTTAACTGACACGTGTCGTGAGCGTTCGCCGACGATATTCACGCTGCGCGTTCGTCTCGCTGCGTTCTGGTGGCTTCAATTGAACGGCCTTCGTTGATCAGTTAATTAACAATGTCACTAAGCACACTTACTTTTACACGCATTAATTTTTACTCATGATACCGCGAGCTAACATATTATCTCAGAAGATAAGCAGGCTTGAACCTGAGGATTACAACAGGTGCTATAAACTGCTACAGGACTCGCGTTATTGAGGGCTGCAGAGGAGCGCCGTGCTGCAAGATCAATCGTTGTGCTGTGCTTCTACACTGCCACGTCTATGTTCCCCACTGACTCCGAAGCCCAACCACCCTGACGGGCGCGGGTCGAAGAATCGTTAAGGAAACCCCGTGACCCACACGACGCGAATACGCGCTCGTCCAACACCGGACCGACGGAGGAGCACACGTGGCCATGGGTGTCTGCACGGCCCGTTGGCTACGATCGCGCCGGGGGTTACGCATCGACCGTCCGACTCCTCGCCCGCCAACCCGCCGAACCCATGCGACCCACGCGAGGCTCTTCCCCCGACGGCTCAGAAACAGAGCAAGCCCCGTTGCTCCTCGCCATGCGCAGGGGTCGTGGTTCCGACCCCCACTTCCGCGACAGGGTAGCCGCTACTCCCGTTTAACGGGCACCCAGGCGATGGGGCGTTCTCCGTGTGCCTCCGATCGTGCCGGGTTTCGTCAAATCTCCATTTAAAACTCGCTTCTTTAGAACCGCTTTTTTTGTGCTGAGTTTGTTGTCCTTCCCCCGAACCTCCAATGAGCACGGTTGGCTACGTACGGTGCAAAAGAAGTTCAACAAACATACAGTTGTCATCGTAAATACGATCCGTGCGTCACCTCGGGACAATGGCAACGTGGAGGACAATTGTGACCGATAGCTGCACCGGCCCGCGTGACTCTAAAGCGGCGCTTGGATCACCACGGTGTGCGAGCGACGGTCGTGGCAATCGAACGTCTCACGAAAAGCGTCAATAACGAAGTTGCAACAAACGTACTTTCTGCCTTGCGTCCGAACATTGAGCTGGTGACGCAAACACATATATACTGTGTGTATTTAATCCCATAAAACGGCTGACTAGTGCACACAGAGTGCGTGCGACCGCAAGTGCGTCTGGGTGCTTCAGAAGCAAACAAATCACGCCGGCGTCTGCAGCCTTCGCTTCTCCCGACTCGTTCAGCCTGACGGATTCGAACACCGCGCTCCCTTCCTCACATGCGTCTCTGTTGATACCATAGGTTCATCGTCTATTTAGAACGTCTATCTACGCAAAGCTATGGTGGATGCAGATGGTCTGTATGGATCTGCGGAAAGGACGACGAGGAACCTTCTTCCTTACTGGGGGGCTGAATGATACGACGCTGCATATCCATCTGACGGGCCACACATTAACACAACGCTCGGTCACTTTAGACGCGGCAAGGGTCCCTTGCAGCTACAGATAGGACTGCGCGAGATACTTTTAGAAGCTCGTTGTAGCCGGGTCAAAAGTTTGTCCTCTCTAGCGCCCGATCAGTGTGGCTAAGATGCTCGCCAAGTGCTCGGCTACATATGGCTGCAGGCCACAAGAAACTAAGTCAAGGGTCAATACGACAGCTAAAGTTAGTCGAGTACAGAGGTACAAGTCTACATAGGCAGTGGTGCACAAACGTTGCGAGCCGAGGGCATCACACATTCAACACAGCGTCCACATTTTACGCTTTAACTCTGTGTACGCATCACAAGGTTCGTCCGTTCAGGCGCTCATCAGCTCCGTGCATGGCCACGCAGTTAGGAGGTGGAAACGTCGACGTCTCAACTCCCCACTCCGTGACTCTGTCGCTGTTGATGGTGCGAGAAACGAGCCTAGATCCTCACCGCTCAACCAAATGGGGGGGAATCGCTTTGGAGTTTCAACAGCCACGTGTGCTCACGTTTCACCCTCGTTGGGCATCATCGGCAAAGCCATGTCCATCCGCAGACGGCTATGGACCACACACAAGTGCTGCAGACTCTAGCTTGGGGCAGCGGTCTGAAACGTGGAGGGTGGGAGGGTGTCTTGTTCCATGTGCAAGTTACAGGATGCCGGTGAACGCTGATGGTTGTTTCGGGTGTTAGAAGCGAGAATTGTAATTTCTGTTAGGATTTAGAGCCAGATTCGCATGTTGGCAAAGGATGGTCACTGGCGATGCGTGAAAAGAAGTTTCCGCCAAAAATTGAATGAGACCCTTAACCTCGAACCGGAGTGAGGAAGTGCTCACCCCCTGCGCCGATAAACACGTGAATCAGAGCTCCCCATTGCGTATTCGGGTCTTGCCGTGAGCTGTCCGGCATCACGTCGAACGCTTCACTCGACGAGCAAGGAGCTACTTCTGCAGCGCCCAGCAAAATGAAGCGAAACGTCGGACGCGGTGCCGGACAAAATGCGAAAGCACCCAAAAAACCTGATTGAAAGGTCACGCGGCACGGCCCCGGAAAATCGACACGGCAGAGGAAGTGAGTTGAAGAGCCCACATATGCACGAGCGACGCCTATGCACGTGTGCGTGCATAGGCGTGCGCACTTAAAAGTCCCAGCAGCCATTTCTCACACTCGGTTTTTGCTGTCAAATGGGGCCTTGAGGACCATTTAGCCTGAACACGCAGGGCATGTGCTCAATGTTTCATCATGGAATGCCGTGTTTTAAGGTGCAATGTAATTATGGGCTTTGTCTCTCACTTTCCTTTACACATACCAGCAAGCCACCTGAGATCCATCGTGTGACAAAAAAAGAGACACGTGAAATGTGCACAGGGCAAATAAAACGCTCTTGTAAATGGAAAATGGCTCGATGATAAATTAGCGTACAGGCGCAGGGTGTGGGCTATGCATTAAAGTAGGGCGAGAGACAAAGCAGACAAAACCACACGCGCACGCACACACCCACACACGGGAAAATACTCATTAAATTAAACAAACGAAAGTATAAGCAATCCGGACATTTAAAAAAAGATGAATGTCGATTAACATCGGTGATTTTAACTGGCTGGCGTATACTGGCCAATCTTTCAGCTGATAGCCCTTCCAACAAGGCAGCCTACGGCAGAGGAAACATAAACTTGTTTTGCCCTCATTAGGGCTCATCAGTGAACCAATCCCTGACACAAAGACAGAGATGCCCCACATAGCCTTAACATATCGATAGGGCAAGTGCTATTAACGAGCACTTGTTAAGGCCGGCACAGCTTACTAAGAGGTGGGTGCCCAGCACCACGCCCGGTCAGCTTCATCTCCACAGTGGCGATGTTTAAACATCCCACCAGATACTCATTTGAGGCTGAGTCGATCCAGGATCGGTTTAAATAATCGCCATTGGTGTTGGCAGTCGTGAGCGGGAATTGAACTTGGTTAACCAGGTTCGTAGTGCAGTGCGCGAACTGCTGCAATACCGCTCGATGGCACAGCCACAGAATGACAGGCTGGAAGTCCACGGCTACATGTCGAGGCCCCCGATCATAGAAAGAGAATGTCAGTGCAGTTGTATGCTGATTCAGTGAAGTTTTTAAACAATATAAAAGTGGGGTTGTTCTTGCTGACAAACGCTACCCAAGCTTTCAGTCGAATGACCTTCAATAAAAGCACGAGGTTGAGGTGGCCGGATGGCTCATGGGTCAGAGCACTAAGCTGGCACTGCTGAGATCTTGGATTTGAATGGAGGTTTCAGCCGCCCGTGATTAAACCGGATTCTCAGTCACAGTGAGGTGATAGCCTCAGCCCGGCCATCAAGGACTGCATGAAAAAATCATTATGTAGTGGATATTTCACATATTTAGCTTTTTAAAAAATCCGTCCATAAAGATCAAATTATTGATTCGACCACCAAACGTAAGAGGTCACACGAAGGAATCTCAGGAGTATTTTTTTTTTAATATCTACTTCCACTGGCCTTTCTCCAACATCAAGCGATGTATTGATCTGCGAGAGCTCTCTGTAGACACTTCGTATAAGCACGTGACACCAAGAACATGATCGGATAGCATGATTACAAAAGACAAATAGGAAACAAAAAGTAAGGCATCAAGTCGAGCCAGGTGTGGGAGTACACCATCCACCCTGTGGCACCAACTCCTCAGGGGGCACTCCTGGCGAAGACTCCAAGCCGGCGCCCTTCCTACCCCCACATCGCAACGGTCGACCTGACACCGCCATGAGACCTGTGGTTGACCTCGTGGCCTGCTCCTCCACCCACGACGCTCTAGATCAGAGAACAAGGTGGGCAGGGTCAACCAAGGGGGAAGCGAGGAGCCCAAAGCGCGTAGTGGGCGTTCCCGTATCGTGCAGGAAGCAAACCGAAGCTTAGTTTGCTGCAGTGGCCTGCGGTTTCACGCGGCGTTATATCATCGGTACCCCAAATATTCTGCAAAAGAGACCCAGTTTCAAAGGCGTTCAGTCATGCCCTCAATGATCCCCTAAGGGGTCACATCTCAGCTCCATAGAGCAAGACAGGAAACGCAAGAACCTTGAAAACATGGCGCGTCATTATTACGCAAAGATAGTTGCAATGCCATTCACTGTGGTTGAGCAAAGCCCAGACTCGGTTGTCTCAAGACTTCTGATCAGAACCTCCGTTGCTCTGGATAACGCTGCCAAGTGAAGTGAACTTATCCAGGACTTCGACATTCTGACCACTCACAGTGCAAAACGGTGTCATGAACCATCCCGGATTGTGGTTTTAGCCAGATACCTGCAATCTAAACTGCTTCGTCTCCACACCCACAACCTCAACAATCAACACGAGGATGTCCAGCGACTCTACGTAAACCACCACGTGAGGAGAGTCGAGGTCAGTGACCTTCACGTCGCCGATGCCGACCAGAATCTGTTACCCGACCAAGCGGCCAGTCCCAAACCATCATCGCAGAGCATAGGGGCAATCACACACCCCTGCCGCCTCACACTTCACAGCAATCTCAGTTCCTAAATGCAGGCAGCCAAGAGAGCAATCGTCTTTGCTGAAATTCAATAAAGTCGCATGATCTCCAAGGGTGTCTCCGAATGCACTGCAGAGTTGAGATCACCGCGGGTAGCCGCAAGCAGCTTTTGCCAAATCCCCCAACAGCGCTCGGCAAAGTACAACACGATGTGTTCGCACTTGGGCAACCGTTAAAGCCAGATAGCATATGGTCACGAAGGAACCAAGTTGAAGATGGAAAGAAAGTGAGAGCATGAGAGAGAGAGTGAGAGAGCAACAAGCAGAGCAAACGTGAGGACGAGTGAGCGAGCAAGAGAGACAGAGACAGCGAGAGGGAGACATAGGTGTGCTGCAGTGCTGGATTATCCTCGTAGCAAAAGTAGCTACATATGCTACGGGCCCAGCAATTTCAAGGGCCCCGCGATGAATGCTTTCAAGATATCAATTCCTGTTCAGTGATTCTGCACTTGGTCTATTACTATAATACTATAACGCCTTCAACTTTTATGAACGACTGGGTGTTTAAGGTTAGCGATTTTGTCGTATTATCTGGCTTTATAGCAACATGAGAAAATACAATTAATTCACTAAACATGTAAACAATTTGTGTTTTAATATTTACGTGTTTTTTCTTTAAATTAAGGCCCCTTTATAACATATGCTACAGGCCCCGCACTAGCTTAAATCCAGACACTGGTGTGCTGGACAGACGAAAGAGACGAAAGAGCAACGCACCCCTCTCCAGCACGGGTCCGAAGATCGCCGGGCCCTCGGTCATGGTGGTGCAGTTCCACCGCCGCCCGCGGAACTGGTGCTGGCACTCCTGGATGCCGAGACGGACGCCCTCGGCCACGCTCGGCATCAGCTCCTGGTAGTTCCTGCAGAAGCGCAGCTGCTTGGGCACGAGGCCCGGGATGGAGGCGCAGAGCACGGGCTGAGAGCCCAGCGATGCCCACTGAGGCCCGACCCCCAACGACCTGCAGGGAGTGGTGGGGGGGGAGACGGGGATGTGGGTTTTAAACACGGAGGGGGAGAGACGGGATTCGGGGACACCGGGGAGATAGGGACACGTGGGGTAAGGCCCAGCCGGGGACTTCATTTTACTTCAGCCCGCGCCCACATTGACGGCTTCCACTTTGAAATGGCCCGCAAACCTCTCTCAGGCGATTGTTTAAGGCAGGCAACGTGGGACGCCACGGTGGCGAGATGTTAACTACTTCGGCTGGTATACAGGAGGTCGTGGGTTCAACCCTGACGCCTGCTGCTGTATATTTGGGGTTTGTATCTTTTAGGATTTTTCTCTGGGTTCTCCGGTTTTTTTCCCCCTACACATTTATAAACATGCGTTTAGAGTATTTGACCGCTATACATTTCCACGTGATAAGCCACTTCGTTGAGCTAGCATTTGTGGTCAGGAGGCTTCTGAATAACAGCTATACGGCTTAGTGGGCATTACCTGGTAAAATAAAAAATAGTAAATAGTAACTGCAAGGTATCCTAGCAGCACTAATCGGGTACTAGAGTGGAATCATTTTGCCCTGGCAACAGTAATCCTGTGTGTTATGGTTTAGCGTGTTCTGTCACTTGTGTCGCTGCAGTCGTCGAGCTTTGTACCTGGTCGACACGCGCGCTCAGTTCGCTCTGCTGTGATCGCTTTGCCTTGCTGTGCCTGTGCTATGCATCGCCCTCAGCGTGTTTTGTGAGAGTGGGTGGGGGGGGGAGCAGTCACAGGCATCGTATCAGTGCGGTAAAGGTAAACCCTAAATCGTTTTTGCGTTGGCGGATAACGCTAAGAATGTGCGCGCTAATGTGTGGCCTGCCGAACATGTATTTGAAAGTCCTATTCAGCCCTCGGTACGTTAAAGGTCCCCCCCCCCCCGGGGTAATGAGACACGTGGGAAATGGGGACATCTGGAGAATATGGAGGACACCTTTGAGATGGAAAATTAATCTCACTCCCATCAATCAGTGACTTAATCTAGAAGCAGGTGACAGGCCACTCGGCAAGAGGCTCTCTTTACAGGTGAGTCCTGAGATCAGGGTCACACGTTCTGTTTCAAAAATGAACACCAAAAGTGAACCAATAAGAGATTGAATTAGCACGCATACACACTTTAGTTTTTAATACAGCGCCAAGTAACAACATTTTTTTATTATTTTACAGTTATGTAATATAATATGCCAGACAGAAATCCCCGTAACGTGCAGATGGAATGGAAGTACACACACGAAACACGTGTGTGTGTAACAAGAGGGCGTCGCATATGAGTACAGATAACTACATGAAAAGGTGAGATGAGTTAACATGTGGTAGCTAAACAATTGACAGTTTAACAGGTGAGATAAGTGAACATGTGATAGGTACACAAGTGACAGTTGAACAGGTGAGATGAATGAACAGGTGAGAAATGGATCGGCGAACAGACGACAAAGAATAGGTAGTCAGGTGAAGAGGTTATGGTGGGGAGTTGATCGCCATTGTTCACACGTTCACATGGAGGGAGGTTGGGGAGTAGCCTCACGAGAATGCGTAAACAGTGCCAGCCAACGATCAAAGCAGGTAGTGTTGTACGATGTCCATAGACCGTGAAGACCGATGGCTCTTCCTAATCGCCCATTGGTGTAAAGAGATAGCCGCGTCTGCCGTGATAGCCGAATAGGTGAATAGGTGACTAGTGAACAAATAACGAGTCACAGATGAACAAACGCACAGGTGACAGGTGAACGGCAGGACAAGTTGCGATCTCTCGCACTCCCACTGTCAATGTTAATCAAATGCATCGATTAGCTACTTCGGACTATCGTGGCCCGAAGTGGACATTGATCTACACAGAAGCGCAGCGGAAGTTATCAGGACGCAAGCTCTTGGGCCCTCTAACGTGCTACCAAAATGTCGCAGGTCGGCCGGAACGGTCCCGCCGGTTCCAGAAACGTCATGATATCCCAGAGCATTTGCGACGATGGAGATGTTTGCCCACCCCCCCCCCCTCCCCGGTTTAAGACGTTTTGACCTCGATGATCGGACTCGTGACACGGGCTAAGGGTGCGGCTACCTGAGCAGTGGGTGCGGGATAGCAGAGTTGGTGGGGACAACCCTCAAAAAAGATCTCGGAGAATGGCGACGGGAGTAGCTGCCAGCACGCGATGTGAAGTGGGCCGGTGGGAGCCTCCCAGAAATGTGGCAGGTGTATCTCTCTACTCGGTCGCCTGGCGTTTCAGGTTTTTCTTCTCGACGTGGACACTCACTGCACAAGACCTAAACACCTTTGAAATGTCAGGGCTCATACGCGAGGGATGCCTTCCATAGCCTCAAGCGCCGGGAGCAGCCTAAGAATAACACGCCATTTAGTCTAGACCAGCGTGGAATGTTCAAACTGATGCTACTGATTGTGATGTTCCCCGCCATAGGAATGTCGAATTTCCACCCCTGACTCAGGGCCGCCAATGGAGATGAGCGTCGCCCAATATCTCCGTTGAGCAGGAAAACGACTTGACTTTGACTCTGGTTGATATTTCGTTTCATAATTTGCTTACTTCCTGTAAACATGTGACCAAATCACCCTGAATGCGCCCGATATCGAATGTTGGTAGCTGAGCAGGTATGGACCTGGTCAGTACTCAGGCTGGGAGACTTCCTGAGAATTCCAGGTGTTGTTGGATTGGGCTGTGAAGTTGGTCAAGAGATAGCGGTAGAGCGATGGATTCTTGAATCGGTATGTACGGAGCGGTACGTGTTTTAATCTCAACACCTCAACACAGTGCTCACTAACACTGTGACATTGTTAGGAAAAGTATACCATAAGTGACGTTTCGGGCAATGGCCCTTCTTCGTAGCATATATGCGTGGTGAATTTTCTCCGGGTACTCCAAGTAACCTCCCACATGCACGCTATCTCATTCACAGGATTGACCAAACATCCCAACACATCATCTTCTTTGGTTCTTTCGGTAAAGTCACTTTACCGAAAGAACCAAAGAAGATGAATCATTGCAGTCACGAAAGCTTTAAATCGAAATCCCAACACATCACTGAAAAGATCGTTAAGACTCGGCGAGACTTTCTCACACAAAGGCCATTATTAATATTACTAGCTTGTTAACTTAAAAACATCACGATCAACTAGATCTAAAGAGACAGAGAGAAAAAAAACCCAGCGAGACAATGCCTTGAAGTCTTTGTAGTCGTCGTAGTATTATTATTAGCGTTGCTGTTGTTGCACACTTGGAGGTGCGGTTCTCCTGCATTCGCCGTCCAACACGTTGCCCGGGACGTGAGCGCATGCCACGCACGTGGTCTCTGCCTACGAGCAATCGTCTTGCGGAGAGAGCGAGCAAACATCATCGCCGCTGGCAGCCCTGAGTCACTGGTGGAAAATGTCCACGTTTCCATGGCGGATGTCATGTCAAGTCACGAGAACGTACAGCCGATCACATTGTAACAACACGATATCCTTACATTGACGAGACAGTACTGTATCTGAACTGCGGCCACGCGTACACGATAGCGACATTGTGTATATATTTAAAGAGGCAGGTTCGCTGGTCGTTTGCGAATGCTCATTTTCGTACGTCGAGCGGGATGTGAACATTGCTCGCAGAGTTTAGTGCAGCCGCGCATGCGAAGTCAGCGGACGCACGCACGCACGTGGGTCAGATATCGCCAAAACAAACAAAAAAACCCCACCGATGATAATGAAATATTCGCCAATGTGTACAATAGCCCCGCCACGCAGCAGTGCTGGTACACCTTTCGTGTGCAAGTAAATTTTTCTCCAAACAAATAGAACAGCGCAGGCCCGCGTCTGAGCCCCGTGGACACTGACGCACATCGAGTTGCCACGAGGCACGGGCACCCCGAGCTTGGACTCGGGATGCCCGTCCAGGCAGCGCGTTTACCATAACGCCTGTTGAGTATTAACACTTCGGCTTTCGCGACCAATAATTTACGACGTTAATCCCTCTCTGGTCTTGGCACTCGGTAGCCTCGCAGTTATTGCATCACATTTACTCTATTCGAGAGCCTAACAGAAAGACTTCTTCTCAAATCCGGCTATTCGCCTGATGAAGCTGGTTGTAATCACCGGCGAAACGTCGTACTCGAATTGTAAACGCTGTGGGTTTACTCTCAAACACACCGGTGTGCTGAAGTAGCAACTAATTGGCACGTTCTGTTTACGTGATAAACCTTACTAATCGGCTGTGCCGGGTGGTTGCGGGTTTAACGACACGTTTATATTTACGTGATTTAACCCAAAAAAACCCTTTATTATGGATACAATCTATTACCACGAGTTGGCTGAGAAATTCAGGCTGGAGAAATTTCGGAGCTCGAATTCTCTAGGGAAATTTCGCTCAACGGCCCGGCCTAAATTCCTTCCCTAGCTCAGCATTCTGGACGCGAAAATAAATCATTAATAAAAAACGGGTCACAATCAAGACACGTTGCAGGCAGCGGAAAGATATAAATGTAACATTTAATTTTACATTAACACGGGTAATATTTAAATCTGTCAGCGACGCGGACTTGAGCTTTGCCTGGCGAAGTGTTTCACGGAGAGAGCTGCAGATCTCACCCGACGCATGTACGATGTTGAACTTCTTTCGCACCGTACGTTGCCAACCGTGCTATTCAGGCGTGCGATAACTGGATATCTCGAGCGAGCCGTGGAAACGTCACTCTGCTCTATTTTGAGAGACACCAATTGGACTCGAATCGACCGTAACTCGCTGTCCCATGGTTTCGTGGGTGCTATCGTGGGATGCTGTCATTCATAACCCGGTGTGAATACAGTCTGTGTTCACTGCCACACAAGCGCAGTGATGAGAATTATGTGGAGAAAAATAACTCAACGCATCCGTCCGTCAATAACCGTTGCCTTAAAAGAACAAAAAGAGATCAAATAGGCGACGTGACGTTTCGGTCAATTACCCTTCTTCATAGCACGATTATATATATTTTGTTACTTTAAGGCCACAATGTTATTGACGAATGTGTTGATTTTTTTTGTCAATTGTACCTGGGCACAACTGAGAATGACGGTAATGCATAACTCTTTACGGGATGTACGGAATAATGTCATTTTTTTATGTATATATTTCATGATAAATCACTTAACTCTATATCAAGAATTGTGTAGAGAATACAAATCGATAAGCGCACGGCATCATCATTCTGTATGTGCGACGCGCAACGCCGACGCGTGAAAGGTGCAATGATACCCAGTCCGTGACCTCGCGGAATAAATGACAGGGTCAACATTATCATCATTATCATCATCATTATTATTAGAAGGGCTTTTTACTGTTGACAATGCGTTCGAGTGTTTTGTTGTCGGTTGTGGCGGCGCAGTGGTTAGCGCACTGCGCCACGCACCCGGCAACCGGCTTCGATTGCCGCTCACAGCCGACATCGGTGATGAATTATCTTGAAGCGGTCTTGGGTATCCCCTAGGTCAACTCAGCCTTCAATTATCATCCGGTGCGGTGTGTAAACATTAGCACTAGGGAGACAAAGGCACTGGGGTCTAATGTTAGCCACTCACCGCCTCGTGTACCGTGCCGGCTATCATCGGTGCGCGCTCACGGCATTATCCCCAACAGTCTATGAAGGCTTCACGGGGGAGCATTGTGTGTGTGTATGTATATACGCGTGTGCATGTGTTACAACCATTAACGTAACTGCCGGCGGTGTTGTTCCATATCCACGAAAAGTTTTAATGTATACTTTACTGTACATTTAAACAAGTTACGATTTAGTATTTTCAACCAATGTATTGACTATTGCATTCCTTCTAAAGATTACACGGTTATTATTATAATTGTAATCATCCATCGTTAATCTGTGGATTCAATCATACACTTAGGTAACAGTGAAACACCTATCGACTCTTACGTGCGATCTATTAAAACAAATGTTATTTTCACGTAATTAAATCATAATTGAGCATAAATATGCTCCACGATTGCCTTCTATATGCCAATCGAGCAGTGGCCGTGTGTCATCTGAATTGTGTTCACGTCACCAGTTGTAGGCTGTGTCTGCGCACGCGGACCACGCAAGTTTGCGCGCCGTATTAAATTGTATACTGTAGACAGTACATATATACAATTACTGTAAAGACGAGCTGTAGACTGTATCGCGCTGTTTCAATCGACTCGTGAAACACTTGAGCAAGACCGCATAGGTGAATGCCGTGAGCGAGATGAGTGAACGCGACGATGATGATGATGATGGAGATGATGGAGATGACGATAATGATCCAGACGATGGAGATGATCTAGATAATGGAAATGACGATTTATAGGCGACATTCATCTAATGTGGCTTCTCCCCACGGGCTAAGTTCAACATTAATCACCGGCTCATATAATCGACTGCGTTATGTGTCGTGCATGTCCACACACACAACGACACGTAACATGCTTAGGTATGTGATAGTGTCAACAATTATTACTTGGTTATATAATGTAGCGATACTGTATTATTAAGATATGTATACAGTGCTTTTGGTTAGAGTTAGGATTTTAAATATTTTGTTACTCATGGTGATAATTCATAATAAATAATCAACAATTGTAAGGCGGATTAAATCCGTAGGTCCCAATCAGCCGTGCATGGAAAGCAGAAAATAAGCAGAACCAGCTGGATAAACAGCCAGCACTGGAAGTAAAGGCCAGCTTCATGAAGTGATTATTGGTAAGATATATATACATTCGTATATGGCAGAAAAGAGTATATAGTAGTTAATTAAAATAATAAATTTACAGCCGATCCACTGCTTGGGGGTCGTGATGGGGGCTTGTATGACCATACTTCACCACGCTGGGTGAGTGCGGCTTGGGGAGTTTCGTTGTGGCAGAACCGGTTGGGATATTCACTCGTCACTGATGTTAGCCGTATGCCGGAAATAGAATGTGTATCTTCAACACGCGTGTAGACGAACGTAGAAGAAGACCGCATCCAAATTCACACTCCAACAACACAGGCAACATTTACACACGTAGCGATTACACGCGCATACGATTCATTCTTACAGCGAACAAGAGTGATGCATTTAATCATATCGCTAATTCAAATGGTTCTCACATAATTCTCTATTTTTGGGCCACTTAAAAAACATTGCAACCACGAAAGTTAATCCACCTTGGTACCGACAAATGAGACATCTGAGCCCATGGATTAATACACTCACGCAGCTAGACGAACGCACATACAAAACAAAGATCCCCCGTATAGCCTTAACAGACTGTTGGGGCAAGTGCTGTTAGCGAGCACCTATGAAGGCCGGCACGGTACACGATGGGGTGGGTGGCCAACACCACGCCTGGCCGCCTTTGTCTCCCCAGAGGCGATGTTTACTACACACCGCACTAGGTACTGATTTGAGGCTGAGTCGACCTAGGGCAGACCCAGGACCGGTTCAGATAATTCTCACTGGTGTTGGCCGTGAGCAGGAATCGAACTCGGGTCGCCAGGATCGTAGCGCAGTGCGCTAACCACTACACTCCCGCTCCCCACATACACACACACACATATACATAGAGATCGTAATGAGGTGTATTTAAATCTGGAAAACCTCACAGATTCTCAACACTTTTTTCAGGAGCATGCTGTCCTGGTGCTGTTACACAATAGGACATTGCGCACCGTGTGCACGCTGACGACTCGTTGTAGCACGCGCATGCCTTGAATGGAAGCCGGACGCTACGATCCCTTCCCGATAGAACAACACAATCGCCTCGCCGCATCTTGCGCGGTGAGCGGTCAATATCCTTCGACGCTCAACTTCGACGCGGCCAATTGATCAGCACAGGTGCAGCGCGAGGCTCTGCGCTGCACATGTGCGAAGGTGCGGGGTTGTTGTCCCCATCGAATGCATGCGCCGTTATCTCTGCGGTCCTCCGGATTTACTGCTACATTGACGGTCAAGCAACTCCTGGACGAAGGTACCCTCGCCTCGATTCCAGAGGCGATGTCTGGCCGTGACTTTGCCACGCCGCTAAGCGCCGGCACCGCGCAGGAGGGAGAGCCCAGGAAGGATGCCGATTTTATTATCGGCGCTTCGCCACCGATGTTATGCCGAGGCCGGGGAATCGAAATCAGGCTGGGCGGGTCCTTCAGCAATGCGCTCTAAACAACACAGCGCCACAACTCCCGCATGCCACTCGTAAATATCATCAGCCGAGTGGTGCAGCATCCTCACGATTCTTGAGACTCAGGAGGGAGGCTCTCCTGGGGTTACCCTAAATAGGCGGCGTTTGCATCATTATAATAGTAATTATGCGCCGAATCAAGTTAGTAATTATGAAGTTGAATTTTACGCCCAAAACTTAGAGGGCTCAGCGCAAATAGTGGCCTGCACATGAAGAGGGAGCAAGCCACATAATCGTAAATCATGTCACTTCTGAATTCGTAGTGTTTAGTTACGCAATTATTGGCCACGGTTACCGTGACGAGCGACTCGATAGATCATGAAGCACTTCATCACTTTATAACGTGCATATTCGTATTTTACACGCGTCTACAAACGTTGGTAAAATTGTTATTTGTCACTTACATGTTCTCAGGGTTCAGTTTAAACAAAGACTAAGATCCCCCTATAGATGTTAACAAACTGTTGGGGCGAGCGTTGTTAGCGAGCACCTATGAAGGCCGCAACGGGTACACGAGGGGGTGGGTGGCCAGCACCACGCCCAGCCGCCTTTGTCTCCCCAGTGGCGATGTTTACACACCGCACCAGGCACTCATTTGAGGCTGAGTCGACCTAGGCGGAGGCGCAGGACCGGTTCAGACAATCGTCACCGGTGTTAGCTGTGACCGGGAATCGAACCCGGATTGCCGGGTACAGTTTAACACACAAACTTAAACTTTATCACGTGACATTCAACAGCAGACGTTGATCACAGTTTACGTAAATCACGTGAGATATTTCCTTTACCCTGGTTGCGATTTTCATTATTTCACGTGGCTTCAAATTAGTTTAATGCTACCAATTCACATCTGGTGGACTCGGCTGAAATACATCATCATTATCACCACCACCACCACCATCATCATCACCCCTCTTGGCGATTTGTGCCACTGTTGTGGCGATTAGGAGTAACATTCACACGTTTTCACGAAAAATCTGATCAAAAGTCACATTCGTACAAAGAAACCACGTGATTCGGGCCCTAACCCTCGATGGTACTGTATCTTGTCACCAAATCATCCGCAAATGCGTTACATCTCGTCACATCTCGTCACATCCCGCTTGGATGGGTCATCGCCATGCACAACAGGTGTTGGAGGTTTCTCTCGACGCGATGAGCTGAAGCGCACTACGCTCCAACGTCGATGCTACTCGCCTTTATCAACGTGCACTGACCATCATAATAAAGTATGATCAATAGGGCATACGACCCGCATGGGCGTGGGGATGCCCTCATCCAGCAGCGGATTCACGTAAGGCCGCGCGTTATACACATTGCACACACGTCAGTGTCGCCACTGAAACGTTTTAATGAGATTGCGTCGGTACCGGAGCGAGGCACGGGGTCTCTATGTCATGCGGGATCGAGAGCTCTTGGGGGGTGAATGAGAAGAGGTTAAAGAGGTGGGGGGGGGGCGGCACCCGAGACCCCAGCCCCCCTCCCGCCAGGCACCCTCTAGCCTCCAAGCCAGCCATGGCGCCAAGTGGCCATCTATCAATGCACCTCTCCCATTCATTCATGTCAACCACCCAGCCAGCCATCCACCCAGCCGACTGGCCAGCTATCCACCCATCTAAGCCGTCCACCCACCCAGTCAACCATCCACATCACCTCCTATTCATCTACCCAGCCAGTCACCATCCATCCACCCACCCAGCCCAGCCATATTCACAGTGAGATTTGGTTATCATTTCCGTCAGCCGACGCCACCAGCTCTCGCGCCCGGCGTCACCGCCACTTCCACCATGCAGTTACGTCGCACGCGTCGCTTGCATTTGCTCTGGCGTTCCTCTGAATGGTACGCGTGGTACAGCCCGAATGGTTTATTCTCGGATAATTATTGATAATTATCAATGTATATCTGTGTTGAGAGGACGTGACCCGTTATCGGCGGCTATCGACTACAAATCACGATAGTTGCATCACCGCCAGAGGAATGTATAATTTCCATATCTGGCGTATATGATGACCGTTTCAGCAACAAGACTCTTTGGATATCATTCCCGTGTCGGCGAAATATTTGTTTTCATGAAAAGGAACACCATTCTAACAAACAAAAAAACTTACGATGATTGAATTGGAGTTTGACGTTCGTACGTCAAACACAAATGCAATCATATGTAACTCCGGACAGCCGGCTATGGGGCCAACAGCCGCTAAGGACAATACGCGTAGGCAGGCGTCAATCTACTGTTGGATGGATTAAGCCTTCCACACGCCGTGTCTGCCAATGAAGTTATTTTGACCGTACATGGTGACCACGCTCGTTCGTGCGGGTTGTTGACGCGAGGCGTGGGGGCGAGGCTGGAAGAGCGGAACCGGTTGGGGTGTCGAACTCAGGCGCGGGGTTCGCAGCGCGGTGGGCAAACCACCGCGGTGCACGTCGCACCTTCCAACGAGCACGCTTGGCTTACGTACGGTGGCGAAAGAAGTTGCACATCACGTAGACGCACGTGCGCCGTAAATCGGCATCCTTGTGTGCGCTGTGGACTCGATCGCTTGACACAGCCGCGTGCTGAAACCGACGTCACGTCGGGGAGGGAAGCGAATCAGCGGGGTGTTCGATTACAAACGTGGGGCACCTTTCCCGGAAGGAACTTTCACGGACGATTGTATATTCCGCACATCAGCTGCGTACGGAGTGCATCGGCGTCCTCATCATAAGCGGTCATGTTCAATCCACTGCTGGACGAAGGACTCCCCAAGCCGCCGCCAGAGTCCTCCACGATGTGCCAACCCACGAAGCACCTCCACGCGAGCTGATTTCACCTCCTGAGCTGGTGGGGTTACGTCTGCGCGGTCATGTGTGTGTGTGTGTTCCTACTAATGTCGACTTAAGTTATTTTTTTTACAGCCCTCACTTGTATCAGCGGAAGAAGTCATCACGGGCATCCTCTAAGCCGATTCAGCCTTAATTTGGTCCCGTGGGTAAATTTCAGCACTGCGGAGACAAAGGCGGTCGAGCGTGGTTCTGGCCACCCCAACTCGCGCTCCAATCCCGGCCTTAATAGGTTTCTCGCTAACACAATTGCCCCCAACAGTTCTGCATGGTTACGCGAGCGATCCGTGCTCGTAAATTCCCCGTGTGGACACTCTTCACGCGTGCATTCAAAGGCAGGGCGCAGGTAACGAGCTCCCTGCTGGCGACAGAACCAGCATTGATTCCGCGCACGTTTACATCAAGATTCGCGTAATCATCGCCGCCAGCCATGGCCTATCCACTGCTGGATGAAGGACTCAACCGCGCCGCCGTCTGCCGCCTTCCCTCACGCTCCCGAGACATCACAATCCATCTCACTCGTGCACGTTCACCGATCGTCCTGTCGCTCCATCTCCTGTCTCTTTGGCTAACATTTCGTTCGCCAGCTGCTTCGACCACCTGGGCGATCCTCGCCTTCGGAACGCGACGTGGGCTCTTGCCCGCTTTACTTTTCTCCGCTGACTTGACTGACTGACGTCTCTGATCTGCGTTTGTCCGACGACACAAACGTCGTGATTTGTTTTAGTTTTGTTTTATTTGTGATTTATTTCGATTTAGTTTTCTTTCTGCGTGCGTGACTTTACAGAAAGAACCAATGAGTATGACTTACGGTTGTTGTTGTTTGACTTGCATCCCACTGGGATTTTTGCGCACAGCGTTGAAATGCGGTGTTTTTTTTTTCTGGAAGACTTTTGCTGTTTTTTTTTCCCCTGGATTTTTTGTTGTGGCGTGTAGTCACTTTAAGATGTTTTCTTGTTCGTGTTTTTGTTTGTTGCGGTTGCAGCCGAGTCAGGAGCCGCATGGCTCGCAGGGTTAAACCGAATAAATGAAACTGAAACAGAAATATATGCGGTCGGACGGCGTCCGTCGATTCAGCAACTCGGCAATAAACAACCGCTTAGTCTCGCATATTTGTCGAGGGGTGATTTACACATTCTCGGCGGCGTTTATCCAAACAGGCTACAACTTGCTGAAGAGGCCGGCTAACGTTGAAACCGGGTTTTGAGCTGCTTAGTCGAAGCCCGGAGCATTTTCAGTGCACTGGGAATCCCGATGAGGAGGGCTCGTAAGGCCCAGAAAGTCAACGACGCCATCAGCGTCTCGAGCGCGGTGGCGCGCGAGACGGCGAGCCCGTGGGGTTGACGGATCACGCAAGGATCAGCGCGTGTCAGTGTTCCCCCCCCCCCCCCGCCCCGCCCCTCCACAATAAAAATGCATCTCGAGTCTATCGGTCTGTTGGCTTCCAGACACACATAACGCACGCATTACGTGGGCCACTGTCCAATGTGCGCGGATTTTGTCCCGGGTCGCATTCGTTTTTCTCCCACGCGAAAACAAAAATGTACTCGATTATAAATGTTCAGTGGTCTCCGACGCTTACCTGGGTAAGTGAAACGGTATCATTAATACGTTTAATTACATATGGGCACACACACACACACACTCATAGAGGGATAGGTAATGCATTATAAATAGACAAGGATCCGTTTCACCACGCAAAAAACAAATGACACATCGGCCTATCGGCCTTTTATGAGCCAATATTTCCCAGCATTAATTTGCGCACGGAAACTCTCAAGACCGGGTTCCACTTCCCAGAGTTGCATCAGTAGGGTTGCGTCCTCTCGTCAGAGTTCACCGAATGCTGCTGCTGCTGCTGCGTGTCGGTGTTGCATGGCCGTCATCGGCGGTACGTTCAATGCAGCGCATCGACGCGGTGCGGGCATAGAAAGTGTGTCGTTTCTGATGTAATCGAAGCGCGCGTCTCTAAACCCTCCTCCTCCTCCTCACCCCAGCAGCTTAAGGCAGACCACATGAAAGGCGCGCGGGTCTCGGGCGGAGCGCTGCGTGCGAACGAACCCCCCCCCCTCCCCCACCACCCCCCCCGGGTCCATCTGGGTTCGATTCCCCTCGCTACGGCTACTAGCATTCGTGCAAACATTGTAACCAGACCTGTCATGTCTGGGCCTTCCCTAGGTCGACTCCGCCATGAATGGGTGTACCTGCCGTGATGCGCAAACATCAGCACTATGAGGGAGACTAAAGCGGTCAGGTGTGGGGGTGGCAACATTCCCCCCCCCCCCCCCACCTCGCCAACAACACTTTGCCCCAATTTATTTACGTCTGTACGGGCGATTGTTGCATTTATTCATTTGTTGTGTACAGACTTTAAATTCATTACAGCAATTAACGAACTGTTGGCCAACGTGATCTCACCGGATACAACACGGCCGCGTATGTCACAGCAATTTTAGAACGTTTGACTGTGCCATAAACTTTACGAACGATATTATTTTTATAATTGCACGTGAGTTAACCAACTTGAAATATTCCCACGAAGCTCCCTTGTGCGGCCGGGCTAATTCGTATCTTCATTTAACCGCATCTCAACGGATGAATATTTCTGGGGGGGTTTTTTGTCGTGAACGATTTTGTTCGCACTCTGTTGCCAACTTCTCGTGAACTGTGTCCTCTAGGCCCACGATCGCGACTGACTCTTTGCCTACAACACGGGGAAACTAAGCGGTATATGCCTGACGGGTCACAACACCGCTGATGAGACTCAGAAAAAGTTAAACCAATCCAGGAGTTGCTTAAAAAAATCAAATTTAGTCCAGAAGCCTCACATAATCAATGGACTTTGATTATCCTTTTTTTAAAGTATCAGTATGAACTTCCAGAAGCACGTAACCCCTGCACACGAGCTGACCGTTTCATCGCTCCGTCTGCTCGATTGACGAACACCTCGGTGGCATCTTCCCTTATTTTTTTAAAAAGAATATTAAACTGCCCCCCCCCCACCTCTTATTTACTCTGTCGATAAGATTAGACAGACATTCTTCATTTAAACAGACGCCTTCCGTGTTGGCGAAGGTAACCCCTGTCTGTAACCCAGTTGTCCTTCGATGCAAGCGTTCGTGAATCTTTGCGAAACGTGTGTGAGACTGCGAGGGGGCCAGGAGGTAGTGGCCACGGCAGGTGGATTCATCGTGGGGGTTGTTCTCCGGGCACTCTGATTGCTTCACTCGCACGCAGCAAAGCGCTCCTTAAAATGGTTAATCGTATAAACAGACCTCTCTATTCGTCTCTGCTATTTAAAAACAAAACAAAAATCACCTGGACAATGTTGGTGTGCAAAGCCAATATTATCTAACTGCATTTGATGAAATTGCAAACTCTGGATCAGATGACTCATTAAACGAGAATTGGCCAAACGTCTCAATGCATGACCCTGCTGAAAGGTGTTTTGAGGCACATTAGGGCTAAATGACAGCCTCTTGTTTTGGTTGTTCACCCTCGGATGCCTACACTTCCCAGTGCTCTGTTTAGGAAGCCCCGTACCACCACGAATGCTTATTTTCTCACGGAATCTGACTCAATGACCTCGAAATGCAAACATACAGGGTGGCCCACAAGTCACAAAGGGTTATTTAATTTATTGTAACACATATTTAATCTGGCTACCATTAACATAATACGTGCGTGAATTCTCTTTTGAAATAAATGTAGCACTTTTTTATATTAGCACTTTTTGAACATTCATTATGTTGTGTTGTCTCAATTAATTCAGAGTCCTCGGTCGAGTTTTATAAACAACAGATTTGAGGTGACCCCACAGGGAGAAGAAAGTAGATATTATAGATTAATAATAATGATGAATCGAATGTTAGCTGGTAGATATTCATAGTAATAATAATAATGATTCATCGAGTGTTAGCTGGTAGATATTTATAGTAATAATAATGATGAATCGAATGTTAGCTGGTAGATATTCATAGTAATAATAACGATGAATCTAATGTTAGCTGGTAGACATTCATAGTAATAACAATGATGAATAGAATGTTAGCTGGTAGATATTCAGAGTAATAATAATGATGAATCGAATGTTAGCTGAAATAATGAACTGATTGAAATGTTTTAAAGCCAGTGTTAAAATAAATGAAGTAACCACACGTGTCCTGACTTTTGGGCCACCCTATATAATATCACAGGTGTTGCATAAAGCCGCGCAGTAGCGCGTAACACCGGTATTACAATACCATCATCGTGCCAAGCCTCTGTTGTTCTCGCATTCAAACGAACCTCTTCGTGCTGCAGCGCGCGGGGGTGAATCCGTGGCAGCGCGTGAGCGATTCGCGCACTGCCTCGCAATCGATGAGTAAAGTGCAGGACTCACCACCAGAGCGGGTAGGCAGCGTGGCCTGGACGAACCATGGGCAGTGGCATCAGCAGCAGCAGCAGCGGCGGCAGGAGCGCGCACACTGGACTGCGGCGGCAGCGAGCATCCATCTCTCTCCGCTCTCCCGGCACGGGAGGCCAGGTCACTTCGACTTCCGTGTCTCCAGCAAACTCCACTCTCTCCCTGCCGCGCGCGTCTCTCCCGCCCACCTTGCTCCGTCGCCACGGATCCCTCCTCGCTCGTTCCTCTCGCGCCGCTCCTCGATCAGCGCGCCTGGTTGTTGTTGTTGTTGTTGTTTTTTCTTCTGCGTCTTTTCTTTACTCTTCGTTTGAGTCACGAGTTCGGCTCGCGGTTTGGAGACGCGAGGTCGAGGCAAGAAATCGAGAACTCAAAAACAGATTGTTCAAAGTTGAACCGAAAAGGGAAGGATAGGACGAGACGAGGCGGCGGGGGGGGGGCGATCGTGCGTGCGGTTCCACTCGCGGCGCGCTGTCACTGAGTCTACGCTAGCGGCGATAATTGCGACAGGGCTCGGCTTAATGATGATGGGGAAGGCGCTCCTCCGTCTCCTCCCTGGCCTCTCTCGCTCCTCTCACGTCTCTCGCCTCCGCCACACACCACACCAGCGCCTCCTTGGAGTCGCGTCTGTAGCAGCCAGCAGCCAGCAGCAGCAGTGATCGTCCCAGAAAAAAATAGCGCAACAGCTAGAAATATCCCGCAGGGCTGGTTCCCATGACGACTCCAACAAAGTCATAATTAGTCATCTCCTTTTCGGAGTTTCCGCCATAACAAAGGGGGGAGAGATCGGGGCGAGGCGAGGCGGTGTGAACGGGGCCCGGCCAGAGAGGATCTCCCATATAAATCGACGCCCCGTGTTTACGCACAACAAAGCGCAGCGCCGAGTCTTAGCACTCACTCGCGAGCCTTTCTCACCTCCCCGGCGCCGTGGACCTCACACCCCCCCCCATCCCTCCCACCTCCCCCCTCCCCTCGTCCTCCCACCCCTCTCTGCACTGTGTGCCCCCCCCCTCCCCGTGTGCCTCCCCCCACCCCACTCTCCCTTTACTCCCTCCCCTCCTCAATCCGTCTTTCGCTGCCTTCCCTTCTCGCCTCCTTCTCAGCGGCGTCTCAAGTCGGGCACTCCAGCTGCGAAGGCTGCATGCATTAAAGCGACGGGGCAGAATAGAGGGGGCGAGGGGAGGAGGAATGGGGAGGATAGCCGGGTGGGGGGTGGGGGAGGGGTGTCTGTAGCGCTGCCCACCTCCTATCAAACGCTCCCAACACCGCAGCCGCGGGACAGGGGACTGCCTGCTCCCTCAACTAAGGCGCCGCCGAAATCCGCGCCGTTGACGCGAGTGTCCGTGAGGCTGGAAGAGCCCTGGATAATTTTACGCCGTTGCGAAAGGAGCCCCAAAAATAATGTGATGAGGTCAACGTCTCGACGTCTGTTTGTTATGCTCGAGTACGAGCAGGTGATCACTATCGTACCGCGTCCGTGTCTATAAATAGAGCTGTGCGTAAATGTGCGACGCGCGCGCTGAGCGTGCGGAGAGCGAACCCGGCGAACCGAGTTCGACTCCTCGCTCGCGGGGCAATGTCGGTGACGCATATCTGAACGTGGTCCTCCCCTGGGTCGATTCGGCTTCAAACGAGTAGCTGGTTAAATGAGTATCGCCAACGAGCGAACAAAAAACGGTCGGGGCGTGGTTCTTGCCACAGCAATCCATTGTGCGCAATTCGGCACCTTTATTGTTGTTCGCTGACAGCACTTGCCACAATCGTCTGTTAAGTCCATACGGCAGGTGTTTTTATTCGTCTATGTTGCACCACACCCTTGCGCAAGGGCATTGCACTGATTTTTGTGTTTAGTTTGTTGTCCGACCCCGCACCATCCGATTAGCACGATTGGCTAGGTACGGGTGCGAAAGAAGTTGAATATACATACATTGAGACTCGACGAGGCTCTCCGTTTTACCGAGCCGGGCGGTGGTGGCTATGATGCACGTGGCTGGCTGTAACCCAGCACTGTGGAGGCAGCAGCCAGGGTTGGTGGATCACCGCACAAATGTTGCTGAACTCCCTTCCTGTTGCTCACGACTCTGGCTTGCCACGACAAGTCGGTACAGCAGAGCTGTGGACTGATATCGCTTGACCGTTCTGTATATGGGATAGAGTGTTGCTCCCTCGCATGCGTGGGGTTTCTCCGGGCGCTCCGGTTCCCTCCCACACTTACCAACACTCATTGGGAACGCTGACTCACCGCCTGGCCGTTCGCCAGCTCGCGTCTGTGGTTCCTCGGTGGATGTGAGATGCGAATTGGTATGAACAATGACGCGACTATATAAAACTAATCATTGTTATTATAGGCATCGTCATAATTGCATGTCAATATACTTCTTGTGAGAAAATACTCTGACGTTTGCAGCAATCACCCGTTGCGTGTGTTTGTTCCTCCATATTCTCGGATCTTTCGGTAAAGTCACGTACATAAAAAAATAAAATAATAATAATAAAATAATACATTGAAAATAATCAAAGCAAAAACCCCATTATTAAAATTGTATTTAATTTTTTTATTTGTGTTTTATTTTTATTTTATTCCTGCAGTCACGAAAGTTTTAAGTCAAAATGTGTTACTCCAGTTGCCCCCCCCCCCCGTGTGTTTGAGAACGGTCCGTGGAAGGTGATGTCACAGAACTGCTTCTGAGGAGCAACTTCAATTGCCCCTTATTTACACTATAGGGCACACATTTATTTCACGTCCTGCTGCATATAAATAAATGTGCATCGTGCGGCAGCAATCCACACGATAGTTGCTTAATTATAATTACCAGAGTTGGAATTTTCGCCAAATCTATGGAGAAAACCAAATTTATTTCGAGGTGCGTATTGTTTCGTAATAATTGTGAACTCATGCCTACTTGAGAACCCGGTTTTATTGATGGGCGGCTGCGACCCCGGATTCTAAGGTGCCAGCTCAGTGCTCTGACTCATTGAGATGCCCTACCCCGACTCAGTGTGATCACCCTTAATGACTTGAACGAGGGGCCGCGATATTGAGGCACCCCTATACAATCCGGGCAAACAACACCTCAACAAACACGGACAGCTGCGCACCGCCACTGTTTCCGCGCCATCACCGGACGCTTGCTTACGACGTATGGGTAACTATGACAGCTGTCACGGGAGTGGAGCGGTGGTTGCAGTGGATGTTTTGTTTTCGCGTTGCGATATGAACCCAGCAACATCAGTTCCATTTCCTCACCACGGCGAACATCAATGGCGAGTGATTTCTGAATTGGTCCAGGAGCCCATCACTCCACCCCCTCCCCCACCACTTCACCAATCCGCACTGACGGACGTGGTGATGTGTGGTCAACCAACCCCCGATGACCGACACGGCATGGGCAACATCGAAATCGAGTAGTAGATTTTGAAAGGACCGGACATTGTTACTTTTGCAACATTCACAGCAATGCGTGTCGTGATATTGAAAGCGATAGAATAAGCTTCACTGCTCAGAGTGAGAGTCGATGGTTACTGGTCGGTAGTTGCATTAAGATGATGATTTGGTCTTGGGGCTGTCATGACGACTTATCGGTAGCGGGAATCTGTGCCTTGCTGACATCAGGCATTGAGAGGGAGTTATTGCAATTAAATGTTGATTTCAAAAGCGTATACGTGCAACGACATTTCAACATGCTGCATAACGCACGTGCTTTGTGGTACAGATGCGTGGTGATATCGGTGAATACAATGGTGATGGTATTAGTGGTTAGGGTGGTGGTCATAATTATGAACAAGGTGGCATTGCTTATCCCGATCCGCCTTCCATAATTGGTCTCCTTAGTTGAGCGAACTTGTTGCACGTGACTTGTATGTTGACTCATAGTTTGCGTTGCGCCCAACTTTGCAGCCTGCTTCGTAATAAATGTTCTCCGAAACAGATCCTCGAGTTAATTTCCATTGATTGTTACAATGACAATGTCGTCAGCACATTTGAGGTGGTTAATACTCTGTACATTTATGTTGATGTCTCTTATTTCCCCAATGCAATGCTTAGAACCATTTAACGCCGCTCGATGCGCGTGTCTAGCCTTGGTGGTTCTGCGCCTAACTCATCCTCTGATGTTTTGAAACATCCTGTAATCTTAGTGTAGTCACGTAGATACATGTTTTATTTTAATTATTTTTTTATGTTAATTTAATTTTTATTTTCTATCTACGTGAGTTTACCGAAAGAACCAAGAAATCTCAGTGTAGCTCGGCCAAGAGTACGATCACCGCAGAGATGGAGCGATGACATCAGCTCATGCGCATCACGTAGATGGATTGTGGCATTAAAAGTTCACAAACGATGTCGTCGGTGTTGCAGTGGATAAATCATAGGTCTTGACGATGGTGATATGGATTTTGATGAAGATGGTGATGGCGTTCGTAGTGTTGGTGATCATAACGATGTTGGTTATGACAATGGTGATGGCTATGGTTATGACAATAATGCGGATTGTGACACGGGTGATGATAATGATATGTATGGTGGTGTATGAGATGACGATGATGATAATGGCTGTGGTAATGATGATAAGGGTGATGATGATAATTACGTTGGAGCATTTAATAATGATGATTATAATTTAGGTGCTGATGATAATATTGGTAGGAACGAAGTTGTAAACTGAGTGTACCAGCCTGCAATAGATTAATGTGTCCGTCCGTCCCCTTTCAATACTTTAACGAAGTGAAATCTCGTGCTGTTGGGTGTAAAATCAGCAATAGACAGCGCAGAGACTTGTCCTACCAGCCTACCCTGCAGGGACCTGTTTACAGTGGCGCATGTGGAAGTCATGATGGTGAAAATGATAAGTGATGATGATGATGATAGTTGTGGTGGGTCGTGCGATAGTGATGGTGGTGGCGCATGCGATGATGATGATGGCGGTGACGGTGATGGTATGGGAGCGGTGGTGCAACGATTAGCGCGTTGCGCTACGAACCCGGCGGCTCGAGTTATATTCTTGCTCACGGCCAAACACCGGTGACGATCATCTAAATCGGTTCTGGGCATCCCCTAGGTCGACTCAGCGTCAAATTAGTAACCTGGTGCGATGTGTAAACATCGCCACTGGGAATACAAAGACGGTCGGGTGTCGGCTTGCCACCCACCCCCTCCTGTACCGTCCCGGTCTTCATAAGTGCTCGCTAACAGCACTTGCCCCAACAGTCTGTTCAGGCTACACGGGGGATCTTTGCTTTGGTGGTGATGGTAGCGTGGCTGCACTGCCACCTGGTGGACAGTCGCGGCACGAGTGGCCAGGTCCCGCCGAGACGCACGTGGGGACCGTCCATAAATGACGTCACGCACCTAGGGGGGGGGGGGGGGTCAGACATTTGTGACGATGTGTGACGAGAGGGGGGGGGGGGTGAGAAATGTGACGTCACATCAAAATGCGCAACTTTAAATAAATATAGACAACACGTTCTACTTAATTAAATATATACTTTTTAATAAATGTTTTCTCCTACAACATCAGAGTGCAGCGCCACATTAAATACGCACTACAATGACAATAGTTTAAAGCGATTTGAAGCGTGTTTTTTTGGGGAGGAGGGGGCAGAGCTTTGTGACGTCATATTTGAGGGGGGGTGTCTGACTTTTTGTGACGCCGTGTGACGAAGGGGGGGGGGGTCAAAAAATCGTCCAAAATCGCGTGACGTCATTATTGGACGGCCCCTTGGTGCGCGTTCACGTATCCATGATGTCACGCGTACCATGGGCAATGTGTATTATTGGTCGTCACAGGACTCAATGGTAACCGCTGGACACAATTCGGAGCAGGTTGACGTGCATCTTACGTTGAGCGTCGGGTATTGCAAATGCATTTTTTTTTAAGTCTCGGGGACAATGGTCAACTCGGCACATCATCCTTCGGGGTTGTGTAAAATGAGTAACACCACTTTGTGCGAGGTCAACAGTGGGTTGTCCCTCTGGTTGGACGCACCCCCGCCATAGGAACATGGCATTCCCACCAACGATCGCTGATGTGAGTACCGGTCCTTATTATAATAATAATCGTACTCGCTGGAGGCCGGAGACCGTTTAACGTTTTGAAACATTCTGATCGGGGTTAGACGAGGAATCGAATCAAGTTTACAACAGACGATGCATCAAATCGCAAGTTGCGATGTATTATTTATTCCATCGTTTTTCACAATAAATTCTTGCAGTGGAGGATCGCGTTCGCCCTGCCGCCGCTAGAGGCCGCTATGATCAATGCAATCGGCAACGGTGGGTTGCGGCGGGGATGACAGAGGTTGAGCGACCCAAATGTCGGTCATGGAGGGAATTTGACCATACTTCACCACGCTGGTCAGAGCGGTTTGGGGGAAAGGAGGGGGGGGGGAGCGATGCACGCGGCTTCAGCTGCCACCACTCGCCGCCACTGTCAGCGGCGACCTGGAACTCCACTCCCCCCTCCCCTCCCTCCCTTTTTCCCTCCCTCCCTCCTCCCCCCTCCCTCCCTCCCTCCTCTCCCTCCTCCCCTCCCTTTCCCTCCCTCCCCTCCCTCCTCCCCTCCCTCCCTCCCTCCCTCCCTCCTCCCCTCCCTCCCCTCCCTCCCTCCCTCCCCTCCCTTCCTCCCTCCCTCCTCCCCACCCTTACTCCCTCCCTCCCTTCTCCCCTCCCTCCCTCCTCCCCTCCCTCCCTCCCTCCCTCCTCCCCACCCTTACTCCCTCGCTCCTCCCCTCCCTCCTTCCCCTCCCTCCCTCCCCCCCTCCTCCCCTCCCTCCCTACCTTCCCTCCCTCCTCCCCACCCTTACTCCCTCCTCCCCTCCCTCCCTCCCTCCCTCCCCTCCCTCCCTCCCTCCCTCCCTCCCTCCCTCCCTCCCTCCCTCCTCCCCACCCTTACTCCCTCCCTCCCCTCCCTCCCTCCCTCCCTCCTCCCCACCCTTACTCCCTCCCTCCTCCCCTCCCTCCCTCCCTCCCTCCCTCCTCTCCCTCCCTCCTCCCCACCCTTACTCCCTCCTCCCCTCCCTCCCTCCCTCCCTCCCCTCCCTCCCTCCCTACCTTCCCTCCCTCCTCCCCACCCTTACTCCCTCCCTCCTCCCCTCCCTCCCTCCCTCCCTCCCTCCCTCCTCTCCCTCCCTCCCTCCCTCCCTCCCTCCTCCCCACCCTTACTCCCTCCTCCCCTCCCTCCCTCCCTCCCCTCCCTCCTTCCCTCCCTCCCTCCCTCCCTCCTCCCTACCTTCCCTCCCTCCTTCCCCCCTCCCTCCCTCCCTCCTCCCCTCCCTCCCTCCCTCCCTCCTCCCCACTCTTCCTCCCTCCCTCCTCCCCTCCCTCCCCCCTCCCTCCCCCCCGCGAGGAAGGAACACGAGGAGTGCCCGAGTGGTGTTCGGCAGAGTCGCAGCGCCACAACCCAACGCGTCGCAATCATCTTCGAGCTCGCGGCGCGGCGGATTCGCCCCCCCCGCCCCCCCCCCGTAAGGAAGGAAGAATGTAACACCGCTGGGTACTTACTCATTAGCGCGCTGAGAATGAGGGGCTTAATGCGCGGAGCGGAGTGGGTTACCCATCGCTCAAGTCCCATTTTGGCTGTCAGGCATGACAATCGAAACGTCTCACGAGACGTCTGGAACGCGGCGCTCAACACGCAAGCGCTTTCACCAGTTATACCGCATCCTCCGGATTATAAGACGCACCACACCCCCCTTACTGCCCCGCCCCCCCCCCCTCTCCTGCCTTATGTTTTCAAGCAATCGTTGCGGGGTGCGTCTTATAACCCGGTAGCTGTGTGTGTGTGAGACCATATTTGTGTATCTTTATTGACACTGGGAAGGACATTTTGAGTGCCTCTTACTTTCTGGAGTGTCTTATAATACAGGGAGCATAAGGTGGTTGTAATATTATTAAAAATATATTTTTGACTTTAAACTTTCGTGACTGCAGGAATTCATATTCTTGGTTCTTTCAGTAAAGTCACGTAGATAGAAAATGAAATTAAAATTTATTTTTTATTAAAAATTTATTTTCTACGTGACTTTACCAAAAGAACCAAGAATATAATATTATTTAAAATACCGGAATACGAATAATAAATAGCCCCTTGTGAAACCTCTGCTGGGTGAAGGCCTCTCCGCTCCGTATGGATCATGGCGGGTTTTGTTTTACCATTCTCCAACACGAATATCAGTCCGGATTGGTGAGTAGCTGGTGCGTTGTGCAAACATCGCCCCTCGGGAGACAAAGACGGCCGGGGATAGTGCTGGCCACACACCCATCCCTTGTGTGCCTTGCCGGCCTTCGTGGGTGTTCGCTTTGATTTCCCACCACCCCACCTGCACTGCCGACTTCTGCACAGTTGGCTACGTACGGCGCGAAAGAAGTTCAACATACATGCTCACTCACGGCACTTGCCCCAAAAGTCTGTTGATGCTATACGGGGGGATCTTTGTGTTGGACGGCAGGGCAGAACCTGATACCACTCACCGCCGGCGTCATCCTGGGTCGCGCGTCGAACTCATGTGGTCGAGTTCAGAGTGCGGTGTGCTAACCACTGCGCCACTGGTCCACGCCCTGCGTGAACACGCATGCCCGTCATGAATGCTCCATGGACACGAGAGCATTTTGAAAGTCACCTGCAGCGGGGATCTGTCCGCTTTATATCGACTTCAGCGTCGGACTCCGCTCGAGGCAAATTACTCGGTTCACCGACGGCGACCGTTCGTTTTGAGCAACACGCGTGAAGCGACGCGACACTTTAGGGTCACCGTGCCCCCCGTAAAAGGGGGAAACCTATCGGCAGCAGAGCAAACTTTATTAGGAATCTTTTTTGAGACTATTCATTCGGAGTTCTAAAAAATATATATTTACAATAGTTGCGCAGACTCGATTGTGCGTAGAATATATACAAATGTCAGCTGTCTAACGCTTCCACAACATTGCTACGCAATTCACGCGTCAAGTCACTCACGACGGATCTATATTTTAATGAATGAGCCGGGTGTGGGTGATGCACGTCTGTTATCCGTCGCTTGGGAGGCAGGGGTTGGTGGGTCGCGCAGACGTGTGAAACTCACAAAATCATCCGGCATGTAAATCGTCCAGCAGATGGCGGTACATTTCGCGTGTTCGCGAACGTGTCTGTGCGGATGTCGGTTATCCCCTTTTTGCGTGTGTTGCGCTATCCAAATCCTTCGACTCCCTCGTGATTCTGCGATGTAATAATCCACATAGAACGTGCGCACGAGCTGATATCATAGCTCCATCGCCTCGGCGGACGTGCCTCGATTCTTTGGATGGCTCCTCCGTTTCATCCTCGACCATCGTTCATTATCCCATCCTGGCTGCGTGTCCTGCCCAAACCCACTTGCACACACACACACAAAAACACAATAATGGTGTCAATAACCTGAGTATGTTATATAATCCCCTCTAACCATCTGTTCTGTCTCTCAGTGTAATTCCCTTTCTCTCTCTTTCCACGCTATTTTGTGCACTTTTCAGTTGTCTTCCATGTTGATTTGTTCACGTCCGCGTTTCTGAACCAATTGTGAAAGCGGGCAATCACGGCACCGATCGAACGCCATCTTGGCTCCTTGCTTTTTCATGAACCGCCGATTCATGATTGCCATTGTGAAATGCATGCCTGCTCTACAGAAGCAGCACAAAGCCGTTTGCAGTGCAGCTGGACCAGTGTCGAGATTGCCGAGTGGGACGTCTGAGGGCAGGCATGGGGGACACGTGGCCCCTTGGGCCCTCTTCCACCGCGCACGAATCCCGCCCCGCTCCGTAACTCCATCTCCTCCTCGCGGCCTTCGAGCGTCGAGCTCCTAGGGCCTCATTCCTTTATCGCGCGCGTGCAGAGCTCCTCGCACGGCGAGAACGCCGCCACATGTTGCCGCTGGTGACACACAACTTCTGGGAGATTTTTTTTAATCATTTCAATACCACTCCTGCAAAGGTCGACTGCGGTGAACGAACACTTTTTTTATATATAGAACAAGATCTGAAAACCCAGATCTTAAACTTTCTCAACGTGGTTCAGTACCAAAACCGCAAGTCCCCTCCCCCACCACCTTGAGTTTAAATCAAAGCCGCTGCTATTCTAGCGCTGGGAGGGGGGCCTGGGCACATTAACGTGCGCGCTTCCAGATGCGATGTAAGCCGCTCGCCTCTTCGTTAATTACACTCGGGGCGCACGGCACGGCAATAATAATAATAATCACATGCAGACGCGCGCCGGCCAGCACGGCCGTGCGCACAGCTTAAGGTTCGTCAACAGCCAGAGGGAAGCGACAGGAAATAGCCAGGTGCGATAGGCGACCACCAGGTGCATGCAAGAGGTTGTGAGGTAGGCAACAGCAGAGGTAGGCACCGGCCAGGTGTAGATAATAGCCAGGTGTAGATAATAGCCAGGTGTAGATAATAGCCAGGTGTAGATAATAGCCAGGTGAAGGCACCGGCCAGGTGTAGATAATAGCCAGGTGTAGATAATAGCCAGGTGTAGATAATAGCCAGGTGAAGGCACCGGCCAGGTGTAGGCACCGGCCAGGTGTAGATAATAGCCAGGTGTAGATAATAGCCAGGTGTAGGCACCGGCCAGGTGTAGATAATAGCCAGGTGTAGATAATAGCCAGGTGTAGATAATAGCCAGGTGTAGATAATAGCCAGGTGTAGGCACCGGCCAGGTGTAGGCACCGGCCAGGTGTAGATAATAGCCAGGTGTAGATAATAGCCAGGTGTAGGCACCGGCCAGGTGTAGGCACCGGCCAGGTGTAGATAATAGCCAGGTGTAGATAATAGCCAGGTGTAGATAATAGCCAGGTGTAGGCACCGGCCAGGTGTAGGCAACAGTAAAGTGGTTGACAACAACCTGTAATAGACGGCAATCACGTGGTAGCAAACAGCCAAGGTGTCGGCAAGAGCTGTACGGGGTTCGGCAGTAGCCGCCAATGACCATGAACCAGATGCGTCAACACCGTGAGTAGCGGCCGGTCGCACGTGGCACGGACCGTGCTGTGCGCGGCTTCACGTTCCGATGGACGCCCCCCACCCACCCCCCCAGAGCTTCGCAACGTCGTCGTTGCGTTTCACAAGCGCAGACCGCCGCTGCCACACGCGGCCTTCACAACGACCGAGAGTCGCAAGGGCGAGAAGAGTCCTCGCCGATGTCGGCTCCAGTCGACATCTGTGTTGGCGCCGGGGAGAGCCCCCCCAAGTTCGCCCGTATTTGGTTCAATTTCACGGTGCGCGGACGATCCGTGCGCGTGTCAAATGAATCTCGCACGTGCGCAGGCGCCAAGCGGATTGGTGCTTCGCGACACCCTCAAGAGACGATGACAGCTTGGGGAGACCTCCACGACGACCACTGGCTGTGGCATGATGACTATCCCTATAGCTCTTGCCTACAGCTGGCCGTTGGCTATCACTGCCCGTTGCCTACCGCCTGACAGTATTCAATTGCAAGTGTCAGCTCATACGCAGGCGTGAGATGGCCTGTAGCAGGACAATCAGGGATGACGACACGGGGATACCTTCATCCAGCAGCAGTGGCTAGATCACAGCTTACGACGATTATGATGATGATGTTGGTGCTTTACACAAGGCAGCGCATGCCAACTGTGCAAAAAGCAGTGTGAGCATTTACTATAAGGCCCACACAGCATTGTGCGCTTGAAGGGAAACATCTATTTTCGTCATTGTTTTAAATACTCGCCTACATAAGGGGAAGCGTGTGTGTGTGTACATAAACATTCGGCGATTTCTATTGCGTGTAACTCCCACACGGCGTTAGATCCATTTCTCTTTGTAAACTCCCCCCCCCCCCCCCATCTCTCTCTCTCTCGAGGTCACGCGAAGACAATCGAGTGCAGCAGGAAACCTGGGAACCTCGATAAACCCAGCGACGTCAACTCGAGAGGGCCCGTGGCACTTCGCGAGCTCCGTTTGCGCCTCCAGCTGCGCTGGGGGGGAAGGGGGTGACGCGAACCACGTGGAGCAGCTGTGGAGAGTCAAGGAGAGGGCACGCGGCCTGACTCCTCGCCGCTTCAAACGAGCAGCAGCAGCAGCAGCAGGGCGGTGGAAATTCCACACGCCCGTGGGCGAGGTTCGGTCCGTTCATCGGAAATATCATCGGTCACTTGCCACCGATGTGGTACTCGTTCTTCGACCGAGTCGACACCTGGCTGAGACTTGGAACTTTGCAAACTTTTGAATGCGATTCCGGAAGTCTGCGAGGGTCACGCTCTCATCAAAGCACCACGCGGTACGATCTCACGTTTAGATATTGTAACACGATGTTTTTTTTGCGGCGCAAACAACGACCGTTGTCAATCCGCTGCATGGATCGAGGCATCCCCACGCCTTTCTGTCACGGAGAGTTGCGTGATCGAACTTCTCCATGGTGAATAGTGGCCCCCAGGACCGGTTCAAATATCAGCCGCCGCTGACGGTAACCACGCGCGCCACCACATCCCCCGTTAACTTGTGTGTGTGTGTGTGTGTTATTTTACTGTTAACGTGTGGATGTGTAAGTTATTTTACTGACATTTGACAAAGCAAGCTGAGAGAGGTTGAAGGGCAGGGTGATGGCAATGATGACCAACAAACTAACATTTCTCAACGAGGTCACCACTTACTCAAGATATGTATTTTTAGTAGTCATTTACATATCCAGGAATGAGCCAGGGAGTCTTTTGAACGCAACAATAGAGCCTTGTTTGGAAAATTTATCCAGTTACTGGCCAGATATCGCAAGCATGGAGATGTCGAGAGAGAACCCACTAAAAAGTGCAAGGTGTTAACACTTACAGCAAATTTAGGATCCTACTTGATGTACTGCCTTCTACCTCGAGGCAACACCTCGTTTCTCTGCAAGAGGGTTCAACAACAACAACCACCATCCGCTACTAAGTGGCGGTGACGTCACCACGACGCTTGTGCCAGGCTATGTGCACGTTGAGGCCACGTGAAGTGTCGAACGCCCGCTGGCAGGAGATTACGGGGCAGACCCAGATGCCACAGGTCGACTGACTGAGACGACTGGCTGATGCACCAGCTGTGCCGCCTACTGTGCCAACTTGCTGTGCTTTAGCTACCCAGCGCTCCGCTCGTTGTTGTGAGCGTCGCTCCTCCGTCTTCCGTTGTGGTTGGAGGGCGATTGCCTCCAACTGCCCAGTAGCATCCTTCACGAGCCTCCTCCACAGAGGCCGATCTTGACACCGCTGGTACCAGTCATCGGCAAGTCCACTCAGCTCCACATCCTCCTGTAACACATCACTCCATCTCTTCTCTAGCCCGTGCCGCGCCCGTTTAGCCCCCTCGATCCGGCCGAACAAAAGCTATTTAGGCATGCCGGTGGCTGGGCATGCGGGTTACATGGCCCAACGCAGCCTTGCCTGCCGTAGGAGCTCACCGATGGGCCTTTGTTTAGATCTTTCAAGGATTTGTGAGCTCACACAATCCAGCCTGGTTAAACTCAGGATGGACCGTAGGCAGGCCAGCCTAAATGTTTCTAACCGGCGAAGATGTTCCATTAGGGGGGTCCACGTTTTGCAAGCGTAGAGAAGGGAGGGAATGACCGTGGCCGGGAAGACCTGAATCTTCGTGCGGAAGGTAGCTTCCACACAACGTTACGCAACCGATGAAAAGATAATGCCACTTGACTGATTCGGAGTGAGACATCTGCTGTTAAACCGGAGGCGGTCATGAGCACACTGCCCAGGTATGGGAAACTCTCCACTCTCTCCACAACTGCCCTATCACCAATTGGGAGTTGTGGGGGTGGAGTGTTTGATGGTACAAAATACCCAGGCAGGTGGTTAGTTTTGGTGGGGCTGATGGTAAGGCCCCACCTCTTGGTGGCAAGCTCCAGATTCAGCAGCAGCGCCTCCAACTCCTCCTCTGAGTGAGCAGCAATTACCAGATCATCGGCATACAGTACATAACATGGTTAAGCAATAGGGAGCCATCCCTTGACCGCACCCGGGCATCGATAGCCTCCCATTGTATCTGTACCAGATGGAGATTCCTCCGGTACAGCTATTAAAGGCTTCACGAACTACGTGGTCAAAATAGATGTTAAATAATGTGGGAGCCAGATAACATCCCTGTCGCACCCCAAGGTGTACAGGGAATCTTTCCAATCCTGCAGAACCCGTCCAGTGCTCCAGACTGTTGTTATGATGTCATGTAGGGCATTCTGTGCGCAAACGCCACCCTCCCTCAGCATTTCGCTTGGGAGATTATCTCTGCCTGGTGCCTTTCCTGGTCTCAGACTCTAGATCGCCTTCAGTACTTCTTCAACAGATGGCACCTCAGCCAGCCATTCACAGGGGGTAACTTCTTCCTCCAATATTTGAGGCACCGCAGCCTCGGCAGGGTCATCCCCACGTTGTCCCACGTTGCTTTCCTGGGTGAGAGAGCAAAACAACCCCCTACCTCCTCGTGGTGCCGGACGGGCAACGCTGTCGTGGGCAAATTCCGACTGGCCTTTCCCCTCATGGCGTTTGTAACCACCACAGCTGCCAAATTGGGGCTCTGGACGGGTGCGAGGGGCTGGTAACCCCTCCACCTTCAATTAATTACCACTAAACCACGACCACAAAATGTAATAAATAAGCTTATTCCGGAGGCCCTGGGGAGACAGGCGTCTATGACGTCTCCTGGCCAAACCCCATTTGGCGGAGCCAGGAGTATGAATCTTTACCCTCGGGGCTCCTCCAGAAACAACAAAAAAACACTACGTGTGGCCACGTGGAATGTTCGAATGCTCACTGCGGAGGAGAGGCTGCCACTCCTCTGTCGGGAGCTGGACCGATACCGCCTGGATCTCTGTGGTATTCATGAGGTCCGGTGGACCGGCTCTGGCTCCTGCCACCATGAGGGGTGGACAGTCCTCTACTCGGGGCAGGAGACTACCAAACAAGCAATTGGGTTCACACACACACACCTCGGAGTGACCCACAAAGCCCGAGGCATCGATAGAATTTTTTTTAGCTCCAATCAATTGCATTCAATCAACATCTATTTATAAATGTCCTTAACGATCAAGTTAATTGAGATCAAGTACTCTAAATAAAAATGTACTAACACTAATATTTGTGTCCGTGCAAACCAATCAGCGCACATTACCCTCTATGACGTGTGGATCAGAATAGCGGAAGAAAAGCTGAAACGTGTGCAATTAAATGTATAAGCAGAAAGAGGAGCACGTTGCCTTGAGAACGTACTCGGGCTACGGATTACACATTGACTTGTTAAGAAAAGCAAAGTCGACTTGTGCAGAACACATCGCTCGAAGGGCTCCTCTAGCTGACACTAACGACATCGTGGCAGCCACAGGAGGGGAAGGCACCCCAGCAGCACCTCCACCATGGAGACGGAGTGCTGAAATCAACTCGCGTGCAGGTGCCATGTGGATTGTTACATCACTGGATCATGATAATTGGGGGTGGGGGGGGGGGGGTGACTTGGGGAGGAATTCATCCAGCAGTGGATTTGTCATTGCTGATCATGACCATTTGTGTCGATGCAAGTGTGGAGGGTAGGGGGGGAGGGGTTCAGTGTGAGGTTAACGTCCAGCGACAAGTGGATGGGCGGTGGAGTCAGGGGGAGTTCTCAGCAGCTGAGGGTTTCGCGAACTCTCACCTCGCCGCAGCACACGAGGCTCCCGTCGCTCACCACGGCGCTAACAGCGCGCCCGTCGCAGCCCGGGCGCGCGGAGCCACGTGCCGTGAAATAATTCACCGCGCCGCCCCTATCAACACGATACAGTAACTTTATTCTCTATGTACATCGTGTTCATATCACCGTTATAGAAAGAAAGAAAGAAGAAAAAAAGGAAACCACACGTGTGCGGCACGCGCTCGCTCACCTTGACAGCACAGTGGTGGTTCCCGTGTAAAAGCGCGCACGGGGGGGGGGGGGGGGTTCCCGTGCGTGCATGGGTGAATCGAGCGCAGACAGACGCATCCGAGTCCCGCATGCCCCGATGCGTCATCCTCCTTCTTCGAGCATCCCTCTCCTCCAAGCGGGTTGGGTGGTCGTTCGCATAGGGCCTTATCTCACGCAGGGCCAGCGCATTCACATGCGAGATATGGATCGTGGGGCCTTTTGTTGGCGTGGGAAATGCGCCCACTCCCCCACCTATTTCGATTTTGTTTTTGCTTTCTTAATGATGAGTCTTTTTTTTTTTAAACAACAACAAGAAGAAGAAGAAGAAAGCCACGATAGATGGCTCCACGGGGACTCGTCTGAGACGTTCTCGAGTGCCGGCCGCGTTCTCTTCTCTGCAGCTCAACCGCGAGGACGTGTGGAGGGGTTGGGGAGACGCAATTGTAAAAATTGAGAACAGCAAACTAAAAATACAACAGATGGCGAGATTATTCACCGGCACATTCACGGCGCGCGTATTCTTGCGCTGACGTGCGGCGGCGCAACGGGACCGCGCGGGCTGTGAAAGTTGCTCATCGTCGACACGCGGCACATTCAGTTGATCATTGCGCAGTGGTGTGTGTGTGTGTGTCGTCCTCTCTCTTGTGGGGGGTGGGAGCACAGCGGTCTACAAACACAGCAACCGGAGTTCAATTCCCGCTCGTGGCCAATAACAGTGAAGATTATTTGAAACGGTCCTGGGTCTTCTCTAGGTCGACGCAGCCTCACGTGAGTACCTGCTGCAGCGTGTAAACATCGGCACTAGGGAGACAAAGGCGGCCAGGCGTGGTGCTGCCCACGCACCCCCTCGCGTGCCGTGCCGGCCGTGAAAGGTGCTCGCTACCAGTTCTTGCCCAACAGTCTGTTAAAGGCTATACAGGGAATCTTTATCTTTGTGTGTCCTCTCTCTCTTGCCATCACCATCGGCGGTGGAAATAACACATTGCTATGGCGGGGGTTAGTCTCTATATAGGAGAACCATTGTTGACTGATATTTAACTGGTGTTCGGATTATTGATTCTGGGGAGACAATGGCTGGGATTTCAACGTGTGATCTTCTGACCACAGGTTAAATGCTATACACGCATGCACATACGTACATACGAACACGCACGTGCACACCACTAAACACACACACACCACGAGTCTTTAGGCGCCAGTCCTTCACGAAGCCCTCTCTGGCTTCATCCATCGGCGCTTCCCCACCATCGCTGCTCGCGACGGGGACAACGACAACAACGACAGCGACTGGCAAGCGGAGTCCGTCCTCACGGCCGGTCAGGGGCATCGCCGCCGCCGCCGCCGCCGCCGCCGCGTCACTTGCACACGTTGACCCACGCGCTGCTGTGGCACTCCTCGCACACCACGTAGCAGCACCAGTGGAACTTGCAGTTGCAGCGCTCCATGCGGCTCTCGCTGATCTGGTTGTGGCCGCGCCCGCAGCACATGCTCTCGCAGCCGTCCGCGCCCGAGCTCGTCCGGTTGCACACCCTGCCCTGGGTGCCGGGCCACTCGCTGCCCGCGCCGCGTTCGCAGAACGTGGGCGAGCGCTCAAAGTACAGCAGCTCCCCATCGTCGGGGGGCCGGTAGCGGCGGCCGGTGACCTGGGCCGAGGAGGAGCCCTGGTGGTGGTGGTGGTGGTGGCCTCCGCCGGACACCAGAGCCAGCGCCGGCACGCCGTGCCGGTTGTGCGGGGCCAGGAACGCGGCGAGGTGAAAGCGGTCGCGCAGCGTGTCGCCCACCGTGCGGAAGTCGGGGCTCACTTGCCAGCATGTCTTGAGCTGGCAGCTCCCGGAGGTGCCGTGGCACTTGCACTTGCGCCTCTTGTGCTCCAGGACGACCTGCGGGAGCGGCAGGGAGAAGAGGAGGAGGAGGAGGGGGGGAAGTGGCGGTTGTGCGGTATGGTTAGCTTCTGGGCATTGATGGACTTTATGTCGCGGTCGGAAAAGGGGCATCTCAAAAAATTCCAGTCACACTTAAACAGTTTCGTTTACAAGGGAAAGCTGGGTCATGAAAGCAGCACGGAATGTAAAACGTAAAAAAAAAAACCCACAGCATACGATATAAAAGAGGAATTCTGAAACAACCGTGAAGTATGATTCGATTAAACATGGAGTGAAACGCGTTTCAGTGAGACATTTTAAAATGAGGGCACGAGGGGGCACGGTTTAAAGCATCTTCACATTCTCCAATCAATGGGTCCAACTGCCGTTAAACAACAGATGTGGAGATAATTATCTTGTTAAACGTAGAGGAGATTCAACGTGGTTGCTCATAGCAGGAGCATCGCGGCAGAAAAAAATACCGTACATTACTTTGGATTGAGTGCAAATACACAGCAACCAGAATTTGATTCCCTACCACGGCTAACATCAGTGGCGAGTGATATCTGAACCAATCCTGGGACCCCCCCTCCCCCAGTCATCAATCCGCACTGCAACAGCGTGTTCATCAAGTCGTGTTCTAAACGAGCTCCACGATCTACGATATGCAAGGAGGCCTTCATCCAGAAGTTGTAATGACAAAGGGCTGTGAATGGTTATGTTCGTGGATTACAAAGACCCCAGATTTATAGGCTGGCGTAGTGAGAGCGGTGGTTTGCGCCACGCGTCGTTATGATTAAAGCTCTGAACCCTTTTATTCTCACCGTCGCCGCAGGGCCCGATACGTTTTTTTATATACGAACAAGCGAGGCCCTCGATAAATTAACCCAGGGTGCAGCGGCGCCTGCCAGCAATCTGGCGCTTTGGAGGTAACGGTCGGAGGATCGCGCAGAGATCTGTGAAACTCCCAAACCCACTGGGGTTACGAAGTGGCTAGGGGAAGGCAGTAAAACGAGTGGGCCCGTGAACGCGTCTGAGCCACACATTCGTTGTTATCCCCCCATACGCGTGTTGGGTTTTCTCCGGGAGCCCCAGGGGTTCCTCCCACGTAACAAAAAAATGCCCCTCAAAGTTACTTGCCAAACAACCCAAAGCAGGATTCTCATGAAGACGTTTCTTGAGACTCGTTGAGACTGCCCTGGCTAGAGTAGGAGGATTATAACGTTTATTCAAAGTGGATTTAAGCATTTCCCCTACGAGGTGTCCACACAGCTGGGCCAGCGCCCTCCCCCGGCATCTGAAATCCATTTTGGCTCCAGTGTGTCCCCAAGCTTATAACGTAATTGAAACATAAGCATGTAGCATCCATATTTAAACATGATCGAATCGCCGTTTTATAGATTGTATCTATTCTATGTCAAGCCGATTAGACAAAACTTCTGTGCGTGAATAAATACGTATGCATGTTATTATTAAAGTGCGGATTGTTTGTGTGTGAAACGTATGTATGTTGCACTTTTTTCGAATGACGTGTAGCCAACCTTGCTAACCGGCGGTGCAGGAAAACAACAGCCAGAGTTCGATTCCCAGCTACGACGAACATCGGCGGCGAGCAATGTCCGAAACAGTCCTGGCCTCTGCTGTTTTCACCAATCCACAGTGACCAGCGTGGTGAGGTACGGTCAAACACTCCCTACCACGATCAACACGAGTCGAGATCCCTTTGTTGTCACTCTGCAATGGCAAGAAGAGGTGGCTGCCGTGTTCATGTTCCTACACTCGGAGCACCACAAGTCATCCGCCTTCACATACGTAATTCACTGATACGAATGTCGAAACGACGTGGATCAAAGATATTCGCAGGGCAGGCGGAGGCGAAGGCCGAAGCGACGGATACGAGAAAGGACGGACGATGCTGTCAGCGACGTTGAGTGCGGGTTGGGGCGACGCAAAGCAGGTCGTGGTGTTAATAAAGCGACGACTTTTTGCGAAACGCCGTCAAATTAGGAGACGTAAATTGGGGTCTTACTGGAATATGTCGAGATAATATTTATTCTGAGGTGTTTTCCATTAATTCTGTAAGATTTAAATAATATTCTGGCAAAACAATCACATTCAGAATAGCACACGTAAAAAAAAGAATCCCGATATTAAATGAACCATGTCAGGCTTCTGTATTAATTCCATGTATTCGGTGTTGCTATTGTTATTACTATTAATATTATCATTTTGTCTCCCGAACTTCTTCTTCTTCTTCTTCTGCCGTTTCAAGTAAAATTAATGTGTATTTGTCCCACGTATAATCCCGATTAGCCAATTACCCAGCTACTTTCGGTGGCTCGGACCCATAGCCACAAACAACAGAGATATTGTTGGGCTGGAGATGAACCCAGCCAGCGGCCAGCCAGGAAACTCGAGGCATAGTTTGATTGTTTGTAAGACTAGTGTGACGACAATGTTTTACAAGAATGTGTTCTGAACGAGCGGGCGTTCTTTCAGAACCACCACCTGAATGTCGCGCACGCGCGGTGTGACGAGTGGCGCACGCGCTATAGGAGACATCTGGGCTGGTGTAGGTGGGGGAGAGAGGTGAGTGTCTGCAGAGTTCGCGCGCACACACGGGTACGCACACACACACACGGGCACACACACATACGGGCATGCACACACGGGCACGAACACGCACACACGGGTACGCACACACACACACGGGCACACACATACGGGCATGCACACACGGGCACGCACACGCACACACGGGTACGCACACACACACACGGGCACGCACACACGGGCACACACACGGGCACGCACACGGGCGCGTACCTCTGGGAACACTTGCAAAGCAAATGGGGACACTGTTGTGCATTTTTGTGGCGAGAAGGCATCGCTGCTGCATCTGCAACTCGTAACTCCTCGCCCCCGGGGCTCAACCGCGCCCAGTTAAGGGCCGTTGTAAGATTAGTAGGGCCGGGGCTGTATGGGCTACATGGGTTGTATGGGCTACATGGGCTGTATGGGCTACACGAGTTGTATGGGCTACATGGGCTGTATGATCTACATGAGTTGTATGATCTACATGAGCTGTATGGGCTACATGAGTTGTATGGGCTACATGAGCTGTATGGGCTACATGAGTTGTATGATCTACATGGGCTGTATGGGCTACATGAGTTTTATGAGCTATATGGGCTGTATGGGCTACATGAGTTGTATGGGCTACATGGGCTGTATGGGCTACATGAGTTGTATGATCTACATGGGCTGTATGGGCTACATGGGCTGTATGGGCTACATGAGTTGTATGGGCTACATGAGTTGTATGAGCTATATGGGCTGTATGGGCTACATGAGTTGTATGGGCTACATGGGCTGTATGGGCTACATGAGTTGTATGAGCTATATGGGCTGTATGGGCTACATGAGTTGTATGAGCTACATGAGCTGTATGGGCTACATGGGCTGTATGGGCTACATGAGTTGTATGAGCTATATGGGCTGTATGGGCTACATGAGTTGTATGGGCTACATGAGCTGTATGGGCTACATGGGCTGTATGGGCTACATGAGTTGTATGATCTACATGGGCTGTATGGGCTACATGAATTGTATGATCTACATGAGCTGTATGAGCTATATGGGCTGTATGGGCTACATGAGCTGTATGGGCTACATGAGCTGTATGGGCTACATGAGTTGTATGGGCTACATGAGTTGCATGGGCTACATGAGCTGTATGATCTACATGAGTTGTATGGGCTACATGAGTTGCATCGGCTACATGAGCTGTATGAGCTACATGAGCTGTATGAGCTACATGAGCTGTATGGGTTAAATGGGTTACATGAGCTGTATGTGCTACATGGGCTGTATGGGCTACATGGGCTGTATGGGCTACATGAGCTGTATGGGCTACATGAGCTGTATGAGCTACATAGGCTGTATGAGCTACATGGGCTGTATGGGCTACATGAGTTGTATGGGTTAAATGGGCTACATGAGCTGTATGGGTTAAATGGGCTACATGAGCTGTATGGGCTATATGGGCTGTATGAGCTACATGAGTTGTATGGGCTACATGAGCTGTATGAGCTATATGGGCTGTATGGGCTACATGAGTTGTATGGGTTAAATGGGCTACATGAGCTGTATGGGTTAAATGGGCTACATGAGCTGCATGAGCTACATGGGCTGTATGAGCTACATGAGTTGTATGGGCTACATGAGCTGTATGAGCTATATGGGCTGTATGAGCTACATGAGTTGTATGATCTACATGAGCTGTATGGGCTACATGGGCTGTATGGGCTACATGAGCTGTATGGGCGACATGGGCTGTATGGGCTACATGGGCTGTATGGGCTACATGAGCTGTATGGGCTACATGAGCTGTATGGGTTAAATGGGCTACATGAGCTGTATGGGCGACATGGGCTGTATGGGCTACGTGGGCTGTATGGGCTATATGGGCTGTATGGGCAACATGGGCTGTATGGGCTACGTGGGCTGTGTGCTTGGGAGAGCGACCTCCATGCGCAACGGGTTGCCTAAGATAGGTGTGAGTCACCACCCCATCCACGTGCCACAAATACACGTCCCTGATGTGCAGGAGGGACATTGCCAGAGGCGTTCCCATGCATGCTTCATGTTTTCAGTAAAAAAAAAAGCTGCGCGCGTTAATGACGCCCCTAGCAAAGTGTTTTCAGACTGCACGTACACACGCACATACTTACAAAAGACATCCCCAAATAGAGCCTTTGACAGACTCTTGGAGCAAATGCTGTTCGCGAGCACCTATTAAAGCCGACACGGCACGCGAGTGGGGGTGGGTGGCCAGCACCACATCCAACCGCCTTTGTCTCCCCAATGGCGATGTTTACACACCGCACCAGCTACTCATTTCAGGTTGAGTCGGCCTAGAGGAGGCCCAGGACCGGATCAGATAATCATCACAGGTGTTGCACGTGTGTATGTGTAGAACTTCATTTGCACCGTACGTAGGTGTTGGCCGTGAGCGGGAATCGAACTCAAGTCGCTGGGGTTTGCAGCGCCGTAACCCCCACGCTACCGCTCCCCGCACGACACGTACACACACGCACATTCTTAACGCAGGTACATTTTTTTTCGTCCGCATCTCCGTGCGAATGTGTTTGGGTTATAGATTATGTGTTTACAGAAGGGAGTTTTCAAAAAAATCGTTAGGAAAACACCCCACAGTCTTTTATTCCGAATGCAAAGCATGCGTGCCCGTATCCTGTACGGCGTGGAGATAAGTGACGTGAGAACAAAGATAAGAGACCCCCGATAGCTTTCACGGCAAACGGCGTGCGGCGAGAATGGGGGAGGCTGCAAAAACACCGCACGCGCTGGGCACGACGACGACGACGATCCAAGGACTCATGCGAGAAGAGTGAACGACTCCTCTCTCTCTCCCTCTCTCTCTCCCCTCGCTGTCCAGACAATGCACGCCGTACTGTAGCCCAAAGACAAGCCTCTCGCGTATTATCTAATACAGACAATCGTGAGTGTCTGGGTGACTGATATATATATATACATGTCTAATGATGGTCCAGATGGGCTTAGATGGCTGACATTTGGCACAACTGCAGTCGAGTCCATGCGAATAACCAGAACAATCCGAAACCACAGCCATTTCGCTTTGCACCCCACCCTCACCATCACCTCCCCCACCCAAAAAAAATCCAGAGGGTTGAATGCTTTCACTCATGGGACCGTTCAGACGAGGTCTTAGAACGGCCCTATCGTCGTGGCCAGCAGACCTTGACATCGGCATTTAAGCTCCCGAACAAATTTGCCGTAATAAGCAAGAATAGAATGGGCTCATAGGACAGGGTCAGCCCTGACGCTCTACGTTTCTTTCGGTCCCGTGCTAAACACTAAACAGTGTATCCGAGCCAGTCCTCAATAGACCGATTAACTTCTCTCTCGTGGAGTGCGATTCCAAAGCAGAGAGAGAGAGAGTGGGCAAATCTCACGACAGATCACACAATAATCCAATCCGATCCGATTGCACCACATTTGTGTATCGCTCCAATCGGGAACTCCAGGCTAAATAGTTTTGTTGTGTTCAATGGTAACCAGCGCTGGTGGATGAATCATCATCTCTAATCATCATACTCCAGACCTGAGAAGGAATAGGTCTGTCTTAAGGACATCTCACCTGGTTATGGCCTCAATGTTTTTATCTGCTATGAAGAAGCGCCAATGCCCGAAATGCCACCTAATTTATACTTCGACTTTTAAGGCCACACAGTGTAACTGACGAACATGTTGAGGATTTGGCGATGAGTATACTCATTAATATGTATATTCATTCGGTCGTTCGGTTTCGACTTTATGAGTATCATCAACAGTGCGGTCTGCTTGAGCAAATTCCTCTGAGGAAAAAAAAAACGGTGGTTCAAAAAGCTCATTCGCCAATGAGCTGAAATGTTGGGTAATTTTATTTATTTTTTTACATGGTGAGAGAGACCCGTGTTTATTTATTCTTTGTATATAATCTCAGCCCTTATCGCCCGATAGCTTAATCTGGTTCTAGCCTTGCTCAACAGATATGAGCCACTCCCTGCCCATGCCAAAAACTCACTAGGACATACGTGTACAATACACTGCGGATTTACATGGCGCCTGAATACTACCATGTCTCAAGATGCAATGCTTAAACAGTGAGGATGTATGTCAAAGGAAACAAGAGGAAAGCACTGAGCCTAGGCTTGAACAGGAGGCAGGGAGTCCACAGCACAGAAGACTGGGTTTGGATCAGAGCTTCAGAGCATGAGCGCAGCAGTAGATAAACGTGTGACCCCTAATGGGTGGAGAATGTTGACTGGAGCTTTCGATAGATAGTGAGTAGATTCGAATTAGATGAGACGGTATATTTGGTATATAGCTATTCAACGTCCAAATGCATCACTTTGTGAACTGGGATTGTGCAAATCCACATGCATATCCTAATAGGCTGTAACGACTCTACAAAGACAGACGTGGGACATTTGTAAAGCGAGCGATCAGCTGTATGTGCATTATCAACGTTACTGACAAAACACACTAACGTAATTATATCTTGTACAAAAATGTGAGTATTCAGCTAATTAATTTGGATTTGGATTTATTTAACGGTGTCTAAGATTAATAATGAACTCGTTCATGCATTAGCTCGGGCCGCCTTGTCACAGGGGGACGGTCACTATAAATCTCATGAAGACGGTCCAATACGAACTTGCCTGTCGTATGAAATTGTGTAGCTACTGGGAACTCGCTAGATTGTAACCCGGCTACACGGACCAAACGGTTTCCCCAAAACTTAGAGACACAAAGACCAGAGTAAGCAAGGACCAATTTGCAAATCCTGTTTGCAAACGTATGTTGCCTTGATAGCTACGTGTCATTTTCCTAGCACTCGAATTCGCAAGAAACACAAAATAACCGCAGAAAACATTCAGCAATAACACCGTGGCCTTAAAATAAAAAGTATATAACATACGTTTCTGGCAATGTTCCTCCTTCATAGCACACGCTGATTCCAGTACGTGGCGCAAAGCGTGTGGAATAAACCACGTGTATGCATTCCTATTCAGAAACTGAAATGAGCCATGCACACAGTATACAGCGCGCAGTATATATGTACTGGTAATCATAGATTCTGAAGATGCTCAATGCAGCACGTGGGGCGAAACGTCACGCAGAACGAAACGAAGTGCAATCCGCAAACGCATCGGGTGAGAGTTGGAACATGTGACCGTTGATGTCACAAGACAGGCGTGTTATGAAGTAGAATAAGCTGCAGGCCACTGCTAGCCACTCAACTTTCACTTGGCTCTTTAAAGTCCCCGGGCTTTGATTGACACTTGTAACCCAATATACAATACCAGTCACGAGGTGACATACACCACATCAATGGCGCGCGATGATCCATTTCATGACAACATTAACACAAATACTTTCACTCACAGGGTATACTGTCTACAGTGAGGGAAAAAAGGATTTGATCCCCTGCTGATTTTGTACGTTTGCCCACTGACAAAGAAATGATCAGTCTATAATTTTAATGGTAGGTTTATTTGAACAGTGAGAGACAGAATAACAACAAAAAAAGCCAGAAAAACGCATGTCAAAAATTTTATAAATTGATTTGCATTTTAATGAGGGAAATAAGTATTTGACCCCCTCTCAATCAGAAAGATTTCTGGCTCCCAGGTGTCTTTTATACAGCCAACGAGCTGAGATTAGGAGCACACTCTTAAAGGGAGTGCTCCTAATCTCAGCTTGTTACCTGTATAAAAGGCACCTGTCCACAGAAGCAATCAATCAATCAGATTCCAAACTCTCCACCATGGCCAAGACCAAAGAGCTCTCCAAGGATGACAGAGACAAGATTGTAGACCTACAAAAGGCTGGAATGGGCTACAAGACCATTACCAAGCAGCTTGGTGAGAAGGTGACAACAGTTGGTGCGATTATTCGCAAATGGAAGAAACACAAAAGAACTGCCAATCTCCCTCGGCCTGGGGCTCCATGCAAGATCTCACCTCGTGGAGTTGCAATGATCATGAGAACGGTGAGGAATCAGCCCAGAACTATACGGGTTGATCTTGTCAATGATCTCAAGGCAGCTGGGACCATAGTCACCAAGAAAACAATTGGTAATACACTACGCCGTGAAGGACTGAAATCCTGCAGCGCCCGCAAGGTCTTCCTGCTCAAGAAAGCACGTATAAATGCCCGTCTGAAGTTTGTCAATGAACATCTGAATGATTCAGAGGACAACTGGGTGAAAGTGTTGTGGTCAGATGAGACCAAAATGGAGCTCTTTGGCATCAACTTAACTCGCCGTGTTTGGAGGAGGAGGAATGCTGCCTATGACCCCAAGAACACCATCCCCACCGTCAAACAAGGAGGTGGAAACATTATGCTTTGGGGGTGTTTTTCTGGTAAGGGGACAGGACAACTTCACCGCATCAAAGGGACGATGGATGGGGCCATGTACCGTCAAATATTGGGTGAGAACCTCCTTCCCTCAGCCAGGGCATTGGAAATAGGTCGTGGATGGGTATTCCAGCATGACAATGACCCAAAACACACGGCCAAGGCAACAAAGGAGTGGCTCAAGAAGAAGCACATTAAGGTCCTGGAGTGGCCTAGCCAGTCTCCAGACCTTAATCCCATAGAAAATCTGTGGAGGGAGCTGAAGGTTCGAGTTGCCAAACGTCAGCCTCGAAAAACCTTAATGACTTGGAGAAGATCTGCAAAGAGGAGTGGGACAAAATCCCTCCTGAGATGTGTGCAAACCTGGTGGCCAACTACAAGAAACGTCTGACCTCTGTGATTGCCAATAAGGGTTTTGCTACCAAGTACTAAGTCATGTTTTGCAGAGGGGTCAAATTCTTATTTCCCTCATTACAATGCAAATCAATTTATAACATTTTTGACATGCGGTTTTCTGGATTTTGTTGTTATTCTGTCTTTCACTGTTCAAATAAACCTACCATTAAAATTATAGACTGATAATTTCTTTGTCAGTGGGCAAACGTACAAAATCAGCAGGGGATCAAATACTTTTTCCCTCACTGTATATATACTGTACTGTATTGTGAATTTCAGTACAGTACCAGCAACATTCACAGAACACCTGAAAACCAAGCAGAGCGGCACTTATTTTGACAGAGCACACCTTGCTGATGAGACCCAGACAGCTCGAAACGCTCCATCAGTAGGCTGATGGAGTAAAACAGTTGGTTTCATGTTTTTTTTTACCTGGTGGCACAGACCTCTGTCGGATTACTTGTTAAGGTATCCTCATTTACCCATACAAAACCATAGATGTGTATTCATATTGCAAAGGAATATTGGCTCGTGCAAAATTGATTATTTTCTTCTTACATAGGGGCGACTTCAGATCGGTATAGTCGATTGAGTTGATTCATCAAGCAATAATTCTAATTGCCTATTTAGTTTCTTGGTCGACTACTCGCGTCCATTTAAATATTCGGGGGTCTCCCCACATCCTACCTCCCGAAGGATGGAAACCCCCTACAAGCCACGTGCATTATGACGTTGCTGATTATACCAATGACGTCACCAACGTCAACCCATCAACTCCCGACCAGCGGCACGCGAAGTGAGACGTGCTTCCCAAGTCCTTTTGTGTTATCCGACTAGTCGCTTAATGGAAAGGAAAATCGTTAATCAATTGCTTGAATGATTTTCTCTCCCAGATGTAATGAATGTGTTGCATCGTTACCCCCCTGGCCTCAGTGCGAATCGAACCCTCGGATCCTTAACCAAAAAAAAACTGGCTCAGCGTCTTGCTGGCTGCGCTCTCCAAGTGGCCGTGTCAAGCGAGACGAACTGGGCGCAGCTTGTGTCACGGCACGCCTGGGCGACGCGGCACCTGCAGCCAAACCGCAGCTCACGGCGCATAGCTGCTCGTCGCTCGTGGTGAAAGTAATTCTCCTTTGTGCGCGGTTCCACACCCATGGCGAGGGGGGACCCGCGTGGGCACAGCGCGGCGCGTGTCTCCCACAACCTCTCCCCAGCACCCCTATAGCTCTAACATTACCACAGACCCATACACGTTACCCCTATAGCGCCCAGCCCGAACATTACTACCATCCCATGCACGATACCCCTATATCCCGTATAACCCAAATACGAACCTCACCTAGCTATAGCCCCGAGCCTACCAATAATCAAATCGGGTTAACTAGCTTGAGCGCATATACTCCCTAATCCACTCCTTGCCTATGCCTAACCACAACTTTTACCCCATACAATATTTATATCTTCTGCCTATCTCTCTCATCTATACGGATGATGCTGTCAACGACGTGTGGGCTGAGGCTTTGTGTATCAGCTAGTGGTGTTAATAAAATGATCAAGCAAGGCCGTAATTATACACATCCCCCCCAAATATTCAAATATGCTCAAAATTCCCCCCCCCCCCCCAATATATTGCTATAAAATAGATTCATGTTTATTTCATTGTGGTTATGGTTGTACTTTATTAATCCCTAATCTATACAATGAAACAAAAAAGGTAAAAAAAGGAAAAACAGAAATGTAATACAATACACTATTATACATTTTTGTTAAAAATAAATAAAAAGTCCATTCTATGTGTTAGTGATTTTTTTTTATATTTTAGGCAGGAAATGGCAGAAAATTCGTTTTCAAATTTAGATTTTTTTCTGGGGGGGGGGGGGGGACATACACACACCCCCAGACCCCCTGGAAGATTTGGTCCCCCCCAATGTTGACTCAATGGCTATGGCCTTGTGATCAAGTATGTGCGAAATGACGTTAAAGGAGGAGACAGAGCGGGGTATGACTGTAGTGTCACCATAACGCTACAAGCTGTCTAATCCTATAGCTATGCCAAACCCCTCCATAACCCAAACCTTCCCAGCCCCTGCTGCCTTCTCGCCCAGCTGAGCTCCCCCTGACCCCCCTCTCTCTCTCCTCTCCATGCCGAAACCGCAATGTTGCTGATGTTGCATGTAGCGGGGGGGGAGGGGGAAACGGGGGAGCAGGCGTCTGGTTGGGGGAGGGGGGCGAGAGACGGGGGATCAGGAGCCTGGTTTGGTGGGCCGTGGGGGGGAGGGGGCGAGAGGCGGGGGATCAGGAGCCCGGTTTGGTGGGCCGTGGGGGGGAGGGGAGCGAGAGGCGGGGGATCAGGAGCCCGGTTTGGTGGGCCGTGGGGGGGAGGGGGCGAGAGGCGGGGGATCAGGAGCCCGGTTTGGTGGGCCGTGGGGGGGAGGGGGGCGAGAGGGGGGGGATCAGGAGCCCGGTTTGGTGGGCCGTGGGGGGGAGGGGGCGAGAGGCGGGGGATCAGGAGCCCGGTTTGGTGGGCCGTGGGGGGAGGGGAGCGAGAGGCGGGGGATCAGGAGCCCGGTTTGGTGGGCCGTGGGGGGGAGGGGGCGAGAGGCGGGGGATCAGGAGCCCGGTTTGGTGGGCCGTGGGGGGGAGGGGGCGAGAGGCGGGGGATCAGGAGCCCGGTTTGGTGGGCCGTGGGGGGGAGGGGGCGAGAGGCGGGGGATCAGGCGCCCGGTTGCGTAAACGGCTGACGGAAAGGGAAGGGCGCGCCGGGCTGAGCGCAGCTCCCTCGGGGGGCCGAGATGGCACTGCGTGGAGCAGCTACACGCGGCGAGACCCAACCACCTCCACCACCACCGCCACAACCAAACAATAATCATAAGAACGTCCTCCATCCAGGAGGAGCCTCGCCGAGTCTCAATCCTCGCTGTCAGGGGGGTCCTGCTCTGAGATGTTTGGATATTTTTTTTTTTTTAAGGAGTTGTGTATTTCTATTTTTTTTGCGTCAAGTAGCCAAAAGCTGCACTGAGTCTCGAGCGTCATCTTCAATAGGGTTCTAATTTTAGAATGTATGGCAGTTTAACCTTTGAGGTAATTTTTTGGAATCAAGGAATGTTGCATTTCGTCTCAAGGCCCACTTTCAGGATGTTTCAAGTGGTCTTTCAAGTGGCGTCTGAAGTGGTCATTGCGGCCACTTGAGATCAGGGCGATACGTGTTTACAACAGCGCAGCACTGGAAGGCGATGCATTAAAAAAAAAATATCGCGAACCAATTTGCCTGACTGGCTTTTCCTGTCCGCATCGCAGCCCAATATGTTAAGAGTCTCAGAGCTCATGATGACATTATCCGCCTACCCTGCTTCCAAAGCCATGTATTATAGGCCTACAGGCAAGCACTACCACAGGTGCCTTGTTCAATGTTGTATGCGAGGTGGTCAGGAGATGGCAGTACAGCAATGAATGCTTGAATCCATCTGTATTGGAGTTTCCGGGATTGCCACCTCATGTTCGTGCGAGGTTGTTCCCCGAGTACTCCAGTTCCCCTCCAGGTGAGGGCAACACTCGGTCATGGCATTTTTATAATTGAATATTAACGGATTTTTTAAAATGGGATTTGCCAAACATCCCAATGCTGGACCCTCACGGATATTAGTATTGAGGCTCAGTGCGGATTTCCTGGATAAATAAGCCAGCAAGTATTACAGTCCACGTGTATGCATGACGGATATACACGTGACCTGCAGCTCCTTATTGCAACACCAGGTTTACACCATTCTGCTTGGATTGCCTAATATCTAACAATCATAATTATCGTCAGCTCTTTGCCTATCCACTGCTGGATGATACCCCCCGCCGCCCCCCACCTATGACCGTGTTGGTTTGGTTTATACTTCACCACGTTGGCGAGTGCAGGTTGGTGGTGGAGGAGGTGGTGGACGTGGGGACAGGACCGGCTCACATTTCTATCTCAGTATAGTCGAGGACTGTTTTGTTGTTTTTCCTGCCTTGCCCAAGCTTGATAAATTGATTAATCCATTCATTTATCTTTAGTGACATGTTTACTCTTCTTCTCTATTTTACACTCCTGTCGGTTTTTGTATTATTTGTGGTTGTCACTTGCTGACCCGCCCATACTCAATGTCTCTGAAGAAGAGCTTCGTAGCTCATCGGATTCCCTCCGGTCCAAAGAAAGATCTACGATTCTGATATCACTCGCCACTGACGTCAACCATGGCCGGGAATAATCGAACTCGGGTAGCTTGGTTCGCAGGGCAGTGAGCAAGCCGCTGCACCGAAACTGCCCCCCCCCCCCCCCCCCCGTTGACATTGCAGACCCCGATACTCGACACAATCACGTGTTTTCGTGCTCATTGACTCCGATAATTATCGGCGGCAAAGAACAACAAAAACAACATCACACAAACGCACGGCGAACACGCGCACGCACAGCGCGCGAACGTAAATTGTGAACGTAATTGCAACAAAAATACCCCGAGCGTTTAAGGCAAAGTCCGGCGCCCCTCTCGCGGCGCGTAATCGCATGGCAGAGCCACAAATTCTGAGAAGCGCCGCGTTTCCTTTCACGTTCGGCCGAGAATGAGAGCTCGTTAATGAGCGCGCGTCCTGGCAGATGCAACTTGACGAGCGCGCGAGCGCGTCTACCACGATCGATGGCGAATTTGCGCGGCCGCTTTCATTTCGCTGCAACTGCATCTGTTTTGCCCTCGCCGTGGCAACGTGGAATTTTTTCACCACCAAGATCAGTCGTGGCTGCCGAAAGAGAGTGGCCACCGCCCCGGCGGTGTGATAGAGGCGTGAAACGCTAGTGACTTGTGACTTTCGTGGACCGCCGGCCGTAATGTGCACGTCTTCATCCTACGGAGCGTGTTACTTCAATAACTCGCTATTTAAATAACTTGTCCTCTGCTTATGAGTCATAGGTTTCAGTGCAGCACCGCGGGGTGAACGGTTAGCACACTGGACAGAGGTCACCGGCGCGGCAGTTGAAACGATGGGCGTATTTTCTTAAATCTCTCAAGCCTCTGTCCGCCCAGTAGCAGTAGAGTGAGTGGGTTCACCACAGGCTCCATCTAGCAGAGGCCCTTCCGCCAACAGTAGCCGCGAGCGAGCAGTTGAAGGGCTGCGCCTTTACCTTCTCACTGATTTTTGTTTGTTTGTGTTGGAGAATGTTTGTCACGAAGCGCTGGTTCACCTGTTTGTGTTGTCCCTTCGTTAGATGTGAAATACATTTCCACACGGTTTACGGAATAGCGCTATTGTTATTGCTGTTATCCGAAGGGCCCCATTACGTGCTGTGCACAGCAGTTTGTTTGTAAAAAAGGCCACTTGTTTTGTTTCGGGAAATTTCATCTCTTTATTGATGCCAGCCCAGTTCACTTGGCTAAATGAGAGACACAGAGACAGAGGGAGACACAGGGAGCTGTGTAGACGCAGAGAGAGAGAGAGGGAGACACAGGGATATATGAAGACCAAGTGTGGCAGAGAGCAATAAGGTAAACATTGGGAGGCAGACACAAGAAGAACACAGAGAGACAGGAAAAACATGGAGAGAATGAGACAGATAGACAGACACACATAGAGAAGCGTCGACAAACGTAGGGATACATAGACAAAGACAGACACAGGAAGACACAGAGAGATGAACGTGGATAAAGAGATACATTCATGGAGACAAGGACACGCATAGTGACAAACGCATGCAATAAACGACGATAGAGAGACATTGATTGAGAGAAACAGAGCGACAGAGAGAAACGGACCGCGAGATACAGAGACATAGAGACAGAGAGGCAGAGAGACTGCCAGAGAGACAGGAGACGAGAGAGAGAGAGAGATGCAGACGGAGACCGGGAGAGGAAGCCAGCACCGGTGCGGATGTCAGGTTCATCCGCCAGGCCCAGGAGCTCTGAGGGCGCAGATGAAACTTGGGGAATAGGGTTGGCCAACCCCACATCCCCCAGCCTGCACCTGGGAAAACCCGACTCCACCAGTGTCATTTAGAGATGGCGAGACAAACAAAGACAAAGATCCCCCGTCGAGCCTTATAACATTCTGTTGGGGCAAGTGCTGTTTGCGAGCGCCTATGAAGGCTGGCACCACACATGAGGGTGTGGGGTTACACACCGCACCAGGTACTCACTTGAGGCACACACACGGACACATACTTCCGTTACAGGGATGGAAGGCTAAGCCCACCCCAAACGGCATTTTAACTCCAATCGCGAGGCTTCCAATTGCGAGCCGAACGTTTTCACCACAATGAAGGTCAAAATTTAATCACAGCCACCGAAATCGATGCCGCTCCATCTTGCCATTGCAGCCTTCCTACTGTTAGATTCCCTCTACTGTTGCACAGTTGCCTCTTAAGGACCACTCTTAAGAGTCTCATCACCCTTACAGTCGCGCTGCTCTCGGCCTCCCCCTTGGTCAGTGACCCCTGGGTACCACTCCAGTGCCTTTCTCGGCAACCTGCCCTCCTCCACCCTGGGCACGGGACCCACTCGTTGCGACCTCCTTCTACCTGATGACACCCACGACACTCGTACGCTCCCATCTAACGAGCTCCCTATGCAGCTGTCTCAGACTGGCCACGTCGCGGCGCGATGCAAATCTCTGTTGTTGATGCGTATTCTTATTATTATCATTATCATTAGTAGCCGCGGCTTGAAATTCACAGTCGGGGGCCGAGTATTGGCCTTGATGTGGGCGAAACTGCGGAAGTGCCCGCCGCGGCTCTTGACCGCGTCGCAGCCTTCACCGAGGAGGGAGGTGTGCGGAATCGGCGGCGTGGCATCCGCCAAACTGCGGTGCCATCTGCCCCGGCTGAGGCAAATGCCTTCTCTCTTGCATCGCAGTTAACACCACTGTCACGCTAAAGCAGCCAGCAACAGAGATCACTCCGAATAGCAGGGGTTATAGGAACGCGGAGCAGCACAAGGAATGAAGGAAAACGCCGTTTGAGCCAATCTGGAAAACTCCAAGTCCTTGACATTGGTGGAGGTATCAAGGGGTGCGAGTTCACGAGAATGATTATCGTGGTTAGCAACTGTGACAGAGTGACGGAGGAGTGAGTGATCAGTGGGCACACAGCGGCCGGGCGGCGAACGAATGGCATCGGTCAAACAGCTGCTTTTCGCGTTGCCTCGTCGCAGACAAAGGTCCGCTCTGATTCACGCAAACTCCGGTCATCCTCGCAGCGGCTTTTGGCAAGTCATCGAACAATTAGACGGTTACGGCATCGCACGCTTTCTGATGCGCTTCCGCGGCCGTCCGGAATGCTCTTCCTTCCGATGTTAGGAAGCCGCACCTGAATTATGCGCTTTTAAATCGTCTAGATCGAAAACTCATTTCTTTAGAACTGCTTTTTGGGTTTAGTTTGTTCCCCCCCTCCCACCCCCCGCGCGTCCGATTAGCGCGGTTGCCTAAGGTACGGTGCAAAAGAAGCTCAACGTGCATCCAAACATTCGTCCCTCGGTGTCTGCAGCAGCAGCGGCGACAGCAGCAGCAGCAGCAGCGGCGGAATAGTTACCCGCCGTCCGACGCGGTTGTTGTGCAGGCGGGTGCGTGCGTGGATGTCGCGGGACGTCTCGCGCGAGTCCAGAAAGTCGCGCGAGAACTTCTCCCCGAACTCGAGGTCGTGGCTGCAGCCGCCCCACTCCCAGGTGTCGGGCGAGCCAGGCGCGTCGGCCGGCACGTGCGGCAGAACGCCGTTGGCGGCCGCCTTCCCCTGGCTGAGCATCTGCATCTTCAGCTTGATCAGTTTGACGCGGAACGCCTCCTCGTCGCCCTTGAGCTTCTCGTCGCAGCCGCACGTCTTGAGCTTGCCCAGGCTGCAGGCGCTCGCCACGGCGTGCATCACGCCCGCCGCCGCCAGCGCGTACGCGAACGCCGTCTCCCTGTAGCCTGGGCGCGCAGACGTTGCCGGACGAGCGGGCGATTGAGCGGGGCGCGTCGCGACGCGCCGGTCACATCGGTTGGAGCGGCCGCAGAATTTAAGCTCCGAATCGCGCGCCGTTATCCTTTATGGCGGGTTATGCAACGGAGCGATACTCAAACGGGAAAACGAGACCTAAGAGCAACACCAATTGAAATAAATTATCACGCCGCTCATGGAGCAGTAACGTCAAATTCAAGGGCATAAGAACACATTATTTATACGAAGCGTTTAATGAAACTTGTTTTCAAACAGGCGTAAAAAAATGAAACATGGTGGTAACTAACAACCACGATAACTTTAAATTAGAAGCTAAGTCGTGGCGGAACACGGAGTCACAGTTTGGGGGGCGGGGGCAGAGGAGGATCGATCTGTTCCAAGACGAAAGCTGCTCATCAGAGGAATCACCGCGTGCCGATGATGTGCAGGGTTGGGTTGCACTGGGATATCGGTCAACTCGGCATTTTACCCATAAGCCAGGACTGGCCTAACTTGATTAGAGTTCAAATTTTTGCAACTCGCAGCTCTGAGTCAACGAAATATGTCGTAGGCCCTGCGCTGTAAGTCACGCGTGACATTTCGATTCACATATGACCTACTTAACCTTTGCGATTTTAAGACACACACAGATGCACACTGTTTGTAAGAGGAAGAAGTAGAACCATTATTCTAAATGTGCTTCCTTGTTCAGTGCGGGCATAGACAGTCAACGTCACTCTTTCAAACGTGGTTGTTGATAAACTAGCGCTCCTCTTGACGGCCGTAGCCGTAACACCGCACGTGACGGTGAACACAAATAGTACCACGAGTCAAAGTGCCTAAGATATGGCGAGCAGCAAGAAGAAGTGGCATCAGCAGAGACCAAAAGAGAACGCAAGTTCAGGCCGGAACCCATGGCTCAACTCGACATTATATCACTGCCTTTGCTCTTTCCCTCCCCACCTCCTCCCCTCCGTTCAACTCCACTTACTTCACCAGAATTCACTCGCGATGATACATTACCCCTATTTAGACCAGAGGACGCCTGTTGGCGTCGCCTTTTGGCGTCCTCTGGTCTAACACCGTCCTGGTCAGGTCTAACTCCGTTTTGAGACGAGGCTCAAAAGAAAGCTGTCTGTGGTGTGGACCAATCAGTTTCAAAGACAATGCATATATTATCAGAGTATGTTTTTTGTTTGCATTCTGACCACAAGTATTGTGGTTAATGCAGACATGATCCCTTGTTAAAAGGTTTCAGTTTGATGTTCTAATATCTTAACACCTGTTTTGTTGCCAGAAAAAAAGGGAAACCCTCTTCTCAGACGCTAGGCTGTTATGGATATACCGCGCAGAGAACGCGTCGCTCTGCATTGGAAAATAGGAGACAGCTGTCAATTTCATTACGTAAAGCTGAGTTTCACTTACTTCTCTGCTGAAAATCCTCCTGTACTCGTAGCACCTAAAGTCATATTTTTATGTAATCATAAAATGGCAAGACAATATGTATCGTGAGGTTTTTTTACATACATATTGTCTAAGATTTAAGTAATACTTTGGCGAAAGAATGACGTTAACAACAGCACAAATGTAAACGTTAGAGCAATTTCAAATGGCCCGTGTTAGTCGTCTGTGTTTGTTACTCCCACCTCTTAGTGTCGCGATCTATTATTATATTTTCCAAAAAACTTCCGCCATTTTCAATCCAATTCAATGTTTATTTGTTACACTGAAAAAAAATGCCGTTTAGCCAGTTACCCAGCTAGCTTCAGTGGCAATGGCCCGCAGCCACTAACAACAGAGTTATTGTCGGGGTAGAGAGGAGCCCAGCCAGCAGCCAGCCAGGAAACTCGAGGCATAGATTATTTATCATTATGATTATTATATCCACAGAGCCTCAATGAGTCTCCAGGATCCTTTCTGTGGGATCCTGCATTGCATCTTTGAGTATTTTGCCTACAAAGGTACCCGAAGGGCCCAAACAAAACCTCCACAAAAAGACAAGGAGATAACGCTCAAAAATGCATACAAAAATGTCAGCATCCTGCGTCGCTATCTACTCGGTGCACCTCGCTGCCCTTGCCGGTCCGTTTCTCACAGGCATCGTGATCTGCTCGTGAGCCGTCATCTCCGACTTCAAAGCGCTGGATGTAGAGGATGATGATGATGATGATGCCGATGATGATGATGATGATGAGATGGCGATTGCAGTATCACCATGTACTAAATTATCTTCTCTAACGAGCAAAAGTAGCGCGCTGGGAGTCGCTCTGCGACATAGCATTTTGCGCGCAATCTAATCTCCGAGGGCGAATAAATAAACGAAGCCCCCTGGACAGGCATCAGTGCTAACAGCACTGGCACGACACTGTAACCCGGATAATTGTACATGGTGGAATTCAAAGAGAGGAAACATAAGGCGATGCCTTCACGCAGCCTCAATTTTGCTGCATTGGCCCTGAAACAGCTCCGGCCACTTCAATACGGGCGATGTTTATCTGTGCAGCGCAGTGTATTATGAACATAAACTCCGCATGCGTGTGTGTTTTTAATCATTGCCTAATATATTTATTTATTTGATCGAAGCACTTCTCGACAAACATTCATTCGTGGTTACCCGCACCGCGCCGTGACGCGGGAGAGGCACGCCTATGATCGAGGGACCTTTGGGGCCGGGGTTGGTGGACCGCAAAGGGACGCCAAACGTGAGAGCGCGTTGAGGCAAAGCCCCCCCCCCCACCCCCTTTAGGGCAGTGGCTGCGCGTGCAGAAGTCTGGCAAGCGGCTTCCTGACAGTCCTGTCTGTCGCGTGTACGTCAATACCCGGTGTTACTTACGTGGGATCAGATCTGAAGGAGTCCTGTTCATCTATCATCCATGCACTTTCCCAAGCCTGGATTTGTCGAATAAAGTCATATTAACGGAAAAAAGGACGCACGTCCAAAAGCCGCCACGTGCAAGTGTGAGCGTTCACGCCGCGTGTCGCGTGGCCTCTCCGGGTATCTTTGGCTGGGCCCTCGGCCGTGCAAAAAAAACTATCGACACACGAATTGTGGTCAAACGTCGGAAATGCAGCACCCTCCTGAAGAACTCGGTGGGGCCCGCCTGCCTTCAAGGGCCCCCCTGTGCCGCCCCAAACAAGGCCCCGCGTGTGAAGGCGGCAGCTCGATCACCCCGGGAGAATGATGCAGACAGCGTCCGTGGCACAAAGAACAAAAGGCCCCTCTCATTAGAGATGATCTTTAACGTCACTTGCTGGCTCTGGTCTGACATCCTCCTCCGCCTTGTCCCCCCTCGCGCCCTCGGCTCCACACCCCCCCCCCACCACCTCTAACCCCTACACTAGCTAGCTACCTTTTGCCCCAAGACCCCCCCACCCACCCACCCGTCATCCCGTCTACCCACCGTTCTCAACTCAGTATGATTCCACCCCCCCACCACCAACAACAACCATCATTGCACCCCCACACCCCCAGACCCCCCCCCCCCCACCAGCGCAAATGCATCTCTCTACTTATCAGTGCTGTCATTTTCCCAAGAAGGGATGACTCATTGGATGCGGCGGCCGAACCGTTCCGGAATACAGCAGACGCGGAGCAGCAAAGAGACGCTTGTGTACAAAGAGCTTTTCATGAGCGCGGCGAATGCAACGTCGGCGTGAATTGTCGCGTTTGTAACTTTGTATGCGGAGGCCGCGTGTGGCTGATCTCCCTGGCTCGGCTCTCTCCCCGCTCGCTCTCCGTCTCGCTCCTGTCTCATCCCGTCTCGTTCTCCTCTCGTTCGCTCTTTAACCGCCTCTACCTCTCTCTCTCTCCTCCCCTTCTCTCCTTTTGTTTGCATTTTTTTACGTATCTCATTTCACTCTCCTTCCTTCACATTTCCTTGCCTCTCGCATCTTCTTCTTCTGCTTCCAAAGGTGACACCCTCCCTACAATCTCATCCCTCCCGACTTGTCCCGGCTGTCCGGTTTTCTATTCCTCCCGTCTCTCATCTCGTCGTATCCTCGCGTATCTCTCTCTACTGTTCTCCCCTCTCCACTACCCTCCTTGCATTCTCTCTCCCCACCCCCCCCCCCCCTTTCTCTCATCTTGCCCTCCCATATCTCCATTGTGCCATCGTATTGAGTGAGATGGGGGGGGGGGTAAGAGAGAAAGAAGTGACCCCCCCCCCACTCCTCCAACTCCTCATTTCATGCAGTCCTCGTGCAGTGTGCGAGCGCGTTGAAGAGAAACAAAAACAACAACAACCCTCGCTCCTCCATCGCCCCCCCCCTCAACTCCCTCCTTCTCCTCCTCTCATCACCCCCCTCATCATACCCCCTGTCCCCTACCACCACCACCACCACCCCACCCGACCGGCCCATTCCTCCTCTTGTATAACCACTTAGGATGAGGCAGATTCTATCTCACGCTTTGCGGCGGCAGTAAAACTCTCTCGCGCGCGCGCGCACCGCTCGTTCCCACACTGCCCGCCACGGGCAGCCATGGAAACTGCGAGCAAGAGATGCGATCTGCGCGCCGAGATTGCGATTCATTAGCTTGAGAACGATTCATTAGCTTGAGAACGCGACGCGGCACAAAAGCCACGGGCGGCGCAGGAGGAGGGCCGGCGGAGTGAGCGCTTCCGTTGCCACCCCCCCCAGTTCCCCTTCTCCGTGGCCACCTCGAGACCTCCCCGACAACAATAATTATTATTATTAAATAGCGATAATGACCCTGAGCGACCGTGAACTGCAGCCCCGTGTGTTGTTGCCGGGGCGAGCTGTGTGGCCTCTGCTGCTGCCGCTGCTACCGCTGCAGCAGCGGTAGCAGCAGAGGTGTGCGTGTGTGTCTACGTGCGTGTGTGTCTACGTGCGTGTGTGTCTACGTGCGTGTGTGTGTCTACGTGTGTGTGTCTACGTGTGTGTGTGTCTACGTGTGTGTGTGTCTACGTGTGTGTGTGTGTGTCTACGTGCGTGTGTGTCTACGTGCTTGTGTGTGTCTACGTGTGTGTGTGTCTACGTGTGTGTGTGTCTACGTGTGTGTGTCTACGTGTGTGTGTGTCTACGTGTGTGTGTGTCTACGTGTGTGTGTCTACGTGTGTGTCTACGTGCGTGTGTGTCTACGTGCGTGTGTGTCTACGTGTGTGTGTGTCGAGAAAAACAACCCCGTGGTGCCGGACGGCAACGCTGTGGTGGGCAGTGCCGTGGGGGGGAGGGCAAATTTAGATTAACCATTCCCCTCATGGCGTTTGTAACCATCACAGCGGCTAAACGGGGGCTCTGGATGGGTGCGAGGGGCTGGTAACCCCTCCACCTTCAATTAATTACCACAAAACGACGTAAAATATATCTAAATTTAGATTTAAAGCTTTCGTGACTGCAGGGATTCATATTCTTGGTTCTTTCGGTAAAGTCACGTAGAAGGGAAACGACGTTTCGACTGCAACACAAGCAATCATCATCAGGTGTGAAACCCACAACAAGAAAATTTCAAAAACCACAACAACAAAATGTTAAATTTTCTTGTTGTGGTTTTCACACCTGATGATGATTGCTTGTGTTGCAGTCGAAACGTCGTGAGAATTTTATTGTTTATATTTTTATTATTTTATTGTTTCCCTTCTACGTGACTTTACCGAAAGAACCAAGAATATAAAATATATCTAGTTAATAAGCTTTTGCCGGAGGCCCTGGGGGGACAGGCGTCTCTGACGTCTCTTGGCCAAACCCCATTTGGCGGAGCCAGTAGATTGAATCTTTACCCTCGGGGCTCCTCCAGAAACAACAAAAAGCCACGATGGATGGCCACGTGGAATGTTCGAACGCTCACTGCGAAGGAGAGGCTGCCACTCCTCTGTCGGGAGCTGGACTTGTACCGCCTGGATCTCTGTGGTATTCAGGAGGTCCGGTGGACCGGCTCTGGCTCCTGCCACCATGAGGGGTGGACAGTCCTCTACTCGGGACAGGAGACTACCAAAAAACATGGAGTGGATCTTTTTCTGAACAAAAGAATGAAGGAGGCGTGGGAACGTGGCGGTGAGGTGTGTGAAAGGGTAAGCCCCAGACTACTTTGGGCTCGCCTTCCCATCAACCAGAGGCGAGGAGTGGTGGTCGTGGTTACTTACGCCCCCACTGAAGAGGAACATCCGTGGAGGGATGCAGGCAAGGCCAATGAGTCAGATGGCTTCTATGATCTGCCACAGGTGCTAGCTAAAGTGGCCCCTCAGGATAGAGTCATCCTGTTGGGCGACTTCAATGCCCGAATTGGTAATGATACTGGCACCTGGTCTGGAGCGATTGGAAGGCATGGGCCAGATCAGCTCAATAACAATGGTAAGAGGCTGCTAGATTTTTGTGAAGTCCATGGGCTTGTAATTACCAACACGCTGTTCCGGCATCAGCGCATCTACACAACATCATGCATGCATGCCGGGTCCATTCAAGAACATCTGCTGGACTACGTAGTGACGGAACAGCGGATGCGGGCCCATGTCCTTGACACCAGGACCTACCGTGGAGCTGATCTGTCCACTGACTCTCGACTTGCCATTCTTCCACTTCGGTGGTGGGTGTACACCCAGGACCGCATTCAAACCCAAGGTGGCCTGATCTCAGCTAGCTGATGAAAGTTGCAAGCGAGAATTTAATCATCGCTTGTGGCTGGGGTTGGCATCGTCCCCCACTCCTCTAGATGTCGAGGGGAAATGGGCGAGGTTTAGGACTGTGACTCATGCAGCTGTAATGGCTGCTTTGGGAACACGGTCGAGACCTCCCCAGAGACCCTGGCTGACAGAGGAGGTGTTCAGGCTGGCTAAGAAAAAGCGAAAAGCCCACTCTCATCATCTACAGCATCCCACGTCAGAGAATGAGGAGGCTTACCGCAGCCGTCGCTCGGAGGTTCGGAGAGCTGTGAGGCGCTGCAAAGATGGGTGGTGGTCGCGGGGTGCTGAGGAGATGGAGTCTGCCTAAATGGCCCACGATCACAAATCACTATTTAACTCCATAAAAAAGTAACCTGCAGCGCCACGCCTATTACCATCATTGGGGGGAAAGCAATGATTCATCTCAGACCCCCAGCAACAGGTTTGCAGATTTGCTGAGCATTTCTGTGAAGTCCAGGGGGAGGGGAAATCCTTCGGCATGGAAAACATCGTGGGACAAAGTGGGGATGACCCTGCTGAGGCTGCGGTGTCTCAAATATTAGAAGGAGTCACTCCCTGTGATCGACTGGCTGAGGTGCCATCTGCTGAGGAAGTACTAAAGGTGATCCAGAGTCTGAGACCAGGAAAGGCACCGGGCAGAGATGATCTCCCAAGCTAAATGCTGAGGGAGGGTGGCATTTGTGCACAGACTGCCCTACATGACATCATAACAACAGTCTGGATCACTCGACGAGTTCCGCAGGATTGGAAGGATGCCCTGGTGGTCCCCCTCTTTAAGAAGGGGCACCGCACAGACTCTAACAACTACATTGGGCATCTCACTCCTCAGTGTGCCGGGAAAGATCCTAGCAAGGAATATTCAACATTGCCTTGCCAGGCACGCTGAGGAGAGGCTTGCGGAGCCCCATTGTGGTTTCAGGAAAGGGCGGTCCTCCACAGATGCTATATTTTCTGTCCGTCTGCTACAGCAGAGGTGTAGGGAATTCCAACAAGACCTACATCTCTGCTTTATTGACCTGGTCAAGGCCTATAATACCATCAGTACATCTGGGCTCTTGGTTATTCTTTGTGCTTTCGGAGTCCCTGACCCTCTGCTCACGATCATTAAGGACCTTCATGATGGTGAGCGGGCCTGGGTAAAACTACGTGGCTGGGAGTCAGAGCCATTCCGTATGACCTTGGGGTGCGACAGGAATGTCCTCTGGCTTCCACATTATTTAACATCTTTTTCGACCACGTAGTTCGTGAAGCCTTTGATGGCTTTACCGGAGGAATTTCCATCTGGTACAGACACAATTAGGAGGCTGATCGATGGCCGGGTGCCGTTAATGGATGGCTCCCTATTGGTCAACCACGTTATGTATGCCAATGATCTGGTAATTGCCGCTCACTCAGATTAGGAGTTGGAGATGCTGCCGCTGAACCTGGTACGTGCCACTAAGAGGTGGGGCCTTACCATCAGCCCCACCAAAACTAAGCACCTGCCTGGGTATTTTGTACCATCGGTCACTCCACCCCCACAACTCCCAATTGGTGATGGGGCAGTTGTGGAGAGAGTGGAGAGTTTCCCATACCTGGGCAGTGTGCTCATGACCGGTTCCGGTTGGACAGCAGAGGTCTCACTCCGAATCAGTCGAGCGGCATTATCTTTTCTTCAGTTGCGTAACGCTGTGTGGAAGCTACCTGGTCTGTCGCTCCGCACAAAACTTCAGGTCGTCTCGGCCACGGTCATTTCCTAACTTCTCTACGCTTGCGAAACATGGACCCCACCAATGGAACATCTTCGCCGGTTGTAAACATTTAGGCTGGTCTGCCTACGATCCATCCTGGGTTTAACCAGGCTGGATTGTGTGAGGAGCTCACAAATCCTTGAAAGATCTGGACAAAGTCCCAATTGATGAGCTCCTCTGGCCGGCAAGGCTGCGTTGGCTCGGTCATGTAGCCCGCATGCCCAGTCACCGCATGCCTAAACAGCTTTTGTTCGGCTGGATAGAGGGGGCTAAATGGGCGCGGCACGGGCTAGAGAAGAGATGGAGTGATGTGGTACAGGAGGACGTGGAGCTAAGTGAACTTGCCGATGACTGGTACGAGCGGTGTCAAGGTCGGCCTCTGTGGAGGAGGCTCGTCAAGGACGCTACTGGGCAGTTGTAGGCAGTCGCCCTCCAACAACAACGGAGGGCGGAGGAGCGATGCTCACAACAACGAGCGGAGCGCCAGGTGGCTAAAGCACAGCAAGTTGGCACAGTAGGGGGCACAGGTGGTGCATCAGCCAGTCATCTCAGTCAGTCGACCCGTGGCACCTGGGTCTGCCCCGTGACCTCCTGCCAGCGGGCGTTCGACACTTCACGTGGCCTCAACGTGCACATAGCCTGGCAAACGCGTCGTGGTGACGTCACCGCCACTTAGTGGCGAATGGCGGTTGTTGTTGTGTGCGTCCGTGTGTATGTGTCTACGTGTGCGTGTGTGTGCTAAGTGGGAGCGGTAGTGTAGCGGTCAGCGCGCTGCGAACCTGGAGGCCCGGGTTTGATTCCCGCTCACGGCCAACACCGGTGACGATTATCTGAACCGGTCCTGGGTCTCCCCCAGGTCGACTCAGCCTCAAATGAGTATCTGGTGCGGTGTGTGGTAAGCATCACCACAGGGGAGACATAGGCGGCCAAGCGTGGTGCTGGCCACCCGTGCGGGCCTTCCGAAGTGCTCGCCAATAGCACTTGCCCCAGCAGTCTGTTAAGGCTATTCGGGGGATCTTTGCCTTGTGTTCGTCGTGTGCGCTCTGTCTGTTGCGGAAAACGATGGCGCCGTGGTTCGCACGCTGCGCTTGAAAAAACACGGCTGCCCGAGTTCCATTCCCGCTCGCATCCAGTAGCGGCGACCAATATCAAACACTGGGGAAACTAAGGCTGCCGGGCGTCGGTATGGTAACACCACCTCGCACGCTCTGCCGGTCTTAATAGGTGCTCGCCAACAGCCCCGCAGTGTGCGGAGTCTAAACGGGGTGTCTGTGTTGAGTGTCTGTGTTGACGTGTGAGTGGCTGCTGGTTGTGTGCAGGCGATCGTGGGTTCAATCCCGACCCTGTCGCCTCTGAATTTGGAATTTGCAAGTTCTCTCCGTGGTCGTGTGGATTTTCTGTGTGTGTGTGGATTGTTCATCGGGGTTTTCCCCTGCACATTAAGCAACGTGCGTTGAGAGTATTTGGCTGATGTAAGCCACTTCATTGAGCGATCATTTGTGTGCCAGATCGCTTCTGAAAAAGAGCGCTGTGTAGCTTTACCCGGTAAAAAAAGTCCATACCCTGAGTGTATGTCTGTTTATTTGTGTATGTGGATAATGATGATGCGTGTGACATGCGGTTGGGAGGGGTTGGTTGGTTAGGGTTCGCGGTTAGTAATAGATCCTTGTTGGTTATGCCTAGTACTGGAGGCTGCTTGGCAAGTTGGTTAGGGGTTAGGGTAATCGCCTCTGCCCCCAGACTGTTCACTCTCCTCTTTTCCGGCGTTCACATCGCCGTGGACCCGGCGACCTGAGTAAGATTCCGCGACGGGGAGACAAAGGCGGCCTCGCAGCTGTCCACATTTTCTCGCTTTGCGCAATTCCATCTGCTCACAGCATTAGCTGCGAGCAACAACAACTCTACGGCTATACGTGGACGCGCAATGTGAGGATGATCTCGCTCCCTGTGGCCAACAATCGCCCATTCTCTCCAACGCCCATGATAGGCGCTGCACATGCGGGCAGTGGTGGATCCAAGGGGGGTAATGCCCCCCCCCCCCCCCACCGTTGAAGTGACCTTGTCAGGGGCGTCCGCTCCACGCCGTGTGTGTGGGTCGTGTGGATTATTTGACGGTAACCCCGCCACGCTGGTTCGTCCGTGTGTGGGTGAAGGCGGGGGTATAGAAGTACAGTATAACATTGGGTTTGGCTGCATTACCCTCTGCTGCCCCCCCCCCCCCCACTTAGCCCCGCGGGCCTACAGCACTTGTTATGCACGGCGGGCACCCATCATGCGAGCTCTATAGCCACGTGGGCTCAACCCCGCTTGGCTTCTGAGATCTGACGAGATCGGACGCATTCCGTTTCACGTGGCCAGAGGCGCGAGAATTACAATGGTATAATTAAAATAAATACAAACAGGTTCGATTGCCGCTGCAACACGAACACTCACGGCGTCGTGTTTATCGAGCAGCGGCGGTATCCACTCTGGCTGTTCTCTTACCGCACAGGATAATGTGACAACGACTTAAAGCTTTCGTGATTGAAGGAATTCATATTCTTTGGGTCTTTCGGTAAAGTAACGTAGACAGGTTGAAAGAAAATTAAAAACAACTACGAAGTTTCGATCACAACACAAACGATCGTCATCAGAAGGGGAAAAAATGACGATCGTTTGTGTTGTGATCGAAACGTTGTAATTTTTTGTTGTTGTTTTCTTTTAACCTATCTACGTGACTTTACCGAAAGACCCAAAGAAAATGCGATAACGTGTCCCTTTGTTCAGACAGGGAAGCCCAGCCTGACTCACGAATTGTTCAGTAAGGGTCCCCCTCTCTCGACAGGTTTTTTGTTTCGCCAACTCCACTCCTCGGCGTTTGTTTGGCTCCAGGAGCGAACTGGAGCATGCGGGAGACATCAAACCCATGACGAATACAACGGGGAAACACTCGGAGCCTTTCGCTCGCACAGATGGGATTCAAGAATCCATCTCCTGGCCACCTCCTACACCCGAGCCGAGGATTCCGAGGCAGTCCTCTTATCCCAAAGCAATCGACCAGACTCAAACCTCCTTATCTTCCGAGATCCTACAAGACCGGACGCAAATCAGGGTTATTTGGGCCGTAGGAATTAGTTACCCTATATAAATAATTATATTCTATGCATAAAAACATACATCCACAAGTACAAAGATCCCCACTCCCTATAGCCTTCACAGACTTTTAGGTTAAGTGCTGTTAGCGAGCACCTATGAAGGTCGGAATAGCACACGAGGGGGTGGGTGGCCAGCATCACGCTCGACCGCCTTTGTATTCCTAGTGTTGGTTGATGATTACACACCACGCCAAGTATGAATTGAGGCTGAGTCGACCTAGGAGAGGCCCATGACCATGCGTACATAGTTACATACAGTACATAGTCATTTTAGTTACGCTCCTTCACAATTATATCACAAATATATGTAATATATATTAACTCGTATTATTTACAAGTACTGTAAACAAAAATTACATGCATTTGTAGTCGTGAAATTATGATTGGCTCCAGACATATGCATACATTGACAAATATCGCCCGGATAACCTTTATTAGACTGTTGGGGCAAGTGCAGATACCCATCGATTATGAAAACTGGCACACCACAATCGGGGGTGGATGGCCAACACCACATCCAGTCGCCGTTGTGTGCCCAGTGCTGATATTTACACATCGCACCAGGTAACCATTTAAGGCGGAGTAGACCTGGGGGAGGCTCAGGCCCGAATCAATGATTCGCCACCGGTTATTGGTCGTGAGCGGGAATCGAACTCAGGTCAACGGGGTTTGTACAGCAGTGCGCTTAACCACTACACTACCGCTCCCCCAACAACAACAAAAACACACACACACACATGCACATCCCCCGTATAGCCTTAACAGACTGTAGGGGCAGGTGCTGTTAGCGAGCACCTATAAAGGCCGGCACGGCACACGAGGGGGTGGGTGGCCAACACCACGCCCGGCCGCCTTTGTCTCCCTAGTGGCGATGTTTACACACCGCACCAGGTACTCAGTTGAGGCTGAGTCAACCAAGGGGAGGCCCAGGACCGGTTCAGATTTTTGTCACTGGTGTTGGCCATGAGCGGGAATCAAACCCAGGTCACCAGGTTCGTAGCGCAGCGCGCTAACCGCTACACTACCGCTCCCCGTAATACATGCACACACACACACGCGCACAAGACATATACGCATACATATTAGTAATAGGGCTATTATTCAGACTCAGCACGCCTGTCCTGTTTTCCCAGCTTCTCAAGTCATCTGCGGTCTCCCACGACACCGCGATGCCACAAAAATCCGACCGACTCAGAGATAAATTTACCGAGATATTTTCACGGGGCAGCGAGCCTCGCGCATCACACACAGCCCCGGCTTAGCTTGCGTCTCCGCAAGTCCGGACTGGTCACGCTCTCCGTCGGGGTATTTATTTTACGTCCCCCGTCTTGGGATCCCTTTCCCATCAGCGGTCACGAAGACGGGCCGAGCTGCGTAGGAACATCTCCAAGCCTGAGGGTTATTATGCGATCACCCCCCCCCCTTTCCCATCTTACCCACCTCTCTACCTACCCATCGTCGTGTCCCCCGCCCCGCTTCGCTCGTTCAATTCCCACGCGTGATTGTCAACGTTGCTCCTATGGTGATGTCACGAGTAAGTGCTGTGTGCGGAGGTATAAGTTAGGCAGTCCCGTAGCTTTTGGGGGAGCTGTTTGGGGGGGGGGGCGGGGGGTTCACCCCCCGCCACCGCCCTTTCTCCAGTGCCGACAGTTCAGCCCACACACCGCTAGAGTCCAGTGGTCAAGTCACAAAACGTCGGTGAAATATTCAGTCCGATTAATACGTGGACAGCCACGGGGCCATCTGTTGTTCCTCTTTGTTGTTGCACACGGAAGTGAGAGCAGAGGACGCGACACGCAAACGCAGATCCCCTCGCGTTCCGCATTCTGTCGAGTGTTTAACATTCGTTCCAATTTAGTTTAACATCGACGGTGCCATGCCCCCCCCCCCCCCACCGGCCTCCGTTAAGCAAGGTCACGCTACAGGCTTGTAAAATGTAAGGATGCATCGAATCATCTCTTGAGATCGAAGGCCGTTCTCGTCAAGAGCCTTCGAACTCGGCCGAGGCTTCCGCGGGTTTACGTGGAAACGAGTCGAAGCGCTCGTGGTGTAAATTCCACAATCCTATGGCGTGGGTCTGTTTTACCGTCGGATAATTACCTGCTCACCTCGCGTAAACTGATACTTATTTTTTTTACAGAGCCTGGAGTGAGATTGTGAGGAAGGCACAGGGGCAGATACGTTCACAAAAAAACAACGACATCCTCCCCCCCCCCTCCCTACGCATAGCCGCACCGACGGTGGATGCCAGGTGCTGTTCGCGAGCACCCTGTCACGGCCGGCACGGCGCACGCACAAACACGATCGGATGTCTCCGTCTCCCTCGTGCCGATGAGTCATAAAACCACACCGAGTACTAATTTGAGGTTGAGTCGACCTAGGGGGGAGGCCCGGAACCGGTTCAGCTTTCACTCGTCACTCGCGTTAGCCGTGGCCAGTAATCGAACTCAAGCGGCCGGTTGTTTTCTCACGCGGCGCGCGGACCGTTGCCAACACTCTTTTTCCCGAACACAAAGACAACGATCGCCCACATCGCCATTGACAAACTGTTGAGAGAAGTGCTTTTAGCGAGCACATATTAAGGTCAACACGACGCACTACTAGAGGGTGGGTGGCCAGCGCCACGTCCGGGTCACCGTTGTCTCCCCAATGTTGATGTTTACACACTCTCACCAGGTACTCGTTTGAGGCTGATATTAACACACTCTCACCAGGTACTCGTTTGAGGTTGATATTAACACACTCTCACCAGGTACTCGTTTGAGGCTGCGTCGACCCTAGGCGAGGCCCGATTCAGTTGAATCCTCACCGGTGACGGCCGTGAGCGGGAATTGAATTTGAGAAACGCCGGGTTAGTAGCGCAGTGCGCTAACCGCTGCGCCGCCGCTCTCTCCACACACACACTGACACACAAAGACAAAGATCCCCCGTATAGCCTTAACAGACTGTAGGGGCAAGTGCTGTTAGCGAGCACCTATGAAGGCCGGAACGGTACACGAGGGGGTGGGTGGCCAGCACCACGCCCGACCGCCTTTGTCTCCCTAGTGGCGATATTTACACACCGCACCAGGTACTCATTTGAGGTTGAGTCGACCTAGGGGAGGACCGGGACCGGTTCAGATAATCGTTACTGGTGTTGGCCGTGAGCGGGAATCGAACCCGGGTCGCCAGGTTCATAGCGCAGCGCGCTAACCGCTACACTACCGCTCCCCACACTGACACACACACACTGACACACACGCACGCACTTGTTCTCAAACGCATTCCTAACTAATATAAAAAAAAACTACCCCGTTGCTCGCGTGCTCCTAAACTTTGTCCGCTCGTAAACTATAGAGCGGTGGTAATGATTCCTGTAAACGCGCCCGTGTGTGTGCGTGTAGCCCCGAGGGAACGCTGACGCTGTAAAGTTTGGGAGCTATACCTCCTGCGGCGACGTGGCCACAGTTTACAGGTGTCATTTGAAATAATTGCCCAAAAGAGTCTCTTCGGGACAGATTCCCCTCTTCGATATGGTCCCGCTTTCAGGGTCGGAGTTTTATTTATTTATTTGTGATTTGGACGCAAAGGGAAGCAACCCGAAAACTCCGCTCGCGCGAGGAGGTAACAACGACGAACGTTCCGACACACAGACGGGCCAGCGACCTACTTGCTCCGCTGCTCCCTACGGCGCTATCGTTGTGGCTCCCCCAACACAGACGGTTGTCCACAAGCCTTGGAGAGCGGTGGCGCAGTGGTTAACGCGCCTGCTCTCGGAAACCCGCTGACACGAGGCCGATTCCAGACCATCGCGATCATCGGCGGCGAGTGATATCCGAACGGGTCCTGGGTCTCTCCTAGGTTGTTTCAGCCTTAAATGAAAGCGCTTAGCGCGGTGACAAAGGCAGCCGGTGCGTTGTCCTGACCACCCCGCCACCCCCCTCTCTTCGTGTACCCTGCAGCCCTTAAGAGATGCACTTGCCGCCTGTAGTATATGTATATACTGTGGCCAACGCGAGTGACGATTATCTGAACCGGCTCTGGGCCTCTCCTGGGTCGACGTGGCCTCAAATGAGTACCTGGTGCGATGTGTAAACATCGCTACCTGCGAGACAAATGCGGCCGGGCGTGGTGCTAGCCACCCACCCCCTTGGGTGCCGTGCCGGTCTTCATAAGTGTTCGCTCACAGCACTTACCCCAAAAGTATGTTAAGGCTGTACGGAGGTTCTCTGTGTTTGTCTTGTGTGTGTTTGGGCCAATACATAGATCAGCGTGACACTGCGCTAAGGCCTCTGGATGGCCTGACTTCATCTCGTCACCGTCTAATCTTGCAACACCATCCGTGCCTAGCCTAGGTCGACTCAGCATGAACACGAATACCCCCACGACGACTGGTGTGGACATCGGCAGAGGGAAGACAAAGGCGGGCCGACGTCGACGTGGTGTTGGCAGACGGCAACGCCACGACCTCGCGTGCCACGCGAACGTCACTTAATTCGTGCTCGCAAAACATCGCTCGCGACACTCCTTCTTATTCTTCTTCTGTCGTACGGCTCTTTGCAGATGCTGAGCAACGACTACCATTTCACATTCAGGTGGCCAAAGCCAGACAACCGCATTAGGATCGGGCATCGCGTCGTTCGTTATACGTTGTGCGCTCTGTTCTGGATGACCACAACAGACCACACGACTCGCGACACTGGCGGAGGCTTGATCGGCGAAGCGCGCGCCTGTCCGCGGGGCGCTCGGGGGGGGGGGGGTAGATCGCTTTCAGGACTCGAGTGAGCCTCGCTGGAAGTGGAGCCGTGAGCCGTGCGTGTGAAATGCGCGTTAAACAATTCGACGGGGGCGACGGCCCCCGGCTCCCAGCGAGACTTTGACGGATGAGCAATGCGACTCGTTATGTGTGTGAGCGATAACTCCCGAACTCACCTCGCGAGGCGGTGTCTCACCGCTCACCCGCGTGAATCTCGTGTGTGTCTAAATGTGTGTAAGTGCGTATGTGGGGAGCGGTGGCGCAGTGGTTAGCGCGCTGCGCTATGAACCCAGTGACCCAAGTGTGTAAGTGTGTGTGTGTGGGGAGCGATGGCGCAGTGGTTAGCACGCTGCGCTACGAACCAGGTGATCCAAGTGTGTAAGTGTGTGTGTGTGTGGGGAGCGGTGGCGCAGTGGCTAGCACGCTGCTACGAACTCGGCGACAAGTGTGTAAGTGTGTGTATGTGGGGAGCGGTGGCGCAGTGGTTAGCGCGCTGCGCTACGAACCCAGTGACCCAAGTTTGTGTGTGTGTGGGGAGCGGTGGCGCAGTGGTTAGCGCGCTGCGCTACGAACCCGGCCACCCGAGTTCGATTCTCGCTCAGGAGCACCTCGGTCGAATCAGCCTCAAATGAGTACCCGGTGCTGTGTGTAAAACATCACCACGATGGAGACAAAGGCGGTCGGGCGTGGTGCTGACATGCCGGCCTTCATAAGCACTCGCTATCATCACTTTCCCGAAGTCTTTTAAGGTTACACTGAGGATGTTTGGCTTTGCGTGCGTCTGCGTGTGTTTGATTAAATTCAAACAGCCGTATAAAAGAGTTGAAGAGAGCGAGCAAGAGAAACAACGATGACCAAGGGGGAAGGAGAGAGATCGAGAGAATGCATTCACGAGTGAGTGACCGTACGAGTCAATTTGCATGCAACAGTCAGCGTGTACGCACTGAACACGCACACACCGAGATACACAAATACAAACATAGTACCCCGTGTAGCCTTCACCAGACTGCTGGGACAAGTGCTGTTAGCGAGCACCTATGAAGGCCGGAACGACACACGAGGAGTTGGGTGTCTCGCTAGTGGCGATGTTTTTTAAACATCGTCACTAGGTTCTCATTTGAGGCTGAGTCTACCGAGGGGTACCCCAGGCCCGGTTCAGATAAAATCGTTACTGGTGATGGCCGTGAACGGGAATCGAACTCGGGTGGCCGAGTTCGTAGCGCAACGCGCTACCGCTCCCCACACACCACCAGACACCAACACATACCAGCTTACACCAACACATACCAGCTTACACCAACACACACTAGCTTACACCAACACACACCAGCTTACACCAACACACACCAGCATACACTAACACACACCAGCTTACACCAACACACACCAGCATACACCAACACACACCAGCTTACACCAAAACACACCACCAGACACCAACACATACCAGCATACACCAACACACACCAGCTTACGCCAACACACACCAGCTTACACCAACACACACCAGCATACACTAACACACACCAGCATACATTAACACACCAGCTTACACCAACATACACCAGCATACACCAACACACACTCGTGTACACCAACACACACCAGCTTACACCACCACACCCCACCAGACACCAACACATACCAGCATACACCAACACACACCAGCTTACGCTAACACACACCACCAGATACCAACATACACCAGCTTACACCAACACACACCAGCTTACACCAATACACACCACCAGACACCAACACATACCAGCATACACCAACACACACCAGCTTACACCAATACACACCACCAGACACCAACACACACCAGCATACACCAACACACACCACCAGACACCAACACACATTCGTATACACCAACACACACCAGCTTACACCAACACACACCAGCTTACACCGATACCAACACAAATACCCCACGTATAGCCGACATAGACTGTTGGGAGTGAGTGCTGTTGGCGAGACAGTACGACAAGTTTACAAACCACATCACGCACCGGTTCATCAACAGCTGATGTGAGCTGTGTCCGAGCCACTACACTATCTAACGTCGCCGCGTTAGTAACGTAGTTCGCAAACCAAACACACACGCACATCCACATTTAAACCTCAATATCCACACAAACACGCCCATGCACATACGCATCAAAAGACAAAGAAACCCCGAATAGTCTTTACAGGCTGTTGGGGCAAGTGCTGTCAGCGAGCACCCTATGAAGGCCGGCACGGAACACGAGGGGGTGGGTGGCCAGTCGCACGCCCGACCGCCTTTGTCTCCCCCAGTGGCGATGTTTGCACATCACAACAGGTCCTAATTTGAGGTTGAATCGGCCCAGGACCAGTTCATGAATTCGTCATTGGTGTTGGGCGTGTGCGGGAGTCGAACTCGGGGCTCCTAGCGCAGCGCGCTCACCGCTACACTACGACACAACACAAAGACAAAGATCCCCCCGTATAGCCTTAACAGACTGTAGGGGGCAAGTGCTGTTAGTGGGTAGCACTGATGAAGGCCGGCACGGCACACGACGGGTTGGACACTACACAACTACACACAGACACTCGCACAACCCTCACGCCCAGTTGCCGGGCGTTTACAAAGGACTCGTGGTAGCGCGTTTGCGGTTCGAATGCAGCGGCTGCCCAGGTTAATACTGAGGGTGTATTAACCACACGAAAAAATACGCTCGATTGCTTCAAAGTGGAAGTGCAAGAGTAGGTCATTGCGTCTCACGGTCCAAATTTGCGCAATTTGAAAGATTTTCGAATAAAAAGTATATATAAAGTATAAAAATTACTGCTGAAATTGCTCAGCAATCATCGCCTTCCTATTATGAAAACTTGGCAGGACCCTCCTGAAAATAGAGACATGAGGCTTTCCTGGGTAAACAAGCGCAATAAATCTTAACTTAAAGCTTTCGTGACTGCAGGAATTCATTTTATTTGGGTCTTTCGGTAAAGTCACGTAGATAGGTTCAAAGAAAATAACCAAAAACTACGACGTTTCGATAACAACACAAGTGATCGTCATCAGGAGGGAAAAAATAAAGAAATCGAATCGTAGTAGATTTTTGTCATTTTCCTTGAACCTATCTACGTGACTTTACCGAAAGACACAAAGAATAAACGTAATATAGATTTTTGTTTTTAAAGTTTTCCTGGCTGGCTGGAATCCTCACTGGCTGCCGCGCGGGGCGAGCGTATCTGCGCGATGACGTCACCCCGCATACCAACCGGCGTTGAGCCGCGTCCCCTGCGTGCCAAAGTAACGCCTCCCCCAACGCCATCCTCCAGACCCGGGGGCCGCGTATCCCCGCGCAAGAAGGTGCAGGCATTGCGAGCCGTGACAAATCAACAACACGCACGCACACGCGCACGCACACACCACGCACGCGCGCGCGCACACACACCACGCACGCGCGCGCGCACACACCACTGCACGCGCGCGCGCACACACTACTGCACGCGCACGCACACACACACCCCACTGCACGCGCACGCACACAAGCTACCGGCAACCGCGCGCCCTGGGGTGGTGGTGGTGGGGTGGTGGTGGTGGGGTGGTGGACTTGCCTCGCGTGAGCATGGTGTTGCCGTAAGGCAACTTGTTCTTGGTCTCGAGCGAGGAGCAGTTCCAGCGGTGGTTGCGCATCTGGTGCTGGCACTCGTGGATGGCGATCTGCACTCCCTGCACGGCGGACGCGGCCACGTCGGGACTGCGCATGCACAGCTCCAGCTGCCGCCGGCTCAGTCCCGCGAGGGTCAGGCACACGGTGTTGGCGTTCAGCACGGGCTCCGGGGGCAGCTTGAGTCCGAGGATGTCGTTTGTGAGCGCCCTGGAATTTGTCGTCGTTTGTTTGTTGTTGGTGAATGGGTGGGTGGTGGTGGTTGGAAGTTGTTGGTTCGGTCCAGCCGGAGAGGTGGAAGCGCGGCGAGTTGAGTCATGTGCACGCGCACGCACACAGACACGGGGCGCAAGCACGCACACATACGCACACACGTGAACAGAGAGGCGGAAGTAAACACGCAGCAACAACAGCAACAACAACCGTCGTTCACCGACTAAGTGGCGGTGACATCCCCACGGTGCTTGTGCCATGCTAGGTGCACTTTGTGTTGAAGGACCGCTGGCAGGAGGTCACGGAACAGACTCCAGGTGCCGTGGGTTGACTGACTGAGATGACTGGCAGATTCACCAGCTGTGTCCCCCAACTGTGTCAACTTTCTGCGGTTTAGTCGTCCGGCGCTCTGCTCGTTGTTGTGAGCGTCGCTCCTCTGCCCTTTTTTGTTGTTGCTGGATGGCGACTGCCTCCAACTCCCCAGCAGCAACACACGCACACTGACAAATAACTTCAAATTCCCCCGTGTAAACTACACGAGGCTGTTGGGGCAGGTGCTCTTAGCGATCACCTATTCGGGGGTGGTGTGTCCGGTCACCTTTGTCTCCCCAGAGCTGATGTTCACACCCCGCACCAGGTTCTCATTTGAGGCTGAGTCGGCCTCGGACACGCCAATGAGTGGTTCATATATTCGTCACCGATATCGGCCGTGAGCGGGAAATCGAATTGGGGGTCGCCAGGTTCGCAGAACAGCGCACTAAACTTTACACTACCGCTCCCCATTGACACACGCGCGCACAAAGACAAACACGACGCACACCCACACACACACACGAGGTCTGTAAGTAAATCTGTTGCCTATGAGAAAAAAGGGAGGTAGCGAACTAATGGCCGCTCTAATGAGAACCAGGCTGGCGCGAGTCGTGTTTCTCTGCGCGGGTTTCCCAACCTCGCCCCCTCACCCCTCCTCTCACCCCGCTCACTCACCCCGCTCCCTCACCCAGTTCATTCACTCCCTCCTTGTATCTGGTCAGTGTTTAACATTCGTTTAAAGATGCATTTTTTTACGTTGATTGTGCAGTGGTCCCCTCTGAGTGTTTCTATTGCCCTCTCACCACTTCCCACTTTCAACGAGGTCACGCTACGGAGTTCGGGACGCACACCGCGCCGGGCTCTCTCCTCGGTGAGCAACACCCGGCCGAGCATTGCAACACCGAGCAGTCCGAGCAGGTGCGAAATTGTCCCACGTCTTATCGACGAATGCATTTCTTGAAAGACTTCGTCTGCCCTCGAGGCATCACTCCCCGTGTTTACGCGCGGCATTCAAGAAGACGCATTTCTTGGTGGCGGTGATGATGATGATGATGATTTCCCGCGATGAAGAGCTATTGAGCAGTACCAGCGGCCTGAGTTATATTCCAGGCCACGGCTAATATCATCGGCGATATCTGAAACCCCCAAGCCCATCATCGACTCACAATGACCAGGGTTGCAAAGCATGACATACTATTTCCACGACCGGTACAGTGTGGGAAGGCCTTCATCCATCAGTAGATCGATAGTGGCGTGGATATACAGTATATCAATGTCCCTCGCATCATTTTCATTACGCGCAATCACGGACATTCGCGGGAGATCGAGGCGTCCATTCCTCTCACTGTCACTGCTCTGCACCTTTCGCGGACTCGCGCGCGTAAATTTCACCTCGCGTTGCATTCCTCCCAGAGACATCTTAGAGCACGTCGGTCCGTCATCTCGCTCTCCTCTCTCTCTCTCCTCTCTCTCTCTCTCTCTGCCTGTCTGTATATCTCCCATACAGGAATGCACATTTCTTTTTATGCGTCACCTTCACGCACCGCTGTAGATTTGTCCAGAGATAAAAACCGCTTGTTATTATTCGGCGCTCACAGGGGAATTTACCGCGCTCAAGCCAATACCGCCGCGCTGGTGGAATGCCAACCGCCTTGGGTGACTCTCTTGCCCCGCCGATTCTTCACCGCCTTCTCGGGATCCGGTGGAAACTCCTCGTTCAGACTTAAGAAGGGAGCGGCCTTGGGGAATAAAAAAAAAAACGCTAACGCTACACCTCTGTGTGTGCGTGACGATAAATAAAAAAAACGCAACCGCGGAGGAAAGTTCGGTATCTTATCATCAATTTCATCATAAAAACTTCCCGTTCAGCCATGATCAATCCACTGCTGGATGAATTCTAGCGAAATGTGATAATCACTGTGCCACCGCTCCACCCCCATGAGTATGAAACACTCGATAGTTGTGCTGGAGATCGTCGCTTATACGGGATACGAACTCATGAAGCTGCGAGAACAACATTTCATCCAGTAAAAAAAAAAACGAAAAACACCTTTATCATTTCCAATGAAAAAAGGCAAACACGTGGTTGGTGTCCCGCTCGAAAGAGCGTGGGACCGCGCTTAACTCTCGCTTATAGCCTCGAGTCATTGGTGGAAATTCCACATTCCTGGGATGGGGGCGAGCCAATCCGCAAGACAGCACCTGTAGAATATTGTGGTCATGTTGAGCAAGTTTGGTTTGCACAGGATTAGACTTAGTCATGCATCAACGTTAAACAAAAAAAAACATACAGCCTTGCCTTCCACGAACACATATCGCACTTCCTCTAGCATCCTCTACTTGGGTCACGTCCAATGTACACTTCATAAAGCCGAACAGATTTCGCAGAGATTAAAAACAATTTTTCATTTTCTTTTTTTGAACAACAGAAAAGGGTGAAGTAAGGAGTTTGCGTGCCACATTCTCCAATCCTGAAAGATCGAGAGACCGAGCTCATTGCCGTTACGTTTCGCGGTCGATGAACGGGTTAATGATTGATGGAGTGACACATCACAGATGAAAGAGTTCCACTTAGCACATTGCACAATTTTAAATACGCAAATAAGTAGCTCGCTTACAAAAAATATAATGACTTTATTCATGCCAATAACTCCAGTCCGGTTGGTGCTGTTCCTAATTATCTACAAACAGCCTTTACCCAAGGGGTGGCATAGTGTCGATGCATACGACATGGATGTATTGATTGTGAGCACACGTGACTTGCAATCCAGAGACCACCGATTCAGTTCGATCTTCCTGCGCGGCAGTTAAAACGATGGCCATGTTGATTAAATCCCACCTCCCATCACGTGCTTCATCTGCACACCCACTAGTATAAATTGTATATGTGCAACACAGTTAGTTAATTTGAAGGTCGCGTGTGGTGGGCTAAAGTGTGGAGACTCCCGCCTCTTCCAAGACCTTCTGGCCAGCATGGAAGAGTAGGCCAAGTACCGTTTAGAGGGGAGCTATCTAAGAGGCCCCTTCCGCCACCAGTGGCGTCGGTGAGTCTTTCAGAGCTTCCCCTTTGTCTCTGCGTGTCCTTTATTGAACCAGGCGAAAGCCCCTTGAGTGTTATTGTATCCGAGTGGAGACTGCCCCCAATTGCCCCCCCCCCCATCCACGATGATCCCTCTGTAATGCATAGCACGTCACGTACGGGACGTAATACAGTGAGGGAAAAAAGTATTTGATCCCCTGCTGATTTTGTACGTTTGCCCACTGACAAAGAAATGATCAGTCTATAATTTCAATGGTAGGTTTATTTGAACAGTGAGAGACAGAAAAACAACAAGAAAAAATCCAGAAAAACGCATGTCAAAAATGTAATAAATTGATTTGCATTTTAATGAGGGAAATAAGTATTTGACCCCCTCTCAATCAGAAAGATGTCTGGCTCCCAGGTGTCTTTTATACAGGTAACGAGCTGAGATTAGAAGCACACTCTTAAAGGGAGTGCTCTTAATCTCAGCTTGTTACCTGTACAAAAGGCACCTGTCCACAGAAGCAATCAATCAATCAGATTCCAAACTCTCCACCATGGCCAAGACCAAAGAGCTCTCCAAGGATGTCAGGGACAAGATTGTAGACCTACACAAGGCTGGAATGGGCTACAAGACCATTGCCAAGCAGCTTGGTAGGATGGTGACAACATTTGGTGCGATTATTCGCAAATGGAAGAAACACAAAGAACTGTTAATCTCCCTCAGCCTGGGGCTCCATGCAAGATCTCACCTAGTGGAGTTGCAATGATCATGAGAACGGTGAGGAATCAGCCCAGAACTACACGGGAGTTCCTTGTCAATGATCTCAAGGCAGCTGGGACCATAGTGACCAAGAAAACAATTGGTAACACACTACACCGTGAAGGACTGAAATCCTGCAGCGCCCGCAAGGTCCCCCTGCTCAAGAAAGCACATATACATGCCCGTCTGAAGTTTTCCAATGAACATCTGAATGATTCAGAGGACAACTGCTGAAAGTGTTGTGGTCAGATGAGACCAAAATGGAGCTCTTTGGCATCAACTCAACTCGCCGTGTTTGGAGGAGGAGGAATGCTGCCTATGACCCCAAGAACACCATCCCCACCGTCAAACATGGAGGTGGAAACATTATGCTTTGGGGGTGTTTTTCTGCTAAGGGGAAAGGACAACTTCACCGCATCAAAGGGACGATGGACGGGGCCATGTACCGTCAAATCTTGGGTGAGAACCTCCTTCCCTCAGCCAGGGCATTGAAAATGGGTCGTGGAAGGGTATTCCAGCATGACAATGACCCAAAAAAACACGGCCAAGGCAACAAAGGAGTGGCTCAAGAAGAAGCACATTAAGGTCCTGGAGCGGCCTAGCCAGTCTCCAGACCTCAATCCCATAGAAAATCTGTGGAGGGAGCCGAAGGTTCGAGTTGCCAAACGTCAGCCTCGAAACCTTAATGACTTGGAGAAGATCTGCAAAGAGGAGTGGGACAAAATCCCTCCTGAGATGTGTGCAAACCTGGTGGCCAACTACAAGAAACGTCTGACCTCTGTGATTGCCAACAAGGGTTTTGCCACCAAGTACTAAGTCATGTTTTGCAGAGGGGTCAAATACTTATTTCCCTCATTACAATGCAAATCAATTTATAACATTTTTGACATGCGTTTTTCCGGATTTTGTTGTTGTTATTTTGCCTCTCACTGTTCAAATAAACCTACCATTAAAATTATAGACTGATCATTGCTTTGTCAGTGGGCAAACGTACAAAATCAGCAGGGGATCAAATACTTTTTTTCCCCTCACTGTAATGCTTTTATTTATCACGGAAATGCCTTGCTACCGAGTTTCGAGACTATTTTCGAAGAGGGTCCTGCATTGCGATGTTTCGCCAGTCTTGTTGACGAGTGGCCTTCGCGTGGCAGGAAACCGGACTGACCTGAGAAAGCCCACGCTAACGAGGGGGGTACCAGGCGGAGCTTTTCACGGATCGATTCAAGAATCCATTGCGGTTCCTGCTATCTCCTGGTGACTTCGCGGTCTATGTCTGCAACAGCTATTATTCCCAGGCAATCTTCCATCCGACTACTAACCAGACTCGATTCAGCGTAACTTCCGAAATCGGGCGCATTCAATGTGATGTGGTCAAAAAAATTAAATGCAAGTCTTAAAAGTTGAGGCCACGACACCGACAAACACGAATATGCTCTTGAAAATGTCGTCACCGAGTCTCTAACGCCTACTTTAAAGCAGGCAGCGCCCTTTGGAAAGTCTAAAGAGGCATTTTGTGGTTCTGGCAGCGGGAATCGAACCGTGCCTGTCTGCGGTAGCCGGCTCAGCTGGCAGCTCTGCTTATAAAAGTTTGCAGCCCTTTGCCAATCCACTGCTGGGTGAAGCCCCCCCCCCCCCCCCACGCCACACGCCGGGATTGTTTCGCCATACTTCACTCTCCACGATGATTCGTGAGGGTTGGTAGAGGGGATGCCGGGGACAGATTCAAACATCACTCGCGTGTCAGCAAGCCGAGTTCATAACGCAATGCGCTAACCACTGCGCCACCCTTACTACCCTACAGTATCCACGCGATCTCCAATCCCCGCAGCGGTCTGCATTCAACATTCATTAAAGGCCGCCTTCATTGCTGAGTAACGCGCATTCGAGCAGTTCTCACTTCATCGTTAAGTCTTGGCGGTGGAGCGGTGGCGCCGTGGTTAGCACACTCTTGCGCTATGCACGCGGTCACCCGAGTTCGCTTCACGGCTATGGCTCACATCGGCGAGGGGGTCACATCTGAATCGATATTAAGACTCCCCCCCCCCACCCGCACCCACAACGTCTCCCCCCCCCCATCTACCCTGCCCACCTTCACCAACCCGCACTGTGACCGAAATGCGTGGTCTTTATCCATCAGTCCATTCTTGACAATGGCCTGTGATTCTGACAATCTGTCAAACAAATTATCATTAGCGTAGGCTACTAACGAAGCGATAGTGACACGCGTTCTAGACTGCTGACATCTTTACATCAAAGGGGAGGCGGGGGGCGATAATTCAACAGCGGCTGTAGCTTTTGAACCAAGCGTCTGCGCGCAACAGGCGATCGTGAGGTTCGCGCGCGCGCGCCGACGGAACGGCAGAAACGCATCGCTCCCTTCAGGCGACGGACACTTCAGGCAGAACTGGCAGCAAGGCGAGCTCTCTCGTTGAGCTGTCAATCGGACCCTGCGTAATAGGGCACGTCGCACGCCTTTTCCGAAAGCCGAAACGCAGGATGCGCATCTTGATTTAACGACCGAAGCGACACAGTCTCCTCGAAGCGCGATCCCGTGCACAGAGCGATGGAGGAACCACTGCAGGGGAGCGCGTTCCACCAACGTCGGAGGGAAAGCCGTGCTCCCCGAGCAAAACACGGCCCCCTTAGATTTGTCCTCTACCCTCCTCCCCCCCAAAAAAAACACAACCGCAGCAAATGTATCGCATCGCCAAGGCTCAACTACTGTCCGAACGATTCCACAATGCGCGCAATGGCAATGCGGACACACGTGACTGCAACAGACGGCGGCGTCGATTCAACTCAAGAAGTCGCCTTAGATAACGGGGACAGACAGACGGGGTGACCTTTCGTTAAAGTCAGGCGAGAGGCCCATCGAGACCAGAAGTCGCTCAAGAATGAAACACGGAACAAGTGTCGTCTTCCTTGTCACCTGCTCTTTTTCGTGTTGCGCCTTTCCCAAAGGCACTTCAACACTTACGGTTGCGGTATACGAGCCGACGCGACATCGTTCGGCATTACCCGCGGCGAGTAGCACGCAATATGTGTCGGAGAGCGCGAGTGTGGCCAAACGGGTGCATCTAGTTTGCCAGAGCATTCGACACGGCCCATCACACTCGCCGGGGCTACACAACGGAGTGCCACTTTACAGTTATGCCAACAGTTCCATACTCTTTGGTTCTATTCGGTAAAGTCACGTAGGTAAAAAATAAAACAACAAAAATCACGACGTTTCGGCCACAACACAAGCGGCCAACAGTTGTCTGTGCCATCAATAACCCCGACGTCCGCCACGTGAATGTAGTAGACTCGCTGGCTCCGATGCGCGCGTTTCCTTTTTTTTCCCCGTCTCTTACAGCGGCGTCAACATACAACAAAACGGGCGCTTTTTGCAGAACAATGCGGGGGGGGGGGAAGTGGAGCGAGCAGGCACATGCACGGATCAATCAGAACAATGCCTCCTATTCGTGCAGAAAAGCCTCGCTGAGTCTCGACACTCAGGACGGTTCTGGCATTGATTCGTTCGGTCAATTCCACGGCCTCGTGTGGGGAGAAAGCGGAGTTCGTGCCCGGAATGAAAAAAACACCACCACCACACCAGAACTAGGAGCTAATGAACGCAAAGCTCCGCACAGATAGATAAGCAAATCCATTCTCCTGAATATGACCACCACGCAGCAGCAGCAGCAGCAGAATGTAGCCGAGCCCGGGGTCTTCACCTAGCAGAGACAGCCCACGTGTCCGCGCACCTGTACACCTTCCTCACCCCCCCCCCCCCCCACCATCGCGCACCTGTCCGGCTTCTCTTACCCTCGCGCGGCGAGCGCCATGGCCATCGCGAGCACCAGACACGGCACCCGGGTCACCGCCATCCCTCCCGCAGGGCGAAGCGGGAGGAAGCGCTGCCCCCTTCCCGCTGAGCCCCCCCCCTCCAACCTCGCGAGAGGGGCCCAAACGAGCCGCGTTCCCCCTTGCCCCCACCTCCCCCCACCCGCCCCCCCCCCCCCCGCCGCCGCCGCCTTCTGTTATCCGAGAGACGACTCAGCGCTCCTGGAGGTCGGTGTGGACTCGGGCGGACGATCCTCTGCGCCGCGTGCACTCGGGACGATCACGCGGGCGCGGGGTGCAGAGGTGGCGCAGAAGCGCAGCGAGCGGCCCCCGGGAGACGGCGCGCGCCTCCTCCTCGTCGCCCATTTGCGCGGCTCGGCCCGCGATGCGAGGATCTCTCTGCCTTTTCTGCGGTGACGTCAGGGCCAGAGAAACCAATACACCACCCACCCACCTCATCCTTCCACTACCTCCCCGATCCTCCCTACACACCTCCCTCCCTCCCTCCCCGCTCCTCTCTCGACTCCGTACACCACCCCACTTCATCCACTGATCCACTCCCCCCACGGACACCGCGACCAGCCCCCCTCCGCCCCCCCCCCCCCCAGTCTTCTCCTTTCCCTCCAACCGTGTCTCAAAGAAACTCCAAAATGCCCCCCCCCCCTCACCCACTACGACCGCCTATCTTCCTTAACAGCCCCCCCCCCCCCCCCCGACTCTAACCCTCCACCCTCTCCTTCCCTCCCACCGCGCAGTCCATAAAAACGCTGAAACCCACGCAGGTCCCGTCGCCTCGCTCACTCCCCCAACGCAAGAGGCAGGGAGTCGGCTCCCCCCTGCACTCTCGCTCACGATACCCCCACCTCCCCCTCCTCCACTCTCTTCCGCTCGCTCGCCCCTCTCGCTCTCTCTCTCTCCCCCTGGCTCCCCGCGACTCTCATTGGCTCTCGTTCTCTCCACCGGCTCCCCGGTGCTCCCCCTGCCTTTCCCCCAGCTCCCCCCCTTGCTCTCTGAAGCGTGTTGCCGCACGCCTGTGAACGCCGTGCCTACTCGCTCTCTCATTCACTCACGGTCATAATGATGAGATATGGTCTATCCGCTGCTAAACGAATGCTTCCCCCGTAAAAGCATCATGGTCGCGAGTTGTGGTCTCTCCACTGCTAGATGGAGGCCTCTCCACGCCGTCGCCACCCCTCAAGGGTCCTACAATGCCACTGCTGCACGTGAGCTGATATCATCCCCTCTAGATCTGAGCAGTGGTGATCATCTCGGGCGCGTGTTCGTTCCGATGTACTCGCACTCCGCAGATGTAAAGCGGCTGCGGAGTGGAAACAACTTTGACTCGGCGCGTGTCATGCGCGCGTGTGCTGTATTTCTCGATTCAGGAAAACGTCAGTGGTTTTTGTACAAGTTCCCCTGTTAAATTTTGATTTAAAGCTTTCGTGACTGCCGTGATTCATATTCTTGGTTCTTTCGGTCAAGTCACGTTGAAGGGAAACAATATAATAATAAAATATATATTAAACAATAAAACAATATATAAAACAATATATTTTATTATTTTATTGTTTCCCGTCAACGTGACTTTGCCGAAAGAACCAAGAATATAAGTTCCCCTGTGTCTAGCCGTTTATTCTAGCACAACGTCGCCATCGCTTCCTTCCTTTTGCCAGATCCCACAGGTGTTTGCACAGTCGACAGCTGGCCTCAAGAGTCTTGTTCTTTACAGCCTCATCAAACGTATCGGAGAGGAGTGGGGGTGAGACAGGTTCACACCTTGGCAAAACGGCTGACACGCGCTACAATAGGCATCCTTGCTGGTTTGTTCCCGCGTGGGCGGTGAGGACATGGATCGGCACGTGTTTTGCCGAATAGGAGTAATGACCCAGCAGCACGTGCATCGGAGCTGAGAAGCGTTGGTTTCAGGATGTATTATGTATGTATGTTGAACTTCTTTCGCACGGTTCGTAGTCAACCAAAAAGCAGTTCTCAAGATATTAGTTTTCAATCTAGATTTAAAAGTGCGTAGCTTCAGTGGCTTCCTAATCGCGTGCGTGCAGGAAGAGCGGTAGCGCGCTGCGCTACAAACACGGCGATCCGAGTTCGATTCCCGCTCACGCTAAACACCAGATACGATTATCTGCCCCAGTCCTGGGCCTCCCCTAGGTCGACTCAGCCGTGAAACGAGTGCCTGGTGTGGTGTGTAAACATCGCCACTAGGAAGACAAAGGCGACCGGACGTGGTGCTGGCCCACATAGGTGCTCGCCCTGAAACGTCACATTATTTTTTATATCTCCTTTTAATTCCACAGTGTTAGTAACGAATATATTGCGTTTTTGTGTTAATTGTGCTTATGCGCCACTGCCAACGTAAGCGACATCACCAAAATAATTAGTTTAATATCTAGCCACGAGAGACCGCTACATGCACTGCGATGTAAAGAAATAAAAGAAATCGATTACGCACTTAAATCACGACAACTCGTCGAACCTCCGCGCGGGGAGGAGAGGGTGGAGGGGTGGAGGAGAGGGGCAAGGAGAGGGGTGGAGGGGAGGGGTGGAGGGGAGGGGTGGAGGAGGGGTGGAGGGGTGGCTCCTTGTCACCCCCCCCTCGCCCCCTACGAGAACGCAACGTTCTCGTGCTGCCGAGCGCGCACCGACCTGACACAATCCGACCGATATATCCCCTCGCGAATACCTGGGATTCCTCGCCTGCCCCGTGCGCCCCCCTCCCCTCCGCCGCCAGACCGTGGAGCGTATCACAAATACCCGGTGGTGGAGGCGACCACACTGCCGCTATTGTCCCGGGGAAGATTAGCGCAGTGAGAGAGCGAGCGAGCAGGAGGAAGGAGACCCGGTCCTCCTCCTCCACGCGCTCGTGTGCACGCGCGCGTGGCGTGCGGTGCTCGCCGCTCCCACACACCTCGGCCCGCCATAGGAATGTGGAATTTACACAGCAAGATGACTGCCACCCCCCTCTCTCTCCCTCCGCCAGGGTGGCCCACCCGCGTAGATGAGTACCGTGCCACGGTACTAGTTTGTGGGAAGTGAATGGAGGTTGTGTTTTTTTATCGAACTTGACCCTGTCACGGTAATGTGTAAATTTCACCAAATGACACGCGACCACCAACAGAAATACGCACTGATGGTTTTTCGGCTTTTCCGTGCATTATATACGTGAATACATTCTTGTACGACTACCCTGCCTTGGCTGCCACGCATGAGCTATTCCTGCCCACTGGCCATCATCCGTTATATTGACGTCTCCTGCCCAAGCCCACTACTTATCTTAAGCGATGAGATCGGATCTTGTTGCAGGTGCTGAGTGGACGAAGCGAAGAAGTGAACGCTTTGTGAAAGCCACGCTTCTTACATTACGGCCAATTTAAGCTTAATTATACGGTGTTTGCAGTTAGGGGTCAATCGCGCGCAGCACTAAGAATAGTAATAATTGTTGCGCACAGTCTAAGCGCGTTAGCCCTGAATTCGCGTGTAAGTTGTCCCACAGCGGTGAACATTCCGAGTGAGCAGCACGCAGATCGCACACGCGGTCTGTCGGGTAGAGTGGTAGCAGCGAGCAGAATGAGCGCGCAATGTTCCTGTGTGAAAGTATCACAAAGCCATGGATGCGGCCGCCGCGAGAAGGGAGGAGGGATGATGGCAGACGATCAATCACGAGCGGCAACCGAGGAACGGATGATAGCGGTACCGTCCACCGGGGGAGATGGATCAATGAAATCAGCTCGTGTACAGGTGCTCGGTGGATTATTTCATCCCAGGACTATGTGAAATACCGGCGGATTGTAGATGCCTTCATCCAGCAGTGCATTGACCATGGCTAGCGACGATGATAGCGGTACTGTCCACCGGGGGAGATGGATCAATGAAATCAGCTCGTGTACAGGTGCTCGGTGGATTATTTCATCCCAGGACTATGTGAAATACCGGCGGATTGTAGATGCCTTCATCCAGCAGTGCATTGACCATGGCTAGCGACGATGATGATGACAGAGTGTGATATGATCCACAAAGCGGAACAGATTGTTGGGGCGAGTGGTGCTAGCGAGCCCACGACTGAGTGGCGTGGCCTTCACCACACCCGGCCACCCGTTTCCCCCAGTGCGCATGTTTAAACACTCACCAAGACACTCGTTTAAGGCCGAGTCGATGTAGGGTTAGGGTGGGGGGGGGGGGGGCTTGATCGGTTCAGTTATCACTCGCCACTGATGTGAGCCGCAGTTAGGAATCGAACCCGAGTTCACAGCGCAGTGTGCTAACCAGTGCGCCACCGCTCCCCGCCACGTCGTGTGTGGTGTTGGACACACACATTGACTACGTACAGTACCTGCAACTCGTGCATGTGCTCTGGGGCATGCATAGCCAGTGCCCTAAACTGCAGGCTTGGTAACTTATTAACGGACACGGTGAACCACCAATTAGTTGTGTTACAGTAGAGTCAATCTACGTGATGCTGATCCTTCATTAGCCCGTAACCACTCCCCCCCCGCCCCCCCACAAACGCCGTGTATCCTGCGGTCCGTGAAATTGCAATGCTCATTACAGTTTCTACTCCGCGGTGGTGGTGATCCGCTAATGAGCAGTGAGCATAATAACAAGGTGCAAGTCCAGACATTTTGATTTGCACTGTGTAACAATTTTTTTTTTGTTCCTGGGTAGTAAGTGCTATTTCCTAATTGCTTATGGCTCAAAAGTACAGAAAATGGCTATTATTCCCCACAAACTTTGCTTTTGTGACCAGGACGGTGATATTTTGAAATTTATCTATTTCCCAGAACATTCCAGATAGATTCAGTGCTGAATAAACTTGGAGTAACTTCTAGAACATTCTAGAACTTTCTAGTAATATAAATAGTAGTATGAATACAGGGGCCTTAAGCCCACCAGTTTAGTTTATGTCCAGCTGCCTAAGTGGATACATATCTGCATTTCTCTGAGATAGCATCTAGAGGCTGCAAGCATCCATTAGGCGCATTTTGCTATATCTACGGCCAATTTATCAAGACAAGAGCGAAAAAGTACTTTGTGGAAGCATCTGCTAAGATGTGTGAGGCCTACAAGGCATATGTCGGCATGCCTGTCGGGGATCAAGACAAACCCTGGGCACCTCATTTCACCTGCGAGCAATGCAAATTAACTCTGGAAGGTAAGATGGACAATTGTTGCTCGAAATTTTTATGTTATAAAATTTGTAAAAAAAAAATTGTCAAAGTTTTTTGTATTTTAAGATGTTTTACAATTTTCAATGTTATTGAAAAAATATATAATATATGAAAAATGTTGCAAGAATCTCTTGCACATTGGTTATGGATGAAATAAATGTAATTTTGTAGGATGATACAGAGGGGAAAAGAGAGCCATGAAGTTCGCTATCCCAAGAATTTGGCGGGAACCCACTGACCACTCAAGCAACTGCTACTTCTGCATGGTGGACCCTTCCAAACGTTGGACTGGCAAAATGCACCTGCTATCACGTATTCTTTCATCCATCACTTCAGTGCCCGTACCCACTCTTCCGGAGGGAGAGAGTAGCCGTCTTTAGAAGAGAGCAGCAAGTGAGAGAGCGAGGGAGACGTTTTAGATCCAGATGACAATTTCAGAGGTGGAGCTGAGGAGAGAACCCCATACTACCCCAACCAAAAAGACCTCAACAACGATCAGAGATCTTGGTCTCACCAAGTCCAATGCCGAGCGTTTGACGTCTAGGCTCAAGCACTGTAACTTGTTGGATAAAAGTATGCAAGTCGCAGATCAGAGGAAGCGTCACCAACCTTTTTGCAGCTTCTTCACCCCTCAAGATGGGCTCTGCTTCTGCCACAATGTGACCAGTCTGTTCGAGGCAATCGGAATTGCCTGTAACCAGAATGAGTGGCGCTTCTTCATTGACAACTCATCCAGGAGCCTCAAAGCCGTGCTGCTCCATAATGGTAACAAGTACCCATCTCTTCCCCTGGCTCACTCGGTGCACCTCAAAGATGATTACAACAGCATCAAGACCTTGCTGGATGCCTTGAAGTATGATGAGTATGGCTGGGAGGTCATCAGAGACTTCAAAATGGTGGCATTTTTGATGGGTTTCCAAGGCGGTTTTACCAAGGCGCACTACCACAGGCGGGACTGGCCACAGTGGACCAAGTTCTCTGTGGGGAGGACCAACGTCAAGTGGGAGCCACTGGTGGACCCCCGGTCGGTGCTGACGCCACCACATCAAGTTGGGTCTTATGAAACAATTTGTGAGAGCTGTAGCTAAGGAGTCGGCAGCGTTCAAATATCTTGGAGACTTCTTCCCTATGCTGTCTGAGGCAAAGGTTAAAGCCAGTGTCTTTGTCGGACCACAGATAAAGAAGATCCTAGAGTGCAATGAATTCCCCAAGTAGCTCACTAGTAAGGAGAAAACGGCTTGGAACAGCTTTGTCGCAGTGGTTCGTGGCTTCCTGGGCAATCACAAGGTCGAAAACTGTGGAGCTGGTTGAGACCGGTGAAGAACTATGGCACAATGGGCTGTAGAATGTTCCTCAAAGTCCACATCCTTGATAAATTCAAGGAGAACATGGGAGCGTTCTCGGAGGAGCAAGGCGAGCGCGTCCACCAGGATTTACTGGACTTTGAACACCGCTACCAAGGACAGTATAACGAGAACATGACGTGAGACTACATTTGGGGGCTGATTCGTGAAAGTGATTTACAGTATAATCGTAAATCTCGAAAAACTACTCACTTCTAAATATTTTGAAGTCATTTTGTATTACTTTAGTATAAATACGTGTTCATTTTGATTCATATCTTGTATTTTATAACTTTATGTGAGCGAAAATACACAAATTCGCCCGTTTTCTCATTGAAAATCGGTCAATTAAAAAATATAACTGCCCTGGTCGCAAAAGCAAAGTTTGTGGGGAATAATAGCCATTTTCTATACTTTTTAGGCATAAGCAATTACGACATAACACTTACTGCCCAGGAACAAAATTTGTGTTACATAGTGTTATGGAAGTCGAGGGGGAAGGTCTCCCTTGTGGTGAACCAATCCCTCCCGAGCAACCTCCCCGCACTGTAACGCGACTCCGGGCCAGCATTGTTGTCTGGATGATACTTTTATATTCGGGGGTTCCGAACATTTTATTCGAAGCAAAAGTTGCTTGATGACGTTGATAACAATCATCATCATCATCAACCACGATCGATCAATAGATTGCTCGGATGAGAGCATTCCAAGTCGAGCCGCCATACTTCAGCGGACTGGCGCGATGCAACAAATAACCCAGCAATCTGGCAGCCCCGGATCGAACCTCATTGCTCCAGCTACATCCTCTCCTTGGGTTGCCACGCTCAGTAACTTTACTCGCCCACCGACGATTGTGCCTGGGACTTAGAAACACGTTTATATTCTTCAAAAATAAAGTAACCTGTAAGCGAACCGGGCACAAAGCAGACGTCCTTTGTATTCTATGAAATAAATTGATTTTTGACGGACTGAGTTTTACCTGGAAATGGGACGTTTCCTCCGTTCACAGCCAGTAACAATCAGCACTTTACCGTGAAATAAGCACTTCCGGCGGTTCCGCTACTGGATGAGGGCCTCCCCACGCCGTGCCGATTATGGGGGTTCATTTGACCATTCTCCACCATGCTGACGAATACAAATAGGTTACGGTGAGCTATTTTATGTCCGCTACTTGAAGGACAGGCACAAATCAAATGCGTCTCCCCGTTCTGGGTCAGCAGCAGGGCGTCTCTCATTTCCCTTTGTGACCCGAGGTAACAGTGTCAATTCCACATTCCCATGGCGGAGGGCGGGTCAAACCATCGTTTTACAAAGCGGGTATGGACTTTAACGACCCTAGATATAAGATAACCAGATTCCCCCAACCTGAGATTTTATTTCCATCCATAGAAACTATAAACTATTTGAAACTACGTTTTTTTTAAACAGCCAAACAATCTAAACGTACGTTTCTAAACGTGGAGGGAAAAACCGGAGGACCCGGAGAAAAAAATCCAAACAACCACGGGAAGAGAGACAACGCAAACTCCAAATATACACGCGTCAGCGTCGTGATCGAACCCACGACCTCCAGTATACCAGGCGAGGTGGTTGACTAAAACCGCGGGTGACGGCCCGTAACGTGGTGCTCATTCATCATCCGCCAATGAATGTTGAGGCGAGTCCACCACAGCTGGGATTTTAACTGAAGTCATAGAATAACCTCCACTAAAGGCCCGCGACGTTGTACAGTGAGGGTGAATTTTCCTGAGTTGATCGCCCAAGAGGAGTTGAACTTGCAGCCGTTCCTAAACTGAGCTAAAGAGTGTTTTGAGCTAATGGCCTAGCACACGGACGCACGCAAGCAGTATACAAACATTGCACGACATACGTACTGTTCAATCTTGATGTGAAGCTTTCGTGACTGCAGGAATACATACTCTTTGGTTCTTTCGGTTAAGTCACGTAGCGGTGGTCTTCAGGCGCCTGAGGACGACCGCTTGTGTTGCGATCGAAACGTCGTGATATAAATTTTTATTTTTCTACCTACGTGACTTCACGGAAAGAACCAAAGAGTATACATACTGTCTACCTCATGTACCACATGCAGACTCGCGTGGAGAGAAGTAGCGTAATTAAATCTATATATATCCCTACGTATGGTGTAACTGAATCTGTAAGTTATTTTATTGACATTTAACAGAGCATGCTTAATATGTCAACACGTGCGCAGGCTGCGAGTTACATAAAACAATGTCACGGAGGAATGTTGCTGCTGCTGCTGGAACAAGGGAGCCGAGGCAATGCCTGGACGACGTCGTGGTTCATGGCTCTTGCGTTGAGGGGGGGGTTTAGTCACATTAAAACCGCGCGGGGTAATACTCAAGCACGTGTCACAGCACAACACACGGTGCTATGTGCACACAAAGACAAAAGGTTCCCCTATAGCCTCACTCACGCGCATGCACTCCGACCGCGTTCACGCGCGGTCCTAAGCAAGCGCACACGGTCACGCTTACGACAGTTCACACTGACGCATGCACGCACGCATATTAACAAGTCACACTTACACGCCAAATATCCCCCCCCCCAACCCGCCACTAATGCCTTCATAGGCTGTTGGGGGCAAGTGCTGTTAGCGAGCACCTATGTAGGCAGGCACGGCACACGAGCGGGTGGGTGGCCAGCACCACGCCCGGTCGCCTTTGTCTCCCCAGTTGCGATGTTTTCACACCGCAGCAGGTACTAATTTGAGGCTGAGTCGACCTAGGGGAAGCCCAGCACCGGTTCAGATAAACATCACTGGTGTTGGCCGTGGATCCGCCGGTTTCGTAGAGCAACTCGCAAATCGTTGCGCTACCGCTCCCCACGCACTTGCCACAAACAATAAACAAAACATCCCTCATATAGCCTTTACAGACTGTAGGGACAGGTGCTGTTAGCGAGCACCTATGAAGGCCGGAACGGTACACGAGGAGGTGGGTGGCCAACACAACGCCCGACCGACTTTGTCTCCCTAGTGGCGATGTTTACACACCGCACCAGGTACTCATTTGAGGCTGAGTCGACCTAGGGGAGGCCCGGGACCGATTCAGATAATCGTCACTGGTTTTGGCCGTGAGGGGGATTCGAACCTGCGTCGCCGGGTTCATAGCGCAGCGCTCTAACCGCTACACTACTGCACTTGCCATACACAGACACAAACACACACACAGAGACACACACAACAACAACAACAACCGCCATTCGCCACTAAGTGGCGGTGACGTCACCACGACGCTTGTGCCAGGCTATGTGCACCCTGAGGCCACGTGAAGTGTCGAACGCCCGCTGGCAGGAGGTCACGGGGCAGACCCAGGTGCCACGGGTCGACTGACTGAGATGACTGGCTGATGCACCACCTGTGCCCCCTACTGTGCCAACCTGCTGTGCTTTAGCCACCCGGCGCTCCGCTCGCTGTTGTGAGCGTCGCTCCTCCGCCCTCCGTTGTTGTTGGAGGGCGACTGCCTCCAACTGCCCAGTAGCATCCTTCACGAGCCTCCTCCACAGAGGCCGATCTTGACACCGCTGGTACCAGTCATGGGCAAGTCCACTCAGCTCCACGTCCTCCTGTACCACATCACTCCATCTCTTCTCTAGCCCGTGCCGCGCCCGCTTAGCCCCCTCAATCCGGCCAAACAAAAGCTGTTTCGGCATGCGGTGGCTGGGCATGCGTGCTACATGACCCAGCCATCGCAGCCTTGCCTGCCGGAGGAGCTCACCGATGGGACCCTGCCCAGATCTTTCAAGGATTTGTGAGCTCCTCACACAATCCAGTCTGGTTAAACCCAGGATGGATCGTAGGCAGGCCAGCCTAAATGTTTCTAACCGGCGAAGATGTTCCATTAGGGGGGTCCACGTTTCGCAAGAGACACACACACACACGGCTACACACTCACAAGCGTCCGCACCACGCTGTGTCAATGTTAGCCTCGTGCTCCTGGGCCGTGCATGCGTCTCTAGGCGTTCCTGCCTCTCTTCGGCCACGAGCGGCGCAGCTCGGATTTGATTTACTGACACATTCCTGCGCAGAAATGCGCCCGAGTAAAACAAAGCTGACGTCTTAAGTGCATTACTGTCAGTGCCTATTTGTACTCCTCTAAGAATGCCTTGCATTCGAAGGCTGGGCAGCCGCCACCCTGCTCTGATGATTGTGATGGTGCTGCAGTGATGGTGCTGCTGGGATGATGCTGCAGTGATGGTGCTCCAGTGATGGTGCTGCAGTGATGGTGCTGCTGGGATGATGTCGATGGTGCTGCTGGGATGATGTCGATGGTGCTGCTGGGATAATGTCGATGGTGCTGCTGTGATGGTGCTGCAGTGATGGTGCTGCTGGGATGATGTCGATGGTGCTGCTGGGATGATGTCGATGGTGCTGCTGGGATGATGTCGATGGTGCTGCAGGGATAATGTCGATGGTGCTGCTGGGATGATGTCGATGGTGCTGCTGGGATGATGTCGATGGTGCTGCTGGGATGATGTCGATGGTGCTGCTGGGATGATGTCGATGGTGCTGCTGGGATGATGTCGATGGTGCTGCAGGGATAATGTCGATGGTGCTGCTGGGATGATGTCGATGGTGCTGCTGGGATGATGTCGATGGTGCTCGCGGGGATGATGTCGATGGTGCTGCTGGGATGATGTCGATGGTGCTGCTGGGATGATGTCGATGGTGCTGCTGGGATGATGTCGATGGTGCTGCTGGGATGATGTCGATGGTGCTGCTGGGATGATGTCGATGGTGCTGCAGGGATAATGTCGATGGTGCTGCTGGGATGATGTCGATGGTGCTGCTGGGATGATGTCGATGGTGCTCGCGGGGATGATGTCGATGGTGCTGCAGGGATGATGTCGATGGTGCTGCAGGGATGATGTCGATGGTGCTGCTGGGATGGTGTCGATGGTGCTGCTGGGATGATGTCGATGGTTCTCGCGTGGATGATGTCGATGGTTCTCGCGTGGATGATGTCGATGGTTCTCGCGTGGATGATGTTACTGGTCACCCACGATTGTGCAGCAAACACCCCCCCCCCCCGCCCCCCGCGCCGTCACCCCCGCTGGCACACGCGTTATGTCACGACGGGCCCTCTTTCAAACCCCGTGACGCACGGGTCCCTGGGACGTTAATGCGCCCCAATTATGGGCCCCCATTACTCACGCCGCGAGAGAATGCACTTCGTTATTTTCTCTCTTTTTTTCTTCTTCTTCTTCTGCTCAGCTCCGCGCGCTGCATCGCGGCTGAGCTGTAATTTGTTTCCTTTGAGAAAATGCCACGAGCCTCGCATGCGCGCACAGAGTGTGGCGCATCAAACGAACACCTTGCCCAGAGTTATTCTCCGTTCATCACTTTTTGCTCGATATTTGAGTGCGCTGGGCGGTCTGGTGCCTAATGACACGGTGCAGAGCGCGCGCGTGTGTGTGGGTATGAGTGTGTCTGCATGTGTGGGGAGCGGTAGTGTGGCGGTCACCGCGCTGCGCTACGAACCTTGCGAACCGGGTTCGATTCCCGCTCACGGCCAGCACCAGTGACGATTATTTTTACCGGTCCTGGGCCTCTCCTCAAATGAGTACCTAGTGCGACGTGTAAACATCGCCACTGGGGAGACTTGGGCTAGATTCGCGCTCACGGCCACCGCCAGATGACGTTTATCTGAACCAGTCCTGGACCTCTCTTTGGTCGACTCAGCCTCAAGTAATTCGTTGGTAAGGTGTGTAAATATCGCCACTAGGGAGACAAAGGCGGCCGGGCGTGGTGCTGGCCGTCCACTCCCTCGTGTGCCGTGCCGGCCTTCAGAAGTGTGTCGCTAACAGCACTTGCCCCAAACAGTCTGTAAAGGCATCACGGGGAATCTTTGTGTTTGTTTAGATAGCGTACAGGAAGACACCTGCTCCGGTTGCAGGGATTTGGCGTCTGTATGAGTTCAGATTATACGAAGCACCCATATAAAGGTCGCGACCTTTACAGCTGAACACAACACACATGCATACGTACGTACAAAACAAATACAATTATTCACAGTTATTTTGTCAATCCACTACTGGATGAAAGCCTACCCACGCCACGATCGCAGGGGTAATTTGACCTTACTTCACCACGGTGAAGTAAAGGGAGTGAGGGGGGGCAGGCAGCATAAATGGTTCTGGTATTTCTCGCCGCTGGTGGTAGCCGTGGCCACAGATTAAACTTGGGTTACCGGGCAGAGCAGTTAATTTACCACTGGGCCACCGCCTCCATCCATCCATACGTGATGTAAAGTTTGTTTTTTACAAATAATTGATTCATTGGCGTCATTCATGCAACCCGCATCTCTAAAGCCCGCAAAAAGCGTAAAGCGCGCAGCTTTTGCGCGGAGGCGCGGAAAACCAACGACGAGCAGAGAGGCAGCCAGAAGAACCGAGAGTAACATCTGCCCAAGCTCTGTGGTCCTATGTTGGGATATTTGGCCAACTCCAATGGAAAAGGCGACTGCTGGTGGAAGAGTCTCCACTAGAGGGGGCTCTATAACGCCCATGTAGAAGGTGCAACTATACACGCATGGATGAAATATTCTGCTTGTTTCAGACCAGCAGATTGTGTCTAAACGTTATAGTTAACCACCTCGCCTGGTATACAGGAGGTCGTGGGTTCGATCCCGACACTGACGCGTGTCTATTTAGAGTTTGCAGTGTCTCTTTTCCAGTGGCCGTGTGGATTTTTTTCTCCGGTCCTCCGGTTTTTCCCTCCACGTTTAGGCAAATTCTGCACCAGTTTCGACTTTTTGAGGCTCCTCAGCAATGCATTGCTGATGAGTTCCATACACAGAGGCAATCCGCCGACCGATGTCAGGACGGGCCGATGCCGGCGCTCAACGGAGAGTCAAGAGTTTAAGAAGAAATGTTAATCCGCTGATTGACTTAAATCTGAGGCTAATGGGTATAAAAAACGTAATTTTAATCGTTGAGGTTGATTAGCTCCATGTGTTCTCACACAGCGTGTGTGTATGGGCTGAGGCTTGCACATTTAGAGCTATGTGTGTGTATGTCGAACTTATTTCGCACCGTACGTAGCCAACCGTGCTAATCGGAGGTGCGGACAACACAGACAGACACAAAACCGCATGGAGAGACATAAACCCACAGATAGACACAAAGACATACACAGTGTATGAACACATACCGTTTAAAAAATACATAACGTTGTTGTGAATACGTTTGGAGAAAGTGTACATCATCATCAGACTCGGCCTTACAATATGTTTGCTTGTCAAGCTAAGAATAGCAACGTGGTTCGGTGACTCATGGGGTTTATCATGGCCGTGTCGAGGCACAGAAACGTCTCTTCTGACGGCCGAGGTTCGAATCCGGGTTTCAGTCACTCGTGATTAGATCGGTCTCTCGGGCGTAGACAATTTCTCGTCTCAGCCCGTTCACCAATAAGCGTACACACACACACGCAAATATGAAATTTGGATTTTAACGTAATTCGGATTTGTCCTGCTCTGAGAGTCCCAATAACATTATTAATCTATTCATGGTAAAATAATGCAATGTGTTTATCAGTTTTATCGATAAAAACGAACGCTTTTTGCATATAAGAGGCGTGTCCCGAGAGTGGGATTAGAGCAATTTAAATTAGCAATGTGCCGTCATCATCCCGGGCCGCCGTGCTCTTACACAAGGTGATCCACTGCTTACTGCAAGGGTTCAAATCGCACATTCCTCCGTCTCGTGTCGTCGCCACGCGGCGCTTATAGCAGAGCGATTGGTGTGGAATTGGCGAAACAAACGTAACAGGGTGGCGGCAGTAGTTAGCGCCACAGAGCCCTGCAACCCGACCACCTGAGTTGCAGTCACGGCCACGGCTGCCAGGTGGCGGCACCTGAGAGACGGCTCGTGCGACTCGTGCTCTGCCGTCAGGCGCTGTCACGAATCGCCTCGTGAGCAAGGAGCGGCGTGGCGCTTACCACGAAATGAAGCGATCAGGGCGCGCGTAATGAGATAATGCGCGATCGAGAGAGAGAGAGGAGAGGACAGCTGTCATTTCTCTCGTTCAGCCGGGGGTCTTGCAAAAAAAAAAGCGGAACGCGGTGCGGTGAATGCGCCCGTGCTATTTTGCCCCTGGTCCAGGCTCTCTAAAGCCACTAATTTCTCGGACGTAGATTGGCAGCACATATATTTACCGAAGTTACAGCCTGCTCCGCCTGCAGTGGTCAAACACGTTTTCTCACGTCCAATCTTTTTGGGGATAGTGTTTTTTTGTTTTGTTAATGCGACATAAATCTCACGGGTGGCGCAGAAGCACTACACTTGAAAGTGTTGAGCTTTCTGGCTGTTGTCGAGGGTTGTGTGTGCGAGGAGGAGGGAGGGGGGGGGGTGTTGTTACCAGCGTAAAAATCATTGAGATGTAGTCGTTCTTTATAACGTCCGCCTGTCTGTTTTTTTTAATGCGGACTTTCACCACTTCCCACAAACAGATTATAGGGCGCGAATACCGGGGATCACGCGGACATAATCACAGCTCCGCGGACAGCTGTTCGAGGCAACAGGCGGACGTTGCCTTTGAAGTGAAAGACTCCAGGTGATGATGGCTGATGACAAACGGGCACGGTGACGGCTGTGCGAGCTGAGGGCGGGAACCGAACAAATGCAAAAAGGCAGCGGTGGTGGAGGCGGTGGGGAATTGGAGAATTGGGTCCGCAGGGCTGCGAGTTTGTCTAGTGAGTTAACAAGCGGCGAGGAGCAGCATCAGGTGTCCCGACCGGGAACATCTCCACCCGCTCACGTGGTAGAGCGAAAGCGTGCGTGGGTGGGTGCGTGGGTGGGTGATTGGGTGGGTGCGTGGGTGGACAGGCGAGTGGGTGAGGAGATGGGTGGGCGAGTGAGTGGACGAGTGATTGAGTGAGTGCGTCCGTTGCGTGTGTGCGTGAGTGGATGGGTGGGCGGGCGGTTGAGTGGGTGGTGAGTGATTGGGCGGGTGAGTGAATATTGGGTGGTTGAGTGAGTAAGTGCGTGAGCGAGAAGTTGAGATAGAGGGCGAGTGAGTGATTGATTGGTCGAGTGAGTGAACGGGTGAGTGGGTGAGTCAGTAAGTGAATGAGTGAGTGTGTGGGTAAGTGGGTTGTGGGTCGGTGAGTGAGTGCATGAGTGAGTGGGTGGTTGAGTGGATGGGCGAGTCAGTGAGTCCACAAGTGGGTGAGTGAATAGGTGGGTGAGCGAGTGGGTGAGTAGGTGGGAGATCGGGTGAGTGCGTGGGTAGGAACACGTGCTGAACTGTTTTAACAGTAGTCCAATATTTGTCTTGTTCAAGTCAAGTCAAGTTTATTTGTTTAACCAGGAGGCGAGAACTCAAGAGACCAGAATGAGTCTCATTTGCAAGAGTGACCTGGGTCATCAACATAACAAAAGCAAAACAAACAACAGCACAAGCAATGAAAGATATGCGAATGCATCGGGCAGCGCGTACGTAGGTGTCGCGAGTTATCGGCCTCTACCCCAGTCTGCTGTTCTCAAATCATCTCGCTGGGCTGTGCGATCGGCCCCGCGATCAGTCCGGCGTGATCATTAGAACTTTGTTCTTTGTTGAGTGCACTACTTTGCGTGCTACTGTTGAACTAATGTTGACTCGCATTGTGTTTCTGTACCGTTTTCTGTGGTTCCTGGATTTATCCCCCCCCCCCCCGCCATGTATTCTTTGGTGCATAACTTTTTCGGGAGTTATGCGTATGCTCTCTCACAACAGGTTTTCACTTTTCCACCTGTTGTTTTACTTATGGCTGTCTCTCAATAACCTTGGTTTATCCGGTAAATAACCATTAAAATCCTACCAAGGCTTGTGGCCTTTGGGAAATGCGTGTCCGTATTTTTTGTTGTAGACCCTGTATTAGTCCAGGGAAATCTCTGCGAGTCTCAAGAATAATTCAGCATCGGCATGCGAATTAACACAGTACATAAAACAATCATGAATTGTCTGAAAACATCTTAATATATAGCGGACCGCAGAGCTTGGGACAATGTTGGCGGCACGTCACTGCACGGCTGCTGCCTTGCCGCTTGTCTGTGGTTCCTCTGCGCACCTCTGAGTCGCTCTCTCGCTTTTCGACAGTCAGTGAACACTTTGGGGGCGGCGCGTTACAAGTTGCAATTGTTATTTATCATGTGTATTTTAACAACAGCAGCAACAACAACAAACACATGTCAACAACATTCGTCAAGCTCTCTGCCTTAAAATAATATAATAATGTATTATTGGTCACGTTACAGGGCTCTGGCCCTTCTTCACAACACGTGTCCTGTATATAAGGCGAGACCCCGACTGAGACCAAACGTCTCTTTTATTTCAAGGGTGCATGGGTCACTGTCAGGGGAAGGTTTTGCGTGGGGGAGGAAACGCGTGTCTAGAAAAATCTCCACGTAGACGAAGGAATGACACTCCAACGATCCATTGCGCAATCAAGGCAACAACCCAGTCGCTGTACTGCCAACTACTGCCCACCTCAAGTTAGGAGTCTGGCGGCACGTGATCTCTTCGTGACTCACCAACCCTGCCACCGAAGCCCTGTGTGGTTGTGGACGTGTGCCGCCACCACCACACGCTCGGCTTACGTTTTACGTATCCATGATCTGACCGGACCCGGGTGCTCGTGCTGATTCTGGGCCGGGACTGGGCCGTTCCTGGACCCTTCGCCATGAGCCCGGTTCCCAGTGACCGTTGAAATGAGGCGTTTATGACAGGGCTCTTGGACCCCATTTAGGGAAAACGGCCGTTTGGGGAGTCCTTCATCCAGCAGTGAATTCATCCAGCAGTGAATTCATCCTGCTCTGATGATGATGATGATGATGTTGCTGCTGTTGCTGCTGTTGCTGCTGCTGCTAGGGTTCACCCTCCATCACTTGAGTTTGGCTGACCCATCATCATCATAATTGACTTTATTTCACCAGGTGAGAACCAATTGAGGCTACAATTTTCTTTTCTCACGTGTGAGCTGGGTAAACAGTAGACATAAACATACAGAGCCAAGCTATTTCAAGCAGATGTTCTGGTAGGAGGTAAAGGGGCAGCTCTGCAATTGCTTGATCACGCCACTGCTGGCAGTTGGGCCTCCACTAAAGAGAGCTTTAGAAATTCCCTCTACTGGGTATCTTGTCTACTCTTTCACTCTGATGTCTTGTAAGAGGTGGGAGGACAAACTCTTCATCCCACCACACGTGACCTGTCGATCGACTAACAAGAGAACTTTGGCGAGTTTGAACTTTTTTTCTGAAACATGTCAATGTTTGTGTGACTGTGTGTGTGCATGTGGGTTTGTGTGAGTGAGGTTTTGTGTGAGAATGTGTGTGGGCGTATGTGAGAGTGAGTATGTGTGAGAGTGTGTGGGGAGTAGGAGTGTAGTGGTTAGAGCACTGCACTACGAACCCAGCAACCCGAGTTTGATTCCTGCTCACGGCCAACACCAGTGACGATTATTTAAACCAGTCTATGGCCTCCCCTAGGTCGAATCAGTTCCAAATAAGTACTGAGTGCAGTGTTTAAACATCGCCACTAGAGAAACAAAAGCGGCTGGGCCTGGTGTTTGCAACCTACCCCCTCGTGTGCTTGCTGGCCTTCAAAGGTGCTTGCTAGTAGCACTTTCTACAACAATCTGTTAAGGCTATACGGTGGTTCTTTGTCTCTGTGTGAGAGCGAGGGTTTGCAGTCGAGAACTTCATCATCGCTTGCAGCTGGGGTTGGCATTGTCCCCCGCCCCCATCTTCCTGACGCCAAAGGGAAATTGGCGAGGTTTAAAACTGTAGCTCATGCAGCTGCATTGGCTGCATTGGGTATGCAGTCCAGACTTCCCCAGAAACACTGGCTAAAGGAGGAGGTGTTATGGCAAGCTGAGAAAAAGAGACAGGCCAACTCCCATCCATCTGGAACATCCCATGTTCGAGAATGAGGAGGCTTACCGCAGCCTTCATGCAGTGGTTTTGAGAGCCATCTGGTCCTGCAAGGATAAATGGTTGTCGCGGGATGGTGAAAAGATGGAAATTTCCTAAGCAGCTCGCAATCGCAAATCACTTTTTAAAAAATTCCATCAAAATATCATGGAGTGCCACACCCATTACCACCCTAAAGAGAAATAGTGGTGATTTGATCTCTGACCCCCAAAAACAGGTTTGCAGATTTGCTGAACATTTCTGTGAGGTCTTGGGGGAGGGGAAACTCCTCAGCTCAGATAAAAACATCGGGCAAGGTGGGTTTGATCTTGCTGGGGTGCCAGTGCCTCAAATATTGGAGGAAGTGCCACCTCCTGTGAGTGGCTAACTGATGTGACATCTGTTGAGGACGTGCGAAGAGCAATCTAGAGCCTGAGACCAGGTAAAGTGCCGGGCAGAGATAACCTCCCAAGCCAACTACTCATGGAGGGTGGCAATCATGGGCAGGTTGCCCTATATTCCATGATAAGAATTGTCTGGACAACAGGGCATGTTCCGCAATATTTAAAGGATGCTCTGGAGGTGCCCCCCCCCCACCCCTTGTTCATCGGTTATGTAACGGTGTGTGGAAGTCACCTGCCTACGATCCATACTAGGATTAACCAGGCTGTTTTTTGTAAGGAACTTACAGCTGTTTGGAAGATCTGGACAGCGTCCCATCAGTGAGCTATCCGGTAAGTAAGGCTACGTTGGCTAGGGTAATGGAGCCCGCATGCCTAGCCACCGCATGCGCAAGCAGCTTGTGTTTGGCAAATTAACGGAGCTAAATGGACGCGGCATGGGCTAGAGAAGAGGTGGGCTGATGTGGTACAGGAGGATGTGGAGCTGATGACTGGCATAGGCGATATCAAGATTGACCTTTGCCGAAATGATTCGTGAAAGACGTTCCTGGGCAGTTAGAGGCAGTCGCTCTCCAACAACAATCGAGGATGGAGTAGCGACACCCACAACAATGAGCGGAGCACCGGGTGGCTAAAATAAACAAGCCGGCACAGTGGGGAGCACAGGTGGTCCATCTGTCAATCATCTCATCGAGTCAACCTATAACAACTGGGTTCGTCCTGTGACCTCTTGCTATCGAGCCATCGACACTTCATGTGGCCTCAATATGCATCTGGTCTGGCAAAAGCGCTGCGGTGATGTCACCGCCACTTAGTGGCGAATGGCAGCTATTGTTCTTGTACCAGATTGGGGGTGTGAACCAGGTAGAACCTGCCCGCCCTCGAAGCCACGCAGCCCGGCCGCGCGTGGGAAAGGGGCGCAACTCTGCAATTTTGTGCAAATTGCCGGTTTTCTCGCATTGACGACTCCATTGGAAATTATTCACCTAATTCCTGCCCGAGCACTGCTAGCCCGTGGCGTGTGGCGGTGTGGACTGCGTCTGCTCCCATACTAAGTCGCTGTTGTTGAGATGTCACTTATCCGCTCCACTGAGTCTCAGGCTGGAGCCGACTGCGTGAAATCACGCGAGGCTCTGTTGTTGCACTTAATGCGCACAGCGTTCTTTTGTTGATGCACACGGATAATTGATTGCTATCTCTTGGGCGATTAAATGTCCCAGCATCTCAAAAGTGCATCACATCTCATCTCAATGTAGTTTTTTTCTTTCTCTTTATTAGCCTATGTGCCCCCCCCCCCCCCCCCCCCACTGATGGCAGCTGTTCCTGGGTGGCAAAAAGGTGAAGCAGGCGTCGGCCTGCTAAGCGCGAATTATACATTTATAACATTGTAACCGTGACGCACTTGGACCACTTTCGTTGCATTGCGCCATGGTGCAGTTTGCGATCGGTGCTGCTAAACCGCATGACGTCGTGTCGAACAACACGCCATAGATAGTACGACCCGAAAACACGCATGGGAGAGCAGTGCCGGATGATCCTCCTAGCAAAAGTAGCTACGTATGCTACGGGCCCCGCACTTTCAAGGGCTCCGCGCTAAATGCTTTCAAGCTATCAAATCCGGTTCCGTATTTCTGCACTTGCTCTATTACTATAGCACTATACTGCCTTCAATTTGTATGAACGACTGGGTGTTAAAGGTTATCGATTTGTCGTATTATCTGGCTGTATAGCAAATGAAAAAATACAATTACTTTACTATGCAGATAAAAAAAGTGTTTTAATATTTAAAAAAAAAATTAGGGCCCCTTTTTCACATATGCTACAGGTCCCGCACTAGCTTCATCCGGCACTGCGTGAGAGTCGCGACAACCCACACCGTGCGTGGCCTTCTGAAGCGGCTACGGGCGCTGCGAGGCGCGCGTGACCTCTTAATGCAAGCGAGGGCCCCCTTTTGTTTTCAAAGACAAAATGATCAGAATTTGAGATGATGACAAGATTGTGTAGTCTGCGCCCGCCGATGCGTGGTATTTTCGCCTCGCCAAATATGCGAGGCAAAATTGGCGATTTTTTTTGGGAGGGGGGTAGCAAATGGGGGGGGGGAGGGGTGGAGAGGGTGGGGGGCAAACCCCCTGAAGCTCTCTGCAGTCGAGATGTTGATGGAATCTCGGCAGCTTGGACAGGTCCACGTGTGTGGAAGGTAGCAGGCTGGGGGTGGAAGCTGGGCGAGGAGCCTCGGTTCAAGCCTCATTCATGGTCTGAGCCCCCAGTGCGTTTGCTGCCCATAGGGGTGATGATTGATCGAGTTCACAATTCGATTGTACGAGTCGATTGCACCGCTTTGTTTTCATTTGTCTCGTTGCTCCGTTGTTCTGTCCCGTTTCTCAAAGAAACAGTTGTGTTCGATTGACGTAAAATTATTATCATCATCAGTAGCAGCAAAGGTCAATCCACTGCTAGATGAAGGCACCTATATTCCCCACCCACCAAGCTACCGACTTCGTTCAAACATTTAATAAACATAACATCATTGATTGTTATGCGCACGATTCAATGCACGTCTCGCAGACGTAAGAATCGATTTTAATCGAATGATCGTTACATTTAAAAGTAAGTGGATCACGTGGATGTGCGACGCTTCCAAACCCCCTGGACTGCCAGGTGTCAAGCAAGTGATGGTAGAGCAAGTGAGTTCGTGAGCCCATCTGCGATGAACCTTACGCGTTATCCCGTAACACGTGTCTTTTTTTATCGACGCAAGACTATCAATTATAATTTGTCGTAATTACAGCAACAACACACAACTGCAATGTATAGCCGTCTCATAACATAAAGGATAATGTTACAACTCTTCTCTGGGTGCTCCGGTTTCCTCCCACGCGTAAGACACTCCAGTAAGTGAAATTGACCAAACGTCGCCAACCGTTCAGCGCCCGCATGTCGACTAACACATTCCATAACAAAAAAACAAAAATCTAAATTTCTAGAAAGTCCTTTGGGTGGTAAGACACGGGGACAACCTTCCTGAAACCACCGGGATTGTCACGGCCAAATGGTGGGGTTTGGTTGCCTTCGGCAGCGATGGTGTTTGCCGGTGCCAGTTGTTGTCGTTCCCCCCCCCAAACCCTAACCCTCGCCCCATCTCGCGTGCTCTTCGGCCGCGGTTCACGGCGTGTGACAACAGCAGCAGCTAGCAAGCAAGCAAGCAGCCGGAATGCTTTGCCAACGACTCGGCTATCGTGCAAAAATATCCTCCAGCGTCACCACCACAACATCCGACTCGGCGGATGTCGCGCGCGCGCGCGTCCGTGGCGCGAGGCTCGGCACTGCGGCAGTTGCCTGGTCGGGCCTTTGATGGTGGCGCTGGAGGGATGGCGCTGGCTGAGATGGGTGGTGTCGTTGTGACATTGCTGGGATGATGGTGGCGCTGTGACCATGTTATATGATTGGTGATTATGCCGACACTGCTACGATTCGGGCATGATGGGCCTGTTAAGATAGGAATGAAGATCACGATGATGCAAATATACTGGTGGAATGATGGTGCTGTGACTATTATGGTGCTGGAATGTCAATGATGATTAAATGCATCTGCTACATCGTGAGGTAGAGAAAACAGTTAACACGAATCCAACGACTTAAACAAGGCTGAGTGCACCACGGCAGGAGGACCGATCCAGTTGTCACAATCGCATATTTTTCTGTGCAGAAGTCACTAATGTGTACATTTTTTACCTTATCTCGTGATTCTAATCCCCAATAAATTGAAGATAATAACTATAAAGGGGACAATACACTCAAAGACAAATCAAACTCACAGGGTCCTTTTCTGCCCACACGTGCTTTTCCTGGAGGGAACGCCACACACTCCCATGACGAGTGGAACTATCTTTATCACCGGTGAAATCTCTCACAATGGTGCAAATGTTATCCAACCTGGGTAGATGAAGTACAGTACTGAGTAGACTAACGACCAGGAGTTTAACTCGTACCCTCCTGATCGTGAGTTAGGGATCTAACAACTGTGTTACCCTTTCAAATAGTAGCGATGTATCACTAGTTAATTGGCCGATATGGATTTTGAAACAAATACACATTTTGTATCAGGCATCATGGAGGCAAATGTATTGCTGACTCGTCTGGCGAACAGGAATTACTAAGAATTGTCAACGAACAACTTAACTGAGAGGTTGTTGGTTCATCAGGAATTAATAATTATTTGGAGAAGAAATGGGGTAACAAAGAATTTGTGAAAGGTACATTAGAGGAATGCGTGTTCGTGATGGGGAGATCTTGGGAGGAAGAGATCTGATATGGCTGGCGAGCTCTGTGCACGGGGAATGGAGACGTGGGGAGAGATCACGTGGAGCGATGCTGGTTGCGAAGGTGGAGCTGTAGTGAGGCGAGAGACCTGGGAAGATGAGATTGGACACACCTGGATGGAATCAAGGCAAGAGTTGTATAGAGCTAACGTCGCAAAGTTGTACAGCATTGTCAGTGTTCATCAAATACAGGTGAAGTTGCTTCATTACATTGCTTATTATTTAATAATTTGCCGAAGCATGAAATGCTGGAACCTGGCCCCCCTTGGCAGGAAAATTTGATGGCATCTGACATTGTCAATGATCACACTTTCACAGCAAACTGACGAGATGTCTCAAGAAAGCATGCACCATACGTGAGGTGCGTGCATTTTAATAAATGCAATGCTGTAACATTTTATTTTAACATTTTAAAAGACCTCCCATTCACTGAGCAGTGACATTGATGTAGTCACCACCCTTTATCAGTGTCAACAGCAGTAGCCCCAAACTAATGTTTGGGAGGCCCGAGGCTCAAAACCCAAGTGCTTTGACTACCGCCAGTTAAATTCTTTTTACATAGGCTATTATTTGTCAACGCCCGGCCAAGTCGCATTTAATTTTCTCGGCTCACGATCTCCCGTTGTCCCTGCAGGCATTCTGTGGACACGTCCACCACAGGGGAGGTGGAGTCGATTGGAAACACTATGTAGTTGTCTTTTAGCAGAAATAAGTCGTTGCGAAAACACTGACATCTACTTATTAAGCAACTAGCTCGTTTGCTCACCATACACATTCACTTTGTCAGTTTCTCCCTGAGACTTGAGCAGTGCAAAAAAAGTAAGAACCTGTATAGATGCACAGTCACGTGGTCACGTTTGTAAGCAACTACCTGGTAATGTTTCAATAGTGGAACTTGTCAGATTGCGAGTGGTTTAAAGATATTGTATCCACTTCTGTAGGACATTCTCTCACTTCAAAGGGTGCTGCTGCTCTTAAAGATGATAGCGATGTCTTTCATATACCACCCTATAACACCGGGGCATCCTAGAGCGCTTTACATCTCATCTCAACATATTTGAAAGGGTACCCCCAGTGCCACATGTAGCTGTGGGCCCAAACTCAGCACGTGACCTGCAATCGAGGATTGGTCCGTCAGTAGGCGAGATTAAAATTGATTATTCATCTCCGCATGACGATAGCACAATTGAGATAAAAACATTTGGGAAAGTCAAAAAGACAAATGAAGAAAACCAGTGTACGTTTCACACTGAGTGGTTTGTATTTGTATTGACCCTAATGGAATAATCTATTAAGTTAACCCCATGCTTGAATATGAACTCATTCTGGATGCCACAGGTTAACACAGCTAGCCTTAGTGATAACAAAATCCAAACTATCACACAATGTAAAATTTATTTGGAAATAAAACACTTGCAAATGGAATACATAATATAAATGACAAGGCATTACAGTGTATTAAATTAAATGGTATTTCTTTTGTGTTTCCACTGCACCATTTTCACATTTTTTACCGATCATCATGGGCAGTGCCTTACCTGTCACCCATGACATTTATAATCACCGCAACTTCTTACAAATTCAAGATTAGTTAACTCCATTTTTGCATTAAATTGAAGGTTTTAATTCCAAAGGATAGTTTGCATCAATGCTGAACCTGTATTTAAAATACAAACGCATGTCACATTGCACCGTCAGCTTAAATAATTACACCTCTGATCAATACATATATGGACAGGGATTTTTAAGTTTAGCTCAGGATATAAAACAGATGTCATTCACATACGCATGAATACACATTTCATTTTTTACATAGTATTGTCGACCGATGACATGCTCTAACATGGTTACAAGACTTGTTTGCTTATACAGTAAATGAATACTGGTACTGTACACGTTCAGTTCACGACGATGGCATGCACGACGATGCTGAGGGCACCGTTTTCTTAACCTCTAGCGCCCCCTCGTCGTGCTTAGGTGTGGAGGAGTCACGGGAACACGGGGACTCAATTTGCGTGGCGAAGGACCTTGCAGTTCGTATCCGGGCTAGCGGCAGTTAGATTTTGTAATATTTCAAGGTTATGAAGTTTTTGATCTTATTTAAAAGCCAATATCTCCAATAATGTGTTCGGCGTATAATTACGATCGCTTACGATACAAGATTTAATTATATTCAGGTTTTGAAATACATGTTTGTTGGCTCAATTTTATCCCCATTGTACTATAGGCATCATGTCATGCGATGGAGATCCATTCAAACTCTTGTAGATTTTAATAAACACGTAAAAACAAATGACCGTGAACTGCTCTTGAAATCTCTTAAGTTACCTCGTAGCTACACTAGAGGGCAGCACTTTCCCATCTGCCTTGCCTGAGCGAAATTAAGTGTAACATTTTTGTCTGTTCCTGGGTAGTAAGTGTTATTTCCTAATTGCTTATGCCTCAAAAGTACAGAAAATGGCTATTATTCCCCACATACTCTGCTTTTGTGACCAGGACAGTTATATTTTGAAATTTACCTATTTTCAGTGAGAAAACGGACGAATTCGTGTCTTTTCATTCACAAAGTCATAAAAAACATATGAATCAAAATTAACATATATTTATACTAAATACATAAAATTACTACGAATTATTTAGACACCAAGGCGCACTACCACAGGCGGGACTGGCCACAGCGGACCGAGTTCTCTGTGGGGAGGAACAATCTCGAATAACTACTCCTAAATCTTTTGTAGTCATTTTTGTATTACTTTAGTATAATTACATGTTAAATTAAATTCATGTTGTTTTTTCTGACTTATGTTAACGAAAAGACACAAATTCACCCGTTTTTTCATTGAAAATAAATACATTTCAAAATATCACTGTCCTGGTCACAAAAGCAAAGTTTGTGGAGAATAATAGCCATTTTCTATACTTTTTAGGCAAAAGCAATTACGAAATAACACTTACTACCCAGGAACAAAAATTGTGTTACATAGTGTTTACATTGCATGAGATTAGAGCTGATATTATTTCATTTTCAGGACTAGATGTTAGCCCAAATGAAGGGCAAAACCAACTAAAATGTGTTTCATTAGTGCAGTCATTATATAGCCAGACTGAGACCATCAACCTATGACTGGCTGCCCAGATTCAAACCCAGAAACTCAGCAGGGCCACCTGAACCACTCCACTATCTCAAAAAATAAATGTTAACAATGTGGTGAATGTTGCAGAATATAATGGTTGGAGGGGGTCACATGAACCCATATAGTAATACAAAAACACTTATATGCACGATTCAATTAATATAGCGATCTTCAAAATTTATGCATCGTTACTCCTGTTCACTTTTGACGGCAAAAAAAATATTGACGATAATAAATTATAGGCCTGATTCACTTGTTGCTGAAGTCATTTTCGTTCATTAGTTTGCTTCATGTGCCCATGGTCACATAAACAGCAATTCACAATGAAGGTTTTTGGGTTAGATCGCGTAAGTATAAATGTGTCATAACCCTCCACCACCCGACACAGCCAATTAGTAAGGGATTTGTGACGTAAACAAAACGCAAATTAGTTACTACTTCAGCCAACTGGTGTGTTGGAGAATAAATCCAGCAATATTGGAAAAGCACCAAGGGAATGTATTTTGGCAGTTTTATCACTCAATGAATATTAGCCCTCTAGTGCTATCATAGCATCATCAATTTAAGTGGGTTTGAAAGAAGCAACACACATATTACCAGGCCACACAACGACCATATATGTGGTTACGTTACGAGAGACACAAACAAACCCCATTGAATTATGCTACCTGATAACTTTAAGTCTCCTGAATTTAAGTAAATAATACTTTTCAAAGTGCAAAAGTTAAATACCAATCCTTAAACCGTTCAGTAATTCTACACAGCACCAAAAAATGGTGAGACGGCATCTTTTAAAAAAGGACGTCATTAAAAAACACAGGATTTTTCGCAAGTATGGAGAATCTTTACTGGAGCAACAAATCACGTGAAATATTCAAATGATGCCGATGATGAAACAAAGAAATAGGCCATGTAGCGCATCCTTTCACAGTAGCTTCTTGATTCGGCGATCCGCTGCATTGATGCGCGAGGTGGTGCGGTCCACCAGCGAGCTCGTGTCCTCCAGAAGTTCATTCTGCCGCTCCACCTCAGCGCCCGACTCAAGTGCCAGTACCTTTATGCCTGTCAGCACCTGGCGCAGCCGAGTTGAGGATGTCAATCACCGTCATTGGCTACATTTAGAATACCCTTTAGTTCTATTCGGTAAAGTCACGTAGGTAAAAATAAAATAACAAAAATTCACGACGTTTCGGCCACAACACAAGTGGCCTTCATCAGGTGAAGGGACCGGACTGTCCAGAGGACAGCGTTGGAGCGAAGACAGCCAAGCCCAGGTCGCGTCCTCCCACACAGCTTAAAGGACGCGACCTGGGCTTGGCTGTCTTCACTCCAACGCTGTCCTCTGGACAGTCCGGTCCCTTCACCTGATGAAGACCACTTGTGTTGTGGCCGAAACGTCGTGATTTTTTGTTATTTTATTTTTACCTACGTGACTTTACCGAAGAGAACCAACGAGTATGGATCCTTGCAGTCACGAAAGCTTCAAATCTAGAATACATTTAGAATTTCATTCAAAACGCCTTACACCCTCTCAAAATGTTCGTGAGATGAGCCACTCCGACTGTTAATGTGAATACAATGGCACACCCTTCATTTGTAATTTAACATTTTTACACCAAAATTTTGGCTATCGCGAGGGTTACATTCTTGCAAATAGCCGCAATCTGTACATCCACGATCCGCAAACTCAAAGGCATATGAGAAAAATAGGGTTTGGTTCACAGTTATAATGAAGTATGATTAATATTCTCTCGTGTTAAATATAACTTGTACAGTAAATGTCTAGAATTATTTGTTTTAATATAATGTACCATAATGTACTGTACACGTTAAAGTAAATCCGAATATAAAGTTAAGGTTAATGACATGTATAGTCAATATTACTTGACAAAAATACTTACTATGAATGATGATTATGGCGTATGAATTCTTACACGGGATCGCGAGCAGAGGGAAGTTAGTACAGCACTTATTTACGATGCACACTATAGGAAACTTGTGAACAGCCGCAAATGGTTGAGCCATCGGGGCAGAATTGGCAAACTGCACCTCAATAAATTTGGTGCGAAAGGTCAAATCCACAATGTGAAATTCCGCGATGAACAAGGTTTTTGTGTATAACTAAATCAAGTTTACAAACGACATTACTTTTGATTTAAAGCTTTCGTGACTGCAGGGATTCATATTCTTGGTTCTTTCAGTAAAGTCACGTATTTTATTGTTTCCCTTCTACGTGACTTTACCGAAAGAACCAAGAATATGAACGACATTACTGTCTGTTAAATGCATAAAACATCCTTTGAATAAGATGTCACAGGACTGCTTCTGAAATTTATTCAAGGGACCTTTAACATACACATTAGGGGCAGCACTTTGCCATAACACGGGTTTATGAGGGTGGGTTAATAGGTGTCTCACGTGTTTACCTGATTCAGCTGGGCTGATTCCGCATCACTCACTGTCTGCCCTTTCTGCACCTGAACTTTTCCTTCAGCTTCTGAGGCATCGTCATCACCACCCATGAGGCCACCCAGCCACCTGCCAGCTGCAATGAAGGTGAAGAGTGGTACGACACAATGAGGCTAAGCACGCGGTGCCCCAAGACCAACAAATACATTATACTGTACTGTATTCTCATGTAAGCGTATGTAGCGTATTCGTCCATCACCCAGAGAAGAAACTCGCACCACTGATATGCTAAAATATAAGTGTAATCGATTACTTTATATGGTAAAAAAATGATGAAATTACGTGATAACGCAAATAATATAACAAGTATATTTCTGCTGGAATCAACAAGTACATTATCTGGTCTGGGTACATGGACAGTTGTGTCTGACAGAATGTGTCGTTTTCACACAAACCTGTTTGAATTAACTTGTGTCCAGATGTTTTCCTCTTGTTAGTAGGTGCTGGACCCCAGGGATAAGTGGGATATGCAGAGAACTTTTCCCGGTACTGCTGCTCCAGCACAGGGATGGTATTGGCTATCTTGGCAGAGAGCAGTAGGAAAACAACATCAGGCTGCCCAATAAACCGCTGCTTGACAATGACTTCGTAAGGGCTGAGTGCCTCGATCTCGTCCACGTCACTTCGCCGGTATATGTGCACCTGTCTTCCGGCGGCGTCCTGGACCTCCAGTGCCGAGCAAAGCACGGCCAGGTGACCATGATGGAACTCCGTGCCACGGCCTCGCGAATACATTACAGGCACACGCACTATGAGCCCTGTGGCTGCATCCTGGTGGCCTCCTCCCGGGCCAGCCGATGCTTCTTTCTGGACCTGCTTCCGCTCGCTGCCATCCTCCGAAGTTTTAGTCCAACGGCTGAAAAATGAGGGCCCCTCCAGCTGCGTTAGAAGCCGATCAGCTATGCAGAGATCAGCGTTCATCTTCTGCAGGTTCTGCCCGATCCCGTCCAGCTGCTGCCCTTGGTGGTGCAAAGCTTGCGCCGCTTCTTCCAGCCGGCGCTGTGAGCCCGTGGCTGTGGCCACCAGGTGCTGTCCCAGGGCTGTGGAGGAAGCAGAGGCCTTGGAACCACCCCCGAGAAGCTCCTCCCTCCAAAAATGCTCGAGCACGTTGAAGACAGCATCTCTGCTTGGCTCTAGCCCCGACAGCCAGTGGCAGGCAACGCCGCCCACTTGTGTCAAGGCCAGGGCACTATACACCAAGCTTACAGTCGTCTTCTTTATCTCGCACAGGTCGGCGAGGCGCGTGGAGAACAACATCGTGCTGTCCTTGTTCGCGTAAAAGCATAGGCGCCCTGGCAGGAGGCAGAAGCGTCCGGGCACCCAACGCTTGTTGGATATCAGGTAGTAGGACCCCCGCCACGTACGGATGGGGCTTTCCATGGTGTCCTGTAAAAAGGAACCTAGAGTTATTTTGCTGAGCTGGCACTACCGAGATGCTAAGCTCAAATTTGGGTTGCAGCCACCCATGTTTAAACGGGCCTCTCAGGTCCAGCGAGTTTATGGTCTCAGCTTCAATGATTGTACAAAAATTATCCTGACTTTAATGTGTTTTTCCCTAATGCGGCATCTATCAAACTCTGATTACAATACGACAAACACCTCAACAGCAGATCATATACAAAAGTGCACTACGCTTAGAATAAGAGACAATTGAAGGGCGAACATAAGTAGTTCTGAAATGCCACCTTCTAGAAGCCATTCGGTAAAAGATGGTGATGTCAAAACGCTTCATGCGGACTTTCCAAATGGATATGGTCACTTCCTATGGCAATTCATAAAAATACACACAAGCTTAGTCACGTTATTTACCAACGTTATTCACGTTTCTCTGACTCCATTAAAATGTTGTTGCTCAACGTTCCTGTGTAGTCAACATGCAATTACAAATGCTTGCAGCAATAGCAAGGCAATGTAAGTCTGGCTTCAACGATTATTTGTCCCAATGAGCTCTCATCCAGATATAATCACTATTCCTATTACTAATGGATGCCTCCTCACGCAAATTGTTTTTTTCTTACCGGGTAAAGCCCACTCGGCTATTTGTTTATTTTTCAGTGTGCGCAGCGCTATAAGATATTGGCCACCCGAGTTTGATTTTCGATCACGGCTAAGTTCAGAGGATAATGATATCAAATTAACTGAACATTGGCTACCTCACTGACCAGAGTGGCAAATATTCGAGACAACCCGCAACTACCCATGTACCACAAGCACGTGGAGAAGAAACCCTTCGTCCAGCTAATGGATTTACTAAAGGGCTGTGGACCAAAAACAGATGCGGGCAGATACGACTAACATGAGCTACGAGACTTGCACAAAACAGATGCCCCCGCATGTAGCGTTAACAGGCTGTTGTGGGCGAGTGCTGTTGGCCAGTGGCACCTATGAAGGCCGGCACGGCACACGATGGGGTTGGGTGGCCAGCACCACGCCCGGCCGCCTTCGTCTCCCCAGTGGCGATGTTTACACATGGCACCGGGTACTCATTTGGCACCGGGTACTCATTTGAGGCCGAGTCGACTTAGGGGAGAGCCCCATGGTCGGGTTACAGATAATCATCATTGTCGGTGTTGGCCGTGAGCGGAAATCGAACTCGGGTGGCCGGGTATCGTAGCGCACCGCAGCGCGCTAGCCACTACACTACCGCGCGCAACACACGCACGCGAACGCCACGAGTGCGACTTCAGTATAAAAATTGTAACAATATAATACAATATACACAACCTATGAGATCAACCATGAGACGGGCGAGACTCACCCCCTTTAAACTGCTTCTCCGAACTCGGACGGCGAGCACGCAAAAAGCCTCACCGGCACATCGAGTTAAGACGCCCTCTGACCAGCAACGGGGCTGGCTTTACGTTCTACATTAATACGTCGCGCATGCAGGCGCGTGGGTACGCGTGTCCTTTGCCTGCGTACGCGTGTCCTTTGCCTGCGTTCATGAGCCAGGAGAGTGGTAGAGGAATAACCACGAAAGGTGGTGGTTGGGGGGAGTGGATTTCTTGCTAGGCCACGGCAATTGACGGCGCAACCCGAGCGCGGGCTGAGCCGATTGCGCGGCCGTCCCTTCGTCGAACGGTGAAGTTAGAAACTCGAACACATTCGTCAGTGGCACTGCCTTAAATAGGAACAACAACACGAAGACGCAGTTAGGTAAAACGACGGCGCACGGCAGAGCGGCTCCGCGCTGTTTACGGTTCGTGGCCCTCTCCCTCCCACCGGAGGCGTCATCAGTGTGGGACAAACCAGACAGGGGTTGTGGTTTTCACCGCCGGTCGCCAGTGCGGGGTGTGGTGGGGCAGTGTTTGGGCCGCGTCAGACAGAAGCAATGCCTCCTCCTCCTGCTGCTGCTGCTGTGGTTCGCGTGGGGTTCGAGTGAGCGAGTCCTGGGGGTGGGGTGGGGTGCCGAATCGTCGCTGCTCGTTTAAAGGGCGCCTCCGATTTGCGGCGGGTTAAAGTACGGGGGCCGATTCTTCGGTGTGTTTGTTAGGTGCGAGTACCGTCGTTCCCGTATCGCTTGTGGTCAGGCACGAGTCTGAAACAAAAGCTAACAGCTCATTGGGCGTTTACCTGGTAAAATAAAAAAAACATTTAATTCGTATGTTTTTTTAAAAGTAAATTGTTTACCTTTCCTATGTTTTGCACTCCGTGTGTTTTTATATTGTTGTGATGTTCTGCCCCGCCCCGACTGAACATCTGTGAAAAAGAGCTTCATAGCTCATCGGATTCCTGTATAAATAAATATTCCGATTGTCATGTCCGTTTCTATATTTGAAGCTTTCGTGACTGTAAGGATCCATACTCTTTGGTTCTATTCGGTAAAGTCACGTAGGTAAAAAATAAAACAACAAAAATCACGACGTTTCGGCCACAACACAAGTGGCCTTCATCAGGTGAAGGGGACCGTGCTGTCACGAAGACAGCGTTGGAATGCCAGCACGGTCCCCTTCACCTGATAAAGGCCACTTATGTTGTGGCCGAAACGTGATTTTTGTTTAATTTTTTTACCTACGTGACTTTACCGAATAGAACCAAAGAGTATAATGTCCGTTTCGTTGTACTGTATGTTTAGTTTACACGTAAGACCCAGTGAGCTCTTCAGCTCTATATTCAGAAGCGACCTGGCCCTAAATGACAACGAAATGGCTTACGTGGCAATGTATAGCAGCCAAATGCTCTCAAGAGTATGCTATACCATAGCAGGTATTCTTTTCTAGGCACAATGGCATGTTGCTTTCCATTATTTCCGTTCAACATTTTCAAGAGCTCTCCAAAAGGTTTTCGACCCCTTACAGTCATCATTTTGATCACTTCGCCTTGACTGCTTCCCTAGTATATATATTCAATTGATTAACGAACCTGTTGTATAGATACTTAAGAAGAGTATCTATACTGTATGCAATGTGGCATTTCGGACAATGTTCTTCACAGTACATGATGCCTTTCTTCCTGTACTGTGAAGGACATTACTTGAAACGTCACCTTTTCTGTGAGTTTTCTTTTAAGGCAGTGTTATTGACGAATGTGAGTTTTACTTTCATATTTGTGCCTGTGCACCAGTGCCAATGCAGTATCACCAAACCAATGTTTCATTTAGATAATTTCCCCTGTTTTTTTTCATCGTCTCAGCTTAAATTAAACTTCTTCAATCACTCCCTGCACAGTACAGTCGTTAATTTCCATTCGCAGTTGCGATTTGTCATCACTCTTGCGTAACTCCCTAAGCCTACGGTTTAAAAGAAGAAGAAAAAACACATCGTGTCCATAAACACACATCTGGGCGAGTCGTTATGGCAACTGCCGGAGAGAAACAGAGCTGACCCCCCCTAGAGGGCCCCCACGTTATGTAACAGCCAAGCACTGCGATTCGGAAGCCCCCTTTCCTACCCCAACGGTTGCTGCCACTCAAGAGAAGGAAGGGGCCCTTCCTTGCCCACGCGATTTTAGTGGGGCCCTCGGCGAGGCATCCCTTGGCCATCTTACAAGAGGGGAGTGGGGGGCGACCTGTCTTGATTTCCACAGGTTTCCGAGCGGTGTCAAGATCGGCCTCTGTGGAGGAGGCTCGTGAAGGACTGCTGGGCAGTTGGGAGGTTTTTTTTTAGTTTGTTCCATCCAGCAACAGCGGAGGACAGAAGGAGCGACGGCTCACAAACAGCAAGTTAGCACAATTGGAGGGGGGGGGGGGGCACAGATGGTTGCATCTTAGCACTCGTCTCATTCAGTCAACCCATGGCACCTGCTCGGTCTGTCCCCCGTGACCTCCGGCCAGCAGCGAGCTTTCGACACTTCACGTTGGCCTCAAAGTGCACCTAGCCTGGCACATGCGCCGTGGTGACGTCGGCTAGTGGCGAATGTCGATTGTTGTTTTTCAGCGACAACAACCAAGGAAGACACCAGTCCCATGACTGCACGTACTACCCGCACACTAATCAGAGCTTCCTTTGCTTGGCACTGGTGCTAAAACGTTGCTCCTCGGTCGTTTTAACCAAGCACGGCAGATAAGACAGTGGGCATAGATTGCTAGTATAGTACAGTGTAAACAAAGTTTAATTTGACGTGTGGAAGTCAAATGACTTGTGTAAGGGGGGTAGATGTATTATTTTACCATGGGGAGCGGTGGTTGCGTGGTTAGCGCGCTGCACTACGGACCCGGCCCACCCTAGTTCGATTCCGGCTCACCGCCACCAGTGACGATTATCTGAACCGGTCCTGGGTTTCCTCTAGGTCGACTCGGCCTCACATGAGTACCTGGTGTGGCGTGTCGTAAACATCGCCACTTGGGGGAGACGAAGACGGCCGGGCGTGGTGCTGGCCACCCACCCCCTCGTGTGCCGTGCCGGTCTTCGTAGGGTGCTCGCAAGCAAACAACACTTGCATTATGGGGTGGGGATATTTATCTTGTATTTTTCACTTAGCCAGCTAAGGCTGGCTATGGTGTAAAAGAGACTTTTGTTTTGCACAGTGGACAACACTGATACATCATTATTATCGTACTATTTTGCAAACGACGGAGGTGTCTCCCACATTCAAGGCCCCTTCTGTGGCATCTAGCCACGAAATTCAAAGAAAAGCCTGCTTCGTCTCGAATGTTCCGCTCTCGCTCTATGGTGATCATGAATTCTGCGTGAAACAGAATTAACAAGTGGCCCCGAAGTAAAACAAACTCCTCAATTAATCATTTACGAGTCTTATGTCTATCCATTAGTCAAAGCTCGGGGCAAATTAACGTCGCAACACATTAAAACTCGTGGTGTGTGTGCTCAGTGTGTGTGTGTGCTCTATGGAGAAGGCTCGTGAAGGACGATGCTGCTTCTGGGCAGCTGGAGGCAGTCGCCCTCCAGCAACAACGGAGGGCAGATGAACGACGCTCACAACAACGAGCGGAGCGCCGGGCGGATAAAACACAGCCAACGTTGGCACAGTAGGGGGCACAGCCGGTGGTGCATGATGCCACGGTCATCTCAGCCAGCCAACCCATGGCACCTGCTGGGTCTGTCCCGAGACCTCCTTCTCAGCGAGCCTTCGACAACTTCACGCGCGGCCACAAAGTGCACCCAGCCTGGCACTGGCAACGTGGGGACGTCGCCGTCACTTGGTGGCGAACGGCGGGGCTATTGGTGCCCAATGCCCCACCACCCTCCACCTCGCAACGTTCATTTTGCATTGTCGCGGCTCCAACTTCCCCCTACGCAAGATGTCCGCGACGCAGCCTCCCTCCTCCACGACCGCATCCCCGGCGAGCCGTCGTCACGACCGGGAGCGCCGCTCCACCCGCCCCCCACACCCCAATGGCTCCGGTAGGAGCCGTGACGACGGAGATGACGAGGCCGATGGGGGGGGGGAGGAGGAGGAGGAGCAGCAGCAGAGGGAAAGGGGACGCGGCTCCGCCTAGTCGGCGCCGGGAAACGCGATCGCCCGGAGCTCGGGCAGCTCCGCTCCCGGGCGGCGCGGCCTCCGCTGCTGCCCTCCCCTCACCTCACCCCCATCATCATCATCTCTCAACATCTCATCATCAGCTCCTCCTTTCATCTCATCGTCTCTTCTTCTTCTTCACACACACACCCGGTCTGCTCTTAACGACGCAGCCATGGCGCGTTTGGCGAACGCCTAGGGGTTCACGCTCGTGGTCGACCCCAGGTCGCTCAGAGGCTCCCCCCGGACGGACGGGGTGGTGGTGGTGGTGAAAGTGGTGGTGGTGGAGGACCGGGGTTCCTTTTGGACCTGGTTGGTTGAAGGTGCTGCTGGTGGACCTTACTTGGCGGTGGTCCTGCTGCTGCTGCTGGATCTCCTGGTGGTGGTGGTAGTGGTTGTTGGATCTTGTGGTGGTCCTACTGCTGCTGCTGCTCCTGGACCTCGTTAGTTTGGACCCGGTGGTGAAAGTCCTGCCAGGTTTGGACCTCTCGTAGCTGATATAGTTGGTGGTGGAACCTCCACCTACTAGATCGCAGTGTTACTGCGGTGCAGTCGGGTGCAGCACAATACTGCACTTCCTTGACAGCTCGCCGTCTTCACACCAACCTCCCTCCCGACATTCGTTCCTCACCATCCACCGTGGCCATGTCGTGGTCACTCAAGCTGGATGACCCCGATGAGTCGGGCCTGGTTCATGACTTCGACGCCAGTCTCTCGGGCATCGGACAAGAGCTCGGGGCCGGCGCATACAGCATGAGGTGCTCACACAGAGAGCCCAGTCTTGTCTCCATGTGTGTGTGTCCCTGTGTGTGTGTGTGAGAGGCCCTTTGTTGTCTGGAAGCTTTGTCTCATCTTACATAATACAGTAGTAGTAGCCATTGGTTGTGTTGCCGTGCCGGTCGCATCCCCCTCTGTCTCTCTTCCTCTTACGTGTACACTACACGAGTAGGTGAATGTAGGCTGTCCTCCCCGTGTCGTTTTGTGTTTAATTACGTCCAAATTGACGTCTTGTTTTAGTTTCTCGCGCGTTTGCTGATTGGTGGCTGGATGTGTGTGTATGTTGTGGGTGTCGGAAGTTGTAAGTTGACGCGATGTGTTTTTTGAGTCGTATTCTGCGTTTGTTGGGCTGGTGCATTTCTTCCTCGTTTGTGTCACTGGAGTAACGGGTTTAGAAACTGCAGTAGCAATTGCACGCAAGTGATGCAAGACGCATGGTGTCACCGCAGTGTTGTGTGTGTGTGTCGCACGGTACCATGTTGGTCATTCTTGGGTTGGAAGAGAAGCGAGAGACGCCAAGATGGAAGTGTCTTCATTCAACACGTGTAGCCAGAGAGGCTGCCCCGTTACAGTACCTTAGAATAGATATCCAGCACCAGCAGTAGAACTTAGATGAATCCAGCGATAGCCTGCTTCCACATCCCAACCATTAAACATTTACCAGTCCTACATCAAGACGCCTGCATAGCATAAAGGATATGTTGGCCATCGCTTCTTCTATCTTGGTGTTTATGTGGAATGCACAGTGCCAAGGCGGCCCTCCCTCGTTTCTTTCCCGTGTGTGGTTATTGTGTGTGGTTGGGTTTGTAAGATGGTGGTGCGGTGTTGATGTATGTGTCTGTGGGTGTGTGATGGTGGTTGCAGAGTTGCGTTTTGCTATGCTTGTTTGGCCGTTGTGGTTATTTGATTTGTGTGGATTTGTGGCCAGACTATGGCTTTTGTGGTGTAATGGGGGAGGGGGGGATATTTGGTTCGGTGGTTGGATTTGGTGTATGTACATGGTGAAAACTGTTATATAAATGTGGTTGTGCATGTGCAGGAGATGGAAAGATTGAGACTTTGATTTAACACCTGGAAAGAGTGCCCGGTTTGCTCTCATTGTACTTGGATGATTATTCTTGTTTAAATGTTATTTGAGTGTGTGGCTGCGTCTTGTTAGGTGTTTTAGTTGGTATTGTGGCAGTATGATTAGTGGCACGACTGGATATTGTGTGTTAGGCTTGTGATTGGGTGTGTTTTTTGTTTTTGTGCTACTAGGCCCGTGAAGACCGACCAGTCCCTTCGCCCTCACCTAGTTGTGTCCCCGTACCCTGAGGCCATTTATAGGGAGCAGGGTCAGGCATGAGGCCTCCCTTCCCATGGCCAGCTTCAGTGGTGGGGGATAATTGCCTTTGTTCAGATAAAAACACGTACAGCATCCCCTGCCTCATCAGCACTTGCAGTAAAACAAATGATATGCCAGAAAACTCTGGATATTAAAAACTAAAATTAGTGACGGAAAGTTGGCAGTTGAGTCTCTTAAGCACACGTGACAGGGCTAAGTTCACCTAAAGCACTTTTATACACGACGGCGTGAAGTCTACTCAAACGTATACTTCAGCTTTTGTCTAAAGTGAGATTTATCTGACTGCAGATGTCTAATTTATTTACTAAATGACTTGATGGGTGTTAATTTTGTAACAATCACTGATAAAAGTAATGCTTTTTTATCAACTGCAGTTCTTATCCAATACTATGACACACAACTTCAAAAAAATGGCCATACATTTCGTGTGTTCCCACAATTTCATGACATTTTAGACGTCTGCATATTGCCCTCTTGAGTATTTGGGTTGCAGTATGTAATATGCAATTGGTAATTACTCTGGCGTGAGACTGGATATTTTCAGCATGAAATGCGATCTACAGACGTAAGATTAGTTTCATCACTCATCCGTAACAGGCAGCAGAGCGTGGGGTACACGCGGTGCCTCTTATGTAGAGGGCTCTGGAAAAACCTGTACAGCTCTGGGAGGACATGCAGCAGCGCTTAGCAAGTGATACACAAATGGCCAGGAGCTGCTACCGAACATATAGCCATAGATTAGATTTAATTGAGATACCTGCACGAGTTTCATGTGGATTAACGTTTAATTAAAGACGCTTGTGTAGTGGTAAAAACAATGTTGGAAACTGATTCTTCATTTTATCCCATCAATGGTTATATATTTAAAAAAATGCACTATAAATACATGTCGCAGGAGATGCTGCAGAGCATTTTAAACCGACAATTAGTTAAGATAATACAGTTGATGTTTGTGGCCAATGCGTAGATATTCTTAACGTACTGGCATTTGTCAATCCACTGTTGAAATAAGGAACACCGTGTTTGATCATGCTTCACTCCGGTCACTGCGGTGTGAAGAGAGAGCCTAGAACCAATTCGGATATTACTCACCAATAATGTTGGTCATGGTTGAGAATTATACTCGGGTCACTGGGTTCAAACCACCGTATGCTAGCCACGGCACCACCGCTCTTCCACGTATACATTACATCTTAAATGAGATTACTTGTCAAATTCTGAGAGTTATTGCTTTGATTTAAAGCTTTCGTGACTGCAGGGATTAATATTCTTGGTTCGTTCGGTAAAGAACCAAGAATATATAGTTATTGCTTTGTTATGCGGGATTGTTCTGTCGTGTTTAAGCTGATGTCGGCCGCAAGGTTTTGTTGTCCTGACCGACACTCGGATGATACAATCTCAACAGGGTTGGCGGGAATGTGGCCTTTGGCTGCCGGGATGTCCTTGAAAAGTTTTTGAGACATATCTTACCAATCGGGTTTAAAAACACCTATAACCCCATATATGTTTGCAAATAGATTTAGAGTAAATATTTGTTTAAGTCCTTTTGTTAAACCAAAACGTTGAATATACTATTTCCAATTTGAAAAGTATGACTTGCCTTTTTCTGCGTATTCGACAAAAGATATCTGCATTTGTATAGTATCAGCATTAAAAGGTGGCATGCAAGCTAGCAGGTCTCGTTTCGCTTTATTGCCTGTAACCCAGGTTCAGCTTCATCGTCCACCTGATGAAATCTCCACAACCGCACACAAGATGAAAAGAATGAAGTTGCTTCACATTGTGTCCCATTACCATAATCCTTATTAACCAGACCAATACAAGTTGCACTTAAATGTCACGTGTTCAAAGGGTTCATTGGTGTTCAGTATTTTCTGTGCTGCTGTGCACCTACCATATTTGTTTCATGAATACTTGTCATAACCATGGCTTTTTTCTGTGTAGTGATGTGCTGGCACTTCCTATCTTCAAACAAGAGGACTCGACTCTTTCAAATGAGGTCGACTCCAAGCCACCCCCATTCCAGTACGTGCTGTGTGCTGCCACATCCCCTGCCGTCAAGTTGCATGATGAAACGCTAACCTACCTCAATCAAGGTAACTGGCACATCCCATAACCACCAAGCACGATAATGCTTAAAGGAAGAATTGACTTAAAAAAAAACAAATATCTCCTGTTTTAACTCCCCCATGCCACATGTTCGGGGCTGTCTGACATGAGTATGGACCTTGGCTTATTAAAGTAAAGACTTACAAACGATTGGCAGCCACTCTATCATAGTACTATATTAATCTCAAAGCATTTGTTAAAATGTATGGCATTAATGTCACAGTGACGTCACTATATTGACAAAATGACACGCTTCATTATTTAAAAGTCTTCATGAAGCTTTAGATTCAACTAACACATCTGGATCATACAGGCTAGGTACACGACTACACTCTAATAAATGTTTGTGTTGTTTCTTTAAGCAATTCAGTATGACTCTGTTACACATTAAATATTCCGTTTCTAAGTCGAGTTATTAAACATTTACGTGATACTTTATAAGGTGTTAAATTGCACGAAATACACTTTCTATTCGTAATTGTATAGTCGTGTGGGTCTTGTTTGGCATTGGTCATCTGACGACCATCATTGCATGTCAGTTATTACCGCTTAGGAAACCATAGGCCCCGTACATAAAATTTACAACGTCTTAAAAATGTGTTCACACGAGTCCATTCTGTATACTATCCGTAAGAATTAAAATATGAATCAACCAGGTTCTTGCACAGTTTCTTAGTGGTTCTTTTAAGACTCATAATCCTCCGCATAAACTAGTTTGAGGCATTGGTTCTTAACTGGCATATAGTTTGAAAAAGGACACCCTGACATCTGATGGCTATCTTGCATGTAACAAGTTTAATAAACTTTAGGTATGCACATCAGGAAATATCCAGTTAAGTCCAGATCACTTTGGATAGAAGTGAACAGCCCAAGATGTGGAGTCATCAATCAGGATGGTGTATGCAATAGCTCACTTTGGTATGTTGAAACGTGTTCCCCGCAACAGGCCAGTCTTATGAGATACGCATGCTGGATAACAGAAAAGTGGGGGAGTATCCAGAAATAAATGGCAAGTTTGTTAAGGTAAGATTTGCATGTTTTTTGTAACGTGTAAGTGTATGCAGTTTCCCATGGTGAATAGATGGTTTAGAATATGGGATTCTAAAGACAGTAACCTTTCTTTACACTCTGTTTTAAGCTTCGACTTTGTTAAGACAAAGTTCTCATCGTGTTTCACAGTTGATTTTTGTTCCATAGAAAGGGTTCTATTTTCCAGGCTTGTATGCGAAAATACTATCGATTAGCAGATAAGTCACCTGAGCTGCATTCACGTTTAACAAAGGTGACACCATAAATGCTCATCGCTGTCTTTTAAACATATGATCTCAAAATAATGTCACATTTGTACGTATATTTTATCACCCATGTAGATTGAATGATGGCAATTAATTGGAAAGTCAAGAGTTCAAATATTAGTTGAGGGGTTGATTCAACCCATTATCCATCTTGTGTCGATAAACGAAGAAACACTTAGTGGGGAGGTCACCAATGATTATAATTTGGATAGACTCACCCCCATAATAGGAATGTGAAAGGTGCATCACTGGCTCAGCTGTAAACAAGAGATGTGCACCACCTCAATGCTAATTTAGGCAAGAAATCACTTTGATGGACTCTATGGATATTATTGTTTATTTAACTCCCCAGTGATGTGCAACCAACAAAGATAGTTTTATTTAAAGGATTGTATTTAGACCAGTTTCAAAGAAGACTTATGCTGATGAAGAAGACGGAGCACGTGCTGTGTATTATAATATTTTAAGTTCTGAAATCAACATTGATTGTTTGATTCTAGTTGGCATAACATTGCACAACGCCTTGCTTTAAAATGTTGCATGTGTTGGTGCATGTGCGTGTATGTACGCATTTGTAACCTTGTTGGTACCGTGACTGAACAGAGCATAATCCGCGTGGTCTTCCATGACCGAAGACTGCAATACATGGAGCACCAGCAGCTTGAGGGCTGGAAGTGGAGCCGTCCAGGAGACCGCCTGCTTGACCTCGGTGAGAACGAGCGCAAACCTAGGGTCAATTCTACATTGACAATTTCAGGAGTATTGATAACTGAAATGAAAACCACATTGTGATTGGAAAGAATTACACGTTAATAACATAATAACAATGGAAATTGTTTGACGGTCTGTGCTCCCTGCCTTCAACCCAAATTCACAGCAACAACAACAGCCACCATTTTCCACTGTGGCAGTGATGTCAGAATAGCGCCTGTGCAAAGCTAGATGCACTTTGAGGCCATGTGAAGTGTTGGAGGCTCTATGCCAAGTCATAGGTTGACTTGACTGAGATGGCTGGCAGATGCGCCACCTGTGTGCTTCACCTGTGCTCCCCACTCTGCCAACTTTCTGTGCTTTAGCCACCCAGCACTGCTCTTTGAAGCTTTGTTCCTTTTCTCTTTGTTGTTGTTGGAGGGTGACTTGCCTCCAACTGCCTATAAGCGTCCTTCGTGAACCTCCTCCACAAGTCGAGCTTGACACAACTCGTAGTCATTGGCAAGTCCAATCAGCTCCAAATCTCCCCATACCACATAAGCCCATCTCTTTTCTAGCCTGTGCCATAGCCATTTATCTCCCTCTATGCTGCGGTGGCTGGGCATGCGGCTGCATGATCCAGCCAACGCAGAATAGCTTGCCGGAGGAGCTCAAGGATCTGTAATTTTCTCAAAATATTGTTTGGTTGAACCCAGGATGAATCATAGGTAGGCCAGCCTGAATGTTTAAAGCAAGTACATGTTTTCCTAAAAGGGGTCCATGTTTCACAAGCATAGATAAGAGGGGAAGAACGTTGCCAACCCCAACTGGAATCAGTGATAAAAATTAACTTGCAACTTTCATAATCCAACTGAGACCAGGTTATTTTAGGTTTAAATGGGGTCCTCGGTGGGTTCCCTCCACTGCAGTGGAAGCTTGGCAGGTGCATCTTATGATGACAAGCTAATGATTAGTTGCCAGGTAACCTCCATGGTATGTCCTGGTGGCAAGGACATGAGCCCACATTTGCTGTTTCATGAGTAAATCGTCCAGCAGAATTTTTTTCTTAGACGTGGCATGCACTCATAATGTTGTCTGGATGCACCAAAGTCGGAACAGCATGTACGTTTATAGGGGCCCATGGGCTGCACGTAAGTCTTATTAGCCTATTACAATTGTTATTGAGCTGAACTGGCTCATGCCTTCCAGTTAAACGGATGAAAGGCCAATGCTTATCGCTATTTATTCCCATGGTGTGCTGAGTGCTACCACTGGCCTATAGAGCTGGAAACTTCTCCGCCTTTATCAAAAAACAAGGAGAAAACGTAAAGATTGTACTGGAGGTCCCAAGAGGAGAGGCATCTCTGACATCTTCTGTCCATATGGTGTAGCCAGGTTAATGAACCTCCTGACTCGGGGTTCCTCCAAAAAAACAGATCACTGTGGCTGGCCACATGACATATCTGACCGCTTGCTGGAGCTTGGGAGAATAGAAGCTTCCATTCGTCTCTTAGAATGTGGACTGGTATCACCTGAACCTCTTGAACGCAGGTCTTATGGACTGATTGTGGATGGATAGTCCTCGACTTGGCCCAGGTTACTGTAAAACAGACTGGGAGTGGCTCTTTTGAATAAAATAATTAAGGTGTGGGAGTATGACAGTGAGATTTGGAAAGCCCTAAGTACCAAGCTATTGTGGGATTTTGACTTAAAGCTTTCGTGACTGCAGGAATTCATATTCCTGCAGACAAAATAATGTTATTTTCTTTGAACCTATCTACGTGACTTTACCGAAAGACCCAAAGAATATTGTGGGATTGCTTCCACATGATCAGAAGCAAGAAATTATGTTGAGTGGTGGTTTACACCCCCACCAAAGATGAACATCAGTGGAGGGGTCCAGACAATGCTGATGTGTCATATGGCTTCTTAGACTGTGTCCCTGTTGTTTTCTAAAATTAGCATCATGGATTGAGTCATCTTATTTTGGTGACTTTAATGCCAGAGTAGGTCATGGCACTAGCACTTACCAGTAGTGACTGCAAATATTCTAAAATAATTTTGCGATCAGCACGGCATGGGGAGGCCCTCATCCAGTAGTGAATGGACAAATTAACTGCCCACATACAATTTTAATTCATCCTTGAGCCCTTCCAGGCTGGCCTTTTGGGACCACACTTTAAAAAGTAGGCATAACGATTACACCCCTCAGAAATGTCCCGAACTATCATCCTAGATCACAGTCTGATTCAAAATATTGTCTCATGTTGAATATCTCATTTGCATTTAGAATTGTTTCATCTCGTTTATACTTTTTGGTTTGCGCCTTAAGCCTGATTGTAAAATTAGCATATAATTTGCCGATAGATTACATACATTGTAAGTTATTGATTCTGGGATGTACAATTGAAGTAGCTATTTGCAGCTTAAGAATATATTTCAATCAATGCATCATAGTAAAAAAAGTCTATTGCATGAATTTTGTTGGCATTGCAGCTGAAAGTTATTTTCACTGTAAAATACCTTTTTACAGTTTTATTGTTAACGTGTGAGAAATTTACTTCACATGGATAGAACACAGAGTACTTTCCTGTAACAAATAATAGACACATTACACTCTTGTAAAATACTTTTCCATGTCTGTAAAAAAAACAGGCGCTTAAGTGTAAAAAGAAACACACTTTATAGATTGCATTGACCAAGCTTCACCATCTACCAGTAGATCAAATTGTGTCCTCTGTTCATTGTTAATTAGCTGATGCATGTTGTATATTTGTTTTGTATGTCTATTCCTATAATCTTAGTGATTGCGGGGTATCCTGGAATAACTTGATAATCCACAACATGGCATGGTCACAATGTAGGCTTCTATTGGCAGTTGTCAGATGAAATGGATGAAAAAAGTGAATTGTTAAGTTCCTTGTGTGGTCGTCTGTGGGGAAATTAAACAGTGGAAACTGTCAAAGGTGGTTTGTAAATGGTTGGAGTGAAGCTATCATGGGTTATCTTAACAGTATATGTGGGTTTTTTCATTATGAGACCTCCTTTGCCAGAAACAAGATATAGGAATAGGTTTTACCCTTTTTAACTGGCACAAAAAAACTGACACCTTTATTCAAGGCATCATGTTTGCAATAACCACAACACAAGCAGTCAAAATGCAAACAAAAAAGACAACTCTGATAATGATGCCTTGAATAAAGGTGTCAGTTTTTGTGCCAGTTAAAAGGGTAAAACCTTATCCTATATCTTGTTTCTGGCAAAGGAGGTCTCATAATGTAAATGCTCACCCCGAGCCCTCAATACTCTGATAGTGCGCTGTTTTTGAGTTGTACGCCTTTTGGCGTCTTCTGGTCCAACACCAATGGAGACTAGGCTCGAAGAAAAGCTGTCTCGGGTGTGGACCAATCAAATTCAAGGACAGTGCATATTATCAGAGTTGTCTTTTTTGTTTGCATTTTGACTGCTTGTGTTGTGGTTATTGCAAACATGATGCCTTGAATAAAGGTGTCAGTTTTTGTGCCAGTTAAAAGGGTAAAACCTATTCCTATAGTATATGTGGGCTATTACGTGTTTTTTTAGGACACTCATCAAAGGGGAATTAGTCAGAAGGCAGTATGAAATATTGATGTTCTATAAACGGGTAAATGTTTAATATTTTCATTTGTGATTAATTCCACGCTGAGCTGCATATGTAGGTCTATCTTATTGGATGGAATGTCTTATGTGTAGCTTATTTAATTGTTATTAATTGCATAATAAATGCGCTTATTAAAGTATATATAAATGATGCGTACATGTTATTCTGGTTACGGGTAGTATGGGTAGGGTAGTATGGCTAGTATCTTTTTTTCGAAGGATGTATATACATTTTTATCCATTCTGTTGATTTAACCCCCCCCAAAAAAATAGTTCTAATGTCAACAACAAAGTGAATTGGAAACCTGGCAACTGTGACAGAAATCTGCAGGATAAAGCCACTTGCTTTATTACATAAAACGAATGTGCGACCATCTTGTGTGCTTCATGAGGGAGCTTATGCGTTTGCGCCATGTGGGGTGGACACTGCGTGCAGACGTCCCGCTGTCAGTGGGCATCATTGACCCGCGGACAAACCCCTCCCAGCTGAACACCATCGAGTTCCTTTGGGAGCCCTCCAAACGCACGTCGGCTTTCATTCAGGTATGACGTGCACTGCTTGCTTAGCGAAAGCAAATTTCCGTGTTTGCTGCGGGTTAGGTAAACACTGGCTGGAGGATTGGTGTACAACTGAAGGGGGCCCGTGCAAAACCCTTCTGTTTTGATGATGCAAAATTTTCTTCCACTGCTTAAATTGGTGGCCTTGCATGGATGTATTTATTTATGCACTATTTCCACTCTGTCCTGTAATCACTGTCTGACAGCGCACATGCTGCACATGTGGTGTGAAGCTTATGACAAATGCAAAATTTGATTCAAAAGACCAGGTGCATTGTGAACAGCAAAACAGTTGACTGGAATTTATCATTATATCAATTAACTTGCAGGCAGTCCCTGGGTTACGGAAGGGTTAGGTTTCCGAGAAATATCCGTAACCCGAATTTTCTCGATGATGGAAACGGAACAATTTTCCCCTAATATGAAGATAAAATCCCATAGCCGGAAATAGTTGTGCCTCCCCTACCGTTTCCTCGTCCTGTCGTCCGTTTTCTATCGCGACCTGTATCGTATCCCATTGCTGTACATGTGCTCTGCACTTTCTATGATTCTTTCATTTCATCGAATATATACCCTAACACTACCCATAATTCAACTAATGGAACAGAAAGCAGTCACTTCCGAATGTTTACCATGCATTCGGCTAGGCCTAGACTTCACATACATACATACATGCACACGTACAGTGAGGGAAAAAAGTGTTTGATCCCCTGCTGATTTTGTATGTTTGCCCACTGACAAAGAAATGATCAGTCTATAATTTTAATGGTGGGTTTATTTGAACAATGAAAGACAGAATAACAACAACGAAATCCAGAAAAACGCACGCCAAAAATGTTATACATTGATTTGCATTTTAATGATGAAAATAAGTATTTGACCCCCTCTCAATCGGAGAGATTTCTGGCTCCCAGGTGTCTTTTATACAGGTAACGAGCTGAGATTAGGAGCACACTCTTAAAGGGGGTGCTCCTAATCTCAGCTTGTTACCTGTATAAAAGACACCTGTCCACAGAATCAATCAATCAGATTCCAATCTCTCCACCATGGCCAAGACGAAAGAGCTCTCCAAGGATGTCAGGGACAAGATTGTAAACCTACACAAGGCTGGAATGGGCTACAAGACCATTACCAAGCAGCTTGGTGAGAAGGTGACAACAGTTGGTGCGATTTTTCGCAAATGGAAGAAACACAAAAGAACTGCCAATCTCCCTCGGCCTGGGGCTCCATGCAAGATCTCGCCTCGTGGAGTTGCAATGATCATGAGAACAGTGAGGAATCAGCCCAGAACTACACGGGAGGATCTTGTCAATGATCTCAAGGCAGCTGGGACCATAGTCACCAAGAAAACAATTGGTAACACACTACACCGTGAAGGACTGAAATCCTGCAGCGCCCACAAGGTCCCCCTGCTCAAGAAAGCACATATACATGCCCGTCTGAAGTTTGCCAATGAACATCTGAATGATTCAGAGGACAACTGGGTGAAAGTGTTGTGGTCAGATGAGACCAAAATGGAGCTCTTTGGCATCAACTCAACTCGCCGTGTTTGGAGGGGGAGGAATGCTGCCTATGACCCCAAGAACACCATCCCCACCGTCAAACATGGAGGTGGAAACATGCTTTCGGAGTGTTTTTCTGCTAAGGGGACAGGACAACTTCACCGTATCAAAGGGACGATGGAAGGGGCCATGTACCGTCAAATCTTGGGTGAGAACCTCCTTCCCTCAGCCAGGGCATTAAAAATGGGTCGTGGATGGGTATTCCAGCATGACAATGACCCAAAACACACGGTCAAGGCAACAATGGAGTGGCTCAAGAAGAAGCACATTAAGGTCCTGGAGTGGCCTAGCCAGTCTCCAGACCTTTATCCCATAGAAAATCTGTGGAGGGAGCTGAAGGTTCGAGTTGCCAAACGTCAGCCTTTAAACCTTAATGACTTGGAGAAGATCTGCAAAGAGGAGTGGGACAAAATCCCTCCTGAGATGTGTGCAAACCTGGTGGCCAACTACAACAAACGTCTGACCTCTGATTGCCAACAAGGGTTTTGCCACCAAGTGCTAAGTCATGTTTTGCAGAGGGGTCAAATACTTATTTCCCTCATTAAAATGCAATTCAATTTATAACATTTTTTACATGCGTTTTTCTGGATTTTGTTGTTGTTATTCTGTCACTGTTCAAATAAACCTACCATTAAAATTATCGACTGATCATTTCTTTGTCGGTGGGCAAACGTACAAAATCAGCAGGGGTTCAAATACTTTTTTCCCTCACTGTACACACACAAAGGTGGAGTAGGCTTGTCTACACAAAGATTAAAGACAAGGATCCCCCGTATAGCCTTAACAAACTGTAGGGGCAAGTGCTGTTAGCGAGCACCTATGAAGGCCGGAACGGTACACAAGGGAGTGGGTGGCCAGCACCACGCCCGACCGCCTTAGTCTCCCCAGTGGCAATGTTTTTATCCACCGCACAAGGTACTCATTTGAGGCTGCGTCGACCTAGGGGATGCCCAGGACCGGTTCAGATAATCGTCACTGGTGTTGGCCGTGAGCGGGAATGTAACCCGGGTCGCCAGGTTCATAATACAGCGCGCTAACCACTACACTACCGCTCCCCACACACACACACAAACACACATCGTACGTACTGTACAGAAGACAACGATGTCATGTTACAATAAGCAAATAATTACGTAACACTACGAACAATTCCATTTTCGATTTAAAGCTTTCGTGACTGCAAGGATTCATCTTCTTTGGTTCTTTCGGTAAAGTCACGTAGAATGAGAATCAAATAATAAATTGATAAAATAAAATAACACAATAATATTCTCACGACGTTTCGGCCACAACACAAGCGGCCTTCATCTGGTGAAGGGACGAGACTGTCTGGAGGACAGCGCTGGAGTATCTCCCTTCACCTGATGAAGGCCGCTTGTGTTGTGGCCGAAACGTCTTGAGAATATTATTGTGTTTTTTTTATTTTATCAATTTATTATTTTATTCTCATTCTACGTGACTTTACCGAAAGAACCAAAGAAGATGAATTCCATTTTCCTTAATCCTAGTGAAGCTCTGGTTTGGTGAAGGCGGTGGACGGTGGGGCTTACGCCTCATGTAAGGCGGCCTGCCTTAGCGCTCGCTCCGCGGGATTCATCCGCAACCTCACCGCGCTGCACTATTTGCACTTTATTTTGACATGGTTTATGGGAGCATTTCTGTAAAGTCGGATTTCCGTAAGTCGGGTCTTCCGTCACCCGGGGACTGCCTGTAGTTGGATGAGCTAAATAGTTTGACAAGAATAAGGGTGATTTGAAGCTTTCGTGACTGCAGGAATCCATACTCTTTTATTCTTTCGGTAAAGTCACGTAGGCAGAAATATAAAATGAAACAAATAATATATATCACGACGTTTCGACTGCAACACAAGCGGTCGTCCTCAGGCGTAAAAAATAATCCAGCAGCAGTAGAACTGCTACTGGATTATTTGCTGGTTCAGCAGTTCCACTGCTGGATTATTTTTTTCCGCCTGAGGACGATCGCTTGTGTTGTGATGGAAACGTCGTGATATATTATTTTTTGTTTTATTTTATTTTTCTACCTACGTGACTTTACCGAAAGAACCAAAGAGTAAATATTAAGAGTGCAGCTTTTGTGAAAAATCTGCAGCATTGGATAGGACAGCTCATGCACATTTGCAGTGATTCATTCACCCACGTGCTGTAGAAATTTCCTGCAAACGTCTCATTGGAGCATGCTGGATTTGGCGTGTAGGGGAGCGATTAAATGTTTAAATGTGTCGGTGCCAGGTTCACTGCATTAGTACGGAGTTTACCCCCCGCAAGCACGGCGGGGAGAAAGGCGTCCCATTCCGGATTCAGCTCGACACCTTCAAGCAGAACGAACACGCGGAGTACACGGAGCACCTACACTCGGCCAGCTGCCAGGTCAAAGTGTTCAAGGTATGTACACCAGAGACTGCTGCGATATGCCAGCAGTTGCCACGTTGGCACTTTAATGCCTAGTTTTCCACAGCTGGAGGAAAGAGTGCAGACACGATGCTCACTCCAGGACGGGCTCCAAGAGCTCTTGACCCCCACAGCAGCTCAGCCTGCCTAAACTTTATATTGCAGACTCTGGCCTCTGAGTTCCCTGCTTTACCCATGTTGCACGTTTGTAGCTTGGTTGACCTCAGAACCAGTCGTGATGTCACATGGTCAATGTGGAAGCAAGATGTACTGTGATGCGACTCCCAGATGAACTTCCAAGCCACCTTGGCACTAAAAACCACACTTCATAAAATTCTTAAAACTATTTGGGGTTGAAATAGTTTAATCTAACCAATGGATATGCTAATCACTGCAGAAGGTCGGTTGGAGAGGGAGTGTGGGAGGGGTAAAGTCCACAAATCCCCATGCTGCATCGGAACATGGCCAAGATTCTGGGCTGGTGCTGGGCTTTATTTGATCTGCAGTAATTTTCATACTTGACACTTGTCTCAAATACTCCTATGTACTTCATGAGGTGCAATATAAACAGTAAATGATGATGAATGCCTCGTTCATAATAGTCGTGGAGACTCGTCATGAAAGATAAAAAAAAAATTATTCTATTCTTTGAAAGATTTTTTTCAGACCGAAATTCTCTGCTTGGCTTGTTTCAGCTGTCAAAGTACATTATGATTAACAAATGGAACACTGTTGAATGCCCAGTGCTGTTGTGTTGTTTGTAGCCTAAAGGCGCAGACCGAAAGCAAAAGACGGACAGAGAGAAGATGGACAAACGCAACCCACCCGAGAAGGAGAAATACCAGCCCTCCTACGATACGACCATCCTGGCGGAGGTAACTGCAGTGTCATCAGAGTTTTTTGCGTGCCTCGAGTCATCTCCAGGACTGATTCATAGCACCGCTATTCAGTGCAGTTTCATTCACCAATTCATGAATGCCAATAAGAGTGGTGTTTTATGCTACCTCGTTATTGTGTCAAGTTAGTATTATCTTGCTCAATCAGCGATAGAGACGTCCATCTTTGCTGACAGTACTAAGCCTGTGGTAGAAATACCATAGTTGTATGGCAGGAACCAGTCTTTCCTTAGTATGACAAAATGACTTGAAACATTTGTTGTATTCATATAATTACCACAACTTAAGCAATTTCTTTACAATTAATTTTTACTGAGTCCGATCAATTTATTAACATTTGCACAGTAGTATATTATGGAGTAAAAATTATATTTTATTGCATTGAAATTAAATACGCGAATCTGCTGTGCAGTGTTCGCCGTGGCCTGACAACTGCTACGTCAGCTCTAGCCCGACAGACACACCAGCCTTCACGCCCGCCCACTCCACCACCTTCTCGGTCACGGAGAGGTGAGGAACCCACTCGCTGCATCCTTCCCCGCTGCCAGTCTCCTATAAAAACCCCCCCCACCCTTTCCTTGCCCCATCTCAACTTTTCCTTCCCCAACCCAGTGATCCTCTTTTCCCTGTCTAGCTCGCTGCAGCCTCATCTCGACTCGCTCCTTTTTTTTTACCTGTAGCTTTCCCCTCTCACTGCGTGCTCTTCCTCGTCCTAGTTCTCCTCTTCATCCTGGTTCTCCCCTCCCTGCTTGCTTTCCTCAGCTTTTAGTCCCTTTCCAACTCATCTATCCCCTTGTGTATTTGTGTACTGCAGCTGTAAAGGCAAAGAAAGGTGATGTTCTGTATTACACAGTTCAGCTCTGCTTATTCTCCATCATCATCTGCCATTGTTTTGTCCAATTAACAGGGAGATAATAACGAGGTTCAATATATTTGGATTATTTGGGAGTTTAAGCCACTTTTACATTGGTGGTCATCATTGAGCGCGATGTACTCTCGACTGGATGAAGGCATCCCCACATCATCTCCATCCATCGTGGACTTGTGCATGACCATGCCTGTAAACATTTTGTTAATTAAATGCTACACGATAATTGTCTGATGACGCTGGATATAATTACCAGTGAAACATCGTATTAAAATTGTAAATGTTGTGGATTTACTCTCCAAAACACCGGTGGGCTGAAGTAGTAACTAATTGGCGCGTTGTTTACGTGACAAACCTTTCTGGCTGCGTTGGGTGGTGGTGGAGGGTTACGACACATTTTACTCACGCGATCTAACCCAAAAACCTTTATTTTGAATAATATTAGTCGCGAAAGCCTACATGTTAAACCAAATGACATGACGTTAAGCACAATATTATCGTGTAGCATTTCATTACTTTAGTTATTGTAGCCATTAAGACCGAACAGGCTATAAATTGGGTGGCTGCCTTGCCAGGTAGGTAACCTCATCAACCCACACTGACCACGAGTAAAGTATGATCACCCCACCTTGTCTGACCCATTGCAGAAGTATTCTAGTTTCCTTTGACGTCATACTATACTTACCTTGCGAATATTTTCAAATATCTTGAGCACTGTTGTGTTATATTCTTAGCTCTTTCAGTAAAGTCACGTTGAAGGGAAACAATAAAATAATAATATATATATAAAACAATAAAAACATTCTCACGACGTTTCGACCATAACACAAACGGTCGTCATCAGGTGTGTTGGTTCGCATTAATTAATTTATTTTTCAGCGGTGTATTTACTTATTTTTAAAAAACGTCAGCGCCAAGCGCAGCAATTTGGCAGTTTATTTAGAAGGACTAGTCCATCTATGTTCTGAAAAGAGGAGGGGGGAGACGAAAAATTAATTTATGCTGTCTGAAAGCCACTGTAAGCGTGAACAATCAATTAAGACCTGAAATGGTTTATCAAATCTTTCCAATTATTGCTAAGCCAGAATCCATCTTCTCGGTTGAAATTGTCTCTGTGCTTGTATATGTGGATAGCCCTCATGAACGAATCTCTCATGGTAGCCAGATGGTTTACAAAGACTGTTGGCTTACACTGTTGTGTTATGGACAGTGTATGTGTTGATTGTTCCGTTGGGCTTGTTTCCTCTTAGTAACTCGCCTTCACCGACGCACCAAGTGGAACAAGTGTTGGTTGTCCCTCCTCCTCTCGTGGATGTAAGTGTATGAAGAGGTCCTCGTGCTGCTGTGTTGCTTTATACTGATGTGAAAACATTTCATGATCGTGCACGTGTGGCAGCCCACGCCTGGTTATCCACCGCTTTGGATGCACGGGTCCGTGGATCACATAGATGTCTGAAACTCCCAAATCCCGCTTCATCACAAGATGGCCAGGAGTCTCTAGTACAGAATTCTGGTTCGTCAACTTGCTGCACACGTTTGAGTGTTATTCTGGCATGTGTGTGGCTGGTTTCATTTGGGCATTCTGATTTTATCCCACAATATAAAATACCGAAAATCCCAATGTAGGACTATCTTGGAAAATGTCCAGAGACTTGGCAAGTTTTTGTTGGATAAATAAATAATGATTTATTTTGTCTTTAGGTACAATGTGTTTTAGTCACTTTGTTAGGTTTTTCTAAAATTGGAATGTTAATTTGTATTTTACACTCATAACAGCACTTTGTCACAGCCTAATATTTGACATTGTTGGAGAACAGTGCTTTTGCCCTGATGTGTCTCATTGATTTCTCTCACTGGGCTGCTACATCTCTATTTATTGCTGCCATGCCTTTAATTTGCTCTCCACACTGATTTACTCTCACTCACCTCCTGCTCCCCATTCAGCCATGCAGCTCTTCCCAGCGGCTGTTGTTCAATGCCACAATTAAGGAGACGAGCCAGTGGCTGCTACAGAACCGATTTTCTCAGTTCAGCAGGCTCCTGAGCAACTTCTCCGGTGAGTGGGTGTGCAGCCACTGCCAGATTTAAATCTAGATTGAGGACTCATTTCTTAAGAACTGCTTTTTGTGTTTACTTTGTTGTCCTTCCCCCACTCCTCCGATTAGCACGGTTTGCTACGTACGGTGTGAAAGAAGTTCAACATACATACTATCGACGCATTGCTTGCCATTTCAAAAGGGTAGACCTAGCTGTGTACGGTGACTTAGAAGAAGCCTGCTCATTAATCCTGTCCAAGAAGAACCATGTCCAAGCGTCGAGATTTGCGCGCTTCGGGCTGCGGTTATGACTTACCAAGTGATTTCTTTTTGTGAATGGTCGACGTTTTTTTGATCGTTACATTATTCTTCTTCTTGGTTCTTTCGGTAAAGTCACGTAGAATGAGAATAAAACAATAAAACAAAAATAAGACAATAAAATTATCATGACGTTTCGGCCACAACACAAGTAGCCTTCTTCAGGTGAAGAGGCAGGCAGTCACGGTTGTGGCATCACCCCAAGCTGTATTGTTTTCCGGACGTGAACATGTTGAGCATTGCTTGTCTCTTGTCTTGCCCAGGGGCCGACTTGTTGAAGCTGACGCGTGATGACCTTATTCAGATATGCGGAGCCGCAGACGGGATTCGGTTATTCAACGCGCTCAAGGGAAAGTGAGTGTGCAGAGTGGCATTCCACTGGACTCGTCACTGTCATCCATTCACGTTGGAGCTTGAAAATAATAAAAAAGCAATTTACAGCTCTTTTTCTATCTGCTGCTGGATGATTGCCTCTCTCGCACCATGTTGATCGTGGAGGTTGTTTGATCGTACCTCACTACCCTGTTCAGCGCAACCCAGGACTTGATCCGATATCACTTGCCGCTGACGTCAGCAGCAGTCGGGAATCGCATTCAGGTCACCACGTTCGTGGTGCAGGATGCTAACCACTGTCACACCACTCACTCCTGTGCATAATTGAGGGGTGTCCTGGAAAAAGTTGATGAGCCACATATATTTTTCAAATGTAACCCGTTGTAATCCACTTTTGATAGTTTATATTGTATTGTATCCACTTAGGTTTTTGCACAGTTAACTTAGTAATTTGCTGTTTTATCCATAAAGAAATAAAATAAATCCATGATTTTGAAATGTACACAGGTGCGGGAAACCACAGACAATTGCAAAGGCAGCCAGAAGCTGTGCCAACAATTGCCCAATTTTTGTCGCCCTATATTGGAATGTTTAGCCAACTTCATTGAGTGCTTATAATCTGCATGCTCTCAACCATATCCTACCCTTCCTGGACAACGATGAGATTTTGTGGATGATCCTATTTTTTTCCAGGACTACCCTCAATTATTTGTCTATAAATCACTGCTGCATCTCTTAGAGATCGCATTATTTTAGGTTCAGTACAATTTAGTTGCATTTATGCATGGGACAAACATAGACTTTTCTCATTTGTATGTTGATTCGTGTTGCAGAGCTGTAAGACCTCGGATGACCATCTATGTCTGCCAAGAATCCCAGCAAGGTAAGCAAAACTGGTCTCTTACCATACCACGGACCAGTCAACGTAAGTAGAACCACCGGCTGATTTTGCTTGCTAATTAATGTCCAATGTAACCCTGCGATTAGTACGCTACATTAAAGGGAGAGAGCGGAGTCTGCATGGTTTGGAATTGGGTTGAGCTGCGTGTTTCTCCCCTGTGGCTCTCCACACAGTGTACCATGCAATATACCTGGATGAGTTGACAGCGATGGAACTGTCGGAGAAAATTGCCCAGCTCTTCAACATTTCCCCGCACCAGATTAGCCAGATCTACCGGCAGGGGCCCACAGGCATCCACGTCATCGTCAGCGACGAGGTGAGATACCTGACAAATGTCTGCTATGGCGGTGAAGCTGTCAGCTGAGTACAGCGTTCCAGTCGCTGTTAAAAACGCACACCGTTTTAAACACACATTGGGCCACCGAGGTTTAACTCCTGCTTTGTAGGAGCTCTTTCACATCATTGGTGTACAATTTGAATAATCGTGGCAATTAAAAAAAAAATATTATTTTTACGAATAATTTGTTTTGTACGAGTTAGTTTTTTTACGTCTTGTTCTGCCTCAACTGTTCTGTTCGCATTTATGCGATTCTTATGCACAGTTTTCATGACTATAGCGATCAATATATCTCATCTTCTTTGGTTCTTTCAGTAAAGTCACGTAGAATGAGAATAAAATAATGAATTGATAAAATAAAATAACACAATATTCTCACGACGTTTCGGCCACAACACAAGCGGCCTTCATCAGGTGAAGGGATGAGACTGTCTGGAGGACAGCGCTGGAGTGAAAAAGCCACGCTCAGATCGCGACCTTTAAGCTGTGTGAGAAGAAACAAAGCGCCTTGACAAAGGAATTAGCATTGAATTTAGCATTGAAATGGCTGAGTGATTAGCTTGTGACTGGTCACAGAAATGGCTATGTTAAAGTTAAAGCATACACATCCGCAGAGGCACCCCTTGACAAAGGAATTAGCATAGAATTTAGCATTGAAATAGCTAAGTTAAAGCATACACATCTGCAGAGGCACCCCTTGACAAAGGAATTAGCATAGAATTTAGCATTGAAATAGCTGAGTGATTAGCTTGTGACTGGTCACAGAAATAGCTATGTTAAAGTCAGAGCATACACATTCACAGAGGCACCTAGTACAAATCAAACAGGAGAATTTAGCATTGAAATAACTAGGCGAATTTAGCATTGAAATAACTGAGTGATTAGCTTGTGACTGGTCACAGAAATGGCTATGTTGAAGTCAAGGCCTACACATCTGAGCTATTCACAGTAACTGGGTATACACTACAATATATAATGAATACTATATAGTGAACCAATAAAAAACAATACAAAACTAAAATATAAATTACCTCAATGTTATCAATAAACTCTATATATTCTCCAATCAGCTAAGCTACCAACACAATGCTATATGGCGAAAAAATGGGTGGATTCTTACCCTCAACTTTAGCAACACGGATAGCTACGGGCCCCGTTCAGACGGACGAGTTCATCCATGGTCGGAACAGAGGAGGGGGAGAGAGACAGCTGCGAGGCGCTGTTATACTCCATGTTGTAAACCATACCATTAACCGTGGTGTGAGAGGTATTAAGAGTCAATGCCAGCGAAAGAGCTGCGGTCTGAAGGTCATCGTAAAATACAATTAATTAAGAACGGAAATGGTTTTAAACATCTTTCCAATGGTTACTAAGCCAGAATCCATTTTCTCGGTTGAAATTGTCTCTGTGCTTGTATATGTGAATGGCTTCATGAACGAATCTCTCATGGTAGCCGGTTGGTTTGCAAAGAACCTCCGTCTTGGAGAAGTCAATGTCATGTGAGCCCACTGAATTATAACTGTGATCTGCCACGGCAGAGGAGTTCGTTCTACCGTGTTTCAAGTCTGCTTTATGTTCGCGGATGCGGTCCAAGATATGTCGTTTGGTTTCTCCAATGTAGCTACTACCACAGAGGCACTTTAGTTTGTAAACGCCCGGGTACTGTATGTCTGGAATAGCATCTTTTACAGATGGAACTAGATCACGGATTTTATGTACTGTGTTGAATCGGACCTGGATCTTGTGTTTATTCAGGATTTTGGAGATCTTTATAGTGACCCCTGCAATGTAGGGTAAGGTGATGGTTTTGAGTGGCTCCACAAGAGGATCCTTCTTCATGACTGGAGTGATGGCTTTGCGGATTGTGTAGTCGGAGTAACCATTAGCCCTGAGAGCCTGGTGTACGTGCTTGAGTTCACTGGTAATGTGTTCCTGGTCGGAAATGCATTGGGCTCTATGGTATAGAGTCTTGATGAGGGAATTCTTCTGGGATGGATGGTGGTGGGAATCCGGTTTCAAGTAAGCATCTGTATGGGTAGCTTTCCTGTAGACAGAGTGGCTCATTGAACCATCATGTCTCCTTTTAATTAAGACATCCAAAAAGGGTAGTTTGCCATTATTTTTGACCTCCATGGTAAATCTGATGGCTGGGTGTATGGAATTGATGTGGTCGCGGAATTGGTCTAGAGCAGGCTGGCCATGTGGCCAGATGACAAAGGTGTCATCCACGTACCTCTTTCATAAGGTCGGGCGTAGAGTGGCTGTCTGGATGGTGTCAGTTTCAAATTTTTCCATGAATATGTTAGCTACAACCGGAGATGGGGGGGGAGCCCATTGGGGTGTCCTCAGTTTGTTTGTAGAAAGTTCCATTCCAGGTGAAGTATGTGTTGGTTAAGCAATGTCTCACCAGGGGGGGGACATCAGTATGCAGTCCTTGATGAACCAGGTCTTCAATGATAGCGATGGTGTCAGGTACCGGGACTTTGGTGAACAAGGACACCACATCAAAACTGACAAGCAGGTCGTCTGGGGACAGGGAAATGCCTTTGATTGTCGATACCAGGTGAGTAGAATTTAGTACTGCAGAGGTGTTTTTTCCAGTGAAAGGTCGCAGTATATCACCAAGAAAACGTGCCAGTTTATAGGTGGGGGAGTTGATAGTAGAGACGATGGGACGAAGGGGTGTATCTTTTGTACTAGGTGCCTCTGTGAATGTGTATGCTCTGACTTTAACATAGCTATTTCTGTGACCAGTTACAAGCTAATCACTCAGCTATTTCAATGCTAAATTCTATGCTAATTCCTTTGTTACGGGGTGCCTCTGCGGATGTGTATGCTTTAACTTAGCTATTTCAATGCTAAATTCTATGCTAATTCCTTTGTCAATGGGTGCCTCTGCGGATGTGTATGCTTTAACTTTAACATAGCCATTTCTGTGACCAGTCACAAGCTAATCACTCAGCCATTTCAATGCTAAATTCAATGCTAATTCCTTTGTCAAGGCGCTTTGTTTCTTCTCACACAGCTTAAAGGTCGGGATCTGAGCGTGGCTTTTTCACTCCAGCGCTGTCCTCCAGACAGTCTCGTCCCTTCACCTGATGAAGGCCGCTTGTGTTGTGGCCGAAACGTCGTGAGAATATTATTGTGTTATTTTATTTTATCAATTTATTATTTTATTCTCATACTACGTGACTTTACCGAAAGAACCAAAGAAGATGAATCCTTGCAGTCACGAAAGCTTTAAATCGAAATTCAATATATCTCACCTTAACAACCGAGTCGGTCATTCTGTACCAATGCATGAGATAGGGATGATGATTCAAACAAGCTTTTTGCACATAATTGAAAAAGACCATGATCCACTTGTGAATTTTTAAAGGGGTTTTTGTTGCCAGCATTTGTCAACAGAAATGCATTCACTATAGGAACCCTTGGCAACTTGGTATGTCAATGGCGCAGAGTTAACGAGTTCTTAATAGCCAATGAAAATCGAGTTTGTTCAAAGTGTGATTTAACGGTTTATGGGCTACAAACTGCAACCTCGGGCAGTCGTGTGACCTCAATTACTTTCATCTGACTGGAATTCACCATCACTGTTTCCTGCTACGAGGATTTTGGGCAACTCGTTTTTGAAATATATAAAATGATGCAGCTACTATTGCTGGTGATGATTACCAGCAACAATTGTCCTGAAATATTCCTCATGTATCGTGGCCTTTTCATTTGAACTGAGATTTCATTGAAGCATTTTTGCGGATATCTTACAATGCGCGATGCTTCATTATCGGCTTTCATGATCGCTGTCATTTGTCATTATTCTAGTCATCGTGTTATTTACCATCGCCTGTCAAAGGCCTGACTTTCCGGGTGCATTGAGCTGCTTTAATTACAGCTTTGCTTGCATATTCAGTGACAACTTCAGTTAAAGCTTTTGGTTGTTCTTTCCGATGCATAGGTGTCAGCAAGGGTGCCCCTAAGTCACTATGATGGTGATGTCAACCTTGTTAATCAAATGATTTGCTTTTTTTTTAAACAGATGATTGCCAACTTTCCTGAAGAGTCGTGTTTTGTGATCAGCACACTGAAAGGTAAGGATGGTCTAATCAGCATTTGTTGGTAAGCTTTACAGTCTTGTATTATTTAATAAATGGTGTGTGCATGGTCATGTATGGGGTTGTAACCATGGATCTAGTCAAGTCACTTCTTAAGCTCGTGATAGATGCATCAAAAGTTATGTGTACTAGTTGGATGCATTTTAATTTCTATTGTATGTAAAGGGTAAGAGATGATGCCGTGTTGTCAGAGTTGGTGCACTGAACTTGCAGTCCTTAGGCCGCTGGTTCATTCTCCTGGCATCGACGGTTGAAGCAATAGGAACATTCTTATACCCCACCTGCCTTTGTCTCTACCCATCAGTATAAATGGGTGCAACCACATTTTATTGGCGGTCTGTGTGTGGTAAGGTGGGTACAACCGCCTCTTTCAAATACCATTTTAGACAGGCTTTCTCTAGTGGAGGCCTTTTCACCAGCATTGATTTGAGCAAAGCAATTTTCCAATCAGTTGGACGAAATTCTACAGCCTCGGGAAATGCATGTGCGTTGCATGAACACACTTATAGCTGCGGAGGTGGCTTCCTGTTGCGTCTCTCCACAGCTGAAAACAATGAAGGCTACCACATCGTGTTGAAGTGAGGAGGTGCTGCTGCAGCATGAAGAGGAGCAGGTGGTGGGGCATGTGGGGGGGGGGACTTCCTGACACATGGCTGCGAGACAAGAGAAGCAACCATTGTCCTGCAGTGACGAGTTTTGTAGCATTCAGTCGCCGTACTCACCCTGAAGAGAGAGAGAGAGATCCGTCCATGCGTACACTTAGCGCGTGAAGCCGTGAAAGGCGTGCACTGCCACGAGAGGTCAAACAAAATCATTCCACAGTGGAGAAGGCCAAGCCTCTGATGTGTCCGAGCTTGCGCCCGTCTTCCTTGGAAGCGCGCTTGGCTTTTCCCCTTGCAGAGTGCTCCAAAGTGCTATCGAGTGGAGTGACACCTCACATGCCAGGATAAAATGAAGTTCAGAACACAACGACTCGTGTAGGGTGGATAGGAGATCAGGGTTAGGTGGGGGAACGGAGGGAGGGGAGGGTGAGGAGGTAAGGAGGAGGTAAGGAGGAGGGGCTATACATCGGAAAGAATGTTTGGATGTTTTATTTTTACGCCTTCTGCCACATTTCAGCCTATTTCCTTGGTCACCTTGGTTGGTAAGCATAGTGATACAATGGGGGCATTTGGAGGAATACAAGATCAATGGCTATGATTATGTTGGGGCACATGTCGGACTTGTAATTTCAAGTCTTCCCTTTGCTAATACTACGTCTCACTGTTCACTCTTTGTGCATACACCTCGAGAGAGAGTGTGGGAAGATACCCGATGCCTTTTTAAAATTCTGCACAACCTTCAATGTGTTACCACAATGATGGTTATTGTTCTGGTATTCCACATCATCAGTGCCTTAATTATGTCATTTTGCTTAAACCGCAACACATTTAGGGGAATCAGGAGTATTCTTTTAAACCCACGTTAGTGACTACACAATCGTCACAATAAAATACTGTTTAAATGCACTATCTTTTGTAACATTCCAGACTTTTGCCCAGTCTGATTGATGGTTAAGCTTGTGTACTGTGGGTACATTTGTTCTAGAGGGTTTAAAATACCGAGAAGAGCCCTTAAAAAGCCCTGTACCTTGCATCTTGATTTCATGCACAACCACGACAACAAACCCTGTGTACTTGACGTAACAGCCCTTTGTTTTCAAGTTATGAGTGCAAGTCTGGTGTGCAAATAAATGCAGGCATGTTTTACCCGATTTCCAGCCTCCTTCTTTAGCATGATGGGAATTTGATCTCCAACGTCTACATGTTCAACCATAGGTCATGTTGCTGATCATACTAAGGGTTCGACGTGACGGAAGTGCAGTGGCCTTGTTACGGCATCTTTAGTGTCGACGAGCAGTGGCGATATGCAAACTAGAGATGCAAAACGAGACCGTTGCTTGGCATGTGAAGGTATCTTTTATGCAGCCTGGTACGTTCTGTAACTCAACCAAGTTGATGCTGGGCTGCAGGATTGTGGATTCTCTAGATGGAATATGACTTGACATGCCAAGGGATGTGGTGACGCATGCTGGCAACCCAGAACTTTTGGAGGCAAGGGTAGGTGGATCCTGGAGATGTATGGTGGATCCTGGAGATGTATGGTGGATCCTGGAGATGTATGGTGGATCCTGGAGATGTATGGTGGATCCTGGAGATGTGGATCCTGGAGATGTAGATCCTGGAGATGTATGGTGGATCCTGGAGATGTATGGTGGATCCTGGAGATGTGTGGTGGATCCTGGAGATGTATGGTAGATCCTGGAGATGTGAATTCTGGAGATGTATGGTGGATCCTGGAGATGTATGGTAGATCCTGGAGATGTATGGTGGATCCTGGAGATGTATGGTGGATCCTGGAGATGTGTGGTAGATCCTGAAGATGTATGGTAGATCCTGGAGATGTGTATTCTGGAGATGTATGGTAGATCCTGGAGACGTATGGTGGATCCTGGAGATGTGTGGTGGATCCTGGAGATGTATGGTGGATTCTGGAGATGTTTGGTGGATCCTGGAGATGTGGATCCTGGAGATGTATGGTGGATCCTGGAGATGTATGGTAAATCCTGGAGATGTATGGTGGATCCTGGAGATGTGTGGTGGATGCTGGAGATGTATGGTGGATCCTGGAGATGTATGAAACTGCTAAATGCACTCCACCTCTAGGTGGTCAGAAGATGGCAGCACAAGTGGGTTCTCAACCGGTGGAGCATTCAAACACCACGTGACTGGGTGATGGAGGGTGAAGCCTTTTAAGGCTTCATATCGCTCATTCAATGCAATTTTAATTAGGATTAGGTTTTTTTTCGTTACTTGATTTTTTTTTTTACCAAGAAGTTGCGTAACAAGCCTTTACAATGAACAATGTTACATGCTGAATGGTTCCTTCAGATTTTCGTTAGACATACCGTTACCCTGGGATTGTTCACAACATCATGGTGGAACCCCCCCAGGGGAAAACAAAAAGAGTGGTGTTGAGTGAGAGAACAAGGAGGGGGAAGGGGAAAGAGACGCATTCCATGAAGGATAAACGACGCCTGTTTATCTGCCCTATCGTCGACTCCAGCAAAAGTCAGAATTCCCATTCTCTAAGAATATAAGGACGAAATGGGAGTTGAAATGAAAGGGGAAACCAAAATGTAATGATAGTCCTTTGAGCCTTGAGGATTGCATTTGAGACGGAAGAATTGCCTCGTCCGTGGGACGGCCCGGCGTTGACTTGAATGTGTCGTCGTGCCTCTGTGAGCAATAAACGGAAGCCAGGCCAGGGAGAGTGACGCCAGCACCTGCCCCGTCGCCTTTGTCAACCGTGCGGCTGTTGCTCTTTTGGGAATGCTGAGTAAGCAAGCCACAGGCGCTTTAGTCATGTGGTTGAATTGACAGCTGTTACGGATTATGAACTGTTGGTATTTGAGTGTCGAAGCCGTTCAACCCCCCCCCCCCCCCTGATGAGGCTCGGAGAGCTGAATTGAGTTCAAAATAACTCGCAAACAAACACCTTGTGAAAGACCCAAAGCTGAAGATCCCTGGGTTTGATCTTCCACGAAGCTCACGGTCCACGCACACACCGTGGCAGATGCGGGTACCTGATGCACAACTGGAAATTTTAAAAACTCTCCAATGGTCATCAAGAACAGACCATGCAAAACATAACGACGCAATTCCCGATCCACAAATACGGAGACATGACGGCGATATACTCCGCTACTCCTGACACAGTTATCTGGCTTGACCACCTGGCTGTGAAATGGTAGTTGTTGTTCCGCATCTACTGCAGCCCGTACGAAAGAAGGAAGTGTCGAAGGTGAGAACTTGAAACCGTAGACTTCACAATTTACAGCAGAATATTGGAGCTGTGGAAGCACGGGCAAGCCGCTACACTTGAGAACCCGCTTTAAACCGCGCGCCGATTCAAGTGTAGGCTAACTTGCGTGATAAATGGTCAGCAATGTGTAAATCTACAAGGTGGGAGTTGGCATGCGGTCAGGATCTGCCTTCGTTAATTGTAAATGACAAGTCAGGTGACTGAGCTCCACAAGAGGGCGTGCGTATTTTGATAATGGCAAGCACAGACATCGTCGCACACTTGCTAACATCATGGGTGCTACGTTGTCAGAGGGCATTGCAAACCAAAATACATTATTGCACTGTACTATGCTCCAACGCCTTCAGCAGTCGCCACTGACCAGCGTGGTGACGCGTGGTCGGATAAACACGACAAAGGGGACTCCATGTACACGTGGGTACGTATGGCTCAGGGACAGATTGCCTTAGAGTGGGAGTCGTGCGTTTTTAATCCCACAAATCTAAGCCGGATGTACCGGGGCTATGATATAAATAATGCGCACTCTAGTTAACAGTGGTCATTCAATCGATATGTTTGTCCCTGCCATAGAAATGCGACATTTACACCACTGTCAACGAACTAAAGTGGGGAACCACTGAACACTCCTTTGAACTTTGTGGACATTGTACTTTTATTTTTGTCTCTATATAACTTGCATGAGTAGGTAACGGGTAAGAACCCAGTGAGACCAGAAGGCTCTCTCCAGGCAGTACATGGCACTGAGGTGGCCAGGAAACGACGGCCCAACATTGGATTCTCCAATTGTTTATCTGGGGACACCTTTGAAAGCTATCCCCATGTGGTCTCGTCCATACCAAACGCACATTGGTGGCCAGGTATCCCGTTGCATCACCCTGCTGCTCCGCGAGGTCTCCGTGTGTAAAACTGTTCTTTGAGAAGACGTGATCTGAATCTGTCCAGCGATGGAAAGCTGATTTTTTTTTATATCGAGTAATCTGATACAAGCACACTTCGGATACAAGCACAACTGGCCATGCCCCAGAAGGGCGCGCTTGCGTCCAGCTTCTACCGATTGCCTTAATTTGTTAACTTTGGTATCTGAGCCACGCTGCAATGGGAGACGACGTTTGGAGCAATGGGCCTTGTTCATCACAGTTAATATTACCATGCAAACATAATTAGTCACCCCCCCCCCCCCATATTGTATGCTCTCCTCTTTGTGCAGTTTTACTGACCATTGTGTTGAGTTTATTTCACCCCCCCCCCCCCCCCGTTGCGGTCGAACGCTGAAAATAAGCAACGGCGAGTCGTGAATGCTGCGCGCTGTGGTCACTCGTGGTTCTGTTAAATTATTCGTGGCGAGGAGCGCAGCTTCCAAGCCCATAACCCCGGGGGTCCCCTGCCGCACTCGCCAGCATCTTCCCGCGTTCTCAGTCCACAGTTGCAACACGAGAGCCCCTGAGTGGGGGCCGAGAGGATGCGGGGAGCGAGGAGGAGAGACGCGGGGGTGGTGTGTGGGGTGTGGGGTGTGATTGATGTGGTCACCGTGAACTCGGTGTCCCGTGGTCTCGTGGCGCGCGCTTGCTCATTAACTTGGGCCCGTTGTGCAGCGCATCCTGGATCCCTTACACTCGGCCAAGTTGGAACTCGGCAGAGTCGGCGACCGAGCCTGGAGCCTTTCGCGATGGGGCTGCCCGGAGCTTTGAGATCCCCTTGATGGATTTCTCATGTTCACGTGGCTCGATGGGCTGTCACACATAGCAGGATCTGGGATTTGGCGGCGGTTCGGCAAGGCCTTCAGCCAGCAGTGGAGCGATCATGTATATATGTTGAACTTCTTTCGCACTGTACGTAGCCAACCGTGTTGATCGGAGGTGAGGAGGAAGGACAATCTAAACACAAAAGGTAGTTCTAAATAAATTAATTTCCAATCCAGATTTAACAGTGCATAGCTCCAGTGGATTCCTCATGTCAGAAGGAAGAGCGTTCCAGATGGCCGCAGAAGCACCATCAATCATGCCTGTGCGCTGTGAGCACTCGTGTCTGATGGTGGTGGATTCCAAGTGCTGTGTGCAATGTGAGATGATGACGATAATGATGACGATGTCGCTTCGACAGTAGTGTTGATGAAAAGATGTGCTTCACGCTCTTGACAGTGTAAGCAACGTCGGTTGGACCTTTGTGTCGGTGGCCAATTGTTCTTCTTTCGTTTGGCACTGTGAAAAGCAACAGTTTAAAATGTTTCTTAATGATCGTCATAAATTAATGCAAAGGTTCCTCATCCAGTCCAATGATGTGGTTGACGCAGCGTGGATTTGAGCGTTACCGCCGGGATGATGCATGGATGGAGCATTCATCGGTGAACGCCGTGGGTGGCCAATTATGTAGGTGGACGGTTGTTTCGGTGGACATTTTTTTTACGTGGACAATTCTTTAGGTGGACAATCGTGGAGGGCATCACCGGTGCCGGTGGACAAAGCGCAGTGAAATGGCTCCGCACGGCACTCGGGTTGACCGCGTTGGCCGCGCCAGGTAGCCAGCAGCGGGGATTTTAATGAGACCGCTCCCCCTCCTGTCCCCATCATCGTTCTCGCACGAGGCGGCTTGCAGAAGGAGGGAGGCGGGAGGCCAGAGAGGCGTTTTTGTGGAACCCTTCCGCCCATTGTGCGCTGTTGTAGGGCGTGCGGGAAAGCGCCCAGCGCGATCACCCAGCCCAGCCATGGTTGTGTCCTCTACAATGGGCAGCAAATGGGGGTGGGGGTGATAATGATAATCGTCATCTATCAAAGTCGTTCTCGTCATCATCATCATTACGATCATTCAAGCATAATCATATCGTGCATTTCCGTCACGGTGATATGGTTTTTAAACATGATACAGTATACGAAATTGTAAATAGAAATCATCCCGTTATGTAACATTGTACATTTAAAACACAAAAAGATGTGCATTGCGTGTACACCAGCACTGGGTTTCATCACGTTATTTTCATATTTGAGCATAACTGGTAGTAATACACACAGTGATGCTATGACCCAAATTAACAAATAACCTATAAGATTTATCTTAGCACTACAGTCTTACGTTTCAACTGTTATAAAGCAGTACACCGTAAGTCCTCGTTTAACGCGGTAGATGCGTTCCTGAAAAGTGCCGCGTGAAGTGAAAACACATTAAGCGAAAACAATTTCCCCATAAAAAATGCAACAATAACGTTTGGCAAGATATGATGTACACACACACAGTGAGATGGCGGGACAAATAACTGAGGGTACGCCATCGCGTTACTATATCATTCCACGTACGTTATCATTCCGCTCAGCTGCTCAGAAACCGCGTTGTAACGGGCACGTTCCGTGTTATAACGGGCCCGTAATAACGGGCACGTTCCGTGTTATAACGGGCGCGTAATAACGGGCGCGTTCTGCATTTTTGCCAAAAGTGTTCCCTAAAGGAATATCGCGTTATAGTGAAAACGCGTTGTGTGAACACGAATTAAACCAGGACTTACGGTATACACTTTTTTGGGCGAGATGGTGGGAGCGTGGGGGGCTAAAAAAAAATCCGATGCCCGGGCTGCAGCCTCTACGGCCGCTGTTGCGTTAATCCGGCTCCGGTCATCGCGGCGAGCGAAACCCCGGGGGATACCGAGAGACGAGGTTTGCTCTGTGCGGCGACAGAACGCCTGTGCAGTCAGGCTGCTGGGATGCTTTTGCTGAAATCACGCTTTTCGAAGCCAAGTCTGCTCGCTAATCTCGTCGCTTAGGGCTGTCTGAGTAGCCCATCGCTCACGTTGTAGACATCGGGTTTAATAAAACACTGATTATGTGTAACACTGATTCTATATAACACTGATTATATATGACACTGATTATATATGACACTGAGTCTCCAGACTCGTTTTTTTTATTCCTAGAGGGTCCTGCCTTAAGTTGTGGAGCCCATGTGTTAATATTATCCACGTGGGCAGATAAATAGTAGCGCGCCACCTATACGAACCTACTTGCTGTACTGCCAGGGGTGTAGCGCGGTGGTGGACATGGGCCCCCGGTATAGGACGTACAATGGGGGCTCCCTGTGCAATGTATCGACCCCTCTTTATAACCCTGCACTGGGACCCTCCGCGGGCCCCAGCGGTGCAGTTGCACCGTCTGTACACTCAGAAGCGACGCCGCGGTGTGCAACCATCTGGCCACTTTGCAGCCCAGCGGGTTTGAGAAGCGTTCATAGATCGCTCCGTGATCCACCAACCCTTTAGGCAACCACGCCCGGCATGCATTATTGAGCGCGTGCTCTCATTCTGGTACATCTCGCATTGGTGAGCCGCACAGCCAATAGCGATCTTTAGCGAGCAAGGCTGCGCTCGCAGCTGCCCACCGTGCCGACAGCTGGGTGCTGGGAAGGGCTACATCGCAATCAAAGACAAAGACCCCCCCCCCCCCCCATATAGCTTTTAACAGACTGTTAGGGCAAGTGCTGTAAGTGAGCACCTATGCAGACGGACGTGGCCACACGAGGGGGGGGGGGGTGGGTGACCAGCACCACCCCCTGCCGCCTTTGCCTCCCAGGTGGCGATATTTGTACATCGCACGACATATTCATTTGAGGCTGAGTCGACCTAGGGTAGGCTCGAGACCGGTTCAGATAATCGTCACTGGGTGTTGGCCGTGAGTGGGAATCACCGCTCCCATACATCAGCAGGAAACAACGATTCCCCGAATCGTCTCAATCGACTCTTGGGGCAAGCGCTGTTAGGGGCCGTCCATAAATGATGTCACGCGATTTTGGTTGATTTTTGACCTCCCCCTCCCCCCCTCGTCACACGGCGTCACAAAAAGTCAACCCCCCCCCCTCAAATATGACGTCACAAAGCTCTGCCCCCCCCCCCCAAAAAACCCATATTTCCATTTTGAAAATAAAACGTGCTTCAAATCGCTTTAAACTATTGTCATTGTAGTGCGTATTTAATGTGGCACTGCACTCTGATGTTGTAGGAGTGTTGTTATAACAATTATTTATTTATTTAAAGTTGCGCATTTTGATGTGACGTCACATTTCTCACCCCCCCCCCTCGTCACACATCGTCACAAATGTCTGACCCCCCCCCCCACCAGGTGCGTGACGTCATTTATGGACGGCCCCTTCGCGAGCACCTATTAAGGGCCAGAATGGCACACGAGGGGGTGGGGGGGCCTGAACCACGCCCGGCCGTCTTTGTCCCCGAGTGGCGATGTCTCCACGCCGCGCCAGGCACTCATCTGACCCCCGAGAGGGACCAGGACCGGTTCAGACATTTCATCACCATCACCCCCACCATCGTCAATCTACGTTCGGGGTGACAGGGAGGCAGGGAGGGTTGGTGGTCCCGCCAATGAGGGAGACGCAGCCCGTGCGATTCGCGCCGCCCTCCCGGACCGGGGCTACATAAGCAGCCCGTGTCGCACTGCGCCAGATTAACCCAGCGCTCACAGAAGCTCCTTGCGGCATCGAGTGAGGCAGCAGCGGTAGCGGGTCCAGAGGCGTGCCACGCACCCGTTATTCGCTCTCTTGCCCTCTCGTGCGCTCTCCCACAGCCGCTCCCCTTTGTTCTCGCGGTCGTTGAAGAAAGAAGGAGGAAGCGCAACAATGGTGAACTTTTGACGCTTTCTGTTGTCTCCCGTGGTTCTTTGTGTCGATGCTTCGCGCGCGCATCTAGGTTTGACTGCGAAGCGTATCGTGGAATTGTTTTTTTTTATTTCACGTGACGGCGGCGGCGGCGGCGAGGATGATGATTGAGTGGCGTTCGATCACGCGGCAAGGGTTGCTGTCGGAATGAGAGGAGAGGCTCGAACGGTTGATGATGGTGGCTCTCGGTCGGATAGGACGAAATGCAAATGACGGGCGGTCGAGATGGAATGACAGTCGATGGGGATGACGATGCTGTTGGTCATGTTGATAACTTCGCTTTTTTTTTGACAGGTGTTGGTTCCAAAATGAGCGTCCATAAAATGATGGTGATGATGATTAGGGGACCGTGTAAAAAGCTCACGGTTCGTATCACCGGCAGTGGGTACTGGGGACACAATGGGACACCGTGACAGTGGCGATTATCGTTTTCACTCATAGGGCAGGAGCAGCCCAGCCTAAAGCCATCTCCGTCATCGGTCTTACCAGTTCGCTTCTCGTTGAGTGTAGCGCTCAAGCCGTTATAAATCGTGGCAAGCCAGCTACCGGCGACTAATGCGGTATTAGTGTATGTCGGTCAAAGTGCCGCCTATGCGCAGTCTCATCTGTGCTCTTAAGGTGAACGCCAACGTCTCTTCACGTTTTCTCCTCTCTCCCGACTTTATACAACTAAACTAAAACTATGTTTTATTCAACCAGGTAAGGCCCACTCAGCTACACAGCCCTTTTTTCAGAAATGACCTGGCCACAAATAATAGCTCAACGAAGTGGCTTATCAGGTGGAAATTTAGAGCAGCCAAATACTCTAAACGCACGATTCGAAATGTGGAGGGAAAAACCGAAGGACCAGGAGAAAAATCCACGCGATCAAGAGGAGAACACGCAGACTCCAAATATACAGCAGCAGGCGTCAGGGATCGAACCCACGACCTCCTGCATACCAGGCGAGGTAGTTAACATCTCGCCACCGTGGAGCCCTCTCACCATTCTCCTCCACTTCTAACACATTTCATTTATATCTCTCCCCCCCCGACCCCGCTTCCCAAAGCGTGAGTGCATCTCCATCCACGTGGGGCAGGCCGGGGTGCAGATCGGCAACGCGTGCTGGGAGCTCTACTGCCTGGAGCACGGCATCCAGCCCGACGGGCAGATGCCCAGCGAGAAGACGATCGGAGGGGGAGACGACTCGTTCAACACCTTCTTCAGCGAGACGGGCGCCGGCAAACACGTGCCCCGAGCCGTGTTCGTGGACCTGGAACCCACGGTGGTCGGTGCGTGAGTGGCTGTGATGATGAGGAAACCCCCCACCCCTAGCCGGACTGCGATTTTACACAGTGCACCCCAAAACACATCAGCTACCACAAACGTAAGGGTGGCTGGGGGGGGGCGCAGGAGGGGGGGGGCACCGCCACGCCCTGGAGCATGCGTGCTGTGAATCTCAGTGGTTTGTAAAGAAAGGCCAAGCTGATTGACGTTTTTTTTTGCAGAGTGCACCCATGCATCAGACAGCCACGCCTAGTCGGGGCATTGCATCGTAAAGTAGACCCATTTATGTAGCGCGAAGCTCAGTGGCGATTTGCAGAGGGCACCCATGAATGAAAAAGCCACGCCCTCGAGCATTTGTCAGAGTGTACCCAGCGATTATATCGCCAAGCCTGTTGTGAAATTTGTAGAGTGTTATCCAGTAATAAGGGGTCAAACTTCGTAGCGATTTTCAGTGAACCCAGGGGTTTGGAGGAGACTGAGCCCGATTGACATTTTGAAGAGTTTATCCATTTATTAGACATTCACCTCCAGTGCCGTACTTCAGAGGGTACCCATTGACACACATATTTATATAACCAAGCCTGACAACCGGTTGCAGGCAGGGCCGGATTAAGGCACGGGGGGGGGGGGGGGGGGCTTTAGGGGCTGCAGCCCAGGGGCCTCCGCCAGCTGGAGGGCCTCCAGAGATGAAGTGAAAAGTTATTTCATTTGTGAATGCTGACTTTTTATTTGTTCTTAGCCTTGTCAAAATTAATTGTATTTTTCTTTAACTTTGTTTTCCTTTTGAAAATATTACTGGGGGCCTCACAGTACCTGTAGCCTAGGGGCCTACAACATCTTAATCCGGCCCTGGTTGCAGGGTGTACCCGGAGATGCCAAATGTCGTAGCGTTTAGTACCTAAAAAACAGAGTCTAGAGGACGTCTGTGAAAAAAGAGCTTTACAGCTCATCGGATTCCTCCAGTGTAAATAAACGTTCTGATTCTGAGTCGTTCCTGTAACATTTGAAAAAAGTGCACCCACACAAAAGAGAAGCCCCCACGCCCAAGAAAATGCTGAGAAATATGACATAGCCACGCCCAGGCAAACGCGATTGGATGAGGCCCGGGAGGTTGGAATAAGGGGGCGTGGCTGTGCCTTTGAACATGGCTCCTCCCACGGTTTTGGGTGCACTTTGAAAATTGTAAATCGGACAAGGAACCCGACACATTGATATCTACAAGCATATTATGCAACATGTACAGCGTGTATACCACGTTGTGTGTGACAACATAGAAGTCGTTCAGCTGGAAATTCCTCGTATGTCCGTATCCAACCGGTTCACAGTTGAATCCACTGCTTTCAGTGGACCGGTTCTGTGATGGTAAACATGCATTGCCAAGGTGTAATTATGTATTTTGCTAGACATTGTTAAAATGCAGGATGTTCTTTTGACTATTTGTGATTGGTGTGTCTTTGTACATGACCCGGGCCTCTCCTAAAGTTGACTTGACCTTAAATGCGCATGGAATGGTCTGTGTAAATATCGGCATTGGGGGGATACAATGACGATCTGGAATGGTGCTGCCACACCATACCCTCATACATGTGTCAAGCCAGATCGCTAATGGCACTTGATCTTACAGCATGTTAAAGGCTACATGGGGGATCCTTGTGGGAAGTGGTGGCGCAGTGGCAAGCACAATGCTCACAAAATACACCGGTGACGAATATCTGAACCAGCCCTGCGTCTCCTCTAGGTCGACTCAGCCTCATATGAGTACCTGGTGCGGTGTGTAAACGTCGCCAAGAGGGAGACAAATGTGGCCGGGCGTGGTGTTGGCAACCCACCCTCTCCTGTGCCATGCCGGCCTTCATAGGTGCTACTCGCTCACAGCACTTTCCCCATTAGTCTCTCTTTACATTTACGTGTTCCTGCATGTGCGTTTGGGTGTACATCTGGGCAACCCCACCAGCGCAATGGTTGTATGGCGAACTTCTTCCGCACCGTACGTAGCCAACCATGCCAATCGGAGGTGTTGCGTGTGTGTGCACGTGTTCCTCCTGCATGTGTGCACGTGTCCGTGCGTGCGTGCGTGTGTGGCGCACAGTCTGTTAAGGCTATACGGGGGGGGCGCTTTGTCTTTGTGGCGCACAGACGAGGTGCGCACGGGCACGTACCGCCAGCTCTTCCACCCCGAGCAGCTGATCACGGGCAAGGAGGATGCGGCCAACAACTACGCGCGCGGCCACTACACCATCGGCAAGGAGATCGTCGACCTGGTGCTGGACCGCATCCGCAAGCTGGTGAGCGGGAGCTGCACCATGTAGAGGATGGGGGGGGGGGGGGCAGGTGTGGTTGGTGGACCGGTGAGGAGTTGTACAGCTGCCAAACCCACTGGGCTGCAAAGTGGCCTTGAAGTGGCCACGTGATGATCTGGCCGAATTTCTCCTCGTAAGACGCCTCCGCCACGCGACAAACACACTGAGTTGTCGCGTGTGGCGTGCCGAGTGCCGAGTGTCTAATCTCTCATGCAGCCGCATGGGATATTTGCACGTCTTCCGTCTTTCATTTGAGCTTCCATCTACGTTGTGGGCAACACATTTACTCATTGGGGATGGGGGGGGGGCTGGAGCAGTTTGTCTACGCACTTTGCTGCGAATCTGGAAACCAGACTTTGATTGCTCGCCACAGCTGTAACATAAGTGGCAAGCGGAATCCGAACGATCCATCACTAACTCTCACTGAGCGGCGCGGTGAGGTATAGTCAAACAATCCCCCCCCGTGACTGACACGCTGTGGGGAGGCTTCCATACAGCAGTGAACATCTGTGGAAAAAGAGCTTTATAGCTCATCGGATTCCTCCAGTATAAATAAATATTCTGATTCAGTAAATTGACGGTGGGCTGTACAGTTTGTAAATTCGCAAAGTTGCGTGTTAATATCCTGAGTGAGCTGCTCATGGAAAATACGGACGCGTAAAATTCCACATTTCCCCAAGTGCACACAATCCCTCACCAGATGCCGAGACACATCAGAGTCGTCTGCAGGACCTCATCGCTGGCTCAGCACAGATGGATGAGATGAAGCGAGTGATGTCCTGCAGCGAATGCACAGCTGACACTACAATGTCTGGAATGTGGGGGAGGGGGCAGGAGGGGTAATCGCAGTGGGGGCTTCGTGACTGATGTCCAAACAAAGGGGTTCAGTGTCATTCCTGCACCCCTTCGCAGCTGAACGCAGCTAAGCAAGAATTCAGGGACATAGGCACGTAATGTTTTTAGAGTGCGCTAAATTAAAACGTACGAACACAAGAATAATTAGAAACGAGAGGGGGCCCATTCGATCCATCTAGCTCGTTCGTTTGTCAATAACAGATCGATTCTGGAATCTCATCGAGGGGTTTCTTGAAGAATCCCGGTTTATCAGCCTCCACCCCGTGTTTGGGAAGCTTGTTCCACACCCACCCACCCACCACACAATCGCCTCCCGGCCATGGTTCCTGAACTTTCTTACCATTGTCTATCCTCGTGAAATTTCGCGAGAACCATGATGTACACCATTCAAAACCACTCGTGCAGAACACACCCACAGTCAAATAATTGTGGTTGTCGATTGACAAACCCAGCCCCCGTGTAACGCTTCCTCTTATATCTGTACACTCTTATATCCCTACACTCTTAACCGTTACCACACAAGAGAATCTATCCTCTTGATTGTAACTCATCGCGCTCGCAGGTTCCTGCGTGGGAGGTGCTGAGCAGCCACCAATCGGGTGACTTGGGTCCCCCTGGAGGAGCGAGCTTAGGGTAAACCGAATTCTCGTACAGGGAAACTTGAGTTTTCAGGTCCACACGGCGTACGGCCGTCTCAATGCGGGAAACAAAATAAATTCAAAACTAGTTCGTGTTTCTCCCTTGCGATGGGACTTTGTAGGATGAACGTTGAGATTTATAAGGTGCACGGAGGTGACCAATCAGGTCTGAATTTGTCTGTAATAAGGTAAGGGCACTGATAAGGGGATTGACAGGTACGGTGCTGTCCCCTGCCAGGGGAGTGTGTGTGTGCAGACTCCACACCGCTGACACAGTTGCCGCCGAAGCTGCAGCGATGTGGTAACAATGAGAGAGGACTGCGACGGAATCACCGATCTTGCTGATATTGCCCAATCAAAGGAAGGGGGCGCGTCACACCATTTGCTCGATCCATGGATCTATTGGCGATTAATCGACCCAGCGATAAACCCACAAATTATGATTAACCCGCAAATTATGATTAACCCACAAATTATGATTAAACCGGTACTGTATTGTTGATTTTTGTTTACTATAGATCGACTGTGATCAGAATAGGTACAATTACTCTCGATTAACGATCCTCAATACCATATATGACAAAGACACGCCCCTACCGCCAAAGTCACGCCCACTTTTTCCATATATGGGTAAATCTCTAATCGGTGATTTTGTCGGGTGAACGCTTTTATCGTATTGCAGCGCACGTTGCTTGACGTCGCCATGCGACGGCCGCTAGCACAAATGCGACAGCCGATGACGTCTCATGACACTCCACGAGATCCCGAGATTCCTGCATCGTTGTCGTGTCTACGGACCGATCTGGAGAATGGCCACGATGGTTCAGCGGCCGTCGATTTGGGAAAGGCATTTGTGTGTGCGCAGAATGTCACAGCTCGCTCGCTCGCTCGGCTCTCGGTTTACGTTGCTGTGAGTTCTTCCCTCGAGCAGTGCGATTACCGGTCGCACCGCCGGTGTCCCCGCTTGTGCTTTCCGCTTGCCACGCGCAGCGCACTTTACACGCGGCTTATGGAGAACTGAACTTGGTGATGGAAAGCAGCGTGCGCCAGTTGAACGAAGAACGTTTTCAATTTCTCCACGCGGCCTGCGAGTGACATGTGGATCGGACGTCGTGGACGCGGGCAAAGAGCATGCGACAGAAGCTGAAATCTTGATTTGAAGCTTTTCGTGACTGCAGGAATTCATACTCTTTGGGCCTTTCGGTAAAGTCACTAAGGTAGAAAAATAATAAATCACGACGTTTTGATCGCAACACAAGCCATCGTCATCAGGTGGGACAACCACAGCCTACTTCAGCAGTTTTTTCTTGCTGTGGTTGTCCCACCTGATGACGGTTGCTTGTGTTGCGATCGAAACGTCGTGATCTATTATTTTTCTACCTACGTGACTTTACCGAAAGAACCAAAGAGGATAGAAGCTGAAATGTTGCTTGAATATGCTTGAAGATGTGTGCACGCTTGGAGGAACACGTGGATCAGAGAACAAATGCATGTGAGAGACATCATACTGACTTTTAGTAAAAGGAGCTTATACAAGATGCATCGATTTAAAAACCAATTTTGATTGAAAACTAATTTCTTTAGAACTGCTCTTTGTGTTTAGTTTGGTGTCCTTTTCCTGCATCTCCGATTGGTCTAGACTGGTGGCGGAGTGGCAGGCAAGGGTTGGAATATGGCCGAGAGTTTCAGGAATGAGATGGAATGTGACCTCACATTATTGTGTGGGATGTCAACGACTTGAGAGGGTGGTTGACCTGCACTAAATAGATGATGACCAATGATGATTATGACTATCAGAGTGAAAGCAGTTGAAAATCCCAAAGGTATTTGACTTTCTTGTCCTCTGCCCGTTTTTCTTTGTGTGCATGCGTGCACTCATGATGCAGGCGGACCAGTGCACAGGGCTGCAGGGATTCCTGATTTTCCACAGCTTTGGGGGCGGCACAGGCTCGGGCTTCACGTCACTGCTCATGGAGCGCCTCTCCGTCGACTACGGCAAGAAGTCCAAGCTGGAGTTCTCCATCTACCCGGCGCCACAGGTGTCCACCGCCGTGGTGGAGCCCTACAACTCCATCCTCACCACCCACACCACCCTGGAGCACTCGGACTGCGCCTTCATGGTGGACAACGAGGCCATCTACGACATCTGCCGCCGCAACCTGGACATCGAGCGCCCCACGTACACCAACCTCAACCGCCTCATCGGCCAGATCGTGTCGTCCATCACGGCCTCGCTGCGCTTCGACGGTGCCCTCAACGTCGACCTTACTGAGTTCCAGACCAACCTGGTGCCCTACCCGCGCATCCACTTCCCGTTGGCCACGTACGCCCCGGTCATCTCGGCCGAGAAGGCCTATCACGAGCAGCTGTCCGTGTCCGAGATCACCAACGCCTGCTTCGAGCCGGCGAACCAGATGGTGAAGTGCGACCCGCGCCACGGCAAGTACATGGCGTGCTGCATGCTGTACCGTGGAGACGTCGTGCCCAAGGACGTCAACGCCGCCATCGCCGCCATCAAGACCAAGCGCACCATCCAGTTCGTCGACTGGTGCCCCACGGGCTTCAAGGTGGGCATCAACTACCAGCCGCCCACCGCGGTGCCCGGGGGAGACCTGGCCAAGGTGCAGCGCGCAGTCTGCATGCTGAGCAACACGACGGCCATCGCCGAGGCCTGGGCTCGCCTGGACCACAAGTTCGACCTCATGTATGCGAAGCGCGCCTTCGTGCACTGGTACGTGGGCGAGGGCATGGAGGAGGGCGAGTTCTCGGAGGCTCGTGAGGATCTGGCTGCACTGGAGAAGGATTACGAGGAGGTGGGCGTCGACTCGGTGGAGGGCGAGGGCGAGGAGGAAGGAGAGGAGTACTAGGGAGGTGGAGCTCGCATGACGAGCCGGAGGAGGCAAAGGGAAGAAATGCCACATGCCACATTGCTCCGACCGACAGTAAACCTGGCACGAGCGGCGTGCCCAGTGGAGCACGTGATCACGTCGCTGTTGTCAGCGCCGCGCCCCCGCGCGGTTTCCGTTGTGCACCGTCGCTCGACGTATGTCCCGAGTGCCAGGCTGACGTTCGTTAGGCGTGAGAAATTGTCACGTGGCCGGGCTCGACGATGTGTAACGAAGCAAGTGAAATAAAGAGAGCCAAACGTTCGTTTGTGTTGTTGCATGCGCGTCCTTTTTCTCGTGGGCATTTTTGGGAAACTGTGGCGATTATTCCCGAATTCGGATTCAGGTCGAGTCCAGGAGTATTTTAAGCACTAGCGGGAAGCACCCGGCGTTGCCCGGGTGAAAAAGGCACACACACACACACATCGACCCACACACACACACATCAACGTACACACAGACATCGACCCACACACACACATAGACATAGACTCACACATATGGACTTACAGACACACATGGACCCACGCACACACATGGACTTATACACAACTAGCTTTACTTCCCGGCTTCGCCCAGGACTTGGATTCAGCACGCCCGGCCGCCTTTGTCTCCCCAGTGGCGATGTTCACACACCACACCAGTTACTTGTTTGAGGCTGAGTCGACCTAGGGGAGGCCCAGGACCGGTTCAAATAATCATCACCGGTGGTGGCCGTGAGCGGGAATCGAACTCGGGTCGCCAGGTTCATAGCGCGACGCGCTAACCCAGGGGTCGGGAACCTATGGCTCGCGAGCCAGATGTGGCTCTTTTGATGATTGCATATGGCTCGCAGATAAAACAAAATATTCTTACTTGTTTTAATCCATCCATCGATTTTTCACTGCGCATGTCCTGTTCAGGGCTGCAGGAGCAATTGCCCATTATTTTAATTGGATGATACTGGCCTACGTTTGCCGTTGCTGGGTAAAACAGGTAAACGCCCCCTTTTGAATCAGTCTGAGACTGCGTCTGCTCGGTCATTAGCTCAAAGCTAACCCTTCGACGAAGAAGATGGCGAAAAGAAAAAAAAGACGACGAGTATCGTACATTTCAGGACGAATGGACCGAAGAATTCGCCTTTGTGGAGAGAGCGGGTTCTGCGGTGTGTCTAATTTGCAATGACAAAATTACATCGTTGAAACGGTCGAATGTAAAGCGGCACTTCGACACGCGCCACGCTACCTTTGCATCAAAATACCCTGCGGGAGACAGCAGAAAGAAAGCGTGCCAAGAGCTTCTGAGCAGGGTGCAAGCTAGCCAGCAGCAACTCCGCGTATGGACCCGGCAAGGTGACTATAATTCGGCTAGCTTTGCTGGTTCTTTAGCAATAGTGAGGAACGGAAAACCATTCACAGATGGCGAGTATGCTAAAACGTTCATGCTGGATGTAGCCAATGAACTTTTTGATGATCTTCCGAACAAAGACAAGATAATCAAACGGATACAAGACATGCCTCTGTCGGCAAGAACTGTTCATGATCGTACCATCGTGATGGCAAACAAAGTGGAGGAAACGCAAGTGAAGGACATGAATGCAGCGCCGTTCTTTTCTCTGGCTTTGGATGAGTCAACAGACGTGAGCCATTTGTCGCAGTTCAGCGTGATTGCAAGATATGCTGTTGGTGACACACTGCGTGAAGAAAGTCTTGCTGTTCTGCCATTAAAAGGGTCCACAAGAGGTGAGGATTTATTCAAGTCTTTCATGGAGTTTGCTCAAGAAAAAAGTCTACCTATGGATAAACTTCTCTCAGTGTGTACTGATGGTGCTCCGTGTATGGTGGGGAAAACAAAGGATTTGTGGCGCTTCTCCGTGAACATGAAAATAGACCCATCCTAAGTTTCCATTGCATTATACACCAGGAGGCACTTTGTACTCAGATGTGTGACAGGCAGTTTGGCGAAGTGATGTCGCTGGTCATTCGTGTGATCAACTTTATTGTTGCCCGAGCCTTAAATGATCGCCAGTTTAAAACACTGCTGGATGAAGTTGTAAATAACTATCCTGGTCTGCTTTTGCACAGCAATGTGCGTTGGTTGTCAAGTGGGAAGGTGCTTAGCCGTTTTGCGGCTTGCCTGAACGAAATCCGGACTTTCCTTGAAATGAAAGGCGTCGGGCATCCTGAGCTAGCCGACACCGAGTGGCTCCTCAAGTTTTACTATCTCGTAGATCTGACTAAACATCTGAACCAGCTCAACGTGAAAATGCAAGGCATTGGAAATACAGTGTTATCCCTTCAACAAGCTGTATTTGCTTTTGAAAACAAGCTGGAGCTTTTCATCACGGATCTTGAAACAGGTCGTTTACTACATTTTGAAAAACTGAGCCAATTTAAAGATGCATGCACAGCAAGTGAGCCCATTCAAAACCTTGATCTCCACCAGCTAGCTGGCTGCACATCCAGTCTCCTACAGTCCTTCAAAGCACGCTTTGGAGAATTTCGTGAGCACACTCGTCTTTTTAAGTTCATCACCCATCCAAACGAGTGTTCACTGAACACAGCCGACCTGAATTACATCCCTGGTGTCTCCGTCAGAGATTTTGAAGCAGAAGTGGCTGACCTGAAGGCCTCAGACATGTGGGTGAATAAGTTCAAGTCACTGAATGAAGATTTGGAAAGAATCACACGACAGAAAGCGGAGTTGGCGAGCAAGCACATGTGGACAGAAATGAAAAAACTCCAACCCGAAGACCAGCTGATTCTCAAAACTTGGAACGCGCTTCCTGTCACATACCACACACTGCAGCGTGTGAGTATTGCTGTATTGACCATGTTTGGATCTACGTATGCATGTGAGCAGTCATTCTCACATCTTAAAAACATCAAGTCCAACCTACGATCACGTTTAACGGATGAAAGCCTCAACGCTTGCATGAAGCTTAACCTCACCAAGTACCAACCCGACTACAAAGACATCAGCAAATCCATGCAGCACCAGAAGTCGCATTAATGGTGAGTGTTATAACAACATTATTTAAAAGAATAAATTCAGAGGCTTATTATACTGACATTTAGTTGAATTCACTTTTAAAATATATTATATGGCTCTCACTGAAATAAATTTCCAAATTTTTTGCTTTCATGGCTCTCTTAGTCAAAAAGGTTCCCGACCCCTGCGCTAACCTCTACACTACAATGGGTTACGCTTCCACATGCGCGGGTCACGTTACAGATTTGACGTCACAGCTCACTTGCCGTGCAAACAAAATATGCATTATTTAGCTCCCCCCCCAAAAAAAAGCAAAAGTGTATTTTTTTTTATTTTGGCATGGTGTATAGTCTGGAAAGTACCCATATGGCAAATTTCAAGTTAGTTGCATGTCGGGAAGTACACTAAACATTTTGAACAGACACACATATTCACAACTTTGCCTTATATATATGGAGACAACAACCGTCATTCGCCACTAAGTGGTGGTGACGTCACCACGACGCTTGTGCCAGGCTATGTGCACCTTGAGGCCACGTGAAGTGTCGAAAGCCCGCTGGCAGGAGGTCACGGGGCAGACCCAGGTGCCATGGGTCGACTGACTGAGATGACTGGCTGATGAACCACCTGTGCCCCATACACACACACATCGACTCACACACACATACATAGACTCATACACACATCGACCTACACACACATATGGACTTACACACACAGACATATCGATTAAGACACACATACGTATCGACTAACACAGACATCGACTCACACATATATAGACACACACACATATCGACGTACACACACACACACATCGACTGACACACACACATGTCGACTTACAAACGCACATGGACTCACGCAGACACATTTAGACGTGCACACACACATCGACTGACACACATGGACCCACACACACAGACACATCGACTAACACACACAAACACATCGACTTACAAACACACACATACATAGACTCACACGCACATGGAACTACGCACACACATATGGACTTACACACACATATGGACTAAGACACACATAGACTTACACGCACACATCGACTGACACACACACATCGACTTAAACACACACCGCACACACACACACATGGACGTACACAAACAAACACAGCGACTGTCTCACACACACATTGACGCACACACACACACACGGACTCACACAGACACAACGCACACACATATATGGACTCACACGGACACATGGACGTACGCAAGCAAACTCTAACTTTTATAAAGACTAAATACGTTTGTAAATAATAGTTTTCTATGTACATGACTTTAGCAAAAGAAGCAAGGGAGACGGGAACTGCACCTCATTTGGTGCAAACATTTGCCGCGAGCAAGAGCGACAAATAAATGAAAGCCAACGAATACAAAAGGAACCTCACGTGCCTGTAACTATGAGCAGATGCGCACCAACCAAACGTCATTGACATAATCTCACTGCTCAACCAATGGCTTAGCCAGGATATTCAGGAAGGGGGGGGGGCAACCCCTCCAGCAATGAAAAATAAGTAATATTTAATACAACTTTTTTTTTAAATCACGCTTTTATGAAATGTACTAGTAATGGAAAAACTCCACGACTTCAGGGAGTGGCCCCGAAGCTTGCCACAACGTGGCCAATTACAGCCAACGTCAGTTGGCCCAAGCCGAAACATAACATATACAAAATAATGTTTAAATATATCTATATTTTATGATAGCATATAGTATTGTCATCAGTATGACATAAGTATACCAAGTTTGCAGTCGATACCACATTGGGAAGTGGGTTAAAATTGAGTTACAAGATTTGAGGATACAACGACAGAGAGTGAGTTAAATTAAAGCGTGTAAAATAATGATAGAGGAGTTGTTAGTAAGTAAGGAGTTGTTAGTAAGTAAGGAGTTGTTAGTAAGTAAGGAGTTGTTAGTAAGTAAGGCGTTGTTAGTAAGTAAGGAGTTGTTAGTAAGTAAGGAGTTGTTAGTAAGTAAGGAGTTGTTAGTAAGTAAGGACTTGTCCCTTGCTTTTTATTCAACGCGTGTACAGCGATGGCGCAGCCATCGATCGAGGGTCGAATTCGAACCGCGTTGTGTGATCGGGATTGCGCTCGCTGAAGGTGAATGCCTTCAGGGAAGTCGTGGACTGTATACACAACTGCGCACAATTCTGTGAGTCACTTATAACTGCTTTGCCGTTACTTATTGCCAATTATGGACTCAGACTATTGTCCTATCATCTCATAGAGTCCCTGGCACGTAATAAAGGGTCGTCCATAAATGACGTCACGCACCTAGGGGGGGGGGGTCAGACATTTGTGACGATGTGTGACGATGGGGGGGGGGGGTTGAGAAAATGCGCAACTTTAAATAAACATAGACAACACGTTCTACTTCATTAAATAGACTTTTTAATAAATGTTTTCTCCTACATCAGAGTGCAGCGCCACATTAAATACGCACTATAATGACAATAGTTTAAAGCGATTTTAAGCATTTTTCTTTGGGGGGGGGGGGGTAGAGCATTGTGACGTCATATTTGAGGGGGGGGTCTGACGTTTTGTGACGCCGTGTGACGACGGGGGGGGGGGGGGGGGGTAAAGAATCGTCCAAAATCACGTGAAGAAGATTTAGTTAATGATCGCATGACTGGGGTTCACGAGAGAGAGTTCTCTGCTGTGACGTCACAGCTTTCTCTGTGACGTCAGAGCACGCTGTGATGTCGTAGTGAATGGTGCACGCTGTGGCCTCGTAGGCAAAGCGCACTTGAGAGCAAAGCTGCGATGTCACAGATCACTGACGCAAACTGTGACGTTACTGTGCGCCGCGCGCACTTCCTGTCACGATGTCATTCGCGTGCGGAACCAGCAGAGGGCGCTCGCTGCCAGCTCACGGGAGCGACGGCTCGCAGATAGGGGCCGTACATAAATGACGTCACGCGATTTTGGACGATTTTTGACCCCGCCCCCCGCCTCCGTCGTCACACGGCGTCACAAAAAGTCAGACCCCCCCCCCTCAAATATGACGTCACAAAGCTCTGCCCCCCCCCCCCCCACAAAATATAAACCATGCCTGAAATCGCTTTAAACTATTGTCACTGATGTTGGAGGAGAAAACATTTATTAAAAAGTCTATTTAATTAAGTAGAACGTGTTGTCTATATTTATTTAAGTTGCGCATTTTGATGTGACGTCACATTTCTCAACCCCCCCCCACTCTCTCGTCACACATCGTCACAAACGTCTGACCCCCCCCCCCTCCCCCCTAAGTGCGTGACGTCATTTATGGACGGCCCCATACCGACTTGGTCTTAACAATAAATACATATCATTTGACCTCCTTTGCCAGTACCAAAATGTAATAATAGGGCTTTCTCCCTTTTTTCTGGCAACAAAACTAAAACCTTTTGACAAGGATTCATGTCTGCATTAACCACAATACCTGCAGTCAAAATGCAAACAAAAAACATAGTATGATAATATATGCATTGTCCTTGAAACTGATTGGTCCACACCAAGGGACGGCTTTCTTTTGAGCCTCAACCCAATTGGTGCTCGACCAGATGACGCCAGAAGGCGTACAGCTCAAAGACAATGCCACTATCAAAGTAATGAGGGCTCGGGGTGAGCATCTACATCATTAGACCTCCTTTGCCAGTACCAAAATGTAATAATTGGGTTTTTCCCCTTTTTTCTGGCAACAAAACTGAAACCTTTTCACAAGGGTTCATGTCTGCATTAACCACAATACCTGTAGTCAAAATGCGTCCTCTGGTCGAGCACCAATTGGGTCGAGGCTCAAAAGAAAGCCGTCCCTTGGTGTGGACCAATCAGTTTCAAGGACAATGCATATATATTGTCATAGTATGTTTTTTGTTTGCATTTTGACTGCAGGTATTGTGGTTAATGCAGTAAACATGAATCCTTGTAAAAAAAGGTTTCAGTTTTGTTGCCAGAAAAAAAGGGAGAAAACCCTAACAAATAAATAAATAAATGCCTACGTTCCACATTTTTTTCCGGCAGCACCTTCAAAGCCGCGTTGGCTCAATCGCGCGCAAAGTGTGGACTGCTGTTCATCGTTCAGCGTCTCGTCAGTCAAAGTCGGGGCTTGCTTGAACCCGGTGCTGGTGATTATTGCCCGACGTTCGCAGGCGAGGACCCTTCACCCGAAGGGGCTTTTCATTCACAGCTGCACGACAGTAGCAGCAGCAGCATCAGCAGGACGACGAACTGCAACGCAACCGAAGCGCAGCTCGCCCTGGCAGCTAGCCCCCAATGTTGGCGATGGGGGCATCGGCCACGTTTTGGTAAAAAAATAAAAAACCGTTAAACGAGACGGCGCCACGATGTCCGACGTTTCGCTTCACGTGCCGGGAGCTTTTATTCAGCAAAGTGAAAACACGTCGGAGAGCTGTGAACCACGACCGCGGGAAGAAAAAAAAACCGATGCAGTTGTGAGAATGTGAATCAGGTGCGGTGTTCCATTTCTGCGGAATGCCTTGTGGTTTATTTGTGTACTTCGTGCCATCTCAGCGGAGACTGTGCACAGGCGACAGTTGTATTTGTGAGGGATGGCGATGACTTTGGACGGCTCTCGTTCAGCGGTGGATCGATCAGAAAACCCGCACGAAAGTTTCGCGTTTGCTAAATACATATTCATGACGAAGCCCACTTTAGTCGCTCTGCTGCCCGGGTGACGCTAGGAAGTAGGTGCAAGTGCATTCGGTTGGCACCAAATGCGTCACTTGTGGCACAGCCCCGCAGTGTGCTGTGTCGGTAAACCCTGCCCTTTATGCGGTGTCAGCGATCGTCTCTTCTGCACGATTGGTTCACCCCCAAACACCAGAAACTCCGAGGGCAAAAGACAAAGACCCCCCGTGTAGCCTTAACAGACTATAGGGGCAAGTGCTGTTAGCGAGCACCTATGAAGGCCGGAACGGTACACGAGGGGGTGGGTGACCAGCACCACGCCCGACCGCCTTTGTCTCCCCAGTGGCGATGTTTACACACCGCACCAGGTACTCATTTGAGGCTGAGTCGATCTAGGGGAGTGCCCAGGACCGGTTCAGATAATCGTCACTGGGTGTTGGCCGTGCGCGGGAATTGAACCCGGGTCGCTGGGTTCATAGCGCAGCGCGCTACTGCTACACTACCGCTCCCCCAACACGAGAAACTCCGAGGGCAAACACACACACAACATAAATTGGGTGAAGGTGGGGGAGTCGTGCCACCTGGAGTGACGGAGTGTTGCAAGTGAGATGGAAGCAACAGTGCCGGATTATCCTCGTAGCAAAAGTAGCTACGTATGTAGTAGCTACGGGCCCCGCACTTTCAAGGGCCCCGCGCTAAATGCTTTCAAGCTATCGATTCCGGTTCAGTGATTCTGCACTTGCTCAATTACTACAGCACTATACTGCCTTCAACTTTTATGAACGACTGGGTGTTTAAGGTTAGCGATGTGTCGTATTATCTGGCTGTATAGCAAATGAAAAAAAATACAATTACTTTACTATGCAAGTAAAAAAGAATTGTGTTTTGATATTTATGTATATACTAGCTGTACTACCCGGCTTCGCTCGGGACTTGGATTCACCACGCCCGGCCGTCTTTGTCTCCCCAGTGGCGATGTTCACACCACAACAGTTACTCGTTTGAGGCTGAGTCGACCTAGGGGAGGCCCAGGACCGGTTCAAATAATCGTCACCGGTGGTGGCCGTGAGCGGAAATCGAACTCGGGTCGCCGGGTTCGTAGCGCGGCGCGAATCGCTACGCAGACCCCCCCACACACAGACAGGATAAAGACAAAGATCCCCCGTGTAGCCTGTAGGGGGCAAGTGCTGTTAGCGAGCACCTATGAAGGCCGGCACGGCACACGAGGGGGTGGGTGGCCAGCAGCACGCCCGGCCGCCTTTATCTCCCCAGTGGCGATGTTTACACACCACAGCAGTTACTCGTTTGAGGCTGAGTTGACCTAGGGGAGGCCCAGGACCTGATGATGATTGCTTGTGTTGCAATCGAAACGTCGTATGCTATTATTTAATTTCTTTTTTCTTTCTACGCGACTTTACCAAAATAACCTAAGAGTATAGTCAGTGTGTGGTGGACGTATTCTTAAACACGGATGGAGGAATCAATGAGTGACGTTCATGGGAACAGTTACCACAGTAGAAGCGATACAAACGTGATCAGGTGGCAGCTGATCGTCGGACTGTTCTATATGACATCGGGATTACAACTTTGGCCAAATTTGTCTTTGGGTGACTTGTATTAAGAATACTTTGAGGCAGAACTGAGAGCTTTGGTTCACTCGGTGGCCGAAAGTCACTTTACAATCACATTTGGTGGAAAACAGCCCAAATCCTTTTTTTATTTCGGATTTTCCATCGATTTCTGCCAACACCATCCCAGAAAATCTCCAACTGTGCCCTGCACAAAGCAGGAAAAATGTGCGTGACCTGAAAATAACAAGGAGAAAAAATGGTGGTAGTAGTCCTCAAATGATGGTGGCAATGATGACGATGATGTTGGAAACAACGTTTTCAGCTCCCAATGGTGAAACGGACCAAAGAGAGACGCGAACGATGTTGAGGACTCAGTTCAATCGATGATGCAAGTCTGTATGGGTTGTTGCAGCAGCCTACCTTCCTGCACAAGGTCAGCTAAGGGGAAAATATCTGCCCGTAGTGTTTGCTCATGCGGGGGTATGTTGGCACATTGGGGTATATGGCTCACAGCACACGGTATTTAACAATTGTCCTAACAAGAGAGGGCATTTTTGTGTTGTGAATTGTGCAAAATCACCGACTGTGCGAATTCCGTGATTTTCGAACGCACGTGGGCAGGTGAACGTGTTCCGACATGAACGCGTCGCGCACGAGGGCAGTCCACGGCATGCCCGCGGTGGTGCTGTTGGCTCGAGACGCGCGTGCGAGCGCGCGTCGCGAGTGCACACATTCCCCTCGCTGCAGCCACCGATACGAGCTGCGACTCAATTATCTCCGTTGCAGCGGAGCGTTCCAGGGGTTTCGCGAGGCTCGAAACCCCTGGATCACTTTCACAGCTTGTCACGAGAGGCGATGATGACCGGCGGTCGGGAACAATGGCAAGGGTTGAGCGCCAACGGAGTGCACGCATCGGCTTGGAGGGCGTTCGCAGAGGGAGACGGAGCGATGGAATTGGCTTGTGTGCGGCTGCTAAGCTGGATGTTACATTGCAGCATCGGGGGGGGGGATGTGACGGCTTTGAGAGGCCCTCATTCAGCAGTGGATTGATCATGGCTGACGAAGATTTCCTGTACGGTGGAAACGGATAAACTTTAATCGTCTCCCTGGCCGCTTAACACCGTGGCCACATTGAGGGCTTTTATTTGGTCACATTTATTGTTGCTATTTCGCACGTTGTAGACTTCAAATATTTTTTTTAAATGAAGGCCCCACTGAGATCAGAGGGACACGTGCCAGTAGGACACACGTCTGAGTCTCTTGGTTAATGACCTGTGCTACAAAGAGCACCGTTTGTGTACCTTTGCTGCGTTAAATTCTGGTGCCAGGGCTTTGTACACGTTACAGGCATGTTCTCTCTCTATCTAAATTCTAGCTTAAGGAAAGGTGCATCTTGTTGATCATTTGAAAATGGGCTATGAGCATGATGTTGACCAGAGAGTTGCATTTTAACGAAAGGTAGGACAATATGCACGTATAAGGCCCCAGACATCTACGTATAAGATAGATCGGCAATAAGAACAGTACCGAGCATTTTTGGTATTGGTTCAAGCAAGCTCGACTGTTGAAACTAGTCTATAGTTTGCTTGTGTTGAACCGTACTCTCAGGAGGTCGTGTAGCTGATGGGATGTGTACCAAATATGTTCTACGTGGAGGGACAGATACGTGATGGAGGCGAATTGCCTGCTCAATAATTTGAATCCATCATTGGGTGATTAACCAGGCCATTGTCTTGGATCCACCTCTAACAATCGCAGCAGAACTCTCCCAGCCACTCTGTGCGCTTCCTTCAGATTCCTGGCAAAACCAGCACCAGCAACAACCATCACGATTGCATGGATCGGTATGGGTTGAACTCACGGATATCATAAGCGCTGCTTAGGACCTTGACAGAGACATCGGCCTCCTGAGTCACTCAGATAATGTGTAACGTTAGCCACGTCTATCTGACCTTTATCTGTTTGGTCTGGTCGTGATGCCACACATAATTTTCACTCATAATCGCAAGATTCTGCGTTTGGATATCGAGTCAGGCCACCATCTCTCAGCAGTTGAAAAAGTGAGTGCCGCTTTTTGGCAGACTTAATTTAATATGACAAAGTTTATAAAAATAACACTGTCGTAATAATGCAATATATAACGTGCACAATATTTCACGAACTTAAGTGTACATGACTGTGAGTTTGCAGACCACCTCCCAGTGCTTATTAGAGCATGGAGTCTTTTTCACTTAGACTGATGATCTTGATACTAATTATGGAAACATGCAAGGAAGCAACACACACATGAGTCACTGTGAGTGACTCTCACTGGATTATAAATATGGTTACAAATATATCACACATCATACAGTGCACTCGTATTTTGTACTTTGCAATATCTTTGGTGACATGGGGCGGATGGGGGGCAAAATCTAGTTCTTAAAATGAAATCGTAATCCATTTCTCCACTTCAGCTATTTATTTGGGTGTCAACTGAGTGTTTCCCACACGCACACAAGATCGTAAATGAATTGCAAGCGTTACATTCATCAGACAATGTGTCCTTGGGCGGGGATTGGGCAGGGGGGAACTTAAATTGCACTCGCAGTGAAAAGGAATCCCATCAGGACCGCTGATAAATTAAAATACCGGCCGGCAGTCAAAGGTTGAAGACCCCAAGACACACGATTGGTGACCCCGAGAGACAGGTGGCGGGAGCGTGGCTCTCAGTAAAGCGCGACGCTTCGTGAAACGTTGGGTCGTTATTTTTAGGTTTGTTATTAAATCGTGACCCACGCTCTCTCTCCCCCCCCCTCCCCCCATGTCAAGTTTCTGTGGCAAAGGCAACGGTCACAAACCTCCTCACGTACCTCGCACAAAGCACGCGATATGCCGAGGGCTCTGAGCAAACAGCGATAGCCCGCTGGCCTGCTGTTGGCATGCCCACAGCGATGGGAACTGCTCGTTGCGAGTACCATGTGGACACTCTGTGTTGCCATGAAACGTGAAAACGTTGCACGTGGTTTGGAGGCAATTATGCTGGAGTCCAGCAATATGACACACACACACACCGACTTTCGAATTTTATTTCCCCCCATACTCAAATAGGTGCACATTTTTCAAGTGAAACATCTATTGTTGAAAATGTTACACGTTGATCAACTCGTCACATTTAGCTCTTTGTTATTCCACTGCTGGATGAAGGTCTGGCTGCCTCTGCCGTGTTGATCTTTCGAGAGTTTTTTGGTTGACCTTTTGGTTGACCTTTTGGTTGACCTTTTCCGCACGAGGGTTACCGGGACCGTTTCAGGTATCACTCGCCACTGACGTTAGCTGTTGCCCGAAATCAAACTCGGGTCGCTGGGTTTATGTCGTGTGTATGTTGAACTTCTGTCGCACCGTACGTAACCAACAGTGCTAATTGGAGCAGTACACCGTTATCACAATAGCGTTGCAATTAAACAAAGCATACCTTTAAAAACTGTTTGGCTAAAGACCACGTCGCATATAATATTTGAAACACCCCCTGAATTTTTAGAATGCTGAAAATTACTTTTATCTGCGTAAGTGGAGTAACTTCTCTTGCAATTGAAACCCCTCTCAAGCATGGGGATGAGCGAAATAGTCCAACAAGCAAGAAAGTTACGTTCAACGAGTATTGTCGATTTATAAATCAGAGTCTTATTTAAAACCCTAACACAAGTGTCGCGATGGGACTGCAGCTATGGTGGCCACATCTGAGGTATGGGCATATCACGAGAAGCGGAAGATCTCACAGTGGCAGAGGAGGGGTGAACTTCGTGAAAACGCATTATCTGGAGCGATGGATTATTACGCAGCTGACCAAAGCCAGAATATTGAATGTGTCCCGGGAAGACTTACAGATTACCAATGAAAGCTTCCTCAAAAAGAGGACGATCCTGGAAAAACCATGACAGGTAGCAAATCTGAACTGCACCTGTGACAAAGCCTGAGGCTTGTTTATGGAAACAGTTTGTCCAAAACTCCGTATTTTGCTTGCAACCCGCATTGAGTAGAGCGGGCGGAATGCCGGCAAACACAAGGAGGGCTTTGAAATGAGGGCGACCGTGACCTCACCTGACTCGCGACTCTGACGAACCCAGTGTCTATGTGCAATAAAGAAGGGGCCGTTGCTCCAACCGTCTCCCATTCTCTATTGCACATTTAATAACCTATGGAGCAGACACCACTCTCTGTCTCCGCACCCAGGCCTCACTGCTGGAAGGCAGTCAGGAAGAACATGCAATTCATAATGTATAGAGTGTGCGATAAGGCTGGCACACACACAAAGACAAAGACCCCAAGTATAGCCTGAACAGATTGTTGGGGTAAGTACTGTTAGCGAGCACTGCTGAAGGCTGGAACGGCACACGAGGGGGCATCACGCCCGGCCGCCTTTGTCTCCCCAGTGGCGATGTTTGCACACCTCACCAGGTACTAACTTGAGGCTGAGTCGACCTTGGGGAAGCCGAAGAACGGTTCACATGATCGTCACCGATGGTGGCCGTGAGCGGGAATCGAACTCGGGTTCTCAGGTTCGTAGTGCAGCGCCCTAACCGGTTGCACTACCGCTCCCCACACAGACACACGCACCAGCACTAATGTGCACACGACCACACGCACCAGCACTAATGTGCACACGGCCACACGCACCAGCACTAATGTGCACACGGCAACACGCACCAGCACGAATGTGCACACGACCACACGCACCAGCACGAATGTGCACACGACCACACGCACCAGCAGTAATGTGCACACGGCCACACGCACCAGCACTAATGTGCACACGGCCACACGCACCAGCACGAATGTGCACACGACCACACGCACCAGCAGTAATGTCCACACGGCCACACGCACCAGCACGAATGTGCACACGGCCACACGCACCAGCACGAATGTGCACACGACCACACGCACGAACAAGAAAGAGCCAAAATAAACAAACATTGAATGTGTCAACAAAAGCCACCTTCAATGGACTGGTTGGACCTAGAGTCCATATGAGCCAGCACCACTCATGCAACATTACATCACACCGGCAGGCATTGCTGCTGTGTCAGCAGTCCGATCGAGCGCGCTATATATGGAAAAGCTCACTGCTGCTAGCCCAGCCGTGGCCGTCACCACATTGACACCAGAACTTCATTGCCTCTGCGGGATTAACTTCGGTTGTTGCTTGCTTGTTCACGTAAAAACTCCGAAACGCAATCACATAAAGCCGACCGGGTCTTTGTGCCTTATTTGTATCGATATCTTTCGATTTAAAGCTTTCGTGACTGCAATGATTCATCTTCTTTGGTTCTTTCGGTAAAGTCACGTAGAATGAGAATAAAATAATAAATTGATAAAATAAAATAACACAATAATATTCTCACGACGTTTCGGCCACAATACAAGCGGCCTTCATCAGGTGAAGGGACGAGACTGTCTGGTAGGACAGCCGCTTGTGTTGTGGCCGAAACGTCGTGAGAATATTATTGTGTTATTTTATTTTATCAATTTATTATTTTATTCTCATTCTACGTGACTTTACCGAAAGAACCAAAGAAGATGTATCGATATCAATCAAGAGACTGCTGCGACAGCTTAAATGGGTTCTCGAAATGCATGCAGGTTATTTTAAAACACATTACATGTAAAAATGTTAAGCCGTTTGAGATTTCTAGATCTTTGTTGCTATGTTGTCATAATTTAGATATTGCTTGGATACTTTAGACGATAGGCTGATTTGGCAGGCCAGTCACTCGGCAAGCAACTTTATAAAACACTTATAGGGTTCCGTAGGCAAATGTCACGATGCTCAACCGATCCGTACACATTTCCCATCCCACTCCTCGTGATATAGCAACCACCTCACTCCGATTCACTGCACATCTGGGTGAAAGTTCGCTCACTGCGCGAGAAAAGTCGTACATTAATTCCCTTTCATCAGAGCCCAGGGTAGAGCAGCAGATGATCACAAACCACATTTGGTTTAAAGCCTCGCTGAACTTTTTCCACTTGATAAGTTATCAATTTCCAGTGTTGGACCGCATGATCGCATCCCACCATCAGCAGATAACTATGGGGGTAAGGGTCGCTTAACACGCATTCCGTGAGTGCGGAGGCAGCTCTTGCCAACGCTGTGTTTGGGCCACACACTGGCAATGTTATTTATTAATCCATTTATTTATCTATCTCCTGTCTGTCTATGAAATCTAACAGATTTGGCGGTCGATAATTATTTTAACTGTCTCCCCACAGTTGTGGCAGAAGTGTCCCCTTCACTGTGCAATGGGACATCGAGGATCTTATGATATTGCTTACAAAGAGTCAGGCACCATCGTCATCATCATCAGCCATAGTCAGTCCACCGCTGGATGAAGGCCACCCCAAGCCACACTTCCACCTTTCGCGAACCTGTGACGTAGCAATACATGTTGGCACCTGCAAAAGAGCTCTTTATCAAAGTCCCAAAAATGGTAACAAAAGTCATTACCTTCCCGACAGAGCAGGTCACGTGTATTTTTGTTTGCAAAGGAGATCTTAGTGGGTTGAAGTTTAGTTAAATGATGGACAATTATTTGGCATTGCACATGTTGTCCTCATGCACTAAACTTGTTATTTTTATTGCAGGATAGAGATGAGCAAAACATATCACTATATCGGTAACATATATGTTTTGGGTCGGATATAAACAGGGTTTTCACATCAATTTCGATCCCTTCGATAAGCATCTGAACGTCGATGTTTGAGTTGTTATGTTGTCCTTTCGATGTATTTTTCATGCCGTCAAAAAAAGTGGAGATATACAAAATATCCCGCCGCCAGTCCAGCCACCTTAATGTTCGGCTCTTTGAACATGTAAAAAGGTCCCTCCACAAACGTCGTTGACACGCGCAAGTAGGTTATGTTCTGCAGATAGGTCTACAGTTCATATTCAGCAGAGTAGACCTACGTTTGCTGTTGGCTTAGTGTCCTGACTTTTTGGCCACCCTATATACACTTGGCAGGTGGGGTTGCGGATGTGCCGGTGGGGGCGGCGGTGGGTGACCACTTTAGGTCTGTTATGGAACCGGTCACGTTGCAATGCATGAGTTGATCAATCATTCAAGAGAGTTACCTTGTCGCATAATTCATTTTGCATTGCCCATATAAATAAATGCATAAATCATGAGCACGATCATTAACCCAGCAAATTTGCACCGTTGGGCCAACATTGGCATGTGATTGAAACCGTTGGACCATCGCTGGCTCAGCTTTGGCCCAACGTTCCAGGGATGTCGAGCCCCCCTATTCGCCAGGGGGCAATAGTGAGCCGGTGTCGTTACAACGGAGACCGCTCACAAACGCCGCTACCATGGACAGCGCCCAGACGCGGGCAGGCCCCATTCGTTGTCGAATCCTGCACCTCAGTACATCATCTAGTCGTCGTTATTTCTTTATTCACCAGGCGACGTTTCGTTGACGCTCACGACGATTAACCCAAACGTATTCCATATGTAGTGCTGCGTTAAACCAAAATGACCAATACCACCGGCTCCCTGCTCAAAACTGCATTGGCTGCAGGGGGTGGATGGCTGCTCCTCTGGGATGGCGTTGCTGAGCCACTGGTGATAAGTTCAGGTTCATATGACGGGGCCAGTATCTTCAATACGTGCTGCGGTTAATTTACAATTTGCTGTATTCCTGACATTGGCTGAAGTTTATAAGCATCCAGAATTGAAAAGCGATTGGTAAGTAGCATAAAGTGTGCATTCACCTTTAACAACGCGTGGGCTACAGTGAAACTATTTAAGGGAATTCATGCATACTTACATCTCGAGAACGCACCAATGTAGTGTTGTATTTGTTTAATCGCTCATTACGGCAGGGATATCCAGCCATAGGTCGTTGGACTCTTGTTTGTATTTATGTTGAATTTATTTAACACCATACGTGCTAATCTTAGGTGCGAGGGAAAGACGTAAAATTAAACACAAAAAGCAATTCTAAAGAAATTAGTTTTCAATTTAAATTTAAAAGTGCATAGCTCCAGTGGCTTCGTAATGTCGGAAGGAAGAGCGTTCTCGACGGCCGCAGAAGCGCGCAATGCAGCTTCGATGGTTAGCCAACAGCCACTGCGAGCCTGTCCAAAGTTTGCGTGATAGTGTACGCTCAATGACCAGATCGGCAAGCTATTCTTCATTACGGCAGGGAGTATCCAGCCGTGGGTCTTTGAGTAGTGAATACAATCTTAGGGGCACTGTTGAGGGAGCACACTCAGTGGTGAGGGGTCAAGGAATCCATATTATGCAAATGGGCCAGTATTTTAATTACAAAAACAGTGGTCGTGGTACAGACATGTTTCACGAGTGGAACAGGCAGAAAGCATCGATCAAAAAAATAATAACTGAATATTTCAAAATTGTGGCAGTAGGCGTTGGAAAGTGTATCAATGGAAAAGCACGTGCATCTGTCAATGCGATTTTGCGTAAAAGTCAGCCAAGGTGGCCCTACATCAATTCGAGCAGTGCTCTGAGGTTTGCATCGTAAGTAAATTCTACGTATTCCCGTACATCGGAAGGGGTCACGATAAATACACATGTTCGGGTTACACCGACCAGGATAGCCTAATTCACTCTGAACTCTGGTAACATCTCCTGGCCGCCTCACAACCCTGCAGGTTATCATTCGTGTGCGATGCGCCAACTCCTCCACTCCAACACGCCGCACTACAGATGCGCATCACCAACGAGGCTCCTCCACACCCTGACAGATTCGACTTTCGTGATTGAGGCGTTCGGGAGGAATATACATTTGAATTATCTTTTGATTTTACATTTTTTTTACCTGCGCTTCATTGTAGCTACCTAAAAAAAGCAAAAAAACTACAGAGCAGACAGCACCGTCTCTACCAGAAGACAACTCGCAAATCGTCCACTGGCTGATGCCCATCCAAGATCCGAGTGAAACCTGAAACGAGCAACCCAAACCTCTGAGTGAAAACGCACAAGGACAATCTTGAGGTTATGGTTTGGTCACAGTGTAGCCATCTGTGAAATTTAAAGAGCAGAACTGGCTTTCATTCCTGTTTGTTCTGCCAATGTGCTGTTGGCCTTGTGAAGACATCCAGAAGTATATGGATACCTAATTAAGGCTGGAAGTCACCTAAATGTTCGGTCCAGGAAGCCGATCGATTTTGTTTGAATCCTTAAGAATTCTCGATTCACAGCCCAAGTCCAGGATCGGGAAATAAACACAATGCTAATGTGTTTTCCAAGTTGAATTTTATTTTAATGTCATAAGAAATTGGTGCACTTCACCTCCAGATGACCATCGGAATTTGTTTGGACAATTCAACAATTCTGATAGCATTTGCAAAGATCAGGGTTAGATTTGACAGTGGTACCAGCAAATATTTTACAATCACTGGAATTGAGAAATTAGGGTATAATCAAACATTGAGATAGCATTTTCATCTCAGATTTGCTGATAATATAGTCATTATAGCAACCTATTACAACAATGAAACTTAACCCGAGGACATCATTACACTTTGAAGGTTGCAATGTTCCAGACGGCCGCAGAAGCGCGCGATGCAGCTTCGATGGTTACCGAACAGTCACTGCGAGGCTGTCCAAAGTTTGCGTGATAGATGTACAGTGAGGGAAAAAAGCATTTGATCCCCTGATGATTTTGTACGTTTGCCCACTGACAAAGAAATTATCAGTCTGTAATTTTAATGGTAGGTTTATTTGAACAGCGAGAGACAGAATAACAACAACAAAAATCCAGAAAAACGCATGTCAAAAATGTGAAAAATGGATTTGCATTTTAATGAGGGAAATAAGTATTTGACCCCCTCTCAATCAGAAAAATCTCTGGCTCCCAGGTGTCTTTTATACAGGTAACGAGCCGAGATTAGGAGCACACTCTTAAAGGGAGTCCTCCTAATCTAAACTTGTTACCTGTATAAAAGACACCTGTCCACAGAAGCAATCAATCAATCAGATTCCAAACTTTCCACCATGGCCAAGACCAAAGAGCTATCCAAGGATGTCAGGGACAAGATTGTAGACCTACACAAGGCTGGAATGGGCTACAAGACCATTGCCGAGCAGCTTGGTGAGAAGGTGACAACAGTTGGTGCGATTATTCGCAAATGGAAGAAACACAAAATAACTGTCAATCTCCCTCGGCCTGGGGCTCCATGCAAGATCTCACCTCGTGGAGTTGCAATGGTCATGAGAACGGTGAGGAATCAGCCCAGAACTACACTGGATGATCTTGTCAATGATCTCAAGGCAGCTGGGACCATAGTCACCAAGAAAACAATTGGTAACACACTACGCCGTGAAGAACTGAAATCCGGCAGCGCCCGCAAGATCCCCCTGCTCAAGAAAGCACATATACATGACCGTCTGAAGTTTGCCAATGAACATCTGAATGATTCAGAAGACAACTGGGTGAAAGTGTCGTGGTCAGATGAGACCAAAATGGAGCTCTTTGGCATCAACTCAACTCGCCGTGTTTGGAGGAGGAGGAATGCTGCCTATGACCCCAAGAACACCATCCCCACCGTCAAACATGGAGGTAGAAACATTATGCTCTGGGCGTATTTTTCTGCTAAGGGGACAGGACAAATTCACCGCATCAAAGGGACGATGGACGGGGCCATGTACCGTCAAATATTGAGTGAGAACCTCCTTCCCTCAGCCAGGGCATTGAAAATGGGTCGTAGATGGGTATTCCAGCATGACAATGACCCAAAACACACGGCCAAGGCAACAAAGGAGTGGCTCAAGAAGAAGCACATTAAGGTCCTGGAGTGGCCTAGCCAGTCTCCAGACCTTAATCCCATAGAAAATTTGTGGAGGGAGCTGAAGGTTCGAGTTGCCAAACGTCAGCCTCGAAACCTTAATGACTTGGAGAAGATCTGCAAAGAGGAGTGGGACAAAATCCCTCCTGAGATGTGTGCAAACCTGGTGGCCAACTACAAGAAACGTCTGACCTCTGTGATTGCCAACAAGGGTTTTTTCCACCAAGTACTTAGTCATGTTTTGCAGAGGGGTGAAATACTTATTTCCCTCATTAAAATGCAAATGAATTTATAACATTTTTGACATGCGTTTGTCTCTCACTGTTCAAACAAACCTACCATTAAAATTATAGACTGATCATTTCTTAGTCAGTGGGCAAACGTACAAAATCCGCAGGAGATCAAATACTTTTTTTCCCTCACTGTATGCTCAATGACCAGATCAGCAAGCTATTCTTCATTACGGCAGGGAGTATCCAGCCGTGGGTCTTTGAGTAGTGAATACAATCTTAGGGGCACTGTTGAGGGAGCACACTCAGTGGTGAGGGGTCAAGGAATCCATATTATGCAAATGGGCCAGTATTTTAATTACAAAAACAGTGGTCGTGGTACAGACATGTTTCACGAGTGGAACAGGCAGAAAGCATCGATCATAAAAAATAATAACTGAATATTTCAAAATTGTGGCAGTAGGCGTTGGAAAGTGTATCAATGGAAAAGCACGTGCATCTGTCTATGCGATTTTGCGTAAAAGTCAGCCAAGGTGGCCCTAAATCAATTCGAGCAGTGCTCTGAGGTTTGCATCGTAAGTAAATTCTACGTATTCCCGTACATCGGAAGGGGTCACGATAAATACACATGTTCGGGTTACACCGACCCGGATAGCCTAATTCACTCTGAACTCTGGTAACATCTCCTGGCCGCCTCACAGCCCTGCAGGTTATCATTCGTGTGCGATGCTCCAACTCCTCCACTTCAACACGCCGCACTACAGATGCGCATCACCAACGAGGCTCCTCCACACCCTGAAAGATTCGACTTTCGTGATTGAGGCGTTCGGGAGGAATATACATTTGAATTATCTTTTGATTTGACATTTTTTTTTACCTGCGCTTCATTGTAGCTACCTAAAAAAACTAAAAAACTACAGAGCAGACAGCACCGTCTCTACCAGAAGACAACTCGCAAATCGTCCACTGGCTGATGCCCATTCACGATCAGAGTGAAACCTGCAACGAGCAACCCAAACCTCTGAGTGAAAACGCACAAGGACAATCCTGAGGTTATGGTTTGGTCACAGTGTAGCCATCTGTGAAATTTAAAGAGCAGAACTGGCTTTCATTCCTGTTTGTTCTGCCAATGTGCTGTTGGCCTTGTGAAGACATCCAGAAGTATATGGATACCTAATTAAGGTTGTAAGTCATCTAAATGTTCGGTCCAGGAAGCCGATCGATTTTGTTTGAATCCTTAAGCATTCTCGATTCACAGCACAAGTCCAGGAGGGTAAATAAACACAATGCTAATGTGTTTTCCAAGTTGAATTTTATTCCAATATCATAAGAAAGTGGTGCACTTCACCTCCAGATGACCATCGGAATTTGTTTGGACAATTCAACAACTCTGATAGCATTTGCAAAGATCAGGGTTAGATTTGACAGTGGCACGAGTAAATATTTTACAATCACTGGACTTGAGAAATTAGGGTATAATCATACATTGAGATAGCATTTTCATCTCAGATTTGCTGATGATATAGTCATTATAGCAACCTATTACAACAATGAAACTTAACCCGAGGACATTATTACACTTTGAGCATTGAAGGTTGCAAAGTTGGGCTCAAGATAAATACGTACAAAAAGACAGTCACGTAAAATGAGTTTGCAAAAGCAAAATAAATCATTAGTGCAGTGTTACAATTACTCATTTGAGGCTCAGCCGACCTATTCGAGAACGCACCCAAGAGGACGCCCACCGTGGGAATGGGTAAATGGCAGAGCGAGCCTCACCCTCCATCCCCAGGACGGAGGGTGAGGAGCAGTGCGATCCCAGTATGGCAGGGAGAGCGATGGGCTCAGACGGACTGGACCTTGGCGTTGGACACTAGCTATTGTGACGTGGAATGCCACGTCACTTGGGGGTAAGGAGCCAGAGCTCCTGGAGGAGGTGCAAAGGCACCGACTAGATATAGTGGGTCTCACCTCCTCGCACAGCATTGGCACTGCAACCAAACTTCTCGATCGGGGGTGGTCTCTCTCCTATTCCTGAGAAACCCCTGGTGAGAGGCCCCGGGCGGGTGTGGGAATACAGGTCCCCGGCTGGCTGTTGGTCAGTTGGAGTTTGTCTCAGTGGATGAGAAGGTTGCCTCAATGAGACTTCGCGTCACAGAAAGGAAAACTCTGACTCTTGTCTGTGCTTCTGCGCCAAACAGCAATTCAGAGTATTCGGCCTTCTTGGAGACGGTGGGTGCAGTGCTTGAGAGAGTGCCGCCTACCGACTCCACAGTCTTACTGGGCGACTTCAATGCTCACATGGGAAACGATGAAATACCTGGAGAGGTGTGATTGAGATGAATGATCCCTCTGATTTGAACCCCAAGGGTGAGATGTTATTGGAAACCTTGCGCTTATCACGGAAAGTCAATAACACACACCGTGTTCGAACACAAGGGTGCTCATGAGTGTGCTTGGTACCAGAGCAACTTGGGCTGAAGGTCAATGATTTACTTTATAGTTGTATCATCGGACCTAAGGCCGGATATTCTGGACACTCGGGTAAAGAGAGGGGCAGATCTGTCAATTGTTCACCACCTGGTGGTAAGTTGGATTCAACGATTGAGGCACCGACCAGATAGACGTGAAAGGCCCACACGAAGAGTGCGGGCTTTCTGGGAACGTTTGGTGGAAGACCCAGTGCAGAAAGATTTCAACTTCCACCTCTGGGAAAACTTCTCCTGCACTCCCAGGGAGGTTGTGGACATTGAATCTGAGTGGACAATGTTCAGGACCTCGATTGTGGATGCAGCTGCGAGAAGCCGTGACCTGAAGGCAGTTGGTGCCTGTCATGGAGGCAATCCTAGGACCCGCTGGTGGACACCAGTGGTGAGGGAAGAAGAAGAAGGCTTTCCTACGAGCTATGCTCGGAAAAAGGTCTCCCGACTCGATTGAGAGGTGCCGGCTTGCCAAGAGGGCGGCAGCTGCAGCAGTCGCTGAAACGAAAGCCCCCGGGGGGCATGGGAGGAGTTTGGAGAGGTCGTGGAGAGGAACTACCGGGCAGCCTCAAAGATGTTCTGGCAAACCATCCGACGCCTTAGGAGGGGTCGACGGGACGTGGCCCAGGCTATTCTCAGTAAGCGTGCCGTAACATTGAACTCAACTAAAGAGATACTCGAGAAGTGGAAGGAACACTATGAGATGATAGGACAATAGTCTGAGTCCATAATTGGCAATAAGTAACGGCAAAGCAGTTATAAGTGACTCACAGAATTGTGCGCAGTTGCGTACACAGTACACGACTTCCCTGAAGGCATACCTTCAGCGAGCGCAATCACACAACGCGGTTCGAATGCGACTCTCGATCGATGGCTGCGCCATCACCGCACACGCGTCGAATAAAAAGCAAGGGACAAGTCCTTACTTACTAACAACTCCTTACTTACTAACAACTCCTCTATCATTTTTCATTGCTGGAGGGGTTGCCCCCCCTACCTGAAAATCCTGGCTTGGCCATTGATAGAGAGTATCCAGTACTGGGGCATGGAGATTCCATCGCTGCTTTTTGCAGATGACGTTGTCCTCTTTGCCTCGTCAGTCTGTGACCTACAGCGTGCACTTGAACGGTTTGATGCCGAGTGTGAAGCGGCTAGCATCAGGATCAGCACCTTCAAATCTTAGGTCATGGTTACTCCTGGGAGATGGTGGATTGTTCTCTCCAGGTGAGGGGGGAACAGCTGCCCTCAGGGTCTCTTTCGCGAGTGATGGGAAGTGGGAGCGGGAGATCGGCCGGCGGATCGGTGTGGCATCCGCAGTGTTGCGGGCGCTGTACCGATCCGTGGTAGTGAAGCGGGAGCTGAGTTCTTGAACAAAGCTCGCGGTTTACAAGTAGATCTACATTCCCACCCTCACTTATGGTCAAGAGCTTTGGGTAATGACCAAAAGGATGAGATCGTTGGTATGAGGGGTTGAAATGAGGTTTCTCCGCAGGGCTGCCGGGCTTACTCTCCGTGATCGGGTGAGGAGCTCGGTAATCTGGGAGAGCCTCAGAATCGAGTTGTTGCTCCTCCGGTTCGAGAGGAGCCAGTTGAAGTGGTTCGGGCACCTGGTAAGGATTTCCCCCTGTAGACTCCTCCTGGAACATTACCGGGAATGTCCCACCGGGAGAAGATGCCGGGGCCGGCCCAGGACATGCTGGTGGGGCTATGTCGTTCAGCAGGCCTGGGAACGCCTGGGAATTCTCCAGGAAGAGCTGGCGTCTGTCACCAGGGAAAGGAGGTGTGGACTGCCCTACTCAACATGCTGACGCCACGACCCTCACCAGGACATCCGGACTGGGAAACGAACGAACATTGTGTTGCAAATTAATTTAATACTGGTATGTAATGTCTGTTTTGAGAGATGCCCATTTATTTTGTTTGGAGATATTTATAAACCCAGCCTGTTCTATCTCCCCTAATATTCATTCAACACAATTCCTAAACTAAATCGTGAAAAAATTACATGTCAGTCCACTGCTGAATACATCAGAGTACCCCCCCCCCCCCCCCACGTTACGCTAAATTGTTTTGTCCGTTCCTCACCACGCTTACCATCAATCAGGGCGGATCTGGTGAAAGGGGGAAGGGCCAGCAACAGCCCTGACGTTAGCCGTGTCCAAGCATCGAACACCAAACCAGGTTCACCGGGTTCATAATGCACTGCGCGACCACGACGTCATTTGGCTAAGGGGAAATTTAACTGATTGTGTTTTTATGCAGCCATTCTCTCCTTCTGTCTGGTCTCTGGAATGGCCAACAGACTCGATACGTGAGGTCGCTTTGCTCAGTATTGCTGAACCGAATTGTGTATTCAACATGTGTTCCAGCACATCTTGTTTGCCTATTGCACTGATCCAACACAGCGTGAGCGTGTGCATGTTCTACAGAGTACCCACATGGTGGTTTTCATCATGTGACGTAAACGTCTCGGGAGTATGGTATGTTTAGGGACGCCAATGCGTAGTCTTGGACATACACCTTGTGAAAATCACGCAGGGATATACAGTAGTAGCAGCCTGAAATTCGCTTTCGATGTGTGTGGAATGGATCTCATTGGACGAGTAACGTATACGGCACTTAATTAAAGCAGGCGACGTGGTGATCAATTTGATGACTCGCAGTGATTCTTGGCCAAGGCGTGATGCAAGCTCTCAAAACTCGCCACGGGGCAAGACTAAATGGCATTAAGCACAAGAAGCGACTGGAATTGCCACTTGTCCGCCCTTTGCAATGACACGGATATCAACGCTTCTTCTGATCAAAATCATTATTAAGTCAGAATCAGATGCTTTATTTAGACTGGAGGAATCCAATGAGCTAATGCGCTCTCTTACACAGGTGTCCAGTAAAGTACTGGGCTGATGTACCTGACTGATTTATTACTCCTACTTTTTAAAATTCAAAATCTTCCGAATCTGATTATATCATGGTTAGCCGAATTCGCTGTATGTTTTATGTAATCAAGAATCATTGCCTCTTTGGGGAGATGCTTTTTTCGTCGCTTTTGCCAACGTACCGCAACAACATTACAATGAACAGATTGGTTTCAGGTGGCATTCCCAATTCACTCCAGGGCCCATTTCTTCCTTCTCTTCTTCCACCCCTAAATTCCACCTTTTTTGGTCCATTCCCAGCAGCCGAACTCCTGACCCCCACCCCCTCCTCAAGATCTCTGCAGTCTCTCTCTCTCTCTCCGCCTCTCCCTCTATTCCTGGCCACTTCATGCCCCCCCCCCCACCCTTGCCCTCGCCTGACTCTGCTCTCTCCCCCCCTCTCCCCCTTCCAGCCCCGGCCCTCCGCTGGCAATCCTGCAGGGCACGCGGGTGTCACCGCTTGGACACGCGGCGCCGCGTCACGCGCGGCGTGCGCTGCACGCGCCCAGCACGCACCACGCCCAGCGGCGGAGAAGGCGAGGAGGGTGAGGAGGCGGGGAGACACTGACGGAGGCCGGGCTATGGTTAGGGATGGGCCTACGGGTAGGGCAGGGGTCTTCTCAAGACTGCTTCGTGACGTGAGTTATGAAGAGCCAACGTCTCGTATTCAGCACGTGCATTGCGGCAGTTATAACTGAATCTGGAAAAAAATGTCTCTTCTTGTTATTTTGTTTGCCGACCCCTGGGCTAGGGCTCTGGATGGGGCTAGAGGGGTAGGCCTGTGGATAGGGCTAGGGTCATGATCTGATTTGCTTATGTGACCGGTGTAGTGTGGTTAGCGTTGCAAGTCTGGTTGGCTCGTGTTTGTTAGGGTGAGAGACAAGAGTTAGGTCAGATCGACTAGTGTGGTCAGTGTTCCGGTAATGGATAGGGTCAAACTTTTCCAGTGTTATTATGGTCAGGGATATGCCTATAAGGTCTGGTTAGTGCGGTTAGGGTCAGTGAGTATGGCTGCCGTCTGATTGGCTAGTACTGAAGATTGGCAATGTTCTCGGCCTTGGTCAAAAATCCGAAGCCAAAAATACCGACAAAATGCTACCTTTAGAGTCTCTTCTCGCTGGGAATGCATCCACAGTTTCAACACTGCTAACGCTCATTGATGTTTCCGCTGCAATTAATTGTAAATGGCACGTACGGCGAGCAGCGAGATCCAGGCTTTCCACTCGCTTAATATTGGCATCCGTAAAAAAAGCACTCGGCTCTGACCGGCGGTACCCAATATCCAGCACACCGTCGTTGAACGTGTCGCACACCAATCAGGCACTGCCGATTGTCTGAACTGCGTCCAAACTGTGAATCCCGGCTGGCTCGTTGCCTTTTACGAGCAAGCAATATCACCGCATCTGCTCTCCATTCCGCGATTGGGGCAACCCCTCGCCACTCGTCATCCTTTCCCACACGCGACGTCGGTGCTCCAAGGAACCTCTGCCGCCCTGTGCCACTTCTCTCGAATGCCCTTGTGCGCCAGTTATCACTCCAGCTTTCAGGACGCATCAACTACCAAGGTGCCTCGTGTGGCTCATCGCCCCACTCTGTCGCAAGATCTCCGCGAGGACGCAGCGTGGAGGCGTTTCACTGCTCTCTGGAAAACCACACCACCACCACCACCGCCGTTCACGGGCAGGCGGGACGCGGGCAGAGATCGGCATGCCTGCTTGTATGAATGCGCTTATTGGTCCTTACATAATCACCGCCTAAACTGCGCATGATGAAATATGAATTCCAATTGCACAATACAATAAGAGAACACATTGCATGTGCGGTGTCTGCAGATGGGTGTCATAAAAACCGCACGGAATTACATTTGTCGGTATTAATGCACACATTTGTAGCATTTGATAATGATAACAATAACATTGGTCTTTTTATTTGCCCTTAAATTTATTCTGAAGGAATGCCTGGCTCCCACCATGGGAATATGGAATTTTCATCAACAACTCAATGTTAAACAACAGATGATTTGGCTTGGCTTTTTACAGAGGCAGGATTGCCATTTTGCATTTTGAGCACCACGAGCCAAGAAACGATGCATCTGCACCACACATCATTTGGGCCACACTACAGCCAGCACTTGGAGCACCTTTGTTCATATACGTATGAATACACACATCAGAAAGTGTATTCACTGATTGGAAAGGTCATTTAGTGCTTTGGCCAATTGGTCCACTCGACGTAATCGGCACTTGTTTCACGGCTACGCTGTGCATGGAGGCATGGTGATTGGATCACACAGAGGTGATCTCGTGCTAACAGGTGGCCAGCATTTAATTAATAACACTGAAATAATAACCTAATTCAATCATACATTTAAATTGCATTTTATTATACCTCTATGGGGGTGGAACAGTGTGCTTACCACTGTGCCACCGCTGACCCGATTCTGTTATATTACAATATAATATAATTATTATAAAAGACTGTATTCAGTAATCATTATTACTGAATAATTATTACTGAAAACTTCTATCAGTGTTCTCCCATGTGGTGAAACTTTCTATAAATACATAGATACACACACGTATAATACATATTATTCGTATATTTTAAGAATATGGAGATATACGGAGATATAATGCAACAGCAACTTTATAACTGCTAATTCAATTATGACTGTGTAGCGTGTGTTTCCGTGAGAATGGTTATAACCTTTGCTCTATTTATGGGCGTCATTCATGATGTGACATTGCCGCTGGGCTGTTCTGCTGTGGTATTTGTGGCTTAATTCGGGAACCCGCGCATGATTCGTGACAGCGCGTCTCCATAATATATGCCTCATGTGAAACACTTGAATACTTGCAGGTTTACCACTTGGCCAGCATCCCTGGCTGGCTGGTCACCCAGTTGATCACTCAGCCAGCTACTGCATCATTTACCCATCCAGCTACCCAGTCATTCAGCTAGCCATTTAATCCAACCAGCCAGTTGTTTAATTACTCAACCAGATGTTTAGCCAACCAGCCACCCATCCACTGAGCCAGCCAGCAGGCCACTTAGCAAATTGCACAGCCAGTCAAATCACTCAGTCAGCCACTCAGTAAACTATACAGCCACCAGCCATGTAGCTCACAATAGGAGTATTATTACCGGTGACTGTGAACAAGACATGTTAGATGACATATCTTCAATTGCATATAGTTTGTATGAATGGGATTGCTGGATACTATTCCACCTATATATTTGCATGTTGAAATAGCAATTTTGTATCAGCATATTTAACGTTGTCATGAAAAATAGCTAAGTAATAGATAGGTAGTGAAACAAAATGGAACTTAGAGGAGGAATGCCTTATGTATTCTTTGAATACTCGAAAATAAGATTAAAACAATATTAACTTCAACAGAAATATTTCCACAATTATCTACATTCACACTTAATGCTTTGTGATCTCAGCCAGAGTCTGTTTAAGGGAGCACACAGAGATGACAGGTTGGAGATCCCAGGAGTAGATGACACCAGATGGTTCTTCAACATTGGAGCTGGTACGGAAAACTAAAAAATATAAATATATGAACCGTCGAAAAACAATTTAACACACGTTGCAAGTATTTTTATTGTATTGTAATGGTTCTCACATATCTGACAAATACTGATCCTTTATATTGCCAATATCTTGCCTTATCAATGAACAAAGCCCAATTACTAACTTTTCCCAATGAGACATGGATGAACTCGTATTACCTATTCTCCTGCATCCAGTAGTGGATTGAGAAAGCATACAAAGTATTATTACAGTATTCTTATGTGCGTGTGTGCCTCCACTTTTCGCCCCACAATGCCCTTTGGTACGGCGTCTTGAGACGCATTTTGCTTTGATAAGCCACGCGAATCCAAACTGCATTGCAGCTGGATTAATTACTATTATTATTATAATTTTAGCAGTATATCAATCACGCGGACAGACGGGCGTGCAGCGGTCGCAGGAGACGGACGGGGTGATGTGGGTTTGCGTGTATTACGATTTTTAGCTCCAGGTGAGCGGCAAAGGTGGGTGTGAGGAAACCAGCCACCTGTCACGCCGCACACAGAGCCGCGGGGGTGGCGTCTCGCGAACACGGGAGTCTAACCGGGCACGCCTCATGCTTCAGCGACATCTGATGCAATCGTGCAACAGGATTGAGCTATTGCACGATGCGACAAACCGCCCGTCTCGCTTCGGTAAATCACCCACCGCAACTGTCACGCTCGGCCCTTCCCAGCTGCCGAAGTGAACCTGGTGACACCGTCTCATTTCACGTGTTTTTTTTATGTATGTATATGTTAGTATTATCATCATCATCATCCTCATCACTATCATCACCGTTGTCGTCATCATCATAGTCACCCGGATTTCTGATTCACTTCCCCACCATCGTTTGCGTAGTAATAATTGGTCCTCTGTGCTGAAAAGCGTCGAGGACAGTCTCAAGACTCATTTGAATGAGGGTCCTGCCATGTGATGTTTGGACAATTTAATAGTGAGTATCATTTAATCGCGAGTATCATCAGTCGTCCAGAGTGCCACTTTGTGGCACAGCAGCAGTTTTTGTCTGGATAGACTGTCCACCGGCCATGGGAATGTGGGATTTACATTATTGGCTCAGGGCCTCCTATGGTGATGATTGCCAACCTTGTTGTGTTTCAGCAAGAAGGCCTCTCGAGCTTTGACTTCATCACGTGGCAAAGACACCAGAGTGCCCAGGGAAACCCCACACACATGAGGAGATAGCACTCAGAAGTCCGCAGAGACGCGTCATACATCTACTTGCTGTACTGGCATGTACTGGGCAACTCATTGGTGTCTCAAGATAGATGATGACCTCTTCATGATCCACCAAGCTCTCCTCCAAAGTACCGGATCGCGGCTGTGCGTCACCATTGCTGCCTGCGACAGTGACCTTGCTTCTCTATTAGTCTGTTACATGACCCCCCCCCCCCGAGTCCACGGCCTGCACACTACAAAGACGAAGATCCCTCTATAGCCTGAACAGACGTTTTGGGGCAAGTGCTGTGAGCGAGCACCTGTGAAAGCCGGCACATGTGGAAGCCCTATCCCTAACTCTGAATATCCTTGCAAATGAGTTTGTCCATCTCCAAGGGATCATCCAAGTAAGATATGTAAATAAATAACTATATTTAGTAAACGTATCATATCACTTGTTTTATCCAACAGCCACCCTTGGTATGACTCTTGTTCAAGAAAATGCCTCTGCAAAATGATGGCTGCGTGTCTAAAACCATCCCATTGTGATGGTCAACATACGCACGAAACAACCAAAACAGTTACAGAAGAAGGTCCATGTGGAGCCATGAGAGCAGGATGGGTGATGAATGGGTGATGGATGGGTGATGCACATGCACCGACAATGGGAATTTCTGGCTAAGTTTAGGCACTTTTTATCAAGAAGCCCCACCAAAGGCTCAACAAAACATGACCACAACTTGGAAGTGAATGTGGCTTCCAGATCAAAATTCTGAATGCGGGAGAGAGTGTGGCGTGAACTTTAAATGGGAGTTTTGTTTTGTCGAGATTCCATATGAATAGATTTGTGGTGGCTCAAATTTGTTTTTATAAACGACACTACAGTTATATGACCTCAATATGACTATATTCACTAAATTACTTTACGTTGTATGTACTATGTTAAAATGAGCGTGACTCAAATGTGTGGCATTTTATAAATGTTGAACTGTTTTGCTTGCTCTCAAACGAAACGTGCCTGTTCGAGTTTTGAGTTATGGTGCATTTTTAAACCATACTTTACCAGCATTCGCCCTCTAGTGGATAATGACACATACGCCTATTATAAAGGCCTGGCGTTCCGTTTATCCGTTTGTCCATCAACTAAATTGAGAGCCTTTCTTAAGGCCTGAAACAAAAAGTTATAGAAAGTGGACTCCCCCAGGTGTGCGGGTAAAAAGTTGATTCAACAGGTTGCCAAAAAATCGTCGACCCCCCCAAATGTGTTTTCACCCTCCCAACCCCCCTAAAATACATTTAATTTTTAGGCAGGTATGCCTACATCTGCCCCCCCCCCCCTTCACCACTGTGCAGACATGTCTCAGTCTGACTTGTCGGTTACTTTTGGTCAGGGCTGGTGGTAAGCAGGTGTTGCTCTTTTTAAATAGTACTGTGCATAAGTACCAGCGAGTAAAATACCTTCACAGAACATTTTAATTTGCATCAGACGCTTCAAACTTTCAGGAAATCAAGAAGACCCATTTGGTGCTTGGGAGACTGACTAATATCACAACAGGTACAATCAACCTAATCATTGTTTCATCCATTGTCCAGAATTACATATTTTTCCATTTATTGAGCATTTATTTACAGTTTTGATAGTTGCGGTCATGGATGGAGGGTGAAATAAAACATATCTAATGAACTTTGAGGTGTCTACACACATGGGGGGGGGGGGGGGGGCGGAAAGAAGAGGACATCAGTGGTGGCGATGGGGGAGGCGCGAATCGCAGAGAAGCCCTCCACAGGAGTTAGAATAAGGCGGCCAGATGCAGCCGTTATTTCAGCTTTATAAACACGACACTCTCGTCCATACCACTGTGGCCTTAAAAGGGACACGATACAATAGGCAATGTTTTGGGCAATGGTCCTTCTTCATAAAACATGGCCCTTCGTCATAGCACATAGCACACATCACCTATGTGTATTCTGCTCTGTGAAATCCTTAGCGTTTTGCTGTTTAGCTACAAATATAATACAGATGTATCAGCCGAAGTATGGCTTCCATGAATAAGCTTGGTGTCGTACATTATCGGAACTTAAATTCCTGGTTACCCAAGAAATCTAAAAAATGAGATTCCTATGCAAATGAAAGTGTACATTGCAAGTTTCAAGTAAATTTGTATTAACCAGGTGAGCACTAAATACACCAGGATGAGTCTCGTTTGCAGGCATAACCTGGGTGCAAGACATAACAAGCAAAGGATGTGCTATACTTTTTGTTTTTTTATCGGTAAAGTCACGTAGGTAAAATAAAATAGAACAATTAAATCACGACGTTTCGGAGGCAACACAAGCTTCCGTCTTCAGGTGGAACAGTCACAGCAGAATTTCTGTGTCAAGTGCTAAGAAATTCTGCTGTGACTGTTCCACCTGAAGACGGAAGCTTGTGTTGCCTCCGAAACGTCGTGATTTAATTGTTCTATTTTATTTTAGCTACGTGACTTTACCGATAAAAAACAAAAAGTATTAATCCTTGCAGTCACGAAAGCTTCAAATCTAGAAAGGATGTGCTGCTCACAAACAGCAGGAAGCGACGACTCCCATCATGCCTTGCGTGTGCATGTCATTTGACCACCGTATTGCATGTACTATGCTCTCAGCCTTGTCTAGATCACCAACTCAAAAGAGAGCTGAACATATGGCCATATTATTGCTTAAATCGCCACCCTAAAATAGGTTAAAGGTTGGCCGTCGTTTCAGGATTTGCCCTTGTTTGTTACGGGAGGAATATGGGCCTGTGTGGGAGACATGGTGCGTTTTTATAAGGCTGCGAGCTTGTCAGCAAATTAATTTCAGCATCTGTATCCAAGCAATGAGAAGACGTGGAATATATCTGTGCGTATCAATCAACACAACTTCGCGTGAACAGTACATCTTTCTTTCTTTTTTTTATTAAAATATTGTGCGATACACGTTATCAAGTATAGACTCTTAAGTGTAAAATGCCCACAAAAGCAAAATAACAAACTTGCATTGTGTAGGCGGGCTTGCTGTCATCACGCACAGTGGTATGAGCATGTGGTAAGATGTCTTACACATTCACACAAGTGCCATGGTGTCAACGTTATTAACAAAGTTATTATATATAGTTATATAAAACCAATCTTGTACTTACGCATTTGAAGATTGTAATATATACTTAGCAAGAAATACAAAGTAGCGAAATGTTCATTTTCAATGAACCCAAACACTCTCTCTTTTAAATACGGCCTGCTATAACGGTACAACTAAGTTATTTGAGGGAAAAATGCATAAGTTACAAAAAAATCAACCATCTACAATATTCAACATTTTCATCGGTGCTAAATGTTGCAAATGCTTTCAAGTGTTATCAGCTCGAATGTGGCTCAGCCTTAACAGACAACACAACCCAACCAACACAGCCCTTGGATTTGTCGAACGGCTGGCCCAAGGCTACGAGTCGCTGGCTATTCGACGGTGGCCTGCAACTATATCGATGATCAAAACATAACTTATAGTAACGTTTACAGAGTGCTCTTCTCGTGTAGTGAATTCTATACGTTTGATTACCCCAACATCACTTGGGCGAAATCGCTCGAGTGCTGTGAATGTGCTGCCGGAAGTCACTTCGAAGGAATTTATTTCCGCGAACGAAACGTTGTACTTGCGCTGGGGATTCGCGGCATGCAGCCTAGGTGTGCACTTGCGTCTACAAAATAAGAGCCGCTTGCTTTACAAGTTAGCGTCCTTCCTTTAAAGCAGCCGGTGATGCACGCAGCCAAAAAAAAACCCTCGTTCAGAGCACAATCCAGGTGCAGTGCCGGGTTCCACCCATCAGGTCCCACCCGTAGGGTCCTAGGAGTGGGGGTCCCTGTTGTGAGGTCCCATCCATGGGGCTCACTGCCGTGGGTGCCCCACACAACGTAAATGAAGCCGCCGCCGCCGCCGCCTCTTCGCTCTCCACGCGCCCACAGCGGCGTCGCAGTCTCTCGCGTCAAACAAACAAAAAGAAATAGTCAGCGCCGCTACGCGCAGCCGCATTCTTCCACCACCATGTCGGGCACGTCCTTCTTGATGATGTTATTCTGCTTGTCCAGGTACAGCATCGACATGGAGGTGAGGCGAGTGGGTACGCAACACGGGTTCTTGGAGGCCATGGGCTCCACTCCGCGCAGCCTGTACTGGTTGATGATGGCGTTGTGGAAGGACGCGGATGCCCCGGGCGTCCCGGCCATGTAGAGCGGACACTTGCCCAGGCAGAAGTTGCTCTGGTAGCCGCTCGGCTGGATGATCCAGTCGTTCCAGCCGATCTTGTGGAAGTCCACGAAGAAGCGGTGCAGGCAGCAGAGGTCGGAGCGGTCGTCGCACTGCAGGTCCCGCCTGCTCACGCGGTGTGCCATGTCCGAGCCCATGTGCAGCAACAGGAAGGGCCGGTAGTCCGAGTCCGGTGAGTCGCCCCACCGCGGACCCAGGGTGGCCCTCACCCCGCCGGCCCCCTCGCAGCCGTCGCACGTCACGCGTACGCTCAGACCCGCGTCGCCCCGGGACAGCGCCGCCTGCACGGCCTTCGTGAGCGGGAAGGTGGTCCAGTGACTCCGGCTGGCGACCGCCACGCGACGATGCACGGCGGCCGTGCCGGCACCGTGGTGGCGCTCCCGCACGTGGAAGGTCACGGTGCCGTTGCCGCTGCCGCCCGCGTGCACGTAGAGCCACAGGTCTGCGCGCAGCACAGGCGACCTCTGCTCGCCCGACTTGGAGAACGCGAAGTGGATCTCCGATGAGTGGCCGCCGTCTGCAGGGTAACGCACAGTGCGTGAAGTCAGAGGCAACGCATCGGAGCCACGTGTTGCTGTGGTTGTGCGTGTTGCTCGTACGCCTGTGTGTGTGTTGTTTTGGTGATGTTGTGCTCATGTCTCCATCACAACGGTGGTCAAATATACAAGGCGGTGTTTCACGGATGTAAAATTTGACCCAGAGCGTCTTTCATGGCTCAAATGACTTTAGTGTTCTGAACCAGTCGCGAAATGTCCAAATTTCAATGGCTGGGACCGGTTTCTATAAAAGGGCACCCATTTTCGGCTTCCAACGAAATGAACCTCGGTTTGTCAACCCTGAACGGGAGTTGACTTCAAGCTGAGCTGGATACGTTATTTGAAACACGATGATCGTGGTGGGTGACTTCGGTGCAACGCGACAAATTTGCCAGGGCGATGCCTTTGCTTGCACACAACACATTACTTGTGCCAGGTGGTATGTGGTCGAACACCTGACTTGTATTTAGAAAATCGTGAGTTCCAATCACACTCAGGGGGTTGAATCAGCTCGTCGGCAGCCTTCCAGGGTGGATATCATGAGTGGCGCCTTATCGGGAGCTCACAGTGGTGTTTCTAGGGCCCTTGCCATAGTAATGTGGAATTTCCACCACTGGTTCATGATCGCCATCGGACATGAGTACAGCGCCGTGCTCGTTTGAGCGTGGACACTCTCTGAGTGTGTTTTACGGATTGTTTCTTCTGTCTGTGTTCTCGTTGGTTGAAGATTTTAAGTCGCTGCGTGAATGGTGATCCATGAGGATCGTAATAAAGATGCATAACAAAAAAATATCAGCGTCTCTCAGAGATTCTATAAGCTCTGAGAATGTTCCTCGACACATAGCACAAGATAAATTATTAAATTCTGTAGTGTTCCACAAATATGAAGAAAAAGTATTTAATAAAAAAACAAATCTGCTTAAAATACGGCTATTTTAAACGAAAGTCGCACAACAAACGAACGTCCATTTGTTTTGCATGCGGTATCTCTTGGATGACTTCGCTCAGCCTCGTCAGAGACCACAGAGACGTCTGTCATCACTGCCACGACTGTGGGTTTAATGCTTAAAGTAATGGAATTTTTGTCAGGCCACGTACCATGGGTAACTTTGGTGAAAGAGTGTCCCATAGTCTCACTCCCTTTCTAAAATGTATGCTGATCATTCATGCAATTGGGGAAGCCTTCAGCCAGCCGTTGATAGATCCAGCACTCACTGATTTACTCCAGCTACTCTCTCACCGGCGGTCAGTTGCATTCTATCGTGAATCCCATGGTTAATGCTCCCATTAACTTCACTCTTTGACTCTTCCACCCGTGTTGAGGACTGGGTCTAGCAGACTGACTGCTTCGTCTCATCCCGACTGTGTTCACGCACCATACTGCAGGTCACAACTCCTTCTTTCCTTGCACTTCTCGACTTTGCAATTCCCTTCCACCATCAGCATCATCGTCTCTGTTCTCAAGTTCTCACATTAACCTTGCTCGATTCAAGAAGCGTTTCGACTCTTATCTATTACAACCTGAATCCGTGCTGGTTGTTGCTGGCTGCTTGTTATTCTTGGCCTCAGGTTCTGTTCTCAGCAACCGTGATGAACAAAATAAGATCACGGCTGATTTCTGGTGATGACGTGATGGGAAGCGGCGCCTATGCAGTGCATGATTCCTCGAGCCCCACCCACGCCCACAGCGGATTCTATGTCAGTCCTGTCGAGATAAATTTATCGTAACTCGTGACCAGGCACCCCAAGGTGCAAGGAAGTGTGGTGGTCGTGTTAATGAACCCAATGAATTAATTGCGAAATAAATACCAACGTGTAAGTCATTCCACGAAACACACATTCAGCCAAATTATAACTTCCACGAATGTGCGTTACTCAGACGTGTCACAATTCGCTGCGTTGTGTAATAGGGAAATGCCACCAAAGAAATGCTACATAATTGCCACCAGGACACCCAGTCACGTCGCACGGGCATTTCCGTCTGTGCTCATGACATCCGTTACATTGCAATCACATGGGTGTCAAGAGAATGCTGTTTCTCTCTAAAATGTGATGTCTATTAGTGTAGCTATGTCAATTCGGGGTAGCTATTGTCCAGTGCCGCGGATGCACATTTTTCAATTAAAATAGTGATACTCAGCTGAGCAATTTCATAATGCGGAATGCAAGGCACATGGGTTTTTTAGCAATGCAACGCAGATTCTCAAGACTCATTTTCATGAGGGTTCCACTCGAAATGTGTTGGCAATTCATTGAAACTGGAGTGCCCAAAGGGGGGAAAAAAAACTTTCTGAGATTTAAAAAAAAAACCCTTAAAGGTTAGGGTGCATCCCTGCACTTGCTTGTTCACGCCACTGCCGACAAAAGGGCCTTCACTTGAGAAGGCTCTACAATGTATGTTTTTGGCCTACTCTTCCATGCTGGCCAGACGTCTTGGAAGAGGTTGGAGTCCCCACACTTTGCCGCACCACCTACCATGTGCCGATCAACTAACTGTGGTATACTCATTTATACTATCCTGCTGGGTGGACAGGGGGGGGGGGGGGGGAAGAATTCAGAAACTGATCCTTACGGCGGTACCCCGGGGTAACCAAACAATACTAAATGTCCGAGGCAATTAAATATTTTATTTCTGGGACACTTTTTTCCAGGGTTGAACTTCTCTCCACGACTGGGGTAACCAATCAATCCGAAATCAGTGCTACTCCGCGATGTCGAAACGCCGAATATTAGCAAAAAAAATCCATTATCGAAAAGTTCAACTTTGAATAGTGCACCGTGTACAGCTCGTCGAGATGAGTCGATTGTCACATCGCCGACCATCAACAAAGACTAAGAATTACTGCATCACGGACATTATGCGAGAGCCGGGGTACTATGGTACCCCGGGGGGTACCACCATAAGGTGCAACTTCACCATTGTTTTAACTGCCCGCGGCAGGAAATCGAACCGGTGACCTCGAATGACATGTATGTGTACGTGTGTTGAACTTCTACGTAGCCAACCGTGCTAATCGGAATTCGGGGGGAAGAACAAAACTAAAGACAAAAAATAGTTCTAAAGAAATTGGTTTTCGGAAAGAAATTAGTTTTCAGGTCCAGGGTGCTAAACATCACACCACGACATCATCCCATACTCGAAGATAACGCGAACAAAATATGTGGGGAGTTTAAAAATCGAGCACGCCTAATCGGCATTCATCCAATGGCCAGACTGGTTCCCGCCATGGTAAGGTGGTATTACAATGTCCTGTTCAGAGTAAATACCATACCCATTGCTCATATGAGCAGATGTTAGCTTGACTTCAGGAGTACTACTAAGCAGTAGTTGCCTAAGGGATAGACTGTTCCGGCTTTCGAAACGTGGAATTTGCAGCCTGTGATGGAAATTTATGAGCATTGCCCAATGAACGTTCAAGCGTGGAGACACTGATCGTGCAAACTAAAAGATTAATTACGTCATGTTTGTTTATTTATTTACCAACAGCCCGTCATCCACGGTTGCACGGATGTGAGAGGCTATGTACAGGTGTGAGTGGGCATCGGAGGGAACGAGAGCGCTTGCACGTGCGTGATTGTGCATGCACGTGTGGTCAGAGTAAGTGTGAGAGCGCATGCACGCGCGTGAGATTACTGGAGAGTAAGAGTGCATACACGTGCGTGAGAACAAGAGTGAGAGTGTATACACGTGCGTGGGAGCACATACACGCGCGTGGGAGCACATGCACGTGCGTGAGAACAAGAGTGAGAGTGTATGGACGTGCGTGGAAGCACATACACGTGCGTGAGAACAAGAGTGATAGTGCATGCACGTGCGTGGGAGCGCACGCACGCGCGTCGGAGTAAGTGTGAGAGTGGGTGAAAGCGCGCGAGTGAGTGAGTGGGTGAAAGCGCGCGAGTGAGTGAGTGGGTGAAAGCGCGCGAGTGAGTGAGTGGGTGAAAGCGCGCGAGTGAGTGAGTGAGCGCGCGCGCGCACCGAACTCTGCGAAGCTGATGATCTCCGAGGAGTCGTGCGCCGCCCTCTCGCCCTCGTTGTGCCGCTCGTCCCAGTACTCCTCCTGCAAGCGCAGCCCGTTGAGCGCGGCGAGCAGCGCGGAGCGCGGCACGGGGTGCGTGATGTTGGGCCGCTCCTTGAGCCCCAGCTTGTCCAGGATGTGGCGCTTCACGGCCTCCACGAGGAGCTGCTCCCCTTGCTCCGAGTCGGAGAGGTGCAGCGACGCCGTGGCGCAGGCGGCGCACTCCGCCTTCCTGTGGCGCGCCTCGCCGCTCGCCTTGCTCCGGTCGCCCTCGTGGTGCCTCGCGTGCGTTTCGCGTGCCAACCAAAACCTGGCCGGGTGGGATGGCGCTGCCACGGGAGATCCCTCGGCCAACGTGGTGGCCAGTGGCAGTAGCAGCAGCAGCCCCAGGGGCAGTCCCGCCGCGCACACGTGGATGCTCACCGCCCGCATGTCTGCCTGCGTGCTCTGCACGAAGCGTCGTCTCTCCGCGAGGCTGCGTGCACTCTGTACGGCGGCGCGTAATGTGCACAGTTGGCTGCACTGGTTAATTGTACTGGGCATAGAGCGTGTACCCGTTCTCCTGCTGATGCTGCTGCTGCTGCTGTCAGCTGGACATATATACTGTCAGAGCATGGGGCCAAATGCATGCTGAGAGAGGAGAGCAGCCCTATAAGTGCGTGCGGTTGTTGCGAAACACTTGGATGGTTTCCCGTGTCGCATGCGCTAGCCCCGGTGTGCGCGCGCCGCATGCCGTGTCGGCAATGCGCGCTGCCGCCCGACGCGGGTGGGGGCCGGCATGGGGAAAGCCTCCACACACACGCACACACGCACGCACACGCACACACGCACGCACACACACACACGCACACACACACGCGCACACACACGCACGCACACACGCGCACAGCACTCGCCTGCCGCGAGCCAGGGAGGGGTGGAGCAGGGAGTGGGGGGATGAGGCTCATCTGAGACTGGCCCCTCTTCTTCTCCGTCCCCGCTCCCCCCAGGCCGTCCAAGAACACCAGAACCGCTTCGAAGTGCAGGACATTTGTTTGACTTTCAGGTCAAGTCAAATGTCGGTGTGTCTCCCCTGCTCAGGTTAGTCTGGGGGTGTTGTCTTGATCCTAATGAGTAACAGGTGGTGGAAACGCCACATTTTCTGTATTCCTGCGGTAGGGGTCAATTTATCTACAACACAACCGAGTCACATTCGTTTTATTGACCCTCAGTGGTCGATTTTAATATACTGTATGGCCCATTATATCTTAATTATTTGGTGAGTAATGCAGTTAAACCAGAGGACAATCACTCAATGCTTTATTTATTTGATCGACCTCACAAGGATGATGGTCTAAGCCGACCCCTAACCAGATGGTCCTGAGCTCAGAATGCCAAACTCACAGCGCTCTTGAGAATCATCGATGCAGATGGATGTCTTTGCACAAAGTTCGAAAACGTATTTGTCTATGTGTGTTTGGTACAGTAACAGTGGCGAATATTTGAACCGGACCTGGGTCTCCCCTAGGTAGACTCAGCCTCAAATGCATACTTGGTGGGATGTTTAAACATCACCACAAGGGAGACAAAGGCGGTCGGGCGTGGCGCTGGCCATCCACCCTCCTTGTGTGCCGTGCCGGCCTTCATAGGTGCTCGCAAACAGCACTTGCCCCGACAGTCTGTTTAGGCTATACGGGGGATCTTTGTCTGGTCCAGTAATAATAGTGTAGATAGTATGACTGTTGTATGCAATAGCAATTGGTGTGTGCAGGATGGTTTCTTTTACAATTCCCTTCCGAATTTGTTATTGCTTTGATTGGGAGGAAGCCAGAGCACCTGGAGAAAAGCCACCGTGCATACGAGGAAGGAACACTCAAAGGTTAACACAGATGGGTTCAATTACCAATGTTTCGCACCGCTGTCATCTGGCTACGTCACAAGTTAGTCGTCAATTCACGTCTGCATTTTTTAACTGCGTGTAAGCCTCAAGGTATTGATGCCATCTTGACACACTGAGAACCATTTCACCTGCGTAGCATTCACAGGCTTCGTCACAATGTAGGTCAAAGTTAAGGGTAAATTTATTGGGTGCAGTTTGTGTTTGCCTGCGTGCATTATGCAAAACAACCCCCGCCTCATTCTGGTGCCACGTGGTAATACAGTACTGTGGTATGTTGTGAAAATGTACACTGGGGAAAGAACAGCAATACTATTAGTTGTGCTCATTGCCGCTGATATGTGCCACGGTGGCAGACGGGGCTCCAATACGGTGCCAGGTGATTGTAACCCTCCGCCTTACATTGAATCGCTAAAGGACCATAGAGAGAAAATCAAAGAATGTGCCGAATGCCCCGAGGGTACATGCATCCTTGACGCACCCTAGACAACCCCTGTTTGGTGGTGGGGTTTCCAGAAACAACAGGGAGTTGCTATGGCTGGCCACACGGATTGCCTGAACGTCGCTGGAGGAGATGCTGTCATTCCTCTGTCAGGAGCTGGACCAAAAGCACCTAGACTTTTGTGGGATACAAAACATCAGGAAGGTTACTGTTAAGAGTGGACCATTCATTCCATCTGGCTCGTTCGGGTAGGAAACCAGATACAAGCTGGACCGCAGCCAGAAATTGGAGGCATCAGTTGCCAATGCCTTGAGCTCGGCCAGTAGAGGGTGGGAGGTGTGGATGATACTTGCGATGTATCATCCTAATTGAGTAATTTGCGGGATTTTTTAACTTGACTAATTTGACCCCATGACGCCGGCTCGCAACGGCCTACTCTTGCGAAATACGTCACGGCATCCTTAACGTCTGCTGTGATGCAGACGGTGCGCATTTTCACGGTTCATACACCCACAGTATTAATCAGGGAGGCCTCTGGATTCGAACTGTGAACTGCTGCGACAAGCGGCGAACGCGATACCGTTAGGCCACTTAACCGCCCCCGGGAGGTCTGATGGACTGGTTAACGCAGCGGAGGATCATGTCAAACAACAGGAAGTGGCTCTTATCTATCTTCTTCTATTACAGTATATTAAAAAAAACGGAAATTTGTGAATATGTGTGTCTGTTCGAAATGTTTAGCATACTTCCCAACATGCAACAAACTTGAAATTTGGCATGTGGGTAGCTTCAAAACTGTAAACAATGCAAACAGTATAAAAATAGACTTTTGTATTTTGGTGGGGGGGGGGGCGTAATAATGGATTTATTTTGCACGACGTCACATCTGTTGCTGCCGTCCACAGACAATCTCCCCCCTCCCCACCCTCTTCTTCTTCCCCCCTCGCACACCTCCCTGCTTGAACTTTCCTTCTTTTAAGTTCATAACGAGCTGATCATGTTCAGTCTTAAAGCGTCAACTGGGGGGGGGCGGGCGGTGTTAAACGATGATGGATAAACCGGTGATGGCTTTTAGTGTGGAACCGGTGAACGCACACGAGCTGCCGATCGAACCACTAGGGGCGGGGTTGGGCGGAATGAAGCAACAAAAACCACTGTGCTCCATTCTTATATTCTTGGTTCTTTCGGTAAAGTCACGTCGATAGAAAATAAAAATTAAAGCAAAAAACGAAACTTTTTAGCTTTAAAAAAAATATTAAATGAAAGCAAAAAAACAGTGTTTTTTTGCTTTCATTTTATTTATATTTAATTTTTATGTATTTTATTTTTATTTCATTTTTATTTTCTATCTACGTGACTTTACCAAAAGAACCAAGAATATGAATTCCGGCAGTCACAAAAGTTTTAAGTAAAAATTTTACTCCATTGTTTCAGCTGCCGCGCCGGGAGATTGAACCGAACGGGGCGCCGCGATGGCGAGATGTTAACTCCCTCACCTGGTATGCAGGAGATCGTGGGTTCAATTTCGACCCTGACGCCTGTATAATTTGGAGTTTTCGTGTCTCTCACCCCGTGGTCGGGTGGATTTTTTCCCCTCCACATTTAGGAAACATACGTTTAGAGTATTTGGCGACTATAAATGTCCACATGACAAGCCACTTAATTGGGCAACCGTTTATGGCCAGATCGCTTCTGACAAAGCGCTATATATCTCAGCGGGCCTTACCTGCTGAAATAAAAAAAAAACAGTTAATATTTTTTGTTGAGTTTATCTTGCAATCTCTGCATTGTTGGCCCAGTGTGTTGAATACCACTGTGACAGCTCCCTTCGTTTCTCATTAAGCGAAGGCTGAAGCGTGTTTTAGACAGGCGTCTGTCTCGCTATTCGTGCGGTAGACCGGAAACTGCGGTCTTTCGGGCGGTTTGCCGGCAATGCCAGAAAAAAAAGATTTCAACAAAGTGAAATATTAACTAGCAATGCTGGCCTCATTCGCGAGAGACCAACGCATGACCCTTCACCTACTGAAGGTGCCCCGGATTAAAAGCGTGGAGAAAATGGAATTTCATGACAAAACATTGCTCGAAATAACGCATTTCGAGCATATTCATGCAATCGATATCACGCACAACATTTGCAGTGCACGTGGCCTACAACATTAATGAGACTTGAATGGGTTTGAGAACGGTAAATTGTACACATGCACACATTAAGACTTCTATTTTCTACATCATGAGCCACGATCTCTCTACTGCTGGATGAAAGCCTCCCTACGTTGTCGCCACTCCTCGCGTTCCTGTGATTCCGTAATCCGCCTCGCTCCTCACGCGTAAACTGATCGTATCCCCTCTCCTCCAACGTGGCCGTCCATTGAGGTGTGTGCTCTTCTTTCCCATTTGCTTCCATTCCGTCATCAGTCTCATCCATTGGTCGTCATCCCTTCCTGCGAAATGTTCTGCTCAAGCCCACTCGACTACTTACTTATCTTCAGGCAATGTGACATCTCTATTTGCAAAACACGTAGCCGTGTCCCCCCAGAAGCAAATTAGTGTTGGGCAAAACACTACATTCATATGATAGGTTCCAGTTTACTCATAATGCTATTTACAATTATTCGCTGTAATGTTGTTTTTATTTTATGGACCTGGTAGAAATGATGGGCAGATGCGATCCTCAGGCAGATGATGAAATCGTGACCTGAGTTTCACGGGGGTGCTTTGCCCCAACTAATAATGTAATATGCACTCAAATAGCACTCTTATTTTGCGAGATATATTACGTAAATTAAATATACACCTTAATTTAGACATTGGTTTATAAGTGATTAAAATACATTTCTTGCGGTCATTGTTTAAAACTAGATCTTATTTGAACAAATGAATGGTGGTCTCAATGGGCTCTTATCTGGTTACTTCCCGTGGCCTCAAGGTGCACATTGCCTGGCACAAGCGTCGTGGTGACGTCACCGCCACCTAGTGGCGAATGGCGGTTGTTGTTATCTGGTTAAGAATAAATGTCACCGATGCTTCTTCAAAAATACAGACGTTTGGTCAGTTAGATTTTTCATCAGCTCATCCTCCAAACATTCACGCATTCCCTAAATATGCTCATATATTCCCTAAATAAACTCAGAAAGGCACAGTGTTTGCCCAGGTACTATGCTTCCCTCCTCCAACACCTCAAACACTCTTTCATGATTTTGGCCAAACATTCCAATACAGGACTCTCCTGAATAACCCCCCCCCCCCCCCAAGTCTTCAGATTCATTGAGCTTTTCCAGGATAAATAAAGTACATTACTTTTAATGTTATCAGCTATAAACATTATTCCTGCCCCTCTAAACTCTTCGTCAAGTACACGCTGCACACCTCATAGTTTGCATGCGTGCACCCTCAACCATTTTCAGGCAATTGTGGGATAACTAAAACATTCAAACAGACTTGTTCGGGCAAAACTTTCACACGCAAAACTTTCAGCCATTCGGAGCGAACGCTGCCCGACATTTTCCAGCGGTCTGCATGAAAAAATCCAGGCAGTATCCATAAATGTTTAAGCAGTCCACCCGAACGTTCAGTTTGTCCCTGAAGAAAACCCGAAGCACCTTGGGAAATGTAACAGGACTACCTTTAACAGTGTGAATACACACGAGACGAGGAGTTGGCCCACAGACCTGCAAGTGCGGGCCACACAGTCGCAGACGTGGCTCAACACGCTGTCATTTTAATTGTCAGACAAAAAGTAAGCTCAAACAGTGAATGTAAACTCAAGCCACCATGGGATGCAGGAGCAAGCCCAGAGCCCCTTTGACCCACTTCGCAAGCCGGCCACGGTGAAATGTATTCCAATGTAATATCCGCTGACGTGTCCACGACAAACACGAAACATAACCTTTGTACGGAAGAAAGCCCCCCCCCCCATTGTCACCCTGGGTGCATGCATGTGGCAGGGAGTTCACAATGACCCCTGTGTTATATTTACAGTTGACTCTGAACTCATTTTGGGAGCGTAACTGTACCTTGTCCCGTGAAAATGATGCAGACGAGGGCACGCCAAGCACATGAACGTGTCAGGGTGCAGACGGTCTCTTTGCTTTATAAATAGAGGCGCACGTTGTACTATTATTACATGTCATGGCACTATTACTGTACACACTCTTGGCATTCTCAGGATGGGTTAAGTGGGCATCAAGCGAATGTCTCTCTGTGTGTCTGTCTCAGCGTCAGCGTTCCGTTCCTACAAATGTGTGAATATGTTGGTCAACGTGACTGTTGGTGGAAGGGTAAGTGAACATTTTTATTGGTTGGCCCATCTTAGACGTGTGCATGTGTGTTGAACTTCTTTCGCACCGTACACGGCTAACCGTGCTAATTGTAGGTGCGAAACCGTGCTAATCCGAGGTGCGATTGAGGAACGCACATTTCACTTGAGCAACGTTAAACAACTCAAATAATGCAACAAAAACCCTTGGCGATTTCATGTAAAGTCACGATTTTGAGCGGGTAGATAAAACGGCTTCTTACTTGACCTCGTTTGGTTACCAATATCCTGCAGCTGACATGTCCCGTCTTGAAACAAACCTACGTGTGTGGCATACGTGCACTGTAATGTGAGAAAATTCAAAAATGTTAAAAACACAGTCACAGCATTGTTACCTGTGGGGGCCGACGCCTCCCTCCCCGCTCCCTGTGAGCGGGCGGGGCGCAACGTCCACCCCCTCCACTCCCCCCCCTCCTCGTCAGCAGCCCCTTGCCGGGCCCCCGCCGATCGTGTGATCGGGCCCCCCCCGCGACAGCGCCCTATCTGAGGGACATCGCTAATCGGCTGGCTCACCACCACCCGGGGTTATCCCGCACACGCCCACGTACACCACCACAAAAGCGAAAGCAGAGGCGTGCACGCGCGCTCCCCTGCAGGCGCGTATTTCCCCCACACACGCGCGTAACCACACGCGCCCCTACAGGCGCTTATTTCGCACGTGCGCTCGTAAACACGCGCGAGCGTTGGCGGCCGTGTATGTTTTAGTACACGCACGCCTCACACACACGCTCAAATTACCAACACTGCGACGAGGTTCCACACACACACACATCACACTGCGCCCGACACTTTGTACTAAAGTTTATTACCGGCGCAAATACACCCTACCTGGGGGGGGATATTTTGCGAGAAGAGCTTCGCCTAACTCTGCCTACGAACCCAGTTACTCAAACGTCCTACCACGTACCTCGAAGCTGTACTCGCGGCGTCCCACGGACGCTGGGAGAGTCGGAAGGAGTAGGACAGGAGAAGGCTTAACCTATCACCGTCTCGCAGCAGCACTCGCTGGCATCGCACGGATGCTGTGAGCGGCACGAAGAGGCAGGACGGCAGGGTGTGGGTCTTGACGGCCCAGAGGTTGAAGACAAGAGACCGAAAATCATCTCCGGCTCCTCTTTTTATTCTCTAAACTTCAAAGGCCCAGGGTCATGTCGTACCGCGCAGCCAATCGTGCACTTACCTGTGGTTACCCACCCCCCCACCCCTGTTACCGGCGGGCGGGGCTGCCACCCATTGTCCCTTGCTCAGGGTTCTTTCCTCCGTTCCTCGCCCCCCCCACAAGTAGTGCCTCATTTCAGTTGGCCCAGGGAACCTTTTCTTTCTGTGCCCATACAATATAAAAAAAACAATTCTAGGGGCACCGCAATGTAACCTGCCCTGCGAGGGTCGGCCAATCTCCTGGCACCGGGAAACCGTGGAACTTTCCCTCTAGGGGCCCTTCGGATTAAAACCCGATGTGCCAGGCAATCCCCCGCCAGGGCACTACTAAGTGGGTGCGCTGCGTGCGAGTGGCGTGTTTAGTGCAGGGGCCGGGAGGGAATTGCGGCGCTTGCTGAGTTGCTCTGCGGTCGTGGCACAACATACCCATAGCCCACAGGACACAGAATCAAACAATTCATTCAACTTAGAGCGTCAACGAATCCCAAGCAGTACGTTAAATTGACAAAACGTGAGAAAACGTATTTTTATTCATATTCCTTTACAATTTTGCGTGACAATGAAACGGTAGGCTATGAGCGGAGGTCGCTTCGGCATAGTTATACTTTCAGTAAGACAGCTTCAGTCAAAACCAAAGCCACAGAGTGATCACTGACGAGTTTATGCAGGAGACTCAAACGTTCGATGCAGTGTAACATCAATCACTGACACTCGCCTGGAGGAGAGCGAGCGTGTCTCCATACAGCCTCACCCTACGGTTACAATCAACAACGAAAAACGATTCGCTAAATAAACCGAACACGGCAATAGCACCACCTGCTGTTCGTGGCGACTCAAGGAGGGAAGCTGGTGCTGTTAAAGGGTTGGAATGATGAAGCGCTTCACGTGCACGATGGGTGTCTTCTTCGCAGGCAATAAAAGTCGAAAGGGGGCGCCGGATTGTCATAAACGCAGGATAATAATAATTTACATGTACAGTATTTACAAGGCGCCTTCGACTAATGTCTCAAGGCTGCCATATTCAAGTCCAGGCTCAAGACATTCCTTCTCCCCCCCCCTCGATGTCCATGACTGACAGTCTCTATTTTAAATACATATTCACGGTTTTTGTACATTCCCAAGACGCGCTCACAGCTAGATGCTATAAGGAGTCGTCCACAAATGACGTCACGCGATTTTGGACGATTTTTTGACCTCCCCTCCCCCCATCGTCACACGGCGTCACAAAAAGTCAGACACCCCCCCTCAAATATGACATCCCAAAGCTCTGCCCCCCCCCCCCAATAAACATGCTTCAAATCGCTTTAAACTATTGTCATTGTAGTGCGTATTTAATGTGGCGCTGCACTCTGATGTTGTAGGAGAAAACATTTATTAAAAAGTCAATTTAATTAAGTAGAACGTGTTGTCTATATTTATTTAAAGTTGCGCATTTTGATGTGACGTCACATTTCTCAACCCCCCCCGCCCCTCGTCACACATCGTCACAAATGTCTGACCACCCCCCCTCCCTAGGTGCGTGACGTCATTTATGGACGCCCCCTAACACGATGTAAGACAATTTTTGTTTCTGGGTACTAAGTATAATTTTTGTATTGCTTATGCCTAAAAACTATAGAAAGTGGCTATTATTATTCTCCACAAACTTTGCTCTTGTGACCAGGACTTTATGTCAACGAAAGACACAAATGCACACCACGTATTCTCATTGCAAATAGGCAAATTTCTAAATATCACTGTCCTGGTCACAAAAGCAAAGTTTGTGGGGAATAATAGACATTTTCTGTACTTTTGAGGCATAAGCAATTAGGAAATAACACTTACTACCCAGGAACAATTGTATTTTGTTACACAGTGTCATCAATTTATCCGATTGTATTTGTTACGAGGAGACTCGGGAGGAGAAGTCAACACCAATCCAAAGCTCTGCTGACTCAACACATGTTGCTCGAAAATCGCTTATTATTGCATATTCTTGTATGACATGTTTCTAGGTGTTGTTAGATGATTTTGTAAAGTGTTTTGCATTTTTTTACGATCTGAAATTTGGATAAACAAATAGACAAAACAATATCCTACTTTAAAAAGTTACTGTATTTACCGTACTTACCACTCCAAGCTCGAATACTCTGCATAGGGTGATGTATATATACGTGCAGTACTGTCATTGTTGAAGTTGGTGTATGTAGTGTATAAGGGGCCGTCCATAAATGACGTCACGCACCTATTTGGGGGGGGGGGGGGTCAGACATTTGTGACGATGTGTGACGAGGGAGGGAGGGTTTGAGACGTGTGACGTCACATCAAAATGCGCAACTTTAAATAAATATAGACAACACGTTCTACTTAATTAAATAGACTTTTTAATAAATGTTTTCTCCTACAACATTAGTGCAGCGACACATTAAGTACGCACTACAATGACAATAGTTTAAAGCGATTTGAAACACGTGGTTTTTTTTTAGGGGGGGGCAGAGCTTTGTGACGTCATATTTGAGGGGGGGTTTGACTTTTTGTGACGCCGTGTGATGAGGAGAGGGGGGGGTCTAAAAACGTCAAAAATCGCGTGACGTCATTTATGGACGCCCCCTAATATACTGTATATAATATTTAACACTGAAATCGAGCATAGCTGCTATTTTTTTGTCACGCACGTGGTGCCGATCACCGGACTGGTTGCAGCCTTTGGAGCGGTTTTGCCGGTTTCGCCAGATCGGCCCGGTTCCACCGGACAATGTTGGAAGCAGCCGGATAATCTCACGCCGGATAATTATCGATCATCAACTGTACACTTTATCGCAATTTATCACCATCAGTTTGTAGGCTAGGTGGATAAGTGTTTCATAGCAACGTTTGTTGAGTCAGCAGAGCTCTGGTTTGGTGTTGACTTCTCCCGAGTCTCCTCGTTACAAATACAATCGGATAGATTTATTATAGCACTAGCTGTGAACGCGTCTTGAGAATGTACACAAGGCTGTGAATGTCGATTTAAAATAGAGACTGTCAGTCATGGACAGAGGAGAAAACTTTCAATATTGAGCCTGGACTTGCATTTGGGCAGGGAGTCGGCAGCACTGACGTCTGGCGATCTCCCACTTAGCGAAGGTTACCTGGGGGCTTCGACAGCAAAGTCAGATTGCTGGAGCAGAGAGTGAAAGGAGCGGGGAGTAGAGCGAGATAACAGGATAAGTATCCAGAGGCGAGTCCAAGGAGGATCTTGATGATGGCGAGTGCGACATTGAGATGGGATTTGGAGCCAGTGGAGCGATTTTAGTACGTAAATATTGGGTCGACGTGGTCTCAACTTAGGCTTTGGGCGAGAGGTCTGAAAGGGGCATTTTGGACCACCTGGAGTGTGGAGTTGAGGGATTTGTTGAGCGTGTAGAGTTGCAATAGTCACGTCGGGATGTGACGAAGGTGTTGATGCTGCTGGGTTAGGGTATGCTGGGAGGTTAATTGACGTTATAAGCCCCACAAGATGGGTATGGCGCGGCTAATTGATCTCGAGAACAATGACTGATGTCTTCTCACAAAGTAGTAATTGTTTTTGACCCAGTGATTTGAACTCGTGACCTTCCGGGAATCTGAGTCAAGCGCACTAACCACTGTGCCAGTTTTAAGCCATCTTTTACTGCTCGATTCGAATAATCTCGAGAAGTTGAATCAACCGAAACCTTAACGTAGAATAGGCACCTTGCAAATATATTCCTTCCCCAAGTTTCCCTGCGTGCGGATAAACGAAAATGAGCAGCCGATGCCATGAGAGTGCAACGTGACTCGGCTTCCACAGGTATTGTATTTGTAATGTCTTCACACATTCTAAATATGGTTTGTGTGTTGGTCATAGCAGTAGCGGGAGGGGGTTGGTGAAGGGAGCACATTTTATGTCGCTTCTCGCCGAGGACTTAGGATGGGTGCCCCTATCCAGTACTGTTGCTCCTCAGGTCGACAAGACACTCAAGCGTCTTCGTCACGGCAAGTCGGTGAGGAATTACCAGGGTGGTCGGACATTGTCAGTAAAGCAAAAATGCTCGCGCCAGAATAATTCACGGCGACAGTATATTTTTCAAAAGTCGAATTGGAGAAACAAAGTTACATATATGTATATATGAGAATGGCGAATGCTGTCCATTAATCATTTGAACTTTGAGGATGACAGCCATTGGCAGCATCTGACGAAAATGAACTGCATCAAATATAACTTAATAGAGCTGCAAAGCTGGGCTCAGGATAAATGTGAATAAAACAAAGGTAATGCACAAATTCCCTTGATAATTGGAGATATCGGTCAGAGAGACACGACTGGAAAGGACACCAGGGTGTGGACCTAAGTTACATTGCGACAGCAAAAGGAACACGGATTCCAACATATATGTAGGTTAATCATAAAAACTGTTATGAACAGCAAGCTTGGGCAGAAGAGATGGACGAGGAAGAATAATGCAATTCAACCAAGGGGAGATGGAGTGATGAAATAAATTTGCAGGTATGACAGATTTACACGGCAAAGAATACATTTAATTAAAACTAAACCATTTGCTTTTGCCACGGATCCAGTTTGAATGGAATTGACACTTGCACTCCATGGATGCCTGCTCATACTTCAGTGCTCCAACTATTCCATGTTAGCACATTATGGTATGGAGTACAGGAAATGGATTGGTAACTATCTCCTCGGCTGGTAACCCATTTTTGCCGACTAGTTATCTTACGGATTTTTTCAGGGTGTGTAAGTTTCCTATCACATGAAATAAACACTCGAAATGGTCCTAACAGAATACTGCCGAGTTGTGATATTCAGCGATACTTAGCTGGATGATCTCTTTATCTGAATGCCCAGCAATGCAGAGTAATATCGTTGGTCCACCTGACATTCTTTTGAAAACGATATTATAATTTGCTTTTTAACAAGAACTATTATCACTGCGAGTACAGATTTACCAAGGTGAGAAATGTAACGGTTCAACTTCTTATTCATGCATCCTGCGTAACCTAGTTTAAAGGTAATCAATCAACACAAAACTGCTCAGATGTAAATTCTTTATTCCCCCCGCCCCCCAAATAAACTGGTAAACGAAATTGTTAAAACACTGTACAAGAATTCTAGGCAATAATACAGTGAATTAGACAAATGAGATGAGAAGACAGCTTCCTCTGGCTGCCCATGTAAATGTGTGCTCAAAACTAACCACCAGCATCTGGCTACAGGTTTACAATTTTGGTTGGAATCTTGTCAGGTAGCCCAGTTACAGAAGGCTCGACTCTGAACCGGAAACGTTGAGTTTAAATCCTGCTCAAGGGTCAACGTAACGTGCCATCCCTCCTTGGTTAATCAAAACGGTACAGTCCCACTTTGTGAATCAACAGTGGTTGCCCTATAGAGACCATCTTCCACCATGAGAATGTCAAATTTCTATCATTAACTCAGGGGTCAGCAACAGACACAAGCAGCGTCCCACGCTCTTTCCAGCACACAATTTGACTTGACCGTCATCCGATATGCAACAATACCCCTTATTACATCTTGACACAAACAAAAACCACACGTAATTATATTTTGCACATTTGTGTTAATTCCATCATACGATTACTATAAAGCACAAGCATAGTTATTTGCACAAATCTCATCAAGTGCAATTCCTGTTGCAGAGATGGTCTTAAACAACATTCAAAACGGCACTCTAGCACACAAGACTTTGCAAAGTGTTAACACGCTCCGTTTAACCAACTTGGTCAACTGTTTGGGAAACATTTAAAATGTCCTTTGGACATTTGACAGCACGAGCAGCCTCCGACTCAAGTGTTTGTCACTACACCAAGCTGTGAAGTTCATTGACTGGACATGCTGAAGAAATGCTCCAGAATATTCACTCTCAATCCACAAAACTAATCACGAAGAAAAAGCATTACAAACACAGTATGTTCATGAACAAACAAAAAAGGAATCTAAAATCCAACGCGGTGTTAAATATTGTGTATAATATGAAAAAGAGCTTCATAGCTCATTGGATTCTTCCAGTCTAAATAAAGATTCTAAATAAAGATTCTGATATGAACTAGCAGGCAAGTCACATGCCTGCTTGGGCTGAAGGTGAGTGAGAGCCCACAAACCTGAAAAGGCAAAGTGTGCATTTTACAAAAGACCACTTTCCAGTAAAGGCAAATTACCTTCTTCCCACAAATACAAAACAGTGAACACTTCTTGTGACCATTTTCAACAGGCGATTTTTCCCATTTCTTTTTACACAAGAAACATCACAAGAGCACCTACGCAGCACAACGCACTGTAGATGGGTGGGCTGCTTCCTGTGGTCAGAATGACATCAATATCCATGCATCAAGATGTTCCCTTGACGGGGCTACATGATTCACTCACAAGCGATATGAAGCAACTTGGAAGCGATTTCTCATTGTGAAGGCATTACTGTAATGATATTTTTCTCGTTACGAATTTTGCCGGGTGTGCTGAGCAACCGAAACATTGCACAACTTCCTCAAAGCCACTTGAATTGCTTTTAAAAAAATCTCAAGTTTAACCCACCAATCTCAGTGGTGGGGATCTTTTGATTATTGGCGAGACAAGGCCTTCTGGATTGGAACACTTTCACAATCCCACATATCACCTCGACACCTACATGAGGCTATCAATGCAATTTGCTGCCAATGAGGCCACTGCAGGAATGTGCTACCTGTTCCTCTCCTCAATAGACAACCATAAGCTCTTAGATAGTCACATGAACACACCATAATTAACCTGCTATACATAAACATTGGCGCATTCAAAAGCCACATTTTTGTTTATGCATTTTGCTGCAGCGTGTATTGCCAATTTGTTTTCCAGTTTGTGTTCCTTACGTGATATGAAAAAAAAATCGCATATTCACAATAAACAAATGTAACTTGAATGGCATGAGGGACTCAGCCATGCCAGGACGTGGGTTCATGTGCAATCGTGTCAGCGTCTCACGGAGTGCTTCGGCAGACATTATAGAGCAGAGATAAATTGCAGATGATATTTACGTGGCTTGCCAAGAAGGGTCGGTGAGATTCCCAGCCGGGATAGTTAACTCCAATGGAATGTATGCATTGCTAGGCGAGGTGGATTTAAAGTAATTATCATTAGGGTATGAATGATAAACATTGAGAGAATGGTTGAAGAGGCTGGGATATGGTGAAATGGCCCATGGTTATGGTTCATAGAAAAATGCAACACAATAAAACCAACGAGTTGAATAGCTCTTATGTCATACACTTGTACCTTCACTGCATGTCCTGGGCTGACCGAGACGAATTTGAAACTTTGTTAATGCCAAAAAGATTTAAAAATGACTTTCAAGTGTGCCACTATAGGGCTTTGGTGATGTCACTGCAGCGACACTGTATTATAGAGTACAGCAGTCATACCACGGTGATATCACTAGACTGCTAAGGGAGCTCTGAAAGTCACTTTAAAACATGCATCAAACTAATTTCAGAAGCCTAGCACACACACACACCCAAAGTAGGTATCTACAAGATAAGAGCTACGTGTTTCTAGTTGGAATCGTCCTTTTGAAGGTCGGGCCGACAGCGATGCAGATTCTCACAGCAAGCAGCACCGCTCTCGCAGTCTCTGCAGCAGGCTCTTGTTCGGCTTCACTTTTCCGCTTTTGTCCTTCCCCTCGTCCATCTTCCTCTTCCGGACGTCCCGCATGAGATCAAAAAACACCTATGTAGGAAAAAAACCCCCCCACAAAGTTGAGCAAAATAATTATATAAAGTAATGTGCATGAAGAAATGGCAAAAAATAGTGTATGCAGGTCACTGCAGGCGAGGTATGACTCGCCAGAGTTGTACTGTATATTATTTGCGACAGTAAACTGGAGTACCACAAATTAATACTTTAAAAGACCCACAAGATGAGTCAGCAACCCCACTTCCTGCACAGCCACCCTGAAATGCCAGCACATAATCCTGAATGTTGAATCTTTCTCACACAATGATCTCCAATTATCCACCATCACACTTCACTTGTACATTCATGAATGCCCTCGTGCAATGGTCTGTGGTGCTCATGTCTCCGCCAAAGGCAGCGAGCGATTTAACAACCAAACACGGATAGTTACTGCTTTGCGTGCTTCACCTTGTCGACGTTGGCACGGGTTTTAGCCGAGGTCTCGACGTAGCTGACCCGCCACTGCTCAGCGCGTGCCCGCGCCTCCTCGGACGACACCTGCCGTCGCTCCTCCAGGTCCGACTTGTTCCCCACGAGCAGGAACGGCACACTGTCGTCCTCCTTGACGCGCAAGATCTGCTCCCTGTGGCCGTGATTCAGGTGTGGTCTCTTGTACAGGGTCTTTCACATGCAGTTGTGTTTATACGCATTAAAATGTCTAGTGGCTACATGACATGGGCCGCAGGAACGGCACACTGTCGTCCTCCTTGACGCGCAATATCTGCTCCCTGTGGTTCAGGTGTGGTCTCTTGTACAGGGTTTTTCACATGCAGTTATGTTTATACGCATTAAAATGCCTAGTGAATACATGACATGGGTCGCCTTTATGATGTGGACCAGTTTACTATAGAATGCCCTGATGATGGATCCATATCTTAAGTGTTAATTAAATTAAGCTCTGAAGGTAGACCAACTGGTTCCTACTTTACTCTGCTTAATGGAATCCCAAGTAAAGCAGCCTGGTTTATTGATACTACTATGCTCACTCGTTCACTCAAGTCACGCTCACACTATCGTTCAAATGCTTATGTATCCCTGGTGACTATACTTACAAACTTCATGCCCTAATGCATCTGCCAACGTCAAGGACTTGTTCTACCAGTCCGAAAGCTGCCTTATAGCAATACTGTGTTCATATACTGTGCTGCGAGAGAATCACCCTTTTCTCGTTCCCATCGTATTGCTCCACTTTGGAACTCCCTCCTGTCATCTTTTCCCAAATTTCCTGTAACCTTTTGATCATTAGCTGCTTTGTGTTTATAAGCCTTCAGGCCCACAATCATCACATACATCCAAGTAACTTTCACGCTTGCATCACTAAAGGGCCAACTTCTACACACGTCCGCTAGGCTAAAATTGCAAGCCAGCCGGTTGGCATGAGGTAGTGAGGTAGTCGTGTGAGGGAGTCGGTTGAGGTAGTTGGGTAAGGGGGGGGGGGTGGAAGTGGGGAATACACACCTGAACTCAAGGGTAGCGGCGAACGACTCGTGCTCACAGATCGAGAAGACGCACAAAAAGCCCTCGCCGCTGCGGAAGTAGTTGTCTCGGATGGCGGCGTAGTCCTCCTGCCCGGCCGTGTCCAGGATGTCGATCTGCACCTCCTCTCCATCGAGCACCACCTTCTTGCGGTAGCTGTCAGCCTTGGTGGGCTCGTAATCCTCCACAAACTTCAAGCCGGGGAGCAAGTGAGACAGAGACAGAGTTGCGAGTTTTGCCCAAATTATCGCGTTTCGGCAGATACATTAATGGAATTGGCCAAACATCGCAATTACAAGAACCTGCTGAAAAACAGTCTTAAGAGTCGGTAAGCATTAGAGGATAACTGAAGAGCACTGTTAGTCACACCTCATGTGTGTACAAAAATCTGACAGCCTGTGCCGCTCTGTAGAGCAGCACAGCATGACCACAAAGTAATAAAATAAATGAAAGAAATGAAAAGGCTCAACAGTCGTAATGTTCCCAAGGAGAAGTAAAAATCCCTGACATAAGGAAGACTGATGATACTAAAGTAATTAGGCATGCTGGAATAAATACATCCATTAAGCAGGTGAGCACTTTGGCTATATAGAGCAGCTTTCTTCAATGTTAGACTTTTAACATTAAAAAAATAATTTCATTTCTTTTTTACCTCAACTAGTACAGTATGTCCAAAAGGTAATGGCGTAAAATGATCGCTCTCGAAAATATATTTGGTGAGACTGCAAGAAAACAAAACCTGCACATGTAAAGAACTTTAAATATAAAAACTACACTGCTATGTTGACTTGAAGCTTTCGTGACTGCAGGAATCCATACTCTTTGGTTCTTTCGGTAAAGTCATGTGACTTTACTGAACAAACCAAAGAGTATACACTGCTATGTTTTAACGCTTGAAATTATTTCAATATTCAGTCCAAAATACGATTATATTGTCATGTCAAGAAAACATACATTTAAAGAATGGGACAATTTTTTTTTTACAGAAATGCATTTCCGAAAAGTGAGGCAAACCAATGACTACGGTGGCTGTGATGTGGCTCCGCTGCAAAAGCGAATTGTAAATCGGACCAACACCACCAAAGGCCTCACCTCGTCATACATGAACTGCAGGGTGAGCGCCGACTTGCCGACGCCGCCGCTCCCCACCATGATCACCTTGTGCAGGGCCGCATTCTGCCCCTTGGCTTTGTTTGCCGCCATTTGTTTTGTGCGAATGAGATGCCTGTGAATTGTTGATAATCAAAAACAAGGAACAAATATTATTACTTAACTTTATAACGCAAAGCTGACAAGGAGTTGAGCCTGCAATAATAGTGCGCGAAGGAGGATGGTCCGAGCCTTGTAGCGACGCGTGTAATCACCAGTAGCAGAACCCGGACGAGCGACCAATGTGGTTTACGGTGCAGTCGGTAGAAAATAAGTGTCCCTCGCGCGTCAGGAAATCCCTGCCTGCCCCTGGAGCTGCCCGGAAACCAGGCACTAGCGTTGTGCTTACAGAGGTCTCTTCAACCCACTTCCAGCCCTATTGTTTTATTTTGCACTCGACTTCCTGTGCTGTTGGGAGAAACGATTTGAGAGCTGCAGAATGGGAGGGAGGATGGACTTGGGAAGGCGCGAGCGATCACGAGTGCTTAAAAACTCCCGTTCATTTATGCTCGATATATCTTAGGCAGCATTTCACCTTAGTGTGAATCCGTTGCTTTAGTTTCAAACTCAGTAACAGTCAGCACACTGTGTGTTACAAGAAAGCACCACACTTAAAGTATACAATGATAGTCATCTGTAGTCCATGCCAGTTGAAGACATTACCTTAAAAGATGAGGAAATAATTGATAACAAGTGTGTGCCGAGTAAGAAACTTCAAGTAGAGAAAATACTTCAAACAACAAAAAACAGACCTCCTCTTGCACGCTGAACCAAAACGCTGCGGCATTTGACTGCGGTTGCACTGAACAGCGGACAGGTTGGGTTGTGTGCTTTTGTAGACCTGTACTCAACGTGACGTGTGCTGTTTGTGGGAAGGAACTTTTCCAGCACCGCGAAACAATTTTACTTTCTGAAATTTTTTTCCGAGAAGCAAACATCCGCTTAAAAAATATATTTTCGACAAAGATGTGTTTTTTTTCTTCAACTCACGCAACCTGTAGTCAGGCATGCGAAACAGCACTGTGACCTCTCAGACTTTTCCGCCCATTTTACATTTGACCATAACTCAATCCCTTCAGGACAGCTCCACTTTTGCCTTTCCTTCCTGAATCCATTATTTAGTTAAGACTCGGTTAATTATGTTGAAATGAACATATCTGAAAATTGTAGATAATAACGCTCTATTGTATATATCCTCGTTTTCATTTACGTGGCCCCCCATACCACCTTTCACACCCAAGAATCAGATTTTCCATCATGAAAACGTTAAACCTTGGCACGAGTGTCGAATCCTGGTTCAAATGCAATGTGTCGCCATGAATACAAATGGCTGGATATCTAAACCCCCCCCTCCCAGATACATCTTTGAATATCACCAGGGAGTAGATTACTGTGGAATGGCGTTGAGACTACAATAGTAATGCTTTATAAATTTATTCTGTTAATACATTTTCAGCATTCCGTCGTCGATAAATTATCATTAAATGTACCAGACATGTGGCCTCTCTGACTAAATAGAGAGGTGCGCAGGCCACGGTGTGTATGTGCTCACATAAACTCACCTCTTTAAACTGAAGATAATTGATAGTGAATTATGCTTTTTGCAGAGGCTTGTTTGGATTTTATATGCACTTTGCATGTGTGTGCGTCTGTACCCTATAGAATAAGCAAAGTTGCTTATATTTTTTATACAGCACCACATCATCTGATGTGTGTAAGACAAATCCTGGCAGTCTTTTGTTTACCTGAGAGCTTTTAAATAAATCTCTCAATCCCAGGTCTCCTGTCCAAATCAGATGTAGCATTGCAATGTTGTTGCATAGTTTGGTGGAAATTATTTATCAGGTGTTTTGTGGAAGGTAGCAAATGTATTATAAACTTGCGTAAAAGAGTACAACTTATGTTTTAGTAAACTTTGCAATGTTAAATATGTATTGTTCAAACTCTTATTTTATACCTATGTGACTTTAACGAAAGAACCAAAGAGTATGGATTCCTGCAGTCACGAAAGCTTCAAATATAGATTGTATCGTTCAAGTTTACTATAAAATTATCATTTGCAAATAAGGTTTAATGGCTAGCAATTACAATCAGGTCTGAAAAGACTGCTGATATTATAGAGCCATTGATACAACTATATTCCATTGGCCTCAATAGACAATGAAAACCAAGCAGGCATACGTTTATAGTATAAATGTTGCAGATCATCATGTTTACCTTCACATTAGAGAGCTCTCTGCCTTCACGCAATGGCTCACCTAATCTATGCAAACTGGGGCTCAAATTCAGGGAGTTAGGGCCTAGCCGTAGGTTGAAATTTAACCAGAGAATCATGGAGGAAACTTTACACGTGACTGCCATAAACTGGTGAGCATCAGATGTGCATGATGTGCTATGAATGGCAGCAAACGCTGTCGACTAGACAGTGGTTCCTAACCTTTCTGGACCTGTGCATCACACCAATCCTCAAAAACCTTTGAGGACCACCAAGCATCAGACACATTTTTCTAAATTAAAATGACCAAAAAAGCACAGTAAAATAGTAAATATCCATGGAAATGATTAACTTACTCTTTATTCACTAATCCCAATAGTTGTGCAATGAGCAGAACAAATGGTGTTTGTAAAAAAAAATCGTAGTGTATGCAACAGTTCCAGCTACGACTTTTCACGGCCTTGCAGACCACCGGTGCTTCGTGAAACACTCACTGATTGGGAAGCCATGCACCTCTTATTAGCACGGTTGGCTACGTACGGTGTGAAAGAATTTCAACATACATACATACATGCACTACGCGCCAACAATTTTCACCCCCCGCCTCCCCAGCAGCATGCACATTTTTTTTACATTTCGTTTTTACCATTTCATTTGTAAGGGTAATAATTATCATTTACTTTTTTTGGCAAAGTTACATTTAGCCTCCAGATATTTTTCAAAAGGACCATACAATGGGAGAGTGTGTTTGCTAAATTCTATAAAGAAAAAATCAGAGTAACAAGCAAAAATCATTTACTGCATTGCTATCTTTTACCCACCTCATAGCTCAGCTGGTCTGGTAGTCTCAAAAATATCTATGATCCACCAACTCTTGCCTATAAAGTGCTGGATTACGGGTGTGCTCTACTATAAATTTGCCTCCATCTAACTTAAATGTGGACTAAGTTAACTGATGGCTGAAAGAAAATGTTTCTGCTGTCATTATTGAAAGGGGCTCATTAGTCAGTGATCACAAACCTGGCGAAAAGAAAATTACTTGTAATGTTGTCTTCGAGCCAGCACCATTTGGGTGTTAAGCCCTGAGGCTACGTGACATCACCATGAATCACACTGCGGAATTCCCCACCCCCATGTGAGGTCATTGTGTTGACATGTGCTCCTGAGCAACCAACGCTTCCGTTGCTTGTTTCAGTTCTCACTCCACCCTGTTCTACTTCTTCCGCACATTCGGACTAAGTCTCTAATTGTGAGCAGATAACAAGTGTTTTTTTTAGGACTACGTACCTAAGCAGTGTTTTGGAGCATTTTGATAGCAGCCTTGTTGACATTGGTATTTGTCAAGGTAGGGTTATAAAGGTCAACCTGCGGTTATCACACTTAGGAGAAATAACACGTGTAAATAATGTAAAAACATTTTTAACAGCTTTCAAAATGTATACATAGCCTTCATGGTAAGGTGGGAACATTCTTCCCACTAGCTACACAGGACTGTTCTCTCATATTGCCATTCTTAAAAGCAAACAGGCAATCCATGTGCACACAAACATTGGTCACTGCAAATAACAATAGCAGCATAATTTACACCTGAAAAGGTGCTTGTAATTTCCCTTGAGGTCAGAAAAAAACATCAAGAGACTTAGAACATAAAAACCCCTGCCTGCAATCACACATTTAGTCACAGCAGAAAACCTTGCTGTCGTGTTATTTCCAATACGTTTCAGTTTCTCTCGATATCAGCTTTGTGACCGAAGGCAGACTGGAGAAATTACCATCTCAAATGCCCCGCTATCAACTTCCAACCACAACATGTCCACAAACGAGGAAAGGATTGGACCTTTCAGACATTTTAAAAGTCAAAATCCAATTTCTCTTTTGCATCTATATTCAACTGCCCGCCACAGAAAACACATCAGTGAAGCGATCCTGGGTGCCCTCCTTGCCAGCCGTCACTCCATCAACCCACACTGACCAGCGTGGTGACGTATAGTCAACTTCATACATGTCCACCCCAAAGGATTCAAATAACTGAGGCCCACGCCATCCTCAAAACCCTTGTGGGGAAAATCCCCCAATAAAGTGAGGCAGAAACCCCAGAAAACCGAGAGAAACACACGAAACTGAGGGAACCCCAAAAAACTGACGCACAGAAACATTTAACTGTCATGCAGGCAAGAGCGAGCACACTGGGAAATACGGGGGGTGGGGGGGGTTACTAAAAAAGTTTGCGTAGCAGCAATACGCGAATGTAAACCATTTCGTGAACACCGCCTCATTAAATGGAACAATAATAATCTTGGACAGGCGTTACGAGTTTCCCCGACTTTTCTCTGTAAGTAAAGACGCAACTTTTGGGAGCTGACCTTCACATAAGACCCGAATCATCGGCCAGCAGCCGGTGCGACTGCAATAAACAGGGCTTTGTTGATTACTTTCAGGTAAACAAACGAATTTGAAGATCCAAGGGACGGCCGCGAGACAGTCAAAATTGTGAAAAACCCCGGGTCTCAAGGGTAATCCTTGACACGTGTTCAATCCCCATAATCGACACGGCGTGATGACGCCTAGCAGTGGATTGATGAAGGGCCGTACACACTGTACACGTCGTCTTTTGCCTTTCCCCCGCTCTGTGCCAGGAATGTGGAGTGCAGAAAAGTGTGGCGTCGTCTTTCTGTGCGTGTGAGTGTGTGTGCAGTTCGGAGGCTGGGAGGCAAGCCAGGTGTACAGCAGGTCCGGGCACGCCAAGCTCCGAGCGACCATAGGCGCAGCTACCACCAACCACCGCCACTACCAAAGGGACCACCACTACCAAAGGGACCACCACTACCAAAGGGACCACCACTACCAAAGGAACCACCACTACCAAAGGGACCACCACTACCAAAGGGACCACCACTACCAAAGGGACCACCACTACCAAAGGGACCACCACCCCCGCCTACACAGAGCGACCGTCTCGCAGTGGAATTCCCACCCGTGGCTAAGGCAAAGCAACAACGACAGACTTGCGTATCGCAGGTGTTTTCAACAGTGCATCACAAGCCTGCGTCTGTCTCCCTGCTCAAACGAGCACGTAGCGGACACGACAACGCGTTCTATATTGGCGACCCTGAGCCAGTCAGTGGTGGACATTCCGCAGTCATCCATAGGTCAACTACTGCCGATTTTTCCCAAAAAGTGCCACATATACCGGACTGTATTCGACTCTAAATGGATATTGCATTGCGCAGACTCGTGCTGTTGTATTAATTGATTCATTCATTTGCTATTCTTTAATATTATTCCAAGCTGATCGTCCCCATTATTCCATGAGGGAGGTACTTCAAAATATATTTCTCTACACACGTCAATTCTGTCTCTGCTTCAGTCAAATCAACTATCCTCAATATCTCGTTCCACCGCATGCTTCAATCTGACCCTTGGTCTCTGTAAACTCCATTATCGTTCTAATTTCATTTCTATTATCTCTTCACAGCACATGCCTAAATAATCTTAAGCCTAACGTGCCTCATCGTCTCCAGAATATATAAGTAATCCCCTTTTTAAAGCTCCAATGTATTTTTGTCTGCCTCATGTGCTATTCATGAATAATAAAACCTGTTGGTTTAATGGCATATTCTCGAGTAAATGTATCATTGCAGCATGCAAGGAAATCACTCGTGAAAAATAAAGTATAAATGGAAGTGCAATCAAACAAGGTCTTCTCATGCATCACTTACAACGTACTTCGTTGCAAGCGTGTGAATCTTGGGCCTGCTGCATAGAGTTTTGTCCAGACACAGAGATCCATGGGATCAAACTTCTACGGGGAAATATGTAACTCAACAAACGAGGAGGATAAGATCAAAACACCAAATATAGTTGGAAGTTTCAAGTTGAATTTTTTTAAACCAGCTGAGGCATCACGAGACCGGGATGAGTCTCGTTTATGCAATGCGCCCAATACAATCACAACTTCAAAAGCTAAGCAGCGTTGAGTCATGATCGTGCTTTAATAGGTGACCACTAACCACACAAAAAAACCCAAGAATTGCAGACGTGGGCAGTAGAGAGGGAAGTGCAGAAATCAATTGTTCTGCACTTGCCTCACCTTCAACCCAAACTGACCAGCGCGTTGAAGTGTGGTAAAATAACTCTCATCCAGCAGTGGAGTAACACACGGGCTGTACACTGCACGGGCAGCCCTGGTTGTGAAGAGGCAGCGAAGTCCGTCAATCATTACACACAGACACACACACGCCCGTACACGCGCAAACATCCCTGCATTTAAAACACAGACACATTACTGTACATTACTTGAATGTGCACACACAACACGTGTACACACTGGCCTGTGTTCTGCACACATGTCCTATGCAGTATATTACTTCATTGCTGTATTAACACGTCGTTGTTTTGCTGTTGTCATTCAGACCCAAGTCACTCCTGCAAATGAGATTCATCCTGCTCTCTTGGGTTATCACCTGGTTAAATAAAATAAACTTGGAATTTCACATACACAAAATTACATGACATTATGGGCATAAATATGGACTTAAATACTCGATACGCATATCGCAAATATGTTCAGCGAGAGCTGTTTGCGAGTATCTATTGTTGTATTTGCATTTGACACGTGGCGAGAACCACCGACACAATCGTACACGTGACAGTGTACATGACACACTGCTGTGTATGCATAACATATGTAAAGCGTAAAATACACAAACACACTTCTGTACACACGTACACAATACACTACTTTCAGAGGCACACAAAATACACACACATATGTAGTACTCAATACAGTACATATACACAAGTATACATTCAGTACTCTCCTCTAAAAGTACGCAGTACACATACTCTGCAAACCCACTAATACTGTATACAGTATACACTCTCCAACACACACACACAAAACACTGACACCGTTACACATTTAAATATGTACAGAATTCATACAAGCTACAAACACTATACGGTACAGTATGAACGTTAAACACTATCCACTTACACGTTCACACAGCCTATTCGTGCACACATCCCACACACAAGGAGACACTTGACCATTTTGGTGACCAATGCCACTCTCGCAAATGAGACTATCCTGGGTCTATTGAGATCTCACCCGGTTTATAAAACAGTCGCTATTCGCCACTAAGTGGCGGTGACGTCCCCACGGCTCTCGTGCCAGGCTAGGTGCACCTCGAGGCCGTCACGTGAAGTGTGGCAGGCTTTCGCTTCGTGCAGGTCACGGGACAAGACACCCCCCACGCGTTATGGGATTGCCGCCCGAGATGACCGGCGGATAACGCATTGTAATACACACGCACTTCAACGTACACAACTATCCATGTACACACACACTCACACACGAGTAGACACCCCGTATCAATGCACCATGTAAACTCACGCACACACACGACACGGCACACATGCCACTCCCTACCGCGCCCCCCACCCGCCACTCGCCCCACCGTCTCGCCGCGTTTCTTCTCGCCGCCGAAGGAGACAGGCGGAGTGGATGGAGGAGGGGGGGCGGATAAGAACGAGTAGGCGGGCTGTACCGACACGGGCTACGGGTTCGCTCTCCGTCAACAGCAACACGCGGCGCTTACCGTCTCCTCGTCCTCCTCCAGCAGCAGTAGCAGCAGCAACAGCGGCGGCGGTGGGGGCTCGGCTCCTCGACGTGACGGGGCTTCAGCGGGCGCAGCGCTTCAACATCGCGGGCGAAAGCGGCGAGACTCGACGCGGCGCAACCACCAAAGCAAAGCGGCCGCTTTGTGTGTCGACAACGGCGGGGTTTGACGTCATCCGATCAAACACCAACCCCTCCCTTCGTCCCCAAACCCCCCACGCGGCGTGACGTCGCCTCGACGAGCCGCGCAAAGTGTGACGTCACGGCGAAAGTGTGACTTGAGAGTGACGTCCGCCGTCAAATTACGTCATAGTGAAACGGAGGCGTTCTCAGAGCAGGTGTGCTTTGTGCACTGGAGGAATAACGATGGAGCTGTAAAGATTTGTTTTTCACGGATGTCCAGTAGTTACAACAAATACAAAAAAAACACGAGAGGCGTGCAAAGTATGGGAAAGGTAAACAAATCACTTTAATTTAACAACATTGTTTTATATATATTTTTTAATTATTTTATTGTTTCCCTTCAACGTGACTTTACCGAAAGAACCAAGAATATAAATAAAGAGCTTAATCCGTATGTCTCAAACACCTCGAGGGTACTTCCCGACAAGGTATAAAGGTGACACATTTGGTACATAGGCAGCTTTTAGAACACAAACAACAGGGACAATCTGAAAAATTCGAGACTTTTTCATTTTAAGGCCCCCCAAATGTCGATTTTAAGTGCCCCATAAACATGTCTGTGCGTGTCATTCAGAATCCGTTGCAAATATAAGATTGTCGTTTTTTAAATTTTGATAGAGCGGTAATCAGTTGAGGCCGAGTCAACCTAGGGGAGGCCCAGCACCGGTTCAGAGGTGACGTCACCCCGACATCGGTCGAGCCACAGTAATTACACGCAAGCACTATCATCGCCCCCTACCGGCACACGAATGCCCACATTCAGGCCGGTGCCGATCCAAGAAATCATTAAAGCCACGGTGTAGTTGACCAATGTGTTGTGTTTTGTTGTTGTTGTGCACCACTGCCAACCCAGCGGTGACAACAGTGGCGAGCTGTTTACTCCCTCGCCTGGTTATTATACAGGTTGTGGGGTCGATCCCGACCCTGACTCCTGTCTATTTGGAGTTTGCGGTGTCTTCTCTCCCCGTGGTCTGGTCGCGTAGATTTTTCTCCGGGTCCTCCCGTTTTTGTTTCCCTTGCACGTGCCTTCACAGCATTTGGCCGCGATACAGTTCCACACGATAAGCCACTTCGTTGAGCTATCATTTGTAATAGCCAGGTCGCTTCTGAAAAAATAGCTATGTATATAGCTGTGGGCCTTACCTGGTACAAACGATAGCATACCTTTCGATTTAAAGCTTTCGTGACTGCAGGGATTCATCTTGGTTCTTTCGGTAAAGTCACGTAGACTGGAAATTTAAAATAATAAAAATAAAACAAAATGTTTTTAAATGGAAATAAAATAATAAAAATAAAACATTTATTTTGTTTTATTTTTATTATTTTATTTCCATTCTACGTGACTTTACCGAAAGAACCAAGAAGATAGCAAACCTGTCAACCCATACGGTGTACCGGAATTCTTGTATACAGGGAAATTGAGTGTTCGGGTCCATACGGCGTACAGCCGTTTCAATTTGTCCATTAGTTTGTATTTCTCCCTTGTGATAGGACTTTGTAGGATGAACGTTGATATTTATAAGGGCACGGTGTGGACAATAAGGCCTGAAGTGGTTTGTAATACGGTGAGGGGTTGAACAGGTAGGCAGTAAATAGTTTCAGTGTCACCACCAAACAAGTTCCGTGTTGAACTTTGCGAGCGACGGCCCTCGGCTGACGTCGCTGGCACCACGTGCTGTTGTTTTGCGTGCCCCTCGCACGTGACGCCCGTCCCCGCCCTCTCAACCAATCAGCGATCGCAATTCGGCCTCCAGGCATGCCCCCCCCCCCCCCCCCCATGTGCTGGAAGATTCGGTGCAATTCGTCAACAACAATCGCGGCCTTAAAACGAGTAATATATCATCGGCGACGTTTCGGGCAATAGCCCTTCAGGAGTACATAAGAAGGCCAGGCCTTCCTCACGCAGGAGTGTCGGGGGTTACGTGAACCTCCGTGAGCGGAAGTGACGCCGCTTGTTTGGGATTGGGGCGGGGAGGGAGGGGGGGGATGGAGAACGGCGCGTGGTCCGCGCGCACGTGACGGCCGCACGTGACCGCCCGTCACGCGTGATGGAGCCGCTAGCCAATGAGGCGCCGAGAAACCGGGGCGCTGGTGCGCGTTTCCGCGTGGCCGGCCATCTTACGTGGGGGGGGGGGAGGGGTTTGAGAGGAGGCGAAGTGGCGCAGTGCGCGCGGAAGTGCCGTGCTGTTTAACGCGACGAAGCCCAAGGCCTTTCTTTCGGCTCGTAGTAGTAAAAAACAAACAAATCCCCGCACATTGCATTGGTGGGGTGGATGTGAACTCCTTCGCCTTGGTATGCGAGGAGGTCGTTTGGTTCTATACCGATCCCAACACTGACGCCTGCTGTATATTTGGGAGTCTGCATGTATATCTCTCGACCCGTGGGCGCGTGGATTTTTCTCCGGGGTTCTCCGGTTTCCCCTCCCCCCCACACACCCTCCACGTCTAAAATCAACATCACGCGTTTGGCAGGAATTCGGCTGCAATACATTTCAACACCATCGGGCCACTTTCGTTGAGCTTTCGTTGAGCTTATTTACGATAGCAGGGTCGCTTCTGGAAGAAGAAAAAAAAGAGCGATATAGCTCTGTGACCCTTACCTGTTCAAATAAACAATAGTTTATAGTGTAATAATCCAAAGGTTATGTTTTCCCCGCAGTAATATGGTCGCCCGAGTTTGCTGACGTCACGCGCGATCGAGGCGACCCCTGCGAAGTAGTGGGCGGCGAGGGGGGCGGAGGGGTCCCCCGCTGCGCCCCACGTGACTCCCGCTGGGCCAATGAGCGCGCGCGGGCCGGCAGTGCGGCTGCGGAACGCAAAGACGGCGGCGGCAGCAGCAGCAGCAGCAAGAAGCGGCGACTAAAGCAGCGACAGTGGGGAAGACGCGAAGGGCAGCGACTGCAGAAGGCAGTAAAAGCAAGAGCAGAAGCGGCCTAGGGACATGGCGGCAGCGCGGGTCCCGTCCGCCCGCGAGGCGGGAGCAGCCGTGCAGTCGCCGATCACGCTGTCCCCGGAGCCGCGCACAGGTGACGACGACGCTGGTGGTGGTGGTGGTGGGAGGGGGTGAAAGTGATGGTGGTGCATAGAGTTATTGGTGAGGATTATGGGGGGGCTGGTGGTGAGGGGGAGAGAATGTGGGGTTTATTGGTGAGGGGGGTAAGCGATTTGGTGTGGGTGGATGAAGTGAATGGTCACGTGTGTCGGTGGGTGGTTGAGGGGGTGAATGATGAAGCATAAGGTGAATGAAGTGAGAGTGAGTGGTGAGGTGAGTGTGGTAAGGTTTTGAGGGTGGCCAGGCTACATATGAATGCTGAGAGGGGGGGGGTGGTGAGGTTTCGAATCAAAAGCTTTATTTAGACTAGCGGAATCCGATGAGCAATGAAGGTTAAAGATTAGTTGCGAGCGTGAGAAGTTGGTTGAACGTGCATAGGATGAGTGGTGAGGGCGTGAGTGGTGTGGCTATGAAGTGGTGAGAGGAGGGTGAGGGTACAAGTGGTGTATAGTGGAGGGGGGTGAGGGTTAGAGGGTGGTGAGATCGAGATGATAGTGAGGGCGAGTGAAGAGAAAGTGCAAAGGGATGGTGGAGAGTTGAGGGTCTATTGCGAGGTGGTCAGTGGTGAGGATGGGAATGGCGAAGGGTGAGCATGGTGAGGATGAGTGAGTCGTCGTTGGTGAGCACTGCCTAGATGGTGAGTAGGTTTTGTGTGGTGAGGGCGAATGTGGAGAGGTTGCGATAGGTGATGATGGAGGTGCGGGAGAGAGGGAATACTTGACGGTGAGGATGCAGTGATTGGTGAGTGGTAGGGTTGAGGAGGAGGTAATGGGTTGAGTGGTAAGTGTGGACATGGTGAGGAGTGAGAGCAATAGAAGAAAACGATGAAGCAGAGGGATGAGGAGAGTGAATATTTGGTGGTTGGGGAGTGGTAAGGTTTTGTTATGTAATCATATTAATGAGTAATGTGTGATGTTTATTGAGATTAATTGTTGCGGTACGAGTGATAAGTAATACGTTATTTACTGGTGAACATTAACTCTATAAAGTCCGTGGTGAGTAGTAAGGGCTGCATTATTATTTCGTCTCAGCTCCACGCTCATGCTTGCATGCATTTCACCGCTCCCACTTAACGACTGTGGTAAACACTGGAAATCTCATTTCCGTCTTTTTTTTGTTGGGATCCAATGTTATGAAAGTGCAGACCGGTGCAGCACTATAGTTTTATTCGCTTTGCAAATTGATGGGTTGTGCGCTCCGTGTGGCACAGGTTTGTGTATGCCACCTGGCGACTGCTGCTACTGCCACTTTGTGCTGCACCGCATGCACAATGAGCTTACCGCAGGGAACAGCACCAGCACACGGTGATGGGGGATGTGATGGGGATTGTGGTGGTGAGAATGTGATGGGTGTGTGGAGGTGGTGGTAATGTGTTGGCTCTGCAGATGGTGGGGATGTCGATAGGTATTGAGATGCTGCTGCAGAGGCTGTGTTCATGGCAACAATTGCGTTCATACCATGATATATTTTCTTAATAGGACAATTTCAAATAGTACAGATTGAATTGAAAACTAATTTCTTTAGAACTGTTTTTTTATGTTTAGTTGTCCTTCCCCCGCACCTCCGATTAGCACGGTTGGCTACGTACTGTGAAAAAGTTATATTGAGGACATTTTCAAATTTAAGTTCATCACTGAGATTGGAAGCTTTGGAATTTCCGATGCTTTATTTTGTTTAATGGGCGTTTCAAGATATAGCCACCTCTGATTTCATAAAACTATCAAATGTGTTTATAAAAAAAAAACATTTGTATGTTTAAAAAAAAACATTTGCCAGTTGAAATCACACACAAACACACTAGCGAACTAGTTCGTGTGTGATAATTGTGCATAACAACCTGCACACAACCAGATTAACCCACAATTAAATTAGAGGCATGCATTTAATTGCATTAAAATTAGATCCCCTTGGATGCTGGCCCATTGGCTGCGTCACGTGCCCTAACGACACAACATTTTAAGCGTCTGACTTGCGTATTTTTGCACACTGTACGTTGGAGATAACCAACTGAGCATTTTTTGTTGTATCTCTCACGATATTCACCAAAACGGTTCACTTTCAGATACGGAACGCCTTGATCGGGTCAGCGCTTTAATGGAGCGGCTTCGAGCCAAGCACTCTGTAGGGAGGCCATGGTCCGACACCTTCAAGCTTGTGCGGCAGGCCATGGTAAGGATCATCATGGTGATGGTGACCATCTCCTGACAATGGTGCTTGAAAACTTCGCGTTGCCTCTCTGGTCACTATGCTCTCACCAAAATGGCACATCCTTGAGGTTATCGGGATCTGCCTTTGCCACATCGAAAGTGGTGGAGTAATCTTAAGTTCCCGCAATTTATAACATGGAAAATAACAAATCTCATTTGTATATTTAAGTGGAAGAAAAGGTTAACAAGAACTCTGGACACAAATTTCAACCAGTATTGCCATTCATTGGCATTCGTGAATTCATTCTCTGTGAATGGGGCCAAAGGCAGGTGGCTCAGGATGATTTAGGCTATGCACAATTTTGCACACACTTTATCATCATTATGATACGTTGATCAAATAAGTTGCTTGATACCAGCTTATTGCATATATTTTATATATTTAAAATAGAATGTTTGAATTTGAAAACAAAACTAGTGGCAGTCATGGGAGAATGGATCACTTTCCCTCAACACCTGGCAGCTCTTTAGAGCTCAGTCACGCAAAGACATTCAACCTGAAGCTGCTCGAGTCAATAGTGTTACATTACAATTTGCAGCCAAGCAGACGTGTGTTTGTGTATCCAAGTGTTATTTTGTGCTTTGTTGCATCTTAGGTAAAAATGTGTACATGTTTGTAAGGAGCCAAAGACAGCTGGACGTGGTGCTGGTCACATCACCCACTCGTGTTCTGTGCCGGCCTTCATAGGTGCTCGTTAACAGCACTTGCTCCCAGTCCCCTATGTAGGATATACGAAGGATCTTATATTTCAGCGTGTATACTGTATGTGTGGGTGGAGCGGTAGCCTAGTGGTTTGCACACTGCACTCCGAACCCAGCGATCTGAGTTTGATTCAAACTCACGACCAACATCAGTAGAGAATTTATCCATTGGTGCGGTACGTAGAACATCAGCACTTGGGAGAAAAAGGTGGGCGGGCATGGTCTTGGCCACACCACCCCCTCAACAGCCTGTGTAGGATATATAAGATGCACAGGTGCTTGCTAACAGCCCTTGCCCCAGCAGTCTTTTAAAATCTATATGGGGGATTTTTGTGTTTCAGGAGAAGCGCATGATGCCGGAGTCAGGAGGTCATCAGCGTCTCCTACACTGTCTGGAGACCATCCAGAAGGTGCTCAAAGGTAATCAACTCTGCCACAGGTTTCTTATTTTTATACTGCATTTGGTATAAGATGCATATGAGATGGTAAAACATTATATAAACTCATTAAAATACAGTAAAATCTATTGAAACAGACTGCAGCAGGGCATAATTTGGGGTAAAGCAGAAGGCTTCTGAAAATACATATATAAATATTTCACGAATAAACCAAGAAGCTCTGACACGAATGCTGTTTACTTGCTAATTAAGCTGTGAGCGGTATAATTACATTTTTATTTAAAGCTTTCATGACTGCAGGGATTCATATTCTTGGTTCTTTCGGTAAAGTCACGTAGAAGGGAAACAAAATAATACAAATATAAAACAATAGAATTCTCATGACGTTTCGACTGCAACACAAGCAATCATCAGGTGTGAAAACCACAGCAAGAAAATTTGAAAAAAGTGGCAGTTTTTTTTTACGTTAGCACCACGGAGAGCGATTTGGCAGTTATTCAGATGGACGAGTCCATCTATGTTCGGAAAAGAGGAGGGGGGAGATGAAAATAATGGATGCGGTCTGAAAGCCACCATAAGCATGAACAATCAATTAAGACCCGAAATGGTTTATCACATCCTTCCAATGATTGCTAAGCCAGAATCCATCTTCTCGGTTGAAATTGTCTCTGTGTTTGTATATGTGGATAGCCTCAGGAACGATTCTCTCATGGTAGCCAGATGGCTTGCAAAGAACCTCTGTCTTGGAGAAGTCAATGTCATGTGAGCCTACTGAATTATAAGTAATTAAATGTTATGTAAAATTAGGTCAACATGTTCCCTTGGAAATCATGTCCTGCTCGTTGCCCCCTTGTTTTTGACATACATTTTATATGTTACAAATTAATTTTTTCAAGCCCGTCAGAAAAATCTCCTTAGTCTTCTATACCGAGTGAACCCCTCAGCCTTCCTGTCCTTCGTTGTGATGGTGACTCAGATTAATCTATACTGTAGTGATTATTTAGCCTTATTAAATTATAAATATTACATATATAGGTAAGTCTTATTAAGTGGTAATTGAATGTCTTCATTACATACAATTTTAATACAAATTTAGTGATGTATTATAATTATTTGCTGTATTCCGAACATCCCCCATAATCGAAAAAGACTTGCCCAATTAGTCCGGCTTCAAAAGGGTTTACTGTTATTCTAAAACTAAATTGTAACGTAAACACTTCAAAAAGTCATCCATATCGTCAGTGCCAAGAAATATTTACTCTTCATTGCTGTAAAATTGAGAAAATCAAGATAAGCCAGGTCGTTGTGACTTTTTTTGTTTCAGGGGTTTCCCTGACCATTTGGACCACCCCTTGTACATTTACACACATTGCAACATAACTGATTCCCCATGGCATTTTGGGTACTAGTTAATTACTAGCCGATACAGTTATATATTTTTCCCCATAGATAATTGTCACAAATACACTCTTTGGTTCTTTCGGTGCAATTTTCACAATATGAGATTATGTTTATTTATTTCAAACAGGTTCTAATTAAGAATGTAATAATTCACCCATTTCACAATTCATAATCCATAGTGGTATACATTTGGAGAAGTTACTTCGAAGTAAACACGATTCTAAATCATCATTTATATAATTCAATGTACGTATCAATAATGTAAGACTATATTAATTGTTATCTGACTATTTATGAATGTTATTGTAAAATTGATGATGGTGCAAGCTTTAAAACGATGCTGCATCTTGTGCATGTGCAGTGAACTCCCTCCCAGGAATGGTGGATCGGCTGGAGGCTTTGGCCAAGCACAACGGGTGAGTGGGGGTGTGAAGTATGGTGATAACAAGCACATTTGCAGTATTTTTAGATTCAGTGCACTGTAGTGATTGCAATTAAACTACAGTTTTTTATGATAGCTGCATTTATGGTCTATATATATGAAAAAGAGGAAATTATTAATCTTACTGAACTAACTGCTGATACTGTTACATGTTTATTACAGTTATGAAAGGAATGGCACTGGCTTCAGCTGTCCTCTTTAGCACAGTTTAATGAAAACACTCAACATTGCCAGTTATATATTCTTTGTGTTTATTGCTGTGAACATCCACATGCATCGTCTTTTTTTAGGCAAGTAGGTTTGTGCGTACATCCTTGTCGTGTGAATGTGAACATTTGCATATACACTGTTTTGCATGTTATTTTCATTGGTAAAATGCACACGTTTTGAAAATGTTAAGGGCTTCATGGGCTTATTTATCGAATTATTTTGTTACATATATTTTACACAATGCCATCCGATGCCCCTGCACACCCTTGCAAAGGATTATCCACGCGCAATATTTGATTATATATTTTGTTAGATTTCTGCCTGTGTTTTGTTGTATTGGCTGTACCTTGGGAATATTAAATGACTTCAAGAACAATCCACTGAGGAGGCTGTTATCAGTTCAAACTTTAATTCTCTATACTCATGTTTTTTTTGCGTTTTTCTCTTTCAACGTTCCAGGTAGAGCCATGATATATAGCATAACACTATCCCTGACATTCTTCCCTCTGCAACACCAGCTTTTGGACATTTCTGCAATACATCCTATCCTGACTGGAACATGAATGTTGCTTCATGTTCTTTCTCATCTGATTATCTCTGCAATGAAAACGTTGCAGAGATTCAATTAAAAATAATGGGGCAAATGTGAATCTGGCTCCTGATATTGTATGCGTCATTATTCATAAAGGAATTTAAGTTTTTGATGGGTAATTAATGAAAACATTTTATAGCATACAAGGTTGGCTTGTGCTAAAGAATGGTCAACCATTCAGCATGGAGTCCCTTTTAAAGGATCATTGATGACATAATATATATTAATGACACATTTTTCCTTACATGTGTACTAAAAGTCATTTCATAGATCAGTAATACCACAAAAATACTTTGTGTAATTGATAATGTACAAGACATAATCATGGGTACACAGGAGCATTCATTGATGGGCCCCATGAAGGTGAGCTCACTAAATATATATAGAATATAAAAATACAAGCTCGTGGAAATGTTTGGATATTGAACAACATGTGCCTCAAGGCATAGACATCTCCTTAAGGGTGGCCTCTGTGATGTGTGCGACACAGACTGGCGTCCCACCTCGGCCCCACAGGAAAAGAGTGCTATATCACTTCGGACATGTTCTACCTGGAGGTGCAGATGGAGCCATCTGGAGTTGTGAGCGATGTGAGGGTAGCCCATCATGGTGAAATCAACCCTGCCGTGAGTTTTCTCTCAGCCTCTGGCCGTTTGTTCAGTGTTTCTCATCTCGAGTGAACTCGACAACCAGTAAGCGACATGGTTCCTGTACCAGCAGTTCAGTAGAATGCACCTCCCCTGCTAATTGACATGAACCCTATGTTTTTTTTGGTAGTGAATATATGTCATGGATTTCTTAAAAAAAATACTAATGCCCTTTAGCCTTGAATGCCTCATCAATTCTCAAGACCTTTTGTCTTTTGTTGTGCTCTATTTTTTTCAATTTCTTTCTCACGGTTTTGAAGAGTGCTGTGCATTTTGTCTTTTGTTCAGAATTTTCCTTTTTTTTCCTCTTCAACTTATTAATAGTGGCTTTAGATAACTTGTTCTCAATTATCTTTTTTTACTTTGCCATCTCAATTTCAATGCACTGTATTGAAATGTTAGTTATTTAAATATCGATAGTGGTGACATCGATTTCATAATTTTGCTCTGGAGGTTGAAATCTCTTACTTGAAGCCAGTCGAAATTCTCTGACCCCCAAAATTTGATTTCTGATGTCAGCTGTCTTGTTTTTGTTCTCCTGTCATTCTCACTTCTAATTCTCCTAGAACTTTCTGCTGCTTTTTCGACCACTCTATCCTCCTTGAGCACCTCCATAACAACGTCGGTGTCGCCAGCACACTTCTCTCTTGGTATCACTTTTACCCCCCTCAAGCTGCTCTTTATGTTTACAAACAAGTACTGTTCTTCTCTCAGTAAACCCATGTGCTCTGGTGTCTCACGAGGTTCCATCTTCAGTCTCCTGCTCTTCCCAATATTTTCTCACCACTCTTTGGAATTAATCCGTAGTTTACATGTTGACAAATGTTTCAATGCTGATGACACCCAGCTTTATATGACCATTTAATGCATGGACCCGACCTCGGTGTCCACTTTTGCATATTTTTTACATGGTCTTCTCTTGAATTGGTTATAATTTCCTCCAGCCAGCTGTTACCAAAAATGAAGTACCCATAGGCTAAAGTCGACTCTCAACGTAAAGATGCCACTTTGAGTATAATAATACTCGTACAACAATAATCATCCAACTGTTATAGTAATACTTGACTCACAGTTGACCGCTGAATTTAAATATAATAGAATGCTTTTCGAATTGTACATTCCCAAGATTGCCTTGAATGCGCCCAACCTTGTCGGATATCAGAAGCTAAGCAGGAACGAGTAAGGATGATAGATCACCACCATGCGTACACAGATAGTCATAGGGGTTTTCAGGGCTACGTGGTGGACAGCAGAGGGTAGTGTAGAAAAAAAATCTAGTTTTATACATCTATCTGTGATCCCCCCCGCCCTCCTTCATCAATCCGCATGAACCAATATGGTGACGTGTGGTCACATAACCCCCACGATCCCCGCAGCTTGAGGAGCCCCTCGCCCAGCAGTGGATTGACAAAAGGGCTGTACATACACACTCCTAGAATGACTACAATTATACTCTTGCATGTGGAAGTATATCCAGGAGCTAAATGCCAATGGCGAGGTCTAATAGCCATGTGAGGGCTTCAGAAAATAATTTGTAGTTTTGCTATTCCTTCATTAAAGGAGAGACAACTGTGCAGTGGTTTAATATAGCCTGCAGTCGTTTAACACCTTCCTGCGGAGGGAGCTGGTAGGAACGTTGGGTTGTTCGGTCAATGGCCAGGGTCAACGGCGGCGTGGTGTATTCCGCAAATATGCCCGACTGTGAGGGCGGGCACAAGCCGGTGTGAGTAGGTTAAACGTTGAGTTTTATAAGGGCACCACGGGGTGACCAGCCCCTCCCCACCCAGCCTCACCTCTCCCTCCCTCCACCCAGCCCCACCCCCCACCCAGCCCCACCCTCCCCACCCCCTACCCAGCCCCACCCTCCTCACCCAGCCCCTCCCCACCCTCCCCACCCAGCCCCTCCCCACTCTCCCCACCCAGCCCCTCCCTTCCCACCCAGCCCCTCCCCACCCTCCCCTCCACCCAGCCCCACCCCTCCCATTTTTGGATGCACGACGGACGGACACAAACAGGTCCCTGCAGGGTGGGCTGGTAGGAACATTGGAATTTGGCGCAATTTTATGACATTGTTACGTAAAATTGTGCAAATTGAGAGTGTCTTCCCACCTTTTTGCCCTCAAAATCGTTGAGGGTTCTTCGGACAAATTAACCTCTGTAGAGGAATGGAATGGTGAAATCCTTATTGACTGAAATCTGCTCATTTTGGAGCAATGTATCATAAAATCGTTAAGGGCTGGGCCGAAAAATGACAATTGCATTTTAAAATGAGGAATTGTTTCCCGGTATACGGTAGTATGGGGCTTTTGAAAGGGGACGGACGGACGGACGGACAAATTAATCTATTGCAGGCTGGTACACTCAGTTTACAACTTCGTTTCTACCAGTATAATCCCCTGTGGGTTGGTGTAACCAGGAGGTTCCTACCAGTAATATAGTCTGTAGTGCCTCTGCAACAGAGGAATAGCAAAACTACATGAATAGTAAATAATTGTGATAGGAATTGCTTTACACAGCACTGCGATAATAGTGAACTCACGTTTATTTGGTGTAATGGGGAAGAGGAGTGCCCGGATAATGAAAAACATCTAAGTGAGGCTTTAAAACAAATGTATTGCTCAAGTGTATATTATCGGGATGAAGATTTTGATTGTGTTGTCTGTTTTGATTGATTCTTCAAGTAATTAGTTGATTTTGTACAGTAATCTGTTTACTTGTGGAAATATGAAGTCACGTGGGCACTGGGTTCTTGACCCCAGATGAGTGAGGAACAGCTAGTTAAACCAGCGTGCACAGAAACTTTGTATTTTTATTTGCGCAAGACGGCTAATTGGCAACGCGGATAATCCACCCATGGTTAATGAAACCTAACTACACTTCCTACTTCTGTTGTAGCTGAAATATAGTTCTTATGTTTTCTTCTGATAAACAAACTGTTACATAAAGCGCTAGATTTTCTACAGTATACAGTCTTGTAACTGTTGAAAGCTCGGACGCTGTGCTATGTAAATTAGTTTTAATTTTTAGATTTTCAAACGATTCTTGAACAAACTTCATGTATATCGCTTCATATTGAAGATATACAAACCTTTGATATATATTAGTGCTGAGCATTATATACACATTTTTTTAAACATAAAAAATCTGTAGATTCTAAAGAACCCAACTTTCTGTACTACCATCTCCTGGTCATCGTTTAGTCTTTAAATGCTAACACAGTCATGATGACCTCAATTTCATAATTTTTTTAAAAGTAATTTCACAGTTGCTCATTTGTGTGCTCTTGTAAAGTACATAATGAGCTTTTAAAACTCTTAAACGCATACTGTATGCTGACAGAAGTATTTAATGTGGAGCTGCAGCACAGACAATACTGGCATTTTACATTTTAAAATAAGCTTGAGTGATAAAGAAGTCTCAACATGTTTATAAAGTACTGTACTGGGGAAAAAAAATAGAGCAATTCCATTTGTCAGTCTCCAGCTTCCATAGCGCAGTGAGCTATGCAGGGGCATCGTAATTAGATTAATATTCTTCATGAAATAATTAACAGATTCCTAGGTTTATTAAATTGGGTTGTATTTCCGAAACAAAAGTATTTGGTGCGCACATGTGTAATAAACTGTTAATCCCTCTGACATTGAAACAATTTACTTCCACATGGTATAGTCCTACAAAATAAACTCTCATGGCTGACTGCATAATACGTAGATTTGACATTGTATGCATTGTGTTAGAAGGGCCAATGCTGATGTTGACATTTTGTTTGTGTTTTTAGAGTTGTCCAGAGCTGACGCAGATACTGAGGTAAGCAGCTTATTGACTGCAGCTGTAGCTGACAGTAATGTTGGTTTCTACAGTTCCTATTTTAACGGTATAATTTTTTTTCGAAAGAGTATATTGAAGTCATGGAACCCTTTAAAAAAAAAATTATCAGTATCAATTCCACAAATTTAATACAAACAATATTTACGTCTTACACTGGTGCTTTCACCTGTCAGTTTAAAAAAAAAACATGCATTTATATAATACCATAAATGTTATACATTTGTCAGAACATGTTTATTCCTATGCTAAAAACCGCACCAATGTCTTTTTGGCAACTTAAGTAAATGTATTGCTTCTACCCAGGTTATTAAGTTGTCCACCAAATACGTTCTTCATTGCATGTAATCGATCATTGCTGTCAAAGTTCTACAGGTGTCTCAGCACTTGGTAGTGCTGCAAGAGATGCTGGCAGGGACCTCACATTACATGTGATTAGCCTTGTGCAGCTTGTTCACACTCGGACATTGTTAGCTTGTGCTCGCTGATGCGTCATGTGTGCTGCAATGTGTTTTCATAGCGCCCATAATAGAACTCTTGAATTGTTTATTAAACAGATGACCGTCTTTTGAGTGCATGGACATGATAGGCTGTCGTATAATAATCAGCCAGTTGCACGTGCAAAACTGCTTCCAGCTGAAAAGGATTCAGGAAATTTGAAACGACTGTAAACTGTGACATCACATGAAGTCTGTAGCTGGTATATAGACACATTGGTTTCAGTTAATTTCTTGACAATTTAATCATGATTTAGCTGTCATGTTCACAGGCAGATCCAGTGCATGCTAGGACATTTAGTATCACTAGGTGCAATGCTTTAAAGTAGTGTATAAGTACGAGGATTATTAGACACGAAATGAATGTGGCTTGAGAAGGAAAACACGAATAATATAGTTTTTTGTATGACTGTCACTGTTCATTTAGAGATTGGAATGGAGCTTAATGATCACATTGCACTGTGGTGAGGCTCACTTTTGATGCTGCTGTTGTCTAGAGAAGGGAATTTGGAGGAGTTCTCGAAGCATTTGGAGGGGCTGGCAAGCCTCTACAAGCTGCCAGGAGACAGGTACTTGCACTCCACTGTTCAAGTGCTTCATTACTCCAGCATGATTGAGAGGGGGAGCCAGCCATTAAGGTTTTCTGAGGATGTGGAGCTTTTCCATGTCTGGCAAACCACTCAAGGGGCCCGGCAGTGTTGAATTAGCCTCAACAAGAGGTGGCTAAGGGGGCCCAATGTATATTAGAGTACCATGTCATTCATGTAGCACAGGCCTGAGATTACTGGTGTAAGTTAATTCAGATTGTTAATTAATCAAGATCTTTGTGAAAGATAAAATACAAATAAACAGATTGAAAAACTGGTTGATGGACGAAATAGTTTCTCTTGTACGAAGAGTTCATGCTTTCAGCCCAGTTACAACCTTGGTTAAATATCAACATACACAATTTGGCGTTTTACTTGGTTCAGTGGTTGTTTAAGATAGATCCTTGAAGATTATTGAGGAAAGGACTTTGAAGTTCTTTCCAAGTTGGTGTACCATGAAACACGAGGTTCTGCTGCCAAAATGAGTTAGACGGTAAAAGTGCATCACATCATAGCTAGAAGCTGATTACAAATCCAAAATAGAATTTAGTGGTGAAAAATGGCATAATTTGGACAAGCACACCCCTTGAGTGCAAGTCGAGATTTGCTTACCCCAAAGTGTGCTTGTATCAGAAGTTGCCTTCTGTCTCCCCCCTCCTGGTATCATGTGAGAATGTGTTTCCTATACTAAAACTGTTTTAATATTGAGGTGTGCTCATATCTAGTTTCTACAGTCACTTGGTCATGTCGAGAAGATGTGTCAAGGTGTGAATTCCTTGGCCCTACATTGGTACGAATTTGGCAGAAACTGCAAAATGGATAAACGTATGACATTGAGGCTATGCATTCTAGTATCAGCTTTCATTCTTGCTGATTTGCCATGGGATTGGGGAATGCGCACCAGGGCTCAGTGTTACAGTTCATTGGCTGTAGAGTGGCCCTGGCACACGCTCTAATTTGCTTGTGCCTCTTTCCAGAGAGATAAGCCGTCTGAAAATATGGCCTGTGTTTTTTTTTCCTGTAGCAAGCTGAAAACAAAGGTCTACCTTGCCCTACAGTCTTTGGAGATGGACCTGGCCAAGATGGCTCAGATGCACAGGTTAGGATTGTGCCAAGTGCGGAGATGCAAGGGTCTTTACATCAACGGATTTATGTTTTGTTATTCCACATACTGGTCTTTGGCCAAAAATAAATGTTGGTCTAATGTTACTACCATCAAAATTTAAAGAGAAAGTAATTTATATGGAGCATTCACAGTGACGGCTATTGTGTGGTGTTTATGCTTGGTAACAGGGCAGCCACCAATGTGAGCGTAGAGGAAGTGATTCTGCAAGGCGTGGTGGGGTACGTCAGCCCTCGCATGGGAGGTAGGTTCCTCGCAACCTGAACAGCTCTTACTGTTAAAGTCGTCGCACATAAATAAGTGATGTAGAGAGTATATTCTTGGTTCTTTCGGTAAAGTCACATAGAAGGGAAACAATAAAATAATAAAAATATAAAACAATAACATTTTTATTATTTTATTGTTTCCCTTTTACGTGACTTTACCGAAAGAACCAAGAATATGAATCCCTGCAGTCACGAAAGCTTTAAATCAAAATAAAAGATGTAGAGAGTATTAATTTATTTTACAGATGTTTTAGTATGTATTACACTGCCTGGCTTTTGCTAATGTGGGTTGGTTAATGCATTTGTTTCTGTTCTGTATGACCTTGCAGGCCACCTTATGACCCTCAAATACTTCGTCTCGCCATACGACCTGCTGGATGAGAAGACAAAATCCACTGTTACGTTAAACGATAACAATGGTAACCTGCACATCAAGGGATAGCACTGTTAACAATACAATTTCAAAAGCCATACCAGACTGCTACTTGTGAAAGCTCTATTTATTGTGCATGCATTTTTATTATATTATCAATGCAAGATGTTTGTTTTATAAAAGGCCTGTTTTGGAGTTATCATAACATTCTAAGTATGCCAATTGGAATTGATGCAGGATCGATACACAGTTCACAACTAATGCCCGACACATGTACTGCACTAAGCATCAACAGAGCAGTACATGTGTCACATCTCATGTGGAGGTCATTGTAGATGTTCGGGATGTTACCTTCACCTCCGTGCCCATGAATACGCATGTGGCATAAATATTCGATCAAAGTCCAGTGGCCACTGCTGTAATCTCACTCTGAGCCTACTCGCCCCTCCCTGCACGCTCAGTGCCTCGTTTACTAGGCATGAACGCGCACGTGATGATCGAAGCGACTACAGGGCCATTCAAGCTGCCCATCGCGCCTCTCATCGCTGGCACACACCCTATTGATGGCACCGGGTGAGTCTGCTCTGGGTCAGTGTTTGCTGGGCGTTATTGAATTGCAGCTTAAGGTTTGATGACTAGGAAAGAAATATAGCTTTTCCTGGACCCAGCTTGGAATCTGACACTCGAGCATGATACATGTGTTCATGTTACAGCACAGTAAATGAGTGGAAAAGAAAATTCCCATCTGCCATAATTGCAAATATTTGGACCAAATGCACCATATAAAAGACTAAAAAATGTGTCGATGTGCCTAAATAAATGTCTGATCACTGTATATTGATTACCTGTTGTAATTTGTATCAGAATCATAGACTGATAAGGGTATTTGAACAAAAGCTAAAAAGTGCACAACAAAATATGTAGAGAATTAATCTGAGAGACAGAAAGGGGAAACACATCGATCAGCGAAAAAAATCATGTTCAGGACATATTAAGGGGCCATCCATTTAGTACGTACGCATGGGGGGGCGGTGAAGCCTCGATAATGTCTACATTGACCTTCAAATGAGTTAGTCCAGCGGTGGACTATCTATTTGCTTAAACACGTTAATATTATTCATCCTTGATCGTTTCTGCATGGATTAAATATCGGCCGTTCTATAGGATTCGGGGGGGATGCATCAAGCGTACGTATTTAGGTGGGGGGGGTTGTAAAAAGTATGCGTGCGTACAGGGAGGGGGGGGGTCAAGTTTTGACAGAATTTTGCGTTCATACTAAATGGATGGCCCCTAACTGTTCAGAAAAGTAAGTTGTGCTTGGACAGAACATCGGTGGTTGAGACTTCATAACATTGATAGCTGTCGGAGGGAAAGTCCCTGATATGACCTCCACCATGGAGATGTATGGATGTTGAACTTCTTTCGCACCGTACATAGCCAACCATGCTAATCATGTGCAGGAGCTAGATTGTTGCATGGTATAATTTGGATTGTGGGATGGTGACAGCGTGGAAAGATCTTTCTTCAGCAGTGGAAAGATTGACCTGAATGATACGTTATAACAAAGTAATATCTAGATCTTGTAATAATTATATAGGGTTGCGACTCAAGTGCTTCTTAAACAGATATCATAAAACCAACATAGTATTTAAAGTTCATGACTTCGGAGCTATATTTTGTACTGCAATGTTTTCTATAGGATGTGCAGAGCATTGCAGTTTTGGTAACATACGGGAGTGTGTGCATGTCAGTCATGCAACCATAGCAACCAACAGAAACAATGTTGGTAAAATATAGAAAAATGTCACATTGAACTTCACATGAGTATCATCATGAATTCTTATGCTCCGTGTTATTATTTAGTATGCAAGAACAAAAACATCACTCACGGTGACATTTTAAAGAAGACTCTGGAATCAGCCACTCTTGACGCCTCGTGATGTGTTGTGGCTTTGCTTTGGAATGCCATCTTCAAAGTGACATCTGCTCTACTTGAGTGACTGCTCATTAATCAGCGAGTGTTTTTCCTCTCCCAGTATGCCGTCCTTCTCCGCCATCTCAAATGCAAACAGCATCGATCTACCGGCTTGCTTCTACCTCAAGTTCCCACAGCCCCTGCCTTTGTCCGACACGGCCATGCAGCAGATCCAAACCAAAACAGGTGCAGTTGAACTGCACATGTTAGTCATGAAGGATTGGTTCACGTCAGTATTGTGGTGTTTTTATTTCCACTGTTGTCTTTACATTTTATACCTCAAATGTACAACAATCCCACATTGCCAGTTATATTCAATTATCTTAATTTGATTTTTTTCATATCCATAAAGAGTGATATATTTATGCAGGTTTATGGTCGGGAGTGAGCGCAATGGTTCACGTACTGTACTTTGATCCCAATGACTTTGATTCCATTCCTGGCTTCACAATGGCAGTGATAATTGTCGTCTAAAAGTGGTATGAGCCGGCACAAGCGTTCCTCTGCCAAAAACAAGTGCCCTGTGCAGTGTGTAAACATCAGCATTATGGAGACAAAAGGGCTAGGCATTGGGCTGCCTTTCTCTCTAACAGGTGCTCATTAATACTACATTTCCATGGACAGCCTACTCCAGTCAGCTTGAGTGTACTCAAGTTAGCCTTACCTTAAGGGAGCTTAAACTTGAGTTGGTTAAAAAAAATAATTCCTGAGTTGAGTTATAACACGAGTTGGGAAGATCTTTCCCAGTAATATTTGTGAGGAGTAAAAGTCCAAGCTCACGTTGCTGATAAAATTAAGTATTTAATTCTACATGTTAAATTAAATTAATCTATAAATGTACTTTTTCCGACGAAATTTCAACTGGGTGAGCTGGGCTCCGCGCCTCTGAGTTGCCTTCAAGCTTTTTTGTCCATTTGCAAAATTGTGCGATGTTATAAATCGTCTGTTGTATGTTTCTGCTGCCTACAGAATCTTGTATTGACGTTTGGTGATTAATTTCTGCTCAGCCCAAATTTTGATGTAGGAAATTCACATGAAGCAAACTCAGCCCAGAAAATGTGGACGCCCGGTTATAATGGCAGCCAATTTGAGTTGACAAAACATATGAAAACATGGCAATCTGAGTACATAGGCGAGTTCTGTGCCATCAGTAATCTACGAAGCTATAAACAGTGTGTTAGTCTGTGCATGCTCATGCATCCATTGTGTGTGTTATGTGCATGTGGGTTCCTCATTGACAGGGATTCCTGTGACGCATGTGGATACGATGGGGCCTCTCTTTGAGCTCATCGGTCACGTCACACAAGGACAGACACCACCACCCCAGCCAGGGTCTTCTACTGAACATGCAATGTACTACTGTGTGGTGGGTTCATGCCAGACCAATACACGATTGTCCATGTGTGCACACTGTGAAGCAATTTTAATTACTTGGATTGGAGTCCAGCTGATGCATATCATTGCCTCAAAATGTGTTCATTATTATCTGGTGTGTTGTGTAAGCATCAGCACTGCTGAGACACAGAGGTCTAAGATGTGGTGCTGACCACAATGCCCATTGTGTGCCTATATGGGGACTTTATAGAGGCTTGCTTAACTCTAAGAATGTGAAGTATAATACGTGTTGTGAGAAATATCGCATTTAAATATTTGAAAAATAAGTTTGATTTCCATTGAACTTTTGCCCTCCAAACTCAATTGGTGTGCACTTTAATGAGGGGAGATGCACACACACACACTGGTGGCACGTTGTATGTGTGAGTGCACAATCATTGGTGTATACCTTATATGTGTGCACCACATGCTATTTCATGTTTGGTAAAAAAAATATTTGTGACATAAGGAAACATTTTAAGTTTGGCTGAAAGTTCTTCCTCAGGACATCCTGTATAGATAAGCACAATAGCATACAAACAATGTAACATTTATCAGCACATGCAATAAATAATAAGATGACAGTGTTATTTTCTTTGACACAATTTACTTGCTTGGTTGACTCATTTAATCCCTATGGTATCCAGCTGCTTCATGCATGACAAAATACTTCCTCCCTTTACTATTATAGCTCCCCTTGAAACTTCTTACATCTGTCTTTCTATTAACCCAATTTAAATCAACAACCTTGTCAATTCAATATTAAATGAAATAATCTATAACTTACTATTCGTGCAAATTATATGCAAATTAATGCAGATTAAAAAACTAAACTGTAAATAAGACAAAAACCAAGATAAAACAAATTATTTAGTAAAAATATTAATATTTTATTTTTGAATAAATTTGGACCCTAAATTGTGGCCATTCCATGAATCACTGGGTTGATAAATGCTTATGAATTCCATCCAAAAATAAACTTTGAGCACTTTGCCTTTTCCCCATCCCTTCCTAGCACTAGGCCAATAGGCCAATCCCTTTTTAAAACGGCGCCATGCAACTGTGTGTGTGGCAAGCAGGTCCTTCCGGACCAACGGCACTGTTACTTCCTGAATAAGCGAGCAGTGCGGCAGGATGGGCGAGAGCTGGTGGGCGCGCTCGTGAGACAGGTGCCCTTCTCGCACCCCAGCCACGTGCCGGCCGTGCTGGCGGCCGTGCGGCGCCAGCTCATCTACAACGCATTGCTGGACAGCTGCATGCGCCGCTGCCTGCGCACTGGGATCACCGACGGTGAGAAGCGTCCGGTTCAGCAGGGGTGACCCTGCAGATTAGGCAATGTAACAATTTAACCTTTCCACAAGTCGATGGCTTTGAGCTCACGGTTTTCGTCACGAATTATTATTATTTTGCCCTCGTGCATTGATAGCCTATTCAAGAGTAAAAATATATGTGTAAGTTTATATGGAACATTTTTTCCAATCCACTGCTGGATGAGGGCCTCCCCTACACCATACGGGTTGTTGGAGTAATTTGACCATACTTCACCATGCTTGTCAGTGCAGGTTGGTAAAGGCATTGAGCATAGACATTTGGAGTATGATACAGCGTAACAATTTATTTTCCTGCACTAATCTCTGCTGTTGATTTTAAAGGCTATTAGTCAACCCATCACATGGCACTAAAATTAGTACTACTTGAGGGAAGTCATCTCTGAGAGTCTTATTTATCACTTGCTGAGCACAGACCGAAAGGCCAAAATTTAAGTTGGCTAGCAACAAACAGCACGATGTAATCAATGAGAGTTAATGTTTAACAGGCAATGAAGATAACCTTATACCTTAATGAGTTATTCGAGTTGTAAGTCTACGTTATTCTGCTGTAATCCATTTTTACTTAAGTTGTATAAATATGGCTTTCACAATGTAAATAGCCAGGGTGCTGTAATATATTTTAAAATGTTGTTAAATAATAGATGTTTACCCACATTAATGGGTTCTAGAAATCTATACAATTGAGAAACTTAACATTAAGCACACATAAAACCTATCTCAAGGCTCAATGGTGTATTGGAGATTTAGGCTCGGAGTTTTACTACAAAGTGGCTCTTAGTGTCACGATGTGAAGAATAACAAATGCAACAAGTAATGACTTGCACAGAAGTTTTGTGTAGTTTACATTTGCAGAACCAATAGTGAAGGTAACTTTAATTCAAATCACAGATTCTGAAATTTCTGTATAGGCAGATGGCATGGGTAAAGTGCCCGTTTAGGCTTGGGCGAGTGATTTGTGTGGATCCCGGAGCAGAGCTCTGTACCACATTGGTCTCTTATCAATTTATTTGTATGAAAATGCCACAGAAGTGGATTGAAGCACTCATAATAGCTTGAGCATGTGTGCACACTAACCGATAGTGATTGATGCTCTGTCATTCCCAGATATGTCTGATTACTACCAGTTTGAAGTGAGTCCCCTTGCGGACTACAGCTTTACAGTCACCTTCCAGCACCCACTAACGGACAGCATGGCCTGTGGTAAGCTCCAGTACACAGTATGATCTACTTGATATATCTTATCTTATATAGATTTATATTGCACCGTAATCCAAGGTGCTTTAAAACAATTATACAATCGTATGAAAGATGATAGTGGTTAAAATAAAGAGTGAGGTTATTAAAAGTGGTGGGGTAGTTGTGGTGACAGGAGGACAGGTGGGAGTAGTCAAGAGGGATTGTGGTAGGCCTGGTCGTAGCTTGGTGTGGGCAGGGAGTAGCAGTTGTAAGATGGGCATTGTGTGGGAGGCTAAAAATTATCCGGGCTGCGGCATTTTGTCTGTTGGAGAGGAGTAAAGGCGTAGGCAGGAAAGCAATTGTCAAGTTGAGTTATACATTTAGCATATTTTTCCTGTGATATGTATCTAGAGCATTGATCCGTGACTGTGCATATACTATGCTTGTAGACATTTTAAAATGTTTGCTCTACGAATGTCCTTTATTTTTATCTTAAGTGGAAAACTGTGTAAGTGTCCATTTCTAACAGGTTTCACTCAATTACCTTAAGCCATAAGATGTAAGCATATCTATGAATGCAAACATTACGCATGCATTTAAAATAAATGTTTGCTTTTTGGCCATAAACATGTTTAAAAATATATAGTAAGAGTTGGGTTCTTGGAATTTTGTTCTGTAACAAATATACTTAATTAACTTTCGTGAGAATATATATTTTAGGAAATAGACTCGGGGAGGCCCTCATCCAGCAGTGGATTGATCATGGGTGACGATGATGATGTATTCTGTCCACATGTTGTCATGAAACGTTGACATTTGCTGTTGTAACTGAAATCGAAAAATGTGCCACTGTGTCAAAGTATGGAAGATTACATTAAGTCACTTTTATTATGCTTGTTTTAGCCAGGAAAGCCTCACTGAGTATCACGGCTCTTTCAGGAGGGTCCTGCCACGTTTTCACAGGAGGGGTGATGATTTGTATGTAGATTACAATTGAGTAATTTGCAGGTAATATTTATCACAACACGCAATTTCCTACTCTTGCGAATGATATCACGCGATCTTTAATATGCATTGTGAACCAGGCAAAGTGTATTTTCACGCTTAATACAAATCCAGGTTTAATCAGAGCAGCTGCTGGATTCCAACCTTGTCTGCAATAAGCGGCAAATGCACTGCCACGAGGTCACATCACTGCTCCTTTAATACTTCACTGCCAAATTATGTGGAGCAACCTTAAATCTTCTGCAAAAAGAAATATAAAGCAGTCAGTAGCGTACAATGCTGCCAGTGCTAGTAGTACGACTGTGCCAACACAGTCCCATACATCGTACTTGAATTGCCCCTTGTTGGTGATGAATACAGTCGTGGTTGATGTGACGGAGAGCTGGCAGCCATGCTGCACAGTGCACACCGGGCTACTCGACCCCCCCATCTGCCCCGACCTCTACCTAACCAGGGTCATTCAGAGGCAAGTGCCACGACATGATATCGTCAACCCTCTTCCTCAAAGTCTCCTGTCACCACTTACCACTACGTGAACGAAGGTGTCAATTGCGATAGATTTCTTGTACAATTATTTTTAGGGTTGGATTTGGTCATAGTACAAAAATTCGCACGTTAAGTAAAAATAAATCATAAAACATACTTTTCCTGAAGAAGACCAGCTGGCTGTACTGATGAGATTTTTTTACTCTCTTGGCAACAGACTATTCCTATTGTTACTTTTCTTGATATGTGGTTTTTATGGACGTACACAAGTCAGTTTGGACATTTTGTCAATTATATAAAAAAAACACTGATCTAATGCAAAGCTTATTTTGAAGCTCATTTTCACCAACTGTTAGACTCCTTTGAATCCTGGCTTTGTGCAGTAATCACGTAATGGAATAAGTGCGTTGACGTCAGGGGTGACTTTAAAAGGGTAGTGAATGCAGCGTGTGTTTTGATATTGCTTCCACAAAATTACGAATACCCTTATGAGTACATTTTAGTTATTCATTAACAAATGTTAAAAACAAATCTTAATTACAATTTTACAAATGGTCATGTTTATTATTGGCACTACGCTCTATAATGCAGTCTCGTTACACTTTAGAAGTTTACAAGAAATTACTCCGTGGCAAAATGGATGGTATTTTCCAATAAATCTGTAGAAAAAGCCATCATATTCAGATTTATTTGACCAAACAAGGGAAGAAGATTAATATTTGATGACGACTATATTCGTGGAGTCACGGACTTACATTTTGGCTTTGAATAGTCAATTGAAAGCAATAATATTTGTAAAACGGGGCTTTGTGCAACTGGTCTTAAGGCTGCTCTTGTCCCTCTACCCTCTTCAGGTGCCTGTCCGTGCCAGTGGCCATGCGAGCAATGAACAGGAAGGCACTTGAGATCCAGGCATCTGCGCCCGAGCTGCAGTCCCGGCCGGAGACTGCGTCAGTGCTGGCCGCCATGGCCTCAAACTTGAGCGCAACGTTGGAGAACCTGGCTCGCCGCTCGCCTGAATGCGTCCCCCCACCTCCAGTTCCCAGTGGCACCCCCCCGATGCACTATAGCAGCACAGCCACCGTACATACATCCACCCCCGAGTTTGCAAATACACAATCTGCCGCATACTCTGGCTCTGCGTGTCCTGCCTTTCCTACCGGCATGCACTCTCACAACCAAAACCATCTTCACCAACAGAGCAAGGCCATCGTTCCCGGAGGGCAACAGCAAGAGTCTTTACTTTCACTTAGTGATGTGGATCTTTGCAAGGTGGCACAAAACCCAATCCTAACGAGCCTCCTACAAGTGACGGGTGGGCTGGGTGTGGCACCTGCTCTGGGCACTCAGCAGCAGCAGCCCCACAATGCGCAAACGCCATCACCGACCTTACCCACCAACACAAAAAACCATCCTATGCTGTTCAACCTACTTAAGGACTTCTCATCTCCTTACTCTGGGTCTGACCGGCCAAGTAGCCACAATACTGCAAGCCCACCCAAATTAGAAGTGTCGGGTAGGGTCTCGAAGTCCAGAAAAAAGTGGCGGTCCCGCTCACACACGTCCCCGAGAGACCAGAATGAAGAGTTTCCAAATGAACTGTGCTCAATGGATATGGAAACAAATACCGAGATATTCGACATAAATGTTGATGGCACGGAAATGGAGCGGCAAGAAAGCGACAGTGGTGGTGACACGGACTTTCCGAGCTCACCTTGTGCTCACAAGCCTGGCTCTCTTGCACATAGCTCCCCGTGTGCACAAAGATCAACGCCACCATTGCCACATGTGCACCTTCCCTTGCCTGGCTTTTCCATAAACTCGCCCCATCCTGCACAGCAGCAGCAGCAGTCAGTCTCCTCCCTGCCTCTACCACCTTACACCAGTAGCCCTCATCCAGCCTTGACATATCCAGGTGTTTCTCAAGCTACCGGACTTCCAAACCAGTTGCAGCAAGGATTGGCCAACATGGTTGCCAATGTACCAGATTTCCTCTCCGAGATACCACTGCGTCCTGTGAGCGACCCCCAAGGAGAATCTGCGCATGTTCCTTCCAGCCACGTCAGACTTTCATCTCCTCTTGGTATTGGTGTTGCCCACCTGCCACTTGATGGGACAGAAAAAGGAAGTAATTTGCTTGCAAAGTGTTTAGCGCAATGTGGGTCAGTGTCAACATGGGATTGGCAAACGGTGAGGGAAAAGGACAGTTGCATGTCTCCTGCAGAAAATGTGCCGAGGACTGAAACCTTACCTCTTGACGCAGAGGGGTTTGAGGGGCCGAGCACAGCCACAACGACATTCACAGATCCCTCCCAGTTCCTGTCAGGGGCTGGAAGTGGTGGAGATGAAGATTCTCAATCTTTCCCTGAAGCACTCGATTTTAACAGCGACGCACTTAACAATGCAGAACCCGTCGGCAGCTTCATGGACAACTTGCTTGATTCAAACTCTCAAGGCGGTGAGAATGAGGAGAAAGGGCTAGTTTTTGGTGTGTCGGTCACAAAGGCAGAAACGCAAGCATTCACCAGTGCCGATAGCAGCAGTAGGGTGGAGGTGGCAACCGATGGCTCGCAGTCAGCAGTCAGTGTCTCTCACTTGGACTTTAGCACTGCAACGGGTTCAACATCTGGACAGGAAAGTAAGGTGTCCAATATTTTGTCTGAATCTGCACCCACAGGGCATTTAAAAACGGAGATGACTCAGAGTTCAAAGGATTCTTGCAAGTTAACGGAGAAGTCCGGCACAGCCAGTACAAACAAATCAAACATAGGCAGCATTCAACGTGGTGGCAGCAATTACGATGGAAAAGGAATGAAACGCAGCCGCTCCTCTTTACCTGATGCTAAAGCAAAAGATAAAGTGCTAAAGCACAGGCGCCTGGATGGGGACGGCAAATCCACGTCACACAGCATGGCTACGTGTCGCTCGTTAACTCCACCAGCAAACATTGGCAGTGAAAAGTCACCTTTGGCACTTCCAGGTCGCTCACAGACCCCTCCTGCTAGCTCGGCCCCACGAATCCCAAAACTTACCATCCAACGCTCAGCTGGCGGCTTGACTGTAAGCAAGACTTCACACAGTGGCTCCAGCGGCAGCAGCAAGCCTGGCACTCCACATATCTCTTCCTCCTCACCACTCAGGCAAAATGTAGGCAGTAAAGTCCCCTCTCAGTCTGGTCCAGCTTTTTCCACTGCTACAGCACGGGGGCAGCCTGGAGTGAGACTGACCTCTCAGAGCTCCTCTCCTCGCCAGGGCGGCCCTCAAATTAAAGTCAAAACCAGCAGTGGTGGAGGCAACAGCAAATCAGGAACAGGAAGTTCTGGGAACAAACCTGGTCCCGTATCACATGCAGCCACGGGCAACAATAACGGCAGAGGTTCTGTGTTTGTGTCGTCATCGCATGGGAGCAGCAGGACTGTGCAGATGGCAGGAAAGGGTTTATCCCATTCATTGCCAACAAAGCAAGGTTTCTTGCAGAAGCAAGGCAGCGGGCCCGTAAGCTACGGAGGTGGTAGCAAACTTGTCAAAATGAAACCTATAGTAAAACCCTCTACCTCCGCATCATTGTCTACAAAGCAAACCTCCTCTCCATCCCGATCCAAAATCCCCATGACGTCCGACCACTCTGCTGCTGTGAAACACACCCCTAACATTGCCAAGAGCCCAAAAATCCGTGTGCTCAACACTTCTCCAGCCTCAAGTGCCAATGGTGGCTCAGTTGCGAACCCAGAATCCAAGCCGTTATCTTTTACAACTACATCGCAGCCAATCAAGTCGGGCTTTGCTTCCCAGGTACCAAGTGGGGGGTCCTCACCTGTAATGTCAGTCGGGGGAGGTAGCTCCAGCAAGGTTGCGAAGTCATCAATTCGCCAACGTAAGCCCTCTCTAACAGCTGTGATTGACAAGCTAAAAAACGGGGTCACAGCAACTGGAGCTGGATTGGGAGGGGCAGAAGAATGTGTGGATTCAAAGCCAAGTGAAGATACTGCTCCAAGTTCCTCTCGAGCACAGCCAGCTAATGGTGGCCTTGCACAAACAGTACCGAGCTCTGCACCACAGAGAATTTCACCATTTAACGTTTCTGTCAGCAAATCTGACCCACACAAGCGCAAGGAGGTTGAGAGGGAGGGCAAGTCTAAAGTGGTGCTGGGATCTGCATCTTTGTCGACAGCATCTACTGACGGTCTCAAAAAGACTTTGGAACCAAAGGTCGGGAGTAGTGGCAGCAGCAGTGTTGGGAAGATAATAATCTCAAAGCCTGATGGCGAAGGGTCTCCGAGCATCAAAAACAAACCACCGACTTCAAAATCTGTGGACAGCACCAACCAAGCAACCAAGCAGGGACCGGCGAGTTTGAAACAAGCGTATGGATCACATTTTATTTCTGAAAGTTCTACCCCCAAAATGGACCGGCCCTCGCCGAGTTGCATCAAATCGCCAGCATACCCACAGCCAACAGGTGACAGCTGCAGCGAGTCCGAGTCAAGCTCCACATACGATAGCTTGAGTTCAGAGGATGGAGGTAATTTGCTCATCGACCTGTCGGGAGAGCGACCTTCTAAGAGCAATAAAAAAAGGAGAAACAAAGAAGTGAACCATGCACAAGATCAAGAAAAACTACACCATAGCACACAACCAGAAAACTACCCCAAGTCTCCTCTTCTCAGCGAACAGCCTCCGTTATCCAACCTGTCTTTCAGATCCGGATCTGGTACCTCGCAGCAGCCGAGCCCATGCGTGATAGATGATGATCTTATGAATGAAGCTTTGATTGGCAGCTCTACGTGAAGTTATAAGCTATAGCCTAAGTAAAAGCACTGTGCAAAATCCTTTTTCATCCTACTCTCCAATATTTATGTGGGTAATACTGTGTAGCACTTAAAATGTAAAATAGTTAAATGGAAAAGTCCAACTGATGTTAGGAAGATTTTTATTTTTACACCTTTGGACACTAAGTGTGAAAAGGCCTTGTAAATTAGCTTGGTTTTTAATTAAACCCTGAGCACTTTTGCTAGTTTCCCTATACACATGCAGTAGTTAGGCTTGTTTACATGACAGGCATTTGAGTAGTGAACATGCGTCCTCATTCCAGTACCACTATGCATTGCTGCATGGTTTACAAGGTGTGGTGTGTGAGTTTTCAAGGTTCAGCTGTGTTTAAAAGTTATGCCTCAGTTTGTTGGAAGACAACATAAAAAAATGTATTTTAATGAATGTTTATATTTGTATGCATAAATAAACTATATTGTAATTACACATAAATTAAAGCTGTTTGTTACTGTGATATAAAACGTCGCAATGTTTTCATATAGATCTGTTTATCGATGCATTTGAGACTTGACATGAGGATTTTCCAATTAATTTTTATTGCTTTTCGCATTTAAACTTGGCACATTTTCAGTGTTAATGTATATTTGATTATATTTATACTCCGAATTTTATGGTAGATATGGCAAATCACACAATTTCAGTTCCAAACTTGCTCGAAACAAAATTACTGCTTCACAACCTGTCGCCAATAAAAAAAAAGTCCAATGTGGAAAAAAAACACCTGGCTCTTTTCACTCATGCAGTCTTGGAGAGCTGAATGGCAAGAATATCAAAAACACAATGTCCATATAATTTATTTTTTACACTTCAGTATTGTTTAATATGTTAAATTACCACGTGAGAACATTCTATGTTGTCCATTGTCCTATTCGCATTTAATTTCCAATATGTTCACACAAGATCAGTGCAATATTGTCTCGAGTCAGTCCAGCTTGGCCCAGCAGTGCTTCACACCTCTCACGTAGCTGCTGAAACCTGATCTGCAATTCATTCCATCCAACGCTCCCATTGGGGGTGCAATTGTGGACAGATGCCAGCTCGCTTTTACAGAAATCCACAGGGTCGCACTCATTTTTGTTCTCTTCAGAGTATGCATCCATGCCTTGTGTCCACGGGGGGTTGGCAAAGCCACTGCCCACAACTGGTGGACAATCCACATCGCGTGCTGTAGATTGTATGTCCATGCTCTCTAGGGCCTCGCCTAGGTCGTCGGTATCCATGGTGCCATCGCACTCTGCACCAACGCACGCCATCATGGCCTGTCCCAACTCGCTAAACGCAGCCTGCAGTTCCTTTAGCTCTCTCCTTGTGTCCGAGGCACCAGCGTTCTGATCGTTCCACGACTCCAGTGCTCTGCAATGTGTACGCATCTTCGATTTGGTAAACAGCACAAAAGGTACACGTACTCTAGAACACAAGCCATCATTACAGCCCGCAACATTGGCGAACTTAAGCGGACTGAGTGCCCCCCCCCCCCACCGCTGAATGCTCAGCTATTGTTTAAAGTTTACATTAAACGTATGCTCCCCCCATCCCATAATTTAAATAGGGTAAAGCTATAGGTATGCATGTGGTCTTTAAATTGATGCAATTGTTTTCAATGACGATTATCAATAATTGTAACATAACTGCATAATGACCATTGTGTTGACCACAATGTGATGAGTTTAGTAGTGATTGCAGAATCAGTGATCTCATTGTGATGGTCAGTGTGATGAATGTTATATGATGATTGAGATCATTACTTTACAATAATGATGTGATCGTGATGATTTACGATTAATGTGTTAGTACTGTGATTGACTACCATATAATCATGACTGAGTATTGTTGAAGACTGACGCACAAAGAAGCATGGAGAGGTGCATGCTTGGAATTATTGAGCCAGAAAGGAACACGTGGATTAGACAACATACGAAAGTTATGGGACAACATGACTTAAGAAAATACAGGGACTCCTCTGCTTACTAACTAGTTAGGCTCCAGAGGTCTGTCCGTAAGTCGATTTTTTCGTAACTCCAACTTGATTTAATTATGTCGTACGCCATGTACACTAAACGCGGGGAATGGCTTGAAAAGTTGTATAATCTCCTGTAAATGCCACTGGTGCTTCATGTGCTGCAAATGTAGATGCCACCACTGCCATATTTGCACGGCGGTTGAACTTATGACTGGACATAGGGCAAGTTTGTTCCCATCTCTGAAAGTTCTTAAGTCGAATGTTCCTAAGTAGAGGAGTCACTGGGAAGTGGGATTGTGTTGGACAAGATTTACAATGAAGTAGCAGCCAAATGATGTCCAAAGTCGAGATGGAGAAATCACAGTAGCTCACATACTTGATGCACCGCAACACCTTCGGACAGCGTCAGATAGCGATGGGGTCGGGAGGCCTTCAAGCAGTGGATTGATCATGACCGATGATGATCTGATCGTGATGATGAAGATGACTGCGCGGCGTTTACCGCAGCGCCCCACTCAGCTGCCACGTGTGAAACGCCCTCTCGACCGCCCGGCCGAAGCCCAGGTTGAAGCCGTTCTGCAGGGTGGCCTCCTTGCCTTCCTCCAGGCCAGCCACGTAGCCCTCCTGCAGGGAGTTGAGGGAGGATAGGAGGTGGTGGTGGGGGGTTAGGCAACCACCTGGAAAGGGGGTATGTAGAGCACTGTATAGAATATCAGGGGTGGGGAACCTTTTTTTCTGCCAAGGGCCATTTGGATATTTATAACATAAATCGCGGGCCATACAAAATTATCAACTTAAAAATTAGCCTGTTATATTTGGTCCAACATTTAATTAAGTCACCCCTAATGTGATGGCTGGAACTGCTTCTCTTTGGTGTGTGATGTTAGCTGGTATTGATGATGTTGCTACTCGCAACTGCTTTTCCAGGTTTGCGCCTGCGGTTGCCTTGGCAGGGCCAGACCAAAGGGGCTGTCCATAAATGACGTCACGCGATTTTGAACGATTTTTGACCCCCCCCCCTCCCCTCTAAAAAATATATAAAACATGCTTCAAATCGCTTTACACTATTGTCATTGTAGTGCGTATTTAATGTGGCGCTGCACTCTGATGTTGTAGGAGAAAACATTTATTAAAAAGTCTATATAATGAAGTAGAACGTGTTGTCTATGTTTATTTAAAGTTGCGCATTTTGATGTGACGTCACATTTCTCAAACCCCCCCCCCCTCCCCAGGTGCGTGACGTCATTTATGGACGTCCCCAAATGATTTCGCGGGCCTTTTACGGCCCGCGGGCCGGACGTTCCTCACCCCTGGTGTAGATGGAGGTTTGGGTTAAATGATGACGTCACCCTGCTGCTCTATTTAAGACCGGGAGCAGGTGGAGGGCTTCACCATTCTGGCAAATTGCCCGATGATGCTGGATGTAATTACCAGCGAAACGTCGTACTCAAAATTGTAAATGATACTGATTCACTCTTAAACACACCGGTGGGCTAAATTAGTGAACTATTTGTGTTTTGTAAACGTAACATACTTTTTACTGTTTGGCCATGTCGGGTGGTGGAGGGTTACAACACATTTATAAATAACGCGATCTAACGCAAACACCTTTATTATGAATATATGGAGGTTATGGGTTAGTGCTTGGGACTAGTTGGCTAGTTGGTTAAAGGTTTTGAGGTAGGTATAGTAGTGCTAGTGACTGATCGGCTAAATGGTTAGTTATGAGCCATTGGTCGATATAGTACTCGTGTGGCTGGTTGACGAGTTGATTACGGTTATGGCTAGTCGAGATGCTTGTAGGATTCTGGCTATGGTTAGGGCTAGCACTACTGACTGTCTGGTTGGTTATGGTTAGGGCTAGCACTACTGTCTGGCTGGTTGGTTATGGTTAGGGCTAGCACTACTGTCTGGCTGGTTGGTTATGGTTAGGGCTAGCACTACTGACTGTCTGGCTGGCTAGTTGGTTAGGGCTAGCACTACTGTCTGGCTGGCTAGTTGGTTATGGTTAGGGCTAGCACTACTGACTGTCTGGCTGGCTAGTTGGTTAGGGCTAGCACTACTGACTGTCTGGCTGGCTAGTTGGTTATGGTTAGGGCTAGCACTACTGTCTGGCTGGCTAGTTGGTTATGGTTAGGGCTAGCACTACTGACTGTCTGGCTGGCTAGTTGGTTAGGGCTAGCACTACTGTCTGGCTGGCTAGTTGGTTATGGTTAGGGCTAGCACTACTGTCTGGCTGGCTAGTTGGTTATGGCTAGCACTACTGTCAGGCTGGCTAGTTGGTTATGGTTAGGGCTAGCACTACTGACTGTCTGGTTGGTTATGGTTAGGGCTAGCACTACTGACTGTCTGGCTAGTTGGTTAGGGCTAGCACGACTGTCTGGCTCGATAGTTAGTTATGGTTGGAGTGAGCATGACTGTCTGGCTAATTAGTGAAGGTTTAGGGCTCGTACTACTGACTGGCTGGCTGGTTGGTTTTGGTTAGAATGACTTGTCTGTCTGGCTGGCTAGTTGGTTAGAATGATTTGTCTGTCTGTCTAAGTTAGATTGACTTGTCTGTCTGGCTGGCTAGTTGGTTAGAATGACTTGTCTGGCTGGCTGGCTAGGTTAGAATGACTTGTCTGTCTGGCTAGTTGGTTAGAATGACTTGTCTGGCTGGCTAGGTTAGAATGACTTGTCTGTCTGGCTAGATTAGAATGACTTGTCTGGCTGGCTAGCTAGTTGGTTAGAATGACTTGTCTGTCTGGCTGGCTAGTTGGTTAGAATGACTTGTCTGTCTGTTTGGCTAAGTTAGAATGACTTGTCTGTCTGGCTGGCTAACTAGTTGGTTAGAATGACTTGTCTGTCTGGCTGGCTAGTTGGTTAGAATGGCTTGTCTGGCTGGCTAGTTGGTTAGAATGACTTGTCTGGCTGGCTAGGTTAGAATGACTTGTCTGGCTGGCTAGTTGGTTAGAATGACTTGTCTGGCTGGCTGGCTAGTAGGTTAGAATGACTTGTCTGTCTGTCTGGCTGGCAAGTTGGTTAGAATGACTTGTCTGTCTGGCTAGTTGGTTAGAATGACTTGTCTATCTGGCTGGCTAGTTGGTTAGAATGACTTGTCTGTCTGGCTGGCTAGGTTAGAATGACTTGTCTGTCTGGCTAGCTAGTTGGTTAGAATGACTTGTCTGTCTGGCTAGGTTAGAATGACTTGTCTGTCTGTCTGGCTAGGTTAGAATGACTTGTCTGGCTGGCTAGCTAGTAGGTTAGAATGACTTGTCTGGCTGGCTAGTTGGTTAGAATGACTTGTCTGTCTGGCTAGTTGGTTATAATGACTTGTCTGTCTGGCTGGCTAGTTGGTTAGAATGACTTGTCTGGCTGGCTAGCTAGTTGGTTAGAATGACTTGTCTGTCTGGCTAGGTTAGAATGACTTGTCTGTCTGTCTGGCTAGGTTAGAATGACTTGTCTGGCTGGCTAGCTAGTAGGTTAGAATGACTTGTCTGTCTGTCTGGCTAGGTTAGAATGACTTGTCTGTCTGTCTGGCTAGGTTAGAATGACTTGTCTGTCTGTCTGGCTAGGTTAGAATGACTTGTCTGGCTGGCTAGTAGGTTAGAATGACTTGTCTGGCTGGCTAGTTGGTTAGAATGACTTGTCTGTCTGTCTGGCTAGTTGGTTAGAATGACTTGTCTGTCTGGCTAGGTTAGAATGACTTGTCTGTCTGTCTGGCTAGGTTAGAATGACTTGTCTGTCTGTCTGGCTAAGTTAGAATGACTTGTCTGGCTGGCTGGCTAGGTTAGAATGACTTGTCTGGCTGGCTAGGTTAGGATTAGAATGACTTGTCTGGCTGGCTAGTAGGTTAGAATGACTTGTCTGTCTGTCTGGCTAGGTTAGAATGACTTGTCTGTCTGGCTAAGTTAGAATGACTTGTCTGGCTGTCTGTCTGGCTGGCTAAGTTAGAATGACTTGTATGGCTGGCTAGGTTAGAATGACTTGTCTGGCTGGCTAAGTTAGAATGACTTGTCTGTCTGACTGGCTAGTAGGTTAGAATGATTTGTCTGTCTGGCCAGGTTAGAATGACTTGTCTGGCTGGCTAAGTTAGAATGACTTGTCTGGCTGGCTAGGTTAGAATGACTTGCATGGCTGGCTAGGTTAGAATGACTTGTATGGCTGGCTAAGTTAGAATGACTTGTCTGGCTGGCTAAGTTAGAATGACTTGTCTGGCTGGCTAAGTTAGAATGACTTGTATGGCTGGCTAGGTTAGAATGACTTGTATGGCTGGCTAAGTTAGAATGACTTGTCTGGCTGGCTAGGTTAGAATGACTTGTCTGGCTGGCTAAGTTAGAATGACTTGTCTGGCTGGCTAAGTTAGAATGACTTGTATGGCTGGTTAGGTTAGAATGACTTGTCTGGCTGGCTAAGTTAGAATGACTTGTCTGTCTGGCTGGCTAGGTTAGAATGATTTGTCTGTCTGGCCAGGTTAGAATGACTTGTCTGGCTGGCTAAGTTAGAATGACTTGTCTGGCTGGCTAGGTTAGAATGACTTGTCTGGCTGTCTAAGTTAGAATGACTTGTCTGGCTGGCTGGCTAGCTAGTAGGTTAGAATGACTTGTCTGTCTGGCTAGTTGGTTAGAATGACTTGTCTGTCTGTCTGGCTAGGTTAGAATGACTTGTCTGGCTGGCTAAGTTAGAATGACTTGTCTGGCTGGCTAAGTTAGAATGACTTGTCTGGCTGGCTAAGTTATAATGACTTGTCTGGCTGTATGGCGAGTTGGTTATGGTTAGAAATCGTGTCTAGCCGGCTAAGGCTCGCGTACTCCGCTGTCTCTGCGTTCCCTCCCCGCTCCACGTCCCTTCGGCCACGCACTCTCCACCACCCCCCCCTGCTGGGCGGCTGAGCCACGCGGCTTTCACCCGGTGGGAAGGCGACCCGGGCAACGTCCTTCGTCGCCAGGCATCTTGACGACGATGGCCCGGGCGACGAGACGAGGGAGTTGCTGATGGGAGTCTCGCCGCGAGGTGTACACGGGGGAGGAAGGACACCACCCCACCCCACTCCCCTTCCTCACCTTCTCTCTCTTCGCCATGAGGCCTCGCCACTCCAATAGCCTCAGGTCCCGCTCGTCTCCCTCTTCATCGAACACGGGGTCCTCCTCGGCCTCTGGGGTCCCGGACTGCCGCGTCCAAGCCATGGATGGGGGGACGCTGGGAGGGGGGGGGGCAGAAGCAACACCGGGATCCGCTTGGATTTGCGGGGATAGCGGAGGGACGGGGGAGGAGTGTTGTCGGCGTTGCCTGTGTGTGGTGGCGTTGTCGTGGTGTGCGGCTTTGTGGAGCTGTCACGAAACGCGGCTCATTCATAAACAGCGACACCACGTGGAGTGGAGTGAGCACCGCGCGCGAGAACACGTGGCCGATTTGGATGCTTACATAGGCACGCGATACATCTTTACATCCCAGTGTTTACCATTCTTCGGCCAAGGGAAACCCCATTGGAGGATTGAAGGCCTTTCCAATTCCCCAACAATTCTCCCAAAATCTTGCGATGTAATAATGATCCAATTTCACCGCTCCATCTCCTCCAAGGCCGAAAAAAATTCTCTCTCACGCGCTCCCGTTCCTTGGCCGTCATTCCGAGATGAATCTTGTTGACCATCTGCCAATCATATCTAGCGACACAGCCCAAGCTCTCCATCTATGTTCTGAACAGTTATACTTGCTGTCCTTAACCTGCATGCCTTCTAATCCATGCGCTGGGTTGTATGTTAACGTAGTCCCAAGCACGCATCATGTTTCTTTACACGCTTTGGTGAGTTTTTTGTTGGATTCTCTTCGTGAGTGACGAATTTTTACGATCAATGTCAAAGCTGCATGCCTGGTACCACACACATCACTCGGGACATGTACAGGTACAACACATGTTGATTACAACACACAGCGACACCACGTGGAGTGATCCGTGCATGCACCACATTCGCAATGTTGGTTAACCCGACCTACAGGACGTACAAATAACACAACACTCACCGTACATATGCAACGTGTGTACGTACACATTTACACCGTAATCATAAACGCAGCGACACGACACCACGTGGAGTGGTGTGTACCTACCGAGTGAACAACACAAACCACACATGCACAATCCCAGTAAACATGCCTCCGTTTGCTGGCCCAACGTTGGGCATGCGGTTCGAATCGTTGGTCCCAACGTTGGTCCCAACGTCCCAGATGTACTGGGTCGTTCTCACACCCGTTCAGCAAGCACCACGTGGATTGTCGCGAGTAGGAAACCCTTCACAAACATCATGCTTACAACACAACATTACACAGCGACCACATAGGATGGCTGAATTTGTTTTGTCATCTTCTGTGACAATAGTATTATCCAATATACAGCATTTAATTTGCTCTCAAGCCTTCAGTTTCAAACAACACGAGGAAGGACCTTCTGTGAATGATGATAAACTCAACAGACAGAAATGTGAACCAATTGTAAAAAATCCCACCTCACAAGCTACACCACTAATCATACAATAACGTAAAGTTAAATGTACAGATGTTTTTGGGTTAGATCGCGTAAATATATCAATGTGTCGTTAAACCCGCCACCACCCGACACAGCCAATTAGTAAGGTTTGACACGTAAACAGAACGTGGCCAATTCGGTATTAGTACAGCAACACCGGTGTGTTGGAGAGCAAAGCCACAAACATTTACAATCTGAGCACGACGTTTCGCCAGTAATTACAACTAGCTGCATCAGGCGACAGCCAGATGCGTGGAGAAATCCTCCTCCTATTCTTGGTTCTTTCGGTAAAGTCACGTAGCTGTGGATTTCACACCTGATGATGATTGCTTGTGTTGCAGTCGAAACGTCGTGAGAATTTTACTGTTTTATATTTTTATTATTTTATTGTTTCCCTTCTACGTGACTTAACCGAAAGAACTAAGAATATGAATCCCTGCAGTCACGAAAGCTTTAAATTAAAATCCTCCTCCTGTTTCGTTCCTTCCTGCACAAATGTGGCTGTCGCCTAAATCACTGCAAGCCCCCGGGGGAATCTCTTCTCTGCGTGTGTCCTCGATTAAAGTAAAATAAATGTTAAAGATATAAGTCACGTAGATAGAAAATACAAATAAAATGTAAATTCAAATAATAATTTTTGTATCTATTTTTTTAATTTATTTTAAATTTTATTTTCTAATAAAAAAACTAAAATATAAATTGAAATAATATTTTTTAAATCTATTTTTAATTTATTTTGAATTTTATAATAACAAAAAATAAAATGTAAATTAAAAAAATATATTTGTAAAAATCTACTTTTAATTATTGCTTAATTTCATTTTCGATGTCCGTGACTTTACGGTAAAAAGAACGGAGGAAATGAATTTCCTAGCGGTCACGAAAGTTTCGAGTGGAAGATTCGCGGCCCTCGGCGAGTTGTGTCATCTTCTTTGGTTCTTTCGGTAAAGTCACGTAGAATGAGAATAAAATAATAAATTGATAAAATAAAATAACACAATAATATTCTCACGACGTTTCGGCCACAACAAAAGCGGCCTTCATGAGAATATTATTGTGTTATTTTATTTTATCAATTTATTATTTTATTCTCATTCTACGTGACTTTACCGAAAGAACCAAAGAAGATGAATCATTGCAGTCACGAAAGCTTTAAATCGAAATTTAACCGCCTCTACGGGGAGGGATTCCACACATCCTTAAGATCATTCAACAGACTTCGGGATAAGAAGGCTCAACTAATCGAGTCTCTCACCTTTCTGAAGAGATGCCGCGACTCTAAGGCTCTTTGTTCCTCTCACACAGCTTAAAAGCCGTGATCTGAACGTGGCTCTCTCACTCCAGCGCTGTCCTACCAGACAGTCTCGCCCCCTTCACCTGATGAAGGCCGCTTGTGTTGTGGCCGAAACGTCGTGAGAATATTATTGTGTTATTTTATTTTATCAATTTATTATTTTATTCTCATTCTACGTGACTTTACCGAAAGAACCAAAGAAGATGAATCATTGCAGTCACGAAAGCTTTAAATCGAAATTTAGAGTTGTGTCATCTTGTCGCCCTCTAGTGGCCGGCGCCAGAGCGGCATCGTCGCTCTCGAGCGGGGTCCCAGAGCCGGACGACGACGCCGCGGAGGGCGGAGGAGCAGAGGGGAGGGAGCGGCACGGCCGCCGTGTTTCGTGCCGCTGCCCCCCACCACCACAACCACTACTACTACCCCCCACCACCACCACTACTACTACCCCCCACTACTACTACCCCCCACCACCACCACTCGAGGTAAGCACGAGGAGCAGTCGTCGCTTGAGCCGTGCTTGTCACGGTGCCGTGGGGAGCGGTGGCGCAGCGGTTCACGGCCGCACCCCCCCCGCCCCCCTCTACACACACAGACACACACACACAGAGACACACACACAGACACACACAGAGACACACACACAGACACACACAGACAGACACACAGACACACACACACAGACACAGATCGACTCGGCTTGGTGCGGTGTGTCAGTAACACATCGCCACTCGAGGGAGACAAAGGCGGCCGGGCGTGGTGGCTTGGACGCCCACCCGCCCGCGCGTGTGCCGTGCCGGCCTTCGTAAGTGCTCGCGATAACAACACTTGCCCCTACAGTCTGTCAAAGTTTAATGGGGGTGGAGGAGGGGGTTATTGTTGTTGTGTTGTTGTTGTGTTGCGTTCAGCTTTAACACAGAAGCAGTGGAGATGATGTGAGGAGGGGGGGGGGGGGTCCGATGGGGTGACGGGGGGGGGGGACCTCGGGTAGCGATGGGTGGCGCAGCGGTTAGCGCACTGAGACGTCGTCAACTCGAGGGTGGGGTGGGGAGGCTTCTTCCCGACCACCTCGAACAAGAACGTCGGTGGCGATCGACATCCGTGAATCCCTGTCGCCGTGAGCTGCCTCAGTCACAACCCGCGGTGACCCGCGAGGTGAAGTATGGTCAAAGCACCCGCAACGGAACCCGCACGCCGTGGGGGCCCAGGCCCTTCACTATTCGGCAAGTGGATCGAGAAAAAGGTTGTGCACATTGATGATGATGATGATTATTATTGTTGTTATTACTGGGTCCGTCTGCTTCTAGCTGCGTGAATGTTTTGTGTAGTAATCTCGGTGCTGTTATCCGCGGGGTTTTTTGTTGTTGTTTTACGATCGCTACCAACTTTGGCTCGAACTCGAGAGCGGGAGGCAAAGCGACTCTGCGTGTGGTGGTGGTGATGATGATGATGATGGCAAGGTTGTTGTGTACAGTGACGAGACTTTTAAAGTACCCCGTTTGTACGTAATGCTTAATAATACTGAAGTATTATATAATACATTCCTGTCAACCCCTTATCAGTGCGCTACCTTATTACAGACCAATTCAGACACCTTATTGGTCACCCCGTGCCCCTTACTAATCTCAAAGTTCATCCTGCAAAGTCCCATCACAAGGGATAAACACAAACTAATCGACATAAAAACCATGCTTCTTTACCCCTATTGAAACGGCTGGACGCCGTGTGGACCTGAAAACTCAATTTCCCTGTACAAGAATGCGGATAAACCTTATGGGTTGACAACGGTATGTATAAGAATGTTTGGCTCGGGTATAGTGAATCATTTATTACCCTAGAAGACACTGTGGCAGTAAGGTGTGGGAAGAATACAGTTGTGTAGGTTATGTAATGGTGATAATACAATACGCGTAATGATTCATTTTTGTTTACCTACGAAAGCCTGAACCGGTTCTTCAAGATTGGTCTTCAAGAGGAGGGGGTGTCCTGCTTCATTGTGATGTTTGGACACAATCCATTGGTGAGAGTCTGCCCACAGCTGGCGATGGAGCATCCAGAGAACGCGTACGAGGAGGTAACGCTCACGCACCCGCACAGATTGATTCAACAATCCATCGATGTTGGGCACTGCCATCCCCTGGCCACTTTGTATATACATACGCGATTATACAATACCGTACGGGTCTCGTGTTTGTTTCTCGGCTGGGTGACAGCTGAGGAGTCAACAGTTGCCGCCTTACGCGACTCTATTATTTAGTAATCTATTTGTTTTGTGGTTTGTTTTACGATCTACCCGTAGTCACATCTGTAAGGAGAGTGCGGCCTCGCCCGATAAGTTATCGAATCACTTTATCCAAGTAAGTTAAACGGCCTTTGATGTATGTCCTGTATGTTGACCTTCTTTCGCACCGTACTTCGGCAACCGTGCTAATCAGAGGTGCGCGGGGGAAGGACAAGAAACTAAACGATCGATCCACTGCTGGATGATTAAGGCCCTCCCCACGCCTTCCCAGACTAATCAACGTTGCGTTTTGGGTAATAATTGATAGAAAGGTGTTAAAACGCAAAGGCTCTTTTGATCCTCGGTGTCCCTTGTACCATACAGTAGATGCGATCTGATCCATGTGATTCCCTTTTTGTCTCTCAGTGTTCAGTACTGTAATATTATTCAAATAAATTCACCTCTCCATGCTTCTTTGCACACTTTTCAACTTGTTCCATTTTCGTTGTCAATGGCCATGATCCTTGGTGTTGTCGTAGATCATCGTAGACAGATGAAAAATGTGTTCGGCACATTGGCGTGTTGCTTTTAATGTCTATTCACACAAAAATGTATCTTCATCGAAAATGTTATACTTTTACATTTCACTCTGAATTCTTGAAATGTCTATTACTCATTTATTCTCATTTGTTAAATGTTCAATTTCACAATGATAGGGTTAACTTATTCAGATGCTTTGACCGTTTAAATGATTTACGTAGGTCCAAGCTTAGTAAACATGGAATGTTGGGAAAACGTTGGTTTAACGCTGCCAATGTTGCATGCTTCCTGGGTGTCTCCCTTAAAAAAAACTTTTGATCTCACTGAAGTTTGTGCATTTTCACCAATCTCTAGATCCGCGTTTAGTGGTGGTGGCGGCGGCCTTGGGAACCATGCTGCAGGAGCTTGGGACGCCAACTTCCCTGTGCTGGGAGGTGGTGGGCCCTGCAGAAGGGGACGCGGGGCTACCCACTCACCGCAGCAAACATGCGTGCACCACCTGGAAGGGCCTACTCTACGTGCACGGGGGCAGAGATGCGCGCCACTCACTCGCAGACCTCTGGCAGTACGAGCCAGGTATTTGTGCTGTTATCGTGATCGCATTTGCTCAATGAAAGTCCTTATTGTCCCAATCCAAATCGTGGGAGGTACTGTATTTCGGATTCAGAATCTCTATTTATGCTGGAGGAATCCGATGAGCTATAAAGCGCTTTTTCACAAATGTCCAATAATTTCACAGATGTCCAGTAGTATTGTAAGAGGACAGGGGTAGCAGCAATAGCAACCTGTGGAAGGAAGGCTGTACCTATGGGAAAAGACCTAGTGAGCAAAGAAGTATAACTGAAATGTGGAAGGATAAATGTGGACAAATAGGCATGATGCTACTGTGGTGTAATGGTTGGCACACTGGCCTTGCAATCCACATGTCACCGGTTTGATCTCGTGGCACCGCAGTTGAAACAAGAGTGCAAATTTCCAAATTCCCCCCCCCCACCTCTGTCCACCCAGTACACTACAGTTCGTCGATTAGAAGGTTGCATTGCTGTTGGGTAAAGTGTGGGTCCTCCCACCTCTTCCAAAATGTCCGGCCAGCAGGGTTGAATAGGTCAGATACCCTTTAGAAGGGATGTACAGAGCTTTCATGTGCAGGCCTTTCCACCAATCGTGGCATGAGCAAGCAAATGCAGGGCTGTATGATATTTTCGTTGGGCACATTGTGAGAGGACAGGGCTGTCTGCTGAAGTACTGGAAGGAAGAATGGATGGGAGAACACCGATTGGAGACAGACGAAAAGTATTGCTAGATGAGTAGAAATAGTTGAAACGTGGACATTAAAAGGAAAGGGTAAAATGTTATGGAATGGTAAAGTACAAATATTTTTTGAGCCCCAAACCTGCCTTGAGGCCAACAATTATTGATTTAAGCAGAGGCTCTAGGTCTTTAATGGAAAGCGCCAAAACGTCTGCAGACATCATGCTTGCAAGGCATCCAGAGCACGTGTGTAGTCGTTGATTCTGAATGGTATTTTTCATCCTGTTCTCCTCTGTGACTGTTTCCCCCTGTTTGTTTTGCCTTTTGAGATGCAGGCTAAAGTAAGGGTAGTAACTGAGAGCTGACAGGTTTCTTAAATTGAGAAGGGTGATATGAAATTGCAAGTAGAGCTGAAGGGAGTTGCAAAACTAAGTTATGTGAGGAAAGTAAGAGGAGGAGGAATGCCACGTCTTGCTGTGAAGCAGCTGCCCACAGTACGGATGACAGGAGTTCTAGAAAATAATTCTGTACACTTGATTTGCATCTACACTCTTAACGGGTTTGCGCAGCACGCTAACCATGAAAGAAAATTCCTTTGTGGAACATGATAAATTTGACTTCAAATCTAATTGAATTGAATAACCTTTTGCCTCTGAAATTATATTTCGCTATTCATAAACTGCAGTCATAAGCTTATGATGGTTGTGGTTAATATGTTTGGCATGTGTGTCTCGACTGACCTAGGTAAAAACATGTGGCAGAGGCTAGATGAACGTACGCAGGCATTTGCGGCGCCGGCTTTGCATGAACACACTATGGTGGCAGCACAGGTAAGGTATCAGCACAGCCACATGGTCATACATACGGATTAAATCTGTTTACCAATTTGGCTCATTGCATCTGAGAAATACTATATCGCAAAACAAAAATCCTTGTCTTTTCACACAAATGCAAGCAGAGGTCATGCAGTGTTTATAACATTTTGCCTTTGGTCATATATTCAGATGCACTCGATTTGGTTGTGGTGGTGCATGCCTATAATTCAGTGCTTTGGAGGCAAGGGTCAGAGAAACAGAGAGATTTTGAAACTCCAAAACCCATTGGTCTTTGAGTTGGCCAGCAGATGGCGGTACAACAAATGGGTTCGTTAGCCATCTGTGTGGACCTTTGAGACATCTTTTTTAGATGCATATGCAATTTCTGAGTACTCGCGTATCCTCCCACATATAAAACACTACTTAAAATGGAACTGGACAAACATCCCAATGCTGGGGCCTTGTGAAAAAGAGGTCTGAGATTCATTATTTTTTGGGGAAATATTTTTTTATAAACATTTCCAAAATGCGTATATCGAAATTGCGTATGCAATTGCACATTGCCCCTTCACGATTCAGTACATTGTCCCTAATCAATAAAATATATTTCTTTCAACATTGCAATGAATACAGCTTAACAGCGTGCAGTGGCTGGAAGTAAATCAAAACATAAAATACGAATCGATTAAGATTGAATCTTACACAGTTCATCAAATGCATACATCATGAGGCTCAGAATTTATATTAATCGATGAACAGATACATCGTGAGACCATCGCATCTGTTGTGAATCCCACTCATTGTATTACTTTACATTTGTGTTGCCACTTGTACAAATGCTGAGCATTGCTATATGACTATAATGAATGATTTTCTCTAAATTACAGGGCCACCTTTATCTGTTTGGTGGATTACTATGCGATACTGACCATACGCCTCTGTGGGACTACAACATCAGTAAGTTTGAATACATTTATCTCTTAAACAAATGCAAAATCAGTAAAATCTGCATTTTCTTAATAAGTGACAACCATCACCATCTCAGGGCACTCTCAGATCACATGGCCATGTTTTCAGAAAGCGCTTTACATTACCCCATTTGGGCAGAGATTTTTTTTCAGAAAAACATTTGTCCAAAGTTACTTGCATTTGTGCCATTTTATTTTGAAGCTCTATGCTGCAGGCTTATTATTTTTCTAAGCCTGAGGGTCTCTGCTATTATAAACATTTGGGCCACAACTGACATTAAGGGAAAATCACAGTTTTACAGTTATTGCCATTCATGTTAGAGAATTGTACTCAAAATATGTTTTGTTGTGTTCATATCTGCAGATGAGTGTTGTTGGGAAGAATTTAGAGGAACTGACTTGAAAGCTCAGGTAAGGGCAGTTCGTCTCTAGTCGATGCAGTCGCTCTTTTGGCCAGTGCAGGCATTCGTACTTCACTGAACTTTTAAAGTATTATTTGTATCCCAAACAAACAACCATTTCTTCTTTATACAACAAAGTCGGAAGCCATTTCAACAATGTGTCTATTTTTTATGTATATATATGCATGTTGAACTTCTTACCTGGGGTAAAACTGAAGCGTTTGAAATATTTGAACGAGCACTAATGCATACCATTACATTACAGTCGGACTATAATACAAATGTAATGGGTAGTATAAATGCTAAAATATGGGATCATTGGACTGGGATATTGTGGACTTTGAATGTTCCATTTTGGTGACTGAATACAAAGACATATCAAGATGCTTTACATTCTAGAGCTTAACAAAAAATATAAACATTGTGTCTCAAAAATAATTCAGATATGCACAGTAGCTAAGGTGTAACCATATATTATAAACTATACATTGTGGTGTCATGTAATAAATATAAAAATTGTATTTCATTAAGACATTTTGGACAAATGTGGGGACAAATAAAATAAACACGAAATGGAGGTGATGCCCAGGGCCAATGAGACCGGGACAGGTACAACAGCCTCTCTTGATTTATTGGTTGAGCATTTGCAAGGGCTGTGTGGTGTATCCACTGGTACGTGTGTGGCCTGTGCACAAGCCGCGAGTCGTGCTGGCCACACCACCACCAACGTATGCCGTGCCGGCCATCCATAGTTGCTAGCTAAGAGCACTTGCCTCAAAACTGTTTGAGGCTGCACAAGGGATCTTTTATCTTTGTGATTTAGGCAGCCCCGCAGAACCGGCGTGACCACACGGCGGTGGTTCACCGTGCAGGCATGTACGTTTACGGTGGACACCGTGACATGATGGGGCCGACAAACGAGTTCTGGGAACTTGACTTGGGTAAGAGGCTTGAGAGAAACAGTGTTGTGCTTGCTTAACATAAAATACAATGCTTTAGAGAAGTAGTACTGCACGAACAACATAGCTGTGGTTGTCATCAGTGCATTGCAATTTGATAGAAACGACATTCCATTACATAATTGATTCACGTCACCGTAACGTGGCTTAAAAAAAAATTCCAGCCACAGCTGAGGGAAAATTATCTCCATATTAATTTAATATTTTGATTATACATTACATTACAATATTCTGCATTCTGATATACTGTTCATAAACAACGTTAGTTAAAATAAGTTAAGCATTGTGCCTATATGTAAGTGCAAATCAAGGGTACATATTTGCATTGGCCACATGTCTCTCATGTGTTGACCCCATGACGTCACGACTGGTTTTGAGAGTGGGCCCGTTAAAGGCATGTATCTCCCTTCAGCAAAGCGAGGCACACAGGCTCGTTTAAGCCAGCTATTTGGACCTGATAAATAGGCTTGGGCCAATAATAACACTTTTTCCACTGTACAAATTAGTCGTGCTGCACCCGGGCCCAGGTTGATTTCCAAGCTGTGCCATTGACAGTGTACGCCACGAACGCATCGAGTCACGTGTAGATGATGTGGTAATGTTATATTTAAGTGTACTGGACTGACGTCAGATGCAATTAATGCCTTATCAGCCCAGCCCCGCGTCGTACTCAGACCTTAGCCAGATTTAAATGTCTTGAGAGGGCAGCATATCATGGTTTAGATTCGGCTCGGCATGGCCAATAGGCTCTGGCAATCACCTGTACCGTGAAGGACCCACGCTTGCTCGGCTCGGATGTGCCAGTGGAAAAGAGGCACAGTATTGGATTGCTGTGGAAACTCAAGACTAACCCCTTTTCCAAATTGTTTGCAAATTGGGTCAGCTCACTTCCAAGTGGCCGTGGGAACATGGCATGCGATACTCAGATGTACAGGGCTGTCTGGGCATGATCGGTCGTGTGGGCACAGAGAGCCGTGTGTGGCGATGCCGCTCAACGGAAGAGGCGAAGGGCAATGGGGGCAGCCCTGGGCAGAGGTGCGCCCACTCGGCGACCTGCTGGCGCGACCGCATGTTCGTGTACGGCGGCCTCGAGCGCCTGCGTGTTCTTGATGACTTCTGGGCATGGGACTTCACTGCAGAGTACTGGATGAGGCTGACGGCCAGGTACAGTGAATCTGTGAATCGAAACCCGTGTTTATGCATCACACTAACTGTGTTAATGAATGTTCAGTGCATTATATTAAAATATGTGAACAAGATTTTCATAGGAATTAGTTTTTCAAAGCAATCAATTCAATTATTGAAATGGATTCTTACACGATTACAATACTTGCATCGAATCATGTGTGTGGTAATCATTCATGATATTTACGCGACGTATACGGGAATTATACAACAATGTAACATTCATGAGAATAAAGTAAACAAAATAGTACAAAAATAGATAAAAATAAAAGCAATATAAAAAAGACAGTAAAAATGCCATTAAAAAAACAATAGATTGTCATCCTAAATTGTTAAATTAACTTGCTTGGCAGTGTGTCATTACATGCTTACCATGTGTACTTATAAATGCTACCTATATGCCTGGGCTTCTCTGGATAATCCCACTTCCCTCCTAATATTAAAATATCCAACCAGTAATTGTTCAGACATTACAATGCAGAACCTTGCACCAAAAGTATTAAAAGTCAGTTATTTTGCAATTTACAAATTATGTTGTTCATAATGTTATACTACAAAATCAAGAGTCTAATGCTTCTTTATGCAATTGTATCCCAACGTCCATGCATGTGCGTGTACACGTATCTATGTGTGTGGGTGCATCATGCACCAGGTCTGATCCAGGCCAGCTGCACCATCACGCAATGTGCATGATTGGTGGATGTGACGGCGGTGCGCTGTTCCTCTTTGGTGGTAAGAGCAACAGCCGTGTCATGGGCGATGCATGGCTCTACCGCTTCAAGGAGGGTGCCTGGAGAAAGGTGCGGACAACTCCTAATGAAGAGCTTCCTCCTAACATGGCCCAGCATGCTCTGGTGTCTTTCTTCGACCGAGATCCGAATGGCAACGGGTCATCCTGGAACATCTCTACCACGAGTTACGAGTGTCGGGCTTTCGATCCAGATAGCGTGTGGGAGCACGAGTGGTTGGACCTGGCAGGAGCTTTTTCATTTGTGGACATGGCTGAGTGTGGAGGGCAACACGTTAAGAAATCCACAAACGGCTTACCGAGTAATGGCAGAGCCAAATCTGTCAGTTATGGCTTTTTTTATTACCCCCCAGAGTGGGATTCATCCAAAATCAACGATGGTGAACGGATGACCCATAGAGGTGCCAAACACTCGACTGCTCGCCAAAATATGCTACGTACTCTCTCTACATCAGAAGAAGATGGAAAAAGTGTGCACTGCTCAGGGATATCATTGAGCAATGAAAAGCAGCTCAAAACGCCAAAGACAGTCGGTGAGAACCTGTCTCTCCGGGACGGCAAAGGTGTGGGAACTTTGGCCTATGGAAGTGAGATTGGAGATCTCACAGGTGGCACTGTTCGGAAAATGGAGATGCTGCTGATTGGGGGGATTCATGACACAGGGACTGGAAGCATCTCTGCCAAACCCATCTTCATGGGAAGATTTAAAATATGCTAGCCCACTATGTTCTATTCCCAAGGCAAAATATGTAGCATTTTATAACTATTAATCCTCACATTAAGCGGTTTACAGTTGAAAGTGCCACCGATGTTATACAAATTCAGAATGGCTGCTGACATGAAAGTCCAATACTGATGTTTTAAAACTTATTTTTAAATATAAATAGGGTATTAGCACTTCAAGGTTTCATATCTTAATAAAGCCATGCATATATGGGGCTTGGCTTTATTTTTTGTTACAAATAAACTGAAAAAATATATATTATTACTCTACGTTCTCTTAACTTATCGCAGTACTGTTGTATATATTGTATAATAAACGTAAAGCCATCCAGTTGCACATACAACTAAATGTATTTGTTCAATTGTAAACATTGCATTGGGCTGGGCATGATGGCAGATGGTCAAGAAAATTACGTAAGTAGCGGTCAAGGGGTGGAGGGGTGGGGTTTAGGGGTGGGGTTTAGCGGTGGAAGGGCTGGGTTTATTTTATTTTATCAATTTATTATTTTATTCTCATTCTACGTGACTTTACCGAAAGAACCAAAGAAGATGAATCCTTGCAGTCACGAAAGCTTTAAATCGAAATAGAAGGGCGGGGTTTATGGATGAAGGGGCGGGTTTTATAGGCGGGATGAAGGGGGCGGACGGACGGGGTTTAAAGGCGGAGGGCAGGGGTTCGGGATGGAGGGGCGTGGTTTAGCAGCGGACGGACGGGTTTAAAGGTGAATGGGCGGGGTTTAGGCGTGGATGGGCGGGCTTTAAGCGTGGATGGGCGGGCTTTAAGCGTGGATGGGCGGGCTTTAAGCGTGGATGGGCGGGCTTTAAGCGTGGATGGGCGGGCTTTAAGCGTGGATGGGCGGGCTTTAAGCGTGGATGGGCGGGCTTTAAGCGTGGATGGGCGGGCTTTAAGCGTGGATGGGCGGGCTTTAAGCGTGGATGGGCGGGCTTTAAGCGTGGATGGGCGGGCTTTAAGCGTGGATGGGCGGGCTTTGTCCCGCGTCGCGTGGGCTCGTTCGCTCATGCGCAGCGAGGCGTTTGTAAGAACACGTCACGAGTGCGGCCCGGTGAGAAGGAGACGCAGGGACTCGGGCCAGGTGAGGTTGTTCCGGCGGACCCCGCACGCTGCCTTAAGGGACAGGGGGCTTGGGTCAAGCGTTAGCGCCATGGCCAAAGAGGTTTGTGTTCGAGTTAAAGACTTTGGGTTGGTTAAGGGTTTAGGTTAGGCCCAAGGATGTGACTGTATACATAGTACACGTATGTGTTTGAAGGGTTACGGAGTTCGTGTTTGGCCCGGGTTATCACGAGGACCCCGAGGGTACGCGGCGGTCTCGGCCACTCACTTTGTTAACATCTTCGTCCCATCGTTGTGATCAAGAACGCCATCCCCACCGGCGTCGTGATCAACATCGGTGTCATCGATCCCATCGATAATGGTGTTAACATCGCTCCCTACGCGGTCATCATAATCACTGATCCCACACCGTCATTACCTTCAACACCACCTCACGGTTTTCGTTATATCATCACCCCCCAGCATTGATATCGTTATGATCATTCATTATTATCGCCGTGTCATTAATCATCACCTTCATTAACATGACTAGCATCGACATGAAGTTTTTGTTATTTTGACTGTCGTCGCCTCAGCCATGTGATGGGATCGCGCAACTTGAGTGAGGTTGCTGATCAATCAAGACAGCCACGACTTGTATCTAAACCCTCGTCGTACTGGAGCGCGATGGCTGTGGGAATTGGGATTCGTGCGGTGTTTTTATTTGTTGTTCTTGTGTGTGGTGATAATGATGATGGTTGCGGTAATGATGACTAGGGCTGATGATGGCGATGACTACGAAAATGATGATGCTCATGGTAATGGTGGCTGAAGTGGTAATGGGTTTTTTTTGTACCGATCTTCCTGTCCTGGCTTAACGTAACAACCGTTGACGATGTAACGATTTGGTATTCTTGGTCTTGAATAGTGTGCAAACATCGACGCTCCTGTGTCTCGTGTGATGTATATAGAATACATTTCCGTGGCTTTGCGAGTACAATACGCGATATTAATCATGTGAAAAGAATCGATTCCTTTGCACGCGATTCTATAGCTGTATAGTCACCGACGGAGTCGTAGAATCGATTCACCCGTCGTACGCATGTGCCACGTGGCACGCGTAGATTCACTGTGCGGATGCATTTACTGTTTAATTATAGCAAAGAAAACCTCTTACATAACATTCATCCAAGATTTTGAAAAATATGAAACAAACTTTAAACTTGATAGTTAAAAAGTAAAGCTTTTGTCAAGTATTAGTGTAATCGTGTCCAGAGTGGGTGTGGTGGTTTCTGGAGCGTCAGTGATGATTGGACGTTAACATTTAGCTCCCCGAAGTCCCTGCCTCTGCCCCAATGTGATGTATTTCCGGTCACTATTCTGTTACACGATTATTTTGTCTTATTTTTACGATGCAGTTAAACCGTATAGTTTCCATTTCATGTAATTTGTACTCTGTCGTGCCAACATGAGCATACACAAAAATAATTGTTCAGCAGACTTTAACGAATAAAATATGTAACTCATTCGCACCCTGCGTCCTTTCATATAAGATTTGATCTTATTTCATGGATGAATATTTGCATACAAAGTGATCATGGACCAGGTGAGAACTCCTGAGTGGAAGCCAAAGGAGGGAAAGCAGCCAAAGAGGATATTTGCCGCAGTAGTGGAGTGAATGAGATGGGCTTCTGTGCAGGTGCTGGGTGGATTGTTTCATCATGGGACCAACTTGGGGAGGACTTTGTCCAGCAGTGGATTTATTTTGACTGATGATGACATTCTTGTTTCCCTTACCAGGTTAAGACTAATCCATCATGGACCAGGTGATGACATTCGTGGAGCCCGGCAGGCAGTTCGCCAAGGATTCCATCCGGCTTGTGAAACGCTGCACAAAGCCCGACCGCAAGGGTGTGTGTCCCATCATTCATTATCCTGAGGATGCACAGCTTCCGGCTGTTATGGTTTTTCGTATATGTGCTGAACTTCTTTCGCACCGTATGTAGGCAACCGTGCTAATTGGAGGTGTGTGTGTACCTGTATTGGGGTGATAGTTGAAACCATGCCAATTTTAGGTGGTTGGCTCAGCACTGAGCTAAGCACCACTAAGATCTTTAAATCCAGGCAATTGCCTCATCGTTAAGCTGAGTTTTAAAGTGTTGATGGTCTGAGCCCAGTAACCAACTCGATTTTCCAGCTCTGAGAATTGAAAATATCGGTTTGTCATGCGACATTTATCTTTGTACATTGGAGCTTGGCAAGTGGGAAAGTGCTACCCCATCGTGCAAAAGACGTTCAACATATAGCAAACACCCCATGACTGACACGGAGTTGGGAGACCAGCAGTACATTTACAAAGGGCTGTACATTGCATTTGGCCAATTTTTAAGAGTGTTTTTCATGCGAGTGCAAACTGGAGTAACCGCATAAACTATATCATGCATATGAGGATTACACAAGAGGTATCTGCAGCAAAGCTCACGAACCCGCCTGGTGTACGGCTATCGCCAGGCCAGCTCACAGCCCAGTGGGTTTGGAAATTTTACAAATATGCACAATCTCTAAAGCCTTGCCTCCAAATCGCTGGATCGCATGCGTGCGCAACTACACTCGGCTTAATTGTAGGGGCACATGTCACTGAATCTGGTAATACTTGGAAATACAAATGCTCAGCCTCAGTGCACTTGATTATAAATGTTCAGTCATAATTATTGCACTTTAATATTAAGTCCTCTTATCCGTTAATAACTAATTATTAAACATCAAAATTTGTCTGGATTTCTTTAATGGTAAATACTTTTGTTGAGTGAATAGGAGGCTTATTGGAGCAATTAATGATTACACCTTTGGGTAAGGTAAGCTTATGTTTGGATTATAAACTTTTAAAACTTCTATAAATCTATCACTTTGTAGTATAACATATTCTGAAAAAGTGTTTATTATTTATCAAGACAAAGTATGCTCAAGGGAAAGTTGTATTTCTCTGTGTAACCTCTGCATCTGACTGCTGTGTAAATGGCTTTGTGTAATGATGCATCTGTTGTTAATGCAGAGTTTCAGAAGATTGCAATAGCAACGGCAATTGGCTTTGCCATCATGGGCTTCATCGGCTTCTTCGTGAAACTCATCCATATTCCCATCAACAACATCATTGTGTAAGTGGAGTGTAGAATTTCCAAATGTCCTTCATTTGAACTCTATTATATCACACTTAAGTGTTAATAACACTGCACAATTTACTTGAGTGTTATATGTTACACCTTGTCACATTCACTTTTTTTCCTTTCTCACTGAATTATTTTTCATGCGTTGAGTGTTGAAAGAGGCTGTTAATGTGATAGACTATCTTGGTGTAAGAATTTTTTCTCGTTATCATTGATTTTAGAAATGTTTAAATAATAAGTTTGTGAGTCACGTTGAAGAGTGCTGGCTCTGCTTTGGCACATGCTTCAAGGTGTTCACCTTATGTCATTCAAAATTATTGGATTGTGGGTGCCAACTGCATATTTGAGTTGTGTGTTTGTGTGTTTTTTCAGTGGCAGTTAAGATCAACTGGAGTTCTACTTTGAAAGAGATGCTGTCACTTCTGGAGTTAACTTTATATCATCAACAGTAAATGCAATAATGTTGCAAAATGTGTCCAATATTTTACCAGCAGTTTTTGACATTCAGTTTTGTCTTGTCTTATGAATAAAGCCCATGTGAGTGTTGATATTACTGAAATGTCTCTTTTAATGTACTGAAATACACTGACCACTGCTGGGTGAAGGTCTCTCAACATCCATGGTCTTGCAATGTTACAAACCATCTTACCCTGCGGTACATGAAGTGATTTAATCTCGATCAAGTGGTGACTATCCTCAGAGGGTGTTTCTGTCCTTTGGCTGCCATTCCATAACCAGCCTTGACCATTGACAGGCCAGTCTTCCACGAATTAGGAAACATGCAAATTAGAGTCTTGGCTGCGAAGAAAATTAAGTGGGATGGGGCTCGACATAAAATCTGCTTATAACTTAAAACGACCTCGGGGAAAACCATTACTGATGTGGCTTTGCTTCAGGGGACTAATACCATTGGAGCACTGAGCAAACATCACATCCTCGGCTTGATTCCAGGTCACACCACCTTGTCAAGTATTGACAAGTTGATGGGTGATATTATTCACCCAGTCATTAGCCACACAATAAACCTGCCATGTTATATTTAATCGTTTCAGCTCTGAGGATTTAAATGTTCCATTTGCCACACTGCTTTGTGCGAAGTTCCATTTCGTGTGTATAAGAGCAATCAAATCTTGAGGTTTTTGAGAGGCTGCTCCCACGGAGCGATCCATAGCTTTTTCGAGTTGTGCTTGCAATCGCAGTCTGAACGTAATTGTGAAAATAAACATTGCTTGTGTTTAGCATGGAGAGATTGGTTATGCAATTAGGGTTTTATTTAACTGCAGCAATTTTTATGTAATTCCTAATTGAGTCTACCTTTCAATTAACTCTTGAATTATCACAAAACATCTGATTGCATTCATGCAATTCACCATTACTCCAGAAAACGAATATTTTCACCCAGTGCACCTAGCCTTTGAAAACAAAGAGAAACAGTTTTGAAAGGCATACGCACGAGAGTCAACATTGGAAATGTGATGCATTTAAAGGTCGAATTCCGCCTTCACTCGGTGTCCTTTTGATGTCAGAAGAGGGCAGTGCAGCTGATGATTAGTATGAGTAGAAGTGGTTGTGTAGAGGTTGTTGGGCAGTCGACCTTGGAACCCCAATCGCTTTGCGCTTGTCGGGAATTAATATTGACGAGCGCGCTTCGTAAACGTGTTTTAAACGCTAAGAGCAGGTTATCGCTAAACTAGTTATCTACTAATGCTGGACGAAGCCTGACAATACGTGTACCGTCTACAAATTAATAGTACATCACATGACAAATGAATTTTATGCACACAAATCAACTTTCAACTATTTTTGTGGACAGTCATTTTATTTGATCATTCCTGGGTGGTATGGTAGTTGGTGCCTTGTGTTAAGAACCCCACTCATTTGAGTTAGATTTGCCAGCCGTGGATTCAACATTATTGAACTGGCCTTGAGCTCTCCTTCAACCGTATTGACCGACGTGGTCAAACAACCAACGGTGTAGGGAGGGGCCCTTCGGCAGTGGGTTGACCACGGCTTATCACGTTGGAATGACGTGTGTATCAATATTTGTGTATTCTACTTAATCTGGCACGAAGGGGTTTTGTGTCTGTGCTTCATGATTAAACTATAAAACATTCCTGCACTAAAATATCTAAGATACTTAACTATTATAGGCATCTAAAACTCATGTGGTTGTTTTTTTATGGCCAAATCCCATTCCGTTTGAATGCGTATTCATACAGATATTTCTCATTCGGTGGCGAATTCAAATGTACAAACTACATTGAGGTTTCGCAAATTTGAGAGATTACCACAATAAAAATTCGATGCTAATTATACCTGTTTGCATTACATTTGTTTCATTTTATTTTTTTATGCTTTTGCCAGAATAACTCGTAAATTAGCAGCGTAGCCTGATGTAGAATAATCCTATAACTTAGTCGAACTCGGTTGGTCCGATATCTCGTGCTCCCAGGAAGCCGTGGGGCCGATGGGTTGTGTCTAAAATAACATTTGTGGAGAGGTATAAATGAGACATTGCTTCTCTAACTTGTTACATATCAACCACAACCAACCATATTACTGCTGTATTGTTAACGCATTTTTGAGCAGCAACGCGTTGCTTCGCTAGAGGGCGATGTAAGCACGTGATGCTGTGATTTCTTTTTTTGGACCGAAATTAGGTGTTGATGCTCTGGAGAGAAATGAACGTGGCAAATTGAAAGTGCACACCGCATTTTTATTCCAGTCAATTATCGCTCAGAGTGAAGTTAATGGGTGTGATAGAAGTGCCAAGTTTAATAAAAAATAATTCTTCGTCAGCAGTTTGCCAATCGTAAGACGCTCTAAGAAATAGGTACAAATGGCTTGGGGCAAAATTATTAAATGGATGCCAACAATTTAAATATTGCATTAACTAGCATAATGATAGTGCATTGAACGTGGGTGGGAATGATTAAAAAGCACAAACAGTTCAAATTTTCTGAAAACCACGAAAGACATGTCGAAGAGGCGAGATAGAAAAAATAATTTGTTGAACAAAATATTGAAACGCGGAACTGTGAAATGGTCAAGGAAATAACGATTAGAGAATTATGGGAACACGAATTTAAATCACTGAAGAGGTCGTAACAATGGGTGCATGAAAGCCAAAAAAAATTTGCAATAGGCTATTTGGAAGTTCTACAGCCCTTGGGGAGTGAGATGGAACTCACTGAACGTCAAATATGCAGGACGAGTTGCTGGAACGGAATTAGCAGACCTACTTACTCAGCATTCAAAGATGTGAAATATGCGAATCATGGAATGATCCCACTATTTCTACTCAAATTTGGTTATATGACGAAGAGCAATTCGTGTCACACTGCAAATTTGTACATTGTTTAGAAACATTGGGAACAGCATAATGAAAACAATTCGAGGCCAACCAGCCACATGAGCAAACTGCGTTTATGAAAGGTTTCTCTACCATTCATCGCATATAAACTATAAATGATTCTGGACAGATGAATCAATATCAAATACCAATCTGTCTTGCCTATGCAGACTATGAAAATTCAGTTGACTCGGTGGAAATTGATGCAGTTACTTATGCTCTCGCAAACCAAGGTATCGATAAAAATATATTTAGAAATTTTAAACATTAAACAAAAATTTATCATTCCACTGATAATACAGTACATGAAGTAACCAAAATAAATGTGAGAAGGGAAGTCTGGCAAGGAGACATTTTAATTAACGTTATTCACAACAGATGTTTTCTGAAAATTGAGTTTGAGAAATAAAGGTGTCAACGTTTAAATTGACACGTGATAACCAGCGGGAACTAACTAAAGGGTATGATTGAGACATTTAATTAGGGCTGCAAAGTTGGGCTCAAGATAAACACGAGCAACAGTCACGTACATTGAGTTCGCTATGCAATTGGGACAATAGTTGTAGGCATACTACATACAACTTGGAATCACACCAACTTGAAATCACACCAGACGTATACAAAGACCAGTTACTGCAGACGGACAGGGAACAAATGAATGAAATGAAGAGGTGGACACAAGTGGGATTCAGTGTTTTTTGGAAAACTGATTAATATTGAAGATAATCTTAGCCATGTGTGTCACAGCAGGTACATCACCTGCTGTGACAATCCAGTTGAGAAATATGAGCAGCACGCAATCGAAGTACAGAGAGGTGCACGCTTGGATTGTCACGAAACGAAAAGAGGAATACTTGGATTCGGGAATATACTCAAGTTAGAGACATCGTCCAGTGTTGATCTGAGATAAGTAATATTAAAAATAATAATAAAAAAACACGCTTTAATGCAATGTACCCTACTTGTAATGGAAGAACTCCACGACTCCAGAAAGTGGCCCCGAAGCTTGCCATAACGTAAGGGACCGTGGCCAATTACAGCCAACGTCAATTGACCGTGGACAATTAGACCCAAGCCGAAACATAACATATAAAAAATATAGTTTTTTGAAGTATTTTTTTAATGATCGAATATGGTATTGCCATCAGTATGACATAAGTATACCAAGTTCGTAGTCGATACCACATTGGGAAGTGGGTTAAAATTGAGTTACAAGATTTGAGGATACAACGACAACAACAACAGAGTGAGTTAATAGAAAGCGTGTAATAATAAAAAGAACACGCGCTTGGGCATGACACGGCGATGAAAAGCGATGATAGCCAATGGTAGGAGGCGAATTGCGGAGCGGAAGCCAAAGGAGTGAACATCTGAGAGGACATCCACCGTAGAGATTGAGCGATTAATCAGCTCGTGCGTGTGTGCTGCTGGGTGCACTGCACCATCGCAACACGGAGAGACCGCTTGAGGCCATTTAGTGGGTGATTTCGTGGTTGTTGACGACATTAATTGTTATACAAATTTATTTTTAGATAGCCTTAAACATGGGTTGCAATAAGCTCTATACGCTTTTACAGTGCTAACTGAGGATTGTATTAGTAAAAGTGGTGCAGATACATTGACTCGTGCTTGGTGTTTCCCCTTAAGCATATTTCATCTTCCTGTAATTATAGCCAAACGAGCGACGCTGTCACATCAGCTCATGTATAATTGGCTGCATCTTAATTGCACCAACTGTTTTATTTATCTCGGTTTGTCACAAAGGGAAAAGCACACGCCTACATCCCCTTATAGAGTAATTGCGTGCCTGCTAAGTTGTATATATGACCTATTCTCCAGCAGGGCAAAGAAATTGGTTTTCAATATCTTGTCCCTGTAGTCTTGACCCCACTCTGGGTCATATTTAGCCCCCCCATTACAGACCCCACAATGGCCCTGCCACTTACAGAGAGGAGCTCTGAAATTGTGTTTTTATTTTGTATTGACTCGTCTCCGTTTTATTCCACTATTGCTGCCGCTGTTACCTGCTGCAGATAAGTTGCGTACGCAGTGTTTTATGCATTAAAAAAATGTCACGCGTGCTATCTAAAATTAATGCCTAATAATACGTACGCCGGGGATGTTTGCCGTGGTATATTGGCTCATACGCTGGACTTGCAGGCCACAGGTAGCAGTTAAAACTATTGTGCAAGTTTTTTCTCAAATCTCCCTCAACCTCTCTCCATGATCGTTTATCGATTAGCACGGTTGACTACGTACGGTTGCGAAAAAAGTTCAACATGCATACGCCCAGCGACAGTCAGTCAATCAACAGTGTTGCGTATGAGGGGGTCAAGCGTGACTACTCCCACCGCTTTTAACACGTCGAACCAGCGTGGAGGAGTAGACCAAATATTCGCTTGTGGAGGCCCCTTCCTCCAGCAGCAAGCAGTGGCAGCGCTGCACCTTTAACATTTACCACGCGAATTCGCTCGGCAAATTTGTCCGCACGGCAGAAAGAAGCAGCCGCGTACGCGGTGGCGATGATGCAGCCACGTGTCGTCTACCGTTCGGGATGAAGAGGGAACGATTTTGAGTGATTTAAACGTTGAACTTGCGTTGGGTTCGCAGAGCCAGGTTCTCGTACAGTTGTTGAAAGTGGCATTGCAGTAAAAAAATAATGTACGGCTCTAGTTAACGCTTTTTTTTGTCCCATGAGTGTTTAACATTGCGCGGTATTTATCGAAATTACTCGTGACTGCACCGTAATGTTGCATTTCACCCCCTGAAAATAAACTTTATTCATATCGTGTCGAAATTGGGGGTGGGGGGGGGCGCAAGTATTCAAGGACCCCGCATCTTATCTTGAGAAATGGGTGTCGTGTTCCGAGACAACGGAGATTTCCATTCCGAATTCTGCAGTTAGTAGTGCAATCACCCTGTTTAAGAAAATGGCCCTGGAAAAATGCATTACGGCCCTACTTTTGAAGTTACTTAATTCGGCATTTATCCAAACTAGGAGCACATTTGATCTGCGCTGCAAACATCGTTCATCGCAACTAAAACTGAAATGTGTAGGTCTTGGATCCGGAATAAGGTGAAGTATATATTTTATGTCTGGGCTGAGACCAAGTTGCTACACTTGAGAACCCAGTTTAATCACCATTAGCCGAAACCCAGATGTGAACCAAGGGACTCAGTGGTGCAGGATCAGTGCTCAATCCATGAACCCATGAATCCTAATGTTTAACAGTAAACCTGTCCGCAGTGTTTGGTTTGAGCCATATGGCTAATGTTGATACACATTTCTATAAACTCACTAGATTGTGAGTATATTGGTGTGGAGCAGTGGGGAAAATGGTTATCTACACTGCGCTACAATCCCAGCAGTGTACAACATCAGTGGCATATTGCATACGATCATACTCTGGGTTTTATGTTAACTCGGCAGGACCATTATTGCCTGGTACATTGTACAACATCAGCATCGGGAAGACTAAGGTGGCTGACGTGGTGCTGGCAACACCATCACTCGTGTGCCATGCCAGCCTTATTAGGGATTCAGATACAGCAATTAACTGCGGTATAAACAGGATTTCGTTTGTGTGCAAGCTTCGTGGGGAGTAGTTGCATAGTGGTTAACGCATTTCACTACAAACCCGACAATTTGAGTTAAATTCCTGCCCATGGCTAACATCAGTGGCGAGTGTTATCTGAGCCGGTTCTGGTCCTCTCTGAGATCGACTCAGCATTAAACGATTACTTGACCACACCACCTCTTGGTGTGATGTACCGGACTTAATCAGTAATTGCTACCAGCACTTGCCTGAACAGTCTGATAAAGGCTATACAGGGGGTCATTTGTCTTATTTTCTGAAATCTTCCACTTATATCAATGACAGATCAATGGAAAATGTGTTCCCACTGGAACCATATTGGCCCTTAGGACAGTGACAATGTTTGGCTGACCTTAGACCTCGGAGGAATAGGTGACAGACATTCATAAGGAATGCACAGAGGCAACTTACTGCAAAGATGACAGCAAAGCCCTTTGCGCTACCTAGCAGTGCAATCCTAAGCCAGTCGCCGTGATGGCACGTCTTCTGCATTAATCCCTTGAGTTTCATTACCGTCGACGTGTTTGTCCTGGAACTGGCTTCGAGCAATGGCAGAGACGCGCTTGCTGTAATTAAGGCGACCAAACACGGGCCACAACTGCACACTCGAAAGAGCAAAGACTGCTGGCACGCCCCGCTCACCGTAAGCTATTGCGTAACAGACTCCATTACTCGGTAGGTGCAGAAGAAATATAATTAAGGTATTTTTTTAAAGATAGAGTGCTTCTGGATCATTTAACGGAACCCTTCTGCAGCAGATGAATCAAGGATCGCGCTGCTGCTGTTTCAAGTTGAAAAGGTATTGCTTTTGTCGCTGGGATTTTTTTTTAAACTTAACAAACTTTAATGGTAACAAGAACACATAACAAACAAGGGCGACAGGTGTGTAATTAAACAGCTTTATCGAAAGGTGCCTGTCGCACGATTGTGATCGCACTTTAAATATAGCTCAGGCTCCAATGTCAGCCATATCCCAACTTCCAGCCACGGGCTCCGCGCTACATCTTTTAATGTTCAACGTGAATGCTCATTTAAACGGAAATTAGGGCAATTATTCATTACAAGTGCACATCTGTTGATTAATAAAACCTGGAAGATGATCCGTGGGGAGGCAAGCCGCCTGGAGTTTGATGAGCCCTCTGTTCAGACCATCGTGTGCTCTCTGGGAATGATCAGCGTCGTGGTATCTAGACTGTATATCCAATGCACATTGTATTTATTTATGTATGTTGAACTTCTTTAGCATCATACGTAACCGACACGTCGTCATTATCATTATCGGGAAGCCATGATCAATACACTGCTGGCACGATGCCTCCCCCAAACGCCAGAATATGCAATGCAAAACTGCGCACAAGCCGATCCCATCAATTGACGTCCCCTCGGATGCGTTCCCTCCTTCGGCGGCCACTCCATCGTTATTTTCACCCACGGGCCATCATCCGCTTCTTGCGACGTGTCCTCTCCAAGCCCACTTACTTTTATTCACAGTCAATATGATGTGTTTAGCATTCGTACGTTCTAAAATCGAATGGCTGTGCGTACACAAGAGGATATTGCATGTATGCGCACTCTGGCGCGCGTGTGTGTGGGTGGCAGTAGCCCTCCACACAGAGCCAGGCTGAGTGAGGAGCACCTGCTGATATTTAATATCGCTCAGTCGCTGTGTTCACTTTTTTTGCTGCATGAAATTTTAATAAGGCTAATTAAAATCTTAAAATGTGATTTCACGTGCCTTAATATAAAGTCTCGCCTCCTGCCACGTGGAGAAGAGGGGAAAAACATCAAATCATTCACATTAAAACAAGTCAAAGACAAATGTCCCCCTTGTAGCCTTAACACACTTTTGGGGCAAGTTCTGTTAGCGGGCACCTTAATATGCACACACCCACGCCCTGTAATCAAACGTGTGCGTGAGACGCAGGTGATACACACGGATGTGCTCTGCGCGTGTGGGACAGATAATGCCTCCTGCACATGTGAAAAGAGGGCATTTCTCATTTCATGTTCCGAGTGTACGGCCACCAGAAGTATGAATATGTTACACCACAGATGGTCGATCCACATGCCGCCTGTGGTGGGGTAAAGCACCACCCACCTATTCAAAGATGTCTGACCATCAAGGAAGAGTAGGCCAAATTACCCTGTAGCTCTCCCGAGCTCCCTTCTGGCGGAGGTAATTCAGCGAGCAATGACGCAGAGCAGGAAATTGTAGTACCACACCGTTACCATTCACCTTGTTGAGTACATATTTACAGTTGGCTGTTTTATCCAACAGGCTACATGAAACACAAACACATCAGATAAAAAGCCTATTAAAAAATATCGACAGGACATTATAAACATTTATGAGCACCAACGTTTTAGTCACTGTAGATAATTATTTGAAAAATATATACTGTGTATCTTTTGATGAAAAACCTCGATGCAAGAGTTGTGATTGTGAGCCACCGGAGTGCATTTGATGACCACTGTGCACAGGGGACACACGTTTGGAAGGTTATAAGTTATAATGTTGCGTTTAATCACAATGCCATGCATGCATGCACACGTGCGTGTGCAAGGCAGTGGAACTGTGTGATAAAATGACACCATTTCTTTCTTCACAGTTAAGTGATCACTCATCACGCGGAAATTTGGCGTATTGATCGGCCCCAAACAGTCTCCGCGCGTACGCTGAGTAAAGCATTGATTAAAGATTACTTTCCACTGCTAATTGCTTTGAAGAGAGCGAAGCTTCGTTCTCTATGGAATTATGTGTCAGTGCCGGGATAATCACAAAGGGACCGTCACAGTTGTCTGCCTCCCAGCCACACAGACAAATTTGCCATTGAAGAAAGTCAGCATCACATGGCTCAAAATGACTGTTGGCCGGTGCTTATCTCTGTTGGTGGGCCTGAGTCAGCGGCAACATTTTGCACAATTTTCCCGCAGGCAGTGATTATGTTTTTACCACAGATAACCACGAATGGCATCCTAAATAAGTGGCCCTTATTTGACGGACCTATAATGCTGGCAAAAATAGAATTAGCAGATCTACCTACTTAAGTGTATATACAACGAATATCAAATATGTTGGGTGCAGAACAGTGCCTCAGTCATTCTTCTCTCCAAAAAGGGAGACAAAAATTGATATGAAGGATCACAGACCCATTGACATCCTATCATGCACACACATGCATGCAGTATATATATAAATTGTCATGAAGAGCACGGGGGATATAGACTGGTGGACAATTTCGAGGCCATTCATCTGCGTGAGCAAGTGTGATAAAAAAAGGGTTTCCTACCATTGACCACATCATCATCATCATAATCGCCAGCCTTGATTTATCCACTGTTGGATGAAGGCCTCCTCTCCACATTCACGCAGCCTCTCTTTGACGAGCAATACAAATGCAGGACCATAAAGCAAAATAACAGATTGTGGAAGGAATGCTGTCGGAAAGGAATAATGGAATGTTTACACTTGGGTTTTCTGTTGTTGAAAGTGAATCACGGATAAAATTGTGGAAGAAACGAGGTGAATGAGAGCAAGATGAAGCGCTTTTCGAATGCTGAATTTGATAACAAGAGGCAACATCTTCTTTGGTTCTTTCGGTAAAGTCACGTAGAATGAGAATAAAATAATACATTGATAAAATAAAATAACACAATAATATTCTCACGACGTATCGGCCACAACACAAGCGGCCTTCATCAGGTGAAGGGGACGAGACTGTCTGGAGGACAGCGCTGGAGTGAGAAAGCCACGCTGAGATCACGACCTTTAAGCTGTGTGAGAAGAAACAAAGCACCTTGACAAAGGAATTAGCATATAATTTAGCATTGAAATGGCTGAGTGATTAGCTTGTGACTGGTCACAGAAAAGGCTATGTTAAAGTTAAAGCATACACATCCGCAAAGGCACCCCTTGACAAAGGAATTAGCATAGAATTTAGCATTGAAATAGGTAAGTTAAAGTATACACATCCGCAGAGGCACTCCTTGACAAAGGAATTAGCATAGAATTTAGCATTGAAATGGCTGAGTGATTAGCTTGTAACTGGTCACAGAAATAGCTATGTTAAAGTCAGAGCATATACATTCACCGAGGCACCTAGTACAAATCAAACAGGATAATTTAGCATTGAAATAACTAGGCGAATTTAGCATTGAAATAACTGAGTAATTAGCTTGTGGCTGGTCACAGAAATAGCTATGTTGAAGTTAAGGCCTACACATCTGAGCTATTCACAGTAGCTGGGTATACAATACAATATATAATGAATACTATATAGTGAACCAATAAAAAATATTAAAATATAAATTACCTCAATGTTATCAATAAACTCTATATTCTCCAATCAGCTAAGCTACCAACAATAAGTCGTTATATATCACAATGCTATATGGCGAAAGATGGGTGGATTCTTACCCTCAACTTTAGCAACACGGATAGCTACGGGTCCCGTTCAAACGGACGAGTTCATCCATGGTCGGAACAGAGGAGGGGAAGAGAGAGAGACAGCTGCGAGGCGCTCTAATACTTCATGTTGTAAACCATACCATTAACCGTGGTGTGAGAGGTATTAAGAGGCAATGCCAGCGAAAGAGCTGCGGTCTGAAGGTCATCGTAAAATACAATTAATTAAGAACGGAAATGGTTTAAAACATTTTCCAATGGTTACTAAGCCAGAATCCATCTTCTCGGTTGAAATTGTCTCTGTGCTTGTATATGTGAATGGCCTCATGAACGAATCTCTCATGGTAGCCGGTTGGTTTGCAAAGAACCTCCGTCTTGGAGAAGTCAATGTCATGTGAGCCCACTGAATTATAACAGTGATCTGCCACGGCAGAGGAGTTCGTTCTACCGTGTTTCAAGTCTGCTTTATGTTCGCGGATGCGGTCCGAGATATGTCGTTTGGTTTCTCCAATGTAGCTACTACCACAGAGGCACTTTAGTTTGTAAACGCCCGAGTACTGTATGTCTGGAACAGCATCTTTTACAAATGGAACTAGATCATGGATTTTATGTACCGTGTTGAATCGGACCTGGATCTTGTGTTTATTCAGGATTTTGGAGATCTTTTTAGTGACCCCTGCAATGTACTCAACAACCAGCACCAAGGACGGCGACATTCAGGCGGACGGGTCAATCCATACTCGGAAGGGAGGAGGGGGGAAGGGAGAAACAGTCACAATGCCAGCGAAAGAGCTGCGGTCTGACGGTCACCGCAAAATACAATTAATTAAGAACCGAAATGGTTTAAAACATCTTTCCAAACACGGCAAGGACGAACTCTTCTGCCGTGGCAGATCACTGTTATAATTCAGTGGGTTCACATGATATTGACTTCTCCAAGACGGAGGTTTTTTGCAAGCCAACCGGCTACCATGAGAGATTCGTTCATGAAGCCATCCAGATATACAAACACAGAGACAATTTCAACCGAGAGGATGGATTCTGGCTTAGTAACCATTGGAAATATGTTTTAAACCATTTCGGTTCTTAATTAATTGTATTTTGCGGTGACCGTCAGACCGCAGCTCTTTCGCTGGCATTGTGACTGTTTCTCCCTTCCCCCTCCTCCCTTCCGAGTATGGATTGACCCGTCCGCCTAAATGTCGCTGTCCTTGGTGCTGGTTGTTGAGTAGATGGAAAAAACCGCCATTTTTTCTCTCGTTGGTGCTCTTCTCTCCCTCACACCAACGCTAATCCCCCAGTTACATGCTAATGTATATGTAAACTCCTCTCCCCCCGTCCCCCGGTCCGAGCTCGTCGTTCGCCGTGGTGCAAATCCCTCACACCAACATCATGCTGATCCCCCAGTTACCTGCTAATTTATATGTAAACTCCCCTCCCCCCTCCTCCAGTCCCAGCTCGTTCGCTCTCCGTAATGCTAATCTCCCAGTTAATGCTCCTTTGTCAAGGCTCTCTGTTCCTCCCACACAGCTTGAAAGACGCTGTCAAGCTTGACAGGGTTCACTCAAGCGCTGTCTTCTGGACAGTCCTGTTTCTTCACCTGGGGACGGCTACTTGTGTTGTGGCCACAACGTCGTGAGAATTTTATTGTTTTATTTTATTTTATTATTTTATTCTTATTCTACGTGACTTTACCGAAAGAACCAAAGAAGAAGGTGACAACAGTTGGTGCGATTATTCGCAAATGGAAGAAACACAAAAGAACTGTCAATCTCCCTCGGCCTGGAGCTCCATGCAAGATCTCACCTCGTGGAGTTGCAATGATCATGGGAACGGTGAGGAATCAGCCCAGAACTACACGGGAGGATCTTGTCAATGATCTCAAGGCAGCTGGGACCATAGTCACTAAGAAAACAATTGGTAACACACTACACCGTGAAGGACTGAAATCCTGCAGCACCCGCAAGGTCCCCCTGCTCAAGAAAGCACACATACATGCCTGTCTGAAGTTTGTCAATGAACATCTGAATGATTCAGAGGACAACTGGGTGAAAGTGTTGTGGTCAGATGAGACCAAAATGGAGCTCTTTGGCATCAACTCAACTCGCCGTGTTTGGAGGAGGAGGAATGCTGCCTATGACCCCAAGAACACCATCCCCACCGTCAAACATGGATGTGGAAACATTATGCTTTGGGGGTGTTTTTCTGCTAAGGGGACAGGACAATCTTCTTTGGTTCTTTCGGTAAAGTCACGTAGAATGATAATAAAATAATAAAATAACACAATAAAATTCTCATGACGTTTCGGCCACAACGCAAGCGGCCGACAGGACAACTTCACCGCATCAAAGGGACGATGGAAGGGGCCATGTACCGTCAAATCTTGGGTGAGAACCTCCTTCCCTCAGCCAGGGCATTGAAAATGGGTCGTGGATAGGTTTTCCAGCATGACAATGACCCAAAACACAGGGTCAAGGCAACAAAGGAGTGGCTCAAGAAGAAGCACATTAAGGTCCTGGAGTGGCCTAGCCAGTCTCCAGAAATTAATCCCATAGAAAATCTGTGGAGGGAGCTGAAGGTTCGAGTTGCCAAACGTCAGCCTCAAAACCTTAATGCCTTGGAGAAGATCTGCAAAGAGGAGTGGGACAAAATCCCTCCTGAGATGTGTGCAAACCTGGTGGTCAACTACAAGAAACGTCTGACCTCTGTGATTGCCAACAAGGGTTTTGCCACAAAGTACTAAGTCATGTTTTGCAGAGGGGTCAAATACTTATTTCCCTCATTAAAATGCAAATCAATTCATAACATTTTTGACATGCGTTTTTCTGGATTTTTTTGTTGTTATCCTGTCTCTCACTGTTCAAATAAACCTACCATTAAAATTATAGACTGATCATTTCTTTGTCAGTGGTTAAACGTACAAAATCAGCAGGGGATCAAATACTTTTTTTCCCTCGCTGTATGCTTGAAATTACACGGAGACAGAAATAAGAACACACGGATCAGGAAACAAACACAAATTTGAGATATCATATTGACTGTAAATTAAGTGGGCTTTGGCAGGTCACACCATGGCTAGAATGAACGATGGCCAACAGATGAGACCAGTGGTGAAATGGCAGCTTTTTATAAAGAACACATCCAAGAGGACGATCACCGTGGAGATGGCCGTTATTCGATCAGCTCGCGGATTGCGGTATCGCAAGATGATGAACGATTGCAACAATGAAGAAAGAGCTTCATCATTTCATCCAGCAGCAGACAGCTCACGGCTGATGAAGGTAATGCAAAATTATGGGCTGGCACTCGACTTTCCGACCTGAGTCATGTATTCAGTCACAACGCTACCGAACCTTTAATGATGCCAGATGTGGGATTTGTGTTTTGCTGTGCCTACAGATTTTCTCTGGCAAGCCCTTGCATAACTCGTGTCATGGTTTTAGTATTATTGATGGTGGTGAAACATTGCATGTCTGCCGTGTGTCTGTGTTGGCTTATCTGGGGAGTTTTGAGCGTGGTGTAATTACACCCCAGCCTCGTTCTATGCCTCCCACTAGTGACGTCCTGACATTACCCTATGGATCGGCTCTTCGCGAGAGCATTATTTTTATCCATCCATTGTAAAGCAGTCAGGTTTATATTACTGCCGAGAAACAGATGGTTTTATTTCACAGTGGTAATTGATAACAGTAAAGCAGGTTTACAGTTGTGTGCATGTGCTTTATATATATATTTAAATGGCTGAGACCGTTAACGAATTTACGTTGAGCCATCGCAAAAGGATGCATTGGGAGCTGGGAGAGAGAGTGGGCCCATTGATTTCCAAACCATTTTCTGTCCAATATGTGTGTAATTAATTGTTCATTAATAACTGATGTACATTTAGAGTGGCTACTGGTACTTTTTTTCCTGCTGACATTTGGTCAACGTAATTTTATTTTCTTTTATATCAGACACATGACCAATTTTATGACGATAGCCCTGAAACTCTACGCACAAGCGTGCATAAAATTCTAAGCAATCTATTATGGCATTTGCAAGATATTCACACGAGGGTGTGGACATTAAATTCAGCTGATCTCCGCTATTGTACACACACCGGCAGTTAGATTAAATATAACTGCTTTTTTAAAGCTATCCGCTTGTCACCCAAACACCAGAGGAAATGTGAACCATATCAGAGGCAGGGTGCAGTAATTCGTGCACTGCGCTATGAACCCGACCACCCGGGTTCGATTCCCGCTCCTGGCCAACACCGGTGATGGTTATCTGAACTAGTCCTGTGCCCCTCCCCCCGCCCCCCAGGTCGACTCGGCCTCAAATGAGTACCTGGTGCGATGTGTAACCATTGTAACTAGGGAGACAAAGGCGGCTGGGCACGGTACTGGCCTCCCACCCCCTCGTGTGTCGCCCCAGCCTTCATAGGTGCTCGCTAATGGCACTTGCCCCAACAGTCTGCTTAGACTATATGTATGATCCTTGGCTTTCTGAGAGATTGGTGATGATACACAGCCCATACGATACCCCACATCAACTACGAGGTGCTAAACGGGTATGTGTTCTCTCAGATTGAATGGGTTGTCGCGATTACATTTTGTGATATGAAAAAAAAAGTATTATATTTTAAAATATATATTATGGCGAACGTAGCGGCCTATAGCGGCCGGAGGCGTGACGTGGAAACGATGACATGCAGCATCTATGATTCGAGTAACGTCGATGGTAGCAGATGCAATTTGATGCGTGTCGTGAACTTAAGAATCGATAATAATCGACAAATCCACTTGTCGCTACACCCCAAGAGTGTAGCAAGCACTCTTGTATTCAGGCACATTTGCCTCTACGTTTTAGGATTCCACTGCAGTTGAGCATATCTACTGGATTTACTCTTTTGGTTTTTCTTTCATTGTCAACTCACTCGGGTGTCCATTAGTGCGTGGGACCTCATTTTTACCGAGCTGTGTTCTTCGGTCTCACCATCTAGATGTAACACGTCTCTGAATACGAGACACAACACTACGTGTCACATCATTACACTTATTGACCAGTATTCCTGGCTTCTAACAAAGTTGAATGTTAGTAAATCAAGTGCAAGTGCAAATGATGGGGGTTGTTTTTTTTTTTTAAAGTCGTTAGTGACTGTGCTGCGGCTGTTATGGATGCCGAATGTGAAAATGCTTCCCAGACGGAACTTGCGTGAAGCCGAGATAACTTGAGTGCTGCGTTACGAATGCAGGATGCCTCCTTCCACAAGTTCCACCCAGCCGCTTCTGGGCTGCTCTCATTATATTCTCTAATAACATTATCACATTTGCATGCTGTTCACTGGAGTGGCGTATTTTTTCCTTTTTCTTGTGGGCAAAAATACCACGTGATGGTTCTGAAGAATGACCCCACGAAACATTCCCCACAATAACTCCCGGAATGCCAAATAGATTGTGGAACAAGTGCACCATCTTCAATCGAAACAACCAGGCGGATTTCCTTAAAATCCTCTGCTGCTAGACCACACAGATTGTATGACTTACCAAAAATCCATGAATAGGGTACACCCCTTCGTCCTATCGTCTCAGCGTTGACTCACCCACCTGCAAACTGGCTGAGGTGGTCTTACCATTCACTGGTAAGACCACCTCAGCTGTACTTAACTGAGCTCACTTGGTATAGTGAATCAAGGACATCTCAATATCTCCAGGTGATTTGCTCGTTAATTTCGATGCAGCCTCTTTGTTTACCAAAGTTCCTGTGCCTGACACCATTGCAATCATCATTCGATCTCCTTTGCCAGTACCAAAATGTAAAGGGGTTCTCCCCTTTTTTCTGGCAACAAAACTGAAACCTTTTTACAAAGATTCATGTCTGCATTAACCGCAATACCTGCAGTCAAAATGCAAACAAAAAACATACTATGATAATTATATGCATTGTCCTCGAAACTGATTGGTCCACACCAAGGGACAGCTTTCTTTTGAGCCTCGACCTAATTGGTGCTCGACCAGATGACGTCGAAAGGCGTACAGCTCAAAAACAATGCACTATCAAAGTAATGAGGGCTCGGGGTCAGCATCTACATCATTAGACCTCCTTTGCCAGTACCAAAATGTAATAATAGTGGTTTTCCCCTTTTTTTTGGCAACAAAATTGAAACCTTTTTACGAGGATTCATGTCTGCATTAACCGCAATACCTGCAGTCAAAATGCAAACAAAAACATACTATGATAATATATGCATTATCCTCGAAACTGATTGGTCCACACCAAGGGACGGCTTTCTTTTGAGCCTCGACCCAATTGGTGCTCGACCAGATGACGCCAAAAGGCATACAGCACAAAGACAAGATTTTGGAAATCTTTTTGGTAACGCCTGCTATGTATGGTAACGTGATGGTTTTGATCGGAGTCTCAGGGGGTTGTTTCTCCATGGTTGGAGAGACAGCTTTTCGGATAATACGGTCCATATATCCATTAATCTTAAGGTCTGGTGTACATGTTCCAATTCGCTGGTCAGGTGGTGTTGGTCAGAAATACAGTGGGCCCTTTGGTGTAGTGTTTTGATGAGGGAATTCTTCTGTGCCGGATGGTGGTGGGAATCCGGTTTCAGATAGGAATCTGTGTGGGTGGCCTTTCTGTAGACAGAATGTCCAAAAGAGCCATTGGGCCATCAAATTCACCATGGAAGTAGAAAAGGATGGCAAGCTACAATTCTTGGATGTTTTAATCAAAAGGAGACCAGATGGCTAAATGGGTCACTGTCTACAGGAAAGCCACTCATACGGGTGCATATCTAAAACCCGACTCCCACCACCATCCTTCCTAGAAGAATTCCCTCATAAAACTCTACACCATAGAGCTCGATGTATTTCCGACCATTATCACCTAGCCAGTGAACTGGAACACGTACACCAAGCTCTCAAGATGAATGAATATTCAGACTACACAATCCGTAAAGCTATCACCCCAAACATTGGGAAAGAACCATCTGAGGACCCAATCAAAACTATCACCTTGCCATACACAGCAGGGATCAAAAACATTTCCAAAATCATGAGCTAACACAAGATCCAGGTTCGATTTAACACAGTACATAAAATTCGTGATCTGATCCCATCTGTGAAGGATGTGATCCCTGACATGGAATACCCCGGCATCTACAAACTAAGCTGTGTCTGCGGCAGTAGTTACATTGGGGAAACTAAGCGACATGTCTCGGACCGTGTTCGTGAACATAAGGCAGATCTGAAACACGGTATGACCAATACCTCGGCCGTGGCTGATCATTGTTTTAATGCAGTGGGCTCACACGAAATTGATTTCTCTAAGACGAAGGTACTTTGCAAACCCACTGGCTATCAACACAGATTTGTTCATAAAGCCATCCATATATATAGACACAGACACAATTTCAATCAAGAAGATGGGTACAAACTGAGCAATCATTGGGAGGACGTTATCAACCAGTTTAAGTCATAACTGGCTGTGATGTTCCCATCCTACCACCTTCCAATGTTAGTTGTTATTTTCGGCTCTCTGATTTTACTTTAACAGGTTAAATTTCTCACCCTAACACAGCCACTTCGCTCACCGAGCTCGAGGTTTTTTGCTTTGCGATCTTCCATTAACATGCTAATCTCTCACATTAACATAGCCACCTCAGGGCGCCCGCCGTGGAGGCCGCTCAACGATCTTACATTATCATGCTAATTTTTACCTGGAAGCTCTTTGATTGGTGGGCAAACCCACCACCATCGCGGTCGCTGCCCACCACTTACATTAACATTGGCTGCTGACATTTGGGCTACGCCCATTTCAAACCTTTATAAACAGTTTACCTTTATAAGTGAACCCCCTCTTCCTGATGACGAACGCTTGTGTTGTGATTGAAATGTCGTAGTTTTTAGTTATTTTTTGTTATTTTCTTTGAACCTATCTACGTGACTTTACCGAAAAATCCAAAGAATAAGTGCACCATGGCTAATGCGATGATCTCAGATTAACGCAGATACTTTGTGATCATTTCTCGTAATTATAAATGTAAACAATTAACAGCCGTATTCTTGGTTCTTTCGGTAAAGTCACGTAGAAGGGAAACAATAAAATAATAAAAATATAAAACAATAAAATTATCATGACGTTTCGACTGCAACACAAGCAATCATCATCAGGTATGAAAACCACAGCAAGAAATTTTGAAAAAAGTGGACACTTTTTTAAAATTTGTTTATATTTTTATTATTTAATTGTTTCCCTTCTACGTGATTTTACCGAAATAACCAAGAATATGAATCCCTGCAGTCACGAAAGCTTTAAATCAAAATTTCATTAATAGCCGATTAACACACCTTTAGCTGTGCAGACATGTGTTAGGACAGTACGGGGCCTAGTGGCCGTAAATAATAATTGAAGTGACAGGGACAGGCAGGGTCAAATGAGGCAAGAGAGAGTTCGGGAAAAGGGGCGTGGCTGAGTCGAGGGGCGTGGCTGAGCTGGAGGGGAAAATAAAAGGCAGCACGGAGCGGTGCTCAGGGCTGCTGTGGGGATTCGAAGTTGGACCATCGTCGCTGTCATCATCTTGGAATGGATTGTCCTCACCGTCTGGGAGTGGGTCGCCTTATCGTCTTGGAAGACTAGAGGGAGATTATATATCGTTGCCGTAGCTGCTACTCCATCGGCTCCTATATAGTCAGCCATCTACATAGGTGCATGTCGTGTAGCAGTTACATAAAGTTACCCACTGTACATAGTCAACTCGCGTCTACCCGTTAACATGCCATCGAGTCGGGCGGACCGTAATAGACAATAAATATTTGTATATACATACTTGAACAAGACAGTGTCTCTGAGTGCTACATTACACATGCACAATTGCATGACCTTTTGAATCTAGTCCACTCCCTCGCCAAGCGTATTCCAGCTAACGAGCAAACTATTACTTCTAATCCAATTGAAGGATTTCCATTCTGTGCCATCAACACTCCTCGACAGCTGTAACATTTAACAAATACAATACATTAATGTCAACTGCATTTCCCTGATAAGCAATTAACGTGACAAACCTTGGTAAGACTGGTTAGTGGGTCACTAATCTCCATTCACATTAGTTAACTGCCAGAATGTAGGACAGTGTTTTTTTTCTTCTTCTAAGGTTTAAAACACATCAGAAGCAATGTGGCATGCTCGGTGCAGACTTTGCTGTAAGCGTACTCTGTGCACATTATCACGTAATCTGTGCACATTATCACGTAATCTGTGCACATTATCACGTACTCTGTGCACATTATCACGTAATCTATTGAATGTGCCGATGAAGCTATGGACTCTCATCTCTGCCGTTGAGCTGCGTACTGTGAGTGCGATGCAGTGAATGTAGGAGATTAGCTTATTTACACACGCAGAATAGTAAAGCGTGCAGCACGTTTGGAATATTTTGTACTCGCTCGTACGCACATCTTTTGCATGTGTCTTTTTCATATGGATTGTCCCAATAGTTATTGTTTGCACTCGTGCTCAAGATTTTATTATTATCATCAGTGAGCACTTTCCAAAAAGTAGGAAAGATTTCGTAAATGTTTCATTCGCGAGCCCCACCACTCACCACCCACCACCCTCCACCGAATCCAATATGACTCAAGCTGCCCCCCATCTCAACCGCTCTCACCTCTCCTTGCCAAACCAAACTTTCTACGAATTCCGCCAAATTTTAACGTTAAGTCAAACGAGGTTGGCTGCATCAATGCGAACCTCTAGGTGCTGAATGAAAAGTGACAGAAAATAACATAACAGCAGCTGCAGAGCAATTACACCACACAAGCCACCGGCGAAAGGGAAAGCTGCTTTGGAGTGTTATTGGGGGGAAAAGGGTCTTCTTGGAAAAACCGAGTTTTTCTTATCATTCAGCATTTTCCATCTCACTTAGCTCCAAGCATACGTGCTTGGTTTTCAAAGGGAACACTTAAAAAAAAAGACTACAAAGGCCCAGTAAGTGAAATTGCAAACTTTACTTGCATCAGCCGTTTCTCTGTAAGTTTTTGCACTCCCATAGCAAATATAAGTTTACACCTTATTCATATTATTTGGGTCTTTCGGTTAAGTCAGGTAGATAGGTAAAAAAAAAAACTACGACGTTTCGATCGCAACACAAGCGACCGTCATTAGGTGGAAAAAGGGGGGGGGACCACTAAAGGCAAGCTGTTTTTAAAGGTTTAAAATGGGCAGAGCCTAGGCGTCTTTGTATCAGAACGAAGTGGGCGGGGCACAAGTGCCCTGGGGCCTGTGCAAGCGTAGATGGTTATGTTAATGTGAAATCGGAATTAGGAGAGGGGGAGCCACATGAGACGAGGAAAAATTAACAACTTGTGGTACGCCCAATGCAGGGGCGACACCGCAGGAACTGGAATTGCTTGTCCCATCTTTGGTAAAATATAACTAGCATTGGAAAGTGACAAGATGGAAACATCACAGCCAGTTATGACTTAAACTGGTTGATGACGTCCTTCCAATGATTGCTGAGTTTTTACCCATCCTCTCGGTTGAAATTGTGTCTGTATATATGGATGGCTTCATGAACGAAATCTTTGTTGATAGCCAGTGGGTTTGCAAAGTACCTTCGTCTTAGAGAAATCAATTTCGTGTGAGCTAACCACATTAAAACAATGATCAGCCACGGCCGAGGTATTGGTCCTCCCGAGTTTCAAATCTGCCTCATGCTCACGAACACGGTCCGAGACATGTCACTTTGTTTCCCCAATGTAACTACTGCCGCAGACACAGCTTAGTTTGTAGACGCTGATGTATAGCATGTCAGGGATCACATCCTTCAGAGATGGGATCAGATCGCGAATTTTATGCACTGTGTTAAATCGAACCTGGATCTTGTGTTTGCTCATAATTTTAGAAATATTTTTGGTGACCCCTGCTATGTATGGCAAGGTGATGCTTTTGATTGGGTCCTCAGATGGCTCTTTCCCAACGGTTGGGGTGATAGCTTGACGGATTCTGTAGTCCGAATATTCATTCGTCTTGAAAGCTTGGTGCACGTGTTTCAGTTCACTGGCTAGGTGATGATGGTCGGAAATACATCGAGCTCTATGGTGTAGAGTTTTGATGAGGGAATTATTCTGGGATGGATGGTGGTGGGAGTCGGGTTTTAGGTAGGCATCGGTATGGGTTACTTTCCTGTAGACCGAGTGGCCGAGAAGTGGCTTTCCTGTAGACCGAGAAGTTTACACCATTTTCAGTCTTTCCGAAGGTTACCAACTTATCTTGGGGGTTACCATTCGAGAATGTACTGGGTGGATGGGATTCCCAACTCCCTAATGACTCAACTGTGCACAGACATCATTGGCTATGGCCCTCATCACGACACGACTATGGTGGAACAATTCAGCAGATGCCTTTAGACTAATTTGAATTATTCTGCAGTATAATTTTGAACTTATATTCTCTGTTTTACCCCCATAATCATCAAAAGCAAGTATCTTTTAAATTATTTCATCGTCTTTCAGGACAACTATTCTGTAGCTGTGTATCAGCAAGATGCCATTCTGAGTATGTTCATTTGAAGAAAATTGTTACGTAAAAAGTTGATAGACTTATTGAAGCATTGTTGCCTCTTGTTTCAATATCAATTTGGCCTCCTGACGTCTCTGGTCAGGATCAACATTGTGCTGTCATTCCTGGATGGTGGCAGACAAGACACTAAGCTGGTTGAGAATGGGATTGGTGATATCACGAGAGAACCTGCAATTAATCAACAACTTCATTGGAGAAAGAACCCCCACCATATTTAAACTTGTGTGATTTCGTCTGGAATAAAGCACCATTTCCTTCATGAGCGACAGATGTCACGTGTAAAATAAACGGTACAATCTTATTGACTCGAACTCATTTTCTCTTTATGCGACAGGCTATGCCACGTCTCACAAGGCAGGTCGTGGCACAGTCACCCGTGGAGATTTGTCTCATTGTGCATTTCATTTACGCACCCAGTTTGCTGCACCATGAGCCACAGCTGTGAAATGATTTCGTTTTTTTGTTGTATATAAGTACTCTCGTTCGAAGAACTTGTTTAAAATTGTTTTAGTTTATCAAAGTATATGGCTCAATATATATACACACACACAAATATACTTCAACAATACATTTTTCACAGCTAAAAGAAAATAAAACATAGCTTTCACCAGAATTCGTTGCCGCTGTGACCCAGTTTTGAGCAGCAGGCAGATAAGAATCTCTAAATGCAATTGATGTCTCCTACATTACCCCTTTATTCATCCAGAGCAAGTGTCCTTTAAATGATCGCATAGTCTTTCAGGGGTCTGGCATCTTGTCTCACATACATTCTGCCACAGCCGCATCTCATTAACCTGCCTTTAACTCTGAGTTTGTTAATAATTTCGTTAGGACTTGAGACTTAACCGGGTGGATAGGGAAACCCTCCCACCCCACGCGATGCTCCTTTCACGCACTCACGTAAATGTTATCATTTCCTGGATCATGTATAACTTCTTTCCCTGTTGATGGTAGGGTCTTTGGGAAAAAGAGGCATCAAATGCACCATTTAAAAGGTGCAATTGTGTGATGACACCAAAGGAACGATCATACGTGTGCAACTTGACATCACATTTTTGGCAGTCAAACAGGATATTGTTTTCTCTCGCTACTGCCCTGGCAGAAGGATGCACCGTGCTATCTTTGGAGCTGTGCACATTGGGACTCATCGTCTGTGGATTTGATGCCTCGCCTCAAGTACGATGTCAATGCATTTTGGAGGAACTAAATGAGCTGGCTGATGAATGTACATTGTGGTACAATTGACCCAAAAATAGTGCCTCCGTTGCCTCTGGCATGAAATGTAAATTTTCTTAAAATACTAAAACCAGTGTAATGAGAATCTGATTACATTTTACAACATGTTTTCATACATTTTCAGGTTTCCATGACTTTGCAGTTTCACACACACCCAAAACAGATTTAGCTCTCGACGGAAGACTCTTGCAACGAATGGCATATGAAGCATTGGCGGACCCCGGGGTCCCATCACTGCCCCGGGGTGGGAAAAACCGCGTAGCGACACGAGTCTTGCCTTACCGACAACAAAACTAGTGTCGATCGATTCGCCTCGTCGAGAGCTACTCGGGGCACTAAGTTTCGTAAAAAGTAGAAAAATTACATAAACACGTTAAATCCACTGTGGGGGTGGGCTCGCCTTGGCAAAGAAGCCGAGGATCGACGACTGACCGGAGGGCGTCGTCGCCGCGCGCGACTGCGGCGGACGCCCCCCGGGGCTCGCGTTTGGCCGGTGGGGTGGCGCCCATCGTGTCGATCGCCGCCTGCTGGCGCTTGTTGGCACGAGTCTGGGCGGGCGGCGCGTTGCTGTCGGGATCACGAGTGGGCGGACTGAAAAATAATAATTATTGACCTGATTCTTGCGGGACCCCGGGGTCCCGCCAAATTATTAATTTGAGCAAACGCAGATTAAGGCCGGCATTGCACTCTGCCTACCTCCCTGCCTTTGTCTCCCCTCTGCTAATATTTATAAACACAAAGAAACATGGACGCTATATATTATTAAAATATAAATTTCGAGTTCCTAGCGCCTCATTTCAAAAAATGTCATTTTTCATTTCGCTAATTTCTATTCACGGTGCGCTTGTTATTATTGCTCAACGTTCAGTTGCTCATGAAATGCAGTCTCATTTTGTAACTGCAGGATATATTTATATAAATAAAATAAAAAGTAATTCGATTATAAAAACATGCTGTACCCTTAGCATGACTAAAATATATGCAATTTAAATGGCAAAGCAAAAGTTCAGAAAAATTCAGTGCATTTACAGGATTAGGCAAAAAGTGAACGTACATCCTCGCTCACTAACTCTGCATATAAAGCATGAGCTGAATACATTTGTAGTGACATATGACGTCACTTCTGTATCGGGTCTGTATACACATGACGTCACTGCTATGTTGGGTCTATACGCGTGACGTCACTGCCTGCTCGGAATGGAGGCTGTTGATGGGTCCCGCGGGGGTTGTGTCAGGCTATGGCACTCCGAGTGACCCCGGCTGGACACGTGACCAGATCCAGGAGGGGGCCAGGGGCCCTGGGGAACCCTGCGGGTCACGTGTTCGGGGAGTGGAGCCTTCTCGTGGGTTCGAGAAGGGGGGCGTGGTCAGGGTGTGGCCGGCCACGCCAGAGAGGCTTATAAGCGGGCTCAGCGCAGAGAGCTGGGCTGTTGGTGCCTGGGATGAAGCCGTCTCATGAAGACTCTGAAGAAACAAGCCCCCAATGATCGTGGCCAAGCAGAAGCCCTCCTGGCTTGGCCACACCAAGTAGTACCCGAGTGTTTGCGAGAGTAAGACGGTGGTCACCACCTTATGTGTCGGGTGTGTTGCAGTTGTGTTGCAATTGTGTTAAATAAATCGTATTGCCGCCACACGAGTGTGTGCGCCTCTATCGAACCATTACACATTCAATGCAATTGCATACACATACACAGGCAAAGACACCACTTATACGACGTTCAACCAACGTGCGGCCGATGAGAGACCTGTTCCTTATCTGCTGCTGCCTCCACGGTCTTCAACTCCCTCCGCCGGCTGCTCATGCCCGCGTGCAAGCACAGGCTCCAGGATTTCTTCTTTTCCTCTGCCGATGACATTCCCCATGAGGGTTGCCACCTCTCGGGGTACAAAAAAGGGATGTATCATGGGACGAATAACTCACAACATCAAAGAAGATGTAAATGCACTGTCTTGAGCGGTGTATGGATACACAATTGACAAAAGGCAGGATTTTTTTTATGTCCTGGGAATTAGCCTCATAGATTTTCCAGGACAGTTACCTTGACAAAAGGGCATCCTGTAAAGACCAGGATAGGTGGCAACCCTATTCCGCATCTATAAAGTGATCCCAATCTTACTTTCAAAATATAAACGTCTCCTTTTCCTCTCTGGGATGTTCATGCCCCACTTTTCTACAGCATCTCGAGATGCATTTGCATTTAAACGCTATATAAATCAAAATTATGTTGTATACACAGATGGCCCGTAAAATAGTAGTTTATTCACGTGATACTAAGAAGCGACACAGTTGGGCACGATTGGGCTTCAAGTCATTTAATGAAGCTATAGATATGTTTCACATGGCGGTGAAAAAGCAGCCTTCAGAATTATTGCTTTCACGAGTCTGGCACAAAATCTGGCACAAAATCCTGCATGATTTTCTTGGAACTAACCCATGCTCCCATAAAACATATCCAGTGGGGGAGAATTGTTTAATTAGAGTGGCTTTTGTGTGCAGCTAGAATTCAGAACGAAACAACACCGGTATTGGATGGAATGAATCAGGGAAACGGTGCAACGGGACAGCAATGGCCTTTGCCTCGCCGCTCCATCCCACTGACTGGCGATTGATATTTTTCCCGTGCCACTGCACGTGCAGCGGTGGCTCATGGCCCCAGCTTCAGAGAGGTACAGGCTGCACCGTGCGTGACATGTACAGTGAGGGAAAAAAAAGTATTTGATCCCCTGCTGATTTTGTACGTTTGCTCACTGACAAAGAAATGATCAGTCTATAATTTTAATGGTAGGTTTATTTGAACAGTGAGAGACAGAATAACAACAAAATCCAGAAAAACGCATGTCAAAAATGTTATAAATTGATTTGCATTTTAATGAGGGAAATAAGTATTTGACCCCCTCTCAATAAGAAAGATTTCTGGCTCCCAGGTGTCTTTTATAAGTCATGCTTTGCAGAGGGGTCAAATACTTATTTCCCTCATTAAAATGCAAATCAATTTATAACATTTTTGACATGCGTTTTTCTGGATGTTTTTTTTGTTGTTATTCTGTCTCTCACTGTTCAAATAAACCTACCATTAAAATTATAGACTGATCATTTGTCAGTGGGCAAACGTACAAAATCAGCAGGGGATCAAATACTTGTTTCCCTCACTGCACGTCGTGCACAGCCCTCTTTGTCCATCCACTGCTGGACTCCGGCCTCCCCATGCCACGTGGGTCGCGCAGGTTGAGCAGACCTTCGCACGCTTCGAGATGCGCTTCTTCGGCCGTCTGGAACGCTCTTCCTTCCGATATTAGGAAGCCACTGGAGCTACGCACTTTTAAAATCGACATTGAAAAGAACTTCTGAATAACTACTGTGTGTGTTTAGTTTGTTGTCCTTTCCCCACACCTTTGATTAGCACGGTTGGCTGCGCACGGTGCCAAGGAAGTTGAACACACAGCACTCACCACGTTGCTCGGTGCGGGATGGTCAATGCAACGAGCACACGTGCGGAAGGATAGAAGCACGGTACAGTAGGAGCACGGAAATGTGTTTTGCTGCACTTCCCGCTGCTGTCCACAGCGTACAGCTGCATCTGATGGCCTGGTGTGCATGGTTGGTCACCCGTCTAAGTGAAACGGAGTTGACACGAGTCTTCCTGCTCCAGCAACACAGAAACGCGAACACGACACTCGTAGGAAGCTCTCTCCTCAACCAAGCCCCTTTTTTTTAAATCCTTCTCGTCCCTTCTGGAACCTTCCAGAGGGTTCTCCTAACTCTCCCCCTTTCTTCTTGCCACAATCCCTGTTCTATGATCTCTTTCTCCGCCTCAAACTGCCCCCTCTCCCTCGTTTCTCTTTTCCGTAAAATAAATAGCTCCAAATCCTCGCTATTGGCCGTCCCCCTAGCCTTCGTTAATGAATTATTTAATTAATCAAGGTGTCCTCACATGACCCTTACACGAGCTCTCTCTGGCCTCAAACGTGCTTCGCTTCTGAGATCTGCCACATTCCGCGTAATTTGTTCTCATGAATATGGACAGGTGACTAATAATTGACAATTGGAATGTGGTGGCATTAAGCGATAACAATAATAATTTCAACGCTGCCTTCTGTAATGTCAATTATGTAAATTATTTACCTCGGATAACCTGTGAGTCTGTGGCCTCTTTTTAGAAGGTTCCTGCATTGAGATTATGGAACAGTTAAATTTCCCGAGGAAACTTACGACCAGAACTTACATTCAATCCTGTCTGTCTCGGTGTAAAGCGCATAACATATTTCCGCACCCAGCACAACCAGTGTACGAACGTATCTCTGTGGCCGTAGCTACTTGCCACGTGCCAGCCAATTCAGTCGTCTACCAGTTACCCTGAATCTATTCAGCGATTCCTGCCGACCACGCACACGAGGGGGTGGTCACTGGCCAATTTTGCAGCCCTGTGCCTACAACACCTGGCAAGCCCTAGTGGTCCATTACTGGCCAGGCTCAACACTGAGTTATCAGCTGGTTAAAAAAATACACTTCAACTTGAACTTTTTGAGCTTTATATATGTGTCAAGATTGGTTGTATTTTGGTAATTTGTTTGGAGACTTTCTCCTATTGTGGAAGAAGCTGTAGTGAGGCTTCTGCAATAATATTGCAAAAAAAAGATTTAGTCCACCTTTCAGTTTTTCTTGAGATTACAAACATGGGCTGAAATTTACCAGCATCTCAAAGTGCAGTGTTTTAATGCATGCTTATTTGGGTCACAGAATGTACACTGATAAAGTGTACACTGTGTTGAATTATAAGATAATGGTATTACGTGTAACTATATTAAGGATGATCTGCAGCGCAAGCAATATCTCGTAAATCAATTGTCATTAAGTAATGCTCTTATTAAAATAGGTTTGGGTATGGACACAGAGGCTCGAGATTAGCTAATTAATCTCAAATCGCCGGGATAAAAATCACTGCGGTATTAATTAAATCTCCGTTGAGCTAGACTGAGCCTTGCACTGATGGGCACAGCCATATCACAGAAGATTGCATTTTTTTTTGACACTGGAGACAATGGCAATGTAGATTGTGAATTCAAATGGCACAGACGTTCTTGTTTGTTTTTTAAGGGATACGGGGGAAAAAGCAATCATGTTTTTCGGCTGGTTTTAAACATAATGGACCCTTGCAGGAAAACATGTTTGAATTATCCAACCACCACTGGAAATAAAATTTCAAAAGAGCCTCCGGTAAATAGGAATCTGAAAAATGAGGTAAAAAATTAAATTACTGCGCTGCACAAACGTGACGTGAAAAGTAAAGATGAAAAAGTTTAGAGTGGCCCTTTTCGTTCACAAAAAGTCAGAAAAACAACATTAATAAAAAAAATAACACGTATTTATGCTAAAGTAATACAAAATTACTACGAAAGATTTAGAAGTCAGTATTTTTTTGAGATTTACTATAACACTGTAAATCACTTTTACGAATCAGCCCCCAAATGTAGTCTCCCATCATGTTCTCGTTATACTGGCCTTGGTAGCGGCGTTCGAAGTCCAGTATATCCTGGTGGAAGTGCTTGCCTTGCTCCTCCGAGTATGCTCCCATGTTCTCATTTAACTATTCAAGATGAACATCAAGGATATGGACTAATGAGGAACATCCTACAGTCCATTGTGCCATAGTTCTTCACCAGTCTCAACCAGCTCCACACAGTTTTCGACCTTGTGATTGCCCAGGAAGCCACGAACCACTGCGACAAAGCTGTTCCAAGCCGCTTTCTCCTTACTAGTGAGCTTCTTGGGAAATTCATTGCACTCCAGGATCTTCTTTATCTGTGCTCTGACGAAGACACCGGCTTTGACCTTTGCCTCAGACAGCTGAGGGAAGAAGTTTTGAAGGTACTTAAAGGCTACCGACTCCTTATCTACAGCCCTGACATTGTTTCACAAGGCCCAATTTGATGTGCAGTGGTGGCATCAGCACCTTCCGGGGGTCCACCAGTGGCTCCCACTTGACGTTGTTCCTCCCCACAGAGAACTCGGTCCGCTGTGTCCAGTCCCGCCTGTGGTAGTGCGCCCTGGTGTCCCTGCTGTCCCAAAGGCAAATATAGCAGGGTGATCTTCTTGGTTCTTTCAGTAATAATGTTTTATTTTTAATATTTTTAATAAAAATAATATGTTTAATTTTAATTATTTTATTATTTCCCTTATAGGTGACTTTACCGAAAGAACCAAGAAAATGAATCCCTGCAGTCACGAAAGCTTTAAATCGAAAAATAGCAGGGCAACTTGGTAAAACCGCCTTGGAGACCCATCAGGAATGCCACCATTTTTAAGCCTCCGATGACCTCCCAGCCGTACTCATCATACCTCAAGGCGTCCAGGGGAAGAGACGGGTACTTGTTAGCATTATGGAGCAGCACGGTTTTGAGGCTCCTGGATGAGCTGTCAATGAAGAGGCGCCACTCATTCTGGTTACAGGCGATTCCGATTGCCTCGAACAGATTGGTCACAGAGCCCATCTTGACGGGTGAAGAAGCTGCAAAAAGGTTGGTGACGTTTCCTCTGATCTGCGACTTGCACACTTTTATCCAACAAGTTACAGTGCTTGAGCCTAGTATGGGTTTCTCTCCTCAGCTCCACCTCTGAAATTGTCATCTGGATCTACAACGTCTTCCTCGCTCTCAGACTTGCTGCTCTCTTCTAAATATGGCTACTCTCTCTCCGAAGGAGTGGGTATGGGGGGCTCATGGCAGTGTGGCACCGGGGCAATGGATATGTGATAGCAGGTACATTCTTGCCAGTCCGACGTTTGGAAGGGTACACCATGCAGAAGTAGTAGTTGTTTGAGTGGTCAGTGGGTTCCTGCCAAATTCTTGGGATAGCAAACTTCATGGCTCTCTTTTCCCCTCTGTATCATCCTACAAAAATTCATTTATTTCACTATTGTGTAAGAGATTCTCGCAACATTTTTCATATGATAGATTTTTTTCAATAACATTGAAAATTGTAAAATATTTTTAAATTGAAAACTTTTACAATTTAAACATTTTTAACAAATTGTCCATCTTACCTTCCAGAGTTTGTTTGCATTGCTCGCAGGTGAAATTAGGTGCCCAGGGTTTGTCTTGATCCCCGACAGGCATGCCGAAATATGCCTTGAAGGCCTCACACATCTTAGCAGATGCTTTCACAGAGTACTTTTTCGCTCTTGCCTTGATAAATTGGTCGCAGACATAGCAAAATACGTCTGCCGGATGCTTGCAGCCTCTTGATGCCATCTCAGAGAAATGCAGATATGTATCCACTTAGGCAGCTGCAACTAAACTGAACGGGTGGGCTTAAGGCCCCTGTATTTATACTACTATTTATATTGCTGGAAAGTTCTAGAATGTTCTAGAAGTTACTCCAAGTTTATTCAGCAATGAATCTATCTGGAATGTTCTGGGAAATAGGTAAATTTCAAAATATCACGTCCTGGTCACAAAAGCAAAGTTTGTGGGGAATAATAGCCATTTTCTGTACTTTTGAGGCATAAGCAATTAGGAAATAACACTTACTAACCAGGATCAAAAATTAATACATAATTGCTACACAGTGAAATTCTCCGTAAAAGTAGCTCAATTGTTAGGGGTTCCAAATAAATGGGAGAAGATTATGTTTGACGGTGGAGTTTTTTAATATATGAAGACACAGCCTTTCCGTGAGGTACTTAGCAATCATCACCTAACTCTGTTGTAAAAAATGTAATCGGTTCATGGTTAGGCATAAACATATGCCCTTATCAGTCACCAAGGTGAAACACGTAATTGGAAAAACATAAGGACCATAAATCTTGAGGGAATTATAACATTATAGCTGAGGTTTTACATTGTGAGGAATAAGTCCTTGCTAAATGGCTCCAAGGCGTGGTAGATTTGGCTTTTTTTCCACGGGAAGGCTTCCGATGACTTCATGGAGTTGAACTTCATTCTAATTCTGAAAGCAGTGTGTGTAGTCAGCATAAGGATAAGTGAGAGTCAAGTTACTATTCATGCCAATGAGTTTTCCATACGTTCCTGTGACAGAGTGACTGATATTATTCAAAGAGCCCTTTGGATTTCCACAGCATGGAATTTGCGACCTAACAAAGCCTCAGGTGAATTGATCAATTTTTTTTAGTAAGGGGTGCACCGATTCAGTGAATTCTCACTGTATAGGATTGCCATCTGAGTAAATAATGACAATATATATTTTCGACAACGTTGTAAATTTAGCTGCCTCCATTGCCTGAAGAGGTCACACGGACCCAATGCATACAACATAAGTGAAGATATAAACATAGCTTCATACACGTTGCAATTTGGTGTGTGTATCGTCAGCTCCAAGAATTGGTATCAATCGGTGAATCAATGCATAAGCACACCTCTACTTTTCAGCCTAACGGTCAATCGTTATGATGTCTCAGGGCCCTCATTGTCTACTTTACAGCACACGGCCAGCTTCTGTAATTCCCCTCAAGATCTACAGAGCAGCTCCTGGGAATTAAACCGTCCACTTCGATTCCAAAGCGTACACTCCTCGTACACTCCCCGCAGTCCTGAGAGCCCTGGACGATGGATTAGACTGTGGAAAGAGATGCTCTTTGTGTTGTCTGCTCACATTATCACCATGCATTTTTACGTTTAAAGATTTTTTTGTGAGCACTTCCCAACAACGTGGAGAGTTCAGAGGGCAAATACTTGCATTGGAAAATGTGGCTTAGTTATCGCAATCTTAAAACATCACCTGCTTTAATTGTTTGTAATGAAATCATTCAATTGAAGTAACATCTGCAAGGGTCACTGCTTTTATATTTAAATATTGTCTATGTAAGAAAAAAATACATCTTTCGTGTTCATCATTAAATTACATATTTTTTTGTTTTCCCGACTAAACAACTACAGTCCAGACTTTATGCAGTGTACCTACACTCATAAGAATGAACCCGGTGTTACTACCTGTAGTAACACCGGGTTCATTCAGCTATAATGGAACCCGAGTGTTTACTAAAGAAGAAATGTGAATCTGCTGATTGACTTCAAATTTGCAATGCTAGGGGTCGCAAAGGGCTTTGTCCTATTATTTTAAGTTTGTTGGCTCCCCATATTCCCACGAGATATTCGTATTCCCGGAAGGTGTAAGGTCGTACAACCAATTTCATTGCCCTTTAACTTTCCAGCGGTCATTTTTGTCGCAATGGAACCTCATTTGTCAGTATTCACTACATATTTGCAGGACTGGAGGCCTTCACTCACACTGTTTATATCAATATGACACGCTTGGATGCTGACTTGCCAACAAGACTGATTTATATAACTTGCAGCCGATTTCCACATCTTTTTACCCAAGATCGATTTTCTAAAATAATTGTATTGCCACAACAAATATATATATACAGTATAGCATTTCTTTTGCATTGAAAATCAGCATACGGTTAAGAAGTTTAAAAATCCGCAACCTACCACTTAAATCAGAAGTGTTTGCAGGTATGATCTGTGCAGCGCTTGAGTTTAAGAATGGCCTTCAATTTGCTAAGCTGCTGAAAGGCCTCTACTGCAGGAGATGTCAGAGGTGCCCAGTTCTGTGGCATGTGGGGACCCCGTAATGAGGTCCTGGGCGAGTGCTGGGCTAGACTCGGCTCCTCATCCTCTTTCCCCAATGCCATGGGGCGAGGCAGACAGCCAATGGCACATCATTTGCTGGCTACCGGTATTCATAAGCCTAATTGCCATGTGTCATATCGTTGTGGTGGGGTGGGGGGGGGGTGTTTGGGAGGAGATAGTGCAGGAGGGTTGTGTGTGGGTGGGTGGATTTTGAACTCGGAATGGGAGTCGTTGGGTTGCTGGAACAGAGTGATTGGTATTAAAGTAATGTGAACGTACGGACATTTTTCAATAGATTTTTGGTGTGATCATCTCCTCAAGATGTAAATGGAGTTAGAATAATTACGTCATATCCACACATTGTAATAACGTAAATCATAATGTAAGTCCTGCCGAGGAATGTTCAATATTCCATTACATTAATTCCTGCTAACTTAAGATCAAATATAGTGTCTAGGTATGTTTATAATGAGGTCAAGTTTATGAATAAAATTCACTTTAATAACCAGCTTGTATTCTATTCAGCCTTCAAATGTGTCCCTATTGCAAACAAGTGCGTTTGATGTTCGGTATTTATTTTTTCAGAGCGGCGCTTCTCATTTCCAGTTCTCACTCTACTCACCACCCAGCCTTCCCCGCATACCACCGGCTCCTTTCAGTATCGCTTTCCTCGTCCGCCAATCTTCCCCATTCACGTGCAGACCGGCTATTTAACAACGCGTGAATTATAAAAGGTGCTGTCAGAGGCACCCCTCATTTTGCAGACAAGAAAACCTTGAGCTGCAGGGGGTTAAAAGAAGCAGAGGTTGATAACCACTGACCTTTGGCTCCTGCTGTCATGCACACTGGGTGAGACTGTTCCAGACTCCACTCAGAACCGGGAGTCACCAGTAATAGCATTTCTTAACTGCCCATGCCAATTCGTGGCAGAATAGCTGCACCAGGCATAATGGCAAATGTCGATTCTTCAAACAGACACTGACAGTAACGGACATGAGCAATTTTAAGCACCGACCATTAGTGCACCCGTTTTTTTTTGGGGGGGGGGGGGGAGGCCAAGTCAGGGGGCCTCGATTTTAAATGTTATTTTGTCTTGTTGCAATGGTTTGTATGATTACATTTTCCAGTGAGATTCAAGCGGCAAGGTTATTCCGTTAAACATGTTGAAATTAAAGAGCATGAAGGTTGGGCAATGCAAGTGACTGAAAAACACGATTACTCAATTTGTGCTCATGACAATTGAACCACAGTCCCTGCTGTGGTCCTTATTGATGAGTTTACCATGGCAGTAACTGTCCTCGTGGAAATTAGGACATTCCATTTAGGGAATTATCAAGCAATAGCGAAGAACAACAATGCGGTAGAAGCTGCATAACACGATGGCCATGTCTTGACTTAAAGCTTCCGTGACTACAGGAATTCATATTCTTGGCTCTTTCGGTAAAGTCACGTGGATAGGTTATTTTTGTTATTTTCTTTGAACCTATCTACGTGACTTTACCGAAAGACCCAAAGAATACAATGGCCATACGATGTTCGCATGTACCACAGGCCATCGCTTTCTCGTCCGAATCCTCGCAGGGCCTTATTCCTGCGCTGCATGAGATATTTGTGGCTCTCAGCGACAAAGCCAACGAGAGCAGCAGAGCACAGCCCGTTAGCGGCTGGAAATCTCGTAAAACTTTACCAAAACACGAGACTGTCTCACAGTAAGTGCACCAGACTCATTATTTCCATTTTTGTGTCTGGGGCTCAGATCCGGGAGCTCAAGGTTTTCATCAATGCTCGGAAATTATCTTCTTCACCCCCGATACTGATGTCCTATGAAGAAGGGAAATTGCCAAAAAAAGTAGTCTTTTATATACACGTCCTTTTTAAGGCCAGTTTTATTGATGAATGTGTTGAATTTTTTTTCCATCACCCCACCAAAATCTCCCACACGTGATTGGTATTGTTATTGCATTCATTTAAAAAATGTGCAAGATAATATTTTATATTTACTCAATGAAATGCACATTTTTTTAAGTTGTGTTTTCATTGCAGTTTATGTTGTGTTTGTTTTGTATCCTTTTGGAATTCCCGCGTGACACACGATGTGCGCTGATTTACAGTGAGGGAAAAAAGTATTTGGTCCCCTGCTGATTTTGCACGTTTGCCCACTGACAAAGAAATGATCAGTCTATAATTTTAATGGTAGGTTTATTTGAACAGTGAGAGACAGAATGACAACAAAAAAAATCCAGAAAAACGCATGTCAAAAATGTTATAAATTGATTTGCATTTTAATGAGGGAAATAAGTATTTGACCCCCTCTCAATCAGAAAGATTTCTGGCTCCCAGGTGTCTTTTATGCAGGTAACGAGCTGAGATTAGGAGCACACTCTTAAAGGGAGTGCTCCTAACCTCAGCATAGTGCCTGTATAAAAGACACCTGTCCACAGAAGCAATCAACCAATCAGATTCCAAACTCTCCACCATGGCCAAGACCAAAGAGCTCTCCAAGGATGTCAGGGACAAGATTGTAGACCTACACAAGGCAGGAATGGGCTACAAGACCATTGCCAAGCAGCTTGGTGAGAAGGTGATAACAGTTGGTGCGATTATTCGCAAATGGAAGAAACACAAAATAACTGTCAATCTCCCTCGGCTTGGGGCTCCATGCAAGATCTCACCTCGTGGAGTTGCAATGATCATGAGAACGGTGAGGAATCAGCCCAGAACTACACGGGAGGACCTTATCAATAATCATAATCACCAAGAAAACAATTGGTAACACACTGCGCCGTGAAGGACTGAAATCCTGCAGCGCCCGCAAGGTCCCCCAGCTCAAGAAAGCACATATACATGTCCGTCTGAAGTTTGCCAATGAACATCTGAATGATTCAGAGGGCAACTGGGTGAAAGTGTTGTGGTCAGATGAGACCAAAATGGAGCTCTTTGGCAGCAACTCAACTCGCCGTGTTTGGAGGAGGAGGAATGCTGCCTATGACCCCAAGAACACCATCCCCACCGTAAAACATGGAGGTGGAAACATTATGCTTTGGGGGTGTTTTTTTGCTAAGGGGACAGGACAACTTCACCGCATCAAAGGGACGATAGACGGGGCCATGTACCGTCAAATCTTGGGTGAGAACCTCCTTCCCTCAGCCAGGGAATTGAAAATGGGTCGTGGATGGGTATTCCAGCATGACATTGATGCCCCCAGGGTCTGGAATGCTATTGCCCTTAAACTGCAACTTGAATCGCTACCAATGAGATCTTCTCTCAAAACTGCTCTAGAGGAGTTGTACACCCCTAGCTGCCACTGCTATTCATTGGCGAAAAATAAAATAAAATGTTTTCGCTCCGGATGACGCTGCAAAGTATTATCTGTATTTTGATTTAGCGTTCTGATCTTAAAGGTGCATTGCAAAATTTGATACTCCGACTGATGCTTCTGTTGTTGTGGAGTAACTCATGCAGCCAGCTATGGCTCTAGGATTTGGTGTTACATGTTATTTACGTAGTTTATTGTAAAAATTCAGTCACAGTCCCTATGATCACTGTTACGTTGCAATTATGGCTTTATTTTTTGGTTTGGACATGTTTGTTTTGTTGTAGTACGGAGTTAGACTGATGGCCTTAATCTAAATTTTCTTGTGGTTGTTGTTGTTTGACTTGCATCCCACTGGGCTTTTTTTCACACAGTGTTGGTGTACGGTGCTTTTTCAGGAATATTTTGCTGTTTTTTTAATGGATTTTCTGTTTGCACAGTCACATAGTCACTTTAAGATGTGTTCTTGTTCGTGTTTTTATTTTTTTGTTTGTTGTGGTTGCACTCGATTCAAGAGCCGAATGGCTCACAGGGCTATACCAAAATAAAGAAACTGAAACTGACAATGACCCAAAACACACGGCCAAGGCAACAAAGGAGTGGCTCAAGAAGAAGCACATTAAGGTCCTGGAGTGGCCTAGCCAGTCTCCAGACCTTAATCCCATAGAAAATCTGTGGAGGGAGCTGAAGGTTCGAGTTGTCAAACGTCAGCCTCGAAACCTTAATGACTTGGAGAAGATCTGCAAAGAGGAGTGGGACAAAATCCCTCCTGAGATGTGTGCAAACCTGGTGGCCAACTACAAGAAACGTCTGACCTCTGTGATTGCCAACAAAGGTTTTGCAACCAAGAACTAAGCCGTGTTTTGCAGAGGGGTCAAACACTTATTTCCCTAATTTTGACATGCGATTTTCTGGATTTTTTTGTTGTTATCCTGTCTCTCACTGTTCAAATAAACCTACCATTAAAATTATAGACTGATCATTTCTTTGTCAGTGGGCAAACGTACAAAATCAGCAGAGGATCAAATACTTTATTTCCTCACTGTAGCAGTGTGTGTGTGTGGAGCCATGTGCTTAGAGAGATAAGCACAGGTGGTATGGACATATTTTACGTATTACACGTGTGTCTCATTTGCGAGTGTGTAAAGTGCAATCATCAAACAACATTTACCTTCAAACATTCCCTATCTTATCCATGTTTCTCCAGTTATATGACCTGTATGTTGCATAGTTTATCGTTAATAGAACGGTCACCATTAATTCATCATTAAACAAATGCCTGCCCTTTCTTAGGCCACGGCTGGACGAAAGCATCACCACCATATTGTCGCATATGAGGGATGTTTAGCCATACTTCACCTACTTTGTCAGTACGAGTTGTTGAAGGGAGGTAGGGGCAGATGGGTTCAGATTTCGGATATCACTCATAGCCAAGGAATCACACTCAGGTTGCTGAGTTCATAGGGCAGTGTGCCAAGTACTCCACCGCCACTCCCTGTCCATTAATCTAACCAAATCCAGAATTAGCTTTTCTCACATACTGGTTGATTATTGACTTCACTTTTAGTCTGACTGGGATCTGCCATTCCCTCATATTAGCCCTAGGCAATATATCCCTGCTTTAGCAGTCGTGTATTTACCACAGGTGTATGCAGTGTGTGTGTGTGAGCAGGGCGATATTAGCTGTATGGCTTTTCCTCGCTCTCTGACGTGGCCACAAATCGTGATAATGCTGTGAATACAGTGTGCATTTATAATATTTATAAACCAGTGCCTGCCAAGCTCGATTTCTTTGCCAATGGCTATTCATTTAAAATGAATATTGTCTTGGTGTGGCTTGTATATGGTGTGCAAGTGTATGTGCGCATGCTCGTACGGTGGGGACTGGTGGTGTAGGGGTTAGCGCACTGGGCTATGAAACTAAAGAGCTGAGTTTGATTCCCAGCTACGGCTAACATGAATAAAATCCGTTCCTGGGGCTCCCCGAAGTTGATTCAACCCTTAACTAGTACCCGTGGTGGTGTGTAAACATATGCACTGAGGTGAAGAAGATGACTGGACATGGTTCAGGTTACACCGCCCCCATCGTGTTTCTTAATAATTTCTCACTTCTTCCCGCATCTCCCATTAGCACGGCCGGCTACGCACGGTGCGAAAGAAGTTCAACACACTGTACATACAAGTACAGCGCTTGCTTGCTGCATTGGGCAGTGGTGCACAGGCAAAATGAACACGAAAAATCAACACATTCGTCAATAACACTTTGGGCATAACAATAATAATACAATTGGGTGACGTTTTCGGCTAATGGCCTTTCTTCATGTTTTGTATGTGCTATGACGAAGGGCCATTGCCAAAAACGGCACCTGTTTTAGACTTTTTTCGCTTAAGACCGCAGGGTTGCTGAAAAATGTGTTGAGATTTTTGCCTTCCTCTCAAAATTCTAGTTACCATGATTCGTTACCAGGTGATCAGTGGCACTTCCCAGATCAGCATGGCACGTTGGGTCAACGTTGGACCACCGCCTCCAACCACATGCTGAAGTTGGCCTAAAGGTGACACGTTTACTGGGATGGTATCTAGATTCATCCCGAGGGAAACAAAGATGATCGGGCATGGTGCCGACAACATAAACAACCCCCATTGTGTTCAATGCCGGTTTTAATAGGTGATCGCTAAGAGCACTGACCTCAACAGTTTGACCTTGCCAAAGGGAGGGATAACTCTCTGAGGTTCGTAACGGCGCATTGTTCGACAACCCGAAAACACACCGAGGGCTGTGCGTCAACCACCGCTAAAACCTAAGAAGCAGTCAGTACAGCTGACAAACACCCAGCGCACAACACTGTGCTTGCTCGATATTGTAATTATCGCACTTGTTTACTCAGGAAAGCCCCACTGAGTCTCACGACTCTCTTTTTTTTTTGTTCAAACGTTTCCAGACAAATTTTTTTTTGCAGCAGGCGCCGATGCTTGCTCTGTATAATCCCAAACGAGTCATTTGCAACTTAAGTATTCAAATTCAGCAAAGTTTGGAGCAGGACGCCGGCGCACGTGCCCCGGTAATTAATCGCGGGACATTGGACATGTTGGTAAAAACGGTTGCAACCAAATGCCAACAACGTTGGCCCAACGTTGCATGCTTACTCGGTGGTCTACTCTTGCGAATTATACGCACAGTGCTACGCGCAGTGCTATGCGCCGTGCCAAGCACAGTGCAGCACAGCAGCTCGCGAGGAGAGAGCCTGCTGTTGCAATGCTGTCATTTTTTTTTTGCTGAGAGCTTCCGAGAATTAAGCCAAATGGTGGCTAGAAATAACATTCGTATTCATGCTCCAAACGTCCTCTATTATGAAAAGGATGTAATGACGAGGAAAGAATAGTGGTTATGCGCATGTGGGGTGGAAAAGCACATGGTTCAAAGCAACCACTCTCTGTATCTAGCGCCTGGGAAACGGGTGATAATGTGCTTTCCTTTAGACAAACACAGCAGCTTCCCTGCAGTGAAGACGAATAAAAGCGATAATACTTTAAACTCGAATGCAGTAAACACGTTGAAGCGTTTAAACAAAATGCACTATTGGAATTATTCATTGTTATTGTGATTATTTGTTGTTCATTTAGCCGAGATCAGTCATTATTATGAAGCTATTATTATAACGATATCGCCAGATAGTGCAGTGACAAATCACCTGACTAGCGTTTGGAATGTTGCGAGGTTTAATCCCAAATACAGTGGCTGATTCGGCCGATCATCCCCGTGAGACTTTACAGTGATTGTCCTATACCATAGAAACATGGAATTTCCACCGCAGGCTCAGTAATGCCAATGGAGATAAGCAGCATCCAATTCTCATCTGTGTCAGGGGACAGTCTTTCCGTTTTGCGACCCAAGTTGAATCATTATTCTATTCATATATGTTGTTTTCTGTTAATAAATATGCATTCATGAATGGCATATTTTATGAGCGCAAAACAAAGCCTTAAAATGTAAATCACTCAAAAAGACGAGTGCACCCTTCTATTCCTGAGTAAAAAAAAAAACCAGACAATTGCAGCACAAATTGTTTTAACATTTTATAATGCTGCGATTTCAACAATAAGGACCGAATTTACCATCGGTGTAGTGGTGTTTTTTTTTTTACAAACTCCCTTTACATTTTTAAAAACTGAATGGTGCCCAAAATTGTTGAAAATTAACGAGTGCCCTCAACGTTCTGCAGCCACGTCGCAACCGGGATAATTGAACGGTGCCCAGGTTAACGCGAGTGTGCTCGGTAATTATTCACGTTGGAAATATTTATTTATATTTTTGCGACACTTTTACCCTTTTCACACTGATTCCGTCTCTCCGCGTGGGTGCACAGCTCGTATGATTCTTGTCAAGTTCAAAATAGATAAGCAGACAGTGTCTCCTTAGTATGCCTCTCCATGTAAAAAAAATAAAACGTATTTCTTAAACCACACATTTTTCCCCACGGCCTTCTCGGAGTACACACTTTCAGCAGCATTAATTTAGTATGAGAAAGATCTGGACTGGTTTCGACACACACACACACAGGGTCAGGCTTGCTTGAATCAATGCTGGTGAACTACCAAATAATACAGGTAATGACCCTTTCTTTAAAGATATGGGTCTTGTCAAGTTTTGTCCACTGCGGCATTGACGGTGCTTACATGGCGCTCACACTGACAACATCAGTCAGTGATGTTCGCTCTCAGCATTCGTTGTTCAGATAGCCATTTATATATCGATATAAATGGTCTCTATAAATCAAAGCTTCATTTTTTGCCAGCCTAAGAGACATTGGCAGCATAAAAAAAAAACCTCCTGTCCACGAGGGAGTCCTGGTCAAGGTGTTCGGTGGATGAAGGTCGTGGCTGCTAATAATATATTATTATCACAGTAGAACAGGCATGCCGCCCACACTTGCCCAGCATTTCCTGCTGCTCCCAAGTCCCCAATCCAGTGGCACCTGCCAATCACACGTTGCAGACTTCTGTGCCCCCCGCCCCCCCCGCCCACGGCATTGTGCCTCACCTGAGATTTAAGTTGATTAAAATGCGATGGCGTTTGTTTGTCATAACAAGTGAGGCTACATTCACTTCCAGTGAACCCGCGCGTTGGCAGGTACCTGCGGACGCAACCTTGAGGCGAGGGTGATGAGAGATTCCGGAAAGGGGGGTTCATGCGTGCACAGCAGGGCGATGAATACAATGAACGGTGTCATTTGAATGGGGAGTTTGTGGGGCAGACAATCGCGAATGACACAGCCACGTGGAAATCCAAGTAACGTTTTACACACGCAGCGCTGTAGCCTGAAAGTAACAGAAGTTAAGATGGCACGAGAATTCTGCTTGTGTCGTAAAGGGTCGTCCATTCATAGATGCTCCGCTGATTTCTATTGAACCTTTTCACTTTCTTCTCAACGGGTGATTGATGCCCGTGGAATTGATGGCTCCATATCTTATAGAGTGTTAAATGGTTAATTTAGATTGTAAAGACTTGGAAGTGAAATATATTTTTTTTATTTTGCTCTGTACAGGTACAGCAATTTCTCCATGTTGTCTTTGTAGGGTATCTGTAAATAGATTATCTAATCAATTTACACATACCAAGACTATTGTGCTTCTGGCATAATCAATTAATACATTTGTATTTGATGTACCAATATGGTCCTCTATAAAGTAGGCATCAGTGCACATTACAACGGAACGGGAACGGTGCAGGGCGCATACAGCAACAGGAATTAAAAATAATAATCACATCATGACACACACACACTTCAAATCTAAGCTCTTTACAGTGGGCGGTATATTACGTGAGGTCAGGGAACAGCCCAGGAAGATGATCTCTGGCCTCTTCAAGGGCGCCTCTCTTGTCCAGTACCAGAGAGATCGACCATTTTCATGGAATTTACAACATCACCATCTGCAGTCTGACTCGAGGGTGAGGGAGGAGGGGTGGGGCAGTACAGATGGCAGTCTTTATAAAGAGCTTATATGCATGGCTATACAGAGTTACTTGAGCACATTGCAACATAAATAAACAAATCAAAAGAGGTGGGGTGTGTGTTGAGTGGTTACATGAATATGTTCTCCGGTGAGTGCGAGTGAACGCGCAAAGAAACATGACGTGGGTGTTTGCCGTGTAGTTTGGCCGAATTTAGCGAACGGTTTATAAGAGTAGTCGCAGATCAATAATGGCAATTGTCCTCTGGGTGCGGAGGGAGGCGCACAGTCAGGAAAGTTGAGCGAGATAAGGAGTTAATTGAGTCAGGCATTTGCGGCAGCCTCGAGATACCGTTTATCGTAGAGTCGACCTGGCCAACCGCGAGTGGTGGTGGCGGCGGTGGCGGCTGATATTTGTGATTCGGGCGACAGCTGAGGTCCGTGGTTCAGTTGTCATCTTCATTGATTGGCACGCTCTGACGACAACAGCACAAAATTGAGAAGAAACTCAAAAAATAAAAAAATGAAAGTGTGGATATTAGAGACATGTCATGGCTCGTGACGGAAGAGTTTGTTATTGGCGAGTGCGGTTTGGTGCAAGTTCCTTGCTTCTCAGTGGGTTCGGATGTATTTCATAATAAAGGCTTTTGGGTTAGATCGTGCAAGTAAAAAATGTGTTCAACCCTCCACCATACCCGACACGGCCAATCAGTAAAAAAAATGTGCCACGTTAACAAAACGCCAATTAGTTACTTCTTCAGCCCACCGGTGTGTTTGAAGAGTGAATCCACATTTAGAATTCACTTTTTAGTTTTTAAAACGGGTGCTTGTTTTCAAGTGCGAAACAAATACAAAAATGTACATAATCAGAAGCTGCCGATGTTCAAACAAACTTGTAAATGTTTACCGATTTCCTGGATATTTTAAAACTGACAAAAAAATATCTTGCGGAAATACTGCCAACTTTTCAAATTGGATACACCGATATCTCTCTAAAAGATGTTTTTTTGGGTTAGATCGCGTAAATATATGAATCTTTAAGGGTTGTAACAACCCTTACTAGTTGGCTGTGTCGGGTGGTGGCGGGTTTAACGACACGTTTATATATTTACGCGATCTAACCCAAAAGCCTTTATTATGAATAATACTGGTCGCGAAAGCCTACGTGGTAAATCGGATGTTTTTACTCTCTGCTAGCGCTGAGATGGATGAATGTGTCAGCTGAGAAATGTGGGGCCCCAACGATGCAGTTTCAAATGTTAATGTATTATGTTTCTGATCAATTAATTAATTTTGCATGAGTCCATATGAACGGTGAGCTGATGGATCGTTTTGCACGGCTATTTGTCTGGCCCATTAATGAAAATATGTGGAGCCAATCTTTGAAAATGAAATCTTTGTATAAGTGCAAGTTGCATAAGAACGCATGTTCTTAAAATGTGAGTGATGTGTTTTTATGCGTTTAGCACACTCAGTTGCATACGACGGGTAACAAAAGATCAAATCCTGGTTTTACGTACATTATTGGCATTTTGTGTTTCAACTTGGTGTGGCTTTCCCTGATGCTAAATTGTCTTGAATATGAATACTGTATCTGGTGCAGTGTGTTAAAATCTCAACGTCAGTAACAGGGAGACCAACGTGATTGGATGTTCACGGTGCTGGCCACGAGACCCTTTCGTTTGCCATCGTTGAAGCAATAGGTGCTCGCAAACGAAACGTGCCCACGTAGCAGGTTGTGCAGGCTACACCGGGGCCCTTAGACTGTGTAGACAAAGGGTGGAGTGAGCACTGCTGAACAATTGTCCTCATTTTCCCAGACATTGAGAAATACATCCAGCATCTGAAACGAATAAATTGATCTCAAAATATATAAATGGGATGTATTTGCTCACAATGGCCTCAAATTAACCCAGACTGAGCACCAGTGCTGGTGGAGCAGTGAGGATGAGATAGGGTGTGCTTGACCCAGTGCTGCTCACGAAATGACCTGTAGCCTTTGTAAACTTGAGGATGTAATGTGGTGCATTTTTTGTCCTTTGTGTTCCTAACCTTTAAAAGGCACGAAGGAGATATTCTACACCTCTATACTGGGAAATATGCCTTCATTCGGAGTGTTATCAAATCTTGATGCATATTATAAAATTCCAATGATTCATTTTCACTCTTGGCATCGATAATCAACTCAGCCTGCGCGAAGTGTAAAGAATATTACGTGCATAGCACACTTAGCTGCATACGTCAGCTCCACAAACTCAATTCCTCGTTACTCACAATAATGCCAATCTTGAATATCAACATGGTGTGTGGGCTTCCCTAAGGATAACTCAGCCTAAAAATGTGCAGTGTGAAAACAGGAGCAGGCAGTGGGTGTATGCACACATTTGGCCGATTTCAACGTTAATAATAATGATTACTCTTCACCACGTGCATAACTTTACTGTGGAAGAGGATTACACACAGTGGACAATTTTAAGCAGTCCCATTCCGATGGGAAGCAATGAATCACTTATCTGTCACTGTGCACTAAACAGTGCCCATTGCAGTCAACATATTTATCGTTCGGGTGAACTGCAATTTTATGCACTCTAATGGCTTTGGTTTTAAAGGGGGGAATGCTACATGCGTTGAAGGCCCAATTAAAATCAATGCCGATTGTCCATAATTGCCTCCCACATTTCTGTCGCATCATTGCCCCTGCGTCGTGCTATGTTATAACTGTGGTGGTGGTGGTGTGGGGGGGGGTTACGTGGCCGTGTGAAATACTAATCGCTGGGAGCCAAACCGGACTCGCCATGTATTAAGCTTCCCGACAGGTCCATGACTTCGGCCCGTAAATTAATTCTGAAGGAAATCCACGTCGTTGTGGAGAGAGGACAATAACGGTCAGAATTTTCTTTAAAATACGTGGTGTACACATTAAAATACGTGGTGTACACATTAGTGGTGGTGGTGGGGGGGGGGGGTTATTCAAGAAACACATTCGTGTATTTATGAATTCACAGAAGTGATTAATGAAACGGATTCTTCTATTCGTATGGCAAGGTGAAGGTAGAAATGTCACACAGTTATCTGCATATTAAGTTTATTAAGCCATTAAATAGCCTCTGGAGGCTCTGGGGTTTGTCGGTGATATTGTCGATATGAAACTGATAATTATCCATTAGAAAGATTCTAAATGACACAGGACCAGAGATCTACCGTCAGCCACGTGTCAACCGTCAAAGTTTGACAGCTACCTGCCAAATTTTCAAAGTGCCTTGGTCCGCAAACGAGCACTGAGCAGCGACCATCTCCATTGTCAATCCGCACGTTGCTCGAAGGGACAGTGGCCCTCAGTCTAGCATGACGACATTTGCAGCCAAACACTGAAATGCGCCCGCGTGTACTTTCCGCCATGGAGATGGAGCGATGGATATCAGCTCCTATGCAGCCCTGTTACATTGCAGGCTCAAGATAGATGGCTGGCAGTGGCACGGCTTGAGGAAGGCCGTCATCCAGCAGTGGATTGAGCACCCACCTGTACGTTTCCCCCCGTGAGTGGTCCTTACGTATATGTCCAATCCAAGAGGAATAAAATGGTGAGTCACCGCCTCTCCCCCACCGGGATTTTAACTCATTATCTCGTGTATCTGGCGCCCTCCCTGCCGCTTGCTTTCCTCCGTCGGCCGAGGTACGTTTTGCACTCAGGGCGTGCGTGCTCGCCGATGATACACGCACGTATAAAGGTGCAGGTGCTGCTTTGATGATGGTTTGTGCTGACGTTACAGCCAGATGGAGGGCGGGTGCTGTGAGAACGATTCCATTTTGAGCGCTTTAGTCTCTGCGGTGGTCAGCCACAACGATACCACCACGCGCACCGCACGACGCAGACTCAGCCGCTCGCCCGCTCGCTGTCAACGCGCCGTGACCTCTGTGGTCTGCACGCGGACTTCATCAGTTTTTTTTTCTCTCTCGAAAGAATTGAAATCATGCCGCCACAGTGGCGTGTCATGTTTAGTGCCCTGGAATTGCAATTCAGAGGTCACCGTATCTCCCGGCACGGCACTTAAAACGATGGGCACGTTTATTATACCCCCCCCCCCACCGTGCCCCCCCCCCGACTCTATCCGACACTTTACCCCACCACACGCAACCTAAAGACGTCTGGCCAGTGTGGAAGACGAAGAAAACAAATGACTTCTCGAGAGCTCCTTCTACATGGAGCTCTCGAGACATTTCTCGAGTGGAGGCTCTTCCACCAGCGGTTGCGGGAGCAATTGCAGGGATGCACCTTTACCTGGCCCTGGAGCAAAATCTGTGTATGTGCACACACACACACAAACCGTTCAACCTCTTCAGACCGTAGAGGAAGACTGCTGTTAGCCAGCAAGGTACACGACGAAGTGGTGTGGCCATCCGCCTTCATTTCTCCAATCCCTCATGTTTACAAACCACCCCAGCTGCTCATTTATGGCTGAGTCGACCTAGAGGAGGCCCAGTGCCGGTTCAAATATTTGCCACCGGTTATTTATCATAAGCGGGAATCGAACTTGGGTTGTCGGGCTCAAGGCGAAGCGCGCTAACCGCTACGCCACCTTTCCCCACAAACACCAACACACACACACACCAATAAACACGTACACGCATACACGGGTGAACACACTCAGTGGTACAGTGTAACATGCTGATCTAGCCTCCTTGGAGAGGTGCACAGGAACAGCTCTGTGTGATATAAATCTATGCGTTTGTATAAAGCCCAATTCCACGGGGATTCTTTTCCCAATATGAAACGCGTGCATACAGATGCCTGGTACAGTCCGCGTGGTTTCACCGTTTCTGTTTGCACCCTGTACCAACAAGTCACTTCATCTCGCCGGGGGCCACGTTTGGTCAGTGCGGTCACGCCGTGAGCTGGGCTGGCTTCTCATGCCGCCGTCTCTTGGGGGCGGGCTCTCTGCTTCCCGGCTGATAGTGAATGATACCGTAAAGGATGAGCACAGAAATCCACGTGCCCACAATAGTTTCGTATTCCTGTAGTCGAGGTCACGCTGGTATGCTGCCTCGGGGAAACAGGGAAATGCGTGCGGTTGCCTGGCTGATGGAAATTACATGCGACGACTCCAGAACTAGTGATTGCAGAGTGTGCACCCAGATTCTCTTCACCGTTTGTTTGCGAACGAGGATTCATCTGTTATTAAATTGTGACTCATATGACGGCCCGGGGAGCGCTGAGATTTACATGCAGCGCTTTTGTTATTGCTGTAAAAGATCAGTGCGTAATTATGGTCAATGCAAAGCAGCCCACTGTGAATTCCACCTCGCGCTCCGCTTGGGACATGCTAGTCTGCCATGTGTAGAATTACATCCTCGGCAGAGAAGTGGGCTGACACTGCCCTGTATTAAGTAAGAACGGGTCGGTTATTACATTTATTTTAGCTGCCCATTAAGGACACGATGGACACAGGGTGGTGTTAAGAGATCCCATCCTCATTGCTCAAATGAAATATTCAAGGACTGCATCGGCACTGATGGACAATCGCCAATAAAAACGAATCTCTCACATTCGTAATTTGTACTTCCCTTATCACGTAAATACATATAGATCAGACGCTGACATTTTCAAGCAGGTGCCCTTCTTCAGTGTAGACAGTGCAGACAAATTAACTAAAATAGTTGGAGATCTGTCTGCTCTTTAAAAACTGAAGAAGGGAACATTGCCTGAAATGTTAGCCAATGAAATATGTTTCTGTTATCTGGCAAAACCTCCTGATTGCCCTGTCAAATTTGGGAAATCTCTGTCCAGCATCTGGCCTATTCGTGGATGCTCCATCAGGCACCCCTCTCACCACAGTCACCAGAAGGCCATTCCTCTCCATCGCACACGGACGCGTCTTGGCTGCACACTAATTCTGATGCTCCACCATAACCCGAACCCGCAGAGAACTGAACAGAAAATATATCTCTCCGATGTATTTTCAAGATGTAACGCATGTTGCTTGGCACAATTGTCTGACATTTCACTCCGCGCCAGACATCCTGCTGAACAACACAAACCACTTCAGAGAACGCTGCAGCACAACCACAAAAACGTACACCGTAGAACATAAATCACACCAGGTCTCCCCTGCGAAAGATGTATTCGTCTAAACGAACCCTAAACTCACGCTGCTCTGCGAAGACGCACCCAGCGGTGTATGGTGAACTCGCTTCGGAGAAGCCGTTAATTACCCTGCAGGACAACTTGCTGCACCTCCCACCTGGAGTGAAGAAAGGGGTCACGCGATGATCCGACTCATCCACTCCACACCGGAGCCACCAATCAACCTTCAAAGAACGGAGAGGGCCTCTTTGTGCCACTCAACCAACATTCTTTGACGACAGACAAGGCAGTGGTTGATTGACTAAATCAATTGATCTTTAGCTTGTCACGTTGAGAATGTTTTTGAGTGGACTGGATATATGCTACGCGCTGTGAGCGGTGCAGTGCTTCTATTCATGTCTGTTGGCTGGTGTAACAGAAATCAACTCCAAAAAAATATCCCAATGTGATCATTATCCTCACTCATTCCGGTTTCGTATAGTATCAACTGTTTATGTCAATACCTTATTTACTTATATTTTGAGTTGCAAGAGCTGAGATGTGGATAAGTCATATGTTCTGCCAACACTGTTGTTGGCTGCTTACAAGGTGACTGTAAAGTCGGCTAAGGCTATGCTATTTTCCCCCAGCGTCTTGAGATTGTGGTCGTGTTTCTATGCTGCATGAATTCGAATTACACGTATTGGTTGATGGAGGAATTTACAAAATTTGCACCATCTGCAGCTTTCAACTGAGAGGGTGCCTGTGTCAGCCCTGCTGCATCACAGCAGTGGTTGTGTGTGGTCATCTCAACAGTGGTTGTGTGGTCATCTCAACAGTGGTTGTGTGTAGTCATCGCAACAGTGGTTGTGTGTGGTCATCTCAACAGTGGTTGTGTGTGGTCATCTCAACAGTGGCTGTGTGTGGTCATCAGAGCAGTGGTTGTGTGTGGTCATCTCAACAGTGGTTGTGTGTGGTCATCTCAACAGTGGTTGTGTGTGGTCATCTCAACAGTGGTTGTGTATGTGGTCATCTCAACAGTGGTTGTGTGTGGTCATCTCAATAGTGGCGCCGCTGGCCACAGCGGTACCACTACAAAAGTGGCGCGCTTATTTCAACAAACCTTACCTGTCGATTTAAAGCTTTCGTGACTGCAGGGATTCATCATCTTCGTTCTATCGGTAAAGTCACGTAAAATGGAAATAAAATAATAAATCACAATAAAATAAAATTCTCACGAAGTTTTGGCCACACCACAAGTCGCCTTCTTCAGGTGAAGGAACAGAACTGTCGGGACGACAGCGCTTCAATGAAGACTGCTAAGCTTAGCAGCGTCTTTTAAGCTAGGTGGGAGGAGCAGAGCGCCTTGACAAAGGAGTTTACATATCAAAAGAAGAATTTAGCATTGAAGTAGCTGTGTTTATGTGATGGATTAGCAGGGTGTTAAAGTCAGAAATTAGCATGTAACTGGGATATTAGCATGATGTTAGTGTGAGGGATTAGCATGTAACTGGTCACGGAAGTAGCTATGTTAAAGTCAGAGTTTACATATCAACAGAGGCATTTAGTATATTGACGCTAAAGAAATGCAACTACCCAACTATCATACAATAAGCCGATGTGAAAGAACTAAGTATAAACTACATCAATATAATAGATGTACTCAATATATTCTTCAATAAGTTGAGCTATTAACATAAAGTAACTGGGTATACACTACATTATATAATGAATACCATATAGTAAACTGATAAAAAAAAACTAAAATATAAACTACATCAATGTTATCAATAAACTCAATATACTCTCCAATCAGCTGGGCTACTAACAATAAGTCGTTATACATTACAATTCTATGTCGAAAAAAGTGGCGGTTTCATTTTTTTTCAACGTTAGCACCACGGAAAGCGACGAGCTTTGTTCAGACGAACGAGTCCATCTGTGTTCGGAACGGAGGAGGGGGGAGAGAGAGAAACAGCCACGATGCGCTGCTCTGTCCTGTGTTGCGTTACAACTATGCTATAAACTAGACTACTAAACATTACAATGTTATACCTTCCAATCTAAACTACATTGTATAATATCGTATACACAGCCAAATGTAAGCTCTAATATTATGCATTATATTTTTATTTAAAGCTTTCGTGACTGCAGTGATTCATATTCTTGGTTCTTTTGGTAAAGTCACGTTGAAGGGAAACAATAAAATAATAAAAAATATATAAAACAATAAAATTCTCACGACGTTTCGACTGCAACACAAACAGTCATCACCAGGTGTGAAAACCAACGATAAGAACATTTGAAAGAGGTGGCGGTCCGTATTTATTTATTTATTTACCGTTTTTTTGCGTTAGCACCACGGATAGAGATTTGACAGTTTGTTTAGATGGACGAGTCCATCTATGTTCGGAAAAGAGGAGGGGGGAGACGAAAAATTAATGTATGCTGTCTGAAAGCCACCGTAAGCGTGAACAATCAATTAAGACCCGAAATGGTTTATCAAATCCTTCCAATGATTGCTAAGCCAGAATCCATCTTCTCGGTTGAAATTGTCTCTGTGTTTGTATATGTGGATAGCATCATGAACGAATCTCTCATGGTAGCCAGATGGCTTGCAAAGAACCTCTGTCTTGGAGAAGTCAATGTCATGTGAGCCTCCTGAATTATAACAGTGATCTGCCACGGCCGAGGTGTTGGTCCTACCGTGTTTAAGGTCTGCTTTGTGTTCACGAATGCGGTCCGAGGCATGTCGTTTGGTTTCTCCAATGTAACTACTACCACAGAGGCAACTTAGTTTGTAGACACCAGGGTACTGTATGTCCGGAATCACATCTTTTACAGAAGGAACCAGATCACAGATTTTATGTAATATGTTGAAACGGACCTAGATCTTGTGTTTATTCAAGATTTTGGAGATCTTTTTTGTGATCCCCGCAATATAGGGTAAAGTGATGGTTTTGAAAGGCTCCTCAAGAGGGTCCTTCTTCATGGTTTGAGTGATAGCTTTGCGGATTGTATAGTCGGAGTAACCATTAGCCCTAAGAGCTTGGTGTACGTGCTTGAGTTCACTGCCTATGTGTACCTGGTCAGATATGCATTGGGCTCTATGGTGCAGAGTCTTGATGAGAGAATTCTTCTGTGATGGATGGTGGTGGGAATCCGGTTTCAGATAAGCATCCGTATGGGTAGCTTTCCTGTAGACAGAGTGGCTCATTGAACCATCAGGTCTCTTTTTTATGAGGACATCCAAAAAAGGTAGCTTGCCATCTTTTTCGACTTCCATGGTAAATCTGATGGCTGGGTGTATGGAATTGATGTGGTCGAAGAATTGGTCTAGAGCAGGCCGGCCATGTGGCCAGATGACAAATGTGTCATCCACGTACCTCTTCCATAAGGTTGGGCGCAGAGTGGCAGTCTGGATGGCATCAGTCTCAAATTTCTCCATGAAAATGTTGGCTATAACCGGAGATAGGGGGGAGCCCATTGGGGTGTCCTCAGTTTGTTTGTAGAAAGTTCCATTCCAAGTGAAGTATGTTAAGCAGTGTCTCACCAGGGGGGGGGGGGGGGGGGGGTGGTACCTCAGTGTTTAGTCCTTGATGAACCAAGTCTTCAATGATTGCGATGGTGTCAGGTACAGGAACTTTGGTGAATAAGGAAACTATATCAAAACTGACAAGCAGGTCGTCTGGGGACAGGGAAATACCCTTGATTGTCGATACCAGTTGAGTAGAATTTTGTACCGCAGATCTGAAATTGCTGCAACCCTCAAAAACGCTAAGATGCCAGCTAGCAACCTCAGCAAAGATGAGCGTTTTGAATTATATAAATAAAAAAAGAGGGATGACATTGTAATCCTCTCAGCCGACAAGGACAATGCTACTGTCATCATGGATAAAATAGAATATAACAACAAAATTAAAAAAATTACTCGACGATGGCAGCTATACAAAAATAAAAAGAAATCCCACCAACAGCCTCGTCACACAAACCAACAAAATAATTTCTGATTCAACCGCATTAATTGATCAAACTAAACAGTTTTCATTGAAACCTTCTGCTGCCAGGCGACCAAGATTATACGGCTTACCAAAAATACATAAAGTAGATACACCCCTTCGTCCCATCGTCTCTACTATCAACTCCCCCACCTACAAACTGGCTCGTTTTCTGTCTGAAATCCTGCGGCCTTTCATTGGAAAAATCACCTCTGCGGTACAAAATTCTACTCACCTGGTATCGACAATCAAGGGTATTTCCCTGTCCCCAGACGACCTGCTTGTCAGTTTTGATGTAGTTTCCTTATTCACCAAAGTTCCTGTACCTGACACCATCGCAATCATTGAAGACTTGGTTCATCAAGGACTAAACACTGAGGTACCCCCCTTGGTGAGACACTGCTTAACATACTTCACTTGGAATGGAACTTTCTACAAACAAACTGAGGGTACCCCAATGGGCTCCCTCCTATCTCCGGTTATAGCCAATATTTTCATGGATAAATTTGAGACTGATGCCATCCAGACTGCCACTCTGCGCCCAACCTTATGGAAGAGGTACATGGATGACACTTTTGTCATCTGGCCACATGGCCGGCCTGCTCTAGACCAATTCCTCGACCACATCAATTCCATACACCCAGCCATTAGATTTACCATGGAAGTCGAAAAAGATGGCAAGCTACTTTTTTGGGTGTCCTCATAAAAAAGAGACCTGATGGTTCAATGAGCCACTCTGTCTACAGGAAAGCTACCCATACGGATGCTTACTTAAAACCGGATTCCCACCACCATCCATCACAGAATAATTCTCTCATCAAGACTCTGCACCATAGAGCCCAATGCATATCCGACCAGGAACACATAGGCAGTGAGCTCAAGCACGTACACCAAGCTCTTAAGGCTAATGGTTACTCCGACTACACAATCCGCAAAGCCATCACTCCAACCATGAAGAACGACCCTCTTGAGGAGCCTTTCAAAACCATCACTTTACCCTACATTGCGGGGATCACAAAAAAAATCTCCAAAATCCTGAATAAACACAAGATCCAGGTACGATTCAACACAGTATATAAAATTCATGATCTGGTTCCGTCTGTAAAAGATGTGGTTCCAGACATACAGTACCCGGGCGTCTACAAACTAAGTTGCCTCTGTGGTAGCAGCTACATTGGAGAAACCAAACGACATATCTCGGACCGCATTCGTGAACACAAAGCAGATCTTAAACACGGTAGGACCAACCCCTCAGCCGTGGCAGATCACTGTTATAATTCAGTAGGCTCACATGACATTGACTTCTCCAAGACGGAGGTTCTCTGCAAGCCATCCGGCTACCATGAGAGATTCGTTCATGAGGCCATCCACATATACAAACACAGAGACAATTTCAACCGAGAAGATGGATTCTGGCTTAGTAACCATTGGAAAGACGTTATAAAGCATTTCGGTTATTGATTGATTGTATTTTATCGTGACTTTCAGACCGCAGTCCATTCGCTGGCACTGCCTCTTAATACCTTTCACACGACGGTCAATGGTATGGTTTATAGCATGTTGCATAATAATAAGTAGTATAACAGTGTAATGTTTAACATAATTCATAAGGCAATATATAGTATTGTAATTGTATAGTGAATGTACAGCAGTGTGGTATACAGTAGGTTTGGTAGAATAATGCATAGTGTAATATTACAAGTCTAATATTTTATAGTCTAAAGTATATGGTAGTGTATGGTAACGAATTGTATCATTCAAGGGTGGGGTTTGTCTATGGCAGTGTATATTACGGTGTATAGTCGTGTAATGTAGAAAACAGTTTAGTTGGAGACATATCAATATAATGCATAATGTTAGAGCTTACATTGGACTGTGTATACGATATTATACAATGTAGTTTAGATTGGAAGGTATAACGTTGTAATGTATAGTAGTCTAGGTTACAGCATAATTGTAACGCAACACAGGACAGAGCAGCGCATCGTGGCTGTTTCTCTCTCTCTCCCCTCCTCCGTTCCGAGCATAGATGGACTCGTCCGTCTGAACAAAGCTCGTCGCTTTCTGTGGTGCTAACGTTGATAAGAAAAAAGAAACCGCCACTTTTTTCGATGTAGAATTGTAATGTATAACGACTTATTGTTAGTAGCTCAGCTGATTGGAGAGTATATTGAGTTTATTGATAACATTGATGTAGTTTATATTTTAGTTTGTTTTATCAGTTTACTATATGGTATTCATTATATAGTATAGTGTATACCCAGTTACTTTATGTTAATAGCTCAACTTATTGAAGAATATATTGAGTACATTTATTATATTGATGTAGTTTATACTTAGTTCTTCCACATCGGCTTATTGTATGATAGTTGGGTAGTTGCAGTTCTTTAGCGTCAATATACTAAATGTCTCTGTTATGTAAACTCTGACTTTAACATAGCTACTTCCGTGACCAGTTACATGCTAATCCCTCACACTACATCATGCTAATCTCCCAGTCACATGCTAATTTCTGCTAATCCAACACATTAACACAGCTACTTCAATGCTAAATTATTCTGTTGATATGTAAACTCCTTTGTCAAGGCGCTCTGCTCCTCCCACCTAGCTTAAAAAGACGCTGCCAAGCTTAGCAGTGTTCATTGAAGCGCTGTCGTCCCGACGGTTCTGTTTCTTCACCTGAAGAAGGCTACTTGTGTTGTGGCCAAAGCGTCGTGAGAATTTTATTTTATTTTGTTTTATTTTTATTATTTTATTTCCATTCTACGTGACTTTACCGAAAGAACCAAGTAGAACGCTTACCTTGTACTTGCAACACATATGTATAGATAACTGTATGCAGTCTCATCTTCTTTGGTACTTTCGGTAAAGTCACGTAGAATGAGAATAAAATAATAAACTAATAAAATAACACAATAAAATTCTCACGACGTTTCGGCCACAACACAAGCGGCCTTCATCAGGTGAAGGGACGAGACTGTCTCGAAATTTATGAAGTCTAATAGGTGTTCTCACGTTATTAGAATGTAACCTGATGGTATCGTGTGACTGTAAACACACTTGGCACACGTGTGTTCTGAGTTGACACGTGTGTTGCGTTGAATGAAATATTTGCGAATGTCCATGTAAAGTGGATGAGCAAAGTGTTGCTTGCGTGTGCTTGCTTACGTAATATTAACTTTTACACCGGTCAAAAAATAAATACAATATTCCGTCAGAACCCCAGTAAAATAAGCATTGCCGGTTTGAAAAACAAAATCTTTGATGCCTGATAATTGAAGCACACCTGGACCCTATGGACCAGAATAATTTAACACATTAGCGAAAGAATAAAAATGTAATTTAAAATAATAAAAACCCACGACGTTACCGTACGGTATTAGAATACCCCCAACGCGTGATGTAGTTTTGTAATTCACGTGGTACACACGAACCACTTAATTCGTACTATTAGCAATAATACAGTGACAAATATTATTTACACCTGTAATGTAGATGATTTAATTTGCCATTGTTAACTGTTCTATACACACTATCAGTCGAGCTGGCAATCCAGACCGCTTGCCAGTGACGTTAATGACGCATCTCTGAGGGAATTGTTTGTTAATGCTTGGGTCGACTGCACGAATGCAAATGCCTTTAGAGGCAGTAAGATGCATCACTTCATCGAATAATATCGACGCTTCAGCTCGTGATGTGTGCATTGAATCGTGTTGTGTAGAGAATCAATGTTTTCAATTTGTGCATGTAGTATGTAATGGGGTCACGCGATGAAATATCGATCTTTGAATCTCAGAAATGAATCGAATAGCTTGGGAGGTGTTGGTCGGGGAAGGCAATCACCACGAGTTATCGGTACGTGTCAGCGTTGCACTTCTACTATAACATTCAATTTCTAAGCCTTATATTGCTGAATTATTACTTAATGTATGATTTATGTGAACATGACGGGTTTATGTTTTGTCTAACATTTAGACTTTTTATGTGCAGAGTGTATATGCGCTCTTAAATGTTTCCAAATAATGGTCGTACCCCAGCAGGCCTCGCTGAGTGCCAATACTCTTCCTCAGAAAGGTCAGGCATTCGGATGTTTGGCTAGTTTCGTTGATGAGATGTTTGGCTTCATGCTGGAGGAAATCGGAGAACCCAGAGAAAAATACGTGTATGAGGGGGAAACCACTCAACACTGCTCTCAGCCGGTCACCTCGCAGTCCCTCTGCCTTCTAAACCTGGCAAGGCCACGTGGTGACTCATGCTACTACAAACTAGGCTCCACACCGTTTAGCCTTCGGAAATCCATTTAGATCGGGGCACATTAAGGACTGTCGTGGGACAAACATCACTTTTGGTGGCCGGGCGCGTTGGGAAGTGTTTCTGGAAGGAAAAATAATCATTTGAATGGTTCTCAGAGACAGCTCTGTGATAGCAGCTTCTGTAAATTGTTCTCTAACACGGAGGGTTGTTGCATTGCTCTACGAGATATCCCAATTAATTATTCTTCTCATGATGTGATTGTCAATAACACAACCGGGATGAAACTGTGGATATTCAAAAAGTATATTACAAAAAATACTCGAAAAGGGTGACTTAATCATATGGAAAGGCGGCGGAATGATTGGAATGAAATAAATTGGGTTGGCAAGCGTTTTGGGGCCTATGTGTGTGCGTTGGATGGATGAGTTTAATAAGAGCGCCCTGGTAATGATGATGCTCACGGAAATAGAATTGGGGCCCGTTTTTCGGCGGTGCCGTCACTGGCGAGCATCACTGAGCAGTTCGCTTTAAGCCTGCGTACATTGCGATGAATCGCCTTCCCCGTGTCTCGGCACCACCGGCTGCAAAACGCGGGCACAGGAGCCCCACGTCCCATCCTGCGCTCTTGGGGCCGTGTTGCTGGAGCCGCAGACACACACACACGCCGGTTTTTCGTCGCACGCCCGACATGATCAATGAGAGATGCACACGCGTGCTCCCTTCCACCTTGGCATATACGAACTACACGTGTGAGCACGCAGGGCTGATATAGTTGCGCACACAGGTTCGATACGTCAGATGTGTACACGCGTGTCCGCTCCCCCCCCCCTCTGTGCCCAACACACGCGTGTGTTCGGAGATGGCACGTACATTAGACACATTCAGAGCCTTGGCTGACGCATCAAACGTAGCTTGAACACGCGTGTTTGAAGGCGGCGTACAATACGCGTGCGCTCTCCTGTCTGACACATCCACTCCCGTGCCCGTGTGTCTCTCTCTCGGCGGAAGCATCGGTCCCGCGCACAAACTCGTGGGTGCATCACGCATTGAGACGCGCGGCGCGCCACTTGAGACGGCGCCGTTCGCAGCTGCACTTAACGAGCGGCAGCCTTTTAATTGCCACTGGTGCGGGCGTCGGTGGGAGATTGAGGAGGAGCGCTGTGGGAGTCTGGGTTGGCTCAGATGTGGGGGGAGGGGGGGTTGCCGTCAGGATCAGCCATGCGGCCGTGGTAGTGGCCCCTGGGACCCTCCTCCTGATCCCTCCTTCTCCTCCTGCTCCCTCCCCTTCCTGCTCCCTCCACCCCACCCCCACTTGGTGCCGAGTCTGTGCGCGCCTGGCACAGGCGTGTGACACTCGGGGTGGGTAACGCAGTGGGGAGCAGCAGCAGCAGCAGAAGGTAGGAGGAGGAACGGGGTTGGTGTGGCGAGAAGAGAGAGTGGAAAGCGGCAGGAACAAGAGGACACAACAACCACGCGCAGACTTGGCTGGGACACGCAACGCAACAATGCGCCCGCTGCTGGGGCAAACGCTGCTACTGCTCCACGTGTGCGCGCTCGCGAGCGGCGCGGCATCGTCCCCCGGTAACGACGGCGCTCACCTCTGCGTGCTCTTGCTGCTGTTTGTGTTTGGTGTGTGTGCGTGTGGGGTGATGGCCAGTGCCTCGGAACAACCACGGCAGCCGTGGTTGTTGTGAACGAATTGGGGGGGCGGGGGGGGGCGCGCTCTACCACGTCATACGCAAGAGTAGCCCCCCCCAACGCTCGGAGCGGTCACACGCTTGTGCCGAAACGCCGATGCAGTCGTAGGTGTGGAAGGAGATCGGGTTCGCTATTTGTTGGTGGTGTGCTGTGTGATGATTTAGTGGTGGTTTGCATGTGTGTGTGTGCGTTGTAGCCTTGAGTGAACTCATCGCGATGGACACTGCAGTGTGTTGCCGTGTTGCTGTTGATACTCTCTTAGAATCCACGTCAGACGCAGAGTAATCAGTGTGCATGTGTTGTGTGAATGAATACAGCTCGCTATGTTTATAGTTCGTGCGTGTGTATATGAAATCAGTGTATGCTACTGCAGAGGATGACAGTGCATTGTTATAACACTATAACTCGACAGCGAGTTCAAGTGCGATCGATAAACCGCACACACATATTCACACTTAACTTGGGCAGTGTGAATATTTCATTGCGTGAGTTATTCCTGTAAATACCGCAACACGTCAGAAAGCAACACAAAAAAAACTTGTGTAGCCTCGCTCGCACTTGACAGTGTGAATGTTTTGTTGTATGAGTCGTCCCACCGAAGGAAAGTTTATTGGACGTTTGATATTCGTTTGACATTGGCATCCAAAGCACTAAGCCCCATCGTCGCAACCGTATTACGAGAGAAAGCGCTTGTAAACATGGGTGGCATCCACCACTGGTCTCGCTGGGAATTCTCACGCAAATTTGTGAAAACCAATTTAAAAAAATAACATCATATTCCCTCCTATTCCACTTGGAATGGTGTAAGACTAAGTGCCCTTTTGTTGCGAATGTCAGGCGAATATCAAACGTCCAGCCAACTGCCCCCAGGGGCGTTCAGTCCTCGTCTCTCAGAACCTCCACGTGGGCCACCTTGGCGGTTGTCTTCACGCGTCGCCTGAGTGACAGGGTGTCGGGGCAACACCTCGGCTGTGATCGCTTCGAGCTCGTTCTGTCATCCTCCTTCTGGGAAGATCACTTAAGCCCCCCCCCCCCCCCTTTACGTTCAAACGCAACTTGAGCACACGAGGAATGGGGCGGATTTGGCAGCATTCCAAGCCGCGGCTCTTTGTCTCAATCATATAATGTGAATAATAACAGATGCTAGCTGACACTGTAACACGTGGGTATATCGAAGCAATTAAAGATGTGCGGTCGAATAAACATCAGCTACAGCGTGCGGCTTATAAAGTACCGGGGGTTTCCAGCGGTAATATCTCTCCTCTCTCTGCGCGTCTGGCCTGGGTTTAATCAAGACGAGTAGAATGTGGCAAAACTTCAGTTTGCATTCGTATTACAGCACTGAGAGTACCGCCGTTCACGACAGTACAGACACAAAGATCCCCCGTATAGCCTGAACAGACTGTTGGGGCAAATGCTGTACGCGAGCATCTATTAAGGCCGCCGACGGCAGACGAGGGGGTGGGTGGCCAACACCAAGCCCGGCCGCCTTTGTCTCCCCAGTGGCGATGTTTACGCGTACACACACTACTGCTGACCAGTTAAACATATCCAATGCGCCTGTTCTCGTCAACATTGAGGGAGATAAGCAAAGTTGATCCTGGATAGTGCTCGCTTGGATGGGCGGACCACCTTGCAAAGAGCAGGTGCTATTATAGGCTGCTGCGGGACTGCGTTATGCCCGGGGGGCAGAGAGGGAATTGCTGCTAGATCCATTGTTAACACTGGACACCTCTGCTATTGCGCCAGAAGCTTATGCTTCGGATTTCACCAACCCGGCGCTAACCAGCGGATGGGGAGAGGACGCGTGAATGTGCGTGCATGCGACGTGTGGAAAGGGCAGTCTTCGTTGTTAACTCGACCGCGGAGCGGAGAGGTGAATAATCATATCAAATATGAATTGACAATTTGCAGAGACCGGACCTACTTCAGAGTGGTAGACAACTGCGTAAAAGCATTCCAATGTGCCGAAAGTGTTGGCGGCGCGCGCGCGCGCACGTGTGTTTGATTTCTTCCGCGCTGTGCTTGTGTCTGCTCAACTCTGTGTTTAGTTTTGTTGTTGTACATGCTCACTCCTGTATTTGCTTGTGTGCTCGTGTGTGTGTGTGCGCTTGCCATGTGTTTGTGTCTACAGCATTCACTCCTGTGTGTGCTTGTGTGTATGTGTATATTGTTGGTTCTTTCGGTAAAGTCACGTAGGTAGAAAAATAATAGATCACGACGTTTCGATCGCAACACAAGCAACTGTCATCAGGTGGGACAACCACAACAAGAAAAAAACTGCTGAAGTGTGTATGTTGCTAACCACCCACCCCCTCATGTGCCGTGCCGGCCATCATAACAGCACTTGCCCCAACAGTCTGTTCGAGGCCATCGGTGGGATCTTTGTCTTGTGTATGTTCACACCTGTGTGTTTATGTGCTTGTCTGTGCGCTGGTGCTTATGACCAGCTCCGGTTTGACGACAGAGGTCTCACTCTGAATCAGTCGGGCGGCATTATATTTTCATCGGCTGTGCAATGCAGTGTGGAAGCTACCTGGAATGTCGCTCCGCACGAAGCTTCGGGAATTCTCGGCCACAGTCATGCCCTCCCTTCTCTATGCTTGTGAAACGTGGAACCCTCTAATGGAACATCTGCGCCGGTTAGAAATATTCAGGCTGGCATGCCTACGATCCATTCTGGGTTTAACCAGGCTGGATTGTGTGAGGAGCTCACAAATACTTGAAAGATTTGGACAAACTCCCATCGGTGAGCTCCTCCGGTAGGCTGCGTTGGCTGGGTCATGTAGCCCGCATGCCCAGCCACTGTATGCCCAGCCACCGCATGCCCAGCCACCGCATGCCCAGCCACCGCATGCCCAGCCACCGCATGCCTAAACAGCTTTTGTTCGGTCACATAGAGGGGGCTAAACGGGCACGACACGGGCTGGAGAAGAGATGGACTGATGCGGTACAGGAGGATGTGGAGCTGAGTGGACTTGCCAACGACTGGTACCAGCGGTGTCAAGATTGGCCTCTATGAAGGGGGCTCGTGAAGGACGATGCTGCTACTGGGCAGGTGGAGGCAGTCGCCCTCCAGCAACAACGGATGGCAGAGAAGCGCCGCTCACAACAACAAACGGAGCGCCAGGCGGATAAAATACAGCAACGTTGGCATAGTAGGGTGTACAGCCGGTGCTGCATGCCATGGTCATCTCAGTCAGCCAACCCATGGCACCTGCTGGGTCTGTCCCGAGACCTCCCTCTCAGCAAGCTTTCGACAACTTCACGTGGCCACAAAGTGCACCCCGCCTGGCACAGGCAACGTGGGGACATCACCGTCACTTGCGGGGTTATTGGTGTGTGCGCGCTCGTGTTTGTTCACCGCAGAGGTGTGTGTGTGAAGGAAGGCGTATGTGATGATGAGGTCGCGAGGTGGTCTATTTGTCTCTCTTTAATAAATCGATATCATCCTAGTAGACTTTGCGCACAGAGCTGTATGCGAGGTTGTTGGACGGTATGAAATTAAAATCTGATGCACTCGGGATCTCCACAAAGGACACTGGCCTTGTGTGGATCATACTGCGATGTGTGCCGAGCATATATATAGTGCATTCACACATCGAGTGTGTGCATACATGGTGCACTGTGGTTGCGCTCAGTAGGCTATGAGTGTGATTCCTGGGCACGGCGAACATCAGTGGCGAATTATATCTAACTCGGCCCTGAGCTTCCTATCCTTCACTGCTCAGCGTGGTGAAGTATGGTCAAACTGCAGCCATGATCTACACCTTGTGCGAAGGCTTTTGATTCAGCAGTGGAGTGACAAAGTGATGTAACATTAAATTATAAATCGTGCCTTAACACGTGCCTGCAAGTGCGCCTCTCTAGTCCACCTCTTGACGACTGAGTAGCCCGGAGGCAAATAGGAGGGGTTTTTATTCTCCAGTGCTTGAAGAAAGTGAAGAGAGTGTGTGCGAAGAGCTGAGATTTGTGGAAGTACTCGTCGTAATGTACCGAAGCTGGTATATTTAGCCCGCCTAATCACGAAGATAAGTACAACAGTGAGTAGTGCCTGCCTCATAATGACATGGGTTTCCTGGCTTTGCATGGAAGGGCATGCGGTCACCAGTTTGTGTCTAATTTCTGGGGGCATTTTTGGTTTTAAAAAAAGAGATCTCAAGTGTGCGAGAAGACACGTGCAGCTGACATTGATTACAGCGGCAAGCGTTGCTGCCACCCAAATTTGTAATATCTGGTTATGGGCATTCTCGTCGGGAGGCTTAATGGAATATGCTTTAGTCACGAGTGTGATGTATTGATTTAGTGGAACATGCAGGGCGGGGTTGGGGCATATCAGGGTTTACGTGCAGGTCTGGTGCCTGCATGTGATTTGAACTCGAAATCGACTGTTTTACGGTTTGTTGGTGGCATGTTGCAGCATTTATGGTTTTTGTTCGGACCTATGTTGAGTCACTGGAGCAGCAACAGTGTATTTAATTATACGTGTACTGTACAAATGACATCCTCATACTTGATGGATCAAGGCCGCAGCAGGAACTGTATTTCGGAATAACGCAAAGCCTGATTACAGAAAAATCCTGCAAAAAAACTACAACTCACGCACGAATATGGCAGAAAAACACGTACTTTCATCTCCATGGTGGGGGCAAGGATTGTGTAGGGAAATTGAAGTTCATAATCGAAAAAAAAATGAATTATTCCTCTGGAGGACAGCCTTAAATCAATGCACATTCCCTGGCATATCAAAAGAGGAATTGTGATCCATTACAAAGAAACAGCATAACAAATAGAAACATATATTTTGGAAACACGTAAAGCCACATGTGCATGGATGTCATAGCAAGAGGATGCTTTACATCTCTGAGGTGCACAAGGACACCACTGGTGCTGAAACGACAACGCTGAAGGACATAGCAAGTCGTGCAACAGCAGTCCAGAAAATAAGGAACGTTGGACGTTGGCCCAACGTCGGTCTAACGTTGCAATGGGCTGTTGTTTTCCCTCTCGGGCTCACGGAATTTGAGCGACACTTGTTTGAAGAAAGTGAGAAGTGCGTGAAGAGCTGCCATTTTTTTCAAGGGTACTCGCCGTAAAGTGCCAAAGATGGCGAATATCGCCCGCCTGTTCACGAAGATAAGTACGTAGAACGGTTGGATCAATGTCGCACGTTTACTAGGGAGCTATGGGCGCACTTGGGGAGGTGGAACGAGATGGATTCTGGTGGAAGAGCACTCGAGGCAAAACATGTCAACGTGACACCTTCATACTCCAGTGTGCGGGGAATGATCGATGAGTTTTGGCAATCAATTATATAACGGCCACAAGATATACAGGCTTTGCCGTATTACGTTAATATTATAAAATGAACGAGTGCAAACTAAAATCAGTAATGCATCGAAGAGCACTCGAAATGCTGTGCCGCAACAAGATCCGCGCATTGTGGCTCATTTTATGATGCCCTGTCTGGTAAGACAAAGTATTGTCTGCTGTTCTCATATACCAGCAAAAGGTCGATCACTTGCTCTCTGTCTCCCGTCATCCCGCCAAGGCAGCAAAGCGGAAGGGGGAGGCACAATGGGAAGTGCCGGGGTGAAGGTGAAACTGCAACACGCTGAGCACTTTGAGTACGATACACACGGCGAAGTGAACACGGAATTTACAAGGTTTTGCGACAAGAACGCAAGAGCTCTGTTTAGATATGGACGTAGCGATTTGGCTAACACCATTTACCATTCTTGGCGATGCACCGCTGTGTGATCACGAGTTGTTGGCTTGATCAATAAAACATCAATAATGCATTCATGATCAATCGGGCGACCGATTTAAAGTCTTACAAGGATGTATTAATTTGTGTTATAATGGCTAAATATTGTTTCATAGTTGGTCCAATTACAGTAAATCTCTTCTTCAAGCTGGACTAATTGGGGGAAGAAACTTTATAGTTTAGGGGGGGGTGGCGTGTGTGAGGGGAGGTGGTGTCTGACATACAGAAAATAATTTAATATCTTTTGAATAATAGCATTTAAATTAAACGTAAGTATCACTAACACAACACTTACATGTCATGAACAGTGAAAAGCAAATTAATATTTACAATGTAGTAACAATTCCAACATCTCTGCTTCAGCTAAATCTGAGTAACGTCAACATGAAGCAGAGGGGGAAGGTTGTTCGCTCAATATTAACGGTTGAAAATATGATGGGGCTGGAAGAGTGTATTCGTTGATTTGTAAAGTAAACTTGAAAAAAAATATGACAGAGCACTATGGCAGAGCACGTGGATGACCGAGGCATCGAGGGGCACAGATTCACCGACCACGTGAATCCAAAGCACATTTCCTGCTCTTGTTTTTTTTTCTCCATACATTTTCCAAACATTTAATTCATTCTTAATCGGTTTAACATGTTATTTGGTTCTTTCAGTAAAGTCACGTATTGTAGATAGAAAAAAACAAAGTTAATAAAAAAAATCACTAATGTAGGCTGTAGCCTGGTTCTTAATCTGAGTGAGTGTACTGGCAGTCTAATGTAGACTTAGCAATGGTTATTAAGTTGGGTGAGTGTACTGGCATTCTATAATGTAGATTGTAGCCTGGTTTTTAAGCTTGGTGAGGTTTAAAAAAAAGTGGGCGTGTTTGTTCATGATTTTCGAAATCTTTTTGGTTACCCCTGCTTTGTATGGCAGGGTGATCGTTTTGATTGGATCCTCAGATGGCTCCTTCCTCACGGTTGGAGTGATGGCTTTGCGGATTGTGTAGTCAGAATATCCATTCGCCTTGAGAGCTTGGTGTACGTGTTTGAGTTCACTGGTTAGGTGTTCATGGTCGGAGATACATTGAGCTCTATGGTGTAGAGTTTTGATGAGGGAATTCTTCTGGAATGGATGGTGGTGCGAGTCAGGTTTTAGGTAGGCATCAATATGGTTTGCTTTCCTGTAGACAGAATGGCTCATTGAGCCATCTGGTCTCTTTTTGATTAGGACATCCAAGAAAGGTAGCTTGCCATCCTTTTCTACCTCCATGGTGAATTGGATGGCTGGGTGTATGGAATTGTTGTGCTTGAGGAATTGGTTCAGAGCCGGTCGGCCATGTGGCCAGATGAAAAACGTGTCATCCACGTACTTCTTCCACACGGACGGGCGTAGCGTGGATGCCTGGATGGCGTCCATCTCAAATTTTTCCATGAAAATATTGGCAACAACCGGAGATAAGGGAGAACCCATTGGGGTGCCTTCAGTTTGTTTGTAGAATGTTCCATTCCAGTGTCTCACCAAGGCCGGTACATCAGCATTAAATCCTTGTTAGACCACATCTTCAATGATTGCAATAGGAACTTTGGTGAACAAAGAAACTACATTGCAACTAACGAGTAAATCACCTGGGGACAGTGAGCTGTCATTAATTGACGATACCAGGTGAGCTGAGTTAAGTACAGAAGAGGTGGTCTTACCAGTGAATGGCTGTAAGGTCTCAGACAGATATCGGACCAGTTTGTAAGTGCGTTAGCCAATGGTGGAGACGATGGGACGAAGGAGTGTGTACCTTCTTTATGGATTTTTGGTAAGCCATATAATCTGGGTGGTCTAGCAGCAGTAGGTTTTAAGGAAAACCGTTTGTTCTGCTCAATTGATGAAGATGAATCAGTGATGATACTGTTCGTTTCTGTAACGAGCCTGTTGGTGGGATCTCTTTTAATCCCATTACGTTTTTTCGATAAGTTTGTCTTTTAAAAACGGTTGCCTTCGGTGACCTCCCCCTCATTCCTCATGAAGACGATCGCCTGTGTTGTGATCGAAACATTGTCGTTTTTGGTTTTAATTTTTATTTTTCGATTTGAATTATATTATTTTATCAAAAGAACCAAAGAATAAGTCTACATTATAGACCGCTAGTACACTCTCAGCTAAATAACCATTGCTACAGTCTACATTATAGACTGCCAGTCCACTCACCAAACTTAATAACCAGGTTACAGTCTACATTATAGACTGCCAGTACACTCACTCAAATTAAGAACCAGGCTACAGTCTACATTAGTGGTTTTTGTTTTTTTATAATTTTTATTTTATTTTACCTTTTTTATTCATATTCATATTCTTCAGTCAGTTTAACATGCTTTTTTCCACATAACAATAATAACGTCCAAAATAGAGAGCGTTGCATCCATAGCAATGTAATCGGTGAAGCTGTAACCACCTTGCATGGAACGCCTGCAGCTCAATTAGCACGCAAACAGTATTCCCAGCTGAAGTCTTTTAGCTTTTCAGTGTAACAAAAACTAATTTAATTTGTTAAATTTCTGGCAGCCTTTTCAGCCATGCTCCAAATTTTAGATTATTCAAGTTCAACTTAGAGAGGATAACATGCCAAAAAAAGTTTTTACATCCCCAAAAATATAGTTTGCATACTCTACATTTGTTTTAAAGGAAGCAACTTGTGTGTTGTAGACAAGTAATTGTTTTCTGGAAACGAGTTTGGGAAACCGAAAAGTAGTGGACAAAGACAAACTCAGTGTTCAGCATTTGACATATCTTGTGTTTGTTATTGCTATGCAAGGGCCTCAACAGTTGGCTAGGCAAGGCATAAAGCATATGCTGCAGCTTTGGAAATAAGCAGCATTGCCCGCGGTGACCGTAACACGGTTATAGTTCCATATTCCCATTTAATATTAAATTTCTTGCTGATCTGTCCGAGCAGTCCTGCGAGGAGTAATCGCGGTCCCTGCTGGCATTTCATCACGCGCACATTGAAGCCCAGCTAGGCGCGAGGGAGCTTTGCGTGCCACGCAAAGTTTGAAGCGCTCCGACAAGCCGTCGATGTTTCAGTTCTGTGGCACAAACATAAAGTCCCCCTGACCGATGGCAGCATTATTTTGCGCTGCATTATTTAACCTGCCGAGTGGCAGAGCGAGGGAGAGTGGTGGGGGGGTGGGGGGGTGGGTGCTCTCCGAATGGTCAGCGACAATTGACGTAGACAACGACCTAACTTTGCGCGCTTCGATGGCAACATCTGTTTTCGACGGCGACTCGATAGATTCGCAATTGCGATTGATATCATTCAGGGTGACGTGCATTTTTTTTTTTAATTTGATTAAGAAAGCAATCGGTGCGAGCTGGTTTGAACGCATCCTCGGTGTGAAGATGTGAAGCGTACTATAGAATACATTACAGTCACAGTCATTACCTCTTGCGGCCCGTGTGCAGTTTGATGTACGGCAACAAATGATCGAAGAGTTGATATTAGAGGAGTGCGTGTCCGACGTCGACTCTATTTTTAAGGGAGCGGTTTCACGCTGCACTTTCGCCGCTGTTACTGAATTTTGTGTCGAGCTGACAAGTAGCTGTCAACATAATTGTCACCGCTGCACACTCTTCAACGCTGAGCTTTGCTGTACATCTACGAACAATTTTCTACCGTGACCGCTGGCGCTGTACAGCGGAGGACATAAAGGACGTATCATGAAATGCAATCAACTCGTAAAATGCAATTAAATGAACGGATTCACGAATGGATGGTAGATAAGTTCGCCGAGGCATCGGGATGGTGTGATGGCCCAGTGTTCCTTGAACCTGAGTTTCATTCGTGGCCGTGGCTAACGTGAGTGGTGAGCGATACCTGAAGCAAGTCTCCATCTATCACCAACCCACACCAATCGGCACGTCCATGCGTGCCCGTTGAACTTCCTTCGCACCGTACGCAGCCAACCGTGCTCATCGGAGGTGCGGGGGAAGGAAATACATTACAACTGATATGAAGCTTTCGTGACTGCAGGAATCCATACTCGTTGGTAAATTTATTTCTAAATACGTGACTTTACCGAAAGAACCAAAGAGTAGAAATTGTTGAACATTATATATGAAAGCATTTTTTTTTATCATTAAACAGGATTTCTTTTTGACAAAAGGATTACGAAAGGATGAGGGAAGGGTTTAACATCACGGGCGGCTTTCACATTGAGATGGGGACCCTGTGAAAGGCATTTCCATTGCCATTTTAAATGCCCCGTGCATGTCCATTACCTGTGTTGCAGTGAACCATTTCTCTTGTCAACACCTTACATATATTGTTGCGTGCGAGCTAATAAGACGTAATTTACTGCCCAACGTAAATCCACTGCTGGATGAAGGCCTCCCCATGCCACGTCGCCATGGGGGCAGCCGGACTTGATTCCTCTGCAGTGGTAACGCGCACTCACTGCTCCGCAGCTTGGCGGTGCCGCCAGTAGGCCTCGGCAAGGTAAGGTAATTTACCCTTTTTACCGGGTAAAAGGGTAAAGGTGTCGACATGCCAAAGGGTAAGGTAAAGGGTAGGGTAAAGGTAGCTCGGAAGAATTACCCGGTAGGGTAAAGGTAGCGCGAAGTATTAACCCGGTAAATACGGTGCCTTGTTTACCGCTAAAAGCTCTGTGGCGCAGTCCGTGGCTTCCATTTAACAAGTAATATTTTTTAGAAAACTTTTTTAAAAACACGCTCTAATGAAATGTACGAGTAATGGCAGAACTCCACGACTCCAGGACGTGGCCCCGAAGCTTGGCCACAACGTTAGGGACTGTGGGCAATTACAGCCAACGTCAGTTGACCGTGGACAATTAGACCCAAGCCGAAACATAACATATAAAAAAGAATGTTTAAAAATATTAGTTTTTTATTGTCATCAGTATGACATAAGTATACCAAGTTTGCAGTCGATACCACATTGGGAAGTGGGTTAAAATTGAGTTACAACATTTGAGGATACAACAACAACGACAACAAGCGTGTAAAATTGGAATCATCGAGAGCATTTTATATTAATTAAGCGCTCTACCTAGCATTTACCGTTATAAACCTTTTTCATGTGTAGTACCCCAGTAATTACCCTGTAATCGGGTAATTTGTATGGGGTAAGGGTAAAAGGTAGGGTAGAGTGATTGTATTGTGGTAAGGTAAAAGATAGGGTAAAGGTAGGCTCGTTGTTTTTACCTTTTACCTTACCTTGCCGAGGCCTAGGTGCCGGCCCGATTCACGCGCTCGATGCCTTTGGTGATTTTTTCGAACCTCAAAAGCGTCAAGGACGTTCGCTGCGAGATTCAGTCCCAGCTCACTTCTCCTGTAGCAGCAGCAGCAGCAACCCAGTCACCTCGATTGTCTTTTTTGGGCCACCTTCACCAGGACAGAAAGAGACGATGCTTGAGCTCAAGCTGGGCAAAAGCCGCCTGGATTTTTTTTGTTTAAGAACCTTGGACAGAATGGAGGAACCTGGCTGCCAGGCATTCCACTCCACTGCCCTGCCAACCAGCAACATGGTGGAAGGGAAAACGTCATTGCCCCTCTCAAACCAGACCGCACAGCCAAAAAATGTACTGCCCAATCTCCGTGCTTTTGTGCCTGATACAAAGTACTAGAGTGTCTCATCCTCCAAAGTATTGTGCCTACAATTGAGATCACCATGCCACAGGAACAAGTGGGATTTTGCAACGGCAGAAGCTGTTGGGTCCAACGAGCAGTTGTCCTCGTTGCGCACATGGAGGCAGGTTCCAACGCCACTTAAAAACCGCCACAGCCTTCGTAGACCTAACTTCTGCATAGCACACTATGTGCAAACACGGGCTCGTGTACAAACTCTCCCCAACAATGTACTCTTGCAGACAAATGCGCGTCTTCACTCCCAATATGTGGAGCAAACGCTATCTCTGCATTCTCCTCTTTGGGACGCAGAAGGTTGCTACTGGGTCAAATAATGGTCTACTACAAATTTCCGTTTCGGTCACGATACATGCGTAAGCGACATGACGGACACAATCTCCAAAATGCTCTGATGACAATGATCTGGCCACTCAACACAGCAGCGACCTCACAACAGCGGAACAGACTCCCTGTGAAATAACTGATTAAGACTTCCTTCATTGGTGGCTTTGACCGAACAACAAGACAGTAGTGTCAGCCTTCCATTGCCACAACAAGTGAACAGTCAGATCATATAATGTGACATTCGGCGGTTTGCAAAAGTGAGACACAGGCAGTCGTATGCGGATATGCCACTGAAGACGTGGACACCAACTCCAAAAATTGAAAGATTAAATATTTCCTGAAGCCGTCATCTGCATTTTAATTCAAATTTGGAGGCTGCTTATAATTGATACTCCAATCATATCTTTACAAATGACTTTGCTCAGCACTGGTTGGTAAAGGGGGATGCCAAGGACTGGTACGGGAATATCTTGCCACCAGTGTCATCGATGACTGGAAATTACATTCAAGCCTCGTGGCTCATCGCACAGTGTGTTAACTACGGCACATCGTGCTTTATATATATAAATCTCCCTTCAGTATTCAACCCATACCAACTGTTTTTGAGACCAAAATCACTGCCTGGGTGTCGATGCCAAATTGTTTGCATGGTGCTCTAAATTGCTTCGTGGCCTGGGTGCCCTTCCATAGCCCTGCCACCCAAGTCTGTAGAGCTGCACAAAACAAACACAGCCCACGTGGTGTGCCAAGGTGCCCCGAGTTGTGTGTTGATGCTCACTGAGTAGAATCGTCTTCCCATGTTGTACCTCTTATTACAAGTCCCCTTGTGCAATAGATCATTATTATTCACATTTACGCCAGCCATAAATAATTTGTGTGAAGGTACCAGTGTGGCTCATTTCCCCATCGCCCGTGGTGAGAATATTCAGAGAAGTCTGTAACCTTTTGCGCGTGTGAACATGGCGGGCAGTGCTCTGTAGGAGGTGATTTTTCTCCGGGTCTTCCGGTTTTATCCCTCCATATTTTCTACGTGATAAGCCACTTCGTTGAGCTGTCATTTGTGGCCAGGTCTCTTCTAAAAAAAGAGCTATATAGCTCAGTAGGCCTTAACTGGTAAAATAAGAAAAGTTTTTAAAATATAGATTCTGGGCGAAATAGAAATGGCAGGCATTGGGAGGTGAGTAAGGGTCCGGTGTGGACTGTGTGTACCTTTGAAGAGATGCCAGCAGCCGATTGGAAGCTGAATGCCACTTGTCTCGCTGCGGCGCTGTAGAGCAAAACGAAAACAGTTAAAAACGCAATATGTGGTGCTCGTGTATGATGTGGTCACTTGACAGGAACGTCTATTGGGACTGGATTTGGTGTTAAAAAGCCAGGAATCATGTTCAGTGGGTTGTGTGGAGAATGGCAATCTTTAATTAAGGCTTAGATGATTCGTCTTTGTCTTGGTTTAACTGTTGTCTTGGCGCTGGGGGAGAATCTTTGAATTTTGCTCTCATTTTTCGATACTTGGATTCGTAATAATCCCACACAGCAACCCTTGTGGTATTTTAAAAAGGGCAAGATTGTGCTTTAGAATTTCTACCAAGTAGGATTTTTTCCCCCGCTCTGGTCGGGTAGACATAAATATTTGATTAAATTCATATGTCATAACATGTGGCAGCATAAGGTAGTTCAACTCTGAAATAATGTTTTGGTCCCAATCAAGAGGTGGAGAAAACGGTGTGAATACCTCTTGTATTGCACCAATGGGAAAAAAACCACACTCATTAATTATGAATGCATCATCATCATTGACAAATGAACTACTTGTTTTGATCAATACCTTTGAAGGAGAAAAAAAACACTTCATAAACGCTTGAGAATTTTGATTTCCAAAATAAGCATTCGCATTTTTCATGAAAAATAACTGACTGTAAAATCATATGAACAAAAATGAGTGCCTATAATAGAGGTTTTTTGAGTTAGATCGCGTAAATATATAAATGTGTCGTTAAAACCCGCCACCACCCGACACAGCCAACTAGTAAGGGTTGTCACGTAAACAGAACGTAGCCAATTCGTCACGAGTACAGCACACCGGTGTGTTGGAGAGCCAAGCCACAACATTTACAATCTGAGTACGACGTTTCGCCAGTAATTACAACTAGCTTCATCAGGCGACAGCCAGATTTATAGAGAAGTCTTACTGTTTCATTCCTTATATAGAGGTGTAGATGTGGTGACCACGCAGCTGCGCTCTTGCACAATGTGGTGGTGGGGGGGGTTACTGAGTCAACGTACATTATGCCATGTGCATTAAGCGAGCCCTTTGAACTTGTCCTTCCTGTCTATTGTGTTAATTAAAATAGCCCTACCAACGGTAATCCCTATCGAAGTACGCTGCCCTTTGTAGGCATGCATTTAATTAATGCATTATTTGATAATTCGCTTCCACGCAGCACTGAGGCGGTAGCTATCTGAACGGCGAATGTTATTTTGATTTCTTTAAATTTTGATAGATTCTCTAATTAGTCTTGGCCAGTAGTAGCTAGTTTTGCACAAAAACTTCAACATTATCAGAATCAATTGCGTGTCCTTGTTGGCATGCGTGTTCTGCTACTGCTGACAGTTGTGTTTGGGATAATTTAATATTTCTCTGATGTTCTTTTAGTCTCGTGCTGATCATTCGTCCTGTTTGCCCAACATAACATTTACCACACGTGCAGTTAATCCTGTACACACCTTCTGTTGATAGCTTCGGTAATACATCTTTTGTACCAAATATTAATTTCTGTAAGACTTCTCCACCAATCTGTCTGTCGCCTGTTGAAGCTAGTTGTAATTACTGGCGAAACGTCGTACTCAGATTGTAAATGTTGTGGCGTGGCTCTCCAACACACCGGTGTGCTGTACTAGTGACGAATTGGCCACGTTCTGTTTACGTGACAACCCTTACTAGTTGGCTGTGTCGGATGGTGGCGGGTTTCAACGAAACATTTATATATTTCTGCGATATAACCCAAAAACCTCTATTATGGATGATATTGGTCGCGAAAGCCTACGTGTTAAAATGAGTGTCTCCTTGCAAAACTCTCCCTCATGCTTATTCAGAATGTGTGCCAATAGAGTCAAACATTTCCCCATGTAGTCTTTAACAGACTGTTGGGGCAAGCTCTGTTAGTAAGCAACCTGCTTTAGCCCGTCATGGTGCAGCAAGGGGTTGTGTGGCTATCACCACTCCCGGCCGTTTTTGTCTCCCTTGTGCTGATGTTTTACACACCACACCAGGCACTAATTTGACGCCGAGTCGACCTAGGGGAGGCCCATAACTGGTTCAGATCTCACCGCACGATTGATGATGGCCGTCTCCGAGAATCAAACTGAAGTCCAGTGGGATTGTGGCACCAAGTACGACACTGATGCTCCATCCACTTTCAGTAGACACACGCAGCATAATTATGGACAATTTCCTCACTCTTAAATGTTAACTGGCTATGTCCTCTGTTGCAACGCAATCGTACGGGTGACCTGTGCGCTCATGATCGTGAACGCTCATCGAGATTGCACACGTAATTATTGCTGTTTTATAATTTTTTCATGTTTATATGTACGTTGGGAGGCTGATAAACATAACGGCCGATGCTGATAGTCAACACAAACGTTTTGGCATAAAGCATTTTTTTCAGCGCAGTTGATCAATATATGACATGAAAAAAAATCAATAATTGCACATTGCGTACCATTTCATTATTATAATAATATGACTGATTTGCCTTTCAAATTTCAGCTGATGAAGCAGAAACACAATTAATAATCGGTGTGCAATCAACCCTGACGAGCAAAGTTTAAGACCTGTCTTTGCCTGGGTGCCAAGTTTCACGATCCATGTGGCTTAGTAAGCAGACTCCTCGTTCACTTAGAGGGGACAGCCTGGGTTCCTCCCTGCCCCTGCCCCCACCTCAAAGTTACATTGGCAAACGTGGAGATGTGTTCAGCCTCACACCGAACCTAAATTACTGTCTTGTCAATTGTGTACTGTGTGAGCATCAGCTGAATTGCATCGTTACTGTCCTTATTAACAATGTCTTCATCTTCAGCCATGATCAAGTCACTGCTGGATGAATGCCTCCCCAAGCCAACACTATCAAAATTCACACGATGCAATAATCCACGAAGCTCCTGCACACAAGCTGATTTATTTTCTTCATCCTTAGCAAACAATGTGTTATGAATAAAATATATATGATTAGAGTTTTGGAGCTGATGATGACTTTTTTTTCTGAATAGTGAGGGAGTGCAAACATGGTGACACATTTGGACAGAATGTTGTGCAATGTGTTCCAAGGCGAGGCGGAAATTGGAAGAACATTTGATGTGCGGTATCCAAAAAGCGCCTTCATAAATAATAGCAAGCTCGGCAAGCCGGGATTTAACTGCAAAAATAAGTGTGTACATGGACAGATGCATACAAATGATGGGTGCACATGTTAGGCGTGTGAGCTTACACCCACATACTTACTTTCTGAAGCACGTGTGATAGTAAAAAATGCATATTTGAAAATATTTTGTTGTCATGATGATCCAAACACCGCACAGATTTCGAAAGTGGTATTGGTAAGTTGTGTAGTAAATTTCATATGGATGGATAAATGGACAGATTAGATGGACAGATGGATTTAATATTCTCAGGCATATAATTTTTGTTTAGCCTATCTTCTCTCTTAAAGTTTAATATCTAAGTTGAAAGCCATGAATTAAAAAAAGTCTTCATTTTGCAATATTCGAACGGTGTGCTCTTTGGTCGGCGAGGGAGCAGCTCCCGTTTGTCAATTAAGTTGGATTTTGTTGGCGGCGCGTTTCGTTCACAAGAAGTGAGGTTCGCTGAGTATCCACCAACGTATTACACATAATCCTGCTTTATTTCAACTGGGTTTGTTTATATCGTGGGTTTCCAGCTGAGCCCCTGATGCTGTAAAGTGGAGCGTAACCTTTAAGAGCATTGGCACTATGGCGCCTCTGGCTGCTTGGCCTCTGGGACTTCCCCTGCCGCTGCAGATCCTCCAGGCTGGCTTACCACCATGTGTGGTCTACGGGCAATACAATAATTTCATAAGGGATAAAGCGGTACGGGCCTGTGATCCAGCAACTCTGTAGGCAAGGGTTAGTAGATCCCGTAGCGATCTGTGAAACTCCCTCCACCCTTTCTGGGCTTCCAGGAGGCTAGGAGGTTGGCAGCAATGCAAGTGGGGTTCGTGAACCCGTCTGTTTGGACCTGTCAGCATTATCTATCCCCCACCTCATAATTTACGGTGCATTTCTCCACTGCTGTTGTCGCAGCTTTATTAATGCATGCCTCTGGCTAGCTCGACCTTGCCAGAGCGCGTCTCGTGGAGGGACGTCGCTGGAGGGAACATTCGCGTTTGTATGAAATGCAGTGCCCTCCCCGATAACAATATATGTCCTCTTGTGTGTTGCAGCGGAGTACTGTGTGGTGCACTTCCTTTTCTATTTGTGCCCAAGGCTGACAAAGGCTGTTGCCTTCATTTCCCCTTTAAACACATTTTAACAGTGTAGGGGATATGGCCCAATCCTTTTATGCTGATGTGTGTTGCCATGCATTTAGTTTTGCTTAACTAGCTGAGGCACGGATATGTCAAAGCTTGTACTGTATACAGTGTTCAATATAAATACTGTACTGTGTGCGTATAAGGTATATATTTATATCCGTTGGGGGTTGGTGGTGCAGTGGTCAGAAAGCTGCGGCTCTGAAAACCACACGACCCGAGTATGATTCCCAACGATGGGTAACATCGATGGAAAGTAATGTCTGAACCTGTCCTGGCCCTCGAGTGGTGAAGTATGGACAAACAATCCCCATAACCTATTCAGTGTGGAATGATTTTCATCCACCAGGGGAATGACAAAGTGTTGTAAATCATTATGAATATAGCACCGGCATACTTTTGCTTGTGAAGATATAGTACACCTCTTCATGTATATTTTAAACCAGGACATGTTATTTAAGGGATCCAAATCATAGCCTTAACATGTATAAACGTTCACTAATTGGCTGAAAACATCTTAATTTCTAGAGAGCTACAGAGCAATTATTGGCCTTGGCTCACCTCCTGGCGACCTTCCAGCTCGTCTGTAGTTCCTCAGCGATTGTAAGATGCAGTTTGCGTGAATGGTGGCTTTATAACCGCTTAATCTCAATGGCAAACATACAAATCCCGATCCGCAGTGTATTTGTTCGTGAAGTTTTTCGAGTGTTCCGCAGCAGATTCAAAAACTCACGTGAAAGCTTTTTTTGTTCGGGCAGCGGTTGCATCGTGCGGCTTTCAGATGCGTGCTTCTGCGGCCGTCTGCAATGCTTTCTTCCGCTGATATTCGGAAGCCACTGTAACTATGCACTTTTAAATCTCGATTGAAAACTCGTTTCTTTAGAAATGCCTTTTTTGTGTGTTTAGTTTGCTGTCCTTCCCCCGCACCTCCAATCGGTACGGTTGGCTACGTACGGCGCGAAAGAAGTTCAACATACATACAACATACACACAACATACACACACACACCATACATACAACATACACACAAGGCAGACGCGTGCGTGGCATTGCCTGCTTTTGGCCGCTGCTGTTGCCAAGAAGCTGCTTGATGAGACTGGACGTGTTACTCAGCACAACGCCTATCAGCGCCTGATAGCTGTGTGCACATGTCGACTGTCTTGAGGCAGGGAAATTGCTGCATTGTCCTCGCGTGTTTACGTCGCAGCCGTTTAAGCATTTAAAGGAATTCAGGGGAAGGCTAAGAGTAGTCACCTTCAGCGGTGACGGTGGCAATGGGATTGGCTGGTGTTGGGATTGTCGCCTGCCCTGGGATTGTGGTCATGGGCCCGAGACAGCCAAGGTCCACAGTGACACGAGAGCAAGATTAAAAAAAAACATTTTAGCTTTAATGAGATAGGTTATGTTTTTATTTGAGCTTACTGATGCATTGGTGGTTGTTAAATGAAGGTAGCCTTGCCTTAAATATGCATGTGCATTACAGAACGATTTGCTGTGTATTATGTCATTCACCAGAACAGGCATCAAGCTCGCGGCAGGCTATCTTTAAGCATTCAAAAGGCAATTAACTTTCCATGTTTAGAACTCAAATTACATTTTCAACTTCAGTCGTTGAGTCTCCAATAACACTTTTGTTATCAGTGGACCACTGGTTAAGATGGCTCATTTGCACAGACAAGTGGAGTCATAGAGTGCATGTCATATCCTGAAAGTCTGAAGAGGCTGCATGTCATATTTTATTTTTTCGAAACTGTGATTTTTTTTTGGTGTGCAATGTTGGAAATGTTACACCTGCATAAAATATAGGCGATCCTTTCAATCCTAACTATCAATTGACCCTATTGTAATAAATCGAAGTAGGAATGTGACGGAATTGTTACATTTTATAGTAACACGTGGCATTGCCAATCTTCGCCAGAATGCAAAACATGGCTAAGTGAATTGACGCCAGCTCGTGCAGGGCTACGTTGTCAACATAACAAACGACAGACCTCAGTTGTCCGAGCATGCAACATATTCAGGGATTTACAATTTGCAGCTGACACGTATAATCCGCAGCATGTTCCACCCACTGCTGGATGATGACACCTCCACCTCGCCCGCTGCAAACCCCTCGTGGTATTCAGATGCAGTAATCAGACGGACTCCTCCTGCATTTGAGTTAATCTCATTGTCCGTGTTTCCCTCCTTTGGCTGCCATTCCGTTGGCAATCTCATCCACCGGCCCATCATCCCTTCAAGTGATGTGTACCGACCAAGCTCACTTTACTTAACAATCAATATGATGTCTTTAATATGCATTGTTTGCTCTGATCCGTTTGTCTTCTTTCTATCCGTGTAATTCCCAAGCACAAATGTATCCATGTGTCTTTTGTGCACTCTTTAGCTCTTGTTGCGTCTGCATGTGTCTGCAAAGTCGAGTCTGCGTTTCCCATCCATATGTCAGAGCAGGTAATATGGGCGATTTTAAACTTTCTAAACTCTCATGCATGACTACCTCTGCCTTTAAGTACAGCAATACTAAATTGCATGAAAATGTCAAAGTCACTCTGACCAGAACCCAATCACAAGCAGGAAATTCATAGCTATACATTTTTTTTGCTGTAAGTGAACAGAATTTGGACGAATTGATGTAATCTTTGGAATAGCCTCGAATTGCCACTCATCAGGAATGATGATGATGATGATAATACAGTCGTAAGGCTGTGCTTTCTTATCTACAAGGGAAAACTATTTTTTTTTTTTACGGAGGAACGAATCTAATTCTGGCTACTGGAAGCTGACAATCAATGTTTTCTTAAAAGGGTACACATCAGAGCTTGAGCCGGCATTGATTGTGTCAATTTACTTGCGAAACAACAGCGCCGTCAGTTATGTAATTGTCAAGTGTATTGCATGACTCTAATCTTGTCCCGACTTCATATGCTCCCCACTAGTCTTACACTTTTTCTTCATCTTCCCCGTAATCTTTCACTATCCCTTGCCCGTTGAGGTGCTTTGTTCCTTGATAAATCTCTTGACTTTATCTGTCGCCTTCCGTTATTTGCTGCTCTTCGCTCTCTGTCACTCTCCTCCGTTTCCCACGTGACTCATATTCACCCCCGTTCGCAGTATTGCCAACTTCGTAATTTTGTCGCAGTATCTAGCAACTTTGTGGGTTATCCTCGTGACAAATCTATAGCCACATTCACTGGAACAATGGCAGCCGACTTTTTTTAATGAAACAAAGCCATCTATCAGATATCAAAAAAACCTTAGTAATGTACGAGTGAAGAAAAGTAATCCAAATCAGAAGAATGGGAATGAGATGAAGATAATATTCAGATGTAGAAGCAATTCCAGCCATGTGTTAAAGATCTTGTCTTCGTGTGCTATGTGTAATGATGTGCATAGTACATTGTTATACTGCCATGCTTGGATTATTATTAAAGTTGCGGTATCAGTTCACTACATATACAATTACTGTAGGTAAATGGTCTCGTGACATATTCTTGGTTCTTTCGGTAAAATCACGTAGAAGGGAAACAATAAAATTATAAAACAATTAAATTATTACGACGTTTCCACTGGAACACAAGCAATCATCATCAGGTGTGAAAACACAGCAAGAAAATTTTGAAAAAATCTGAATAACTGCCAAATTGCTCTCCGTGGTGCTAACGTTAAAAAAACCCGCCACTTAAAAAAAAATATTGCTGTGGTTTTCACACCTGATGATGATTGCTTGTGTTGCAGTCGAAACGTGAGAATTTTATTGTTTTATATTTTTTATATTTTTATTATTTTATTGTTTCCCTTCTACGTGAATTTACCGAAAGAACCAAGAATATCAATTCCTGCAGTCACGAAAGCTTTAAATCGTCTCGTGACATGTCTGTCCAGAACAAGGGTTTGGCTACCAAAATAACAAGAAGATCCATTTTGAGACCTCCTTTGCCAATATTAAATTATTATAATAGGGCTTTCCCCTTTCTGGCAACAAAACAGGTGTTAAGATGTTAAAACACCAAACTGAAACATTTGCAAGGAATCATGTTTGCATTTACCACATATACTTGTGGTGAACATGCATACAAAAGAACACAAGCTCTGACAGTGTGTGCATTTCATTTCCCAATCCGGTACGAAACTAAATATTTCAAGAGCCGCAATGCATGCGAATACGAAGCGACCCTTACTAAATAATGTCCTTAAAGAGGCACAGGTTTGCCGATCGCCTGGGTCTAGAGAGACTTTCCTGAGGTTCGTTTGGCGACATCCCCCCCCCCTCCTCCTCCTCGCGTTGAAGAAGTTTGCAACGCTGCATCCGCTCACTGCCTGCCTGCGTGCGTGTGTGTGCGTGCGTGCGCGTGTGTGTGCGTGCGTGTGTGTGTGCGTGCGTGTGCGTGCGTGTGCAGGCCCTGCGTGCGACCGCCCGCTCGAATCTCTGCTCGGGCCCGGTGCCTACGGCGCCTCGTCGGAGCTCTCGCCGGCACTGGCCGCCCACTTCGCAAAGCTCAACAGCAGGGAAGGTGCGCGACGCCGTCAGCTGCTGCGTCTCCTTCCTCCACCACCGCCACGCACAATTATTGTGGATTGCCACTGGGGCTTTGTTCCCCAGTGGGGTTGTTGTTGTTGTCGTCGTCCGTCCCGTCCCCCGTTTTGTTTTGTTTTGAGGACTGTAGTCGCCCTGGGAAAATCTGCAAGCGAACCCGGGAGACGAAAACGAAATAATTTCTGGGTTTAAGTTGTTGTCAGCTTAATATCTCAACGCAACGTATAGGTAAAGGAAAGAATCTCATGCGGAAGATTGTTAGGATTTTGAGCCTAAATTTCGACCGCCATAATAAAATGTGTTCTGTTCAGCTGAGTAGTGATACACCGCTCAAGGCGATACGTTTACCTGTGATTCTCCCCACTTCTGGTGTTTGTGAGATAATCTTCTTCCCATGATATGTCCCGTTGGTTTTTTCGCAACTCAGAGGTTGCAACCCTACAACAGAATTAACGCACGCGGGAAATAATTAACCGTTGAATTTCACATGAATTACACTCAGTGCTGTCGACATAAAAAAAGATGTAGGGTTACTTTATATCTTTGGCTTTGGCAGGCCACATGCACTGTATATCACAAAGGCACAAATATCCATATAGCCTTAAGAGACATTGTTGGGGCAAGTGCTGTTAAAGAGCACCTATGAAGGCCGGCACGCCACGCCACGTGAGTGGGTGGCCAGCACAATGCCCCGGCCTTTGTCTCCATAGTGGCGATGGTTACACGTCGCACCAGGTACTCATTTGAGGCTGAGCCGACCTAGGGTAGAACCAGGACTGGTTCGGCTAATCGTCACTGGTGTTGGCCGGAAGCGGAAATCAAACTTGGGTCGCCGGGTTCGTAGCGCAGCACACTAACGACTACACTACCGCTCCTCACGGTATCCCTGGCAGTGTGCACTAGCCATACTATGACAGACAAGTTCCATATACATTTCAAAGTGCAGTACTCATGAACAGTACTTACTGCGTTTGACACCAAGGATGCTGAGAGTCCGCGTCCCAGTGAACTTGCCACCATTGGGCCAAAGTTGGCACGTGGTTGGCCAAACGTTCACGTTTTCTGGAGCCTCTGAATATTCATACTGTATTGTGCACTGCACTTTCTAAAGGGACGTTGGAAAGCTACATGTGGAATTTCATGCAAATAGAGGAACGCTGTCTGAGAGGCATGCAACGATTCACTGTCTCCACCGTCCCCTAACAAGCACTCATGGAGATTTCATGAATTGCCATGATTTTTCGTTAAGGATTAAATTCGATGATCATTTTGTGTCTTGCTGGTTCTCTCTCATTTCTATTTTACATGTATTGTTTTTTCTCTCTCTCTCTCTCTCATTCTTTGAATTATTCTAAAGGTTACATTTGCATGTAGTTTGCATTGTGAATACATAATTGCATTCGCTTCAATGCAGGTATCATGAGTGTTAGAACTAATTTTGATCAAAATTGCTACTTCTGCTGGGCAGTACAGGTACCATGTCTACTGGTTAATGCAGGTGTCATGTCTACTGGGTAATGTAGGTGTCATGTCTACTGGGTAATGTAGGTGTCATGTCTACTGGGTAATGCAGGTGTCATGTCTACTGGGTAATGTAGGTGTCATGTCTACTGGGTAATGTAGGTGTCATGTCTACTGGGTAATGCAGGTGTCATGTCTACTGGGTAATGCAGGTGTCATGTCTACTGGGTAATGCAGGTATCAAGTCTACTGGGTAATGTAGGTGTCATGTCTACTGGGTAATGTAGGTGTCATGTCTACTGGGTAATGCAGGTGTCATGTCTACTGGGTAATGCAGGTGTCATGTCTACTGGGTAATGCAGGTGTCATGTCTACTGGGTAATGCAGGTGTCATGTCTACTGGATAATGCAGGTGTCATGTCTACTGGGTAATGTAGGTGTCATGTCTACTGGGTAATGTAGGTGTCATGTCTACTGGGTAATGGAGGTGTCGTGTCTACTCGGTAATGTAGGTGTCATGTCTACTGGGTAATGTAGGTGTCGTGTCTACTCGGTAATGCAGGTGTCATGTATACTGGGTAATGCAGGTGTCATGTCTACTGGGTAATGTAGGTGTCAAGTCTACTGGGTAATGTAGGTGTCATGTCTACTGGGTAATGCAGGTGTCATGTCTACTGGGTAATGCAGGTGTCATGTCTACTGGGTAATGCAGGTGTCATGTCTACTGGGTAATGCAGGTGTCATGTCTACTGGGTAATGCAGGTGTCATGTCTACTGGGTAATGCAGGTGTCATGTCTACTGGGTAATGTAGGTGTCATGTCTACTGGGTAATGCAGGTGTCATGTCTACTGGGTAATGCAGGTGTCATGTCTACTGGCTAATGCAGGTGTCATGTCTACTGGGTAATGTAGGTGTCATGTCTACTGGGTAATGCAGGTGTCATGTCTACTGGGTAATGTAGGTGTCATATCTACTGGGTAATGCAGGTATCATGTCTACTGGGTAATGCAGGTGTCATGTCTACTGGGTAATGTAGGTGTCATGTCTACTGGGTAATGTAGGTGTCATGTCTACTGGGTAATGCAGGTGTCATGTCTACTGGGTAATGTACATGTCATGTCTACTGGGTAATGCAGGTATCATGTCTACTGGGTAATGCAGGTGTCATGTCTACTAGGTAATGTAGGTGTCATGTCTACTGGGTGATGTAGGTGTAATGTCTACTGGGTAATGTAGGTGTCATGTCTACTGGGTAATGCAGGTGTCATGTCAACTGGGTAATGCAGGTGTCGTGTCTACTCGGTAATGTAGGTGTCATGTCTACTGGGTAATGCAGGTATCATGTGTACTGGGTAATGCAGGTGTCATGTCTACTGGGTAATGTAGGTGTCATGTCTACTGAGTAATGTAGGTGTCATGTCTACTGGGTAATGTAGGTGTCATGTCTACTGGGTAATGCAGGTGTCATGTCTACTGGGTAATGTAGGTGTCATGTCTACTGGGTAATGCAGGTGTCGTGTCTACTGGCTAATGCAGGTATCATGTCTACTGGGTAATGCAGGTGTCATGTCTACTGGGTAATGCAGGTGTCATGTCTACTGGGTAATGTAGGTGTCATGTCTACTGGGTAATGCAGGTATCATGTCTACTGGGTAATGCAGGTGTCATGTTTACTGGGTAATGCAGGTATCATGTCTACTGGGTAATGCAGGTGTCATGTCTACTGGGTAATGTAGGTGTCATGTCTACTAGGTAATGCAGGTGTCATGTCTACTGGGTAATGTAGGTGTCATGTCTACTGGGTAATGCAGGTGTCATGTCTACTGGGTAATGTAGGTATCATGTCTACTGGGTAATGTAGGTATCATGTCTACTGGGTAATGGAGGTGTCATGTCTACTGGGTAATGCAGGTATCATGTCTACTGGGTAATGCAGGTGTCATGTCTACTGGGTAATGCAGGTGTCATGTCTACTGGGTAATGTAGGTGTCATGTCTACTGGGTAATGCAGGTGTCATGTCTACTGGGTAATGCAGGTGTCGTGTCTACTGGGTAATGCAGGTGTCATGTCTACTGGGTAATGCAGGTGTCGTGTCTACTGGCTAATGCAGGTATCATGTCTACTGGGTGATGCAGGTGTCATGTCTACTGGGTAATGCAGGTGTCGTGTCTACTGGCTAATGCAGGTGTCATGTCTACTGGGTAATGCAGGTGTCATGTCTACTGGGTAATGCAGGTGTCATGTCTACTGGGTAATGCAGGTGTCATGTCTACTGGGTAATGCAGGTGTCATGTCTACTGGGTAATGTAGGTGTAATGTCTACTGGGTAATGCAGGTGTCATGTCTACTGGGTAATGTAGGTGTCATGTCTACTGGGTAATGCAGGTGTCGTATCAACTCGGTAATGTAGGTGTCATATCTACTGGGTAATGTAGGCGTCATGTCTACTGGGTAATGTAGGTGTCATGTCTACTGGGTAATGCAGGTGTCATGTCTACTGGGTAATGTAGGTGTCATGTCTACTGGGTAATGCAGGTGTCATGTGTACTGGGTAATGTAGGTGTCATGTCTACTGGGTAATGCAGGTGTCATGTCTACTGGATAATGCAGGTGTCATGTCTATTGGGTAATGTAGGTGTCATGTCTACTGGGTAATGCAGGTGTCATGTCTACTGGGTAATGTAGGTGTCGTGTCTACTGGGTAATGGAGGTGTCGTGTCTACTGGGTAATGCAGGTGTCATGTCTACTGGGTAATGCAGGTGTCATGTCTACTGGGTAATGTAGGTGTCAAGTCTACTGGGTAATGTAGGTGTCATGTCTACTGGGTAATGTAGGTGTCATGTCTACTGGGTAATGGAGGTGTCATGTCTACTGGGTAATGCAGGTGTCATGTCTACTGGGTAATGCAGGTGTCATGTCTACTGGCTAATGCAGGTATCAAGTCTACTGGGTAATGCAGGTGTCATGTCTACTGGGTAATGTAGGTGTCATGTCTACTGGCTAATGCAGGTATCAAGTCTACTGGATAATGTAGGTGTCATGTCTACTGGGTAATGCAGGTGTCATGTCTACTGGGTAATGTAGGTGTCTTATCTACTGGGTAATGCAGGTATCATGTCTACTGGGTAATGCAGGTGTCATGTCTACTGGGTAATGCAGGTGTCATGTCTACTGGATAATGTAGGTGTCATGTCTACTGGGTAATGCAGGTGTCATGTCTACTGGGTAATGTAGGTGTCATGTCTACTGGATAATGTAGGTGTCATATCTACTGGGTAATGCAGGTGTCATGTCTACTGGATAATGTAGGTGTCATGTCTACTGGGTAATGCAGGTGTCATGTCTACTGGGTAATGTAGGTGTCATGTCTACTGGGTAATGCAGGTGTCGTGTCTACTGGGTAATACAGGTGTCATGTCTACTGGGTAATGCAGGTGTCAAGTCTACTGGGTAATGTAGGTGTCATGTCTACTGGATAATGTAAGTGTCATGTCTACTGGGTAATGCAGGTGTCATGTCTACTGGGTAATGTAGGTGTCATGTCTACTGGGTAATGCAGGTGTCGTGTCTACTGGGTAATGCAGGTGTCATGTCTACTGAGTAATGTAGGTGTCTTGTCTACTGGGTAATGCAGGTGTCATGTCTACTGGGTAATGCAGGTATCATGTCTACTGGGTAATGCAGGTGTCATGTCTAATGGGTAATGTAGGTGTCATGTCTACTGAGTAATGTAGGTGTCATGTCTACTGGGTAATGCAGGTGTCATGTCTACTGGGTAATGTAGGTGTCATGTCTACTGGGTAATGCAGGTGTCGTGTCTACTGGCTAATGCAGGTATCATGTCTACTGGGTAATGCAGGTGTCATGTCTACTGGGTAATGCAGGTGTCATGTCTACTGGGTAATGTAGGTGTCATGTCTACTGGGTAATGCAGGTATCATGTCTACTGGGTAATGCAGGTGTCATGTTTACTGGGTAATGCAGGTATCATGTCTACTGGGTAATGCAGGTGTCATGTCTACTGGGTAATGTAGGTGTCATGTCTACTAGGTAATGCAGGTGTCATGTCTACTGGGTAATGCAGGTGTCGTGTCTACTGGCTAATGCAGGTATCATGTCTACTGGGTAATGCAGGTGTCATGTCTACTGGGTAATGCAGGTGTCATGTCTACTGGGTAATGCAGGTGTCATGTCTACTGGGTAATGTAGGTGTCATGTCTACTGGGTAATGCAGGTATCATGTCTACTGGGTAATGCAGGTGTCATGTCTACTGGGTAATGTAGGTGTCATGTCTACTAGGTAATGCAGGTGTCATGTCTACTGGGTAATGTAGGTGTCATGTCTACTGAGTAATGCAGGTGTCATGTCTACTGGGTAATGTAGGTATCATGTCTACTGGGTAATGTAGGTATCATGTCTACTGGGTAATGGAGGTGTCATGTCTACTGGGTAATGCAGGTATCATGTCTACTGGGTAATGCAGGTGTCATGTCTACTGGGTAATGCAGGTGTCATGTCTACTGGGTAATGTAGGTGTCATGTCTACTGGGTAATGCAGGTGTCATGTCTACTGGGTAATGCAGGTGTCGTGTCTACTGGGTAATGCAGGTGTCATGTCTACTGGGTAATGCAGGTGTCGTGTCTACTGGCTAATGCAGGTATCATGTCTACTGGGTGATGCAGGTGTCATGTCTACTGGGTAATGTAGGTGTCATGTCTACTGGGTAATGCAGGTGTCATGTCTACTGGGTAATGCAGGTGTCATGTCTACTGGGTAATGCAGGTGTCATGTCTACTGGGTAATGCAGGTGTCATGTCTACTGGGTAATGTAGGTGTAATGTCTACTGGGTAATGCAGGTGTCATGTCTACTGGGTAATGTAGGTGTCATGTCTACTGGGTAATGCAGGTGTCGTATCAACTCGGTAATGTAGGTGTCATATCTACTGGGTAATGTAGGCGTCATGTCTACTGGGTAATGTAGGTGTCATGTCTACTGGGTAATGCAGGTGTCATGTCTACTGGGTAATGTAGGTGTCATGTCTACTGGGTAATGCAGGTGTCATGTGTACTGGGTAATGTAGGTGTCATGTCTACTGGGTAATGCAGGTGTCATGTCTACTGGATAATGCAGGTGTCATGTCTATTGGGTAATGTAGGTGTCATGTCTACTGGGTAATGCAGGTGTCATGTCTACTGGGTAATGTAGGTGTCGTGTCTACTGGGTAATGGAGGTGTCGTGTCTACTGGGTAATGCAGGTGTCATGTCTACTGGGTAATGCAGGTGTCATGTCTACTGGGTAATGTAGGTGTCAAGTCTACTGGGTAATGTAGGTGTCATGTCTACTGGGTAATGTAGGTGTCATGTCTACTGGGTAATGGAGGTGTCATGTCTACTGGGTAATGCAGGTGTCATGTCTACTGGGTAATGCAGGTGTCATGTCTACTGGCTAATGCAGGTATCAAGTCTACTGGGTAATGCAGGTGTCATGTCTACTGGGTAATGTAGGTGTCATGTCTACTGGCCAATGCAGGTATCAAGTCTACTGGATAATGTAGGTGTCATGTCTACTGGGTAATGCAGGTGTCATGTCTACTGGGTAATGTAGGTGTCTTATCTACTGGGTAATGCAGGTATCATGTCTACTGGGTAATGCAGGTGTCATGTCTACTGGGTAATGCAGGTGTCATGTCTACTGGATAATGTAGGTGTCATGTCTACTGGGTAATGCAGGTGTCATGTCTACTGGGTAATGTAGGTGTCATGTCTACTGGATAATGTAGGTGTCATATCTACTGGGTAATGCAGGTGTCATGTCTACTGGATAATGTAGGTGTCATGTCTACTGGGTAATGCAGGTGTCATGTCTACTGGGTAATGTAGGTGTCATGTCTACTGGGTAATGCAGGTGTCGTGTCTACTGGGTAATACAGGTGTCATGTCTACTGGGTAATGCAGGTGTCAAGTCTACTGGGTAATGTAGGTGTCATGTCTACTGGATAATGTAAGTGTCATGTCTACTGGGTAATGCAGGTGTCATGTCTACTGGGTAATGTAGGTGTCATGTCTACTGGGTAATGCAGGTGTCGTGTCTACTGGGTAATGCAGGTGTCATGTCTACTGAGTAATGTAGGTGTCTTGTCTACTGGGTAATGCAGGTGTCATGTCTACTGGGTAATGCAGGTATCATGTCTACTGGGTAATGCAGGTGTCATGTCTAATGGGTAATGTAGGTGTCATGTCTACTGAGTAATGTAGGTGTCATGTCTACTGGGTAATGCAGGTGTCATGTCTACTGGGTAATGTAGGTGTCATGTCTACTGGGTAATGCAGGTGTCGTGTCTACTGGCTAATGCAGGTATCATGTCTACTGGGTAATGCAGGTGTCATGTCTACTGGGTAATGCAGGTGTCATGTCTACTGGGTAATGTAGGTGTCATGTCTACTGGGTAATGCAGGTATCATGTCTACTGGGTAATGCAGGTGTCATGTTTACTGGGTAATGCAGGTATCATGTCTACTGGGTAATGCAGGTGTCATGTCTACTGGGTAATGTAGGTGTCATGTCTACTAGGTAATGCAGGTGTCATGTCTACTGGGTAATGTAGGTGTCATGTCTACTGGGTAATGCAGGTGTCATGTCTACTGGGTAATGTAGGTATCATGTCTACTGGGTAATGTAGGTATCATGTCTACTGGGTAATGGAGGTGTCATGTCTACTGGGTAATGCAGGTATCATGTCTACTGGGTAATGCAGGTGTCATGTCTACTGGGTAATGCAGGTGTCATGTCTACTGGGTAATGTAGGTGTCATGTCTACTGGGTAATGCAGGTGTCATGTCTACTGGGTAATGCAGGTGTCGTGTCTACTGGGTAATGCAGGTGTCATGTCTACTGGGTAATGCAGGTGTCGTGTCTACTGGCTAATGCAGGTATCATGTCTACTGGGTGATGCAGGTGTCATGTCTACTGGGTAATGTAGGTGTCATGTCTACTGGGTAATGCAGGTGTCATGTCTACTGGGTAATGCAGGTGTCATGTCTACTGGGTAATGCAGGTGTCATGTCTACTGGGTAATGCAGGTGTCATGTCTACTGGGTAATGTAGGTGTAATGTCTACTGGGTAATGCAGGTGTCATGTCTACTGGGTAATGTAGGTGTCATGTCTACTGGGTAATGCAGGTGTCGTATCAACTCGGTAATGTAGGTGTCATATCTACTGGGTAATGTAGGCGTCATGTCTACTGGGTAATGTAGGTGTCATGTCTACTGGGTAATGCAGGTGTCATGTCTACTGGGTAATGTAGGTGTCATGTCTACTGGGTAATGCAGGTGTCATGTGTACTGGGTAATGTAGGTGTCATGTCTACTGGGTAATGCAGGTGTCATGTCTACTGGATAATGCAGGTGTCATGTCTATTGGGTAATGTAGGTGTCATGTCTACTGGGTAATGCAGGTGTCATGTCTACTGGGTAATGTAGGTGTCGTGTCTACTGGGTAATGGAGGTGTCGTGTCTACTGGGTAATGCAGGTGTCATGTCTACTGGGTAATGCAGGTGTCATGTCTACTGGGTAATGTAGGTGTCAAGTCTACTGGGTAATGTAGGTGTCATGTCTACTGGGTAATGTAGGTGTCATGTCTACTGGGTAATGGAGGTGTCATGTCTACTGGGTAATGCAGGTGTCATGTCTACTGGGTAATGCAGGTGTCATGTCTACTGGCTAATGCAGGTATCAAGTCTACTGGGTAATGCAGGTGTCATGTCTACTGGGTAATGTAGGTGTCATGTCTACTGGCTAATGCAGGTATCAAGTCTACTGGATAATGTAGGTGTCATGTCTACTGGGTAATGCAGGTGTCATGTCTACTGGGTAATGTAGGTGTCTTATCTACTGGGTAATGCAGGTATCATGTCTACTGGGTAATGCAGGTGTCATGTCTACTGGGTAATGCAGGTGTCATGTCTACTGGATAATGTAGGTGTCATGTCTACTGGGTAATGCAGGTGTCATGTCTACTGGGTAATGTAGGTGTCATGTCTACTGGATAATGTAGGTGTCATATCTACTGGGTAATGCAGGTGTCATGTCTACTGGATAATGTAGGTGTCATGTCTACTGGGTAATGCAGGTGTCATGTCTACTGGGTAATGTAGGTGTCATGTCTACTGGGTAATGCAGGTGTCGTGTCTACTGGGTAATACAGGTGTCATGTCTACTGGGTAATGCAGGTGTCAAGTCTACTGGGTAATGTAGGTGTCATGTCTACTGGATAATGTAAGTGTCATGTCTACTGGGTAATGCAGGTGTCATGTCTACTGGGTAATGTAGGTGTCATGTCTACTGGGTAATGCAGGTGTCGTGTCTACTGGGTAATGCAGGTGTCATGTCTACTGAGTAATGTAGGTGTCTTGTCTACTGGGTAATGCAGGTGTCATGTCTACTGGGTAATGCAGGTATCATGTCTACTGGGTAATGCAGGTGTCATGTCTAATGGGTAATGTAGGTGTCATGTCTACTGAGTAATGTAGGTGTCATGTCTACTGGGTAATGCAGGTGTCATGTCTACTGGGTAATGTAGGTGTCATGTCTACTGGGTAATGCAGGTGTCGTGTCTACTGGCTAATGCAGGTATCATGTCTACTGGGTAATGCAGGTGTCATGTCTACTGGGTAATGCAGGTGTCATGTCTACTGGGTAATGTAGGTGTCATGTCTACTGGGTAATGCAGGTATCATGTCTACTGGGTAATGCAGGTGTCATGTTTACTGGGTAATGCAGGTATCATGTCTACTGGGTAATGCAGGTGTCATGTCTACTGGGTAATGTAGGTGTCATGTCTACTAGGTAATGCAGGTGTCATGTCTACTGGGTAATGTAGGTGTCATGTCTACTGGGTAATGCAGGTGTCATGTCTACTGGGTAATGTAGGTATCATGTCTACTGGGTAATGTAGGTATCATGTCTACTGGGTAATGGAGGTGTCATGTCTACTGGGTAATGCAGGTATCATGTCTACTGGGTAATGCAGGTGTCATGTCTACTGGGTAATGCAGGTGTCATGTCTACTGGGTAATGTAGGTGTCATGTCTACTGGGTAATGCAGGTGTCATGTCTACTGGGTAATGCAGGTGTCGTGTCTACTGGGTAATGCAGGTGTCATGTCTACTGGGTAATGCAGGTGTCGTGTCTACTGGCTAATGCAGGTATCATGTCTACTGGGTGATGCAGGTGTCATGTCTACTGGGTAATGTAGGTGTCATGTCTACTGGGTAATGCAGGTGTCATGTCTACTGGGTAATGCAGGTGTCATGTCTACTGGGTAATGCAGGTGTCATGTCTACTGGGTAATGCAGGTGTCATGTCTACTGGGTAATGTAGGTGTAATGTCTACTGGGTAATGCAGGTGTCATGTCTACTGGGTAATGTAGGTGTCATGTCTACTGGGTAATGCAGGTGTCGTATCAACTCGGTAATGTAGGTGTCATATCTACTGGGTAATGTAGGCGTCATGTCTACTGGGTAATGTAGGTGTCATGTCTACTGGGTAATGCAGGTGTCATGTCTACTGGGTAATGTAGGTGTCATGTCTACTGGGTAATGCAGGTGTCATGTGTACTGGGTAATGTAGGTGTCATGTCTACTGGGTAATGCAGGTGTCATGTCTACTGGGTAATGTAGGTGTCATGTCTACTGGGTGATGTAGGTGTAATGTCTACTGGGTAATGTAGGTGTCATGTCTACTGGGTAATGCAGGTGTCATGTCTACTGGGTAATGCAGGTGTCATGTCTACTGGGTAATGTAGGTGTCATGTCTACTGGGTAATGCAGGTGTCATATCTACTGGGTAATGCAGGTGTCATGTCTACTTGGTAATGCAGGTGTCATGTCTACTGTGTAATGCAGGTGTCATGTCTACTGGATAATGCAGGTGTCATGTCTACTGGGTAATGTAGGTGTCATGTCTACTGGGTAATGTAGGTGTCATGTCTACTGGGTAATGGAGGTGTCGTGTCTACTCGGTAATGTAGGTGTCATGTCTACTGGGTAATGTAGGTGTCGTGTCTACTCGGTAATGCAGGTGTCATGACTACTGGGTAATGCAGGTGTCATGTCTACTGGGTAATGTAGGTGTCAAGTCTACTGGGTAATGCAGGTGTCATGTCTACTGGGTAATGCAGGTGTCATGTCTACTGGGTAATGTAGGTGTCATGTCTACTGAGTAATGCAGGTGTCATGTCTACTGGGTAATGCAGGTGTCATGTCTACTGGGTAATGCAGGTGTCATGTCTACTGGATAATGCAGGTGTCATGTCTACTGGGTAATGTAGGTGTCATGTCTACTGGGTAATGCAGGTGTCATGTCTACTGGGTAATGCAGGTGTCATGTCTACTGGGTAATGTAGGTATCATGTCTACTGGGTAATGTAGGTGTCATGTCTACTGGGTAATGTAGGTATCATGTCTACTGGGTAATGTAGGTGTCATATCTACTGGGTAATGCAGGTATCATGTCTACTGGGTAATGAAGGTGTCATGTCTACTGGGTAATGTAGGTGTCATGTCTACTGGGTAATGTAGGTATCATGTCTACTGGGTAATGCAGGTGTCATGTCTACTGGGTAATGTACATGTCATGTCTACTGGGTAATGCAGGTGTCATGTCTACTGGGTAATGTAGGTGTCATGTCTACTGGGTGATGTAGGTGTAATGTCTACTGGGTAATGTAGGTGTCATGTCTACTGGGTAATGCAGGTGTCGTATCAACTCGGTAATGTAGGTGTCATATCTACTGGGTAATGTAGGCGTCATGTCTACTGGGTAATGTAGGTGTCATGTCTACTGGGTAATGCAGGTGTCATGTCTACTGGGTAATGTAGGTGTCATGTCTACTGGGTAATGCAGGTGTCATGTGTACTGGGTAATGTAGGTGTCATGTCTACTGGGTAATGCAGGTGTCATGTCTACTGGATAATGCAGGTGTCATGTCTATTGGGTAATGTAGGTGTCATGTCTACTGGGTAATGCAGGTGTCATGTCTACTGGGTAATGTAGGTGTCGTGTCTACTGGGTAATGGAGGTGTCGTGTCTACTGGGTAATGCAGGTGTCATGTCTACTGGGTAATGCAGGTGTCATGTCTACTGGGTAATGTAGGTGTCAAGTCTACTGGGTAATGTAGGTGTCATGTCTACTGGGTAATGTAGGTGTCATGTCTACTGGGTAATGGAGGTGTCATGTCTACTGGGTAATGCAGGTGTCATGTCTACTGGGTAATGCAGGTGTCATGTCTACTGGCTAATGCAGGTATCAAGTCTACTGGGTAATGCAGGTGTCATGTCTACTGGGTAATGTAGGTGTCATGTCTACTGGCTAATGCAGGTATCAAGTCTACTGGATAATGTAGGTGTCATGTCTACTGGGTAATGCAGGTGTCATGTCTACTGGGTAATGTAGGTGTCTTATCTACTGGGTAATGCAGGTATCATGTCTACTGGGTAATGCAGGTGTCATGTCTACTGGGTAATGCAGGTGTCATGTCTACTGGATAATGTAGGTGTCATGTCTACTGGGTAATGCAGGTGTCATGTCTACTGGGTAATGTAGGTGTCATGTCTACTGGATAATGTAGGTGTCATATCTACTGGGTAATGCAGGTGTCATGTCTACTGGATAATGTAGGTGTCATGTCTACTGGGTAATGCAGGTGTCATGTCTACTGGGTAATGTAGGTGTCATGTCTACTGGGTAATGCAGGTGTCGTGTCTACTGGGTAATACAGGTGTCATGTCTACTGGGTAATGCAGGTGTCAAGTCTACTGGGTAATGTAGGTGTCATGTCTACTGGATAATGTAAGTGTCATGTCTACTGGGTAATGCAGGTGTCATGTCTACTGGGTAATGTAGGTGTCATGTCTACTGGGTAATGCAGGTGTCGTGTCTACTGGGTAATGCAGGTGTCATGTCTACTGAGTAATGTAGGTGTCTTGTCTACTGGGTAATGCAGGTGTCATGTCTACTGGGTAATGCAGGTATCATGTCTACTGGGTAATGCAGGTGTCATGTCTAATGGGTAATGTAGGTGTCATGTCTACTGAGTAATGTAGGTGTCATGTCTACTGGGTAATGCAGGTGTCATGTCTACTGGGTAATGTAGGTGTCATGTCTACTGGGTAATGCAGGTGTCGTGTCTACTGGCTAATGCAGGTATCATGTCTACTGGGTAATGCAGGTGTCATGTCTACTGGGTAATGCAGGTGTCATGTCTACTGGGTAATGTAGGTGTCATGTCTACTGGGTAATGCAGGTATCATGTCTACTGGGTAATGCAGGTGTCATGTTTACTGGGTAATGCAGGTATCATGTCTACTGGGTAATGCAGGTGTCATGTCTACTGGGTAATGTAGGTGTCATGTCTACTAGGTAATGCAGGTGTCATGTCTACTGGGTAATGTAGGTGTCATGTCTACTGGGTAATGCAGGTGTCATGTCTACTGGGTAATGTAGGTATCATGTCTACTGGGTAATGTAGGTATCATGTCTACTGGGTAATGGAGGTGTCATGTCTACTGGGTAATGCAGGTATCATGTCTACTGGGTAATGCAGGTGTCATGTCTACTGGGTAATGCAGGTGTCATGTCTACTGGGTAATGTAGGTGTCATGTCTACTGGGTAATGCAGGTGTCATGTCTACTGGGTAATGCAGGTGTCGTGTCTACTGGGTAATGCAGGTGTCATGTCTACTGGGTAATGCAGGTGTCGTGTCTACTGGCTAATGCAGGTATCATGTCTACTGGGTGATGCAGGTGTCATGTCTACTGGGTAATGTAGGTGTCATGTCTACTGGGTAATGCAGGTGTCATGTCTACTGGGTAATGCAGGTGTCATGTCTACTGGGTAATGCAGGTGTCATGTCTACTGGGTAATGCAGGTGTCATGTCTACTGGGTAATGTAGGTGTAATGTCTACTGGGTAATGCAGGTGTCATGTCTACTGGGTAATGTAGGTGTCATGTCTACTGGGTAATGCAGGTGTCGTATCAACTCGGTAATGTAGGTGTCATATCTACTGGGTAATGTAGGCGTCATGTCTACTGGGTAATGTAGGTGTCATGTCTACTGGGTAATGCAGGTGTCATGTCTACTGGGTAATGTAGGTGTCATGTCTACTGGGTAATGCAGGTGTCATGTGTACTGGGTAATGTAGGTGTCATGTCTACTGGGTAATGCAGGTGTCATGTCTACTGGGTAATGTAGGTGTCATGTCTACTGGGTGATGTAGGTGTAATGTCTACTGGGTAATGTAGGTGTCATGTCTACTGGGTAATGCAGGTGTCATGTCTACTGGGTAATGCAGGTGTCATGTCTACTGGGTAATGTAGGTGTCATGTCTACTGGGTAATGCAGGTGTCATATCTACTGGGTAATGCAGGTGTCATGTCTACTTGGTAATGCAGGTGTCATGTCTACTGTGTAATGCAGGTGTCATGTCTACTGGATAATGCAGGTGTCATGTCTACTGGGTAATGTAGGTGTCATGTCTACTGGGTAATGTAGGTGTCATGTCTACTGGGTAATGGAGGTGTCGTGTCTACTCGGTAATGTAGGTGTCATGTCTACTGGGTAATGTAGGTGTCGTGTCTACTCGGTAATGCAGGTGTCATGACTACTGGGTAATGCAGGTGTCATGTCTACTGGGTAATGTAGGTGTCAAGTCTACTGGGTAATGCAGGTGTCATGTCTACTGGGTAATGCAGGTGTCATGTCTACTGGGTAATGTAGGTGTCATGTCTACTGAGTAATGCAGGTGTCATGTCTACTGGGTAATGCAGGTGTCATGTCTACTGGGTAATGCAGGTGTCATGTCTACTGGATAATGCAGGTGTCATGTCTACTGGGTAATGTAGGTGTCATGTCTACTGGGTAATGCAGGTGTCATGTCTACTGGGTAATGCAGGTGTCATGTCTACTGGGTAATGTAGGTATCATGTCTACTGGGTAATGTAGGTGTCATGTCTACTGGGTAATGTAGGTATCATGTCTACTGGGTAATGTAGGTGTCATATCTACTGGGTAATGCAGGTATCATGTCTACTGGGTAATGAAGGTGTCATGTCTACTGGGTAATGTAGGTGTCATGTCTACTGGGTAATGTAGGTATCATGTCTACTGGGTAATGCAGGTGTCATGTCTACTGGGTAATGTACATGTCATGTCTACTGGGTAATGCAGGTGTCATGTCTACTGGGTAATGTAGGTGTCATGTCTACTGGGTGATGTAGGTGTAATGTCTACTGGGTAATGTAGGTGTCATGTCTACTGGGTAATGCAGGTGTCATGTCTACTGGGTAATGCAGGTGTCGTGTCTACTCGGTAATGTAGGTGTCATGTCTACTGGGTAATGTAGGTGTCATGTCTACTGGGTAATGTAGGTGTCTTGTCTACTGGGTAATGCAGGTGTCATGTCAACTGGGTAATGCAGGTATCATGTCTACTGGGTAATGCAGGTGTCATGTCTACTGGGTAATGTGGGTGTCATGTCTACTGAGTAATGTAGGTGTCATGTCTACTGGGTAATGTAGGTGTCATGTCTACTGGGTGATGTAGGTGTAATGTCTACTGGGTAATGTAGGTGTCATGTCTACTGGGTAATGCAGGTGTCATGTCTACTGGGTAATGCAGGTGTCGTGTCTACTCGGTAATGTAGGTGTCATGTCTACTGGGTAATGTAGGTGTCATGTCTACTGGGTAATGTAGGTGTCATGTCTACTGGGTAATGCAGGTGTCGTATCAACTCGGTAATGTAGGTGTCATATCTACTGGGTAATGTAGGCGTCATGTCTACTGGGTAATGTAGGTGTCATGTCTACTGGGTAATGCAGGTGTCATGTCTACTGGGTAATGTAGGTGTCATGTCTACTGGGTAATGCAGGTGTCATGTGTACTGGGTAATGTAGGTGTCATGTCTACTGGGTAATGCAGGTGTCATGTCTACTGGGTAATGTAGGTGTCATGTCTACTGGGTGATGTAGGTGTAATGTCTACTGGGTAATGTAGGTGTCATGTCTACTGGGTAATGCAGGTGTCATGTCTACTGGGTAATGCAGGTGTCATGTCTACTGGGTAATGTAGGTGTCATGTCTACTGGGTAATGCAGGTGTCATATCTACTGGGTAATGCAGGTGTCATGTCTACTTGGTAATGCAGGTGTCATGTCTACTGTGTAATGCAGGTGTCATGTCTACTGGATAATGCAGGTGTCATGTCTACTGGGTAATGTAGGTGTCATGTCTACTGGGTAATGTAGGTGTCATGTCTACTGGGTAATGGAGGTGTCGTGTCTACTCGGTAATGTAGGTGTCATGTCTACTGGGTAATGTAGGTGTCGTGTCTACTCGGTAATGCAGGTGTCATGACTACTGGGTAATGCAGGTGTCATGTCTACTGGGTAATGTAGGTGTCAAGTCTACTGGGTAATGCAGGTGTCATGTCTACTGGGTAATGCAGGTGTCATGTCTACTGGGTAATGTAGGTGTCATGTCTACTGAGTAATGCAGGTGTCATGTCTACTGGGTAATGCAGGTGTCATGTCTACTGGGTAATGCAGGTGTCATGTCTACTGGATAATGCAGGTGTCATGTCTACTGGGTAATGTAGGTGTCATGTCTACTGGGTAATGCAGGTGTCATGTCTACTGGGTAATGCAGGTGTCATGTCTACTGGGTAATGTAGGTATCATGTCTACTGGGTAATGTAGGTGTCATGTCTACTGGGTAATGTAGGTATCATGTCTACTGGGTAATGTAGGTGTCATATCTACTGGGTAATGCAGGTATCATGTCTACTGGGTAATGAAGGTGTCATGTCTACTGGGTAATGTAGGTGTCATGTCTACTGGGTAATGTAGGTATCATGTCTACTGGGTAATGCAGGTGTCATGTCTACTGGGTAATGTACATGTCATGTCTACTGGGTAATGCAGGTGTCATGTCTACTGGGTAATGTAGGTGTCATGTCTACTGGGTGATGTAGGTGTAATGTCTACTGGGTAATGTAGGTGTCATGTCTACTGGGTAATGCAGGTGTCATGTCTACTGGGTAATGCAGGTGTCGTGTCTACTCGGTAATGTAGGTGTCATGTCTACTGGGTAATGTAGGTGTCATGTCTACTGGGTAATGTAGGTGTCTTGTCTACTGGGTAATGCAGGTGTCATGTCAACTGGGTAATGCAGGTATCATGTCTACTGGGTAATGCAGGTGTCATGTCTACTGGGTAATGTGGGTGTCATGTCTACTGAGTAATGTAGGTGTCATGTCTACTGGGTAATGTAGGTGTCATGTCTACTGGGTGATGTAGGTGTAATGTCTACTGGGTAATGTAGGTGTCATGTCTACTGGGTAATGCAGGTGTCATGTCTACTGGGTAATGCAGGTGTCGTGTCTACTCGGTAATGTAGGTGTCATGTCTACTGGGTAATGTAGGTGTCATGTCTACTGGGTAATGTAGGTGTCTTGTCTACTGGGTAATGCAGGTGTCATGTCAACTGGGTAATGCAGGTATCATGTCTACTGGGTAATGAAGGTGTCATGTCTACTGGGTAATGTAGGTGTCATGTCTACTGGGTAATGTAGGTGTCATGTCTACTGGGTAATGCAGGTGTCATGTCTACTGGGTAATGTACATGTCATGTCTACTGGGTAATGCAGGTATCATGTCTACTGGGTAATGCAGGTGTCATGTCTACTGGGTAATGTAGGTGTCATGTCTACTGGGTGATGTAGGTGTAATGTCTACTGGGTAATGTAGGTGTCATGTCTACTGGGTAATGCAGGTGTCATGTCTACTGGGTAATGCAGGTGTCGTGTCTACTCGGTAATGTAGGTGTCATGTCTACTGGGTAATGTAGGTGTCATGTCTACTGGGTAATGTAGGTGTCTTGTCTACTGGGTAATGCAGGTGTCATGTCAACTGGGTAATGCAGGTATCATGTCTACTGGGTAATGCAGGTGTCATGTCTACTGGGTAATGTGGGTGTCATGTCTACTGAGTAATGTAGGTGTCATGTCTACTGGGTAATGTAGGTGTCATGTCTACTGGGTGATGTAGGTGTAATGTCTACTGGGTAATGTAGGTGTCATGTCTACTGGGTAATGCAGGTGTCATGTCTACTGGGTAATGCAGGTGTCGTGTCTACTCGGTAATGTAGGTGTCATGTCTACTGGGTAATGTAGGTGTCATGTCTACTGGGTAATGTAGGTGTCTTGTCTACTGGGTAATGCAGGTGTCATGTCAACTGGGTAATGCAGGTATCATGTCTACTGGGTAATGCAGGTGTCATGTCTACTGGGTAATGCAGGTGTCATGTCTACTGGGTAATGCAGGTGTCGTGTCTACTGGCTAATGCAGGTATCATGTCTACTGGGTAATGCAGGTGTCATGTCTACTGGGTAATGCAGGTGTCATGTCTACTGGGTAATGTAGGTGTCATGTCTACTGGGTAATGCAGGTGTCATGTCTACTGGGTAATGCAGGTATCATGTCTACTGGGTAATGCAGGTGTCATGTTTACTGGGTAATGCAGGTATCATGTCTACTGGGTAATGCAGGTGTGATGTCTACTGGGTAATGTAGGTGTCATGTCTACTGGGTAATGCAGGTGTCATGTCTACTGGGTAATGCAGGTGTCGTGTCTACTGGCTAATTCAGGTATCATGTCTACTGGGTAATGCAGGTGTCATGTCTACTGGGTAATGCAGGTGTCATGTCTACTGGGTAATGCAGGTGTCATGTCTACTGGGTAATGTAGGTGTCATGTCTACTGGGTAATGCAGGTGTCATGTCTACTGGGTAATGCAGGTGTCATGTCTACTGGATAATGCAGGTGTCATGTCTACTGGGTAATGTAGGTGTCATGTCTACTGGGTAATGCAGGTGTCATGTCTACTGAGTAATGTAGGTGTCATGTCTACTGGGTAATGTAGGTGTCATGTCTACTGGGTAATGCAGGTGTCATGTCTACTGGGTAATGTAGGTGTCATGTCTACTGGGTAATGCAGGTGTCATGTCTACTGGGTAATGTAGGTGTCATGTCTACTGGGTAATGCAGGTATCAAGTCTACTGGATAATGCAGGTGTCATGTCTACTGGGTAATGCAGGTGTCATGTCTACTGGGTAATGCAGGTGTCATGTCTACTGGGTAATGTAGGTGTCATGTCTACTGGTTAATGCAGGTGTCATGTCTACTGGGTAATGCAGGTGTCATGTCTACTGGGTAATGTAGGTTTCATGTCTACTGGGTAATGCAGGTGTCATGTCTACTGGGTAATGCAGGTGTCATGTCTACTGGGTAATGCAGGTGTCATGTCTACTGGGTAATGCAGGTGTCATGTCTACTGGGTAATGCAGGTGTCATGTCTACTGGGTAATGTAGGTTTCATGTCTACTGGGTAATGCAGGTGTCATGTCTACTGGGTAATGCAGGTGTCATGTCTACTGGGTAATGCAGGTGTCATGTCTACTGGGTAATGTAGGTGTCATGTCTACTGGGTAATGCAGGTATCATGTCTACTGGGTAATGTAGGTGTCTTGTCTACTGGCTAATGCAGGTATCATGTCTACTGGATAATGTAGGTGTCATGTCTACTGGATAATGCAGGTGTCATGTCTACTGGGTAATGTAGGTGTCATGTCTACTGGGTAATGTAGGTGTCATGTCTACTGGGTAATGCAGGTGTCATGTCTACTGGGTAATGCAGGTGTCATGTCTACTGGGTAATGTAGGTTTCATGTCTACTGGGTAATGCAGGTGTCATGTCTACTGGGTAATGCAGGTGTCATGTCTAATGGGTAATGTAGGTGTCATGTCTACTGGGTAATGCAGGTGTCATGTCTACTGGGTAATGGAGGTAGCATGTCTACTCGGTAATGCAGGTATCATGTCTACTGGACTATTAGTGATTCATACCTCCTCCCCCCGCTGCTCTGGGGCCATGATTTGAATCAAGAGTCGATTATTTTGTTTTGTTTTTACCGTCTCATTTGTATTGTCTAACTTCCAGTCACGTTTACTTCAATGCCTTCATGTATTACCGCATTAGTAATTCGGTGCATGCATCGTGAGTATACAGTGAGGGAAAAAAGTATTTGATCCCCTGCTGATTTTGTACGTTTGCCCACTGACAAAGAAATGATCAGTCTATAATTTTATTGGTAGGTTCTTTTTAACAGTGAGAGACAGAATAACAACAACAAAATCCAGAAAAACGCATGTCAAAAATGTTATAAATTGATTTGCATTTTAGTGAGGGAAATAGGTATTTGACCCCCTTTCAATCAGAAAGATTTATGGCTCCCAGGTGTCTTTTATACAGGTAACGAGCTGAGATTAGAAGCACGCTCTTAAAGGGAGTGCTCCTTATCTCAGTTTGTTACCTGTATAAAAGACACCTGTCCACAGAAGCAATCAATCAGATTCCAAACTATCCACCATAGCCAAGACCAAAGAGCTCTCCAAGGATGTCAGGGACAAGATTGTAGACCTACACAAAGCTGGAATGGGCTACAAGACCATTGCCAAGCAGCTTGGTGAGAAGGTGACAACAGTTGGTACGATTATTCGCAAATGGATGCAACACAAAAGGACTGTCAATCTCCCTCGGCCTGGGGCTCCATGCAAGATCTCACCTCGTGGAGTTGCAATGATCATGAGAATGGTGAGGAATCAGCCCAGAACTACACGGGAGGATCTTGTCAATGATCTCAAGGCAGCTGGGATCATAGTCACCAAGAAAACAATCGGTAACACACTACGCCGTGAAGGACTGAAATCCTGCAGCGCCCGCAAGGTCCCCCTGCTCAAGAAAGCACATATACATGCCCGTCTGAAGTTTGCCAATGAACATCTGAATGATTCAGAGGACAACTGGGTGAAAGTGTTGTGGTCAGATGAGACCACAATGGAGCTCTTTGGCATCAACTCAACTCGCCGTGTTTGGAGGAGGAGGAATGCTGCCTATGACCCTAAGAACACCATCCCCACCGTCAAACATGGAGGTGGAAACATGCATTGCGGGTGTTTTTCTGCTAAGGGGACAGGACAACTTCACCACATCAAAGGGACGATGGACGGGGCCATGTACCGTCAAATCTTGGGTGAGAACCTCCTTCCCTCAGCCAGGGCATTGAAAATGGGTCGTGGATGGGTGTTCCAGCATGACAATGACCCAAAACACACGGCCAAGGCAACAAAGGAGTGGCTCAAGAAGAAGCACATTAAAGTCCTGAAGTGGCCTAGCCAGTCTCCAGACCTTAATCCCATAGAAAATCTGTGGAGGGAGCTGAAGGTTCGAGTTGCCAAACGTCAGCCTCGAAACCTTAATGACTTGGAGAAGATCTGCAAAGAGGAGTGGGACAAAATCCCTCCTGAGATGTGTGCAAACCTGGTGGCCAACTACAAGAAACGTCTGACCTCTGTGATTTCCAACAAGGGTTTTGCCACCAAGTACTAAGTCATGTTTTGCAGAGGGGTCAAATACTTATTTCCATCATTAAAATGCAAATCAATTCATAACATTTTTGACATGCGTTTTTCTGTATTTTTGTTGTTGTTAATCTGTCTCTCACTGTTCAAATTAACCTACCATTAAAATTATAGACTGATCATTTATTTGTCAGTGGGCAAACGTACAAAATCAGCAGGGGATCAAATACTTTTTTTCCCTCACTGTACTATTCTATTTGAATCCGTGATTCGACACATCATTACATTTACAATAACTTCCCTTTGCCGTGTGACAAGCCTGCAAGGAGTAGGGATGAAGACTGATTTCATTCTGGAGGTGGACGGGGGAAGCCTACAGGACGCCTGTCATAGCACCTTTCTGTGTAGTGTCATCATCGTCAGCCATAGCCAATCCACTGCTGCATGAAGGGCTCAAACCGTCATTATTTATCATGGTCCTGCGTTGTAATAATTCCACCCAGTACCTGCACAAGAGCTGATGTCATCACTATTTCCTCAGTAGACATACGTTCAGATGTGTTCCTTTCCTTGGCTGCCACTGTCATTTTTCGTGATCATTGCCAATCTAGCGACCTGCCATACCCAAGCCCACTTATTTTTCTAACTAGTTAGAATGATGTCATTAATTTGTGTCTGATCTCTTGTGTTCGTCTTTATACCATTTGTCCATGATAAAAAAAAACAACATTACAGTTGTATATATAACGTAAATGCGATCATGCACACTCCGGGCTGCACTGGAAGCATGGAAACAAAATTCTGACCGCACACAACCTCGCATAGGGAAGTGATTTTGTCCATCAGCAAGCCCTAGAGCATGCCATCATCTAGCTCTCAACTGTGCTTTTGAAGGAAACCTTGCGGGGCCAGCAATAAAACACAGAATTTGACATCTTGAGCCAGAATTTCATCTGAATGATTGGCCAACCTAGCATGATTTTAGGAAGAAAAATGTATATATATATTTTTGGATATATGGATACTCTTTTTTCTTCTCAAAAATCAGACGAAAATAGACATGGCAATTAAATGAATATTCACTAGATTTCCGATTTAAAAGTGAATATATCTAAAAGGTATACATTGACAGAATGGCTATTTTATTTTACAACTGCAGAAAAAAACCGCACGACTCGGCATCGGTTACTTGCGCACAATTTAAATAATAATAAGAAGACTGTAAATGGAATGGTTGTATCCTGCACAAGCTTGATTATGGCCTCGCACAATTAAGCTGCGACCAGAAAAGTCGAAGTGTACAAAGCTGTATATTCAAACGACTCTTTACCCCCTGTGCGGCCGAAAGGAGATGAGATGCGCTGCTGCTGCTGCTGCTCCTGCCTTTGGCGTTTAAATCTTCGGCTGGGGGCAGCACAATTTTTCAAATTCCACTCCTTCCCTTCCCCACACTCCGCGTAAGAATCTTTTTAATCAAATTTCCCTCCACCTGTCCTACATTCATGCCGGGTGTCTTGAATTTATATTGGCTCAACGACAAGGCGGTGCATGCTGGAGGTGAAGGTGGTGGGTGAATGCTAAAAAAAAACTTTTTTATTTTACCAGGTAAGGCCCACTGAGCTGTATAGCACCTTTTTTAGACGCGACCTGGCCACAAATGATAGCTCAACGAAGTGGCTTATCGTCACGTTTCTAAATTTGGAAGGGAAAAACCGGAAGACCCAGAGAAAAACCCACATGACCACGGGTAGAACATGCAGACTCCAAATATACTGGCGTCAGTATACCAGGCGAGGTAGTTAACATCTCGCAGGGCGACGACATCACCTCCTACCCCCCCCCCCCCCCCATGTTATGGCGCCACCACACCAGCCCTTCGGGCCTTCCCCATCGTACCACCATTCGGGTGCCACCGCCACTGCCATGCCCGCTCCAGTGCACCCGGATGAAGCCGCGGGAAGTGCACTCAGCGCAGCAAACTCATTAAAGGATTCTGTGCCTCGGAAATGACTCTTAATTACTTGTATAGCTAGCCATAAGCAACCAATCGCTGGCGACACACAGTCAATAAATCCTCGTGGCAATTATGGAAGGCTTTTGATGTAAGCACTTTAATTTTGCCCTATTCGCGTCTTAAGTTTATCCGGTTTTCTCACCCAAATTAGTTCCTTTTCCTGTAAATTCAAACATTGGGCAGGGGTGGTAGAATGAAACCGTGCGATGAGTTTGGATTCTAAACCACCGACGACCCTGCACCAGTTTATGCAGCAAAGCAAAATTGTTGGTGACCATGGCCCTCAAAGCGCTAATTTGTACACACGTTGATCTGAGCGTGTATATTTAGCGTAACGGTGTTATGTGTCCCCACTCCCTTCGACGTATCCCGTCCCCTGTGCCACTTCAAGACAAGCGGCCGCTCTCCCCAGCGAGGAGGATGAGCTGTGCGCCGAATGCACCACGTGTCCAACCGGGGGAACGGCAACCAACAGCGAAGTCAAATGTGAAATCAATCGTGCTGTTTTTAATTTCCCTGGTGCATCAAAAGTAATGTATAAGCAGTGATGAGATGTGAAGTCACTTTGCTTTCATTCGTCCTGCCATACTTGAAAATCCCTGCTGCCGGTTGAAATCAGTGGAACTGCATTATCATCTCATCAGAGGATTACGGGTAGGATTAAAGGATTGATGTTTTTGTGTTGCGCCCATCCCTGTCCTTTGTCCACGTGTCTCCTTGTGGATTTTCCGACGTCCCTGACCACCGTCCAACGGCTTATTTTTTGTCGTAATGCTAGATAATGAACAGAATGGGTGAGAGTAGCTAATACTAAAGCTCTGGACACATTAATCCTCATCAATTTGAGCTAATTGCACATTGTTCGAAAGGATATGGGTTTAAAAGATAAAGGACCCTCAGATGTTTAATGCATATGCGCTACTTAGTGATGCCATGGTGTAATGTAACCTTTCACTGGCCTAGCTTTCGTGACTAACACAGTTAGGTCTGATTCAATGACTACGGGGATAGAACCAGTTTTAGATTTTCAGTGCCATTGCGTTTTTTGTATTTTTTTGCAGATGTGCATTTCAGTTAAATGTCGATTTGGAAATAGGAAAAAAGGTTATTTTTTTCATATCGCTGGGGCTCCGTTTAGTGTCGGTCTTTGCTTGTAGTCGGCTGTATCTGGCTATGTCCCGCTGTGTCACTGGAATGTCTGCTGGCTTCATATTGGTTTTGACATCATTGAGCATTGATCTGCATGCTCTTCACTCATCGTTCCAGATTCACCACAGGCTGCCACTGACGCTTTGAATATTTAATTTCCTTTTTCTGTATAAGGCTTTGTCGGTATATTGCTTGGAACATTGCATTATGCATATTTTGTTGTTGTTGATGTATCAGCATGGGCATCATCAGCCATGATCAATCTGATGAAGGCCTCCCCAAACTGTCACCATCTATGACAGTCCTGGAATTTAACAATCCAGCTAGCACCTGTACACGAGATGATTTCATCGCTCCATCTCCGCGGTAGACACACACTCGGTCACCTTCCCTCGTTTGGCTGCTACTCTGTTGTCAGTCTTCACCGCCAGTCATCTTCCCTTCTCGCGACGAATCTGTGAAAGCCATTTTACTTCTATAATTATTCTGAACATCTCTCTGTTTCTCATTGTAATTGCAAGCATACATCACTCTCTCGCTCTCTATTTCTCTCTGCTTCTTTGCCAGACTTTTGAGCTTGGTTGTTCTCTATTCTTCATGAATGTCAATATTTCTGATCAGTATATGTCATGGCAGGTGATGAGCACTGATGAAAAAATGCATTTAGGCACATTGGTATGTCCTTTTCATTACCTTGTTCAGCTCTAACGACTATGCCATTCACAAATTTGAGATTAAATGAAGGAAGTACTAACATTAAAAGGGGAGTCGGGAGAGATTGAATGCTTTCGATGTTATTTAGATGGGCGGATGTGTTTAAATCATATTGGATAAGTAAAGGCATAAACGCACATGGGGCAATAATTCGCCATCTCAGATTTGTGGATGTTCATCTCAATGTATGTATTTGCATTTTTGGGGTGCAGCAGTGGGAGTGTGATTCCCGCAGTACGCTCTACACGGCCACCTGAGTTTGATTCCCAGCTGCAGCTTCATCGTCAGTGGCGAGTGATGTCTGAGCTGAGCCTGGGCCCTCCCTTCACCAACCCACACTGACATTATGAAGAATGGTCAAATAACTCTCATGACTGACACGGCCTTCCTTAAGCAGTGGATGGACATTTTGTACCCCAATTCAAGTCAAAATCAAAGTGTCTTCGCTGCTGAAATGAATCATACGGCAGTGCTTCTCTCCATTGGCGACCGTGAGCCAGTGGTGGAAATTCTCTATTCCTATGACAGGGGCTATTCTCCCCATAGGATGACCACTGCTTACTCCACAAAATCGGTTCTTATTTAATCAAATACAGGGGGGTGACAGGTTGTTAATTATGTTATAATATAAAGCATAAACATTCGAAAAGTATTTTCAGCCTTTTTTTTTAAAACACAACGTCTCATTTACAGTGACTCCTGATGACATTTCAAGCCCACAACACATGCTAGCACGGGGTGAACATGAATCATGAGATACGACGTGGTCTGGTAAACGACTAAGTACCAGGTGTAATTACAAACATATTCTCGTAGCAGCTCTGTTGAGTTATTAATGGGGCATAGTTATGCCCAGCAACAGACGTGTGTTGTGCTGCATTTTGCACATTTTAAAAATGAATGTTCCACGAAGTGTTGCTGAGAGGGAACGAACTGATTAATTGTCAGTTTTCCTGTGCGCATGTTGCAGCAATTCAAAAACATGGGTTGTTGTAATAAGATGCATGGCTGGTGCCTATTTCACGCTTTTAAATTAACGTTCCGTCATTCTTTCAAAGTGACCTCGAGACCTCTCCTTGCGGACTTCAGCAGAGTTGTTAGTGTAAGCTCCGAATTCAATTATTCTTAATCGGACATGGATCTTCACCAGATTAATCATCTCTTTTCCAGTTCCTCATCGCGGATTCTAAAGCCGTGCACCTAAGTTCAACCTGCCAAGCCGTTAGTGGGCCTTGCTGAACAGGTTCCAGACAGGGCAAGGTCTCTGCGCAGCCAATCTCCGCCATTGATTCCTTCATGACAACCCAGACTGCGGCTGTGACTATTTAAACCAGGGGTGGGGAACGTCTGGCCTGCGGGCCGTACAAGGCCCGCGAAATCATTTGGTCCTGGCCCTGCCAAGGCAACCGCAGGCGGGACTCGAAACTCAATAAATCTAGGAGCAAACCTGGAAAAGCAGTTGCGAGTAGCAACATGATCAATACCAGCTAACATCACACACCAGCTAACATCATCAATACCAGCTAACATCACACACCAGCTAACATCACCAATACCAGCTAACATCATCAATACCAGCTCACATCACACATCAGCTAACATCATCAATACCAGCTAACATGATCAATACCAGCTAACATCACACACCAGCTAACATCATCAATACCAGCTAACATCACACACCAGCTAACATCATCAATACCAGCTAACATCATCAATACCAGCTAACATCACACACCAGCTAACATCACCAATACCAGCTAACATCATCAATACCGGCTAACATCATCAATACCAGCTAACATCACACACCAGCTAACATCATCAATACCAGCTAACATCACACACCAGCTAACATCACACACCAGCTAACATCATCAATACCAGCTAACATCATCAATACCAGCTAACATCACACACCAGCTAACATCACACACCAGCTAACATCATCAATACCAGCTAACATCACACACCAGCTAACATCACCAATACCAGCTAACATCATCAATACCAGCTAACATCATCAATACCAGCTAACATCACACACCAGCTAACATCATCAATACCATCTAACATCACACACCAGCTAACATCACACACCAGCTAACATCATCAATACCAGCTAACATCACACACCAGCTAACATCACACACCAGCTAACATCATCAATACCAGCTAACATCACACACCAGCTAACATCACCAATACCAGCTAACATCATCAATACCAGCTAACATCATCAATACCAGCTAACATCACACACCAGCTAACATCATCAATACCAGCTAACATCACACACCAGCTAACATCACACACCAGCTAACATCATCAATACCAGCTAACATCATCAATACCAGCTAACATCACACACCAGCTAACATCACACACCAGCTAACATCATCAATACCAGCTAACATCAGACACCAGCTAACATCATCAATACCAGCTAGCATCATCAATACCAGCTAACATCATCAATACCAGCTAACATCAATACCAGCTAACATCACACACCAGCTAACGTCATCAATACCAGCTAACATCATCAATACCAGCTAACATCACACACCAGCTAACATCACCAATACCAGCTAACATCACACACCAGCTAACATCGTCAATACCAGCTAACATCACACACCAGCTAACATCATCAATACCAGCTAACATCATCAATACCAGCTAACATCATCAATACCAGCTAACATCACACACCAGTTAACATCACACACCAGCTAACATCATCAATACCAGCTAACATCACCAATACCAGCTAACATCACACACAGCTAACATCATCAATACCAGCTAACATCACACACCAGCTAACATCATCAATACCAGCTAACATCATCAATACCAGCTAACATCACACACCAGCTAACATCATCAATACCAGCTAACATCATCAATACCAGCTAACATCATCAATACCAGCTAACATCATCAATACCGGCTAACATCATCAATACCAGCTAACATCACCACACGCCTAACCAAAGAGAAAAAGTTCCAGCCATCACATTAGGGGTGACTTAATTAAACGTTTGACCAAATGAAACAGGCTAATTTTTAAGTTGATAATTTTGTATGGCCCGCGAATGATGTTATAAATATCCAAATGGCCCTTGGCAGAAAAAAAAGGTTCCCCACCCCTGATTTAAACCAATGTCCCCGTGTTGTTGATGACTGCCCCCTGACTAGCGGCGGTCCACGAGTACTACAACATGGTCACCGAGGATGCCATCCGATGGGTCGGTGATGAAGCACTCGCTGAATGAACCATCTCTTCTATTAATAATTTCACGTCTCCAGGCTAGTGGTCAGTAAATCCGCGGGAAATATTAGTCGCACACGTGAAGGAGTCTACTCTCTCGCGTGTCTTAGAAATAATCACACGTTCGTGGATGCACAACAACCACTTCGTATTTCACGTGAAAAAAGTGGAACCATTAAAAATTGATGCTCTAAGCTGCATTGATCTTTCACGGTTTGCTGTAGGTGTTTTCGGTGTTGATGAGTCACTAAGATGGAGCCGTTTATTTTCATCATTATCCCCTCCTATCTCACGCTTTAGGATACGCTTTGAAACTGTGTGAAAACTTTTCGAAAAGGTGGTACTGTATTCCCTCGTTTAACGTTTTTAATCCATTACACGAAAACCACAGTTCGTCGAAATAACTGTAAATCGAATTCACTTATAAGTTGGAAAATAAGTAAATAATCCCTGAGTCTGCAAGGGAGTTGTTTCCACTGCCAAAACAGAAAACGTACAATGTAAACAAAGCCCAGTCGAGGTCTGAACGTTCATAAATGGACGTCGCTGATTGGTTGAGGGCATGGCTCAGCCCCACTTCCGAGCACTGGGATTGGTCGAAATTGGCGCCCGCGTGAAAGCATAAGCATTACCGTTAACCAAAAAAATGTACGTTAATCGAAACCATGGGGTCCTATGGGAAGCGAAACGTTAACCGAAAAAACCGTTAGCCGGTGCCACTGTTAACCAGGGGGCTACTGCACTGCGATTGGATTTGGTGCTGATGCAAATCTCACGATGGCAGCGCCGTTTGATATCTGCCTGCGATTCATGGCGAGAGATTCTACAGCCACACTCCACTGGCGGACATTAGCCGGGTGGCGACAAGCAGGATATTTAGCATGGCAGCACCAAAGAATGTAAAATGAAATGAATAAATCACTGGTGCCTGGGACACGCTCGGCTCTAAAGGAGGCAAGCGTCTGCATTTGGTGTAGCTTGCCGACGATCGCCATTCTATTTCATAGAGATCTTTAAAAACACTGCTATTAACTTTCCTTGAGAGCTATGACACCACCCTTATGTTTAGGTTTCAGGGAAAATTCTGTATAACCAACACATTAGAATACATTGCAGTGCAGTGATGGTGAGGTAATGTCACGCCATAGGCCTCATCATGAATGGCTGCTTTCATGGATGGTTATGTGGAAAGTCAGTGCCTGATGCGTTAATATAATCTCAGTGAGTTGAATGTAGAGGTCTATGTGTATAACTATCATTCACGGTGCGTGTTGTCGTGCATGTACATGCACTGTAGGTGCCTCTTTCTGGGCTGTAATGTGTCTGCGTGTCTATATGTATGTGTCCATGTATATACATTTCGTTGAGTACTTACCTGGTAAAACAAAATAAACTTAAAACAATATCTGATACCTGTGCCACACATGAGCACCTGTTGCCGACTCAACGTGTTTGTCTATGTGTATTTTACGCTTTGGCTGTGTGTGTGTTTGTACATGCAAGTGTATTATATATCGGTGCACAATAATGAACCCGTGTGCCCATGTGTCTGTGTGTGTCTATCTGGGGAGCGGTAGTGCAGGGGTTTGCGCACTGTGATAGGAACCCAGCTACCTGACTTAAATTTCCGTTCACGACCAATATCAGTGGCAAATATCTGAACCAGTCCTGGGCTTCTCCTCGGTTGACTTAACCTTAAATGAGTAGCTGGTGTGGTGTGCAAACATCATCATTGGGGATACAAAGGCAGCCGGATGTAGTTTTGGCCACCCACTACATCGTGTACCATTCCGGCCTTCACGGGTGCTCGTGAACAGCACTTTCCCCAACTGTCTCTTATAGGCTCGATGGGGATCTTTGTCTTTGCCTATGTTATGCATGTGCATACGAAATTAAGCTCCCTGGACTCCAGATTTCTATCCATACCAATCTCAAAGAGGTGAATGCTGGGGGATCATTGCATGCTGCTGCTACGCGTCAAGACTGTGGAACGCTTTTTTTTTAATCCAGCCTGAAAATGTATTTTTATTCCTTTGCTTTTCCTGTAGCCTGATTGTATTGTACATATACTGTGAGTGCACTCATTATTATTTGCTTGAGATCTGAATTCTGCATATTGATATAGCGAGTGTAGTTGTCATTAGTTTTATGATTATTGCTTTTTACTGTATTTAGATTGGATTTTATCTATACTTGTAAGTAGTTTTAATTTCATTTGTTTATACATGTTTTTCGTATATACAGTGCTTGGAGATAGTTCAACATGAAAGACACTTCATGAAATAAAGATGATTTGAGAACGCAATGTTTTTGTGTGCACGGAATACTAGTGGAGTGGTTACCGCAATCTGCTACGAACCCGGCGACTCGAGTTCGATTTCCGCATCACAGTCAATACCAGTGACAATTCTCGATTCCGAGCCTCCCCTAGATCGACTCGACCTCAAACGAGTACCTGGTGTGATGCGTACACTTCACCACCAAGGAGACAAAGGCAGCCGGGCATAGTGCTGGCCACCCACCCCCTCGTGTGCCGTAAACCGGCTTTCAAAGGTGCTCGCTCACGGCACTTGCCCCTACATACTTTCAAAGGCTATACACGGGGGGGGGGGTGGAATCTTTGTATTTTGACGTTGCCCTCTGGCTGACTGTCCCTGCATGTGCGGTGCAGGTGCGGGCGGCTGGGCTCCCTCACCCGCTGACCCCTCCCCGTGGCTCCAGCTCGACCTGGGCGGCCGGTCGCGGGTCACGGCCGTGGCCACGCAGGGCCGCTACGGCTCGTCCGAGTGGGTGGCGCGTTACCAGCTGCTGCACAGCGACACGGGCAGCAACTGGAAGCGGTACCAGCGCGACGACAACCTCTGGGTGTGTAGCGCATGATATAAGCGCGCGTGTGTTTGTGTGTTGGGTGTTGTTGGGTGTTGTGGTGGAGCGGTCGTGTAGCGGGTTAGCGCTACGCTGCGCCACGAACCTGGCCACCCGGGTTCGATTGCCCGCTCGCGGCCAACGCCGGTGACGATTATCTGAACCGGTCCTGGGCCTCCCCTAGGTCTACTCAGCCTCAAATGAGTACCTGGTACGACGTGTAAACATCGCCACTGGGGAGACAAAGGCGGCCGGGCGTGGTGTTGGCCACCCACCCCCTCGTGTGCCGTGCCGGCCTTTATAGGTGCTCGCTAACAGCACTTGCCCCAAAGGTCTGTTACAGGCTATACGGGGGATCTTTGTCTTTTTGTGTGCGGGTGCCCGCGCGAATATCGGGGGTGAGGGCGCAGTGGGTAGAGCAGCATCTTGGGTTCGATTCCGGGCCGCGGCTCACGTCAGTGGCGGGCGGGTAGCTGAGTTGGTACCGGGCCTCTCCTAGATCCACTCAGTTTGAAATTAGTCTCTGGTATGTAAACATTATCACTGCGTGTACACATGCGGCCAGGTGCGGTACTCTGCCACACCATCTTTCCGTAGGTGCCCCTTAGCAGCATGCTATGGGGCCGTCCATAAATGACGTCACGCGATTTTGGTTGATTTTTGACCCCCCTCCCCCCCTCGTCACACGGCGTCACAAAAAGTCAGACCCCCCCTCAGATATGACGTCACAAAGCTCTGCCCCCCCCCCCCCCAAAACCATATTTCCATTTTGAAAATAAAACATGCTTCAAATCACTTTAAACTATTGTCATTGTAGTGCGTATTTAATGTGGCACTGCACTCTGATGTTGTAGGAGTGTTGTTATAACAATTATTTCATTATTTAAAGTTGGCGCATTTTGATGTGACGTCACATTTGTGAAACCCCTCCCCCCCTCGTCACACATCGTCACAAATGTCTGACCCCCCCCCCCCCCCAGGTGCGTTACGTCATTTATGGACGGCCCCTATGTAGGTCAAACTAAAGCTCTTGTTGAATAACAATTGAAAGGTAGCATAGTAGTTAGCGAATAGTGCTCCTGTTCCAATTATCCAGGTTCACCTCCTGCCCATGTAGACCATTGAAGTTTGATGTTTGAACGTAGCCTGCTCTCCCCTAGGTGGACTCATCCGAGAATGATGACTTGTGGTATGAATGTCAGCACAGGAGAGACGGGTTAACCATTGCTTGAGGCACCCCAAATTACGGTGATCATATAAAATGTACACTTCTAGAAACGCGATTTCATGTGTAAGCAATGACCCACCTTCTGGATCTTTCAGTAAAGTCACGTAGAATGAGAATAAAATAATAAAATAAGACAATAAAAATTCTCACGACGTTTCGGCCACAACACCTGTTTCGCCATAAATATTGCTGCATTTACCTTGCCTTAATAGGCACTCGCAATCATTATTGCTAAAAAGTGTGTGTTTGTCCTCATGTCATTATACAGCACACGCGTATGTGTTGCATTGTTTATGGACATGTACTCCTATACTCGTTCGTGTTACGTGTGTTTGTGCATTTACTTAAAAGCCATATATCAAAACCTCCTTATTATGAACATCACGTGGTAAGTATTTTTCTGCTTAACTACTTGGAACTCATTTCCTATGGTGATGCCTATTTAATCCAAAATTTAATACGTGCTAAATTCAGCCATTTGAGCAAGTATTAAAACCACACATTTCCCCTCTAAATAGCGGAGTAAATGTGACTGGAACATCTATTAAACCCCCTACAAAAGCATCTTATATTGCCACCATTAGCTACAGCTGGTGAGATGTTAAATACCTTGCCTGGTATGCAGGAGGTTGTGGGTTCGATCCCGACCCTGACGCCTGTTGTATATTTGGAGTTTGCGTGTTCTCCCCACGGTCGCTTGTATTTTTCTCCTGGTCCTCCGGTTTTCCACTCTACATTTTGAAACATGCGTTTAGAGTATTTGGCTGCAATACATTTCCACATGATAAGCCACTTCGTTGAGCTATCATTTGTGGTCAGGACGCTTCTGAAGAATAGCTATATAGCTCAGTAGGCCTTACCAAAGTAAAATAAAAAAAATAGTTTAGCTTAGTTTTTTTTTTACTTTATATATATCTAACACCTTTTCCCATGAAATATCTAACATTCGCAACAATCAACTGTACACTTTGGTGACTGTTGCACAAACCCGCTATATAATTCCTTGTGGGGACAAGGTGAACATTTTCCCGCGAGCTTATTCCTACGCTCAGAGCGGCACTTATTACAATCCTCCTTTACGGCTCGCCACACCTGCGCCCGGTGGTTTTATTTTTTGTTCATATTATTTTTTTGGGAATCGTCGCGAGGCCCGCCCAGGGAGTTGCATGCGCCGCGCTCGGCGCTCGGCGGCGTCTCACCGGCGGCGTGGAACGCGGAGGAATCTGGCGTCGTCGTGGCGTCAGACACCCAAGTCGAGCCGCGCGGAATACGGCATGCAATTTCTGTAGAGTCTTAATGAAGTGTAAGTTGTAAAAATGTTGATTGATAACGGGCTGTAATACGTCGACCGTGGAAGTCTGTGACGATGTTTCTTTGTGGTCTATTTTATGTTGACGCCTTAATGGCCACATTAAATGTACTCATTCACTTTGACATCACTACCACATGAGCAGGCACTCAGAAATGTGAGATTACTGCAGAAATTGAGGGATTTTCTTTCCGTCTGGCAGAAGCAATGTGTCTCTCGGTCTACAAAACCTTGTCAGAAAGCATTGGCAACGTTGAGCCCAGCGTTGATGGAATCGCAGTCGTCATAGCCCAGGCTATTGATTGTAATTTGGTAAATTCCATGTGAGCAACAATCTAAGATTTAAAGATTTTTTTCAAAGTTGGGATTGAACGTTGAGTAGCTTCTGCAGTCTTTACCACATGGTAAAACATCGTGTGCGTTTATTTCCTGTAAAGGTGATCAAATAGATTATTGTCGTGGTCATTTTGCAGCAGAAGGGAATGTTGGGATTTTATCTGAGTGGCTATCATTTGAAGCTCTGATTTTGAAAAAGGACACTTCACCACGCTTGTATTTGAATATAAATGATTTTTTTGTTTGACAGGAAGCTGTAATAGGATACAACAGAGATATGTGATGTTTAAACGGCAGCCTAACCACACCGACTCTGTCAAGTCCACCTCGCACCAGTGGCATCTTGCTGACGAAGGTGACTTGCAGCAGAGGAAAATAGATGGAGAGGAGAGAGTGGAAGATAGAGAGGGAGAGAGAAATCGTGGGAGGGAAGTAAGATTGAGGGACAGAGACAGAGATCATGTGAAGGGTTAGAAGGGAATGGGGAGACAGATGCAGACAGAGGCGTGAATATTTATTTCAATTCCCCCCCCTCCGTCCACACGTTTTTGTTGTTGAGCAATGGTGCTCTGGGACACGCAAGAGTGCAAGAGAGCAATGTTGGTTAGAACCCCCCTCGCTCTGGCTAAATGCAGGGAGAAAAAATAATAACATGACAAAACAGAATGAGGGAGTGTGGATGTGCAACATAATATCAAACATTGCGGCGTGAGCCGAGCCTATTGAATAGTGGTTTCAACATTGCAACGAGCCCATGAGATGCGCAGGACTAGTCATAAATCATTCCGTACAATTCTGGTTCGAGGCTACGGTCGTGAGCTGTTCTGTTAAATGTCTCCAACACCAGCACACAAACCATATGCGTTGGTGTCTGAAGAAGTAAGATTTTATTTTAAAAGTGAGATTATCTGCATTAAAAACAAACACTTTATAGGCAACTTGTGTGCGCACGTGTGTTCTCCGTGGGTTCTAAACGCACACGCGTGTGCATTCTTGCACACTCGGGTGTGTTATTAGCGCGTTTCAAATAATAAAAGCCAGCAGCGTGGGCAGTTGGAGTGCAGCTGTGACCAGGGGCGCGCGGACCGAAGATTTGCAGCAAGAGCAGGTGGCAGGTGGCACGGTCAACTCCTGAGCCAGGGCCGTAAGTGGTGTCCGGAGAAATCCATGCGCTTGTACCGCCGGTGTCGCGGCAGGGGAAGGGACGGTGCAAGGCTTTTGTGTAAGTGACATGGGGATAGAACCCAGATGAATGTTATGGCCAAGGGAAGGAACACGTCCGAGAGGAGTTATGAAATTGGCTCATCATGCTGATTCTAGGTGGCTTGAAGAGGCCTTCTTCCAGCAGCGGATTGATCATGGTTGATGATGATGATCAAGTCAGTGGCACTTGGAGCGCTTTCAAGGGTGCACAGGACACCCAAGGAGTTTTATATAGCCAGATCAGCGGCTTCCCCCCCCCCGCCACTTCCCCAGCAAATGGAAGCATTTCCACTTGAGCCTCTACCATCAGCTCCACTTAGGGGTCTAGTGCTTGGGGCCCCCAACCCACCTTTAAATAGGCCGTGGGTACAAGATATAACTCATAAAAACATTTTTGTAGATGTTTACGGAGAATAGAGGAGATGTAGTGATTGAGTATGTATTATCCGGTGCCATGTCTTCGTCTAAAGTGAATGTCTATTCATAATAAATAAGACATGGCGGCTGCTTCGTGGAGAAACCGCCCCTGCTATAGGAAGGTTTAATTTTTCCTTGCTGGCTCAGGGCTGCCAATGGAGATGAACGCCGAACTGCGTAGGTTTTCACGGCTCTGTTACAGAGCTCTCCGATGTGTTTGTCGGGATCGTGCTGCTCGCTGTTCAGTGTGACGTCCGATGTGGAGCGAAACGTCGGGCATCGTGCGGCAGTGCATCCTGAAAGTTAATTGGAGAGATGAATGAATGCGTCATACCTCTCGCTTGGTTTAGTAAGTGTATTGTAGAATGACCGTCCATTGCTTCACTGTTCAAACCAGCGTCACCATTTTTATTATATATCCTCCCTCTTGCAAATAAGTGGATGTTTTAGTTTGTTTATTCCTGGTAAAGTGGACTCTTGATTACCCGTGAGTGAATCGTGGAGTTGGCCTATTAAGCATGCTGCGATTTTTTTTACTTTGGACGCTGGTTTCAATTTTATCTGCTTCTCGCTCATTGGGGACACTGCTGTGGTGTCACGGTCAACACACTGAACTTGCAATTCAGAAGTCACTGGCTTGATCTCCCGGCGAGACATTTGAAACAATGGTGAAAATGTATTACATTCCACCCCCCACCGCTCTCTACTTTAAACTGCCACACGTGACCTGTATGTACGTGGAACTTCTTTCGCGCCGTACGTGGCCAACCGTGTTCATCGGAGGTGCGTAGCCACATGTGACGTGCCCAGCTCTCTCAAGAACAGTTTCAGTTTTCAGTTTCATTTATTTGGTATAGCCTTGTGAGCCATTCGGCTCTTGAATCGGGTGCAACCGCAATAAACAAAAAACATGAACAAGAAAACATCTTAAAGTGACTATGTGACTGTGTAAACAGATAATCCAGGAAAAAACAGCAAAATATTCCTGAAAATGCACCGTATTCCAACGCTGTATGCAAAAATCCCAGTGGGATGCAAGTCAAGCAACAACAACAACAAGAAACCACAAGACAACTAAGATTAAGGCCATCAGTCTAACTCCGTACTACAACAAACAAACATGGCCAAACCAAACAACGTTTTCGACATCACCAAAATAAAGCCATAAAAGCAATGTAACAGTGATCATAGGAACTGTGACCGAATTTTCACAATAAACTACATAAATAGCATGTAACACCAAACCCTAGAGCCATAGTTAGCTGCATGAGTCACTCCACAACAACAGGAGCATCAGTCGGAGTATCAAATTGTTCAATGCACCTTTAAAACAGATGGTGAGCGTAGAAGAGTAGGCCAAAATGTCTCCCAGAGGAGGCTCTCTGGAGCTCCCACTAGTTGGAGGCCCTTCCCGCAGCAGTAGAGCGGGCAATTGCAGGGCCGCGCTTTTCACCGCGGGGTCAGTGACTCAGTGCCCATGTGGCCGAAAACACATCAGCGGCTCAAATGAAATCGTAATTTAAATTAAAAGCAGACGACATCTTCTACAGTATGTCTTCGCCCCCTTTTTAGGAGGGTAAATAAATTACATTTTGTAGGCAATTTTACATGTTTTTTGTATTATACGTGTTTTAGTTTTATCTGGGCCACTGTTCTCAGGCCACCCTCCAACCCAACGCCCCACCAGCCCCCAATACTTTAGTTGAGAAATTACTATAAATGTAAATTAGAACGCCCAGTGATCATGTTAATGTCTATTGGTGTTGACTATGGTATGAGATAATATTTCCTTAAATGAAAGAGAACTTGGAAGAGAGAGAGAAAGTTGGTTTTCATTAATTGAGTGACGTTTTGACGTTTTGACGAAAGGGCTGCTGGACGGTGTTTTGGGAATGTAACATAATGAGAGGTCCTGCCACGCTCTGAGCGTGGGGGTCGTGAAACCCTGATGACCTTTGGAAGGGAAAGCTGTGAGAAAGGGACAGAAAATGCTCTTCCACCCAACTCTTTAATTAAAACAGAGATACACCCGTTATGATGTTCGAATCTTTGTACAGGCTTATTCACTTTTTCAATTAAAGATTTTTGGGGGAAAAGTATTTCGGAATTAATGTATAGGTTTAAGTTATGTTTTCCTTTGTTTCTTCTGGAGTCTATTTATATTTTCATAAAAGCCATTGTCTTATGCAATAAAGTGAGATAAACTGCACACATATTGCTTTCCGCAGGGTGTTTTCAACGCTGCTAAAATATATATAGCACAAAACACATGAAACGCATCCTTCTCGAGACTAATAACGTTCCCAAACATAATTTGCACCAGTCTGGAATTAAACTGCCACACAGGAAGATTGGCTGATGGGTCGGTCGAAGTCATTTACCCATCCCAGCTCTCTCTGGGCGACATCGTGTGCAATTTTGCCCGCGCGTTTTCTCAACAACCAGTGCTGTTTGCGGTGCTGCAGGCTGAGCGTGCCCTTGATTTTAAAGCCAACCCCCCCCCACCACCCCCGTTCAAATCCATCAACCGACTTCCCTTCGACGAAGTACTGCGTTTCTGTAACAGAGCCCCATACGTTGTGATCGCACTCATTACGCTATTACAGCAATAATTAAACCAGCATGTTTAATTGCAGAATTTTATCATCCTCTTGCAAATGCATCCTAAGTCATGGTTACCAACAAAGGCAATCGCGACCGCTACAGGGCAGCCTTTGTTAAACAAACACGGCGACGGACGTGCCTATCGCTCACAGAATGCTCACGGCATTTTTTGACATCTGCACCATTGAGCATATTGTCATCATTGTCATCAGTGATGATCATTCCACTGCTGGGCAAACGCCTCCCCAAGCCGTCTCCATCTTCCACGATCCTACGATGTAACAATCCACGTCGCACCTGCACACGTGCTCGTGCCATCACTCCATGACATCCCTTAGATGTCACTCCTTCATTGTATTGCCCAGCGGCCGTCATCCATCCATTGTTGCAACATGCTCTGCCCAAGCCCCCCTTTATTCTCTTTTATAGCCGTGTGTTCTCTTAAGCCACTTGTTCTTCTCTCTGTCTCTCAATGTAATAATCCCAAACCTGCATCGCTGTGTGCATGTTTGCACAATTTTCAGCCTTTGTTCCATTATGCATTCAGCACAACTACTGTTTTATCAGGCTGCTTTCAATAAAATGCTTCATGGGCTCATTTCTGCACATGTGTAAACATCCCAGGGGGAGAAGCACTCTGTGATGAGTGTCTATCTCGTCGGTGGCCTACAACTTTGATGTGTTTTATTCTTGCTGCTTAATACTGAAATGAATGGCCTCAGGGCTGGCTTCGTCACCCTCGCCAAAGCAGTCTGGTCAGCTCTGGATCGTGCAGAATTTGAGATAAATTCCCCATCCCCCCAAAAGATTGTGGCAGTGGAGGTCAGCAGAGAAGGAATGCTTCCAACCAGGATGAAAGAGTGTAATTACTGCGGGCACTTTCCAATGAGGAAAATGCAACATCCCACTCTGTTGTGGTCCGCCTGCAGTCTGTGTCCCTCTGCAAAAGGGGGGGGGGGGTGGTATGTGCACAAGGATGGGCCTTGCAGGCAATCGTATGGCCGTGTTTTTGAGCACTCGGGAAGTTTCTGATGGAATTAAACTCACTGGCACATGAAGGACGACGTAACGCTTCCTGCGTGCTCTTCAATAGCACTCTATTTGCTTCGGAGATCCTCATGCGATCCCTACCTGTTCTTTCGTGTGGTTGGCTGCCCTGCCTTGCCCTGCACTTGTCCTTGTGATTCCTCTTAGCTCAGAGGTGATGGAATGCAGTGCGTTGCCATGAGCAGGCCCTTCGGAGCAAAAGCTGCAGGATGAACGGTCTCAGTGCGTACTAGTTTTTCAGCAAGAAAGAACATCGTTTTACATTCATTAGCAGAATTCCCTGCCCTATATCACCCGCTATTGATTACTTAAGCAGAGTGCCAGGTCACTTAGAGCAATGATAATTTAACAAAGGCAGTTCTTGTTCTGTAAAGCACTATATAAGAGAGGCAAACAGTACGGTTTATTAATATTCGTGTTATAACCACGATATATTTTTCTTTCAATAGATTTAAAACACCATTGAGTAAAACTAATTATAATTCGTTAAACAATTTTCAGGATAAAAAGACTCATATTTTTGATGATCTTCCGGTAAGGTATCACTTTGGGTGAGTTTGTTAATAAACTTGAGTTAAGCATGATCATCATTGGCCAGTTTGACTCTTGCAAGGCTTCTAAATAACTCCATTATATTATAATTAATGGGATTGTGGGTGGAAAAAACCGACGATACCTCCTCGTATGACCTCAACACACCATGGCAGGATGCTGATAGCTAATGAGATGTTTTATGCATGTGGTTTTGAGTGCTGATGTTGGATTACATCTGGCTGCGCTGGAAAGGACATGACCCTTGAGAATTCAATTTTATCACCGCCATGATAGGGGTGATTAAAGCGCTGAGCTTATTTTCAACTTCTAAAAATGGATCGCTGCGAATCTACTGCATCCCTTCAAACTACATATTTAGTATATTTCTTTCCCCTGACACTTTCAACACTCGCATCTTGGAAAACACTACTCTAATCAGCTTATGCACAGAACGGTACCTGTTGAAAGCGATATCAAAGAACATCATCAACAAACCACAATATTTCAAAAACACATTTGCAGATGCAAGCGAGAGAACTGTTTTGGCGTCTTTGATGGGTTTTTATGTTTCAATTTGGGGCATGAATCGGTAATGCGGATGAGGCTGCGTGCGGCTCTGTGCCGCGTGAACTGTTGGTTCACCGCCGCCGCCGCTCTGAACTCCGAATGGAGGTGTGCGGCATGCACGTCTCGGAGGCATCGTCTTGTTGCGGCAGCGACGGCGGTGGCGGCGGCGGTGGTGGCGGTGGCGGCAAGTGGCCCGTGACAAGGATTTGCAATCGACGTTATGTGAGAGCACGCGAATGCCCTGTGGAGAGAGCGCAGGGGTCACCGGGAGGGTGAAATGACGTGTTCTCTGGGGCACTTTCTTACCGCGTGTCTTTTGATCATGTTGGCTTCGTTGGTGATAAGTGTCGCCTACGCAGTAATTGGTAAGAACTTTTATTTCACATGTCCCTGTTGTCATAGAGAGAACATCAGGGCCTTGTGCCACGGTTGTGCAGCCATCAGTGTGATGGCGTGTCTGATCACATGCCGATCAATCTTGCTGTAACAGACAGCGAAAACAACGGTGCTCATCATTTTACATTACCGCTCGTGCGAATGGACTGGAAAGCCCGTGTGCCCGCGCATGATCGGCCACTTGTCAACTCCACAAAACCCCCGTGAGGGCCAAATGCCCCATGGAGGGGCAATGGTGATGGCAAGTCAGGGTCTGACCTGCGTCATCAGGGAGTCAAGAAAGGCGCAGCCCATTTGTCTCTGTTGGGTTGCTGAGTTCGATGATAGAAATGCTGCCCTTGGCGTGTGTGGTGGAGCGTTTTGCATATTTCCACAACCTTCCCCTCCTACACACCTCCCTAGCTTTTTTGTAGCTTTCGAATCTCAATCAGAGATTTTCTCGACCACCGCTTAAATTCGAATGGAGTATAGGCTTTGATTTTCCAAATGAAAACAAATGCAGAGAGAAGAGATAATCTGTTCATTGGGGCAAAGCGCAGCACTCTTGATTTCTCACCAAAATTGGCGACGTTGCGATGCTAATCGGGAATCTTGTCAGAGAGAAAGCGCCGTGTGTCTCTCAATAAATGTGATGGGGGCAGGGGGCATTGTAAATTGCCTCTTTGGTTCTTTGTTGTTTCTGTCTGGCTCGTGCACGTGTAACCCTAATGGATTTGTCTCTTTAAATCGGCCGTTCACAATCGGGATCTGCACGGAGAAAGGATGACAGATTTATATGAATTTTGTATTTTAATGCACTTGGGTTTCTGCATTTTTGGCGTGATTGGCACAATTAACAGCTGGGGTTTAAAAAAAAAAGCAAATTATAACCCAGTCACAGCAGACATGATTTTATAGCATAGCTGCGATCTTGCCAATTGAAATGTATGTTGTCTCATTTATAAAGCGTGTACGGTCTTCAAGTAAAGAAACTTGGCAATTGTTTTCTTGGGCGCATTATTAAAGTGCGTAATAAGGTATTATTTGGGACGATGTTGGGGTATGTTTTTGGCAATGCCATAATAATGTCAGCGAAATAATGGATGTCCTCATCATGTTAGAGGCTTTCTGGGAGTTTGACGATAAGGGTGTCCAATTAGAGTGACACCCTAGCTCCGAAACTAAAGTAAAACTTTGAAACTACCATAGTAAAACATGAAAATCAACAGAAGCAATGTTGAAACTAATTCAGAGTTAAGTTAGTGTCACCATACTTAAATGGATATTAAGGAGTACCCAGCTCTGTTAACATCCTAAAGCTAGATATGGAAATTCCACATTGCTATGGCAGAGCTTGGGAAATTGTTGGTGGCAACTCACCGCGTGGCTGCCTTCCAGCTTGTCTGGTTCATCGCTGCTCTGAGTCGTTTCTCACTCGTTGAGAGTGCGCATGACAAGTCAAAATTATTACTTGGTAACTTTCCAGAAAGTGGTGCTCATTTTATAAACCTCAGAGTGAGAGGAAGCATCGGATTCGTCTACCAGGATATGAACTCGAAACCTTTCCATAAGTTGAGCACTTTGCCTTCATGCCATACAAACAATCGCAATGCAAGGAAATGTTCCAAAAATTACATTGATAATATAATTTAACATGTAGGCTTTTGCGACCAATAGCATCCATAATAGAGTTTTTTTGGGTTAGATCGCGTAAATATATAATTGTGTCGTTAAGACCCGCCACCACCCGACACAGCCAACTAGTAAAGGTTGTCACGTAAACAGAACGTGGCCAATTCGTCACTAGTACAGCACACCAGTGGAGTGTAGTGTATAGTGTAGTGTATAGTAGTGTAGTGTATAGTGTAGTGTATGGTGTAGTGTATAGTGTAGTATACTAGTACAGCACAACGGTGTGTTGGAGAGCCAAGCCACAACATTTACAATCTGAGTACGACGTTTCGCCGGTAATTACAACTAGCTTCATCAGGCGACAGCCAGATTTGTGGAGAATCCCACCTGTTTCGTTCCTTATATAGAGGCGTAGATGTGTTGACCAAACTTCTGCGCTCTTGTGCAAAGTGGGGGGGGGGGGGATTACTGAGGCAACGTACATTATGCATGTGACTAATTAGAGAATATCGAAATTTAAAGAAGTATAAATAATTTTAACCGATCAGATAGCTCCAGATTTAATGCTGTATGGAAGCGAATCATCAAATAATACATTGTTTAAATGCATGCCTATAAGGGCCACCATACTTCAGTAGGGATTACTGTTGGTACGGCTATTTTAATTCACACCATGGACAGAAAGGACAAGATCAATGAACTCTTACAATGCGCATGCATAATGTACGTTGACTCAAGAGCGCAGAAGTTTGGTCACCACATCTACGCCTCTATATAAGGAACGAAACAGATGGGATTCTCCACAAACCTGGCTGTCGCCTGATGAAGCTAGTTGTAATTACCGGCGAAACGTCGTACTCAGATTGTAAATGTTGTGGCTTGGCTCTCCAACACACCGGTGTGCTGTAGTAGTGACGAATTGGCACGTTCTGTTTACGTGACAAACCTTACTACAGTGAGGGAAAAAAGTATTTGATCCCCTGCTGATTTTGTACATTTGCCAACTGACAAAGAAATGATCAGTCTATAATTTTAATGGTAGGTTTATTTGAACAGTGAGAGACAGAATAACAACAAAATCCAGAAAAACGCATGTCAAATGTTATAAATTGATTTGCATTTTAATGAGGGAAATAAGTAGTTGACGCCTCTGCAAAACATGACTTAGTACTTGGTGGCAAAACCCTTGTTGGCAATCACAGAGGTCAGACGTTTCTTGCATTTAGCCACCAGGTTTCCCACTCCTCTTTGCAGATCTCCTCCAAGTCATTAAGGTTTCGAGGCTGACGTTTGGCAACACGAACCTTCAGCTCCCTCCACAGATTTTCTATGGGAATAAGGTCTGGAGACTGGCTAGGCCACTCCAGGACCTTAATGTGCTTCTTCTTGAGCCACTCCTTTGTTGCCTTGGCCATGTGTTTTGGGTAATTGTCATGCTGGAATACCCATCCATTTCAATGCCCTGGTTGAGGGAAGGAGGTTCTCACCCAAGATTTGACGGTACATGGCCCCGTCCATCGTCCCTTTGATGCGGTGAAGTTGTCCTGTCCCCTTAGCAGAAAAACACCCCCAAAGCATAATGTTTCCACCTCAATGTTTGACGGTGGGGATGGTGTTCTTGGGGTCATAGGCAGCATTCCTCCTCCTCCAAACACGGCGAGTTGAGTTGATGCCAAAGAGCTCCATTTTAGTCTCATCTGACCACAACACTTTCACCCAGTTTTCCTCTGAATCATTCAGATGTTCATTGACAAACTTCAGACAGGCATGTATATGTGCTTTCTTGAGCAGGGGGACCTTGCGGGTGCTGCAGGATTTCAGTCCTTCACGGCGTAGTGTGTTACCAATTGTTTTCTTGGTGACTATGATCCCAGCTGCCTTGAGATCATTGACAAGATCCTCCCGTGTACTTATGGGCTGATTCCTCACCGTTCTCATGATCATTGCAACTCCACGAGGTGAGATCTTGCATGGAACCCCAGGCCGAGGGAGATTGACAGTTATTTTGTGTTTCTTCCATTTGCGAATAATCGCACCAACTGTTGTCACCTTCTCACCAAGCTGCTTGGCAATGGTCTTGTAGCCAATTCCAGCCTGGTATAGGTCTACAATCTTGTCCCTGACATCCTTGGAGAGCTCTTTGGTCTTGGCCATGGTGGAGAGTTTGGAATCTGATTGGTTGCTTCTGTGGACAGGTGTCTTTTATACAGGTAACAAGCTGAGATTAGGAGCACTCCCTTTAAGAGTGTGCTCCTAATCTCAGCTCGTTACCTGTATAAAAGACACCTGTGAGCCAGAAATCTTTCTGATTGAGAGGGGGTCAATACTTATTTCCCTCATTAAAATGCAAATCAATTTATAACATTTCTGACATGCGTTTTTCTGGATTTTTGTTGTTGTTAATCTGTCTCTCACTGTTCAAATAAACCTACTATTAAAAATATAGACTGATCATTTCTTTGTCAGTGGACAAACGTACAAAATCAGCAGGGGATCAAATACTTTTTTCCCTCACTGTAGTTGGCTGTGTCGGGTGGTGGCGGGTTTTAACGACACATATATTTACGCGATCTAACCCAAAAACACCCCCTATTATACATTGATAATTAATTAATTAATTGGTGCACCTAAGGCGTGTTGCATTCTATACTGAGCTGAAATAACTCTGTAACAAAGCCTTTGTGGATGTCCTTCCTTGAGTGTCAAGAACATGGCTTCTCTCATTGACGACAGTGCTGTGTCAAGGGTTACCTTACACACGTGGGTCTATTTTCAGCATGCGCACACGAACGCACGCACGCACTTGTGCACACACGCGCACGTACGCGCACGGACAGCGGCTGCTTTGTTGTTCTGCCAAGACTAGGGCATGGAGTCACTGTTGTCGAGCACAAGTATTAATTAACCAGTGCCTCACGCAAGCTCACCGTGATGAGAGCGATAGTCAACACAGTTGTCCAGAGCTAAGGTGCTTTTGGGTGCCTGATGGGGCAGAAAAGGGTGGTCTGGAGAGTGAGTTTGGTGAGATGGTAAAAAAGGCATCTCCTCTGAATTTAACAAAAGCAAATAAACTATTTTTTATACTTTTTTCGTGGAGAAAGAGATATGGGAAGGAGGCATTTGACGGTCATGATTATTTAGTGTTATATACAGTGAGGGAAAAAAGTATTTGATCCCCTGCTGATTATTTACGTTTGCCCACTGACAAAGAAATGATCAGTCTTTAATTTTAATAGTAGGTTTATTGAACAGTGAGAGACAGAATAACAACAACAAAATCCAGAAAAACGCATGTCAAAAATGTTATAAATTGATTTGCATTTTAATTAGGGAAATACATATTTGACCCCCTCTCAATCAGAAAGATTTCTGGCTCCCAGGTGTCTTTTATACAGGTAACGAGCTGAGATTAGGAGCACACTCTTAATCTCACCTGTCCACAGAAGCAATCAATCAATCAGATTCCAAACTCTCCACCATGGCCAAGACCAAAGAGCTCTCCAAGGATGTCAGGGACAAGATTGTAGACCTACACAAGGCTGGAATGGGCTACAATACCATTGCCAAGCAGCTTGGTGAGAAGGTGACAACAGTTGGTGCGATTATTCGCAAATGGAAGAAACACAAAAGAAAAGTCAATCTCCCTCGGCCTGGGGCTCCATGCAAGATCTCACCTCGTGGAGTTGCAATGATCATGAGAACGGTGAGGAATCAGCCCAGAACTACACGGCAGGATCTTGTCAATGGTCTCAAGGCAACTGGGATCATAGTCACCAAGAAAACAATTGGTAACACACTACATCGTGAATGACTGAAATCCTCCAGCACCCGCAAGGTCCCCCTGCTCAAGAAAGCACATATACGTGCCCGTCTGAAGTTTGCCAATGAACAGCTGAATGATTCAGAGGACAACTGGGTGAAAGTGTTGTGGTCAGATGAGACCAAAATGGAGCTCTTTGGCATCAACTCAACTCGCCGTGTTTGGAGGAGGAATGCAGCCTATGACCCCAAGAACACCATCCCCACCGTCAAACATGGAGGTGGAAACAATATACTTTAGGGGTGTTTTTCTGCTAAGGGGACAGGACAACTTCACCGCATCAAAGGGACGGTGGACGGGGCCATGTACCGTCAAATCTTGGGTGAGAACCTCCTTCCCTCAGCCAGGGCATTGAAAATGGGTCGTGGATGGGTATTCCAGCATAACAATGACCCAAAACACACGGCCAAGGCAACAAAGGGGTGGCTCAAGAAGAAGCACATTAAGGTCCTGGAGTGGCCTAGCCAGTCTCCAGACCTTAATCCCATAGAAAATCTGTGGAGGGAGCTGAAGGTTCGAGGTGCCAAACGTCAGCCTCGACACCTTAATGACTTGGAGAAGCTCTGCAAAGAGGAGTGGGACAAAATCCCTCCTGAGATGTGTGCAAACCTGGTGGCCAACTACAATAAACGTCTGACCTCTGTGATTGCCAACAAGGGTTTTGCTACCAAGTACTAAATCATGTTTTGCAGAGGGGTCAAATACTTATTTCCCTCATTAAAATGCAAATCAATTCATAACATTTTTGACATGCGTTTTTCTGGATTTTGTTGTTGTTATTCTGTCTCTCACTGATCAAATAACCTACCATTAAAATTATAGAATGATCATTTCTTCGTCAGTGGGCAAACGTACAAAATCAGCAGGGGATCAAATACTTTTTTCCCTCACTGTATTATTTCTTCTAAATAGGACCCATATCTAACGGAGAGGGTCCTTGCCTGTAAACATCTGGCACTTCACGAGCATTCGTTTAACCGAGCCTCTCTGCACTGATGGGACACTATACTTCAAAACCAGACCACAGTGAGAATACGTTTTCCCCCTTTTATCTGGCAACAAAACATGTGTTAAGATGTTAAAACACCAAACTAAAACCTTTTTACAAGGAATCATGTCTGCATTAACCACAATACTTGTGGTCAAAATGCAAACAAAAAACATACTCTGATAATATATGCATTGTCCTTGAAACTGATTGGTCCACACCAGAGACAGCTTTCTTTTGAGCCTCGTGTCAAGTGGTGTTAGACCAGAAGACGCCAAAAGGCGTACAGCACAAAGACAATGCCACTGTCAGAGTAATGAGAGCTCAGAGATAAGCAGCTACATTATGGGACCTCCTTTGCCAGTACAGTCTGCTTGAATTCAACAAATTCTGCTGAAAAGATGCACTACCAGCAAGTCGTGCGGACGTCGGGCTGTATAAAAAATATACTGTTATTTTTTTTCCTGGAGAGACAGACATTGGACCGGCAGCATATTCTATGATTATTTATCGCGTTACTTATATTCTCCACAATGACACGAACGCCGCTTTCATCCTCTCAATTTAGTTCCTTATCGGGTGCAAGCTCGTGTCAGTCTTAACTCACCTCCGCGCATGGTGAGCCGAGTGAGGAGGATGGGTTGCATGCCCCCGGTAATGGTCGACAAATTATGTGCCCCCATTGGACATGGTGGTCAATTAAGTGGCGATGTCAAATTTACTCGCGCATTAGGTAGCTCCATTTGAAACAGCATCTAACCGCACTCATCATTCCGGGTTCACACCTGCGCGCGCAGGCACGCATGCAACGTAGAGTCACGCATGCAACGCGCAGGCACGCATGCAACGTAGAGTCACGCATGCAACGCAGAGTCACGCATGAAACGCAGTCACACATGCAACGTAGAGTCATGCATGCAACGCGCAGTCACGCATGCAACGCAGAGTCACGCATGAAACGCAGTCACGCATGCAACGTAGAGTCATGCATGCAACGCGCAGTCACGCATGCAACGTAGAGTCACGCATGCAACGTAGAGTCACGCATGCAACGCAGAGTCACGCATGAAACGCAGTCACACATGCAACGTAGAGTCATGCATGCAACGCGCAGTCACGCATGCAACGTAGAGTCACGCATGCAACGTAGAGTCACGCATGCAACGTAGAGTCATGCATGCAACGCGCAGTCACGCATGCAACGCACAGGCACGCATGCAACGTAGAGTCACGCATGCAACGCGCAGTCACACATGCAACGTAGAGTCACGCATGCAACGCACAGGCACGCATGCAACGCAGAGTCACGCATGCAACACGCAGTCACGCATGCAACGTAGAGTCACGCATGCAACGCGCAGTCACGCGCAAGACATTTACGCTTGGCCTCGGATGCCTATTCACGGACGGACGCCACAGTGCCAGGACACCGCCGCTCACGCACAACCTCTCTCATCTCTTGGCATTTGAAACTCAACTTCCCCTTCGCCACTCGTTACGAGATTTTATTTTTTTCGCAATCAGTAACTACTCTTTGACGTTGAGTTCATTTTTCATGGGCAACCGTATGGTTAGTCGTGCCGCACTCTGTACCTTATGTATGCAAGCACGCGCCCCGGTATTGCACCAATGAGTTCAAACACAATAGCAGTACGTGCATACAATCTTGAGGCTCAACAATTGTTTGTTCATTTGTAGAGATTCTCACTCGAGACGGCCCATATTGAGTTGGCTGTCACGCTCCGTGTGTAATAGGCCACCCGTTCTTTATGGCTTCACTTACTCCATCTATACAGTAAATCTTGTCCCTGGTTTGCCTTTCCGCCCTTGTACGCTACGCTGCCATCTGTAAATCCACATGGTACCCTGGCACGCACTCTCTCGCATGCTCTCGATCTCCAAATTGATGGAATCGGTGCGTGGTGATTTGTAGAATTCCCGCATTGTGCCATCGCAAATGCCAGTGGGTAGGCGAGAGTGTGTAACAGCGTAGATTTCGCTCGTTTCTACCAGGATGCGGGGGAAGCGCATCTTGCCTCGCTATTTATAGCCCCGCGTCTGCCTTCCCGCTCTTCCATTCCTCCACCGCCGAATCAAGCGGTGTCTGTCTTCAGGGCCCCTCCTTGCGTTAATGGAGTTGCCTTAGGGGGGGGGGGGGAATGCGATTTCTGATGGCTTCTCATGCACCTCGCAGAAATTGTCCTTATTTATGGTCGCACTGCAACCCTCCATCCATCTCCATTTTGTAATCTCTATATTGTTGTTCGCTCTTCTTGTAGCTTGCGATTAACGCCCGTGGTTATAACTGTGTGCATCGCCTGTGCAGGGCTGGTAACAGATTTCTTTGCAAATGGTGTGTTTCTAACGGGCACATTTAACGCGTGCCCATTAAAGGCTTAGGACTGGGATACACTGAATTTGTGTTATGAATAATAATTATATTCAGATTGTATCTACATTTTTTTAGTAGTCTCGGTGAGTCGTCACATTAAAACGTGTTTCTTTTTGGGTGATTCGTTACCTTTTACTTTCTCTCTCTGATCTTAATAACTATCACTTTCCAAAACAATATCTTTCTCCTGTATGTTTGTGTATACCATCGACATTCCTCGTTTAGAACAACACAACGTTCACTGATGACTGGGCTAAAGTATGATTTCGAAACACTGAATAAAAAAACATGTAATATTTTAATAAAAAGTGTTTTCGATTAGCTCGTGAATGATTAACCTTGTGAGAGGATGACATCCAATTTAATGGCAGATACAAGCCAAGTTCACGTGAAACATATCTTCTTTTCCCCGTGTTAATTGGGATTAAAATGCATGACCTTTCATTTTAAAATTAAACACCCAAGTGGGACGTTCCGAGACAGAGTGAAAATGTAAACAATTAACATTCAATGTATTTCCTTGTTTTTATTACTGCAGAGGATTTTTGCTGCACTGCGATTTAGAAACATGCATTTAGATTATTTTGATTATTTTTCTGCTATACACATCCACACGATAAGCCACTTTGTTGAACTATCATTTGTGGCCAGGTCGCTTCTGAAAAATAAGTTAATATCTCAGTGTGCTTCACCTGGTAAGATAAATAATAGTTTAGTTTTATTGGTAGCTTTTTTTAATGTGATTTATTTACATTTCCTATACTTTGCACCCGTGTCGTGGTTTTGTATTGTTTGTTGTTGCAACGTTCTGACCTACCCCTACTGGACCTCTGTAAAAACGAGCTTTATAGCTAATCGGATTCCTCCAGTTTAAACACATTCTGATTAAAGAATGCATCGCAAATCCATCCGGACGAAGGAGCTCGTGTTTAACTCACGAATATGTGGGATGCTTGGTTGCGTAAAGCCCAGGGGGTAGCTGATTAGCAAACCTCTAGCCTCCCAGGGGTGTCCGCACAGATGTTTGACAAACGACTCGATTTCATAAACATGTCAATTCCCGACGCCCTAGCCCGGGAAATGCTGCCCATTTTCCACCACGGGTTAACGAGTCACAGTACGCAGCTGCTGGCGTTATATGTAGATGCTAAGGACCTTCGCCTCTGTTTATCCCTTTCACTGACAGCATATGGCTACACTATGGGATCATTTGTAGGAGGTAGATAAGCTTGTACATGGCGTCCTAAACAAGCTATTAATCACCGAAATTAATACACATGCACCGGATAAGTGAGTTATGTACCCCCCACCCCGAGCCTCCTTTAAAATAAAAAAGTAGCTTATTACGATGCCTCAGGATCACACATGCAAGGAGGTAGAATATATCGTGTGGTCGCATCCGTTTTGTCATTCTGGCTTCATCTGATTGCTCTCTCCTGCCTCTGGGCATTTCCCTAAGTGCAATAAATCCGGAGGAATATTTAACCCTTTCAGCGTCAATTTCTGTAGCACTGAGATCAATTTATTTAATGCTGTGGCTGTGATAATCCATTGACACAACCAGTTATTTTGTGGTGAATGCACTTCAGATGCATGAAGTGCAATAATTTAAAGTACCCCCCCCCCCTCCCTGTAATGTTCTGACATACATCTGAAGATCACGGATACCTGCATACAGCTTTAACATACAGTTCTCAGTAGCTTCCTACAAAACTCTTATTGCCAATTATACGGCGACTCGCTCTTTTAAATTTACCTTTCAAGGGAGGTCTCTTTCTAGTGAGTGGTGAAGTCTATGGGAGCGCTGCTGGATTGACGTAGTGGTGAGAATACGGGCTCAGGATTGGCAGATTGAGAGGGTAGAGTGTGCGATTGAAGAGAAGGCATGGGCCTTGCCACTGAGAATTGTCTTTTAGAAGAGTCGATTTCTGCCTACTTCATTGTGCCCATGTGACTTTTTGGCAAGACGGAGACTGTTTGGGATCACTACTCTGTTTATGTAAATGTTTCAAAATACGAGAAGCTGTCATGTGGCTGTCCGGTGAGGGTTGACGGGGAGCCACAAGGCAACGTGACCTCCATGTCCATGCCCACGATGCGCTGCAGGCGCCGGTTTAAAGCGATGGGGAGCAGTCTGATGGCGTGAGACTCCCCACAACTCTTACGCGAGAGTGTGTGTGATGGCCCGATCGGTAACCCACCATGATTGGATCCGATTCCCCACGGTATTGCACAACTTGGGTCACAGATCTACAGATGTATGCTGTCCTGTAAAAAGTTAAAGAATTAATATAGTACATTTACAAATACGTAAATGGACGGAAAATTCTGTAATTATACAGTCCAATCCAGAAATAGCTATATCAACTAAAATAATAGTGATAAATTATTGAAAAAAAAACAGCAATTTATTTCAAAGCCTATGCATGTCTCCCGCCAATCTCAATTCGTATGTTAAAAAGCTTAACACTCTTCTCTGTAAGATATCAACTTCACCATAAGCATTCGGTAGTTGATAAGAGAGTATGAGTGTCATTAGATTTCAGTGAGGTATCTCTACATGCATCACCCCGTATGTGTTTTTTTAATGTTCAGAGGCTACAATTTCAGTTTGAGCAAGAGTAATTGATTTCGCCATCATCTCTACAATGGGAAATGTCATACGGGAGGTCACGAAAATAAAAATAGATTCCCATGGGATATTTCTACATCCAGTGTGAAACTGTAATTTCAACAACGCGTATATGATAATCAACAACAACAGTCGTAATAATAATAATAATGATGAACTCCACTAAAGTCATGTACTCACAAGTGATTATCTCTAACAAGGCAAACACAATGTTGATTTGAAGCTTTCGTGACTGCAGGAATCCACACTCTTTGGTTCTTTCGGTGAAGTCGAAAGAACCAAAGAGTAAGGAAAACACACTGCCAGCATTTTAAAACAATTTTTGCCCTGGCGCGCCAGTCCGTTTCGCGTCATACCCACTCTGTGCGTGGAGTGACGGCCATTCTATGCCACGCCTGTATCTTGCCGTACCTTTCTGTGGCGTGCTATGCACCGTGTTTTCGCGTCCTGCTGCACCGTGCTCTGTGTCTGCAGGCATTCGGTGGCAATGAGAACTCGGACGGCCGGGTCCGGCACGAGCTGCCGCGGCCGCTGGTCACCCGGTTCCTGCGATTCGCGCCGCTCGATCCGGGAACCCCGGCGCGCATCGGGCTACGCGTGGCCGTCTACGGCTGCCCATACAGTGAGTGCCTTTCACTGCAATTAATAAATGGGTGCTGTCAATACGTATGCACCCACATACTGAGAGTGGCTGTCCCCATTGTGTTCACTACGATAATCTATCATTGGTCCCGCAGTTCTCCGCCGTTATAATTAATAAGGTCGTTAAAGTTCGTCGTGACAGCTGTGGCACCGGTGGTGATGGTAGCAATAAGCCCTGTGTGCTATAAGCATTGCTATAATTACTTATTAATGCAATAGCGATCCTTTGCAATCCGACACGGCTAAAGTGTGTGGTCACAGACACTCTTGGATATTAATTTTGCAGTAACGACGTCAAACAGCCACAGAATACACAGACCATTTTATTCTACCAAATTGGAGCAAGGCTTGAATGTTGTTCTCGTTTCTGTACTGCATTCATTCATTATAATATCCCGCTCCTAGTTTGTGTATGTATACAGTTTTTACCCGTACATTAAAAAAAAACACTTATTGCCGCTGCTCCAACATCAACCAAGGTGTTTATTTTTTATAATTGCTGTTGATTAAAAGTGAATTCCAGCAGGACCTAACCATGACATAATTGCTCGAAGTGTTTTATGAGGTTGCAAATAAGCCCAGAGCAAGGAGACGTGTGAATTAATTCTCTTGCAGCACATCACCACAATGGCACTGTTTTGGGCAGCACACAAAGTACAAAAGGAGGTGTGCAAAGGTATCTCTCATCTTGGGACATCTGCCAAATGTTACAAATGAACATCCCCTGGGGTTTGGAATTTTCACGTGGGACCTTGCAGGCATTCCCTCTTTTTGTGCTATACAATTAAAAGATGGAAATTTCCAAAAATGCGTTAATCCTGTGCTGGAATCCTCGTGACCTGAGTTTGATTTCCAGCCACGGACAACAAAAGTAGTTGGATATATGAACTACTCGATGCCGGTTTTGTGAACATCACCACTTGAGGGACAAATGTGTCCGGGCATGGTGCCGGCCGCCGATACCCCCATGCAGTGATCTTAGCGACTGCACAGAGGCATGCTAATGGGATTTGCCCCAAAAGCTCATACAGTTTAACGGTGTATCTTTGTCTTTTTATGTTTGCGTGCATGTGCGTGTTTTGTCCCTGCGCTATATACCGTTGCTGCTCTCCAATGTTTGGAAAAAATCTATCGGCTGAGAAGTGATCATTCAATTCTAGGGTTTTTTTTAACCACTTGAATTGCTTAGATTTGTAACAGATTCCCATGCCGTGCAGGGACAGCACTCGAGAGACCCCAACGCGTAGGCACGTTGGAGTGCTGCAATCCGTGTGAGCGCGAATATGCTGTTCTTCTGCTACGCTGCCCTGCACGGCCTCTTAGAAGCTCACCATTGAGTGCCGCTCTTGTGTAAATGATTTGTGCGACATTGCATTGCCTTCCCTAGAAATGAAAGGCTTAGAGTTAAAACACTGTGTGTGTTTTTCTAATATTGCAGTTTGGATGATCTTAAAAAATTTTTTTACCTTTTTTGTCAGTATCAAAGTATGAAAAAATAATATGTTTTGCCCTTTCTGGTAAAAGGTTTCTCTTGCAAAATGTTTCCATTTGGTATTTGAACATCTTAACACCTGTTGTATTGCCAGAAAGGGTAAAACCTATTCTTATTTTTTCATACATGGATGATCTTAGTTTTAAGTGTCACTCAGTGCTGTAGAAATCACGGATATATATATACTTTTTGAGATGTGATGTGCAGGTTATTACACCGATTGAGACGTGCAATCGCTGAGTGCCTCAAGTAATGTTACATCTTGTGCACCGAATGGAAAGTGCTCCTGCAGGAATCCTCCACTAGAAATGGAAATCTGGCTGCGCTCAGGAGAACGGAAAATTGTGTTACTCGCTCCATTTATTTCCTGGCTGCCCACGTGGCCGATTCGTATGACAGCTCTGGTCCCAACACTGGCAGGTCATCCAGCGAAGTAGTGCGATGACGATGTAAGACGAGACTTGCTACGCCACAAAGCATCATTCACGGGCACACGGGGGGCTGTGACTTTTGTGCACACGCTGTCTTGCCTTTGGAGGTGCTAATTAACGCCGCAGGTATTATCATGGCTAGTGATGGATTTCACTGGACTATAATCCATTAGATTACTCTAATTGTTAGAATAGGTGATGATTATATGCATACGTTCGTATAGAATGCAAGTGCAGTTTACGTGTGTGTGTGTTATCTGCTCGTTTCTTCTCCATGTGCTTGTAATAGACGTTGCTGCTATGATGGTAAAGAAAAATCTGAAGGCCGTGTAGTTTATACAAAAAAATAATACATCTTGAGAGTGCAATATGTTTCACATTTAAATGGCTGTTGCGGTAAGATTAAGTTCGACTTAGCTTATTGCATTTGCAGCTCAAGTTCTACTTTATGTGTGGAGGAATGGATGCGGTTCAACCCAGTGGCACACATGCACGTGCGCACACACACACACACACGTTACACTACTGGTGGCATGGAAAGCTCGGTGTGGATTATGTTTTGAAGTAGGCGGCACATAAATCAAGTCGCAATGCTTTGATCCACCAGCGCATTGTTAAGAATGTTACTTTCCGCAGATGCCCATGTCTCATTCTCTGTCGAGACGTCCACACCTTGATAAGTGATGCTGTTGTCGCGAGAAGCTCGCCAAAGGCGTGACAGCCGCACAAGAGTGGTGTCCTCACCGTCACATTAATAACCGCGTGAGATACCCGGACGCCTTATCGTCCCTGCCCCGGCGCTGCACGTACATCGATGCGATCGAGTGTGCTGCCTGTGAGAGTGTGCGTCCTGTGAGAGTGTGCGTCCTGTGAGAGTGTGCGTCCTGTGAGAACACCTGAGCAGCGTTAGTTTGAGAATCACAACCAGAGTCAAGGAGTTGTCTGCTGCGCGGTTATTACAGCTTTCCTTCTAGAAAATCAATAGCTCACCTGGATCCTCGTGTATGTGTGTTGTTTGGGGCACCACGGTGGTGAGATGTTACCTTCCTCGCCTGGTATGCAGAAGGTCATTGGTTTGATCCCGGCCCTGATGCCTGCTGTATATTTGGAGTTTGCATGTCTCTCTCCACTTTGTTGAGCTATGATTTGTGGCCAGGTCACTTCTGACAAAGAGCTATACAGCTCAGTAGCCTTTACCTGGTAAAATAAAAATAGTTTAAGAGTTGGTACTTTGTGTGAAATGGTGTCGAGAAGGTAGATTTTTTTGGTTAATACTTTTTTTGGGGGTATTTGTATTCTTGACTTCGTTCATTGTATGCCGTGGCTGCGCATGTGGAAAGCTTGCGACTTCGTGCGTGATAAAAATGACACCCGATTAATTGAGGCTGATGCACTCCATTACGTCTGTTAATCTATTACAGAGCCCTTACGATTCTATTAGATTTGTCTAGGTGTCTATTTTTAGTGTGATTTAAGTCCAATAAAATTTATAATGTAATCATACTTTATTATCCGCAACATTTTCGCTGAGTATGTCGATTTTTTGTGTTACAGGGCGGGTCCTTCGTAGAATAGTTGACCAGCTCTGTGAATTTGTTGCACCTGGAAGAAAACCGAATGAAACCGAAAATGACTCGCGATTGAGAGCCTAAATCGCAGTCCGTACAGATATATGAGCAACCTACTTGCCACGCTGCCTCCTACGTTGCCCTCGGTTTGGTGTTCCGAACGGATTGTGTGGTCCGGAACGGGACGATCGACCTCTTTCAACCGCACCGATCTCCTGTTTGATCGAATGTCTCACGGAAGTCTCTATCGGTTTTAAACGCAACACAACCCTCGTGGGTAAAGGTTGAGCTCTCCGCACTTAGCGAAGGTGCTTTTTGTTTATTGCATGATGTATGTTTGTGCCGCGGCCCGGAATTGTTGTGCCTGCGTGCATTGCACTCAATCAGTGTAATGAATCTTGCAGTGCAGGGGGGCAGACGAGAGCAAGCTGTGTAAATAGCCCTGCCTGGTCTTTTTTATTTTAAAAAAGGGAACGATTTCAATGGACCTTTAAGAGCCAGACAGCTCTCTTAATATAACCAAGCTTTTTCTTATATAAATTTTTAGGGATAACCTAATATACTTCGTGAACAGTTTTTGTTCAAAGATTAATGCTGGTTTTGTCGTGAGAGTGAATGTGCATGTGCATGGGGTCTCAGGCACTGGGGTGAGTGATTTACAGAGATGAGGGCTGCTGACCCTGTAGGTCAAACAGAAAATTCCGTTTGCACCGAAAGCAGTTAACCCAGAAGCCTCATAAAGTATGAACCTATTTTCCTAGCTCTGAATCAGCCACTCAGGAGAGCCTCCGAGCTGCTGACAATAGTTTTATTTATTCCAGAAAAAAAACCCAGCTGCCCGTGTATTTCCTACCGCAATATCGTAGATTTGATTTGCGTGTGCGGGAGCTCAGAAAATATCAAGGATCATTAGTAGGTTAATGTTGTATGATGGGAAATAAATTTAGCTCACTGCATTTATGCAAAATTAAGCTTTTCATATTAACTAGGACTAATTTGAGAATGTAACATATATCATCTCTATACCTGAAAACGCATTCATTTAAAAAGGAGCAACAGCATATGTTGATGCATATTTGCGCGTGTGTGTGCATGCGAGTGCATGCGTTCTTGCTCATGTGTCGACGTGCGTGATTGCGTGCATGTGTGGATGCCTGCGTGTGTGCGTATGCATGCATTCTTTGTATGTGTGTGTGCATACGTACCCTCCGTGTGTGTGCGTGTGATATTATATTGAGGTGATGATGGCATTTAATGAAAGCACTCGCTCTTGCAAGAAACAGAGCAGATTTATGCGGCTCCTCTGGAATGGTGACAAACACTATAGAGTCACCCTTGCTAAAGAATGATGCTTCGGTTTTGGCTAGAAAAATGTGGACATCATTAGGAGACTGATGCCCTATATATAGGCTTGTGACTCATTTGATGGCTGGCATAAATAACTGTTCATAACTCGTGCCAATGCTTTGGAGGGTATTCAGAACACAGCGCCCTATGCGCACATGTGAGAGTGAAGGGTAACTGAGATCACCCCTGGTTATCGTGCTGTAAGGGGTGTCATTAATTTGTTTTATAATGAAAGGTCATCAGAGAAAGGTGCATGGCGTGTCATTTACCCCGCCTGCCCTTTGGCGTTTGCAGAGGTGGCAGATGGAATAATATGTATGGCTCGAGGTGACACGGGGCCATGCACTGCTCATCCTATAACTCATCGCCTGCGTGTGACCTTTCTGCCTGAGGCGAGGGTACTGCCACATTGATGGAAGCCAAAAGTTCATCTATAAAACGCTGCCATGCCGCACCTTTGGCCAGCGCCAATGTTTCTGGCGGGACAATTTAGCGCATCGGGAGACGTGGGCTGTACACGGAGAGTTATAGGTTACCCTCTTTGCCGTAACCGCAAAATTCCAAACCTGGTGGCCATAAATTCAAGGCATCAGCAGCCTCGGGTGAGATTTTTTTTGTAAAGTGCCCTCTACGCTGATGAATGGTAAGGCTCCAAAGTCAAAATTCCCATGCAAAGAGCACTTAGGAATAATTTTATTCAAACGCATTTCAGATGCAGTGTGATTTAGCAGCAATCGTCATTTATTTACCTTATCCGTACATGTGTAAAGTCAACAATTAAGCCACATGTGAATTATGGAATCGTTTATTCGCAACATGTTTTTTTTTTAAAATAAACGGCGTCACTTTGACAGCACTCGCTGACACAAACCTTTGACAGCACTCGCTGACACAAACCTTTGACAGCACTCGCTGACACAAACCTTTGACAGCACTCGCTGACACAAACCTTTGACAGCACTCGCTGACACTTGCCCACGGTGGCTGCTCTTCTTTTTACGCCAAGTGAAGATGCAACAAAGTGAGCAGATTAGAGGCTGCTTCTCAGAAACTCCCCGATGGGCAGTGGCATCTGCTCCTTCTGTTCTCCTGTCGATGAAAACCTGCTCGCTGTGCGTGAATTATAAGGCGTTGAGGCGCCAGGGAGTGATTGCTAAAGTGTGCAGAGGCTGCACGATACTAACTCTGTCGCATTCATCGCTAAGTTTTGGACATTCCTTTCTGTATAGTAACGTGCATATCTCCGCATGCAGCTTCTTGTTCCAAAAACAATGGCAAATCATGAAAAGAGAGTGGATTCGTTGAACCCGAATGAATGGGGGAACGCTGTAGAACAAAGATATCGATTTTTTTGATCCATTCGACTTGGGGGAATAAAAATTAGAAAATACAAATTACAATAAATCCCGTTCATTGTACCTCTTAGTCTCGCAATGTTAAGCCTCTAAGTGGATGGGCACTTTACTTTGTACAGTGGTCCCTCGTTTATCGCGGGGGATACGTTCTAAAAATAACCCGCAATAGACAAAATCCGGGAAGTAATCAGCTTTATTTTTTGCTGTCGTCCTTATGTTATTTTCCTCCTTCTTTATGTAACGAACCGAAGATTCATTTATTCCATAATGGCGCCCTACAGCCGCGTAACTTCTACCTTCCTTTAGCATGTCCAGAAGTCCAACTTTTTCTGCGATGGTTAGCATCTACCTCTGCCTTTTGGGTGCGACCGCAGGTGCCTTTTTCCTTGCAGTTCGTTTCATCGACATTATGGGGTTTTTCGGGTAGAAAACTTGCAAACATACAGCACTTCAGAGTCACACTGCTAGCGATTGAACATTTATGTAAATCTGGCTAGCCGAACGCATTCTGTACTCCCTTAGCTAATCAGGACGCAGAACACATGTGCGGTTCTCCCTTAGCCAATCAGGACGCAGAACACATGTGCGGTTCTCCCTTAGCCAATCAGGACGCCGAACACAATGCGCGTTCATACTGTACGCAGGAAAAAAAAGCATGCAAAATTACACTAAAAAAAAAATTCGCCAAACAGCGAGGCCGCGAAAGGTCAGCCGCGTTATAGTGAGGGACAACTGTATATAAACCACAGTGTGCTACAGAAGTTGGTCTGCATTAGGGCTGAGCTTTCCCGCTCTGGGAAAGGCTTCTTCTTCGTTTTCAGTAAATGCTTTAAAAAACTGCGTATGTCCAGTACCTCCTTTTTGGGCATGAAATTCGTGGCTTTAGTTAATGGCCAAAAGTACCCATAAAGAGGAATAAGGTTTCTGTGCTTCCGCTCTGCACTTCCTCCACGGAACATTGTAAATTTAGCAAATCGCACGTAACTGTTTTATGCATTCAAGTACATCAGTGTTCACATTAACCAATTCCCTAGCTGTGGCCTGGCAGGAAGACGTAATCGTTATTTTTTCAACCTATCAAATTTAATTCAGCTTCCGTCTCACCATCTCCATGAGAATGATTAAAATCCAGGGGTGTGTGCATTTCACTTCCCTTCTGTGCCCCTACCTCCAACGCAGACTGAACATGGATTCTTGCCTTCCTTCCCACGAGCCCCTCCCACATTTTTTTTTCATTCCTTCCCTTCGTGTTCCTCCCTTCTTTCCTCTGTTTACTTGCTACCCCACCGCTTCTTGTGGTGGTGCGGCGTGACGGATGGGTCCCTCGCGGCTGGAAGTTATCACTAATTTTGTCCATTCCTCACCGCATGGCACCCGTGCATGCTCTCGCCAGCGTCGTTATCGTCCCATCGCCATCGCGCACTTCGCACGCGCTGCTTTGCAGTCTGCGCAGGCTGCCGCCGTTTCCTCCCGACATCCGCTCTTCACTTCGTATTCTGTTTCAGCTAAGAGCTAAAACCGTCACACAGCGTGCACTCCTGCCTCGCCGTTTTAGGCTACCTCCAAGTTTTTTTCTTCCCTGACTCGTTGAAAGTGCTCTAAATTGACGTGAAATGTTGGGCATTCGTGCCGGAGCGCCAGAAATGAAAATTAAGGCAGATGGTACCGAACGCAAATACGGTAATGATGCTTGGAGAATTCACGTGAGTGGCAGAGATCATTTTTAGCGATGCCTCAGTCTCTCCCCCGAGCGGGGGAACACCACTCGTGAGGTCTCCTGTGTGCGGCATTCGCAGGGCAAGGCTGTTTACTATGGGTTACCGATGGCGGTTGCTATTGCTGGAGAGAAACAGGTTTTCAACGTATGTAGCCTCAAGCCGAAAGAAGTGCGTGTCTCCTTGCTCAAAAGGGGGCATCAAGCAGCTGTTCATTGCTCTGGGTGTAAGGATACACAGATCGAGCGATTAACATTGATCCTCAAGCTCACAATAATGCGTCAAATCATGCGCGTGACAAACGGTGGCTTGTTGTGATTCCCACGCGTGGCACGCAATGGATTCACCCGACCCCTGGAGCCACTGGAGACCTTTACATTAATCACAACTGAAGAAAAAAAAACCACTCATCTTGAATCAAATCGCAATCCTGAATCTATTGAATCACGAGGGCTGCGTTCCGATTCATCACAATTGGTGCCCCCCCCCGAGGCAGTTGTGTAGACAATCCACACTCCTCTGGCAAGGACGGGAAATCTCTTTCAACAGTTGTCACCAACAGTTGTCACCAACTGTTGAATTTCTCGACGAAACACCCCGCGCCCCCCCCCCCAGCTCGCTCATTTCAAGTTTGTCAGTTTTCAGGGGTGGGGGGTGGGGAAATTCTCAGGGCTTGTTTAAAGGAGGCAGGCGTCATCGGTGCGTCAAACGAGCGTGAAGTGTGCGCGGCCGTGTGAATGTGGGGCTCGCGCCTGTCCCGTGAGAAGCAAGGTGCCGTTAGCTCTGAGTAGCAATGATTTTTGCAACAACAAAAATTGTTGCCTGCTTTCCTTTAATCACGGTACAGGAACTGCTATTCTATATATAGCCCCCCCCCCCCCCCCCCCCCCCACTGCTACATTTCACTTAATAAGCTAACGGTGAAATTTCTTAACCCGTGACTTCCTGTGTCACTGGATTGCTTCGAGGAGGACGGGATGGGAGTTGTGTGGGAGATGTCGCGAAAGTTTGCACAACTGGCCACTCATTTCTCTCGCTGCTGTCAAGCAGCGCGCCGTCCCTGCGCGTTAATGCACACCCGAAAGCGGCGCCGGATAATTATCGGCGACACATTGTTCACTGTGAAGGGCTGTGCCGGTGATGAGTTGGTAAATCAGTGAACGATGGAAGGTAACTTGGTGCCCAGTGTCGTTGCTGGCAGCGGCTGTGTTCGGATTCTATGGCTGGGTGAAGATGTTAAGGGAAAGGTTGTGGTAAAAGTGGTAAGGGTGCAAAAACAGTTACTGCAGGTGAATCGAGTACCGGTAATGTCCTCCAGACAGACTGTATTTGAATTCAAGGGATTCAATTCGAGGTATGGGAATGGAGAAGACATCTTCTTTGGTTCTTTCGGTAAAGTCACGTAGAATGATAATAAAATAATAAATTGATAAAATAAAATAACACAATAATATTCTCACGACGTTTCGGCCACAACACAAGCGGCCTTCATCAGGTGAAGGGGGGCGAGACTGTCTGGTAGGACAGCGCTGGAGTGAAAAGTCTGTCCTACCAGACAGTCTCGCCCCCCTTCACCTGATGAAGGCCGCTTGTGTTGTGGCCGAAACGTCGTGATAATATTATTGTGTTATTTTATTTTATCAATTTATTATTTTATTATCATTCTACGTGACTTTACCGAAAGAACCAAAGAAGATGAATCATTGCAGTCACGAAAGCTTTAAATCGAAATGGAGAAGACAGTTTAAACAATGCCGTGTCGATCATGGATATGTCTTTCACCACGCGAGTCCTTGCGGGTTGGTGTAGGTGGGTTTGTGGGGAGGCTGTATTTTGTACTGTGCTTCACACGTGCTTCTCTATACAGTCCTCATTTAACGCAGTAGATGCGTTCCTGAAAAGTGTGGCGTTAAACAAAAAAAAATGTATTTAGCGGAAACAAAAATGTCCGCGTAAATGTAACGATGAAGTTTGGTGAGACACAATGTAAACATAGACATATATAGTCTTAACAGACCGCTGGGTTAAGTGCTGTTAGTAAGCACCTATGAAGGCCGGCACGGCACACCACGCCCGGCCGCCTTTGTCTCTTTGGTGGCGATTATTACACACCGCACCAGGTACTATATGTGAGGCTGAGTCGACCTAGAGGAGACCCAGGACCAGTTCAGATCGTCACTGGTTTTGGCCGTGAACAGGAAGCGAACTCGGGTTGCCGGGTTTGAAGCGCGTGGAGTGCTAACCGCTGCACCAATCGCTCCCCACACACAGAGTAAGATAGCGGCACTAATAGCTGAGCTTAATTCCGCCGCGTTACCCTATCACTCTGCTCAGCCACGCAGCTCAAGAAAGTAGTTCGCCGTCAAGCGCTCCGAGACTACGTTATAACGGTGCTTCTCACGCGTTGTGCGAGAAGTGTTCCCGAATGGAAGAGCCGCGTTGTAGCAAAAACGTGTTGTGCGAAACACCACGCGTTAAGCGAGGACTTATCGTACAAAGGAAACATAAAACAGTTGCTGAAAGTGATTCATAGGTCTAATTGCCGTAATTTGTTATGTCTTGAAACCATTTTTTTAACAATGGGACCTTTCCTTTTTCAACATTAGTTTTCAAGTAGTCATTAATGGCTTTGAGTCAAATGGTCATTAACTCCTGACCTTTGCAATACCGTTTTGTAAATGTGCGTGGAAGTTGGTATATGTTTTTCTATTCTCCTATCCAATGTCAATTAAACATTATTTCCATAAAAATGATGAAGGGATGCCCACACAGGAAGCATGCCATAGTAATCATGTTGCACACTGCAAATGCATGTGTAGCGGACAGTTATGAAATGTTGATAATGGGGGAAAGCTGAAATGGAAATTATATTGGGATGAACATTGTGTCAAGACCTCAATCAAGTTAAGTCGAAGTAAGGCTAACTCTTGATTGAAGCATCTCCACAATAATGAAATATTTGTTCAAGGTCAAGATCAGGTGCGTCTGGAGAATTGCCATTGGAGGTGTAACGTCTAAACATTAATACATGTTGGTTGCGTTAATTGCAGCACGCAAAGAAAGGCCAGGCATACAAGGAGTTAGTCAGAGTCCACACAGACAGGAATGCTTTTGCTGCATTGCCATCTTGTGGCTACCTCTCATCCCACTGGGGCAGGAGTGCGGCATCCGTGAGCCAGCAACACTGGCTCTATCACTCAGGCGGTGCCACTGACATAGCAACCGATTCGACAGAGGGGCTGCCAGCTTGGTTGGGGGTAAATTCATCCTATCATCCCTACAAGGCCAATAAAATGAGTAGTCAGCAGTGATTTGGCTTGCCTGTCATCCAGCACCGAAGAGGCAAGGATTGGTGGATCGCACAATTATTGTGATACTCCCTCGCCGTGGGCGTTGAGGTGTTATTCTCTGGCTTGCCAGGAGAATGCAGTTCAGCAAAAATGTGGACTCCGTGTTTTAGGTCTGTATGGGATAGACTGTGTCCCCGTCGCATGCGTTGGTTTATTATGAGTGCTCCAGTTTCCTCCTGCATGTAAACACTCAAATGGCTGATAACACCTTCGTATATGGAGGAACGTGGAGCTGGGGCAATTGTTGGCACCAGCTCACTGCGTGGCTGCCTTCCTACCTGTCTGTGGTTTCCTTGTGCCTCTGTGTCATTCTCTCTCTTCGAGAGCGAGCGAATGCTGTGCGTGATTCCAATCTGTGGGTAGGCAACAACGGTAATCATCTTTTTAGGGAGACCAGCCCCCACCAGTGGCCCAGGGCCTCACCAACAGATGTGGGCCGAGTAGCGACGACCAGAAGCAGCGCCACATCTTAACAAAATGAGCGTCGACGCATCGCCTCGGCAAGTCGCCCTGCAGCTGGTGACTGAAAACGTTGGCACGTTTTCACCAGCGGTTGAAATCAATTTGGTGAAGGTGCTCAACATTCAGCGGCACATAACCTGGGGGGCGGTGAGGGTTGTGGTGGGGGGGGGGGGGGGTTAGGAGATCTTTTCGACTCTTGGCTCGTGACACCGTGCCCCCCCTCTACCAACCCCCCCCCCCCCCACCCCTTCTCCTACCGGCAGCTTCAGACGTGGCACACTTGGACGGGCGCAGCGCCCTGGCGTACCGCTTTGCGCACAAGAGCATGCGCACGCTGAAGGACGCCGTGGCGCTGCGCTTCAAGACGGCCGCGGCGGACGGTGTGCTGCTGCACGGGGAGGGCCAGCAGGGAGACTTCCTCACGCTGGCGGTTCACCGCGCCCGCCTGCAGTTGCACCTCAACCTCGGTACGCGGCGAGGGCCCGTGGCCAGACGTGGCGCGTCGTTGTTGCCCGTTTCGGTCATCACAACGCCATGTAAGACGAAACATAGTTTCGCTGTAAGTCGTTCACGTTAACACCGCGAAAGCTGCTTTCATTACCCTACCACTTTTTAACAAATGCTTGAGCTCCACTGCGATAACACACCTACACGAACAACCTTACACCGATCATAACACTCAACACTATTACAGTTTCATGATGGAATGTTACGACTAATTATTACAATAACGGACGTCTTCTTAACCCTACCGCAGCTTCACTAACGATGGGGCGCAATGGAAGTCTCTTCCCTTTCTGGCTGTTTTGCTCTAATCCTCCTGCGCTGCTCAATGTCTAAACCTCTCTGCTCCGTGTCCTCCTTCACTGTTTCTACCCAGCGCATTTCTGCTCTTCCTTCACCCGCTTGTTACTTTCCTCTGCTGCGCATTCCCATTAAACAGTACCCTTTCTACGATATGTGTCCAAACCATCACAAACGTCCGGCTTCATTTTTTTCCCCAACATTATTTTTGCTCGGCCCGGTTGTTTTCTCCAGTCTAGATGCTCCCGGTGTCCCTCTTAACCGGCGTATTGCTGCAGTTAGTATCGTCCGCTCATCTTTTTTTCATCATGCTTTAACGCTCTGCTCCGTGTGACAGTATTGGGATGATTGTTGTCTCATATACTCACTTTTGTGTTGATGTCTTTAGCCTTCCTTATCTTGGGAGTTTACCGAATGCAGCAGCAGCAGGCAATCCAATCCTTATACTTACGTCTTCATCACAGCTACATTCTGTGGTATCATTCCTCCAAGATAACACAAACCATTCCGGTGCCTGCTTCAGTGTTCAGGCACCCACTGTGAGGTTTATCCGCATTTCTCTGGAAAGGTCTGGACCTACTGTGCGAACCTATACATTTGTCCAAATTTTCTTATTTTTCAGAGGAGGAAATTGATTTGCGTTTCCCATTGCATGAACAACATGAAACGCAGTGATGAATGCTTAAGAGAGCTGCTTCAGAGTTTTAAAAAAAAGCTGTTCTTGAGCAGCTCTATTTGCAAGCTGGCACCTCTGTGTAATGGTGTGGCTGTTAAAATGTCCTTCCATTAGACTCACAAGTTCATTGGGGTGTCATTGTGGCTGGGTGACTGAGGGTTAAGGCACTGAGCTTGGAGCACTGACATCCTTGGTTTGATTCTTGGTATCAGCCACCTCTGGTGAAACCGGGTTCTCAAGTGTAGCCTATCCGTGCTGTTAGCCTGGTCACCAATGACAGCACGTAAAACATCACACTTTATTGTGGGTTTTCACTGGGTTTTGTTAAATTCAAGAATTGAAAATATTCCTTTGACAGAATTGGAAGGAACATTTTTTTTTTATAGGAGGGCACGTGTGAATATGCACCCTCTCGTGTGTGGATACCAAGGTCACTGGAAGGGATCTCACAAGGACAGTAGCTTTGCGATATCAGCTTCTATTCTATAAGACGCCGGCGCTGCCCTGCGAGGGTTTCCAGAACGGATTCTCAGTTTGACCACACGATAGCAATGGCACGCAGACGAAGCCGCTCGGTGACCCAGCGCACATTGCCCACCTCCAGGCAGCAGGCAGCAGCGTGCGCCCACGGGACACACGAGCGTGACAGTGGGCACGCTGCTCGACGACCAGCACTGGCACAGCGTGAGCCTCCATCGCCACGGCCGCCACGTCAACCTCACGCTCGACGGGCACACACGCCACCTCCGCACCAACGGCGACTTTGACTACCTGGACCTAGACTACCAGGTGGGCCCAACGCGGAGCCTGGCGCCCAAGCAGGGCTCAACTTGAACTTGACGGTTGGGGGTCACCTTGAACTTGATACACTGGCGGCCACCTTGAATGTGACTACCTACGAATTTGAGGCTACCTTGATCTTCGCAACCAGCTAGAGACTGCATTCGGGCCACCTTGAAACAGACATTATTGTACTCAGTGGAGAGACAATTTGTTTAGATTTCTTTGAACAGACTTTAAAAATAAGTTAACACATGAACGGAAAACTTTTGTGAGTGAGTCCTACTATTTTTTTGAGCTATAATTTGTGTCGTTTATGTTTTATTGTGACTTAAATTACTTAAATTGTACCACGTTTCCCATTTACAGTAGTCGGAACTTTTTATGCCTCGCGGTTTCAAAGAGTGAAATTCTGTTAAAATTTGTTTACACGTTTTCTTATCTGCGTATATATTTAATTGCTCTTTTTTATTTTGTTCACATATATTTTTTTCATAAATTCCTTCTTCAGTTTTTTACTCCTTGAACATTGTGGAAAGCTGTGGTAGTTCAATCGCCAAGACATCATCACTTAAAATTCAGTCATAAATCGAAATTAAAATTATATCCTTGATTGACCGAGCATGCGTCAGTGCTAATTTCTTAGCACTGGTCTTGAAAACTTTGTAAATGTGACAAAATCCTATGGTGGGGACCAGTCAGACATAGATGGACACATGGATATTCAGATTGTCCATATATTTTCCCACAATTATATTATTACAACTAACATTTGAACATGCAAAACATGATTTACCTTTACAAACTATACTTATTTTCTACGCATTTAGAGTAAAATCCAGATTCTGTCCTGTTAAAAGGATTTTTTTTTTTAATCTCCAATGGGCTGCCACCTTATTCCTCAATTTGTCCGTGCACAGTTTTAATTTACAAGACATCAGATCCTCCCCCTACTTTGTAACATTTATACAGCCACTACAGCTTGTTGAGTCAACAGGGAGCTTTGTGTTTCTTTATAGATAAAGGGAGCATGCAGAAATGGCGATAAGTGAAGCAGCTGCACGCAAGCCGATATTTGATATGCGGCGAAATATGATTAAGGGCAGTGGGGAGCAGGCCACAGGTCTAGCAGAGCCTATGGTTCAAGAAGAAACTGTGCTCCCTTACAGTTGCTATCAGCAGCACACACCAGGCATGTAGGCTTAAAATTCTATGGATGCACTTCTCTGCGGATTTGATGATTACAAGCCATTGGCTAAATCCCATCAGCTGAGTTTGAAAAATGGTAATTATTTCCTGACTGCCATTCTGATGTACATTCCTGATTGCAAGTATTCAAAGGAAGTTTCAATTAAACAGAATTTGTACTATAATACATTTGGAATACATCAATACAATGTACAAAATCTCAATGGAAAATAGTTGAGTATTTATTACAAGGGACCTTTGCAAGTTGTATATTTGATAATTATTATGCGAAAGTTAGTTGTATCATGCATTGCTGCATAGGATTGCTCCGATGGTGCAAACTTAAACTTTGGTCTTTTTAAAAATATGTTGACCTGTGCGTGAGTGTATATGGGTACGCTTTTTCTGGAATGCATTAAAACACAAATAGTTTCATTGATTCATGCATTTTTACGCGTTATTTTAAGTTAAACTGTGTGTTCAAAAAATGTATGATTATTCTCCTAAAATAAAAATGTTGTGTGGAGGAGTAAGCAGTAAAAGATGAAATTAAACAAATCACTGGCAGAGCTGGGCACAGAATGTTAGTCTCTACAAGGCCCTTTGCTTGCCAGCAGATTTTTTTCTTGACATATTAACGGCTTGCCTTCCCCTCCTTTGATGCCAACTACGTTTGATTTGCCACTTGGATGCTTGGCCATTTGGCAACCTTTGCAGGTAAGGCAGCCAAGATCATACGGCCGTCTGCCGTGCTGGCGTTTTGTGAGCGCCAGTTGCGTGTTGACAGTCGACAGCAGTGGGGGCCATTTAATTGAGAAGCGTTCCTTTTTGCTGAACGATGCTAATAGCTTGTGCTGTACGCAGCGGGATGCAGAACCTGTGACCGCAAATCTTTTGTCTGCCTGGGCATCACCGATGCACAAATTGGCATTCAAAGACAATGAAAAAAGGGGAGGAGTAATACAAAGCAATAATGCATACAGATTGTCAACACGCATCTGAGTGACACGTGTTATCCTGCATGCCGCTCCCCTGCCATGGTTTGTTGGACTAAAGGGCACCCATGATTTAATTGCAACCTGAGAAATGCCACATCCAACGACCAAACATCAATCCCATCGTGAGCAATTAGCCCTAATGAAGCCCATCTTGGAAGGTGCCAGCTCACAAGAAATAAAAGAAGCAACGTGCTGTTTATCAACGTGTAGTCTTTATATTGGCCATCTGCCCCAGCAAACCACAAAGGTTTTATAAAAATGTCCAAACGGGCTTGGCACAGGCCAATCCTCATCAGCAGCATTGTGCGTAATCCAGAGGCATGGAGGGGCGAGGTGTGTGCGCAGCTATATCGCTGTATGCGTTTGAGTGCATGCTGAAATTATTGCTTGGTTTGACCCGTCTCTGGCTTAACATGCCCCATGGGATCTGGAGGTCTATTTCAGAATAAAAAAACACACGAGGTTACGTTTTTGACGCACGACTCCGGTGCCTTTCTTGTAACCTTTATTGACCGTCCTGGAATTAGGTGTACAAAGCAATTTAAAATCGAGTTTGCAGTCTATAACAATGTTTTATGTGTCCCATGCGGTTCGGTGGTCTATTATGTTTTTTTTTGTAATTACAAAAAAAAACATTTAAGAGATAATCTTCTATTTTGAAGTGAGACCCAGGTCTTTGCTGCTGCACTCCCTACTGGAGCTTGACACCCATGGCTGTATGGAAACATCCACAGGATGACTTAACCAAAACGTGATTGATATTTTTCTATTCCCCCACAGTTGAGCTTTGGAGGGCTGTCCACTCCCGGGAAGGGCAGAAGCAGCTTTAAGCGGAACTTCCAGGGTTGTCTGGAAAACGTCAGCTACAACGGTGTCAACCTCATAGATCTGGCCAAGCGGAGGAAGCCAGCCGTGTACATCACGGTACAAAGTTCACTGCGCCGACGCACATGTCACGCACGCACGCACCCACCCACGCATGCCGTTTCACCAAATATATTGGCATGTTACATTCAGCCATGTAACTGTGCTCTTCTCGTTTTCTCAGCATGAATGTTCAAGTACATGCCCCTGCTCATTATAATTGCTAATTCTCAGTTACGTTGTCCGAGACGGTGTGTGGTGTGGCCTCATCTAGTCTTAAACATCAACGCGTGCAAATTCTTTTTGGATTCAAATCTTTAAAATGTCCACGTAAACACACACATCCATAAATACCTCACCTTAATTAGTGACACCTATCGGTGATTTTAAAATCGAATTTGTTTGTGAAAGGAAACTATTTGCATACCAATGTGCCATAAGAGGACATGTTTTAATCAGTAAATATTAACTGCTATGTCCAACGGATCGGAAATATAGACGCTGACGAAGAATATGAAAACAAAAGCTGAAAAGTGCGCAAAGAAGCATGGGGAGGTGCCCACTTTGAATGATAATGAAGGGGGTCAAGAAGGAAGACTTTCGAGAGCATGCACAGAGGGGAGTACACGCCTGGGATGACGTCTACTCTGGAGATGGAGCAACGTGACCGATTTGTGTGTAGGAGTTCGATCGATTGTTCACCGCAAGGCCGTGAAGGAGGCCCTTCATCTCGCAGTGGATAGATCATGGCCGACGATAAACTTTGGAACAAAAGTGCTCGTTGCATTTGTCTCTGTGCGATGACCGGCGCACCGGATTCAGGTTTACACCCGTTCATGGACGGTGAACACGCAGAGGTGGCCTTGAATTCTAATGCACGTAACAACACGCATGATGAATTGACATCGTGCCTTTTTATATTAAAAGCTCCTCACTGATTATGCATAATGAATGGACAAAATCAGATTGCCGTCAAACTGTCCCACTCAAACCTCCTCTTTCGCGTGGCTGTCAGCAGGGCATCATGAACTCTCGAAGCGTAACTTCTCACCATGGCACTTGACTGATTTGATTTGCTCCAATTGTTTATTTACATCCGGCGAAATGGCCAGTCGCATTGCGAGGGTTTGAGGCGCATATTCCAGATGCTCGGTGATTGATTGCACTTTGATGTGCGCTGTGGGGTGCGTGGAAAGTGTCCTTAAAAAGTTTTAGTACACTTTGCAAGAGTGCAGGGGGAACTGTTTGCGAGATTGTCAGCAGTGTGTCATATTTTGTACAGTATTCCCTCGTTATTCCCGAACTTGCTATCAGCTATTTTGGCTATCCGCAAATCGCATCTGGAACTCGACACGACAAGAGAGAGCGTGATGCGAGAAAGTGATGAGCTCATCGTTACTGCATCCTTCTACCGCGCATCATCATCGTTATTGTAATTTACGGTGAGCTACTTTATAAATTATTATTTAATTAGAAATGTATGTTTAAAAAAACTTTGATTTCTTGTGCTATGGAAATGTGCATGTATTTAAGAACTTGTTTAAGTGTTTATTAAAGGAAATGTATTAAAAACATAGGTTTTCGTAGGCCAATATCGTAGTGCATGACATTTTCTATTCTCCAGTATCTCCAGAACGTATCCCTCGCAAATAACGAGAGAATATTGCACTGCACAGGCATCCCTCTGCAGGGCCCCCTGGTGGTAGCCGTTGGGCTCCTGATATTTAATTCATCACGGGCTCATTAATACTGCGGGGGAGTTCTTAGAGTCATTGTATTGAGCCCAAGATCTGAGTCGTACACATATATCGAAGCGGTGAGCGTGAGCTTTTATGCTTATTGTTCATGATAAACACTTGACGGTAAAATGTGTGTGAGATGTTGTTAGTCGCATGTTTATTTATTGATTTGCTTTACCAAAAAGAGCTTGAGAAACACTTGCTGTAGCACTGGAATATATGTGGTGAATAATTTTGTGTAAACAGTCGTGCCAGATTCTGACGCCAGTGTTCATGCGGTCTGGCTTAGAGCTGATCCCTAGGCATTGGTGCGATCTGGTGGCAACAAGACTGATGCTTATGAATAAAACAAACATGGGTCATTGAAATATTGTGTGGAGGTACTGCAAACAAGAGCAGCAATTTGTGCCAGTTGTGTATTCCACAGGGTTGCTATAATGGATGAGAGTGCCTGTTATATTAATGACCACTCATTACGGTTGATGAATTTGAGTAGCCTTTGGCTTGAATTCTGATCACTGGTTGACAAATGACTGCACGGTAACCCGACTCCAGATCTCTTTGAGGCACAAAGTACTGTTAGCAGTGGAGAAAGAGGCCCTTTCAGAAACATGTTTTGCATATCTTGTGGGCTGTGTGGGTGACTTTATTAGCTGGTGTGATGGATCTTGTAGCATTCAACTGTGATTGTCAGAATGTTTGTATTTTCACAGGTTGCGTTGGCTCGGTAACACTCCGTGACCCTTTTTCTCACTGAAGACCTTTTTTGCCTGCCAGAGTAAACATTTGTGTGCACGCGTGCACATGTTTCCAACCACTTGTCAATATCCTCGACTGAAGTTTGTAATGCATTATATTATTTTGTCACGAAACTATTATTTTACACTACCGTATTCAAGTGTATTGGTTGCACCATGTTTTTATTTTTTATTCTAATTTTGAGTTTTACATGGTCATATTTTGGCACGTTAGTAACGGTGGTTGACGCATTGCACCGAAAACCCGGTAATCTAAGATCAATTCCAAGCGAACGCGAGCGCCAAGTACGTTACTAAACTACAATGACCAGTGTGGTGTAGTATTGTCAAACGATTCCCTTGAGAAACCGCGTTCGGATGCCTTCATCCAGAAATGGATTGACAAAGGACGTGTGTATGTAAGTAAACTGAAAAAGAGCGAATGAGCTCAATGGTCTTTGCCCAATATAAATGGATTGACATCAGTAGGTTTCCACGGTAAAGATAATTATACAATATATGAATAGGTTATTGGTTATTGCACCTTTATTCAATTAAGTAGTCCGTAGAGCGAATGTACCAAGTCGTGTTCAATTATGAGTCCATTGTGATGGGGCCTGGAAACAACCGCCCATGTTTGTGTGAGTGTTTGCATATCTCTCTGAGACCTGGTTCTGTGATGACAATGTACTGTCATATTTTCCTGAATGAAAAATAACACAATTAAGTCCCTTCCCCCACAAAAAATATATAGAGTACAGTATTAATGATAAGATTAATTGTGCTCCATCTTCTTCCTAATGATACACATTGATTTAACAATCACTTACTATAAATAACACAATTAAGCAGTCTTATTATTTTCCAAAAAGTGCGATATTAATCCGAAGATTAATTATGCATTATCTGCAATCCTGGCAGAGCACATTTATCTTGCATTGCCATCCCCCCTTTTTTCTGAACATTGCTGTTTATATGATAGCAGGTCTGATGCCTCTGCTTAAAAAAAATCATTTCTTTGTTTGTACCAAGCTATGCATACCACACAGGAGTCTAGAATGCAATTCGAAGTATTGCCAGCCCAAAAATAGTCCACAAAAAATCCGTGTTAAGATTAAAGTGATCTTTTTTTTTAGGCATCGACAATTTCTGGAATTTGAATAGGCATTCCAACGAAGCTCTAAACGCATTGCTCTAACGTTCAAAAAGGCATATGTTTACGCATAATCTTGCTGCGCATGCCTATCTGACTTCATAAGCGGACAGCATATGGTAATTAAAATCAGCGGGAAATGCAGTATTTTGGCTTGAACCATTTCACAAAGAGAATTTGATTTTATGCTGATGCATTTAAATGAATATTTTTAGCACATGCTGCATTTATTTAAATGAATCGACGTCTTGTTTGAGACCTGTGTGCACATTAAACGGAAGCTGAAGATTTAATGCATGCTAATTGAAAGTATAAAAAAACAATACCCAGAAAAAGTTTAAAAGCCTTCTGCATCTGCTGCTCCAATGAACAACTCTCCAGAGCTAGGAACAAAGGTTCAATGAGAAGTATATGCTTTTCTGAGTATTTTTTAAGAAAAACCCCAGCGACATAAATTATAAGACATACTTAATATAAAAATGCACATCATTACATTTAAACGTAGTACCAAATCGTGTTACAGTAACCGTGTGCACCAAATATCATTTTGTGAGCATATTTAAAATGTATTATGTATGCCATTCACATGTATCGCACTTTGTCGCTCCCCATCTCATCTACAAAATGTTGCCTCCAGGGTAAGAAGCCGCTCTTGAGCGTGGTGGCTCCCGTCACATCCCAGCAGCTTTCTCACTCCCGCTCTCCATCTGTCTCTTCTGCCCTTCGACTCTCCTCCCATTTTACTTGTTCCCTTCGGCTCTCCACCCCCAACCCTGCACACACACCCCCCCCCTCGCATCATCTCCCCGTGTGCCCTCAGGGGAACGTGTCCTTTGCGTGCGCCGAGCCGCGGGTGGTGCCCATTACGTTCCCGCTGCCCGGCAGCTCCCTGTGGCTGTGGGGGCCGGCGTGGCACGAGGCGCTGTCCGTGGTGCTGGAGCTGCGCACGTGGAGCGCTCGTGGGACGCTTGTCTACACGGCCTTCTCGCCCGCTGGCCCGCGGGCGTCCTCCCTGAGCATCGGCCTGGACGATGGCCGCCTCACCGTGACACTTTTGCAGCCGGGCCGCGACGCCCTGCACCTGTCTGCCGGTGTGTGGGTGTGTGTGGCTGCGGTGGCGGTGCGCGCATGATGGCTGCCATTAGGGAGGACGGTTAGGAAGGTCAATGGATGTGGATGGTTGAACAAAAGCTGAAAGGCGTGTTACACACAGGGAATATGTGTTATACCGCCATCCTAACGATATCTCGAGTGGACATGATGTGACTCATAAAACTTAATGTCTCGATTAAATGACTTGTCAACAAGAAATTGGCGCAAGTCATGGCTTTAGTGAAGCGGTGGCAGTCTTTGTGCCATATCTGTGAGGTGGGGCATGGAGATTGCCTCCTATTACGTGGGCTTTATTGGACAGATTTGGAACGTGCAAAAGTCGTGTCATTGTTGTGGCCCAGCCGAGTAGCGTCATTAGCACCTTAGCAAATAAATAAATAAAAGACCACTAAGTTAACTCGCTTAGAAAGTTCACCGTGTGAATACAGGGCCCAACACAACTAGCAATGTAGAGCCATGTAATGGATGCTTCACTTTGAAATGTTATATTTTGGTTAATCTCGGCCAGAAGGTCTACATATCAATACATTTTCTCACAGCATTTTAATTTAATATTATTTAGTCGATTGAGAGAGCCCAGTGGGATGTATTATCTTTTTGTATAGGACAATGTTATGGTTTGGGTCTGGATTAGATGGACTGCATGGATTCTCCAGTCTATGGAGAGTTAAAATTGAAGGCTTTTGTATCCTTTGTTATTAAGTGAATGTTGCATGAGCTGTGTGTGATTGATCATGTTTGTTGTGCGAGTACGTACAGAGCGATCGGCGCTATTGCGCATGTTTGGCTTATGCTCAGTATCAAATACTATTCAAACCAATGTAAGCATTTCATTTGTTACGTTTAATGGTAATTGAAATTGAACTACAGCAAGACCAGCTAAATAATATACAGCTATGGAATAAAGGTCACGTGCTAGGCACTATTTCAATGTTAGCACATAAAAGCAAACCGTTCCGGTTTTTTTTATTAAGAACAATTGTTTTCAATGTGTGATTGGGAGCAGTATTTCAAATGATTACATTCTCATTGTCGAAGATAGAATTATTGAATTAATGAACCCGGTACCGCCCAATCATTTTTTTAACTCCGTGTTATTTTATTTTTTCTGACTACAGCGCCTGAGCATAATTGCGCAGCGAGATGGCTTTATGCTGTGAATCACTAAACAGAGTTACTCATTTTTTATTTAAAGCTTTCGTGACTGCAGGGATTCATATTCTTGGTTCTTTCGGTAAAGTCACGTAGAAGGGAAACAATAAAAAACATATATAAAACAATAAAATTACTCATGTTTACTGCATTTCCACTCACCGCTTACTTCGCCCATCCACAATGCAGGCTCAGATCTGAACGACGGCCAGTGGCATTCCGTGAGTGTCTCACTACGGAGGAACTTTGTCGGTGTGACCCTGGATGGGGACGAAGCATCTGCCATCCAGTCGTACAACCCGCTGGACATACTGACGGGGGATGTTTACTACCTCGGAGGTAAGGGTGGATAGTGGTGATGAGGGGCAGATGGTAAGAAAGAGTATGCGGCAGAGAGGACAGACACTAGGGCATATTGTTAATGTGTGATTATTGCTTTCAGGATTGGAGACCGTCTGTTGTGATGTGCCCTTACTTAATTCATTCTTCTCTCTAGGAATTAAACAATCACATGGTCCAGTGATGGCTTGAACGAAAACAAAATTGTCCAAGTGCAGCTGATACAAGTCATTAAACAGCTTTGACTGTGTCTTGCCTGACAGTGACATGGAAACTGCAATGCTCAATTTCCTTCTCAGGCCACACCTGGTCTAGGGAATGTGCAAACGCAGACCAGATGACTTTAGTCTCACCAGCGTGGGGCTTTGCTACTTTGTGCTGTCATCAATTCATGGGTGGGTCTTGCCGATTGGCTTGATGAGTTTCTGAGGATGGAGCTCATTTAGCAAATCCAGGTGGCTCTAGTCATAGGAGACTGTAGTACTCTTGCACTGGTTATTGCATTGTTTACGTCTCTTAAAATGTTTTGTCGCTTTCTCACCCGATTCTAAGCCGATTGCACTACCCGTGTCATCTAGAGACAAAATATTCATTCAGATATTTCACAGTGCAACCCTTCATATAGAGAACGATCCATGGAAGCAGATATGATAAGAGATATATATGATACAGTGAAACCTTGGATTGCGCGCATAATTCGTTCCGGAAACGTGCTCGTAAACCAAAGCACTCGTATATCAAAGCGAATTTCCCCATAAGAAATAATGGAAACTCAGATGATTCGTTCTTCAACCCAAAAATACTGTATTCATATAAAAATGATTAATACAAAATACCTTTTTATATTTTTATTATTTAAATTTAATATAAAGTAATCAAATTTATTAATTACATTTAATCGTGGCTGGTGTGAGGGAGACGAGAGAGAGGGGGAGGAGGGTTATTGTGTAGGACGATTTTCACTTACAGTACAGTTACTAAAGAACAGTCACTACACTTGGACACAAATAAAAAAAAATGCTTTACGCACACACACGTGGTCACAACAATATAGTACTGTATTAAACAGTATACACGTGGTCACAACACTATAGTACTGTAGTGAATAGTATACACGTGGTCACAACACTATAGTACTATAGTAAATAGTATACACGTGGTCACAACACTATACTGTAGTAAACAGTATACACGTGGTCACAACACTATAGTACTATAGTAAACAGTATACACGTGGTCACAACACTATACTGTAGTAAACAGTATACACGTGGTCACAACACTACAGTACTATAGTAAACAGTATACGCTCGCACGGATGTTGACTATAAGAGTGAGGCACGCCGACTGAGACTGAGCATGGGAGATGATTACCCACAATTCCGCAGCGAGAGAGAGAGAGAGAAGAACCATTGGCTCAGATGTGATCACGTGACGCTTGGCAGACAAAGCGTATACTGCACGTACTGCTCGTATTGCAAGACATCGCTCGTTTATCAAATCATTATTTATTTAAAAAATTTGCTCGTCTTGCAAAACACTCGCAGACCAAGTTACTCGCAATCCAAGGGTTTACTGTATCCCTTCAAGTGACCTCTGGTCCACACACAGTAGCAAGCAGAGCTATCCTGCTCGCCCTGCGGGTAGGACAGGAAAACTAATATTTTTACTCAGCAAATGTAAGCGCAGAACCAAATTTAATGTGATGTGTGTTTTTTTCTTCTATGCAGTCATTGGTGACACAACCGAGACCATTAACTCCCTGAACTTCACTTTAATCCCAGGTGGCTTCCTGGATCTCAGCAGCGCCAACTGAGCGCTCTAACCTCTGAACCACTGGACCACATCTAAGACGTCCCTTGTATTGTCACTGCTGGGGACTGGAAGTCTGCTGCACTTTAGTGAGAGCGAGAGTTGCCCATGGCAATGAATGCTTAAATAAGGTGCAATTTGTCACGGTGCCCTTTGTGGTCCGTGCAGCTGGCAGAGAAGACTTGGGCATAAATAAATATAAATAAATATGTATTAAGCCAAAATGGATGCACGGCAAGAGAGAAGCCCACAGGACCAGAGTCGAGCCAAAACGAGAAACCGCAAAGCGAAACACACAACAACTTAGCCCAAAGTCAGAATCTTTCACGGCGCCAGTCGAAATTGGCGCTGACCAACAAACATAACTGTGTCTTATGTGGCACGTGAGCGATTAGACTGTACCAGCACGACCATACATTAAGCCTGTGAGCACTGATGGATTGGAGTGCCTGCCCCATGGCAGGTGTGGCAGCCTGTGTTGTTGGCAGCACGTCTGTTTGGATGAAATTGGGACAATTTAAATATGGAGCAAAGTGGATTAATTTGTTCTTTTTTTTGTATTGTAAAAGGTATTCACCGCACACAGTTGGGGTGGCACGGTGGCGAGATGTTAACTCCCTCGCCTGGTATGCAGGAGGTTGAGGGTTCAATCCCGACCCTGATACCTGTGTATTTGGAGTTTTCATGTCTCTCTCCCCGTGGTTGCAAAGACTTGTATCCGGGTCCTCTGGTTTTGCCCTCCATATTTAGAAACGTAAGTTTATAGTATTTGGCTGCTGTACATTTCTACATAAGCCAATTTGCTTTTATGTATCTATGTTGAACGTCTTTCGCACTGTACCTAGCCAACCATGCTAATCAGAGGTGCTATCATTTGTGGCCAGCTCGCTTCTGAAAAAAAGAGAAATATAGCTCAGTCGGACTTACCTGGTTAAAGAATAATAAATAGTTCAGTTTAAAAGTTAAATAATGTGTTTACTTATTTATCGGGTCAAAAAGAGGTTTCAAACGATTCAATATATACAGCATGTTTTATGTTTTGCTTCCGTTGCCAATTCCTGCAAACTCCATAACAGTTAAGTGCTACATTGTGTGCTATGGATTTTCTGAAAAGGATTGTAAACTACAATGAATTTGAAAGCTCATTTAAAGTTATTTAATAAATAGATCATGTGATGTTACAGTTCATGGTTTGCGTAAATAAGTACTAAGGAATACAGTTTATAATGTTGATTATATGTTAAGATTATTGCTTACATCAATTAGGAGCTACGTAATTGGAAGATGCCGTAAGGGTGCATTCAGTAAAGATAGCCAAGGTACAATATTCCAGCTTCAGTTAACTTGACCTTAAGGAGCAATTCGTGCTGATAAAGCATTGTTAAGGTGTGAGAGAAAAATAAACACGAAAAAATGATGCACAACAACAAACTACGTTTTTTTAGAGAATGTCACGTTGGGTGCATTACAGATAGGCTTGGAAACACAGACTGGCACAATGACCATAATAATACAAATTCTGTCTCAGCAAATCATCATCTTCTGGAGCTCTGCAGCAGATGTCCAAATTTATAACAAAGGTGTTGTTTTACCAGATGAAGTTTAACTACATTTGTGTGTGTTTGTGTGTGAGGTTATACTGGGGATCGTTGTCTTTTTGTGTATGTGTACCTAGCATGGCACAAGCACCGTGATGACGTCACCGCCACTTAGTGGTGAACGGCGGTTGTTCCTGTTGTTTTTGTGTATGTATAGTGACGTAAATGGAGTCACGAGGGCGCTTTGTGCTAGCTACTGTCACAAGAGTGGAACTGTGCGTCTTGAGCCTCTCTCTGGCACCAGAGTAGCTATGGCATGGAAGCGGGCCCTAGGGGGCATGGTTCTGGTGATGGTCAGAGAGAGCGCAAGTAAGGACGTGACAGTCTGGGTGAACCCGAGAGGGCACGTGACCGGGACAGGGTAGCGAGGGGGCCCAAAGGGTGGCTTGAGGGACACGTGATGCTTGGTCGAGAACCTTCTGGGAAGATCCAGAAGGGGGTGTGGCCAAAGGCAGAGCGGGGCCACGCTTGGGAGCATAAAAGGGAGGTCTCGAGAGCAATCGCGGCTGTCTGTTGGAATGGAACCCGTCGGTGCTACGTCTCTTCGATTTTCAGTCTTCGGTCTTTAAACTCAGCATCGTGGGTCAGGCAGTGTGTTAGCTGACTGACCCGGTTATGTAGTTACCCCGTTGTGGTCTAGTTAACCAGTGTACGTTAATGTAGTTACCCTGTTGGGGTCGTGTAATGAACGTGTTGCCTCCAAGGTCACGTGTGTGCCTCCGTAGAACCCACTACATATTTATGTAGATGTGTGCATTCACACGTGCGCATGTATGCGTGTAAGTATCGTATGGCCTGGTGGCGCAGTGATTAGCACATCGTGCTATGAACCCAGCGACCTGAGTTATATTCCTTCTCAGGGTCAGCATCAGTGATGAACATTGGAACCAGTCCTGGGTCAAACCAGCCTTACATGAGTGATTGGTGCAATGGGACCGGGCGTGGTGCGAGGAACACCAGCCCATCTTGTGCCTTGCAGGGCTTTAATGGTGTTCGCTAAGCTATTAAACAAAATATTTGTTTTATTTACCAAGTAAGGCCTACTGAGCAATATAGCTCCTTTTTCAGAAGTGACCTGGCCACAAGTGATAGCTCAATGAAGTGGCTTATCATGTGGCAATGTATTGCAACCAAATACTCTACACGCATGTTTCGAAATGTGTAGGAAAAAAAACCGGAGGACCTGGAGAAAAATCCACACGATCACAGGGAGAGAGACATGCAAACTCCAAATATATAAGCATCAGGGCTGGAATCGAACCCACAACCTCCTGGATATCAGACGAGGGAGATGAAGCACTTGTCTCAACGGCCTGTGTAGGCTAAAACAAGGGATCTTTGTCTCTTGCGTGTGGTGTGGTGTGGTGCTGGTCAGGATGTCCGGCAGTGGCAGCGCCAGGACAGTGCCGGGCTCCACATGGCTCGTTCCTCGGCTGCCTGCGCTCCATACGCATCGCCGAGCAGGACCTGGACATGGGTCTCGTGGAGCAGGGCATGCTGGGAAATTTTACCGGTGCACAGCTCAACACGTGTGGCATCCTCGACAGGTGCGGACTGGAGCGTGCCATGCATACGCGTGATTTCTGTAACGCTTTGCAACACGGATTTGTCCTGTGAAGTGTTTTTTTCACGAGTGTGTATTATGTACGATGACATTTGATCAGAAACATGGACATGAACATTTCAGGAGAGAACTACAGGACTTAGGATGTTTGGGTGCCGTGGTGGCGAGAAGTTAAATACCTCACCTGGTATACAGGAGGTCGTGGGTTTAATCCCAACCCTGACACCTGTATATTTGGAGGTTGCATGTTCTCCCGAAGGTCGCATAGACTTTTCTCTGGGTTTTCTGGTTTTTTCCCACCACATTTAGAAACTTGTATTTAGAGTATTTGGCTGCAATACATTTCCACATGATAAGCCACTTCATTGAGCTATCATTTGTGCCAGGTCACTTCTGAAAAGAGATCTATATTACTCAGTAGGGCTTACCTGATACAATAAAAGTTAGTAATAGTTAGTTTTAGCAATTTCCAGTTGAGTGTTTCTATATCTGGAAAGAAACTGAAGTACCTGGAGAAAAGACATGCACAAGGTGATAATACAAAAAATAATCCAAAGGCCATTAAGATCATTTATATTCTGCCATCTACTACATAGCTTTTAGATCTGCAGGTTGGGTGTTTTACTTAAACATAATTATCCAAAAAATCTAATGTGTGAGGTCTGGATCACAGGTGTATATTGCCATGCTTGGCAATTTATGCGTGCATTTATTGTGCAAGTGTTTGATCATTAATAATAGGGTTTTCCCCTTTTTTCTGGCAACAAAATTGAAATCTTTTTACAAGGATTCATGTCTGCATTAACCACAATACTTATAGTCAAAATGCAAACAAAAAACACTGATAATATATGCATTGTCCTTGAAACTGATTGGTCCACACCAGAGACAGGTTTCTTTTGAGCCTCGTCTCAATTTGTGCTCGACCAGATGACGCCAAAGGCGTACCTTATTGTTTCCTTTCAACGTGACTTTACCGAAAGAACCAAGAATATGAATCACTGCAGTCACGAAAGCTTTAAATCAAAATTTCTTCATAATTCGGCTCACATTAGATGTGAACATTTTACTCAAGATTCTGAAATTGTTTAAGTGGTAATAATAAATAAAATCCACATTTGCCACAAGCAACTGGTAAAATATTGCAAGTAGAATAGGCTCAAAACTGAACACATCTCAAACGTGTGTTTTTCTAAAGATTGCAGTGAGTAGATGGAAGGGGTTACTATGTTTTTCCTGGCAAGTTTTACAGACCTACGTGGCTTTTCATGCAACCTTTCCATTAAACACAATAGCTGATAAACAATATTTGACATTTGCTTCTGACATTTCAACTTGGAAGCTCTTTTACAGCCATGCGGTTGGCTGCTGACGTTTCCTTGCCCCTCATTAACAGAGGGCACTTCACACGTAAATGATACCAAGGCCAGCATACCTCCCCAGAAATATTGCACATGCAAGGGGTGTGCAGCGATCACATCGTTTTTACCACACACCATCTGTCTCTGCCCAACATGATGTATGTGACAATATACATGATGCTGGGTTCTTTCGGTGAACAAGCAAAAAAAGTGTATACAACGCTTATGATCGTAAGCCTTGGGTGGAATAAAGCATAACAAAAACATTTGAACAATTAATCTGGATTTTCGCTTCCAGATTATATGAAATCTGATTGAATTGAGATTATTTTCGGTGCCATGAAAGAGGGAGAAATACAATTTACAGTCATATAAATGCTGCCTGATGGGCTTGCATCAGCTCTCTGATGTTTAAAATTCAATCGGCAGAGTTGAATTGTAATGGCTGTCCGATAGATGCGGCCACCAGGGGACTTTGCAGCGAGGCTCCCGCACACTTTATTCTGGTGCCCGAGGCTCGCGTGGACGTGACATTCTCAGTGCCTCGGTGGGGTTTTTTTTTTAATAACCTTAGCATTGCCTTTTGTTGCCAAAAGTGATATTTTAGTACGTTGACTGTTCGTGGGCTTGCAATATTTTATCTGCTTGTGTGGATGTTTGTTTATTATGTATGCTCCGCGTGCATGTGCGTGCTTGTTGTGTGTGCGTGCGCGTGCACGTGCATATTCCTCATTTAAATACTTGCGAAGGAACGCTGTTCGTTGTTAATAAGTCCATTTTGAGAATGCCATGTATATTTTGCCGTGCGTCAGCGAGGTTAATGAGACTACAAAGAATGTTATTTACGGACGTTATTTTAATGACGGTTTTTCTTTTGTCATTTATTTCTTTGTAACCTTTTTCGCAAGCGAATATTAGTAGCCAGATTACCAGTAATATATGTAGCACTCGTGTGAACGGCTGGATTTGTTTTAAATCATTCATATTTAAAATATAGGGCTGAAAGGAGAGCAGTGTCGTGTGCATGTTTGACTATTATTACCTTTGCTTAGTGGGCTTTGTTACCATTCTAAACACATACGCTGATTGGAATTGGACGACGAATAGAATATTATCACTTCAAAATCACGGTGATTGGAAAGATGTCAGTGTGGATCCTTTGAACGTTTAAGTAGTAATTTACATTCGTTATGACTGCTAAAGAACGATGATTATACCGATCGTTGGGTGTTTCACAGGAATGTGTTACAGAACTGGCCAGGCGGCTCAGCATTAGAGACAGTGGCTCGCCATCAGAAGATCATGAGCTCAAATCTTGTTCGGATTTAACTCGGCCCATAATCCCTGAGGGGTCGATAAAATTTGTAGCACTTTGTGGCGAAGTCAACAGTGGTTGTTCTACATGTAGATTTCCCCCCACCCTAGGAATTAATGTGAAATATTCACCCCGTGGGCTGTGAACAGATGAGCACCACTCCAATACTCGTTTGAGAAAAAAAACATCTCTCTTTGGATGATGATTATGATGACGATCATGATGATCTAATTTTAAATATAATAAATCAAACGAAATAAATTAGTCAGGAAAACCAAAAACCCAGTCTAACGATTTGTTCTTAAGGAGGGTCCTGTTTAAGGTGTGTGGGTAATCGCTTGTCATTTTATAATTGTATTTATTTGAATAACTCAAAAATACCGGAAAATACCCATACATGTGAGCGGATAACTATTACAACTTTGAATAGTTTAAATAGGACCCACCTCACTGCCCTACAGGCATGTGTCATGTAGACGTAATGGGCCTGTGCACGATTTTCCAATCTCGCCTCCAAAGCTCTGAGGTTACAGGCCTGTACTACCACCACCACCACGCCTGGTAGCGTGACCAGTGGAGGTATTGATAACAAATGTGACCAGAGACGGTATTGGACAATTCTGCCGATAAAGTTCCCTCTATAAGGCGAGCCAGTGTCCCTCTCAGAGATGAGAGTAAGAGATCATAGTCCCACGGTCGTTTATAAATAGCACTTCGATTTTTACCTTAAAAAACATGAGATGCGCTTTTAGCACGACGGACGTTATTTAATATTCATTTTTGTATTTAATAGCGTCACACCGCTGAAACTCTAAATCACTGTTGTTATTTTTTTTTATATATATGAAATGAATCTACGTTAATAAATCTTGCTGAAAGAAAACATTGGGCTTAATGAATTGATGTGGCATTTTGATTATGTTTTACAGTAGGAGATTTAAAAAAACACGATGACTTACAAATGCTACTTGATGTTGCAAATGGCACCATGTGGGCTGCTGGGCGTTGCCTGCGACGCGGCTGACAGGTCTAAAATGAGTCATTCTACAGTGAGGGAAAAAAGTATTTGATCCCCTGCTGATTTTGTACGTTTGCCCACTGACAAAGAAATGATCAGTCTATCATTTTAATGGTATGTTTATTTGAACAGTGAGAGACAGAATGACAACAACAAAAATCTAGAAAAACGCATGTCAAAAATGTTATGAATTGATTTGCATTTTAATGAGGGAAATAAGTATTTGACCCCTCTGCAAAACATGATTTAGTACTTGGTGGCAAAACCCTTGTTGGCAATCACAGAGGTCAGACGTTTCTTGTAGTTGGCCACCAGGTTTGCACACATCTCAGGAGGGATTTTATCCCACTCCTCTTTGCAGATCTTATCCAAGTCATTAAGGTTTCAAGGCTGACGTTTGGCAACTCGAACCTTCAGCTCCCTCCACAGATTTTCTATGGGATTAAGGTCTGGAGACTGGCTAGGCCACTCCAGGACCTTAATGTGCTTCTTCTTGAGCCACTCCTTTGTTGCCTTGGCCGTGTGTTTTGGGTCATTGTCATGCTGGAATACCCATCCACGACCCATTTTCAATGCCCTGGCTGAGGGAAGGAGGTTCTCACCCAAGATTTGACAGTACATGGCCTCGTCCATCGTCCCTTTGATGCAGTGAAGTTGTCCTGTCCCCTTAGCAGAAAAACACCCCCAAAGCATAATGTTTCCACCTCCATCTTTGACGGTGGGGATGGTATTCTTGGGGTCATAAGCAGCATTCCTCCTCCTCCAAACACAGCGAGTTGAGTTGATGCCAAAGAGCTCCATTTTGGTCTCATCTGACCACAACATTTTCACCCAGTTGTCCTCTGAATCATTCAGATGTTCATTAGCAAACTTCAGACGGGTATGTATATGTGCTTTCTTGAGCAGGGGGACCTTGCGGGCGCTGCAGGATTTCAGTCCTTCACGGCGTAGTGTGTTACCAATTGATTTCTTGGTGACTATGGTCCCAGCTGCCTTGAGATCATTAACAAGATCCTCCCGTGTAGTTCTGGGCTGATTCCTCACCGTTCTCATGATCATTGCAACCCTACGAGGTGAGATCTTGCATGGAGCCCCAGGCCGAGGGAGATTGACAGTTCGTTTGCGTTTCTTCCATTTGCGAATAATCGCACCAACTGTTGTCACCTTCTCACCAAGCTGCTTGGCAATGGTCTTGTAGCCCATTCCAGCCTTGTGTAGGTCTACAATCTTGCCCCTAACATCCTTGGAGAGCTCTTTGGTCTTGGCCGTGGTGGAGAGTTTGGAATCTGATTGATTGCTTCTGTGGACAGGTGTCTTTTATACACGTAACAAGCTGAGATTAGGAGCACTCCCTTTAAGAGTGTGCTCCTAACCTCAGCTCGTTACCTGTATAAAAGACACCTGGGAGCAAGAAATCTTTCTGATTGAGAGGGGGTGAAATACTTATTTCCCTCATTAAAATGCAAATCAATTTATAACATTTTTGACATGCGTTTTTATGGAATTTTGTTGTTGTTATTCTGTCTCTCACTGTTCAAATAAACCTACCATTGAAATTATAGAGTGATCATTTCTTTGTCAGTGGGGAAACGTACAAAATCAGCAGGGGATCATATACTTTTTTCCCTCACTGTAGACAGGTCTCAAACGACTTATGGACGTTGACTAGCATAGCAACAAATGCAAATTGCATATCAGAGTGATCAATGGAAATAAAGCACAGGAAATTAATGAAGAACTTAACAAAGGAGGCTGCAAAGTTTGGCTAAAGATAAATGAGGAAAACAAAGCACTGTATTGTACAGTATAAAAGATTCACCTATGAAACGGAAACAATGTTTGGAGGAACATGGCTGAAAACACGATAGATCATGTATACCAAGGGCAATTATTGAAGGTGTGTTTACCGTGAGCATAATACTTTACCTGGCATGCATAGTCAGTCACTATTATTTAAATACAGATTTTTAAAAAATGTATATTCAAATTACAGTAGCCCATGTTACTTTTATTTTTGTGAATGTCGAGTAGCATTTTCTACTTGCTTTTTAAACATGTTCGGTCACATAAATTACATCTTTTCAGAAATTCCTCACTTAAAATAAAATATTGGTTATAAATGTCCCCGAAATCACTGTCATTTACTGCAAGTCGGTTTATTTATTTCAAGCTACAACCTTAAATAATTAGAAAATTAATGAGACAATTAACACCTGTGCTTTATGGTACAATTTTTATTTGGGCTATTGTGTCTCTGCGAGGAGCAGTGTGAGGGTGCTACGAAGGGAGAGATCCAGGGAGTGAAAGAGAAAGTGTTTGCACAGGTTTATTGGCTCACTGTTTGTTTGACGTTACCCAGGTGCCTCCCAAACCACTGCGAACACGGAGGGCAATGCAGCCAAGAGTGGGACTCATTCTTCTGTGATTGCGATGGCACAGGATACCTGGGAGACACCTGTCACAATCGTGAGTCTGTGAGCACCTTCACACTCCATCCAGGTGTCAGAGCTGTGAAACGGGTGCAACGTTGTTAACCGCAGAGTGCCAGAAATGTCCTTTGCCAGTTTGGCAGTCATTAAAACCACAAAAAACAAAACACTGTTGGATATTCAGGTTTCTGTGCATTTGTGAAATGAGGTGCATTGAAGTGGCATTTATGAAAACGGGAAGAAATTGAACATTTTGCAGGTGTGCAGCATTTCCCCGCCGCCGCTTGTCGCAGCCATGAGTTTGCTGTGACCCACAGTTAATAGCTTACTGTGACAAAAACCTTGTTAAGAGGTGTGTCGCCGATTTGTATTTCATTTGCACCCTGCCGAGGTTTCATTTTAACGGTGGCTTCTCAACGTCGCGTTGGCAGTTGGCGTGACAGGGGAGGGCGTTGTAGATGGTGGATTTTGGCAACTTGAAGGGGCCCCTACGGCACTATAGCTTTTACTCCATAAAACCATCAATGGCACACCAAGGGCTTGGCACCAGCAAGTTGCGCTAATATGTCTATTTATAACACTCGCGGCCAATGCTGTTTCCTGGCATCTTTTCGACATCGCGCTAGTGTGCAATTTTGAACATCAATTTATAAGCTTTTTTGTGTGTCGCCCTGCGAGGATATAACTCCGTGTGCTGTTGTATGTATTTATCACGACACTTATTGCGAATACATTTAATCCACTGTGCCTGTGCAATAGGGATGACCCCATCACAAATCCCAGCAGGCTGCAGCATAGATGCTTACGTAGGAGTGCTATTGAAGAGCAGGCAAAAGGATGTTGTGGATGTTTGCCAATTTGATTGTATTCTGCAGCCATTGGCCATAGGTTTTTGTTTTGCAAACGCACACCAAGGCCACCGATGTGTTTGTTGTGGATATAATTTGTATGAATTTGGATGAGCCATACTCAGCCCACAGTATCACAGGAAAGATATTGGATTGAATTTGTTTACAGCCAAATGTGCCGCAGTTACAACTTTAAATTATACAAATGTGTTTGTGTGAAAATAGTTAATAACATCGGTGCCAGTGTGTTTTTGGACTTGTAAATACACCATGCAGTTCATTTGACCGACTGAATGAGTGAAAGTGAGCATCATTGACATCTCACTGCCAAATGGAGTTGCTTATATAACGATGCCGTGGTGTGGAGTAGGACCGAATTTCACGGTGCGGTCCATTTCCCACTGAGTAATTGCGTGATCGTAGTTTCATCGGGCGAGGGGAGTTGACACGTGCATGTGTTGGTGAGTTTGACATAGGAGGGGGAGAATAAACAACAACACAACAACAAAAGGGCACCCAGGTGCCTGACGTGGCTGCAGTGGCTTGAACGCCTATACTGGCCACTTCCTGTGCGGTCCCCTCTAGCCGTGTTCGAGCGGTCCTGCGAAGCGTACAAGCACTTGGGTGGCACGTCCGGCTTCTACCACATCGACCTGGATGGCAGCGGTCCTCTGGGCCCTCTGCTCGTTTACTGCAACGTCACAGGTGCGAGGCAGAACGACCGTCGGGAATGCCGCCCTGCCACCATTATCGTCGTCGTTAATAAGCGCTGCCTTGCAGAGATTCATGATGAGCCGCAGTCACATGTTGGGCTGTGACCCTTCCTTCTCAGAGCATAGGGCCAGGGAATCAGAAGACGGTCACTTGGAATAATGCATCATTTTCCAATGTCACACCAACAGAAGATTGATATTTGTAGAGGGAAAAAATATGTTGCTTTATAAAAAACAATTCCATCAGCAGATGTTTGGAAGCAAACTATTCTGGTTAATAACTATACTATGTTTAAGCATTTGTGTTCGAAAAAATGTAAAAATAACTATACATAAGTAAACATTTTTTGATGCCAATTATTAATCAAATATCACTGTTTTTACACGCCACAGGCTTTCCAGGATATGAAATGTTAATTTATCTCTGAAGTAATGGCTCTTTGCGCCCATCTCTCACTCTACATCAGGACCCTTTGATATAGTGTTGACGTATTAAGATGCAAGGCAGTGTTCATGAGCATCATCATCAGATATGTTCTACCCATTTCTGGATAAAGACCTCCCCGAGTCGTTGCCATCCCTCACGGTCTTGTCATGCAATGCGCTATCCAGCTCCTGCACCTGTCAAGATGCAATCCCTCTGTCTCCACGGGAGTCATACCCCGGGGCGTGCGCATCCTTCACTTGCTACTTCATTGTCAGATTCGACCATTGGCCATCGTCCCTTGTACTGAAGTGTCCTGTATATTGTACGTATGTATGTTGAGCTTCTTTCACACTGTACGTAGCCAACCGTGCTAATCGGAGGTGCGGGGGGAGGACACATTCGCTGGCTTTCCTTCAGGGTTTGTGTGAAATCTCTCCTTTACATTTGTGCTCTAATCTAACGTGCTTCTCTTCCTGTCTCAGTGTTGTTCCACGCATGCTTTGTGCACTTTTCAGCTTCTGTTTTATTTTCCTTGTCACTGTCCATTTTTCAGTTTAAATTATTTTCACGTAATGTGTACTGAGAGAAAACTATATTATTTAAGCACACTGGTTTGTTGTTTTTCATTCTCAAGTGCAGTTTTACAAAAGCACTCCAACCTTCTCACACTTTACTCTATTTCATCAGATCGATCCCAGTCCATCATCAATAATGTTCATAGGCTCACATACTCTCATATATTTTCCAAACTTGTCCCTCCAACAAATATCTTCATTTGTTTGGTGAACTTGTTGTACATTACTTTTGTTGTTACTCATAAATATATCTTGAGCCCAGCTTTGCAGTCTTGTCTTACTCAGTTACTGCAGCATATTTTATAGTGACAATGTCATCAGCAAATCTGAGCTCGTTAATATTTTCACCGTCTATGATTTCATTTCTCCAACCCAAAAAAAATTCGAAAATATCTTCAAATGTTATCAAGAATATTATTAGGGTTTAATAAATATATAATATTGCCCACATACAGTGAGGGAAAAAAGTATTTGATCCCCTGCTGATTTTGTACGTTTGCCCACTGACAAAGAAATGATCAGTCTATAATTTTAATGGTAGGTTTATTTGAACAGTGAGAGACAGAATAACAACAACAAAATCCAGAAAAACGCATGTCAAAAATGTTATAAATTGATTTGCATTTTAATGAGGGAATTAAGTATTTGACCCCTCTGCAAAACATGACTTAGTACTTGGTGCCAAAACCCTTGTTGGCAATCGCAGAGGTCAGACGTTTCTTGTAGTTGGCCACCAGGTTTGCACACATCTCAGGAGGGATTTTGTCCCACTCCTCTTTGCAGATCTTCTCCAAGTCATTAAGATTTCGAGGCTGACGTTTGGCAACTCAAACCTTCAGCTCCCTCCACAGATTTTATATGGGATTAAGGTCTGGAGACTGGCTAGGCCACTCCAGGACCTTAATGTGCTTTTTCTTGAGCCACTCCTTTGTTGCCTTGGGCGTGTGTTTTGGGTCATTGTCATGCTGGAATACCCATCCACGACCCATTTTCAATGCCCTGGCTGAGGGAAGGAGGTTCTCACCCAAGATTTGTCGGTACATGGCCCCGTCCATCGTCCCTTTGATGCGGTGAAGTTGTCCTGTCCCCTTAGCAGAAAAACACCCCCAAAGCATAATTATTCCACCTCCATGTTTGACGGTGGGGATGGTGTTCTTAGGGTCATAGGCAGCATTCCTCCTCCTCCAAACACGGCGAGTTGAGTTGATGCCAAAGAGCTCCATTTTGGTCTGATCTGACCACAACACTTTCACCCAGTTGTCCTCTGAATCATTCAGATGTTCATTGGCAAACTTCAGACGGGCATGTATATGTGCTTTCTTGAGCAGGGGGACCTTGCGGGCGCTGCAGAATTTCAGTCCTTCACGGCGTAGTGTGTTACCAAAAGTGTTTTCTTGGTGACTATGGTCCCAGCTGCCTTGAGATCATTGACAAGATCCTCCCGTTTAGTTCTGGGCTGATTCCTCACCGTTCTCATGATTATTGCAACTCCACGAGGTGAGATCTTGCATTGAGCCCCAGGCCGAGGGAGATTGACAGTTCCTTTGTGTTTCTTCTATTTGCGAATAATCGCACCAACTGTTGTCACCTTCTCACCAAGCTTCTTGGCAATGGTCTTGTAGCCCATTCCAGCCTTGTGTAGGTCTACAATCTTGTCCCTGACATCCTTTGAGAGCTCTTTGGCCTTGGCCATGGTGGAGAGTTTGGAATCTGATTGATTTGCTTCTGTGGACAGGTGTCTTTTATACAGGTAACAAGCTGAGATTAGGAGCACTCCCTTTAAGAGTGTGCTCCTAATCTCAGCTCGTTACCTGTATAAAAGACACCTGGGAGCCAGAAATATTTCTGATTGAGAGGGGGTCAAATACTTTTTTTCCCTCATTAAAATGCAAATCAATTTATAACATTTTTGACACGCGTTTTTCTGGATTTTTGTTGTTGTTATTCTGTCTCTCACTGTTCAAATAAACCTACCATTAAAATTATAGACTGATCATTTCTTTGTCAGTGGGCAAACGTACAAAATCAGCAGGGGATCAAATACTTTTTTCTCTCACTGTACATACCGTCAATCAGATTCTGGAAAGACAATTGAATAAAACACCATTATCTCTCGCTTTTGTCGACTATTAAAGAAGCATTTCACTCACAATTCGATGCAGATATCTCATACATAATGGATGGTAATGGTATATTATGATAGTCATGTGTCTTTACACCAATATGAATGCAGTGTCCCATAAGTTTTGCTTGAAATTGTGCCCTAAGCTGTGAGCTGTGCTACCCATAGAGTAATTTAGTTTTAATTGCCCATCACCAATGGTGCACGATCCTCACTGTGATCAGCATGACAAACCACACTTGGAACTTTGCCTACTGTGGTACACAGTGCGGGGTCTGATGTTCAAACACACGTTCAAGTTTCGTGAGTGCGACACATCATTATCTCTTTGGCAGTGTAAAATTTCTTCCGTGAACTATGCCCACTGATAATCAGCTGTGTTTGCGTACACTCGTGTTTGACAAAAATAAATACACATTCGGCTGTGGTATAATGGTTAGCTCACTGGACTTGCATTCCAGTGGTAACTGGTGCTGTTCGATCCCGTGGCGCGGCAGTTGAAAACAATGGGCACGTTTCTCAAATCCTTGTGCACAAAAAAAACCTATTTTACCAGGAAAGGCCCACTGAGCTATATAGCTCTTTCAGGAGCGACCTGGGCATAAATGATAGCTCAATAAAGTAGCTTATCATGTGAAAATTTATAGCAGCCACATACTCTAAACGCAAGTATGGAGGGAGAAACCGAAGGACCTGGAGAAAAATCCAAGCGACCACTGGGAGAACATTCAAACTCCAAATATACAGGCGTCAGGGTTGGGATCAAATCCACGACCTCCTGTATACCAGGTGAGGTATTTAACGTATCGCCACCGTGGCGCCCCCAACAGTTAGTTGATCAGTAGGCCACGAGTGGTGGGTTACAGTGTGGGTACTCTCACTTCTTCCAAGATGGCTGGCCAGGCAAAAACATAGGGGCACTCTAGAGCTCCCTCTGGAGGGAGGCCCTTCCACCAGCAGGTGGCGTGAGTAAGCAATTGCAGGGCTGCGCCTTTAAATTTTTAGTGAGTATTGCTGAAGGGCAAAGCTACAGCGGAGTGCTCGGGTGTGCTTTAAGGGGTCAGATTGCCGTGCCACAGGGCCAATTGCAATGTTGGCTGCATCTAGCCTCTGTGGCCCACACCCTCCATGAAACGAATCAACAAAAGGAGCGAAATTCTCTGACTGAAATGCCCTGAGCTGCAGCCTTTGGTTGAGATGAACCTTGCTGCGCCTTTCAGTGAGGAAAAAAGTATTTGATCCCCTGCTGATTTTGTACGTTTGCCCACTGACAACGAAATGATCAGTCTATAATTTTAATGGTAGGTTTATTTAAACAGTGAGAGACAGAATAACAACAACAAAATCCGGAAAAAGGCATGTCAAAAATGTTATAAATTGATTTGCATTTTAATGAGGGAAATAAGTATTTCACCCCCTCTCAATCAAAGATATTTCTGGCTCCCAGGTGTCTTTTATACAGGTAACGAGCCGAGATTAGGAGCACACTCTTAAAGGGAGTGCTGCTAATCTCAGCTTGTTACCTGTATAAAAGACACCTGTCCACAGAAGCAATCAATCAATCAGATTCCAAACTCTCCACCATGGCCAAGACCAAAGAGCTCTCCAAGGATGTCAGGGACAAAATTGTAGACCTGCACAAGGCTGGAATGGGCTACAAAACCATTACCAAGCAGCTTGGTGAGAAGGTGACAACAGTTGGTGCGATTATTCACAAATGGAAGAAACACAAAAGAACTGTCAATCTCCCTCGGCCTGGGGCTCCATGCAAAATCTCACCTTGTGGAGTTGCAATGATCATGAAAACGGTGAGGAATCAGCCCAGAACTACACGGGATAATCTTGTCAATGATCTCAAGGCAGCTGGGACCATAGTCACCAAGAAAACAATTGGTAACACACTACGCCGTGAAGAAATGAAATCCTGCAGCGCCCGCAAGGTCCCCCTGATCAAGAAAGCGCATATACATGCCCGTCTGAAGTTTGCCAATGAACATCTGAATGATTCAGAGGACAACTGGGTGAAAGTGTTGTGGTCAGATGAGACCAAAATGGAGCTCTTTGGCATCAACTCAATTCGCCGTGTTTGGAGGAGGAGGAATGCTGCCTATGACCCCAAGAACACCATCCCCACCGTAAAACATGGAGGTGGAAACATTATGCTTTGGGGGTGTTTTTCTGCTAAGGGAACAGGACAACTTCACCGCATCAAAGGGAAGATGAACGAGGCCATGTACCGTCAAATCTTGGGTGAGAACCTCCTTCCCTCAGCCAGGGCATTGAAAATGGGTCGTGGATGGGTATTCCAGCATGACAATGACCCAAAACACACGTTCAAGGCAACAAAGGAGCGGCTCAAGAAGAAGCACATTAAGGTCCTGGAGTGGCCTAGCCAGTCTCCAGACCTTAATCCCATAGAAAATCTGTGGAGGGAGCTGAAGGTTCGAGTTGCCAAACGTCAGCCTCGAAACCTTAATGACTTGAAGAAGATCTGCAAAGAGGAGTGGGACAAAATCCCTCCTGAGATGTGTGCAAACCTGGTGGTCAACTACAAGAAACGTCTGACCTCTGTGATTGCTAACAAGGGTTTTGCCACCAAGTACTAAGTCATGTTTTGCAGAGGGGTCAAATACTTATTTCCCTCATTAAAATGCAAATCAATTTAACATTTTTGACATGCGTTTTTCTAGATGTTTTTGTTGTCATTCTGTCTCTCACTGTTCAAATAAACCGACCATTAACATTATAGACTGATCATTTCTTTGTCAGTGGGCAAACGTACTAAATCAGCAGGGGATCAAATACTTTTTTCCGTCACTGTACACACTGAGCTGCTTCATGCTGAATTGAAAGACAACAACTCCACGGGGTGGTGTGGTATTGAGCGTGGGGCTTTTGGAAGGATGAGTCTGGACTTGATGCATATTTATGAAGGTGCATGGAGAAAATGGATGCTTGGGTTTAATCTGCTTTCCACTGCAGTATCCAGCCACTGAGGCGCAAAACTTTAACATGGGCAAAAAAAGACAGATACGTGAAATGCAACCCTCTTGCTGATTGCCATTCAGATTGATGCCAAAGAGCAAGTGGCTTGCTATTGTGCACATTTAAAGAATATGTTTAAATCAACTAATAAAAAGTTAGACTGTGGGGATTTTATCCGTGGAAATGATACCGTATTTTTAAATAAACTCTTGGGGTCGTGTCGAGGTGAGCCCATCTGTGTTTCTTTATATTTATTGAAAATCTTTGCGTTTGGGTGGATCCATTCAACTGAAACGTTGAGATTAATTAAAATGGGTGCCTGGATTCACTTAGCCGCAGGACACTGGCAGCGATAATAGAAAAGCTTTTAGCACAAAATCACCATAAATTACGAGACAATACGTGGACATTTATTCTTGGAGATTGAGAAAAGAGGAGACAAGCGATCCCGGATGAATTGAGTGTGATAAATAACCACATCTTGTGGACAGACAAGCCTGATCACACATTGTACACATTATCAGTTTATATGTTGCCATTGATGCAACATTTACGAATTCTTAACACACTTTGTGCGAAATTACATTTCTGCAGTGCAGCACAGTTTTCAGTCTGAGACCCTTTGTAGTGATACCAGTTTTCATTGCGTTAGTCATCGTGTTCCCCATGTTTAACCAAAAATGTTGTGCCATATGAATGTAGAATTTCATGTGGTTAAAATTCCACATTCCTATAATGGGATGCAGCTGCCTCATAGAGAAATGACGGGCTGAGCTTTCTAACCGCAGTGCTACCTGGCCAGAATACAGCTTTATTACTATCTTTTATGTTCCAATATTCCTAAAATACAACTGTCTATTTTGTATAAATATTTCTGCTACTTTATAGGGTACAGTAATTATAGTTGTGTTACAAGCTGATCATTTTGCTGCCAATTGCCAGACTGCATGGATGTGCCATGTCTTTGAGGAGACCGCATGACTTAAGACATCCTTGATTTGGCCTTGACGCAGGGAGGGGAGAGTAGAAACCCCAGCGGGACTCTCCGTGTATGTAGCTCTGGGATAGTACACGCTACGAACCCGGCAACCTCACATTGATTCCCGCCCACAGCTAAAATAAGTTTGGAATATCTGATCCAGTCTTGAGACCTTCCCTAGGTCGCCTTAACCTTTTGCACTCCTATCGTGTTTTTGTATTGTTTGTTATTGTAATGTTCTGACCCGCCCCTGTTGGAGATCTGTGAAAAAAAAGAGGCGCACAGCTCATCGGATTCCTCCAGTATAAATACATATTCTTGATCTGAAACGAGTAGCTGGTATGGCAAGTAAACATCAGCACTGGGGAGACAAATGCTGCCACGCGTAGCGCCGACCCCACCCCACCGCCCTCGTGAGCCGTGCCACACACGGCCTTGATAGATGCTCGGCGATGGCACTTGCCTCGACAGCGAGATGGCTCCACGGGGGGGGGCCGGGGATCATTGTTACCTGTGCTGTGCGCGTGTACCTGTGGCGCTTCCCGACTCTGCCAGAGGAGCGCGTGTGGACCGTGCTGGCGCATGATGGCACCGACGAGCGCCGAGTGCCGGGGACGAGCACGGCGCTCGCCTTCGTTGCTCGATTCGTCTACAACGCCAGCTCGGAGCAACTCTCCGCGCTCGTGGAGCAGGCCGAGCAGTGCCGGCAGGAGGTTGCCTACTACTGCCGGCGCTCGCGTCTCCTCAACTCGCCCGGTGAGCGTCGACGGTCGGGGCGAATCCGCTCCGCTAATTTATTTAAAATTAAACTACAGTGAGCTACCCCATCCCTGTTTTGTCTGCAGCTCGCTTCTCTGAATCTATCTTTTGTCCACATTTCTCTGATCGAGCTAAAACTCTTATCTATTGTCTATATCACTTCTATCATATTCTTAGCTCTTTCGCTAAAGTCACGTTGAAGGGAAACAATAAAATAATAATATATATATAAAACTAAGAGTTTGTAATTTGAAAGAGGAACTCAAAAAAAGATTTCTGCTTTGGGCCCCCAATGGGCCAGCACCACCACGGTGTCCCAGTGTGGTCTTTGCAGGTTTAGCCATGTACTGAATACATCTTCTCTCCCATGCACTTGTGCAGGCATCTTCATGAGTTTCGGCTGGTATCAGTGTGACAACCTCTGTGCTACATTGCACCTTAGTGTGTTTCACTGTAGCAGTGGTGTTCTTGCTTTTTGTGGAAAATCAGTCAATCGATCAATCTTGATTTTACGTGCCAATATCGCCCTCACTAAAGTAGGCATCAGTGCACATTACAATGGAATGGGAAAGGTCCAGGGGGCATGGAGCAACAGGAATGAAAAAAGAGAAACCCGTCACGTCCTCGGTGGCCAACACCGACTGTGCAAAGCAAATTGAAAAAAGAGCAACCGCGCGCAACGAATTGCATAAAGGAGTTAAGCAGTAAATACAAATAAATGAAATACATTTAAATGAATATTTTATTTCATGGAAAGGCATGTCTGAAAGGGGGTGAGGAAGGAGGAAGGGAGCAACACTTTGATAATTTCTTGGACTTCATTTCAGCCCCCCTCTCTCCCCATCGATTTTATACTGTAGTGCTTTCCATTTAAGGGGTGTTGCGTTTGCTGTCTGTCCAAACAGTTTGCACTCGACTGATTTCCCTTCACAGGTCATCGATGCGTCTGTGTACTACAGTCACGTTGAAAGCAGCGTCATCGTAATTATTGAATTTAAATTTGATTCGTAGCCAAGCACAACACCCGTGTCAAATGGTATCTGTACCTAGCCTGGGCCTCCCCTAGATTAACTCAGCAAAAAATGAGTACTCGATACAGAGATGTGGTCAATATCATCAAAGGGTAAGACCAAATCCATTCTAGATTTGAAGCTTTCGTGACTGCAAGGATCCACACTCTTTGGTTCTATTCGGTAAAGTCACGTAGGTAAAAATATAAAACAACAAAAATCACGACGTTTCGGCCACAACACAAGCGGCCTTCATCAGGTGTCTCGAGACAGTCTGGTCCCTTCACCTGATGAAGGCCGCTTGTGTTGTGGCCGAAACGTCGTGATTTTTGTTGTTTTATTTTTTTACCTACGTGACTTTACCGAATAGAACCAAAGGGTAAGACCAAAGGCAGCCCGACATGATGCTGGCCTTACGAACCCGCCGTGTGTCCTCCAGACCGTGCTCGCTAACAGTAATGTCCCTGACGTTCTATAACGATAAGTGGGGGAATACATTTTTCACGTCGAAGTGACTCTGACTGCTTGAATCATTGAAACAAGAACACAAACCCACGTTGACACCGCTTGTCCTGTCCAGGGCCGGATTAAGGCATGGGGGGCTTTAGGGGCTGCAGTTCAGGAGCCCCCGCCAGCTGGAGGGCCTCCAGGGATTAAGTAAAACAGTTATTTCATTTGTGAATGCTGAATTTTATTTGTTGCTAGCCTTGTAAAAATACATTTTATTTTTCTTTAACTTTGTTTTCCTTTTAAAAATATTACTGGGCGGGGGTGGGGGGGGGGGGGAGGTGCTCACCGTACCTGTAGCCCGGGGGCCTACAAAATCTGAATCCGGCCCTGGTCCTGCCCACCCACCCTCGTGCAGACGGGCCTCCCTTCACCTGGTGGGTCAGCAGGACCAACGAGCGGCAGCACTACTGGGGCGGCTCCAGCCCGGGCGTGCAGAAGTGTGCGTGCGGCGTGGAGCGAAACTGCACGGAGGAGCACGTCCACTGCAACTGCGACGCTGACCGTGACGAGTGGTGCGTGTCACCTCCGCAGCCCTGGCTTGGTTTGTGAGTGGTGATGGAACGGTGGTGGTGTTGTCTGGCTGTTGGTGGGTGCGCTTGCTTTCAATTTATTTTTACGAGCCCCCTTCCGTGGTGAGCATGATAACGCAGCCACCTTTTTTTTATCTTCAGCGCCAGAAGAGTGGGGTTTTTTTTTTTTAGAGGCTGGCAATTGCTGGTCATAACACACAAACGAGAGGAGCAATGTATTTATAATTTTCTCTTTCTCACATTGAGGAAATGTTCTTAAGTGCCTATTTTAATGTACAGTTCAGACTTATAATACTGCAGAAAATCATATATTGAGGCTACGCGTGAGGCTAATGAGGCTGCAAGTTGATGTCTGCGTGCGCTGTGTGTGTAGCGGCTTGCGACTTTTTATCATGGGTGCAAATGCACTTTTTCTGTTCTGTCGTAGCACTCTGCTTCTATTATAAGACGTGATTGTATTTATTAAAGTGCTGGGGGTGCCTGTGTTTTTTCTTACTTTTTCCATTCAAAACTAAATTAAAAATAGCATTAAAATCGTAACCTGTGGCTGAGCAGCGAAAGACAGGTCAAGACAATCAACTAATATATATCCCATGATAATAATAATCGCATAAAAAATGTGTATTCTTTTGAAACACTATACAGTCGTGCAATAGTATACGTGTTATCCATAAAATAAGCATCCATGAATGTTGATAAAACTATGCACACACGGTGGTGTGAAGATTCTATCATAGGGGCCGTCCATAAATGACGTCACGCACCTAGGGGGGGGGGGGAGTCAGACATTTGTGACGATGTGTGAAGAGGGGGGGCGGGTGAGAAATGTGACGTCACATCAAAATGCGCAAATTTAAATAAATATAGACAACACGTTCTACTTAATTAAATAGACTTTTTAATAAATGTTTTCTCCTACAACATCAGAGTGCAGCGGCACATTAAATACGCACTACAATGACAATAGTTTAAAGCGATTTGATGCATGTTTTTTTTTGGGGGGGGCAAAGCTTTGCGACGTCATATTTCCGGGGGGGGGTCTGACTTTTTGTGACGCCGTGTGACGAGGGGGGGGGTCAAAAATCGTCCAAAATCGCGTGACGTCATTTATGGACGGCCCCATACACGTCTCATCTCGAAACCTCCGCGTATCAGCCGCGGCGTTGGCGACACAAATCGCATCAAGATTTCAGAGTCACGGGTGGTACACCCATTATCTTTAGTGTACAAGCAATATATTCCCAACACCTTCGACTATTGCAGTTCACACTGCTTTGTAATAACTCGAGCAATTGATGATACCTTTACGGACACCCCCCCAACATGTGGGCACGTATGTCTGGAAAGTAGTTTAAACATACAGTGAGGGAAAAAAGTATTTGATCCCCTGCTGATTTTGTACGTTTGCCCCACTGACAAAGAAATGATCAGTCTATAATTTTAATGGTAGGTTTATTTGAACAGTGAGAGACAGAATAACAACGACAAAAAATCCAGAAAACCGCATGTGAAAAATGCTATAAATTGATTTGCATTTTAATGAGGGAAATGAATATTTCACCCCCTCTCAATCAGAGATATTTCTGGCTCCGAGGTGTATTTTATACAGGTAACGAGCTGAGATTAGGAGCACACTCTTAATGGGAGTGCTCCTAATCTCAGTTTGTTACCTGTATAAAAGACACCTGTCCACAGAAGCAAATCAATCAGATTCCAAACTCTCCACCATGGCCAAGACCAAAGAGCTCTCCAAGGATGTCAGGGACAAGATTGTAGACCTACACAAGGCTGGAATGGGCTATAAGACCTTTGCCAAGCAGCTTGGTGAGAAGGTGACAACAGTTGGTGCGATTATTCGCAAATGGAAGAAACACAAAAGAACTGTCATGCAAGATCTCACCTCGTGGAGTTGCAATGATCATGAGAACAGTGAGGAATCAGCCCAGAACTACACGGGAGGATCTTGTCAATGATCTCAAGGCAGCTGGGACCATAGTTACCAAGAAAACAATTGGTAACACATTACGCCGTGAAGTACTGAAATCCTGCAGTGCCCGCAAGGTCCCCCTGCTCAAGAAAGCACATATACATGCCCGTCTGAAGTTTGCCAATGACCATCTGAATGATTCAGAGGACAACTCGGTGAAAGTGTTGTGGTCAGATGAGACCAAAATGGAGCTCTTTGGCATCAACTCAACTCGCCGTGTTTGGAGGAGGAATGCTGCCTATGACCCCAAGAACACCATCCCCACCGTCAAACATGGAGGTGGAAACATTATGCTTTGGGGGTGTTTTTCTGCTAAGGGGACAGGACAACTTGACCGCATCAAAGGGACGATGGACGGGGCCATGTACCGTCAAATCTTGGGTGAGAACCTCCTTCCCTCAGCCAGGGCATTGAAAATGGGTCGTGGATGGGTATTCCAGCATGACAATGACCCAAAACACACGGCCAAGGCAACGAAGGAGTGGCTCAAGAAGAAGCACATTAAGGTCCTGGAGTGGCCTAGCCAGTCTCCAGACCTTAATCCCATATAAAATCTGTGTAGGGAGCTAAAGGTTCGAGTTGTCAAACGTCAGCCTCGAAACCTTAATGACTTGGAGAAGATCTGCAAAGAGGAGTGGGACAAAATCCCCCCTGAGATGTGTGCAAACCTGGTGACCAACTACAAGAAACGTCTGACCTCTGCGATTGCCAACAAGGGTTTTGCCACCAAGTACTAAGTCATGTTTTGCAGAGGGGTCAAATACTTATTTCCCTCATTAAAATGCAAATCAATTTATAACATTATTGACACGCGTTTTTCTGGATTTTGTTGTTGTTATTCTGTCTCTCACTTTTCAAATAAACCTACCATTAAAATTATAGACTGATAATTTCTTTGTCAGTGGGCAAACGTACAAAATCAGCAGGGGATCAAATACTTTTTTCCATCACTGTAAGTTACATTCGGTAAAGTCACGTAGGTATAAAATAAAATAAATCACGACGTTTCGGGCGCAACACAAGCGTCCGTCATCAGGTGGGAAAGCATGATCTGCTGCTGAGGCAAGACTGTTTTAAAAGGTTTGAAATAAAAGGTTACGTTGCGCCCGAAACGTCGTGATTTAGTTCATACCAACGTGACTTTACCGAAAGCACCAAAGAGTGTTGGATTCCCGCAGTCACGAGGACAGCTTCAAATCAAGATTGATGAGTTACATTATGTAACATACAGTCCACGATGTGCAATCAATAGTTATTATGCCTCTGACATGTATGTTAATGGAGTAATGCAATATAGCAAACACTGCAGTGTATAAAATACGTGGCAGCAGCCTTTACATACAGCAGCACCGTAGGAGGAGGAACGAGACGAACAGTAAGGGGCCATCCATTCAGTGCGTCACGCTTGGAGGGGGGACGGGGGGTTAACACATATGCGTGCGTATGGGGGGGGGGGGGGGTCTACTGACAATGTACATACACATAGGAAACGGGGGGGGGAGAGTGAAGCCTCGATAATAATGTCTACATTGGCCTTCAAATTAGATAGTCCGGCGGTGGACTATCTGTTTGCTTAAACGCGTTAATATTATGAATCATTGATCGGTTCTGCGTGGATTAAATATCGGCCGTTCTATAGGATTCTGTGGTGCGTCAGGCGTGCGTACGTACGCATGTGGGGTGTGTGTAAAAAGTACGCCTGCCTACAGGGAAGGGTGGAGGGGTCACGTTTTTACAGAGGTTTTTTTTGCGTACCCGACTCAATGGATGCCGGTTCATCATCGTGGCCCCGCCCCCTCCCCGCTATGCCCCACCCCCCTCCCCGCTATGCCCCGCCCCCTCCCCGCTATGCCCCGCCCCCCTCTCCGCTCCCCCGTGCCACGCCTGACAAGGATGCACGATTCCGGTTGGCTGACGAACAAGGAGCACCTGCCGGTGACGCAGCTCGTCATTGGCGACGCGAACCGCTCGCGCTCGGCCGCCAGCTACCTCGTGGGGCCGCTGCGTTGCCACGGCGACAGTAAGCCCCTACCCCCCCCCCCCACTTTTGCCTTTCCCGCCAAATGACGCCGCGGGTTTCTCTCTGCTCGTCGTTAATGAACATTTATGGCGGGATCCCGGGGGCAGGCGGTGCCCAGAATAAACGGAAGTGAAAATCGTATTTCTTGGTTCTTTTCGGTAAAGTGGCGTAGGATAGGAAATGTAATTAAATAAATAAAAATTAATTGAAAATAATAAAAGTCAACAAACCCCCCCCCACGACGTTTCGATCACAACACATGCGGTCGTGTAGAATCTAAAATCACGTAGATCTACGTGACTTTACCGAAAGAACCAATAATTACGAATTCCTGCGGTCAGGAAAGTTTTAAGTCGGTCTTCATCGGGCGGAGAGAAAATCGTCATTAAAATTTATTTTGTATTTTTTTTTGGCGACTCCGTCCCATCGCGCACATCAACGCCGCCTTAACCCACTGCAAATCAATCCTCTGGTTCTTCACCAGAGGATTGATTTGCCAAAATCGCCGGAGTCATAAACAAAACTTTGATTAGCGCATCGCGTAGAGCTCGTCGAGAGGCATTGATTGCCGTATCGTTTGCACTCAACAGACCCTAAATGACGTCGCAACGCAGTTTAATGCGAGAGCCGGCACAAGAAAAAAATATATGAACAGTTTTTTTCCAATGTTCTTTTGATTCATATTTATATGTTTACTTCCTTTGCCGTAAACATGTGTGTGTAGCAAGTATTAAATTTAGGGTGATGTGGTAGCCCAAAGCTGGAATTTTGTAAGATGTAATGCGGCATAGTAAATCGTTTGACATTTTTACTTAAATTATCGGCTCTTTCGAGTGAGATAGCTGCAACTTGGCATTCAGGGCTTCGTATATGTTCTCCTTCATCACGTTGTGTTTATAAGAGCCTTCACAATGATGCAAATTAAAAACATCCATCACAATTAATGTCCTTCGGGTAAGTGGGGCCTGCTGAGACCAGCCACTCCAGCCACTGAGTTGCATTAAACAGGTCTCTATATTGAAATAATGCGGAGGCTAATGGGGTGTAGCGCTTGGTGTCTCAATGTACGAGAAGTCTCTTCTGACTGCTAATGGCCCAGGATGCTCCTGCACCAGCCTCTCACCTCCACCTCTTCCTCGTGACAACGTCCCCACTCATACACTCACCCCGTGTGTGCGGTCAATGAATGTAGGACCACACACACAAGTAAGCCTCGGATGGGAAAGGGAATGCATGCAATTCTTTTTTTACCGAAATAGTAATAACACATTGCCTTTGAATCTATTGATATAGTCTTTATCATTATTGCCACCACCACCATCATAATCAACATCATCAACACCACCTATATCGTCTTCACAATCATCAATTCCCATCCTGACCATCACTATTATCACCCATCATCAATATTCCTCACGATCATAATGGTTATCAATCACTCATTACTCTTCACCATCAGGTGAGTATTGTCAACCATATCTATGAACCAGGGTCATAGCCATATTCGTGTGAAAGCAAGGGAAGGTGCCGTTATTGGATGCTCTGGTCAGAGTCCATTGTCAATAAATTTTGTCAGACTAAATTGTTATTTGATTTTGCAACCCCATTGCGCTGTTTATTCTGCTCTACTTCACTTTGAGAGATTTATGAGTTTTATTTTATTGGGGCCTCCTGGCTCTCAAACCTATCTCAGCTAATCCTGTAACCATAAACGTGATGCACCCACTAACATATTTATTTACAGGGGAAGATTCTCTGAATTTTGTTAAGGTTAGAGATTTCACGACTGTGGATAAATTTGAGGCATCCAAACATGCCTACCTACCTCATCGTCGCAACTTCATCTGTGCGTACGTTAACGTTGTCTGCTCTGCAGAACATTTTTGGAACGCAGCGTCGTTCTCCAACCGCACGGCGTACTTGCTGTTCCCGACGTTCCGTGGCGAGAAGAGCGCTGACATCTCTTTTTACTTCAAAACGGTGGCACCGTTTGGAACCTTCCTGGAGAACCTGGGGCTGCAGCACTTTCTGCGCCTGGAGCTGAAGAGTGAGTTGCCCCTTCTCAACTCAACTGAGCTACACGCACCAGCCTCTCCATGTCCACTCCGGCATCCATCGCTCAAATCAGCTGATGATGCAATTCAACGAACGCTTGAAACTGGCCTGGCCTCGTTTGTGAACTGGGAGAGTGGGCTCAGGCCAGTTTTCCATGGCAGTCTGACCCAGCTTGGGCAGCTGTAACCAAGCTCACTTTATTTAGGCCACGTGGCTGTTTTGCCCACGGAAAAAAAAGACACGGGGTCAAAGTGGAAGAATCGTACGATGCTGATGGTGCGCCTTGTTGTGTCGGTCAGCTTTAGACCCCGTGATTTAAATAAAAAATGTAGAATGAAAATTACAAATATAACAAGTTTTTTAGTTTGGCATAGTGCATGCTAACCAGAGAATGCATTGCACCTTGTTAAAATAAATTGTGATTACTTCCCTCCATGTAGGGAATGGGGGAGGAGGGAGCCATTCCAGGTGCTGCCCAGCGAAGCTCATGCCGAATATGGAATGCGCACGGAAATGCAGTGTGAGCCTCTGTGTCGTGGGAGAACATAAGTTATACTGGTAGGAACCTCCTGGTTACACCAGCCCACAGGGGATTATTGTGTCCGACCGTCCATCGTGCATCCAATAATGGGAGGGGTGGGGCTGGGTGGAGAGGGGAGGGTGGGGAGGGGCTGGGTGGGGAGGGTGGGGCTGGGTGGGGAGGGTGGGGCTGGCTGGGGGGTGGGGCTGGGTGGGGAGGGGCTGGTCACCCCCGTGGTGCCCTTATAAAACTCAACGTTTAACCTACTCACGCCGGCTTGTGCCCGCCCTCACAGTCGGGCATATTTGCGGAATACACCACGCTCCCTCCGCAGGAATGTGTTCCTCTATGGGTTTCGGTGGTTATATTAAGGTCTCTTTACATAGCCATTCGCGACATAATTATTTTATTGGTTGTTATGAGCTGGCATTGATTATTTCTCCATGTAGCTCAACATATTAAACTCGTGTATCCCATTTAACTATTTAGGTTGGCTCTTGTGACTTACTTATGCTATAGTTGCCCATCATCTTATTACATTCATATCGTTTTCTATTGATTCTCTGCTTTGGAACTTTTTTATATGATAGATTATTGTGGGGGTGTTTTTACACATTTCTGTATTACTCTTTTTATGTTCTGTCTCCTGTATTATTTTCCCGAAAACTAATATTTTTTGCAAAGCTAAAAATGTACTTGGTTTATAATTGTTTTTTTACCCTTTTATCTGCCAACAAAACTGACACCTTTTTTTTACAAGGAGTCATGTTTGCATTGACCACAATACCTGGGGTCAGAATGCAAACAAAAAACATAACTCTGATAATGTATGCACTGTCCTTGAAATTGATTGGTCCACACCCGAGACAGCTTTCCTTAGAGCCTAGGCTCACATGGTGTTGGACCAGATGACGCCAAAAGGCGCACAACTCAAAGCCAATGCACCATCAGAGTATGAGAGCTCGGGTAAAGAATTTACACCATTGGAACCTCCTTCGCCAGTAGCAAAATATGATAATTGTTTTTTTTACCCTTTTATCTGACGACAAAACTGACACCTTTTTAAAATTAATTTCAAGGACAATGCATACATGATCAGAGTTATGTTTTTTGTTTGCGTTCCGACCGCAGGTATTGTGGTCAATGCAAACATGACTCCTTGTAAAAAAAGGTGTCAGTTTTGTTGCCAGATAAAAGGGTAAAAAAACAATTATTATATTTTGCTACTGGCAAAGGAGGTTCCAATGATGTACTTGGTTTAAATAAATGTGTCTAGTCATTCATTAAATATTTTTTTTACTTGACTCCGTTCCTGTTACCAAGTACTGTTTTTATCGCATTTACCCTTTCTTTAATTCAGCAGTGTGTATCGTACCACTAGAGGCAAATAAAGAGCCAGGGCGACTAGGATAAAGGAAATACCAAATTATGTTAAGTGGGGCCAGAACTCGCACATTCAAAAATATGATTCACAGACTAAACTACAAGGCTCGAAAGAAACCTGGGGCCTCAGTACAGAACACCTTTCACATTTCAAAAAATTACATAAGCTATGCTCTAAAAGAGAGTTAAGACAACAAATCCTCATAAATGTAGGAGAGAACTTATTTTTGGTCATGACCACTCATATGTGGATTGTGAAGGTACAAAAAATTCAAACAATAATTCATGAAACAATATTCGTCACATTAACAGTGAATAGAATAAACATTAGTCAAATATAATAAAATCAGCCAATGGCTGGCTGAGGCTCACGGAACAATGACACCATGCTGGTCATGTTGTACGAGTGACTTGATGATGGCCATGTAGCATCAGGTTGTGTTCCTGCAGCTGATTTGGCAGGTGCAGTGGGAGTGATGACATAATCCCTAGCAAGTGCTGCCACATCCACTGCGTTACGATCTCTCCTTAGAATTGTTAGGCATTTTCTCTTATGCCATTTCAGATCTTACTATAATCGCTGCCTGCTGGATTTTATGATAATTTTCTGTACTCAGGCCCCTGGGTTACAATAGGCAACAATTACCGAGAAACGCAACAAATGAAGTGCAACAATTTTCTAAATACAATTACAATCAAAACCCACAAATGAATCCTTAACAATGGATGTGATGACAGTAAAACGTTTACAGAGGGGCAATATGAATGTTAAACAATTAAAAAACGTGTCTTTAGAAGATGTGGTGAGGTCCTGAGGCAAAGTGAGCAGGGTCGGGAGGGGGGAATGGCTGTTAATTATCGAGCTGGGAGAGTGTAAGAAGTCATTAAATGTAACACAAGTTTGTTTTTTCCAAGGCAGTTTTGGTTTTACATATATTTAATTACCGATGCAGTGTGCTCTGTGCTGGAGGTATGTGGGAGAGAAAAAACCCCAAAGCATTCACATTGAATACCTAAGCAAATTAATGTATTTCTGGAGTCCATGCGTTACCTTTGCCTGCAGATCCCCTGCACTGAATTCAGAGGCAGTATTCCAGTAAACAATAACATTTGTGCTTTTACCTCACAGCAGCGTTGCAACCTAATTAGCCACGGATTTTTTTTCTCAGGGCTGTGCAAAGGGGACCATCGTGCTACCGAGTAAAAAAGGTGAAAGGTGATTGAAGAAACTTACCCCATAATTTCAACTGTCACTCCGCAAGATGAAATTGAACCGACGACCTCTGGGTTGCAAGTCCAATTTGCTAACCGTTGACGGCAGCTGCCTTGCTTCCCAGTACCACCTACCTCATCATGTGCTTGATGGGAGGAGTGGTAGGGATGAGGGAGTCAAAATACAAATTGTACACAGGCTCTTGCAGATGCAGTTTGGTATTGAACACTGCACGTGCAAACAAAGTGTGATTCATCTTTGTATGACAATCGGTGGTGCATTTTACGTTCAAAACCATTTTCATTAAATACAAAAACTTTTACCTTCAACTGGCACAGATAGCAAATTCTGTTTGTGATGTGGGTTATTACATGCCTTTTTACTCTTCCCTACACTGTAGAAAAGATGAAAGTGGGACCATTGTATATCTTATTCTGCATATGCTGTGTGTATGATACATAAGTGCACTGTGCAAGGACATCACTAATACAACAAAAATGTGAGTTGATCGATATGAAGTTCAGAAACATTTGTACACACAATTGTTTAAATATTACCTTTTTTATAATATATTTGCATCTCTAATTAGGTCCGTCTCACGTGGCTGCTGAGAGTATGTATGTGGTTGTGCTTTTGTTAGTGCGTGTGTATAATCATGTGTCACGTAGTTTCTTCGTGTGAGGGAGCAAATATGTTTGTGGTTATTTTCAAGTCGTGAGGGCCATTGACTGCGACTAACATTCACTGGTTTAAGTCAGCTTTAAGCAACTGCTGCCATTTCCGCCATAATTTTCTGTCTTATCTTGGTCGAGTAAAAGCAGCGCCATTGCTTCAGTAACCTGTTTTGTGTTTGAAATAATTTTTCACCAACAGAGCTCACCCCATTTGTTTTTCTTTTCACTCTCCAGCCCGACCTCGATCGAATATGGCACAAGCACAATTATCGCCGACAGTTTTTTTTTCAACCAAATGCTGAGATGGAAAAAATCAAGTGCCAAGCCCAATGTTTTCGTACACTGTGGTGATAATATGCATTTAGTTACGCCTCATCTACCCTGGGCATTCGAGCTGCGCTCTCAGAGGTGATAGCACACAGCATGCGAAACCCAAGTGATCCCAGTGCAATATGTGAAACCAGCTGTAAAGGTTGGCATGGCCTGAAAAATACTACTTGGTGTTGTGAGCCCTGGGGGAAGGAAACGGGACACACCAAGTGGAATGCTGGCCCCTATCCTCTGTCTGTGCCACACACCAAGCCAATTACAATACAACTGGGTGTCTGTGTTATATTTATCCTTTCACACGAAATTATACTCATGGTTTCAATTGTAGAAGTGTAATAATTAAAAAACGTAAACAATATGCAGATTTTTTTTGCCTTATAAAAAGTTAAATCAGTCTCGGGTTGAAATTTGGAAGGCGTTGTCTTGTTTGGTGAGGTCAAATCCTGGTTTGGTCTCGGCTCCGCATATCACTCTTAAAGGGTAGATATAAAGAGTGGCACATTCTATATATTTAAAGTGCTCTTCGAATGGCTTGTGTGAGCTGGGTGACTCTTGTAATTGTCTTGACTTTAACAGGAATTGAGTGAGGTAAATTGCAGAAGCTTCCAATTTCTGCTGGTTGGCAAATATAACGTTCTAGGCAGTCACTGCTCCCATGTGGGGGCGTACGAGTGTGCGTATGCAAGTGGCTGTGGTATTAACGTGTGCATCGTCTCTCCATCTCTCTCTGTTTCTCTCTCAGGCCCACTGGAGGTGAGCTTGCGCTTTGACGTGGGCGATGGCCCTGTGGAGCTGATCGCTGTATCCCCGTGGCCGCTCAACGACGATCAGTGGCACCGGGTTTGCGCCGAGCGCAACGTGAAGCGCGCCTCCCTGCAGGTGGACGAGCTGCCCCGGCGGGTACGCCGCTCGCCCCCCGATGGACACACGCGCCTACGCCTCAACAGCCAGCTCTTCGTGGGTGCGTGCAGCAACTGACAAGAGATGTCCACATTGCAGGGGCGGACTCACTTAGTCGAGTTATCGAGCACAGACTAAGGTGCGCAGTGAGGGAAAGGGGCCCGCATCAACAAATAAATGTAACCACCCCCGTGAGGTTACATTGATTTTCTTTTTTGGGTGCCGCCCAAAACCAACGTTATCACTTTTGGCTAAAGTGATGACATCACATGCCATGTGCGCACCTCTTGATGACGTCGAAACGTGTAACAACAAGTCCCAACATCACGTCATACACTGTGATGTCATCTCGTGGCCTGCGCCCCAAATATGTCCCGGTCCGCTCCTGCCATAGTTCACGCCATACGCCCGTCGTTTGAAGTGAACAGTGTTGGAGAAGCAATCTTTCAAAGGCGGCCCTTTGTTATTGTACAATTCGGACGGGAATGCATGTGTCCTTAAGTCATGTTTTGCCATATTGTAACCAATGAATGAGTATATGTACAGGATGAAGTATAATTTCTTGGCAGGATTACGTAAGCTACCTTGGAAGGTCAGATATAGACCATGGCTGAGAGTTGTACGGCTGTTTTCGTGAAGATGGCTTGAGCAATTGCAGGGTGGGGGAGAACAATTTGTAGAGGCAGCCATTGCAGTGGCTCCACGTGGTCACAGTGAGCAAGGGTCGAACCTAATTCCAGATGATGAGATACTGCAAGAGCAGACATGTGAGGTCAGCTACTCATTCAGCCTAAAATGAAATGTAAGACAGTTGGTTGGCGTGCCCTTCGCATCTGCAGCTCCCACAGTGTGGAACGCACTCCCGCTCCATATTCGACAAAGGAAGTCCCTTCCACTTTTTAAGTCCCATTTCAACCCCTTTTTGTTGACTATGGCCTTTAATTGAGTTGACCTTGGTTTGGGTGTGCTATGTCTCTTGCGAGGGACAATACATATATTTATTTAGCTGTTGTCTTGTGCAGCGTTGTGAGATGCAGTTTTTGCATGAACGACACTGTATAAAAATGTATTGTTATTAGGTGCAAAAGGAAGAAAATTATAACTTGGCCCTGATGACCTTTTCATCTTTGATATGACTGCATGTATTCATCAGTGTTTGGTAATTACAACATAAGGTTACTTTAGCATCAGCATAACTACCAAAAGGGTTCCAGGTATTTGTGTGTGCTGTAATTTATATTTAAATGTTCAATTAATTCTACATGTTTTATGTTTACCCTGATCGGTGAGGCACTTGGTTCACACAATTAACCAACCCATGCTCTCTTTCCATGTTCCAGTCAACCTCTGCTCTCAAAACAAGGATCAGCTGCCCAAACAATCTTAGAATTCCCTTGCCGTGTCTGTTTGAACAGCAAAAATCACCTTCAAAAATATTTTTTTAAAGATTCATCTGATTTTATAGAGTTGTGTTTTTGTAGAAATGAATGTTTGTGCTGTGTAGTTTTAAATTAGCGAGTGTGAGATTTGGGGCAAATTCTGATTTGCCGCAGTTTTGCACAGCTTTTCAGTATGTATTACACTTTTGTTTTGTTTTAAATAATCATCAAGCCACGAACTTTACAGTGGCATAATCCATTCTAGATCGCAAGGTGTTATATTGCCAGGTGAAGAGAGAGGGTAGTGACCATAGAGCGGCACTTGACAGTTATAAAGGCACTCTTACGGTGAACACACGCTACACGAGGTGCATCTGCAAAAGTTCAACAAATGCAATTGGGCCTGAAGTGTTTTTTTTCCAATCGGAAAATGACACGGCCATTAAGAAGCCCAATCAAAAACGTATTGCGCGAATTCAGGTTTCTCGTGCCATTAATTTACTGAAATCTTTATATATTTATTTTTTATGTAAATATGTATTAGAATTCTGCGGTTTTTCGAGCAATTTACTTTCCCCGAGTGACTACAAAAATGTTTTTTCGTGTTTTGCTTGTATTTTTTTCTTCACAAGTCGCCGCAAAAAACAATCACTGCACACAACAGGCAGAATATTCACATGCGCAAGCATTGCACTGCTGCACTGTATCCAGTAAAACAATTTACTCAACATCCATTCACGCGTGTAAAAGTAACACCTCTCCCTCCGACTGCCAACTTGTTGTATCGGTGCTTCATGGTACTTACTGTAGCAGAGCTGTTTGATGCAGGCTCTAAAAAAACAAGCGTGGCATGTGCCTGCCACAGGCACGTGCAGGCGACGCTTCTAACGGGCGAGACTTGTGCCATGCGCAGGTGCCACTGCGTCCGGGAAGAGAGGCTTCCTGGGCTGCCTGCGCGCGCTGCAGATGAACGGCGTCACGCTAAGCCTGGAGGAGAGAGCGCGCACCGCGGTTGGCGGAGTGAACCCAGGCTGCACGGGCCACTGCAGCAGCTACGGGTCGCTGTGCCGCAACGGCGGGCGCTGTGTGGAGCGCTACAGCGGCTACTCGTGCGACTGCACGCACACGCCATTCGACGGGCCTTTCTGCACGCAAGGTGAGACGATCGGTTTTTTTTTTATAAACCCATCTTTTTATTTTTTCCCAGATATATTCCAGCTGCGCTTATCAACGCTGTGTTATAAGATGAAGATATTTCCATTCGGGACTCTCGTAGAGAGCTTAAAGAAGTGAAAAAATAAATGTATTATTATTTTTTGTGTGTGATCCTCAGGCTGGCTCAGACCATCAATTTGGCGTATTATTAATATATAAAAGGCCAACATTAACAATTTTGTTTTCACCAAAAACCAAACCCAGACATGGTATTCGCCACTTAAGTCACCCAGCCACATCAGATGTGTTGTCTCTTATTGTTTGGTTCGTTCACTGCATCAATTTAAATCAATGCGTACGCTCGCAATACATCCAGGCAATTGTACCTACGTGTGATCATATTTTAATTTCGATTCCTGCGTTTTTATAAGCTATATATAATTGTGGCGACAACCCCCGCGACTGCTCAAGATTCCAATTGCATTGCACTGGTAAAAGAAGAATCCAATCGTGACCCTAAATTGCAGAGTGTTCGCGAATCGCCACGTGCGAATCGCCACATGCGTACGCGTGTGCGCATGCATGCGCTTGATTTGTGCAGAACGTATTCACATATGTTTATTTATGTCTGTAGTCATATGGGTGAGAGGCGCTATGACCCTCCCTTACTTGATGGATGGAGGTGCTCGCGTGGCCGCTGTAGCCCTACGTGTGCTGCCTGTAAGCACGGTGAACGTGTGGTGCATGGCTGCCTTGGTGGACAAACTTGGCGGTGGTGCCGCCAGACGTGCAAATGGATGTGGGGAGAAGCTACAACTGAGACATCATTGGTGGTTTTTCCGACCTTGTCGCTCCCCATCACTTGGCGGCTCGCAAACACATTCACAATTTGATCAAATTGAGCCGTTGTGAGTGATGCATTGAGAGAGATAAAACAATAAAAGTCAATTTCCTTTTTTTCATGCAATATAACGTTTTCCCATAGCCCTTAGAGTCTTCCTTAATGTAAGCATGGTATTACAAAGGCAATCCAGCTAAAGAATGCAATAACAGCAGCAGAAGAAATCCGGATTATTTGAAGAGCTTTGGGAATGCTCAGACAAATGTATCGATGTTGTGACGATTGTATTGATCGTAAAATGAGTCCAGAGTTGGTGAGTAACACAGTATACAAGAATCACTGGCATTAGTAACGTGCCTGTTCCTATTGTGGGAGTAAATGTGTTCCGTGTACATCTTGACATCTGACCGTGTAATTTATTATTTCCTGTGTAACCATTCTAAGCTGTTGCAATTGCAGCAGCTTAGCATATTTCGAACACTGTTGAATAAACTGGAATAAAACGTGTTCTATAAATGTGTGTAAAACCTGGTATTGTATTGTTCCAATGGAATAACACAATACGGCATGTTTAATATCTCAGGCAATTATAAAAACAATTGAAAGTTGATATTCTAATAAAGACAAATGATATTTTTTTGTTATTGTACATAAGAGCATTTTGAAAATGCATGAAATAAGTTACTACAATCGAGAAAAATGAATTTGCAGATTTGAAAATCAAATGGAAGCAAGCTGCTGTGCAGCAGCAGAGGCATTTAAATCAGGGCATAATGAAATAAGTGAATTTCCACGGATAACTCTGGCTCAGAAGTTTTTCGAGGTGATTGCGCTGCTTGTGTCGCACTCCAATTAGTGCTCTCATTTGTCGGGCGGTAGAAAAAAAGGAAAGTCCGTGGAGCTCAGCAGGTGCTAGCTTAGCAGTCTTCTCCACGTCCCTGTATCAGATCCAATGCCCAGGTCTTGTCTGCCCCCAAATCCGACTGCGGATGACTCAATTGGTCAGATGCACTCACAGTGTGCCTTAATTAAACGCTGTCAATGCTTTTTTTATGAGACTGCACTACAAAGAGTCATAGAGGCTCCATGCATTACTGAGTTTCATTCTGAGAGTAAAAACGAACAGTTAATTATAGATCTAAGAACAAAAGAGGAAACATTGCTGTTTGCAATATTTTGCATTTTATATACGTAATTAACATATTCAATGCAACTATTAAAAAGTTCAAAACAGTAAATTATTTAATTCAGCAAGCACCACGATATATGTTCTTTTCAAAGTGCTTCAGTTTAGTGACATGTGTGAGTGGTGTATATTGGAATTGGTGTTTGCTCGAGTGAAAAATCAGCAGTGACAAAGCGAGAAGCAGTAGCTTGGGTAACGGCCTTGATAATGGCAGCCAGCCACTCTCCAGGGCCTATTGCAATATATTCTTGGTAAACTGACTAATACCGGCCGCTGTGATTACTTGCACAAAGCACCACAGCGCTCTCAGTTGTTAAAATTTCCATTGTAAAGAGAATTGCAACATCTTCATGAGAATGTTTTCAAGTGACAAATGAGTTTGGATCAATGTGGCAATACAGATTAAAAGTACGTTCAAGACAACGATGACACAATAGTTGCCCCTTTATTTGTTAAACTGTTGTGATAGTGCATAGCAGGCTCTAGCAGTGGACAAGTAGGCTGTATATATTAGCTGGCTGATTTGCTTGCAAACCGAAGTTTATACGTCCGTTATTATTATGATAATAATAGTGTCCTTCTCTATTAGGCTACAATTTACTAAATTGAAATGTTGGTTGAACACAGCATTGTGTATTTAACACGTCAGCTTTCACAACCAATATTATCTATAATAAAGGTTTTTTTGGGGGGTTAGATCGTGTAAATATAGTGTCATTAAACTCGTCACCACCCGACACAGCCAATTAGTAAGATTTGTCTTGTAAACAAAACGTGCCAAATAGTTACTATTTCAGCACACTGGTGTGTTGGAGAATAAACCAATAACATTTATGACTACATTAACCCCCCCTCTGGTTTTTGCACTTAATAGGCACACAGTGATCACATCACCATTACTCCCTCTATTTAAGACCGAAACAGGAGGACTTCTTTACAATTCTAGCTATCGCTGGTTGTAATCTCCAGCGAAATGTCTTCGAATTATAAATGTTGTGGGTTTGCTCTCCAACACATTGGTGTGCTCAAGTACTAATTGGCACGTTTTGTTTACGTGACAAACCTTACTAAATCGCTGTATTGGGTGGTGGCGGGTTTAACGACACATATTTACGCGATCAAACTCCAAAAACCTTTATTATGGACAGCACTGTGTACGTACAATGTTCTGTATACTGTGTATATGCAATACTTGTATGTTGTGGTTAGCATTACACCTGCCCAACCAGGTAATCATTGCCACGTAAAGTCGTACTCATTTAAACGGATCTAGGGGGATACCTATGACAGGCTGGGATACTGCTTGATATACCATGGATATTTGACTTTGCTTTGCGGCTGTACCACACACTACACTGGTGGCTGTTACATTTCCCCGCAGAGGTGGGTGCCTACTTCGAGGCAGGCACAGTGGTGCAGTTCTCCCTGGACTCGGAGTCGCGGGAGCAGAGCATAGAAGAGGACGAGGACGAGCAAGCAGAGGAGGAGGAAGGGGTGGCGGCGGCGGTAGCATCCAGTCTTGGCAGGGATGATCTAGATGAGGAGAGGGCGATCTTCAGCTTCAGCACGGTGCACGCTCCCGCTGTGCTGCTCCACGCCAGCACCCACGCATACCCGTCCTCCTACCTCGCCATCGTCCTCGAGCACAACGGCAAGTCCCTCTCGCTATTCGCCCCCCCCCTTCCCCCAAGTGCAGCGTGTGGAAATTAATCTGCATTGATCACTGCGCTTATGGACCCTGGGACCCGAGTTAGATTCCCGTCCTTGGCTAACAGCTGTGATTGATATCTTATTCGGCCTCAGCCTACCTCTTCCTTTCACCCACATTTACCAATGTCGAATTACCCCAATGACTGACACAGTGTGGGGAGACCTGCATTAAGCAGTAAGATTGACAAAGGGCTGCGAATTATTTTATAAGTGTATGGGAGGTTTTTGGGGAAAATTATGTTTTACAAGAGCGAGAAAAGGCGGATGAGAATTGCAAAGTCTCAAGCTTCAACACGAACGTGGGAAGGAAGCCTGCAGTGTTGATATGCAGAGGGAGTGAGTTCTAGACAATGAGGCAGCAAAGGAAAAGGAGTGACCTCCCACTAAGCAGACATTGGTTTGGGGTATTTTACAAAAATCCTTGGTTTGTTGGAGTAGAGAGCATGGGGTTACATTGGTGAAATTTTGTGAACTAAGTGCCTCTGATGAGGATACAAATAAAATATGTACACACAGTTTAACTTTTAAATTCTAAATAAATTGCAGTGTGCCATTGATATGTCATGAAATATACAGGAGTGCAGACATTATGCATTAGTTGGGTATGCCTATTGTTGTTGGCTTTTGAAACATTCTCCCGCAAGACCTATATTGAAGGATTATTTAAATGGAAAAATAATCCCTAGATTAATAAAATACTTCATTATGAATGGACTGTATTGGATTAATTACATTGTTTTACAGTAATGCATAGATTGATTTAAAATTCAATATTCATATCCAACAGCTAGAGTTTTATAAATGAAAAATGACTGCGGCCCCATGGGTGCTGGTCACATGGGCCCCCACTGCCCACTGTCTCGGCTCAATAGACTGTGTAGTTAATGTGAATCTTGCTGACTGAGTCCTTTGTGTGGACCTTGCCTGTCGGAAGCTGCCTGGAGCAAGTTGATTGGGTGGCGTAATTGTTTGGACACAGAGGGTTCCGTTGCTCATGCATGTTTTGCTGACATTCGATTGTGTGCTGACTTTTTAAAGTGTGCGATATTCCAAAATATTCTTTATCTTAAACGGCGTTGTTCGTTTTTTTCGATAAATGTTTTCTTCACGCATCATTACATTATGACCTGCATGCTGAAATCTCCTGTTGATGACTCAAATTAGCATACTGAAAAAAATATATGCTGGATGGTTTATCCGTAATTAGCTTGGTACCAAATGCCTATGATATAATTACCCGGAATGCATCTGCTTTTTTTAGATCTCAGAAGCTAAGCTTGACTGAACGTTGATAATGCTTGGATGGGCGGGCAGTCTACAGGGTGGCCCAGAAGTCAGGACACATAGGTTTTTATTTATTTTTTCAACTGGCAAAAATATACATTTAAATTGTACATTGTTTAGCTTAATAATGTATCTGTTAACACTATTAATATCTATTTTCCGTCTTCCTTTTAAGATGACATTTACAAAATCCTGAATGAATTGAGACAAAACATGATTGATGAATATTCAAAGACTACACGTGTAGTCTTAAAAAAAAGCCCTCAATGAATTCCAAAAAATAATTTATGCATGCATTAATGTGCATAGAATTCAGTATGAGCAAATGTTAACATAAACGAAATAACCCATTCTGATTTGTTGAAATAAATATAATAGCCTTATGTATCCTGACTTTTGGACCACCCTGTATATGGGTTTAAGACTATAGGAGGTCAGTGTGTAGTGGAAAACAGCACATAAAATCCAATATTGTACTGTACATTTATGCACCCGCATCTATGCTATCCGCCTTCAGCCAATCCCCGCACTGATCGGCGTCATGAAATATGGCAAAATAACTTCTATGGCCCACGGCATGGGGAGAACCCCATCCAGCAGTGATTCGACAAAGAGCTACACATGTACACAGCAGTTAGGTTTAAGGCAGTCAATGATAGTTCGGTACAGGGACTCCTCTACTTACGAACCTTAGACTTACAAACTTTCAGAGATACGAACAAACCTGTTCGTATGTTCAGTTGCCTTTTCAGACCAAGAGTCGTAAGTTCAACCGCCACGCAATAGATGGCGTTGGTGGCATCTACATCTGCAGAACGTGAAGAACCAGTTGCATCCTCATTAACAGGAGATTATACAACTTTTAAAGCTATTCCCCGTGTTTAGTGTACATGCCCTACAACATGATTGGAATCGACAGGAGTAAAGTTGGACTTACGAACAGACCTGTGGAATATAACTCGTTCGTATGTAGAGGAGTCCCTGTATTCAATCACTAGTCAGTTTTAGCACTCGACAGCACGTGCACTGAAAGTATTTTAATTCGATGCAGCCATATGGTGCTTAGGTCGCAAAAAAAACAGGAGCAAATGCCTTTAAAAAAACACAGTAATTGCACAAATCTTTTGGCGACACGTAAATTTGAACCACTCTGCAAACTGAGGTGTGTTTGATGGAGCAGGGGCGTGAAAATATAAGGAAAGGGTAATGGTAAAGTGCAGCTCCGCAACTGCTCGCTCACGTCACTACTGACGGAAGGGCCTCCACTAGAGGGAGCTCCAGAGAGCCCCTCTGGAAGTTATTAGCCTACTCTAATACACTGGCCAGACATCTTGGAAGAGTTTAGAGTACCCACCCTTTACTCCTCAACACGCGACCTGCCGATTGACTAACTGCGGTTATGTGTACCCATTATACTGCTGGATGGATAGAGGCGGCGTGGAGATATTTAATAAACGTCCCCATTGTTTCCATTACAGGTCCAGTGTGCTAACCATTCCACCATGGCAGCATCCCATACACTATAAACTTACCATTAAGGTATCCATAGAGGACATTTTCAATGGTTAATATAATGTTCTATCGCCTGGGTAAGAGCACTTGAGTTTGTGTAGGTAAATGTTCCACTTATTTTAGTCCGAAATGTGCTGATGTTCCCATCTCTAATAATGGGGAAAATCACACATGCGTCAGCCTTTTCGTCAAGGTGTGTATCTGGCCCTGGGAGTGTTTAACTTGCAAAATATCCATTACCAAATGTAGATAAGTAAAAATTTCAACCCATTCGTTGAAGTTAACCTAAATAACTTTATTCACCCATGAGGCCATTCGCGTGCTATTCAAGTGCCTCATTGCATAGTGGCAGTGTAATTGCACGTAAATGGCGATGTAATGCAATTATGTATGTGGTGGTGTGTGGGCTGGCGTGTCTCAGCTGCGAGAAATTACCAAATCTTTAGGGATGCTTGAAGACGTTCAATATGCTCGTAAAAAAATAATGCAGTATGCTGTACTTCTACCAACCACTTCAAGTGTGTATTAGCAGTTTATTTCTAATACAAAACACTGGTTATAGCTATTCCTTAATGAGGACGAAATACTTATGTGAAATGGGGTGTCCCTTTGGCATGTGGCCAATGACAATGAAGGACGCCTCTCACATTTTCTGTTGCTCGCCATCTCTTTTTCCTCTGAGGGCATGTCTGCATATTTCTCTCTTTGTCTCTAACCCCCCTTCCCCACCTTCTTTTCACCCGTGCGTCTCACGAGAGGCATGCCAGCTCATGGCGCACGCCGCCGATGCCTGTGTGTGGCATGTGGGTCCCTCCAGGCAGCCTGCAGCTGTGGTTTGGTGGCAGTGGAACCTCGTCGCCACGCACCGTCTCGGCCGGCATGCGGAACCTGGCCGACGGGCAGGTCCACGCGGTGAACATGACGCGGCGCGGCACCCTCATCCTCCTGCAGGTGGATCGCACGTGGCCTCTCGTTCGGAATTCTCGCCTGACACATGCGTGTATTTACTCTTGGCCACGCTGTTTTCCTCCCTTGTGCGAGAATGCTCAACGTGCAATTGGCAAAAACATCTTAAGCAAGGTCCTCTCAAAAGTAAATCTTCAGAAACAGTGGAGGATTTCCTGTGCATATGAAGCCCTGTATTATTACAACTGCGATGTTCGTAAATTCTGTAAATATTCTTCTTTCAGATGGCAGGAGGGAAAAGCAACAGTTTTGAAACTTGTTATAGTCGAATGCTAAGTTTTTTCAACCCATCCAAGGAGGCAGTAAACGTGGTATGGATCACACCAACACCGCCAGGATATGCATGGATGGCCCATTCCTGGGTGATGTGTTTGACGGTTTGGACTTCATCACAGTTGCAGTTTGGCGATTCTTTGATCGTCGTCCATTTGTGGAAGGTGAACGCGCATCTCCCACTTTGCGGTGGAGTGCGGCTTAGCCAGCTCCATAGATGTTGGAGGGGAGAGTATCTTGGTGCTTCCCCAATCGGGTCCTCAATGGGGTTTTTGTTTACCACGTCCACGGCCACCCAGAATTCTGTCCAGCGAGCTCGAATGTAAATAGCAGTCACGTATGCAGTTACGGTTTGTACAACGAGTGATTCGTGTATAGCCTATGATCTATTATTGTTAAGACTGTTACCTGAAGTGCAGTAAATGTATAGCTCAGATCACTGAAATTAACTTAACACTTGTCTAATTATTGCGTGTCTCCATTTGTAAGTGAGCTCTCATTGACAGACATGATTTTTCATTGCACATAGGAACTCAGAGTACCTCAAGTACATCTATAAAGTACAGTATTATTTATTGCAATCATTAAATGTGCTGGACTATGTAATGTTACACATTGTTTTTATTGTAAAACTACTACCTTGTTTTTCTTGACTTAAAGCTTCCAATGACTGCAGGAATTCATACTCTTTGGGTCTTTCGGTAAAGTCACGTAGATAAGCAAGGTCCTCTCAAAAATAAATCTTCAGAAACAGTGGAGGATTTTCTGTGCATATAAAGCCCTGTATTATTACAACTGCGATGTGATTTCTTTATTTTTGTATTGTTTTCTATCTACGTGACTTTACCGAAAGACCCAACGAGTATACATGTGTTTTACTATAATTTTACTACTGTGTATGGCAAAACAATTCGGAGCTAAACCTCATTGTCGAGGTCTTTTAACCACAAGCGGACTTCAGAACAAAGTTCATGTAGCTTTGCTACGCCTCCGTTGAAGCAGCGCAGACCACAGTGGTTTACTAAGTGGTCCATAGTTTGGCTTGCAATCGGACTGTGACTTGTCTCTAATTATCCGTTTATGAAGATGTGCGCATTGGGCTGTTGATGTTTTGATGCGATTGGTGGTTACAACAGTGTCTTTGAGGAATGTCAAAGTCAGGAGGTGCGATGTGCGAGTCTTGTCGTGAAATAGAATGTTATACAGTAGACTTGTGTTCATTGCTACCAGGACAACGATTCGATATTGCAACATGACTTGCATGGCAACGCTGCGCCTTGGTGTGATATAAACAGGGGATGATCACAGCCACTTTTCAACCTCCTCTGGAAGGTACTTGTTTTAAGCCCAATCAATTGACAGCTGACATTAACTGCTTTAAGTCTCAGATGTCGCAGCAATGAATACACGGTGCAGTTTCTCTGCAGTTCAGAAAAAATGTGTTCCAAAGGTTATAATCTTTTAGGTACGGTATTTTCTGTTCTGGTAATGAGAGGGAGGCATAATGATTACTATACTAGAGCAGAAAAAGACTGAGCAGAAAAGGCTAAGCCTCCCCCTCATTATTAGAGCTTGTGCTCCCCTCAGTAAAGGCCACTACTCATAGTCTCCTCCAGCGACCTGCATGAAGTGCTTTTGGCTGCTGGTAGTAGTAACTAACCAGCAGGCCCTCATGTCTGATTGCAGAAAGTACTCGTCAAATATGTCGTCAATTAGTCAGCAAAACCAGCAATTGTAATTATATCCGAAATGTCGGAAGAGAAAACACATAAGTTAAAGCTAATATGAGAGTCCTCATGATAATCCAACGCAGTGGATATGGCGGTGGTTGCTAGGGATTACATCATCGCCCCACTACACAAGCCAATCAAATACCAGGAAAACAAAAAAACATGGCCACCATTAAATCACTCATGCTTTCATCCTTGGCATCATGTCATTGCTGCATGCACTTCAGCCGGTCAATATCATGATTCATAATTTATGTTTCAGATTTGGTCACGGATTGATCTGGTTACATTTCTGTCATAAGATCATTATTCTGACTTCTTGGATTTTCCTGAAGATGCTTGGCTTATCTTATTGCTAAATGTGTTTGTGAGAATTGTTCTTCAAAACTTAACGGGAAGCATGGCATATGAAACGTTTGTACACCTGACAATTTCATTTGTTTGGCTATATCGTGTGGTGAAGGGTTTTATGACAGATATTTAACCAGATCATTACTTGGCCAAATAAAAAAAATGTTTTTGAATCAATACAGTCTCACCTTGCCCAATGCTGTTTTATCAGATGCGTGTTTCGACTATACGTGGTTTACTTATTGCGGTACGTTTTCCAGAACACGAGGGTAATGTTTCAGCTATACATGGTTTGACGCTGCTAAGATTCACATCTCTGCGTCGACAAGTAGAAGTAGTGCCTGGTGCACTCGTAGACGCTGCAGATGAATATCTCATAGCCATCTTCCCTGCCCAACACTCTCATGCGGTGGTCCCACTCCATGCTTTACCAGCATCCCGTGCACATCTTCCTCACCCTTGTAATCCCCTTCCAACACCCCTAACAACATCATCCTCACTCTTTGGTTCTATTCGGTCAAGTCACATAAAAAACAACAAAAAATTTAAAAAATCACGACGTTTCGGCCACAACACAAGTGGCCTTCATCAGGTGAAGGGACCAGACTGTCTAGAGGACAGCGCTGTCCTCTAGACAGCGCTGTCCTCTAGACAGCGCTGTCTAGAATTTTTTGTATTTTTTGTTGTTTTTTATGTGACTTTACCGAATAGAACCAAAGAGTATGGATCCTTGCAGCCACGAAAGCTTCAAATCTAGAACATCATCCTCATTCATAATCACTATCATTCGTTGAAAGTTCAAGAAATATTTTCAGGTTCACTTTATTTATTTTAATTAACATCCCAATATTTGTTTCTATATATTATGTGTTTTTTTCTGTGATAAGGGGGTAAATCATGTTCTAATTGAAAGTTAAACAAAACGAGAAGGGGTAATAATTTCGGATCCATTTTTACCGTAAGGTTTATTATTTGTCTAACTCGGTTTTGCTCAAAACGGCATTTTCCATGAATGTAACCCCCACATTCGCCAGGTATTACTATACTAAGCTTGTCATTTTGTTATTTCAGAATTTATTGATTGACATTTTTACACTTACTTTGACAATCGACTTATGAGCTGCCCCAAGCTTCTGTTGCCACAATACGCCCGCTCCTGGATGATGCTTCACTGCAACCAACTGAGCGAATGAAGCACCATCCAGATTGCTGCTTTGCCACTGCATCCCTTCAGCTTCATTGTAATGTCGCCCTCATGGGTTATGGCTAAACTAACACATGTTTGCAGAGCTCCCAGATTGTTGCTCAGGTTGGCACAGAATGAGAAGTCACAAATTTAATTGCTCTGTGATTAGCAGCTAACCTCTCCTGGGCTAGAGTCTAGCTCATGAGACACTGCTCTCTCAGTCTAGCCGCTAGACTGAGAGAGCAGTGTACCTCAACCAAAACCTGCTTGTAGCTGGTGTATCTTCACAATTTTATCTACAATGTCTTATATTTAGTTTTGTGCTTCCCTGATTTAACATGAGATCAGCTTGATGTGTTCACAGGCGTGATCTACACTACCGTGACATCAATGCCATATTCATAATAATGTTGATGTAGCGTTTACCCTGGAGAGATGTCTGTGAGCTTGTATTGCGATGGGAACAACACTCCATAGTGTAATGGAGAAGCTTTTGAGTCTGGAGGCTTACTGAAAAGACGGATGTGAAATTAATAGATGCAATGCATATAGTACAGCCTTTATGTTATAGCCATTGGCTTTTGGTGGTAACAGTTGATTGGCAATAACTAGCAGGATGAAGATTATCTTTTTTTAAATTTACTCTCTCCGCAAATTCGCATAGAATGATGGTGCCGTGCAACTTCTTATTGTTGTTCAGAGAAGTTTCAAACGTTTATCAAAATAGCAGTAAATGGTACGTGCATCGGACAGCTAAGGGCAGATGTAATGAAGTTCCACGTGCCTCACTGAGCCTTTTCTCAGCAATACCCTTACTCATTCACCCGTACACTCGCACTAAACAATATAAGCACCAAGAAAATTGCATTCGGAGTTAAAATATACATATATGGGATGCTTATAAATTTTCTATTTATTGCCGTCTCACGAAAGCAGCCCTACAGTTTGACGATTTATGAAAAATGGAATTGTGTGCAGTTACACAATTTAACAATGGCATATATTTAAAAAAAAAACGTGTAAAAATCGTTTCCTGCAATCCCCCTGTAACCCTGGGAGAATGCCCGTGTGGGTGGACCTGCCCGAGTGTGCTCAAGGAGATGTTGATATCACGCGACCGTTCTTCGTGAGTTTGTGAGTTTTTTTGTAGGCGTCATTTCTCCGCAGCACGGTGTAGCGGTCAATCACTGTTTGCTTTTTGGTACGACGCCTGCAGCGCGTATTTCGACTGTTCGCTGTCGGAACGGTTGCTCATCTTGGGGTTTAATAGCTACACGTAAATATGGGCATTTCAGCACCTCGGCATGCATCAGCATCAACCCCACCTTGAACCCATAACAACATTCCCACCCCTAGGTCCAGATAAAAAAAAACTTAGACAGGGCTCACAGGAGAGTTACCATGCTCTGCCTGCAGTTGAGCAAAATATTTTGCCTCTGTTTGTACACGTATGTGTTTGCATTTGTGCGTGGGTTTGTGTGTATGTTAGCATATGTGGAGAGTGCACTAATTACGATGGTAGTGTAGTAGTTCGCGCACTGCGCTACGAATCCAGGGAACCAAAGTTTGATTCCCAGCTACAGCTAGCATCAGTGGTGATTATCTGAACCACATTGGGCATCCTGACTCAAACTTAAATGAGTACCTTGTGCAGTGGGTAAATGTTGGCACTGGGTAAACAAAGGCAGATGGGTATGGTCCTGGCCACACCACTCCCTCATGCGCCGTACTGACCTTCATAGATGCATGCTAATGGAATTTGCCCCAACAGTCTGTGTAGGCTATATGGGGGATCATTAGTTGGCATGTGTACTATATATGAGTGTGTGTTTACCTTCGTGGGGAGTGATAGTGTAGCAGTTATTGTGAACCCTGTGACCCGATTTCAATCCCCGCTCATGGCCAACACCAGTGACAATTATCTGAACTGGACCTCCCCTAAAACGTCTCAGGCTCAAATGAGTGCTTAGTGTGGTGTGTACACATCTTTACTAGGGGGACAAAGGCGGATGGGATAGTGCTGGTCACTCGCCCCCTCGTGTGCCGTGCCAACCTTAATTAGGTGCTTGCTAACAGCACTTTCCCCAACAGTCTGTTAAAGGCTATATAAAGAACCTTCGTCTTTGTTTACTTGTGTGCATATTTGTGAGCGGAGTCTCTACGGGAGTTCTAAATGGCTCGTGCTGAGTGATGGAAAAATAAATCAAGTTTTCTAGATCTCCATGCCTCTTGCCGTGGCTTGCAGGAAATCCATTTGTTTTCTGGATTGAGATAAAATACAAATGCAATTGTAAGTGACGTGTGGGATATTAGTGGCTTCCACCTTACAACAGAAAGTAGCAAAGGGGTTGCTTATGCAAGCGTGGAAGGTTGCAAAGAAAAATAGGGTATGTATTTTGGGAGAATATGGAAAGTGCTCTCAGCATCCTGACGTTTTAATGGGCCTCCAGGATGCTTTGTGATAAAGGGGCTGGCAAGGCTGCCACTGTAATGAGGGTGAGAGTAGTCATGCTGCCGGGAACAACCATAACTCACGACGTGTAATCGACATGATTAAGTTTGGCTTTGGGTCTTCTGTGCAAAAAAAATTCTAATTATAAATTTACATATTCAGTATCCTGAATACGGCGTGAAGCACACATTTATTGCTGATTGTCTTTCTCTGAATAATAAACGACCAAAATACACACACAGAAATAATAATATGGTCACATTAGCCCCTGTTGGTCTTCATTTTGCCATTTATTGCATAACACACTTATTTGTGGTTAATTCTCCTTTTTATGTCCACCCCCTTCCCCGTGGTGTTTTTGCCACTCTCAATGCTCGCCATGGTTTCCCACGACGCCGGCGTCTCACTCTTACTGGGGACTTGTCGTGCATCGTGATCGCCCGGGCCACAGCTGGACCATTACCTCCCCACTGCGCATCGCCTGCCGACCGGCCATGCCCCTTATCCCCGAGCTGCCGACACACTCTACCTCGGCCGAGTGCCCGGTGAGAGCCTGCCCATGTCATCGTGCCTCCTCGATCAGACAGGAATAACGCGTGTGTCTGATGTGGAGTTTTCAGTGACGGGAACACTTGTCAACAGAGTGCCACTTAAGTGTGGCAATACATCATAGGACCTCCTTTGCCAGTACCAAAATATTATAAAAGTTTTTTCACCTTTTTTCTGGCAACAAAACAAGTGTTAAGATGTTAAAACACCAAACTGAAACCTTTTACAAGGAATCATGTCTGCATTAACCACAATGCTTGTGATCCTCTGGTCTAACAACGTTTGAGACGAGGCTCAAAAGAATGCTGTCTCTGGTGTGGACCAATCAGTTTCAAGGACAATGCATATATTATCAGAGTATGTTTTTGTTTGCATTCTGACCACAAGCATTGTGGTTAATGCAGACATGATTCCTTGTAAAAGGTTTCAGTTTGGTGTTTTAACATCTTAACACCTGTTTTGTTGCCAGAAAAAAGGGGGAAAACCTGTGGCAAACATTTATTAAATGCCTGCAACGCCTCACCACCTCTTTCCTAACACTGCCTTATAACAGCAAAAAATATGTAGTTTACAAACGTTTTGGGTAATGGTCTCGCTTGAGAGCAGAAATAGAGGGCAGAATATTTTGACTTGCGCTTGGAGACAGCATTTAAAATATATATAACACACAGCTTACTGATGTTAAATCTAAGGGTTCTTTCCTGCAGTTTTCTTAAAAAACATAGGTGAAATGTTTTCCTAATCCTTTGTCTTGCAACTTAATATACACAAACAAAATACAGAACGTCCTATATTGCTTTATGTTATGATATATTAATCGCTGCATTATCCTCTTCCTCTCCAAAAATGGTTTGCCTGTCTGTATATATTTGTAGGAGTTGTGGCTAATCCTGACAAAAGTAGGTTCCTTTATAAACTATTTATTGGCATGTGTAGCAGTGCTTTGTACACCACATGAGTGTTGAAGCTTTGAGAGTTAATGTGGTGTTTGTGCAATTTCTTTAATGGGTGACGCCTGTCACATCCCATCTCCAGGCAGAAACTTAACCAGAGTGTTTTGCCACAACATAGCGAGAGACATCTGTGATTGAACCTTCCCACCGATGGCTCAGCCATCCCTACCTCTAATCTCTCTACTGGCCTCCTTAACAACATCCCGGATGGAGCACCCCCAGGGCTTATGTGTCTCATTGTTGCAAAGGTTCACCGCTCACTTGCAGCGAGCAGTCTCACAATAAGCATGACCACCCTTCATGGGAGCTTAACCCTTGACGTGTCACAGCATGTTACTTTAACTTAAACGCGTTACACAGCTGCACGAGAAAATACGTCGAGGCTGTTAAGACAAGTGGTAAAATTACGTTGTCACTGTCGACTAGCAGGGCTGTTGCTTGTCGAGCCGCACTCTCGGCACCCCCGTAGCGCCCTTTAACGCTGACCTCCGTTGGCACTGCAGTAGACTCAGCTGTGTCGCCGCGTTGCGACGCGCTGCCTTCCCAACTTGCTTCTGTGCACGACGCCCGTTGACGTGCTATTCTCAGCGCTGCTATTGATTTTCGGTCACTTGTAAACTTTCCTTAGCAGCTGCACAGCCAAACACTGTAAGTAAAGCAACAATCTTCTCGAGTTAGTTGAATGTGGTAATTCTTTGTTTTGGCATCCTTGAAATGAATATAAAATTCAGTTTTTTTTCTCTTTCTGCGCTTAAGGCAATGCAAGCTGTATTCAGTTGGGTCTGGAGTGCACATTGGATTGGAACATCGGGCAAATCTTTTCTCAAGATGTGGATAAGAAATACTGCACAATAATCTGAGAAATGTAAGAATATAGCCACAGCTGTCAGGTTGGAAAGAGCCTTAATTAACTCTATTGGGACAAGTCATGACTATTATCGTGTTACAAGCTACACTTTAAGAATTTTGATCGGTAAATTAACGTTGACACACCTGTTGTACGGAGCAACCGAGCATATTAATTTTCTGCCGAATTAAATAACATTAATCAAGGTTGAATTTGCTTGCTTGAACTTCAGCTGAGTTCTGCATTGTTTTTCGAGGTATAGAAATAACTGCAAGTGAATGTGTAAGTTACCATTAAAATTGAATTATCATGCTGAGGCCCTGAGTACCGACACAACCACTAGTTTCACTCCTGTCAACATAAGTTTAGTCCGGGCAGATGTGCTCAGCTCCGATGAGCAGTTAGCACAAGTAAGGCGGCTGGCCATATGGACACATCACAGAGTGATATCAACATTGCGAGTGATTGCCTTTCTTCAGAGTTTAATGCTAGAAATTGATGACTGCCAAAAGTGTAATATTAAAAACTAGCTTTACTACCCAGCTTCGCCCGGGACTTGGATTGATGACTGCCAAAAGTGTAATATTAAAAACTAGCTTTACTACCCAGCTTCGCCCGGGACTTGGATTCACCACGCCCGGCCGCCTTTGTCTCCCCAGTGGCGGTATTCAAACACCACACCAGTTACTCGTTTGAGGCTGAGTTGACCTAGAGGAGGCCCAGGACCGGTTCAAATAATCGTCACCGGTGGTGGCCGTGAGCGGGAATCGAACTCGGGTCGCCGGGTTCGTAGCGTGGTGCACTAACCGCTACACTACAATGTGTTACGCTTCCACATGCGAGGGTCACGTGCCAGATTTGACGTCACAGCTCACTTGCCGTGCAAAGAATAAATGCATTATTGAGCTCCCCCCCCTAAAAAAAGTGTATTTTTTATAATTTTTGCATGGTGTACAGTCTGGAAAGTACCCACATGGCAAATTTCAAGTTTGTTGCATGTCGGGAAGTACGCTAAACATTTTTAACAGAGACATTCACAACTTTGCCTTTTATATATATGGAGATAAAATGTAACGTTCATATATCCACATAGATTAACGGTTTGTGCTGAAACACTGCTAAGCCTCATGGCAATGAGTCGTAGCAGACCAAGCCTATATTTTAATCAATGAGACACTTTGACTACAGTATGGGGATTGCAGTCTTCACCTGTATAAACTATCCCAAAGCCATTATTGGTTTTAACGGGACGTGGCGAGGTGGGAGTGGGGCTGGAAGGGAAAGGCTTGTAAACAACCCAGAATGCATTCCAAAGACAGCATTGTTTAGGGAACAATAGTCAAACACGCGAACCATGTAAATTAGCACCAGAGGATTACATGGGTGACAGTGTAAAGAGACACATACGTGTAATCAGATGATGGGGATATCGAGAGACAGAAATGGACAGTCATGTTATGAAATTGAAGCGGTTGTCATTAACTGAATCTTCAGTGGAGTTTTTTTTTACCCTCGGTGTGCAGCTGGCGGGCAGGTAGGGAGGATAAATCTCGCAAGCATATTCCATTAAATAGGCATCGTTTGTTTGGTTGTGTGGTCCAGTGTAATCACATTTTAGAAATCAAAGTGGTGTCCTTTAGCCAAGGCGTGTTTAGCCACTAATGAGTACTTCAAATGCAAGTTAATTAATTCAATTAATTCACATAGGCAGGTTGCACATTCATATTCTACAAGCCGAGACTAGAGCTGCCGGTTTTGTGTCGCCAATGTATTCCACCTTGCAGACCTCACACAATTGAGACTGTAGTGCGTCTGTCATGTGAGACAGATCTCTCTTTAGGGTTTAAAATGGGTGACGCGCAGTGTGTATGCTGGTTAGCAAGCAGGAGAAGAGCTTGGGGAATGTAAAGTCCTGGGTAATAAGGAGTATGCAGTCACTGTCCCCCAGTGATCATCACGATATTGGACACATGCTGTTGGGATTGGTTGTGTCTTGGAAGGTGCATCCAAGCAGGACAGCCATATCTATGGGACCTTTTGTCAGTATCAAAAGTATGAAAAAAAATAAAAATAGGTGTTACACTTTATGGCAATTAAACAGGAGTGTGGTCTGCCTCCGGCCACTGTGATCCAGAATTCCACACAACTCTCTCAATGTCCCCTGCCCCCCCCTCTCTCTCTGTCCCAACCCCTCTCCCCTCTCTCTATTTAAAGCCTCGACACAGTGGCGCTGTCTTTCTTTTTGTCATTCTTTGGAGGAGCGTGGTCAGCCAGGTGGGGTGTTAGCTATTGTGTTGTCCGGCTCTCTGTGTTGTGTTGCATTGTGTTTCTAAGTTTGCTATGTTTTTTTTCATTCTTACCTGATGACGGTTGCTTGTGTTGCAATCGAAACGTCGTATTCTATTATAAAAAAAATTCTACATGACTTCACCGAAAGAACCAAAGAGTAATTCCTGCAGTCACGAAAGCTTTGAATCTAGTTTGAATAAAACAGGTGTTAAGATGTAACTGCTCAACCACAGCTATAAATGCTCTGATACTTGCATTGTCTTTGTATTGTTTGCCTTCTGGTGTTCTCTGGTCTAACACTGGTGAGACAAGGCCATAAAGAGGCTATCTCTGGTATAGGCAAATCAGTGTCAAAGAGAATGCATATATTATTTGCATATGGTGAATGCAGACGTCATGCCTTGCAAAAGGAATCTATTTGGTATTTGAGCATCTTAACACCTGTTTTATTGGCAGGAAAGCCATCTTTCATATAAAAACGTCACAGGTAAAATATGATCTTTGCCAATACATATTTTGCATCTTGACAAAGATGCCATGTTCGGCTCACCGTGTTGTTGCCTAAAGATCGAGGACTTAAGGTTTGGTCTCTGTGCGGTCTGTTTGTGCTTCCTCTACACACATGTTAAGAGACTGTCGAAGGCAGTGTGTGTACCAGGACGTCCAAGAAGGAGAGCTTGCCTTCGTGTATTTTGTTCAATTGTAAACTGAATAGAAATAAACACACATTTGCAGTCATGCATCAGTGGGTGTTGAACGCCCATCTAACCATGCTACGGCAGAACTAGGCACGGTCCCGCTATCCCGGATTGGACCACGAGCTTGGTCCCAGACCGCATGGCTAGAGGCTTCTTCAACCCGACGTTGATCTTGTGACCGCCCAGTAGCCCCTGTCTACCGGTGGCCCCCCTCCAATATCGTCCGGTCACGTGTCGGCAGGTTAACCAGCGTATCATGCCCCAATGTAACCCTGGCTGGCTGACACTCTCTCTCGCTCCCTCACCGGGAGCCCACACCGCACACTTTACATGGAGCTTCCGCGCTAACCAGCGCTCACCCAAGCCCCGCTAGGGCTGGTGCTACGCCCAGTAAGCGGGCTCCACATAATGACAACATATTATCCGCCGTGGCCTCGCAAGCCCGGCACCACACAGTGACATTCAGAGTCACTACACATTTGCTGGGTCGTTATTTTGCATTCATTTTCATTGGGTTCAACAAGACACGTTGAGCTTTTTTTTTTTTCAAACCACGGGGTATACTACATCTTGCGGCTTTGTTTATGACTGCCTAAAGTAGCCGAAATTATTGGGGCGTTTTCCAGGATCCAACAGATGTTGGCATTGGCGGACTGTTTTAATAAGTTCCAGTCAGCTTTAAGAAATGCATATTTGGCTCTGGTGGTGACGTTGTCACCTGTAATATAATGGCAATGTGGATGATAGCAGGATGGTGGTGTTTTTTTTGGAAAACTTTTACGACCATCCTCGAAACAGTGCTATGGCTTCCGCTTGAGTTTTTTTAAAAAGAAATGGAGGTCAAGAGTAAGTTGGAGGTCAAGAGTAAGTTAAGTCCTGTTGCCACCTCACTGAGTGGATTGTAAGGAAATGCCCAGTCCCATCCTTGATCCCATAGCCCCATGATGCGTGGGTTTTCCACATGGATAATGGATTGGCTCGTAGATGACAACGACGATTGGTGTTAATGTATTAGGTCGACAGCAGATGTTACTGATAGTTTGCCGACTCAAATTGTAATCGGTGAAACATCTGCAAAGTTGTTCGCTATTTGACTGTACAGCTTTCAAACACCTTGCTTCAAGTATCTAGCAAAGCCCTACATTGGATTTGTGGTTGAATTTCAAGTGGACTTCCGGTCACTATATGATGTCGATCCGGTGTTTCTTCAATAGCCATTGTGAGGTGCTTGCATTTCGCATGATAAATAATTGTCAATGTTGAGTTGGTAGAGACGAGTGCCTTCTCTCATGGTCGAGTTAACTTTACTCTCACAAGAGGCTTTTTTATGTTGTCAGTTCTTTTTTATTTTCATATCGGGAGATGATTGAGACAATAAGCGCGGTATAGTTCGTGGTGAGATTAGTTGTGAAGATTTATGTAACGTAAAGCTTTACATAACAGCACTGGTCACGTGTAAGGATGTCATCATCCTCCCCAGTGTGTACCAAATAATGTTTTTCACCGAACCTTGCTGTAGAGAGTCATTCCCGCGTTGGTTTTGACTTTCTAGCATCAAATTCCATAGTGCCTAAAATATATTAATTCAATTCAACACAAAACACGTTCCAATCAGGAGACCTTGGGCAGCTCAAAACCACATATAAGCACCACAGGGTCACTCTTCGGAATGGATGTTTTTTATAGTCTGCAGCAAAAATATAACATTTTCTTTTTCAGTCACGTGTCACTGCTCTGCCGGGCTATGCTCAGAACGCTGCTTCGCCAGGCACTTTGCGTGCCACACAAGCAGCGAGCAGTTGGCCCTGGAGCATTCAGCACTCATCGCAGGCACAGGAAAATAGACCACGATTGTAATCTTCAAACGCCGCAATTAAAACGAAATAATGTACTTCATGTGTTGCTCCAAGGCCGATACTGTCTTGTGCTATCTTGTAAGAAGAAGAACCTAAGAAAAAAAGAACAAATACAAACTTCGTACATTACTCTTTTATGGAATAAATTTGAGCCGATGTGTTCTGTGTCATTTCTGAGAATGGCACGCAGGTCACCCTTGCAAAAGAGGCAATGTTTCAAGTCCCTCAATGGGTTTATTTAATCTCACGATTTAATACATGGCACTGACTGACTGGTATTTCTTACACAACATACGGGATTTGGTTTCAATGACAACGTCTCATGAATTTGGTTATGTTTATTTCCCCCTCCCCATTTCTGATTTTATTGCACCATTTATATTTTCACCATTATCAACTCTAGTGACCACTGACGTTACGAGATATATATGTCAGAGTTAAACTATTTCTCTGATATAGCAGTGTTTATGCGAGGGTATTTTTCACCTTTGCCATCAGATTGCTTTGTAGACTGAAGATAAGGAAATATAAACTACGGGAGTAAAATAATGCTGTGGAGGGGTAAACTATCTCTGATCCTGAATGAAACATTCGCTTTACACTTTTACAAACTTTTTGAATCCCTGAAGTAATTTGGTGAATTCGTTGCAACTAAGGAAATGCTGACGCAGCATGTGAGCATTAAAAATGCATTCAGTCTGGATGAAATCAAGAAGCAGTTGGGGATTTCAAAATGATAGCTGCTCTGGAAAAGTGGGCAATATCAAAGTGCTGCACAAGATTGTGATTGCCTTGGAGCAGAACCTGTAACTAAGTTCAGGTTGTGTGATTACAAGGAATGCAGAGCTGCATTCACCATAGGCAGTAATTTCGCCATTAAAACATAATACACAAAGAGAAAGTGACTCAGAGGAGTGAGAAAACTATTAAACTATATTTTTTTACTAGGTAAGGCGCACTGAGATGTATAGCTGTTTTTAAGAACGATTTGGTCACAAATTATAACCCAATGAAGTGGCTTATGTGGAAATGTATAGCAGCCAAGAGGAACCATAGACAAGCAGGAAGGCAGCCACGTGTTGAGCTGCTGCCAACAATTGTACATGTGCTAAGGTGTTATTAGCCAATTAGGGAGCGTTTGCATGTGGGAGGAAACTGGAACACCCGGAGAAACCCCACGCGTATGAGGGGGAAACACTCTATCCCATACGGATGAAACAGGTGGAGTCCACATTTTAGCTGTACACCTGGATTGCATTTTTCTAGCGAGCCAGGGTTTAGCACCTCGACGCGCACGGGGAGGGAGTTTCACAACATTTGTGCGATCCCCCCAACCCTCACTGCAGCGCAGGATTACGCCGTGCACTTCCAACAGCGAGGTCCTGATTGCTAAAGCGGCAAATAAATAATTGACCTCCATTGTATTGTAGCCTGCAGGGGGGCAGAAATTTCAAATGTGGCGGTAACTGCACCCCAACTCTCCGCTGGGTGTGAGAAATGAGGTCAAGCATAAAGTGAGTTTTCCATCCTCACTAACAAACGATTCTCAAGAGCCACATTTGCCCACCTAGAAGACGAGAGATAACGAAGCTGCCGTGCGAGTTGTGAGGTTCTGCATAGAGCTCGAAAGATTGAACTGTTGGGGAATTTGAAAGATAAATACCGTGCTCGTAGTCACAAAACACATGCTTGCAACCTGATCGCCGTTTGCCTCGTGCTGATGCCAATGAAGCTCGGCAGAAAAAAAATATATTCCATCTCTTTGTGTGGCTAGAGAGGAGAAATGCCAGGATGTGCAATATTTATGCAGTTGTTGATTCTAATTTGTAGCAATATTCGTCATGCTACACTCGTGGGATAGCGGTTTCTGAGCTCCCTATGCATCTGTCGGAATGTGTAAGTGTGAATGCCACAGCACGTTTTCCACTTTAAGTGCACCGACTGCGGGTTAACTAGCAAGTGTTCAAGCTGTCTTGGAGATGGCATCTTACCGAATCAAATTCATCGTGACTTAAGACGAATTTCTTCTTCACGAATTGTATCAAACTAATTTTACAGGTACATTTTCCTGTAAATTAAATTTCTGACAAATCAGCGTAGAATGCTTTGCGAATAGCCTGAGAGCTTACGTGTAATTGTCCAACTTGGAGGCACCTATATCAATTATTGAAGCAATTTTGCTTTTGCAAAGTTATATTTGTGTAATTATTAACATACTCGTATACTGCATATTTATTTTCACTCGGATTAAATTAACATTTAATTATTTCTAGTAGCACAAAGTCAGACTTCATTGGTTTTTAAAGTAGGTTATTTTCCGATTTTTCTTAATAGTTTTTGCATTTATGTATGCACAAAGATCCCCATGTAGCTTTGTCAGGCTGTTGGGGCAAATGCTGTTAGCGAGCGCTTATTCAGGCCGGCATAGCACGCAAGGGGGCTGGGTGGCCAGCACCACGCCTTTGTCTCCCCAGTGTTGATGTTTAAGCAATGCACCAGGTACTGATTGTATGAATATATGCATAGTTCACCGATGCATATATGTATACAAAGACAAATATCACCTATATAGCATTTCAGGATATTGTAAAGACTGAGTCCACCAATGGGATGACTAGGACCAGTTCAGATATTCACCAATGATGTGGGACATTGAACCCATGTCTACAGGTTCATAGCGCAATGTCTTTAATCACTGCACCACGCAAAGACAAAGATCTCCTGTGTAGCCTAAACAGACTTTTGGGACAAGTGCTGTTTTAGCAAGCACCGATGAAGGCCGGCACGGCACGAGGGGGTGGATGGTCAGCACCACGCCTGGCTGCCTTTGTCTCCATAGTGACGAAGATTACACACTGCACCGGGTACTCATTTGAAGCTAAGTTGATCTAGGGGAGGCACAGGACTGGTTCAGATCATCGCTATCACTAGTATTGGCCTTGAGTGGGAATCAAACTCGGATCGCCGGATTCGTAGCGCAGTGCGCTAACCACTGCACCATACACACAAACACACGTAACATACTTTGTCCATCATATTTGCAATGAGTTATTAAATATAACAGTGTTATGGATTAGAGGCTTTGCCATCCACGAGACAGAAACCTGTCCCCTCTGGCTGTACGACAGGGCTGTCTCCAAATCAAATGGCTCGTTACCTGCCGAATAACCAGTTAATTGCAGTTTGATGAATACAGACCAAGTGCACACTTGCATGAACCTACGGTAAATGGATCCATCTTATATGAGCAATACCTTGCAGCTTGCCTAAATGAAACACAATGTTAAGGCATTCTGCTTCGTTTAACAATACAGCTTGAAAATGTTTTTCACCAGACTTTGAGAAATTACTTGTATTAATCTTACCACCAATACGAGTGTAAAAACCATGTATAATATAATTAGTTTATGATTTGATACGTTATGCAAGTTTCATATGCTGGAAATGTGTACTTGGGTATAAACGATATTAACCACAGACCATTTGCTTGGGTACTTCATGTGCCTTGACTTTTTTCAATTTTAAACGTCATTTTGCATTAAAGAATTATGTTATAAACGTTTCAGCACTGGCTTATCTTATTTTGAAACTGCTTTGTGAAATTAAAGAATTGCTGTTTCTCCTGTATCGTGACGTTTCCAGTTTGGTGGGAGAATTTGTTTTTCTGTTGTAGGAATATAGTAATATTACGGTTGTCAAACAATGTAATGCACACCATTTATAAATGCATTGCTTACCCACCCAGTGGTACCCTGCCTCATTTATATCTTGCATATATTTTCATATCTTATCAAATTGTTCGTGACTTGAAATTCCTAATCATACGTTCTTAGTCCAGCATTCTCTTTAAAAATGAAGAGCTATGTGGATTTAGTCATAATTATTTGATTAAACTAAACTTTAAATTTTACTAGGTAAGGCCTACTAAGCTATATAGCTCATTTTTCAGAAGCGACCTGGCCACAAATTATAGGTCAACGAAGTGGCTTATCACGTGCAAATGTATAACAGCCAAATACTTTGAACGCATGTTGATTTTAAATACGGAGGGAAAACCCAGAGGGCCCGGAGACAAATCTGCGCAACCACGGGGAGAACGTGCAGACTCCACATATACAGGCGTCAGGCTTGAGATCGAAATCACGACTTGTATACCAGGCGAGGTCATTAACATCTCGCCATCGTGGCACCCCATTATTTTAACAAGAGAATCAGGAAGACCGCGTTCCTCGGTGAGCCATTCATTTGACAGCGGCATTGTTTCGTCGGCAATGAATCTCTATTTCCGTACATTGTGATTCATATATGAATGTGCCTCCGAAGATTATGACTTAACAATTTGCGGCTCTCGCATATGCATGCTTGAACCACAGAAATAATTTCAATGTTGCATTCGCGCTGTAAAGAGCAAAAAATAATGAAGCTAATGTAATTCCATCAGAGCAACAAAAAGTACAAATATCATAATTAATTAGAAAACACGTGGTGTATGTGCATTGTAAATTGAGGCAAGTTAAATATTTGCTTCCTATTATTCATACTGTTTGCCGCATAAAACATGATTGTCATTAATCTTCCTCTGCACGGTGCAGTGATCACAGCCAACTCAGCTTGGGTGGGTGGGGTTGGTGGTGGGGATCAGGCTAACCTTGAACCTACTGGGTCAAGCTCACGGGTGAGTCTGCAAGTTAACCTGCATGCCACCTGCCCTGTCACTCTCTCAGACGAGGTACCACTGGAGCCGGAGGTCGCTGGGCTGAACTGGCGAGGGTTCGGCGGCTGCCTCTCCCGAGTGCAGTACAACGGCTGGGCGCCGCTCAAGGCCGCCCTGCGCCAGGGACCGCACTCCTCACTTGTCGTCACGGTGATGGGTCGCCTCGTCCCTTCCAGCTGTGCGGCCGTGCCTCAGACGGTCGCTCCGGTGTCCCCGAGCACGCCTTACCCGTGGGCACACCAGCATGGTGAGGCATGGGCAGGCAGTATCATCAACTCGTTGAAGCGGAAAGTTACCAAAACGAACCTCGGAAAGTCGCTGGATATATCGAAAAACATCGAGACATCGTAAACGGATTCGGGATCCTTAACACTGACCTGGAATCGCTCCCAATAACGTCCTCATCCCAGAATGTCACGAGATTTGTCGCTGGTCGCTGTGACAGCCACAAGTTGTGAGCTCTAGGGATAGAATAGCTATGTTGGCAATACTGGGCAAGAGTCGTTATACTTTGTACATGTGCTTGGTTTATGTGTGCACGTGTTTATCAGAGGTGCAGTGGTTTGCGTGCTGCACTATCAGAGTCAGAATATTTATATTGGAGGAATCTGATGAACTATGAAGCTCTTTTTCACAGATGTCCAGTACCTATGAACCCGGAGACCTGAGTTCGATTCTTGGCCAAGAATAACATCGGTGACAAATATCTGAACCGATCTTGGACCTCCCTTAGGTAGACTCAGCCCTTAATGAGCACCTGGTGCAGTGTTTAAACATCAGCATTGGGGAGACAAAGACGGCCAGGTATGGTGCTGGCCTCATGTGCTGTGCGGGCCTTAATAGGAGCTCGCGAACAAAACTTGCCTCAACAGTCTGTTCAAGGCTATTTGGGGGATTCATACTTTTTGGGTCTTTCGGTAAAGTCACGTAAATAGAAAATAATAGATCACGACGTTTCGATCGCAACAGAAGCAATCGTCTTCAGGTGAGAGGGAGAGAAAGCTGCTGAGACAAGGTCTTATATAGGCCTGAGATGGGTGCATCAAGGTAGGTGGGTGATGATAGCCAGTAGGTTTGCAGAGTACCTTCGTCTTGGAAAAATCAATATCGTGTGAGCCCACAGCGTTAAAACAATGATCAGCCACAAATATATATAAACATAGGCATCCAGATATATAAACATAGACACAACTTCAACCAAGAAAATGGGTATAAATTGAGCAATCATTGGAATGACGTGATTAAACAGGTAAAGTTTTAACTGTCTCTTTGAGTTTCATTACGCGGTTGGATGTCTTTGTATTGACAGGCTGGGTGTCCACCGCCCCAGCCCCTGTGGTTGGACCATCTCTAGCTTCACCCACCTACCTTGATGCACCCATCTCAGGCCTATAGAAGACCTTGTCTCAGCAGCTTTCTCTCACCTGAAGACGATTGCTTCTGTTGCGATCGAAACGTCGTGATCTATTATTTTCCATTTACGTGACTTGACCGAAAGACCCAAAGAGTATGAATTCCTGCTGTCACGAAAGCTTTAAATCAATATTTACTTGGGGGATCTTTGTCTTTGTGTTGACAGAAGCGGAGGAGGAATGGAGCGAGGACCCTGTCTCGACACCGCTGAGCGCTGACTCGATTGTGATAGGAGGTACCGACCCGCAGCAGCATTCTGTATCTCACTCCACCCGGATTGGTCACAGTTTTAGCAACCACTAGACACGTGTCAGCACCTGTTCATTTCATAGCTCACCCAGTAGTGGCAGAGACACCGCTGCCACATTAAATTGTCTCGTTAATCTGTGAAGGTCCACAGAGGCTAGTCACATTGCACCATACCGATTCAAGAGTAATCATTTCTGATTGTGCGCATTTTTCTTTCCACAAACCGACGACATCCCTGTACGCATCTCAACTACTGGAAATCCGTGGAAAAGAGCTTTATAGCTCATCGGATTCCTAAATATTCTGATTCTGATAGAAGCCTTCAACTCGTGCGTGCTTTTAAACTTCAGACATCATTCAGGTTCACGTTTATTTTGTTTAACTAGGTGAGAACTTATGAGATCAGGACAACCTCATTTGTGAGAGTGGCCAGGGTCACCAATATGACAAAAGCAAATTAATATAGAGTGAAGCAGAGAAATGAAGCAAATAGAATACGGAACATTTAAAAAGCATGTGCATGAATTTACAGCCTGAAAATGGCCAGGGAAGGGAGTAATTTTTGGGGTTTTAAGATAAGTGAGAAAATGGATGATTACATTTTAACCAATTTTTACATAACTAATATAGAACAAAGGTTCGCTTTCTTCTATCAACACTTTGTGGGAGTAATTAGAAGAATGTACCGTATAATGTTGTGATACTGCGCTGTCAGTGGTGCACATTTTAAATTTTGGTTATATTACTGTCACCATGCTTTTGGTTTTTACTTTTAATCTCTGCCGTACATTGTCAAGAACTTGCACGTTTCACACATATGCAATCCCTGACGGAAAATCCCATTGAAACAGTAGATCAACGGCGCATTTCCATGCGCAGCATAATCCAGCGAGGTGCCAAATGCTTGTACATCCAACTGCTGCTGGCAGCAGCTTTTCCATTATTGATGGACTCACCTCCAGAATTGCCTGCAGGGGAAGCAGTAGAAGCAGTTAAAGATTTGCTCTAAGCTTACTAATTGACGGGCTTTTTGATTGCTGCAGCAATTGACATCCATATTGCATGTTCCGTAAAGTACGTTGTCGCACGTGCTCTGACGCGATGCCAATCTGTTAAACACGCTTCGCCGTGACAGCCGTCGGTGAGTTCGCTGTCTTTTTCGCGTGGTTTCACAAGTACAAAATCATTTATTTTTGGCCTTGAGTGTTCACGCTTTTGCTATGTATGTGTATACAGTGAGGGGAAAAAAGTATTTGATCCCCTGCCGATTTTGTACGTTTTCCCGCTGACAAAGAAATGATCGGTCTATAATTTTAATGGTAGGTTTATTTGAACAGTGAGAGACAGAATAACAACACACAAATCCAGAAAAACGCATGTCAAAAATGTTATAAATTGATTTGCATTTTAATGAGGGAAATAAGTATTTCACCCCCTCTCAATCAGAAAGATTTCTGGCTCCCAGGTGTCTTTTATACAGGTAAGGAGCTAAGATTAGGAGCACACTCTTAAAGGGAGTGCTCCTAATCTCAGCTTGTTACCTGTATAAAAGACACCTGTCCACAGAAGCAATCAATCAATTAGATTCCAAACTCTCCACCATGGCCAAGACCAAAGAGCTCTCCAAGGATGTCAGGGACAAGATTGTAGACCTACACCAGGCTGGAATGGGCTACAAGACCATTGCCAAGCAGCTTGGTGAAAAGGTGACAACAGTTGGTGCAATTATTCGCAAATGGAAGAAACACAGAAGAACTGTCAATCTCCCTCGGCCTGGGGCTCCATGCAAGATCTTACCTCGTGGAGTTGCAATGATCAGGAGAACGGTGAGGAATCAGCCCAGAACTACACTGGAGGATCTTGTCAATGATCTCAAGGCAGCTGGGACCATGGTCACCAAGAAAACAATTGGTAACACACTACCCCGTGAAGGACTGTAATCCTGCAACGCCCGCAAGGTCCCCCTGCTCAAGAAAGCACATATACATGCCCGTCTGAAGTTTGCCAATGAACATCTGAATGATTCAGAGGACAACTGGGTGAAAGTGTTGTGGTCAGATGAGACCAAAATGGAGCTCTTTGGCATCAACTCAACTCGCCGTGTTTGGAGGAGGAGGAATGCTGCCTATGACCCCAAGAACACCATCCCCACCGTCAAACATGGAGGTAGAAACATTATGCTTTGGGGGTGTTTTTCTGCTAAGGGGACAGGACAACTTGACCGCATCAAAGGGACGATGGACGGGGCCATGTACCGTCAAATCTTGGGTGAGAACCTCCTTCCCTCAGCCAGGGCATTGAAAATGCGTCATGGATGGGTATTCCAGCATGACAATGACCCAAAACGCACGGCCAAGGCAACAAAGGAGTGGCTCAAGAAGAAGCACACTAGGGTCCTGGAGTAGACTAGCCAGTCTCCAGACCTTAATCCCATAGAAAATCTGTGGAGGGAGCTGAAGGTTCGAGTTGCCAAACGTCAGCCTCGAAACCTTAATGATTTGGAGAATATCTGCAAAGAGGAGTGGGACAAAATCCCTCCTGAGATTTGTGCAAACCTGGTGGCCAACTACAAGAAACGTCTGACCTCTGTGATTGCCAACAAGGGTTTTGCCACCAAGTACTAAGTCATTTTTTGCAGAGGAGTCAAATACTTATTTCCCTCATTAAAATGCAAATCAATTTATAACATTTTTGACATGCGTTTTTCTGGATTTTTGTTGTTGTTATTCTGTCTCTCACTGTTCAAATAAACCTACCATTAAAATTATAGACTGACCATTTCTTTGTCAGTGGGCAAACGTACAAAATCAGCAGGGGATCAAATACTTTTTCCTCACTGTATATATAGTGTTTACTCATTAATTTCATTATTAATGCCGGCAATTCTCTCAGACGTTATGCGTTTGTTTGTTGCTGATTCATTTCATTGATTCATATACTGTACGTTTTTCCATGTTGGGAAAACTAGTGTAAATAATTAAATTCTGTCAGGTAAGTTTTGCAAACATCAAACATTTTTGCGAGGGAAGTCTTCCAAAGAGGCTAAACACAGATGCTAAAACCATAAAGCAGCAAAAGTAGTTTATTATTCTTAAAGTTATGACATTTTATGAAAAGTTATACAATACAGATTTCTCAGGAAATGTATCATGAATATGTTTGGTAAAGTATTATAACCTAAAATATCTACAATATGCTTGGATGGAGCTGTGGCTCAGAAATTTGCAAAGTGCGCTACGAACCTGGCAAGCTCAGTTCGATTCCTGGACATGGCAAACGTCAGTGGTGAATCAGTCCTAGGTCTCCCCCTTCAAGCTGCACTAAGAGAGTATGAATTTTGATTTAAAGCTTTCGTGACTGCAGTAATTCATATTCTTAGCTCTTTCGGTAAAGTCACGTTGACTTTACCGAAAGAGCTAAGAATATATAAGAGAGTATGGTCAAACAATGCCCATGACTGGCGTAGCATGGGGAGGCCTTCATCCATAATTAACAGTGGACAATCGTATACAGGCCATTTTAAGATGACCACAGGGCTATAGATTCCTGCTGTATTTCCTAAAAATTGTTGATTAAATTTTGCATATTGAAATTGAACAGAGTAAATACAATTTACATCTATACGTCGATGGGGATAAGTGATGTAACATTTTATAATTTTTATACAGTACGTGAAAATATTCAATATCTACATTTCTTAATAAGCGCATATAACTACAAAAGGTAGAGATATATTTGGTTTTCCTTTCACAAAGCCCTGCTGAATGATATCAGTGAAAAAAGCTGAATAATGATATTATCGAATTTGAATTTGTACTTGTAGACAGACTGGCATGCTCTCACGCAAGCCATTACCCCGAGCAACGATGTCATTGTGGCATGTGGCGAGTTTTATTGTGTTGGCTGCTGATGCATCTGTTCGGTTCGCATGGTGAGCTGTGAACTTACCTCGAACCACTTAAATGCGGCAAAGGAAAATGTACGATGCAACCTAATGGAACTCGCAATGGGTTTCCATTTTATGTTTCTTTCCAGCTGACTTCTTGTAAAGGGGGACAGCCTTGGCCAAGGCACTACCCTTTGTATGAACAAATGTAGCCTTTTGGCTGACCGGAGGTGGTCTCAGGCTTCACAGTGGCCCTGTTTACAAGTGGTATAATTGGGCCTTTTATATAAATGGTGTAATAATGCTGATACTGTATGAGCAAGAAAAGTGTATTCTACAACGACATTTTCTAAAGGGTCTTTTCACACAACCTTTCATGCTTCACCCCATGGTATTGATGTGTAGAGCATGCTCACGTGTGTGTGTGCGCATGCGTGACCTGGGGAGCGGTGATGTCGTGGTTAGTGCACCGTGCTACGATTCTGGCGACCTGAATTTTATTCCTGACCAAGGCCGACATCAGTGGCGAATAATTTAACTGGTACTAGCTCAACTCAGCCTCAAATGAGTAACTTCTGCTGTGTAGAAACATCAGCATTGTGGACCCAAAGATGGCCATGCATTGTGCTGGCCACACCATTCCCTCATGCGGTGTGCAGGCCTTCATAGTTGCTCGCCAACAGCACTCGCTTCAACAGTCTATGTGGTTATACAGGGGTTTTAGTTTTTTGTTTCGTGTGTGGAGTCTGTGTATTTTACTTGTGAGAACTACCTGTTTCTGACTGGTCGTGCTCACTCTGTGCATTGGGGGTGGTCCAGGCAGAGGAAGCCTCCAGGTAGTTTTATTTCGTTCACCAAGCCGAAGGGGAATTCTCCATTCCATAGAAAACATGAGTAGCCTCGAAAGCGAATTAAGTAGTCTTTAAAAACTGCAGATAATCCCTAACCCCTGCTGCCTTGAGCTGTTCGCGCTAATTGTCTGCACGTTGTGCGCTAAACACTTGTGGAGCCCATTAAACGCCTCCCCGTCCCCGCTGCTTTGCTGCGAGCAGGAGCGATCACAGCGTCGTCCTTTGTCATCCTGGCCGTGCTGGTGCTCATCACGCGCTACGTGCTGCGGCACAAGGGCACGTACCACACGCACGAAGTGAAGGGCTCCGACGCGGGTGGAAAAGCGGACGCCATCAGCCCCTTGCCGCCGCCGCCGCCACCGCCGCTGCCGCCAGTGCGTACTGACGAGAGCCCTCGCGAGTGGTTTATCTGAGACGGCAGCACCTGCGGTTTGTGTGCAAACGTAATGTGAAATTGCAGATGTTTGTTGTGCGGTCCGTTTGTGTTCAAATTGTTTTACGTATTTATTTATCATTATTGACTCTTAAGGGATGATTTGAATAAAAAAAAGAAATTGCTGTAAATTACATTTTAGAGCGGGAATAGAAAATTGGCTCTGGATGTTTGCGTGAAGCGTTTAAGTGGATTGTAAAACACCACGCTGAAATCCGAAAAATGTATACATATTAAAAAAATCCCCATCAGTCTAGGACTGACTAACCAAAAATAAGCACACGCTTTGGGACTGGAATCCTGATTCAAGTGGTGAATGATGAATGTGGACGATTCATTGGCAGAAATGCGGATGGTAGGGATTGAATGATGTATTGCAGACGTTGTTGCACAAGCTGTACATTTGTGATTAATGTGTTCTTTTTGAAAGTCTTTTTGACACAGTGGGAATTGCACAAGATGTTTTAGTGAAATAAAACGTGAAGATTGTAAAGTATAAGGCAAGTGTAAATCCATCTGACGATGTAATCTGTCTATTAGCATTAACTTCCGTGGCATTTGGGACATGAGCATCTGTATCACGTGATTTCTGTTGATCTCGTTTGGCCTCGTGCAGCGGCACAGGTGGCCAAGACGTTCACTGGAATCCCTGTATAAACCTCTCTCTGCAGATGGTTCCCACATCCCAAGGAGGTTTTACGAAAGTGATGAATTGGAAGCTCCTGCAAGGGGCAGTCACTGATTTAACTATATTTTTAAATATATGCGAACTTAGCTGTAAGGGTATATGCGTGGTTCACATGATCAAGTTTGTGCTGTGATGTGTGTGAATCATTTGAAAAACCTTCACGATCAAATTTGCACTCAGTTGGCCAAATACAACCTGTTTTGATTCTGAACGGCAATGATAAGCAGGATGATGATAAACTTTCGTGAACTTTTATTAATAGCAAATTAATATTCAATATAATGTGTACGTGAAATTGTATTAAAATGTATTTACCACAATGCAATTTCAAACATAATTTAATTTAGCGCTAATAATTTATCACCTTCAGGATGACAAAGCGTTCCATTGCCGAGCTTGTTCTTTTGACATTCCCAATTAGTTTATTTTGGCTTAGATCGTGTAAGTATAATGTCAAATTTGACATTCCCATTGTCATTTGCAAACATTGCGTAATGAAATTGTCCAGTAATGCAGCCGTTGCGGAGGAGGGTGCAGACTCGGTCATGTTGCATATGTTCATAAAAAGTTGTCAGTGCGCTTCTCACACCCGCACGTCGCATCACGCCCTCAGAGGCACCAGTGTGCAGCGAGGCAGCTGCTGTTCGGTCACAATAGTGTGTGGTTTTACGCCACGTCGGTATTTGCTTGTCGGCGCTTGACTGTGGAGGCCACTTGTTTTCTCACAGAAAGTCTGCATGCTCTGTCAAAACCTGCCACATGAATGGTGGCTGGCAGGGATGGGCTCGTGGTTCCTTTACCTCAGCCCTGCAGAGCTTTAAATCCGTTTTTGCATATACGGCCATTATGACGAATATATAACACGACGTGGCCACTGTAAAGCTCAGTCATGTCTGTTTCCACTGCTAGGTTACGTCCTCTCAATGTCACCACCTCCTTTCCAACAGGAGGAAACACACATTTTGCTTTCTTAAGTATTTATTGTTACGAGAGCATTTTGTTTTTAGTCACGTGCAGTATCTCCTGATTGGCTACTTTTAAGACCGAACAAGGTAATTAACTTTTGAGTGCAATTTATCTGTGTTTAACATCATAAACTAAACTTTTACGTACTGCATAATGCATATATTGTAAACGGCTGTTACAAGCACATTAGAAAATTATTGTCTGTTGTATATATATTTTAAAAAACGTTCCTAAATTGTGCGTACAACGTTGTCTTCTTTTCCGCCCTTTATGAGAGCAATGTGTGCCTCCATATCACCAATGAGCACACGTCGCCACAATGCAGGCAGCAGTGTCCTGGTGGATTGACACGTAAATGCAAGGATTATTGTGAAGGTGGTTGGTATGTGGAGGCATTTCAAATCCCAAAACTGCTCAGCGATGATGGCCATTACCAAGGTGTATTTTCTGCTGTACAGTACTGGTATATTGGACATTAAGGACTTGATGAAATATTCTGCATGAGTAGGCCATAGAGTGCCAATGTCTTATGCCAAAATGTATCAGTTTGTTTAAATGTACTGACGATGATACATTTGGATGTAAAAACCTCAGTCTGGACCCCCACGCTTCAATTAAATACAGTATAGTATGCGTGCATATGTTATGTTATTCGAGTAATTTGCTTCATTTATGACCATTCTTGTTTCAGGAAATCTGTTATAACGTTTGAATAGTAGTCTCATATGACGGCAGCAATCAATACTGTTAGGCCAAGGGATGTGTATTTTTAACTTGCCTAATAGAATGTTCCAACGTGATTCATGTGCACATATTATTTTGGTTTGACAACTCGTCATGTTAGAAATAAAGGTATTTTTATTTTAATTATGTTTAAATAATGTGGAAAGGATGTAATTAGCAGGTGCTCGTGTGCTGTGCCGAGAGTGAGATTGTGATCGGGAAATGCGGCTCCCTGTTGCATCAATGCTACTTTTTGATGTGTTGGCAGAAGACAAAATCTGCTAAAAGCACATTGCTGTATTTGCTGTTTCAGCCTGGAGTAAACACACGCTGGTATTTCGTTGTCACGGTGTGGTTCAACCTGCCAGGTAAAGGCAGCCGTGTCGGCGTTAGCTGTCGGCGCGTTGTTTTAGGAAATGGCAAACTCCACCTCCGATTTCACAGTTGTAGATGACATGCTGGTGGTGTAATTTAGAATTTCCATTGTAAAGATTATGTATTATGCATTGTTGCTGGACCACTGCCAGGCCAGTTCTGCTAGGAAGCCTGTGTAGATATTGCTGTTTCTCTCACTGTGGAGCCTTGAAGGCTGTAATTGGTCGGTGACGTTCAAAGAGTTGCTTGATACAAAACCATTTGACTCGATTGAAAACGTGACCGCTAACCCCATCTCTCACACAACATCTCTGTGAAGCTGCTCAAAAACGCCAGCTTTCTTTTTTTAAGCCACACAGGATGGTATTTCAACCCAACAGAATTGTGTTACGTTCTCCCCTCCACCCCCACATAATATCGTACTTAGGCACCCATGTTATGCAATATTCACAAGTTTTTATTACGGGATTCTTTGCTTTTCGCTGGCACTAAAATGTGCTCGATGAGTAATCAACTTGCAGTGCGATGCCAATTAATGATCACTATGTGCTAGTGTTGTTGGTTAACTTAGTATGTTGGACGCCTTTTTTGGTATTCGTACTCAGCTTTTCCACACTTTGCAGTGTGCTCATGCTCCAAGCGCCGTCTGTAAGGATGGACTAAGTATGACTGCAAGTGGATTTGGTATTATTCTTATTCACTGTAAAATATTCAGTGTTTTGAGTAAAATCACAAGGACAATGAGAGAGACACTGCACATTGTTGTGCTTAAACAGTGATTGAATATGCATACACTGCAGCGCGTGCTTTGTACTCTGGGGGTGGGAACGCTTAAGTAAAAAAAATGGCTTAAAAAAACGGGGTCAGGTTCATGCATTTGTACATCATTCCACAATATTTCTGGCGGAATGATGGTTAATTTCGCGTTAAATTGGAAGAACAAAAAACACATTTTCACTGTATTATCTTGCTGATTACAATCAAATACACAATACCATGCTGCCACGTTTGTGGAATGGAGTAAGTTGGTCGGATTTAGGGCGCAAATATGCAAACTTCAAGCAAACAAGCGGAATGGTGGCAGTGACCATTTGAAGGTGTGGCTTGCGGGCCTCGAGGCTCATTTTGCATGCGTTCACGCGCATGCTTGTAGACTCCATTCAACTGCATTTGTACAGAAATTCTTTTTCAGGTTTTTGCTTTTCTAATCTCAATGCTAATGGAGGCTCATGATATGAACATGGCTGATGATATGGACGAAGACGTGTGATGAAGATCGATGATACTGCTGCTGATATTGATGATGCCAAGGAAGACAATGGTGATAAATGGGTGATTCTGCAGATGATGTTGCTGTTCACCTGCTGCTGTTGATTATTGCCTTTGTTGCTGATGGTGTGATTTAGATCAAGTTTATGCAGAAGAGGCCGCCCTCCAAAAAATATCACACCGAGTCCTAAGACTCGTGTTTAATAGTGGCACCCATGATGGTGACACACCCAGACAAAGCCCATGCTTAGAAGCGATAACACTCAAATTTCCACACAGTTGAAAGAATCCCGTTGCTGTACTGTCTTTTCCTGGCCACCTTGCATCCCGACAGGTTTGCAAGTTTCATTCATCTCCACGTGATTCACCCACCCGTGCCTCCCAAGCAGACTGTATGCGTCTATGCGCAAACCGTGCAGCGAATGTTGAGTCGATGTAGGACAAACTCAGAATAGTGCTGTTAGCGAGTAGCACCTTTCACCGCATGCATTGTGGCTCTTGATATATTGAGGGGGGGGGGGGAGTTGTTTATAACAAACTCGAAAAACATGGCTCTTGCTATTTCGGTTGTCGATCCCTGCCCGAGTGGCAATGTTTTACACACTGCACCAGGTACTCATTTGGCGATGAGTCGCCACTGGCCTTGGCCATGAGCGAGACTCGACCTCGGGTCACCGGGTTCGTAGCTCAGCGCACAAACCACTGCACCACCGCTCCCCACATATAGACTAAAGTCAAAGATACCACATACAGCGTTTAACAGACTGTTGGGGCAAGGGCTGTTAGCGAGCACCTATGACGGCTGGGGCGACACATGAGGGGTGCGTGGCCAGCACGCCACACCAGGTACTCATTTGAGGCTGAATCGACTCAGGAGAGGCTCAGATAATCGTCACTGGTGTTGGCTGTGAGTGGGAATCCAACTCGGTTCGCCGGGTTCGTAGTGCAGCGCGCTAACCACTGCGCCACCGCTCCCCACCACATGCTTAGAGGGGATATATACAGACACATACACACAGTAGCCATGTACGTGTATTCTCTTAGATCTGAAACTAGGACAATCCGAAAATTATTGTAAAATTCAAATGATTCGAAAGTCCGAAAAAAATGCAATATTGTCCATAAATATCGTAAAATCCGATTTTTACAAATCCAAAACTCATCCCTGACACGTACTCCGATTCCCAATGTGACCCGATAGGCTATTTACACGAGTCTCAGGGGTGAATGGGAGGAGGAGAGAAGCGTGACCTTAAACATCCAGCAAGTTCCATTCCCCCCCACGACTCGCATCAGTCAGTGGCGAGTGATATCTGAAACAGTCCTGACCACCCACCCCTTCATCAACGCACACTGACCAGTTTGGTCAAGTATGATCAAACAACCTTCATGCTATACACGAAGTCCTTCATCCAGCAGTGAATTAGCAAATGTCTGTAAGTGATCCTTATAAATCTGAATGATGGCTTCAAGGGAAGCCAGCCAGGGTAAGCAGCCAGTCTGCGGTTTAACTTGCAACACTTTCTCGGCGTCCCTCATCCACTTGTGCTGTCTTAGTTGCCTTTAATCCCGGTCTTTGATCTTCGAGGGCAAATGCACGGATCTGTGATGCAATTGTTCCTTGCATAACCCGACGATGCACATTTGATGTTGGGCTACAGCGCACATCAGTGGCACCTGTTCTGAGCCTCCTTCAGCCTTAAGTGACTGGTGTGCCGTCGTGCGGAGCTTGCGAGGTAGGGGTTGGTGGATCACCCCGGACGAGGGTTGACGTGCGCTGGCCAAATCATCAGCAGGTCCAATAGCATCGTCAGGATCGTTATATTGATCATCATTGATCTTGCTCATCTCTCACCGTGAATGTTGTCACGCGTCGTCTTTATCGCGTTTGCCCCTTGTTGTTGCAGAGGTTCACGGTTCCATTCCAACGGCCAACCCGAATTGTTGCTGTGGGCATAATAACGAGTGATGTGACTCGTGCACGACGTTAAAGGTCCCCTGACGTCATTCGCAAGAAGAGAAGACCGAATTTCGAAAATTACACGCAAATTTCCCACTTGAAATTCTACATAGCAATCATCAACCCCCCTACTGGCAGTCTAATGTCCATTTGCAGGCTATGGATCTGAGTCACCTCGTGCCCAGAGGGCAACTGCTGCTGGGGGTGTCCTTTCAAATTGTTTGAGATGGGATGAGAGATATATATGCACGCTGAGACGTCCTGACGTATACGACGTCACTATCAAAAACAAATCATTACCATTAATCTTCAACAGTGTGTCTTCATCATATTCACGGTTACTGTTTTGCGCCTCGGTGCAGGCTGCAGCAAGCCTCACGCAATTGGCATGCGTGTGTGCGCGTGTGTGTGCTCGTGCGTGGGATCTGAACTGAGTCCGAGTGGCCGGCTTGGTCCGTCGGTGGAGCGAGGTGGACGGCGTGGGTAACATCTGCCCACGGGCCTGGGATTCTACTCGTCCCTTGCCCGTTGGGCTCCAGCACTCCTTGTTGACTTGGGGGGGGAGGGGGGTGGGACTCTTCGAATCCATTTTGCGCGTGGTGAAACGGTTCAACGGCTTCTACATTAACTTGGCGAGATCGATTTTGTATATTTTCCGGAATTCTGCACGTGTGGAAACAAACTCTCAACGAATCGAGCCAAGGGACATATCTCATTCGCCGATTGTATTGTTGTGAGTCGTTTTGGGAGTATACATTGGAATGCGTGAACTAGCATCAAGGATTCTCAAATACCAGACTTTACAATGTTACCGTCAACTAATGCAGACAATGCATCGCTACATAACTTATATTCGCAATGAAAAAAACTGCTTTTGGCACTGAATGTCGAGAACCGCTGCTGCATTGCCACGGATGGAAATGGACCATAAACAGGTCACTTTTTGTTTATGGGCGACAGGGGCACGCTGTGGTAACACTTGCGTCTCATAGGAACAAAAACCTGGTTATTTAATTCCCGACTCGGGAGGTTTTTTTTGCGTGGGTTATCTGCCGTTCTACATTTCCTCCCATAGCTTAAAAAAAAGACTCGTGAAAATGGATATTCCCCTTTTTTCTGGCAACAAAACAGGTGTTAAGATCTTCATTTGAAGCTTTCGTGACTGCAGGAATCCATACTCTTTGGTTGTTTCGGTAAAGTCACGTAGGTAGAAAAATAATAATAATAGATCACGACGTTTCAATCGCAACACAAGCAACCGTCATCAGATGAGACCAACACAGCAGGGGAAATGCTGACGAAGGAGAAAAAGTTGCTGCAACAAAAGGTTATATAAGGTAGGAGGAAAGCTGCTGATGCAGGCTGCTTCTAAAGGGTAGAAATGGATGTTAAGATGTTAAAACACCATAAGGAATCATGTTTGCATTAACCACAATACTTGTGGTCAGGTAGCAACCAAAAAAAATACTCTGAAAGTATATGCATTGTCGAAACGTCGTGAGAATTTTTTATTGTTTTATATATATTTTGTTATTTTGTTGTTTCTCTTCAACGTGACTTTACCGAACAAACTAAGAATATATAGGTGTTAAGATGTCAAAACACCAAACTGAAACCTTTTACAAGGAATCATGTCTGCATTAACCACAATACTTGTGGTCAAAATGCAAACAAAAAAAACATACTCTGATAGTATATGCATTGTCTTTGAAACTTATTGGTCCGCACGAGAGACAGCTTTCTTTCGAGCCTAGTCTCAAAAACCTATTTTCATATTTTGGTACTGGCAAAGGAGGTCCCATAATGTTACTGGTATTGACCAAACATCCCCAATGCATAAAAATGATTTGCTAATTACTTAATTTGCACGAAATGTAGTAACATCGCCCCCTACTGCTAAAACTGGGCAGGACACTTAAAAAATATTTTTCTGGGGACACAATTGTAACAATAAAAAAATAGCCTGCAGCCAAATTATTTTCCTTCGTTGACCCATAGCGGGAGGTTTAAAACAAAAATCGAATCAACGTCATACACCATGTCATGCAAATTGCATCTCACAATTACCGAGGAACCACAGACAAGCCGGAAAGCTGCCAAGCAGTGAGTTCTCTATATATGGAGATGTTTTCAGCCAAATAGTGAACGTTTATACCTGTGGGAGGAAACTGGAGTACCCAGAGAAGGCCCACGCATGCGAGGGGGCAACACTCTATCCCATACAAAATGTTTAGATAATATAAATTCACACATTGCTGTACTGCATTCTGTTGGCGAGACATGGTCTGGCACCTCGATCATGTAGGGCTGAACGATTTGGGGAAAATATCTAATTGTGATTTTTCTGACAGATATTGCGATTGCAATTTGATTTGCGATTAAAGAAATTAAAGTCAAGCTTCAGTTCAATATTCACTGTGTAATAGATTTAAAACATGTGATGGAGCATTACCACACTATACCACCAATATGAACTGCTCTGTATATTCTAATGCAAGGATGAAAACTTAAAAGATATGAATTGCTTCCAACATGTATTTATATAAAAAAATGTTAATTGGAATGTGAACAATCAAACATAGAACAATTGTTAAGTTAAATAAAGTTATACTAATAATACATAATAAACCAATTCCAATAAGACAGTAATAGGACTTTTGAAATCGTAAATAATCGCAGCCTTTGCGATTTGCTAATCACATTGTTTCAAATTGCTGTTTCGATTTTAAATCGATTAATCGTTCAGCCCTACCTCGATGGCCACGGGAAAGGTGTCTCACAACATTTGTCATCCACCAACCCTCGCCTCCACGGTGCTGGATTACAAGCGTGCATTGCCACCACCACTCGGCTTTTACGTCGGAGATATAAAAGTTACGTACGGTGCGAAAGAAGTTCAACATACGTACATTGTAACATGAACTTTTCACAACCAGTAACTTCCCCAGTTATCATTGCAAACATTTCAATTGCAGCCGTAGTCCTGGACTTCAAGAAAACTCTTAAGTTGAAGAATTACATAAAAATATATACTTTTCGGGGTTGACCTCAAGCGTGTACCTCTACAAACACTAAACAAATATTAACCGTGTTCATGAACAAAACGCAGCAATTAAACAAATGTGATCTTAACGGATTAATAACAATACCTTTCACAGTCATTGACACTGCTTTAAATTGTAAAAGATATAGCAGGCGACGTTTCGGGACTTGGCCCTTCTTCAGAGCATATCATTCTTCCACAGCACAATTTAGGAGTAGCATATCATGGAGAGCTCACTTGGGATGCCGTGATCTCCGACGTCTTGAAGAAACGACTGAGCACACGCAGATAGTTTCATAGTTTCATTTCATAGTTTCATTTATTTGGTATAGCCCTGTGAGCCATTCGGCTCTTGAATCGGGTGCAACCGCAACAAACAAAAAAACATGAACAAGAAAACATCTCAAAGTGATAGTCGACAAGCACGTGCTATATCTAGGGCCATTGCCCGATACGTCGCCTATTGCACCTTTGATCTTTGACAGCAGTTTTAACGACAGCGGTGTTAATGACGAATCTGTTGAGGTTTTTGTTTGGTCATTAAAAACGTTCCATGTTTATAGAATTTTATAATGTATGGACCGACTCGTGCAGGTTTTTTTTTCCTGTGGACGTCGGGGTGCATTGTCCAGGCGAGCAGCGCCACCTTATGGCTTGCGGAATCACCATCCACGGTCAATCCACCGCTGGTTACAAAAGGCCTTGCCAAAAGCACCTGGACACGGGATGAGTTCATTGCTCGATCTCAGAGGTTTCCGAACTCTCAAATTCATCCATTCCTTGGCTGCCACTCTGTCATTATGTTTGACAATCGGTCCTCATCCCTTCCAGCGGTGTGTTATGCCCAGGCCCACTTCCTGTTTCAACAGTTTGAATATGCCGTTAACATGAGTATGTTCTGTCATCCACGTATTCCTCTTTTGGTCTATTATAAGAGTTCCAAAACTGTAGCACTACGATTTTGTTTCGGAACCTTTTTGCCATAGGACGTAATTCGCACGAATTCAAAACCGTCTTCTTTAGGCACAGCTAATTTTATGAGTGTAACATCGGTGATGTGCTGGAGAAGGCTTAAGTATGCAGTGTCCATTACCCAGGTGATATGTTCACAAGTGCACCGATTTAACGATAATGCATATTCCGTGTCAACGACTCGGTATCGATTCACCATGAATGTAAGTCGGATTGGCAATGTATGCATACGTGCTCATCAATGGACCATACTTTTGATATTCTAAGCATGTATAGCCTGCGTAGCATGCATTCTTGCTGATAGAGAAACGTTGTAACAAAGCAAAATTAACCACAAATCTAATTTTAAAGGGAGTTGTATTGAAGTTAATATAGAAAAAATAGCAATGGGAAAACAAAACGTAAACACCGTTAGAATGTGGTCATATAATGGCTAGAAGGCACTAGGCAGTGTTCACGTTATTTAAAATATCAACACCAATATTGGACTGGTCTAAGATTAAATGCACTGTACAAATATTCTGCCTTGGAATAGACTTAAGTAGCCTTCAGCACGTAGTTATTGATGTAGCATAGTGCAGTATATATCATTCACTTGACATGACTTTCCATAAAGGAATGGGCCGTGGACTTGTCTCCACAGCAAAATCTCTTAAACGTGTGGCATGACTGGCAGTTCAAATATATTTAATATAATTACTTAACTGTTCTGTTACTAGAAAAATGCTCACATTGACTTTGAGATTTTACAAATTGTTTATTTTTCCATTTGTAGTGCCCTACAGGGTCATCTCCCATCAAAATGAGATGCAAAAGTGTCTGGTTTTATTAAGGGTCTTACATTCAGTATTTATTCCATGTTAAGAAATGATACTGCTTACGCTCACTTCCATCCACGTAAATATGAATATGTAAACACGACTATTAAGTAAATTTTATATGTTGATACATAGGTTTCCAAACCAATGACACTTGATTTTAAGCTAGGCGACGCAATGTGACATTTGAACCCTTCACACAACCAAACTGTCACGTGCACCAGGAAGTAGAAAAAAGCTCGCAACAAAAATTAAGCACTTGGATTGTTGCGAAAAATGTAGCAATGCGACAAGTCGTGGGAAGGGATGATGGCTAATGGGTGATGAAACCAAGTGGGGAAAAGGGGGGGGGGGTCACGTGAACCAGGTCATGCACAAGAGGTAGGTTGTTCCATTGCAGGAACATAACGATGATTATAAAAAGGTATCTGGCAGTGGTTATAACATGGCTGAATAAGCATTCTAGCGAGCCAACAATTTTTGCGTTCTCGAGAATTAGACAATTAAATATTGTCAGCAAGTTACATTGCCCACGAACGCTTCCCTGTAAGTGCATGTTGGCTCTGCCCACTACATGACGTTTAATTTAAAATGTCACGCCTCCACTCTACAGGTTGTCAAGCCAAGCACAAGTGGCATATACAAAATTAGCTTCTCTTATTCTCCTTTTCATGCAACACTAGGAAGGTGGCAATTGGCGCCCTAAGATGGTTATTGATACTCAACGTTCCATCAGTCTGCCTCCACGTGGCAAAAAAAATACTGCAATAGCTCCTACAATTCCCAGAGTAAAACTGTAATGAACGTGATTTAAGTCAAGTTAGCTTTCTCACGTTAAAGCCTCGTGCAGTCCATAGACCCATTCATGTTTGGAGTCCCTGGATACAGCAGTGATGACAGCTAGACATGTGACAGCTAAGGCATGACCTGTTTTTGTAAAAAAATCGGTTAGACTAAAAGGGTTTTAAAATTGGCCAATTTGATATTTTAGTTGACACGATGTACAAGCATGTATAAAAGCACTGGGATTTACTATAACAAATTAATGGGGCACAAAAAACACAAGCAGACCATCATTAAATAAAAATGTTTATTTGCAGAAGCACTTTTTGAATGCAGTTCTTTACAACTGTTTCACCTCAATCTTGAGTTCATACATCCAAGTTGGACGTTGCAGTGTTAAACAATCAAATAATTGCAACAATAAGCATAACTGACCAAATAATGCTGCAAACAAAATACCACGGAGAACAGACCGATTTTTGACCAAAGGCCCAGTACAGGAAATAAGACTGCACAGAAATTGCAGCAATTTGTAATTTCCCCACTCCCTCAATTGACCCTACCATAAACATTCCAACCAATACTAAAGCAGAAATCTATTCGATTCCCCCAGTTTTTCCAAGTCCACAGTGGCACTGCTAAAGCTCATCTTTTATTGACAGCTTGGTGGCATGCTTCTCAATGAATTTGCTCAGCGACTCCAGGTCACGTGAACCATCTGCAAACTTTATGGGCCGATCCTTGGCTCCGCTGGGGGAGAAGTATATGGTAGGGAAACCCTCTGCTTTGTAGGAATCGTGAGGGATGTCGTTAACTGTTGCATCCATCTTGGCAATAACGAGTCCTTTGTGACCTTTATACTTCTTCCCTAGATCCTTGTAGATAGGCTCCAAGCTTTTGCAGTGGCCACACCATGGTGCATAGAATTCTATGAGCACATCTTTGCTGTTGTCCAAAACCATCTGCTCAAATGTCCGCCCTACTACCACCTTCACAGGGCCCTTGTTGGACTTGGGCAAGGGTTGGGATTTCACCACTGCCTTCAGCTTGCCTGCGAGCATCATGCAGAACAACAAGACGGTCAAACAAACGTTAGATAGTGCCACGTGTAATTTAACCCCTAGTTTTAGCAGAATCTTTTTTTAAAGCAATGCTAAAACCCAAGAACAAAAGTGCAAATTTAAAAAGTACCTGCACTGCCTCACTCACCTTTCTCAAATGAGATCACAAAGTCGCGCAGTACATCTGCATCAAACTCCTCTGGTGCCATGGCATACTTTTTGCCCGAGGCATCAAGGATTGCAGCATTTACTTCCTCACCACTCTCTGCTAGTCCCAGGTCACTCAGCTCTTTTGAATAGTCGTCTTCACTCGCGATGGCAAAAGTGAATTTGGGAAAGTCCTTTGCCACCTCCAACACCTTGGAACGCCAGAACTGTGTGGCTGAGTGGTCAAAAAGGAGGCATGGTGAAAGGGGGAAAAATCGAAGAGAAAATCCAATGATAACAGTGCAGTGTTAATTCCAGACAGCATTGGTCTTAAAGGAGTCTGCAGTTTCATAAACTGTTATTTAATCTTAGCACAGACCTGTGCGGTAGTCAAAGCTGAAATCCACGCCATAGAAGACAACGACAAGGGGCCGTCTGGAAGCATAACGCTTGGCTTCATTCGAGGGCTTGCGCTGACCCACAAGTGGTACCGAATGCTTTTCCACAAAAGCCTTGAGGTCAGAATCTGTTGAGTCCGCCTATAAAAATATATCACATTTTAGTATTGCAAAATACAACTTCAGTCTCTCAACCATATAGTGAATATCTGTAGTGTGCAATAATAACCACGTGTGGTGCAACTGGTTAAAGGAAACAGACCTGGATGTCAAATGTGAACTGCTTGGGTTCATATTTGGATTGGAAACGCTCAGGATGCAGCACGACCACCTGCCCATCCACAGCTTTGAGATGGTTCTTAATATTTTCTTCAAATGTGTGGTAAAACTTAAATTCCTCTCTGACATTGTTACCTGCAAAGGGCAAGTGTTAAATTTAAGTTGTGAAATTTCCATGCAATCCATTTCCACCAACATACTGGGTTAGATAACAATCTATACATAATTACAAGTTGCCACATGCATAAACTGTAAAGCAGGACTTTGTTGATTAAACCAAAATATGTTTTTTCATGCCCTTTAGGATTTATCTTGACAGAATAAGGGCTCACCGGTTTCTTGGAAGAGCTGAAGAGCAACATCCTGCTCATTCTTGAACACACCCAGAATGACCACATCATCGCCATTTTGGACAAAACCATTCAGCTGTTTCATAGACTTGAGCTCCTGGGAAGCAGGGCCTGCTTGCTCAATCATGTGGCTCACAATACCTAGGAACAGGAGAAACGGGCAACTTGGAATCTTTCTTTTGAGTTGGGGGTGGTGCTAGACACAAAAGTAGATGAGCACGGCTGGCGAGGTGCGGTGCAAAATAAGTTCAACATGCATGCATAGTGATGATTTTACCATACATTTTTAGCTCACAACTAGTTTAAGTTTGACCCAGTATGGTCAACTTAGTATGCAAACAAACTTGCAAATTTCTCGGGGATATTCTAATTTCACTGCTTTGTGCACTTCCATCATTACCATATTGCTCCCGGGGCCCATTGTAGTCGTACGCTTTGCCCTTCCGGAAGAGCTTGAGTGTGGGGTATCCACTCACGCCAAACCGTTTTCCGAGCTCAGACTCAACCGTGGCATCCACCTTGGCCAAGGGGATTGGTGGCGTGTTCTTTGAGAGCTCTTGTGCTGCCTTTTCATATTCTGGGGCAAGTTTTTTGCAGTGGCCACACCTGATAGACAAGAGACAGAAAATCGTTACTGTTGTTCATGTGAAAACAATCGAGCTGCCATCCTGAGAAATTAAACATTTAATATCCTATATCCCACAATATTAGCTTCTCCAAACATAACAATTCACTGCACAGCATATTGCTTTATTGACTGGGTTGTAAGTGAACCATCATTTCGTGAGCGAATCACGTTATATACTAATTTAATTTAAATAGACTACTTAACAGCCATGCTTCCATAATAGCAAATTCGCTTAATTTCAAAATCAGATGGCTCATCAACCCTGTTGATATGTTCCCCATTGTTAACGCTTATTTGCACTGAAAGCCACATTCTTACCAGGGGGCATAGAACTCCACCAGGATGATGTCTGCATCGTTCACAATCTCGTCAAAGTTACTCTCCGTCAGAGTCAGCACAGCCTCAGGGGGTGGTTTCCAGTCAGGCGATGCCACTTCTTTCACCTTCGCAATGATGGCTACGAGAGACAAGTCAAGTGTTACGAAAAAAGCCTCGACAAGGGTCAGATGTTTTACTCACTCAATACCCCAACTTCCATAATACATTGGTTTGCCATTCTCCATCGCAAACTTTCCATTTAAAATATCACTTTAAAAAATACTTGCCACAAAAGTTTGACGTTACATTTTCAGCGTCTCATCGTTCACCGATGGCAGTTTACATGCAAAGGAGACAACATGACGAATCAACGTGGTTAAATAGCATTGGGTGCCCCATGTAGCTTCACGAGCACTCACCATCCTGAGTGCGATCCCCGTCGTAGTCTACGGCCTGGCCCTTCTTGAGGATTTTAATGGTGGGATAGCCACTGACGCTGAAGCGCTCTGCCAAGTGCACAGCAACCGTAGCATCCACTTTGGCTACGGGAATGGGGGGATCGTTTTCCGCGAGTTCCTTCGCTATTTTTTCATACTCGGAAGCGAACTCCTTGCAATGGCCACACCTGTATGAGCATATTAACATGGCGTGTCACAATTCAGGAGCGTAATACCATACACACTGCATCAAGCACTGCAGTGATTTTTAACAACTCACCTCTAACCTGGTAGTGGAATGTGCATACTTTGGAATGTTTAAGATAAGGTTGGATATCTACAAATTAATCAAGCCGTGTATACAATAGGTCTTACTGTATTAAGTGTTTATTTATAGTCATGTCTAAAAGCAAAATACTATTCAGCTTCAGGAATCCAACAGGTATGCAAAGTTGATAGAATACACATGTCAATGTAATAACAGCTGCATGCATTTAGTACAATGTTGGGGATACTGACATTTAATAGTGTGACCATTAGGCTTTTAGAGCCAAACAATTAAGATGTTAAGCAGTGACATACCATGGAGCATAGAATTCCAACAACACTGTATCTTTGCCAGCAACAAAAAAGTCAAAATTAAGGTCTTTAAGAATCAAGACTCCATTCTCTTCCTTCACTGCCGTTACATCCTCCTCTCCGTCATCAGTGTCGTCGTCACCATCATCAGCTTTGACTGCTTCGTTTATATCATCTGTTACCAAGACACAGGGAAATCAAGGACTCGCAAAGCAAATAAATCCAAGCTGCAGCACTTGTGTTCAGTGTCGACATCCTGGTTCCGACCTTCAATGAACGTGCCATTTTAAACATGGTGCTTGTTTTCAAGTGTGAAATCGAAATACAAAAATGTAAATAATCACAAGCTGCCGCTGTTCAAACAAACTTGTAAATGTTTACCGAGTTCCTGGCTACTTTAAAACTGAAATACTGCCAACTTTTCAAATTGAATACACCGATATCTCTATATTATTTCGATTTAAAGCTTTCGTGACTGCAGGGATTCATCTTCTTGGTTCTTTCGGTAAAGTCACGTAGAAGGGAAATAATAACGTATAAGGGAAATAATAAAATGTTTTATTATATTATTTCCCTTCTACGTGACTTACCGAAAGAACCAATAAGATCTCTATAATAGTTTTTTTAGGTTAGACCGCATAAATATATAAATCTTTAAAGGTTCTAACAACCCTTACGAGTTGGCTGTGTCGGGTGGTGGCAGGTTTAACGACACGCTTATATATTCACGCGATCTAAACCAAAAAAAACCTTTCATGGATATTGGTCGCGAAAGCCCACACGTGTTTAACCGATATCCCTGTTCATGCATGAAAGCCTCAGTCAAGAACTTTGCTTGGGATGTTTGGCCAATACCTTTTCAAAAAGGGGGGGGGGGAGAAGAAACATTTGGAGATTACGGGGAATGGGCCCCAAAAAAAGCTCCGTTGACGCAAATCCGCAGACGAATACTCCTTACGCAATTACGTGAAACACAACACTGCATTGGTAATGATGATGTGTGGCAGTCACAATGGACAAGTTGCGAAGTTTGTTGGGCTGTGCCACGCCCTCCCGTGAGCGCAGGGGCCAATGGGAGAGCTCCACAGCGGCCGTCGCATCACAGGGCGCACTCCACCCAAGGGATTTTTTCCGGGCCCCCCCCCCACCTGAAATTAAATCTCAGCATTTACTCGGCCCCCCACTCACCCGAGACCACAAGCAAACGACGTGAAAATTTCGCACGTCTGTCGATGTTAGGAAGCCACTGGGGGAGCTCGTGCACGAAACACCTCACAGATTGAGAAAACTTAATTTATTTAAGGAACCTGCTTTGTGTGTAGTTTGTAGGCCCTTCCCCCAGCACCTCCAATTAAGCACGTACGGTGCGAAAGAAGTTCAGCGGACATAGATTCATAGCGGTACTTTCACCATATTCCCACTTCTTAAACCCGACGGCCAGCAACGAGACGCACGCACGCACACAGCAGCGAGGGTTGCTGCCCAAGTTTTCTTTCAGAATGAACTTCAAAACTTTGTGGAGACGTTATATAGCCTTGAGTAATACTGTAGTACCAAAATTAACAATACGGAGGGAGAGTGCGATAGGTCAGCCGAGGGGGGGATGTTGTTCCCGGCAAATTGTTCACGGCCACATCCGAACGCTCCAAAGGCAGCAAAATACGAGGGGGGGGGTGGAGGCACCAAAATCCACTGCCGACTCTCTTATTCTCTCCCCCAGCAATGAACCTTGTCAAGTGCGCCCATAGAGGCACACAACGCACACAAGCCGCCCCGTTCCGAGCGTCAAGTGCGCGTGGCTCCCCTACGGCGTTGCAGCAGCCGCTTACTGGCAACCAAAAGACGTCTTCCCTCTGTCGTGATATTCGTTTTAAAAAAAGATCGCCGTACACACACCACACCACAACACGCGCACTGACAATAAATCGCCGAGCGCGGCCCTGGGTGTAGTAGGGTAAATAAACCCACCGTCTTCAGTTGCCGACACGTGCGGCAGCTGCGTCAGTACAGCCAAGGCCATTAGCAGCGACAGCTTCTTCACCTTCATGGCGCTCAAGAGTTCAATTGGCAACGGCGATGTGAAATCTTGGATTCACGTCGAACAACCGCGGCAGGCCCTCGACTTCTCCCGCGGAGACCCACGGGGTGCTACGCGCACCTCGAGACCCGCCTTATATATAGCCACGCGCTCGCCGCCACAGCGCACGTGTCCCTCCGCCGAGACGAAATAGCGCCGGCAACTAATTTTGGCACGATTCGTCCACCTCGCGCGCGTGTGACGCGAGTGAGGCGTCGTGCCCGACAGCGATTTGTGCGATTGCGTGTTTTGTTGTTGTTGTCATTGATCGTTAGGGACGCGAAGAGCGTTCTGTTTTAAAGTTGCAAAACGGCCCCCCCACGGTTAAACTCTTCGCGGAGGGATACGGCGTTGAAGTCACGCGCCGACCAATCGCGAGCTGCCAGGTTCGAGCAGCGCGCGCGTCGCGTGACGTAACGCGTTTCGTGGGAGGGGCTCGGCGCCCGATCCAGGAATCGTAGCTGGAAGTTAGAATCGATTACTCCGGCCCCGAGACCCAATGAATTCGCGTAGCCCTGTGAATGGTGGCGATTCGTGGGAAGCAGTGGCCACTGCCGACGAGGCGTTACATTGTGAGACGAACGTCCATGGCAAACTGGACTTCCATGGTGAACTTGACTTCCCTGGTCAACTGGACTTCCATGGTAAACTGGACTTCCCTGGTCAATTGCACTCCCATGGCAAATTTGATTTCCATGGTAAACTCCACTCCCATGGTAAACCGGACATCCATGGTGAACTAGGATTCCCATGGTAATCTGGACTTCCTTGGTCAGCTGGACTCCCATGGTAAATTGGAGTTCCATGGCAAACTGCACTCCCATGATAAACAGGACTTCCATGGTGAACTGGAATTTCCTGGTCAACTCAACTTCCATGGCAAATTAGACTTCCATGATAAACTAGACTCCTATAGTGAACTGGACTTCCAGGGTGAACTGAAATTCCCTGGTCAATTGCACTCCCATGGTAAATTTGACTTCCATGGTAAACTGCAATCCCATGGTAAAGCGGACTTCCATGGTGAACTGGGATTCCGTGGTCAGCTGGATTCCCACAGCAAACTGAATTCCCATGATAAATGGGAATTCCCTGGTCAACTGGACTCCCATGACAAACTTGACTTCCCTGGTCAATTGCACTCCCATGGTAAAAAGGTTTCCCATAGTGAACTGGACTTCCAGGGTGAACTGGAATTCCCTGGTCAATTGGATTTCCATGGTAAACTGAATTCCCATGGTAAACATTTTAGTTAAGCTATAGGTTTCTAACATTGGAGTCCTCAAAAATCTCCTGGAAGTCTTCAGATAAAATGCATTTCAGTTGCAACATCACATTCACTGCACTATCATCAAAATTAGTTCCTTTCGAAGTTAGTTTGCAAGCTGTTTTTGGAGGGTGACTTCCCTAATTTAATGAAACAATGTATGTTGCAACATTGCATTAATCTCCATGATAACTTACAAATTAAAACTCATACATTATTTAGCAGAATACTGGGAATGAGCTAAGAATAATGTAAGGTTACTTGTAACATTATCACGTTCCATTGACACAATCCCTACAAATGTCATAAAATAAATTCACTTAATTTGTCACTGGGCCTAAAAAAAATTGAGATGCATGCATTTTGTTGAATTTGTTCTCTAACCCATACAGTTATGTGTGTGAATATTTCACTATTCGTATCTATGCTTCTTTGAATACTTTAAAGATTCCATGCTTTCGATCCATGTCATTTTTAGGTAATATGCACTGATTAAAACATTTATATAGGCAGATATGTTGCGCATCATCAAATAAACATTTCCAAAAGGAGTCCACTCTGCTCTCGATAGCCCTGACGTGTATTTCATCGTTTTTATCCCCCGACATATACATCTTCTGTGTTTTCCAGTTATGTCCCTCCAACACTTCTTAACTTTTGCTCAGTTACAAGCGTGAAAATTGGAATGTTATGCGTGTTGAGTTGGCCTTCACTTTCACATGGCTAACAAGATCCACGGGTGTCGCGTCCATGCTGTGTGGCCATTAGGTTGCAATTAAACGATCGTTAGTTTTGCATGTAACTTCCATTAACATCGCTGGCCATACACCTGCAGTTACCATGCAGTGAACGCGCCTGGTTTTATAAAACAGCATTCTAGGCTGACCTCAGTGCTGCAGGTTAATTGCTTCTTGATGCCATCATTGCAGAAGCACTGGTAAAGTCTGCATGAGGTAAAATGGGGAAATTAAATTGTAGGCAATTCAGGCATGACTACATGAGCCACTTAGTTGTAGTAATTTGCAGTGTGACCTATACGATCGCATTGCTTCCCTGGATAATCAGTACAGCGGTTGAGTGCAGACCTCTCTCTGCCTGACACAATATAACGTTCCATGCAGTTTTAACACACGAGGTAGGATTCTGATCACAACATTCATCCACAATCCCCTGCAACGTCCTCGCGATAATAATGGCTGAACGCAGACAGATTACAGTTTATGCATGTGTGCTCAGAAATGTGTGTGTTCACGTACAGCCAGGGATTAATTTCAGCCGGAGGAATTTAGGGCTGCGTTTCGGGAAAATGTATATAATGTAATTGTCACGCTCCCTGGAGGGTTGGGGGTTGTGGCGGGTTCTGGTGAAGAGTTGGAAGTATCGAAGCCCTGGATACAGCCCTAATTTCCAACGGTGTACAAATTAGCAGAGATGACCCAGATTGGAGGTGGTTCAGAGCTGTGGCAAGATGGCTGTTGGGAAAGGTGGTTTTGAGGTCACGGGAGGCATTACTCAAGATCAAACTTACTGGAATTATTTACGGAATAAAACCCACAAACCACCACCGGAGGGCGTTTCTTGGTACGTGTGCAAGGGGTGTTGACAAAACCAGCATTGAGCGCATCTTTCAACCAATCACCCCATGCCACCTCTTATCTGTGTTTGCTCTGCATAGGTTTACCCGAGTAATGCATATTTGTACTCGTGCGGTAAAGTACTTGGACGAACGAGCTGGAGTTCCGAGCGTGATTTCTCAATCAGACGTTGCCAACAGTGAAAATAATGTGGGAAACACTCACATTCATTCTGGCGGTCGCCAGAACTAATACATTTATATATTCCATCAAGGTCCTTAAGATCTTCTGATCTCCAACTGCTCAGCACTCCCATGTCTAGGCTGTGCTGTTTTGGTGACCGGGCTTTTGTTAGATTGGCACCCAGGCTATGGAACGCCTTGCCAATTGAAAGCAGGCAATCAGAGTCGGTAGATATATTTAAGTCTGCGTTGAAACCCCATCTCTTTAAACTGGCCTTCCCTCTTTAGTTTGGACGGTTGCCCTGGTTGTTTTTGTTTTCTACTTTTCATCCATTGCGCATCGGGATCCTAGGATGGTATGCGCATTATAAATTCGAATCAGTATTACCAAGCAGAGCAAATAGTACGGTGTTGGTTCTGTCTGTGCAACAACATTCATTGTTTATCCAGAAAGCTACGCTGAGTCGTAGAACTCTATTTTCAGGAGGGTCTTGCATTAGGTTTTTACTTTTTTAAGATGTTTCGGCCAATTTATGAATGTTTGTACCCGCGGGAGCAACACTCTATCCGCGTAAAGATGGCAACAGATGGCGATTAGGCCACTTGCTGTACTGCCTTCTCCTTGCGAGCCGGGGTATGGCACTTCAACACCCACGGGAAAGTTGTTGCACAACATTTGTGCTATCCATCAACCCTCGCCTCCACAGCGGGGGATTATAGGCGTTATCTAACGCTGTTAGTCGCACTCGCGAGCCGAGTTCGTATTTTAGGTAAAGATATGTGTTCGTGCAATGAATATTTGGGGTTACTCTTTGGTTCTTTCGGTAAAGTCACGTAGAAATAAAATAAATGAGATAATATAATACATTATGGGGTGCAGGAAAGTGTGTAAAGTAAGCCTAGGGGTGATAAAACCGCAGCATGTGGATCAGGGGCGGAACCAGGATTTTCACTTTGGGGGAGCTGACTTTAATATTCTGAGATATCCAGTGTATGGTTTCTAATGGGCGCCACAAATATATAAAACAAATTTTATTGGATTTGAACGCGGAGTTTATTAATAGGTCGGAGCCGCTGATGTGGCTAATAAGTTCGATAATTTCGAAAGGCTGCCGCTCAAGAAGCCTGCAGGGCAGCACGAGGTGGCAGCCTGCAGGGCAGCACACAAGGTGACAGCCTGCAGGGCAGCACACAAGGTGGCAGCCTGCAGGGCAGCACGAGGTGGCAGCCTGCAGGGCAGCACAAGGTGGCAGGCTGCAGCATTTTGCAGCAGCCGGACATCCGGTTCTCCCGATTACCGACTTTCCCAAAATTTCAGGGAGGGCTAAGCCCCCCCCCCCCCAGCCCCCCCCCCCCCCGCCTGTGGCTCCGCCCCTGATGTGGATTATGTGAACGGTATAATTGTTTGTCAGATGACGTAGAAAAGCCTTGCCTCACGTGATAAAGTCGCCGCATGTAAAACGTCAATCGCAGCCAATATCTGTGCTGTTAGCATACCGATTCTTTGGGTCTTTCGGTAAAGTCACGTAGATAGGTTCAAATAAAATTTTTAAAAAACTACGACGTTTCGATCGCAACGTGACTTTACCGAAAGACCCAAAGAATATGAATTCCTCCAGTCACAAAAGCTTTAAGTCAAGTGTTAGCATACCTGTTAACCCCTTATCAGTGCCTACCTTATTATAGACCAAGTCAGATTTTATTGGTCACCCCGTGACCTTAAAAATCTCAACGTTCATCCTACAAAGTCCCATCACGAGAGAAACACATATACATTTTTTGCCCCTATTGAAACGGCTGTACGCCGTATGGACCTGAAAACTCAATTTCCCTGGACAAGAATACAGGTAAACCGTATGGGTTGACAGGTATGTGTTAGCTTTCGTTTTGCTATTGCGTGTACCCAAGTGACACACGTTGCAAACACACTGCGCCAAATGTACAGTCGTTTAAATGTAGTCACCGTAATGTATGAGAAGAGGTCTTCCCCTTTTGTCTGGCAACAAACAGGTGTTAAGATGTTAAAACACTAAAATTTAAATCTTTTTACAAGGAATCATGTCTGCATTAACCACAATACTTGTGGTCAGATTGCAAACAAAAACATACTCTGATAATATATGCATTTTTCATATTCTTAGTTTTTTCGGTAAAGTCACGTTGAAGAGAAACAACAAAATAACAAAATAAGAATATGAATTACTGCAGTCACGAAAGCTTTAAATCAAAATATATGCATTGTCCTTGAAACTGATTGGTCCACACCAGAGACAGCTTTCTTTTGAGCCTCGTCTCAAAACGATGTTAGACCAGAGGACGACAATGGACGTACAGCACAAAGACAACGCACTATCAGAGTAATTGTTTGCATTCTGACCGCAAGTATTGTGGTTATATTAGACATGATTCCTTGTGAAAGGTTTCAGCTTGGTACTTTAACATCTTAACACCTGTTTTGTTTCCAGAATAAAAGGAGAAAACCTATTCTCATAATTTGGTACTGGCAAAGGAGGTCCCATGATGACCGCAATGTAGTTTAGAAACGCATCTGTTCAGGTTCACCTGAATATTTAGCTGAGTTGCGATGGAATTACCACTGCAATGTATAGGTGGCGCTCTTCTCTTACATCGCAGATAGCGAGATTACAACCGAGTCGAGCAAGAACGTGTCGGTGCCAAGGCCAAATACGGCAAGTCGTCGTTGTTGGGCACATCAATATGCGGAATTTCGCATTCCGGATAACATCTCAGGAATATATATGTTCCGTAATATCGAGGGATGCCCGTAGATATCTTGCTACATTCAATTTCAACGACCAAAGCAAACAACCTGTCGTGTGCCAGACATGTATTTCACTACGTGAAATGATGTTCACGTTTGTGCATGTATAAAACATAGGCATAGTAGCAACAGTCCACAACTTAAAATCGTAGGGGTTTTGTTTGGTTAAATTAGGCACGTGAATTACGCGCTAGACTGGTAAACAACTTATCAATGGAAATAAGCCCCTTGGGACAATCAAGATAACATAATTCACAACTAGTGTAGTAACAGCAGAGCTTTCCCTCCTGCACGGTTGAGTCAAGACGACAAATCGCACAAACACACGCAGCTGGAATGCGGCAAAAGGAGCAGCCGAAAATCTTCTTTGGTTCTTTCGGTAAAGTCACGTAGAATGAGAATAAAATAATAAATTGATAAAATAAAATAACACAATAATATTCTCACGACGTTTCGGCCACAACACAAGCGGCCTTCATCAGGTTCAGATCACGTGATCTGAACGTGGCTCTTTCACTCCAGCGCTGTCCTACCAGACAGTCTCGTCCCTTCACCTGATGAAGGCCGCTTGTGTTGTGGCCGAAACGTCGTGAGAATATTATTGTGTTATTTTATTTTATCAATTTATTATTTTATTCTCATTCTACGTGACTTTACCGAAAGAACCAAAGAAGATGAATCATTGCAGTCACGAAAGCTTTAAATCGAAATTCAGCCGAAAATCGCTGCAGACTTCGGAATCATTGTTTAATTAACTAATTAATTGCCCGCTTATTTAATTGTAATTACATTTCATTGCAATTTGATTTTGCAAGTGCGCACAACATACGTAACCCAGTGTTTACGCTTTTTTAAGTGGTCATGCTTAAGGAGAAAATGTGGTGCGTTTAAACGCGGTTACCATTCATTATTCACAATGTACACGGGAATTGCACTGGGTGTGTCGCCACCTTGATAAAATGTCACGTACTGCAAGTGCATTGCTTTATATTATCCGTTGTTCTTTGAAAAAGGGCCATAGCCCAGAACGTCGCTTAGAATATATTTGCTTTCCTCTTTAAACATTGCTATTGACGAACGTGTTGAGGTTTTCTTTCATATTACACCATCAGCCATGGTCAATCCACTGCTGAATTAAGGGCTCCCATAAGCCTGTCGCCAACTCCCGAAATCCAGTGACGTGACAAACACATCCAGCGCTGACCTTAGCACCGACACACACACTAGCCGATTCCACCGATCATCTCATTGGACGGACTTCCGGATGCGTTCAATCCCTTGACTGTCACCGTGGATGATGCCATCGGGATTTGAGGTGACTCAGGACAGGGGGGTGGGGGGTGGTGTCAGGCGAGGCTACGATCTGGGGACCCAACTTCACGGGCTGGCGAAAACGACGTGGGCAATGCACTGCCTCACATTCATGTGACCACAGCAAGCCACACGAGTTGCATAGCACGGGTCCTTAAACGAAACAATCTTGAAGGATTAACGACCAAAGTACCGTATAGTTCGTGTGTTTTAACCTACGAACACTCGGAGTATGAAGAACCATTAATTCCTAATACAGCCAATTAGTAAGGTTTGTCACGTAAACAAAACATGCGAATTAGTTACAAGTACAGCACACCGGTGTGTTGGAGAGTAAACCCACAACATTTACAATTCGAGTACGACGTTTCACCAGTAATTACAACTAGCTTCATCAGGCGACAGCCAGATTTGTGAAGAAACCCTCCTGTTTCGTTCTTAAATAGAGGGATACATGTAATGTCGTCACTTGTGAGCCAATCAGGTGCAAAGGCCAGAGCGGGGAGTTATGTCTGCAATGGATATCCATTACCGGTGGGTTGAATTGTCCAATAATACCTCAATATATACAGAACTATATTCTTGGTTCTTTCGGTAAAGTCACGTAGAAAGGAAACAATAAAATAATAAAAATAAAAAAATGCACACGACGTTTCTACTGCAACAACAGCAATCATCATCAGGTGTGAAAACCACAGCAAAAAAATTGTTGCTGTGGTTTTCACACCTGATGATGATTGCTTGTGTTGCAGTCGAAACGTTGTGAGAATTTTTATTGTTTTATATTTTTATTATTTTATTGTTTCCCTTCTATGCGACTTTACCGAAAGAACCAAGAATATGAATCCCTGCAGTCACGAAAGCTTTAAATCAAAATATACAGAACTGTAGAGCTTGGAGGGGGTGGGGGGGAGGTATTTGTCGATGTGGTAGCTGCTCCCCGCTTATCTGTGGTTCTTTCTAGAGCTTCTGAGTCGTTCTCTCTCTGTAAGCGAATGCTGCGCACGTTATAAGTGCATTTAACACGCTTATTTAAATTTAGCTAAGTGCGTGAACTCTGAGCGTGATTTATAATTACAATAATCATTCAAATGAGCATTGCTTCTTTGCAATGCACACTTAATGTGTCAACACCGAAACTGCTTGGAGCACAACAATATTAAAGGTTAAGATCATTAAACATTGACGGTAGCACCACACTCATACATGGACCGTCAATAATTAACACGATTATACATTGCTGCGCTACGTGCTGCCACACGACTTACTCTAGGCTAACTAACCCCGCATTTAAATCGTAATCATTATTAACCAAGCACTGGTGTTTTTTTTACAACAACAAAACGACTGTACACAGCGAGACCTTTTTTTGACGTTTGAGTTTGTATCAAAACCAGTACGGTTGGCTTATCACAACTTATCAGCGTGGCGAGGCCAGCCCGAAGGGTCCATGCATAAGCTTGAGTGCCGGGCGCGAGTGAGTGAGTGAATGAGTGAGTGAGGAGTGTGAGCGAGAGAAGTTGCAGGCGAACCTTGGATGTGCAAGAGGTTACGTGTTCGGCAAGGCAGTAGCCATGTAGTCAACATTGAGGGGGAGGACCAAATCTTCCAGGGGTGGCTGGGGGTCCCCCCCCCAGAAAAAAAATCTAAATTTGAAAACGAAATTCCTGCATAAAATATAAAAAATAACTAACACATAGGATGGACTTTTTATTTATATTTTACAATAATGTCTAATGGTGTATTGTATTACATTGCTCTGTTTTTTTCTTTTTTTACCTTTTCTTGTTCCATTGTATGTAATGGCAGAGATTAGGGATTAATAAAGTACAACCATAACCACAATATAAACAGAAATCTCTTTTATAGCAATATATTGGGGGGGGGGGGCATTTTGAGCATATTTGAATATTGGGAGGGGGGATGTGTCCCCCCAATATATATTATAATTACGGCATTTGGTGTTCGGTATGTGCACGGGATGCGGGGGAGGTACGGAAGGGTGGCCCCGGGATATGCTGGGATGTACAGGGAGTTTCTCTCTACAGTACGTGCACAAGGACAAAGGTGGTGGTGCAAGAGGGGTGACCGTGTAGCAACTTCGGGGTGCAGAGCGAGCTGCTGGATCCAAGTACCGTACTGGGAGTGGGGTGACAGAGAAGCGCTTCATACTCCCTGGGATATTGTGCGGAGGGGTGCAAGAGGGAGGTCCTGCGTCGGACCTTGGGAAGACAATTATAATGTTTTGGTGCGTGACTATCTGGGGAGGTTCAGTGGATGTAGCGGTGCAGGTATCTGTGAAGTAGTGGGGAAGCACTATGTTTAGAGGATGCAGGGGAATGAGCTACTGAGGAGTGCCAGGGTACGCGCCTAAGGGGCCGTCCATAAATGACGTCACGCACCTAGGGGGGGGAGGGGTCAGACATTTGTGACGATGTGTGACGAGGGGGGGGGTTGAGAAATGTGACGTCACATCAAAATGCGCAACTTTAAATAAACATAGACAACACGTTCTACTTAATTAAATATACGTTTTAATAAATGTTTTCTCCTACAACATCAGAGTGCTGCGCAACATTAAATACGCACTACAATGACAATAGTTTAAAGCGATTTGAAGCATGTTTTATTTGGGGGGGGGGGGGCAGAGCTTTGTGACGTCATATTTGCGGGGGGGGGTCTGACGTTTTGTGACGCCGTGTGACGAGGAGGGGGGGTCAAAAATCGCCCAAAAAACCCCTTTATGTCATTTATGGACGGCTCCAACGTGACCGTCTGGGAGACGCAGGGGAGATGATGGGACGTGCTGGAGAGGTGGTACCCGGTGATCATCATGGATGTGGGTGTGCTCCGGGCGGTGACAGGGAGTTGCCAGGCTGCGTGTCTGCACAATGCGAGGAGGGTGCAGGGAGGCGGCTGGGAGCCCGGGGTGGGTGGAGCGAGGCGCGGGGCTGGGCGCGAAGCGCAGACCCCGTGCCCCCCCCCCACCACCACCACCTCCACAACGAGGGCAGGCGACACGGGAGCCTTTGAGTTTCGCGGATCAGACACAAACAGCCCCTTTGGGGATTCCGAGCGATTTTCCGCCTACGACGGGGATTTAGTTTCCTTTCTTCGCTCTTTAGAACGCGGGACGAGACCGCGGGGTGGGGTGGGTGGGAGTAAGATACAGTGCCACCTCGCGCACGATGCCGAGAGTTTAGTAGAACTTCTCTGCTCGCTTTCGCAAACAACTGAACGAGAGTTTTTTTCTTTTCTTCCGAAGCTGTTGGTTGAACCCCGCCGCCGACGCCGCATTCCTTTGTTGCTGCGCGAGTCGTCGTGGGGTGTCCGTTCCTGGGCTGCGGGTGACGCAGAGTTTATTCCTGCCGCTGGTGCTCCTCCTCCTCCTCCTTCCCTGCAGGTGTTGCTGGGTGCTTCTCTCTGCTGCTCCTGCCGCTGCCCCTTCTTCAACTTGTTGCCGCTACTGCCGCCGCACGCCGACGGCAGAATTTCTACCGCCACTGCCGGCCAACCACAACACCACCAACACCACCACGACCACCACCACCACCACGACCCGTCAGCGGCTCCTGTCGTGTCGACACGCTCCGAGCTGCCCGCCCGCCCGCCCGTCCGTCCCGTCTGCCACCAGTCTCCCGCGTTCGGCTTCGGAAACGACACCGCCGTGCTGTCTGTTCCACCACCGCTGAGTAAAATAAAGAGTGGGGGGGGGGTGGTGTTTGTGAGAGCAGAAGAATAGGAAGACGCGGAGACTTGCGCCTGCGTGCGTGCGTGCGCGTGTCCTCCTCCTCCACCACCACCACCCCCGTCCGTCCGTCCATCCGCTGCCGACGCCGCGATGCTCAAGTTCCTGCGCCGCACGTTCGGGCGGCGTTCGCGTCGCTCGCAGCCCGTGGTGGAGCGCGACTCGCAACGCGCGCAGGTGCACATCCCCGCCGCGGCGGGAGCCGGCCGCGCCACGCTCACCTGCCGCGTGGCGCTTCTCGACGGCGGCGACGTCAGCGTGGACCTGAGCGTGAGTGAAGGGCGGCGGCGGCGATGTCGCGGACGGGTGGGTGGTAGATGGAGAGGGTAACCGGGATGGATGATGGATGGGGGGGGGGGTGTTGGCAGGGAGGTCTTTCAAAGAAGAAGAAGAGGAGATATTTTTTTTGGGGGGGTGGGGTGCGGGGTGTTGTGTTTGTTTTTTGACCAAAATAGTTTGAGAGAGCCGCATCACACGCAGAGCTGTCTGTGCGCAAACACAGCACGCGTACAGCGGACGAGAAACGCATTTTTAAGTGAACAAAATAGATGATGGCATAAACTGCGTCTAATTAGTCCTCCCCCCCCCCCCCCCTTTAGTTATTCTTTAACAATACAGTTAGATTGTACATTCTGTGGTCACTAAGACATTTCAGAGTGACCCACTGCCTGCCATATTTATTCAATTATCTTTACGTTAAATTACGTTTAAGATTTAAGTAATGAAAAAAACTGCTGCCCGAAGGAGGGAGGGTAGGGGGCAGCCATAGAGCTGCGAGTGGAAGCCGAAGAGCCGCATGCTGACGACCCCTCATCTAGAGAGCCTCACCTCTTGTCAAAGCTCGCTCCCTCCCTCCCTTCATCCATTCCCCCACCCGTCTAGAGGTCGCTCGTGCGACCTCCCGTGGCGGCAACTGAACCAATGAGCACATTTCTTAATTCGTCCTCCACCTCCAGACTCTCCACTCAGAAGTATAAATTGATACGCCACGGTTCAGTCGACGAGCAGGTCGCGGGCGGTAGGGTAAAGAGTGGGTACGCCCACGTGTATGTATGTTGCCTTCTTTCGCACCGTACGTCGCCAACCGGAGGTGCCCGGGAAGGACATCTGTCCAGCGTGGAAGAGTAGGCCAAGTACGCTCTAAAGAGGATCTCCAGAGCTCCCTCTAGTGGAGGCCCTTTCACGAGCAGTGGTGCGAACAAGACATTGCAGGGCTGCGCCTTTAACTTTTCACCTTTTACCACATTCCATACCGGGTGTTTTGACTCGGCGAGGTGCTTTTCTCAACGGTGTTTTTTTTAGGTGACGTCTAAATATACAGTGTAATCTCGTATCGAGGGCTCATTTGAATGTTATTGACACCTTAGCCATCAATGGGCATCCAGAACCGGACCCAAACCATAGACACCTGTACCGGAACACGAACCCTAAGTTCACACACTGGGACCTGAGCTGAAACATTAACACCATAACCCTGCAAAGGAACCTAGTACGGGGGTAATAATAAAAAAAACGTAACATCCACATGGTCACCTTACCATATCCCCAACCACATGAGGGTACGATACTGGCACAAAAATCCAAACCCTCACGTTCACATCGAGATCCTGCAATGAATTCTAGAACCAAACCTGCACAATCACCTGTACCGAATGCGATACAAGGTGCACCTCGTATGTGTATACCATGTGAATCACTGCGGCATGTGGCAGTGTGTGGGTTATTGCATGTATGGTTGTTAATGCTTTGTAGTATATTCCGAGAGTGGTGGAGAGTTGCTTTCTAGCCTGCGTTGAGCAAGAGGCCTTTGAAAAGTTTACCTTGATCGGGGCCTCTTATGTGGACACGGCCTACAGGAATACCTGGTGGAGTATTGTGAACATCAGGAGAGAGACAAAGGCAGCACAATGTCTATAAATACTTGGCTCTTATATGGCTATAAAGGGGGGTACATATATGCCTTCATACGGTATACTATACAAAGATTACGTTTTACAGCCCAAGATGTAACAAATCATGATGTGATGGAATTATGATATGATGCCCTGAGACAGGAATGTCTTCTGGTCAAGAAGTAACTTTGGTAAATTTTGCTCACGGCAGTGGCGTTATTTCAAACCTCGTTATTAAAAGAGGCCACAGATGGAATGTAGCCAGTGACTCATTGTAATTTACGCCCTGCCGATAATTTAATGCTGTCGTATGGCAGGATTATGTGTATTAAAAGCTACATTTAAATATTGAGGTTCGTGAGCCATATATATAACGGCTTCTGGTGTGGTTTCCTGTAAAGTATCGCTGATGAAGGCCGCTTGTGTTGTGGCCGAAACGTCGTGAGAATATTATTGTGTTATTTTATTTTATCAATTTATTATTTTATTCTCATTCTACGTGACTTTACCGAAAGAACCAAAGAAGATATATGTTCTGCTCGCATGTTAACCACGTCTCTAACTTGTATCACATCGACCACCTTTGCCTTTCTCAGTGACCCCATACCCCACTTTGAGCCTTGGCTGTATTTCCTCACTCTGGCAGCCTATCAGTATCAGACAGGTGACAGATTTATAGGGCCCATTCATATACCAGTGAATAACGTCTTCCCAACTGCATATTTTCCCAACTCTGGTATGCAGAGACTGTGTCCGTGTTCATTTTGCATGTGGCTGCGTTGAGCTGCTGTCTGTCAATCGTTTCATTTGTTGGAGACACTTCTAATACGGCTACAGTATTGAAATGCGGTGCAGTGTAGTAGGTCTGAGCTCGAGCAAAAGAGAACTAGACTTCTCAGTAAACCTCGTCGGAAAACATCACTTGTTCAGAGTTATCCCAGCAGTGTCAGTTTGACCCAATGCTCATGTCTAATCATTTTAAAAAGTACACGTTATTTTAAATAGTACAATAAAGTTATTTCACTTATATATTATATTTAAAAGAATTAATTTTATTTTATTATTGAAAGCATCATGGAAGGCATGCTCATTAAAGTCATGCTGCAACAATTTCCGGCATGTCTGTGTGGTGAGGTGACATCGCCATCCAATTCTCTGCTGCTCTGTTAGCCCTGCACTTGATCACTTTTTGTCCATTATCCCACTCCTTCTAGGCGCAATCTCTTCTCTCCGCTAACTCCGTACCAAAGAGGAGCCGCCCCTGGTTACCCCTCGAGCCATATCTTAAGCAGGTTCTCGTCAGCCACGGTCTCTGTGACCGCTCCTGATCTCTTTATCTCTGCAAGAGAGCAGGCTTAACTGGCGGTACAGTACAGCACTGTAACGTTTTTGTAGGGGGTTTACTGCAACAAAACACTGCATCAGGCCACAACTAGTTTTAAAGTTCCTTGTCTGTGTTGTTTCAGCCTTTTAAACCTCGTGAGATTAACGATTCCAAAGTGTACGACAATGGGTTACGAACAGGCATTTCATCATTGCAGACAAGTGTTATAGATATTCCAATTCGTTTACTGGTTAATGGAATTATTATAAATAATTGTACACACAAGCCTTGGACATTTATTTAATAGTTGACTCAAATTAACCCCGCCTCTGCATGACAAATGGTTACACCAGAGTCCATCAGCAGGTTGCGTGTGGTCGGACAAGGTGTGGGTTCTACCACCCCTTCCAAGACCTCTAGCCGGTGTGGAAGAGTAGGCCAAAAATACTCTCTATAACTTTCTCTATTGGAGGCTCTTCTGTCGGCAGTGGCATGAGCAAGTAATTGCAGGGCTGTGCCTTAACCTTTTATTTACGTGCTATAAATTTAAATATTATCAACTACTACTTATATATATGATGAAACTACATGCACGATAAGTCACCACACTACCTTTACAATAGTGATTTTTTTTTGCTAAACGTTTAATGCGTTTTTTATCCTTTAGAATGTGCCCCTTGTGAATTGTAGGATCACACTGCACATGCATGATGGCTGTCGATATGGGTTAACCTTAGATCTTGAACTCATTGTTTCAGGTAATTCCACGAGGAATTCGTCAAAATGTTCTCGTCCTGTCCTCTTATCCATCATCCCTCTTTTCCCATCCTGGCCCCTCACCTCCCCACCCCCATACCTCCCACAACAGCCCCTCACAACTGATACGGTTATCATTGATTTGTTGTGCCGCTTAAATGGTGAACTAAATAATCTATGGATTTAATTGATTTTACTTTGTTACAGCTGACATTTGATTGGTAGCGTACTGTTTATTTTTCGTGCCTATTGAGCACACAGGCTGTGTGATGCTACTGATTAACGCGTGCACACAAACTGTGGGTACTTCATATTCTGTAAATACCCAAACGCACACAAGCATCGTACAAATATAACTAACGTCTGCTGTAAAGAAATGGGAATGGCATTATCAAAGGTGAGTAACAAGAAAATAATGGAGAACAAAGATTGGATAGCATAAGACCCAGAGGCACTGAAATAAAACTTTACCAGGTGCATGATTTGACCACGAGGCATCTAATGCACTAAGTAAAAAAGAACATTAACTTGAAATGTCACGAATGTTGGTTTTACGCAGTTGCAAAGCAGAGTGCCAAGATATATTAGAAATTATGCGCACGTGTGTGGCATGATAAATGAATATATTCCCAAGTAATGGGATTACTTCCCGAATACTAGATCTCCATGGCAAGTGGTGGCTGTACCACAACCTCCACCGTGCCCTTCCTGCCAAAACTCTACACACAAATTAAACAAAGGTTAATTGTGCATTTACGGAAATCAGCACTGTTAAATAAAACAAAACATTCCATAAAGGATTCCTTTTTTCACGTTTTTTAATGACTGAACGGGTGATGTCCCTTCAAGCCCGACTGAGCTCAGTTGTGAGCCATCCTCAATTTGTGGTTTTATGTGAATATTAGCTTAACATCTCCAAAGGGCATGTGGGCTGTTGCTTTTACAATGCATATCCTCGATGGATCAGCGAGTCGAGACGGGTGTGCATTCTCGATCTCGTCCTTAATAGGATTTGCCTGTGGAGGATCTTTTCTCAGTGTGTCGAGATGTATGCCTCAACCCAACGACACCTCGTGGCGCGCACAGTGGAGTCCGATCCACAGGCCCATCCCCTTAGCGTGTGCGTTTTCTGTCCAGCAGTATTTGTCTATGACTACACCTGTTGTTGATGCAGTACATGTGAATGTCAATCCACTGCTGGATGAGGGCCTCATCGTTGTGGCGCTTGTTTGACCTTTCTTCACCAGGCTGGTCAGTGTAAGCTGGCCAAAGTGGGGAGCATAGATGCATGAGAATAGTGCAGCACAAGCATGTGTTTTTTTTCTGTACTGCCCACAACTTAGCCCGAAGCAGCCTATGACACATATTTTATATGTACGTGGTGTTCACTCATCCAAGTACTTTCCATAATTTGACATCTGACGAGATCGGGCACCTTCCTAGTGATATTTCGTCGGAAAATTGGATATACGTGCTTTACATATTATCAAAGCATTCATATATTCATTCCTATACACACTGTACATATGTACAAACATAAAACGAAATATCCATAATTTTGCAATGCTGTATTTATACTTATACAGTATTTTGCATTTCATTTTACCTCAGAAGGATATTTAAGTACATTTATTTCAGTATTTAGACACCGGGAACTAATTAAGAGTCAACACATTCTGCATGTCTTCAATGAGTCACTGGATATAACAACACACTTTGATTAGCACCCATTCTTAACCATACATGTTTATATTCTACAAAGCAATGTGAGCATTCTGGTTGATCCAGCTGTAGTTACCTATCAGGGAATCAGAGAACTCTGCAATGTGCTTTGTTGTGCAATTCTAATCTTCTGGCTAGTTCAGGCAAGTTTTGTGCGAATGAAGCTGTAATGAAGGAATTCATACCGTTTGGCAAACGTGACAGATCTGGAACGTTTACAGTAATATTCATGGTTCATTTGCTGGGTTATGCAAAAAATAATACACCTTTTTGTTATTGTGTATTGTAGATAAATGTATATAAAATGGCAATTCATTATAGCAGCGGTTTTTATTAAGCCACTGAGCAATGCTTTGCATTTATGTTGTTGTTTACCTGGAAGGCCTCCAAAGCTGTCAACTTAAGGTTCAGCTAAATTTAGATTTAAAGCTTTCGTGACTGCAGTAATTCATATTCTTAGCTCTTTCGGTAAAGTCACGTTGAAGGGAAACAATAAAATAATAAAATATACATAAAACAATAAAAATTATCACGACGTTTCGACCATAACACAAACGGTCGTCATCAGGTGTGTCGGTTTTCTCATACGTTTGTGTTATGGTCGAAACGTCGTGAGAATTTTAATTGTATATATATTTTATTACTTTATTGTTTCCCTTCAACGTGACTTTACCGAAAGAGCTAAGAATTTAAGGTTCAGCTGTTGAATGAGGCCATGGCCAAAGCGAGTAATCCAGGCCCTTGGAAGCATATGGGTTGAACCATTGGAAATGACTGTTCAGTTGGCAGGCATGATGACTGTGTTGCCCATCGTAATTGGGTTTTGATTGTCAACGATAAAGGCGTTGGCTGAGGGCATCTAGGTCTTTTAATGTGTTCTCAACATGTGGGTGTCAATGAAGTGGTGCCACACACACAATGAGGCCATTTGCTGTGAATGCTTGTTTATTAGGATGTTGTGGACCAGTGCACCAACCAACCAAGTTGGAAATAAAGCAGCCCTTTGTGAGACCTCAAAACCCAAGTAGCCTTTGGCCCGAATTCCTGACGTAATTGTTTATTGTTCAATGCACGCACCGCTGAACACTGTTGGATTGAACAGGAATGACCGGCTTAAGCAGGTTGCAGGGCGTCCTTATTCCAACCTTTTGAAGGGGAGTTGGTGCTTTTCAAAAACTCGATCCATGCTTATACGTAAATTCGTGGCTGTCGTGAATTCACATACAGTGACCATTCAATAACACCCGTTTATGATTCTTCAAAACACGTATTTGCATAGCGGTGAACGTATCGACCACCCGTGGCTACGGAGGTCACGTGAACTCAATACTGCACAAAAAAAGTAACATATTAATCAAAATGGGGAAAAACATTGATTGTTACAGAGGTGATTAGAGGGGTGCATTGTGAGAGCTTCGGAATCGATGTTACTGCAATTGATGCATCGCGATGGTTAGAAATGCTTGAGTGGGAGTTTGAGCTCTCATCACCGACTTACACAAAGAGTGGCTACGATGCCATTTCCAGCACCCTTAGATTAGCACGGTTGGCTACGTTACGGCGTGAAAGAAGTTAAACATATACATTTCACACACATACATACATTATGACCACTTGCATTTTTCGGTTACGACTAAAGTGGCATCGCCTTTATTTCACGCATGGCGTGTAAACAACTCATTCATTTGCTGGAAATATCTTCGCATGTAGTGGCTCGCAGAACTTGGCCAATTGTTGTGCGTCCGGCTCATTGCCTGGCTGATTTCCGTCTCGTCTGTGGTTCCCGAGCAATTTTGAGACGCAAGTCGCGTGGACAACCTTGTGTAACGCTAAGCATTACAGTATGAAACATTTCAGCAAGCATTAACGTGAACTTGCTTTTGGCCACGTCGTCGTTTTGCCACCTTGATGCTCGCTGCAACTTTCTGCAGTTGTGTACCGTCGAGAGTGAAGTAATTGTCCACGTGAAGGGACGCGTGCTGGCTCATTCATTAACAACGACTCTATTCCTCAACCTCTTGCTCCAGATGTTGTGTGCTCGCAAGCGCTGGTCGTCGTGCCTGGAGGCCCTGGCCTCATTGTGCACACACAAGACGTGTAATAAATAACCCCCCCCCCCCCCACCATTGTTAACAATTGAGTGCATTTGCGTAACAGTCGGGTTATGTGCATAATGCTCCTCTTTCATTAGTAATTGTCCTTTGTGTATGGATATGTTTTAGTCGAATGGAAGTTACGAGCGTAAGTTTATGCGCGTGTTATTTCATGGGGGTTGAATATATATACTGTACGTAAACTGATTAGAAATTGGTTGTTAACGTATATGTGCCAAACTTGGAAGGTATGCAGAGTTGAGCCTGGTTGGGTTGTGAGGTGGACAGATGATGGATTCACTCTTCAACACACCGGTGGGCTAAAGTAGTGAACTATTGGTCTTTTGTCAACGAGACACTTTTTTTTGCTGATTGGCCGTGTCGGGTGGTGGAGGGTTACGACACATTTATAAATAACGCGATCTAACCCAAAAACCATTATTATGAATAATATTGGTCGCGAAAGCCTACGTGTTAAGATGATGGCAGTGTACCATTATATATTATTAAATATATCTGTGCGGGGCTTTGAATGTTTTCTGCTCACACGTGCATGGATTTTTCTTCACGCTCTTTCGTAAGTTGGCCAAACATCCCAATGCAGGGCCCTGATAAAATAAAATTGTCTTCACATTCCGTCAGACTTTCCTGGGTTAATGAAGGCCATTGTTATTAGTAGGAGGGCAGCTGACAGACAAGTGCCTGACGTAATAAGTAAAACATCATCCTGCACTCTTTAGGATGCTTAGGATGCTTACCAAGCATTGCAGGACCCTTGCCTTTAGTAAGTGTGCCGTTGAAGGATAATACGGATACAAAAGTTCCTTTTGCACTCCCAATCAGTATGCATAATTGTGTATATCGTAAGTAGAAACATGAATGTGTGTTCTCAGAAAGCACTTGAACGTGTGAAGTTTTCTTCGCTACGTGTCGTGTGTTAAAACCGTGTAATCATACCTTGCAAACCGGCTGCAAAATTAAAGCAGTCAACCTTTCTCAGGAGTGCATTATAGTGTTCAATAATGCAAATAGAATTAGGTCAGATAAAAAAATGATGGTAATGTTGTACGGTAATTCATTATCGTCAGTTGCAGCCGTCATCAATCCACTGCTGGATGAAGGTCCCGCCCCCCAATCTCTTGCCATCTATTAGTGCATTCTATCCAGCTCCTGTATATGCGCTGATTTAATTTCACTTCCTACATCAGTCTCAACCACTGGCCATTCCTCTGCTCGCGACGTCTTCTGCCCAAGCTCATTTGCTTTTTGCGAACAGTCAACATGACGTCTCTAACTTGCGCATGTTCGTCTAATCCCTGCGTTTCTCTTTTGTTCTCTCTCTCAGCGTGACTCTAAATAGATCACTTTGTATCCTTTCAGTACCTTTCAGATTTAGTTCCATCTTCTTTGTCAATGTCCATGATTATAATCCATATTTCAACGCAGGTAATTTCCAAATCTCGTATTGCGGCACAAGTGTATGTTTCCTGTCATTATTATGGTATTGAAATGATCCTCTGATGCAGAGTAATTATGCTGTAGCGTGGAATTATTATGGTAACGAAATTGTAAGGACGGAACAAATTCCACAATACAGGTAGTAAATGTGTAAAATGTTAAATGTTAAAATGCTTTTATTTTTAGCATCGAATTTTTAGCGACTCTTAGAGAGTATATGTATGTAGTGTTTATGTTTTACACTGTATTAGAATGATAACTAGATTGTTTAGAGGCCTTAGTCGACTCACTGCTGGAAGGTTTGTTTTCAAGTATCATCCTCATGGAAAAACTTAACTTCTTATTTTAGCACGTGATTCAGTGCATGTATCATGAACTAAGGAATGGATATTGATTTGAGCATTCAATGCATCGTTCCACATCTAGTTTTTAGCACATTACACTATGCCAGTGTATATTGCCCGCCCCTACAGGCATATTGGTCTTCACAAGGGAGGCTCAGCACCATTAAAGAAGCTTGCTCTTTTATCCATTGTGCATGGAGACACTTTGACTTTATTAGCGCATGGCATACTAATTCATCACTGTCTGACAATTCTGATGAAGGACTCTGCAGGTAATTGCCACCCCATATAATCCCCTGATGCAACACTCCATCTAGCTCGAGCTGGTCGTTTCATTTCTACCATGGTGAATGTCCTCAAGCGTGTTCCCTCCTTTGGCTGTCAGGTCATGGTTGATAATGATGAATATCAAAACTCTTGATAATCATTTATAGAGATAATGCATTGATTATGTGTGTGTGTGTGCGCAACATTATGTTCAGAAAAAGGCAAAGGGTCAAGAGTTGTTCGACCAGATCATGTACCACCTGGATGTGGAAGAGACCGACTACTTTGGCCTGCAGTTCATGGACTCAGCACAAGTGCCGGTGAGTGACCTGGGACAGATTAGACAAGCTCCTTCCTTTCACATCCTGCATTCACTAACTTTATTTAGTACCAAGTGAGAGCCCATTGAGACCTGCATTTCTTTCCAACTGCACAACCAAGAAGCCACTCCAGGGCCGTGCCAATCCAGCCCGGTGCGGGAGGAGCCAAGTCGCGATTTCCTTACAGTTCATAGCATATGTCCTGACAGTGTTGTGCCGACTTATGTCACATGCGATGAACACGTCGTGAACTACACCCCAGCCCTGCTTGATCCCAAGCCAGATGCAGATGTCTTCGAGTGAGGCCAGCGTATCACGGTTTGGTTCCTGCCCGGCTAGGCAGATGGCCAGTGGAACAACCACCGCGTGCTGTGTGAACCCTACCACTGGCGCAACTCGGTGTGCCAGTGGTAGAGGGGTATTTGTCTCTCTTTTTCACGTAAGATTTGAATTTCAAGTGCTTTACGTCGTACAAATAAAATGTAGTGTACAGTATACATGCCCCTGGTAAATACAATCAAATACACCCTTGTTCAATCACCCCCTGCTTGGTCTTACAAGCTTCCGGTGCAGTCAAGTATGCCTCCTGGTGTTTTTAATTAGTGAAGGTAAGTGGTTGAAATTAATTGCTATTTTTCCAATTCTGTTGGCCAATCTAAGTGCTTTTCAGAATCCATATTATTTTTTGAAGAAAAAGTTTCGTAAAAAAGCATTTTTTTATTTTACGAAAAAAAATCCACACTTTGATATACCTTAAACGCCAACAATAATGATACCACTTTATTAAAGCATTTGCCAAATGTTTACTAAAGTATGTGTAAGCCCAGAGTTTCAGGCTGCTCTAATGAATTTGGACAGTCCGTGGGTGAGTGTTCCAATGCGGGCGAGTGCTCAAAAGGGTTACGAGTGGGAGTAACGGACGGGTTGGACTGCCCAGAAAGAAAGGCAAAGATATGAAAGGCGTTGCGCGTGGGAGTGTCGGATGTGGACAGGAGAGAGGGAGCGCGAAGCGCGAAGGGAAACAGAGCAGAGGTTTGAAAGCTTGCAGGAATGCTTGGAATGTGTACAGTGCATAGGGCACATTTGGATCAATATGCAGTTGAAGTCTACAATCTGTTCCCAGCACACGCAACGTTTGTATCATGTAAACATGCAAAGGACACACGAGGCTACATTATAACGCACGTTTGGTTTAATCGCGACCTTGCTCTGTAACTGATCTGGAAGCATTTATAACCAAATGTGCTCATGCAGCAATGGGCACTGCAAATGTATTGTTTTACATGTATTTTTATTTATTAAACTCTATTATTCATAAGTTAGTTGGGTTGCAGCCGCTGAGGCTTCCATGCCAGAATAAAATGATCACAGGTGGTGGTGTAGAGGCAACAGTTGGTGGTTCGCACAAATGTTGTGAAACTGCCTTCCCGTTGGTGTCGAGGTGTCATACCCTGGTCTGCCAGGAGAAGTCAGTACAGCAAGAGGACTAATTGTCATCTGATTCCATCTGTACGGGGGATCGAGTTTTGACCTGTCGCAAGCATCTGGGTGCTCCGGTTTACTCCCACTTCTTTCAACACTCAGTAATTGGCTGAAAATGTCTTTAAAAAATAAAAGCCCAATGCAAGCTGCTCCTGAAAAAGAGTCCCACGACTCAGTGTGTGGTTTCCCGGATAAGTAGGTAGAGAGAGTCTCGCATGCATGCCTTCCTTCACTTCAGAGCCCTGACAGCAGATCTCGTGTGTAGCTGCCAGCAGGATTTACTGTAGCAATTCTCGAGGTCAGTGTGAAATGTTTTACATGTGTGAGGCGTGTAACAATTCCTGGTGCGCTCCAGACTAAAACAACTATTTCACGTGTGTGTGTGTTAAAATAAAGACAAGCTGACATGTTTTTTTTATAGACGTAACTTTACACATATTACACTTGTTATTACCTGAAAAGTCCGTGTTCAAATGTAACTCACAAAATGACCTTTTAACCTTGTGATATAGCGGTGCCATCACTGATTCAGGACTGACCACAGACATGAACACCATTCCATTTGTTTTGTATTATCGCATAAACGTTACATTGTTCCGTTTGTCGACCTATCGATCTTCAAGATCAACATTAACCAGCAGCATTTGTTTAAACACTCAGTGCCTAGTTCGCAGAGAATTTAGTTTCATGCATTTGTTTTATTCTGATCATCGGTAGCAATTCCGCAAAAGCAATTGCTCAGGCTTAATGTTGCAATTGTTGGCCACATTCACTGGGTGGTATAAGTGAAGCTCGTTAATCTCTCAATGCTTATTTGCACACTTTTCCAGCTTTTGTTGCATTAGCTTTGTTAATGTCCACGTTTTTGATTCATTATTTCATAGCAGTAAGGCGCACTAATTAAAAAAAATATTAAGTGTGTTCTTTTTACTCATTGGAAAGAAATACTTAAATAAATAGACAAACTAGCAGGTTCGAGTGCTTTTGGAAAACTTAACTTAATAATGGAAGGGAAACAAAATAATAAAAAATGTTATTTCTCTTCTACGTGACTTTACCGAAAGAACCAAGAATATGAATCCCTGCAGTCACGAAAGCTTTAAATCAAAATTTAATAATGGAAAGCAAATTAAATTAGATTTCACCAAAATAAGTAGTTTGGTTAAAAATACATTCATTTTAAAGGTTGTATCACTTGCTGTTCTTGCAGGTGATTGTCTTTTTCAATTTGCCATGACCTTGGCAGCATACAATCACTGCCGACGACACCCAACTCTTCCCCTGCTTTTACCCCTGACCTTTCCTCTCGTATCGCCTCCTGCCTGGCTGCTATCCATTATTGGATGGTGTCTCACTTTTTCTCTATCAATCCTTAGAAAACGTCAATACATTTTTTTCCGGCCTCGCACTCTACTCTACCCATTCCCACCATCTCCTTCCCTCATTTCTTTCTCCTGTTTCATGTGCCCTCAACCTTGGTGTCACCTTTGACTTTTCCTACAATTTTTCCACCTACTCGCAGCTGCCACTTTCATTTATTAGGAAAATATGCCCTCTCATTTCACTTTCTGGCACCAAACTCTTAGTTCATGCTCTGATCTTTACCCACCTGGACTACTGCAATTATCTTTTTCTTGGTCTCCCTGCCTCTGCCCTCACTTCCCTCCAACAAATAAAAAAAAGCTTCTGTACAGTTATTTTAAATTTCCCGTTAAATTTTCAAATTTGTACCTCTCTTCTACGACTTGACTGGCTTCCCATTTGCGACCGTTGTCTTTTAAAATACCTGACACTAGTTTTTAAATCTCTGCATGGCCTTGCCCCAACTTATTTTGCCTCTCTCATCTCCTATGTCCCCTCTAATCCTCTTCATCCCCTATCTTTGTCTCTCTTGCCCTCCTTATCTATGTACCCAATCCCATTTTCGGTCCTTCTCCCTCCTTGCAACCTTCCACTGGAATAAACTTCTCCTGTACAGATAGCAGTCCCCCTCCTTAACATCCTTCCGTTCCTTTCTTAAAGATCACCTCTTCTCTATCGCCCATTATTTTTCTCATCTGGCCCTTCGCCCCTCCACTCGTTCCCGTCCCTTCCCAACTATTTCCTGACCTCAATTGCGGTCACTCATTTCTCAATCCTTGCGCACCCCTGTCATCTAAATCATTATATTTTGTCATAATTTATTTTACTATGTCAAGCGCCTTGAGTGAAGGCACTCCATAAATATCAAATACGGTAAGATATACAGAACATGGTGCTTGTGAACTTGATTAAATGCTGAATTAGTAACAAACGCTTTTAGCATTTTTACACACATTGGTTTCTATTTTAACATATCTAATGAGTGCATCCTTTACCAAAACGTGTACAGAAGTTTGCAGCTCCATCCTTATCCCAATATATAATTCACAAGTGTCCATCCGTCACATACTGTATCTCGCAAATGGTTACGTCGGAGTTGTTGTGGGCAGTTGAGTTGACCATACTTCATGGAGCTGGTCAGTGTTGGTTGGTGATGGTGAGGTGCAGAAATATGGTAGCCTACAAGTTGAGTAAAAGAATGCATTTTGCAGGAATGCCCTCTGCTGCCCACTGCATAGCCCCGTGCTGCCCACCACATTCCAACAATAATACGGGTGGAACAAGTGAGTCCATATGAGAGGTTAACATACTTAAACGGATAGAATGATACAGCTGAAGTGGCATACAATTGAAAGAGTTCTCAACACTGAACTCATTGACCACACACTTTGCCTTGAGCACTTCATCCATCATAGTTCTAACTCCTAACCAGTGTTCACGTCATTACACCGCAACAGTTCACTGGAAATATTCACATTCACCACGTGTCTCTCTTGCCCACAGCATTGGCTGGATAACACAAAGAGTATAAAGAAACAAGTGAAAAGTAAGTTTGTGGATTTGGATGTAAATCACTGTCTCTCTTGCATTGTTAACTTAACAGTTTACGCTTGAGCGGCATATCTTGTTAATCTGTTTCTTTTTTTACATTTTTTTTATCCGATGATGAGATTATTTAGTAATGTTGATGGAGAGTTTAGTTATCAATGCTGCCTTGTTATGGCTTCAGTATGTTGATTGATTTTCTTAGCTGTACATAGTCGGGCTCGAAGTGATGTTGCATTCACTAAAACGCCTCTGTCATTGTGCCTCTGGTGGCAGTCGGCCCTCCCTACTGCTTCCATCTGCGTGTCAAGTTTTACTCATCAGAGCCAAACAACCTGCGGGAGGAACTCACCAGGTGACTGGGGCAGGGAGGAATGAAGTGTTAGGGTGGGAGGATGTGGGGGAGGGGATGACTTAAGTGGAAGTGAAAGGTGGAACAGTTGTGGTTACGAAACAATGAAAACATTAAGGAAATGTTCTTATACAACAAAAAAAACAGTCATGGAAAATATTACACAGCTTAGAGAAAATGTTTTATTCTGTAAAATGTATATATATGAACTTCTTTCGCACCATACATAGCCAATCGTGCTGATCGGAGGTGCGAATTACAAGGAAAATAGAACGGCTGGCTTGAATTTCACTTGGCTTTTTTACTTTATCTTCCAGATATCTGTTTGTCCTGCAGCTGAAACAGGACATTCTCAGTGGCAAGTATGTATTCCTTGCAGACGAGCACAGCTGCATTGTCATGCAGAGCTGAGGGTTCCCCCCATGCTGGATCTGATGTCAGGTGACTCACCTGGTGTTCCCGTTCTGTCCCCCGGCCAGGTTAGAGTGCCCCTTCGACATCGCCGTGCAGCTCGCTGGCATTTCTCTCCAGGGTGAGCGTTGCATCAGTTCAATTAATGTTGATTCATTGGTACTACTGCGTAAGGTTTTCACGATTGCGCTGTATAGCTCTCCGATTTTTTTTTTCGGTTGTGCTGTGCGTTATTGGGCAAGTTGTCCAACGTGTTGCTCCACGTGAAGGGAGCTTATTCAGGAACTGAAGAAAATGAATAAGTGCCCAGTACGTGGAGTGAACCTCAGACGCTCAGTACAACCTGAAGACACATCGGAGAGCTATTGATAATTGTTAACGTTGTTTTCTTTTATTTTTGGTGTGAAGCAGTTACATGTTCTTACGAATTTAAAACATCTCTGCAGCTCAATAATATTGGTCACATTTTCTTAAATTTTTGGGGAATCTGTTGGAGGAATGGAAAAGCACTAATTATAATTAAATGTCGCATTTTCTCTCCAGCAAACATGACTCAATTGATTAATGAAACGATGTGGGCTATAATTACAATTTTACATGAATAGGTCAAAGCCAAAGCTGTGGCCGTTTCTTTGCCATGCATTCTCAAAACACAGTTTGGGTTCTGGGTCATTGTGCGAGGAATGAATTGGTGTCCCTTTCTCTACGTGTGTTCTTTTGTCCTCTGGTCCCTGAGGAGGAACACAACTGTGGCAGTTGCACTCCCTTCGCTTTTGTCTCTGCATTCTTCACACTGCCCTTTCAGACTTGCGTATGTGTTTATTGGTGATTTAATTTAGTTGTTTAAAGAATATCGCTTACAGCGTTATAATGAGACTATGCATGCACGTTTTATGCAATGTGTTAATGGTTCACGTTTGTAGCATGTACCGTGCTTTTGTCAATCCACTTCTGGTTGAGGGCCTGCCCATGCCATCCAGGTCATGAGTGGTTATTGGCCATACTTCACAATGGTCAGTGTGAGATAGTGGATATGGGGAACATAGATATGGAAGCATGGAAATGCAGTGTAACAATGGATGTTATTGCATTGCCACCACATAGCCGCAAAAGCTTTGTTTGTTCATGGTCGTCACCAATCCAAGGACAATATCCAGGCTCAAACTCTGCTTCCGTGACCTGATGAGTTCACACGTATTCCAGGTGATTTGGTCGTCGAGGTTTTTGTGCAATATATTAACTTTAATATTTTGAAGATGTTTTCTTTTCAAACCACCAGGATGGTAATAACACATTTCTATTTAATTTATTGAATTAAACAAAAATCAGAGCATTTCAATACAAATGTGTTAATTGAATAACAAAGGATAATGTCAACGTGGGACTGTGTTCATCATGGAGATTTCAGAGTGGAGAGACTCCCCTCCCCTCTCTGTTAGTTTATATCCTGCCCTGGTCAGGTTCTGTAAGAGGATAATATGTGAAATTCTGCTCTGCATACGCCTCGTTATACCTCTGCCATTGTCATTGGAAAATATGACTGAAAAGAATATTCAGCATTTCTGAAGTCCATCACCTACTGCATTGCCTGGAGTATTTTCCACGCAGACAAACGAAGGCAACGCGTTGCCCAGACTGTGCCTAGAACGCCGCACTTCTTCCTCTGTGACTCATCAGTGTGGCACAGCTCTGTCGACAAGTCACAAAAACCCTCGCCCCCCCCCCCCATTTTATTATTTGTTCTTCCTTTCCTTTCTCACAACTTATTTTTGAAAGCAGCGGTTTCTTCCTTGGGGCTGCTTTACAGCATTCACTGTTGCAGGCATTGTAGAATACACTTTGATGGAATAATTCATGATAAAGAAGAAGAAGAAATATAAATCCGTGTTTTGTGCCACAGGGATTTAACATGCGAGTTCACGTTCTGTTGGGTTATTAAAATGGGCAGCTGGTGCCGATGATACGAATATTTTCTTAAATGTTTCTTTTCGGAATAATGATTACATTTAGAATATGAATTCCTGCAGTCACGGAAGCATTAAGTCAAGATTATCAAATTTCTTCTGCAAGAAATTAATTTAGATGTGCGTCTGTGACTGTGCACATTTGTGTACATTATAGAGGGAATTAAAATGTGAATAGAAATGTTCTTGTGAAATTATTGTGTACGATTTAGTGATCATGAAGTGTGGCCTCCGATGCAATGTAATTCCATCAAACAGCATTGCGCGCACTGTGTTCCACCTGAAGTGGTGACAATAATGCAGCTTGAGCTGCGATTGCATCACCGTCTGTTTGGTGTTGGTGGGCGCATGCATGTGTGGACCAGCTGAGATTGGCGACTGTGACCCCGAGGAACATACGGCAGCTCTAGTGTCAGAGTTCCGCTTCGTGCCAGGCCAGACCGAGGACATGGAGATGGCTGTCTTTGATACGTGGAAAAGTTGCAGGTAAGTCAGACCCAGGGCAAGTGAATTTATACGTAGTGTGGCAACCTGGGTCATCGTTTCCACTTCCGTATTGCCACCACAATGCGAGGATGGGTTTTATTCAGAGGAATTGAGCCTTCTCTTTCTCTACCTACATTCAGACATCAGTATCTCTGGGGAAAAGAATATGAGAATGACTGCATTCATATAATTGAATTGGGCATAAACATCAATAAATGATGGGGAATAGTACATTGTAATTACAAATTACAGGAATAATCTAATGTAGATAGTAGATAAACAATAGACAAATTAGATACAAATTACAAATTATTTTGATTTATGTAATTTAAATTCCAATGACGTGTTGTTAAAATATATATGTAAAATACATGTAATTTAGATGCTGTCCATCTCTGCAGATGTAAGATGATGTATATGCTATCTACAACTGTAAGTAAGTCAATATACTAACAGCCGTCTCACTATTCTGAACAATAGGCATTGACTGAAATGTTAACCAGTATTTTGGCTGCTGTAATAGAATGCCTGTATTGACTGTTGTGAAGTGCTTTTGCTCTGCCTATATACACAAGACTGTTTCTCCTCTTTGCAACTTACGATTTCTTCCAGCAACTGATCATAGAAGGAATTACACTTATTTCGAGACTAAGTATTATATTGCTGTATTTAGATGAATTTGTAAAAAAAATATATATTATCATAGCTGCTGCTTCAATAAAACAAAATTTGGAGAGCATTTTTCACTGTGGAGTGTAGCAGATGGTCTCGAATAGAGCATGGGATATGTGTACCATACTGCAAGTAATGCATATGTAAATAAAGATTGTAAAAATGTTTTGACGAGGTCTCATTTTATTTCTAATCTCATTCCATTTTAAGTGATATGTTAAGGGGAAGCGTAATGATAATTACCTCCTCAAGAACCTTTGAAGTGGTAACAAATTTGTGCAATGTGAATTTAAATTTTGGAATATTTTTAATTAAGAAACAGCTTTAAGAGGCTTTAACAAAAAAAGTATATTTATTTATTTTAAGAGCGAACATCAACAAAATGAGTGATAAGACTTTGGATTAAGGGAAAGACTTTTGTTTAAAATACAGCTTTGTGGTTTGTTTTGACATCGGCACAATGTTCTTTACAGGGGCCAGATGCCATCGCAGGCGGAAATCAACTACCTTAACCGAGCCAAGTGGCTGGAGATGTACGGTGTGGACATGCACGCTGTCAAGGTGCCCTCACTCAAGATGCAGCAGCCCACACCAACTTGAGCACATGACCTGTGGTCTGGCTGGAACTCGGGGTCGTAGTGACCTTGTTTATAATTTTGTTTTATGAGGTGAATAGTGATGAATGAGTTACTTTGGGTTGAATATGTAACAGATGATAAAGTGTAGGTGCTGTCTGGAATACTCTTTTGCATCTTGATGTGATAATATGTTTTGATTTGTGTGTCAAGGGACGCGATGCCAACGATTACACCCTCGGCCTGACACCAACTGGAATATTGGTGTTTGAAGGAAAGACAAAGATTGGCCTCTTCTTCTGGCACGTGTTACAACTCTCATATGTGTAACCACATTATCACATGAGACACATTACTGGCATTATTTTAAAATAAAAAATAGGTAATTCCTCGTTTACTAAAGACGTAAATTTAAACTACATTTTACATTGGTTTGTGACACGAATGAGGCAATAAATGCTAGAAATTATAAATGCTAGAAGTTTCGAATGATCTGCTTTCTAGCTGTGCTTTCCCACCGTCTACACCATTTTTGCAACACGTGAAAAATGTATTTCACTTCTCTGGAATGTAGTACATTACTAAAACTGCCAGACATTTACTCATGAGCTTGAGTGCCTGCCATGTGCTGTCTTCTGTTGTTTGTTCCGAAGAGGTCAAAGTTCATCTTGCTACTGGCACACTCAATGCCCCTTTGCTAGCCGGTGCTGCATTCACCTCACAGTGACAGCTGCCTCAAGTGGTCTCCTGCCAAAGGGCATGTGTTGCATGAGCGGTGCGGTATACATATTAAGTAGTGATGATAATGCAATGTGCTCCCTGCAGGCCCAAGATCACGCGTTTGGATTTTAAGAGGGACAGGCTGACGCTGGTCGTTGTGGAGGATGATGAGCAGGTGAGTAATGTACTCAGTCGGAGAGCTCACGATCCTTTTTTCTCAGGTATGGGAAATATTTCCCAAGCTCGGGTCATGTTGGTAATGTCGTAAGTGTCACTGGCAGGGTGTACCATGCTAAAAATGATGTAACATTCTTAATATATGTGTACGTAATTATAATATGACTTTTCATTCCAGTTTTGATATCACTTCTGTAATATTTAATAAAAAATATATTTTGTGAAATTACAGTACTCCTCAATGATCATAATCTCACTAGCTATTTAAAAAAAAAACATACATGGGAGATAGGGATAAGAATATATATAAGATATAGGTTTTTTTTTTTTACAAATGAACAGAAATTCCAATTTTACCCTGCTGCTATACAGGCTGCCGGAGAGCGTTGAGTAAGTTCACCGTGTGTACGGACAGGGCAAGGAGAACGAGCACAAGTTTGTGTTCCGCATGGACCACCCCAAGGCCTGCAAGCACCTGTGGAAGTGCGCTGTGGAGCACCACGCCTTCTTCCGGCTGCGTGGCCCAACACAAAACGCCAAAGAGAGGCAGGACTTCATCCGCATGGGATCGCGCTTCCGCTACAGGTCAGGGTTCGTGGCACAGGTGCGCTTCTTTGGTCAGTCTCCTCGCTCCTCGCATCTCTACCATGGCAGAAAGAGGTCGCGATTCACCGGAGGAAATATCAAATCGCGTACCAGCTGTGGCGGCCTGTTTGACGTACGGGATTGTTTGGCGCAATGAACGTTACTACGACAGCTATTTGAAGATGGTTGTGGAAATACAGCGTGGCGTTTCCTGACTTTTTATGATGATGATGATGATGACGACTACGGTGGTGTGTCGGCAGTGGGCGTACTGAGTACCAGACAACAAGGATGGGCAAGGCACGCCGCTCCACCTCATTTGAGCGCAGGCCAAGCAAGCGTTATTCCCGCAGGCCTTCCTTCCAAAAGTGTAAGTGGAAAATAAAAAAAATAGTCTGTCAAAGCAACACTCAATAAATTTACTCACAAAAATGTCAAGAAGGAAAGTTAATACCCACAGACTGCGCTTTTGTTTCTTAGATAGATTGGTTCATTATAGTATCCTCGTTGAAAAGAACATTCTCGAATTCATGGTGTTTTTATCAAGCAAATTACAAAGTGTTGGTGAGCTTATCAATGACAAGAAAAAAATCCATGGTTTGCATTTTCAAATGTTCTTTCTATTTTGCAGTTAACGCTGTGCAAAGAATTCCTCCAAAAAGGTTAGTTTCTTCTGACGCACTTAAGATAATATGAAGGTAAATTCCGTTGTGCAACAGCCTCATTCTGAAGGGCATATTAAAGTTTCCTTTTGCAAGCCACATGGTGATGTGTAGTGAGTGGGGCACTGATTTGTACTGCTACACAAAATAGTTGGTAAGCAGCTTGCTTTGCATACAATCCAACGGTGATAGGTGCTGCGGGTTATGTTTGAAGTGAACGATGCAGTGTGTCCTCTCTTGTTTCTGACTATAGCATGTGTTGTTGTTCGTGTGCTTGCTCCTCTCCGCGTTTGCAGCATTACGACTGCTACAGCAAATAAACAGGTGAGCTTCAACTCGAGTTGCCACCCTTTTTCCACAAACTTAATTGGATTTACTGTACAGCATTTTTCTTAGTCGGCCTAAGTCAGGGATCGGCAACCTGCATCTTCATGGCCGTATGCGGCTAAGTATGGACTGCTTCGTGACATTACTAAGTAAGGACCACCGTCTCGTATTCACGTGAATTGCGGCTCTTGAAATATTTTTTTTTTACTGAATTATAAAAAAAATGGCTCTTGGTTGCCAACCCCCTGGCCTAGGTTTAATAAAACTCTGCAAAATTCTGTCGTGAAATTCACCAAGATGCATTCAATTCCTGCCACGCTATTACAATTTCCCAGACTGTTTATACTATCATTGCAACTTGAATTGTGATAATCAAATTTACCGGTGAAATGTTACATGTTTAGTATAGTGCCTTTCATGAATTGTGATAATCAATTTACTGGTGAAATGTTACATGTTTAGTATAGTGCCTTTCATGAATTGTGATAATCAATTTACTGGTGAAATGTTACATGTTTAGTATAGTGCATTTCATGAATTGTGACAATCAATTTACTGGTGAAATGTTACATGTTTAGTATAGTGCCTTTCATAAATTGTGATAATCAATTTACTGGCGAAATGTTACATGTTTAGTATAGTGCCTTTCATGAATTGTGATAATCAATTTACTGGTGAAATGTTACATGTTTAGTATAGTGCCTTTCATGAATTGTGATAATCAATTTACTGGTGAAATGTTACATGTTTAGTATAGTGCCTTTCATGAATTGTGATAATCAATTTACTGGTGAAATGTTACATGTTTATTATAGTGCCTTTCATGAATTGTGACAATCAATTTACTGGTGAAATGTTACATGTTTAGTACAGTGCCTTTCACGTTTGATTCGTTATGTGAAGTGTTGTTAAATTCATTGCGCAATGACTTTGTTGGTGCCCTTTCTCTGGTTCCTTGTGCCTTCTCATCCTCGGTCCCAGCCTGGGTCCTCATTCCCTGAGGTTGCATCTCTGCCTGCAGGAGGCATGCACCTCGAATCCAACCAAATGGCCAGCAACCCTCGGTGCGTAGCCTTTAACCAGCTCCTACAAGTTTTATTTCAGCACATCTGTGGAATTCTATCATGTTCACACATATTTGCAAATCACATTGTGATGCAGGATTTTGTGTTATTACAAGTTTTACATTGTCACATTGTATCTTAGAACTGTTGAAATGTGTAAGCTTCAATTCAATTCGTGGCTGCCGATTCTTCCGCTCGTGCTGTTCTCCGATTGACATGATTTCTGCAATGTTTGTACGTGAGAGAGAGTAAATGTGAGTGTGCGCGTGTCGCTTTGCCAATGTGAAGGTGGGGGGGCTGGCCAGTTCGTCTTTTGGTGGTGGCTTTCCCCCCTCTGGCTTCTGCACAGCCCTCATCTGATTTGTTGGTCGCTTTTTCCAGATTGATTGGTTTTGGTGTTCCTTGGTTGGCTTACTACCTGCCAAGCAGAGATTGGCTTGGCAGGGGTGGACGCCCAATTCTCTGTGCTGTAGTAAGTGGTGGTGGTGGTGAGCGCTGCTCTACTTTGTATTGGCATTTTGTCCTTTTAAAATATCTGGTGGGTCTCTTCCTGTCTGATGTCCTCTGATTGCTGCTTTTGTAACCGAAGAATAGATTGTTTGGCCACCTGCTGATCACGCAGAGCGGTATTGTTGATTGGTGAAGATTATTTACTCTGCTGTTAAATGGGCAACTATTATGTTAACAGCTGGATTTAAGCATGTATATTCATGGTTAGAAAACAACAAGGCTATAAATACCTAACTCATTCGTGGGAATGCTGCATGTGTAGTCCAATAGGTAGCATTTTTTACTTTCATAATAGCATGGTTAATTACTTTATAACAAACAAATTCGTTTTCTTAGCACCTCAGTATGTAACATTCCCATAAGAAAATACACATTTGCATGTGTACACGACATCAAATCAAAATACACTCTTTAGTGCCTCATGCCTGCACTCTTTTGCCCCTAATTAACCCATTAAAATGTTTTGCAATGTTTTGACTTATCTTTTCTAATAACAAAAGGCCATAAATGTGCAAGCCAATCTAATGATTCTATTAATGGCTGATTGGAAAAATGCACTTATGGTTGCATGCGCACACGCAAAATGTGCATTCGTGGTGCTTGCTCGTGCTCGCTTTTAGAAGCAATTATGATGCTAATGCTCACCGGCTGCAGCTGCAACCCCCACTCCGCTTGTTCACAGTGCTCACATTTGACTTGCTAAGCAGTACCCTGCTGCGTTATAACCATTGGCATCGTTTGGATTGGATGAGCCAGCATGCACTAACAAACCCTTCCCAACGACCCCACTTGTGAACCTCAACGCAGGCCAGCGGGTGAGCCCAACAGGGTGCGGGTGAACTCTGACCCCGCACGAGAGGAGTGGGGTCACGGGATGGGCCCGAACCAGGGAGGCACCGGGCCCGCTTATCACGGAGGATCCGCTCACAGCCAGCCCACCCCCACCACTGAGCTCTGAGGATGACTGCGGATATGATGCGGCGAAAACTAAAATCCAAACTAAATAAAAATGAAGGAAAAATATATAGAATGGTGAAGCTTTCAATGAGAAAGACGGAGAGACGAGTGAGTTCACAGGCTCAGCATTGCTGACATTCTGTTGTGCATGTAGAATATTCCTGCAGCACTTATCGGTAAACATGTACACTTTTATGTACAAATAATTCCTTCTTGTAGAGGAAAAAACATACTCCAGGACTGTATTGTTGTTATTGCTGTTTAACATACATAGCTAGAAGTGGAAAATCTTGTTTTTCAAACTTGCAGTGAGCTAAACATACCTCAAAACTAAATTTTTTGTAGAGTCAATGCAGTGCAGTATATTTTGCTTCCTCCAGTTCGGTGGATTATCTCTGAGCTCTTTGTTTGAAGTTTTAAATATGTTTAGCAAATATTCCTAAAGTAGGTTCTTCACAAATATAACTTCTGCCTTTGACACTTACAAGCAAGGGATGATAATAAAAAAATGTCTTTGAAACATGTTTCAAAATCACAGTCTAGCTGAGAAATACTCAATTATTTTATTTTACAAAATCTGTTTTGTATTGTGTGTGAGCGAAGGTGCCCATATGTAACTGAAGCAGTTTGGTATGGTATTGGAGTATGGTGATTGTGTGGCTGAGGTTGATTTCAGGTTTTATAAAAGCCCCTCCCCACTTACCCCCACCCCCTTCGTCCCCCACATAATCAGATCTATTAACCCGCACTTCCATTTAGCGCGGTTGGCTACATACGGTGCGAAAGGAGTTCAACATGCATACATGTGCTGTGTTATGTGCGAATAGTGATGAGGTAGCTACATGGAGAATGGTATCAGTCTTCCAAAAATCTGTGTATGGTTCCCAAAGCAAGGCACAATGAACTGTGTAAGCTGCCAAACCTGTCAATGTTTGGAAAGTGCATCAAGATGTGGGCACAGTAACAGTGCTAATCCTTGACCGGTGGCACTTGTGGCCTGTCAAAGCTAGCTTTGTGTATTACTACAATCATACTTGGGAATCAGTGTAGTGATAAACAGAGAGCTCTTGTCTTTGTCATTTTTCAGGTGAGCAGTTGAAAAGATAAACAAAGGTGCAATGAAAAAACGCAAGCACACATTGTTTATATGAGACATTTTATTTGTTTAGCTTAGTGAGAGTTTTGATTGCACTGCAATCATATTGTAGAAAATGTACCATTTGATTTGTTGAAATATAATCAGAAATATTTAAAAGAAGATTTAACTTGCATCTGCAGTGCTGTGAACCATCTTATTCTTTTAAGGTTACTGATTACTCAACCGTTCTTCTTTTAACAGCTTTGCAGTTGTTACGAACATTGGTGGTGGATTTGTTAAGATGCAGGGTAGGATGGATATATGAGTTTGTTGTTTCACCGTGTTCCGTATATGGCTTTAATGCCAAAGCTGGATATATTTTTTGAATGGAAATGTTATATTAAGGACAGAACAAGCTCTTTTCATGAAGTATACCTAACTTTCCAACCATATATGTTTATAAATGCATAATGTGTATATAACGTGACAATTCTATCTGTATTTATAGTAATGGCCTATGACCAAATCACCTGGATTTGCAAGATTGAGCCTGGATAGTCCATGGATGGGTGGGTGACCACCATGGCCAACAGGTTGTTTTGCACCGTGGGGACACCTGGTGGACAGCAGTGCAGCAAAATAACATTTTGCAACGTACTTGTATGCTCCCATGTCAATGCTCCCCACCTGCAACAACTCGCACTGAATCCGCAGTGATCAGCATGGTGAAGTATGGTCTAAATGATCCAGCAGTGGATTTACAAAAGGCTGTGCAATTACATACAGTAATGTATGCTTGGATTCACAGCGGTTCATTTATGAAGGGCATCTTCTAACATATTACATTTTATTTTGCTCACATTTTTGCTGTATTCCAGTCACTGTTACATTTTCACTCGTACACAAATATATTTCAATGAAAAAACCGATTTGCATTTAAGTTATTTTCTTACTAGCAAATATTTTAATGTAGGGACGAGTGGCTACTGACTAATTTCAATGTACAATATTGCTTGCAGTTATCAAGTATACTCAAATTTAATGTACTTCTAGCCCTAAATATAATGGTCAGCAGATGTAAAAAATATATTTTGCATTGGCTCTTTAGGTGACGATTTTACCTTGTGGCTTTATAGAAATACGTGAGTGTATTTCTTATATATTTTTGCTTAGATGTGTGCTTTTTCTGTAATGCAGGCATCTTCAGAATCATTGATTGGTGGGGTGTTTGCTGCTGGGTGTCTGCACTGAGCAAACCACTTGTACTTATTTTCCTAAACCACAGGTCTCATTATTGCATGGCTGCTCAGATTTTCTTTATCCCATTTACCTATATCCTGTGCTTCTTCTCGAGTCACATCCAATGTTCTCATATCTCATTCCACCACATCTTTTAATATCATCCTAGGTCTCCCTCTACTGCTGCCCTGCACCGGCATCCTCCAATGCCCGTGTAATTAATATCTTTATTTTTGTCTTCTCATCACATGTCCCATACTATCCCCATCCTAAAGCTCTAACTCCTTCATTCCTCCTCCTCTACCTGAGTAGAGCAACCACCTTAGCATTGTCATCCATGCCCTTCCAATGCACTCTAATTTCACGAAACACCTGTGCACGAGGACTTGTATAAATCTTGCTCAGAGTATATCGAGTGCTCTTTGATGCAGGTGTCATCTGGGAAAGTGCTAAAGTAAAAGTCAGGTTCGAGAGAGAGAGTGGTGCTAGAGGTGTGGGACTACTTCTGGCCTCGAGCTTAACTGTGTTTATTCCTCACTGAGTGTGTGGGTCTTCCAGATTTATATGGCGCTGAATCAACACCTAACCACTTTAAATGTAACGGTGTACTATAAATGCAGTATACATTGCTTTGTGCGTTTGGGGATGCATAGTTGAAAATGTGTACGTATCTCTTCATTTAATTTCGCATGTATTTTTACTAACCTACATATACACAATGTGCTGCGTCGATGCAAGGGGAGGTTGAAATGTGTTTACACTGTGAGAGCTCCAACAAGTTGCATCGATCTTACACTGGGCTTATTTCGAAGCGCCGTCTTTGTGTTAAACATTACAAAGCAATATGTTCGTTTTGTTTGGGGTGACTGTTGAAAAATAAAATATTAAATGTGAGTCTGCCCGTAAATTAAATATTCGATTATATTTTCCATCATACGTAATTGCATTGGCACACTGTATATAAGTAATAACCGTGAATTAAAGTACGCAGTGAACTATAAATAAATCACAGTGATTTAACAAAGTCACACCTTATTCCAATTGTTTACATCGCCCATTTAACAACACTTAAAAAGACATGTGATTCTGTAGGAAGCTGTTGTGGCATGTAATTTAATGTCATCATCAAAAATTCTGACGACGATTATAAACTTTTAACATTGACACAACCTTGACCTGATACCGCCTCAATAGCAGAAACTTCTCATGGGACGAGGCTATTATTCTGGCATGCCCACATTCCTCTACAGAAGTGCTTTTGCACAGATAATCTGCAGTGTTTAAAAAAAGTAAACCTGAATCCTTTCGGGGCAATCGGCGACATTCTTGGTTTTGTGTTGCAGTAGTTTTGAATTCTTGAGTGGGCGATCGTATGTGAGAAACTGCCTTGCCCTATGTATACGTATGTGTGTTTAGCAGATGGTTCCTGCATGCTTTTTGACGAAGGGCTTCAAGGCAGTCTGTGTGTTATCATGGTGCTTTCCTATGCAAAGGAGATGGATTCATGACTGATGTCTGGAATGTGGCAGTGTTTATACATTTGGTCAAGCCTGGCCTTCGTGTTTGTTAAAACACCATTTTTCAGGGCAAAACTACGGGAAGAAGAAGATATGGAGATTTAAAAACATGTTTGGCAGGTTCATGACAGTTGAAGTTCGGTTTGGGGGGGGGGAGGGGAGGATATGTGTGTTCTTGTTTTGTCTTTTTGTGGTGCTGGCCACCCACCCTCTCGTTTGCCGGTGCCAGCCTCCATAGGTGCTCGCTAAAAGCACTTGCTCCTACAGTCTGCTAAGGCCACAACGGTGGGTTTTTGTCTCTGCGCACCGCAGCGGAGAAGACTTCTGCCAGCAACCCCACGAGATCTCATGGCCAGCTAGGCGGAGTGCCCTGCGAAGCAGCCTGCTGCGGGAACAGTGGGGCAGCTGTGACCCACCACGTCTGTGCTGTGTGTAGCGGCCCCTCTGTGACCCCAGGCAGCAGCGACCTGCCCGTCACGGCCAATGACGACGCCGCCGACGCCGCCGCCTCCGCTGTTGCCGCGGAGAGGCTCGTGCCGGGCTGGTTCCCCCATCGCGTGGCTTCACCCACCAAGCCGATGGCCGCAGACCCAGGTAAGGGCGTACACGACACACAATAGGTGGTGGTGGTGGTGGTGGTTGGGTTGGATCGCCTTGAATATAAATGTGTCGTTAGGGGCCGTCCATAAATGACGTCACGCACCTAGGGGGTGGGGGGGGGGTTTGGGAAATGTGACGTCACATCGAAATGCGCAACTTTAAATAAACATAGACAACACGTTCTACTTAATTAAATATACTCTTTAATAAATGTTTTCTCCTACAACATCAGAGTGCTGCGCCACATTAAATACGCACTACAATGACAATAGTTTAAAGCGATTTGAAGCATGTTTTATTTGGGGGGGGGGGCAGAGCTTTGTGACGTCATATTTGAGGGGGGGTCTGACTTTTTGTGACGCTGTGTGACAAGGGGGGGGGGTCAAAAATCGTCCAAAATTGCGTGACGTCATTTATGGACGGCCCCTTAAACCCACCACCACGCTGACACAGCCAATTAGTAAGGTTTGTCATGTCAACAAAACATGCCAATTCGTGACTAGTTCAGCACACTGGAGTGTTGGAGAGTAACCCCACAACAGTTCTAGTTCAACTACTCTCCAACACACCGGTGTGCTGAATTAGTAACGAATTGACGGGTATCGTTTACGTGGCAAATCTTAGTAATTGGCCTGTGTCGGGTGGTGGCGGGTTTAACGACACATTTACGCACTCTAACCCAAAAAAAACCTCTCGTGACGGATAATATTGGTCGCGAAAGCCTACTTCGTCTTTGTCCGCCGCTCTTCTTTCCACGCATGGCAAAGGTGAAAGTCACCTTCGAGAGGAACCATCGGCGCGGGCGTCCCTGTGGTGACAGATACACTTCAGATATATATACACACACACACGTTAGGTGTGTGTATGAACATTAATTCAGGTGCACACCGCCACCGCTGAAACCCTGTACATGCCAATGTTGGGCCAACTTTCGCACGTGGTTTGGAACCGTCGGACAAACGTTGGCCCAACGTTCCATGTTTACTGGGGCGATGCCTTGTGCTGGGCGTTTAAATGCCCCCCCACCACCACCAACCCCCGCCGGAGTCCTGCAGTTGATTTTTCACGAGTTGCATATATCATGCCACCTGCAATGTACAATGTTCAGTCTTTGTTCATGTAATGAGATCTTTCACACAAGACTAGTATTAGTAAATGCGCGTGTACAAGAAAATACTACGTTGACTTTTCTATCTACGTGGCTTCACCGAAAGACCCAAAGAACATAAAAATACTACAGTATATTTGAAACCGGCTTTCTAAAAATGCAAAATATAATTATGGCTCGGTGATTTTTCTTACAAGGTGGATTAATAACCTTCCCCGACTTTTACATGAATACAATAATAGTAAAAACATTACAGTTACTCATACAAGCCACTGATTATTCCATTTCTCTGAAGTACCTTACACAGAAATGTTATTCACCACAGTTCCTAGAAATATGAAAAGATCAAAACCATTCAAAATAATTATGACAAACACTAATTAATCCTTCTAAAAGCTCTAGCACACATGTTCCGAGATGAGCACGACTACGTGTCTGTATTGTTCGCAAGTGCTTTTATACATTTGCATGTGCTTTTCTGAAGGTGTTATTGTGCACCCTTAACGTCCCTGTAAACATACCAACGTTGGGCAAACCGTGGCATGTGGTTGGAACCGTTGGGACTAAAGTTGGCCAAACGCTACGTGTTTACCAGGGGTTGTACTCGTCTGTGTGTGCGCACCACGAGTCGCTTGTGTACGTGACTGCTTTGTCCACATCTGTGCGTCTGTGTGTCCGCGCGTGTGTCTATGTGTCCGCGTGTGTGTCCGCCCATGTGTGTGCTTGCGTGTGTCTGCCCGTCCGTGTGTCCGTGGAGCCAGGCTATGAGGAGGCAGCTGCACGCCTCAAGCAGCTTGAGATTGAGAACAGCCCAGCGCGCCCGGCCCGCAACCCACTCGACATTAATGTCAACAACCTGGCGGTACTGCTTCCTCACCTCCCAGCCTCCGGCAATAATCTTACCAAACCAGTCGTGCTCCACCAGCCTAATGGAATATGCAAATGTCTTGTCAGAGCATTCGGAAATTATTGCGTGCCGTTTGTCCTACACATCCCATTGTACCGCTGCGGTATGAGTGGTCTCATACGCGACTGCATAGAGGACGCATGTGACGCTAGGTCGCACTGAGTTAAACAATGGCCCGGAGGCACTTGGCCTCCAGTTGAGATCTGAACAGAAAGCATTTCGACCCACAAATACCAGACTCTACTCATTCCATCATCAGCCATCTCGTGCTATCACGCTGTTGTTTTTGCATGGTGGAGAAGTTATGAATGGAAGCCAACTTTAGATCTCTCAGTACATGTGTAGTGACATTGAATGAGTCACTCTAGCGCGTGGCGCTGGGAGATTGGTAGACAATGGGATTGGGGGTAGCAGTCCGTTCTACCAGTTGGACATGTGGGCGAGGCACGGAGCCATCTGGGGGATCCAGAGGGGTGCGGGGCCGAGGGTAGAGCCTGGCCACGCTGGGGAGGATAAAAGGCGAGCTCCGACTCACATTCGGGGCTACTGCCATCTGGAGTGGAACTCGTCGTGCTGTCGACGTCGTGATCTTCGCCTCTTCAAGCTTTGGGTCTCGCAGCATGTTGGCTATCCTGACCCAGTATGTAGTTATCCCCTATGGCAGTGAAGGTCGGGATAAACAAGAGAGACCTCCTCGTGTCTCTGAATTAGTACGCTACACATGTAAATAAAAATTGGAGGGAAAACAAAAAAACACCTTATGTAACATCAATGATTCATGGGTTTTTTTAGTTAATTAACGTCAAGGAAAATACCTGCAAAGTTATTCATTTATAAGTCTTTACCTCTGCTAACTGAGACCTCTTTACCATGCATTAATTTATGGTGGGTAAAGTAAAATGTTTGTTATTGCACACTATACTGTACTGAATTGTGCATGCAAAAATGTTACATTTATATACAGCACATTGTATGGACTGTAAGCAGTCATTCTCCTGTAGCCACTCCTGGCTCTACAATGCATTTCAATATTTAAAAATAAACGTTTCTTGAATCAACTTGCAACTCACATTTTCTGACAATTCGTGTGAATTGCGAAGGGGTCATGAATCATAAAATACCAAAGCTAATATATTCATGAATGTATTGCAAAGATTTTGCACCATAGTGGAGTTTGATGGACATGTCTCTGGATTCCCATGCAGGTGGATAAGGTGAAGTTAAAAGAGAAGACTTTGAACACCTTCCCAGCAGCCACGGGCTCTCCCTCTATTCCTCTGTCCAACCTTAACCCAATCTCGTCGGTGACCATTGGTGCCTCAAACAACCAGGGCACCATCCAGGCCGCCTCCTCCGACACTTGGCACGAAGACGGCTCACGCACGGTGCAGCCCAATCCCTCCAGTCCCATCCCTCCGCACGCCTTCAGCTCTCTGCTCTGTTCGCCGGCGGGAGCCTGGCCTCCCCCTGGTCTCTTCATTGCAAACCCAGGGGCGGGTGCACCCTGCCTCTCTCTGGACCCGTCGCTCAAGAGCAACATCCTGAAAGCGCAGGTGGAGGCCGTGCTGCGTGAGAGCGGCAAGGTGCGGTGGCATGTGACCGAGTGGGTTCACAATCTTCACCCTTCTTAAGTCTGCGACAGTGTGCACAATAGACGCAGTGGTGGTGCACACCTGTAAGCCAGAATTTTCTGTCGAACTTAGACCCAATAAAGCAAGGGGATGGTCCTTGCCTATTTAATTGGCAGTTGACCAGAATTGATTCAAGCAAGCCTGACTCTGCTGATGAGACATTCTATTTCGAAACCAGTTCAGGGTTTGCCTGTATTGAAACATTGCTGCTGAAATTCTGCATTCCCACCCACGGCTTGTGTAAGAAATACTTTAGAAAAATTACATGGACTGACAGATATTTTAAGAAGACATCGGTTATTATTTTGTTATTCTGAAGAAGGGATTGCTAGACTTTGTTGAGCTGTCATTTGTGACCAGGTCACTTCTGGAAAAAAGCTTAATAGCTCAGTAGGCTTTACCTGATAAGATACAATAGCTTAGTTGTATTCATATGTTTTTACAGTGATTTGTTTACCTTTCCTATACTTTGCACTCCTATCGTGTTTTTGTATTGTTGTTGTCACGTTCTGACCCGCTCCTACTGGACATCTGTGAAAAAGAACTTTATAGCTCATCGGATTCCTCGAGTGTAAACACATATTCCTATTCTGTCTTCTTGTGCCTAGACATACATCTTAAGTGGTATAAGTTGGCCAGTAGATGGCAGTACAGTACAGTAAAGCTTGTTGAACTATTCTTATACACGGGAGTCTCCAGGTACTACTGACTTATTTAACCTCGTGTGTAATAGCCCTCGTTAGGAAAGTGACCAAACATGATCACATCTCTCTCGGGGAAAATAAAGTTGCATATTCAGCGAAGCTCTTCTGTATGACTAAAAGCTTAATTTCTGTGGTATCACAACATAGCTTATACATATTTATATATCATCGTAATAGCATAAGTGACAATGGTCATGGTGTAGTGCATGTTTATTCATTTGTGTATTGCCTTTCAGGTCACGCAGGATGATATTAATATTTCACGTCGGAGCACGCATGACCAAGGGGAAGCGTTCCGGTGAGATGCACACGGGAGGCTACAGGGGGGCAGCCACCTCTTGCTTGTCTACACATTTCTGATTCGTTCATTACCCATTCATCACTCGGAGGCATTGTGGAGTTATGGTTAGTACACTGTGCGCGTAATTGATTTATCTATACATGTATGCTGGGGAAAAATACTATTGTGATCCATTCTGTGTTTGAGTCATTGTGCATTTATAAGTGCAGTAGTTCATTCTTGTGTGTGCCAATTTGTTCAGGAGCTAAATGCCAATGTCGAGGTCTGCTAGCCATGAGAGGTCCTCAGGAGAGATTTTGTGTAGTCTTTATACTCAGGCAGGAGCGTAGACTGCAGTGGTTTACTATGTGGCCCATAGTTTAGATTGCATGGCCACAGTCGCACTGTGGATTGTCTTTAAATTTCCACAAATCAAGGAGATGTACGCATTGACCTGTTGATGTTCTGATGCGGTCGATGGCTACGGCATTGTCTTCGAGGAATCTCAAAGCCAGGAAGTGCGATGTTTGGGTCTAGAATTAGGTGTTTATTCTGGATGTCCATGTGCTTCCACTCTGTTTACCAGTGTTCTTCTGGATCATTTATAAATATGGCATGCATATGCAAGCATATACAGTTTTATACATATCGATATACTTTTGTAACTTCACATGTATCCAGTAATGGCAGAGTTTAAGGTAATTCGTATTGTCCAACTCAAGTTGTCTGCGTGCTCTATCAGCCGTCTAGGTCCAGCACACAGCAGCCTGCCTGTAGCGGGCGCACGAGACACGGAGGAGTCTGGCCACGGCGTTCGAAAGAGCAAATTCCCAAGCCAGCATATCACGTGAGAGCCCCATTTGTTTTCTGTTTCTTTACTCAGTGCAATTCTAAAAGACTGAAAATTCTATCGATTATATTGAGGACTAATTTTGTAAATTAGCCTCGCTTTTTATTTATCTAAAAAGGCATTGAAGAGGAAAACATTGAACAAATAAACTGTAGGAATACATTTCGATTTAAAGCTTTTGTGACTGCAATGATTCATCTTCTTTGGTTCTTTCGGTAAAGTCACGTAGAATGAGAATAAAATAATAAATTGATAAAATAAAATAACACAATAATATTCTCACGACGTTTCGGCCACAACACAAGCGGCCTTCATCAGGTGAAGGGGGCGAGACTGTCTGGTAGGACAGCGCTGGAGTGAGAGAGCCACGTTCAGATCACGGCTTTTAAGCCTCAAATTTCCGTACCACGGATAGCTACGGGCCCCGTTCAGACGGACGAGTTCGTCCATGGTCGGAACAGAGGAGGGGGAGAGAGACAGCTGCGAAGCCCTAGTATACTCCATGTTGTAAACCGTACCATTAACCGTGGTGTGAGAGGTATTAAGAGGCAATGCTGGCGAAAGAGCTGCGGTCTGAAGGTCATCGTAAAATTACAATTAATTAAGAACAGAAATGATTTAACACATCTTTCCAGTGGTTACTAAGCCTGAATCCATCTTCTCGGTTGAAATTGTCTCTGTGCTTGTATATGTGAATGGCCTCATGAACGAATCTCTCATGGTAGCCAGTTGGTTTGCAAAGAACCTCCGTCTTGGAGAAGTCAATGTCATGTGAGCCCACTGAATTGTAACAGTGATCTGCCACGGCAGAGGAGTTCGTCTTACCGTGTTTCAAGTCTGCTTTATGTTCGCGGATGCGGTCCGAGATATGTCTTTTGGTTTCTCCAATGTAGCTACTACCACAGAGGCACTTTAGTTTGTAAACGCCCGGGTACTGTATGTCTGGAAGAGCATCTTTTACAGATGGAACTAAATCACGGATTTTGTGTACTGTGTTGAATCGGACCTGGATCTTGTGTTTATTCAGGATTTTGGAGATCTTTTTAGTGACCCCTGCAATGTAGGGTAAGGTGATGGTTTTGGGTGGCTCCACAAGAGGATCCTTCTTCATGACTGGAGTGATGGCTTTGCGGATTGTGTAGTCGGAGTAGCCATTAGCCCTGAGAGCCTGGTGTACGTGCTTGAGTTCACTGGTAATGTGTTCCTGGTCGGAAATGCATTGGGCTCTATGGTATAGAGTCTTGATGAGGCAGTTCTTCTGGGATGGATGGTGGTGGGAATCCGGTTTCAAGTAAGCATCTGTATGGGTAGCTTTCCTGTAGACAGAGTGGCTCATTGAACCATCATGTCTCCTTTTAATTAAGACATCCAGAAAGGGTAGTTTGCCATCTTTTTCGACCTCCATGGTAAATCTGATGGCTGGGTGTATGGAATTGATGTGCTCGCGGAATTGGTCTAGAGCAGGCTGGCCATGTGGCCAGATGACAAAGGTGTCATCCACGTACCTCTTCCATAAGGTCGGGCGTAGAGTGGCAGTCTGGATGGCGTCAGTTTCAAATTTTTCCATGAATACGTTGGCTACAACCGGAGATAGGGGGGAGCCCATTGGGGTGCCCTCAGTTTGTTTGTAGAAAGTTCCATTCCAGGTGAAGTATGTGTTGGTTAAGCAATGTCTCACCAGGGGGGGTACATCAGTATGCAGTCCTTGATGAACCAGGTCTTCAATGATAGCGATGGTGTCAGGTACCGGGACTTTGGTGAACAAGGACACCACATCAAAACTGACAAGCAGGTCGTTTGGGGACAGGGAAATGTCTTTGATTGTCGATACCAGGTGAGTAGAATTTAGTACCGCAGAGGTGGTTTTTCCAGTGAAAGGTCGCAGTATATCAGCCAGAAAACGTGCCAGTTTGTAGGTGGGGGAGCTGATAGTAGAGACGATGGGACGAAGGGGTGTATCTTCTTTGTGTATCTTTGGAAGGCCATATAATCTTGGTGGTCTGGCAGCAGAGGGTTTCAACAGAGGGTTTCAACAAATTTGAGGCTTAAAAGCCGTGATCTGAATGTGGCTCTCTCACTCCAGCGCTGTCCTACCAGACAGTCTCGCCCCCTTCACCTGATGAAGGCCGCTTGTGTTGTGGCCGAAACGTCGTGAGAATATTATTGTGTTATTTTATTTTATCAATTTATTATTTTATTCTCATTCTACGTGACTTTACCGAAAGAACCAAAGAAGATGTAGGAATACACCCAATGTGATCTGCTTGTGGCAAGAATTAATTACGTGTTAAACATTGATGCGCCGTCTGGCATGCCTACAAACAACATGCATTTTATTTTATTTAAACGAGACTCGCAACTGCCTCCCATCATCCACCGGTGTTAAATATATTCATACTAGAGCCTTGCCCTTGTAGAGCTGGGATTTGGATGAGCACCATCTAAATCAGTTTGAGTCTTGTGACTTTGTTTAATGTGTAAACTTATAGCTCATCACTGCTGCTGTGCTTGAAACTGATACCTGCGGTCTTATTTAAGTTAAAGGAATGGATTACATTACATGGTGCGGCATCCACGCTGTGCATGACCAGATGTTTTCATCGGCTCTGTCTGGGCTCTCCCTTGGCATGTGATCCCAGCGATGAGACCTGTGATGGGACGAGCCAACTGCCTGTCCCCAATGGAGGCAGTGGCTGCATCAACCTGGCAGACCAGCCGATCATCACCAGCACCCCGGCAAAACCGTTGGTACAGAACGTGCCCAGGAATGTGTATTATTAACCTGTTTACTCTCACTGCTGCCTTAAACCGACTTTCATAATTTATTAACGGCTGGATGAGCTACTGTTTGAGCATGACAGCACAATCTGCATGCAATATACAGTGAAGGAAAAACGTATTTGATCCCCTGCTGTTCTGTACGTTTGCCCACTGACAAAGAAATGATCAGTCTATAATTTTAGTGGTAGGTTTATTTGAACAGTGAGAGACAGAATAACAACAACAAAATCCAGAAAAAACGCATGTCAAAAATGTTATAAATTGATTTGCATTTTAGTGAGGGAAATAAGTATTTGACCCCCTCTCAATCAGAAAGATTTATGGCTCCCAGGTGTCTTTTATACAGGTAACGAGCTGAGATTAGGAGCACACTCTTAAAGGGAGTGCTCCTAATCTCAGCTTGTTACCTGTGTAAAAGACACCTGTCCACAGAAGCAATCAATCAATCAGATTCCAAACTATCCACCATGGCCAAGACCAAAGAGCTCTCCAAGGATGTCGGGGACAAGATTGTAGACCTACACAAGGCCGGAATGGGCTACGAGACCATTGCCAAGCAGCTTGGTGAGAAGGTGGCAACCGTTGGTGCGATTATTTGCAAATGGAAGCAACACAAAAGGACTGTCAATCTCCCTCGGCCTGGGGCTCCATGCAAGATCTCACCTCGTGGAGTTGCAATGATCATGAGAACGGTGAGGAATCAGCCCAGAACTACACGGGAGGATCTTGTCAATAATCTCAAGGCAGCTGGAATCATAGTCACCAAGAAAACAATTGGTAACACACTACGCCGTGAAGGACTGAAATCCTGCAGCACCCGCAAGGTCCCCCTGCTCAAGAAAGCACATATACATGCCCGTCTGAAATTTGCCAATGAACATCTGAATGATTCAGAGGACAACTCGGTGAAAGTGTTGTGGTCAGATGAGACCAAAATGGAGCTCTTTGGCATCAACTCAACTCGCCGTGTTTGGAGGAGGAGGAATGCTGCCTATGACCCCAAGAACACCATCCCCACCGTCAAACATGGAGGTGGAAACATTATGCTTTGGGGGTGTTTTTCTGCTAAGGGGACAGGACAACTTCACCGCATCAAAGGGACGATGGACGGGGCCATGTACCATCAAATCTTTGGTGAGAACCTCCTTCCCTCAGCCAGGGCATTGAAAATGGGTTGGGGATGGGTATTCCAGCATGACAATGACCCAAAACACACGGCCAAGGCAACAAAGGAGTGGCTCAAGAAGAAGCACATTAAAGTCCTGGAGTGGCCTAGCCAGTCTCCAGACTTTAATCCCATAGAAAATCTGTGGAGGGAGCTGAAGGTACGAGTTGCCAAACGTCAGCTTCGAAACCTTAAGGACTTGGAGAAGATCTGCAAAGAGGAGTGGGACAAAATCCCTCCTGAGATGTGCGCAAACCTGGTGGCCAACTACAAGAAACGTCTGACCTCTGTGATTGCCAACAAGGGTTTTGCCACCAAGTACTAAGTCATGTTTTGCAGAGGGGTCAAATACTTATTTCCCTCATTAAAATGCAAATCAATTTATAACATTTTTGACATGCGTTTTTTTATTTTTTTTGTTGTTATTCTGTCTCTCACTGTTCAAATAAACCTACCATTAAAATTATAGACTGATCATTTATTTGTCAGTGGGCAAACATACAAAATCAGCAGGGGATCAAATACTTTTTTCCCTCACTGTAAATCCCGGGAGGGTGAGTTCTCGCAAACCCATAATACCATTCGCATCAATAAAATATGCTCTTTGAGAGGTCAATATTAGTTACCTTATGGAGTGACTGACCCATGCCATATGTAATTCCCACCACTGGTTCATTGACCTATTTGGGAATGAGCACTAACTAATTGCTATTTGAGTGGGGACAACACCGGCGTTTACATCAGTAATTAGAGTTGTAGTCCGAAAGAGATAGGAATGGGGGAGGAGGGGGAGGGGTGTTGGAGTGCATTTGCTTATTCCCAAATTTTCCATCTTCCAGCCCAGCTTCCTAAGCCCCAGGCTCCTGGGCTCGGCAGTGGAGACACTCGTGGATGTGAGCGACACAACACCTCTGGTGCGTCTGCAGATATATGTATACGCTTGCCCATGTGCGTCGGTGGTGTGTCCCCTAAGTTATCTCTCGGCATGTTAACGCTTTCCCATTCTGATAACGTACGTGTACGTCATCAGTTTTTGTTCCGTTAAAGTACATGTCATTTGTTCCCATGACATGTACTTTATCGGTACTGAGGCTCCTACAAGGCCATGTGGGAGGGCGTGTGGCACAGTTTGGCACCAGCTATTACACAGTGTGCGGTCGTGTCGCTACAGTTCTCTGTGGTGAGTACAATGTCTTTAAAAACAATGGCGCTATGCCTCTCTAAATACAATTAGTGCTAACCGCTTGCGCGTTCCGAGCTTTAGGGGTGAATGGGACCCACCCTGCAACTTGCAGACATCTCAGAATAGGAAAGCGTTAATAGCCGCCACCAATAATCTTGTCGCATGTATCTCGAGGGCGTATTTACCTGTAGATAGGGCAATATATTTCCCTTTTAGAAGAGCAACTTTGTGGTCACAGTACTGTTTGCATGGCACACTTAAAATTTTATCACGTGAGATTGCAGCCTAAATCTATTGCAAGTGGTAATTGCTTACAAACAAGTTTATTGCTAGTGATCCTAATCAATGATAATGAATGTACAGCAATTAGACCTGATAAAGTATTTGTGTTTTCAAGAGTGCATGATTTGAAACTGTAAATCAGGGCCATCAATAAGGGGAAGTGGCAATTTATTGGAACAACGTGGATATTTATATTCTTAGTTTTTTCGGTAAAGTCACGTTTGCAAACCGACACACCTGATGATGACCGTTTGAGTTATGGTCGAAACGTCGTGAGAATTTTTTTATTGTTTTATATATATTTTGTTATTTTGTTGTTTCTCTTCAACGTGACTTTACCGAAAAAACTAAGAATATGAATTACTGCAGTCACGAAAGCTTTAAATCAAAACGTGGATATTATTCACATTCAAGTTAAAATTGCTGCTGGAAATGAATACATTGCCATGAGTGTGCATGTGTAGCGGCATTGTTAAGCGCAACATGTATACTTGCCTGCATAGCAGTATTGTATGAGTCACGAGTACAATAACCGTTGACAGGGGTGAGGAGGCCAGAGCCCACTGCGGGAGGGGGCTGGGGGGGGCCAACGGTTGGACCCAGACCCTCTCGAGACAGGACGCTTGGGAGAGGAAGGATATAAAGGGCAGCAGCAGCTCTCCCAGCATGAGTCAGTCCGCACTCACCTCAAGACTCAAGACATCGAGATAGTGCCCTGGGACTTCCGACCTCCGGCCCTTGTCAGTGCCAGGAGGAACGGCCCAGTGGCGGTACCCATTAAGCAGAGTATAGTGTGAGGAGGGCACACTAAGTGTGAGGACGCATCATCCTCTAGGCTATCGGGTGGGAGAGGCCTTCACCTCTCTGTGTTAGGGACGTTCTCTACCGTTAGAGTAAATAAAGAGTGTTGCCTACGAAGAAGTCTCTGCCTCCTTTGTCAACACTACACTTGTGCATAGCCTTACTCTGTGGTCTGCATCTTCTTGGTGTGTACGCATATATGTTGAGTGCAATAGCTGAGTTAACACTTTTAAGCCCTGTGGAAGAGCGAGTTATTCATGAGGAAGAAATGCGACGTGGTCTCCTGGTGCTGAAAAAGCATGTGCATGTCAATGACCATTTGACAGCATCCAGAGTCCAGATGGTCTGTACACATTGCACACCACGTTCTGTCTGCTATGCAGGCAGTGGCAGAGCCAGGATATTCAGGTAGTGGGGGGCAACCCCTCCAGCAATGAAAAATGATAGAGGAGTTGTTAGTAAGTAAAGAGTTGTTATTAAGTAAGGACTTGTCCCTTGCTTTTTATCTGACGCGTCTGCGGCGATGGCGCAGCCATCGATCGAGGGTCGAATTCGAACCGCGTTGTGTGATCGGGATCGCGCTCGCTGAAGGTGTTGATGCCTTCAGGGAAGTCGTGTACTATGCGCAACTGCGCACAATTCTAAGTCACTTATAACTGCTTTGCCGTTACTTATTGCCAATTATGGACTCAGACTATTGTCCTATCATCTCATAGAGTCCCTGGCACGTAATAATATGCTACACAGTGGCAGTGGGGGTCGCAAAATGCCGATGTATTACTAATAAACCCCAATGATCCAAACGAAATTAGGGATTTCGATCGGATCATTGGGGGAGCACGTACCACCCCCCCCCCCCCCCCCACTGGCTCCGCCAGTGTATGCAGGTGATACAATTCAAAATTAATCCAAAGCCCCCATTTAATTTCCATCAGATAACATGGTCGTTTATACCATGTTAATTTTAGTCAAGTACTGTGACTTAAGAGATATATTAACTCTCTTGTGTTAAGTTTGTGCTTGTGACCGTATGTACCAATTCTTTAACCCACCACCCGTCTTATGACTGTAAGAGGAATACACATGTTTATTTTGTGCAATACAACTTATGAAATCCACAAAATGTTTACCAATTTCCCTGCAGGTCAATAAACAAGGTCACAAGTGTGCATTGTGCAATGAGAGGGAAGACGGTCATTACTTTGCAGATCCGAGCTCAGAAATTGGGGAGGGGGGGGGGGGGAAGTAACAAGTGGGAATGGGAAAGTGAGAGCGAGTGAGTTACATGAATAACAACTTGTGTTTTTCACTTTAATATCAGTGTTTTCATTTTCAGATTCCTGACGTGCCCAGCAACCTCGTGAAATACCTGACTCCTCATGCAACAGTGGGCACTCCAGTTAAACCACCCAATATATAATTGTTTTGATTGTTTATTTAATATTTATTTTTAAAACATACACAAATCACAGCCTTGTTTTGCTGCTTCAAACGATAAAAAGTTAAAATATTGACCAAAGCTCACATGACTAAAAAAATATATAAATGGTTGGATAATTTATCTATATATTTATTTCTATTAACCCCTCGATTTGTGAAAGCTTGGATAAATGCATGTGGTTCTACTACATCAAATTTCCACTGAATCTAATGCCTTTTCATGGTCTATTAAAAGCTAGGAATAAATGTATTTGAAAGGCATTTGCCCATCAGAGAATGTGATTGATAGTATGTATGTGGTTAATGGTCGAAAAATCTTTCCTCAAAACAGTTTTTTTGATTGGTTGAGGGGGTGGGGGTAGGAGATGGATGATCTTAGCCATGGCTGAGAATCAAACTTACGTAGATGAGTTAATCGAACTGTATGTAAATCACTTCCCTGTATTTTGGCTAAGTATATACATTTCAGAAAATGAATGTCATCAATAATTCCTTCACTAATGGCAGTAGAGTATATCACATGAAAATATCAATATTAATTTCCTTTGATCAGGTAATTAAAGTACCCAGGATATTGAGACATCTCACATATTACTTAGATCTATAATTAGACCCTGGTGCTGTGTGCGCTATTGAACCGACTCAACCTCGCTTTCCAAAGCCTCAAGCTCGCTGCAATTGTGTGTTCATTCAGGTGAAGTGTGCCGAAGATAGTGTGCCACTGACTGCATGCAAGCCGGGCATGCGGAGCACCGTGCTGCTCGAGACAAGTTTTGGCCCTGTGACGAGGAGCATCCCGGCGATGCTCGGGAAAGACCCTGTCCACGAACTCCCTCCCAGGTCACCCGCACCATCATGATTATCACCGTTGGTGTCAGTGGCGTTCTCATCACCAACATCGGCAGTACCTTCACAATCATCCCCATCATCATCATTGTAATGATCAACAGCAGCAGCAGCAGCCACCTCATCATCACCAGCAGCAGCAGTATATTCATGCTGATCATCCGCATCATCACTGGTTACTGACATCAGCAGCCACCACATCATCATTGGTTATTGACATCATCATTGGCATGATCATTATCATATGGCATCATTCATGTCATTACCACCATCGTCACTGACAGCGTGGTCATGCATCTTCCTCAGTGATGTGACGATTTTATTGATTAAAGTTGATTCTTAAGTTCATGATACACACATTGAACGGTGCATATGAGAACAGATTATGCGCAATGTATGCAATGTATATGCTAATGGTGCATGTAGACTTATTGAGTGGACAAAACTGTACAAAAAAGATTTTTAAAAAACTGATAGAGCGAGACAAGGGACTAGTCAATTATTAGATTTTTAATCACAACACCACATTTTGGCAAAGTCTTCAAGTCGTAGGTGTTGACCGATATTATCAGTGGCATTGCCTTTTTACCGATTGACATGGCTGGTTACTGCTTTTTGTAGAGGTTTGTGGTTCAAGCTTGACAGCCACCGTCGTTAATACTGCGTGTGTCACAACCAAATACACGAGCCATCTGCTTCACAATGGATGTTAAATATCCAAGTTACGTTATTTTAAATTAAGTAGGTCAGATGTGCTGGCGTCATGGTTACATTTGCTGGATTTGTAAAATTAACTGCTAATTAGTAACATGGGCAAATCAGCTAGAACCATCACCCACTATTAGCAGACTACCTGTCTGTGAAACTTAGCACCTTCATGATAGCCTTGTGCTATGATCGTGGCACAAATGGCAAATGTACTAATGATTTATTTTAACTCATAATGAGCTGCCCGCTTGCAGTGAAGGCACCTCCAATTAGCACGGTTGGCTATGTACGGTGCTAAATAAGTTCAGCATACATACTTTACATATATGTGGTTTTCACTGCAGGGTCTCTGAAGCCAGCAGTGGCCGGGACAGGCCAGGCTCTACCAGCACGAGGAGGCTGCTGACCACGGAACTGTGACATCGACGAGGCGGCTCAGACACGGGACCCTTCACTTGACGCATTGCTTGACGATAATTACGCCTTCCGAAAAGTGTTACAAGTCTTTAAATTTAACTGTAAAAAAACACGTTTTCCCCAGTCCTAATAGGCGAGTGATAATTACTTTTTTGTGTGACGAAAATTGCTTCCACCTGCACAATGTGGACTGCTCTTATTTACCCAGACCACTGCAATGCTCAGGTAAATTTTACTTGCCCATGGTTCCATGGAAAAACATTCATTTGTAGATCAAACTGTCCCGATGATTATGCTTTCGCAGGAGGGTTCTATATTGTCTCAAGAGTTTGTGTTTTTATTATTCCCCACTGCTCAATTGCAGGGAATATTTTGATGTTGCTGTTTGTGGTGTCTATCACACCAACAGCTACACCAGGTCTGGGAGACTGAAGAAGTGATTGAGCTTTGTTTTATTGCCCAAGTGTGTATTCATGCTTATTGATTTCCCCTTTCAATATGGCTTGTGCTGAGTCCTGACCTCAGCCCACCTTGACAAATAGCCCTCAAAAGGTCAATTTAAGAATGCCTGACATAATTACAGGTCGCGTTAAATGGTATTTTTTGTTAGAAAATGTCATGCAGGTGAAGCTTGTGTTAATTGCCTGTAGTTAGTATTCTCTAAATATATGATTTTTGTTATTTAAGTAACATTCGAACATATAGAAGTATGTACCTGATGTCACTTATAGTGGGTTGCACTTGCAGATTGTTTTCTGACAGCTGTGTTTTGCGACATCTCCAGGTGCTTGGTTACGTGATTTAGCGCCTTATAAATGAAAGTTGTATTAGCAGAAGATGTGAAGAAGCACAAAACTGATTGAGCATCATTCTTTTATTGGATTCATTCCTCAACTGAACTGTGGCGAATATGATTGAGCAAAAGATGTCAGATTATATCAATCCTCGGACTGCTGAAGAAATTTTTTTCTCGAGCTCACGATCCACGTGGCCATTGGCTGTAAATGCAGTAGGTTTTTGGGCTTTTCAGAGAAAGTTACTACCTTTTAAAATTACTAATTTTAAATTACATGTCCACTTCAATTCTATTCAACTCTAAGTTTGAAACATTTCTAACTCCATTGATTGTATCTTTCCTAACCGGTCTTGTAATATAGTCTATATAGCACACACCTGTTTTTAGTCCAATGCACTTTTAGAAAATGTGATTTTATACGAAAATGTACCCTCGAAAAATCACTTATTTTATAAATGTCAAGTGTTATGTATTTCTAATGCACATTTTACCTATGGCTTGTGTACTATGTTAATCACAAGTTCAGTTTATCTACTGTAAAGCATAATTATTATTTTTATATATTGTATCACTAATTTCCACTGTAGTTGCTTTAAAAATGAATGATTAAATATCATGGTTCCAGATAAAGTGGGTTGTAATGTGCTTTTTTTATTTGGCGAAGGAGAATTCGACTCAATTATATGCTCAGGATTTTTTTTAAGAGTAGTCAGTCATAGGCAGAGGAAATACAGCCTTCAGCCTTGAACAAGGGCAACACAGACAAGTGGGGGAAGGGAGTTCCAGACCATGGAGACAGCAGAGGAGACCGAGTGACCTCCCACTGAGAAAAGGTTGACTGAAGGCGTTGACAGGAAGCGTTGGTTACTTGACTGGAGTGTGTGGAGGGGAGTAGAGTGAGATGAGAGGAGAGATGGGCAGGGTCCATGTAGAAAATGAATGCAACCTTGATATTGATTCAATATTGCAAAGGTAGCCAGTGGAGGCATTGTGCTATTAGGGTGATTAGGGTGTGTTTTCCTTATGGGTGTGTTAACAGCATTTTGCATCGTATAGATTTTGGAAATGAGAGATTTAAGGAGACCCCAAAGGAGTTCAAGTGTCACGTTTATTTTGTTTAAACCAGGTGAAAAATCAAGTGATCAGGATAGTCTAATTTGCAAGAGTAACCTTGTGAATTAATCTGCCAGTCGGAGGCGATGCGTCCCATATACAATCCTAAATGAGTAATGTGCGGGTAATTTCAAATTTCCAAAATTTGGACCCCGCCACTGGCACACAGCGCCCTAGTCTTGCAAAAGATGTCAATAGATCCTTTACGTCGACTGTATGTATGTTGAACTTATTTCGCAATGTATGTAGCAACTGTGCTAATTTTACTGTGAAGTAGACACCTGCAGCGATGATTGCGGCGCTGGGTTTCGAACGGTGAACCCCTGCAGCGAGTGACTAACACACGACCGCTAAGGCATGGTATTTGCCATGCCTTAGCGGTTCTGCGAGACGTTTTAGCTGAAGGAAGTTAGTACCCATGTAAGATGAGAATGTGTCATGGCAGTATATGAGAGTGGACAGTGAGGTTGGGTTAATGGAGTGAATGGTGATGCAGCAGTGGAATATTATCGTCACAGAATAGATGGATGACATTACAGCTGAAGATGATTTTGCCAAGTTAAAAATATGATGAGAAGAGCAGAAGGCTGATGATAGAGCTTGTGGGGCACCATAGTACAGGGGACTTATGAATGGCGAAGGCTGCCATAATTTCAGGAAGCAGTGAAATAGCACGTCGGATTAACATGTTTTTGGTAACAGTGTTTATTGATCAATTACAATAAAAAAATCACGTCAGAATCTCTGATTACTGGTGCTCTATTAAAAGCGTGGTATTAAATCATGGTAATTAAAATGAAAATCATAACCCCCCCCCCCCTCAAAAGCCATTGTCAGATTCGCTCTGTTCCCGAGAGAAGAACCCATCCAGGCCGAAGCCTCTCAATGCACCATCGTCATCCCGACGTCATCCCAAACGACGTCGTGCTGCTTGAGGGAACGTGAGCATCCCATCCAGACGGCCGCCGTGTCCCTCGGGTAGCCGGGCTCCGTGCGCCGCGAATGCGAGTTGATGCGCCAGTAGCGCCCGTCCTTGAAGAAGAAGGAATGTCCATTGCCCCAGGTGAGCGCAGCGTCGGGGGACGAGGGCACGCCGCGCCACGTGGTTGCCATCTTCCTTGGGTACCCGTGCACGGCTTGCTCGTGATATTCATTCCAGCGCCAGTACTCGCCGCCCTGCAGGACATGCACAACATCATCGCCATGGTTTTTCGCAGTGCACAATCCATGATGCATCACGTCTCAAAGTGTTGTTATTATTTTTATAACGCTCATTTCCCCACGAAATCCTCACCAGAGTTTCAAGACACTTTTTGCATTTGGGGACGATATCGCTATGCGCAATCCAAATTGAATAATAATGCAGGTAATTTTTCAGCACTGGGATGTTTGGCCAGTACCAGTTACATTGTGTTTTTAGCTAAGGTGCGGTGACAGACCACAGAGGAACCCCATGCAGAACAGGGGGAGAACACAAACTTTACACAGAAAGGCACCTGAGTCCAGAATTTAACCCAGAATCTTGCACTAAGGCACCATCATTAGCACTGCGCCACCCTAATGTATGGCCTTGAATACACAAACACTGGCTGTGGTAAGCACTCATGTAACAACAAATCTAATGTCTACACGGCGAGCATGAATTGGTAAATTTAGCGTTAATTAATACACAAAGGCCTAAGCCTGAGAAAGTCCAGACAGCAGTTTAATTATATGAAAGAGCATTGCCTTGTTTCTTCCCTGGCATGCCTCACAGACCTTAAACACGTAGATCCTGTCCCGAAACATGAGGGCTGCATCGACATTGCTGGGAAGCCCACTGCTGGACATCATCTTGGGATAACCAGGATCACTTGCAAAACCACGGTATCGCCAATACTTGTCCCCTGCATTGGAGAGAGATAAATCAATGTCACCAAAAATTATCAAAAAGTCATAGGAAGCCTGAACGTAAGGGAAAGATGGACTGTCATATTTGTGCTTCTAGCCAGTTTCTCACATATATGAACACAGTAGTTTATCAAGCTAATATATTGATAGTATATGATCTGCAGTGTATTTAATGCAGAGAGAGGCTATAGCAACGTTGAAGACTAGGCATGAGTCAATAGACAATATTAGAAGAAAACATTTTTTATTTTGGGTGAGTTGTTTGGCTTATGCGCACTGTGAGAAGGTCTTTACACAAACCTACATGGAAAAAGAGCAAAAGGAGGACAAATACATGGACTGATAACATTAAATAATGGAGTCGTTTTAATGAACTAAATAAATGCTTCAGACGATGATGGGAGACCAGGAAAAAATGGAGATCTATGGCCACCATCGTCTCACCAAGGGACGGGACGATCGAGTGAATATTAACCTTTATATTTCAAACATGATGGCGACGATGGTTCAATGCAAACCTGCGAAAAAGAAGGTGTGTCCGGTGTGCTTGGAGTGCGCGGCAGCGCTGAGACTGGCGGGGAGGCCTGACCACAGGCTGCTGGTGGCAACTGGGTAGCCCTGTTGCACGCCTGTGTCCGTCACGACCCAGCAGTATGCACCGCTGAACGCGTACGTCCTCCCATCCGGCCCTGTGCCAACACAAATATGAGTGTTTTTTTTAATTGGCGTGCATGCGCTTCGGGTCATAAATAATGATCGACTCGGTGCCTCTCTGGGGAAAACTAGACGATGTCTCTTGTCTGAGCTCCACAGTCACTTGTTTCACCATCTGGAATAACCATGGATATTAAACATTTACAATGTCCTGCAGTCTCGTGATATTTAAAGGATTTGCATTTGTAGGATTTGCATGTAACTTTTCGTATATGTTTTACAGACAGTCAACTGTCAGAAAAGCTGTCATGGGTGTCTCTTGCAGAAGCTTGAGCGGGTGGAATTGTGAGCCCAAGGGTGTGAAAACAGCATAGGCGTCCTCCGAGGCACACCTTTAAAGAGTATTGTGGACCATGTGATGTGTACACTCCATATGGATCTGCTCCCCCACTGCCCTATATCTGTCTCGCCATCGATGCAGGTTGGCAACTTTATATGTCTTGTGGTTATCCAAGACTCAAAATTGTCTTTCAAATGTCATCTGAAGTTCAAATAATAAAACGCTAATTTACATAAGAAAGTTAATTATTCTCTCATATCCATATTGTCTGTATATCTCATACAACTCCATCTTTGTATCTTGCCTACAACTTTTGCTCCATCTCAGTCTCATCTCATTGCCATTTTTGTCTACATTTCTCTCATCTCACTCCATGTCGGTCTCTTGGCTATATCGTGATGTCATCTCACTCGGGGTTTAGAATTTAAAGGCCCCCCCCCCCCCCAAAATAAATTCTACTCGTGGGCCCCCAATGGGCCAGCACCACTGCTGCACATACCCATGGTGATAGCGTCCAGCTGAGCAGTGCATGGGTCCGGGACGTCATGGGGAATCGGGCTTCTTGTAGGAGCTGACTTCTCATTATTACCATGATCACTACCATCCAACGCTGATGTGCTGCGACCTGACCAATAAACATGTAAACACACACACACACCAATGAACATGTAAACACACACACACACCAATGAACATGTAAACACACACACCAATGAACATGTAAACACACACACACCGAAACCCACATCAGCCTTGTCAGGACATCTTGTCACATGGGCCACACCTGGTTCGTTGGCAACAGAAGGCTGTATTTCCACAATTTCTCAGCAACAAGTAAGCTTGCAGCAATGCTGGTGACTTGCTAAGAACCGATTTCATTCAACATAGGATTCTACAAATGAGCAGTACACACGCAGTAGTTTTGCTAAAAGAAGGTTTACAACTCTTCCCTTCATCTTTCATTTTATACACATCCAGTTGATAATCATTTCATAATCAACTTGATGTGAGAGTAATTAAAGACACGAGCTACGTCTCAATTTGCACATAGATTTATTAAAACGCGCCCTTAGTGTCAAGTTGTACACCAGGAATCACCACCACCACCACCACCACAACCACCACCTAAGAGAATAAGCATTGCACGATAGTCCAGTTTGGAACTATCTCACAATGCCATTCCCATCGCACACCTTCTGACCGCTCGGCTCCCTCGTCCTCCCTCCTTCCATGTGGCATCCACCGTGCGCGCGAGCGCGGCGGCGGTGCGGGCTGCGCTACCCGGCGCGTAGCGGTGTGGTGGCGCTTGCCGAGTCGTGTACCGTAGAGGCTCTGTATGCCCGCGATGTCGTCCGCGTGCAGACGGAATTTGGGTCTGTATCCCATATAGAAGGGCGCCATGAGGGCCGCCTGCTCCTTGGAGTGCCCGAGGCCGAGCAGGTGGCCGAACTCGTGCGTCGCCACAATGTGCAGGTTGATTCCCTGCGCAGTGCCCTCGCTCCACTGCTCGTCCTCGTCAAAGTGCGCCCGGCCGTCCTCAGGGAAGTACGCGTGCGCCAGCACACGGCCTAGGCAGCAGAAGAGGAGTGGGTGGAGGGCGGGCGGTTATGGCTACATGGAGTGAGAACACGCGTTGAGGGGTGACATGGCCTTAGTGGTAGCACATTCGCTGCTTTGTTGGAGCGGTTCACGGTTCGAATCCAGCGGGGGCCCTGAATCATTATGGTGGGTGTATTAACGATAACAATATACCGTGCAATCTGCTTTGCAAGAGAAGGATATTGTGTGCCTCTGGCGTCAGGGTTCGAATTTTAAATATTAGAAAAAATATATGCTGATATTAGAGGCAATCAGGAATCGAACTCAGTTGGCTGGATTCGCTACGACACACACACACAGTAAGCCGAAAAGACCAAAGAGGCGAATGTTATACAATAAGTATCTGTTAAGGCCAGTATGGCCAGCACCATGCCTGATTACCTTTGTGTTTTGAGTGAAAGTTTTTAGATACTGCATCAGGTCATCATGTATGAGTGAGCTATTCTATGTGAGGTTCACCACAGGTACAGACCACACTTGCCACTGATGTGTATCGTGGGCCGGATTGGAACCCACGTTGCAGGGATTGTGGCTCAATGCACAAACTGCTGTTCCACAACTCTGATGCTTGTATATAAGTTACACACATGGCCATAGCCATTACCTTGCCAATGGTATTTAACAATTATGTTAAAGGAAATTACGCTGTACTTTTCATCATGTCATCATGCAGATAGTTTTTTGTAAAATATTCTTCATCAATCATATTTAACCTTCCTTTCAACGATTAGCTCTGGGTGCCTTTTAAGCAGACAGTAGTGAATTGGAGAGATTTAAATTAGCAGGAGGAATACATGGATACGGGGCTCTGTGTTTAAGAGCGTGACAGGGAGGTGAGTAATGAAAAGCTGATTATGCTAGTGGCCAATTCTGAGTGAATCCAAGGGCTGGTGACTCATGTGTTAGACATATCGACTTGAATAAGGGCCTGCGTAAAAGTGCTGCTCACCTCGCCGTTGGCAAATGAACACAGGGCAACGTTGGAATTGTTTTTGTTTGTTACAGAATGACTCGCTTTCTTCCAAATGCACTCCGCTGCTTATGAGCAGATACACATGAAGATATTGACGGAAATGTAACATTGTCTCCTTTTTGAGGACATTTTGGGGAGTATGTCGTTGACATTTTGAACAAAGAAAAGCGCTAAAATACGTCGAATGAGAACTGACTTCATGGTATACTGCTTTTCTGAAGTGGCGAAGAAACGTCGTGACTTATAACAGACAATTGGGTTTAGCAGAAGATTATAATGTAAATGCCTCTCATTACATGTAAGGTATGTCTCGTGTGTCCGGAATACCGCGTTGTGAATTATTATACATTATGCGAACGATACAACCTTTACGAAATTGTTGCAACCATGATGCAACCATGAGCGGAACATCGGGAGGAAATATTGCCAATCCACTTCGTTTTATTGCAAGATTCAAAACCTTGAAGCCTTATAAAGTGGACATGATCTTGGTAATGTCATCCTCACTACGACACAGTCACGGTGACTGGTATAGTCATTGACCACAGTTGTGTTCTGAGCGCAGTTGATAAGCAGCCCTTGCACCAGTGGCACCCAAGTATGTGAAAATGTTGTTCACTGCCAGACAAAACGCTTTGTATGTGTAAGTTAAATTTCGATTTAAAGCTTTCGTGACTGCAAGGATTCATCTTCTTTGGTTCTTTCGGTAAAGTCACGTAGTTTATTCTCATTCTACGTGACTTCACCGAAAGAACCAAAGAAGAGGTGTAAGTTAGTTAAAGATAACGTTTATACCGAGAAATGCCACATTTTCATGGTCGGGGCTTGTGCATTCATAGACTGATCACCGTTAACTTATCACAAATAGTTTTTTTTTATTTCACAGTGTAAGAATCAATGTTTGTCCATTAAAATACTGTGAAATTCGTTCACCTAACCTTTGCACCCACAAGAGGCGCTACCATTCACCACAATGTAAAAAATACACTAAATAAAACTATGACCCGAAGTCACGACAATAAATCAAACTACTGGGGGTGGGTAGGGGAGGGGGTTGTTAGGTGTGAGTCATTTCACTGCTAATGCATGCACACATAAAGTGTAGCCATGAATGTGTCCAGATCATGAACCATTTTCAGTTCAATGCTTTATGAAGGCATTTCTATTTTGACACCACAACCCACAGTCATTTCCAGCTACAATTATCTCCCTCCAAAACGTGCACTGCTTTCATCACTCCATCACCTTCTTGGTCACCCGTACTTTGGCTACTATGTTGGCGTATATGCTATCAATAAGTGTAATTCGTCATAGTAATAAATAATGAATCTTTTTTTCAAGCATTTCTCTTCCTGTGCTTTTATGTCCATTATTGTTCTTCCATGAAAGCATTTCCAATTCCCCATGGCAAACTCAAACGTAACATTTTTATCCTGTGTCTGTTACATGTTATTACTTGCCCTATGCATAGATCAATGACATCCAACCTCAGAGAAAGCAATTGTATTCTTCATGAATTCAATGTTCCAAACGTACTACATCTTGAGAAGGACCTCATTTTTCTTCCATCACTCTGGCTGAGCTCTATACTCAGGAGCTGTCCAGCAAAACAAAAGATTTGGATTATTTGTCATTCAAGACATTAAATTTGATCATGGATATTTTGAAATAGTGTGACATTCACAATCCTGAATGTAATTGTTCATGCAGTATGAAGGATTTCATACCAATGTCGTCAGAAAACCGGGGACGTTTAAAATGTGTCTGTTTTTAGTTGCATCTCTGTTGTGCCAGCCCTGATTTCTAGTGTGCAATACAGGCTTGCTGGTGGCTTCACACAACGACATACAAACGCCACAGTTATTTTGTGCAAATCATATACAGTTTCAGTACCGTACTGCTAAATGTATTACAAAAAGTTTGTCTGGCTGCCTGGCTGCCTGGCGAGTGGGCGGGCAAGCATGTGGCGGTGTTGACATCACCAAATGTTCTCTGCCCTACATATAAGTCGTTGATATCCTCAGTTTAACCCGTCAGCCTTCGCGACTAATATTATTCATGATAAAGGTGTTATGGGGTTGATCGCGTAAATGTGTCGTTAATCCAACATCACGTGGCCTCAAAGTGCATCCAGCCGGGCACAGGCCGAATGACGGGGTGATTGGTATTGGTGGGGGTCATGAGATGGGACCGTGGCTCATGCTCACCCGGCCCATCGAAGGGCGCGAAGTCTCCGTGCTGCAAGCGGCTGAACTGGATGTGGATGTCGGCCTTGGACGAGGTCGGGGTCTCGTAGAACCGTAGCGGAGTCACCCGGCTCCATTCGTGGAAGGCGCGCGCGATGATCTTCTTCACCTCGTTCCCCTTCAGGTCCGGCGTCAGATTCAGGAAGTGGTACGCGAGGGTCGTCTTTCGCCAACGGCCCCCTGAGACGAAACAAGAGGCGGTTGGTTGTCATCGTGATGATCACCACCATCATCATCATTGTCATCGTAATGATCACCACCACCACCATCATCGTCATTGTTACCGGTAGCGACGTCCTCGTTGTCGTCCTCATCATTGGCATCGCACCGCTGAAAGCAGCAGCCTTTTGTTCCACTCTCGTTGCACGAACGTAACGAGAAGTACATAATCATTCCGCGAAAAATGTTAATCGACATTACAGTAGTTTATCAAGTGCGATATCACAACGTTGTGCTGTACATTGTTCAATCATACACTTTTGCAACTAAAATGCAAGTCTGCTTGTCTGGTATACCGGTATGCGTGTAACCGGATGATCTCTTCCTCCGGCTCTTATCCCCATTCCACGCGAACGTGATGTCCCTGCGCGTGTCTCCCACCCCGCAGCGTGGCTGTGCCATCTTCGCCGCGGTGTCCTCGTCCAGCAGGCCGGTTGCCTTGAGTCCCGCCATTTGCTGGAACTCACTGCGTGCAGGGCGGCGACACGACCACGGCACAAGAGGCAAAATAATACACTCGGCAGCAGGAGCGCCACTGCCCGCCACACGAACTGTTGATTCCCTGCTTTGGCATTGGAGTACAATAAACAATTAAAACACATTCGTCAATAGCACGGCCATCAAAGGAAAAATATATCACGCGTGACGTTTCAGGAAATGCCTATTCTTCATAGCGCAAGTGATTTATTAATTGTCTACCACTCTGTTGGCACCTGGCCTTGCCCACGCCTGGTGGCTGAGGCACATGAGCTGTGCATGCCCACCTTTGCATCCAAATGCTGTCAGGAAATTGATTAATCGTGCATTCTTCACCGATCTCTAGCGGCTACGTCTGCTGTTTAGGGATGATGCATGGCCCACGCTGGGTCTCTGATTTGCAGCTCTGTGTATGGCAATTATGGCCATGCTCACTGTGTCATAGTTACTTCATAATGGAGATCATACATCACTTCCAGAGGTATGAACATTCAAGGCACTTGAAAAACGACAAGGCGCATCCACGGCTCAAATACTGTATTCAAAAACCCACTCAGATTGGTCAGCAACTACCCTGACGGCCTTTTGCAGGTCACTCTGTAGCCAGCATATAGTAAAAATAATCTTACGATTTTAGAGTTGTGCGTATAACTACAGACACAAAAATACCACAGTACCTGATTGCTTTCTCCATTTCATTCTCGACTTTGAATCTTCCGTTCGATATGTAACCAAATTTCTGCAAGTATTCCTAAAATTCACACGCACATATAATATAGCAGCAACACATACATACAAATAAATGTCAATTAAAAGTTTAAATGTGTCACATTCGTGTAATGCTGCAGGATGGGTGGCACCTACCATGGCCTGTTTGGCATCCGGGGTGCTGCTCGGAAGATCCTGAGCCAGCACGTTGATCATTACGCACGTGGCCATGCAGGCCAGAGGCCACATGCGAAGTGCTGCTTGGGACAACCCTTGCATCGTGCTTGCGATATAGGCTCAACTCGACGCTTGGCAGGCTGCCGCTTATTCGAGCAAGTGCCCTTTTATATTACCGTGCGCTTCCAGCCACCCACCGCATCACACGTGACCCCCCCCTGGCAATCCATAAAAAAACACCGCAGGCACATCGGCAGTTGGGCAACTGGAAATGACTCAGTTCCACATGTAACTGGTGGTTTATTATTACTACAAGTTTGTTTTTATTATTTGTTATTGTGCTCGGACAATTTATCCTCATATTTGACATTCTGACCCGCTGGTCTGCCCAACGCCTGAAATGTTTTCCTCATTTTCTATTCAGCTACATATATGTAAAAGTATCTACAGCTTCATAACCAGTTGTAGTAGTCCACTGTGTTTTGTGGCTGTCCCCAAAGCTTCAGGCACTGATCACTGTTTTAACAAATAGACTAAATCACCACCGTCAGCAACTGTCTAGACTGCTCTATTTATTACTGCATTTTATAACCAGCATTCGTCCACATGACACCCATCACTGTATGCATAGGCCAATCTCCAACACTCTCTCCGGGCTCTCTATTTGATCTTAAAGGTGCATTGAAAAATGTGATACTCCGACTGATGCTCCTGTTGTTGTGGAGTGACTCATGCAGCCAGCTATGGCTCTAGGGTTTGGTGTTACATGTTATATAGTTTGTTAAAAATTCGGTCACAGTCCCTATGATCACTGTTACATTGCATTTATGGCTTTATTTTGGTGATTTCGAAAAGTTTTTTTGGTTTGGCCATGTTTTTGTTTATTGTAGTACGGAGTTAGACTGATGGCCTTAATCTTAGTTGTCTTGTGGTTGTTGTTGTTTGACTTGCATCCCACTGGGATTTTTGCACACAGCGTTGGTGTACGGTGCTATTTCAGGAATATTTTGATGTTTTTTCCTGGATTTTCTGTTTGCAGTCACAAAGTCACTTTAAGATGTTTTCTTGTTCATGTTTTTGTTTTTTTTGTTTGTTGCGGTTGCACCCGATTCAAGAGCCGAATGGCTCACAGGGCTATACCAAATAAATGGAACTATGTGCTATGAAGAAGGCACATTGCCAGAAATGTCGCCTATTGCGCTATGTTGTCCCTCTTAAAGCAGTGGTGTTGACAAATGTGTTGAGCTTTTGTTATTTTCGCGGTCTCACCAAACAATTTGCCAGATTAGGAACCCGCACCACAGGCACATTTGCATTGCAACTCTTTTCAGTGTCTCAATGTAATGTCATAAAAAAACTCTAATAATTGTACATCGCGTTGTCCATGTAAAACAACATTTCACAATCGCTGAGGATGCACAGACAAGCTGGGAATGCTGCCAGGCGATGAGGCGGTGCTAAACATTGCTCTGCAGTCCTCTAATAAATGTAGATGTTTTCAGCTAGTGGGTGTTTTATACGCTTGGGAAGAAATCGGAGCACTGAGAAACTCGTGCATGCACAGGGGCAACACTCTATCCCATAGAGAAGGGATTGATGATATTAGCCCATGCATTGTTGAATTGCAGGTGTATGTCTAGCCACCACCAAATACGGTATACTCATGGGAAATGTCATACCCTACAGACCATAGAATTTAAGACATTTTTATGAATTGAAGACAGAAATTCAATGCTGGGATAATAGTACAGTACTGTATATGCATTGTCGATGGGAAATTGTGGAATAGAGAATTTATAAATAATAAAATCAGAATGTCTACTCGTATTTGATAATGGACATTTTTAACACCACCATTTGAAAATGTTTTGATCACTCATATATGGTATTCACAAATTCTAGGCATATTTACAATTTTAGTTTGTGTTTGTTTTCATCTGACCCTGTGTGTATAACATGTACAAAACAAGTTGAAAGGAGGACACTTGTTAAAACTTCGGGTTTTATTTTCACAAGAAATGTTACGTGTTATTGCAAGGGTGATAAAATATAGACTTGCATTGCGGCCGCGTGTCTTAACTTAAATAAATAACATACCGTAGAGGCAACTATACACATATCATCATTATTATATTTACAACAATTAAATTTCACATCTGCAAATAAATAATTGAGAGAGCAACCTCGCACAGTAGTTTCAATTAAATGTCAAGAATTTAAAAAAACCTTCAAGGTCATTCAGCAAATTTATATAAAGCAGGTCAAAGGACTTTAATCATCACAAGTCATATACAACACAACGAACACATACAAAATTAAGGACACTCACACAACAGTCATAAATTAAAGTGTGTGCAAACCAAGTGTTCTCACATAATGTGGCAAGCATTTAAAGCGCTATCCATCTTGTGTGGGCTGCAAAAAATATGGCAATCATCAACGTTTTAAAATAAATGTATCCATATATGCAAGTTGTTACATACAACCTCCGGTACTAAAATACAGCACGTGGGTGCTGAGTGTGGAGCGTTTAAAGTGTATTGGTGCATGTGCTAGGAAATAATGAAAGTTATTAAATAGACAAAAACACAATACTCATGAGAACTCTAAGGGAATAAACGTATTGTTATTAATACTATGTTTGTTTAAAATCGTCTTATGTTGCTGTTTTGCGACTCATAATTTACAAGCACAGAAACTAAAAGCATTTAACAGCAAAAGAAAATCATGTTACCATTAAATGGGTTGAAGCTTTTTTTCACATTTTCATTTTTTATGGCAAAAAAAAATCTCTAATTCTCACTTCATCTACGTCGGTTTAGGGTCATTTATAACAATGCAGTACTTAACTTATGGTGTACCAGTGTTTTTGTAACACATACAATCTTATCGACAAGTTATTTCCATTTCTATACAGCACATTTCAATTGATGCCAAAAACTGAAGTTGCAAATTGAACTTGTGATAATGTGCGTGTGTGATTTCAGTGCACATTTTATTTTAAGCCATATATAGCAAAAGCCGCTGTGTCATTTTGATGTGCACCTATAGAAGGTTTTTTTTAAAGCTAGAATTCCACAGTATCACTGCCCAATTGTGACAGTGTGGGAGGGAATGTTGCTGCACGTTCACAGACAATGTGTCACTGAGACACGTTCTAATTTGTATCTTTAGTTCGGGCATGGTGCTTTATGCAGCTGTTTTAGCCTGCCTTGGCAGGAAAAACAGCGTAGTTGATTTAAAGCGAGAACTTAACTCATTTCCGGTGTGTGTGTATCACTATGTATGTTGTGTGTATATATATGAATTTGCAGTTTAAAAACAAGGTTTTTAACACAAATAACTATAATATGCAATGACGCTGCATGTGTGATGAAACAATTTGGAGAATTAAATGTACATGTGAACAATATATAGTCTAAAAATTGAGTTGAATTATTTTCATCATGCAAGACAGTTGAGAGTTGCAAATGGCCAGTCTATGCTTTCTTCCAACATGGATGTTATAATAATTAAAAAAGAATGGACTGTGTACACTAAACTGTGGTGTAGGGATGGACGTACATTTTACTCGTGACGTCTGCCCGTGCTTTTATTCGGGTGTCCACAAATGACTTCATCCCATTTTTAATGTGTATTGTATTTTTCGATTTAAAGCGTTCGTGACTGCAGGGATTCATCTTCTTGGTTCTTTCGGTAAAGTCACGTAGAAGGGAAATAATAAAATACACATCTTTTATTACCGAAAGAACCAAGAAGATGTGTGTATTGTCTTTATAGTAGTTTGCCTTCTGTAAATACACACGCGCGCACACATCATACGATGTGAGAACTAGCCAAAATGTTTTCGAGCATTGGGTCACAGTGACATCATGTTTGGCGTATTTTATAGCTCCCGATTTTGTTCTCATAATAGGATTAATAAATGCATTGATATTTGGGGTAATTACAAAGGAAAATTAAGTACAGCATCTGTAGATGTGTGCAGGATTTGCATGTTGCCTCCAACGTTTTCCCTGCCCCATTATGTGAATGTGCCTATGGATAGTCGTACGTATAGGTTGAATGTAAATTGTAAAGGTACAGCCCTGCAACTACTTGCTCACCCCACTGCTGGCAGAAGGGCCTCTCCTAGAGGGAGCTCTAGAGACTCCCCGTAGACGATATTTGTATGTACATGTATTGTACGTACTGCATACATATTTATAAGTTGATACTGATACAGTTGTAAATTCTGTATATAAATGCTTTTGAAGCCCTGTATGCATAAGGGAATAATTTTCCCCTTTTGTATCCCCATTAATAAGTGTCAAATTCTCCAAAAAAAAAACACTGTCAAATAGGTACATATGCAGTATTTTCGTCCACTTCTATGCTAGCGAGCATCGCGCGTCGCCGAATATGACATCTCTGCCTGCCAATATCAGCACCCCTGTAAGTACAGCAGTGTTGCACAAGGGCAGCCGTTGTTATGCTGTTGACCGAATGCTGATGTTCGGCGTCGGCGGCACAGCTAAAGCAAAGCCTCTGTGCGGCATGCGTTGCATATTGCTGCGGTGGACTCGGTCGTGCTTGAATGCGTGCGACGCTGCCCCCCCTTGCTCGTGCGCGGTTCTGCGCCTCCACTTGGTCGGCGGGCGTCACGCCCGCACCGCGGAGCTGCTCATGGGGGCAGTGAGCGGCACCATGGAGCCGCAGTCGTACTCCACGTCGACAGTGGTGTGGGGCCCCGCCGCAGCTCCGCTCAGGCTGCTCATCGACGCCTCGTGCTGCCGCTCGCGTAGGCTCTGGATGTAGCTCTGAGAGACGCGCGCGCGTGGGGGGGGGGGGGGGGGGCCCATGGGGGCAGACAGGGACCTTGCGTCAACTGCCGTAGCCCGGCACGGATGGGCAGTGCTCACCTCGCCACAGAACCACGTGTTCCCACGGTGTTTTGTAAGAAAGCCTTCTTAATGCACTGCCACATTGTGCGGTCTTATAATTTGTCTTGTCCACAAGGATCTTAGGAATGCGAAGGCTGACATCTTTTCTCTCACCTCTCTCACATCTGTCACCAATTATTCTTAGTGAAGAAAACACCCCACCCCCCCCCCCCTCGTTCATTTAAATCATCTTAGTGTTATTGCATCTCACACACTAATGTGCACAGGCGTGCATTTTGTGTACGCATTTTAATTAGACGTATTAAATGTAATTAAGAAACTGTAAGCCCAAAGGATATCAGTGCTATTCGGACACCAGACAGATCAACTGTGTTTTAAGTGAGCGTCCATGAAACATGACAGGCTGCATATGCAGGAATTGTAAGCAGTGGCAGAATATTATTGCATCATTTTCATGTTTGTGCCAAGACGGAGTATACCCCTGGGCTACATGGCTAATCTTACTGGCAATCCAAATATGTCCTTTAAACTGTACTCAGCCTGCATAGATTCTCTCAGCTGAGAATGAACATTTTCGTGGTATATACAATCCTGCTGCAAATTTGTACAATTTACACTTTGGGTTGTAAGGACATTAAGAGTTGAACAATACTTCTGGAAAATCGACTTTAAAACTCAAGCCTAATAGCTTTGTTATTACTCTCGCAATACGTCCCATTTTCATAAGAGCGTCCAGCAACCCATGGCCCCTCCAGGGCTGGCCTAACATTGACCGAATGGGCCACAAGGAGCAGTAAAGATAGGAGACATCTGGAGAGTTGCGCTTGCAGCTAAAACCAAAGTCCAATGGCATCAATGGGAAAACAAAAAGCACTTTTTATACCCCTTATGCCACAAGGGAGTGGGGAAGTGGTGGGCATGAGTTTGCAGTCATAGCATCAGCGAGGGAGCAGCAACAGATTATATACATTAGTTTTTTTGTTAAAAAAATGCATTTTCCATGGTTTTATTTCAATTTTGCGTTTGGTGTCATGCCATGAGCAAATTTATTTATGTGAATTCAGTTAGAGCATGGCCCACGGAATATCATATCATATTACAGAAATGCTTCTGAGTAATTCAAATGACCTGTTATTCATAATAGGGACATTGCAATGTCCTATGTGCCCTGCTATGGATGCATTCATCACATGGTAATTAAACTTTTTAATTATCAGAGGAAGATTTTTTGCCAAATTAAGGTAATAACTACATTTTTCACGGTTTTATCTAACTTGAAAGCTGTGTTGTGGTCAAACCTTGTAATCTACATTTCGTCCACTTCCCGTTGTCCAATCAATCCCTAATTTTGCACAGTACTCAGTTCCGGTGACAATGCATGCCTGTGTCAAAATCGCCATCAATTAATCATTTCCTTGGCTCGTTTAACGCATTTAATATTTTGTATGGAAACCTAATTCGACGAGTGCTTTGCGAACACGTTTTGTGAAAAAAATATATTAATACCAACGTAGGAGTCGAGTTCGAAGCTCGCCTGGAACATTTTTTTGTACTATTTCTTGTATTTTTTCTTATGTAAGGTCAACAGTCACATTCAATGCTTTGCTTAACTTTACAAAAGTTTATTATGTAGTGCATCCAATGGGACAATACATTGAGAGGGTCCGTGACGTCATTTTTGCACTAACCCCATTTAAAGCGAATTTTTAACATTTATATTGATTTTTGATTTAAAGCTTTCGTGACTGCAGGGATTCATATTCTTGGTTCTTTGATGTTTTTTCCATTTCAAAATTAAGCTGGTTGTGGTGGACAAATCGGTTGAGTGTTGCCCTTTTCAATACATTCTGAAATCAAATCTGTGAAGTCTGCACCAAACGCTGCTATCCAAATAGTATTTACAGAGTACGAGGTAATGAAAATGCTTTGCACTATCTACCAACCGAATTGTCATCAAAGCAAACATTGCAAATGTGTTCACGTTGCAAGCCACACATCAGCAGTAACAATAGAGCTGCACCGCCAAAAGCTCACAGGAATAATTTGGATCCCGGTGAAATTCTAGATGTGATTTGAGTCTTACCACAGCCAGAACAACGTCTATTATCAAGAGTTATACTGGTAGGAACCTCCTGGTTACACCAGCCCACAGGGGATTATTGTGTCCGACCGTCGTGCATCCAAAAATGGGAGGGGTGGGGCTGGGTGGAGAGGGGAGGGGTTGGGTGGGGAGGGAGGGGCTGGGTGGGAAGGGGCTGGATGGGGAGGGTGGGGCTGGGTGGGGAGGGGCTAGGTGGGCAGGGTGGGGAGGGGCTGGGTGGGAAGGGGCTGGTCACCCCGTGGTACCCTTATAAAACTCAACGTTTAACCTACTCACGCCGGCTTGTGCCCGCCCTCACAGTCGGGCATATTTGCGAAATACACCACGTGGTGCCGCCGTTGATCCTGGCCATTGACCGAGCAACCCAACGTTCCTACCAGCTCCCTCCGCAGGAATGTGTTACCTTTTGTGAACATCATCAAATTCACACGAGTATTTGGTCAATATGGCTTCCGTGGACAAGCAGTGCTCTTTGCTATGGACATCTTTGAAGTTAGTGACACACTTCCACGAGCAATGGCTAATACTGGAACGGTTGTCATCACAGAACATCTTGAAAATCTCAACATCACACGTGCATTCTCTATACATCGTGAACAGGTTTACAATGCACTTAACTGGCTAATTCGAAACAATCCACTTTATCGGGATGTAACAATCAATGAAGAAGCAAACATCGCTGATGTACATTCAATTGCTATTCCTGCGCAACAACCAGTGGGGCAAAATCAGCCGCAAAGGACCTGCAAATGCTGACATGCCAATCAATGAAAGATCGAGATTTGTTTGCGCTGCATGGCATCAAGCAAATGAAGATGTGTTTACATGGGCCAATGCAGGTGTTCAATGTTGTGCAATGGTGTTGGCAAATATTGTAAGAGCTGCTATACTGCCACCAAGCATATGGACCACAAACACATTGAATGTGAACTTGATTGCAGGTGATGGAATGTATGGAACCATTCGATTGGCCAAACTTGCGAATCTAGGATATCCAATGATAGCTAACGGATATCTGGAAGTCAAACATTTTGATGCCATAAGAAACGAATTCATTATGTTCAACAACTCATTCTCAATAGCCCCTGATGAGGAAACACTACTCGTTGGAAGTCTACAAGACTCAGTCAATGAAGACGATTCACAAGGAATCACAATGGGCGATGCATTTAATGATTTGTTCACAAATCATCAGGCTGGCGTACTAATAACAGGATCGAAATCACTAGAAATGATGCATTACGATGACAAATACTACTTCACTGATTCACATTCATGTGGTCAGAAAGGTGCACTGGCAGGCAATGGCAGAGCATGCATAATTGAGTGCGACACAATTGAAGAACTTGAACGAATCTGCAGACGATCAACAGGATCAAGAAATGTTCAATTCACCATCAACTTCATAGATGTTCATCCGAAAAATGACATTGTCAATCCAGGAATACGAGAAGAAGAAGATTCATCACCACATCTGCGAGAGGCAATGCAAGAAACTATGGCAGCACAAGTGGAATCAGTACCTGTACAAACATCAGTCATGGCTTCCATAGATTGTGATCAGCCAAATGTGGAGGATGAATACGAAGTCTGTGATAATACTCACGAAATAAGGCCTAAAACTACCAACAACATTGCCAACAAAGCACATGATTTGAAAGTTGAAAAGTTTGCATGGTTCTACCTCTTCCCAAAAGGAAGCAATGGACTCAAAGAAGTAAGAATCACTCCATTGGACTACTTTCAATTCAGAATTGTGGGTAGTGATACACCATTTCAACGCAACGACGACCTCTTCTACGCACAATCAATGTTCGAGTATTATCACATCCAATCTAACATCTCAACTTGTGGAAAGAAGGTTCAAGGACAATATGGTAGAGTAGAAGATCTTCACCTCTAGCTTAAGAATCTTCGAGGATCAGCTGCATATTGGCAAACAGTGCTGAATGAATTTATCGGACAAATACGTTCAATAGGACCACCAACATACTTCGGGACATTCAGTTGCGATGATTTGAATTGGCTTGATATGCGCAAGGCACTCTTAATAGCTGATGAAAGACCCGATGAAGATCCAAATGAACTCAACATATAGGCCACACAACGATTGATCGAACAGTATCCTGTCATAGTGACCCGACACTTGATGATACGATTTAACGCACTGATGAAATTCTTGACAAATAATCATGAAGTGTTTTGGTGGTCGATTGAAGGATTGCTGGTGGCGAATTGAGTTCCAAAAACGTGGAGGTCCACATCTACGTAGACATGCTCGTGTGGATAGAAGATCATCCCTCATTCAATACACCTGAGGGAATCAATAAAATTGATTAAATGTGCACAGCAAAAATAACCAGACGAGACTTCTGAGCGATATGAGCTTGTGAAAAAGTGTCAAGTTCACCACCAAACAAACACAAGCAAGGAGAATGATGACGACTCATCAATAGCGTGCTGCTTCAGATTGCCACGACAAGTTTGTGCTGAAACCCGCATCGTCTCTTAAAACATCTGATGACTTCATTAGCAATGGTGGTCAAATATGCATGCTGAAGCGAAGATACGAAGACTGATGGATGAACAATTATAATCCTACACTACTCAACCTCTGCAAAGGAATATGGACATCCAGCCATGTGGATCAAATGAGTCAATCGCGTACTACATTGCAAAGTACATTGCAAAATCTGAACCTACAGAGCTTTCCCCAGGAATTAGACAAGCAATACAGAAAATTCGACTTGAAGAAAATGATGTGTCGCGCAAACTGTTCAAGATCTGCATGAGAATAATGAAGGAGCGCGAGGTTTGAGCTAGTGAATGTGTATTCCGATTATGTCATCTCAAACTTCGAGCGAGTTCAAGAAAATGTGTCTTCCTCAATACTCGAAAACGCGGGCAGCCATGCAGAATTCAATGAACAAGGTCAGGCATCTGGATGTTGTGCCAACATCTTTGAACGACATGAAAAGCGTCCTTTCCAATATCAAGATATGTGCTTGGTAGAGTTTGCAAAGTTGTTAGAACATGACGCAAAAGCACAAGACGATATTCAAGTTAATATCGATTAAGATGGATATGAAGAGGTAGAAAACCCTGCAAGAGGAAGAGAGATCATCACGCTCACTGATAGAACACAAATGCTGAAAAGAACTGTTCCAGCAGTTGCTAGAGTGCCATAACTTGGGGTTGCAACAGATCATGAAAACTACTATTCTAGCCCTCTGGTTCAATGCAAACCATATAGAAGTTTCGATTTAAAGCTTTCATGACTGCAATGATTCATCTTCTTTGGTTCTTTCGGTAAAGTCACGTAGAATGAGAATAAAATAATAAATTGATAAAATTTTTTATTTTAAAATATTTTATTTTATCAATTTATTATTTTATTCTCATTCTACGTGACTTTACCGAAAGAACCAAAGAAGACATATAGAAGTTATATTCTTGGTTCTTTCGGTAAAGTCACGTAGAAAGGAAATCATAAAATAAATCCACAGCAAGAAAATTTTCTTGCTGTGGTTTTCACACCTGATGATGATATGCTTGTGTTGCAATCGAAACGTCGTGAGAATTTCATTGTTTTATTTCTATTATTTTATTATTTCCCTTCTACGTGACTTTACCGAAAGAACCAAGAATATGAATCCCTGCGGTCACGAAAGCTCTAAATCATACAGAAGTTAACAAGAGCTATTGCAAGCATTTGATACTGCAAATGACGCATTTCTGGCAAATGAACAACAGCTCAAACAGCTGAGTGACCACGTGCGAGTGCATCGTGAACGCGACGGACAACTGGAGAACGCATTACATCAAGTTCATGCGCTCAACAATCTCGAAGAAGCTGTACCAGTTCAAATGGAAGATGAAGAAGAAGAGGTGGCAGATGTGCCAATGGATGGAAAACAATTCCAATCGGCACATACAGCAATGAATGTAGGACCACAGGAAATGGTTCGAATGGTCGCAAAAATCATTAACATACATTTGCATGAAGACCCTGAGAGTGAAGACTCGTGAACACTTAAGAGTCTTCATCACTGGTCGAGCTGGAGTGGCCGAAACATTCCTACTGAAATTGTTGAAATATCAAATCAATCGTTGCTTTTGCAAAGAAAGCTGTCATAGTCTGTGCATTAATTGAAGTCGCTGCGCGCCTTATCGGTGGCACAACTCATCATTCCACATTCAAATTGCCTGTTCAAAGAGATGGTTGAAGCGCTACCATGTTACCATTAACCCGACATTACTTAAGAACCACGCGACTACAATGGAAGGACATTGAATGCATCATCATCGATGACATTTCAATGGTCTCATATCAGATGCTATGCATGATTGATATGCGTCTTCGACAGCTGAAGAATAAGTATGATCAATTTTTCGGTGGTATCAATGTCCTGTTCTTTGGCGATTTGATGGAGCTTCCTCCAGTTAGACCGAATAACACAACTGTCACTCCTATATATGGTCAGCCAGAACATCTACAACCAGCCACTCATCGATGGAGATGATTCACACTGTGCGAGCTTAAAGCAAATATGAGACAGCAAGTTGATAATACGTTCATCACTGCATTGAATGCACTGCGAGTTGGAAAAATGAGAGCTGAGCATTCCGCAGTATTGGAAAGCAGACGTCTTCAACAACCAATTGGAGAGTTTGCCATAGATAAAGCTGTGCGAATCTATCCAACGAAGAATCAAGTTAATGCTCATAATGAAGCAGTGCTTCAATACTTCAGGGCTCTTAAGACCCCTATGTACACAACAACAGCACAAGATCAATTAGAGGATGCCGCAAGAAATGTTGAAAATATCGAAATAAACACAATCATTCCAAAGGACATCAATAAGACTGTAGGCTTACCACGTGAATTGCTAATATTTATAGGAGCCAAAGTCATGTTAAGATCCAACATTGATGTCTCGAAAGGACTTGTAAATGGTGCTGTTGGATATATCCTAAAAATCACTTGCCCTATTCCTAGTCGTGCAATTGCACGAAAGACAAATACCCGAAATCGTTGCAATAGACTTTGGCCAGAACGACACACACCGAATCAAGCCTGAAATCAGTTCAGTTCCCTGCTACTCGTGGCTATGGTATAGCTGAACGAAGAAAGCTGCCACTAATTCTATCATGGCCATCGACACTGCACAAAATGCAAGGCTGTACAGTGGATCATGCAGTCGTGTACTTGGGATCAAAGCTCTTAGAAGCAGGTCACACATATGTTGCCTTAAGTTGTGTTCGCTCGCTGGATGGACTTCCAATTTAAGATTTGGACAAACTAAAACTAACCGGAAAGACACCATGATATAATGAAGCGTTACCAAAAATTGATGACATTAAAATCATCAACCAAGTTTAAGAAACTCGATTTGTGTCTCAAGATCTTATACACACAAATATGGTTGAGTACACTGCAAACAACATCAAGGCAATGTATCCAGTTAAGAACAGTACTCTCGGATCGCACTATAAAAGGTAAGGTCCACAAAATAAGTAGACTTAGTCTTAGACTGAGTCTATTTTTTGCAAGGATTTCTAAAAGGTATCAAACAATATTCCTTGTGAAAAAATCATTGTTAAAATTAAGACAAAAAATTGAAAAATAAACTCCTTAAAAACTTTTTTTTTTAAACAACGGCTTTATTTTAAAGTGCACTCAAAAGTAAAAAAATACTTTTTTTCAGCCGTCACCAGCTGATCAGAATATTATTTTACATTTGTAAATAAAAAATAAAACCGTGGGGCGCTCCTTTAATATCACTATTATCCTAATCGATGACCAAGAATAGCTAAAGATGATTATAAACACATGGTAGTCAATAGCATGACATTATATAGCAGGGCTATCTCTATTTGCTCTTACCAATCTCATGATGGTACATTGTTGGTTTAGATGCCTCTATGTGTTAGTAGCACGTTTAGAATCATCAAAACTATTCCATGCTAAAATTGGAATATTTAGCTTTTGAGGAGTTGGAACTAAGTATAATATGAAATGGGCTTGTAGCGTTCCTTTGTCAACTAAAGGCTCACAATATGAAGGGAGTGGTATCTGATATCACTAGAAAAAGGTAAGGTGTAAGGTCCCAGGCAACGTAGAATATGCGTGATATGGAATTTTATGTATACATAATAAAAAGCCTAGTCTTAAATTCTAATACAAAGTTCACCATTCATCTGCAAATCTCGACGAGCAAATTTTACTAATCAAAAGTTAAAACTTCAGAACATAAGTAATAAGTATTTGAAGCAATTGAAACGCACATGTCGACTTGGTTATGATAGGAACATTAACAAATGCATAAACAATAGCTGAAATAATTACAAATACTTTACAAATAGCTTCAACATAATTTGAACCAAATCTTCCACGCTTTTATTATATTATCGGATAAAGCAAACATCGATTGCATTATCGATATATAGTAATTACATGTACATGTCATTTATGTACTTATCTTCCCTTCGACTAATGTACTCTGACCAATAATAGAAGTTGCCATAGGAAGTTGAGAAAACAAATGGGTTTATGTATACTTTGGATCACTTTGCAGTCAACTGTTCTTAATAAAAGCAGTTCAACACGGATATGAGTAGAAAGCTGCTAATACGGAATTAATAATTATACTCAAAACACTTGTAAATGTTCTACACTTCATCGCAAATGACATCATTATGAACATTTTCCCTTCTACTAAAAATGATTGGAAATCGCTTATACATACATTCTATCATGCAAATACACTTTTATCAAACTCTAAAATTCTAAAGCAACTCATTATGCATAAAACTATTCAAGGAGCGCCCCATGGTTTTATGTTATAGTTACAAATGTTAAATAACATTCTGATCAGCTGGTGACGGCTATAAAAAGTTATTTTAAACTTATGAGTGCACTTTAAAATAAAACCGTTGTTTTCCAAAAACATTTTAAAGGAGTATATCTACAACAGAAATCATGTGTGCAGTCATTGGTGACTGGCTCAAACCACCAACTCATGACACGCAAGAACCTTGTTTCATCACAGGTGGTTGAACCCAAATTTTAAGCCAGAAACACAACTGTGCCAGTTCCTGGCTCAGTCCCATGAATTACCTGGCCACCATTACGGTTGTTTTGAATGTTTTTGGACACGAAATACAAACCCTAGGCCTCTGTCTGCCTTGGGGCGATATATATATATGAAAATATTATTAAAAAAATAATCCCTATTTAATCCAAACCAGTGAATTGTCCAGTAACACCATCATGTGTACGTTCCCAAATGCAAGCCTCTTTATAGAATGTACAGGTTTTACATATAATCCTTTACAACCCATGCATTCAGTGTCACCATATTCTCTGTAGAAAATACGAAACATTATATTCTGCAGTTAATACATCTTCTTTAATCCCTTATTATATTTGCCACGTTTGCTTTGTGCGATTGGTTCAATGTTTGTGAATGTAAGCAGGTGTTTTTGGCATCTAGTAGGCATGTCGAGATTTGATCACAATTTGGTCACAATTTTACTTGAAAAGCAATTTACGTTTGTCTTGTGAATACTGTTTCATTTTCCCTATCTCATTTGTACAAGTTTGTTTGCTCCATTAGCCCAAATGTAACAGCATGCCATTTGCATGTCATTTTCGCAAATCATAAATAATTGATTCTTACAATTGAATGCATGCACCGTGAACATTTCAATATATTCTTACCTGAAAAGATTGATCAATTAATCGTTACGTGCCCAGCATCCAGGCCACAGAACGAAGTCAATGACCACATGGGTGGCCCTCAGAGGCACCGCCGCTCACTCACCCTTTGTTTAAACTTGTGGTCCCGTTATTCAGCCTCGCCAAGTTTTCGCAACAATGGCAGGACTACTACAGGAGTACCCCACAACTCGGTAGCCCTGCATTTTCTGCACCGTGCAGGGGTGTGGTGGAGTGCACAGCGGTCACTGTGAAGTGCTGATGCAGGTCATACCGGAGGCAGCACATCTCCTGTGAAGCGGCGCACGGGGCAGGGCTTGCGGCGGTAAATGCCCTCAGGGGGGACGCGCTGCCGCTTGCCCACGTGCTGTTGCTGCTTCTGCTGTCGGATCCGCATCATCTGCACGCGCTTTTGCCGGTGCCTGATTATCACTGCACCACCGTCCAAGCACATGGCAAGATAAGATGTCACCATGGATTTTGCAGCCGTCGTGAACAAATTTACTCGTGCAGCCAGAGGATGATGATGACAAAGGAAAAATATATGGTGGTATACAGTCAGGTGAATTTTGGATGTTGGATGTCAACTGAAACCATGATGAAATCTCGAGGGAGAAAGAGATGACAAGACGTGGTGGCAGCAATGGCAATGACCATGATCAGATTTTTATTGCACCCTTGAATGCCATTCAGCAGTGATAATATGGGAGCATGCAAGTTATGATTGTTATTTCAGGATGTAAGGTTATCTTTGAATTGCGGCCAATGCTTTCAATCCATTCTCCAAGAAAGAGCATGTCACCACTGTTGTCATCACCGTCATACCTTCGGCATGGTTGGGCCTCTCGGCCGTCACCTTCCACTGCACGAGGATGCCCAGCAGGCCGAGCGTGGGCCACACGGACAGCACGGCCCAGCTGTACCAGCAGAATGTCGCGCTAGCGCTGTTGGGCGAGCGCAGCCTGTCGGAGGCGTAGCGCACAAGTGCGAACATCTCCACAAAGTAGTCGACAGCGGCGGTCACAACGGCCGCTCCGAACGCTGACGTGGAGAGGACTACGAAGGGCTTGGGCCACTGCAGCGTGAGCACTGCGAAGAGCATCCCCGAGCCCACAAGCGCGCCCAGCGGCACCCAGGCGGTGGGCGGCCGGTAGTAGGGCTCTATGGCCACAAGGGTCGTGGCGGCCAGCAGCAGGCCCAGCAGGAGGCCCGTGGTGAAGAGGCCGACTGTGCGAACTAGCATAGTCACGAGGCCGCAGAGCAGGCCGATGGCCAGGCCGATGCCCGCACTGGCCTCGAGCGTCAGTTCTGTGTCCAGCACACGCTCCTTGTGGCACAACAGGAAGATGACGACGGAGCCGAACATGAGGCCTGTCAGGAACATCACTGCCTTGATGCAGCGGTAACCTGCATGAGAGAGATAGCAGGCGCAGGGAAAGACGTCTTTTGCTGGACCATTCTTGGTACAGTTACAAGCTGCTGAAGAGTGATTAATACACAGTCACAGCAGTAGCCAGTGTATGCTGCCTTAACATGAATAGTTGGTGTCCAAAATGTCCTGTTACCTCTTGGTTACCTAAGTCTGTCTTTGATGTACCTATGTGTGTACTTAGAGCCCGATTTACCACTAGTCTCATATTTTGTAGATCCTCCTTAAGGCCCTCCATTCCATATTGAAGTAAGAGCTGAGCGCCGATCGCACACCCATCGGATATTTTGCCTTTGAGTTACCATGACATCATCCATGACTTTTTCATAGCTAATGCTAGGAAAAAAATGTGTTGTTTGTTTCAATAAATTAGTGTAGTGAGTGATTTATGTTTGATGAATTTACCTTGGTAGAATACATTTGTCAATTTTACATCGGTAAATTAATGTTGGATATTTTTTTTGTGCAATTTGTAATACAACATACATACTTATGCCCTTCCCTCCTATTAGCCTTAGGTCCCTCATAACCTTAATCTGGCCCTGTGTGTACCTATGTTAATATGATGGCAAATACTTTAAGAGCTATACTTTGGAGGAGGATATTCTAGCAAGAGATTGGGTTCTTGAAGTGGCAATGAACACAATAAGCATTCTCAAATGTGCATATGAAGCTAAAGGTGAATACTTGGACGGTATGAAAGTTGTGTGACCCATCACAACTTGTGCTTTAATACAAGACATTACAATTATATGTAATCATATTGTTACTTGTCTTTACCCATAGAGCAGTCAGTTTGATGATGCAGAAATCACCGATTCACTTTGGTCAGTCGCTCACAGGCGACCAGTCGCCTCCTCATCACTCTGCTGTCGCTACTACCATGGTTACGATTCCCATGAACTTAACCCATTGACTCCTCCACCCGTTTTGAAGACGCGGTCTACCAGACGGTTTTGTCTCGTCTACACCGTGTTCAACCGCCATACTGCAGGTTCTATTTCTGGCTTTCCCTCCATGTTTTGCAAAAATTGTATAACTTTGCTCAATTCAATAACCTTGCTTAAATATTACACCTTTAATAATGCTGTTTGTTGCTGGCCACTTGGTATTTCAGGCCTTTCGGCCTGTGTTCAGCAATACTGATAAAAATACAAATCGATGCTCTGTGGGCAAGAGGGCTTAGATGGGGATGTGTGTGGTTCTCAAATGTTACACTCATTCTAAACTCAACCTACTCTGCAGCGTTGTTTGTGCAGGCTACTGTATATCCATGGGCATTATTCTTAATGAGCACATTTCATGGATAGCTTACAACATTTCAAAGAGAACATGTCTCCTGCTTTCCATGCAAGGAGTGAGTGTTAACTTTGCTCCATTTTTTACATTTTGCCCCGAGCAGTAAACTGTAACCCGAGTCTTACGCCGGTGTAATAAGGGCTTGACCATTGCTACCCCACCAAAGACTAAAGCAAGACCGATCGTGGATGGGCGACCCCGACCTCAGCCACATCTCACCGAAGAAGCAGTAGACGATGCCGAAGACGCAGCATGTGCCGCAGATGGCCGTGGGCACCACAGTGTACGAGCGCTCGATCTCGTCCTTGCAGTCGCTCCACACGCCACCCTCCGGCACCCAGTCCAGGCCATAGGGCCTCGCCGCAGGAGTCGGTGTCGGGGCTGAGGTGGCAGCGGCAGCATCGATGGTGGCCGGGGAGGTCATGGTGGCGGAACGGGGGACGGGGCGGTCTGCTTGTGACCTCGCTGTGGCTCCCTTTTACGTCGTCATCATGCCGCAGGGCTTAGCACGGGCAAAGCACGGGCACAGGCGTGGTCCACAATAGGCCTGCAGGGTAGCGTGCATCAGCACAGATGTGAGACTCGCCCAAAACCAAATTAATAGCCAGGCGGTGGTGGTGCACGCCTGTAATCCAGCACTGGATGCGAGGGTTGGTGAATCGCACAAATGTTGTGAAACTCCCTTCCTGTAGCGATCGAGGTGCCATACCGTGGCTCGCCAAGATAAGCCAGTACAGCGAGTGGACTAATCGCCATCCGTATCTATCTGTAAATATCGAGAGTTTTGCCCCCTTGGCTGAAAACATCTTAAAATAAAAGACAACCTAATACAGAACCCTCATGAAAATGAGTCCTATGACTTAGTGTGGCTTTCCTGGATAAGTGCATTATAAATATTAAATTATTATATGAATGTGCCATACCTCAGAAGCTAAGCAGGTCTGAGTCCGAATAGTGCTTGGAAGGGTTATCACTGCACAATGGTTGGCACAGGGCTGCAGGGGCTTTAGGGGCTGCCTGGTTGGCAGAGGGCAGTACAGAAATATATATCGCTGTACTGTACTTCTATGCTCCGCCATCTATGCTCTCTGACTTCACCAACAAGCGCTGGGCAGGGTAGATTGACAAAAAAGGGCTCTACACACAGTGGCGGCTTGTCACATTTCTACTAGATGGGCTGTTATGAGTGACCTCTGAAAATATGGTTTTCTAATTAAGAAAAAGCTCCTCGTCATGTTATTGGCCTTCCCGTGAATGTGAAATAACTGTCTAATCTACCAACGGCAGACATGTAGAAACAATATGAAACAAATCAACAAAGCATTTAAATGCTTACTCTTTGGTTCTTTCGGTAAAGTCACGTAGGTAAAAAAAGAATCATCACATTTAGTTGTTTTCAATTTTGTTTTATTTATTTTTTACCTACGTGACTTTACCGAAAGAACCAAAGAGTATGGGTCCTTGCAGTCACGAAAACTTCAAATCTAGAATCACTTAAATGCTGTCCCCATGACCATCAAGTCCACACTACACGACCCCTTTGACAACGCCAAAAGCCTAAAGAACAATTAAAGATCAGCTGACACGACTCAACAAATTAGCCAAGGCAACCAAGACACCGCGTACTGAACAACATCAGCCACACACCGTCGTACACCCGCCTACACAAAAATGGCCCAGTTGCTTGACATTCAACTGCTCCTGCATAGTCATCCTTTCAAATTGAATATTTAGGAGTGACTCCACAGTATTCCTATTCTTTGGTTAATTCTGTGAAGTCACGTTGATAGAAAAATAAATGTAAAAAAAAAACTAAATTAACAAAAAAACATTTATAACAAAAAATGCTATCTTCGTGACTTTACCGAAAGAACCAAAAAAATATGACTCCACAGTGTTTGTTGCTAATTCTTCGTTCGCAGCACCTGCTGCCATCGTCATTGCTGTTGTTTCCTCCTGCAGCGTGTAGACCGTGGGTTGCTCTATTTGCACAGCGCAACCTCGTCTCGTGACATCGTCTCACTACAGCCACGGGCGCCTTTTTCACCGCCCTGAATGGGTCTCGAACGGCGTGGCTACAATGCTAGAAGCTCATCGCAACGAATGAAGAAGGGACATCTCTCACTCAGACGCCTTCACAGCCGCACCGAGACCTCCCCGAGGCACAAATGGTGTTGCAGCGGTTTCTAATATGAACAACTTAAAATGTTATCTTCATTAGGCAATTCACGTTGAAAGAATCATTATATTAAAAAAATGTAAAAACAACAAAACAATGTATAGAGAAGTATTTTCATTAGAAAATAATTTGGTGCCCCAACGCCCCTAGTGGACGAACTGCGCCTGGCTGTACATGAGCATGAACCTGAATAATATGCCAGGAGATGGCTATACGATCTTTGACCTATATGTGTGAATTTCTGAGCGTCATCTCATCATATATGTAAGTTTTCTCCATTCAGATACACTCCACTAATCTGTCTCGGATCGGCGATCCGGAATATGTTACCACACCACCGAAACGCAATGTGCCACTTGCTATGGCTACTCGTCACATGCATCCCATCTACCAGCGGCTTGGGAGATATTCAGTGGCAAATGAAGCCTCGAGTATACTGAACAAAGAATTGGCCCAATATCTCTTGAAAAACAGTATTGTTAATCACTGAAAGCATCTTCCATTATTGTCTTACTCCGCACATTTCAGTACTACAGTATTTGAGTAGTTTTCGGTGATTAGAGGGTGAAAGTAGACAAATAATTAACTCGGTAAATAGATTATTGTTATATACAAGTGAATATCGCTCGGATTATAAGCTACTCGTTATAGTGGAATTTGGGACATTGCTCAGTTGGTAGAGCAGCAATGTGTCTAATCGTGTGACTTAAAATCCATCATCCCTGTGGTGGGGCGGGGAGTCTGTGAAACGATTAACAGCAGGTAAACGCAACGGTGATTACCTACACAAAACAAAGGAAGGTTCACAAACAGGACCTTTCCATTGGAAAATACAATTTCCAAGGACTGCTATTTGTTGATAAGTGCTGCCCATTGCTCACTGGAGCTTGGGCACATCGTTGCTTTTAAAATATATGGACTTCATATTTTTCGATAAACAGCAATTCAATTCAGAGCTTCCTTTTGCTGATGAATGTTAATAGGTGTGACTTTTGCGTGTGAAATCATTTATTTGTCGTGTTACAACCGTGTCGGGAGCAGGAAAAAAAGACGCGTGTTGTAATTTAGTTAAACATTTTTAATAATTTTGTTTATCGAAAGTGTGACTATGCTAATGAGGTACAATGATTAAAGTCGACAATTTTCACCGGGTTCAGAGGAAGTGACACCTGCTATGTTTCCCCTCGAGTCTCTGCGGAACGGGGAAGGCCGCTCTTTTATTTCGCATGCAGTTATGTTACTGCAATAATACATCCTCTTTATTTTTGTAACAGACACGATCCCGTGTGGTATTATTCATCCAAGAACGTATGGCATTCAAGGAAATAGATTTTTGTTGTGTTCTCTACGCAGAAAACAGCATTTAGTTCGGCATTCGCCTCTGTGTCGTCGTTATTGCCGTTGTGTACACGTTGCTCGCCCCTGAGCATCCTCTCCCATAATAAACAAACCCCTCGTCGCATCTCAGCAGGGTGGAGGGATGGGGGAGACTCTCCTTGTGAGTGGTCACACCACAGGGATGAGCAGACGTGGCAAGCCCCGGCTGTTTAAAAACTCGTGTCACTTTGTCGATATTGACGAATGGGATTTTGAAGAAGGGCATTTAATTATATATTTCTTACTATCTATGACTCCATAATGTTAGAATGTTCTTTTTTGTCTCTTCTTATTTCCCAGCAGGGTGATCGCATGTATTTTGTTTCAATGAAAACGTAGACAAGTTTTCAAATGCGATCAATAGCAAACAAACGAATGCAATCCCACTGCGAACTGATGGTGCTTCGAGACGAGGCTGGCCAGCATGAACATCCCGTACCTAATGCACAGTGCGACTCGCTCTGGTTGCATAAGCAAAAACCCACAGCCAAAAAGCAGTGATTCTTTGCACATCACCGACCTGTCATAACCCTGAAACCAACCTCGCTAATGATTTCTAGACTCGTAAAAACATGCCCGAGGCCACCAGAGCCAAGTTTAACTACCCTAACACATTTTTAACAAACAAAAATCTCACGGAACAATGTCGAGGATGAAATGCCACTCGCATGTGGCAATGCATTCTCCCTTTGAACATGGCTTAATACAGTATTGCTGCATCACAGGGTTCACTTGCATAATGCCTTCTTCAGCAGCCACACAGCTTAAGGTGTTGTTAATCTTTTGAACCGAAACTTAGCGCTCAGCGGAAATGTCTGGGTGCAGTCCAGGTGTGTTTATTGATTGATGCAGTCAGAGTGTGCTTGTGATGTAGAGCAAATTTCAATTATGCCACTCTCTATTAGTGTGTAATCTGCAAAGACCACAATAATTAATTTTAATTGCCACTAGGGGCTTCGTGACTGGGCAGCCATGTGTAAACGAAATATGTTGAATCCTACATGCTACACCAAGGTAGAAAGCGAACAAGAAAGACATATCGCTTTTCACAGTCATATACTCCAACAGTTTTTTTTAATGGAAATATCTCAACAAATTTAATGAGGCTTGTTGGTTATTTTGCCTACACGAATACCGATTTTGTCCGCGACCTTCTTCCATGCATGTTCTTTCACAAAAAAAATCATCAACAGTGCACATGTACAATGTCTCTTTGTTTGAAAACACTATCTGGAATTACCTTCACAACATCACATCGGTATGCTTCGTGCATATTACTCAACCCACTCTGAAAATCCAGGCTTAAGCCATTTTTTTTTCTATTCTGTATTAAACCTTCAATTTCTGTATTAAACCGTCATGCATTAAACCTAAATCTGTCATCACCCATATCTTATAGAGATATGTTCACGTGTGCCTGTCTGTATGTCTTGTAGAGCGGTGGTGTCATAGTCAATGCACTGCACTACAAACCTGGCAAAAGACAAGATCGATTCCAGCTCACGGTCAACATCGGTAACAAATATCCGAGGCGGTTCTGGGCCTCCACTAGGTCGGTTCAGCCTTAAATGTGTACATGGTGTTGTGTAAACATTACCACCCGTGCGTCACGTTGGCCACCCACCCCCTCTAGCTCCAGCACTTGCCCCAACAGTCTGTTAAAGGCTATAAGGAGAGTGCTGTCTTTGTTGTGAATATGAAAATACTTTCAAGCAATTATATCGGGTGTAATACATGTGTAGAGAAAACCCCGACGTTACAGTATACTTCCAATGCACATTGTTGCTTTGCGTATATCAGATAAGGGCAAGGAGGATGCGTCTGTGATTATAATTACAGTATGAAAGCGTGACCGAGAACTCCAGCCAGCAGCCTACTGCTGGCCTCACTATACCCCCCATTCCTCATGTTGTCAATGAGCAATTGGCTAACCAGACAAAGCTATTAGCATTTCAAGGCGCGTACATCTTTGGGCCACCTTCACACTTAAAAAAAAAATCCGTATCAGAGCGATCTGCTATGCTGCCCTCCCGTAAATGACCTCATCTCTCTCTCTCTCTCTGCTACCTTCTATCTTCCTCTGTGGCTGTCAGTCTTATTCCACGTCTCCTTTTCTGCTTGGGGGCATCTCTGGTTATCTCACTTATTGTGCCATCTTGTTGCTCATTCATTGCAAAGGCACTGCAGAGAGGCTTTTGTGGAGATGGACGTCAACAAGTTAGTTTTGGTCTACCTTACTCTGAAATGTGATATTAAAATGACACGTAAAGGGCTGTTTAAGATAACTGATATAGGCATCCCTCGATTTACGAACGTTCGGTTTACAATATTCCGCGTGAACCACAATTCGCATACTTATGGACGCTTTTCAACGAATGAAATCGAATTTCCGCCTTAACGAAATTTGTGCGGCTGCAACATCGATCTGCGGACAGCATTACAGCATCCCTTGAAGTGCAACAGCAGCGACTCCACATCACCATTACAGTCATTGCCACATGCAGATATTTTGGTGAGTGCATTGTTGTAGTTTCCAATGTATTATTCACTCGTTTTCATTGTATTTTTTGTGCAAAGTGATTTAATTGTATATTTTAGGTTAGGAGTACTGTTGTAATGACTCTCCGAAAGACATCCCTAATTGTTAGAATTAAATTCATGGGAAAAGCCATTCCGATTGACGAAGTTCAGTTTGTGCGGGTGGGTTTTCAAGATCGTGACTTTCGTAAATCGAGAGATACCTATAGTTAGATGGTTATATCAAGTCACCCTGTACAAGCGGTGAGGACAATCCCAAATCTCCATTACCAAAGATATTTGTTGTCTCAATGGGCTCTTGCTTGTTTCTAGATTACCGACTAGCATTTACAAATAACGATTACAATGATGATCTGTCGTACAATATAACAAAACATTTTTATATAGCTTTTCTTCCTTTATCCTATAAATGTACCTGGATAAAATAGACGATTATAACACAACCCACTGATGTGGCTCAGCAATAACCAATTCAATAAACTCCTTTAAAAAAGTTACTTTTTTTAAAACAACGGTTTTACTTTGTTTTTTTTTCGGTAAAGTCACGTATAAATAAGAAATAATAAAATAACACAATAGCGTACGACGTTTCGGTTGCAACACAAGCCATAATCCGGTACAGAAGAGCTAAATTTACGAGAGAGAGGAAACACATAACCCCAGATGTATATACTGACACCCAAGTAGGGGGGAACTAACACAGATACAACAGGGGACACAGAGAGAGAAGCATACCAAACAAACAGGGTTTAGCAAAATTTGGAAACCATATAAAGCAACACAGACGGTCGGTCAAAACACAATTAACTCATAGTCTGGTTGATTACGCTATTTCAAAGATTGCTAAATTGCAAGTTAAGTATGAAATTTAAAATACAGACCGCGCACACACACATAGACATCCAAGCAGAGCGAACCAGCACAGACACGCACACAGTGAAGTCGCCTTAAATAGGCAGAGAAGGTAAGGCTGAGAGACAATGGGACAAAATTAGCATGAGGTATGCATGGAGCAAAGTGGGGCGCGGCAGCACCCACTCGGAAACACCAAGCCCCACAAACAGGCAGAGACAGCACAGAGACACAAATCCAAGCCAAGACACAAAGGCAGACACACAAGCAGAGACAACACAAAGACACAGACCTCATACCTCCCCGTAGAGGTGGTTCAGACTTGATTCGAAGCTTTCGTGACTGCAGGAATTACTCTTTGGTTTTTTTCGGTAAAGTCACGTATGGATGTCTATGTGTGTGTGCGCGGTCTTTATTTTAAATTTCATACTTAACTTGCAATTTAGCAATCTTTGAAATAGCGTAATCAATGAGACTATGCGTTAATTGTGTTTTGACCGGCCGTCTGTGTTGCTTTATATGGTTTCCAAATTTTGCTAAACCATGTTTGTTTGTGGTATGCTTCTCTTTCTGTGTCCCCTGTTGTATCTGTGTTAGTTCCCCCCTACTTGGGTGTCTGTATATACATCTGGGGTTATGTGTTTCCTCTCTCTCGTAAATTTAGCTCTTCGGTACCTGATGATGGCTGCTTGTGTTGCAACCGAAACGTCGTACGCTATTATGTTATTTTATTATTTCTTATTTATACGTGACTTTACCGAAAAAAAACAAAGAGTAATTCCTGCAGTCACGAAAGCTTCGAATCAAGTAGCAACGGTTTTATTAACAACTTCGTTTAAATTTTGATTTAAAGCTTTCGTGACTGCAGTAATTCATATTCTTAGTTTTTTCGGTAAAGTCACGTTAAAGGGAAACAACAAAATAATAAAATATATATAACAATAAAAAAATTCTCACGACGTTTCGACCATAACTCAAACGGTCGTCTTCAGGTGTGTTGGTTTGCATAAATGAATTTTTAAACGGCGCATTTATTTATTTATAAAAAACGTTAGCACCACGCGCAACGATTTGGCAGTTTATTTAGGACTAGTCCATCTATATTCTGAAAAGAGGAGGGGGGAGACGAATTTTTTTTATAATGTGATGCTGTCTGAAAGCCACTGTAAGCGTGAACAATCAATTATGACCTGAAATGGTTTATCAAATCTTTCCAATGATTGCTAAGATAGAATCCATCTTCTCGGTTGAAATTGTCTCTGTGCTTGTATATGTGGATAGCCTCATGAACGAATCTCTCATGGAAGCCAGATGGCTTACAAAGAACCTCTGTCTTGGAAAAGTCAATGGCATGTGAGCCTACTGAATTAGAACAATGATCTGCCACGGCCGAAGTGTTGGTCCTACCGTGTTTAAGGTTTGCTTTGTGTTCACGAATGCGGTCCGAGACATGGCGTTTGGTTTCTCCAATGTAACTACTACCACAGAGGCAACTTAGTTTGTAGACACCAGGGTATTGTATGTCCGGAATCACATCTTTTACAGACGGAACCAGATCACGGATTTTATGTAATGTGTTGAAACAGACCTGGATCTTGTGTTTATTCAAGATTTTGGAGATCTTTTTTGTGATCCCCGCAATGTAGGGTAAAGTGATGGTTTTGAAAGGCTCCTCAAGAGGGTTCTTCTTCATGGTTTGAGTGATAGCTTTGCGGATTGTATAGTCGGAGTAACCATTAGCCCTAAGAGCTTGGTGTACGTGCTTGAGTTCACTGCTTATGTGTTCCTGGTCGGATATGCATTGGGCTCTATGATACAGAGTCTTGATGAGAGAATTCTTCTGTGATGGATGGTGGTGGGAATCCGGTTTCAGATAAGCATCCATATGGGTAGCTTTCCTGTAGACAGAGTGGCTCATTGAACCATCAGGTCTCTTTTTAATTAGGACATCCAAAAAAGGTATCTTGCCATCTATTTCGACTTCCATGGTAAATCTGATGGCTGGGTGTATGGAATTGATGTGGTCGAAGAATTGGTCTAGAGCAGGCCGGCCATGTGGCCAGATGACAAAAGTGTCATCCACGTACCTCTTCCATAAGGTTGGGCGCAGAGTGGCAGTCTGGATGGCGTCAGTCTCAAATTTCTCCATGAAAATGTTAGCTATAACTGGAGAAAGGGGGGAGCCCATTGGGGTGCCCTCAGTTTGTTTGTAGAAAGTTCCATTCCAAGTGAAGTATGTATTGGTTAAACAGTGTCTCACCAGGGGGGGTACCTCAGTGTTTAGTCCTTGATGAACCAAGTCTTCAATGATTGCAATGGTGTCAGGTACAGGAACCTTGGTGAATAAGGAAACTACATCAAAACTGACAAGCAGGTCGTCTGGGGACAGGGAAATACCCTTGATTGTCGATACCAGGTGAGTAGAATTTTGTACCGCAGAGGTGGTCTTTCCAGTGAAAGTACGCAGGATTTCAGACAAAAAACGAGCTAGTTTGTAGGTGGGGGAGCCGATAGTAGAGACTATGGGACGAAGGGGTGTATCTACTTTATGTATTTTTGGTAAGCCGTATAATCTTGGTGGCCTGGCAGCAGAAGGTTTCAACGAAAACTGTTTAGATTGATGAATTAATGCGGTTGAATCAGAAATTATTTTGTTGGTTTGTGTGACGAGGCTGTTGGTGGGATCTCTTTTTATTTTTGTATAACTACCATCGTCGAGTAATTCTTTAATTTTGTTGTTGTATTCTATTTTATCCATGATGACAGTAGCATTGCCTTTGTCAGCTGAGAGGACTACAATATCATTCCTCTTTTTTAATTTATATAATTCAAAACGCTCATCTTTGCTGAGGTTGCTAGCTGGCATCTTAGCGTTTTTGAGGGTTGCAGCGATTTCAGATCTTGCTACGTCTGCAGCGATGTGACCCAGGCCCCTGAGAGCAACGTCTACTTGGGCAATTATATCATTAACTGGTATGTGTTTAGGTGTGACTGCAAAGTTTAGACCTTTAGCTTAAACGGATTTCAGACCATCGGAAATAGAACTGTTACTGCGATTAATTACGACTTTGTTAACGTCTAACTTTTTGGTGTGTGGGTCCGGTCTTTTGTTGAAGAGGAGGTTAAATTTGGAAATCAGGTTTTCCTTACATTTGGTCGACATAGTAGCAGCTGAAGAGGCAGTCATAACTCGCGATCTTTGAGAAGTGCGTCAAATGACAACCTGTTTCTTGTGCGAGCCGATTCCACAGTTTAGGGACCGCGGCGTTTTTGACCTACACAGAAATAAATAATTAATCATTCGTCCATACAAAAAATCGTAATTGCTTCAAAGGAGGCCATTAATTTATGATTTGATGCCGATTTTGATACAGGCATGCGTTGTCTCCGGATCTGAGTACGTGTGCACAATTTGGAATTGATTGGACAACAGGAAGTAGACTAACTTTTGATTACAAGATTTGACCACGACAAACACAAGTGAAGTAAAAAAAAAACCGTTGAAGAATACAACCGTTGAAGAATGCACGGCCCTTTGTCAAACTGCTGCCGGATGAAGGACTTGCGCCTGCTGTTCCGGTCATAGGAGTTGTTTCACCATATTTCACTCGGCTCTGATCCCAATCATGCTTCAGTAACCCACTGGAACTATGCACGTTTACATCTAAGTTGGGAACTCATTTCCTGAGAACTGCTTTTTGAGTTTAGTTTGTTTTCCATCCCCCGTACCTCCGATTAGCACAGTTGGCTATGTACGGTGAGAAAGAAGTTCATACCCTGAGTCAAGGCTACACCAAGCTGCACGCTGCTCAGATCGTTTTTGCCATTCCATTGTCTGCTATAGATCAATGCTTTGCCCCTTTACATTTATGTTAAGTAAACAACCCATGTAAACGATGGGTAATAGCAACAGTAACACATGGCATTGATACAAATTGTGCAGTGTTGTGTACAATACGTGTTTTTGTGCGCAATTAGTAAATTTGCACCGGTTTGCTTTACGACAGACATTTGCTCAAAGTAGTCTTAAATAATTTTCAGTATGCTGCAATGTCCTTTAAAAAAATAATGTAATTAGAAAATAACGAATTGCAATCTAATTCCTAAACTTATTATGAATGTGCCATATTATAACTTAAATTAATCGATTTGCATTTGTAGGGTTTTTTTTCAAATAAGGTTGTATTCTCATGTGCTTGATTAACAGCTATGGAGGCACTGGCAATTTAGCAGATACGATCAATATTTAGCACTGATCCTACATACAACAAGGACACAATCTCACTTGCACTTTAAAATACACCTCTACCATGCAAAGGGCCCAATTCGTTAATTTAAAAAAAAGTCTAATCCTGAAATGCTGCATGTCAGCAATATTGTATTTATTTTCCTTCTTTAGCAAAAAATAAATGCTTTCCCAGCAATAGCTTCCAATAAATAGCCATCGCAGAAACAGAGGAAAATGTGGACATTGCTGCTCTAGTTTAGAGCATCTCTCATGGATTTCCCTATGTTGTTCTAGCAAAGAGCCTATCTCACTGGCACTGCTTGACCACAGAGTAGTGTCTTGGTCAGGAAGAGACCCATGTTGTAATTTTGGATGAAATATGACAAGAGCTTTTGCTTAAGACTCGTCACCTTTAGTTTCTCCAATTAGTTCCTCCAATTTGTTCACGGTGGTCTGTATGATAACAAAGTTTTCGAGCTGTCAGGTTAATATCAAGAAAAATCATGATTGTGTTAATGCCTGTCTGGTGATGAGCTCTGCTAAAAACGAAAAACCTTAGCAACCGCAAGGCTTGCATGTTTTACTGCGCACTTACTTGTAACCACCACAAAAATGTTTGCACGTGTGAAAAACATCTTTTTTTTTGTGTGAAAAGTGCCGGATAAAATAAAATTACAATTATTATAAATTATACAATGCATTGCAGTGAACTGATAAGAAACCGCCGCCGATGAAAATGTCAAAATGTCAACGTTTAACATTTTCGGTAAAAAAAACAAACGTATTGCAATGCAATTTCCTACTTCCTCTCAGAACACACGAGGCTGTGAAAAAGGGCACGCGTTTTGCAACCTGTCGGACAGTAAGGGCCGTTTTTGCTGTACGCACGCAGAGCCTTCAGCGCGTGCAGTACGCACTGGCTCATTCAGTGGTCAAGGGTGAAACGCCTTGCTGCCCTCTTGCGAAAAACGAGGGCAAGCGATGCATGCTCATATGAACCCGTTTACTCATTAAACACGTGTGCCACAGACGCTACGCATGTGAACACATTTATCACACGTGTGCCACAAACGCTACGCATGTGAACACATATATTACACGTGTGCCACAGATGCTACGCATGTGTGGAATACATGATCACGGATTTGACACAAACTAATATACCCATATGCGTGCACTAATATAATCGTATTTCGAGGAAAATGCATAGGAATTGCCTCTGGCTAGGTGAGATAAACTCGACTGGTACCCCCTTATAAATACAGACACTCACGTGATGAAATAAATACATGTTTAGTGACATAGAATTGGTCACTTAGCAGCATAGTGCTGGCTGCTGGTAGGGAAGGGGATCTGCAGCTTGTAGCAGCCCTAACTGACAGCAGGCCACGTGATAGACCCGAGTGGGATCTAGGGGAAAGGTTACGGAAGGGACACGTCGAGTGCCCGTGAGTAGGTTCCAGAAGGGGGGCGTGGCCGGGGCGGAGCCAGGCCACGCTGCCAGTATAAGAGGGGCCCCGGGAGGGGACCTCGGGGCTGTCGTTTGGAGTGGGATCCCCATGGTTGCTGCTCAAGTTCGTCACCCTTGTCGCTGTCGTTGTCACTTGACATTGCGCTGCTAGACGGTAGTTGGCTGTCTTAGTTCAGCGCCGTCAGTGTCAGACGGCTAGTGTTGTGTGTAAGATAGCAGCCAGTGTAGAGTTGCGTATAAGCGAGAGACAGAGGAGTGTGTAACAGTATAGGGTGTGTATTGTACAAAGTGTGCTCGGTGTTAATTAAAGAACTGCCTCCAAGAACTTACGTCTCCAAGTCAGTCACTACACATGGCTGTGCAATGAATTAAAACCAAATTAACCATGAATTTATTTCTTCTCATTTTTTTCAAGCATTGTCAAAAAAATTTGGTTTTGCAGAGAATGTTTTGTGTGAACGCATAACCAGTAATTATACAGAAATACACAAGACTATATTTTTTTCGTGACATAAGTACATATCACAATTCATGGCCACAAACACACAATTGGGCATAGATAGGGCTGGTTTGATTTTGAAAATGTCTATACAGTAGACATTATTGACACAAAACATGACACTCCAGTTCTTATAAATTACAACTAGAATTTCAGAAATATTTAAATATTTATTATAATTTTGAGCCCTGTATAAATCCACTGATGAAGGCCTTTCCATGCCATGTCAGTCATGTTGTTTGACCATACTTCATCACACTTGTCAGTGCAGGTTGGTAAAGGACGGGGCCCAGGACAAGTCCAGATATCACTTGCCACTGTTGTTGGCTGGGAATCGAACCTTAGTGGCTGGGTTTATATTCCAGCGCACTTACCACTATTGCATCACTCCTGTCATATAAACAATGCTGTTGCTGCAGCACATCGTTACCAATGTAAATACATTCTTAAATGGAGAATGTCCATTGGTAATGGAGATAAAGTATACATTAATGAAAGTGTATTTAAAGAAGGTTAACATACTTGAGATTTACACTTGCACACACCACCTTAATTTCCAGTCCTTCATCAGCCAAGGAATCTGGAGCACATTCCACATCACAAGAGTATACAATTCCACATTGGAACACCAGATGGGTAACACGTACGATCCATTAAGGGACATGTAATATCCTAGAAACATACATGCAGGCAATGGCTGTAGTGGATATCATGCTTATATAAGGCAGTGAACGTGATAGTGTTTCTTTAAGGCATACGTGCGAGAGACTAAAACACACAACTACCTGTTCTGACATTCAGGGTTTCTATGCATTTAATGTGCATGTAGTCAATCACATCAATTGTTTCTGCTTCAAACATCAGTCTGTCGCTTCAATGAAAAAATACATTGAGGTACATTGAATACCAAGGTTTGTTTTGTGCATCTTATCATTGCTGAATCTCGGCTTTCAGCAGGAACCCACTTGTCACGTTGACATATATTAGTAGTGTTAAAGGTGGTACAGGTTATAATGGTATCGTGACATGAGATCATGCCCCTGCTGGTGTGTCAGGAGAGAATCTACAACAGGTGTGATGGGGGAAGGATATATGTGCTTCATTTAATAATTTAGAATGGGGAGACATAGTCACTCGCTTCATGAAACTAAAAACATTCGCAGCCACATTGTACCGACAGGTAGTTTTGAAATGTTGGCACTGTGGGCAGAGAAGTGGGGGTTATACCTTGCGCTCAATGCGTCTTTACAGGTTTGCCAATTCTCTTTGGCACTTTTCTTTAATACACAATCCCCATGCATTATCAGAGGCACCCGCAGTAATGGAACTGGTAGTGCGCCAAGCTATATTGAACATTCATCATCTATTAGGAACTAAAAGTGAATTTGTTTTTTTATTCCTCAAGAAATCCTCTTGCTCTTACATTCTATATCAGGCTGTGTCGTATTTATCTGCGACAGGCACATGCCAGGGGAAGAGTGATGCTGCGAGCAAGTCCTTGATGGTGCTCAGACGATTTTTCACAGGGCAGCTTCGTGGCACCGTGCAAAATAACAAAAAAACAGCACAATATTCATGGGATGGAGTGACACACCAAGGTTCCTCCATAATATTTACACTTTATATACACACACGGCGAGGCAGTTTTCGCTGATAATCACGGTCATTAATTTAATTAAACATCAGGGGCTGCATGTCACGCTGACCAGGGCGGTGCACAGTAATGCGTGACAATGCAAATAGGTATGCTGAAGGGGTATCACTGCGTTTCTCTGCGAATGCTCACTGGAATCTGGATGAATGTGGGCATTGCAAAACAACTGCCTATTGATTATTGAACATCCAGGCCACTAAAGGGAGCAGGGTGAAGTGAGAATTATGGTCTGAGCTGGTATTGTTTCCGTTTTAAAACACACGCAAATGCATATTTTATTGTATGAATTGCATCAATGTATCCATGGGATAGAAAGGTATCTCTTTAACACGTAGGCTTTAGCAGCCAAAATCATCCATGATACAAGTTTTTATTGGGTTATATCGCGTAAATATATAAATGTGTCGTTAAACCGGCCACCACCCGACACAGCCAACTAGTAAGGGTTGTCACATAAACAGAACATAGCAATTCGTCACTAGTACAGCACACCGGTGTGTTTGAGAGCCAAGCCACAACATTTACAATCTGAGTACGACGTTTCGCCAGTAATTACAACTAGCTTCATCTCTTTGTTGGTGTGTGTGTGTATCGGTTTGCAATTAACAAAAATATGTGTACTGTATTTGTTTTCCCAATTGATCGTAGCATACGGGTACAGCATATCCTTAATCTATATGTTCAAGACTATCAATGACTGTCCATTATTATGAAGTTAATTACAGGCATCAGTTGACAAGTCAATCTGTGGCATAAAAAGATAATTGTACGATGAGTAGTATAGGTTTGCAGGACCCCTGCATGCTAGCGAGTGTTTGTGGACTTAATGTACTAGTACTTGGTCACGATTCCAGCGCAGAGCGATGTTATTTCTAGCCTCTGAAAAAAAAACATAATCGTGGGGGTGTTTCACCATTTGCAATGTGTTACATTTGAGTGCCGTTTGCGGCGTAGAATAAGTGGATCGTCTTGACAGCTCAAACTGAGCACACTGTGTATATGGTACCGAATCAAGCATAAGGCTGAAATATATTTTGCTGTCACTCTGGCCAAATGTACAGAATCAGAATCTTTATTTAGACTGGCGGGAGGAATCCGGTGAGCTATGCAAGCTATTTTTCACACATGCCCAGTGTGGGCGGGGTCAGCAAGCTACAACAACAACAAACAATACAGAAACAATAAAACGATAGCGTTCCAAAAATAGAGAAAAGGTAAGCAAGTGGCTAAAAATAAACATAAATAAAGTTAACAATTCTCCGTACATTTCTGCCCATGTTTCTGCTCCAAATGCAAGCATTTGCACGGCAGCCACGTGCAACAAGAGGCCCCTCATCTGGTTGCAAAGGCTGCGAAGTGAATAAATATGCACTTGAGTCTGCAGTAGTGATCGACATCCCACTGCACCCACCACGTTCCTCGCACTCAATATAGAGGCACTGTGACTAGGCGATTGTCAACATCTGCCAGCATTGTTTAGAGCACACATGAAACTCAGGCGTGCGGATATAAAATACAATAATCAGTTAACAAAAAAATACATATTTTTTTAAAACTCAACACCTTCGTCAGAAAAGTGGTGATCTTCTGGGCAATGGTCCCTTCATTCACAGCACGCAGATATGCCACAAAGTAAAATGATCAGTTCGTACCCTAGGACACTTGAACTTGTGGTTTTAAGTGTTGCGGCACACTGTACTGAATATACACGTGGATGCATATTGCAGTTGTACTGTGCTGGATGTGACTCGGGGAATACTAGCACTAAGCATCAGGCACAAGTAGTTTTTTTTCTTCTTCTACTTAGGTATTTTCATGATGCGGGATAAAATAGTGGAATTTATAATTGGACGTCGGCCACTCTGTTCTTTAGGTGGGCATTTACCTGTGAGCACAGAACATTTGGGTGGTGGCAGCTGCTCCGATGCTTGTTGGCACTCCAGCAATAGCAGGACTGCTCAGATAATATGCAACATAATGTAATAACGCGGTGGTGCAATGTGAATCAGAGAATGTGTCCCTGGACTAGGAAGCAGCCCGTCTACTGTAGCTGATAGAGCTATCTGATGGGGGAGCACCATGTATCTACAATGAAAGCACAAGAGGCCTCATTGCAGCTTCCCCTCCAATTTTCCCAATCGTAGCAAAAAGCTCTATTGTGTTAGTACTCAAATAATGAACAGTTTTTCAGTCCAAATTAATATTTAAAAAACCAAGACTCGCTGCCAGAGCAGCCTTCATGACAATGCAAGACAATGTGTGTGAATTGTACTATGAGAGGAGACAAAATAATGTGATTCTAGTTGTGTTTCATGGTGATACAATAGTAATTCGCATGCCATTCGTGTCACTTCGCAGAAGGACATTGATTTGGTAAATTCTCATTTATGTATTGTTTATGTTGAATAAACGTAACAACATTTTTAATGGAGCATATCACCAAGTACTTAATTTCCTACGATACACTTTTAACACGTACAACGCAGTACGCTTGTTTTTTTGTTGACACAAGAGCATGTGAAATATTGTCAATAGATATTTATCTGGTGTCCATTTGTCCTCGAACACCTTCGGAGCAAATGGTGTTTAAATGACAAACATCCCCCCCCCCACATGCCAAACCAAAAACAGCAAATACCGCGATTCATACATTGTCATTCTACATCGAAATGCACGAGCACATTTTTTTTAACGAAGCAAACAATAATCACGAATCTCTCCACTGTTGCGTGGCATAACGCGGGACAACGCGTGACATTTTTATTTTTTTGAAACCGATGTTGGCAGCGTTACGGATTAACGCCAAGTCGAGCTTGTAGAGCATGTCTCCATTTTACCTTTTATGTTTCGCGTTTCGTGGACGCCGAGCCTCGCAAGAGCCATCGGGATTCCTCAGCCGGCGGAGAGAGCAGCCAGCACCAGCAGCCGCCGTCGTTGTTGTTCCATCACGGGCTCATGGGCGGGCTGACGCCGGTTCGCCCCAGCGGGCCCGCACACCGGGAAGCGGCGCGGGGGGGTGGGTGGGCTGCTAAGGCCCCCTGGCTCGAGGACATCTGCTCACCGTGGCCGGCGACACAGCTGGGGGCCGGACACGGAACGAAACGGCGCTGGTCGTGGGGACGGAGGTGCCCCCACCACGGCGCTGTATTCGCACGGCGCGCACGCTTGCACGGACGCCGCACACACACAATTGGCTCTGCCAGGGCTGTGTTCTGTGGTGCCGGCGGAGCGGGCGTCTGCTGCTGACCTCACGAGGATTCTACCATCTCTGAGGGTTTTTTGGGGGGGGGGGTAGGTGACGCGGACAGATGGAGGGGGGCTACGAGACACAATGGCTCTGATTAGTCGATGCGCATCCATTCCTGGGCCACCGTGTCACACCGCTTCATTAGAAGGCATTTGACAACATGCTTACCATCTGCCATTGGCTTATTCGGCCCTTAAAATGGCCCAGTACAAGCTTCATATTTTGAAATGGTTTGTTCCGAGATGCAATGCCATAAACCCAGTGTGGGTTATTGAGAGAGAGAAAAAAAATCTATTTAACAATCGTGATGTCTGTAAACAGAAACACTGTGCAGTTATGGAAACAACGGAGTGAATTTAACAGCAGTAAATGGTAGAACATTTCACATTTATTCTAACACCATATATCTATGAAAATATTTCCGCGATTGGAAAAGTATTTTTTGTTATAGTGCTAATGAGATAACAGCTTGTTTTCTCATTGTTTTCAAATTGTGTAAATGTAATATATTTGATGTCCCCATCACGAATGGTACAGCATTTATATGGTTTTGTTTCATGGTTATTTCATATTTGTATTTCAATGTTTTTTTTTATTTCTACCAACATATGGCATTATAGTGTGTTTGAATTAAACACAAATCATTTCATTAATTTCCAAATATACCCAACAGAGTGATCCAAATACTGTACTGTGCATACATTTTGCCTCCATAGAAACAGTGTTCATTTGTTAATGAGACTCATGAAGAATCAAATTGAGTGAAGGTCTCATTGAACGTGCAAGGTTTAACAAATATTAAATAAATCGGACTTTGATTATCGTAATCGTCGTCATCGTAATTATCCATGATCCACTGTTGGATGAAGGCCTCCCCAAGCTGTTGTTCATCTTTGCAGCCGCTGCTCATCTTTCCTCTCAGAGCGCATTTAATTCATCGGCTGCCACTAAATCAACATTCTTAACCACCGGCCATCATCCCTTCTCGTGACGTGTCCTACTCGAGACCACTCTCGCTCTTCTCAACAGCTTGAACTATGTCATTAACCTGTGTATGTTCTCGAATCCACGTGTTCCCCTTACTGTCTCTCAACATCATTGAATCCATGCATTATTACACGCTCTGTACACTTTTCAGATTTTCTTTCATTTTCCTAATACAAGTTAATGTTTCTGATTCATGTCAAAGCAGGTATAATGCTCTGTGTAACGTTATTCTTTTGGAACATTGGTACGTTGATTTAAATTTTCAAGATAAGCTTTCTAAAAGCACTCCAACCTACTTTTGTCTGCCTCTTTATTTCATCTACATGATCCGGGTCATCCTTTAATAACTATCCTAAGTTTATGCATTCAGCTGAGATTTCCAGTTGCATTCCACAGATCGATATCACTTTTTTTGCAGACTTTTATTTTTTTCTTATTTATCTTGAGCCCAACTTAGAAACTTTTGTATAACATCTTCTAATATGTTCTATAGTCTGTTGTCATTGGATACATGTTGACTATGTTGTCAGCAAATCTGAGATGGTTAAATTTATTCCTGTATAGTTTTTGCGTTTGCCAATATAAATGACACTCTCGATGTTTTCTAAGTCACATTAGGGCTTCCGGAGAGAGTTGTGAAGTTTTGTTATTCCTCCACTGCAGGAGCGCAGACTATAGTGGTTTCCGATAATGGTCCATAAATGGTTAATTTTATCTCCTTTCATATGTATGGCTTTCATCATGGGACCTCCTTTGCCAGTACCAAAATATGAGAAGAGGTTTTCCCCTTTTTTCCGGCAACAAAATAGGTGTTGAGATGTTAAAACACCAAACTGAAACCTTTTACGAGGAATCATGTCTGCATTAACCACAATACTTGTGGTCAGAATGCAAACAAAAAACACTGATAATATATTGGCATTGTCTTTGAAAATGATTGGTCCATACCAGAGACAACTTTCTTTTGAGCCTCGTCTCAAAACGGTGTTAGACCAGAGGACGCCAAAAGGTGTACAGCACAAAGACAACGCACTATCAGAGTAATTGTTTTCATTTTGACCGAAAGTATTGTGGTTAATGCAGACATGATTCCTTGTAAAAGGTTTCAGTTTGGTGTTTTAACATCTCACCACCTGTTTTGTTGCCAGAAAAAAGGGGAAAACCTATTCTCATGTATGACTTTGTTTCTCCAGTCCAACTTTCAGACAACGTGTACTTACATCACTGTGAATAATTCCCCATCTGATGTGACTTTTTGGTATTTTATGTAATATCAATGTGGCTTTTGCATTTTCATAAATCGTTTTTTATGGCCCTGGTTTGTGAGAGCTAGGATGGCTTGAATAATTTTCCATTGAGTATAATGACTTTTTATAGTCTACATATAAACTATCAATGAGGTTCTAGAAAATGCGAATTACTTTTAAATACCATTTTGCCAAGTAGGGATGTGTTCCTGATTTTTTGATTCATCCAATTAGTGTAAAAATCAGGCCTAGATATGAAATTTCCGGTGATCACAATTTTAGTTTTTGCTTCAGATTGATCCGAAAACCGAAAGCGGCGTCACTTCCACAATCTTCCCACCAAAAGCTGTGACATGTGGCACCAGGCGACATCGCGATTGTAAGCACTATAATAGTTTACATTAGTACATAATGGCATATTCTTGGTTCTTTCGGTAAAGTCACGTAGATAGAAAAGAAAAATAAATTTAAAATAATAAAAACAAAAAACCCACTATTATTTTCCATTTATTTCTTATTTTCTATCTACGTGACTTTACCGAAAGAACCAAGAATATCAATTCCTGCAGTCACGAAAGTTTTAAGTCAATACATAATGTCAATTACCCATAGAATATACTATCAAATTGTTCTGGAAATGTTTTTTTTTACATTACAATATATGAAACTTTTTTAGACCTATGAAAAGGCATCTGAATGTTTATAGTTCGGTTAGTATGGCCAAAACATGTGTACATTGTACTTATACAAATCAATACTGTATCTAACTTGAGTAAAACATGGTAAAGTCACGTAGAATGAGAATAAAATAATAAATTAATAAAATAAAATAACACAATAAAATTCTCACGTTTCGTCGCCGAAACGTCGGCCGAAACGTCGTGAGAATTTTATTGTGTTATTTTATTTTATTAATTTATTATTTTATTCTCATTCTACGTGACTTTACCGAAAGAACCAAAGAAGATGAATCCTTGCAGTCACGAAAGCTTTAAATCGAAATAAACATGGTAGCTAACTTTTAATTAACTGGTTCCATTTTTTTTGCCTTTAATTATGTTCACATTTTAATGATGATGAAAATGTAATTTCCCCTCACTGTAAATTAATCCCATTATGCCATTTCTAACTTTCCATAGAATCATTGCATTCCTCTTTTCGTCTCATATTTCGTAGTTGCTACATAGCATACAAGTAGAATATAACGCAATATGGACTTGCAATGTGCAGATATATAACGGTGTGGTGCAGTGGTGCAGTGGTTAGTTGCACTGCGTTACCAACCTTATGACCTGAAATTTGTTTTGCAATCACAAAGCACAGAAATAATTGATAAACTATACTGCAGGAGAACCCCCTTAATTATGATGATGTGACGAAACAATATTACGGATCTTATTTTCTATGAGTTCATTGCCACATTTACTCCACCTATGCATAGGATAAATGTGTGGATAACTGCAGACCATACAGCTCATAGGGATAACAGGAGTTGCAGGTAACAGGGTCGTGAATAAGAATAATTATCTTGGGCAGTGAAACCGAAAGAGTCCTTCACGTGAGTAGATCCTGAGCCAAAGGGGTCACATTACCCAGTGCCGTGTGAAATGAAACACCGCACACCAGTTTATTTTCAACTACAGTATATGCTTCATAATTATTACGGGACAATTGTAACATACTGATTAAAATGTTGCATATTAATGTCTGTATAGAGCAGATAATGGAGATGTGGCGCAATGGTTAGCGCACTCCGATATGAAAGCAGTTAACCGAGTTTGATTCCCGACTATGCATTAACATCAGACGTGAGCTGTATCTGAACCGATCCTATATCCTCCCACACCACCAACTTCACCACACAACACTCCCCATAATCGCAATGTATGACCCTCCATGATTGGCCTGGCTTGGAGAGGACTTCATCCAGCAGTGGATTGACAATGGGCTGCAATTATAACAAATACAAAAGTCTCCCAGAACAGAAAAATAATTGCGTTTTTATTTTATTTCAGGCACGTTAAATACGCTGCCCCAGAACAGTGTATTGTTCATCTTTAGTGCAGTATTGTTGATTATATTGTAAAATCCATGTAACAACAAATACACATTATTGACTGCATATCTCAAGTGTAAAGCCCATCAGGCCTATTTTAAAGTATAGTATTTGCATTTTGAATACTGTAAAATATTTGTCTCATATTCGCATGACATAAATATTAATATTTTACTTTTCCATCATCAAGTAGGAGATATTTGGAACTGGAGAAAAATCATGGGATTTATTACCTGAGCAGGGATCAAGCTGGGACTGAGATGGGAACTCCATCCAGCAATCTTCGTTCCTCGCTGCACCATCCACCCACTCCTGCTAATCCCTCCAGGGATGTAATTGAGTTACGTAGAAATATAGCTGTGTGGGTTAAGTAGTGCAGGAACTGAAGTGAAATGACTGCAGGGGGAAGGTGAAATGAAGTGGGAGTGGGCCATCAGCTACTATTAAAAGCTGCAACAGTAAAATATTTAGACGCAATTCTCATTTGTTGCAGCAACGTCGTTAAAACATTTTCCCTCGCGATTTTTGGTTTTAATGCAATTTAGTAATGTGCACAAAAATACGGTGTTTGTCAAATATTAAAATTACTAATATAATCCAAATGCACAATACCATGAGGTGACCTCATGTTCCACATTCAGTGGGTTAGCTGCATGTTAAACAAAGTGATGTATGTACGTTAACCAACGTTAAAGTCTTTGGAAAATGTAGTTCCTCTACATCAACATAACGCTGAGGCAAATTCGTTTTGACAACAAACACAAATGTCACGTGTGCAGATTTTCATTTCAATTCATTGCACCGACTGAACCTTTGAAACATTTGAAGACGAGCTTAGAAAAATATAAGTGAAGCAAGGCACCAGAAAGGACATGCATTTTTAATTTGGCTGATGGATTTACGAGACGTCAGATGTGCAGCATGGCACCACGCTGAGTGCAGACTTAAATGAGAGCTTAAGTCTCATAAGCGACAGACCACACTAATCAAATTTCCATTTTAATCAGCTCACGTGACAACACATGCTGTCCTGCTGCTACACAGGCGGCAAACAAAGTGCAAACAATTTAAAGGATTTATGCAATATTGTGTCCCAATGCAGGCTCTTCCGCTTAAGAGGCATAATCCTTTGCTTGCAATTATATATATATTTGATGGAAAGAAGATAGGTGTTGAGTCACAATTGCCCAAAGGAAGGTTATTCATTGAAAGGACAAACCTTCCCAAAATGCGTTCTGCCCGTAACATTTAATAATTTAACTTTTCATATAATTTAGTTTATTTAGTAATACTTCTGATTATTGAAGGGTTTGTCTGGTACTTAACAGTTACTTTTAGGTAACTATTAACATGCGGTCATCAGCAAACAGTTTTAAAATGTAAGTCTCATCAGGCCCCATGATGTTAAGAGCAGTCCCTAATCCTTCCCGCTATCTGAAATGTCACATTCCAAATATATTTATTTTAAGGCAGTGTTGTTGATGTGCGTGTTTTCTATTCATTTACCATTACTGCACCATTTGCTTGTTTACATGAATATACCCAGGATGTGTTTAATAAAGGAATAAACCAATGTGTTCCGCTGCAATGGAAAAATAATTAAAAGTAATCTTGCTCATTCAAGTTACTAAGATTTTGTGCGCAAACCGTTCCACTCCTATTGGTTTTTGTATTGTTGTAACTTTCTGACCTGCCCCTTCTGGACATCTGTGAAAAGAGCTTCATATTTCATCGGATTCCTCTCGTCTAAATACATATTCTGATATACTTTTTTTTTCCTATTTTAAACCATAAACTGTGTCACAATTTAAAAGTATATCTAAAACAGCAAAGCTAGTGCATGGATAGTTCTCCTTGACTGTATAACAGTGTGATTGTATTATTTTAATGTCAGAGACAACTTTCACATAAACGCCTTTTTATTTCTCTGGACACTAGAGCAATAACGGTCCTTGGACAGATGTGACTTTGACTTCACCCAACACTGCAAGGCCACACGGCTGCCTCCCAGGTCTGTAGGGACCCCATCAAATGAGCTCAGCGAGCTAATGAAAGAACCATTGGGCACCTGAATGCAACACCTGGATGGGACTTCTAAGAAAACGGCAGCACGTGAATTATTAATGAAAACAAAAAATGCAAAAGGTGTGATGGTTACCAGGGGAGAGGATGCACGTGGTGAATCAGTTATGAGTTACATGGGCAGGATTCAGAGCTGGAAATGCCACACATATGTACAGTCAATCCTTGAGCTGAATTTATGACGGTGGCAGCGCAATATTTTGCATTCATAATTCATGTGAAGTGTATACAGTAATCAAATATATCATCACGTAATCTGTAGAGGCAAAATAGTATGAAATCAATTAATGCAATCTCCTTTGGATGTGGCAGCTGAATAAATCAATAGCGGAGTGCGAGAGAAGCACATTCGTTTTCATTAATTAATGTAAGCAGTCATCAGTACACATGCACACACAACAAACTTATCATTTTCATACGTAATTATGGTTCCCAAATCTGTACCTAGATAAACAAAACAATAATTCTAATAATACATCTGGTAATCCTTTAATCGAATAGGGTTAGAGATCACTGAGATTCATAATTTAACTTCACAACATACATCTGGAAAAAATAATGGACAGTTTATTCTTTACATTTGTTATTGATACTATTGTATGATTATTATGACTGCTATTATTTGAATGTAGTAATGCATCCTGTCCTAATAACCAATTGCATGTGTGCTGTGTACCTCGAGGTGACTCGGAAGAATTTGGCCACACGACGACTTGGTTGAGATCCAGGCTGACAATTGCACACAAAAAACGTGACCCAGTGCCTGCACCGAACACCGATCAATGCATATCAACAATGTGCCGCCTTAAATTATTGAAGGCAGTTGCTAAATTCATGCCGCGGCAAGTCGACAGGCGCGTTCACGGAAACATGTGCACGTGCGTTGATTGTGTTGACATTATCTGTCACGTGTATTTTCCTCGTCACCTAAAAGGACTAATCAAAAAATAACGCCAATCACTTAATGAGCCATTCTAACAGTTGGTTATGTGCAAGTTTGCCGGCTGTAGTGTAGATCCCTTTTAAATATTTTTTTAAACAAATTTGTTTTAATAATTCAGCTGTTTTTAGTAAATATTCAGCTTTATGTGTACAATGGTTCTGTAGGAGAGAATGGTGCCAATAGTTTTTTTTATTCCAACCTTGCAGAGCTATACTGTACATGAGAGCAAGACGATTACTGCAAAAACTGAGTTTCTTCGAAGGGCGATTCCAATGTTAAAATCTTCATTCATTTGAAAGGGGAGTCTAATAGGAATTCTGCTATGGAAGACATGTGCTATAGAATTGTATTCTATTGTGATGTATGTTGAAATGCAATGTTGTAATTGACCCAATTTCACGCTGAATCTGATGTGGTGTTTGCAGAACAAAAGAAGGCCCATGGATCGTGGATGGCCTCGTAAAGTCTGGCCCAGGCACTGTCCTTACCTATGCCCATGCGTGGCCAGAATGCAAGGAGCGACTAAATGTATAGCCAAGCCTACAATCATACGTAGCTGCTCCGTATATATGACTGTCACGGTGCATAGACCTTCCCATCTCGTGTGAACACAATGCTGATATTGGGGGAGGCATTGGGCCAGTTCCACACAATGAGCAATGCCAATGTTGCTCAATGTGTGGAACAGTTGGTCCCAGGAAGTAGAGGCCCTAGTGGTAATGCTCGTGGTATCAGTAATAGTGGTTGCAGTGGTAGCTCTAGCGGTTCCAATGTTCTCACTGGTTGTCCCAGTGGTTCTAGGAAAGTCCTCTTAGTTCAAGTGGTCGTCCAGGAGGTCCCAGTGAGATTTATGGTGACTCTCAGTGGTAGATATGGTGATCTCAGTGGTAGTCACGGTAGGCGACTCTGTAACTAACTGACCATATCCATATATTTCAGTGCCGATTGCACTATGCTGGCCAGATCACATGAGTCTTAATGTCAAACCATGTTCCAATCAGACGATCCCAAAATCCCACTAGGAATCATTCAAATTCAAGAATGGCGACGAAATTTAAGGCAATAAAATGTGAGAATTGCCCAGCTCGACTACATGGATACTATTAATAGCTTTCCAAAGTTGTTTACTAGATGTACAATTACACAATGATATTTCACCTGAAAATGTTGAAATACTACTTTGTTCAAGACAGTTGCAAAACACAAGCATTGATAAGCGTTTTACATATTTGTTCTCACTCATTTACTTAGACCTGCTCAAGGCATCTAGACTAATAATTGTTTTATTCATAAAATACGTTTTTCACATTCAATGTATATTTTGATTCTCTGCTACTATGCTTTTGGCGATTTTTATCTTGTTATTGTACTGTTGTGTTTGGTTGAGAGTTTGTTATGCGTGTTTTTTAGAACTGCTTTACAATGTGCGTTGCTGCATGCATGTTATTATTTTACCAGCATAATGGAATTGCAAAAGCGTGGTTTTGGGTGCTGATCTGTATCATTGATTTTTATGCTGATTTAATTTTCCTGATTAATTACAATGAGTGGATTACAGAATCAATTTGGTTTCATGTGTCTTGAATGTTGTTCATAACTCATTAGGACTGGTTTTCTGCAGTGAAATAAATGCATTTGTTTGATGGAGGTTTTTAAATGTTTACAATAAACCCTCGACAGATTTAACATTTATCAAGGCAAGGCAGGAAGGATTACATGCCTACTACATGAATAGGAATTGTCACGTCCCCATGGCACTTCTAATTTACCACCGAATGCATCGTATGTTATGAATTAACACTTGTTATTGATGACTTATAATGCGCGATAGAATATTCGTTTTAATCATTTCTGGGAGAGGTGATGGCATTTATTTATGCAGATTTGCATATATATATAAAAACGTAATCCAGCAATAAAATGAAAAGTGAGCAAACAATGCCTATATATTCCTGGAAGCGAATTAATTCACATTTGAAATGACATTTGATGTCACTAAACCAATATCCTCCTCATATGTCTGAGAACATTTTACATATTAAATGTACAGTAGTTGTGTAAACAACCAGACTATATAAGACGTGATTGGTCTACCACACATATAGAACACAAATGCACCCACAGCCTTCACAAATAACCAGACATGCACATTAACATAAGTACATCTTATAAAAGTCACATAATAAAAGAGCTTATGGTCGCTATCGTGAAACAGTCACATGTTTGAGGTCCTTTTTGAGGCTATATCAATGGGCCGTTCACAATAGACACATTCGGAAAGGGGTCATTGGTAAAGGTTGTGATGAGAATTGATCATGACCACATGTGAAAATGCTGATGCACATCATTTTGTGAAAGTTTCCCAGGGAACAAACTGTCATAGTCCATATATGTGTAGTGACACAGCGCTGACTGCTGGACAGCAGCTGCAACTGCAGGTGGACACTTAGCATATACACGGTGTGTGTGCTGGCAGGGCGGAGGAACTGGGGCAAGGGTCACGGTAGACCTCGTGGGGAGGCCCCGGGAAACCCTCTGGTGGGTTCGAGAACGGAGGCGTGGCTTGGCTCCGCCCTAGCAGCGGAGAGCGGGAGCTTCGGGCTGCCGGTTCTGGGAGTGGACTCATCCCGTAGTCGCTGTCGTCGCTGCCACCTACGCCCGACCATTGCGCGGCCGGACAGGAGTTGGCCGTCCCGGTCGACGCCGTCGGTGCAACGCGGACAGGGTCGTGTCTGGGCCGGGTCGTGCAGCAGTGTGGTCGTGAGAGAGAGGGGGCCGGAGTTGGTGGCGTGAAACGTAATGAAGGACGGTGCCTCCTGCCGAGTGTGTGCGCCGCACGCCACCCGCCCACACGCCACCCGCCCACACGCGCCTCGACAAAGGAGGAGAGACCTACGACACTACATATGTAACGGCACCAACAGTAAAAAGGTGTTGGTTGGTTCAGACAATGACCCTTCTCTATGTCCTCTGACAGAGGGAAATTGCCTGCGCTATTGAAGGATGTGTCGATTTTTTTGTATATACAAAAGTGAAAACACCGAACCAATATCTATAAGAGTACTGCACAGCGTTTGTCATTTAGCAAGCAAAACTGTCAGGGTAAGCTGCTAGCTAGTGCATTTACTCCTCTTTTTGTAGCATGTTTGGAATAGAGGGGTGAAGGGCAATTATAGTCAAATATATATCTGCTACTTCAGCACCTACACCTAGGTTAAAACAAATTGGTATAAAAATAGCAAAAACCAATTTTCCCTTGCCTGAAATGAGTTAACATTTTTGCTGACTCGTCTTTTTTACAGGCCTGGATCTTCTGTCTGAAGTTATGAAATATGTACTGTATGAATAATAGACACATAGTACAGCAGAGTACGCGATACACTGTGCATATGGAGCATTTGATTGCGCTTGTGGCATTTTATGTAGGCGTGTGTGTATCATAAGTATTCGAGAGTAGAGATATTTAAACGTAACATCATTTTAAAAGAGATGCTAATCGATAACATTTTATGTATAGGCGTGCAGTACCCAGTAAAACATAGGTTATTCATAATAAAGTTTTTTGGGTTAGATCACGTTATTTATAAATGTGTCGTAACCCTCCACACCCGACACGGCCAAACAGTAAAAAATGTGTCACGTTGACAAAAGACAAATAGTTCACTACTTTAGCCCACCGGTGTGTTGAAGAGTGAATTAACATCATTTACAATTTTTGAGTACGACGTTTCGCTGGTAATTACATCCAGCATCATCGGGCAATTCGCCGGAATGATGAAGCCCTCCACCTGCTCCCGGTCTTAAATAGAGCAGCAGGGTGACGTCATCATTTAACTCATTTCAGGTGCAGAGATCAGAGGCGGAGGGGGGGTATTGTAATTATATAATAGATTGGTAATCAATTCTAGATTTAAAGCTTTCGTGACTGCTAGGATCCATACTCTTTGGTTCTATTGGGTAAAGTCACGTAGGTGAAAATAAAATAACAAAAAATCACGACGTTTCGGCCACAACACAAGCGGCCTTCATCAGGTGAAGGGACGAGACTGTCTGGAGGACAGCGCTGGAGTGGAAGAAGCCACGCTTAGATCACGACCTTTAAGCTGTGTGAGAAGAAAAACACAAAGCGCCTTGACAAAGGAATTAGCATTTAATTTAGCATTGAAATGGCTCATTGAAATAGCTAAGTTAAAGTATACACATCCGCAGAGGTACCCCTAGACAAAGGAATTAGCATTGAATTTAGCAATGAAATAGCTGAGTGATTAGCTTGTAACTGGTCACAGAAATAGCTATGTTAAAGTTCGGTCCGGTTCAATACAGTACACAAAATTTGTGATCTGATCCCATCCGTGAAGGATGTCATTCCTGATTTACAGTACCCCGGGGTTTACAAATTGAGTTGTACCTGCGGTGATTGCTATATCGGTGAGACAAAGCGACATGTCTCTGACCGAATTCGCGAGCACAAATCAGATTTGAAACACGGCAAAACGAATTCTTCTGCCGTGGCTGATCACTGTTACAACGCTGTGGGTGATCACGATATAATTTTCTCCGATACCAAGGTTCTTTGCAAACCCACGGGCTTTTATCAGAGATTTGTTCATGAGGCAATTCAGATCTACAAACACAGACACAATTTCAACCGAGAGGATGGTTTCAAATTAAGCAACAATTGGAAAGATGTTCTAAATCGAACTAAACATTAAACTAATTTCAATGGTACAGTATATTTTTCAAGTAGTGGTACCCCAAACTTTCGCAGCTCTTATAAATTCCCTTTTCACACCATCAATAGGTAAACTCCCCCCCCCCCGCACCAAACGGCAAGTCCACCGGCAAGTACACCACCTCTTTTCTAAAATCGACCAATCAACTGCTATTTTTTATGCTAATTTCTTTGTCAGGACACCTTGTTTGCTCGCACACAGTTTAAAGGTCCGCGGTCTGAGCGTGGTTGTGTTTCGCTAAATTATCCTGTTTGATTTGTACTAGGTGCCTCGGTGAATGTATATGCTTTGACTTTAACATAGCTATTTCTGTGACCAGTTACAAGCTAATCACTCAGCTATTTCAATGCTATATGCTAATTCCTTTGTCAAGGGGTGCCTCTGCGGATGTGTATACTTTAACTTAGCTATTTCAATGAGCCATTTCAATGCTAAATTATATGCTAATTCCTTTGTCAAGGCGCTTTGTTTCTTCTCACACAGCTTAAAGGTCGTGATCTAAGCGTGGCTTTTTTCACTCCAGCGCTGTCCTCCAGACAGTCTCGTCCCTTCACCTGATGAAGGCCGCTTGTGTTGTGGCCGAAACGTCGTGATTTTTTGTTATTTTATTTTCACCTACGTGACTTTACCCAATAGAACCAAAGAGATTGGTAATCAGTCAATTGTTATGATTAGTAATGAGTTGTAGATTAGTAATTAGTTGTAATGTGTGTTATTGTAATGATATGCTACGTTACTAATCAGTTAATTAGTCTGTGTTTCCCCTATAAGGAATTGTAATATGTATTATTTAATAATACGCTTCCAGGCCGCACTAAGCCTGTAGGGAGGTTAGGCCAACATTGGTCCAACCACATGCCACTGTTGGCCCAACGCTGGCATGTTTACTGAGTATGTTCATCACGAATTGACGGTACATGTAACGCCCATATAAAGAAGTTAACTGCAAATAGAAAAAGGATGTTTAATACTTTATGATGGTCCTCTAAAGGTTTAAGACATGCAGTCAATTACCTGTTCTCTTGGGTAATAGAGGGGATGGATGGCCCGAATCAAAACAAAACATAGATATCGCAAAAACCTCTGTAAATTATGTGATTAAAATAGATGTATGGTATTGTTTAACTCTATAATAGCGGTGAAGGCATATAATGAGGTCATTATTCTCTGGAGAATTGCAGAAAACGTTACATCGAACAAACCATTACACGGGGAGGGAAAATACCTCAACACACAATGTACTGAACTCACTGCCGAAAATGTAAAAGTAGTACTGTATTTACTTGCCAGTATGATTGCGGCCACGTGAAGTGCCCACGAGTCGCTGAGTCATTGGCCCTCGTCGGAGTGAGGATCAGCAGATAATAGAAGCAGTTTGCTTGGGGAAATGCCATATTTGTATCCGCTCAATGTTGGCAGATATCATGCTGAGCTAAATTCGACCAAGCAACAATTATAAACTCGAGTTAAAATACAAATCTCATTTTTTTAGTCTGTCTGTCCATCATCCTCAATGCTAATCAAGGCATAATGACGAGTTGGGATCGTAGGGATTCACCCTTGTGACAAATTGCCTTGCTCGATGTACTGAACAAACCATTCTTAAGAAGTAGGTCAAAATTCAGGCAGACCAAAGTGCCTTGTTTGTCAGGAATATTTTCTGACCAGGAATAAAGTATGCACCCCCCCCCCCTCCATGTTTTGTATTTTATCACCTGGTACCGAGTAAATGCAACAGACGCGTTTCCAGCACATTTTTCCTACACTCTTGGAATAATACATGCCGCTTTTCGACAACCATCCCAGAAGAAACCTCGACCATTTCAAAGCAATTTACTCCGAGCTAGTATAAAACTATAAAAGCCACCGTGATCTGCAGAGAAACATGAGCAGGGTGAGGTCACGCTAGATATATTTTCCTCCCATGCAAGGTCGCAAAATTGTGCACGGTTCAGCACAACAGGGTGGCGAGGCCAAATATTACACGCGGCGTGTCTGATGCCTGCACAGCCATAAGTTATTGTTAGGCTGGGCCACAGCCGCGACCAGTGTTAAACGTCCAATTTATTCCCTCCCCACGTTGCCTTTTGGGGGAGGGGGGGGGGATTCCCTTTGGAGCAAAGCCCATAGTGTAACTCTCCACTGTGCTCGCTGATTAAGGAAATGCTGCCTATTTCAGTTCCATAAGCGTTGCTGGAGTGGGGAGTCCACGTGTTGATTTATCCTTGTATTAACTGCATTGTCTGGAATGCTCATCAAATGCACAGTGTATGGTCACGTACACCAGTGTAGCTATGGAGGTGTTAAAATATATTTTTTAAATGTACAGGTATACACAGGGCTGGAAATGTTATTGAGATCTCAAAACTAATTTCTTCGGTTGTATACAGTGGTCAAGTATTCTGGCTGAATGGTTCCTATTACTATACTACGATATTTCTGCAGAAGGGAAACTGTAGTTACATGGGCTGCAGGGCGAATAGGTTTAACACGAGGATTTCTCATTTTGCATTTTGACCAGTAGACATCTTGTATATATAAATCACCAGTAGTCAAAGTATATGCCATATGTGGCATGTATGTATACACACCATACATGAGTATAAGCTGATACGTAGTGAAGTGATGGCACAGTGGGTAGCATACTGCACTATGAACCATGCTACTCGTATTTGATGCACGGCCACAACTAACATCAGTGGCAAGTGATGTGTATTGGTCATGGGCAGCCTCCTTCACCAACCTGCACTGACCAGAATAGTCAAACAACCTTCATCCAATATTGTGCTAACACGGAGCTGTACTGTACACTAATTGGTTATATTATACCGTATTTAATGACAGTATATGTTCACGTGTGTTAATGTGGTTGATGTATATATACTCTACTTTTAAAACCCTCATTTTTTTATTTTCCTTCATAATTCCTCAAGTCTCTCGAACTTGCTCCCTTAAATGTAAATAGTTGCAATTACCAAATATATCAATAACCACACACAAATGCATCTGTGGTGTCAATAAGTACTTTGTGAGCGGTAAGCCGGTTTCTGTGGAGTAGTGCTCTTTTATACATTTAAAGGATTTATATGTTTTTAAATCAAATATGAAAGAGCAACCCCACCCCGCCATACACGTTTGGTGGTGTACAATAATAAAACATTTTAATCGGTCACTGTCATGGCAACAGATTTACACGCATTTATATATTTTTTTAATCAGTGCACATGACTTCCAGCTGTCACTAAGGTACATTCAAATGGACTTCCTCGCATAAGTACACAGTGGCATTATGCCACGAATGTTGACCGAACCAGTTGGCACGAACTGTTCATGTTCTCATACAAAGATGCGTAATATGCTGATTCATTACCGTATTTGTCTTGCCTTTGTGGTCACTTGATATATGCGCAGACATCACCAGAATATCTAATACTGTACGTTACCTTAACCAGGGTCAAACTGCTTTCTTCATGGGATTGAGAGTTACAACGATCTGGCCAATAAATGGCAATATAATCCCGACATTGGCCATGATAGGCTTCTGATCTCGCCTTTACGGCTGAGTAAAATGTGGTCCTTGTTGGTATGACCTCAGGAGGGAGGCTGGTGACCTTTATACAAATCCATTTGTATTTTGTGGCTGGGATTGCTTTGGTTGGATTTTCTCAGATTTAGTGCGGGAATGCATTTTTAATGGATCCCTGCAAACAGGCAACAGGAGACGTTGAAAGGATTTTCTTCAGACACAGTAGGGATTGTATGATTTATTTTGCTCGAGCAACATCACGTATATTCTTGACAGATAATTTGGTCTCATTGGCTGAATGATACGTAAGGCACAAAAAACATCAGTTTTTCATCGATCATCATCAACAGCAATATGTTGCCAGCCACACGTCTCCCTATCTGGCTTATTATGAAATACTTACAGGTATGGAAAGGATCAAATCACACAAGTAGCATTTATTTACACTCACTTCTTAAAGAGAATATGATGTGATGTGCACACGTTTTACCTTTTCAAAATAATTATATGTGGCGTGTTTAATATATATTTTTTAATATTAAAACATTTAACAATGCTGAATGTTCCTGCTTTATCAGCAGTTGTTATCGCCAATGCTGTACTCAGGGAGAGTTATATGAAAGTATATACAGCTTGAATAATCACACATAACTTATATCATAAGTGTTCATTGTCTTACTACAGTTTGCATATGATTTGAATGTTATATTTTGTGGCTGGATACAGTCATGGTAGATGGACATAACAGTGATATAGATTATGTGAGATCGAAGGCAGTGATTCTTAACTTGAGGTGCACGTACCCCCTGGGGATGCAGAGATGCCCTTTCTGGGGGTGTGAGACATGGCCAGATTTTTTTAGAAACACAAATTAATCACGGGCACGTGAATACAACTACTTTGTTTTATCAAACCTATGCAATAAATTTGAAAATAATTTTTTTTTCAAAATTTCTTGCTGTGGTTTTCACACCTGATGATGATTGCTTGCGTTGCAGTCGAAACGTCGTGAGAATTTTATTGTTTCATATTATTATTTTATTGTTTCCCTTCTACGTGGTGACTTTACCGAAAGAGCCAAGAATATGAATCCCTGCAGTCACGAAAGCTTTAAATAAAAATGTAACATTATACATGTTTTACGATTGAGAACCAAAGGGGTGCAAGGCTACAGTGAAGGTTAAGTTAACCAGTGACCTAAAGCATTTACATTCAGATTGGACAATGTTTTGTATAAAATAGTAGAAATGGACCGGGCTGAAATAATTGGAGACAGCAAAATATGGATAGCGCCCCTATGGCTGACACAGCCATGCAATTAAATTAATAGTTCGAGTAATTGAATCAGGCTGAACAAATTAATCAGTTTTCACGTAACCTAGTATCATGAGACACCAACCGGGCTTCCACAGCAGTGTATCCCAGCAGAGGGCGCATTACGCTCTTGGGTCAGCTGACATTCCACGGGTGTGTGCTGGCCCATGGTCGTCTAAACATGTTGTTGTTTTCGTGTTCTTGAAAATGCCAATGACTCAATGTGTGTGTGTTTTTTTTCTTTCCCGCCGGGTAATTTCATTTAGTTGCTACTAAATATTACAGAAGGAAATAAAGCATGAAATACATTTTTTTGTCAATATGTTTCAAAATCTTAACAAAACACGTTATTAAATTTAATACTGTTTATGGCATCACATGGATGCTTTGTAATTATTATATTGTAAGACATGTTAGCTTTTTAGACTTCAGAGTTAAATATACATTCCACTGTTGCAATGGGACATCTGATACATTTATTCATTTTTTGACAAACTAGAAAAGGAGAGATTACTTATTCACTTTAAACATTCATATATGTATGAGGTTATTCATAAGTCGTGACCTGTCAGTGGCTTTTCAGTCACATTTGTCTAGTGAATGGGACATGATCCTGATAGTTGCGTGAATTTTTTTTATGTAGCTGCTCAATGGCAGATGTATCACGTGATCAAATACGGTGTTGCCAGAGTACAAATTCATATCAAAACAGTATTCCTCTTTAAGACCGTTAAAGAGAATTAGTGATGGAACGGAAGTCCCCAAGACAAATAGGGCACAGCTCAAGATGAGCAGTAGGGAGAATGAAGGAGTTGCCAGGTAGGTATGGGAATGACCGGGCCAATATTTCTGGGATTAGAGGGTGATTAGAGGAGACGGGTGGCAAGAGAGAGACAGAGTGAAGGAAGGAGCAAGCAAAATAGAGCTGCACGAAGCAGTGTCTGTATTCAACATGGGGGTGGCCACACATCAGTCAAGTGATTTGCAGGATGCTTGAGCTGATTTAGATTTTAAAGATTGATCATATTATCCGTGGATGGATGATCCATTTTTAAGATTAGCCGTGTTTACGGACATATTTTTTTCCCTACTTGTGGTTCAGTACTCACATGATCGCAAAATGTTGACAAGCAAACTGATTACTTTATGAAGAAAAAGAAGATGGCATTCTGTCTTCACCCCTTTTCCACGGAGGTAAACAGTAAATACATTTGTATGCATTATGAATAATTCGAATATGTTTGCATAATCCGTGTGGCTCACCCCTCCCTCTGGATGATCAAGAATTTAATGCATATTTACAGCAGTTCGAAGAATCAGAGGCCCTTCCTTCCTTCACCAACTGACCAACAGTGAATTATCATTAGCCACGATCTACCCACTGATGGATGAAGGCCTCTCCAAGCTCTTGCCATTTCCCAGGCTTTCACAATGCAACAATTCATCTGCCTCCTTGAACACAAGCAGAATTAACGGCCGCAATTCCGGTATAGACGTCCTCAATTGCTGGAGGCTATCGGCTTGTGATAACACCGAGAAGGTCAAAACCAGTCCAGTGTTAGCTCGTTGAAACAAATGCAGCTCGTTGATATTGGTCTGGAAAGCCAATGAACCAAAACAAGTGTTTATTTATATACGGAACAGAGCTTTGCTTAAATTGATATTACCCATAATGCCCCACAAAAATTACACGAATTTGTGAAGGTATTGCTTTTTGTGTTGACTGCGGTAACACAGTTTATATGACTCCTCTTGGCAATAACATCTGGTAATCAAGTAGCTGATAAGACTCAGAAGGTCAAAACCAGTCTAGAGTTTGCTTGCATAAACAAATACTGCTAGATAACATTGTCCGGCGAGCTCTTGATGAGTAAATACAGGTACAGTAATCAGGTACCACTACACCAATGATGTAGTTGCTCAGCCCAGCCCTCATTACTCTGATAGTGCGTTGTCTTTCTGCTGTACGCCTTTTGGCGTCCTCTGGTCTAACACCGTTTGGGACTAGGCTAAAAAAAGAAAGCTGTCTCTGGTGTGGACCAATTAGTTTAAAAAACAATGCATATATTATCAGCGTATGTTTTTTTGTTTAAATTCTGACCACAAGTATTGTGGTGAATGCAGATATGATTCCTTGTAAAATCTTTCAGTTTGATGTTTTAACATCTTAACACCTGTTTTGTTACTAGAAGAAAGGGGGAAACCTATTCTCATATTTTGGTACTGGCAAAGGAGGTCCCATGATGTATGAGATGTTAATCATTAAGATTCACGAGGAAAGAACAGCATGCCTACGTTGTTTGACCATGGCTAACATATAACACGTGGACTCTATATAAAGAGGCAAACTTTGTCAAACGGAAGACAGGGTCGAGATAAATACATTTGGACACAGCCAAACAATTGGCAGAACTCCATACTTTTGACAAATCGCATCCTTTTCTATCAGACGGAGACTTGACAGGATTCTCAGTCTCTCCAGGAATAAAATATAGAGTTTTAGATTTAAAAGGCACATACGTTTGTACTGTCCAGAAAACATTAACTTTCATATAAACCATAGCAATTTGAAAATAATTCAAATATATGCTAAAATACCAGCCATAAAAATGAAAGTAAATCAAATAAATGAAATTCCGAAGCTACGTCCAATTGAGGGTAAAATTAATTACAACATTGTCATTTGTGAATCGAATACAAAAGTATGTTCAAAGTGCAGAGATGGTAAGTTTGGTATTAGAATTATGAATGAGAGAGATTGTAAGGCCTGTTAGATTTGCCAGCAGGGACATATACAGATAATGATAACCTTTGTCAAAAAGGAATGTAAATGATGAATGGAATCTAGTGACGCACATATACCGAGATGTAGAGGGATGTACGTGCACGAAATATAAATACATCTCTGTCCTTAGCATTTTCAATACAGGAAATTTCATGTATTTCAATATGGAATTTTGTGGCAAACTAGAACACATTTCTCAATGAAAGGGTGCTTACCTATAAACATGGAGCAGTTCCGTTTTGGGTTCAAGCACGAAATGTTTAAATTGGTCCAGTTTCCTTGTATTTAACCAATGCTGCTGATGTGATGCACTCCCAGAGTGGCTGACGGGTTGTGTAAGAAAAAAATAACGTCTTCTTCTGGAGAGACATGAGAAGGTGTTCTTTATTTTGTCATCAACACAGGAGGTGATCACAGACTTGTGCAATGCACGGTACACTTCAACATAGTCAGAACATGGCAAAGCAAATTACTGTAAAAATTAGGTAACTGATTTTCGTGAAGTGTGATCAAACAAGCCCCATAACTGACTCGGCTTAGAAAGGCCTTAATCCATCAGTGGATTGACAGGGCTGTAAATCATCATTAAAATAAGGCACAACTTTTTTCCCCTTACACTGTAACAGTACTGCACTTTGAGCGTACATGTGAGTGGTTAGACTTACACATGACATTGTAAGTTCAAACTTTTTTTTCGTTGTTCAATCATTAAACTTAAACTTAGGATGCATACACTTAAAACATTACTGCGTTGTACCCAAGACAATCAAGTAATTAACCTTCACAGCTCCTGATCTGCCTGAAGTCAGTAATGTTTAGCCGGCTGACCTCACGAACAGTAACACAATAGTTTACACCGAGCATCACGAGAAAAACCGGTAATATAAGGAGATGGGAACATTGGCCTTGCAAGTAAATACACTGAATTATGCTGTGGTTTACACCACCAACACAATGAGTATTTAACACTTTCATACGCTGCGCTGCTGCATAAGAATCATGAGAAACTTAAGGCCTTCTTTTACCATACTGTACGACCAAAGATAACGCTAAACAACCAACACCACCACCGCTTCATCATAACAGCTGAGTCTATTTTCATTATAATGCAGTGTTATTGATTATTGTGGCTTTCGATTTTTCTCTCTCTCCAAACTCTGCATAAGCGATAGGGTTGGATGATTCAGTTATAGCCCACCCCCCAACCACTCACTCACTCACACAAGTGGTCGCAGTGGTTGGCTTGGGTGGAGGGTGTACAATGGAAAAAAAAGGATGCGTGTCCCTCTATTGTCCAAGTGCCCGAAGACAGCCACTGAATCGGTTTCACTCCGCGGACGGCGAAACAAAAGACTCCACCTCAGGTTTTGTGTGACACAATAATACGCACAGTGGGCAGGGTCAGGGTCGCGTCCCGTAGCCCACCTGGCACCATCGTGCCGACACAAAGCGGTCGAGGTGCTACAGGGAAACGCTCAATTTTGAGATTGCTGGGGGGAAGGAAAAAAACCACACGGGTGTTCTACTTCATCTGGAAAGGAGACCGCCTTTTTTTTCCTGCTGTGAGGTAAGAGAGTGAGAATGCTCCTGGTGGATGAGTAAACACTTGGCAAAGCGCCGAATGCAATGTGGATTTACGTCGCATCTAAATGTGACCGCATCTCAAGCTGGTGTATAGAAAAAAGTGGGCCATATGTGTTTTATATAAATAGGCAGTCAGTCATAGGCAGAGGAAAGGTCTTGAGCCGAGCATTGAACACGAGCAGGGAGTCTACAGCACGGACGGCGGGGGGATGGGAATTTCAGAAAAGGCGGGCAACATGGGAGAATGAGCAACCACACAGGGAATGGATATTGACAAGGGGCTTCGATTAAAATAAACCCTGGTTCTTTGAGCAGAGTATGTGCAGCGGAGTGTGTGTGTGTCTATGGAGTGTGTGTGTGTCTATGGAGTGTGTGTGTCTATGGAGTGTGTGTGTGTGTCTATGGAGTGTGTGTGTGTGTCTATGGAGTGTGTGTGTGTGCAGCGGAGTGTGTGTGTGTGGAGTGTGTGTGTGTCTATGGAGTGTGTGTGTGCAGCGGAGTGTGTGTGTGTGGAGTGTGTGTGTGTCTATGGAGTGTGTGTGTGCAGCGGAGTGTGTGTGTGGAGCGGAGTGTGTGTGTATCTATGGAGTGTGTGTGTGTCTATGGAGTGTGTGTGCAGCGGAGTGTGTGTGGAGTGTGTGTGTGTGTCTATGGAGTGTGTGTGTGCAGCGGAGTGTGTGTGTGGCTATGGAGTGTGTGTGTGGAGCGGGGTATGTGTGTGTGTGTATGGAGTGTGTGTGTGTCTATGGAGTGTGTGTGTGCAACGGAGTGTGTGTGTTTATGGAGCTGAGTGTGTGGAGCGGAGTGTGTGTATGTGGAGCGGAGTGTGTTGAGCGGAGTGTGTGTGTGTCTATGGAGTGTGTGTGTGTGTGGAGCAGAGTGTGTGTGTGTGTGTCTATGGAGTGTGTGCGTGCAGCAGAGTGTGTGTGTGTCTATGGAGTGTGTGTGTGTGGAGCAGAGTGTGTGTGTGTGTGTCTATGGAGTGTGTGCGTGCAGCAGAGTGTGTGTGTGTCTATGGAGTGTGTGTGTGTGGAGCAGAGTGTGTGTGTGGAGCGCAGTGTGTGTGTGTGGAGTGTGTGTGTGTCTATGGAGTGTGTGTGTGTGGAGCGAAGTGTGTGTGTGTCTATGGAGTGTGTGTGTGTGGAGCGGGGTGTGTGTGTGGAGCGAAGTGTGTGTGTGTCTATGGAGTGTGTGTGTGTGGAGCAGAGTGTGTGTGTGTGTGCGTAGGGAGGAGGGTAGTCGAGTGAAATGAGAGGGCAGGTGAGCTGTGCCAAGTTCATGAATTATCTTGAAGATGGCTGATAGATTGGACTGGGGATCACCAGAGGGATCTGAATCTTAGGGTGATGTGGTATTGTTTACGGCGAGAGGCCATGTACAGTACTAATATTAGGTCACTCGTAGTGCTGTTAATTTATACTCCTAATTTATGATAAGAACAAGTTTGGAAATGACTATACTATTAAACATCATTTATGCCTCGAGTTTCCTGGCTGGCTGCTGGCTGGGCACCTTTCCATTGCCACCGAAGCTTGCTGGGTAACTGAGTATTTGGGATTTTCCGTCTAACAAATAAACATTGCATTGCGATGACGGAAGACGTTCGAAAGACACTTTAAAGGTAGTAACACCGACTAGGTAGTAACAACAAATTCATAAGACTGACACGGATAGTTTAAATGTCCTCTATCCCTTCAATTTCTGCTCTGATAAATGGTATTCTTTCGCCAGAATATTCTTTATATCCTCGAGACTATAGACACACCTCACAATACACATTACCTTGGCAATGTAAGGGCAGATTTTGGTGCTCCGATTACAGGGTTATGGGAAGAGTATGGAAATGACAGGTGTCTTATTTTAAATTGGATAGCTGTTGTCTTTAATGCTCCCTGATATTCATGCATCTTGACGTCTACACAGTGGTGCTCGGCGGTGACATGGAATCACCAACCACTCAAATATTGTCTCTTGATTAACACAATTCAATCTTACAGTCTGTATTACCTAGCATGATTTGAATGTACATTTCAGAGACATTTTTTTGTAAGGGCACTTAAATGAATATACGTGTTACTGCAGGGTATATTTATAGTCAAATGTAAAATAATATCAAGCAACATAAGCTCGTGCCTTCATAGATCAGGCCGTGAACTCGGTTTCAGGGTGTGTGCTGCTCATGATTGCGTCTGCGCTTATCAAGGCCTCGTTGGGGCTCTTTGTGGCTTTACATTTTTAAACGCTGCCCCCGGTTTGAGTTTCCCACGTGAGGGATCGGTGAAACGCTAATTTATTGATGCCTGTTTGCATAGATCAACTTACAGCTGAAGGGCTAACACTGAATATCACCACAGGCCAGGTACACAAACAGCATCGCAGTCTCACACATTGTCACGGTAACTGTGTTTTGTTTTCCTCCTCTGGAAGATAACGTTGTTCGTCATTTAAAACAAAACAAATCATCACTGTAGGCTCTTGTGTTGAAATTAATAAGCGACAAAGCAATTATATAGCAGTTATGTGAAGCATTCCGTTCGTCCCTTGAAGCCATGAAAATACATTTTGGTGGCCAGCGCTTGAACAACAGCAAAGATATTCATTTACACGTTCACACATCCTGAAGGCAAAAGAAGGTCGCCAGCCGAAAACTTTGGATTCTGCTGCTTGAGCTGAGGGTACCCAGAAGGAACATGACACTTCTTTAAGTGGTTTCTGTATCCGGTATAGTATATTGGTGTATGATATAGAATACCGCGCATAATGTGTGTTGTGTTGCACGCTTCAATGGTGTCTGGCGTGCTCAATTCCAGCTGCTAATAGCCTAGTATAATGCGAAGAAGTACATTTGCCAACCTCATCATCTGACTATAACGTTGGTACAGGACGTGGATCAACTGTCAAAAGAGGAGCGAGACTGATCACTGCGACAGGTCAGCCACCAAGATTGGCGAATGTTCTACAGGTGTGTACCATGTATTTATGTCCATTTCAAAGCAGACTAAATTAATGAATGCTTTAGATATCTATTGTATAATGTTATATAACACTGTATTTTGCCTTTCGGATGCGTCACAGAGTAAACGTAATGCTATTTATGGAACTGGAAATGTGAATCCTTATCCTGTTTTTTTTTTTTTATAAGGGATGGGGGGAGGGTCATGCATTCGTTGTTCATTTTTTTTGTTAAAGAGTACATCAAGGTGGCCAGGTGGCTTGGCGGGCAGAGCACTGAGTTGGTACTGCTGAGATCCTGTGTTCAGATCTCGACACTCATAATAAATAAGCCAAAACACTGAACACATTCATCAATAACACTGGCATAAAAGGTAATATATATACACACATTGGATGCCATTTTGGGCAATGGCCCTTCTTAATAGCACACAAATTGAGAGGCCAGAGAAATTAAGTGGATGGCAGTTGAATAACCCAGGTTCTCAAGTGTCTCACGTTGATGGGCTCAGCATAGTCCCTTGCACGAAAAAAAACCCATCTCGTTGAAACATTTTCATTTAAGAATTTGACTTAAACATTTTATTGTTTGTTTTATATTCTTATTATTTTATTGTTTACCTTCGACGTGACTTTACCGAAAGAACCAAGAATATGAATCCCTGCAGTCACGAAAACTTTAAATCAAAATTTAAACATTTAGCTTTGTTTGGACATTAAAAGAACAGAGCTTGTGTTATGCGTGGGAGGAAACAGAAATGCTTGAGGAGATAACACTCAAAGGTCCACACCAGAGGGTTCACATGTCCACCCTCTGTGCTGCTGCCACCTACCAGCCACCTTCTACCCAGCAGGTTTGGGACTTTCACTGCAAGATCCACCAACGTTTGCCTCCAAAGCGCTGTATCACACCCGCGCACAAGGGCAGCACATTCAACTATATTCACTGTCCTTTGCACTGCATTCACCTACTGAATATGCATATGTGTGTTTTTCTTATACATTATAGCACTTTGTATATATATACAGAAATCAGTATTTTCCTTAATGAAGTACTGTAATTATATTCTTCTCCATTTCAATGGATTTCGTAATGCACAAAACATGGCCACAAAAAATAATAATGTTCATTATAATGGACACATATTTCATAGTTGAGCTGCGCTCTTAATGAGCACAAAGAATGCCATTACTGGAGCACAAAGACAAATTGTATGAGGGGCCCTCATTAATCTCTGTTGTTGGCTAGCTGGACACAGTTCTAGCCTAATGAGTTGTTGCCGGGTTTGGCAGATGGAACACGATGTTGTGTTAAGTGGGCACGAATCTAGGGTGCGCAGATTGGAAGCGCGCTGGTGGCATCGATGTAATAATGATATGAGACCGCTCTGCGATGAGTGGGTTACATCACGTCATGCTCTCGGTGATTCTGTAGTGTTGGTGAACAACTTGAGTGCGCAGAGGGTTCGGTAAGTGTGCACTGGAAGAAATTCTCAATGCAGAGTGGAACACTCTACGTTAATTGTTTCTGTGAGTGTAAAAAAATATAAGCCTCTGCCGACTGGATGCCTCGGGCAATTTCATGTGGTTGGGCAAAGATCTGATAAATTAGCTTCAGCAAAATAGCTGATGGTGGTAGTGCATGACAATTGTAAAGTCAAGTTTATTTGTTACATCAGGTGAGAACTCAAGAGGCCATGATACAGTCGTCTTACTTTCCTAGAGCGAATTGCGAAAGAAGCATTATGTTTTGTTTGAACTATTTTGACGGTTTTAACCATTAACAAGATGCATTTAAGTGCGGTTGTCACTAATGGCCTCTTGGTGAAGGATTGCAGAGCAAAGCTGGTGTGCGTCCACAAGCTGCCCGGGTAATGTTCTCCGACAGTAAATGCCAGCTTGTGACAGGGAAGTCTCCGTGGGCTGACCCAGGGAGGAGCGAGGCTGCTGCGGTCACTGAGAACAGCTGTGCCGGGAAGGCGCGCTTCGTCTAATTTGTGACAAGTCACTCTGGGGATGTAGGCTGCATCGCTGAGCCACACTGCAACACTGAAAAAGCGGCCTGCGAGCTCTAAACTTACAGCCGCCTCTGCAAACTCGGTCGCAGCTATCTCTCTCTCTCTCTCTTCAGTGGGCCGAGAATGAATAGGATTAGCGGGATATGAATTTCCTCGTCGCCTTTTTGCCTGGCTGAAGCTGACCAGCATATAGGTCACACGACTGCAGTCCTGTTCCTGCTTGTGCGGTTCGTGTTTGTGTGTGTGTGTGCGAACGGCTGTCTAGTTAGGATCTGTACGGCAACACACGAGGCGTGTGTGGTTGATTTGTTGAGTTTGTGGCTGTTTGGCGACGGGAGACTTTGTGCGCACCTTGTGGCCGAGTTTTGCGAGATGCAGACGGATCCCCTGAAGGCACGGCTTGTCGCGTTCGCGTAATCAGATTATCGTACTGTTTCGCGATTATAACGAACACTTTACATGGTGGTTATACTGCCGAAGTAACGATCTCAAAGTATGTGCAGAATGAAATACGTCTCGTAAAACGTCGTTAACATTGAACTTTCCCCAAAGTATTTTGAGTTTGAAACGTGTACTTTCGCAGACGACATGTATGACAATAACATCAGTCAGAATGATGTCTCGCTCTTAAACATGCATTCTCATTCGTAAAGTTCAACAGGTGTGTACGCCTTTGAGTAATCGCACGTCGTGTTCTTATTCCCGACAGCGTATATTTTTGCAAAAACTCAGAAAGATGTCGACGAAGCTGATCAAGTTTGAGCAGCTGAAGGACCCCTCGGACACTTGGGAGTTGGTGGAGACCATCGGGAAGGGCACCTATGGGAAGGTGTACAAGGCGACGAGCCGGAAGGATGGCAGCAAGGCTGCTGTCAAGACCCTGGATCCCGTGAACGTGGGTTCTTGCCCGGAGAGCCACTCATTTGTAATGCATTCAATCAGGGCTGTGTGGATCTTAGGTTGAACACGTAGGGATGTGTCAGGTCAGATTTTGTAATGTGTTTGAGGTTATTAGAGAGCACTGACTATTTTTTTTTATGGGATAGGTGATACTAGCGTGGACATAAATGCCCTAAATATATCCAGACAAACATTTTCGCCTTGAGTATGTTGTAGATTTGAGATGGATTATAAAGGCAAGAGAACTAAGGATAGCATATTGCTTTACATTTGAATATAATAATGGATCAATGAATCCTCTGCTGGAGCACATGGGCTAAATGTTGGGTGTTGGTCAGCCCCACGTTACCTGATCTGTCCCATTAGTTATTTCACACTATTTACCCAGCTGTGGTGCTTGCAGGGGTGGTGTTTGTAAAACTCGTTGTACAGGTCACGACTTGGCTGTAGTATTTTGAGTGGCTGAGCAACTCGGGGAAGTCACCTATTGCATTAAGATAAATAAATAATAGCTGCCAACACACATGATTCCTTGTAAATGTTTCAGTTTTATTGCCAGAAAAAAGGGGGGAAATCCTATTACCATATTTTGGTACTGGCAAAGGAGGTCTAATGATGTAGATGCTCACCCCGAGCCCTCATTACTTTGATAGTGCATTGTCTTTGAGCTGTACGCCTTCTGGCGTCCTCTGGTCTAGCACCAATTGAAACGAGGCTCAAAAGAAAGACGTCTCTGGTGTGGAACAATCAGTTTCAAGGGCAATAGATATGTTATAAGAGTGTTTTTTGTTTGCATTTTTGACCACAAGTATAGTAGTTAATGCAGACATGATTTCTTGTAAAAAGGTTTCAGTTTTGTTGCCAGAAAAAAGGGGAAAACCCCCTATTACTATAAGGCAATGATAAAGCGTTAATGCTTTTAAATAAAAAAAGAAATCAAGAAAGATTGATAGCATTAGGTGAGTCATTTTACATATGTTGTATACATACATGAAAATAATATAGATTTTTCACCTTATAATATATTATTAATTAATGATGAAATATGATGTATAATAACATCATCTACATATACCAATGTATTTTATTTTTTCATAGCTTTCAAACTACGTAAAGGAGTTCATATTGAAGGATTTCCTGGGTAAATAATGGACAAGATTATTTTAACATACGGTACATACTATCCATCATATTCTAGAAAAGAAAAATTAATCTGAACTATCCATTATGCCTTTTGTAGACTATCAAAAGGCATTTGATGCAGTGGAAAATGACACGGACTTCTAAGCTTTCCCAATTAGTGAGGGGCCTTAATAAAATATGTTGAAACTATATGAACCAATTATGAAGATTGAACAGCTAATTTGAGATTAAAGTAACAATATCCAAAGCAAAAGAGGGGTCAGGATAGGAGATACGCTCTCACCCAAGACATTCACTGACACTGCGATATACTTTCCCATTTTTGTATATAAAGGTAAAAAAAACATGATGCAAGTAATACTATTTCATATTTACCAATGGTCTAGTCATATCAATCAATGTTAATGAACTACAGGAAATTATCTTATCTTATACAGATTTATATAGTGCCGTATTCCAACGCACTTTACAACAATTATAAAATTGTACATTCGATGATGGTGGTTAAAATAAAGATTTTGATGATTTTAAAGTGGTGATGTAGTGATGTCAGGAGGACAGGCGAGGGTCGGTAAGGGAGTGTAGTTGGAGGCCTGGTCCAAGCTGGGGAACAAGGGGAAGGAGGAGTAGTAGGAGGATGGGCTAGGGAGAAGGGATGGGTTTTCAGGGAGGAACGGACGCAGGTTATAGTGAAGGTGATTGTTTTATGTGCAGTGGGAGTTGGTTCCAGTGAAGGGGAGCAAGAAGGGTAAATGAACGAAAGCGATACTCTTTGGTTCTTTCGGTAAAGTTACGTAGGTGAAAAAATAAAATAAAAATAAAAATCTAGAAACTTCAAATCTAGGATGAACGAAAGTGAGACTGGGCACAGGGCGTAGGAGCCACAGAGAGGGACAGTAGAGGATGGGATGGAACATCGTAACGCCTTCATCCAGCAGCAGTGGATAGAACATGACTGATCATTATGATATTTCCTATGTAAATAATATTTTTTTACCTTGCATTGATTATAAAGTCAGTTTTGATGATGGATGATGATAAATATTTGTATAAATGCATTGCAGAAGTATGTTAGGCTCATCAACGTTAGGGTTTTAGAAAGCAGAGACATTTTGCAACTACAGTACATTGAACAATGACACATTTTTTACGATTTGCGCTGTATGTACGTATATTGAACTTCCTACACACCATACGAAGCCAACCATACTAATCAGAGGTGCGCTGCTTGTCTGGGTCACCAATTGATAAGTTCCGAGGGCATGCACCAGCCCTCTGTTTTCGCTCACACAATGTCCATCAGCAGGATATTGATGAGGAGATCGAGGCGGAGTACAGTATCCTCACCTCCCTGCCGGAGCACCCCAACATCGTCAGATTCTTTGGCATGTACTACCAGAAGGACGGCGTCAATGGGGACCAGCTGTGGATCGTCCTTGAGGTAACCATAGGGCCCACTCGCCAACAACTGGACCCAGCACATCACTGTTATCAACGCTGATTTATATTTGTAATATATTCAATTCCTCACGTGGTACGGTGGTGTGTGTTTGGTCCGATTGCTTTTCTGTATTGCTGTATATAATTGTGTTTGTTTTGTTTTCGTTCTTTTGGTAAACAAGGTAACTCTTGCAATTAAGACTATCCTGGTCTCTCACCTGGGAAGAACAAACAAAAAAACGTGAAGCTATTGTTCTGAGTGCAAGCATATCTAACCGGCAGGTGGCTTAGTGACTAGTATCGTTGATATGTATTATACAGTACATTGGTCACAAATTTAACTGCTCATATTTGTTTCAAAACAACAATATTTTTGGAGTTGTCCTCAGCCCACTCTGCATGTGATCTCTGTGGAAGGTTGTGTCGTTCAAACCCTGGTCTTGCGAGTCACAAGCAAATTCACAGGAGCCAAATATAACAACTCAAAGCCGTAATTATAATATATATTGGGGGGGGGGGACACATCCCCCCCCCCCAATATTCAAATATGCTCAAAATGTCCCCCCAAATATATTGCTATAAAATTGATTTCTGTTTATATGATTGTGGTTATGGTTGTACTTTATGAATCCCTAATCTCTGACATTACATACAATGAAACAAGAAAAGGTAAAAAATAAAAAAAACAGAGCAATGTAATACAATACACTATTATACATTATTGTAAAATATAAATAAAAAGTCCATCCTATGTGTTAGTGATTTTTTTATATTTTAGCCAGGAAATGGCACAAAATTCATTTTCAAATTTAGATTTCTTTTCTGGGGCGGGACCTCCAGACCCCCTGGAAGATTTGGTCCCCCCCAATGTTGACTCCATGGCTACGGCCTTGTAACAACCGTATATGATGCCGAAGGATTACCAACTCCAGATGCCAAAATGTGTGTCTATTATATATTCGTTCTGTTATAAGTCAGTGTTAATGATAAACATGATGAGTATTTTCATAATCTACAATGTTCTCCAACATAGGAGAGCAATTATAGTATTAAATATCCATTAAAAGTATTGCCTTTTACAAAATCACCATGAATGTGCCCAAAGATCTCAGAAGTTATCTTGAGCCTCGTTAATCTTAAGATGGGAGAATTCTGCCAGAGAAAATCTGTTATTGCAGGCATGGGCTGCAAGGTGTCCATAAGATGACAGTAAACAATGGGTGCTTGATTCTATTTGTTGTGTCTTAGTCCCATTGTATGTGTAGATTCCACCTGGATCTCTGGTGTTTTACTCTCACAAGACAAACATTCATTATTCAAATTGGCCAAACATTTCAGTTGAGAACACTCATGAAAAAGAGTCTCGTGAGGCTTTGCTGGGTAAACACATATGTATTTGGATAGAGTGGTGGCACAGTGGTTAGCGCACTGGGCTAGGACATCTTCAGCCGAAGTTTTATTCCCAGCCATGGTTATCAATCACTGGAAAATGAAATCTAAACAGGACTAGTCCAAGCCATCCCCGCTCAATCTCATAATTGAGCAACAACTATGACCAACAGAGTGTGGTGGAGGCTTTTGTCCTGCAGTGGATTGACAAGGGCTATAAATTACTGTTACAGTGTTATATTTTTTGTATAATTATTATGACTATATGTAGCTGCCAGAAAAACACCGGTGAGTAAGCACACACAAATTGCTCATTCGTTCACACATTCGATGGTAAATTATAACAAAGTTGACCCATGCTACAGTGATTGCAAATCCAGATTGATCCCTGTGCCTGCAATTGTTCAACTGTACGATCGAATATGCTTCTTCCTTAAGCTGAATGTCCACGCTTAGACCTCTGAATCCACCCAATTACAGTACCCACAAATTTGCTCCACTTTTCCACGGGAACCTCCCCCCCCCCCCCCCCATGGATAATGGAGGATAATGGGGGGAAAAAGGGCCACGGATAATTGGAGTTTCCGCAGCCCTTCAGCTGCCAGGGGTCATAGTCGTCGTAGGTAATAGGGTCCCGGACAAGAGGAACTCGCCTCCACTGTGGCCTTATGTGGCGGCGGCGCAGCTGTGCCCCAGGGGTGTGAGTGCTGCCACGCCTGCTGCTTGTGTTGTGCTGTCTCAAGCTGTGCAACGGAGGCTCGGTGACGGACCTGGTGAAGGGCCAACTGAAGCGCGGAGAGCGCATGGACGTCATGCTCATCGCTTACATCCTCCGCGGGGCCCTGCTGGTAAGGGCCCATCGGGGCAGGGGCACGGAGACGAGGTTTTCCCATTCTAACCGGGCTCTGCCAGGGTGCATCCATGTCGCAGTGTGGCTACATCTCGCGGTGGAGCGAAGAGCCCATGGCTTCTCGTGTATGGGGTTCCTGTTATAACGTCTAGATGTCCGGTTTTATTAAGATACGTTTGTTAAGTTAAAATCCTGTCATGCTTCATTGGGAAAATCTGTCAGGAGTTATTTTAGAGCTGATTTGTCAAAAGTTAATGGAAATGAAGTGTATTGTCAGTTTCTAGGTGTGTGCATCTTTTCGTGAAAATATTTGCCACAACAGGACAGAGTGATTATTAAATTTGGTGTTTTTAAGGCAGTTAAATATCATACGATAATATTGTAAGTATTAGAACGTTGCATTGTAATTTCAATAACATGGCACCTTTATTGATAATGTACATATCTTCTGTGTCCATTCAGGGATTAAATCACCTCCACAGCCACAATATCATCCACCGGGACATCAAAGGAAACAACATTCTGCTCACTACGGATGGGGGCATCAGACTTGTCGACTTTGGTATCTCACGAGCTACTGGCTTGACATTTATATAGTTTCACCCAAATATTCTACAGTACAGTAATTCCCCGGCTTATGTCGGGGATACGTTCCTGAAAGGTGCGACGACGAATATCGGGTAGGTGGAGGTGAAGGCGACGGATACGAGAAAGGATGGATGATGCTGTCACCGACGTAAGTGCAGGATGAGGCGACGCAAATCAGGTTGTGATGTTAATACAGTGACGACGTATTTGCTAAACGACTTAAAAATTGGGGAGACGTAAATCGGGGTATTACTGGACTGGCCTTAATAGGTTCTCCCTACGGCTCAGTGTGTTTTCCCCCCCCCCCCCAGCCCAAGTAGGGGATCATTGTTGTGTATTCGTGTTTACAGGTGTATCAGCCCAGGTGTCAAAAACTCGGGTGGAAAGAAACACAGCAGTGGGCACCCCGTTCTGGATGGCACCTGAGGTTGGTTAACTTGTGGTGTGGTTATTTCTACTCCATGAGTTTTCATGGTTGTGTTCTATAGATCTCCGTACCTGAAAAAGCTGCCGGTACATGAAGCGAAATATCGGACACCATGCCGAGGAACATACGGTACAACCCCAAAATACATCAGAGTATTTCTGCTTGCGGTAATGCAAAACCCACTTCTTGTGTTGCCATGTTTGGTTTTGTTGGAGCCAAATTGTGATTAACATGTAATACGATATAACCAAACATCATTAGCCATTGTCCGCTATTTGATTGCATAGTCATTATCGTCGCGGTAAATAAGAATTACGTAATACGTGTGTTTTACATAAATAGACTAGCAGCACAAAACAGGCTTTCACCCAGTGTTGTCAGAGTACTGTATTTTGTATATACAGTATAAGAATATGTCAAAAAGCTACCAATACAAACATTCTAGAATAAAGTAACAGATATGAGGCACGTGTGTGTGTTTTTCTATTTTTTATATGAAACATTTTTAAAAGAACGATTTGCACAGTCAAACGTGCAAGGGTGTGTTCCATCGCAGCGAACTCTGAAGCACATCGGCTTGCCTTGACAAGCACACGTCAAAACATAACCACAGTCAAGCAGCCTTTGGTCAGATCATTCTGGTCACAGCTCAGTGAACCGAGCAAAAGGGAGCACACGCAATTACAGCACCCTCTTTTGTTTGCGTCGCACCCGCAGCGTGTGCACTCTGGCGGTTCCGATTGATCTATTGTTCCCGGGCGCAGGTCATCGCCTGCGAGCAGCAGTTGGACTACATGTACGACAGGCGCTGTGACGTCTGGTCCATGGGCATCACGGCCATCGAGCTGGGGGATGGTGACCCCCCGCTGTATGAGCTGCATCCCATGCGCGCCCTCTTTAAGATCCCACGGTGAGCGGCACTGGGAAAGGTGGCAGGGCGAGGGATGGGAAATCGATGGGTTTGTGCACCACGTGCATTAGCGGCTGGGCCCTTCGGTGTGCGGTGTGCCGCACCGCTTGACTGGCGGGGGAAGGTGAAACTGTATTCCTGCTTGCGCAAGTCTCGGTGTAAAATTTATGGAGATTCTGAAGTTCAGGGAATTGATGTGTCAACAGCACCCATCCATGCCAGTAAAAAGGCAGGGGCATCTGACGTATCGGCTGGGCGCTTGTTAACGTGGACTTGACAGTATCAAAGCCAGCAGTTATGTTTGACCAAACAATGCATTTATTTTGTGGTGGCTGCAAATGAGGAATCCTGGAAAGTAACCGAGGGAAACATTTGCCTGACATTCTTAAAGGAAGAACAAAGTTGCCTCGTGGTTAGTCCTGTCACCAACTTTCAGCACCCTTCAGTGTCAACTGCTCTTTGCATCATGATAGTCTTCTCAAATGAATAATTATTCCTGCTTGGCAGAAACATTGCATCTAGGTTTGTTATATTATGGTCATGATTGCGACCTATTTACATGTCGCATCTGCACAGTTCACCTGTTCTAATGCTCAATATCTTTGTGTGTTGCTGCAGTGCATGCTTCCGTACATTGACGTGAGCCATGTGTTTATGCAGAAATCCTCCTCCAACACTGAAGCAGCCAGAGCTCTGGCCTCCACTGTTCAACGAATTTATAGCACAGTAAGTGATGCCCACTGCAAACGTTAGATCAGGGCTGCATTAACCAACGAGGCTACTTGCATGCCTGCTGTGTTAATAATGTGTCCATGGGTAGTACATTGTAACGGACAGAAATAAGATGCGAAGGCAAGGTATAGTGACATCAACAGCCTGAGCTGTCAGTGATATCCATTGCACGTATCCATGCTTCTGCATGAATAGCTCTTTTGAGATGAATTTAAAGACTGTTCCATGCCACAGTGCGCAATTATGGAGCAGTGGAAAAGCAAGATATTCATTTTGATTAACTGAACTGATCAAACGTCACTCCAGCAACACGTGACCGCAACACTTGGAGAGATTTAATTATATGGTTTTGCAATTATAGAATTTTAATGCTTACATTTTTAAGTGCACTATAAATCCGTGCTTTGATGTCCTCTCTACATTAGCCTGAAGGGCTCTAGACCTGCATGCATGCCTCTCCACGCAATGCTTCTACTATAAAACAATTTATCCCTCTACCCCATATAATTGGCAGGAATGTCAAATGTTTCACTTCGGCAGTAACCCCTAATAGGGTAAGCGAGCGGTTTCCGCATTGCTCAGCATTCCGCACTGACGCACCGGTGGCTGTGCAGGTGCCTGGTCAAGGACTTTGAGCGCCGGGCCACTGTGTCCCAGCTGCTGGAGGATCCGTTCATCCAGCAGGTGGAGGGCCGCGAGCAGGAACTCCAGAAGCAGCTGACGGAGCTCATTGACCTCCACCTGCAAATGGGCAACATTCAGAAGATCAGGTGACTGCTCTGCCTCTCATTGCAGACTTCAATAAAAGGCGCTCAGTTTGGAGCGCCCTGTGTACAAAAGGGGTTAAATAATTCAACTCCATGCCTATTCAATGAATTTTCGCAAATTCAGAATGGTTTAAATTAAAAAAAAAATGTCAATTGTAGTAAATGGTAAAACCGTATTTGTAATTACCCTAAGATAAAGACTTTTACACATGTACATGGGCAAGAACCATTTCAGTTGTCTATGCCATCCATTGTTTGTGCTTTGGGTAGCGTTGTGAACATATAACCACTGTTGTAAACATCTCTTATGGGAACATTCCCGGCAACCTTATTTTAAAGATAGAGAAAAGTTATCGTACTTGTGTAAATATTAATACTAACACTAATTAATATTTAAGTCAAATAAGTCCACGAATAAACAACAACAGATATTAGATGGCACATTTGGATAATGTGTTTTATTAAATTGTTATTGCCCCGCAAGCCAAATACATTCTTGGAAATATGACCCAGGATTTCTGAGGTTACTTTGATCACTGAAGCTTCTAAAGATCCACAAATTATGGATCATCATCAAACCAAACCCTTCCTCTAACATTCATAATGTGCAAATTCCCTTTGCATTCTTTGTGTGAACAGCTTGCAGTCATAATTGATAAGAGCACATTTGAAACGTTGACCTTTTCCGTATATAATATCATTGGCGGTCGCATTTTAACATCCTTCATCGGTGCCTCTCTTAATATGGAAATTGAGGTGACTGTCCCATTTCAATTCGAACATATTTGAAATATCATTGCCGGTCGCATTTTAACATCATTAAAACCATTAACATGCGGGGAAAATACATTGTTTTATATATCAGGTCACACGAGTCATTTTCTGGAGTCATAATTGATTTATTGTGAAGATTACCAGTAAGCAGCTTGAGCAGAGCAACAGGGGGCCTCTTCTAGCGGAAGCAGAAATGAGCTGAGCTAAGTCCGTACTCCGTAAGTCCTGGGGCTCGAGTGCGCCCGCACGATGCATTGGGAAGGCGTGAGCCGGAGAGCGAGACGCTCTGCTGACAGCATGGCTGTGCGTGCCTGATGGGGTCCTACTTCCATCAGCTCAGACAGTGTGTCTGGCCATTAGCCGGTGTGCAGACTGACTGCTTTAGGAAGGGTCGGAGGTAAGCAGACGTGCTTGGTGGAACACGTCAAGAATATGTTGCATGACGGGGTGCTTACCTTAAATAGTCGGTTTTAAAAACGTCGCTCTTAAAAACGTTTGAAATTGTACGCTGTGTTTTTTTCTTTGATGAGCAAAAAGAACCTCAGTTATGATGAGAACATCAAGTCAGGATAGCAAAAGACACTGCTTGGTAAAGGAACGTCTTTTAAAATTCCACGAATATTAAGCTCAAGCTCTTACAAAGTGCAAGTCTTTGGCCTTGGCGGCAGCATTGTGTGATGTGTGGGTTTGTGAGGGAATGTGCTGCCACGAACGCTCTGGCTTCATCTCAAGCAACCTCGAGTAATCCCCCGTGCTTGAACGCAGCAGGAAGGGAAGCAGTAGTGATTGAATGAGTCTCGTAGCCTTTGAATTGTTGCCTTGAGCAGAATTCAAATGTAAAAGTGTTTATGCATTAGGTGAACACTGAAAGCTAGCCGGTGAAATTCGCTTTATTTTTAGGTTAATTTAATGTAGATTAAAAAAAATTCTCTCAGGTATGGAGGACTCGTTTTATATCCGCATGGAATATTACTTTTATTTATGTTTGTTTACTCTTTAATGGAAATTACTTTGCATATTTATGTGGTACATAAACTTAATCTACCTATCATCTTATGTACAATTTTATAATTGCTGTAAAACACATTGGAATAAGGCACTGTACACTGTGCATTTATATAAGATGCGATTTTTAAGAAGTTAATGGATTGTACAAAATCTTTGAAAATATATGGATTCTTTATCATCGAATCTACTGTTGAATGATGGCCTCATTACGTCGTATTGGTCATGGGATTGTTTGACTCTACTTCACCACACTGGTCAGTGTGGGTTGGTAAAGAGGTAGGGGGCACACAGGACACGGCTCAGATATCACTCACCAATGATTTTAGTTGCTGCCAGGAAGCAAACTTAGGTAACTGGCTCCATAGCATAGTGCGCTAACCACTGTGGCACTACTCCACTAAATAGTTTAAAATAGCCCTTTGTAATCATAAACGCAAAATCAAGTGTGGTGCAGCCCACAATGAAGCTCACAGTATGTATCAGCTTTGAACATTTCCCAGATTCGTGTAACTAATTTGCCTAGCCTAGCTTACGCGATGTGTTGCCATGCTCGATACAAGCACCATCGCTGACGCTTCTGCAATGTTGCAGGCATGAACGGCTGCACACAAAGAAGACGGAGTACATGAAGTCGCGGCTGCGAGCGGAGCTGAACGTTGTGGATGACCTTGTCAAGCTCGACGTTCTTGACGAGGTTCCCGGCTGCTCACTCGCTCACTCGCTTGCTTGCTGGGCTCCGTATCAGATGTTCACCTTTCCGATTCATTCAGCCAGCTGTCCATACCCCCCCCCCCCCCCCCCCCGAAGATCTGTCTTGGCTTTCCACCATGCTCATTCGTCCATTTTTTCTTGTGAGATGCTTAGTGCTGCATTTTTGTTATCCTGTGCATCAATATACACCCTTTTAATCAAAATACTGATATATACTATATATACTATGATATAGCAAACAGGCAATAACTACTATTACTATATATACAATATGGATTTGCTCTCCAACACACCATTGTGCTGTACGAGTAACGAATTTGCATGTTCCGTTTACGTGACAAACCTTACTAATAGGCTGTGTCGGGTGGTGGGTGGGTTTAACGACACATTTATATTTACTCGATCTTGTCAGGTGAGGCATCTTCACATATGTACAATCATCACCGCTTGAAGTACGATCACATATTGTTCACGTGACTTTACCGAAAGACCCAAAGAGTATGAATTCCTGTAGTCACGAAAGATTTAAGTCAAGATTTAACCCAAAAAAACGTATATTATGGATCTTGGTCGCGAAAGCTTACATGTTAAACTGACAGTATATCTCACTTACAGTAATATCTAATATCTGGAAGTCAGGTAGTGCTGCGGTTTGAGGGTTCAAAGTACATTTAGGAAGTTGTGAGATTAAAATACTGAGCAATAGTTGACTCACCCACGCATCTCTCTGGGGTCCATATCATAAATACCTCTTTGTGGGAAGGTAACATAGTTATATTTAGCAGAGTTTGGTCCCTGTCACAGAAATGTGGAATTCATACTGCTGGCTCAGGAACATCAATGGAGATAAGCACCTCCCTATGCTTATTTGAGTGGGATGACGCTTTTAACTTGAATCAAAATTCTAATTTACATGCACCTTTGTATTTTTCGGACTCACAATATCTAAAAATGGCCTCATCAGGCACAATTATAGCTGTGTGAACTGTGCGCCTGGCTAACTCCATAACGTAAATGTATTTAATGATATTTATTGTGAGGTAGTGGTTGGGGGAGGGGGTTACTCTGTGTGTGAGTGGTGCGCTCCTATTGTCAGGTGAGGCATCTTCACATATGCGCACTGATCACCGCTTGAAGTACGGTCACATATTGTTCACAAATGATAGTACAGGCTGAACCACGAGGCACTCAGTCACCTTCAACTGTGCTTTCACCAAACTTGACGTCGGCAGAGAAGGTGAAGGAGTAAGGGGTTGGTAATAAGCACTGGGTATGAAGAAGACGCTTTTTACATTTTGACCATTGCCGGACTCTACCTGAAGAATCAAACCTTATCGAATTGGAGACAGAATTGAGAAAGATAAATTTGGACATAGTTGGGCTCAGCGGGGATGAGCAGAACTCCATACATTTGAAAAGTGTCAACCTTGTCTTTCTGAGAGGGAGAGTTCACTTCATATTGATGACTGGAATGCTTAGTTTCATCGAGGATCTAACTAAGAGCTCGAGGATTCAAAAGAAAATTAGACAAACTTGCCAAGCTCACATTGCTCGAACAATAATCCGTGAATAAGTAGTTCAAATGTGGAGAACTTCGAAGTGAGAGTGAATTGCGGTGAAGGGTTGCCCATGCTGTGTCAATCATGGAGGATTTTTTTGACCTCACTACACTGGTGGTAAAGAGGGAGGCTCAGGACTGATTCACTCTGCACTGATGATAGCCATTTCCTGGCATTAAAATCGAATCGCCGAATTTGTAGTGCTGTGCGCGAACCGCTATGCCGCTGTTTCACCCCCTGAATATAAATTATGAAATAACTAACACCAGTGCCGGATTATCCTAGTAGCGAAAGTAGCTACATATGCTACGGGCCCCGCACTTTCAAGGGCCCCACACTAAATGCTTTCAAGCTTTTACATTATGAGACCTCCTTTGCCAGTAACAAGATATAGGAATAGGTTTTACCCTTTTAACTGGCACAAAAACTGACACCTTTATTCAAGGCATCATGTTTGCAATAACCACAACACAAGCAGTCAAAATGCAAACAAAAAAGACAACTCTGATAATAATATGCACTGTCCTTCAATTTGATTGGTCCACACTCGAGACGGCTTTTCTTAGAGCCTAGTCTCCATTGGTGTTGGACCAGAAGACGCCAAAAGGCGTACAACTCAAAAATAGCGCACTATCAGAGAGATATCTTGTTACTGGCAAAGGAGGTCTCATAATGTAAATGCTCACCCCGAGCCCTCAATACTCTGATAGTGCACTGTTTTTGAGTTGTACGCCTTTTGGCGTCTTCTGGTCCAACATCAATGGAGACTAGGCTCTAAGAAAAGCCGTCTCGGGTGTGGACCAATCAAATTCAAGGATAGTTCATATTATTATCAGAGTTGTCTTTTTTGTTTGCATTTTGACTGCTTGTGTTGTGGTTATTGCAAACATGATCCTTGAATAAAGGTGTCAGTTTTTGTGTCAGTTAAATGGGTAAAACCTATTCCTATGCTTTCAAGCTATCGATTCCAGTTCAGTGATTCTCTACTTGCTCTGTTACTATAGTACTATACTGCCTTCAACTTTTTATGAACGACTGGGTGTTTAAGGTGAGCGATTTTTCATATTTGGCTGTATAGCAAATGAAAAAATACAATTACTTTACTATGCAAGTTAAAAATGTGTTGATTGAATATTTACGTGTTTTTTTATATTTAGGGCCCCTTTGTAACATATCCTACAGGCTCCGCACGAACTGAATCCAGCACTGACTAACACAACAGTATACAGTTCTGTTTAAGCATTGCCACAGTTAAACTTCGTTGCAGGCAAATCGGCAAGTGTTCGGGAAATGTGATCTGTACATAATCATTAAGTATTTTGTCTGATACCATGCATCATTATATTTGATTACCTAACAAAGTGTCATGTATGCACTTGTGCTCTCTACATTAATATCATTTTATATAACCACTACATTGAAAGATGTTTATATTGACTGCATTTAATATGAGTTGTATCATTTTGGTTGCACGTCCTTTAAAAATATTATTTTAAAATATTATTAAAATAAAGGTTTTATTTTTTGCTTAAATGGTTTGTTTAATCTTTACATAAAGAATATTTAAATCAATAAAAACTGCGAGGGGAAAATCAATAGTCATATTTTTTAAAATGGAATAACACTCAGAAGATGCTATTTGCAGGGCAGGAGTATACTCCACAAAGGTTCATAATCAATGGAAAGTCCTCCAGAAGCCATCTGCCAGCGCCTTGACTGTGGTGAAACATCTGTAGAGTAGCCCTGAATGCAGGAGGCATTGTGTATTTATTCAGCAAATTCTCTGACCTCTTGAAACATTTACTGACCTCTGTTTTTTTTTGCATAACCACTGAGTTTTTCCACGTGTTTAAATTGTGTATCATCTGCCGTTGCATATAAGGACTCTTATTACGGGAACATCATGATTGAAATGTTAAACAAGCTGGATTAACTAGTGAGGTGGAATTAGCCATGGTGTAAAGGTATTGAGTGATAGGGCCCCACCTATCCTATCTGTCTCATAAGTTGTATACTCATTCGAGTAAGTAACTTTACGGTTTACTTTTCCAAATAAAAGCCTTAATGTTTCGTGGTGTTCACACTTAGTTATATTCCCTGCAGCCAAATATGTGTTCTTGACCACACAATACTGGCGGTAATTTTAATTAAATTATAATGCTGCCCAATGGAAATCTGAGTCCAGTATGGGCCATCCATAGGTCAACTCAGACTAAACTGACTTCCTGACACAGTATATCAACATCACCACCAGGGAGCAAATGTAGGCATGTTTGATCCTGACCACACCCCTCCTGTACCGTGTGAGCTTAAATGGATCCTCACTTAACAGAGCTTGTCACCCCAATATTTAAAGATAAACAGAGATCTCCCTCTGGCTCCTTACAGACCACAATTACAGAGCAACTGCAGAAGCGCTATGCCGATCAGCAAATCTACACCTACGTGGGGGACATTCTCATCGCCATCAATCCATTTCAGATCTTGGATATCTACTCCCCAAAGGTAAGAGGATTTACCAAAGGTGGATTGATATTTGCTTCTAACTTTACTTGCGGCCATGAAGCAATGTATGTACAGCATGTAGAACTTTTTTCGCACCACAAGGAGCCGACCGTGCTAATTGGAGGAGCGGTGAAGGAAAACAAGCTAAATACAAAAAGATGTTCTAAAGAAATTCGTTTTCAATCTATATTTAAAAATGCATAGTTCCAGTGGCTTCCTAATATCAGAAGGAAGAGCATCCAGAAGGCCGCAGAAGCACATTTAAAAGCGCGCGATGCAGTAACCGTCTTTGTTCGATGGCGAGCCAAATGCCTCTGTAAGGATGACCCTCGTTTTCCTTTACGAGCTCAGCGAGGTTTTCTGGTTCAATCGCAGCAAGCACTTTGTGTGTTATGAGTGCGACCTTAGAATGTATTCGTTCGGCAACTGGAAGCAAATGCAGCTCGGTGAGCACTGGACAAACATGGCCACATCTTGCAGTACGCGTCACGACACGTGCCAGAGAATTTTGTACACGCTGAAGCTTGGTAGTGTTTTTGCCAGACGTCCCGTAGAGTAGCATTGGAGCGGATCGCCCCTCGGGCGCCTTCCGAAGATTCTCCGCGAGGGGCTGTATCCCCGTCGAGCGAGTGGCTGAGTGAAAGGTCCCACACGGCCCTGACTGGTGGTGTCCGTGTCCCTGGGCTGCAGCACTCCGTCCTGTACCGAGGTGCGAAGCGTACGGCGAACCCACCTCACATCTTCGCCATCTCCGACAACGCTTACCATTCCATGGTCACCTACAATGCCCACCAGGTAAATGGGTGTGCCGTGTTGTGCGTATGTGGTAACGATCCATTGATGTATCAATTAATATCAATTCTTAAGCTCTCCGATTAATTAATTGAATTATGTGTGCGTCACCGACGATTTTCGTGCATTTTAAGTACTGCAATTAGTTTAAATGGCCCTTGCAGCCACTCGAATTGCTGCAGACACCACGATGTTAAATATATATCTTTTACTGATTTGCGACCATGAAATATGAAAATTTACTAAATCGTCGGGCGAAGCGGGATCTAGATACGTAATGTTATAATCATGTTGTACTGCACGTAATGTACACAAGCAATACGTGTTCATTAATTATGCTTGTTGCTCTTACAGTTGCAATGCACGTTATATAACATGCAAGCTAATACCCGTAAAAATGTACTATAGTTGGGGAAATAATTTTCATTTCAGGTGACAAGTCTTAATCACAACCTTGTGGAGGGATGTTTTCTGTAACTCTGACAATTTTATCTTCACTATCTGATTTTGAAACCACGTTTAGTAACAGGAATTTAATCCTCACCGTTTGAAGATAGATAAAATAAAGTGCAGACTTTGCAATGTCAATTAAATTATAGCGATTGGGTTCTCATTCATACGTTGTTATATTTTAAATACCTTTCACAATGTTTTTTTTGTAATGTATAGGCAAACACGGTAGTAATGCAATTAGAGGTCCAGTGTTTGATTCTGATTTATTTCCTACCGTGGTGTGAAGTGTATCATCGTGAGTGGAGAGAGCGGATCAGGCAAGACTGAGAGCTCCCATCTCATTGTGCAGCAGATGACAGTTCTTGGCAAGGTACTGCTCGCGAGAGCCACTCAGCACCACTGCATCATTCATCCTGTTACTTTATTATCTGTCAGCTTCTGCTGATCGAAATAAAAGAAAGAATAAGGCACACGCATTAAATTACTGTACCTATCGAAATCCACAGTGTATGAGTAAGTCCATAGCTACTTCGTTTAATGCCCCCTGCGAAAGAACGTTATCTTTTAAGGATTTTGAAATGTTCACAAAGCTTACTGAGTGCTATTGCACTGCAATCAATTTACAATGTCTCCACTCTGGCCAGAGTGGAGACGTAGGCCGAATACACTCTAATGCTCCCTGTAGTGGAGGCTTTAACTTGCAGTGGCATAAGTAATTGCAGGACTTTGCCTTTATCATAACAACCTTTTCCTACATATTGATGGTGGAGGCAAGATGCATTTTCTGTGCTCGTGCCATTGGCAATGCATACCCATAAGTTAAATCACGGGCCTTCCCACAACATTGTCCCGCACTCTGAAACCCGCAAACGTGCATGCGGCAGGCCAGCGATCGTGCACTACAGGAAAAGGTGCTGCAGGTGAACCCGCTGGTCGAGGCGTTCGGGAACGCGTGCACCATAATCAACGGCAACTCGAGCCGCTTCGGCAAGTACCTGGAGATGCACTTCACGAGCAGCGGCACGGTGGCAGGCGCGCAGATCTTCGAGTACCTGCTGGAGAAGTCCCGCGTCACCAACCAAGCCCCGTGAGTCGATCGGGTCTGACCGCTGAGCACCGGCCCTGAGCAACCTTACAGTTACACCATCACCATTCACTGAGCTTGCCACGTTGGTCATGTCACCATTGAAAAAGAGCCTGTTCGCTGAGTAGGCCTACCCCGAAATGAAACGACCCAACTGACTGACGGCTTAGTGTACATACTTGTTTATTACACTACGAGACAATAGAAGGAGGAACGCATGGGGCAGGGAGCAAACACAAATCAGACATCGTGTTTGGCCATCCGTAGAAGTAAATGGGCTTCGACGGGACACATCGCGAGATGGGACGATGGTCGATGGACGAGTGGCGACGGAACGGCAGCCAAAGGAGGGAACGCGTCCACTTGGACGGGCATCGCCGAAATGGAGCGATAGGGAGAGTGCGTGTGCAGGAGTGAGGTGGATGCCTGCAGTGCCGGACCGTGAGGGATGGCGACAGCACGGGGAGGCCTCCATCCAGCAGTTGATAGACCATGGATGATGATATGCAATGAGAATGCAGTGATTTAGTTTAATAGGAAACACGTGACGGATTGTGACTGATTCTGTCCAATTTCAGACGGTTACATATTCAGAAACAAACCGTAAAATACACACTTTTAGGTTGATTATATATGCTAACTTATTACTCCTGCTTCCCATTGGAGACCCAGTGATTGACATTACCTTGGCTGTTTTCATTGTCTAAATGAGTTTTGATGTTTCTTTTTCATAATCAACCATTGTCTATACACTAATAGATGAAGGCTTCCCCATAACAACACAATCATTGACGGTCTTGCAATGCCGCAATGCATCTTGCTCCTGCATGTGAGCTGATTTCATTACCCCCGTCTCTGAAATGGTCATCCTCTTGGACATGTTTCCCTCCTAATCTCAATCATCAGCTAGTATCTCTTCTTGCACTGTCCTGCCTTAGCCCACTGACTTAAACTATGGACATGTCTCCGATTTTTGTTCGTTATAACACTGACAGACTGCAAGAATTACTTACGTTTTTTTTGTGTTTATATGTGTAATCATTGTGATATTGTGTTCCACTGGTTATGCATTTTCAATATAGATTTTTTTGTAAAATATTTTTTTCAGGTTTGAAAAAAACTTTCACATTTTCTACTACATGTATGCCGGGCTTGCACAGCAAGACAAACTCCAGCAGTACTGTCTTTCCACCACCGAAGCCCCACGGTACTCCTCATCTTCACCCCGTGCACGCCTCACCATTGCCCGTTACATTTAAATTGGCTCCGTGCTCTGTTGCCACTCTGGTCTAGCCAGCAGCTTTTCTAACGACTCGAGATTTGAAGCAATTGAAAGTGATTTCCTGCTCCAAAAAGCATCGGGCCGATGCTAATCTCCTGTTTAAAGACCTAAGGCAGTCGTGAAAATTCCAAATTCCTATGGTGGGGGCAAAGTTATCCAAGGGACAACCGCTGTTGACTTCTCCACAAAGTAGTAGTAATGTTATTGACCACCAGAGGGATGATGGGCCGAGTCAATCCCCAACCAGGATTTGAACTCGCAATTTGCAGATTGTGAGCGGCTCGCTCTTCCACGGAGCCTCTTTTGAATTGGAATAGCCTTGTTTTTTTATTGTCCTGGCATTTGACACGTTTAAGCATATTTTATCTGACGGAGCATGCTTGGTAATTTCAATGTTCTTTACATATATTTGAAAGTTTATTCTAGATTTGAAGTTTTCGTGACTGCAAGGATTCATACTCTATTGTTTTTTTCGGTAAAGTCACGTAAGTAAAAAATTAAATGAAAAAAAAACTTTATTAAATCACGACGTTTCGGAAGCGTCGTGATTTAATTTAAAAAGTTTGTTCATAATAGATCAGTGAAATTATAAAACATGTTCTTTTATTTTTATTTGGCAATGTAATGATTGACAAAATGTGCTGATTTGTTTCCTTCTGATGACTAACATTTTATCACATTGTGTGTGTCCGATTATTAACTGCAGTATGTATACACATGATATACAACAAGTGTTCATAATCTTTCACTATCCAGCAACGGGGTTTTAGGGGCCGTCCATAAATGACGTCACGCACCTGGGGGGGGGGGGGGGGTCAGACATTTGTGACGATGTGTGACGAGGGAGGGGGGGGGTTGAGAAATGTGACGTCACATCAAAATGCGCAACTTTAAATAAATATAGACAACACGTTCTACTTAATTAAATAGACTTTTAAAGATATGTTTTCTCCTACAACATCAAAGTGCAGCGGCACATTAAATACGCACTACAATGACAATAGTTTAAAGCGATTTGAAGCATGTTTTATAGATTTTTTGGGGGGGGGGGGGGGCAGAGCTTTGTGACGTCATATTTAAGGGGGTGTCTGACTTTTTGTGACGCCGTGTGACGATGGGGTGGGGGGGGGGGTCAAAAATCGTCCAAAATCGCGTGACGTCATTTATGGACGCCCCCTTAATACAACAATAACATATTGATTGCTGCACAGTATGTGGCTGTCCATGACGAGAAAAATGTTGAAAAAATTCCGTAATTTGCAATCCGCGTATTCCTCTATCGTATTGTCGTGAGAAAATGTCAACAAAGCGAACACAAAAGAACAACAGATCTTTCCGAGACTTTCCCCGCCATCTGCGTGGGGGCGAGCGTCTGGGTTTGTGGCGGTGGCTCGCGAGCGGAAGCAGCCGCTGAGTCCTTGTCTGGTTGGCACGGCAGGTACCTCGTCAGCAGTAGCAGCCCCTCTTTGGAAGAAATCCTCTCCACTGGCTTTCATCGGCAGCAGTTCGAGGCCATTGAACAATGCTTCAACATACTTGGCTTCACAACAGAGGTAACGTCGGTTTCATCGTCAAGTAATCTTTATAAAGCGTATGCAGTATGTTACATTTACATGCAGGGCAGCTGTAACTATTTGCACAACAAATAATATATCTTCTTTGTTCTTTCGGTAAAGTCACGTAGAATGGAAATAAAAATAAAGATAAAACAATAAAATAAAATTCTCACGACGTTTTGGCCACAACACAAGTAGCCTTCTACGTGACTTTACCGAAAGAACCAAGAAGATGAATCCCTGCAGTCACGAAAACTTTAAATCGAAACTCCTAATATAGTACACTTAATTTTGTAAAGCCATTACGATGGAAAATATGAAGTTATAAATCGTTTATAGTCATGCATACCCCTGTTTTATTTAGTTTAAAAAGCGTGGAGAGGTGTGTGTGTTTGGAATTGGCACTGTCAGACAGAAAGAGGAAGACCTGGGTCGGAGAACATTTGTAAATTAGAGACGTATTGACTGCTGAGAAAAATAACTGGGCTTGGACGGGAATACCTTTACGTGACGCTGGAGTGGCAACCAATGGAGGGAGCCATATGCGGGAGTTGCAGTAGATGGATCGTTGCATCACAAGACTGTGCGATGACATTGACATAGCTGAGCCTTCATCCAGCAATGGATCAATCATGGCCGGTGTTGATGATGGATATTGCGCAGTGTTATTAAACGTGCACGTAATTATCAGGCAGAGGTGAATTTTCAGTAAAACTATTTAAATATAATATATGTAATGTACAGTTAACAGAACGTGAAGATATATATATATTTTATATATATCAACAGCTGCCCTGGAATGTACTTGTCAATGCTAGAGCTGAGGTTAGTGTGAGCCCTGAGCCGGGGTTGAGTAGGGCTGAGCATCCTAAAGCTGTTCGTGCCAAAAATAATCACGCCAATCAGGATAAGAGGCGTCTACACTGCCTGTTCCAAGGGTTTAATATGTGTGTGTGTGGCTGTGCATATGCTCTTAAGTTTTTGTCGTGTGTGCGCGTGTGTTTCTGTAGCATGGTCTTCATGGCGATGATAATAATTGGCCCATTTCCATTTCAGGAAAACATTTCTCCATTGCATTGCCAATATATCACACAATTTTAAATTGTGCTTCAAGCAGACTTTATTGATTCATGTGATTTTGGGACAATGATGCTTGTGTGCATGTTTCGAGTCCTTGAGAGCATTCACGTGTGTATTTTGCGCTATTCTCCCCTACACCTAACAGGAAGTTTCCTGCGTTTACAATATTTTGGCTGGGATTCTCAACGTGGGAAACATTGAGTTCATGTCCATATCTACAGACCATCAATCTGACAAGAGCAACATAGACCCCAACTCTACAGCCCTGGAGAATGGTGAGTCTCAATATTGTTACAGATCAAAGGTGGAATGATGAATTGATTATCGATTCTTCAACTCATGACATGCATTGAATAATGTGAGATAGAATCATGGCTTCTCACTTTATTTAAGTTGAACATGATGTATTTACTGTGCCACTAGTTTAAATCATAGTCGGACATCAACACAGATCATCATCTCACTGGGGTTTGTCTTGTGGAACGTGAATGGTAGTCATCTTAAATACAATGACTAACCCACCACTTATGATAAATATTCTGCGCAAACTCAGGGCTCCCAACGGAGATGATTACTGTTTAACACGTAGGCTTTCGTGACCAATATTATGGAGATGATTACTGCCCAAATTCTCATTTCAGGAGGGAGACACTTGAATGACATGGTCAGTAAGACCAAATTATTCAACAGGCCTTGTAGTTTCGCACCAGTCAACTTAACAGCCACCCTGGGAAAGCCACCACAGATTTATGAACAATCATTTGACTTGACGAGATGTGTTGGATCAACTTAATTAGCCAAACTTGTTGTTTTAGACAAAGCCAAATAAACTTGATTTGGCGCTTTCGTGACTGCAGGAATTACTCTTTGGTTTTTTCGGTAAAGTCACGTAGAAATAAGAAATAATATAAAATTTACATGAGGACGCACTTTTTCTTCCATTTATTTTTCTTCTTCTTGCACACGTCTTATATTATTATTTCTTATTTCTACGTGACTTTACCGAAAAAAAACAAAGAGTAAAACCAAATAAAACAAAACATCCACCAAGTGTGGACTTAAAACTGTCATAAAATAATGCAATAAAGTTTTTGCATCTCTTTATTTATGTTTAAATGCACTCATATACATGAGGGTTTACCAATCAAGAAAGATGAAAACTGTAGTTTGGTCGAGAAGCATGAAGCAGGCCCGTGCCTGTCCGCATGCTTTACGAGGCTCTGATTTTTTTAAGCAGCCAACTTTACAACCACCCCTGCAGGAGCCGCCGCAGAGTGATAACTCCACGAGCAATAACTCCATTTGGCACTCATGAGTCTGCCGGTCGATTTTCACACGCGTCCGTGTGTGCCTAGCGGCTGCTCCGCTGAAGGTCCGAGCTGAGGAGCTCCTAGAGGCGCTGGTTTCGCGCTGCGTGGTGGCGCGCGGCGAGACCATAATGCGCACCAACACCGTGGAGAAGGCGAGCGACGTGCGAGATGCCATGGCCAAGGCGCTGTACGGCCGGCTTTTCAGCTGGATCGTGCACCGCATCAACACGCTCCTGCAGCCCGACAAAGACGCCAGGTGCCGTGCTCTCGCCGCCAAACACAGTAATGGCACGCCGGGAAATTGTGGCACACCCTGCACGGTGATTACGCGTGTAATGGTTTTGCGATTGCTTTCATATTGGCTGGACCGGAGTGCAGTATTTTATTAGAGTGTGGTCCCCTGTGTCGGCTGATAGACACGTTTTGTCACGTAAGTCGATACAGTTGGCGGATAATGACGTGAAGCCAAATGTGTTTGACTGAAATTGTTCCCAATATTTCCTGTTTTTACACTTCCTTAGTCGCTTCCAAATGTGCACTTTTTGTGTATTGTGTTTGACAGATACTAACAAATATCAAATGCAGACACACCTTTAAACGTGTGAACGTATGTGATAATTTTTGATTATTAGATATTTAATGGCGTGCATTACTAAACCACGTGGCTTTTCACATCCGTGTCATTTCAGTGAAAACAGTAAACTGAGCATCGGCATCTTGGACATCTTTGGGTTTGAGAATTTTAAAAAGAACTCGTTTGAACAGCTGTGCATCAACATTGCGAACGAGCAAATTCAGTTCTACTTCAACCAGCACGTGTTTGCCATGGAGCAGGTACTGTAACAGCGGTCGACAGGTGCATTTGTTTTCACAGTGGCAGAGAATGTGTGCACAATTAAACGTGGCCTATGCTGCCTAAGACCTGCCAAGGACATCCTAGAGCATTGTCAACTATAAAGAGGATTTTTTTAAATTGTAAAAATAAATAGCATTCATCATTAGACCTCCTTTGCCAGTACCAAAATAATAATAATAGGGGTTTCCCCTTTTTTCTGGCACAAAACTGAAACCTTTTTACAAGGATTCATGTCTGCATTAACCACAATACCTGTAGTCAAAATGCAAACAAAAAATACTATGATAATATATGCATTGTCCTTGAAACTGATTGATCCACACCAAGTGACAGCTTTCTTTTGTGCCTCGACCCAATTGGTGCTTGACCAGATGACGCCAAAAGGATGTCCTTGGCAGGCCTTTCGAGCACCAATTGGGTCGAGGCTCAAAAGAAAGCCGTCCCTTGGTGTGGACCAATCAGTATCAATGCATATATTATCATAGTATGTTTTTTGTTTGCATTTTGACTGCAGGTATTGTGGTTAATGCAGACATGAATCCTTGTAAAAAAGTTTCAGTTTTGTTGCCAGAAAAAAGGGGAAAAACCCTATTATTTTATTAAATAGCATTCAATTTATACATTAATCATTTCACACTTTTTCAATGTTCACTATTCCTTTAGGATGGTGGGCATGTTGCATTGATGGCATGACATCTCTACAGTATAATGGTGTTACATAATTTCACTTTACAAATTTTTTATTTTTAAAATGTGCAGGCCTTTGTCAATACATTTTTTTGATGAATGCCTCTCTCCATGCCATTGGGGTTTCTTAATCATACTTCATCCTGGTTGGTGCTTTTTGTTGTAGGCAGTTCCCATGGTTGATTTAGATATCATTCAGCACTCATGTAAGCTGTGGCTGGGAATGAAACTCAGGTCAATGGGTTCATAGATCAGCATGCTGTCTGCTCCATCACCGCCTCCGATGTTTAATCAAAATATTGTCCTGGAATATTGTGCAGTACATTTATACACACCCATGCTCGCTGTGACTGCTCTTTTCTGAAGGACAGACAAAAGCAATTTACATAATTTTCTATTTAAACATATCTGTGGAAATGATTTCAGTGTCCTGCAAAGGGATTCTGGAGTCTTGCCTGATATTTAAACCAGAGACATCAATGCGCATTAAATGTCATTGGTATTTAAAAGCTGACTGGCACATCATTGCATCTCGTTAAAAGTACACCATAGTCATGACATTAAATATTAATACATATGCAAATGAGTTCGAATGAAAGGGTGAAATTCAACAATTTTGTAAAGGCCCGTTCTCAAGTTGTCCATTGAGGAGGCTTTTCATGAAAAGCACCATCTGCCATATCGAACGGACAGGAGGAATACGCAAGTGAGGGGGTGGACGCAAAGCAGGTGGAGTTTGAGGACAACCGTCCGCTGCTCGACATGTTTCTGGCCAAGCCCGTGGGGATGCTGTCCCTGCTGGACGAGGAGAGCCGTTTTCCCCAGGCCACTGGCCAGACGCTCGTCGGTGAGTGCCACACTCTTTGGTGCATAGTCGGCTCGCGAAATTGAGCAACTTTGATCATTAGTCGGTTCACTTTTGGTTTGTGACCCACCAGGAAGGAACATCAGTAAGTCCCTCTGTGTCTCCAAATCATTAGTATGTTTTTGTTTTGTTTTCTCTAACTCAAATTGAATGTTAATTCAAAGTTTCATTTGAAAACTCTAAATTAAGAAGAAGAAGAAACAAAAACTATGCAAGGCTCATATCAGAATCTATGCACTGATTAAATAAGGCAGTGACACAGTGCTGAGAGATGTTCGATGGTTTGGGTTTGTATATATCTGTCAACAGAGTCCCTTTATTTTTTATTGAAAGGCAATGTTTGTTGATATTACTTTAACCTTGAGACGACATTACTTACACACTTTCTGCATGTTATTCAAGCTTGACTTGGAATCTAAGGCCACTTTGTACAGTGTTTGCATCAAATAATGAATGCTGAAGTGAACTCATAATATTGACACGTACATTACTTAAGTCATTGCTTTTGTTACAATAGCGATGCTGTGAATAAGCACAAGAGTAATTTTGTTTATGTGACATTGATTTTGAATGGCATATGACTGCACTTTTTTACAGAAAAATTTGAGGATAATGTAAAGTCAAAATACTTTTGGAGGCCGAAAAGAATGGACCTAACCTTCGGAATCGACCATTATGCAGGAAAAGTATGACAATAGTTGTATGGCATGTGGATAATACACTGCACCAAGCACATTGTACCCACGGTCAGTGCATTTTAGCACCATTTTCAGCTTTTGGCTCGTCTCTACCACAGGTTCTGTACGATGCCTCAGGATTCCTTGAGAAGAACAGAGACACGTTACCTGCTGACATTGTGGTGCTCCTCAGGACCTCGGAAAACATGGTGCTCAGACTGCTCTTCTCAAACCCCCTAACCAAGACAGGTATTGCTTGATTTAGAGAGTTTACTTGATCTCCTCATCGGGGGGGTCAGTATTTTATGAAGCCCTAAGGGGCTCCAATGGCTGGCAAACCATCAAGGACCTCAATAAAGTCCTCGTGTTACAGCGATACACTTCACTGCTCCTGACGCGGTTATCTGGCTTGACCAGATGAATGTGAAATTGTAAGTTGTTGCTCTTCGTCTACATCAGCCATGCAAACGAAGAATAAGAAGTATTTTATAAACTTAAGACAATTGCACCTCCAGTTTCCTATCAATAAGAATGCCTTCGTCATCAGCATCCATTGTCCATCCAATTCTGGGTAAAGGCTGCCTCACATCACCATCCGTTAATGGTCACGCGATGTTGCAATCCATCTCACTCCTGCACGTAAACTGATCACGTTTTCTCCTTTGGGCAGCCTTTTTTACCATTGTCCATCAGTCATCAGCATTGCTTAAGTTAAATTTAAAAAATATGATTCTGTTTTGTTTTATATACTGTACTGTATTCTGTCAGTGGCAGAGCAGGGTATGCATGTGCGTTTATCAATACATCCGAAGCATAATTCAGAGCTACCGATATGATGAGTGAAAATAATATTGCATGGAGAAATAAACATTGTCAAACAGAAATATGTTGACTTTCAGGATTACATTAAAACCTCTCAATGGTGGAGTGAACTTGCTGGCTATGTGGTGGGGGGGGGGGGGGGGGTATCTGACATATTGCAAATTATTAAATGATCCATGCTTAATAAATAGGAATCAACCATTGACATGTAATTAACACCTCAAACATCCAAATAACATCTAATAACCTGATAACAATAAACTATTTTGTTTGCGAAATAAAGTAACATTTCTCTCCCGTAATGTTAAAAACGATAGCATGGGGAAGATCAAGGTATACAAGAGCAATTAAATCGAAAAATTAAGCGGAACACATGCATCAGAAATAACTTCATGTGATGCATCACATCAACTGTCGACAAAAACAAGTGGGATTGGGCAGGACACGTTGGTATGAATGGATGACAGCCAGTGATCGAGACTAACGATGGCTTGGCAGCCAAAGAAGAGAACGTGCCCAGGAGGACACGGAGATGGAGTGATATAAACAGCTTGTGTGCCATAGGCAAACAGATTGTTGCATTGCAACACTGCGGGAGATGACAGCTTGCTGAGGCCTTCATCCAGTAATGGACAAATCATGGCTGATGACGTTGACAAAGCAGATAAAATGCATTGGTCAGCCGTACACATTCATACAAACTAAAAGACCGGTTATCATTGCGTTTATACCGTTATCTGTATTGTGTCTGCCCACAAAATGCCACCTGATTGATAGATTTCAAGGGCTGGCAGGCCCCCCTGTGGTTGTACCTACACATGAAACTCTTTACCCTGCATCATGTTTTGCCTTGTGGTAGAGATACATTGCGATGCTTACAGTTCTTGTGCTCTCTCTACTGTCCATGTTCAGTAACAGCATAATTTCCAGACAAGTAACTTAAGAACATGCCCCTATTGCTCCTTAATTGAGCACCTTGCACCTATTCTGGCCTATCCCAACAGGCAATCTGGCTCATATCCGATCAAGAGTCCCTGGTGCATCAAAGTCTCTTCCGAGTCAAACACCAGCAAACATAAGGGTAAGAGAATTTGACAGGCTTTCCATAGGTCTTGGGAAAAGAAGCTCTGTGAGCTGTTCATTTTGTCAAAGTTTACTTGCGGTTAAGTAATATTTTCTTCATGCTGTATACTCGGACCGAGTTGTAAGAAATGATTTGCACAAAGGATTGCAGCTTAATTTAAACTAAACATGTGTGATTGAAATGCCGTGGAATGTCATTCTTTTAACCCCAAAATAACATTTCTCTCCTCCAGTTCAAAGAGATACAATATTTAGAAAATAACCTCTGCCAAAAATAAATTATGCTTTTCTCATATCGTATGCTGCCTCTTAGAAGGGGAATGCAGTGCACACAGATTATGCAGTAACTACATGGATCAGGCCAATCACAAGTTTATCAGTACTTTCCTTTTTACCAATTCACATTTACAGAATAAGACAAATATAATAATGACAATGACTCTATCTTGTGATCTTTACCTACTGCTTTCTGGTCTGTTTTGAGCAAATGGCAAATGATGTAAGTAATCCGTGTCATTTAGCAAAAGCATATCTGCAGCCCTCAGCCTGTAATCGTTTCCATTTCGTTGCTCCATTTAATATGATCACTGCTTCCTTGAGAGTGCACTTGAGCTTTATAATAGGCGATGACAAATAGATTTTATAGTTGTCATTTTTTCCCCACTTAAAAAAATGAGTTGTTCGCTTTCAGATTTAAACATAGTTCCCTCTCTGTGAAGGGTAGGAAGTCAGTAAACATGCAGTGCGATTGTGCCTTCTTTCTGCATGAACACGAGAGAGAATAACACGTTCCCATTTACAGATCGATACCATGGAGAAGAACAAGCACCCAGGGGAAACGGTGAACATGAAAACTCAAACTGTCTCCTCCTCTTTCAGGGTAATCTAAAAGAAATGTATAATTCTGTTTCTGATTACCATACATGTCCCAATAATTAATTGGCAAAACAAACTTCAAGACTGCAAAAAAATCACGGTTTATTTTCGTGCCATTTGTGATTTTGGTTTGGAATTTAATTCCACCCATCCACTGTTGCCATATGCGTCGCCGCAGTTTTCTTTGATGGACCTGCTCTCCAAGATGGCAACGGGCCTGCCCCACTTCGTGCGCTGCATTAAGCCCAACAACGATCGTCAGGAGCAGAAGTTTGACCGGGAAAAAGTGCTGGTGCAGCTGCGCTACACGGGCATCCTGGAGACTATCCACATCCGACGGCAGGGCTTCTCGCACCGCATCCCCTTCCATGAATTCGTCAACAGGTGATACACTCGTGGGGCCAGCCCCGTCGTCGCGTTGGGTGGGCTGAAGCCCCCACCCCCTTCTAAATTCTTAGGCTCAAATTTAGACAATTAAGCGATGGACAATCTCAGCCTTTCCTCATATACAAATGCTGTGAGAGCTAGAGCAGAATGCATGACAAAGCAGATCTCTTTAGCCTATATCTACAATTCATATTCACAATGCACACAAAACGTAACAAATGTCACGGCGCAGAAATACAATGAGGAAAATGGGAGGGATTGGGAGGGACCGAGCAAAGGCAGGAGAGAAAAATATACAATTCAGGTGATCTGATTGCACAGTTGAAGAATGATATTTTGTGGAGATACTTAAAACCACAAAAAGAGAGAGAGAGCGAGAGGTGACCTAGTTACATTTCCTGGGGAGGGAATTCCAGAGGGTGGGGGCGTAGTAGCTAAAATAGCGGCCACCATTAGTGCAGCAACAGGTCTTGGGAGCAAAGAGGATGGCAGAGCCCATGAAGTGCAACGGTGGCGATACGTTAACTCCCTCGCTTCGTGTGCAGGAGTTTGTGGCTTTGATCCTGACCCTGACGCCTGCTGCATATTTGGAGTTTGCATGTTCTCCCTGCGGTCACGTGTATTTTTCTCCAGGTCCTCCAGTTTTTCCCTCCACATTTAGAAACATGCATTTCGAGTATTTGGCTGCTCTAAATTTCCACCTGATAAGCCACTTCGTTTAGCTATCATTTGTGGCCAGGTCGCTTCTGAAAAATAGCTATATAGTTTAGTGGACCTTACCTGGTAAAATAAAAAAAAGTTTGTTAATAGAAGCAGAGGAAAGGGCTGGAATGTGGAATCTGGGGGTGAAGAAGGTTGCGAAGGTAGGGAGGGCCAATGCCGTGGATGGATTGAACGTGAGGAGCGGACTATGTAGTCCACACGCTCATGGATGGGAGGCCAGTGAAGTAAGGCCAGCACTAGTGTAATGAGTTAGTGGGATTTGGTTCAGTAAAGGTTATGGCATTTTGGACCAGCTGCAGTTTCTTGAGATTTTCCTGCAGAAATGCTGGCAAGGAGGGCATTGAAGAAATATGGCCTGGATGTGACAAAAGCATGGACAGGGGTCTTTGCAGCAGGAAGGGTGAGCTTTGTATGGAGACAGGCAAATGTTGTGCCGGTGGAAGAAGGCGATATTGGTGACTAAGCATATGTGTGAGTGGAAGCTCCATTTGTTTCAAGCTTGTTTAACATTCACTGGGTCGTGTCCCCAATGAGATTTGTATTTTCATATTAAAAGTCATGCTACACGGTTGAATGGGCCTGCTTTATCTGTTGGCGAATATTTTGTTTTGGTGAAAACATGCTAATGTCTCCATGACCAGGTGGGGTAAATCGGCAACACAAACTGTTCCTGCCTGTTTGAGAAGATGTGAATGATGTGGTGGGGTGTAACACTTTACAGTCACTCACTCAGGGGTTGGGAAACTGTGTACATGAAGAAGAGGCATTGCCCAAAAATGTTATCCTGTTTTGTAGTTTTCTGTTTTAAGGCAGTATGAATATTGTATGTATGTTGAACTTATTTCGCACTGTACATAGCCAACTGTGCTAATTGGCAGTGCGAATGATGAATTTGAGATAGATTTATATTTCTTAAATGACGATGGTTTAAGTGCTTGCTTTGTGTGCTCTGTGTTTTGCAAAACGTAAAACTGCAGATCGGAACTGACTTTCTATAACCTAATCTCACTGTTGTGCTAACCTTGATGCATTTACTTCCCCATTGCATACAGTGAGGGAAAAAGTATTTGATCCCCTGCTGATTTTGTACGTTTGCCCACTGACAAAGAAATGATCAGTCTATAATTTTAATGCTAGGTTTTTTTGAACAGTGAGAGACAGAATAACAACAACAAAAATCCAGAAAAAAGCATGTCAAAAATGTTATGAATTGATTTGCATTTTAATGAGGGAAATAAGTATTTGACCCCTCTGCAAAACATGACTTAGTACTTGGTGCCAAACCCCTTGTTGGCAATCACAGAGGTCAGACGTTTCTTGTAGTTAGCCACCAGGTTTGCACACATCTCAGGAGGGATTTTGTCCCACTCCTCTTTGCAGATCTTCTCCAAGTCATTAAGGTTTTGAGGCTGACGTTTGGCAACTCGAACCTTCAGCTCCCTCCACAGATTTTCTATGAGATTAAGGTCTGGAGACTGGCTAGGCCACTCCAGGACCTTAATGTGCTTCTTCTTGAGCCACTCCTTTGTTACCTTGGCCATGTGTTTTGGGTCATTGTCATGCTGGAATATCCATCCACGACCCATTTTCATTGCTCTGGCTGAGGGAAGGAGGTTCTCACCCAAGATTTGACGGTACATGGCCCCGTCCATCGTCCCTTTGATGCGATGAAGTTGTCCTGTCCCCTTAGCAGAAAAACACACCCAAAGCATAATGTTTCCATCTCCATGTTTGACGGTGGGGATGGTGTCCTTGGGGTCATAGGCAGCATTCCTCCTCCTCCAAACACGGCGAGTTGAGTTGATGCCAAAGAGCTCCATTTTGGTCTCATCTTACCACAACACATTCACCCAGTTGTCCTCTGAATCATTCAGATGTTCATTGGCAAACTTCAGACGGGCATGCATATGTACTTTCTTGAGCAGGGGGACCTTGCGGGCGCTGCAGGTTTTCAGTTCTTCATGGCGTAGTGTGTTACCAATTGTTTTCTTGGTGACTATGGTCCCAGCTGCCTTGAGATCATTGACAAGATCCTCCCGTGTAGTTCTGGGCTTATTCCTCACCGTTCTCATGATCATTGCAACTCCACGAGGTGAGATCTTGCATGGAACCCCAGGCCGAGGGAGATTGACATTTCTTTTGTGTTTCTTCCATTTGCGAATAATCGCACCAACTGTTGTCACCTTCTCACCAAGCTGCTTGGCAATGGTCTTGTAGCCCATTCCAGCCTTGTGTAGATCTACAATCTTGTCCCTGACATCCTTGGAGAGCTCTTTGGTCTTGGCCAATGTGGAGAGTTTGGAATCTGATTGATTGCTTCTGTGGACAGGTGTCTTTTATACAGGTAACAAGCTGAGATTAGGAGCACTCCCTTTAATAGTGTGCTCCTAATCTCAGCTCGTTACCTGTATAAAAGACACCTGGGAGCTAGAAATCTTTCTGATTGAGAGGGGATCAAATACTTATTTCCCTCATTAAAATGCAAATAAATGTATAACATTTTTGACATGCGTTTTTCTGGATTTTGTTGTTGTTATTCTGTCTCTCACTGTTCAAATAAACCTACCATTAAAATTATAGACTGATCATTTCTTTGTCAGTGGGCAAACGTACAAAATCAGCAGGGGATCAAATACGTTTTTCCCTCACTGTATATAAGCGTACAAGATAAGCACTGCCGGGATTTCACAAACTCAGCTGGGCCGTGATGGCGCACGCCTTTAATTCAGCACCGTCAAGGCAAGGGCTTGCGGACCACACAAATGTTGTGCGACTCCCTTCCCGCGGGCGTCAAGGTCGCCGTACCCTGGCTTGCCACAATTCGGTACAGCAAATGTGGACTCAAACTGTTCCACCTGTAGTGGATAGAGTGTTGCGCCCTCGCATGCGTGGGGTTTATCCTGGTGCTCCGGTATCCTGCCACACGTTAACACTCATTAATTGGCCAACAACACCTTAACGTAGAGAGGACCACAGATGCGTGCTTGCCTTCCCGCTTGTCTGCGGTTTCTCGTGCCTCTTGAGTCGTTGTCGCTTTGACACTGAGCGAATACTGTGTAACAACATTAGTATTACTTCTGTACATGTTACACTGCAGGTACTACATCCTTGCCTTCAAAGCCGACTCGCCCCCACCAGGCAAACAAGAAACGTGTGTTGAGATCCTTGAGAAGGTTAAAATGAAAAACTGGGTGCTTGGCAAGACAAAGGTAAGATTCCCTATTTTACACACGTATATATTTGTTTCATACATTTATAGCATAATTTTGCAAAACGTAAAACAACACTTGACGATCCTGAATGTATAACAATTCTGGAGGAATAAACACCTGCCTTGCTTTCAAGATAAAAAAATGTCCGTGTGATGCCTATGTGCCTCTAGGTATTCTTAAAGTACTACCATGCAGAACATCTCAATCTGCTGATCAAGGAGATGGTGGAGAGGCTCGTGAAACTGCAGGCCTATGTGCGCACCAGACTTGCCGTCAAGAAATTCAGAAAGCTCATGGAAGAACGGACCCACAGTGCCCTCGTCATACAGTCAGGTGAGGTGGCATTCGGAGGTAAGTAGGTTAATTAAATTGCAAGTGAGATTTCCCTTCAAAATATCAGCTGCAGTTATGGCAGCAAATTATTTTAGATGGTTTGCCGCACAATGAGATACATTTTTCCTTCTGTCCATAAATAATGTGTCATACCAAGAGGCTCAATATACTAGCACGTGGGCAGCTCTATAACAGTCAGTGATAATAAATTACTTGCAGAGAGTTTGGTCAGCACACATAAATTTGAAGAATGCAATGTGATGCAGGAATATTACAAAATACAAAAATGCCAATGTTTTGTGTAGTAATAATAATGGCAACAACGATAACGCAGTGACATAATATTTAGCACGATAGTATTAAAATGTGGCTTCGTGGGGCCACTGTAACCTTTACAAAATATATACCAAAAAAATCCTATCTGTTATGTGACTTACATCGTGCCCAGATATTTTAAATGATCGAGCGGATAAACAGTACCGGAGACAAGTAAGTTGAATTAAGGAGTCTCTACAGCATGACGAGAACCTAGATCCAAAAATGCAACAGCATCACAAATATGAAGCTCAATGCAAGGATTATCTTGAGCACATCTGATGCACGGATATACAGCGATGCACAGTTGATGGTTTCTTCTGTGGTTTTAGGTTTCCGTGGATACCAAGTACGCAGAGAGTACCGTGAGCAGAAGAAGAAACGAGAGGATGCTGCCATCTGCATTCAGTCAGGTGTTTTATAAGTGACCAGCCACACAAGGGGGAAATTGAGATTTGTGAAACTAAATGCAATATATTAAATACAAGACTTGACAGCCGTATGTCAGTCTCAGTCTGCGTGAATAGAGATCCGAATTAAATTGAGATATCAATGTGCGTACGTGTACACGTGGAACACGTGACGCAGAGTAAATTTCTTGACGCGTCACGTGGGACGTGTGTAGCAATCATCGGGCGTGTGCGGTGGTGAACGAGTTAATTTCTATTTGCATTGGGCGTAAATTAGCAAACGCGTGGTGGGTCACACGGACTGGAGTTTGGGTGGCGCTTCGAGTGAGGCTTGTGCCAGGATGACAAAAGTCTACCCAGTGGCGGAGCCAGTGGGGGTGGGGTGGCACGTGCCCCCCCCCGCAATGATCCGATCAAAATCCCTAATTTCGATCGGATCATTGGGGTTAATTAGTAATAAATCGGAATTTTGCGACTCCCACTGCCACTGTGAAGCATATTATTACGTGCCAGGGACTCTATGAGATGATAGGACAATAGTCTGAGTCCATAATTTGCACTAAGTGGTTATAAGTGACTCGCATAATTGTGCGCAGTTGCGTATTCAGTCCACGACTTCCCTGAAGGCATCAACACCTTTAGCGAGCGCGATCCCGATCACACAACGCGGTTCGAATTCGACCCTCGAACGATGGCTGCGTCATCGCCGTACACGCGTAGAATAAAAAGCAAGGGACAAGTCCTTACTTACTAACAACTCCTTATTTACTAACAATTTCTTACTTACTAACAACTCCTTACTTACTAACAACTCCTCTATCATTTTTCATTGCTGGAGGGGTTGCCCCCCCTACCTGAAAATCCTGGCTCCGCCACTGAGCCTACCTCTCGTCTTAGGGGCCGTCTATAAATGACGTCATGCACCTGGGGGGGGGGGGGGTCAGACATTTGTGATGATGTGTGACGAGGCGGGGGGTTGAGAAATGTGACATCACATCAAAATGCGCAACTTGCAATAAATATAGACAACAACACGTTCTACTTAATTAGACTTTTTAATAAATGTTTTATCCTACAACATCACAGTGCAGCGCCACATTAAATGCGCACTACAATGACAATAGTTTAAAGCGATTCGAAGCATGTTTTATTTTCAAAATGAAAATATGTTTTTTTTGTGGGGGGGGGGGCAGAGCTTTGTGACGTCATATTTGAGGGGGGGTCTGACTTTTTGTGACGCCGTGTGACGAGGGGGGGGTCTTAAATCGTCCAAAATCTTCGTGACGTCATTTATGGATGGCCCCTTAGATGACAGTACATATGTATTTGGGGCTCACGGGTTGTGTTCTGAAACTGGTTGGGTTAGTACAGGAAGTGAGCTCACTCGTGTCAGCATGCTTCATCTCATCACGCAGTGATGATCATGCCCCAGGAGCAGCCTGTTCATGATTAGCCGCTCATCCATCTCCGACTCCATTTGGAATCATTTACGTTGAAGCACCCCATTTTGGTTATAAATTAACTTTCCACATTCTCTCAGCCGAGCAGCACAACACACTCGGTGATCTCCAGCAGAGCCGTGACAGCCATGTGAGGTCCGTGGTATCACTGTGAATGCATCGATGATGTATACTGCGATTGTGTGTATGTTGAGCTTCTTTTGCACCGTACGTAGCCAACCGTGCTAATCGGAGGTGCGGGGGAAGGACAACAAACTAAACACATTTGCCTACTTCTTTGGACTAAAACTTTTTTATAGTCATCTTTTGTCATCCACATGTGAGATTCAAAGGAGCACAAGTCCTATACTGTATTCTACAGTGTTTTCTTTTTTTAAGGGCACAATTCAATGTTTTGTTTACATTTTAATTGGTACAAGATGCATCAATCTCCAGATGTCATATTGCATTTGATGTCATGCATTTCCCAACGTACCCAAACGTGTAGCGTTGACTGTCGGATTTGTAATCTGCGTAGCTTTCCGATGCGTTGCATGGTTGTACCGCGTGTTCTTCAGCACGATGTCCAACGTTTCGCCTCCATCTGCTGAGAGTTACTTCATGAACTGAATTGAATAGCTCATTTTCTCCCTCGAACCCGAAAACACACCCCGAGAGCCAGACGGGCACAACTGCGAAAACCAGCAGTGTATATAATACTGTAGTTTGCCGAATTATTCTGCAGTTTAAATAATCGGAAATGTGCTTGTGTTTACAGCGGCACGGGGGCACAAAGCCAGGAAGCAGTACAAGCAGGAGAAGGAAAGACGTGAAGAGGACGCACAGGGAGACGCGACAGATTCCCACGAGCAGCCTCCAGAAGACAACCAAACCGAGTAAACGCTCCAGTTAATACACGCTGCTAACTCGCATTCGCACGGAAAAGTTACCATCAGCTCTGCAGCACAGTTTTTTTTGTCTCTCTCTCTCTCTTTATCAGCATTCAAATGAGTAATATTCGTAAATTATTTTGTGTGAATAAATTCTTGTATTGGCATCCTCCAGAGAGAATGCCGAAAGCATTGATGTCGTGGACGGGCAATCGACCATTTCGGAGGGTGCCAGCACTGTTGCAAGTGCTGCCCCAAGCCAGGATGATGATAGTGACCGCACTGAACACGTGGAGTCTGAAGAAAAGCAGCCTGAGATTAACCAGGATGGGCTTAATGGGTTTTCCCAGGAGGTGGGTAAATGACTTCGCCTTAATTTTTCACATACATTCACCAAACATGCTTTCTTGTAACATTTTGACTTAAAACTTTCGTGACTGCAGGAATTCATATTCTATGGTTCTTCCGGTAAAGTCACGTAGATTAAAAAAAAAGTGATTAAAAATATCACGACGTTTTGATCGCAACACCGCTTGTGTGCGATCGAAACGTTGTGATATATTTTTCATCACTTTATTTAATATTATTGTTCCTATCTCCGTGACTTTACCGAAAGAACCATAGAATATGCTTGCTTGTCCGAAGGTAATATAAACTGTGGTACCTGCAAAGAAAGTGACTCTGGTGTTTGTTTTGTTGTCCTTTTGTCGAATGTGATGTTTCTTTTCAATAAGGTTTCCAAGTGTGCCGAGACGGTGCTTAAACAACTGCTGCGCGTTAACGTCCCTGTGCCAGCAAGCCACGTCAAGGAGACAGTGACCCTCTCTCACTCAAGGCCTGGCTCTGTGAAACAGCTTGGTATTCAAATACAAGATTCCCAAGATTATCCGCAGCAAGGTCATCATTTATCATTATTGATTTAGTAACAGAACTCTCACAGACTTGAACAACCTCTCAGTTGTAGTTTTCAATGTTGCAATGAAGTAAATGTCAATTTACGAGGATTTTGTTGTTAAAACATAAAAAGTAACATTCCTGATTTTATAGTAGAGTTTTTTGGGGTTAGATCGCATAAATATATAAATGTGTCGTTAAAATCCGTCACCACCCAACACAGCTAACAAGTAAGGCTTGTCACGTAAACAGAACGTGCCAATTCGTCACTAGTACAGCACACCGGTGTGTTGGAGAGCCAAGCCACAACATTTACAATCTGAGTACGACGTTTCGCCAGTAATCACAACTAGCTTAATCAGGCATCAGCCAGATTTGTGGAGAAGTCTAACCGTTTCGTTCCTTATATAGAGGCGCAGATGTGGTGACCACGCTTCTGTTTTTAAAACTGTTGTGGCTAATTTATGTGCTGTATTTAAAATGGATATTAATAATTTACGTGCTGTATTTTAAAATGTATATTAAGCAGTTATACCGCTGCTCAGTTCGGTGACTTCAGGATATGGCTGGTACGCTGCATGTGGGTAAATATAAAATAGTCCTGTCATTTCTGAAGGAAATGTTTTGTGTGTGTGTGTGTGGTAGGGACACAGCCAAAACAGGCTCGCACACCTCGCTCTAAAATGCAACCAAAACTGCTGCACTCTCCCGAAGACAATCTGTACTACAGCCAGCTGCTGAGCAGCGCTGGCAAAGACGTCGCCCAGGTAAGCCCCACCACGGGCTGCAGGGTCCACAACGGTGCTCTCATCTCCTTTGGTTCTTTCGGTGAAGTCACGTAGAATGAGAATGAAATAATAAATTAATAAAATAACACGATAAAATTCTCACGACGTTTCGGCCACAACACAAGTGGCCTTCTTCAGGTGAAAGGAACAGACCTGTCGGGACGACAGAGCTTCAATGAACGTATTGTGTTCTTTTATTGTGTTTAGTTTTAATAATTTATTATTTTATTCTCATTCTACGTGACTTTACCGAAAGAACCAAAGAAGATGAATCCTTGCAGTCACGAAAGCTTTAAATCGAAGGTGCTCATCTCGTCAGGGTGTGCTGCTGTTTTCGGGGAACAACTAATTCCTGACACTACGTGGCACCACGACATCACTGGAAAGCTCCGTACAGTGTGAAGTGTTCAACTTACAATTTTAACAGGACTACAAAGCCACGTGTTTAATTTACACAAAAGGCGTTTCTTTTGTTGAAGAAAAACGATCAACTTATATTGGAATATGTTGATGTAAATAGATACCTGCTCAGTTAAAACTATTTAAAAAGTCGCACATTGTTAAGTTGTATATTTCCAAAGGTGCATTAATGAACGATGGCATTTAAATTCCTATTTTTTGTTTTCTAGGCCTCTCCCAGTGTTCAGCTAATGAAGAGAAAATCACGTAAAACAAGGTGACCCACTTTTGCGATTTCTATTTTAAACACAACAATAATTGTGCTATAAAGTACCCATTGTATACTGTTCCCTCGAATGTTGGTGCCTGTTTTTTGGAAAAATATATATCGAAAATTATAACACAAGTAGAATGAAAGTTGGACGGTTTAAAGAATACTTAGATTATTTTATGTTTTGTTTTTCTTTTACACAACTGGAGCCAAATAAAAGTGCTGGATGAGAATGACCAGTATTACCGTATGGTGGTGGCTGGAGACACATTCAGAAAGGCGCCAAGTCCATCACAGGACACACCAAATGGCAACTACTGACAGGTACTGAGCTTTTTAATTCTTAGTCGAAATGTGTTCGGCATGCAGTAATATGTTACGATGTGTTTTCTCATCATTTACAGATTGGAATTAATGCCGTAAACTGTTTATAACTAAATGTTAAAAAATATTTGTAAATTTTGCATACGCTTGTGTAAGCGGATACATTTTTGCGTGAATTGCTTCGAACATCACATGTTAAAATGTGGCTTGATATACGACTAAATGATGATGCAACACGGATATTAAACTCACCACTCCGTTGTCTTTTTCCATAATTATTAATTTTCGCATTCTAATGCATCCACTATTGATTTGTGTTTAGGGAAAACATGACCTGCCAGAAGTGTGAAGATTTGTATTTGAGAATACAGCAATCTCCAGACGTCTTCACTAATATTATCCGCCATTTGTTATTTTACTATAATACAGTACTTGAATGTTATTTTTAAAAATGTAAATGCACTTAGATGTTTAGAAATATTAGACAATTGTAAAATGTTTTTTTTTTTACAAATGAGAAAATAACTTCAGAATATATAATGTAATTGTAAGTAGCTATTTTTAAATACAGGTACTGTATACATTGAATAAATCTGTCATTGTCCTTATGACAAAATATTTAATTGTGCATTTCTTTGCGTTTATGGGATGGTGATTTATTCATGATAGTAGATGTTGATTTCATGGTGTGGTGGCTATGATGAAGGGGATGATAATGGTTGTGGTTACGATGATGTGAAGTCATTATGGTGACAATTGTGGTTCATCATACTTTTATTTCATCACCAGATAGAAACAACCATTTTAAGACAACATGAACCGTGTCTTATTTATAACACAATCTATGGAAAACAAGTTAAAATTTGCATTTTGAAGTGGGAATACAAAACAAAGTCCAATTTGAGTATTGATATATATACACACGTGTCATAAATATAAAATGTTTGTAAAATTGTAAGAAGTTCCACAGTCTTGTTGAAGATGTATAATTTGTAATAAAATTTATTGAGGTGATAGCTTCAATACATGCAGGAGAGGCGACGCTAATAAAGTGGTTTGCGATGTGAACGAACATGACTGCCCAAAACTAATATTAACTCTTGGAACAGCACACCGCAACCCCGTAACATACCTTAGGTCGCAAGGATGTATGTCTGGAAGAAGTCAGCCAGAGAGGACAGAAGGCAATCTATTATTGATCGCGTGGAAAATGAATTTTGCCCAAGTACTATAATTCCCACTTCATCGAAAGTGAATACACATTTTCATAATTAAAGTTACAATGATGAGTAGAATACAATAACTGGTATTTAATATGATTTGAAGAGCTGAGTGATGAGATTTAATTTATCTTCAGTCCAATTTGATGCTGCTTTGTATAATACACGACCATAATCAGTTAGGTTGAAACATAGATGCAAAAATTACTTGGTGTTTAAATTACGCGATGGTGATGCTAATCGTCTAAATGTGCTGTGCTTGTGAAGGTGTGGTGGTTGTGATGAAAATGATTGGGGTTGTTGATTATTGTGATGTTAATGTTGAAATATGGTGTAAATGTTGACTCATGATGTGGTGGTGATGATTTTTGTTGTTCATGTTTAGCTGTTCCATCCTTAATCTGGAATGCTTTTGATAACTTCTATATGTAAGTCCTCAATTTGTAAGAGCCTGAATGACTGCATTAGATACTGTAATACTAATTCGAACACTTCATGGTTACAAATGGCAAGTGTAACGTAACTTTTGGATATTCGTGTATTTTATAGAATATTACTGATTGGATGACTCTGATGGCAAATTTGAGAAAATAAAATGTTTTAATCAAAAGCAACATACCAATGTGCTTCACGAAAATGTGTATGAATGCATACACTAAGAGAAAAACCATGGATCTGAAAGCAAATGCAACTTAGAGATATCCTATTGATTGCTAGGAAAAATAGACTTGGGATGATGGACGATGAACTATTGACAATAGCAGACAAAAGAGGGGACATCGAAGGGATGATGGACAAAATTGGTGACGGAATGGCAGCCATAAAAAGGGAACGTGGCCAAGAAAACCATCAGAGATAAACTAATTAAATTAGATGGCTTATGGCATCGCAAATCAGGGAAGGTTATGGGGGAGGCCTTCATCCAGCAGTTGATTTGATGGTGTTTATGTGATAGTTGTATTACTGGTGATGCTGGTGGTAATAACATCGTGGTTATATTACTATCATGTCCGTGGAGATTGTAAAAAGGCATTGTAGTCCTGTTTATGGTAGTAATCCTCAAAGACGTGGAGTGTAGGGGAACCTTCTGGCAGATCCCCTGTAATTTGCGGCACACGACAAAACATACTCCTAAAACACGTGACTGTAATTTGCAGACTTTTGTCTACTCTTGGTGGAAGAAAAAAAACTCCCAGATTTGGGGATCTTCTCCAAAGCGGATTTTGGAGTTACCACGAACTGTGGTGGCACCCCACAATGTTTTGGCCTTCGCGGATTGTAGCGTGGATAATTTGAGTTTTACTCCACGGTACAGTACTCTATTGTGATGGCCATGGTGATATCGTGCAGGTGTTGATGCAATGTTGGTCTTTTTATGGCGAACTGTTCATGATAACAGGGGAGATCATCTTAGGAGGTGGTGACACCCTAATTACAGTGGTAAATGTGAGGAATCCCTGATAATGTTGGCAGTCATGGGGCAGTGGCAGCGTATTCCCCACTTGTAGCAAGGTTCACGGTTCGAATTCGACAGTCGCCTTGGTTAATTCTGCGGGTGTATTAACCAACAAAAACACGCCGTCAGCTTCAGTGGATGTTTAAGATCCTGCGACGTAATTCACAATAGTTAAGCCACGGACCAATTTGTCAACAAAAAGTAAAGTTATCCGCGAATTAGTCAATTGCGTTAAAAGCGAAATTGATGTGCTTTTGTGGCTGTCTGGAACGCTCTTCCGATATTAGGAAGCCACTGGAGCTACGCACTTGGAAATGTAAAACTCATTTATTTATAATATATTTTTGTGCTTAGTTTGTTGTCCTTCCCATGCACCTCCGATTAGCACGGTTGGCTATGTATGGTGTGAAAGTGGTTCAACATGCACACATACAACTGGTATCTACAGAGCAATCATTGCTCCCTACTACAAAAAAAAAACTTGTCAGGACCTTCCTTAAACAGGATCATGAGACTCACTGAGGCTTTCCTGGGTAACAAGCATAGTAATAATAACATAGTGGGGGAAGTGGCGGTCATCATCATCATGAACCATAGGCAGATATCCCATAAGTGTCCACTGCACATTTTGTCGTTTGTTTCCATTTTCCTCTGTCTCATGCCAATAGTCTCAAGGAGTGCCACATCTTTCTGACTCCAATCTCTTATGTCGTCGTCGTCAAGCCATTCTCTGGTAAGTTTTCCTCTCTTTTCCGTTTCCTTCCATCCTACATGAGTGTCCAGGTCCGGTTCAATACAGAAAACAAAATCCGTGATCTGATCCCATCCGTAAAGGATGTCATTCCTGACTCACAGTACCCCGGTGTTTACAAATTGAGTTGTACCTGTGGTGACTGCTATATCGGGGAGACGAAACGACATATCTCTGACCGAATTCGCGAACACAAATCAGATTTGAAACACGGCAGAACAAATTCTTCGGCCGTGGCTGATCATTGTTTCAACACAGCGGGTTCTCATGATATTATCTTTTCCGAGACCAAGGTGCTCTGCAAGCCGTCTGGATACCACCAAAGGTTTGTCCATGAGGCCATCCAGATATACAAACATAGGCATAACTTCAACCGAGAAGATGGATTCAAATAGAGCAATCATTGGAAGGATGTTATTAACCAAGTTAAACCCTAGCTGCCTTAACAGTTTATATTCATAGTAATAGGTTTTACCCTTTTAACTGGCACAAAAAAACTGACACTTTTATTCAAGGCATCATGTTTGCAATAACCACAACACAAGCAGTCAAAATGCAAACAAAAGAGACAACTCTGATAATAATATGCACTGTCCTTGAATTTGATTGGTCCACACCCGAGACAGCTTTTCTTAGAGCTTAGTCTCCACTGGTGTTGGACCAGAAGACGCCAAAAGGCATACAACTCAAAAACAGCGCACTATCAGAGTATTGAGGGCTCGGGGTGAACATTTACATTATTATTACTATCAGAGTATTGAGGGCTTGGGGTGAGCATTTACATTATGCTCACCCCGAGCCCTATTATTATTACTAATCTTGTTACTGGCAAAGGTCTCATAATGTAAAAGTTTATATTCATATCCACATCAGCAGTCTTTTACTCCCAGCCTTGCACATCACTAGGAAATTTGAGATGCAGCTTTCCATTCGTGTAGTACTTTTGTCCGATTCCACTCTCCCCCGCTACCCCCGCCTGTGGTACTTGAGCTGTATCCACATCAGCCCACGCCCCGCCCCCATACCCACGTTTCCCCCCCCCACCCTCAGCTATATAAACCCGTGTCAGAGCGATCTCTTTGACTTATCTCAGCAACTGTCTTCGCTGTGTTTGTCCCCAGCTGATGACCGACGCTTGGATGGCCTCATGGACACACCTTGTGGCCTTTAGTGCAGCCCCTGACGCATCCCATCAATGCTGTCAAACGCCAGTGGCTCTAACACTGACGTCTTTTCGGCGAAAGTACCCCCCACCCCGCCACTGAAAATGAGTAAAGAACACTATTCTGTATCAATACAACACTGGACAGCTGTTTAAAAAAAAAGGGCTTTGGCAGCTCATCGGAAATTAATGAACACTATTCTGTATCAATACAACACTGGACATCTGTTTTAAACAAAAAAGTTTTACAGCTCATCGGATTCCTTCGGCCATTAAAAATGTAAATATTCTAATTCTGATATCGAGCGTGCTTCGGTTCAAGACCGACGAAACGGAGACAAAGCAAAAAAAAATCATCCAAAGCGCACGTGGCCACTCGGCGTGACGACGACGACGATGACGTCGCCGCCGCTGCGGCGTCACGTGACAGGGGCGCGGTCGCCATGGGGACGGCCGCGCGCCCTTCCTGAGTTACGCGCGAACCCCCCCACCGCGGCGGCTGGTGGCGGTGACGGGGTGAGGGGGTGAGGGAGTCACTCTTTAAGACTTTTGATCGAATCAACTCAAAACAAAGAGCCGCGGGCTCGATCGTCGCCGATCGTCGCCACACTTTTGTTTATTATCGACCGCGGAGTCGCGTCGGGCCGAAGCGAAGAACCATGGAAGGGTTTCGTTTGAGCGCGGACGCGTCGCTCGCCGTGGACGAGTATCTCGAGTACAAGAGGTGCAAGCTTAAATTTTGGTTTCATAGCTTTCGCGACTGCAGTAATTCATATTCTTAGCTCTTTCGGTAAAGTCACGTTGAAGGGAAACAATAAAGTAATAAAATATATATAAAACAATACAAATGCTGACGACGTTTCGACCGTAACACAAACACACACACACCTGATGATGACCGTTTGTGTTATGGTCGAAACGTCGTGAGAATTTTTTTATTGTTTTATATATATTTTATTGTTTCCCTTCAACGTGACTTTACCGAAAGAGCTAAGAATATAGGTGCAAGCTTGTTGTCACCCGTATCCCGCCGTGTGGTTGAGCGCGTGTTTTTTTATATTTATCAGCTTATTTTTCTATTAACGTTACAGGTTTGCGCATTTTATAAAAGCCGTTCTCCCCCCCCCCCAATTGTAAGTCTTGTTAATAGATTTTTTTTTTGGGGGGGGGGGGCGGGCGGTTAGATCGCGTAAATATTTAAATGTGTCGTTAAACCCGCCACCACCCGACACAACCAATTAGTAAGGTTTGTCACGTAGTCTTGACATCGCACGCCATCGGTTGAACTTGAGCCGAGCGACAGAGGGACAAAAAAAAACATCCACTTTACTTCCACACACGTTTTAACAACGCTTACACTTTGTTGTCTTCAATCTAGCCGTTAAGCCCTAACGATTCCCCTTCGGTAGGCCATTATCCGCACCTGACGAATAGAATCGTTTGAAATTTGTTTTTGCTATGGCATGGATCGGCAAACCAATACCAATAGCCCGCCACCAAGTGACGGTGACGTCCCCACGTTGCCAGTGCCCGGCTGGGTGCACTTTGTGGCCGCGCGTGAAGTTGTCGAAGGCTCGCTGAGAGGGAGGTCTCGGGACAGACCCAGCAGGTGCCATGGGTTGGCTGGCTGAGATGACCGTGGCATGCACCACCGGCTGTGCCCCCTACTGTGCCAACGTTGGCTGTGTTTTATCCGCCCGGCGCTCCGCTCGTTGTTGTGAGCGTCGTTCATCTGCCCTCCGTTGTTGCTGGAGGGCGACTGCCTCCAACTGCCCAGTAGCAGCATCGTCCTTTACGAGCCTTTTCCAAACATGGACATGTTCACAAACAACCCCCTCAGTTGCCTTATGAAGCCGGAATTAGGGGACAGCTTCACCAGTGTGGCGTTAAGCTGGTCCGCGAAACTGATGGTTCTGTTTGAGTGTACCCTACTCACAGAGAGAAAAAAATGACCAATTTCATGAATGTTTTACATGGTTTCGCCAAGTCAGAGCATGTGCAGAGTATTTCAGCTGGTAAAATTGATCGTGGAGTCATGAGAATTGCATTTCGAACTTCAATGTCTCTCGTGTTCCCAAACGAAATGGAACAAACGACCCAACTGCTATTTTTCCACTTTCACTTGTTGGCTTCCATTGACATTAAGTTCAAAAGGTCAAATATAATTCATATTGTAGGACAATTTTTCTGAATAATGTAAAAACGCAAGAGGGTTTTGCTAAAATTGGCCTCAAAACAAGCCCACGACCTCTATAGACCCATCTGCTTTAAAATGAAGGAAATTGTTGGCTTTATTCACCGTGCGGGAAACACTAACTTTCACGTTTATATTGATCGAATTTTAATTCAACATTGCTGGAGATGCCCAAATCAGCAGGTCACGGTAAATCGGTGTCGTCTGGTCTATCTGACTTTTGAGTCAAGCTAAAGTCACGAGTGATTGCTGACAGGATCGTTGGAGAGGATGACGGCGGGAAACTGATGAGTCCACAAGAGTACGCCGACTACAAGAGACGGGTGTTGCCCCAACGGGAGCGCAATCGTCTCTTCGTAAGCTGGAGCGGTCCGACCGGCATAGATTGCAAGCTTGTGGGGCCGGAGACTCGATGCTTCTGCACTCACAGGTGTGTCTTCTGTTTGCTGTGTCATCTCAATTTTCTTGCAGCAGGGATGTCTCCAACTCCATTGCGCACACCTTAACATAATTCCCCATTCCACGTTTACTAACCTCCGTCCAAAATGTTAATTTGCTATACAGAGCTTACTGGCAGTGATTCATCATAATGGAAACCGGATCCATGGAGGAAGGTGTAGAATGGAACTGGGGGAAATCTTGCCCTTACGTTAAAGTTATCTACTTAAAATCAGATCGTTGGTGCTATTAAAGTTATAAAATCTGCTTCACCTTTTGTTTAGAACATAATTGCCTTTGAAATGATGACAGGGGTTGATGCGATGTCCTTTATACGTTTAAAGGTGCAGCCCTGCAATTGCTTACTCACACCACTGCTAATGGAAAGGCCTCCACGAGAGGAAGCTCCACTCTTCAATGCTCACCAGATTTCCTGGATAAGATGGGAGTACCCACTTTACCCCACCACAAGCGACCGAGCGATCACCTAAATGTGGTGAACCCATTTGTACTGCTGGGTGGACAGGGGCAAGAGGATTTAATAAACTTGCCCATTGTTTTAACTGCCGTTCCAGGAAATCGATAGCAAATCTGATGTGCTAACTATTACATTCAACAGCATCCCTGTCCTTTGTAATATATGCAGCTATAACCAATAAGGTGTACCTGAACCACTACTGAAATTGTTTCCTTATGCATTACCTTTTATGTTGCCTGCAATTGCAATACATTACTTATTTTACAAACTAGTTTTATTCATTAGGTAATGTTCCTGACAGGGTATACTTATCACATTTTCATTTTTTTTACGTTTAAGCACTTTTTAAAAATTATACAGTAGGATATACATTGATGTCATATATAAAATTTACTCGATTTCAAAATGCTGTCATCTGTGAATACTCGTACTTGCCAACGCTACCAATTTAAGCAGTAAGCTGCCAATTTTTAAAACCTTATACCACATACAGATTATCAAAGTAAACAGCACATTTTTTTAATTATCTCAAATTGTATAAAGCGGTATGATTAACTTTGAATATCGACGTGGTAAAAGGGTAAACAATTGATATCCTACCACTTTAATCGTTTGGGCTGGCAATTATTCAATAATAAAGGATTTTTGTAAACAATAAAACTTTTAAACATTTCTGTAAAATCGCCTGATGCTGGTTGTAATCACCAGCAAAACATCATACTCAAATTGTAAATGCTGTGGGTTTACTCTGCAACACACTGGTAAGCTTAAGTAGTCACTAATGGGCACATTTTGTTTACGTGACAAACCTTACTAATTGGCTGTCAGGTGGTGGTGTGTTGACAACACATTTATATTTACGCGATCTAACCCAATAAACCTTTATGGATATTGGCCATGAAAGCCGATGTGTTAAACCAAATTAATCATACTGTTGGTAAATAGAAAACGTTAGTTGTTTACATTTCCTCAGATACAAGCAGCACCAGACTGACCTGGAGGAGATCCCCAAAGAACGACCAATACATTTACCTTGTCTAGTTCATGGATGTCGCTGTGCTTCCTACCTCTATATTCCAAGCAATGGATCCCAGGCTATCCGCTGTCACTGCAAGCATCCAGCCAATGAGCACCGTGAATATGAGCCATATGTTTGTAAAAAATGTGAGTTGGGACTATACTTTAAAAAAAGACATCCTTTAAAAAATGTTTAGTCCAAATAAGTAGACATGTGTTTAATGTGTTGTCCTTCCCCCGCACGTCCGATTAGCATGGTTGGCTATGTGGGGTGCAAAAGAAGTTCAACATATACATACATGGCAATTCTTAGAAGTGTTTATTGTTAATTACATATATACAAAATATATACACTAGTCTGCTTATATTTAAAACTTTTAAACACCTAAAGCCTTAAATTTAACGGTTATGGTTGATGTTTTGTGTAATTTGCTGCACAATTTGTGTATTCCTTGGGTACCATTGTTGAAATGTTAGTACAGTATTTCAGAATCTACAATTAATCTTGCATTCTACCACTATAAAAATGCATACTCTTATTTGCAGGTGCAGTCTGCAAGGGCTTCCAAAGCTCATTCTCATGCGGTTGTGGGTACCCGACACTAGCTCACCAGATGGTAGTGGAAACAAAGGAGGAGCGTGTGGATCGTGGGAAGCCAGTTGGACATGATGTACCGTATGCAGCCATGGGGGGCCTCACCGGGTTCAGCTCATTAGCTGAGGGTTACCTTCGACTCGATGAAAGCGGTGTAGGTGAGCATTCATAAGTAGAACAAACGCTTGTTTTATGCAGTTCTTAGAATTTTATGTGACAAAATACAGCACTGAACAACACATGTAAACACAGTGCACAATGTATTTTTTTTATGAGTTTCCATGTTTACGAAATACAGATAATATTTTTTGTGCACCATTTTCTGTAGGTGTTCCAGGAGATGGCTTGCTAAATGCCCCCATCACTGCTCATGACCATCCATTTTTGAGGGCACATTCAGGGACAGCAGCCTCACTACTGCCCCATAATTCTTCAAGATCCACAGCTGATGCAGGTAAAACTCGGTTTTTTGCAAGATTAAACACATTGTACATATATTCCTAAGTCATACTGTCATGGAATATACATTTTTGATTATAACACTACAGTATTTTTAAAATTGTTCGTTGGTTAATTTACATGAACATTCAATATTGTACTTGGCTGCAATTAAATATTTTGCTGCAGGTGCCAAGAACTCACTCACACAGGGAATCACCAACTTAAAGCTCCGTGAAGAAGAGGATATGGCAGAATTGGAAAAGCGTTACCAGGAAAGAGTGAGTAGTTTTCTTAAAATAGTCTCATGCAAGAGGTGGCCAAGTGGCTCATAATTCAGAGCACTAAGCACGGTTGGCATCCTGGGTTCTAATCCAAGTAGCCACCCGTGAATAAACTGAGTTCTGAAGTGTGATGAGTTGATGGTCTCAGCCTGGCCACCAATGACTTTACAAAAATCCATATTAAATCAACATTTTCATATTATTTAGCAAAATTCCACCACTGAGTATAAAAAAATTATATCAGCTTTGTCATTCAACAGTCTTATTTCAGAGATTATGGGAAAGTGCACCCCATTCTGTCGGATAAAAAGGCTATTGAAAAGGTATATTTTTTATGGTAAATCCTCTGAAAAATCGATTTGGTTCACCATTCTCTGACACATGGGATGCACTGCTATGATTTCTAAATGGAATCGTTTGAGTCATGGTATGATGCAGAAAACACAATTTGAATAATCTGGGGGAAAACATTTTAAAACCTCACATACAACATAATATATATTTGTGCACATGTATACAATAAAATGATTTAGAATTTATAGTAGAGTTCATTAAAGGAAAAAGCTTAGTATTGCATAATAAAGAGCAATACAATCATTTTAAGAAGTTAAGGTAAGGTGGCTTCACTGTTGAAACAGAAGGTTGTTTTAGTACATGTTATCGAAGTAAATGTGTTGAACAGATGAGCTTGCTTCACACAGATGAAACTTCAAAGACAACAGGCAAGAACAGGTGCAAATGGAAGGGCACCATCTCAAGCCAAAACACAGTCACGTGGAAAGGGAAAACAAGCCACACCATCTGGAAAGTAAAGATCTGCCCGGATGGGATATGGCTATAAGTATACTTTTCTGCATATTCAATTTCCCTTTAAAGCCTTCATTTCATTAAAATATGTACGTACATTGTAGGTATAAGATCGTAATATAGCTTATCATATTTGTAATGTATTTTTATTGAACAAAAACATATATAGTATCACTTAGTTTAAAAAAGTATATATACTCTGTTTTCTGAAGCAGTTTTAAGATTTGTTGTGGTATTATATATTGCATACACATTCCTTCTGGTTTAATATGAAAAATAAAATTCAACAGTACAAAAAGCCGTGTAACTTTAAAATGGAGTACAATGATACGTAAACTGTTCACAAAATAATGAAAGTGAATATTTACCAAAAACAATATTAAGCTTGATATATGACATTTTTGTGCTGATTTTGATTAAAACAGTATTCTTGACATCACTTGTTTTGTGACAGTAGATGACTATTAAATAAGCATGCATTGATTGTCTGAATAAACACATAGGCTAGTAAGAAGTAAACAATAATAATACTGTATTCACAATTGCAAATGTATATAAAAAACACTAACATCATGACAATTGTTTAAAAAAAACATTTAAAGAAATGTTGACATTGACAAGAATAAATCCAAGAACATTTCTTCATGATCGGATTATACCATTTCAATATGACTAGGATCATATCCATCTGAAAAACAAAAAAATAGTGTAAGTTTTATTATAAATGAAGAACATAGCATTTCAAAATGACATTTAAAGAATTTCAACATTTCCCACATTAAAATAAGAGTACAACACCAAAAATACAATATAGTAGACATTTCTGTTAGGATACTCTGAAGGTTTCAATAAACAATACTGAAATGTAATACTTTTTTTAACGTGAAGATTATTTCGTAAGATAAAATGACAGCAGAAATGTGTAACGATTCATGCAGTATGATGTGCAAACTTGTTATGAGTGCCAATACCTTTACTTGACTGTTTTAGTCGGGATGGGAAGCAGGTTAGGAGCAAATGACATCCAGAGCAAGCAGAGTGTTAGTAGCTTCAGTGTTTGTTTTAACAGTGGGAACATGCAGAGGTAAGCAACCGTGCACATCCAGGCCATGTCCATTGTCCTTAATGGAATCCGATGCAGCAGCTTTAAGGTTGTCTGTGTATTCCCATGCGACTTGAGCATGCTCTGCAAGTGCCGTCCGGTTACACTCATTCAGCTGCCTATCTCTACGTTCATGCTTACTTAAACTGTCTACAAACCCATCATCCTTCACCAGACAGAGACAGCCAGGGATGTCAGAACAGTCTTCACATTCACCTTTCATAGAACAGACATTTTCTACTATTAGAGGGGATTCAGACTGCTCGATATGTTTCACACGAATTGTGCTTTTAGATTTCATTTTAATTGGGGAAAAGATCATGCTACAGCTTGAATAGAATCGTGGCTCTGCAATGCAGCCAGTGATATTGCAATTGTACTGATCTCCAGACGCACAGATAACCTGGTTCCTAATTGTATTCTCATCATCTGTTTTTCTGTCAGGCTGATTTCCATTGGCATATTTTGGTGGTGACATTTCCTCTTGAGTGTGGCTTTCATACAGCTTTGTGCTGGTGTATGATGTTAGCTCCTCTTTACAAAGAATTACTAGAGATTTTTTTAGTTTATCTTTGTGGCTGTCACATTTGTTTTTAATTTGTAAACCATGTTCTGATGTTTCATTGTGTTCATTTTCACTGTAACCATTGATAAAGAGCATCTTTTTTTCACCAAATAAATTATTAGAGTTGTGTGTGGCCTTTTCTGTGCCTGTAGTAATGTCGCAAAAATTACCATCAAATTCCATGGTCAAGGCATCTTTGCTCTCTGTTGCAGTGCTGCTATCTGGTGCAAGAAGCGCATCTTCAGATATAGATATTCCAAGAATCCTTGCAGCCCTTTCAGCAAGGGACTCCTTGAGTGATGCAGATGTAAAACCTAACTCGGATTGATCTTCATGTTCATCTCCCAGTTCTTGAGAGGCAATAAGAGCCGTTAGATCTGGCTCTGAATGCCCATGTCTTCGTTGTAGTGATGATGATGGTGTGCTCATATAGACATCATTCCCATGGCTTCTGTTGTAATGTAAAAGTCTCTCACTTGGCCCCTTCTGATTGAAATGCAAGTTTTCTTTTTCCAAATTATCTCTAATCCTGTTTTGTTCATTTTCATCATCATCAATTTCCACTTTGTTGGTAGTAGAGCCATCAGATGAGTATGGTGATGAATAATCCCCTACATTTTGACAGCTATTTTTTGAGCCCCATGCAATGTGTGATCTTTCATACTGACTAGATGGCAGTTCTGAAAGGTTTGGCTCCGATTTTCTCCTCTCTAGTGTATGTGTCAGTTCATCCTTCTGCCCACTGGGCATGAGCACATGGAAGCGTTGGTAGACATCTTGAGGACGCTGGATGGAAGGATCGTGGTCTTGTTCTTCGGGATCATCTTGCAGCTCTCGATTTATGTTTTCCAACTCGCTCACCACATCCCATGGCCTTCTTCCCACGGGTCTCAGTAGAAACTGTCCAAAACTAAATGAATCTGCAAGACTGTTTCCTTTCAATGTTATTGTAGGAACTTGTGTATTGGCTTCGAGAGCTGCTTGACCATGTGCTCCTGTGGGTTCTTTTAAACTTTTGACTTTATAGAAGTACTTGCTATTGAACTTTTCCTTGTTACAATTTGTTCCTCTCTTTCCAGTTTCCCTGTTTTGCCAAGATTTGTTTCCTTTGGAGCTGACTTTAGTATTACCTTCTTTAAGAATCTGCATTTGTTTTCCATTCATTTTAGATCCAAATTCACTTTTAATTTCCTCAGTTTTCTTTTCACCAGTAATATGGGATGTATTTTGTGAATTTTGGGTTTTCCACCTGCAATTAGAAGCTTGGAAATGTTTACCCTCCACTTCTACAGCATGCCCATGAATTTGTCTATTTTTCTGTGACACAAATGTTCGTTCATCAGGATATAGCTGCTTTGGAACACAGTGCAAGGTAACATTATTAAGCGGATGTTTTTGTGATAGTGGTTTTTGACGTGTGTCATACATTTTTGCTTCACCTTTTAGTTCAGAACTAAATTTCAGTGGGTGACTTAATATTTGGCTTTCACATGCATGCTTTTTCGCCTTTTCCTCTGCTTTTTCTTTGGCCTTGCGTGCCTCTTCCTCGGCGATCATTTTCCCAGTGAGTGCTTGCAGCTCCAGCTCACTTGCAGACTGCGTGTGCTGGTGGGAGTGTTCGGGAACGGCGTTACCGCTGCCTTTTGACACATCTGGGAGCCAAATGCCACCTTGATCCACATCCACAGACTGACTTGGCACGGAGATCAAACAGAACACAGTTTCTCCCACAGCTCCTCGCTGATGCACGCCGGTCCGGACTCCAAGCAGGCTACGTGGCATCTGACCACCACTTGCTTCATGTGTCTTGTCACCTTGAAGAATACCCTCTTTTTTATCTGTATGCAACACAGATCTATGTTCACTTGCTGTTTCTTGTATGTGGCCCTTTCTTGAGTGAAATGCATGATCAGCACTTGTTGAGGTACTGTCCGGATATTTTAACTGCATGTACGTTATGTCATCTGAATGCATTTTATGCTTGTTGATTTCATGGTTTGACTGTGAATTTCTCCAAACATATGAATCCTGATTTAGTACAGGTAACACAAGTGATGGAGGTGGTATTTGCTTTGAGTGCAACAATTGTTTGTCTAAACCTTCCTTTACTTGAATGTAGTTTACAGAATTGTTGTCATTTGTAGACTTCCTCACACTGTGACCATTGTCTTGATTTTGGCGTTCAGTTTCCCAGTGTGCCTTGGGGACAATTCGCACCCGTGGGTCTGTGAATGGAATGTATTCAACACGAGCCGTTCTAAGTTTTTGTTTGTTTTCACCAATAGAGTCAATGCTGTTTTCATTGCTTGCATGTTGATTTTGCTGATATGTATTATCTTTATATTGAGAAATGTAATCTGGTGGCTTGATGTATGTGGGCAGCTGTACATTTTGATATTTCATTTGTGATTCAGGAGGCATAAATAATCTGTCTGGGGAAAATTCTGCTGATGACTTGTACTGCCCATTTTCATGTGTACTCATATGACAGCACAAGTTTTTCAATTGAACTTGTGTTGTTGGTCCCTTGTAGCAATCTTTGCTTCTCATTTGGTACATCTCGTATGTTGGCGGTGGAGGCCTGAATGTTTGAGGTTTTTTAATCTTCTCTGTTGGTAGGGGAGTTGCTTCAAAGTATTGTTTTCCTGTGTACAATATTGCATGTGCATCTGATGTTGCCTGGAGGGAAGTGCTTCCTTTGCCTGGATTCACCAACATGTCTCTGCTGTCCTGACCACACTGACTTGAGAAGTAATACATCCCGGACATGTCCTGGTAGTCACTACAGCAATGGCTTGATACATATTTGGAATTCCCTTTTTCTCTGCTATTCCTGTGCATATTTTTACTTTGATCGGTCAATAATGCGTAGTCTGGATTTATTTTACTTTGTTGCAGCTGTGTAGTCTGTGGTGCAGAGTTCTGAGATAATTCCAAGGTCGGAGGTTCAGCCTTGTATGGTGGAGGCTGCGGGTAGGTGCTGGGGCGTGGGAGTGCTTCTGCATTAGCAGAGTAGCCGTGCAATCCAGAATATTCTGAGGGAAGAGTCGAGTCACGAGAATCTGCAGGGTACGGTGGGGGGTTTGCCTCGCGAGACACTGCATTCTGGTTGAAAGGGCCATGCTGCACTGTGTTGTATGATGGGGGTTGATCTCGTAACCCTGCAAGGTAGGCAGGCGGAGAGACGTCAACTTGAGGCGGTTGGTGGTTTGTGTAGTCCAGCAGCACGCTGAAATCCTGCCCACGGCGCCGCCAGTAACTCACGCTTTCATCTGATCCCTCCAATAATGGAAGCTGGTTTTCAAAGTTCCTGCAGAACAAAATAAATATTGTGACAAAAATGCATCAATACTAGAACGCTTTTAGCATTTGTAACTTTCTGCTTTTTCTTTTCAATGAGCCATTGCTGAAATGCTGGGTCAGGGGTAGACATCAATCATGTGCGACTGTGTGTTTTGCAGAGCATGCTGTTTTGCATTCTTTTTTTATACATATTTCTGAAACATTTAGGACATCTTAAAGAGTTTAACTATTGGAACAATATTTTAAGTACTGGTGACTAATTAATCATATTCAAAAGGATTACAATGTCTTTGTGAACGCCTTATACAGTGTATACAGTATCGCATCGCATCCCCTTAAGAATTTTACAACACTGTATTTTAAGCAGTTTCTCTGCCAATTCGTAATCGGATGCAGACCATTCATTGATAACAAAGACGGGCCATTTCAAATCAAGACATGCCCTTTGGCTCAGTCTTTGTATTATATTTGCCATGTCCGTTACAAGGGTGACAACATTTTATTGGTATTTCATGGGTTTGGAAGAAACTTTCAGTATATGGGGTGGGAGGGGGCATGAATATCAGGATAATAATCCCCAAAACGGAAGCCAAGACCGTGAGGTTGATGTTGCCTTGGTGAAATCCAAACTTCAACATACCATGTGTCTGAGCTCATATTTCTTCAGGAGTACATCTTTCATATAGCAGGTGTACCCTGTTGCCAGTTGATTGTGATTACTTTCTAATCACCCATATAAATTACTAGAGTGTAAAACCAAACCGTGGCCGAATGATTTATGGCATAAAAGTTAGCACAGCAGTGGAAAACAAGCAGAAAAATAATACTGGGAACTGCAATTGTTCCACACTGAGTAACTATCCATGGCATAAATGATGTATGCAGCACTTTAAAACAAGACAAAAATAAAATACTGTACCTGGTATGGCTGCCAGGATGCAACCACAGCAAGCTTATCAGGGATTCTTATTTCGGTCATCTATATTGTATGAATTGCACCAACAGTGGGCAATCATATAATGTGCCCACAGGTGTATATCTAGGCATGTAACTGCATCGATTAACATTTGAAATTGATTCTTGTGATCAGAGTACTTGCAGAGAATTGTGCCCTTAAGAATCAATAGTTTAAAATGTGTGTATATTGTTTGACTGGTCCGCATACATCCTGCAGCCTATTGATGTGTTAGATAGGCGTGTTCAAGCATCACGTAAAGGTATCTATGTGGTGTTTGAAAATCTTAACTCCTGGTTTATTGCCAGAAAGGGTAAAACCTATTCTATTTAAGTTTTAACAGTTGACGTAATGCACTGTTGTCACATTCTATGCATATGCCAGTGGGTTTTTTATAGGCATACAGTAAGTACTGTATAAGCAGCATATATATACATACACATTTGTGTAATCTGTTCGTTTCTCAAAATAAATTATATTACAGCTGTTCAAACAAAGTACAAGCACATTTCATTTCAGGCAAATGACACAGCAAAGAAAGGAAATTATGTCTAAAAATGCTGAACTTTTTTGACGGTGCGTTTTTCTCCAGCGAGCTCCTCACCTTATGGTCACAGGGGGGCTTTGGTGCTGCATTTGCCCCTCTTCATAGCTCGCCTTTTCACTTAAGAGCTCTGCCCTTTCCCTGGAGGGCTCGGCCCTTGCGGGGTGCTCTTGTAGTGGCAGGCTGGAGTGACGTGTGGCGCGGGGAGCGGGCGGTGCGTCGTGCCACACATCCTGACCAGGAAACCCCTGCTCCAGCTCTGACCGGGGCGGCTCCATCCGGAGTGGAGGCTGTGTGCTGCTGCCGGATGTCGGCCTCCTGCCCGACCTGAAGCCATGGGAAGCCAGCAGGTCGGCAACGCTGTACATATTCTTCAGTAGCCGGCGGTTTTTTCAAGGCCACTGTCCTTCACTGCGCTCACACTCCCACTCTCCGCTTCCTGCCGAACGATTATTCAGGATGAGAGTGCCTGATTTGCAACAACAACAAGATATATTAAATTATTCTTGTATTTGTTTTCGAAATAAAGTACTTAACGAGAATGAATGTACCACAACAGCAGTGACCATAAGAAATGGAGTTGAAGATATATTTCATAGTCTAAATACAAAGTAATTTAAAGAGGTGGCATAATACCAGCAAGCTATGCAATTACATTAATCGGGATCATCTGTACATTGTCTAAATGCCCTCAAGTGAAACAAGTATGGAAATGAATGTAATGGGAATGGATGACAAGGACACGTGCCTTTTTTATCCCCACTCTTATCTGTGCCATCTCATACCGCTTAAAAGTATATTTCAAGAGTTAAAGAAACATTGTATTCAAATATCTTTTTAAACTCTTGTTTTTATCAAACTTAACTCCTCCTTTGCCATTAGCTTAGCTTTACGCACATTTCATGGTGCACATTTCTCTGTAAATACTTTGTGACAGCATTCAATGTGAATTTAAATGAAAGGTTCATCTGGAGAAAGGTTCACTCTGGCAAGCGTTCCCATTGTGCAAACACATGGACATTCCACACTGCCGATTTTTTTTCGTTTTAAAAACACTTAAAGTGGTGCAGTCCCACGCTGCAGACCCAGATTTAAAGAGCAATCTGGCCCAAGATTGCTGGGGTTTTTTCCACCAACACAAGTCTGTAAATATGGGCAAACATTTTAATTACGGTATGTGCCGAGAATGCAGCCATGGCTTAAATCCCACTACTCGTGCCATTAATTTCTTCAGACCCAGTGTGTGAATATGTACAAAAAAAGTACTGTGTTCAATTGCCAGCAGCCTTCCTTAGGCTGCACCTGTACTAACTGGGAGAACTGCTTTCACCCGAGAGCCGTGACCTGCTATGCTGAGAATTTGATACATCTGGAGATTTGGGAAAGATGGAGGTTGGGATGGTTTAGTCATTACTACACCCATGATGCAATTTTAAAGCATACCCTTAGAAGGAATTAGAAGCAAGGCCAATCATCTGGTTTTCATGTGCATGGTGAAAAATGTACTCAAAGTCTTCTAAAAGCTACTCGTACTTTTGCACAAATGTAAGATATTCTAAAACAATGGCTTTTTTTTAGGAAGCAGATTTAAAAGGTGGGTAGTTCAATTACAGTACTACATGAAGTGTTATTTGGTGGTAAATCCATCAATGAATATACATTTTAGAATTCTCTTGTCATCAGTTTTTGCTTCGGTGCCAATATAAATGTAAACTAATCAGACACAGGTGCATAATGGCACCCATACGTGAACTTCAAAGTCACAGTGGCAGGTGCAACTCTGAACCAGGTGTGGCACTGCAACAAAGTACTGGATGATTTACTGCAACACTCATTCAATAAACAGCATTGGTAAAGAACCAATACTAACCGCTCATGGCCATTGAAATCGTTCGAGAGTTGGATTTAAGACAAGGAAATCCAAACACCAGTTTTTAGATGTGTTGTTGCTGCCCTTGTATTACGTTCATAAAATAATTTGGAAGGACAAAGACAAACTGTACAGTTGTCTGCCTTAAGGCTTTAACACAGGATATGAGACATCTTGTCTCTGGACCTTGCAGCGTACCTCAAGGGTGGGGTATGAAATAGTTGTTGGGAGTATCTGGCCAAGATGACCTCAAACACCCACATTTTATACTTGTGCCATTATTGCAATGCGGAAAGACACACCTAAACTTTGAATCATGTTTTAAAAAGTACTTTGGAGTAAAATCAGTAATGTCGACATCTTAGTCTGTGAAAAGTCTGCCTTTGTTTAATTGTCAGACAGGATATTGGTTTCACACAAAAGGCGATTGTAGATTGTACAAAATCAGTATATCCGTGCCTGAGTAAATGTATGAGCATACACACACCAATGTAAAGATATGTGGTAGGCAAACTTATATGCCAAAGTGTGTGGGTTTGTGGGCTCTTAACTTTGTTTGCATTTGGGTGAGTGTGTGTCGTTAGGGCGGGTTGATTGCATTTCCTGGACATGTGATCCAGTAAGGGACCTGGTGGGCGAGGAAGTGACTTTTTAGTTTGGGTCACGTATCGCATTTCACGGATCATTCCCGGTGAGCTTAACCCCTCATCTCCCAAAGGTTATCGTTTCTCTGCTGAAACATACTTTAATTACCCTTTTGAAAAAAAAAACCGATAGAACATCCTCTCACAAAGCAGCTCATCTTTTGGAGTGAAACATATTTAGACACCCCCAAAGGATCCGATGGTAAATCATGTATTCCTTTGATTACCTATGGGAATGTTTGAATCCAATAATATTTAAGCATATTTAAATCACATCACACTTTATAAAAGAGATGCCATTAAGGTTTTAAAACAAAAAAGTTGCACCAACCTAGTTTTAGCAGTTATTGAAAAGTTCACGAATCACATAAATGATGCACGTCAGGCCCTGCTTCGTCAGGGCATCAAATGGGAAGTCTGATTCAACTTACTCTTCTGAACATTTTTTAACTGTCCTTCATTCCTTGAGTCCTTTTTAGGTGCTTTTCATTTAAATTCACATTGTTGAAATACAGTTTAAACAAATACATGCAAAGATAACGTTCTCAATCAGCATTTATTTGACCAAAATCCATTATTTATAATTTTTTTCCATGTGAAAAAACGGTTCAGCTCATTTAATGAGCATACAAAGTTATATTAACTTATGACTAAGCCCATCTTGAGGTTTCACTGTAAGCACAATCACAGGAGCTAGTGGCTGCAACTGAATATATTCCAAAGGCAGGCAAGGTTCTTCTCTTGTTCGATGTTCAAAATGTATTTGTACCCCGACCCCAACCATCATCTACAGCCTTTTGTTTTACTTTATGCTATCACACATTTGTGATTTGACTTGAATAACCATTTGCAGTTATAAAACCTTCGGGTATTTTGCCATCCATTGTGAGTGCCCGATCACAGGTTTGGATTTGTGTTTGAAATAATAATTTACATATGTGTAAGGCACATTTAACTGATATACGTTTAGGCCAGGGCATGCGAGTAGAAAAGGTATGAAAACATGTTATTGTAAAGTTCACCACCATGGGAGTAAATGCCGTGCTTTAGTCAACGTTTGCAATGAATTGTGAAATAGTACAGAGAGAGTGCAAACACTAAGGAGGTTTAGAGACCGAGGCCTGGAAATGTGAGCGTTTCAGCGACTGCTCGTGAGAGATGCCTCGACTGGCAGGGCACCGAATGCCTCATTCCATACAGTATGGAAGCTAACCGGTTTATATTTCAAAGCCAAGTTATTCCCTGGCTGCAGCTTTTAAGGATGAATTCTTTCCTAAAAATGCAATATACTTAGCCAGCCAAAAAGTGCTTTGGTGAACTGAGCGTACTGTACCCGCATATAACCGCCTCGATCTGCTGCTTATATTGGATTTACTGCACCTCCTTTACCTCCACTTTGTTATTTTGGGAACATGTAAAATTGTTTTTTACATGTCTCATTTCAACACAGCTGTGTTGGGTTTAGATCCAGGAGTCTGGAATTATGTTTTCACTGACTTTTTTCCCCCATCTCCTGTGCCCGTATAGAGGTATTGCTGGCGGTTGGCAGATCCACTAGTTATGTAGGAAAGGAATGGCTTCACCTATAGAACCCAAGGCATGAGCACTTTGTGAGCAGACAGCACAGTCTGTGTACCTACTGTATAGCGGGCAGGCATGGTGGATATGGCAAGATGTGGTGCAATGTTTGTAGAAGCACTTTGCTGGTGAAGTAAAATGGAAGGGTACATTTTAAAGGAGTGTGGCAAGTTAAGAGTTTAATTTGCACTAACACCTAGTGCTGCTAAAATGTCAGTGAAATTACTCACCTGCATACACAAACTGTTTTCCAAATCAAGACATTTAATGCGTTATTCGTAATAGTTTTGTCACAAAATAATGACCACCACAACGAACTTGCTGATTTTGGCAAGATATAAATACTTGACCTTATATGAGTCAGCAAGGTCACATGGTGGAAAGATAAAAATGTGGTATGTGTGGCCGGATTAGTGTGGAATAAACACGTCTGAAATTGGCCCATTGTTTGCCCTCATTCAAAAGAGTTTTTGCCGACTCGAGAGAAAACCCTAAGCTGGGTTACACAAGGATGAACAAATCCTTGTTATTTAAAAACATTCAATGGGAACGGCCAGGCTGAGATGTATTTACATTGTGGTCTTGTTGGTGGCACAGTTTATATACTTTTGTTGCACCATACAGGTGTTATGCTTTAGACTATTCTTGAAGAAATATGACATGAAAGAGTATTCTAGATTTGAAGCTTTCGTGACTGCAAGGATTCATACTTTTTGTTTTTTTCGGTAAAGTCACGTAGGTAAAAAAAATGAAATATTTTTTATTTAAAATATTTTTTATTTTATTTTACCTACGTGACTTTACCGAAAAAAACAAAAAGTATGAAAGAGTATGTTAATAAATATCCATTATCTTGTGGATTACCTTGTAGATTATCCAATGGTTGGATTATCCAATGGTTTTTAAGTCGCATTCAATAAATCGAGCTCTGCAGCTTGTGAACACAATGGCCACGTGCTCTCCCACACAAACGGCAAATCCTTTTACTCTTCTTGCAAAAGGAGTGGTGTCGAGTCTCTGTCGGCACCTAGAACTGGGGGGGAGGGGAAGCAGCGGTTGTTTTTGTTTTGTCGCATTTACTCACTTTGTGACTTCAATTGTGTTGGCACCCTGTTCAATGCATGGGCGTAGTCAAGGTGGGGGTACCCGGGCCAGTCTTTCCCACTTAAGGGGGAGGGGGGCTAGTTAGCGGTTGTGAAATTGTGAATAGGTTCAAGCAGGCAAGACTACATCGAGCGGTCATACTGGATTTCACATTAAACCCAGTTGTATGCGCAAGATGTATATGTGCAGAGGAATAATGTGGCGAGTATATGACTGCTGAGAGCATCAACAGCCTATGGTAATGTATGCGTACAAATGCTGACATTTGTACGAGCATTCCCGCACCTAAAAAATATTGGCAATGCGTTTTAATTTATGTCTATTAGTAGGGGTGGGGGGGGATTTGCTAAACGTTACAAGAATGTTGGAATATCTGTACACGAAGTGGTGGGTTGGAGCGTGTCCTTGAAACTGTTATCTTGACACGTTTTGATTCACGTGGAATTTAGATAGAAAGCAGGCCACCCATCAGCCCTGTGTGTAACGGCGCATTCCACCACAGGACTCATCAGATAACCGAAGTTGCACTTAGAATCACGCCAAGTATGGTGTGCCCACAATGCCAACAGAAACATTACATCACTTCGTAAGACGGAAAATCTGCACAAAAATATAAGAGACGATGTTTATTGGTCTTATTATTTATTTTCCAAAGGACTATAATTATTTAAAAGACAGAACAAGTGGTATATGCTACGTAACGCAATTTTTTTTTTACATTTTTAAGAGTTTGATATAAATGGCATTACTGCATTGCTGTATTTTGGAAGTGCTGGCGAAGTGCTGAACGTATTGTTCAAAGAAGGCCGGTAACCTGAGTTCGATTCGCACCCACGGCTAACATCAGTGGCCAGTGATATCTGAACTATTCTCTTCCAAGCCCCACTCCCTTCACCCTTCACCCAACTCGCACTCACCATCAGCGGTTAATGTCTGTCCAGACAACTGCAATCACCGACACGGTGTTGGAAGGACTATCGTCCAACAGTTTATTGACAAAGGATCGTCAAGTATTTGTTCGTGACCGTATTGTATATCACATTAACTGTGTATGTATTTAGTTGTTTCCCCGTTGCACTCCACGAAGAGAAAAGAGCCATTACGGTAGCGGGAGTGTGTTCGTCTCTGGGCCATGTTTACTTTCCCGTTGCCATGAAAAAAACATTCGCAGCCCAGGCTGTCCCAGCTCGGAACAAAACAGCCCAAGGTCTCCCAGCCACGTTGCTTGCAACAAACCCAGGCGCGTTACCTTTTGCCCGTGGCTCCTGCTCATCATGCTGCCGCTGTCGAGACAGACCACGAGTACGCAACACCACACACCAGACGCGCCACAGCAGCGCTGTGGCGCACGAATAAACACTGAAAAGGAACAAACACATATGAAAGGGGGGGTGGAAACACCACGTACAAACGCTCCTGTGATTTATAAACGAACTTACTTCGGTTAAAGGAGGGCAGATTAAGCGGCGATGGTGATGTCACCACAGCACCCGAAGGTGATGCGATGGCGCTCGAATGTTTTTGTTGTTGCTGCAGAGAAACGCTCCAGTGTCTTCAAGGTTCCCACCGGTCCCACGGAGTTGTAACAACTAAACTACCAAAACTCTGAATGAGAGGTCAGGGAGCCTGGGCTCTACCAACTGCAAGCGCAGCAAGGGGGGTGGGCGGTGGTGGTGTCGTGCAGGATTGTTGTGTGGGGGTTTGAGAGCAGTCGGGCTATACCACTGCAGACGCACACCAGACTTTTGTTTCCCCAATAATGACTTTTTTTTTACAGTCATCAGTTTGCTTGTTTTACGATTGCGTGTGACGTGTCAAACTCTTTAAGCCTATTCAGAACTGCAAAAGTTAACGGTTTGTTTCAGAGTGTCTCCGGTGTAATTGCCAACGCAAAGGCTGAGCTGGTAAGGCAGAATGGGTGTGCCAGGCACTGTGTCACACTCCAGCATTCCAGGAATTTGAGATCAGCAGACACGTGTTTGTGCATATGTACCACTTTGTCTCCCACCAAGGAATATACAGTATTCTATTTAATCCTACATTTATATCATATATACATTACTTTTAATAACATGCATTTAAAAAAATATTTCCAAAGCTATATTAATTTAAATTATTCAAGGGTCATTTCCCAATTCCGTATATCCCCTTAAGGACAATTTTACCGTTTTAACGGATAATTTGACTGGTGAATTTGAGATCACTGGCAGCAGTAGCATATTTAAATTGTGTAAACACCACAATTGACAGGTTACAGTCCCTTTCTGTAACTAGTACCTGCAAGAGGCTTTACGCACACACTAATGCTCCATCGCCATCACTTACATATTAATGGTAATATATGAAAACAGTGTTCATGTCGGAGTGAGCTCTCACGTCGTTATACTGTACTGTATAATAATAAAAACACTGCTGTATGTGCTAAGCTATTCTGCAGAAAATATAGCTCGCGCTTGCACATCTCACGCTGATTCGTAACTGTCTGGGCATGTGCAGACACGGATGTATCAGATGACATCATATCTAAAGTGTTCTAAATTGACAGGCAGGTGACAGTGATGATGTTTTGGTAGAAAGACAAGTCACCAAAGGTGTGCGTGCTCGGACTACGGTTATGTGCATTTTGGTGGTTTCACTTTTAAATATCTGAAACCGTAACTTAAACATCAAAAGTAGAATCTTACAGCAAATCACGTGAGAGTGCAACAATGTACGAAATGCAACCTATGCGATGTGTCTTCACTTTCCACACGAGCCACAGAGTAGAACATTTACTCCGATCACTCATTTCACACTTTCAACCACAAAGCCAGTGTTTAAATAGAGAGAGAGGTGTCCAAGGGTCATTAAATGTCCCTCGCTCACCGAAATACCACCACGAAAGAAAATATTTATAGAAGCATTTTTCTTACGGTGAATTAGCCAATGTCAACTGAATAGTATGCTTCACTTGCATGATGGTAGATTTTCACTAAACAATACATGCACATTTTCACATGTGTCTGTATGTGCTCAAATATAGTTCTATGAATACATTTTATTTGTTTTCAATGGGAAGTTACTGTTACATCTTTGGTAAGTGAAACACAGAAATACGTATTAATGGCATATTTGATTACCTCATTAGTCCCATTAATTTGAAATCTGAAAATGAATCTGAAAACTTCCGGTACAAAGTATTAAGAAGAAGGTTTGTACTCGCTGTGGAATGATCGTTGCTTTGAAACGAGATTAAATGTGAAGGATTAAGAATTTGTTATACAGTGAGGGAAAAAAAGTGTTTGATCCCCTGCTGATTTTGTACGTTTGCCCACTGACAAATAAATGATCAGTCTATAATTGTAATGGTAGGTTTATACTGGTAGGAACGAAGTTGTAAACTGAGTGTACCAGCCTGCAATAGATTAATGTGTCCGTCCGTCCGTCCCCTTTCAATACTTTAACGAAGTGAAATATCGTGCTGTTGGGTGTAAAATCAGCAATAGACAGCGCAGAGACTTGTCCTACCAGCCCACCCTGCAGGGACCTGTTTTGAACAGTGAGAGACAGAATAACAACAACAAAAAATCCAGAAAAACGCATGTTAAAAATGTTATAAATTGATTTGCATTTTAATGAGGGAAATAAGTATTTGACCCCACTGCAAAACATGACTTAGTACTTGGTGGCAAAACCCTTGTTGGCAATCACGGAGGACAGACGTTTCTTGTAGTTGGCCACCAGGTTTTCACACATCTCAGGAGGGATTTTGTCCCACTCCTCTTTGCAGATCTTCTCCAAGTCATTAAGGTTTCGAGGCTGACGTTTGGCAACTCGAACCTTCAGCTCCCTCCACAGATTTTCTATGGGATTAAGGTCTGGAGACTGGCTAGGCCACTCCAGGACCTTAATGTGCTTCTTCTTGAGCCACTCCTTTATTGCCTTGGCCGTGTGTTTTGGGTCATTGTCATGCTGGAATACCCATCCACGACCCATTTTCAATGCCTTGAATGAGGGAAGGAGGTTCTCACCCAAGATTTGACGGTACATGGCCCCGTCCATCGTCCATTTGATGCGGTGAAGTTGTCCTGTCCCCTTAGCAGAAAACACTCCCAAAGCATAATGTTTCCACCTCCATGTTTGACGGTGGGGATGGTGTTCTTTGGGTCATAGGCAGCATTCCTCCTCCAAACACGGCGAGTTGAGTTGATGCCAAAGAGCTCGATTTTGGTCTCATCTGACCACAATATTTTCACCCAGTTGTCCTCTGAATCATTCAGATGTTCATTGGCAAACTTCAGACGGGCATGTATATGTGCTTTCTTGAGCAGGGGGACCTTGCGGGCGCTGCAGGATTTCAGTCCTTCACGGCGTAGTGTGTTACCAATTGTTTTCTTGGTGACTATGGTCCCAGCTGCCTTGAGATCATTGACAAGATCCTCCCGTGTAGTTCTGGGCTGATTCCTCACCGTTCTCATGATCTTTGCAACTCCACGAGGTGAGATCTTGCATGGAGCCCCAGGCCGAGGGAGATTGACAGTTCTTTTGTGTTTCTTCCATTTGCGAATAATCGCACCAACTGTTGTCACCTCACCAAGCTGCTTGGCAATGGTCTTGTAGCCCATTCCAGCCTTGTGTAGGTCTACAATCTTGTCCCTGACATCCTTGGAGAGCTCTTTGGTCTTGGCCATGGTGGAGAGTTTGGAATCTGATTGATTGCTTCTGTGGACAGGTGTCTTTTATACAGGTAACGAGCTGAGATTAGGAGCACTCCCTTTAAGAGTGTGCTCCTAATCTCAGCTCGTTACCTGTATAAAAGACACCTGGGAGCCAGAAATCTTTCTGATTGAGAGGGGGTCAAATACTTATTTCCCTCATTAAAAGGCAAATCAATTAATAAAATTTGTGACATGCGTTTTTCTGGATTTTGTTGTTGTTATTCTGTCTCTCACTGTTCAAATAAACCTACCATTAAAATTATAGACTGATCATTTCTTTGCAGGTGGGCAAACGTACAAAATCAGCAGGGGATCAAATACTTTTTTCCCTCACTGTATGTATCCAGTGGAGGACTCACAAAGGGCTATAAAAGGCCATGAATTGTTTCTCTTCCCATTAGTTTCCAGTTACGGTATTGACATGTACATTTGCATTGTTTAAACAACTGAAGAATTTGGTATTTGAACATTTGCATAATTTAAATTCAACACAAAAAGTAAATCCCATTTCGATATTTCAGCTGTTCAATTATTATAAATACTGTTGTACTTTTTCTGTCAATCACTGATTGAACTTGACGTCTGAAATGGGTACTATTCACACTTGTGAAAAGGCTGTACAGTATACATACACTGCACCTTCCATGTGTGCAAGCGATGTGCGGTGTTGTGGTGTTTACTCGTGGCGCACAATAGGTGGCGATGTAAGGCAGCAGCATTCTGTACAATTGCTAGAATTTGGTGTCAATTGATCCCCATTCACCTTCATCGAGGATTTAAGATGGCTTAAATCCTGTAGGAATTTTGCAGTGCGATTACATACAAAGCATTCTAGAGTATTTGTTTAATATTGCAATATAACTGCCCATACACATTCTTTGGAATTGAATTTACATTGCAAGTTGAAGTAAAATTATCTTGTGTTTCAGATGTCTTCCTCAGTAGTAGTATTATTTTAAAAGCCTCAATCTAGTGTTAACCTCTCCCTTAGAACTCTAGCATTAAAATATAATGGTCAGCCCCAAGTAAAAACTGGTATCACTGCGGTCTTTTGGTGAATCGTCTTTGCCAGAGTTTGCGCATACTTAATGTGCACATTTTTTTGCCTCCACATGTCGTTGAAGTTTCTTCATCGTACGTACGGTTATGACTCTTGCCACTCTCTGAGATCAGTTTGGTGGTGCCGGCTTGTTAAAATAGATGCGAGGAAGGTCTGAAGACCTACCTGCAGGCAATGACGGTCACTCTAATAGTATAATGAATAATTCTGCAGAAATAACATGGATGCGAAGCGTGCTCATTTTGCAACTGCGATCACCAGCCTTAAACATCTGCACCATTTCCTAGTTTTATACACAAACTAAAATTGGGATATTATCATATCTGATATGAGGCATTGCCTTAGAGGCCGTCCATAAATTACCCCCCTCAAATATGACGTCACAAAGCTCTGCCCCCCCCCCCAAAAAAAAATATATAAAACATGCTTCAAATCGCTTTAAACTATTGTCATTGTAGTGCGTATTTAATGTGCCGCTGCACTCTGATGTTGTAGGAGAAAACATTTATTAAAAAGTATATTTAATTAAGTAGAACGTATTGTTTATGTTTATTTAAAGTTTCGCATTTTGATGTGACGTCACATTTCTCAAACCCCCCCACCTCGTCACACATCGTCACAAATGTCTGACCCCCCTCCCCCCTAGGTGTGTGACGTCATTTATGGACGGCCCCTTAAATGAATTGAACGCTTTTCTCCATAAACTGCAGGGACGTTGATCTCAATGGGATATTCTGCCACCTACTGGCCATTGGAAAAAAGTTTAAATCCAACGTGATTACAGTACTATACTGCTTTTTGTGATCTCTGATTAATGTTATATTCTTTGTGAACTTTCTTTCAATGTTGTCCTGTTGAATACAACTAAAACATATTATATTATAGGTATGTGGAACAACAAAACAACTTACTTAGGCATGTAACAGTTGACGACCCAAGTAATTTTAATGTCATCATCACCATCATAATTTTGCTTAATGAAGGCCTCCCCAAACCTTCACACTTCATCATGATCAACTCAGTCCTCCACATCCTCCATATCTGTGATCATCATCCTGTTGGGCATGTTCTCTCCTTTGGCTGCCATTGTTACCACTCTTGTCAATTGACCACAATCTTTTCTTCTGATGTTTCCTGCCAAGACCCACATTTGTTCTCTACCCCATGTGACCTCTTTCTGTCCCGTCAGAATAATTCCCAGCGTGTATCTTTGTGTACCTTTCAGATGTTATATTTTGTCAGCATCAACGTTTCTGATAAATTTGAGTCATAGCAGATACATTCCATTGATTGAAAACTTTCCCCTTTAGATACATTTTTATGTTGATTTTCATAATAAAATATGTATTCCAAAAGCACTCCAACCTTTTCTCACTCAGCCATTTCATAATTTTGATCCCAGTTCACCTTAAATAATTCATCATCCTCCTTCTTCTGCTCTGGTGTGTCAGGTGAAATCGATATACAAAGCTTCTCCAAATTCTGTTATCCTTCCCTCTGTCATCTTCCCCCCCCATCATTCTCAGTCCTCAAATGTATCGTACCGTCCACCATATTTTGCAGAATTTAATGTCTCCGTGACGATGTTTGTGATAATTAAAAATGAAGTCACGGTCAATCAGTTACCTAATACAATGAAAACCAAGAGTAATGGTTCAAACGGATGGCAGAGCACAACTTGCGAATGTAAATCCTGCTGTTGATAATTACAACTATACCAGCACATATAGCAACAGTCATGAAAGTTATACTTTGTAGATATGTGCAATTAAAATTAAGTTAATAACATCAGACGTGATGCATCATTGGTGTGAGACAATGAGTAAAGCATTGATAATTAACGAGCTAAGACTTGCACTTTACAGATGCCACTTTTGATAACATCACAGTGAGGGAAAGAAGCCACTCACCAAATTCTGAATAGAATACATAATATGCAGGTCAAGACAATAGTATTAAAACACTGCAGGTGGAAATCCCCACTCAACACCAGGCAGCATAAAGTCACACGTTTATTGTGCTCATTGTTTTCCATTACAGATCAGCATTAAACATTTAAATGCGCTGCTCATTCATAATGAAAACCAAGTTGTATCTTTTTTTTTTACGTGGGTGTTAATAGCACAGAAAAAACGGATGGCTTGTCCAGTAGCACACGTAGTTTTTTTTTATCCCCGCGTGTGTCAAATGATGTCGGAGAGACCCCGATGTTAAAACTTACTCTAGCAATGTGTGGATGTGATCGGAATGCTGCCTCGTGTGTGGGAATGCAGATACACCCCGCATAAAATGAGCGGTGGATGCTTCTTCAACTCACGTTCCCCAATCCACCCACAATCTCCCCCCAGCCCCCGTCTCTGAATTATCCACCCAGCACACCATTATAAAATAGTTTCGTGTTTGGAGCATGATTTTCAGGCGAATAACGTCAGGTATGCTCGGTCTTTCTTAGTGCTTTGGCTGAGCTTGTTTATCGACATTGCAGCTGGACGGTTGTTGCTGTTATGCAATGGTGGCAAGTGTCTTAGTTGTGTCTATGTATTTCTTGGTGTGCCGTGTAATAAACACATAGTATGTTAAAAAAATCAAATACATCTAATTCTGCATCTGATTATTGTGTGTGGGTGTTTACGTATACAATTGTAAGTTCGAAATTGTATTGCGTTGCGTAATATTCTCTCATTTAAAGTTACTCTACAGCATGTGTTTCAATTTAAAGTACTGGGGTAACTTGTGATAGAATGTTGTCGAGGGGCATGCACGGAAATATAAAAATAAAAACCAGTTTGTGCAGTGCTGACGTACGCAAACGAGCCCTAATGCGTTCATCTACTTACATGGATATTTTTAGATAACACTCATTTTATAGCGTGCACAAATTTATGCAAACACATTCCTGCGGAGGGGGCTGGTAGGAACGTTGGGTTGCTCGGTCAGTGGCCAGGGTCAATGGCGGCGTGGTGTATTCCGCACAATATGCCCGACTGGGAGGGTGGGCACAAGCCGGCGTGAGTAGGTTAAACGTTGAGTTTTATAAGGGCACCACGGGGTGACCAGCCCCTCCCCACTCAGCCCCACCCCACCCAGCCCCTCCCTACCCTCCCCTCTCCACCCAGCCCCACCCCTCCCATGTTTTATATCCGAATGTCCGGATACACGTGGACAGACATCCACAGACATACACAATTAATCCCCTGCCTCCTGTGATAATTAATCCCAGTTGGGCTTCCAGTCCACTACGATTCCTACCAGTAATGCCCACTAGGAGCGCATTTGTTACATATCCGGGTGTCCGGATACACGTGGACAGACATCCACAGACATACACAATTAATCCCCTGCTTCCTGTGAATTAATCCCGGTTGGGCTTCCAGTCCATATAAGGGCACCACGGGGTGACCAGCCTCTCCCCACCCAGCCCCACCCCACCCAGCCCCACCCCTCCCACCCCCCACCCAGCCCCACCCTCCCCACCCAGCCCCACCCTCTCCACCCAGCCCCTCCCTCCCGACCCTCCCCTCCCCACCCAGCCCCTCCCCACCCAGCCCCTCCCTACCCTCCCCTCTCCACCCAGCCCCACCCCTCCCACGTGGACAGACATCCACAGACATACACAATTAATCCCCTGCCTCCTGTGAATTAATCCCGGTTGGGCTTCCAGTCCACTACGTTTCCTACCAGTAATATGGTAAACTAACCTTTTGCCCATCCAAGGACGGGTGTATTGCAGTATATCTGAAATTTGCAAGCGAAAATCAGACCGGGACGTGATATTTATTGCATCAATGAGTGTGCAGTTTGCAAGGCCGCGGTGACACAGACCTATTTCATTTTAAGGTTATAATCCCTTGTTCATCATGACGTCCTTTTTACTTCTATGTCTCAATAACGTTACGGAGATCACGTGACGTGAGGGTTCTAACTTCGTAGTGAGGGTTGTCAGTTGACGCCGAAGAGGGGGAGGAGGTGCCTCGCCCCCCCCCCCCCCCATGTGGAGTGACCTCACCCGCTAATTTTTATTAAAGGGGGGGTGGGGGGGTGTCCATTTGGAGGACGTCACCTGTTCATGATAATTAATGAGGGGGGGGGGGTGGTTCTCCACGTGGAATGACGTCATCCCCTCATGATTATTAATGAGGGGGGGTCCATGTGGAGGACGTCACCTGTTCATGATTATCAATGAGGGGCTGTTCGATGTGGAGTAACGTCACCTGTTCATGATTATTGAGGGGGGGGGGGTGGTGCTCCACGTGGAATGACGTCATCCGCTCATGATTATTAATGGGGGGGGGGTCCATGTGGAGGACGTCACCTGTTCATGATTATCAATGAGGGGGGCTGGCCGACGTGGAGTGACGTCACGTGCGAGAAACACAGACATTCTTGGCTCATTATAATAGTAAATAAGAATGACGGAGAGGCTCAGAGCCAGCTGAGAGGCCAGCTCCATAATATTCTGGTGAGGCTCAAGCATCACCGGGACATTACGGAGACAGATTAGTGGCTATCTTAGCAGCATAGTATGACACAGACTAACAAGGAGACAATGATTTAAAGCTTTCGTGACTGCAGTAATTCATATTCTTTGTTCTTTCGGTAAAGTCACGTTGAAGGGAAACAATAAAGAACTAAGAATAAGGAGACAATGCTCCATTCATTTGAATAAACATCTGGGAGATCCATTGGTCAGGAATTAATTATATGTTTGAAAAGGATGGACATTTGGGGTGTGAGGGATGTCTATTCACGATGTGTTCGCAGTGTTCGAGGACATCTTGGAGGAAGAAACCTGGAAGCGAGCAAGTGATGAGCTCTGTGCGATGGAAACATATACCTGGGGAGATATTCCGTGGAGAGGTGGTGGTTATGAAAGACCTGGGGAGATATTCCGTGGAGAGGTGGTGGCTGTGAGAGACCTCGAGAGAGAGGACGTGGAGAATTGGTGATTGTGAGTGACCTGGGGAGATATTCGGTGGTTGTGAGAGACCTGGGGAGAGAGGACGTGGAGAATTGGTGATGGTGAGTGACCTGGGGAGATATTCCGTGGAGAGGTGGTGGTGGTGAGAGCCCTAGGAGAGAGAGCACATGGAGAGTTGGTGGTGGTGAGAGGCTTGGGGGAGAGAGCACATGGAGAGTTGGTGGTGGTGAGAGGCTTGGGGAGAGAGCACATGGAGAGTTGGTGTTGGTGAGAGACCTGGGGGAGAGAGCACATGGAGAGTTGGTGGTGGTGAGAGACCTGGGGAGAGAGCACATGGAGAGTTGGTGGTGGTGAGAGACCTAGGAGAGAGAGCACATGGAGAGTTGGTGTTGGTGAGAGACCTAGGAGAGAGAGCACATGGAGAGTTGGTGAGAGACCTAGGAGAGAGAGCACATGGAGAGTTGGTGTTGGTGAGAGACCTGGGGGAGAGAGCACATGGAGAGTTGGTGGTGGTGGTGGTGGTGAGAGGCTTGGGGGGGGGGGGGCGAGAGCACATGGAGAGTTGGTGGTGGTGAGAGACCTAGGAGAGAGAGCACATGGAGAGTTGGTGGTGGTGAGAGACCTGGGGGAGAGAGCAAATGGAGAGTTGGTGTTGGTGAGAGGCTTGGGGGAGAGAGCACGTGAAGAGTTGGTGGTGGTGAGAGACCTAGGAGAGAGAGCACATGGAGAGTTGGTGGTGGTGAGAGACCTAGGAGAGAGAGCACATGGAGAGTTGGTGGTGGTGAGAGACCTGGGGGAGAGAGCACATGGAGAGTTAGTGGTTGTGAAAGACCTGGGGAGAGAGCATGTGGAAAGTTGTTGGTGGTGAGAGACTTAGGGGAGAGAGCACATGGAGAGTTGGTGGTGGTGAGAGGCTTGGGGGAGAGAGCACGTGAAGAGTTGGTGGTGGTGAGAGGCTTGGGGGAGAGAGCACGTGGAGAGATAGTGGCGGTGAGAGGCTTGGGGGAGAGAGCATGTGGAGAGTTGGTGGTGGTGAGAGACCTAGGAGAGAGAGCATATGGAGAGTTGGTGGTGGTGAGAGACCTGGGGAAAGCACGTGAAGAGGTGGCGGTTATGACGTGGAGCTTTCGAGGTGGGCGATAGACCTGGGGACATGGGGTTGGACATAGACTGTGATGGGAGTCGAGGCAAGATATTTATCTCACAAGGTTGTAAACCAATGTTAATGTCCATTGTAATATAGTCTAAGTTTCCCTATTGTTGTGGACAATGTTTTGTATATTCTTCTGAGGCTTTAATCGCTGCAGGGATGGCAAGTGATTGCACACAGGGAAGATGGTACCAAGGCAACACGTTTAATTCACTCCAATCACTCCGTACCACAGACAAAATGCCAACTTAAATGCAGATGAGTAACGATCCATTTGTTTAAAGCACCGTTTAATTACACGTTAACAGTACGCTCGCAAGGTTAGTTATAGGTGTATCACAATGCCTTAATTCATTGATTAAAATTTAATTAATCGTTTTTTATTTGTATGCAGTGTATGAAAGTGCTTTGTACACACTCTGCAGTGACTAGGTCTTCGACACACACCAGAATGCCCTAAATAACAACCAATTGTTGAACCAAAAGCTATGACCACAAATTGTCACCGATAATCATGGATCAATTACATGCCCAGTTAATTTGTTTGGTAATTCCAAGCAATGCTAATCAAAATGTTTTCATTGGAGCTCATGCGGCAAATTTGTAATCAGGATTGATAAACATAGAAACCAAACTGAGATTTAAAGAAGCAGTAATAATATTGGATATTAAACCCCCAAGCTAAATGCAGCATGAGCATATTCAATAATCTGATAAATGGGTTTGTTTGACAATGAAAAATAGCGTATTAAATCTAACACTGCTTCAATGAAACGAGTTTCAGGGTTTTATTTACCTTTTTGTCCTCAAGGTATTTTCAAGCCGCAAGATGAATCAACGGCACACTCTCTGTGAAAGTAAATGATCTCATTCCGTAGTTTAAGATTAAATAAGAAACTGTTGTATGTGTATCGTGATGCTTCGGTGTTTTGCTTGTGTAGTGGAATAAATAGACGCATGGGGGTAATTGGTGAGATTGCGCAGGAGCAGGGCAGTAGGGGGTCATATTGGGACGAAGAGGTAACGATTGGGCCAATTAAGCTGGGGAGCCAGGGACGGCTGTGATTGGCTGGTGTTGTTGTCAGGGCTGGAGTGTGATTGGCTGGTGTTGTTGTCAGAGCTGGAGTGGCGTCTTGAAGTCTGGCGAGGTCACAGGTGCACGGGCACGCGGAGCGTCGTTGGGACGCGGGTTAATTAATTGGGGAGTAATGAGAGCGGGGATAAATTGGGGAGACGCGAGGAGAAACGGGGAGTTGGAGTCGGAGGCTGGACGAGGCAAGACGTGGAGCAGCTGAAGAGAGAAGTAGCTAGCAGTGGAGAGAGCATAGTGATAGCGAAGAGCGGAGAGCAGAGACGAAGCAGTTAGCAGTCGAGAGAGCATAGTGATAGCGAAGAGCGGAAGACAGAGACGAAGCAGTTAGCAGTGGAGAGAGCACGGTGAGAGCGGAGAGCAGAGACGAAGCAGTTAGCAGTAGAGAGAGCACAGTGATAGCGGAGAGCGGAAGACAGAGACGAAGCAGCCAGCAGTAGAGAGAGCACAGTGATAGCGGAGAGCGGAAGACAGAGACGAAGCAGCCAGCAGTAGAGAGAGCACAGTGATAGCGGAGAGCAGAGACGAAGCAGTTAGCAGTGGAGAGAGCACAGTGATAGTGAAGAGCGGAAGACAGAGACGAAGCAGCCAGCAGTAGAGAGAGCACAGTGATAGCGGAGAGCAGAGACGAAGCAGTTAGCAGTGGAGAGAGCACAGTGATAGTGAAGAGCGGAAGACAGAGACGAAGCAGCCAGCAGTAGAGAGAGCACGGTGATAGCGGAGAGCAGAGACGAAGCAGTTAGCAGTGGAGAGAGCACAGTGATAGCGGGGAGCAGAGACGAAGCAGCCAGCAGTGGGGGAAGCACAGAGACATCGGAGCTGACGGAGAAGTGGAGATTGGAGAGACAAAGGCGGCGAGCGAGTCGAGTGAGGCACGGCGAGCGAGCTGTGGCAACAAGGGAACTGTGTAGCATTGAGGACATGTGGAGAACTGTAAATAAAGTGGTGTTGGAATAAAAGCAAAAGTTGTCCGAGTGAAATCAACCACTACACTTGCATGCGGGTAAAATATGGAAATGTGAAATCAGCGCCGACACCCAATTCTCCACGGTCACGTTTGTACTTTCCAGATAAACTACATCCTTACCAAAACGAACCCTATTCCCCCTGCAGTTAAATCAAATGAATGATGCAGAAATGCGTCATACATATGGAACAATCCAATCATTTACCTAACCCCAATCAACAAATGTATGAGGTATTGAATGTTGGTATCCTGGAAACTGGGCAAAAGGTGCTGCGAATGCAAAAATGTCAAATTGCAATGTTTACATTTTTACAACAGACATACTGTAGTTTGTTATTTGTACAACAAAACACAAAAGAAAGTATTTCAACAACAATATTTAGGCTTAGACTAATGTACATGTATAGATTACAAAATAAAATATAAAACTGATTACAAAAGAGTGTAACAAAGTATAAATTAAACATGTTATCTGCACATATTCGAAGCTTTCGTGACTGCAGGAATTACTCTTTGGTGCTTTCGGTAAAGTCACGTAGAAAGAAATGTATTATATCAATATTTATTATTAAAAAATTTTCTACGTGACTTTACCGAAAGAACTAAAGAGTGATGTTATCTGCAGTGTGTGACATCCATATATATTTTTTGCAAGACAGGAGCTGTAACGCACATGCTTGAAAAACTTTCACCACCGACGCAGGTTTCGAATAACGCCTGCTGTAGATATCTTAAGTTGCGGCTGTTGACAGCAAAAACAACTGTCAAGTGTCAGGCTTTACATTGCTTCTGATGGACGTTACATCAGGGGGTGTTGTCCTTGATCTCAACCTGGCCAGTTAGTTGAATATTTCAAAACCCTTGTCTCAGCGGGCACGTTGCACAAGTCAAAGAACAGTACAACCAAATCTTGACCTAAAGCTTTCGTGACTGCAGGAATTCATTTTCTTTTGGTCTTTGGGTAAAGTCACGTAGATAGGTTCAAAGAAATAAAAACAACTCCGACGTTTCGATCACAACACAAGCAATCGTCATCAGGACGACGATTGCTCGTGTTGTGATCGAAACGTCGTCGTTTTTTGTTATTTTCTTTGAACCTATCTACGTGACTTTACCGAAAGACCCAAACAATACTGTACAACCAGTTTACGAGTATGCAAGATACATTTTGCCTCAGTTTATCAACGTCAATTCCCGTTTCACGAAGGCCCTTTTTGATTCGTAAAAGTGACGCTGTCAAACAAAATTGTGAGACATCAATGCCGGCCCGATTAAACTAACAACATAAAATTGCAATTCGTGGTTGTGTCATGAATAGTTTAGGGAATAAATAACATTATTATATTTTTAAATACTGTCGTACTTGTAAGCGCATTGGTGAAAAGACACATTGGCCAGCTCAGACGGTGTTTGCCGAAAGCGTCAGTTGCTCTGGCCAGGTTATTTGCACATTCGTCCACCTGAGCGTTGTTGCCACTTTGTCAATGTTGTTTGCATTCACTCACCACGGTAACATTGTCGTAACCCAGAGTAAACCGGATAAACGCTTACACCGAAGGACAACAAGACAACAGTTCAACAGTATTAGGTAGGAGCACGACAGATGTGTTCTTTGTTTCAGCACTGAAATAAACAATTACACGTGCCCGTCAATCATGGAATACATTGTATAATTCACGTTTGGCGCTTGAGTGCACTTGAGAGAACACGACTCATTAAATACAGATTTTTTGTAGTGGTAAACCTCTTGTGGGTTTGAGTGTGACAGCTGAAAACATCTTAACTGAAAATTCTGTTAATTTTATACGTAGGCTTTCACGACCAATGTTATGATTCACAATTGGTTTCACAACGTTTAAATGGGTACGATATTTTGACATTTCGCTGGAGATTAGCTTAGACCTCAAGACCTGAGCTCCTGTTAACAACCTGATGACGCTGGATGTAATCTCCAGCGGAACGTCGCAGCCATTTAAATGTGGAAATTACTTCTCCGACAATGACACTGGTGGTGGTGCTGCTAAAGCAGTAATACAATTGGCCACGTTTGATTCACGTGGCAGTGTCAGGTGGAGGAGGGGTTGCGACACATTTTGACACGACCTGACCTAAAAGAAACAGAGTATGAATCATGCTGTTAAGTTGTTAATATAAGAGTACACTTTCTCTACGCTTTTTATACTTTCACTATTAATCTTGAGGGGGAAAAAATGCATTTGTAAGCGTACTGTGATGTGGTAAGTGGTGTGCTTCTCGCCTGCTTAACTCCATTTGAACCGTGGAAGAGATGACACCCGCAGTGATGCTGTCGAACAGCTTAAACCGTTCTATAAAGTAATACTAAAAATACTGACAATACTCTATATTTATTATAAGTTATAAGCTGTGATTGTGGAAAGCATTTGTAATCTACTTTATTTGTGTTTGCTTCATATCTACGAATACAATGGCCCGAGTCCATTATACAGTACAGTATTTGAATTTGATGGATTGACTCACTTTTACCGACTCTTCTTAAACGTGTAAATTTGTCAAGGTAATGAATATACTCAACTGCATACGTTGTTTTTGCTGTTGGTGCTGACCAATAGTTCCTGGAGGAGCTCCCAGCGCTTGGAACAACATGCCAGAAATCAGTCTGGTACAGCCCGACAGCACATTCGAGACGAACGTACGCGCAACATATGTTTTCAGTCGGTGTCGGGGAATTATTCTTTCCTACAATGCGCAGCCTTCTGAGTTTTTTTTGTACTCTCGATGCATGCAAGCGTTAGTATGCAGCGGTGTCTGAAAGGGCATTCACGCCATCGTCGAGAGCGTGGCAGCAACCGAAACAGCTGCTGTAGCATGCCGGCTCCATGGCTCACACGAGCTGCATGGCCTCGCGCTCGGCCATCTCTCTCTGACGCTGCAGGCCGAGCTCCGAGAGGTGCTCGGGAGGGTTCTGCCCGTCAGGCCAGCCCACAGAGACGGCCACTTGTGTCTCGGGCAGTCCTCCCACCTTGTTGCTCGGCGCTAGACCCTTTAGTCCTCCCTTTTTTTGCTCACGTTCAGGGGGCTTCTCTTGCTCATAGAGGCTCTGCACCTCCCATATGCGTAGCGTACCATCGTGTGAGCCCGTGAACAGCTTTCCGTTTACCACCTGTGGGGTTCAAGCAATTAATTGAATCATCGTTTGTTATTGTAATTATATATGTTTATAGCACCATTCATAATTTAAGGCGTTGTGGTGGTGCAGTGGATGGTGCACTGCATTATGAACCTAACAACTTGCGTTCAATTTCTGCAGACAGTAACTGGCTCTGGCGAACCCTTCTCATTCATAATAGAGGTTTTTGTGGGTTAGATTGCGTGAATAAAAATGTGTCGTTAAACCCGCCACCACCTGACACAGCCAATTAGTAAGGTTTGTCACATAAGCAGAGCATGCCAATTCGTTACTAGTACAACACACCGGTGTATCGCCTGATGATGCTGGTTGTAATTACTGCCAAAACGTTGGACTCAGATTGTAAATGTTGTGGATTTACTCTCCAATACACCGGTGTGCTGTACTAGTAACGAATTGGCATGTTCTACTTATGTGACAAACCTTATTATTTGGCTGTGTCAGGTGGTGGCGGGTTTTAATGACATATTTATATTTATGTGCTCTAACCAAAAAAACTTGTATTATGGATGATATAGGTCGTGGAAGCCTATGTGTTAAACTGACCTAAGTCATCTTGACTTAAAGCTTTCGTGACTGCAGGAATTCATATTCTTGGGTCTTTCGGTAAAGTCACGTAGATAGGTTCAAAGAAAATAACAAAAAATACCAAAAAACTACAAGCAAGCAATCATCATCATGACGATTGCTTGTGACTTTACCGACAAACCCAAGAATATGACCCAATTCACTTCACAAACCCACACTGACCAGCGTGAAGTAAGGTCAAACAACCCCTAGTGGATTGACAATAGGCGACAACAAATATTTAAAAGGGCATGCTTTAATTTGACAAAGCCATGTAAATTAACCATGTCCAGAACGATGGACTCAACTCTTACCTCCAGGCAGTTGATGATCCCTGTGTGGCCTTTAAATGTGCGTTTCAGGGCACCAGACCTTGCATCAAACGCTCGGGCCAAAGTATCTCCACTGCCTGTAAACACTGTAAACATGGTAACAAGAGTGCATCTCATTGATACAGCCCATCTTGCACAAGTATACAGTTAGAGTTTAACATTGTCAAAGTTATTAAACCACTTTCTGTCATTGGCATAAACCCACACCTTTGCAAGTAAATGTGTCGCTAGCCACCAAGAAATCTGATGTATTGTCAAAAGATTACAATGATTGTTAATTAAACGTCTGTCAGAGCAATACAATGCCAGCCTTATTTTAGAGCCCATCTCACAAACTATGACTAAGTGGTTTAAGAATACGAGATCATCGAATGATGAATTACCCTGCATATGCCAAATTGTCATTCTCATAATCGTCGGCATTGTCTATCCACTGCTGGATTAAGGACTCTCCACTGCTGGATTAAGGACTCTCCACGCTGTTGCCGTCCCTCATGGTCCAGTGCTGTTACCATCAATGACAACAGCCGCCATTCACCACAAAGTGGCGGTAACGTCACAACGGCGCTTGTGCCAGGCCAGGTGCACTTTGAGACTACGTGAAGTATCGAAGGCTCGCTGACAGGAGATCACGGGATAGACCCAAGTGCCATGGGTTGACTGACTCAAATGACTGCAGATGCACCAGCTGTGCCCCTTACTCTGCCAACTTGCTGCATTTTAGCTGCCCAGCACAATGCTCGTTGATGTGAGTGCCGCTCCTCTGCCCTCCATTGTTGATGGAGGACGACTGCCTCGAACTGCCCAATAGTGTCCTTTACGAGCCTCCTACATAGAGGCCGATCTTGATACCAGTCTTCAGGAAAGCCACTCAACTCCACATCCTTCTGTACCGCATTAATCCATCTCTATTTCCAGCTTGTGTCGGGCCCGTTTAGCCCCCTCTATCCGGCCAAACAGAAGCTGATTGGGCATGCGGTGGCTGGACATGCAGGCTACATGACCCAGCCAGCGCAGCCATCTGTCACTCCTGCACATTAACTGATCTCACCGCTTCCGCGGTGGTCATTCTCTTGTGCGTTTTCTCTCCTTTGGCCGAATTACACAGCGGTTTTCTTAAAATATATATGCACCGTGAATATATGCATCAGAACGATAACCACGTGACCATTTAACAAGCTCTGTTTCAGGTTGAAAACGTTCAGACAGGTGGCTCAGTGGTTGAGCGAATAGCTTGCACTCAGTACGATGCGAGTTCAAATCCTGATTGGGATTTGACTTGGCCAATCATCTCTCTGGGGTATATAAAGTAAGTACCACCTTGTAGGAAAGTTAACAGTGGTTGTCTTTTTAATGTACTCCCCCCCACCATAGGAGCTTGGAATTTTCACCACTCAGGAATGTAAGCATTAGATGATAGAGCATCACCTCAATGCTCATTTAAGCAGGGAATAACTTTGACTTGATGAAAGCAGTGAGGTGAACAGAGGACCTGCAGGTTGTTCAAATCGTGCTGATGGTCACGTGTTTTTCGGGAAGGAGGCGATGGCTTGGGGATTTGTGGCTGTGTACGTACTTGTGTTTGAACCAGGGAGGGCTGGTGGTGGGTGGGAGTCTGTCCACAGGGGAGAAGTTCACTCAGCTGTGTGAGCAAGTGCAGGGAAGGAATGCAGTCAAGGTGATGGGGGTGCAGTGGATGGGAGATTTAGAGGCATAGTGGGGTCGAGTACTGTTGTGATGGTGTGAGAAGGTAGAGTGAGGGTGGGGACAGGAGCGGGGAAGGGAGTAGCATGTGCATAAGAGGCAATCCTCTGTTGCTTTGTAGATTTGCGAAATATATGTGGCCCCTTGGATATAGCTACACAAGTATCTGTGTGGCGTAATTTTGAATATGGCTATCATATTTTTACAGTTGTTTAACCACCACCAGTTTAGACTGTGACATTTAATTCTAGATGGGCAAACGTGAAAATGTGACAGTCAAATACATTGGAATACAAGTGTAAAAACATTGCAATGACGCACGTTCTAGCTTGATCGTGTACGTCTGTAAGACTATCTGAAAAAAGAGATTGAATATTCAGAATCTGTCTCATAAGGGTAAGCTATAACTTTACCTTCTGCAACAAGTACATTTCTAGACATGTTTCTACACGTTCTCTTGCTATCATTGTTTGCCTGTGGCCACAATTTTCTGAGTAAAGCCATTATCCCTATGTGTTTGTTATGGCCAGTGTTTGACAGATAAGTTACAGCAAGCATTCCTTTTGAAGAAGAAAGTTTGTTTGGGCAAGGCAGGAACTTGGGTAAGGTTTGGATCATGAGAAACAGGGTTGTATTATTGTGCAAAGTATGGTTGCTGGAAAACTGATTTATTCCCTCCCTTAAGAAATTATTAAATAGAAGCGGCAATGAAGCAAAGCTTCCCCTGGCCGCTGGGTGATTAATCATTACTGGGTGTATGCCCGATGTGCTTCCTGGTGGGCGTAATGCCTCACACGCTCTGCTCAACTTGATAAGAGCACACAAGACTAATGCCCACCTTAAACTAGGAGGCCATGCACTGTGATTACCACTGTGACTTAAAGGACTTCCTATAAATTATGGCCTATTGAGCTTCCTTTAATCTAACTTTTGGTTGGGTTAGCCACAGTTACCATAGGTTAAGCTGGCCAAGGAACTTTACTTTTCCAATAAAACAATTCCTGAAACAGCCAATGTTCCTAAAAAAACAGTTTCCAGGAGACCTGGTTATTGTCACGTGCAGTCATACAGATCAAAGTCGTGTATATGCCTGATGTTGTACAGCAGCGCAGGACTAGTGTCAATGGTGTGAGCTTGGTAGCTCACATAGCAAAGTGGCATTTTTAGCAGTGTATTCACAAACAACCCATCTCAGAACATGGAAAATGCGTGCGTTGCGAGCTTACAAATGCCATCGTGGTATCTGAGCGTGCTGACGGTGTGCTTGTGTGGCCGGTAGACGCGGGCGCAACCTCCGACCTCTGACAGCCAGCGCCGAGCGGTGCCATCCGAGCTGCCGGAATACAGGTGTCTGTTCGCCAGCTGCCGCCACCCCCAACATACACCAACACACACAAAGATGCCTCAGTCAGCCTTAAAACTCTAGAGCAACAGCAAGTGCTGTTAGTGAGCACTTCTTCAAGCCAGCAAGACGTATGTGGGGATGTTGTGGTACGGTCAAAATCACGTCCATCAGCATTTGTGGCCGGGTGTGATCAGTTTATCTGTTGTGAATGGTAAAATCTAACTGAGTTCGTTAGGATCTTAGCACATTGTACTAATTATTGTGTCCACAAAGACAAAGATCCCCTGTATAGCCTTTACAGACTATTAGGGCAAGTGTTGTTATGAAGGCCAGCATGGCACTCGAGGGGGTAGATTGCCAAGACCACGCCCGGTCGTCTTCGTCTCCCCAGTGGTGATGTTTACACACTACACCGGGTACTTAATTGAGGCTGAGTCGACCTGGCCCTCAATTCCTGGTAACGAGCACTTATTTAGGGTAGCATTGCCCATGAGGAGGTATTGTGGACTGTTGGCCTATGTCTCCTCAGTGCTGATGTTCGCAAACTGCACCAAGAATTCATTTAAAGATGAGTTGACTTAGGTGAGACCCAAGACCATTTCATATACTCTGCAGTATTACTCTCCATTGATGTTAGCCGTGGGCAGGAACCACTCAGGTTGCCAAATTTTTAGCACTGTGCACTAACCACTGCACCGCCCATTTCCCAAATACGCACATACACTTACATACATACAGAGACGTAGATATGCATGCATGCACGCAGACAGAAAGACCAACGGAGGACATCTTTATTTTGTCTTAGACTTTAGGTATCATTATTGTTTATTCACGTTATAGACTTTTGATTTGGTTTTGCCTGTGGTGCTAAAAAATAATTCAATGATTTCCAAATTTCTGGCAAATGGAATAATAAATCCTAATATAAAGAGAATAAAATTTTCCATTTGTTACACGTTATTTTGATTTCCTCACTACCGATATTTGAATGAAATACAAAAAAAACGCATCACAAGTCCAAACACATAACAAACGACATCCTCGGATTGTTCATCCAAGAAGGGGAGGAAAAAAAAACTCCATAAAAGGCCGTCTCAGAAAAGAACGGTGGTTTTTATTCATTGTTGGCAAACGGAGTTTTGGCTGAATTTCTTTTTTTTGGTGGGGGCTGGGGTGGCGGGGAGAGGCAAAGTCGCATGCCCAAATAGTCAAAGGCCGTTGTACAGCGCCTGTCTGTCAACGATTCAGGCCGACTGTGGGGGAGAATTCGTGGTGCCCCCCCCCCCACCCACCTCGTCTGCACTATTCACCACGTTTGGGCTGGCCGTGCTAAAAAGAGATTTTTTTTCAAAGCAATGGGTTAAAAAAAAAGGATTTTTCAAAACTTGTCAGCAGGTTTACGCGGATGTGTTGTCGTGTTGGCCGTCGACTTCACATTTCACATTAACAACACAGTAAGACCTCTATTGCCAATAACTTTATAATGACCGATATGTTGCATAGAATAATAAAACTACTGCATACCAAATAGGAGATATTGTGTATCTATGACCTGATGTGTACAGTAAGTAGCTCTTCAATATGCAACAAGGTAAGCTGTTAAAATGTAAACAAAGGTGGTAGCTGATGGCTGACTTGAAAGGGTGCCTGCAAACCGTCGCTCACAGTGAAATAATATGCGTCTGGTTGTTATCTGTTTGTACAGACGTGAGCAGTTAAATGTGCCCCACGTGGAGTATATGGTCAGCAGAGGGGCTGGCTGTGTTGATAAGCGCACAGCAATGCATATATTGCAGCTTACTGATTGCTAAACATTGGCGGTGTCGATGCGTTGAGTGAAAACATGGAATGGAAAGCCAAGTGGTGGTTGTAGGCATACAATCACCACTGCTGGTCATATGAATGTTGATAAGTACCATTTCCTCACAAAAAAAACATGAATGCATATTCCCTCACGCTTAATGCATAAAGTATGCGTATTGCTAGCTTGCATTCGAACATATGTCTGTGTAATAGTTTTTTTTTAATATTGTATCACTTAAAAAATATATGTAAAACATTTAAAATGTTATATATATGTTCTCAGTTGTATATTGTTGTATATTGTCTAAAATAACATGGATAACCCAATGTGCATTCCTTAGTAACTCGTTCAATGACAAGCGCTTTACTCCACTGCATTTCAGTCGAATAGTATTCACACATTGAAGGACCTCATGGTCTCTTAATTAAATTTCCACACTACATAACACATCCAGAGCCTAACTACTGCAGTCGTAATTCATTTATAAAACATAAATGCAATTACATATGTTTACACGTTTATGTAATGTGTGTGGAGATTAATGCTGTACAACTTTCTCCCAGCAGCTGCGTTTCAGCATGCCCCAGAAACTAAAAATGCCACAAAATAGCCACAGCTTGAGCAGAGAAAGGGCACTTTTGAGGGCGCGCTGGGTAATGGGCCAGAGTTCCACTCGGTGCCACTTAATTACCACTCTGCTCCCACCCACTGCCTGAAGAATGAGTGGCCCACAACCATCGCTATAGCAACAAGTGATGCCTTGCGGATGGGATTAAAGGACTAAGCCAAATCTGCCTCCAGATCTTGAGCAGAGCGGGTCAATGTTGGGGGGTAAAGAGGGTGGGAACATGCAGAGAGAAATGAAGATGAAAATAATGGAAAAGGCTGCAATAACAAACAGGTATTACATAAGCTCTACTAGGCCAACGTGGCCAGACTCAGAATCACATTCATCTGCTTAAGACTGGATTCGTACATCTCACGGTGCGCCTAAATGAGCAGTAGCTGGTCCTGTCTCTCAACTTTATTGACATGAAAAACAAATGATCATGTTTGCTTTCGTAACCATGCTACAAATGTACATGAACTGCTCAGCAATAGCCTATTATCATAATGTTAGGAAAGAACTCCCTGAAATCGAGAAGCCCACTAATTTAAGTATATATAGTACTTTGTGCAGGGCTTTTTTATTTTACATAATAAACAATGTCTTCTTGGTTCTTTCGGTAAAGTTACGTAGAATGGAAATAAAATAATAAAAATAAAACATAATAAAATAAAATCCTCACGACGTTTCGGCCACAACACAAGTAGCCTTCTTCAGGTAAAGGAACAGAACCGTCGGGACGACAGCACTTCAATGAACACTGCTAAGCTTGGCAGCGTATTTTAAGCTGGGTGGGAGGAGCAGAGCGCCTTGACATATCAACAGAAGAATTTAGCATTGAAGACATTAACACATCTATTTCAATGCTAAATTATTCTGTTAATATGTAAACTCCTTTGTCAAGGCGCTCTGCTCCTCCCACCCAGCTTAAAAGATGCTGCCAAGCTTAGCAGTGTTCATTGAAGCGCTGTCGTCCCAACAGTTCTGTTCCTTCACCTGAAGAAGGCTACTTGTGTTGTGGCCGAAACGTCGTGAGAATTTTATTTTATTATGTTTTATTTTATTATTATTTTTTCCATTCTACGTGACCTTACCGAAAGAACCAAGAAGATGAATCCCTGCAGTCACGAAAGCTTATAATCGAAAAATACACAATGTGTTTATAAAACAGTAAAACACTGTGTATAATTGACTATACTATACATGTATCTATTTGCTGCTGTAGCAATATATAATCAGTTGTTTTTAACTTTGACTGGAATAAGTTATGAACTATCAGTCACTTCCAGCAGCATTTATTACAGGCAGGCAGGCATTCAGCTCCTTGTCTTCGCCACTGTATTTGCTTGCTGTCAGCTGCAAAACAAGTTGTCGTCCATCGTGGGTGCAGAATGAAATATTTTTATCTGTACGATATGAATTATATTTTCTTCAATGGTTTTATTTATTGAGGCCTTCGTTGAAAAATTACATTTTCCATCAGACCCTCAACTTTGTCATAAATAAAACAGTATATTTTTTTCTTCGTGATGTATGTTTTGGAAACGTTCATATACATGGCATGCTGGAGGGCATTCAGGGCATATGTCACTTATCTTTCATGAGTTTTCATTCAGGGTTATTGCTGGGACACATTAAAATTGTTAGGACACATTTTTCAAGAATTACTGGTCTCATTCTTATAAAAAAAACCAGCCGGGTGGCATAGCACGCGTGGCTGCACACGGGAGGGGCGTGACTTTCCCCAGCAATGGCAATGCTTGCCTCTGAGGCCATGTCACCACGAATTGTCATTGCAGCCCACGGTTTGAACAATACATTTTCATATTAACAATAAACAAAGCTCTAGTTTCCTCGGCCAGTGGTCACAGTCAATCCCCATAGTAGATCGTGGTAATAGTCTGTGGTGGGCAGTGTTTCGCCTGCTGTGCATTGTATCGGAGACACTTTTCAAGTGAGGTTTCATCTTACGGCCAGTTTCATACACGTTAAAATCTCTCTGAAATCACACTTATTTAGAAAGGAAATCATACTTTCTGTAATATATTTTTTATGCCTCGTATTTGTTCAAGCAATTGCAAGGCATTGTATATTGCCATCATGGGCGGAGTTTGCGGGGGAGGGGGGCAAGGGAGGGCAACGCGCTTAAAAATACATTAATTGTATGCGATTCCTAATGTTACAGACAAAGTTAAACCCTGCCGCCCCCCCCCCCCCTAATATAGAAGTAAAACTCCGCCTATGATTGCCATGTTATAAAAATTACCCTCAGGTTTCGTACGTAAATTATGTATTTATAAATGGGTGACGAAAGAGATCAACACACACATCCTCTGTTCTAGATACAAACACACGTACCTATAACAAATTATAAAAGAGCTCAGCAGGTGAGGTGAAGGGGGATTTAAAAGAATCAGTGATAATGCATTTAGGAAGACCTTTAGTCAAACAATGGGACAGTCAGTCCCATGTACAGGTAATGGAAAGATTGTTCCAGAGGGAGTGGCAGAAATGGACTGACCCCCGCACTTTGTGGAGTAAGTGGATATTTAAGCGAGGTGGATAGAGGAGGCAGTACTTCTGGAACCAATTATAATGTGCAAAGTGCGTTTTGTAGTGTGTAGGAGAGGGTGCCTATTGACTGAAGGGTCGTTCCGTCTTATTCTCCGAGTTACATCGCAACGTTAGTGCAGACCAGCTGAGGGTTTATTTACAAAGAGACACCAACGTCTTTAACTTCTGGACAAATGTTTTACAGCTGTACGCATTTAGTTAGGAAAAAAAATTGGACTGGTTTCAGCATTCTGAGTCTCATCATCAGCAGTCACGACTCTAAAACAAATCTTGCCGTGTTTCCAGATGTTACTTGAAAGAGCAACACGCTTAAGACACAAGCATACGCTCCACGTTCTTATATGGCAGCTCGTAACGAGCTATTATGCAAAATAGCTATCGGGTTCGCACTCCTCTCTGTAGCTGTATGACCAGTTCAAGATACACTCACCTGTAGATATATGACCAAATTAATAGCCCATGACTATAGGATTATGACCAGGTCATGACACCATCACTTGTATACAGACGTGTATGTATTGAAGACCTGGTGATATTTGCGTTGACAGTGATGCATAAACACAAACAAACAAAAACTAAACACATAGCTCTGGAGACGGTCCATTGCGTGAACCATTGCCTGTTATATATTGTGATGTTCCTTTTCAGGCAGAGTCATTAAGGAATGTGTTGAGTCATTTTTCACCTCGTGGTATGTTACCAGGTGTGATTAATTTTCACTTGCAGGCTCATTTGTGGACAAAGTAAGAGGTTTAAACGCTATCACCTACAGACACATGACCAGGCTGAGAAGTCCACAGACATATGAGTGCAGCGTCGGTGTAAAAGCCCTGCCTGACCTGCCAAACACCATGTGGCCATATTTCGAAGCCATCACCTCTCACCATAACACCGTGTGTCGAAGCCCTCAACTGAAACAGCATGACCACGTAGAGCATCTCACACCTGCAGGCACATGACCAGGCTCAGAGGTCCTCAGCTACAGGCCTTAAGACCGCGTCTACATGCGTCACCTGTAACGATGAGACCCACGTCCTGAAGTCTTCACCGGCAACCACGTGGCCTTGCCTCGAGGCGTTCACCTGTAAGCCTTGAGACCATGCTCAGAAGCCCTCACCTGCAGGCATATGACCAGGTCGGTGTGCTCCGTGTAGGAGCGCAGCTGCTGCCCACTGCTTAGGTCCCACTTGCGCACCGTCCCATCCGCCCCGCCCGAGTAGAGGGCGCCGTTCGAGGCGTCCACGGCCAGGCACAGAACGGGGCCCTGGTGTCCCCTCAAAGTGCGCGCACAGGCACCGCTCGACAGCCGCCACAGGCGCACGGTGCCGTCCACGCTCCCCGACATCAGCAGCAGCGTGGTGTTCTCCTCCAGGGCGGCTAGAGCCGCCGATGAGCTCCTCCTCTCACCCTTTGGGTTCGATGAAGATGACGACGACGACGACGCTGACGATGGTGCTATTGTTGATGGTGGTGGTGATGATGATGATGGCGGTGACGACGATGGTGTGGGTTTCGAGGACGCGATGTTGGTGTCCCCGGGATCAGCTCTGCGCACCTCCAGGATGAAAGTGGAACTTCTGGACTTGGGCGAGGAGCGCGCAACCGCGTCCGCGCGCACCTGCCGCTCTGCTCCCCCAGATTTCCTCGATCCTTCAGATCCTCCTGACGCTCCCCGTCCATGCCCTTCGCGCTGTCGTAGCTGCTGCTGCCCCGTAGGGCAGTACAAGGCCAGGGGCAGCACGCAGCTCCTGTGGCCGGCAAAGACGCGTAGCGCGTCCCCGGTGCGCGTGTCCCAGCAGCGCGCCGTCTTGTCGTACGAGCTGCTGAAGAGCCACCCGGCGTGCGGCACGACCCTGTTCACGACGCCCGCGTGGCCCCGGTACACCTGCAGGCAGTGGCCGCTCTGCACGTCCCAGCAGCGAGCCGTGCGGTCCGCGGAGCACGTGAACGCGCGGGCGCCGTCGGCGGCGAGCGCGCAGTGCGTGATGTACCCCTCATGGCCACGCAGCGTGGCCCGGCGACCCTGGCCCTGCGGGGCCTCCGCGTCCCACAGGGCCGCCGAGCCGTCCTCGCCGCCCGTGAGCAGCAGCGCCGAGCCGTCCTCGCCGGCGCTCATGCAGTTCACGCCGCCTGTGTGCGCGACGCTCGTCCGCTCCAGGTGCTGCGGCGGCGCCTTGGAGCTGCCGGTGCCCATGGTCGGCTCGCCCTTCGCTTCCGGAGTTGGTGGTATCCTGCGCCGCGGCGGCGGCGGGGAACTCTACCCCCCACCCCCTACCACCCACCCACCCACACCCTCCTCCTCCTCGCCACAGGCTCACGGAGCTCGCTGGATATGGAGGAGGATGAGGTGATGGAGCAGGAGGAGCAGGAGGATCGGGCACGTGGCGGCTCCTTGGCTGTGGCTGCCGCGCGTGGCCGCGCTGCACGGCGTCGTTGCAGTGAAAGGCTGACGGGTGCGCAAGGTGTGACACGTGCTGGGTTCATGCGCAGTCGCTCAGGTGACGCAGATAACAGGTTCATCGGCAGCACTGGCTTCGTCTTTGCGACTCCTGTGTGTGTGTGATTAAGTGTGGAGGTATCATCACCACTGCAGGCTGTCAGCCAGGGAATAGGGGTGTGTGTGTGTGTGTGGTGGGGGGTCGATGTCCCCCACGCACAACGTCGCTGCGCCGCGCACGTGTTCGCCTCTCTGGATGATCCAAACTGCTGCTCGCCGCGTGTGGCTCCGAGCGATGAGCCAAACACAGGGAAAGGGGCGCAGCAGAAGTCTGCAAGGAAGCGGAGTCGTAAACGATTGCCATGGGAAGCGCGCGCGTTTCACCCTAAACGCGCGCGTTTCACCCTAAACGCGCGCGTTTCACCCTAAACGCGCGCGTTTCGTGTTGGGTTCACGGCGGGGCAGCGCTGCGCTGCGAACCCCGCCACGCCGAGTTCCATTGTCGCTTCACGGCCAACGTTGGGTGACGATTATCCAAACCGGTCCTAGACTTCCACTAGGTCGACTCGGCCTCAAATGAGTACCTGTTGCGACGTGTAAAGATCGCCACGAGCGAGAGCAAAGGTGGCCGGGCGTGGTGTTGTGGCCACCCATCCCCGTCGTGTGCCGTGCCCGGCCTTAATACGAATGTACGGTGAACTTTTTTTTTCGCACCGTACGTAGCCAACCGCGCTAATCGGAGGGTGCGGGGCGGAATCGGAGCTGCTCGCCGACAGCAACTTTCCCCAGCAGTCTGTTGAGACGAAAGCGAAGGGATCTTGGGGTTCAAGTTACCACCGACACAAGACGTCCGCGGAATTTCCCATGTGTTTGTTTATCGTCACTCGATCTCGCCACTCATTAACAATGTTCGCGAGTTCCGTCCTTGAAGTGAGTATCAAAGAGTAATTTGTGCACGCGTAGCTGCCGAAGCACGTAATCAATTGGGACATTTGCCCGCCGTGACAACTTGATTTTTGCTTGGCTTTGTCGGGTGCTGGAGGACTATAGATCAAATTGCCATTGCACTTACACGATCTAGCCCGAAGGAAACCGATTATGAATAAAGTAGCTGCTGTACAGCGATAACATTTACTTGTTATTACTAAGTAATGCTTAGAATGTGGTCATACAGGTTTCGCTTTATGCGGGTTCTGTTTGTGCGATTTCGCGTAGATGCTGCTAAACCTATAGTATGCGGTTTGAATTCACTCATATACGGCTATGAGGTCTGATGTACGACAACATTGTGTGTGTGCTGTATTGCACCACTCGAAGGCAGCTGCCTCGTGTGGTTTCGCTTTGTGAACACATCCACCGCACAAAGAGAGAGGGGAAACCTGTAATGGGCAGTTCACAAAGTCCGCTCCTATTTTGTGAGAGACTTAATACCATTATTTCTCGTTTATCCGACGACTGCAGTTTCCCTAAATCTATAACAGTACGTGGGATTGTGAACTCAACTGATCTAAATAAAGATGTTCTTATAATTTCGACCTGGATGTTCCGCGGTTGAGTCGAGCGACGCACAACTGGAAGGTTGGGAGATCAAATCCGGGTTAGGGGTTGATTCAGCACGTGAACCCTCTGAATTCGATGCATTAATTCCAAAATTGTACAATGAAGGGCCAATGCCAGACAGATTGCCTATCATAGACTTACCTTTTAAGGCAGTGCGATGCATTTTAAAAATCTAGATTGAAAACGAATTTCTTTCCAAGTGATTTTTATGTATCGTATGTTGTCCTCCCCCCACACCTAACATTGTCAAGGTTGGTTATGTACGGCGTGAAAGAAGTTCAACATGCATATATACATTGACAAATGTATTGATTTTTTTTTTATTTATGCTAGAGCACACTGCTAACGCAGCAGCAGCAGCATCGTCAAATAAATAGTGTATCTTTGCTGCCAAGTCAAAAGTGGTTGATTACCTCCACCAGAGAAATGTGGAATTTCCACCACCGGCTCAGGGCTGTAAATAGGAAATGAGCACTGCCTGAATGCTCATTGGGCCAGAATGAACATTTTCAGAATTGTTTGAAAAGTTTTTGGAATTCATTTTCATATATTTCGGTACATATTTCAATAGGCCATCTTATAAACCTTGTATTCTTTTATTGATTCTCCAAGATGCATCATTGAGTCACGTGCGAATATAAAAAAAACACACAATCACTGATGTCACAATTTATTTGTTTCTGAGCACGCAACTGCTTTGCATGCTGCACCACAGTGAATTTGAACTCTGCTGGAACACATTGGTATCAGTTGCTGGTGTATTCATTTTTAAGTTTCATAACTGCGAATTAATCTCCAAATTCTAACTGCCTCGCTAGCAAAATAGTAGACTCGTAGTGCTCTGGGCCCTTGCAGACATTCAACACACCTTCATATACTCCCATTAATAAGATCAACTTACATACATATGTATGTGCCGGGCTAGTACGTGATGCTAGGCTGCCCTATATTTGCATCAAGATCAAATGCACCATATTTACAGCTTGTGGCAATGTTATTTAAAGGTATCGTACAAATAACCAACAAGCACACAACTACATTGGAACTGCCTGATACGCGACGTCTCTAAGCAGCGAGGAGACGCAGCTACACGAGTCAGCGGTGCCTTGCATGCTGTTTAATGGCTGCGTTTTGGGAGGGCAATATGTAGTTTTTACTTTAAAAAAATATGTGCGGGTTGCCCAAAAACCCCGTTATATACGTGGCATGTAATCTCGAAGACAATATAATAGGACGTCTTGACAAAGCAATAAGAATGGCTTGTTACATACTCACACCACTGTTTTATGGATAGACTTGTCTTTCAGAAATTATATCCCCCAGACTGACTATACACCCACAACCTAAGAACCAACAAACCAAGGATCGATACCATCTCAGGACTGAGCTGGATTCCTGATAGGCTTTGCAGTATTCTTGGTTCTTTCGGTAAAGTCACGTAGAAGGGAAACAATAAAAAAAATAAAAATATGAAACAATATTGTTTATATAAAACAATATATGAAACAATATTGTTTTATATTTTTATTTTTTGTATTGTTTCCCTTCTACGTGACTTTACCGAAAGAACCAATAATATGAATCCCTGCAGTCACGGAAGCTTTAAATCAAAAGGCTTTGCAGTACTTTGTTCGCAAATTCTAGATTGCAAAAAAAAAGTGGGAGTGAGGATTTAGGGACTAAAACGCAAAATAAATGAAACATAAATAAACACCCTTTTGAAATCGTGAACCTTTTTCTTTAATGAGTCATGTGATGTAAACATGCTAGGAACAATGCGACCTTGCCAATGCACACCTTAGCAGCTGGCTTGAAAGCGCTCCCTAGCAATAAATAACACATTTTGTTTGTACCTCTCCTAAGCACTGCGCTTTCAAACGTTAAATACAGTATTATGGGAAATTCAATTCATACAATGTCACTTAAACCTATGAGAACATAATAAATAAATCCCCCTTTTTTCAAAATCATAGCGCATATCAGCTTCAGACTATAGAAAATTTTATAACATATAAAATGTACAGTTTACACGAGAGATCGTTGCTCTTTCTGTGGGGATGCTGTCGCCCAATCAAATGTGGTCACACCTTGTCCATGTGGACCAGGATAAGACGTTTCCAGATTTCACGTCTGAGTTTCCAAGTGCAGTCTTTGCATTGCATTCTGTGAAGCTTCAAGTCCCATGAGCAGTGTGCAAGCGTGAATGTTTTGCAGACGTTGTTTTCCAACTTGACTGCAGTGGAAGTAGCTGTCTTGCACCCATCTGCAAGAAATAATATACATTTCTAAATATAAATAATATAACCGAAACGTCCTTAAGCACATAGCCCCTAGGCATTACAAATAATATGATGAAGTCAATTACACATTGCAGTATATATGGAAAAGGGGAATCGCAATAGCCAGATGGCATTTAATATTATCAAAGTACAGTAATCATTAGTCATTATACCTTTTATATAATGTACAGTATTAAAGCAATCGAACACAATTTCTCTCATTTACGTTTTACTTATTTATTTGTGTTTTGTTTTGCTTTGACTTTCACCTCCTGTCACATGCAATGTATTGACTAAATAAATGCTAAATCAGCCATTGCGTATTGAATTCGACCAATAAGCCTCCCCGCATGATTGATGTCCCTTGTGGTCCTACGTGGGAATAACAGTATCTATGAATAACGAATAATTATCATAACTGATTTAAAACATGACTTAGAGCGAGATATGTGTTGTTTCAGTGGACTCTCTCCTGAATAAAAATCATAATTGTTAATTGATTGCAAGTAAAGACACCTGGAGCTGTCACCTGGCTATGAGAGTTGTAGCTGAAGTGGCTCTGGCTGAGATTAGCTGTTCAGGGCATCCACGCCAGCCGGAGTGAGGATGAGGGCCTGCAGGATGTCCGAGAGCGAGAGGATGCCCACCACCCGGTCATTCTCATCCACGACCACCACCCTGTGTACCTGCAGAGCAAAGGATATGTGGATCGTGGTCACTGGATAATCACTGGCCCAGACTGAAGGAGATAGTGGTATGTGCTCATGACTTGTTTATCACCAACAGGAATTGTTTATCACCCAGAACAACATCGGCCACCCTATGCTGTGCCACTCTCGGTGGTTATTTTGACCATATGTACCATGCTGGTCATTGCAGGTTGGTGACAGAGCCCGGAGGACCAGTTCAGATATCACTGACCACAGGTGTTAGTCATGGGTTGAAGCTGAGCTCAGGCTGCCTGGTTCATAGCACAGTGGGATAACGATTGCGCCACTGCTTCAGCAGGAATTATGATAGAGTTATCTTTATTCTTTGGTTCTTTCGGTAAAGTCACGTAGAAATAAAATAAAATAAATAATAGAAAGAGTTATCTTTATTTTAGAGTTCTCTTTTATTTATCCAGGGAAGCTATACTAAGTCTTAGGACTGATTCTTTTTTCATAGGGGTGCTGCAATAGCCATTACCTTTTCAAGGAGTATTTTGCATGTGGGGGGGAAATTATTCAACTCAAGACGTTTTTTTTGCATTAAAGGAATACCAATGTTGTAAAATATTAATGTTCATTTTAAAGGTTCAAAGTTAAATAATAACTATGATTGCATGCCCTAAATGCAATGCAACTGCGCTTCCTGGGAGTACATTTCAAAATAAATAATGTATCTAAATTTACATTTACCCACTTGAAGGTATTTGTATGTTTAAATATTAATACATTATACATATCTATACTTAAATGGTGTTCCATGGGTATAATTATAATTTTTATAATCTTAAACAAATGCATGGCGCTTCCATGTCTGAGCAGCTCAAAGCACTTTAAATTGCGTAATCTGCAACATTCGAAGGCCACTTCCAGTGGCAGCTGTCCCTGTGCTCAGAAGGTGGCTCACCACTGGCCTGCAAGGGGGCATGAGTCTGCCAGTAAGAGGTAATAATTGCGATATTTAATCTCAATTGGTCTATTTTCAGGTAATTATCCGAATTTGGCAAACTCGGTACAAGACGCTGTCACGTAATGGGCTACTCATACATAATTACTTTTTTGGGAGCGTTAACGTTCACTGTGAAGTGCGTAATTATGGTGAATACACCCGCATTCATAACCACTGCCCTTCCGGATTCACGCTGTGACATTCTCCAACAAGCGGCGATCGAGGTACAGCTGGGTCATGCAATGCAGTGTAGGTTGCCTCTAAAGGTAAACTCGTGTAATTGCATTCATTGTTGTATTGAAAATGTAGTATTCTTTTGAAACGTGACGCAAATGTCATCTTAATTTTATTACTGCATCATTAATTACGTAATTGGTTTACAGTGAATAATCGCGAATTATGCAATATTGGCTGGACACTTGTTGGGTTTTTAATTGATGGTGGCAAAAAACACTGTATGCTTAAAAATTAAAATAAAGAAGAGTATACAAATATACATGACTGTGAATGTAGTTTGATTTATAGCTAATTTCAACATTGTGGAGCTCCAAGGCTTAATGCTGATGTCTGCGTAATCATGAGTGTTGTATGTGTGGTATGAGTCCCAATCTGAGCCTGTCAACTTACATTGCACATGTGCCATAGGCCAGTGGCTACTAACCTGGGGTCCACAAACCAGTGGTGGTCCACAAGACTATAGGAAATGGTCGATGGACATTTAGCAGACCCTCTAATCTGTTTTATTTCTCAAGGTGGACCATTTACTATGGATGGCCATCTTACAGAGAATGGCCACATTACTACAGGTGGTCCATAAGCTATGGATGGCCCATGTGCCAGGACTGGGCCATGGGTTATGAGTTGCCTGCGTCCAATGGGTAGCCTACTTGATATGGGCTTACGACGTGATATGGGTGTCCCATACGCTTTGGGAGGCCCATGTGCTACACGTGGTCCCATTGTGCCCTGAATGTCCATTTTGATATGGGTGGCCCACGTGATGTGGGCAGAACCACGATATCTGGGCCCCGTGTCTGCTGAGCGAGCTGTTTGGCGGGGCTTGCCTCGGCCTGCACGAGGCGGCCGATGATGGTCTCCAGGGACTCCTGTCGGTGGCACTTGACGACGCCCTCGAAGTACTGCGAGCGGTGCCGCAGCGCCTGTGTCACCGTCACGTCCAGGTTGTTGTAGTTCTTCTCTGCCGCCAGGTTCTGTGTCGTATGTGTCGGAGTTAATGGTAGATAATACCAGGGACATCGCCGTTATTTTTATTTATTAAATCGCTGATATATATTTTTTTATACAAATGTGTGTAAACGGACCCGACATGCTTCATGCCGCTGAGTGTTCCGAGGTCAAATGTTTGCATGTGTTACGCATCTAAACTACACTGCATTCAAAACCATTGAATGAAATGCTAGAAGAAAAAACATATTCATGAAAATTGAAATATTGGTATATTAATATGATTTATTCATGATCAGCACAGCCAAGAATGACTAATCAATATAATTTGCAGGGGTGCATTCCAATTTGTTTTATCCTAACTCTGTGTGCTCTACATAAATCGTTCAGAATGGTCCACCATACTTTCTATGGATTATTTACAAATATAAATTATTATTTGTGTTGAAATATGAATAACATATACATATACTTACTATTACATCAAATTTAGAATAAACATCCACCACTCTCCCTAGAGCAGAAAAGACAATAAAATTGTCAATACTTTTATAAACATTGCTTTAAAATACCAACCACTCATGACAATTATAAAAATTGGCATATAAATAATGTATTAGCTGAATACTTCTCTATTTATTAGCATAACAGATCAATTATATCAAAAAGCAAACATTACAAACATTACACAGTGCATGCAAATAAAAAAAACAAGCCCTTTTGACAATGACGTTATATAAATTCAGCCACACTGATAAAGTCCAACGGGCCTGAAATGTGTCCCGCCTTTAAAAATGCACCTATAGAACATGCATGCCACTCTATTGGATAATTATATGGTTTTCGATGGGGGCAGGGAGTGCAGGGGGGGGGGGGGGGGGGGGGGAACGCGGTGTGTAACGATAAATGCTTATCACATAACAGGTGGAGATTGCACGTTTGTTGATGGAGGACGGTGACATACCAGACTGGTCCACCACAGACAGGGCCGAGACCCTCCTTTCCACGAACAGGTTGAGGGCCGTGATGATTGGCGTGTCCGTGTAGATGAATGCGATGTCATTAAACGTCCCCACTCGCAGCTCTCCCAGCGGCCTGCACATGAAGCGGGGCTTCGGCAGCTCGGAAATCTGTTGTCATCGATGGTCAACTCTTTAATGTCGCCGATGCAAAATACCATCACCGCAATGTGCATCCACTTTATTTACTCGTTTTTTTTAAAGTTCCTGCTCATACACGCGGGCGGAAACTGGAGCACCTCGGGAAAAGACCATGTAGCGCGAGGGGGGCAACACTTTATCAATCGTAATACTGTACTCTATTGGCTACGAAAAACGCATGTGTTAAGTTAACATTAGTCTCTATTGGATGCGTAATGGCCCTATGACAGTGTTTAATGTCCTTACGTTGGTACAAGGCATAACTGATTTAGACAATTTTAAAACCCCAATCTCTGGAACACACTAGTGTACCTGTGGCCTGATTACATTGTTTAAAGGCGCTTAATATTAATGTATCTTATGACCATTCCTTATATCCAAGGAATGTGCAATCCTGCCATGGGGGACATTGTCAGCTTGGTGTTGGTGAAAAATGGAAGCAAATGTTTGGTCTATTTGCTAATCATGTATAACCTACAACTCACGTGGGTTTATCTTAACTGCATTACAACATTTACAATTCAATGCACATCGCATGTATGTTGGCCTCTGCAAATAGACATTAAAATTATTTGGGTGCAATATATACTCACATTATACATATCATACAAGGTAATGGTGAAGTTTGAGTGAAAAGGATGCACTGGGAATTTAACGATGCATCAATTAATTCATTCAAATTGTAAGACAATTCATTCAGGATTTGTGCAAAACAATTTATATCGGTGTGAGCAACATTATACACACGAGGCAGAATGAACAAAACACTACCAATAACACAGTAAAAATATGGCTAAAAAAACCTACTAATGTCGAATTGAATCGCGACATTTAAATCGTGAATATTTCCTTAAACATCGACGTGGGAATGGAATGGAAAAGATTGAATCCCTGCATGGAAAATATTTAATCCCTACATGCCCAATACGCTGTTGATTTTATTTAAATGATAAAAACAAATGCCAATCTAGTGGAAAGCTGTAACCGTACTCATGATTGACTGTCCCACGGCGCACGGCAGGACTCACAAAGAGGTGCAGGAAGCGGAGGATGCGCTTGTGCGTGAGGATGTAGAGGACGTTTCCAGAGACAGGGTCGATGATGGGCAACCGGTGAATCTTGTTTTTAATGAGGGAGTACACGGCATCAAACAGGCTGTGGCATACGAGACAGAATCGGGAAACACAAGCGATTCATCAGAGAGAGGAACTCTATGGTTTAGACAGATATAATTAATTTGTTTTTATCAGTGGCGATATCAATGTTCATTTAATGTATTGACCTTTTTTTTACTTGTTATTGTATACACTCGAAAATTGTTTCATGCTCTTTTATCTTGTATATTTGTGCACAAGAACGTATTACACACTTCACATGACATCACTATATTTTTCGATATAGCTCTGTCGTCCCGACAGGTCTGTTCCTTTCACCTGAAGAAGGCCACTTGTGTTGTGGCCGAAACGTCGTGAGAATTTAATTGTGTTATTTTATTTTATTAATTTATAATTTTATTCTCATTCTACGTGACTTTACCGAAAGAACCAAAGAAGATCACTATATTTGTTTAGCCTTTGCTCAATTCATTTTGAAACAATATAATAATTTGGAATTGTCACATTTAACATACCGTACAGTACAGTGCTCTATTTTAAAAATAGTTTTCAACTTGTCAGCAATCATGACGATGTGAATTGTTTGCTTCGCTGGATACAGGTGCAGTGCATTGTCTCGATAGCAGACACCTGTTGTGAATACTGCATGTGCTGTAGTATCATGCTGCTGCTGTAAGTTGCAATTTGCAGCCAATCATTCGCTTGTATTATGTACACACCTCGCTTCTGGTGTTATGCTGACCAGGGGCTTGAACGAGTCCTGCAGATACACCTCTAGAATTCGAACACAGGGATATGTCAGAGGCAGGTGTATCGCTCCAAATGCGCCGCTAAAACAAAGTGAAGCATTTGTAAAATCACAAACATTACAGTGATGGAGGTGGGGGGCATAACATCGGCACTAAAAGCACTTTAAAATGTCATGCGGGGGGGGGGGGTGTGGAACTTAAAGGTCAGGAATTTCTCGTGCTGTATTTTCACTGCGGGTTTACCTCTCCATGTTTCTATTTTGTGCTCTTCAAGTTCATATATTTGCACCTATGTAGGAGAGAGGAGGAACGTTAATCAGCCAGCAGGAGCAACTGATGCAGTAGCAGCAGCAGCAGCACATTTCCCACACACTTTTTACCCACAGCCCTCAGAGCGAGTGCCACGAGAAGGTGCAAGTCAATCACCCCTATTACCTGAGCCTGCCGTGGGGTTTTATTTCACTCCTAATACTCTACAACAGTGCCACGCTGCTTTGTCCATACCGATGAAGCACAGCTCACATGGACTTTAATATCAACAGGAGCAGAGCTTCGCCTGTTCTAAATTATTCACGCCATTCGTTATAGTCTTTTATATGTTGAGTGTGACAGCCGTATATACTTATACTGTATATACTATATATGTTAATAAAAATGCATACATGCCTGACCTAAAATATACCAATTAGGAAGGTTAGTTTTACAGTATTGCCAGAATAGCACTGGATACAGAATATCAATTGTTGTTCATTTAACAAAATGGCGGTTACTCACCATCGGCGACTTGTAGTACCTGTGCAAGATGTTGATGAAGTCTGTGATTGTGAGCATCCCTGCAAGAATTGCATATGGAAGGTGCTGGAAATCACCCACCCCAATGTTCTTGGCTGACACATATACGAAGTATGTATTTACATTTTACAGGTCAATTTAAAATTTAGTTGATATAAGTTGGTTAGTAGTTAACTTTTTTTGCTACATCAGTCTTTGTGAGTTTCATTTTCAGAGATACAGTGAGGGAAAAAAGTATTTGATCCCCTGCTGATTTTGTACGTTTGCTCACTGACAAAGAAATGATTAGTCTATAATTTTAATGGTAGGTTTATTTGAACAGTGAGAGACAGAATAACAACAACAAAATCCAGGAAAAACGCATATCAAAAATGTTATAAATTGATTTGCATTTTAGTGAGGGAAATAAGTATTTGACCCCCTCTCAATCAGAAAGATTTCTGGCTCCCAGGTGTCCTTTAAGCAGGTAACGAGCTGAGATTAGGAGCACACTCTTAAAGGGAGTGCTCCTAATCTCAGCTTGTTACCTGTATAAAAGACACCTGTCCACAGCAGCAATCAATCAATCAGATTCCAAACTCTCCACCATGGCCTTCATGGCCAAGACTAAAGAGCTCTCCAAGGATGTCAGGGACAAGATTGTAGATCTACACAAGGCTGGAATGGGCTACAAGACCATTGCCAAGCAGCTTGGTGAGAAGGTGATAACAGTTGGTGCGATTATTCGCAAATGGAAGCAACACAAAAGGACTACCAATCTCCCTCGGCCTGGGGCTCCATGCAAGATCTCACCTCGTGGAGTTGCAATGATCATGAGAACGGTGAGGAATCAGCCCAGAACTACACGGGAAGATCTTGTCAATGATCTCAAGGCAACTGGGATCATAGTCACCAAGAAAACAATTGGTAACACACTACGCTGTGAAGGACTGAAATTCTGCAGCGCCCGCAAGGTCCTCCTGCTCAAGAAAGCACATATACATGCCCGTGTGAAGTTTGCCAATGAACATCTGAATGATTCAGAGGACAACTGGGTGAAAGTGTTGTGGTCAGATGAGACCAAAATGGAGCTCTTTGGCATCAACTCAACTTGCCGTGTTTGGAGGAGGAGGAATGCTGCCTATGACCCCAAGAACACCATCCACACCGTCAAACATGGAGGTAGAAACATTATGCTTTGGGGGTGTTTTTCTGCTAAGGGGACAGAACAACTTCACCGCATCAAAGGGACGATGGACGGGGCCATGTACCGTCAAATCTTGGGTGAGAACCTCCTTCCCTCAGCCAGGGCATTGAAAATGGGTCGTGGACGGGTATTCCAGCATGACAATGACCAAAAACACGCGGCCAAGGCAACAAAGGAGTGGCTCAAGAAGAAGCACATTAAAGTCCTGGAGTGGCCTAGCCAGTCTCCAGACCTTAATCCCATAGAAAATCTGTGGAGGGAGCTGAAGGTTCGAGTTGCTAAACGTCAGCCTCGAAACCTTAATGACTTGGAGAAGATCTGCAAAGAGGGGTGGGACAAAATCTCTCCTGAGATGTGTGCAAACCTGGTGGCCAACTACAAGAAACGTCTGACCTCTGTGATTGCCAACAAGGGTTTTGCCACCAAGTACTAAGTCATGTTTGCAGAGGGGTCAAATACTTATTGCCCTCACTAAAATGCTAATCAATTTATAACATTTTTGACATGCGTTTTTCTGGATTTTTTTGTTGTTATTCTGTCTCTCACTGTTCAAATAAACCTACCATTGAAATTATAGACTGATCATTTATTTGTCAGTGGCCAAACGTACAAAATCAGCAGGGAGATCAAATACTTTTTTCCCTCACTGTATAAATTCAATTCCCTCAGTATTAACTATAAATAAATAATGATTGATTTAACTGAGAATGTGCTCAGGTGAAAGATATATGAACGAGGCCCTACATTTCAGTCATTTCCGAGATTATGTCACAATTTTTTCGCACTGAAGTTGATTGATCACCACCGATCCAGGGCCTTATACCGTATGTATATAGGTATTTCCCAACAACAAAATGCACAAATATTATTCTGTATGTGGCATGTCTGTAAATGAATAAAGTTTAGCACGCCAGCTCAATTACAGCACAGCAAGTGATTTATTAGAGCAGAGACTCTTAGAATTTGATACATGCTGGCCAATGTATTGACCTGAAAACAAAATTTAGCCATAGTTTTCACTTGAATTCCAAGATGCTGGCTACATTCCGTATTTTTTTTCCTTAGGGGCGAGGGTGGGGCGGCAGAAATAGGGGACGTGTTATCGTAGAAGGAGGTGGTTGTGAGCTGTTTACTACGTCAGATACAAACACTCAAGCTGTCAGCTGCTCACGCCACTCAGTGCCCTGCCATTTATACCCGGCCCCCGTGTTCTGATTATAGCCAAGCTGGCTCGTTAATACAGCACCTGTCTGCTTTCCTTGATCCGCAGATGGACGTGCCCTGTGTCCGTGCTGCGACATGCGTGGCACGTTAACCATGCACACACCACACTCAGGCTTACGGAGAACGAGTAGCATTGGGAGTGCTCGCCTTCAAAGAAAATGGTTGAGATGTACAACCCTTCTGCAAAGGGAATGCTAAATAATAATATATTTGTGTACAGGGTAACCCCACTGAATTGGTGGGGCAATAGCATGTACAGGAATGTACTGTATGGTAAAACATGCAGGCTCAGTGGCCTGCTTGTGAGGGATGTTTTCTGTGACTTGTTGTTCCCGCAGTGAAGATGGGATGTTAAGAACTGATGTGCTCCTCGATAATGCCTTCGCGTCTCAAGTGATGATAATGTTTTACCAACACATCATCAGCCCTTGAGATGCCAAGGTGGGGATATGAGCTCAGGTAAAGCACAAGTCAACTGGAGTGCCAAGCCATTCATTCCAAATATCTTTACCTGCATTCCATCTAGCGCTCATTCAATTAATAGAATCAGGAAAATATTTCAGCAATTTAACTGCAATCAAGTTTTGATTTAAAGCTTTCGTGACTGCAGTAATTCATATTCTTAGTTTTTTCGGTAAAGTCACGTGACTTTACCGAAAAAACTAAGAATATGCAATCAAGTTATATATATTTTCACAAACACGAAAAAAATATATTTGTTTTATTTAGTGCCAATGTACAAGGATGTCTAGACAAAAGTTAGTAATGACTCGTATATAATGTCAGGAAAAGTATAGGCCGATTTGTGTACGAATATATATGAATGCTGAATGTAAATAAAATGCAAAATAGAGAAGGTACGAGCAGGCAGGGTGACGAGATAAGCAGTATTGCTACCAAATAAGCTAACTGTGCAGGTGGTTTGGATAGATATAATTAATTCGTTTTACCAGTGGAGATATCAATATTTATTTAGTGCATTGACCTTTTCTAACCTTTCATTGTACACACTCTCCTCCATAGGTGCAGGTCTGCAATTTCTTTTATCAAGCCACTGCTGACGGAAAAGGCATCAACTGGAGAGATTACTGTCTGTAACAGTTCATTATTAAATAACAATTTTAATTTTAAAAAATTGCGTAAAATGATCTCTGCCTCGAGGGTCCATAATCCAGTGGGTATCTGAGCCAGTCCCAAGCCTGGATGCAAAGGAGTGTCGGGCGAAAGGCTCGTGATGATGATTATGTAAAGAATATTTTACGTTTCTTAAAAAAAGAAAGGTTATGTTCTAAGTCAGCCTCACAAAAATAATCAAAAGCATTCACGCTTAAGAGCAACCTTTAACCTTGCACCCCTGTAACCCAATCTACTCATGCCTCTGGCGCCTCTTGCTATCACATCATGTCGCACCGTCTCTCTTTTTGATTTGCGTTTAATTTACGCCCGTTAAATTCCTCGTTTGTTAGTTGTGCAATATTCCGTGAGGGCCCTGTACTCGTTCTCAGCAATATTAACGTACTTTTTTTGTCATTGTTTTGTTGTTGCTGCTGTGCTCACTGCACCCTTGTAAAATATCCGGGGAAAATTGGCAAAACAGATCAAATCAACTCACAGTCTCTGCCCTCGTTCAATTCTCAGGCCACACATTGCCTTACCCACAAACGTCTGGAGCTTGCTGTCCCACAGCGGTGCCGCCCTCACGCCACTGTCCACCAGGGCGAAGAAGGCCTTCTTAACCTACATTCCATGCACATTACACGCGACACCAGGCCGCCCACGCTGCCTGTCACGGACAGCCCGCAGCAACGCCTGATGATGGCAAGGTGCATGCGGTCATGTTGGCCCGAGCCGCCGTTGTGAGCCCCTGGCGTTTACCCGATAGCCCGTGCAGCAGAAACCCGTTGCATGTGTGTTTTTTTTGGGCCCGTGGCTCTGTCGTGGCCACAATCTGCTCGTTGGAATGTAAAAAAAATATATAAGAAGCAATGTGATTGCACAGTCTGTGATTGGTGTTGTTTTGCGTGCACAAAAGTGTGATCTTTGTTCTGTTTTTGTCCTGGCCTCCCTTCTCTCTGTTCTATCTGCATTGGCAGCAGCCCTCGTTTCAATGCGAATTCATCTACCACCTACAATTTGTCTTTTGCCCGCTTTCCTCCATTTTTCAACTTGTGTTGCATTAAATTGGTGGGTAATATTGTTTGACTTGAAAGCCTTGTGCATTGTAAAATGAAACGGATATTGAAAAGTAAGGCAGTCTGATCAATGAGAGTTGCTGTAGAATATATAACTTTTACCACTTTCAAAAATACATGAATATCATTATTTGAGCAGTCTGTGCGTATTCTCGAAACATTTGTCCTTTTGTTTAAAATGCTATTGGCTTTGAAAAAGTAAGAATTTACTGTTTGTTAAAATCGGTGGATGAGATGGGCTTAATATGAAGATTTCTCATTAATATTTTGAGCAGAACGCAGTTTTGTTATAACTAGAGAAAATAAAAATCGTAAAGGGAATTAGAATTGTCAAAAAAACTTAATTTGGAAAAAACCACAGGATCCAGCAACACTGGAAATCGATTCGTAAGAGTGTTATTGCAATCTGCGGTATATATGCTCAGTAATTGAATTAACCGCATGTTTGTGTGTCTTTTGTGATCTGTAAATGATTAGTATATGCCCGGATTAAATAAGTAAATCTACTCCCTCTCATGTTGCACAGCAAGCGCTGTTTAAAAGTAATTTCTGTTGTGTTTTTCATTTTATGCGAGCAGTTGATCACGGGATATTGGATTATAAAGCTTACAAAACATGATTTACATAAGCGTTATACTGTACGCTCGAAACTGGTTATACAGTAACACATACGATACGATTTTGATTTATAGTGTCCAAATGCAACTGTATGTCAACTAGTATAGAAATGTGTTTCAAATATTTGTCATCATTATGGCAAAAAGCATGTTATTGGATGCTTTACCTGCAGTAAGGATGTGCGTGGCCTCTGCTTTTAAATGCACAGCCCTGCAGCTGCAGAATTGTTCTCTTGGTAAGTGCACCTCACCCGTTATGCCAAATACATTAATGACCTGCATTATTCCCTTTCATTGCGAATAATTGGAGGCAGAATGTGCCTGGTGTACATTAGCCAACTGGATCCACATCAGCGATGACACGGGGGGAGGTTATAAGGGGTTATTTTTCCTTTCATTTCACAGCAAGGCTGTGGCATTTCCTGTGTGTGCCCCCTATCTTGCATTTGTATTAATAACATAAATAAATGAGGCCTTGCATGGATGTTTTCCTCTCAAAGTAAAGGCAGTGCTCCAAGGGGAGAGTTGAATGCGCGCTATATTCTGAAGCCTCAATATAGAGAGGGCAGTAGCTGAGAGTTGACAATAGGGCAATTGTGGAGTTCAATGTGCAGACTTCTATCCATTAAACACGCAATGGGACTAAGACTCGACGGCACATATCATCACCATTGTTGTAGCCGAGGTTATATCAGCCCAAACCACATCACAGATGATGCTTATTTCCAATTATGGTTTTGGGGCGGTGTTCTTAGTTATCAAAAGCTGAGAGGAAAAATTCTGGAAATAAATAAATAAAAGTCCCCCAAAATGGAATATCCCATACATGTCTGCATTCTATTCGTGTTTCTCTAGGTGAGTGGCACATATGGAAATGATTCGGGGTGCTTAATAAGAGTCCCCTAGGTGATCCTTTCACTGTCAACGGCAATGTAGAACATCCCACCACTTCCAAAATATAATTGAGACCGATTAACCCACATTACAGTTTATCTGCGCTATGTTTTCTTATCTAAATTTAAATAATTTGAAACACATTTCAACACGGTATGCATTTACATGAAATAACTTATGTTTTCTGGTTGCGATCTAACTACACGTCATGTCCGATATTAGTGATTCAAATTTAATTATTGGCAGAGTCGTTTAATGTCATGATTATTTATATTATTTAGTTTTAATGTGTGCAACTTGGGCCAGCAAAAAAAATAAATAAGAATATCTGCAGTTTAACACGTAGGCTTTCGCGACCAATATTATTCATAATAAACGTTTTTGGATTAGATCGCGTTATTTATAAATGTGTCGTAACCTTCCACCATCCGACACGGCCAATCAGTAAAAAAGTGTCACGTTGACAAAAGACAAATAGTTCACTACTTTAGCCCACCGGTGTGTTGAAGAGTGAATCCACAACATTTTAAATTTTTTTAGTACGACGTTTCGCTGTAATTACATCCAGCATCATCGGGCAATTTACCAGAATAGCACATTTCCTCGTGTGAACTCACCAACCAAGAACATCTTTCTTAAAATGTAATTGTCAATACGAAACAGTTTTAACATGAATAATTCCTATGAAACGCTACTTTGTAAATAATAGTAAACAAAAAAAATCCCCATTATTATTGAGTGCAAACAGGTTCAATTGTAAATGCGCACGTTGGAGGAGATGAACCACTAGCTGTCAAAAACACAACAGCTGCACTTCCCCACCTGACCATACTCACTGCCTTAGCAACGTACACCTCACGTGTGCCTTCTATTGTGTCCTATTATGTTATCCACACAATGTGAGACACGCCAGCAAACAACCCCTTGGGCACGTCTGCTGAGACGCACAGCAGGATGGGGGCCCCTTTTGCAGGTGAAAGGCGTTGAGAGGCGTTCTTGTTGACTTACCTGCAGGGAGGTGTCAAACACCACGAGCTTGGAGCTGGTGGGGATGACCTCATAGCAGCATTGAGCCTTCATCAAACGGCTGTAAACGCTCTCCTCTCCCTCCTCCGCTGAACCAGAAACATAGCCACCCCCGGCAGCTGTGTGTGCCGATTTACAATGCACTGGTGGTGCTCTTTATTTAAAGACGTGCATTGTTGTTTATTAAAGGACAACTTTCCTGAAAAGCAGCACCACGTGCAACGGTTGACATTGTAACAATAATACAGTATATGATTTTGGTGACATTACACATTAGGGACATTGATATTTTGCTTTAGAGCCAAATTCAAGTTGTCAATTGTATCACTTTTAATTTCCCATTACACGCACAAAAGTAAATCCGTAAATAATTTAGAGGCACACACAAACACACTCAAAGTACATGCCAATAATTATGCGTTACTTAACTCATTGAGAAGTGGCAATACTTTTACAAGCTCGTACAGTTCGTCAATACGCTTACGACTAGCTGTCTCTCTCTCAGACTTACCTTGGTCTTCATACCAATGTAGTGTCTCCAGCATGCCCTATGTAACTACACCCACACGTTAAAAGCAACAACTTTAAAGGCTCGACGGGGTTTAAAGTAACCCTGCCGTGCTCAGTCACTTGCCCAGGCCACCACGACGAAGGCTAGCACCGGCTCTGCCTGCCGAGTTCTGCCGTGCTGCGTGTCTCTTCCTTTCTCGGTGCACCCGGCACAAGCTATATTTAGCAGGGCCCAAGTTCAGCAGTCTGTCTCTGAGCAGAAGCCTTTTTCTGTCAGCGCAGGGGTTTGCAGGCAGCCATGGGGATGTTGGCCTCTGGGCGACTTTTAAGGGACTCCCCAGGGTAGGTCCATGGGCAGCTTGTCCCGTGTCAGCCACTGTAGTCTCTCTCTCATGCCATTTCTCTTCAGAGCCCAAAGTCATTTTGACGGGGAGCACTCTTGACTCTAACCAGGGCAGTGCCAGCTGATTACTTTTGCGGAACGAATTATAATTAATTCCCCAAAAGTAATATTACATGTCGTGGATCTGCGCTGGAGGGCTTCCTTCACAGATTTGCGTTTGGCAAATTGGTTTGGCTCCAGAGATGCCACCAAATGCCGGAGTGTCTCACGATTTAAAACGTTACACTGTCAATGCTACAATGTTTTCTTCAGAGTGTGAGACAATGCATAAGAGTCACTGCTGACTAAGAGGAAACACAAACAGACGTATCTATATTGCTGTATTGATATATTTTTTTTATTGGAAATTGACAGAGCTGAATTTAGGATGTGAACGGGCCACAGTGTTCTGAAATTTACAACCGATATTCGTATTACAAATGTATCTTGTTACCAAACAAGAAAATGCAAAGGCAGCAGAAGCCAAATTCCTAACTCTACTATGCTTGGGGTCGGCACAAACCCATATCCGTCCCGACCCCCATGCAGCGATTCTGTAAATAACGTTTATCTCAGCTGTTGCACGGTGCCGGCTGGCAGTTTCCCCGTATCTGACAGGCTGTGGTTTGTAGCTTCACCTCCTAATATGAAACAGGGCAGTCCCATGATCATTCTCAAACAATGCAGCGAACAGAAATCACTGCCTCCGCATGCCCCCTGCCGCATAGTCTAATGACGCATTGTCACACTGGAGGGCAGATTTGCAATTAAACTGCCATGAAATTGTGCGAAATATAATTTAGTAGAAACAACCCATTTAATAATGCCCAAACCTCGTCACCCATGTGAAACTTTGCTATGTTGTATATTGCTACCGTATATTGAGTGAAGATTTATGCAAACGATAAATACTAAACCTTAAATACAACACATAGCCTAACATATAGCCTTGGGTTAAATAACTACATTTATGCAATATGATTAAAAGAAAAAAATCATCACGTTGATGATGACGTTTGTATTGTAAGTACATTATAATATTGAAGAGAACATTCAACATCAGACAATGTTCAAGTATGATGCTTTTACTCCAAACCCCTAATAATATGACAGTACAAAGGGAAAGTTACTCTGTTCCACATATTACAAAGTAAACAATCATCATACAGAATTAAGCATCGTCCTGTATTGTAAACATTCAACTATTTCAATATGTTCCCACAATGAGCTTAGTTTGCCAATTATTGTGTGTGCAATCCCATCTGACCCAGTTCATATGAAATCTGATTTCTAATTTACCTCCTTGCGCAACATAAATCGTGATGAACATCGCAATTGTACATCTAATTGCATTTCTTTTATTCGATAAGAATTGAAATCAACATGGATAATGTAAAATGCATGCCATCCTTTGAAACGGCAGTGAAAATAATGGATATGGAAATGGGAACATATATAGTACACTTTGACAGATGAATACAACAAGCCATTTGGGACAAATTAAAATCACTTTGGGGTTTATCATTTGCTAAGCACGTAAAACTGTGTGCTCATTGCATTTAAACAAAAAATATATTTCTGGCTTGATTGCCAAAAGGAGACATGCGGATCATTGATATCCCCAGCAGGGGCTTCACAACCAAAGTGCAATGTCAGCGTGCCCACCGAGTGCAGATGTGTGCAGCTGTGCAGCGCAATACAAGGGCACAGACGTGGCAGCGAGACCAGGTGAGGTCAACGCCCTGTTTGGTGGCGAAAATAGCCTTGTTCCATTGAGCATGGCCAAAGCCTAAAGCCACGAGGCTCGTTCGCGTTTGCGCGTACCGTCGCACTATCCATGTTGTTATTGTGAGCGCGCTTGCAGTGCGGCCCGCCTTTCGTAAAGTTACGGTTAATCTATGGATCGTTTTGTGGGGCCATCGTTTACATTCGTAAATTGTGTTGTATGTGTATCGATTAGAACTTCATGGTTTATGTAAGTGCAGGGGTTTTTTTTGTTGTTGTTGGTATTTTTGACGAGTGCGTGCTACATTTCGTCTTACTCTACTGTGGAAGGGACGGTAGCACACGTAATTCTGGGCCATGCACACCAGTCGGTTTTTAAACTTTTCCTGGATCAAAATATCGGCGGGGTATCGCGTTTGCTACCATACTACAGCCCGATGTGTTTTACCAGCCATAATAGGTGCTCGCTAATGGCACTTGTCCGAATAGTCAATAAAGCTAAAAGAGGGATCGTTGTCTTTTGTGCTTGAGTGCCAAACCACTTTGTGAGTCTAACCCCACAGAGGCCAAGTCCGATAAAAGGCAAGAATGTTAAAGCTTTGGCTTAATGCCATATTCTCTTGCACACATTAAAGATACAAAGGCATGCTTTGCTTAAAAGAGAATTGCACAGTGTTGTCAGTCTCATCGCCATATTAGCAACCTGCCGTTACATAAATTGCCTGCGATCAAAACAGGCGAACACTGTAAATGTTTATGGAGTGCAGTCCAGAGACCCCCTATAAAGATAGACCGCCGATCAAGTGCTGCCACCCCCATCCGTCTCTTGTGCCATGTCACGTCATAGCGCCAAGCAGGCGTGTGGAGCTCTGCAATGACACAACATACGTTTCTGTTCAGTGCCGATTAAAGGAGTGTGACATTGCATCGCTCGCTTGCGTTCATTTCTATATTCATGATGCCCACTGTGTGCGGCTTGCAATCAGAAGGGTGTGAGTTCAAATTCTGGCCTGGGGTCAACTCAGCTGGTCATCGCGCCACAGATAATTAAATCAGTACCACGGTTTTGGGAAATGATCAATGGGTTGGCTCGCGAGCTTGTGGCTTTACACGCGAGATGAGTGCCACGACTTGATCAATTTGAACGAGGAACCACTTTGGCTTTGACTAAAAAAATAACACGTCCTATATATCATATTTTCAATGTTGTTTTGGGAATGTTTTTGTAACTTTGTGCTCTGTGCTCATTCAACAGTATGTTTTACCACAGCGTATGATACTGAATTAAAGGCTTTAACTATACCAGCAGATATAATAGAAATTCAACACAGGCCAGGCCTTGCATTCCTGTGGTGCTAATCTCACGTTGATTTAAAAGACGTTGACTCCATGTCGTACTTATTTCAGATGAAAAAAAGGTTCAGAGAGTTGACGTAAATTATTTTTTTATCGTCAACCTGTTCATATCCACTGCTGAATGAACATCATTCCTTAATATTCTGTAATTCCACAATCCAACTTGCTTCTTCATATGGACTAATCTCATCATTCCATCTCCTTGGTGGGAGGCCCCTTGGGCACATACTTCACTTTGGCTCCCATTTCATCAGCAGTCTCATCCATCAGCCATCATCTCTTCAAATAATGATATGTCCTGCCCAAGCCCAATAAAAAAATTTATTCACAGTCAATATCATGTATTTCGCTTGCATGTGTTCCCTGATCCACACGCTCCTCTTTCTGCATCTTAGTGTTGTGTTTTACATTTGTAAACGAGGACCTTGGCATTGTCCTATTTCCCATTATTAATCACCAAACACGATCTATCCACTGCTGGATGAAGGTCTCCCCAAACCATCACGATATTTCATGGCCTTGCGATGCTACACTCCATATGGCTCGTACACACAAGCGGATTGCATTGCTCCATTTCAGTGGTGGACGTCCTCTTGGGTGTGTCTACTCCTTTGACTGCCTCCAGCCATCATACATGTCATCCCCAAGAACCACTTCCTCATCTAAGCAATCGACATTATTAGCAAGATGGATATATGATCCTTACGGCGGTACCCCGGGGTACCAAATAATACTAAATGGCCGAGGCAATTAAATATGTTATTTCTGGGACACTGTTGTTTTCCCAGGGGTGCTACTTCACTCCGCGACTGGGGTACCAATCAATCCGAAATCGGTGCAACTCTACGATGTCGAAACGCAGCGAGGACGAGTGCGCTGAAACCCTGAACGCTCGCGGCACCGTAGTGGTGCATCGTGAGCAGCTCGTCGAGATGGGTCGATTGCCGCATCGCCGACCATCAACAGACTAGAAATGACTGCATCACAGACATTATGCGAGAGCCGGGGTACTATGATACTCCGGGGTACCGCCATAAGGTTCATATTTGTAATCGGAGACGTTTATGGCAATGGGTTTTCTTCATAGCACATACACCATAATCGGGGGATCATTCCGTCCTTGTTGTTTGCCATTTCTGAGTAAACACTTGTGAAGGTCCACTAAAGTAGTTTCATAAAATTGGCACGCTTATTTGAATATGCGCACACCATACTATTTGGGCCATGATCTTTTTCTTTTAAAATAATATGAAGGGCAGTGGTGACTTCTTCATTCCTTCTTCAACCTGTAGCAATGGTTTTGATTTCTTCACCTGAAAAAATGGTTTGATTCCAACAATATAGACTTTTGTTTCCATAGAGATTCATATTAAATTCATCCACTGCTTTTCAGATTGTGTTCTATGATGTGCTATGGGTCCGTCTTCCTCTCTTAGAAGCTACCCTTTGTGACTTGCCAATTACCAGCCTCATTTTTGCTGAATTCATGCTCTCATTGTTATGGAATCTTCAATTATTTGAGTTGTTCTGATTCATTTTACTATTTTTCCACAATTTAATTCTGTGTATTCATTCTATAATTTATTTCGCTTCTCTGTCTATTTTTTATTGATCCTCTTTCTCAACATGTCTGTCGTGGTATCAGATTTATTTTCTGTTCACTTTTTAACCTTTCCTCCCACTTTCAATGCACTATCTATGACTATTCCAGTGATACATTATTCACATTAAATATACATTGAGCAAAGTCTGTGTGTTTTAGTTTTGTGGTTATTTAGTTTTAATCTTTGAACTAATGTTGTTTGAATTTCTCCACTGCACTTGATGCGCATGTATAGGGATATTGTAATGTGTGAGTAATGTGTGCTCTTTCATAGCTCAAGATATAACTCAAAACATACCTAATAAATAGTACAGTGAAAAAAATTATCAACTTGTATTTCTTGCAGGAACAAATATTAAGATTGTTATATAAAACAGAGAATAAGCAAATCAATGCAGCCTGATTGATTGCATAAATGATTGCCACAAATTTACTACTGATAATGAAATGTTATTTAATTACACTTGAAAACCCTAGGGACCAGGGAGAACAATTGACGATGGTTTCAAAGTGATCATTTGTCCTCAGTGGACCGTGATGGGTTTTTTTAATCCATTAAATCCTCACTTAGTCTCCAGACTATTTTTACAAAGAGTCCTGTACTGGAATGTTTGGTCACTTCCATGAATACGTGTGGGCCTTGAGGGAGGAAACTGGAGTACTGTATAGAACAAATAATAATCCCACACAGAAGGATTCAAGAGTCCCTTTGTTGTACTGCCATCTCCTGGTCACTGCGCGGCTTGGCAGAGTTGTGGTTTTCTCAAGTGCGTGTGATCCATCAACCCCTGCCACCAAAGTACAAGATAAAGCGACTGTCACCATGCCCAGCTTATCCCATACAGTACCAAACCACTTCAATTATTAGTCTGAATCTGGCTCCTCTGGACCAGCATCACGCTGTGCTGAGATTAGCATGCCATAATTAATATTACCAGCCTTGTGGCACTGTAATTAACCAATAAATGCATTTTGACAGGTTTAAAGTTCGGCAAAGAAAACAGGCTACTTAAAATGATTGCTAATCTAATATTAATGAATATATTCAGAGTTTCTGCTTAAAAAACAACCCATCATGGGCATAATAAAATAAAAGAAGACTCGTACGGCTGAGGACCCTAGATCTGCTGGTATGCTCCTGTCAACTGATGTAGATTTGTAAGTGTTAATGGCCTCCCTGGGGACGATTCTGCAGTGGCAGTTACTGCTCCATTTTATCCTCATCACTGTGAGGACGGGCTACTGTTTGGTGGACAATTATTGAAATGTCCTCCCGTGATGGTGAGTGTGTGACTGGAGCTTTTGGTTTTAATTCATTGATGTTGGGGCTTATGAATAATCAATAGTGTTTCAAGCCTTTTTTATCTCACATAAAAACATAGTTATTCGAAGTTGAAGCTATTGTACACACACACACACAATATTTTTAAAGCATATATTATTCTAGCCAACTCTTTAAAATAACATTTACACAAAATATGATTCGAGATTAACTGTAACAATAACAAAAATCTATTTTCACGTCGGTTTACTATTGGTTCTTTCCCCACATGGATGTGTATCTTGTGTTCTCAAAGATCCTTCAACTTATTTTTTATCGAATAATACAGTTGGCCAATAAATAAATAAATAAAATCTTTGTTGAGAGAACTAACTCGCATTTGACATCGAAATACAGTACAGCAGAACCTCACAGCGCATTTCATAATGTGCAGCACTCCGCGACGTACCGCAAAAAAGTCCATGAAGATATCATTTGTGGTGCGCCGTGAATTATAGGCGTATTAAGCCATGCAAATCCATAAGCCCTCTAAAATTTTGTAGATTACAGGCTACTTAAATGTAACTAGCAACTCCAGAGATCGGTGAAAAATATGTAGAATTTAGGAGCTTTGTCATTTTTCTCTCAAGCCGAAATGGAACAAATCTGCCTTTCGAGTCTAAAGGTAAGGATTTATTTGCATTTTTGAGACTTAATATCTCATTCTTTTTGAATGCAAAAATCCTTAACTTTTCAACAGATCACACCAGCAGCTAGACTGTGCGAGTTAACCCCCCCATCCCAAATAAAAAAAAACATGTGCCTCTGTTTGTCTCTCTTTGTCTCTGGGTATCTCTCTGTATCTCTGTTTGTCTCTCTTTGTCTCTGGGTATCTCTCTGTATCTCTGTTTGTCTCTCTTTGTCTCTGGGTATCTCTCTGTATCTCTGTTTGTCTCTCTTTGTCTCTGGGTATCTCTCTGTATCTCTGTTTGTCTCTCTTTGTCTCTGGGTATCTCTCTGTACCTCTGTTTGTCTCTCTTTGTCTCTGGGTATCTCTCTGTACCTCTGTTTGTCTCTCTTTGTATCTGGGTATCTCTCTGTATCTCTGTGTGTCTCTCTTTGTCTCTGGGTATCTCTCTGTATCTCTGTTTGTCTCTCTTTGTCTCTGGGTATCTCCCTGTACCTTTGTTTGTCTCTCTTTGTCTCTGGGTATCTCTCTGTATCTCTGTTTGTCTCTCTTTGTCTCTGGGTATCTATCTGTACCTCTGTGTGTCTCTCTTTGTCTCTGGGTATCTCTCTGTACCTCTGTTTGTCTCTCTTTGTCTCTGGGTATCTCTCTGTACCTCTGTGTGTCTCTCTTTGTCTCTGGGTATCTCTCTGTACCTCTGTTTGTCTCTCTTTGTCTCTGGGTATCTCTCTATCTTCGTTTGTCTTTTTTTCACTTTGTCTTTTTGTATCACTCTTGGTCTCTGTGAATATCTGTTTTTATCCCTTTGAATCTACGTCTCTCTTTATTTATCTTTCTGTACTGCCATCTGTCTCCGCATCTTTGGATTGTACGGCACCGCACAAGGAAAAAAACATTTAAAATTACAGCCGCTTCTTTGAAGTTTTCCATAATTTAAAGAAATAAATTAATCCCATCGCAGTGTCTTTCGAATAACAGAAGTGTTTCTTAAAAAAAATCTATCCATGAACAACTATGTAATTTCGCAGGGAAAATGCGGATTTTCCTCGTGGATTTCCAAAAATGTGCATATTATTTTGAACGTGGACTTTTTTTTAGTTCTACTGCATAGAAATGTCAGATCATGAACGGACAGAGACGTTTATGACCAGGTTAGATCCGATTGAGATCATAAATATCTTTTCAACTGAGACCTGAGAGAGGAAATAAATAGACTTTACAAATACAGAAAGTAAATATTTAATACAGAAGCAATGCAATGAAATAAAAATGCATATTAAATTTGATTCCAAATATATAGTGTAATAACTATCATTAAACAATAAATAAAACAACAGAGAAAAACGATTTAGCGTTTAATGAGGTCACAATTTATTTAATATTTACATTTTAGAAGCATTAAAAGCATTTGATTTCCTGTTGGTTGGACAGCGACGCAAGCGGCATATCAAACACTTATCAAGACTGAATGGTTATTTGGAAGTGAACGCTTCTCAGTGGAAAAGCAGGAATGCTTTTGCCTCTTTCAAAAACAATATGTTTTCAAATTGGACCGTTGTTTAAATTTCGTGTTGTATTTTAGCAATATGTCCTGTACCTCTGTGTCGATATTTGCGATTTCTCTTTTACCAAATGCTGTCACGTAATTTATTGGTAATAACCACAGTACTGTCTTACAGATTAGAGGATGGCTTTTACTCGATATAGGCAAAGGATTAAATTGTTTTAATTAACAACACGTTCAGTTTATTGCAAGCTTGTGAACACGTTTTCTTTGAAGAAGAAACGTATAATCTTGAAAAAAATTCACGATCATTAAAAGAACGCAGGTAGAGTGAAAGTAATCTGGCAGCGAAAGGGAAAATTCACTGTGCACTATATACTTTTGGCCTGGTTTGAACATTCTAATCCCAATGATACATCTACAGGCAATTAGATTGAAAGAGTGCTCAGCGCAAGCAAAACCCTAATGCACCAAGCAGCACACCGACATTCTCCTGCAGCTTTGCTGATGAGATCAGTTTTAAAAACAGCTCACACCAGCCTGTGAACGGTATACAGTATTATATTGGAGGTTGCAGTAAATGTCACACTTAAAATGTAAGTCAGCAATAACTCACATATACAATCGAAATATTAACATGTACACACATGTACGCTGTGTGTATTTATATGCTTGAATAGATTAACTGAGTGAGAATAGAATGGTAATATTGAATTGCCAATTTGCAGATGAATGTTAAAAGTAGCATTGACAAATGGCCACTCTGACACCGATTCTGCTGCTGCGCATGATTTTGCTTTACAAAGTTACTTTAATACGGTAAGCATTCAAGTGTTTGCCAAAGATGTGAATTTAATTATGTGTACACCCAGCTACAATAACTTTCTAAATGCGCCGTTGGTTGAAAATATTACATTTGCCTTTAGCAGACTTTGTGTCAAACAGTGTCTTGATATTGATGAAACCGTTAATTTTCAGTTTGTCACGAGTCTTTCTGCTTAGCGTTTTACATATTGCGTAACTATTAATTATTTGTGGATGTGTAACATTTCTAATTAGCAGTTGATAGCAATACAGTCTTACATCACAAAGTGTTCAGAATCAACGATGAAGAAACAATCCATGGCCTCATAACATCAAAATTGAAATTATGTTGAGATAATCAATCATGGCTTTATGCCCCTGTACCAATCATCTAAATTGCTTTACATAATAATAAATAATATTTCAAAAGTATGTCAGATTGGATAAATACGGTGCAGATATATGATAAGGAACATCGTTTTTTATTCATTAAAATGCCCACAATTCAGACACATCTACGTTTGTAAGGATCGCATGGATAGGGTACTTAAATGCCATGGAATCTCAAAGGGACTCATAATTAATGAAAATCTAAATTCACAGTTTTCACTGAGGAAGGAAGAATAGGGCCTGTGCCATCACGGTTTGATTGTGGCAGGCCCAGAGGGTCCCCATCATGAGGAAACATTGACCACGTAAGGACAAGAGGTGGTATGAAAAGAAGATGAAGCAAAATATATTAATATGAACATTCGAATAAAAGACATTTAATAAAATAATGTCGGCAGAATTGGTGAGCAGGATATTGCACACTTATACCTCACTTCTGTGAGCTAGAGAAGTCTTGTATACACTCGAGTTGCCCCCCTTTGTTGCACACAATTTCATGTTTTTAGACTCGAGTTTGCTGTAAATTTTGGACAGAAACCTGAATTTTGGGGTGTTTTATTTTATTTTATTTGTATTACTGAAAGAACCAATAATAAGTCTACATTATAGACTGCCAGTACGCTCACTCAGGTTAAGAGCCAGGCTACAGTCTACATTATAGACTGCCAGTACGCTTATTCAGGTTAAGAACCAGGCTACAGTCTACATTATAGACTGCCAGTACGCTCACTCAGTTTAATAACCATTGCTACAGTTTACATTACAGACTGCCAATACGCTCACCAGCTTAAAAACCAGGCTACAGTTTACATTATAGACTGCCAGTACACTCACCGAGGATAAGAACCAGGCTACAGTCTACATTATAGACTACCAGTACGCTCACCGAGGTTAAGAACCAGGCTACAGTCTATATTATAGACTGCCAGTACACTCACCGAGGTTAAGAACCAGGCTACAGTCTACATTCCTGTTTTTTTGTTTAAATTATTTTTAGTTTTTTTAAATTATTTTTATGCACTTAATTTTTTGTTATATTTTTTTTCTACGTGACTTTACCGAAAGAAACAAACAATATAACTTAGTGAACGAAACGAGTTGGAGTCGCAGCAGTAATATACTAATGTGCACCACTTAGTAAACACCCCTATAGTAAATGAAATAATAATGTTGAATAGTTATTATTAGTTTCTGACTTTTTTCTTGATGAAAGGCTGTAAGTAAAGACAGTTTTTTTTGCAGACCCTCACATAAGACGGAAACCATTGTCTGCTGCCTGTGCAACTGTAATTCTTTTCAGGTAAACAGCAAAAAGGCGTAAGAATCCATTGAACGGCCATGAGACACTCACAATTTGTAAAAAAACAGTCTGAAGGAAATCCCTGAGACTTGACAGGTCTGTGCTGTGACATATGTATCGGAAACAGACGCTGACAAAGAGAGAAGCTGAAAAGCAAATAAAATTATTGGCATTACGGTTAGATATATAAGGTTATGTCATACATATACAATTGTGTATACTGTAAAGCATACCCAAACATCAAGGTAAAATATTAGTCACGTTTTGAATAGGTGTACTTATTTTGTTCTTCATCTTCTGCTTCGTAGAGTAATTAAAATAATTCCCCGTTGGCAATGTGGTAATAAGTACAGAGAGATACACAGCAGTTTAAAGGGATACTGATAATGATTGATTTAAAGCTTTCGTGACTGCAGGAATTCATATTCTTGGATCTTTCAGTAAAGTCACGTACTGTAGATAGGTTCAAAGAAAATAAGTAGTTTTTTGTTTTATTTTTTGTTATTTTCTTTGAACCTATCTACGTGGCTTTACCGAAAGACCCAAGAATATGATACTGATAATTGTTCTTTGGCGACATTACTTAGCAACATGCAGTGCCATTAGATCCCAAATATCTGCAGGCAAAATACATTGTCTCTAAGTGATAATCTACACCTGTTGTTTCGATCATTATACATGTCTGCCTTATCTAACCTGCCTTTCGTGTGCATTTTTTACAAGTGAGATAGAAATAGCACACTCTCCAATGTTTTCTAAATAAGTAATACTTGTAAAAAAATATATTTTAAGATGAATGTACTTGCTCTTCATATTTTTGCATGAGCCAATTTTTAAGCCATCAGTTGATATATCGACTTTTTAAAAGTACAATTCACAAATGTATTGCAGCATTTGTAAACATAATTAAAATCGAAAACTGATACGTATTCAAATAAATCTGCTTAGCCAAAGTGAATTAAAACTCATAAAACTCAGATTAAGGTTATAAGGTGGGACTTGAGGGCAGATTTCAGACATTCCACAGACGTGAGATGGAGAGTTCCAAATGGTAGCAGCCACGAATGCAACAACTCAAGCAACCGAGGTCCTCGCACGAACCCTGGAAACTTCTAGCAATCACAAGGAGGGGGCAACTGGGAGACTGATGGTGTAAGGTCTTATAGATCATGAACTCGATGTCAAGGGTGATCTACCACTTATGGGCAGCCAGTTCAGGACGCGGAGTACGGCCGTGACGTGGCACATCGAGGTCAGCCAGTCCACCACCCTGGCAGCCACGATTCCGCACCAATTGCAAGTGGAAAGTTGGAGACAGGTCTGTATTGAGCAGGGCGATTTGGGTCGAGAGAAGGGTTCCTAAGGATAGGTGTCACAACTGCCTCCCCCGCAAGATGTTGGAAACACCTACTCGTGTCTAATGAGCACCAGGCTATCTCACTTATAACCTGACGATGTCAAAGCACCCGACTAGGATGCAATTTGGGTCGGGATCCAGACTTACGTAACCTAGATGATCTTCACGACATCCGTGATTGGCCACCTGTCAAAGTGCGACCAAACAAACCGGGAAAATCCAGCCTCCCAACGACCACCATAGCATGCAGTAGAGGTAGAGTGAACCGTGCTGATCTCAGATCTAATTCCGGAAACATTATCTACAAAAACTTAATCACAATTATTTTGTGAAAGTGCTCTCCGAGACTGTGGTCAAGCTGGGTTGGACAATTTGTTAACTATTCGATAAATCTCCATGGACAGGAAATCCACCTTCCTACGGGAGATTTCTAATGTAAGTCAATGTCGTAGGCTACTCACTTAAGTCTATCAACATCAAGGCCTGATTTCCATCAGTGCCGCTCCATCCTCTATGCCCACTCGCCTCAGCTTACTCAAGGTCTGATGAGGATGAAGGGTGAGGGGATGAATTCTAACATGACCTCTCTAGTCCAAAGCTCTGGTGACAGCATTATTAAATATTGGATTACTCGAGGCTTATCACTGCGATCTGGAGACAGACTCCTTATAGAATAGCACCAGACCATCTCCATGGGAGCAAGCTTTTAGAGGGGATCATGAAAATGGAAACTTATTATTTGATTATCAGACAATCCAAAAGGTTTTGCCACCAAGTCAGAGATCTCCATCCCCAGCAGGAAGACCAGATCCAGCGAGTGACCATGCAGAGGTAATAACTTGTGTGAAGCCCACCAAAATCACAAGCTGGAGGAAGTCCGGACAAATTTGAGAGAGTTCCTTACCGACCCAAGCATTGAAAACCTTCAGAACCACCCACATGGCAGACTGCAATATCCTGTCAACGACAAAGTCTGTGATTTCCTGCAAGAATTGCTCTCACCCCTAGTGGATGGTAGCCGAGGACATTTCTGCACCCCAAACCTGCACCCATGATACTGTACTTTCAAAAGACTTGGTTTCCCCCCACTTGACTCATCTACAAGGTCCAATTCTGACCTAAAGCAAATGTCTACACCCCCACCTTAAATATACACCCGCCAAGTTCGGTGTAATACTGAGAACCCGAATGGAAATGCTGCTTACAATAACTGGGTCAGCATTTTCATCCAGCCAGATCTCGGTGATGCAAGCCAGGTGAGATGTCCCATCATGATCCGCATTTACTGCTATCTTGTGTGTAATGGACTTGGCAATGCTTAACACTACCAGAGTACGATGTGATTCCAAAACAGGCCGTGCCATTTGCCTATCCAGCATGAAGCCCCTGGGAATAAGAACCAGGCAGGGAGGACCTCTCTCATGGACCCATTTTAACGCTTAGTATATTCTAGATTTAATTTGAAGCTTTCGTGACTGCAGGAATTACTCTTTGGTTATTTCGGTAAAGTCACGTAGAAAGAAAATAAATTAAATAATAGAGCACGACGTTTCGATTGCAACACAAGCAACCGTCATCAGGTAGAACTACATTTGAGAGAGAGACAAAACACAGACACGGAGACACACAAGCAGAGAGAGACAACACAGGCACACACAGTCTCTGTGTGTCTATGTTGTGTGTCTCTGTGTGTCTGTGTTGTCTCTCTCTGCTTGTGTGTCTCCGTGTCTGTGTTTTGTCTCTCTCTTTCTCAAATGTAGTTCTACCTGATGACGGTTGCTTGTGTTGCAATCGAAACGTCGTACTCTATTATTTAATTTATTTTCTTTCTACGTTACTTTACCGAAATAACCAAAGAGTATATTCTAGATCTCATGACCTCAATGCACCAAAACAACTCCATTCTCACCCCAGATCCATGTGGCTATGTATGTTCCCAACTAACAAGAAAATAAAGACATTTTCCAATGTTATCTCTTGCTGCTGAGCAACAGTGCTCATTTTGTGTAAATCGGTGACTTTTCATTCATCATACATTATTTAGTCTAAGAAATAACATGCACAATAATGTACTCTAAGCACAGATACATTTGTTATAGCATTGGATATCTCCCAAAGCCAATCTCAAAAAGAATCCAAGTCACTAGAATCCATACATAGTAAACAAAGCCTGACATTTCCATGATATGGAGATAAAACAGACTTTCTTTTGGTTCCTTAAGCACATCAATCTGTTGTAAAACACCTTTACGAAAGCTCCCAGCACTTTCTCATACCTTTGTCACCGCCACAAAGCCTGCTGATCAGTTGGGTGGGATTGGGGTGAGATGGGGCACGGAAACTTCATCAGAGTTAAAAATAATTGACAGACTTTCAGGGGAAATTAAACACCAGGGTTTAAAAAAAAAGATATTCTCAAGTAAAAAGAACCCCAAAATTGGTATTCTTGTTCTATACACATTAGTAACAAGAATACATACTTAATGGTGTATAGAATATGGTATATTTGTTTTTTTGTGTGGTATATGTATTACCTCATAACATTTGTATTATGCTATTGAGTGCATTTGTTGGATTCATATTTGTAGTATTTTAATATATTCGATACAGATTATAATATCCTCAGGATGACCCGAGTCATTATAAAAGAGCAAATAAATGCAGTCCTGTATTTGAACTGCATTGGACACAATTGTTTTTCAGAGTAAAGTTTTACACATATATTAGATTTTACTAAGATTTAAGGTTTCTGCAGCCTTGATGAGAATAAAGTTATAATCTGAATAATTCGTTTTTGGATTCCGTATTTGTTTATTTTATGCATCCGTGGGTGAGAAAATGGATGTGTTTGTTTCTATTTTCGCATTCGTAAAGAATGCACAGACTTCCCATAACCATGACGGGAGAGGTGTAAAGTCACACATGGCAAAGAGATAAAAACGCCAACTCTATTTTTTTTATGGAAATGGTAGTTCAGCACTTCATGTTATAAACACTTATGATGTCACTGGTACAGATAATGGCTGAGGAGAATGTGCTTGATGTTAATTATAGTGGATAATTTTGTGGGCAGGGCAATGGGACTGAAATACAACATCTCGTGTTTACTGTGGCCTTGATGGTGCAAAAGCGTTATTGTCCTAATCTTGAAATATGGCACAATAAAGACAACGCCCTCCATCTCGTATCTGACATAGGCCAGCAGATGGTCAATAGAAAGCACATAATACATGAGGCTCGTAAACCAACGGCAAGGGACACTGATGCGATGAATCAGTTTTGTGTGGCAAACTTTAGTGGCCGTTGCAGCTCCCCGGGCCATTTCTGTGAGTTTTGGAATACACAAAGCTTCAGAACCACTTAATAAATGTTTCAGCCACACAGTCGTATGGGTAATATGGTGCAGCTGGGCGGTATGAACCCCCAAGGAAGCATTCCCTTTTAATGGACTTTCCGGGACAAAAGTCAGAGGTTTGTATTATTAAAGGTCCATTCATGTGCAATGTATTCGCATAGTGATTTACCATTCGTTCCTTGTGCTGTTTCTTTAGTGTTGTAATTTTTTGTCAGCATGAGAACGGTTTTCATAGAATTATTTTAAAAATAATTATGTGTAAGATGTACTTTGACAGACGATATTACGCTTTTAATTTGTGAAATGTGGTTGCGAAATATGCCTCACTTTGTCCACATTTATGTTTGGAACACTTTCTTACAAAAGAAAGTTACAAGCACATTTGTTTTAATGCAATGCTCATTAACATTGTACTCAAACTACATTTTATGCTTTTTATACGTTATTTTCCTGACTAAAATTTTCATCCAATCTCACCCCAAACAGAAATATTTTCATTTAAAAACCTTCCTTTTGCCAAAAACAAACAGCAATAAACTAATGGCGAGTTGAACGAAGGATATTATTTAACAGGTTAAAATCCAACAGCCCAATACACGCACAAGCACACAGATACTATTGAATGAACAAGAGTGCTGGTTCAGTCGTTTTAGAATTCGGGGCCATATCGATAGGGGCCCAATGGACATTGCCACTGAGAAAAGGAAACACATATACATGCTTGAAGTGTGATTTGCTGGAGAAGACCATGAAGAACAACTGATCAGCTACACATACATACAAGGCTTCATTTAAGGAAGCTGATTTATGAAAAAAAAATATTTAATGCAATTTCCAGAACGCAATGTTGTGTTAGTGCAATGGTCTCATCTACGTTACACTTTAACCGTGGGTTTATAAGCTCAAGAAATGCTCTCGTGGTTGGATAATATAAATAGATTCACTTAGACATGGGGGCCAATTCAGGAAAATAGCAGACAAACAGGTCGCTAATCCATAGCATGACCCTCTTGGCCATAGTAAGCATCTAAATACAAATAATTTATGGAGAAAGCTCTCTGGGAAATAATTTTTAAAGAATTTACAAAAAAAGACTATGATCATTGGGTTTCCATTTCAACTACTGCATTATCTGCGCAGAGTAAAATGTGATATAAAAACATGTGGATTACACGAACAATGTTTAATTCATTAGTGCTGACAACAGATGTATATGGTGCAGGGTAATTTGGAAACAAGGATGAAAAAAACTATAGGTCTTTTTTTTTAATCATTACATTTAACGGCAGGATCATGTAACGGAAGTTGAGCTCTGTGAAATGTTGGAGCGCACTCCACTTACTGATGCTGTGATAAATCTGGAATAATGACTCCGATGGGATGGCCATGTATTCAGGATGTCAAATAGGAGAGGACTTTGAGTTACATCCAGCAGAAAACCAGAGCGGAAACAAAAGCACTGCAAAAACAGTCAGCCATCATACTGTTCAAATTGATTTTGAGGCACTAACTTTGTTCTTAGTGTAACCTTCAGAAAGTTTAATTTTTTAAACAACCATAGAACGTTGCTGAGTAATAATCGCTGCCCTCAAGTGTCTTGATGATGTACAAGATACACTTTGGTGGATGATGCGTACCTGGTCGTATTTAAATTTGTCTGATTCCTCTTTGAGCTGTGAGAGTTATAGAAATGTTGATTTCCAAAATCTTGAGCTACATGTGGCTGCCCAGTGCCTACAAAATTTCCCCAATTTGCTTTGCATGCACAGAGTGGGTTGCTTTTCGGATAAGCACATGTATCTTCTGATCCCCGGAGAAATGAGGGTGCTCAAGCCCTATTTCTCCGAGCAAACTGATTTCACGGTTCGACAGATCACAACACGAGACCAAACAAGAACGCGGCATCCACATGGAGCGTCACTGACTGGGAAAAAGGAAATTGGTTCCATATATTACCACGTTTAGATATAAATGAAACGTGAGGAAGGGAAGTCTGAGACACCGTACAATTGCGTTTACTGAACAGCTAGCCCTTGGCAGCGCAGGTACTAAGTACACTTTGCTTCTCCAGCTAAAATACGCAATGCACATTAGTGAGTTATGACACCCACAGCTACGTGATGGATACTGGCAGGGGTTACTTGATGAATAGTGAAAGTAAAATATACTACATTCCTCAATAACAACAATAAATCGGTGGTTTGTGCCTTAAATTCATGTACAAGTCACGTTCTCATTGGTTCTTGAAAGGGCATGCATATTTGTCCCTAAATTATAGGCCCATTACAATTCTGATCACATCAAAGCTAGATTAAAACTCGATTCAAGGGATGCAGTACAGTGACATTTCAAATCGCAACCACTTATGTCCACCTCACGTGGACCATATTACTCACGGTTTATAGCACACGGTCAGATGCAATGTCTTTGCTAATTCAAAGATTGTTCATTTCTAAAAATAACTACTGCATACATTTTACTAAACACTTTGTAATGCACCATCATAGGTAATTATACAACAAGAAGAAACAATATGTAAAGCTTGTGCTAATGTTAAATATGTAATATTTTCATCGTGGTCCTGTGTCTGTGTTTTGTTTGCACAAACATTACATGACCGCGTTAAATTACACCAAATTACACATTCTAATTGGTCACAATTAAGCACACAGACTTCGGTATAAGCAGAAGCCTCTGTGCAAATGTTCAATGTGCTCCCAAACAATCGAAAGTGGTTTCTTGTAAAAGTAAGTCGGTGCAATCATGTTATGTTATACTACCACTGTTTCAAGCGTTTCAGGTGTCTTTGTTTTAAGCAGGTGAGAACTCCAGAGACCGGGATAGCCTCATTGGCAAGAGTGACCTGGGGAAATCGGTCTGCAAGTAGGATGCAAATATTGCTATGTATAATACAAACTGAGTAATTTGCAAGTATTTCTTGACTTTGGCAAATATGGACCCTGACGCCAGCACACAGTGGCCTCCTCTTGCGAACGACGTCAGAGAATCTTTAACATCAATTATGAAACAGACGGCGCGTAGCAGCAGAATTTTTGTTGTTACGATTATTACATCCAAAGTATTCACCAGTGAGTTCGCTGAAATCTCTGCAACAAGCGGCAAAACACACGACTGCTGTGCCATGCCACAGAGCCGCGCTGACAGAAAGACATGCGAATTCCTCATCAATGTCCGGTTCTTCTTCGTCGTTAAGAAAAGTGTTATTTGGTTTCTCAATGTATTCCACGCTTTTAAAATAAAATTGATGGACCCTTGAAACTCATGGTAATTTTTAAAATATATATAATAAAGTGTTTCAGACAAAAACATTTTAAATGTTCTCACGAGGGTAATTCATAATCACGATAAATTGTAGTGCCACAATTGATTTCTATGAATGTAATATTAGTATTCTGACTACAGTGCAGTGTAATATATTACAGTTTTAGAATGCATATTTTTCTTGAAGAGTTCAAAGGTGGATATTGCGAATTTTGGCAAAGCAGGGGAAGATTTCACGATGGTGCGTCTGGCGATGTCAGTTTCCCTGAATGTTGTAACATAGCATTTATATCATCTTGTCTTTGTGCTTTTTGATGTGCATCAGTAAGAGTAAATAGTGCTCAACACAGACATACTGGAGGTATTTCTATTGCTTATAACTGCAAGCTATAATGCTTAAGAGGTGCATGCTGTCAGAAGATGATGATCTCATTATCTGGACAAAGTTTTACAAGGCGCTAATTTAATGGGTAACAGCTATTAATTTAGAACTTTTACATATATTGGGAACTTTAACTGTTGTTTAAGAAATATTTTGTCACGGAATTAAAACTTTCAAGAAATAAATGAGAAATTATAATCACTATATGACAACATTTAGCAAAATGGACGATTTTAGTGGATCTTATATCATATGATATATCACAGTATCACCACATTCCAGTAATCCTAGTTTGTGGCCATAGACCTAAAGTTGTATGAATGACAAAGCCAAAAATCTACAACGTAGCTAAAAATATTTTGCGATTGTGCATTACGAAATTAACGAAACTGATGAAAGACAACTGTCTACCTATGGGCCATAAAGTATGGAAAGTCTGCTGCATATTTTTCATTTTTTCGATCTAGGTTGTAAAATATATGTCAAATGTACGTAGAATTTGAATAAGAAAACTCACCTTTGATGTGTTCAACTTGTTGTGGTTTTCAGAACTACACACATGTGCAACTTAACTGTTTTGTGTTTCACGAGTTCACAACACCATGATGCATCGTACTTTTTTCTAAAACAAACGTCAACAAATTCATCAATAACACTGTGGCTTTACAATATTATTTTGTATGTGCTTTGGAGACAGGCCATTCCCCAAAACTAAATGTATTCAATATTTGTATAGACACTGTTATTGACTAATGTGCTGAGGTTTTTTTTGTTAATTGTGCTTGTGCATCAATGCCAACGCAGCGGCATCATCAAATAAATGTCGTACTTATTTATGGCCATTAAGTGCACACGGCTGCCAGCAGGGATGTTACATATGGCTTTTTTACATCATTTACTTGCTGTCATTATTATTATTATTATACCCACAACTCTCATGCTGTTATATAGCAGAGCAACGTAAAAGCCCTTGATGTTGGCAGATACTTGATACCCTCTGATTTATAGTGGTGACATTCAACAGTGGTATACTAATAATTCGCATCATATATACGCAAACAAACATACATTAATTAATACGGTATTAAATACGCAATGTGGATGTATGGATACATATCAACATTCACACATTGTTAAATACATAGCAAAATGTTCTTACGTGCATAAACAAATGCAAAGTAAAAACAATTAGTGTCCACCATGGTCCAATATAACGTGTTGCCTATATTACAATTGCAAATGTTAGAATCGATGGTATGGAGTATGCCTACAATATAGAATTATAATCCGAATTTGACAGGCTGCAGTGACATGGGAAGTTCGCGAATACGATTTTTCAAGAAAGTAAAAGTGAAAACATTTTAAAGTATTCAGATGGCAACGTATTTCCGCACTCATAAACTGCTTAAAATGCTGATGATGCAACATAAAATACTGCACACGGTCAACGATGGAAGCTGCTCTCAGCACTGATGGCACTGCTGGTGCTGGTAATTTACAGGGATCTGCCTCCGTGCGTTTGAAGACAAAAAAAGAATGAGCTGGTGGGAAAAAGTATGCCCTATTTGCCACTGTGGATACTATTGGCTCCTGTTAATAAATGTTAAAAATCGAAAAAAGACTATTTTTCCCGCAGGAATCATCCTCTGTGCAATTCAATTATCTATTGAGTGAAAGTTACAGAAGCCCGCAGCATACGTACATCACCTACGAGACATCGCTGGCTGCCATGCGGTATTGTCAGAGGCATGACAGGACCCGTGTTGGGATGCACTTTAATACAAATGACGAAATGGAATTTCATTTCCACTTCTCTCTTTTGACATACTGCATTTTAAGCTGTTCTTGACACAGACACATTTTTTGCGTGTTATTTACAATACATATACTATATAATTTATGTTTGCTCATGTTGCTGCATGCAGGAGACATAATGGATATATGTATGTTGAACTTCTTTTGCACCGTACGTAGCCAACCGTGCTAATTGGAGGTGCGGGGGAAGGACAACAAACTAAACACAAAAATCAGTTCTAAAGAAAAGAGTTTTAAATTAGAATTCAAATAAGGGTTTAACTCTGGGACGGACTAAATGCAGTTGTTGTGATGCCCTGATTGCCTTGCCACGTGTTACAAATAGTGTGTTATTGTAACGACATCACGACATCACAGTTACTTAGTGGCTTTTTTAACTTACTTATGTGAGATTTGTCTCCTGGGATTATGTGTTTTGTGTACAAGTTCAGCCCGATTTACTTTGTACAATAATAATTGACGATACATATAATATTGTCCAACATGCAATGACCTTTAAATGATCCCACAGCGCCTTTAGCGTCTTCTCGATGGCACACCGCCCGTGCTGCTGATGGCCTGCAGCACAAGCACGCGTTCTGCCCTTCCCGGTGCTGGTTACAAGTACACGATGTACCAGAATTGTCACCTGTGAACAAGCACAACAAACACCTGTGGCAATCGTAACGTTCAAATTGTTTGTAAAGCAATTAAACAAAATACAGCTACAAACACGGTTGCCGGGGCGGCCATCTAATGAGGTCTTGGTTTCATATGTGAGAGATTGCAAACCGTGCAAATATGGAGAGAGCAGAGAATGTACATGAGAATGTATATATGTAACCGTGGCTTGGCTCTGGAGCAATCGTGATGTCAAAACACAGCAGAAATTAAACTTGTAGGTGGCATCCTCTGGGGTAGGAACGACTTTCAGCAGCTCAAGTACAATCAACGAGGCCAAGATTCGTCACAGCACCAGACAATTAACATCAACCTATAATATAGTTTTTTTTTTAGGTTAGATCGCATGAATATAAATGTATTGTTAATCCCTACACCAACCTACACAACCAATTAGTAAGGTTTGTCACGTAAACAAAACATGCCAATTAGTTACTAGTGTTGGAGAGTAAACCCACAACTTTTTAAAATTCGAGAACGACGTTTCACCGCTAATGAATATCAATTAATCAAATTGCCTGTAAAATCTATTTTAACATCATAGCTCGATGAGGTATGTTCTTAAGTTGTTTTGCTCGTTCCTCAGGCAATTGCCACTGCTTTCTACACACATTCCCAACGACATGTATTGTGGATTCAGCGACACCAAACTACGACATCCAGACAACTAATGGTCCACATCAAGATTGTGGGCAGCATGCAGAATTGGTTTTATGAAGAATAGACCGTTCGTAATTGCTCATTTAAAAAACGAATGAGAAATGTACTATTCATAGTAAGTTCACGGGTCCAGGCATGACAGCACATTCATGTAATCGAGCACTTTGCAGGTGGGGTTGGTGGATCACACACACACACATTGACATGTGCATGAGGCAATTGCAGAACTCTGAGGTGGCCTACAGAAGGCAGTACAGTGAGCAGGTTGTTGGCAGCAAACTTTTTCAGCATTCGTATCTTGTACGAGTGAGTTGTCTCCAAGTACTCTAGTTTTCTCCCACACTCAAAAATGATCAGTCAATTGGCCAAACGTAACCAGGAAGTGCACACGCAACAAAGGGTATCGGTTTTTGTGTAAAGCTGAATGCTTATTGCGATGGCATGCGTGTATTCAAAAGTGTGTAAACTACAAGATAATTTGTATTTATATAGCTAATAATCACTACGACATTTCAGGACGCTGCAGGGAAAAATGGGCATATTTATTGTCTACACTGTGGAGTTTATATTTGGTGCTCAGTCATATCTGTAATTTATCTGGTTTGTTAAATTAGTCTTTTTAAATTCACATTATGTAGATGTGTGATCCATGGTGTAATAATGCAAGCATCTGTTCAGCATTTAGATATGCTCAATCATTGGCTATTTTGATACTCTATGGAAAAACATAGTTTAAGATAAAGTTGAACATTATTATATTCTTGGTTCTTTCGGTAAAGTTACGTAGAAGGGAAACAATAATAAAAATATTTTTATTTTTTAAAATATTTTTTTATTTTTAAAAATATTTTTTTATTGTTTCCCTTCTACGTGACTTTACCGAAAGAACCAAGAATATGAATTCCTGCAGTCACGAAAGCTTTAAATCAAAATTGAACATTATTGTTTAGAAAATAAATACAACACAAGCTTTGGAGACAAAAATGGTGTGTATTGAATTTATTTTCAAACAATTATCATGTTAATGCAAAAAAAAAGTTCCCACTATCTATGCAGTACTAGTTAAAAGTACATCATAGCTACACGTATCACATGCTTCTGCTGTTATCCCTGGTGAATTATAGAGATGTTAAAGGTTGCCTGTTGATCATCCTGGAGGATAGAGCTGGTATCATAGAAGAAATCTGCTCCCAAACACAACTGCTCTCCTATGGATGCATTCGACTGGATAATGCTTGCTATGTGAGGTCATTATGGAGAATTTGCAATGAAGGCCCTGACTGTAGAATGCTTTACATGACCCATTATCTTAGCATCGCAACATATCTGGCCTGCTTTCTGTCATGCTTATCACTGCATCTGTAGCCTTGCCTGCAGATGTGGTCAGATATAGACTTGACACGGGCAGCTGTGAACAGATACAGATATGACCTCGTGGTCATCTTGGACAGAGATGTGTTTGATTGTGGTATTAAGAGATTGAGAACATAGAGTCTACCGAGCTACACGAAAGTGGGGAACTTATCATTGGTTCTTACAACATAAGATATATATTTATAAATATTAACAGGCATGCCGCCCCGTGCAATCCATGCCATCAGCGCTGGTGATTTATTCCGGCAGGTTGGAGGTCACGCATTCTGCTGTATCCTGTGTCCCATGCCGTTCTGTGTTATGGCTATGCAAGGTGCAAAGCGAAAATGCATTGCAGTAATTGTCATATGGCGTGTCAAAAAGAGTAAATGCACACGGTAGTTTGTTTCTGTTAGACTCCTATGCTTACCCTCTTCATGTTGTGTAAACTGACTAAATGGCGATGCACACACCATGTATAAATTTCATGCATTTTAAGCATTTGGATAAGCAGCCTTATTCTCTTCTATCGAAAGAGTCACGCGTTTTTATGGTAGCCAACAACGATGACATCAGCTATGAACCAGCAAATCATCACATTGCATGATAATGTAGGAACAAAATATATCATTATAATAATCCCCTTCATTCAGGAGAGAATCACCAAGTCGCATTGCTTACTGCTTAGGACAACACATTCCTTTTTTTAGTATTTTTCACTTTTCCTGTATGAGGAAACCGGAGCAATAACAAAAAATCCGCAGCGTTCCAGGGAACGATTGAATACATTCCATACCTGCCAAAATGCAAGTATACATATATACCAATATACAGGTATTAAAACCACATCCTCAGCCTGATAGTTGGGTTATGCAAGATCCATCTCTTTATGATCCATCAACCCCACATCGAAGTGGCAGGTTTACAGTATAGGCAGTGCCACTCCATACGTGCCTGGTGGGCACTGCCCCATTCTATACAGAACAGCCATCACGTGGCCGAAACTCTTCGCATTTTAAGAGCATGCAGTCCACTGGGCTAGAGGCCAGGATATACGAGACCATCAGAGAGGTTGCTAATGAAAGAAGGCCATTCAGTCCATCTCTCTCCTTAGGGCAGGAAACTAGAGACCAGCTGGACGGTTGCCAGAAACCTGCAACAAATATTTCCCCAAGCTCTGTGGTCCACCAGTAGGGGAGGCGGGAAACGTGGTATGTGTAATCCCAATTGTGTAAATTTTACAATTTGTAAAATTTGGAACATGATACCGGCACTCAATGACCTACTCTGGCGCATGACGAGTTGGGATATTTAGCGTCCACTGTCATGCAAATGGCGCTTATTTTATATGGTCAATACACCCACAGTATAAACCAGAGCTGCTTTTGGATTCGAACCGTGATGATAATGCAACAAGCGGCGGACGCCTTACCGCTGGGCCCTATGGCCGAGCAAAACGGTAGAAGTGACCAAAACCAAGCCCCTTCAATCTCCATGCCCCACGTGTGGCATCCCTCCCTGGACTGAGGCTGACTCCACGATGTGGTCTTGAGCACTACGGTTCACAACGACACGACGAAATGAACGGCGCGGTGCTCGCTCGCTCACGACCACCTCCCTCCACGTTGACGATAATTAACGGAGTCGCTCGCCCTGTGCCCTTAACGGAATTGGAAATTGTAAGGGCACGCCGGCGTGGGAGTCGTATATCCTGAAGGGGAATGCGCTAATGGGACATCGATGCGGACGGAAACATTTGCGTGTGCCTTAAGACGCATTACGCCACACGCGGCCATAAAGCACCCGGTGAGGGTCGGTGCAAATGAATAAAGTAGCCGCAGTTGAGGAGGAAGAGGTGGTAGGTGGTGGGTGGGAACCGGCCCATTAGGCTTAGGCCAACCCGGTGCTGCCTTCAGCTTGGAAGCGCGAGCGGTGGGCATCAAAGTGGGCATGCGATGCCGGAGGAGCGACAAGGACGCGTCTTCTGTTCCGTTTCCATTCTTTTCATTTGATACATCTCGCCAACAACACGTGCAGGAGGTGCCGCGGTGGGAAGATGTTAACTCCCTCGCCTGGTATGCAGCAGGGTCGTGGGTTCGATCCTAGCGCTTGACGCCTGTTTTATAATTGGAGTTTTCATGTTTCTCCCCGGGTCGCGTGGATTTTTCTCCTCCAGTTTATCCCTCCACATTTAGAAACGTGGGTTTAGAGTATTTGATTGCTGCTATTTCCACTGAATAAGCCACTTTGTTCAGCTATCAACTGTGGCAATGTCGATTCTGAAAAAGAGCTGTAAAGCTCAGTGGGCCTTACCGAGTAAAATAAAAATTGTTTACAGTTTAAATATATTTAGGCCAGCACTGCATGAGCTGCACTCGATGGGGTTGCATATGTGGCCATTATTTGTTTGCTTAATTTAAAAACAGCTGTGCTACGTAATGCTCATTTAAGGCTGAGTTGATCTAGGGGACAATTGACCAAGCTGGCTTCAGGTAGCACGTGTGTATGACAACCAGCAATCGAACTCGAGTTGTGGCTATTGCAGAGATACCACTTTTAACACAAAGCCACATATCCGCCAGTCGCCTACACAGGCTTTTGGGGCAAGTGCTGTTGGCGGGCACCTATGGAGACTGAAACGGGGCACGAAGGGGAGTGGTGTGGCTAGCATCGCGCCCGGTTAACAGCGCTGAGCCAGTGGTGTAAACTACACATTCATATGGCGGGGGCGAGTATATCCATAGAACAACCACTGTCAACTTTCCCACAAAGTGGTAACAATTTGATCGACTCCCCAATGGATGATGGGTTAAATGAACACCCAAACCAAGATTTAAATTTAGAACCTTCCGATTGCGAGCCTCTTGCTGCTCTACCGCTGAGCCACCAGGATGAGACAATTCACACTCCGCCAGGTACTCATTTGAGGCTGAGTCGACATTGGGCGAGCTGTTCAAACAAATTCTGCTGATGTTAACATCGGCCGGGGATCGAACCCAGGTCTCCCGGTTCGCAGTACGGCTCCCCACGCACACTCCCGCACACATAACCACACACATTGAGTACACACGCACGTGCACGTGGGGATACGGGGGCGTTCTTCTTCAAGAGCACTCGAACGCGCAGAATTAATGCAATCGCTGCATGCACATGCACAACCTACACGACATCAAGGAACACGCGCACCGGGCTGTGGTTCCCAGCGCACGGACTCTCGCCCCCCTTTCTCACCCCCCTCCCCTCCCCCCCCACTTCGAGCTCCATCCCTCCACTCCTCCCCTCTCTCGCTCCCATCCTGGACTTGCTTCTAAAGCACCCTTTTGGGGCAGTGGTGTAGCCCCAGCTGCGTTAATCTATCGTGATTGAACGCTAAAGCGCACGGTTCTTTATATGAGAACTATCAAGGGGCCTTTAGAGAGTCCATGAATCATATTATTTTCTTCAATATTTCATCTTCATTCATTCTCATTCACTCGCTCGCTCACTCGCTCGCTCACTCGCTCACCTCACTCTCTCTCTCCTCTCCGTGAGTGGCGGAGTCTCGGGATCTTTGTCCCCTCGGGCGGGCTCGAGAGTGCGAAAACCGAGCGACTCTCGTCGCGCGCCAGCTGCCTCCACCGCTGCCGCCGCCACCGCCGCCGTCTCATCCCTCCCTCCGAGATGAATCAAACGGCCACAGTGAGCAACGTGGTGCGGAGTCACAGCGGCTCCATCAGCGTGGGCAAGGTGAGCCACGTGGACACCAGCTCACCTTCATCCGGTCCGGCAATTTCGCCACCGCGTCGTTAATTCACTCCACCGCCGTGCTCATTTGCGCTCTTCTCTTGCAATTGGCACACGCGTGGCTGAGAAAGGATCGTCAGAGAGAGAGCGTTAACTGCACGTTGGGAGTTCCCCGTCTCCGTCGCTTTTGTGTCGCCTAATGGATCGCGCCTCGTTCGTGTTCGGAATTGGCACAATTACAGAACGCGGCCATGCGCTCAACTTGGCAAACGCTCGCCACTTGAGCGACCCTGTATATTTAATGTGAGTGCACGGAAAGGATGCATGCATAATTAGTGTACACACACACACTGCAGCTTGTGCACTCACATGTATTATGTATGGATACAATAACGCAGAGAGCGCCGCGTGGAGATGAGGGTCCTGGGGGAACACAGCCTGAAATATGTTGCGAGGTGCCGGGGGAGGGTGCGGGAACTGAGCAGGTGTTTTGAGATGCATTGAAAATAAGTGGAATTTTGACAGCCATGTGAAAGTAGACGCGGTCGTCTCGCAAGTCGAGATCAAAGGCTGACTCCACGTGTCATCGTCGGCGACGAGTGTGCATCAGCCGACTGTGAATCATCCGCATTGCAGTTACAGTGTCGTAATGATGATCATAATAAACAGGAATAATGTGAACGCGCAGTTGCCGATATACATTTGTGTCTGCGTGTGTTTAATTAAATGTTTTGTGTGACCGACGGTCATCAGCATTACACCTGGAAAGACATCGTTTGAAACTAGCGCGAAACAGGTGACAAAGGCGTCAGCAACGCGCCATTCAGTGGCTTTAATAAAAACGCTTTTTCTTCAATCAAATGGGATACATCATTTGTGTTTACACACCTGGAGGCGCGTCGAGAGAGAGAGAGGCAGGCATACGAGGTGACACTATCTCGCCTTGCCAATGTTCCACGAAGCTAATACCAATCACGCTTGAACACGGACCTCAGCACAAATGTGCTCCCTTCACAGCGACAGGGAGCGCGACCACAATCAGCGCTCTAAAGACGCTGCACGCGTGGCCGGCTCTATTGGCCGGTTTGCACCGAGGGTTCACGACAAATACGCGAGAGCGGCTTGCGACGCGCGATTGGGTGCACGGCTGCACGGGAAGGTGCTGCGGCTAGCAGAGCTGCCACTCACCCAGCCACAGCGGAAATCTGCGGCGGTAGCGTTTATGATTAGTTGGGGGGGGGGGGGGCGTGGACATCAATTGCGTCCAGTCTTCCTCCCACGCCTCTCAATGCGTGCTCACGAGAGCGCGAGTTCAAAGTCTCACACAGAGTCGACTCAACTCCCGAAGCTTGCAGAATGAGCGCAACTTGGTGGGATAGTCAATTTGCAGTTGTCCTGCCGATTGACTAGCCCCAAAGCGTCGGAACGTGGACATATCCACCAAGAGTTGCTCACTTGTGTAACAAACAAAAAACGTTAGATTAAAATAAATATATTCGCTCAAATTATGTAACGTTGAGACAAGTCAGAATTTTTTGCTCCAGGTGCGCATCTTGAACGATCTTCTTCATCTCCATGATTTCGATGAAAGGTGGTCTTCCGTTAAGAGAGTAACGCAATATTCCACTGAGTTATGACAGCAATTTTGTATTTAATAAATAAAACCTCCGTGGGAATAGAAAACTAAATTTCATTCACTGAAAAAGCTTGCAAAATTGCCAAACACAAAACGTTGCCCAAAAAAGCGAGGCGTCCCGTGAAAATAGAAACCAGGTGTGTGTGTGTCTGCAATCATTCACGGCCACGTTGATGTCAAGCTGTGTCCCAACTCTTCCTTCCGAATCAGAAATCCGTGCGGCATCTCCAAAGAGCTGGCACGCGGCTGCTGTTGCTACTGCGCTGCTGCGCTGCTGTTGCTGCTGCTGCTGTTGCTGCTGCTGGTGTTGCTGCTGCTGTTGCTGCTGTTGCTGCTGCTGTTGCTGCTGTTGCTGCTGCTGTTGCTGCTGTTGCTGCTGTTGCTGCTGCTGTTGCTGCTGCTGATGTTGCTGCTGCTGTTGCTGCTGCTGTTGCTGCTGTTGCTGCTGCTGTTGCTGCTGCTGCGCTGCTGCTGCTGAGCTGTTGCTGTTGCTGCGCTGCTGCTGTTGCTGCTGCTGTTGCTGCTGCTGCTGCGCTGCTGCTGTTGCTGCTGCGCTGCTGCTGCTGAGCTGTTGCTGTTGCTGCGCTGCTGCTGTTGCTGCTGCTGTTGCTGCTGCTGTTGCTGCTGCTCTGCTGCTGCTGCGATGCTGCTGCGCTGCTGCTGCTTCCCGGCGTGGTGCTTGCTGTCGGCTGCCGCAGTCATTATCACCGCATGAGATCGCCCTCTTACATTGCAATTGGAGGCAAACTCACGTTCGGCTCGGCTGTAACATCATCCGGTCTTGCGCATAGCGGTTCGTCGATAGGCGGTGATGCATTTACGCACTGCGAGTGCAATGCGAATGAATGGCATTGCAGCGGAGTGAGTCTCGTGCTGCTGCTCCGTCCAGAGTTTCCTAGCTCGAATCCAGCCCCCATCCCGCACCTGATCACCCAAACGCCTTCTTCTCCACGATGCGCTGCTGGGGAAATAGAGGATTAAACGATCCGAGTAGGTGTGCCAACATTTTTGTGAGTCGACATCTCTCTCGCGCGCACACCGCCTTCTGAGGCTGTAACTACCGGATTTGCTGAACAACCCGCGTCTTGATTGCTGCTTGGCACGAGACACAAGTGCTGTGAGCGAGCACATATGAAGGCCCGGGACGGCACACAAGGCGGTGGGTGGCCAGCACCACGCCCGGCCGCCTTTGTCTCCCCAGTCACGATGTTTATACACCGCACCAGGTACTTATTTGAGGCTGAGTCGACCTAGGGGAGGCCCAGGACCGGTTCAGATAATCGTCACCGGGTGTTGGTCGTGAGCGGGAATCGAACTCGTGCCGCCAGGTTCGTAGCGCGGCACGCTAACTGCTGCACTATCGCTGTCTCACACAAACACAGCGACACCCACACACAGAGACACCCACACACACAGACACACACACACCCACACACAGAGACACCCACACACAGAGACACCCACACACAGAGACACCCACACACACAGACACACACACCCACACACAGAGACACCCACACACACAGAGACACCCACACACAGAGACACCCACACACACAGAGACACCCACACACACAGAGACACCCACACACACAGACACACACACCCACACACAGAGACACCCACACACACAGAGACACCCACACACACAGACACACACACACCCACACACAGAGACACCCACACACACAGACAACAGCAACCGCCATTCGCCACTAAGTGGCGGTGACGTCACCACGACGCTTGTGCCAGGCTATGTGCACCTTGAGGGCACGTGAAGTGTCGAACGCCCGCTGGCAGGAGGAGGTCACGGGGCAGACCCAGGTGCCAGGGGTCGGAGGAGCGACGCTCACAACAACGAGCGGAGCGCCGGGTGGCTAAAGCACAGCAAGTTGGCACAGTTGGGGACACAGGTAGTGCATCAGCCAGTCGTCTCAGTCGGTCGACCTGTGGCATCTGGGTCTGCCCCGTGACCTCCTGCCAGCGGGCGTTCGCCCTCCGTTGTTTTTGGAGGGCGACTGCCTCCAACTGCTCAGTAGCGTCCTTCACGAGCGTCCTCCACAGAGGCCGATCTTGACACCGCTGGTACCAGTCATGGGCAAGTCCACTCAGTTCCACGTCCTCCTGCACCACATCACTCCATCTCTTCTCTAGCCCGTGCCGCGCCCGTTTAGGCCCCCTCGATCCGGCCGAACAAAAGCTGTTTCGGCATGCGGTGGCTGGGCATGCGGGCTACATGACCCAACCCACACACACAGACACCCACACACACAGACACACACCCACATACACAGACACACACACAGACACCCACACACAGACACACAAAGACACCCACACACACATAGACACCCACACACACAGGCACCCACACACACAGACATACACACACCCACACACAGACACCCACACACATAGACACCCACACAGACACTTGTCGAGGTGAAGTCCTCCGGGGGGCAGACAGACAACGCCTCGTCACGTGTTGCTTCGGAATACCTCGTTAATTGCAATGCGGCGCATAATTAGTCGAGTGCGGGTGGGTTCATAATTTCCGTTAATACGAATTTGATTGAACGGACATTTGTCTTGACGAAGGTTTTTAAAAAGCGACGTCGGTGGATGAGAATATCACAGTAGGTGTCTCTCCCCCCACCCCACCACCGCTGTGTCATAGATTGCATCCTTGCTGATTTCCCATTGAACGCTTTGTCGATTAGCGGAAGCCTGTTCAGGGGGAGGTGGGAGAACAAGAGAGTGGAGGCGCGGCCGCATTCGAGCGCGGTTTTAAAGGTAGCGCGCCGCATTACGCACATCCCGCTCCCACCGGGGATGAGCAACTTTACATGCTGCGCCCTCTTGTTTCCGCGAGCAACGGGCTCACAATCCAAACCGAGCGCGTCGCCCATTGAGTACACGAGGCGTGGTGCCTGGCAGAGAGGCGGCAAGGGCTGGCCACGTGCAGTCGCCTGTGTTGAGGCGCCAGAGAACGAGTCAATGAGATACGGGAGTCGTTATGCAGGCACGAGACAGATGCTTGATAGCCAATGCGAAGCAATGCCAGATAAGCGTGAGCAACCGAACAGAGGAAAGCAACGTCGATTTCCGGCATCGTTGCACGGGAATTGTCGCATGGATTAACATCCAACCGCAACACCTCGACCCCCCCCCCCTCATCATGCTCGATCTCATGCTCGATCCTATGCTCAAACCAGTAACACTTCGATGCCCATGCTCGACTCCATACCTCACGGAATCATGTATTGCTTTACAGCGCATCCATATACACAGAGCCGACGTGTAAAAGTCGATCGCAACAACAAGCGACCGTCTTGAGGTGAGAGAATCAGACTGCTGTGGACGAGGCATTATATAGATCTGAGAGGGGTGGGGGGTTGCCGCATCGGTAGAGAGGGTGGGGACAGCGATTGTGAGAGATGGCATGTAGGGCATGTGAGAATGAGATGCAATCCAAAGGGCATGCGAGAATGAGAGTGTAATCCAAAGGGCATGCGAGAATGAGATGCAATCCAACGGGCATGTGAGAATGAGATGCAATCCAACGGGCATGTGAGAATGAGAGTGCAATCCAAAGGGCATGTGAGAATGAGATGAAATCCAAAGAACATGTGAGAATGAGATGCAATCCAAAGGACATGTGAGAATGAGATGCAATCCAACGGGCATGTGAGAATGAGATGCAATCCAAAGGGCATGCGAGAATGAGATGCAATCCAAAGGACATGTGAGAATGAGATGCAATCCAAAGGGCATGTGAGAATGAGAGTGCAATCCAAAGGGCATGTGAGAATGAGATGCAATCCAAAGGACATGTGAGAATGAGATGCAATCCAACGGGCATGTGAGAATGAGATGCAATCCAAAGGGCATGCGAGAATGAGATGCAATCCAAAGGACATGTGAGAATGAGATGCAATCCAAAGGGCATGCGAGAATGAGATGCAATCCAAAGGACATGTGAGAATGAGATGCAATCCAAAGTGCATGTGAGAATGAGATGCAATCCAAAGGACATATGAGAATGAGATGTAATCCAAAGGACATGTGAGAATGAGGTAAAAGGTCAACATGTGGTATCCTGAGCAAAGAATTCGAGGGCGTCTTCACGCCTGTGTGAAAAGTCCATATTAACATAGCAGGCAAGTAGTGTTATAAATACTGTATATTGGCTTTCAAACTCGAACTGTATTTTCAATGTAAGTTATTGCGTATCCTGTTTGCAGTAATTTCATGGGTTTCACTCTTTGGTTCTTTCGGTAAAGTCACATAGAAATAAAATAAAATAATAATAGAATACGACGTATCGATTGCAACATAGACACGGATACACACAGACAGTCACACAAGCAGAGAGAGACTCACACAGAGACAAACAGAGAGAGACACACGTGTCTAAGTTTTGTCTCTCTCTCTCAAATTTAGCAATCTTTGGAAGAACGTAATCAACCAGGTGGGGCGTTGACTGTTGAGTTGGCCGACTCTCTGTGTTGTATTGCATTATATTCCCAAGTTTACTAGGTTTGTTTTCTCATTCATTTCTACCTGATGACGGTTGTTTGTGTTGTAATCGAAACGTCGTTTTCTATTATTCTTTAATTTAATTTCTACGTGACTTTACCGAAAGAACCAAAGAGTAATTCCTGCAGCCACGAAAGCTTCGAATCTAGTTTTGTCATGGGTTTCGTTTACATATTTTGTTGCATTTGCTCTGTTGGTGTGCACATTCCCACCCTGCACGTGTCCCGTAATTGCCGCGACTGCCGACTGTCTTGGGCTGTGACCGTCCTTGTAAAAGAGCTGCTTAGCTCAATGGGCCTTGTCAGCGGAAAGAAAGTTCGAGGCTGAGAAGTATCGTTATAAGGTTTTAATCAGCGTGGGGAATGGGTGTAAGAGGTCCGGGACCTTGGTTAAATGGAAGTGGTGTTAACATTTGAACAATAATCTGTTGTCATTTACCTTTGTTTGTTTACATTTTAAACGCAATTGTTTATTCCATTTCTGCTGTCGGGTTTCATGTAGTAACACGAAGACATGGTCCATGCAGAGCTTTGACAGCGACAAGTGTACCAACTTGTGTTGGACAACGACTCCAGAATTGTTACCGAGGTCACTTCAATAGGCAGGATAAAACTAAGCTGAATGAAGTGAAACTCAAAGTTTGAATACAAAAATGTTATGCAATAATTTTATTTTATTTCATGCAGTAATATGAATGGCCTGAGACAATCAACTTGCGACACTCTAGAAGCCGGTTTAGTCACGTGTATATTTGAAATATGGATTGTAACGTAGGCCCTCTGTACCGTGAGTCTCTTGCACTGACAATCCATTAGATAGATCCTTGAACCACCTGGCCACCGCTTTTCAATATTTCACGAATCGATATTGGGGGAAGAGTAGGGGGTGGAAGACTGGCTTTTTAACCTAACGACCGAAGTTTGGATTCCTAGCCACAATAAACCTCAACGGAAAGTGATAACCGAAGCGGTCCTGGCCCCCCTCTCTCCGCAACCCGCTCATACCTCCTAATCACCAACCCGCACTGGCAAAGCATGACGGAGAAGCCCCATAAGGCCATGACCGAAACAACTTCGGCAGACTTTTATTCAGTTGTGGATTTTGACTTTTATGAATGCTTACTCGGAAACGGACGCGATGGCGGGCTCGCCATGGGTTTGACATCAAACACACCAGCAGATAAACTCCTACTCGCGAAGCGAGCACTCTTTAACAACTCGGGGATGTTTGTGTGTGTTTTTTTTTGCAAGTGGGATGAGTTTAAATCAACGCTTTAGCACCGCATAATTTTAACTTTTTCGACGCTCGGATCCAACTGCCAACGGCACGTTTGCATTTCTTCCTGGACAGCTGAAGGTAAAAGTGCAGCCCCGAAATCGCTCGCTCACGCCAGCTGAAAGGGGCTTCCACTTGAAAGAGCCCCACTAGAAGACATTTGGCCTACTCTTCCAAGCTGGCCCAACGACCTGGAAGAGGTGGGAGCAGCCACACTTTATCCAACCACACGCGACCTGCCGATCGACCGTGCTTTGTGTCTGATGTAGGTTGGACAGAGCGGGATTAAGACAAACAAAACGAAATGTACGTCATTGTTTTTAACTGCTGCTCTGGGAGATGGAATCGGCGACCGGTGTATGGAGTGCAAGTCCTGTTGCGATAATCATTACACGACGGCAGCGTCCCCTGCGGAATAACACATTTGATGTGGCTTCAAAGGCAACACCGGGCTTGTGTTCTCTCCTAAGTCACTTGTGCACCGTACAAGGCTCCTTACTTCACCTGTCCAGTAGACATGCAACGTTGGGACAACCTTGGCTTGTGGTTGGAACCGTTGAGCCAAAGTTTGGATTCCAACGTTCCCGCTAAAGTTACTGCACAGATATTTCGCCCGTAAAAAATAGCCACCACAAGCGTCGCAGCCTCCGCCGCTTCGTCTCCGATCGATGACATCTCGCGATTCTTCACGGTGCAAAGTGGAGTGAGCACGTGCACATGGTAAAGTCGAGGCAAGGCTCACGGCGTGTGCTTTACGTAACACTCGATTTCAAATGCGTGTTGAAACAAAACACCAATTGCGCTTTTCATAGTACACCCTCAGGGCTGGGGAGAAGTGAAATCCTAAACGTTCAACTTGACTTTTGCAGTTGTTTTTGATAATGCAGTGCCATTGTAGTGGCGTCAGTTCTGGCGCCCAAGCACGCCTGGAACTTTTCAAACGTGGGTGGATGGGTGGAGGGTTCTCGTGAAAGGGCTCTCTCTTCTTATCAGTATGTCGGTTCACAAAATGACCGGCCGACTCTATTTTGTTTGTTTCATATTGTTGTCGTATTTTAATAGGAGCCCGGTACAGAAGAGCACAAACCGCTACACGAGTGGGGTGAGGGGGGGGTACAGAAAATCCGCGGACCTCAGTCCCGAACACTGTGCCATCTGGGTTTAAAGCAGGGGTCTCAAACTCACGGCCCGCGGGCCAACTGCGGCCCGCGGAACGATATTATGTGGCCCCCTACTTGACGGTAATTATTTATTTATTTTTTAATAATTCTTTTTTTACCATAGCTCAGGCTCGTGACAGCTTCCGGTGTTTGTTGACGGTAAATGTTTTGGCGGCATGAAGCTGGTGTAAAAAAAAACATAAATTAGCCGCATCATTGTTTTAAGCCGCAGTGTTCAAAGCGTGTAAAAAAAAGTAGTGGCTTATAGTCCGGCAATTACGGTAGTTTTTTTTATTAACTTTTTTTCTATTGTTATTAAATGTGTTTTTTTTTTGGTCATCCAGCCCCAGTCATGTCTTTCTCAAAACCTGCCGTGAAGAGAAAAGGGTTGGCCACGAGCACAGACAATTTCAGGAAAAGTGGGAGACGGAATGTTTTTTTGTTGAGCCACAGGGGCACTCCGACGTGTCTTATATGCACAGAGAAAGTTGCGGTGCACAAGGAATACAACATCAGACGTCATTCATTAACTAGACATAGTGAGGAGTATGCAAAATACCAGGGAGATGAGAGAGAGAGGACCGGGTCGCCAATCTTAAAACATGTCTACTGAGGCAACAAGATTTTTTCAAGCAAGCAAGCAAAGAGAGTGATGCAGCAGTCGAAGCTAGCCTACGTGGTGAGTGAGATGATTGCTAAGGCGGCAAAGCCATTCAAAGACGGCGAGTTCATCAAAAAGTGCATGTTACAGGCTGCAAGTATAGTCTGTCCGGAAAAGAAGGGTCAGTTTAGCAACATTAGCCTTTCAGCCAACACAGTGGCAGAGCGCATTTCTGACCTGTCAGGGTAACATACACGATCAACTGCGTGAGAAAGCCAACACATTTCCGTGCATACTCAGTCGCTCTTGATGAGAGCACAGACATCACTGACACTGCGCAGCTCGCAATGCATGTCCGTGGTGTTGACGACAATTTTGAAGTGACGGAAGAGTTGCTCACAGTGAAGCCAACGCATGGCCAGACCACCGCTCAGGAGATATCCCGCCATCCGTGTGATGCCATTGTGGGTGCCGGTTTACCATGGAAGAGGTTCGCTGGAATAACAACCGACGGAGCGCCATCAATGACAGGGAGGAGAAATGGACTGGTGGCACTTGTTCAAAGAAAACTGGAAGAGGAGGGTGTGGAGGAGGCCATGGCTCTGCACTGCATTATCCATCAGCAGGCCCTTTGCAGCAAATGCCTGAAGTTTGACAATGTGATGTCTCGTTGTGAAATGCATCAACCATATAAGATCCAGGGGCTTAAAGCACCGGCAGTTCCGCGCCTTTTTAGAGGAAATAGAGTCAGCATATGAGGATGTGCTTTACTTCACCGAGGTACGTTGGCTCAGCAGGGGAAACGTCTTGAAGAGGTTTTTTGAGTTAAGAGCAGAAGTGAAAGCCTTCATAGAGAAGTATGGGATGGCTGTTCCTGTGCTAAGTGATCCCAAATGGCTCATGGACTTAGCTTTTCTTGTGGACATCACACAGAAGCTGAATGTACTGAACAAGAAGTTACAAGGCCAGGGGCAGCTTGTCAGTGCTGCCTATGACAAAGTCAGAGCATTCTCCACAAAACTTGTGTTATGGAAAGCCCAGCTCTCTCAGACAAACCTCCGCCATTTCACAGCATGCAAGGCACTCATGGACGCGGGCACACCATTCAGTGGTGAGAAGTATGCTGATGCCATTGTAAAGCTACAGGAGGAATTTGATCACAGGTTTGCAGACTTCAAGACACACAGAGCCACTTTTCAAATTTTTGCTGACCCCTTCCCCTTCGATGTGCAAGATGCCCCTCCTGTGCTTCAAATGGAGTTAATTGACCTGCAGTGCAATTCTGAACTCAAAGCCAAGTTCAGGGAGGTGAGTGCAAAAGCAGACAAGCTTGGACAATTTTTGAGAGAATTGCCCCCCACCTTCCCTGAGCTTTCCAGGATGATCAAGCGGACCATGTGCCTTTTTGGGAGCACGTATCTGTGTGAAAAGCTCTTCTGCACCATGAACTTTAATAAGTCAAAGTACAGGTCCAAACTTACTGATGAGCATCTTCAAGCCATACTGAGGGTCTCAATTGCTTCCTCCCTCAAGCCAAATGTGGCTCAGCTGTGTAAGAAGAGGAAGCGCTGCCAGGTCTCTGGCAGCAAGGAGTAGGTAAGAGAAGCCTATGTTCTGAAGAACCGTTCATGTTCTGAACTGTTATTAATAAAGATTGAGAAGATTGGATCAGTTGTACTTTTTTTTGAAATACTTGATGCGGCCCAGCCTCACCCAGACTCTACCTCCAGCGGCCCCCAGGTAAGTTGAGTTTGAGACCCCTGGTTTAAAGCAATAAGGAGAGAATGGGCTCCCCGCACTGGAGGACTCGATTAACGCGGGCAAATTGTAGTCTGATATCACGCGCCGCTGCCTGCCACCAGGGGCTACACGCCAGGCCCGCTCTGAGCACGCCGCTAAGCAAACACTCAGGGCTCCACGTCGGGGCTTAATGAAGCGGCTAGCGCACGGGGCCATCTCGCCGTGCGCATGATGATGGTTGAGACCTTAGGAGCTCTTTAGGACGTGCTCGATTCCCTTCGGAAAGTGCGCAAGGTGTGCGGATGATGATGCCTATGACAATGATGCTAATGATAACGATGGTGGTTGATGGTGGCGGTAGTGATGGTGGTGCCCTATGTCGGTGATTTAATGATAGTGGTAGTGACCGGTAATGACAATTGGTGGTGGTGATTTACGTGAGTTGAACGCCAAGGGGCGCTCTCTGCTCAGGCAATGCGCCGCTGTCGCTAATTGTGATGGACGACGCAACGCAAATACCCCTCGCTGTGCCCAGCGTTAAATCCGTGATGATGCTGGACACCAGCGAGAGGCATACACGGCAGGGACACGGAGGTGCTCCGTCACCATCTACACACCGGCTTGCCTCATCTGTGTCGGGGCTGTCATAATAATGCAGGTAATCTAGAACACATACGCCATTCAACTAGACTCATTCATTTGCCATTGCTATTCATTTTCAAATTTAACGCAGTGCATTCACAGCCTGCGTGTTTTCTGTATTTGAATATACACGTATGTCTTAATCTATTTTAGTTCTCACTTTTCTTCTTATATTACTTACGATTGCCCGGTGTTCTGGTGTTCCACTGGGATGTTCTACACCCTGCTTTTACGTGCTGGTTTTTATGTAGATTTATATTTCTGTTGACGGTCTCTTTTCAAAAGGCACTAGCTCTCTCAATGTGACTTAACTTGCAAAAATATAGTCTGGGTGATTACAGCAAGAGGTTACGGTAATTAGTTTAACGCTTGACATTGGCAGAGCGAGTAGTAAAGCGCTGCCCCCTACTGCGTTGACCAGAGGGAGGGATCTTAAGCCGTAGTTCTGTGATATCAGCTTCCGTGGGCCATTCTATATAATTCGGAAGGGTGATCCACTGCTCTACGAGAGATCGGAATGGATGAAACGTCATCTCCTGACATGATGCCTACAGCAAAATGAGGATAGATTTGGGAAGCAAGACAAACATAAAATCAAATGGTGGGAAAAACTAACTTGACACGTCAGAGTGAGTTGCTCTTCCAATTTCTGAGTCACGAAACGCAAAGCTGAAGATGCGTAGTAAATCAAGGCTGTCACGCATTGTTCCGGGGTTTTCGTTTTCCCATTTAAATTTGTTGTATCATGCCAATAATAGCAATGCTGTCATAAGTGCCGTTCGATTATAAGCATGCACCGACAATAAGCTGTGCATAATCTGTAAGTGGGTATTTTTTTTGTACTTCAGCCATATCATTAATCTGGTACTGTAATGTGAGTTTTTATTTTGTGATTTAGTATTTCACGGTGTGGTCGCGAAATATATATCCATTCGTAAGGTTAATAGCGCGGTGCGCTAACAACGGCGCCAGGGCTCCACCCCACAAGTTGTATATCGCAAAAGAGTTAAGAGATCTTTGAAATGCTCCGCTGCTGCCGCTGTGAGTGCTGTTCCTCTATCGGTCGATCAATTCAAGACGCCCGTCACAACGAGACGTGTCATCTCACAGGGGGTATTCCTGGTTAAATGTTTCACCGTTTAAACGCACTGACCGATACGCAACATTAAATATCTTATCAATGGGCGATAAGCTGTAATTTTGGATGAAAGCACTATCTCTGACGAGCTCTGACGGTTTCCGGGTGATTTTGTTTTATTCGAGTATGATTTAGGCAGCGATATTTGATTACTGTGCACGACTTGGAGCAGAATAATATTTAGTAACAGCAGCGCGTGTTCCAGAATCGATCAACAAAGAGGGCCCGTGAGTGGCCTTTGCAGATTCTTGCGACCGAAGTCTTCAGGCTCTCGTTCGCTAATGTGGTGTCGTATTGCAGACTTTTGATCATTTCCTTATGGCTATTAATGCGTGTACTTCACGAAACAAAAGCGTGTTTGAGTCGGTCCGGCTTTTGTGTGATCCCATCAAGTAGCGATTTGCATCGGGTGTAGAATGCCAACTAAAAATAAGATTTCCTTCATTTATCCGTCTCTCCGCGGTAAAACAAAAAAAAACTACATTTCTTACAGAACCCATCAGTCGCACGGCTTTCCCGCATAATTTCAGCGGCAATTCAAGACCTGCAAACTCCGGACCCGGTTTCTACGCACAATGTCTCATCAGCGCGGTGTATGATACACGATCATCTATTTGCTAGAATAGATCAAATACAATTTTACTTCAAAGCTTTCGCGTCTCCGAACCAATCTTCAATTAGACGTCTTTTGCACGTTGCCCGACGCTGCAGGTGTGGTTGGCGTGCAACGCTCAATGAGCTCATTGCTATCTCGCAGTCTTGTCGCGTACACACGCGGTCATGCATGTGGCCCCAGCGGAGAGAAATCTGAGCGGGTCGCGTCAGGCGAACGTGAAGCCCTGCAATTGTTCCACCTCGATACAATCCAACACACAAACAAACGTCTTTTGTAACCAATCACGCACTGCACGAGACACCAAGTTTATAGAAAATCCGTGCGGTATCTTTAAATCGATATGCCTGGACAATGTGCGTGTATTGTATGCCGGCGCTTTCTAAAGCATCTTTGTCTTAGCAGCATCAAGCACATGACGTCTATAAAACGTAAAACAATTTTACCGAACAAAAACGTTTTCTATCTTCAAGGATAGTTAACCAGATAATGCATTTAATAATTTACGTCTGTTTCAGCGATTCATAGCAGGTGGGGCCGATGCGCGGCCTGAAATCCCTAGGGCTGTCACGATCTGTCCCGATTGTATACATCTCCGCTATTGATACATTCCGTCACCGTCCAATACTCTAGAGGCATAACAATAACGATCTGGTCCACGGGGGTCGCGTCTTTCGTTCTTTCTCATCCAGTAGCAGATAACGCCCCTGCTCCTGCTGCTCCCCGCTATCCTATCCCGTCCCACACCTCTGCTCACCCCTACCCCCCCCCGATTCCTTCATCTCAGCCCGCTCTTCCCCCGCCAGACCCAACGCATGCCAAGCCCTATGAGCTGCGCGCGACGCACGGGTTAGGCGACCTCCTGCCCAGTGGCATCGACAGAGAAACACGAGCTCAGCGGTCGGGGTTTATCCGCCACAAGCGAGGGTAGTGGTGGTTGTGGTGGTGGTAACGAGACAGTGAGCCGCCCCGCTCCGCCAGAGACAGAACGCGAGGGAAGGGAGCATGCGCGGAGAGTCCGGCTGGGCGGAGAGAGAATCTCACATATATCGGCCGCATGTCAAATAGTTTGCGGGTCGGAGCGCCGCGCATCACCGCCGCCAACCCGGGCCGCTGCGGATGAATGGAGCGAGCGGCGCTCAACTTGGCCGCGTTTCGCGCTCCACGCTGCACCGCTGCCGCCGCCGCCCCCACCCCCCCGCTCCGCCACCGCCTTTTGTCTGCGCTCGCGTGCGCGCTCGAGTCAGCAGCGGCCGATACCAGCGCAGTGCAGAGCGACACAGCCGTGGGTACAGCACCCACCGCGGGCGGTAGCTCATCGCGCTCTGCCGTCTGCCCATTAGCTCATACAGCCTCATAATCGAACATTCCACGGCGCCGCCGAGCGCGGGATGCGAGTGGGGGGGTCCCGTGCGGGGCAGTAGCGAGCGAGCTGGCGAGGGAGGGAGCGAGCGAGCGAGCGAGTGTGTGACCATGGCTTCGCTCTACCAGCGTTTCTCGGGGAAAATCAACACGTCCCACTCGTTCCCGCTGTCGGCCGAGGGCAGCCGCCTGCTCGGCGCCGGGGCGAACCCTGAAGAGGGCGCGGCGCCGGCGGGGCACCCGCGGCGTTACCAACCCGCCAAAGCCGCGCTGCCGGACGGACACGCCAGCGACTCTGACGATGACTACGTAAGTGCCGAGCGCCGCTTTGTGCGGCGCTGCCTAGGGGGGGGGGGGGGTATGTGGGGGGGGGGGGCGGCTGAGGTGTGAACGCACGAGCTGGAGAGTATCCCTGAACGATGGAAAGGGGGTAGTAGTAGTAGTAAAAAATAATAAAAACCTAAACCAAATCACGTCCATTTCCGCGCTTCGGTCCCATCACATGACGCGTAACGTACCTGCAAAACACATTGGCTGCTCGGTTTGGCTTTTATTGGCGCATCGGAGTGCCGTTTGTGCCCGCGAGTGTCAAGAGTTTGCACCGTGAATTGTGTGAGCCATTTGCTCAATGCTAAAAAGACCACGTGCTGCAAGTTTAAGCGTCTATCGCACAGTTGCTCTTGTAATAATGCATTAGGTTGTATATGCCGTATGCACGACTCATTTCACCCATTAAGCATGTCATGTTCGCAACGCTTAATTTGCGAACATGTGATGTCATTTGATATTTTAACATGCCGTGGTCATAGACTTCCTGAAAGTGCATGCTAATCTTTCAGAGCTTCCACCATAGTAGTGTACCTTACTGTTGAGCTGTGCTGTGCGCTCAATTCTGTTGATGCCCAATTATTTGAAATACGATTGCCTTCCTAGAGTTGTATTGCACAATACCGATTTCACGTCACGATATTGGCACGTTAATGTATGCGCCTGTACTGTCGTTTCGTGTTTTCCTCTCAGCCTATGCAGACAGCTAACACCGCCTGTGTTTTGAATTTCAGATAGATATATAAAACATCAATACAAATAAACACAATACGGAAATAAATGAGAAATACTTTGAAGATGTGATCTTAAAATAAAATGATTCAAAGTCAAAATTATATCAGCTTCCCTTAACAGTGAGCTACGTGGCGCTGTCCATGGTTCTGATCCCAATGCTCGACAACGCTTGTTTTGTGTGACATTTTGATTAGAGTTGGCAAATACAAACGATACCCAGAACATTACCGGCGTCATAACATTACAATACACTTGATGTTCATGCTAGATTATGCATCTAAGTTGTACATATGGTATTTGAAAAATGTGTAATGTGCTACCGAAGTCAGTATATAGTAATCTAAAGCAAACGCATAATGCGTTTGCTTTAGATTACTTAACAATTCATATGCGAAGCTATAGTCTTGCCGTTGTGGCTCACGAGTGAGCAAATCTTTACCATGTGAAACGATGCTTATCCAGGGCACGGTGGCCGTGGCTGTTGAACACAGACCATTAAAGGCATCAATGGCATTCGTGATAGCGGCCTGACCCGGGCTTGGCTCTGTGCCTGCCTGTGCTTTGGGTGATGTTAATACGCTTGGTGCACACAATCAATAAGCGTGCTTGACCACACAACAAATGAACAAAGATCCCAGCAACAGCTCAATTAATGATGAAGCACTACAACTAATGAAGTGTGAATAGTTAACAGTGGTATAAAATTACACATTTTTATTATGTAAAGGTAGGTGACTTTTTTTTGCAATTCACTTCCATGCTGATAATTGGAAGGATCTTATTTTAGTTTTTATATATGTAGCAAAAATTGGCATGTACTATTGCACCTATATATCCCGCAAGATAATTTATTGTGCTGGAAGGTAAAAGATTTGTTGCTAAAAATAGTCTGCTGCCGCTGACTGCCTGCTGCTTGGAGACGCTGTGCAGAGAATAGATGCATGCCGCATGCTGCTATGATGATGAGTTGGTTCTGAAGGCAAACGTCATGAGCTGTGTAAGGGGAAGCTAATGTTACGTTAAATAATGAAATATTTATGCAAATGCATTTTTAGATCATAAAGTATGACAATGAATTCTAGGATGATTCGAAATTCGCCAACACATTCAGGAATGAGCTGACAATAATAACCCGTAAATAAATGTCATTCGTAATGTATAAATATATCAATAATGGATATATTTGTGTAATTTCTGACATGTCAATTGGCTTAAAATGTGCATATTAAAATTAATGTAAGGTAATGTTAATATCTAGATGATCGATAATCTTGCATGACTGCTTTATATGTAATGTAATCCATAGTTATTGATTTTATGTTGTTTAATAATATAATTCTGGATGAATCAATGTATTGTATCCAGCAAAAAGCACGCGCATACTAGGTACGTCAAATGCCTATTCCAACGACTTACGAATCACATTTCACAATTTCGATCTTTGTGATTCCCAATGGAATTTAAACTGCATCTGCGAGGGGCTTTGGAAGCCATCATTGATATTCACAACAGGCTCTGTTATATTGACCTAGCAGGTACCAAATCATTTTTTATACATTTAATAAAACCACGAGAACAAGTAAACTAAAGGTGTGTTACATGAACATGCCTGTTAATTATACTATTAGTCATGACATTTTAAAAATGGTAAGTGCATGTGTCTACATTTCACGTTTTAAAGATACATATGTAGGAATGCACTTATTACTTTTGGTTTGGATGTTTATAAGGTTTTTTTTCGTGAAAATGTGTAATACTTATGGTTTTTATTGAAACATATACTTATATAGGTGTGTAGGTAAACCATGGTTTCTGCCTGCATGTAGGTTTAAAAGCCATGTGGCTTCCGGTTTCATAAACAACCTTTAACTGTCTTACATTACTCAAGTCAATAAACACTAAATTATCCTGTTATACATATAGGCTACTTAGATTACTGCAACATTAATTAATACAAATGTCGATGATTATAACAATCACATTAGTCAAAGTTGTAACTGTGCAACCAAGGAGATAATATTTCAGAGCGTAACATTTTTTTAAAAATAGAACATTGTAAAGTAGTTTAATGGCTTCAGATGTGTTTTACTTTTTTGACGTAAAAATATATTACATATAATTGTCTCATATTTTTAGTCAGAAGTTTTGGCACAAAATAAAATTGGTTTTGTACTCAAAAAATGAAATCCTGCTTAAGAACACGAGGGATATGATGAGATACTGGAATATGGTGTATATTTGTATTTAATTTTGTGTTTGGAAATAATTGTCGGCTGGTCTGGCATTTACTCAGGATCATAGGTCATGTGGGAAATATTGTACATCGTTGATGCATGTATTAAAACCAATTTCTGGAGTGTTAAAATCCATATCCAAAATCAGCGATCCTCCCTCAGCCTGTGAGATGACATTTGGAGTCACGCTAAAACATCATCACACTTTTCAGGTCTCTGCTCAAAGGAGACTCACATCACTGTACAACAAAGGAAACTAAACGTGGAATGCCCACATCTACAATTGCACAAGTGTACAATTCCCCTGATGTTCAGCATTTGTCTTGGATAATTTCAAATTGAAGTGTACATTTAGTGTATAAAACAGGGTCCGCAATACTCCAAGTATGGGATAGTGTGAGCAATTAACACAATACGTGTATAATGTATAATTGCCCTCATTCTTCATGCACTCGCAATGATCATGTCAATCTTAACAATTTGTATTCCTGGCCTGACAGTATATTTTACTGCTTTTATAACTGTTAAAATATCAATAGCTTATAAGATGTTGCATTTACCTCAACTTGAGCTGAGTGAGCAATTTGAGTTTATTAAATAAAAACATTAACTTAGAAATGTTTGTGTCTTCATTAAGCACTCTCTTTTCTTTAGAAACCTCAATGAGATATATATATACCTAATAAACGAATGCATATTTGCAATGAAAATGAATGAGGAAACTTTATCATTCACTTAAAATAAACTTCAGGGGACAATGGTGCATCAGCACAGGTTAAAACAAAATTCATCATCATCTCTCCTCTGAAGAAGGGCGATTAAAAAAGGACTTACTCCCAAATGTATTCTACAGTAATAAAGCACTGGTAATGATCATTGATAGCAACGTATTTGATTTATCATAATGTAGCCTATGTTCATACTATTCTACAAACTGCAAACAAAGATTATATGAGAGTGTTCCTGCTATTAATCTGGAGAAACATGTCGTATGAAATGATGTCCAGGAGCTAAATGCCACTGTCAATGTCCCAGTCTCACGAGAGGACTGCAGGAGAGAGTTTGCGTAGTTTTGCTGCTCCTCCGATCAAGGAGCACAGATTACAATGTGGGTTCCATGGCCACAATCCCAATGGGTTTTATCCTAAAAATGTTTAATTAATAAGGGAATGTGCACATCGGCCTGTTGATGTTGTGATGTGGTTGATGGTCACACCACTGTTTTCGAGGAATGTGAAGGTCAGGTGGTGCGGTGATATTTGAGTCTCCAATTAGGTGTTTATTCTGTATGTTCTCGCTGTTTCACTCAAATACTGAGGCATTGTTGCTAGTCATGCCGCACAAGGTTACATGAATGAGATGAGAGTGGCACCCTTTCTCTTTTTACCTTGCCAAATTGGCAGTGTGTTTACGTGATAACACGGCAGATTTGAGAAAGTGCATATTATAATTAATTGTATGAAATACGTACGTATAAAGTAGCTGTCCTTGTGGGATTGACTAAATTACCAAATGTGTCCATATGATAATTTCTCCATTACTGGCCGTATCAATATAGCCCAATATTTGCATACTGTTCTGTTTAAACAGCATCATTTTAATTAGTTTGAATCTGATACTGGAGATGTCAGTTGCTGTACAATGTAATGGGTTCTTGCCAATATATATTTTTATATTTTCAATTGCAGATATATCTTAAAAGAAGATATTTCACAGGTACTTGGGATATAATTGTATGAGTTGGGCACATTAAAGTGAAAGCTTATGTCTGTAGTTTGGAATTATTTAAATTCAGTAAAATTAATTATTCCAATGGTATGTGTCAGTTATTTAAAAGTATATATATCTCCATTATTTCCCACAATACATAATAAACATAACCAAATTCACATGCAACTATCTACAAGAATGATATAATAGCTTAAATGCTCGCCATTTCAAATGTTAGATGAGCTTATGGTCATCATAATAATAATGGCTCTATTACTATAATGTTATAATATTGCGGTAGTGGGTAGGCCCCTATTAAGCTTACACAGGGAAGCTGTTCTGCTTTCCCTGAGCCTGAGTTCTGACCCAAAGAGTCCCTGCCTGGTGTTACAAGGTTTTTTCTAGTGACTGGCTAGGAAAACACCTAGTCAGGTAGCACATTTCCAGACAGATAAACACTTGGACCGGTCAAGAAGGTGGTAAAGAAGTGCGTTCGTCACTAATAGCATACAGCAACACAGACTTGTACTTAATCTAGTCAGAGAATAATAAACTCAGTTTCATAAAACACCTTTCAAATTGGTAATGGCAGCCTATTGAGGAGATGGGCACCAATGAGTATATCATTGTTACTGGAATATGGGAGAAAAGCAACCCTGCCCTTTGCATTTCTTGTATATGCTTGTCAAGATTGAGGGTAGGCTCTGTTTAGAGTTGTCCCTGTAAAAACCCTGCCCTAGAAATCAAAAATTTACTTTTCTCATTCTCAACAATGAGGAATTGTCCTCACTCAGCTGCTCTCCGACCGAATTTTGCAGTCCATGATGTGTTTGCGGCAAATCATCTTGGACATCTAATTCTTTTTGATGGGGAGGGACTCTCATAGACACCAGGGGTCATGTGAGAATAAGCATTGCTGAGTCAATGCTAAGGAGGTTTACTCAAGATTCTCACTTTGTATTTAATTCCTGGTAGACTATACGAATGGTAACTTGGAATATATTATCTTTCAGAAGTGCCAGTCATCAGCTCCTGCTTTTGGCTGAGATACGTATACTGAGAGTTGAGATACAGTGAGGGAAAAAAAGTATTTGATCCCCTGCTGATTTTGTACGTTTGCCCACTGACAAAGAAATGATCAGTCTATAATTTTAAGGTAGGTTTATTTGAACAGTGAGAGGCAGAATAACAACAACAAAAAATCCAGAAAAACGCATGTCAAAAATGTTATAAATTGATTGGCATTTTAATGAGGGAAATAAGTATTTGACCCCTCTGTAAAACATGACTCGGTACTTGGTGGCAAAACCCTTGTTGGCAATCACAGAGGTCAGACGTTTCTTGTAGATGGCCACCAGGTTTGCACACATCTCAGGAGGGATTTTGTCCCACTCCTCTTTGCAGATCTTCTCCAAGTCATTAAGATTTCGAGACTGATGTTTGGCAACTCGAACCTTCAGCTCCCTCCACATATTTTCTATGGGATTAAGGTCTGAAGATTGGCTAGGCCACTCCAGGACCTTAATGTGCTTCTTCTTAAGCCACTCCTTTGTTGCTATGGTCGTGTGTTTTGGGTCATTGTCATGCTGGAATACCCATCCACGACCCATTTTCAATGCCCTGGCTGAAAATGGGTCATGGATGCTGATTTTGTACGTTTGCCCACTGACAAATAAATGATCAGTCTATAATTTTAATGGTAGGTTTATTTGAACAGTGAGAGACAGAATAACAACAAAAAATCCAGAAAAACGCATGTCAAAAATGTTATAAAATGATTTTCATTTTAATGAGGGAAATAAGTATTTGACCCCCTCTCAATCAGACAGATTTCTGGCTCCCAGGTGTCTTTTATACAGGTAACGAGCTGAGATTAGGAGCACACTCTTAAAGGGAGTGCTCTTAATCTCAGCTTGTTACCTGTATAAAAGGCACCTGTCCACAGAAGCAATCAATCAGATTCCAAACTCTCCACCATGGCCAAGACCAAAGAGCTCTCCAAGGATGTCAGGGACAAGATTGTAGACCTACACAAGGCTGGAATGGGCTACAAGACCATTGCCAAGCAGCTTGGTGAGAAGGTGACAACAGTTGGTGCGATTATTCGCAAATGGAAGAAACACAAAAGAACTGTCAATCTCCTTCGGCCTGGGGCTCCATGCAAGATCTCACCTCGTGGAGTTGCAATGATCATGAGAACGGTGAGGAATCAGCCCAGAACTACACGGGAGTATCTTGTCAATGGTCTCAAGGCAGCTGGGACCATAGTCACCAAAAAAACAATTGGTAACACACTACGCCGTGAAGGACTGAAATCCTGCTGCGCCCGCAAGGTCCCCCTGCTCAAGAAAGCACATATACATGCCCGTCTGAAGTTTGCCAATGAACATCTGAATGATTCAGAGGACAACTGGGTGAAAGTGTTGTGGTCAGATGAGACCAAAATGGAGCTCTTTGGCATCACCTCAACTCGCCGTGTTTGGAGGAGGAGGAATGCTGCCTATGACCCCAAGAACACCATCCCCACCGTCAAACATGGAGGTGGAAACATTATGCTTTGGGGGTGTTTTTCTGCTAAGGGGACAGGACAACTTCACCGCATCAAAGGGACGATGGACGGGGCCATGTACCGTCAAATCTTGGGTGAGAACCTCCTTCCCTCAGCCAGGGCATTGAAAATGGGTCGTAGATGGATATTCCAGCATGACAATGACCCAAAAAAACACGGCCAAGGCAACAAAGGAGTGGCTCAAGAAGAAGCACATTAAGGTCCTGGAGCGGCCTAGCCAGTCTCCAGACCTTAATCCCATAGAAAATCTGTGGAGGGAGCTGAAGGTTCGAGTTGCCAAACGTCAGCCTCGAAACCTTAATGACTTGGAGAAGATCTGCAAAGAGGAGTGGGACAAAATCCCTCCTGAAATGTGTGCAAACCTGGTGGCCAACTACAAGAAACGTCTGACCTCTGTGATTGCCAACAAGGGTTTTGCCACCAAGTACTAAGTCATGTTTTGCAGAGGGGTCAAATACTTATTTCCCTCATTAAAATGCAAATCAATTCATAACATTTTTTACATGCGTTTTTCTGGATTTTTTTGCCGGTATTCTGTCTCTGACTGTTCAAATAAACCTACCATTAAAATTATAGACTGATCATTTCTTTGTCAGTGGGCAAACGTACAAAATTCAGCAGGGGATCAAATACTTTTTTTCCCTCACTGTAGCTACTCTTTCTGTGTGCCTCAAGAGTGGTGAAATAATTGAAGGTGGATACAGCTGCTACGAGTCCGGTTGCTCTATGTTGAGCATCAGAATGGGGTCACGGATGCAATCTCATCGAGTCAAAGAGTTACTGTGATTGATGAACGTGTAATACTTTTTACGCTGAGGCACTTTCTGGGGGTCTCCCTCCTTGTTAAGCTGCGGGATCTTGAAAATAAAGATAATTGAATCAGTGTTACACATGCATCATTCTCATGACACCGTGTGTCATTCTTGGTTGTTAAATGCAGTTGTTGATGCCAATTGGGTTGGCTATGAGTTGTGTATCGGGGATTGATAATCATTGGTTCTTCTTATCAGCATACTAACCTACACGACTTGGACTTGGATGTCCAATGCTGACAATGCAGTGACAGAAATTGATCATCTACTTGAAAATAGCCGCTGAAAAATCCCACAGAATTGCAAAGTTTTCCAAAAATTCTGAGTCATTCTAAATTTGCCACATGCTTGTTGTAGCAACTCTCGGGGTTAATTTGAAATCCAAGAAGATCCTGATCTCTGGTTCTCCTCGACGAGATTTTGAGAAACTGCAGGGTGAAAAATGTCTCCAGTGCGTTTGCCACATGGAAGTCTTGAAATGTGTTGATCAGCTAATTCGTTTTGAAGACCGGTCAATTGTCAGAGATAATTAAAGCTAGGAATCCTAGAAGCTGCCCATGGCTGCCTGAGAGTGAAGCCTAGGACAGGGAAAGGGCTGTGTTTCTGAGCAGATTCTTAAAACTATGGGGAGGAGGAGTCGTTCAGCCAGGTTGAAGGGGGAAATATGGTCTGCCCACAAGCTAAATCATCAGTTAGGAGTGACAAAGAACATTGGGCTCAGAATATTGCCATTGAGGCCGAGAGCCACCTTTGCTTATGTATTACTTATACAATCATCAAACCCGTCAGTTCGAAGCCTGTGCTTTGTGTAATGGTTATTAGGGCAGCTGGTGGTAGAATTTTTGTCTGATCCTGATGAGTGCAGTACCCAATGGGCCAATATCATATTGTGCAGTCTTTCCACGTGTGTGGCGAGGATGTCAAGGTCTTGGATAGGTTCACTTTAATTGGTAGCATTATCGAGAGTGAGGCAGCAGTCATAAGGCAACCTACGGTGACCTACAAGGTAGGAGATTTGCTTAACCAGAGTGATTGGAATTGGTATTATGTTAGCAGAATGACGAATTTCCATGTTTGCAAGGTCCGTGTGCTTTGTGTCTTGCTCTTTGGAGCTAAGATGTGGCCAATCAGAGGATCATTGGGGCATAACTGAACCCCTTTGTTACCATGTCGCTTTGCTGAATATTTGGGGTACGATGGGATGACTTTTTGTCCAACCATAGACTTCTGCAGGAAACTAATTGAAGTGAGGATTGCTTCCAGGATGATATGCGAATGACAACTATGTCACTTTGGGTATATACGTTGCTTCTGCCTGGTGCACCTTAACCACCGGGTTCCTTGTACGAGGCTGAGAGGCAATGGGGGCCTTGTTTTCAGGGACCCTAGGGTTGGCGGCAGTGGGTGGATGCTGACACTCGCTATCTCTTGAAATTAATAATATATCAGCATGGTAAACATAGTGCTGAATAAAGGCCACCCCAAGGCCATCACCATCTCTCGCGGTCGTGCGATGCAACAATACGCCTAGCACCTGCACGTGAGATTATTTCATCGTTCCGTCTCTGCGTGGTGTGTGATGGAGCACGCATTATTGTATTTTTGTTTGCATTGCACCATGTGAATCCCCAACACCGCTGGGAGCCATTGACGGTCGTGGAGAGAGTGTTGCTTTAGTTGTGCTGACCCTCAGCCCTGTAGACATAAACACGATATTTACATTTAGCACTACCTCATGCAGTGAGGCTAAACATAAATGCCGCAACACTTGCTCAACAATTTATAGCATTCCCTCTTCTGATATGTCCAACTTGATTATATAAGTTACAACACATTCTATTTTCATGCAGCCTGTGTTAAATTCAGGGTATTGCATTTTTTTTTTACCAATAAAATTGCATTCAATATATTGGAGTTGAAATATGTTTCATACATAAAGTTTAGGTGAGAATATGGCATTTAAATGATAAACGTAGCAAACTATTTCTATTTGGACAAAAAGGGAACATCCCAAAGCATTGTTCTTTTTATATCTCTCCATGGAATTTGTATATTTTAAAGGTGTTTTTTGTGCACAGTAGTTAATTTAATGTTCATCATGCATTGATTGTGGCTTCCTCATACTTTGAAAGAGAATGAGCTTATAATGGACATTAGCATGGAGCAGATTGTATATTTTAATCATCTGGATTGCTTTGGATGAATGCTGTGAAATGGAAAAATCTTTTAAAACCAGATGAAATCTGGTTATATATAGAATGACATAAACATAGCTTCGTGTATCGTTGGATCTGTCTTTTCCAGAAACTATTATTTTGATGGTTGTTTATTCATGTATCTTTGGCGTATACCTACGTGTGTTGATTTCATTTCTATGTCACCTCATGTTTAATCAGAAAAGACCGAGTCTTTCAAAGAAATGTGGCCAAAATTTTGTTTTACTTTCATCATAGTTTACAGCATTAATTTTTTTTTTCTATTTAAATGCTGTGCAGCAAAATCCTATTCATACATCAGTCTCTGATCTGTAGTTATTATATATGGTATTCTGGAGAAATACTTTATACCTATACTGAAATGAAAAAGTAGACATTTGTTTCCACATATACACCCACCTGTTGCTTCTACAGGATCAGACTTACTTAAATGTACACGTATGTACCACATAAACAATTGGTTACATTGATATTGTTGGACAATTTGATGAAAATACATAATGCAGGAATACAATGGACACGTGGAATCGCTGCACATTTGGGATGATATCTCCTTACCTGTCCATTAATTATTTATTCTCCCTTTGTAATAAGGTCATGTGATGACTGCGTAGCCATTAATGATCTATGCTGTGAAGAGATTTAAGTGTCAGGCACTATCTTCTTGGTTCTTTCGGTAAAGTCACGTAGAATGGAAATAAAATAATAAAAATAAAACAATAAAATAAAATTCTCTCATGACGAAATAATGTGTTTAAAGCACTCGGTGAATATGAGAGAGAGATCAAGGTAACTGAAGCCCCTCTCTTCTACAGCTGCTTTGCCCGATTAAGTTTTCGGAAACAAAAGTGATAAGTGAAGAATAATAATAGACCACCGGTGATCGCTACGTGTCTTTTTTAGTTTAAACCTTGACAGTTTTATGCGAGGGTGTCATTGCTTGTTTTCAGACGAAGCGCTTGTCCCTGCTATTTAAAAATAATAATGGTTTCTTCCACAAGGGTCGCAGCAAAGTGAGTTTGACATTGGCATTAAACTCCCCATCTGACAGCAGGGAGGGAAGAGGAGAAAGATAGGGGCCAGATTGAGAAGGGGGAGAGAGAGCGCGCGATACCGAGAGCAGAGGATACACCGTTTTCCATTGGCGGTGCTCTCCAGTTCGCCGTGGCACTGAGCGGATTGCTCCCATCGCGGAGCGCCCACACCGCCGCTTCGTGCCTGCCGGTGCATGGTGGTGGGCGTTTGGTTTAATTGGGACGGGGCTTCGGCGCACGGCGGTGTGTGCGTGCGCGCGCGCCAGCCATCGGCGCGTCTCGTTAGAGGCTCCGTTTGTTCGGTTCCATCAACTCGGAGCTCAATTTATAGCCGCCGTTTTTTTTTTAAATCCCGGTGGGTGATCCATTGGCCATCGTGCCCTTAACTTGTAAAGCGACCTGCTAAAATTGGACTGGCAGATTGACGTGCGGGGACCATGGCGGTCGGGACTGAGCAGTCACTAAAGTCTGGGCACATGGACGAGGATGAGGAGGTGAGAACTGTCGTATCACACGTGTGCGGTGTGGTTTATTACCGTTGTATTTATATATTTAACTCAATACCGTTTCTATTTTTAAGCCTTTGATGACATGCGTTTGGAAAAAATATAGTCGATGTAGGAGAAGCAAAATGAAATTTCAATTTTGCCGTAGTTTCTTAATGATAGTCACTGCTCAGAGTACTTACAATATTAATCACGAGGATTGGATTAATTAGACATTGATTGCGAGTACAAAACCTCTTCTATTAATTTGTTTACATTTGTGTCCATGAGCTGAATGTCGGGCTGTATTATTTTGCGATCTTTTCTTCGAGTATACATGAACTACTTTTATCTTTAAGTCACATTTGTCCTATATTTCAAGAGTATGCACAACAGTAATTTAGATTTTTTTTTATTTAATTTAATAATTTACAATACTCTTGTGTTCACAGTGGCACTGAGTTGAAAATATGGATGTTGCCTCATCATTGCCCCTGAATAATTGACCGTTACCATTTTATTACATCTAATTTAATGCCCACGATGACCATGTTTTGACTGCTGACTCGTCAACCTTTCCTCCCCACCGTGCAACATCCCATTCGTGTTCATTGTCTTCCTATTTACCTAACAGCCGTGAACACGGTCCCTCATTGTTTGTGGCATTGAAGAGCACAGTTATAATGGCGCTGGCGGGTAATTAAAAATTCATTGTCCTCGCAACAAAGACTGCAGTGCCTACACCGCCAGGGGCCCGGTGAACGAAGATGGATTAACGTGTTACATTTTCCACTTGAACTGCGCCGCCCTCTTCTGAATGGATGATGTGGGCTCTTCTGCTCTGATTGGCAATGCACGCGCGTTGCTGCATCAGCGGTGACTGCACTCTGCAGGCATGCATTAAAGCTGCCCACGAAGGTTTACTCGTAACTACTTTTTTTGCGGACATAGTGCTTTAATGTGGAAGTGAAATTTCATAAATGCTTGATTTTTTTTGTTTTATATTGTCATTGTCTATTTGAATAATGGTCGACTCTTGATACGCTCAAGTGTAAACGTGACATGATGAAAGAGGTGTACACTGCAATGTTGAGTCAAGATTACTTTTGGTAGGCAAGTAATCACGAGCCATAATTCTCTCTGTCGATGCCAATAAAAGCCACAGTCCTTTCGTCAAGCACTCACGCACAAATCTGCAGCACATTTCCAGCCTCTGGATTTTCCGGAAAGATAAAAAAACAATCTTTGCGAGCGCTTTAATCTTATTTTACAAAATATATAATGGGAATCAATGCCCTATATGTGCCGCAAATAAAACATGCAACTTTGATGTCAGGAGGTTTCCTGCCGCGGCCAATACGATGACAGAATGAGGATACGGGCACCGAAATAAGCCTTACTCTGGAGAGCTGCATACACAAACAAACCACCCACCCACCCCCCTGTGGCAAAGGCAACCTGCCTTTGCTTCTGGATCCGCGCCACATGACATGTACATTCTCCGTGCCCTCCCTTCGCGCACGCCCTTTGCTATATCCGACAGCTCTCCATCACTGTTGTGTAGCCGTCGTTTGTGGACACGTTAATTCAGATGCTTATTGTTCCAATTGATTAATTGGGGGGGGGGGGTGGAAGGTTTGCAAGAGGAGGAAGAGGTGGTGGCTTCGAGTTGACTTGCATTCGCGACACCTCACACGAGCACTCCAGACGAGCCCGTCGGCCTGTCAGATGGGGCAAGCGGACGCAGGCTAATGATGGCCCCTTCACGCCCAAGCCCATCATTCACTGTCTGTGTGCGCGAGGTGCCCTTGATTTTCCAAGCATCCGATGATAACGTCAAGCGAGTTAATTTTGCAATGAATTATTGCTGTGTGTAATACTTTGTTGTCATCTGGAAGCTGTCATTAATTTTCTCCTGGCTCCAAAGCTGCTTTTGAGGACATCCGTATATGTATATAGGGCTACGTGATATATATATATATTTTTACAGTCACTTTGAGTTGTTATTTTTCAGGTTTAAATATGTGTTCGAATTTCTGTAAATATTTTAGGGTAACATCAAACACATAATGAAAACAATACATTTGATCTTCTTTGGGTCTTTCGGTAAAGTCACGTAGATAGGTTTAAATTATTAAAAATAAAATAAACAAAAAACTACGACGTTTCGATCACAACATCAGGAGGAAAAAAAGGGGGCGAATGATTGAAACGTTGTGGTTTTTTTTTTATTCATTTGAACCTATCTAAGTGACTTTACCGAAAGAATCAAAGAATATGAATTCCTGCAGTCACGAAAGCTTTAAGTCAAGATTTAATACATTTTATCGAATTCTTAGGTTGTCTGTTACCTGAGAATTTTGGGTTGTGGTGTAATCTTTCCTCTCTCTTAACATATATGCAAGTGGGTAGCACATATCGGCAAACAAGTAAAGTAAGTATCTGTTGGCTAATTAACATGATGTGCTGCCGGCTATCTGAGTTTTAAAATTCTGCAATCAATATAGGTGCTCCGAGCAAGCCATATCGACTCAGCCTCGGGGCATATTGGTGTTCAAAGGTGGCAACTTGTTCTCATCCCACATTTCAACGTAATTTTGTTTAATTAAAAGGTCTAATTTCAGCCCGTGGAGTAATGGACCAAACATAACTTTATTCAGTGACAAGAACAAAAAAAAAACACGTCACGTTTACAGCTTTACTGATGAGGTACCTATGATCTGTGGGCGCTCTTTTAACTCCGACCATATTACAGTGACAAATTGCTTACTTCATATATCGTTTTCTTAAAAACCCTCATCGCAATTGTAGAGTCTCTCTCAGGAGTTGTAATTTCAAATTTGCGCGTCTCCTGCTGTATGCTCTTCAGCACGTGATGCCAAATAGGAAAACAGAAAGAAGGGGAAAGTATGAAAGGACAAGATGAATATATTCATAGTCTTCGGAACGGCAGTCCTCTATAACCTTGTCCCTTGGCTAACATGTTATAGAACACAGAGTGATGATACCTACGAAATGCACAGGAAAGGAAAAGCCAGAATTCTAATTAATGCGGCGATTATAAGGTGCCCCTAATAGATGTTGGGCTTTAGGGATTCCAGGAGTGGGGATGGATTGCCAGCCCAAGGGAGGAGAGTGTTGATTCATCATTCCTGACCATCGCTCTCATGTAGGTTAATTGGATACTTTAAAATGCCAGTTAATGTGTGCAAGCTTCATGTTAGCATGAACGCCTGTAAATTCATTTGACAAAAATAAAAACAAACATGGTATAATTAAAACAAACATCTTGGATAATGACGACAGTAAGTATTACAAATTAATGTTCATGGATATATTTGCTTTTCCTAAGGACAACTAGTGTTAACTTTTGAACAATTTCAAAAGTCAGTGCTTAATACGCATACGTGTCAATGAAACACACGTGCATGTGTTCATACGGAAAATATGTTTAATGCGGTGCTTCACAAAGCTTGACGCATGTGTATTATTCTGCAAAAAATATTATGCAAAATAACACACATATATCAAGCAGCAAAATCCCTGTAATTCTTACAACAACAGAGTCCTAGAATGTCCATCACAAGCTGGTAAAAATCCATTGAGACCAATAGTCTCCTTTCAAGCGGAACATGTTATCCTTCTACGTTCTGTCTTGCCTCAAAATATTAGAATGGTATTATTTAGATAACACAAACAGATGCTTGTTGTGTTGTCTGCTGAGTCATGCTCCGAACTGGCCAAGAGATAAATTTAAGAATAATGAGATGCAGTTGCATTTAGATGTTCACCAAAGCCAAAGCTCTAAACTGAGAAGTGTTTTATTATGGTGGTTTTTGTGAGAGTATTGGTGACAGGGCTGAAGTGGAAAGGGAATGGAGTTGAAAAGTAGTCCCATAAACACATTGTGGAAAGAGTAAGCTGTAACTTGCAGTCGTTTTAACACCAGCAACTTATGAGGCATCTATTTATTTCAATTGGGAGTAAATCTTGTATTGTCAAACGTTCCACAGTGAATCCAACAAATGTCCATAAAACGTTAATCAGGTTAAAACATGTTTTGCCATAACAGTATCATGCTGTTGATTATGGCAATAATAATAACAACTACATTTGTATTCTATTATTTATTTAAATTTCTTTCTACGTGACTTTACCGAAAGAACCAAAGAGTAATAACAACTACATTTGACTGCAATGAGAATATTTGATCAAGTCATGGCTATGAATGAAGACAAAAAAGGATCATTCTCGGTGCCTATTATTAAAGTCACAATTGTATTTGCATTACATAGATGTCTGTTAAACAGACGTCCTGTTCAACCATACCTGTCAACCCATACGGTTTACCCGTATTCTTGTCCAGGGAAATAAGAGTTTTCAGGTCCATACGGAGTACAGCCGTTTCAATACGAGCAACAAAAAATACGTGTTTGTTTCCCTCTTTGTGTTTCTTCCTTGTGATGGGACTTTGTAGGGTGAACGTTGAGATTTATAAGGGCACGGGGTGACCAATAAGGTCTGAATTGGTCTGTAATAAGGTAGGGCACTGATAAGGGTGTTTTGACAGGTATGGTATAGGTTATAATGTAGTGTATAGTGTGGTGTATAGGATAAACTTTGAGATTCATAAGGGCACGGGGTGACCAATAAGGTCTGAATTGGTCTGTAATAAGTTAGGGCACTGATAAGGGTGTTTTGACAGGTATGGTATAGATTTTAATGTAGTGTATAGTGTAGTGTATAGTGTAGTGTATAGGATAAACTTTGAGATTCATAAGGGCACAGGGTGATCAACAAGGTCTGAATTGGTCTGTAATAAGGTAGGGCACCGATAAGGGTGTTTTTGACAGGTATGGTATAGTGTAGTGTATAGTGTAGTGTATAGTGTAGTGTATAGGATAAATTTTGAGATTCATAAGGGCACAGGGTGATCAATAAGGTCTGAATTGGTCTGTAATAAGGTAGGGCACTGATAAGGGTGTTTTTGACAGGTATGGTATAGTGTAGTGTATAGTGTAGTGTATAGTGTAGTGTATAGGATAAACTTTGAGATTCATAAGGGCACAGGGTGACCAATAAGGTCTGAATTGGTCTGTAATAAGGTAGGGCACTGATAAGGGAGTTTTTGACAGGTATGCGTTGAAGCTCAGGGAGGCACGAGAATAGAGAAAACAAAATCTGCCACTCGCGCACATGGACGGCACGTGACGGAGCGACGTCACCACTGCCGCTCCACTGCCGGCCAATCAGCTGCAACGGGGGATTTTGGCGCCAATTTCCACGGACGGTCCTTCTCGTGCAAGCTGCTGCTGCCGCTGCTGCGGTAGCCGGCAGCGGCTCCGCTTCTCCTCCTCCTTTTTCTCCTTAGGGAGAAGAGCCATAAAACTTTGCGTCTGATGAGGTGGACGCCCTTCGATTATAATGCGCGTGGTGTTCCACCTCTGTGAAATTAACCCAGCGGTGGCAGCAGGAGACACGCAATGAAGGGGCACGCGTGGCAGAGGGTTTAAAATAATGTTAACCGCGTTATGAAGGTTATCAGTTGATATCGGAGAATGCAATGTTGTTCATGTCATATCTTCATGAATACTGTTGACGTGAACTAGAAGTGCTCACACACAGTCATAAACCATTGAAATCACAATCATACAGTGAGGGAAAAAAGTATTCGATCCCCTGCTGATTTTGTACGTTTGCCCCACTGACAAAGAAATGATCAGTCTATAATTTTAATGGTAGGTTTATCTGAACAGTGAGAGACAGAATAAGAACAACAAAAATCCAGAAACACGCATGTCAAAAATGTTATAAATTGATTTGCATTTTAATGAGGGGAATAAGTATTTGACCCCCTCTCAATCAGAAAGATTTCTGGCTCCCAGGTGTCTTTTATACAGGTAACGAGCTGAGATTAGGAGCACACTCTTAAAGGGAGTGCTCCTAATCTCAGCTTGTTACCTGTATAAAAGACACCTGTCCACAGAAGCAATCAATCAGATTCCAAACTCTCCACCATGGTCAAGACCAAAGAGCTCTCCAAGGCTGTCAGGGACAAGATTGTAGACCGACACAAGGCTGGAATGGGCTACAAGACCATTGCCAAGCAGCTTGGTGAGAAGGTGACAACAGTTGGTGCGATTATTCGCAAATGGAAGAAACACAAAAGAACTGTCATTCTCCCTCGGCCTGGGGCTCCATACAAGATCTCACCTCGTGGAGTTACAATGATCATGAGAACGGTGAGAAATCCGCCCACAACTACATGGGAGGATCTTGTCAATGATTTCAAGGCAGCTGGGACCGTAGTCACCAAGAAAAAAAATTGGTAACACACTACACCGTGAAGGACTGAAATCCTGCAGCGCCCGCAAGGTCCCCCTGCTCAAGGAAGCACATATACATGCCCGTCTGAAGTTTGCCAGTGAACATCTGAATGATTCAGAGGATAACTGGGTGAAAGTGTTGTGGTCAGATGAGACCAAAATGGAGCTCTTTGGCATCAACTCAACTCGCCGTGTTTGGAGGAGTAATGCTGCCTATGACCCCAAGAACACCATCCCCACTGTCAAACATAGAGGTGGAAACATGCTTTGGGGGTAAATTTTGATTTAAAGCTTTCGTGACTGCAGTAATTCATATTCTTAGTTTTTTCGGTAAAGTCACGTTGAAGAGAAACAACAAAATAATAAAATATATATAACAATAAAAATTCTCACGACGTTTCGACCATAACTCAAACGGTCATCTTCAGGTGTGTTGGTTTGCATACATTTATTTTTAAACGGCGCATTTATTTATTTATAAAAAAACGTTAGCGCCACGCGCAGCGATTTGGCAGTTTACCAAGGACTAGTCCATCTATATGGTCTGAAATCCGTTTTAGCTAAAGGTCTAAACTTTGCAGTCACACCTAAACACATACCAGTTAATGATATAATTGCCCAAGTAGACGTTGCTCTCAGGGGCCTGGGTCACATCGCTGCAGACGTAGCAAGATCTGAAATCGCTGCAACCCTCAAAAACGCTAAGATGCCAGCTAACAACCTCAGCAAAGATGAGCGTTTTGAATTATATAAATTAAAAAAGAGGAATGATATTGTAGTCCTCTCAGCTGACAAAGGCAATGCTACTGTCATCATGGATAAAATAGAATACAACAACAAAATTAAAGAATTACTCGACGATGGTAGTTATACAAAAATAAAAAGAGATCCCACCAACAGCCTCGTCACACAAACCAACAAAATAATTTCTGATTCAACCGCATTAATTGATCAATCTAAACAGTTTTCCTTGAAACCTTCTGCTGCCAGGCCACCAAGATTATACGGCTTACCAAAAATACATAAAGTAGATACACCTCTTCGTCCCATAGTCTCTACTATCAGCTCCCCCACCTACAAACTAGCTCGTTTTTTGTCTGAAATCCTGCGTCCTTTCACTGGAAAGACCACCTCTGCGGTACAAAATTCTACTCACCTGGTATCGACAATCAAGGGTATTTCCCTGTCCCCAGACGACCTGCTTGTCAGTTTTGATGTAGTTTCCTTATTCACCAAGGTTCCTGTACCTGACACCATTGCAATAATTGAAGACTTGGTTCATCAAGGACTAAACACTGAGGTACCCCCCCTGGTGAGACACTGTTTAACCAATACATACTTCACTTGGAATGGAACTTTCTACAAACAAACTGAGGGCACCCCAATGGGCTCCCCCCTTTCTACAGTTATAGCTAACATTTTCATGGAGAAATTTGAGACTGACGCCATCCAGACTGCCACTTTGCGCCCAACCTTATGGAAGAGGTACGTGGATGACACTTTTGTCATCTGGCCACATGGCCGGCCTGCTCTAGACCAATTCTTCGACCACATCAATTCCATACACCCAGCCATCAGATTTACCATGGAAGTCGAAATAGATGGCAAGATACCTTTTTTGGATGTCCTAATTAAAAAGAGACCTGATGGTTCAATGAGCCACTCTGTCTACAGGAAAGCTACCCATACGGATGCTTATCTGAAACCGGATTCCCACCACCATCCATCACAGAAGAATTCTCTCATCAAGACTCTGTATCATAGAGCCCAATGCATATCCGACCAGGAACACATAAGCAGTGAACTCAAGCACGTACACCAAGCTCTTAGGGCTAATGGTTACTCCGACTATACAATCCGCAAAGCTATCACTCAAACCATGAAGAAGAACCCTCTTGAGGAGCCTTTCAAAACCATCACTTTACCCTACATTGCTGGGATCACAAAAAAGATCTCCAAAATCTTGAATAAACACAAGATCCAGGTCCGTTTCAACACATTACATAAAATCCGTGATCTGGTTCCGTCTGTAAAAGATGTGATTCCGGACATACAATACCCTGGTGTCTACAAACTAAGTTGCCTCTGTGGTAGTAGTTACATTGGAGAAACCAAACGCCATGTCTCAGACCGCATTCGTGAACACAAAGCAGACCTTAAACACGGTAGGACCAACACCTCGGCCGTAGCAGATCATTGTTCTAATTCAGTAGGCTCACATGCCATTGACTTTTCCAAGACAGAGGTTCTTTGTAAGCCATCTGGCTTCCATGAGAGATTCGTTCATGAGGCTATCCACATATACAAGCACAGAGACAATTTCAACCGAGAAGATGGATTCTATCTTAGCAATCATTGGAAAGATTTGATAAACCATTTCAGTTCTTAATTGATTGTTCACGCTTACAGTGGCTTTCAGACAGCATACATTATAAAAAATTTCGTCTCCCCCCTCCTCTTTTCAGAATATAGATGGACTAGTCCTAAATAAACTGCCAAATCGCTGCGCGTGGCGCTAACGTTTTTTATAAATAAATAAATGCGCCGTTTAAAAATAAATGTATGCAAACCAACACACCTGAAGATGACCGTTTGAGTTATGGTCGAAACGTCGTGAGAATTTTTATTGTTATATATATTTTATTATTTTGTTGTTTCTCTTCAACGTGACTTTACCGAAAAAACTAAGAATATGCTTTGGGGGTGTTTTTCTGCCAAGGGGACAGGACAATTTCACCGCATCAAAGGGAAGATGGACAGGGCCATGTACCGTCAAATCTTGGGTGAGAACCTCCTTCCCTCAGCCAGGGCATTGAAAATGGGTCGTGGATGGGTATTCCAGCATGACAATGACCCAAAACACATGGCCAAGGCAACAAAGGAGTGGCTCAAGAAGAAGCACATTAAGGTCCTGGAGTGGCCTAGCCAATCTCCAGACCTTAATCCCATGGATAATCTGTGGAGGGAGCTGAAGGTCCGAGTTGCCAAACGTCAGCCTCGAAACCTTAATGACTTGGAGAAGATCTGCAAAGAGGAGTGGGACAAAATCCCTCCTGAGATGTGTGCAAACCTCGTGGCCAACTACAAGTAACATCTGACCTCTGTGATTGCCAACAAGGGTTTTGCCACCAAGTACTAAGTCATGTTTTACAGAGGGGTCAAATACTTATTTCCCTCATTAAAATGCAAATCAATTTATAACATTTTTGACATGCGTTTTTCTGGATTTTTTTGTTGTTATTCTGCCTCTCACTATTCAAATAAACCTACCATTAAAATTATAGACTGATCATTTCTTTGTCAGTGGGCAAACGTGCAAAATCAGCAGGGGATCAAATACTTTTTTCCCTCACTGTACATCACACAAAGTTTGCGAACGCACATACAAACACAAACAACACCCACAAAGCACAGAGAAGACAACGGACAACAACAGCCACCGTTGGCCATTAAGTGACGGTGCCAAGCCAGATGCACTTTGAGGCCACGTGAAGTTATCGAAGGCACCGCTGGCAAAAGGTCACGGAACAGACTCCAGCAGGTGCCACGGGTTGATTGAAGCTCACAACAGTTCAACCACAAACACAAAAGATCTCTCCGTTCTCGAAGCAGCCCGTGGCAGTGAGGAGTGATGCCACACTTAGGGGCTTGCTCGCTATCACTCGTATATTCTCGCGGAAATGTGTGCACAATCCCCCTTGCGTAAATCCCGTGGGGAATCAGAAACGGCGAGAAATCGTAGCCTGGGCAATTTATAGAATCGTGTCAGCCGTTCGGGACTCAGGGCCCGGTGTTTTTTCCTTAACATTCGGTGTTTTAAATGCGACGTATTGCTTTTTAAAAATGTAAAGGGTTCCTTCTATATTACAGTGCAGTATATTGAATTTGACACTGTACAATAGAGCAGTACTGTATAGCTGTTCCGTTTTTATGAAATAGTTGTTTTTTTATGTATAGATACATTATAAATGCGTTTTTTTTTAGTTTTGGTTTGTTCTTGGGAGATTGGATTAATTTATATTTCTATTGACTCTACAAAAGCCAGGCATATGTCTTTTTCCAGAATCTGATTGATTGTATGCGTGTGGTCGGTCGAAACCCCTTTCCTAAGCTGCACCTGTTGCTCTGGTTGGTTGGCCTATAAATGTACCATTGATCTTCGTGAACAATTTATACAGATGTGATATGAGCCAAATAGGTCTACAGTTCTTTAAATCAGTTGTATCTCCCTTTTATATAAAAAATTATCATTATTGAGGCATTATTCCATGACTTAGGTATTCCATTTCTGCGCAATATTTAGTAACTAGGTCCACAAATTGTGTTTCAGTAACTGGTCCCACTTTGTTTTATGATGTCCACAGTTTTACATAAATGTCCCTGAGCTTTTTTTCATGCTCTTGAAAAGTAGAGTTTACTTCTTCAGTGTGACATATGGAATGTTCTCCACTTCATCTGAAAACCACACTGCGATTGCTGATGTGACTTTTTTGCTAAAGAGATCTGCAACAAAAATTACTCCACGAATTCAAAGATGTCATATCTTGTATTATGGTGCTATCTTTCTCCCTAGGATAGTCGTTCTAAACTTTATTCAGAATGGCAGCCCCCCAATCAAGACCACTGGTTTCTCCCCACCGTCCTTCAGCCCCACTCATTGCACTGAAACATCTCCATTTGCTACTCTGAGTTGCTTGAACACTTTGATCAAAATGCGGTGGACATTATCTTGGGCATGTTCCCACCGTAGCTGCGGTGGTGAGACGTTAACGACCTCGCCTGGCATACAGGAGATCGTGGGTTCGATCCCAACCCTGACGCTTGTATATTTGGAGTTTGCATGTTCTCCCCGTGGTCGCGTGGATTTTTCTCTGGGTTATCAGGCTTTTCCATTCAGATTTAGAAACATGAGTTTAGAGTATTTGGCTGCGAGACATTTCCACATGATAAGCCAATTCGTTAAGCTATCATTTGTGGCGAGGTTGCTTCTGAAAAAGAGCTATATAGCTCAGTGGGCCTCACCTGGTAAAATAATAAGTTGAATGTAGTTTTCATTGGCTGCCATTCCTGTATAAGTCTGAATAACCGGCCATTAACCCGTCTAACAATGTGTCCTGCCCAATTCCCCTCACTTTTCTGACAGTTCCTTCCTAAATATCCCTTAACGTCCACGATCCTAGCTTAAAAAGTAAATACCAAACATTTTTTCTAAAGTAGCTGTTAACTTTAGCAAGGAGGTACCTCTGTGCCAGTTGTCGCCTCGAGGCCATTTTCGTCAAAATCCAACCATCTTAGGTTTAAACTTAAAATGGTGGGAGCTGCTGCAAGCACTATTTTATCGTCTAGAAATTGTATTGCATACAATAGCGGCACTGGCTGCATATATAACTACGAGTGTAGGGATGTCCCTCGAATAATTTCCATATACGAGTGCAGGGTATAGGAATGCACCATTACCCTACAGTAGGCTACCGGGTTACAAAAAAAATACAATATGCCTACATGATATAACCCAAAAGATACCAATTATGAATCCTAATATTAATCGTGAAAGCCTACGTGTAAAATTAAAGCTACAAAGTGGAGCTAATTAAATATGAGAAGAATAATGTAATTTACAACACGTTCGCTAAACAACTGACGACATTTCTCAGAGGAACACGATGGGAAATCATCACAATCTGTATAATATAGCAGTTATTGAAGCTGGACCAGGATCAAAATTATTAAATCAAGAGGTGCACAAAGCAAGTCGGAGTGCTTTGGAAAACAACTTAAAAATTTAAAGCCACATACCAAGTATACCATAAGAAGAAAAATTGTATGCAGTGCATTCTCACTGCTATAACATGTGGATGAAATGTATGGGCATTGACAAAGACAATAGAACAATATCTGGAAATTGCATAAAGAATCATGCAGAGGTGCATTCTTGAAATGGCACCGAGACATAAATATAAAATTGTGTATTTGAGAACAATTGCAAATTAGGGACGTAATTTTGACTACCAAAATAAGTAAGTGGGTTAGAGCAGGAAAACATCACTAGAAAGGATGATGATTACTGAATGAGACTAACAACATAATAGCAGCCAGATATGGAGTGATGAATAAGCGCATGTGCACGTGCGAGATAGACTGTTTCGTTGTGAGACCAAGAAAGACGGAGATGGCTTTGAGAGGCCTTCTTCCAGAAGTGGATAGCCCAAATTGATGTTGAAACTGAAAGTGCATAATAAGTGCATGGTAGATATTTTTTTCTCCATATACTCTCTGTTGAGCTGTTTTCTATGCATTTAACACATTCCTGCGGAGGGAGCTGGTAGGAACGTTGGGTTGTCCGGTCAATGGCCAGGGTCAATGGCGGCGTGGTGTATTCCGCAAATATGCCCGACTGTGAGGGCGGGCACAAGCCAGTGTGAGTAGGTTAAACGTTGAGTTTTATAAGGGCACCACGGGGGTGACCAGCCCCTCCCCACCCAGCCCCTCCCCACCCAGCCCCACCCTCCCCACCCAGCCCCTCCCCACCCAGCCCCACCCCTTTCACCCCCCACGCAGCCCCACCCTCCCCACCCAGCCCCTCCCCACCCTCCCCACCCTCCCATTTTTGGATGCACGACGGACGGACGGACACAATAATCTCCTGTTGGCTGGTGTAACCAGGAGATTCCTACCAGTAAGAAATGTAAGTCTATATCTACATTTTGGAACTGGAAATTCCAGATTGTTGTATACTAGTAATGCGTGGCAGGTTTTCCACACTTTTTGGATGTAGCATCGTGACATTGGGGATAGGGATTTGTGACTGACATGGTTCACTGAGGATCGGGATGTATATTTGTAGGTATTTAACATGGGACAAAAAGCCATTTAGAATTGTAGGTGGACCTCTGCCCTATGGGTGATACCAATAAACCTCTGCGCCATATTTTTTGTGAACTCACATATTATTTTGTTGTTTTTTGGATGTTTGCAGAAATAAGCATACATACCTACTATAATCACCCAGGAATGTCTGTCCTTGAGGCTCGTAACGTAACTCCACATCGACCAGCCCCCCTCAGTTATATTCATGAGCATGTGACGTCCTCCAAATGGACACCCCCCCCACCCCTCATTAATAATCATGAGCGGGTGACGTCACTCAATATGGAGTACTCCCCCCCCCTCACTAATAATCATGAGCAAGTGACATCCTCCAAATGGACACCACCCCATTATTATTACCTTCTATAATGAGCCAATAATGTCTGTGTGCAACCCTCGTGACGTCACTCCACGTCGACCAGCCCCCCTCATTAATAATCATGAACAGGTTACGTCCTCCACATTAACCCCCCCCCTCATTAATAATCATGAGCATGTGACGTCACTCCACATGGAGCACCCTTCCCACTCATTAATAATCATGAGCAGGTGACGTAACTCCACATCGAACAGCAACCCCCATTAATAATAATTAGCGGCTGACGTCACTCCACATGGGGGGGCGAGGCGCCTCCTCCCCCCTCCTCGGCGTCAACTGACAACCCTCACTACAAAGGCAGAACCCTCACGTCACGTGATCTCCGTAACGTTATTGAGGCATCGAAGTAAAAAGGACGTCATGATGAAAAAGGTATTATAACCTTAAAATGAAATAGGTCTTGTCACTGCGCCCTTACAAATTGCACACGAATGGATGCAATGGATATCACGTCGCGGTCTGATTTTCACTTGCAAGTTTCAAATTTACTACAATACACCCATCCTTGGACGGGCAAAAAGCTAGTTCAACTATATTTGTGCTCACATTTGTCAAACCGTTCTAAATATAATGTCACAATTTACATCAGTCACTCATTCATTTGCACTTTTCTCCATGATTGATAAGTAATATCACAACACCAGCTGGAATTTCTCCACTTGCCGAGGCAATATACGTGTTCTCGTAACTCCACTTACAGCAGTGCACCGCTCAATCCCTACGAATTGAAGTAGTCTTACTGTGTGCGAGTGCATCCAGCTGTACAAGAGCCTCTTTCTGCTGTGCTAATTACTGTTTGGATCCCATTCAGCTTAAGCTGAGTTCTGATAAGCTATTTCTTGGTCGGTGAAAGTTCATGATATCAGTTAACTTACAAATCAGGTCTTGGAATTGATAAGCAATAGTCTTATAAGAAATGACCTGATCAGTCAGAGTTCATTACATTTTAAAGTTAACGATAAGGTCTTGAAATTTTTCAACGTGGAACTTTATTATTATTTTAAATTCCAGCATTGATCAACAGGAGACATGACTGCTGTATTTAATGGTATACGTTGGGTCTTTCGGTATGAATTAGACATTAACCAAGGTTATATGAAAGTTTATTTTGGGCGCTAAACCAGACCTATACCTGCGCCCTTTCTTCTTAACCTTTGTTTCTGTCATCACTCACCAAATTGTGAACCACGTAAGCCCACAGGCAGCAGTCTGCTTTGGCTACTGGGTAATCAGACTTTCCTGGCTGGGCTCATTATGATTTCATTCGAAACTTGATCTCAGCATCATCATTTATCATCATTCATCATCATTCAGAGTAATGAGGCTGTGCTCCTTTGCCCCCCTCCACCCCCTCGAGAGCTGGGCAGCACACTAACATACTTGGAATAATGGAAAACTCAGGCCTGATTTAGTTTTTTTCTCCCAGCGTATATTCAGATTCTGTTATTGCCATCAAATCATGAAATAAAATGTATATTCAAAACCCTTGCAGCGAACAGTAACATCTCCTGCTTGATCAACAGCCCCCACACGATATCACAGCACCCTCAGGAGTTACTTAAGTGGACCTCTTTATGCATGCTGGGGGAACAGTTTATATGTCCTTTAAAGAATATTGAAAGAATGTCAATGAAGCGTATTTTGTTTGAATTCTCAGACCTGAAATAAGTCAAATAAGCAATAGAAAAACAACAATTTTAACGCGATATATTTTGTACAGTCATTGGTGATCAGGTTTAGACTATGAACGCATTACGCTTGAAAACCCAGTTTTGAGCACTTGGGGCTGCCTCGATTTGGATCTCTGCATAGCAAGCTCAGTGTTCTGTCATGATATTAGCCTCCGTGATTGACCAGGCTGTATCACACAGCATGATGTGCATGCTTGCGTGTGTGTGACCTGTGTGCATGCATGCAGGAGCTGTCCAGCAATGAGAGCAACAATCGCAATTGGAAGGGCATGGCCATTGCCCTGCTGGTCATCGTCTTCGTCTGCTCACTTATCGTTGCCTCCATCGTCCTGCTCACTCCTGGTGAGTGTTTTCTGAGCACCCTCATACCCACCACTAAATCATTATAAATGTGCCCAATCATGTGAGATCTAAAACGGGGTCGAGTCTGGTTCGTGCTTGGACTGGTGACCACCAGACCGTGAGGTCATTGTAGACGTGGGGATGTGAGGTGGCCAGGATAAGTACTGAGTGTCACCTCCTCTTTTGTTGGGTATTATCGTTCCTCCCAAATGCAACCAAACACTAATTTGTCCAAACATTCCAATGTAGGGACCTCCTGAAAAATGAGTATTGAGACTCAGGATTTCCTGGATGAAAATAATTACATTAATATTCTTTGTCAAGAGTGCAGTCCTGTGCCTGCAACGCATACTGTACATGTTACCATAACTTTACCCATTCTCCAAACAACATAAGCAGGTTAGTTTTTTGTTTAGGATGTCAGCAGTTAAGCAGGGATGGGTATGGATAGCACCTGGAAGGGTGGCACGTGGGATGTATCAGATTGATATGGATCAGTGGCGTTTAATATTTTGTTGGGAATTTTCTTCCCTTTGGAATGGAGTTTCATCTGATATCAAAGCTTAGTGGGAACTAAGAAATAACATGACTTGTATAACGCATTAAACTGTGCTCGCCATATAAACAGAGAACACGAAATATTTAATTGCACATTACAATTAAAAGGGAACATTAACTACAATGTTGCACCCACAAATCCTGCTGCTGTCGGTCAATAAATGACCTGGCCTGTCCAAAGTCCCCATACAACTTTAATGTGAAAAACAAATAGAGCCCGTGTGTGGATTAGACGTCTCTGTGAATTATACTCTCTCCTGGGACTTGATGCAGAATCAGTATATTTCAGGTGAATTAATAAATGATGCAGTGATGGCTTTCAACACATGCCATAGCTTTGCAATAGCATAACTAAATCCACACATAGGTGCATGTACTTATTTTTGAAAACGCAAGGGTACAAGCAAAAGTGAGCGCATATGTGAGCCATGGCCTGGGGGGAGTTTCATCTGGATTTGTGGCACTAGTTGGAACATTCAACTCACAATCCCTTTAATCATAACGTTGTCATTTATTAGTTTCACGTGATATTTCTGAGGGTACATTGCTTAGATTTTTAAGCTAAATGCTTTGTATTTTAAGTATTCTAATTATCAGGCAATTATGTAAATATTATAGTATGTAAAGATAATTTGAGACACCTTAAATTATGTGAAGTGTGCTATATAAGCAAAGCCTGATTGATTGGCAATCTAGTCATGAGTTCAAATCTAAGTCAGAATTGACCAACCCTCTGGGGTCAATGAGAATAATAATTTCGGGGTTGCTTTGTTGTTTTGTTTCTTGGGGAGACTGCAATTATCCCACATGAATGTGATTCTCAGCTGTGGCTCAGGGATACCAGTTTTTCAAGACTACTGCCCTCAGCTCTCTTGAGCAGTGAAGTGCTTCTCCTTTTGGCTTTGAGTTTACTTACTGGGCGATTTTCTGAAATTAATTAAATAAAATGTTCTCTCTGGTAGATGTTTCATACCAGATTGTTCATGGCATACATGGCTGAAAGTGATTACAAAAGAGGAATGCTTTATTTAACCACGTGAGTCAATCACATACAGTGAGGAAAAAAAAGTATTTGATCCCCTGCTGATTTTGTACGTTTGCCCACTGACAAATAAATGATCAGTCTATAATTTTAATGATAGGTTTATTTGAACAGTGAGAGACAGAATAACAACAAAAAATCCAGAAAAACGCATGTCAAAAATGTTATAAATTGATTTGCATTTTAATGAGAGAAATAGGTATTTGACCCCTCTGCAAAACATGACTTAGTACTTGGTGGTAAAACCCTTGTTGGCAATCACAGAGGTTAGACGTTTCTTGTAGTTGGCCACCAGGTTTGCAGACATCTCAGGAGGGATTTTGTCCCACTCCTCTGTGCAGATCTTCTCCAAGTCATTAAGGTTTCGAGGCTGACGATTGGCAACTCGAACCTTCAGCTCCCTCCACAGATTTTCTATGGGATTAAGGTCTGGATACTGACTAGGCCACTCCAGGACCTTAATGTGCTTCTTCTTGAGCCACTCGTTTATTGCCTTGGCCGTGTGTTTTGGGTCATTGTCATGCTGGAATACCCATCCACGACCCATTTTCAATGCCCTGGTTGAGGGAAGGAGGTTCTCACCCAAGATTTGACGGTACATGGCCCCGTCCATCGTCCCTTTGATGCAGTGAAGTTGTCCTGTCCCCTTAGCAGAAAAACACCCCCAAAGCATAATATTTCCACTTCCATGTTTCACGGTGGGGATGGTGTTCTTGGGGTCATAGGCAGCATTCCTCCTCCTCCAAACACGGCGAGTTGAGTTGATGCCAACGAGCTCCATTTTGGTCTCATCTGACCACAACACTTTCACCCAGTTGTCCTCTGAATCATTCAGATGTTCATTGGCAAACTTCAGACGGGCATGTATATGTGCTTTCTTGAGCAGGGGGACCTTGCGGGTGCTGCAGGATTTCAGTCCTTCACGGCGTAGTGTGTTACCAATTGTTTTCTTGGTGACTATGGTCCCAGCTGCCTTGAGATCAGTGACAAGATCCTCCCGTGTAGTTCTGGGTGAGATCTTGCATGGAGCCCCAGGCCGAGGGAGATTGACAGTTCTTTTGTGTTTCTTGCATTTGCGATAATCACACCAACTGTTGTCACCTTCTCACCAAGCTGCTTGGCAATTGTCTTGTAGCCCATTCCAGACTTGTGTAGGTCTACAATCTTGTCTCTGACACCCTTGGAAAGCTCTTTGATCTTGGCCATGGTGGAGAGTTTGGAAGCTGATTGATTGATTGCTTCTGTGGACAGGTGTCTTATATACAGGTAACAAGCTGAGATTAGGAGCACTCCCTTTAAGAGTGTGCTCCTAATCTCAGCTCGTTACCTGTATAAAAGACACCTGGGCGCCAGAAATCTTTCTGATTGAGAGGGGGTCAAATAGTTATTTCCCTCATTAAAATGCCAATAAAATCATAACATTTTTGACATGCGTTTTTCTGGATTTTTTTGTTGTTTTTCTGTCTCTCACTGTTCAAATAAACCTACCATTAAAATTATAGACTGATCATTTCTTTGTCAGTGGGCAAACGCACAAAATCAGCAGGATATAAAATATTGTTTTCCCTCATTGTAGGCCAGTGTGCAGGTTTAGCATGCATGCAGTAATCCCCGCTTCATGATGTACAAAATAGCAAATCTCGGCCACGAGCATTAAAAAAACATGTGGCGATGCATTTCTGTGCTGTTCTCTCATGGGTCCAGGCAAACAATATTATCCCTGTCATATTGGGCTGTCAGTTATCATGAAACAATGCCCCCGTTTAAAATGTCGTCGGCAGGTACCTCGATTCCTTACAAACTAAAAAAAAGCATTTTTAAATAAAATATCTGGAAAGAGCACTGTGAATAAACAAAAACACCCTTCAGGACAAGAGTACATTCAACAATAATGAAAACAATATACATTTTATTAATTAATAAGTAGAATTGAAATAGTCACAGAGAGCTAATGAATTCAGACCTTGAAGTGAAGGCATATCATTTCTATCAGACCCGACCTTCAACCCTTAACTGTCAAAATGTACTTTGTGTATTCTGCATCTGATTTACTTCATGAATATCTTGATGATTTTTATGCAATCATTTTGACAGGTCCTTGAATGAGTGTGACATCTCCTTCTCGAAAGGATGCTACAGTGATTAAGCATTGTAACTTGAGTAGCCATCACCACGCGTTTTAACAGCGAGAGCATTGAAGGTTATGTCTGGGAAAATAATTATATAATAAAGATAGGGTAGCAGAAAGGACCCTGAGGTAACGACCTGCTTAATTTAGCATTCTAAGGCAAAGCATCCCATGAAATGCATCTTCGGCTAAAATGCTGAAACCTCCCATTTTTTAAACTAAATTTTTGGTGCTTTTTTTGAAACGTAGAGCAGTGGTGGAGTAATTAGGGCATTGCGCTGTGAATCCCACGAGTTTATTTTACATTTCTGGCCCTGGGTAACATCAGCGGTTGGTGATATCTGAACCAGTCATGGATCCCACAACTTTATCAATCTGCACTGACCACCGCGATGAAGTATGGTTAAACAACCCCCATGACTGATATGGTGTGATGAGGCCTTCATCCAGCAGTTGTTTTACAAAGGGCCAAACATTGTTTTTTTTTTAAATGGTCTTGATTGAGATTCTGCATCGCTTGTTACCAAAAGTGGTTTTACTAGCATTGTGTTCCATGAAATGCAATATTTTTTGTTATAATGAGTAATGAAAACACAACATTTTTTTGTTATAATGAGTAATGAAAACAGTTTGAATAATTTGTTTCATCTTTTTGTGCAGCTGAAAATGCCAGCCTCAACCAGGCTAAAATCAGCCTGGAGGACCTTTTCAGTGACGACTTCCAGCTTCAGGAGCCAGATGTCAAGTGGATAAGTGGTGAGAACCGTTGACAATTGCATGCACTGTATTGTAAACTCGCACGTAATGCTAAGAAAATTATCTTAAAAAGTTAAATAGTAAAGTCACGTAGAAGGGAAATAATAAAATTTAAAAAAATGAAACGTAATAAAAAAATTCTCACTTATGTTTTATTTTGATTCTGTTATTATTTCCCTTCTACGTGACTTTACCGAAAGAACCAAGAAGATGAATCCCTGCAGTCACGAAAGCTTTAAATCGAAATTTAAGTTAAATAGTAGATTAATACAATTTACATGGTACTTTTTTAAAGCTTCAAACAAGGTAATCAATCTTGATTTGAAGCTTTCGTGACTGCAGGAATCCATACTCTTTGGTTCTTTCGGTAAAGTCACGTAGGTAGAAAAATAAAATAAAATAAAACAAATCACGACGTTTCGATCGCAACACAAGCAATCGTCATCAGGTGGGACAACCACAGCAAGAAAAAACTGCTGAAGCAGGCGATCAAGTTTCGCTTAATCTTGTACAATTTCACATCTGATAGGTTTTCATTAAGATTGATATATTTTAAAAATATCAGATAGAAATAGGCAGATTTGTGCTCATGTCTTTGAAGCTGAGCATTTAGCGAGTGCAATTCCAGGCTGAGGGTCACCTGGGCTGATGCTTGAACAGGGTACCGTGTGACACACGGATGAGGATGAGGAGAGGTCCAACAGTTGCCAGGGTTACCAGAGCCCATTTTTAGCAGCGGGTGGCTGAGAAAAGCGCCAGATGCAAAACGTTAGGTCAGGTCTTATCCTCGTGGGGTCGGTGAATTCTTCCCCACACTGCCAAGCCCTGGCCCAGCTGTGGCAAGGACACTGTGTCGTCTATTACAGTGAACGACACATTGAGGTTATTTTCACATTCAAATGAGCATGAGACAGGGAGTAACTTCATGATTTGAGCAGTCAAATAATGTAATCTTTAAAATGTTTATCAGCTCTTCAGGAATCTTTTTTTGTTCAAAGCAAAAAAAAAATGCAAACATGTTTTACATGTTAAATTACAGTCACTAAGAGATTATTACTGTGAAGCTCTGATAATCTGCAATATAATTATCCACGCCAAACCAACATCTCTTTGTGACCCACCAGTCGTCAACCCTAAAGCACACACCACACCAGGTCCCCTATTTAATGCTGAATCGCCCAAGGAAGAGCTCATGGCGTGTTCCACTGACTTGTAATGTTCCCAGTAATTCAACTAATCTTAGTGGGTTAATAGCAAGATGCACAAACCACTGTGCCACTACTCGCCACACATAAATACAAAGGTAAAATGCACTGCCTGGGAAAATATATATATATCAGTAAATAATTATTTACATGGCACAAGATGAAATGCAAATATCATTGCATTGTTGTTGTTGTTGTTTTCCTGGAATGATTGCTAGTCAAAACCCAAGACATAAGTTTGCTTAGCCTTTTTTGTAATAATACAATGTATATAATTAATTAATGGTCAATTCTAGATTTGAAGCTTTCGTGACTGCAAGGATCCATACTCTTTGGTTCTATTCGGTAAAGTCACGTAGGTAAAAATATAAAACAACAAAAATCACGACGTTTCGGCCACAACACAAGTGGCCTTCACTCTAACGCTGTCCTCTGGACAGTCCAGTCCCTTCACCTGATGAAGGCCACTTGTGTTGTGGCCGAAACGTCGTGATTTTTGTTATTTTATTTTTACCTACGTGACTTTACCGAATAATTAATAGTCCTCCATCAAAGCAGTGCTGGATGAAGGTTTTCTCAGGTCATGTCAGTCATGGGGCCTGTTTCACCATACTTTACGCTGGTTAGTGCTGGTCGGTGAAGTGGGTACCCAGTACCAGATTGGAAATCACTCGCCACAGACTGACATTATCCATGACTGGAAATAGACCTCGCGTTACCTAAGTGCATAGTGTAGTGCCGAACAGTGATGGAATGATGGCCAAAATAGCGAGATGAATCAGACACGTATTCCTTTGTGGAATAGAGTCAAGTGATGACACAAAGGCTGAAAAGGAAAAAGAAGCACTCGCTGAAGACTAGTTGCACACAAGCGAAAGCCTGTCCTTCTCCTTGAGCATAGGGAGTCGAAGCTCACATACATCTGCAATGGTGAAAAAAAACAACGGGATGTAGAGTGACGATCGTAAACAATTCTGCCATGATTAGCAGACCTTCTAATATACACTGCAGCATGGACATGTCTGACATGTTTCACAGTGAAGGCTTATTAACCGCGGAGTTGATGAATGAACCTTATAATTACGCTCTAGTGAATACTGTACGACAGTCACAGCTCAGCGAGTGTTTGATGATAAATCCGTGTTTTAAAATTAGTCGTCTGGAAATGTGCCTTCTCGTGCAGGCAGCTTATATTTTTTAACTGTCTTTTATCCTTTCAAAAACCCATTCTTTGATCTAAAAATATACTTAACACCAAATCGGTGAAGTAATGAGCCTCCAGCCTCGTGTTTTAACAGTGTCATCCCAATATTTAAATGGTAAAGGAGACTTGGCAACAGCTCTCTGTAAGTGACATATTTGGCACTGAGTCATGTAGCTCACAAATATTAGTTGTTATACAAAACAAATCTGTGCTCTAGTTCAAGGTTTTGACATATGGATGTGATTCTGTCATTCTTAAATGTAACCAAGCACTTGCCACCATGTATGACGATCTTCTACTCACGTGTTATATTCATCCGTGCAGTTGCAGTAAACGTGTGTATGCAATTCAAAATCTGTATTCAAATTGCAGTATTTCTCAAATGAGACCAACATTGGGCAATGTTTATGGCTATTTTTCTTCAGCCTCGATGTCGCTGCTGAGCAAACAGCACAAAATACAGAAGGTGTTCTCAAATTGCGGTGAAATTCAGCACATCGTTACCCTCTTATTTCTTGAATGACATTTTGCTAAAGTTACGGTTTATTCTGTCATTATTTAGCGAATGCCATATTAGCATCTGCCGATAATGCTATTTTCGTATTGAATTCTCACCCACAAGCCTAGGCCAATAGGGAATGCCATCCGCCGTCTGATTTCATTGGTGTGGTGCACTTCATTGAGCCAATGGCGATTACGTTGGAAATTTGGGGAATTTTCACACCAAAAGGTCAGGTTATTTTATGCACTAAAATGCAAAACCTTGACAGCAGGCAAAAATGGTCAGTGGCGATATAGACCATCTTTGCTGAAACGCTTCTGCATACACGAGAAGGTATCACACCACTTCATATTAATTACATAAGTGCCTTGAGTGTAATATTTTTACCTGGAGTTTTATAAACAAATGAGTCCATAAATTAATAATGTTTGTGTGGTGTCTGTGGTATAATTACTATTTTCGTTGAAGTTGGATTCAGTACAGTATTTAGGGAAAATTTACATGTATGAAATACTGTAATGTACGTACTTTCAACATTTCCAATACACTAAACTCTTTCACTTTTATTAAATGCCTGGTTATACTGTACTAAGCCTACAAAACATAGCACACTCGTAAATGCACCTTTATGATTCGTACCTAAAATCACTCCATTCATGTGTTTACAATCGATTAGCAGACAATACATCTGTAACATCTGGGAAATCACGAGTATTGATGCAAGAAAGTCTGACTGTTGACCAGACACTGTATCTTGAAACTGGTTCAGAGTTTCATTCTATAGCATAAATGATGCTGAAATGGTGCACTCCCAGAAGACCATTGGAATGATGGGTTGTGTAAAAAAATATACAAATATATTTTTGTGGACAGATATGCGAAGGAGAAATTGTCACTTATCTATTGTGTTACTTGGCATTCTCTTCTATCATCTCTTTCCCCAAGTTCTTTTCATCTTGGTCAATTAAAAAAATCGTGTACATTCCACATTCAACATTACAGTGCTGTTTGTTGCTGGCTGCTTGACATTTTAGGCCTTTGGCCCTGTGCTCAGACAGCCGTGATTTAATATTTATATCATATACATTGATTATTAATGTACGTTTTCTTATGCACACTACTAACTGAGCGCAAATACGTGCGGCTGACGTTCCATTGTATCGTATCATAGGATAGGCTAATTGTAGGATTAAGGGGTAATGAGGGTATTGCCTCTGTGCTGAATTTCCATCCATTCTGTGTTCAATGTGAACTTTTTCTGATGTGTACAGTATTCGGATTAGACTGCAAACGGTGACTCTATAATTCATGCATTAGCTTACATGAGTTGCTTAATTTACAACCAGGTGAGAACCCTTTGAGATGCACTATATTTTTCCATGGCAGGATTGACTCTGAAACGTTTCATGATATAATAATTTAATATGTAGGCATACGTTCTCAGTTGACAAGTTGTTTGCTCCGTTTGAAGCAATCAACCAGCTTTTTATCTGACAACTTGCCAAAATGGATATCCAGATTACAGTTTAAAAAATCTAAAGGTACAAACAGTTCAATGGTGAGAACGAATATTAACACAGCAATTCACTTGAGGCCTTTCAAAATTACTTTAGAGGTGTTTGGCATGCACAACGTATTAATTGCGTTTGGTTGCTTATCCATGCCATTTATCGCTAGTTATATAAACTTAAACGATAACGAGGACATTATGAGACCTCCTTTGCCAGTAACAAGATATAGTAATAGGTTTTACCCTTTTAACTGGCACAAAAACTGACACCTTTATTCAAGGCATCGTGTCTGCAATAACCACAACACAAGCAAATATTGTATTAGACTGCTTGTGTTGTGGTTATTGCAGACATGATGCCTTGAATAAAGGTGTCAGTTTTTTTGTGCCAGTTAAAAGGGTAAAACCTATTACTAGATAATGAGGACATTTAGGAATTGTAATGACATATCTCACTTTTTTAATTTCCTGTCAACTACAGTAAACATCAAAGCAGATCTACACTTTCACTTTCTGTCTACCAAACAGATTCAACGTTTGGTAGTGCTCAGCATTGGCTACATGCTGATGTATGGCATTTATTTGTACTGTAAGAGGTAAAATAAAATAGCAATAAATGATAGAATACAAAATATTGGATTAGATTCAGTTGGTTTGCAGATCATTTACAGTCTATATCTGCCTGGCAAAAACACTTTAATCGATGATTTCTAGTACCGCAAACATATTTGGGATGATTTAAAAATTGTATACAAACATTCCATGTTATTGTCAAACTTAGTTTACTGTGAGTATTATTATATATTTGCCCATTATAACGTTTTACGTGCATTTAGTACAAAGTAACGTACTCTATATCAGTATTTAATGTTTCCTAAGAATGTCTGTAAAATGCCTATTACTTGCTTACAGTGGTTGACTGTACAATATGCGTGGAAAATACCACACTTTCTGTGCACCTGTTTTTTTGTTGGCAGTCATGTGTTTCTGAACTCTGGTCGACTGCATCATCTGCGTATACATACGAATAAAAATGCACGGATACGCTTGCATACCCTGATTGAATACTCGTGTGTGCGTGCACATGGTGTGCCTACGTGTGTTCGTGTTGGACACCACATTTCACGTAAATAGACAGCTGACATTCAACTTTCATCAACTGATAACAAACCCTAGTTTTGTGCACAGCTGCTGCTTATGCTATGTAATTCCTTTCAGAAGAGATTTGACTTGCATTCTGGAATTTTTATGCAGAGCAGCGTTTTAGTGCATAAATTAGGCTTCTGAATTAGACTATCCAAATAATGTTCACATTTAACCCGCTCATAGAATTTTTCACAGGTTTTCATTCACACAGTCAAGGAGCAAAAAAAATGTCAATTATGTCTTTAAATTTGCCGCAAATTGCCGGTTTGTTAATGGTCATAAAAAAAATATTGGATATTAATTGTCGTATAAGTTTATTGATCCTTTTCTTTTCAAGTCTTGTAATTAATCCCTAAATGAGTCTTGACTGTACCAATGTTGAGTTTGGTCCATTGCATTGACATTTCCGCAAGATGTAAATACTCAATGAGCCTGTGAGCATAGGTAGCGAATGTGTACGCATAAAAGTGTCTACCTTAAAACACGTTGAAGGTGCTGCATAAATTATAGAAGAAAAAATTGGGCGGGTGGGGGGTGCGTCTGTTAACCATAAACATTGTCATCCTCTTCTTAAATTCCAATTACATCTACCTTTCATGTAGCAATTAGATGTTTGATAGAGCCATTTTTTTAGTTTTGGGGGGGGGGGGGGTGGGGGGGGAATGTCTCGCATTCTGATATTGTTGACTGAAAATGTCGCTGACAATAGCGCCCGCGGTATGGTTTGAGCGTGGTGAGCAGGGGGTGGTGGGTGTCGCAGCGACACGACCACTGGCTCTGGGCTTGTCGAGCGACGCGCGCCGCCTGCGAATGAGCCGCGCGTGCTCCGCAGGCGACGTGACCCAGCAGCCACCGACGGCGCGATCTCATCATTGAGAGTTAATTGAGCCGAGAAGGTGACTTCTCGGCTCAATAAAATTACCTTTTAATCTTCCATTTATCCTTTTTTGTCTCTGCACTTCTGCGCTGTCCTCTCCCGTGTTATTAGCCCAGACACGGGTTCCACTTATTTCATTTGCGTGCGTGCAAGCATTTCAAAGAAAAAACGCGTTGTTGCTTTATTTACCCACCGCCTGGCAGGAAGATTGCAGATAAAATATGAATTGATATTTGAAGAAATAACATTCTCATTAATATGAATATGTGTACATGTTTGTGAATGTGTGCTTTAATCAAAACACTTTCCCAATTAAACATTAACATAATGAAGTCACACCTAATTTTATAAAATACTTATTGAACATAACATGAATTAAATACATTATTGTACACAATTAAATCATTGGACATCATGATTAGGATATTAGATGGGTTTTGAAATCAACTTAAATTAAAGTTTTTTTTTTTACGTTCATTTGTCCCAAGGTTTTAGCAGTTAAAAACTTACGAGAATATACTCTGCACATGTACAGTACATTTGCAGTCTGCACTGAGTTCAGAATTCATCCAACATTTGTAGGGATCAAACGCACCTCTTAGATTTCCGATTAAGCAGCTCAGCATGGAACGTAGGGATGGATAGGATCGATGATCATGACAATCCTTTTTTATGGTAAGCTTCAAATGTATCGGGACCGTGATACTACGGCAGCCTTCTAAGGGAGCTCGTCTAGACTGTCACCGCCAGAATTTAAAAATATACCCTGCTAAAAATGAAAATGTGTGACGTGACTTAACGTCGCCAATGGTTTGAATGTCTTCAATGGGTATAGCAGCAGTGGCAATCTGAATACATCAGGGAGCAGAGTACGCTGCAAGCCTTAAATGCCAAAAAATCCATCACCTCTCTCCAGCAGGTGTGTGGAGAAAAAACCCCCCATAATGCCAACAATGTCTAAAACCAAGATTTGTGGACGCAGGGCACCGTATGTAAGATAAGTTGTTCACGGTGTGGGGGGGGGGGGAGAACAAGCACTGGCATACAGACAGGGTTTTACGGCGGCTTGCACATGGAGAACAATTAAGAGCGTGCTGGAAAAAAAATCCATCGAATACTCGTGTTGGTTTAACCCACGCACACCGTGGGGGTGCGAGATGCCCTTTCTGGGGGTGTGAGATATGGCAGGTAAATCATCGAAACAAATTACGCACGGGCACGTGAGTACAACTAACTACTTTGTTTCATCAAACCTCTGTATTCATTAACATTGTACTTTTTTTTTACGATTGAGAACCAAAGGGGTACAAGACTGCAGTAAATGTTAAGAACCACTGGTTTAACCTGACTGGACAAAGTCGAACTCGTCGAAGCCCCGACGCATGAGTGACCTGGAATTCGACCTGCGTAGAAGGCAATGGCCTACGCCTAATAATGATCGAGCAAATGCACGGCACGTGCGGCTATCTCGCTCACACAAATAGAAAATGAAAGGGTTGCCCTTTTGTGAACGTGGTGAAATGCGTTTTGTTCATCACATAACCGACCTCTGCGCGTTATCCGCTTACGCGGGAGGCACGAACACTGTACATGAAGCAACGCTGATACCATCGAGTGCATTAAACTCGACGTACAGTTGCTTTTCATTGCCATAGAAAAGACTGGACGAAGGATGTGTGGCACTTCGCAACAAGGTTTAACTGTGCCCTCTTTGCTACGCGCATCTCGTGACTCACCCTTTAATTAATTATTATTTCATGGTTTGTGCTGAACTTACAAAATGAAAATAAATATATGAGCACAATTTTATGAAGTTGATCAGTGTTCCATTGATCCCTTCTGTACCTTAAGCTCTGTATTTACAAGTCATTGAAGGCAACGTGAGTCCTGCATGGCAATAAGTTAGCCTATTGTTTCTGCAAAACCATTTTCAGAAATTTTCATTGATGGAATTAGCTCTCATATTCCAGCAAAATTCGTTTAGCCAGAAAATCACCTTATATTTAAACGTAAACTTAATACGTGTAACAGAACACATACATTTGTAAAACATTTGTATTTTTAAGAATCCAGTTTATTTAAAATTAACACACATACATCTAAACTTTAACTGCAACCATGTTGGATGACTTGTATAATCTGTATTGAGAGGTTGGGTTTTTGAAAAAAATAAGTAAAGTTATGGAAATCAAATTATCTTTGTTTAATATAAGGTTTACAAATAGCTTTTGGCCAACGCATTAATGAGAATAAATAGCTTCCAGTGCTGCTTGACGGAACGGTGAATTCCGGACATATAAAGAGTGACGTCTGCTGCCTGTCTCGCCTGGGTCTGAATGTATGTGACGATTATGTGACACGGCCTGTTTCATGTTTAGAGCTTCCTACGGGGATTATACTGTGGGGGTTTCTTGGATTAACACGCCATGGAGGAATTTGGAGGGCAGCTGATTCTGCCGTTACATTTTCCTGGTCATACAATGATCGTGGATTTTGCGATGTTACATTTGCGTTGTTGGCTTCCCTCGCGTGTGACGTCCTCAATGCAAGCAGGCGTGTTTTGGGTATATATCATGAACTCGTCACTGGAGGGCTTCTAATAATAGCTATTTAGTGATGAATATTCGGATTCTTTTAGAAATGTAATCATTGTTATTATGGCCTTCATGCTCTCAAGACATGTAAACCCCCTTCACACAAATCAGTGATGTTGCATTTTAATGACAGGAATTCAACCGCAATGTAATATAGAAATGGACGTTTCTGCTAAGTATCAAATGTCACTGTTTTCTCTTCTTTTATAACCCACAGCCAGCGAAGTAATTTACCGCACGATGGAAGGTCACTTGGTTAAAATGGATGTGAAGGAAAATGAAAGCGTGACACTTTTGGAGAACAATTTCCTTAAGGTATTTTTTTCTGTGAACATAATTTGCTTTATTAAATGTATACTATGTGTGTGCATATGTGTCTATGCCCACTCATACGTGCCTGTGATTAAATTACTTAACATTTGATAAAAATTGGCACCGAGGACAGGGTGTTACTGCCACACAGTTTATTCTAAAGCTTTAAAACAGCTTTGATTTCACTGTGATCTTCGGCAAGTGTTAAGTAGAAAATAATGAAGAAACACGTTATAAAGTTGCTGCTTCAGTGACATTATAAATGAAATAATACTTTTTAATGCTGTCACAGATGAGAAATAATTTATTAACATTTTGGCAAACTATCCGTCTTTGAGAAATAATGAGGTTAACACAGAGAGTCTTAGTGAGTGAAATTGTCGGAATAACATATTTTATTAAAAATTTCAGTCACCATTCAACATAGCCTACATTCACACATAAGGAATTTACGACACACTATGCAGGCCTATTGCTCTTCCAAAGTCTTATTTACATTCACAGTCCTATTCATTGGAACAGCTTTAATCAAATGATCAATGAGAACTCAATAAACTTCAGTCAGACTCCTATATTAACTCCTGGAATTCTTTCAAAATGACTCCCAATTATAAAATTAATAACACGGTATACTCCAGTAATTCCATTCGCCTACAACAACTCTTTCCCAACATCAGGCACCGAAATTATATTCAGCTCCCTCTCTGTAAACCTCAATATTTCCTGAAGAAATTCCGTTGTGCAAACCAACAACATATTATAGTCCTCTTAGTGACAGTAATGAATCCTTGTTATGTTTAATTATTCAGAAATAGGTTTCTAGGAAGAGTGTGAAGAATGGCAGGTGAGTGTGGTATAGGTAATGGGTGGTTAGATGTTAATGATTATGTACTTGTAGTTGGATCAATTGTTGTTGGGATGGGGTCACAATTAAATTCCATTCAATAATCGAATCTTAACAATTCAGTAGCACTCTTTGTGCCTGCAGGGGTAACGTGAATCCATTACACAACATATACAAATCAAAAACTTTGAGTCTTTAAAAGATGTTTGATGTGCCCATCATAAGCTCAAGAATCCATATTAATTAATGACTTAATTGACTAAATGTGACACCCCTTGTCTGGATGTTACTGGACAATTCATGCGCCAGTTCCCCCAGCATTTGGTATCAGTAATGAGATACTGCAATGGTAATCCATAGGGTTGCTTGTGTCCGTGTGTGTGTGTCACAGTGGGGAGCGGTAGTGTAGCGGTTAGCGCTACGCTGCGCTACGAACCTGGCCACCCGGGTTCGATTCCCGCTCACAACAAACGCCAGTGACGATTATCTGAACCGGTCCTGGGCCTCCCCTAGATCGACTCAGCCTCAAATGAGTACCTGGTGCGATGTGTAAACATCGCCACTGGGGAGACAAAGGCGGCCACGCGTGGTGCTGGCCACTCACCCCCTCGTGTGCTGTGCTGGCCTTTATAGGTGCTCGCTAATAACACTTGCCCCTACAGTCTGTTAAGGCTATATGGGGGATCTTTGTCTTTGTGTCACAGAAAATAATATGGTTCCGTGGCCTTGTGGTTTCCACATTGTACTATGATCCCAGTGAGCCAGAGTAAATGTATGGCTTTAACACTCGTGGCAAATGGTATCAGAACCTAGCTCAAGTCTCCGTTAGGTTGACTGAGAATAAAATGAGTACAGTCGCTGGCGCTGTTAGTAAATATCTGTAATAGGCAGTTATTACTGCCTGTACCGCTCTTAATAGGTGCTTAATTTCAGCACTTGGTGTTGTCAATTATTTTTGTGTGCAATGAATTCATACTTCCAATCCAGACCTTTGACCCCACCATGCTGTTTATGTGCACCATTGTTGTACAAAGTAAATGTAATAACCAAAGGTGTCCTTGCTTGTAGATGAACCTGCTGAACTCAAAGTTCGCAATGTCTCCAGACCGCAGCTTCATTCTTCTTGCTTATGACATCCGTCAGGTGAGTGACTGACACCCTCCTGGTGCTGTTGTGTAAGAGTGGTTGTGGTGGGCACAAGTGTGGGATTAACATAGCGGAGTTCACATTTTCTTGGTGACCTGGATTTGACTTGTGCATGAAATAAGTTGGTGATAAACTTAAATTGTATCAGGTGGCCTTAAGGTTAATACATGACTTGAGGCAATTTATTTTTTTATTCTACAGTCTCAAACCACCAGTGATGAGCGTTATTGATCAGAATGTGATCAATACATTGAGGCATACAAATAATATCTTCATGTGACAATCATGCGAGGTGGTGGAGGGTTAATGACAATAATTTTGGCAATAAAACTATCACGTGGTCTAACCTATCATAATGTGTCATCTTTACAACGTATAGTCCCCATTGAAGTATTTTGCCCTGATGAGAACATTAAATACTGTGCGTAAATGGCATGGTTGCTCCCACAGAGAAGCGATGGCAGAGGGAAATAATTCATGCTTTGTGACTTGATGCAGTCTTTGACAACTTACAAACATGGGTGTTATATAGCCAAGAGAACTACGCTTAACCATTTTCCCTACAAATTCCATGAGCAGAAATGTATGTTTTGGTAGGGGACTTAACTCTGGTGCTTTATAAATAGCAAGGCGACAGACAGGAGCAACAATGACACGTCCTGTGAGCCTTCATATTCGAAGATAAGCAAGCCGAGAGCACAAACAATGCCTCTAAAACCTATCCTCATAGATGTTTTTTTGTCACGATCGATCTTTGCACCAGAGAGGGCAATAAAAAATATATAATCGATGAAGGAGTTTACCCCTAGCATGGAGATGATGGAGAGCTGGCAGCCTCCGTGAGCTGTGGCGGGTGGTGGAGGAGCTAACACATCAGCCCGACAGCTGTGGTGGGCAGTACCGTGGGGGGAGGGCTTATTTAGGCTGGCCATTCATGGTGTTTGTAACCACCACAGCGGCCAAATGGGGGCTCTGGATGGGTACGAGGGGCTGGTAACCCGTCCACCTTCAATTAATTACCACCAAACCACGACTGAAAAAAAAGCTTGTACCGGAGGACCCAGGGGGACAAGCGTCTATGACGTCTCCTGGCCAAACCCCATTTGACGGAGCCAGGAGACTGAATCCTTACCCTCGGGGCTCCTCCAGAAACAACAGAAAGCCACTACGGATGGACACATGGAATGTTTGAATGCTCACTATGGAGGAGAGGCTGCCACTCCTCTGTTGGGAGCTGGATCGGTACCGCCTGGATCTCTGTGGTATTCATGAGGTCCGGTCGACTGGCTCTGGCTCCTGCCACCATGAGGGGTGGACAGTCCTCTACTCGGGGCAGGAGACTGCCAAACAACAGGCAGTGGCTCTTCTTCTGAACAAAAGAATGAGGGGGGCATGGGAGCGTGGCGGTGAGGTGTGGGAAGCTGTAAGCCCCAGGCTTCCCATCAACCAGAGGTGAGGAGTGGTGGTCGTGGTTACTATACCCCCACTGAAGACGAATATCCGTGGAGGGATGCAGGTAAGGCCAATGAGTCAGATACCTTATATGACCTCCTGCCACAGGTGCTAGCTGAAGTGGCCCCTTGGGATAGAGTTATCATGTTGGGTGACTTCAATGCCCGAGTTGGTCATGATACTGGCACCTGGTCTGGAGTGATTGGAAGGCATGGGCCAGATCAGCTCAATAACAATGGCAGGAGGCTGCTAGATTTTTGTGCAGCCCATGGGTGTAATTACCAACACGCTGTTCTGGCATCGGTGCATCCAAACAACATCATGGATGCATGTCGGGTCTAAGCAATTACATCTGCTGGACTACATAGTGACGGAACAGCGGATGCGGGCCCATATCCCTGACACCAGGACCTACCGTGGAGCTGATCTGCCCACTGACCATCGACTTGTCATCTGTAAGATGCGCCTGCCATTCTTCCACTCCGGTGGTGGGTATATACCCAGGACCCCATTCAAACCATAGTGGCATGGTCTTAGCTAACTGATGAAAGTTGCAAGCGAGAATTTCATCAATGCTTGCGACTGGGGTTGGCATCGTCCCCCACTCCTCCAGATGTCAAGGGGAAATGGGCGAGATTTAGGACTGTGGCTCATGCAGCTGCAATGGCTGCTTTGGGTACACGGTCCAGACCTCCCCAGAGACCCTGACTGACAGAGGAGGTGTTCAGGCTGGTTGAGAAAAAGCGGCCCACTCTCATCGGCTACAGCATCCCATGATGGAGAATGAGGAGGCTTACCGCAGCCTTTGCTCGGATGGGTGGTGGTCGCAGGTTGCTGAGGAGATGGTGTCTGCCTCAATGGCCCGGGATCACAAATCGCCCTTTAACTCCATCAAAAAGTAACCTGCAGTGCCATACCTATTACCATCATTAGGGGAAAGAATGGTGATCCAATCTCCGACCCCCAGGAACAGGTTTGCAGATTTGCTGAGAATTTATGTGAGGTCCTGGGGGAGGGGAAATCCCTCAGCCTGGAAAAAAACGTGGGACAAAGTGGGGTTGACCCTGCTGAGGCTGCGGTGCCTCAAATATTGGAAGAAGACGTCACCCCCTCTGAGTGGCTGGCTGAGGTGCCATCTGTTGAGGAAGTACTGAAGGCAATCCGGAGTTTGAGACCAGGAAAGGCACCGGGCAGAGATGATCTCCCAAGCGAAATGCGGAGGGAGGGTGGCGTTTGTGCACAGGCTGCCCTACATGACATCATAACAACAGTCTGGACCACTGGACGGGTTCCGCAGGATTGGAACAATGTCCTGGTTGTCCCCGTCTTTAAGAAAGGGGACCGCACAGACTGTAACAACTACAGGGGCATCTCACTCCTCAGTGTGCCGGGAAAGGTCCTGGCAAGGATTATTCAACATCGCCTTGCCAGGCACGCTGAGGAGAGGCTTGCGGAGCCCCAATGTGGTTTCAGGAAAGGGCGGTCCTGCACAGATGCCATATTTTTCTGTCTGTCTGCTACAGCAGAGTTGTAGGGAATTCCAACAAGACCTACATCTCTGCTTTATTGACCTGATCAAGGCCTATGCTACCATCAGTAGGCCTGGGCTCTAAGTTTTTCTTCATGCTTTCGGAGTCCCTGACCCGCTGCTCACGATCATTAAGGACCTTCATAATGGTGAGCGGGCCCGGGTAACACTACGTGGCCAGGAGTCGGAGTCATTCCCTGTACACCTAGGGGTGCGACAGGGATGTCCTCTGGCTCCCACATTATTTAACATCTATTTCGACCACGTAGTTGGTGAAGCCTTCATTAGCTGTACCGGAGGAATTTCCATCTGGTACAGATACAATGGGAGGCTGATCGATGCCCGGGTACAGTGAAGGGATAGCTCCCTATTGCTCAACCATGTTATATACATATGCCGATGATCTGGTAATTGCTGCTCATTCAGAGGAGAAATTGGAGGCGCTGCTGTTGAACCTGGAGCTTGGCACTAAGAAGTGGGTCCTTACCATCAGCCCCACCAAAACTAAGCACCTGCCTGGGTATTTTGTTCCATCGGACACTCCACCCAATTGGTGATGGGGCAGTTGTGGAGAGAGTGGAGAGTTTCCCATACTTGGGCAGTGTGCTCATGACCGGCTCCGGTTTGACAGCAGTGGTCTCACTCCGAATCAGTCGAGCGGCATTATCTTTTCATCGGTTGAAACCATAGGCTGGCCTGCCTACGACCCATCCTCGGTTTAACCAGGCTGGATTGTGTGAGTAGCTCAAAAATCCTTGAAAAATCTGGACAAAGTCCCATCGGTGAGCTCCTCCGGCAGGCAACGCTGCGTTGGCTGGGTCATGTAGCCCACATGCCCAGCCACCGCATGCTTAAACAGCTTTTGTTTGGCCGGATCGAGGGGGCTAAACGGGCATGGCACGGGCGAGACAAGAGATGGAGTTACGTGGTACAGGAGGATGTGGAGCTGAGTAGACTTGCCGCTGACTGGCATCAGCGGTGTCAAGATCGGCTTCTGTGAAGAAGGCTCGTGAAGGACGCTACTGGGCAGTTGGAGACAGTCGCCCTCCAACAACAATGGAGGGCGGGGGAGTGACGCTCACAACAACGAGTGGAGCGCCGGGTACCTGAAGTACAGAAAGTTGGCACAGTAGGGGGCACAGGTGGTGCATCAGCCACTCATCTCAGTCAGTCGACGTGTGGCATCTGGATCTGTCCCGTGACCTCGTGCCAGTGGGCGTTCGACACTTCACGTGGCCTCAACGTGCACATAGCCTGGCACAAGCGTTGTGGTGATGTCACCGCCACTTAGTGGCGAAGGGCGGTTGTTGTTATATTGCTATGGGTTCCAAGAGCAATGTTCCACAAGCGAATTACTATAGCAAAAAAAACTCTGACAAATAATAATTTGTTTCGGCCCATTTTTGCTGAAAGAGGACTCGTTAAAGGGGGAATGATCAACGCATGTGTTTGAAGCTTTTAAAATTATTCATGATTTTTCTGGAAAAGTTTACGATATTTTAAAGATTTTTTGGAAGAGTTTTAATTTTTTTAGAGAGGATTTAATGCTAAAAGTACATTAATACATGCTTAGAAAAAGCTAATCCTTGCTAAAGAGCTTTGCGAATGGTGAAGGTTGTTTTATATGTGTGTGTTCTTTCAGCCATGAAAATTGGTTTATAAGCATACCTCTTTAGTGCCATTGTTTAACTTGATATAGAATATTCTTAGCTCTTTCGGTAAAGTCACGTTGAAGGGAAGCAATAAAATAATAATATATTTTATTATTATTGTTTCCCCCCTTAATATATTTTATTATTTTATTGTTTCCCTTCAACGTGACTTTACCGAAAGAGCTAAGAATATGAATTACTGCAGTCACGAAAGCTTTAAAAAAAATTGATATAGAATGTCACGAGGTCTGCAGCGCATTGCATCATAATTTAACGAAAAAAACATTTAATTCCATTTTCTAAGCTAAATTTGCCTTTATTTACAACACGCTGAAATACACATTGAAATTGCAGCTCCTACCTAAGAATAAAATATATATTTTTGCATGATCCTCAGCATCTCAAATGTTAAGATTTTCTGTCGTCTGTCCAGAACCTTCTTTATCCACCCATGTTGTCCCATGCCATGTGCAGTTGTCATGAGTCAAGGCTCTGCAATCTGTACGATTATTGTCAGGAATTAGCAATCAGTGAATGCATCGCGTTCAAAACGTTAAACGAATAATTCGGTGCCGACTTGGTTGTGGAAGTTTTACAGGTGCTGACATATACACGTGCTTTGTGTCCAGTAAACATGCAACGTTGGGCCCGCGTTGGCATGTGGTTCAAATCACTTGACCAACGCTGGCCAAACATTGACCCAATGTTGACCTAACGTTGCATGTTTAATGGGTAGATACTTGACGTGAGAATTCACTCTGTTTTCCCTCAGTCTTTATTACTGTCTGTGGCTGTCTTCTTGAGATTTCATCGTTGAGCTCAACTGTCTATTAAGTGAGATGATGCACGTGGAGTTGCAATTGTACACATTGTTACGTGCACTTTAGCTAATGAATATGTTAGGAAAATGGCTATGTAAATCAATATTTGGCAATGCTTGCTACTTTACAAGCGGGTGAGCATTGTATTGTTTTGTAGGTGGTGTTGGCAGTGCCTGTTGATGTCATGTAATGACACAAATTTATGTAAGGGAGCATACTGAGTTCCAGTAAACTTAGCAATTAAATGTATGCGAACATTTCAATTCAAATGTATGCATGCTTGTGCACATGAATGAGAAGGAAAATGTACCAGTAAAATAATTTCAATATGCACTTGCTTTGTTCCTTTAAACGTCTAGTGTAATGGCAGAAGCTTTCATTTTTAAATACCTGGGACATACATATTCTAATTTTATAGTGTATAGTTACATACAAATGCTTTGAATATTCCAGGACAGATCATCTAATTCACGCTCATCTTTTATAATCGCAGAAAACAAGCCTGTTTGGGTAGAATGTAAAAATGCCATGCATTGCCCGAACATTTTGGGAGTGAGCAGAAGGCTGGGATTTGTGTTGGTGCATGGTGGTGAAGCAGGAATGCTCTCTGCTCACAGATATAGGTGTTTAAGCTTTAGATTTTCACTTGACATTTCACCCATACGGGGCAGACAATATTTATGCTGGGAGATGGGATACTGCCCATGCATCCATTAGTACGAATTAGAAAGCCTTTCGGTTCGTGATGATGCAATTAATTCAACTCGTGTGTGTGTTTTTGTGCCAGTAAAAGACAATATTTGGTTACTCTGAGCAGTACTGTGAAGTATAAGGTCGCGTAAATTTCACGAATGACATCTGAAAAGTCATCCGATATATTGGTTCTATCAAACTTACTTATGGTTGGACAGTGTCTTAGAAAAACTTGGTTAACCACACGTAAATTTGATATAGCCCATGCTAGCTTCATTGGAACACTTTACAATGCAATTACAACAGTTTTATTGTATAACCTCTCCACAGATGGCCACACAATGAACTCAATCGTTAACTTTTTTATCCACTTAATCCACCTACACTCAACAAAAGCCTACTCTCTGGACAATGCGATTTTGTGGGTTAGTCAGTTGTTCCAGGACACACCCCAAATTGCCAGTCATGTACTGCATATCATAGCCTCTACCCTGACAATCATTGCAGGAAAAAAATCTATCATTGTCATTTTTTTGTCCAATATGACATTGGCTTATGCATGATGTGATAATATTGTCGAATTTAGTTTTGTGATACATGTGTGTATACATTTCCACTGCTGAAAGAAGGCCTCCCCAAGCCATGCAGGACATGGCGGTTATTTTGCCATACTTTACCATGCTGGTCATTATGGGTTGGTGAAGATGGAGTGCACAGACGTGGGAGCTTATAATTACGATGCAAAAATGTAGTTTTCTCGACTGCCCTATGCCCAAAACGCAGCCCCGCAGCCTATGACGCCTGTCTTTTGCGAATGGTGGTTACCCATCCGGCACTGTTATCGAGGGCCAACCTTGCTAATCTTTCAACATCCGATGGGATTGGGCATATTCCGAGTGACTTAGTCTTCGGGATGGCATTGCACCAGTGGCTTTGTTTAAATCAGTTATGAGTCCAATTACTTGTATACGCTTCAAGCAAAAAAAAGAATGTGCCTAATTCGTATTTCATTCGTTTGTAAATAACACGCGACACGGTCAGGAATAATGCCATTGTTTATTTTTCAGGTTTACCGATTCTCCTACACAGCGCTGTTCACCGTCTACAGCCTGCAGACAAGGTACAGTACATTAATATCTGGTTATATAATATCACATGTACGTTTTCATTCACCTCGTGAAGATCCTCGCAGGAGTGCGTGGCGAAAGCTTGATAGAAGAAATGCTCAACATGCGGCGCAAACCGGGAAGGAAACTGCACTTGGATCTATTCATCGGCAGTAACTCCATGATATTATATTTCAGGCAGTGTTCAGATATTGGACTTAGGCCTGTATTTTTCAACATACAAACAGTAAAACTTTTCAAAAGAGTGGGGATGGCTACACTGAGACTGCATGAATAAAGTACCAACATACATATTAGAATGGGAGTCAGAAAATGAGATGTGCATTCGGCAAATTTTTCACAACAACATTGAGGTTGATAATTGTTTTATTACCCTTTTATCTGGCAACAAAACTGACACCTTTTTTTTTTACAAGGAGTCATGTTTGCATTGACCATAATACCTGTTGTCGGAATGCAAACAAAAAAACATAACTCTGATAATGTATGCACTGTCCTTGAAATTGATTGGTAGAGGTTCCAATGGTGTAAACATTAAGGTTATTTTCCAAAACTAGAGTGGTAAAACAAAGGAATACATATCAGTGTGGAAAAATATTAACCTCAGATTTGCAAACATAATATTCATTATATCAACCAAAGGAAATTTACTTCACAAAATTGCCTTAAAAATTAAGCCTTTAATGTGGAGCTCAAGATAAATATGGGCGAGGTAAAAGTCATGAACAACAATTTGTTAATTTGAAAATATCTGTCAGGGGGACGGAGCTGTAAAATACATCAGGTACGCTTAGGTCAGTTCCTGAAGATGGACCGGGATCTAGACGATTGAATTAAGAGGCAATCAAGAGCGTGTTGTAATTCTTATGTAAACTGAACTTAAGAATTAAACTTACCATATACCAATCTTCCTGAGGAAGAAAGCTGTTTTTAATCAGTGTATATTTCCTGCTATGTATCAGACATTTACAAAGCCAATTAAACAATCTGAAAACTAAGTAAAGAAGCATGGAGAAGTGTGTATTTTTAATTATACTTAGAGACAGAAAGAGGAACATATCGATTACAGGACATGAGTGGGCTAGGGTATGACAGTGACAGCGAAAGCAGGCAGTATGCCCAAGAGGACTTTGACCGCAAACATGAGCAATAATATCAGCTCATGTGCCAGACGAATTGTGGAATCGCAGGACCATGAAAGATGGTGACAGCTTGCAGTGACGGTTATGCAGCAGTGGATTCATTATGGCTGGTGATTTTGGCCATTATACAATGGCACAATGGCCTTCTCTTGCAAATGAGGTCACAACATCTTTACATTCCTCTACGAGGCACATGGCACACTTTTGGAATGGTTTGCCACATTACCAGACAGGGTTGGACATACTGTACCAACCATTGTTCTATCAACCCATACATATAATCTATGGGCATGGAAATGCATTTCGTACTATTTTCTTTCAACATATTTATTAGCGGTGTGTTACAAAGGGTGTCTGACTCCTATCATACTAATGCGAGATTCATCGTACAAAGTGGCTGTCTTCTAGAATTCCAAATCCCTTGTAATATTTCGTTACATTTCCCATGTGAGTGTTAAGCTATACCGACTGAGAAAATCACCACAACTTGCATTGCGCCACGTATGTGATATTTTTTTTTATTTTAGATCTGTATCTCAGTCCGTACAACATTTTCCTACGTGCACTTGCTGATGATTTAAGCAGGTATCACAATGTCCAGGCAGGCTTCAGGGGTAGGCAGTCACCTCAGTGCATGAGGTCTTGTATCTCTGTATGACCAATTGTTGTTGTACCCGTCGCCATGGCACAAGAACACAATGGGCCATTATTACAAAAGATGCTGTGGAGTCTTGTGCAGCAGATGACTGGGTGGTACATTTGTTCACGGATATCCCTCTCGTGCATTATTACCGTGCACAGCAAACTTGCTAAGCACTGTATGTTTTCAGCCTATTATTGTCGTTCCACTTGAAGGCTAAGAGGGATATTTTGACCATACATCAGAACAATAATGGATTTTGCATCACTGCCCTCTTCTGCCCACATTGCCCACAATGCCCATTCCACCAATGTTTTTTGTACAGGGTCGTCACCCATCTAAGCACTATCCAGGATCAAGCCTGTTCAGCTTCCAAGATCTGATGAGATTGATCCCGTTGCCTGGTGATTTGGTCATATACATGCAAAGTATGAATTGACAATAAACAGAAAACCACCTTAAAATTCGTGGGATTTATAATTGTGGTGTTGCGTAGCTACGCCATAGTTATTGCAGTGCTATTTGAAATTCGCAGGGCTATGTTTTAGATATTAGTAACCGTGGCACCATGCTACCCGACAAGAAGTGGTGAGGCGTGGGGAGGTGGTGAGTGCTCGATGGTTGCTCCCCACGAAACGTCGCTCTCAGTCTGCCTTTGTATGTTGCACTGTTTACACGCGAGTGCTTTCCTTTGCAAATGTTGGGAATTATGTAATGCGTAATGGGGTTTTTTTAATTCATTCAATGATACTTGCGCTTCTAAATACGTTTATCATTAATGAAGGTGAGTTATTTCACATATTAATACTATATATTCGTTAATATGTACATTGCAATGTATGTGTTTATGTTTAAACGCAGTGTACGTTTGTGCCCCCCAATCCCTATTTTCCTTATAAGTTTTAGGAATTAATATTCGCGGATCTGTTGTTCATGCCGTTCTCCAGGCACATATCCCCCCGCGAATATTAACGGTTTACTGTAAAGGGTAAATTTTCAAAGATGTGTTTTCTTATATAATACCATAGTGCTTATTTTACTATAATTATATCACAATGACTTTTGGAAATAGAAACTTACTGTATATATTACTCAAACACCAAACTTGAGCATGATAGACTTCATATGTTTAATTGAAATGCTTCATTTTTTTTATCAAAGTCCGTTAAAAAAAACGTGTTTTTGTATCGTATTGAACTTGAGTACTAGACCATTATTTATGCATGTTATATTTTTTCCCTGGAGATTACAAACTACACCCACCTGCAGCAGAGCTTACATTCTCTGGGACCCACCGGACTGTTGTGATGTTACAACCGGCGGCTGGATCTCAAGTTCTGACACCGCTCACAGATGATAATCCTGAGACTTAAGCTGACAAATCAGAACGAGTTTTTATTTGGTAGGGAAACAGTTTTTTCAGAGTCGGCAAAGTAATCACCCATTTGAGGTAATTTCCAAATTTGTGGAGGTCACATTTCAGCCATGCCGTGTAAATTGCAGCGTAGCCTACGCTTAGATCATATAAACAGGACTGAGGAGCAAAAGCACTGCTCAGCAGCATTTTGCCAATAGCCATGATGAGACAGATCACTTGGTGAAGTGGATGGGAGTCATCTTCACAGTTTTGGTTTACATCAGTAAGTAATACGGTCCCCTGTCATATAGTTTGTTTAGGTTGTTACCTCCAAAACAACACGTACGGTGCGAAACAAGTACGGCGTATATACATTGTATACATTTTCAACGTGTTTGTATCGCAAACTGACTTGTATATTAATCAATTAATGTTATTGATGTTTTCTTTTTTTGAGTAATGTAATTAATTAATGGGCTCTTCCAGCAAATAGGCCATCTGGATTTTCTCCTTTATTTTTTTTGCTGTAGCCATCTTATCAAAGGCTCTAGTCACGTAGGGTCTCTGGAGAGCTGTCACCTTTTCTCAGTCTTGTTCGGTGTGCTAAATGGCAAGTTATTCAGCTGTCGGGGCATACAACACCAATAAACAGCTCGTCACGTTCAAGGGCATGATGGTCATAATTTTCCCATTTTAAAATAGCCCTTTATCTCACATAATAGTGGCCTTAATCTCTATGTCTGTGAGTCTGCTTTCAATAACCTAATTTCCTTGAGACACAATTATAGGTATTTCGACTATATGTCATTGTCCCTTTCCTTTTCAAACTGTATTGGTGTTTTCATCTGAGATTGCTCCTTAGAAAGTGTCCTGTTGGATTACTGCATTACACTTGTGCATATCAATTCCACCCAATAAATTGATAACGTGCAATTTTTTTTTCAAAATATGTTTATTCTCATTACCCTTGGGACAGCTTTTAAGTATATCATTTAAAATTGACAATAAATACTGAATTCCACGTGACCATTTTCTTTTTTGTTGTAGCTTTACAATGCATTTGCTTATTATGTTTACTTAAATTATAAGTCACTTACTGAGTCTGGCATTCCCATAAATACTGCAATCTACCAGTACTCTCTGCAGTAAATAATAATAATGTCCTTTGTTTATCAGATGAAAATCTAACTGAGTCTTAAGACTCATTTTCATGAGGGTCCTGCATCAGAATGTTTGGCTAATCCTGTTAATGAGAGATTGGCATATGGGAGAAAACCACAGTCTCCTGTGAAAACCCATGCATATAAGGGGATGGATGACACAAGATGAATTCAATGTATTTACTGTACTGCCATGAAACAGCCTCGCAGGCCAGCAGGTTTGGGAGTTACACAAATTTGTATGATCCACCAACCTTCTCCTCTGAAGTTCTTCATCGCAGGTGTGAGTCTCTGTGCCGCAAGCTGTCCTTCTCCTGTCATGGGAAAAAAACACAATATTTTGCATTTTCCTTAAGTATTCCAAATGTTAATATTTTCTCATCTGACGATTTCTCCCCCTTGTGCGTCCATGTTGTTTCATACCCCCATGTTGTTGCCACTGGTTAAGCCTCTGCAATCTGCAGAATGACATTGTCTCTCTTGCTGGTTTCTCCCAGGGAGTTCCACGACGTGCTTCCTGCTGGGGAGGAGAGAGAACGGCTGCAGTTGGCTGGCTGGTGCAGTCATGCTCACCAAATGGCAAGTGCTGACATATGTCTGCCTTGTATACGCACGAATGCAACCACCGTTGGGCATCCATATGTACAGTCACAGAGGTCACGGCAGTTCAGACACTCAAAATAATGCATTGGTTGATGAGTAGAGTTTAAGCAACCTGTTTATATAAACATTGCCGATCAGATGGATTATGTATTTCAATACAGTTCAGGATTGTGTTGTAGCTGAGAAAAATGCATTTTCAGGATCACCACCTCTGATGTAAAAAAAAACAGGGCACGCCATGGGAATACGGGATAATTGTATCTATTTGACAAAAAGTGGAATTTTAAATATTTAAAAGTTCTTGCAGATTCTACTGAAAATGTACCTCAAAAAGAGGATGTTCCTGTGTATAGAAGGACCTTTGGCAACCATAACCATTATATTTTTTACCAAAAAAGATAATTTGTTGATATGCGTTCAACATGCAGCCTATTATACATTTAGAACATATTAACGTTAAAAGCATTCACTGTATTATGTGTCAGCAAAAGTTCCAGTCGTGAGAGATTATGCTTTACCAAGCAACATATCGAAAACATTTGGACGATCTAGCTCTTTGCAACGGAAATCCTTTTAAAATTGCGCAAAGTAAATTCCTGTAAATATGAAAAATAAAAACAGCATTTGCTAAGAAATTAATAAAATACTAAATACAGTAGGGGAGACCGGGACTGGGTCATCATTCCACAGTGAAAGATCCATTTCAAATACAGCCATTTTTTTAATCTCTTCATGTCTGACCCATTGAGTTTATTCACAAAAGATATCTTACATATTCAAAGTTCACATTGTGTATTTAAGTGTGTTAGGTCAATGGCATGCATAAGTGTACACTGAGTGTACAGTCCATTTACTTATAGAGGTTAGGCATCACTTCAGAGGTCATGCAATCTGAAATAGCTCACCGCCACAGCAGGATACTGAAATGTAATTTAGGGCCACAACTGGGAAACACTGCTGTGTAGAGGCACAGCCTTTGGCCCACGAAATTGCCGTCTGTGATGGCGACTGCTGAGCGAGGCACAACTGGCACGTCTGGTGCTCACGGTGTGTATTTACTTCTATAATGTATGTATGTTGATGCATGATATATGTGTAAAAGGCTTGATGGGACATTTGTCGCCTGCTCATAACTGATGGACCCATTAGTCTTGCCTGGAAAGGGTCTTGCTTCATGTCTGTCCCTAATTTGGCTGTGAGTGAGAAACAGTAGGACAACATTACCTGGTAATGTTCTCCCTCTGCATGCCTTACTTAGACAGGCGAATATCGGTGTGGACCAGTCAGTTTCAAGGACAATGCATATATTATCAGTGTGTTTTTTGTTTGCATTTTAACTGCAAGTATTGTGGTTAATGCAGACATGAATCCTTGTAAAAAGGTTTCAGTTTTGTTGCCAGAAAAAAGGGGAAAACCCCTATTATTACATGCAGATTTGTTGAAGTGGTTTTACGGGACTTTGTATTCAGATATATGCACTCTGATGCAATAGTCTCCTGCCGTTATGAGTGACCTTTTATGTTGTACACCAAGTGCTCACAAAGAGCACGAGTGATTTGTATTTTTTCATGGATTGACGTTTACAATTCTCTTCCGCATAAACGTTGAAATCACCTGAACGTACACAATAAAGAGCAGGCAAAATCAAGCTAATCATATATATAGTAGATCAGTGCCTTAACCCATTACTGCTGTGATCCTTTGTACGAATATGGTCAGGCGGTTAGCAATGACTGCACGAAATTTTCATTCAATTTAGAAAACAAATCCTGGTTTGAAATGAAAAAATATAATTTATACTGCTTTGCGGTGAATTTTTCTCTGTGAAGAGCATGTTGGGAAGTGCAGCTTGGATATAATGAAGAGTTCTCACAAGTAGTTATGTGATATCGCCTTCCGCAGAGTCCGTCGTCCCATTTTATACCACACTGCAAATTATTACTTCATCTCATGATATGACACCAGTATCACTGATGGAATAAAATTAGGAATAAATAACACATTCTAAACGGAACCAGCAGATTCAATAAATTGTGCAGTACACAAAGAAAGAAAAATAGGTATGCCAACTTTTGGTTCACAAACTATTATCCTATTGTGCAATATAAAAGTTCACTCATTCACGCAATGTGTGTGTGGTGATTAAATAGGTTATCATGGCATGGAACACAGCGTGAACTGAGCAGGGAAATCAACTGGATATGTGCGCTGTAAAGTATGAGCTATTCTGAAAGCAAATACCATTTGTAAATACACTTCTATGAAATACACATTTCAATAATTATCAAATGGACATAAAAAGCTTCAACTGTCAAGAATTGACATACAATTTACATAAAATACTCTATTGTCCTATTTTTTCCTTACAAAGAGATACTGTCTCTCATTTGGTTCTGACCTCCCTATGCAATGCTCTATATAAGGCTTTTTAAAATATTAAATGTTGAAGTTGATAACATTCCCCTCCAACATTGAAGATGAACTATATTTCAACATTCATAAATTAATTAATAAATCGTATTCACTCATTTATGCCTCGGATAAAAAACATTTCCTTTCATCACTTTAAGGTTTTCAGTTAATTTTATGGGTGCCTATTAATCATTAGTACAGAATCCAACAAGGTAACAAGGGCGGATATGCTAATTACAACACCATTAGCTCACTTCCCAGAGACATTAACTCACATCATTATAGTTTTGCAAAAAAATCCATGTATTTTGGAATAACTCCCTGCACAACCCAGTGCATGTGCCCAGATTTATAAGGCCCATCCAAGCTCCATGCACATTGAAACCTAATTAGTGCCACTGGCCCCCTTTAATTAAGGGATATAAATACTCTTTTTGAATGTATAGTGTCCACTACAATTCCAGAAAGGCTATTTATTTGCATACTTTATTGCAAATTATGATCGTATATGTAATCTTTGTCTCAACTGCAAAGAATGAATGTCCTGATCATAATTTCTCTCTTACAATATAATTTCTCAATGACATGTGAGAAATTATCTGCGGTATGGGTTGTCAATGGGTTGCAGGCATTGGAGCCCTTGATCTCTAATGTTGTCACATATGTAGGGATAGTCGTGCTGTCGTGGAGGAATGCTTAGCACACTGGACTTGCAATCTAGAGGTTGTCGATTTGGTCTTGTGACACCGGTAGTTGAAATGCTGAACAACTTTCTTAACCCCCCTTTCCCCCCCGCCTCTGTCCACCCAGCAGTATAAGTGTTTACATGACAGTTTATCGATTGGCATGTCTTCTATGGTGGGGTAAAGTATGCGTGTTCACACCTCTTCCAAGATGCTTGGAAGAGTAGGCAAAAACCCTTACCTCTACCTACAGTGAGGGAAAAAAGTATTTGATCCCCTGCTGATTTTGTACGTTTGCCCACTGACAAAGAAATCATCAGTCTATAATTTTAATGGTAGGTTTATTTTAACAGTGAGAGACAGAATAACAACAACAAAATCCAGAAAAACGCATGTCAAAAATGTTATGAATTGATTTGCATTTTAGTGAGGGAAATAAGTATTTGACCCCCTCTCAATCAAAAATATTTCTGGCTCCCAGGTGTCTTTTAAACGGGAAACGAGCTGAGATTAGGAGCACACTCTTAAAGGGAGTGCTCCTAATCTCAGCTTGTTACCTGTATAAAAGACACCTGTCCACAGAAGCAATCAATCAATCAGATTCCAAACTCTCCACCATGGTCAAGACCAAAGAGCTCTCCAAGTATGTCAGGGACAAGATTGTAGACCTACACAAGGCTGGAATGGGCTACAAGACCATTGCCAAGCAGCTTGGTGAGAAGGTGATAACAGTTGGTGCGATTATTCGCAAATGGAAGCAATACAAAAGGACTGTCAATCTCCCTCGGCCTGGGGCTCCATGCAAGATCTCACCTCGTGAAGTTGCAATGATCATGAGAACGGTGAGGAATCAGCCCAGAACTACACGGGAGGATATTGTCAATGATGTCAAGGCAGCTGGGATCATAGTCACCAAGAAAACAATTGGTAACACACTACGCCATGAAGGACTGAAATCCTGCAGTGCCCGCAAGGTCTCCCTGCTGAAGAAAGCACATATACATGCCCGTATGTTATTTGCCAATGAACATCTGAATGATTCAGAGGACAACTGGGTGAAAGTGTTGTGGTCAGATGAGACCAAAATGGAGCTTTTTGGCATCAACTCAACTCGCCGTGTTTGGAGGAGGAGGAATGCTGCCTATGACCCCAATAACACCATCCCCACCGTCAAACATGGAGATGGAAACATTATGCTTTGGGGGTGTTTTTCTGCTAAGAGGACAGGACAACTTCACCGCAAAGGGACGATGGACGGGGCCATGTACCGTCAAATCTTGGGTGAGAACCTCCTTTCCTCAGCCAGGGCATTGAAAATGGGTCGTGGATGGGTATTCCAGCATGGCAATGACCCAAAACACACGGCCAAGGCAACAAAGGAGTGGTTCAAGAAGAAGCACATTAAAGTCCTGGAGTGGCTTAGCCAGTCTCCAGACCTTAATCCCATAGAAAATCTTTGGAGGGAGCTGAAGGTTCGAGTTGCCAAACGTCAGCCTCGAAACCTTAATGACTTGGAGAAGATCTGCAAAGAGGAGTGGGACAAAATCCCTCCTGAGATGTGTGCAAACCTGGTGGCCAACTACAAGAAACGTCTGACCTCTGTGATTGCCAACAAGGGTTTTGCCACCAAGTACTAAGTCATGTTTGCAGAGGGGTCAAATACTTATTTCCCTCATTAAAATGCAAATCAATTTATAACATTTTTGACATGCGTTTTTCTGCATTTTGTTGTTGTTATTCTGTCTCTCACTGTTCAAATAAACCTACCATTAAAATTATAGACTAATCATTTATTTGTCAGTGGGCAAACGTACAAAATCAGCAGGGGATCAAATACTTTTTTCCCTCACTGTATGTAGGTAGATATATTTAGTTTTTCTTGTCAAACAGTAGAACTTATGATCCCGTGAGTAAAACATAACATGCTCTCTGCAAATAATGGTAATTTTTGACATTTTAATATATTAAGAAACAAAGTTGAGTTATTGCATGCATGGCCGTATCAGCTCATGTCCTGATCACTTTTAAAAACTGAACTGTAGCACAGAGCCACAGCCCCACTTAGAATAAGCTGCTTTTATGGCCAAAGGGAAATTCGCAAAAACCCACACACCAAACATGGACATCTTGTCATTATGCTGTCTTCATAATGGTGCTGCTTATGCACCATTTACAAAGAGTAAGAGTGGTGGCACTGCCATAAAACTGATGTTTAACAGTTTGTGTTCGACTGGCTTAATCAAATTAAAGTATTGAAGTGTTTTTGTTGTCGTTGTTGTTCATGCATTTGCGGGACACTAAGCAGCTGTTATCCACCAGGGCCAATCTTTTGACGCTGTTATCACAAAATCTGAAAATCAAATAGAGCGAAAGGCGGTCTGGCGACGCAGTGTTTGTGGAGGAGGGGCTGCTGCCCCTCGGTTTTTGTTACGTTTCCAGTGTGCAGGTTCTTTTTCCTCTTTTCTTGGCATGTGTTGTGTTGCGAAACGTTTAGCTGTAGATTAAACTAAACTCTGACATTAAACATGTTAGCTTTGTGGGACATGCAACAGGATTTTCACTGAGAATTTTGAAGGCAGTCTTCAGGTTTTAGAAAGGATAAATATCCGATTAGTTGGATTCACACTCTCTATTAACAGTGCTCTGATTGTTTTACACTCTATCATGAAAATGTAATTTGTTCCCAAGGGGCTCGCACTGGGTTATAAATAAAGCACATATAAGAACATACATATTAATCTCAGGTATGGCTTATTATTGAATTAATGATCATTGTCGTGTTAAACTAATGCTCGCTCTCTTTCATAATAGTTCACTATCTTTTCATTCACTTCACATATGTAGTGACTCAGTCGGAGACAGGGTTCCCAAGGCACCTTCTTCATTCTACACGTCGGGGAACTACAAGCGCCCCACGTGCTTACACGCTAGTCACACATCCGCCTCTTTCGACGGTCCTATCTGACTAGAACAGTTGGCAGCCTGTCTAGCAAGCGGCGTCTAAGATGGTCGAGACGGCGGCGACGAACAGTGACACAACGAGGGGATCCACTTCCAGCAACAGCCCCGAGCCCCCGTCCCAGACCCCCTCTTATCCTCCTGGCGTGGCCTGGCCCCTCCCTTGCCACGCCGCCTTTTCTAGAACCTACTAGCAAGTTATCGGGCTTCCAGATCGACCCCTTCCTGGGCCTCCCCTTCGATCCCCTTTTGCTAACGTGTGTACTGCCCCCTGCTGCCAGTACCACTTCCCTGTCAGCAGCCCGTGTTATTACATTACACATACAATGGCTTTCAAATGACATTCCATTTGGCTTGCATTAAGAGGTATTTATAAATGTGTGCGTATGTATAATTGCATGCAATTTTTGCTTCATGCCATATAGCATTGTGATATATAACGACTTATTGTTGGTAGCTTAGCTGATTGGAGAATATATAGAGTTTATTGATAACATTGAGGTAATTTATATTTTAGTTTTTTATTGGTTCCCTATATAGTATTCATTATATAGTGTAGTGTATACCCAGTTACTGTGAATAGCTCAGATGTGTAGGCTTTGACTTCAACATAGCCATTTCTGTGACCAGTCACAAGCTAATCACTCAGTTATTTCAATGCTAAATTCTCCTAGTTATTTCAATGCTAAATTCTCCTGTTTGATTTGTACTAGGTGCCTCTGTGAATGTGTATGCTCTGACTTTAACATAGCTATTTCTGTGACCAGTCACAAGCTAATCACTCAGCTATTTCAATGCTAAATTCTATTCTAATTCCTTTGTCAAGGGGTGCCTCTGTGGATGTGTATGCTTTAACTTTAACATAGCCATTTCTGTGACCAGTCACAAGCTAATCACTCAGCTATTTCAATGCTAAATTCTATGCTAATTCCTTTGTCAAGGCGCTTAGTTTCTTCTCACACAGCCTAAAGGTCGCGATCTGAGCGTGGCTTTGTTCGCTCCAGCGCTGTCCTCCAGACAGTCTCGTCCCTTCACCTGATGAAGGCCGCTTGTGTTGTGGCCGAAACGTCGTGAGAATTTTATTGTGTTATTTTATTTTATCAATTTATTATTTTATTCTCATTCTACGTGACTTTACCGAAAGAACCAAAGAAGATGCATCCTTGCAGTCACGAAAGCTTTAAATCGAAAAATAACTTAAAATACACGCGTGCATTATGTCATTTTAAATGTGTATGTATGCATATATGCCACACATTTTAGAGAGACCTATATTTAATATCAAGACATTTCACAAGACTTTAGCAGAAAAAAATATCGGACGTACATGTAGGATATTTTTGTTGTAAAAGTGTTTATTTGTTTCATGATGATTCTTTTTTTATTTGGGAGTAAAGTTTGAACCAGTCAACAGTATTTTATACCTGACGTTGCACTCAATCTTTACTGCTGTAGGCCTCGGTTACTCTTGGTAAAAGCTCTCGAATTTTACCGCTCGTAGCTTATGTTTGCTTCTGTGTTCTTTCAGTAACTCTTCCCCTTTCACCTTAATGGATTTTTTTCCATACAGACTGATGACTCATTGCAACATTTATACGAACACCAATGTCATACTCAATTTAATACCAACAACCTTCTCTGCACACTTATCTTCTCACTAATACTGCTATCGTCACCATGTTCTCAATTCTTGTACTCAGATCTCAAACTCTGCACACTTTGGATCCATATTTTCCACAGCTGTGCTGTATGGGTGTGCTTGTCATTGTAAAAGTTTGCCACAGAAAAGTAACAGGAACTCATACTTGGAGTAATAACAAAAAAAGTTACTAAACAATTATTCTGATTAATGTATTTGCATTCAGTATATCCAAGAACATATGACTTATCAGAGGTGTAATTTTTTAATTAAAATATGTTTTCGTTAATTTGAAACATTTCATGACAATTAGCTGAGCTTCAGAATGTTATTGCAATAATCACAGTTTTTTACTTGTTAATATTTTTTTCACAATTTCATTATAATTTTAATGTACAGTATGCATTCATAGTTGATTTTTGGGTCAGATCTCGTAAGTAAAATGCGTGTCGTTAAACCCTCATCCACCTGACACAGCCAAGTTGCCACGTGAACAAACGGAACAATGTACTAGTGCGTCGGCACGCCGGTACGTTGGAGATAAACCTCACAATTGTTCAATGTTGTGGAGGGTGGACAACACGCATTATACTTATGCAATCTGACTCAAAAATCTACTTAGAATCGTAATATTGGTTTGCGAAAGACATTTGCTCTGAACGTGCAGTGTGATTAAAAAATATGTTTTAAATAACTTACAGCTGCACAATGTGTTTAACTGCATGTGAAAACATAACCACAAATTTAATTGATAACCAACCGATCAGAAATCCAATGTAACTGTTTTGATGCAATCTGATTTGCTTTTGTAGCCATGTTATACACTTAACTCCCAAACCAGCAGATAGATCGGATGGATCGAGGATACTGCAAATTCTGAATCTGACCTGCTCCGATTACTACAGCCCTAGTAACGGACAATGCCCAAGATGTTACCTGGTCTATGTTTTTCCTTTGAAGGCTACAGTTTCTTTGACAAATGCGTTGAGTTTATCATTATAACATGGGTCATTGTGTCAACATCATTAGAATAGCATTACCACTGGTCAAAGCTGATAGACCTTTTTTTCCCCTCTGTTTCTGTTGGCAGGTATACGTCTATAACAACGACCTTTATTTAAAACCGGACTTGCAGTCAGCACCCATCCAGATCACCTCCACTGGGAAGGTGGGCTCGGTCTACAATGGGATTTCCGACTGGCTGTATGAAGGTATGACATCACCATATGTATGTTGAACTTCTTTTGCACCTCCACTAATCGGAGGTATGATGCGTGGTTACATCTTGGTCCCTCTATCTTGTCTTACATTATAACGCGAGTCTCACTGCAGTGTCACTATGGTGGCGAGATGTTAACTATGTCTCCTGGTATAAAGATCATGGGCTCGATCCCGACCCTGACGCTTGTTGTTTTATTGGCCTTTTATAATAGGGTATAAGTTACAGCTGGTATCCTTCTCCAGTCCCCTCTCCTCCAGCCCTGCACACGGACAGTGCAATCTGTCAGCCGAGTGAAGGCTGAATGGTTGTACAGGGCAGGCAAAAGTGGTATGTTTGAGTTACTCATTCATCAGGATCCCAAGGTATCGTTTTCCCACATAAGGTGATGCGAAACACGGTTGCTGAGTGTGTGCTATATATATACATGCATGAATTGTATTTATAACTTGATGTTTCGTGTAAGATACCTATTTCCTGGATGAATTGGTGTGTAAAGAAGTATAGAAAGGTGTTCATTTTTTAAAGGTGACTTTGCCATCATTTGAGCAAGTCCCATTGAAATGAATTGACTGAGACTTCACTCACATGTAATCCACACGATCTGGTAAAGTTATGGACAAGCACGCACGTCATTGCTCGCCAATACCTGTAATTTCAGCAATACAAATGTGCTTTATTTGTTAATGACGTGAGTGAGTTCTCAATACAGACAGAAAGTTGATCATGAAGCATCACACTGTACCAGATTTCCTTTATAAAACATTCGAAATAAAGCCTTTCTTGTCAGCGTTTGTTCAGCATTGCATTTCAGAGATGTCTGATACCTGCCTCAGCAAATCTGTGGAAAAGGATTGCGCTGAGCAAGTATCTGACGATGAAGGCCATTATCTTTTGCTCAGCACCTCATTATTATGACGCAGGTAGAAAGTGTACACGGCAGCGAAGCGTGGTTGCTCAGCGAATAACAAAGAAGGGAATTGTACTGCATTGGTTAAAAAAAAAACTGTACGACAAGATCCCCAAATGTATCATTCATTCGTGTTCTTACCCACGAACATCAAGTAGATTTATGTGGTGACAGGTTTGGATGTTTAGTGTGGTGCGCATTGAAGTGAGACTGTCCGCAAAATAAAAAAAACATCACGCTGTTGTACTGTACATAAGTTTCCGATGACTGGGGGTGCCTAAAATCTCTACATTCGTTTGTAATGTCCCTTCTTTTTGAAAGAAAAACAAGGTGTTCATCGTCTTCACGTTCCTGCTGCCGAAGAATCCAACTGTTTGCTCTCTTCTTTTTTGTTTCTCTCTCACTGCAAAATTTGCCAATCATCCTCCGATCCCTGCTGCCACGTACCTTTGCATCGAGGTCTCCTAAATGATGGGAAACAAAAGAGGGGTTTGGCTTCAAGAGTTGGCAGACAAACATTATAGCACTTGCACACCTGCACGGTCGAGGTAATTCAAGTATAAGCCCCCAAAACAGGCGATAATAATGTCTAACAAGGGCAAAAGTGTGTATGAGGGCCGTTTGTATACAGTACATAAGTCAGACTCGTTGAGGCTCTTTTGGATAAAGGAAAACAAAATTATAAATGTATTACAGTGCTTTAACAAAATAATATTTACTCTGTGGTGCTTTAAAATAAAAATAAAAAAATTATTGCGTGGGCATGCACATGTGTGCGTATTTTTGCATCAGCCCTGTGAGACCAATTCAGCCAGGCATGGTGCAGGCCACACCAACAGCGCTTGCTCCTACGGTCCGTAAGGCCACATGGGGGGATAGATACTGCGTTTGTTCTCGCAGTTGTACTTTATGGCTCTCCTGAGTTTTTTGGGGGGTTTGTACCGAGTGTGCTACGGCATGATGTCCGACGTTTCGAGCACGTGGGAAAAAAAGTTAGACACCATGCCGAACAACACGCACTAACACTAACGCAGATCAGAGAGCCGCATGGGTGCTGTTTGTGTTTGTCCAGAGGAAGTGCTACACTCGTCCGTGGCTCACTGGTGCTCTCCGGATGGAAGCCGTCTTGCCTTCGCTTCTATAAACGACTCAAATGTCCCGCTCGCTGAAATCCCACAATACACCGGGGCTGTTTACCCCACCAGCAGGAAATACCCTTACCCCAAGGTGAGTCTCTTGCGAGTTACCAGATGTTGGCATCCACAACAAACCATGGCTGTTTGCCTTAATTTGCTGATAATACATGTCTGATGGCCCCAATTAAGTGCAATACTTTAATGTGATTCAAGATGTAGTGAGCACCTATAATCTATCTGAATTCACATTCAAGAAAATGTCACACTGAAGTTGATTTTTTTCCAAGATGCACAACCATTGAGTAAAGTGAAGGCTAATAGTACCCGGAATGCTATTGTAATGACATGATGACACCTGCTGGCTGGGAAAAGGAAGCACGGGTACGAGCACGGTTAAAACAACATCCAATCAGAAAGGGAGAGGTATCTGGGGCAAAGGTAATAGGCGGGGTTGGCCGAGATGCTCCGGGAACCTGCTCGAAGGTTCCACGATAGGGCGTGGCCGGAGGCGGGGCCTAGCCATGCCTGGAGAGATATAAACGGGGGCGGACCAGGGCTCGTGGTTCGTGGGTGGATTCTTGGGTCCGGACTGCGTCGCTGCTCGCTGTCATCTCTCTCCGTCGTCCGGCCACGTGGAAGATCTCCTGCGGGGTTTCCATCGCCATCCTCGTCACGCCGCCAGGCAGCGGCGTAGCCGAGTGAGGGCGGTGGGACCACGCCGAGTGATCGGCCGCGTGTGTAGCCAGTAGAGACGTTCATATCTAAGCGGTGTACCCAGAGTGAGAACAATAAAGGTTGGCCTGTGTTGTGCCCGTGTGAGAAATAAAAGAAGAAGTACCCTCTACATGACGTGTCACGGAAGTCGCTCATTACACTATTACTGAATTGACAATTTCACTTTTGATTTAAAGCTTTCGTGACTGCAGGGATTCATATTCTTGGTTCTTTCGGTAAAGTCACGTGACATTTACCGAAAGAACCAAGAATATTAACATTTCACGTGTAGGTTTTAGAAATGTATACATTATTAATTGGAAGCTCTCTGTGCCACATAAATGCCAAATACTTTAATTAATTTAAAAAGTTCAGCGATGCACTGAGACAGCATTCAAATGAAAGGATCATCAAGTTCAGTCAACATTACACTGGGGGAAATCTAGTAATAATTGTCACATTCAAACAGCTTGAGGCTATATACTAAAACTAAAATGTTATAAGAAAACTAGACCATTTAATTATTCTATTTCAGAGATTATGGTGTTAATACTAGTGCGTTCACAGTACATTAGGCAATTATAGGGCAAGATTTCCCACCATTTATTTGCCTCACACTCCACGTGGTATGGATGCCATCCCTCGAGGGGACTGCACAGTGAGTGCATTGCTACGCAAATCCAATCGCCCCTAGCACTTAAATTTCTCACAGCGCCTCTCCCATTTGGCAGACCGCTGATGCAGAACCGTACTGACAAGTCCAGATTCTTAATGTCCGCGCACGTCACCTTCAGAATACAGGCGTGGTCTCTTTCCCATTCCTTGCGTGAGCTGGTAATGCTTATGAGGGGCTAGATTAATTAAAGTGCTGTAAAAATGATCACAGTCTTTTGCCAATTAAAATATGTGTTACTGTCTATGAGTCTGGATTTTGTATTTTGAACAAGAAATGGAAAAACTATTTTTTTACAGTTTTAATTTATCTGTATTGATGGGCATGGAACTTTCTAGATGACCTTTTTATTCTCTGGGCATAATTGGAGAAGAGTTATCAATTCGCTAAACATTGGCGAATGTAAATATAACGTTAACTTGTAATGATGGAAAGCGGAACCTAGCTGGTGAGTACCATCTGGAAAATAATTTCCCATGTAACCCAGCATCTGCAATTAGAATGTAGTAGCTCAGCTTTCTCTCACAGCCATAATACTGTGCCTGTAATGGAGCGATTGTCTTGCTCGAGTGGGAATCAGAGTACAAGCGGAAAGCCGTTTTACTGGTCGGGTACTCTGTTTCATCGAACGGCAAGGCTGAACTCATGCCCTGCATGTCAATGATATCCTGGTCATGTTGGGGGCATGGAGGTACACTGTGGGATACGTATCCAAGAGTCTGCGTTTGTACAAAAACCTATGATATCTCGGCGTGCACACGCACACACTGACACACACAGGCATAGGTTGGAATGTGCATGTCATTGTGTGCATATCTACGTGTGAACGTATGAGTGTGTGCCTGTCTTTGTGTGGTTGTTTTATGTGTGTGTGAACTCGGCAACCCGAATCCGATTCTCGCTCACAGCAGACATCAGTGCTGTATATCTGAACTTGTCCTAGGTGTTCCCTAGATGGACTCAGCCTTAAATGAGCACCTGGTGCAGTGTGCAAACATGACCACTGGGGAGGCATGGTGCTGACCCACCCAGCCCTTCGTGTGCTGTGTCGACCTTCATAGGTGCTCGCAAATAACAGTTGCCCCAACAATCTGTAAAAGATATATGGGGGATCTTTGTCTTTTTTGTTAACCAATGAATCTGTGCGTGTCAGGGTGTGCGCACTGTATGTGTGTGTGTGTGTATCAGTGTGTGCATCTGTGCACACCAACCTATGTGCGTGTTTCGTGTCAGGGTTTAGTGCAAACGGGGCCTCGTACGCATTAATCAAGCAGCCCCTGGGAAAAAGGGGCTCAGCATCGATGTGATGTACCCTGGCAAACGGGATGCATATAAGTACAAACATGCAGTGCACCTGCCTAACCTGCGTGTGTGTATGAAGCATGTACAACCTACACAAAGCTAATGCACGTATGCACTCAAATAAATGCACGCGAATTGACTCGTGCACACAGACTGCAAGTAAGGGATAATGTGTTCAAATAGCAGAGAGGAAATATTGTACATTTACACTGCTGCCAGCAATCAGAGAGGTATTCACAGTGAATCATTCTGTCTCCCCACCAGCATACATCGGGGACCTGCCAAATTTAGTAATCCAACCTGCACTCTGAAGCTGAGTAGCTTTTTCAATTAAAGAATATTTAACATGTAATATGTTTAACATGTTTTCATTAGTACATTCAATCAATTCATTGCTTAGCCACGTTGCCTTTCCTCGAATATATTGGACTGGAGGAAAGGCACACGAACGCCAGTGAATGTTCTCTGCATATTATCTGGCATTCCGGTGTTAGTATGAGCTGTAGCTATATACGATTATTAAAACTGCATTCCCATGGTCACCGTGCAAGATAAAGAGCTCTATCAGCAAAGTCTTTTGTTGGCCTAATGGACCAGTCAATCAAGGGTGACACCTACGCTCTTTGTAAGGAAATGGCTTACACTTAGTATTTTAATTAAAATATTGCAAATGGTGAATGAATATGTAATAATAACAGTGCACACACTTTTTTTATGTAGGCCAGAAACTGAGTATGGGGAAATAATAAACATCGGTTTACTTTATGATAGTTGGTTAGTTGGAGGCCTTTAGCGTCCATATACTAAATGCCTCTGTTGATATGTAAACTTTGACTTTAACACAGCTATTTCTGTCACAAGCTAATCCCTCGGCTATTTCAATGCTAAATTCTCCTGCTCTGATATGTAAACTCCTTTGTCAAGGCTCTCCACGCTTCTCACCGAGCTTAAAATACGCTATGGTTTACTTTATAATAGTTGGTAATTGGAGGCCTTTAGCGTCCATATACTAAATGCCTCTGTGGATATGTAAACTTTGACTTGAACACAGCTATTTCTGTCACAAGCTAATCCCTCAGTTTTTTCAATGCTAAATTCTCCTGCTTTGATATGTGAACTCCTTTTTCAAGGCTCGCCACGCCTCTCACCGAGCTTAAAAGACGCTGCGAATCTTAACAGCGTTAATTGAAGCTCTGTCGTCCCGACAGTTCTGTTCTTTCACCTGAAGAAGGCTACTTGTGTTGTGGCCGAAACGTCGTGAGAATTTTATTGTCTTGTTTTATTTTATTATTTTATTCTCTTTCTACGTGACCTTACCGAAAGAACCAAAGAAGATGTCCTGACAGTATTTTGATATAGAATCAATGTCTCAAAAAACCGATCCCGAATATTTGTATTGTTTGGAGTGGGTATGTGCACAGATGAAAAATATCAATCGAGCTTACTGAATTTTGACAACAGTGTATATATAAACACAAAAACACATATGTGTGCAGTGGCGTAGTGTTAATGGCACTGCACTACAATCCTGGTAACCTGGTGATTTTTCTGGCTGCGGTAGCATCAGTGGTAATGTGGATCTGGCCTGGACTGCAGCCATCACCACGCTCTAAAGGTCTGCTCAGACTCAAATGAGGATATAGTGGTGTGTGTGAACATTGGAACTGGGGAAGCTATAAATGCCACTCCGCTGTCCGCCATCATGGCCTTAACGAGTGCGCTTTCCCAAAACAATCCAATTGGTTTCAGGAGGGGTTTTGTATATACACACCAGAAATGGCTTGTAAAGTTACGCGTCGCTCATATGATTAAACAAACACTTTTATTCATGAACGTTCAGTACGTAACACACATTCCGTCAATGGTGTGCACACTTAGGCAGGGCAGAACAACCCAAGAGTGAGACTATTTTTGGCCGATCTGAACTCACCCAGCCCTGCCACAACAGAGCTCTTTCCTCCTGAGACGCTCAAACAAAGGTGAGATCACAGATGCTGCACCCTTCGGCATTCCACACTTTCCACCTCACACCCACCGGAGTTCGCATTCCCAAGTGAACACAGGTCACATTGTAGTCTTCCACAGGTTTTTACTGTGAGGCTGACACATTATGCAGTTCTGGATTATATAATCTGGTTCTTTAAAATGGAGGCATTTTCCCAATTCATTAATTTTCTGTCCATGTTAAGTTGGTGTCTTGTGTAGTGGACACCACAGATGAACAACGAATAATCTTGTGGAATGGACACCACAGATGAACAACGAATAATGTGGAATTCTAGTCATAAATGCTGAACGCGAGCTATTAACACATTGGGCGATTGAAATTTTCTTGTGCTGCTTCTTTTAAGGTGGCCATTATCAAGCACTGGTGAGACAACCCCAGACCAATCAGTTTCAAGGACAATACATAAATTATCAAAGTGATATGTAGTGTGCTTTTTTCTCCCAAACTTGTGTCACTGCGCAATTGTGACGCCTTGTAATTGGTTTCTATTTAGTGTTTGAACATGGTAACACCTTATATTTATGCCACATGTTACAGCCATTTTTTTGCATTTTATAACGTGTAATTATAATTTACAATTGTTTGGCTTTGTCATTGACATGTTCCTGTCCGGTCAACTCACGTTCCTCTTTCGACAGGGAATTTTACATCCCCATGGTGGCCTGGGTAATGAACAGCATGCTGGCCGTTAATTGGCTCAGCCGGGCTCAGAACTTCTCCATCCTCACCTTCTGCAATGCCTCGTCTGGAGTGTGCTCAGAGGTGTGACTTGCTTGACACTGCTTGGCCTTTATGGAAAACAGGCCAATTTGTACGGCAAAGACCCATAATGTGCTCTTTTCCTTAATGTTTATTGCGGCTGCAAGTTTTTGTGAATGAATCAGCCATCCCATTAAATCATTGACATTTAGAAATCAGGTGAGAGCCTGGGAACCAGCCTGGGAACCCGGCTCTTCAGACCCAGCTAATGGCACAGGACTGTCTCAGGAGGGGAACCAGTATATCGGTCCTTGTGCCCATGAAACATAGGGCTCTGTGTGCTCATACCCCCCATGCCCCCCCCCCCCCACTTCTCTGTCCACCTCACTCCCTCCCACATATACATTGCATTGATGGGGGATTAGAGTTGCAGTGTGCTTTCTCCCAAACATTTAAAATAAAGTTTAATGAAGGTTTGGGTCAAAGTTAACATATTTTTAGTTCAAATATATATTTCTTACTTTTCGGCCATATATTTGTTTTTTTATCACTGACATTGGAAAGAAGTTGAACATCCCACAAGCGTCTTGTTTGAGCATTGACTCCCCCCCCCCCCCCCCCCCCCCCCGAGGCATTTTGATTGGTTCCTGCCAAGTTCTGAGCATGTGGTCAGTTTGGGAAGGGGCTCAGAGGACCAGATCTGGGATTAAATGGGAACCTCTCTACCAGGGACTTCTTATTTCTGGTCAGTTTGGGAAGGGGCTCAGAGGACCAGATCTGGGATTAAATGGGAACCTCTCTACCAGGGACTTCTTATTTCTGGTCAGTTTGGGAAGGGGCTCAGAGGACCAGATCTGGGATTAAATGGGAAACCTCTCTACCAGGGACTTCTTATTTCTGGTCAGTTTGGGAAGGGGCTCAGAGGACCAGATCTGGGATTAAATGGGAACCTCTCTACCAGGGACTTCTTATTTCTGGTCAGTTTGGGAAGGGGCTCAGAGGACCAGATCTGGGATTAAATGGGAACCTCTCTACCAGGGACTTCTTATTTCTGGTCAGTTTGGGAAGGGGCTCAGAGGACCAGATCTGGGATTAAATGGGAACCTCTTTACCAAGGACTTCTTATTTCTGGTCAGTTTGGGAAGGGGCTCAGAGGACCAGATCTGGGATTAAATGGGAACCTCTCTACCAGGGACTTCTTATTTCTGGTCAGTTTGGGAAGGGGCTCAGAGGACCAGATCTGGGATTAAATGGGAACCTCTCTACCAGGGACTTCTTATTTCTGGTCAGTTTGGGAAGGGGCTCAGAGGACCAGATCTGGGATTAAATGGGAACCTCTCTACCAGGGACTTCTTATTTCTGGTCAGTTTGGGAAGGGGCTCAGAGGACCAGATCTGGGATTAAATGGGAACCTCTCTACCAGGGACTTCTTATTCCTGGTCAGTTTGGGAAGGGGCTCAGAGGACCAGATCTGGGATTAAATGGGAACCTCTCTACCAGGGACTTCTTATTTCTGGTCAGTTTGGGAAGGGGCTCAGAGGACCAGATCTGGGATTAAATGGGAACCTCTCTACCAGGGACTTCTTATTTCTGGTCAGTTTGGGAAGGGGCTCAGAGGACCAGATCTGGGATTAAATGAGAACCTCTCTACCAGGGACTTCTTATTTCTGGTCAGTTTGGGAAGGGGCTCAGAGGACCAGATCTGGGATTAAATGGGAACCTCTCTACCAGGGACTTCTTATTTCTGGTCAGTTTGGGAAGGGGCTCAGAGGACCAGATCTGGGATTAAATGGGAACCTCTCTACCAGGGACTTCTTATTTCTGGTCAGTTTGGGAAGGGGCTCAGAGGACCAGATCTGGGATTAAATGGGAACCTCTCTACCAGGGACTTCTTATTTCTGGTCAGTTTGGGAAGGGGCTCAGAGGACCAGATCTGGGATTAAATGGGAACCTCTCTACCAGGGACTTCTTATTTCTGGTCAGTTTGGGAAGGGGCTCAGAGGACCAGATCTGGGATTAAATGGGAACCTCTCTACCAGGGACTTCTTATTTCTGGACCTAAGCTGTTGGGGGCCTGGCTGAGTTCCCGCTGGCCATGGAAACAAGGCATACGTCTCTTTGGCATGGGAAACCTAGAAGCTGAATACAATAACAGGAACTGATAGCCCACATTATACAGTAGTACCCTTATGTTTGTTTTAATAACCGATGACGCAGCATATTTCCGTTCAAAAAATATTTCTATTATTGTGAGATTCAAGATTTTATTTCATATTTGTTTTTCAGCGACACAAAGAGAGTTCTGAAGCCTGGCTTTCTGGACAGGTATGTGTTTGTTTTCGATTGGTAATCCATACCCACTCTAGCTCCACAGAGTTTATTTCACTCTGGTGTAGTAAACTAAACACATTGTAATTAATTCATGCCACGTTAAGATGCATTTTGCCCAGATCCAGAGATCATATCCCCATCTACAGCACGTAATAATTTGCTGCTAGTTTATTGAATTATGTAATGTAAAATCCGGTAAATGGCCATCCTTTTAAAAACACTAATACCTGTGGCCACAGTATTTGCTACTGTGAGAAGTCGCCCGTGGCTTCAGTTATTAATGGATAATTTTGTTTGCATCATCTGGACGTTTATCTGCAGACTGAGGCACCGCTTTTCTCTCCGGATGGAAAGAGATTCTTCCTGCCATTAGCAGCGAAGCAGGGCGGCCGTGGGTCTTTCCACCACTTGGGAATGTTCAGCTTGCAGGTACCAACATCTCCAGCCATGTTCGTCCAACAAAGGGCCCAAACAGTGTCCTCGAATAAATCTCACAATTGAACACGTGCATTTCATGGTACAGTATATTAACAAAAATCTTTCATTTATGTTCTGGAGAATTTACTTGTCAATTATGACATCTCAAAAAAACTACAGATGCAGTAATACTTCTTGAAGCCGGATTAATTTGGGGAGGGGGTCCTCCGATTATAGGGGATGTTCGCCATTCATAAAATCATTAAACCATGCCACATTACCATCATAACATTTACTTTACACATAATTAACACATGACACATTTCATTAACACTTAATAGCATCAGAGTAACATAATATTATATTCTTGGTTCTTTCGGTAAAGTCACATAGAAGGGAAACAATAAAATAATAAAAATATAAAACAATATAACAATATTTTTATGATTTTATTGTTTCCCTTCTACGTGACTTTACCGAAAGAACCAAGGGTATGAATCCCTGCAGTCACAAAAGCTTTAAATCAAAATTTAACATACTATTTACATATTCTTAGTTTTTTCGGTAAAGTCACGTTGAAGAGAAACAACAAAATATATATAAAACAATAAAAAATTCTCACGACGTTTCGACCATAACTCAAACGGTCATCATCAGGTGTGTCGGTTTGCATAAATTTATTTTGAAAACGGCATATTTATTTATATATATATAAAAATAACGTTTGCGTCACGCGCAACGATGGCAGTTTGCCAGGACTAGTCCATCTATTTTTTGAAAAGAGGAGGGGGGAGACGAAATTTGTTTTTATGTAAGCTGTCTGAAAGGCACTGTAAGCGTGAACAATCAATCAAGAACTGAAATGATTTATCAAATCTTTCCAATGATTGCTAAGATAGAATCCATCTTCTCGGTTGAAATTGTCTCTGTGTTTGTATATGTGGATAGCCTCATGAACGAATCTCTCATGGAAGCCAGATGGCTTACAAAGAACCTCCGTCTTGGAAAAGTCAATGGCATGTGAGCCTACTGAATTAGAACAATGATCTGCTACGGCCGAGGTGTTGGTCCTACCGTGTTTAAGGTCTGCTTTATGTTCACGAATGCGGTCCGAGATATGGCGTTTGGTTTCTCCAATGTAACTACTACCACAGAGGCAACTTAGTTTGTAGACACCAGGGTATTGTATGTCCGGAATCACATCTTTTACAGACGGAACCAGATCACGGATTTTATGTAATGTGTTGAAACGGACCTGGATCTTGTGTTTATTCAAGATTTTGGAGCCTTTCAAAACCATCACTTTACCCTACATTGCTGGGATCACAAAAAAGATCTCCAAAATCTTGAATAAACACAAGATCCAGGTCCGTTTCAACACATTACATAAAATCCGTGATCTGGTTCCGTCTGTAAAAGATGTGATTCCGGACATACAATACCCTGGTGTCTACAAACTAAGTTGCCTCTGTGGTAGTAGTTACATTGGAGAAACCAAACGCCATATCTCGGACCGCATTCGTGAACATAAAGCAGACCTTAAACACGGTAGGACCAACACCTCGGCCGTAGCAGATCATTGTTCTAATTCAGTAGGCTCACATGCCATTGACTTTTCCAAGACGGAGGTTCTTTGTAAGCCATCTGGCTTCCATGAGAGATTCGTTCATGAGGCTATCCACATATACAAACACAGAGACAATTTCAACCGAGAAGATGGATTCTATCTTAGCAATCATTGGAAAGATTTGATAAATCATTTCAGTTCTTGATTGATTGTTCACGCTTACAGTGCCTTTCAGACAGCTTACATAAAAACAAATTTCGTCTCCCCCCTCCTCTTTTCAAAAAATAGATGGACTAGTCCTGGCAAACTGCCATCGTTGCGCGTGACGCAAACGTTATTTTTATATATATATAAATAAATATGCCGTTTTCAAAATAAATTTATGCAAACCGACACACCTGATGATGACCGTTTGAGTTATGGTCGAAACGTCGTGAGAATTTTTTATTGTTTTATATATATTTTGTTGTTTCTCTTCAACGTGACTTTACCGAAAAAACTAAGAATATGAATTACTGCAGTCACGAAAGCTTTAAATCAAAATACTATTTACAATTTAGCATTTACAATTAATATATGCTTTTTAAAATCAAGTTACTTACCATCGCCATGAAGCAGAGTTGTAATGCTAAAGTTCACTGGATGTTACATAGATCAATAAAATATACTTTTCGATTAGTTTAAGCATATTACCGCTTTATATTTGTGAAAACTAATTTTCTAAAACATGAAAGAGAGAGTTCCAAGCAGAATGCTTCAACTGATTGCACACCAAGAACACGCATTTGTGCCTATAAACCGAAGCTGCAATATGCACACGTATTTGTATGCAGTGTTAATGAGTTGCATTGAAATAGATTAATTAAAATGTTAAACTTGCTTTGCTGGTGGAACGCAGGAAAGGAGAGGTCATGACGTGCGATTTATCACGTCCGGTGACTGGGAGGTGACAGCCTTGCTGGCTCACCACCCGACCCAGCGCAAGCTGTACGTATGTGTGCTTGTGTGTGCATGCCTGTTCGTGCTTGCAAATGTGTACTTGCGGATTTCTTTTTCCTTTACATTTACACTGATGAATACATATTGTAATCGTTGGGTTATAATTGCGTTGAGTTTCGAACAAAACAAACGCAATTTTTACTTTTTAACGTATGAAAATGTTTAAAATATACAAAACAAATCTAAAGTATGTTTATCTCATTCTCTAGGTACTATTTGAGCACTGAGGATGGCCCAACAAATCGGCATCTGTACAGGTGGGATTCCACAGTTTACATATCTCCGCAAAACACCTCAGAAACCCAGAAAAACGTTTCTCCTCACAATGTCTTAACTCTTAAATCTCGACTTAAATCTTTCGTGACTGCAGGAATTCATATTCGTGGGTCTTTCGGTAAAGTCACGTAGATAGGTTTAAAGAAAAAAATATTTTTGTTATTTTCTTTGAACCTATCTACATGACATTACCGAAAGACCCAAGAATGTCCAAACTCTTCTTACATATTCTTTGGTTCTTTCGGTAAAGTCACGTAGAATTATTGTGTTATTTTATTTTATCAATTTATTATTTTATTCTCATTCTACGTGACTTTACTGAAAGAACCAAAGAAGATGAATCCTTGCAGTCACGAAAGCTTTAAATCGAAATCTTCTTACATAATTTAATAGTTTATTGCTTTTCTATCCTTGTAAATCATCACACTCTTGCTGTTTGATTGAAAGATGTTTGTCCATCATTTCACTTATAACACGAGAACGGAAAAATTGTACAAGCTGGAGCAATGCACCAAAACTCACAAAGAATTTGATTTTAAAAATAGAAGTTTTTTTCTTTTCAGAGGTTGTAATCTTACCCGTAGAGTGGAAAAACATGTTGAATGAAAACAACTAACAGCTCAGTACCACTGCCTCACTCCATGTGCAGTTGCAACTCAATAGTTATTGAGTAATTACCAAGATGCACAACAGTGTGTGTTTGGACAAGGCGAAGATACAAAGTGGGGATTGCATGCCATTAATCATCCATCCTTTGCTGTTCAAGTTCCAAGTTTATTTTGTTTAACCAGACAAGTATTCAAGTAACCAGGATATCTTCATTTGCAAGAGTGACCTGAGTCACCAAAATGACAAAAGCAAACACAAATCAAAGAAACCACAGGAACGAAGCAAATATAAATCGGAACAAAACCCTGCTGCGGCCATTGTAGTGGGCAGCACCAAAGTCACCGCCAGTGCTGTGTGTTTTCTTCGTAGTAGCACTGTTTAAGTTAATTCTGGTCTCGGTGAGCTGTAAGTGGTGGCTAAGCAATGCGTGACCGCTGGGCCCTCACAGTGTGGAGACGGGCGGCTCATTTGAGCGGCAGTGCCTCAGTTGTGGAGTCATCCCGAACTGCTCCTTTCACCACGTGTCCTTCAGCCCAAGCACCAGATACTTCCTGCTCTTCTGTGATGGTGAGTTGATGCAGAATCAGGCAGTGGATGTCACCAACTATATGTACATCTCAAAACACTTTTTTTTTTATCTGAACGGCCCTACTGCTTGAGGTGTTTAGCCAGTTCCTCATAGAGAATCCAAGATAAAACTCAAATACACGAAGCGATAACAAAACAAAAATAATCATATGGATTGATGAATTCTTAGCCTACTTGCTGTTATGCTATCTGTAGACCCCCTCGTAGGACTATAAGTTTAGGGTGCCAACTCACAAAATTATATTTGCACAGTCTACCAACCCCATTTTAAATGATGGAATACACGCATGTGACACTGACCAAATTATCAAAGGAATTTTGATTTAAAGCTTTCGTGACTGCAGTGATTCATATTATTGGATCTTTCGGTAAAGTCACGTTGAAGGGAAACAATAAAATATATATAAAACAATAAAATTCTCACGACATTTCGACTGCAACACAAGCAGTCATCATCAGGTGTGAAAACCAACGGCAAGAACACCTGATGATGACTACTTGTGTTGCAGTCGAAACGTCGTGAGAATTTTATTGTTTTATATATATTTTATTGTTTCCCTTCAACGTGACTTTACCGAAAGAACCAAGAATATCAAAGGAATGTTTTATCACAAACTAAAGTATAGGTGAGAAGAACGACAAGCTCACTGAAAGTATATGGTATCTGGTATAAGGGCCTCTTGATCCAGCGTGGCTGAGAGGCAATACTCACTGATATTAATCCCTGGGCCCAGCATTTTTATGGACCAAGGAGATTGTTCTCTTGGGCATGGGAGACTTTAAAAGTAAGTTGGCCCATGGTAGTACAGAGTCAGAAAGGTTAAAGAGTTTTCCAATATATAAGATAAATTACTCATAGGAACAGCGTCATCTTATTTATTTTCTTATTGTTATATCTTTCTGAGTCAATGTAGGGGCAGAGGGAATGGATTTATAAAATTGAGTTGTAAAAAAAAAACTGTCTGACTGTCTACAAGTCTAGCATGAGCACAATGACACAGCTCCACAGAAGATTGCTGATTACTTCTCAGCACCGTGCCAAGCGTAACAACGACAGTGTGTCTTTCTGTGTGTCTGTTGTGCATGTGCACTCGTAAGTGTGCATTCGCTAGCAGATTGTACCTTAATCTCGAAGGGCACATATAGGGTCTTGTCTGGTCATGATTGGGATTTTACCTGAGAAGTGGAAACATACACTTTGATGAAATGCAAACACAGGCGTTCCTCTTTGATATAGCCAAATCATTGTGCTCATTTTTTAATCAATGCATTGTGGGGCTTTTCCCCTGACTGAGAACCAAAAATGAAAATGAGCACCATCCAGTGCCGCTAGAGCATTGGGAAACTTTGCTTTTACTTTATATGTACGAATGATGTGTGTATACGGGAAATATGATGACAACAAGGCTTGTAAATCAATATTTTATTTTTGTGTTGTTGCCTGCATGAAATGTGTTTCCAGGCCCTACTGTCCCAATGGTGACAGTGCACAGCACAGACAACCCGGGCAGTAAGTGTTAAAGCTGTCGACCGGATGCTTTGTCATCTGCTTTTTATTCCAAAGGCTGCATATTGCTTTCATTTCTCTACCTTTGCTGTCTACTCAATTATAAATTATTTAAATTAATTATGAGTCAATTAAATAACCACCAATTAGAGATGTTCTTTCATTTTAGCACAGCAATTAGGTAAGTAACGATACAACGATTCACCAAATAAAATGTATTCTTACACAATGCCTGGATCGAATCTTACACTTTACATAGCAATTTATAATTTTCTCTTCCTATACGTTGTATGTTATTGGTTCACATGACCCCTGTAGCAACTTGTGACTCGACACCCATCACAGAGTAAAAAGAAACTAGAATAGCCAATTGAGTTGAATTGTGTGACAAATCATTGAATCGCGAGGGGGTCAATTGTTAAATGTAGCAATCGTTCCATATATTGTAGACTGGAAATCTAGCAAACTAACCGTGTGGGTTTTCAGGCTTTCACATCTTGGAAAACAACACTGAGCTGAGAGGCATGCTGGCTCAGAGGCAGACACCCACCACTATCTATCGTAATGTCACCATCGAAGATTACGGTAAGGCGTGTGCACAGGGGCACTGATAGAAAAAAAGCGTTCCATTGAAATATTTATAACCTCCACAAGAGGCCTAATTACCATGGAGCTTGTGGTGCAGCCAATAAAATGTCTGCTTTATTAAATTATCTGGTCACTGAATCGATGGGCCCAAAGTGAATGAGTTTTAAGACAGATCTATCAGGTTTCTTTCCAGTGTTTTCTCAACCATTTAGAAATATGATTATGAAATTACAGCTAAAATTTAATAACGATGTAAATCTGAAAGCCACACTAGAAAAAGTAACCAAAACCGGGATCAATCATTGACACTTGAGCTCCGATGCATATTATGCTCCGCAAATTACATGTGAATATAGAACGTAAATTGTAGCTACTTTTTGGGTGTACATTAGACAGCTGTAGCAGCCTCTAGTTAACTGGAATTGGACAATATAATGCTTCTGAAAAATTTGAATTCACACTTTCAGTAATTGGTGATTTCTACTAAACAAAATTCCTTTAAAAATTACCCTTGTGAAAACTGTTCTCAGCAAATTTTGGCCTGATTTCGTGAGGAAGAAAATTATCACGAATAATGCAGTGTCCTAGGCCACCTGTAGTTTCACACGTCTAAAATATAATTTTCACCAGTCTTTTCGTGTCACATTGCAAGCAAGTGATTAATGTATCTTCTCCCATTACCATGCAAAGACAAAGTAGGATATATTACCATTTATGATCACGTATGTACGTGTAATATTGTACGCCACTGCTGGCGGAAGGGGAGCTCCGGAGAGCCACCCTGGAGGGTATTTGGCCGATTCTTCTACGCCGGCCATACGTCTTGGAAATTGTACATGTTTATAAATATTACGTTAAAAGTACGTTTATAGTACGTATGTTCAAGCGTGACATGAACTAAATATCAGAAATGTTTAGGATTGCTTCACAAAGCATCTTGATTCTGAAATTATGAAGAAAAGAAAGCTCGCTCAGAACAAGCTTTCCGATAATTAACAGAGCGAGCTTTCTTTTCGTTTATAATAATTATAATAATTGATTCATATGATAAAAATAGTATAGTTCAGGAGATAATGTGTGCAACAGTTTCAGCTTCTTAATTTCTTAAACAATTGCAGTTTATGAAAGAAAATAATTGTCATTTACGTTGCACTTAAATGCTTATTCGTTTCAAATGTCCTTACAAAATGCCGAAAATAACGTAAACAGCAGCACAAAAACAGATGAAAACGCAGAAAATGAAACAGAGCAAAAAAAGAACAAAGTAGTCGGAAAACATGAGCTCAGGGACCTGGCATTCCCAAGCAAAACTGACAGGGATGTTAGAGACCAAAGTAACAGAGTCCGGATGATGGCTCATGGGGATTTGTTGATTCTTGCATTTGTACAAAACAGTTGGAAACCAGGGGTTTGAGCCGGGCGTGCAAAGCATCAGGTGTATCGCATTTGGTAGATGGTCAGTTTGTTTATAATTGCTGTTGTTTGGACTTTTATACCACGCTTACAGTTGCACATATGGAACAACATTGCGTGATGATTATATAATTTGGACTTGCGTGTCATGCATTCCTTCCACATGTTTGTATCGGTGTATACCATTTCCAAACCTCTGCGATTAAAATGTAACGTGCCATTTTAGTGTTCAACATGGTTTCATTTTTATTTTGTTTTTGGACAACCTTAAGATTACAATAAAGTCGTCTACATTATCACAGTTTCAATCTTTATACATATATATGAATAATCGAATATGTTTTTGTATAGATGCTGGACGGTTATACAATAACAACACAAATATATTTCCACATTCCTATGATTCTGTCGAGGAATGTAATAATTGTATTGTAACACACCTCCACATCGTTCAATGATGATAGCCATGTGAGATGAGCCTCCTGCACTCTGCTTCTGCTGCACACATTTATCTTCTGGGCCATGGTGAAACATTTGTATCACTGTACAAATATATTGCTGACAAAGTGTTGCCAAATTGCCATTTTGTTCAATAATAATTTTTATTTATGGTACCCTTCAGTCGGCAATGGAGGGTTAAAGGTTAGATTGAATGTGATCATGATAAATAAAACACAAATAAATGGCATTCATAAATAATTATTCGAGGCAGCAGACCACTCCTACAAATTAACTTAAATGAGCCCCAGTTAAACAGAGAGAGAGAGAGAGCGACGCACGCTGTTTATAGATCACTACCTTTGTGTGGTGCTTTGAATTGTGGCCATTTTTTATATTTCTATTTTGTGTCCGTTAGTACAATTACGACATTTTATGCACCACATGTGGACACCTGGCTTTGATGCATTCATCTTCTCCCTTATTTATTTCCTAGTATGTATCTGAATTACAGTATGGGACACAGAACCTGCTAACCACAAACATTTTACATGAACAAAATCTGGTCTTTTATGAGTTTAGAAACGTCGGTGAGATATGAAAACGAGCATTACACCATCATGTCTAATGTGCCTGGATTGTTTGTGCGATTCTGTTACCGTGGAATTGACCATTTCGCTAACATTATTGCAGTTGTATCGTTTGTATGTGACGAATCAACTTGTAACGATGCGTTAATTCTTCAATTGAAACCATTTTTCCTTATGACACACGCATATGGTTCATGTAAATTATATGCAAATGTACGATAATGCTATATTTAGGTGAATAGAGAAAACAAAAATACGCAAATTACACAATGAATGAGAATATACAAACAAGAGTCTTTAATCACATCTTGACCTCGATTTTGTGATAATGCATCAATTTGCCGTGTCGGTGACTCATTCTATGCCTTGCAATTGATGGTCTGCTAACTTCTTACTGATACATTTCAAAATAGAGTACTGTATTGTCTCCAAAGTAACCTCTTAATTTGTTTTAAACCAACAAATTCCATGTTCACTTTTAAGTTCTATCACATTGTTATTTTATATAACATCATGCATGCACATTTCATCGAAAAAAAGACTGGTGGATGAAGGATAGTGAAAGAAATAAGTAATTCTGTGTGTTTGCAGTGGTGCCTCTACAGCTGATGCTTCCTGCAGGTTTTACTGAAGAATTCCTCTATCCTCTACTGCTTATCATGTGAGTGCATCGACCTTCAGACTGTTTTACATTCTGAAAGCGTGCATGCACTTCAGCTGCTTATCTTCCGTTGGATCTATATACTGTACATTTTGCATATCTACATGTGAAAATAACTCAGCCACGGAGTATACAGAAAATTGTTACGTCATTATTTTTAATCATACACCACTGCCATTGTAAACTTTACAATATTTGTTTTATATTAGTGACTTTTTATTAAAATGTATAATATTCAGATGGATATATATTAAATAAATATATGTTTTACCAACGTCAGTGCAAAGCACTTAAGATTATAATTAGCATAAAATAATGACTAAGATGCCATCGTTATCATCATGAAAATCGCCTTTGTTATTTTGTTAGAGTACGCTCCAGTAATTAAAATACATATCTTGCAATAAAATAAAATCACCGGCTAATTCAACTATATTAAATGTACTTCTTCTGCTCGCGGACATTTACAATGAGGCGCTATTAATTTATATTCTGTATAAAGTCAACATTGTGTACCATACTGTCATGGATAGCAGATTACATTGTGCGCAGTCTACGCTGTCAGTATTCTTCATCTATTGACTTTTTGTCATGAAAGGAGTCCTATCATGAAAGTAATCCTATAGACCTCGATGCCATTTTAATAAGATCTATAGGGATTGTGTTTTCTGGGAGGACTTAAATTTCAGCTTCTGCTTTGATTCGCGGTGCATTCATCCCATTGCTTTTTGACCCTGAATGGATTGTCCTTCCCACGGGAGATATGAAGCGGCACCATGATGATCTTTGTACATAGATAGGAGACTTCGAGAGAGATACCTCGAGCCTTTGCTGCAACGTCACAGATATACCCCTCGCCTCTTTGGCCATTTAACTGCACATCATTACAGTGGCTTTAGTCAGCGTGCTTGCCTTTCGCAAGCACGTAAATGGACGGTGTGCACGTGACCTTACAGAGAACTGCCCCTTTGCGATGATCAATTGTGTTTCGTTACTCCTGGGGGTCTCTCTCCCACCCCCGCTGTGCAGGATTGACGAAAGGTGCCGTACATGTACACGTAACCCTGACCCCCGCGTTCTCGGTGACAGTGATGGTGTGCCCGGGCACCAGAGCGTGTCCGAGGTGTTCGGCTTGTCATGGGAAGCTGCGCTGGCGAGTGGGCATGCAACGATTGTTGCCCGGTTTGACGGGCGCGGCGCGGGTTTCCACGGCAGCCGCTACCTGCACGAGGTGCATCGCAAGCTGGGCACAGTGGAGGACCACGATTATGTCACTGCGTTACGGTGCGTTGCCCACGCACGCCGAGGAATTACGCCAGTGCATGAGAATCCCCAATGGCTGTGGGACTTGTGGAGATATGTGTATCAGTTGTCATTATTTTGTCATGTGTTGTGGGACAGAGATGTTGGTTTGTGCATTACATAATGCTGATCACTAACAGACGCTGCATTGGAAGTTTTGTGGACCTGCAGGAATGCCTGTTGTGTGGTATTAATACTTGAATGTTTTTTTTATTATTATTCTTGGGTGAGATAGAATAGTAAGCAGGTTAACAGTTCCTCAATTTATTTCGAGAAACAACCAATACACTCCTCTTGTTTAGTATTGCACTGATATGGAATTGATGGTAACTTATGCAACAGATTGTGTGCAGTAAAATGCTTCTGAATAATAACAATAAACACCATCTCGCTAAAAAGTATTTATTGCTCCTGGAATTCGTCTTGAAAATAAAGCAAAAAGTACTGGAATATAACACGTTGGCTTTCGCAAACCAATATGGTCAATTTATTTGGCTCAGATCGAGTGGATACGTTGATAACATCACACCATCTATATAAGGCCCAGGGAGGGAGGAGATTTTCACAGTTCTGGAAATCATCGGATGATGTTGGTTACACTTCCCAACGAAACGTCGTACCAAATTGTTAAATGTTGTGGATTGCTCTCCAACGTACCGGTGTGTTGAAGCAACTAAAAATGGTACGTTTTGTTCATTGGCACATTTTGTGACAACTTAATTTCTTAGGCTGTGTCGAGTATAGGAGGGCGTACAGCACACCTTGTGCTCATGCGATCTGACACATATCAAGTATGAATCTTAGTACTAGAATACTATTAAAATATATATTTTCCAATTGTGTTATATTTAACTTCACAATTTAACTTTATATAGCAAAGTGTGCACGCTTCAATGTCTACGTTTAAATTTAGACAATTGAGTATCGATTTCGTAATAAACAAACTGTCTTTCAGTGAAATTAGTTCATATTGTATTTTTTGTTTTATTGATCACGAAGAGCTGTTTGTTATGAAAAAATAATAATGGCTATGTGTAAAAACAAATGGTTTTTGTTTTAGAATGACTTTTCAAAGTATTTAGCAAAAATGCTGTAAGCAAAAATAATGTGTTTTGGAGTTTGACAGTTTGTGTTCAGCACGAACGTTTATCATTTTAGGTCACTGCTAGAACTGCCGTACATCGACAAGAATAGGATTGGGGTGTATGGCAAGGTATGGAAACTTTAATACCTTTATTTTTCATTTAGGCGTCTCATAAAATGTTATAAGCATTGTTGCAAAACACACATTCAGTTGTTGACTCGTACCTCAATGAAATAGATGTCACAAATGTATTTTGAATCAAAGGAATAGATCTAAAAATTCACTCACAATTTTTTTTAAAAAAAATCTACAATTAATGTAATGGGGAGCTCTTTTTGTGATTTAGCATTTTATAATCTCGCAATTGTTTCCAGGACTCTTTGCTGCAGGCAATGACTACGTGAGTGTGCGGCATCATGTCCTTCGCGATACGTCGCTCCGTGAACCTGTGTCCTGTCCTCTCAGGGCTATGGGGGTTACCTGGCAACCCTGGTGCTGGGGATGGGAGAGGCACAAGCACGCTGTGGTGTGGCCGAGTCGCCCATCTTCGACCCCATGCTTTATGGTAGGAAAAGCCAATTCTGCCGACTTGAGGCATTTGGTAGTTGCTGGCTATGCCAGGTATACCTCGGACTCATTAGTGTCACAAGATGGTTAGTGTGTAAAGAGTTGGAAGCTGTGACATTGTACTAATACCTTAATGTATAATTTTCACATACTGTAAAATTATACAGTAGTGCCACATGTGTAATGGGTTCAACTGATTTGCAGACGTAGACTTGGAGGCAACATATTTATTTAATTCCAACACACGGGGTAACTTTCCCCTTAACAGAATAACAACCTATGGTGGTGACCACCAGGCTAACTACACTAGTTACCACGTGACTGGTGTAGTTAGCCAGGTTGTGACCACCAGGCTAACGACACTAGTTACTACGTAACTGCAACTACGGACCGGGACCAACAGCTTCGGCCCGGGTCCACGTATTGGAGACCAAGGGTTTCTTCCAGGATGAACAACAACCCTGGTCCCTCTTGGGACCCGGCTTATATTCTCTGTGGCATGAGCGGCTCCGCCCTTGGCCACTTCCACCTTCCAGAATCCTTGGGAAGGATCTGGGTCCCAATCACGTGACCACCCCTAGCCCCCTCTTGGGGCCCCTTTGTAGACTTAACTGATCACGTGTCCTCCTGGGTCAACCAGAGTGCCATGGCCTCGAATAACCTCATCCTTCGACTGACACCCACACACCCTGTCCTGTCGGGTCGGCACTGCACGCAAAGAGTGGTGCCATCTAGCGCTGTCAGTCAGCATTCACCGGGGCCCCTCTAGGGCCGGTACTACACCCACACCGCTGTGGTGTCCGCGATGTCGCTACACCGCTACAGCGGGCCCCTCTAGGGCCGGTACTACACCCACACCACTGTGGTGTCCGTGATGTCGCTACACCGCTACAGCGGGCCCTTCTAGGGCCGGTACTACACCCACACCACTGTGGTGTCCGCGATGTCGCTACACCGCTACAGCGGGCCCCTCTAGGGCCGGTACTACACCCACACCACTGTGGTGTCCGCGATGTCGCTACACCGCTACAGCGGGCCCCTCTAGGGCCGGTACTACACCCACACCACTGTGGTGTCCGTGATGTCGCTACACCGCTACAGCGGGCCCCTCTAGGGCCGGTACTACACCCACACCACTGTGGTGTCCGTGATGTCGCTACACCGCTACAGCGGGCCCCTCTAGGGCCGGTACTACACCCACACCACTGTGGTGTCCGTGATGTCGCTACACCGCACGCCGTGCCTCTCTAGGGCCGGTACTACACCCACACCGCTGTGGTGTCCGCGATGTCGCTACACCGCTACAGCGGGCCCCTCTAGGGCCGGTACTACACCCACACCGCTGTGGTGTCCGTGATGTCGCTACACCGCACGCCGTGCCTCTCTAGGGCCGGTACTGCACCCAGCATGTTGACATCCAGCGATGTCACTACACATGCATAAGATATACAAATATGAAAGCAAATTGTAAGAATTACCAATCAAACAAAGTATTATTTAAGCTAGAGCCTTGTCTTGTCTTCTAAGTGATAATAGCTCTAGTTTTGACAAATGTAGGAGAAGGAATAATGTTGTGTTGGAAGGACGTTAGCTATCTTAGATTTCCTAATCATATTGGGCTTGCAGCCCAAATCCAGGAAATACTGCAGACGATAACAGACAAAGTAGGTAAAAAAGCACAATGCAAACACATAATATAAAAATGATGATAAAAGTTGGGAGAAAAAGAGGAAAAATTGGACAAGTTCACATGCCTAAGAGGACTGATATCACACAATAGAAGTTGTGAGGATGAAATTAAGAGGATAATCAGATTGGCTGGTGCAGCTTTGGAAATACACTACAAGGTCACATAAGATGGCAACATCCCAATTAGAATGAAAACGAGAGTGTTTGACGCCAGTGCTGCGATATGGGTCGCAGTGTTGGGCCTTGAGGAGGGCTGAAAATATGAAAAGACTCACTGCAAAACCAGTTGACTGACAAGAATCGTGAGTCTACTGATACTCCAATTATTGAGGATCGAACTAATTAGAATACAACTAAGACAGAAAATTACGTTGATAGAGAAGATTGAGGAGAACAGGCTGCAATGGTTTGACATGTAATGAGACTAAAACGACACAGAATACAATATTTCATACTATATATGTACGTAGAGGGAACAAAGAAAGTAGGAACGCAGAAAACCAGATGGATATACATAGTGCAGAAAGGTATGATGAAAAAGGACTGTAATTTTCTGAGTGACTAAATGGATTGAAGTAATCAGGCAGCAGAAGGCCCTATCTCGCTTAAGAGTGAGATATAGCTGAGCTATTTTCAGAGCTACATGCATAGAGAAGCTATTTAAAAATGTGATGAAGATAAATTTAAAATTAACATTTCCAGAACTACCAGCTTGCTTGTGCTACATCTCCAGCCAAGTATTAAATTGTTGTTCTCCGTTGTAAGTGAATGTTGCTTGAGAGCGTTGTGCAGACAAGGCACATGCTCACACGTACTATATTGCTCCTGTAACATTCTTCTCATCTGCATTTTGACAGCATGGTATAAAATACAAAGCCCTTTTATAATGCGAGGTTATGGCTTGGCTACGGGAAGCATGGAGCAAATCTGTTTCGCACTGGTGACCAAATGGGCTTCATGAACGAATTTAAGGTTCTTCATTAGAAAACTAAATGACACGGGGTTATAGAGGTCATTCATAATTGGGTCCATATCAACATGACAACTCAACACTTGCTTAAACCAGGCTGTCAGCACTGAACTCTGAATATCGTTTTCCACTGTCTTTGGTATAAATTATACTGCTTAGGTTCTTGTGATTCTCAGTAATGCTGTGAAATAAAGGCATTAATTTACATAGTTACAAAAAAATATGAAAAATATCATGGGACAAAAGGAAATATTTTTGCATAAAGTATAATTAAAGGTGCTGTGATTCATCATTGTATTGTTAAAGATTTGCATTTACAGTTCTGGTTTCCATTGCCCTTGATGTGCCCATGGGTAACACAAGGTTTCGACAGTGAGGAACAGCTTGGCATGCGTACCCCCCCATTTAATTATTAATTTAATAAACTACATTGTCTTGAAAACACAAAACCCTTGCAAAGCAGCGCTGGAAAAATGCACTTGTCTTGTGAGACTTTGGAGGTATTGGAAATTGGTAAAGATCAGCTGAGGTGGAATGGTATTGGACTTGTGAATTGCGTTTGTGTAACCTCAACAATTAATCGCAAATAGTCGTCTTCAATATGGTTCTTTGAGGTTGAGGTTCTGAATCATAGGTCTATCACTCTAACGAATGTGGAGAGAATGCTCATTCATTTATAAGAATTACTTAGCAAACCTGGTGGCCAACTACAAGAAACGTCTGACCTCTGTGATTGCCAACAAGGGTTTTGCCACCAAGTACTAAGCCATGTTTTGCAGAGGGGTCAAATACTTATTTCCCTCATTAAAATGCAAATCAATTTATAACATTTTTGACATGCGTTTTTATGGATTTTTTGTTGTTGTTATTCTGTCTCTCACTGTTCAAATAAACCTACCATTAAAATTATAAACTGATCATTTCTTTGTCAGTGGGCAAACGTACAAAATCAGCAGGGGATCAAATACTTTTTTCCCTCACTGTAACTAGGTGAACTATAACCAATTTAGTTGGTTAAAACAGCCTTAGAAGGTTCAGTTGCAGTTAAATGTTTGCTTAAAAAACTAGTTTCAACCAGTTAAAATTGTTCATGGGCAACAAAAACCATACCTATTTTTTTCCATTCCAATTTAGGTTCCGGTTTCAGTTCTGATTATGGTTTGAGTACTTGAACCAAAACGTTTGTGGTTAGACTCTCTGTAATATAGACAATAACAAACTATGTATATATGCAACTCGTTAAAGTTTGACAAAATTGTATTTTCCTTTTTTTTTACGAGAGAAATATTTTGTTACCAATGGTACAAGATATTTAAGAAAAGCTCGGGGAGTTACACCAACATCTGGTTAAATATTTTTAAGCCAAACAAGCCTGATAATTGTAAGTAGCATTGCATTACTGACTGTGGTAATGATGAAGGATGTAAGAAAGAAGGAAAGCTCTTGTGGGATTGCAGTTTTAATTTCAATGTGTATAGTGGGAAACCGAAGAGATAAATCAGCTTGAGGCCCTATGCCTATGAAAGTATAAATATATGAGAGTGGCACAAACCCTGACTATTTAGGCAGCTGCTGTTGAACCATGCTCAGAAAAGATTATTTGTTTACCTTCATATATCTCCTTTTTAAAGTGACTTGTGAGTTAATGTACGGCAAAAATACAAGTCTCTTGTAAATTCATCCATTCTTATAATACATTTTCCATAAACCATAAAAACCCAACATAAAAGCTACTAACAAAAAAACCTTTTTGTTCAATTATATTGTTTTTTTTGTCTCGTTTCCACTCTCCCACGGTAACCATCACCCACAAATTCACCCAAATCTACTCTGCATTCCTCCTCCTGGCCCGTAGAACTTGCTTAAAGAATGGGGAATTACAGCTAATGTGAAAATGTACAGTGCAAATAAAATGTTATAATGAAGCAAAATATTACAGTAAGCTGCAACATGGTGATGAAGCTTACAATTACATAAGGGAAAAGAATGAATCTGAGATCCCTGGAGGTCACATCTAGGTGGCCATTTTACTGGAAATGTCACCCAATTTCCAATTGAGTATTTCCTAATGGCTTCTACAATATTGTCAATACAATGCCCTTTAGTAAATTAGGCTGGAAGGCTTTTCATTGTTGGAGATACAAGCAGGGACAGGGTGAAACAAAATACTGCCCTGACATGAACAGAAGGGCTTAGGTTGTGTGACTGAAATTTCTGTTCGAGCAATTTTAATTAAATTCTGGTAGACTGGTTTTCCATCATCCGCCCACAACAACTCACTGGTATAATGACAATTTCGTTTTTCCCTTCTTATTTTCTCCTTCTGAAGGTAATAAGCTCACATCGCTTTGTGGCCTGAATATGATATGCCGAGCTAGCTATATGCCTCAAACCATAGGGTAGAGAGTGGGAACACAACTAAAGAGACCGCAGAGAGGGGCAGCAGGAAAGGGAAAGACAGAACAGTACGTTCGATTGAGGTCGAAAGGCATTTCCATTAAAAAAAATTACCAAGCCTTCGATTCCTTATGAAGCGAAATCTGCACGTACAGACCCACAGCCCCCAAATACATTGCCGTGGTATTATATAATCTGGTACCGTAATTGTAATTTAAAAACCTCAGGGATACCCTGCGTTGGATAGATCTTGGAGAGGATATGTAAGACGATGCAGCAATCTTGGTGTTGGGAATAGTTTAAACTGGTATTGGGGCACACTGAGGCACACTTTGTGCACAGCTTGGAGGTTTGCGATATGCGTTCCCATTGTGTACAATTTTACGTTCAAAACATGTACAATATCCTATCGGCTACTGTATGGTGTTCCAACGCTGCCATTCGCCTCAGTGTGTGCTACAGGTCATAATGTGTGTCTGGAATTATGGTATTAAGCTGTACTGCTTGACCCTCCCTAATAACGTTAATTTAAGCAGTGATATTTAACAGAGAAGGAGACCTATTTTAACATACATAAAACATGAGATAATCATCATATCATCACATCACTGCATGCAATAATTTTTTTAAAGTATTTTTACACGTATTTATTCGTGCGATGTATACGTTTACATAATTTCTAAAGTGATTTAAACACAAAAATTGAGTTGAAAGTATTCGTGTGAACTACGGTTTGTATTCTCCCACAGCCTCTGCATTTTCTGAGCGCTATCTGGGCTTGCCAGCCCGTGAGGAGAATGCGTATGAGGTGAGGACCAGCCTTGAATGCAAACCCACTTCTACATTACTCATCTTCATTGTGAAAGACAGAGCATGTACAGGAGCATTCAATACGTGATGTATTTTACATCCATGTCTTTAACATTGTGCACCCACATGTGTGAATTACTGTCATTACATTTTCCTTGTGCCTTTAGGAAATGAGATGCACATCATCTGCAAATAAATAACATTGCTTCCGTGAAATATCAACCCTGTGTTTGTATAGATTACGATGGCTTTGTAAGCCTTTAAAATGGTGTCTTGCAGAAGGAGTAAGAATGTGTTTAACAAATATGTTTAGGTATATTCATGGGAATTTCGCTTTACATTACATATTGCACCTTTTATTGATCATATATCTTCACGAACTTATATATTGTCTTATTTTTTACAATCCATCTTTCTTGACCATTATCACGTAATTATGCTCTCTGACTATTTTGTATGGAATTCTACCTCAATATTTTTTCTGTATTTTTTTATTCTGTTGAAATGTCTCATTCACTTTATCAGGCTGCCAAAGTGAGCAGTCGGCTCAGCTACCTCAAGGCCGAAAGATTCTTAATCATCCATGGCACAGCTAATGGTAAGGATTCTCTGAAAAGGCTTTTACTATAGCTCTGGTGCAGTTTGTGTGTGTATACGTATATATATATGCAGTATTGAAAACAAATTAAAATACCATTAATATTCATCCTGTAGCTATCAATATTTTATTAGTTATCTTGCATTATTATTAGACGAATAAAGTAATAATTCACAGCCCATTGTCTATCCACTGCTGGATGAAGGCATTCTCATTCTATATCAATCATGGGGATTGTTTGACCATATTTCACTACTGGTCAGTCCAATTTGCCCAGGGTCAGTCCAGGAATTCAACAACGCAGGTCACCAGGTTCAAAGTGCAGTGTGCTAACCACTGTGCCACAGCTCCCCTCATTCTTCTAATATTAGATGTACTTATTTTTCACAGATCTCCTGAACTTCCTTGCTTGTTCTCTCCCAGGTTGATTTTGTTTAACCATTCACTAGGTCTGTTAAATGTGTTACAACTTAACTTTCATTTCGATTAAAATAACTAAGAAAGATAGGAGAGGAGGTGTCATCAGTACCAGTGTAACATTGTTAGTTAGGGCAATCGTCAGCAGAGGCACATACCTACTATAATAACCCAGGTGTCCTTAACACTCGTGACGTCACTCCACATCGACCAGCCCCCTCATTAATATTCAAGAAAGGTGACGTCATCCAAATAGACCCCCCCCCATTAGCGGGTGACGTCACACCACATGGGGGGCCGAGGCGCCTCCTCCCCCCTCCTCGGCGTCAACTTACAACGTCACTACAAAGGCAGAACCCTCGCGTCACGCGATCTCCGTAACGCTGTTGAGGCATCGAAGTAAAAAGGACGTCATGATGAACAATGGATTATAACCTTTAAATAAAATAAGTCTGTGTCACCGCGGCCTTACAAATTGCACACGAATGGATGCAATGAATATCACGTCGCGGTCTGATTTTCGCTTGCAAGTTTCAGATTTACTGGACGGGCAAAAGGCTAGTTGTAAAATAGCTTTCTAACCATCTAAGAAGCCTTTCTAGCACAGGTGTTGTTTTTATTTAACCTTCATCAATTACAGACGTTAAGCACCTTTCACAAGTGCATTGACAAGTATTTAAACAACATACTCTTTGGTTCTTTCGGTAAAGTCACGGAGGTAGAAAAATTAAATAAACCAATATTTTTTCCCGCCTGAGGACGACCACTTATGTTGCGATCGAAACGTCGTGATATATTATTATTTTGTTTTATTTTATTTTTTCAACCTACATGACCTTACCGAAAGAACCAAAGAGTATGGATTCTTGCAATCACGAAAGCTTCAAATCAAGATATTTAAACAACATGAGATAAGTGTCGGTAATTAGACAAAAAAAACCTCAACAAAAATAGAAATGCGTCTTTAAGGTTTCTTTAAAAACAAGGCTAATTTACGAAGCACGTTTGAAAGACGATAACATCCTCCTACACGGAACATGTGATATTAAAGTGTATTTTATTTAAAAACAAATGAATCAGTCTGATCACCAACTGAGAAACCCAATTACAGAAAATTTGAAAGCAGATTATTTTCATGATTACATAGATTATTCTGTATCATGGGATTTGTGATATCTTAGAAAGATGCAAGACATGTAAAGATGCAAGACATGTTTATTTTTTGAATAAGGTGAGTTTATAATAAGCATCACTCAGATATTAATGATATAAAAGTACATATTGGTTAATTTTACTACTTCAGGTGCAGGAATTTGATGATTGACTTTACAGATTAACTTTAAAAAAATTGTAATTTGGGTTTTTACTACTTTTAAACGTTAGTATTTTTTAATATTATTTAGTTATTTTTCCCTCAAGCTCATCTTTGTTTCAGTGTAAATGTAATTATAAAGTAACAAAATATGCAACACATTGCAATGTAATGCATAAGCCAAAACAACTGCTGACCGCTACTTATGTCCTCTCCCACTGCCCAAATGCAAAGAAGGTGAATAAACGAGATGTCCTCATTATAAATAGTGCACTTCGTAATCAATATCCAGCACCAGTGCTCCTACATACAAATTTGTTGGACACTTGAATGTAGTATGTGCTATTACACCACATGCATTAAGGCTGAGCCATTTCTTACTGGTGTGTTTGATCTGACAAGTTGTGGGAAATGTATTTAAATTATACCAAATATAATGTATATATATATTTTTTCGTTTTCAGAGATGGTCCACTTCCAGCACACTGCAGAACTGATTAAACATCTTATCAGCATTGATGCAAACTACACACTCCAGGTCGAGTACCACAGTTTACACTCACAAATATAAAATTAAGTTATAATCAGGCTTTGACAATGCACATTTTAGATAACAGCAAAAAAATATAAAAACTTTTCCGGAATATTTCAACGTATTTTTTCTCTCGTAAATTAAAATGAAAGATAAACGATGTGAAACTGTGTAGATGTTAATAGGCACCAGTGTGCTATGGACCTGATTCAGGTGTTGACAATCATACCTACGTTTTAGATTTTTTTGGTAAAATTGTGTCGTTTACACCATCTACAATGGTATAAATCACCAATTAAATGGTGTGTTTTGGCCATCGCATCAAGATGTCAATATGACCTTATATGTAGCGTCTTATGGAAATAATATAAAACCCAAGCAAACTTTACATCGCAGATCTATCCGGACGAGGGAAACTCTGTGCGCGAGCTGAAGTGGAGGCGGCACCTCTACAAGACTTTGACAGACTTCTTCGTCGACTGCTTCAGCCAGCTGGCACCACGTGTGCGAGACGAACGCGAGGACGACGATGATGAGGACGAGTGAACTACGCTTGTAATTACTGTCATGTTTAAAGGTGGAGACAGCAGAGGGCGGCACAATAGGGTGCATCACTTCTCATGGGGTTTCCCCTGCTATTTGATGGCCATACGAGTGAACAACATTGGAGCAGCCACCAGAATTTCTAGCTTATGTACTAGTTTGTACTAGTGTCACTTGCGCATTCAATTAGGGCTCCATAGGAAAAATAAGGGGAGGACAAATGCCTCCACCAATTCCCTGAGGTCACCTCAATGATATGCTATTGGTCATCGAATCCAGAGTTTGTAACTCATAACTCAGCATATCAATTATAGAAGTAACGGTTTTAAAGTCAAATTACGAACATCTTAAATAACTCTTTTAAAACATTTTATTTTAAATAACAAAACATATGTTTTATTTTTAATTATTAATATTTGTACAGTATAGGATTGCATATACACTGAGAGAACAATATATAGAGTATTTAATTTCGTGATCAAATTGATCAGCAATCATTTGATCCAAGCATGAGAGTGTTCATGTTGAGAAATTCAACCATTGCTGCATGGTAGTTGGAGCTCAGAGCAGCCACATGAGAAACCATGCATTCTAAATATTCTCCTTGATGTCCCCATCCCCGCCATTGCTTTCCAACGTGCGCACGGACTTACAACATGCTTTCTTTAAGCAATGTCTTGTGTCTCTTTATATTGCCACATAATTGAAAATATAGTCACTCCAAAAGAAGTTGAATGCGAAATTATTCATATTTAGGTAATCTGAAGGAAAATGAAATGGAAAATAATTTTGCTTGCAAACAACATTCATTTTAAATTAATACATACAGTAATGAGTAATTTAGCTGAGTTGGTTGTTGACCATAACTACAGTTTCAAATATGTATTCCTCTCTCTACACCAATTACTGATTCAATAATTTTCACTTGGGACTATGCACACAACTAGGAATAACAATAGTAACTAAATATACTGCTCAGTATATTTTAACTATTTGCAGTGTTAAAAATAAAGTGATCCTGTGGAACCTGACACTAAATTATTTTGCGAAATACACCTGCCTGAAAGATTGCAAAATGCAGTTGTTAAAACAGAAATATTTCATAATCCTAAACTTGTTTTCATTCATAGGCATGTATTTCCCAGGACTTGTTAACGTGCATTAGTGTTCCACAGGGTCGTCTTTTTTAGGTGTGTATTTTATTTTCACACTATAGCACAAATGTTGCATCAATTACAATTGATTAAAGTGAATCCCTTTTAAATTATTGACAATAGGCTCAAGAGGAGCCATCTATTGGATAAGCACGAGTCAATGTTCATTCAATAATCGAAGAAAACTATTTCAGAAAACTATTAAGTGCAATATATACAAGTGTATTTTTGTAAACATTAAAAGCGTATTTAATTATAGAATGGTTAATGGTAACAAAAAATATTAACTTCTGTAATAACATGCTGAAAATAACTTACTTTTCAATAACCATCATATCAAGCTATGAAATAGCAAATGTACTCAAATTCTACTAATATTCCTTGTACGATGGTAGGCATTTTATTTATAGTTTTTATTCTCTTTTTCTAACTTCTGAAAATCTCAATTATGAAAATGTTTGATTTTCCTTATTCAAGTTAACAACCAAATTTCATGTCAGTACTCTGTGCTTAAAAATGTAATCTAAAACATCTGCTACTGCATCATTTGAACGGTTATCCAGTATTCCACCACGTTTTTGACTTTCATTTTTTAAGAATGGCATATCACACACAGTACAATCGTGGAATATCTTCAATCACTATTCCAGGAATGTCTGTCCAGAAGTTGTGGATAGTTTCCAGAGGTCTCCATGATACACATCCATCTGATCTGTATAAAATCAGACAATTCACAGGGTAAAACGTGAATTTATTTCCGATTAATTATTTAATAGATCTGTGCTTAATTTACCAAATGTACTGTACGATCCCAGTGTGTAGTGCTCTGCTTTGAAAACCTTTCTGGTAAAGTTTTACGTAACTTATATACACACAATACATATACAGTAATATGAAGCTGTGCAGAGCCTCCACCTGTTTGTTAATTTGCGCAGTCCTCTATAGAGTTCAGGATTCTGAGAGTTTGTCTTGCATTTCTGATGTTTGTAGCAATTCTTTGGTCCATAAAATGCATAGCCCGTGAATGCTTTGAACTGCTTGGATTTTTATCAGTGTCCTGTAAATATGTTACTTTAATAAGCACTTTAATGGACTCGTTATTGTGAATAAGTGTTAAATGTTACCAGTGTTAGTGTTGCTGTGTCACATTATGCTTTAGGCCAGTTCCATAATCAATGTTCTAAAATGATTGCCACATTCATTTTTGCCTCAGTGTTGTGTTTTCCCAGTTGATTAAAAACTGTGCCAAACATCACAGTGTGTTTGTAAACTTTTTTAACTTAACACTATGTAGTAAAATATTGTTTACAGAAACTAACGTGTTATATTTACTTATTCTCGTCAGGTAGTAATTATCCAATATAAAGTTGCCAATTTGAATTTGTTTATGCATTTTACAAATATTTGAATAACTTAAGCTGCATTCAAGTACCAGATATAAGGAATGCTTTTCAACTTGGACTCCAGAGTCTGCTGGGTGGCATCACACACTGGGTGAGTCGTTTGAGAGTTATGGGGAGAAGAATGGAGGACGTTGTGGTTTTTGTCCACTACTGGACATCTGTGAAAAAGAGCTTTATAGCTCATCCAATTCCTCTAGTATAAATATTCTTGATTTCGTTTTCCACCTGTGGTAAGTACACGTATGATCATGTTGCCACCTGCTGGTGGAATTTATCACGGGTTACAATGTTTTGTGTCACGTCGCAATTGGCACTTGTAGGTAATGCAATGATTTGTTCTTTTTTTGTGATGCATTATTTATATAAAATGCTACAAAAATATGATACATTTAAAGTGATTGGCTTATAATGGTCCATGTACTCATGTTGTATCACGATGAAAACAAGCTCTGAATTGAAGCTAAGTGTTCTTTATAGCCATCTTTATCTCGATACCTTCTTTTGAAACGTATCATTATAAATGCACGTGTGTATGGTGGACTTGCAAGAAGTACTGCTGACTGAAAGTTATGCAAATACTTTTTCATGTCAGCGATAGCACACAATATACAGCTTAATTTGAAGGAAAATTACATGCAAGGTAAGGACTAGATATTCTCATTTATGCACGATCTTTGGCAATTATAATATAAAGTTCAGATGTGCACACAGCTGTCCTTCCTGGTTTAAATACAAATTGAAAGGTAAATGCAGTTCTACTTTTATAGGTAGTTTGAAACAAATCAAATCAGAATAGAAGCATCCGTTATCTTTGTAAAAAGTATTGGATATTAATTATACATTATTGCACATAAGGTACACAAGAGGAATGTTTTCAAAATAATTTGAAACATTCTACTCTTCCCTGGAAACTAACGGTTGAAACCCAAAAACGTGTTGGCGCGTAAGCCCCGTGCCTGTCAACCCATACGGTTTACCCGTATTCTTGAACAGGGAAGTTGAGTTTCAGGTCGAAACGGCGCATAGCCGTTTCAATACGGGCAACAAAGACATCATCAAAAAAAAGTTGCGGGACAGCTTTTTCTTTTTACTCTGGAGAGTAGCGATCCCCGTAGCAGCCGACAAATTTGATCCTGAAATTTGTAAAAACAGGATTGGGATGTACATGAATGATAGTGTATTGTTTAACCCTTCATAATTTACTGTTTAGTGTTGTACATTTACAAAATGAGTGGGTGCATCCACATATAAAGCAAGCAGCAGCATGCAAGATCACAGAGAGTAAGCATGATAAGTGGCATCACTGACACCAATTATCAAAAGTAACACAAAACAGTTTTTTTTTTAAAGCTTTCGTGACTGCAGGGATTCATATTCTTGGTTCTTTCGGTAAAGTCACCACGTAGAAGGGAAACAATAAAATAATAAAAATATAAAACAATAAAATTCTCACGACGTTTCGACTACAACACAAGCAATCATCATCAGGTGTGAAAACCACAGCAAGACACCTCTGCGGTACAAAATTCTACTCACCTGGTATCAACAATCAAGGGTATTTCCCTGTCCCCAGACGACCTGCTTGTCAGTTTTGATGTAGTTTCCTTATTCACCAAGGTTCCTGTACCTGACACCATTGCAATCATTGAAGACTTGGTTCATCAAGGACTAAACACTGAGGTACCCCCCTGGTGAGACACTGTTTAACCAATACATACTTCACTTGGAATGGAACTTTCTACAAACAAACTGAGGGCACCCCAATGGGCTCCCCCCTTTCTCCAGTTATAGCTAACATTTTCATGGAGAAATTTGAGACTGACGCCATCCAGACTGCCACTCTGCGCCCAACCTTATGGAAGAGGTACGTGGATGACACTTTTGTCATCTGGCCACATGGCCGGCCTGCTCTAGACCAATTCTTCGACCACATCAATTCCATACACCCAGCCATCAGATTTACCATGGAAGTCGAAATAGATGGCAAGATACCTTTTTTGGATGTCCTAATTAAAAAGAGACCTGATGGTTCAATGAGCCACTCTGTCTACAGGAAAGCTACCCATACGGATGCTTATCTGAAACCGGATTCCCACCACCATCCATCACAGAAGAATTCTCTCATCAAGACTCTGTATCATAGAGCCCAATGCATATCCGACCAGGAACACATAAGCAGTGAACTCAAGCACGTACACCAAGCTCTTAGGGCTAATGGTTACTCCGACTATACAATCCGCAAAGCTATCACTCAAACCATGAAGAAGAACCCTCTTGAGGAGCCTTTCAAAACCATCACTTTACCCTACATTGCTGGGATCACAAAAAAGATCTCCAAAATCTTGAATAAACACAAGATCCAGGTCCGTTTCAACACATTACATAAAATCCGTGATCTGGTTCCGTCTGTAAAAGATGTGATTCCGGACATACAATACCCTGGTGTCTACAAACTAAGTTGCCTCTGTGGTAGTAGTTACATTGGAGAAACCAAACGCCATATCTCGGACCGCATTCGTGAACATAAAGCAGACCTTAAACACGGTAGGACCAACACCTCGGCCGTAGCAGATCATTGTTCTAATTCAGTAGGCTCACATGCCATTGACTTTTCCAAGACGGAGGTTCTTTGTAAGCCATCTGGCTTCCATGAGAGATTCGTTCATGAGGCTATCCACATATACAAACACAGAGACAATTTCAACCGAGAAGATGGATTCTATCTTAGCAATCATTGGAAAGATTTGATAAATCATTTCAGTTCTTGATTGATTGTTCACGCTTACAGTGGCTTTCAGACAGCATACATAAAAACAAATTTCGTCTCACCCCTCCTCTTTTCAAAAAATAGATGGACTAGTCCTGGCAAACAGCCAATCGTTGCGCGTGACGCAAACGTTATTTTTATATATATAAATAAATAAATATGCCGTTTTCAAAATAAATTTATGCAAACCGACACACCTGATGATGACCGTTTGAGTTATGGTCGAAACGTCGTGAGAATTTTTATTGTTTTATATATATTTTGTTATTTTGTTGTTTCTCTTCAACGTGACTTTACCGAAAAAACTAAGAATATGAATTACTGCAGTCACGAAAGCTTTAAATCAAAATTTAATCGCCTCTACGGGGAGGGTTTTCACATAACTTTAAGATCTTTCAACAAACTCCGGGATAAGAAAGCTCAGCTGATCGAGTCTCTCACCTTCCTGAAGAGATGCCGCGACTCTGGGGTAATACCAATCGCATTTACACTCACCTCTGCTACTGTAACTTCTTCTAATGCGAAACGAATTCTTTTCAAAACTAGCTTAGCTCTTATCTCAGAAAAAATCAGACTTATACGCACAGAACTAGATCAGTTAGACAAGACACTCTACAAATCACACTTATCATTGACGGCAATAATGTCCACATCGGATTGGGAACATGTAGACAATATGACTGCCTCTTCAGCTGCTACTATGTCGACCAAATGTAAGGAAAACCTGATTTCCAAATTTAACCTCCTATTCAACAAAAGACCGGACCCACACACCAAAAAGTTAGACGTTAATAAAGTCGTAATTAATCGCAGTAACAGTTCTATTTCCGATGGTCTGAAATCCGTTTTAGCTAAAGGTCTAAACTTTGCAGTCACACCTAAACACATACCAGTTAATGATATAATTGCCCAAGTAGACGTTGCTCTCAGGGGCCTGGGTCACATCGCTGCAGACGTAGCAAGATCTGAAATCGCTGCAACCCTCAAAAACGCTAAGATGCCAGCTAGCAACCTCAGCAAAAATGAGCGTTTTGAATTATATAAATTAAAAAAGAGGAATGATATTGTAGTTCTCTCAGCTGACAAAGGCAATGCTACTGTTATCATGGATAAAATAGAATACAACAACAAAATTAAAGAATTACTCGACGATGGTAGTTATACAAAAATAAAAAGAGATCCCACCAACAGCCTCGTCACACAAACCAACAAAATAATTTCTGATTCAACCGCATTAATTGATCAATCTAAACAGTTTTTATTGAAACCTTCTGCTGCCAGGCCACCAAGATTATACGGCTTACCAAAAATACATAAAGTTGATACACCTCTTCGTCCCATAGTCTCTACTATCAGCTCCCCCACCTACAAACTAGCTCGTTTTTTGTCTGAAATCCTGCGTCCTTTCACTGGAAAGACCACCTCTGCGGTACAAAATTCTACTCACCTGGTATCAACAATCAAGGGTATTTCCCTGTCCCCAGACGACCTGCTTGTCAGTTTTGATGTAGTTTCCTTATTCACCAAGGTTCCTGTACCTGACACCATTGCAATCATTGAAGACTTGGTTCATCAAGGACTAAACACTGAGGTACCCCCCCTGGTGAGACACTGTTTAACCAATACATACTTCACTTGGAATGGAACTTTCTACAAACAAACTGAGGGCACCCCAATGGGCTCCCCCCTTTCTCCAGTTATAGCTAACATTTTCATGGAGAAATTTGAGACTGACGCCATCCAGACTGCCACTCTGCGCCCAACCTTATGGAAGAGGTACGTGGATGACACTTTTGTCATCTGGCCACATGGCCGGCCTGCTCTAGACCAATTCTTCGACCACATCAATTCCATACACCCAGCCATCAGATTTACCATGGAAGTCGAAATAGATGGCAAGATACCTTTTTTGGATGTCCTAATTAAAAAGAGACCTGATGGTTCAATGAGCCACTCTGTCTACAGGAAAGCTACCCATACGGATGCTTATCTGAAACCGGATTCCCACCACCATCCATCACAGAAGAATTCTCTCATCAAGACTCTGTATCATAGAGCCCAATGCATATCCGACCAGGAACACATAAGCAGTGAACTCAAGCACGTACACCAAGCTCTTAGGGCTAATGGTTACTCCGACTATACAATCCGCAAAGCTATCACTCAAACCATGAAGAAGAACCCTCTTGAGGAGCCTTTCAAAACCATCACTTTACCCTACATTGCTGGGATCACAAAAAAGATCTCCAAAATCTTGAATAAACACAAGATCCAGGTCCGTTTCAACACATTACATAAAATCCGTGATCTGGTTCCGTCTGTAAAAGATGTGATTCCGGACATACAATACCCTGGTGTCTACAAACTAAGTTGCCTCTGTGGTAGTAGTTACATTGGAGAAACCAAACGCCATATCTCGGACCGCATTCGTGAACATAAAGCAGACCTTAAACACGGTAGGACCAACACCTCGGCCGTAGCAGATCATTGTTCTAATTCAGTAGGCTCACATGCCATTGACTTTTCCAAGACGGAGGTTCTTTGTAAGCCATCTGGCTTCCATGAGAGATTCGTTCATGAGGCTATCCACATATACAAACACAGAGACAATTTCAACCGAGAAGATGGATTCTATCTTAGCAATCATTGGAAAGATTTGATAAATCATTTCAGTTCTTGATTGATTGTTCACGCTTACAGTGGCTTTCAGACAGCATACATAAAAACAAATTTCGTCTCACCCCTCCTCTTTTCAAAAAATAGATGGACTAGTCCTGGCAAACAGCCAATCGTTGCGCGTGACGCAAACGTTATTTTTATATATATAAATAAATAAATATGCCGTTTTCAAAATAAATTTATGCAAACCGACACACCTGATGATGACCGTTTGAGTTATGGTCGAAACGTCGTGAGAATTTTTATTGTTTTATATATATTTTGTTATTTTGTTGTTTCTCTTCAACGTGACTTTACCGAAAAAACTAAGAATATGAATTACTGCAGTCACGAAAGCTTTAAATCAAAATTTAATCGCCTCTACGGGGAGGGTTTTCACATAACTTTAAGATCTTTCAACAAACTCCGGGATAAGAAAGCTCAGCTGATCGAGTCTCTCACCTTCCTGAAGAGATGCCGCGACTCTGGGGTAATACCAATCGCATTTACACTCACCTCTGCTACTGTAACTTCTTCTAATGCGAAACGAATTCTTTTCAAAACTAGCTTAGCTCTTATCTCAGAAAAAATCAGACTTATACGCACAGAACTAGATCAGTTAGACAAGACACTCTACAAATCACACTTATCATTGACGGCAATAATGTCCACATCGGATTGGGAACATGTAGACAATATGACTGCCTCTTCAGCTGCTACTATGTCGACCAAATGTAAGGAAAACCTGATTTCCAAATTTAACCTCCTATTCAACAAAAGACCGGACCCACACACCAAAAAGTTAGACGTTAATAAAGTCGTAATTAATCGCAGTAACAGTTCTATTTCCGATGGTCTGAAATCCGTTTTAGCTAAAGGTCTAAACTTTGCAGTCACACCTAAACACATACCAGTTAATGATATAATTGCCCAAGTAGACGTTGCTCTCAGGGGCCTGGGTCACATCGCTGCAGACGTAGCAAGATCTGAAATCGCTGCAACCCTCAAAAACGCTAAGATGCCAGCTAGCAACCTCAGCAAAAATGAGCGTTTTGAATTATATAAATTAAAAAAGAGGAATGATATTGTAGTTCTCTCAGCTGACAAAGGCAATGCTACTGTTATCATGGATAAAATAGAATACAACAACAAAATTAAAGAATTACTCGACGATGGTAGTTATACAAAAATAAAAAGAGATCCCACCAACAGCCTCGTCACACAAACCAACAAAATAATTTCTGATTCAACCGCATTAATTGATCAATCTAAACAGTTTTTATTGAAACCTTCTGCTGCCAGGCCACCAAGATTATACGGCTTACCAAAAATACATAAAGTTGATACACCTCTTCGTCCCATAGTCTCTACTATCAGCTCCCCCACCTACAAACTAGCTCGTTTTTTGTCTGAAATCCTGCGTCCTTTCACTGGAAAGACCACCTCTGCGGTACAAAATTCTACTCACCTGGTATCAACAATCAAGGGTATTTCCCTGTCCCCAGACGACCTGCTTGTCAGTTTTGATGTAGTTTCCTTATTCACCAAGGTTCCTGTACCTGACACCATTGCAATCATTGAAGACTTGGTTCATCAAGGACTAAACACTGAGGTACCCCCCCTGGTGAGACACTGTTTAACCAATACATACTTCACTTGGAATGGAACTTTCTACAAACAAACTGAGGGCACCCCAATGGGCTCCCCCCTTTCTCCAGTTATAGCTAACATTTTCATGGAGAAATTTGAGACTGACGCCATCCAGACTGCCACTCTGCGCCCAACCTTATGGAAGAGGTACGTGGATGACACTTTTGTCATCTGGCCACATGGCCGGCCTGCTCTAGACCAATTCTTCGACCACATCAATTCCATACACCCAGCCATCAGATTTACCATGGAAGTCGAAATAGATGGCAAGATACCTTTTTTGGATGTCCTAATTAAAAAGAGACCTGATGGTTCAATGAGCCACTCTGTCTACAGGAAAGCTACCCATACGGATGCTTATCTGAAACCGGATTCCCACCACCATCCATCACAGAAGAATTCTCTCATCAAGACTCTGTATCATAGAGCCCAATGCATATCCGACCAGGAACACATAAGCAGTGAACTCAAGCACGTACACCAAGCTCTTAGGGCTAATGGTTACTCCGACTATACAATCCGCAAAGCTATCACTCAAACCATGAAGAAGAACCCTCTTGAGGAGCCTTTCAAAACCATCACTTTACCCTACATTGCTGGGATCACAAAAAAGATCTCCAAAATCTTGAATAAACACAAGATCCAGGTCCGTTTCAACACATTACATAAAATCCGTGATCTGGTTCCGTCTGTAAAAGATGTGATTCCGGACATACAATACCCTGGTGTCTACAAACTAAGTTGCCTCTGTGGTAGTAGTTACATTGGAGAAACCAAACGCCATATCTCGGACCGCATTCGTGAACATAAAGCAGACCTTAAACACGGTAGGACCAACACCTCGGCCGTAGCAGATCATTGTTCTAATTCAGTAGGCTCACATGCCATTGACTTTTCCAAGACGGAGGTTCTTTGTAAGCCATCTGGCTTCCATGAGAGATTCGTTCATGAGGCTATCCACATATACAAACACAGAGACAATTTCAACCGAGAAGATGGATTCTATCTTAGCAATCATTGGAAAGATTTGATAAATCATTTCAGTTCTTGATTGATTGTTCACGCTTACAGTGGCTTTCAGACAGCATACATAAAAACAAATTTCGTCTCACCCCTCCTCTTTTCAAAAAATAGATGGACTAGTCCTGGCAAACAGCCAATCGTTGCGCGTGACGCAAACGTTATTTTTATATAAATAAATAAATAAATATGCCGTTTTCAAAATAAATTTATGCAAACCGACACACCTGATGATGACCGTTTGAGTTATGGTCGAAATGTCGTGAGAATTTTTTTTTTATTGTTTTATATATATTTTGTTATTTTGTTGTTTCTCTTCAACGTGACTTTACCGAAAAAACTAAGAATATAATATAAAAACAGTTTTTGTTTAATAACATCATTTTTGTCGATGTGTTTGTGTATCTCCCTTGTGATGGGACTTTGTAGGATGAACGTTGATATTTATAAGGGCACGGGTTGACCAATGAAGTCTGAATTTATCTGTAATAAGGTCGGCACTGATAAGGGGTTGACAGGTATGAAACCCAGAACATTCAAAATTCGAGGACGTTTCGCTGGCGGTTACAAGCAGCGTTTAAATTATTGAATCCGAAAGCATGACGTCACAGGGTAACTGTCACGCCCCCCCCCCCCGACAAAAGTGGCCCACGTGGCACCGAGTAGCACGCCAGCAGTCACGTGAGCAGCTCGCGCGCCGGGGGGGGAGGGGGGTGGCGGGGAGGGGGGTGGCGGATCACGTGAGCGAGCCAGCTGCCCGGCCCGGCGTGTGGTGCTCACGTGACCATGACGTACTAACCCACGTGATAAGCCACTCCGTTGAGCTGTCGTTTGTGGCCAGATCGCGTCTGCAAAATAAGTTAGTAAGCTCGGTTGGATTTACCTGGCAAAACAAACAGTTTAGTTTTATTTGTGTGTGTATATATTTTAACAGACTCGTTTAACTTTCCTATACTTTGCACTTCTATAGTTTTTTAAAATAATTCCACGTTCTGACCCGCCTCTTCTGGGCAATCTGAGGGGGGGGGGGAGAGCTTTATAGCTCATCGGATTCCTCCCTGCAGTATTAAACAAAAATATTCTGGATTCACGGCGGTCACGTGGATAGTGGTGGGGGGGGGGGGTCACGTGAGCTTAGCGGCCGTCACGTGGAGAGCGGTGGTGCAGCGGTTAGCGCTTTCGCTCCGGGCTCCGAACTCGTCGACTCGCGCTCACGGCCAACAACGCGGTAACGATTACCGTACACAGACTGTGTAACACGATTTTTGTCCCTGGGTAGTGTTATTTTATAATTGCTTATGCCTAAAAAGTATAGAAAATGGATATTATTCCCCACAAACTTTGCATTTGTGCCCAGGACTTTATATGAAGGAATGACACAAATGCACACCACGTTTTCTCATTGAAAATAGGTACATTTCAAAATATCACTGTCCTGGTCACAAAAGCAAAGTTTGTGGGGAATAATATACATTTTCTTACTGCTTTTAAGGGAAAAGCAGTAAGAAAATAACACTACCCAGGAACAATAAAAAGATTTTTGTTACACACTGTTACCTGTATCGGTCGTGGGCCTCCCCTAGGTAGAACTCGGCTATCAAATGAGTAACCTGGTGCGGTGTTGTAGTCAAACATCGCCACTGGGGAGACCAGGGCGGACTGCTGCCCACCCCACCACCACCTCCTGGCCTTCATAGGCGCCGCTCGCTAACAGCAGCTCGCCCCTCCAAGTCTGTGCAGGCTACACGGGGCAGCTTTGTCTTTGGTCACGTGGAGAGGGGGTGGTGGTCACGTGGCGAGAGGGTGGTGGTCACGTGGACGGGTGGTGGTCACGTGGACAGGGGTGGTGGTCACGTGGAGAGGGGGTGGTGGTCACGTGGACAGGGGTGGTGGTCACGTGGCGATGGGGTGGTGGTCACGTGGCGAGGGGGGGTGGTGGTCACGTGGAGAGGGGGGGTGGTGGTCACGTGGAGAGGGAGGGTGGTGGTCACGTGGAGAGGGGGGGTGGTGGTCACGTGGAGAGGGGGGTGGTCACGTGGAGAGGGGGTGGTGGTCACGTGGAGAGGGGTGGTGGTCACGTGGAGAGGGAGGGTGGTGGTCACGTGGAGAGGGGGTTGTGGTCACGTGAGCGGAGCGACTGCGATGGCGGCGGCGGCTGTATCGCAGCGATCGCGCGCGGGGTCGAGAGTCGCGGCAGCGGCGGCTTCGGCGCAGTACGACCAGGACGGGCGACTCATCGAGGCGAGACACGCGGCAGTGGCGGCGAGATACACACACACACGTGGAGTGAGAGAGCGAGAGGTGACGGGGAGAAGCGTACACGGGAGGTAGCTGGGCAGGGTGGGGGGTGTTGACAACATCGCAGTGCGTACTGAGAGGTGCGCACGACAGGGCGGGGGGCAGCTGCGTGTACAGTACTTAGGCGTGCGGAACTTCTTTCGCACCGTGCGTAACCCACCGAGCTAATCGGAGGTGCGGGGATGGACGACAAACTGAAACTCGCGCAAATACATGACGTCTTGTGGCCTATAACATTTTTTTATTTTGCTTATTAATTTCTGTTTTCACACCCATTGATATTCAAAACGATTAAGTTTTAGAGAATGAAATGGGGGGGGGGGGGGGAGGCGGTCACAAGACATCTGGACCAGCCTGTACGTGCTAACGTGTACTGTAGGTGCGGCGAGAGAGGGACGTGATGCGATACAGGGGCCAGGCACGCAGAGATGCGTGGAGAGACGCAGACGGTGTGGAATACGCACACGGAGATACGTGGCGAGAGAGACAAAGACGGTGTGGAATACGCACACGGAGATACGTGTGCGAGAGAGACAAAGACGGTGTGGAATACGCACAGAGATGGTTTACACGGGGAGAGGGGGGGGAGGAAATACAGTGGGATCCAGACACGGAGGGATATGCAGAGAAATCGGCATAGAGTGTGTACAGAAACACGCACGGGAGTTACAGAGAGGCGCAGATATGCACCCATCTAAATAGGGGTTGTACTGTATATATCTAGTCTATACCATACACATAGATGGGTATACAGTACGAGAAACGAATGCCTAGGTACACAGTGACAGTGGAGGATGTACAGTACTACTGCACGCAGATACACAATGGTACTGCACAGTGGGTAGAGTGTATGCACAGCATATAGCGAGGAGGAGGAAGTGACATTCTGAACCGTGCAGAAATGTTCACGACTCGTAAACGGAGATATATGACCGACTTACACGGATTATACACAATATATTTAATATTTGCTCTCCTGGCAGAACGGCAGCGAATCCTGTTCGAGCAGCCTTGGTCCATCGTCTTTTCGTCAAGGGGTTGGAAACAACAGCACCACCTGCTGGAATAATCACTGTAGTGTCATGATTAGTTGGTTTTCCTTTGGTTAGAGTGTTACAGTCAAACTGCTCCCCGCCATAGGAACGTGGAGTTTTCGACACTAGCTCAAGAACTAATTAAGATCGGTACCACCAAGGGGGTTTTTGGGCATTGCAACAGCATTTGTTTCAATGGAATGAGCCACCCTTCTGTTCAGCAACAATGATGACTGTTGAGTTAGGTACATTGTGGCGTTTGTGGTTAGACTAACGATTAAAGTTCATTACCGTGTGCAGGTGGAGACGCGAGAGGATGAAGAGCAAGGCGTCAAACTATCAGAGATCCTTGAGCTGTTAGTTGCTGCAGGCTACTTCCGCGCTCGCATCAAGGGGCTCTCATCTTTCGATAAGGTGGAATTTATTTTGACCAATTTTGCATATTGAAAGCATTCTTAGATGTGCAAAATGTCATTGTAATGCTGCGGATTTTTTTTTAATTATGATTAAGATGCGGAGCGGCGTGTGCACGTTTTAATGAATGCATAGACCTTTGTTAATTTAGCTTATTGTATTATAGAGACCTGAAAAAAAATCCTAAATGCAAGACCCAGTTATGTATTTTTGCTTCGAGAGTATTTAACTGTCAAAAACAATTGACAAACAATATAATTTATTGCCCAAAAAATGTCTCACTGGAATATTTATGTTTGGTTAACTATTGAAACCACCGTTAAATAAACGTGCTTTCATTAAAGTTATTGTTGTGTGTTTGTAGGTGGTTGGAGGAATGACATGGTGCATCACTACGTGTAGTGTTGACATTGATGTTGACTTGCTCTTCCAGGAAAACTCCACCATCGGCCAAAAGATGTGAGGTTTGGAAAAGCATAACCAGATTTAAAACGTTAATGTCAGGCTATTGATGTAATACATGTAAATGAGTTCGCTAAATGATATTGATCCTTGTTATTCATCTGTTTGTACAAATGAGATTTTTGAGTAATTTGACACGAGACAGTTTTACTAGTTGAATGCTACTGCTGCTTCTGTGTAATTTCTTCACAGAGCCTTGACCGAGAAGATAGTGTCTGTTTTGCCGAGCATGAAGTGTCCTCATCGGATTGAACCCCATCAAATCCAGGGTTTAGACTTCATACACATATTCCCTGTTATCCAGGTAACTTTAACAAGATTGTAACGTTTGGCATTCTGCCACTAATATTTTTCCAAAACATAAGTGAACGCCTTCTATAATAAATGTCTCATTTTGTTTATGAAACACATTCTATAGTTTTACATGCATCTATACAAACTGTATAAAAAACAATGGAATGTGTTTTTTAAGTGGTTGGTGAAGAGGGCCATAGAGACACGAGAGGAAACGGGCGACCACATTCGGGCTTTCTCCATCTCCCAGTTTAACAAGAGCCGCAGACTTCCAGAGGTAAGAATTTCATCAATTGTGAATTCCATTTAAGCGTTCTAAAACATGCATGTGAAGTTTTTAAAAAATATTTTTTTTGCATTTTTTTTTGTCAGGATGATGAATTTTTGGAGCGGAAGGGAAAGGCGATCATGGCTTTGCTAGCTGCTGCTGTAAGTTTCTGCATGCAGTACGCAGTGATAAAATATAATTTTACATGAGTGTATTGTAAGATGCTTCACAAAGCTACTTCACTTTGCACTCCCTTTTTAACCTCGCCTTCTCGCCGATATCCGCAGGAGGAATACAAACCCCAGAGACGATACCGGCGACAAGTTGGAACAGACTCTCTTCTGGATGAAGAGTCACGTGTGCAGTCTACGCTTCTAGAGTATGGCAGGTAATTAGTGAGTGAGCATATAGGTACATAGCATCATTAAATAAAGCAAGATTAAATGAATAGAATTACTTCATAATAAAAATGTCTTGAGCGCATTAGATCATTAATATAAAATGTACAGGTGACACATAATGAAAGCTGTCATTTAATAATTGTCATTTTAGTCATAATTGTGCACTTTCATCCGAAACGCTCTTTTTCCAGTGGTTACTTTAACCAGGCCCACCCTTTGCCCGTTTTGCAGGAGGTATTGTTTTGTTCAAAACAAGAATGAGAAGGTGAGTGTATTGTTTTTGTATGTCTGTAGTTGCCACTGTCTGAATTATATAATTAATAAATACTCTATCTGAAGACCAACACATACATAACCTTGTTGTAACAGCTCTCTCGCTGGTTCAGCAGTTCCACTGCTGGATTATATTTTTTTCCGCCTGAGGACGACCGCTTGTGTTGCGATCGAAACGTCGTGATTTATTTTATTTTCTACCTATGTGACTTTACCGAAAGAACCAAAGAGTGTGGATTCCTGCAGTCACGAAAGCTTCAAATCAAGATATACATAAAAATTAGAATAATTGTCAGTATTTATGACTTTTACAACTTCTGTTGCATATTTACAAGGGAAGTATAACATTTTAAATGCGTTATGGCTAGGTCAAGTAATGCAAATGTGAATTATGTGTAGTTATGCACAGCATGTGCCGTGTGTGCTTTAGGTGGATGACCGGAAAAAATCTGTGCCAGGTGCCGCAGCAGTAGGGAAAGCACAGACAACCGAGGAAGAGGAGCTGCAGGCTGCTGATGAGGAAAGTCCTATTTAGAGATTTAAATATTCCATCGGTATAAAACAAAAAAACATGAAGCTGTTACAATCATGTTTCACGCAGTTTGAGTGGCAGTTTATGAAATGGTAAATTTTGATGATTGAAATTTTTTTCTAGCCAATTATTTGTGTTTTTGAGTGTGTACAATAATCATACATACTGAAAACCACTGAATATTGATTTGGTCAGCTTTGTTTTATTTTTACAGATTCGCATCAAGACTCTGATGAGCAGCATGGCTGCCATGGCAACAGAGGAAGTATGTATTCCGAAATATTAAACTGCATTCGCATATAAATATATATTTTGCGATGTATTAACTTGAAGCACATTTTCCTACTTGGTACCCTTTTTTCACTTACTATGCTTATTATTTTAGTATTGTCAAATGACCATTACGTTGTATTTTTTGTTTCAGGGGCGTTTAACAGCCAGCACAGTTGGTCAAATTGTTGGTCTTCAGTCAGAGGAGATCAAACAGATTGCTTCAGAATATGCAGAAAAGGTATTTATTTTGGACTTTCATTTTCATATGATAACATGATAAAAACAAATTGACAGTTCTGATCTATTTTAAGGGTTCACATATTTCCATTTACATGATTTCATTTTAATGATATCTTTTCCATACATTGTCAAAATTACACCTGAATTACTACACTTAATTTGAGACAGGTTAGTTGTAAAATATCAACATATGTATCACAAAACAATTGCTGTATTAAGCTACTTTCACACGTTTTCCCAATCACATTTTTTAAGTTGGTTCCATTAAATTGCAGGAATTTGTAGTTTTTTTTTTACCTTAAGTACAAGCTACTTTTCAAAGTTGAAACCATCGTATAAGCATGCAAGACTTGATTCTACTATACGTTTTGTGAGCTATGGCTTCATTTCATTATCGCGGTTATAACATTCTATTTTTACATCTTCCTTGGAATACTGATTAACACTCTGAATTCTCTTTTCAGCAATCAGAGCTGGCAGGCGAAGAGAAGACAGAGAGGCTTGGTCCAGTACAGCAGCACAAGCGCTTGGTTGTTTCGCTTGGCAAGCAGATTTCTCAGAAGGAAATACAGCTGGAGGAGGTGACACTTGTTTAGCTACACATGCAGACTATGTTTATCTTTCTGCAAACCCCGTTTTTCAAATTGGGGCTAGGGCATTAAAAATACTTAAAAAATAATATTTTGTGACTAAATCATTGTATAAAAAGAGCTCTAATGAAATTGTATATACATATGTATGTTGAACTTCTTTCGCACCGTACATAGCTAACCGTGCTAATTGGAGGTGCTGGGCCCTGATCCTGAACCAGTTTATGTCAACATGAAATTTTAAAAGAAGCAATTGCATAAAATTAAGTGTGAAATTTATCTTTGGTGTACATAAGTTTCCTTTAAATAAGGGCCTTCAGATACAATTTCTGTTCCACATTTCTCATAGCATATCAATGCCAACATACCTAAAATGTCCATGCTTATATAATGTATCTAGATTTTTACGATTGTATTGTTTTCTTCTGTATTCCCACTTGAAAATTCTCATTGGCCAGCATGTGTGTTACAGATAAAGGCCAAGCATACTGAGTTGAAAGTTGCCTTTGAAGCTGCGAAAGAGAAGCTTATGGAGGTACCCGTGCAATTGAAGCTCACCATTTTTAGATATGTTCAAGTTCACTATGTTATTGTATTGTAATTGTATTTCAGCACATGTCACCTTCGCTTTAGACAATTGTAAAAAAGTCTCCATTCCCATGATTTATAATTACTCGGAATCATAGTGGCATGTCGTTGCATGGTAATGCTTTTGTTTTTTAGACGTAGCAACACAGCAGGTGTGTTTATGTGAAGGATGTTGCACAGATTTAAGTGTGTTTTCCAGGTCGAGAAGCAGGGAGAGATTCTCAGGAAGGAGATGGGACAGTTGGATTCTATGGAGAGCCAGGCTGATTCAGCGTAAGAAAGCCTACCAAATGCATGCGTACATTATCCATGTCTAGTTGTACTAAATACGCGTGTACATGATTCATGTCTAGTATTAAAATGAGATGAGACATTACTTTGCTACCCTGCACGCTATTCTTCCCAGCATGGATTAATGTGTGCCTTTTCTACCATCATATTTAAAAGCATAAACACATGCTTAAATATACACAGATAAATGTGATTCATAACATCCACTTTTGCAAATGTCTTATTGATTGTACTATTCAGAATCATGTAAGAGTTTGTTAAAAAAAAATTGAGCTTCCATAGTTACTGTGTATGTATTTTTCAATAATAGTTTTTCATTTTCTTTTTTTCAATAAGAACTTGATACTCTTTGAGTCTTTCAGAAGCAGGGAGATATTATCAGGAAGGAGACTTTACCAAAAGACCCAAAGAGTATGAATTCCTGCAGTCACGAAAGCTTTAAGTCAAGATTTAAGAATTTGATAACTTAATTTATATGATATTCTGTAGATCTCACTGTTTAAACATATATATGCATTGTGGATGCATCTAATTTTCCTTGGACTGTTTATATTGTCTCATATAATATATATTAAGAACATCTTGCACTTAAATAAACCATACTAAATTAAAAAAAATCTATTTTCATGAAGCACATTTCTCCTTATGGAAATTAAAGTTAAACAGTCCCATTTTGGCTTAATTCACTCATGCAGACATTGAGGGACAGCACCATTGTGTTGTAATATTACATTGTTAGGAACTATAGGAAAGTAATTTCTGGTGATGTATTAATACTAATTCCACAATTGCTCCAGTGTCTTGCAGAAGCTGAGAGCCCTGGTGGCTATGAATGAAAGCCTCAAGAGTCAAGAGCACGAGTTCCGTGCTCACTGCAAGGTTGACATGTCCTTCTCTCTTCGTTGTATTGTATTTTGCGTGATTCACATTTACTACGTGTTTGTAAATAACATTGAAAGTATGTTTTTTTTTTTATAGGAAGAATTGACGCGTCTACAGAGCAGCATTGAAGAGTTAAAGCTTCAGACCAACAATACGACTGGAGAAGAGGCTGTAAGGAGATAATCTGCATTTGCATAAATTGCCCTCATTTTTTAAAAAGAAGTACTTGATAAACTGCTGAGCCGTGCTTGGCATTTAGAAAAATGGAATTTAATCACTTAAAGTTATTTAAATCTATGACAATTTTTTTATTGAAATACCATGAACACAATAATGCAAAAGCATAGAAAGTACATAAGTGATTTAAAGATTTTAATTTATAATTTATGTATTGTACAATATATAATTTATAGTGTTCATTAAAATTTTACTTTACATTGCACAGCAAATTGAGTACAGATACTCTGAAAGCATATGTATGCCAATCCAATCATATTAGTACTTTATAATTAAACAATAACTGTTTTTTTTAGGAACAAGACCAGTTGATTGAAAAGCAATACCGCACGGATATCGACAAACTGCAGAAGATACGCATGCTCTTGGCAAGTAACACAAACTGTTGAAACAAAGCACAAATGGATAAAATTGCACTCGGTAAACACAATAATGATATACTCATAGAATGCATAGTGATTATACAAAACATATAATTCCTTGTGCTTGATTTTGGTGTGATTCTTTTTTTAGGGGAGGAGAAACCGAGAGATTGCGATCTTGCAGCGCAAGATTGATGAAGTCCCCAGCCGGGCTGAGCTGACTCAGTACCAGCGTCGCTTTGTGGAGCTCTACAGCCAGGGTAGGAAGAAATGATCATAATGAAATATAACAAAAAGAACAAGCATTTACAGGCACCTACAAAACAATAAGTACTTCACCCTCCTGTGTTAAAGATTGTGAAGCATTAACCACAGGTTTGACTGAAGATACCTGAAATCTCAACCAATTTTGCTATATTTTAACGATTTCCAGTGTAGTTTTATGCTAAAATGTGTATGCATTGGTGCTGAAGAAGAGTATTCATGTGAGCTTTATTATTTTATAACATTTACCATGTGTTAATAATATCCCGTGCTGTATTGTGGTCTGGAGTATATGAAATCCACATTTTCTCCGATGTGTAGTGGCTGCCACCCATAAAGAGACAAAGCAATTTTATACTTTGTACAACACGCTGGATGACAAGAAGCTGTATCTGGAAAAAGAGGTATGCTATGTTATATTGAAAGAAAGTGTATCAACTATAAGTAATACCTTTGATCGGGTTTATTCAGAATATTAGTTTGTGCATGTAAATGTGAGTAATTACAACAAGGTTATTTTTTCCAGTATTGAATTAAAAGGAATCAACATTGTCACCTTCCCAGATCACCATTTGAAAAAGAGGCAGCAATGTGTCTTGTGTCTCGATGGGTTTATTTAGCTGCCTGGTTAAATAAAGACTACTGACTGACTTTTTTGTTTGTATAGTTTAACATAATTTGCACAGTTGGCATCCATTTTTTTACTGGAAGGACCTTTCCAACTAAATGTGTTGATGGTATTGATTATTGTAACGAAAATATTGTGTAATGTGCCTCACTTGTATATTGCAGATAATGTTGAACTTCTTTTGCACCATACGTAGCCAACCGTGCTAATCAAAGGTGCGAGGGAAGGACAACAAACTAAACCCAAAAAGACAAATTATTAATAAGATGGACAAATGAATTAACAATAAGATAATAAAATGGAAAATGTACAGTTGTATTTAATTGTTTTATATTTAAATGAGTTGCCTATTCGTAAAATGAACATAACACATTTTACTGTCTCTTAGGTTAATTTGCTGAATTCCATCCATGACAACTTCCAGCAGTAAGTATGTATAGGTGACTGGTTATACCATGTATTGTTAAAAAATGTATAACTTAACAATGACACTTATTTTCTAATACTGCATCCACAACCCTCGTATGCAAAACATATTAACCACATTTGGCTCTACTTAATATAACTGACACATCAACCGATGTTGTGAGAGAACATCAGCTTTACTTTAGCCAGGACAAAACACTGATGACAATACTTGAAAACTACATAATTATACTTATCTTGCATCAGGATTGGAGCAAAGAGAATATGTTTCAATCTATGTCAGGTTACAGTTGGTAGAGAAACAATGTCGCCAAGTCATTTGGAATAGCTGGGCAATTGGTGTCGCCATTTTTATCTCAGTTGTAAGAAAGGTCCCTGTGCATTGTGATTTCCAAAGGGCCATGGCTTCACAAGGTGGCAGAGAGCAGTTTCTGAAACAGCTGGAGCAGATTGTGGAGGGGATCAAGCAAAGCCGTGTAAAGGTTAGTGAGTGAAAATGTTCTTTGGAGGAAAAATCCCTGTTAATTTGTCGCTGGATAAGCTTCATTACTTTTTGTCACATGTGCAAGGTATTAAAATAGTTACTTCCTTATATATTTTCATTGCATATTTTCTGCATACATCCTCATGTATTTGTAATAAATTGTGATTGATGTGGTTTTATATAAAATTGTAAAAATATCTGCAATTATGAATATAATTATGGCAATGCTTACGAAATCTAAGTGGACATATATATTACAAGACGGTATATTTGTTTTATTGCTACACTCATTTAATTGCACATCTATATATAATTGTCTGTTGGTTATACTCGTGTACCTTTATGTAAACTTCAAATGGTCCATGTCATTCACCTGCAGGTGGAAAAGAAGCGTCAGGAGAATAAGATGAGAAGAGATCAACTTAATGATGAACATCTTGATCTCCTGGATAAACAACGCCTTTATTTCAAAACAGTGAAGGACTTCAAAGAGGTTAGATTAATTTTTATATTTGTTTTTAGTACTTCTTAATAGTCAGGCAAAATGGAGTTGCAAAAATCTTATTTAGAAAGCTTACATGTAAAAAAAAACAAATAACGGTACTTTGTTAGGAATTACTTTTAAACATTTGGAAGCAATACTTTCAGAAAGGTTAATTGTGTAAAATGTTGCATTGAGTCGTGATGCTTATAATAAATCCCAATGAAATAAAAATTACATTATAACACGATGAAATGTTTCCACATGAAATGTATTTACTCCTCACAACTGCTCAGAATACTTTTAGTGCGTGTGACAAAGACAACTAGACAATGGCTTTTTGGGTCATTGCGGTTACATTGCTTGATCTAAATATTGAGATGAAAGAGGCTGAGTTGCATACTCTAATATGTGTATTGGCCTGTATCTTTGCAGGAGTGTCGCAAAAATGAAATTCTTCTGTCAAAGCTCAGGGCAAAGAATATGGCCTAAGGAACAAGAAGGGTGGAAACACCATTTATCTGCACAAATTGCAACTCGTTTCACTTCGAATCACATCTGTCTTAAAAACAAATGTGCAATTCTGTCGTTAAGTTGTCATCCACAATCTCTACGTATCTATGTTTGTCCAGAGAAGTCCTTGACCAATTTTAATAAACGGTGTCATTTAAAATGTGATGCGCACATGGTAAACATTCCCAAAATATGTTTAACCCAATTATTTAACTAGGCATTTCACACTATTTTTACAATAGTCTCATAACAATAAAGCTGTGATTGAAAATCAGGGCTGGAGGGAAGATTAATGTCAACGGGTTTTCCTGCTTGTGAATTTCTATTTAAATTTGTATAATTTTGGCACGATATAATTTCATGGCTTTTGTTACAGCGTACTGCCTTGCACAAAAAAACATCAACCAACTTAAATGTGTGTGCCGTGAAGGTTAACATGAAATTCTTTCATTTTGCAATAAAATATCTCAAAGTATCCATTTGTTGCTGAACAAGTATGGTTTTCACTGCTCAGATTAATTATGAGCTTCAATTAACAATGTTAATATTGCATACAAGGAATTCTGCAATATTTCACTCGATTTTAATTTGTTATATTGGTGTATTTTGATTTTAATTGATCAATTTGAGTTTTTACAGGCCTATAATGCAGGTCTGTCAAAACTATGAATCGTGAGCCATCTTTGCGCCCACTTAAACCAAGCCTCCAGCATCTTTGAATTAACCAAAGCAAACATGCTGGAATCTCTGTATAGTTCGCAGTTTACCCCCAGTTCGAGACTCATAACCTGTGGTACCACTGATCCGGAATCTCCGGGACCAGCAAATTCTTCCAGGAATCTATGGCACACCACATCGGTGGTATCCTTGGATTATATTTGATCATGTTACGATTTGAGAATGTGTCTGCTCATGGAAAAATAGGCTACTTGCATCTTTGGTGCAATGCAAATGTTTTGCCAAAAAAAACTCGTGGGTTTTCCAGCAGCACATTAGCTGCATGTGTGATCTCAGTAGCATTTTTTTTATTTTGATCACAAGTATAAAATGTCAAACATCCTTTAGTTTAGGTGCATAGTGCAGGTTTGCTCCTTTTGGGTCTTGCTGAATAATGGAGCCGCTCTCCATGTTTATGGACTTACCCTGTAATACACTTTTCACGGATTCACAGAGTTGGACAATTCCTGTGAAGTGGCACCACGTGACATTTTTGTTCACGGATTACAGAACTAACCTCCCCGGTGCTCTACACATTGCAGGTTCTGTGCTCCATAGTTCATCCCCATGTCAATGTGGATGGCGAGTTCGGCTCTATAAAGAGTTACCTTTAGGTGATAGGTGAATATATCGCTCCGAACGTGACCTTTGTACTAAAGGCAGTGGGGGGTCATGGTCTTTGGGGTAAAGATTTTGCATCGGTTGAGTACACATTTGTATCTCGTGTCTGTATTTTTTTGTTCATTTATTTACTGTAATCTTAATACAGTACATCTACCTATCCTGCATACAGTACATGTCATCTGCAAGCATCCTTTTATTTCAGAAAAAATATTAATCTTCCATTGAGTAAATGGTGCATCAATAACCCCCTGCAGGTATATGTTTTTCATTTTGAGTAAATCTCACCATAATTAAGCACGGTGACATCTATGTTATTCCAAGACGGTTTCCACCTATTCGGGTTTGTCCCGGGTAATCTGGGGATTGGTATCTGGTGTTATTGATAATTATAAAATATTACCGCGCAATTTTAATGAACCGAGGCTGACTGAGAAATGTCCGTGTTTGGTTTATTTAAAAGGTGGTAACCCTGGTTCTTCATATCGCTTCTGAATATATCACCTATTTTTGGCTGCATAGTTCTGCTATCCTCCGAATACGTATTCTCTACAATATTACATTTCCTATCATTTTATGAATGCATTGCATCAACTATCATCTGTCTCTTCCAGATACATCGCATACACCTCTTGTGAATGCATCTGTTTATCCTCATGGACACAACTGTGAATGCTTCTCTGCCGTTATCTACATCTTTTATGAAGGCATCTCTCGCCTTTTGATTTTTTGTATTGCTCTAACTTCATAGCATAATTTAGCATCTTTTTCTACTGTTTGTGCATGTGTTGCTATGTCTAGTGTTGATGGCAATTACACATAGCATTCACAGACTGATGTAGATTACACGAGGTAAGTGTTGGTTTTAATTGCTGTAATGAGTGGATCACCCAACTTCTGTACAATAATGAATGAGGGCTGCTGGCGAGTGAACATGGAAGTGACAATGACTCTTGCACCTGACATGACTTTTCGTTCGCATATATTCATGTTAAACCAAAGCGCAGCATTGTGTGGTGTACGATTGACATTAACAAATCATGGCATGTGGATTATTTGCAAGAGCGGGAGATCATGGCCACTCAAAGCAATGTGAAAATATCCCAATATGTATGCATGATCTTACCTCGCGTGTGGCGACAGCATCAGTCAATAGCAATTAAATGTACATTTTAACGGATCGCCCTTACCTGATTTTGACACCATAGGTATCCTGCACAAGATAGCTATAGACAAAATGTTTTTCATTTAACTTTTTTTTATTGTAGAGGTAAGGCGTATTGAGCTGCATTATCTCTTTTTCAGAAGCAACCTGGTCACATGATAGCCCAATGAAGTGGCTTATCACGTGGAAATTTATAGCAGCCAAATAGTCTAAACGCATATTTATCATTGTGGAGGGGAAAACCGGAGGACCCGGAGAAAAATCCACGACCACGGGGAGATGGACTTGCAAACTCCAAATAGACAGGCGTCAGTCGGGATCGAACCGACGAGGGAGTTAACATCTCGTGACCGCGAGATATCCTCATGTCCATAGGTTCAAAGTGATAAAGGTTGGCAGCAGGGGACCCAATAATGGGCCCAGAGGTAAAGGCAGATACCAGCAGTAGGCATGGGACAGTACCTGGGCAACACGAGACCCTGTATCTGGACCCAGGACCTGCACCTGGGTAACACGGGACCCTGTATCTGGACCCAGGACCTGCACCTGGGCAACACGAGACCCTGTATCTGGGTAACACGGGACCCTGTATCTGGACACGAGACCTTGCACCTGTGTCATACGGGACCCTGTATGTGGACCCTTCACCTAGACCCGGGACCCTCTGCCTGGACACTACACCTGGGTAACACGGGACCCTGTATCTGGACACGAGACCTTGCACCTGTGTCATACGGGACCCTGTATGTGGACCCTGCACCTAGACCCGGGACCCTCTGCCTGGACACTGCACCTGGGTAATACGGGACCCTGTATCTGAATACGGGACTCTGCATCTGGGGTAACCCGGAACCTATAGACCCTGAGGTGTGCGTGACACTCATGTTGTTTGAAGTCTTCTTCCTGCCAAACACTCAACATCGTTCGTGAGCCCAGTTTGTGTGAAGCGAGAGCCGACAGAAAGCAAGTCAACCCCGCTACCGCTTACGCGTAAATCCACACATTTGTCATTATACGATGGAGCCTCATGACTTTATAAAATCACGGCTTTATCTCGGATTCTGGTCTGGTTTTGGCAATTCCGATGTCTCAGGGTCATTAACGTCTTCGTTAACAGTTACACATGCAGTGGAACATACGTAGTTAAGTCTCACACCTGATGATGATTGCTTGTGTTGCAGTCGAAACGTCGTGAGAATTTTATTGTTTTAGATTTTTATTATTTTATTGTTTCCCTTCTACGTGACTTTACCGAAAGAACCAAGAATATAACAGTCTCATGGTTCTTTCGGTAAAGCCACATGAGGTGACACAGTGGGTTCAACAAAGAGCCTCAGCGTGTGTGCATCTCAAGACGCTGCACAAACAAGTTTTGGGGTGTTGAGTTTATTTAATTTGTTGATCCCATCATGGGACCCCCCCTTTGCCAGTACCAAAATATGAGAATAGGTTTTCCCCTTTTTTCTGGCAACAAGACAGGCGTTAAGATGTTAAAACACCAAACTGATCCCGTTTAAATTTTGATTTAAAGCTTTCGTGACTGCAGTAATTGTTGTTTCCCTTCAACGTGACTTTACCGAAAAAACTAAGAATATGATCCCGTTTAGCCAGTTTTCCGGCTCTGTTACAAGGGGGATCCATGGTTGTGTTGAACACAGCAGCAACAAAAACAAAACACCAACAACATCAATATCGCAGAGAACGAGTACAAGCTCCTTCAGAATGATCGCACGACAAATTTTTTTTATATTTAACGGTTCGTAAACGAAGCACACGCGAATCGAAAACACAATGAGAGAGCAAGACATGCGTCAATAAAAAGTTTGGTTGCAGGTGCGCGAGTACGCGCTGTGTTTTTTTGATCTTAACAGGAGCGTACGCGCATGTTGCGAGTAACGGGGAAAGAAGGAATGTGTCTTGACGGTTTTGTTCACCTTGATTTGAAGCTTTCGTGACTGCAGGAATCTATACTCTGTTTTTTTTTCGGTAAATACTCTTTGGTTCTATTCGGTAAAGTCACGTAGGTACAAAATAAAATAACAAAAAATCACGACGTTTCGGCCACAACACAAGTGGCCTTCATCAGGTGAAGGGACTGGACTGTCCAGAGGACAGCGTTGGAGTGAAGACAGCAAGCGCAGGTCGCGTCCTTTAAGCTGTGTGGGAGGAAACTAAAAAAACGCCTTGACAAAGGAATTAGCATAAAATGATGTACTGGACTGGCACGGTGGGGGGGGGAGTTTACATAATGTTGGTGTGAAGGGAAATAAGCTGCTGTGAAAGTTTGGGATACCACTACTTGAATAAATATACAGTACCATTGAAAATTAGTTTAATGTTTGGTTTGATTTAGAACATCTTTCCAATGATTGCTTAATTTGAAACCATCCTCTCCGATGAAATTGTGTTTGTAAATCTTTCGGTAAAGTCACGTAGGTAGAAGAAATAATAAAATAAAAGAACTCCTACAGCCAAACTCCTTCCCCCTCCTTCCTTCCCCTCCCGTGCCTATGTAAAGCCACAACAGCAGATCATTTTTTTTCTCACCTGAAGACGGACGCTTGTGTTGCCACCGAAACGTCGTGTTTTCTTTGATTTGATTTTTTTCTATCGACGTGACTTTACCGAAAGAACCAGAGGATGCTGGTTAATGTACGTCGCCGAGAGAGAAATACGGGAATTTACAAAAAGAGAGGAGGGTGACATTGGGAGAGGTAGGGGAAATGTCTCGGCACATCGCACCGCCAAGCGGAGGTAACTCCAAGGGGGGTAGGAATAGGGTTGGTGTTATGGATATGGTTTGGAGTTAGGGATGGGGTTAGAGTTAGGTTCAGGGACAAGGTTAGGGGGTCGAGGTTGACTTACAACTGCACTTATCACAGCGTCTCACCCGAGGCGCGTCGTTCATGAGACCGAGTTTGAGACGCGTTTATATCGACTGTGGTTCCCATAGCCAAAATAACACGTGTGTATGAGATACTGTTGTGCTAAACAATGCCCGTTTACGAAGTAAAATGGTATATTTTCTGTGATTTTTTTATAATTGGGTTGTCCGTGGAGTTTGATACGCATTTTAAAATAATTAGCTTTAGAATGTTCATATTTTTTCAGGTTTAAAGTTTTTTTTACGCTATGTTATTTATTTAGATTTATGAAGACCTATCATCACTTGTGTGCGTCGTTTATGTAACATTTTTACTTTAAAATGCTCCACTCCGAAGCAAATACATCGATTTACCAGCACATTTGAGCTGTAAACCATAGTTGTATGTAAAATCACAGTGAAACTAAGCGCTGAGACATTTCTTTCATATGTAAAAAAGTTTTAATGATCTTAATTGCTATGAAAACTGTTTTTTGGCGTCGAAATATCAGTTTCCACGTGAGGAATGATTAATTTACCGTGTTCATGCTTAATTTCTTGGCAATTTTTAATAAAACCATGACTTGAGGCTTAAATGTTAGTAAAACAATGTAAATCGATATATTTGCTTAAAAATGTTTAAGGGCAAAAATGCATTGCAACAGCGTCCCCTAGTGGCCAAACAGCGCCCCCTAGCGGTCAAACAGCGCCTCCTAGTGGACACATTTTTTGCAAAAAATCTAATTGTCCCCCAGGCCCCATCTCTTCCTCATCTCCCCACCTCCTCGTGATGTTCCAGGTTCTCTCCCCCAGGATGTCTCTATCATCTACGCCAGTCCGGCACCTTCAATATTCAAGACCTGCACCTTACATGTCATTTCTACAGAAGCAACAACACATACATGTCATGATTATCCACTTACGAACTTACCTGTGAAGCACCTCGTCTTGTTTGAAGTCTCGTCTGTGTGCGAATTTAGTTTTCGCGTCTCGACGTGGGGTGGGGATGTTGAACCCAGGTCCGCTTCACATTTCTGGACTCTCTGCTTTGCCAGCCAAGCCACCGCGTCTCCCACACAAGGGTATAGGGCTACGTCCGCTGTCGTGATTGCACTGGCGCGCACGTTGCACTGCAGTAGTACGTGCTGACGTCATCACGTTTGTCTAAATAGACGAAAAATTGAACCGTTTAAAGGTCTGGATTTGAACGCGGGATGTCCGTCGTGAGAGGCGAAATACGTTAAACCACTGCGCCAAGAAAGCTTCTTGTGAGCCTCATGATCCTTGCGGTTATTCACTAATCGACATTTCGAACGTCGATATTTAACACTTGCAAATTGTCTGCATTACATGTTTTTAGATAAAGTTTAGTTGTACGTCGTACTGTTTACGTGTACCCTTTAACTTAGTGAAAAACGTTCGGGGGGGGTGTAATAATAAAAAGAGTTAGATTTGCGCCTGCGTCGTCGTTGTTCGCCTGCGAGCGCGACACCGCTCAGCCTCACAACGGCGATGACGTCATCGGCTATTGTCTCTGATCGACTGCAGGAACGGCTGCCCCCTTTGTTGTTTTCACAGCTACATTTCTTTATGAGACCTTCTTTGCCAGTAGCAAGATATAGTAATAGCTTTTTACCCTTTTATCTGGCACAAAAAAACTGACCTCTTTATACAAGGGATCATGTTTGCAATAACCACAACATAAACAGTCAAAATGCAAACAAAAAGAAACAACTCTGATAATAATATGCACTGTCCTTGAATTTGATTGGTCCACACCCGAGACGGCTTTTCTTAGAGCCCAGTCTCCACTGGTGTTGGACCAGAAGACGCCAAAAGGCGTACAACTCAAAAACAGCGCACTATCAGAGTATTGAGGGCTCGGGGTAAGCACTTACATTATGAGACCTCCTTTGCCAGTAACAAGATATAGTAATAGGTTTTTACCCTTGACTACTTGCGTTGTGGTTATTGCAAACATGATCCCTTGTATAAAGGTGTCAGTTTTTTTCGTGCCAGATAAAAGGGTAAAAAACCTATAGCTACATTTCTTTTGCGCGAGAGCAATCGAACGATTTCAAAATCCACACCTACAAGCAACGGTCTCTCGAGCTGAGTGGTTTAAACTTCCTCCTCGCTGATGTGAAACTCCCCATTGGGGTATGGCAATGACATCGCCATTGTGATGATCACAATGGCGATGTCGTGCTGATGCGATCTTCTTTCCCCGAACCAGGAGCACTCTCACTGGAAATGCAAAGTATAGCCCGAGCCCCGCTCAGCACCGAGCCGATTTGCCAGAGGTGATGTTAACAAAGCAGTGTTTAGTTTGCACTTCTTAAGAGTCCACACGTCTACATGACATAGTCTGGCATGCCATCTATGGCAGTGCTCTGGTTACTCCCCAGGTGACCTACAATTCTTCAGACCAGTACTGATATTTGAGTGAAGCTAACATGAATAAGTCTCTCACGTGTTGGTCATATTTTAGACAAAAATCAAGTCGTTTGTAATGCTCCCTAAACGTTGCAGCGATTGCTTTCCTGTGATCAGCTAAAGGTGAAACCAGAGCGGGTCTCTCTCCGCTGCGCTCCTCAATGATGTCGACTTCCAAATAATATTTATCAACAAGAATATTGTACCACTGGCTGTTATGAAATGGCAACAAAAGACATGCTTATATATATACAAATACACAGATACATATGAGAAATCAGATTGAAAGTGGCTATGCCATCAGTAATAAAAAATGCTCAAATTTGAACACAAATTGAGTTTCAGCTCGTCATTCGTGAAACTCAAGATATACTGTACTGTAGATTGTATTTTTAATGTCTCGATGGTGCATTAAAACTGGACAATCAAATTGTGATGTGAAGCCAGCATTTTTCGAATTTAAACACATGGAATTGGGTTTTGTAATCGAGTCGAAACCGAATGTAGCCATTTAAGTCAAGCACAAGCTCGCGAAGTTCTCGCTTTTGGTGATCAGCAGCGTGTAAATAACGAGGGTATTCGGCTGACGTGTTTACATGCCACGGTGGCAGCTGGCAAGCTCAGCTGGGATGAATCCGTGGAGCCCTGAGCAGCGCAGCTCGGTGGGTTACAGCACTCCTGCGAGGATCGCACGATGCCAGACGTCGCTTCAGGCAGCGAACTCAGTTCATCGATGCAGTCAAGGATCAGGAAAACTTCCGCTGCGCCCTCGTCACCCGGCACAAAGACTCGCACTTCTATCCTAACCTTCTGGAAGTGACGTTACATTATTTCACAATGTGTGTATCATGTGTAATTCTGGCGACGTTTTTGTGCAGTCGGAATTGCTGCTGGTGACTTCCCCCACCTACTGCTGAGAAAACAGAGCCCAGTTAGGTGGATTCACGTGCTGTTCCACACCTTATTAAGATATTGAACCACATGGCTGCAAAATTATTAATCGTTCATGGGGGTTTCGTGGTCTTCGTTATGTTTTCATTCATTTGCTGGCCCGGTTGTCGCCTTGAGACTACACATTTATAAATGACTAATTATTTTCGATTCACGTATGCATTGTTCTTCAATTGCTGGCAGAGGGAGCTCTGCATCGACACCTCCCACGTTTTTAATCGAACAATGTGTCATTCGTGCAATATGTGCACGCTGTAAATTGTGTTCTTATAATTGAGATATTTTTGCACAGGCTTATTTAATAAAGGTATTATGACCTTTAGCTCATCAAAGCAAACATTTCATGGAGTATACTCAGTCTTAAATAGCCATGTAGAGTCAATCAAGCTGTCCCATTATGGGACCTCCTTTGCCAGTACCGAAATATAAGAATAGGTTTTCCCCTTTTTCTGGCAACAAAACAGGTATTGAGATGTTAAAACACCAAATTGAAACCTTTTACAAGGAATCGTGTCTGCATTAACCACATATACTTGTGCTCAGAATGCAAACAAAAAACATGCTCTGATAGCAGTTGCATTGTCTTTGAAACGGATTGGTTCACACCAGAGACAGCTTTCTTTCGAGCCTTGTCTCAGTTTTTTTTTCAGTTTATTTATTTTGGTATAGCCCTGTGAGCCATTCGGCTCTTGAATCGGGTGAAACCACAACAAACAAAAAAACAAAAACACGAACAAGAAAACATCTTAAAGTGACTATGTGACTGTGCAAACAGAAAATCCATGATAAAAACCAGCAAAATATTCCTGAAGAAAGCACCGTACACCAACGCTGTGTGCAAAAAATCCCAGTGGGATGCAAGTCAAACAACAACTACAACCACAATAAAACTTAGATTAAAGCCGTCAGTCTAACTCCGTACTACAACAAAACAAACATGTCCAAACGGTGTTAGACCAGAGGACGCCAAAATGATTCCTAGGCTCAAAAGAAAGCTGTCTCTGATGTGGACCAATCAGTTTCAAAGACAATGCATATACTATCAGAGTATGTTTTTTTATACCACATACTGACCACAAGTATATATGGTTAATGCAGATATGATTCCTTGTAAAAGGTTTCAGTTTGGTGTTTTAACATCTTAACACAGCTGTTTTGTTGCCAGAAAAAGGGGAAAACATTACCGAAAGAGCTAAGAATATGAATAAGCTGTCCCATGTTACACTGTTGCTCGTGAATTACTGTGACGAATTTCGTGTATTGATATTCCAATGAGAATTATATTTTTACCACAGTATATTCAATTTAACGTATGTCTTTAATTAAATTCTTTATTAATGTCCACGAAAACAGGAGAATGAGATATCTAAGAGTAGCCTGCTGTTTGTGCAGCGACATTGCTGTTACATTCAGCATGTGATCGATGTGGAGACGTCTCCTTTGGACGCATCGTGGCTACCACATTGTGGCACAAATACCTCCACCACCTGCTCTCCCTTGGGCTGTCTGTGGAGGCAGCAGTGAGGTCGTCGACGACCATGTGTTCAGTGTCTAGAATTCCATTGGTGAAGTCCCTCTTGTGTGTGCATCAGTGATTGATGAAGGGGCCACTTCAGGGATTGCCTGCAGACAGGGTAGAGCAAGATGTGGCAAACGCCTGGCGTGTGCTGCATAATCTGGGAAAAGCTTCAATCACTCATCTGAAGAAACATCACATTACCGTGTCAATGAGAGCCATGGTGCATGGCATTAGACGTGAGACTGCATCATTCCGCTCTAATATTTTCTTTGGATGTCCCTTATAAGACCCATCATTGTGACTTGTCCAAAAAAAATAAAAACGAAATTAACATCATTCCACGAACACAGAAGGCTCTGTTTAGTTACAATATTCGAAGTGGTAATTCGGCACAATCTTTTTTGGATCAGTTGACACGACGGGAGGGCAGACCTAACCTTGGGAGTTCAACATTACTTCTGTTGAACGTTCCCAGATCGAAAACAAGTTTTGGTGAACGAGCGTTTTCGGTGGCTGCCCCTAGTCTGTGGAACAATATTGTCACAAAGCTTGGTCTGCAGTCATTCCCGTCCATCACTCACTTCAAATCACTAATTTCAAGCGAATTCCAGCCCAGCTGCCAATGTACAAAGAGTTAGACGAGATATATTAATTGCTTGTAAGCGACCACTTTATGTGCGTTGTTTACACGAAGTTTGTTTAAGTGGATGCTGTTTTATTCCTAAATATAATGCCGTCGTGTTTTAGGCCGTATCTGCATTACAATTCACATGGCAGATTTAAACTAGTATGTTTTTTAGAGATACAGCGTGCTATTTGATAATAATCTATGTTTAACTTATTATATATTTTTAAAAGGGAGAATGTTTATACTGCGATTATAATTTGCTATCTATTTCTTTATATCGCTAATCTGTTATTGTTCATTATTGATTTATTTTTTTACTGTGACTTGCGCGTATGACGGAGAAGCGGTGTTGTTTTTTTGTTGATGAAACCCGATTTAAGAACTTCTTGGCTCACAGGATAATTCAAAATAAACTACTACACGTAACGTCGGGATACAATATTTAAACTCGAGGCCTCGTTCATTCTTAACTTTACTACAATATCAATATCGCCTAAAGCATAACTATACGTTTTGAATATTTGAAGTTATTAATAAAACACAGTTGTTTATCTGCATCCTCAAGAATACATATTGAAAAAAACGGTGTCTAGAAATCTTTGAAAACAGTGATTAGTGCACAATAACAGTGCATTTAAGTAATGATTTCAAAATCAACACTTACAAATTAAATTAAGATTTAGTCTTGAAAGCCTAATGGAATCCATTGACCATTTATATTGTCTATATGCACGTATGTTTGTAACTTATTGAGTAGCTGCCTCTATTTTAGGTGGTGTACAATCCTGGGCTGAGACCCCATAACTGGAAAGCCATGTCAAACATCACAAGGCACGCCACTCATAGCTTACGACAGCATAAGCCTGACCAATTATGGGGGCATTAACTAGGGCCCCACCTGGAAGCCATGAGTGTCATGGGTGAGCTGGCCAGCAAGAAGTACGCCATGGAGATGGCTCTGGATAAGATCATGGTCGAGTGGAGTTCCTTAAAAGTTTGTGATGCTGCCATACTGAGAGACGGGCACGCACATCCTATCATCGATCAATGAGATCCAGGCCACACTGCTTCTGCCGCAGGAGGTGCCGGATGAGTGGCTTAAGGTGCAGGCCACGTGGCTTAATTTGTAACCCAACTCCAGCTCAGCTGACATCATGGCCCAGATGCCAGAATGTCAGAGCAGAGCTAGAGATTTATGGCGCGACACCATGATACTAGCAGTGCAGGTGATACTTTGCAATGTGATGGAAACAAATCTGTTAATAAGGCGGTTTCTGATTAAAAAAAGTATTTCAACATAGCCCATGTAAGCACGCAAGCCAGCAGTGTTGCATTTTACTCATGGCAGATGAGTAGGTGGGTGCAACATGATATATGTCAAAGTATATAGATACTAATTATTTGTTCATAACATATACTGTGTGGCACAATATGTCTAAAGGAGGACTGACATAAGACTCCCTCCATTTAAAACTGTGAAAGAAACTATGTAGGATTAAACAGCACGGAGGTAGAGTGACACTGGAAGTAAAACAACTGTCCCATATAAAAATGCATCATCATTAACTGTGAATACTAATATGAAGATTGTTAATACACCCAATAGGTATCTGTACTATATCAAATAATAACATTTGTTTTTTTAAATATGACACGGTTTGTGAAAAAATTATGGTCAAGCCTGTGTTATAAACCTGGCTATGAAGATGACAGTGAAGATGTTAATGTTATTGAAGTTGTGATAGCTATTGACTGTACTTTCCACCTAACTGGTTTGTGTGACTATGTCAGCCAGGACAAGCAAAAACTGACCAGGTCCAATGAGCTTCTTGAGCTAATTTTAAAGGCCTCAGCCAGTACTTGGAGAAGAAGCATGTCTTCTTTTCACGTTGATTCATTCTGTCCAACAACGATGTCCTGGGTATCCTGAGACCACAGATCCCACCTGGTCAACCACTCACCCACACACAGCATTATCTACACGTACTTCAGTCTTAGACGTGTGTAATGTTAATTTCCAGGTTAGGATTTATCTTAGCTCCTGACATATACGAGCAATTAAACTGGGGCTATGAAGTGGCCAGGAGATGGCAATTAGAGTATTACCCCTCACATGGCATTCTAAAACCCTTTCTGACTTGATAATTCAGTTTCCTGCTACATGGCAAACACTCGTTCATAAAACTGGCTAAACATCCCAATGCATAACCTTACAAAAAATAGTGTGGAGACACATTGAGATTTCCCTTCGTAAATTATTTGCATTTTTACTGTTCATTTGTTTCGGTGCTAATGTCCCCATGTAAAATTGGTAGCCGTTGGACCATTTTTTTGGATATGACTCGTTGTGTTTGGTTTGCGGAGTTCAGCTCCATTTGAAGAAGTGCCTCAAGGCACTTCACAAGTGACGTTCACAGCAGAGCTGAACACAACACACATGCGCAGGCAGGAGCAGGTGGAGCTTGTAGAGATGCCATCTCTACTCCTCTGGTCCGTGGTCAGGTGGAGAAGTGGTTGCTCTTACTAGAATCCATCATGGTCCACTCCGGGGACAAAGGGCCGTCCATAAATGACGTCACGCGATTTTAGACGATTTTTGACCCCCCCTCCCTCCCCGTCACACGGCGTTACAAAAAGTCAGATCCCCCCTCAAATACGACGTCACAAAGCTCTGCCCCCCCCCCCAAAAAAATTAAACATGCTTCTAATCGCTTTAAACTATTGTCATTGGAGTGCGTATTTAACGTGGCGCTGCACTCTGATGTTGTAGGAGAAAATATAAAAAAATCGATTTAATTAAGTAGAACGTGTCGTCTATATTTATTTAAAATTGCGCATTTTGATGTGACGTCACATATCTCACCCCCCCCTCCTCGTCACACATCGTCACAAATGGCTGACCCCCCCCCCCCAAGCGTGATGTCATTTATGGACGGCCCCCAACGTCAGAAATGTCTCAGTCCAAAGTGACCCCTATAAATATTTCGCCCATTCTTGCCGTTCCGTGATGTCTCTCGTGGTTTGAGCAATAACGTGGCACCTCTGCATTTGTGAAAAAAGTGTAATGTCTAAAAGCAAATGGATGGGAAAAAAGAGATACATATGGACATTATTTTTGTGGCAACAAATTGATGTCCCGTAGCCACCAATTGCTGAGCACAAACGGTCCGTCACAGTTATAACTTAAAGTTTGGACCATTAGACTCGGTAGTTTGTTCCTCATAGATCAGTAGTTTAATTTCTCTTCTCGGCCTCCTTGCATTTAATTAGGGAACGCTAGTTTTATTACATGTTTGAAAAATATAATACTCCCTTGCTGATTTGTGAATGTGAATGCAAAAGCCAGCCATATGGCCCCTGTTTCATTATTGGTGTGAAGTGCAAAAATAAGAAAAGTGGAAAGTTGAGAATTGGATGGAAAACACATAAGATAAAATCTTTCAAAGAAGATCTTTGTAAGGAGTGGAGAGTAAATGTTCCACAAACAGAAAATATTGTAGAAAATTTATCGAGGAATGATAGGCTTCAGGGAATTAAAGGCATCCAAAAAATGTGTATCTCACCGAAACGTGGCCCTTTGAGCCCACTGAATGCAAACATGCTCAGCGTGCTGAGGTGGTCAGGTGATCCGTGTGGTCACGGGGGCGTACCCGGCGGTGGTACGCACCGACTGGGTGCGAGTGTGTCTCAGGCCTATTGGACCCAGCAGATCCACCAGACCATCCGTGCCAGTCCTAATGTGAGACCGCTTTTATTGGCGCATATACTTTTCACATATACCTTTCACTTTCTAATATTTTTGAGAAATATTGTGGACTTATGAAGTTGAAAATTCCAACTTCAGTTGACATAGTAATTGCAGATGGTTAGGTATTTTGGAGAATCTTAAAATGTATTATCATTGGAACATGTGTAGATTTTAACTGAGTGGAAATCACATTTGCTTATTATTGCCAAGTGGAGCATTCATTTTAGGTGCTTTTTATATTAAGTAATGGAGTACCGTAATGACTTGTAATAAAATCTTAATTGAGATGATTAAAATCACATGCCCATAGCATGCAATATAATCATGCAATTCCGCTCATGTACTCCTATTACGAGACAAATGATTTGGTGACACTGCATTGGCAGTAGTGCACGAGTACAAAATAATAAACTCAACACATAACTAACACACATTCATAACTAACACACATTCATAACTAACACTGCCTTCAAAGGAAAACATATAATAGGCGGTGTTTCAAGCAATGAGCCTTCTTCACAGCACTTGAATGGAGAAAGGTCATTGTCTGATATGTCCCCTATTATATGTGGCTTTTTAAGCAGTGTTATTCCTGAGTACGTTGAATAGTTTACTCTTATTGCTAGGGTTTTGTTGGTCAAAATGTAACATTTGCAATCTCGTAAGTGCAGTTCAAAAATAATGTTGAAAGATCAGCATTGCCACACAACAGACCATGTTTGTTTAAAAAAACTATCAAACGATATCCCAAATACAAAAATGGCATTTTCATTATTCTCCTGTGGTTAGGCCACGAATGATTACCTGGCACAGAGCACCACCAGGGCACCCACCTGGGGCTGGGGGCGCTGGGTGCCCTGGTGGTGTTGGACATTCACGCCACGTGTCGCATTCTGTCGACCTTGGTGCGGTGCCAGCTGGACGACAAGAAACAAAAAAACCTTCCAGTGGCTGAGCCAGCTCCGCTGCTACTGGACGGTGACTCAATGCAAACAGCCCTGATAGTGGGGCAATTTGCACACACAACCGACAGCAGCCCCCTCTTTGCTGGACATCATGCCAAGAGCAATTTTAGGAGACCTTAACATTATTGCCAATAAATAATGAGTTATTCCCTTTGTATGGGATTTCCCCCTCTTTAACAGTGTACGAAACAACTGCAATTTATAATTTGTTTGTTGCTTATAAAAATAATTACAACTGCATAAACAGTTACATTTAAGGGACTAGGCTGGCAGTGATGTACAAGCACAAACCAAAAACACTACCTCATTAACACTTCATTATGAGATAAATCTAAATATATATTTTTGCATGTAACTATATGTTGTTGTTTGGAACAAGCACAAGCCTCAATGCAGTGACAAATTGTGTAACTGAAGTGTTGCTGTTCCACGTCCTTGACTACCATTAAACATCTCTTTAATGTCTTATTGACTTAGAAGCCCATAAAACCATATTTTATGAGTGTGTGCAGAAGGAGCAAATTCCAACACACGTGAGTTATGCCCAGCTGCCTTATGGCCATGATGATTACCTCGGCAACTCTTCACGTCTGGTCATCACTCCACTCACGGTTCGCTGCTAACTGGTAGGTGCAGTGTTTCCACCCTACAGCACAAACACTTTTGAAGGGAGCGCTTTGTAATTACGATACTTCCTGTAACTGTCGTGTTGCAGTAAGTTCTGTCTTAAATAGAGTAAAGCACGAGTTATTTTTTTTAAATGTAAGAAATGTAGTACATGTTTTTGTAGTGGGAATGCACGTTGAAAATAAGTATTGGTGCTATACACTCCTATCACGACTAGCAACATATAGTTAGGGTTCACTTTAAGTTCGCTATCACGTAAGCATTGCCAACAGGACTTGGTTTGGGACGTTGAGCCTACATCTGGGCGGTGCTTCAGAGGGCCCAGCTGAAACTGGCAAAACGGAGACCACCGAGGGCCTTGCCGAGGCAGTGGCCAAGCAGTGTATCATGTTTAACTGCTCCAATGGTCTCGATTACATCACCCTTGGCAAATTCTTCAAGGCAAGTATGACCAGCATACGGTCAACAATAAGGTGTCCAGAAAAAAAACACAATTGAACCAAGAGTAGACTAAATGCATTGCAAAATAGATAATGGGAAGTTAAAGTTTTATGAATGCTGAACTTCTTTCACACTGTAACTAGCCAACCATGCTAATTGGAAGGTGCAGGGGGAAGGACAACGAACTAAAGACATCCTGTGGTGGCACATAAACGACGGAGAACATTGTCCTGATCTGCCAACACCACTGCAGGCATATTCCATCTATTTCAGGATAGAGGCCTTTCAATGTTGATGCACTGCCTACAGTTGTCTGCCAGTTCTCTTTCTTCCATACTAACACACTGCATGTTTTTAGTATTTTCTTGAAAGAGTAAAAAAAAGTGACCTTATTTCCATATTATGTTTTAGGTATAAATAAAACAACAGAAGGCCACACATTATAATAGAACCGTTCTTTGAATAGAACCAATCAATACAGAATACATTTTAGTCTTGTTCCTATTGTGCACATCTCACATGATCAGGGCTTGCTGTCGTGTGGAGCCTGGGCCTGTTTTCACGAGTTCAGTGGAATAAATCTGGAGGTGCTGTCAGGTGTGGCCCAGGAGATTCTGAAAATCTAAAGAGGCGTTGCATCTCAGTCATTTCGATACACATTTCCCTTAACCTTACAATTCAGAAGCACCCATACACACGATATGTACACAATGTAAATACTTTTGTGTTTTCATTTCAGAAATGCAGTTTTTGGCTTGTACATTGCAGCAGTACCATGCACTATGGATTTACTTGTGTTTTTGTGCATTCAATTAGAGTTCCGGCAATATATTTTCATGATAAAGCCAAGAATACAATCAAAAATTGTAACTCCATGTATGCAAGCAATCACGGGGTTTGTAACTTAACGTTCTTTTTAAACTGCTTTTTGGGTTTAAGTTTTTTGTCCCTGCCCCGCACCACCGATTAGCATATTTGGCTACGTAAGGTGCAAAAGAAGTTCAATGTCCATACATCACACACACACACTCCCTCAACTCTGTATGTGCCCTGACTGGCGACTGCGCTGTTGTGGCCAAACAAATCAACACGGGAACCACATTTGTTTTTGAGGGGACAAGAGCTCAAGCTGAAACCCACGTGTGCCGTGTTTATAATCAAGAAGCAGGACGCTCTGAGTTGGCTAATAATCTGAAGGTGTGACTGCCTCCTTTTCCGGTGTCTTGCATAGTGTGGTGCTATATTCTAGGCATGTGCTTGGTTAAGTAGGGAAATGAAGTAGAAAAAACAACAAACATTAACTTCATTGGACCTCCTTTGCCAGTTCCAAAATATAATAGGGTTTTTCCCCCTTTTTTCTGGCAACAAAACTGAAACCTTTTTTACATGGATTCATGTCTGCATTAACCACAATACTTGCAGTCAAAATGCAAACAAACAAAAAACACTGATAATATATGATGCACTGTCCTTGAAACTGATTGGTCCACACCAGAGACGGCTTTCTTTAGAGCCTAGTCTCAATTGGTGCTAGACCAGATGACGCCAAAGGCATACAGCTCAAAGACAATGCACTATCAAAGTAACGAGGGCTCGGGGTAAGCATCTACATCATTGGACCTCCTTTGCCAGTACCAAAAAAGGGGGAAAAACCCTTTTATAAAACATTAACTTTTGACACCTCACTGCTTTTATTTGCCTGTCTCAAGTAAATTGTCATGACGTTTGAAGCCTGATGGCTGTGAAACATTTCATTATTGCACTAGAGATGCAGCAATTTCGTACACTTCCATTACATTGCAAAAGTTAGGCAATTTAAACTACCGTTTGGAACATTTTGTCCTACATGTACATTTGTACAATTCATAGAAATTATCTATGACAAAGTTAGGTTTGCTTTGCATGGAGCTGTGTAAGTGTGCAATCTAACTTCTCAGGCCCTGTTCCACTCGATGGCCGTGATAGTGCCGGACTACGCGCTAATCTCTGAGAACATACTCTTCTCGTGCCGGTTTGTAACGTGCACGTTCCCTCTCTGCTAAGATCGTCGGCATGTACCCTTTCTGCTCGGAGCAGCTGTCCTCACAGTACCGCTAAAACGACGGCATGCGCGCCGTCAAGAGCGTGCTTGTAGCTGCTGGCAGCCTCAAGGTTTCTTGTTTTTTCAGTTTCATTTATTTGGTTTTACCCTGGTCAAGCATCCATTCAGTGGGGCACTCATGCGTAATGCGCAGCGCCGAAGGGCACTTGGCTTGATTGTTCACATACTATGAAGTTGTTGGACAGTCACTCGTAGAGTACTTGCTCTGTGCTTGGGAGACTTCACCTGATAGAAGCAAGTTTTGCATCATTAGGTCTTCTACTCGAGTGCATGCTACACTTTCACGTGTTGGGGAGACACCTAGAGGATAAGACGAGAAATTTTGAGCATAATTGTATATTCATTGTGAACGAGGCTCCATTGTGGTGTACTCTGAATGACAGTGAGTACGCTGTGCAGACCATTTTAATATTAAAACAAAAGCATCGTTCAAGTATGCTTCAGCTGTGTGCTCAATTTTCTACCTGAAATACCCAGAGGAAGATGAGGATATCCTATTAATACGCTCTATCATTGATGTCAACCTGCCCAAGTTCCTGGCAAACGACATTCCTCTCTTCCAAGTTCAGCACTGGTCCCACAAGGACACTGTGAACCACTTGCATTATTTTGTTTTAGATATTTCACTTGTGCTTTTGTACTTGTGCATTCATACTCATGATTTGCCACCCTCATTTATAACACATTTATTTTATGGGATATTGCCTTGAAATATTTTACGAAACTAATTTAAGTTCGTAAAGCTTATGCTCTATATTAATTACCTTCGTAACTTGTGTATATATTGAACACGTTCAGATTTAGGGATTTTAATTAGTTACTCTTTGGTTCTTTCGGTAAAGTCACGTAGTTAGAAACAAAATCAAACAAATCACGACGTTTCGATCGCAACACAAGCGGTCGTCATCAGCCTATTTCTACCAAGTGACTTTACCGAAAGAACCATAGAGTATGGATTCCTGAAGTCACGAAAGCTTCAAATCAATATTTTAATTAGTTCTTATTGCTTCAGGAGCCACTCATTTGTTGTTGTCCTCTCCAGCAAAAAGTTACACATTCAAATGTTGAAAATGCTACAAAATAATAAAGATACACGATATTTCAACAAAGAGGCGGGAACAATGAATGCCACGTTTAACTGACTTTGTAATATTAATTATATAGGATCAAGATTCCATAAGCCATTGCACATATTTATAGAAAGCTTTGCATTCATGTTCTTCAGTACTTTTGAAGGCTGAAGCTGCGAACGCTATCATCCCATTCTGCCCATCGCACATGGGTGTGGTGCCCGTGGACAGGGCACTGTGTCAGACCTGCTGACGCTGCCCAGGGCCGACTGCCAAGCCCCGCTCAACGCAGTGAAGGAGAGCTACGCGTCCATGAGACTACAACATGCTCACGAGCACATTTTCTATCCTGCTATCTCATAGCCATTTAGGGGCAGTGCATTTGTAGCGTAACAAAGCTACGTGATCCACCAAACCTTGCTTCCAAAGTGCTCGATTATGGGCGTGAACAATGTCAGCAACTAAGTGCTGTTGAGTCAGTAATTAAAGATGCAGACTATTTACCCTCATTAATAAATGGATGTTTGCTTCCTTGCAATTCTCTGTTCTGGAAAACCCAATGTAGCTAAGATAGTGGTGGCAATGTAGTTTTATTTATTTATTATGGTACATTTTCAGGTGGCAACCAAACCTAATCCTGTTTAACACGTAGGCTTTCGCGACCAATATTTTTCCATTAAAGACGTTTTTGGGTTAGCTATGCCTTCTAATCCTGTTTTTTCTGCCACCTCACCCATTGCTGCTCATTCAGCCATGGCCGAAGGATGCCTTCCAGGTGGTGGCAAGATGGTTCTTGATTCACTCAGGTCTGCCACAGCAGTATCTGCGTGAATGTGTGCCATGCGTTCCACGTGTTTGCCATGGAGCTACCGGATCATTTACGTGCTAAGCAGCAGCAGCGCCACAACTATGTGACTCCCACCTCCTACGTGGAGCTCATGGAAGGGTGTCGTGGTGGAGAGATGTTAACTCCCTCGCCTTGTATGTAGGACGTCATAGGGTCTATCCCCGACCCTAACGCTTGTATATTTGGATTGGGCATGTTTTCCCTGTGGTCGTGTTGATTTTTCTCCGGGTCCTCCGGTTTTTACCTCCACATTTAGAAACGTGATTTTAGAGTATTTGCCTACGATAAACTTTCACACAATAAGCCACTTGGATTGAGCTATCATTTGTGGTCAGGTCATTTCTGATAATAGCTATATATAGCTCAGTGGGCCTTACCTGGGTAAAATAAAAAAAGTTTTCGTTTATCTGCATCCTGAGTTGTGTGAAGCCTGACCGTGTTCCAGACCACGTCGGGCTCTGGCAAGGAGATTGAGGACCTGTGGGAGCCGACGAAGCAGCTGCTGGGTGACATTCGATTCCTTCATGAGTACGGCAAAGAGAACATCCCCGCACCTGTCACATCTAGTACATTACCAACACAGATTTTGGCCCCAGGCAATGTTCCGATATGTGTCAATGGCAGCTAAAGGTCTGTTAAGTGGGTAAAATATTTCCCAAAATATTGCACAGAGATGCTGGGTTGGTGGCGAGAGGGAGAATTTGCATAGGGACAAAGTGGATTGAGTCGGCTGTAAAGCTATGACCTGTGACTAATTTTGAGTTATGCTGTTATTCATTTCATAATTGTGATAATCATACAAACCTGTGGCCTGTTTATGATAGTCACGAATTTAATAACCATCTAGATAAAAATGTAATGCTTTTAGAAAAAAATATACGTCGTACTATCAACAAATTATTTTTTATGTTCTCACTTTTTATTTTTTATGTTCTCACTTTTTCCAAAATATTGATTTATTGCATATGTAGTGGTTGATTTCACTCGGACAACTTGTCTTTCTTCCAACACCACTTTATTTCTCCACATGTCCTCAATGCTCCACAGTTCCCTTGTTGTCACAGCTCACTCGCCGTTCCTCACTCGACTCGCTCGCCACCTTTGTCTCTCCAATCTCCACTTCTCCGTCAGCTCCGCTATCTCTGTGCTTCCCCCACTGCTGGCTGCTTCGTCTCTGCTCTCCGCTATCACTGTGCTCTCTCCACTGCTGGCTGCTTCGTCTCTGCTCTCCGCTATCACTGTGCTCTCTCCACTGCTGGCTGCTTCGTCTCTGCTCTCCGCTATCACTGGGCTCTCTCCACTGCTGGCTGCTTCGTCTCTGCTCTCCGCTATCACTGTGCTCTCTCCACTGCTGGCTGCTTCGTCTCTGCTCTCCGCTCTCACCGTGCTCTCTCTACTGCTGGCTGCTTCGTCTCTGCTCTCCGCTCTCACTGTGCTCTCTCCACTGCTAACTGCTTTGTCTCTGCTCCCCACTCTCCGTTCTCACCGTGCTCTCTCCACTGCTGGCTGCTTCTCTCTGCTCTCCACTATCACTATGCTCTCTCCACTGCTGGCTGCTTCTCTCTGCTCTCCGCTCTCCACTATCACTGTGCTCTCTCCACTGCTAGCTGCTTCTCTCTTCAGCTGCTCCACGTCCTGCCTCGTCCAGCCCCCGACTCCAACTCCCCGTTTCTCCTCGAGTCTCCCCAATTTATCCCCGCTCTCATTACTCCCTAATTAATTAACCCGCGTCCCAACGGCGCTCCTCGTGCCCGTGCACCTGTGACCTCGCCAGACTTCAAGACGCCACTCCAGCTCTGACAACACCAGCCAATCACAGCCGTCCCTGGCTCCCCAGCTTAATTGGCCCAATCGTTACCTCTTCGTCCCAACCATCGCACCTGTTTGTCCCAATATGACCCCTACTGGCCTGGCCCCCCCTGCGCGATCTCACCAGTTACCCCCATGCGCCTATTTATTCCACTACACATATATCAATGTTTTATTATCGTAGGTTGTAATTGATTAGGCCAGCTTATCATTGATTATTCTAACCTTAGAGCAATTACTTAAATCTATATTGACTAACACTGGTCTATTATGAATTGACCACCATATGTGCCATAATTGATTGCTTTAGGCTATAACTGACAAATGATTCCAATGCACGCGTAAGCGTATTGCTCTCTTCCCCACGGTTTACTTGCGAGTATAGTTCACTCTCTGGTGCAGGGTGTTCAAGGTGGTCGCCCCGGGCGTTCAAGGTGGTGGCTGGGAAGCAAGAGACGCTGGCAGAAGCGCAGGCAGAGCTTGGAGGGAGCCATGGGCTGGTCTGCACGTCAAGCAGCACCCACAGCGCAAGGTGCAGGCCAAGGTGGCCGACATCAAGGCCCTCACTCAATGAGACCAAACGGCGCACGGCTGAGCTGGAGGACCAGGTGGGGGCGCCACACACCAACGCAGCACCAAAGTCACACCGCAGTGAACCGTCAATTGCCAAGTGCATCACGCATCGCGTAGCGCCATACTCGTAATGTTGTCATCCAGTCACAATAATGAATTGGCCGTGTGAATTTAATGCACTGCAATCCTTACTATTCATATAATGGCAAACAATTTAGTTATGAGAATTTGCATTCACAAAGCATCTGACGCTATCGCAAAAATTATGTAAAAAAATACCAATTAAAAGTATGTTTTAATTCAGGCAGGCAACGAAGGATAGAATGATACAGACCGCAGCGGGAATTGAGAAACGTATAATAGAAGTGCGTATAAAGATGATTCATAGGGACAGTAATATGCACGGGAGAAAAGTGTTCAAGCAGGGCTTGAACAGGGGCATAAGCAGGGCTTGAACAGGGGCATAAGCAACATGCTTTAGCTGCATATCTGGCTCTCTGACCATGCAAAATGCACCCTTGCCGAGGGGGGTGCACTCTCTGTGTGCTATTGATGTGCGCAGTCCACCACGTGCAGCAAAAAGTTGCAGCGGGCGGAGGTACTGACAGGGGCCATGGGTGCGGAGAAGACACGCTGGAGCCAGGCTGCCCAAAAGTCGCTCGAGCTACGGGGCAACCTTACGGGTGATGCCCTCATCTCCGCCGGCAACATCGCCTATCCGGACGGCTTCACTTTCAGCGACAGACAGACCTGTTTCTGACCAAGGCAGCCGCACGTATAGCTATACTGTACAGTTGTTATTTTTTGTGATTAAGCTTTGTCTACCGGGGAAAGGCACCCCTGAGTGTCAAAACTCTTTTTCGTGAGTCTTGTGAAGTTTTTCGCAATGGGGTCGGCGATTGCTATTTTTTTTTACTAATTGGCTAGTTCGTTTTTTTATTGGCTAAATTTGTAACCATTACACTGGCAGACAACTGCAAACTCTATTCGAATATCACAGGATCGTTAACATCCATTATGAAGTAGATAAGCACATTTTATGTTTATACACCCACATAATTAACTCGGGCAACCTGCCAGATTCAAATTGCAAGCCTCTGCAAAAAGCAGCGAACATGTATGCACCATGTCACTGCCCCACGTACAAATGATGATCGCAAATTTGGTGATGGATTCGTCATTTTTGGGGGATTTTTAAATAGAGTAAGATTCAAAGATTTATTTTATAAAAATGTTGGTGTTATTCAGAATAGTAATGAAATATGCTCAATTTAAAACCCACTTCTGAGCTCCTTCCCTTGAAGTTCACTTGTCATTAATGCTCTCCGGTGCAAATTGCACAGTGGATGCAGATTTGTAAGGACCGACCGATTCCATGCTCCAACAATTGCTCTCTGAAACGTACGTACACTTGCTGACCCTGTGAGAATAAGAGAATGGGATATCGCTGGCCTGCCTTCTTCACAGTTTCTCCACGAATAACGGTGTCATAGTCAGGTCAGTAGCTTATGCTCCTGCATCAATAAGCAAGCTCTTTTAATAATTGATAGTGATATTGTAAATAAGATCAACTATATTCTTAGCTCTTTCGGTAAAGTCACATTGAAGGGAAACAATAAAATAGTAAAACATATATAAAACAATAAAAATTCTCACGACGTTTTGACCATAACACAAACGGTCGTCATCAGGTGTGTCGGTTTGCATTAATTGATTTTTAAACGGTGTGTTTATTTATTTATTTAAAAACGTCAGCGCCACGCACAGCGATTTGGCAGTTTGTTTAGAAGGACTAGTCCATCTATGTTCTGAAAAGAGGAGGGGGGAGACGAAAAATTAATGTATGCTGTCTGAAAGCCACTGTAAGCATGAACAATCAATTAAGACCTGAAATGGTTAATCAAATCTTTCCAATGATTGCTAAGCCAGAATCCATCTTCTCGGTTGAAATTGTCTCTATGCTTGTATATGTGGATAGCCTCATGAACGAATCTCTCATGGTAGCCAGATGGCTTACAAAGAACTTCTGTCTTGGAAAAGTCAATGTCATGTGAGCCTACTGAATTATAACAATGATCTGCCACGGCCGAGGTGTTGGACCTACCGTGTTTAAGGTCTGCTTTGTGTTCACGAATGCGGTCCGAGACATGGCGTTTGGTTTCTCCAATGTAACTACTACCACAGAGGCAACTTAGTTTGTAGACACCAGGGTACTGTATGTCCGGAATCACATCTTTTACAGACGGAACCAGATCACGGATTTTATGTAATGTGTTGAAACTGTTTTAAAATAAATAAATAAATTGATGCAAACCGACACACCTGCTGACGACCGTTTGTGTTATGGTCGAAACGTCGTGAGAATTTTTATTGTTTTATATATATTTTTATTGTTTCCCTTCAACGTGACTTTACCGAAAGAGCTAAGAATATGAATTACTGCAGTCACGAAAGCTTTAAATCAAAATTTAAGATCAACTAATTTAGAATCTTGCCTGGATGACATGCTTCACAATTCTCGAGCCAGAAGGGAGCAATTTAATGAGCAACTTAATTTTACCCGCTAGTGACAGAATTTTGTAAACCAGTTGATCAATTATAATCATATTTATATGGCCTAGAGAAAGAAAGCAGGCTTCAATTTTTCACTGCCCGCCTGACCTGTACTATATAATTTCACCGTTATGTAGCTATGCACATCGCTGGCCACTGATGATCAACCTTAGCAAATACATGAATTGTCAATTCGGGGTTACGATTCGATTCAAGAATCGGATATATATCAATTATTTTCCTCTGATTAGCACGGTTGTAATATATGGTGCAAAAGAAGTTCAACATACAAACAAAAGCTTATTTCCAGCAGCAGTAGGAGCCACATTAACCTAACACACACAATGTATACAAATACATAATCATTCTTAGTATGCACGATTTGATGCATGTATCGTCAGCATAAGAAGAAATCTTAATTGATGCTTCATTACACCTCTATTTGCTACCATTGTATTTAATAGCAGCATAGCAGCTGATGCATCAACCCACTTGACACGTGTGTGTGTGTGCGTGTGGCTGCGTAGCCCACCGGCGTTATTGGAGAATGAGGGTGAGCAGCTGGATCCCGTGCTGGAGTCGTTACTGCTGAAGCAGACGTTCCGGCACGGTGGCAGTGTGTGCGTGTGCGCCTTTGGTGACGCCACCATTGAGTACGTGGCTGACTTTCGCTTCTACATCACCACCAACCTGAGTAACCCACACGACCTGCTCGAAACGTCTGCCCAGGTCAGACGTGTGCGCCCAGCAGCAGCAACACACTGCAGAGACAAACGTCACTTAATTGAATTGTTTTTCACATGTTAATGCCTTAGATTTAAACAAATGTTTACTTGTGCCTTCCCTGCCTAATAGTGATTACATGCCAGTTTCTGTCTCCATGCGATTCCATGTTAAGGCAGGCATCTAATTTGCTACATTGGTTCAGTTATTTGGTTTGGTTATAATTCTCATCTACCTTTCTCATCAAGTGTGAATGAAACGTTGCTACTGTCCGTGTGGCACAGGTGATGCTAGTGAACTTTATGATAACATTTCGTGGGCTGCAGGACCAGCTGTTGAGCATCACAGTGGCCCGTGAGAGGCCAGATATGGAGGCGCAGAAACAGGCACTCAATCTACAGAACGCTAACAACAAGAGGCATGCAAGCAGCGCCACGGGCGCCCCCAAAAATGTTTCACGTGTACTCGTGTTTTTTGTGTGCACACCACACCAACTAAACACCACACCAACAAAGACAAAGATCCCCCATATGGGCTTTTAAACTGCAAGGGCAAGTGCTCGTAAAAAGCACACAAAAGGACTATCTTATTCTCCACAATAGAAATGGTGATCCACCTCAGCAGGTACTAATTTTATGATGCGTTGACCAAAAGGTCAGCCCAGGCCAGATTTATAATGCCCATCGCTACTGGTATTAACCATCATGCACAGGAGTCAAACCCACGTTGCTCGGTTTACATACACATGTACATGCACACAAACTCACATGTATTGTTTAGTAATGTATATAATTGAAACTAAAGGATGCACTACAAATATGAAACAAAAAAATATTTAAAAAATAACACACCATTCAAGCATACTCATTGGGTATTTCAATATAATCTAGGGTTTATATTTTTTTCCATAAATCTATTTTAAGTAGTACATCAGATATCGTTCATCAATTGCCGCTGAGAGCTATTTGGTATGCAGATATAGTCTCTTGCTAATGGTGCCTTGAATTACCATGCAGCTGGCATGTTAAGAGTGTGAATCGTGCAACCCCCCGCATTTGATTAAAAGAAGAACTCATTGGCTTCAGAACTTGTGCAATGATTCACACTCATGGGAGGTCTCCATAGCCCACAGTGCTGGTAATGGGATATCACACAACTGTGAAATTTAGAGGACCTGTGCATATGTGGCTTGTTTTCAAAATATGCAGTCAATTCTGAACCCCATACTCTTTGGTTCTTTCGGTAAAGTCACGTAGGTAGAAATAAAATAAACCAAATCACGACGTTTCGATCGCAGCACAAGCGACCGTCATCAGGCGGAACCGATACAGCAGGATAACTGATGATTTAGGAGAAAGCTCTGCTAACAACAAGAGCTTATAAAGGGTTTTGGTGGGCTCAACCCCAGGGGGTAAGTGGGCGGAGCTAGAGAAGGAAGAAAGGGGGGGAGGCAAGGAGGGAGGGACGGGGGAGTTGGGCACAGGTAATAGATGGAAGGTAGAGAGAAGCTGGGTTAGTGATAGTAATCATCTCTCATCACTAACCCAGCTTCTCATCACTAACCCAGCTTCTCGCTGACGAGGTATCTGAGAAGCAGACTGCAGCCGAGGAGACTGAGCGCCAAATCGACCTGTGTTCAAGGCCAGTACTCCCCCGTGGCAGGGTACGCTGCTGTGATTTTATTCTGCATCACCGACCTAGCAGCCACTGAAGCCCATGCACCAGTACTTGCTCTCGTGGTAATTCAGCCTCTTCATTGTTTCCATCGATGGCTCGGAGAAGTCCCAAGTGCTGGCTCGGAGAAGTGGGCACCATTTTCACCACGAATTTCCATCAGTCTATTTTATTCAAATGTTTGGTTAATATTTTTTCATGGACAGTTATCCTCTTTGTTAGTTACATTTAAACGCTATCGAAATGAAAAAAAATATGCTAAAAGTCAAGTGTTCCTATGCCATATGTGCTAGGAAATCATCATCACTTCTGTTGGTGGTTCTGAGCCAGTTGTGGAAATTTCACATTCCCGTGGTGGGGAAGTCATTCCACAAGACAACCACTGTTACTTCAATAAGTCGATCATAACCAGGATTACTTTTCGACTAAGCATTGCACCAGTGCCATCTGGTCGATTTGGTGCTTAGTCTCCTCGGTTGGAACGAAACAGGTGGACTTCTCCACAAATCTGGCTGTTGCCTGATGAAGCTAGTTGTAATTACTGGCGAAACGTCGTACTCAGATTGTAAATGTTGTGGCTTGGCTCTCCAACACACCGGTGTGCTGCACTAGTGACGAATTAGCCACGTTCTGTTCTACGTGACAACCCTTACTAGTTGTCTGTGTCGGGTGGTGGTGGGTTTAACGACACATTTATATATTTACGCGATCTAACCCCAAAAAAAACCTTTATTACGGTCAGGTGTATAAGACACACCTAGCCAGACAGTGAAAACTTCCAAAAATCATAATTTCAGCAGCACCCTGATCATTTGTAATTTGATTAAATACATGCCTTTTCTCTTACCTTGAAGAAGCAACGAACCCATCACACATCTCACGCTGTGCTCAATTTTCGGTTATTAGCTACGTGGTTCATTCTGGAACTTCTAATTAGATAGTGGGGAGTCACAGTACATGTCAGCATACAATTATAGTCTGAGGCTGACTGGAGGCAGTGTACAGTGACGGTTAAAAATACTTTCACAAATTAATTTGCAGACAAACTGTACAATTGTCTGTACAATTGTGAGACGCTACCGTGTGTATTACTGTGACTGGGCTTTAAGGCACGTTAATCTCATAACATCCGTGCTCTTAACATCGAACATCCCAGAACTCTGACAAGGGATTCATATTGTGTCAAAGCCACCTATGAGAACTAGTTCACACAGTGCCCCATGTTTCAAAGGTTTACATTTTTAGGAATCGAACCAGTCACTAGGACCCCTGCACAGTGCGTTTACCCCTATGCCACCCAAGCACATACACTTGCATGCTTACACGCACGTTCACTTTCACACAAAAGGGGCAGTAAGTTCATTACATCCAAATCTCACTTTTCATTCAATATTACATTCACACTTTTCCCACACTACTAATTCAGTCCATTATCTTGATATGAAGATTTAGTATGTCTGCGGCTGTGATTTTAATTTAAATGGCTAACGTCATGACCCCAGGATACGTCATTATCGTGTGTAATTACTTCAGTAAAAGCTTTCAGCAAAATAGTGATTTTCACCGATTGACTTGAACACTGTCTGCAATTAGTGGCCTGTTTAATTTAATACCCTTGCCATGTTCGTTTTTAAATGCCATGAAACTAAGAACACTATAGCCATGAAGTTTTGTTCCATGTATAATTATCACACTTTGTTGGTGATCATTTGTGCATTACAGAATGCTGTAATTAAAGCATGAAGTGCACATCTTTTCTCCAGTGTGAATAATTGTGGCGACATCCCTGTGACCTAACCTGTGCAGGTAGATTTTTACCTGCCTTATATATGTACTTCTACATTCACAAATTCGTTTACAAAACATATTGGTAATTTAATTATAATCGGATTACAAGGACAGTGCAGACATGTTAGACACTGCAGTGAAATGGGCTGTCTTCGTCAATGCACGGACCTGCTGTGTAGAAGTTTAGAAAATACGAAAGAGAAAATTATGCCTATGTTAAATTGTGATATCAAGTTCTATGTCCCATTCTATGAATCTGTTCTACTGGAATTCACCATAAACTCTACATCAGCGGTACCCAACCTTTTCGAGTGTACGGACCCCTTTTCAACCTCCAAACATGTTGCGAACCACCACATGTTACTGCAGTAGTTATTTGAAACTGTACATTTCCTTGGGGAGGATATTATTATTTCTTATTTTCTGAGGACCCACGTAGTAGCCTTGCGGACCACCAGGGGTCAGCGGACCACAGATTGAAAACTGCTGCGCTACACAACAAACTCGCTTTCCTCTCGTTCATTATTTTGTTTTGACATGCAGGTAACCAACAGTCTTATGTTTTTTTTCTGGATGAATTGCCTGTTGCTAATGATTTAAACAAAATATTTAATTCGAGCGGATTTAAAGTGAAGAGCCTGCTGATATTTCCAACAAATACATTTACAATCCTTAAAATCAATTTGGAGATTAGAGCAGTGCTTCACCAAAAAAGCTGAACTAGTCAAATGTGCAGTATTACGGTAATCGAAACAACTATGTATAATTTGTACAATCATTTGTCGTTGGCTCATAAGGACTTTTTAAATTTTAATGGAGTTTTTTTTTTATTTGAGGGCCATGGGCAAAACATGTACTCCTTGCTGACTGATACATTTACGTGTCTCAAAAGTGTGATATATTTGACTCTTCTTTTTGTGATTTTAATCCAGCAGCTAAGTGGAATACATAAAGACACTGCCTATTAATCCTGTTCCTGATATCTTTGTAATGAATGCTCACGCCGATATAAGCAAAGCCCAGGCCAACCTGCTGTTTGACAGCATCATTCTGTTTCAGGTTCGCGCTCCCTACTCTGCATTCACACACACAGGATCCCACAACACACAGTATCCAAGATTTGTATCCAAGTACAATAAACCATTGCAGAAATGCCACAGAGTTATGTGCCTTTCATTGGATTTCAGTATTTGTTTCAGCTGGCCGATTGAGAATGACCGTGCAGGAGAGGCTACAAAGGCACATTATGGCCTAAATAGCAGTGGTGGTATTATTTATTAGAACAAGATAGATTGCGAAAATCATCATGAGTGCGACTCAATAACGACTTGTTCATGTTTTAAAATTTTATTTAAAGCTTTCGTGACTGCAGTGATTCATATTATTGGTTCTTTCAGTAAAGTCACGTTGAAGGGAAACAATAAAATAAGAAAAAATATATAAAACAATAAAATTCTCACGACGTTTCGACTGCAACGCAAGCAGTCATCATCAGGTGTGAAAACCAACGGCAAGAACATTTGAAAGAAGTGGCGGTTTGTATTGATTTATTTTTAAACGTTAGCACCACAGAGAGCGATTTGACAGTTTGTTTAGATGGACAAGTCCATCTATGTTCAGAAAAGAGGAGGGGGGAGACGAAAAATTAATGTATGCTGTCTGAAAGCCACCGTAAGCGTGAACAATCAATTAAGACCCGAAATGGCTTATCAAATCCTTCCAATGATTGCTAAGCCAGAATCCATCTTCTCGGTTGAAATTGTCTCTGTGTTTGTATATGTGGATAGCCTCATGAACGAATCTCTCATGGTAGCCAGATGGCTTGCAAAGAACCTCTGTCTTGGAGAAGTCAATGTCATGTGAGCCTACTGAATTATAACAGTGATCTGCCACGGCAGAGGTGTTGGTCCTACCGTGTTTAAAAAGATCTCCAAAATCTTGAATAAACACAAGATCCAGGTCCGTTTCAACACATTACATAAAATCCGTGATCTGGTTCCGTCTGTAAAAGATGTGATTCCGGACGTACAGTACCCTGGTGTCTACAAACTAAGTTGCCTCTGTGGTAGTAGTTACATTGGAGAAACCAAACGACGTCTCGGACCGCATTCGTGAACACAAAGCAGACCTTAAACACGGTAGGACCAACACCTCAGCCGTGGCAGATCACTCTTATAATTCAGTAGGCTCACATGACATTGACTTCTCCAAGACAGAGGTTCTTTGCAAGCCATCTGGCTACCATGAGAGATTTGTTCATGAGGCTATCCACATATACAAACACAGAGACAATTTCAACCGAGAAGATGGATTCTGGCTTAGCAATCATTGGAAGGATTTGATGCACTTGTTCATGGTTAACCATGTAATATGTAAATTGGCCTATTTATTTGTTAATAATTATCTTTGTAATTGCATTTTATCCATTCAGGCAGACTTAATTTGTAGTCCACACAATGCTCTTTTCATGTTAAGCTATTATGTAACCTTTTGTTAAGATTCACAAAATATTTGTATATTGGTGACAAGCTGCCTTCGAGACCTTAATCTTAGTATTTTATTTGTTTTTTTTATTCTCCTACAATGTTTCTTTTGAAATATCTTACGACAATTGGTTCTCACATGGCTTAAAATGTAGTATTTTAATCAGACACATTCTTCGTGAGTGAAGATGCATTGTCTTTTTTATTTTCCAGGCTGATGTGGTTAGTGTTCATGTGTCTTGAGTGGGAATTTACTTGGGTTGGGCAAGAGATAGGTCTTACATATTTAGTAGTAGTCCGCTGTGAGTCAGGGACAGGCAAATGAATGCCTGGAGCAGTTTGGCAAATCGAGAGGCAAAAACCCACTGTGCATTGCTCTATATAAATGCATACAGTACATATATAGATAACTGTGGCTGGTGCATTCTATTCTAAACCTATGATCCACTTAGTGACAACCACAGCATTTGGTGACAAGCGCGGACACAAAAGTCTCGCCAGCGTGGAGGACAAGGCTCTTATTGAGGTTTGTATGGTTTTGTAATATATATTGAAATGTGCGGATATGTATACATATTGATTTTTTTCAATTAATTATGGACAGAAGATCCCACAATGGGTTCAAAACAAAATGCAACAACTCTCATGTAAATCTGGGTCACCATGAATGGCCCTCGTGAAAGTGTCCCCGTCTCCATTCCCGCAACACCGTTGTATTGCCGTGCTAGGAAACCTGGGCTGAGTAATCATCAAGGGACGTGTGGACAACATTTAATCAACACAATAATGCATTTTAAATGACATGAGGATGGAGAAGATCACTGTCATCATCCTTGAGAAAGTTGCAGCATTCAATTGCCCGTTTCATAATGTGCCTGCTGGGTTGAGGCACGAGGCAGATCGCGTTCACCCTCTGTATTCTCACGCGTGCTTTGTAATGCCGAGCAGTGCAGGGCAGGCCCAGCCAGTGCAGGTGGTGGAGGCGCGAACCGGATGCCATATGAAATAGCCGACGGCGTGGCTATGGACGTCCTGAACAGGCTGCCTGAGAATCTGCCCATGAAGTGGCTGGGCGTAAGTTCTCCGCAAGCTATGCAGAGAGCATGAACACGGTGCTCCTGCAGGAGAGCCTGCTTGCCACCATATCCATGCCATGCACCAGCGTGCAGCAGGCTGTCGAAGTCTGAGAATGTAAAATCTGAATCCCTTAATATTGTCTTGCCAGGCATACTAGTCCACACGTTTAATACAGTGCCTGCAAGGCGGGTTATTGGATCATGCAATATTCAACATTGTGCACGACACCTCTACGGTGCTATTAGGTGGCCTGTAGTTGGCAGTACACCAAGTAGGTAGTTGTCCTTTCAAAAACACTTGAGTATTATTTCCTTCATGCTTATGCATACTCCAGTTTCCTATGTAATATGGATACAGGGCTGTAAATTAGTACTTAAAAAAAATAGTGTTAGGATAAATAATTGCAATTATTAATCTTAGATCTATGCTCAATAACCACGAGTAATATGTATTGACTGCTGGACGTAGACCTCCTTCACAGTCTGGTGAAGCAACACTCCATATAGATACTGCACATTAGTTGATATAATCACCATCTCTGCAGTGTGCACCCTCTTGGATGTGTTCTTTCCTTTGGCTATCACTGTCTTTTATCTCGGCGATCAGCCAAAATCATGCCAACCCCACTTATTTGTTGAGTAGTCAATGTGCTGTCTCTGATTTGCATTTGCCCTCTTATCCGTGCATTATTATTTATGGGTGCTACACGCATGAACTGAAATAAACACGCAATGAGTCAGTCAAATTATGACCGTGTGGTGTTGCTGTAGGGCCTAGTGCTCATGCCAGCCGAGCAGGAAGTGGTCGTGAGGAATTTTCTCAAGGCCCTTATCCCGGTTGAATGGATGAAGAGGTCCAACTCCAGCCTCAAGCTACCGGGCAGCTACATCAGCGATTCGCACGGTTGGTTATGTACGGTGCGTAAGAAGTTCAACATACATTCCTGGCTCGGTTCGCCTTCTTGCAGTTGCACAGTAATTACACATAGGTAATGTCTACTTACGCACATCATACACACCGCAGGTACTGTATATTCGATGCAGTTAAATGCAGAATGGTAATGTTGATCCTATGAAGTTACTAACTATCCCTTCCCAAAACAATCTGGAATTTCTACCGCTGTCTCAGCGCTGCCAATGGAATAAACTCTGCCACATGCCGATACATACTTGTTAACTTAAGCAAGGAGACACTAGCTGACCTTAGACCTATACAGAAATAGCTGCAGGGGATTTTTTGTTGACCACATTTGCAGCATACCATTAAAAGCCATTCAAAACTGCTGATTGTAAACTATAGAACCAACCCTATGTATGCAGTAAATCAACGTGCTTATACACAGCGGCACAATAAAACTGTGGCAATGTACAATGATACATTCATGCACAATGCAACTGCTGCTTTCAAAACAATAAAATGATGTTTAAGGAGGTCATTGATAACTTATTATTTAGGTGCATTGGAGTACAATAAGTTAATTCACCATGCTGAACGTGTGCTGTGGTAATGTATATGAGATTTGTACGTATGCGTGTCTCCTCTGCTTAAATTCCCCTCTGTCACCAACGGCATCATCAGGGATGGTATGATAATTGCATTCCAGTGGTATTATGAATTTCCGGATTTTACTTCACGGCAAGCCTTCAAGACAGCTGTCCAGCAGAACTACGCACGCAGGCATTCCACCCATCGACCTGCTCCCAATGGGAGTCATGCAAGATTACAAGCATTCTAAGCAACCAGATGATGGTGAACGAGCCACCATCCAATGGGCATTGTAAGCTATGAAATGTGGAAGGAGTAGTTTTAAATATATTAGAACGTCTATGATTCCAGTCGTCAAAACATACCTGGGTAAAACATATTTTCTCTCTACCTGCCAATGAAAGTACAGCAGCACATTTTTACTTAAAGAAACCTTGTAAATATCATGGACTGTGTGGATATATTTGAGGGTGTGAAGCAATGTCTAGGGATAGTGAAGATGTGTGTGGACAAGGACATTGTAGGTGAAAACTACGCCGTGTTTTCTCCAACTCTGTACCGATAGCATTGGTTCCATTATCGTATTTTACTCACAGATATATGTTAAAGACGGGTTATCAACAACTCTTCCTAATTGCACTTCCCAGTCTTTTATGATCACGGCTGGCTACAAAAGGTGTGAAAGAGGTTCTACATACGACAGGTGTGTACGTGCAAGGACTGTTATCTGGATGGTACATGCTGGGATTGCCACAAAACAACGTTGGCCGAGCCTCAGCCAAACGTACTGCACGATCGAATTCCCGTGGTGAGCCAGACCCTGGGTGTATTTTACGCTTCGCACCAATATATACATTTTACCAATCTATAAGGACATAAGCCACTGATGTTGCATTCTTTCTTAACTTAGCTACTATGTAGACATGAATTTAAAAGTATATAACTATTTAGGGGTAATGCAATGGCAGTGACGCACAAGCACACACCAAATGGATACTGTGTGCGCGATGTTGGTTTTATCATTTAATTAGGATTTAACTGCAAATATGTTTACCTTGGAACACCTTTAATAGGTTTATGACCATATGCTGTCTTCACCAAGAATACTTCCTTATAATGGAAAAAAATATCAAATAGGCTGACGTTTTGTGGGCAATGGTCCATCTTTGGAGTATATTCATTAACCTTAAATACCAGGTTTATCTGTTAAGATTTCTGCAAATTAAAATGCTAAATAATTTGGCATTCCAAGTTAGCATCTTGAAGCTTTAAAGCCACATTGTGTATGTAAAGCAGGCACTCTGGATATAGACAGAAATATATTCTTGGTTCTTTCGGTAAAGTCACGTAGAAGGGAAACAATAAAATAATAAAAATACGTGACTTTACCGAAAGAACCAAGAATATGAATCCCTGCAGTCACGAAAGCTTTAAATCAAAATAGACAGAAATTTTATCATTCCTTCATATAAAATCCTGATTTGCTTATTGCTTAAATGGTAAAGCTGAAAAAGGTGCATTGATTGATGCGTTGAGTTATGCAAAATGTGTAGCATTACTGCAGTTCCCTGCAAATATTATTCCTTTAATCTGTTTTCTTTGATTTGTTATTCTTCTGAAGGCCTGCCAAATGCTCATTACATTATAGGATTTACGTTTGGTTGCACCATTTACATTCCTTCCATTTTTTGAAGGGAATGTTTAATGGGTGGCTGAAATTTTTATATTCTCTGGGTCTTTTGGTAAAGGCACATAGATAGAAAAATAAAAAATATCACGTTTCGATCGCAACACAAGCAATCGTCATCAGGTGCCTCAGCTCTCCTGCTATATTTTTCACCTGATGACGATTGCTAGTGTTGCGATCGAAACGTCGTGATATTTTTATTATTTTCTATCTACGTGGCTTTACCGAAAGTCCCAAAGAATATTAATTCCTGCAGTCATGAAAGCTTTAAGTCATTAAATTGTAATGTTTAAAATTTTAATATCCCAAACTTGGATTTTGTTTTACTTCTACCAGAAATCAAGATTTGTTAAATGGAAAGATGATACCGTACAAAACATTCAATGGATAAATGAACACGAGCTGCATTTTTTTTTTAAATATCCAGTTACATGCTAACGTTACACACCAAAAAATGTAAAGCTAAGATCAAATTAGTTCAGGTTTTGTACCGAGATAGCGGAATATAGGGTGGTGCTGACGGTGAGCTTTTTTTTTCCCTGCGAATCTGTTGAGGCATATATGGATGAGTCAATGCAACAGCGCAGCGCTGCCAGAGACCCCGAGTCGTGCGTCCGTCCTGTACCGCACGAGCGAGAGGCGTGGCACTGTCCACCACGGGACATTCCACCAACCTTGTGGTGGCTGTACCACTACTGCCCAGCCAGCCATAGCAACACTCGGTCTGCCGTGATGTCACCCTAACCTGCCAGCTCTGCGAAGAGCAGCACGTGAAATGCACACACATCATTGTGGTACAGGATGAAACTATAACTTGAATATAACCTTAACCCCAAAAGCAAATCAAACCTAACCCAACGATAACCCCAAATCATAACCTTTCACTTAACCTTAAGTCTATCCCTAAGCTATTCCAAAAACCTAAGTATTACTATCTGTAATCTATACCAACCTAAACTAAAAATGAACCCTATCCCTAATTTAACTCACTTAACCATTGCATAACCCCACGGTTATTATGACCATTTACATTCGACCAAGTAAACCCAATCCTTAGATTATACATGACCTGATTACTCAAATTGTAATTCTAAACAAACTCTAAGCCGAAATAAACTACCCTTTAAGTTTGTGAGTGGTCTTGCAGATCTCATACCTTCGTCTTGCATCATCTCTTATGGCTCTTCATATTTTTTCATTCCAAAATCGCACTTCCAACTCGATGGAAATGGAAGCTCAATGCTTTTGACCAAGCCTTCCAACTGTTATTGCAAGGATAATCGATTTATCTTCCAGGGGGTTCAACCATGCTCGCAAGATTCCTCACCTTGGTGCCTCCCTTTTACACAAATGAAACTTCATTGCCACTCCATGTCACTTTACAGGGCCAACTTCGCATACACATAGATTGAACACCCCAAGCAGTGACGAAATCTTCCCGTGCTGTCGTATGCACAATTTGGTGACACTGCACCTCAAATGGTGCAGAGGGCACAGCTGGAAGCACAGTGGTGCTCGGTTTCTTTGGTACTGGCTGCATCGTGAAATGTGATAGCACTGGAGAAAGCTAGATCCTAAAATCCTTCAGCTACTGATGTCAGTCAAGTTGGAAACATGTACATATTTATACAAATCGTGCGGGTTCTTTGACCATCCGTCACCGTGCTGGTCAGTGTGAGTTGGTGAAGGCATGGAGCATAGAACTACAGAACGTACAGTATATTTTGGTGCACTGCCGCATTCTGGTGCCACGTAGCCTCGAAGCCTATTATCAACCTGTTTGTGCACGGTCACCTAATCCAAGCAATAGTCAAATCACACACCTGAGGCCTGAGTACCGAACAGCGTATACAAATCATGTAAAAATACTTTCCCTTCGGGATGAACGCGAGAAGATTGTGCATCCGCGTGGTCCTGCACGCCGTTGGCACCACCCTCGAGTCTGCCATTATTCACGCGTAAAGAAGCTCCTAGGAGACGTTCATGAAGATGAAGAAGGTAAGTCTTTATTTTCGTTCGTGAAGATGAAGAAGGTAAGTCTTTATTTTGGCGTGTGGATGTTCAACAGCTCCGCGATAACAACAGACCCATCCACTGTTGTCACCCATTTGTTGCCGTCGTCCCAGGCAAGCGCACCGCCTGGTGGCGACGCTCCCCTTCCATCTCTCTCTCTCCCCGCCCTTAATGAGACGGTGCTTTCCTCTCCGGATGTAAGATATCCGGGCCACCTGAGTTCTGCATTACAAGCCGTTCCATTTATTATCCGCCCACCTGAGTTCTTAATTATTACAACCCGGTCCATTTATTATCTGCCCACCTGTGTTCTTAATTATTACAACCTGTTCCATTACTCATTCGCCCACCTGTGTTCTTAATTATTACAACCTGTTCCATTTCTCATTCGCCCACCTGTTCTTAATTACCACCTGTTCCATTTCCAGCCACCTGTGTTCTTAATTATTAACCAGTTCCATTTATTATCCGGCCACCTGTTCTTAATTATTACCACCTGTTCTTAATTAGTACCACCTGTTCCATTTCTTATCCAGCCACCTGTTCTTAATTGGTACCTGTTCGATTGTATACATTCACGTTTGTCTATTTAGTCCCAGACATGTCCACAAACACGCACGTTCTGAAGAACGCAGACACATGCAGACACACACAAAACAAAGATGACCCCGTGTAGCCTTAACTAGGATGTATGGGGCAAGTGCTGTTAGCGAGCACCTATGAAGGCCGGCACGGCACACGAGGGGGTGAGTGGCCAGCACTACGCCCGGCCGCCTTTGTCTCCCCAGTGGCGATGTTTACACATCGCACCGGGTACTCAATTTGAGGCCGAGTCGACCTAGGGGAGGGCTCAGCACCGGTTCAGATAATCGTCACCGTTGTTGACCGTGAGTGGGAACCAAACTCGGGTCGCCAGGTTCGTAGCGTGCTGACCGCTACACGACCGCTCCCCACACACACACCGACCCAACACAAACACACGTGTGTACAATCACATACACGCACGTGTGTGTACAATCACACACACACACCAACCCAACACAAACACAGGTGTTCACGATCACATACACACCGACCCAACACAAACACACGTGTGTACAATCACACACACACACGTGTGTGTACAATCACACACACACACACCGACCCAACACAAACACACGTGTTCACGATCACACACACACACCGACCCAACAAAAACACACGTGTGCGTACAATCACACACACACACCAACCCAACACACATGTTCACGATCACATACACACCGACCCAACACAAACACACGTGTGTACAATCACACACACACACACCGACCCAACACAAACACACGTGTCTACAATCTCACACACACACACCGACCCAACACACACACGTGTTCACGATCACACACACACACTCTCCTCAGACACAAATGGACAAGATCCCCCATATGAACCTGTGGTGGTACCCCGGCTCTCACACGATGTCCCTGATGCAGTCATTTCAAGTCTGTTGATGGTCGGCGACAAGGCAATCGACTCATCTCGACGAGCTGTACACCACGACACCACAAGATGTACACCGCGACACCACAAGATGTACACCGCGACACCACAAGATGTACACCGCGACACCACAAGATGTACACCGCGACACCACAAGATGTACACCGCGACACCACAAGATGTACACCGCGACACCACAAGATGTACACCGCGACACCACAAGATGTACACCGCGACACCACAAGATGTACACCGCGACACCACAAGATGTACACCGCGACACCACAAGATGTACACCGCGACACCACAAGATGTACACCGCGACACCACAAGATGTACACCGCGACACCACAAGATGTACACCGCGACACCACAAGATGTACACCGCGACACCACAAGATGTACACCGCGACACCACAAGATGTACACCGCGACACCACAAGATGTACACCGCGACACCACAAGATGTACACCGCGACACCACAAGATGTACACCGCGACACCACAAGATGTACACCGCGACACCACAAGATGTACACCGCGACACCACAAGATGTACACCGCGACACCACAAGATGTACACCGCGACACCACAAGATGTACACCGCGACACCACAAGATGTACACCGCGACACCACAAGATGTACACCGCGACACCACAAGATGTACACCGCGACACCACGAGATGTACACCGCGACACCACGAGATGTACACCGCGACACCACGAGATGTACACCGCGACACCACGAGATGTACACCGCGACACCACGAGATGTACACCGCGACACCACGAGATGTACACCGCGACACCACGAGATGTACACCGCGACACCACGAGATGTACACCGCGACACCACGAGATGTACACCGCGACACCACGAGCTGTACACCGCGACACCACGAGATGTACACCACGACACCACGAGATGTACACCACGACACCACGAGATGTACACCACGACACCACGAGATGTACACCACGACACCACAAGATGTACACCACGACACGAGCTGTACACCACGACACCACAAGATGTACACCACGACACCACAAGATGTACACCACGACACCACAAGATGGACACCACGACACCACGAGCTGTACACCACGACACCACAAGATGTACACCACGACACCACGAGATGTACACCACGACACCACGAGATGTACACCACGACACCACGAGATGTACACCACGACACCACGAGATGTACACCACGACACCACGAGATGTACACCACGACACCACAAGATGTACACCACGACACCACAAGATGTACACCACGACACCACGAGAAGTACACCACGACACCACGAGATGTACACCACGACACCACGAGATGTACACCACGACACCACAAGATGTACACCACGACACCACAAGATGTACACCACGACACGAGCTGTACACCACGACACCACAAGATGTACACCACGACACCACAAGATGTACACCACGACACCACGAGATGTACACCACGACACCACGAGATGTACACCACGACACCACGAGATGTACACCACGACACCACGAGATGTACACCACGACACCACGAGATGTACACCACGACACCACGAGAAGTACACCACGACACCACGAGATGTACACCACGACACCACAAGATGTACACCACGACACGAGCTGTACACCACGACACCACAAGATGTACACCACGACACCACAAGATGTACACCACGACACCACAAGATGGACACCACGACACCACGAGATGTACACCACGACACCACAAGATGTACACCACGACACCACAAGATGTACACCACGACACCACAAGATGTACACTACTACAAGCTGTACACCACGACACGAGCTGTAGTCACGATGCACCACCACCACTGCCGTGCCTGTCAGGGTTCACGGCGTAATCGTCCTCGCTGCGTTTCGACATCGCGGAGTGTGGCACCGATTTTGGGATTGATTGGTTACCCAGTCGCGGAGTGAAGTAACACCCCTGGGAATACAACTGTGTCTCAGAAATAACATATTTAATTGCCTCGGCCCACTTTGTAGTTATTTGGTACCCCGGGGTACCGCCGTAAGGATCATGTTGGCCTTTTAACTAAGACTATGAGCGAGCAAAAGAGAAATGCAAATCTTACGCACGTAAAGATATTCCCCACGCACACTTAACACGCTCGTAAATGTACACACATTGCACTCTCACAACAAATAAAATGCACGCAAATTTCACTTTAAATAATAAAACATTAACAAACGTGTACAATGCACAACTCACCTCAGCTCATTATAATAATCATATGAAGTTGCACGAACAAATTGCATCACGGGCGGGTTAGTGTTACACGGGGCACTTGATGCAACGGCAGCCATGTTGCATGAGGATTCTATTCCTGGCAGCTGATTGGCTGGCTAGCGGTGGGTGGGGGGGAGGGGTTACAGGGCACTCATCTACTTACGAACATTCGACTTACGAACAGACCTCTGAAACCTAACTCCATAATCTGTCAACCCATACGGTTTACCCGTATTCTTGTAGAGGGGAAATTTTCAGGTCCACACGGCGTGCAGCCGTTTCAATACGGGGCAGCAATGTTGTTTTGTCTATTTTTTGTGTGTTTCTCCCTTGTTATGGGACTTTGTAGGATGAATGTTGATATTTCTAAGGGCACAGAGTGACCAATAATGTCTGCATTTGTCTGTAATAAGGAAGGCACTGATATGTGGTTGACATGTATGTAACTCGTTCCTAAGTAGAGGAGTGCCTGTACGGCTGAGTCGGCAAAAAACAAACCGGGCACTCCTAGCGAAGCAGCGCGCACATCGAATTGCGTTGTACGAAGCCAATTTTCCCCATTGCCACGCACGTGTCAAAATACGTATAGATGTTATACTTAATAACGTGAACATCACAAAAATTGTTACGAGTTTACTAACAAATAATGACGATTAAAATGATAACTTACAGAGACGACGGTTTAAGGAGTAACTTCAGGGCTTCTTGGACTGCTTGGAAGCAGCACGCACGCGCACGCGCACACACGTGCTGCTAACAAAGGCAGCCATGGCCCGAACGTGACATTGGACGCTGCCATGACGCGCTGACGCCATTTCTTAAGATTAATTTTCATTGAATATTCTTTTTTTATTCTTGCAAATAAAAATTAACAATTGTTTAGTTTTTTTCTTGAGCGCGCAACTGTAAACCCCATAGCGCAAGTGTGAAGTATGTCCCTAAACGATGAATAGCGAAACTGCAAATTCAAGTTGTGGTGGGGGGGGGGGAGGGCATTACACGCGATCTTAGTGCCTATGTAAATTGCTGCCTGATCGGATTTGCACCGGTTTTTTTCTGTACTCAGGCCCCTGATTAGTTTCTGAGATCCGATGAGATCTGGCACATTCCGAGTATTTTTTAAACGCATTAAATTAAGTTTTTGCGTATAAAACACACAAACTGCAGTTATGAAGTGAAAGTGAATGATTTATTCCACAATTTAATCTAACAAAACCTAGTGATATTTCTGGCATCAAGGAAAAAACTTACAAAACATTTTTCAATGCAAAAGATGTTAAATAAATACAAATAATTGTGTAACCAGTCATATTTGGCCAAACCCAGAGTACAAAAATATAACCAATATACGTACCTATACAGTTGCCTTACCTATGTAAACGAAGCTACCTCTGCTGAAATGATAACTTGTATTGTTCTTGACTTGCATCCAATGCTAAGCAAATTTCCTTAATAGCCACCGTTCTTGAACTAAAATGCTGACGAAGTTTCAAAACTCACTTGTGGGATATCGCTAAGAAATGACAGATTTTGGTTTTTTTAGCAGTGACAATGAGTATGGTGGATTGACAGATAGTTGGTGTTCCACGAGTTAACACTGCATCAGGGCAGGGGTGTCGGTGACATTGGCCACTGCGAGACAGTGTACAGCTGCCATGGAATGTTTTACTCTGGACAGAAAAGCAACATTAAACAAGGCTGCAGGACACACACAAGCCATGCAAAACACCACACGTCATTTTTGTTTTGTTTAAGAAAACACTACCGCTACCTCTAAAACCACAGAGCTTTTAGCTGAAGTGATTTACGCCATCCTCTAACAGTACGTAACTATTACATTTGAACATCATACTACTCCCTAAAGCATTTGCTAACATGTAAATCAGACAAGACGGTTACAATAGTTTTACTGTTAACAGCTGCCACTAATCACTTCCACATTTTTATGTAACAAAAGGAACATAAAATAACAAATAAAACAGTAATAATATCCAGTTTTCCTGCAGTTTCGACAGCTGTGCAGGTGGCAGGAACCATCCATTCGTAATCAGGACACCACAGTAAGCAAGAGGCACCTCAATTTTCAACCTGCAGAATGTGCTACCATTCATCTCTAGGAACGAGCTGATCAACTTGGGTAGATGCATACTCGCATGCATTTCAAAAATGATATTGACCAGGTATTGGGGTCAAATTTTATATTGTTTTTGAAAAACCTGCACTCAATAATGTCCAACTTCTCCCATGGAGCCCTGTGGATTACAAAATATTCTATCATCCCAGCCTTCAAGTATTCAACGCTATTCCCCACCTTCATCTCAACAATTAATGTGATGGATCAACAAACTTACGGTATTACGGTCTATGGCACACTATTAAAACGGGTAAAACAGTTAAGTGCTGACTCGTATATACTGGCAAGCAGTATACAAAAATAAGCCACGGTATGCTGCATACAAGTTATATTTTGAATGATGTTGACTTCAAGAAAAATAAGTGCAACTTGTGAAGGTTACCAGTCTTGCCCAGCATGCTTTAAATTATGCTGACATATACAAATTAGCAAATCTTAATTTTATCACAATCAATCACTCAATGCTCTGAATGATAGCTCAGAACCGTCAGTGAAACAGTACACAACTCCTAGATATATAGCAGAGGGAACCAGTGTGATAAAACAGTTTTCCACAGTGAATGTAATGATATTCACGATACAAATAGTCGGCCTTATCTCCACTAACGCTAGTTCATTGATGTTAAAAATTAAACCAAGCCTCCTATCAATACTTTAAATCAATATATTTTTTCAGTGTGTTGATGCCAATAAATATGGAGTGCAAGCCTAATATAAGTTAGCATGTGCCTCTGATCACCCAATTAGGGGAACAAACACATCTAAAACTTAAGACATTTATTTATATTGTTTTAAGTAGTAAAAGTTCCACAGAAAATGGATGGCACAGGTAATTTATCACATTGGTTCAAGCCAACCAATCACATTTTTTCAACAGCTGGCAGCCAGATTGTTTTTTTCTAAGTAAGCATACCGTGACTTAAATATAAAGAATGGCTCTTCTTAATAATGTTTTATACTGGATCAAACAATCAAGCCGATTTGATGTAACATTGTCATGGTTAAGATTCCAGATCACAATACAGATTTCTGTAATGAATATCAGGTGAATATGCCAAAGACCACATCGTATATTTTATATAGGGGGAGCAAAATAAACTACAATTTCTGGCCACTGGGCAGAGAGACCAACACCAATAATACAGCAACACGGTGGCATCTGGAAATTAGAGCTTGCAGGAGAGGACCAGTGGCCCGAACGAAGGGCAGGGCGGCCACAGGGGTACTTGCTGTTGCTCAGGGGCCTAAGTCTATCTTGATGTGCTCTTCATACCGTGCGATAACCAGCATAATGCCAAAACCCATCAGCAGCCCCAGGTTTTGCAGCAGGAAGCAGCCGAGTCTTCCATAGCTGTGGCTGTCAACCTCACAGTGCAGCATCTCAGGAAGCTGTAATGGGCAGTAATATGAAAAATAAATAATCTGTTATCAAAAGCACAAGGCAGGAATTATCTGGGCTAAAGGTCCATATTTAAACACAAGCTATGTGATTGCTATGCACAATTATGGGACTATACATAGAAAGCTTTACACTTTTTAAATATAAGATATGAAACTAAATGTCCGTGACATTTTGTATGGAATAAATTGAATAACATAGCGAGGTATAGAGTGGCTTAAATTGCAAAAATGGCCCGTGAGTATTTAAAACTAGACCATAGTGTACCATGGCAATTGTGCTAGTCTATGGAACAGAGCAGAAATTGGTATCACTTAAGTTAGAAAAACTTTATTTATACGATTTATTTATACGGCTAATACGAGTGAATTATTTGATAACCCACTCATTTCAAATGGTTATCACGTAACTTACCGTGTCATTTGTCACGTAGAGAAATTGGAATGACTAAAGTTATGCCACCTCAGGTGGTACCATCAAGTTCAATATATGATCGTAGCTCAAGGACTATGTGTGGTAGGGTGATGCAATTTAATCAGCCAATGCCATTACTGTACATTCAATGGTCAGCAAACGCACCATGTCCACAAGAGCCACGTAGAGAAAGATCCCAGCCGTAGCAGCAAAGATCCAGGTGGTGACGCTGTGTGTGTACTGCCCCACCGCCGTGCCAATGACCAAGCCCAGGTAGCCCAGCAATGCTGACAGCAGATTGTACACAATAGCCTGCTTCACTGACATGCCTGCTTTAAGCAGAACTGCAAAGTCACCTGCACAGAACCAATACAACAGCAAAAGTTGAGATGCATATGCATAGAAATGGCAAAACACAACCCTCAACCTGTAATTCTCACATGCCAGCTTAAAGCAGTTTACATGTATCCAACTTAGAGCATTTGCTTATTCTAAATTACAGTATATTTAAAACTTAATGAAGTTGGTTATAAAATAAGGGCCTCATCGCATGCAATTTTAATCTTCCATCATTTATGGCCTTAATGAAAAATTATCAAACATAAAGTGGCTTTCTTACCAAGCTCATGAGGCAGCTCATGACAGAAGACAGCGATTGAGGTGCTGAGTCCAACACTGGTACTATCGCTGAATGCAGCCCCTGCAAGGAAATTCATCATGACCAGAGTATGTGCACAATCCACAAAAATTACTTGGTTAGGTTAATTAATTTTACACTCGGTCAATAAGAACAAATTGAATATGCTTAAGTTATTTAAAGCAAATCCCTGAATACAATAGACTATATATTTTTAATTTGTAGTTTATATGAAGTGAACTGTACAGGCCACCATTCTAAATGTCGCCAATGAGTGGCAAAGGTGTCTTTGGGCTAATGACGCATTTTTGTAAATCCTAAGCCACCCGATTCTGCTCAGTGTATCACATTATTTCTTTACAGACATGCATGCATAACAATTGTTTGACACCCATACACAAACAACTACATACGCATGCCAATAAACCCATGAGACGCACGGGTGAGGATGCGTACCGATGGCCAGGCCGTCACTGAAGTTGTGCACGCCGTCGCCAAGGATGACCATCCACGCGATGCTGGATACCCCGGCATCGCGCACGTCCTCCACCGCCTCCTCCTCTCCCGTGCAGTGCCCATGCGAATGGTGATGGTGCAGGTGGTGGTGGTGATGGTGGTGGTGGTTGCTCGACTTGTCCGACACCCCCGAGGCCGAGGTCGTCATGGTAGGCGTAGCCGCCTCTCCGTCGGACATGTCGTAACCACCAACCTGTTTTCCATCTGCTTGAGCTCCCACTGGCTGCTTCTGCGGTTGCTCATCATGATAGTGATCGTCTTCATCATCGTGTGACCCATGGCAGATCATGGCCTCCTCTTCCGGAGGCACGGAATGGTTATGATGGTCCTCGTGTGACTTGGATGCATGTGTTGCTGCACCATTCACGTCGCAAGAGTAGTGGTGGTGGTGGTCTGATGAGAAACAATACAAGTCATATGCAGATGCTCGGTCGCACCTATTTTTACATTTCCAAACATGTGCCCCAGCTTTTAATGGTCTAAGCAATAACCCAATATTAAACATCAACTTAATACTTAAGATCAATTGATTTGTTTACAACGGCATGAAACCGCTTTATGCTCCATGATGCTTTGCAGTGATTAATTTAAATGTGAAAAGGTTAAGAATGTTACGTACATACATTTACCAAAAGGTGAACAGCTTTGTTAAGCCATATTAAAAATGTTGTTCTGCTCACTTTATTTAAAACTCATGTCACCGAGTTAAATTCATGTATGCAGCCCAAACACTAATATAGGAAGCCTGCAGTCAGAAGCCTACAGGACTGGGCAGGAACATGCTTTTCCGTTATATAAAGGCTAGCAATGTTCTCAAACGTTCATTCTGCAGTTAATACATAATGCATTTATTTTCAAAAAGCTGCCTGTCCCAGAAAATATTGTCTTTGAGCCACAGTGACCTTAAACCACATCGATAAGATAAGAAAACAAACACTGATGTATGCACACATACTCCCATAACATTTAAAATTAACCTTTAATACAAGAGGCAACAGAGGACAACCCTGCACTACTTTCATATTTTGAGAAAGCCTCAACATGCCAGAGAACGGCTGAGCATGTCCACACTCCCAGGGGCAGGCGGCTGACTCACTATTGTGTTGCTTCACAGAGATCAGCTCAAGTTCTGTATTGCCAGACAGGTTGTGGTTGGACAATTTCCTTCCAACACACTTCTCTGCATCTTTAACCTTGCGCCCTTTCTTCTTTTTTTTGTTCTGAAAATAAACGCAATGGCCGAAATTTACTTTGTTGAGATACATTTTCATAAAAGGAAATGTTTTAAAATCAACAAATCAAATAACTTTTAAATGTTGTGTTTATGCTAGGAATTAACATCACAAAACTATTAATTTATTTTACTGACACGATAGGTTACAAGCAATTAATTTGTACATAATTTATATTTCGAAAGGTTATGATGTATTTCCAAACTATATACAATTTCAATCAAAATAAGCTCATGTTAAAATATTTTTGCAATCAATCTCAAGCAAAACAAAACATGTCAGTGCCAATATCCATTTTTTTTCATCAGGTTGCAGCCACATCTCACCTTATCTGGTTTGTAGTGCTTGAAAAGTGCCAGCAAGTGTTCCACAATAAACATGAGGTAAATACCACCTAGGCCAGTGAGGCCCTTCCAGATTCCGTCCAGATGCTCGTCACTGTCCAGGATGTGGTCGTGGTCATCATGTCCATTATGTGAATGCGAGTTTTGCGACTGCACACAGCACACAGTTTCACTTAAGAGCAGTGCTTGTGTAAATCTGCAATGTCTGAGTGGAAAAAATACATTCTCATGATAACGCACGCTATGTGCAAAATTATGTGCCACATAAAAAAAATTGTAAGTAGGGCACTATTTTAAAATACCGACTCAGTTATTAGCTGTGATACTGACTTATTCGTGGAAAAAAAAAACCTCTTAACTTAGCCTATGAAACTCAGTTTGAATTGCAGTGTACAAACATCATCACTGGAAACAAAGTTGGCCGAGCCCAGTGCTTCCGACACACTCCTTTGTGTACCGTACAAGGCAAAAACAGCACTTGCCTCCATACATCTGCATTTGTTTTTGTGCTAAATGTGCACAATTGCATAACTGCATGCTAAGCAGTCTGAGCAGCATGAAAAGAGGGCTTCTTGTGCTTATGCACATAAGCGGCGTGTGTGTGTGGTGTTAGAACGAGACCCATCGGTCGGCAGACCGTGCAGCAGGTACACACGCACGCTCCAAACGTACGTGGGGCAGAAGGTGCAGCAAGGCATCACCGCTCAGCGTGCCCACAGCCAGAGCAACCAAAAAGGTCAGCAGGTACTTGAAAAACACCTGGTTCATCATCGGCACAATGGCCACGCCCAGCAGAGATAGCATGGAAATGATGGTGATGGAAAGGAAGCCCCAGCCCCAGGCTGCAACAGCAAAGTAACGAGAATCATGCACATCTCAGCAAGACACATACATTACTGCATACAAAGGCCAATCCGAAACATTGCAGAATGAGGATTAGTTCCCTTACAGGTTGTACAAGATATGGGTTGTCATGAAAATCGACAGCTTACAAATGAATGTACCATGGTCATAAATGTTACAATTTCTGCTTCATACATTAATTAAAACCCTTTGAATTTATTTCTTACAATGTTGTCTATAAAGGCATGTATTCAAAGTAGGAGCCCCATTAGTAGAAATTCTAGTCATTACACGTTTAAAGCCACACATGTTTAAAATCTAGATACAAATATTTCAAATGTGGTGGCAATCACTCAGTGTGGGCCCCGAATCCATCACCACAGTTCACCGAGCTTTAACAAAGAGTCACAACAGAAAATTAGCTTTGACACTTAAATAAATTACGTGTATATTCACTTTATTGCATTGCATTTAATCAAGTGTCAAGAATAACAGCCAATAGCGACTTGTTCATCAGCTCGTGACAACCACACATTGATATGGATCCCTTCCATATACCATTCTCCACCTATTCCTACACATATATACATATTGGGATACCCAAGTAAACACCGTGTATTGTCACTTACTTCAGTACAATGGCGAGTGCCAAGATATATTTACGTGTGAAGCTTAGTTGGGCTATGGGTCCCTTTATAGTGTTAAGGCAGTAAGTTGCCACTGGACATTGATGCTCTCTCACAGATGAGAAACATCCACATATCAAGCTTCTCACCCAATTTCACGCTGGAAAGAACTGATGTGTGGATGGGGATGCTAAAATAGCACCGTGTATGGTGAAACTACACATAACTATGATATATTGCGGAATTCGTGTGCACATATTGCCTAGAGACTCCATATTGGAATGTTTAAAAGAGGCCAAAACAATCTACTTGGATATCAAGCACATAGGGAATTGCAAGTTTAGATGCAAAAACGATACAAATTAAGCCACATTTTGATTCCTCATGAGGCCGTAGAATTACAGCTTTATTATTGACAATTGACAACCTTCTGTCAATCCACGACTGGATCAATGCCTTTCCTATGCCATGTTAGTCATGGGGGGTTGTTTAACCATATTTTACCATGCTGGTTAATGTAGTTGAAGGGGGGCCCAGGACTGGTTTAGATATCATTTGCAAGTGATGTTGGTCAAGGCTGACAATCAAACTCTCGCAACTGGGTTCACAGCACAGTGCACTAACCACTGTGCGATCAGTGAAACAAGTGATATATAAGACAGTCTTAGCCCCTCCTCCTGAACCAACCCACAAGATGGTGAAGTATGGTGAAACATGTCCAATAACCAACATGGCATTGGGAGGTATAGATCCTGCACTGGATTGACAAATGCCTGGACATTATATAAGAAAGAAAATCCTTCGGAAAATAAAACACACTTTTAATTTAAGTACATATCAAATTCAGTTAAGCCTATTAATGAGAAAATGTTTAAATAATTTTAAAATAGTTCCCTTTGTCAATAACGAAAAATCTTGCAGCCCAGAATAACCCAAGCATGTGTATATTTATATCCAAGAAAAAGAGCAACCTCATTCTCACTGTTGCTAGACAGCAGTTATCCTGTTGTGCTGTTATATTTTAAGCACAATGCACAAATTGCACACTACTCATGTATTTGAATTGACAATAAAAAATATCATATTGCAGTACAAGCTAAAAATCAGGAATTTTACATGTTCAGAAATGGTGATGCATTTACTTATAAAAATGTGAGCAGCTTACCAGACGCATCTGCAGGCAGTTGTTTAGGCAGAAAGTACAAGGGATGGGAAATAACAGTTGTGGTCAGGTTAACGGCATTACAGCAGACATCCATCAAGAACGGCGATTGTGCATGCAATACTTGTATTTAAAAAGCATTTACTGGTAATTAACATGCATTTAATAATTTTAAATTTTAATTATAGATGTTCGAGATAAAAAAAACTGTTTCCAACAAGTTATTAGACTTTAATGAATATGCATGAATGTTCTCTTGTCGAATCTTACTAAGCTATTGCTGATGAAATGAAAAATAAATCACTCCAGCTCTATTAATAACATTCAAGAAAATTAAGACCAAAAGCATCGGACTGAAAGACGAAAAACACTAAGTATATTAGATAAGCTCCAGTGGCCACTACAATTGTTCGAATGTTTCCCAATTAACGTTCTTAAATAAATCACAATGATGTTTTTTTAAAGATAATAGGAATCCACGCAATGCACCTTGATTACTGTATTTGATACAAGCAGTGTTTCGTCAAAGTTAGGAAAATGTGCATTGTGGCCCGTCCTCGTCATACAACAAGTTGCATTATTTTCTCAGACCCTACATTACAGTATATGGTCACAGAAAATAATTAATCTAAATTTAATTAAATTGGCTGTACGACGGGGGCAATCCAAAGCCGACAACTTCCTACATATAACTAATATGCAATGGTCATATAAATTGAGTCAGGTACACACCGTTTATGTAATAGACTTTAATCAACACTTTAAAGTTAACATTATCGTGAATCATGGTGAAAATGTACCTGGCATGTTGGAGTCAGTGCTTAGTGGCAAATCAATTTTGTTGGGAGGCTCTGGGTGTTTGAGACAGGCCTGACTGTCAATTTGGTAGAGTATGGCTGGACACAGGTAGGAGAACAGTTCAGTGTTGATCACAGCACTATCTACATCCAAGCCAAAGTTTTGGAAAAGTTGACTCGCGTTCAGGCACTGTGGAAGAACAGCATAAAATCAGTTTTAAATTTCACTTTGGTACATAACGTGCACATTGCAAACATGTGTGAACATACGTGTTCAAATATGCAGTGTGTACATGTTCATAACTCAAGATTTTGCTCAAACTGACACAAACAATCCACAATTAATGAAGATTTTGTCAGATGTTATATTTTCTTAAATGGTAATGGTTCACATTTGCATCTGGAAGGCAAATTTTCAAACTGAACGTTGTTTTATAGAAACATGAGGCTTTCTAGAGTTTAGAAGCCAGTTATATGACTTGTAGTTAAGTCAGATCTTAAGAGACATGGCAGTTGACCAAATTGTCTTTGCCAACATACAATAATGAGTCTCCCAATTCCTAACAGAGCTTTAGCACGATTATGCATCTTGTGCATCGTACCCAAGATGGATTAATCATTGCAAGCATTGGCCAGAGATAAAAGGTCAAGACCAACATCACCAATATAATTTATTTTATGGCAATGACTTTAATTCTCATTTTCCAACATAACTTAATAAGAAAATTAAAAAAAACTAATTTCAATTTACATTTTTTTTTACATTCATGCGAGATATAGAAAACCAAGGGGTTACCTCATCATGCACATGCCCTTTTTCAGCCATTGCGTGCAGCTCCAGTGCATTGTGATCCCCGATGTCGTGGTGATTATCAGCATCACGCCCCAAGTGTCTCTGTACCCTTTCTAACCATTGCTCAATCTGCTTTGTGCTTGATGGAGACTCCTGGGTCGCAGCTGCAGCAGTTCCTGCAGTGCTTGTTTGACTCTTCCCAATGTGTTGCTTTATTCTCCTCCGAGATGGTTTTGGGGATTTTTGCATGAGACGCTGTGCGGCACGTGGAATCTCTGTTTGACTGACAAGCATTTCTGTGCCATTACTGGATGTGGGCTTGTGTGGAACGAACTGTCTGCTTACCATGTGAGACTGTCCCCCCCCTCTGCTACTTGGTTGACTACTGGTGCCATTTAGAGGGCTGGCATCTGTGCGTGCATGAACATACCGACTCTCCGTCAGTCCGTCATTTTCTACACGTGCGTGGACATGCACGTGCAAGTGCTGTGTGATAGGAGTCTTTGTACTGCCAATGGAGTGTTCAGGAACAGAGTTATTTCCCGTAGCCTGGTTGTGACCATGCCTGCTTTTATCGTGATTGTGGGCAACGTCATGATCGTGTGTGTGATCATGGTTCTGCTCATGAATGTGGTCATGGCCGACTCCATGGTTATGATCCTGTGGGCGTTTGTGTTCAGGTGTTGGGTCTTGTTCAAGAGCATGTACTTCTTCATGTGTGTGTTTATACGCGACAGCTTGATCATTTTCATTCTGCTGCTCGTGCACATTACTGCTCGTGTGCTCTTGGCCATGACCTTTGCCATGACCATGATCGCCCTGCTCTTCCTGTTTTCCACGAGCATGAACATGTGCATGGCCTCCGTCATGCGAGTTAGAGTGACTGCTGGTGTGTGCAGCTCTGAAGCCTGCTTCAGGAAAACGCACAACCCCCAGTCCTAGGCTAACCAGAAGCTTCTCCAGTCCCTGGAAAGTAAGCCCCTTGTCGGAGCCGTACCGCAAGAACAGAAGCTGCAAATAATACTTTTGCTTCGCCGCTGCTACTGGGTTCACAGACGGCTTCTGCCTCGTGTTCCCGCTCGGGTAGGGTTCCTCGCTGATCTGGTAGTCGTGGTGGGGGTCGCCGCGATTGCCGTCCCCCCCGTCGCTGGCTGGCTGCGCGTCAGGGGGGTTGGCATCCCGTGGGTCATCACGCGTGTGTAAGGCGTGCCCGTGCCCGTTGTCGTCCTCGTATTGCTGGGCCGAGTCGGGGCTCACGCCATGGTGATCATGAGAGTGGCCGTGGTCCTCATTGCAGCAGTGGCCGTGGAAGAGCAGGGTCGTCAGGAGGCAGACGAAGCAGAATTTGGTGTGCCCCTTGCTGCCTCTCATCACTGCAAATAAGAACGAGAAACAACCACCACAGCTCAGTCTCCTTCTGATAGCCAAGCTGTTTTAATGTAGGAATCAAAAACAATAATGATATTAAAAACAACTTTTATATGTGCAGCATGGCAGACAAAATCATGCTGCGTAATATAAAACTATGACGCAGATGGTATCAATGGAAACATGACATCAGTTACACTTTTTCTAACCAGTCACATTATGTACTGCTAGAATACATAACACACATGACCAACCTTAATGTCAACAGTGCAAAGTTAATGTAGTTTTCGAATATTGTAATATTTTAAATGATTATGTAATACCAACAGTTTGAACCAATAATTAAGGGGCAAATGATTGTATTAAATAAAACAAAAAACCCCAACTTACTTCACAAGTTAAACATGACTTCTAATACCAAAAAAGGGAAAATAACGTCATGACAGGTGGTTCAATCTATAACGTTCATACAATAACATCGTAATCACGTTTTTTTTCCCAGCGTCAACCATACTTGGGACGGCAGTACCGTTTATTAGAATAATTAACAAGTTCGTACAATAAGAGTGTCTGGATTTTTTTTATAATAATATAATGCAATTGTGCGTGCAGCAGCATGCATCAGACACACCGAAGAGTTTTCCCATAAATTAGCCAAAGCCATGTGTACATTAATTCTCAGCCACCTCATTAGAGACATGCACTTACTCTGCCTTCAACGAATTGGGTGACACCATTTGGCAAAGCTTACAGCAAATTACACTGTATTTAAAACAAGACTACATTTGAAAAAAAAGTTGAAATCCAACCTTTAGTCTTATTAAATTCTTTGTGTCATGGTTCTATATTTTTTATTATAATGCATGAAATACAAACACCACAAGTGCATTATTATTTAAAAAAATATATATACATTATACATGGATGCATTGGTGTGCTTATTCTATTTTAAACATATACATTATATGCAGTGAATCAGTCACAAGATACCTTGCCAGCATAGGGATATTAATGAAACTGTTTCATTCTTAAAATTTATGTTCACTATCTGTACTGTAAGATGTGCAGGTCAAGATTTAGTTTTAAATGTTTTAAATATTACATTTTTATAAAAAAACACAACACATGCACAGTAATACATTTTCAACGCCATACGGAATCCAACATACAAAGGACACTACTGGGTCACAAAAAAAATATAACCACCTTAAACACTGAACTTAAATCGTTAGTTCGGAACCTAAACTGCAAATGTATTACAAGAGTCAGATGAGTATTATTATTAGGTTCAGGACAAAGCTGCATTACCTTCAAATGTGAGCCACCACCTTCGCCGCACAAAAGCACATACAGCTGTAGGCTACAAGGCGAGAAGGCGATCCGTGCTGCCCTGAGCAAGGCAGCAGCCAACTGCGAAGCTCAGCGCCCACTTCACTATCAGTCTCGTGTCACACGCTTGGGAAAGCGACAATTATCTGTTGGGCACAATTCAGCTCAACCCGTCCCCATTTGGAGGTAGCGTTCACTTCCAAACTCTTAAATGCACCACGACGTTGTCTCACCCACGTAATTTCCTAAGCCAGAGGACCGATAGTCTGCCCTCTATCACTCGCCAAGTGGCCCCCAGGTGTGTAAATTCACTTGAGCTCATAATAGCAATCGCACCATGGGTTATGCAACCATCTAACACAACTGGTGGGGAATACGTCATAATCAAAATCATTCACGATCATCTAAACAATTCTTACAATACATTACTACAATAACTGTAGTTGACTACAATTGATCTTAAGATATATGTACACGCCAAGTTCTTAAATGAATATGTATTGAGCCATTATTGCAGAATTCAGCTGAGGGCCTGTTATTGTTTTGCTGCCCTGCCCAAGATAGCATTTGGTGTTGAAAAATCTGCAGGAATTGATGTCGTTCTGCAATTTGTACTTATATACTTTATTTGTTTTTATTTCGTGACTTGTTTAGTTTTCCTGATTCTGAAATCGAGAGGCCTTTGCTGTGCTATTTTAAATCAAAATGTGTCTTTAAAACTGCATCTGTTGTGTATGTCACTCAAGATTTAGTTAAAATATAAGTTTGGTTCATAACACAAAAGTTTTAGAATGGAGAGCATGTGGATGCAGCATCATGGGACATTCCAATTAACATGGACACCGAGCTCTCCTTCTCTTCCCACATGTTACCTCTGTAGGGGATCTCATACCTCCACCTGTGCAGCATATTCTTGCACGTGACATATCCTAACCTCAGCTATCGTCGACAATCACATCCACACCTCAATCATATTCCGACTTGATTATTGTAACTCGCTCCCCCCTACAGCGTGCCCAAATCTCTCATCTCAAGAATAATTCCTTAGCAGGCTGCTCCATAAATTATACACTGATCGCGCCACTAAGTCCCAAATCAATCCTGGACCAATTTCAAGATCACATTTACCATGTTTAAGATTCTTCACAGTCTCTTCCCTAACACCCCCCCCCATCTCACTATACTCCTATCCGTGCCCTCTCGACTCCAGCAAGTCCTGTGGAAGCCTCCAGTCAACATTCAGTGGGAGCTTACTCATTCTCCTCTCCTGCTTCCATGGTCTACGACTCCCTTCCCCCAGCCATCTCTGCTGTTGACTCCCTGACCCTTCTCAAGTCCTAGCTCGATACCTTGTTTCTGTACAGTGTATATGGCAGCCTCAAAATAATAACAATCCTCAAGCCAAAAAAGTGAAGTGAAGAAATGTAAAAAGTACACCCGCTTAGCAGGTTTCTCAATGCAATGAGATCACCACTATCTGCTCACTTGTCAAAGGGGGCCCTCTGTTCAGATTGACGCTAAACTCAGTGTTATCCATCACAAGGACTATGCGTGCACGTATGGCCCTGCTGGATTATGTAATGCATCTTTTATAGTCATATCCTCTCTATCCCCCATTAATCACACCAATATGGTCTTCTGCCATTTCAAACGACGGTGATAAAAACCACCTGAATGCAGTCACTGTTGTACATTTGTTAATGAAATATTCCCTTTGAAAACATATTGTACTTTGTGTTTAACGTGACAAGCAAATGAGAAAAACAATGAGGAAAAGGACAATTTTGAAGCCTGATATTTAAAATCATGCACTTTGTTATTTGTCAAAAAGCTTCCCCAGATATAGTATGTGGCTGCTATATAAAAGGCCTACTAAATCATCACAGCCCGATTCTATTTTTAAACAGGCTCATAAATGGTAATTATAATAAAAATGTGTTCAGTTCTCATACTTTTTCAGGCAAAGCCTGAGAGACATATCCGTCTTTCATCAGCCTAAAAGACGGGAATATACAGTTACGTGACCTGAGGATGTCAATAAGGTAAGGTAGCTAAATATGTTTCCATCTGGGTTTCTAATGTCATGTGTATGATAGCACAGCGAATTGCGAGCTGTGATTGGAATGTGTTATACAGTAGTCAACTGAGCATCTTCCAAAAGCCTGCAGCATCACATCAACTTGAAAAAGCAGTATTTCACAATGCTCTATGGTATTTCAGTTTAAGCACAGGACACGGTATTTTATCAAATTATTTACAGCCTTACTGCAAAGCACAAGTTCATATTTCACCATCTGTCCTTGAAAATCACTTAAAAATCTGAAGACCATTTATGCTACCCGTCAACAGCACGGGCGACTTATATTTAATGTTTGTAAGTTATGCTGGTCGACAAAATCCCATCATAGCCACTGGTGAACCATGCTTGAAGTCATTTCAGTCACGACATAGATAATCTGCCTGAAGGTAATTTACCTCAAGTCAACCTCATTTACCAACAGAGAATATGCAGAGTAAAATAAATACAATTGTGTCAACTTGTTTATAAAACTTATCTATGAAAACCACAGAACACTTTTAACACCTGGATTTTAAATTTCATGTCAAATCATGCTGAATGAACAAGACTAACATATTAGGCTGTTACACAGTTGAGAATTATGAGTAAATTATGGAAGGTCAGACCATCATTATAACAAAACATTTGATTTGATTTTCTTTCATGCAAGGATCAGTTTCAGATTTTAAAAATTATCAGATTTTGGGATTATAAGGACAATTTCAGAGATTTTTTTAATTTTCCAGTAATTTTTCATAATTTTCCATATCTTTGTGTTCACAAGTGACATCATTCGATGCCACGTGATAATACTTGGCCAAGAAAGCAGGTAAGTTAGGTGATGTAGCTCACTAATTTCCTATGACATCATACTTTAAATCCGAATAAAATAATTTTGATCCAAAATAGCTTATCTTGACCTGATTAAGATTTTTTTCAGAATACACACGAGGAAAATATTCCTACTGTATATATGTAATTACATATGCAGCGACATCGCTGGATGTCACTGTGTGGCCAGCCTGGGAAAAGCACGCCATACAATGCATTGACATCACTGACACCACCGAAGGCGGATGCAGTACGGGCCCTAGCGGAGCTCGAGGGGCACGGACTCCCAGCAGCCAGTGGCACCCTGCGCTGGGTGCAGTGCCAGCCCTACAGGATAGGGTGCGGGGGGTGCCGGCTTTGGGAATGGGGTTTCACCGGGCCATGGCACTCTGATTGACCCCGGGGGACACGTTACTGGAGGAGTCTACCCAGGGACCCCCAAAAGGGGGACCACGTGTCAAGCGGAGATCCTCCTCGATAGTTCGAGAAGGGGATCGTGGCTATGGATGGCGCGAGCCCCGCAACAGAGGATGAAAGTCAGTCTCCCAGTGGGACCGGTTGCTGTTGTGATCCTCAAGAATCTACGTGCGACTCCTCCGTCTGAAGACAAGACCGACATGGGACCTGGACCCAAGCTTGAGTCCAGTTCATCGTCGCTACTCCAAGTGTAGTTAGTGTAGTTCGCCTGGTGGACCACCACCATAGGCTAATATCTGGCAAAGGGGCAGTTACCCCTTTGTGTTAAGTGTTGGTATAAATAAATGTGTTGCTTCCAACCGGTACGTACGAGTCTCCGTTTGAGCCCACTACACAACTGGTGTCGGAAGTGGCCAAAAGTTATTTAGTTAAATAACTATAGATTATGGATACGAGAGGGAAAATATGTACCAGGACATCGGATGAACAAGGCGGCGATTCAACAGCCCCGGGGATGGCGACCCCGGAGGAGGGAGGCGAGGCGCCGCCGACAGAGCAGCACGCCGTCCGGCCGCACGACGGTTCACCACCGTCAGGGAGGGTGCCCCGGGCGGCACATTCCCGCCTTGCTGAGCTTCTCCATGCCGCGGCGTCCATTATCGCCGAGATCCACCGCGGGGAGGCAGTGGCGGAGGAGAGATGGCGCCACGTGGGGCCGCAGTTCCCGCCGAAACGTCCGCGGTTCCCGTCCAAGATTTCTGCAAATTGGGAGCCTCCGCGGCGCAGCCCGCGCGTACGGCCGCCATCTTGTTGGCGGAGCGAAGCGGAGTTCCCGCCAAAACCGAAGCTGCACCGCGATCGCCGGTGCACGTCTCATCTCTTCAACGCCGCCTACCCGTCCTCAAATAATTTTCAGCAGCTGGAGGCGACTTGGGCGGCCTTCCAGCGGCGCTTCCTCTCCAACAGCGAGATGGCGGGGTGAACGGAGGCGGAGGGGCTGAGAGCGCTTCCCGCCGCCCTGGACGACGGCGCCCTGGCGGCGTTTGTCACCATCCCGCCGGGGGACAGGTTCTCACTGCAGCATGCACTCAAGCACATGGCGGTGATCTACGGACCGCCGTCCAACACGCACCATCGGTTCGCTGCGCGGAGGCAGGGGGAAGCTGAGACGCCCCTCGCCTTCCACAGCACGCTGCTGGCGTTGGCGAAGGCCGCCTTCGTCAGGATGTACCAGGAGGGACTCGACTCTCCGGTCCTCGAGAAGCTGCAGGCGTTGACGCGAGATCTTCACGTCGTCATCCCGGTCATCGACGACGTCAACTTATGCTCCCTCAAAGTTGCAAGGTGCATCCAGGCACACTTGCTCTTGCAACGAGAGAAGGGGCTGGTGGCGTATACTGCGCCTTGCGAGGCGCAGGTTACACCGGAGGATTCGGAGCCTGCCCAAGCCTGCGCATCGACCCGGGGGCGGAGGTTGGAGAAGGGACAGCATGGCGCGACGGGATGGCTTCCAACACTGGGAGAGGACATGACGTCGTCCGGAGCGCGGCCTCACCATCTGCTACAACTGCGGCCTGCAGGGCCACGTCTCTTCGGGTTGCCGAGAGCCACGACGACGCATCTCCGGACCACAGCTGTCGTCCACCCGACCATCCTCCTCTCCACTGCAACCTAAGGCGAGTCGCGACACCTCACACACTCGGCCCCTGAATCCACCTCGCTCATCTTGTTGCGCCGGTTCTCGTTTTCGTTGTGCGTCGGCGAGGGGGGGGGGGGGGGTTCGGAATGCAATCGGACCGACTGGCCGCTCCGACCGGGTCAGTGGTCGGAGCTGGCCCATAGGGTAGTTGCCGCGACCGCAGGTTCGTCCGTCATTATTGGTTCCATCGAGGGGGTCGATTTTAAGATGCTCGTCGATACTGGTGCGTCGGGCGACCATCATTTCAGAGCTAATTTATAATATTTTGCTCGCTAAATGCCGTATCCTATGCCCCGTCGAAGTGCCGTGCTTTGCCGCGAACGGTGGCTCATTGGGCATCATTGGCAAAATAACAGCGCGGGTATGTATTGTTAAATTGACAGGTCCGATTCTCGTCTCCTCGTTCCTTAATTTCTTGGGTAAAATGCCTGTAAAGAATCTAATTGACCAAGGGTGCATTGAATTGCTAATCGGGCTGTCGTATGGCATTTCTACCCTCTCTCGCTCAGATGTGTACGGCCAACGCCATTGTGCAAGCACTAGTGCGCAAATGTTGATCCCCTTACGGTTGCGCAAGCCATTAGACCGGACAGCGACCGCGGGAGGGATCCTCTTGGGACCCTCCAATTAGGCCGCGAAGGGATTGACATTAGTTGGAGCCCAGATTCTGGTGTCTAATGACCAGGAACCTTTCATGCAGGTTTTCAACGCTGGGTTAGACACTTCCATTGTTGAGGAGGACACCGTGTGAGCTCACGCGTCACCCGCACTTCACGAGGGATGTGTTGTTGGGGGTGTGGGAATCGAGTCGAACACGCCGCCATGTAAGGGTTCGGACAATAAGTGGTTGAAATCGCTTTGTTCGGAGAGTGCGGACTTGTTCAAGTCCCAGAGGGATAAGTTGAGGGCGCTCTTACAAGAGTTTGCTGACGTTTTTAGCACGGCGAAATTTGACATCGGCTGTACTACGCTCTTGAGCCACCATATCGATACGGGTGCCACCACTCCCATCCAGCAGAACCCTTACCGGCGGAGCCCTGCAGAGAAGGAACATGTTCGGCTAGCAGTTGATGAGATGCTAGCCGCAGACATCATTTCGCCATCCACCAGCCCTTGGGGAGCCCCTATCATTCTTGTTAAAAAGCATGATGGTAGCTTGCGCTTCTGTGTCGATTTCCACAAGCTCAACAAGACGAAGCCTCGAGGCTCAAAACAGCCATTCGTACACCTCAGGGCCTATTCGAATTAAAATCGGCTTCCAATGGGGCTCCACTCCACGCCGGCTACATTCCAACGACTGATGGAGCTGGTTCTAGCTGGACTTCAGTGGGACTCATGCTTAATATACCTCGACGATGTTATCGTCTTCAGCTGTACGTTCAAAGAACATCTTGATCGGTTACTTGCTGTCTTTCTAAAAATGCGTGCGGCAAATTTAAAATTTAAACCGCAAGTGTCATCTGCTTCAAAAATCAGTGCGGTAACTCGGTCATATTGTCAGTAAATCGGGCATTGCGACAGACCCCGACAAAACTGTGTGTTCGGACTTTGCCGACCTCCAGGTCGGTAGGGGAGGTACGGAGTTTTATAGGATTCGCGTCTTATCATCGCCATTTTGTCGCCGGGTTCGCTACCATCGCAAAACCCCTCCATGCCTTGACGGCTAAGGGTCAGAAGTTTCATTGGGGGGGAGGAGGTCACATGTATTGCGTTCCGCGATGCCTTGGTGAACGCCCCTCCCCTCCGCTACCCCGACTTTGCTGTGCTGTTCGTCCTTAATACGGACGCAAGCAACACCAGTATCGGCGCGGTTCTGTCCCAGGTTGTCAACGGGGTGGAGTGCGTTGTTGCATGCGGCAGCAGAGTATTGTCACCGGCCGAACAACGATACTCTGTCACATGTCGGGAACTCCTGGCGATCGTTTTTTTTGTATAACAGTATCGCCCATATTTGTATGGCAGACACTTTGCGGTGCACTCTGACCACGCAGCGCAACAGTATGCGTTGCGGATTGAACAGCCGTCAGGCCAACTTTAAACGTTGGCTGGAGGTCCTCCAGGACTAATCCTTCACTGTATCCTATCGGAAAGGCACCCAGCATATGAACGCGGATGCCTTGCCGCGATTTCCATCAAGCGAGGTTTTTGGGCTCGGAGCGCTGTAAAGCGCCAACCGACGACTCGCCCCCGCCCCTTGCGGCGTCGGCTGAGGTGGCCTCCTCCGAGGCAGCCGACCTCGCGGAATGGGGGCACCTCCAGCTGGAGGACGCCTCCCTGGTTAAATTGCGCCACCGCGTCAAGGAAACGGATGGGGGTAGGGGCCGTAGGGGCGTAGCCTCTGTCGTCCTGAGGGCCAGCCTGCTGATGTGTTGGGACGGCGGCTTGCGCCGTTACAATATTGTTGTGCCCACTGTCCTGCGGGGTAAGGTTGTGTGGACAGTGCACGAACGAGTGTTGCACTTGGGTGTGCACAAAACTCTTGCCACGCTGCGCTTGACTTCTTCTGGCCAGGCATGGCAGAGGATGTAGCTGATTTGTTTAAGGGGTGTTTACAGTGTGCGTGGCGTAAACACCCAGCCAGACCCTGTTGTCCGCTGTTGCAATAAATTCGGATCTCCCTCATTAACGAGTTGGTCGCTCTAGACATCATTGGTCTGTTTCCCGCCACCCCTCATGGAAATAAATGTTGGTTGGCGTCGAATATTTCTCGCGCTGGCCAATGGCCTGGCCGCTCCCCAACCAGTCGGCGGCTGCCATCACTGAGGCTTTCCTCAATGGTTATGTCATGGACAAGGAGACTCCTGAGTGTCTCTTGACCAATCAGGGCAATCATTTCTCCTCCAAATTACTACGGGAGGTGTGCGACTTATTGGGCACTAAAAAAATACGTACATCACCATACCACCCCCAGACAGATGGAATGGTGGAGCACCTGCACAGGACTGTGACTTCGATGTGGAGCCATCACGTCGGCGAGTCCCAGCTTGATTGGGACTTGCAGGTTCCCGGAGATCTGGCTGCCTTCCGAATGTTGGTCCTACCATGTTTCATATCTGCCTTATGTTCAAGAACACGGTCGACATGTCTCGGACCGTGTTCGTGAACATAAGGCAGATCTGAAACATGGCCAGTGGTTGAGACCAATGATGAACAGCCAAAGGAATGCGCCAGAAAGAACGTTCACCAAAGAGATGGAGCAAGAAGATCAGCTTGTGTGCAAGAAGCTAGATCAGGACGCAGCAACCTGTGGCTCCGGAGCCACATGCGGCTCTTTAAGGACTGATTTGTGACATTATTTATTCAGAAACGTCTCGTATTCACATGCATTGGCAGCTCTTGAAATATATATTTTTTACCAAATTAGAAAAAAAATGGCTCTTCTTGTTATTTTGGTTACCAACCCCTGAGTTAAATGAACTTTTTCATCACAAGACCATGAGAAATGGTGACAGCTTGGGAAGGCTTTCATCCAGCAGTGGATAGGTCATGGATGATTATGGGCATTTAAATATTTCTATGAGGATTCCTAGACTGCACATGCTTAAGTTTGTATCTCATTATTAACTTTGCCAGTTTAATAAGCCACTCACAAAGACTGACAGGACTATCTGCATTTTTTTAAAGTACACTTTCACATCCAACCAAATCCCAACAACGAAAATTAAAACAGTAAATTCCAAATCTTTGTTGGTTTAAAAAAAGTCAAATTTAACAATATAAATGAAACTAGTTTGACAAACTAGCAGAGGTGACTGGGTAGAGCGCCGAGGCCGTATTTCACCAGGGTTTCCAAGCACAGCCGAGTCGTCAACGACTGCACACACAAATGTGCATCATTACATTTGATTTAGCACAATATATGGCTGATATAAATTGGGTTTGACTGTCACACTAAAATCTCACAGCAAAGCCTATGGGACAGTCCACCACCCTGCACTCCAAAGGATAAAACGGCCACTTGAAGTAATTAATGGGAGAGGTCCTGTGAAAAAAAATCGCTTCTGCAGGCCACTTCCCTGACGATGCACTGTGGTATTCTGAACATTTTATTCATCACATGGCATGGCAAGAAAGCCAAATGGAACTGAGGATAGAAGCTCAAAAGAAAAAGTATGAGACGTTACAATAAAACATAACATATAGTTGCCTACTCACTACATTTCACAATACAGTACTGCACTCAAGCTGTTCCTCAAGAAACATATGAAAGGCAATACACTATACAAAGATGATCCTCAGTTCTAGGCCTCGGCAAGGCAAGGTAAAAACAACGAGCCTACCTTTACCCTACCACAATACAATCACTCTACCCTACCTTTTACCCTTTAGCAGGTAAGGTAAAAAGCAACGAGCCTACCTTTTACCCTTACCCCATAAAAAAAATACCCGATTACAGGGTAATTACTGGAGTACTACACATGAAAAAGGTTTATAACAGGTAAATGCTCGGTAGAGCGCTTTATTCATATAGAATACTCTCGATGATTCCAATTTTATACACTTTCTTTTAACTCACTGTTGTTGTCGTTGTATCTTCAAATCTTGTAACTCTATTTTAACCCACTTCCCAATGTGGTATCGACTGCAAACTTGGTATACTTATGTCATACTGATGACAATACTATATTCTATCATAAAAAAAAAATATTTTTAAACAATATTTTTTATATGTTATGTTTCGGCTTGGGTCTAATTGTCCACGGTCAACTGACGTTGGCTGTAATTGCCCACAGTCCCTTACGTTGTGGCAAGCTTCGGGGCCACTTCCTGGAGTCGTGGAGTTCTGCCATTACTAGTACATTTCATTAAAGCGTGTTTTAAAAACAGTTTTTAAAAATATTACTTATTAAATGGAAGCCAGGGACTGCGCCACGGAGCTTTTAGCGGTAAACAAGGCACCGTATTTACCGGGTTAATACTTCGCGCTACCTTTACCCTACCGGGTAATTCTTCCGAGCTACCTTTACCCTACACTTTACCTTACCCCTTGGCATGTCGACACCTTTACCCTTTACCTTTACCCTTTTACCCGGTAAAAAGGGTAAATTACCTTACCTTGCCGAGGCCTACTCAGTTCCAAATATAACACACTGCTTCTTATACACGTGTGCCATCAAGAGGGTCACAGAGAAATTTCAGATTTACTGTAGCAGAATTATTTTTGCTTTCCTACTGTGCTACCATCACTCGATGCACCTCCGCATTATTTCAATTTCTATCGTCAACTCCGAGTACCGCTCCCAACCAGTGGATTTGATGACACCTTCAGTTTCACCACCATATTTAGCATTCATAGCTATAATAACAGATGGCTATACAGGCCAATCTCTGGCTTTCATGATGTACAATTCACAGTAAACCACAGAGATCAAGGAACATCACGATGCTTTGCTGTAACACCACACTGCGGATCTATCAAGGCATGTAGCACTGAACATACAATAGAATCTGGACTTAAAAGAGCAACCAAATTGTGACCACATCACAAGATGTTCTACAGAAAAGATCTACCCAAAATCTTTGAGACTGGAGAAATCCAATGAGCTATAAAGCTCTTTTTCACAGATGTGCCCAGATATAACACAACATTCACTGGCTTACACCAGTATTAAAAGGTTTTAAATACAGTGCATTATTTACAACAGCCACCAAACCAAACGTGACATCGCCTGACCGTGAAATGTGACACTGAGATGCATGATTACTGTGAAGCACGTCACAGCAGTATGTGTACTGCATACCTCACAGTTGATGTAATCGGGCCTTTATAAGGAGCAGAAAGGAAGCGTGTCTTCGACTGTTATGCTTGCATCACATAAACACCAGAGTGACAGCGAGCTCACCAAATTATATAATTCTCAGCAGAACATTTGCATTTATATACATATGACTATACGATTTTACATGTGTTATTTAACACCAGAGGAACATTTAAAAAGCATCAAAAGAACAAGTGGCATGTGTAAAGTAATAATTTGACTAGGTCTATCTACAGTAATACATTAAGCAATCACAACCTCGCTTTCGCCAACTCAAGCAGCCAATGGGCCAACAACCAACTGCCATCAGCATATACAGCTACATTGTGGAGACATGCGCATCAGCTATAACAGACAACCAGGACATTTCTCCGCACACAGCATGCCTGAAATCATTCGTGGTCTAGACACTGGGGTAATCATCTAAACATTGTTGAGATCGTTCAGACAGAGTTTGCCATGATGCTGTTAGGGATACACTTTATGCGCTAATCACCTAGATATGGATGGAATTGTGCAAACATTCAAGGCAAAGCAATATCTAAGCTATGCCATGTGCAACAAAAACTACAACAAAGTGATACAAAAACAAGAGCAGGCGGCCAAATGTGCAATACAATCAGCAGCTTATTTAAGCACCAATGCCACATTCAGTAACAGGTCTGCAGTCAGCATTGATAAAATGAATAGATACAAAAAAAATCTGTCTATGGTTATTTTTACTTGCACTTTAATGTCACATTTCTAAGTTCTAAACTGTACATTGTATTTTTGGCTTGGGCATATGGGCTGCAATTTTATGCTAAGTGAATACAGTACAGTATAAAAAACACACAGTGGTCTCTCAAGACACAAATGGTACACATATTAGTCACCATTATTTTGGTACAAATAGGAGATATGATCAAATCACATATGATGGTACAATGTTGAATGTGATAATACATTAATAATAAAATATATCCAACGGCCAAATGTTTAATTCAAGCAGAATTTTTTTAAAATATAGCATTTTGAAGTTGAATGTAAACCATGCTTGAGAAAATAACAAAGCATATAAAGATGTTTACAATTACAAAAATACAGTATTACAAGCTCTATGATTATGAAAAGGCATACAATTATCCCCAATTTGTTAGCCCTGTTTGCACTTATAGTAATTTATTAAATCCGCAAACTGCAGTAAGCTTGGGAACAATCATGAATTTGGCTTTTGCAAAAAGAGTGGATGTATGACCACTCCGAAGCCATCTGAAAATGGCTTTATGCTAAATTACAGGCCTTATCGGTTGTCCTGAGTGAAATTGTGGTCCCACTTGTCACTCAATACCACATAATGGCTGTGAACACGAAGAATCTTTTTTTTGTAAATCTTAAGTTATAACAATTATTCTAAATTTGAATTTAAATTTGGGAAAACTTTTCATTAAACGTAATTAACAGATTACCCTCTACATCTGCTTAGCATTATCACCCACAAAAAAATAATGTTCCAAGTAATCTATGAGAAACACTTTAGAAGCCATGAACTGTAACACCTCCATTCTATTTGAGCCAATGATTTATGCAAAACGAAGAAGTGGATCTTTTCGCCAAAAAATAAACTCTCTCGATTGATAGTCATAAATGACTTCTGAAGTCCACTTGATTCCCTTAAAAGTCATTATGGTATCTCCAATTTTGAAGCGAAGAAAGTTATAAAAATGTGCGCTAGAATGTAAAGAACAGTAGTTTTATTTAAGAATACACCTATAGTTTTCCAAATTGGAGACAACATATTGACTGTTAAGGAAATAAAGTGAGATTGAGCTGGACTAGATGATAGCCCAATGGATGGATGAGATCGGTGATGGAATAACATTTCAAGGAGAGAATACAGCTAAAAGGATGATCAATGCAGGGATGGAGTGATGAGCTCAGGTCATGTGCAGAAGATGAATTGTCATTGCAGGACCGTGAGGGGTGGCGTAAGCATCGGGAAGCCTTCATATCACTATGGATAGATCTTGGCTATTGATTAGTGTAACATTTTTTTGTTCCTGGGTAGTGTTATTTTCCTAATTGTTTATGCCTCAAAAGTACAGAAAATGGCTACTATTCCCCACAAACTTTGCTTTTGTGACCAAGACAGTGATATTTTGAAATTTACCTATTTTCAATGAGAAAACGGGCGAATGTGTCTTTTCATTCACATAAAGTCAGAAAATAACAACATATGAATCAAAATGAACATGGATTTATACTAAAGTAATCAAAAAATGACAACGAAAGATTTATAAACCAAGGCGCGCTACCACAGGCGTGACTGGCCACAGGAACAACGTCAAGTGGGAGCCACTTGTGGACCCCCAGAAGGTGCTGATGCCACCACTGCACATCAAATTGGGCCTTGTGAAACAAGTTGTCAGAGCTGTAGATAAGGGGTCGGTAGCCTTCAAGTACCTTCAAGACTTCTTCCCTAAGCTGTCTGAGGCAAAGGTCAAAGCCGGTGCCTTCGTCAGACCACAGATAAAGAGGATCCTGGAGTGAAATGAATTCCCCAAGAAGCTCACTAGTAAGGAGAAAGCGGCTTGGAACAACTTTGTCGCAGTGGTTCGTGGCTTCCTGGGCAATCACAAGGTTGAAAACTGTGTGGAGCTGGTTGAGACTCGAGTGAAGAACTTCGGCACAATGGGCTGTAGGATGTCCCTCAAAGTCCATATCCTTGATGCTCATCTTGATAAATTCTAGAACTTGGGAGCATACTTGGAGGAGCAAGGCAAGCGCTTCCACCAGGATGTTCTGGACTTCGAATGCCGCTACCAATGACAGTATAACAAGAACATGATGTGAGACTACATTTGGGGACCGATTCGTGACAGTGATTTACAGAATAATCGTAAATCTCGAAAAACTACTCACTTCTGAATCTTTTATAGTCATTTTTGTATTACTTTAGTATAAATATGTTAATTTTGATTCTTGTTTTTTTTTCTGACTTTATGTGAATGAAAAGACACAAATTCGCCCGTTTTCTCATTGAAAATAGGTACATTTCAAAATATCACTGTCTTGGTCACGAAAACAAAGTTTGTGGGAATAGCCATTGTATAGACTTTTTAGGCATAAGCAATCACGAAATAACACTTACTACCCAGGAACAAAGATTGTGTTACATAGTGTTATATAACACCGTCTTGTCATGCCAATATAAAATCTTCTCAACAGTTTCATCATAACAAAACATGTGTGCATGAGCTTATAATTAGCATTTACAAGTTACAAAAGGTTTGCTTTGGCTTGAAAATGTCAGAAAATGTATAAGTGATGAATGGATTTTTTTATTTGAATAAACACTGTATTGCAGCAAAAATTGCCTATATAAGTCCCCACTTTAATGTAGTTTACTTTATGGTTCTAGAAATGGCACCATATGGCCAGCCAGATGCTGTTTTTAATTAATGTTTCAATGCATGTCGGACACATTAAGCTCGTTTCCTTCTCAGAGAGCAGCGACTACTTTAGTTGCTGTGCTTAATAACTGCATATGGAGCACAAATTAACATTCGAATGAGTGCGTGTTCATCCACGCCTTTATGCTGACATTTCCCGACAAAAAGTTTCAGCACATTTATTCATGCAACCACAAAATACCTAATTAACTTACCAACAATTTAAACCACTAGTCAGAAGCACTTTTTGTGGTATATTTTTGTTCCACATGTGATAGTAATGAAGCTGTGAGAAATTGCTATTTTCTAAATTATTTACTTTTCATTCTTACAAGATGAGGCATGTTTTGTCACCCGCGATATAATTTTCACATTCTATTATCATAATTCAATCAAAATCAATCGGAATGTGGACAATGTGTTTTTTAAACAAAACATTAGCCAAACATAGGGTTAAGCTTATAACAATTATGGATACGTTTGTTAAACATAAAAAAATGCATTAAAATGTTTTGTTGGTATAAACATGGCAAATATCAATGCTTATAAATACAACATACTATAGTTTGGATTAAGACACCATTGAAATGTGACTGTAGCCCAAGATGCTGTACAGAAGCAGTGACCGTGTTTATTTTATACAGAAACAGTCAATCCTCTGCGGAGGAAAAACAATCACGTCGTGAGCATGGATTTAGACACGGACTTGACAGCATGGATGGCAGGGGGAAGTGAGTTGCAGATATGTGGGCAGCAGAGGAGAATGAGTGACCTCCCTATGAGCAAAGGATGACTAGGGGCTTAAATATAAATCCTTGGTTAAACAGTGGTGTTTACTGCTGGGGAGCGGTAGTGTAGTGGTTAGCATGCTGTGCTATGAACCCAACAACCCAAGTACGGGTCCCACTTACGACCAAAACTGGTGATTATCTGAACCAGGCCTGTGCCTCCCCTAGATCGACTCAACGTTAAACGAGTACCTGGTGCTGTGCTAACGTCACCACTTGGGAGACAAAGGTGGGCCAGGCGTGATTTCTGGCCACCCACTCCCTCATTTGCCGTGCCAGCCTACGTAGTTGCTCATTAACAGCACTTGCCCCAAGAGTCTGTTAAGCCTATACGGGGGAACTTTTGTCGTTACTACTGGGGAAAACCATTTGGTAACACTCATGAATATGAGACATCTGACAATACATTGAGAATAGCGGACGTAAAAAGTTGGATGAAGGTTGTCCACAGAAGAGCGAGCAAATGGGATTATTTTTCACGCATATCTAAAAACTTGTGTTGAATTTTAAGTGGCATGCAGCAACAGTTGCATACGCTGTTAAGGATAAAATGCACCCGGCAAAGCATACAGTACACTATTTGAATTTTCAATTACATTTATAGTTTACTTAATAAAAAAACAATGACCGTTATTTTACACTCAGGCATGTGCAATGGAACGCTGCTGTGTTTATGATTAGCCCACTGGACCTGTAATCCAGCGGTCGGTGGGTCGATTTCTCCGCACTCCTGTGTTAACAATTGGGAGTTCCCTAATCCACTGCTTCCAAGTTATTTGGCCAGTGGAAGAGTAGGCCAAAATACATTATTGAAGGGTTATCTAGCACTCCCTCTAATGGAGGCCCTTTTGGCAGTAGTGGCACAAGCAAATAATTCCAGGGTCACGCCTTTACCATTACTCTGTACATGTAAAGCATATCTTTCTCACTGTTCAGCACTGTTCGCTTTTCAATTGTATTCTCACGATTCCATTCCAGAATCAATTACTTTGCCAATGTGAATATAAAACCTGTAGAGAAATGGTTTCCACAGACTACACTGGTGGTGGTGGTCCGCAAGATCGTAGATACGATTTTTTTTTTACCGCACAGCGGAATGCAAAAATGTTTTAACCCGTTGATGTGAACATATACGTTTATTGGATGGTGTTGAATAGTGCTTAGATCAGTGAACATCATGCATAACATGTTATATGCTATGGGGATAGATTGTAGGCAGTGCAGCAACATCTATTTGTTGTACTGTATTTCTTTGCTGCCACAATTTTATATTGCTCTCCACCTTCAACCCACACTGACCTTATGCTATGGTTCTTTCAGTAAAGTCACGTAGATAGAAAAAAATTACAATAAAATACAAAATAAAGTGAAACGTTGTGATATTTTTTTTATTTTATTCACTTTCTTTTCATTTGTATCTATTTTATTATTTTTTCTATCTACGTGACTTTACCTAAAGAACCATAGAATATTAATTCCTGCAGTCACGAAAGTTAAATCACAATTCCACACTGACCTGTTTAAAGTATGGTCAAATACCCCCCATGACCCACATGGCATGGGGAAGCCACCATTTAGCAGTGGAATGACAAATGAATATGCATATATGCACATAAATTATTCTACTTGTGCAAGCACAATTGGAAACACGAACCACTCGCACAATGTTCAAGGTATACAGTGCTCTATGTAACCTAAACAAAATCACTCATTTGCAGTATGTCAGCTATTTTGTAGGTGAAGTCTTTAGACAGAGCTAGCTTGGTACAGACATGACCATAATCGTGTTACATTCAAATACCCTTACCCGATGTATAATTAGGACTATGTATTCAATGTATTAATAATTTACATTTGTAAGGCGCATTTCATCATCAGATCCCAATGCGCAATGTATGAAAAGTAGGAAATAGAACCAGGGTAAACGGCCAGAACTAGGGGATAAAGGCCAGTTCAAAGAGGTGGGTTTTTCAGACCGACTTAAATATAGCTAACGATTCTGAATGTCGTATTAGCAAAGCGTTCCAAATATTGGGAGCTGCACTGGCAACAGCCCGATCACCACAGGAAATGAGCTTGGAACCTTGGAGTACTTAGAAGGCGGTCCCGGAGATCTCGGGGACCTCGTTGGTGTATAAAGCGTGGATAAAGTTTTACTGGGGGAAGCTAAAATAACTTGGGCGCCAAATAGGACTAATGAATCTATTTAGGGCAGGTGACAAATGCAAACATCTAGAACAAGGGTTTCCACTTACAGCATAGGCTTGTACATGTGATACGATTTAAAAAAACAAAAATTTACTTTAAACTTAAACAATACAATTTCAGGAGTGCAGTACTTTGTTGTATTATACATAGACAATCTAAATATATAAACTCAATATCCCCTTGTTCGAAACTGTCACATTGCTATATAATAAAAAGTTGGGTAATACACACCTCAGTAAGTCACTGGTTTAATTTGTGAATTGGAAAGGATATTGTACGGTTTCTGGCTTTTATTAGCGTTTCAAAAATGCAGGAAATTAAACGGTTAAAAAGTTGCAGTCCATTTCGAAATACATTTGTACCGTTGATACAAATTCTTGAAATTTCTCTGCAATGTCAAGACTAGTATAAAGAGTATATGGTCAATAACTTGCCAGCTCAACTCTCATGTGCACACTTTTTTTTATTGACGTTTCAGTTTTGAAGTGTAAAATACCGAGTACAGTAAAAATGAATTTACAGCAAGCCTTTCATATACAATTCCAGCACAAAAGTTTTTTGTAATAAAACAAAACCATTGGCGAAATCTTGTCATTTACCTTGATGCGAGGCCAAACTTAAGATAGTAATGGATATATGCAGGGCTTGTCACCCTTTCCAGAATAATTGTATCTGTAGTAGTTCCATTGACCCTGTTAGGTACAGAGATAATGCATTAAGATTTTCAACCTTGTAAAGTGTTTAAAGGGAAATTCATAACAGCATCTGTGTGTAAATCAAAGTACTGCTCTAGGCACGAATTTGCTGTGTAGATATAACTTCACTTCTTTTCTTACCCGAACGGTGATGCAGACGTGACACTATCACTGACGATTGTTTCTAGGGCAAAGCTTATTTGCCACTAAGGGTGAGAGGGAGATTAAACCAGTCCCTGTAAGTTAATGGTTTTGCTGATCTTCTGTAATTTGTACTTTAGCAGGAAGCCTACATTATAAGGCACTTACAGCTAATTCTAGATTTACAGCTCTTACAGCTAACCATACGACGCCACAAAAGCTTTGAACTCTACGCTGGTTGTAAATGGCTGTGCTAAGACTTTTGGCACCCGTTTACAATCTAGTGTTGCTCATGAATAGTCCTTTAGATTGCTACTCGACAGTGGTCCCAATAATTGAACATTGTTTCGGTTGGGTTTGCAATTTGGAGAAAATTACGTCATTACTTTTTCTACGTATTGCTTGCTATTGTAGAATGGGGAAGTGGCGTCACGTGCGCTGTCCAGTGCGATGACGTCGCAAGACGTGACGTCATGAGCTCGGGGCAGCAGAATGACGTCACGGCTCCTCAAGGATTAAGGGGGGACCCCGTGATGTCAGCGGGGTCGTAGCTGGAGAGTAGGGTCGGAGAAGGCTGGAACGTGGGAAGCCAGGGGCAAGAGGGTAGGGATAGGGGAGAGGGCACAGTGCCAGGCTGGACGTGGCTGTGCTCCTCGGTCGGCCGTGTTGGCCGATCCCACGGCCGGCGCAGAGGAGACTGCACAGGGCAGCCGGCTGTGTCGGGACCTAGCCCGGGACCCATAACCCCTGGGAAGTTGTTCACCCCTGTGTGCTGTTAAGATCTGTAATAAACCTAAGGCGAAAGCCCTTAACTTACCTCAGCTTCCGGAGTCGTCGGGAACTTCTCAACACTTATGCGTAAATTCGTGCATTTAAAGTTGTAAGTGTAATTTCACAAAGGACATGAAATAACGTGGTTAAATTAATAATACATGTTGATAAATATCCCCATTCGCCGATTTCTGCAAACCCTTTTTTTGTTGCAGAAACTTACCAGTGAGTAACCAACCATAAAAGCTGAGAAGACCATGTCAGTATGATCTCATGGCAAAGGTCGGAGTCCTAATCACCCATCATTCCTGAGCACTCGCCACAAAGCATTGCTAACCTTGTGACTTACCATGTTTCACCGCCGCATAACTGCACCATTACGGCCATCAACCTCGCATCTCATGCCCAAGCTATTCATCTCGATAACTACTCATCGCCACCAGCATTCACGGATGAACACTCACCATTACCGAGCACTATTGGAGCCCGAGGGTTTTGCCACATTTGAGATAATCATCAATTATCACACCATCAACAACTCAATACCACCACCAGCCAAACATTATCAACCAGCATTCAACCCCCACAACTCGTTACAATTCATCGGCGTCACCGCGACCGTTTACGACGACCCATCGAATGACCAGCACTCATCATCGGAACCACCAGTCCATTACCATCACTCGCTGACAGCATTTGTCTTTTACCACCAATCACCGTGACGTTATCACCATCACTCCCGCAGCACCCATCAAGGAGGTCAAAGTGCAGCGGCCACCACGGATGCGAAACCTCTGGGTTCACTGTACGCAGCCCTAAACGCGACAATGAGCACGTCTGGCAACCCACCACCGTTAAATAAAACAGCGACGCCGCCAAATAAGCGCTTCAACGGCAATTCACGTCTCGTGGCGAGGCCGTGACGAACCAGGGGGCCACGAGGAATCTTGACAGATTGCCGGCACGACCGAGACCCCGGGAGGAGAGAGCACGCGGTCCCAACGCTGGCACGTCATTCACAAACTCGGGAGAGCTCTGCGGCGAACCGCGGAGACGAGGGACACACGCACACCGCCTGGCCTCAAGCGGCTCCCGCAATGCGGACGTGCCGAGGCCTACTCGCCACGCTAGGCCACCCGCGACACCACGCGGCCCGGGAAGGGGGGGGGGCTGTAGGGGCCCACGAGGTTACAACAACAAAAATAGCGCGTGTCGCAGAGAGCGACGCATTTATTGTGCCGCGTTAATGAATCTCACGTAATTACATACACGTGGGCCGCATGCGAGCCTGAAATGGAAGGTGCGAGATCGTGGCGCGAGCCGGCAAAACTATGTTACTCATCATTGTCCTCATCATTGTCCTCCCCCCCCCCAATCCATCCCTCCCTCCCTCCCTCTTGTCCGTGCCCGGGGACGCGTGCCAAAGACGGAGAGCCACGGGCGGCTTCGTAAGTAAAGGAGACCGCGAAAGTAACAAACAACGGCCGCGACAGAAAGCCAAGTCGAGCGCTGGGCCCGCGGGATCCGCACACGGCGCGAGCTCCGTGTGCATCACCACCACCACCAACCCTCACCCCACCCCACGTGTACCGCAGAGTATATCCCGGTACCTTGCGAGTGCCGTGTGCAGCGCGGCCCGTGCGCAGCGAGTGCCGTGTGCAGCCACAGCCTCCCTCCTCCTCCACCACCTCCTCGCTCCCTTCCCATTTGGGCTCCCCCTCCCTGCTCCCCCTCCCTTCTCCCCCTCCCTTCTCCCCCCCCTTGCCACACCTCCTCCCGCCTCGTGACTCACCTCCCCCTCCCCGTCCCACAGGCTCGTCACCGACGGAAATAGCCGAGTGCCGGTGACTCGGCTCGTTCGGCTGTTTCCGGCGGTAGCGCATTAAAAAAACAACAACACCACAACGGACGAAGCGTTGGGGGGAGGGGGGGGGGTGTTTTTTTTAGTGTTGAATGAAAAATAAATTAAACGACTTGTTTTTGGTTTTGTAAAGTATGAGCTAAATTGTGCGACGATGTAAAAAATATAAACCGGTGTGGTCTGAGGTCGTTCGGATTTTCCCGTTGCTATTTCCGAGCGCGTGATGTCAACACGATGGCGCGCGCTTAGTGTCGACACTTTCGATTGGTCCTGACGGCGTCGAGCGTTTACAACGACGCGCGTGATTGGCTGAGAGGTCCACGTGGCCGGACAACGTTGTTGTGGGCGACTCGGCGGTGCTATTCCCTGGGCCCCGTAATTATCATGCCCACCTTTGTAAAAACGATCCACTCATTTGGAATATACATAAATCATACCCTCCCCCCCTTCAAAAGTTGACAGGATCCCTCGTGAAACTCCATGCGTCTTCCATAAAAGAGGTTTTTGGGTTGGATCACATAAATATATAAATGTGTCGTTTAAACCCGCCGCCACCAGACAGCCAACTAGTAAGGGTTGTCACGTTAACAGAACGTGGCCAATTCGTCACTAGTACAGCACACTGGTGTGTTCGAGAGCCAAGCCACAACATTTACAAACTTGAGTACGACGTTTCGCCAGTAATTACAACAAGCTTTATCAGGCGACAGCCATGCGTCTTTCCTGATCAAAGCGTGATAAATAATTACAGTCTGCACTGTTTCCATTTCGTGTCAGCTGAAATTGTTACTTCGTTTTGAAAACGTACATTTCAGTCCTCTTCTGAGGCGCAAATACGCAATCACTGACCCAAAGACACAATGACAAGCTGACAGCAACAAGCAGCAATGTTAAAAGTTGTAACAGATGAACAAGTTGATACGTTTCCGGAATTGAGCAAGGTTATGTTTTTTTAAAAAAAAACTGGTAAATGAGTAGAGAGGGAATTCCAAAGTGGAGTGGTGCGATAGAAAATGCAGAAAGAAAAGTGTTTTTATCCGCACTGTGGTTGGTAGTTGAACAAGAAGTATGGGATGAGACGGAACGGTCTGGTTTGATGGAGTTCTCAGCCACATTGGTGGATGAAACTTGAGTGAAGTTCATGGGAACGGTGACTTTTTTTGGTCATCGAAGAGTGAGGAGAATGACCACCAGTGATCCAGTGGAGTTGATCAACGGGTTCTGGGTCTTCAGCCTGGCTGCTTCACTTTAAATAAGAATGTTTTACCCTTGGTGGCAATAAAACAGGTGTTTTGAGATTTCACTGTGTAACAATTTTTTTTGTTCCTTGGTAGTGTTATTTACTAATTGCTTATGCCTCAAAAGTACAGAAAATGGCTATTATTCCCCACAAACTTTGCTTTTGTGACCAGGACAGTGATATTTTGAAATTGACCGATTTTACACAACATGCCAGATAGATTCAGTGCTGAGTAAACTTGGAGTAACTTCTAGAACATTCTAGAACTTTCCAGTAATATAAATAGTATAAATACAGGGGTCGTAAGCCCACCAGTTCAGTTTAGTTCCAGCTACCTAAGTGGATACATATCTGCATTTTTCTGAGATGGCATCAAGAGGCTACAAGCATCCGGCAGACACATTTTGCTATGTCTGCGAACAATTTATCAAGACCAGAGCGAAAAAGTACTCTGTGGAAGCATCTGCTAAGATGTGTGAGGCCTACAAGGCATATGTCAGCATGCCTGTCGGGGATCAAGACAAACCCTGGGCACCTCATTTCACCTGCGAGCAATGCAAACAAAACTCTGGAAGGTAAGATGGACAATTGTTGCTCGGAATTTTATTTGATAAAAATTTGTAAAAAATTTAAAAATTATAAAAGTTTTTAATTTGAAAATGTTTTACAATTTTCAATGTTATTGAAAAAATATATATATGAAAATTTTTACGAGAATCTCTTACACATGAATCATGGGTGAAATTAATGTATTTTTATAGGATGGTACAGAGGGGAAAAGAGAGCCATGAAGTTAGCTATCCCAAGAATTTGGCAGGAACCCACTGACCACTCAAGCAACTGCTACTTCTGCATGGTGGACCCTTACAAACGTCGGACTGGCAACAATGCACCTGTTATCACGTATCCGGACCTTCTTTCATCCATCGCCTCAGTGCCCGTACCCACTCTTCCGGAGAGAGAGAGTAGCCGTCTTTAGAAGAGAGCAGCAAGTTAGAGAGCGAGGAAGACATAGATTCAGATGACAATTTCAAAGGTGGAGCTGAGGAGAGAAACCCATACTACCCCAACCAAAAAGACCTCAATGACTTTATCAGAGATCTTGGTCTCACCAATTCCAATGCTGAGCTTTTGATGTCTAGGCTCAAGCAGTGGAACTTGTTGGATGAAATTGTGCAAGTCGCAGTTCAGAGGAAGCGTGACCAACCTTTTTGCAGCTTCTTCACTCGTCAAGATGGGCTCTGCTTCTGCCACAATGTGACCAGTCTGTTCGAGGCAATCGCAATCGCCTGTAACCAGAATGAGTGGTGCCTCTTCATTGACAGGTCATCCAGGAGCCTCAAAGCCGTGCTCCTCCATAATGGTAACAAGTACCCGTCTCTTCCCCTGGCTCACTCGGTGCACCTCAAAGAGGATTCCAACATCATCAAGAACTTGCTGGATGCCTTGAAGTATGATGAGTACGGCTGGGAGGTCATCGGAGACTTCAAAATGGTGGCATTCCTGATGGGTCTCCAAGGCGGTTTTACCAAGTTTTCCTGCTATCTTTGCCTTTGGGAAAGCAGGGACACCAGGGCGCACTACCACAGGCGGGACTGGCCACAGCGGACCGAGTTCTCTGTGGGGAGGAACGTCAAGTGGGAGCCACTGGTGGACCCCTGGAAGGTGCTGATGCCACCACTGCAATCAAATTGGGCCTTATGAAACAGTTTGTCTGAGCTGTAGATAAGGAGTCAGCAGCCTTCAAGTACTTTCAAGACTTCTTCCCTAAGCTGTCTGAGGCAAACGTCAAAGCCGGTGTCTTCTTCGGACCACAGATAAAGAAGATCCTGGAGTGCAATGAATTCCCCAAGAAGCTCACTAGTAAGGAGAAAGGAGCTGGTTGAGACTCTGGTGTAGGATGTCCCTCAAAGTCCATATCCTTGATGCTCATCTTGATAAATTCTAGAACATGTGAGCGTACTCGGAGGAGCAAGGCGAGCGCTTCCACCAGGATATACTGGACTTTGAACGCAGCTACCAAGGACAGTATAACCAGAACATGATGGGAGACGACATTTGGGGGCTGATTTGTGAAAGTGATTTCCAGTATAATCGTAAATCTCGAAAAACTACTCACTTCTAAATCTTTTGTAGTCATTTTTTTATTATTACTTTAGTATAAATACATGTTAATTTTGATTCACATGTTTTTTTCTGACTTTATGCGAATGAAAAAAACACATTCGCCCGTTTTCTCATTGAAAATAGGTACATTGCTAAATATCACTGTCCTGGTCACAAAAACAAAGTTTGTGGGGAAGAATAGCCATTTTCTATACTTTTTAGGCATAAGCAATTAATAAATAATTCTACCCAGGAACAAAAATTGTGTTACATAGTGTTTTCAAACACCAAATAGTTTACTTTTGCAAGGAATCAATTCTGCATTAATCACACGTACCCGTGAACATACAATGTACTTGTGAACATGCCAACAATGTTCACAAATACATGTGGTTAATGCAGAATTTATTCCTTGCGAAAGGACTATTTGGTGTTTGAACATCTTAACACCTGTTTTATTGCAACAAAGGATCAAACCAATTCTTGTTTCATTTTCTTGGTTCTTTCGGTAAAGTCACGTAGAAGGGAAACAAAATAATACAAATATTGTTTTATATTTGTATTTTTAATAATTATTTTATTGTTTCCCTTCTACGTGACTTTACCGAAAGAACCAAGAATATGAATCCCTGCAGTCACGAAAGATTTAAATCAAAATTCAATTCTTGTTTTTCATTCTTTGATACTGCCAAAAAACGGTTCCATGATATGCTTGACGTTAAACTATATCAACTACAGCGATGTACAAACTGGGTGCCCTACCCAGATAGTAAACGACATTTTTATTTCAAAAGTGTGTTTATTATGTTATTATTGATTTGCTGAGTTGTAAAATAAATTGATATAAATGTTAATATACAATCTGAGAGCACTAACGGAATTGTATGTGGATGGCCAAGGCTTTTAAGGGCACGTGTTTGCCAAGTTGCATACATCAGGTAAGTATATAGCTTTGGAAATGCTACTCCATATAGATTTAAATTATTATATTTTGGTTTTGGGTAGCCTTCCATCATATCCCGAATTGCGGCTTTCGTCCGAATTGAGAGATCTTTCCGTATTCATAACGGTTACAAACCATTACATTACGTTATTTTGGACAGCAGACTTAATAATAATTGAAAAAGTAACGGCGTTACGTACAATGACTTTGCTTTAAAAAATAAATTAGAATAGGTTGTACCCTTTCTGGCAATTAAACAGGTGTTAAGATGTTCAAACACCAAATATAAACCTTTTGCAAGGGATCATATCTGCATTAACCACACGTACTTGTGGTGAACATGCAAACAATGATCTGATAATATATGCAAAGGCTTCTATTTGGTGTTTGAACATCTTAACACCTGTTTTATTGCCAGAAAGGGTAAAGCCTATTCTTATTTTTTCATACTTTGATACTGGCAAAAAGATCCCATTTTGTAGCTGCTCACCCCGAGCTATAAATGCTCTGATAGTGGCATTGTCTTTGTGTACTGTTCGCCTTTTGGCGTTCTCTGGTCTGACACTGGTGAGACTAGGCCCTCAAGAAGCCTGTCTCTGGTGTAGACCAATCAGTTTCAAAGGCAATGCATATATTATCAGAGCATGTTTGTTTGCATGTTCACCTGTTTTATTGCCAGAAAAGGGTAAAACTTATCATTTTTTCATACTGGCAAAAAGGTCCCATTTAATTACGTGGTTATGTGCAATTAAATTATTGTAACCAATACGAAGGAATGCAAATGTAAAAGTGTAAGAAATAAATCCAAGCGTGGAGAGATGCAGATATTTGAACAAATTAGGGAACATGGGTAGGTTAATGACAAACCGTGAAGAATTAGTCGGTTTGGGTAGAACAGTATCGCTCGATGCAACGATGGCAGATGGTCAATAATCTCCACAATCGAGGTGGTTTGGTTAGATCAAGTAAATAGAAATGTGTTGTTAAACCCGTCACCACCCGACACAGTAAGGTTTGTCACGTAAACAGAAGATGCCAATTCATTACGAGTACAGCACACCGGTGTGTTGGAGAGTAAATCCACAACATTTACAATTCGAATACGACGTTTCGCCAGTAATTACAACTAGCATCATCAGGAGACAGCCAGATTTGTGGAGAAATCCTGTGTGTCCATCAGGTGCGAAGGCCATATGATTTACAATGAATATTCATTTCCAGCTGGGTTATTCATATGGTAATCAACCAACACAATAAGGAGTGGCGGCAGCCATGAACTTGGGGCATGTCTCATTGACAGGTAGCAGTGAGACAGACAACGAACGGTTTTGCCAATATTAGGACTCATCTGTACACTGGTTATAAATGTACAGAGTTACCAAAGGCTGCGTCTGGGAATCAGATGCGGTATGCAGTACCTACTTCTGTACTATGGGGGCCAAATTAGCTTGGGGCTAATGCCAACAATACACTTAATCGGTAAATGACATAAAACATCCCACCATGAGTCTTAATGAGAACGAGATTTGTCTACAGTAGTCACTGTCTCATTTGTGCCCGTCAATCACATTTACTCAAATTTATGTGATGGTGACCTAAGACAAGACCACAATATAGTTCATGAACTAATGGGTTTTTTTGCATAACGCGCATCAACTTATTTACGCACAGATTAATTATAAATCACAGGATGCAGAACACAAATCGTGGAAATAAAAGTGGACAATAGGCGTGCTAGTGCCACTGTCACCCTCCAACAATAACGGAGGACAGAAGGAGCGACGCTCACAACAACGAGTGGAGGAGCGTCGGGCATCTAAAATGCAGCAAGTTGGCACAGTCGGGGGGGTGGGGCACAGCTGGTGCATCTTGCCAGTCTGAGTCGGTCAACCCGTGCCATCCGGGATCTGTCCCTTGACCTCCTGCCCCCAGCGAGCCTTCAGACACTTCACGTGGCCTCAAAGTGCACCTAGCCTGGCCCAGGCGCCGTGGTGACGTCACCGCCACTTAGCGGTATAAGTCACACGATGTGTGTCTTGGCCTCGTTATTCGCGGTCCGTCGCCGTGGTTACACAGTGATGGCGCGACTGTCGTTGGCATAGAAACCGTTCTGCGGAGTTCTCTTCGTTGCCACAAGGGGGCAGCAAATCACTACCCGAGTGGATGAGCGTTTTGATTTAATGCTTTCGTGACTGCAGGGATTCATATTCTTGGTTCTTTCGGTAAAGTGACGTAGAAGGGAAACACATTTTTTTAATTTTCTTGTTGTGGTTTTCACACCTGATGATTGCTTGTTGTGCTGCAGTCGAAACGTCGTGATAATTTTTATTGTTTTATATTTCTATTATTTTATTGTTTCCCTTCTACGTGACTTTACCGAAAGAACCAAGAATATGGATGAGCGTTGTCTGAGGCTTCTTGCACTTGACTCCTGCTTTTCAATTAATTGACACCAATAATTGGAACCATCTCTTTGAACGACTGTACAACACAAGCAGCATATCGTCAATGTATAACATATCGTTGCTATATACGACCTAATTCTTCAAATGTATTGTACACAATGTGTGTACTGTGCAGACCTTACTGTATGTAAGGTCCGAATCAACATATTTTCACTCGATGTTCACATGTGTTTCATATCTACATAAACTTTATACCCTTAAAGTATATGCACGTAGGACCATTAAAATGTGTTCCAGGTCTGGTTTTGGTTTTCTGTAACCTGCACCACGTTGCTTAATTCAATGCATCAACTATTCCGTTGTGCTAAAAAGAACTGTATTAAGTACACATTGGTAATGAGGCTTGCATAATTACAGGAGTAATTTCAGATTCTATTTTAATTCAGTGACCATTGCAACATCTCAAATATATTAATTATGATTTCGTATCCCACAGATACAACCGTGATATAACTGAATTTAATTTAACAATGCAACATACTGGGTTCGCCAAGATTATAAATATATAGCTTTTGGCATTAATTACCAACCTTCACAGGCCTTAGCATGTATTGAGATTAAACGGGTATTCTTCTTCAGAGAGAGTGATAAATCACATCAAGGAAACAGAGTCCTCCATCCCAACTGCATGGGGTAAAATGGACCAACTTACAGCCCACAAATACAGATTAAAAAAAGCCTTTCAAGTCTCGTATTAATGTATTTTTTTACATTACATTATTTCAGTTAATCAACAGAGGAAAATGGTTTCTCCTACGTACATGATAAATCCACGAATTTAACCACATCTGTCTGAGAAGAAAGGATGCTTTTCTAGAACAGCTGGTAGTCATTATTGGTTGCCACTTTTAATCTTTAAGCAGCATTTTTAAGTAAAAACGAAATTGAAGCCGCTGCATTGGATAATCTAAAGACGTTAAAAGGACACTCACACAAAGACGAATCAAGACTGTCACTTTAATGCAATGGAGCCAACCAGTAATTTTAAATTAGCACAAGTTATAAATCCATAAACAGTGCTTATGTATATATAGTACTTCTGTATGTACAGTACTGCTGGCAAACAACATGTTCCTGTTACCTAATATGTAGTGATCACACTGCATTAAAACAGAGGACGAAGTTCAAAATGATATATAATTTAATTGGTCATGTTAAAACTCAAGATGCAAAAGTATGGATACTGTGTTTTGTAATTTTAAATATCTGTTTATTTTATCACTGACAGAGTGCATTATGGTGTTTAGGTTTAGATTTTTTGTTGTAATTATAACCAAGAAATGCAACCGTTGAAAAATAATTACGTAGGATTGTTCTAGTCCTCTGTTGGTCCGTCTAGAATGGTCGTAAAGGAAAATGGTGCAAATTTGTAGCCCGATCCTTGGTAGAACTTGTTCTGGAACTCAACCCTGTTGTGAACACACAAACCACGTAAAATTGCAGGCTTCATTATTTTTAAATCGCATTTCGTCTAAACTATGAGAATCTTGGTTGGTATGCCATTATTGTTTACTTACTAATGTCAGATGAGGGTGATATTGTGGGATATTAAAATTATTTAATTCAGTAACAGTGCAGGAACCTTAATATAGCATTCCTCATGAATAGCACTGAGAAGTTTTTGCAAATTGATATAAATAATAAAAAAATAAATCTAGTGTAAACTATATAAAACTACAATACAGATGAGATGACATTGTGAAGATAGATCTAATACTTATTGAAGGATTTTGGTATTTGAAATAGAAGCAACTGCAAACTGTTGAAAATAGCATGAGCTGAATTTGATGTTTAGAATGACAGTATTTCACAGAGGGGCAGGACGACTTTGGTGACAGCTATATATATTTAAAAAATGACACCATTATGCTGACTTGTATGTATGTGTGTGATCAGTTGCAGACATTGTAGCATACCAGTGCAGACGAAGTGCATGCAAGAAGGCAGAGAGACCCTCCATTACGAGCAGGATGGCGACTGTGAGCACAGCGAAGGCTGCGAAGATGAGGAATATCCCCACGCAGCCTTTAAAGCTGTTTTTGTGCAGCCCAATGTGCAACACCATGTGCCAGAGAACTTCTGAAAGCTCTATACACGAGCACATACACCCACGCACACGTACAAAATAAAAACTGATATGAAATGTTCCTTAGCAAATCCTCCTTTATAGTTTACATAGCCTAGGACATTTGTTATGTTTTACTAAAACAAGGCCCTTACCTCATTTTTGTGTCAATTGTAGTTTTCTAACACACAATGCATCACGAAGTAATTCACAGTGCTGTGTGTACCATGTTGTGCTTTAGATTAAGGTGCAGCTCTGCAATTTCTTGCTCACATCACTGCTTTGGGAAGGGCCCCCACAAGACGGGAGCCCTAAAATACCCTCTCCAGATACGGTTTTATTTGCCCTACATTACAATACAGCATTTATCAATATAATACAATTACATATGGAGATGTACTAAAGGCATATCCACAACCTGCATGTGCCAGGCTGAGGGCCCAGAGACGCAAGTAGGAAGCTGTGTTGGAGATGCAGCCCAGGCAGTACTCGATGGTGTGGATTGCTTGGTGCACAAACTCATCAGCAAAGTTGAACTCCTGGCACAAGACAGGAATGATCATGAGGTTTATTTTTCCTGGATTTTCATAATTGTACTATAAAAACTGTTTTAATTGGACGAAGACATCTTAAAAGCAACGCAGGACCCTCCTGTAAAAGGGGTTTTACAACTCTGTGAGTCTTCCTGTATAAATAAGTATATTTTTTCTGAGTATATTAATGACAGAGAACAAAATGAAAAGTATTTGAAATGGCCTGCAAACGTAAACTGGGCCATGTGGTCATACTTCACCTCATCATGGCCATGCCCATGGCCATGCCCATGCCCATGGCCCCCATCTCTTTCATGCTCCCCGTTCTCTCCGTCGTCATGTTCTGTGTCCTTTGTGGGGAGCATTTGCACCTCCACTTCATCTCCATTTGCCACAGTCCTGTATGAAACATCCCTTACCTGGGCAGCACATACACACATTGTTGTCCATTGCAAAGTTGCTGCATGCGTTAAATACATTGTTGTTTCATAATAGCATGTTCACGCAAGTCTGCGAGCACGTAACTGCACATGTGGGTATGAGTATCAGCAAGGGTGTACACATATTGGCAAATCGTGTGTATCTGCACACATACTTGCACGCTGGGCGAACACGGCACAATTTTCCTTGATAAGCCAAAAAAACAATCCCCGTTCAAAAAGATTCTTTCAATGTTATTTTTATATCAAAGCTTTTTGGAAAACTTGCCTAAAGGGAATCCCTTAGATTTTACCACAATGTTATGGTTGTTTTCTGTATAAACAGGGATGACAAAATGTCCTTTTAAGATATTCGGTCGGGGTCCAACAGGAAGACAGACTCACGTTACGATTTGACTTGCGATGCTTGGCTCTCAACACAAAGGGCTTGATAAGGAGCATCCAGGGCACGGTTATCACAGCCAAAACCACGAGGAAAGTCTGAACTTCTTGCTGCAAAAGACAAAAACACGTGTGGAGGTCATTTAAACTCTATAAAGCTTGAATTTTACACAAGGGTGTCTGTACAACCCTTGTATGTTGTTTTTATATTTATATATATTTTTGGCCTGTGTAATAAGGGAATTAAATAATACATTGTGTACTTTCCTCTAGATCTACCATGACCTTATCCTAATGTGTGGAAGATGGTTGATAGAAATGCAAGTCACATCGGGTTGGCCACATGTCCACACCTGGCTGTTGTAGAGAAATGGGGGCGAATCCTCCCCGTAGCTGAAGAGGAACATGTTGATAAAGTGGATGAGGATGCTTGGTGCTGCCTGGGAGTTGGCTGCACCAAACACGCACCACTTGTACACGATCATGATCAATAGGTAGCCAAAGAGTGCCAGCATGAAGATCATTTCTGGGATGAATTGCAGTACAACGTTCTCTGGCTGATGGAAGAACCTGTGCATGCCACAACCAGTTAAAAACATCGGTGATTCTCACAAAGTGTGCACAGTTTTAAGTGAAATATTTCCCAAAGAAAAATTCACTTTGGATGTTGTCTGAGTAAAAAAGTTAAAACACTTTTGCTCAATTATAAGATTTGAAAATATTCAATACATGAGAGCGTGACTGAAAAGCAATATGCAATGATGTTGCAATCATCAGTGCGTGTAACCCTTTGAAAGCCCTGGTAAGCTGCGTGTTTTAGAATTCCACATAGAAAGTATGAAAAATTCATTCCATATTACGTCAACAGACCTCGTCAAAACTGGAGCTCATACCTCTCCCGAGAATGCATTAGACACTGATAAAATCACGTCTTTACCTCCAGCCACTTATAGTATTGTGATAGGGTATTATGTCTAAAAATGATATGCCTGCAAATTATACAAATCCTATGAATATTAAATAAAACCTATAGGATATTCCCAATATAACACATAGGCTTTTGCGACCAAAAAAACATCAGGATATTACTAGTGTGCCCCCTCCATAAGTACTTTGGTTTAAAATAGTTTCAACTGACATTAAGCAAGCCACTTCTTTAAGTGAGATGCAAGAGTTATATTAGCATGACGCAATTATGCAGGAAAGTGGGAACCTCACGTATGGTTGAAAAGCCCCAGTACCACTCCAAACGTCATCTGGATAATACCCAGGATGACGGACATCTTCATCTTGTACGAGTTTAAAAAAGTCAGCTTGTTCACAGCCACATTCCATATCTGTAGAAATTAGAACCTCAAATGTTGTCACCGCAAACCCACACAGGAAGGGGGTAGGAGGAGCGTTAATGCAACCTGCTTATTATGTGGCATCAAAGGGGGCTAGAGGTGTGGAGAAGCACAATATCTTGTGGATCAACTACCATAAGTGTGAAATTCCTCAATGCATCCTCAATGCAGGTGAGGTGCATATGAATGTGATGGAAATCCATTAGTGCACAGATATATTTATGGATTTCATGGGCCAAGTATAGTGTTGGAAATAATGAAATATGCTCAGCAAACGAACACGGTTTTCCACATTGCAGTTTAAATCTTGTCGTGTCCTTGCAGTGTGCCAATTATTGTTCAGGTAATCGCCTTATGCTCTTAAAAAATATTTTAATGTAAGGTATACCGCTGAATGTGCAAAACTTCTGTTGGATTTGGGTGCAAACCATAACAATCAGAGCACTCTTTCTGAACATTCCAGAATAATAATGTAGACGAATAAATACATAACTAAAACAAAAAAAAACACTTAAATAATTCGTAAAAATGCATGTACTTTGGTCAAAATTACGTTAGCTTGATATTTATATAAAATCATGTGTCATCGACTCATTAATGGTGATGAGAGGAAAGCAGATATGCAGAGCTTTTAAGTATAAGACGCAGTGATGTATGAGTACATGTTTGTTTCTTGAACTCAGTCTTGGGCATGTGCAATCAGCTGAAGAGTAGATTGTGAGCTGTTCATGTAAAACAGTAGTGTGGAGCTGGGCATAGCATGAGGTGAGTATGTGTTGTCGTTGAGACTCACGGGGTCAAGGCCAAAGGGATACGGCTGGCCAGAATAAACTCCAGGGATAGCAGGATCCAGCTGAAGCACGCTCGAATGGTGTATAGTATGATTTCTGTCAGGGACAAAGCACAGATCAATAGGGCAACGTGCACTTCGACACTTGTAGCAATGACATATGTACATATATGGCATGTACTAATAACATGTCTATAATTTCAAATATACCACCCTTAAAAAAACATTAAAACCCTTTCAAATAAAGTGCACAACCTCACATTCTGGCTTTAGTATTCTGCCAATATCAAACGCAGTAAAATAGCACATACATTACTCTGTCAAGTAAGATTGCTTTAAGTTATTCTGAAAAAATACCGTTGGCTAGACATTCTATTTAACGTGTCAAAACTTGGAATATGGATAATGACATTTGATGACTACGATGTTGATCGTTAAATTCTCCGTAAAACATGCATGGCTGACATAGTGTTAGGACTCACCCCCATGGTCCTGTGGGATGGAACATGGCATTAACACTCCAGCTGGAGCCGAATATGTCGAAGGCCTTGGAGAAGCAGTCATTGTAGATGAGGCCGGTGTACATGGAGAAGGCTCCCATCAGCAGGATGATGTAGCGGCCACCGAAAAATGTATTCCAGATCTGAATGTCACGCATGACATGGCAATAAGATAAAGGTGAACAGTGTGACAGGGCACTGTCATTAACCAAAAGCAGTAGTAGCTCTTGGCAGGATGTGGTTACATGTTTTAAAGGTGTGTTCGCTCAATTTAGCTTGCTGCTGAAAATAACAGTTTCGTAAGGCATCCTGAGGTCCAGCTGCTCAAATGCTGTATATGAAGATCACCTCATTGTCTGACTTGGTCTCAGTGAGGCTCTTCTCGTAGATCACCATGAATAACGCTGCTAGGAACATGATCAACCCATGGCCGAAATCCCCGAACATCACAGCGAACAGGAAGGGGAAGGTGATGATAGTGTAGGGAGCTGTTGGGAAACACAATAAGTATTGGCTTGTAAAATTAAACAAACACGAACAGCCTATAAGATGAGCCATACCAATACAGACACAATTCACAGTAGCAACAAAGCAATTACTTTACAATAAAGTAAAATTGCATTTTTAAAACAATATATAGAAATAGCTCAAATCATGTTCTGCTTTTTGTAGAAATATAAACCAGTTAAAATAAAAATGTGTTTTAATGCTTGTTTTGCATTGACACTGATCGGGGCGTACCAGGGTTGATCTCGAGGTATTTGCTCACGCCATACGCATCCACGATGTTCTGAAAGCCTGAAGTGAACTTGTTGGTGCGATTGAAGGTGGGTGGAAGCTGATTGGTGGTCATGCGGTTGAGTATGGGGGGCATCACGGCCCCGCTCTTCTCCTGCAGTAGGGGGCACGAATTAGAGACAGTGTGTTAGGGATGGGGAAAACAACAACATCGGCAACATCGATATTTTTCCTTGGATAATATTATAAATAATGTTTTTTTCAATCTTTTGGAAAGGAGACTTAAGATTGCAGCTGAGTGTTGATTCATCAATAACAGCCTTCTCTGCCCTTGTTATTATCAGATTTTCTTTCTACTTTATGAATAGTTCTTCATTATTTTCTTCGATAAACATTACTTTTGAATATGTACGTTGCTCTTTCCTGTAATACTGCTCATGGAAAAAAGTATAGAATATCGAAAAAAACTGCGATGATCTTGTTCTGAACTTTTAGTATACGTAAATGTTTTTCACGAACAAAATCGAGTGTTCAAAATATCGGCGTTTTTTCTTTCAACGTCCCATCCTTAATGAGCATGCAGTGCACCCTCGCATCATCACCGAGAGACTACTCTGAATGAGGGAAGCCCTCACTCAGGTGGAGCAACCTGAAACAAGTAATGTCCTGGAGCTCAGCAGGGGGCTCACTTGAGCTGAGCAAAATGTGTCAGGCCGAAGGTTACAATAGCTCTCTTGGCAAAACGTACTAAATAATACATATTTTAGGAATAGAACGTTAAGGCGTGTGCGATACCTTTTTAATAATTTAAATACACATAAATAAATGGGTACATGACTTAACATGAATCTTCCTGCAGTGGCTACAAGCTAAGTAACATGACATATTCGACGAACGAAACCCAAAGCACTTCCATACTTACATATTACGAATTCTCTGTGTGTCATCCACTGTTTTATTTATTCAAACATTAACCAACTTGTCTTCTGTCATTGTGTCATGTCCCCGCATTATTTGTGCTTTCAGGTGTTCGGTATGTAGACTTTTTAAACCACCTGTATATTTAGAAGCATATTTAATTTAATGTACATTTGCTATCCATGCAGTACTCACCGTGCCAGAAACGAGGGCGGCCTGGATGGTCTGGAGGTCCAAGACAGGACACCAAATTTCAGCAATGTGACACTTCTGAGTGACATCAATGTTGCACATGTTGAGTGTGTGGTAGATAGCCTTCATCTTCTGCACTTTGGTTCTCCACTCATAGAGAGTCTCAGCAGCTGAGGCCAAGGCTTGCTGCCTGTGCATCTCCGTCTGGCCCAGCACCTACCCCACATGAGACACGCACCACAGTTAAGGCACCAGTGTGGATTTCTAATGCCATCACTGTGTCAGGATTGACCAAGGATGAGGTGAGACAAGCTGTGAAGACTGTCTGCTCAGCATGGTGGGACACTGGATGTGTGCCGTATGTCAGTTGCCATGAAAAGTGGTGCAAGGTGCGGTGTGTGCACTACAAGTCAAATTGTGCATGGTATACATGTGGTGCCTGGGCGAAATAAGAGGCATGGGTATTCAAATGTGAATGTGGATTGGAGTCCTCACCGACTTTAGGTCCTCAATGCGTGTGTTGACATTCGCCCTCATGTCCGTGCGCTCCTGAATTGAATCTGGGCACGGATAGATGGTGGCTCGGAATCTAGAGACACATTACACAGCACAATCATAAGCTGAGCTCTGAATAACAGTGAAGCGAATCAGAATCACTTTTTTCACATTTTTGCGAACAGGATAGAAGTACAATAAACTGCAATTGACTCACCCATCACAAATTTTGTTTACTTTGCTCTTCAGCTGGTCTCCTTGGAAAAACACAATGAACATGTTCTTGTATATTTGCTCTCCCTGGAAAGAAAAGAATGGAGAGTGAGTTAAGAGCAAACTTCAACACAATATGCTTCCATATTTCAAATCTGCCGCTTCCAAATCCAGACAATGTTGAGCAATTTACTGTTGATATGTAAACTCCTCTCCCCACTCTTCCGTTCCGAACATAGATGGACTCGTCCGTCTGAACAAAGCTCGTCGCTCTCCGTGGTGTGAATTCCTCACACCAACATCATGCTAATCCCCCAGTTACATGCTAATTTATATGTAAACTCCTTTGTCAAGGCGCTCTGTTCCTCCCACACAGTTTAAAAGACGCTGCCAAGCTTGGCAGGGTTCACTCAAGTGCTGTCTGCCGGACAGTCCTGTTTCTTCACCTGAGGAAGGCTACTTGTGTTGTGGCCGAAACGTCGTGATAATTTTATTCTGTTATTATTTTATTATTTTATCTCCATTCTACGTGACTTTACCGAAAGAACCCAGAAGATGAATCCCTGCAGTCACGAAAGCTTTAAATCGAAATGCTGAGCAATAAAAATATTTCACAAACATTCACTGTATAAACTAACAATTTATTGATCATTTCTTTAAAAAAAAAATTACCCTATATTTAATACAGTAAAAAGACAACATCTGCAAAATTCTACGAATAACAAAAGCAAAATTGTAATGGTTTCCATATTATGGCATGATATAAATTGTTATTACAGTGTTACTAATACTTGGATGGAAGTCTGCCTGAGAAATCCGGGTGTTGTAATGCTTGGGATGCGAGGTATCTAGACTATGGCAGTAGAGCAATATATTCTTGAATTAATCTATGCAGAGCTTTGATAATTATTGTCCCCCCGTAAGCAAGAGCTTGTTTCTGGGTAATTCAGTTTCGTCTTACACACGACTAAGTGAAGCTTTGCTGGGCGTTAAAGGGCCTTCATATTACATAGGGCATGGGTTCTGTTGGGAAAAGTGGGCGTCGGTAGACACGTCGCTAGAAGGGATGATGGCCGATGGTCAAAACTAGCGTCAGAGTGGCAGCCAAAAGATGGAACGCGCCAGATAAAATCATCTGGTGTGTATGTACATGATGGGACACTGCATCGCAGCACCGTGAGCGACCGTGGCGACATAGGGATGCCTGTATCCAGCAGTGGATTAGTCATGTCTGATGATGACGCTGGTGATGGAGAGGGATATGGCAGTGGTGTGCGTGATGACGGGGAGGAGGCCGCACCGTGACGGGATCCTCGAGCGGCGTCTCGATCTCAGAGTGCCGGAACAACACATTCCCGTGGCAGAAGCGCCACAGCAGCCGCTCGAAGGCCGACACTCGATCACGCATGACCACACCCGTGAGGAAGCTGCACAGCAGCATCCGCAGAAGAAGAAAAAATCGTCATTGAGTGACGAATGTAAGGTCTATCTTTTTTTTTTTTACAAATTCTCTAATACGTTCGACAAATCACTGTTTCTGCCTCGCCATTGGTGGGTGCGGTGGTGCAATGGTGTGAACATTGCTCTACGAACGCAGCGACCTGAGTTCAATTCCTGGCCAATGCCAACATCGTGTTGAGTAATATCTGAACCAGCCCTGGGCTTCTTCCCTTCATCGACCTGTACTGACCAGTGTGGTCAAGTATGGCCAAATAACACCTACAACTGACACAGCATGGGTAGGCCTTCATCCCGCAAAGGACCGATAATGAGCTGTAAATTAAATATTTTACATTTGTTTATCCTCCACCATAAAAGTTTATATGTTGCGGGATTTAAGGTACTGAGATGGAGAAAGGACAGTGAGTTGTGTTATTCACCCAAGCTTGAGAATGTTGCCCAGTTGTCCTGCGGCCGATGGCACATCCATCAGCCTCTGCATCTCGTCTGTCACTCCGGTCTCAAACATGCTGAAATCAGCCTGAAAAGCATAACATTATCATTACACTCCTGAATAATAATATATTTTATTATAATATATTTTATTATTCACAATTACTGTTACAGTCATGCAGATTTAGAATCTTTATTAATCCTGGAAAAATCCGATGAGCCATGAAGCACTTTGTCACAGATGTCCAGTAGGAGCGAGTCATAAAGTTACAAGAACAAAATGCAATCAATGTTAAATAATGTAGAACATAATTTGTAGTCGATATAAATGCAGTACCATAGTGTGAAATTAAATATATGCGTATCATACCAGGAAAAATATTAACATTTTTTAAATATAATTCACAAGTTTGTAACTGTGTCATTTAATCTGACTAGGCATGTGGTGGCCTATATTAATAGCCCATTTTGTGAACTATCATTTAAAACCTTTATTGTTTTACAGTTCAAAACTGCAAAAAAAGATTACAATTATATTTTGATCAGCTTTACATTGTAAGAATCCATATGCCAATAAGCCCTATATATAGGTAACTGGAGAGTGTCTGCATATTATACAATTCAAAAGCCCCTTGTATTGTAGGGATGTAATATGAATTATGTACAACACTTGGTCATATGACATCACGAAGGAGCCAAATGCTGCTTATGAAACTTGATTCAGTTGTAGATTTTGGACAATATGTGCTCACAGAAAAAAAGAGTAAAAAAAAGACTGAACAACACATGCACAGTGTAATCTGTAGGGTATGTACAGCCTGGAAGAAGTCGTTTATCTTGTCCAGAAGTTGTTGTAGCTCTGTGAGTTCCAGGAAGTTCAATTTCAGCATCTCCTGGTTTGAGTTGACCTCCTTTAGCTCCATCTCCAGCCTCTCGAGAAGGGACTGTCAGCGCACATGTCACATGAACATGTGCAAACAATGACACGTAAAGGCCTTCATTAATAACCATTTTTATTCCACTCTCATTTGTGTGCAAGGTAAGATGGAAATATTCTACATAAACCAAACAAGCGACTCGTAATGGCTGAGAATCTATTACTACCACTGTAATGGCTTATTTATTGGAAAATATAAATGACGCTATATTCTTGGTTCTTTCGGTAAAGTCACGTGGAAGGGAAACAATAAAATAATAAAAATATAAAACAATAAAATTATCACATGTTATTTTATTATTTTATTGTTTCCCTTCTACGTTACTTTACCGAAAGAACCAAGAATATGAATCCCTGCAGTCACGAAAGCTTTAAATCAAAATAAATGACGCTATTATTTATATTAATGCCTCTCTCTGAGCATGGACAGACAGCGGGAAAGCATGAAATTGTGACGTGTAATTCAAGAAAACATTTTACAATCATGCATTAAAATGTTTTTATAATGATGCACATGCTCGGTGCATTCAATAGTTATTTTGCATACATGCATTGGCTCTGAAAATGCATTTTCGGTGGTAAACGTGTGTGGAATCTAGAAAACCCAAATGGAATTCCGTGTGGCATTATTGTATGTAATAACGTGCTGGGCTTGCTGGTTTAGTAACTTTGTAATATATTGGGCTGTAGTAAAAACTGCCATGCCAAATGTCCCTTGGATCTCTTTTAGGGATGACAGGAGTGCTTATGCAAATGAGTCGGTCTCATAGTCTCAGCACACACAGTGTGAGTCGGCAATCAGCCTGCATATTACAGCTTGTCGCCACACAACAAATTATCTTGGGTTTTTTTATGGAGCAAAATAGAATCACCTCCTCACCTCCAGATCTATCATTTCCCGTGGCAGTGGGGCCTCCTGCTTGCTGTGTTGTATCTTCACGGTCATGTTAGACTTGGCAATTTCCTTCTCCAAGAACCCTGAAAGTACACACACGTTTACAAAACACATCAGGGACAATCTGGGCCTCGACAGAGCCAGAATCTTAGACAAATAAACATTGGCCCCGATCCAGAGTTTCCATTATCATTAAAGTTTGTAGCGCAAGTTGACATGTCTCAGGACTTAGCGTGCATTAGGTGTATTATTGAACACAAGGAAATGTAGTCCCGTTTTCCTGTCTCTCTTGAGGATATGAGCTATGCAAGATGAGTCTGATCTTATTGTATTTCCTAAACTATTAGATTGCCCCCTCCAAACAAAACAGGTCAATAGCTGACAAGATGATCCCTTACAGCGACGTATATAGAAGACAAAGACAGAGATCCCCCGCATATGTACAAACACGTGGATTTTTCTGTTGCGTGTAGTCACTTTAAGATGTTTCTTGTTCATGTTTTTGTTTGTTGCGGTCGCAGCCGAGTCAAGAGCCGCATGGCTCACAGGGTTATACCTAATAAATGAAACTGAAATGAAACTGAAACACGTGTGCATATATATGCATCTATATATATCGGCAAATGCGGTTTTCATATTCTTTGGGTCTTTCGGTAAAGTCACGTAGATAGGTTCAAAAAAAAAATAATAAAGAGAAAATTACAAAAAATATTTTATTTGAACCTATCTACGTGAATTTACCGAAAGACCCAAAGAATATGAATTCATACAGTCACGAAAGCTTTAAGTCAATATTTAAATGCGGTTGTATTCATTTATTTTAACTAGTACAGGCAAAACAACCTACAATTATTCATGGTGCTGAGCGGGTAATCAAAATCGTGTAAATTTGTACTGTCCAATAATATGTTATAAAAATGTGGACTCGTGTTATGTTGTTCATCAACTGATTCTGTATTGAGCAGAAATTACGCCATTGCAATCACTCTTGTTTATCTCTGTACAACACTTTATGGAAAACGCTTGAAATTTGTATTTATTCATTATTATTATTAAACAAGAGCCGACTAGAAAGCATGAGCGATGGGGATACGGGGGGTGGGTGGGTACAGGTATTATGTGGATGGCAAGCCCGAGGCCAGTGGAAAGGTTAAGGTGGCTTGGGGCTCATGATAGTAAACTCTTACGCAGGATCCTCTCCATCTCCTCGCATCGCCGTACGTCGTTCACGTACTTCCTCTGGAAGAGATTGACGCCAGCATTCAGCTGCAAGAGAGAACACTGCAAGTCACTGGAGTTCGGAGCAATTCAAGATGAACAAAAAGACATCGACGTGGAGGGATCGTTAACCTAAGTTTAACCAAAAAAAATATTTCATCGGCAGAATACTAATGGGAACGTATAAGTATGCGTTTGCGCATTGAAGACGCAATGAGAGTTGGAATTTCAAGTAAAATGTACGTCATCATGCGTCGTCGCTAAAACTCAAACATATTGGTTAACGGTGACATCGGCATTTTCAACAGTATCGAGGTGACTGGCCGAGCCGGGTGGAGAATATGCTCTCCGACTGCTGCTGGTGCCTCCCCAAGTCTTTCCTGTTGTTTGGGTTCGTAACACGGAGGGGCGGGGGTCCACTCTATACCGGGGGCGGGGGGGGGGCACTCTATACCAGGACTGTGTAACGGTGTCAACGGTGTGAGAGAGAGAAAAAAAAACCCAAAATGTCATTTGTTGAGGACAAGGAACATTACAACTGGATTATTTTCTCTATTTGGTTATTTTCACGAGTAAACCCATATGGCTGTAAAGGTTATGGAAATATTCCCAATGCAGGACTGGTGTAAATTCCACAGTGAGCTCATTTTCTTTCCATAGCTCAAGTCTCCCTCTCTGCATCCCTGAATGCGCCTCATTACTCGCGCATTCTACATTGTACAAATGTGTCAAGACATCAATCCGTTGCTTAGTCTGCCAGGTTGCAGTGAAGCACGGGAAAGAAAAAAAACACGAGGAAATTAATTAACATCCAGAACGCGGGGCTGCAACACTCACGTCTCGGAACTGCACGAGGCCAAGCTCGCCCAGCTCGCTCACGCAGCTGTAGGCAGCCTCGCTCTGCAGGAACAGCTGCGCCAGGCACATCGCCTCGCTCCGGAACAGGGAACCCATTGCCAGAGCGAGATGCACTGCAGAGACACCGGCAAAAGGCACGCACCGGCAGAGTGAGCGGACGGACAACACGCACACTCTGCACACGTCATTTGGGTACCCACTCTGTTGGATGGTTTATGTCCTGGATTACCGGTAAAGCATGAGCCACTCACATGACATTCATAAAACCCACAAATTGTACATCTATTACAGTATTCATTGGATTCCTAGTCGTTTGTAACGTAGCTGCCAATTACATCTTTTCAGGCTGCTGTGCTTGCTATACGGCATAGTCACAGCCTACCAAAGATATTGTTCTGCTCTAAATTTATGAGCATGATCTGAACTCCAGAATTCACGAAGGATAGGCTGTCAAACTCTGTACATTGTTAATAATAAATATATGCCGTTAATTACTGACAACTATGATTTTAAAAAAGATAGAAAGGCTCCACACTAGTAGCTATTTAGCCGAATGAATATCTGAGAGGAAAAAAACATGTGGGTGTAGGAAAACATGCAATAAAATACGAACATAAAAATAACTTTCATACATGAATATAAACAATGCGGTGCATAATAGCCTAGGCAATACACACACACACTTTGATGAGCTTGATATGAACGTGTGCTCACACACCTGCCTCCAGTTGTTGATACAATGGCACAATGAACCATCTGGGCCTTACTATGAAGACCACACTGTTCAATACGAAAAAGCTCAAAAAGCTAAATTAAAGACCTTCGAGCATTAAAAAAAAGACACGAACACTATTAGCAATCACTACACCGCCGCTGGTTCGCTGCGTCTGCGAAGCCACGCGTGCACTTCAATCTGATGGCTTCCAGCTCCCAGATAAAGACATGAACATTATAAGCAACCACTACACCGCCGCGGTTCGCTGTGCCTGCGAAGCCACGCATGCACTTCAATCTGATGGCTTCCAGATCCCAGAATTAAAGAGTGCAAGCCCTCGGGCCAAATCCTGCCTTTCCAATGAACTACTCTGCTGTTGATTGAGGCGGGAAGGTAACCTTGTGGTGTGGAAACATCAATGGATGTTTTTTATCTGATTCTCAAAAGCAAGTGTTGTGGCCATCACACAATGTCAATATAACGAGCTCTGCAACAGACACAGTGTTCTGTGGTCTGAAAGTGAACAACATGTGGCCGGTTACTTGGGGATCAAAACACACACACACACAAACTCTTGATTTGCAAATTAAAATTAATGTAATTGCTAAGATTAAAGTAATGGACTAAACAAGCCGTTATCATGAGAATTAGGTTTCCCCTTTTTTTCTGGCAACAAAACAGGTGTTAGACCAGAGGACGCCACAAGGCATCCTCTGGTCTAACACCGTTTGAGACGAGGCTCAAAGAAAGCTGTCTCTGGTGTGGACCAATCAGTTTCAAAGACAATGCATATATTATCAGAGTATGTTTTTTGTTTGCATTCTGACCACAAGTATTGTGGTTAATGCAGACACGATTCCTTGTAAAAGGTTTCAGTTTGGTGTTTTAACATCTCAACACCTGTTTTGTTGCCAGAAAAAAGGGGAAAACCGATTTTCATATTTTGGCACTGGCAAAGGAGGTCCCATGATGAAGCCGTTATCATTTTTTAGGTCATTAAGTTGATCACCCATTACTATTGTTGTAATAAATGTATAATTGTAATAATAATTTAGATTTGTAATGCGCCACACAGCATTCACTTACTCTGGTAGCAAACGAGCACGACTCAGAGGCGCGAGGAATCACAAACAAGTGGGAACGCTGCCATGCAATGAACCGGCGCCAACAATCGCCCAAACTCTGCAGAGTATATGACACCTTGATGCCCATGAGCAGGGAGTATCCACATCATTTGTGTGATCCACCAACCCCCCCCCCCCCCCGCTTCCACAGGGCTGGATAACAGGCATGCACCACGCCTGCCTAAGCTTAAAACTGAGTTAAGTAGATCCTGTTGCTTTTGTGATATAGCAATCCATTACAAGTCAGTCTCATTTAATGCTCTTGGATTAACCAAGTGATAGATAACCCACTGTTTTATACATTGAACTTAAAATATTGTGGAGCCAAAAGATTCCTGGCCATTTTATCGAAGCAAACTACTCTGGACTATTTATATTTTACATTCAGACTACAACATTTATTTTAAATGTTTTTGACCATCTGTCAAATTGGTGTAAAGTAAATGTTATATCCAGAACTGCAGGAAAATATACTGTTCATGGTTTCAACTTCTTTATATTTACATGAACAACCACACTGATTGCTTGGAAACAAGTCAACTGTGATCTTGGACGCAAAACAGTAAGTCCTCTAGAAAACAATCCTGAGTTCATTCCATAGGTCCATCATTTCTTGTACATTCTCTCAGCGTTAAACCACTGGAGCGGTTTGTATACATTGCGATTGCAATGTTTCAACATGTGAATTTTGTGTTGATGTTTCTTTGGCATTATTTTAATGGCAAAACTGTTCATTTGGTTGTGTGTGCAGTATACGTTGAGCAACCAAGTATTATGTACTCACGTGGTGTGTACTCACGGGTATCGTTCTTACGTGCTGGACGATCTGCGGCGTCACTGTGCAGTGATTTTCTCTTGTGGACTTCAGAAGCAGATAGGGATTTACAAAACTAACTTTTTCAGGTAGCTCCTGCTGCATGCTGTGCACTGACTGGACGGTTTAAATAGTGTGGAAACCGGTTTTTAGGTCACGGGGGTTGCTGTAGCACGTCCATGCAGGTGTGTGCAGGTTTTGTCCGTGTCACATGGTGCTTTTAGGTATGTCTGAACCTCCCCGACTACCTGCGTTCAATAAGAGGACCACGCACAGGCAAGAGGGCATGCCTTCTCCTCTTGACTGACACATCTCTTGCCAATAACTATACAGTACTCGTGGCTAAATACTACTGGTACAAACGCTATCTCGGTGTTCGTATCATAGACCTGGTTGCATTCTTTGAATATTATTCATATAACATTGGGATAACGTCCGTGAATATATCTCTAATAAAATTTGGGTGTGATTGAAAGTATATGTGTGTGGCCTAACTTTGGAATGTTGCTGTTAGTTTTTAAACATTGCTGTGAACGGACATAAGTAGGGTTGATGACTGATTTTACTTGTATTAGGAAGTGTATAATTCATAAAAAAAAATGTTTATCTATGTCGAGGGTTGAAGTTATATTAGTGCAGTGGGTATAAACACGTGATATGATAAGAGCAGTGGGTGATGAGTGGCATTATTTCATGTTCCTGATTTGGGAGACTTACATTTCTAGTTTCCCAGACTAAGGGGTTATTGTATGATGTTACAAATGTCTAATCGGTATTGAGTTACATAGGCAATTATGTTGGCCACTTTGAAGCTGTTTTTCATCCTGAGAGGTAGGGGGTTTGGGGGAACTTAGTCATTTTTTTACAACATTCATGTTCACCCAGGTTCTTACAATCTGCAATATACATTTCATGAGCAGTAGCATCTACATTAGCTATATATTTTATAGCTATATATTTTATGGACAGTTAGGAGCATCTTTCACATCTTTGATGGTATGCTTTTACTCCATTCAATATTGTGAACTATAAAACAATTACTATGGATCCAGAATTGTCTTTGGATACCCACATGAATACTCTGATACAATCCATTGATAGATATACTGAGATTGTGGTTCTTGTTTTTGTTAATCGCTCAGTTAAATTATGGTGATGCTTTGTTTTATGGTCTTTGTGATTCTAACTTAGGTCGGCTTCAGCTGTGAGGGCCGCCATATATTTGAAATCATTGGGTTTGACATTTGTGTATTGCCGGGGAGGGGGGGTGCACATCAGGGGCCATACTAAAGGCCACCAGGGGCCCATCAGTGGCCCGCTGCCCTTGGAATAAAGAACACTGGCTTATTCACACACGTCGCTCACAACGTACTGTACTCTTGTTCTTAAATCACTGCAACTTCGTTCCTTTTAAATTAACTATTTATTTTAAAATGAACTCCTTTATAAAAGCTTTTTAAAAACAACGGTTTTATTAACAACTTAGTTTAACTCACGGTCGAAAAGTACGTCCATGGCGCCTGAGACACGTGGTGCCTGCATTTTGTGCGAGCCGAGTCCACAGTTTAGGGACCGCGGCGTTTATGACCTACACAAATATATATAAATAATAAGGCGTCCATGCAAAATGTTAATTGCTTTAAAGTAGCGAATCGATGCCGATTTTGATACAGGCACGCATTGTCACCGGATCTGAGTACGTGTGCAAAATGTGGAATTGATTGGACAACGGGAAGTGGACGAAATTTGTATTTCAAGATTTGACCACGACAGAGGAATCAAGTTAAGTAAAACCGTTGAAAAAACCCTTAATACTTATAATGCCCTTCATGGTCTTTGGTCTTCATATTTACGATAATTGTTGGCACCTTGTGCTCCTAGATAAACCTTGAGATCAGGGAATGCAGAACTCTTTTGTAGTTTGTAGAATTAATCTAAAATCAGTAACGGCAAGGGCTATTCGTTCCTATGCTCAGAATGTAGGCACAATAAAACATTTTTCATTACTTATTCGTCTAAGTTTATTTTTGAGCTGGATTGATTGGTCAATGGACTTTTCAGTTTTATTTTAAAGCATCCTTGGATTTTTTGCACAAAGGGCACTTTAAAATTACGCTGTATTGTGCTGAAAATGCCTTAATAACTCCTTACTATTATGACAATGCCCACAACCATCCTCTCTAATGATGATCTCTGGACCAGCCATGACCCTCAGCAGTATATGTCAGGGTACATGATCATATGTGAGGATGATGCCAACGGTTTGATTTTTGTCAGGAGACTGACTGACAAAGCTCACCCTTTGTGCACCTCTGGGGCCCAAGCTGTGAATACTCCAGGTGTCTAAAACTCGGCCTGCTAGAGGCAGTCGAAAGTGGACAGGGCCACACTGGCCGGCTTCTTCCAGACATGCAATGCCATGCAATGACATCTTGACACAAATCTTTGTCAATGCAAGGTTGAATAAATTGTGCAAGTACAAAAATGTAAGCGCTTTGCATTTTTTCAAGTCAGTTATAAGTAATGTGGCATAAAATATATACTTGTATTATATAATATTGTTTGGCACATGGCAAGCACATTTTGAATATTAACTTGTTTATCTGTGGTTTTAATAATTGTAAATATAATAATTATCTATGCTTGTTCAAGCAGGCTTATAGTAGTCTCTGGACTTGGTCAATGTCGCTTTTGTTTCAACCGACTTCAATAACAAACGCTTTTCCCTACCAACTGTACAGTGAAAAGTATTTTTAAAAAATACAAACTCCGGAGGAGACAAAAGTGTCTGCAATCTGAGATTTTATTTTTTAACACATTTTTTAAATGACAGATTTTAATCTAGCATAATCTGCATAAATCGGACATGTTTTATTTCACGAATAATGTGGTCATTATTTTTGGCGTTTAGTGAGATTAAGAAAAAATATCATGTTTCGTTAAATTAGTTCACTGTAGTCAGAAAAATCCAATACAATGGAGGCCTTTGCACCGAAGTGGAAAGTTACAAGACAATTAAATTACAGACCTGTAAAAGTTACAAGAAGCAAAAGTACAACTTATATATTTCTTTGATAGCGGCTTGTATAGAGCCTTAAGTTGGCACATTTTAAAGAGCAAGAAGTGACCTTTGAGCCTTCATCTAAAAAAAATGTACTAAAATTGTAAAAATGTTGCTGAAAGTATTTAATAAAAATAATGTTATTATTGGCCATCACAAAGATTTTGTCTCCAAAATAATTATTATTTTTGCATAAAACACACTTTGGGCCACCGCAAAATAATGCAATCATCATCAGCCATTGTTTATCCACTGCCGGATGAATACCTCGCCATATAATTCAATCACACATGCAATTCAGATCCAAATGTTTAATCACAGTGAGCGCAGGGTGTCACTCTTCGTGGAGTTTTTCCTGCAGGAGCTGATGGAAGGAGAATGGCGTGAATTTGTATCCAGTCCCAGTGTAGAATTTGTTCTGGAACTCCACCCTGGAAGGCACATTCACCCACATAGTCCCTATGAGTACAAGTGCACAGTTTGTTTGATGTTTTGCTTCTTGGATCTTCTACATTCATCATATATATACAACACAGTATGTGATGATGCACATCACAATTATTTTATTTAAAAAACGTTTACTTTGGAAATTATATATATTTTTGTAATTCCGACTTTATTCTTAAGAATAATGATTCTTTAGATCACAGTTCGTATTAATGCTTAATACCGAATTATCTGTACAATGACCAAAATTATGGTGGCGATTTTTTCATACGAATGGGATGATATAACTAATTGATATCAGAAATATAAACGCTCCATGGACCAATCAGAGTCCCGTACATTAAAACAATAATATGCCTTCTATAGTTTGAGGAATTATTGCTTTGTTGAAGTGCATGGTTTCCCATGGTAATAGCATGACCTTTGTTGTTCAGGAAAGCCACTCTGAGAGTCCTACTATGAGATGTTTGACCAATTAATTAGCATAAAATACAGACCAGTTATATTACGCCTCTGTAAAGCAAATTAAAATGGCTAAAATATATTTTAAACAGTGCAAGTCTCTGATAAACAAACATAATTATTCTTGGTTCTTTCGGTAAAGTCACGTAGAAGGGAAACTAAATAATAAAAATATAAAACAAGAAAATTCTCACGACGTTTCGACTGCAACACAAGCAATCATCATTAGGTGTGAAAACCACAGCAAGAAAATTTGAAAAAAGTGGCGGTTTTCTTTACGTTAGCACCACGGAGAGCGATTTGGCAGTTATTCAGATGGACGAGTCCATCTATGTTCGGAAAAGAGGACGGGGGAGATGAAAATAATGGATGCAGTCTGAAAGCCACCGTAAACGTGAACAATCAATTAAGACCTGAAATGGTTTATCAAATTTTTCCAATGATTGCTAAGCCAGAATCCATCTTCTCGGTTGAAATTGTCTCAGTGTTTGTATATGTGGATAGCCTCATGAACGAATCTGTCATGGTAGCCAGATGACTTGCAAAGAACCTCTGTCTTGGAGAAGTCAATGTCATGTGAGCCTACTGAATTATAACAGTGATCTGCCACGGCCGAGGTGTTGGTCCTACCGTGTTTTAGGTCTGCTTTGTGTTCACAAATGCGGTCCAAGACATGGCGTTTGGTTTCTCCAATGTAACTACTACCACAGAGGCAACTTAGTTTGCAGACGCCAGGGTACTGTATGTCCGGAATCACATATTTTACAGACGGAACCAGATCACGGATTTTATGTAATGTGTTGAATCGGACCTGGATCCGTGATCTGGTTCTGTCTGTAAAAGATGTAATTATATAACCTTATAATTTTTGTACAAATTGTATCTCAGCACTCATACTTTTAAGCTTATCCACTAAGTATAAAAATTATGGCTCCTTGTGAATGACATGGCCATACATGGATATGATGCCTTATCCTTTGAAATAACCAGCCAGGCTTGTGGTATCAAGATTAAACTGCATTCCATTACCCACCACTACATTTCCCAATCTCCCCCCCCCCCCTCCTCAGTACAAGGCTTTTTTTTCTCTCATGAAGATAGCAATCTCGCTTGCTTAGAGCCAGTACTCATTCAGGTTGGTCTCCGGCAGCTCAAACCAGGTTAAACCTGCTCCCAATCATTTAAAATATATGCTTACACAAAGCGTCCGCATGCACAACATATGCAAAAACATATAAATATGTACAATCGTGATTTGATTAAACTGATGTAAATTGTATTGTTTTTACTTCATTATAACGACAATATAATAATAGTAAAATACAAGTAAAACAGTCTGAGTATTTTCTTTAGAGAATCAGCAGGAAAATGGGAAATATGGGGATAGGATAAACATCAAAACATTCAAACAAAACATAAGGTACCCTACGTTGAGCTGTCAGGAACCCATCGACGATGTCGTGCAACCAGTACAAATAACACATAATAACGATAGGACCATTGAAACATTTAAACCCATTGCATAAAAATGTAGGAAGGAGAAACTAGAAAATGATGCACTAAAGCTTATTTTTGTGTGGCAGAGAGACAGAAAAGGGGAACGCAGGAATGGGCCCCAGGTCTCACGAAGCCCAATCGATTCCTTCCGCATGGCCGAGCAAAGCTGCTCGAGGCAGCTGCTTTCTGCATCAACCATGGCATGGTACCGTACTTCATTTTCAAAGTATATATTTAAATATAAAGTACAGTATGTTAAAATCTAGTTAAAGTGTCAGGCACGAGACTGAAAAGGCAAGTATGAAGCAAAAACAAACGCACACCTTACATCCACATTTTTTTTAAATTATAATTTTGTCCCCCAAAACTATGGCCCAGAGATCGATTGGCTTCAATCATCGGACAGGCTCAGCCTAGAGTTATAAACTCCTTTAAGTATTACTCTATACACTTAAGGTATATGATTTCCACTAGCAGGAAAGCAAGTACAGTAATTTTGATGTTTTGGAGTGTATTGCTAAAGCCATTTGAAAGCAGGTAAAGCCCACTTCAAGTGACTAGCACATAATCTGGACAGTTCAACATGCCTTGTAAAGTGTTTGAGCAAAATTTTGTCTCATATTGTCCTGTAATGTTTGGTAGTGTAGCATCTAGCACACCGTGCTATGAACCCGGTAACCCGAGTTCGATTCCCACTCACGGCCAACACCAGTGACGATTATCTGAACTGATTCGGGCCTCCCCGAGGGGGACACAGCTTCAAATGACTAGCTGGTGCGGTGTGTAAAAACATCGTCACTGGGGAGACAAAAGGCTATATGAGGGGGAGAGTCTTTGTTTGTAATGATTGGACCCAGTTTTGTAACTTGTTAGTCAAAGGCAGATTAAAAGAGGAATATATTGAGCCTGAACGTGAGCATAAAGTGGAGGGACTCTACAATGTGGACGGCCAGAGGAAAGGCAATCTCAGACTTTGCAGGCAGCAGCAGAGAGGGAGCAACCTCCCATTGAGTGAAGGTTAATTGAAGTGACAGAAGACCTTGGTTACGAGAGTGTGAAGGAGAGTAAAAGCCATATATATTACAGTGGAGAGGTAGAGTGGAGGTTGAGGCCATTGAGGATCTTGAAGTTGAAGAGAGTGATCTATCTTGCAGTTGTAATCTTCAATGCAAGAAAAAGGACTACAATACTGGAGTATAAATAACGAAATCCCCAATATTTTAAGTTAAATAATTGCAAAATAATAGTTCATATTAGAATATGTACCTGAATGAGGACATATCTAGAATGTTCATAGATGCTCCATTTGGTGTTAATTAAAGACTCTAGACTCCCAAAAAGTATCAGGGAAAATCACACTATAAACAGACAGCATTCATGGGGACTTTTGTATCTCCAAATTTACATTTCAATTCAGTATCGTGGCTAAGTGATATAAACCCAACAACACACAGTTACGCCAAGGGTTCTAGCCAATAACAATGTTATATGTGTGTTATAGAAACAGTTGAAAATACATTTCAGCCAGTGTATAATACATATATAATGTCGAGGTTATCCATAACCGCTTAAACTATACTATGTGTCAACAACACTTGCAATGCTGCTTGGCTGCAACACAGCATTACATGCCTTCAAACTTAGCCAGAGGACAGACTCAGAATTGTTTGTTGAATCACAGTGTGTTTTCATAAAAACAAGATACTTTTCTTAGTGTTGTATATATTCATGCTCTCCTAAATATCCCTGAGGTATATCTTTTCTAAACACGAATAATGACAATTTCATTTTCAAAACGCAAGGGAAAAGGCTGGGTTGTGTTATCTTATATTGTTGGATTCCATGCGATGTGAAGATTAGTAATGCAAACACTGACTGGTAGATGTTAACCTCTCTCATACTCCCAGTGGATGTGTAAAAAAGCATTCTAGCGTGTTTCATGGTATACTTTCGTCTTCAGTAACGATTCCTATGGACTGAGACAACATCTTTTACCATCCTCTGTAGAATTGGGGGTGGGTGGTACAGCCGTCCGTGGGATTGCGTGCTTCCTGCTCGTAATTTTACGTCCGGTTCTCACTTGTTCTGCTTATTCCATCCACGATGACTAAAAAAAAGGTTTGATTCTTGTGCAGTGCACACCTTTAGCAGGATATGTGAGAATATACACCACCTAGTATAGATAAAAGATAACTTAAGCGATTTCGGAAGTAGTTATATGATGTCATCTTCCAGAGGCCACTGCTTAACGTGCGGTATACACTGATTTTTACAAGCATTGCCATTGGAAAATGTCTGCATGTCATGTCTAGTTAATGCAATATGAATGATTAAAAACAGGAAAAAATATCTTTAATGCACCCACGCAAGATGTAATTACGATTTCTTTTTTTTACTCAAACATTTTTACTTTCGTCATGATGCCGCTTAGCTACAAAACTTTGTTAGGTGAATACAAAAACAATAGCTGGGACTCTAAAAAGTAGGCAGAAGTATAGGTGAAATGAATACAACATATCCAAGTATCTTTATCCAGGCCCATTGTTTATCAACAATGCCATTTAGCATCAGTGGTCTCACAGGGGGAAGACACGAACGCATACACTCGGTATGAGTGTAGCGCTGTAAATGGGCTACGTGCACTTACCTGCAGTAGCAGACAGGGCCCACCAGGGGCAGTAACTTGGACCGGCATGAGGGTCGCTACATTCCCCAGCCCCAAAGCGGGGGGGGGGGGGGGGGCTGCGGGCTGTTCTAGGATCCCCCGAGACCCCCCCTGGAAATCTCTGGAAGGGGGGCGTGGCCAGGGGCGGACACACCTGGGGAGGTGGATAAAAGCCGGACCTCTGGACGAGTCCAGGGCCAGTCCGAAGACCAAAGCCTGAGACCAGCTAGCCTAGGACCCTGGGAACCCCCAGACCCGCTGCCCTTCTAAGGGCCGGGACTGAGAGGGCCAGTGATTGAAACCCGTACCTTGGCTGGGTCGGCTCAGTGTGGCCTCCCCTAGGTCACCCTTAGCTGGAGGAGAGAGAGCCCGTGGTGGTCCCAGTGATAGGGCACGCTAGCCCGGAGGCAGTACCTCCCCAAGTAGCGGGTAAAGGGGCCGTTACCCCTTTGTGTTAGGGACCGTTACTGTTGCTGTTATCGTAATAAACGTGTTGCCTCTACAAGCCGTCTCCACTCTCCTTGAACCCACTACATTAGTATGCCATGTGTCAAAGACTCATAGCACATCGCCACTTTCTATTTATTAAAATTCATTGACATTCATGTGTTTCAAGGGTAAATTCATGCAATAGTTTGGAATTCATGTAGGCCTCTGCCACCATTAGAAAATCATCACACTGTGTATATTTCCACTAACATTGACGCAACTTTTAGCAGACTTTGTTAAAAGTTGCCGATTTTGTCACGGGTTCAGAAAGGAACACGCAGTGTGCTGCATTACGTATGGATGGGTGAAGGCACACTGGTTTCCACCAGTTCGTAATCGTCACACTGGAATGATACTGACAAGTATTAGATTACCTCCACCGCCTGTTAAGTAAATACATTCTCAAGAACTCCTATCATGTCATTCTGAAAATAAATAAAGCTCAGAATGGTTGTAAGGAATGTTCCATTTCATTATGTATTATATCTACGAGCATGTTTAAAGTGTCTGATAAAACCTGTAGATGTAATTTCACCAATAAATTTACAAAAACAAGAACAAGCAGTCCTGTGTGAATAGGTTCTGTTAAAAACAATATACAGTACTTCATGCAGCATAATAATAATAATAAAAAACATAATACAGTAATAACAAACTATAATCTGACCTAATGCGAACACCTAGTTTTGTGTAATCTATTAAAACATGTATCAAGGTACATAAGGAATATAACTTACATATCCAGGAGTTATGAATGTGTCATCTATTTTACAAAAGATGTGCAGTAAGAATGCATTACATTGCTAAATTATAACTTCATGCAATATATAATCGAAATTGGTGGTTATTTGAACAAAAAGCCATAATTTAAAGCATTTGTTCCGCGGTTGGGTATATGTTGTGCTGTGAAACAAATTCATCACGTAACTAACATGTCCAACTCATGGCAATAATAGTCAGGATCATAATTGAGAGGTTATGAGTAAAAAAACATCTGATTGTTGTGCATTACAGATTAAGAGTACTGTACAGTATTATTTAAAACTGGCTCGCATTAATTACAGGGACATTCAGGGTTTCTTGTGAGACCCCCATTAACACGTGGAAATGATCCTGCCAAGTTGAGGATTTGTCAGTTCTCTGATGCGCACTAATACAAGTATTGTTATGTGCCATTAATTTTGAACATACAGAATATAAAATGAATTATATAATATAATTAATCAACATCATCATGAAACATATCCCTGTAGAAATACTGCAATTTGTGCTGGCATACCTTGATTTTTTGCTTGTAAGAATTGTCTGTATGAAATAAAAACATTCTACATCATGCCATATTTTAACATGAAATTTACTACATATGTATTAAACATGTAAGATTTACTGTTCATGATACTTTTCGCAATATAAAAATGTGAATTATTGGGCGAAAATATTAGAATTTGGGGTGTGACACTGGAGCATTAATGGGTAGAGGTTTTTACCATTTATTATACATCAAAGAGCATACCATACTTTTATACTTTGCTTAAGATATTATCATTAAGTTATAAAAAATAAATCTGCTGACTTTAGAATGAATAAGTAAAAAGACATTCTTCCAGTGATGTCCTAGCTACAGCTGTACTACCCAGTACTGCCCAGTCACGGTGGTATTATTTAACATTTGCTGATCCTGTTTGTAGTACAAACAGCTGGACTGGTGCCATCGTATAAAAGGTGCAGCCCTGCAATTGCTTGTTCATTCTGGAGGATAGTTGGCCTACTCATACACGCTGGCCAGATGTCTTGGGAGTATCCATACTTGAAACTCCACACGCGAACTGCCGAATGACTAACTGTAGTGTACCCATGTCTACTGCTGGGTAGACAGAGCTGGAGAAATGTAATAAACTTGTCCATTTGTATCGACTGCCACGCTAAGAGATTGAACCAGTGATATCTGGATTGCAAGTCCAGTGTGCTAACCTTTACACCATAGCAGCATTCCCGATTACAGCATGTACGTAAACAATACAAGATTAAATTACGTGTGCAAATATGTCCTATAAATTCATATGCATTATGTATTTATAGCCAGATGTCCAGTTATCAAGTCTGTTTTTCATTCCTAACATTCTTTCTTACCCCTCCTCCATGACAGCTCTGCAGCCTTTATTTTTTCTTCCACACCAACACACACACACACATGTCCATTTTTTTTACTGGCATTTGTCTGTGGAACAGTTTACCACCTGACATTCCATCAACGTCCTAGGTGCCATACTTCAAGGACCATCTGTTCCGTCACATCTCCACTCCAATACTAAGGCATGCCATGCTCTACATCGTATTGATAACACGTGTGTGGCCTCACAGATACTGAAGCTGTATGCCCATGTGTTTGCAATTTATACAAAGAAAATGTGTAAGGATTGTGAAACATTTGGTCTTTCAAATAAAGGATGCTTTCAATGAAATGCACTGTGCCATATTTTTTCTTTAGACAACTATAATGGCTCGCTAGAATGTTGTGGGATATTTACAGATAGTTATCAACAATGATCGATTATTAAAGTAAATTGAATTTTAAGTGCAGACAGCAATAATATTTGTGTTATAGGGCACTTGTACAGTATGCCTCAGAATCTCAAAGCACCCCACATACAATCTAATCTCAAGGATTCAAAGGAGATCCCCAGTGGCTACTGTCCCTGTGGAGCACAATATTACTCAGCACCTGCCTGCAAATGTGCATTAGTCTGCCAGTAGAGGCTGATGATTCTAATTTCAGCATATATGTACAGTAGGTCATTTTAATAATTTGGCACACAATGGTCTACTCTTTTCAGGATCTTGAAGTAGACAACATTTTTTAAGGGGAATACACCTGTAGTATTAACCAGGGTGGTCTGCCAGATTCGAATCATAGACCTCTGCAACAAGCACGAAAGTGCTTCCGCTGAGCCGTGTCAATGTCTCGATTAGAATAGTTTGTTGTAAGTATTTAGCGACAAATGCTTTCATTGAATGTGTAGTGGAATACGAAAGTGTGTTGTGGAAACTGCGCGATTGCATGATCACACGGACAGTGTGGGTTTATCTGGGGTCAGCCTGTGGAGAAGGCGAAAACAGCGTGGGTCGTGTTAGGACAGCCAGGTGCAAAGGCTGGGATGATGAGGTAACGGTTGGGCCAATTAAGCCAGAATATCAGCAACGGCTGTGATTGGTTGGTACTGTTGCCGGGGCTGGAGAGGCGTCGAGAAGTCTGGCTTCTCGAGAAACAGGCGCGATGGTGACACGGAGCGCCAGTTGAAACGCGGGTTAATTAATTGGGGGTGTATTGAGAGCGGGTATAAGAGCGGCAGTCGGAGTCAACAGAACGGGAGTTGTTGAATGGTGAAGAGCTTGGAGATGAGTTGAAGTTGAAGAGCTTAGGGGAGCTGGAGTGAGGAGTTGGAGTTGGGAGCTGGACGAGGAAGACGTGGAGTTGGAAACAGAGTAGAAACAGAGTTTGGAAACAGAGTTTAGAAACAGAGTTTGGGAACAGAGTTTGGAGACAGAGTGGGAAACGGAGTTGGAACAGAGTGTGAAGCAAGACGAAGTAGTTAGCAGTGGTGTGAGCGTAGCGATAACGAAGCTGAAGCAAGACGAAGTAGTTAGCAGTGGAGTGAGCGTAGCGATAGCGGAGCTGAAGACGCTGTGTGCGGAGTGTGCGAAGTCCCTGTGTGCGAAGACGCTGTGTGCGGAGTTGCTGAACGGGGAGTCGCTGAGTGCGAAGCAAGTGAAGTGATGGTGGGGAGACAAAGGTGGTGAGCGAGACGAGCGGAGCACGGCGAGCGAGCCGTGGTGACCAGGATACTGTGGAGTGTGGAGAACATGTTGCATGTTGTAAATAAAGCAGTGTTCAAAGAAAGACAGAAGTTGTCCACATAAAGTCGAACACTACAAATGTAAGCCTTTAATTCAAATCAAGACAATTCAACATTTATATGTGAATAATGATTTGGGTACACAGCTCATGATGACACCGATTTACGCTTCACTTCCCTTTTTCCTCTGTATGCTTGTGACAGTGACCTTCATTTATATATGATTTGAGTGTTTTAGGAGACAACGTGCAGAAAGAAGTCCAAGATCACATGTAGTGTAATCGCGCCGGCTGGTGGACAGCAGCGGCAGCTGAGGTTGGACAGACAGTACACACGCCGGTGAGCGTGAGCACAGTGCGTATTGGCAGAGCAGAGGAACTGGGGCAAGGGTCACGGAGGACCCCGTCTGGAAGCCCCTGGAACCTGCTAGTGGGTTTGAGAAGGGAGGCGCGGCCAGGGCAGAGTTAGGCCACGCTGATAGCATAAAAGAAGCTGAGAGCGGGGGCTCAAGGCTGCCGGTTCTGGGATTGGATTCATCTCGTTGTTGCTGTCGTCTCGTCGCCGTCGTCGCTGAACGTCTCCGCTCGACATTGCGCTGCTAGATAGTTGTTGGCTGTCTCAGTCAGTGCCGTGGTGTTAGACGGCTAGCGTTGTGTATAGGCTAGGCTAAGCGACTGTAGAGAGTGTGCGGGCGAGACCGAGAATGTCCTAAATAAAAGGTGCCTCCTACAAACCTCGTCTCAGAATCACTGACAACTACACATACAATACAAGTTAAATAATTAAAAGTATCTGTGATGAGCAATTACAAAGATAAACAAACAAGATTTACCTTGGCATCATTAATTTGTTCCTAAATTAATTTGCTTTAAAGATAATCTGGCTATTGCCCACATGTTCAATGCCTCAGTTTCCAATTCATAATTCTATTATGCTCTTTCATGAGGTGTATTGCCACATTTTCTTGAATGTAAGGACATGCTTATCTGCTGAAGCCACCAGCTCGGACTCACCACCACATACCTACCTCACCACTGGATGGAGCTATAAACCTACAAAGAATGGAAAAGTGTACCACAGCTTACTACAGCAATTAAACATGTTATTACAATCAGACAAAACATTTCTACGACTGCAACAACATTCAATAGCCATTTATATATAGCTTATGGAGCCTAACGTCTCTTGAAAGTAAACATAATCAACATTACACTACGATATAATGTATTTTTAAGATGTATAACTTACATTATATGTTTGGGTATCGATATCTTAAAACAAAAGTACGTGTTAAGACATTGCAGAAAGATTCATTGCAACATTCCATGCATAGCGTTTTTCTTTAGCTACGTGCAAGAACCCTTCCATTATTTCCTATGCATGGTCAATTTGAATTCAAAACATTTTTTTGCGAGGCAAATTGTTCAATTTAAGGCTGATGAAAAAATAAGCAAGTGGTTAAAAAGTGATGGAGACAAGGTGCCATTGCTCTGTGTCATTTGCAATGCAATGGTCAAGGTTGTCTGTGATATTATGCAGTCGGAGAGTGTGAGGTAACATTATAAAATCACTTCATACTAATTGTGAGTTTGAAAATAAATGTGTGCAAGTTGAATCTACAGTACTGCGTTTTAGGGCAACTTGAAGCATGCAGGCATGCATCAAATGTTTTTACCATTGCTGTACACTTATGTTTATATGACACAAGACACCAATCAAAAGTCTTACTGACACAATCGTCGATTCGTTTGAAGCTACATCACTTTTGTGTTCATCATCATATGAGAGTAGAATGCTCTGTGAGTACCAGAATATGAAAAAAAGTAATTTTCGTGTGCCATAAAAAAATAACACTTTTTAAGATCCCTCATATACACATTACTTCTCATGAAAATAATTTCACATTTGACTTGTATTCTCGTGAGAATTCTACAGTGGCATGAGATAAAGACTATCTACAACAGAAGCTATACATCTATACAACTACAATCAGAAATACAACTAAAAATTATATTACAGCAAGAGATAAAGGCATTCTACTGTAGTAAGATCAAAATGCGCCAAAATATTTCAACCAGTTCCATGTGGAGCGTTTGCAGCATTCATCACATCGTTGCCAAGAGGCATCTGCGATGTCTTCCAACATTACAAGTTATCTCAGTCGCCAGAGAATTTCGCCACAGGGCATGAGAAGGTGTAAAAAACTAGATGTGGACTGTACAATCATGGGCTAATAGGGATTAAAGGAGAGTGTGAAGAGGTAGACGCTCAACAGCCACTGGATCTCTGCATAGTTGTAAGTTTCATATTTACAATCAGTGCCACATTCTTGGGAGCAGTCGCTCATGTCTTTCTCCCCTCAGTCACATCGCTCTCCCACGACCCCCGCCTCCCAAAGATAACACACATAAATGAATGTGATGTTGCTGTATACATTGCTAAGGGAAACCAATGCAGGAAATTTGAATGAGGTGCTTTTCCTACAGACACATCGATTGCATTAATTATTGTGCACTGCGTTTCTCTCGTGAGTACCATGGCGCATCATGATCAGTGCATTTTTTAGTAGCATGTTGAGACAATTATTAAACTGCCTGACATTGAGGAATTTTGTTAGAGATGGGCGACAACTTTTATGCTGACCGAGTACAGGTGACAGATGTGAAAGCATTGTCATTGGGTCAGGGCATCAGTCACATCTTTCTGGCAGGCTGTCAGATTACATCGAGAAGCTGCAACAACAGCTGCACGAGTCACATGAAACACTGCACCGAATGTTAATGGTTGTTTAATACGTGCTTTTATAGGTACGACCAACACTATCCATGTGTTTTAAGGCTGCTTAAGCCATGTGCACCAACACAAACTGTTCTATTGTTGAATAATTTGACAGATAACTATGATTTACTGGAAAGTATGTTGCAGATATCCATGAAGAATGTTGCAATCTGGGTGAATATATACAAAAACAGCCTTTCAATAGAATCCAAGAATGAGTACATTGGCTGGGCTTCCATGGGGTCAATAAACGGACAGTAATGAACAGAATAGAATGGCTTGAACCAGGTTTCGTCAAGGAGATCTACCACTCTTGTTTCATTCCTCTTGGCTTTATTTTTCATTATTATATCGTGCATTTCATGCTGCACACAGCACATGTCTTCTTTTTTTAATGAAAGAAAGCAGAATGAATTTCTATGAAAACCTGACTGACCTGACCCCCTCGCAAAAAAAAAAACAGACTGGAAATTAAGAAAAAATAACATTGGCAGTCCAATAACTATATCAATTGCCACTGTGTTTTTGCAGGTGATAGAAGCATGCCCGCTTTGGGAAAAGCTGAACTAGGTGCAAAAATGAGAAAACCCATCATAACACTGTCATTTACATAGGAAAGTCATTGTGTGCCTGTGAAATATCTCAAGCCAAATTTTTAAAGAAAATAGTGAAATCTTAATTTTAAACTTCAGCATTAATATAGTGTTTAGGTTTTGCAAAACTACGCAAGTATTCTTTGTGACGATTTAGTCAATCAGTTTTTGAATCTCACCTGGCATGATATAAAGGGAGAGAATTGCATTTGATGTTGATAAGCTGACTGTAGCAGATTTTTATACATCGCTATGATGAAATAAATGAGAGAGGTTGCATTTTAGCAAATGTGGCTGAAATAATTTCATGCATGACCACAATCGTGAAACACACATGAATTGCTTGTTACATTTGTATTTGTATTTTCTTAATTATATTAGATAATGAACTCTGGAATTAATTTGCATTTTAATAACAGACTAAAGAATTCATTTAAATTCAAACACACATACATATAACAAAGACAAATACTGAAAGTAGACACACTGAATCGCGATTAGCTTAAGGCAGAGCCACAAAATGTGAAATTCAACACATACAAACATCTAATTATAAATTATTGCAAGAATATAATACGTATATCTTTTGTTCTCCCATTTAGGAGTATTATTAATGTATTTGCAACACAGTTCACTCTTTATTACCATCACAAATAAATAAGTATCGTATCGAGTCATGCATTAATCTTATGAATTGATATTTCGAATTATTGCCTTGCCAATCATACCATGGAAATGTGTTGATAAGGTGTGTTTGTGTGCATTGTAGAGCATTTTTTATGGTAACTGCTATTTAGGGTTGGTTTTCCTTAGCTTTGTTAAGTGACCAGGAAGCGTCTTGTAGTCACTTGCCATAATGGGTTTATTTCTTAATACATATTCACGTATATAAACACATATTTCAGTGGACACAGATGGATGAAAATTTAGTCAAATGGAATGGTGTAAAAACCTGAAATCAGCTTCTAACACCCTGGTGTAACCTATGCCACGTTTCTACAGACACTGAGAAGCAAGCCAGTTTAGCCCACAAATAAGCAACTCAAAAGCCTGGATCCCTAATGTAGCCTTATCATGCCCAGACAATTCAGTTGCCAGTGGAAGCAAATATTGGTTCTTCTGAAAATTTGTATCCCGGGGGAATTAATTTTGTTCCCATCAATTAACATTTGTAACTCCTTCTGGCCAGTGTTAGTTCTGCTCCATATTAGATATCAATTGCCCAGGAAAGGTAAAAAAGCCACAATGGCTAGGACAAAGTCGGGACCAAACATATGATATAAATAGTAAGACTAAACTGAAATCAAACAGATCCATTGTTTCACAAATATATTTGAAAAGTCGTCTTAAAATTACGGTTTTACTTGAAAATACATAGACAACATGCAAGGACCGTTTACTTGATTATAAAAAAAAATTAGGGGGTACAAATATTCAGAAGTGGAACCAAATTAATATAGAGGAGGAGAGGGCGGGAAGAGATACAACCGAAGGGGTCGGAGTTACACTATGTCGAGACTTTAAATGAGTCAATATGGAAACATAACAATTATGTAATAATTCTAGAGACATTATGTAGGCTGAGAGAAGTAGTTTGAGCCATGTGGTAAACACAATGAACTAGGAAGGAGACAATTTTCACTCCAATGGGATTAACTATGAGAATGGCATGTTTCTTCACCAAGTAAGTTTCATTTAAAATAGACAGACATAAATGGTTTGAGTTATGTAAGGGAGATGTCTGGGCAGGGCTTGATGGAACCTTGGTGGAAAATCTAGAAAGCACTGTGCCAAAGAGAGAGAGATGTTTGCTTTGTCTTCATTGCCAGTGGGAACCGTGCTGGCTCGGTTATCACACCACTCATGGCCCAAGGGCCTGCGTTCCCATAACAGCGTGACCAGGCTGAATGGATCCCATAGGAACTCTGGACTCGGGTTGCCACCTCTGAGTTACAAAAAATGTAGGGCATAATAGATAGAACATTTTACAATACCAGGAGAGGGGAGAATTGCATGTAAACACGTTGTTTTGAGTGGTGTATGATTACACACTGACAAAAATTGGACTGACAGATCCATAAGTACAACGGCTTCAAAAAAGAGGACGAAACCTGGGAAAACTAAGACAGGTGACCGCACTACTCAAAACCCTCATCCCTGGTCTCCTTTTCCTGACCCATGCCACACTCCTGGTGCCGGGCCAATTTTGGAACCAGTCTCGATGTCACAGGGTTAATTAAACGTCCCTGCTGTATTGGTGTTAAAAATAGATGACAAAATATGTTTAAATAAAATAGTCTAAACCAACTAAAATGTATTTCACATAAGTGCGAGTTGGTTAGACTATATATTTAAACTTTAAAATATTAAAAAACATAAGAAAAATGCTTCCTGCCCCCCATTCCTGGCCATTGCTGGTACACAGGAGGAGGCTGCAAGGAGATGGAGTGGGTGGGGCAAAGCCTCAGTGCTCACAGAGCAAGGCAACTGACAATCATGGCCCTGCTGAGGTTCCTGGACCAGGACTGAGTCATTATTGGGATAGCATAGCTTGGTTACCAAAGGTCAAGCAATGAAGCACTTGGGTTTGAGTCTGTGGAGAGGTGGCTGATTCGGTAATGTGCAGTGGAATGACATTCGGGCGCTGGAACATGAGGGCTGGACACAAGAGCGTAGGGTCTTGGCAAGAGCTTTTTAATGTTAAATATTTGTTCAAACGTTGTCATTGTTCATAAATTAGAATTAAAATCTTTGTTGTGGAATCAATGTTTTGCAAAGGTTGCCGAGACCTAGAATGCTACATTCTTAGCCAAATTCTGAGGTCATGGATTTAGACAATTCATACATAATGGCACAAATCTACCACTCACATTGTCAACGTATCAATTCACTCTAGCCAGCAACAAAGATATAAAATTGTAAGCCCTATTGCCATCACAAATAACCTATTACACATGTCCATAGGGAATAAGGAAGTCATTCTCTGTTTGCCTTTCTCCCTCAAACAAATTCTACAATTGTTGTACCACCCATGGAAACACAACCCCAAGCAAGTACCTCTCGTTATCACATGCCACACTGACTCACTGCAAATCTTCCAGCCCAGAATACCACCATCTCCCCTGCATAATAATAATAAAATACATTTTGTCTGTTGGTACATATATATGTGTAGGACCCAATGGCATCATAACAATGTAATTACAAAAATGCAAATGCATGAGAAAACCTGCAAACAGATTGAGAGCAACCGACAATGTGTCCGAGGCAGCTGCTTAAGGTGGAACATGACCTTAAAGTTGGCCTAAAATAACCAGGGAACTCAGTGTACAATAGCATTATTTGGAAACACAGATTTCTCTTTAGATACATAATATGATGATATGCTTCAAGAAGAATGTCAGAAACCCATCCATACTATCATGTGCGGCATATGGATTGGAAGCAATTATGCGCCAAGGAAATGCAAGCTAAAAAAATGCATAATTAAGAGAAGAAAATACTCTATATAAGTAGATTGGACATGAATTTCAAAATCAATAAGATTTGAACTCATAATCATACTTTCATGAAAAAGTGCATGCACATGGGCATGACAAATCTCCAGCAGAGACAGCACCTATGTTAAAAATAAAGGTAAGGAATGAGTCTTACAGTTATGTGAAGCAATATGGAATTAGAAGCGATGGCCGTAGAGTGCAGTCGGTCTATTACTGTAATAGCACTTAATTAGTGATTAATACAATCATAATAATGATGATGATACAAATAATAAAAGCCATATGATCATGAAAGATAGCGATGGCTTGGAAATGCCTTCATCCAAAAGGAGATTGATCACAGGTGATAATGATGATGGCACAGTATATGCAAAGTATATTATGACAAGAAAAACAACATGCCCCCTTGCAATTCAATGAACTATTGCGAGTCAGCATCACAATTCAATTAAAGAATCACTTATTTTATTACATCGTGATGAATGTAGTGGGTTGTGTCTTAACTTGCTAGGTCACGTGGAGTCATTACATATTTATATTAATTTAAAAAAAACAATTTAGCTGTTAAATACACGAATTGGTGATCGTATTGTGAGCTCAATAATCTACATCAATTAAATGATGAATTGATGTAATGTTCCATCCCTATATATGTGCAAACATAACATAGTGTAAATGTCTTCAAACGGTATGCACGAAGCGAGAATAAAATGCATTCAAATGGTGATTGTGCATGATTTTAAACCAGTGTTCGTGTGAGCCATGGTGTGCGAGTCCCTGTAAGAGAAATGCAAAGTGTGACACCAATTGGATGCAAATGAGCAAGTGGTGTACGCTATAGGGTTACACTGAGAAATCGGAACTGAATGTCAGGGCCTCTTCACTCAGCAACATCAATCCTGACATGAAGGGCAACTGTGGGCATCCCTTTATTTTCGCCCCACTTGTGCATAGTCGACATATGCGAGGGTCGTACAGCAGCAGCAGGAGCTATGAGCACTTTAAGAGTGTGGATGTGACATCGCATATCTTGACCCCACTCACAAGGACCTCTAGAAATGCATAATCAAGCTGCTTCTGTTCAGATAAATTTCTAATTACAAGGGTTGTAGTCTCAGAGTTTAGTCTTGTTATACTCGGTCTCCATTTTCCTCTGTTCACTTCACGATGAAATTGCATTCACTTTGTCTGTTGAAGTATATTCATATATATTTATATATTTCTAGGCAGAAATATCTAGTTCAACCCATTCTAACACAAGCTACATATTTGTTTCACTGATATGTTTTTCTTATGTGACAATAAGAATTCAACCACAATGGAAAATGGCTGATTGTGTTCAAAGTGTGTGAAGTTTTTTTTTTCAATTCTGAGAAATATAAAGCCTGGATATTTGAGCACCTTCCACAGTTTACACAAGGTGTGCATGAACACATTCTGGTGGGCAAAACATACGTAGGGATGGCTCAAAGAGCTACATATCCAATGAAATAAAATGGAACGGGTTACTAATTTACAACACCTCAAAATTTCACGATGAATGAAAGTATTTGGAGTGGATTTGATAGGCAGGGTCGCTGTGCACCATCAGCACAAGCTGAGGTTGTAGCAAGCCCTGGAGGCTGCAGACACTCCACGATGACACACAGGACCAGAATAACAAACTGGCTGGCATTCTGTTTATAGTCATGCAGGTGTATCACAGCTGAATGAGTAATGCACGATGTGTGCCTGTTACATCCACTTTCATTCTTCTCAATCTTTAGTAAGGTTTTTATTTTATGTCATTATTCTTATTATAATACACATTTTGTGAATCATATTGCTATATATGTGTGTTGTATATACCATTCCAGCATTTGAAATGAACAAATCATTTCATTTAAACAACACGTACAGATGTCTTCCTCTTTGGTTCTTTCGGTAAAGTCACGTAGAATGAGAATAAAATAATAAAATAAAATAACACAATAAAATTCTCACGACGTACAGATGTGCAGTGCATGTACACAAAACTCTGTTGTGATGCGTTTTCTCATTACTTATACATTTGATGAATAATCCAAAGGTGAAGCACTCCAGCGATTCCCACTGGGGGCATAAAACAGAGACTGCCTGTGCCAAAAAGCAGCGCATATCGTGTGAAATAGGCCTGTCTAGGGCAAAAAATAGCGACGCTTTGCTAGTTGGTGAACATTGCTGAGAACTGGAATTATACGACAAGCATAATCGACTGCCATTAGGATTATAAATGTCTTCATATTGAGTGTAAAGAGCATTGTAGACCCCCCCCCCCACAAGTGATGTCTGTATATCACAACAATGTCCTCTGGAATGATTGCACGTTATAAATTGAATAATAAATATTATACTGGAGTCATATACTTCTATAGTTTGATGTAAACTGCGTCAAATTACTCATGACAGTCGTTAATTCAAAATTCATAACCATTCAGATCATTGGAATACCATTAAGCATGGCTTTTTTATGATGTGCTTGTGCATGATTCACATTAGGCTCATAGACCTTCCACAAACAAACCGATTTATAGACATCACGTACTAAGCAATCGTAAATAAAGCGAAAGATCCAAAACATTAAGTGGCGAAACTCTTTGGTTCTTTCACGTAGGTAGAAAAAAATAATAGATCACGACGTTTCGATCGCCACACAAGCAATCGTCCTCAGGTGAGATAAACGGGCTGCTGAAACAAGTCCTTATATATAGAGAGAGCCGGGAGGGGAGGGGTTGCCGCATCGGGCAAGAGGGTGGGGTCTAGAGATTGTGCCGAACCGAGTGGGAAACCCAAAGATGGGAACCGAGATGGGGGGGGGGGTAATGGGGGGCGATGCGAGAGCTGAGGAGGTAGCCATTGTATTGTGAGAGATTAGCATGTCAATGTAAACGAGACAACGCAGCGGTGGCTGTGCTAGTGAGACATCCAGCTCGTTAGACAAACAAACGACACTACATCGAGGGAAGGAGAGAGAGACACACACACACACAGACAGAGAGAGACACACAGACACAGAGAGAGACACACACAGAGAGACAGACAAATATAGAGAGACACACACAGAGACAGAGAGAGAGACACACACAGAGACAGAGAGAGACACACAGAGAGAGAAATATAGAGAGAGACACACACACAGACAGAGAGAGACACACACAGAGACAGAGAGAGACACACAGAGAGAGAGACAAATATAGAGAGACACACACAGACAGAGAGAGACACACACAGAGACAGAGAGAGAGACAGAGAGAGAGAGAAATATAGAGAGACACACACAGACAGAGAGAGACACACACACAGAGACACAGAGAGAGAGACAGAGAGAGAGAGACACACACAGAGAGAGACAAATATAGAGAGACACACACAGAGAGAGACACACACACAGAGACACAGAGAGAGAGACACACACCGAGAGGCAAACCCATGCACAGAGAGAGAGAGACACACAGAGAGACACACAGAAAGACACACCCACACACAGAGACATACACACAAAGTGACACACAGAGAGAGACAAGAGAGAGAGACATAAGGAGACAAACAGAGATAGAGACACACAAACCGAGAGACACACACACAAAGAGACACACAGAGAGAGAGACACACACACAACATCACAGCCAGTTATAGTCTGCTATAAAAAAAAAACGAGAGCCACATTGAGAGAAAGGGGCAACGTTGGCTTTGTTAGTGAGACATTTAGCCCGTTAATGTAAAGACATTTAACTTGGTAATGTAAATTGGTAATGTAACTCAGAGAGTCGGAAATAACTTCTGACAATGGCAGGTAGGATGGAAACATCAGCAACCACTTAAGAAGGCTTTACGTGGTTAATAACGTCCTTCCAATGATTGCTAAATTTGTACCCATCTTCTCGGTTGAAGTTATGTCTGTGTTTATATATCTGGATGGCTTCATGAACAAATCTTTGTTGGTAGCCCGAAGGTTTGCAGAGTACCTTGGTTTCGGAAAAAACAATGTCGTGTGAGCCCACAGCGTTCAAGCAGTGATCATCTACGGCGGAGGTATTGGTTCTGCCGTGATTCAAATTTGTCTTGTGTTCGCGAACACGGTCCGAGACATGTCGTTTCGTTTCTCCAATGTAACTGCTACCACAGATACAACTTAGTTTGCAGACACCAGGGTATTGCATGTCAGTAATCACATCTTTCACAGATGGGATCAGGTCACGGATTTTGTGTACTGTGTTGAATCGAACCCGAATCTTGTGTTTGTTCCAGATTTTTGAAATCTTTTTGGTAACCCCTGCTATGTATGGCAAGGTGATAGTTTTGATTGGGTCCTCAGATGGTTCTCTACCCATGGTTGGGGATACAGCTTTGCGGACTGTGCGGTCCGAATATCCATTCCTCTTGAGGGCTTGGCATACGTGCCCAAGTTCACTGGCTAGGTGGTGCTGGTCGGAGATGCAATGGGCCCTGTGGTGTAGTGTTTTGATGAGGGAATTCTTCTGGGCTGGATGGTGGTGGGAATCAGGCTTTAGATAGGAATCCCTGTGGGTGGCTTTCCTGTAGACAGTGTCCCAATGAGCCATCAGGTCTCTTCTCGATCAAAACATTCAGGAATGGTAGCTTGCCATCATTTTCCACTTCCATGGTGAATTTGACAGATGGGTGTATGGAATTGATGGGGTTGAAAAATTGGTTCAGTGCTGACAGGCCATGTGGCCAGATGACGAACGTGTCATCTACGTATTTATTCCACAAGGAGGGATATAGGGTGGATGTCTGGATGGCATCTGTCTCAAATTTCTCCATGAAAACATTCTCTACCACTGGCGATAAGGGAAAGCCCATTGGGGTACCCTCATTTTGTTTGTAGAATGTACCATTCCAGGTGAAGTAAGTGTTGGTAAGGCAGTGTTTCACCAAAGTTGGTACATCAGGATTCAGTCCCTGTTGGACCAAGTCTTCAATGATTGCAATAGTGCCAGGTACAGGTACCCTGGTGAACAGGGAGACTACATCGAAACTGACAAGCAAATCATCTGGAGACATTGAGATGTCTTATCCCACCTGAGGAAGATTGCTTGTGTGGTAATCGAAACGTCGTGATCTATTATTTTTCTACCTACGTTACTTTACCGAAAGAACCAAAGAGTATGGATTCCTGCAGTCACGAAAGCTTCAAATCAAGATTAAGTGGCTACCCTCTAAATGGTTAGGAAAATGCTGATATTAGCTCTATAAACTTGAAGCTTACCACTTCATGGTGAGCATTTTGCATCATGAAGCGTCCGTTTATACCTTCAAAGATTCCTTCATGTTGGTTTTGATTCAATGGTGTGGTATTTTTTTCATGTAATTAAGATTAAACTATTTTGTGCATTTAGTTTCAGGACATTTTAAAACATACATTAACCGTGTTTAATGTTTCACTGCATGTAATCAGTCTTAATGAAACTAAAGTGATTATTTCACCGTGAAGTAAAGCCAATGACAGTAATTTTACCATAATAACCCAACCCATGTAATTATGGTGACTCGCATTAAAGTTCATTATCTAAAACTATACTTGCGATATCTTATTATATAGATAAAAGTTAACTTAAACGTGTCATTAAACTCAATTTAGTCTGATGAATTTAAATGTTCTTAATGTAAATGTGTCCTATGACCTTAAACCTGCCAGCCATCTGCTGTTTGTATCAGAAGGTGATTATTGTTTGAGGCCTAGAAATACTTTTTTTGGGCCTTGAATCTATTCGAGAAATTGACTACAAACTGTACACAGTAATATTCGTGTTTTTAAGTCCACATTATGAATCGTAAAAGATTTTTGGTCGAGGGTCTGAATGACACAGTTTTGACCTGAACCCCCCCATAAAACAATTACGAATAATAATACTGACTTAAAACTCTCGTGACTGCAGGAATTCATATTCTTTGGTTCTTTCAGTAAAGTCAAGTAGATAGAAAAAAAGTGAATAAAAATAAAGAACCGAAGAATAATAATACTGTATGCAATTGTAAGAGAGAATATTCATTGCAATAATCACAATTGCATTGCAACCGTATTACATTGTAAAATCACATATCACGTGTGCTTACGTGAACTCAAATGATTGCACATAAAGTAATATGGTTCCTTGTCACAATCCTTACACCTGCACAAGTAAAAAGTAACTCGTTACATATCACATTGCAAGATGCTGCATTATTGAACAGCCGACTGCAGTTGCATAATTAAAATGCAACACCAAGGCAGTGAAGTTTATTCACAAAGTGCGAATAGAAAACCTGACCACACCACCAATTACAGAGCCATATAACCATGACAGAAATGTTAAATATTTAATTGCCTTGTTTTTAGCACAAGCTTCTGATATTAAATATGTATTACTGTATATGTATATCAGGCGTTTATAATGAGCAAGGACTCCACATGTTTTGAAGAACAAAAATTCAGGATAACCTCAACACAGGTGGAGTACGATAGCAGCCATAATAATTATCTTCCTGTTAATGGTATAAATAAAAACTGCATGTGTTGCCTGATGCAATCAAGGGACAAAACCGTGTTTGTAAAACTATTGCAAATAATGATTACACAATGCATAAAACTAAAAAATATTGGCATACACTTTTCTTAATGACGCCATTTATACTTGACTAAATATGTGCGAAATGGTTTTCTCAGTGAAAATAAAATGGGATGGGTCTCATGTCATGCGTTGCTGCATACACGGTGCGAAATAGTTTTATCTGGCAGCACTGTCACAGTTGGCAAAAAAAAACAAAAAAGCACAACAGGCGCAGACTGAAAAATGAAAGCCTCGCTGAGGCAACCACACATGATACGGCAAACGGTCACGTAAACTATTATGGCTGGCCTCTGTTTATCTGCAGATCCATTGTTCGAGACCGGTGCTCACCCATGCATTGCAAAATGTAATGGGGCGAAAGAACCCCCTCTCACCTCACCGTTCTATTAGCGTGGAAGCTGCTTCACTCAAAAAGGCAAAAGGGAAGGCCACCCCCTGCCCAGGTGGCGTTGAGTTATCACCTGTGAGCTAATGCAGCTTGAAATTGGGCAAGAGCCGCCCGGCACAGGAGCAACAGGCTCTCCCCCTATGGCGCCAACAAATGATAGATATAAGGTATTTTACATAATTTTACGAATGAAGTACAGTAGCCTACAAACTTGGGTGAATTTCATATTTTCTGTTCCCCCCCCCCCCCCCCCCCCCCCCCCATTTATAAAGCTTATAAAGCAAGATTTCATTTTAAAACTAACATTATTAGGTTATAGCTGTAAGTGTAATATGCGATGTTGTACATATTCCATGTAAACTGTTTGTTTAAATTATATGTGTTATGTATTACAATAAGATACAAAAATACACTATGGAGTAAGAATTTTTCATATAATCGGGTTTTTTTCCTGGAAAAGGATGCACTTTTCACTGACTTATAATAACACGTTAAATATAGCCTTTCATGTTTGCAAACATTTGGTTTGACTAAATAATTTCACAATGTTGGCATTGTCAAATAAAAACAGCACTATCACATGGCTTCTGATGCTCGAGTGGATGCCCACCGAGGAGATGGAGCGATGACATCAATACAGGTGTATTCAGTGTATTATTACATCGCAGTATTGTGATAGGTGGTGGCAGTTTGGGGAGTCCTTCATCCAGCAATGGATTGACTGTTGCCGATTATGATGATGATAAACATACATACATGTCCGAGAAGGTGATACACCGAAACAGAAGAAACATTTTAATTGGTAGCCATAGTGACAAAGCATTATTTTATAGCTACACATTTATTAATACAGGCGAACTCTTCTTATTCACGGCCCTATTATCTGCAACTCCAACTTTAGGGTTCATGAAAATACCTATTATTCACATGCCCTATTATTCCTAATATCTGCGGGGAGTAAAATCATGGATAACTCTATGTATAACATAATCCACAACATAGGTCCCGAATATCACGGTTGATAAGGGTTCTGTATAGTGTAGAACAGAACATTTCTTAAGAGGCAGACGGGCATGACAGTTTCTTATTTTACATCCATGGCAATTCTTGTCCTGCAAGATTAATTATCTGAAGTAATATCTAGTGTGAAAGCTTTTCAAAGCATTTCTGCAAATTATAAAATAGTTTTCAGAAATTCCATACACAGTTGGGAAACCCACCTGCTGAAGAGCACCCATGTAAGAGCTGTAAAAGCTGTAAGTGCATTCTTTTATAGAGGTACAGTACTCTATTGCACTTGCTTATATTACATACCTCTATCTTTTAATGTGGGATGTGAGTATGACAATGATGTAGTTTTAATTACGAAGACCAATTTCACAAGTCCTACATAGCAGGGGTTCCGAAAAAATATTTCCAAAATCATGACCAAACACAAGATCCAGGTTCGATTCAACACAGTACGTAAAATTCGTGATCTGATCCCATCCGTGAAGGATGTGATCCTTGACATGCAATACCCTGGTGTCTACAAACTAAGCTGTGTCTGCGTTAGTAGTTACATTGGGGAGACTAAGCGACATGTCTCGGACCGTGTTCGTAAAACACAAGGCAGATCTGAAACACGGTAGGACCAATACCTCGGCTGTGGCTGATCATTGTTTTAACGCTGTTGGCTCACATGAAAGTGATTTTTCCAAGACGAAGGTACTCTGCAAACCCACTGGCTATCATCAAAGATTTGTTCATGAAGCCAATCATTGGAAGGACGTGATTAACCAGGTAAAGTCTTAACCTGCTGTCATGTTTCCATCCTTCCTGCCGATGTTACTTGACTCTCTGAGTTGCATTACTAGGTTGGAAGTTTTTGTATTGACAGGCTGGATGTCCTACTCCCTATGTCACCGATGCATCATTGACATGCTAATCTCTCACAATACAGTGGCCACTTCCACAGCCTCAGGGAGACCATCTCTAGTCCCGCCCTCTTACCCTGAGGAGACTCCCATCTCAGGCCTATCTAAGACCTTGTTTCTATATCTTTCTCTCTCTCACCTGAAGACGATTGCCTGTGTTGCGATCGAAACGTCGTGATCTATTATTGTTCTATCTACGTGACTATATGGCTCTGCACCAGGGAGGAGGCTGTGTCAATGGCTTTCATACCACTTTACAAGTATCCCTGCTGCATCCCCAGCAATCATTCAATGCATCGCCAGTAAATGAAAACTGAATTTGTATCCTTTTGTTCCCCAATTTGATAAATTATCCCAACCCTATTTACATTTTTCAACAAATGATTGGTGATGCTTTGTTGGCAGTGGTGCACAAACAAAGAATTAAAATATATATGTAAAAATAAAATATATAACTACTGTGTGTAATTCCCAATAACTTTTTAACAACCAAGACACAGGGCAAAAGCATGAGTTTTTTCCATGTCAGATAAGGTGAGCTTATAGATGACTTTTTTTACTGTTGACAGTATTACGTTTTCATGTACAAAATACTTTGAAGATATCAAATGCACGCAAGTAGATTCAGCTTTACACTGCATTGCATTCTGCAAATGCATGCACATATATCATTTGACATTGTGTAGTGACATCGGGGATGTCACTGTATGGTGCCGGCTCGGAAGGGCCGTGCTGTTCGATGTTCCTACATCGTGGACAGCACCGTGTGGGTGGCTGTGTGTAACACCAGCCCTAGCGTGGACAGCACCGTGAGGGTGGCTGTGTGTAACACCAGCCCTAGCGTAGACAGCACCGTGTGGATGGCTGTGTGTAGTACCAGCCCTAGCGGGGACAGCACCGTGTGGGTGGCTGTGTGTAACCCCAGCCCTAACGTGGACAGCACCGTGAGGGTGGCTGTGTGTAACACCAGCGCTAGCGTGGACAGCGCCGTGAGGGTGGCTGTGTGTAGCACCAGCCCTAGCGTGGACAGCACCGTGTGGGTGGCTGTGTGTAACACCAGCCCTAGCGTGGACAGCACCGTGTGGGTGGCTGTGTGTGACACCAGCCCTAGCGTAGACAGCACCGTGTGGATGGCTGTGTGTAGTACCAGCCCTAGCGGGGACAGCACCGTGTGGGTGGCTGTGTGTAACACCAGCCCTAGCGTGGACAGCACCGTGAGGGTGGCTGTGTGTAGCACCAGCCCTAGCGTGGACAGCACCGTGTGGGTGGCTGTGTGTAACACCAGCCCTAGCGTGGACAGCACCGTGTGGGTGGCTGTGTGTGACACCAGCCCTAGCGTAGACAGCACCGTGTGGATGGCTGTGTGTAGTACCAGCCCTAGCGGGGACAGCACCGTGTGGGTGGCTGTGTGTAACACCAGCCCTAGCGTGGATAGCACCGTGTGGGTGGCTGTGTGTAACACCAGCCCTAGCGTGGACAGCACCGTGTGGGTGGCTGTGTGTAACACCAGCCCTAGCGGGGCTTGGCGAGCACTGGGATAGTGCGGGCACCACGCACAGCGTGTGGTGGGGGCTCCCACGACGGGGAGTGGGTGACCGTCAGCCCACGGGCAGGGTTGCCCCGGGCCATGGCACTCTGGTTGACCCTGTAGACACGTGATCCGGAGAGTCCACACAAGGGGCCCCAGGTGGGGGGGCTAGTTGGTGATTACGTGTTCGGGGAGAGCTCTTGAGAAGGATCGAGAGGGAACGAGAATGCTCGAGAAGGCGGGCGGGGCCGAGGGCGGAGCAGCCCTGACCATAGAGGGATATAAGGCGGGTCCCTGAGAGGGACCGGGGTCGCTGCATTCTACAAGCTGGAAGCTCAACATCTGGAAGCGGGAAGCTCTACGTCTCAAGCTGAAGCTCTTCGTCCTACGAGGCAACCACGTGGTCGGAAACCCGAGTGAGGGTCCGACCCTTCGTAGCTGTAACTCCACTGTATGGAGTAGTTAGCTGTGTGGTCACCACCCTAGGCTGTATCTGGTGAAGGGGCAGTTACCCCTTGTGTTACGTGTTACAAATAAATGTGTTGCTTCGAAAAGGAACAACGTCTGCGACTCAGTTGGACTCACTACAATTGTAATAAGGATGTGCTCTTGCTATTCCATGCAATCAACATGTGAGAAACCATATTTGCATAAAGCCAAGAGTCGTAATAATATTTTGACAGAATGATGAAACGTATATTGTAAAGCTAATGCTTTAGCTTCAAGGAGAAAACAAGTGGTGTAGCTAAAATAAATTGTAGCGTATGTTATTCTGGGTACTAGTCTCCATTCCCTACATGTTTAAAAATATATATTTTCTGGACGGATGGTGACAGTTGTATGAATGAATGGAAATTGATACTTATTCTTAAATTACATTACTGGTTCATTGAAATCAAATCACTTCCATTCCCCACAATTTCATCATACTTAATTGAGGGCAGCAGCCAATCCCCGGGCATTTTAAGGAATAGCATAATTAGTTTTTTTTGTTTTTAATTTCATTCTGTGAGCACCACAGATCAATATTAACCTCTTTTAGCATACATTTGCACATCCGCACGAAATTACGTATGAGACATCTGCCCACACTTCCCTTGTCTGCATTTTTGTCCATTTAGGCCTTTCATTTGGGCTGCTCAGACCTGTGGTAGTGAGGCACATAGGTTGTCCCAATCACTATAGCCTCATCTTTCTAAGCAACCCAATTACGCGTGACAACCAACATAAAAACAATCCCATCTCTGTAATCTTCATGCAGTCCAGCAGGCCCCATTTGATGAAACATCAGCTGCTGTGGCACAGGAATGGATGGGCATGTGAACTGCATGCCCAATCCAGTAGTAGGGGCCTAAAATACAAACTGTGTAATAGGCTGCCTTCCTGGTTAAGCAGAATAGCAATTTAATGCAAGAGTAGCTCTGACAGCATGATGTGTGCATGCGCATGCCTGTCTGGTTGTCATCGATCACGACAGGCTAATTGTGGAATATGCCAACATTCTACTTTCCTTTACAGTCCCTTCACAATTTGCCCTTGGGAATGCAAGTGTGCTCAAGTGACATTGAATGCATAAAATGCTGCCCTGTGAATTGTAGGAATGATCCAGCAGTTATTACATACCAAAAAAACATATTTCAGTTCATGTACATCCTAAACTTATACTGCACTGAAACTGTACGTAAAATAGCTAATGTATCATACATTACAGCTGAATTATATCAGTTTGCCTCATGAACATTTTGACGTTCATTTAAAATATATGCAGAGTACCGTATTCTTTATTCTATATGATTTACTTAAACATGCTTCAGGGCAGATCCTCCGATTGTCTTGGTCTCCTTGCCATTGGATCCAGGTGTTGTCCTGATTATGCATCGTGCGGAAACTAGCGCCCATCGGTGTCCTCACGTTAATCTGTTCACGCGCGGGTGTCCTCCATGGACTCCTGTCCATGGACGATCATCGTACGCAACACTCGAGGGATCCCAGGTGATGATGATTATTTACTTAGATGTGGCGGTAATGCGAGCGGGGCTCGCAAGCAGCTCGTGAATGGAAGGTTTGTGAGATCTCATCCTTGTTGGGGGGTTGATTCAGCCCATCATCCTGCTGGGGCCGTTAAAACGAAAACCAATTTATGGGGGGAGTCAACAGTAGTTGTCCTATGAATATAGAATTGTTCCTGCCATAGAAATGCGGAATTTCCACCACTGGTTTATGTGATAATGATGAGATGAGCGTGGGCTCAGTGCTCAACATGAGCAGGAAATCACTTTGACTTTGAAATTACTTTTAACATTTGTGCTGATTGACTCGGGGAAATAACGTACGGGTAGATCTTTGACGACACAGTTACAGTATGTACATTTCACATAGAAAAAACTCAAGGTTTCAGAATAAGCTAAGGGTGTATACATGCCTACTACTGCTTTGTCTTTTACGTATTCGGAAAAGTGTAAATGAAAACAGCCCAATGCTCATTTCACTAGTCACCTTGGCTTTCTTCTAAGCTTATTTTAAAGCATATTCTCCTATCATCATTATGGTACGTGCATTACTGTCCTCAGAATATGACCGTGTGCTTGCACACATAAACCACTGCGTCTGTAAGGGTTAAATTGTTTGCCGTGCTATTCGTTTACTCTCTAGTTCGAAAACAAGGTACAGGTATCGTGATAATGACGCTTGTTTGGCTTACTGGGATAGCTTCCGTAGTACGTGTTTGAAGTTGATTTCCGCTTCATTGAAAATGTGCTCAATCCTTAGAGATCTGAACGAAAAACAACTTGGTGTACGTACAGCTACTCGTATAGTATGTCACATGCCCTGTCAAAAGTTGTTGAGCAGACTGGGCCTTCATCTAAATGGCACCTCGAGGAACGGAACATTTTTACGAATGTGTGTGTTGAACTTCTTTCGCACCGTACATAGCCAACCGTGATAATCGAAGGTGCGGGGGAAGGACAACAAACTAAACACAAAAATCAGTTCTAAATAAATGAGTTTTCATTTATCACCCCTTGAAATAAATCATCTGGTCATAATCATGTAACTGACTCGTGTGTGTATTATTTAATATATCAGTGATTTATAACGCATCGTAATATTTGGTATAGTATAGTCCAAGGCCGTAGCCATGGAGTCAACATTGGGGGGGACCAAATCTCCCAGGGGGTCTGGGGATCCCAACCCAGAAAAAAATAAAAATTTGAAAATTAATTTCCTGCCATTTCTTGCCTAAAATTATTTAAAAAATCACTAACACATGGGATGGACTTTTTCTTTATTTTTTACAATAATGTCTAATAGTGTATCGTATTACATTTCTCTGTTTTAACTTTTTTACCATTTCTTATTTCATTGTATGTAATGTCAGAGATTAGGGATTAATAAAGTACAACCATAACCACAATCATATAAATAGCAATCTATGCATTGATTTATATGAAGACAAGTCCAGATATTGTGGCCAAGGTTTAGCAAACTGTTGTTTTTATTTACATAGCATAGCAATTATTACTACTTTTTTATTTTTATAGCAATATATTGGGGGGGGCATTGTGAGCATATTTGAAAATTGGGGGGGGGGGGGAATGTGTCCCCCCTAATATATAATAATTACGGCCTTGGTATGGTCTATAAGGTAAAGCTCCCAAATTTCAGGGAGGCTCAACTGGGACACATTTTGAGCTGGCAGTCACTTCCTCCCTTAACCCCCAACCGCTATCCTCAGGAGTGGTTTAACACCCGCTCAATTCATATAGTGACCCCCTCCTGTTCTGATATTGGTTGTGCCTACTGCTCATAGTCCATGCCTACTGCTCCAGCCCAACCCTACGCCACTCAGGTAGGCCTGCTCATTACCCAAATCATGAGTCAAGAATGAAGCTAGAAAATGTGAAACCAGGGAAAAAAATTCCCACTTTTGCACATTCTTCGGGAGACCAAAACACATTTTTGGAAACACGGACCGTGCCAGGCAAACTAGAACGCTTGCTTGCTGTACTGCACAGTTCTCTGCACTCAAAGGTTTAGTGTCCTCTCACACTTTTTGCACCTTGGGCGGCCGCTTTGATTTTCCACCCCCAATCTCAGAACTGCTGTTGAGGAATAGATTGGAAGGATGACCACACTGAAACTTAAATGATGCTGATAGTATTATGAACACCTGTTGGTACAGGCATTAACTAGATATGACAGATCACGCATAAAATAGATCTGAAGTAAATGAGGTAATGTTAAGGTGAAGGATAGGACATCTAACCACGGATTGGAAAAGGCTTTGTTTTCGTTAATGGAGAACGATGATGTGGTGGTTGGTACACTGTTCTCATTTATCAAGTATTTATGTGTGCTGGACCAAGACATGTCCATACTAGAAACACGTGTTCGCACATTCCTTCAGTGGTGTAATTACTAGGTTATTTCATTCCACCATGTTGCACGTTGAAATGTAAAGCACGGTGCTTCACGAATCAGTTCAAAACTAACATACTGTAGGTGCCCATATTCTATACAGTATTCTGCACTATCCTTAATTTTCATTGAATGCATTCTATTTACATACAAATACTGATATGTTTCTGGTGACATAATCTATAACTGAAGAACAAATATATATATTTAATTTGAACTTGCATTATTATATATGCACACAAAATATGGGTACTGTATTTTTTACATTACAGTTGAACCGCATTCAAACGTAAATCCAAAAATATCTAAGCATTTACCATGACAGTGCATACATAGCTCTCGAGGCATTGGCAGACTCACTTCAAATTATACGGAGGTCCAATATATACCTCGTATTTATATTGTATTTCAAAATCATATGTTTGAAGACATAATTCAGATGGATCGCATTTAAAATGGGTTGGGACAGATAACGTGGTGCTCTGCATAATCCAGTCCTATAATCAGCACAAATTGCAGCTGTAAATTTTGTTTTCCACACCTGGGTGCTTCTGGAGAAGATATTCAATTAGATTCTGTGCCATAGCAAGCGCCATCGTGTGATGGCTTCCTACACTCTGATCGCTCCACGCAAACGATGGCGCCTGAATCACCATTCATTGTGACTTAACTTTTTTTTACATTTTAAGCATTCCTCCTGTAAAATCTCTACCATTCAGCAACAGAACACCACGCTATAACATCACAAGCTTAGCGTTAAAAAGTCAGCGCAATGAAGATTGTATCTGCATGTCACATTATGCAAGAGGTTATTGTGTTCACTAATACACATCGCATAAGGTCTTGGTTGCTGAAGGTAAATGGACTGGAGATAACAAGATTGCCATGGATATGACAAACATTATCAGCCATTCTTCATAATACACAATTAATTGGAACATTTATTGGGCTTTTAAATGCTTTTAGAGTTATCCTTATCAATATGCATTGCAATTAAATGAAATTTGTCTCAAATGTAACAATAAATCACTGCTTATTGGCAATATTCGTCTGTGACTTTTGTACTGAGAGGGAAGTTGGCTACTTCGTGCCTCCTTCCCACTCCGCACCATCTCACCTTGGGTGAGGGCAGGTGGGCACCCAGTGAAACTATTGCCAAACCATATTTTTACGTTGTTAACTCCTCCGTTATTATTCTTTGAGGTCTTTCGGTAAAGTCACGTAGATAGGTACAAATGAATAAAAAATATATAAAATAAACCAAAAACTACGACGTTTCGATCACAACACAAGCGATTGTCATCAGGAGGAAAGAGGGGGAAAGCTGCTGAATACAGAATGTTTTGAAGGTTTAAAATGGGTGCAGTCCTAGGGTCATCAACGAAGTGGGCGGGGCTAGTGATGTTAATGTGAGAAATTAGCATGTCAATGTAAGATCGGAGAGTGGCCTCCACGACAGTGCGCGGGTGGCTATGTTAATGTGAGAGATTAGCGTGTTAATGTGAGAGATTAGCGTGCTAATGTGAGAGATTAGCGTGCTAATGTGAGAGATTAGCGTGTTAATGTGAGAGATTAGCGTGTTAATGTGAGAGATTAGCGTGTTAATGTGAGAGATTAGCGTGTTAATGTGAGAGATTAGCATGTTAATGTGAGAGATTAGCGTGTTAATGTGAGAGATTAGCGTGTTAATGTGAGAGATTAGCGTGTTAATGTGAGAGATTAGCGTGTTAATGTGAGAGATTAGCGTGTTAATGTGAGAGATTAGCGTGTTAATGTTAGAGATTAGCGTGTTAATGTTAGAGATTAGCGTGTTAATGTGAGAGATTAGCGTGTTAATGTGAGAGATTAGCGTGTTAATGTTAGAGATTAGCGTGTTAATGTGAGAGATTAGCGTGTTAATGTGAGAGATTAGCGTGTTAATGTTAGAGATTAGCGTGTTAATGTGAGAGATTAGCGTGCTAATGTGAGAGATTAGCGTGTTAATGTGAGAGATTAGCGTGTTAATGTGAGAGATTAGCGTGTTAATGTGAGAGATTAGCGTGTTAATGTGAGAGATTAGCATGTTAATGTGAGAGATTAGCGTGTTAATGTGAGAGATTAGCGTGTTAATGTGAGAGATTAGCGTGTTAATGTGAGAGATTAGCGTGTTAATGTGAGAGATTAGCGTGTTAATGTGAGAGATTAGCGTGTTAATGTGAGAGATTAGCGTGTTAATGTTAGAGATTAGCGTGTTAATGTTAGAGATTAGCGTGTTAATGTGAGAGATTAGCGTGTTAATGTGAGAGATTAGCGTGTTAATGTGAGAGATTAGCGTGTTAATGTGAGAGATTAGCGTGTTAATGTGAGAGATTAGCGTGTTAATGTTAGAGATTAGCGTGTTAATGTGAGTGATTAGCGTGTTAATGTGAGAGATTAGCGTGTTAATGTGAGAGATTAGCGTGTTAATGTGAGAGATTAGCGTGTTAATGTGAGAGATTAGCGTGTTAATGTGAGAGATTAGCGTGTTAATGTTAGAGATTAGCGTGTTAATGTGAGAGATTAGCGTGTTAATGTGAGAGATTAACGTGTTAATGTGAGAGATTAGCGTGTTAATGTGAGAGATTAGCGTGTTAATGTGAGAGATTAGCATGATGCTGATGTGAGATCGCAGAGCCACCGCGACGTCGAGGTCGGCGTCCGGAGGTGGCCACGTTGGCACGAGAAATTAAACCTGTTAATGTGAAATCGGCAAGCCGAAGCCATGGGGAAAAAGTAATAAAAATTAACATTGGAAGGTGGCAGGATGGGAACATCACAGCCAGTTGTAACTTAAACTGATTGATGACATATTTTAAATGATTGCTGAGTTTATACCCATCCTCTCGGTTGAAATTGTGTCTGTGTCTGTATATGTGGATGGCTTCATGAACGAATCTTTGTTGATAGCCAGTGGGATTATAAAGTACCTTCATCTTAGAGAAATATAATTCGTGTGAGCCAACCACATTAAAACAATGATCATCCACGGCCAACATGTTGGTCCTACTGTGTTTCAAATCTGCCTTATGTTCACGAACACGGTCTGAGACATGTCGCTTAGTTTCCCCAATGTAACTACTGCCGCAGACACAGCTTAGTTTGTAGACACCGGGGTATTGCATGTCAGGGATCACATCCTACACAGATGGGATCAGATGACGAATTTTATGTACTGTGTTAAATCGAGCCTGGATCTTGTGTTTGGAAATATTTTTTGGAGACCCCTGCTATGTATAGTAAGGTGATGGTTTTGATTGGGTCCTCAGATGCTTCTTTCCCAACGGTTGGCGTGGTAGCTTTACGGATTGTGTGTTCCGAATATCCATTCGTCTTGAGAGATTGGTGCACGTGTTTCAGTTCACTGGCGAGGTAATGATGGTCGGAGATGCATCGAGCTCGATCAGGGAATTATTCTGGGATGGATGGTGGTGGGAGTCATATTTTAGGTAGGCATCCGTATGAGTTGCTTTCCTGTATTTTTTTCCAGAAAGCGATTTGAGGTGATCATTCAGAAAAGGTGCTTGACAAAAATGAAGATTGATTGATATATAAATATAAAGTGACTCCAGAATATAAAGTGAATCCAGAGAATAAACTAGGAAAACATCAGTTTTAAGTTAACTAAAAAGATTTAAACTGACATTTAATTTGAATACATATTATCCAGTGACTGTAGATTTCGAAATGTGACGATTACTACGAGAATATCAAAGTGGAAAACAATCGTATTAAAATCAGCAGTGGCAGTTCTATAACGGATTTCAAACCAACAAACCCTAAAATATATTAAGCACACACTATTACTTGTACATGTACTACTGCCTTCATGAACATGTGTACGCATTTATTATTATTATTATCAGCTAGGAGTATTCCCCGCCTGCAGCCATTTCACAGCGACCATACTCACAGATCTCCTGGAAATTAATTGGAAGTGAAACTCGGCCATGTGGTGGTAGGTGGTTTAAGGAATGAGAAGGCTACGATCTACTGGAGATCAGGCACTGTGTATGTGATGAATGCACTGAGCGTAAATTCCCAGAAGAGAACGTGGAACGGCGTTTCTGCATGGCTGGACAAATGGGGCAGCTGGGAGCAGGCTCGACACTGGATCGCAGTAGGCACTTAGCATGACCTTTCTCCTAACAAAATACATCCAGACCACTGAGCCGTTGCTGATATCAGCAGCCAGTGGTTACATAATGAATGCGATCTGTGCGTTTGTCTTAGTGTGCACACGCCTGTGACTTTAAACACGAACATGTCTGTACGTGTATTCTCATCATCATCTTCAACCCTATTTTTACCTACTCATGGATGAAGGACTTTCCAAAGCCGTTGTTATCTCTTTTGTACTTGTGAATTCGCAATCTATATCTCTTATGAATGTGAATTCATCTCATTCATCTATCTCTACGGTGGTGATACTCAGGCGTGTCCCTTTTCTTTGGCGACCATTCTATTGGTCATCATCCCTTCTAGTGATGTGTTCTGCTCAAATCCGAATACTTATCTTCACAATCGATGATACGATGTCTCTTAACTGTGTTCTCTAATCCATATGTTCCTCTTTCTGTCTATAGGCAACAATCCCAGCATGCATCTCTCCATCTTTTCAGTATCTGTTCGATCTTCGTGTCCGTGTCCAGTTTCCGATCCTTTAATAAAAGTTAAATATGCATTGAGTCAGAAATCTGTAATGACAGGTGATGATTAATGATGATGGTGACCTCATCAATTCCCACCCATCTCGACTGCGAATTCAGTGCAATTATACATGTTATATATATGCAAATTATAAGTATTCAATTAATGGAACCTATAACCAATAGACTAATCAATTATGTCAGCAGTAGATAGCTACTATTTTTTTTCAGACTTTGCATGGTTTATACAACCATAACTGTCCTACATCAATATATTGTGATATCTGCCAAGAAATTAACACAAAATTAAAACGCCACTCTCCATGGACACTGCAGCCTTGGAAATTATCATCAATGGAGGCTTGGCAGTCATCTGCCCTTGCTTGAAAGGAATCTAAATAAAGAATTCCCATTTGCATTATCAAAAGTGTCTGTTTTCCATCCGAAAGCAAAACAAACTAATTTTCATATACACATCAATAATCAATGGCCTCGCTTATAAAGAGTGGACTGGAACACATAACTACATTAATAGCCTGCAACACTTAGCATGCGTTAAAGCGTGAGCCAAACAGATTTCTACAGCGAGAACCCAGGAGTGAGAAATGATCAGATGCCAACGTTCTCTTTTCCTGGCAACTGACACTGCTTGAGTGGCAATATGAACCCCGCAGTTAATGGACCACCTGCTTTAGACCAGTTAATGGCGAATATAAGCAGCTTGCAAATGGCAATGTCCCAATGCAAATGACAATCATTGGTAATGGGCTGTGTTAAGATTGTGTAATAAGGCAGTCCTCTGTTGCAGTCATTAGCACTGAATAAGTTTCCATAAAAATAGGATCGTGCAGCCTTTGCACTGGTGTTCAGCAAGGGGATTATGAGATGCTTCAACCAAGCGGCTCTGTAGATGCAGCATGCATATGTTGTCAGTGAAAATGAGCATCACCGCTATAATATGTTGACATGAGAAGACTGTAACTTGGGGTTTGTGTTTAAATAGTAGTTCGGTGAACGGGATTAATAAATCATAATGCGCATGGCTTGCCAAGGCTTCGTCTGTTACGATTCAAACTTTTCTGCCTCTAAAAGATACCAGTGAATGTATGGGATCTCCATGAATTTCAAAATTATTATTGAGGAAGGGAAATGCTGAACAATCATTTGGAGCTTTAACTGCATGCATGGCAGTGCATGCGTGTAATCCAGAACTTGGGAGGCAAACTCCCAGATTCACTGGGCTATGAGATGACCAGAAGGTGGAAATACAGAACAAGCACTCACGAACCCATTCTTACAGTTCTTCTCATGCAGTCACGAAAACTTCAAATCTAGAATGATTCTTCTCATCCATTAGCCATCATCTTTACTCGCGATGTCTCCCCCCCCCCCCTGAAGCCCATTTAATTTCGTTAACAGTCAATGTCTCAAGTGCATCCATTCTCTGGTCCATGTGAGTACCTCTTTCTGTGTCTCAGAGTGATACCTAGCACGAGATGTACACCGTGTATGATACTTAATGGTGTAGGACATGCATTGTGAATTGACTCTAACATGTACGGGAGTAATAAACGCGTTAGCAGCGACGCTGACGCATCACACTGGATCATTTTCACCCATTTTCACTCATGTACTCATGGACACGCTCCATGAGATGCAGACGGTGCCCAGTATGCATTTATATTTGCAGTCTGAGTGCTCAGTGAAGCTGCATGAGATTACAAGTAGCTTAGACCAGCCGAGCAGTTTTTGTTCAAAATGTGTAACATGAAATGCGATCGTGTTAATTAATTAATGATGTAGCAGACAGCATGCTGTGAAAACGCTGCCCTGAATGGATTAAAATCGGATGGTTACATGGATCAGTAGGTTGCCACTCGAGCACGGAGATAAGCTGGTATAACAATCAATGGTTAACATGTACAATTGAAAGTGTACATTTAACAAAAAAATATGTATAGTACAGTACTGTATGCTGCAGCCTATACGTGGAAATGGTACTGCATTTTAAATACAATCTCACCACTCCATAAACAGCTTTGATCCATAGTAATGTAATACGTATGCATAGTGTACCCTGGGGCACTATAATACATTTTCTTCCCATAAAGTACAAGTATTGTGAAGAGCATTTAGTGCAATTGACCCATAGCATGTGTCAACGTGTTATTCTACCTACACCTGCACCAGACAGATGTCAAATGCGATCTTTTTTAACTTCTTTAACTTTATTCATTTTATGAAATGTAATTGAACTTAATAAAATCTGCACGTAATTGTTTTTGTTATAGCCCTTGTTTTCAGATTTAATTGTATTTTACCTTTCACGCTGAAATTATTAAAGCACTGCGTGTATTATTGTATGGTTCACTAGATGAATGAACTCCACAAATAAAAATGTTTTCATTGTGCTTGTTCAAAAAGGGAAGCCTCACTGCGTAGACCACTGTCAACCCTTACAGTACTTTTGAAGATCGCTAAGTAGTACACATGCAGGGGAAATCTTATATGCAACAGGGTTTCGTGGGCCACTTCCCAATTCCCACGGCCCTGTGGACCAGCAGTGATCTGTAGGTCACTTCCCACGGTCCTGTTGACCAGCAGTGGTCTGCAGGCCACTTCCCACGACCCTGTAGACCAGCAGTGTGGTCTGCAGGGCATTTCCCACGGGCCTGTGGTCCAGCAATGTGGACCAGCAGTGGTCTGCAGGCCACTTCCCATGGTCCTGTGGTCTGCACTAAAGCCTGTCCTCTGATATGCTACGTAAAAAATGCAATGTATTCAAACTTAAGTCTGAACACGCAGCACATTCCCAGAGAATGCAGTACATGTAGTGCAGAAGATTGTACATATGGAGGGAAGTGCTTTACAATCCTTCTATTAACATTTACAATTACTGCATAGATGAATCTACAGTAATAATAAACAACCATTTGATCATGTTGAAACTTCAATGAAACAAAATATCCAATATTCTTGGTTCTTTCGGTAAAGTCACGTAGAAGGGAAACAATAAAATAATAGAATTGTATTGTTTTATATGTATTATTATTATTGTATTGTTTCCCTTCTACGTGACTTTACCGAAAGAAACAAGAATATGAATCCCTGCAGTCACGAAAGCTTTAAATCAAAATCAAATCTCCAATGTCAATTAAATGGTTAAAAGTACTAATGAAATGCAGATCATCCATGACCCTATCAACTTGCCTTTAATTGTATTGAAGAGTAACGGTCAAACGCAAAGTACGCACATACAGGCAGCTGGATTGACACCCACAATTATTCCTTTGCAACATTGTTTGCCCAAATCTCTTACACCCGTGTGCTTACACAAAGCTTGCTGTGGTTGCACTGGTAGATCATGTTCAGTTGATGTGACACGGGAATCCATTCTTCTCAAATAGGCATTTAGCCAACAGCAACACTGAAAGCCTAAAGGAGTGGAGTCATGCCATTCCTGACTTTTTCTTCTTGCCCTGCATTAATTTACAGGAACTCTTGTAGGCTGGCTCTATATTTTGCTATATTCAAATGGGCAGCACAGCATAAGTATTCATTCAGGCACGGCCAATATCAATATAGTAGCGGAGATTAAACAACTCCCTGACGAAAATGTCGATTTAAAGCTTTCGTGACTGCAGGGATTCATCTTCTGACGAAAATGTAAGTCATGCCACCTCAAAGAATTATATAGCAACGCTGTGCAGTTATTAGCCATCTATTTTTGTTTAAGGCACAATTACCGTATCAGTAAAATCTAACCCAGCCTTCCACCACTGTGCGATTACACAGTCAAGCTGTTTAAGCATTGTATTACTGGGAATTCGTCCCAGGCCATCTCAGGGGCATGCTGGCAATAGCATCAGCAGACTGAGATTAAAGTATGGCAATGCATATAAACATCCATGGATAAGGAATGCTATTGTGATCACCCCAGTAAACAGGGAACGTTGGACAAACGTTGGGCCAATGTTGGGTCGACATGGGTCCAATGGTTCCAACCACATGCCAACGTTGGCCCGTTGCACATCTACTAGGACACACACGGATATGAAACACGTCCTTACTCACACTAAGGTACCATGTGTCACTGTCTGATCACATACTTTTCTTGATTTGTAAAACATAGTCCTTGCTTGCTAATTGCATTAAAAAATTGACATTCACACCTGGGAATGCTATACTATATGACACATTAAATTGGCTTTCTTTAGTTACTGCATACATATTAATGAGAAGGAGCTAAGTACAAGTAGCCAAAATAAATATGCTGTTGAACTATATGCTATAATTAATTGGTGTTACTCTATTAAAAACTGTATCGGCTCCATTAGTGGTGTTATATTAACATCATCATTAATGCTGCCTATCAACAACAAGATAAATATATAATTAAACATTGTGGAATATGGCCCTTCTTCAGAGCAGAAAAGCAGAGGGTATATTGTCAAAAACGTCATTATCAAAAGTGTCGTAATAATGTAGCTTATACTACAATACACAGATAATTATAACAATAAAATAACTGCTAGGTTTTCAAACATGTACCTTGAATATTATATTGAGCTGACTGTTTAACACATTCCTGCGGAGGGACCTGGTAGGAACGTTGGGTTGCTCGGTCAATGGCCAGGGTCATCGGCGGCGTGGTGTATTCCGCAAATATGCCCGACTGTGAGGGCGGGCACAAGCCGGCGTGAGTAGGTTAAACGTTGAGTTTTATAAGGGCACCACGGGGTGACCAGCCCCTCCCCACCCAGCCCCACCCAGCCCCACCCTCCCCACCCAGCCCCTCCCCACCCAGCCCCACCCTCCCCACCCAGTCCCTCCCCACCCTCCCCTCTCCACCCAGCCCCACCCCTCCCATTTTTGGATGCACGGCGGCGGACACAATAATCCCCTGTGGGCTGGTGGAACCAGGAGGTTCCTACCAGTATTACCCTTGCTTGAAAATAATCATGGTATTGTCTACTCCTGTACCACGATGACTACAATACAGTATATTGTGATGGAATATTGAATTTGTTCAGTCTCTCTTCACGACACAGATCCCTGTTTTCTCCACCAGTTTTCACACATGAATGCACGCTGTGTATAACTGCATGCAAATAAATGACTTGGACGTTTTCTTGCTAAATAATGTAATATAGTGCACAGTAGGTAAGCATCTATGTTAAAGTAAGACGAGGTCGCTCTTGGGGTTATTCCTTATATAATTACTAATCTTCGAATTTTTTTTTTTATTATGAATTGACTTTATGTGAGGTCCAAATGATGCATTACATGCCATTTATTTTGCTAAATATTCTGTATATATATAGCCACCTATATTTTGATGTAAACACGTTTTATGGTGAAAGGCAATCAGCCCGACATAAGGCATCTGCAAAAAAAATATTCAATTTGTCAAGATGTTTGCATGTTCATAGAGCAAAATACTGTACTATTCACAGTATTATATAAAGTATAATTGTTAATTTTCAGTGGTTATGTAGAGAATACCTTGATTAAAGTGTACATTTTTACTGCTTCACCATTAAGTTATTTCACAAATGTATTACCGTATTTCTTGCTGCAGGCAAAATCTATATTGGCTTCATACATAATTCAATGCATGTATCATGAGCAAACGATTAAATTTGAAATAATAAATCAATTCGTTTTTTACATACCAATCAAAAATATAAGAAAGAGTGATGTAATGATGCTTCAATTTTGTGTTCATATATAGTTTGTATATGTCACATTGTACATTCTCCAAGCACATTGTAAATACAAACAACTACACTCGTATTGAAAGTAGGATGAATAAACCAAATTCGCTTATTCAAAAATATATTTGAACAAAAAAAATTATGTTCTTGTATATTGATTACAAAAATTCAACTTAGCAGATTTATTATCAAATTCCTCAGATGCTGACTGCAGTAGAGAATCACGTGAAAAATTCCAAATAGAATTGCAGCATACAGTCGCCCAAAGCTGTCAGATTGTGTGCATGGGTAATCTCTTCAAGTCAAGCCATGACGAGCAGTTGTCGTCTCTATTGACACTGTGCCCTTCAAATTTAAACCTCATGACATGTCCATTGGCATGGTCCAGCCCAAGTTTACAAGGTGTGGAGAGCTAACTTTTAATACTTGCGGTCAACCACATTTATATATTGTTAAAACTTGTTCAATAAATGTGTAAGCGCTAACCAGGAGGAAATTCATCTCGGTATTCAATGTAACATAATAAAATAATGAAAACAGAAATAGATGGAGGAATCTTAAATCTGTTATATAGGCTGGGGAGAACTATGAAAATTTGCTTCTGACCGCAGTCAGATTTGGCTGGCTGCGGTCAGAAAACGACCTGTCCCAGCAAGAGGTTAGATGGCCCAGTGGTAGCACGCGGACTGCTTGTTACTGAGGTGCACAGTTCCAATACGACTGGCCGCCTTGGTTATTTCCGCAGGTGTATTAACTGTAAAATGTGCCGTTTGCTTCAGAGTGGACGTTCAAGATCGGGCGTCATTTGAAAACAGTAAGCCATTGTGAGCAGGCATCATGGTCAAAATTAGAAGAAGAAAATTACTTGAACATTTTTTGGGGAAATGTACGAATTCTTTATTTATCCTGGTGAGAGCCACATACTCAGTGTTGGACTCGATTTCAGGAGCCAATTTATGAGTGTTTTTTGCATGTGGGAGGGAACTGGAGTGCCTGCAAAAAAACCCACACATGCAAGCAGGCAACACGATTCCTGTCCACTTGCTGTACTGCCATCTGGCTAAGCCAGGGTATGGCGCCACCTCAACGCCCACGGTTGTGGTTACATGTGGTACGAAGAAAGTAAAAAATACATATATACATACAAGGGAGTTTCACAATATGTATGCGATCCAACAACCCTTGCCTCCACAGATATGCTTCACCTGCGAATTACTCATTTGGGATTACACATATCAACATCGCCCACAGCTGCTATAAATGTCCACATTAAAAGCCACTTTGTTAGCTACCATTTGTGGTCAGGTCGCTTCTGTCAAAAAAGCTAATAGCTCAGTGGGCTTTACCTGGTAAGAGCTTAGTTTTAGGTGTATTTTTAGTGATTTTCTTACCCTTCCTATAGTTTGCACTCCGATCGTGTTTTTGTACTGTTTGTTGTTGTAACATTCTGACGCTGTGCCCCTACTGGACATCTGTGAAAAAGAGGTTTATAGCTCATCGGATTCCTCCAGTATAAATAAATATTCTGATTCTGATGAATATAAATATATTCTGAACTGCAGACTGTCTGTGAAACATGACACCTGATATCCCTGCACTATAAGAATGGTGTGAATACCAAATGCACTCAATTATTGACTGATAATTTGTAAATAGATTGTCTGATATAATATAGCAAACTAATGCACAATAACGTCCCTTATGGAACCCCGGTATTGTTTTTTCTCCATGAGCTTATTAGCATTTTCAACACAGTTGCATTAGAAATACTATACTCGAGATGACTTCAATCAACTGTTCCACAAAAAGGTCACTTGTGTACAAATTGCTGCTGTAACATGTGTGGACAAGCAGACAACTGAGAGAATACATTGCTATTGTGATCAAGTTTACCCAATCTCTACACAATACAAATTAACCACTATGAAATGCAACTAAACACCTTACTTTCAGAGTGCCCTTTTCTGCTGGTGTGAAAGTGTATTTTCAATTATATTTTTGCTGTCAAAATTAATCAGGATAATGCAATGTGCCAAGCTCATCCGATTTTTTGTGTTTTATACGGTATCTATTCATTTGCATGAATTAGAAATGGTTACTTCGGAAAGGATATAGTGCTCCACAATTATGCACTGGTAATTTGTCCTAACAACTGGAATAGCAATTAGCGATTGCATAATCATGCATATGTTCCCATTAGCCAACTCACATGCTAATCACCACGTGGCAATGTGTATGCTTTTAATAGTTTATTTAAATTAGTTATTTACCTATTTATTACATAGTTCTACTGCATTCGATTTTGACATATACGCTGGAAGAGTTCCATCAGTCTACTTGTCCAATAGCGTGGTATTCTGGCATAAATATATTACAACATACAGTTCAGTCACCTTCATGAGTGGCTAACAGTATAATTATAATGAAACAAATCTAATAAAAAGCAAGCTATGCAGCATATAATCACTACTATTTGTAAAAAATATATTAAAATCATGGTTTTTTATCACACTTTTCTTTTTGTTATACAAGAGTTAATTAAAACTATAATATTTTAAACGTATATGTTGTGCACAATTAATGTATTTTAATATAGTAATTGGCCTCACGGGGTATCCAGGATTTCATGACAATAAACTCTATATGCTAAGTAAATATACTGTAGAACATTTATCTACTCTTTAGGCATCTTCAGTTGAATCAGAACTCATGTGATGTTGCTGGTTTTTAAAGAATTGCAAAAATATGATCCACTCAGATCACTTTTACCTTCACTTAATACGTAACAAAGAGTTACTAAATGAGCTTCAAAAATGATTATTCAATTTAAACAGCAGTAAGAGATTCCTGGGTTGTCTCGTCCGTCTATATGAACTAGTACGAAAGGAAAATCTGTCTCAGTGACAATTTTGTCTCAGACTGTTGGGTCTGACATTCTATTTGTTAGTGTCTGTGAGATTAAACTTTGTTTAATTTAAAACAATACTTTTTAATTGACCAAGTGATGTTATGTACTTCCAAAACTTTTGCTCAATAGGCCCCTTAAACTCGTTTTCAAGAGCATATTTTTAATATTAGTTAATAATCCAATTATTGAACAAAATACGAACATTGTGGTGCTTAAATGACAATCTGTCACCTTATAAAGTGAAAGTAAACGTGTCATGGGATAAAAACATATATATGAGCTTTTGTTTCACTGTAAGAGAAACACTGTACACATTTTAAATCAAAGTTTATCTATTCAATTATCTATCATTTTGAATTAAGGCATATGACCTGTTTGATAAAACACAAACCAGTAGATTTTGGCTTCATGAAGGTAAAATGGTTAAACTCTTTGGGTTTGGTGTGCTGGTACATTTTATATGTTTACTTTACACACTCCTAAGAATTGCTGTCTCCCTGAAATACAATTCAATGCACAAATTGTCGTATGAAAAGTGTACTTTTCGGCCTTTCTGATTGTTTAGATAAATAATGTCTGTGTTTAATCATGCACAAAAAAAGCGTTAGTGTGCAGATGTAATTTCCATATTTAAAAGCAAAAAGTATAGTATACCTTTTTAATATAAAGAGCCTATTTCAGAAAAGGAAACACTATCCAAATCTAATTAACTGTGTGCTTTGTATACCATAACCCGTTTATACTTAATGTTACTAAGATAAACATGTTGACACCTTCATTATAATAAACAATGTTTGGTACCATTTTACAATGCTTAACTTAAAAGTTCTGTATAGTGAAAGTGTATGGAAAAAGAAAACAAACATCTGAACTGCTCACACTTGAATCTTTTAGTATTAATAAGTTATAGACCATAAAAAGGCTTTAATGATGTAAAGTTATCCGGTCTAAAAATCTGTTTCTTTGGAATTTGCAGTATAACGCTAATGGGATGTTGAATACTTTTTAATGAATTATACTTTTTCAGCCAATTGGAATGCGAAATAATGGGAAACATTACACTATGCCAATAAAATAAAATTAGTCATTGGAGATAATGGCGTTATTTCAGCATGGCTAGGTTCTAATGAGTCGCTGTCGTCACAGTCAGTATTACATTTGTGAGAGCTGATGAGGGAGTTTCCTTTGTTTGGGTTTGGTGTGCTGGTACTCTCTATGTAATCGTTGTCTAAAACTAAGCTCTAATTTGGCTTTAAAAGTGCTCTGTGTTCAAATTGTGTCGTGTTATATTCTAAGTGGAGAATACACGTACATTTTCATATGCATGCATAATTTTGGTGTACAGCAATACTTGTTCTGCATATTTTAGGAATACAGAGACATTCACAATATCCCTCTCACATGTAAACAATCATTAATTGACCAATAACACCTTAATATATAAAGAACCACAAAGTTTGGGCAATTGTTGATGCCAGCTCATCGAGTGGCTGCCTTCCCGTTTGTTTGTGGTTTCTCACGCCTCTGAGGCACTCTCTCTGAGAGTCAGGGAATGCCTTGCGGCGCATGTCACAAGTTCAATTTATTATTCTTGTTCAACATCCCCTTTTTTGTAATGTTTTTAAAATGTTGCCGCTCGATAGTGCAATCGACAGCACGTCACGTGAAGAAGTATCCTTTCGGATCTCTCGCAGGGCGGTGTAACTGTTCGTGTTGGAGAACGGTCCACAGAAGTGAATATGACAGGGCAACTTCTGAGATCTCTTTAAGTCACCTCTGGTCCATGCCTAGTAGTCGGCAGCATTTCTCACCCACTCTTGCAAAATGACAGCGAGAGGTCCATTGCATGCCAGTCAAATCGATATGTAGCCAATAAAGTGTATGAGTACATTTGTTGTGATGGGGTTTTTTTGTGCAGTCATTGGTGGCCGGGCTGAGACCATCAAATCCACTTCACGTTATGACCTTCTTTAATCACTGGTAGCCATCTGGATTCAGACCCAGGTCTCAGCATTGGCAGCTCATAGTCTTGTAAATTCTGTTTCACTTAAAAAATGTGTCAATGGCACTAACAATGAATACCATCCTTTTAATCCGGTGCATATGAGTCTATTTTTAGTCACATTCTTAGTGAACTTTATCAAGAGATTGATATCCACAGGTCATTTGAATGAATGCAGAAGGTAATAAGAGAATGTCTTATTGTTGGACAAAAGAGCATAAACGTGTGATATTGTGAAGTCAATACTAGAGGCGAACAGAACCGGATACCGTATCTCATCCCAGTAACACATGTTTGTGAATATTCGTGGAATTAACTTTAGCAATGCAATGGTCATAGCGTTCAATTCATAAACATTTCAACATGAACTCAGTGATCTGCAAGAATGGCTTTTGTAATGTTATATTTTGTATTCATGTCATAGCTGCTGATGATGAGTGTCTTGCCCATGCATTATTATCCAAGGACATTCTGCCGTGGCTGAATCAGCAACCATACACAGAAACCTTCCAGCATGACAGACAAGTGTCCATCGATATGATTTGCATGTGCCAATACATGTTTACATTTGCCAATGCTTCGCTCATTTGCTTGGCCCCACTTCCTTGAGTAAGCTGCATAGATCATGCTCCTTCAACAACCATCAATAACATTCACTTTGCAATTAACAATGAATCACTAAAGGAAATGCTTAAAATAAATCATCTGGAATACCAACCACACTATGGCAATCGATTTACAGATAGGGGTGATTTAAATCACAATGCAATTAATGCAATTACAGTATTTAAATAAGCTCTCACTGTGAGATATGATTAAATATATCTCGCTATGAGAGCTGAATTATTATTATTGTCCATGTGACATACAAGAAACGGGGTGGTTGCTTCTCGGCTTTTTTCAGTCTCATTTGTACAATATTGGCAGCACATTAGCCTCAACATAACCATTATCAGGAAAACAAAATCCACTCACGTAATTTGATACATGTTTTGAAAGCTCAAGAACTGATCAATTAATATTTTAATTCATAGCACTTCAAGGCCAGCAGCCACCTTCCAGGAGCTATTGGTTGTGTAAGGGGTGCAATGTATTTGTCACCATTTGTCACACCGCGTTGGTTTAGCGAAATGACAGGATAACGATGCACATACGATATGTGTGCATCGTTATCCAGGTTCCTTATGGCGGATACATAGGTTATACATGTTAAAAGAGTAATTCGTCAAGAGTACTACCCCAACACCAATAGTAATTCGTCAGTCTTTGTGGAAATGTTAGACACGCTTTTGTTTGGGACATCTAAACACTATAAACCATTCCCATCATCACTCATGTAAGGTCAGCATTATATGCTTTGCAAAGAAATTGCTTGAAGAGCAAATGACATACATGCATGCCTGATGGAAACTTTGGGAAAATGGTATTGCTGAGGCTGATGGTTTCAATCACATCTATTGCCAAAGCCAGCAGGCAAGTCTCTCAGGACATTGCAGGGGAAGCATTCACCAATCGGCTAACCTACGACCATCTTCTGGGGCACCACTGGGATTATTGCAATAGGAAGATGGGCAAAATATTCAGTTCTCGTTGCAAATATGGTGCCAACATGACACCCATTAGTTGATCAATTACACATGTGCAGCCATCCAGAATTGTTTGAGCGCTTATATTCATTAAACGTTGACAGAAACTACAATGCATATTTTCTAATGAACAAGTAAAATTACAATTCATATTTTTTGTTTAGCATAGGAATTCTTACTATAGCTTTTGAATTAAAAAAACTATTGTTTGTTTTACTTCTGTGGCGGAGTAACGCGCGCGGGGTTTTGCAAACGGTGCTCATGCACGTGTGAGCCGCGGACAGTGAATTCACCCTTAGACAAAGAGGTGCGGTGTGAGAGAGCAATCCAGAGAGAGACCAATGAAGGTGCATAGCGGTGATTGACTGGCTGCAAATGCAGACACGGTGTAGGCGCCTCGGAGCCTGCAGATTGAGGCGATAGCAGGGGAAGCCACGCGCGAGAGGCGATGGGAGGGAGGACGCCAGCTTAATTAGGGCGTTTAATGAGGAGCAGGATAAATGAGGGCAACGTGTGAGGCAGGGAGTTGAGTTGAGTTGGAGTGAAGAGTGAACACGAGATAAGAAGTCCGGGGCCCCGCTCGCCACACCGCGTCCTCTCCAGCGGTGATGGCTGAGCCCCCACTGGAGGCAAAGGCGAGGTTGGAGAGGCCAGGGTAGACAAGCTAGCAGTAGAGAGGCTAGCGGTAGACAAGCTAGCAGTAGAGAGGCTAGCGGTAGACAAGCTAGCAGTAGAGAGGCTAGCGGTAGACAAGCTAGCAGTAGAGAGGCTAGCGGTAGACAAGCTAGCAGTAGAGAGGCTAGCGGTAGACAAGCTAGCAGTAGAGAGGCTAGCAGTAGACAAGCTAGCAGTAGAGAGGCTAGCAGTAGACAAGCTAGCAGTAGAGAGGCTAGCGGTAGACAAGCTAGCAGTAGAGAGGCTAGCGGTAGACAAGCTAGCAGTAGAGAGGCTAGCGGTAGACAAGCTAGCAGTAGAGAGGCTAGCAGTAGACAAGCTAGCAGTAGAGAGGCTAGCAGTAGACAAGCTAGCAGTAGAGAGGCTAGCAGTAGAGAAGCTAACATAGTGTATAGTGACAGGCTAGCAGTGGAGAAGCTAGCAGAGTATATCGTAATAGGCGTGCAGAGTGTACGGTGGGAAGCTACCCGAGTGTGTAGTGAGAGGCTAGCAGAGTGAGAGAGAGTGGAACGTGGCAGACAGACTAGCAGCAGAGAGGCTAGCAGAGTGAGAGAGAACAGGCTAGCAGTGGAGAGGCTGGGAGAGTGAGAGAGCAAGCTAGCAGTGGAGAGGCTAGCAGAGTGAGAGAGAGCAGGCTAGCAGTGGAGAGGCTGGGAGAGTGAGAGAGCAGGCTAGCAGCGGAGAGGCTGGGAGAGTGAGAGAGAGCAGGCTAGCAGCGGAGAAGCTAGACGAGAGAGAGAGAGAACAGGCTAGCAGTAGAGAGGCTGGGAGAGTGAGAGAGAGAACAGGCTAGCAGTGGAGAGGCTGGTAGAGTGAGAGAACAGGCTAGAAGTGGAGAGGCTGGGAGAGTGAGAGAGAGCAGGCTAGCAGTGGAGAGGCTGGGAGAGAGTGAGAGAGAGAGAGCAGGCTAGCAGTGGAGAGGCTGGGAGAGTGAGAGAGAGCAGGCTAGCAGTGGAGAGGCTGGGAGAGAGAGAGAGCAGGCTAGCAGTGGAGAGGCTGGGAGAGAGAGAACAGGCTAGCAGTGGATAGGCTGGGAAAGTGAGAGAGAGCAGGCTAGCAGTGGAGAGGCTGAGAGATAGAGAGAACAGGCTAGCAGTGGAGAGGCTGGGAGAGAAAGCGGAGTTAGCGGAGCGTGGCAGGCGAGCAGCACAAGCGGGAGAGTTGCGACGGAGTCACGTGGTGGTGTTGAACACGAGGAGTTCAGTTCGAATAAAAGTGACACAGGAGGAAAAAAAAGAAGTTGTCCGCGTGAAATAAAACCACTACACTTCCATAGCAATGGAATCTTTAGAAAGCAACTCTGCAATGGTTATCCATAATAATGCATAGGAGGAAATACTGCAACCTCCCATACATCGGTAAAGGTGTTGGACAGCAGCTTATTGGGAACTGTAAAATAAGGCTGCAAAATAAGCTTGTCATATAGGACTGTCATAGATACGAAGCAATAACACTGCCACTTGCTTCTACTGCTGACATATTTGGTGCAAGTAATGGCAGGAGGCAATAATGCTGTGTTTTATGATTTCCCAGAACGGCGCTACAAAGGACCAATCAGACATCTGAAATCAACATTTAATAAGCTGTGATGCTGGATGAAGCAACGTGTGACGAATGACTTCTGCATTGCCGTAAGGCCCCACGGATGTCACTGTGAAATAAATGCGCTGACCTTTTCTCCAAAACAAGTCTGGGTATACTTCATACGATGGTGACTTCAGTTGATTTATCTCATTTTTGATTCAGCAAACTCTCCTTTGAACTGTCTGTTTCCACCTTTGTAGCATGTAGCATGTTACTTTTCAGACCAAAACAGGATTTCTCCACAACTCTGGCTGTCGCCTGATCAGGCTGGTTGTAATTACCGGTGAAATGTCGTACTCGAATTGTGAATGTTGTGGGTTTACTCTCCAACACATCGGTGTGCTTAACTAGTAATTAATTGGCATGTTTTGTTTACGTGCCAAACCTTACTCATTGGCTGTGTCGGGTGGTGGCGGGTTTAATAACGCATTTATATTTACACGATATAACCAAAAAAAACTCCTATGATGGATGTAGCATGTTATTTGACCAAAAATATTTTACAGATTTTCTAAATAGTGTTTCTTATTAACATGGGCGATCTCCGTTTTACTGACAGTTAATACATATTTAGGATACTGTAGTAAATGTCTAATCAAATGTAGTGCTCTTTACATTGAATATGTTATACCATTACATTAAGAACAAAAATACTTTAAATTGCAAGCCAAGTAGCTTGCATTGCACGTATACATAGTAACTTTATAATGCAACAGCCACAGCAGGAATAAATAAAGAACTACAAAATATAAACACTCCAAAGTTGGTTATAAGTGACTCCATCAGCATATGCAAAAAACTAAAAAAGTAAAGAGAAATTTTTAGCAAATGTCATCTTACAAAAAACGCCTATACATTCCATTTTTTTTATTTTATGAGGTAATGAGGGGAAAGAGGGCCTAGATAAAGATAAAAAACATGGAAATTTCAAAGCAAATTTAGAATGTATCATCTGTTTCGATTGCTTCTTAAAGTGATCGATGCACTGCTAAATGTCTGCAGTCACTGTGGCCCACGATGAGTGAGGGCCAGTTTTAGAAAACGTGTACATGTAATGTTTGTAATGTTTTCTTCGTAATCATGGTTCATCCACAACTAGACAATATGCCTACGTATGGATAATCTACAGTTCATATAAATTTAAATGTTAAGCCCCATCAAAAATAAAACTGTTGTATGTAATAAATCAATATTTACCCTTCCATTTGTAAAACCCCATGAATAGCAGATGTTATAAAGATACATGGTATGTAAGTAAATTTTAAGTAATACAAGTTGGCAGCAGTGATGCACTGGTTATCGCAAAGCACTGTGAACCCTGTGTGACCGAAGATTAATTCCAGGCCATGGTTAACATCAGTGGCACAATATCTGAACCAGTCCTGGGCACTCCCCTTGACCAAACCATACTGACTAGCATGATGAAGTATGCTTAAAAAACCCAATCACTGGCATTGGCATACAGATTAACAAAGGGTTGTAAATGATTACCAATACATTAGGTATAAAAAATTTATTCCAAATACTAAATCCTAAATCGCAGCTAACGTAAGGAAACATTTCCACATGTGCATTCAAAATGATGTTCAGAAGTGTGGCTCAAAATCTTGGCAGACTTTACAATTAAATTATTGGGAGCTGTCAAAGTGCCCTCTGTTAATTTATATACAGTAGACTCGATTAATTATTCGTGCTAATGATGGGGAGGATGGCAGGGGATAATTCAAATTCGCGGACAATCCAAACATTAAAATTTTCCACGGATCTCTATGCCAAAAAACACTAATATGAGTATAAATTATGTTCAAGATTAAAAAAAGAATAGGGTTTACCCTTTCTGGCAATAAAACAGGTGTTTAAACCAAATAGATACCTTTTGCAAGGAATCAAGTCTGCATTAACCACACGTACTTGTGGTGAACATGCAAACAAAACATGCTCTGATAATATATGCATTGAAAAAAATTACCCATGATAAGTTTATCTGCCATCACACAGTTTCGTAAATTAAAACTCACAAAATAAATGATGGAATAAATCCCTCAAAATTAAGCACAACCGTCGAATTTGATTGTTACTCTTTTCACTCAGAACGAATACTAATGATCGACCAATCAATACAGTGATAACACTTTCCTGCTCCCACGCATGAGATTCCGCCCACTAAGTGGATAGCAGAGCCACGCCAATCAAAATAAATTGAACTCCACCCACTGTTGTAAAGATATGCAACTAGTGTACTTTGAGGCGGTCACGTGGATTTCGGATTAACCGGAGCTCATATTTGTTTTGCACGTGACTTGGAATAAACATCTCCAAGACTAACAATGTATAACTGTTTTCAGATTATTAATTTGGGTTTATGGTAAAATACATTAATTTAAATTATGTCAAAATCTCAGGTGCACGATTAATCTGCAAATCGGATAAACCGCCAACGGATAATCGAGAGTCTAGTGTATAATATTTTTTTTAATCTTACCTTTCAATATTTTCTTGTATATTTTATCCTAAGAAATATGTAGAGGCTATTGTCATTGAATGTCTAGTTTTGCATGAACTCAAACATCTATTTACAATATTCTTTGGGTATTTCGGTAAAGCCACGTAGATAGAAAAATAAAAAATTCAAAAAATCACAAAGTTTCGATCGCAACACAAGCAATCTTCATCAGGTGAAAAAATACAGCGGGAGAGCTGCTGAGGCAGGATGTTATATAGGTTTGAGATGGGTGTAGCCCAAGGGTAAGTGGGCGGGGCTAGAGATGGAATTTGCATGTCAATGTAAGATCGGAGAGCTGTTGAAGCAGGATGTTATATAGGTTTGAGATGGGTGTAGCCCAAGGGTAAGTGAGCGGGGCTAGAGATGGGTGTAGCCCAAGGGTAAGTGGGCGGAGCTAGAGATGGATGTAGCCCAAGGGTAAGTGGGCGGGGCTAGAGATGGAATTTGCGTGTAAATGTAAGATCGGAGAGCTGATATATATACCTCCACGACTACGAAGCTGTGGAGGTGGCCATTGTATTGTGAGAGATTAGCATGTCAATGTAGGAAAACCACCGCAACAGTGGCTGTGTTAATGAGACATTTAGCCTGTTAATGTAAGATTAGCATGTCAATGTGAAAAAAAAACGAGCGCTACCGCCACACCGTGGAAAACAAGCTGTGGAGGTGGCCATTGTATTGTGAGAGATTAGCATGTCAATGTAAGAGAACCACCGCAACAGTCGCTGTTAGTAGAGACATTTAGCCTGTTAAAAAACGAGAGCCCACGCCACATAAAGGGAGACATTTAGCCTGTTCATGTAAAGACATTTAACCTGGTATCTACGTGGCTTTACCAAAAGACCCAAAGAATATGAATTCCTGCAGTCACGAAAGCTTTAAGTGAAGATTTAACCGCCTCTACAAGGAGGGTTTCCATACAACTATTATATCTTTTAAAAGACTTCGAGACAAGAAGGCTCTTCTGAACGAGTTGCTCACTTTTCTGAAGAGATGTCACGACACTAAGGTAATACCGATCGCCTTTACACTGACATCTGCTGCTGTCACTTCTCCTAATGCTAAACAGATCTTGTTCAGGGCTGGCCTAGCCCTGATCTGAGAGAGAATAAGATTGCTCCGATTTGAACTAGTCGTGGAGATATATATTAGCTTTCCAATCTTACATTTACACGCAAATTCCATCTCTAGCCCAGCCCACTTACCCTTGGGCTACACCCATCTAAAATCTATATAACATCCTGCTTTAGCAGCTCTCCCGCTATATTTTTTACTGCCTTAGAAGCTCTCCCGCTATATTTTTTACTGCCTGAGCAGCTTTCCCACTATATTTTTTTCACCTAATGACAATTGCTCGTGTTGTGATCGAAACGTAGTGATTTTTTTTTCTATCTATGTGGCTTTATCGAAAGACCCAAAGAATATGAATTCCTGCAGCCACGAAAGCTTTAAGTCAAGATATATTTACAACTTTCAAAGACCTTCAATTCATGGTCATTGCAAATGCACTAAGCTTGAATTAGTCAACTCTCAAAGAAGAGTCCATTATTACATGAAATATTATTGTAAAATATGCATTAGAGTTGACTCCATGCTCATAACTGTAGTGACCCATTAATATAGCTGTGGTTTGTAGTGATGTTATATAGTTACTGTATGCATATTTACGTAAATAAAACATTTATGATCGATTTTTTCCAAAGCTCAATTTTTGTGGTAGGCTTAAAGGCCAATGCTGTCAGTGAACTAAGTGGGCTAAGGCATGGCCACCTGGGTATAATGTAAGGAATGGAGCCCATGGCACGTGCCCCATGCTGTGTTTTTGGGGCTTAATTATGCTTAAGAATCTGCTCCTGTTTTTCTCAGTTTAGGTCGTGCTAAAGACCTAGCCCATTTGGAACCAACATTAACTAGTTTATTGCCAAAATGGCATCCTGTTTGCGTCAAAAAGGCTGCTATATCATTATGGTAGTCTGTCGGATTAATATGTTATGTAAATAATACATATGATGTTAAATATTTAGATATTATAAACATTTGCTACTTAAACATGCAAATAATAAAATAAATAAAATTCCTATAATTACATGCAAATAACCTGTAATCTTGAACATTGCAACATATTAATGAATGTGCTTGCAGTATTTTAGGGCTATTTGGCCAATAAAAGGTTTAGCCTCATCAAGGCTACAAAACACGGGCATGTAGCAGTTGCAAAGTAATGTAATTAATAACTTTTAGAATTCACATTCATGAGGCTGTGCCAAGACATCTGCATTTTCAATTTAAACATCTAAAGGTGAGAGAGAACCTTAGAAAAGCACATTTATTTCAACAGAATGAATAAAATACCGTTGTTATATCTTGCCAAAATCAAAATTATTAATACATTTCTTCACAATGTTAAAGTGATGTATCATTATCATCATGAGCAGCAATAACAGCCACGATCTATTCACTGCCGAATGAAGGCCTTCACAAACCACCACCATCCCTGGACACCAGCTGATCTCATTGCTGCAATTCCCTGGTGGATGTCCTCTCCTTTGGCTGCGACTCCATCATTCGTCTCAACTATTGACCACAATCCCTTTTCGTAATGTTTCTTTTTCAAGGCCACTGACTGTTTTTTAGCAGTTAATGTCTCGAACCTAGGTCTGTTAAAAATGTAGTTTTTTTTGCTTACATCGCGGAAATATAAACGTGTCGTGAACCTATCAGTACCAAACACACCCAATTCGTAAGGTTTGTCATGTAAACAAAACTTGCAAATTAGTTACTGCTTCAGCACACCGGGGTATTGGAGAGTAAACCCACAATATTTACAATTTGAGTACGACGTTTCGCTGGTGATCACAAAAAGCTTCATCAGACGATTTTCTAGAATTGTGAAAAAGTCTTCCTGTTTCTGGTCTTAAATAGAGAAAGAAAATGTCATCATTGTAAGCCTATCAAGTGCGAAGATCAGAGGGGTGTTCATGTAATCATATGCATTACAATGGATTGCTAATCTGAGAATACTCAGCACACATTACCAATTGGGTAAGTCACAGTTAATAAACATACAATGGATTATGTTAATCTAAGTTTGTTCTCTGATCCATGAGTTAATTTCCCTCTCTCTCATTGTAAATTCCAAGTATTCACCTCTCTTAAGCTTCGCACACATTTCAGCATTTGTTCCATTTTCTTTTTCAGTGTCCATGTGTATGATCTATATATCATAGGCAATATGCACAAAAATGACAAATGTTTAATTTTCGTGATTATGGCAACGGTGAGGATAATATTAAAATTGATATTATTCACAGTTATCTAAAAATTTATCATAATGAAATTCCTCCAGTGCTCCATAATATGTATAAGCTGCAGCTGAAGGGCAACTGTGAATAGAGCATGAAATACTTCTGAATTTAATTTAGCCTGCAGAGACAGCTTACACAGCAAATGGTGAGAAATGTAAGAGCACGCTGATGAGCGCCAAATGCATGTTATTGGGAGCCTCGCATCACACGCATGGAATACATAATTACCCATGCATGCGCACAGCAATTACTGTTTATGGAGACACGCAGTAAACAAGTATAATAGAAAATCATTGCAGGACTTCTCAGGCCCCATATAGCTGAGTCATATAACAAGTGATTATTTCAAATTCCATTATTTGTTGCCATGTCATACTCATTCATTAATTCTTGATCTATAACATTCAAGCGTATTCATGATGGGAAATCTAACTAGTACAGTATCGTTTTTTTTTGCAAATGTGCACGAGAGGCAAAAGTATGGCAATGCTCGATCAGTAGCACAGGAAGCCATATTGTTTTGTGTGGGATTTAATAATTGAATGACAATGTTTTGTTCATTGCTGTGACATTTAAGGTCAGGTATGGGGGCACATCTGTAAATTGGCCACTTGGAGGCAGGGTTGGTGGATTGTGATGGCGTTAAACACCAAAAAAACACCTTAAGGGTTAGTGAGAAAATATTTGTATGCTTCTTGCACTGCCTGCGGGAGGCCCTGCCTGCGGGAGGCCTCTGCCTGCGGGAAGCCCTGCCTGCGGAAAGGCCCTGCCTGCGGGAAGCCCTGCCTGCGGGAGGCCCTGCCTGCGGGAGGCCCTGCCTGCGGGAGGGCACTGCTTGCGAGAGGCAATGCAGCAAGCAGGTCACTGACTTGTCAGTGTGGAACTCGATCATCCCTTGCCTAGTTTTCTCTGGTTTTCTCCCATATATAAAAAAGTACTCAGAAGGCAATTTGCTCAATGTACTAAGCAGGATGCTCCTGTGAAATTAATAGAAGTTTAAATAGGGTTTCCTGCAAAAAAAAGTCAAATAGTGATACTGTCATGGATATAGTCCCTCTCTGATGTTGTGGAGATGAAAAAAAATATATTTTTCTACACTATTACACTTCAGAATATACAGTTAATTTTCTGCACAAATATACACATACATTCCTTAGAAAATTAACGTATCACATCTTCTAGAATCGAAATAAAAAATGTTTTTAAACGTGTGCAACTAAAAAAAAGTGCTCCTTCGGGATGACAGTGACAGGGGTGCCATCGTGGCGAGATGTTAACTATCTCGCCTGGTATACATGAGGTCGTGGTTTCGATCCCGACCCTGATAACTGTATATTAGGAGTTTGCATGTTCTCCCTGTGGTCGTGTCGATCTTTCTCCAAGTCCTCCTGTTTTTCCCTCCACATTTAGAAACATGTATTTAGAGTAATTGGCTCTTACACATTTACAAGAGGTCACTTCGTTGAGTTATTATTTGTGACCAGGTCGCTTTTGAAAAATAACTCTATAGCTCAGTGGGCTTTACCTGATAAAATAAAAAAAACATTTTTAGTTTAGAACCGGTGACTGTGAGCGGCGCAGGTGATATGTGCGCTGCTCCACTTTGTCCTTGTGAGAATAAATGGGGACGGCTCAGGTTGTTTCAGAGCATGCACCTTGAGCGACAGCTGCCGCTCTGTGGGGCGACCGCTGGGAATGCAGATTTAAGCTCATTAACAAAAAATAGCGTGGCCACATATGCGTGCGTTCCAGTATAAACAGCCACACTTAATACGCACATGGCACACGACACACATTCAACGACATTTGCGTTGGCGCTGTAAACATACGAGAACATCGGTCATCCCATACAATGTTTTAACAATAAATTAATTGATGGAAGTTGAACAATTTTGGGACTGGTCTAAAAATATAATTGCATAACAGACCAATACACATGCATTTATTAATTTGGTTAAAATATTGTCATCCCTCAAGCAAAAAAAATATCTTCAAAAGTAAAATGTTTCCTTAAATCATCCTTTAACATGAATAATGCAACTTATTATTTTACTATTTGCAACTATTTTATTATTTACCAGTTAAAGCACACTGAGCTATTAGCTCTCTTTCAGAAGCGACATGGCAAAACATGATAGATCAATGAAGTGGCTTATATCGTCACATGTGGGAATTCATAGTAGCAGCCAAATAATTTAAATGCACGTTTCTAAATGTGGACAGGAAAACCGGAGGACCAGGAGAAAAATCCACACGACTGTGGGAAGAACGCGCAAACTCCAAATATACAGGCATTGTCAGGGTCGGTATTGAACCCACGACCTCCTGCGCACCGGGCGAGGGAGATAATACCCCACCATCTGCGGCGACATTAAAGGTGTGGTATGCATTTGCACGGACAGAAAGACTGAGTGACGAATGGGTTTTTGTTTGGCAGACAGGTGGCTTGGAAGGGGTAACTCATGCTGCTGGCACCAAGTCGCATCGTGCATTAGCATTCAGCCGAAAGGACCTATGCTCACTCACGTCAACAGCTACCGTGAGCTATAAGCAATTCAAACATCAGGCAGCTGTTGGCGCCCACTGCACATCACACCTCCCGACTGTACGCGAGCACTGGCGAGAAAATAACTATGATTGAAAGCCCATCAGGTATTTTGTAAACATGTTCCATGAACCTGGTGGCGATGAACCATATAAAAAATGGTTTTCTCCAGGTAGGTCCTACTGCATATTAACCTGCATGCTCTTCGCAGAGCATAGAGCCCCAGAAAACATTATCACGGTACTAATTAAAACTGGTTCTCTTCAGTTTTAATTATCATTATCTACACATCCATGTGTCCTGATTTGTGACGAAAAATACAGTCAAATGAAGGTTTCTTTTTGTTGTGATAGCAGCATTTTTCACACGTAAATTCGTAATAGCGTATCAAAGTAAGTTTCGGCATTTTTAAAGCTTTGAAACATAATTAAATTTGTTTTTAAAATTCTGTTTTGTAATTATGTCAGTGACGTAAGTTTTTATTTCTAACAATTTTCTGTGAATAAAGCAAAAGCATACATTTTTGTTAAATTACAATATGCAACTTATGAAATAGCGTTACTTGACAAGGAATCTATGTGGTGTTTTATATATAGAAGTATATAAATAGCGATTATAACTAGATTTTCATCAATGCTAATAAACGATGAAATCGTTTAAAAACCCCAAATTAAACATAATTTTGACTCAACACACCGGTGGGCTGAAGTAGTGAATTATTTGTCTTTTGTCAACGTGACACTTTTTTTTTTGCTGATTGGCCGTGTCGGGTGGTGGAGGGTTACGACACATTTATAAATAAACGCGATCTAACCCAAAAACCTTTATTATGAATAATATTGGTCGCGAAAGCCTACGTGTTAAACATAATTTTGACTGTCAGGACATTTTGCTATAGGTGATGAAGGCCGATGGATGAGACTGGTGGCAGAATTAAAGTTTGGGAATGCTGCTACCGCATCGATGGAGACATTAAATCAACTTACTGCAGCGGTAAGTTGGATTACGGCACCATAAGAAAACAGGGTGGAGAGGTCTTTATCCAGCAGTGGATTGAAAATGATGACGATACAATAAACCCCCAATCTTAAGCTAACCTGAAAGACTTTAGCTTATGCCAGACGGGCTTTAGAAAAAAAATCAGCTCAAAAACCTGCGGGATACCGTGTTGAGAGCATTCAGTCCCATTGATGTACTTATGGAGCTGTGCTTCCGTCTGCTGCCACGCGTCATCAGCCTATGTTTCCATGGAGATTGGCATAGGGTGATGGCACCCTGGTACAGATGTGGCATGCGACACACAGGAGAAGTCAGCCTTCTAATTTTTTTATTCCAAATTTACCGTATTAAATAATCTCAGATTTTGTACGAGGCTTAAATACTTCAGAAACTCACGGTGTCTTTTAGCAACATCTTATCTCAAACATTCGAAGGGCACCCCCAGTGGCAAGCTGTGCCTCTATATTTTCAATCAAATTTTTAGAAAATATATTTTGATGTCCCTGTGAATATCTTAACGAGTGTCACCTTGTCTGACGCTTCTTTTCATGTGAATTTGGTTATTCATGAAACCTCAATGTAGCTGTTTTAATGTATTTTTTTATTATTTCAAAATATTTGTTCTAAAATATAAAACATTCTAGTATAAATATGATAAATATCGAGAAATATGAAACATTAATTCATGAACAATCACAAATTTACAAAAATATATTAAATATTCTAATCTCCGTTTTGCTGATGACATAGTCATTATAACAATCAAGCGGTATGAACTACAAGAAGGACAATTTAATAAAGCTGCAAAATGTGTGTTTAAAACTAAAAATGGGCAAAATAAATGCAATGCACAAGTTCTTAATATCCAATCAATCATAGGAGAGTAAAGATCTCAGCAAGATTATATTTCTCGAACCGTTTTATTTTCATCTACAAACGTTAAAAAAAAAATTTTTTGACTTAACCCTCTCCTAATTACTGAAATATTTACTATCTTGAGTATGGACACAATTGCGATATTATATTAGTTTCACAGAAACACAGAATGAAAGCCTACAAAAGGTTTTAGAGAGCAAAAAAGCACCATATACTTGACTATCTTGAGGCAGTTAAATTTCGATTTAAAGCTTTCGTGACTGCAAGGATTCATCTTTTTTGGTTCTTTCGGTAAAGTCACGTAGAATGAGAATAAAATAATAAATTGATAAAATAAAATAACACAATAAAATTCTCACGACGTTTCAGCCACAATACAAGCAGCCTTCATCAGGTGAAGGGACGAGACTGTCTGGAGGACAGCGCTGGAGCGAACAAAGCCACGCTCAGATTGCGACCTTTAAGCTGTGTGAGAAGAAACAAAGCGCCTTGACAAATGAATTAGCATAGAATTTAGCATTGAAATAGCTGAGTGATTAGCTTGTGACTGGTCACAGAAATGGCTATGTTAAAGTCAAAGCATACACATCCACAGAGGCACCCCTTGACAAAGGAATTAGCATAGAATTTAGCATTGAAATAGCTGAGTGATTAGCTTGTGACTGGTCACAGAAATGGCTATGTTAAAGTCAAAGCATACACATTCACAGAGGCACCTAGTACAAATCAAACAGGAGAATTTAGCATTGAAATAACTAGGAGAATTTAGCATTGATATAACTGAGTGATTAGCTTGTGACTGGTCACAGAAATGGCTATGTTAAAGTCAAAGCCTACACATCTGAACTATTCACAGTAACTGGGTATACACTACACTATATAATGAATACTATATAGTAACCAATAAAAAACTAAAATATAAATTACCTCAATGTTATCAATAAACTCTATATATTCTCCAATCAGCTAAGCTACCAACAATAAGTCGTTATATATCACAATGCTATATGGCGAAAAAAATGGGTGGATTCTTACCCTCAACTTTAGCACCACGGATAGCTACGAGCCCCGTTCAGAAGGACGAGTTCATCCATGGTCGGAACGGAGGAGGGGGAGAGAGACAGCTGCGAGGCGCTGTTATACTCCATGTTGTAAACCATACCATTAACCGTGGTGTGAGAGGTATTAAGAGTCAATGCCAGCGAAAGAGCTGCGGTCTGAAGGTCATCGTAAAATACAATTAATTAAGAACGTAAATGGTTTAAAACATCTTTCCAATGGTTACTAAGCCAGAATAGATCTTCTCGGTTGAAATTGTCTCTGTGCTTGTATATGTGAATGGCCTCATGAACGAATCTCTCATGGTAGCCGGTTGGTTTGCAAAGAACCTCCATCTTGGAGAAGTCAATGTCATGTGAGCCCACTGAATTATAACAGTGATCTGCCACGGCAGAGGAGTTCGTTCTACCGTGTTTCAAGTCTGCTTTATGTTCGCGGATGCGGTCCGAGATATGTCGTTTGGTTTCTCCAATGTAGCTACTACCACAGAGGCACTTTAGTTTGTAAACGCCCGGGTACTGTATGTCTGGAACAGCATCTTTTACAGATGGAACCAGATCACGGATTTTATGTACTGTGTTGAATCAGACCTGGATCTTGTGTTTATTCAGGATTTTGGAGATCTTATTATTTTATTCTCATTCTACGTGACTTTACCGAAAGAACCAAAGAAGATAGCTTGAGGCACTTTCCATTTGGAAGCCCAACAATTACATGGAGCATAATCTTGCCTGATGTGCACAAATCACGTGATCACCATTTACTGTTCCGAAAAGAGAGCAAAGGGTAAAAAAGTGATGCGAACTTTATTCTTGTTTTTTTTATATTGGATTATGTTTATGAGAGTTATCGTGCACTCGAGTTTCATGCGGACAGACAGATGGACAGAGGTAATGCGTTTACGTTTCCAATATCAGTTGGAGAGCGTTACAATCCAAATAGCTACAATGAGAAGGAAATTCTAGAGGGCATGAATGCACGAAGTAATATACAGTACTGCATATACGAAAGGGTTTGTCATAGAGAATTCAATTTACATGGAAGAAACTTCCAGTGCATCGGTTAGTTTAAATAAGCATGATGATGATGAAAAACATCGTTGCTTATTTTCTGGTAATTACACACATTACAGTGGAAATGCATTGCTTCGAAGTTTTGACATGCGCAAGCGACTGACTTTCCACCCGCGCAGCAGAAGCAGAGAGAAGGCAGATTGTGGGATGCCCAGGGAATACCCACGCGGAATAGTTTATCTTACAACTATGCTCTCCACTCGCCCTCAGCCACTTATAGCCAACAGCTCATCGAAAACATATAAATCAATTGAAACAAGTATGTTTTATATTATACCCAACGTACCATTTTTTTTATGTTGACATTTAAACTGTTTTCCTACCGAACAACGACTAAATGTTAACAATCCGCATTTCGAAAGATTGTGATAGTTACTATTGAGCAAATTTATTATTGTAAATATTATTTAAGACGAACACAAAGGAGCTCTGTGTGAAATCACCAAAATAATTGGATGTATATCACGTGGCAGTCGTCGTAACTAACATGAAGTGCGTTACTGCATAGTCCACAGTCAATCGGCTCCGTTCTCATTCACGTCCGAATTTCACAGCATCGTCGCATTTATCATCATCCGCCGACACCGACATATCATAGCTAATGTATTGTGATCTTCAATCTACAATGAGCACCACAGGTTCCATTTTCTGCAGTAAATCACGAAGGCATCTTTAGATATAGCGGAACCAAGCTATTACAGTCGCCACTCGTGATGCAAGGGAGCTGCATCCAGCTTAAATTGTACCCGCCTTCTTGATGTTAGTAATGCTTAAAGCAAATACATTTTAAGCAATGCATCTAATGCTTAAAGCAAATACATTTTAAGCAACGCATCTACTTTTTCGCTCAGCTTTTTATATCAGCATTTGTTTTTTCATTTGTTTTTTCAACACATTGTTATGGAAGCAATACTAATGAAGACGTTCTCAAATTATCAACTAGTTTGCACAAGGGTAATGATATTACCATAATTTAGTTGGTATTTAGCAAGAAAAACGAAGGCTGTGGCAGCATACATCTCTTGTTCACAATCGTGAACCAGTAGGGCAGCAATTCCATATTCCAAGAGCAGAAGCAAATATGGCTACATAACAGCTATTACATTTACTAAATATATGCATTGTCACAATTTTTATTGTAGTTTGAGGCACCATCAATCTATCCTTAAAACAAAGCTGCTGATTGGCAACCTTGAGGAGCATGAAATTAGGCGACATGTAAGCACTTCAGTCTTTTTTTTTCCATTGAAGCCCGCCATGAGTCCATTAGCATACAGCCATTAAGCTACCAAATATTCTGGAGGCTCAATCGGGATATATAGTGAGTTGACTGCACATACCTCTGTAAGCCCTGCCTACTTTTACATAACCACAAAGATTCCCCGTATAGCCTTGACAGACTGTAGGGGCAAGTGCTGTTAGCGAGCACCTATGAAGGCCGGAACGGTACACGAGGGGGTGGGTGGCCAGCACCACGCCCGACCGCCTTTGTCTCCCCAGTGGCAATGTTTTTATCCACCGCACCAGGTACTCATTTGAGGCTGAGTCGACCTAGGGGAGGTCTAGGACCGGTTCTGATAATCGTCACTGGTGTTGGCCGTGAGCGGGAATCGAATGCGGGTCGCCACCTTCATAGCGCAGCGCGCTAACCGCTACACTACCGCTCCCCAACATAACCACACCCACTCACTCACATCACCTACAAAGGGAGTAGCCTCCACTTCTTCTGTTGTCGGCCTCACCAACTTCTTTTAATCCCTGCCTTCTCCTCTGCTATCTCCACCCACTACTCAGGTAGCCCCATCATTAGTCTGTATCACGAGTAAAGCATGAAACCAAAACATTTTAAACCAACTGGAATCAATCCTTAATTTTCCCGTCCAATGTAGAACATTTAGTCCTATTATATACTGTAGGTGGTACCACGGTTGGGTCGAGGAGGGCTATCACCTGCCACACAACTGGCAAACTGGAGCTGTATGGTTTGGTGGACAGAGAGGAGAAGTAAAATTACTTAATTTTCACAGTATTTGGTGATACTGCATTGGCAGAGGTGCACAAGCACAATAATACCAAAAAAAATCAACACATTTGTCAAATACACTGCTTTAAGGGTTCAAAATAAAAAATATACAATTGGCGATGTTTTGAGCAATGGCCCTTCAAAAAATGTATCCAATTATAGCTAATAATTAATTAATAAATGTGTGCATTATGCAAATGCATAATAGGGCATTTGCACTGTCCATTTCTGAGGATTTGGAATACTGTAATGTCACCTTGGAATATTACAGAGGATTGTTGGCTGCAGATATGGCTGGGCCTGGCAAATTCTGATAAGACTTAGCAGACTTACTGCCAGCAATCTCCAAGCCTCACTCCCACTGCAAAATGCAGGAAAACCTCTGGAGAATTGTACGGCAGAGCATTTTCTTGCAAGGATATTCAAAATAAAGTTCTGATTTATGAAGCTCAATGCAAATGTTTATGTGCTATCGAGAAACATATTCAGGATGTGTGCCACAGATTCATGGGTTGTGTACCAAGGTGTTTTGAAACCTTAAGCATCAAAAGCAGCAGTAAGGAAAAGCCATTACCGGTGGATTTTACAGCCATAAAATCGACATGTTTTTGATGGCAAAGCTCACAAACGATCCCAGTTATCTTTCTGTTTGGTTTTGTTTAAAGAACTTCCAAAAAGGTAAATATCCCGTCCTTTTCACCCAAAGCACTTGTTTAATTAGAATAGTTTTTCCCCTTTTTTCTGGCAACAAAACAGGTGTTAAGATGTTAAAACACCAAACTGAAACCTTGTACAAGGAATCATGTCTGCATTAACCACAATACTTGCGGTCAGAATGCAAACAAAAAACATACTCTGATAGTGCGTTGTCTTTGTGCTGTACGCCTTTTGTCGTTCTCTGGTCTAACACCGTTTTGAGACGAGGCTCAAAAGAAAGCTGTTTCTAGTGTGGACCAATCAGTTTCAAGGACAATGCATATATTATCAGAGTATGTTTATGTTTGCAATCTGACCACAAGTATTGTGGTTAATGCAGACATGATTCCTTGTTCAAGGTTTCAGTTTGGTGTATTAACATCTTAACACAGCTGTTTTGTTGCCAGAAAAAAGGGGAAAACCTATTCTCATATTTTGGAACTGGCAAAGGAGGTCCCATGATGCCCTTGTTTAATATTAAACAACCACTTTGTTTTAGATAAAAAATATCAACTAAACGCTTGCAATGATTGCAAACAAACCAAAAAAATCAGGAAATTAAATAATTCTGCTGAAATGTATCTACAAAACCATATTTTACGGAATGTAGCACATTTTTATGAAGTCTTTAACATTGATTAACTCAATTGAGCCACTCACACAATTCCAGTGGCCTAAATGCCACTGGAATTGTGGATTTGGGGCCATGTTCACGAGCTAGATTGGTCATACGTTACAATAGCGACTTTGGTCTATACCATCGGGCTGATGTAACGTACAGTGCTTAAGGGTGCACACAAGTAACAATGCCAAAACTTACACCAAAATGTTTAATCAAACACTTTGGAATCTTCATTGCAAGCGTAAGTACTTCCTCTGCGTTGCTGTGGCTGTAATGTGTTGAAAAGTATGAATGTGCCTACAACTTATACGAGTAAAAATGTAATCTTTGTTAATGCACATGCAGATAAATGTTCTTTTGCAGATGCAGTATGTAAACACTCATGTAGAATGGATAACAATTTCATATTACTTCTATATTACAAATACTTCACTAAAATTATGGGAATTCCAATAATGTAAAAACTTTTTCCACTTCAGAATATATTTCAAAATGTAATGTACTATTATTTTATGTTTTAACTTATCATGATTATGCTTTTTCAAGAACACAACAAAAAGAAAGGTACACAGGAAAGCTAAATATTTAGGCTCTCATATTACAAATCTAAACTTTACATGCAGCAATTCAGAAAGATGTTAAAAAATATATGAGGTGAAATGTAAGAATATGGTCAAGAAGACACAAACATATTTATAGAAAGACACATGATCAACTAATATATTCATAGATGCACAGACAAAACTCTGCATTTCCCTGCTGGTGCTACTTCTGGAGTCGACTATCTGATGCACACTGACTACCGAGAGAGCATGACATAGTGTGGACGTTATGCATTTACTCGTTTCATCAAGATTCCTGCTGAGAAATGGAGTTTCTCATACACAATCAAATGAAAAACGAAATCAACTCGGCAATATCAAATATTCGAATTCCTGCTGCAAGGTCCGCATTTCAATTTACAGATAGAATCTGGAGTGAAAAAATATGGAACAGTAATTAGACAGCTGTAATAAACATTAAGATGGTCCACATGGAAATAGCTACGTACATAAGCGCTGCTGTTTACGTAGTGGCGAATTATAACGGAATTAATATAAATCTACACAAGAAAAGGTCTGCAAGCGTTTGTGCAAATTTGGCCCAAAGGTAGGCATGCATCTGGTACCCCGACTGCACAAGCATGTCCTCCGACAGATGAACGTACCAGTGTAGACGGAGCGCATGCAGGAAGGCCGAGAGGCCCTCCATGATGAGCAGCACACCAATCGTCAGCACCTCAAACCCGACAAAGGTGAAGAATACCATCGCCGTCCCCACGTATCCAGTCATCATGACGAACCCACTGCGCACCACCATAGTCCACAGCACCTCCGAGAGTTCTACACAGGGGGCATAGTTTGGATAAAGCGGAGAGCGCAACAACGTCGATAAATCAATGAACAATTATTGTTAACGTGCTGGTATGTGCATTGAATTGTGTGTGTGAGAATCAACATTTTTTTGGATGTTGCAAATAATGGGTACACATCACCTCTGCAGGCAATAGAGGTGCTGCCATTCACCACATTATTTGAAAAAGTGACTCGTGAATCAATCGCCATCCTGAACCATGACCAATCATCGAAGTCCTAGAGGGGTGCATTGTCCCACCCCGAGTGGAAACATGCACGCACCCTGTCCTCCAAGCATTATTTTACCATCATGTAACATCAACATTGCATTTGCACTTTACACAATTTATAGACCAACACTTTTGTTTGATTACATGCTATTTTAATTATTTTTATGTTGTGTGTTTCTTAACTGTGATTCTTGAACATGTTATTGTTACTCTTTGGTTCTTTCGGTAAAGTCACGTAGGTATAAATAAAACAAAATAAATCAGCACGATGTCTGCTGCTCGTAGCAGACATCGCGGCTATCGCGATTTCACCTGAAGACGGGCGCTTGTGTTGCGTTCGAAACGTCGTGATTTATTTTGTTTTATTTCTATCTACGCAACTTTACCGAAGGAACCAAAGAGTATGGACTCCTGCAGTCACGAAAGCTTCAAATCAAGAATGCTATTGTTAGTTTTAATCTTCGGTTAGAAACACTTAGCCTGTGCTGCTCTCCAGAAATGAATGGCAAATAGAGCAAGAGTATGTGTGGATACATGCACTCGTGTGTGCACGTGCAAAACTGAACCTCCAACTCAAAGGTTAATAGGCTCAGTATACATTTGTGTAATAAAGTACATGAGCTCTATAAGATTAATGTGATTCTCAATGTCTTGCCGAGAGCCTCATTAATGGATTTAGATTATTCCAGGGAACTATAATGAAACACATTGGCTCAGTGGTGAATAGCATAACCGTTTAAAGACGTGAAAAAAAAAAAATTTGAGAGCAGAAAGTGACTGCTGTTGTTCCGAACTCTTCTGATATGTCACAGAGCAGAGAATGTTAGCAAGCACAAATGAAGGCCGGCACGGCACCATGCCCGGCCGCCTTTGTCCTCCCAGTGCTGATATTTACACATGGCATTAGGTAAAATTTTTACTTAAAACTTTCGTGGCTGCAGGATTTAATATTCTTGGTTCTTTCGGTAAAGTCACGTAAATAGAAAACAAAAAAATACAAATAATAAAGTAAAATGTAATAAAAAATATAATTAAATAAAAATAATTAATTTCAATGTATTATTATTTTAAAATTTTATTTTATTATTTGTATTTTTTGTTTGTTTTATATTTACGTGACTTTAACGAAAGAACCAAGAATATGGCATTAGGTATTAATTTAAGGCTGAGCTGACCTAGGGGACGCCCAGGACCGGTTCAGATAATCGTCAATGATGTTAGCCTCGAGTGTAAATCGAACTTGACGCGCCAGTTTCGTAGTGTGATCACCACTGCACCGCTGCTCCCCACACCAGCATACACACACCTCTCACTCGTACCCCAGAACAACAAAAGCAAGCTGCAGTGGAAGGTTACACTGTGCGTGCATTCTTGGTTTGTCGTCAAGTATCTGGTACTAGTTGATTAACTTTTACTTGGATTGCCAAAAAAAAAACAATAAATTCTAAGTGTAGAATAATCAATAATTGTTACTTATCTGGTTTATATATGTACAGTATTTAAATCTAAATCTCTACAATGCTGGGTCGATTCGCAGTCCCGAGTCATCTGAAAAATGGTGCTGACCTCCTACTATGCGCTTCTCCTTCGTTTGGCTGAAGTTAATGTAGAGCAACAACTATAATTTTACATTGAAGTGATGGAGCCAGATAATTGCATCAGGAGTAGCGGAGTGTATCATTGCGATGATGCCTCCGTCATTTATTTGAATCAGGCATTCAGTCGTTATATATGTTCCATGGTCTGTTCTGGGTGACTACAGCCACAAAGACAGAGACACACATGTGCGGTGCTCACCTGCTGGTGCTCCTTTAATTGGCCCCATAACGGGTCGAGCCAACTCTGGGACTGGAAACGGGAAATCTCATCAGAATAGCTTTGTGATTACTCATTGGTTTTTTCGGTAAAGTCACGTATGTAGAAATACAATTAAATTATGTTAAAACAAAAAACAATCACGACGTTTCGATCGCAACGCAAGCGATCTTCATCAGGTGTCAAGAACAAATCACGGAGGTAAATACAACAAAAAGATGAGAGACGAGAATTCAAAAAACCTGAAAAAACATTATGTGAAGCACATCCAGTCAGGCCAACAACACAGACACTTCTTGGCGGACCACGAATTTCAGAAGAGTGTTAAATTTCGTGTTCACATACCAGCATAGATAGAATGAAAAATACGAGGTATTTCTACTGATCGTGTACCTCGTATTTTAGATTCTATCTATGCTGGTATGTGCAATCCAAAGGTTGAACACGAAATTTAACACTCTTCTGAAAACTGGATGTGCTTCACATAATGTTTTTTCAGGTTTGTTGAATTCTTGTCTCTCGTCTTTTTGTTGTATTTACCTCCGTGATTTGTTCTTGACACCTGATGAAGATCGCTTGCGTTGTGATCGAAACGTCGTGATTGTTTTTTTAAATATAATTTTATTGTATTTCTACATACGTGACTTTACCGAAAAAAACAATGAGTAATTTTATGCAGTCACGAAAGCTTTAATACTTTATTAGCTTTGTGATTATAAGCCCTGCAGTGCGCTGCCAATTGAAAATTGCTGACCATATATACCACATGCACACAGCTGTCTTGAGTTAATGGAGGTACAATAAAATGAAATATTAAGGCCAATTATTTCATAGCGATGTATGGCCATGGGTCTTGTGGCAGCTGAGCTGAACCCTACAGGTCAAGAATTGTAATATTTAAGTACGAGTTCCCAACGAAAACCCTCCCCAGTGTTTTTCCACCCTTCCCCCTTGGACATCTGTGAATACTACTGGACACTTGTGCAAAAGAGCTTCATAGCTCATCGGATTCCTCCAGAATAAATACAATTCTGATTCCGACCTCTTCCTGTGCCCCCTGGTTGCTGCTTTATATATCAATTCACGTGATAGTAGATTCTTCATTTGTGTGGGGTTGCAGTCTTTCAGACAGCTTGTGCACGGTCTATTGCACCACTGATCAAACTGCCCGAAATATTTTTGGGGGTTTTGGTTTGTATATTATTATTAATGTTTATGATTATACAGTTGCGTTTTATTGACTTTTAAAATTATTCTGCATTTAGATGCTTTGCAAAGTCTAATTATAGTTTAATTAGTTTTTCATGAAGAGGCGTGTGGGCAAGCATGGTTGCTTGGGGTGGTAGAGGTGGGAATTTAACCAGCTGCAACTATGAGAAGATTAATTAAAATCTAAGAAACATTAACCAAGGTATTTGTTTCCATGATTGTATTTTAAAATAATTGGTGCTGAATAGATATATAATTTATTTTAATGTTGTCAAATAATTATTGAATACCTTGAGGGTAACATACAGTGAGGGAAAAAAGTATTTGATTCCCTGCTGATTTTGTACGTTTGCCCACTGACAAAGAAATGATCAGTCTATAATTTTAATGGTAGGTTTATTTGAACAGTGAGAGACAGAATAACAACAACAAAAAATCCAGAAAAACGCATGTCAAAAATGTTATAAATTGATTTGCATTTTAATGAGGAAAATAAGTATTTGACCCCTCTGCAAAACATGACTTAGTACTTGGTGGCAAAACCCTTGTTGGCAATCACAGAGGTCAGACATTTCTTGTAGTTGGCCACCAGGTTTGCACACATCTCAGGAGGGATTTTATCCCACTCCTCTTTGCAGATCTTCTCCAAGTCATTAAGGTTTCGAGGCTGACGTGTGGCAACTCGAACCTTCAGCTCCCTCCACAGATTTTCTATGGGATTAAGGTCTGGAGACTGGCTAGGCCACTCCAGGACCTTAATGTGCTTCTTCTTGAGCCACTCCTTTGTTGCCTTGGCCGTGTGTGTACCCATCCACGACACATTTTCAATACCCTGGCTGAGGGAAGGAGGTTCTCACCCAAGATTTGACGGTACATGGCCTCGTTCATCGTCCCTTTGATGCGATGAAGTTGTCCTGTCCCCTTAGCAGAAAAACACCCCCAAAGCATGTTTCCACCTCCATGTTTGACGGTGGGGATTGTGTTCTTGGGGTCAAAGACAGCATTCCTCCTCCTCCAAACACGGCGAGTTTAGTTGATGCCAAAGAGCTCCATTTTGGTCTCATCTGACCACAACACTTTCACCCAGTTGTCCTCTGAATCATTCAGATGTTCATTGGCAAACTTCAGACGGGCATGTATATGTGCTTTCTTGAGCAGGGGGACCTTGCGGGTGCTGCAGGATTTCAGTCCTTCACAGCATAGTGTGTTACCAATTGTTTTCTTGGTGACTATGATCCCAGCTGCCTTGAGATCATTGACAAGATCCTCCCGTGTAGTTCTGGGCTGATTCCTCACCATTCTCATGATCATTGCAACTCCACGAGGTGAGATCTTGCATGGAGCCCCAGGCCGAGGGAGATTGACAGTTCTTTTGTGTTTCTTCCATTTGCGAATAATCGCACCAACTGTTGTCACCTTCTCACCAAGCTCCTTGGCAATAATCTTGTAGCCCATTCCAGCCTTGTGTAGGTCTACAATCTTGTCCCTGACATCCTTGGAAAGCTCTTTGGTCTTGACCATGGTGGAGAGTTTGGAATCTGATTGATTGATTGCTTCTGTGGACAGGTGTCTTTTATACAGGTAACAAGCTGAAATTAGGAGCACTCCCTTTAAGAGTGTGCTCCTAATCTCAGCTCGTTACCTGTATAAAAGACACCTGGGAGCCAGAAATCTTTCTGATTGAGAGGGGTCAAATGCTTATTTCCCTCATTAAAATGCAAATCAATTTATAACATTTTTGACATGCGTTTTTCTGGATTTTTTGTTGTTGTTATTCTGTCTCTCACTGTTCAAATAAACCTACCATTACAATTATAGACTGATTATTTCTTTGACAGTGGGCAAACGTACAAAATCACAGGGGATCAAATACTCTTTTTCCCTCACTGTATATACCAGTGTACATTTAAATGCAGGTTGAACATACATACTGAAAATCAGTGATGATAAAATGCATTGAAAAATAAAAAGCAACATTTTAAGAAAATAGCATTGTTATAACCATATTGGGGTACTGTATTAAATGTTATAAGTCTTTATATTATAAATGCTTCCAGAATCCCAAACAGTAATGTACATCATAACATAGAGCTTGAATTAAAATGCAGGTACATTAACGTACTTTAATGCTGCCATTTTTTAAAATGATTTTCACAAGAGCAACATCGATTCTCTTGGTATTAGGTGAATATTGTTTTTAATTTAATTTCAACAATTGAGAGGGTAATAAAATGTGGAAAAAGTAAAGCAGACCACAGTTCGTTATATTCAAAATCTGACAGATAGCACAAATCAGTATTCGTTATCTGGACTTGCTCAGGGCTCTGGGTGCCTGATAACACTACTATTGCCATGCCTTCCTAATGTGGGTTTGAGAGCGGTTGCTTTTGGGTGGGATAACAAATGATCCAACATTGCTCAAACTCAGAAAATGTATCTTATTGCAGCTGAGGATAGGTTTGACATGTCATCTTACCAAATTATTTTGTTTTTGGGTAGAGTCATTATCACCATGAATGAGCCCAAGCTAAGCAGGCGTTTGAGCCTGGTTCGTACTTAGTTGTGCCAAGGAATATTAATTGCATGGTAAGCATGCAATGGGTTTTGAATGTGCAGTGTTTTTAGGGTTTCTCCCTCGTGCTCACGGGTTGCTCCAGATTCTCCAGTTTCCTCAGACATGCCAAACATTCATCATGGGGTCTCCTTTACCAGTACCAAAATATGAGAATAGGTTTTCCACTTTTTATGGCAACAAAACAGCTGTGTTAAGATGTTAAAACACCAAACTTAAACATTTTACAAGGAATCATGTCTGCATTAACCACATATACTTGTGGTCAGAATGCAAACAAAAAAACATACTCTGATAATATATGCATTGTCTTTTAAACTGATTTGTCCACAACAAAAGTCCTAACACAGTTTGAGACTAGGCTCGAAAGAAAGCTGTCTCTGGCGTGGACCAATCAATTTCAAAGACAATGCCACATATTATCAGAGTATGTTTTTTTATTCTGACCACAAGTATACGTGGTTAATGCAGACATGATTCCTTGTAAAATGTTTAAGTTTGGTGTTTTAATATCTTAACACCTGTTTTGTTGCCATAAAAAAGGGGAAAACCTATTCTCATGCCAAACATTCATGAATGGAATTGCCCAAACATCCTAATATAGACCATCATAAAAAAAATGTCTTAAGATTCAATGAGGCCCTCTTGGGAATATAAAGGCATTATAATTATTTTCTGCTGTGTGATTACGGAAGGGAAGCAAATCATGCAGAATCAATGAACAAGCAATATTGTATCAGTGTTTTCTTCTGGGATGTAAGCTACATCTGGCTAATTGTGCAAACACTTAATTGCAGCTGCACTTTGAAAGCTCAGCATGAAGCCTGAATGGGCAATGATTTAATCTAAAATTGTATCAGGCTGTGAGCGGTCACAGGGGCCATTATTTTGTGATGTGAACCAACCTCGCATTCACCATTTCAACCAACACATTACTGAATGGACGAAATACTAAAACATATCGACAGCCATGATCAATCCATGGATGAAGGCCTCCTCAAGTTATTGCCATCTCTCATGACCGTATGAGAACATCCACTGTTTAGATTGTGATGAATTCAGCTCACTAGTCGAAGCGAGACAGATTGTTGCATTGCCACACCATGGGAGATGGTGAGGGCTTGGATAGATCATGGACGATTAAAACGTAAATAATACAAAAATCATGTATTGAATACATGAGATCATGTATTTAGCAACACAGCCAAACTATTCAGTCCAGTTTGGTGTGTTCGACCAGTTCATATCAAGTACGATATGAAAATATTATTTCTTAGGCCAAATCATGTTGTACTAATCTAAAGTAGTTGTACATCCAACGAGCTTAAACGACGATATATGAATTCACTGAAAGAAAAGCTCGCGTATATTTGCATAGCAATGAATGTGGACATTGGTTTTCAGGAGAAGTTCCATCATCAGTCCTGTTCTTTGCTACAAAGACAGGTCTGTTTGAACTCAGTGTGGTGCCCTATCTCTTCCCCCCCAAGTGTTATTTTTTTATTAGGTTAGTATGTGCGGGAGAGGACTATCTGGTACACTCATATTTATTTGCATTTGCGAGCTCATGTCTTCTGTCAGATGCACCACATGGTGGAGTGTGGGAGTGCAATAAAGTAGAGTTTTGCGTGGTCAGGTTCACATTGTCCACGAAAGTAAACAGCACCGAACATTCAAGCATTGGGATTTGTACGGCCGGCAAGATTACGCTGACAAGACTAAGCTTGCTGGTGCTGGATGCCAAACATTCTGTACATTTAGTCATTATCTGTCTACTCTGATGTATAGAGTCGACAGATATAATTCATCAGGCCTGTGCAGACAGACATAAAGAAAAAGGTATTCTGATTTTCCGTGAAGTCGTGAGCTGTATTATTTCCATTCTTTGGAAATATACACATGGTACGAATGAAAACTACGCACATTTTAATGGGAAATGTTTGCAATCGAGTTTAACAGCAACACTTTTGCACTACCCCTTTCCGCATGCTATACCCAGGTAAACATGCACCAGTTCCAATGACACTGGCTAATGACTTCATCACATGCATTTTTATGCATTAAACTAACACCTGTTCTTCGTGCATGTTTATAAATTGTGTACGTTATATATATTTCATCGTTGTCATTGCATAACGACAATTTATTTCAGTTCTTTATGAACAAGCATCGAAGGTCTGGTTTACGGAATATTAGTTATAGAGTAATTAGCACTGTTGAGTCATTGATCCTGCATATCAAGATGCAGTGTCTTTATAAATGGTTTACAAATTAAAAAAAACATGTGCTTCCCCCTCACCTCTGATTAGCATAACCTGCTAACTTCTAAAAAATACTTCATATACACATAAAGGAATGAGGCAACCAAGTAGTACTTCCAATGGAATATTCTACATTTGAAAAAAAGTGAAGTGACCTTACTGATAATTATGCACAGACATCGCTCATAAAGTTATGCGCGTTTAAATTCGTGTGGAAATGTAGTCGAGAGTAAATTTGTTACGTGTCAAGCTTTAACAGTTATTATGTGCATACGGCCAGTACCAATTAACCATTGCGTTTATATATGTTTACATGATATGATATTATTTTTTATTATAATTGCTAATCGTAATTCTTTCTCAATTTTCACGATTACATTTCAATGAACTTTTATAGCTGATGCCAAAATAGATTTAAAATCTGTTATGAAACAAAAAATACGCGTATTTTAAAAGAAGGAAATCATTTGTTTAAATGTTTAGAAGTACATCATAATAAATATTTTGAAGCTATTTTGAAGCTATTTGGAGTGAGTCAATTCCAGTGCGATGCCACTGTTGTTTATCATACACGCCGGGCAGAGTGATTGGAGCCATAACTCGTTTTGTCACTTGATGGAGAGAGGCGAGCCTCCTGCTCGCCTGCTGTTTTCCAATGAAATTGGATTGTTTCCACCCAGCCTTCTTGGAGCAGAGTAATACTTCATAATCGTAACCGCATTAAGTTCCATCAACTGGCTAGGTTCATTTCTTGAGGTCCAATGTGCGGTAATGCAAAGAAATTATAGTGCTGTGTGATTTTTTTCTCTAATCTAGGTTCAAGAGCCTTACGTGTGTGAGTTCTCAAACAATAGTGTGACATAAGAAAAGTTGACAGGTGCAATGATATATATTTTAAAATAATTAGCACATTTCAAGCAGGCGCATTGCATTTTTTGAATACTCAGGATGATGGAATTTATGCTTCGAGCTATTTATTTCTTTTGCAACAATAATTTTCTAAAAGTAACCAACTGAGACCTTTAGTTCACATAAAATGCCCCTACAGTATACTTTTTTTCAGTTTTTATTGTTTACTAAGTCACAGCAGAAATGTGATAATTCAATTACACAATGTGTTAATCACCTCAAGTACTTTAAACGATCTAAATATTGTTTTTACATTTGGGAGAACAATATAAGAGGAAACATTGCGATCTCTGGTACTTAATAACTCCAAGTTACATTTTAGGTGTCTGTATTTTGACAATTAAACGTTTAAAGTAGTGAGAAGAATACCAAAAATAATATTTGTAATGTTGTTTTTCTAAATATGCCGTAATATTGTATACATATTTTAAAACAATGTGGAATACTGCAGCCTTTGGGTCAGATTCACATACTATATAGACCACATAGCAAGAAAAATATCACTTTAGAAATTTGTCCTGTGGTCGTTAATGGGCAGATTGACATGTTTCACCAACATCTTACCTATAAAATACATTTTTTGTCTGTGTGTCCCTCTGTCTGTATCTGTGTGGACGTGCAATTGCGAAATATTTGGCTCGCGAACCGTGGGGTTTAAGTTTTTAAAAAAAGTAGTCGGGTACCACGCCGTAAGCCCCGTGGTGAGCCAGCGCTATTCCGTTTTCCCATCCGTCAAATTTTACGTGGTTTACTTAAACAAGCGAGCGCGATTTATATGTATTTAATTCTGTATCTACGCCGCTCTGCGCGGGACACACCACACGCAATAACGCACGTGCGAAACGCTGACGGGGGTTGCCCCTAGCAACGCACACACGATCGGCAAAAAAAAACTTTCATTCGCGTTACAAATGCAAAAAAAAAAAACCTCCAACAACGTTGAGAGGTTAATTCTTCACAGTGTGATGTCCTCTTCTCCCCACCCCACCCCAATGCGTCCAGTTACTTTTATAGAGTCCGTAGATATGAATATTATAGCCGCGCTTAGATAGTATGCTTGAAGCGCGGGCAGGGGGAGCGGCCCAGCCCCCAGCCTGCCAAGGTGCCACCTCGGCCGGCTAGCCAATCTAGGCGAGGCCGGGGGCTCTGCACGGGACTGGACCTCACCACGGCATTGTTAAGTTTTATTTTCTTGCTGCTTTCGCTAAACTCACGTACATAGAAAACTGATATTTAAAAAATAAGTTTGTAAATGTGAAAATCAGTTTGTGTGCAGACAACTTTTTTATGTTTTATTGCCTCTTTCGCTAATCTCACGTAGATTGAAACCTATTATTTAAATAATCACCTTGTAAGTATTTAATTAATATTTCTCGTGTGCAGACAAATATTATTTATTTGTTTTACTTCTTTCGCTAAACACACGTAGCAAAAGAAACCTATAATTTACATTATCGCCTTGGAAATCTTACAATGGTATTGTTTGTGTGCAGGCAACTATTATTTCATTTTTTTGCTTCTTTCGCTAAACTTGCGTACATTCAAACCAATTTTTTAATAATCACCTTGCTTTTATACAAATAATTATTTTTGTGTGCAGACAACTAATATTTCACAATTTACTTGGTTATTATTTTTATTATTATTGTGTGTGTGCCTATATCCTTGTGTGTGTGTCTGCGACGATTTGTGTGTGTGTATGTCCGTGTGTGTGTATAAGTCGATGTGTGTGTGTGTCAGTCGATGTGTGTGTGTTAAGCAATGTGTAATGCGTGGTGTGTGCGTAGACAACTAATATTTCAGAATTAGGTTGGTAATTTTAAAAATTCCAATGTGTGTGTCTAAGTCCATGTGTGCGTGTGAGTCCATGTGCATGTCTGTGTCGATGTGTGTGAGTAGATGTGTGTGTGTGTGTGAGTAGATGTATGTGTGTGTGTGAGTCTATGTGTGTAAGTCGATGTGTGTGTGTAACTCCATGTGTGTGTATCTAAAGTCGATGTCTGTGTGTGTGAGTCCAGATGTGTGTGTAAGTCGATGTGTTTGTGGGTCAATGTCTGTAAGTCTGTGTAAGTCGATGTGTGTATCTGTCTTTTTCGTCCGGGCAGTGCCGGGTACTTCCCGCTAGTCTGCTTCTTCTATACTCTTTGGTTCTATTCGGTAAAGTCACGTAGGTAAAAAATAAAACAAAAATCACGTTTCGGCCACAACACAAGCGGCCTTCATCAGGTGAAGGGACCAGACTATCTCGAGGACAGCGCTGGAGTGAAACAGAGCCACGCTCAGACCGCGACCTTTAAGCTGTGTGCGAGGAAACAAGGTGCCTTGACAAAGGAATTAGCATAAACATTAGCATTTGATTGGCCGACTTAGCATGATGAACGGTGTAGAGGTGGTGTACATGCGGGTGAACATGCCGGTTGGCGAGGGGGAGTTTACCTATTGATGGTGTGAAAAGGGAATTTATAAGAGCTGCGAAAGTTTGGGGTACCACTACTTGAAAAATATACTGTACCATTGAAAATTAGTCCGTCTGCGTGTGGCCGACACTTGCGAGGGGTTTGGCTCGCGAACTGTGGAGTTTACGATGAAAAAAAAGTACCCAGGTAGCACGCCATAAGCCCCGTGGTGAGCCAGCGCTATTCCAATTTCGCGTCTGTCACCGTTAAAGTAGTTTAATTAGCAATTTTGTTGCAGGTTTTGGGTTATTTATTTATTACATTGCGCCTCCGACGAGCGCGCGCCAAAGCACGCATCTGCGCATGCGCGCCCCTAGCGCCGCCCACGCCTTCAGTGGGGTGGGGGTGGATTCACATTCGCGTTAAAAATGCAACAACAAAAAAACCACACAAGACTGAGGTACATTCATAAAAGAGTTTTTTTGGGTTAGATCGCGTAAATATATAACTGTGTCGTTAAAACCCGCCGCCACCCGACGCAGCCAACTGGTAAGGTTTGTCACGTTAACAGAACGTGGCCAGTTCGTCACTAGTACAGCAACACCGGTGTGTTCGAGAGCCAAGCCACGACATTTACAAACATAGTACGACGTTTCGCCAGTAATTACAACTAGCTTTCATCAGGAGACAGCCAGATTTGTGGAGAAGTCTTACTGTTTCATTCCTTATATAGAGGCGTAGATGTGGTGACCACGCAGCTGCGCTCTTGCACAATGTGGTGGTGGGGGGATTACTGAGGCAACGTACATTATGCATGTGCATTATGCGAGCCCTTTGAACTTGCCCTTCCTGTCTATTGTGTTAATTAAAATAGCCCTACCAACGGTAATCCCTATTGAAGTACGCTGCCCTTTGTAGGCATGCATTTATATAATGTATTATTTTATTATTCGCTTCCACGCAGCACTAAGACGGTAGCTATCCGAACAGTTAAAGTTATTTTGATTGATTTCAATTTCGAAAGATTCTCTAATTAGTCTTGGCCAGTAGTAGCTAGTTTTGCACAAAACGTCAACATCAAAATCAATTGAGTGTCCTTGTTGGCATGCGTGTTCTGCTACTGCTGACAGTTGTATTTGGGATAATTTAATATTTCTCTGATGTTCTTTTAGTCTCGTGCTGATCATTCGTCCTGTTTGCCCAACGTAACATTTACCACACGTGCAGTTAATCCTTTACCAAAAGACCCAAGAATATAGTTGTTATATTTGTTCCGAAAGTGTTAATTCTGCCATTGTAATAGAGCATAATTGATATAAACTACAGTTTGCAAATGCGTACGTACAGTATTTTGTTAATCCGCTTCTGGAAGAAGGCCTTTCCACGTTAAGTGAGTGATGGTGTTATTTGACCAAGGGCGCATATAACTACAGAATAGTTAAATGATATAATTTGCTGCACTGCCCTCTGTTGCCCACAATATAGCAACACCGCCTATAACACCTGTTATACATATCGATGCATTGTCCAGGTACAACTTGCCTTAGCTTATGAGATCTGACGAGGCTGGGCACAATCTGGTTCATTTGGTCATTGGCACAGCACAGTATACAAATACAGCACTATATATTAATGCGTTGCACGACAACAAATGGCTTTCATATTGATGCACCGAGCAGGAGGCTTGGTCATTTCACACTCTGTCACGTGGCAGATTGGGCGCTGGACAATGCAGCTGCCTCTAATGTTGTGCTGCCATCACATTACGGCACATTGACCACGACAATTAATGGAGCTCAGCATGATGCCCTTACGGCAGGCCACGATGCTAAATTGTGACAATTTTTTGGCATTTTGAAATGTAATTTGATCAATTTGAAAGCATTTTTGTGGGTGCTATTGGGAACAATGGCCTTATCAGATATCAGTACATCCAATCTGCATAATCATTAGTTCACTGCAGCTCAAAAACTCGTTCTTACAAGGCATGTGGTGAAGGAGGTGTCCTCAATCATACAGAAAAAAAATGAACATTAGAAAGCTCAAATTGTTCAGTTGTAGAGTTGGTGGTTGATAAGCCTACATAGTTTGTACAGATCTCTTCAGAATGGATAAAATTATCATGCCCCTTTTTGACGTAAAATAAAACATGTACATTTTTTAATATGTTGTGATACTGCATTTCCCCCCCCCCCCACTTAATAACTCAGCTCACAATGAGCTCGACAGGGGTGATGACGAGGAAGTGTTGACAACTTAAGGGTCAAATTAGGGCTTGATAAATGCCACTGAATATTGTATTTCCTATTCTTAGCTCTTTCGGTAAAGTCACGTTGAAGGGAAACATATATTTTATTATTTTATTGTTCCCCTTCAACGTGACTTTACCGAAAGAGCTAAGAATATGAATTACTGCAGTCACGAAAGCTTTAAATCAAAATTGTATTTCCTGTTGAATAATATTGGTGACAATGCAACAAGCGCACGTGGATTCTAACTTGTCAGTAAAGACAATGAAGCCCATTTTCTCAACAAAAATATGTAATCAGGCATTATGTCTATGAACTACTTGTGCCTTCAGTGTATCATGTGAGGGAAGGTCAAACAATTTTGAGAGATAAATATAATAAAAATATGGCACCGATATAATATTCAGCTTGTTTTATGTAGAAATTTACATTTCTATATTTTTTCAAAACATCAACGACTGGCATTGATGGCAGTTGTAAAAATGTCAAGCTATGGCTCTGAAAATAATCCATCGAGCTCCTGCAAACGAGCTAACTTCATTGCTTCACCTTAGCAGTAGATCCCCTCTCGGATGTATTGCCACCTTTTATTGTCACTCCATCATGAGTCGATATGACCAGGCATCAACCCTTCTAGTGACGCGTACTGCCCAAACAAGACCACTAACTATAAGTAACAAAATTATACACCTTTACATTTCTGACCCTTCGGATAAAAAAGAGTAGGGTAAGACACCGACATCCGCGAGGGTTCAGTTATTGAAAATATGCGCGAAAGTAGAAATCGGGAATGTAATTACTATGTTTATATGGGAAATGGGGGTTAACTTCCTGTGTCTGACTAAATAAAAATGTTTCATAATATTAATCCTGTACTGTACACCTAAATGACATCCATTTAGTTAATTAAACTGTGCAATAATAATACAATCACACTCCACTGCTGTACTGCACAAGTACCCTTCCCCCATGATGCCAAATCGCAAATAGTCGAAGGAAAAAAGTGTGAAAGTTGAAATTGGTATAAAAATATATAAATACGCGAATAATAGAATTTTGCGAAAGTAGAATTCGCAAATAAAGAGGTTTTACTGTATTTTCGTACAAATCTCATCAGCCACACGGCTTACAACATGTTATTAGCAGCTATTAACTTGACATAAAACTCTAAAAAGTGTTGGAATAAAAAATATTTTTGGAGTGAAGACACCACATAGCAGCAGGCGAAGGAAGTAGCGCATTGCTGTCGCACATCGCTCTGTTGCTGCAGGCCGCATGGCCCAATTATATCCGTGATAGATCCACGCTGCACGCTGCTTTTCCCATGCTGAAGATAACAAGATTCCTTAGCTGCATACAGGTTGGCTGTTAAGAGTGCACGGCACCCCTACATTTAAGTATAGGCACCGCCATCAACAGTACGCAACTCAGAATGCACTCGCGCATCAGACACTGACTTGTCAGGAAAGCCAATCAAGTAAACAAATGTGATCCATATGGTAAAACTACGTCACATATCAAGATCAATTAACTTAAAGCATAACGCTAAATGCTTTTAGAAACTGTCAACGTGGAGTGGTCTTTTATGTTCGATTACAGAGTACATTTAATAAGTATATGATGTTGTGGTGTGATGTAGGATACAATGGCCACAGTGGCGTAGCTATTGAATGTGCAGGTGGTGCAACTGAACCAGGGAACATCGGCTGGACAGATCCAGGCACCAGGCTATGAAGAGGGAATGAATTGGACCAGGGGCCCAATTTAATTCCTTGCATTAGGTTCCGTGCCAACTGTGCTACTCTACTGCACTGCCAATCCTTTGAGTACTCTTTGGTTCTTTCGGTAAAGTCACATAGGTAGAAAAATAAAAAATAAAAATATATCACGGCATTTCGATCGCAACGCAAGCGGTCGTCCTCAGGCGGAAAAAATAATCCAGCAGTGGAACTGCTGAACCAGCGAGAGAGCTGTTACAACAAGGTTATGTATGTGGCGATGGGCAAGCAAGCGGGGTCTGAGCTGGAAAGGAATTCCATCCCCGGACGGAAGCACGTCAGTTGTGTTCATGGGGGAGATTAGGGATAGAGATATTAGGGAGAGAGATTAGCATTAAATTAGCTTCCTTTGCCGCAAAAGAGTATCATCCCCGCATATGTGCACAACAGCAGTGTTAATGGGAGATTAGCACTATGTTGATGGGAGAAATAAGGCAGGAAGATTAGGGGGATTTGTAAGTTAATGTCATGTTGATGTGTAACACAAGCTGCGGCGCTGCCAACTGCACTGTGAGCCAAGCGTGTCCACGCAAGAGAACCACCGCAATGGTGGTCGCGCCAGTGAGACACACAGCCCATCACACAGCCAGAACCATCGATACATCGAGGTTAAGGGAGCAGATGTGGCCATGTTAGTGAGACCCCAGCCTGTTAATGCAGAGGCACCTAACAGGGCAATGCAACTCAGAGTCGGAGATAACAGCCAAACGGCAGGCAAGAATGAAAGCACCACAGCAAGTTACGACTTTGCTTAGTAAATAATGTCTTTCCAATGATTGCTCATCTTATAACCATCTTCTCGGTTGAAATTGTCTGTTTATATATCTGCATGGCTTCATGACATGCAATACCCTGGTGTCTACAAACTAAGTTATGTCTGTGGCAGCAGTTACATTGAGGAAACGAAAGGACATGTCTCGGACCGTGTTCGCGAACACAAGGCAGATTTGAAACAGCAGAACCAATACCTCTGCAGTGGCTGATCATTGTTATAACGCAGTGGGCTTGCACGAAATTGTTTTTTTCCGAGACCAAGGTACTCTGCAAACCTTCGGGCTACCATCAAAGATTTGTCCATGTATATGATAATACTCCAGTAAATGTAATAATAGGAGCAATCAAAAATAACAAGATTTGAAAATTTGACATTTAGTTACTTACATGCTTACTGCATCATAGTGTATAATTATTAACTGTACTGGTTTGTAATCTCTGCAGGGGTTATCCCGAATTTAGACATTCATTTCAACCCCCTGCAACAGATTCTGTAGCCACGCTCTTCCAATCATGGAGCCGTTGCCTGACTGCCTTGACTAAGAATGATGGATCTTCCATCGGACAACTGCCTGTCAGGATGGCATGTTTCTGGCAGGTCCGAAAGCATGGCAGCATATGTCCAGGGCCTCGAACACAAGGAGCCCTCTTGCACACTGAACCATGAAGCAAATGAACAGAGCCATAGGAAACGAAATGTTCATATTTGAATGGCAACAATTCACCAGGAAAATAAATGTTTGAGAGCATATTGCTGCATTGGTAAAATTTACACGAAATTAATGTAATGTAGAGTCATGTGTAGTTCAATAACATGTATTGACTTAAATCTTGATTTAAAGCTTTCGTGACTGCAGGAATTCATACTCTTCAGTTACTGATGTTAACTGAATCTCTGAGTTTCATTACTAGGTTGGATGTCTTTGTATTGACAGGCTGGGTATCCACTGCCCCAGCCACTGTGGTTGGACCACCTCTAGCTCCACCCACCTACCTTAATGCACACATATCAGGCCTATAGAAGACCTTGTCTCAGCAGCTTTCTCTCTCTCACCTGAAGACGATTGCTTGTGTTGCGATCGAAACGTCGTGATCTATTATTTTATATTCATGTGACTTGACCGAAAGACCCAAGGAGTATTGACTTATTGTGGAATGAAACATTGTTTCTAAGAAAACATGAAATGAGATTTATAAATGGCAAGTTAAAACATTCGATATACATTGCATATCTTTTGGGGTTATTTATGATGGACTAGTGGCAAATCAACAGAGAATGAAAACACACAAATGAGCACCATTATTGGTTGCATAGAAGAGGCTTTTTGAATCGACACTGAAAGAAGCTCTATGTTATCAACTTCATCACGTGCTTTGATTCCACTGAAAGAAGCTCTATGTTATCAACTTCACCACGTGCTTTGATTCCAGTTTCACAATAGGGATATAATATGGTTTCCATTTTAGCTTTAAAATATTCACTTTGATAGAGTATCCGTGGTACACTTGTGCTTCGTAGGATTTAACAGACCACTGCAGTTAATGTGTGAGGGAAAAGAGTTTTAAAAAAATGTATAAAGTAGTGACAATTAGGAATGTAAACGTTGACAGAATTTCGTCATGCTTAAACGCCTGAAGTGAGAACACTTCCCAAAAGACATTGCAGATGTTGGTAGGTGTGGTCTTGCTGCGGCACAAATAATATAATTTTAGCCTTACACTCGAAAGAAGAGAAAAGCATGTATTATCAATAACAATTAGTACATTAGATATTTGCACCATTGCTTTTCGGACAAGGCTATTGCAAAGGTGCTATCATTCACAGGCAGGTATGGTCTGCTAGTAGGGAGTGATGTTGCCGTGTGCTTTTCACCGTAATAGGTAATTTGTCATTTGGACCAGGAAAATTACAATATTAAACGTGAACAAGTAAATTAATTAACATCGTATTTTTTTCCCCCAACTGCAATCTATTTTCAGATTGCATGTTTGGTTTCACAATAAAAGTAATTATACAGCTTAAAACCAACCCTTGCAATCAATTAGAATTGATGTGACACCGTGTCACAATGGATTGGCACGTCATGAGGGATGAGCAACCTGTTTATAGCAGGACACAGGGTCAGAAGGGATCTCATCCATGGAGAAATCAAATAATTTAAAAGATCAAATGATGAATGAATAATTGCAATGTCAGTTATACTCCGGCTACAACAACCAGATGTCACAAAAATCAAGTGATTGTCCTCAAACTGAAGAGATATTTGTTTTAATGAATCAGGTGGCTTTTTTATCGTAACAGGACCAATACCGCTAAAACAACAGCAAGACAAGCTACCTATTGACAATAACTGGAGCGAAGGACTATTGGTTGCAGGGTACCATATACCCTAAACAATGCATCCCCGATTAGCACGATTGGCTACGTATGGTGCGAAAGCAGTTCAACATATATACAATAGTTGAGCAGTTTTGAGGTACGAGCGTGTTGTACTACATTTCCATGCACCTGTACAGTTAATAATAACGGTGACAATATTTTCAGACCTATGATTATCCGAATCGTATTTATGCTAAATAATGACTGGTACGTATACAATTGCTAAATATGAGGTGATAACAATGTTTTATTTAATTGTTTTAATCCCTTTGACCTCGAGACTGACTGAATTATTAAACCATGGGACATGGTGTTTTTCACACAGTCACAGGAGTACATTTGTGATCATAAACAATTTACGAAATATGTTTTATTGACTTACAAAATATGCCATACTACACAACATGTGCATTTTCAATCACGTACAATTTAAATGACCACAGCAATCGTATTAAATATATTTCATGTGGCACTTTTTTAATATTACCACCTGCGTCTAAAAGTCTTAGAAATTCATATCAAGGTCGACAAAAAATACACACTACTGCACTATCCATGATGTAGTGGCTATAGGGGGTATTTATATATTCCCAGCAGCGTGGATTGTGTTTTAAAATATATTGGATTTGTGATCCAAGATAAAGGTCAGTTGCTAGTGCCTGCAGGAAGGGATCACAGCTCTCTATATTACATGCATGCATTGTGTAGACCAGAACTAACCTGCCTTTGCAGCCGATTTTACTCTCCATTTTCCCCCCACGATTTTAATTCAGCATGTGCGACTTTCCCGGCCCAATGAAATGTTCTGGTTAATGTATATTTACATTGCATGTGTGCTTTCCACATGGTGTGCAGCATTTTACAGCACTAGGCATCCCTAATCCATAGGCCTACATTTCTCAAAACAAACAAGTGAGAGACGTGCATTAAATGGCAGTCTCCACATACTTCTTATTAAAACAGGTTATGTCGTGAACTTCAGGACGAAATGAAAACTATATCAAATCTGCCTTAAACATTGAAAGGTACTATAATGTGATTAAAAAGAAGTTGAAGAACACACAGACTGTAGGGCAGATCGGACAAAACATTGAAACCAAATGAATGAAAAACATTCAAACTTGATGTGGGCGGGGGGGGGGCACATACAACTGCATTGCACTTGCGTCGTCAAAATTATGAGGACACTTGGTTCCAAATGCCTACATTAGAACCAGATGTACTGCACGTGAGCACCACAACCAATCACTTCTATTGCTGCGTTTGTATCTGTACTTTTATTAGTTTTGCTTTTGTCATTTTGGTGACGCAGGTCACTCTTGCAAACACTCAATGTGAAATAACCTTCAAACTATAATTTGACCGTGCTGTCAAGCTTCTGAGCGAGTGTCCAGTTTTAGTAAGTCAAAAGGCACTGCAGGAATGCACTTTGACTTACTTAAACGTAATAGTAATGCACTTTAATTTGTGTTGAATTGAAGAATTTGATGAGAATAAGCTGGAGCGCTGTTGAAAGACTCAACTGCCTACAATGAGACTGTGAATCACATATGTAAATCCCATGTAAATCACACAAGTGAATCACATTAGCAAATCACAATATGTAAATCACATATGCAGCAGAAACGTGGACATTGACAAATACATTCAATAAAAATCAGAAACGTGCACAAAGCATGCTTTTTTAACAGTCATATTGACAATCATATTGATTGTTAAGAAAAGTAAGTGGGCTTACGCAGGGCATGTTGCAAGAAGGGATGATTGCTGGTTGCCAAGACTAATGACGGTGTGGCAGCCAAAGAGAACACATCAAATAAGATGTCTACCGCAGAGTGACGATATCGGCTCATGTGCAGGTGCTAGGTGGATTGTTGCATTGCAAGGCTGAGGGAGATGTCGAGAGCTTTGGGGAGGCCTTCATTCATCATCCCATTTTACAAGACATTGCCTGGGAGATGTTTCAAAGGGTACATACATGGGAAGACCATGCCCCACCAGTTAGGCCAGACTGCAACCGCGTTCATTATGTCTGGATTATAGATTAGACCCGTCTGTTGAGTGCACTCCTGATGTTACATTGTCTTGTCTTTCTAACAGAATGGCCTCCAAAACAAATAAAATATCACTCGAGGTAAACCTGCCACCATGCAGTGATGTAGTTTCAAGTGCAGCACTATCTGAATACACACAATACGTCCATAGTGCACATTAAGACCAAACTATACATGGACATTGTTGCAAAACTGTTTCAGTGCTATTGGTGATGCCTTCATTATTAGTCATATTTATAGTTTGTATTGACATTTATGCATACTTTTACGTACTGTTTATACTGTACAAGTACTGCTGGGGCATACATGTGTAAATGCAGTGTATGGGCAGTACTTTAATTATGAAAATAAATTTCACCCGTGACTGAGCAAAGGGAACACAGCAAGGTATTCCTCTGTCGTTAAATCCAAATACACCAGGACACATATCGATGCCCTGGGCACATAGAAATATTAGGGCACGGGGAGTGGGTGACTGTTCTTACTTAAATTAAAATATGTTCTTCCTTTAAAATACAACTTAAACGTTTTAAAGATATGTGTATACTCTTTGGTTCTATATTCTTAGCTCTTTCGGTAAAGTCACGTTGAAGGGAAACAATAAATTAATAAAATATATAAAACAATACAAAATTGTCACGACGTTTTCGACCATAACACAAACAGTTGTCATCAGGTGTATCGGTTCGCATTAATTTATTTATTTTTAAACAGTGTATTTATTTATAAAAAAACGTCAGCGCCACGCGCAGCGATTTAGCAGTTTATTTAGAAGGACTAGTCCATCTATGTTCTGAAAAGAGGAGGGGGGAGACGAAAAATTAATGTATGCTGTCTGAAAGCCACCGTAAGCGTGAACAATCAATTAAGACCTGAAATGGTTTATCAAATCTTTCTAATGATTGCTAAGCCAGAATCCATCTTCTCGGTTGAAATTGTCTCTGTGCTTGTATATGTGGATAGCCTCATGAACGAATCTCTCATGGTAGCCAGATGGCTTACAAAGAACCTCTGTCTTGGAAAAGTCAATGTCATGTGAGCCTACTGAATTATAACAATGATCTGCCATGGCCGAGGTGTTGGTCCTACCGTGTTTAAGGTCTGCTTTGTGTTCACGAATGCGGTCCGAGACATGGCGTTTGGTTTCTCCAATGTAACTACTACCACAGAGGCAACTTAGTTTGTAGACACCAGGGTACTGTATGTCTGGAATCACATCTTTTACAGACGGAACCAGATCACGGATTTTATATAATGTGTTGAAACGGGCCTGGATCTTGTGTTTGTTCAGGATTTTGGAGATCTTTTTTGTGATCCCCACAATGTAGGGTAAAGTGATGGTTTTGAAAGGCTCCTCAAGAGGGTCCTTCTTCATGGTTTGAGTGATAGCTTTGCGGATTGTATAGTCGGAGTAACCATTAGCCTTAAGAGCTTGGTGTACGTGCTTGAGTTCACTGCCTATGTGTTCCTGGTCGGATATGCATTGGGCTCTATGATACAGAGTCTTGATGAGAGAATTCTTCTGTGATGGTTGGTGGTGGGAATCCGGTTTCAGATAAGCATCCGTATGGGTAGCTTTCCTGTAGACAGAGTGGCTCATTGAACCATCAGGTCTCTTTTTAATTAGGACATCCAAAAAAGGTAGCTTGCCATCTTTTTCGACTTCCATGGTAAATCTGATGGCTGGGTGTATGGAATTGATGTGGTTGAAGAATTGGTCTAGAGCAGGCCGGCCATGTGGCCAGATGACAAAAGTGTCATCCACGTACCTCTTCCATAAGGTTGTGTGCAGAGTGGCAGTCTGGATGGCGTCAGTCTCAACTTTCTCCATGAAAATGTTAGCTATAACCGGAGATAGGGGGGAGCCCATTGGGGTGCCCTCAGTTTGTTTGTAGAAAGTTCCATTCCAAGTGAAGTATGTATTGGTTAAAGTGTCTCACCAGGGGGGGTACCTCAGTGTTTAGTCCTTGATGAACCAAGTCTTTAATGATTGCGATGGTGTCAGGTACAGGAACCTTGGTGAATAAGGAAACTACATCAAAACTGACAAGCAGGTCGTCTGGGGACAGGGAAATACCCTTGATTGTCGATACCAGGTGAGTAGAATTTTGTACCGCAGAGGTGGTTTTTCCAGTGAAAGGACGCAGGATTTCAGACAAAAAACGAGCCAGTTTGTAGGTGGGGGAGTTGATAGTAGAGACGATGGGACGAAGGGGTGTATCTACTTTATGTATTTTTGGTAAGCCGTATAATCTTGGTGGCCTGGCAGCAGAAGGTTTCAACGAAAACTGTTTAGATTGATCAATTAATGCGGTTGAATCAGAAATTATTTTGTTGGTTTGTGTGACGAGGCTGTTGGTGGGATCTCTTTTTATTTTTGTATAACTACCATCGTCGAGTAATTCTTTAATTTTGTTGTTGTATTCTATTTCATCCATGATGACAGTAGCATTGCCCTTGTCAGCTGAGAGGACTACAATATCATCCCTCTTTTTTAATTTATATAATTCAAAACGCTCATCTTTGCTGAGGTTGCTAGCTGGCATCTTAGCGTTTTTGAGGGTTCTATTCGGTAAAGTCACGTAGGTAAAACAAATTAAAATAAAATGAAAAAAACCATTTAAACACGACGTTTCGGAGGCAAAGCAAGCTTCCGTCTTCAGGTGGGACCAGTCACAGCAAAATCGCTGCACCAAGTGGTGAGGTTCTGGGAACCTCGAGCTTAAATACAGGTTGAGGGGGGGGGGGTGTGGGAGGGGCCATGTAGGGGACTTTAGTTGAGTGCGGAGCTGAGTTAATCCGTCTTTTGTTGTGTAGATGGGTCACTGTGTGTGTGCAGTATAAACGGGAAAAAATTAAGATCGTCGAGGATGTGCTGTACGGGGTCAGTAGAAAAAAGGAAATAGAAAGGTTCGGAAAGAATATGTTTGGTATACCACTGCTTGAAGTTGCTGTTAGAAATTAGTTAACGTTTGGTATGATTTAAAACGTCTTTCCAGTGGTTGCTTAATTTGAAACCATCCTCTCAGTTGAAGTTATGCCTGTGTTTGTATATCTGAATGGCTTCGTGGACAAATCTTTGGTGATAACCTGTAGGTTTACAAAGTACCTTGCCCCCGTACAGCACATCCCCGATGATCTTCTTTAATTTTCTTCTATTTTTTACCGTTTATATTGCACACACACAATGACCCATCTACACAACAAAAGACGGATTAACTCAGCTCCACACTCCACTAAAGTCCCCTACATGGCCCCTCCCACACCCCCCCCCCCCTCAACCTGTATTTAAACTCGAGGTTCCCAGAACCTCACCACTTGGTGCAGCGATTTTGCTGTGACTGGTCCCACCTGAAGACGGAAGCTTGCTTTGCCTCCGAAACGTCGTGTTTTTATTGTTTCTTTCATTTTATTTCAATTGATTTTAATTTGTTTTACCTACGTGACTTTACCGAATAGAACCAAAGAGTATGAATCCTTGCAGTCACGAAAGCTTCAAATCTAGGATATGGGTATACACACAGCAGTATATACGTGTTCAGTTTTTTTGGTCCACTCGTTATTGACATGCTATGTGAATACACACTGATTTATTTGAATGTGATTGATGTTTTTTAAACTTATATATTATATTACACACTGTAATATATTATGTCACTCAAAACTATTATGTACAAGCTGTCACTCCCTCCTGAGGGGCTTGTAATAGTGCGTGTACTCCATATTCAAAGAAATGAAATGAAATAGGTTTGGCTAAACTCCACATGCATTTGAACCACATCTCATTTATGCAGACATAAACATATACAGTACAGTAGTTTTACATTCTGTATTTGTAATACCATCCGATTCGCATGGTTGGCTACGTACGGTGCTATAGAATTTCAACATACATACATACATAGAAAACCAACTGCAACTGTCAGAATAATCTGAGAATGAATTACGTAAATGTGGCAATTAAACCATGAACGTACACAGAACCCATGTTCATTTATGCCTGTGCCTGTCTAATTTAGAACCAGTTTGACAAATCGTTTCTGTTGGAGTCTGTACTTACGGGCATGTGCCAGGCTGAGAGCCCAGAGACGCAAGTAGGAAGCTGTGTTGGAGATGCAGCCCAGGCAGTACTCGATGGTGTGGATTGCCTGGTGCACAAACTCATCGCCAAAGTTGAACTCCTGCAAATGGTGCGAGGAAAACAGACAGAGCAAGAACAAAAAAAATAAACCAATGAAACAATGATTATGAGAGACCAGATAAATTGCCAACACTAATGTACTGCAACGTAGGAAATAAGTACTCTGCTGATGACTTTATAAAGGTCCAAGTTCAAGACTTTCCTGGGCTGGAACTCCTTTACAGTAGCATTTAAAACATATCCAAATAGAGAATATTTTCTTTCTTTAAATAACATGTACCATAAAAAATTTATTATCTACATAATGTAATTAACAACCTTTCATTTTCATTGATTGTCAAATTTTATTATACACAGTTATTTTTGAGAAGCTATAAAGTGATTGGTTCATTTTTCTGATGGTATATGTAGTGACATGGAATGAGTTAGAAGGGAATCTGCAGTTGTAGCAGCCCTGTCTGCCAGCAGGTCATGTGATAGGCCGGAGAGAGGGAAGTGGGGCAAAGATGACAGAGGGGGCACGTGAGGTAAAGCCCTGGAACCTTCTCGTAGATTCTAGAAGGGGGCGTGGCCAAGGGCGGATCGAGATCACGGTGGGTGGATAAAAGGGGAGCCCCCATCAAGAGTCGGGCTGTTGTTTGGAGTGGAACCCATCGTGCTACAGGAGTCTTTGTCACCGTCTTCACATCCTCGACATTGTTGGTCAGGCAGCCTGTTAACTGTCCTGACCATAGTGTAGTATTCTTCAATCAAATAATGACCCTAAATTGCTAAAAAAGAAATTGAATCGTGAGGAGACTTCATTGTTCATAACGTTTTACTGTCAATATGCCAGAGATTCCACAAACAAGACTTTATTATATAAATGTAATTTATTTTTTGTATAATTTCCATCATAATAAAAACACGAGATAACAGTGGTAGCGCATTATATGTTCAGAGCTTGTGTAAGCTGGCATGAAAGCCACTGATTCATTATTATTTAGGTTTTGGAGGGTGTTTGTTGATGAGGCTAATCCCTAACGAAAGTGACTGATGATAAATAAAGATGAATTATAGCCATTAACGAAGATCAATCACAACATACAAAATAGGGTACAGTACATTAAAAAGGCAGAAGGGGGGAGCGTCAAATCGTGTAACTAATGCTTTGTAGATATGCATTTTATGTAGGACTGTTAAATCATGCATCGATTAAAACGCCCTTGGTTTTTTTTTAACGTCGTAAGGAAAGAGCTAAATTCGGAATGCATTAAAAATAAAACCATACATTTTGACACAGGAATGATATTCAAAGTTAATGGGTAGAATTTGTCCCGAGGCAAAGTATGATTTTCTGAGGTCAAGCAAAGGCTAAAACGATCAAATCCCTGGCTAAAACTGACAGCAGAGGGATCACACCTAAACTTTGTATCCCTTAAAGATGTGACAGTATGAGGGTGAATTTCCATAAATTGGAATAGCCGTTTAGTTTCCATGAATAAGTGTACGATTTTAATTGCTCTGCAATTTTTTTTATTTATCCAATTGTCAGTGTGTATTTGCCGAAACCATTTGCAGTACTTTCCGTTATTGGGTTCCAATGCAAAGAAGCTAATTTACCATTTGAAACATGGGCCTAAATTGTATTGCAAATTTAAAATAAATTTGTGTCCAAGTACAATCGACTAATCTATCATTTGTCCCATGAATTTATGTGGATGTGCTCCCTTCTTTGGGCCACAGGAAAGAAAAGTCTAACAACAAACGGTGGTTCACAGGAGAGTGAGAGAAACAGAACAAATTCTGGTTCACAAGTTCAAGTGGAGGCAAATGGCACCACTGGGATCAGATTACTCTGCTATCTGCACAGTCACGTACACCCTCTCACCTCGATTAAAATTCAAATAGGCACAGCCGTATTTTTGCCACATGATTTTAACGAAAACCTTCATTACAAATTCAACTTTTATTTCCTGTGCTTATAAACATTGTTAAATTTTCCTCTTTGTTCACAGCGATCCTTGCGGGAAAGTGTCGTTTTATGCACATTATCTGCTATTTATTAATTGCACTTGCTTCGGTATTAATCCCTACAGTAACAATGTCGGTGAATAAAGGTATGTAACAGATTGCATAGGTGCTCGCTAACAGCACTTGCTCCTACGGTCTGTTAAGGAGATATTGGGGATCTTTGTCTTTGAAACAGATTGCAACAATAAATGCAACGCCAATCCAACATTATTCTGCATATAAACCGTGCAGATAATGGACATCAGCAATTAAGTATCGAGCTGCTGCTTGTATGAAAGCACATCTGATAACTGGTTACTGCTATATGGCAATACTATGATGTATCACGCAGTAAAATGCCCAAGTTATTCATATTACGCATTTTGAAAAAGATAATTTTCAACAAATCAAATGGTTTCTATAAAGATTTTTTGCAAAATCCCAATGTGATACGTTATAACACAAATTCTAGATAGTCACAATTTGAAGGCACATATTATTTGATGTTTCTGGAATATTTTAATTGACAGTTAACATCAAAATTTTAATTGATGAAGTGCAATATGCCTATAAAAATGTATTGGAACATGCAGGCTCAAACCCACATCGATAATACATTCTAGTACAGCAGGTAAATGGCAATACTGGTAAATAGACCATAATGCAATACATTGGTCCTGCTCTCCCTGAATTTGAAACTCATTATTTGTTGCTAAAGAGCTTCATGTAAAAAGATTTTGCAAAAGACAGATGACACTATTTAATGCTTGGGATGGGATCATCTTTGCTATTGTGTGGCATATCAAACGCGACAATCAAGCACGATCCCATTCTCTCTTTCAACATGCACACCGCTGATGTTTACCGAATACAGGAGCTAAGTGTGTATCCACCATCGATTTGAACCATGGACTCTGATTAAACTTGAAGTGAGTGCACGAGTCATGTTGTGCCGTTCAAACTCACCTCCTTGTGGAGGTCTGGTGGCGCCATGTTCAGCTGATCCAGTTGTACGATGCCGGCTTCCTCACTGCCATTGCCCATCAGCAGCTTCTGCTCGACAAATTGAGACAGTGTGAAGTGCGTGGACACGAGACACGATGAATGGAATGGGCTTTGTGCTGTACCGCAGAGCTCACGAGGATTGTTCAGAGATCCCTTTATTCAGAATATCATTCGTCGAATAGCCTCGCCGAAATTTACTGAATTAAAATTGGTTCTGTCGACAGTAATATCACAGTACAAAGGTTTGCATGCAGTGAAGGTGGCAATTGTTTGTAGTGTCGGCATATTAATATCCACTGGAGGAAAAAAAAACAAGCATAAAACATACACAGTATTAATGTGTTACTATCTACGTGACTTTACCGAAAGGCCCAAAGAGTTTGTTAACAACTTTGTTATGCAATATTTTGAATGTTAAAACACATTCCTGCGGAGGGGGCTGGTAGGAACGTTGGGTTGCTCGTTCAATGGCCAGGGTCAACAGCGGTGTGGTGTATCCCGCAAATATGCCCGACTGTGAGGGCGGGCACAAGCCGGCGTGAGTAGGTTAAACGTTGAGTTTTATAAGGGCACCACGGGGTGACCAGCCCCACCCCACCCAGCTCCCACCCCTCCCATCCCCCACCCAGCCCCACCCTCCCCACCCAGCCCCTCCCCACCCTCCCCTCCCCTCCCCACCCAGCCCCTCCCTCCCGACCCAGCCCCTCCCCACCCTCCCCTCTCCACCCAGCCCCACCCCTCCCATTTTTGGATGCACGACGGACGGACGGACACAATAATCCCCTGTGGGCTGGTGTAACCAGGAGGTTCCTACCAGTATAAGGCTTTATACCCTTGCTGGTGTCAATACACCAAACAGACACCAATGACAAGGGCATCGTGTCTGCGCAGCCACTCATACTTGTGGTAAAAACCAAAGGCCACCAAAAGGCGAATAGTACATGAACAATGCAAACACGAAAGTATGAATAGCTCACATTGAGTAGTTATAACTCTGACACCCTTTTTTAGTACCAATATAGAGCGAAAGGGTCCCATAGTTGTGAAATAAGTTATACATGTTATTTATTCATTGCACGGAGTGCACCGCACAGGTACACATTAAAGGACCTATCATATGCCGCTGAAATAATATATTTTTGCAAGCTTTCATTTGAACATTAAGTAGTATGGAGGTATAGATTTCGTGGGATGTGGTGACAAGCAGTTATGAGAGAATAACGTTATATTCATTAACTATATCAGTCGTTTGTCCGATCAATTGTATTTTGATCAGGGAAGAGGTTAGGGTTATAGTGCAAAATAAGAATTATTAATTACTTAAAGCCCCTTGTAAGTAACTGCTGGATGAAGGCTTCGGAACCATGCCCTGTTATTCATATGGTTGCTGAGCCATAATTTGCCAAGCTGATCATTGTGAGTTGGTGAATGAGGGGGAGTGAGGGCAACAATATTGATTTATCACTCGCTACCGATGTTAGGCGTGGCTGGGAATTGAACACAGATTGACAGGTTCATTGCCCAATGCGCTGGCTGCTGTACCACCATTCCACTCCGGTGCAGTATCATGAGGTCTTTTTTTTATACACTGTGTTGGAACATTGGTGAGCCAGATTGGACGTGATGGGCTTGTTTCATGGGAGAGAAAAAGGTAGCAAATATTTCCCTTTCACGTAGCCCTTAGCGATGATAAATAATACACGGCGCTGATTACATACGCTCTGAACTTCAGACCATTGCTCAAAACACAACATTACTGCTATACGTTATTCTGCCTTATTAGTGCATGGGTCTTGTTCTTTGTGAATTATAACATGATGTCCAGTTTATTACTTGAGTTTGGTAAAACATAATTTCCTTTTGACCTTTATGACTTGCCATGAATACGTGTGCAGAATTAATATGGCCTATCCTGGAATATACCACTGAGAAACATCAAGATTGTTAGAATTTTATGCAAATGTATACGAATTATTCCTTGAAGCTAACACTATTCATACATTGTACAAAAATACATGCAGTACAAAATCTATTTTATCATAGAGCTGCCTCTTTTCTATTATAAAGTCAGTTAAGGGCATGGCTACTTTATTAGCACTGACATCACACAATAAGAGTAGATTTTCTGGGTTTAATTCAAGGATGCACTGTGCAAGGTCCATTTGGTTACATTGGTGGATCTCACGCTCTAACACTTTCAACATTTCATCTCCACAAAACACAAAAGTACCCCTTCATTTTGAATTTTGTGTGGTACACAGGTTGACAAGCCCTCTTTAAGTTACTGTAAATGAATATGCAAGAGCATATTCTTTGGGTCTTTCCGTAAAGTCACGTAGATAGGTTGAAAGAAAATAACCTATCTACATGACTTTACCGACTTTACCGAAAGACGCAAAGAATATGAATTCCTGCAGTCATGAAAGCTTTAAGTCAAGATTTATCTGCTCTTGCAACTGTCTTTGAAAAATATGTACTTCTTTTACCAGCATGTCTAAAAAGTAAACACACAATGGCATTTTTTCATATGCATTAGGAGAAATTTGGGTCGATACATTGACTTCAGCAATAACATGACCGAGAAGTAAATTCAACTTTGTGATTTTCAAACCTGTAAAATAATCAGCCTTACCCTAAGACAGAAACCACACTTTGTTTTTGGTAAATCTTGCTTTGTAGTACAATATCTACACCTAAGGATTATGGGATTTTAATCGTATTTCACGTAACTTAATTAAAAATCTATTGTAAGAATAATTAACTTTTCATTACACATCAACATGTGAATATGTAATGATGGGAATTGTGTTTAAATTATCCCGGTGCCAGCATTAAAGTGTACACATAAATTTAAATGCATCTGTTAATGGCATAATCATATTTTGTCAGATAAATTAATTTTGCTCAGTAGAGCGGTTTACAATTTTCCAAACTGTCATTAATGTGTGGCTGACGTGGTCAGCATGTCATTAGCATCATGGACAGAATTTCATGCAGTAGTCACCATATATTCTGTCTTACTGAATCATTTATTTCTGTTTATCCGCAGAGCTGGCTACATTTTTGATATAGAATACATTGCCCTGGACGTTAGTTGTGTTTATGTCTTTAGTATATATGTAGTGGAGTACGAAGGTGCGTGGTGGAGGCGGTGTGATTGCATGATCACACAGACATTACGGGTTATCTTGGGTCAGCCTGTAGCGAAGGCAAAAACAGTATGGGTCATGTTAGGACAGCCAGGTGCAAGGGGTGGGATGATGAGGTAACGGTTGGGCCAATTAAGCCAGAAGACCAGCAACGGCGGTGATTGGCTGGGGCTGTTGTCAAGGGCGAGGAGGCGTCGAGATGTCTGGAGAAAGGCAGGTGTTTGAGGACGCAAAGCGTGGGGAGGCACGCGGGCCAATTAATTAGGGGTAATGAGAATGGAGATACATTGGGGAGACGCACAGAGAGCGGGTTGTTGGAGTTGGGAGCTGGACGAGGCAAGACGTGGAGTTGGGAGAGCTTGGAGTCAACAGGGGGAATTGAAGTGTGGAGAGTTGAGAGACAGAGTTTGGAAGACAGAGTTGGAGAGACAGAGTTGGAAGGAGAGAGCGTAGCGATAGCGAAGCTGAACAAAGACGAAGTAGTTAGCAGTGGAGTGAGCGTAGCAATAGCGAAGCTGAACAGAGACGAAGTACAACAACTGACACCTTTATTCAAGGCATCATGTTTGCAATAACCACAACACTAGCAGTCAAAATGCAAACAAAAGAGATAACTCTGATAATAATATGCACTGTCCTTGAATTTCATTGGTCCACACCCGAGACGGCTTTTCTTAGAGCCTAGTCTCCACTGGTGTTGGACAAGAAGACGCCAAAAAGCGTACAACTCAAAAACAGCGCACTATCAGAGTATTGAGGAGGTCTCATAATGTAAATGCTCACCCCCAGCCCTCAATACTCTGATAGTGCGCTGTTTTTGAGTTATACGCCTTTTTGCGTCTTCGGGTCTAACACTAGTGGAGACTAGGCTCTAAGAAAAGCCGTCTCGGGTGTGGACCAATCAAATTCAAGGACAGTGCATATTATTATCAGAGTTGTCTCTTTTGTTTGCATTTTGACTGCTTGTGTTGTGGTTATTGCAAACATGATGCCTTGAATAAAGGTGTCAGTTTTTGTGTCAGTTAAAAGGGTAAAACCTATTGCTATATCTTGTTACTGGCAAAGGAGGTCTCATAATGTAAATGCTCACCCCGAGCCCTCAATACTCTGATAGTGCACTGTTTTTGAGTTGTACGCCTTTTGGCGTCTTCTTGTCCAACACCAGTGGAGACTAGGCTCTAAGAAAAGCCGTCTCGGGTGTGGACCAATCAAATTCAAGGACAGTGCATATTATTATCAGAGTTGTCTCTTTTGTTTGAATTTTGACTGCTTGTGTTGTGGTTATTGCAAACATGATGCCTTGAATAAAGGTGTCAGTTTTTGTGCCAGTTAAAAGGGTAAAACCTATTACTAGAGACGAAGTAGTTAGCAGTGGAGTGAGCATAGCGATAGCGGAGCTGAAGAAGAGAATAGCCAGCAGTGGAGTGAGCATAGCGATAGCGGAGCTGAAGATTCTGTGTGCGAAGTCGCTGCGTGCGAAGACGCTGTGTGCGGAGTTGCTGAGTGCGGAGTCGCTGAGTGCGAAGCAAGCGAAGTAATCGTGGGGAGTGGAGAGACAAAGGTGGCGAGCGAGTCGAGTGAAGCACGGCGAGCGAGCCGTGGCGACCTGGATATTGTGGAATGTGGAGGACATGATGAGAATTGTAAATAAAGCGGCGTTCGAAGAAAGACTGAAGTTGTCCGAGTGAAATCGAACACTACATATATAAGTAGTCTAGTTTCTTTAGAATACATAAAGAAACAGTCACGAAGAAAACAATGTATTGTCTTACTATTCATAAGTTATCAAAGTAGGTTCAAATTAATTCGGCATATTAATGACATGAATTAAGGTTTAACTAACCCTTCATTTGGTTTTACTCAAGAGCACAAGTATGTATGTAGAACTTCTTTATATATGTACAGTACTCTCACAGAATATAAAGTATGTTTATCTCTCGCCCAAAATAATTTACCTTCTGCAGCACAGTGCCATGCCATGCATTTGTTTGTGCTCCGGTCAACAGGGAATGCCCTCTATCAAAAGCTAACACATGGATTGTTCAATTTATTTATGATGGCATGGCTTATTTTAAAAAGGGATCGTGGAGCAGTTATTACAGGTTATTTTAGAGCAATGCAGAGATGTAATGTTTGAAGTATATTACACAAGTACTGTATTTCAGTTCCTCCATTTCATTTCTGCTGCGGGGGAATTCTTATATTTTTATATTAACTTCATTTTTTTTCATCAAGAGGAACATAACATCAACGCGTTTCCAGCTCATGGACTGTGTTCAGAGGCTGAGAGTTATCTTTGAGAAAAACAACTGAGGGTTGGGGAGTTTGGGTCCTAAATGCACAGGAGAGAAGCTTTAGATTGTGTGTGGGCTGTTCTTTAAGAATTTTCATTTTTAAAATAGTAGTTAGCACAATGGTATGTTATAGCAGTGTTCTTCACTAATTTTCTTAGGGGGAGCGGGGTGGCACTTTTGCCGGTGAGACATCAGTGCGAGGGCCGCCACACATTTGAAACCATTTGGGGTCGACAGCACGATGACGATGATGATGAGGTGTTTTCACATTTGTGTATTGTCGGGGACTGCACATCAGCAGCCGCACTAAAGGCCACCAGGGGCCGCCATTGGCCCGTGGGCCTTGCAATGAAGAACAATGTGTTACAGCGAGAGAGACTGTCAAGTCATAGGCAATGGAAAAAAAGTAAGGTCTTGAGATTGGACGTGAACAAGGAGTTCCAGACTATGGGCAGCAGAGGAGAATGAGCAACTTAGTTCTTTGCCAGAAAGCCTTTGTTGGAGCAGAGAGTGTGTGTGCAGTGGAGTCGAGTTAGATGAGAGAGAAAAAGTAGGGAGCGCGAGTCCAGGAAGGATTTGAAGCAACGTCCATGGACCCAGAGGTTTTGACCATGAAACAAGATCGGCTTCCCTCCTCCACGCATGCCGCAATACACATTGAATTAAGTCATTGGAGGAAGTGAACAGCAGAGCCTCGTTATGTAGTTGTTTTTGTATGGTTCCAATGAGGGTTATACAATGATGTCCACAAAAATTGCATCAACAACTCCGTGGGATGTTTTCCATAAACAGACTTCCATAATGTCACGTCCACAAACATTTAGGAAAATGACGATCTGTGGAGAGATTATACAATTCTCATGTAGTAAAGGTTGCACACCCCATGATACAGACATTCATTTACATGAATCTATGTATCAGCTGAACTATGTTACTGAATATTTAACTAATTTCACACCGTATGTAGCCAAATGTGCTAATCGGAGGTGTCGGGAACCTAATGAACCTAAATAGCCTCCAAAAATAAGTAAAAAGCATTGCATTTGCACATATTACAATTGTAGCAATGCAATCTAAATACATTTTTATGTTATTTTGATATTTTGCCAATTATTGGTGAGGATATATAGAGTTTGGTGATGATATATAGAGTGTATAGTGGATGACATGATTCTTCTGAATACTATAAATAAAGAACACAAAGTAGTCGGTGTTTTGTCATCATCCATGGTTATAGACAGTTAGGGACATTGTGCGAATGCTGAAACTTGACCCTGGTCACAGTCACACGTGCATAAAGGTGAAGGATGGGTACTGTTAGCACTATCCCAACCTTGATAAAGGTCATGAAAGGCCACATCATTTCCCACAATATCTCACCATAGAATGCCATGGGAGACACTTCGAAGTTTGTCTCTTTCATAACCCCATTGTTATCATTAAAAGTGTACTATTAAAAACTTGCAGATAGATGCAAAAGCTAATTAACTTTTTTTAAATTGGAATTATTCTTTACGAGGGGATGATAAATGATATCAGTACCTTTTTTTAGCGTGCGCATGAGAAACCTATGACAACTGTATATTACACAAGTATTTCAGTTAAATAGTCTATTTAAAAATACATTCGTATCCACAATGCTCATCCGCAGCCATGATCTATCCACTGTTAGATGAAGACTTCCCCAAGGCATAACCGTCTCTCCCAGTCCTGCGATATAACCATCCACCTAACACCATCTCGTCTGCGGGTGGCCTCGGCGAGCATACAGTATATATTTTCCTGACCACTTACTTTTTTACAATCAATACAATGTCTGCAGCTTTTTTATTTGCTCTTCGATCCATATGTTCCTCTTTTTGTCTCTTTGTGCATTTTTCAATCTTTGTTCCATTTTCTTTACCAATGTTTATTTTTGTGATCCATGTAATCAAGATCAAGATGTTGTCATGGCAAAAGCTAATGATACTGCCACACCTTGCCAACGCTCTCTATCGCCAGATTCCACAGCTGTTGCACAGTAGACACACAATCTCCAAGGTCTGCCCTAACAGTATGTCATCGCAGGAAATATGTTTAAAATATTCTTAACCATTGCGTTCCATCACTAATTTCAGTTTTCTAAAAGCTCTCCGACTTCCCCTAGGTAAAACGAACTAAACGGTTTTATTTTTATTTTACCAAGTAAAGCCCACTGAGTTGTTCACTCTTTTTCAGAAGCGACCTGGTCACACATGAAAAAGCTCATGGAAGTCACTTATCATCCTATGTGGGAATTTATAGCAGTAGCCAAGTAATATAAACGCATGTTTATAAACGTGTAGAGGAAAACTGATGGACGCGGAGAAAAATCCACGTAACCATGGAGAGAAGAGAGAAAATACGAACTCCAAATATACAGACATTGTCAGGGTTGGAGTGGAACCCACGACCTCCTGCATACCAGTTGAGAGAGATAACATCTCGCAACCACGGTTTGCATGTGTTTTCCAGTTTAGACCATCCAACATTTTATATATAAAATATTGCTGAATGAACTGGTTATTCGTGACTTTGTTTTGCTAAATGTATCTGCAGCCCAATGTTTCAGCATTCTTTATTAAGTTCTTCAACCATTTGCAGTTGTTCATTTCCATTGGTTGTTCATTTCCATTAATTTTTCATTTATTTTCTTTGTTCTCATCTTCTTTGCTCTATGTTTTTTCTCATCCATAATGCTGTGTTGCTCTAATATAAAATCAGAGAAAAGATACCTCGACGATCCCAAGCTTGTGTAGTTGCAGACATTGGTGGAATATCTCCCAACTCTGCAGGATCTCCTACCGCTGCCTATGCAAATTAATATAAAATATGTTAATTGCTCAGCATGACAATGTGATGCTGGATGTCAATACAGAATTTTGAATTTCATTAGTGTGCATTCATTGGTCCTTTGATCAAATAAAAACAATCTAAAATATCTTAATTAGTTAAATGTTTACTTTCAATACCACTACATTCAATTTGGTTATCAAGTAAAGAGTTAAACATCAATGCAAACCTTTTGGCACATTGTAGTTAAATGTCAAATTGATATATCGTTCAAAGCACTTATTTAGAGAATGTACATCTGTGTTCTACTTCATATAGTTACTGTTACAGCTAATAAAGCTGAAATCTGTACTGTGCAATTCCAAACTGCTATTTTGATACAATATCCAAGAACCTAAAAATGCAAGCATACATCTGTGGCTCGATGCACGTATTCATGACTGCCTTTTCATTGGTAGTACATGGGGTTTATCCTGTGCTGCAGACGATGAAAATGAGGGCTTATAATTGGATGGCGCTGGCGCGGCTTCAGTCGACCCACCACAACAGAGGTGTTTAATCTTCATCTCCGCAGGAGGCCCAGAGAATGCTTCTGAGCACCATGGCGTATGGACATTAACATTTACATCTAAAAAAAATGCTTCTTCCTCACAAGCCATTGCCATAAACATTCTCATGGTGTCTCCTGGGTAATTTATACAGACTCACACTATTAGGCAGTGATTTTTCGCAGGTCTAAAGATGCATTGTCAATGGCATACTGACTGCGAGCTAAGAGAAGTGCCGCCGACATTTTAATGACACCCAACCATGTTGCAATGCAGTGCCGTGGCTGTAATTGAGGAGAAATCAGCTGAAAGACTACTGTCTGCCAGAAAGGCGTGTTGCAAAACTACGCTGCATGCTCGCAAAGCCACATGCTGTGTCGCACTGCATCAGTCGCAACAAAGCAAACGACAATTGTTTTTGTTCATCACAGCTTTGTAAAAAGGCTTTCCATTTTCACACTGAGAAATGCAGTTGACGTTTATTTCGATGGAGAATAGTTTTTTCTCTGTTTCCTTTGACTCGATATGTTACCACGGTAGTAATGCTGTTTAGAAGCATCAAGAGAAGCAGTACATTCAATTTTGCCGGAATGGGTTTTAAACAGCTATATCACAAGATGCATTCCACGAAACAGCGGCTGATTAATTTAAGTCATATATGAACTGGTCATATTAATCACTTGCATTAATCATTTATTTTAAACTGATGGTTGTATGGGATTTGATATAGCTCAGACTAAGAAACATTATTTACCCTAATGACGAAACAGCGTTCACTGCTAGGTAATGGACCCTGCCAAGTTGCACAATGATGCAACGTAGTCATTTCCATAAATGACTTCGCAATGCAACTAGTATCGTCGTTGAAGTGAGTTTAATTAAATAGCAGACTTACAGGGAAGAAGGTTAACACAGTTGTATACAGGAAGCACTCTTTAGGTGTTTAGAGAATTAGCCTTGGCCTGGTGGCCAGCAAGTAATGTTTGATGCAGATAAAGTAAGGCGCTTACACTGATGCAATCAGCACAGAGGTAGTGAGGGAGAGTCTGGCTGCCAGAATTCCTACATAACTTAGGCCCTAGGGGACTCCAATTGCTGGCAAACCTGTACACCAAAACCATGAAAACCGGATGCATCCCAAAAAAATGGCAGGAGGTGATGATTATTGCCATACCAAAGACAACCGACAACCCGGGAAGCTATAGACCAAATAACTCTTGTTCACGACCTATAAACTCTTGGACTGTATCATCCTCCAGAGAATCAGCCATCCCGTCGAGTCAGTGATCCCTGAAGAACAAGTGGATACAGCTGCTGTGACCAAATTTTGACCCTTGTGATGCACATTGGAGCTGGATTCCAGAAGAAATCCAAGACCAGCGCAACCTTTGTGGACTCTTCATCGGCCTATGACATAATATTGGTTATGCGCTTGATGCTGCAGCTTGTAAGGACCATTCCTTGCCTCGAAACAATACGCCTGACATGGATGAAGCTGAGCAATAGGCGAATGACTGTCTATATGGGCAACAAAGCACGATCACTCCAGTTACTAAAGGTTTCAATACTCGCACCAACACTCTTTAATATCTACACAAGCGACATGCTGCCAACCGGATCACACAAATTTGTATATGCGGATGGCCATACCCTGGCAACGCAAGCAACCACTTTCAAGACATTGAATCCACTTTGAACCAAGATCTAAACACCATGGGAGAATATTTACGGAAATGGAGGCTCAAGTTAAATCCTCACAAAATAACAGTCACTGCATTTCATCTTTATCATGGGAGTGCCAACCACACTCTGAAAGTGATCTTCTGCAGCAACACTGTGTGACACGACCACACTCCAACCTATCTCAGAGTAAAGCTGGACTGTATGCTAACTTTCCACGACCACCTGGAAAAGGTAGACGCCAAGACCAAACCAAGGGTCAACCTGTTCCAGAAACTGACAAGCACAAGCTGGGGAGCATCATTACCAGTGCTATGGACACCAACGATGGCCCTTGTGTACTCTGTAGTCGAGTACTGTGCACGAGTATAGACTAGAAGTAGTTACACTCGACTTGTTGATGTCCAACTGAACACTGCAATGTGGTGTATCAATGAAACCCTCAAGTCGACCCCAACACCCTAGCTGCCCATGCTGTCACACATCTATCCCCCACCCATCTGCCTGCAATGCTGCAACCCTCTTGGAAGTCCTGCGAATCGAGGAAAACAGTCACCGTCCCATTCATCAGGAACTCAATAACGTCCCTCGTCATCAAGTGAAGTGATACAAGCCCTTTTGGACCCATGATCTTAACGTTAAATAATACAAATTCAACTCGATGGAGCTTGGAAAGCTAAATGGAGTTCAAAATAATTCACAAATACCTTGTCAAAGACCCAACGCAGATTATCCCTGGCTTTGATATTCCATGAAGCTCATGGTCCACATGGAGAATTAAAAACTCTCCATTGTGCAACTGTGGTTATCCAGAACAGACCGTATAACATATAGCGCTGAATGCCCGATCCACAAATATGAAGAAAACATCACAGTGATACATACTCTGCTGCTCCTGACGCGATTGTCTGGCTTGACTACCGGAATGTAAAATGTTAGTTGTTGCTTTAGATTTATATCAGCCATACGAAAGAAGAAGACTAATTCAAATACTCTCTTTCTGTAAGGAACCAATACAAAATATAATGAAGCAATACAAAATTTAAGTCTAATTTACAATGAAAAACGGCCACCGTGTATTTAAATGCACGATCAAAGAAAGTGCCATTTAGATGGCACGTGGTTTGGAGTCTACGTATTACGCTGCATGTCTGGAGATCTCCCATAAGCACCCAGTGGTGGCCTTATAATCCACCGGCCACGCACGATCTGTGCATTCCTATCTGTACGAAGTTACATTTCCAGCCAACCTAAGTTCCCTACATTAACAAAAATATATATAAACTCTATAAGCAGGCTTTTAGAAAGCAAGTTATTATTTATTTCATCCACGACCACCAATCGATAATTGTTTTCAAATTAAATTTCTTGGAATATCCACAATTTGAAATCATATCTACTGAATTGTACATATTATGGGGTTTTATTGGATTACAAATTTGATTTGAAGCTTTCGTGATTGCAGGAATTGCTCTTTGGTTCTTTCGGTAAAATAGGTTGCATTACATTACATTTCCAAAAGATTTGCTAAATTTAGTTTTCTCAAACTATTTCTCTCTCTAAAAATTTACCAGGCTCTCATAGGGCCATTCGATCTTCTTCTTTCCCTCGGTCGCTTCGGGGTGGATTCATTGACATGCTAATTTCTCTGCTCCAGCAGCAGCCACCAGCAGACCCACCTCTCTCTCTACCCAACCTCCCCCCTCTCTCTGTTTAATGCCTGAACATAGAGGTATTGGGTCTCTGTGTGTCTATATTATGTGTCTCTCTGTGTGTCTGTGTTGTCTCTTTCTTCTTGTGTCTGTCTGTGTGTCTCCGTGTCTGTGTTTTGTCTCTCTCTCAAATTTAGTTCTACCTAATGACGGTTGCTTGTGTTGCAATCGAAACGTCGTACTCTATTATTTCATTTATTTTCTTTCTACGTGACTTTACCGAAAGAACCAAAGAGGATTACAAATTATTAGGAAGTTTTACAATTGTACATTTTTCGTAAATCCACGACTAGTAATGGTAGTTTCCAATAAATAACAGCTTTAGCAAACCAGAGCTTAGTTTTTAGATGAGCTTTGTCAATAAAAATGTATCCACAAAACACTTCAAGGTGTAATATTTAAAGAATGCTCTCATTGCAAAACTAATGCACATATTTAAGCATGTTTTTATACGTGTTGATTTTTTGTTGGCTTTACATTGTATTGACGTACTTCAAATTGTTCATTGCTCAGTGGATCTTTAGGGGGACAGTCTCCTGAAGTCTGTAAGGTTTAGTTCCGAATGCATAATGCAAGGGGTTGACGGATGCCGAGGTGGGTGCTGTCCATTGTAATTGCATCACACAGCTGTTCAGCTACTCAATAATGCATTTTGAAGTCGAAATTCACTCCAAAATATTTTTAAGTTAAGAATCCCAGGACACAATATCATTGCATAGATAAATTATATCATTGTAAGAGGAATAAGATCAGCTAACAAGTATATTCAATCATTTAATCTAACATTTATTGTAAATGTCCAGAAATTCGTTCTAACTTCTTAGGTTTTATTCTGACTTCCTGCATCGTGTCCTGAAGATGCTTGGTGTAGTTTCGAGTGATATGTCACATGTAATTGCAAAATTTGGCTGTGAGAATTGCTGTTCAACTTACTTGTGAGCTGAAACGAAACTAAATGGTGCATTAAACACTTGTACACATGACAATATCATGTATTTCACTATGTCAGGTGGTGGAGGTTTAAAGTTTAACACGTAGGCTTTTGCGACCAATATCATCCATAATCCTGTTTTTTTGTGGTTAAATCGCGTAAATATATAAAGGAACGAAACAGGAGGATTTCTCCACAAATCTGGCTGTTGCCTGATGATGCCGATTGTAATTTCTATCGAAATATCGTACTCAGATGATAAATGTTGTCGCTTTTCTCTCCAACACACTGGTGTGCTGTACTAGTAACAAATTGGCATGTTCTGTTTACGCGAAAAACCTTACTTATTGGCTGTGTTGGGTGGTGGCGGGTTTAGCAACAAATTAATATATTTACGCGATCTAACCCAAAACAAAACTGTATTATAGAAGTGATGGAGGGTCTTACAATGCAGATTAGGCCAGATAATCATATGGCTTAACCCAAACACTAACTATGTATTATAATATTGGCTGCAAAAATCGACATAATATAATTTTAAAGCATAATATTGTATGTACAAAATATGCAACACATTCGTCTATGAATACAGGTCATTGCCAAAAACGTCACTGATTATATTTTTTCCTTTCAAAGCAGTGTGATTGACGAATGTGTTGAGTTTATATTTTTTATTGTGCCTGTGCATCACTGCCAATCCAGCATCATCAAATAATATGTAAAAACATGTTTAATTTATAACAATCACAAGTGTTCCAATTACTGAAATTTCCATTCATTATAATTAATGAATGTATTATAATGATCCTTCTACAGCACATTTTTAATGCTACCATGGGAATAGCTAGATTAATTCCCAAGACATTGTTTAGACGTCATCTGCACTAAATAAATTTAAAATAATTGACAGCTGAATGTTTTAGACCACAGTCCACAATTTATAGCCACAAATATTACAGTCAACATTATAGTGTTGACAAAATGCCAGGGGGAACTATATACAATGCGTGATAAAATGCATTGGCTTTGTGCATTTTATTTGGCACAACAATGTTCATGTAATCACAAACTGCATCAAGTTCAAATTACATAGAGAGTCCTGACATACTAAAAGAAAATTATAAAAAAGCACGAACAAATAAAAAAACACATATTATTGTTTTTTTATGGTTGAAATGACTGCAGATGCAGAGATTTAAAAAGATCAGTGCAATTAATTCATAAAAAAGGAAAATAACCCTTGAAGCCGATTGCATCACACAATTGAGCACCTCCACTGAGCCAAGAGCAGATTTGTCCTTCAAATCCGACACAAGTTGCCTAGCTACTTACAACAGCTTTGCATCATTACCAGGGACCAACATGGATTTGTGATTGTAATACCAGCACAATTTGTAGGTTCCTATACCTGTGGAGTCTGAAAGCTGTGCTCGTAATAATCCTGTAACAAATGCCACTCAGGATATGTCCACAGCATTTTCAACTGCATGTATGAAATAAATGTAACCACAAACAGGAAAGTAACACCGTATATTCATTTTTGACATTAACACAATTACACCATAATCTTATTGTATTTGAATACTGAATACAATTCACACTGTTGCAAGCTACATCAAGAGTTTTATCCCCACTAGGTGCTTTTGTCCATTGCAATGTTCTGATAAACAATGCTAGGACGTTGGGCGGTGACAGCGCTTGGCTGTAGTGCATTCGCTGTTTATTGCAGAGGCTCGCTGTTAAAATCCAGCAGTTGTCCTGTTTTTTACTGCGGGTGTATTGAACTCTAAAATATGCGTCGGATGCTTCAGAGGGAACGTTAAAGATCCATTGATGTCATTCGGTAGAGTAGGCCATTGTGGGCGGGTTTTATGGTTAAAATTGACCACGTTTAAAACATGACTGCAAGTCATCCGATTGGGATTATACGTAGCAATTACTGTTTTAGACTGCGAAAACTTGTCAGGACCCTCCTGAAAATGAATAACGAGACTCGGTGAGGCTTTACTGGTTAAACAATGTTAATGTTAAGAACATTAATATCAGAAAATAAACATTGATGGAATGGTTTGTGACATAAACTAATGTTGTTCAGGACAAATATTATTCTGCAATGCAAAAGATCGCGAACAACAACAACATCCAAAAATAACATGTCTTTTATATAAATCTTGGCCCATACACAGAGAAAAAAACCAAGCTTACAACATAAAAAGCCATAAAGGAAATTAAATTAAGTGACTCAGAAGCCCAGTAATATGGTAGCCCTCAGTTCACTGTCCCTCTGTGCTGCACTGCCCAGGGGCAAACACCACAGATTTGTGCAGCACGGATCGATTGTGACGAATCACAAGGTCACCTTCCAGGCTAGGGACAAATGAATTATTCATGGCGGACCAAGGGAGCGATCACTGGAGCCACATTCCCACGTCCATTGCACTCGGAGGCAGCGTTATGCTGCATGTTGATGTAATTTATGGGATACCCGAGCGGTCCATGAACTTGTGACTAATCTGGCACAACTTAAATTTCTTAGATTTCAGTACAAGAGAGACATCATTGTAGAAATGTAATTGATTTATAAAATATCTTCTGGGGTTATTTTTTTTCAGAAATAATTTAATTTAAAAGAATGATAAATAAGCATAAAGGTTTATGAAATGTGCCAAAAATGCATTCTTTATAGATTGATTTTTGTAAGTGTTACAATATTTTTTTGTAAAATATGGAACTTGTGTTCATTCCAACAGCAATCAGAATATCGTTTTGTTGAAAAACAACCCAATCAAGCAATGTACTTGGAAACAATTTCATGATTTCATTTGACATTTAGTTAAGCATAGCATTGAAGGACAATGAGATTCTGATTTTTATTTCATGGCATGAACATCTAACGAGGCAATCAGTCCTGAACTGTTGCTGTGTATACTTCCATTTGCACCTCTAGTTATCATAGCCGCTCTGCTCACACGTGCACAAGTTACGGATAATTGATAATAATTATCGGAGCAGTGCAGAATCAATATTTGCCGAAAAAACTTTACACGTAATGTATTTATTTCCAAAATAAGTTCACTGGAAAAATCAATCAATGTTTATTTATTGCACGAAAGGTCCTATTTAGCCAGTTATCCAGCTAGTTTGCGAGGGAGATCCGTGGTGCATCAACACAGAACAAGAACAACAACATCAAAGTAATCCGTACAGAGGGACTGACAACAACGGAACAGAACGCGTCAAAGGTGTAGGCAAAAGTAGTGCTTAAATAACAAACGTTAACAATATTAACAAAATAAACAGGCATATTACACCAAAAATCGGTAAATAGCACCAAAACACTAGGATGAGGTAGTGAATAGATCGAGAGATGTGCACGAGGCGAAGCGAGCAATGCTGAACAAGCATGAAATCTAATAAAAATTGTTATATTCAGTAACATAAAATCAAAACATAGAAGAATGAAATATTAGCAATGCCAGAGTAAATGTAATTTCAGGTACAAATGAAAGTCCGTTCATTGGCCTGCCCGAGGCAAACCAACAGAGAGTGAGCGGTTCCAAACCCCGGACACTGCGTCACTGAATCAATTGTCAATGTGTATCATGGGGGCAGCCCAATCAATACACCATCCTGGACACAAGCCACAGCCGGCAGCAATGGAGGTCTGATGTATGGGCAGCATGTTGAAGCCTGTACCACTATTAGGCCAATTACGTGTCATGCTGACACCAGCATGTGAACTATTACAGCATATAGGGGTCATTAAGCCAAGTAAAAAATGTCACCAGAAGTCGCCATACTTGTTATTTTCAGCCTTTCCCTTCAGACAAGCCTGTCCAATATGTTATAATGAGTTCATGTGCCACGTGTTAGATTTTTTTTCCCCTCAGAGATAAAAAAAAGTTGTCATGTTTCAGTGACGGTATTTTTGTGAACCAAGCCTTTCTGTCTGACTGTCTTTCTTCTGCCAGTCTGTGTGCCTGTATCATCTGTCGACCACACTACATTCTTAAGTGTAAAGGTGTATCCATACATTCATAATTCAGAGACAGCCTGCTTTGATGAGATGCATTGATATTAATCCAAATATAAATATGTTTCATTCATTACGATGAAGCGTTAATTACTTATTTTGCTTGTGATGGAGAGTTACTTTCTGAATACATACATAGTGATGACGTATTCCCGTATGTTACCAATGCATACAGGCGCTGTATTTACACGTACACATTTATATGCAGACGCACACTAAAGCTCTCTGCATCCACAGTGTAATTTAATGCAGAGAAGCACACTCACAATACGACAATAAGGAACGTGTGTATATACAATTGTACATTTCAATAGTACGAAAAAAACCCTTTTATTTTGATTAAGTGTACAACAGTCATCTGTCTATTTATGGAGAATGTCACCATTCTCCAAAAACAAAAATTCCCAGTGTGTGTCTGACAAGTAAAACGCTAATGAATCGAGCAATACATTTTAAGGCCAAAGGATACACGTTCTTCAAGGCTCTAATGGTCCGTTGGTTAACGCATACGGGATAAGGTATGAGCCCAGATAACTTATGTTCGGATAGCCGCGGGAGTCATTCGGCAGAACACCGTTCTAGCGTTACGGACACGAATGCAGTAACCCATGACTGTTTTTTTTTTTCTGCTGCATGCCGTCAATGGTTTAACGGTAAAGTGGCTGGAGCTCAAGAATAATAAACAGAGATGTATCCATATTCTTGGTTCTTTCGGTAAAGTCACGTACTGTAGATAGAAAATTAAAATAAAATAAAATTTTGAACATATTTGTTTAAATTACAAATAAAAGCAAAAAACCACGACGTTTAAATCACAAAAGCGGTCTCTCCGCCTGATGAAGACCGCTTTGTGTTGCGATCGAAACGTCGTGGTTTTTTGCTTTTATATTTTTTATTTTAAAAAAAATCTATCTACGTGACTTTACCGAAAGAACCAAGAATATGAATTCGTGCAGTCACGAAAGTTTTAAGTCAAGAGATTTATCCTTTTGCAGCAACATAATCCACGTGCACCGATGGGAAACCATTGGAGAAATTTTTATACTCCGTAAATTATATGGTGACACAAAACCGTATTACACTGCAGCTGAGAAGCGTAACCCCGACGTGAAATGGTAATTGCATAAGAAGGAATTGACATCCAGGATCGCAAATTACTGCACAATACAATGGGTGCGGTAGTTCTTTGCTATAATATACAAATTAATTCCTTGTGAAAAACGGTTTCACTAAATTTAAAGATGCTGGGCATGTACAAAACATGGGCATTTCATTTGAATGGGACATGAGCTCAATATTGTCTTGCAGGTCAAGGATATTTTTCAAATGATTATTTTTTTAATTGCCTTCATGTGGCCAGGAAATATTGACTGTGATGGATGAAATCTATATGGCTTCAATAGGTTAGAGGCAGTGTTAATGACAATGCTGATTTTCACCAATACTGCACGTGAAAACTAAAATGGGATTCATGGTTTTTAGCCTTACTGTTACAGATGGCTGTTGCATATATTAGGGAATGACCCCTTTGTCTGGGGACACTATCTTGTGCTGAACACGTGCAGTGGGATGCACGTCGGGTGCTATTCCCGACATGGTGTTAAATTTAAAGGAAACGGAGTGGGCAATGTGAATGGTAATACAATACACAAAGCAGCGATGGTCTGATGATAAGCATGCATGATTAGTTACAGAGGCATGGAATGGGCAGGGCAGGATGGGGAATATAAAACATGGAATTAACGGAAGACAAAATTGATATTTGAAATTAACAGATGTTGTAGAGCCCCTGCATTTGCTTGATATGATCAATGACTAATTTGAAAGATACACGCTACATGAACATAATATGCACATACTAAATGTTGTGCATCATTATCTTCATCAGCCACGATCTATCCGCCCTTGGATCAAGGCCTCACCAAGTCGCCACCACCTCACGATTTCATGATAAAGCTGATGTCGAAAACATTGCATGATTCCAAGTATTCACCTCTCTCTATGCTTTTTTTCTGTGCACTTTTTAGCTTTTGTTCCATTTTCTTTGTCAGTGTCCACGTTTCTGATCCATCTGTCATAGAAAGTAACTGGGGCTGCTGGATTTTATTTATTTCTTTAGGCACATCAATATATTTCTTTTGATGATTAAATCCAATTTTCCAAAAGCACTCCAATCTGCTCTTGTCCAGATTTATTTGCAATAATTTAACCCCGGTCTACCTTCCTTATTTACATACTCTTACTTGTTTTCCAGTTGTGTCTCTCCCACAGATATCTTTAACTGTTTATTTAACTTGCTATATGTGACTTTAGTTTCGATCAAATGTATCTTGAGCACCACTTTGCAGCCTTTTTTCATTATTATTATACTACGCTGTACACAAAAGCATATAAAACATATAAAATCATAACTCCACATTCAAATACATATGTTTTAGCCTATCAGCCACACCAATATTATTAAGCAGCCTTTGTTTAAACAATCGATCTCTGGACCGACTTCAACCTAATTTGTTTCATCAGCAGAGTGAGGCTTCTTAAACATACGCTGCTGCATTCCCAGATGTTATCAATGGCAGTAATACAACAAATCTGAGATGGTTAATATTTTATCTATTTCTATATAGGCGTTTATTGTCCCAATTCAGTCTTTTAAAAACATGTTCCGTCACTGAATAACTTGCAATTGGTAGTTCACAAATAGTATATCTTTGGGAGAAAGATGGAAATATAGCACATGATAAATATAGGTTTTTTGAGAGCTTTGATGACCGTTCCACTGATTGAAATGTATTTTCATATTATACAAAGGCCAAGCATAATGGCATTTGATACAATATAACCCCGGATAGCCAGAATCTGCACTTAACCAGACCTGGTAAGCTAATTAACGAAAATATAAAAAAAACGTAAATGAAATGGTGAAAAAACCCCAGTCAAACAATATAATCTTGTATATGAGATATTAAATACTTTGGAATATTTTATGTAATTTATAATGAACAGCACTAGCAAATGTATAATATATGTAGTGAGTTAAACTGATATAGGAATAGGTTTTACCCTTTTAACTGGCACAAAAACTGACACCTTTATTCAAGGCATCATGTTTGCAATAACCACAACACAAGCAGTCAAAATGCAAACAAAAAAGACAACTCTGATAATAATATGCACTGTCCTTGAATTTGATTGGTCCACACCCGAGACAGCTTTTCTTAGAGCCTAGTCTCCATTGGTGTTGGACCAGAAGACGCCAAAAGGCAGAAGACGCCAAAAGGCAGAAGACGCCAAAAGGCGTCTTCTGGTCCAACACCAATGGAGACTAGGCTCTAAGAAAAGCTGTCTCGGGTGTGGACCAATCAAATTTAAGGACAGTGCATATTATTATCAGAGTTGTCTTTTTTGTTTGCATTTTGACTGCTTGTGTTGTGGTTATTGCAAACATGATGCCTTGAATAAAGGTGTCAGTTTTTGTGCCAGTTAAAAGGGTAAAACCTATTCCTATATCTTGTTTCTGGCAAAGGAGGTCTCATAATGTAAAGAGTTAAACTAAGTCGCAGACGTACTCTTTGGAGGCAACACATTTATTAACACCAACACACGGGGTAACTGCCCCTTAACAGAATAACAACCTATGATGGCGCCAGGCTAACTATGCTAATTACACCGTAACTAACTACAATGGACTGGACCACAGCTTGGGTCCCGGTCCACGTGTTGGAGACTCTGTAGGACGTAGAACGTAGACGAAGGTTTCTTCAAGATGAACAACAGACTTAACCGGTCAAGTGTCCTCTCGGGTCACCCGGAGTGCCATGGCCTATAGTAAGGCTGGCACTGCATGCGAAGCGTGATACCATCCAGCGCTATCACTCAGCGCTGACCGAGCCCCTCTAGGGCCGGTACTACACCCACATCCTAGAGGTGTCTGCGATGTCAATACACCGCACACCGTGCCTCTCTAAGGCTGGCATTACCCAGTGACATCCCGCGATGTCACTACATGTGTAAAATATGAATTAAAGTTTACTGTATTAAATGTACAAGCCTTATAAGTGTTAAGAGACAAATTGTAGAATCTGAGTTGGTGGTGGAATAATGTGCAGATTAAGAGGGAGAGAGCTTCAGATGTTACACTTGAATACGTACACACTGCCCTTCACAGTATAAATGAAGGGAATTTTTCTGGGACCACATGCTATAACTGTGGACATCATCAAGGAAGAGGGACCAATTGTTGGAAGGGACCAGTGGTTGCATCTACTAAATGTTTACATATAAATAAAATTCATCAACATGCTGCACCTCCGATCAGCACGGTTGGCTATGTACGGTGCGAAAGAAGTTCAATATACATTCCTAGGATGAAAACCTGTATTCTGCCTTTCCATTTGCTTATCATCTGCAAACAATTACATTCTTTTAAAGTATTTTTTTTATATAAACACACCAAACCAATGGGAGGATAACCCATGGGATGGTCACACAAGGCTAAATACATATTCCTTGTGACATTCCGTAATCGGAACACACTTTGCGAGGATCACCTTTGTGCAGAACTCGCAGGCTGCTTGACATGCTTGTGGCAATACTCCACATCACGCGTTGTGTGCCGACACGCTACGCTCCAGCGCATACAGATCGAGCATGCAAACACACCAGGGAGCGTTCAGGCTCTTCAAGACAGGGACATGTCCACAACACTGCACATATCGCTTTGTATTGACACTGTTGTGTAACAAAAGCACTCTGCCTAATGAGGCAGCGCTGATCCATAGTGAGCAATTGCAAGTTTAAAAAAAAATACTTAGGGAAGGTGATATTTAAAGGAATGGCATATAGATCTCTGCTGTGAATTAACTGTAGCACGTTCTGATGGAAGAATACAGCACAAACATAGTAATGAAATATGTTAGCCAATGCAATGTTTTGTCCTTGTTCTATAGTTATAAGCTATAATACTTTTCAATTTGTCGAGAAACCATCTATGTGATATGAAAGCTGCACTAAACTTGTCATCTCGAAAATTAAGAAACTAAGTTATCCGGCTGCATTTAAAAGACACATCAAATGCTCAGCAATATTTAATTTCATCGGTTTGTTTTCCGTTTGTAGGGAAAGTGATATTGTACATATCATTTCCATTAAAAGCTCTTTATTTAATCAGGTTACAGCCAATTTGCATTTAGGCCTGGAAAAACCACAAGTGGCGGCTGCAATTATTTGCTTTTACATTTTTCCAGTTATTTGTCAATTAACTCCTTTATTTGTCAGGCTATTTTTAAGTTGGAATTTGAGGGGGTGGGGGGGAACACTTATATTGAATTGCCTATAAATGTATAGAAAGTAATGCTGACCATTGCCAAACTGATTAATCTTGTAAATGCAGAATCCGGCGAAACTCTACAAATCCACGCTCCTCTAATTCCAGAATCACAACACTCACGGCGCTGTCACTGTCACCAACAGGGAACAAAACCCCAGAATATGCGATTCAACAATTTTGTTTAATCATGAACAAGGGGGAGTCATGCAGCTAAAGCTTCCTCTCGCTCGTGATACGTGTGGAGATGACAGTACAATATTTTTTTAAGCTTTCGTGACTGCAGGAATCCATACTCTTTGGTTCTTTCGGTAAAGTCACGTAGGTATAAAAATAATATATCATGACGTTTCGATCGCAACGCAAGCAATCGTCATCAGGCGGAAGAAAGAGGGAAGCTGCTGATGCTGCTGCACGCTGCTTTTAAAGGTTCGAGATGGGCGTAGCCCCAGAGTCATAAACGAAGTGGGGGGGGAGGGGGGGCTAGTGATGTTAAAGTGAGAAATTTGTATGTAAATGTACCGTGTAAATGTGATTGGCATGTCAATGTAAGCTCGCAGCGCGCCGTCACATCGAGGACTGCATGATCGGAGAAATTTGCATGCAAATGTACTGTGTAAACGTTACATTCACTAACACAGCCACCATCGTTTGCTCGCTCCGAAGTGGCTGTGGTTCTTTCCGAGCTTTTTCCGATCTTACGTTTACATGCAGTCCTCGATGTGACGGCGCGCTGCGAGCTTACATTGACATGCTAATCACGTTTACACGGTACATTTATATACAAATTTCTCACTTTAACATCACTAGCCCCCCCTTCCCCCCACTTCGTTTATGACTCTGGGGCTACGCCCATCTCGAACCTTTAAAAGCAGCGTGCAGCAGCATCAGCAGCTTCCCTCCTCTTTCTTCCGCCTGATGACGATTGCTTGCGTTGCGATCGAAACGTCATGATATATTATTTTTTCTACCTACGTGACTTTACCGAAAGAACCAAAGAGTATGATGACAGTACAGTATATAATACTCTATGTAGATATGACTACTATATACTTATATAACAATGCAGCAGGGCAAGCATTTATGTACAAAAATGTCCAGCCCAGTGCAGTTGTGCCCTAATGAGCATGCTCTCAATGCCAGGGATTTGGCGCCTCTCAAAGACTTCCGTGTTGGGGATGCTGTCCAGCCACTTAATGTTGCAGATGGATTTTAGGCAGCGAAGGTGAAAGCTCTCTAGCTATTTGATGTGGTGTCAGTTATGTGTCCATGTCTCATAGCCATAGAGAACTGAGGTGAGTACAACTGCGTGGATCAGAGGCAAACACCACGCTCTCGACAGAGCCTGTGGGTGAGCCTGCCAAATGCCACCTTCTGCCACATAATGAGTGGTCTCGTCATCCATCACAGCACTGATGGGTCACATGCTACCCGAATAGCATGATTTCCTCACGAGGTTGAAAGGTGTATTGTCAAAAATGATGGTGAGATCACAGTACTCAGAATAATGATGACCTGGTGCTGTCTAACCTATGTCTTTTTCAGGCTGATTGTCAGACCGAAGCATTTTGGGGTATCCACAATTTTCTGGACGTCTTCTTCGTGTGTGTGTGTGAAATGAGGGCACAACCATCAGCAAACTGAATCTCTCTTAGTAACTGTTCGATAATCTTAGTGTGTAGATTGAATAGACCCTTATCCAATCTAAATCGTATGTGTATGCCTCTATATGTATACATACGAGCGTATGTATGTAAACACGTGTGTATAGAACCCGTCCTGGTCTTCCCCTAGGTCAACTCAGCCTCAAATGAGTACCTGGTGCAGCCACTCACATGCCACTCACACCCAAAAACAGTGGTGAATATTTGAATGGGTCCAGGGCCTCCCCTACATCGCCTCAGCCTTAAATGAGTACCTGGTGCAGTGTGTAAACATCGCCACTGGGGAGACAAAGGTGGCCGGGCGTGGTGTTGGCCACTCACCCCCTCGTGTGCCGTGCCGGCCTTCATAGGTGCTCGCTAACAGCACTTGCCCCAACAATCTGTTCAGGCTATACAGGGCATTTTTGTCTTTGTATAGATACACATACCTGTATATGTATCTATATATCTTCATATGCCCCGTCTATATTAATACATGGAACCAACGAAAAAAAGGGCATGACTCAATATTCGACATTTTATGCAACACATTACTTGTGAATTTTAGGAGTAATTATCATGGTGAGTTGCGTATTAGAGGATCTGCTAAGAGTGCCCCCGACATCGAAGCGGAATTTTTGAGTTAAACACGTACATAGTGTGACTACTAATAATGTATAATACTTTAATAGAAATACAGTATAAATGATAGTGGCATATTACGTGGAATCACCGAAAATAAATAGCATTCCAAGACATTTTTTTAATGACACACAAGTCATACTATGTGCCAATGCAAAGTATACTGTTCACAATAACGGTTTTTGGGTTAGATCGCGTTTATTTATAAATGTGTCGTAACCCTCCACCACCCGACACGGCCAATCAGCAAAAAAGTGTCACGTTGACAAAAGACAAATAATTCACTACTTTAGCCCACCGGTGTGTTGAAGAGTGAATCCACATTTACAGTCACTCTTCAACACACCGGTGGGCTAAAGTAGTGAATTATTTGTCTTTTGTCAACGTGACACTTTTTTGCTGATTGGCCGTGTCGGGTGGTGGAGGGTTACGACACATTTATAAATAAACGCGATCTAACCCAAAAACCGTTATTATGAATAATATTGGTCGCGAAAGCCTACGTGTTAAACTATACTGTTCACCATGCACCTATTTATCTAACACACAGATGCATGTATACACACAACAAAGATCCCCCCGTATTGCCCCAAACAGACTGTTGGTGGAAGTGCTTGCTGTTCGTGAGCAGCGCCTGGGAAAGCCGGCAGTGCACACGAGCGTGTGGGTGGTCAACACCAGTGCTGATGTTTAAACACAACACTTGATGCTCATATAAGACTGAGCTGACTTAGGGGAAGCTCAGAACTGGTTCAAATATTCGCCACGGTTTTGGTCATGGACGAGAATCGAACTTGGATCACTTAGTTCGTTGCACAGCGCGGTTAACAATTGCGCCACCACTCCCCACACGCATGTACGCACACACATAAACAATCATACTCATGGACACAATCAATGTTGTGATGAACCAAGTTTCATATTTTATCTCTGTGTAATATGACATGCTTCACGCAGTAAAACAGCTATGTAATAATACATTCCTCCTGCAATGTATTTTAGGAAAAACACTTTTTATTTATTAAGTAATGTTGGAACATACCAAAGAATGATAAAGTGGATTATGCTGGCACCAACAATATATCATAACCAATTTCAGTCTAATTTATATAAAAATGGCTTCTTCAATACAATTATTTTTTCTTTAACATTGCAAACACAATTACACAAACGTGTCTGTGCTGATTCTCATGGGAAATTGTCCAGCAGCAGATATTGAATGGAGCAGAGCACCCACACAGGCACACAACCACCAAACCATGCTCAGACTACATATTTACATTTTCACACAAAAAGAATTACAAACGATTGAGAGTAGCTCCTTTGCAATAAATCTGGTTCTTTTATATATAAATATACAAAGAAACATTTTTAAACCGCCACTTTTTTCAAAATGTTCTTGTTGTGGTTTTCACACCTGATGATGATTGCTTGTGTTGCAGTCGAAACGTCGTGAGAATTTTATTGTTTTATATTTTTTATTATTTTATTGTTTCCCTTCTACGTGGTGACTTTACCGAAAGAACCAAGAATATGAATCCCTGCAGTCACGAAAGCTTTAAATAATTTTTTTAAGAAATTGAGTTGCACAAATGTTGGAAATATTAGTACTGGACAATATACAGAGGGCGTTTAACTGCATGGCTCTGCTGGCATGTCTAATGCGCTCAGATCTCGATTGACAGACGTGCATGGATATATAATTACCAGAGCTGATCAGTGACATGCATCTGGTTACTTATACAGTATATTTTAAACAAATGGAAACAACAGTGATGTTTGCGCATGCACGTATCACACACATATACAAAGAGAAAGACCCACTGTATAGCGTTTAACAGGCTGTCGGAGCAAGTGCCGTTAGCGAGCACCTATGAAGGCCGGTACGGTACACGAGGGGTTGGGTTGGCCATCACCATGCCCAGCCGCCTTTGTCTCCCCATTGCTGATATTTACACACTGCACCAGGTACTCATTTAAGGCTGAGGCGATGTAGGGGAGGCCCTGGACCCATTCAAATATTCACCACTGTTTTTGGGTGTGAGTGGCATTCAACTCTGGTCACTGGGTTAATAGGGCAGAACGCTAACTACTTCACTATCACAATTGATGAAGTTAAAATTTTATTCCCAGTGAATCTTACTTGAGAAAAGAGAAAATAAATGTTGAAATCCATCAATAAAATGTATTTACGTGCAAATAATATATACATATTATAATATAAGGCACATATCCCATGCAGTTTGGTGATTTGATTATACTTGAAACACAAAGGAACTGCGGTCTAAACATACATAAGGTTTTTCGATCCATTTATTTCCACCAAACAAGGAGCAACACATGTCTGCGAATAAGTAGCCGGTTACTATGTAGCTCCACATAACACCAAGCCATTCCTGTATGGAATCAATTGCGATGCTATATTACAGGGGTCATTCGCAAAACGGTTGTATGAAATTGTAGCAATTGAATAGATTGCAGAAGGGATTGCCCAGATCTAACATTAACTGTCCATATTTGGTCACAATATCAGGAAACAACTGTTCGATCACATGGGCTGTACACCACCAAGACAGACATGCATACAGTTGTTTTTCAACATGGGCATGGGGCCGTGAGGAGGACAAGGAGCTCACCTGCATGCATTTGTTCTGGAATCTGAGCACAAACGGTTTGATGAGCAGCATCCACGGGACACATAAGAGGGCCAGCACCACCAGAAACATCTGCACTTCTTTCTGTAAATGCAGCGCAAACAAATGCCACTTTATGAAGGGGCATGTCCTAGACACGCACGAGTCCGACCCAGAGGGGCAACTGACCCTGCCTTTATTATGCCAAAGTGTGACTTCAGTCAAGCATCCGAATCAGCCAAACGTCTATAATATAGGGACATGTTTTAGTTTGTAGGCTGATAACAGCAATGGTGTGCTCATTCCAAATCTAAATAACATCTCAGTGTTAATATTCCACAAATGTATGTAATTCTAAATTTCATGTATTAAATAATCAATATAATCAATTTAATTACTCTAATTTGGATATATAAATACTTAAGTATTAGGCTGAGTGGAACAGTTATACATCTGCTGCATTAGACTCTCTGAATCAAATTTACAGTAGCCTTGATAATAAGCAGTACTGTGCCTGTCTTTTTCTTGACCTGTCCAAAGCTTTTGATACAGTAGACCACAACACCCTGCTGAGTAAACTAAGTTGCTTCGGTTTTTCCAAAAACAGATAAATGGTTAAAAAATTACCTCTTTTCTCGCACCCAAACTGTATTCACAGATGGTTGGAGGTCAAACAGTGTTAAGATAACAAAAGGGGTTCCACAGGGTTTCATCCTCGGCCCCCTCTTGTTCTCTCTTTATGTCAATGACGTGGGCACTGACCTGGATCATTCCAGGGTAAATCTTTTTGCAGATGACACGATACTGATTACTGCTGGCTGCTCTCCGGATGACGTGATTGCTAAGCTCCAAGGTGATTTCAACAAACTACAACATCAGCTAGTTGCTCTTAAACTAGTCCTAAATACCTCCAAAACCAAGGTGCTATGCTTCTCACCGGGACTAAAGCAGGAAGTTATTTTTTCCCAAATTACATTCCTTAAATAATGATCAAATAGAGCAAGTCAAGTTCTATAAGTATCTAGGGGTCATCCTGGATTAAAAACTGAATTTTGAAGATCACATTGATTATATTGGTAAAAAGACAAAAATAAAAATTGGTTTTCTGTATCGACACAAGCACTGCTTCCCCCCTATGTTCCGTTTGGAATTGATAAAAGCTACCATACTGCCTCTACTTGATTACTGTGATATCGTATATAAATCAGCCCCAAGTACTGTACTGAAGAAGCTTGATTCCATCTATCACTCGGCCTTAAGATTTGCATTGAACTGCCCACATAGGACTCACCACTGTGATCTCTACATTGGGTCAAACTTAACATCTCTTAATATTCGACGGCTTGTGCACCAGATCTTATTTATTCACGATGTACTTACAAAAAAATCCGCAGACTACCTGCTGGATCTCCTCTCTGTTTCAAAGAACACATTTGACCTCAGGTCTTCGCTCATCTACCAGCTTCACATTCCCTATTGCCGTACAAAAACCGGAGGAAGGGCCTTTGCTATTGATGCCCCCAGGGTCTGGAATGCTATTGCCAATAAACTGCAACTTGAATCACTACCTATGAGATCTTCACTCAAAACTGCTCGAGAGGAGTTGTACACCCCTAGCTGCCACTGCTATTCAGTGGCTTAAAATAAAATAAAATGTTTCGCTCCGGATGACCGCTGCAAAGTATTATCTGTATTTTGATTTAGTGTGCTGATCTTAAAGGTGCATTGAAAAATGTGATACTCTGACTGATGCTCCTGTTGTTTGTGGAGTGACTCATGCAGCCAGCTGTGGCTCTAGGGTTTGGTGTTACATGTTATTTATGTAGTTTATTGTAAAAAATTCGGTCACAGTTCCTATGATCACTGTTACATTGCATGTATGGCTTTATTTTGGTGATTTCTAAAAGTTGTTTGGTTTGGCCATGTTTTTGTTTATTGTAGTACGGAGTTAGACTGATGGCCTTAATCTAAGTTTTCTTGTTGTTGTTTGACTTGCATCCCACTGGCATTTTTGCACACAGCGTTGGTGTACGGTGCTATTTCAGGAATATTTTGATGTTTTTTCCTGGATTTTCTGTTTGCACATGCACAAAGTCACTTTAAGATGTTTTCTTGTTCATGTTTTAGTTTTTTTGTTTGTTGCGGTTGCACCCGATTCAAGAGCCGAATGGCTCACAGGGCTATACCAAATAAATGAAACTATGAAACTATGATTGAACAGTTTCACAAATGTTTTCACAGTTTACCAATTGATCAGGAACACCAATGATCTGCATAGTTTACCTGTCCATTATACATTGGCACAAACTTCTCGTCATAGGTGAAGAGGAACATGTTGATGAAGTTGATGAGGATGCTGGGTGCATGTTGGGATTCTTTAGCCTGGTACGCAATCCATTTGAAAAAGATTAGCACCACCAGGTATCCAAGCAGCGCGAGAATGAAAATCATTTCAGGAACAAAGTCACATATGATGTTCCATGGCTTCTGGAAATATCTGCAACATAAGATCAACCGACACACATTTCACGCGACATTAATTTCATAAAGAAAAATAACAAAGGGCTTAAGGGACTGCATTGACAACATCATATAAGGATAGGCAGAAAACAATCCACCACCAATGCCGTCGACAAACCTGGCCTAAAACTAAAATATGCTACATGTAGTAAGTTAAACCTAACATCATTTCATGTGATGGCAGCGGGAATATACTTTCAGCATAGCTTCAGCACAACAAGATAACACAATACATACTTAATAATAATGTAGTTTATATTTCTAGGACATCCTCACTGAATATCAAGACTTTTTCAGGAGTCACCTCTATTTGAATGATGAACGCATGTGTAAAAGGTAATTTTAGAGTACCTGGAGAAAAAAAACCCACGCCTATAGGCTGTACTGGCATCACCTGGCCACCTCACAAGCCAGTAAGTTTGGAAGTTTCACAATTTTTTGTGATCCACCAACACCTGCCTCCAAAATGCTGGATCACAGGCATGTGCCACCATGCCCGGTTCTGTGGGTGGACACTGATTTTAACAAATCCAGGACTCGAAAGAAGGGACTCACATGTGATTGAAGAGGCTGAGGATTATCCCTGAGACCATGTGGGTGATGCCCACGATCACCGACATCTTCATTTTGTACGGGTTAAGGAAATTGAGCTTGTTGGCGGCCAAGTTCCAAATCTGAATGCAGAGAAAGACACCGCAATATATGACTTCATATAGGTAGTCTCAGATCGATGTGCCAAGCATGGCTCTTGATTATGCAGGTCTTAAGATGCAATTTGATACATTATACACAGTGCCGTTAAATTGGATGCGGTTGTCAATGATCCCCGATATATCAATTTCACAGGAGATTGCATCCGCACTATGCCATTCCCTGCCATGTGTGCACATTTGTAGCTAATAATGAGAAGTCGTTTAGGAAGCAGAGACAGGCTAGCGAGATGCCTAGTGACAAGTTGCACAAAATGCATCAGACAAAATTAAGGGAATTGAATTATTTATTCATTTACTGGAAATTGACTCTGACATTAACTGCAATGAGAAAAGACAATAATTGATATTGTAAATCATAGGGATAAGGATATGTACTATAGCACACTGCATTCGTATTTGCACATTTGAAGTTGACAAAAACATCAAAGTTAACATAACGATTGCTTAAAAGATCATAAGGGGGTTTTCTGAACAGCATATCTGGGAACGTATTATTTTAAATAATTTTTAATTGTCACTTTCTTTAATATTAGTGTATAAACATGAAGGGGTTATACATTTAATTGTATGACATAGTCTAGCATTTCATGCCTTGTCGACTCTTAGTTTAGAGCACACTTTACACACCATGCAGTTACTGCCTCCATATATTTACAGTTTCAGAAAAAATTTGGAAAGACTGCCAAGGCAGTCTTTCCAATTTTGGGGAGATGTGTTAATAAAAATAGGGATGGTGTGTTATAAATGGAATCCCCCTCCATTATTATTTCACAAAAGGCTGCTGTGGTATACATACATGCATACACATATTAATATTATCGCTATGGAGTTGACCATATGCCACTTAGGGTTTATCCATTTTCCACACGTGACCAAACCCACCGGATCGATGCCGAAAGGGTAGGGTCCGTTGAAGACTCCTGGCACAACTGGGTTCATCTGCAGCACTTGGTGTGCTTCCAAATCTTCTTTTCTGGATTGGAATACAGTCAAGGCAGATCACATGAAGCAGACTACATAAGTAAGTCACTTTGTTTTGATAACTCCATTCCCAGTGATTGAATTTGGCCATGAGTTCAAATCTGGATAGTTTTTAATAATAAAAACATCCTTTATTTATGCAGGAAAGCTTTAAATTGATCTCAAGATTCCTTTGGAAAAATAACCGATCTTGGACGTTGGGCCCAATGCCCTTTAGAGTATTCTGAGTATTTCAAAGAGGTGAAAAAATCCCGTCTCATAAGAATTGGATACAATCCATACATATGAAAGAACAACACACTCAATACAGATGGGCCAAAAACCGACTTGCTCTAAAGCCAACTACTGGCCAACTCACTGCTGCTGCATGATAGGTGTCCACGCATATTGATTTATCGCAATGCACTACTACATCTGGTGGGTGCAAATAAGTGGTATAAGAAGTTACATATATAATACAGGGGTTGGGGCATGAGGTCCATGAGATTTGATCCCACAGTAGGAGGGGATGCCCTTTATATTATGAAGGAAGCATGGTCTGCAGAGGGAGTGTCTTAAGTTCGCATGGGAGGCATTTAACACAAGAGGAGGCTGCGACTAAACCTCTGATCTCACTGGTGGAGCATATTGTGCAGTTGCTAATTATAAAGCATATCAAGTTGGATTTGACAAACATGCGAATGCTACTCGTGCTGTGTAAAGCTAATCGCTCACGTCCATTGACTTGCGTTGAACATGGCGTTGACACTCCAGCTGGAGCCGAAGATGTTTATGGACTTGGAGAAGCAGTCATTGTAGATGAGGCCGGTGTACATGGAGAAAATTCCCATCAGCAGGATGATGTAGCGGCCACCGAAAAACATGGTCCAGATCTGCGGTCCAAAACAGACACACACAGAGGGAATATAACTGTACGCTTCAGTAAGCAGGGCCACACCAGAAGTGTACTTAATAAGGTAAATATTTAAAAGCGAATTAAATATTCCACCACTGTGATAGGCTTAAGTAGGTACTGAACCCAGTGAGGAGAGAAGGTAAGGTGGGATTAACTTGACAGTTATGTTATATTGATTTGAAGCTTTCGTGACTGCAGGGATCCATACTCTCTGGTTCTTTCGGTAAAGTCACGTAGATAGAAACAATAATGAAAGAAAACACGATGTTTCGGTCGCAACACAAGCATCCGTCTTCAGGTGAGAAAAATTATCTGCTGTTGTGGCTTTATATAGGCACGGGAAGCGGGGGGAGGAGTTTGGCTGTAGGAGTTCACAGGGGAGAGGGGGGAGGGATTGTGGTGTGCATGGACGGGTGGGGCTGGAGAAATTAGCAAGTAAATGGACTTGAATTAGTAATCGGACAACAAGAAACATGGGTGGGTGAGTGAAAATCATAGCAGTTAAAACTTTTCACTCATACAGGCTCGATTCCACAGACGTGCCAAGCTCTCTCACGGGAATGCCCCTTTATGAACCTGAGTGTGGTCTCGCTCCGCCTTCGGCCACTCCTTCGAGACCTTTCCCCTTAGGATCTTGGCCGTGGCGTCACAATTTAACAGTTGCACACGTCGGCCGCATTGGGGGAATTTTTTTAAAACCATCTCTCTCACCAGGCTCGCATTGCAGCGTCCAGCTGTACACAATCGAGCAGAGAGGACACATCGATCACTCTCTCCAAGACTCGCATTGCAGCATTCGGCTGTACACAATCGAGTGGAGAGAGCAACGATATTTGGCGGCAATTTACAGCCCAACGCACCCTCGATCCATTAGGAACATAAGGGGCATTCTCACACAAGAAAAATATAGAAATCGGTCCAATAACAGACAGGACACAACCAGTGAGTTCGAACCACACCGAATCTGCCGTTCCAAAATCCCCCACAACATCAAACACAGGACTTTCCCGGGGCTCAGGGCACACGAACTCAACAGCAAAGCACCATACACAATGGCCCCAATAATCGACGATATCGAGCAACGCAGTATATGCAGTCCGCACATCGTCAACCATTTCGAGCAATACTGCATACAGTCCAGACATCGTCAACAATGTCGAGGAAAGCACCATGCAGTCCGTACAACTATCGACAATCCCGATCAGTGCAACATAAAGACCTCACAAAATATAGACGCTTCTGATCAATGCACCATCCACAATAAGCAAAGAATCGGCGATCCCGAAAGTGCACAACAACAACAAAAAATATTTTACAAAGCGGACTACTTGCACGGACGCTGCGGCCATACTTCATCAAAAGCAACCCGATCCTCATACTCCGCACTCCGACGACGAGTAACAATACACAAATCCGACCCGGTGCACGAAAACGATGCCTGACGTGTTTGCAAGGGCCGGGTGTGGGATGTGTCACGACTGGTCTGTGGACCCAGAGGAGTGGTAGACGGCAGGGTGGAAGACGACGGCGTGGCGGAGAGTCTTGCTGTATTCAGCGCAGCATCCTCTTGCGACTCGAGCCGGCAGGCCACATTCGTCGATTTTGGCGGGAAGCGCAATTTTGGCGGGAATCCTGTCCCGCCCGGCCACGAATGGCGGCTGCTCGGGCCGCGTTTCTTGGATTTCCCCCGCGGAGCCATCGCCCCGCGGCCCCGGCACATTGACTTGTTCGACTGGCTTCTCCAGGACGGAGCTCGGTGAGCAGTGCAGCTGCCACGAAAAAGAACAAAAAAATCGCGGGGCGGCGTTGAGCTGTGCGGCGCTCTCACCGCGGTGGCGGCGCCGTGGAGAAGCAGCTTCTCACCCGCTGTAAGCCACCATGCAGTGGGTAACCAGGCTGCAAACCCCCGGGGCCATTTGGAGAATCTCTCCTCACCGTCCTCCTCTATCAAAGATGTCTTGGTAAGTTGTTGTCTTGTTAACATGTTGTTTTACTTCTGACACCAAATGTAGTGTTGTTCACCAACACAGAGGCACACACTCTTGTGCTGGGAGGCAACACTTTTATTTAACAACTTCCCTAGCAGGTAACACTGAGCATAGCTCAGGTTCTATAGTAGGTGATTTGGTTAACTATGTGAATAGCGAATTAACTCTAGACAAAGATCCAGAGACCACGAGACGCGGGACCCAGGCTTGGTTCCACAGACGAGCCAAGCTCTCTCTCGGGAATGCCACTTTATGCTCCTGAGTGTGGCCATGCTCCGCCTTCGGCCACACCCCCTTTGAGACCTTTCCCGTAGGATCTCGGCCAAGCATCACGCGCCCTCCCGGGTTCACTCAGGCCACCACGAGGACCACGCCCCCTAGGGCTGGCTGACATGCCATACCCACTCTGGTGCTAGAGAGAGGCTCCAGACGCACAGGTGTACTCCTGTAACTGCAGCTGGCACGAACACCCTAGTGACACCATTTACGTCACTACAGATGTACAGGGTAAACATTTCCAAAAATCAGATGTGGGCAAAGATGTTATGGGGCTTTGGAGTTGCACACGTGCACGCCCCTAATGGAACACCTTTACCGGTTAGAAACATTTAGGCTGGCCTGCCTATGATCCATCCTGGGTTCAACCAGGCTAGATTGTGCGAGGAGCTCACAAATCCTTAAAAGATCTGGACAAAGTCCCATCGGTGAGCTCCTCCGGCAGGCAAGGCTGTGTTGGCTGGGTCATATAGCCCGCATGCCCAGCCACCACATGCCTAAGCAGCTTTTGTTCGGCCGGATAGAGGGGGCTAAACGGGCGTGGTGTGGGCTAGAGAAGAGATGGAGTGATGTGGTACAGGAGGACGTGGAGCTGAGTGGACTTGCCGATGACTGGTACCAGCAGTGTCAAGATCGGCCTCTGTGGAGGAGGCTCGTGAAGGACACTACTGGGCAGTTGGAGGCAGTCGCCCTCCAACAACAACGGAGGGCGGAGGAGCGACCCTCACAACAACGAGCGGAGCGCCGGTTGGCTAAAGCACAGCAAGTTGGCACAGTAAGGGGCACAGGTGGTGCATCGGCCAGTCATCACAGTCAACCCGTAGCACCTAGGTCTACCCCATGACCTCCTGCCAGTGGGCGTTCGACACTTCACGTGGCCTCAACGTGTACATAGCCTGGCACAGGCGCCGTGGTGACATCACCGCCACTTAGTGGCGAATTGTATTTGTTGCACATGACAGTCCATGTAATGGTGTGGGTACCGTTTAGGGAAGATGGAAAGCCAACGAAGCCGGAAAGCTTACCAGATACATCAGACTATGTATACATAGTGACGTAAATGGTGGCACTAGGGTGTTCACACCAGCTGCTGTTACAGGAGTGCAGCTGTGCATCTGGAGCCTCTCTCTAGCACCAGAGTGGGTACGGCATATCAGCCAGCCCGAGGGGGCGTGGTCCTTGTGGTGGCCTGAGTGAACCCGGGAGGATGCTGATGCTCGGCCGAAATCCTACGGGAAAGGTCTCAAAGGGGGCGTGGCCGAAGGCGGAGAGAGGCCACGCTCAGGAGGATAAAGGGGCAGTCCCGAGAGAGAGCTTGGCTCGTCTGTGGAATCAAGCCTGGGTCCCGCGTCTCGTCGTCTCCGGGTCTTCGTCTAGAGTTAACTCGCTACTCACATAGTTAGCCACATCACCTACTATAGAACCCGAGTTATGTTCAGTGTTACCCGCTAGGGAAGTTGTAAAAAAAAAGTGTTGCCTCCCAGTCCAAAGTGTGCCTCCGTGTTGGAGAACAACACTACATTTGGTGTCAGAAGTAAAAGAACATGTTAACAAGACAACAACTTACCAAGACGTCTTCGATGGAGGAGGACGGCGAGGGGAGATTCTCCAGATGGTCCCGGGGGTTTGCAGCCTGGTTACCCACTTCATGGTGGCTTAGAGCGGGTGGGAAGCTGCGTCTCCACGCCGCCGCCACCGGGGTAAGAGCGCCGCGCAGCACAGTGCCACCCCGCTGATTTATTTTTCTGTTAGCGGCAGCTGCACTGCTCACCAAGCTCTGAGTTGGAGGAGCCGGTCGAACAAGTCGGTGTGCGGGGTAGTGGGGAGACGGCTCCGCTGCTGCTGTTCCCGTGCGCGCGGGAAATCCAAGAAACGCGTCACGAGCAGCCACCATTCGCGGCCGGGAGGGACGGGATTCCTGCCGAAATCGTGCTTCCCGCCAAAATCGTGCTTTCCGCCAAAATTGACGCCTGCGGGGGGGGGGGGGGGGGAGCTTCACTCGGCCCAGGAGCGCCGCGTCATCGGCTCTGAGTGTGGCCTGCCGGCTCGAGTCGCAAGAGGATGCTGCGCTGAATACAGCAAGACTCTCCGCCACGCCGTCGGCTTCCACCCTGCCGTCTTCCACTCCTCTGGGTCCACAGGCCAGTCGTGACACATCCCACACCCGGCCCTTGCAAAACACATCAGGCATCGTTTTCGTGCACCGGGTCAGATTTTTGTATTGTTACTCGTCGTCGGAGTGAGGAGTATGAGGATCGGGTTGATTTGGTGAAGGATGGTCACGGCCTCCGTGCAACTAGTCCGCTTTGTAATATCATTTTATTTGTTGTTGTGGTGCATTTACGGGATCACCGATTCTTTGCTTATTGTGTATGGTGTATTGATCAGAAGTGTCTATCTTTTGTGAGGTCTGTATGTTGCACTGATCGGGATTGTCGATAGTTGTACGGACTGCATGGTGCTTTGCTCGACATTGTTGACGATGTGAGGACTGTATGCAGTATTGCTCGAGATGGTTGACAATGTGCGGACTGCATATACTGCATTGCTCGATATCGTAGATTATTGGGGGTATTGTGTATGGTGCTTTGCTGTTGAGTTCGTGTGCCATGAGCCCCGGGAAAGTCCCGTGTTTGATGTTGTGGGGGATTTTGGAACGGCAGATTCGGTGTGGTTCGAACTCACTGGTTGTGTCCTGTCTGTTATTGGACCGATTTCTATATTTTTCTTGTGTGAGAATGCCCCTTATGTTCCTAATGGATCGAGGGTGCGTTGGGCTGTAAATTGTCGCCAAATATCGTTGCTCTCTCCACTCGATTGTGTACAGCCGAATGCTGCAATGCGAGTCTTGGAGAGAGCGATTGATGTGTCCTCTCAGCTCGATTGTGTACAGCCGCACGCTGCAATGCGGGACTGGTGAGAGAGACGGGTTAAAGTTTTGTCCTCTCCGTCTCGATTTTGTACACCCGAGCGCTGCAATGCGAGCTTGGTGAGAGAGACGGTTAAAAAAAGATTTCCCCCGATACGGCCGACGAGTTGAACTGTTAAATTGTGACGCCATGTCGGAAAGGCGGTGGGGTGGTAAAGGGTGACATGAGATGTCCATGGTGGTCCTCAAGGGAGGGCTGCTGAGGTGCGCGGGGGAACCCGCTGAGATGCCGTTCGTGTGTGCGGCCGCCATTTTGTTGCGAGCGCGGGAAACCGCTGAGGTGTGGTCCGCACGTGCGGCCACCATTTTCTGCACGAGCAGGCCAGGATTCCCACCAAACTCGTTGCTGCAGCTTGGTGCGCTGCATTCTAGCTCGCCCTTGAAGCGCAACTTCATTGAACCAATACATGGCTCGAACTTGAAGCGCAACTTCCTTGAGCCAATACATGGGTCGACCTTGAAACGCAACTTCCTTGAGCCAGTACATGGATCGACGCTGAAGCATGACTTCTTTGACCCGGGATGTAGAAAGACGTCCAAATAGTACTTGAGAAGTGTGTGCTTGGATGGGCACTTATAAGGTTCAGACCTCGCCCTATCACCACCTGCTTGACGGGATGGTTGCACGGTGGCATGAGACCTGACCTTCATGTTGTGTCAATGGGTGTGTGTAGACCCAGTCTGATAGCTGCGTTTGTTGTGCATTCGTCACACTTGAAACCGTTTTTTTTCTTTTCCCCCCAGGCGGGATCCCTTCATCCCCACTATCCAAGGGCCGGGTGGCTGATGTGTCCGACGAGCAGGGGCGTGTATCTGCGGAGGTCGTACCTCAGGGGTTTTCGGGTTTTTCGCCCACAGGATCCCAGCACCTGGTACCCTTGGAGTCGCAGGTTGCGCCGACCAGACGTGGATTGGGAAGAGTGGAGCAGCCGTCACCCACTCCTGCTTCTCCCATTTGTTCTTTTCCCGGGAGAGGCCATACCCGTTGGACCTTATTCAAGGCCGCCCGTTGAAATGACCCTTCCCCCACCGTCTTATTTATCCCTACGCCGTTGGAGATCGCAAACATGATCATACACACAACAACAAAAACCGCCATTTGCCACTAAGTGGCGGTGACGTCACTACAACGCTTGTGCCAGGCTATGTGCACCTTGAGGCCACGTGAAGTGTCGAACGCCCGCTGGCAGGAGGTCACGGGGCTGACCCAGAAGCCACAGGTCGACTGAATGAGAAGACTGGCTGATGCACCATCTTTGCCCCCTACTGTGCCAACTTGCTGTGCTTTAGCCACCCGACGCTCCGCTCGTTGTTGTGAGCGTCGCTCCTCATGCCCTATGTTGTTTTTGGCGGGCGACTGCCTCGAACTGCCCTGTAGCGTCCTTCACGAGCCTCCTCCACAGAGGCCGATCTTGATACCGCTGGTACCAGTCATCGGCAAGTCCACTCAACTCCACATCCTCCTGTACCACATCACTCCATCTCTTCTCTAGCCCGTGCCGCGCCTGTTTCGCCCCCTCAATCCGGCCAAGCAAAAGCTGTTTAGGCATGCGGTGGCTGGGCATGCGGGCCATATGGCCCAGCCAAGGCGGCCTTGCCTGCTCCTCACACAATCCAGCCTGGTTAAACCCAGGATGGATCGTAGGCAAGCCAGCCTAAATGTTTCTAACCGGCGAAAATATTCCATTAGGGGGGTCCACTTTTCACAAGCGTAGTGAAGGGAGAGAATGACTGTGGCGAGAAGACCTGAAGCTTCATGCGGAGCGACAGACCAGGTAGCTTCCACACAGTGTTATGCAACCGATGATTCGGAGTGAGACCTCTGCTGTTAAACTGGAGCCGGTCATGAGCACACTGCCCAGGTATGGGAAACTCTCCACTCTCTCCAAAACTGCCCTATCACCAATTGGGAGTTGTGGGGGTGGAGTGTCCGATGGTACAAATACCCAGGCAGGTGCTAAGTTTTGGTGGGGCTAATGGTAAGACCCCATCTCTTAGTGGCAAGCTCCAGGTTCAGCAGCAGTGCCACCAACTCCTCCTCTGAGTGAGCAGCAATTACCAGATCATCGGCATACCTAACATGGTTGAGCAATAGGGAGCCATCCCTTGACCACACCCGGGCATCGATCAGCCTCCCATTATATCTGTACCATATGGAGATTCCCCCGGTACAGCTATTGAACTCTTCACGAACTACGTGGTCAAAATAGATGTTAAATAATGTGGGAGCCAGAGGACATCCCTGTCGCACCCCAAGGTGTACAGGGAATGGCTCTGACTCCCGGCCACGTAGTTTTACCCGGGCCCGCTCACCATCATGAAGGTCCTTAATGATCATGAGCAGAGGGTCAGGTACTCCAAAAGCACGAAGAACAACCCAGAGCCCAGGCCTACTGATGGTATCATAGGCCTTGACCAGGTCAATAAAGCAGAGATGTAGGTCTTGCTGGAATTCCCTACACCTCTGCTGTAGCAGACGGACAGAAAATTATAGCATCTGTGCAGGACCGCCCTTTCCTGAAACCGCATTGAGGCTCCGCAAGCCTCTCCTCAGTGTGCCTGGCAAGGCGATGTTGAATAATCCTTGCCAGGACCTTTCCCAGCACACTGAGGAGTGAGATGCCCCTGTAGTTGTTACAGTCTGTGCAGTCCCCCTTCTTAAAGAGGGGGACCACCAGGACATCCTTCCAATCCTGCAGAACCCGTTCAGTGGTCTAGACTGTTATGATTTCATATATGGCAGTCTGTGCACAAACGACACCCTCCCTCAGCATTTCGCTTGGGAGATCATCTCTGCCCGCTGCCTTTCCTGGTCTCAGACTCCGGATCGCCTTCAGTACTTCCTCAACAGATGGCACCTCAGCCAGCCACTCACAGCGGGTGACTTCTTCTAATATTTGAGGCACCGCAGCCTCAGCAGGGTCATCCTCACTTTGTGCCACGATGTTTTCCTGGCTGAGGGATTTTCCCTCCCCCAGGACCTCACAGAAATGCTCAGCAAATCTGCAAACCTGTTCCTGGGGGTCGGAGATTGGATCACCGTTTTTTCCGCTAATGATGGTAATAGGTGTGGCGCTGCAGGTTACTTTTTTGATAGAGTTAAATAGAGATTTGTGATCGCGGGCCACTGAGGCAGACTCCATCTCCTCAGCAACCCACGACCACCACCCATCCTTGCAGCGCCTCACGGCTCTCCGAACCTCCGAGCGAAGGCTGCGGTAAGCCTCCTCATTCTCTGACGTGGGATTCTGTAGCCAATGACAGTGGGCCTGTCGCTTTTTTTCAACTATCCTGAAGACCTCCTCTGTCAGCCAGGGTCTCTGGGGAGGTCTGGACCGCATACCCAAAGCAGCCATTGCAGCTGCATGAGTCACAGTCCTAAACCTCGCCCATTTACCCTCGACATCAGGAGGAGTCGGGGACGATGCCAATCCCAGCCGCAAGCGATGATGAAATTCTCGCTTGCAACTTTCATCAGCTAGCTGAGACCAGGCCACTTTAGGTTGGAATGGGGTCCTAGGTGTACACCCACCACCGGAGTGGAAGAATGGCAGGCGCATCTTACAGATGGCTAGTCAATGGTCAGAGGGCAGATCAGCTCCACGGTAGGTCCTGGTGTCAAGGACATGGGCTCGCATCCACTGGTCCGTCACTATGTAGTCCAGCAGATGTTCTTGCTTGGACCCGGCATGCATCCATGATGTTGTGTGGATGCGCCAATGCCGGAACAGCGTGTTGGTAATTACAAGCCCATGGGCTGCACAACAATCTAGCAGCCTCCTACCGTTGTTATTGAGCTGATCTGGCCCAAGCCCTCCAATCACTCCAGACCAGGTGCCAGCATCATGACCAACTCGGGCATTGAAGTCACCCAACATGATGACTCTATCCCGAGGTGCCACTTTAGCCAGCACCTGTGACAGGAGGTCATTGTAGGCATCTGACTCATCGGCTTTGCCTGCATCCCTCCACGGATGTTCGTCTTCGGTGGGGGCATAAGTAACCACGACCACCACTCCTCGCCTCCAGTTGATGGGAAGGCGAGCCCAAAGTAGCCTGGGGCTTACAGCTTCCCACACCTCACCACCACGCTCCCACGCCCCCTTCATTCTTTTGTTCAAAAGAAGAGCCACACCCTGTTGTTTGGCAGTCTGCTGCCCCGAGTAGAGGACTGTCCACCCTTCATGGTGGCAGGAGCCAGAACTGGTCCACTGGACCTCCTGAATGCCACAGAGATCCAGGCGGTACTGGTCCAGCTCCCGAAAGAGTGGCAGCCTCTCCTCCGCAGTGAGTGTTCGAACATTCCACGTGGCCATCCGTAGTGGCTTTTCGTTGTTTCTGGAGGAGCCCCGAGGGTAGAGATTCAATCTCCTGGCTCTGCCAATTGGGGTTTGGCCAGGAGACGTCATAGACGCCTGTCCCCCCGGGGCCTCCGGCACAAGCTTATTAGTTACATATTTAAGTTTAACTCGTGGTTTAGTGGTAATTAATTGAAGGTGGAGGGGTTACCAGCCCCTCGCACCCATCCAGAGCCCCCGTTAAGCCACTGTGGTGAACACAGACGCCATGAGGGGAGGAGCCAATCGGAATTGGCCCTCCCCCCACAGCACTGTCCACGACAGCGTTGCCCGTCCGGCACCACGACGATCACACACACACACAATCACACACACACGAGCCAGATTGTGCTCCCGGTTGTACTTGGTCCTTCATGTGCTCGTGGGTTGTGACATGCTTACGGGTGTTGGGTGGTGTACATTGTCTGGGGGTTGTGTTGGTTATGTGTTCATGGAAAAAAACATTTTTGGGTGCTCCGTTGATGTACATATTGTCTGGGCGATGGTTGCTGTTTGCTTTGTCGTTGGTTTTTTCGTTGTTACACAGAAAATTTTGTGAGGCTAATTTTGTTGTTGTTAAGAGTATAGTGATCAGCCGGGACAGCTGTGTTTTAGTGATGGAGGGACGTAAATGGTGTCACTAGGCTGTTCGTGCCAGCTGCTGTTACAGGAGTGCAGCTGTGCGTCTGGAGCCTCTCTCTAGAACCAGAGTGGGTACGGCATGTCAACCAGCCCTACGGGGCGTGGTCATGGTGGTGGCCTGAGTGAACCCGGGAGGGCACGTGATGCTCCTACGGGAAAGGTCTCGAAGGGGGCGTGGCTAAAGGCGGAGCGAGGCCACGCTCAGAAGCATGAAGGGGCAGTCCCAAGAGAGAGAGAGAGAGAGCTGGGCTCGTCTGTGGAATCAAGCCTGGGTCCCGCTTATCATCGTCTCCGGGTCTTCGTTTAGAGTTAATTCGCTATTCACATAGTTAGCCACATTACCTACTATAGAACCCGAGTTACGTTCGGTGTTACCTGCTAGGGAATCTGTTAAATAAAAGTGTTGCCTCCCAGTCCAGAGTGTGTGCCTCCGTGTTGGTGAACAACACTACACATATACCAAATCTATTACAAATATATGCAGCATTGAAACCAGGGGTATACTTCAATATCCTAGTGTGTACGATGATCCAGCACAAGGGTGCCTGTGTTACTTTATACCACTTCTCACCTCATTATTGATCCTAGAAGCGGAGAGTTTCTTCTCAAAGATGACCAAGTAGAGAGCAAATAATGTCATGATGATGCCATGACCCAAATCCCCAAACATTACAGCAAAAAGGAACGGGAAGGTGATGAGTGTGTAGGGAGCTGCAAAGTCAAATAGCACCATCAAAACAAAACACTTCAGTTCATATCTCGGGACATTATGTCAAACATCACAACAAACGTATAGCCTTCAATTCATAAATATTCCATTCCAATGTATGACATATCAATATAAAATATGTAATATAGAGGACATACAAATGCAGCTATTGAAGAACAAACGCACCACTAATTAGCATGGTTGGCAAAAAAAGTTCAATATGCATACATAAATGGTAAACACCGAAACAAACAAACAAAAGCATGTAAAAATCAGTTAAAAAAACGATTCACATGAGCATACAAAAGTAGTTCTAAACAAGTGTCAAACGTTTTCCACTACTTTCCTGAAATGTGAATAAATACAAAATTATCGCGCACAATTCCTGCAGCGCCACGTACCTGGGTTGACCTCCCTGTAGTCACCAACGCCATATGCATCCACGATGTTCTGGAAGCCCGAGGTGAACTTGTTGGTGCGGTTGAAGGTTGGTGGATTTTGCTCACTCACCATGCGGTTCAGAATGGAAGGCACAGTGGAGCCACTGCGCTCCTGCCAGCACACAGATCACGGCAATGCCAGTATTAGTAAATCGTAGTCCATCTGACCAGTATTCCATGATCATTTCTATTTTATTTATTACTTGTGTAGTGGGTTCACTTGAGAGACACACAAATTCAGGAGGCAACACGTTTATTCTACGACCACAACGGGGTAACTACATAACCAGTAACCATAACGGGATAACTACATAACCGGTAACCACCACAGGGTAACTATATAAATGGGTCAGGTCAGTCGGCACACTGCCTGACCCACGATGCCTAGCACGAAGACCAGAGACCGAGGAGAAGACGTAGCATGGCGGGTTCCATTCCAGCAGACAGCCCCGATGCAGCCCTTTTATGCCCCTCAGCGTGGCCCCACTCCGCCCTCGGACACGCACCCTTCGGGAACCTATGAGAAGGTTCTGGGTCACCTTCCACATGTCCCCTGCCTGGCTCTGCCCTAGGCCACGCCCCCTTCTGGAACTCACTAGAAGGTTCTGGGCCCTACAACACGCGCCCCCTCTGTCACCTTTGGCCTACATCCTCACCTTGCCCAATCACGTGCCTTTGCCAGCAAATCGGGCTCATACATCCTCAAATGCCCCCTACTCTGCCAGTCCCCAGAACCATGCTCCCCTAGAGACCTCTTCCATGACATTATGTACTCTGCTGGCAGAGAGGGCTACTAGACATGCAATTCCTCTCTCTGTCGGTAGATGGCGCTAGGCGCCATAGTGACCCTTATATGTCACTACACTTGGATTTAGGAAGTAAGCTGTCAGTCGAAATCTTTGCCTTGGGCGTTTTGTTGGGAGTATGTGCGTACACCCCCTGTGAGTGGCTGGCTGAGGTGCCATCTGTTGAGGAAGTACTAAAGGCGATCCAGAGTCTGAGACCAGGAAAGGCACCGGGCAGAGATGATTTCCCAAGCAAAATGCTGAGGGAGGGTGGCGTTTGTGCACAGACTGCCCTACATGACATCATAAAAACAGTCTGGACCACTGCACAAGTTCCGCAGGACTGGAAGGATGCCCTGGTGGTCCCTCTCTTTAAGAAGTGGGACCACACAGACTGTAATAACTACAGGGGCATCTCACTCCTCAGTGTGCCGGGAAAGGTCCTGGCAAGGATTATTCAACATCGCCTTGCTAGTTATGCTTAGGAGAGGCTTGTGGAGCCCCAATGCGGTTTTAGGAAAGGGCGGTCCTGCACAGATGGCAGATTTCCTGTCTGTCTGCTACAACAGAGGTGTAGGGAATTTCAACAAGACCTACATCTCTGCTTTATTGACCTGGTCAAGGCCTATGATACCGTGCTTTCGGAGTCCCTGACCCTCTGCTCACGATCATTAAGGACCTTCATGATGGTGACCGGGCCCGGGTAAAACTATGTGGCCGGGAGTCAGAGTCATTCCCTGTACACCTTGGGGTGCGACAGGGATGTCCTCTGGCTCCCACATTACTTAACATCTATTTTGACCACGTAGTTCGTGAAGCCTTCAATAGCTGTACCGGGGGAATTTCCATTTGGTACAGATATAATGGGAGGCTGATCGATGCCCGGGTACGGTCAAGGGATGGCTCCCTATTGGTCAACCACGTTATGTATGCCGATGATTTGGTAATTGCTGCTCATTCAGAGGAGGAGTTGGAGACGCTGCTGCTGAAACTGGAGCGTGCCACTAAGAGATCAGGCCTTACCATCAGCCCCACCAAAACTAAGCACCTGCCTGGGTATTTTGTACCATCGGGCACTACACGCCCACAACTCCCAATCGGTGATGGGGCAGTTGTGGAGAGAGTGGAGAGTTTCCCATACCTGGGTAGTGTGCTAATGACCGGCTCCGGTTTAACAGCAGAGGTCTCACTCGGAATCAGTCGAGCGGCAATATATTTTCATCGGTTGTGTAACACTGTGTGGAAGCTACCTGGTCTGTCGTTCCGCACGAAGCTTCAGGTCTTCTCGACCACGGTCATTCCATCCCTTCTCTACGCTTGCGAAACGTGAACCCCTAATGGAGCATCTTCGCCGGTTAGAAACATTTAGGCTGGCCTGCCTATGCTCCATCCTGGATTTAACCAGGCTGGATTGTGTGAGGAGCTCACAAATCCTCGAAAGATCTGGACAAAGTCCCATCGGTGAGCACCTCCGGCAGGCAAGGTTGCGTTGGCTGGGCCATGTAGCCCGCATGCCCAATCACCGCATGCCCAAACAGCTTTTGTTCGGCCAGATCGAGGGGGCTAAACGGACGCGGGACAGGATAGAGAAGAGATGGAGTGACGTGGTACAGGAGGATGTGGAGCTGAGTGGACTTGCTGATGACTGGTACCAGCAGTGTCAAGATCGGCCTCTGTGGAGGAGGCTCGTGAAGGACGCTACTGGGCAGTTGGAGGAAGTCGCTCTCCAACAACAACGGAGGGCGGAGGAAAGACGCTCACAACAACGAGCGGAGCACCGGGTGGCTAAGGCACAGCAAGTTGGCACAGTAGGGGGGACAGGTGGTGCATCAGCCAGTCGTCTCGGTCATCTCAGTCAGTCGACCCGTGGCACCTGAGTCTGCCCCGTGATCTCCTGCCAGTGGGCATTCGACACTTCACATGGCCTCAAGGTGCACTTGGCCTGGCACAAGCGTCGTGGTGACGTCACCAACAACAACGGAGGGCGGAGGAGCGACGCTCACAACAACGAGCGGAGCGCCGGGTGGCTAAAGCACAGCAAGTTGGCACAGTAGGGGGCACAGGTGGTGCATCAGCCAGTCGTCTCGGTCATCTCAGTCAGTCGACCCGTGGCACCTGGGTCTGCCCCGTGACCTCCTGCCAACGGGCGTTCGACACTTCACGTGGCCTCAAGGTGCACATGGCCTGGCACAAGCGTCGTGGTGACGTCACCGCCACTTAGTGGCGAATGGCGGTTGTTGTAGTTGTTGTGTGTGTACGTCGATGTGTGTGTGTGTGTGTTTAAGTCCATGTGTGTGAGTCGATGTGTGTGTGTTTGAGTCCATGTATGTGTGTAAGTCGATGTGTTTGTGTGTGTGGGTCGATGTCTGTTTGTGTGTAATTCGATGTGTGTGTGTGTCTTTTTCGCCCGGGCAACGCCGGGTACTTCACGCTAGTATACATATATATTGAGAATATAAAAGCACACTTGTTTAAAAGGTTCACCTGTGATGTAATTATTAAATTACACAATTCTCTTTTGTACACTTTTTTTCTCCAGTTGTTTTTTAAGTGCTTTCAGTGTCATGCCATGATATTAGGAATTCATTCAGAAATCTGGGCAAAGCACTCTTATGGGTACAGTGAGGGAAAAAAATATTTGATCCCCTGCTGATTTTGTACGTTTGCCCACTGACAAAGAAATGATCAGTCTATAATTTTAATGGTAGGTTTATTTGAACAGTGAGAGACAGAATTACAACAAATAATCCAGAAAAACGCATGTCGAAAATGTTATAATTTGATTTGCATTTTAATGAGGGAAAAAAGTATTTTACCCCCTCTCCATCAGAAAGATTTCTGGCTCCCAGGTGTCTTTTATACAGAAAACGAGCTGAGATTAGGAGCACACTCTTAAAGGAAGTGCTCCTAATCTCAGCTTGTTACCTATATAAAAGGCACCTGTCCACAGAAGCAATCAATCAGATTCCAAACTCTCCACCATGGCCAAGACCAAAGAGCTCTCCAAGGATGTCAGGGACAAGATTGTAGATCTACAAAAGGCTGGAATGGGCTACAAGACCATTGCCAAGCAGCTTGGTGAGAAGGTGACAACACTTGGTGCGATTATTCGCAAATGGAAGAAACACAAAATAATTGTCAATCTCCCTCGGCCTGGGTCTCCATGCAAGATCTCACCTCGTGGAGTTGCAATGATCATGAGAACGGTGAGGAATCAGCCCAGAATTACACGGAAAGATCTTGTCAATGATCTCAAGGCAGCTGGGACCATAGTCACCAAGAAAACAATTGGTAACACACTACGCCGTGAAGGACTGAAATCCTGCAGCGCCCGCAAGGTCCCCCTGCTCAAGAAAGCACATATACATGCCCGTCTGAAGTTTGCCAATGAACATCTGAATGATTCAGAGGACAACTGGGTGAAAGTGTTGTGGTCAGATGAGACCAAAATGGAGCTCTTTGGCATCAACTCAACTCGCCGTGTTTGGAGGAGGAGGAATGCTGCCAATGACCCCAAGAACACCATCCCCACCGTCAAACATGGAGGTGGAAACATTATGCTTTTGGGGTGTTTTTCTGCTAAGGGGACAGGACAACTTCACCGCATCAAAGGGACGATGGACGGGGCCATGTACCGTCAAATCTTGGGTGAGAACCTCCTTCCCCCAGCCAGGGCATTGAAAATGGGTCGTGGATGGGTATTCCAGCATGACAATGACCCAAAACACACGGCCAAGGCAACAAAGGAGTGGCTCAAGAAGAAGCACATTAAGGTCCTGAAGTGGCCTAGCCAGTCTCCAGACCTTAATCCCATAGAAAATCTGTGGAGGGAGCTGAAGGTTCGAGTTGCCAAACGTCAGCCTCGAAACCTTAATGACTTGGAGAAGATCTGCAAAGAGGAGTGGGACAAAATCCCTCCTGAGATGTGTGCAAACCTGGTGGCCAACTACAAGAAACGTCTGACCTCTGTGATTGCCAACAAGGGTTTTGCCACCAAGTACTGAGTCATGTTTTGCAGAGGGGTCAAATACTTATTTTCCTCATTAAAATGCAAATCAATTTATAAAAAATTTACATGCGTTTTTCTGGATTTTGTTGTTGTTATTCTGTCTCTCACTGTTCAAATAAACCTACCATTAAAATTATAGACTGATCATTCCTTTGTCAATGGGCAAACGTATAAAATCAGCAGGGGATCAAATACTTTTTTCCCTCATTGTAAGTGAATGGCTGTAGGAGATATTTTCATAAGATTTTTTCCAAAATTCTTCAAGTGGCCTTTCACCTTTTGCACTTGAGTGGTTTAAACTTTAACATGCAATCTTCTAGGAGAGTGTTGCATTTTCATAATACAACTAAATTAAGTGAAAACCCTAACATTTAATATGATGGGGTATCATGTGCAGTCATTGATGACTGGGATGAGACCATCGACACCTGAAAAGCTGCTTTAATCATGGGTGACTGCTGGGATTTGGAACCTAGGAACCCAGCGGTGCCAGCTCAGGACTCTAACCGAGACACCCAGCGGTGCCACCCAGACACCCAGCGGTGCCACCCAGACACCCAGCGGTGTCACCCAGACACCCAGCGGTGCCACCCAAACACCCAGTAGTGCCACCCAGATACCCAGCGGTGTCACCCAGACACCCAACAGTGCCACCCAGACACCCAGCGGTGCCACACAGACACCCAGCGGTGTCACCCAGACACCCAACAGTGCCACCCAGACACCCAGCGGTGCCACCCAGACACCCAGCGGTGCCACCCAGACACCCAGCAGTGGCACCCAAACACCCAGCAGTGGCATCAAGCAGTGCCAGCTCAGCACTCTAACCCTCAAGCCACCTTGACAGATTACACAGTTCTAAAGTTCTAAACCTTGAATATAAAAGAGACATTTCCAGGTGCATCAAAATATTTAAGAACATTTTCACGAATATTAACACATTAAATATCATGCAAAGCCGCGCTATTTTGTCAAATTTTTTAAGTAACAACATTGTAATAAATGTGGAAGTGAAATACAAAAAAAGTTAGCTTTAAAAAAATAGAGAATGGTGAAGTCATGCATGTAAATGCAAGTGTGTATTGTAAAAGTGTCTCTAGTCAAGGAAAATGAATGTGTTAAGAAAGATGCAGAGCATGAAATAAATAAATAATATTGAAGAAAGATGTGAAGATTGTTAGAGAAGGTGGAACATTGTATGCAAGGGCTTTAATGGTCATAGAGGTGAGGGTTTTGGGATCTGGTGGCGGAGGAGGGAAAATCGTGTTGGCTGCAGGGAGTTCGTTTAGAGACAGACAAGGGATGATACACGCTTAGAAAGCAACATTTGAGTATGATCTCAACATGAAAGTTAAGCGGTGTACACTGAGATAGAAAAGGAATGCTGGAATGGAAATAAAGTGGGAAATTACGACGAGAATAATTTACATTCAATATTAGACAAAGAGCAGGGGAAGGCATTATCAACCTTGGGTTTAGATTAAGAAGCCAACAGAGAATGCAAGATCGTTTTCACTGTAAGGTAGTAGAAATGATTTGTTTGTATGTGGGAAAAGATAACATGGTTTATTCATGAAAAAGAATTGTCATTAGATTTATACGAAAAATAAATTCCTGTTTGATTCATATTAGACTGAATATACTCACACTGCCATTATCATATACACAGAGAGAGAGAGCCATTACTTGATTCCTTACAAACACAAAATAACTACATTCCCTCAAAAAAGCATTGTTTATGTTGGCAGATGCATAAATTAGCAACATCTTCATAGTCTGGGGATGATCGCAAGTCTGCACCGATGCAAGGATACAGACAATTGCTGGAGTTGTTTTTTTTTACATATGTTTAAAACGTGTGCTGATATCGGAATGTATGACAATGGAGTCAGCAGCAAAGGCTACTGAGCTGCCTATTAGGCCAATAACGGTCACACCTCACTCCTCTACAGGATAGTGGTGGTGGTGTAAATAGTAAAGTGAATTGAGGGACGGGAGGACCATCTTCAAATAAAAACTCCTGCAACAGAGTTTCATGAAAAAGAACATGATCTCCCTCGGTGCCTAAATAAACTCAATGCACATTACACGGACATTTTGATGTATATGGTATCTTAAGACGCTGTACACAAACAGTTAGCATATTTAATATGTAGAGAAAGGCAGTCAGTCGTGGACTTTAAACACGTCTACGAAGGAAGTCAACAGCACAAATGATTGGGAAATATAATTTCTGAGCATTGGGGCAGCACAGGAGAATGAGCGACCTCCCACTGAGTGAAAATGTATGGATTGTTTCGACAATGGCTTGTGGGCTGGAGTGGAAAGTGCATGGAGGGGAAGTATAATGTGATGGGATGGGGGTAGGCAGCAGCGACTCCATGATGATCTTGATTATCAGGGTGATGTGGTCTCATTTATGGTTGCAGATGAGATGTATCGTTTGCAAATGAGGGATTTTGGGCATACGTCTTAGAGGCGAATTTCAAAAGCCAAATCAGGATGTAATGAAGCCATGGATTAGGGCCTAACTAGCGGCTGGGATAAGGAAATAGTGGATGTGAGACATATTGCGCAGATGTAGGTATGATGTCCTTCCGAGTTTAGATATGTAGAAAGTGAACAATAGCTCAGAATTGATGACAACTCAAATATTTTGCACACTCAGACATGACACTTTCCTAAGAGTGGGCCTTTTCCAGTAAAAAGAGCTTCAGTTTAGGCACAATTTCTCTGGAACATGTTGAATTTGTTTTGCACCAAACGTAGCCAGCCATGCTATTCAGAGGTGTGTCAGAAGGACACCGAACTAAACTCAAAAAAGCAGCTTTAAAGAAACGAGTTTTCTATTTATGTTTAAAATCAGAAGGAAGAGCGTCCCAGCGTGCGATGCAGTCACTGTCTTTGTTTAATGTTTAGCCAAAAGCCGCTGCGAGGATGACCAGAGTTTGCATGATGGTTTATGCTACTTGACGAGATCAGGAACGCACGGTGGTTCATTTGTGATGAGAACTGTGTGTAATGAGCACGACCTCAGTGCAGTGGAGTCTATAGACTTCATCAGGAGGGTCCTGTTTAATTTTCACAGTCGTGAGGGGTGGTGATGTTGTTACGTGTTATCCTAATTGAGTAAATTGCCAATATTTTTTTTACTTTGGCCATTGCCAGTTGCGTTGCATGTTTTTTTTTCATTTGAAAGATGATTGTTGCAGCTCAATCTTCAGTGTTAAATAAGAGTACACATAGTTGATGCACATTCGTCTTGGTGCCGAGGGAAAGACATCATCAATCATCTTTAGCGTGAATTAGGATTATCAGTGAGGGCTGATTAATTATAATGAACACATTAAATTCAGCTTGAGATGCAATGGAATAATTAGCAACGCAAGTTTAAAATTACACACGTTAGAAGTATCCTAATTCCCTTGCCTCAACAATGATGATGTAGTGGAACGACTTGTAAACAATTAAACATGGTTAACATTAAAACATGGTTAACTATTAAACATGGTTAATAGTTGCAGTAAAGTGGGCTTGTATGAAAAAGACTTGCGTCACTGCGTTAAATTGCTATGTGGCAATGCATTATTTTGATTTCATAGTTTTCCAATTACCTTCCTGTATTTAATATGATTACATTTAACAATGCAATAATGTACAAAAGCCAGTATTTAATCATGTACAAGCGATGCTACAATGAAAATAGAATGATGTGATGTCACAGTGCACACAGCACACTGTATTGCATGTTGTGACATCCGCGAAAAATAACATACGATGTAACTGGTAACAATCACAAAACGACATGTCTCGGACTGTGTTCGCGAACACAAGGCAGATCTGAAACACGGCAGAACTAATCCCTCCGCCGTGGCTGACCATTGTTATAGCGCTGTGGGCTCTCATGATATTGTTTTTTCCGAGACCAAGTTGCTCTGCAAACCTTCTGGCTACTATCAAGAGTTTGTTCATGAAGCCATCCAGATATATAAACATAGACATAACTTCAACCGAGAAGATGGATATAAATTGAGCAATCATTGGAAGGATGTTATTAACCAGGTAAAACCTTAAATGCTTTATGGTGTTGCCTTCATATCCGCATCTCCCCTCTTTTGCTTTTGCTCCTCCTTTTGCCCTTTGATCCTTTCTAGCTGCTCTTCATCCGGCAGCACTCCACTTCCCCCCCCCCCCCCTCTTACCTATATAACCTCGTATTACGGGAGTCCTTCTACCCACTTCAACAGTTGTTTCTTGCTGTGGTTGTTCCACCTGATGACGGACGCTTGTGTTGCGCCCGAAACGTCGTGATTTAATTTATTTTATTTTATACCTACGTGACTTTACCGAAAGAACCAAAGAGTATGGATCCATGCAGTCACGAAAACTTAAAATCTAGATTGGTATTTACCAAACATCCAAACGTAATAAATTATCTGCAAATAACTCAAATGGGCATACTCATAGCCACATCACCACCCCACCCCTACTGGGAAAACTTCACCAAACACTCCTGAAAAAGAGAATTGCGAGGCTTACATTGGTCAACAAGACTACATAAATAAATACCATGGTGTAGAGAACATGCTGTGATACAGCCATGTAGCACGGCCTTGTTGAACGGGGGTGGGGGGGGGGATTTGAGGGGGCTTGAAAAAAATCAGTGGGGACAAAACACAGTCTAAATTAAACAACTGTTAAATGCTAAGCAGAATGAAAAAAATATGCAACCTGCTGGTGTCCGTCATTCATTCCTCTTGAGCTCTCATTTCAAGTTTTCAAGTTTCATTTATTAGGTATAGCCCTGTGAGCCATGCGGCTCTTGAGTCAGGTGCAACCGCAACAAACAAAATATGAACACAGAACATCTTAAAGCGACGACGCGCAACAGAAACATCCTGGATAAACCAGCAAATCTTCCATAAAAATAAAAACACCGTATTACAACACTGTGTGCAAAAATCCCAGTGTGATGCAAGTCAAACAATAACAACCATGAGACAAATTTTTACTTAAAGCTTTCGTGACTGCAGGGAATCATATTCTTGATTCTTTCGGTAAAGTCACGTAGAAGGGAAACAATAAAATAATACAAATATAAAACAATAAAATTCTCACGACATTTCGACTGCAACACAAGCAATCATCATCATCACACCTGATGCTGATTGCTTGTGTTGCATCACAGTGGGATTATTGCACACAGCATTGTAATATGGTGTTTGACTTTACCGAAAGAACCAAGAATAACCATAAGACAATTTAGATTAAAGTTATCAGGCCAACTCCGCACTTCCGCAAGAAACATGGCTTAACCATATGTTTTCGAAATCACCATAATAAAGTTATAAAAACAATGTAACAACAGTAATCATAGGATATATTGCAACGGCCATGGCTTAAATGGCTCGTGCTGTGTTTTTACTCGACTGGTAGAGTTTAAAAGGGGAGCTGAATGCTCAACCTCCATCCAGTCTCCCCCACCCATTCAATACTGCAAGGCTGATGTAACGCGATGCAGCCTGGCCGCATCTTTCACCTTTACATACGATTACCACCTTAAGCTGATGTATGCAATTGGGATTTACTTGACAACAAGGTGCTTGAACGTTTGGGAGATGAATAGAGATACAAGCGATTCGTTTCAATTCTTAATCTGTGGTTAAACAAAGATAATCAAGGGCATTTCTGTGGTTAAGGTTTGATTTGCTACTGGATTGTGACATGGGAGCCCTTTTTCCAGCAGCGGATATAGTATCACTGATGTGATATTTAGATGCTTGTATAAATTGTTTACCAATAATTAACGTATACATTTCATGTATATTTATATTTCCATTCCTGTCAAAATGAACACATTTTAACTAGTGTACTGTGAGTATTTCACAATTGCCTTTTCTAAAAGAATCCCAGCATGTTGTAACTGGTAACCTAATTCTTCCTCATCCTTATGTCACACATTGCCTACAGATATGTAAAGACATTCTTTGAAGTTCGACACAGGGATGTTCTGTCCCTGTGCTGAATTAAATTAGCAGCTGAAACCATTTTTGCAAGTTTAGGTGTCACACTGGTCGATTACATATCATTTAAAACAATGTCAGGGCTTCACTTTGGCATGCAAATTGTCAAGCAGCACTCTTGATGTATTTCATAATTTTCTCAAAGTGCATAACAGATGACTCAGGTCAGATTAGAACACAAGAACCCGAGAAACCTATATCACACATTAACCACAGGAAGGCCCTTGATTATCATGTTTTTCCAATTTAAACACAAATGAAAAAAACGAAGGAAATACATTTAGATGAAACCATGGATAATTTCTGTAAATCATCTGTCTTAAGAAGACAAATTACTTCCAATTTATCTTCTTTGGGTCTTTCGGCAAAGTCACATAGATAGAACAATAAAATTATAAAAATGAAAAAAAGTGAATAAAAAATAATCAAAATATCACGACGTTTCGATCGCAACACAAGCAATTGTCGTCAGGAGAAAAAAGAGGGGGAAAGCTGCTAAGGCAAGGCTGTTTTTAAAGGTTTGAAATGGGTGTAGCCCAAGGGTCATAAACGAAGTGGGCGGGGCAAGTGATGTTAAAGTGAGAGATATTAGCATGTCAATGTAAGAGATTTGCATGTCAATGTTAACGGCGGCTGTGTTAGTGTGAACCTGTTCATGTAAAATCAGAGAGTCCAAAATAACTGCTAACATTGGAAGGTAGGATAGAAACATCACAGCCAGCATTGACTTAAACTGGTTAAAAACGTCTTTATTTTCTTTTTTCTTTTCATAATTTTATTGTTCTATCTACATGACTTTACCAAAATACCCAAAGAATATGAATTCCTGTAGTCACAAAGACTTTAAGTGAAGATTTAACCGCCTCTACGGGGAGGGTTTCCACACAACTATTAGATCTTTTAACAAACTTCGAGACAAGAAGGCTCTTCTGAACAAGTCGCTCACTTTTCTGAAGAGATGCCACGATACTAAGGTAATACCGATCGCCCTTAAACTGACATCTGCTGCTGTCACTTCTCCTAATGCTAAACGGATCTTGTTCAGGGCCGACCAAGCCTTTATCTCAAAGAGAATAAGATTGCTCCGATTTTAACTAGACAATTTAGACAAGACTCTCTTGAATCACACTTAAGATTGACGAAAACATGTCTACATCTGATTGGGAACATGTAGACAAAATGACAGCCTCTTCAGCCGCCTCAATGTCAGCTAAGTTCAACCTCATCATCTTGGTTCTTTCGGTAAAGTCACGTAGAAGGGAAATAATAAAATAATAAAAATAAAATTGAATAAAATAAAATTCTCACGACGTTTCGGCCACAACACAAGTAGCCTTCCTCAGGTGAAGAAACAGAACTGTCGGAAAAGACAGCGCTCCAATTAACACTGCTAAGCTTGGCAGCGTATTTTAAGCTGGGTGGGAGGAGCAGAGCACCTTGACAAAGGAGTTTACATATCAACAGAAGAATTTAGCATTGAAGTAGCTGTGTTAAAGTGTTGGATTAGCAGGGTGATAAAGTCAGAAATTAGCATGTAACTGGGAGATTAGCATGATGTTAGTGTGAGGGATTAGCATGTAACTGGACACGGAAGTAGCTATGTTAAAGTCATAGTTTACATATAAACAGAGGCATTTAGCATATTGACGCTAAATAACTGCAACTACCCAACTATCATACAATAAACCGATGTGAAAGAACTAAATATAAACTACATCAATATAATCAATGTACTCAATATATTCTCCAATAAGCTGAGCTATTAACATAAAGTAACTGGGTATACACTACACTATACAATGAATACCATATAGTAAACTGATAAAAAACTAAAATATAAACTACATCAATATTATCAATAAACTCAATATACTCTCCAATCAGCTGAGCTACTAACAATAAGTCATTATTACAATTCTACGTCGAAAAAAGTGGCGGTTTCTTTTTTGTCAACGTTAGCACCACAGAAAGCGACGAGCTTTGTTCAGACGGACGAGTCCATCTATGCTGGGAACGGAGGAGGGGAGAGAGAGAGAAACAGCCACGATGCGCTGCTCTGTGCTGTGTTGCGTTACAATTATGCTGTAACCTAGACTACTATACATTACAATATTATACCTTCCAATCTAAACTACATTGTATAATATCGTATACACAGCCCAATGTAAGCTCTAACATTATGTATTATATTTATATGCCTCCAACTAAACTTTTTTTCTACATTACACAACTATACATCGTAATATACACTGCCATAGACAAACCCCACCATTGAATTATACAATGCGTTACTATACACTACCCTATACTTTAGACTATCAAAATATTAGACTTGTAATATTACACTATGTATTATTCTACCAACCCTACTGTATACTACACTGCTGTATATTCACTATACAATTGCGATACAATATATTGCCTTATGAATTATGTTAAACATTACACTGTTATACTATTTATTATTATACAATATGCTATAAACCATACCATTCACCGTTGTGTGAAAGGTACTAACAGGCAGTGCCAGCGAATGGCCTGCGGTCTGAAAGTCAGCGTAAAATACAATAAATCAAGAACCAAAATGGTTTATCACGTCTTTCCAATGATTACGAAGCCAGAATCCATCTTCTCGGTTGAAATTGTCTCTGCCAAGAGGTGTTCGTCCTACCGTGTTTCAAGTTTGCTTATAGTCTAAAGTATAGGGTAATGTATAGTAACGCATTGTATAATTAAATGGTGGGGTTTGTCTATGGCAGTGTATATTACGATGTATAGTCGTGTAATGTAGAAAAAAGTTTAGTTGGAGGCATATAAATATAATACATAATGTTAGAGCTTACATTGGGCTGTGTATACGATATTATACAATGTAGTTTAGATTGGAAGGTATAATATTGTAATGTATAGTAGTCTAGTTTATAGCATAGTTGTAACGCAACACAGGACAGAGCATAGATGGACTCGTCCGTCTGAACAAAGCTCTTTGCTTTCCATGGTGCTAACGTTGAGAAAAAAGAAACCGCCACTTTTTTCGACATGGAATTGTAATGTATAATGACTTATTGTTAGTAGCTCAGGTCATTGGAGAGCATATTGAGTTTATTGATAATACTGATGTAGTTTATATTCTAGTTTTTTTTAATCAGTTTACTATATGGTATTCATTATATAGTGTAGTGTATAACCAGTTACTTTATGTTAATAGCTCAGCTTATTGGAGAATATATTGAGTACATTGATTATATTGATCTAGTTTACATTCAGTTATTTCACATCGGTTTATTGTATGATAGTTGTGTAGTTGCAGTTATTTAGCGTCAATATACTAAATGCCTCTGTTGATATGTAAACTCTGACTTTAACATAGCTACTTCCGTGACCAGTTACATGCTAATCCCTCACTCTAACATCATGCTAATCTCCCAGTTACATGCTAATTACTGACTTTAACATCCTGCTAATATATCACATTTAACACAGCTACTTCAATGCTAAATTCTTCTGTTGATATGTAAACTCCTTTGTCAATGCGCTCTGCTCCTCCCACCCAGCTTAAAATACGCTGCCAAGCTTAGCAGTGTTCATTGAAGCCTTGTCTATCTGACAGTTCTGTTTCTTCACCTGAGGAAGGCTACTTGTGTTGTGGCCGAAACGTCGTGAGAATTTTATTTTATTAAGTTTCTTTTTATTATTTTATTATTTCCCTTCTACGTGATTATACCGAAAGAACCAAGAAGATTAATCCCTGCAGTCACAAAAGCTTTAAATCGAAATTGAAGTTCAACCTCTTTTCAAAGAAGAAGTAGCCAGACCAACACGTTAAAAAGTTAGACGTTGACAAGATTGTTATCAATCAGAGTAACAGTCCAATTTCCGACAGCCTAATATCGGTTCCAGCTAAAGGGTTGAATTTCGCAATCACCCCTAAACATATTCCAGTTCATGATATCATTGCCCAGGTTGACGTAGCTCTTAAGGGTTTGGGACACACTCCTCCAGACGTGGCAAGATTGGAAATCGCTGCAAACCTCAAAAACGCTGAGACACCTATTAACAACATCAGTAAGGATGAGCGCTTTCTCAATTAAAAAAGAGATGATATAGTCATCCTCCCAGCCGACAAGGGCAATGCCACTGTCATCATGGACAAAACCACATACAATAACAAATTTCAGGACCTACTTAAATCAATAGAGATCCCACCAACCGCCTGGTTACGAAAACCAACGATATCATCATTGATTCGACATCTTTAATTGAACTAACCAAGCGGTTTTCCTTAAAACCCTCTGCTGCTAGATCACCCAGATTGTATCGCTTTCTAAAAATCCAAAAAGAAGGCACACTACTTCGTCCTATCGTCTCCACCATTGACTCACCCACCTACAAACTGACTCGATTCCTGTCTGAGACCTTACAACAATTCACTGGTAATACCAACTCAGCTCTACTTAACTCAGCTCACTTGGTATAATTAATTAAGGGCATCTCCCTATCTCCAGGTGATTTGCTCGTTAGTTTCGATGTAGTATCTTTGTTTACCAAAGTTCCTATGCCTGACACCATTGCAATCATTGAATATTTGGTCCAACAAGGACTGAATGCTGATGTACCGGCCCTGGTTAGACACTGCCTCACCAACACTTACTTCACCTGGAATGGAACATTCTACAAACAAGTTGATGGTACCCCAATGGGTTATCCCTTATCTCCAGTTGTAGCCAATGTTTTCATGGAAAAAATAGATACAGATGCCATCCAGACATCCACCCTACGTCCGTCCTTGTGGAAGAGGTACGTAGATGACACATTCATCATCTGGCCACATGGCCTACCAGCTCTGAACCAATTCCCCAACCACATCAATTCCATACACGCAGCCATCAAATTCACCATGGAGGTGGAAAAGGATGGCAAATTACAATTCTTGGATGTTTTAATCGAAAATAGACCAGATGGCTCAATGGGACACTGTCTACAGGAAAGCCACCAATACGGATGCCTACCTAAAACCTGACTCCCACCACCAGCCATCCCAGAAGAATTCCCTCATCAAAACTCTACACCATAGAGCTCGTTGTATTTCTAACATCACCACCTAGCCAGTGAACTGGAACACATACACCAAGCCCTCAAGATAAATGGATATTTAGACTACACAATCCGTAAAGCTATCACCCCAACCGTTGGGAAAGAACGATGTAAGGACCCAATCAAAACCATCACCTTGCCATACGTAGCAGGGATCACCAAAAATATTTCCAAAATCATGAGCAAACACAAGATCCAGGTTCGATTTAACACAGTACATAAAATTTGTGATCTGATCCCATCTGTGAAGGATATACAATACCCCGGCATCAAATAAATAAGCTAGTTATATTGGGGAAACTAAGCGACATATCTCGAACCATGTTCGTGAACATAAGGCAGATCTGAAACATGGTAGGACCAAAACTTCAGGTACTCTGCACACTCACTGGCTATCAACAAAGATTCGTTCATGAAGCGATCCAGATATATACACAGACACAATTTCAACCGAGAAGATGGGTACAAACTGTGCACTTATTGGAAGGACGTTAATAACCAGTTTAAGTCATAAATGGCTGTGATGTTTCCATCCTACCTTCTGATGTTAGCAGTTATTTTCGACTCTCTTATTTTACATTAACAGGTTCACACTAACACAGCCGCCGTTTTCATTGACATGCTACTCTCTTACATTGACATGCTAATCTCTCTCACTTTAACATCACTAGCCCCGGCCACTTCGTTTATGATCCTTGGGCTACACTCTTTCAAACCTTTAAAAAGAGCCTGCCTCAGCAGCTTTCCCCCTCTTTTTCTCCTGATGACGATTGCCTGTGTTGTGATCGAAGCGTCGTGATATTTTTATTATTTTTCATTCACTTTATTTTCACTTTTCTTTTTATTATTTTATTGTTCTAGCTCCATGACTTTACCAAAAGACCCAAAGAATAGTAATTCCTGCAGTCACGAAAGCTTTAATTTGTTTGATTTTGGTTTACTTTGGCACGGGTAAACACCCATTGGGCAATAAAGGCACATTATCGATGGGGACCCAGTTATAGCAAAAAACTAAATAAACAATAAAAAAAGCATTGTACATGGTCAAGTTCCAAATGGCAAGGTCGGCTGGGATACAAGTGGTGGATTATTGGCGCTGCAGTTTGTGCACTGTGGGTGGTCTAGGAAATAGTTCAATGCTGGGAGGCCATGTGGCCAAATGACGAAAGTATCATCCACATATTTCTTCCCTGTGGAAGAGATATCACTTCTAGACACCCATCCATCAGATTCACCATGGAAGTGGAGAAAGATGGCAAGCAGCCATTCTTGGATGTTCTGTTTGAGAGGAGGCCTGATGGCTCTTTGGGACATTCTGTTTACAGGAAGGTCACCCACACAGATTCCTTCTTGAAACCTGATTCCCACCACCACCCGGCTCAAAAGAATTAGCTCATCAAAACATTATACCATAGGGTTCATTGCATCTCTGACCAACACCACCTGGCCAGTGAATTAAAACATGTACATCTGACCCTCAAGATGAATGGATACTCAGACCGTACTATCCGCCAAGCTGTTTCTCCCACCATACAGAAACAACCACCTGAAACTTCAATCAAAATCATCACGCTGCCATACATAGCAGGCGTTACCAAAAAGATTTCCAAAATTATAAACAAACACAAGATCCAGGTCCGGTTCAATACAGTACACAAAATCCATGATCTGATCCCATCTGTAAAGGATGTCATTCCTGACTGACAGTACCCGGTGTTTACATATTGAGTTGCACCTTCGGTGACTGCTATATCGAGAAGACAAAACGACATATTTCTGACCGAATTCGCGAGCACAAATCAGATTTGAAACACGGCAGAACGAATTCTTCTGCCGTAGCTGATCACTGTTACAACGCTGTGGGTTATCATATTGTTTTCTCCGATACCAAGGTACTCTGCAAGCCGTCTGGATACCACCAAAGATTTGTCCATGAAGCCATACAGATATATAAACATAGACATAACTTCAACCGAGAAGATAGATTCAAATTGAGCAATCATTGGAAAGATGTGATTAACCATGTTAAACCTAAACCGATTCTCTCCCCCGCCCCGCGTCCCCCCATCTGTGGCTCCGATGTTCTTCTTTAGCTTTACCTGCCTGGCTCTACCCCCCCCCCCCTCATACTGCGCCTGTCCTCCCTGGCTCCTCCCCCTCCTCTTACCCTATATAACAGTCTATCACCACAAATAGCTCTCTCTACAGTTGTTATTTTGCTGTGCCCTCTTTTTACACCTGATGAAGGAAGCTTGTGTTGCCTCCGAAACGTCGTGATTAAATTTAGTTGTTTTCATTTATTTTATTTTATTTTTTACCTACGTGACTTTACCGAAAAAAACAAAGAGTATAAAGTTAAAGCTGTGGTTATGGTAAACTATATTTATAATAGAAGAACAATATAATCCCATTCAATACATGATTCTTCCAGTGCAGAATCCCTGTTAGAATCCCATTCAAATGAATGGAGGGTTTAACAATTTTACAAAAGTTTTACATATGTAGTGGAGTACGAAGGTGCGTTGTGGAAACGGCGTGATTACATAATAACAAATACAGTACGGTTATCTTGGGTCAGCCTGTAGTGAAGGCGAATACAGTGCAGGTTATGTTGGGGCAATTAAGCTGAGTGAGCCGTGGATGGCTGTGATTGGTTGGTGCTGTTTCCAGGGCCGGAGGGGTGTCTGGAAGTCTGGCGAGAAACAGGTGACGGTCACGCGGAGAGCCGTTGGGACGCGGGTTAATTAATTGGGGGTGTAATGAGAGCGGGTATAAGAGTGGGAGTTGGAGTCAACAGCGGGGGTAGAGTTGTTGAATGGTGGAGAGCTTGGAGATGGGTTGAAGTTGGAGAGCTTGGGAGAGTTGGAGTTTGGAGAGCTTGGAGTCAACAGGGGGAATTGAAGTGTGGAGAGTTTGAGAGACAGAGTTTGGAAGACAGAGTTTGAGAGACAGAGTTTGAGAGACAGAGTTGGGAAGACAGAGTTTGAGAGACAGAGTTTGAGAGACAGAGTTTGGAAGACAGAGTTTGAGAGACAGAGTTTGAGAGACAGAGTTTGAGAGACAGAGTTTGGAAGACAGAGTGGAAGGGAGATGGAGTTAGAGACGGAGCTTGGAGAGACAGAGTTTGAGAGACAGAGTTTGGAAGACAGAGTGGAAGGGAGACAGAGTTGGAGACAGAGCTTGGAGACAGCATAGCGATGGCGAAGCTGAACAAAGACGAAGTAGTTAGCGGTGGAGAGAGCATAGCGATAGCGAAGCTGAACAAAGATGATGTAGTTAGCGGTGGAGAGAGCATAGCGATAGCGGAGCTGAAGACGAGAATAGCCCGCAGTGGAGAGAGCGTAGCGATAGCGGAGCTGGAGACAAGAATAGCCAGCAGTGGAGTGAGCATAGTGACGGTGATAGCGGTGAACAGGGATGAAGCAGTAGCAGTGGAGTGAGCATAGTGACGGTGATAGCAGTGAAGAAAGGCGAAGAAGTTAGCAGTGGGAAGAACATAGCGACGGTGATAGCGGAGAGCGGAGACGAAGAAGTTAGCGGCGGAGTAAGCGAAGTAATCGTGGGGAGTAAGCGAAGTAATCGTGGGAAGTGGAAAGACAAAGGTGGCGAGCGAGTCAGGTGAAGCACGGCGAGCGAGCCGTGGCGACCTGGATATTGTGGAATGTGGAGGACATGCTGAGAGTTGTAAATAAAGCGGTGTTCGGAGAAAGACAGAAGTTGTCCGAGTGAAATCGAACACTACACATATAAAAAATCCTGCAGGAATCGTCCCTGATGAAATCGTAGGAATGTAATATGATCGCAGGAGGGAACTCCCAGCACTAATAGGCAGATGTGCAAGAGATTTTTAAATAATGCAAATGACAGCAGCCCAGTAAAACATATGGCAGTCTGTAAACTGCATTTTATTAGCAGCTCATAGCCCAGGGGTCTACAGCCTGTGCTGCATATATTACAATTTAGTCCGAATGTCTAAATCATGCACGACTGGCTTGTACTGTAAATGCATATTTATACTTCTCTGGTTGGCACTCACATCATTTTGGGATGTTATTTCACTTCATCACAAAGAGGTTAAATGCCAATTGCACATTCATTGTGTCTCCATGTGGACACAACACTTTCTTAATCTTGCAGGTGCCATATCGGCTGTTTGAATGTGAAGGCCCCGGGGAGACAGAAAGATTTAGAATGATACTTGGGCTGCCATATTTTGGGCACAGCCTTTTTGAGCTAATGACCTCCCAGTGGCTTTCCTAAATAATGTGTGGAGCCTGGTCTGCATGTATTGCCTCAAAAGGCCTCAAATGTAAAAAATAAAATGTAACAACAAAACATCTAGCAGCAGTAAATTTGGTAAGAATTTACAGTGCAGTACGATATTTTGACTTGAGAATGGTAATTAGTATTGTCACATTTGCAACACAAATTATGCATTAGAGTTGTGTCCTGGAGGTGATACAAGTGATGTGATTTCACCGTATATTCAGATATTGTATATGGCCAGCAATTAAAAAATATATGAGTATCAGTTTTTTTTAAAGGAAACATTATTTGACATTGCCAAAAAAGCTGCAATAAAACTTACATTCGGGAATTTTTCCAATAGATATTCTGCCAGATTGTAATGCTTTACAGCAGGTCAGGATCTCTGATAGTATTATTGTCCACACAATGATGAGTTCATAGTCAAGAATTAAAGCTTTCGTGACTGCATAAATTACTCATTGTTTTTTTTTTCCGGTAAAGACATGTATGTAGGAATACCATAACATTGTATTAAAACAAATCAATCAAACGTCGTGATTGAGAGTTCATAGTCGTCGACATGTCTGAGCTCTATCTCAAAAATGACATTGGCTATTACAGTGAGGGAAAAAAAGTATTTGATCCCCTGCTAATTTTGTACGTTTGCCCACTGACAAAGAAATGATCAGCCTATAATTTTAATGGTAGGTTTATTTGAACAGTGAGAGGCAGAATAACAACAAGAAAATCCGGAAAAAAGCATTTCAAAAATGTTAAAAATTGATTGCATTTTAATGAGGGAAATAAGTATTTGACCCCTCTGCAAAACATGACTTAGTACTTGGTGGCAAAACCCTTGTTGGCAATCACAGAGGTCAGACGTTTCTTGTAGTTGGCCACCAGGTTTGCACACATCTCAGGAGGGATTGTGTCCCACTCCTCTATACAGATCTTCTCCAAGTCATTAAGGTTTCGAGGCTGACGTTTGGCAACTCGAACCTTCAGCTCCCTCCACAGATTTTCTATGGGATTAAGATCTAGAGACTGGCTAGGCCACTCCAGGACCTTAATGTGCTTCTTCTTGAGCCACTCCTTTGTTGCCTTGGCCGTGTGTTTTGGGTTATTGTCATGCTGGGATACCCATCCACGACCCATTTTCAATGCCCTGGCTGAGGGAAGGAGGTTCTCACCCAAGATTTGACGGTACATGGCCCTGTCCATCGTCCCTTTGATGCGGTGAAGTTGTCCTGTCCCCTTAGCAGAAAAACACCCCCAAAGCATAATGTTTCCATCTCCATGTTTGACGGTGGGGATGGTGTTCTTGGGGTCATAGGCAGCATTCCTCCTCCTCCTCCAAACACAGCGAGTTGAGTTGATGCCAAAGAGCTCCATTTTGGTATCATCTGACCACAACACTTTCACCCAGTTGTCCTCTGAATCATTCAGATGTTCATTGGCAAACTTCAGACGGGCATGTATATGTGCTTTCTTGAGCAGGGGGACCTTGCAGGCGGTGCAGGATTTCAGTCCTTCACGGCGTAGTGTGTTACCAATTGTTTTCGGTGACTATGCTCCCAGCTGCCCTGAGATCATTGACAAGATCCTCCCCTGTAGTTCTGGGCTGATTCCTCACCGTTCTCATGATCATTGCAACTCCACGAGGTGAGATCTTGCATGGAGCCCCAGGCCGAGGGAGATTGACAGTTATTTTGTGTTTCTTCTATTTGCGAATAATCGCACCAACTGTTGTCGCCTTCTCACCAAGCTGCTTGGCAATGGTCTTTTAGCCCATTCCAGCCTTGTGGAGGTCTACAATCTTGTCCCTGACATCCTTGGAGAGCTCTTTGGTCTTGGCCATGATGGAGAGTTTGGAATCTGATTGATTAATTGCTTCTGTGGACAGGTGTCTTTTATACAGGTAACAAGCTGAGATTAGGAGCACTCCCTTTAAGAGTGTGCTCCTAATCTCAGCACGTTACCTGCATAAAAGACACTTGGGAGCCAGAAATCTTTCTGATTCAGAGGGGGTCAAATACTTATTTCCCTCATTAAAATGCAAATCAATTTACAAGATTTTTGACATGCGTTTTTCCGGATTTTGTTGTTGTTATTCTGTCTCTCACTGTTAAAATAAACCTACCATTAAAATTGTAGACTGATCATTTCTTTGTCAGTGGGCAAACGTACAAATTCAGCAGGGGATCAAATACTTTTTTCCGTCACTGTACATGTGTAGTGAGTCCATCTGAGTCGCAGATTTCACCAACTCAACACGCAACATAACGTAACCTACACTTGGGTGTTGAATGCTCATGTTAACCACGCTATGGCAGAACTAGACACGGTTCACTATCCCGGTCCCAACCAAAAGCTGGGTCCCGGACCGCGTGGCTAGAGGCTTCTTCAACCCGACGTGGATCTTAGTCACCAATGACCCGAAAAATCCCAAGCCCCTCACGGGGCCCCCGTTATATCGGCCTGGGCTGGGGTTGGCTCCGCCCCTCGCCCCGCCCACCTTCTAGATCTCTCGAGCTCTTTCCCAAAGGCTCCCAAGAGCTCCTTTATACCACGTGACCGCCCAGCGGCCCTCGTCCACCGGTGGCCCCCCTCTAATATCATCCGGTCACGTGTTGGCAGGTCAACAAGCGTATCATGCCCCAACGTAACCCTGGCTGGCTGACACTCCCTCTCGCTCCCTCACCGGGAGCCTGCACCGCACATTGTACGTGGTGCCTCCGCGCTGACCAGCGCTCACCCAAGGCCCACTAGGGCTGGTACTACGCCCAGTAACCAGGCTGCACATAATGACAACACATTATCTTCGTAAGCCCGGCACCACACAGTGGCATTCACAGTCACTACACATGTGTCCGCTTTAGGCCTCACAGATGGATAGAAGCCAATGAAATTAAATTTGTAATGTACTTCTTGACACTGTCATGTCACCGCGATTGATACCAGCTCTTTGTGCTGTGTGATCACAGGAGAACCATTCCCCTCCAGGAACAGCTACAGTGAGTCCTCGGGGGCCGTATTGCCTGGCATTATGGTCATGTGTGTGGGGCAACTGGGTGTCTAAGGAACGATACAGCAGACATGCAAGTGAAAGGGCTCACAGCCCATGGCCAGTCGCAAAATCACAGAGCTGAACTCTTGAGAAGGTTAAAATCTAAAAGTATGAATACAGTATGCAATTCTAAAGCAATGCCTTTGGAAAAAAGCAAACACTGATGCATGGCTATGTTTGGTGATTCCCCAGTGGGTACTTACACATTACAGCCTATGTGTGGCATCCTACCACTCTGATCACATTTCCTTTTGTCGAGTACTGGATAGTTCCAGATTGGGCATCCAAAGCAATTCCATCATACTTAAGCATGTTGTCTTTATAAATTTGAAAGGCCAAGTCAGTTTGTCCTCCATTGAAATAAATAAACATTTCTCAGTGACCACGTAGCTGTCATCTGCACTGACCATGGTAAGGGTGGAACATAAAAATACACTGTGGCAATGATATAAGTTTGCGTTGCATTCATGAAATGATAAATGAGTTAAATACTTATATAGAGAGATCTTTAGATACAGCACAGTATTTTATACATTTTAATTTTGTACTACTCTAGAATATTAATGTACTATGAAGCTGCTACACAATTAGTTTCATTAATATAAATGTCTCTTTACATGCACACTGGGACATCACAGACTGTGGAGCCATCCGACTACTGAAGAAATAATGATATAGAACAAATAGTTGTGTGTGTATTGTGCTGATGTTTTAATATCCCATCTTTTGCCAAAATTGCCTCTTTGGAACCAAACATGGAATTGTCACACAGTGAGCAGCTTCACATAGTGTACAGTCCACACTGTGGCCAATTGTGGTTGTTTTCTGTGTTTACTAAAAGTGAGAAAACAATTTATCTTCTTCATTTCCCCTTTAATGGTTACAGTAAAATTGCACTTTGCCAATATTAATTTCAAGTGCCTTGGACTGTTGAAAAAGGTTTCAGCATAAACATATGTACTTGTCCACTCCCTTTTAATTGCAGTATTATAGTATGTACAGCTCCATAATAGTTGCATTATAGTTTATTCATATGTTGACATTCACAATCTTTAGCGTTGTGCTTATGCATTAAAAACATTAGCAAAATGTTGGCATTAGGATTATTTCGTTTGCCTGTGAAGTCGTGGTTGGAGCAAAGGTTAGTACGAAGGTCACTGTTAAGATTAGGTTTAATAAATATATATCGGTACATCGTAGAGAAAGGTTATTTTGTAAATTATCACCCGTGTCTGAAGAATGGCTATACTTTAGTTAGAATTACCTTAAGGGCAACGCGGAGTTTAAAGTCAAGGCTAAGTTTGTTATTAAATTTTCTCTTGTAAAAAAGATCCCCATAAATTATTAAATGCCATTCGCAGGCAAATCAGAATTTCAGCTTATTTGTACCCTTTCATCTGCTTGTGATATAATTAATCTTTAGGTTTTAATCTAATAAATGGCATCCCACTAATCATAATAAGCTGTAGTGTAAATGTATCAGAGAATATACACATTAGAGACATCATATTGACAGTAAAATAAATGGGTTGGGCAGTAGACGTCACTAGAATTAATGGTAATCAGTGGTTGAGTCTAATGATGGAGTGGCAGCGAAGGGAGGGAATGAGCCTGAGAGAACATTTACCATGGAGATGGAATGATGAAAATCTGCTCGTAGTATGTGAATGATACTGTTAGATGCAGTATAATTAACATACTGCTAGATGCAGTATAATTCACATACTGCTAGATGCAGTATAATTCAAATCACAGGACTGTGAGAGATAATAATCTTGGGGAGGCCTTCATCCAGCAGTGGATCGAGTTATGAGAACCCATTACATACAACATATTCAAATTAAGAAATTATTATTCTTATGTATGCGGTTTGATGCATCTATCATAAGCTTAAGAATTAATATCAATCAATGAATTAATGCACCATCACATCTCTAATTATGATCAATATACAATAGTGATTTTTCTCATGCTTGCTTAATTTAATTGTTTTTAACCCATATAAAGAATTTGGGCCTGATTCATGTGAAGTTTGTTTCCCCACATTTGAGCATCTAGAATTTCCGTAAAATGTATTACACCTAATTCACATTGTGTAGAATGGGTGGAGCCACATTCCACAACATATTCCATAGCCAATTCGTTGCTGGGAAAGTTCCAAGGATAATCAGAGCTGTGTGTGCTTACGTCAGGATCATCACAACACCAACTGACTGAGCTGACGAAGCAGGCTCTGGACTGTGTCATGCACAAACACGCACATTTGCTAATGTGCATGTTTCTCTTCCCTCCACTGAGATCTCCTTTTGTTAGTATTAAGCCATAGATGGCTTAGCAATGTTGTTGATAATGAAGAAGACGAGAATGACAGGTATGATGGTAATGGATTAAGATGACAATAGTCATGAAACATTCATCATTATAATGATGAAAACTATAATGGTTCGAATGTTGATAATACGTGAAGATGATTTTGATGATTAAAATGATGGTAATGATACATAAAGATAACGAATCATGATGATAACGATAGCGATAACGCTACTGCTGCAACGAATCATCCAGCAATCCCCAATTCACCAACCCCACGGCAACCCCAATACGCATGGGGATGAACCAACCCTTACTTCTAAAGTACACCCACTTAAGGCTGATTCATCCCTGAGGAGACCGAACAGGTGCCACTGATGTGTGCTGTGGCCGGTAATCAAACGTTAACCGCCACAGAGCACAAACCGTACCGCTGATTAACCCCCACGTGCACACTGGAAGATCACTGGCAATGGATTGAAAAAGGGATATTATATCACGATTTGTATTGTTAAAGATGAAAACAAATGAACAAAGAAAGTGATAAAGGCTGCTAAGACAGCCCATCTGAATTGTAGCAACGCCTAAATTGCTTGTTTAAGGACAGACAACAAAATGCTGCTTACTCTTTTGGTAATAAAAAACAATAAATCAAGAGCCCTTTTCCATCCACTGCTGTGTGAAGGCCTCCTCACGCTGTGTCAGTCATAGGGCTAATTTGACCATACTCCACCATGCTGATCGGTGCAGGTTGTTGGAAGGGGTATCCAGGAGAAGTTCAGACATTATTCGACAATGACTGGCATTAACCATGGCCAGGAATTGAGGTCATGTCACTGGGTCCATAACACAGTGCTGCCTCCCTTCTCACCTGCCACTGCCACCACCGCCTCCCAGCGACTTCTGCAAATAGCCAATAAGGCTACACAGGGAATCGTATGTTTGTGCTTATGCATGTGTAGTGATGTTAAATAGATCACTACGGCACGAAGAGCCAAGTGTCGTAGAAATGGGCGCAGAGGCTAACACACCGTGCAGTACCATTCAGCGGGCCACTAGGGGCATGGGTACTGGGTGCTTGCAGAAGGAAGCCAGATGATTCCCACCGACACAATAGGGGATAACAGCCTCCGCCAGGGCCGTAGGTAATCGCCACAGAGTCGGTCACTGGGGGAGTGTGGTGGTGGGGGCGACTGGCGGTAGGGGAGGGCATGTGAGGACGAGTCACCCCGGCACCGGGTTAAGCACGTGATGGTCCGGGGTGAGGAACGTGGGCCAAGAGTGAACGCGGGGACACGGGAAGAGTAGCTGAGAAACGTCTGGAGAGTTCCCGAAGGGGGCGTGGTTAAGGGCGGAGCCAGAGAGGGAACAGGTGCGGTGTCGCCTGGAACTGTCGCGGCCGGGGGTGGAGCTCCGATCACGTATCGGGGCTGTCTGCAGGTGAAGAGGAACTCAAGTGCTACGTCTCCGTCTTCGACATTGTGGGTCAGACAAGCACGTTGGCTGCTCTGACCCGGTTACAGCTATCCCGTATGCGAGAGGAATAGGTGTATTATGGTCCCGTGTGTCACATGAGTGAGAGATGGGTGTATTTAGTCCCGTGAGTAACCGTGTTGCGTAAATGTAAAATAAACGTTGTTGCCTCCTAAATAGTGTCTCTGAACGACTCACTGCACACGTGTGAATGAGCAGTCGTGTCGCGGTTAGTGCTCTGCACTACGAACCCAGTGACCAGAATTCAATTACTGCTCACGGCCAACACCAGTGACGAATATCTGAACCGGTCCTGGGCCTCCCCTAGGTCGACTCAGCCTCAAACTAGTCCCTGGTGGGGTGTGTAAACATTGCCACTAGCGAGACAAAGGCGGTCGGGCGTGGTGCTGACCACCCACCCCTCGTGTGCCGTGCTGGCCTTCGAAGGTTCTCACTAACAGCACGTGCCTGAACAGTGTGTTAAGTCTATACGGGGATCTTTGTCTTTATATACATTCTTGATTTGAAGCTTTCGTGACTGCAGGAATCCATACTCTTTGGTTCTTTTGGTAAAGTCACGTAGGTAGAAAATAAAATAAATCACGACGTTTCGATCGCAACACAAGTGGTCGTCCTCAGGCGGAAAAAATATAATCCAGCAGTGGAACTGCTGAACCAGCGAGAGAACTGTTACAACAAGGTTGTTATATATGTGGTGATGGGCAAACAGGCGGGGTCTGAGCTGGAAAGGAATTCCAGGTAAAGTCTTAACTGACTGTGATGTTTGCATCCTACCTGCCTATGTCAGCTGTTATTTCTGACTCTCTCTATGCCTCTCTCTTAGATCTCTCAAATGTCCTTTGGATTGCCCTCTCATGCTCACATGTCCTTTGGATTGCACTCTCATGCTCACATGCCCTTTGAATTACACTCTCATGCTCACATGTCCTTTGGATTGCACCTCTCATGCTCACATGCCTTGTGGATTGCACTCTCATGTTCACGTCCTTTGGATTGCACTCTCATGGTGCTAATCTCTCATTAACACTGCTGTTGTGCGCATATGCGGGAATGATACTCTTATGCGGCGATGGAAGCTCATTCATGCTAATCCCCCTCCCTAATCTCTCTCCCGAATCTCCCCCATTCACAAAACTGACGTGCTTACGTCCGTGGATGGAATTCCTTTCCAGCTCAGACCCTGCTTGCTTGCCCATCGCCACATATATAACAACCTTGTTGTAGCTGTTCTCTCGCTGGTTCAGCAGTTCCACTGCTGGATTATATTTTTTTCCGTCTGAGGATGACCGCTTGTGTTGCGATCGAAACGTCGTGATTTATTTTACTTTATATACATGTGGATATATTTACGTGTGCATTCATGCACGTCTTTGTATGTAAATGTGTTCATGAGTATGTGAGTGTTTTTTGTTTCTGATGGACAACAAAAATTGGAGGAGGTAAACTGGCGCTGTGAGTAAGCTGGCTGATGTGCGATCTGCCGAAAAGGTGTGGCAAACGACCCAAAGGCTAAGATCAGGCAAAGCGCCCGGCAGAGATGATCTAACAAGCGAACTGCTGAGTGTGGGTGGAGATTGTGTGCAGGACATTTTACACACCACCATTACTTCTGCCTGGATCGCAGGATGGGTTCTTCAGGATTTGAAGGATGCCTTGTTAGTGCCCCTTTAATCAATGTGGTCCCTCTTTTGAAGAAGGAAGACTGCATTAATTGTGTAATGACAGTCACGTCAGCCTGCAGTGCAAATTTACTAGTGGCCACGGAAGGTAATGGCAGGCGAGTCAGCCTACAGTATGAAGGGACTGGTTGCTATGGAAATTATCGAGAATAGGAGTGTGGTCAGGTGACGGAAGAGGACAGCGGAGTCTGCTGGTAGAGCGAGAGGTCTAGACCCAGTGAGAAGGTTCGGGAATGGAGGCGTGGCCTCGGACCGTATATAAGGGAGATGCGCGGGAGACTTGGGGCTGTTGCAGCGCGGTCTCCGCCTGTCCGAGTGTGAGCACGTGGCTCCTTACTAAAGGAACCATCTCAAGACAAGCGCGTTGAAGTCGTCATTACAATCTGCCGGCGAACATCCTGGCAAAAAACTTCAGCATCGGTTTCTAAGGACACTGCCCCATGGACCATGCACCAAATATCTGATAACTGGACAGGACGCACGGCAGTGGCTAGTGGTTTCAAAACTTGCTTTGTGTCTCTCTGAGCTTGCCACAGCCTTCATCGCATGATGGGTGTGGTGCACATAACGCCTACAATCCATAATTATGGATGCCTGGGTTGATGGCTAACGTGGAGATGTAGGAGACTTCAAACCCATTTGCCTGCATGATGGCCAGTAAACGACAGTGCAACAATGGAGAGCTGAATCTTAAAAAAAAAAAATTAAGATTCAGTGTGGCTTTCTTGGGAATACTACCTCCACTGTCATCTTCATCTTCACCATTGTTATCATTAGCAACAGAAGCAATATCAGCAAAAGCAACAAATGTCATGACAAGATTATCATCATCTGCAGAAGCATCTATTTATCATTTACATCACTATCATCAATATAACTGCTTGGCCCAAGCTATAAGTGTTATGATACTTGCATTGTCTTTGTACTGTTTGCCTTTTGGCATTTTCTGTTCTAACACTGGTGAGACAAGGCCATAAATAAGGCTGTCTCTTGTGTAGGCCAATCAGTTTCACGGACAATGCATATATATTGTCATAGCATGTTTGTTTAAAAGTGTTTTCCACAAGTATGTGTGGTTAATACAGACTTGATGCCTGGCTAAAGGTATTTATTTTGGTGTTTGAACATCTTAACACCTGTTTTATTTTAAAAAAGGATCAAACCTATTCTTATTTTTACTATCGTCATTATTATTATTATTATTATCTCAATCATTATCTGCAACATTATTTTATCATGATCATATTTGTCTTCATCATCACTGTCATCTTCATGTGAATATGATCATCAAAAACCTGCTCTATAGTTTCTGTATGAATGGAAAAATAAACTTGCGGAATGGAGGCCCCTGCACAAACCAGGCCTCCAAATCGTGATTAACTGCAATTTTGCATGGACAAAAACATTTTACGCAATTAATTAAGCTCGTTGTAATTACTGGCAAAACATCGTACTCAAATTGTAAATGTTGTGACTTTGCTCTCCAACACACCGGTGTGCTGTATTAGAAACAAATTGGCATGTTCTGTTTACGTGACAAACCTTATTAATTGGCTGCGTCGGGTGGTGGTGGGTTTAACGACACATTTATTTACACGGTCTAACCCAAAAAAAACTATTATGGATTTCCACAATTGTTGGCTTTGCCGATAAACCTTGTAGATGTTGGGCCATTGTGCAATTGTCTCATGAGTAGAAGTGGAATGGTTGGTTCCATTATTACGTAGAATCGGATGGAACAGGAATTGCCAAATGCAAATGTTTCCAATGGTATGCTGAATTGGCATTTATTCCTCCAATAACTGGTAGAATGACAGCCAGAATAACATAGCTACATGAATCAAGCCCTTGGTGTCACAGGAACAATAACACAGAAAAGGACACAAAATCCATGCTAACAAGAACAAATATTCACTCATCATTTTTGATTGTATACTTTCAATATGTAATTTCACATGTCATACCATACCAGATTCCCATTTGTGTTTAAATGTAAGTATTTTCTTATGGTCTGCGGTAGAGCATGGCATTTTGCACACGCAGACACATAATTACAATGCACAGACACATATCTCTGTGCATTGTAATTGTCTGCAGAGCACACTTATGCCACAGGATGGCTTGCAGCCTTTTTTGTAGACATCGTATGTATAGTAATAATAAAACATAAGTACATGCATAACATGAAACAACACTGCAAGGGCAATGATTAACAGCACACAACCCCTAATTGAGTGTTCATAGAAGCAGACGTTTGTTGTGAAAATAGCTCAGCCAACTGCATACTAGGCATGCCCATTCCAGCTGCTGCATCCTCGGTGAATTTGTAAACACAATGAGTTGTGTGTGTCGATGCGTGAGACTGCCGATTACTCAAATACATGCAAGTTTCCTTGCATCTTTTCGAATTACAGACCCCATCGGAGAGCACTCGTATTTACCGTTGCTCGGCTGAGGGCCAGGCGGACTTTATCCACGTCAGAGATGGGGCACCAGATCTCAGCGATGAGGCACTTCTGGGTGACATCCATGTTGCACAGGTTGAGTGTGTGGTAAATGGCCTTCATCTTGTGAACTCGCACGAGCCACGAGGGAAGGCTGCCGGCGGTTGCCTCCAGCACGCGCCGCCTGTGGCCCTCCGTCTCGCCCATGACCTGAGCAGCACACGCAGCAGTCCAGGGAGCTAGGGTTACCAGGTGTTCCGGTTTTCTCAGGATTATCCTTTTTTTGAGATGGCTGTCCTTGGACATCTGTAAGTCTTCCCGGTACGTTAAAAGTCCTGGCTTTTTTCATTTTCGCAATTGTAATAATAAATAACAGTAATATACCAATGAAGACGATGTATTTACATGTGTATATCTCCTCTTTTCTGACATGGCGATAATTTATTCTTCGCATGATATGTCCCGGTTTGTGTACCTCAGAGTTGACAACCACTACAGACGGCCTTGCTAAAATGTGCACTGGGACGAGACAAGCTGAGTGAATATGTAAGCGAGTATCCAAAAGATTCTTAATAAAAGCATGGACTTCGCTGAGAGTGGTGTACAATCACAGGTTGAAAACAATCTCACCACAGTTCATGTTACCACTGTCTTATAACTAAAAAGTATCGATCGTGATCTTGTTTTGTTCGGGCTGCCCTTTTTGCCCGGACAGTTGTAATGACACTATAAGGTGTGCTAACGATTATAAGTTATTTTCATTTATTTTATTTTACCTACGTGACTTTACCGAAAAAACCAAAGAGCATGAAGCCTTGCAGTCACGAAAGCTTCAAATCTAGAATTATATAACGACTGTTATAGTTCTTTAAATGGTTACATTGTGTTTTCAATGAAATAAAGTTAGATTTTTTTATAGTCCACAATTGCATACATTAATACATTTTAAACTTAGAAAAACCTGCTTTATTTTGGATAATGTGAGGAAACTAATTGATGTCGTATGCTGAAATCATTGATGTAATTTACATTACAATTACAAAATAAGCCCTGCGTTCCATACAAATGCGATATCATTCAAAAGCAAAACCACATGGGATGCTGCAAGGAAATATCTGGCATGTGATGTAAATTATTAAAGAAACAGGAAGAAGGGCTGAATGATAATGACATAATAAATGTCAAGAATTTTGTTGTGACAATCTTGAATAATCTGCAATTACTATAACATCGGGGACAATAAATGTCATTCGCAAAAAAAATATATAAAAAGCCAAAACATCTGTGGTTTTAGCTTTTTAAAAATTTTCTGAAACTATTTTCTGAAAAGTTTAAAACAACTATGCTCAGTCAAAAAATAAACAAAAATATTATCCGATAAATCTTGAAAATCTTGGAACTCTCATCGTGGTTAACATTATAACTTAAGGTAAATCGTCTAGATAAAGGCAAGACGATGGATTGATGGCCAGATAGCAGTAATTAAGCCGGTAAGCCCTCCTTTGGATGCCACTTTAAAATAGATTTTGGAATTTGGTACTATAATTGGTTGTCTTGATAATTAAGCTATTTTATCGTGAGAAAAGCTTGTTATAAGCATTCAAGTATAAAATAAGCATTAACCATCCACTTTATGTATGGTTTATTAGAATGTGAAAGATTAGATAAGTAAGCCAAATGTAAATTTTTAATCCAAAAAAATGGTTCGTGATATGCTTGAGACTAGTCTGACATGGGAGCAAATCTATCCATTGAATAACAGAGGGAAAAATATTCTATACATCACAACCACAATGTAAATAAAGTAACACGTAGAGTGTATATCTTTTTTCGCAAATAAACATGGACATATCTATGGGACCCTTTCACCAGTATCAAGATATTATGTATATAGCATGGAATTCAATACACATGTACAGTGAGGGAAAAAAGTATTTGATCCCCTGCTGATTTTGTACGTTTGCCGACTGACAAAGAAATGATCAGTCTAACATTTTAATGGTAGGTTTATTTGAACAGTGAGAGACAGAATAACAACAAAAAATCCAGAAAAACGCATGTCAAAAATGTTATGAATTGATTTGCATTTTAATGAGGGAAATAAGTATTTGACCCCTCTGCAAAACATGACAGTACTTGGTGGCAAAACTCTTGTTGGCAATCACAGAGGTCAGACGTTTCTTGTAGTTGGCCACCAGGTTTGCACATATCTCAGGAGAGATTTTGTCCCACTCCTCTTTGCAGATCTCCAAGTCATTAAGGTTTCGAGGCTGATGTTTGGCAACTCGAACCTTCAGCTCCCTCCACAGATTTTCTATGGGATTAAGGTCTGGAGACTGGCTAGGCCACTCCAGGACCTTAATGTGCCTCTTCTTGAGCCACTCCTTTGTTGCCTTGGTCGTGTGTTTTGGGTCATTGTCATGCTGGAATACCCATCCACGACCCATTTTCAATGCCCTGGCTGAGGGAAGGAGGTTCTCACCCAAGATTTGACGGTACATGGCCCCGTCCATCGTCCCTTTGATGCGGTGAAGTTGTCCAACAGAAAAACACCCCCAAAGCATAATGTTTCCACCTCCATGTTTGACGGTGGGGGTGGTGTTCTTGGGGTCATAGGCAGCATTCCTCCTCCTCCAAACACGGTGAATTGAGTTGATGCCAAAGAGCTCCATTTTGGTCTCATCTGACCACAACACTTTCACCCAGTTGTCCTCTGAATCATTCAGATGCTGATTGGCAAACTTCAGACGGGCATGTATATGTCCTTCCTTGAGCAGGGGGACCTTGCGGGCGCTGCAGGATTTAAGTCCTTCACGGCGTAGTGTGTTACCAATTGTTTTCTTGGTGACTATGGTCCCAGCTGCCTTGAGATCATTGACAAGATTCTCCCGTGTAGTTCTGGGCTGATTCCTCACCGTTCTCATGATCATTGCGATTCCACGAGGTGAGATCTTGCATGGAGCCCCAGGCCGAGGGAGATTGACAGTTCTTTTGTGTTTCTTCCATTTGCGAATAATCGCACCAACCTTCTCACCAAGCTGCTTGGGAATGGTCCTGTAGCCCATTCCAGCCTTGTGTAGGTCTACAATCTTGTCCCTGACATCCTTGGAGAGCTCTTTGGTCTTGGCCATGGTGGAGAGTTTGGAATCTGATTGATTGATTCTGTGGACAGGTGTCTTTTATTAGGAGCACTCCCTTTAAGAGTGTGCTCCTAATCTCAGCTCGTTACCTGTATAAAAGACACCTGGGAGCCAGAAATCTTTCTGATTGAGAGGGGGTCAAATACGTATTTCCCTTATTAAATTGCAAATCAATTTACAACATTTTTGACATGCGTTTTTCTGGATTTTGTTATTGTTATTGTCTCTCACTGTTCAAATAAACCTACCATTAAAATTATAGACTGATCATTTCTTTGTCAGTGGGCAAACGTACAAAATCAGCAGGGGATCAAATACTTTTTTTCCCTCACTGTACATGATTAGCACTTTTTAGAATACTGAATATCATTGCATACTCGAAACCATGAGCCAGACCCCCAAACCCACCATTTGGGTGGGAAAATTAGCCCATACATTTTCTGAAAGCTCAGAACCTCTACGTTCTGGAAATGTCTGGTAGATTTGCGAAAAATGTTGCTTGGCAGTAAAAATTGTGTTGCCACGGCAATTGACTCATTTGTTTCTGAAGTATACCAAAAACATTCAATTGAATATTTCAGTATTTATTAAGACTATAGATATATATGTGCAATTTATTTCACACCGTACATAGCCAACCGTGCTAATCGGAGATGTGATGTAAGTGTGCAATATGTATGTGTTATGATAATAGTTAGTCATTGGTATGTATTGACCCCATCTGCGCAGAGAATCCTTCATTTTGGAGATGATCATACAACCCAGGATGTTCCATTTCCAACCACATCATTTGTGTGTATTACATATGTCATCAGGGTATTATGACTCTTATCGTCACAAGATGAAGATGTCAGTGACCTTTTCTGGATGCTTGAATAAGCCCAATAATTACCTCAGCCATATCAATGTTATTCATCCAGAAGGTTGATAGAACAAATTCCCATTTTCACACCTCAAGAGTTGTTCAGGTACATATTGAACAGCTGGGGTATCTTAAAAAATGGATGGATGGCTGATGGGACAGCTCAACTACAGAGGCTTCTCCAGCAGCCTTCACCATACCTATAAGCAATGTGTAAACATATATTTGTATATATTTAACTTTACGCTTGGCTGTAGCCAATAAGATTGGACTGCAGAGGCCATATTCATAGCAAGTGTTATTAAACGTATATGTACCTGTGTTTTTTTATCATATACCGTACATATAATTTATAACCCGTCAAACCTTTAATTAAATGTTGTTTGATATACCTCTAAAAAGCAGGAGGCAGTTGCCATGGTAACACAGATTTCACCACAAACCGACATTTTCCTAAGTTCCATAAAGTACAGGGTCTGAGCTTTCAAAAATGTATAAGGGAATTTGCTCACCCAAATGGTACCAAGGGGTCAGTTTTAATGATCTGGCTCGTGGTATATCATTTAATGCAGAGGCCAAAACAGAAGGGAAATATGCTCATACAGAATAACAATAAGCTCCCCAGTTTACCGAACTGTGTGATGAATGTAAGCGGTGTATTTTCAGCCAGGATATAAAGCTAAGTATAGCAGTATAATTTAAAACAGGGCAGAATTTAGATATAATTTTGCTCATGTTCATTTGCTCATTTATACACCAACACGTGGATGGCAGGTGGCCCCTATACCAGATCCTTTGCATTTTTTTTAGTCAAGACAGAGGTATGAGGAATATCTGAATAATTATTATAATACTTTGGCCAAATGTAATGAATGTGGCTGTTGTTTTAAACAAAGGGAGATGTGAAACACATGACCTATATAATACACTGCTGATATCTATATTTGTATGGACATATCATTGTCTGGAGAACTCCTTCTAGACTGTTCCACCAATTGCAGTTAATAAGGTGTCATTTGGAAGCTCATGATATGTAATTTATATGAACGAGGCCAAAATAATGAAATATTTTTAAAAATCACCCCAAAAATGCGGCTTATCGGCCCATATTAAACAATATTTCGGCACATGGAATAATATATGCAGCTCCATTTTAAAAACATACAACAACAGGCGTGTGCCATTAGGGAGGGTGTGTGGTGGTGGCAGTGGAGGAGGATGGTTAGGTATTTTTTCAATCTTAACAGGTTTCCCACCATATTGTATGAACTGGTGAGTGGTAAGGGTCAGGTGAGTTTATGAGTGGTGGATGTCTGACAATAGTCATGTGAGTGCGATGTCACCCTGTCCATAGGATGGGCTGCCCACAAGTATATACTCGATAAGCACTGCTAAATTGAGCAGCTAATGCCCTCCACGAGCACTGGTCTACATTGGCTGTTGTTGGGTACAGCTGTGTGGGACAGAAAATGTACTGTGTTGATTCTCACAACATTATACTCGCATGATATATTCTCAATCCACAGAGCCACCTTCCAGACATTCTGGAATAATCGTGTAAAAATAACATTTTCAGAACACAATGATACATATTCATAACGTTTAGGGCATTGTAAAAGAGTGCTGCGTGGTACATGATGCTGTGTTCACTTAAAAAGTAAAAGGAATCGGTGAAACATGGAGTATGCCCATTTACGGCCTGTGTCCTCTGCTCTTCTGTGCCCCCTGCTCCCTGTGCAGCACTCACGGAATTGAGGTCGTCGAGGCGCGTGCCAACTCCAGCCACCATCTGACTGCGCTCCTCGAGAGACCCCGGGCACGGGTACAGGGTCGCGCGGAACCTAGTCGTGGGTCGTAGGAGATATGAAATACCATGATATATTATATTAATATATCATGGTATTTCATGATTGGTTAGTGTCGGTGTAATTGATATTTTGTGGTGATGTTGGATGAATGATCCCTTATGATAACAACCGTTCTAGAGATGTTAATGCAATAACGAAAATTTTCCAATGCAGACATTTTTTACAAGATAAGAATTGACACTGACCCATCGTTTAATGCAAGCATTTAAAGATTGCCATGACACTTAAGACGCTTATCATGCAAATTATCTGAACAAAGTAGTCACGAAAACCAGCTCACCCTTCACAGATTTTGATGGCACGACCTTTCAGCTGCTCCCCTTGGTAAAAGAGGATGAAGACAGATTTCTGCATTTCGTCCCCCTGCACCACACAGTGTCCGTATCAGCAACAGAAACACGTCAGGCCATGTACCATTGTAAAGTTAAAAAGCCCCCGATATTTCCACCCAGCCAACAACAGGGCTCGAGGCTCCGTACCACCACAATCGGCCAATGAGCATACCACAGTTGAGCACGGTACACATGGCAAATATCATTGAGCATTTCCAGATGACGTAGGCATGTCACAATAGCATCATACGCTCACATGGGGCAAAGTTATGACAAACGTTTAGTACAATGCAACACAACTTGAAGCGCCAAGTTATGAATGGGGTGAGTGGGGGGGGGGGGGAAATACGACAATTAGCCAAAATAAAATGTGTTTCATTAAAATAAACCTTTATCACCAATGTTTCTGCAAGCATTCATGCTAACTTTAGTCTCGCTTTATGCATCCATCACAGCAGGTCTGATACAAACAAACATGCGAAGGAAAAAATGTGTAACTCAACATTGTGTAGAGCATTACAGATGCCTGCATGCGCCATTAGCTTCTAAAACCCTCGAAGGAATCACTGATGAAGTCCCCATCCAGCAATGGATAACTCCCCCAACTGCCATGCACACTACAGTTAAATCACTGGAAGATTTGTGATGCTGTATAACAATGACATTGATGGGCCATTTCCTGGTATGTATTCTTGTGAATAATGTGGCTTGGTAAGTATCATTGTCTAAGGATATTAATTATACATTTGCCACTACTCTCCTACACTCCACAAATGTTTATGAAATAATGGTTTACAAAATTAAATATCGGTATCAGAAATGCTTATACTGTATATTAATGCGTACCTGCAAGCCACTCTAGAGGACTTTAGGATCACAGGGGCACGTTGCAAAAACAGTGTTTTGCTGAGAAGCAATACTGTTATGCCCTTGCATAATGCTAACATTGGGCATATTACAATTAATCGATGAAAATACAATTTTAAACATTTAGATTTATTATCATTAAGCTTACTTAACGAGGAAAGCCTCACTGATTCTCTAGAATATTCTATACATCACGACCAATGTTCACAGTAGTGGATGATCTTGCTTTGTGTAATCCCAATTGAGTAGATCTTTTTTTTGTGGATATTTAATTTTTACATTGGGTTGTATGGCCAATACTAGTTACATTGCATGCTATTTTAGCTATGGGAGTAAACCCATGGAGAACAGTGGGAGAACGTGAAAACTTCTGGCGTCACACAGAAAGATACCCATGTCGGGAATCGAACCCAGGCCCCTCTTGCTGTGAGCCACAAGTGTTACCACTGCACTACCCTTTCACCCAGATCAAACTGTACACGTAAAAATCTATTTGTAAAAAATTATTTTATTTCTAAGTGATATAAATAAGTATGTATGTGATCATTTCGTGAAAACCTTGAAGCCACTATCGTAGAAGCATCACAAACGGCATCAAAATGATTAAATCATGATCTCCGAATCGTCACAAATAATTTTATTGTGAAGATAGTGAATAGTTAAGAGTTTAGATGAGAGCTGGATAATAAACCCCACCCAAAATGATACAGCCAAACACTATCTAGGAGGGCAACCGAATACAATTTGGAGAGAGCACTACTTTTTCTAAAGCATGTATACCCCATATATATTTCAATACCGTATTAATCAAGCAATACCATAACACTTTTTTTATATACATTGTTAAGTTACCAGCACAATGCAATGGGGTGCCAGCAGCAATGCTTCCATACTGAACACGATTGTGCCTCTAATGGGAACACAATTATATTGCATTGATAGCTTAGTACAAATTATGAACATGCGAGCCACACGAAGCCGCTATGTGCTTCAAGCATTGGATGAAATAATCTGCGAGGTGGAGAAACACATTTTCGATGGAACCATTTAAGGTGTTAGTACATTTATGAAACATGTCATACGAGTGCAATGCATTATAAATATACGTATTTACATTGGACCATTGTTGACGAATAGACACTATTTAAGGTGCAGCCAGTATTTTCTAAATACAAAGGTGTGGCTCTGTATCTTTGGAATGTGCTAGAAGTTAAATTTTACGTGACTTATCTGACATTGCATATAAGAAAAATAAATTACTTAGATCGATGGTACAATGCTGCAATCTTACTAAAAAGGACTGTTTTTCATGAAAAAAGGTGTTTTGTACAGTTGCGTTATATTTCAGTGAACGCAATAGCAAGAACAAAAATAAAACTATCCATTTCCAAGTATAAGTGCAAATGAAATAAATATCGAATGAAACAACAATAGGCTGATATTCACAAATGTACAATGTCCATTAGTGATTTGCTAATTAGTAGTTCAATCTTATATTTCAGTCAAGGTTGCCTTTGGAAGAACACACATAGATCAATACCGTCACTGCCTACAGGCATAGCCATTAACTGCACAAGTGCATTAAACACATTCATGAGGTCTGCAATGGTATTCTTAAAGCAGCTATTGGAACAAATTATTCCATTTGAAATGGAGTTTTGTGGGTCAAGAAGTTGTTTTGTTGAGCTAGGAAAGAATGCACCTAGAGGGGCTTGATCAGGTTATCGTGGTCGGGTATCAAGACGAGTGGGAGGTGCACAACAGGACATCTGTTTCCCTGCGCATGTGGAGGAGGCTGCGGTGGCTGGGTATGGGGGTGGAGTGAGGGGGGAGATGCTGGGAGAGGGTTTAGGTAAACTCCTTACAGTGACGGGGTCTTCCAGTTGCTCATCAATATCGGCGTAACGCAGGAACACGTTCCCGCGACAAACCCGCCACAGCATTCTCTCAAACATCGGGATCTTCTCCCGCCCGATCACGCCTGTGAGGAACCTGCACAGGAGTCACGGTTGTGCTGTGAATTCTCAGGATATAAAAGAATATGAGGCCATTGTTATAGGGTTGCGTGTGCTACATCATGACAATACAATACAATTGCCAGTTCAAGGACAATGTGTGTCTCGTGAGGATTCTCAGAATGGTTTTTCGTGCATATTTTGAATTAAATTATTGAGTGCCATGGAAAAGGTGAGGTCAAAAAAACAGATCTACCTCAAGCGCAATGGTTTTCGTAATTGATCACGATAAGTGAATTATTTCAGAATGATCAAAGTTGCCTCCACCCTAAAGGAGTTGTGAGTGCAACGGATTTATTATGGCTCCTTGGTGCAGGGCTGAGGCTGTTGGTTAGTTTGACAAACACATCTTTGGGAGAAAAAAAACTATCACCGTTTGTTTAAAAACACGACTGTACTTGTGATGCTCTATCAAACAGGAATGTGGAACGTGAACGTGATATACACACACAAATATGCATGCAAGCACAGACGCCCAAAAACATTCACACTTCTTCTAGATTTGAAGTGTTTCGTGACTGCAATGATCCATAATCTTTGGTTATTTCGGTAAAGTCGCGTGACTTTACCGAAAGAACCAAAGAGTATTCACACTTCTTTTCTAGAAACATGGCATATGCATGGTGTGCTTATATTCTTAAGCAGTGGAAAATATATTTTCAGAATAATTATAAATATAGCCCTTTGTCAATACACTGTTCAATGGAGATGTCCTCGTGCTGTATCAGTTATATTGTTTGACTATACTTAACCATGGTCAGTGTGGGTTGGTAAAGAAGAGACGTCCAGAACCATTTCAGGCATCATTCACCGATGATGTTAGCTATTTTCAGGAATCAAACCCAAGTAGCCAAGTTCAGAGTGCAGTGGGCAAACTGCTGTACCACTATTTCAACCATGCCTTCATATGTATACTACTGATACGATTAAATCTGAGATTAATGTTTGAAATGTTAGGACTGTAAAAAATAAGGAACTGTTAGATAGGGCTTGATATTGATTCCTTCATATAAACTAAGCTGCCTAAGTCAAGTGGGAAGAGTGGTTACCATGGCTACATCATTTTTCAGATTTTTGGGGCATGTTCCAGTTATTTTCCAGCTGTATGACATCACTCACACGGGCCCAGAGCCTATATGTCAGATAAGCCCCACTGGCAGTGATGACACACACAAGCTAGCATTTAATCGCCAGCAAATTCCTCGTGACAGTGAGGTCATCAAGGAAGATGGAAAGTTTCTTAACATCGAGGTGCCTAAGATTAAGTCTGTGACAAAAGAATGAGAAATTGACATGACAGAAGATTAATCTTTAATATTGACCCTGTTGGTTACTGCAAGCATAATTGGAGATTGTGTCAAATGTTATTTTTAAACCATTTAAAATGGAGTTATGGCACGTCGAATCAAGATAACAAGAAAATAATTGATTTTCTCAGTTTCAAAATACATTTTAAATGTAAAAATAAACTCCAATAAAAAACTATAAAAATTTCCATTTTGTTAATCTTTGTTAATCTTCATTTATTTTATCAATGTCATTCATACACTGTTGCTGCTATTTATTCGTGTTATCCTTGCTCATGTTTATGCATATTTTTTTGTAATGAAGTGCAATTCAATTTGTAACTAACTTTCTTCTTAAACGGTTTGCTAACTACCGTAAACACAGGATTTTTCTTTCCTTTAAAGGAACATAACTTTTACACTTAACATTTTAATCAATCGGCATTCCTCATACTGATTACCATTCACAGTTTCAGCAATGTCTGGTTAGCAGTTCATTAATTAAATCAATATATTCGTGTATTTCTTTATATAGATATATTATGGATCATTCATATTAATCATTCATATTTTGCATGATTCGTTTTAACAGTTGATTTGTGCGTCAGTGTTCAATAGAAGATGCAAAGCATTCGCATAGAACATCAAGAAAACATCAATCTCCGGACACATTTTGCACGCTGTTATGGACAGGGTGAACCACTGCAAACACCCATGGGTCTCTGCAAAAAATGTTACAGTACACGTTACCAGTTCACTTGAGGACACTAAATTGAAGGTGGCCAATGCTCAAAGGGAAACTTCGCAACATGTGCAAAGACACATCAGCAGCAGTGGTCTGAAGGGCGAATACAACTCTCACGAGAACGACGTTGATTTACCCGCAGTGCGAGCTCGGCTCCCCCGGAGCTAACCGCAAGCAGGCGCAGGGCCCGCATGATGAACGCTCATGGGACTTCGTTGCGGTGTGTGCCTGTGCAGCCAGAGTAAAGCCAACTCCGCGCGGCATTTAAAATCGGGAGTCGCGAAGGATAAATGAAAGATGGACCCATATATATATGCAACTTCGTCATCAAAAGACGGTGAACATCATCGTGTAATGTTGTGTGAATGTAGTATCAATATACAGTACACAGCACCATATGCTTTGTATTGTTTTCCTACAAAGGGGAGGGAAATGTGTTTGGTCACCTCTATTTGAGCATGCGTGTGTATATTGTGTATGTTGTGCCAGTACTGTGTTCGAGAGAGGAGTGCTCTGGTTTGGAATGGTTTGTAAAACTGAGTTACAATCTTGACAACCTAAGCTGCATTCCAGACTGCATGCACGTGTGATTGGCATTCCTTATCCGAACTTAGCCTGGATCTCCCCTGGGTCAGATCAGCTTAAAAATAGTACTTGGAGCGGTTTTGAAAAAAAGTATTGGGAGGCCGAAGACAAGAGGGCATGGTTCTTGCCACACCACCCTCTCTCACATATTGCACAGTTCTTGACGGGATCTTGTGAACGGCACCTGCCTCCTATGGTTTATATCATAATTCTAAATGAGGATTTTTGGTCTGTGTGTGTGATTGGTTGATGGGGCTTTTAATTGAGCAGTTTATGAAGGCATCGACAGCTTAAGAGAATGTGATGAATGATGGTGGGGATGGTCTACCCATGGCATAGCTGAGGAACAGAATAAAATATATGTAATTATATTATTCAAGGCATCTTTGCATCTAGCTGTGCACACATATAAATGGCTCTTTAATGAATGGAAAACAAGTGACATGTGGTTGCTGTTTATAAGGGGGTTGCGAGGTTTAATTGTGTATGAATGTGCTTAATGCTACTGTATTAACACTTATTTTGATTTGATTTGAGAGAAGTCAGTGTTTTGGTTGACAGAAATCCCTCTGCAGGTGATCTGTATTCAATGGTAATTATTGCACGTATCTAACAAAACAAAAATCCCCCGTATAGCCTTTTAATAGCCCATTGGGGCAAGAGCTGTTAGCGAGCACCTTTGAAGGCCAGCATGGCACACGAGGGGGTGGGTGGCCAGCACCACTCCCGGCCGCCTTTGTCTCCCCAGTGGCGATGTTTACATATTGTTACTCATTTGATGTTGAGTTGACCTAGAGGATACCCAGAACCGGTTCAGATAATCGTCACAAGTATTGGCTATGAGCAGGATTCGAACTCGGGTCAATACACTTCCACTCCCCTCACGTGTGTATGCACATACATGTTAAGTTGAAACATTCATTATGGCACGTCATTCCAAGCATTCCCTGAAATAGAATATTTATAGTTAATTATACGAAGATATTAAAATTAAACTTAAAAAAAAGGTATTTAACAGATCACAACTGCAGCAAAATTATTACATGAAACATGGAGCCAATGTATATTCACTACCTAATTAAAAAAAAGTGAATGCAGCACGATGTCCTTAATTAGCACTGTAAAATGCACTGCTACAGTAATCCTAAACCTGTTATGCTTTACATGAGCATGACAAGCGGCTGCTTTAACACTTCCGATTTTGACTTACAGCCAAGCAATAATATTGGCCACTTAAAGCGATGTATTCCGTACACACTAGGAGAAGGAAAGGAGAAGGGATGTAAAGTGTGTGTATTAAAGATGCACTTGAATTGCTCATTATGTTGGTGCTCAGCCTAGTGCACGGTAGCGCTCGTTTCATCATGAAATATTCCCAAGAATACAACTGTAAATCCTTCAAAAGAGCATTAAAAAAAAATTCCCCAGATTATAATGTAGTTAAATATTTGAAAGCTACTCTAGTCTTTTTTAATATTTGTATAAACCCCATTATGGGAGAAAGGGAGGGATCTACAACTTGTTACTAAGACCCAACCGTAACAAAACACAATGACAGGCTTTAAACAAAGGTTTTTACCTATCCAACATTATAAATATGTCTATATGTTCTTTGGTAAAATGCTGCTAATTATAGTGTACTTCAGGTTATTCTCCACATTTCATGTGTTAAATAATTTAATAGCACAATAGATCATTAGACCTCCTTTGCCAGTACCAAAATATAATAATAGGGTTTTTTCTGGCAACAAAACTGAAACCTTTTTACCAGGATTCATGTCTGCATTAACCACAATACCTGCAGTCAAAATGCAAACAAAACACATACTATGATAATATATGCATTGTCCTTGAAACTGATTGGTCCACACCAAGGGACGGCTTTCTTTTGAGCCTCGACCCAATTGGTTTCAGTTTTGTTGCCGGAAAAAAGGGGAAAAACCCTATTATTATATTTTGGTACTGGCAAAGGAGGTCTAATGATGTAGATGCTCACCCCGAGCCCTCATTACTTTGATAGTGCATTGTCTCTGAGCTGTACGCCTTTTGGCGTCATCTGGTCGAGCCCCAATTGGGTCGAAGCTCAAAAGAAAGCCGTCCCTTGGTGTGGACCAATCAGTTTCAAGGACAATGCATATATTATCATAGTATGTGTTTTGTTTGCATTTTGACTGCAGGTATTGTGGTTAATGCAGACATGAATCCTTGTAAAAAGGTTTCAGTTTTGTTGCCAGAAAAAATGGGAAAAACTCTATTATTAGCACAAGAGATGCTATATTCTAGGCTTTGGTTTTGTTTGAATACACAACCCTTTCGGGTGTTTTTACAAAATTGGAACCATATCTTGACCTAAAGCTTTCGTGACTGCAGGAATTCATATTCTTGGGTCTTTCGGTAAAGAAAATAGCAAAATAACAAAAAACTATAACACAAGCGTGTGTTGCGATTGAAACGTCGTAGTTTTTTGTTATTTTCTTTGAACCTATCTACGTGACTTTACTGAAAGACCCAAGAATAGGAACCATATCTTATAAAAAAAATGTGTGCACATCACTGTACTTTGAACTAAAAATACAGCACACATAATTGTGTTTTTAAATTATATCCTTCCATATCCTATTGAAAAATAAATCTATACAATAAAAAAAATACCACCAATGCGTGAATGGTAGTTAATTTTACAAAGTATATTAATCTAAATTCAAATTTCACGGCACATATTGCAAAGAAAATAAATGATAGGTTTTTCCATAATTCATCGATTCTCCATTTCAAATGAAATCCAATGTGGCATATTCAGCATGATTTGCTGTTATATCCACAGGACCCACAGAAAGGGGAATTAGAGATTGCTTTTATAAGTAAAAGCACTGGAATGTTGACTGCACTGAAAGGGCATTGTGGTAACTGTTTTGATGCTCTAGCAATACTCTTCAAACGCACACTCTCGTCATCCACCAGGCCTGAATAGCGCCAGCCACACAATGTAAGGATGGCACCAACTATTATACAACGAATGTGCATCAGTTCTGGCCCTGTCGTGTGTTGATGTGCATTGCATGGTTGCGTTACCCCAGCTCTCTGTTGCCCAGAGCTATGTCCATTGGCTCGAAGCTTTCCATGTTCTCGTACTTGTGCTCCACCTCCGGCCTCTGTTGGGATTGCACAAACGTTACTTGACAAAATTGCAGAGCTGTACTTACACCACAGACACATGCGCAAGTGTAGAATGCACATTTACCAAGCTGTCTCTCCCACACTCTAAAAGACGAAGACAAAGATCACCCATATAGCCTTAACAAACCGTTGGGGCAAGTGCTGTTAGCGAGCACCTCTGAAGGCCGTCACGGCACACAAGGGGGTGGGTGGCCAACACCACGCCCGGCCGCCTTTGTCTCCCTGGTGGCGATGTTTACACACCGCACCAGGTACTCATTTGAGGCTGAGTTAACTTAGAGGAGGCCCAGGACCGGTTCAGATAATCGTCACTGGTGTCGATTCTGGTCACACACATTCACACACAAAGAGGAACAACGATCCCCCGTAGACTGTTGGGACAAGTGCTGTCATGTGGTGTAAATTTAAATGGTGACGTGGCATACAATGGGGTGGTGTGACCAACACTGATCCCAGCCACATGCCTCCCTCACCGTTGGTAATAATGTTTACACAATACATCAGGTACTCATGTAAGGCTGAGTCGACCTTGGGTAGACACAGAAACAGTTCAGAAACCGCTGGTGTCAGCTGAAATCAGGAATCAAATTTAGGTCACTGGGTTCATAGTACAGAGTCTTAACCAATGCGCTAGCGCTCCCTACACATATATGCACGCACACGCAGAGGCGGAGCCAGGATTTTCAGGTAGGGGGGGTTACCCCTCCAGCAATGAAAAATGATAGTTGTTAGTAAGTAAGGACTTGTCCCTTGCTTTTTATTCAACGCGTGTGCGGCGATGGCGCATGGCCTGAAAGTATGACATGATTTGATCATTCGTCACTGTCGCAGCAATTTCCTTCTCGACATACAGCAGCATGGCGTCATTGAGGTAGTCGGAGCCCATTGCAGTGCGCAAACGCGTCTTGATGATTTTCAGGACGCTGTAGACGCGCTCGGCAGTGGCTGTCGCCACCGACAACGCCAGTATCAGCCGCAGCAATCGGCATACAAGGTGGTAGCCGGCCGTGGCCCAGCCGGTCTGCACCAGCATGACCGAAAGTTCAGGGAGCGTGCCCACATTCTTCAATAGCTCGTCCTTCTCTATCTCCCTGCCAAAGTGGAACAGCTGCTGATCGAGAAGCATTAGGTCGACGTCAGGAAAGTCGATCATGTAGAACTTGCGGGCCAGCTCCACGAGCTTGTCGACATTGAACGAGGCGAACTGCTTGCGTGGAGAAATACATGCTGCTAGGCGGAGCATCTCCATCGACTCAGTGTTGAATCTGTAGACGAACTCAGCATCTTGTCGATTGCTGCGTAGAACAGGTCGACACGGAAAACATGATCGTTGGTGTTCATGTGCCCATTGCGACAAGGCCGGCCAAGTTGGACGAAGTTGGCGGTCATATTGGGCACCTCAATCTTGTGGGACTCACAGAACTGCTGCACCTTATGGAGCAGGTCGTCATAGCCGGTAACGTGCATCTCTGTCAGTGCTACGACGACGCCATCAACCAACCGCAACGCATTGATGATGTCCTGGTCCTTCGTTTGCAGCGCCTGCAACAGGGCATGCGTGATAAGCAGCATCTTGTCCATTAGGTGCAAGATGAATGCAAACTTGAACGTGCACGTGCCGTCGAGCAGGCGTGTCGCCTCTAACCGCTGCTCCGACTTGCTGCCGTCCGTCTCCACATGCTGGATGACTTGCACTGTCGCGCCGAACATGTCATGCCAGAACGACGGCCAGCGCGTGTCGCCTGGGCGCACCAATGCCGTCTCCTGGTTCAGACCACGGCCCGTCTCCACCAGCAGCTCGTTGATCATCTCCAGCACGATCTTCTTCTGCGTGTTGATGAGATCGTCGTTGCGCTTGCAGGAGCTCGTTGCCACATTGATGATGTCATTGACCAATGCGAAGAACAGGCCGATGTCGGGGACACCATCCATGCAAGCAGCAGCCAGCGCAAGTTGGAGCCCAGCAGTGCCCGTAATGAGCCAATTCGTTCAGCTGCTTGATCAGGGCTTGCAGGCCATTGATCTCGCCACTCATATTGGACGCGCCATCGTAGGCCTGCCCGTGGCAGTTGGCGATCGGGCGACCGCGGTTGGTCTGCATGTCGACAATGGAATCGCGGAGCGTGGGGGCGCACGTGTCGGTGCCGTGCTTCAGGTCGACGAGACGCTCGCGCAGCACGCCAGTCTTGATCTCAACGAAGCGGTTAACGACGGCCAGTTGCTCCTTCTTGCTCGCATCGTGCGCCTCGTCCGCCACGATGCAGTAGAAGGCATCGGATTGTTCATCATCGAGGAGCTTTCGGACGATCTGGGCATGGGCGTGGATGATGTCCTTCTGGATGTCGGGACTAGTCATGGTGGCGTTCTACGGGGCGTTGTCGAGCGCGACGCGGGCCAGCTCGACATCGCGTTTGCACAGGAACTGAAGCAGCTTGAGGAAGTTGCCGCGGTTGAGCGACTCGTCCGACTCATTGTGGCCCCGGCAGGCCAGCCCCTGCTTCATCAGGAATTGAATTGCATCAACTGATCCCTCCAACTGAGTCCGATTGTCGGCAATCGCCTAGGCCGTCTGCTTCTCCAGGCCATGCTTGCCCGTGATGATGTGCATCTCCATGTTCATCATGTCTCTGGCCTTCTGTACCGCCTGGTTGTGGAGTGACTGCACGCCACCTCGATGTTGGAGAAGGCAGCAATTGTGGCCACCCACCTTATTCCAGGCCGAGAACGCGTCCGAGACAAACGCGTCTGAGCAATTGCGGGATGGGAAGAGGAAGCACGGGAAGCAGTAGACCGACTCGGTGTGGAACGAGTATTCGAGCCAATCGTACGTCTCAAACCACGATGGCTGCGGGCGGGGCTTTTTTCGCCCCATCATCTTTGATGGGTACATGCTGCCATCCGACGAACGGAGGAGTGGAACGAACCGGTCCTGTATCAGGTACGAACGACGGATCTCATTGAGACTATTCGGATCGTACGTCAAAATTGCGGGTCTCATCCCGGGATCCCGATCGACGATGCGCACCCCTACGGGCAATGGCGCTGGAGGCGGGGAGTTGGCTAGCTTTTCTGCTTCCGATTCATCAGCTGCCGCCGTTGAAGACGAAGGGTCAGGAGATCGCGAACAGTGACGCTGAGCTGGAAGACGTTCTGACAAACGATTCGCCGGGCGTTTATGCAGCCATCGACCGAGGGTCGGCATCGCGCTCGCTGAAGGTATGCCTTCAGGGAAGTCGTGTACTGTATACGCAACTGCGCACAATTCTGTGAGTCACTTATAACTGCTTTGCCGTTACTTATTGCCAATTATGGACTCAGACTATTGTCCTATCATCTCATAGAGTCCCTGGCACGTAATGACATGCTACAGAGTGGCAGTGGGGGTCGCAAAATGCCGATTTATTGCTAAAAAACCGCAATGATCCGATCGAAATTAGGGATTTCGATCGGATCATTTGGGGGGCACGTGCCACCCCCCCACCACTGGCTCCGCCACTGCACACACGCATGTTGGCTCACATGTAAATGCGTTTAAATTTATATTTGGCTTCATAAACTGTTGGAGCAAGTGCTGTTAGTGAGCACAGACTACAAGGCAACGGTGGAGGAGGCATCATGCCTCATCACTTTTGTTCCCCATTGTCGTGGAAGCATCAGTATTTAAGCACTAAAATTATGTTAGTCCATATCGTTGCAATTTTTAGTTTGAGCCAACAATAATAATAATTGATTCTATGCCTAGGAAAGCTTCCCTGTGTCTCAATACTTTTTTGCAGGAGGATTTTGCAATGGGAATTATTTTTCCATTCTATTAACGAGTGTTTGGCATGTTGAAGAATCTGGATCATCCATATAAAATCCACACAAACGTATGTATTGAGAGGGACACTCAATGCGACCATCCCTGGCTGGCTACCTTGCAGCCCCAGCCCACAGCACTCGGTAATCCTAGGCAGTCTCCCATCCAAGAACTAACCAGGCTCAACCCCAAATAGATTCTGAGATCTGACAAAACCAGCATGCATTCGCAATTATTTTCTTGTGGGCAAGTGATCTGTAATACCATCGTTTAATGTGGTGCTAACTTTTTTTTATGAGGTTTTCATTGATGTATTTCTATACATGTTTGTTTTGTTAACCATTCATTTGTATATGTTGAATTATTCTTATTGCCTTATTTAATGCGACTTTATCATTTCAAATTGTGTAAACTAATGGCAACAGTAAACCCAGAGAAAACTTACACTGAGCAATTACGGATGGCTCTTTTAATGTCAGTCTGATTTACTGAAGCTGGCCAATCAGTTACACCGTAATGGATATCAATAACAGCTCTCCTACTCAGAATGGATGGCACTGAGCCCATGTAACATGGACATGTAAATTATGAAATCTTCCAAATCAATGCAATGGACTATCCCTACTCAAACAAATGAGATTGGCTGATTACACTAATGGCCTTTAATCTTCAGATGCGTTTGTGATAGTGAAAGTGTTATTTGTGTTTAAAGTAACTGCTCCCCCCCTTTCACATTACTGAGAAATGGAAGCAACATTTTCTTGCCAAAAATACAATGGGACTGCCCCGCTGGCAGACATCATAGGATTTTCCATAATAGCATTGACAAAAAAAAGATAGACCATTTCCAGAAATAATGAAATTCTGAACAACGGACCATATGCCATTGTGTTTTGCATCCGAGAAGTACACTATTCATATTCACATGAATGTATTTTTTTTATTTTAAGTTATAAAATTAAATGATAACGTTTTTTGTCATTTTTTTATGTGGTAACAAGGCATGTCTAATGATAACCTGCTCATCTTAATTCAAGCAGCTTTATCTGCATTATTTTAGCTGTTGGTATGCAGTCAACTATTTCAATTTCAGGGAACGTTCTAAACAGTACATTCTTTATATTTAATTTCAAAGACTCAAAGTGGAAGATGATTTCATCATTAGACCTCCTTTGCCAGTAGCAAAATATAATAGGGTTTTTTCCTTTTTTTCTTGTAACAAAACTGAAACCTTTTTACGAGGATTCATGTCTGCATTAACCACAATACCTGCAGTCAAAATGCAAACAAAAAACATACTATGATAATATATGCATTGTCCTTGAAACTGATTGGTCCACACCAAGGGACGGCTTTCTTTTGAGCCTCGAAGGACAATGCATATATTATCATAGTATGATTTTTGTTTGCATTTTGACTGCAGGTATTGTGGTTAATGCAGATATGAATCCTTGCAAAAAGGTTTCAGTTTTGTTTACAGTTAAAATGGGAAAACCCTATTATTATATTTCGGTACTGGCAAAGGAGGTCTAATGATGTAGATGCTGACCCCGAGCCCTCATTACTTTGATAGTGCATTGGCTTTGAGCTGTACACCTTTTGGCGTCATCTGGTTGAGCACCAATTGGGTCGAGGCTCAAAAGAAAGCCGTTCCTTGGTGTGGACCAATCAGTTTCAATGACAATGCATATATTATCATAGTATGTTTTTGTTTGCATTTTGACTGCAGGTATTGTGGTTAATGCAGACATGAATCCTTGTAAAAAGGTTTCAGTTTTGTTGCCAGAAAAAAGGGGAAACCCCTTTTATTATTATAATATGGAAGATGATTTTTATAGCAATTTAAATATGTGGCCACATAATATGCCCAACATAGCTTGTTAATCATGAGCTGAAAGTCACTCATCAGAAATCACTCATTCTACGATGGGTTCAAGCAGCTCAACCCGTAATAAATGAACAATAGCGCAGAATCTGTATGTCGAGATTTCTTTGTCATGCAACTCAAGCGTGACTTGTTTAAAGGGGGAGGCATACACGAACTCATCAGGTGCATTACATAATGTTAAACTTTAAACACATAGTAAATGCTAAACAGAATGAGTAACGGTATAATCTGATTCTTATCTATCATACATTCTGCTATAGCTTTCACCTCATATGTATTTGACAATAGGCTTCGCCTTAAATGTTGTACCAACATGTTTTAATTTACTGAAATATAAGAAAGTAGAAGGGCTGAACTGTCAGCCTTCTGCACTGCCCCCCCCCCGTCCAATGCTACATGGCTGATGGAATGTTCTGCAGCATGGATTGATCTTCCACTTCTTGCTTATGATTGCCACCTGAAACCACTGCATGTGGTAAGAGTTTAATTAAAATATGTAATAATAATTCAAATTAATCATGCAACATTCCATCCTAGGATCCCAGAGATAAAAGCATTAAAGAAGTTCACATGTCAAGTTAAACTTAGTTAACATTTTTGTGGGGGTCGGAGTGGTGGTGCAGTGGTTAGCACACTGTGCAAAGAACCCCGTTGACTTGCGCTTAATTCCAGGCCACAGCTAACATCAGTTGTGAGCGATATCTAAATCATTGCTAGACCTCGCCCTTCACAAACCTGCACTGACTAGTGAAGTATGGCCAAATGACCCTCACGCCTGATGTAATGTGCGGAGGCCTTCATCCAGAAGTGTATTGCAAAAGGGTTATTATTCGTTATTAATGTTATTTACGTTTGTGTCTAAAAGATAATTGCACGGATATATATAAACATATAATGCAACAACCCAGTTTAAACACTGTATTTAGTAAATCAGGAACGGATTAAAGTAACAACATCTTAAGGGACGGTATGCGAATGAAAAGCGTTGCTATTTTCCTCTTAAAATGAAACAGGATAGACGTTTTTCTTCGCTCACATTACTTATGCTTAAATAGGTAAATGAATAACTGCACTTAGCAACATGACTTAAATTATTTAAAGTTAAAAGCAAGGCATACAAATGCAACGATAGTTTATTTTTCAATTACAGTAGCATAGTCTCTGGTTCTTTCGGTAAAGTCGCGTAGATAGAAAAAATAATACAAGAAAACACGACGTTTCGGTCACAACACAAGCGTCCGTCTTCAGGTTTAGAAGCATCTTCAGCAAATACATGTAACATCGAGCATGTGTGATTGTATTACTACGCACGTTCACATACTGTGTGTGTGCACAGGCATTTGTGAGTGCACAACTGTCTAAGACCACTTAAACTATGAACCTTAAATGCTTTAACATAATATAAACACCACCGCATGTTTCTCCAAGATTTTAAATCCCATATAAACATGCAGGTTCAAATAGAGTACAAGAATTAAATTAAAGCCTTGCTGAATGACAATCTGCCTAGTTATTCCGAGTGCAAAGCTCTTGGCTCAAGGAGGACATCGTTATAATAACAGGAAGCTACGAGATTACCAAGACTCCCAATGTACACCTACTTGTCAGTTGCCATCACAAGTGGATGCCCCACAAAGGCTTTTGCAGCAAAATCGTAAACTTTAGGGATGAAGTAACCCTGTCTGGCTATGAAGGTTTCTCACCTAAGGTACAGGCAGAACGTGTGACTCAGGGGCATGTAATGTACTCTCTTAATTTATAGCAAAGCAGGAACATGTGTCTTTAGATATTTTTTGTATACAAAAGTTGCATCAAATATTCAATCCTCGGTTAGATTACTTGTGACTTGTTCCTAAAGAAAAGTTGGTGTTTGTTTCATCAACATCTACGTTTACTTTACAAACTAACTGCATGTCCACATTTAAACGCAAGTTCCCTAACATCTGTTCACTTTTCCACACAACATTAAGCGAAGGCAGTATACCCACTGCTGAATATTAGAGGCAAGTGTTATTACTATACAACAGTAAGCCACCGATTCATCGGTTTAGACGTCCAACTTTAATAGTTCTGTTTGTTTGCTGGTTACTTGGCATGTTGGGCCACTGGACCTATGCTCAGGAACCTTGATGACAAAATACTAAGAGGAACTTTAGAGCTCAGATAAACAATATGACAAAGTATTGAACCACCACCTATATTAAGTTCACATTTAGAGCTCAAATAAATATGATAATGTATTGAACCACATATTAAGCTTGAATGCATATTAAGCTTGCATTGTAAGATAATTAATAATCGTGTTGGACTGCTAAATTACAATGACGTGAACAAAAGTTTTAACATTTTAACTGAATTTCAAGAGTTAGTCAACATGTATGTTTTAATGAGCAATTACCTAACTATAAAGCACGACGCACATATTGATCACATGAACTGTTAAACTTCTGCTCAATGCTGCCAACATTATTGGGAATATGTCTTTCTACACCAAAAAATATTGCTAAAAGCTTTTGTTCATTTGTGTACACAGTCAATTATATAAATTACCAGCATCGAGGTGTGAATGATGAACGTACAGCAACTGCAGTGTGTGTATGGAGACGACGGTATGTATTGCATAATATGACATATTTATATAGCATGTGTTTGTTAATTAAAGGCAGTCGTCCACAGTATCCTCATTCCACCTTTGCGACAAACGTTTACTTACAATTATTTTGCAAAGCAATGTTATTACTATCACTTTGCTCAATATTGAACACCCTCACATACCATTTACCCAACACTGACCGACCAACATTGCTGATATATGCTGTTCATTCCTGACACTCTACTAAACATCTTCCTGAACCATTACATTTTGTCTCTGTAACTGGATATGTCCATCATAAAAAAATCACCATATTCCCATTTTACTCTAAGCTGTTTAAATAGCTCATTCATTTGTTCTATACTGTGGATTTACGTATACAATAAACATTTGACATAAGAGGCCTACAAATGATCATTTTAAAAATGTTAAATACAAAAAGGACCCACCATTATTACGAAGAAAGATAGCATGTGAGATTTAAAATTGTGCTTGCAGTCAACAGTTACAAGCATTTCCCCTGGTGGGTTTCATGCCCACAAGAGGTAGCCAGAAGCTCTACGCAGCTGACCAATGAAATATAAAAAAGACCAATTATGGTACAGAACTGTAAAGCTAACCAATATACCCTCAACGCAATGCTGTCTGTCAAACTTAAGTGCACATATGTATCTCCAGATATGTTGTGACATCTTTCACGGTAACATTTGTCCAGGTTTATCACCAATAATAAAATTATAAATCATCTCGATTGAACATCTTAAAAGGTATAAAACAAAGAATCACCATAATTAGAGCTACCTGGACATGAATTAATTTCAAATGCTGTGAAAGGTCACCAACTTAGAGCGTATCACCTCATGAAAAATAGTATAAACAATATAAATCACGAAATACATGTCGAGGAAAAGGAGAGATATAGAGAAACACAGAAATGCGAAATAAAAGATTGAATACATAGAAGTTCATCAAACGATTAAAAACAAAGAATGAGAAGCGTAATTGGATAAAAACAGATGCAAATTATTCGGGGAATTTTATGCAAATCTTGTCTATCGAAAATAAAATCACACAACTTAGGAATAAAACACTTTTCTTACAAAACAGAGGACCTTCTTTGGTTCTTTCGGTAAAGTCACGTAGAATGAGAATAAAATAATAAATTGATAAAATAAAATAACACAATAATATTCTCACGACGTTTTCCATGGCATATTAGAAAAAGTTAATTCTGTCCTTTACAGTATGAAAAATGAACAGCTCCTGGATAATTGTAGATATCATGAAAGAAGCAGGACCTGTTTCAAAACTGAACATCGTACATTAATTGCATATGATATAGGAATACTGTCATATACATAGTTTTTACAGACCTAATACAGTCTGTTATCCTATAATCCTGAAGAACACTGCGTTATGGAAAAATCGCGTAATAATAAATAATATATAGGGTAAAGCACAGTCCGTGATAACACGTGAGATGCGTATGCAGGCTGAACAAAGACAGAGGCGCATGGATAGCATATAGAAGCATTCAGTAGCATCCCGCCTTGTGTGATACTACGCCAAAGCAGCCTGAAAACCGCTTGTTCCTACTCGCGCGACGTAGTTCTGTTCACTCAATCGCGTTATCTCCAATTTACATCCGTGTCATAAAAAAATTGTTCCCTAATACATTCATCACGTTATATCCTATTTGCATTATGAAAACACGCGTTATTGGAGAACAGACTGTACAAAACTTTACGTGATATCAACACAACTCATATCAGCAATATGGACATTGACAAAGAAAATGGAACCAAATCTTTAAATAACTACCAGAGGTATACATATTAGAGTAATAAATGAGGCTTGTAATTTGCACAATTTTTCACTCACTCTCAGAGGAAGAGTACGACTTAGAGGCGTGAGAAGGCACCACAGACACGCGGAAAGGCAGCCACGCCGTGAGCCCTTGCCAACAACTGACCAAGCTCTACGATTCTCAATATTTTCTTTTAGCCAATTAATGAGTGTTCCTAAGTACTTGGATAACACCCACGCATGTGAGGGGTGCAACACTCTATCTCTGTACAGATAGAAACGTATGGATATCAGTCCACTTGCTGTACTGCTATCTCATGGCAAACCATGGTATGACAACCTCGATGCCTATGGGAAGTTTGACAACATTTGTCTACCCACTCCCTCCTCCACAGTGCTGGATGACAAGCGTGCATCACCACCATAACCCGGTGGAATATAGAGACTGAGAGACAGAAATAGGAACATAGATTAATAAAAACATAATCATGGCTGTTAAGAAAAGTAAGTGGGCATGGGTCGGACACTTCGTGATAAAAAGATGGCCAGTGGTCAAAACATATGTATGTGTGTTGAACGTCTTTCGCACCATACGTATCCAACCGTGCTAATTGAAGGTGCGGGTGCAGGTCAACAATTTCAAGCACAAAAATCAGTTCTAAAGAAATGAGTTTTCAATGTAGATTTAAAAGTGCATAGCTCCAATGGCTTCCTAATGTCGGAAGGAAGAGCGTTCCAGACGGCCGCAGAAGCGCATCTGAAAGCGTGCGATGCAGTGACCGTCTTTGTTCAATAGCTATCTAAAAGCCACTGCGATGATAACCATGTAGCTGCTGCTGGGTTTTACATCACAAGACTAAGGGAGATGATAATTGCTTGGTGAGACCTTCATCCAGCAGTAGCATATGTTGACAGCCTATTCTAACAAAGCAACTTCATGATAAACATTGTAGTTGCTATACACTGTCATACATGGCACATTAATTCAAGAGGCATACACATATGAAGTAACATACGTATCATTAGACCTCCTTTGCCAGTACCAAAATGTAATAATAGGGTCTTTCCCCTTTTTTCTGGCAACAAAACTGAAACCTTTTTACAAGGATTCATATTAACCACGCCTTTTGGCGTCATCTGGTCGAGCACCAATTGGGTCGAGGCTCAAAAGAAAGCCGTCCCTTGGTGTGGACCAATCATTTTAAAGGACAATGGATATATTATCATAGTGTGTTTTTTGTTTGCATTTTGACTGCAGGTATTGTGGTTAATGCAGATATGAATCCTTGTAAAAAGGTTTCAGTTTTGTTGCCAGAAAAAAGGGGAAAAACCCTATTATTATGTAACATACGTAGTTTTTACAAACCTTTTGGAGAGCTCTCAGTGAAATCAACACAACCCATATATGTCTTAGGTGTACATCACAGCAATCATCAACGTTGTTCAAAACTACCGTAGTTTTTTTCAAAACATTACAAATGCTATTTTTAACTCCATTGCTTTATTAATTTTCACGATGGAAATTAAATCAGCTGTTCAACAAAGACATTTCGATAGTTACATTTATTGAGCGACTGTGTTGTCTTGGTGTGGTCTGGGACTGTTTTTGCTATTGTTTTTGCTGCCTTGTCCAATGCTTGCATTTGGTATTGAACAATCGCCAGGAATTTATGGTAGTAGTAATAGGTTTTTACCCTTTTATCTGGCACCAAAACTGACACCTTTATACAAGGGATCATGTTTGCAATAACCACAACACAAGCAGTCAAAATGCAAACAAAAAGAGACAACTCTGATAATGATATGCACTGTCCTTGAAATTGATTGGTCCACACCCGAGACGGCTTTTCTTAGAGCCTACTCTCCACTGGTGTTGGACCAGATGACGCCAAAAGGCGTACAACTCAAAAACAGCGCACTACTCTGATAGTGCGCTATCAGAGTATTGTGTTGTGGTTATTGCAAACATGATCCCTTGTATAAAGGTGTCAGTTTTGGTGCCAGATAAAAGGGTAAAAACCTATTACTATATCTTGCTACTGGCAAAGGAGGTCTCATAGTGAGGAATTTATGTATTTATGCAATATTATACTCTATTTATGTTGAGTGACTTGCGAAGCTCTCCTATACTTTGCACTCATATCAGTTGTATTGTTTGTTGTTGTAACTTTTTGACATGCCTCTGCTGGATATCTGTAAAAAAAGAGCATCATAGCTCATCGGATTCTTCCGGTCTAAAATAAAGATTCTGATTTATCGTGCAACTCGCCTTGAAGTGTTTCACTCCCCACGAGTCTTCAGCAGCTGGCCGCTGAGCATTTCCTTACTGAACACTGCAGCGTGGCAGCGTCTCTCTCACTCGCGTGCCACAGCCAATCGATACGATGTGGATAGTGTGTGGGGGGGGGGGTTCGTCTTCCAATATCCAATTACCACACACAGATAAAGTGCTCACTGATTTATCTTCCTTGTCACGCATGCATTGATCACAGGTGTGTGACAAGCAATGAGGAAGGGCCGCATTAATATCCTTCAGCATCAGCTCGATGCCACACCATGTTGCGCTGTCCCTGGCTTCTTTTTCTGATAAACAGTTCAGCCAAATTAATTGTTTCAATTGTCAGTGCCACTTTCGCTACTTTTCCAACAAACCATGGAGTTTGTTCCCAAGTCTAGATGTGTACACTAGTTATCCAGACATCATGGAACATGCCTGTAAGCCAGCGTATTGTTAAAAAGGGTTGGTGGATCATGCAGATTTGTGAAACTCCCAAATACCCTGGGCTGTAAAATGGTCAGTAATCGCAGTTTAGAAAGTGGGTTCGTGACCCTATATGTGCCTACTATTGAATGTAAGCCCCTCACATGTAAGGGGTTTCTCCATACACTGCAGTTTTCTCCCACGTGGAAAAAAAAACACTTTTAATATAACACGTAGGCTTTCGCGACCAATATCATCCATAATAATATTCTGCACGTGTGGTAAATGTTATGTTGGGCAAACAGGACGCATGATCAGCACGAGACTAAAAGAACATCAGAAAAAGATTAAATTCTCCCAAATACGACTGTCAGCAGTAGCAGAACACGCCTGCCAACAAGGACACTCAATTGAATTTGATGTTGACGTTTTGTGCAAAACTAGCTACTACTGGCCAAGACTAATTAGAGAATCTATCGAAATTGAAAGAAATCAAAATAACTTTAACCATTCGGATAGCTACCGCCTTAGTGCTGCGTGGAAGCGAATGATAAAATAATACATTATTTAAATGCATGCCGATGTTCTTGTCACTGTATGGTGCCGGGCTTGCGAAGTCACGGCCGGTAACGTTGTTACAGGCAGCCCGGGTTGCGGGCTGCAGTACCAACCCTAGCGGTGGTTGGGTGAGCGCTGGTTAGCGCGGAGGCACCGCGAGCAGTGTGCGGTGCCGGCTCCCAGTGAGGGAGCGAGAGCGACCGTCAGCCAGCCAGGGTTACCCTGGGGCATGACACTCTGGCTGACCTGTTGTCGCGTGACCGGACGATACTGGAGGGGGGTCACCGGTGGACGGGGGCCGAGGGGCGGTCACGTGATTCTGAGGGGCTCTCGGGAACATTCTAGAAGGAGCTCGAGAAGCCTGGAAGGTGGGTGGGGCTGAGGGCGGAGCCAGCCCCAGCTCGGGAGCGTTTAACAAGAGCTCGGTGAGGAGCTCGGGGTTCTTCAAGTGTTGGTGTTCGAAGATCCACGTCGGGGAGAAGAAGCCTCTAGCCACGCGGGTCCGGGACCCAGCTTGTGGTCCGGACCGGGATAGCGAACCGTGTCTAGTTCTGCCGTAGCATGGCTAGATGGGCATTCGAGACCCGAGCGTAGGTCGTGTTATGTTACGTACTGTTATGTGAATAAATAGTGTTGCTCCCATGATAACGTCTGCGACTCAGTTGGACTCACTACACCTACAAAGGGCAGCGTACTTCAATAGGGATTACCATTGGTAGGGCCATTTTAATAAACACAATAGACAGGAGGGATAAGTTCAAAGGGCTCGCATAATGCACATGCATAATGTACGTTGCCTCAGTAATCCCCCCCCCCCACATTGTGCAGGAACGCAGAAGCGTGGTCACACATGACACATCTGCGCCTCTAACGATCGAAAGAGTAAGACTTCTCCACAAATCTGGCTGTCGCCTGATGAAGCTAGTTGTAATTACTGGGGAAACGTCGTACTCAGATTGTAAATGTTGTGGCTTGGCTCTCCAACACATCGGTGTGCTGTACTAGTGACGAATTGGCACGTTCTGTTTATGTGACAACCCTTACTAGTTGGCTGTGTCGGGTGGTGGTGGGTTTTAAGGACACATTTATATATTTACGCGATCTAACCCAAAAACCTCTATTATGCTTTGAAAATAGGTGGCTAAACATCGCAAAAGATGATCTTCCTAACATAAATAACCCTGATACTGAGTGAGGTTTTTTTTTCTAAGTAAAGAAATCCCCTTATTACGCTGTTTGGTATATTACGATGTTTCACACCCATTAACCACCCAGCGCCCCAATGCACGTGTAAAAGCGTTGAGGAGATCCTTTACACAGTATGTGTGTCAGCACGTTAAGACATGCATAGCACCCATCCATTCATAGCTGTGAAATTGGAGGCACCATTGATGATGTAGTATTGCAAGTATCAAACACATTTTAAAAGTACTTTACCTACTTTCCACTTTCAGCAAACTACCATTTTGATATAAGAATAGGTTTCCCCCTTTTTTCTGGCAACAAAACAGGTGTAAAGATGTTAAAACACCAAACTGAAACCTTTTACAAGGAATCATGTCTGCATTAACCACAATACTTGTGGTCAGAATGCAAACAAAAAACATACTCTGAGAGCATATGCATTGTCTGTGAAACTGATTGGTGCACACCAGAGACAGCTTTCTTTGGAGCCTCGTCTCAAACGGTGTTAGACCAGAGGACGTCAAAATGTCCCATGGTGCCATTTTGATATTAACGATGTGGTTTTATTTTTCTGTGCTTATTTCAGTATCTTTAGAATTGGCCTTTCTAACGTGGCATTTAAAAATTACTTTTCCCTCGAGAATATACACTAAATGTGTTCAACTTTACGGCTTGTCGGACGGCAATGTGTGGTAGCGACATTACATTAAATTTCAATGTTACTTGTGAATCCTTAGAATAGTTGGATATAATTGTGCTTGCAAAGATAATGGATAATTTAAAACAACGACTCATCGATCAGCTTGCTGTATACAGTTGTGACATCAAACCACAGCCGAATTGGTCACATGACACTCTATTAGGAAGACCATTTTGAGCAAATCTCATGATCATTTAGCATCTCTAGTATATAAATAGTTTTGAAATTGCATGTTACGTGCTGTTCTCCCATACCCACAAGATATTCACGTGTGATAAATATTTAAATACACACCGTAATGTATTATTTACGGTGGTGAATCTATGAGGAATATTAAAGCAGGAACGCCAATGCTCAGGGTTGAGTTAAGGTATCTTGTGGAAGTGGGTACATTACCCATCAATCAATACAGCACATAATACCACAACTCTGTTATTATCCATGTTCAAGGTACCCAGCAGCTGTACACAAATGCTTGGTAAAATGACGATGTACATTGCACATGTAACTGATCATTAACTCTAATCTGCTGATGCGCCTCTTGCCATCCTGTCTGCTTTTCTCTGAATGTTAGCCTTAAATCAAATCGGAATGTGCTAAGGCCATGTGGGAGCCTGGAGACAGTGGCAGATTTATTGGAGGAAAGAAATGATACTCCATTTAAGCCAGGGAATGCAACGTGCAAGCTGAATGTAGTTAATTTGTAGATCTGACACACGTAATTACATTTAAAAGAAAATCTAGCATCTCAAATAGTTCATGAAAAGTCATTACATTTGCGGGTCGCACAGATGAAATGTGAATAAATGCTTACGAACCTTTGCATGTGAGGCACGACATTTTAACCGCACTGGGCAACCCTCCTCATCCCTTGACTGCAATACAGTGCTTAATTTCAGACACTTTCATTTCTTCCCAAGACACCCATTTTAAGTCAAGTTGGCAAGTGGGAAGCCTTCACCGGGTACAAAGGATATAACTGAGCCCTGGTTGCCAATAATGAACAGAAGCTGAGTGTAATTGCTACTTTTCTGCTTCTGAAGCAGAAAACTAAACACAAAGAAGATTGAAATTGGTTCCCTGAATTTGCATGTACTGTACTCTGCAAGCGATGTGTATGGCCAGATTTTCAAAGCAGATAATGTTTTTTACCATTATATATCAGACTGTCATATCCCACTAAGATTCGTGATACTGAATTGACCTAAATCAGACGGCCAATGAATAACATACCATTTCCACAATATAAAGTTATCATGTTTGTAATGTGATGTTTACTGGCATACAGTATTCATTTATTTCAAGTATGATACTTTAAACAAGCCTTATTCCAACAGAAGACATAGTTATCATTTTTTTAGATATAACTCAAGTTAATGAATCTCCACAATGGGTCTTTACAACAGCATGAATATTATTAACAAAACAGAGATTCATACCAGGCTCGAAGCGGTTCGTAAGGGGAACAGTCTATCATTGCTTTTTAGAGGATTATGTTTACAGGTTTCAGTTTAAATATTGTGGAGGGCAAAAATGTGTTTCCAGATTAATTAAAAGTCATATATTAGCATTCCAATAGTATGCATCTTTTTAATAATTCTATTATGCACTTGCAAAGGATGCCATGTTATAATCCTACATTCTATACAAGAGTAAATTGCTCATCATACCTCGTGCTTGGAATGCAGTCAAAGCAGCATAGTGACATACTGTACCTTACAAATGCATGTAACAATGTATACATTTATAAAAGTAATAATAAATGACAAATGACTGCCCTTTGTCAATCCACTGCTGGCTGAAGGCCTCGCCAAGAGAACGACTATGAGATTAAATGTGGAACGTTCAATGGACTTAATTTCCGGAGAGGGGAAAACCAGCACAGCAGTAAAGAGTGTAGAAGTGTTCTCCCATAGCTGCATGTGACAGAATTTACAGTCTCAGATAAAAACGAGATTTTAAAAGGCACTTCCCAGTTCCCCACAGCATTACTCACTCAGATAATCATGAAACACATTACATTACTGACCCTAGAAATGTTGGTGTCAAATTAAACGAAATACAGGAGCACAACAATAAGTTCAAATTCACGTTGTTGCATGAAAGAAACACAATGTTGAAACATCAAAATATGAACGATATATTTTAGTTGAAGCATAAATGTAATACTAATGAATATGGAATACCGTCTACTTAAAAGTCTAATTGATACAATTTAATTTTAAACATTCTGCAATGACCTTTCATCTCCTTGTTGTATAATAGCATGCATTTAGAAATAAACAATTCACCATTTCCAGTACCAACTATAATATTCTTATTGTGTCCAACTCATAGCGAACATGGCTTATTAACTGTTAAAGAAATGCTGTGTTATGGGATCTCCTTTGCCAGTACCAAAATATGAGAATAGGTTTCCCCCTTTCTTTTAGTAACAAAACAGGTGTTAAGATGTTAATACATCAAACTGAAACCTTTTACAAATAATCATGTCTGCATTAACCACAATACTTGTGGTCAGAATGCAAAAAAAAACATACTCTGATAATGTATGCATTAAATTTTGATTTAAAGCTTTTGTGACTGCAGGGATTCACATTCTTGGTTCTTTCGGTAAAGTCACGGAGAAGGGAAACAATAAAATAATAAAAATATAAAACAATAACATTCTCACGACGTTTCGACTGCAACACAAGCAATCATCATCAGGTGTGAAAACCACAGCAAGAATAGGTTTCCATATTTGCTTGCTGTGGTTTTCACACCTGATGATGATTGCTTGTGTTGCAGTCGAAACGTCGTGAGAATTTTATTGTTTCATATTTTTATTATTTTATTGTTTCCCTTCTACGTGACTTTACCAAAAGAACCAAGACTAATATATGCATTGTCTTTGAAACTGATTGTTTTGTTGCCAGAAAAAAGGGGAAAACCTATTATCATATTTTGGTACTGGCAAAGGAGATTCCATGATGTAGCTGCTCACCCCGAGCTCTCATTACTCTGATAGTGGCATTGTCTTTGTGCTGTTCGCTTTTTGGCGTCTTCTGGTCTAACACCGTTTTGAGACTAGGCTCAAAAGAAAGCCGTCTCTGGTGTAGACCAATCAGTTTCAAGAACAATGCATATATTATCAGTGTGTTTTTTTACATTCTGACCAAGTATTGTGGCTAATGCAGACATGATTCCTTGTAAAAGGTTTCAGTTTGGTGTATTAACATCTTAACACCTGTTTTGTTGCCAGAAATAGGGGGGAAACCTATTCTCAAATGCTGCATTGTATGCTTTTCAAAAAAATAACCATCCTCCGGCAATAACAATTACAATCCAGAATATACCTCTAAGTATAATAAGACTGTACACAACAATAACGACAGCATAACATACAACAGACTGACTGGCTCTATGTTCCCTAATGCATACATTAATACATACAACCAATACTGAATGTGGTAAGGTTTTGGTAAAAAAGTACGACCATCTCACATGACTGTTAAGTTTTGGCATTTATAGCTTTCCTCTCATACGAGAAAGAAAATGTCAACACTGAACTCACATTTATGGAATAAAACATTTACATAATCTATAGAACCTTGAAAAGAAGATTTACAATTCTGTCAGTACTTCAAAAGGTGTCTTTAACGCATGTGAAAATGTGTGGGATGGAAGGAAACAGGGATATTTGAGGGACTCATTAGAACTACTAAAAATAACTAGAGTACTCAAAGTAGTCACGGTAACTTTTGTTTATACAATTACTCATGATCGATCAAATTTAATTTATAATCAAACTATATTTACTATACTCGACCAGTTTAAATGGCAAATCCTAACGAGAATGTTCAAATAACCCGAGGCCAATCAAGGTTAAGAGGACATCATGGCCAATACAGTTGATGCCACCACCCCTGACCTCTTTTGATTCTGCTCTTCGTTATAACACAATCATTTCTGGGTCTTGCCATTGCTATACAAGTCCATACAGGACTGCTGTAACATCACCACATTCTGGCTTTGAGTATTTATTCCCTTTGATTATCGATCTCTGGATATGTCTGTCTCAGCGGCCTGCGCCTCCTCAATCCTGCAAGCGTAACCCACCCATTGCTACCTTATGTCGAATGATGCGTTTCTGTTTGCCACTAAGCAATCAAACGTTTCCTGGAAACCATAAAAAAAAATCACAGTATTCTTCTTCAAAAATGTCCCCAGTGTTTCAGAAATTGGCGGGAGACCTTTGAGTGTAGTTTCAGTGATTGTGGCACATGTGCGCAGTTCATGGCTTTTGTCTCTTACTGTTTGAGCTGAAAATATTCGGTTGACAGGGTTTGGCTGTTTGCTCAGGACAATTATAAGATGCTCCATAGTCGCAAAAACACCCATTACATTTTCTAAAACTGTAACAAAAAGATGAAAGTTAACAATGTGGCTTTATAAACAGCGAGTAGTAGCTCTTGTGAGATTCATCAGTGATACATTACTTTGAAAAAGTTCACAACATACGTATATAATTAGACAGTGGCAGGAAGAGATACGCGAGTTCATCTGTATTGACATTTTCGTGTTATCTCCTCTCAGAATGGGTTTTCTCCGGGTACTCCAGATTCCTTCGACATGCCAATAACTCTTAAAAAGGAGTCTTCGGACTAAGTATGGTTTCCCTGGCAACACGACATTTGCTGCACCATCTTCATCTTTGTCATCATGCGTTTAGATCATTAAGATTATTTGGTTGGTATATAGTTCTAAATGATAAGTCATTTCGTTGAGCTGTCATTTGTGGCCAGGTCACTTCTGAAAAAGAAGCTCAGAGCTCAGTGGACTTTACCTGGTAAGATAAACAATTGTTACATTTTATTTGTATCTTTTAAGTGATTTGTTTACCTTTCCTATACGTAGGACACCTATTGTGTTTTGTATTGATTGTTATTGTAATGCTCTGACCTGCCTTGGACATCTGTGAAAAGAGATTTATAACTCATCGGAATTTCCCCAGTATAAATAAATATTATAATTCTAATTTATCATCAGCAGCACTAGCCATATCAACAATAGCCACGACAGTAAGCAATTGCATCATCTTCATTATCATCAGCAGCATCCATTTATTATCTACTTTTCATCTATAATAATCAGCATCATGATTCACATCAGCAGCAGTCTCAGCATCCATTTACCTGTACGCAGAGAATAACAGGTATTGCTATTTTATTGCACGCAAACGACAGGAGGTACAAGAGCAATGTGCATGCATAATGTACGTTGATTACCATATGAATACCCCAACCGGAAATGTATCCCCATTGTAATTTATATGCATTCATTAATCCCCCCCCCACCCCCCCTTGCACAAGAAGAGCTCACAAGTGACGTCATCACATCTATCCCTCTATTTAAGGAACGAAACAGGAGGATTTCTCTACAAATCTGGCTGTCGCCTGATGAAGCTAGTTGTAATTACTGGCAAAACGTCGTACTTATATTGTAAATGTTGTGGATTTGCTGTCCAACATACCGGTGTGCTGTACTAGTAACAAATTGGCCACGTTCTGTTTACGTGACAACCCTTACTAGTTGGCTGTGTCGGGTGGTGGCGGGTTTAACGACATTTATATTTACGCGATCTAACCCAAAAAAACCTGTATTATGGATTTATTATCTAATTTTCAATTATCATAATCAGCATCACCGTTCACATGATCATCCTCATTATCATCATCGTATCATCCTCATCTTTCTTTGCCTTTACATCACGAATGTCACCATCATTCCAGCACATAGCAGAACGTGTTGAGCATAAATGGTAGAGAGTTATCATAAATACTGTTTGTTATTGAATTAATAAATCAGAGAAAAAAAACCCTTACATTTCTGCTATTTTTTGAAGTCATATTTTAGTTGTATTTATTTACTCGCATAATTGAACGGATTAAGCCCGATCAGAAATTTGAACGTTCTATCCGCATAGAAGAGAAAATAGAATATCCGTGCAAACCTTGAGGAGCTCATGTAAATTGCCTTCAAGGTGATAGCATTCCAAGGGCCCAAATGCATTTCACCACTACAGCCATATTTATTCAATATGCGCCAATTTGCATAGTTATCAAAATAGACAAATTGCTCAATTTTAGCAACATGCAGCACAATGCCCTGATACACGTATAGTACAATAGAGTATGTCGTATTATGTGACTGGAGTGTGGTTTGCATGATTTACAATTACATGAAGGCAAAACAAAGCATTGGCAATCCAGTAGTTGTCAACCTTGCACGGTTTGGAATATTAATTAAGTCATTAACTCTGCCCATTATGGTTGTCTATGAATATAATTAAAATAACGATTCCTTTGACTATATGAAAATGGGACAAAATACTAGCCCACTTGTATATATTCTTTCATCACAGCAATGGATTCCAAAATTCCAGGCTAAGGAATTCTCTAAATACAAGACTGCATAAAACAGAAACTAACAGGACTGATAATGTACTTGCACAAGTAAGTCTTACGACTTTCCTTTGCACCACCACATTTGTTTAGAATGTTCAATCACAGCAAATGGCATCCATATATCTCGCACAGAATAATCATTCGCATCCTTGTAGAGAATATAATTAACACAACAAATAAGCAGACAATACAAATTAGGACCAATATCTAACAGATGGGTTATTTTACTATAACATCTGGCAGTTCACCAACATGAGTTGAAACACACCTGACTCTTTAATGAGATACTTTTATGTCGAAATCGATCAAGAGCTTGCATTGTTGAACCAATGCTGCTGAAATTATGCAATCCCAGAGGGCCTCGTGCCTGATTTGATGGATAACAATTACTTATATTATTTATGTATAGTAGAGGGATAGGTATGTGAAGCAGATGTCTGCTTATGCATTTTATTCCCCGCATCTGTGGTTTTTAATTGCACCCCTGTATCAATTGAAGGTCGTCTCCACACCAGCATTACCAAAATGTATCACAAAGTGCTATGGGTCTTGTTGTGGTACAAAGCCAAAAGGAGCCCCGCCTCATCGTGAAACAGGACCGTCGAATCATCTGACTCTTTTAAACCGATTTCAAGCTGTACAATAATTTATTTTGTTTAAACAGTGATCGCTTTGGGATGCCAAATCACATCTAAAGCTAACATAAAACACAATGGGCAGTTTCGGACATAAATAAGTAATTTGGAACAACATTTCCATCACTGAGAATGCATTCCACACTCACAACATGTTTAAAACAAATGCATGTGATCCAGCCTACACCTAGACCATGAGTACTGAGTAATTCTGAGGTTTAACGTGCAACTATTTAATAAGAGCATGAATAACATATATTCTTAAATGCTGAATAGAATAGCATTTGATTGCGGTGGGCAAGCTCTTGTGCAGCCTTGATTCTCTAAGAACAAAAAAGCAATGACCTGGCACAGTCACGCACTTGGCCACGGAGTTTATTGTTTTCCAATTCTCTTGTAGTTTATAAAGTCCACAATGGTAATGAAAAGCTCGATAGCGAGCTCCAAACATTAGCGGCAGCACATTTAACATCAGCAGTATGCAACGATATTGCTCCCAATGTCACTGTGAAATCTAGCGCTATGGCCCTTTAGCACCAAGAATACGAGGTACTTTATCCTAGATCTTTATTTATTTATGGATTCCCTAAAAACAAGCCTGTAGATGGTTGGGTTGTTTATCATTTTCTCAATGGCATCATTCTACACTCTGCAGTCTGGCGTGATAACATATAATACTATTCATTGTAAAACATTAATTTAACATGAACAAAGAATTACGGTACATGTATCCTTGAACTCACCTTTCTAATATCAACTAAGGTCTATTTAGTATTTGTTTTAATAGTGGAAAGTACGATTCTAGGAGGAGTGGTGAAATGGCACAGTGCTGAGCACAGTACGGTATAATACGCAGCCACCGAAGTTCAATTTATGGGCATGACTAACATCAGTGCCATCGTGATATCTGAACCGGTCCTGGGGTATCCCCTATTCACCCAACCGCACTAACCAGTGTGGTGAAGTATGGTAAAATAAACTCTCATGGTACGGACGGTCTTCATCCTGAATTGTATTGACAAATGGTTGTGAAGTATTATTTACTACTATTATTACTATTTTAGGAACAACACAATGCCCTAACTCATTCACTTCCCACAATGCTGTCATTCCCACTGTGCCAACTGTCACCTAGACCAGCTCCCACGAAGCAGAGAGCACGAACCTCGGTCAAAAAGTGCTGTGCGTTCTCCAGCACGTGCCGCAGTTCCGTCAGCTCCAAGAAGTTGCGCTTCAGGGTCATGTGGTTGATCTTCACCTCATTCAGCTCCGTCTCCAGCTTCTCAAGCGTTGCCTGGAAATCAAGTGGAAGAGGTGGGGTTAAGGTAGCTATAGTAATAATGGCATTATAGGGTCCCATTTCCACATAATACAATCACACTGCAGGATGGAAGACACGATTCAACTCGGATTACCACTTCATGGTTTTCCCAAGATGTCTTCCTGTTGAGGGAGCTGTCCTGGGAAATCTATAAGTCTTCCCTGTACATGAAACCTCTTGGTTTTGTAAATTGTGTAATCATAATAATAACACAATTCTCAAGGCAACGCATTTACATGCAGTTCTCCTCTTTTCTGGTATTGTGAGATATTGTTATTACCATGATATGTTCTGGTCTTTTTGTACCTCAGAAGGTGGCAACCCGAAATGCAACAGCCCATGGAACCCTTCATCAAGGGTTGATTATGGTTTTTCTCTTCCTGTGGAGCAGCATATGAAGGCAAATACATTCTAACACAAGGAGATGTTAAGAAACATGTGACGAACAGACATGGCCTGAGACTAGCCAGTTGCGGCAGGTGTGTATGATGGATGGCTGCCCCAATAGAGCTCGTGACACCGCCTGTGCTGCTGTAAATCAACGAACAGCATCTATTATCCATTAAGTGTGCTTGTTTTCCTGTATCACAACTGTACCGCATTTAAACTCTTGTTAAACTGACAGGACATGCTTTACACGTTGTAAAAGCTTAATTGATTACACTATGTAACACAAGTTTCGTTCCTGGGTAGTAAGTGTTATTTCGTAATTGCTTATGCCTAAAAAGTATATAAAATAGCTAATTATTTCCCACAAACTTTGCTTTTATGACCAGGACAGTGATATTTTGAAATTTACCTATTTTCAATGAGAAAACTGGCGAATTTGTGTCCTTTCATTCACATAAAGTCAGATAAAAAACATGAATCGAAATAAGTATGTCTTTATACCAAAGTAATTCAAAAATTACTACAAAAGATTTAGAAGTGAATCGTTTTTCGAGATTTACGATTATACTGTAAATCACTTTCACAAATCAGCCCCCAAATGTAGTCTCCCATTATGTTCTTGTTATACTGTCCTTGGTAGCGGCGTTCAAAGTCAACTATATCCTGGTGGAAGCGCTCGCCTTGCTCCTCCGAGTACGCTCCCATGTTCTCCTAGAATTTATCAAGATGAGCATCAAGGATATGGACTTTGAGGGACATCCTACAGCCCATTGTGCTGTAGTTCTTCACCAGAGTCTCAACCAGCTCCACATAGTTTTCAACCTTGTGATTTCCCAGGAAGCAAAGAACCATTGCGACAAAGCTGTTCCAAGCCGCTTTCTCCTTACTAGTGAGCTTCTTGGGGAATGCATTGCACTGAAGAATCTTCTTTATCTGTGGTCCGACGAAGACACCGGCTTTGACCTTTGCCTCAGACAGCTTAGGGAAGAAGTCTTGAAGGTATTTGAAGGCTACCGACTCATCTACAGCTCTGACAAATTGTTTCATAAGGCCCAATTTGATGTGCAGTGGTGGCATCAGCACCTTTCGGGGGTCCACCAGTGGCTCTCACTTGACGTTGTTCCTCCCCACAGAGAACTCGGTCCACTGTGTCTAGTCCCACATGTGGTAGTGCGCCTTGGTGTCTAAATCTTTTGTAGTCATTTTTGTATTACTTTAGTATAAACACATGTTAATTTTGATTCACATGTTCATTTTTTCTGACTTTCTGTGAAAGAAAAGACAAAAATTCGCCCGTTTTCTCATTGAAAATAGGTAAATTTAAGAATATCAATGTCTTGGTCACAAAAGCAAAGTTTGTGGGGAATAATAGTCATTTTCTGTACTTTGGAGGCATAAGCAATGAGGAAATAATACTTACTTCCCAGGACCAAAAAAATAATTTGTTACACAGTGTTATAAGACTTTTGGCAGGATTATATTGAGTGAATTGCAGTTGAAGAACTTTTAAGCAATCTTTATACGAACTGAAAGTACAGCAAATAACAAAAACAATACGACAAAATAGACTAAATACAGTAAAAAAGTTATTGGAAAATTGATTATTCGATAATTATCATTGTATCTTTAAAGTGTATATTTTATGGTTTCATTAAATATTACATCATGGCAAGCTTGATTGTATACATAGAGGTGTTTGTGCAATGCCATCTTTTGAATATTTTCATTAGGTAAAGCCCCACTATAGTATATAAATCCCACTACAGTGTATATAAATATGTATAAATCCCACGATATAGAAATCCCACTTACAACGAAGGTGGTTCTAGAATTTTAGTTTATTGTTGTATTGATGCAATTGAGATTAAATGATTTATAAGAAAACAATAATTGAGTTTAATTAAATAACCAAAAACAAGCATTTCATTTATTTACAAAGAATCTGTCAAAATTTGCAATTGTGTCTTAATGCATGCCAAGCGATTAGTGTACGAATGTAGTTAATTATATGAAATTGCAAAAACAATGCCAGCTCATAACAGCGCAAACACATTTTACAATCAATTGTTTATCCTGTTAACATGTATTTTTGTGCATTGCAATATAACATACTATAATAGTATTAGAGTTAAGTTAAGATTGTCTGCTTGTAAAAATACAAATAATAATGCATCTTCATTACGTGAAAAGACATGTTATTTTCAAGGAAGAATGCATCGTTTAAAGTATTTTAACAAATAATGCTATTAATGTTAATAGTCCTTAACTGCGAGTACTGTTACCAACGCATTAATATATTTAACATCTAGAGGAAGCATTGTCGAAAATAGTATGATATAGTTTAGAAACCTTGGAGGATTGTGTGAACCAAATGAAAAGCATTGAAGTCACTGGAGATTCTGAAAATGGTTCAATACAATGTGAGATTAGTCAAGGGGCTAGGGTTAGCCACTTGTGAAAGTGGGAAGCTGGAAATAAAATTGGTGACATGAGCCACACGATTGTATGTGGGTGCCCTGCAGATGCTCTCTGAAAATCAGTTGAATGAATTCAATAAGCAGTTTTTTTAAAGCTAAAGAGTGTAGACTAATAGTGTAGCATTCGGAAGTATAGGATGCAAGGTAATATGGAAGTACAGTGTGGTTGGTATGGAGGAGAAGAAGCGACATTAAAGGTTTTTTTTTTAATCAAACACCACAGTCTCAGGCTGATTGTGCAAAAAGCCACGTCCATCAGTGTAGGGTCTCCCGATACCCCCCTCACTCCCTGCATCTTCATCTTATTTTCTCATTCAGGAAAAAAGCCAAAAATATAGTTTGTTTCACATGACATTATCCTGGTTCCATCGCAGTTGATGATTAGTAAACTACATTTGCATGCAATATAAACAAGCAAAGCAATACACGTATGCAATTCTAAAATGCTGGACAGCTTGACCGGTATCATCGTGTCCGTTATATAATGGTATAATGTGCATCGTTACAGTCCAGGTTACTGTCTATGAACACATTATAAATCTTAACTTAGATAATAATGTGAAATTGTTTTTATCAACCATGAAATTTCAGTTCAGAACATTTTGTTCAGATGATATACAACTCAGTGTTTGTGAGCACTGATTTATATATATATTTATATGTACGCAGATATTAAATCAGTTTCGTTTGGTCTTGGGCAAGAGCACCTCAGTTTGACTGATGGAAATACAGCAAAATTATGCTACAGAGCCAAGCCCATTGGCAAGACATAATGCAGCACTGCCTGCCAGCATCTACAAGCAAACCAATGGTGTTTTTAATGAGCGCATCTTAAACTTGTGCATTTTCTCAACTCTGCGCAAACTTTGTGAGGGCTTCTCTCTGCAGCTTCATTAAGATACTGAATATTACAGCCGATGGGCCAGGTGGCTCAGAGGTCAGAAGGCTGGGCTGGCACCGCTGACATCCTGGGATTGAATCCGGGCAGCCACCGGTGATTAAATTGAGTTCTCAAGTGTAACATGTTTACGGTCTCAGCCTGCTCACGAACGACAGTACTAAAAACCCCCATCATTTAAATGTTGCACTTTATTTGGCTAAATTCCAGCTCCGAGAATGAAAAATATTAGTTTTACTGACATGGAACAATGCATTGGCAGCGTGTGGTTCTTAACCTGGGGTGCACGCACCACCTGGGGGTAAGAGATGTCCTTTCTGGGGGTGCGAGACATGCCAGATTTTTTTTTTATATAAGATACATAATCGAAACACAAATTAAGCACGGGCACGTAAGTACAACTACATTATATTCTTGGTTATTTCGGTAAAGTCACGTTGAAGGGCAACAATAAAATATTAAAAATATATATTTTTCGAGCAGTGGCTCTTAACCTTTACTGTATGCTTGCACCCCTTTGGTTCTCAATCGTAAAAAAATGTACAATGTTGAATAAATATATAGGTTTTATGAAACAAAGTAGTTGTATTTTGATTTTAGGCTTTCGTGACTGCAGTGATTCATATTCTTGGTTCTTTCAGTAAAGTCACGTTGAAGGAAAACAATAAAATAATAAAATATTTTTTTACTGCAAGCATGCAGTAAAGGTTAAGAACCACTGCTCGAAACGCATGTTTCTAAATGTGGAGGAAAAAAACTGGAAGACCCAGAGAAAAATCCACACGAACGCAGGGAGAACATGCAAACTCCAAATGTATAGGCATCAGGGTTCTGATCGAACCCACGAACTCCTGAATACCAAGTGAGGTAGTTAACATCTCGCCACCGTGGCGCCCCATATCAGAAGTCACGTTAAAGATATCTGACAAACGTGGCATACTGCTGTGTGAGATTTTCAAGCGATTCACGCCAAAAAAAAACAATGGCAATAAACTGACAAAAAAGACAAAGATAGCTTGTTTCATTGCCAAGTCTAAATACTGTATCTTGCATTGTCCTTGGCCTTGGCAATATATACAGTTTACGTCATCAGCAGCAGCAGCAGTAGCCATTTTCAATCAACTACTGGGTAAAGGCATATTCGTGTTACAAGCAATGTCTATCATTCTGTATAATAATAATTAATGTCAGTCACTCCATCTCCAAATGGTTGGACCCTGATTCATGCACCCAAAATCTGGGTGCCTTTTGCTCATTTAGTTAATGAATTTTCCTTCTATGTTCTGTCCAAGCAATTATATAAAATAAATGTGTTACGTCCATGTGTTTTATTTGTTTTATAAACCCTGCATTTTCATGTTATCTCTTGGTGAAATATTGAAAGATTAATCTGATACTACTACTGTGTATATGACCATAAATATGACATGCACCAATAACCGTAATGTATATCAAGCCACCGTGACCCGAGGTCAGTGTTACGATGATGAGCTGTAAATCGCTTGACACGTAAAATCATAACCTTGAATATGAGACACATATACAACGCTTTATTTAGTATTAACCAATAAAAAGCATGGTATCTGCAGGAATTGGGGAAAAACTGATTGACCCTTCCAACAATACTGCAACAAATTTTGTTTACAACATGGCTCTCCAACAGTGTTGAAATTATTTTGCTTCAGAGCACCTCAAGGCAACCTCCATATTGAATCTTTTCCATGAACTTCCGTGTACAAAAAAATCCCATATATGCAGTATTGCATTTTTCCAATTTCCCCTGGGGTAATTCCCCTGCAGAAAAAGGAATCTACATAAATCTATGTAGGCTGCTGTCAGTGATTTGTCAGCAGAATTGCTCGGCAAGGCATTCCTTCCCATTTCTCCACTCTCCTCCCCGCAGGCACAACACACACTGGTGCTGAGTTCACAAGGGTTATGCTCGACCTTCCGACCACCCCCGCCTCCTCCAAACAGCATGCTTGCCTTGGCCCTAACACAACCTGCCCATACCTCTGCTGCCTCTCTGTACAAATGTCTGCTTCGGACGCACAAGACACATTGATGGCTGAATCATCCATCCTTCCAGGAATATCGTGCACACCTACCACTTATATTCGTGCGATTGCAGAAGTCAAATTAATACGAACGTTTATAACTAAAGGGTTAACCCTTTACCCACTAGGGATTCGTTGGTAATTCCAAAAGCTCTATTTTAGATATGGTCACTACATGCTCAGGAATGTATACCACACATATCCTAAAAAGTGCAATCAATCAAAAACTTGTAAAAACTACATTTCCTCCATAACATTTATTATCTACAATCTGTGTCGAAACCAATTACTATCAGGTTACCTTTCAAGATCTATGTGGAATATAATGTTAACACCTGTAAGTATCCCGCTGATTATATATGTATGTTGAATTTATTTCACACAGTACACAGGCAACCATGCTAATTGGAGGTGCGGGAGGACAACAAACTAAAATGAGTGTGTTCAAGCCATTATCTCTGTAAAGTTGATGAAATAAGTACCAATTTCTGGGAGGTAAACTGTGTTTGTCATTTTGATTTAAAGCTTTCATGACTGCAGGGATTCATATTCTTGGTTCTTTTGGTAAAGTCACGTAGAAGGGAAACAATAGAATAATACAAATATAGTATTATTTTATTGCTTTCGTGACTGAAGGGATTCATATTCTTGGTTCCTTCGGTAAAGTCACGTGGAAGGGAAACAATACCGAAAGAACGAAGAATATGTGTTTGTCATTTGAGTGGGCAGATGCCTTGACTTTTTTATAAGAGAGATGCCTTGCTGACTCAACTATCATTTACAACAAAGTATATTTTTTTTGGTGTGATTTGTGCACTTTAGGAGGCACACACATTCTTAGACAGGATTTTTTCGTGTTGAACGGACCAAGGGCCTCAATGTTAATAAAATTGTAAAAATGCCATAAATGCGAGCACATCACTTGGGTCCGTTGACATTGCGAGGCAGTTCATTAATCACGAGCTGTGGTGGAAACGCTCTCCTGCCATCCACTTGCTTCGTGGGCACTGCAGGAGAGTACAATACTCTGACATATCCAATAAATCACCGTGGACAAAGAAACATCCACAGGAAACACTCAGACCATTTCAAAGAGAAAACTTTCTTCACTACTCCATTGTTCACGCTTTCTTTGCATTCCACAAAATTAGATCGATGACAATGTGTCAAGTAACATGTTTGATGGTAATGGATTTAATTGCCAATAGAACTAAGCTCACAAGAACCCATAGTTTCCTAATGGAAATTTGCAACGTTTGCCAGAGATATTGGTTTATGCACAGTAATTTATGGTGACGTACGGTACACTCTCATTTGGCAAATTGATATATTTGTAAATCACATTAAGATTGGCCACCGGTGGCATTGCAGATGTATAAGAAAAGCACTCTCTACAAGCGCACATTTACTCTGACGTTACAATGACTCCTTACAATTCTTGGCAAAATGGGCCTCTCACAAGCACTCGAATATCATCCAGCAGAATAACAACATAATTCAGCACTTGTCAATAAGACGAAATATTGGGCCAGTCAGGATTTTGAGGAAGGACCCTTTAGAAATAGATTTAGGTTATACGTATTTTACGTGAAAAGAAAGACACACTTATTCAGATGCATTTACAATTTCTCAGATATACTGGGCCTGGACTGGCAGTGAAGGGAACTCATACTTGGATGTCCTCATCTTTCCCACACAGCTGTATGTAATCTCCACATTTTGCTCAATAACACGGTGATAGAATAAAAAGCAGGATTTTAATGTGATAATTGGTGAATTTGGTGATCTTTGAAGAGTAAATACTTTTATATCAAAGGTCAAACATACAAAATTTTCATGCATTTTAAAAACAAAAATCCAGAACCTTCAATCGATAACCTCTGATATGACACAAAAAGCATTTGCTTGGTGGCTAACTGCACAATGTTATGGGCCCATAACTGCTGATTCTAACTTGCTGTGTACTTAATAGTATTCAAAATTCTATGTTTTTGCATCACAAAACTTTTCTCTATTACCGTGCTGTGGTAGTCCTTCAAAGTCACCACTGCTGTGTTCCGCCTTTTTTCCCAAGTATTACTTATTATTATAATGAGGTTCTGTTCTTCATGCCAATCGTGTGTTCTCTGATGAGCGGCTGTGCGTAATAGCTCTGCATGTATTCCCACTTACCGAGCAAGGGTTGCTGCTTTTCAATTGGACTAATTACTGATATATCGTCTTGATTGCATGAATACAGGCCCATCGCATTTGGGATCCAGATGCATAATGTTGGTTAGGGAAGCCCCCCCATCATGTAAATTTATGTTTTAAAAAACCTTGTATTTTTTGGGTGGGTCCATGAGTTTGGGACCCACGTACAGTTCTGTCCCCCCCCCCATCACCTCCTCTCCTCAGGCCTGATTGCATCTCAAATTCTTAAGCAAACAAGTTCCTGTGGGAATCTAACAAAATGCCTGTCTGGTCATGTGGGTTTTACTATAGCATTTGTGGCTGCATTGTGGTTATTTTCGGTGATTTACATTAATGAGCATGTACAAGTGTGATTGTCACACGCAAACGAAAAACAGTATATGCACATAAAACCCTATTAATATAAAAGGTCAAATGATTTACTTTTGTATTACGGATTTTCCCCTCCTCACAATTGCCAGTTTTTAAAGTTGGAACTAAACTGTTGTGCTGTTTTTTTTTACTCATATAAGAATATTGTATACAAAACTAAACACCGCACTGTACAGTTATTGCTACGATAGATAAGATGTAGTCCACAAGCACCATCAATTTGTGTTGATGAGGACATCACCCTTGGTATGCCTCTGACTCAAGCACATGATGCCCTGCATAACTCGCCCTGATGCGTTCTTTAAAAAATATTACCACTTCAAAGGAAAAACGAATGTTAAACATTTCCTCATATAAAAAGTACTTTTTAAAAAATGTTCCATCCTAAAAAAACGTTTTAAAGAAAAATACTTTGGAAAATTTTACTGCATGCTTCATAATTATTATTTTATTCCATGTGCAATTATTTTTTTTATAAGCTGTTGGTCATACTGGAGTATTATGGAGAAAAACTAAATGTTTGTCTTGCAAATAGCCAGCGAGCAGTAAAGTACCTTGGGCCATGTACAGACCAAGGTCTGTTTGAGAAAATTAAAAATCTCAAACCAGCGGGAGTCATGGATTAAGCTGCCGTGTGCAGTCAATCTGATAAAAAGCTGGGCCGCAATTACACTTTCAGATATGTTGAGGCTATCAGTGTAGAGCTTTTATTTAAATAAAGGATACAATAAATTTCAGTATTTTTTTGGTAAGTTGCCAGAACTCATTACTTTAGAGATTATGCATCAAGACGAACCAAAACAAAATTAGACAAATCTATGGGACCATGTTTTGCCAGTATCAAAATTATGAAAAAAGAATAGGCTTCATGCTCTCTGGCGATAATGCATGCTGTAAGATGGTCAAACACCAAATAGACACCTATTGCCTTGCAATAGATGTTCAAGGCAATAGGTGTCTCTTTGGTGTTTGAACATCTTAACACGTATTCTTTCCCGATAGGGCAAAGCCAATAATTTTTTAATTAAAATTAGACTCCTTTAAATATTTGTTTTTGGCTTTAAACTGCCTTCTATCTAGCTTAGCTGCTGAATAGTTTTATGGGCATAGTAAAAGGACGTGGTACTCGACAGTTGTGGACAAATAACAAGATGGCCATGAGCGTTTAGTCTACAAGGTATTGCATGCCACGCAGTTTAAGGTTGTAGAAACTACAGAAGTAGAAGCACTCTGTTGAATTATCTATCGCCCACAAACATTTGGAAACTTCAAATGTTTCCACTTGCAGACATGCCATATATTTCAATGTGTTATTGTTATATCCTCTTCGACATTTACCTTCCGAGATGCAAGTATATGTATTAACGTATAAGTAGAGAACATGAAGCAACCAGCACTAATGCCCAGCACTGATTGAAAATATCCTGGTGATTATATTTACATCTTTGAAGGATGTGAGAAAATGAATAAAGCCATTTTCAACTTGTTTTAACACCATTCTCAGTTGTAATGGCTTTCCAGATGTGGTGTAGAGAGGATTGACGGCCAAATGATATCCACCGCCCTCATGGGATTCTGTGACAGCATCAGCCACCAGACTCAAAACATTGATTTCTGCCACGCAACTGGGAATTCTTAGCTAGTTACGGGGAGAAAAGTGCAATTTTAACACCTTGGAGTAAGTTAGCTTTGTGCTGCCATCGATGACAAAGCCGAAAGCGTCAGGTTTTGCAATAAGTAAACCTTTCCAGATTACAGATCAAAAGCATTAATTTCACAGTTGTTGGCACCACTGCTCAAATCTACATTCGGATTGTTGCTGGCTAAGTACCTCGATACATTTAAAGATACAATAAAATACAAAGCAAGCAATCTTTATATTTACTTAAAAGTTATGCATACGTGAAATTGAATATTGTTTTGTGAATAATCTTTTATAACCAACAATCTCACAAATTATATGGCTGAAGCATCAATTGCATACTAAGTTAAGTGGACGTTTCTCTTTAATAATAAACTGTAAACTTAATGAACCCTGATCTCTCTGTTAGATAATGGCCTCCCTACACTGACGCCATGCCTAACGGCCTTGTGGTGCCACAATCCATCTTACTTATGCACGTGAACTGGTTTCATCATTCCATCTCCACAGTGTTGTCCCCTTTGGGAGTGTTACCTCCTCTTACATGCCATTCCATGACCAGGCGCATTTGTTAGCTACTATCCCTTCTAGCGATGTGTCCTGCTCAGACCCACTTATTTTCCTTTACAGTCAATATGATGACCCTAATTTGCATGTGCTCTCTAACCCAAATGTTCCTCTTTCTGTCTCTCAGCGTAATAAACCAGAGTGTATTTCTCCATGATTTTTGTATACTTTCAGAACGTGTTTCACGTCTCTGATCCATCTGTCATAGCAGACAATATTCACTGCTTGAAAATGTTCCTCTTCAGAGACACATTGGTAATTTACTTTTCATTATCAAAGTTTATTGTTCAAAAGTCTTCCGTCCTACTCTGTAACCATCATTGTGATCCCGATATGCCTTAAATATTGCCCTAGGTATATATTTAGTGTTTTAGTGTAATCGTTCCAACAATGATTTTCCTTTGTATAGCAAACCAATTCTACGTGACTCTTGTTTTGCACACATTTATTTTTATTTCAATTTGTTAATTTTCCTTGCTTGTTATCATGGATACATCATCAGAAAATCTAAAATCGCTAATATTTTTTCTATTCAGTTTTTTTACAATGTATTTAGGTTTGTATGTGCTCTTCAATTTTCATAACACATACTCTCATGTTGCTATGCATAGCCTTTGTGAGTTTCTCTACGTCTGTGACTCCGAGCACCATCTGTTCCTTCACCCTCCCAGCTGACTCCATAACTGACTGGTGGATCGCTATGATTTTAGTTGACCATTCATGGGGGGTCATTAGACTATACTTCACCATACTAGTCACTGGGGCCATCTGAAATATGTCCTTGCTCATTATTAGGGTGAAAATGTATACATTTGTCAGTAAGCAATCAATGAGACTAATTGAAACTAATTGAGCCATATAAATTAAAGCAATTGCCATTATTTATCAAGACTTGTTATTTGCCTTATTTACAATTAATTATATCCATTGACACAATTCTCTGTTGCTGAATATAGTATGTGAAGTGTAGTATATCAGGTCAGATACAAAGATATTTAATAGGCAGATCGAGAACTACGTGAAGGATGAAGTTGTTTGCTTGCATCACTATGAGAGACCATGTTTGGGGTCAAGAGGAAATGAGTTCTATTGTTTTTGTGCATTCTTCCAATTTACTTCCAGTCGACCCAGATGGATTAATGAATGAATGTTGGTTGAATTTACAATGAGTGTAATAAAAAAAAATGGCAAACCGTATTTAATACCACAACGAATGTTTTTCATCATGAGAGAAGAAACCATTTGCCATGCCTAAAATCACATTTTATCTTGTGCATTTCAAATGCCATGGTACCTTGGGGAAGCCTTTACAATCATCTAGCTTTTAGGGCACGGTTATTCCCATGGCTGTAAACCTGGTAAATTTTATGGTGATAGTAATAATAATAAGGTGGAAGTAGGTGCCATCGGTGAAGGTCATGGTGCAATCAGAGTGAGTTAACTTGTATTCGACTGACCTTTCCAATTGCGCCTGCAACACTACATGTTGTCTTAAAACTTTCGTGACTGCAGGAATTCATATTCTTGGTTATTTCCGTGAAGTCATGTAGATAGAAAATAAAAATAATAAAATAAATTTAAATTTCAAATAAATGTAAAGTAAAAGCAAAAACCCCACGACGTTTTGATCGCAACGCAAGCGGCCTTCGTCAGGCGGAGAGAAAAGAAGAAGACCGCTTGTGTTGCGATCGAAACGTCGTGGGTATTTTGCTTGTATTTTCGATTTATTTTAATTAATTTTATCATTTTTATTTTCTATCTACGTGACTTTCCTGAAAGAACTAAGAATACACTACATGTTGTTTTTATCACGTAAAAAACATCACTCTTAAAACCAAGCAACTCATGCTGGCATGGAAATTTAAAGCCCTTTAATAGCAATGTAAAATATTGTAACAAAGATACGATAGCTTTAACAGCATCTGAGGTGTGAGTCACAGCGAATGTGATAACAAACACTCTGCATCCATAATCTAGCCATCAGAATGTGAAATAAAACATACTGTGGGTTAAATATGTATGTTGAACTTCTGTCGCACCGCACGTATACAACCGTGCTAATCAGAGGTGTGGATTAAGGTGGGTTGGATTTACATTTGAGGGTCAGAGTATTATATGTTTCTGGAAAATTGGCCTTATTCCAACAAGTATATTTCTTAAAATGTTGCTTGTCAGTGGCATTTAATGGTTGTGTTCGTAAAGAAGCTCAGTCCATAAGTGTCTGAGTGAGGCAGTTTTACCTCCAGGTCAATCATCTCCCGAGGGTCTGGTGCAGGGGGATCGGAGTGGCTGTCGACCACCTGGATCTCTGCCTGCTTCATCTCCTTCTCCAGAAAGCCTGCATCAGGAAGGGACATGATTTACTTTACATGGTATGGCCACATGAGGCAAATACATTTTAAAAGACATGGTTGCATTAACAACCGAGGGGAAACGAAATGCAAACCACCAATGTAATGAAGTTAAATTGGTGGTAATCTTTTTTTATTGTACACATTCAGGAAAAGTAACTTCTTCACTAATTACCACTTACCACTTAAGTGTATTGAATTTTCTCTTCAAAAGCATTGATTTGTGCCACCATATATATCGATCCATAGCAAAGGCTAAATATTTGCAAACATTAATTGTGGCTTTGTGCATGCAAGAGTGTACCACAAACACGTTTACTTGGAAAAAAAAACACTTCACAAAGTATTTGCGCAGAAATAATGCACGCTTTGACACGCGAATCATTTTTTTAAAAACTGCATACATTTTCCATACTTTTTCAAACCTATTTGGACAAAGTAGGGCCGAGAGATGTAATGCATAAAAGTTAAACAAGACAGAAAAACGATTCTTGCTCTGAATTGTGACCCAAAATCGTAACATTTAATTATATAATTTGGGGGTTTGAAGAGTATGTGTGCATATACAGTGAGGAAAAAAAGTATTTGATCCCCTGCTGATTTTCTACGTCTGCCCACTGACAAAGAAATGATCAGTCTATAATTTTAATGGTAGGTTTATTTGAACAGTGAGAGACAGAATAACAACAAAAAAATCCAGAAAAATGTTATAAATTGATTTGCATTTTAATGAGGGAAATAAGTATTTGACCCCTCTGCAAAACATGACTTAGTACTTGGTGGCAAAACCCTTGTTGGCAATCACAGAGGTCAGACGTTTCTTGTAGTTGGCCACAAAGTTTGCACACATCTCAGGAGGGATTTTGTCCCACTCCTCTTTGCAGATCTTCTCCAAGTCATTAAGGTTTCGAGGCTGACGTTTGGCAACTCGAACCTTCAGCTCCCTCCACAGATTTTCTATGGGAGTAAGGTCTGGAGACTGGCTAGGCCATTCCAGGACCTTAATGTGCATCTTCTTGAGCCGCTCCTTTGTTGCCTTGGCCGTGTATTTTGGGTCATTGTCATGCTGGAATACCCATCCACGACCCATTTTCAATGCCCTGGCTGAGGGAAGGAGGTTCTCACCCAAGATTTGACGGTACATGGCCCCGTCCATCGTCCCTTTGATGCGGTGAAGTTGTCCTGTCCCCTGAGCAGAAAAACACCCCCAAAGCATGTTTCCACTTCCATGTTTGACGGTGGGGATGGTGGTCTTGGGGTCATAGGCAGCATTCCTCCTCCTCCAAACACGGCGAGTTGAGTTGATGCCATAGAGCTCCCTTTTGGTCTCATCTGACCACAACACTTTCACCCAGTTGTCCTCTGAATCATTCAGATGTTCATTGCTTTCTTGAGCAGGGGGACCTTGCGGGCGCTGCAGGATTTCAGTCCTTCACGACGTAATGTGTTACCTATTGTTTTCTTGGTGACTATGGTCCCAGCTGCCTTGAGATCATTGACAAAATCCTCCCGTGTAGTTCTGGGCTGATTCCTCACCGTTCTCATGATCATTGCAACTCCACGAGGTGAGATCTTGCATGGAGCCCCAGGCCAAGGGAGATTGACAGTTCTTTTGTGTTTCTTCCATTTGCGAATAATCGCACCAACTGTTGTCACCTTCTCACCAAGCTGCTTGGCATTCCAGCCTTGTGTAGGTCTACAATCTTGTCCCTGACATCCTTGGAGAGCTCTTTGGTCTTGGCCATGGTGGAGAGTTTGGAATCTGATTGATTGATTGCTTCTGTGACCAGGTGCCTTTTATACAGGTAACAAGCTGAGATTAGGAGCACTCCCTTTAAGAGTGTGCTCCTAATCTCAGCTCGTTACCTTTATAAAAGACACCCGGGAGCCAGAAATCTTTCTGATTGAGAGGGGGTCAAATACTTATTTCCCTCATTAAAATGCAAATCAATTTATAACATTTTTGACATGCGTTTTTCTGGATTTTGTTGTTGTTATTCTGTCTCTCACTGTTCAAATAAACCTACCATTAAAATTATAGACTGATCATTTCTTTGTCAGTGGGCAAACGTACAAAATCAGCAGGGGATCAAATCCTTTTTTCCCTCACTGTACATCTGAAAGAAGAAATATAAAAATAAAGAATTCTGGTAAAGTTGTTTTCCAATAATTTGAGCATGGGGTGGTGGTCAACGCCTGATTACATCCCTGAACCAGTGTTGGAAATTCCATATTCCTATTATGAGGGAAAGTTTATCCATGGGATTTCCACTGTTGACTTCTCCACAATAATGGGCTGAGTAAACTGGGGGATGATAATGCGTTGAGGAAACTCTGGACCAGGATTTGAACTTGCAACGTTCCGAACGCAAACACTTTACCTTGCACCACCCCCACCAAATTGCATACACACAACATGTGTATAACATACACAAAAACACATACATCACATTTACAAATTCCATATCCCACCTTCTAAGCTAAACTATTGTGTTGGTTAAACTGCTGCGAACAAGTGTCTATGAAGGTATTGCCTCTTAAAAAATGATGAGGCCAGAACCACTCTGGGTGCCTTTTGTCTCCTTGTTATAGAGAAGAAAAAAAAGGCCTATTCATGTGGACACAAATTAAGTGCACTTTTGCAGGCATTTACATAAGCTGTGTTTACCTCCGAGGTGCCAGCAGGATGCACATGTCAATGAAAGTAATGTGCATGCCCTCCAATCATATTGATACATGTGTCGTGACAAAGTGGGTAACTAGGGCGCCTAGCGCTGGTTGCTGGCAGAGAGGGGGATCTGAGGGTGTAGCGGCCCGGTCTGCCGGCAGGGCATGTGATAGGCCGGGGAAAGGGATGTAGGGCAAAAGTGATGGAGGGGACACGTGAGGTGAAGCCGGGAACCTTCTGGTAGGTTCCAAAAGGGGGCGTGGCTGATGGCAGATCCAGGCCCCGCTGGGGGGATAAAAGGGAGGCCCCGACTCACGGTCGGGGCTGTCGTCTGGAACCCGTCATGCTACCAAGACTTCATCCCCGTCTTTGTCCTCCCCTTCACTTCCTCGGCGTTGTTGGGCAGGCAGTGTGCTAGCTGTCCTGACCATAGTATAGTTAGCCCCTGTACCTGTGATGGATAGAATAAACGAGAGTGCCTCCTACTATTCGTATCTCTGAAGTGATTCACAACACATGTGTATATCCAACATTCTACTTCAGCTCACAGCTAGCATACATTATAGAGCCACAAACATACCATTCCCTATTTAGCCATGTGCACTAGCAGACAAGTAATGTTAGCAAGCACCTATTAAAGCCAGCACACCACATGACGGGGTGGTGTCGCAACATCATGACTATCCACCTCTCTCTTCCAGTTGTGATACAATTCACCAAATCAGATATTTGTTTTAGGCTATATTCATCTCAGGTAGGCCCTAGTAAGTTTCAGATTACAATTGCTATTGGCATTGCACATGATCAATAAATAGAATCAAATCTGGATTGGTAGGATTGTAGCACAGGGTGATAATAATCAGGGTGATATCAGGGTGATGTAATCACTATGCCAACGCCATGACACATAACTACCGATACCCTGAATGATACGTAACTAGAAGGATATTTTCTGACTAAAGAGGTTGCTTGTGCTCAAGCTGCTTAAAAAATTAGTTTTACTCATGACAGTACTGAATGTCCCCACTCATTACGTGTGGCTTATAAAACCATGTGTGACGAGATTCATTTTCAATGAAGGAATAAACATATCTTTATATAGTCAAATCATGTTCTCTCAGATGTGCATTACATCCTATAATTTGTACCCCCTTATACCATCATTTTCAGTGCTTGCATGTGGGCAGAACTGCATTAACGTGCCACATGCAGCACGTGTAATTTTCTGTGCTTCATGTCGCCACTTTTATTAATCATCACATTTTAAAATCTGGTGGTTTTAGATTAACGCTTTGAATATCATAAGCGGTTTCACCTTCCATTCCAAAGATAGCACAGGAGGGCATATTAATTTGAAATTAGTGTGGACCTATTTAGTGGCTCTTTATCAGTACAAAACAGAAGGTGTTAAAGTTTTGCTCATGCTTCTATCCTAACGTTTGTATATCGCAAGGCCGCAGCCATGGAGTCAACATTGGGGGGGACCAAATCTTCCAGGGGGTCTGGGGGTCCCCCCCACAAAAAAAATCTAAATTTAAAAACTAATTTCCTGCCTAAAATATTAAAAAATTCACTAACGCATGGGATGGACTTTTCTATTTTTTTACACTAATGTCTAATGGTGTATTGTATTACATTGCTGTTTTTTTCTTTTTTTACCTTTTCTTGTTTCATTGTATGTAATGGCAGAGATTAGGGATTAATAAGGTGCAACCATAACCACAATGATATAAACATACGTCTATGCATTGTTATATGGAGACAAGTCCAGATATTGTGGCCAAGATTTAGCAAATTGTTGTTTTTATTTAAATATTTACAAGTAAACTTGGGTGGGCAGCAGGGGCGTTTGCTCTGCTCTGTTCTCCTCTCCAGCACTCTCTCCTCCTCTCCTCTGGTCCTAGATTCTTCTCTCTTATCCAGTCATCTCTTTTCCTCTCCCCTGCTCTACAGTAATTTCTGCTCCTTTCCTCTGCTCTCCTCTCCTATCCTCTCATCTCCTCTCCAGGCAATGTGAAGTGTTTTGACTTGACATTCTTCAAGCAAAGAATCCCAAGGCCTTTTTTGCGCTTATCGTTGACACCGATAGAAGACTGGCATATTCCTTCAAGGTCCAGTTTCTCCTGGTGCACGTGACACATGGCCACATTTTTCAGCCTTGTTTGACTCATCGAAGATCGAAGCCATGTCTTAAGCCTCCTCAGGGCACTAAAACTCCCCTTAGTCTCTACAGAGGAGGTAGGGACGACCAGCAGAAGCCTTACTAAAGCTTCCACCTAACTGAAGAAAGAACCAAAAAGTATGGATTCCTGCAGTCACGAAAGCTTCAAATCAAGATTGAAGAGACCTCTCACCTCTGGCACCATTTCCCTAATAATGCTAGGAACATCTGAGCTCGTTTGATATGTGTAATTATCCCGAGGCATGGCCAGCTGCACTTGCAGTAGTCTTGAATTCAATTCAGGATACTCGTCTACCACCTTGTCCATGTCTCCACGTAGCAGCACATTCTCAAGCTGCTGCAGCTTGTGGAATCCAGCTTGATCAAACCTCTATGAATTGAGTATTCACTGTGTCCAAGGGTTGTAGAATTGGGCTCTGTACAAAGACTGGGCATCCGAATGGATATGGGCTGCAGCCTGACCGGTGTAACGCTTTGTAGGTTTGCAGACATGAGGCATCTGAATAGGTTGTAGGTCCAACTCTGTTGCCATAGCAGTATCTTGTGCGAACAAGACATCAAAATGCTCCTCCGTTCGCTTGTCCTGCCTACTTGTTTTGACATGGTCGACAGCCTCCAACATGCCTGAAACAGTCTGTTTCCTAAGCTGAAGGGAGGTGTTCAGGCACTCCAAATCCCCCATCAGGTCTTCAGCCATTACATGGCTGAGCATAGTGTTCCCTTTTAGAAATGTTCCATGCAGACCATTGGCCTTAGTTGAAGTGTCAGATGAGCTACATGATGCCATTTCGTCAAGGGCTGTCAGCACTGATTCATACTGGCTGAGAACTGAGCAAACAGTCCACCTGGTGGGACAGTGAGGTTTGAACGAGGTGAAACCATGCTCTGATTTTGTGATTTCCTGGAAGATCACCTGGAACTTGCCAGATTGAATACAGAAGCCCCTCAATTCATGCACAAGACCCATTGATTCTCTTACTAGTGGAGAGGCTACACAGGCAGCCTGGGTAACTAAGTTAACGCAGTGTGGACCACAGTGACACAATAGAAACAGAGGACCCCCTTTAAGGAGAGACTGTAATGGAGCCAAGTATAATCTTTAAACCATTTCTCCTGAAAGTAGTGTCATATTTGATAGGGTCTGACGAGGTATGACATTAACATTTGGCTGATTTGGGCAAGGTCCAAGCTCCTCCCATCCCTCTCCTTTACCTTCATCTTCGCTTGCCTGTCTGCTCTCTCTGTCTGTCATTGTCTCAAACTCACTCTCCCTGCTTGATTGTATTATCTGAAATACACATGAGAAGCCATACTTAGAGGCATATCTCAGCTTAAATTAACATAAGGATTAGACTTGTGATGTCATTTTTCGGTCTTAACCATCAATATTTGCTCCTTTTCTCACTCAACTCCATGTCACCTGCTCTCCCTGCCCTGTCGGCATCCTCATGCTCTCTCTCTCTCTCTTTTTACTCTAAATGCACCAGAGTGGACATGAAATAAATATTAGCAGTACAGAAGTGGTGTTTCTTGCTATGATGTTCAGGAATGGATGAATAACCATTTCTGATCTGAATGGAAATTATTATATCGAGAAACATTGACTCATTTCTTGTACTACCGTATACTTCTATCGTCTGACTGGTACTCATTTTCTCACTGCTCTCAACTTATGATGACACACACTGTGAATGAAAGCTGACTAATAAAACTGCTTGCACTTTAATCAAATAAACACTAAGCAGGTACAGCTATCCACTATACTATACAAATATGCAATAAATGAAAGCTACTACTGTCTACACATATTACACATGCAGCGCAACATGAATGATTGACACTTTACTCAGACTTTACGTGGGCTTTCTGACAAATATAACGTAATGAAGACATTACATTAGTTGAATATGCCCGTGAGCGACGGAGCCGGGGGGGGGGGGCGACGGAGCTGGGGGTGGGGGGCGACGGCACGAGCAGACACTGACTCACTCACACATCATACACTGACTCACTCACACATCATACACTGACTCACTCACACATCATACACTGACTCACTCACACATCATACACTGACTCACTCACACATCATACACTGACTCACTCACACATCATACACTGACTCACTCACACATCATGCACTGACTCACTCACACATCATACACTGACTCACTCACACATCATACACTGACTCACTCACACATCATACACTGACTCACTCACACATCATACACTGACTCACTCACACATCATACACTGACTCACTCACACATCATGCACTGACTCACTCACACATCATACACTGACTCACTCACACATCATACACTGACTCACTCACACATCATACACTGACTCACTCACACATCATACACTGACTCACTCACACATCATACACTGACTCACTCACACATCATACACTGACTCACTCACACATCATACACTGACTCACTCACACATCATACACTGACTCACTCACACATCATACACTGACTCACTCACACATCATACACTGACTCACTCACACATCATACACTGACTCACTCACACATCATACACTGACTCACTCACACATCATACACTGACTCACTCACACATCATACACTGACTCACTCACACATCATACACTGACTCACTCACACATCATACACTGACTCACTCACACATCATACACTGACTCACTCACACATCATACACTGACTCACTCACACATCATACACTGACTCACTCACACATCATACACTGACTCACTCACACATCATACACTGACTCACTCACACATCATACACTGACTCACTCACACATCATACACTGACTCACTCACACATCATACACTGACTCACTCACACATCATACACTGACTCACTCACACATCATACACTGACTCACTCACACATCATACACTGACTCACTCACACATCATACACTGACTCACTCACACATCATACACTGACTCACTCACACATCATACACTGACTCACTCACACATCATACACTGACTCACTCACACATCATGCACTGACTCACTCACACATCATGCACTGACTCACTCACACATCATACACTGACTCACTCACACATCATACACTGACTCACTCACACATCATACACTGACTCACTCACACATCATACACTGACTCACTCACACATCATACACTGACTCACTCACACATCATACACTGACTCACTCACACATCATACACTGACTCACTCACACATCATACACTGACTCACTCACACATCATACACTGACTCACTCACACATCATACACTGACTCACTCACACATCATACACTGACTCACTCACACATCATACACTGACTCACTCACACATCATACACTGACTCACTCACACATCATGCACTGACTCACTCACACATCATGCACTGACTCACTCACACATCATACACTGACTCACTCACACATCATACACTGACTCACTCACACATCATACACTGACTCACTCACACATCATACACTGACTCACTCACACATCATACACTGACTCACTCACACATCATACACTGACTCACTCACACATCATGCACTGACTCACTCACACATCATACACTGACTCACTCACACATCATACACTGACTCACTCACACATCATACACTGACTCACTCACACATCATACACTGACTCACTCACACATCATACACTGACTCACTCACACATCATGCACTGACTCACTCACACATCATACACTGACTCACTCACACATCATACACTGACTCACTCACACATCATACACTGACTCACTCACACATCATGCACTGACTCACTCACACATCATACACTGACTCACTCACACATCATGCACTGACTCACTCACACATCATACACTGACTCACTCACACATCATACACTGACTCAATCACACATCATACACTGACTCACGCACACATCATACACTGACTCACTCACACATCATGTACTGACTCACTCACACATCATACACTGACTCACTCACACATCATGCACTGACTCACTCACACATCATGCACTGACTCACTCACACATCATACACTGACTCACTCACACATCATACACTGACTCACTCACACATCATACACTGACTCACTCACACATCATGTACTGACTCACTCACACATCATACACTGACTCACTCACACATCATGCACTGACTCACTCACACATCATGCACTGACTCACTCACACATCATACACTGACTCACTCACACATCATACACTGACTCACTCACACATCATACACTGACTCACTCACACATCATGTACTGACTCACTCACACATCATACACTGACTCACTCACACATCATACACTGACTCACTCACACATCATACACTGACTCACTCACACATCATGCACTGACTCACTCACACATCATACACTGACTCACTCACACATCATGCACTGACTCACTCACACATCATACACTGACTCACTCACACATCATACACTGACTCACTCACACATCATACACTGACTCACTCACACATCATGCACTGACTCACTCACACATCATACACTGACTCACTCACACATCATACACTGACTCACTCACACATCATACACTGACTCACTTACACATCATGCACTGACTCACTCACACATCATACACTGACACACTCATACATCATACACCGACTCACTCACACATCATACACTGACTCACTCACACATCATACACTGACTCACTCACACATCATACACTGACTCACTTACACATCATGCACTGACTCACTCACACATCATACACTGACTCACTCACACATCATACACTGACTCACTCACCCATCATGCACTGACTCACTCACACATCATACACTGATTCACTCACACATCATACACTGACTCACTCACACATCATACACTGACTCACTCACACATCATACACTGACTCAATCACACATCATACACTGACTCACTCACACATCATACACTGACTCACTCACACATCATACACTGACTCACTCACACATCATGCACTGACTCACTCACACATCATATACTGACTCACTCACACATCATACACTGACTCACTCACACATCATGCACTGACTCACTCACACATCATACACTGACTCACTCACACATCATACACTGACTCACTCACACATCATACACTGACTCAATCACACATCATACACTGACTCACGCACACATCATACACTGACTCACTCACACATCATGTACTGACTCACTCACATCATACACTGACTCACTCACACATCATACACTCATTCACTCACACATCATACACTGATTCACTCGCACATCATGCACTAACTCACTCACACATCATGCACTGACTCGCTCACGCATCAAGCACTGACTCGCTCACACATCAAGCACTGACTCGCTCATCATACGCTAACTCACACATCATACGCTGACTCGCACATCATACACTCACTCACGCTGCTGCTGACTCACTCACACATCATACACTGACTCACACATCATACACTGACTCACGCACACATCATACACTGACTCACTCACACATCATGTACTGACTCACTCACACATCATACACTGACTCACTCACACATCATACACTGATTCACTCACACATCATACACTGATTCACTCACACATCATGCACTAACTCACTCACACATCATGCACTGACTCGCTCATGCATCAAGCACTGACTCGCTCACACATCAAGCACTGACTCGCTCATCATACGCTAACTCACACATCATACGCTGACTCGCACATCATACACTCACTCACGCTGCTGCTGACTCACTCACACATCATACACTGACTCACACATCATACACTGACTCACTCACACATCATACACTCACTCACGCTGCTGCTGACTCACTCACACATCATACACTGGGAGTGTCGTGCTGCCAGCTATGGCTGCAGGTTTTGTCGTACGTGTTATGTATATCGTTTATTGTTAAATTTAAAATCACAGTTCCTATGATTACTGTTGTTACATTGTTTTTATAGCTTCATGTTGGTGATTCGAAAACATATGGTTAATCTAAATTGTCTTATGGTTGTTGTTGTTGGCTTGCACCACATTGTGATTTTTACACACAGCGTTTAAAAAAAAAATTGCGTGGGATATTTGCTGGTTTATTCCAGGATGTTTCTGTTACGCGTTGTCGCTTTAAGGTGTTCTGTGTTCATATTTTGTTTGTTGCGGTTGCACCCGACTTAAGAGCCGCATGGCTCACAGGGCTATACCTAATAAATGAAACTTGAAAACTTGAAACTTGTTGGTCACTGGGTGAATGTGTGGCGAATTAACTTTCCAAGTAGCTTACTTACTGTAGCTATGATAGCTGACGTTAGTGATGGTTGATTGATTAGCAATCGCAAATCGGCCTGTTTTCACCAAAAACATTTGTTTCCACTCGACAGTGATATAGCCTATGTAACACTCATTACATTCTAGTTTTCCACTTTTTTATACATTTGAAAGTATTGCAATGGAGAGACAGGACAGTGTTTGACATTGATTGTGCCTACCCACAGCAGTTGAGCAACGGCTTCTGCTGGGGCACGACAACATCACTTGGACAAACCACGCGCAGAACTGCAGTACACCGTAATGCTAGAACCGGTGTAATGATAATGTCAATGTATTAAGTTTAATTATGATTATGATTACACATTTGCTAATGATTATTTCGGACGGAGGTGCGTGGTTGCCTGTCGTAGCATAGCAATACATTTTTTTTTATATCAATATATTGGGGTGGGGGGCATTTTGAGCATAATTCAACCAGGTAGGGTGTTGACTGTTGTGTTAGCCGACTCCTTCTGTTGTATTGCATTATACAGGGTATTTTAAAAAGATGGACCCGATTTGAAATCGCTATATCTTTGAAATTAGGTCCATCTTTTTCAAACACCCCGTATTTCTAAGTTTACTAGGTGTGTTTCTTATTCATTCTTACCTGATGATGGTTGCTTGTGTTGCAATCGAAACGTCGTATTCTATTATTTCATTTTTTTCTTTCTACGTGACTTCACCGAAAGCTTCAGATCAAGTTTCAAATTATGCCTTTTCAAAATGTTACACTTGGGTGCTATATGGGACATTTAAGCCTAAAGTGCTCCAATTGCTATGCAACATTGATTATTTTATATTTAATTAGAAGATTTCACCCAAGTTTTGTTTATGCGTAGGCATCAATGGAATAGTTATCAAAGTGTGTATCACAATGAGCTGAACTTCAATACTGAATGTCAAAATGCTTATAGATGTAGATTTTTTTGTAAACATCCCCTGAGCAAACACATTAATGGACTATGCAGATAGCAACCGATGCAATGATTTACTATCAGCGCTAAAACAAAGTCAGAAGTAAATCAGTGTGGAGGGTTTTGTTCACGTTAGCCTATTTGGCCATTTCCCCCTTTTTTTGGCCATTTCCCCCTTTTTGTTCCTTTTAAAAGGCAACATAAGTAACCATGTTCGTCACGATTACAGATAGCTTCACGTTTCTGGGAAAAGGTATGTTTCTATTCAACCCCTGCACAAGGTTTATGTAAATAGCCTGGATTTGCAGAGCAGCTAGTGAAACAGGATGACAACAGTCGTGCTGATAATTGTAATTATAACATTCCATTTAATATACTAATGAGCAAAAAAAAACTACTTTCTACTCCAGCAGGCCGTGCAATCAGAGAGTTGTTTTTTTTCTCGTGATAAGAGGCAGCATCATTTTGGTGATGATGTACATGCTTAGGGACCATGTCGAGCATATGTTCATACAAATGCAATAATTTATCTCATGTACAGTACAAAGCACCAAGAGAAATCGTCGGCGTGATTGCTTGTGTGCATCGGACGATGCTCATCTCTCTAGGTGGCCATGAGACACCGGTGGAATTTCCACACTCCCGTGGCAAGAGCCAGTCTATCCATATGAAAAGTACTGTTAACTTCCTGATAAATAATTGTCACGTAATATTGTTGATCGATATGAATGTGCTTTATTACAGGTGTAGTGGAGTAGGAAGGTGCATAGTGCAAACAGCATGATTACATAACACAGACAGTACGGGTTATGTTGGGTCAGCCTGTAGCGAAGGCAAATACAGTGCAGGTTATGTTAGGGCAATTAAGCTGGGAGAGCCAAGGACGGCTGTGATTGGCTGGAGCTGTTGTCAAGGCGAGAGTGGCGCCTAAAGGTCTGGGGGAGAAACAGGTGCGAACGACGCCCAGCGTCGTTGGGGCACGGACTGTAGACGTTGCTACAGCAGCAGCTACAAGTATATATATTTTTTCTTTTCCGCTTGTGTGTTAATCTGTGTTTACCCCGGATATTTTAGAGATGGCAATTCTCTTGCTGTGTATCCTACTGCTGTCCCTCCCGGCCATATCTAGTGCCACACTCAACTCTACAAACGGCTACCCTCGTTACTTTGCGTCCATACTTGTTGCTCGATTTGCCACTACACCTGCAAATTAAACAGCTCATAGACACTTCTACACTCCATCTTTGTATCTTTTTAAACCCTATCTTTGTCCATTACTTCACCAGCACTCCTTCCAAACTTCATTCTGCTCTTAAAAATAACATCATCTGCGAGCTGCTGCTATTCGTCCAAGGTTTGCCGCTCTTCATCCTTTCACAGAAAATACTTGTGCAAACTTTTAATTCTACTTTTCTTATTTCTGGGTGGTATTGAGCTTCATCCTGGCCCAAATGTAAAGAACTCGTATAATTGTGCAGATTTTTCTGGCAGAAAAGGTGTTGGTGTTCTACATGTCAACATCAGAGGGCTTGTTACTAAATTAAGTCAACTAAAACTAGAAGTGGCAAATCTTGACCCGGACATTTTTTGCCTAACAGAAACATTTCTCACTCCTGCCGTCAATGACTTGCAGATTACGATTGACAACTACAACCTTTTTCGGCTTGACCGAGGATCTAAAGGTGGAATTGCCATCTATGTTCGTAATACTATTGCATGTTCACCAGCTCACTCCTTGCTTAAAAAAATGTTGCTTTGAAGGTTTAGCTCTCAGAATAACTCTCCCAAATAATCAACAGATATTGGTAGTGTGCTGCTATAGACTGCCTAGTGGCAAGGATGTTGAAGCTGCATCTGCACTGAGAGAGCTTTTTGAGGGCCTCCCAAAAGGTGAAATAGTTTTAGTGGGTGATCTAAATTGGAATTGGCTAAACCCGCCGGCCGAGGCCACAAATTTTACGGATGAATTTAACCTGTTTAACAATTAATAAATGTCCCCACAAGACCCAACCTAAAAAATCCGGGACAGTCAACTCTGCTTGACGTCCTATTGACAAATGCCCCTCACAATTTCTGGGAAATAACCTTAGTGATCACTCCTTCATTTTTGGGGTGAGATCATCAGCCAGACCCAAATCCCCCCCTAAAATTGTTGAGAAGCACTCTTTGAGGCACTTCAGCACTCAGGCATTTACTAATGATGTGCTTCACTCGGATATTGACAAGGTCTGTGATATCCCCAACCTGACTACGGCTTGGGAGACTTTCAGGTACACGTTTCTCCAAATTCTTAACAAACATGCTCCGTTGGTTAGATTCAAAACTAAAGGCAACCACCCACCATGGTATGATCCTTTGATTACAAAGCTCATGAAAACTAGAGACAAGGCTTGGGCATGTGCTCAGAAAAGTAATTTGGTAAATGACTGGCTAGAGTACAGGATTTTAAGGAATAGATGCGTCAAAAAAATACGGCATGCAAAAAATGCCTACTTTTCCTCCACTCTCCTGGAATCACATGGAAATGCCAGGATTTTTTGGAAAACAATCAAATGTATCGAAAAGGCATCCAAAACAGACAATCTGCCTGCTGAGCTAAACCGAAATGGGGAATATTTTTCAGATCCCAAAAAAATAGTTGACAATTTTAACCTCCATTTTTTTGAAGCTGGTAATCTTTTTGATAATATATTGGGAGTCACCCCTGCTCATGCAAATTCCTACACCCCTGTCCAAACATTAAACGAATTTAGTTTCCAGCCAATCCACGAAAGTAATGTTCTGAAACAGCTGTCCTACCTCAAAGGGTCCACCTCTACCGGAGCAGATAGTTTTCCTGTCTTTGCTCTACTAACTGTTGGTCACCTAATATACAAACCTATAGCCCATAATTTCAACCTGTCCATCAAAGAAGCATCAGTTCCTCTAGAATGGAAGCATTCCTATGTCCGTCCACTTCACAAAGGGGGCCCTAAAGATGATCCCAATAACTACCGACCTATCTCAATTTTGTCCCTATTGATGAAAATTTTTGAAAAATTATTGAACTACCAAATTAGCAGTTTCCTGTCCACCAACAATTTACTACATCTAAAACAATCTGGCTTCCGAAAAAAATACAGCACCACATCTGCTGCATTAGACTCTCGGAATCAAATTTACAGTAGCCTTGATAATAAGCAGTACTGTGCCTGTCTTTTTCTTGACCTGTCCAAAGCTTTTGATACAGTAGACCACAACACCCTGCTTGGTAAACTAAGTTGCCTCGGTTTTTCCAAAAACACAGTAACATGGTTAAAAATGTACCTCTTTTCTCACACCCAAACTGTATTCACAGATGGTTGGAGGTCAAACAGTGTTAAGATAACAAAAGGGGTTCCACAGGGTTCCATCATCGGCCCCCTCTTGTTCTCTTTTTATGTCAATGACTTGGGCACTGACCTGGATCATTCCAGGGTAAATCTTTTTGCAGATGACACGATACTGATTACTGCTGGCCGCTCTCCAGATGACGTGATTGCTAAGCTCCAGGGTGATTTCAACAAACTACAACATCAGCTAGTTGCTCTTAAACTAGTCCTAAATACCTCTAAAACCAAGGTGCTATGCTTCTCACTGGGACTAAAACAGGAAGTTATTTTTCCCAAATTACATTTCTTAAATAATGATCAAATAGAGCAAGTCAAGTTCTATAAGTATCTTGGGGTTATCCTGGATTAAAAACTGAATTTTGAAGATCACATTGATTATATTGGTAAAAAGACAAAAATAAAAATTGTTTTTCTGTATCCACACAAGCATTGCTTCCCCCCTATGTTCCGTTTGGAATTGATAAAAGCTACCATACTGCCTCTACTTGATTACTGTGATATCGTGTATAAATCAGCCCCAAGTACTGTACTGAAGAAGCTTGATTCCATCTATCACTCGGCCTTAAGATTTGCATTGAACTACCCATATAGGACTCACCACTGTGATCTCTACATTGGGTCAAACTTAACATCTCTTAATGTTCGACGGCTTGTACACCCTTATTTATTCACGATGTACTTACAAAAAATCCGCAGACTACCTGCTGGATCTCCTCGCTGTTTCAAAGAACAAATTTGACCTCAGGTCTTCGCACATCTACCAGCTTCACATTCCCTATTGCCGTACAAAAACCGGAAGGGCATTTGCTATTGATGCCCCCAGGGTCTGGAATGCTATTGCCAATAAACTGCAACTTGAATCACTACCTATGAGATCTTCACTCAAAACTGCTCTGGAGGAGTTGTACACCCCTAGCTGCCACTGCTATTCAGTGGCCTAAAATAAAATAAAATGTTTCGCTCCGGATGACCTCTGCAAAGTATTATCTGTATTTTGATTTAGTGTGCTGATCTTAAAGGTGCATTGAAAAATGTGATACTCCGACTGATGCTCCTGTTGTTTGTGGAGTGACTCATGCAGCCAGCTGTGGCTCTAGGGTATGGTGTTACATGTTATTTATGTAGTTTATTGTTAAAAATTCGGTCACAGTTCCTATGATCACTGTTACTTTGCATTTATGGCTTTATTTTGGTGATTTCTAAAAGTTTTTTGGTTTGGCCATGTTTTTGTTTATTGTAGTACGGAGTTAGACTGATGGCCTTAATCTAAGTTTTCTTGTTGTTCTTCTTGTTTGACTTGCATCTCACTGGGATTTTTGCACACAGCATTGGTGTACGGTGCTATTTCAGGAATATTTTTGATGATTTTTCCTGGATTTTCTGTTTGCACAGTCACATAGTCACTTTAAGATGTTTTCTTGTTCATGTTTTTGTTTTTTTGTTTGTTGCGGTTGCACCCGATTCAAGAGCCGAATGGCTCACAGGGCTATACCAAATAAATGGAACTATGAAAATATGAGGAGTAATGAGAGTGGAGATAAATTGGGGAGTCGGCAATTGGAAGCAGGTTGTTGAAGTTGGAGAGCTTGGAGTCAGGAGCGGGGAAGTGAAGTGTGGAGAGCTTGGAGACAGAGTGTGGAGGGACAGAGTTTGGGAGACAGAGTTGGAGAGCGGAGCTGAAGAAGAGAAGCAGCCAGCAGTGGAGAGAGTGTAGCGATAGCGAAGCTGAACAGAGACGAAGCAATTAGCAGTGGAGAGAGCATAGTGACGGTGATAGCGGAGAGCACAGACGAAGCAGTTAGCAGTGGAGAGAGCATAGCGACGGTGATAGCGGAGAGCGGAGACGAAGAAGTTAGCGGCGGAGTAAGCGAAGTAATCGTGGGGAGTGGAGAGACAAAGGTGGCGAGCGAGTCGAGTGAAGCACGGCGAGCGAGCCGTGGCGACCTGGATACTGTGGAATATTGAGGACATGCGGAGAGTTGTAAATAAAACGGTGTTCGAAGAAAGACAAAAGTTGACCGAGTGAAATCGAACACTACACAGGCATAAGCATTTTACTACAGGTCACTCAGATTCACTGACATACACACTGATAATCTACTGGGTTACAACTCTTTATGTTATAATTCAAATATACATAAAAAAATTCCCTAAGCAGCTGCTATGAATTGATCAACTGTATTTTTAACCACCAGAAATTATCTCACCCAATATCCTGGAATATTGAATGTTTTTGCAGGTCACGCTGGTTATTGTGTTCTACACATTGCTCGATAGCCGTTGCATTTCCTCTAATTAGGCAACCTCACAGCCAATATTTAAAAAGTATCCTAATACTACAAATGGGTTGGCATTTGAAGGTTAGGGGAGAAAAAAGTGGCGTGTTAATGGAACAAGTCAATTGTTTTCCACATACTGTACATGAAACTGAAAGCATCATCACCATCCCAGCATGAAACTGTCATTTTATGAGTATTTCTCCCTTATTAAAAACATGGGACAATGTTTTTTTATCTGAATTGGTCTTAATTGTTTGACACAGTAAGCCTGAGTAAAATCTGCTTCATGATTATTTTAATGGTCAACCACATTTAAATTACCTGACTTGTACATCCGAAATCATGCAATTTCCCACCAGTATACACAAGGTCAATCACTGAGTAACATCTACACAGCATGCTTCTGAATGTGAGATCAATACAGAAAATACACAACCTCAAAGTGTACAACCAGACCTAAAGGCACTTTTGCATCAACATGTGTGTCTACTTGTATCACCATGACAACCACAGAATGTGCAGCCTATTTGGAAGACACCCAAATTGGATTTGTCAGAGTTTAAATTGAGTGCGACAAATTGCTCAGTGAATGTGTGTTAGGCTGTGTTTGTATCGCACACAAGAGGAGCGGTAGTGTAGCGGTTAGCGCACTGCGCTAAGAAGCCGAAGACTCGAGTTCCATTTCCGCTCACGGCCAACACCAGTGACGATTATCTGAACCGGTCCTGGGTCTCCCCTAGGTCGACTCAGCCTCACATGAGTACCTGGTGCGATGTGTAAACATCACCACTGGGGAGACAAAGGCGGTCGGGCGTGGTGCTGGCCACCCACCCCCTCTTGTGCTGTTCCGGCCTTCATAGGTGCTCGCTAACAGCACTTGCCCCAACAGTCTGTTAAGGCTATATGGGGGATCTTTGTCTTTTTGTATTACACAGCAGAAAAGCATTGCATCTCCTACTAAAGCGTTAACCACGAAAATAAGTGATTGTAGACGTTTTGTGTGCCATGCACAGAAGAGTCCATCATTGCAAATTTAATACTGTCACAGCAAGACTGTGCATACATCCATTAAGACAAATAACTGAAATAATAATTTAAGAAATTTCAATTCAACAATGTGCTAAAAAAATCTGTGGTCATCCATCAAGTTTGGATAAACATTTCGAGCATTGAAGAGATTGCATTTAACTATGGTGAACAGCCCATGGCCAAATCACCCCGAATGTACCTTATCCCTTCAGATCTCTTGGCCCATGGCACTAAGTCTTTTTGACCAGGCAGATAATGCATGGGCCTTCATACCTCTTAGGAAAAAAAAATAAGTTCCAAACAAGGTTTGCAGCTCTGCTCCTCAATTCCGTGCTGGGCCATACACTGGAACCGACTGATAGGTTTACATATCTGAGTCGTGACGGAGTTTCCTCCGTGTACTGTTCCACCGTGATCCATCAACACATCAGCATTGCATCTTCCATAATGACACATCTCAGTCATGTATGGAAGCAAAAACGGCTGAGCCTAGCAACTAAACGTTGCACTGAAAACACCTGCATTGTTTCCGTGATGCTGTATGGGAAGGAAACCTGTACTCTGCTGAAGACTCACTCAGACACCATACGGGCTTTCCATTTGCAATGCCAGTATTGCATCTTTGGCATTCACTCTTTCGATTTTGTACGTAACAAGATGATGGCTCTGAACATGCCTTGCCTCGATAGCCGCGAGGCGGCTGGCTCTGTTTGGACTTGTCATTCGGATGTCTGTCATCACATCGGCACGTGCCTCTCTCGACGTCCGTTGTTGCTCCCCGACAACAATTAAACAAGACCTGGGGAGTCGCGAATGGAAACGGCTTCCAAGTCCGTTCAGACAAAACTGGGGTCGGCAGGTCCAGACAGATTTTGCAGCCTCGATTGAGGGCGCTTGGAAGTCTGCGGTGGATCGGCCAACACGGAGGGCGCTCGAACGACGTGGCGGTCAATCGTGTCAGTGAGTGAGTGAGAGCCAATGGTTCTCTGTGGTCGACATAGTCCACAGTTGGGTACATCACTAAACCATCTGATAGTCGGGTGGACTGGGGTGAAAATGAGTGAAGGTCGAAACGTTTAAGAGTAGACGCAGCACGCGGTCACGGTTTGCGGCTCCACAGCTTGCCCACTTGGACGCTGCCTCAGTCACGACTGCGCGATTTCCCCTCGTTACACTTGAGTGGCACAGCTGTTCACATTATAATTACAAAGTAGGGAGCTAATCCTATTTGTTTCAACAAACCTTTAGTCATGCACTGTGTACATGTGGTGATTTTCAATTAATGCCTCTGTTCTATTGCCGATCACAACACCACACGTTGTGAGTTGGTGTTGGGTTTTCCGGTCGACGCCTCTTGCAATTTGCAATGCACATCTGGCATAATTGCTGTTTCAGAAGCAAATGACGTTTGGTGGATTGGATGGCAGACTATATTTCTATGGATGGATAGTTGTGTGTGCTCAGCACATGCTACTGAATCGGTATATTCCCTTCAGCAGTTCATCCTCTGCATTAATCCAGTTACCAAATCGTGCTTTGTGCAGCCACATGGCTCTGTAAAAACTACAGTACATGCGCATTCCATAAAGCATGTAAAACCACGTCAACACATGCAGCTGGTCCATAGGTAAATATTATTCAAGTGTATTCTATCTGAAGACCGCTAAAACCATGGGTACAATAGCAATTGTTGAAGCTTGCTCATTATCAATCACAAGAGCTAATTATTCATAAATAAAATACTAACATTATAAACGCATAATGTTAAAAGAAACATGGTTAATCAATGCATTAATTAATATTTACTGTACCTACAACAAAAATAGATTCTTATGATGAAACGATAGCTGGCTTAAGTCGAGAGGAGAAAATGTATATTTTTTTGGAATGAGAGACTTTCTTGTTTTAATTCGCAAGCACTGTTGGAGCCGTAATCAAACCTGCTAACCCCTTATCAGTGCCTACCTTATTACAGACCAATTTAGACTTTATTGGTCACCCCGTGCCCTTATAAATCTCAACGTTCACCCTTCAAAGTGCCATCACAAGGGAGAAACAGACATTTTTTTTGCTCGTATTGAAACGGCTGTACGCCCTATCGACCTGAGAACTCAATTTCCCTGTACAAGAATACAGTTAAACCGTATGGGTTGCCAGATATGCATAATTATTGATTTAACTAAAGTTTGAAGTCAAAATACACCAAGAATTCAAAAGAGATGTTTCCACTTCAAAGCCCTGCAGACACTGAATGTAAATAATGCCCCCAAATGCTCATGAATGGACATCGCTGATTGGCCAAGGCTTGGTCAGACCACTTTGGAGCTCGCCGATTGGACCTAAATTAGCGGTCGCGTTCTCGTCGTAAGCCCGTCGTTAACAGGGGAATGGTCGGTAAGCGAACACATTGAGCTCTATCGAGGCCCGTCGTGAAGCGATTCGTCGTTAACAGGGGTGGTCGTTAAGAGGGGGTTTACTATACGCATATCAAACACTTTATTCATATACAGTATATTTACATTTTGTCAGCAAGTATGGTTCTTGTGTAATTGGACCATGAAATGAGACATTTATTTATTCATGACACGATCTTCAAATAAAACACGATAAGATCTGAATCATTCAACTCCTCATAGATTTGCATTCATCAGCATGAATTTACAGCTCTGTACAGATTTAAGCAGATGGCATTTGCATAACCATCCGAACCAACGTTTCCACCCACTGCTTAAAATTAATATCGACTGGTATCTGCATCTTCAAATATAACTCCCAAATGCCATCTTTCACAATCGATTTAGAATTTGCCTTGTCACCATGGAACAATAACAGGTATTTTGAGATAGAGGATTTAGCTTGTTTAGCCTGCTAGAGGATTAATATTCGAAAGGAATATAATCTGTGCTGCATCCACACAGAACTAAAACGAAAATGTATGTCAATATGAATTTACATGGGATTATAACTCCCAGGGGTGTGTGCTGTTGTGTTTACGATTGGAACTGTACATCTGTTTTATTTCGGCAATACATAGTGCAATAGTTTGGTTTAAGGTAAAATTGTATTTTTGTAATGTAAATTACTTGTGACATTTCATTGTTCTACCACAGCAACCACCTGCTGTGTGTTGCTTGGTTGCTGTGGCCCTACATGTCAGACATTGTGCTGTAACTTTTAATTGTCATACTCAAAGGCATTCAGTAGTAGGCTCCAGGCGTCCACATGCTTATCACATGAACACGAAGCACAGACTCCCATGACAATTAGTGTTTGCCATATTTGAGTAACCTGCACAAAAAGTCTCAGGGGCACTCGACACTGAACTCTGTAAAACACATTCCTGCGGAGGGAGCTGATAGGAACGTTGGGTTGCTCGGTCAATGGCCAGGGTCAACAGCGGCGGCACCACGTGGTGTATACCGCAAATATGCCCGAATGTGAGGGCGGGCACAAGCCGGCGTGAGTAGGTGAAACATTGAGTTTTATAAGGGCACCACGGGGTGACCAGCCCCTCCCCACCCAGCCCCACTCCTCCCACCCCCCACACAGCCCCACCCTCCCAACCCAGCCCCTCCCCACCCTCCCCACCCATCCCCTCCCCACCCAGCCCTTCCCCACCCTCCCCTCCCCACCCAGCCCCTCCCCACCCTCCCCTCCCCACCCAGCCCCTCCCCACCCTCCCCTCTCCACCCAGCCCCACCCCTCCCATTTTTGGATGCACGACGGCGGACACAATAATCCCCTGTGGGCTGGTGGAACCAGGAGGTTCCTACCAGTATAAAACCATTACAATAGAGCTCCAGCACTGAGCAGCACAAGTCATGAACAACATTAACGAAAAAACAATTCAATTCAAAGGTTGCCTTTTGAAGCACTTTAAGTTTGGAACAATCTTTCCAAAATCTAAAATGCTCCCTATCAATTCCAATATGCTGTTTAACTGTCTGACAGCACCTGTCCATGATAGGACGAAAGATGTGTTGCCCCTTGCATAAAAACTCTTTATGTGTTCACACCATTTAGCCTGGAATATGTTTTGTATAGTGCCTTGCGAAATGTGCCGCAGTCTTGTCATCACGCCGAGATTGCCTCAATGACTTTTATGGACTTCTATCGACTCCTACAAATAACAAAAGCTATTGAACGAAAGAGAAATGTCCAAAAACGAGTTTGGTCATCCGATACCTTTTGATATAACTTGATTTGTCTTTACAAAGCCATTTTTTTATTTTAACAATGATCAAAGTAATCTGGCCATAGTATTATAAAAAATACATTATAATACAGTATAGATAGACACAGCACTTTGAAACAATTTAAAGTAACACATAACACTGTGTTGCATTAACAATTGCTAAAGAAATAAAATCATTTGACCTTTTAACGTGAATTTTGTCCTCCATTTCATGAGTATTTAATCCCCATAGTATATATATTTTTACATACGTGCATTATTAAACAAGCTCCTGTAGTTAAGAGCGTCCAAGAAATTATTCCTTGCCCAAGTAATTTTAATTCCCTTGTCCTTTTTGCAAACTTCTGTGCATTATAAATGCTGATCATGCACTTTTCACGGAGTCAGGCATTACATTCAAGAAGTATCGCTTGTCATTGCTCGCCGCACACCTCCCAGGAGCTTGAATAATATATTCGAAGAGAGCCCCATTTGCGACCTCTATTCTGGCCCTTGAAACTGATTACAACAAATAAACCTTGTGACATGAGGTTGTTTTCTGCAGAGAAGCATGGGTCGAGTGCAATATTCAGAAGTGCAGAAAAATCTCAAATGTAAACAAAACTGTAGAAGTGCAAGCACTCACGGAGCTTGCGTTCCATCTCGTCACATCGCCGCACATCGTTCACAAATCTGCGCTGGAAAGTGTTGACTCCTGGGTTCAGCTGCACATGGGGAGAGAGAGAGAGAGAGGTGGAGGCATCATGAGTGAGGGTGAGAAAATGAGAGAGTGAGATAGATTAAAGAGACATGATGGACATAAGGATGGAAGGGCACACAGCAAGACAGAGGTGGACAGAGGCAAACCTCCATTTAGCTGCAAATCAAAAAAATAGATAGAAGATTTCACACCATACACATGCACTAAGTGTTGAATTCACACATGCTGGAAGCCAGAATGGCACACTTCACTGATCTCTCAAATGACATCTCTGCTTAAGGTCTCCAAGCTGCATCACAGTACAGACACAGTGTCATTCGTTTGCCAGTCGCGAGAGATTGACTGCGATTTGAGCATTCAGAGGCAACATTTTGAAAAGTTTGATACTTTGTGACACTCAAGTTTTTCAGCACAAGTAATGGTGTCAGGCCTGGCTAGACTGTGTTTACACATCTTGAAAGACCACCTATGAAGGACAAGCCATAAATGTCTTATATGGCCCAAAGAATGACGATGAAGTCACGCATGGCTGATATTTCATGTTGTGGAAAGACAGTAAAGGGTTCCTATACCCCGGACGCTGGCTCAATGAACAACTAATTCTATTTTCCAAGTGCTGTAAATGAGATGTTGCTGTTATAGAAAGTTGATAACTTGTTAAATATCTGTAAGATATTCTTAATATGTATAAGCTATTCTTAATATGTGTAAGAGATTCTTAATATGTGTAAGAGAGTCTTAATATGTGTAAGAGATTCTTAATATGTGTAAGAGAGTCTTAACATGTGTAAGAGATTCTTAAATTAAGTTTTTTTTTGCTATATAAATAACATAAATAAACCAGTTAATTTAAACGTGATATCATCTTCTTAAAACAATAAAATTCTCACGACGTTTTGGCCACAACACAAGTGGCCGAAACGTCATTCTACGTGACTTTACCGAAAGAACCAAAGAAGATGAATCCTTGCAGTCACGAAAGCTTTAAATCGAAAATTAAACGTGATAATTTATGTCAGTTACTCTTTCACAATACCAAAGGCAAAGATGTTATTAACGTTATGGCACTATTATTTGCTAACATTTCATGATGCTTTCACAATTTACAACGAATACTTAAATAGTCTGAGCCAGTGCCATACACAGCATCATGCCAAGTGCCATCTCAACAATTATCAAGCCATGGTTGTGAAACCAGGCCACGTCAACAGCTAGTCAGGTTCTATAGATCAGCACTGGGAATCATGGCCAAAGTGATCATCCCATCATATCTCATCTCACAATTTCTAAGACACTGCCAAGAAGCACATGTTTTATGCTGAAATAAAACTACCTTCAATCACGTATCACGTGTGCTCCCTTGTGCAACATTTTTTTCAAGATTGTGAAACCACTGTACCTTGTTAATACTGCAGCGCTATGTCACTGTCATACAAAGGTGAACACCAGCATCACAGAATTGCAGGGGGGTGGCACAGTTGAGGTTTTGAAACCATGGATCCAGATTTCTGGCGTCCTGATTTTTTTGTGTGTGTGGAAATGACAGCCGCTTTTTTACGTGGTAAATTCTGCATTTTTCGGTGCATGTGTAACGGATTTCACACCACTACGCTTGGCACAATTGCAGAATGGCCCAAAACGGGCAATGTTAGGTTCGGGCCAATGATGGCTTTGTGCAAGGAGTGCTGAGAGGGAATGGCAGTTCATTCCACGTAAATTCACGTGTGCTTGATGCTGACAATGCTCCGGCTGCTGCTGATGATGATGATTAAAATTAAGATAAAGAATGTCGAAGAGGTAGTGAGCCCTAAGACCAATGTTTTTAGAGTCTTTGGAGTGTGGGAGGAAACTGGAGTATGTAGAGAGCCGATACTGAGAAGGGATAACACTAAAATATCAACACCGATTAAACAATGCACTGCACTGTCTTCTTCTGGCTATTGTCTCCTAGTTATTTTCTCTTGGCCGTCTCCACTGATGGCCCAACATCATCTGAAACATCAGAGGTAACTAAATCTTAATTGGGTGCCTTTTTTAGTGTGCACTTTGGAGGTAATGGTTGGTGGCTAGTGGTTCATCACACGATAGGGGTTGGTGTGGGTTAATATATTCAGGGTTGGTGGATCATCATCAGTTTTAGCAGCAACAGCATCATTATATTCATAATAATTTCCACCCATTATCATTAATCAACATTTATTATAATCGTAATATCATAGTTATGTTTCGAACCATTATAACAGTTATAATTATCATTACTGTTATCATATAATTATATTCAACTCCATCATCATTATCCTCATCATTGTTGTTATTGTCATCATTGTTATTAAGTAGCACTAAGCCACGCACGATTAGCACAGTTGTCGACATAAGGTGTGAAAGACGTTCAACATACATTCGTCATACACATTAGCCTGTGATTCCTGTCTGCACTTGTCCAGATGCTGCTTGGCTATGGGGTTCAGTGCAAAATGGGGCTTTAGAATTTCCAGCTGATGGCTGAATTCTACAAAAGTGTGAAAATCAACTCTACATAAATCATGCCCCATGCTGAAGATGACTTCTTACATCTAATAAATGACTGTGTTTAATCGTATACATTTAATTTAATTTCCACGAATAACAATTACTTTTTTCCCAACTGCCTGGATATTTCCAGATGGATTATTATTCCTCAATTGCTAAGTAATGACCACACAGCAATTTAGTTATCCTTTAAAATAAAGACAGGTCTGGCCTATATACATAGCAAGGGGTCAGTGTTGGAAGTCCAATTGGAGTACTGTTAAGGTCAACATTTGAAGAACAGGTTTAGGCATTTCCGGAGTTGAGGTTAGGTATTCCTGTAAATTAACTTCAATGGGCGTAGTTTTGGGGTGACTGTGCCTATGAGTGCTTCACTTACAAAGCTGTGCAGGCACTTGTATATAAATGTTCCACGGCGAATTATGACACAGAACTCTTTCTTAAAAAATGAGAATTGCACTGTGAAGGTGAACCCCCTCCCTCCCAAGTCCCCCACCATGCAGTTTCAAGCAAACATTATTCAATAAAAAAACACATTAAAATAATAATTAATAAACTGCCACTGATAACAGTAAGAAATAACCCCACAATGATAGTTAATGCATTACAGCTGAATGTTTTTCTTGTTTAGAAGGACATTCATAAATAATATGATGAGTCTGCGTATTACTGTATTATTAAGGCCAATCACATGTGTGAACACCTATCTCCAGCTACCTGGGTGTAAAGGATATTTAATGGAAAGTGTCGTCCTTGAAAGAGAAATTGGCCTTGGTCTTTCAACTTAATGTTTATTATTATTTATGATTCCAGAGATTTTCACATTGCCATAGAGCCAAGGTGTACTGTTGTCATATCCAAATTAAGCACCAGCAATTAACTGCAAATCACTTATAAATTAGATGTTAAATTTAGCTTTGTTTTGACGTCGGTGCTTGAATAACACAGAGCTACGTTAATGTGTGTTCATATTCTCATTATTATTTCCCTACATTGGGCTGCACTGACTCCTTGCAATCTTAGAACTTAAAAAATTGACCTGAATCTTTTTACTTCTGAAATCAATGTTTATTATTTTAGTCGTTGTAGTTTCTCTCTTTTAGTTGACATGCATTACAGTGTAAAGAAGTATAAGACTAATTATTTTGATTGCTCAAGTTCAAGTTTTCATTTCTTAACCAGGTGAGGAACTCAAAAAAACAGGTTTGTCTAATTTGCAAGAGTGACTTGGGTGACCAAAATTACACTAACCACCATGGGTGATCAAATTGAATGTATCTTACACTCTTTAGTTTCACACTGTAATGCTACTGTTTGTGGAATATCATGAATATCTTTAACACTGTAGTAGGAGTAATGGCTTCACTTCACATTACTCTCGGTATCCAATTTTCATCATGCAAATTAGAACCTGCTCTCATTTGCCTCTATATGTTATTATGTTTATTCCAGCCCACCTTCGATTCAGTAAGTACCATAGTAGGCATACATATTGTGACATGTTTTCCGGATATGTCCCCTTAATATTGTTTTGGTTTTGAACAATTCTTGTATGTATATTCTTGGTTCTTTCGGTAAAGTCACGTTGAAGGGAAACAATAAAATAATAAAATAAATATTGCTTCCCTTCAACGTGACTTTACCGAAAGAAGCAAGAATATGAATCACTGCAGTCACGAAAGCTTTAAATCAAAATGTAATTCTTGTATGTGTCTGTTGTTCTGTTAACCCAAATTTGGCTTCTTCTTTGTACAACTCTTCAGTTATTTCCTGTGGTAAATTTTCATTGGTTGTTGTAATGTTGTTCATTGGTTGTTATAAAAAGTCATGAAGCAAATCTGAGACCATTAAAACTTTCTCCATTTATGAGTATTCATAGATTCTCTATCATTCCACAATTTACGAATTTTATTTCTATGTAAGCATTTCGTAAATACGAGTGTTCAATGTTTTTCAACAGCTGATACCAGGTCATTGAAGATTTCCACATTTATTCTATCTGGTCTGTAATGTTTCCTATTTTTGAAACTGCAAAATTCAGTGGTTACTTCTTCAAACATAATATCCAAAATATTATCCTCCTCATTTGAAAATAAAAATTTTCTTGGGGTTTATGATATTTATTTTGTATTTGCTATAGAGACCTGCATCAAATTCCTCCACTGGTTTTATGATTTTGTCTCTATCATTTGTTATGGTTCCATTTTGCTCTCGAAGGGGCTACCAATTGTGATTTACAATTCATAAATTAACTTTTTGCTGCTTTCGTGCTCCCATTCTTTATTATGAGGTCTTCAATCACTTTTATGTTGTGTTCACTGATTTCTATTCTCAATATTTTCCCAATGGTATAACAATGTTCTGTGCACTCTGTCTTTCGTTGCGCCACCTGAAACAAGCCAGGAATGCCTCACTGACTCTTTCAAGAGGGTCCTGTCAAGTTATCGCAGGAAGAGGCCGTGTCACTTAGTGTGATCCCAATTGAGTAATTTGCAGGTAATCACTTAGCATTGAGATGTTTGGCCAATACCCGCTACATTGTTTGTATTTAGACAATAAGCAACTCCAGCAATGCCCCCACGTAGAGGAGTGACAAGCACCTATCGCATGTCAGTAACCTCAGAATAGACAATCTATCCTGGGTCACATCGCTTCTACGCTCTCTACTCTTAGTTATCATTTGTAATTTTATTCTGTAATTTAATTACTATACTAGCCAATAAAATAAGTGTAAAAGTCAAGGCCTTATTAAAGCAATTTGCATTTCAATGTATGCCCCCCCCCCCCCGCCGCCGCCCCCCAAATAACTGTGAAGCAACAATATCCAGAGGTGACACAGGATCAATGTTGGCCTCTTGTCTATAATTAGCTAATGACGATAACCAAATATTAAATCTACTGCAATGAAGATCTTCCTTCAATACAATGCAGTGTCCTGCTCGGAACCTTGAAAGGGTTCGATGTGATGGTTTTCTCTTTAATACGCTGGAAATATGTGTTCATACCAGACAATGGGAACCAACTGCATTGTGCCACATTCTAAACACCTTTTATATGTGAAGGTCAGAGGTAGCCTCATGTGTCTACCGGCGTGTTTTCACTGCCTTTGGGTCAGAAACACAAGTCAATATTTCTCATTTCATTTTTTATGGGTCATGTCACTCGTGTTCCACAGGTCAGGTGATCTGCAATTACACTGCATTGGGATATGCCTCGTGTGCACTGTGTCTATTTTTCATTACTCCCGCAGGGATTTTGATTTAAATACCTTACACAACCATTATTGAGCACTTTGGGAGACATTCATGGCTTGTGTTGATTGCATTTAACATGCGAGTTAGTTTGTTAGAGAGCCAGAATACAGGTCATGGATCCACCTTGGGGCATTCAGACCAATTGTATGTTATTTTAAATTACCATATGCGTATATATTTACACGTATATGTTATATAGCTTGTGCGTATATCTTACGACGTAAATTTAAACATGCAACCCTGAGCAAAATGTTGTTCAATTGCTGCTTAAAATAAATTGTTTGAGAGAATACAAGTACGAAGATGTGTAAATTATATTAATCACATAAACGAATGTTTTTTTTAATATATATAATATGTAATGTTCTGTGACTGGGGAGCTACAACATTTGCCATAGACAATAATAATTTTTTGGCTTTGGTAAATTTGCATTCCTTTTTTCTCACAGGCCACGAGGCATTGCTTCTGACATAGAATTTAGTGCCCTGAGGCACAAAGCCAAATGCTAAGTTCTGGCATTTCTTTTATATAAAATCAATATGTAAACGGTAAGTACCAGCTATATTTAGAATCCTAATACAATCGTTAACTCTTTGTATTTCAACCGCATTGGGAAATCAGACGATATACTGAAACACGGTTATCGTAAGTCTAATTTAAAAGATAGATTTGGATTTTAAAAAGATAAACGTTTCGTTGCTGCAAATTATGCTATGCAAATGTGGTTTATCAGCCATCTAACATAATGAATAACTTCCAAATAACAGTTAAGTGTGAGATAATTTGTATTTGTAATTACTGTTCGAGAAAATGTTGTAATAAATGTTCACTCAGTTTCTTAGCATATTAATTATGCATATATGTATCACTTATGTAGAGGAAATTAGAATGCTCGACTTTGGAGAGCAGGCACTGCTAATAATGTTGTAGCACTTAGCATCTAATTCTGGGGTTTTTTCACATTAACATCATAAGAGTGTTTATGGTTAACGCTTGCAATGTGGTTATTTTTTCCAACTTTGCGAAATCAATGTGTCTATAAATATAGCTGATTCTACCAAATTATACTCCGTGACAAATTCATCATTGTAATTATACATTGATCGTATTTACCAATTAATATGTACAACTTATTACTGTTATTACATCCTTTTGCTGTCTATACAACAGTCACCCAGGATGCACCCGATCTCATCAGATCTTGGAAGCAAAGCAGAGTTTAATCTGGAAAATGCTTGCATGGGTGAGCACCATGCACGAACAGGTTGTCATAGGGCTGCAAGGTTACGTTGTTGGCAGTCGTAGATGAGCCCCCACCCCCTCACACGTAATGGGGAGGGGGCCTCATCCAGCAGTGCATTGACAAACGGGCCGTACATTTATAATTGTTGCTATATAAGGACTGTGTATTAACAGGGCGATGCTGTCACACTGGAACGGCACTGGATGTGTGAGCTATGGGAGCAGACACACCACTCTGGAGAGAACCACAGACTTAATAGTGTTTGCCCTACGAAATTGCTTGTTCGATTTTTTTTCTTCTAAATACCAACCATTAAAAGGTTTCACTTTAACGATAACATGGTCATAGGTATGCAGAAGCAACCACTGCTCAGTCACATGCCACTTAAAACATCAATATTAGATTTCTTGAATAAATCAGGCAGTGAAATGACTCCCTTATTGGCTACTCGGTGATAAAATATATATATTTGTACATTCAGAAAGAAACAACGTGAATGTGTTTTAATGCTATAATCAATTATAAGTTCACATGTGCACTAACGTATCGACAAGAAGGTCAAATAGGTTTGGGGAGAAGCCATTCAAATTACCCAGTCACTTAAATTTACAATTTTATTTTTCAATAGTTATTCCAAACACCATTTTTTGTTACATGATTATCATGTACGATACAGCGCCTAAAAAAGTAGATTAGCACTGCAATATTCCAGTGCTTACAGTATTCAGTATCTCATTCTCATAATAATTTGTCCAACTGTAATGAAACCTCTAAATAACATAGGTCATAGAAATACAATTCGGAGGTTCATCTTCGCATCCAGTGGGCAGGAAGAAAAATAAATTTGAAAGATCTGCTGAACAGGGCATCCTTTCTAATAATTTCTATTTTGATTCAACCACCATCTTCAACAATAACCCAGTCCTCGTGCATTATTTCTATCAGAATTTTACTTTCCAAAGGAATTGACTGAGAAGTATATTTGTAAAATGCATTCTACTGCTTATTATTACCCAAGGGCTTTGCATAACGTTGTATTAAGGAATCTTTGCACCCTCTTAGAGTTCACATATATACACAGCCTTTCTACTATGCAGTATATTTACTGAATTTACTCACGATTAACTGTTTGTTGTGGTTTGTTTTAAAATCGTAACTCAAATAATAACTAGGCACACATGCACCAATTTCTATCACCTTGCTTTCCAGAGTTGCCCAATATTCCATAACATCTACTACTTATTCACAGCCATATTTCACGTGTGTGTATGTGTGTATATATAGGGTGCCTAAGCAATATGGAAAGCTGTCACCCATTTGCGTTGGAAGAATGTCTGCTGCGAGTAGTTCTGCTATAAAATATGAAGTCTGCATGCTTTACGGTTGCATCACTCTTCTTTATCTACACAGAGTCATTGGTGCATGTCACCAAATAAACATTAAAGTTCTGCGTGGCTCATGCAGACATTCGACTAACATTACATGTAGACTATGCATGTGAATGCACAAACTGTGCAGAGCTTGGCATGGGGGTAGCCACTTGAGGAGAATCACTATATATAATGGCGATACGGGTTTATGGGAGACAGCTTTGAGCATTGCGTTGAAAGCTACATCCCCACAACAATGTATGTATCTTAAGGGCTACAAACAATCAAGGCTGCAGCATATCATGCACAAAACAACCACACGTATAAATAAATACCGCTGCAGGATTGCAATTTTACAAAATATATGTGCCGTATTTGTTTGGAGGTAAGCTAGAGCTACTTAATCTCTCTGCTATGTAAGATATAAGGGTCAATTGTGCAGACACGCAAATCCACATTTTGCGTTCGAGTGGGAAATTAATAAACATTTCCATTTGTTATGTGCGACACAGTATTAGCTTGCCCTTGAAGGCAGAGAACGACTCAGAGGTGCGAGGAACCACAGACAATTGGGAAAGGCGGCCAGATAAGAGAGCCAGACCCATATTACTCCTCGAACTTTGTGGTCCTCTATATATGAATGTGTTATCGGCCAATTAATGAGTGCTTATAAGTGTAGGAGTAAACGGTAGCATCCAGAAAAAAAACCCACGTGTGCGAGGGGGCAACACTCTATCCCATACAGATAGAACAGGTGGAGTCCACATTTTTGCTGTACTGCCTTCTCCTGGCACGACAGGGTATGGTGCCTCGACACCCATGATCCATTTTTCGAATTATTTATGGTTAATTTTCATATTTACGCCTTTTTTTCTCATTTACCATTGTTATTTAAAAAAAAAATCTGTAAATGACGTTTGCGAAACCATGTCTCTATCAAACTCCGCTTTTGATATTTAGCTTGGTACTATCACCACGTTTTTGTAAATGGTTCTAATTAATTTTCAAGATATGCTTTTATTTAGGCTTTGGTTCACTGTGTAACAAAAAATTGTTCCTGAGTAGTAAGTGTTATTCCTAATTGCTCATGCCTCAAAAGTACAGAAAATTGTTATTATTCCCCACAAGCTTTGCTTTTGTAACCAGGACATTGATATTTTGAAAATTACCTATGTTCAATGAGAAAACGTGGTGTGCATTTATGTCTTTCGTTCACGTAAAGTCCTGGTCACAAAAGCAAAGTTTGTGGGGAATAATAGCCACTTTATATACTTTTTAGGCATAAGCAATTAAAAAATAACACAGTACCCGGGAACAAAAATTGTGTTACATAGTGATATATGGTTCAGGAAACCATATGCTCAACGTGGATCTATTGAACGCCTGTTTGAGCGATACACGGTGTATTTTGAGGTCTGTTTTCCAGAACACGACAGTGTTGTTTCGACTATACGCGGATTGGCGCTGCTAAGATTCTCACCTCCGCATCGAAAAGCAGTGCCACAAGAGTGCTGCATCCATTGGAAGGTGTGTGAATAGATCGGCTGCGAGAACGATTTATTCACCATGTATGTTTTTTGCGTATGTTTTTTTGTGCATGTTTGCGTATGTAAGTGTAACACGTTCAACACGCACAACGCAATGTTCACATATTGCCGCATGCATCTAGCCATCCACTCGTTGAGGACGTCAGCCAGACGGACACCTCGATGGTGAATCATCATCAACACGTTCAAGTGGCAGGGTCAGAGGGATGGAGACGGGGGTTTTGTGTTGAGGTGAAATTTAAAAATACAGAGGGTACACATACACAATAAATGGGGAGCGACTCAGCATCCTTGATCACAATAACAAGTGCGGAAATCATGTACAATTCAATCTTGACTTAAAGCTTTCGTGACTGCAGGAATTCATATTCTTTGGGTCTTTCGGTAAAGTTACGTAGATAGGTTGAAAGAAATTAACAAAAAACTACGTTTCGATCACAAAAAAAAAATCTAGTGTTTCCTCCTGATGACGATCGCTTGTGTTGTGATCGAAACGTCGTAGTTTTTTGTTATTGTCTTTCAAACTTTACCGTACAATTAGTTTAAACAAAGAGGAAGGTGTTAATAATTTCGGACCCAATAACACAACCCTATTTTCCCATAAGGTCTATTATTTGTCGAATGCGGTTTTGCCCAACATGTTTTCTTCCAGTAACGTAACCCCCCCCCCCCCCCCGTTCAGTGAGGTCTATCTGATAATATAATGTATATTTAATAAGCGTCACCTTACCGTAATGTGCAAGTTTTTCTGTAAAGTATAAGCCCATTGTGCACTTTCAATACAATTTTTGGTAAAACAGAAAATGGCCAGTGAAGGGTTTACACAACACTGCTAATGTGTCTATTGTAAACACGGAATGCTCAAATCATATGTGAACAATCAACATTACTAGCCGTGGCAATTAGAAAAAATGTGTAAACAAATCCTGACAGAGGCATCGAACCATTACATTACGGTAATGGTATTAATAATAGCGTTTTGTTTGCTCACTGCTCCTCATGTATATGGAGACTTTTCAATAAACAATGCTTGGATTCGAATGTGCATTTTTCTATGCTTCCTTATCAAACAAAACATATTCTCCAAAGAAGTTGTTTGGTACATAATGAACACGTATTTCTTCTATACATGGTCAAGATGCAACCCTGTAATATCTTGTTACACGTTACACTGCTTGGCAGAAGGGTCTCCAGTTAAAGGCGCTGTCTAGAGTCCCTCTACAGGTTATTTTGGCCTACTCTTCCATGCTGGTTATATATCTTGGAAGAGCTGAGAGTACCCACACTTTTATCCACCATACGCAATCTTGACAAAATTTGCGGCGTACCTATTTATAACTTTGAGTGGCGGGGGGTTGGAGGATTTAAGAGACGTGCACCATTGTGTGTCAAGGGGCGCTGCACAGGATTGACAATCCAGTGTGCTCACTATGACACCACTGCAGCACCCCTATGTTCTGCTATAATCAAGGCAAAATCATCAAAGCCATTAAGTGGGGGTGGGGGGGGGTTCAGTTTAGTAACATCAGCCCAATCATTCACTCGTGGCAGGATGATTTCATAAAACGTGGGGTGCAATGTTCCATTCCATTTCTCTCGGGCATTTTTAAAATTGCCTTGTCTCCCAGTAAAATAATGTCATTGAAATCAACCAAAAATAACATAAACGCAACACATCTTCAGGAATGAGAAACATATATATTTTTAAAACACCGAGACACAACAGAAACATCTGGTGCATATAATGGTATTTTTAAAAAAAACATTCCCCCGGAGTGATTTCACACCAAACAGAATAATTCATGGGGCAGGCAATGGAAGGGGGGAGTCGGGGGGGGGGGAGCTATGATAATGATGACGATGATTGCGATCGCGGGGCTGCAACACTCACGTCTCGGAACTGCACGAGGCCAAGCTCGCCCAGCTCGCTCACGCAGCTGTAGGCAGCCTCGCTCTGCAGGAACAGCTGCGCCAGGCACATCGCCTCGCTCCGGAACAGGGAACCCATTGCTGCTGAAGTCTTTATATTTTTTTTGCGTGTCAAAATAACAAAAAAAAAGCAGCTATGTTCTTTTTAATCCCCACGAATATAACAACCGCTTGAGGAACTCCCTCCGTAGAGACTGCAGCTGCTGCTTCTGCAGTGGCTCGTGAGTCAGACGACGCGACGAGGTGTGAATCTCGTGTAAGCGAACCCCCGAACAAAGTGAGACTTGGAGAAATAACCGCACGAGCAAAGCAAACGAGGCTCAAACACTGGCACGGCGCTCGGATAACTGTGCTCGATCCTCGTGCCTCTGCCTGAGTGCACTGTTCAAAGTTCACGCTCGGAAGTGAACAGTGATCCATTAGCCAACCGCGCGCACCATATTACACAATGACAGGAGATGATGGTAGTGAGTAGCACAATGCTAAAAATGGTCTGATTACTGCTCCGTCAGCACTTGGGAAGCGGTTGTGAATCTTGCCCAGACTCGTGGCAACTCTTCTCTTGAACCGTAGCAAAAAAAAAAACGTCAGTCTCGCAGACGACAGTTTAAGCCGTAGGCAAGCGAATCCAGTTTTAAATCGTGCCCAGATCCCATTTAAACCAGTCAACCAGCACTGGTTTGTTTGTACAGAATTGGAAAAGGCAATTCGGTTCAACGATTGTTGACCATGGTGATTCAGAGTACCCAGTTTGGCCTCACATTCTCAAGTAACGCCATAATGCAGGCTTCCCTAACCATAAACCTTACACTTATTAACAGTCACCTTGTCATGTTTATCAAACCACGTGTGTGTGTGGATTTCAATGCACAATTACGCTTGAATTGGGAATCAGTAAAACTCGACGACGTGCTTTAAATCCCCTAACAAATTAATGTTGTATCGTGCGCAACATATGTAGCATTGTCGCTGAGATGCCCAGGTAGGTATGAACATTTCCACAGTATATTCTTTGCCACACGTGGACTTGATTACCATTAGAACGGGTAATACATCAGTAAAACCATGTTGGCAACCGAGAATGTGTGGCCACGAACAAACATCATCCCAGTGTGTTTTTTTCCCCCCATAACCCTACGCATTTACAGGAAAAAAATAAGAATGATGTATATCCAATGATTAGTAAACGTACCAAAATGTAATGTCACACTTGCAGACACTATTAGGAACTCCCGAAGTTATCGTGTACACATTTCACAAATGTATTTTATAACGTTGTCTTACTGGTGTTAACTTTAATGGCATTTATAAAGTAAAAAAAGGTTACATGTGATTAATTTACCCCAGTCGATCGGGTACGTTCAAGATAATGCAGAAATCTGCCGCAAGTTTATAATGTCATTGCAAAATCATCCAGCAAATGTAACTGCTGATTTGCCGTTCCAGAACAGAAGTGGTAATTACATTGTTAAATTAAGCAATATGTTTACGTTTTATAGGCATGTTATAAAGGTTATATAACATAAAATCAATCCTGACTGTGGTCAGATTATAATAAAATATGAAACAAAGTTAAGTATCATGTTCAAACCTTCTGACAGAATAATCAAACGTTTGGTGAATGTGGCTTGTTCTGTATTGTTCTGTATTGTTCTGCTAGTATTCTATTGTTTTGTTTGTATTGTTTTGCTTATATCCATTGGTTTAACGTTTACTCAAAGTAGACAAAATAGACATTTACTCAACGTCTGCCAAATGTATAACCAACTACTTAGGAGCCGATTGTGTCAATAAAATGGTGCACCAAATAAATCTACATCTGGAGCTGGACTTCCTCGTTAGACCTCCTTTGCCAGTACCAAAATGTAATAATAGGGTTTTTCCCCTTTTTTCTGGCAACAAAACTGAAACCTTTTAACAAGGATGGGTACGCCTTTTGGCGTCATCTGGTCGAGCACCAATTGGGTCGAGGCTCAAAAGAAAGCCGTCCCTTGGTGTGGACCAATCAGTTTCAAGGACAATGCATATATATTGTCATAGTATGTTTTTTGTTTGCATTTTGACTGCAGGTATTGTGGTTAATGCAGACATGAATCCTTGTAAAAAGGTTTCAGTTTTGTTGCCAGAAAAAAGGGGAAAAACCCTATTATTATGGAGCTGGACTGTTTAATGAGGTCTCACCAACAACCATGATGTTTGAGATTTATTTAACTCGTCAAAAGGTGAGAAATCCTTCCGCTGTCTTTACGTGACATATGCTGCCGTATCTTGACTTTTTAGTTTGTTTTAATTCGGAAGAAAATGGGGGGGGGGGGTGCAACCTACCTACTACAACAATGTTTAATTACACTGTGTAATTTTTTTGTTCCTGGGTAGTAAGTGTTATTTCCTAATTCCTGATGCCTCAAAAGTACAGAAAATTGCTATTATTCCCCACAAACTTTGCTTTTGTGACCTGGACATTGATATTTTGAAATTTACCTATTTTCCAGAACATTTCAGATAGATTCAGTGCTGAGTAAACTTGGAATAACTTCTAGAACATTCTAGAACTTTCCAGTGATATAAATGGTAGTATAAATACCGGGACGTTAAGCCCACCCGTTCAGTTTAGTTCCAGCTGCCTAAGTGGATACATATTTGCATTTTTCTGAGATAGCATCAAGAGGCTGCAAGCATCTGGCAGACGCATCTGCTAAGATGTGTGAGGCCTGCAAGACATATTTCGGCATGCCTGTCGGGGATCAAGACAAACTCTTGGCACCTAATTTCACATGCGAGCAATGCAAAAAAAAACTCTGGAAGGTAAGATGGACAATTGATGCTCTGAATTTTATGTTATAAAATTTGTTAACATTTTTAAATTGTAAAAGTTTAGAATTTAAAAATGTTTAACAATTTTCAATGTTATTGAAAAATCATATCATATATGAAAAATGTTGCGAAAATCTCTTACAAATTAGTCATGGATAAAATGAATATTTTTGTAGGATGGTAACGAGGGGAAAAGAGAGCCATGAATTTTGCTATCCCAAGAATTTGGCGGGAACCCACTGACCACTCAAGCAACTGCTACTTCTGCATGGTGGACCCTTACAAACTTCGGACTGGCAAGAATGCACCTGCTATCACGTATCCGGACCTTCCTTCATCCATCCCCCCTGTACCCACTCCTCTGGAGAGAGAACAGCCGTCTTTAGCAGAGAGCAGCAAGTCAGAGAGCGAGGAAGACATTGTAGATCCAGATGACAATTTCAGAGGTGGAGCTGAGGAGAGAAACCCATACTACCCCAACCAAAAATACCTCAACGACCTGATCAGAGATCTTGGTCTCACCAAGTCCAATGCCGAGCTCAAGCAGTGGAACTCGTTGGATGAAAGCGTGAAAGTCGCAGATCAGAGGAAGCATCACCAACCTTTTTGCAGCTTCTGCCACAATGTGAGCAGTCTGTTCGAGGCAATCGGAATCGCCTGTAACCAGAATGAGTGGCACCTCTTCATTGACAGCTCATCCAGAAGCCTCAAAGCCATGCTGCTCCATAATGGTAACAAGTACCCACCTCTTCCCCTGGCTCACTCGGTGCACCTCAAAGAGGATTACAACAGCATCAAGACCTTGCTGGACACCTTGAAGTATGATGAGTACGGCTGTGAGGTCATCGGAGATTTCAAAATCGTGGCATTCCTGATGGGTCTCCAAGGCGGTTTTACCAAGTTTCCCTGCTATCTTTGCCTTTGGGACAGCAGGGACACCAAGGCGCACTACCACAGGCGGGACTGGCTACAGCGGACCGAGTTCTCTGTGGGGAGGAACAACGTCAAGCGGGAGCCACTGGTGGACCGCCGGAAGGTGCTGATGCCACCACTGCACATCAAATTGGGCCTTATGAAACAATTTGTCAGAGCTGTAGATAAGGAGTCGGCAGCCTTAAAGTACTTTCAAGACTTCTTCCCTAAGCTGTCTGAGGCAAAGGTCAAAGCCGGTGTCTTCGTCAGACGACAGATAAAGAAGATCCTGGAGTCCAATGAATTCCCCAAGAAGCTCACTAGTAAGGAGAAAGCGGCTTGGAACAACTTTGTCGCAGTGGTTCTTTGCTTCCTGGGCAATCACAAGGTCGAAAACTATGTGGAGCTGGTTGAGACTCTGGTGGAGAACTACAGCACAATGGGCTGTAGGATGTCCCTCAAAGTCCATATCCTTGATGGTCATCTTGATTAATTCTAGGAGAACATGGGAGAATACTTGGAGGAGCAAGGCAAGCACTTCCACCAGGATGTTCTGGACTTTGAATGCCGCTACCAAGGACAGTATATCAAGAACATGATGGGAGACTACATTTGGGGGCTGTTTCGTGAAAGTGATTTACAGTATAATCGTAAATCTCGACAAACTACTCACTTATTCATATTCTTAGTTTTTTCGGTAAAGTCACGTTGAAGAGAAACAACAAAATAACAAAATATATATAAAACTTCTAAATATTTTGTAGTAATTTTTGTATTACTTTAGTATAAACACATGTTAATCTTGATTCACATGTTTTTTTCTGACTTTATGTGAACGAAAAGACACAAAATCGCCCGTTTTCTCATTGAAAATAGGTTAAAAAAATTTAATATCACTGTCCTGGTCACAAATACAAAGTTTTTCCAGGAATAATAGACATTTTCTATAGTTTTTAGGCATAAGCAATTATAAAATAACACTACCCAGGAATAAAAATTGTGTTACATCGTGTTATTCTACATCAGCGTCGAGAGTTTAGCACAGTGATGTAGTGGTATAATGGTTAATGCGCTGCGCCGTGAACCCAGCGACCCGAGTTCCATTCCCAGACACCACTAGCAGTGAGTGACAAGTTAAATCAGAAATGGTCCTCCCCTCCCACATTCAGCACCCCACACTGACCAGCCTGGCATATGGCCAAAAAAAAACCATAACTGACATGGTGTAGGGTTGTCTTCGTTCAATGGTGGATTGAGAATGGTTGTAATTTATTTTATTTAAGCATTGAAAACAGGAGGAATTGAAAGGATCCAGTTCCCACACTCATCTTAATCCAGATATGTTTAGGTGAGCGCCAAGGTCAGGTGTGGCCATACAATTAGAGCAGGTTATATGCAATAGTATCAATCATTCAATTAATTACAGTCACCAGAGCTGACCTCGGCACTTTTTGACCCCGATTATTTCAGATGTTTTGAGCTCTGATTTATTGTTCGTTGGCCTGCAGATTAGTCATAGTCTGGCTATACATGGACATCAGCCTGCATTATGCTCTCGCCAATTATTATAATAGTACTCAAAACATAATTATACGATTTAAAATCAGAGGGAATTATATAGCACTAACATATGAATGGTAATTGCTGGCTCCCCCAGACCTGGAAATTGTTGGTTCACAATGAAGATTTAGGCAATAGCAGCCAACAGAAAATGCATTCAGCAGCCTTGGAGCCAAAACTCTGGTCTGGAAAAAGGAATGAATTGATATTTATCAACTATGTTTCTCTTTTATGGTACAACTCAATGCAAGGGAAAGATCAACATTTTTACCCCCTCGTGTATGAATTATTAACGTAAAAACATGGCTTTGTTCAGTGTAATTTTAGAAATCAAAGGAACCCCCCCACCCAACCCCACAAGTGTTGACAATGTTTAATTGAATTTCATAGCAGTCAGAGTTATCATAGCAGTCCACCACAGTGGATAATTTGCATGAGGGTTAATAAACGGAGCTACTAGTATAGCTTGTTACATATTTACTAAATTATCACATTAAGGAAGCACTGGTAAGCATTTTTTGTAATTAACACTGCAGTATACGCATAATATAAATGTATAATCATTGGAGTGACTGCACTCTTGACTTTAGTCTCATCATGCTGTGGTATTACTATGAACTATGAGATAGCTGTCAGTGTTAATACCCACATTACTATACTTAAAATAACGTGTTTAATGTCACACAAGTTGTGTTATACAAAGTCGTTTTGGTATTGCCACTTCGAATCAACGTTGATTCTTTATTGGAATCATCCCATTGTGTTTTTGTTTGCTGATATAAAAAAGGGTTACCTTATAGAGATGATTCCTGTCATGGGAATGATGAATTACGACCACTGTCTCAGGCCACTGTTGATCAGGAAAATATGTTTAGTTTTAATTTGATGACAAAGACAAATATCTCAAAGGTACAAAAAGTAACCCATTGTACTTCATGTTGATTGAACCGTAGATATTTTCATCTAAGAAGGGGTTACATGTCACTTATCTAACCACATCCACCTTCATTCGTTTCAGTTAAGTTACTAAAAGGACTAGCCACGTATCCATTGTGAAAAGAAATATGGTAAGCACACACTTGCCACCTCTCATTAAAATGGAACGCTACTCTGTTAACCTATATGCCGCTTTGGATATGTCTACTCAGCAAAGGCATAGGCCGTGGTAACAGGGCAGTTATTAATTACGATGACTTTCGTGATGATTTGAGTTTCACGGCCAATTGTTGTGTGTGTCATGGAGCTTTGTACCCTGTCTTAAGAGACACCTATTTACCACACACTTTAAACATTAATTATGCACGTGTTCTTCGGAGAAATATTAACTATTTTGAACTACTGTATACAATTCTGGTTAAGACGTAGCACATGTCATACTTATAACTGCACTTTTGTTAAATGTACAGCCCTTGTGTAAATTAACTGCTAGATGAAAGGCCTCGTTGGTCATGGGAGTCATCTGTAAATACAAATCTAGTACCACAGAGAATGAGTGAAAAATAATAAGCTCTTGATGGGTTTGTTTTCCATAAAGAAAGTTAACCTGGCTTAGTTTTTTTCAATTCAACTTAGAAAATATTTTATATTACAGTTCCAATTTCGTCCCAAGTGCCACTATTCTATATTCTGCACAAAATAAAATAAGCATAACAGGCTGTTGAGAGCCGTTAGCCAGTGATGTACATTCCATATACCTATGGCACTCAAAAGTCGACAAGCAGTCGACTTTTTTAAAAGTGGCACTCATTTTATCAACCCCAAAGAAGTGAATGACTCATTCGAAGCAAACTGGGATGTAAACTCACGTGACTTCCTACGATGAGTTGTGCACAATAGCCAGTATGCATCGCAGTCGCATACTCTACAAAGGTGGGAATTTACTGTATATAAACGGTAATGTATTTCACTTTACAGAGCACAACAATTAACCACGAAGACAGTAATCTTTATTCTAGGATATTTTTTTAAAAAGGATTGTGCCAGTCTGCAATTAACATTGAAAGTAAAATGAAAATGCTTACAGCAAATGGGTGTTCTAATGGGATTAACCATCATTAACCAGGAATAGAGACAAAGCATGGAGCACATATACAAGACATTTAAAATGCTAAAAATTCTGCAACACTATGAGGAAATTATGATGGCAACGGTTTGCAGCAAAAAAAATATTTCAAAGACATTCAACAAAAAGTCAGCAAAACGAAAATCAGCAGATTATCTTTGCTCTATCACAAACGATTGCACTAAGAGAGCAATCGAGGGCTCCTCAGGAATTAATTGATGACGAATCAGCATACCACACTGAGCAAGTTTGAATGTAGCAAGTGGACTGTATATATACATGTTTTTTTCAAATATGGTAATCTCAGATTTGCTGAAAATTGTTGAGTAAAGCCTCCACGGACACCAACCTCAACAGCACACACAGCTGGAAGTAACTGCCGCGGCTGCCTCTGTCCAGCGATGTGTATCAAGGGGATCAATGCAGGATAACTCCATAGATATACAAGTTGCAGGAGGTTAAATGCATTGCGATTTGCTTGACTGGTTCTGGCAGATGTACACAATGACATTCACAAACTTCACATCAGTTTTGGCCAATATAATTACAGCACAAGTGGAGCGACACCCAGCACGGTAGTCTTAAATAATATAAGTTTTTATTTCTTCCAGCGAGAGACATGGTCATCAAAGATTCCCTTTATTCCAAACGCTCCCAGCTATCGCGTCCCCCCACTTATATATCACTCGAGCCCCTTTCTCGAAGGTTCCTTCAGCCATTTTCTCTTCAGCCAATCACCTTCCCACTTTCTCGAACGGATCCCAAACGGCCTGTTAATCATCCTCCATGTCCCCGCCCTTCCCATTTGTATTTCTACCTTCAATTCCTTCAATTTCCCTGCCTCTAACCATCTAATTTCAGGCCCGTTAAGTACCCATCATAGGGTTTGTTTTTACTTCATGATTTTCCGTGTCACGTGGTGTCCACCACGTCAGGCGAGTATCGTTGGTAGTGATGAAACCTCCACACAAGTATAACATGTTCGCATTGATCTGTATGTGGGATCACGTGTAAATTATGTTATCAGACCATTCTATCCAGCCCATCATGGATTTGGAATTCAAAAAAACTCTATGCAGAGATGATATGAGTGATATCTTACCAAAAAAATGCATTCCATTGCATGTGTAGTGATATCAAAAATATTTGATGAAATAAATTTGGCTATGATTAAATTAAGTATCATAGGTTCTTTATTCATACCATCAAAGTAAGCTTTTGTATAAATTAAATTGTGTTTAGTGCTTGAATACAGATGTATGTTCACTGATACATTTGCCTTTGTTCGGCCATTCAATCAAAATGACTAAAGGCTTGTGCTGTCTTGAATGATTTATATTTTTTTGAATCAATAATACTTCATATCCATCCTTATACTGTACTTGAATTTAAAAAAATCATGACAGGAATAATTCACACGACTGAATTAAAATAGTTCATCGTTTTGTTCAATATATAAATGAATCACTATCAGATCATATTTGTTTCACATCACATAAATATGTGAGGTTGCAGGAAGGAAGTCGACACTGTCAGAATATTTGCCTTTTCATGTGTTTCATGAGATGAACTAAAGGGACAAATTAAGCGTGCAATTAGGAATTGAACAGAATATATAACCCATTACTAATTTAGCAGCAGCTTTTTTTCATACATCTCAAGAGGGCATCTGACAAAATCATCCATCTTCATACTCAACTAAGTCGCAGTGCAATTGAAGTTCTATGGGTTTTGTTTCTCGTATCCTCAATTGAAGTTATTTTAAACATCTATAGAGTATCGTTAAAAATACGAGATTCATTATACACGAGTAGTGGAGAGTCCAATGCATTACTCTAAGAAATTTGCTCACCAACATCTGGAATTTTTCCATGAAAATGTAATTTTGTACGGCCAGTTGTTGGCAAGAGGGGCACGCGCCAACACGATTTTGACTTGGGATAATGCGTCATTTGTATGAATGTATGTTGAACTTCTTTCGCGCCGTACATTAGGCAAGCATGATAATCAAAGGTGTTGTAAGTGGTAGGAAGTATCAGCAGTGCTTCGGTCTATAAGCCAAATTATTCAAATCATCTGGTCAAAGAAAATTCCATCCGCATTCTCATGAACCGCATATCATAAACTTTTTAAACAACATCCCATTATTTGAAATTAGTGAAGTGGTCCAGGAAGCGTTCTCCAGACAAACCTACGTACGACACTATATACGTTGTATATGTTGCGCTTATATGCAAACACATTACCAACCTTATGTATTTATTGAACTGACGGCAATTTATTTAGAAAAATAGGACCAGTATTTTTTAATGCTGCCTTTTTAATCTAGCTTGTTCAATGTTTCCTATACATTTTAATTTCTCATGCATATGTTAAATGCACAATACCTAGATTTACATCCTGTATCACAGTGAGGGAAAAAGTATTTGATCCCCTGCTGATTTTGTACGTTTGCCCACTGACAAAGAAATGATCAGTCTACAATTTTAATGGTAGGTTTATTTGAACGGTGAGAGACAGAATAACAACAACAAAATCCAGAAAAACGCATGTCAAAAATGTTATCAATTGATTTGCATTTTAATGAGGGAAATAAGTATTTGACCACCTCTCAATCAGAAAGATTTCTGGCTCCTAGATGTCTTTTATACAGGTAACGAGCTGAGATTAGGAGCACACTCTTAAAAGCAGTGCTCCTAATCCTGTCCACAGAAGCAATCAATCAATCATATTCCAAACTCTCCACCATGGCCAAGACCAAAGAGCTCTCCAAGGATGTCAGGGACAAGATTATACGTAAGGCTGGAATGGGCTACAAGACCATTGCCAAGTAGCTTGGTGAGAAGGTGACAACAGTTAGTGCGATTATTCGCAAATGGAAGAAACACAAAAGAACTTTCAATCTCCCTCAGCCTGGGGCTCCATGCAAGATCTCACCTCGTGGAGTTACAATGATCATGAGAACGGTGAGGAATCAGCCCAGAACTACACGGGAGGATCTTGTCAATGATCTCAAGGCAGCTGGGACCATAGTCACCAAGAAAACAATTGGTAACACACTACGCCGTGAAGGACTGAAATCCTGCAGCGCCCGCAAGGTCCCCCTGCTCAAGAAAGCACATATATACCCGTCTGAAGTTTGCCAATGAACATCTGAATGATTCAGAGGACAACTGGGTGAAAGTGTTGTGGTCAGATGAGACCAAAATGGAGCTCTTTGGCATCAACTCAACTCGCCGTGTTTGGAGGAGGAGGAATGCTGCCTATGACCCCAAGAACACCATCCCCACCGTCAAACATGGAGGTTGAAATATTATGCTTTGGGGGTGTTTTTCTGCTAAGGGGACAGGACAACTTCAGCGCATCAAAGGGACGATGGACGGGGCCATGTACCGTCAAATCTGAGGTGAAAACCTCCTTCCCTCAGCCAGGGCATTGAAAATGGGTCGTGGATGGGTATTCCAGCATGACAATGACCCAAAACACACGTCCAAGGCAACAAAGGAGTGGCTCAAGAAGAAGCACATTAAGGTTCTGGAGTGGCCTAGCCAGTCTCCAGGCATTAATCCCATAGAAAATCTGTGGAGGGAGCTAAAGGTTCGAGTTGCCAAACGTCAGCCTCGAAACCTTAATGACTTGGAGAAGATCTGCAAAGAGGAGTGGGACAAAATCCCTCCTGAGATGTGTGCAAACCTGGTGGCCAACTACAAGAAACGTCTGACCTCTGTGATTGCCAACAAGGGTTTTGCCACCAAGTACTAAGTCATGTTTTGCAGAGGGGTCAAATACTTATTTCCCTCATTAAAATGCAAATCAATTCATAACATTTTTGACATGCGTTTTTCTGGATTTTGTTGTTGTTATTCTGTCTCTCACTGTTCAAATAAACCTACCATTACAATTATAGACTGATCATTTCTTTGTCAGTGGGCATACGTACAAAATCAGCAGGGGATCAAATACTTTTTTCCCTCACTGCACATCCAATTGCAAGAGAATATTTGTAAATTATATTGGTATAGGTTAGATGTGTCAGACTGTCAGTCTATGCATACAAGTAACCATTACATGGTCTCCAAATAGACATATCTAAAATGTATCACTTTGTGGAATACTTATTGCACTCGTAATATCTAATAACCCATTTTAATTTACATTCCATTAGACGGATTGCTCTCGTCTAATAACCTGTCCTCAAATTGCTCCTCATTTGCTGTTTGTGTGGTTAATGGATTTTTACAAATGCTCCATATGCCTGACCTTCTATCTTTCCTTTCTACAATCAATTTTCTTTATTCATCCAAGACACTGCATGTTTACTTATTGCCAGGGGTCGCAAAACAAATGGATCATGGGTCTGATGGATGAAGCATTGACAAAGGATAGCGAGCAGGGAAGTTTTGCGCAACGTGATTGGTCTAAGTCCCACGGACCTGCCCCGACGTTCCGCATGATAATCGCTGTGGTGGAAGGACTTTACTTTCTTCCTACAGTGGTTTCATTTGAATCACACACTACATGCTGGTTGTGCACGTCATATAAATTGCACGCATACAGTATAAATTATATATCAAGCTATGCTGATGCCATTGCAAGAAACTCCACGTTCCCAGAAGCAATTTAATTGAGATATAAGGTTTTTAAGTTTAAGTGTTTCGTTTGTCTAACCAGGTGAATAAAAGAGCAGGATGAATATCATTGCCAAGAGTGACCTGGGTCACGATAATGCTAAAGCAAATACAATAAACTACAGCAATGAGAGCAAATAGAAATCAGAACATTGTGTGTTTGCGTTACATTCAAAGCATGTGGGCACATCCAAAGTAGCTACTGTGATTCAATTGTGTAACATTTTTTTTCTTTTTTTGTTGGTCCTGGGTAGTAAGTATTATTTCCTAATTGCTTATGCCTCAAAAGTAGAGAAAATGGCTATTATTCCCTACACACTTTGCTTTTGTCACCAGGACATTGATATTTAGAGATTTACCTATTTTTCAGATTCCAGATAGATTCAGTGTTGAGTAAAATTGAAGTAACGTCTAGAACATTCTAGAACTTTCCAGTAATTTAAATAGTAGTAGGGGCCTTAAGCCCACCCGTTCAGTTTAGTTCCAATTACCTAAGTGGATACATATCTGCATTTTTCTGAGATGGCATCAAGAGGCTGCAAGCATCTGGCAGACGCATTTTGCTATGTCTGCGGCCAATTTATCAAGACAAGAGCGAAAAAGTACTCTGTGGAAGCATCTGCTAAGATGTGTGAGGCCTGCAAGACATATTTCGGCATGCCTGTCGGGGATCAAGACAAACTCTTGGCACCTAATTTCACATGCGAGCAATGCAAAAAAACCTCTGGAAGGTAAGATGGACAATTGATGCTCAGAATTTTATGTTATAAAATTTGTTAACATTTTTAAAATGGTGAAAGTTTAGAATTTAAAAATGTTTAACAATTTTCAATGTTATTGAAAAAACATATCATATATGAAAAATGTTGCGAAAATCTCTTAGGATGATAACGAGGGGAAAAGAGAGCCATAAAGTTCGCTATCCCAAGAATTTGGCAGAAACCCACTGACCACTCAAGCAACTGCTACTTCTGCATGGTGGACCCTTCCAAACTTCAAACTGGCAAGAATGCACCTGTTATCACGTATACGGACCTTCCTTCATCCATCGCCCCTGTACCCACTCCTCTGGAGAGAGAACAGCCGTCTTTAGCAGAGAGCAGCAAGTCAGAGAGCGAGGAAGACATTGTAGATCCAGATGACAATTTCAGAGGTGGAGCTGAGGAGAGAAACCCATAATAACCCAACCAAAAAGACCTCAACGACTTGATCAGAGATCTTGGTCTCATCAAGTCCAATGCCGAGCTTTTGACGTCTAGGCTCAAACAGTGGAACTCGTTGGATAAACGCGTGAAAGTCGCAGATCAGAGGAAGCATCAGCAACCTTTTTGCAGCTTCTGCCACAATGTGAGCAGTCTGTTCGAGGCAATCGGAATCGCCTGTAACCAGAATGAGTGGCGCCTCTTCATTGACAGCTCATCCAGGAGCCTCAAAGCCATGCTGCTCCATAATGGTAACAAGTACCCATCTCTTCCCCTGGCTCACTCGGTGCACCTCAAACAGGATTACAACAGCATCAAGACCTTGCTGGACACCTTGAAGTATGATGAGTATGGCTGTGAGGTCATCGGAGATTTCAAAATGGTGGCATTCCTGATGGGTCTCCAAGGCGGTTTTACCAAGTTTCCCTGCTATCTTTGCCTTTGGGACAGCAGGGACACCAAGGCGCACTACCACAGGCGGGACTGGCCACAGCGGACCAAGTTCTCTGTGGGGAGGAACAACGTCAAGCGGGAGCCACTGGTGGACCCTCGGAAGGTGCTGATGCCACCACTGCACATCAAATTGGGCCTTATGAAACAATTTGTCAGAGCTGTAGATAAGGAGTCGGCAGCCTTAAAGTAGTAATAGGTTTTATCCTTTTATCTGGCACCAAAACTGACACCTTTATACAAGGGATCATGTTTGCAATAACCACAACACAAGCAGTCAAAATGCAAACAAAAAGAGACAACTCTGATAATGATATGCACTGTCCTTGAAATTGATTGGTCCAACATGATCCCTTGTATAAAGGTGTTAGTTTTGGTGCCAGATAAAAGGGTAAAAACCTATTACTATATCTTGCTACTGGCAAAGGAAGTATTATAGTGTAAATGCTTACCCCGAGCTCTCAATACTCTGATAGTGTGCTGTTTTTGAGTTGTACGCCTTTTGGCACCCGAATGGGCTCCCCCCTATCTCCAGTTGTAGCCAACGTGTTCATGGAAAAAATTTGAAACTGACGCCATCCAGACTGCCACTCTACGCCCGATCTTATGGAAGAGGTACGTAGATGACACCTTAGTTATCTGGCCACATGGCTTACCTGCTCTAGACCAATTCCTCGACCACATCAACTCCATACACCCAGCCATCAGATTTACCATGGAGGTCGAAAAAGAAGGCAAGCTACCCTTTTTGGATGTCTTAATTAAAAGGAGACCTGATGGTTCAATGAGCCACTCGGTCTACAGGAAAACGACCCATACGGATGCTTACTTAAAACCGGATTCCCACCACCATCCATCCCAGAAGAACTCCCTCATCAAGACTCTATACTATAGGGACCGATGCATTTCCGACCAGGATCACATTGCCAGTGAACTCAAACACGTACACCAAGCCCTCAAGGCTAATGGTTACTCCGACTACACAATCCGCAAAGCCATCACTCCAGTCATGAAGAAGGATCCCCTTGAGGAACCATTCAAAACCATCACCTTACCCTACATTGCGGGGGTCACAAAAAAGATCTCCAAAATCCTGAACAAACACAAGATCCAGGTCCTCATTCAACACAGTACATACAATCCGTGATCTGGTTCCATCTGTAAAAGATGCTGTTCCAGACATACAGTACCCGGGCGTTTACAAACTAAAGTGCCTATGTGGTAGCAGCTACATTGGAGAAACCAAACGACATATCTCGGACCGCATCCGCGAACATAAAGCAGACTTGAAACACGGTAGAACGAACTCCTCTGCCATGGCAGATCACTGTTATAATTCAGTGGGCTCACATGACATTGACTTCTCCAAGACTGAGGTTCTTTGCAAGCCAACCGGCTACCATGATAGATTCGTTCATGAGGCCATCCACATATACAAGCCCACAGACAATTTCAACCGAGAAGATGGATTCTGGCTTAGTAACCATTGGAAAGATGTTTCAAACCATTTACGTTCTTAATTAATTGTATTTTACGGTGACCTTCAGACCGCAACTCTTTCGCTGGCATTGCCTCTTAATACCTCTCACACCACGGTTAATGGTATGGTTCATAACATGGAGTATAACAGCGCATAGTGGCTGTTTCTCCCCCCTCCTCCGTTCCAAGCATAGATGGACTCGTCCGTCTGAACAAAGCTCGTCGTTGTCCGTGGTGCTAACGTTGAAAATAAAAAAAATAAAAAACCGCCACCCATTTTTTCGCCATATGGCATTGTAATGTATAACGACTTTTTGTTAGTAGCTCAGCTGATGGGGGAGTATATAGAGTTTATTGATAACATTGATGTAGTTTATATTTTAGTTTTTTATTAGTTTACTATATGGTATTCAATATATAGTGTAGTGTATACCCAGTTACTTTATGTTAATAGCTCAACTTATTGAAGAATATATTCAGTACATTTATTATATTAATGTAGTTTATACTTAGTTTTTTCTAATCGGTTTATTGTATGATAGTTGGGTAGTTGCAGTCCTTTAGCGTCCATATACTAAATGCCTCTGTTGATATGTAAACTTTGACTTTAACATAGCTATTTCCGTGACCAGTCACATGCTAATCCCTCACATTAACATCATGCTAATCTCCCAGTTACATGCTAATTTCTGACTTTAGCACCCTGCTGATCCAACACTTTAACACAGCTATTTAAATGCTAAATTCTTCTGTTTGATATGTAAACTCCTTTGTCAAGGCGCGTTACTTCTCCCACCTAGCTTAAAAGACGCTGCGAATCTTAGCAGCGTTCATTGAAGCGCTGTCGTCCCGACAGTTCTGTTCCTTCACCTGAAGAAGGCTACTTGTGTTGTGGCCGAAACGTCGTGAGAATTTTATTGTCTTATTTTGTTTTATTGTTTTATTCTCATTCTACGTGACTTTACCGAAAGAACCAAGAATATGAATCCTTGCAGTCACGAAAGCTTTAAATCTAAATCTAGTGGTGTGTTGATGTGACAAACATAGTGAAACATTACGACATCTTGTGAGAATTTAAAGATATGTTTTGTTTCTAATGAATGTTGAGTGATCACTGTAGATTATATTTGTCCACAAATTCATCTTAGAGACCAATTGATTGCACACACAATGTTGGGCGCTGTATAAATGAGTTATCAAAATGTTTGTCCACGGATAAAACATGCGTACCGTCTTATTGAAGGTGAGTGTTTTTCAGAGACTATTGTGATCGCTATAAAGTGTAAGCTAATGACAGGCGATCAAGGGCAGACAGCAGGAGAGCAATCTCTCTGCCCTTGCTATTCTGCCATTAGTCAAGGGCAGGGAGCTTGTTGTGTCACAAAGCACGAACAGCGACAATGTTTTTAATTAAAGGTTTGGCAGATGCAAAACACCCTGTCTGCGTATTAACCATGAATAGTATTGAACAGGAACGCAAAGATATTTCACATGTAATTTAGGATGTTGTCATGCATGACTCAATGCTACACCATATTGTTATTTGTGATTTTGATGCAGAATGGCTAGAGGCTTGTCTTTCAGTTTGTAACCAACACAAAATATTTCACACAATGAACAATTGCAAATCGACGGGGGTACTTGATTCCATGAAACAACACCATCACACACTTTAGAAATTTCTGCAAAATCCAGTTATGAAATTACTTCGATTTTTTTTACCATCGACTGTTGTATTTCTCACAACCATGATAACATTGGATGTACATTAGCTTCTGCGAAATTGTCCAAAGCTATTTGACATTTATAAACTTGCATTCACATGACAGCATATATATTTTTACATATACATGAATGCAATTGTTTGAATGTAATTGTGTGATCGTGGTCAACTGTACTAAGTATTTAGATACAACACGTTTTAAAATGCAGCAGAAAATATATTTCTGTACAATAAGAACTTGGGAACTGTTATATCTCATAATTCCAGTCTAGTTGTGATACAGCAAACATGTTACAACGTAACCATGAGCCATAAGGTAACGTCGATCAGAGCCATGGTCCGATTGTATATGCAGTTTAAAATGACTTGGAGTGTGCGTAGACGTAATGACTCCAAAAATAAAATTCTGAACTACCTACATCAGATAAGAATAGGTTTTCCCCTTTTTTCTGGCAACAAAACAGGTGTTAAGATGTTAAAACACCAAACTGAAACATTTTACAAGGAATCATGTCTGCATTAACCACAGATACTTGCGGTCAGAATGCAAACAAAATCATACTCTGATAATATATGCATTGTCTTTGAAACTGATTGGTCCACACCAGAGACAGCTTTCTTTCGACCAGAGGACGCCAAAAGGCGAACAGCACAAACACAATGCACTATCAGGACAATGAGAGCTCGGGTTGAGCAGCTACATCATGGGACCTCCTTTGCCAGTCTGAAAATATAAGAATAGGTTACCATCTGGCCCTAACAGTCTTGGGTCTTTCGGTAAATTCACGTAGATAGGTTCAATGAAAATAACGAAAATAACAAAAATAACAAAAAACTACGACGTTTCGATTTTCTTTGAACGTATCTACGTGACTTTACCGAAAGACCCAAGAATATGAATTCCTGCAGTCACGAAAGCTTTACGTCAAGGGTTTCCCCTTTTTCTGGCAACAAAGCAGGTGTTAAGATGTTAAAACACCAAAAGGTTTCAGTTTGGTGTTTTAACATCTTAACACCTGTTTTGTTGCCAGAAAAAAGAGAAAGACCTCTTCTTATATATTCAGACTGGCAATGGAGGTCCCATGATGTACCTACATCAGAGCTTTAAAAATTACATTCGTAAACAGTTCGAACAGATGTCAAGTCCATTAATACAGATGTATACACTCATTGTGATGAATATGGTGACAGGGTCACAATAAAAAAAATCTGAGATAGGGCGAATACAAAAAAATCCAAATCAATTTTATGAGGAATGTACCCATTACCATCTGGCCCTAACAGTCAACAATTTGCTCCACCTTGGCAACTTGTAAAATCTTTAGCTCGAACATCCGATCATTTACTGCAAGGTGACGCAAGGGGGGTTTTAAAAAAAATGCACGGGGAAACTGATCATCCACCTTCCAGCACTTTAGGTCCTCGCACGCAGGCTTGTGGTGGCGACTTGCAAGGCGCACGCACGCGGGCGGCATGCTAATTCCCAATAACCTACACCCATCAATCCAACCTTCACCGCTCACCGCACCGCGAAACTCGCCGCCGCAGCCTCTCGCAACTGCATGGGCGTCTGCGCACGGCGACGCAACGAGCCTGCGCGCTTAAACCCGGGGCCCTTCCAGGATCAGGAGGGCGAGTTTGGGAGTTTGTGACCGCAGCAGCCAACAGCGGCTGGCTTATTTATTATGCGTCGTTGTGTTTTATTATCCCCCGGAAACTAAAACACCTGTGCTATCTGATATAGCAACGACCCAGGCCAAATCGCACGTTCGCGTCGATTCAAATGCTTCTTAATGAAGTGTACACATTTGTGTGACGGGGAGGAGGATGACGAGGAGGAGTAGGAATGTGTGTGTTTGCTTAAGAGTTCGGATTGGTGACGAGTGGGACAATTTCTATTTTGGAAAGTTCCGTGGCCGCTGCCGCTCGCTGCCACCCACGTGAAGTGTCATTCGCTCGCGAGTAATTGGTGGCGCGAGATGCGCGCGTTCGTGAAGCGGCAGAGCCAAACGTTCGCGCTAATTGCAAGGGGGAACGCAGCTCAGAGCATCACCACCCGCGCCATTATCGGCTCGGGAAAACAACATTCACTTGTAATCATAATAATACATCGCGCACACCAAAAATATAAACAATGCAAACGGTTACGGATTCTAAATGCATACATACCAGCAACGAGGGAGGGTACATGTAAAAATATATATATTACAGCACACGGACCAATCGGTGGGTAATGATGTCGAGCATGGCGAGGTGTGATTTCAATTTCAAATGGTCCCTATTCACCGGCGGCTGAAAGGAGCCACCCATCCTAGCCAGAGCGCACGACTTACAGCCACACACACACACACGCACACCCTCATCACACTGGCAGATTCACAGCAGTCGCGCAAACAATCACGGAGGAAAGACTCCCAGCAGACGCGCACACACTCAAGAAAGACAGCAGACGCGCACACACTCACGCACGGAGACGCACATCAGACGCGCGCACACACTCACGAAAAACAGCAGACGCGCACACACGCGCACGGAAGAGAGCACACGCGCACACGCGCACACACTCACGCACGGAGACTCGCATCAGACGCGCACACACGCACGAAAGAGAGCACACGCGCACACACTCACGCACGGAGACTCACATCAGACGCGCACACGCGCACGAAAGAGAGCACACGCGCACACACTCACGCACGGAGACTCGCATCAGACGCGCGCAGACACCAGCGGGGGTTGGCGGCAGGGGGGGTGGTGGTCCTCTTCATCCGCCAGGCAGACACCGCGCGCCTCGCGTGCTCACTGCACGAGTCGGAGCCTCCATCCACTCGCTCACATCCACCATCACAAACGCGCTTGCTCGGCATTCTGGCGTAGTTTTATTGTCTTTGTTGTGATGTTTATAGCATTAGAAATATAGCATTTCTCATTCTCGTCTTTTTTTTATTTCTTTCCCCTCCCGTCTGCAACGTAATTAAAAAAGGAGTACACAAACAACCCGGGTGAAATAGAGGAACCGAAAATGAGATTGGAGACACTTGCACAGTGTGTCGCGGAATAAGATAACATAGGCTGCAGTAGTGTAGCTCGTGCAGGGTCTACGGTAGAGATATCGCGTGGAGGACGAGGTAGGGTCATTGAGATATAAACAAGACAGGCAGGTAGGTAGGCAGGCAGGTGGGTAGGCAGGCAGGCAGGCAGATACAGGAATAGGTGGCAATGCGCGTGGACGAGAAGGCAGAGGGGCCCGACTGCGACTTGGCCCCGCTGTGATCTGGCATCTGGGATGCGGATGAGTCGTCATGCGGGGCTCAGCCTGTGCCTCCCGGCTGCGCGCCCTGCTGCCCGCAGCGCTCTGCTGCTTGGCGGCGCTCGCCGGCGAGAGGTCGTGGGGTCTCCCCGCCGGACTTGGCTCCCAGGGGCACAACGGGTCGGCTCCCTGCACTGCGCCGGCCAGCAATGGCACCAGCAGAAGCAGCGCTGCGCAGAACTGCACGGGTAAGGGAAAAGGATTCCGTGTTAACCACGCTGCAGTCAACGGCGCGTGTTCATCACAGGACCCCTCAGCAGCAGCAGCCATCTCTCATACACACACACAGTAGTGCATGTGCTGCTGCTGCTGATATGCGTGCCGGTGATACAGTGTGCGCTTTGCTGCGGGTGCGTGTGTGTGCTGATGCGCTCTGCCCGCATGTGCAGGCAGCTTCGTGGCTCTTCTCGCTGGGGCTTATTTCGCGTGAAATTCCGAAAGAGGATGGCGCAGCGTCGTGGAGTATTCGCGTCGGGGTGACGCGCACTTGCATAGCCCGCAGCTCACTGAGAAGTGCACGTGTTTACTCTGCCAAAACGCATACAGATAGTGCGTACTGTTGTACGTGTGTATGTGCTTATATGACCAGCAGAATAATACGGCGCTAAGTGCATGATATTTTGCCGTTTGTGAGTGAGTTTCATTTTTATATATCTATATCTAGTGAGTTTCATTGTTTGGTAAATTACATTAAATGTCTACTTGACAACAGATGACCTTGCTCGATATAGACAATGCATTCTAATTACTGAGATGGGGTATTTAATCAGCCAAACATTTGCAATCCGAAAGCTTTCGTTGCAAGCGTGCTAATCACTCGCCTCTATGAACCAGCAACCTCGTTATCGTGAGCGTCATCAGCAATGCATGCCCAGTGTTGGCTCGCGACTTGCGGTGCGTTTTTAAAGAGGAAAATCGAGGTGGAGGATACATTTACAAATCACTCGTGTGACCCTTCATTTGGCTCCGCTAACATGGCCACATATTCACCTTGGTTTTTTTTTCTAGCGTAATTGAACAACAGAACATTTTCACACATTGACTTGGCTCCCTTCATACAATGGTGCCAATATCTACATCAATCACAAAAGCAAAGGAAGGGGGTTTGAACCTGGGAATGCCCATTCCTCCCTGTAACAGCCCATCCACTTATCACCATACCCCTATTGTTCTTAAACATCGAGATGACCTCGTAATGTGGGTAGCAGTGCACACTTTATGGACGTGTTCATTGTCGGTTTTGCTGTTTGATTATAACAGAAATTATTCATGTTTCCACTAGTAGATGAGTGTTTTCCTTCACCGGCAGATAGATACATTTTCTCGCTGGTTGTTATTATGGACACAAGCAGGATTGGAGCAAAACGCTCTCTGGACTGGGTATACGAGACAATCAGTTCCCATTCTGCTGGGGATAGAGATGATGGTTAAAGAGCCACTCTTGCATCCATTGTGGAATTCGGCAGCCGAGCGACCTTAAAATGTACTCCCACAAAACCATACAATACCCTTTGGCAATGAGACCTCGTGGCTTTCAATTGCATTTAAATGCATTAAAGCTGCAAACAGTAAATGTACGATTCCAAAGTATATCTTCATAGTTTTGACATGCAAATTAATGTGTTATGTTTGGAATTCCGTATTTATTATGATAGATACTGCATATATCGTATATACAGCAATACACCAATGGTAAATAACAAAATATTGTGTTGCTATTAATAGCGGTATGCACATCAATTAGGACACACAGCATAATGCATGTACACACTCATAACACATACTTTTATATGTATGTGCTGGCACGCTGCTTTTGAAATACGGTAATGCTCATATTGATTGCAGGCATTGTAATTTTCATGCTGAGGAATCCAGTACCATTTTTGTATTTCCGTGGATTTTTGCCTGCCTGAAAAAAAATAATACCATGGGTATACCCCTAGGAATGCGGTTGTGTGTGTGTGTATAAAGGATCTTTCCGCAGGCACGTCTCAGGGTTGCTGGCTATACTGCGATCTGACACGCACGTGTGTGATATCACCGATGTGTGTGTAGCCTTTGCATGCAAGATTAAACAAAGGAATATCCACGCCCATGATACACAAGCAGCCTACTGTGGCTTGCAGCCTCGCGTTTTTTTTCCCTATCCTCCCCGAATGATACAGATCACGTGGCCACACGGCTCTTCCCAGTGGAAGAAATGTCATCTGGAAATGTCAAGTCGTTTGAAGTACATAGGCTAGGCTCCACACTGGTGGCAAAATCAAGGCCTGGCCTTAAAACAAAACATTACAGGAGATAAATATATGTTCAGTACTTGCAATTGTGTTATATCTTCAACTCCTATCGCCAGGTTTTAAAAACATAAGAATGACTGAGGCATCATTCCATGATGAAGATATTTAATTTTTGTGCAAAACCTTTAGTAAAAAGTGAACGTGATTTTCTCCCGAGTCAGTGGTGGTGATTCAAGTTTCCTATGGCAAGAGGGATTATATATACTGTATAGCACGGACACTGTTAACTTCCCCACAAAGTGGTATCTATTTTATCGACCCTGGATGGGATAATGGACTGAGTTAACCCTCATCCAGGAATTGAATTCTCAATCGTCCGATTGTGTAGACGCTCGCTCTATCATTGAACCACCAAATCAGATTAGTAGATACATCAGCTACAGTAATGTCGTACCAACAACTGGTCTCACGTCTTTGCTGATGTCCACAGTTATAGCACGTGGTCCAGGAGAAACAATTGACATGAATATTTACACACCCATTAGTCTCTTTATCACATATACAGGCAGCCTCCGAGATACGAACGTCCGACTTACAAACATCAAGCACTTATGAACGAACTGCCACGAGATGTTGTTTTAACCATCTGACTTGCGAACGATCAGTCGTACTTACGAACCAAACCATGGAACTACTTTGTTCGGCGGAGTGATCATTCGCGAGATTGTAATGAGTCCCAGAATCCCGCGTGATGCACAACGACAGTGAATCATTCATCACCATTTTGCGTTCATCACATGTTGTGCTGTTCGTGCTATTATCGCATACTTTGTGATATCTTCATTGCCCTCATCATGCCTGGGAAAGTGAGACTAAGGCACGTGATGCTCGTGCATAAAATAAACGCTGCACCATTACGATGGAGATGAACTCGACGTAATAAAGCGGTCTGAGAAAGGCGAAACTCCTATGAATCTTGGACTGCATTATAACACTGATCGTATGTAAATGATAAATTTAGTTTTGAGATGCGAACAAATCGACTACCGAACGGTCTCAGGAATATTACACGTTCGTAAGTTGAGGACTGACTATACGGTTTTTTTTTTTACGAATATCAGTGGGAATATAATTATGGTCAATGTAGAGGGCACACAGCCACATGAGCTATTCAGTTTGAGGAAAGGTTTCTCTACCACTGACCACATATATACTATCAATTATATTCTGGAAAGGCAAATATCAAATACCATGATTCGTAGCCTGTGTATTTGACTCAGTGGATATCAATGCAGTCGTCCAAGTTCAACATAAACCAAAACGAAAACAAGACATTTAGAAACGATAAAAAAAACATTTGTAAAATTAGACGGCGATATCAAAGTGGCTTGAAGAAAGTAACAACACACGTGTTACATAGGTAGTCATTCAAAGAGACACGCTTTCATGAAATGTATTCACAGCAACTTTATAAGGTGTTATTTTGCAAAAACTGGATTGGAGAATTATAGGCATAGAGATAAATGGGGAAAATATTACACATTTAATCTGTTATGATAAGTAATTTAAATAACCAATGAAAATTATTGAATCAATTAATAAGTAAGGCTGCAAATTTGGGCCCAAGATAAATATGAGTAATACACAAAAGCCTTTTGGCGTCCTCTGGTCTAACACCGTTTGAGACGAGGCTCAAAAGAAAGCTGTCTCTGGTGTGGACCAGTCAGTTTCAAAGATAATGCATATCTTATCAGAGTTTTTTTTTCTTGGTTCTTTCGGTAAAGTCACATAGAATGGAAATAAAATAATAAATATAAAACAATAAAATAAAATTCTCACGACGTTTCGGCCACAACACAAGTAGCCTTCCTCAGGTGAAGAAACAGAACTGTCCGGAAGACAGCGCTTGAGTGAACACTGCCAAGCATGGACAGCGTCTTTTAAGCTGTGTGGGAGGAACAGAGCGCCTTGACAAAGGAGTTAACATATAAATTAGCATGTTAGTATGAGGGACAAGCTTGTGTTCAGACGGACGAGTCCATCTATGTTCGGAACGGAGGAGGGGGGGGAGAGGAGGAAACAGCCACGCTGCGCTGCTCTGTCCTGTGTTGCGGACTGCAGTCCATTCACTAAAACTGCCTCTTAGTACCTTTCACACGACGGTCAATGGTATGGTTTATAGCATGTTGTATAATAATAAATAGTATAACATTGTAATGTTTAGCATAATTCATAAGGCAATATATAGTATCGTAATTGTATAGTGAATATACGGCAGTGTGGTATACAGTAGGGTTGGTAGAATACGACATAGTGTAATATTAAAAGTCTAATATTTTATAGTCTAAAGTATAGGGTAGTGTATAGTAACGCATTGTATAATTCAAGGGTGGGATTTGTCTATAGATACGATATTATACCATGTAGTTTAGATTGGAAGGTATAATATTGTTTTGTATAGTAGTCCAGTTTATAGCATAGTTATAACGCAGCACAGGACAGAGCAGCGCACCGTGGCTGTTTCCTCCTCTTCCCACCCCCTACTTCGTTCCGAACATAGATGGACTCGTCCGTCTGAACACAAGCTTGTCCCTCATACTAACATGCTAATTTATATGTTAACTCCTTTGTCAAGGCGCTCTGTTCCTCCCACACAGCTTAAAAGACGCTGTCCATGCTTGGCAGTGTTCACTCAAGCGCTGTCTTCCGGACAGTCCTGTTTCTTCACCTGAGGAAGGCTACTTGTGTTGTGGCCGAAACGTCGTGAGAATTTTATTTTATGTTTTATATTTATTATTTTATTTCCATTCTACGTGACTTTACCGAAAGAACCAAAAAGATGAATCCCTGCAGTCACCAAAGCTTTAAATCGAAATATATGTTTTTTGTTTGCATGCTGACCACAAGTATTGTGGTTAATGCAGACATGATTCCTTGTAAAATGTTTCAGTTTGGTGTTTTAAAATCTTAACACCTGATTTGTTGCCGTAAAAAAGGTGAAAACCTCTTCTTATGCAGTGAGGGAAAAAGTATTTGATCCCCTGCTGATTTTGTACGTTTGCCCACTGACAAAGAAATGATCAGTCGATAATTTTAATGGTAGGTTTATTTGAACAGTGAGAGACAGAATAACAACAAAAAAATCCAGAAAAACGCATATCAAAATTTAATAAATTGATTTGCATTTTAATGAGGGAAATAAGTATTTGACCCCCTCTCAATCAGAAATGATCATGAGAACGGTGAGGAATCAGCCCAGAACTACACGGGAGAATTTTGTCAATGATCTCAAGGCAGCTGGGAACATAGTCACCAAAAAAACAATTGGTAACACACTACGCCGTGAAGGACTGAAATCCTGCAGCGCCCGCAAGGTCCCCCTGCTCAAGAAAGCACATATACATGCCCGTCTGAAGTTTGCCAATGAACATCTGAATGATTCAGTGGACAACTGGGTGAAAGTGTTGTGGTCAGATGAGACCAAAATGGAGCTCTTTAGCATCAACTCAACTCGCCGTGTTTGGAGGAGGAGGAATGCTGCCTATGACCCAGAGAACACCATCCCCACCGTCAAACATGGAGGTGGAAACATTATGCTTTGGGGGTGTTTTTCTGCTAAGGGGACAGGACAACTTCACCGCGTCAAAGGGACGATGGACGGGGCCATGTACCGTCAAATATTAGGTGAGAACCTCCTTCCCTCAGCCAAGGCATTGAAAATGGGTCGTGGATGGGTATTCCAGCATGACAATGACCCAAAACACACGGCCAAGGCAACAAAGGAGTGGCTCAAGAAGAAGCACATTAAGGTCCTGGAGTGGCCTAGCCAGTCTCCAGACCTTAATCCCATAGAAAATCTGTGGAGGGAGCTGAAGGTTCGAGTTGCCAAACGTCAGCCTCGAAACCCTAATGACTTGGAGAAGATCTGCAAAGAAGAGTGGGACAAAATCCCTCCTGAGATGTGTACAAACCTGGTGGCCAACTACAAGAAACGTCTGACCTCTGTGATTGCCAACAAGGGTTTTGCCACTAAGTACTGTCATGTTTTGCAGAGGGGTCAAATACTTATTTCCCTCATTAAAATGTAAATCAATTTATATAATTTTTAACATGCGTTTTTCTGGATTTTGTTGTTGTTATTCTGTCTCTCACTGTTTAAATAAACCTACCATTAAAATTATAGACTGATGATTTATTTGTCAGTGGGCAAACGTACAAAATCAGCAGGGGATCAAATAGTTTTTTCCCTCACTGTACGTACAATAAGTCTGCGAGACGAATTAAGATACATGTCAAATGTATTAAATGTTGAGACAAACAAGAGCAATGTACCTAAAGAAAAAAGTTTTTCATAAGCGGAGATTACGCTCTGCGGTATAAATTGAAAAGTGTGCTAAGAAGCTTAAAATTACACTGAGAAACAGAGGAACACATGGACCCGAGAACATATGTCGGTTAGAGACATTGTATTTACATTCAGGAAAGACCAGTGGGCTGGTGAATAGATCATGGCTGATGAAAATCATTAATTGTATGTTACTATTTTCTATTATTGTACGTGCAGAAATTATATAATTTCAGAGAAATTAACACAATATTGAGGTCATACTTTTGTCTTTTAATTGATTTCAGAGAATTGTCCTTTGCTTAACCTCTTGAAAACTCATTGAGATGTATTATCTTTTGTAAGGGAGTGCTTAGTTTGTAGTTATGGAAGGTCAGTGGTTTTTGTAATTTTCATTTTGTTGCTTAAGCTCACTATCGTCTTCCCTCGAGTATGAAACCACAGCGTTGGGTGTCACAGTTTTGCGTGGGTAGTGTGCTTTGGTACAAACCCATATTACCATGGGCGACTCTCCTAAAACATATATGAATGCTTATTTTCCTATAAAGCTGCTAAAGACCGTCCGGCAAGGCGTGGGCTTGTTGTGGCCTTATGCTCCACATGGAGCGAAGAGGAGTAAGTTCATATTTTCCAATAGTGATTTTTTTTTGCCTCTCAATGTTTCTTTTTTATCATTCCAAAAATATATACTGGATATTACAGCATCTAAAGTGACTGATCCATCCACTGTGGACCTGTAGGGAAGTTCCTCAATGTGAGGCAGGCTAACAAGGCATCTAAACAACTCCGTTACTCACGCCGCAGTGAAAAAAGGTTCAGGGTCCAGCACTGTAATTGACAGCTCATACAACTGCTGATGAGATGGTCTCCACTAGAGGGTGCTCTGGAAAGCCCCTTTAAAGTAGACATTTTTTTTTTATTTTCCACACAGGCCAGACGTCTTGGAAGAGGTGCGAGTACCCACACTTGACCCCTACAAACATTACCTACTTACTGATTAACTGCCTGTGGTCTATGCACAATTAATCAGGAGATCGAATTGGTGACGTCTGGATTGCTTGTGCGGTGCGCTAACCATTACACAATGGCAGCATCTCCTTCGGCACAGTACTCATTATAAAATCATCTTATTTACACAGGTTTGAGTTTATTTGATTTATTACATGGATGATCCCGTTTAGCCAGTCTTCCAGCTATTTTACAAGGGAGATCCATGATGCATGAGCACAGCAGCAGCAAAAAAAACAGAAACATTAATATTGCAGGTTGCCACTAATTAGTGATATCATTTTTCTCATCACGGCCGTGATAACGGAAGTCCTCATATACAAATGGACTTGACCAGAAAATAAAATACAGTGAATGAAATATATAACAACGGTGAAATAGTAATACGAGTAAAGTATCTGTGCACACGTGTAGCAACACGTGTACTGGTGTGGCAGCTTGGTTGAAGGATCCCTTACAGAACAGCAGGTCTCTGCTGCCCGTAAGGCTTACCCAGATAACCACAAGCCGTGGTCACCTTCTTCTGTCTGGTCTGCAGTGCGGAGAACTGAAGCTTCCATCCCCAGCGGGGGCCAATGTTCCAAAATAATAACATTGTGCATAATTGAGCTGAGTGTAGTGCAAACCCCTTATGGTCACAGCCCCCCCCCCCCCCCCCCGAACAATGTTATGCAGTCGTTGGTTACAGATAAATAATTCTGTGTTATATGCCCACCACCAGGGACGGAGCCACAGGAGGGGCTGGGCTCAGCACCCCCCTGAAATTTTGGGAAAGTCGATAATCGGGATAACCGAATATCCAGCTGCTGCAAAATGCTGCAGGCTGCCACCTTGTGCTGCCCTGCAGGCTGCCACCTTGTGCTGCCCTGCAGGCTGCCACCTTGTGCTGCCCTGCAGGCTGCCACTTTGTGCTGCCCTGCAGGCTGCTTGAGCGGCAGCCTTTCGAACTTATCAAACTTATTAGCCACATCAGCGGCTCCGACCTATTAATAAACTCCGCGTTCAAATCCAATAAGATTTGTTTTATACATTTGTGGCGCCCATTGGAAAACATAAACTGGATATCTCAGAATATTGAAGTCAGCCCCCCCAAAGTCAAAATCCTGGCTCCGCCCCTGCCCACCACAAAGTCAATGAGATGGGCGCTTTGGCGAAGGAGCAGCTATTTGCAGCCCCATTCAGTCAATGCTAGTGGACCCAAGTATGGGCTGGTACACACACAAAAATCAAATAACTTAACAAACGTTTTCAAATTACTGAAACTAGCTATGCCCTTGGTAAACCAAAACACATCTGGAAATGCTGGTGATTGCTCATATGACACATTTCACCACTGTTATATAGGGAAATGGGTAAAGTGTGTTTAGTTGGCACCAGAGTCTTATCAGTCTTCTTTGTGTGTCCGTGGTAAGTGGAGATACGCATATGCCCTGGAACCACCCTCAACGTTTTCAGCCATATATAAGTCTGCCAAATCGGCAGCACTGTGGGGCATCTCCCGTAAATAAATGACTTAACAGCTGAGTAGCAACTCCCACCAGACAAAATGGGGATTAGCTGTATAATCATGGAAAACGTTTAGAATTTAAATTAACATTAAATAATGTCCTCTGCAGCTCCGCAGCCATTACAGTTATCATGTACCATACAACATACTTATGCATTCTGCTTAAAGATGTACATATCTCATACGTGCTATATAAAATCCTTTTTTTCACAAAGTACATAGCCTTCAGGCATTACATATATAGCTCGCACAAATCAATGCACACTTTCCCTTTTTGTGGAATGGAAGGAACAAATGGGAAGGATGCAGAATACAGTTTCCTTTTTTCTATGCAGGAAATAAAAGAAAAAACGGGAATTTTATCGGGCTAGGTCCTTCGTGATACAAAAATAATAATTTACAATTGATTGATTGAGGGAAATGTGCTTTCATTTATAGAGTTAAAACATGAATTTAATAAAAATGTCAAAATAACTGCAGCGGTCAGTATTCACCACCTCTGTACTGCACACCCAGTTCAATGCATTTACATATATTTTGAGAAAGACCCTGGATAAATCACATCTCACGCCTTGTATATTACCGAGGATGAATGGCATATTTCAAATATTCCATATATACATTCAAATAAACGTAAGGATTATTTCCTAAATTAAATTTCGCGTAAATAAATTCCCACGAAAATATTGGCAGAATTTAAATTGGTACATTTCCTAGAGTTTTATTAAAACAGGAATTTTCTATTCTCATGTTCTGTGTATGGATTCAAGTAATGTTTGTATTATATATTAAGAAGGTAAATTAGGTGAAATGTCAAATCTGCAGGTGAATATGGCCCTCAAGTTAGTAGGGGCGAGAGTGACCAAAATTTTTAAATTACTTTATTGAGTATAATGTTTTTTTCTGAAAGGTTTATGAAAGCAAAGAACAATTTTTAAACAGTCACATGTTCACCGTAAATGTTTTAATCTGCAAATGCCTTACTTAATTAACAAAAAAACTGTACTAACTTTCAGCTCGCATAATATTACAGAAAACGTAATTTGAATTCACATGGTTTTGCAGAGCATGTTCAGTTAAACAGTACCAGGTAGAGTAGGGAAACACATTACCTAATTAATCCTACCTATCACATCCAGCTGACTGACAGGGGTCATCTGCCTTGCATTAAACATGAACTTGCTGCTCGTGTAATTGGGGGTCTGAGTAAGCCACTGTGGAGAGATTGACCTAATTCCAGCATCGCCAATTGTCTGAGTTGGTTCAGTCATCCAGAACTATGGGCATACTCTTTTCTTAGTTCACTGTTGTGTCACATGGCCGCTAGATATTTCTCTTTAGATATTTTAAAGTATGCATGACTGCATCGGGAAAATAGCACGATCGCCCATATGTAATGCTTGCACAGTTTTTACAATAGACTTTTGCCTGTGCAGTACCCAGTAAATTATATGACAGTCTGTGAACATTTGTGAAAATGCAGTGAGGCAGATTGGATGAGCAAATAAATTAACGGGCTGTTTGCAATCCGAATGTTGAAAATTATTGAATGACATGCACAAGTGTAATACGATACCTACTTTGGTTTATTGTGTAGGTAAATCAGAGTCGAGGAGAGCAATGTATTGTCGGATATTCTCCCTATAATATCCTACAAAATTCACCCTTTTGCATTTGGACTTGTGCTAAGTGACTTTGGTTTCAACAAAGCCTTGCCTTTTGTGCAACTATGTTTTTTTTTAAATGCTTGCCACTTTTGTATAATATGTATTGCGAAACACTATCCTATTGTTAAGAGTTGCTGTACAATGTTAAAAACGAATTACAGTGTTTGTTTAGCTGAGCTCATTGTTTCCAAAGACATTACAAAAGCCAAACAAACTTCGGTGAGTTTGGATACAGCATCAACGCGTTCCATGAGACCCAGGTGTGTGAGGCTCAGCTCCCTGCAAGATGCGCGCATCCATTGCGGACACAGATGCACAACCAAATGTCAACACTGCTTCGTGCTTCGAATTAAGGAATTTAAAAATGTTTGATGTTTTGTTTGTGGCCCTGTTCAATGAGTTCGCATGTTGCTAAATCATGATAGTGATGATCGACTCTATCCATGTTTTGCACTTTCAGATGTCACTGCACCAGTGAGCAATGTCGGAGCATCTGTGTGTGATGACAGCACGTGTAAGCATGGTGGTATGTGCACCGCCAACCTGCTGGGGAACATCACATGCACATGTGAATTCCAGGTACAGACCTCATCAACAACTCACTGCGTTTTCATTTACAATGTACAGCCACACACATATGAGATAGTGTGTACGCAAGCAACGTTATTATTTACTGTGAAAGGAATGAGTGTGTGCATTTGGCCCCTGTGCTTTTTTTTCTCATTTCATTACTCACCATGCTGATGGTGTCATGTACGTGCATGTTAAATATTACAGGTGTAGCTAGCAATAGGCACAAATTGTGCCTCTCCACATTGGCTTACACATACTTCTGGAGCCATGCTTATTATGGCTCAGGAAGCAATGATGCGGTGAAAAATACAATCGTGTGGCTAGTCAATTTTCCTAAGATAATGGCTTCTGTCTTGTTCCTCGTTCCAATGCCAAACTTACCAATCATCCTCTCATCTTTAAACATTTCACCTATTTTGTATTCTAGTCACCCATCATGGTGTTTTCATGGATTTTACCGACATGTGTTTGTTAATTTCTTCATACATTTGGTCTGCATCTCCATGGCTTGTTATTGGAGCATATACAGTATTTTAATTGTATTTAACTTGCAGTGGTTCGAGAGCCTACATGTTAACTGGACAACTCTATCCAATCTAGTATTAAAATCGAAATTTTTATTTTTGATAGCTGGAGAGACAAAGGATCTAACTTCCCCATAATTAATTAAAAAAAATCCCTGTAGTGTTCTCCACTTTCTTTCTCACATCACTGAGACTAAACCTCAATTTATTTCTCTCAATTCTGTCTCCAGTTCGAACAAGGTTTGATAAGTCGGATAGATTCTGCATGTTGTATGTAGCAACAGTCAGGTCAAGAAGGCATCTTGCCCAGTGATTTTGATAGCATCCCCTTCTCCTACACCTACCCTGCTGCTGTCATGTTTGATGAAAGAAAAAAATCGCAGATGACTAAAAACCATGGTTCAAGTTGCAATACCGTCGGAGGAAGGATATGTGGCCGTGTATTTCAGCAAACTGGTCAGTCCAGGGTGGTGAACATACCAACCTGACAAGTGCAGTATACCACACACACTCAGGCGAGCCCCAACATCGCAAGAGTTAACCGAGCACACGTTCACGTTGTTGCAACGATGTCTTATTAGTGGCATTGCCGTGATCGAAGGGTCATAATAATCGCGTCGTCTCTTTCTAAAATAAATATTGTCATCTCGTGATTACTGTGGCTAATTGAATGTTTCTAAAGTGTTTTATTTATAATGAATGCAATAATTGTTGGGAAATAAGAAATACATTTTCCCTTAAATCAGTGCATTGCTAAGTGTTTTTGGCTTAATTGATGGCATGCTGGTGATATGATGTTATCATTTTTGTAGTTCTTGTCATTCATCGTTTCTTGTGAAACCGACACATGTAAGCATTATCTAATGGCGACAAGACTTGTCAGCCTACTATGGAGTATTATGGAATGTTAAAAGTCTTCCCTTGGACACAACATCACATTTAAAAAAATGATAAGCACAAGGGGCAGTGATTGGATGTGAAATGAAAGAGCATTATTCCCTCCAATTTGAAATCATGGCTGTGAGGGCTCGCATCAGTGTGGTTTCACTTCCATGTAATCTTCATTCCCATGTGGTCTCATCTACGTGTAGACTCATTACAGTGCATATTTTCTCATTCACGTGGTCTTAGCTCCGTGTGGTCCTACTATCTATGCAACAGCAATGTGACCCAACTACTGTATATAATAAAAGGGTGAGTTGCAAAAGCTTAGCCACATGAAAGTACAATTCATCATGGTTAATGGCAGCCATAGGCCGTAAGGAGTTGTGTGTTTACTTGTACAGCTGCAATTGTATGGGAAAACTCTCGGTTTTGGGGTGACCAGGGTCAAGCCAAAATAAAAGCTACGAAAACTATGCCCACACAATGATATGCACTCATTGGTCACACATCATGTCCAAAATAAATGTTTTCAACCAGACAATAGTCGTGTCCTCATGTTTTCTGATTGGCAGCAGCCAGGAAAGATGTTACTGATTGTACTGGAACAGACAAAAGACAAGAGAACATCATAACTCAGCTGATAGCATAAGTTTACAATGTTCTGTCCTTTAATTCACAGGATACAATATCTGTGTGTGTATTTGAATGACAACAGATAAACATATTTCATGGTCAGTGCTTGTCTACTAGACCACTTTAATTTTTTTCTTTTTGTAAATAGGACCTGGCTGAGCACAGCAAATTGGACTTGCAGGAAGAATGGGATCTGTCTCGCATGTACTGTGTGCTATGTAAAGAGGATGTACACAGGGAAGGCTACATCGGAATAATATTCTCACCATGACATAAAATCCGTTTATATCTCAAAATTGAGTAGCAATATGCATGCACCAATGTTTATCTGACCAATAAAAAAATAAGGTGTACTGCTGGTATGCACTGGTTTTGTGAAGTGGAAATAACAGGCAAAATGGATCCTTTTTTTAAGAAATAGCAACATGAATTTCGATTTAAAGCTTTCGTGACTGCAGGAATTCATCTTCTGGGTTCTTTCGGTAAAGTCACGTAGAATGGAGATAAAAAAAATATGTATAATAATAACAGAATAAAATTCTCACGATGTTTCGGCCACAACACAAGTAGCCTTCCTCAGGTGAAGAAACAGGACTGTCCGGAAGACAGCGCTTGAGTGAACCCTGCCAAGCTTGACAGCGTCTTTTAAGCTGTGTGGGAGGAACAGAGCGCCTTGACAAAGGAGTTTACATATAAATTAGCATGTAACTGGGGGATTAGCATGAAGTTGGTGTGAGGGATGAGCACCACGGAGAGCGACGAGCTCAAACTGGAGGAGGGGGGAGAGGAGTTTACATATAAATTATCATGTAACTGGGGGATTAGCATGATGTTGGTGTGAGGGATTAGCACCACGGAGAGCGACGAGCTTTGTTCAGACGGACGAGTCCATCTATGTACGGAACGGAGGAGGGGGGAGAGGAGTTTACATATCAACAGTAAATTAGCATGTAACTGGGGGATTAGCATGATGTTAGTATGAGGGATTAATACCACGGAGAGCGACGAGCTTTGTTCAGACGGACGAGTCCATCTATGTTCGTAACGGAGGAGGGGGGGGAAGAGGAGGAAACGGCCACGGTACGCTGCTCTGTACTTGTAGTATTACACTCTGTATTATTCTACCAACCCTACTGTATACCACACTGCTGTATATTCACTATACAATTAAGGTACTATATATTCCCTTATGAATTATGTTAAACATTACACTGTTATACTATTTATTATTATACAAAATGCTATAAACTAAACTATTGACCGTCGTGTGAAAGGTACTAAGAGGCAGTGCCAGCGAATGGACTGTGGTCTGAAAGCCACCGTAAAATACAATCAATCAAGAACCGAAATGGTTTATAACGTCTTTCCAATGGTTACTAAGCCGGAATCCATCTGCTCGGTTGAAATTGTCTCTGTGTTTGTATATGTGGATAGCCTTATGTACAGTACATAAAATCCGTGATCTGGTTCCGTCTGTAAAAGATGTGGTTCCAGACATACAGTACGTGGGCGTCTACAAACTAAGTTGCCTCTGTTGTAGCAGTTACATTGGAGAAACCAAACGACATATCTCGGACCGCATCTGTGAACATAAAGCAGACTTGAAATACGGTAGGACGAACACCTCAGCCGTGGCAGATCACTGTTATAATTCAGTGGGCTCACATGACATTGACTTCTCCAAGACAGAGGTTCTCTGCAAGCCATCCGGCTACCATGAGAGATTCGTTCATGAGGCTATCCACATATACAAACACAGAGACAATTTCAACCAAGAAGATGGATTCTGGCTTAGTAACCATTGGAAAGACGTTATAAACCATTTCGGTTCTTGATTGATTGTATTTTACGGTGGCTTTCAGACCGCAGTCCATTCGCTGGCACTGCCTCTTAGTACCTTTCACACGACGGTCATTTTGTTTAATAATAAATAGTATAACAGTGTAATGTTTAACATAATTCATAAGGCAATATATAGTACCGTAATTGTATAGTGAATATACAGCAGTGTGGTATACAGTAGGGTTAGTAGAATAATACAGAGTGTAATACTACAAGTACAGAGCAGCGCACCGTGGCTGTTTCCTCCTCTTCCCCCCCCTCTTCCGTTACGAACATAGATGGACTCGTCCGTCTGAACAAAGCTCGTCGCTCTCCGTAGTGCTAATCCCTCACACCAACATCATGCTAATCCCCCAGTTACATGCTAATTTATATGTAAACTCCTCTCCCCCCTTTCTCCGGTCCGAGCTCGTCGCTCTCTGTGGTGCTCATCCCTCTCCGTGGTGCTCATCCCTCACACCAACATCATGCTAATCCCCCAGTTACATGCTAATGTATATGTAAACTCCTTTGTCAAGGCGCTCTGTTCCTCCCACACAGCTTAAAAGACACTTTCAAGCTTGGCAGGGTTCACTCAAGTGCTGTCTTCCGGACAGTCCTGTTTCTTCACCTGAGGAAGGCTACTTGTGTTGTGGCCGAAACGTCGTGATAATTTAATTCTGTTATTATTTTATTATTTTATCTCCATTCTACGTGACTTTACCGAAAGAACCCAGAAGAAGCAAAAGGAATGTTTAATAGAAAAAGCTGATAGAGCTGGCAGGTTTTGCCTTGTTGCACTGCATATCAAGGCTGGCATTGAATTCACCGGGTGGCACGTTCGTTATAGAATTTGGTGAAATAAGCTAAAGAGCTAAAATAATGTAAAGTAAATGGCACTCCTAATTAAAGCTGATGTAGGAATTTAATAAAAAGTGTTTTATAAAAAAAAAGTTTATTTGCATAAGTAGTAAAGTCCCTTGCTGTGTGTTGCCAAATTATTCTATTCAAGTGCACTAAATCTAAGATTAACTTGAGAAAATAAAATCACACGGGATTTACAATTGCAATCTTGTCTGAAATTCTGAAAATGTTGACGAAATAATGTTTCAAGTAAAGCAACGCACAATCTCTATAATGCATGGGTGCTGCCAAAGGCCACTGTTTGATAGGTTTGAAGAACAGGTGACAGGTGGTAAAATGAGGCACAAATCAACAGCTCATGACTTGCAGATTCTAAAACATATACCACTATGTCTAAAAACTAACAACAACAATAAACATAAAATGTTGTGGCTTCTGCAACAGGAAGATGCCCCACTAAAACATGCTTTAGTCAAATAAGAGTCACACCGGATGTGGCCTTTTTTGGAGGTGGAAGAATGTCACTTACAAAAGATGCAGCGATAAATACACGGGAGTAGTACAAACATTTTAATGGTGTACTATTGTGCATGCATCTTCCATAACATGTATTAATCTGCCTTACATCTTGCGAAAACAGCTTTACCACTCACAATGTGTTTTATCGATTGCCTGCTATCTTCCACAAGATCATTTCTTCTTCATAAAGTATACTTTCCCACGTAAAAATCTTTCAGAAGACAAAGAGGGTGAACGGACTTGTGGGACAGTTTTAAAGGATAGAATATTCAGGAAGTATCTTACACACATTTTTGATGAACCACTTAAAGTCTTCCAGAAGAGATTTGCCCTTCACAATGCACTTTATTGATCCACCTTGCATCTTTTGAAAGAACTTTGCCCTTTCTCAACTATTTTTTCTTTCTTCAAAATCATCCAGCAAATAAGGCAATGACCTACAAGTTTTGGGAAACATACCCGTGTTAAGTAAATCACTTCATAACAAAATACATTGGATATTTTCAGTCTGACAGAGAGGAGGAGAGATGAGGAGGAGAGAGAGCTGCTCATGATATTGCGGGCTTCTTGATCGTGTTAAAATAATCTTCCTCATTTTATGTGAGCCATACAAATGCTTCATTTAATCACGACAACAGTGATACAACAACAAACGGCTGCTGTGGTGATTGATTCTGTAATGTGTTTGCGAAGGACATACCACGTCCCTTTATGTTATTTTTTAATGCCAGTTGCACATAATTATTTGTGAAAACTTTAATTATGTTTTTGTTGTTGTGCAAGACAAAAGCGCTGTGTCTACTCTGCAAGTAGATGTTCCTAATGGCTTTTCATTTATAGTTGACTGGGTTTTTTTAAATTCAGAGTGAGCATGAGCAGGCAAAGTCACAAGCTCCCAGTAAAGTCAGAAGCACATCCTTTTCTCCGTGCAAGAAAATGCTCATTTATAATCCAGCTTTTCATTTCCACAGTGCACTTGAAGCTCACACGATTTGCATGCATATTTTCTAACCGAGTTTTTTTTAACGTATACATTGCCAAAGAAAGCTAAAATATGTGAATACGCATTTTTTGGCAAAAGGCCAGGTTCAGTACAGCGCTGGTAAAAGCATACTCGTGATATTGCTAATCATTTTGTGTTTTAATTATCACGCACAGTGAAGCATTATCTTTTTCCAATTACAAGTAGGCGACTCACTCGGTCTGAGAGGTCATAGGTCATGCACATGCTGTGAACACTTCCGAAGGAGCACAGTCATTCGTATCCCTTGCTGCGTATTGGGTACTCGCAGCGATATGTGAAAATTGCAATGTTACATTATATCACGTGAATAATTTTTTTTCAGTAGAATGCATTGTACTCACAAAGGAAATGTGTTAGTTTTAGCCATGACAATTGATAGCATATCAACTTGTAAATTGCTTGTTAATGCTCGCTGCTGAATTAACCACCGTGACAGTAGCACGTCTTGGTGCACTGTATTTAGAGCAACGGGACTGTAAAACGACATCTGTGTGACATCCATTAGCCACTGTTATCCAACCGCACATCCAGTTCACAATTAGCCTCTTACCGACTAAAGTATGGCTAGGGGGGCGATGATGCTATTGTGATATCACTCATTACCCTCTCGTGCTGTAGCTGTTCGTTTCGTAGCAGCGCTACATTTCCAGAAATTCACATTTCCCTCTTGACAATATCATCTGCTGTAGTTCTTCTTAGACACGACGGGGTGAGCCCCCCCCAAGTGTGTGCCAGTCATGGAATATATAAACAATAATAAGCATAGTAAAAAATTGGAGTGTAAAACATTTTAATTCAGGAACATCTCAAGTGGCCGTACACATACAAGACAATCAAATTGACATAAAATGTATACGCAAAGAAAATACGGAAGTTATCAATTAAAATGTAAAAAAATAGTGAACACAACCGACATTCGGGTTGGGAAGACCGAGAGTGTGACACGCCGTGCATAAGTCACGACCCCACGCTAAAGCTAAATGTAAGGTCATGTATATTAAAAGTTTTAAGCAGCAACTAGGGGGAAAAGGGTGCGTAAGAATTAGGGAGAGCATTCTTCTCGGTGTAGTTAGCCAACGGTAGAGGAGGAGGGATAGTGTTGAATCTAAGGGGGGACAGGAAGGGATGGAGGACTTGAAATAGCAGGGGCAATGAAGAAAAAAGCGATCTCTTTCAGCTTCGTGGTTGATTTTTTTTTATCTCACCAAGTGGACTAAGCGACTAGAATGAATCAATCTGAGAGGAGAGAAGTAGACTACAATAAGACCTACATTTTGATTTAAGACCGTTTCACATCTTGAAAACAGTGAATTTTTGCTGCTTATTCGAGATCGATTTGGGAGCCAGTAATGGGATATGAGAATTGGTGAGATGTGACATTGCCTGTGGGTGCAAATCAGAAGTCTGGCAGCAGAATTCTGGCTCGTCGAAAGGGAGGCTATAGAATAGACAGTTCGTCAATGCGAGACATTGCAAAAGCATGACATTGGGTATCATCAGTAACTGGGTGAGAAAAATATGTAAGTGACTTGTGTCAACAATTGGCTGAACAAGATCTGTACCCTTTATAAATCGGATGTATCGTTATTATTCCTTTCGCAGATGGTGAGACGTGCTGCGAAGATAAAAATATGTGGAGAGAAGGAAAGCTCGTAATCACAAATAATACGAACGTTACAGACATTCGTAGGCAGTCCAATATTAGAATTTAAGAAGCAAATATTACAGGCAGTATCTTGACCAGGGGCAGACGTCTTGTTGTTGAGAATGACCTCGTTTTGAGAAATATTGAATTGGAGAAAATTAGGAGTAGGATAATACATACAGTGAGGGAAAAAAGTATTTGATCCCCTGCTGATTTTCTACGTCTGCCCACTGACAAAGAAATTATCAGTCTATAATTTTAATGGTAGGTTTATTTGAACAGTGAGAGACAATAACAACAAAAAAATGCAGAAAAATGTTATAAATTGATTTGCATTTTAATGAGGGAAATAAGTATTTGACCCCTCTGCAAAACATGACTTAGTACTTGGTGGCAAAACCCTTGTTGGCAATCACAGAGGTCAGACGTTTCTTGTAGTTGGCCACCAGGTTTGCACACATCTCAGGAGGGATTTTGTCCCACTCCTCTTTGCAGATCTTCTCCAAGTCATTAAGGTTTCGAGGCTGACGTTTGGCAACTCGAACCTTCAGCTCCCTCCACAGATTTTCTATGGGATTAAGGTCTGGAGACTGGCTAGGCCACTCCAGGACCTTAATGTGCTTCTTCTTGAGCCACTCCTTTGTTGCCTTGGCCATGTGTTTTGGGTCATTGTCATGCTGGAATACCCATCCACCACCCATTTTCAATGCCTTGGCTGAGGGAAGGAGGTTCTCACCCAATATTTGACGGTACATGGCCCCGTCCATCGTCCCTTTGACGCGGTGAAGTTGTCCTGTCCCCTTAGCAGAAAAACACCCCCAAAGCATAATGTTTCCACCTCCATGTTTGACGGTGGGGATGGTGTTCTCTGGGTCATAGGCAGCATTCCTCCTCCTCCAAACACGGCGAGTTGAGTTGATGCTAAAGAGCTCCATTTTGGTCTCATCTGACCACAACACTTTCACCCAGTTGTCCACTGAATCATTCAGATGTTCATTGGCAAACTTCAGACGGGCATGTATATGTGCTTTCTTGAGCAGGGGGACCTTGCGGGCGCTGCAGGATTTCAGTCCTTCACGGCGTAGTGTGTTACCAATTGTTTTCTTGGTGACTATGGTCCCAGCTGCCTTGAGATCATTGACAAGATCCTCCCGTGTAGTTCTGGGCTGTTTCCTCACCGTTCTCATGATCATTGCAACTCCACGAGGTGAGATCTTGCATGGAGCCCCAGGCTGAGGGAGATTGACAGTTCTTTTGTGTTTCTTCCATTTGCGAATAATCGCACCAACTGTTGCCACCTTCTCACCAAGCTGCTTGGCAATGGTCTTGTAGCCCATTCCAGCCTTGTGTAGGTCTACAATCTTGTCCCTGACATCCTTGGAGAGCTCTTTGGTCTTGGCTATGGTGGAGAGTTTGGAATCTGATTGATTGATTGCTTCTGTGGACAGGTGCCTTTTATACAGGTAACAAGCTAAGATTAGGAGCACTCCCTTCAAGAGTGTGCTCCTAATCTCAGCTCGTTACCTATATAAAAGACACCTGGGAGCCAGAAATCTTTATGAACGAGAGGGGGTCAAATACTTATTTCCCTCATTAAAATGCAAATCAATTATAACATTTTTGACATGCGTTTTTCTGGATTTTCTTGTTATTCTGTCTCTCACTGTTCAAATAAACCTACCATTAAAATTATAGACTGATCATTTATTTGTCAGTGGGCAAACGTACAAAATCAGCAGGGGATCAAATACTTTTTTCCCTCACTGTAAGGACACTGATGATAACCGTCGTGTGCTTTTTTTAATAATATATTTTAATGACTGTAATAATTAATTATTTTAATGCCAGTTTTCATTCCACTGCTAGACGGAGGCATCCCCACACCATGTTGGTCATGGGGGTTGTTTGACCATACTTTACTGTGCTGGTCACTGAGCGGTGGAGGGCAGGGTGGTGGGACTCGGGAGTGCCCAGGACTGATTCAGATATCACTATCAGGTCTAAAGGTTCATAGCACAGTGCCAACCACTGTGCCACTGCTCCACCTCATGTGCTATTACACTACATATATGTACTATATGTACATATATGTAGTGTTCCTGCGGGTGTTAAGAGCAACACTTTCTCATCTGGATTTTTAGGGCTTTAGAAAACTTGAGCCTTTACATCCTGAAATAGAAAAAGAACATATTATCAATTTACTCCCGTTTGGTTTTTATCTCAAGTCATCCGTACAAACGTGTGCCCTAATTGGACGCATCGGGTATTTATGTTGCGATATCATGGCGACTGTATTAAGAATACTTACAGTCCTAGAGGTATTTATGAGGTGCATATTGACAATACATTCAGATAAAACAACGAGATTATCGTATCTTGCACTCACTTGCCATCCTATCTCAGTGGGGTGACGGAACTGTTCTCATGAACTCACCTTAGCAGCAGTTTTTTTTCTGTTCGTGGAATTGATTCTGAAATTGATTCCTGAAAGTTGTTTTTCTTTCCCTGAGTTATTTGACTGCAGAGAAACGTTAAATGCCAAGAATGCTGTGTGAAGACTAAGCGACAGTTTGTATCCTCAGAGAGACAGACTCATACATGGGAAGTTTCCTCAGCTAGGGGTAGCTAAGCCTCTTTCCCCTTCCCACGCTTATAATTCATATTCTGGACCGTGCCTCTGAGGCATGGAGCCAAGCTCATTGACACTCGAAAGCCAGGCGTAAGAGGTGCAGCCATTAAGTGTATCTTGAAAGTCGGTGTAGATTGAATGCTGGTACGAATGTGCAGAGGGTTGGCATTCCAGACGGCAGGAGCTGCATTGGAGAAATGATATCTGAAAGTGACCATGGTCCCGAGTATAGAGAGGTTGTGAGTTACGCTGCAAACAGTTCAGGAGTGAAGAAAGATATGGTGGACAACTCAATGTAGAGGTGCGGTGACACAGGCAGGTAATCTTGTAGCTGACCCTGTTAGCGATGGGAAGCCAGTGGAGGGAGCGGATGGAGGGGAGATAATTGTTGCTGAGGATGTCAGGCACTGAGGACGGTGTGGGTGAGATGGTTCTGCAACCGATGGAGCATTTTGAGATTACTCGATGAAGACCAAAAAAGAAGTTAAAGTAGGACCCGACTCTAAACTAAACTATTTGTTATTTTACCAAGGAAGGGCCACTGAGCAACAGCTTTTTCAGAAGCAACCTTGCCACAAATGATAGCTCAACGAATTGGCTTATCACGTGGAAATGCATGGCAGCCGAATACTCTCAATGCATGTTTGTAAATGTGGAGGGAAAAATCGGAGGACCCGGAGAAAAATCCACGCGACCACGGGGAGATCATGCAATCTCCAAATATACAGCTGTCAGGGTTGGGATCAAACCCACGACCTCCTGTATACCAGGCAAGGGAGTTAATATTTCGCCACCGTGGCACACCGCTGCAAGTGAGGCCAGGGGCGGAGCCAGGGGGGGTGACAGGGGTCACATTCTGCGTGTAAGTGTACGACACTCAGTTTGGCGGACTCCGTGCAACTGCATTGTCAGAGTGTGTCGCCAACCGATGGCGTCTAGTTCAATAGCCTGACTCTTGAATGTCACCCCGGCCTGAAATCCTGGCTCCGTCCCTGAGTGAGGCTATTGCCGATTTCGGTGGTGGTGAGGGGATATAAATGACAGAGGGCCCTGAGGTGGTGGTTGCAAGATCTGATTATGTGTTTGGAGTTGTTGTCAAAAGATAAGGTGGAGTCCAGAGTTTTGCCGAGGAACTTGATGTGGTTGGAGAATTGGATAGAGGAGCCAGGGATTCATATATGAGAAGGGAGCGTAGGCACAGTGAGTTTCTGTCTGGTGCCGACCAAGATGCCTTCAACTGACTTCTTCTGTTATAGGAAGCATTCCAGTAAATAGGATTGGGTGTTCCAATGGCAAACCAAAATTTATGTTTCATAGTGCAATTTTAAATGACTGTTCATAAAAGTTACATGAAAATCAATTACTCATGTCATTTCAATTTGTATTTTACATGTACTTACAGATGTAAGGGCCGTTATTCATTAAAACCAGGCGAGGTAATTAACATCTTGCCACAACGGTGGTGAGATGTTAACTACCTTGCCTGGTATACAGGAGTTTTCTTGTTCTTCCCGTGGTCGCGTGGACTTTTCTCCGGGTCCTCTGATTTTTCCCTCCACGTTCGGAATCACACGTTTAGAGTATTTTCCTGCTATATTTTTCCACGTGATAAGCCGCTTCGTTGAGCTATCATTTGTGGCCAGGTCGCTTCTGAAAAATATTTATATAGCTCAGTGGACCTTATCTGGTAAAATAAAAAATAGTTTATAGTTTTAAAAACACTGCTTGTTACAAACAACAAAATCCCATTTACAAACTACGTGTGCCAGCTTGAAAAGTAAATCGTGGTTGGCTCCGCGTCTATGCCCTTTCTCCAGGCGAGGCTCGTATGCCGCATTCGATGCCGTGAGCTTTGTTTGATGCAGGCACAATTCGCACGTGCCATTCGACCGCATGAGTGACTGCTTCTCCAAAGTCAACAGCGATATAAAACTTCATCAGAGTAGAAACTCAAAAAGGCCTCAGTGCCAAGTGGGCCGTACTGAATCCTGCTGAGAATAGCAAAGAGCCTGACAGCTGACACAGCCAATGCTGGCAATAGTCAGTCTTGCTGGCCCAAGCGCACATAGTCATGCCCTTGCACTGACACTGACCACCCCAGGAATGCGTCACGAACCGGACGAAGGAAAGTAATTAATGTTCAAATTGTCATGAAGAGAGGTCAGCATTTCATTTCACTGATGAAGGGTGAGCTACCAATACTAACAATACTGTAATGAAAAATGCATTGCCTAAATGAGGCCTACAATAATAGATTGTGGAATCATTTAGCTGATGCCTGGGTTTATTTAGAAGTTCTCTCCAGCTGTAAAGGTCTGCAATAGTTTATCATGAGTGAGGACAGTCTTTCCTTAAACACCTTTTTAATGGATGAAAACAAGAATAATTATATGATGTCTAAAACTGTAATGTTAAGTTGTCCAGTAGAACAAATTCGCAATCCTCAATGAGGTATTATGTATGATTGCATTGACATCACCTTACACACAATCAGCGTAATCATAGTCATCTATGCAAATCATGCTCTGTACTCCCATAACTGTGGCTATTATCTCTGATAGAGGTGTTTTATCATGTGAATAAACACAAACTAGAAATACTTCACTGCACCCTATCGGAAAGTTGATTAGAGCAAATGAAAGTTAATTATCAGCATGATTAGAATTCGGTTTAAGAGTTTCAAGTGTATTTTGTTAAAGCAGGTGAGAAACTCAAGGGAACAGGATAGCCTCATTTGCAAGAGTGACCTGGGGCATTTGGCTGCTTGAAGGGGTTATGACTGCCATATATAATCCCAATTGAGTAATTTATGGGTTATTGTCAAATTTGGCAAATATGGACCCTGATGCTGGCATACAATGACCCACTCTTGGAAATTACATCAGGGGCTCTATGTATTATGGCGCATATTATTTTGGTTATTACACCCGCGGCGAATATCAGGGCCACTAATGGATTAAAACTGTGAACCGCTGCAACAAGTGGCAAACGCTCTGCCGATAAGCCATGCCACTGCCCAGGAGTGTGTTGAGTTTATCTGTACAGAAACCCTTACATGATGCTTCGTGCAATCACAACCAACATGCACATGTTTACTCCAAAGTAGACTATTACTTTGTGTTTCCTATTTACAGTACAATGCACAACCAAGTTAGATAGGGAGGGTTGCCTGTTACCTGCAGCATAGATCCCCCGCTTCTTACCAACCCACGTGTCTCTCTCCTCTCTCCTCTGTCCACACCGCCCACCCACAAACAGTGTTTCCCAGATGTTGTGCCAGTGTGTGGCTCCGACGGACTAAGCTACCAGAACGAGTGCCACCTGCGCCAGACAGCGTGTCGCTTGCAGCGCATCATCACTCAAGCTGCGCCCGGACCCTGTTACACCGGTGAGGGTGTATGTTCGTACACACGCACACGGCACATCCACACGCTTGTGCCGGGCACCACCAGACGAACCATAGTAAAGCTCATCGATGTGTTCTCTGGATGTACCATGTGTTGTTTGGTATTTTGCCCAACGTTTCGCTCCATGTGCTGAGAACCTCTTCAGCAATTAAACACCTTGCTGGGCAACACATGGCACAGCCCGAAAACGCATCGGAGAGATACGCAGCACAACCGCGAAGACCTGGTATTGTCCGTTTAGCTACGCTATATTCATGGCCCTTCATTTATCTGTGATGCCAGCAGACACAGCAACTGACAGGCCCTGAGCACAACCGATTATTTGACAATGCCTCTTTCCTTGCCTCACCTTCATATTCTAGGATATTTTCTGCACAACCGCAAAGCAAAAAGCAGCGAAGAGCATTCGTTGGTATATTTTTATGCCTCTCATTAATTCCGATGGCCTTCATTTTTTATTTAAAAAATGTTCCTGTGAATATTTTGGAGTTCTTGTTTGAATAAACGGTGTGCTTGTTGCCAGGTAGTGTAGATGCTACACTCATTGTTGTGTAATTCTAATACCAATAGAATGCAGGGATTTAAATGTGATTTAAAACCAAGTACTCTATGTGTAAAATATGTCATTTTTTGTACTTAAATGTACCAAAAACATACTCAGGTATTTTGTTACTACAAATTAAGATATTCAACACATTAAGCGTTAAGGCTTAATTGGCTGGGGTGGGACATGCAGGTGAGGGTTAGGGTACAGGATTACATTTCAGAGGCTGGCCCTCATTTAAATTCAATCCTTCCAATTTTCTCTTTTTCAAGAGGGCTTACTGTACTTAAATTACAAATCACAAATACAACTGTTACTGCATGGTTAATGTAGATGTACGTCAATAGACACCTAAACCATACATCAGTTTTGATTTAAAGCTTTCGTGACTGCAGTAATTCATATTCTCGGTTCTTTCGGTAAAGTCACGTTGAAGGGAAACAATAAAATAATAAAATATATAACAATAAAATTCTCACGACGTTTCGACTGTAACACAAACAGTGATCATCAGGTGTGAAAACCAACGGCAAGAAACATTTGAACCAAGAATATACATACATCAGTTGTTTTGTTTGTTATACAAACTATGCTATGATGCATTACAATAATATAGATTCAAACAATGTATCAGGATTATGTATCCTTGTATCAGTCTAAAAAGATTGTTCTTGAACATGCATATCTAACGTCTCGTTTTAGTTACTTTTTCAAGGCATTTGTAAAGTTTCACATTGCCTTAATTAATTAGACAATGCATCCATTAATTTGCAGCCTATTGAAATCTAGTAGCACATCAATTAGTTTTTTTATTCTATCATTTATTGACTGTGCAGCAAATTAAATTATGTATGTACTTGAGCATTAATAATGTGCTAATTGATGTACACCATCTCTATAACTTAACAATGCCCCATTTGAAAAATGCTACGAATATGCGGGCCATGAAAAATACAAACTGTAATCTCCATACGAAAGAGGACCCTGCAAAACAAGGCAGATACTAACAATGTCAGCAGTAAGGTACAACACGTGAACCAATGCATCATTCTGGCCAGGAGTTTTCAATTTACAAAAGTCTCCAACCTCCAACCATATGCTCCAAGGCCAGGTCACACATAGGATGGAAGACCTTTCCATGTTCAGTAAATGGTCTTCCCGTAACTAACAATTTGCCCCTTTACAATATGATACATTGTCATGACTCACGGTCACGATTTGAGTCCAGCATAAAACAATATTAATTGTCGTGAATGTAGCAGCCTCTGTGGCAGTTGTGGTTACATAAACCTGTATGCAAAAGGAAATTATGGATTGTCACCTGCATTATTCAATGTAATCACCGTGAGCATAAGAATAAATTAAAATCCATACATCGTGACTGTATGTGGGAGAGACGAACATCATGTTTTATCTATGCCTTAATATATCATTACACCCCAAGTAAACGTTCTATTGCAGACCCCTGAAATATGTCAAAACAATGCATCATGCAGCAGCAGCGACCACTCGCTTGTCAGTACGTTTCAAATCACTGACCACGGGTAGGACAATCTTTTTTCTGAACACTGTAGTGGTATATCTCGCTGTGCAACCTTGTGTTAAATTGTGCATTCATTCTAGATTTGAAGTTTTCGTGACTGCAAGGATCCATACTCTTTGGTTCTTTCGGTAAAGTCACGTAGGTAGAAATAAAACAAAATTAAATCAAACAAAAATGAAAACAAAAGTTTTTAGTTTTTTTCAATTTTGTTTTATTTTATTTAATTTTATTAAATTTTTTAATTGTGCACTTTTGTAGTCTCACGTATGATTAAAGTATCATGTAATGAGCATTTTAATGCAAACACTTTACGTGCGTGGCATTTATCATGAGGCTTGAACCAGCAGTGGAAACATAGCTCAAAGCCCCCAACAAAGCCCCACCTCAGATCTAGCTCTTGGTATGCAATACAAAGCAAATTCACCCACCCATGAGTCAAATCATAAAACAGTAATGGGTCGGCTCAACATGTCCTCCCTGCTGCCAAAACATGGCATTAACAGTGTTTTAACATCAATCGGGTCTCATTCTTCTTTGTCTCATCCTCATTATTTTGACTCACATGATGAATAGTGGTCAACGTAGTCATACACAGAGAACAAGGCCATGCACGCGAAATTAAGATGAATCACAGAAATACAGATGTTAGGCATAGGCTGCTATGTTAAGAACTTTGCTACACACATATAGGAAATAATGAGAATACATATTCAAGCCGGGATAATGATGTCAAGACTTGTGCATTTAACAACTCATTATTGTAGGATTAATGTCCTCTAAACAATGATTATAAATGCTCTTACCTTTTAATTTTGCTTCCTACTGCAAATTATTATTCTGATTGGCACTCTACACTATATATTTAAATCACTTTTAGACAGGCTCTCACCAGCAACTGCACACAAAAAAGCATTGCATCTGTGGACATATTAAAACGTGTATACACAAGAGAGAAATGTTACAATAAAGTGATGGACATTTTATTGAACTTTTGAACTCATAATGTCCCTTTACTATGCACTTTTAAAAAGTAACTTAAGATCCTGATATATTTTAAAATAGTATCTAAACAATAATTATGTTACTGCATGCCACGTTATATTATTTTATTGCCAAAAAAATGAGCACCTATCCAACTTCATCTCTGATGTGAATTGAGCTGTGTGACTTGTAAACTAATAATGGTTAGCAGCAGCGCAAGCACAAACGTTCATATATAGAATGTTGCAAAGCACTGTATCATTCAATATCACTCCAAATCATCATCACCTGTTTCACCATTGCCATCTCAATCTCTGTTCAGCAATAAGAAGGCCAATAAGTCAATGCCCGTTTCTAAAAAGGCCACACCATTGTATAATACCATCTTTTTATATAAATGTATGACAAATATGAACAAAAACCGCACTAAAGAGGAGGCATATTTAAACAAAACATGTATATAATTTATGGTCATCCTATTGGTTATATTTCATGGATAATTTAAGACCCAAGAGAGTAACAAGTTTCGACTCTTCCAAAGCGGCTTTAACGTAAAAAAATTATGGTACAGGGCTCATTTCCATCCACAAGTGTCTTTTTACACCCACAAATGCCCTATTTGGTTGAGTGATTGGTCCCTGGAAAAGCATTCCAGAAGTGCTTCGAGATTGGAGCTGCAAACTGCCATCGAATTACATAGAAAGTACATGCATGGGGAATTCCGGCTTTGTATATGCTGGTGAGTGCACACTGAAAGTGTCAGTTATAGCTGTGGCAGCAATGTCAGATCCGTGTCAACTAATACGCACATTCATAATTTATCATGCGCTGCGGAAGACCCGCATGTAACTACTAATTTCCTCTCACTGCTCCAGCTTTGACATCTCCTGTTTGCTCATCAAAAGCATTTTCTGTGAAGATAAAGCCCTAAACAAAGTTTCTGCTGAAGACATTTCCATTGTATTCGTTTAACTTTTATCGATGGAACATTTAAATCCAGTTTTCTGAAGAGGTCTTAAGACAGATTACTTTGCAGTATGATTTAATTTTGATTATTTGTTTGGACATTCATGTATTAATTATATTTATCATTGTTATTTATCTCTGAAAGCCTTTTTGCCTTTAATGAGTATTGCATTGGGACGTTTGATAATCTCCATTGAGAAGCATGTGTGTTTGTGTGTGGGACAAAACTGGAGAACTCAGAGAAAACACACATACAAGGGGACAATGCTCAAACATCAGTACACATCAGCAACTTATTTGCTATGCTGCCATCTCCTGACCATCTTGCAGCCAGTGCGTTTGGGATTGTCTTGAATCTGGATGATCTATCAACCCATGTCTCCGAAGCACTGGGTGTACAGACATGCACCACCATTCCCGACAAACTAAAATGTCTATTCCCATGGGAGCTCTCAGGAAATACATATCCACACAGTGATGCTATTGATTGCCTGGGTGAGCCCAAATGCCTTTCCTTTAAGCCTCTCAGTTTGACACATTTTCATGCTACTTGGCTTCACCTCGTTGCCTCCCTGCTCAAGAGTTATTTAATGTTCACGTGACCCTAATTTTGCACCTTTTTGCACGTGTTCCAAAACACACGTGTGGATGTATGGTATTGTATAACTTTATATTTTATAGTTACCAAGATCAAGATGTCATCGATGCCACCGCACCTTACCAACGTTTTCTATCCTCCGTCAGATCCCAGAACTGCTGCACAGTAGATGCCCAACACCCAAGATCTGTCAAACAGTATCCCACTAATCTGGTCTTAGGTCTTCCCCCTAGTTGCCAGACTCATGGAAATAACTCTAATTGGCCCTCCCCCATCTTGCATATCTACAACACTCACCTGTATTGGTCTCTTCTGGACTTTTGCATTGCTCATCCTGTTTTGCCACAACATTTCTATCGCCTTTGCTGAAAATTCTATAAATTATTTTTTAGTTGCTGAGTTAGTATCCAGCTCTGTAATCCATACATTAATAGAGATATTATTCCTGCCTTAAATTATGTTATTCCACCGAGACTAATCTATTTTTATCTTCCACAGAGGTTTCCATAGTCCATCAAAAGAGAGAGTTATGGCCCTGCTTTGAGTATTTAAATTCTCAACAACACTGCCAGGACACTCTTACCTTGGCTTCTACACCAAACCAGCAATATCTACTTTATCTTATTATGTATTGTGCTTGCTTATCCAGAAATGGCTCACTGAGCCTCAAGACTATTTTTTTGGAAGACCCTGCCAATTTAATTCAGTCGGAGGCAATCATTTCTATGTATATTCCAATTGGATTCTTTGGAACTAAATAATACTGTAATTTCAATTGATGTATTTACGTATATTGAACTTCTTTCACACTGTCGTAGCCAACCGTGCTAATCGAAGGTGCAGATTTGGACCATGACCATTGACACACAATGGCCTACTCGTGCAAATGTTGTACTAGGATATTTAATGGCCACTGTGAAGTAGACGACGCGTGAGTTGTATGGTTAATATGCCCGCAGTATGGACATCTAACCGTGAACCTCTTCAACAAATGGGGAACGCACTACCGCTGGGCCATGTCACCGTCCATCTGCCATAAAATGAGTATAATCATCCCCAGCACAAGCATAAATAACTTCCTCTGTGCGAGAGTGATGGACGATAACAGAGTTTAAGCAGTCATTTCTACAATTTAGCTGACATATACAGGTTATTCATATCCTCTTTGGATAAAACTACACATGAGTGCACTTTGGCACAATTTACCTTTTTCAGGAAGGTCTCACTGTTAAAAGTTGTTTTCTCTTTTATTTCAGAACTCGGCTCCGGATCAAGTAATGGAGGTGGGTGCTTGTCTCTTGCTACAATAGTTGCTGTTATTAAATGTTCAGCCATAGTACAAGCCCTCTGAATTCAATGAGTGAATATATATTCACTCATTATATGTAAATTAACATCTAGTATCTTTCGGTACCGAAAAAACCAAAGAAGATTAATCCTTGCAGTCACGAAAACTTCAAATCGAAATATTGCAACACAATTAGAGTATGTGTAAAATGGAAGAGATGGGCAATGATTCAACAAATTTGGGAGTTTCATTCAATTTTTTTGATATTACGCCACAACGTATCTTCTGCCTATTCATGAAATATTTACAGCACAGTGCAACTGTAATAATTTGCGCATGTTCAGGATGGAGTTTCTCATCAAATACACGTAATGTCCAATGGTACCAATTTTCGACTTGAAAGAGATAATTATTCTCTCATTCGCGGGCACTATTGTACACGGTGTATCCCACCACCCGTGTGGCACGTTTCGTTGGGGCCTCTTCACAGCGAAAGACATTTCGCTTTCGGCGCAGTTGCGCGAACTCTTCTCGCTTGCCGCAGTGCGATGTGAATGTCGGCGCTGTGTCAGGGGAACGCCCCCCCGAAGCACTCGCCGAGTTGCGTTGGGCTTCTTCCTGTTGCCAAACGAATACGTTACAAGGTCGCACTCACGTCGCACACCAAGTGCTCGCCACAAACGAACCGCGATACCTTGCTGATCTCGTCAAGGGGCATAAACCATCAAGCGAACTCCAGTCGTCCTTCACATGCGGCTTTGGACTAGCCATCAAACAAAGACGGTCACTGCATCGCGCGCTTTTCACGTGCGCTTCAGTAACCATCTGGCGCGCTCTTCCTTCCGACATTAGGCAGCCATTTGAACACTTTGGCTTTTCACGAGCAATATCATCCACAATATAGGGGTTTTAAACCCGCCACCACCTGACACAGCAAATAGGTAAGGTTTGTCAAGTAAACAGAACATGGCAATTCGTTACTAGTGGCGGGTTTAATGACACATTTATATGTATGCGATATAACTCCCCAAAGAAACCTGTGTTATGGATTAGGAAGCCACTGCAGCTATGCAATTAAATCTAGATTGAAAACTCATTTCTTTATAACTGCTTTTTGTGTTTAGTTTGCTGTTCTTCCCCAAACACTCTGATAAGCACAGATAGCTACGTTGGGTGCAAAAGAAGTTCAACATACTTACATAAAAGAAACATTTTTCTATTCACAGCCGACTACGAGGGGTCCGGGTCGGAACATTACAGAAAGTCGACCAAATGTGGGATTTGCCTGTACGGATCTGAATGCGATGAGGATGCTGAGGATATTGGGTAATGAACCTTCCAGCTTCTTTAACATGCATGTGCTTCATCGTGGCTGACCCTCAAATTTCTATTATGAGTCGAGGTTTTTTGGCAGAGATTAAAAAAGTATGAGGCCAGGTCGTGTGTTGGCAGTGAAAGCAGTTTCCACCTGAATTGGGTGAAAAAAGAAACCAATCGTTGCTTTCTTTCCGTGTTTTTTTGTTGTTGAAAATCTGTACAAAAATTGTTTCTGCTAACACATGAATCAGGCCCTATATTTTTCTCGAGCGTGAAAAAAACATCACATTCCTGTGCTGCTCTGTGAAGGTTACTGTTGTGGCAAGGTATCTAGACAAATAGCTGGGGTGTGTCCTCTCTCAATGGGGCGATTAGCTCAAAAGTTACACCGTATTTGACTTATGATCCAGTCTCCTGACTATTTGCAGTGACATAAGAGTTATATCCACCTCACCTGCACATGTGATTCGGGCCTGTCAAAACATGTGTCCAAGCGGATTATGATGGAATGGTTATTTTTTCAACATTTTACTTCAAGGAAACCATATAAAAACCATTGATTAAATGCACTAAGTTCAGAAGCTAAGATATGGCTTGCCATGTTCAGAGGGAGGATCATACATTATTTGTCAAGGCTCTCATCTTATCCACGCTCTCCCACCTGTGCCTTTCCATCACTCCAGCAGATGTTCTAATCTCCACAGTATTCCCTTCTCCCTGACCCCTACATAACCCCAAGGCCACCTTCCCCCCCCCCGCTTGATGGACTGCACGTGCCTCTGGCCAGCAGGTGCGTGTGCAACATCGACTGCACGGGACACAACTCCAACCCCGTGTGCGCGTCAGATGGGGTGTCGTATGAGAACCCCTGCCTGGTGAAGGAGGCGTCCTGCATGAAGCAACAGCTCATTGAGGTCCGCTTCCTGGGGAAGTGCAATCCAGGTCGGTGTCAGACACAGGTATCACATTCAACCCCCCATCCATTCTCATCCTCAGATCACAGCGAGCATTTGTGGCTGGCAGCCCCTGAACCTAAAGGAAGAGTGACTTTCCCCCCTGCGGTTTCTTCAGAGCCCCATGTCCCGTGGGTGACCCATGTGGTTGACAGAAAATAAACCTTTTCTCCACATTACTGCCTACTTGTTGGGAGCACGTGACACACACGAGAAGGCTGTTGTCATCAAGTAAAGCAAAGATGAAGAATGTCAGTGTCAGCGTAATCACTGCACGGTTTATATATGGTTACAGACGTGTAGTGGTGTTATTTCACACGGACAACTTCTTTTGATCCTGTGTCGCTTTATTCGTACAGAACTCATCGCGTTCAAGGCCACGTGACTCCGTCGCAACTCTTCCTCTTGTACTGCTCGTCTGCTACGCTTCGCTTGCTCTCTCTCGCTCTGGTAGCCTGCTACAGTGAAGGAAAAAAGGTATTTGATCCCCTGCTGATTTTGTACGTTTGCCCACTGACAAAGAAATGATCAGTCTATAATTTTAATGGTAGGTTTATTTGAACAGTGAGAGACGGAAGAAGAACAACAAAAATCCAGAAAAACGCATGTCAAAAATGTTATAAATTGATTTGCATTTTAATGAGGGAAATAAGTATTTGACCCCCTCTCAATCAGAAAGATTTCTGGCTCCCAGGTGTCTTTTATACAGGTAACGAGCTGAGATTAGGAGCACACTCTTAAAGGGAGTGCTCCTAATCTCAGATTGTTACCTGTATAAAAGACACCTGTCCACAGAAGCAATCAATCAATCAGATTCCAAACTCTCCACCATGGCCAAGACCAAAGAGCTCTCCAAAGATGTCAGAGACAAGATTGTAGACCTACACAAGGCTGGAATGGGCTACAAGACCATTGCCAAGCAGCTTGGTGGGAAGGTGACAACAGTTGGTGCGATTATTCGCAAATGGAAGAAACACAAAAGAACTGTCAATCTCCCTCGGCCTGGGGCTCCATGCAAGATCTCACCTCATGGAAATGCAATGACCATGAGAACGGTGAGGAATCAGCACAGAACTACACGGGAGGATCTTGTCAATGATCTCAAGGCAGCTGAGACCATAGTCACCAAGAAAACAATTGGTAACACACTACGCCATGAAGGACTGAAATCCTGCAGCACCCGCAAGGTCCCCCTGCTCAAGAAAGCACATACATGCCCGTCTGAAATTTGCCAATGACCATCTGAATGATTCAGAGGATAACTGGGTGAAAGTGTTGTGGTCAGATGAGACCAAAATTGAGCTCTTTGGCATCAACTCAACTCGCCGTGTTTGGAGGAGGAGGAATGCTGCCTATGACCCCAAGAACACCATCCCCACCATCAAACATGGAGGTGGAAACATTATGATTTGAGGGTGTTTTTTCTGCTAAGGGGACAGGACAACTTCACCGCATCAAAGGGACGATGGACGGGGCCATGTACCGTCAAATATTGGGTGAGAACCTCCTTCCCTCAGCCAAGGCATTGAAAATGGGTCGTGGATGGGTATTCCAGCATGACAATGACCCAAAACACACGGCCAAGGCAACAAAGGAGTGGCTCAAGAAGAAGCACATTAAGGTCCTGGAGTGGCCTAGCCAGTCTCCAGACCTTAATCCCATAGAAAATCTGTGGAGGGAGCTGAAGGTTCGAGTTGCCAATCGTCAGCCTCGAAACTTTAATGACTTGGAGAAGATCTGCAAAGAGGAGTGGGACAAAATCCCTCCTGAGATGTGTGCAAACCTGGTGGCCAACTACATGAAATGTCTGACCTCTGTGATTGCCAACAAGGGTTTTGCCATCAAGTACTAAGTCATGTTTTGCAGAGGGGTCAAATACTTATTTCCCTCATTAAAATGCAAATCAATTTGTACCATTTTTGACATGCGTTTTTCTGGATTTTTTTGTTGTTATTCTGTCTCTCACTGTTCAAATAAACCTACCTTAAAATTATAGACTGATCATTTCTTTGTCAGTGGGCAAACGTACAAAATCAGCAGGGGATCAAATACTTTTTTCCCTCGCTGTATGTTGCACTCTGCCAGCGTCTCCACTGCTAGCCTCTTACTATACACTCTGCTAGCCTCTCTACTGCTAGCCTATCTACCCTCACTCCTCCAACCTCACCCTTGCCTCCAGCGGGGGATCAGCCAACACCGCTGGAGAGGACGAGGTGTGGAGAACGGGGTCCCGGACTTCTCTTGAATTCACTCTTGTCTTCACTACAACCAACTCAACCCCTCTGGCTCACACGTTCCCCTTTTATCCTCCTCCTCCTCACTAAGTGCCCCCAGATGGAACCTCATTAAGCCGGCGTCCTCCCCACGCCTCACGCACGTGTTCTCCCCCACGTGTTCTCCCCCTTTTCGCCAAGATCTCTTGCCTCCGTGGCGACTACTCCGCGTTTGCATTTGCAGCCAGCCAATCACTGCCTCTTTCCCTAATTGCTGGCGTCTCCCTGTCTGCTGTCACCCAGGCCACCCGCCTGCACATGCTTATCCTTAGCTGAACTCACTGTCTGCAACCCCATACGTAATGCAACTGCTGTTTACAAACCCTGCGCGTGTTACGCCACTACAGACGTAGTAAATGAAATGCATGGTGAGACAACACTTTAAGATGCGGCGGAGAAAGCATGATGAAAATAGTACTGCCAGATGCCTCTGCAGTGGGAAATGCTGGCCGGAGGTGTGCAAAGATGGTAAAAATGCATGATCTTTTTCTTCAACCGAGCACATTTATCAAGGGGAATTCTCAAAGCCATGATGATACGGACAAGGGATAAGAATGTGCTTCTTTTGTCGGGTGTATTTTAGATGTGAAAAAACAAGCTTATATTTTTCACAAGTTTGTTAAGAACAGGACCAGTACATTGTATTTTGGCCTATACTCGTGGTCATTAATGTACTTTTCTGTTTCACACGAACACGTCTTTCTCACCATTCATTATTTAAGATTCCTGTCAAAGGGCATTGCGTATAAAAGGACATGATTTGCTTCTTTCCAAACCTTTATGATTTATTTTGCATGCACATTTCATGCAGCAGACAGGTGTTACATCAATCATGTTCACGAGTCAAATGTTAAGTTCTAACACATTGTGTCACACTTTCTTTTTCTATACCACACACAGTGTGCTAACAATGTCGACAAATTACTACCCCACTGTACTTTATGACATCGTATGGGTACAGTAAAGTCACTTCCATGTCAACCGCCTAAATTAGTAATCCCAGATTTAAAAAAATACACCAACATGTAAATGTGTATTTGTCTAGTGCTCGGATAATAATGATTTTTTCTTAATACAGAATTCTATTCAAAAAAGGAACCTTACCCAGACTATAATGCACTCACATTTCTTGTGTGGTGCTCAACACATTGTGTTAAAGTGGAATCCTCATTCATATTCACGAACCTCATACAGAGTACTGATCACATATGTTAATGATTAGACAGTGCCCGTGGGGATTTTTTGCCAGCAGTAATTCATGAGCTGTGTCAGTTATACGTACTGTACTTGTTCATATAAAGAACATATTGTGCACTGAAGTTAAACTTTATTCAAATGATCCAACGAATCCTTCAGAAAGGTCCACACTTCTCATACGCTTTATAAAAAGGGACTCATGGTAACAAAAAGGTTCGAGAAAATAATGTTCAATGCCCCGCTGTCAATAAAATCAATATCTTTCTCATGGATCACATTTACTTAATGTCAACTGATTACAGGAAGAAACATCTATCGTAGTTGGGATACACTCAGTGCCATGCTGACTATTAATTTCAGAAGTATGCAAAGTCAAATGTTAGATTTGGTACTTTCAGAGAAAACCTGGGGCAAAAATAAGTCATTAACCACGTGTTGGTGCACGAACGCACAACGAGCGAGACCAACAGTGTCCATCTGGTGGCTCTGGCATCTTGTGGCCCATGAGGACAAGAGGTCCGTGTCTCTGCAGAATGGCTCTCAAAAGCCAATTATGGGCCTTAGAACCAGCATGATTCTTAATAAGATTTTGTTTGCAGCTCTAAATTGTGGGGGTTTTTTTACCACTTTCCATAAACCAAGGGTTTCCACTGGTTGCCACTCACTTAATCAACCACAGTTGTGTGTATTGCACATCGTACATCCACGTTATTTTGTTATAAAAAACAGATTGAATTGCATCATGCGTGATCATTATTAATCAACACAGTAAACTACATAGACACATGCGGTTACATTTTAAACTCAAAGGTCTGGCTGAGCCCATCACTGAAGAGTACGTAGTCTGGTCTTTGCACTCAGAGAGCAAGGTTCACCACAGTCTCTCCATCGCATTGATGTGGCGTTTTGTTCTAGCAGACAGCACCCGTGACCAAGAAGAGCCAGTGGTGAGGGACCGCGGGGAGCTTTGCCCTGAGAGCCTCCAGAACTATTGTCGCAACGGACAATGCCATTATTCGCACACGCAACGCCATGCCTCCTGCATGTGAGCAACACACGCACCACATGTGAGCCATACACTCAGGCACAGAGATCTTCTGCTCGTCTCCACTCTTGTGACAGGTGCCATTAGTGCATCATGTCCACTGTGGTTTACTGCAAACAGTTATGCAATTATATTAAATATATTCAAAACATTTGGGGGATTTCTTTGGCTCCTAAGGTCACATAAAGCCACACCAGGGGTAGTCAGCCTTCATATCCCTGGCGCTGACATTAATAATGCCACACAAATGTATAATTGTAATCTGGGTTAACGTAGGGAAGACACTCAGGTTTGGACACTAATTTGCCAATTCTAAGTATAGATTTTATTTCTATTCTGCACAACGACACAAATGATTATATGTTATATATTGTATAAATGTATTGAACTCGCACCTATAATTAAAAGACAGGGCCCTTGCCTAGAACATTTGGCAATTCATTGGTTCAAGCAAGCCTGTCTCTGCTAATGAGACACTATGTGAAAACTGGTCCAGAGGTTGCTGAAGTGATGCACTCCCAGAAGGCTGTTAGCCCAATTGGTTGTGAAAGAAATACTTTTATAATTTTACGTGGAGAGCCAAATATATAAAGGAGACATTGCTTATCTTTTTTTTTGTCATTTACAGTCTCCACGACAAAACAAAATTATTACGTTGCGTTACATGCAGACGAAGCTAAAGCTAGGATCACGAGCAGGCTGACGCCATGAGCTCACCAATACGACGCCACTCCTCACTATCCTCGAGTGCACTCAATCAATTGTGCACACTTGCATGCACTCGCGCATCATGCGAACGCTAAATAACACTGAAGTCGATTTAATGGTGACCTTCTCGTCCTCCGCCCCAACCCCGTTGGGGGGGGGGGGGGGGGGGGGCCCTTCCAACGTGCGGCTCGTGGCCCGGGCAGCTGCGACCCAGGCTTTCTGGGCCAGCAGTGTGAGAGCGAGGAGAGCAGCATGCTGTACGTGATCCCTGACGGAGACAACCTGCGCTACGTGCTCATCGCCTCGGTGGTGGGCGCCGTGCAGATCACCATCACGTTCGCGCTCGTCGTCTGCGTGGCCAGGTGCACTCCCAAGCCAGGCTCCATGGTCCAGTTCACGCACGCACGGCAATCTTATTTTTGTTGTTGCAGAGCAACTTTTGCTAAGACTCGTCAAGGTGATGTCACTCTGTATATACCTACCTGACGGCTCTGCCGATGTAAGCGGTAAGGATGCTCAAGTCGTGAATCCCTTCATTGTAAACATATGCTGACCTTCGTACCACGTTGTAAAAAGAATTGTTGCAAAAATATGCATCGCGATTTTTTGTTTTTGCTTTGAAAATCGTGCAAAGGATTTAAAACTCGGCAGCTTCAGCTTAAATTGGTGAGGTAGAAGAGTATGAGTCTCTGTCGTCTCTCAATTCAGTGTCACTTGCCTGCTGCTATTTTGAGTAAAAACAGTGAGATGGTGTGGATTGGATTGTTGATTAAAAAAAATCAACAAAGACCGTGTCTAATGTGGCTGGACCCCACACCGTCAACCATCCACTCCTTTGCATCGAGAAGTGACATCACTTGTAGTTACATTTCTAGGCTTATTGAGAACTTGAGGTGTTCTGAGCATAAATCGGAGCAGATTACTTGTTTGAATGGGTGACACTTGCTGTGTGCTGCTCTGTAAAAATTGCAACATGGGGATTAGACTTATAGCATCATCAATGATTAGTTGGCAATATTACATAATGATTAAGCATCATTCGGGACAATATTATTTACACATTAAATAATTCCTCATAGTTTTCTCTCTAAGTATAGGAATGAGGGTTGGGATATATTGAGTCTCATCACTCAGCTCATAGGAAATTGAAACAAATCCTAACAGTACCTGTATTCTCAGTCTTCATTATTTACAGTTAACTTCACATTTAAGTTTATTTTATATGTTACAAGGATGATCCCGTTTAGCCAGGTGCCTAGCTATTTTAAAAGGGAGATCAGTAGTGCATGAGCACATCAGCAGCAGCAACAACAAAGACAAAAACATCGATATTGCAGGGAACGAGTACAGGGTCCTTGAGGAATACAGTATTGCACAACTAACGAACTAGGACATTTACGTTGATTTTACACAATCCTTTCGATAGTTTATATACAACAAATGAATACCTACCATCAGTACTGGGTGCAAACACCCTTCCCATTGCTATCACTGCAACAAACTTGCGTAGTGAATTCTGGGATTTATTTTAGACACACACCTGCACCCTTCGATATTAGAAATTAAATGTTGCATTTATATTACTATTTCTTTTGTAATATGTAAATATGTTTATTTCGTTATGCAAAGAGGTTCCATTGCATTACCTTAGATTTAGTTTACAAGCATTTCTGAACGTGAGCAGTGAAATCCTGAAAAATTAACTAATTAGTATTGTGTAGTTTAGTACAGTAGTGCATAACATTGCTATTTTTAAAGAGTAAAAAAAAATCCGCTTTCAATGTATTTTAAAAAGGCAAAAAAACATTTGCATTAATCCATTACATCAGGAGACAGACTTGACATTCATACCTTTCCTGTAAATCACACAACATTGTGAACTTTAAATCGTAAACCCATACTCTTATACAGCAGTTATCCAGCTTAAGGCATCCTGGAGCCTTATAGGCATTTCTATTGAAAGCTAACCCTAAACTTTTTTTTATAAGCCCATTCATTTGTTGCCTTGCCTCCAGGTCACTCTTCCACCAGTCTTACCTCATCGTGGGGAAAGTAATAAGTAACCAAATAGATTAGCAGACAATGTATCCTTCATATTACCTCAGAATCAGTCACCAGCAGCAGCAAAAAAATCATTTACCTCAATAAAGCCATATGTATCCCTGGGCATAAAATCCTCTTCTACGACTTCTCCGTTTCATTTCAAGCCCCACTGCCTGACTGGATTTTTATACTAAGATCACATTTAGCTGCCTGGGTCGGGTATTCTTTTCCTTCTGGTTATTTCTTTTCTTCCTCCGTATATATATAGCTTTTTACTTGTTGCTTGGCTCCAACACAAAAATAATACTTTCTCGGCGGGAAAAACACCGAGGCTTAGATGATCTGAATCTGGCCCAAGGTATGTTTTCATTGGATTTGGGGACCCAGAAAACTCACACATTCGCATTGTCCCAGTGGGCCTTGTGCATGGGAATGGGTGCAGATATACGGAATGTCACTCTTGATCAGAATGTAACATTGTTTTTTTAGTGGTGTTTCGTCGTCGGTGCATTACAACACATTGATTAAAACACATAAAGCTCATAGATATAGTACAGGTATTGTGAGTTTGTTTTGTTATTGGGAGGTATGTTTCATTTGTTTATTATCCAGGAACAAAACATCCCTTTATCAGCATGACACAAACAGCACCACTGACCTTCACTCCTGACTCAGTACAATCCGACGAAAGAGAGGATATATGTTACGTGTCGTGCTTAATTAAACATAACATCTGTCGGGTCAGTCTACCCTTTGTAGTCAAACAGCAAGCCAGGAATATCTTCAAAGCTAATTTTCACTCTCAGAGGGTCAGCTTCAATAGATTATTGCATCATGTGTCTTTTATCCCCATAAATTATCTTTGCTAAATGTTCGAAAATAATTTACTTCGAATAACAAGGCTGTGCAATCTTCATCGAGCATTCTTTGCTCTACAATATTAGATGCTTTTTAGGTCAACCATTATGAATTTCTGCGGACAGTCATCTCCACCGCATCTCTCCACCGTGTCACCTCTTCTGTCCGGCCTCTCCCCCTTCCCTTTTCTCTTCATCTCTCCAATTCTCCCCGATTTGCTTTCCCCATTTCCTCCCCGTGTTGTGGATACTTTCACGATCGCCCTTCCTTCAGAACTTATCTTTTCTCCTATAAATTTGTTCAGTTGTTCTTCCGAAAAGGTTTTCACACCCATAGGCATATTTTTCCTCCTTCTAGAAGAAGTCATGCATATGAAGCAACTGTTCATTCCCCTTGCAGAAGATGATCTTTAGTGGAGCATCTTCCCCTGTTAGAATCTGTGCAATTAGGTTTCATTAAAATGTATTTGTTCGTTTTTTGGCAATCTAGCATTTTTGGCAGAACCTTCACCGAAAGAGCTGTTATTCAACACCCAAATTTTGTTTGGTGTCTGTCCTTCATACCTAACAGTTGGTGGAACTTTGGAGAAAACATAGAGATTTGTAAATCTTACAGTAAATAGCCACTGTTTATCACATGTCCTGGCAGCTAGTAATCCTCAAAACCTTCAAATTCACCAAACCTAAAGTCTCCACTGTGAACTTCTGACCTCGAAAAGTCTGTGCATTTATATGTCTTGGAATTGCTTTAACTTTAAACCTTTTGGTATTGGCAGCCTTTTTTCCCTCCTACAGATATTATTTGATGTGTTCATTGAGGCCTGACACACTGTATAAGCAAGTTGCCATAGTGATTGCCTGTACGTTGATGCTGTTGTTCTTTGTTGTGGCCATGTTCTCTGGTGGTGCAGTGTCTTTAAATCCATACAAATTTCATGAGTCCATATAAATTATTTAATTACATCTCCTATCCTGACTGCTGTGGTAGCAAAACCTGCACGCAAAGGCCAAACTCGCATGTAATAAAGGAATTAATTATTTTTGTTTGGGATATTAATATCAAACTCGAACAGTTGCAGAGACTAAGGAAAACAAATGCAACGAAGCAAGAACACGCCTGGTTTCCCAATTGATAGGAATACACGAGTAAGTCATTAATTTACCGTGAATTGCAGATTACGCAATGTATTTTTATCCACCATATGAAAAAAACAGCAAAATAACGATGTATCAGCCTTTGCATTGCTGTGCCTTCGGAGCCGTATTGGTAGCAAATGAAATAACAGCGTTAATTTGCACTCTGAATACTGGTAACGATATTTTCCCAACAACTGCTGCTGTTGATAAAAGTGTGGCTATGTATGTATGTACGCTGTGCTGAGTGTGTGTGTGCTTATTGAGCAAAGCCTACAGTCCAATTAGTTTTCCCCATTTTATGACCCACTGTATACTTGCCAATACTATAAATAAAATAGGCTTGCCAGATAGAACCTGGTCAGCATAATGCAGTGAACTCCCAACATTCAGAGTTTTATTCCCAACCATCGCTGACACCAGTGTCAATATCTGAACTGATCTTCTTCCCCCCTCCTTCATCAACCTGCACTGACCAGTATGGTGACGTATGGTCAGAGCATCCCCATGGCCTTCATCCAGCAGTAGATTGCCAAAAAGCTCAAAATTATAAATAAGAGTACTTGTAATTTATATTTTAGTTGTAAATAAGTCGGCTAATTTTGTTCCAACAACTGGTCAGGTTTCTTTGATGATGTCGGCAATTATACAGCCTTTTCTCGGAGCTCTGTAAACTCCATACAGACAGACCTCTCTTAGCGCGATCTGTAGAACACTGATTTGTTATGGTGCTCTTTGTCCTAGGGAAAATATCTATTAAAAAATGAAATTAAAACATCGAAAAAGCACCTGCCAGTGAGGACTGATTGAGGAAATGTACCCACCCCCATCATTAGCTCAGTATGTTGAACCAACCAGACCACGCCCCCCCCCCCCATAATCTGATTATCACGATTTGTGGTAACGATTTTATTAATTAGATTTGTTTTCAATGTTATTACAGTATTTTTCACCAGGTGAAAACTCACGAGACCAGGAAAGAGTTTCAGGCTCCACCTAAAAGAAATCTCACAACAGAAATTTTGACTGAAGGCATCACTAAGACCTGCACTGGAAGTGAAACAACCCTAACCTCACCTCCCACCATTACCTTATAGGAGTACACTAGAATGCACTTGTGAGTACGATACATAATACTTGCTGATGTTATTATAATAAAATGTTATTTATATTTATGAAATCATGTTACCATCTGTATTATTAGCACTCTTACTCATACCCCAATGAAGCCCTCGTATATTGCGCCTATTCTTTGCAGACTATGATAAGGCATTTGATTCATTGTAAATTGATTCTGTCATCCAGGCTCTTACAAACCGAGGCCGATATAAAAATGTAATATTAATTTTAAAAAATTGAACAGCTAAACTGAAATTGTGTGAAGAAAGTAGCAAAATATTGGAAGGCGAACAAGAAAAGGATACACACTTTCACAAAATGCACCATTAACAGATGTGTTACTAAAATCTTATCTGAGAAACAAAAGCGCAGGTGATGGCACAGTGATTATAACACAACATTCTGATTTGAAATTAGAGAATTATTTCAGAAGGCCGCCAAAATTGGGCTGAAGATAAAACTGGACAAAATAAAGGCCATGTACAACAATTTTCACGAAATAAGTTAAGCTATCTATCAGAGGGACACAACTGTAAAAAACACTTTAGAGTTCGTCTACTTGGGGCAGTGCTTAAAGGTGGAACAGCATGTGAAGAGAGGGTTGTGCTTTTATACAACTGAAATTAATATTGAAGAGCAACGTTCAGCAAAAATGTACCTAAATAATAATGGCACTGAATTTATCAGTGTGTATTGTCTGACATGGCATATGAATCAGAAACATGGACGTTCACAAGGAAAATGAAATAATATCTGAAAAAGTACAAAGAAGTGTGCAAAAGTGCATGCTTAGAATTATAATGAGAGACAAATATACAAATATGGGGATTAGGGAGTATACATAAGTTAGAGACATCATGTTTACTGCATTGGTGGGCTTGGTCAGGATGACCTACTAGAATGGATGATACCTGGTGGTCAATAATAATGACAGAGTCGCAGCCAAAGGAGGTTACAACAACCGCCATTCGCCACTAAGTGGCGGTGATGTCACCACGATGCTTGTGCCAGGCTATGTGCATGTTGAGGCCACATGAAGTGTCGAACACCTGCTGCCAAGAGGTGTTGGGGCAGACCGAGGTGCCACGGGTCGACTGACTGAGACGACTAGCTGATGCACCACCTGTGCCCCCGACTGTGCCAACTTGCTGTGCTTTAGCCACCCGGCGCTCCACTCGTTGTTGTGAGCTTTGCTCCTCCCCCCTCCGCTGTTGTTGGAGGGCAACTGCCTCCAATTGTCCAGTAGCATGTTTCACGAGCCTCCTCCACAGAGGACGATCTTGACACCGCTGGTACAAGTCATCGGCAAGTCCACTCAGCTCCACATCCTCCTGTACCACATCACTCCATTTCTTCTCTAGCCCGTGCCGCGCCCGTTTATCCCCCTCGATCCGGCCAAACAAATGCTGTTTAGGCATGTGGTGGCTGGGGATGCGGACCACATGAGCCAGCCAACCCACCGTTGCCTGCCGGAGGAGCTCACCGATGGGACTTTGTCCAGATCTTTCAAGGATATGTAAGCTCCTCACACAATCCAGCCTGGTTAAACCCAGGATGGATCGTAGGCAGGCCAGCCTAAATGTTTCTAAATGGTGAAGATGTTCCTATAGGGGGGTCCACGTTTCGCAACCGTAGAGAAGGGAGGGAATGACTGTGGCTGAGAATACCTGAAGCTTCGTGCGCAGCGACAGACCAGGTCGCTTCCACACAGCGTTAAGCAACCGATGAAAAGATAATGCCGCTCGACTGATTCGGAGTGAGACCACTGCTGTCAAACCGGAGCCGGTCATGAGCAAACTGCCCAGGTATGGGAAACTCTCCACTCTCTCCACAACTGCCCTATCACCAATTGGGAGTTGTAGGGGTGGAGTGTCCGATGGTACAAAATACCCAGGCAGGTGCTTAGCTTTGGTGGGGCTGATGGTAAGTCCTCACCTCTTAGTCGCAAGCTCAAGGTTCAGCAGTAGTGCCTCCAACTCCTCCTCTGAGTGAGCAGCAATTGCCAGATCATCGGCATACATAACATGGTTAAACAATAGGGAGTCATCTCTTGACCGCACCCGGGCATCGATCAGCCTCCCATTGTGTCTGTACCAGATGGAAATTCCTCCGGTACAGCTATTGAACGCTTCATGAACTACGTGGTCAACATAGATGTTAAATAATGTGGGAGCCAGAGGACATCACTGTCGCACCCCAAAGTGAACAGGGAATGGCTCCGACTCCCGGCCGCGTAGTTTTACCCGGGCCCGCTCACCGTATTGAAGGTCCTTAATGATCGTAAGCAGCGGGTCAGGGACTCCGAAAGCACGAACAACCCAGAGCCCAGACCTACTGATGGTATCATATGCCTTGACCTGGTCAATAAAGCAGAGATGTCTTGTTGGAATTCCCTACACCTCTGCTGTAGCAGATGAACAAAAAATATGGCATCTGTGCAGGACCGCCCTTTCCTGAAACCACATTGGGGTTCCGCAAGACTCTCCTCAGCGTGCCTGACCTTTCCCGGCAAACGGAGGAGTGAGATGCCCCTGTAGTTGTTACAGTCTGTATGGTCCCCCTTCTTAAAGAGGGGGACCACCAGGGTATCGTTCCAATCCTGCGGAACCCGTACAGTGGTCCAGACTGTTGTTATAATGTCATGTAGGGCAGTCTGTGCACAAACGTCACCCTCCCTCAGCATTTCGCTTGGGAGATCATCTCTGCCCAGTGCCTTTCCTGGTCTCAGGCTCTGGATAGCCTTCAGTACTTCCTCAACAGTCGGCACCTCAGCCAGCCAGTCACAAGGCGTGACTTCTTCTTCCAATATTTGAGGCACCGTAGCCTCAGCAGGATCATCCCCACTTTGTCCCACGATGTTTTCCAGGCTGAGGGATTTCCCTTCCCCCAGGACCTCACAGAAATGCTCAGCAAATCTGCAAACCTGTTGCTGGGGGATCGGAGAATTGATCACCGTTCTTTCCTCTAACGATGGTAATAGGTGTGGTGCTGCAGGTTACTTTTTGGATGGAATTAAAGAGAGATTTGTGACCGCGGGCCATTGAGGCAGACTCAATCTCCTCAGCAACCCGCGACCACCAACCATCTTGCAGCGCCTCACGGCTCTCTGAACCTCCGCGCGAAGGCTGCGGTAAGCCTCCTCATTCTCTGATGTACGATGCTCTAGACGATGAGAGTGGGCCTGTCGCTTTTTCTCAGCCAGCCTGAACACCTCCTCTGTCAGTCAGGGTCTCTGAGGAGGTCTGGACCGTGTACCCAAAGCAGCCATTGCAGCTGCATGAGCCACAGTCCTAAACCTCACCCATTTCCCCTCGACATCAGGAGGAGTGGGGGACGATGCCAAACCCAGCCGCAAGCGATGATAAAATTCTCGCTTGCAACTTTCATCAGCTATTTGAGACCATGCCACTATGGGTTTGAATGGGGTCCTGGGTGTACACCCACCACCGGAGTGGAAGAATGGCAGGCACATCTTACAGATGACAAGTCGATGGTCAGTTGGCAGATCAGCTCCACGGTCGGTCCTGGTGTCAAGGACATGGGCCCGCATCTGCTGTTCCATCACTATTTAGTTCAGCAGATGTTCTTGCTTGGACCCGGCATGCATCCATGATGTTGTGTGGATGTGCCGATCCCGGAACGGCGTGTTTGTAATTACAAGCCCATGGGCTGTACAAAAATCTAGCAGCCTCCTACCGTTGTTATTGAGCTGATCTGGCCCATGTCTTCCAATCAATCCAGACCAGGTGCTAGCATCATGACCAACTTGGGCATTGAAGTCACCCAACAAGATCACTTTATCTCGAGGGGCCACTTTAGCCAGCACCTGTGACAGGAGGTCATAGAAGGCATCTGACTCATCGACTTTGCCTGCATCCCTCCACGGATGTTCATCTTCGGTGGGGGCATAAGTAACCACAACCACCACTCCTTGCCTCTGTTTGATGGGAATGCGAGCCCAAAGTAGCCTGGGGCTTACAGCTTCCCACACCTCACCGCCATGCTCCCACACCCCCTTTGTTCAGAATAAGAGCTACTCCCTATTGTTTGGCAGTCTCCTGCCCCAAGTAGAGGACTGTCCACCCCTCATGGTGGCAGGAGCCAGAGCCAGTCCACCAGACCTCCTGAATACCACAGAGGTCCAGGCGGTCCTCGTCCAGCTCCCGACAGAGGAGTGGTAGCCTCTCCTCCATAATGAGCATTTGAACATTCCACGTGGCCATCCATAGTGGCTTTTTGTTGTTTCTGGAGGAGCCCTGAGGGTAAGGATCCAGTCTCTTGGCTCCGCCAAATGGGGTTTGGCCGGGAGACGTCATAGATGCCTGTCCCCCCAGGGCCTCCGGCACAAGATTAATATATGTTTCGTAATTTAGTGGTAGTTAATTTGAAGGTGGAGGGGTTACCAGTCCCTCGCACCCATCCATTTGGCCGCTGTGGTGGTTACAAACGCCATGAAGTGAAAAGGCCAATCTAAATTGGCCCTCCCCCCACGGCACTGCCCACCACAACATTGCCGTTGAAGGGAACACACCCGAGAGGACATCCATCAGGTAGACGTAGCGATGTAATCAGCTCATGTGTAGATGTTGGATGCATTGTTGCATCGCAGAACTGTGAGAGATGACAGCTTGAGGAGGCTTTCATGCAGTAGTGAATTGATCATGGCTGATGATGATGAAAATTTATATTTTCTTTAAGTTACGTACATTACAGTGACCGTGAGATTATGTACACATCCTTGCAAATCCGGATTTTTTGTTGTTATCCACGTGAAACCTCGCTTAATTTAATCCAGATTAGCGGCAATCCACTGTTTAACACATGCACACACGTATACATTTGTGGATTCATACATATGCATTGTGACTCCTAACGCAGGTTTTCTTACTCTAATCAAGTATTAAACAAAAACGTACAATTTTTGAGGAAATCCTACTGACATATCATCCTGTCTTGATAAGTGAAGTATTCATGTGTGTGATATTATTTCTGTTATAGTTTTAACTGCACTAAATCATTGACAAAAATAACAATATCCCTCTGCTCAAAATTAATGGAGACAGCAAGCACGGTGCACAGATACAAATGCAGCACATAAACTATGAACACTTTATAACGCTGAATACTAGAATTAATTTGGCTTTATATTGTAATGACATATTCGAGTACAACAAAACTGTTTTTTTCTTGCCTTGTCAGGAGATGCCCGAAAAACAGAAGACGGCGGTAAAAGTGAATTGTACGCTTTCTTCAAAAAGAACAACAGAAACTTCAATCAAAGTGCGAAACACTCTAATGGCTTACTTCCCATGCCACCAGTAAACCTGCCCGTGGCATTGATTGGGAATAGCCACTTTTGGATCACTAATACAAATGTGATGCGTTGGTGGGGCTTGAGAGAATTTTAAAGAAATCAAGTTTGCAGGGAAAAGGTTTTTTTTAAAAGCATTCACCGCAAGGCTCTCATATGTCTCCCCATATCCCATGACGCTCCTGCATCTCCGTGGCCATATGTTGAACGTCTGAACACTGTGCCATCTGAATGAGTGAGTGCGAGGTGCCTGTCCCCACCATGGCCCTGTGATGAGGACTAACTTGAGAGCCAGGGCTGCACGTCTGTTCATGCGGCTCGCTTCATGTGCCACTATTCATGGTAAATAGACAGGTGAGGCGTATGTTACATCGCCTTACTTGTTTATCGATGAATTATTACCTACAATCTGCCAAGGCAGTACATATTTATATCGTTCGATGTCATTTATTTCTGTGGTGAGTTAATATATTGTACACTTTTCTATTTATTTTATTTTCCCAACTTTCATTTTGCATAACTACGAGTCGACAAAAAAATGTAACGTGTCAGAAAAGTTTGGGTTATTCTTAAATGGCTACTTTGCCAATTGCTTTTGTTTATATAAAACCATGTACAGTAATTACCAATAGTGTGCAAAATCATTCCCCTCTGGTAATGCGTCTGGATAAGCCCTCTGCTAGTTTGGAAAGCTGTCGTTGTTGTACGTACTGATCTGTGTGTTCAATAAGAAGTGTAAAAACTATAATGGGCAAACCCAATGTTAAATTACCCAGCAAGGCCCAGTGGCATGCACACAATCCATAGAAGGGCGGTGGGGGGGATGGGAGGACAAAGAGGTTAAAGAATTCCTACAAGGTTGCTAAGCAAATCGTTAATTTGCATACAGCATGACTGCTACGACCCAGATGTGCCATCCTGAACGATCCGCAGATTACATTCACGTAGCTCGGCTCGTAAACCAAGAGTATTGCTCCTGCGGGTACCCCCTGGAGCAGGATTTTGTGCAGGCCACTCATGAGGTCACTTTAAAATAGATCGTGTAGAATTCCTTTCTGAAATTTGCTTCAAGCATCTGTTTTTTGTGTGACCTGCTTGAAATTGCAAAAAACATGTAAATAAAATGAGTTTCGTGTTGTTATCGGCTGTGCTGTTATTTGCCCATAATGTTGTGGCTCGCGGAGTGCATTATGCAGTGAAGTCGAGACACATTTTGCCTGCCAACCACTGCGCAAACAAGTAACTGCGCCCATAAAAGATCTTTATTACAGAATTTATCAACCTCAAATATGTTGCACACTCGAAATGAAGGACGTGGGCAGGTGCTCCAAATCGAGGGCAAACATTTATTGTGGTAAATCTGTAAAATGCAACAGCACGTGGTGTCACACAGCAATCTTCAACCGAGTCGCCATTAACCATGTGACTGGTGTCCAAGTGCGGTTAATCAATCACAGTTTCTCTTAAGCCCAAGCACATAAGGACTTTCACAAAACCACACTCTACTCCCTTGCTGCACGAAGAAATAATGAAAAGAGTGGTCCATTCCTAATGTGCCACCAATGTAAAAAGCTAGCTGGCAATCATGACTTGTACCAATGACTTAAATTCCATAAAAAGCAGGTCCGGTAAAGACCAGGCAGACGAGTAGGCTTTTCATAAAAGATGCCGTGTTGTTTTACAATCTGCTAACGGATATTTTTGCACTGCCACAGCTCGCTGACTAAAGCTTCTTGCATTCCCTCCCAATGCGTGTGCCGCCACCTAATGGTTGAACAATTTGAGGCCAGTTCTCTGAGCAGCAGATTGAGCGCCGCATTTCTTATGCGGCGCTCCCAGACTCCACAATCCCACGCACTGCCCCTTCTCCTCCTCCCACCATTCCCATCTCCACCCACGTGCCCCCTCCTCACTCCTCGTCTGCCAAATCCGTCCCTGCTGGTTGTGTGTGGGCTACAGGGTGTGGCTGCCACATCCCTTGCACGCCATCTGCATAGTGTTATGCACGCTCATGTGAGTCTTTCGTCCATGTCGCTCAAAGTGCTTTTTTTTTGGGGGGGGTGGATTATACACATTCATTCTCCACATCCACACACAATCGTATGGATGACTAACAATAATAATGATTTGTATGTCCGATGGAGTAGGGAGACTTCCCAAAACGTCACCTAAAATATATTTTCTTTGTAAGGCGGTGTCGTTGACGAATGTGTTATTTGTGCTTGTCCACCACTGCTAACACAGCATCACCAAATAATTTGGATCAATAATATGCTTCGCAGACAAGCATGATATTTTAAAACAGTTTGGTAATGATACTACCATGCTAATTATATACATTACATTTATGATCCCAGTATAATGTTTGGGAAATGCAAATATTTCAATAATGTACGTTGCTGCAATATACGTTAATATTTTAGCTGCTGCAGATTACTTTTGTTGTGCATTTCAAGTTCTTAGCCTCAGGCATGACAATACCAAAAATTATAAAACTTAGATGTAGATAACGCCTGTTGACTGAAAACTGATGGTGATGATAACTTGTGAAAGGATTTAGGACCCTTTGCTGGCCCCAATATTCTTAAACGCAGTGTATTGGTACAGATAGATGACGGTGGTTGTGAAGATGATGATAGCATCAGCCCTGCTGGACATCTACAATTGCTATTACAATTGTATGTCCACTGTTGCCACAACAGGGCCCGTTTCTTTGGCAAAGATATTGTGTGGAGGACTGTGCCGCAAGCCCAAGCCAAACAGGACGAATGTTTCAAATAAAAATTTCAACAAACCTCCCCACCCCACACTCGCGCACCAGAACCCACGCCCCAGTCCGTACAACCACGCGTTGAGAAAACAAAAAAACCCACTCCCAAACCAAGACCCAGTGGTCATGCATTGCTGATTAAGACAAAATAAAACTCGTATGCTCTGTTGGTGTGCCTTGTTTGGGTAGTGGGAAATCAGCCCCCTTACAAATGCAAAATGCGTAGTCAAGTCGAAATATGTTGCTAAGACCTGGCATGCGTAGGGGGTGAAAGCTAGCACAGAACACCCGATGGAAACGCGCATATACTGTTCGTCATTCTGTGCAGCGTTTGACATTTGTTTATAGTTTTAGCATTGTGTCGTGCCGCCATGAGTTTTTTTGTATGCCTCCCTTTAGACAAGTTCACTCGACAGGGTTGGTGTGGATACTGCCCTTTAACACTACACACAATAAATCTGAGCTTGAGCAATATTATCAGTGGACAACTATAAGATTATTCTCTCGAAAACGTGAGGTCTTCCCAAAAATATGTTAAGACTAGAATAAGTATTAATACACAATAAATAATAAGCATAACCCTACATCCTTGGTAGATGCTTAAAGCCTTCTTTCTTTAACTGTGCGCTGCTCCGTGGCGTGTCGATATTGGGAGATTCTGTGTATTGAAAAACAGAATGGTTCAGACACGCTTGCAATAACACCTATCTGAAGGGCTTTGGCCACGCCCGTGTGTCACCTCCTGTATGACACAAGTCTCTGGATATTGCTGCCGTACAATGGTGCCGGCACAATATTCAATCTGTGGGATCTGCCTGTTATATGTTGCGTGTGTTGTTAGTATGTATGAGGTAAAGATCAGATTCCACCTCTATACACCTATGTTTATAACAATAATAAAGTCCTTTATTACTCTACTGCTGGATGAAGGCCTCCTCACGCCACGTCGGTTATGGGGATTTTCTTTTACCATGCATGTGTGGGTTATGTTTTTACATTTCACTTTTGGCACAGGTGAAACCCATTGTTCGTTTCTGATGGGGACATGGTTGCTCCAGGTGAAGGAGGGGGAGGGACAGGACCGATTCAGACATTACCACCAATCACACACAGAGTTGGGGCACTGCATAAGCTAACTAAGAGCTTGTGGGGGTCCAAGCAGCTGAAATGGCTCCGGATTTATGAAAAAAAAAGTCAGTCGCAAGTTAGATCGCAACAAACTTTAAAAAAAGACAATTAACAAAGCACGCGAATTAATCTCTCTCATCTCCCATATGGTCGGCAGTCCTCGTCTTTCATCTTCTTACATCTGTTCCCTGTCTCGATCTCTCTCATGTTTCAGTCACATCGCTCTCGACTGTATCTCTCTTCCCTTATCTCACCACACCTCTTATCTTCTCTCCACATATCTCTATCATCTCGCTACACCTCTGTCTCTTGTCTAAATCTCTTCTGTCATCTCGCGAGGAGTTTATAACATTAAGGGGGAAGGCAAAGCACCCCCCCCCCATGGACCGGCACCACCACTGCTAAACACACATACGTACCTACCACACGCGCTTGTTGTATAGCCTACACCATAACTATCTGTGTACCGTGGACAGGCATCAGGCATAGACGCACGCGCGTTTAAAAAAACCCAAAAATGCGAGGAATGGCGAAGGAAACTTCAAACGACCCACGAGTGTTTGGTGCGCCTCTTAACAACGGCGCGGCGACAGGAGCTCCAAGAATATCTCCGTTATTTCCAGTGGGAGTTTGAATAAAGTAGGAGGAGGAGGCGGTGGGGTTTGGGGTGGTGAAGAAAAAAAAGTCTTGGATTTTTTTGTCGAGGTGGGTGGACAGGAGTGGTGGCGCTTGGTGGTGGTGGTGGGGGGGTTGTGATGGGGGGGGGGGGCGCCAGGCATTCCTTCCACATTCGTGGCGCGCACTGGCGGGGCAGAAGTCCGGGCTCACACCCTGGTGTTTGTCCGCCCAGAGTTTGTGAAATATTTTCCAGTAATCGGAGCCAGGCGGGTCCCCGCGTTTTAAGCGCTCCCCGCTCGGGATCCACGCAGTTGCCAAGCCGTGCAAGAGTCGTCTCCTCCACGCAGTCCTCCTTCTCCCTCAGCTCACCACAACCTCCACCACCAGCAGCAACCACCACAACAAACAAACACGTTTCCACGGGTCCAGTTCCCTGTGCACGTGTGCGCAGTGCCCGTCAGTCGGAGCGCGTGTTCTTGCAGTGGTGCGGCGCTCTCGTAGATATCAGCCATGGGTGATGATGGAGCACGGGATGTGGTGGTGGTGGCATCCAACAGCCAGCCCAGTGCACAGTTGGACGGCGAGGCCGTGTCCAGCCCAGGCGCTCAGTTGATCCTCGAGGAGGCGGCCTCCACCCCCGAGCCAACCGGCAAAGGCAGCTCCTCCACCGGCCCCGAGGGCCTCAGCACGCCCGTGTACAGCCCCGAGGCTAGCGTCCCGGCCTCCGGCTTCGAGGCAGGCGCGTCCACCTCCGAGCCGAGCGGCAAGGCAGCCTCCAGCCCACCCCGAAATGGTTCGCTGGAGGAGCCGAGCGGCGGCAAGCGGGACGCCAGCCTGGCACGCACGGACAAGAGCCAGGACTCCAGCCCCAACCTGAGCCCAAATCAGAGTCCCGTGGGCAGCCTCATCCGCGACAGCTCGCAGGTGAACGCCATCAGCGTGCTCACGCTGCTGGACAAGCTGCTGCACATGGTGGAGGGCGTGCAGGAGGCACAGCACTCGATGGAGGCGCGGCAGGGCGAGGTGGAGAAGGCCGTGAGTCTCATCCAGGGCGAGGTGGCCGACTTCTCGAAGGCGCAAGCCGAGACGGGCGCCACAGTGAGACAGGTGCTGGACAAGGCACGCAAGGTGAGCGCCAACGTGAAGGACGTGCGCGCTCGCCTGGAGAAGCAGAGCCACGATGTGAAGAAGCTCGAGAACAACCACGCCGAGCTCATCAAGAGGAGCAACTTTCGCATCATGGTCTACCAGGTAACAAAAAAAAGACACCCACCCACTCCACTTGCTCTCCTTCACTGCTCTAACACAAGACGGTATGCATCGTGCGAGCGTTCATTGATCTACACGTGTAACGCACTCACATGCGGTTCACTGCGTTAAAACGCAAACACATCATCGCAATCGTCATCGCCATCAATTTTTCCCTAACCGCTTGTGCATGAAATTGAAGGCTGTTTTTTTTTATGCATAACGCTTTGGTCATGCGTAACACCACCACCCTTAAATTGATACGTCGCTTGTTTTTTTGTACTTCTTGGTGCAATCCCCCACCACCAACCCCCCCCCCCTCAAAAAGGCACACTTGTAAAATTCTTTCAAGTGAGCCGAGTGATCGTTTATGAATATTCAATCTGAGTCAAGGTACATTAATGTGAGAAGTTTGTTCATACGTTTCCAACGCTTTTGAAACGGGCTTGATGTGAATTTCAATTTCACACCAAGCGTAGCAGACACGTCGGGTACAAATGTTCACTGCCTTTTAATTAATCAAGTAATTAACCAAAACAGATTAAAAACAAATCGCTTACTCGTAAAAAAAAATTGCTCTCCAATCTACGTTTTTTAACATGCTTTTTTAAGATTTGCCGAGTGAAGATACCACGGTTTTTCTTTATTGCAGCTGCTATAGCAATTTGTACAGTTTTTCTGCTGTCTGGTTGAGTCCGGTCATGTACTGCGGAACTTACTGCAATTCAGTTGCGCACTTTCAACTTCAAAAAGTGATACAATATTTACAGGTTCTGCACCACACATGAGTTCCAATCCCTCTTGCCCGGTTTAATGTATAAAATAATATATAACAGACAATACACGACTAAATAGCCAGAAAAAAGACCGACGTTCCGATCAACACACCACGTGCTGGACGTTCTGACAGGTCAACCGTCAAAATTTGACTTTTCTTAACGGTCAATTTTGCCGCAATCTAATGAGCCTATGTAATGTGTTCAGATGAGTTACTTTACATAATGTATCCTGCCTTTGTCCAGCAGCCTCTCTATAGTGATACGGTCTATATGAATACGGATATTAATTAGTTTCCGTTTAATATACTCTTCCGCCCTGATACGAGTCTTCAGCAAACACCATTGAAGAGACATTTGCTTATTTTAGCCCTCCCAGGTCACACAGATGGGTTTCCTGCTTGTCACTTGAACTGACTCCTATTTTTCCAGGTTTTTTTACAGCTACGAATTTATCTTCCATCATAAAATCCCACTGAGGATGACCTACACACGGTGCTCATTTCTCCTGAGGCTGGTGTGTTTTCTTAGGATATTAGATACTCCACATAGGTCCCAGCCTGCATATAACCTCCGTTACCTTTACATTTGTATTAGTAACTTTAGCTCATAAACCAGTGTGCATTGTGGGAATAACATCGGCAGTGAAGTGCTATCCAAAAGAGAAATGGTTTTGTCCTAAAATACAGGCGCAAGGTATGTTCGTATTCCATATACAGCCTTGTAGGTCAAGGTAGGCCATGTGCAGCTGCTCAGTGAGCTGCACCAGGTCAAATATATATATATCCCAAGGGGGATATCCGTCATCGGGGGAGCTACCCATCAGCACTCAAAAGGAATTTGGGCAAAATGTGCGTGTCATATCGGAGATCCAGCATGGAAACGCTGCACAGCTAGATAACCCAGCGTGGTTGTAACATTGCCTCTCCCCTCCGCCTCTTCCTCCCCTCCCACCTCCTCTGGACTCCCTTGAAATCATTGACTCTCAATAGAGATGAGTTGAGCTCCCCCAAAACACACTTGGCATTATGATTTATAAATAATGAGATCTGACTGTCAGTGTGGCTACAATGCTTTGAATGAATTGTGTTGAATCTTCACTGACGCGCCATTAAAGCCAATACGTACCGCGATATCTCACCAAACTGGGGCAGGCGTTCAAACGTTGTGTTGCTTTCACAGCTTAGCTAGCTGCTATCGCACCAAGTGCCACGCCTTCATGCAGGGTGGTTGCGTAAATAATACGGGTTGTGTTTCTATTTGGCTGCTGCGCTGGTAATACTGTGCGCCCTGTTATACCCATTTGTGGGTGGGCAGCGCGTGCCAGCCCACCACACCCGCCTGGGCGACCTCCACACACAATGGAGACGGCACGCAGACACGAAAATACAACCGTACACGCATATACATAGATATACAGATGTGCAATGCGCACGAACATGCATGTATTGTGCACACACACAAACCTTTACTTGTGTGGTTGGTATCCAGAATAACACTGTTGTTAAGCAACTCCTGCCCATTGTTGTCCCACCACTGGCCCAAGGTTACCACACTGTGAAACAATACAAGATTCATGGTTTGACAAGCGAAATGATTCACTTTTCACAAAGGCGTGGACTCTTCATACTTAACCTGCAAGCATAAATGCACACCATAATAGAGGTGGTTTGGGTTAGATCACGTAAATATAAATGCGTCGTTAAACTCGCCACCACCCGACACAGCCAATTAGTAACCCCCGAAAAAACCTAGACAGTATTATGGATAATATCGGTCGCGAAAGCGCACACTCGCACGAAGAACACAACTGATGCACGCGCGAACAAGCGTACACATTCATCCGCATTAGTGACCTGGTTGTTGCGGGCCAGAGAGACGTTGCGGCGGCAGTAGGGCCCCATGGGAAGTCCCCATGGTGGCAAAAGCACTGCCGCCTACAGAGGGGGCGTCAAGTACAACCACCCGCTGAGGCCTCCAGGGCGCTCGTCCCCCAAAGGCCCTGAAGGCAATGCCTGCCCGGGAACCATGGCCTCTGCTGCACCTTGAGAATCGAGTGTACAAACAACTGGCACAACATGTACAAGGACAGTGCCGTAGTAATAACGTACCAAAAACCGTGGCCATCCATGAATACGGTGGCTTCTGTCAAAGTGCTGTGGAATTTCAACAACCAAGTCAGTTCCTCCCCCTCCCCCCCATCAGAGATAGGAAAGCCCCGATGCCTTGATTGAGATACTGTATTTTGACGTGAGTTTTTTTGTACAATAAAAATACAGCAGTTCCGGTGATATAGTTTGTAAGGATGGCAAGCTCCCCTCCAGAAACATCAACGGTTATGTTTCATTCTCAAAACTTGCCACCAAGTGGAGTTTTAAAACTCTTAAAACTTGGACCCAATCCGGTGCAGTTTTTTCATATTAGCTGCCTGTCTCGATGAAGCTCAGATAAGCCCGTATCTGGTAAGGCTGCCTTGAGAGACGAATGTCCTATAGAGTGGTACGCTGAAGCTACAGCACAGAACCACGAGTGGCAGCCGCTGCAAGGAGAGACCTACTAGGCCACATTTAACGGATGCATCTAAAACTACTGTAATTAAACCATGAAAAGCATAGAAATGCAATATAAAAAGGCAGCAGCTGTGTATACAAATCCCAAAAAGGCCACCTACCGCGCCGGAGTTACGTCCCCAACGTGCTTTACTTTAGTATTTGCTTTGGGGTGGTTACCACGATTATGTTGGCATGGGTTTAATTTGAGTTTGAGAGAGAGAGAGCGAAAACCCAGTGGTAAACATGCAAGTGTTTAAGACAAGTCTTCACTAATGACTCTAACTCTGTGCAATGTACTTGGTCGGGCGGGTGGAAAATGCGCAGAATTCCGAGAGGCGATGCACGCCTTGTGCGAGATCATCATCGGGTTCCAGCGAAGCCACGGACAGGCGCATGCATGGGCGTGGCACAACCGGCACTATCTCGCTGCAGCCACCTGCCGGGTGTCATCACTCACTGGGCTACGAGTCCATACTCGCAACTGCCATTGATATATACATACATTAGAAAACAAAAAGACCGTTCACACTCGCGTTGCTGGTAACGTTGGTTTTAATGAGGCTATTGCGGCGAGATTTCAAACGCAGAAAAAAATGGAAAGCCCGGGAGATCCTACTTGATGATTCACGTGCGTTCCACGTCATCCAGACGTGCCGACGCCAACACGCTACGGTCGAACTGAGGACACTTAACAGATTCGCAGCAGCCAGCTTATGCGATGCACGCCAGTGTGAAAATTTATGGCACCACATGGGTTTGATGTACACGTGGTGTTAAGAGGGGGGGGGGTGCGGGGTCAGGGGATCTGGGTGAAAGGGTAGAGTGTGGAGTTGTTTGAGCAAGTTCACCGATCAGGACACTCTCACCAGGGCATGACGCTGTGTGAAATGGCACACTGTGGATTCTGTAAGCCAGTCGTGGGTGCAGACAATTGTGTTCGGGGTGGCAGGTGCAAGTAAGTAAATGACTTAAGTTTAGGGCAGTATAACCTATCTTAAGAATTATGGGGATGAAGTCATGAGGTCAAGAATATCACTGGCCTTAATGCCTATGCGGTTCCACTAAGAAGTCGTATTTCATTCATTGGTAAAAGGATATGTCTCATTATTGGGCAGTCGCATGCTCGTCAGTGATTTATGGCAAGAATAGTTTACAATAAGCACATAACCTGGGTAGCAATGTATAACGTACAGCATATCTATGGAACTAAAAATAAATTATTTTTCAATTATGCCCATACTCAATTATGTGTTTTTCAGTGACCCGATATATTTAACTGCCTTATGCACATGATGCCTATGACAAAATCATGCGGAATTCACCAAATGTCATCGGATCTAGGAAGCTAAGTGGGATTGAGTGTTGATAGCTAGTTCTTGTATGGCTGATCGCCATGCACGCGAGGTTGTCGTAGGCAGCTCGAGGCTGTGCTTAGTTGTGGGCAGCAGAGGACATTCCAACAATCTACTGTTAGACTGTAATTCTATGTTACCACAACTATATTTCCCACCTTAACCGGCACGCACTGACCACCGTGGTGAAGTACGGTTAAATAATTAACCGCATGGCATTGGAGAGGCCCTCATCCAGCAGTGGATTCACAACGAGCCATGCATCTACTTATGAACATGTCCGGCCAGGTGAGTCACCTCCACTTATCATCCCTGCAATGTCAATGACACGATCACTGCTTTAGGTAGTCGACAGTGGTCATGTTATAGAGAAACTGACTCTTCTAATGGGAGACACCTTAACTTGATGATATGAATATAAATGATAATGACAGTATAAAGGATTCATTGTACATGAAATTAAGACGTGAATGAGTCACAAGAAATACAACTCTCGGTATATGTGCAGCCTGTTTTGTGGCTGAACACACTAATTTATTTAATGAAGTGGGACCCACATACAAATAAAACATCAAATATGAAATATCGGGGTCAGTTAAACAGGGGCATCAAGAGATTTGTGTACCGCAACCGGCACGTTCATTCACAGGCAACGTATACGAAAGTCGCATTCCATTGACGCGCTTAAAGTAGTAATTTGCCTTGCATGTTCCACTCAAAGTAATTACTATTTACGTAGAATTCCATGAGCCATTTTTTCATCAGGAAAAAAAGATGCAACTTCATTCTCATGTATGATCTTGGCATTGCGAGAGATATTCGAACAGATCTATCAACATATTTATATATAGACAGCATATGCATACATCCACACAGAAATATGCACGCAAGGACACCCTGTGTGCCGTGTGGGAATCACATTACATGGAAACTTAATTATCCCAAATGGCCACACGCTATTGTGTGCTGGGTTCAGCGACCAGGTGGCCTCATGTGCAATGCTGATCACAGGAGCTTGCACGTTTTGCTATTTTCCTCTGTAGGAATTTTGCGACAATGGCAGGAAGGTTGCCTCCCAGGCGACACGCATTGTGTTCCACTGCTTGGCCCTGATGTGTGCACCCGGCACCCTGCACCGTGGGGGGAACCTGCAAGTGTTTGTGTGCATTGTTTTTGCCGCGAGGAAATTGCTCAATGTTTTAATTGGCGTGTTTTTAGGTAGCCCATTAGTGTATTTAATGGTCTATGGGGTGTAGTGTTTGACAAAGCAGGAAAGTGGAAATTTCAGCTCCAGTCACTAAATGACAGCTTAGATGTGCAGATGTTCATTTCAGGAAAAGGAGGTGCTTGGCCTACTCTTCCATGCTGGCTAGATGCCTTGGAAGAAACAAAGCGTTCATTACACCACGGGAGGATCAAACAAGGGAGCCTCTAAAATGCATGAATTCTGTGTTTTGCATGGTGCTTTTTCTCCACCTCCAACCCCGACCTCTGCCATTAATATTAACATACCCACACAGCCAAACTAAATCACTGAGAAAACAATTACAGCCATTGTGAGGAACTCATGTATACTGCTTCCTGAATCCAACTGGAAAATCCCATTATATTTTTTCTCTTTTCCTTTATGAGTCAGAGAACTATCATGAAATGGAAAATGCTGGGATTCAAAAAGTACAGAGTAAACTGCTTTGACATATGGGAGGGCTACAACTGGCAAACAGCAAGTTGAGTGCCAAGCCATGAAGCAGCCAGATCTACGACTCAGCCCCTGCCAGGCAGAGGGGCGTTCGTCATCCGAACACGCGCACAAGTTAGACACTGTCACAGGAACACACCTCACGCACTCACCAAAGCTCAGTGGTCCTACTTTGTAAATATACGTCAGGTGTAATATTTCCCTTCGTAGTACTTAAGCAAAACAACAAATAATAGGCCTCGTGTTGGTGGTATCACTTGATGCCCTCCTCCGTTCCTTGGTCCTCCCACTCGCGGACGCCCTGCCAGACAACAGCTCGAGTCACCACCAGCGAGCCCCGCCTGGCCACACTTCTGTCTAATTTCATTCGCATGCCCCTGCCCCAGTGTGGAACCGTCCTCGGTATAAAGTGTCCTGTTTGCTTGCGCCATTTGTGGGCGGCTCGCCCAGCTACGGCAGCAACAGGGACCGTGCCGCGTCTCATGAACGCCGCGTTGATTCACGCGGCCCGGCACGTGTGTAGTGTCCACATGTGATCTGCGCTTGCCCCATTACCATATAAGCCAGACATATGCTCTCGTATTGCGCAAAGAAGTATGGCTATTATGCTAGCATAATAGTTTATGTTGAGTCTCGGGTAATGTTCTTCATTGCAAGGCCCACGGGCCACTGGCGGCCCCTAACAATGCACAAATGTGAAAACACTCCCATCGTGCTGCTGTCAAACCCAATGGTTTCAAATGTGTGGTGGCTCTCACATTGATGTCTTATCGCTGAAAGTGCCCCCCCCCCCCCTCTGAAAATGAGTGAACAACACTGGTCTAGGGTTCTCTGCACACAGCCTTTGTAGGGCACACTCCGGTATTGTTGTTGGCTGGCTCGGGCTGCACACACCATCATCATTAAGAGATAAACAAGGAATGTTTAATTATGGCCAGTTGTTACATGGTTGGTTCTCACCACTTATTATCTGGCACCCTTGCTGTTGCAAATCACCAGTCTCTACCCAGTCATTTAGTAAAGTAAACAATTCCATCTAATCAGAAAATTATATCAACATTTCCCAGTTTTCCTAAAGAAAAACATAACGTTTCGTTTAGCATGGAATGAAAGCACTTTTTGTCAATAGTTCTAAACACAGTCTAATAAAAAAAAGAATGCAGGTAACATTTATACAGATTACAGCCTGAACCACACTGGCTATAATTAAACTGGGAGGATGATTTTCGTTGACAAAAAAGTAAATACTGCTTAATATTCGTGAGACAACGGTGTCCATAAGCTGTATCCCTGCCTCAATGCAGAATCCTGATCCAAAACCTGCAACGCATTTGTAAATAAACATGTGGCCACTGCATGAATCAAATAAATTGAGCATGTAACTGCCGTAAAAAGTGACACTGTAGCCAGTGTTACAAATTATAATTACAGCGAATGCTTTTTCTAATTTCATGTCCACAGCATGCATGACGACCTGGTGTTTATCTTTGTTTACGCTGCAGTTGCTACGAGCGACGTCTAAATTAGGAGCACATTTTGGCCCCAAATGTGCATTCAATTTGGGTAGATCCACAGCTGTTTTTCATGTACATTTCGTTCAGGAGCTTGTGCAACTGCGGCATTCGTTCTACGTTTTTCTCATTTGAAATGTTCATTTCACCCAAATTTATAACATTGCATTGTAAATTCTATTTAATCTGTAAAGAATACCCCACACCCCACACCCCCCAATTCTGGAATAACGCATTGGCAATGTGTGTGCCCCGCCTGGCTCCAGGAGGGCTCCGACACGCCCACGAGCGCAGTGCTTGCGCGACGTCGCCCACCTCCGGGGGTGGAAGCCGGGGAAGTCGAGGAGGGGGTGGACGCACAGGACGGGCAGGAGGGGGGGACGAGCCCCACGTGGGAGGTGCTCGACCTGTCCGAGGACGAAGACCTGGAGATGATCGAGGCGCCGGGCAGCAAGGCCGCACGCCTGCGCAAGAGCGGGCAGAAGGGTGTCGATACGCTGCGCAAGGCCTTCTCCCGTCACACCCTGGAGAAGCGAGTCAACAAGCTGGTGTCGCCAGAGAGGCGCGAGAAGATCCGGCAAACGCTCACGCTGAGGCCCGGCCACTCGGCACCCTCCCAGGAGGCCCCCGCAGCAGAAGGGCATGCGGACGAGGGTCAGGAAGCGCATGGTGGTGGGGAGGAGGAGATCTTCGTGAGCGACGCTCAGGCAACAGCCAGTGCACCCGGAGCGCCCGAGAAGACCACCAACAAGCGGATCGACACCATGAAGAGGGCACTCACGCGCCAGAGCATCGAGAAGAAGGTCAACAAGTTGGGGATGAAGATCGTGCCACAAGATCGACGCGATAAGATCCGAAAATCATTTGTGCCTGAGCATAAGAAGCCAACGCGTGCCAACGTGTCGTCCTTCAAGGTGCCGCCTTTCAAGTTCACGGTGAAGAAGATCCGCGAGGGCGACGTGGTAGAGATGGAGGAGTACCAGATCGACGCAGCCAACGTCGAGTTCCTGCAGAGCGACGGTTCCCTTTCTGATGTCAACATGGAGGAGGTGATGCAGTCGGCCGCGATAACCCTCGACTCGGACGGGAAGGCCGGCCAGACCGTGCCGCTGTCCTTCACCGTTCGGCTCGGGGAGAACGAGGAGCCAGCCGTCCTCACTTTGCAGCAGAAGTCTTAGAAGGCGAACGTTCATGCAAACGGGGAAAAGCACCGTGCAAACGAGTCCAAAGCCCCCGCTACACTTGTGTTAAAAGTGCCAAAATGTGATGTGCTGTAATGGTGAACACGTTGCCGATCAAACCGATTGAATGTTTACCACAGTGCTGCACCCTGCAAGACGGAATGTGTGTTTGTTTTTCAGAGATGGGAGGGAGGCGGTATCGTGTAGGTTGTATTGCAACCACTGGGGTCGTCGTGAAGGAAGTGATTTGAAGGCCAAAGAATAATTAGAAAGATGGCTACAAGATGAATGTTGCTAGTACGCTGCATTCAGTTTGTTATAATAACGGATTGATTACATGCTGCAATGATAAATTATCACCGTTAATGGAAAGTCCAACATATATATGGGCACTGGTAAACATAATGTATCATTTAGCACAACAAAACCAAACAAATAGTGTTTTTTTCCAGTATTAAAATGTCCGGTTGCATACAAATTAGAATTTAAGCTAAAATAGCTTTGGTTGCTTACAATACTCAAATGCCTCGTTTAATACATGCTTAAGTGCTCTTATACTGTAGTTCTGCATGATAGAAAATAAGCATGTATAACATTAGCTTCATAAATGCAGTAAAATAAATAGTGATTTTACTTTGACAAGTATCTGTATGCTACAATCTATAACATCTCTCGCGTAAATATAACTTTAGTTGCCTTTATATTACCAAAGCATAGCATCAAATCAACATGTATTCATGGTTATCTACAAAAATGCAACTGAATATTGTATGAACCTAATAAAGCTTAATCTTTAAAATTACATTAACACAAGCAGTGGGGTTTTTTGTGTATGCGTCCATGTTTATTTGTATTTACATTAACCCAGACGTGGATTGTTTGTTTCCCAAATGCATGCAGGGGGAGTACGACCAAACCGATTTTTGCCACATTACCAGTTTTCTCCTGCCTTCTTTGTGGCCCTATTAAAATAGTCAAATGCAGTGGCCTCATGGCCTCCCCGTAAATATTTTAGGGCTCTGTTCCATCAAGAAATCCGTCATCAACATGACATCGTGCTCCTGAAAAAGATGTTCTCATTGCCAGCACGGACAGGAAATCGATTTTGCCATTTAACCTCCACAGACATGGAGCCAAAGCGCTGCATGTGGCATGCCACAGGCAAGGCAACAAATTAATGTACAGGTGGAATGGCTTCATTGGCGGGGCACCATCATTTATACAGCAACCTACCCCAGCCCTTAAACGTCAGTACCCACGGGATTAGGCACAGCCAGCAACTGAGCATGTGATTTGCTGCCGTGAATGTCTTTGACCTTACTGCGATGGCATAGTGGTTAGCGCAGTGTGCTACGAACATAGCGGCCCAACTTTTATTATGGGCCATGGCTAACATCAGTGATAATTATCCGAATAAGTCCTAGGCTCTCCGTTATATTGTTGACTTAACCTGAAACAAGTCCCTGGTGCGGTGTGTAAACATCAACATTGGGGAGACAATTCGGCGTGGTGCTGGGCACAAGGCTCCCTCATCCCCCGTTCTAGCCTTAATAGGTGCTCACTAACAACACTTGCCCCAACAGCTTGTGTCGGTAATAGGGAAGAATGTTGTCTTTGTACATATATACAGTAGCTTCAGACATGTTTCGCTTTCGATATGGACACGCCTAGCACGAAGAAAGCTGGCCAGGTGCCATATTCACAGATACCTATGTCACGTTTGAAAGGAAATGAGTTAACATCCTGGTCGAAGTCCAATTCAGCCCGTTATCATTACTCCTGGACCAATAAAAATGAGTATAATTTCTTGGCAAGTCAGCAGTTAATTGTCCTATCGAGAAAACTGTTTCCTGTCGATAGAGATGTGTTTTGTGTTTAGTTTGTTGACGTTCCTCTGCACCTCCAATTATTACAGTTGGCTAGGTATGATGCAAAAGAAGTTCAACATATACATAATGTCTACCACTGGCTCAGGACTATCATAACAATACATGCATTGTCCAATGCTCATTTGAGCATGGGAGATCATTTTTAGCAGTTGAAATGGTCTTCAGGTTATCGAGTGAATGCCCTCTAGGTGTTTAGCGCTGCTGCATATTGCAATGCTAGATTTATGTGGCACAAGAATAGATGGAACTTTGCTTCCTCATGCACTCGTTAACCCGCACTCATACAGACTTCTGGTGCACCCCATGAATACATCCTAGGCATATAAACAGAGTTAAAAACGCATGGACAGATTGCTTTATTCAAACAATTTGCCCTTTATGGCAATCCTTTCCCATACCAAAACATCTCAACATTTATTTTTATTTATTTTTACCACAGGATAAGTTGTTCGGGTCACTTTGCCATCCCATACTTGCATTTATGTTATCCTGCTGCTCAATTACATCCATGATCAATCCATTGCTGGATTAAGGCATGCCCATGCCATCTCCATCCCACATGGTCATGTGATGCAATAATCCATCCAATCAGCCAGGATAATCATCATGAATTAAATCCGAGCAGCAGTGCCCACATCACCCCTGTGACCCATTAAAGACAGTCATTAATGTCCTTAAATAATGAGCTGTTGCCTAAAAAACTCAAATTGCAAAAAGTAATGACTTCCTGGCAAATTTTCTTTTTTTATAAAATAGTTTTATTGACTCCGTGATCTTGAAACAACCCTCTGTAATAATAACTATGAATGATGTGTCCCACAGCAGCAACTAAATTCCATCATGTACAAGTACAGTCCTTTATCAATCAACTGTTGGATGAGGACCTCTCCACTCCGTGTTGGTAATGGGGTCTATTTAATAATACTTCACCAAGCTGGTCAGTATTGGTTGGTGAAGGTGGGGAGCATAGACGCGGGAGCACAAAAGTAGTGGATTAATGGAATTGCTACGTTGCCCTCAACTGTCCACAACATAACTCCGCAGACTACAACACCTGTTATGACCAGTAGTCGTCTATCGAAGCATTATCCACACTGCACCAATGGGGATTTCAGAACGCCTCTCCAACATCTGAGAATGTGCAGCACAAATACAACTGGCGGTACAGTATGTAACATGTGGGCCAGAACACTGGGATTTTGACTGACAGGTAAGGAGTGAAACCAAATCAATACACCCCAACACTGCACATTCATTTTGTAAATATATGCATGGTATGGTGGTTGCATGCCTTGTGGTCCTTCCAACACACGTGCCTCAAAGGAGATATGAAGCACACAAGTTGGAATTGAGTCTCCTTGGAAATTATCAAAATTGTGTTTTCATGGCAGTACACACGGTTATTGTCGCCACTCATACCATTTATTGGAGAATCAATTGCAATTCATTCTCAACATATCAAACTGGTTGAATGCCTTAATGTGATGGCACATGGATTTCAAACGACCCAGCAGAAAAAGAACACGAAGCATTCAGAAATACACATGGGTGAAAAATTTGCAGGGGAAAATAATAGAATTTCAAATTACAACAAGCAAAAAAATTGTTTAGGGAGATGGGGTTTTTTTTTCCATGAAGATTTGTAGCATTTGAGTCATAACAACATCTACCAGAAACTCAACAAATTTTCAAAATACTCTACTCCCTTTCTAAAAATGTGTTAAATATCACAGTACCATATTTACAAATCTTGATCAACTCTATGCGAGATGGCTCCCTTGAGTTGCATAAGGATTTTACATGTGGCTACTGATTACTGCTGGTGGTTTATTAGCTGTGACATCAAATGCAGAATTTAAAGCGCAACAGTTTTGAAGGCCTCATTGTGAATTCAACACATGCCCAACGGACTCTGCAGCAATTGCAGGTTTGAGGTCTAAGGTCTGAATGTGTTCTTTTAAATGGATAAAATAATGACACGTGTGTTAACTGTGCCACATGTTATCACTTGTGATAAGGTTCTAATTTAAAGCCTTTGTCTGAATTCTAAAAAAGACCTTGAGCTGCATTCAAGGATAAAACTGTAGTGCTTTTACAAGAAGAATGGCAGTCACAAATAAAAGCCGTTTTTTTTGCTTAATACTGCACATTGTTCACTACCTGACAATCTGGAAAAATATAGCTTGAAGAGTGACAATCAATTGTGGCCACAACATAACTTATTATTATTCCAAAAAATCTTGACAACTTGAAATATCCGCTCAGCAGTCTTTTTTGCATAAATCTCAGCATAAGAGCCACTCTTGACACATTTATCTGTATTTCCAATCGGTACCTGAGGCCGCTGAGCATGAAGATCTATGAAAACCAATTTCAGCAGCAGCCCTGACCCACTATCTCCCTCCCACTGCATCACCCCACCCGGTTCCGGCACTTAGCCCCCTAGACCCTGCCTTGTACGCTTCTATACATATATAATGTAACATTCTGAAGAGACTATAGCACAGAGTTTCCATTCTGTGCAAGTCACTAATAATGGGAGTCTCGATGTTCACAAGGTCAACAAAACAATGGTGCCCCTAAAGGACTGGTGGGGGAAAGTCAAAGGAACACGTCACAGTACTGTGATGAGGGATGTGACTGTTTCCATAGGGCCTGTGTATCCATTGATCCACACAGCACTCACAGTTTAAACATGCTGCAGAGCGGAATGTAATTTTCTTACACTCTCCATCAGGAAATAGAACTTGCAGTAATCCAAGGCGCTGGCCAAAGAGAAACTGTACTTCATTCCATGAACATGAATCACCAAAAAAATAAAATCAACTCCATTTATAGTTTTAAATCTGTCCTGGCGTCGAGCGGGTCCGCAAACGGCTCCAGCCAGGCTCCCTCCGGCCCCACCCAGCTCCCTGGGCCCTCTCTCCACCACGTCTCCAGCTCCTCTTAATGCCCTGCATGGGACGGACGAGCACAGTGTGTTTTGGCTACAGTAAATGGCAAAGCTCACTTGCATTGCATTCCGGACTTTAAAAATAGGGTGCACAGCCGCCGGAGGACAAGCATGTTCACTGGTGGTCACAAGCGTGGCACGCAAGTGGACGGGGACACCTGTCATCGCCACATTGTGCTTCTGAGTGCTGCCTGGGCGGGCAGCAACGACTAAAACCACGCTCTCGACGAGATCCCCCGCAGGACACCAGCCCTTGACACTGTACGCAAGAAGCCGATGATTAGATTTTGACTTGGTCACCACATTTAATTTTAACATGAATACACCAGACTTGTATTTTAAAAAATATATATACAATTCTTCCCAGCTGCTTTAACAACATTTGATCTTTGTTTTATCGAACGGTTAAATGAGCGGGCAGACAGATTTGATATTGATGTAAAACAAAACAAAAAGACAAATAAGTGTGTGAAATTATCACGTTTCTGTGCACAAGTGGCAATTAAGTTAGTTTACTGCAATGTGCATACGGCAGGTCAACACTGCCATGGCTATAAACCAGTGCCGGATTATTCGAGTAGCAAATAGGTGGCATATGCTACGGGCCCGCACTTTCGAGGGCCCCGCGCTAAACGCTTTCAAGCTATCAATTCCGGCTCAGTGATTCTGCACTTGCTCTATTACTATAGCACTATACTGCCTTCAACTTTTATAAACGACTGGGTGTTTAAGGTTAGCAATTTGTCGTATTATTTGGCTGTATAGCAAATGAAAAAATACAATAACTTTACTATGCAATAAAAACATGTTTTTTTTGTATATTTGTGTCTTTTTTTATTTATGGCCCCTTTATAACATATGCTACAGGCCCCGCATTAGCTTAATCTGGCACTGCTACAGTATAGACACGTGCGTGTGTGCGCACAGAACACGTGGCGACACAGCGTTTGCCTCCCAGAGGCAGAGCCCACAACTAATACCACTTTTGACCACCGTCACAACACCCGTTCAATGAGCCGATTCATGACGCTCGTTGGTAAGCCCTGCAATTGCTTGTTTATGCCACTGACAGAAAGGCCTCCACTAGAGGAAGATCTAGAGAGCTACTCTCAACGGTATATGGTCGAACTCTTACACGTTGGCCAGATATCTTGGAAGAGGTGGGAGTGAATACACTTTACCCCACCACACGCAAGTTGGGCAGACAGGTGCGAAGACATTGAATAAATGTACCAAACCTAAAGCCGACAAATAATTTAATGTGTTAAAGAAATCGTCCATCACATTCCTGCACTGTGTCTTTAACACAAATACCACATAAGGCTCCTACGTGTATCTTCCATACGTCAAACACGAGTGGTTCGGTAAACACATCAACATGGCATTGTCTGGAATTTGTTTTTCAAGCTTATTCTCCAGACATAAAATGTTGTAGGCTTGTGAAAAATGCATAAGGAGCCATTGTGAATAAGGTATGAAAATAAGCCCAAGACAGCTGAACGAACCAATGACACTCTCGTAACGATAACTTGAACCTTGCACCCTATGGGTTTATATGTCAAGTCATATTGTTGAAAATGGAGTTGTGTGAGCCAAACAATCTGCCTTCTTCCAAATACATGGCCTTGAAAACAAGAACACCATAGTGACCGCTTAAGTGCGGCTCATAAAAAGGACAGTACGGAAACAAGGCTCTAAACAGAAGGGAAAGGTTTCCTAAACGGACACGGTGACGTATGTAAACTTGCGTGGCGAATGGAAATGGTTCTAAAAAGAAAAAAGAAACATTTAAAGGCGTTTTAAGACAATTCGTTTTGCATTAATATCTCGTTGTGGCCATCTAAGAATTAACATGAACACTCGACTTTTTTTTGCAAACAGTTGACCTCTCAACAATATAAGGTCAAACACAAGCCAACTTGGCTGTAAATGAGATCACTGGCTCGTGTGACCCGAAAAACTGCAAATTCTAGATGAAAGCTGATTGAATAAACAGCACATGTGTAAAGTGCTGACCTTTGCAGAATTCTCAGCCCGGGCGATGGCACCATAGGCAGACGGTGCCAATCCCACAGCAGGAACATGTGAAGGGACTGGAATTCACCACATGAAGGTGACAAACGGGAGTCCCTTCTCAAATGTGACGTGCAGATGCAAGTTAACCCTCTCACTTTACCAGCTTGCAACCCAAAGAAAAATGAAACATGTACAGTGCTGTATGTGAGAGGCACATAGCCTTTATTTTCAGAGTTTATAAAGTTTGTAGAGAAATAATTAGACTGATGAATATTGTCCTGTTTTTCATGCCAATAACGTGGCTCTGTGAGCAGGGAACTGTATTTATCATTCTGTGCAATACAGCATATTTCAATAGACAGATTATTTAAAGAACAATCTGTTTCCAGTTGGACTTTAAACGCGTTCTAGATAGTCTTACATAGTTTATGTTACTATTATCTAAAATTGTAATGTTGCTTTGGCCATGTTGACCGTTCTGCACCAACACCGAAATAATTCCCATTTATAATTTCTCCTAGATTTTAAGTTTTCGTGACTGCAGGGATCCATACTCTTTGGTTCTTTCGGTAAAGTCACGTAGGTATAAAATAAAAGAAATTAAATCACGACGTTTCGGGCGCAACACAAGCGTCCGTCATCAGGTGGGACAACCACAGCAAGAAACAATTGCTGAAGTGGGCAAGTTGTTTCTTGCTGTGGTTGTCCCACCTGATGACGGACACTTGTGTTGCTCCCGAAACGTCGTGATTTAATTTATTTTATTTTATACCTCCGTGACTTTACCGAAAGAACCAAAGAGTATAAATTCTCCCGAGCACAGCTACTCAACATATTTCGACCTCAAGGGATAAAATCAACATGTGAGCAATGCACAAAACAAATCCCCTGCGGGAAGAGTATGCATTTGTATTTGTTGTCTTCCCTGAGAAGTTTTCATGTTACATTCAATATGCATGCTGGCAATGTGCAGAGATCCTAAGAGGATGTGCATACTCAGAGACCCAATTCCCACCGAAGAACAGAAAATAAAACATGAGTTAAACCAGAAGCTTTACAAAAGTTTGTTTTAAGAAGCAGTGCAGGTATTGTCAATAGTTTGTTGTTCAATATCACACAATATATTGTTGTTTAGAGGCCTATGGCCTAATTCGTATTGAGTTTTTGGTCACCATTGTGCCACGTTTTGGCATAAAATTCCACATTTTGCAATTGAAGTGGGGCAAATTCCACGCAAAAAAATTCAGCCACTCCATGACTAGAATGGCCTGAAGTGAGGGGGGGGGGTTAGGGTGGTGCCAACGATGGTGAAAGTTTTAACTGTTTGGGAAAACTTCGCCGCTATGGAATGGAATAGCGTTCATCACACCTTGGGGCTGTGGGTTGCATAGAAAACACCGAGACAACATTCCACCATAATTCATGTCCTTGTTTGTTGCCTCCATTCCACATTTTGTGAAATTTCCACAAAGTTTTTTTACAGAATATTTTGGATGCTGCTTATGATTTTGATTAAAACGTTGTTGATTATTGTGATGATGATAATGTTGATTTTTTTTTACCACTGTGGCTGTCACAGATGATACTTATAATGATGGAGAAGAGGTAATATTCCTGGGCTAGCCTCACTGAGTCCTAAGACTAATTTTAAGAGCGTTTGCCATGTGTGAGGAAATGCAGCACCCAGAGAAAACCAATTATTTGAAGGGATAGCACTCAAAGTTCCACATAGATTCTTGAATTGACTTTCTTTACTGTCTTCTCCAGGCCATTTTGCATCACAGTGAGTTTGGGACTTTCATATACAGTATATATCTACGTTATCCACAAACCCATGATTCCAAAGTGATGGAATCCAGGTGGGTAAAATCACATCAAGCAAAATGTAAGGCTGAGTTGACCTGAGAGAGGCTCAGAACAGGCTACAACTCGCAATCAATGTAGCCATGGTCAGGAATTTAAACTCAAGTCGCCGGGTTCGTAGCGCATTACATGAACCACTCCGCTCCAAACATTACACGCAAACACATATACAATTTCACATGAACATACAGACACAATTATACCCATAGACACAGACTCAGACACATAACAAGGCAAATATCTCCCGCTAAGCCTATGCCGGGGTGGTGGAGGTGGGATGCAGCACGATGCTATGAGCATGCCAGTTATGGTGGGTGGGGGGCAAGACAGCACGACAAACCCAGTGACCTGGCCACAAGCCACATGAGTTTGATTTCCAACCACCGTTAACATCATAGCTTATTTTATATTTATAGAGTGCCTTAGCTCAAGACACTTTACATAGTTTAAAAGCGGTAACAAAAATAGAGTAATTTAGCATGTGTGTACTGTACGTTGAACCTCTTTCGCACCGTACGTAGCCAACCGTGATAACCGGAAGTGCGGGGGAAGGACAAGGGCATACAAGGGCCGAGGAATGAGTGACTATAACAGCGGGCACATGGGGTCACGAAAGGGCAGGCGAGGGATGGGACGGAGTGGGGGAGCGAGGGCAAAGACGAGGGATATTTTCACCAGCATGCTTTGACCAGCAATATAGAGGCATTGCTGTTATTCAGCAAGGCTATCTGCATAGCCTTGGTCGCTGCCCTCAATATTTACCATTGCTATTTGTATGAGTTTGCACACATGTGGAGAGTGGTAATACTTTGGTTTGTGCACACAGCCACCTTCATTTAATTCCCAGCCATGGCTAAAATCCGTACTGTGAGGTATAAGAACATGTTCTGAGCCTCCAATAGGGCGACTTAGCCTTAAATGTGTGTGCACACATTGTTGGTGCACATCTGTAATCCAGCCCTTTGGAGGCAAGGGTTGGTGGATCAGCATGAGATTAATTGTTTGGGCGTATCATTATCAGCTGCAGCAGCATATCATCATTATAATCACAATAATTGTTGTCATCACTTAGCATTATCATTGTAATCACCATTATTTATTACAATCAACAGAATCACCATAATTATGGTCATCATCCTCATCATAATCATCGCTATCATCTTCAACATCATCTGAATGATCATCACTGCTTTTAAGTACTGTAGCTAAATTAGACTATTAGCATAAATGTAACACCTCGTGGATGTTAGAGCATCTCTCCGATACAAAAAAGGGTGTTCAAATCTGGAAATAACACGAAAAACCATCACAACAGAAAGGTCAATTTAGGCTCAAAACAAATAGATTCAACAACAGAATAGTGTACACAAGCTTTTGGCCTGATACAAACCACCAACTCAAAATAACTGAATTTGTGGCCATTTTGTTGTTTAGACCACCAACTCAAACGATTTGAGAAAATGTTCCCATCCCAACAGACAGCAGTGAAACAGACACAACTCTAGACTGGTTTTGTCTTTATTAGGACTCATCAGTATAGTAAAACCATCAATGTTCTTTCCTGCCATATGCCTCTGGGAGCCACATATTTGGACAGGACTTCCCTTTACACTAAAGGCACCCCATTAGCACTTGCCTAAAGGCAATAATTCAGATTTTAATGAGTGTTGCCTTTAGGCAAGTGTAATGTACACCTTTGTTTGATGTTAAATACAATTAGCACATGTTGGCCAATCGAGCGCACTGATGTCTGCATGCAAGGTATTCATTCTCTTGGCACTCCTGGAGTGACTGCTGGTTGGCTGGGGGATTCCGTGGAATTGAGCGCCTATCATTCTGCATGGCGAATCAGGTAAAAGTCTGCTGCATGGATATTGTGCAATTACGTGAGCTGTGAAACCAAATTTTGCAAGAATTAGGCCACGATTCTAAAAAACCTGCCTATTTAAATCCACATATCCTGAGTTTATAAAATACATACGTCACATGTATAGCATTTTCCTTTTTGAAAGCCATAAAAAATAAGGCTATTTTGACTAACAAAAAACTGCTTGGTAACAATTTTCCCACCATTTATCATCTCTGTTAAATATATTCATCGGCAGAGAGGAGAATGAGTCATGTTCACACTCGCTAGTTTAGATTGAGTGGACGCTATGATTACTCACAGTGAGTGAAGACTTGTACGTGATTAACGGGAGCACACTTTTCCATTAACACAGGCCTATAGAGGTATGTGTGCATGTGTGCGTTTGCTCATTCATGCATGCGTGTGCCTGTGTGCGTGTGTGAACAGCCTCGAGTAACATTAAGTTATGTTTATATTTCCATACACAGCTCACTCAAAACACTGTGTGCCGGAAAATGAAATGCGTCCTGGAAATTTTTATTGAAGGGTGCATTTACAGCTGCCCACATCAAGAGTTGAAATCTCAGAAACTGCAAAAAAAGCAGCTTTACAATGAAGTTCCTGCGATTTAAAAGCTAGGGCTGAATGCTACGTACAAAATGAAAACACACTACATCAATCTATATTTCATCAAATGATGGCTAAAAACCAATGGTACACTGTGTGTCACAGACATCCACCGCTGCTTATTTGGTATACAGCAACATACTTGTTTAGCCTTTGGCTACAAACCACTTCAATACAACAAGAAGAGTTGTTACTTTTTCAAAGCAAATGTTCAAACGTGTGCTTTAACATCAGGGGCTGCTAAAATGCAAGTGGAGGATGCAGGCGATCTTCACCATCGAAGTGGGGTGCCTCGTTTCATGACTTCACATGTCAGAATGGAGCAAGAAGGGGTTTCAATTGATTCCACCAAAGAGACAACGAAATGCAACTACAGTATGTGGCATTCAATTGATAGTGTGGCAGCATATTTTAAATTGCAGTTATCTACAGTAAAAAAAAGGTTGAAAAGTGAAAAAAGTGCAAATATTTAATGTTTGCCAAATTCTATAAGCTTTTGGGTGCTACCATTGTCGCATAAGATGCATCGTGAACAATACTTTTATTTCAATCCATAAATTCAATATCAATGTATTTTTTTATACATGTCACTCTTAAATTTAGATATGTAAATAATGATGTGTGTGTGCCACGGCGAACAGACGTTTAGGAAACTCTCAAGAGACCTCAAATTTCCATTCCTTAATTTACGAGCACCATTATTGGACATTCATGCTCAATGTTCCTGGCCCAGATCAGGTCTGATGAGGTGGCCAAATGGAAAGTCTGTTTTCACTGGAGTCTTTCCTGTACAAAAAAAATGCACTCTGTGTTTGCCTAGCAATACCACACTCTCCCATAAACTAAGCAACCACGGCTCAAGCGCGGTCAGCATGCACCGCCAGCCCTTGCTGCCTTGCCGCCCTTTACCGGCAGCCTTCTCACCACAGCCGATACCCAGTGCCACTCTTAAAGCCGGGGACCAATTGTCCTTTACAGTAAATGCATCGTTATAAGTGTAATCCCCAAGTCACTGTGGCACCGCTCACGACCCTGCGATATATAACGATGCACCGAGCACCTCGAATGTGAACTGATTTCATTGCTCCATCTCTTAGGTGCATGTGGACTCTTGGAACGCGTTCTACTCCTCGGCTCACGCCGTTATTTGTTCATAGTTGTCCATCTTCTCTTCTTGCCATGATGTGTCCTGCCCGTGTCCACTTCTTTGTAGCTCACTGTAATTCTAAGAATGCATCTCTCCATGCCTATTTGTCATACATAGCATGTCGTGCACACTGATTAATAGCGTTCTCCTTTAGGCACATTGGCATGCTACATTTCATAGTTAAGATCATCTCCTCCAAAAGCACTTCAAGCCACTCTCGTCCACCTCTTTATTTTTTTATATATTTTGGTCCGCCTTCAAAAGTTGCCCCAGATACACACTATAGTATCAGAGTTGTAACACCTCCAACAGACATTGCCATGTGTCTATCAAACTTGTTGTAGGTGCAAATTTTGATTTAAAGCTTTCATGACTGCAGTGATTCATATTCTTGGTTCTTTCGGTAAAGTCACGTTGAAGGGGAACAATAAAATAATACAATATATATAAAACAATAAAATTCTCACGACGTTTCGACTGCAACACAAGCAAGTCATCATCAGGTGTGAAAACCAACGGCAAGAACATTTGAAAGAAGTTGTAGGTGCCTTATATTGTATGTGACATGATTTAATATATAATTTACAGCCTCTTATCAATCCACTGCTGCATGAAGGCCTCCAAATTCCATGTCAATCATGGAGGTTGTTTAACCATATTTACCACATAGGTCAGTATGCGTTGAAAGGATGGGATCAGAACCAGTTAATATATCACTGACTCTAACCGTAACCTGGGATCGAACTCGGCTCAAACACACAAGGCGCGTTATTTGCCCCTCCTGTTCAACCATCCCTCCACTCTGGCCCTTCATTCACAAATCCCTCGCATCTTACTTGAGAGCAACACCATTGGGTGTGCAGTGCCTCTTGCACAGATTACTCAGCCCAGTAGCCTCACCACGAGACCTGACGAGTGCAGCTCCACCGATGGCACCTGAAATCACGCTTGCACACACGTTACCATTCATACCCGTCACAGTGGATGGGGCTGTGTCGGCGGCACCTTGGGAAACCGAACGCATTGCCCAACATTCGCAACGCAAGCGGCACGGCCAAATAAAACTATGCTCCATATATGGAGCAGGGTGGAAAGAAACTTGGAATGAAAGCGACACTTTACAGTATTATACGAGATTTACAATCAACACTTTCTTGCATGAATATGTATTACGAAGAAAACACAAAGGCCAGCGTGAGTTATTTCTAAAATTGCCAGCAACTTCATAATGAGATCCATGAGCACCGTTTAATAGGATTGTGCTGTGAAGTTCAAATGCAGCAGTTGCGTGGAGTTTTATAATGACTGTATATATCCGCAGTGTTTTTATGTCACGCGGACAACTTCTTCTTTATCTTTCCTCCTGTGTCACTTTTATTCGAACTGAACTCCTCGCGTTCAACACCACCACGTGACTCCGTCGCAACTCTCCCGCTTGTGCTGCTCGCCTGCTCCTTCGCTCCGCTCGCTCCCCTTCCACTGCTAGCCTGCTCTCTCACTCTCCACTGCTAGCCTGTTCTCTCTCTCCACTGCTAGCCTGTTCTCTCTCTCCACTGCTAGCCTGTTCTCTCTCTCCACTACTAGCCTGCTCTGTCACTCTCCACTGCTAGCCTGTTCTCACTCTCCACTGCTAGCCTGCTCTCTCACTCTCCACTGCTAGCCTGTTCTCTCTCCACTGCTAGCCTGCTCTCTCACTCTCCAATGCTAGCCTGTTCTCACTCTCACTCTCCACTGCTAGCCTGCTCTCTCTCCACTGCTAGCCTGTTCTCTCACTCTCCACTGCTAGCCTGTTCTCTCTCTCCACTGCTAGCCTGTTCTCTCTCACTCTCCCAGCCTCTCCACTGCTAGCCTGTTCTCTCTCTCACTCTCCCAGCCTCTCCGCTGCTAGCCTGCTCTCTCTCCCAGCCTCTCCACTGCTAGCCTGCTCTCTTTTTTACAATCAGAGGAAACAAGAATATGCTCGGTGTAGTCGGCACTTTGCTCCGTTCATCATTTCGGTTTTTTTATGCTTTGCATTATGTAAACCCCTCCCCTTTTTAAATGAAAGACCCAACAAAATATTTCTTTTTTTTCTGCTCTCCTTACCCCTTCCCTCTCTCTCTGCCCCCCTCTCTATTTGCCCCCTCTCTTCCTACTCCATTTCGCTCTCTCTCTTTTTTATAACTACGACAAGTGCTGCACCTGCAAGCAGCCCTTCCCACAGTCAAGCGGCCTCCGACGGGTAGCTTAGATCTGCATGCAGAGCTCTCCGTCATCTGCCACTGAGCACACGGCCTCCTCCAGCGCCCACTGCTCCTTGAAGGCCGGCACGGCGTGGGTCAGCCACGCGTGGCGGAACTCCAGCCACACCCTGGCTCCGACCAGAGCGCGAAAGATGCCCAGGCTGCTGGCCGGACGTTGCCCCTCCAGGGCCACCTTCCTTGCCCTGTATATGGCGAGCTTGGCATAGCCGAAGAGCACGTTGACCAGCACCTGAAGATGTTGGGGTCCGTCGCCCTTCGGGTATCCAAAGATGAGTACCGTCAGGGAGAAATGGAGGCTGAACCTTAGGAGGATGTTTCTCAGGACCTTGAACAGCGAGTCCAGGCTCTTGCACTCCACGTATTGGTGCGCCACCGTCTCCACTTTACCGCAGAACCGGCAGTCCGGGGACGTGTCGGTGAAGCGCACCAGGGAGGCGTTGGTGGTGACGGTGCCGTGGGCGATGCTCCAGCTGAGGTCGCCGATGCGGTTGTACGTCAGGCTGGAGTAGACTTGCCTCCAGCGAGGCCTCTCCGGAGAGACGCAGGGCAGGGGCTTTCCTCCAGGCGTGGTCCTTGTGGCTCCTCAGGGTGTCCTGTTGGAACCGGACCATGTAGGAGTAGAGCACCTTCCTCTTTACATTTGCGAAGGCCACCTCCGGCAGGTCTTCCAGCCGGCAGAGGTTGTGATCCGCCTTCGTTTTTCGGCATTGGCGATGCAGTGGCACGACTGAGAGCTCTGGTGGAGGGGGATCGAGAGGGGCCTCGTCATCCCCAACGCCGATGGGGGGCGTTCTCCCCGCTGCCGCTGAGAAGGCCCCCTTGGCTTCGGCCAGGATCCGGGCAGTCTCTCTCACTCTCCCAGCCTCTCCACTTCTAGCCTGCTCTCTCTCTCACTCTCCTAGCCTCTCCACTGCTAGCCTGTTCTCTCTCTCACTCTCCCAGCCTCTCCACTGCTAGCCTGCTCTCTCTCACTCTCCCAGCCTCTCCACTGCTAGCCTGCTCTCTCTCTGCTAGCCTCTCCACTGCTAGCCTGCTCTCTCTTTCACTCTCCCAGCCTCTCCACTGCTAGCCTGCTCTCTCTCACACTCTCCCAGCCTCTCCACTGCTAGCCTGCTCTCTCTCTCTCCTAGCCTCTCCATTGCTAGCCTGTCCTCTCTCTCTCTCACTCTCCCAGCCTCTCCACTGCTAGCCTGTTCTCTCTCTCACTCTCCCAGCCTCTCCGCTGCTAGCCTGCTCTCTCTCCTAGCCTCTTCACTGCTAGCCTGCTCTCTCTTTTTTACGATCAGAGGAAACAAGATGCTAGGTGTAGTCGGCACTTTGCTCCGTTCATCATTTCGTTTTTTTTATGCTTTGCTTTATGTAACCCCCCCCCCCCCCTTTTAAATGAAAGACCCAACAAAATATATATTTTTTTCTTTTTTTCTGCTCTCCTTACCCTTTCCCTCTCTCTCTACCCCCCTCTCTACCCCTCCTCTCTCTCTCTACCCCCTCTCTGCCCCTCCTCTCTCTCTCTACCCCCTCTCTTCCTACTCCATTTCGCTCCCTCTCTAGCTCACTCTCTCGCTCTCTCTCTTTTTTTTTATAACTACGACAAGTGCTGCACTTGCACGCAGCCCTTCCCAAGTCAAACTCACCATCTCTCTCCCTCTCACCATCTCTCTCCCTCTCACCATCTCTCTCCCTCTCACCATCTCTCTCCCTCTCACCATCTTTCTCCCTCTCACCATCTCTCTCCCTCTCACCATCTCTCTCCCTCTCACCATCTCTCTTTTTTTTCCTAGCCTCTCCACTGCTGACCTACAACTACACACTCTGATAGCTTCCCACTGCGCACTCTGCTGGCCTCTCCACTGCTAGCCTATCACTCTACACTCTCCTAGCCTCTCCACTGCTAGCCTATTACTATACACTCTGCTGGCCTCTCCACTGCTAGTCTCTCCTTGTTCTTCTGCTAGCTTCTCTTCTGCTAACCTATCGCCTCACACTCTGCTAGCTTCTTCACTGCTAGCCTTCCGCTATATATTATTCTAGCTTCTCTACTGCTAGCTTCGCACGCTCACAGTTGGGATTCCGCCAGCTTCTCTACTGCTAGCCTTTTCTTCCCTCGCCTCTCCTACCTCGTCCTTGCCACCCGTGGGGGTTCAGCCATCACCACGGGAGCAGGCGAGGTGAAGAGAGCGGGGCTTGTGACTTCCCTTGTCTGTCTTTCTGTCTCCCTCACGCCCCCCCCCCCCCCCCGTTTATATCCTCCTCCTTATTAACTTCTCATTAATGAAGCTGGCGACCCCCCCCCCCCCCGTCGCCTCGCGCCCGTGGCTTCCGCCGTCACGGCCCCAATCTCCCTGCAGCCTGGCGCCTGTTTCTGTGCCTTCATCTGCAGCCAGCCCATCACAGCCGTGCACCTTGATGAGCAGTCTTCCTTATGGTGCTCTGTGTCGCACCTGTCTGTCCCGATGCGACCTCACCCGTCCGTAACTTCGCACATGCATGCACACAGCTTGCAAACCCCCGCGCGCGTTATTCCACGACACATATCCATTAAGTACATTTTAGTTTAAATTTCACTAAATTTGTTTTTTTTTTCCCTGAAAACATTTGTTTTCATATTCTTGGGTTCTTTCGGTAAAATCACGTAGAAGGGAAATAATAAAATAATAAAAATTAAACATAAAATAAAATTCTCACGACGTTTCGGCCACAACGCAAGCAGCCGTCCTCAGGTGAAGAACAGAGCTGTCGGCGAGACAGCGTCCTCATGAACACTGCTAAGCTTGGCAGCGTATTTTAAGCTGGATGGGAGGAGGAGAGCGCCTTGACAAAGGAGTTTACATATCAACAGAGGAATTTAGCATATTGATGACAAATGCAGATATGGGGTTAGTCACTCCTTGTGGAATGTGTAGGCGGTGGGGGGGGGGGGTCTCAAAGTCATATTATGCTAGTGTATTATGTAGGATTAGAAGTAATAAAGGGAGAGAAATTTTTATAATAAAGAACTGCATTTCAAGCTAGTGCATTATGTGGAAAATAAAAAAGGAGTTTCTAAAGAACTGCAAATACCCTACTAATATTTGTTTTCCATTTGCTGGATTGTTAGCGGACATACGTTTACATCCCAACCACGGCTAACATCAGTGGCGAGTGAAATCTGCACCTCAGCAATCCACACTGGGGATGTAATTATTTACTGCCTTCCCCATCCCAGAAATTCCATGAATTGTCACAAACCTATGCAATTAGCATTATGAATGCAGTGGGTAACAAGGGTTACGTGAACCCATAACATTCAAAATGCACGAACCAAACATTACAAATTCTTAAACGATTCAATGTGTGTATCATGAGCATAAAAAAGATCTACATTGATGAATCAATGCATTGTTACAGACGAGTCAACAGCCACTCAGTTCCTTCACATGATTCGTTGTGTTTTTCTAACCTGCACTGACCAGCAAGATGAAGCATCTTCAAACTAGTCCAAGACAGACATGAGCTATCGGATATATTGGACCGTCTCTACAGATGTACCTCAATTATCCCGTAAACCCCATCACTCTTCCAAGTTAATAGGGTGTTTTTGTTAAGTCATCTTACAGTTAAATAACAACATTAAAAATGACTGCATTTTACTCATTTGCAAAAAATATATTTCCCCCTGTTAGTTGCAAGCAACGGGGAAAAATTTCATTTTTTTTAAAATCAAGTTTGTCCTTGGATTTGTTTTGGACTTTGCTCAGATATTTTACGTTCAAAAATCCACATGGCAGTTAGATAAATGGTTCAAAACTGAGTGGAATGAGAGCATTTATAACTGCAACCGTATAAGGTTTGCTTGTGAAGCTGCTCTCCGAAAAGGGCACAACTTTTACTGTGTTTATAAATCTGTGATTGATTACGGAGGTGCTGGCAGACTGCTGGTTCATATTTAGTGGAAAGATCCAAATAGCTATAAATGCATGAAAGGCATTATGACAAGGATAGCCAATGCTTTTGGTACAGTTATCAATGACAATTTTCTATGAGCCATGAATAGATAACCATACATTTTAAACATGAGTGAGTTTATATTCAGCAATGCATTTTAAGGGTTGTGTTTCGACATCAACATTCATATACGAGACGTTATTAAAGTATAACCTGGTCAATCCTAAGACGATGCTTCAACATATTTCAATTAATGTACAGAACATCTTTTTTCCAGAATCATCCCATCTATTAAATTTGCACTACAGGCAGTCCCCGGGTTAGGGAAGACCGACTTACATAAATCCGACTTTACGGAAATGCTCCCATAAATAATGTAAAATATGTAGTGTGGGTTTTCACGAGGGTGGAGACGAACGGTTGGAGGCAATACGTTTATTAACAATGGCTACGATACAGCACGTAGCGAACCTTAACACTTGAAGGGGTAACGGCCCCTTCACCCGCTGCCTAAGGAGGTACCGCTTCCGGACTGACGTGCCCTACTACTGGGGCTACGGTCTCTGGGTCCTCCGGCTAAGGGTCACCTAGGGGAGGCTGTTCTGAACTGACCCAGCCAAGGTACAGGTCCCGACCACTGGCCCGCTCGGTCCAGGCCCTTACAAGGACGTCGGGCCCCGAGGGTTCCACGGTCGCACCACTGGCCCACTCAGACCCGGCCTTACAAGGACGGCGGGTCAGGTGAGTCCCAGGGTCCTAGCTAGTCTTCAACTGGCTAGCTGGTCTTCAGTCTTCCACTGGCTCCCGAGCCATCCAGAGGTCCGGCTTTTATACAGCTCTGGAGGCGTGCCCGCCCCCGGCCACGCCTTACTTCCAGAGAGTTCTGAGGGGGGTCCGGGGGATCCTAGCACACCCCGCAGTCCCCCTTTGTCTCAGAGCTGGGCAATCTAGCGGCCCCTATGCCGGTCCGAGGTATTGCCCCTGGTGGACCTCGTTCGCAACTGCAGGTAAGTAGCGCGACCCATTAGTACACATGTGGCCTATTTACAGTGCTACAAATATTCAATACTGTATGCGAAAATGTTTTGCATTAGTTACGTAAGTACAAATATTGCAGCGTGGTGGTGAGGTTGCGGATGGACACAGCAGAGCGAGGCATAAGGCAGGGCCGCGTATTCCCCAAGGCGGTGGTGTCCTGTAGATCACTCTCTCATGCTCTTAAATTGTTACCATGAGTGTACTCTACCCGCCACATCGTCTCTTTTCCTTTTGTAGCATTACGTAATTATTTGCTTTCTATGCTTCGTGGTATTCATAAACAATTGTACACAGTACAGTATATGTTCCATTAGTTTAATTATGGGGAGTGTTAGGGTAGCTATTCGATTAAATGTAAGAATCATAGGAAGGGCAGAGCGGATGTACAATGCGGGTAGCGATAGAAAACGGACGGTGGCATGATGAAAATAGTAGGGGAGGCACAACTCTTTCCAGACATGGGATTTTAGCTTGATTTTGGGGGGGAAATTGTTCAGTTTCCGACATACGGGAGATTCGGGTTCTGGATATTTCTAGGGAACCTAACCCTTCCGCAACCCGGGGATGCCTGTACTTCGAAATGCATTCACTATAAGAATGAACAAGTGTTTACCTATGAAGAGGAGTCGGAGACTGGTTAAATGCTTCTTTATTCTTTAAACCACAGCCACACTCGTTCCTAAAACCAACCCCGAACACGCGTTTAACAGCCCCTTTTAAACATTCCATCTCCCCCCTCATTCCCAATCATCATCTTCGTCTCGCACGCCGAGTCCGTGTGACGTCAGTGCCCTTTAACCCTTGACCCCCACCTAGTGTATTCCCGTGCGTGTGATTGGTGTGTGCTATGCTGAGTGCGGAGATTTCATGTCTGCGTGGTGCGAGTGCGTGAGGATAGCTCGTAGATCCCCTACACCTATATTAACATTTTCCACAATATACGAGTTACAGTATTTGAATTATTCAACAGATTCATACGAATTTTATTTTACTACTAACCATTATAGTTCCAGTCAACACAGTTAATAGTTATAGGAATAGGTTTTACCCTTTTAACTGGCACAAAAACTGACACCTTTATTCAAGGCATCATGTTTGCAATGACCACAACACAAGCAGTCAAAATGCAAACAAAAAAGACAACTCTGATAATAATATGCACTGTCCTTGAATTTGATTGGTCCACACCCGAGACAGCTTTTCTTAGAGTCTAGTCGACACTGGTGTTGGACCAGAAGACGCCAAAAGGCGTACAACTCAAAAACAGCGCACTATCAGAGTATTGAGGGCTCGGGGTGAGCATTAACATTATGAGACCTCCTTTGCCAGGAGGTCTCCTTTGCCAGGAGGTCTCATAATGTTAATGCTCACCCCGAGCCCTCAATACTCTGATAGTGCGCTGTTTTTGAGTTGTACGCCTTTTGGCGTCTTCTGGTCCAACACCAATGGAGACTAGGCTCTAAGTAAAAGCTGTCTCGGGTGTGGACCAATCAAATTCAAGGACAGTGCATATTATTATCAGAGTTGTCTTTTTTGTTTGCATTTTGACTGCTTGTGTTGTGGTCATTGCAAACATGATGCCTTGAATAAAGGTGTCAGTTTTTGTGCCAGTTAAAAGGGTAAAACCTATTCCTATATCTTGTTTCTGGCAAAGGAGGTCTCATAACAGTTAATAGTTACGTAGTGACATCGGGGATGTCACTGTATGGTGCCGGCCCAGAAGGGTCATGCCGTTCAATGTTCCTACATCGTAGACAGCACCGTGTGGGTGGCTGTGTGTAGTACCAGCCCTAGCGGGGCTTAGCGAGCACTGGGATAGTGCGGGCACCATGCACAGCGTGTGGTGGGGGCTCCCCCGAGAGAGAGGGGGTGAGTGTCAGCCCAGGGGCAGGGTTGCCCTGGGCCATGGCACTCTGGTTGACCCCGTCGACACGTGATCCGGAATGTCCATACAGGGGGCCACAGGTGGGGGTGATCACGTGTCCGGAGAGAACTCTTGAGAACAATGGAGAAGGAACGAGAATGTTCGGGAAGGCGGGCGGGGCCGAGGGCGGAGCGGCCCTGACCGGAGAGGGATGTAAGGCGGGTCCCTGAGGGGGACCGGGTAAGCTGCATTCTACAAGCTGGAAGCTCAACATCTGGAAGCGGGAAGCTCTACATCTCAAGCTGAAGCTCTCCGCCTTACGAGGCAACCACGTGGTCGGAGACCCGAGTAATGGATTGACCCTTCGTAGTAGTTGCTCTAGATTTTGGTGTTATAATTTATTTATGTAGTTTATTGTTAAAAATTCGGTCACAGTCCCTATGATCACTCTTTCTTGGATTTATGGCTTTTATTTTGGTGATTTCGAAAAGTTTTTTTTGTTTTGGCCATGTTTTTGTTTATTGTAGTACGGAGATAGACTGATGGCCTTAATCTTAGTTGTCTTGTGGTTGTTGTTGTTATTTGACTTGCATCCCACTGGGATTTTTGCACACAGCGTTGGTGTACGGTGCTATTTCAGGAATATTTTGATGTTTTTTTCCTGTATTTTCTGTTTGCACAGTCACATAGTCACTTTAAGATGTTTTCTTGTTCATGTTTTTTGTTTGTTGCGGTTGCACCCGATTCAAGAGCCGAATGGCTCACAGGGCTATACCAAATAAATGAACTATGAACTACTCGCTGTAGTCTGGTAAAGGGGCAGTTACCCCTTTGTCTTACGGTGTTACAAATAAAAGTGTTGCCTCTAAAAGGAACATCTGCGACTCAGTTGGCGACCAACTACAGTTATAAAAAAAAAGCAATAAAGCACAGTAGTATGTTAATATCGACAGCAAACCTATGTAGTGGTTGAACTTTACACGAACAACTTTTGTCTTTCTTCAACCACTTCTTTATTTTCATCGTTAACACGTTCTCCACACTCCACCGTATCCTGGACACCGCGGCTCGCTCGCCGTGCTTCGCCCGTCTCGCTCACCATCTTGGTTCCCAGTATCACGTCGCTCTGCTCCGCACACACGTCTTCAACTCTATTCCTACGCTCTCTCCACTGCTGGCTATCCTCCTCAGCTCCTCCGCTATACAGCGTCGTCGCACACAGCGAAACCCAATCTCACTTCTCTGTCTCCACACACCTCGTCTCCAGCTCCTCTATTACTACGCTCTCTCCACTGCTAACTGCTCCATCTTCTTCAGCTTCGCTATCACTATGCTCACTCCACTGCTAACTGCTTCATCTTGCTTCAGCTTCACTATCACTATGCTCACTCCACTGCTAACTGCTTCGTCTTGCTTCGGCTTCGCTATCACTATGCTCACTCCACTGCTAACTGCTTCGTCTTGCTTCGGCTTCGCTATCACCATGCTCTAACTCTCTTCTAAACTCTGTTTCCGAACTCCACATCTTCACCGCACAGCTCCCAACCACAATCTCCCCCTCTCATTCTGTCTCCCCCCAATTTATCCCCATTCTCATTATCGCTAATTAATTGGTCCGCATGCCTCCGCACGCCTCGCGTCTTCAACCACCTGCCTTTTTCCAGACACCTCGACGCCTCCTCGGCCCCAGCAACAGCACCAACCAATCACAGCCCTTCTGGCTTAATTGGCCCGACCGTTACCTCATCACCCCAGCCTCTTCACCTGGCTGTCCTAACACGACCCCACTGTTTCCGCCGTCTCCTCAGGCTGACCCCAGATAAACCCCACACTGTCCGTGTGATCAATACAATTGCGCAGTTTCCCCAGCACACCTTGCTACTCCACTGCACCTATATAAATTTCAGTAAATAATATTATTCATAGCTTTAACATTTCTGAGCACCACTATAGGTTCTGAACTGTGTCTAGCCACTCGCTCGAGGCAATGCATGTCACATCTTCAATAACTAACACAAGCAAAAGCTCTCAAGGTTGTCACCTAGGTTCAACTATTCTGACGAGACGCCTTATCGCCAGATGGGTGCAGAAATCCTTTCACGGAGCATCGCACCAAATTGCCATTGAGAAGCACTATTTTAAACACAATTGGGCAAGAACACGTAAAAATTACACACTTTAATTTTTACATACTCAGAGTACATGTTCCATGTTTAAAATGTGGTCTTTTTGGTGTACCGCGTGTAAACAAGTTTGTAGGATATGTGATAATTTGGAATTTTCTTACAAAGCTCGGGGAAAAATACAATGGTAAAACAAATAAACAATGCATAACCAACCAACTTTCCAAGGTCGGTGGGAAGCTGTGCCAAAACTTCTGATAGGAGAGGCAGCAATAGGGGGTCCTGGGCTGTCCCACTTACAAAGGAGAGAGGCGCGGTATGCGCCAAAAAGTGCGTAATGGGAAGTTGGAATTACTTGAAATAGTCTCTGCGGTACAGACAGAAGAGAAGCAACACCAGGGAGTTCATACATCTCTTGGATACTCGGTGAGAATTGAATTCGCAGGAAGGGGGCTCACTTCTGAAACACCAACAAAACATTTTAATTAATCACACACGTGTTGAAATAAATTGTTCATACTCCCAACATGAATCAGTATTGCCAGCATTGAGGACACTGTACTGTCTCAGTCCATACATTTAGAAGGCCCCAGCTGGGTAATGCACTAATGCTACAGTATCGTTCTTATAGCTAACCTCGGTAACTCTAAAGCACAGCATTCCCAGCAGAGGACCCCAACGGGGTGATCTAGAACCACATCCAAAACTATCGCACTGTCCAACCACTGCACTTCCATAGTTAGTTCCATAGTTCATTTATTTGGTATAGCCCTGTGAGCCATTCGGCTCTTGAATCGGATGCAACCGCAACAAACAAAAACATGAACAAGAAAACATCTTAAAGTGATTATGTGACTGTGCAAATAGAAAATACAGGAAAAAAACATCAAAATATTCCTGAAATAGCACCGTACACCAACGCTGTGTGCAAAAATCCCAGTGGGATGCAAGTCAAATAACAACAACAACCACAAGACAACTAAGATTAAAGCCATCAGTCTAACTCCGTACTACAATAAACAAAAACATGGCCAAAACAAAAAAAGTTTTCGAAATCACCAAAATAAAAGCCATAAATGCAATGTAACAGTGATCATAGGGACTGTGACCGAATTTTTGACAATAAACTACATAAATTATAACACCAAAATCTAGAGCCATATTTTAGGCCACTGAATAGCAGTGGCAGCTAGGGGTGTAAAACTCCTCTAGAGCAGTTTTGAGTGAAGATCTCATAGGTAGTGATTCAAGTTGCAGTTTATTGGCAATAGCATTCCAGACCCTGGGGGCATCAATAGCAAAGGCCCTTCCTCCGGTTTTTGTACGGCAATAGGGAATGTGAAGCTGGTAAATGAGCGAAGACCTGAGGTCAAATTTGTTCTTTGAAACAGAGAGGAGATCCAGTAGGTAGTCTGCGGATTTTTTTGTAAGTACATCGTGAAACTTGCATTTCTACATCTGACAATCGGACTCAGGGTGAAGCGAGATCAACGCTGGAACTTCTGACTGTTGGGAGACTGTGGTGCTCGGCTCAAGTTATCATTGCTCTGCTACCCCACCACCACAAACACTGACATCCAACACAGCAGCATCCGAGCTCACACACCTAACCGACCCGCGAGGAAAGATACAAATTAAAACAGCAAGCTGTTTGCGCTGTTGCAATTACAAAGATGCAAAGGTCAGTTTATTTCGAATAACTTGACTTGCATTAATAAATTCAGCTGGGCTAATTTAATACGAACTGTACAAGTAAATTCACTTCCATGCTACACAGACAAAATCATGACAATGTATTGTGCAAGATAGTGTCTGGCCTCACATGTGGCACTGCTTTAAACCGGCATGTCGCTTAATTATGCTGAAGGCGACATTCACAAACCAGACCATCCATTTGTTAACGCTGTTCGCCTCCCCACCCACATTCCCAGAACTATCCCAACTACATTTGGAGCAAGGACGAAACAAGGACTTCTGTAGCCATTAGTAAGCACCCGAGGACACGACAAAACAGCCTACTGCCAACACGCATCATGCCCGAGATCAGACTCCCTCTCGGCATATCCTGGCCTGTTAGATCAACATCACCATGACTTGGTAGCATCTGCCGGGCGCCAAATGCTGCTTCTGAGAACGAAGCATCACGCGCATGCACAAGCTCGAATTATTTTTAATTTAAACAAATTTCCCTTTATTCACAAGCTGGTTTTGGGGACTAAGTAATGGGTGATGCGAAGACAGAGGCAGGAGGCCATACAATGGGTGTTCTCATGCAAGTTGTTCAGCACTCCCAGAGCGTGGAATCTGCAGCTGCCTAACAGCGCAGAATGGCAGCTCCACTCCATTGGAGGAGGAGTCGTGCATCCATTACATTAACGTCCCGCCAAACCAGGGTATTCACTACAGTAATTGTGATGCGTAAATTGGACACGTCTCACGCAATGCATTTGCATGCATTAAGGCATATTCTTAGTCATTGCCCTTATGCAATAACCCAATTAATTTTCACAATTTAAACAGTCCGAAGCCTTTTCAACAACCATTATTTTAATGATCGAAAAACTTTGATGAACCCACCAGCTCACGGGCAAGCAGCCCAGAACTGAGACCCACTTGATGCCCACTTCTATGAACGTCACCATTTGATCACAAGTTATGAAAGTCTGGGCACATAGGGGCCAGATTGGACACCACCTTCCATTATCGGTTGCCCATTATTTGTTTAGTTAATGGGTCATACAGTACCTAAAATGAACGCAGTCCAATCTTTTAAAATGTAGGATACCTCACTCGAAGATTATGCATGTTTTATTTGACTGGTAGTCGTTTTACATGGTATATAGACCATAATTAGCTGGGCTGAGGCTCAGTATTCCTTAAACATAGTTCTCCATGATAATCTGAGCTAGGAGCTCCATTCACAAGTCTAAAAAAGTTAGGAAAAATAACCATTAAAATTTGATAAAACTGAATTCTGATCCGAACAGGAAATTGTTATTCACTAATTTTCCTTGCAAAGATCACATTTGATTAAAAAAAAATGTTATTTGACCAGGTAAGGCCCACTGAGCTATATAGCTCTTTTTCAGACGCTACCTGGCCACAAATAATAGCTTACCGAAGTGACTTATAGTGGGGAAAAGAATAGCAGCCAAATACTCTAAAACACATATTTTTAAATTTGGAGGGAAAAAACGGAGGACCTGGAGAAAAATACACGTGACCATGGGGAGAACAAAATCCAAATATACAGGCGTCAGGATTGGGATCGCACGCACGACCTCCTGTATACAAGGCGAGGTAGTTATATCATGGGACCTTCTTTTCCAGTATCAAAGTATGAAAAATAAGAATAAATTTTTAGCCTTTCTGGCAATAAAACAAGTGTGAAGATTTTGACTTAAAGCTTTCATGACAGCAGGGATTCATATTCTTGGTTCTTTCAGTAAAGTCACGTAGAAGGGAAACAATAAAATAATAAAAATATAAAACAATAAAATTCTCACGACGTTTCGACTGCAACACAAGCAATCATCAGGTGTGAAAACCACAGCAAGAAAATTTGAAAAAAGTGGCGGTTTTTTTTTACGTTAGCACCACGGAGAGCGATTTGCCAGTTATTCAGATAGACGAGTCCATCTATGTTCGGAAAAGAGGAGGGGGGAGACGAAAATAATGGATGCGGTCTGAAAGCCACCGTAAGCGTGAACAATGAATTAAGACCCGAAATGGTTTATCAAATCCTTACAATGATTGCTAAGCCAGAATCCATCTTCTCGGTTGAAATTGTCTCTGTGTTTGTACAGTGAGGGAAAAAGTATTTGATCCCCTGCTGATTTTGTACGTTTGCCCACTGACAAAGAAATTATCAGTCTATAATTTTAATGGTAGGTTTATTTGAACAGTGAGAGACAGAATAACAACTAAAAAATCCAGAAAAACGCATGTCAAAAATGTTAGAAATTGATTTGCATTTTAATGAGGGAAATAAGTATTTGACCCCTCTGTAAACATGACTTAGTACTTGGTGGCAAAACCCTTGTTGGCAATCACAGAGGTCAGACGTTTCTTGTAGTTGGCCACCAGGTTTGCACACATCTCAGGAGGGATTTTGTCTCACTCCTCTTTGCAGATCTTCTCCAAGTCATTAAGGTTTCGAGGCTGACATTTGGTAACTCGAACCTTCAGCTCCCTCCACAAATTTTCTATTGGATTAAGGTCTGGTGACTGGCTAGGCCACTCCAGGACCTTGGCCGTGTGTTTTGGGTCATTGTCATGCTGGAATACCCATCCACGACCCATTTTCAATGCCCTGGCTGAGGGAAGGAGGTTCTCACCCAAGATTTGACGGTACATGGCCCCGTCCATCGTCCCTTTGATGCGGTGAAGTTGTCCTGTCCCCTTAGCAGAAAAACACCCCCAAAGCATAATGTTTGCACCTCCATGTTTGACGGTGGGGATGGTGTTCTTGGAGTCATAGGCAGCATTCCTCCTCCTCTAAACACGGCGAGTTGAGTTGATGCCAAAGAGCTCTATTTTGGTATCATCTGACCACAACACTTTCACCCAGTTGTTCTCTGAATCATTCAGATGTTCATTGGCAAACTTCAGACGGGCATGTATATGTGCTTTCTTGAGCAGGGGGACCTTGCGGGCGCTGCAGGATTTCAGTCCTTCACAGCGTAGTGTGTTACCCATTGTTTTCTTGGTGACTATGGTCCCAGCTGCCTTGAGATCATTGACAGTAGTTCTGGGCTGATTCCTCTCCGTTCTCATGATCATTGCAACTCCATGAGGTGAGATTTTGCATGGAGCCCCAGGCCGAGGGAGATAGACATTTCTTTTGTGTTTCTTCCATTTGCGAATAATCGCACCAACTGTTGTCACCTTCTCACCAAGCTGCTTGACAATGGTCTTGTAGCCCATTCCAGCCTTGTGTAGGTCTACAATCTTGTCCCTGACATCCTTGGAGAGCTCTTTGGTCTTGGCCATGGTGGAGAGTTTGGAATCTGATTGATTGATTGCTTCTGTGGACAGGTGTCTTTTATACAGGTAACAAGCTGAGATTAGGAGCACTCCCTTTAAGAGTGTGCTCCTAATCTCAGCTCGTTACCTGTATAAAAGATACCTGGGAGCCAGAAATCTTTCTGATTGAGAGGGGGTCAAATACTTATTTCCCTCATTAAAATGCAAATCAAATTCTAACATTTTTGACATGCGTTTTTCTGGATTTTGTTGTTATTCTATCTCTCACTTTTCAAATAAACCTACCATTAAAATTATAGACTGATCATTTCTTTGTCAGTGGGCAAACGTACAAAATCAGCAGGGGATGAAATACTTTTTCTCCTCACTGTATATGTGGATAGCCTCATGAACGATTCTTTCATGGTAGCCAGATGGCTTGCAAAGAACCTCTGTCTTGGAGAAGTCAATGTCATGTGAGCCTACTGCATTATAATAGTGATCTGCCACGGCCGATGTGTTGGTCCTACCATGTTTTAGGTCTGCTTTGTGTTCACGAATGCGGTCCGAGACATGTCGTTTTGTTTCTCCAATGTAACTACTACCACAGAGGCAACTTAGTTTGTAGACACCAGGGTACTGTATGTCCGGAATCACATCTTTTATAGACGGAACCAGATCACGGATTTTATGTAATGTGTTGAATCGGACCTGGATCTTGTGTTTATTCAAGATTGTGGAGATCTTTTTTGTGATCCCCACAATGTAATGTAAAGTGATGGTTTTGAAAGGCTCCTCAAGAGGGTCCTTCTTCATGGTTTGAGTGATAGCTTTGCGGATTGTATAGTCGGAGTAACCATTAGCCTTAAGAGCTTGGTGTATGTGCTTGAGTTCACTGGCTATGTGTTCCTGGTCGGATATGCATTGGGCTCTATGGTGCAGAGTCTTGATGAGGGAATTCTTCTGGGATGGATGTTGGTGGGAATCCGGTTTCAGGTAAGCATCCGTAAGGGTAGCTTTCCTGTAGACAGAGTGGCTCATTGAACCATCAGGTCTCTTTTTTATTAGGACATCCAAAAAAGGTAGCTTGCCATCTTTTTCGACTTCCATGGTAAATCTGATGGCTGGGTGTATGGAATTGATGTGGTCGAGGAATTGGTCTAGAGCAGGCCGGCCGTGTGGCCAAATGACAAAAGTGTCATCCACGTACCTCTTCCATAAGGTTGGGCGCAGAGTGGCAGTCTGGATATCATCAGTCTCAAATTTCTCCATGAAAATGTTGGCTATAACCAGAGATAGGGGGAGCCCATTGGGGTGCCCTCGGTTTGTTTGTAGAAAGTTCCATTCCAAGTGAACTTTGTATTGATTAAGCAGTGTCTCACCAGGGGGGGTACCTCAGTGTTTAGTCCTTGATGAACCAAGTCTTCAATGATTGCGATGGTGTCAGGTACAGGAACTTTGGTGAATAAGGAAACTACATCAAACTAAATTTTGATTTAAAGCTTTCGTGACTGCAGTAATTCATATTCTTAGCTCTTTCAGGGCTTACTGTTCAACACACCCGTGCTGGTGAGAGAGGCCTGCTGTTCAGCACGCCCGTGCTGGTGAGAAGGGCCTGCTGTTCAGCACACCTGTGCTGGTGAGAGAGGCCTGCTGTTGAGGGGTGTGCTGTTCAGCACACCTGTGTTGGTGAGAGGGGCCTGCTGTTGAGGGGCCTGCTGTTCAGCACACCCGTGCTGGTGAGAGGGGCCTGCTGTTCATCACACCCGTGTTGGTGAGAGAGGCCTGCTGTTCAGCACACCCGTGTTGGTGAGAGAGGCCTGCTGTTCAGCACACCCGTGTTGAGAGGCCTGCTGTTCAGCACACCCGTGCTGGTGAGAGGGGCCTGCTGTTCAGCACACCTGTGCTGGTGAGAGAGGCCTGCTGTTGAGCAGCCTGCTGTTCAGCACACCCGGCTGTTTAGCACACCCGTGCTGGTGAGAGAGGCCTGCTGTTCAGCACACCCGTGTTGAGGGGCCTGCTGTTCAGCACACCCGTGCTGGTGAGAGGGGCCTGCTGTTGAGGGGCCTGCTGTTCAGCACAGCCGTGCTGGTGAGAGAGGTCTGCTGTTGAGGCGCCTGCTGTTCAGCACACCTGTGCTGGTGAGAGAGGCCTGCTGTTGAGGGGCCTGCTGTTCAGCACACCCGTGCTGGTGAGAGAGGCCTGCTGTTCAGCACACCCGTGTTGAGGGGCCTACTGTTCAGCACACCCGTGTTGGTGAGAGGGGCCTACTGTTCAGCACACCCGTGCTGGTGAGAGGGGCCTGCTGTTCGGCACACCCGTGCTGGTGAGAGGGGTCTGCTGTTCAGCACACCCGTGTTGGTGAGAGGGGCCTGCTGTTTATCACACCCGTGCTGGTGAGAGGGGCCTGCTGTTCAGCACACCCGTGCTGGTGAGAGGGGCCTGCTGTTCAGCACACCCGTGCTGGTGAGAGGGGCCTGCTGTTCAGCACACCCGTGCTGGTGAGAGGGGCCTGCTGTTCAGCACACCCGTGCTGGTGAGAGGGGCCTGCTGTTCATCACACCCGTGCTGGTGAGAGGGGCCTGCTGTTCAGCACACCCGTGCTGGTGAGAGGGGCCTGCTGTTCAGCACACCCGTGCTGGTGAGAGGGGCCTGCTGTTCAGCACACCTGTGCTGGTGAGAGGGGCCTGCTGTTCAACACACCCGTGCTGGTGAGAGGGGCCTGCTGTTCAGCACACCTGTGCTGGTGAGAGGGGCCTGCTGTTCAACACACCCGTGCTGGTGAGAGGGGCCTGTTGTTCACACCCGTGTGGTGAGAGGGGCCTGCTGTTCAATACACCCGTGCTGGTGAGAGAGGCCTACTGTACATCACACCCATGCTGGTGAGAGGGGCCTGCTGTTCATCACACCCGTGTTGGTGAGAGGGGCCTGCTGTTCAGCACGCCCGTGCTGGTGAGAGGGGCCTGCTGTTCAGCACACCCGTGCTGGTGAGAGGGGCCTGCTGTTCAGCACACCCGTGCTGGTGAGAGGGGCCTGCTGTTCATCACACCCGTGCTGGTGAGAGGGGCCTGCTGTTCAGCACACCCGTGCTGGTGAGAGGGGCCTGCTGTTCAGCACACCCGTGCTGGTGAGAGGGGCCTGTTGTTCAGCACACCTGTGCTGGTGAGAGGGGCCTGCTGTTCAACACACCCGTGCTGGTGAGAGGGGCCTGCTGTTCAGCACACCTGTGCTGGTGAGAGGGGCCTGCTGTTCAACACACCCGTGCTGGTGAGAGGGGCCTGCTGTTCACACCCGTGTGGTGAGAGGGGCCTGCTGTTCAATACACCCGTGCTGGTGAGAGAGGCCTACTGTACATCACACCCGTGCTGGTGAGAGGGGCCTGCTGTTCATCACACCCGTGTTGGTGAGAGGGGCCTGCTGTTCAGCACGCCCGTGCTGGTGAGAGGGGCCTGCTGTTCATCACACCCGTGCTGGTGAGAGGGGCCTGCTGTTCATCACACCCGTGCTGGTGAGAGGGGCCTGCTGTTCATCACACCCGTGCTGGTGAGAGGGGCCTGCTGTTCAACACACCCGTGCTGGTGAGAGAGGCCTGCTGTTCAACACACCCGTGCTGGTGAGAGAGGCCTACTGTTCATCACACCCGTGCTGGTGAGAGGGGCCTGCTGTTCATCACACCCGTGTTGGTAAGAGGGGCCTACTGTTCATCACACCCGTGCTGGTGAGAGGGGCCTACTGTTCATCACACCAGTGCTGGTGAGAGAGTCCTGCTGTTCAGCACACCCGTGCTGGTGAGAAGATGGCGCCGATGATGGTAGCCTCAGCCGGTCGGTGCGCCCTGTTTTTCTGCTTTCAGCGGCAGAATTAGTAGGCATTCTAGTCAATGCCGCGCTAGGCTTTGCTCAAGCAGCGAAACGCCACCCATGGGGTAAACGGTCGGGGGCTCTAGTACGGCTACGAAGACGCGGGATCCGAACAGTGCTTCCGAGCTTTTTCCTCTCCAACGTACGTTCACTGTACAACAAAATGGATGAACTTCAGCTACTGATGGTAAAAAATAAAGACTTTCTTTCATCTTCTGTTTTGTGCTTCACGGAGACATGGCTGTGTGATTTGATTCCGGACACTTCGCTACAACTAGCAGGATTCCATCTTGTAAGATCGGATCGTGACATAGCACTCTCCGGCAAGACGAAAGGCGGTGGTATTTGTTTTTACATTAACAGTGGCTGGTGTGTAGATGTCACAGTGATTCTGCAACATTGTTCTCCACTCCTTGAATCAATTTTTATAACCTGTAAACCGTTTTACTCGCCTCGCGAGTTCGCGTCGCTCATTTTAGTTGGAGTTTATTTGCCGCCTTGTCCTCAGGTTAAAGAGGCCCAACGCATGCTCGCCGATCAGATTCTGAGTGTGGAGCGAGCAAATCCAGATTCGTTGGTTATCGTACTTGGCGACTTTAACAAAGGTAATCTCAGCCACGAACTCCCCAAATACATACAATTCATTAAATGCCCAACCAGAGAAGGGAACACTCTGGATCACTGCTACACTACAGTCAGTAGAGCCTACCACGCCATCCCCCGAGCAGCAATAGGACACTCTGACCATGCCATGGTCCACCTGATTCCTGCATACAGGCAGAAACTAAAACTCTGTAAACCTGCTGTGAGGACATCTAAACAGTGGACCAGTGAGGCTGTGGAATATTTGCGGGCGTGCTTAGACTGTACTGACTGGGATATGTTCACGACTGCTACCAATAGTCTGGATGAACTCGCAGAGGCTGTGACGTCCTACATCAGCTTCTGTGAGGACTGCTGTATCCCAACACGTACCAGGGTGAACTTTAACAACAACAAGCCCTGGTTCTCAGCAAAGCTCAGAATGTTGAGGTTGGAGAAGGAGGAAGCGTTTAGGAGTGGGGATAGAGACAGATTCAAGGAGTCGAAGAACAGGTTTAGCAAAGCGGTGAGAGAGGCTAAACGACTGTACTCAGAGAGACTAAAACACCAGTTCTCTACTAACGACGCTGCTTCTGTCTGGAGAGGGCTCAGGCAGATCACAAACTACAAACCCAGAGCCCCCCAAAACACTAACGACTCCCGCCTAGCCAACGACCTGAACGAGTTCTACTGTAGATTTGAAAGACAATTGGACTGTCCTGAACCACCCCTTCCCACCCAAGAGGCCCCATCCCCCACCCATACTACAGTGACGACTCTCTCCTTTCAGGAGGGAGAAGTTAATAGACTATTCAAGAGGCAGAATCCACGCAAAGCAGCCGGGCCGGACTCTGTCTCTCCAGCCACCCTCAGGCACTGCGCTGACCAGCTGTCTCCAGTGTTCACAAACATCTTTAACACCTCCCTGGAGACATGGCATGTACCAGCCTGTCTCAAGTCCTCCACCATCATTCCTGTGCCCAAAAAGCTAAGGCCAACAGGACTAAATGATTACAGACCGGTCGCCCTTACATCTGTGGTAATGAAGTCTTTTGAGCGCCTGGTCCTGGCACACCTCAAAACCATCACAGACCCTCTCCTGGACCCCCTTCAGTTTGCCTACAGAGCCAACAGGTCTGTGGACGACGCAGTTAACATGGCCCTCCACTTCACCCTACAGCATCTGGACGCCCCAGCATCCTACGCCAGGATCCTGTTCGTGGACTTCAGCTCTGCCTTCAACACCATCATCCCTGCCCTGCTTCAGGACAAGCTCTTCCAGCTGAACGTGCCCTACTCCACCTGCAGGTGGATCACAGACTTCCTGTCTGACAGGAAGCAGTGCGTTAAGCTGGGAACACAAGTCTCTGACTCTAGGTCCATCAGCACCGGAACTCCTCAGGGCTGCGTCCTTTCCCCACTTTGATGTAGTTTCCTTATTCACCAAAGTTCCTGTACCTGACACCATCGCAATCATTGAAGACTTGGTTCATCAAGGACTAAACACTGAGGTACCCCCCCCCCCTGGTGAGACACTGCTTAACCAATACATACTTAATTTGGAATGGAACTTTCTACAAACTGAGGGCACCCCAATGGGCTCTCCCCTATCTCCGGTTGTAGCCAACATTTTCATGGAGAAATTTGAGACTGATGCCATCCAGACTGCCACTCTGCGCCCAACCTTATGGAAGAGGTACGTGGAAGACACTTTTGTCATCTGGCCACATGGTTGGCCTGCTCTAGACCAATTTCTCGACCACATCAATTCCATACACCCAGCCATCAGATTTACCATGGAAGTCTAAAAAGATGGCAAGCTACCTTTTTTGGATGTCCTAATAAAAAAAGAGACCTGATGGTTCAATGAGCCACTGTCTACAGGAAAGCTACCCATACAGATGCTTAACTGAAACCGGATTCCCACCACCATCCATCCCAGAAGAATTCCCTCATCAAGGCTCTGCACCATAGAGCCCAATGCATATCCGACCAGGAACACATAGCCAGTGAACTCAACCACGTACACCAAGCTCTTAAGGCTAATGGTTATTTCGACTACACAATCCGCAAAGCTATCACTCCAACCATGAAGAAGGACCCTCTTGAGGAACCTTTCAATACCACCACTTTACCCTACATTGCGGGGATCACAAAAAAGATTGCAAAATTTTAAATAAATACAAGATCCAGGTCCGATGCAACACATTACATAAAATCCGTGATCTGGTTCCGTCTGTAAAAGATGTGATTCCGGACATACAGTACCCTGGCGTCTACAAACTAAGTTGCTTCTGTGGTAGTAGTTACATTGGAGAAACCAAACATGTCTCGGACCGCATTCGTGAACACAAAGCAGACCTAAAAGACGGTAGGACCAACACCTCGGCCGTGGCAGATCACTGTTATAATTCAGTAGGCTCACATGACATTGACTTCTCCAAGACAGAGGTTCTTTGCAAGCCATCTGGCTACCATGAAATATTCGTTCATGAGGCTTTCCACGTATACAAACACAGAGGCAATTTCAACTGAGAAGATGGATTCTGGCTTAGCAATCATTGGAAGGATTTAATAAACCATTTCGGGTCTTAATTGATTGTTCATGCTTACGGTGGCTTTCAGACCGCATCCATTATTTTCGTCTCCCCCCTCCTCTTTTCCAAACATAGATGGACTCGTCCATCTGAATAACTGCCAAATCACTCTCCGTGGTGCTAACGTTAAAAAAACGCCACTTTTTCAAATTTTCTTGCTGTGGTTTTCACACCTGATGATTGCTTGTGTTGCAGTCGAAACGTCGTGAGAATTTTATTGTTTTATATTTTTATTATTTTATTGTTTCCCTTCTACGTGACTTTACCGAAAGAACCAAGAATAAGTGTGAAGATGTTCAAAGACCAAATATATACTTTTTGCAAGGGATCAAGTCTGCATTAACCACACGTAATTGTGAACATGCACACAAAACATACTGTTTTATTTCCAGAAAGGGTAAAATCTATTCATATTTTTCATACTGGCAAAAGGTCCCATGGTATAGCTGCTCATCCCCAGCTATAAATTCTCTGACACGTGCATTGGCTTTGTACTGTTCGCCTTTTGCGTTTTCTGGTCTGACACTGGTGAGACGAGGCCATTAAGAAGCCTGCCTCTGGTGTAGGCCAGTTTCAAAGACAATGGCATATATTATGAGAGCATATTTTGTTTGCAAGTTCACAAGTACGTGGTTAATGCTGACTTAATACCTTCCAAAAGGTATCTATTTGGTGTTTGAACATCTTAGCACCTATTCTTTTGGTCTTTCGGTAAAGCCACATAGATAAATAATAATACAAATATCACGTTTCGATCGCAACACAAGCAATCGGTCATCAGGTGAAAAATATAGCGGGAGAGCTGCTGAGGCAGGAAAAAATATAGCGGGAGAGCTGCTGAGGCAGGATGTTATATAGGTGTGAGATGGGTGTAGCCCAAGGGTAAGTGGGCGGGGCTAGAGATGGAATTTGCGTGTAAATGCAAGATCGGAAAGCTGATATACCTCCACTACGAAGCTGTGGAGGTGGCCATTGTATTGTGAGAGATTAGCATGTCAATGTAAGAAAACCATCGCAACGGTGGCTGTGTTAATAATGAGACATTTAGCCTGTTAATGTAAGATTAGCATGTCAATGTAATAAAACCGGGCACGCCACCGCCACATCGAGGACAACAAAGCTGTGGAGGTGGCCATTGCATTTTGAGAGATTAGCATGTCATTGTAAGAGAACCACCGCAACGGTGGCTGTGTTAGAGACATTTAGCCTGTTCAAAAACGAGAGCCACCGCCACATCGAGGGAAAGGAGCAGCGGTGGCACCTGTGTTATTCCCAGAAAAGGTAAAGCCAATTCTTATTTTTCAAGTTGAGGTAGTTAACATCTCGCCACCGTGGCGCGCACTAATCGTGTCTTATGAAGGACCATCACCCAAAACATTATCCTTTAGAGCAGTATTATCTACTTGGTGTTTTTATGATTATGCACCACTGCTGTTTTAGTACTGTATTGCTAAATGTGATTAATATCTAACTTGTATAACACAAAACTAGTAAATCTTACTTGAAGTAAAAGTGAATATAGTCGAGTATTGTTTTGCCCAGTTATCTTGGAATTCTAAACACATTTTGAACAGTTTGCAGTATAATCAACGATTCACTGGCATTAGGCCATTAAATTGTGATTCTGACGCCAGTATGAATGCCTCCGCATATGCATAATCGCAACTCACAGTTTAGCTGTGCGGTACTAATTTTAGCTTGCCCTCTGGATTTCGTTTCACAAAAATAGGGCAACTCAAAACAGTATGTCTGTGCAACCCTCAAAAATAAGGCGTGCAACCCTCAAAAATAAGGCATGCACCGAGGCTAAAAGCAATGTTGGGATGCACAACACAGGTTTGGGACTGCAGTGTGCATGTAATGAGGTGGCGAGCACGTTTCGCCAAGTGTAACATGGCAAGTGTGAAAATGCATTATGCATCTCAGATCCTGCTCACCGCTTCATCCAGAAGCCCAACGTGTCCACCACCCACCTCCAGGGAAGTGACACAATCCAACCATGAGTTCAGAAACCATATTGACAATTAGCACACTTTACGTCAAAAGTAGACACCAATAACTAATGGAAATTTCCTCGTAGAAGTTCTTAGGTACAGTATTCTATTCATATAGTTATCGAAGCCAGTCACTAAAACTTTACGGACAAATGTAAATGTCTTATTTATGCCTATTATTTTTAAAATACTTTGTTGCAGATGTACTTCAAGATTGCAACAGACCGACCTGTGAGCTTTGCAAGTAGAATTCAGCAGTATTGTCATTATAGCCATAAGCATGACAAATTAATTTTCTCGCACAGTATTCATGTATTCAAGAACATGTAAGCACTGTACTATCTATGATACCAATGCTGCAATTTTTTTTTTATAAATATGAGCCAGCAGCAAATTATTCAAAACAATGCAATGAATTCACCAACATGAAAAAAATACAAAAAGATGTACCTTAATAAAAGCCAAATGTATTCAAATGATGTACAATATCAAGTTCATTCATCACCATAGCTACAATCAATTTCACTAAACCAGTTTAAAAATAGCAGAACTTGAAGAGGAGAGTACTGTTCTGTACAGAGGGGCTGTTGGTGCACAGGGCACGTGTGGTACAAAGCCCGGAGGCAACTCACAAACAAGCAGTGCAGCTCTGTTACCGACCGCATTGTAAGTTCAACTGATGTAATGGGCTATTTCACATGGTTTGGCATTTGGCAAGCAGCAAATAAACCCCAAGTGAATGGCAAAGTGGAAACAAAAATGTAAAAAAAATATGTACCTTGCTCCAGAGCAGTATTTACTGCAGCATTCAAGTATATTCATGTGCTTAAAGCACAAGCTTTTGAGGGGCTTTCTAGCAGTGCATTTGTGATGTTTAATGGAAATGTAGCATTTGCCATCCTTTTAGTGTCGAAGGCCTAAATCTGGCAACATTCATTCATTAATATGCAAATCACTTTAATGCATCGTTTGTACAGAAAATCATTTCCAATACTCATTTGAGTGTATATGTACTGTACTTCAAAAACACACCCTCAGTAGCTCATGTGTCGTGACCCCTTGTCATAAGTAGCATTGTTGCATTGCTTGTATAAAATTAATGCACTGCCTTGCTTGTGAACTGAAGGTCAGTTCACATCATACTGCAGAACATATATTTTTAAACTGCCTAATCTGGATGTTATGAGCCACGGATATATTTTTTCCTATAAAAGGAATCTTGTTTTCGTTAACATTATTTACGTTTGGTGGAATGTGGCTTTAGTACAGGGTACGCTAGAAAATGAATGAACCAATGAATGTGCTTAACATGGCATGAATTAAAATAAACTTAACACAAAGGTGAAAGATCATTGTTGTTTGTGACTTCTTGACCAAGTGCAGAAATGCATGTCGTAAATGTGTAGTTGAAAAGCTTTGCTTGTGCAGAACAAACTTGCAAAAGTTACAGTATACTGTACTACCTTACGTGTACAAATATTTCACTGCGTGCAAGATTTTTGCATCCCTATCTCTCGTACAGTTTTATATTTTAAATTGTGGAGGCCTGAGTTCACTTTTGCGTAAACATCAGCAGTGGCGTGCAGGTGTACGCGTGTGCCCAGTGTGTGTACACTGGCTGTGCATGTCTCGCTGCCAGCAAGACCACGCAGCAGCCTTCATCTCTTGCTGCCACGCCGAGGGTCACGGCCATTGCTCAATCCAGGTCCAGGCAGCGCCGGCAACCCTACGGCACCGGGTGGAGCCAACAACCCACCCCGGCCATTTCCCCGGCCCCCCGCAGTGTGTGCCGGGAGAGCAGGCGGCTGCATGGTGGAGCTATAGCCTGGAGGTGGCGCTCCAGAACCCAAAACTGGCATTGCTTGTGAACCATTGCCTGGCAAAGAAACAGCACACATTTCCATAAAGATATCACCAGGGGTGGTGCATTCATCCAACATGTATACCTATTATTAAAAGTAGTTTACCAAATGCCTGCCTGGAGCAGTTCATTTGTAATCAACCTATCGTGCATCACACAGCATGTTTTTCCCTTTAACTAGAAATTTTATTTTTATCTGTGAAATAGCAACTAGTCTGGAAATGTAACCTGCCATGGCAGAACTCCATTCAAAAGTAATTCCACAGAGGCTGGTAAAGCAATGAAATTCATCAGTGTTCTAAATTTACCAAGCAATGTTAACGGATGTGGAAGCCGATACCGATACCAGTAACATTAACATTTTCAAACGTACACTTCTAGGACAGACACACAGGTCAGGTTATTCAGTGTAATGCAGTCACCACTAATTACATACGTGACATCAAACAAGGAAGCATTCACTGCATATCTAAAAGGCGCTTTAAGTGTGAATTTTAACTACACAAACCAAAATCCAAAACCAAGCTACGGCGGCAAAACAGCACACACATTTCACAAGACAAATTTCTTTAAAAGTAAACAAAATTCCATACAGTAAAACAATTTCGAAACCATGTGTAATATCATAAACTTGTCATTTTATGAAGCTTTACTAAACACAGGGTACAATGGTGTTGGTTTTGGAGTGAGCACAATCTCTGTAAATGTGGATGGATTATTGTTTAATTTCTGCACCTTTTGTTAAAATAAACCCAAGTCTGCTTAGTTAGGTTGAGCCTGAAATCGAAATTTAGGTTGAGCCTGAAATCGAAATTTAGGTTGAGCCTGCTTGCACTTCTACCAATGTTTTTTTTCTATGAGGCACTCGGATTTCACAAATGTCAACACTCATGAGCGAATCAACCCCCATTTACACTTAAGTCTGCTCATGGCCAAAAAAACATGAATTTATATTGAATTGTAACATGCCATTCATCGAAGTAGTATGACAATTGTTTAATGATTTTCACAAATAAACATCAAGATGCCAATATATTTTAGGTCTATATGCTAGACCCATATATATTTTGATGGCTAACAGCCTGTTCAAATGTATTTCCTGGTTTAAGTGTAATACAATTATAGCACATCTTAATAAAAAAAAGCTAATCCAACATTAGCTGTGCAGAGGAAAAAAGACATGACCAGAATTGCTGCTGGAAATGCAATCACGTGGCCTGAAACAATAGAGGTCAATCCTCTACCACGCCAAGCACTGCCACTGTCAAAGATATGCTGAGCTGTTTGACAGCCCCTCACTGAGTGCACACACCTGCTGGGTTTGCTTGTCCAGCTCCAAGCTGACTGGTGGGAGAGTTGCTCCTGGAATCTCCCTGACAACATGGCAAAAAAAAACATCATCAGTGGTGTTCATTATCAATCACTGGCTACGCTTATAATATATATGTTAAAAGTGGCCACCTTACCGTTTTACCCTGGTTCATGAAATCAGGGTTTGGTTCACTAAAGTTTGGAACTTCTGAGAATGCCATGCAGAATCTGGAAATCGTGAGATACAAACCAAATAGAGATAATTAATATTCTGGAGACAGATTTAAACGTGCTAATAAATACCATTGCAGTATTTTGCCAACTACGGTGTTTATAACTGATACATATGTTGCACGAAGATGTTGCACTTACTCTCCAATCTTCTGCAGGTCTCCTCCACGGCCTGTGTACAATGTTAGGCAGCCCTTCCACATGGTGGCATATCTGTACTCAGTCACACAAATCAAATATGAAACAATAAGCTATTTTCATTCAAAGGTATTTTTTTCCAGCCATGTCTAAAAACATAACTATCCCCTGTTCAATACCCCACGTAAGTATTGCTAAGAACAGTTGCTTGAATGGACACTCAACTTAGTTGAACATGTCTTGGTTTAAATTTTTATTTAAAGCTTTCGTGACTGCAGTAATTCATATTCATATTTTATTGTTTCCCTTCAACGTGACTTTATCGAAAGAGCTAAGAATATGTCTTGGTTTATTGAGTGAACACTTTGCCAATTTCTTCAAGGATCGTTCACTACATTACATAAATATAAATGTGTCGTTAAATCCGGCACCACCTGACACGGCCAATTAGTAGGTTTGTCACGTAAACAGAACATGCCAATTCGTTACTAGTACAACACACCAGTGTGTTGGAGAGTAAATCCACAACCTCCACCGCCTGGACGTGTATCACCCGCAAATGCGCAGGCAGTGCAAGTGGTATTAAATATTTACACATTTGCAGTGGTTGGTTAGATAATTGTTGCTGAAATTTAGCTCTGGAAGGCACCCACGAGTGGCCTATAGCACCATTGATGTTCATTTCATATTAATTTATAACTTAAATGGAGGGAATCACAGAAAACGACTACAATATTGTTAACTACGCCCATGTACACACTGTACAACCACTTGCTCTTTGCAAGAATTCCTCAAAGCGGACAGCAGGATTTCATTAATCCTCTGGCATGTGGTCCTAACGTATTCCACGTGTGTGCAGTTGGGTCGTATTTTGCACTCGTGCCATGCCGACGAGTCACTGATGAAGGATACTCTCACGCAAGTCGACCATTACATTATGACTCATGTTAGTCAGTCGATGCTGCCACCTTCTGCCGGGGAGAGAATTTGCAGAATATCGGGCATTTAGCCAATGGTTTGGATTGGTGATCGTTCGAAGTCCATCCTGGTAAGAAATAATTTAAAAAATGTTCAGTGGGCTAACCAAATTATTTCGCTCACATTTTTAAAAGTTACTTGCACTTTAGTTGTTGGTATCATTCAGGGAGACCATTATTGTATTTTTACACCTCGACAGTTATGCCTCATTGCTATTAATAATTACGATTAATAGAAGATTTGGCCAACACGACTACTTTTAGTGCATATTACAAACTCGGGTTAGCATTGCAGATTCAGTCAAGTTTCACAATTATGATTCATGCTTGATTTAAAAATGGTTTACAGAAATACTCAGTTAAAGATAATTTTGTATGCAAGCTAGAAGACCACAACAAAATTATTTACACAACAATGCATGTTATTTTTCCTCAAGGGGTTTTAATTCGACTCTTCTTCTTTGCCATTCAGCCAACTACATGACCGGAGGATGTATCCATATGATTCAGGAATTTAACTCGTGAATGTCAAATAAAAACACTCATAAGTGCTGGGTGTATGGGCACATGCATCCAAATCTGCTATAGAGGTGTTAAGGCAGATGTGGCCACGGGTTTCAGCATGTGCAACTGGAATTATTTTTGACGTTCACGAGTGGAACAAAGACGTGCCAGCTCAAGATTTTATGTGCCGCCCGACTTATCCAAGTGATTTACTGTGCATTTCATGGCCATGCTCCAGTTTAAAAGGCTCCACATGTGCATATCATTGTGAAGCCCTTCTTGTTTCTTGGTGCTGAGCAGGGACAAGTCCTGGTGGGTTCCAGCGAAAGAAAGCGTTCACATGGAAGGGAAAGTGGCATCGACGCATGGGTTGGGGCAGGGGTTGGAAACCTGCGGCTCCGGAGCCGCATGTGGCTTTTTAAGGACTGCTTCGTGATGTTATTTATTAAGGACCATCTCGTATTCACATGCTTGTGGCTCTTGAAATATTTCGTTTTTGTTTACCGAATTCGAAAAAAAATTGCTCTTTTTATTTTGGTTACCAACCCCTGGGTTGGGATATTTGAGTAAGGGACCTACAGGGATTGCACATAGTTAGCAGGCTGCACTTTATTACTGGGTATCCAATTTACTTGATTGCTAGATTAAATGCTGTTAATTCGAGTTAAAAGGTTTTGGAAGATTAATTTGAAAAACTATTTAAGCGGTCTTAATTTAACATAAATTTATGGAACCCCACTCGTAATCTCCACATGGTGGAACAGCGTACCCAATCTCCCACCTTCCATAAACTCAGCAGCACAATGTTCAGAACTTGCCCACGGGAGTTTTTGTACACCCCCCACCGCCCTGCGTCGCGATGTGTGCTCTGTACTGGGCTCCTACTGAAATATATTTTTAACATTTAAAAACAATTCATGTATGGTCTCAATAGGCTCTTACTTGCGTATAACTAAAATGATATAGTGTAAGATATTCGAATAATGGGGGATTTGCGATATGCTAACTTCCGATTCCATGTCAGTGCAAACATTAGTGGCGACTTCACCAATCTCCGCTGACTAGCATGATGTATGGACACACAGCTTCCCCATGGCTGATACAGCCTTCATCCAGCAGTGGATTGCCAAACCGACATAATGGGATCTTTATTTTTAATTCTGCTTGTATCCTTTTACGATATGTGGTGGAACTGGCATGATCTTATCCTGGTCCTTTAAATGATTGTTGAGCCACAGATGTTCAAGGCTGCGTGTTTCTAGGGCGTGTGGGTGGCACATTGGAGGGTGTCCCACGTGAGCCATGTGCTGCTCGCCGAGTGTTGTGAACCACGTACCCCCGTGTGAGCCGCAGGATATCGCCCCCCTGGATGAGTGCCCCAATGTCGTCCCACACGGACACGGTCATGCTCCCCGTCTTGTCGGCCACCTTGCAAGACCGCACCTCGTGTCCATCCTTGGTCTTGGTCACTCTCCCTTCACGCGTCATTTCAGAACATTACATCAAACATCACCCCACGCTGAGCCAAATGTGCAACCTTTACACAAGCGGTGCTAAATCATGCTGCCATCCCTGCCCGTGGACTAGGCAGAACATTCATGCGAGTTCTGACAAATAGGAAGCCCATAACAAAAAGGTAACAAAATGTCCAATGTATCCATTTCCCTACAAAATATTCCAAGTTGATATGGAACGACCAGTGGCGGGTATCACCCACGATTATTCCATTAACACTGCAATTACCACTTTTTTTTTTACATTTTACCATTAAAAACATTGCCACAAGGCTCGTCTGCTTCATCCACCACCACCTTGCATTCATTTGTTTTAACGCCATAATGGCGCACGTGTTCAACTCTGCTTTCGGTCAACTTACCTATTTCCAGGACTATGAATACCACGTTAAGGTTTTTAAGTCCTGCCTTGATGTCTTTAATGAACACAAAAGACTCGCTATTGGCCATTCCGCCTCCGCTATGAACTTTGGCGGGACCCGTGGGGACCCCCTGGGCTGTGCGGGCAGGGTTAGAGGTGGGTCGGGCGGGCGGGCGGGATTGGGCTCGGCTCCAAAGAGCTCACTGCGTGGCCGCTAGGGGGCACCCGGGGCACATGCCCGAGCCAGTGCCCGCCCTGCCTTGCCCTAGTCGCCCTGCCCTGCCGGGCTTCACAGTCCTGCCTTGATGTTGTGTCCTGCCCCCTCCCCGTTCCTGGCTACAGCGCGGGGCGGCCAAACCACACTCGAGGCATCCCCCCCCCCCCCGCGTCGACTGCACCTCCACCGCAACGGGGTGGGGAACGAAAATAAAATAAAACACTACTGTAGTAGAAAATCGTAACAATGATGGTACGGAAGATACAGCCAGTGGGCGTCTGTTTTGTCCGTTCACTGGACGAGGCGGCGGCCTCGAGCGAGATGCTCGTTAATTAACAATGGGTAGACGTGGGTTAATGTTGTGGGTTGGGAACAGCGACGGACCGCGCGCTGCCACTGTCGCTCTGACTGGCGGCGGAGTGAGGGGAGCACGCGGCGCCGCGCAAGACCCCCCCCACACTCCAGGTCGCCAGGCCACGCCCCACGCGCGTGACGACACACTTTCGGTTTTTTTAATTGTATTAAATCCTATTTTTGTATTCGTATCATTCACGAAAAAAAACACCCGCGTTTAAAGTTGCGAATGAAACCACGCAAATGTTGACAAAAAAAATTAACGCTCGATAATGTGTTTCCCATTTGCGTGCGTGATGTCACTACTGTTGTTCTCATCGCGTTGGCTCTACATTCATTGGTCAGTGTTTGTCATCACGTGATTGTGTCCGGGTGGTGGTGGGTTTTTTTTTTCTCGGAACACCCCCTCGCGCTTGTGGCCGGGACACGTGACGCTAAGGGCGCGGGGGGGGGGCGAGCTGCAGGAGAGAGACACGTGACGCGAGGGTGGGGCTATGGGTGAGAGACACGTGACGCTAAGGGCGCGGGAGGGGGGGCGAGCTGCAGGAGAGAGACACGTGACGCGAGGGTGGGGCTATGGGTGAGAGACACGTGACGCTAAGGGCGCGGGAGGGTGGGGACGCGAGGGGCTTGGCGGGGGTAGGGCTGTAGTAGAGAGACACGTGACGCGAGGAGGGGGGGGCTATGGGTGAGAGACACGTGACGCTAAGGGCGCGGGTGGGGCAGGGTGTAACAGACACGTGGTGATGCGAGGAGCGGTGGCGCAGTGGTTAGCGCGCTGCGCTTCAACACCAGTGACGATTATCTGAACCGGTCCTGTGCCTCCTCTAGGTCGACTCAGCCTCAAATGAGTACCGGGTGCGGTGTGTAAACATCGCCTTTAGGTAGACGAAGGCGGTAGGGCGTGGTGCTGGCCATCACCACACCCCCTTGTGTGCCGTGCCGGACTTGGTGGTCGCTCAGGGCACTCTCCACGAACAGTCGGTTAAGGCGACACAGGGGGGGCAGAGTCAACGTGGCAGGAGATTGGTGCGCCTGTGGAAATTATGGGTTGTAAGAAGCGGTGGTGCAGTGCTTACGATAACCCGCCGACAAGACTTTGATTCCCGCGCACAGCCAACACCGGTGACGAATATTTAAATCAGTCCTGGGCCTCTCCTAGGTCGACCCAGCCTCAACTGATGAGTACCTAAATTTTGATTTAAAGCTTTCGGGACTGCAGGGATTCATATTCTTGATTCTTTCGGTAAAGTCACCACGTAGAAGGGAAACAATAAAATAATAAAAATATAAAACGATAAAATTCTCACGACGTTTCGACTGCAACACAAGCAATCATCATCAGGTGTGAAAACCACAGCAAGAAAATTTTGATGATTGTGTTGCAGTCGAAACGTGAGAATTTTATTGTTTTATATTTTTATTATTTTATTGTTTCCCTTCTACGTGACTTTACCGAAAGAACCAAGAATATGAAGAGTACCTGATGCGGCGTGTAAACAGAGCCACGAAGAAGAAAACGTAGATTTTTGTATCGTTCTGGCGTTCATTGGTGCTCGCCAACAGCACTTGGCCCCAAGTCTGTTACGGCGATGTGTGAATACATACTCTTTGGTTTGTTCGGTAAAGTCACGTAGGTATAAAATAAATCACGACGTTTCGGGCGCAACACAAGCGTCCGTCGTCAGGTGGGAAAGCGATGGTCTGCTGCTGAGGCAAGACTGTTTTAAAAGGTTTGAAATGGGTGTAGCCCAAGGGTCTTAAAGAAGTGGTCGGGGCTAGTGATGTTAATGTGAGAAATTAGCGTGTAACTGTAAGATAGGAGAGCCACCTCCTCGACTAGGGCACGGAAGTGGCTACGTGAATGTGAGAGATTAGCATGTTAATGTGAAATCGAAGAGTGGCTCTCTTTTCCCCTCTGTACCATCCTACAAAAAAACAACATTTATTTCACCCATGACTAATGTGTAAGAGATTCTCGCAACATTTTTCATATATTATATTTTCAATAACATTGAAAATTGGAAAACGTTTAAAAATTGGAAAACTTTTTACAATTTGAATTTTTTTTTACAAATTTTATAATGTAAAATTCTGAGCAAAAATTGTCCATCTTACCTTCCAGAGTTTTTTTTACATTGCTTGCAGGCAGGGGCGGAGCTAGGATTTTGACTTTGGGGGGGCTGACTTCAATATTCTGAGATATCCAGTGTAAGGTTTCCAATGGGCGCCACAAATGTATAAACACATTTTATTGGATTTGAACGCGGAGTTTATTAATAGGTCGGAGCCGCTGATGTGGCTAATAAGTTCGATAAGTTCGAAAGGCTGCCGCTCAAGCAGCCTGCAGGGCAGCACAAGGTGGCAGCCTGCAGCATTTTGCAGCAGCCGGATATCCGGTTATCCCGATTACCGACTTTCTCAAAATTTTAGGGGGGACTAAGCCCCCCCAGCCCCCCATGTAGCTCCGCCCCTGCTCACAGGTGAAATGAGGTGCCCAGGGTTTGTCTTGATCCCGGACAGGCATGCTGAAATATGCCTTGTAGGCCTCGCACATCTTAGCAGATGATTCCACAGAGTACTTTTCCGCTCTTGTCTTGATAAATTGGCCGCAGACATAGCAAAATGCGTCTGCCAGATGCTTGCAGCCTCTTGATTCCATCTCAGAAAAATGCAGATATGTATCCACTTGGGCAACTGGAACTAAATTGAACTGGCAGGCGTAAGGCCCCTGTATTTATACTATTTATATTACTGGAAAGTTCTAGAATGTTCTAGAAGTTGCTCCAAGTTTACTCAGCACTGAATCTATCTGGAACGTTCTGGAAAATATGTAAATTTCAAAATATCACTGTCCTCGTCACAAAAGCAAAGTTTGTTGGGAATAATAGCCATTTTCTGTACTTTTGAGGAATAAGCACTTAGGAAATAACACTACCCAGGAACAATAAATAATTGTTACACCACTGTTATTAACTCCATCCGCATTTTCTGTATAACCGTCGCAACGATCAAGAGAAATTCGGACGTGTCGTTCAAGATTGACCCTTGCCCCCCTCACCCGCCCCTCGTGAGTCCGCTGTCCCCCCAAGCCACATTGTCTTATCGCAGCCAACCTAACCTGTAATTTGTATTGCACGCCTGGCGTGATAAGCACCGTTGATACACTTTCGGGACACCAGTTTGACCCAACATCATACGTTTTAATACTTCAGTGATGTCACTAGATCACTATTGATACCACTTACACAGCTTTATATTCATGTACAACAACCCGGAACACAGCCCGGGTGTATATCAATCTAAATAGCCTTCCTTCGAAAAAAAAAAGCTCTTATTTGAAGTTCACAATGGTCCTGCAATCAATAAGCTATGGACAGAATTGCCCCGCCACATTAACATTGTATTTTTGTCACTGTGGGTCAAGACCGGCAGCTAAGACTGGGTCTCATTAACTTTTTTAAGATACCGTAATCGCGATTTGTAAGTGCAATTCAACATCTGTTTTCCATGTTGTCACGCGGGGGTGATGAAAGTTAAACTATAACCCCGCTCTGATAACTAACACGATAGGTAACCGTACTGCATTCTAGGTAATCAACCGGGCTGGCCAGATTCAATACAGGAGACGCTTTAATATTTCGGGGGTTACGTTCTTGTAAAGTGGCACGAAAGCGAAAATCGCGATATTCCATACTTAAACCTCACCTAAATAATGCGGTTAGGGACATGCTCAAACATATACACAACATAATTGAAATAACTCTTTATTGCAACCATACTCTGTGGGTGCCTCTTTAAAGCTTTCCAACTCGGAATGAAACATGCACTGCAGAGCTCTATCCATCTGCCTTTCCCGAAAGGGGAGTCATGATAACTTTTGTTAAGATCTATTATATGATCCAATATACGTGAAATGTACTGCAAAGTTGTGTTTGTTGTCGGGACTTACCTTGTGAACAACCGAGTACATGTATGAAAGGAACAACCAAAAACTCGGTGATAAATTAGCAAACCAGCATTACATTTTAATCCTTCCAATGGAGAGGATTTAACATCTCGAGGCATCATCTTGTTATCGAACGCTGGCGTTATTCATCACACTGGCGTTATTCATCATCAGCCATGATCACATTCATTTCTGATGAAGACCTCTCAAAGTGGCTGTCTCACGGTCCTACGAATTAACGATTCATCTAATTGCCACACATGAGCTTACTTCATCACTCTATCCCCTCAGTAGACGTAATATCATGTGTTTTATTCCTTGTGTAATGAGAGAGCGCCACCTAATGGACGACGAGGGGTTGCATAGTGACTGCTGGGTTACTTATATCCAATCAGAAGGAAGAGTTCCATCTGGGCCAAAGGTAACGGGCGGAGCTCGTGGGTATGTACGGGAACCATCTGGAAGGTTCCACGAGGGGCGTGGCTAGAGGCGGAGCATAGCTCCGCCGACAGCAATGTAAGGAGAGGCAGTTAGAGGACTCTTGGTCAGTGTGAGAAGCCTGGAGTCTGGACTGCATCATCGCCTACCTCTTCTCGCCACAGGCTCTGCCAGGGAAGCCCGATCACTTCCCAGCGTGGCGCCAGCCAGCGGCGAGTGTGGAGAGAGAGAGAGAGAGACACGCCGCAACGGTGGACGAGGGAGTGCGCGCGTTACGGCAAGGAGAGAGAGAGCGAAGCCATCCGGAGGGAGAGAGAGCGGAGCTGTGGAGTCATTGTTAAATAAAGACAAGTCAACAGTCGTCATGGAAGTACTTTATTACAACTGGAGTCAGAAGTGGTTCTTTTTGAGACCAGAAAATACAACGGAAAGCGAGAATGTCCAAGCATTTTAAGAACCGATGACGACGACGCAGTGACCCAGCACCTGCCGACCCCGGGATCCGTGGTCCCAGTTACAGGAACCTCGGCTGGTGAAGTCACCGCGTCAGGAATGGACGGCGCAGCGGCGGCATCTTTGTCTCAACAGGCGGACGACGGCTGGAAGCGCGTTGAGGAGCAGCTGGACTCGCTCCGGACGGTGCTTCTCCAGCTGGTGTCGCTTGTTGCGTCGTCTGCGGTGACGGGCGCCCACAGGAAGGGTTACTGAGGGGTGACGAGCAGAGGCTTCGGGATGGAACCTCGGAGGGTCCCCCTGCGGAATTGACGGCCACCATTGCAGGCGTGGGAAAACTGTCCGCCATTACGTACCCTACGGACACCACGCGGCAGGACGCCGCCATCTTGGGCGACGCTGTTGGGGGCAGTTGGAGTCCGCCATTTCTGTGGAGCTGCGTGGTGCGTAGCCAGAGGAGGCTGCTGTTATCGGACGAAACGGAGCTGGACGCAGCCACCGTCTTCCTCAAGTCAAGGAATTCGTCGCTGCGGGCGGCGATTGGAGTGCTTTCACGTGGCGCTTTGAGGCGGCATTCCGTTCCGTGCACTGGTCGGAGGAGGAATCTTTGGTTGCTTTGCCGACCGTTCTAGATGATGATGCGCTGGCGGTATTTCGATCGATTCCTCCGGAAAAATAGATGACGCTGAAAGATGTGTACGCAGAAATGGCAGAGGTCTACGAACCGCCTTCCGATACTCAACAAAAGTTTATGCAGTGTAGGCGGGGGAGTTACAAATCCCCCCTTGCCTAACGCAGTGCTTTAATGGCGCTGGCGGTGGCTGCCTACCCCGATGTCAAGCAAGAACTCCTCGACCCGCTGATTTTGGGAAAAATGTTGGCTTTGGTTCTGCCAGTTTGCGGTCACGTGCTGCTGACGTCCTGATGGGCTTTCCAGATGCCTGAATGCGCACGACAACCTACAACGTTGGACACAGATGGCTGCATGGACAGGGGATCCAGTTTGCGACTGTGAGCCCAAGGGTTGGTCGCTAACTAAGGTCGTCCATGTTCCGGACGATACGCCGGTGGGAAGTGATCTGGCGGCAGCTGTTCCTCGTTGGGATCTATGTCGGGGCCACAACCAACGTCGAAGACGGGCCGACTAAACGTTCTTGTTCTTACCTGTGTTCGGTATTCGCTTGATTACTTGTTGCATTCATTGTTGTTCATACTCTCTTTTTGTGTGTGTTCCCTGCTACTCGTCGACTCCTGCATTGTGTCGCTCGTCATTACTAGTGCTGACTTCGTTCCTTTTGATCATGGGGGGGGGACGACGACGACGACGACGAGGGGTTGCATAGTCACTGCTGGGTTCATTATATCCAATCAGAAGGAAGGGTTCCATCTGGGCCAAAGGTAACGGGCGGAGCTCGTGGGTATGTACGGGAACCATCTGGAAGGTTCCACGAGGGGCGTGGCTAGAGGCGGAGCACAGCTCCGCCGAGAGCAATGTAAGGAGTGGCAGTGTGAGGACTCTTGGTTGGTGTGGGAAGCCTGGAGTCTGGACTGCATCATCGCCTACCTCTTCTCGCCACCGTCCACGTGGCGGGCTCTGCCAGCGAAGCCCGATCTCTTCCCAGCGCGCCGCCAGCCAGCGGCGAGTGTGGAGAGGGAGACGCGCCGTGCGCGCGTTACGGCAAGGAGAGAGAGAGAGCGAAGCCATCCGAAGAGAGAGAGAGCAGAGCTGTGCAGTCATTGTTAAATAAAAGACTCAAGTCAACAGTCATCGTGGAAGTGCTTTATTACACTTGGTTGCAATTCCCGTGTTTGTTCTCTTATTTTTACAGACATTTTCTACCCAAGCACTTTTCTTAAGTCAATATGTGATGTCATTAACGTGCATATATTCTTTAAAAAATCGGTACTTCTGAGGACAAATACATATTTTGTAATTTGAAAGCGAATTTCTTCTAAATAGAAAACTAATTTATTTAGAACTGCTTTTTGTGTTTAGTTTGTCCTTCTCCCATACCTCCGATGAGCACGGTTAACTACGTACAGTGCGAAGAAATCCAACATTGTACATACATACGAATTGGAAATATTTCCTTGTACTGTAATTAAGGAGTTTCGTTCGATTGCACCCAGGTGGGACGGGATAATTGTGAACACGCAATATTGCAACAAAGTTGACTAAGACTGTTCTGACATCATGCTATTTTTTTTTTGGAAGATCTAACGACGAGAGGATTGGGTGCTGCCTGATCCGTGGAAGTACTCTACGGTAGTTCCCATTTTTTTACGGTCATACTTCCCCTAATTACCACGAAATGACTCCAGCACTTCCCGGTGGTTCTTGACTAAAAGCACGTGGCCGATAAAAAGACAAAGATCCCCTGTATAGCCTCAGTAGACTTTGGGGAAAGTGCTGTTACCGCTCCACACACAGGCGTGGTAGCTAGGCAACGTGCTTCCAGCGATGTGTCACGTGTGGCTCCCCAGGGCCACGAGGTTAAATAATCATCATGTTCCCGAGCAACAACCTGTTGTTATCACTCAAAAGTCTGCTCAGGCTACCTAACCCCCCTAAAAAAATCTTTATTATGGATAATATGAATCGTGAAAGTGAACGTGTTAAACTATACGGGGGGGTCTTTGATAGGCCACATGCGGTTCGCGTGGCTTCCGAGGGCCACACGTTAAATAACCAGAATGAGGTCCTGGAGTCACATTATTTTCTAGGAAAACCTGGGTTTAAATATAATTATTTTTTCACGTGTTAATTTAATTTATGTCCATAATTTTTACGTAATACAAAACATATGTAAAACATCCATCCTGCAATTCACCAAAAAATGTACAGCCATTGTCAATCTACTTGGTTATACACGTTGTTTGACTATACTTCACGACGCTGGTCAGTGCGAATTGGTGGAGAGGACCTAGGATCGGTTGATACTTCACTTACCACTGACGTGTGGCAAAGAATGTAACTTAGGATGCCGAGTCATTGGTGCCAACTGCTCCTGCCCTGACTGCTCAGGGAATTTGTATATTTTTTATTTATACGCTTTTATTTAACTCTGTTGTTGTATCCTCAAATCTTGTAACTCAATTTTAACCCACTTCCCAATGTGGTATCGACTGCAAACTTGGTATACTTATGTCATACTGATGACAATACTATGTTCTATCATAAAAATACATATTTTGAAACATTTTTTATGTTATGTTTCGGCTTGGGTGTAATTGTCCACGGTCAACAGACGTTGGCTGTCAATCACCACGGTCCCTTACGTTGTGGCAAGCTTCGGGGCCACTCCCTGGAGTCGTGGAGTACATTTAATTAAAGCGTGTTTTTTTAAAAAGTTTTGTTTAATATTACTAATTTACCATAACAATGTATCAGTGGCATATGGGAAGAAACCACACTGCAGAATCCATATAAAGCACAACACTCCACGCCCGATACAAGAATTCATTTCTGTACTGCTGTCGTCTTCCTGGCCGTCTTTTGCAATCCAAGCTTACGACACCAGGATTTATGAATCACATCACTCAACATTACAACTGCACATAACCTACGCAGCAGAGTCCCAAACTCACAAACATGTTTCACATGACTTACATACTGACCTGGCTATGCTTTTTAAACTGGATTTGTTCAGGGTGTGAATTTGCAATAAGCAAAAATCCATTCGCTGAAATGTCACCATTAGATTATTTCAGGCAAGGCCGCAGCCATGGAGTCAACATTTGGGGGGGACCAAATCTTCCAGGGTGTCTGGGGGTCCCAACCCAGAAAAATATCTAAATTTAAAAATTAATTTCCTGCCTAAAATATTTTTAAAAAGTCACTAACACATGGGATGGACTTTTCATTTATTTTTTTACAATAATGTCTAATAGTGTATTGTATTTACATTGCTCTGTTTTAACTTTTTTACCATTTCTTGTTCAATTGGATGTAACAAATCTATGCATTGATTTATATGAAGACAAGTCCAGATATTGTGGCCAAGGTTTAGCAAATTAATGTTTTTATTTACATTTGCATAGAAATTCTTTTTTTATAGCAATATATTGGGGGGGACATTTTGAGCATATTTGAATATAATGGGGGGGGACACACCCCCCCCCCCCAATATATTATAATTACGGCCTTGATTTCAGGAATATACTCTACAGCACTGTCATCTGGATAACTCAAAATACATTCGCGTTGTGGAATAATACCTTACAGCGTATACATTTTTTAATAGTTTTATTTTACCAGGTAAGGTCCACTCAACTTTATATCGCTCTTTTTCAAAAGCCGACCTGGCCACAATGACAACTCAATGAAGTGGCTTACATGGACATTTCTAGCAGCCGAATACTCTAAATACATTCGATTAGCAGATAATGTTACCATATAAAATATTAAGTAATTCTAACAACCCATCGGACCCACGACCTTCAGTGATTCAAAGAATGCAACCCAATGGACCGGTTGCGACATCTGTGTTAATCTATCTTGCATAACAGGGCACACCTATACTAAAACAAAGTTGACCAGTGCAGGATGGCAAGAAAAAAATCACATTCATTTCAAACAAATGTTATCTTCTTTTCGTGGTGAGCAACGCAATGAAAAACGAGTGATGCATGTCCCAACAGTTGCGCAAGGTGCTTTGTTGACCTGAGAGCTATCTGGGTTGTGAGTCACCAGGCACGAGGTCCCCATGGGTGTGGAAAAAGACGCACGCGTTGATGTCGTCAGAAGACGCGTCGTGTGTATAATCAGTCGCGAACCCTATACTCTACAGAGGACTCTCACGTCTCTCTTAGCCCTGTCTTCGTGTTCTTATTCGGTGCAGAAATGTCGAAGAGGAATCCGGACGACAACCAGTTGTACAGCTCTCCCGGTAGGTTACTAGCACGATACGCGTTGGGAGAAAAAGTGTGTGGCTTTACAACAAAAAAACAACTTGTGGCCGAGCGTTGCCCTATGTGTTCGTTTAGTGTTATAAGGCGATGTTGATCATTAGAGTTGACATCTCACTTTTGCATACAGTGTACGACGTTTACTACTAATGCGTTGTGTAATTTAAATCTAGTATTTTGTATTCTCAAACAGACAAAAAAAGTGGTTGCCTTTGTTGTTCATTGTCATCGTCCGAAACACTTCCTGATACATTTTAGTTGATAACGTTTGGCGTCTTAACAGCAACGGCGATATACATTATAAGTACTCCATTGCCAGTAGCAAGATATAGTAATAGGTTTTTACCCTTTTATCTGGCACCAAAACTGACACCTTTATACAAGGGGATCATGTTTGCAATAACCACAACACAAGCAGTCAAAATGCAAACAAAAAAGAGAACTCTGATAATGATATTCATTACGGCCTTGATTTCATGACATGCATATAATTATCAGAGTTGTCTCTTTTTGTTTGCATTTTGAATGCATGTGTTGTGGTTATTGCAAACATGATCCCCTTGTATAAAGGTGTCAGTTTTGGTGCCAGATAAAAGGGTAAAACACAATTACTATAGCAACGGCGATGGTTATGCATTCGCGTCCATCCGTAAGCGCCTGTGCGGTGAGCGGTGACAGTCGTGGGCTGAATCGTGAGCGCTGCGTCGAGCGAGTGCTGAATGGAAAGCCGCTCTATCTTGAATATCGTGGAATCATCATTGATGCAACTTTTGCGATGCAAGTCGGTGCATGGTAAAATTGGTTTTACATCGGAATCCCACCGCCTAAATTAGTAGGGTCGGTAAATATGCATGGAGTGGCAATGTAAATTGAGTGGTTATAGCTTCAGTTGCCTTTTGTTCATACGTAGATGACAGGTGAGTGTGAAAAGTGTTAGGTATCAGATGAACGTTCGGTGGCCAGGTGTGTCCGTGAGGAGGGCAGATGAACGACGCTCACAACAAAGAGTGGAGCGCCGGGCGGATAAAAAGCAGCAAGTTAACGCAGTAGGGGGCAACATCTTGCAAAATCGTCTCAGTCAACCCATGGCGCCTTGGAGTCTGTTCCCGAGACCTGTCAGCAGAGAACCTTGGACACTTATCGTGGCCTCAAAGTGCACCTAGCCTGTCACAAGCCCGCCGTGGGGACGTCACCGACACTTAGCGACCAATGGTGGTTGTTGCTGTGTTAAGGCACATAGTGACAGGACAAGCTTGTACATTTTAAAGTGTGTGTACACATCGTTTGCGTTCCAACCTTTGGGTGTTATCTCCTCGTGCATATACTGTGCTGGTGTGTTTTCTTACTGCACCTTGCATACATCTGCTCATCTAACTTTGTTAAATGTATAAAAGGGGCTGAACAATTCCCATTTACCTGTCGTCCCGTTCTCTGATAATTGGAAGTGTTATTATTTGTCTGCTCAAGGTTAAAGTGGAGCAATCTGTGTGTATTTTCAGATCCTTCCAGCAGTGGAGTCGGGTGCTGTGGTTACCTGTTAATCGGACTTTCTTACTTTTTGATACTCATCACATTCCCAATAAGCATATGGATGTGTTTCAAGGTAAGCTATTTAAATGACATACAACCCATGGATACAGTGTTTAAGTACCGTATACATTTCATTTAAAACATTGAGCATCGCATGTGAGCTTTCATTTGGCTGCATTTTGTATGAAGCTTGGATTCATCAACTTGTGTAGAGTTTACAGTATAGAATAGGGGGCACAGTCCAAGCGGTTGCATATTAAGACAAACCAGTGGTTCACCTAATCTGTTTATTCAAACTAAGTACAGGACCAGTTTTCATCCAGACGTATGGGGAAGAGGCAGGTTTTAAACATTGTGCAAAAACTTATATTTACAGAAAACATTGCAACACATCTTAACTACTCTTGAATCTTACACGACTACACACATGGTGGCCTTGGAAAAATTACCACGTTCGTGTTTTGTGTTTTTCCTCTTTCTATCTTCATCAGATAGTGCAAGAATATGAAAGAGCCGTCATCTTCACACTAGGACGAATCAAACCAGGAGGTGCTAAAGGCCCAGGTAAATATTTTCATTATGACAGAGCAGAGTTTCTTGTTCTGTAAAGTCACAATTTTTCAGCTTGTTACATTTTCTTTGTCAGTGACATGTAATGGTGTATATTACACCGTATGTGGATGTGCACAGGTCTTTTTTGGATAGTACCTTGCACAGACAACTTCGTGAAGGTGGACATGAGGACAGTAAACTTTGACATCCCTCCTCAAGAGGTAAGGTGGTCTATGTGGACATGTTGTCAATCCACCGCTGGATGAGGGCTTACACCATATGGTTCATGGGGGTTATTTGACCATACTTCAACATGCTGGTCATTTTGGGTTGGTGAAGGCGGGAATCATATATGTGCGAGCATGTAAATACATTACAATGGATTTTGCAGCACTGGCCTGCTGCCCACAATGCAGCTTCACAGTAGCCTATAACACCCCACAGTAGCCTATGATTTGTGATCACGCATCCAGGTACTGTCCAGTATCAGCTGAACTTAGCTTCCAAGATCTCATAAAAGCAGACTATACCAGGTGAATTAGTCCGAGGTGGTGTATAATGTACTTCTATGGATAATACATTACACATAGTTTCATATATAAGTCTTGCCTATAGCAATGGGTTATCCATAATACACAGGTTTGTTTGGGTTATGGGTTACCTAGTGGGTTACCTAGTAGCTTTTAAAAGGCCAAACTCTGATGATGCAACTCGTGTTTAGTAACAAAAAAAATCGTTACAAATATTACCCTTTTTCAACTTTTAATTATTGACCATCTTTGTACCTCAAGTATAAACCATGTATGATTACTCACCCGTGTGCCCGTTTGCACCTCCTCACAGATTCTCACCAAGGACTCTGTGACGGTGAGTGTGGACGGCGTGGTGTACTACCGTGTACAGAACGCCATCCTGTCTGTGGCCAACATCACCAATGCCAACTCGGCCACACAGCTGCTTGCCCAGACAACGCTCCGCAATGTGCTGGGCACCAAGAACCTGGCCGAGATCCTGTCTGACCGGGAGGAGATCGCGCACACCATGCAGGTGGGTGTGCACAGATGCCTGTACAGTACTGTCGTGTTTTGACGAGAAGAAAAAATGTCTTAGGATTCGACGCCTCGCTTGCTCGAACTTGTATGGGCCGGGATGAGTCACCCCCGTTCACGACTCAAACAAAGCGCCGTTCCTCAGTCTGCCTGTAGATCTCGTTCAGTGCACAACCCTTGCTATATTTTTATTTCAATTCATTTAAATGTATTTATGCATTAATTTTAATGTATGTATGCATTTTAGTAATAAGTAGTGTCTAAATTATGTTATACAACCCCCATTAATGTATAATATGCCATATAAAATATTATTTCTTATACTCTGGAACGGATTATTTCCTTTCCTTTTATTTCTTATGGGAAAAATTCGTTTGGTATTCGTCAGTTTCGGTATAAGTCCTCCTACCTTCTGGAACGAATTAACGACGTATACCGAGGTACCACTTTACTTTGTTTACTGTGGAGTAATTTTTTCAACTGCGCAAGCTTTAGGAATGCAAGTGAAGACGTGCAATTTGTAAACTGGAATTAAATTTCATCATCAAAGCTTTTTGGGTGAGATCTCGCAAATATAAATGCATGGTTAACCCACCACCACCCGACACAGCCAATTAGTAAGCTTTGTCACGTAAAACAAATTATTATGAATAATATTGGTCGCGGAAGCCGATGCGTTAAACTGTTATGAAATTGTAACTAAAATAACAATGGGGGTTGTGAGGATGGTACCTTGCCCAAGGTGTCAGCATGCCAAGCTTTCCTCTGCTCCCAAGTGCAGGCGCGGTTTACGGCGATCAGAATGACAATAATACATATTTATGACGTTTGTATAATGCCACCACGGATCGTTTACGATGCTGAAACTTGATTTAAAGCGTATTTTCCAAGACATGACTCCGAACGCATTTGAACAGTCAGTCTGGTTTCCGATGTGCCTTGGTGTGGAGCTTTTGTTACTCTGAAGTGTTTTTGTGATTTTTTTCTCCCATTAATCCTTGTTAAATATGGCTGATAAAAGGGAAAAAATCAGATGGCAAGTGATGTTTTTACTGTTCCTACTGTCTTTGGGAAAGTAGGGTCCGATTTACGACGTTTCAATTTACGACGGTGTTGCCATGAACGCATTGTGTCGTAAAAGCAGGGACCGCCTGTGGCTTAAATTAATTCCACCTCAGCAAACCATTAGTTACTGCTGATACTAACGTTGCATGCCTCTGTCTTAATGTTATATCGTTGTTTGCTCGTCTTAAGAACTGTACATGCTAGTGCCGTTTGGTTCTTCAGTGCTGTTTAGGGCCATATGGTGAAACATTGCGCATTGCCATGCTGTGGTTTCTTTGGTTTTGCAGCTCACACTGGACGAAGCTACAGACAACTGGGGAATCAAGTTGGAGAGAGTGGACATCAAGGACGTAAAGTTGCCCCAGCAGCTCCAGCGGGCCATGGCAGCTGAGGCTGAGGCAACACGAGAGGCTAGAGCCAAGGTTTGTGCGTCTTTGTGAAAATGTTTATTACGATAAAAAAAAAAACAATTATCCTGTGTGCAACAGATGAACAAGAATGTCATCTTGCTTCGCAACGCATGCTGGGTTTCTTGTTATATTTTATTTTAAAGAAACCTTTTTGAAAAGACGACCCTTGCGACTGGTGCATAGCCGATGATCAAATATGCAGTGTATCTTCAGTGAGCCTACAGGATTTGTAAATGTTGCGAATAACCGAGAAGTGGTGGAAGATTTAGCTTTAATTCAGTCTTCCAATGTCTTGGCTTGGCAATGTGAAAATCCTGTTATGTAATCGAGCACCGCCCTACTTGATTTCAGCACTAGCCCTACAGTTAGCAGAAACACACCTTAGTGGTTACAGTGTCTTGCACTTTGGCTGGGTTGCCATGAGTTACAGTCAGCATACTGTGCTTAAATACAAATGATGAAGATTATATTTTATAATCAAGCACCCCAACAAAATAGCAAAATGAAAAAAAACAGCATGTAATAAGTAAATACTTTATGATGCTGAAAAAATGTAAGTGTACATTTTGATTACTGAGTCCTCATCCCAACATGCATACATTGTTTGCATTTTCATCAGAGCTAAAGCTTCTGTGTGGTAACCCACCCCGATGCCACTCGCTGCAGGTGATTTCAGCGGAGGGAGAGATGAACGCATCGCGGGCACTCAAGGAGGCGGCCCAGGTAATGGGGGAGGCCCCAGCAGCCATGCAGCTCCGCTACCTGCAGACCCTCAATACCATTGCTGCCGAGAGGAACTCCACCATCATATTCCCACTGCCCATGGACCTGCTGCAGGGCATGGGGGCATCATGGAAGAAATGAGCCTTGCATCGAGGTCCCAGGGAGTGACACCTTGAGCATTATTGTCAACCCTACCAATTTGAGTAGTAGGCTTCCGAGTTTTAATATCTTGCTACTGCATACCGATGGTCAAAATTGATCATATCCATCCTGAAACATTTTTTTTTTACAAATCTCTGCTTTGAAAATCGATTGGCATCCAGTAAAACGGTTTAAGAATGTAAACCTTCCACTTAATTTGGTAGGGCTGGCAAGTATGCCCCGAGGTCGTAATCAGCATTCAACAAATTAAGTGGCTGTGTGTTGACTTGGAGTCAACGTTACAATGCATTGATTCATAAATAAATATTGATTCTTACGCTATAATACGTATGTCGATTAATAACTATTTTTGTGTGTACATTTTTAATTAAACGCATGTGAACCCTGAAGCTGCTAGAAGTAGTTCCATTGACAATGTTAAATACATATTTTGTTGAGTTGTGATAAATTACATTCCTAATGCTTATTGTTGGGGTTATGTTGGTACAGGAAGGTGTGTGTAATTTTTATATAAAAGTAACAATATCATACTAATACAGACACTTCGAATTTTACGTTTTGTTTTGTAACAAAGTTTATCTGTCAGCATATATTACATCTATATTATACATAGTTTTTTTCTGATTAAATATAAACAATGAAACTGCTGAGTCGTTGTTAGACTTTTTAGGTGAAACTAGCTGAGATGGAAAGGACAACGCTGCTGGATGACTAGTGTAATGTGCTAAGTTCCAGAGTCCCGCCACTGGCCCAGAGTCCCACCACTGACCCAGAGTCCCACCACTGGCCCACAGTCCCACCAGTGGCCCAGAGTCCCACCACTGGCCCAGAGTCCCGCCACTGGCCCAGAGTCCCACCACTGGCCCACAGTCCCACCACTGGCCCAGAGTCCCACCACTGGCCCAGAGTCCCACCACTGACCCAGAGTCCCACCACTGGTCCAGAGTCCCACCACTGGCCCACAGTCCCACCACTGTCCCAGAGTCCCACCACTGTTCCAGAGTCCCACCACTGGTCCAGAGTCCCACCACTGGCCCAGAGTCCCACCACTGGCCCGCACAGCGTCCCGGCCCTTACAAGGACAGCGGAGCGAGGGGGTCCAGGGTCCTAAGCTGGCTGCTGGTCTTGATTCTTCGGCTGCGACTGGTCCCGAGCTTCTCGGGAGGTCCCCTTTTATGCCCCTTACCCATCGAGGGGCGAGGGCTGCGTGGGATCCCAGATCCCCCGCAGCCCCCACCCCTCCTACGCCGAGGGGCGGGGCTGCGTGGGATCCTGGGACACCCCGCAGCCCCCTCCCACTGGGAGGGCAACGCGGCGACTCCCCTGCCGGTACAAGGTGCCGCCCGCAGATGGGCCCCGTCCACCACTGCCGGTGAGTGCGGCCCATCTACGGCACTACACATCATCCACATGATACGATTACGCAGCATTACCCATCTATGGCATGCTTTTACTGTGGTAAACATGCTCTTTATTTTTCATCTGCACAAATTCACATGATGGAAATATACATAAATCTCGCCATATTAAATTGGTGAGTGCATCCATAAATTCAAATTTACGGTTTAATAAAAAACAATACACGGTTACAGTAAGCTTCAAAACATAGTGCATTGTACATTCGTGTATATATTGCTTTTTAACATTGTTATAACTAGTCTGCATGACACTTTAGCTGAGACGAGGTGATAGTGAAGAGCATTACAGTATACAGTATATTCTTGGTTCTTTCGGTAAAGTCACGTAGAAGGGATAATAAAATAATAAATATATCTTTTTTTGTTTCCCTTCTACGTGACTTTACCGAAAGAACCAAGAATATGAATCCCTCCAGTCACGAAAGCTTTAAATCAAAAGTATACAGTATAGTCTGAAATGTCGTGGCACCAAAATATATAGTGAAAATTAATTCCATGTTTTGTAAAACCAAGTTTTTAACATTAATGTATGACTGCTGTGCATGAGACTTAAGTGCACTTTAAGCTTTGTAGTCATTTAACCGTTACGAACTTACTTCAACACGGGATTTTCCAGCCCTAACCGCTATGTGAAAGTACTGTAAGGGTATTGTAACCATAATGATAATATTTGTCAACACACATTGGGCATGGCTCATGGAGCCCGCCAATGGGATGGCATGTGAACCGCACTGTATGGGGGTGCTTATGCCAATTATGAATATCAAGATGTATTTTGAACGTTCGCACCGCACATAGCCAACCGTGGTAATCGGAGGTGCAAGATGACTGAAGCCAACACACTATGCACATGTGAAAAGGCTCACTGTTAGTAAATATAAATGACCCTGGTCAGGACATATAGCTAGAAAGGATGGCCGATGGCTAAACTGTTGACAAAATGACAACTAAAAATAGAGAGCCACTGTAGAGGTCCTGTCCTGGAGGGAGACATTGTGATATCAAAGGACCATGGAGGATGGCGACAGCGTGAGATGGCCTTCATTCAACAGTACATTGACCATGGCTGTTCATGATGAGCATGTCGATGTGCTTGTGTCGACATATACAACTGCATGTGAAAAGGCTGATCAAGACTGGAGGTGACAAGACGAAAAAGCGCACTTAACCACAATTAGAAAATGTTTCAATGCAAACAGGTTTTAAGTAAGCAGCTATCTAATAAATGCAAATATAGTAAATATCTGGCCATTCACCAGATTTGACTCGAGCAAGGGTGACGAATGAGATGCTGTATGTCTAAACTAGTCAAAGTATCATAAACGACTTCCACGACGATCATTGATAGAATTCCTGCACAGCTCACAACCGCTCTCAACCGTATGTTTCCCTTCTCTCTACGGCCGGGGATGAGCCGTTCTCTCTGTTTTCCGCGGCTGAGGTTCGCCTCTCACTCCCCAATCCCTCCGCTGGCTGGCGGCGTGCCGGGAGGAGACGCTTCTGCAGCGACGCAGTCCGGACTCTAGGCTTCACACACCGACCTCGAGTCCTCCCCTGCCTCTGCTGATAGTCCTCTCGGCGGAGCAAGCTCCGCCTCTAGCCACGCCCCCTCGTGAAACCTTCCCGATGGTTCCCGCACGTTCCCCTTTGACTCCGCCCATTACCCTTGGCCCAGATATATCCCCGCTTGGGATTGGATACCCGTTACCCGGTGGTGGCCATGCGGTTACCCCTTGCCACCCAATAGATGGTGCTCTCTCATTACAAAAGGATTGCGTGTACTGAATTCAGCTGACGTTAATGCATACCCAGAAGGCCATTGGGTAGATGGGTTGTGTACTTAAATGTTTTAATGTAGAGATATAGATATATGAATAAAACATTATTTGCTTATCGATTTTGTTATTTATATACTCTACAACGATCCTAATGATTACTTTGTGAAATATAAAATAGAGATTTGCAAAATGCCATACTCAGTCCACTGACAACAAACCCTGTATAGGGCACGGGGGAGCTAGTGAATTAATTAGGTGTTTTTGTATTCTTATTGTGGACGCGACTCCACCCCAAACAACTATCGTGCCACTGTCCATACCCGATGTCAGGATAATTCCTTTTTGGATATCCTTGTGAACCAACAGTGCATTTTACTCCTTATGGCTAGCCATCGAACAAAGACGGTCACTGCATCGCGCACTTTCAGATGCGCTTCTTCGACCTTCTGTAACGCTCTTCCGATAATAGAAAGTCACAGGAGCTATGCACTTTTAAATCTAGATTGAAAACTCATTTCTCGAGAACTGCTTTTTGTTTCGTTTTTTGTCCTTACCCCGCACCCGCGATTAGCAAAGGTTGGCTACGTATGGTGCGAAAAAAGTTCAACATAAATACACCACCTCCATCTTCACGCTGTACACCATGTGATCCTCCAAGAGTCCCTGTAGTCTCTCCTATTCTGCTTCTCACAAGTCCACATTGGCTCCACGTGGCACTGGTGTCATATGGCTGTCACCACCTGATATCCTTGTCACATGTTTTTTCCAAATGATGCCATCATCAACTTTTCTTTTCAGCTTGGCTCCTACATCAATTATGAAAAGGCAAATTATAGTCTATTATTGTGTACAAAATATGTTCAGGAGCTAAATGCCAAAGCGGAGGTCTGATAGCCCCACGAGAGGGCCCCAGGAGAGAGTGTGGTGCCACGACAACGAAGCCGCTCCGTGAGAGCCGTGCCTGCAACGGGGGTGCTGCGACAGAGAAGCCACCAGGCTGCCGTCACAGCGCTTCCCCCGCCACCCCCCACATAAACACACACACACACTCACGTAGGGCCTCGTGTGGAGGGGGCACCTGCCCTGAGTTTTTACCCGAGAGACCCCCTCGTGGGGGTTCTCCACGGTTTCTCAGGGCCAGGGAATTGGCAGCCCCCCCCCCCCCCCAGGCCGAATGACACTACGGCGCCGTGGCTTAACTTAGAATTAAATGACCACGGCGAACTCACTGAGAACCGCAGTGAGGAAATGCCCAAGACACACACAGACCAGCAGACAGGTGGGGAGCGGGGCAGCGCGGGTTAAACGTCTCTACCCGTGATGCACCGCGGGTTAGTGCCTCTACCCATGATGCACCACGGATTAACGTCTCTACCCGTGATGCACCGCGGTTTAACGGCTATGATGCGGCACCGGCTCGCTTATTAAGTTGGCAGTACACTTGGTTAAAGAATGGGGGGCGGGGCGTCGGAGAGGGGGGATGACCTGATTGACCAAGACTGTTAGCTTTGATGTAAGAGGATAAAAGGGGGCCAGTAAGGAGAAGGGGTCTTTTGATTCTCTTTGTGCTGGGAGTCAACTGGAGAGGGTGATCGAGGAGTAGCTCCCTGCCTCTTGAACGTCCGCGTGGCGAGTCAGAGGGCAGCCGAGTCCAGTCTTCCCAGCCAAAGCCACGTGCAAGCCTCGCCTATCCGCGGCTCCCTACCCCTCGAAGTTGGAGTGTAAGTATAGAGAGAAGAGGTAAGTCTGAGGATAAAACCCCGTAGAAGGGGAGTAGGGAGAGACTAGGCAAATTGAGCCCTACACAGTAGAGAGATAGGTTAGATCTGTCCTGCTGGTCTACACTGACACGGGTAGATTAACTCTAATTAAATAGAGAATAAAGTACCAGTAGACACTAATCCGTGTCGTGTGGTTTCTGTGTTTGCGCACGGGTGTGTAATTTCACCCACGTGTGCGCGCTTCCCGCGCATGTTAACTTGTGAGCCTGTGGGTCGTGTGGTGTCTTGTTTTTTACGCACGAGTGTGTACTTTGCCCGCGAGTGTGAGCTCGTCCCGTTGGGTTGCGAGCCCGCGCGCTGTGGTTTCTTTGTTTGCGCACGGGTGTGCCATTCTACTACCCACGTGTGGGTGCTAGCCGCGACACGTTAACCCGTGAGCCCGTGCGCTGTGGTTTCTGTGTTTACGCACGGGTGTGTAATTTCACCCACGTGTGCGCGCTTGCCGCGGCACGTTAACCCGTGAGCCTGCGTAGTTCGCTGTGATTATAAAGTGGGTAGTATCGACATTTGAATCATGCTTATGCGAGGAGCAGGGGAGAGCGGGGGGGGTACAGGAGAACGAGGAATCGAGGGGCAGCAGCCCTAATCATTTGCCAGCAGGGTAGAGCGGTGGGTCACAGGAGAACGGGGAGGTGGGGGGCAGCCTCCTTAACAAGAGCCCATATAGTGTTCATATTCGTCCGTTGAAGGAGCGAAGGCCGCATTACTTTACCACATGATGGAGACGGTAGTGTTCTTGTAGCTCACCTGTTACGTGTTGTCGTGTTACCTTGAATACGGGTAATATGTACCCTTTAGGCGAAATGGACGTCGTTATTTCTAAATCAGATATCATAACTAAAACAATGATAGCTGGATACACCAGCTATCATCTGTGCTATTAACACGACCTTATGTATTGTATCGTACCTTATGTACTGTGCATGAAAACGCGTTTGTCAATCCACTGCTGGATGAGGGCCTCCCCATGCCGTGCGAGTCATGGGGGTTATTTGACCACACTTAACCATGTTTGAAAGCTGTGATGTGAAGGCAAGGTGAATAGATTTGGGAGCGTAGAAATACCTGTAAAGTAAACAATGTACTGCATTTTTCTAAGCTGTCCTTGCTGACATTATAGCACTAACCTGACGAGTTTTGCTACATTCCGGGTGGTTGAGCAATATTTCTAAGTTACCTTATACTGTAAGTTTAAGCAAAATGCGGACCGCGATGCACGCCTCCCGGAATTGCTGATAGTTTGTTGGGTGCTTAACAAAAGCTCAATGTTTTGACTAATTTTTTTTCGGGTGTTATTCTAAACATACGGTGTTATTTCCAGGTCAACACTATTTATCCGTTCGGAATGGGTTTCTCTCACAATGTCAACGCGTTATTGGTCGAGGTCGGCTGCTCTCCAGGCAGGCATGGGAGCGACTGGGCCCTCGTCGCGATACGGTCAGAGCCAGGGGTCACCAAACTTGTTTTCACAGTGGGCCGGATAACTGAAAGAATGACGAGCGCGGGCCGCATAATAAATACATAATCTTGGGGGGGGGGGGGGGGGCGGGAAAGATGCGTGTTTGTGTGTGTTGCCATGGAAACCATGGTAACGTGTTGCCATGACGTTGCCATGGAAACCATGGTAACGTGTTGCCAGGACGTCGCCATGGAAACCATGGTAACGTGTTGCCAGGACGTCGCCATGGAAACCATGGTAACGTGTTGCCGGGACGTCGCCATGGAAAACCATGGTAACGTGTTGCCGGGACGTCGCCATGGAAAACATGGTAACGTCAGAGCGTAGGCGGAGCTACCACGAGCCGGGGAAGGACTTGGGATGGCGCGAAATAAGCAAACATTACAATTGACAAGAAAATCTAGATACAATAATTTAAAATTTAAATTAGTTAATTTAAGGAACATAGCAGTCAGGAGGTCTCCGCACGCGTGAAGATCTCCTAGTATTCTAAACATAATATTTATATGTAAATTGTATCACGTCTCGTGTTCCATACGTCTTATCAACCAAATTCAAGTACCGTCGGTGGGCCTGATGGACTGACGTCGCGGGCCGGGTGCGGCCCGCGGGCCGTAGTTTGGTGACCCCTGGGTCAGAACAATGTGCATGTTTACTCTGAGTGCGTCCCGAGCGTAGCACACCGAGCGCAGAGAAAAGTCTAAACGAAGATTATTTCGGTTGTTTACACGTCTTTCGTGGCACAAATCTGGCACTCATAGCGCAATCGTCGCGTTAACACTCACCGTGCAAATTCACCGACGAACAAGACAAATGAATGCGTTAATTGTCCTTGAGGACGGCCTCCCTTATTGAGAGCCTCAACAATGCCTTTTTTGGGGATGATCCTGGATTTGACGGATTTCAAATTGTATTATTTTCCAAACAGACAGATCAGACACATTTGCTGTCTACTGGCCACCTCCTCACGCTGCAGCTTGAAATTCGTATGCACATATTGAGTGATGTTTGCGTGATCCACCAATCCTCACTCAGAAGTGCCAGATTACCAGACTGTGATCCTATTAGTGCCCTATTGTAAAGCTGTTTTTGTCATCTCTCTCAAGTACCAGTATGGTGTAGGCAGCATTCATAAATTCCGTTCCAACTGCTGTAGCTCCGGGCTCTTTCCTCGTCCAGCTGAAGGTAATTTTGTGCGAGTATGTGCACCGAAGTCTGGTGCCAAACCCATTCTCAGGACGTTCGCTCTGACTTCTCCATAGTTACTATGACGCAATTGTCTCAACCACCTCACTGTACAATTATAGTTGTTGTTCTACATCATTATAAGCCATATGAAGAAGACGACTTAAGCGTTGTCAAGAGCCTACAGATATTTAATGATTCACCCCATCCAAGTGAGCCTTATTTTCAAGGATATGCTCTTTGGAGAGCGTTGTGTTCCTTCCACATAATTTACTTTTTCTACACCTACAATGTTCCCATTTTTGAAATGCCTCGTGGTCGATGTCTTAATGTATATGCTCAGTGGCGTAACTACATTATTAAGTTCAGGGAGTGCGGCAATCGGTTAGGTGGGACCCCAATATCTGCTATGTCTCGCACGCTCGCACCTAGCCCAACACTGTTTAAAAAACCCATATCTCATGGTGGTTGTCATGGGGGCCCCAACTCGGTAGCTTTGGCCACCAGAGAGGCCAAGGCACCCCCTGTCGCCACGCTAATTACGGTACAGTATATGCTTGTTTGTTTTGTTTTGTCCACAGGGTATTGAGTTGGAGCAATGCAATCACCTGTAAACTGGTATAGTGAAATGTTCTACAGTGGATCTAAATAACGGGGTGGAGCGGCAGCGTAGTGGATAGTACACTGCCGCTGTACCTGGTTTCAATTCCTGCGTAAAACTTGCAGTCGCAGATATACGGACTAGCTTTGGGCCTCCCCTAGGTCAACTCAGCCTTACATATGGGTATCTGGTGCCATTTTTAAACACCCGCACTGGGGCGACAAAGACATTTCAGGATGTTATTGGCCACAACACGACCCTCATTGCCAATAGAGGCTCTGCATTTAACATAATACTGTACCTGTTAATAAGTTAATAAGGCATGGTGGGAAAGAGCAGCAAGCACAACAGGTTTACCTGAGGGTTAGACATGCTAACATTCAAATCGGATTTCATGTTGCTAGGCTGCATAGTTGTTTAAACAGACTCGGGTTCAATGTGCTTTATTTATCATGGGTCATGGGCCACTGGCATGGTTGGTGTGGTTGACTGACACAAGTCTCCTGCCTCCGCGGGGTCAATGTGCTTGACTATGGATCAACCTCGGGTTCGTGTGGTTGACTCCCAATGGGTCAACCCTGGATCAGTGTGGTTGACACGTAATGGTTCATCCTAGGGTTGGTGCGGTTGACTTCCAATGGGTCAAACCTAGCTCAGTGTAGTTGACTCCAATGGGTGAGCCCTGCTTTAGTGTGCTTGGGTCACACAGTGGCACACGTGGAAGGTCAGGAGACTCTCACGGGTGCCCATTGGGGTGGGGGAAGGGGGTTCGTGCCAGTGGGGTTGGCCTCACAGCGCCCTCTGCCGGCCCAGCGTCCTAGGGCCCCGGCAGAGACCCCCCTCCCCACAATCCCCGAGCCGGGGCTTTCTGGGACGACGAAACCTTCCTACATTTCTGAAACTAACACCGCGCCTTTGAGGGCGGGTGGGGGGGGGGAAAAAACCCCACCGAGATAAGGCAGCCAAGTTGAATTTGTTCAGTCGGGGGAAAGAAAGTCAACTTGTGAAGACAACATCGAAAAGAGTAAACCGCGTAGGAAAATAAATCTGTTCACATATAGTCGACGTGACAATAAAAAAATAAAAAGTTACTGCGATCGTCATGGACAGGATTTGAACCTGTGCGGGGAGACCCCATTGGATTTCGAGTCCAACGCCTTAACCACTCGGCCACCATGACGCACGCAGTCAACGGCGGTGGAGGCTTCTTTTGAGCGCGGCCACCTACGGCTGCGTTGTCACGAGAAGGAAATAATTCGTTTTGGTGGCGGTGGTGGTGCTGCTGATGGTGGTGGTGATGCTGCTGCTGCGTTTAAGAATCCCGGCACAAGCACACGCAACAATTGCAAACCCCACACAACACTGTGGCCTCAAAAGGCAAAGAGACAACGTGTGTAAGCGGCGCTGTTTCCTGCTCGCAGGGAATTGTCTGGGGGGCTCTTTCCGCCTTTTGTTGAGCTACTCCGCTGCTGGATGGCGTGCTCAGAAATTCTGACGGGGCGACCTTCCCCTCTTGCCCAGCTCCACTCTTGGGGGGGGGGGGGGGCTGTGGCAGTCGTGACTTGTAAGGGGGGGGGGCTCTCCTCCGTCCTCGAGTGACTACAGCAGTCGCCGAATTAATCTCCGCGTTTGCAATCATTCGCTTCAATTTTATACAGTGGCCTTTTCACGTTCATAATGTTATTGAGGGTTAGAATGTTAGATCGTAGTGTTAGGTGCGTCATTGTTTACCTGTAACCGTTCACCACCCGACAGAGTCAAATCAAGTTGTCTCGCGAGTTTCGTTCACCCAAAATAAACTGATTATGAATAACAAATTAGCCTCGTTTTAGAGAATATAAATAAACATTGGCTTCGACGCAGATGCCCACGTTGGCCAAGTACTGTATCGGTGTTTTCATTTGTAGTTGGTGTGTAATGAGACGGGTTTGAAATAACTGAACCCGTCTTATTACAGCCTGGGTCACCCATCCGTGGACCAAACAAAATCTAATTTGACGTGTCATGGATCACGCCAATCTCTCGAACCTCCATCAATCCGACTCATTTTGACCTTGTTAGGGACCCCCTTCCATGCACTCCTTTTGATTCAATTGAGGAGCCCCCCCATATCCTGATAGGGTCACACTGAGAGCGTACTACTTGCGCATAAATCCAGTTCATTTTAGCATGTTAAAAAAAAGTCATGCTCGCAACTAATTTGGCTAGTGAGTTGATTTTTTTAAATAATTAAAATGCATATATAAATTATTACAAATGATTGATTTACTTATTTTAACTCAAATCAACCGATCAAGATGCGGCTACTGGATAGTTGGGAGGGGGTGGTTGGGAATTTGAAATTTGTCCGGGAAGGATGTGTAACTAACCTAATGCTGCACAAAACCATTGTCACTTTCTGGGAAATCTAATTTGTGGCCACAGAGAAAGGATCTCGTAAACACTACTTCCCACCTTATACCACGGAAAGCGGATGTTTTTGTATCTGTAGCCCCTTTAACAGGATGTGACCCAAATACAAATTAGATTTTGTAGACAAAACATTTTGGGTAAAAGTAATAACTTTTATTTGGCCACTAGAGGGCTGTCTCATCATACAATCCTCATGCTTGCTTCAATAATACTACTGCAGCCCACACGTCATTTGGACGTGATCATTCGTTCGTCGTCCCTCCAGCCAGTCAGTATGATATAGTATGTTGGTGCTCAATGCAGCAAAATAACATTCAAGGGAAACTATAATATTGCCATTTGAATGTCCTGTCCTAGTTGATGGAGAAAGGTTATCGCAGAGAGCATTTCTGGACTAATCTATCTTTTAACTTAAAACTTTCGTCACTGCAGGAATTAATATTCTTGGTTCTTTCGGTAAAGTCACTTAAGAGTTCATAAAATTATCCTGGAATAAGTGGGCTTCATAAAACACATCCCCTTTAAAGTTAGTGTTTCTAAAATAAAATCTGCGGGGATTTTCCCTGAGACCTAAGGATGTATATTGAATATGCTGCCCTGCTCTATGAATTAATCAAACGCATACAGTTTAAGGGCAGTAGCTGGATTTCATGTTTCTCACGAGGAATAATAATCTGCTTGGCCAATTATACTATTTTATACTTAATATTCTATTGAAGTCCTTGACATTGCCACATTACACGAGAGACTTCATGTGCAATTATCACATTGCCATCGCATTTCAATTCTCACAAATTTTCCCAAACTAAGTTACAGCAAGCAGTCATGCAAGAATATGCAAGACTGCTCCAAATTATAATCTTCCCATCAATAATTTAACGAGAACTGCTGTGGTGGCCCAGGCATGATGTGTTGTACATTCAGTATTTAATTTGTTTTACTATTTTATTTCCGATTACCTTATGGTGTGTTTGTGAGTGGTGTTCTTAGGACGTTTATGTGTGACACGGAAAGTAGTCTCACTGGATCAGGTGAAAGGGCAACACGTTCTATTTACAAATGTACCCATGCATGCTGTTGCACTCCATGCAAGCTGCTGCACTCAGAGTAATGAAGTATAAATCACTATAAAAGTGCAGTTAACCAGTTAATTCATTCATGATGCATATGCCACAGGCAGACCCATCAAATTCATAAAAGCAAGGAGTTTTTGTTTTCCTTTTTGGCAGAATTTATTCTTGCATTATTAACTGACGTTTTTAAAAACAAGTTGAATATAAAACAACAAGTGTTTTAATCGAAGCTAACAAGAAAAGCTCAAACATAGAAGTATTCAGTTATTGTAATTGGAAAAAAAACACGTGAAAAGAGGAATTACTGTAGTTTAAAGCTTATCAAATAAAACATACCGCAAGCAGCACGTCAGGTAAATAAAAAACATATCCAGACATTTTACTGCTCATTTGTATGAACGAGCCCGCCAATTGCCTGAGAGCTGACTGAATCATTCATAAGAAGCAAATCCAGAAAAGTTTATCATGAATTGTGTGGATTGATAAACACAGACTGACCGGGAGGTGAGTGGACATGTTTGTGAAAACATGCTCTGCTAATGTATAACACGTAGGCTTTCGCGACCAATATTATTCATAATAAAGGTTTTTGGGTTAGATCGCGTTATTTATAAATGTGTCGAAACCCTCCACCACCCGACACGGCCAATCAGGAAAATAAAGTGTCACGTTGACAAAAGACAATTAGTTCACTACTTTAGCCCACCGGTGTGTTGAAGAGTGAATCCACAACATTTACAGTTTGAATACGACGTTTCGCTGGTAATTACATCCAGCATCATCGGGCAATTCGCCAGAATGGTAAAGCCCTCTCCACTTGCTCTCGGTCTTAAATAGAGCAGCAGGGTGACGTCATCATTTGCGAATTGCCCGATGATGCTGGATGTAATTACCAGCGAAATATCGTATTCAAACTGTAAATGTTGTAGATTTACTCTTCAACACACCGGTGGGCTAAAGTAGTGAACTAATTGTCTTTTGTCAACGTGACACTTTATTTTGCTGATTGGCCGTGTCGGGCGGTGGAGGGTTTCGACACATTTATAAAGAACGCGAATCTAACCCAAAAACCATTATTATGAATATGCTAATGTACATCACATTTACGTGCAAAGCCAGTCAGTCAATACTGTATACACTAAATACAGTAATATAGTACATTTAAAATAAAATTATCAGTGGTATACATTTTGTTGTCATAATTCATATTTATGCCAGTGTCAATCAGCAATATAGCCGCATTTTCGATGCTTCTTAATCACTTGTTATGACAGACAAAACACTTTTCGGTGTAATCTGGAAGATACTCAAAAAATATAACCACAGGCAAGTCGAAAGTAGAATACAGTAAGTCGATTATATTGTTCAGATGTTTAAAAACCCGTGCTATGTCAAACTTACGTACACTGATACAGCTGTTGTCTAAGTTGTTAAATAGATGTACCGCTACATAAATGTACACCCATGGCCATACACCCTGAAGCAGACAATATATTACACAGTATAAGCCATATTTCTCTACATCTTAAGTTCTCTCTTCACCAGAAATTATTTACCGTTTTAAAAAAGACACCACACTTCATCATTATCAGAACCCACATTTACAGACACATCAGCTGGGCTCACACGTATAATGAAAAATATCAATGAAGTTAGTGCAGAGATTTTTCTTACATTGTATAGAAGTACATTTTTACAAGGCAATATTGTGTATACGTACAACTGAAAGTGCACCATTTATGCCTACAATCAATTAGCAATAATATATCTAAGAATAAGCCTTGGAATTTATTTTAAAACTCCTTTGCCATCGACAGATGTATAAAAATTGCTTCTAAATATGCTCTAATAACATACCCAGAAATTACATAATACCATTATTATAATGCTGTATACCATGTACAAACATTTAAATGATGCAAGGGACTTATTGAAAAGTACTAATGCCCAACATTAAATTACAGTTCAATTAAAATTAAGTAAAAAAAAACAATAGGTACATCAGAGGATGCGTAAAATATGGGAAGCCCAATAGCAATACATTAGTGGCGACTCAAAAGCGTCAGAGTGGTGTGATTTTAATCACATAGGCACAATGTTTCAAGTGTAAGCAAACAAGCTGAAGTCTAACATTTGAGTTTTCAGCAAAAGGCAAAGGTAGCGGATTATTGCATGGGAGACTGTTAACAGGTCTATTATTCGAGTGCTGCTTTTAGACAATGAAATCCAATGTATGGCCGGCCAATGACAGTTTTTTGCCTAGCTACATTGGCTATGCTTTGCACAGTTTACACTCATGAGCATTTGTGGACGTAGATTTTTAAAATACGCTTTACATATATAAGGCTAAGTTAAGGAAACACGGGCTATCCTGACTAAATATGTGAATGAATATCTTATCATGAGAGCAAGTGTCGAGATGGAGGATGTTATGTTAGAATCCTGGCTTCGAAACATTATGTACACAAAACCTGCCATCAAGAACTATTGTAACTATTGCATATGCAAATCAGCGTGAAATTAGTCATCTGCATGAGTTTACCACCCACACTAAACAATAATACACATGTCAAAGTGTTTTCATGAGGGAATTTCCATAATGCTGGGATTCCCAGGTTAAGGGTCCTTCCGAAGTATTCAAAAAGTTACTCGAGAAAATCACGTAACAAGACATCCCTCGGTTTTTGGAATTAACAACTGCCTGCAGAGTGGGGTCAGGGTAAGGCTGGAATGGGTGGTATGATGTGACGCTAAATTTCCTCCTCACAAATGAAGCCCATGATCGACATACACATTTTAATCGCTGTTGCAGTAAATTTTACTTTTTTAAACGTATTAATGTTTCAGTCGTTGCAGTGGAGCTGCGTCATTTTAAGCCAACCTTGTTTTACTGGTTTTAGAAGCATGTTTTGTGAGTGGTCAATATTTGGCCAGTGCACTTGGCGACTGTACAGTCCAGCACACAAATACAATTCGTAAAGTGCACGGGTTTAGTCCGATGGCTACCCCAGGCATCGCAAATAGAAGATGACAGCACGAGGCAAGTGTTGTGCACAGCGGGAGTGGCGGATGGTGGGAGGGTTGGGTGGGGACACGATCGAGGATAGGGCTGGGTGCTCTTTGGTCTTCGGGGAGAGGGTGGAGCGAGTGTGTGCCTCCATGCTTCTCTCAGGAAGCTGGGGAAGAGGAGGATCAAGTCCTGGCCGGGTGTCTCCGGCTACACGGGCACGGTGACCTCCAGCGTGTGGTTCTTGCGCTTGCATACGGGCAGGCTGCCGTTGCGCTGCGTGGCGGTGGCGAAATTCACGTTCACACTCTCCTCGCGGAAATGCACTGGAAACCTTCACGGATCAACAGGGTAGAGGCAAATGAAAACCTCACAACCTTAAAGAGCCGTCTTGCACTCACTTTGTTAAAATGCACCATGTTGTGAGGACTTACAATTCAACCTAATTGATTCATTACAAACAGTAGCATAACTTGCGTTGGGACCCCCTTCACAACCACCATGAGACACGTCTTCAAAAGTATTGGGGTCCCACCTGACCAATTTCCACACCCCCTGAGCTGACAATGAGGTTACGCCACTGATCACAAACATTTCACTGCAGTAACATTGCTGCTTAATGCGCTGCGGACATCTGCCTGCATGTCAAAGACACAAAAGTATCGGTTGTGGCACATGCGTGTGTGAGTACGCATGCAAATATGTGCAGTGGTTGTGCTGCACCATTAGGAGCCCTGAGCAGAAGTTATTTTTGGGGGACTGCCCCTTTCAATTTATACAATTCAAATTTTGATGACATAGGAGATATATATTTTAATTGTTAATTAGTTTGTCATGCTTATAAGGATTTTAAATTTAAATAATATTTGATGCACAAAGTGGTTATTTTGATGAATCCCGGGGCTCTTCGAGCAGTTTGCTTGGGTTGCTTATGCCCAGCGCAGCCACTGGGTATGGGAGTGCATGTGTGTGTGCGCTGCTTACGCGTTGCAGACGTTCAACGGGAGCTGCTGGTGCGTGGTCTCCAGCACGGTGCGGTGCAGCTTGGTGAGGAGCTCAACCACGTGCTCGCTCATGAACACAAAGTCTCCCTTCCCTGCCGCTGACGTGCCCTGGCCAAGCCACAACAACACATGTCCCCCCCCCCCCCCCCATCGGCGGTCATCGTTTCCGAACGACACAGCAACTTGAAACACCTTGTGCCAAACCACTGCCTCAACTGTGCGGCATGAAAAACAACACCAGGTGCTATGGTTTTCATGTTTTATTCAAAGCATATCCTTGGCTTTCAAATACATTCTGTTGTAGATTTCATGGTCAGCAAGTCTGTTTTGTATTTTTTTTTGTATTATTTTCAACCTTTATTGTTGCTCGGGTAAATTTTGAAATGGAAGGCATCTAATAATGCAAACATTTGTAACTGAAAACTAACATGTGCATAAAATCATGCTTGCACTAATCAATTATATTCAATGAATATATGCTGCACGTAGTTGATTCATGTGACCTCTGCAGCCACGAGAGGGGCTAGCTGCATTTATCAATGTACATTATTTTAATCGATCTTTCAATTTAACCGGGACCACCAGGGGAGAAATGTTACAAGAATATTAGGAGGTGATTACATTTCATGGCATGTAGCACATGCGAGCTGTATTAATGATGTCCGATGGCTCTACATAAAAAAACACCGTATGTCTCAACACACAGCACTGGAGCTCAGCTTTTGCCTCTCACAAGCTGTGCACCAAGCCCAGCGGACACCCAACTACACGTGAGCGCCACACCTCACCTAGACGCGGACTACAGGCACGCCGTGGCAGGGCCTATTGGATAATATGGCCCTGCGCCACGGCAGATGAGGCTAATGCGCGCGTGCGTGATCGACGTGGGGTACCTGCTTGACGTGCAGCACGAAGACTCCGTCGGACAGAGCGCTGGTGGACAGGCCATCCACGTCGGCCAGCGACACGAGCGCCTTCATCTGCGCTGTCTTGTGGTCAGCCAGCAGCAGGCTGGTCTTGGTGAGTAATAGGATGCGGACTGCCACCTGCAAGAAACACACGTGGCACACGTGTCTACTACACAAGCGCCCAGTCTGAGCAACCTTCTCGCTCACTATGGGCTTCGTGCAGAACAAAGTTTCCATCTCTTTGCATGTGGTCACTGAGTAACAATACCAGATGCTAATGAGGCAAGGCTTTGTGAATTTATGCAGATGTCTTCTTTGGTTCTTTCGGTAAAGTCACGTAGAATGAAGACAGCGCTGTCTTCTGGACAGTCCTGTTTCTTCACCTGAGGACGGCTACTTGTGTTGTGGCCGAAACGCCGTGAGAATTGTATTGTTTTATTTTATTATTTTATTCTCATTCTACGTGACTTTACCGAAACAACTAAAGAGGATGAATCCTTGCAGTCACGAAAGCTTTAAATCGAAATGTATGCAGATGTCTTACTGTGTCTGAGACAAACACCTGTAGGATAACAGGTGGCCAGCAGATGGTGCTCTAGAAAGTAGGTTGCTGACCAATCTGTATTAATTTTAAGTGATATACCCTTCTAAGCATTGGTGTGTTTTTTCCAGTGACTTCAGTTTTCTCCTGCGTAAAATACAGGGTGATCCATTTATAAATAGCCACTAAAATAATAGGGGGGAAATAACATTAGTATGCAAAGCCTCCTCGTGTCTCCCACTAATCTCAATGCACTTGTTAACTATTTAACACTCTCCTGATACACTTTGTTAAACACAGCCGGTCTGATTTCATCACGATCCATGGGCAGATAGCCCATATGTGTTCACTGCACATTTCGTAATTTGTTTCCACTTTCCTTTGTCTTGTGCTAAATATGCTCAAGTAGTGCACATCTTTCGGGCACCAATCTCTTATGTCATCGAGCCATTTTCTGTTAGGTCTGATTTGCTTCCAAGATTAAATGATGCATAAGCTGAGGTCATTGATATCTCGGTGGGGTATCTATAAATAGCTCACCAAGTACTCCCTCAAGATTTTTCCCAGCATCCTGGATTAATACAGGACTCTTGGACTTGAAAACAAGAAAATGAGTGCCAATGTGGCATACTCCTTTGCGTAAATAACAGAGATGGGACATTTGTTCAATGTGTGGTGATGGCAAGGAAGTTATGCGTGAGTCTCTCAGCCGCTTCGAAAACCTAAAGATGCCTGTGGATGCTTGAGCCCACCTTGCCGTTGGCACGGTTGACCTTGTGCAGAGCCTCCGAGTAAAGCAGTTTGTCCTGCACAGATCCTAGCAGCTTCTCGTGCCGAGGCCCCATACCTTCTGGGAGGTACAGCCCTTTGAACAGCTGCCCAACCCTGCAATAGGTACAAAGACAATCTTGGATTGCGAGTAACTTGGTCTGCGAGTGTTTTGCAAGACGAGCAAAACATTTTAAGAAATTTTTACTTGATAAACGAGCGAGGTCTTAGAATACTAGTACGTATACGCTTTGTCTGCCGAGCGTCACGTGATCACAACTGAGCCGATGGTTCTTCTCTCTCTCTCTGTGGGATTGTGGGTAATCATCTCCCATGCTCGGTCTCAGTCGGCGTGCCTCACTCGTATCGTCAACATCCGTGCGAGCGTATACTGTTTACTATAGTATTGTGACCACGTGTGTACTGTTTACTATAGTACTATAGTGTTGTGACCACGTGTGTGTGCGTAAATATTTTTTTCATTTTGTGTCCAAGTGTAGTGACTGTTCTTTAGTAACTGTACACAATAACCCTCCTACCTCTCCTCTCTCTCGTCTCCCTCACACCACCCACGATCAAATGTAATTAATTAATTTGATTACTTTATACGTATTAAATTTAAATAATAAAAATATAAAAAAGTATTTTGTATTAATCATTTTTCTATGAATTTTTTGGGGTTGTGGAACGAATCATCTGAGTTTCCATTATTTCTTATGGGGAAATTCGCTTTGATATACTTTGGATTACAAACACGTTTCCGGAACGAATTATGCTCGCAATCCAAGGTTTTACTGCATCTTACATGTAGCCTTTAACAGACTGTTAGGATAAGTGCTTTAAGCGAGCACCTATGAAGGCTGGCACAACACACGAGGGTGGTATGGGTGGCCAACACCGTGTCCAGCCATCTTTGTCTCCCCAGTGTTGATATTTACACACACCACCAGGTACTCATGTATAAGGCTGAGTCGACCTTGTGGAGGTCGAGTTCAGATATTCGTTACTCTTAATGGTCGTGAGTGGAAATCGAACGTGAATCACCGGATTCGTAGCGCAGAGCGCTAACCACTGTACTACCGCTACAATAGGTGCACACGCAGACACAATGATATGTTTGTATGGACAGAGGAGGCATGCAAGATCCAGTGGCTTGATTTGTGTGTTTAGAATGTTAGTGAAATAATTTTAGAATTAAGGGGGAGATGCACAGGACCAGGTAAGGTTGCAGAGTCACTCACACGGAGTGGGGGGTTGTGTTATATCTATATATATTTTTTGGGGGGGGGTAGGTTTAGTGAGTGACTCCTCACGTCTGTGGATAGCGCTCCTTCTTGTAACGGAACAGCTCACTGGCATAGAGCTTCTCCTCCAGAATGCCCTTCTGGGTTTCGGTGAGCCGCGAGCGATACACCTTGCACTGCGTTGTCACCACAGGAAGGTTGTTACACGCACATACAAATACAAAGACACATAAAAGACAACCCCCACCCCCCCGCCAAGAATAGTCTAGATAGGCTGCTGGGGAAAGTGCTGTTAGCGAGCGTACACATTAACATATATCTACCCAAGCACAATGAAATATACAAATATGGAACATATGCGTCAATCACACCCATTCTGGAATTAACAGTTTGCACACATTATAAACATTATTTTTGCCCAGTTGGTGTGAAATGCTTCTATTGCATTAATATTGTCAGTGAGATTAAAATTACCAAAAGGCCCAACAATTGCTGGAGCCTAGACTTATTAAACAAAATATAAACAGCGTAAAGCTCTCCTTAGCTACAGTTCAACTGCATGTGATCAAGGTGGTCCCTGTCTGGCAGTTGGTGACATCACTTGATAGCCGGCACTATTCACAGACTGGACTGGAGGCATCGTCACACACAGCAACAGCCTTTGTCCGTTACCCATATCGCAAACTCCACATCCCTGACTCCTTCCATAAAAGCCACCTACATGTGGTTGCCACCTATACAGGCTTTCCCTTGATTGTCCTGGTTTTGAGGTAGCCATCCAGGGAAATCTGTAAGTCTTCCTGGGACATTAAAAGTCGTAATAATATACCACGAAAGTCAATGCATTTCCGTGTAGCTCTCCCCTCTTATGCGATTGAGAGAGATGTTTCTTTCCATGATACGTCATGACCCTTGTACCTCAAGAGGTGGCAACCCTCATCCTGCAGTGTAATCACTCACACGCCACAGGTGATGCAAGCGACGCAGGTGCGCGTGCGTGGGTTCCAGGAAGCGTTTGGGAGGGTCCGGCCAGCTGTGGTCTATGGGGGACATGGAAGGCAGGGCAGCCTTCAGATCCAGGAAGTACCTAGACAGCTGTCGGGGAGAGAGGAAGTTTCACGCTTGGATGTGCAATCGGTGACCAAGCAGGATAATGCTGGAAACAATCCGCCCACAGATTGTAAATAAGCCTCTGGGGACCTCATCACGAAATCAATTTACTTTAATAGATTCTGGGCCGATCACATTAACATTTCCTGACATAAGAGCCCTTCTTGGCCCAAGAGGCACCATTAACCTTTCGCCTGTCTACCTAGGGGATCAGACCTCAAGTTATAAAGGTGATAGCACATTATTCTGACTTGGAATTTAGCCCACGATCAATATAAGACTATGATAGAGCAATAAAGGCAACTCTCAATTATCCAGGGTAATGGAGGAGGGCTGGTCCATATAAAATAAAAACAATCAAAGCACATTTTAATAAAGCTATGAAAACACATTTATTGTTTACCTAGTTCAAATAGGGATTAAGACAAAGAATGTGCACTCCGTTTTGATTACTTCCTACAGTAATTGGTTTTCTTGCCGACATGTTTTCAGTCAAATGGGCACTGTGTCTCTGACTCTCATCAACTGAGAAACAACTAACATTTAAACCAGCGTGTGCATGAAGATGCTTTATTTATGTTTGAACATGCAAGGTTCATCGGAAAGCCGGATAATCGAGATATTACCGTGTACTGCAATGATGTGCACAGCATTACCGTCAGCCATACAACAGCAACTTCAATAAAAACATCAGAAGGGTACAAACGTTGCTACTCGGCCTATGTACACCAGAAGCCCAGCATCTGTGTCCTGTTCACCTGGTATACTCGGGGATCAAACCTAGAGAGTATAAAACATGGGAACACTGCACTCACGACGGTACCACCTGTGTGGGTTAACACTTACTATTCCCTGCATGGTGAAGTTGCTGATCTTCTTGGCCGCATTGGCTCGGAAGAACTTCCGGTACTCCTTACGCACCTGCACAGACAGCAAGGTGAATCAGTTACCACTCGGTGTCCCGGTAAATTGTGTTACGATGCAGACGTTCACTCAAATCTTACCGTATAAGCGGCCCCAATGTAGCTGCACATGCTTTGCCGCAGAGCCTCGTGTTTAGCGTTCGCCAGCCCTCACCTGGTAGCCTCTCCAGCCAGCTGCGATTGTGGTGACCGAGTCCTTGCACTTCTTCTCGTGCTTCAACTGTCTGAGAAGTTGTCTCGCCTTAGGTGAAGAAGAGCCATTCATGGAGTGTCCTCATTATTATAATCATTCTGACCACCACCATCACTGTTTTATTCGTGATGACTACCCCTAAAATCATCACCATGCTTATCATCGTCGTTATCACCATTGGTGTCATCAGATGTATTTTGAAATATATCTTAACATTTCCAGAATGCAAGTCACATTAATTCTATACATCTGAGGCCTAATAGGAGCTAAATATCCTTAAAGCACCACACATATATAACAGAACCACGGGTGTAGTTCTGTTATATGGGACCTGTCGTATCACGCTCATTCATGTGCTGCATCATCGGTATTTTCATCTGACAACTATGATAAGCGAATTCAGCAGCATGCAGACAGGTGGACAAACAGCGAGAACCCCCCCTCCCCCCCACATGCATGCACACAAATGGAACCAGCGACATCAAGTCTCACCTTCGTCCCGCGAGCGAACGAGGCGATGGTGGTGGCCGCCTGCTTTTGCTGCTGGTACCGCTTGTGTTGCTGTGAGACGCGCACACATCCACCACAAGAACATGGCGCATTGCACGTTGGATACATCACAAAGTGAATCCTCTTCACTGGTCGACGCAGGTTGCATCATGTTGACAATTTCAACAGCCACAAAATATGTAATGTTCAGCACAGAGTTTTGAAAGAATGGATACAACTGCTCAACCCGAGCTAATCATACTTTGATACTTGCGTTGCCTTTGTGCTGTTCGCCTTTTGGCGTTCTCTGGTCTAACACTGGTGTGACAGGGCCAATCAGTTTCAAAGACAATGCATATATTATCAGAGCATGTTTGTTTACATGTTTTGCCACAAATGTGTGATTAATACAGACTTGATGCCTCGTAATACGGATCTATTTGGTGTTTGAACATCTTAACACCTGTTTTATTGCCAGAAAGGGTAAAGCTTTTTTTTCTTTCCATAATTTTGATACTGGGAAAAAGGTCCCATTGATAGAGCACAGATTTGTCAAGAGTCAACTGAGCCATGCGCTCGTCACGTACCTATAGAGCATGGCTATGGAAAACAGTGTCACTCTAACCAGCAGGAGGTCATGAGCGTTCATCATCACACGTCCACACTACAAGCCACGCATAAGTCCGTTTGTATTTGAATGTTAGATTGGTCAAAGTATGGTAATGGGGAGCAAGAAAATTCCCCACCAACGCTATATTTGACTGTCCTGGTCGAGCACAAAGGGAACTTTATTTGAAGTTTGCCACCGATAAAGAAAATACCAGCTGTCGCACATTGTGTTGGTCTAAATGTACCGAGCAAGTGAAGTTCACAGTAACTTGTACGGCTGTAACAATTTGCCCTCTCGTGACTCGATGGACTGTCGAAGATTAACATAATAATCTATTCCATACCAACCATTGTGGTGAATACGGGAACCCGTTACAGTATACGCAAAACATACGAACGGGAAAAAAAGGAATTATTTCTTAACGCACAATTCCAGAAATGTATTGTGAGCTTCGGAGTCAATGTCGATTAATCCATGCAAGTTTACACCCCGAGTGACTGAGGTTTCAACACTTGCACTATTACACCCCTAGGTGTCGCTCAGTCAAGCGCCGTGCAAAGTGGTGGTGGGTGCTGGTCCATTGGGGGCAATAAATAAATAATTTGTCTGTCTCACGGTCCCCACGCCCAATCTATGAACTCAAATTGAGATGACGCTAGAGATGTAGACAAGGGATAGAGGTGTGTGGTGAGATGGGAGAAGTTTAGGTAAAAAAAGGAGAGTTTCAGTGAGATGCAGAGGGTTATACCCTGGGTAGAAGTATCGCGAAATGATGGATGGTGTTATTAGCGGAGCTTAATTCGTGACTTGATATTCATCTCCAATGCTACTAGGCTGGCTTGGAGTAAGGGTGATTCGTGGGTGACACTTTCACTACAGCACAAGGTACGCCTATCCATAATAATCTTATATTATTGCACCCTATATATCGATAGGGGGGGTTTGACTTCTATATTTGGGGGGCAGGGGTTCACTGTATCCCTCGCATTAGGAATCGCAGGTGCATATAATTAATTAATGTTTTATCTTTATTGTAAACTTCTGAAAATAAATCAATAAAGGTGTCTAGTTTGGAGAGGCCATTGACCCCACCCAGTGCCCCCCCCACCACTCTCCTGCAAACTACGCCCATGTATGTATCTATAATCATAGGAGAACGAAATAACATAATGAGAATCAAGTGAGGCGAAATGGATGTGGTGTGCCAAAATAATTCCCAGAACAGCATTCCAGACTGCTCCAGATTAAATTAAGCAACAGCTCATTAGAATGGCTCGCTTTTATACCTTTATTGGCCTCTGAATTAGAGTTGATATTGGATACACCCCCATCAAATATTGTTCATCTGATTTTGGATCCCCCTGAGCTACTTGGGCCCCGCTATGCTTTCTACTTCGGTTTTGTAATGCCTAGGTGCACCGCAAGCCGTGCGACAGGACGGAACTCACGTAGTATCCCCGGTAACGGCTGGAGATGACAATCTGGCTGCGCCGCATGAGGAGGTAGCGCGTACGGCAGCGCCAGCCTCGGAACACCTTCTGGATAAGTGTGGCCAGGTCCTCCATCCTCCGCTTGCGCGCATCCTCAAGCGCAAAAAGCTGCCGCGCGCAAGCAAGCAAACACACACACATACACGTGCATAGAAAAACATCAGCCATCATTCGCCAGTGAGTGACGATGTCACCACAGCGCTTGTGCCAGGCTAGGTACCACTTTGGGGCCATGCGGAGTGTTGAAAGCTCATCGGCAGGAGGTCATGGGACAGACCCAGGTATTAATGATTGAGTCAGACAACTGCATGGCACACAATAGCCCCTTCCAGAATGCAATTGATCTAACCATACAGTAACATTTAACAAAGCCCATCAAATTCATGAACCACGATTCTCGAAGCGCCCCTGACACAGGAGCGTCTGCCACCTTTAATTATGAATCCTCTTAATTTGTATTTAATTCCTAAAAATACTCAGGAATGTTTATTACACGTGGTTGGTGGGAACAGCTTGAGTTACATAATTGTGACTTAGAGTGTGTCTGTGTGTGAGGAGGCAGCTGCAATTAATGTTTGGGAGAGTCGTATAACAAAGACAGCAGAACGAGATTTCACCAAAAAACAAAATAAACTCACGAAGGTTTCTGAAAAATGCAGATATATTTGAATACAATGACAGACCTTATTATAGACACTAGTTGTGGTAGACTGGCATATTTCGAGATGCAGCCATGTATAGGGTTGCTATGGTAAGGCTATACTATAAATATATCGTACTATAAAGGCTCCACGGCAATGACATCATCCGTTTTGTAAAGTATTGATATGTCATCATCATAGTTGATCTATTTTTCATATTTCATGTCCTGACAAAATACTTACAAAGTCACAAGAACAAAAATACAGTTGTAAATAAATTGTTTGCAAATTGGTGCTGGAGTAAATTATGGCATGGTGGTTTATGACATCACCATTCTTGTAAATCATCTAAATATTGAATTATTTATCTGTAGCTGATGTTAGTGCATTATAAGCATGATAAACTGTGCTGCTGTGATTATTGAAATACTCTGCAGGCTTATGGGTTGAGTGAACTGTAGTTTAAGGACGTGTGGGTAATCTTATTTTTTACTGCTGCGTAGGGGTTTTCGGATTGTACCGCATGTTATTCCTGCAAACGGTTCCAGTACGTGCAGCAAAATGTCAGACAATGCCAAACAACACGCGATACAACCATATAACACAAAGGAGAGGAATCTTTTTTGGCACTGGAAGTACAGCGAAGAACAATTCAATTGTGAAGTATAATCACAATTACGTGAATCTGATATTGCGATAATCGTCACATCTTGGAAATTATACAGTACAGTAGAAATTATATCATGGCAAACTCTAGTAATTTGCATCACAGTGTACTTTAAACAATACAATTATGCTTCTTATTAATTACAGGATATCAAATATGTACATATCTCAATACAGTGGATCATCATGTTTGCTATGAGATCATGTTTTAAATAACATTTGATCTTGTTCTGTACATGCAGGTGATATCTTTACAGTGACGTGTGTGTGGCGTGTGCATACCGTGCGTGGGTTGCGGATAAACAGCTTTGTACGTCCGTACGCAAACTCGTCATGTGGCACATGGCACTCCGTCAGCAGCGTCTCCACGCCGTCCCTGAACGGTAAGCCAAGTATGACAGCGACAATGCCCCAATGCGCACGCTCCGCAAACACAGTTGCTGCAACAATTAGAAAACATTCAATTTCAGCCCTTTGTCAAGCCACTGTTTTAATAATCATTTTCACTTAGTATGTGGCTTGCACAATGTCTCGTGGCACCTTTGTTTGACTTCACCACCCTGATTACTATTGGTTTGTCTAAGGGGGGCTGAGTACCGTTTCAGACATCACTCGTCACTAATGTTAGACATGGCAGAGACTCAAACTAGGGTTTTCTGGATTCACAGTACATGAACCACTGCACTACCACTTTGCCAGGATCAATAATAATATTTATGTACTCACGAGAGTCTCACCGAGTCCCTGAAATTGTTGTCAGGAGGCTCAAGCATTCAGATGCTTGGCTAACGTCTTGATGGATAATTTGGAGTTCGAAGGATAAAACAGACCAAAGCCATGTGTACCAGAGATAAATACAGAAACGGGCATCCATAAACTCTACTTGAGAATATGAATACTGCCTATCGGCCACCTCTTAGCCCTGAAGATTGAGAGTCTCACACATGTGGTTACATTTATGTGATTTGCCAACTTCGCCTCCGATGCATTGCCACGTGTGACACCGCATGCTCAAGTGACGAAGAGGTGTGTTTGAGAAATGGAAGAGGTAAGCAGGGGTAAGAAGATCAGTGGCACAATCGGACCTGGCATGGCCGTTCCAGTGGGGCCAGGTGCTGGGACACAGCATCTTGTAGCGCTGCAGGCAGGGGGCGTAGAGCTGACGGAAGGCGAATCCAGCACGACGCACACGGACGTTCTCCAGCAGCCCCAAGTAGCGCACCTGGTGCCCCACAAGCTCCGGGGTGAACAAGTTCGGAGACTTTTTGTCATTGGGTTTGATGCACCTGCACAGGGAGGAAAGTGTCCCAGGACACAAAGGATCCATCAATGTCCTGTAATGCCAACATATCAGGTTTTTGGCTTCACCAACAACCCCATCATCAGCCTAAGATCTTCCCCAAAGAACATGATAACCTCCTTACTTAACTTAAGGACCGCAGCTTAACTGAGAGATCCATCTACAGAACTTTCCTACATCACTGGAGGCATGGTGGTCCATCCATCAGCCGGACACTTCTCTGGCTCCATTCATTGATGCTCATGATGCTGGGATTGCACGTGCGTATGCTAGGGAGAGGGTTATGCATGACCCCTGACCGGATATAGTTTGGGTTCTTGCTGAGAAGGTTCCGCATGAGGAATGCCACGGAGCTTTTGAGCTGGGTCCCGGCAGTTGGTGGCCGCTTGAGGTTGGGTCGTGCTGGATCTCCTTCCGGGAAGAGGCTGTGCACCAGCTCCTGCTGGGCCCCCCACATGGCTTGGGAGAGGTCCCGGAAAAGCAGGTCGTTGTTCTTGTCCACGAAGCCCTCCACGCGATATGTCACCTGCTCGACAATTTGGACACACACACACACATCTTGCACATCGAAGTTGCCATAAGATGGCGGTACAGCAAAGAAGTGAAGTGACCCCTGTGGAGTTTCATGTTTTACTCCCTCATACATGTGGGTTTTCTCCAGGAAATCCAGTTTCCTCCCACATGCCAAACACTCATGAATGGAATAGGCCAAACATTCCAACACAGGGCTTTTCATAATTATTCTTCAGACGAAGTGAGGCTCTCCTGGGTAACTAAGGGGCATTGTTGTGAGTAGTGGGATGCTGCCATGATGTGATGGTGAGCACACTGAACTTATAATCCAGAGGTCACCAATTTTATTCCATCTCCTGAACAAATGGCCAAATTTAAATACCCCCACCTCTGTCCACCCAGCAGTGTAACGAGGTACTCCACAGCTAGTCGATCGTGTGGTGGAATAAAGTGAGTGCCTCCACCACTTACAAGATGTCTTGCCAGCGTGGAAGAGTAGGCCAAATACCTTCTGAGATGGCTTTTGTGAGCTCCTAGGGGAGGCCCTTCCACCAGCAGTAGTGTGAGAAAGTAATTGCAGGGCTGCACCTTGACCTGCATATTAATCATTTTGTTGGCATGTCTGAATGCTCACGACACAAGTTGTCAGTATCCGGGGTCTAAGTGATTGGTCGGGGTGCGTGCTCACGATGCCGGCGTAGTGCTGCACGCGGAAGCAGTCGTGCGGCAGCGACGTGTCGCTGAGGAAGCGTGCGTTGCTGCATAGGCGGCTCTGGAAGTGGGAGTGGTGCGCGCACACGGAGCCCAGCTTGTCCAGAAACGTCTGGTCCGACACGGAGCCCGGACGGAGACACTCCTCGTCCAGCATAGCCAGGATGCCTGTCTGGGGCTGGGGCGGCATGTCCATGCTCACAGCAGCAGCATCCACAGCTGTCATTTACCACGAATGCTGCGTTCCCATAGAACCTAATTCGCGAAACAGACTTCCAATGGGCCGTGGAATCTTAGCACGAGTGGCAAAGACATCACAACGGCGCTTGTGCCAGGCCAAGTAAACTATAAGGCCGTATGCGGCGACAAAGGCAAACTCACTCTTGGTCACGGAACAGACCCATGCGCCATGGGTTGACTAGTGGATGCACCACCTGGGCTCCCCGTTGTGCCAACTTGCTGTGTTTACTGAATCCACAATCTCTGTATTGTTAGACAAATGCACTTTTTCTCTACCACTGTGAGTATATTTAGTTGTTTTAAGCAGACAAGTTCAAAAGCAATGAATGAAATAATTCAATAACAAAACAAATGTATCCCTAGGCAGTAGACGCACATCAAATAAACAAATACGCGTCAATTAATGTTGACAGGGATCAAATATTCCCATGTTATGCGAATTACATGCACATGTTACGTTCAGGCTATTGAAGTGAACAAATCTGTACCAATAAGAAAAAAAGAGATCCAGAATAAAAAAATAAAACGAGACTGAGAACCTGTGCTTGAATAATTTAAAAATACCCATGGCATAACTGGGGGGTGGTGGTAGTGGTGGTGAATGATTACAAGCCTACTCGGCAGGGAACAACTGCACAGTAGCGCCATCCTAATAATCAGCTGGAATTCAGAAATTAAATCCGTAAGTTAAAAAAAAACATCATAACAGAAAAATAGTGCAGGCCGAAACACAAACACGGGTTTCAAACAACAAACATAAACGTGTAAAAAGCACACAGCCTTTGTGCATTATACTAAAACCATTGTCAGTTCCTCAAGACAACCATTGTGGTCCTGTGCATTGTACACGATAGTTGGCGAGGACGTAGTACGGGGACGTGGCAACGGATGACGCTTAGCCCCACCCAGATAATTCGTCTCCACTGGCCCTAAAGCCAATGTCAGCGCGGTTATTATTGACAAAAGACAAACACAAAGATTCCCGTGTAACCTTTATCAGCCTGTTGGAGCAAGTGCTGGTAGCAAGTACAGTACCTATGAAGGTCAAACAGTGCATGAAGAGGGTAGTGTGGCCAACACCATGCACGGCTGCCTTTGTATCCCCAGTGCTGATGTTTACACATGGCACCAAACACTCATGTAAGGCTGAGTTTCCATAGGGGAGGTCCAGGGCTAGTTCAGATATTTGCTGCTAATGTTAGTCGTTGAACCCAGGTAGCTGGAAACTGAACCCAGGAAGCCACTACGCTGCCGCTCCACCCCATTATTGCATCCACAGTAGAACTCACGTTTTCTATGAGGTCGCAGATGATTGCATTGTTAAAATACTCCACATGTGTCCACTCAATCCCCTGTAGAAAAACAAACATACGCAGCATAATATACATTACTTCTGTAAACGCATTTCTCAGTCATGACCTCATTTTTTGTGGCGTGTCAAACATCAGCGTCCATGTATTATGCCCTTCATTGAGACGCCAACGACGAGGCAACTCAACAAAGAAAGCAATGTAGGTGTGGCAAAAACAAAATAAAAATGTTAAACGAACACCTGTGTCAACGTGTGTCAATGTTGTCCACGGAACATTGTTTACAAATCATGTACACTTGGATAGGGTGAATTGTAAGGACTGTTTTGGGCTCTTGACAACGCTTAAGTAACGTAGCATAAGTTATACCTAGCCGCACATACTTGCACAAAACTAGCTTCAGCTGGACGAGGCGAGAGATCAGAACAACAGGATTTGACAAGAATGGAGGAATGCTGCCAACGCCACACTGGGTCTGAAGAGAGGTGATACAAAAACATCTTCATAATAAGATAAGAATAGGGTAAGAGTGAACAGTGCAAGTTCTTACTTAAGAAGATCGCAGTCTGGTAATCCGGCGCTGTGGAGTCAGGATTGGTGGATCGCGCACACATCACCAAATATATGAATGCGAATTTCAAGCTTGAGTGTTTGGAGTTTGCAAGTAGATATCGGTAGAGCAAGTATATTTGTGATCTGTCTGCATGTATGGATTTTTTACATGTTATCTCCATATATTGCTTGGATTTTCTCTGAGGATACTCTGATTTAAACCACGGGAAAAATGGTCAAATTCGAAATAGTTCGAACCTCCCAAAAAAGGTTATTGAGACACAATAAGGGAGGCTGTCCTAAAGGACATTTACGAATTTAATAATGTGGACGTGAGGCGCAATGACAGCCCAATCGCTCCTGCTGTGGCAGGCCACCTGGACAGCAGCATTCGGGTCGGCTCTCCGACGCGATTTCGGATTGTTACCGCATATCCTTTGGGCCTTTCGGTAAAGTCACGTGGATAGGTTCAAAGAAAATAACAAAAACAACAAAAAACTACGACGTTTCGATCACACAACAAGCGATCGTCGTCCTCGTCGATTTTTTTGGCTATTGTCTTTGAACCTATCTACGTGACTTTACCGAAATACCTTAAGGAATATGAATTCCTGCAGTCACGACAGCTTTAAGTCAAGATGTGTCACCGCATGTTGCTCGGCAGGGTGTCCCGCACGTCACGCTGAACAAGACGCGGTACGAACCAAAAAAAAAATAACACATTGAAGAACTGTCGAGCGCAACCGCGAAATCCTACTGCAGTAGCATCGGGGATCAGACAGCGAAGGCGGTAGCAGCATCGTGACTCAAGAGGGCAGGGAGAGTGGAGGGAGGCTCTTACGAGAACGCGAAGAAGCAGCTGCAGCAGCGGCCACTGAGTGTCGCACACTCCCAGGGAGAAGGGGAAACAGACAGACAGGGCCAGTCTTAGCGGAGAGGGAGACGCTCGGAGAGGCACACGAGGGAGACGCACTCTTGCCAGTGAGAATAAAAGCATGTCGCAAGCGAGCGAACGAGCAAAGGCAGTGTGAATCTCTTTCAAATTTGTTTCAACGTGTGTTCTTTTTTTCTTCCAAATACTGTTTGTTGTTGTTCAAACGTGCATGACTTGAAATTAATTGAGGTAAAAAGTCTTTCCGCATTGCTGATCCACTTTTCTGCATTGTCCTTGCCGCTCATCTCCAGCTTGGGTCCCTCCCTTCACTGCCCCTCTTAACTTCCCCATTAAACCAAAACACGGAGAAAACTTACACCAGCACCCAACTTTTCTCGCGCCTCTTGCTCCCGCATGTCTGCATTGGTTTTTTTTTGTTTCAATTTGAGTGTGTTTATGTCACTATTCGACTAAAATATAGAGCTTACTTGCACATCATACCTGTCAACCCATACGGTATACCTGTATTCTTGTACAGGGTAATTGAGTTGTCAGGCCCATACAGCATACAGCCGTTTCAATGCGGGCAATTTTATTTGTGTCTATTTGTTTGTGTTTCTCCCTTGTGATGGGACCAATACGGTCTGAATTGGTCTGTAATAAGGTAGGCACTGATAAGGGGTTGACAGATATGCGCACATGTACCTAACTTTGTTCCATAACACCCGCTCTGTTTTTAACTGTGTTTCATTTACGACCGCTAGATCCCTCCTTTTTTAGTTGTCCAAATATTCCTGGAAGGACGCTGTTGATCTCAACAATGTTGATGGTTTTGTTTTGTTGTTGCTGTGTACATACATCACGGATGTCCCCTACAACAGAGTCGGCAAACAGGCTAAACTTAAAACATTTCACATCGTTATATTTGGGAATAAAATAAGAGTGTAAATGGGACGGCATGGTTCAGCTGGCTCAAGACTCGAAGTTGTGGTGAGCTGTGTTGCTCCATGTGCTGTATGGTTCAGGTTATCCCAAAGTGGTCTGTACATACATACAATCAAGTCACGTCGTCGTGTCTCCCTGCTGAAACAATCATGCAACGGCGCTTATCACCACTGCAAGCTGTTAAGCAGGTGGTGGAAAATCCTCGTTTCTCCCGGGAAATATATGGGCTGACTCAACCCCTGACTGGAAATGAAACTCAACCTTCTGATTGAGATTCATACACTCTGATTGGGCACTGCTTCGTCCGGTCCGACGGGTAAACACACGAGTCAAACAGGGAATGGGGGGATGTGGGGCAGTGCAGTGTGGGATTGTCCCACACAGCTCTAATTTAGGCTTCAATCCCAGTGAAAATAAATCCTGAACCCTTGTGTGGGGTTTCCTGCTGACCACAGGGTTTTCTTTTAATCACACACAGGCTTTGTTAATTTCACCCATTTTCCCATAATCCAGCATCCTTTGGTAAAGTCCCGGCGTCTCCCTGAAACGCGCTCTGTTAAGCCCCTGCTGACAGATCAGCTTAAGTTAAAAAGCAGATGCCAGCGGCACTGGCAGTGAGCTTAGACACCGAACGATAGTGATATCATATCTGCAGTAATAATACGTGTTGCAAACACTATGCCCCGTGCGTGTCTGTGTTCGCTCTCTGTGGGAAAATCCACGGCCAAAAATGTTCCGCTTATCACAGTAAACCGCAGCTGTGTTGGTGCCAAGGTATGCATTATGAACACCTTTTAACTAACTAATTTGTTCTGACTCTGGGGATTGTGGCGTTAACACGATGAATCTAAATAAAGCAACTTTATAAAATTAGGAGTTAACGTCATCAGGTTAAATATAGCGACTTTATAAAATAAACATACAGTATTGTCTTTATCGTCAAGCTCCTTTTGAATTGTACATGTACAGCCAGTTTTGTCAATCCACTGCTGGATGAGGGCCTGCCCAAGCCTTGCAGATTGCAATGCCTATTTTAATTATACTTCAACACACCGGTAAATGCGGGTTGGCCAAGGTGGGGTGGGTGCGGAAAGATGGGTTTATGAACCCTGTCTTTTCATGCACAGAGATGATCACCCATCCAAGCACAATCAGGCTCATCCTTGCTTAGCTTCCAAGATCTGATGAGATTGGGCGCATTCCAGTGATTTTGTGCAGGCAATATTGATGATTGTCCCAATTGACCAATTATCCTCTACAATAGGAACATTTCCTTCAGTGTAGTTTTTTTATTGAGTGTCAAATAATTTGGCAAACCCCATTTAATAGTCATAATTTATCCAACAACGTTTAATATCCATTGTGTTCAAGGCCTTTAAATTAATTTTATTTTATTTAATCAATCAGTAGCTTCCCTTTAATGTATTTTAAAGTGTACGAACGCTTTATATTATGTAAAAATAATGAGCAAAGCAGCAGCGCATTTATGCCGGTTGAAGGTAAACAATCACTCATCACAGCCACGGTGGAACCTGGCAAAGAGCGCCGCCTGTCACCCTGCCGGGCCCTCGGGAACTCCCAAACAATAAAAACAAACCACAACTCCGCTTAGTTTTTACGCCTTTTTTTTTAAACGCCCATGCTACTCATGTGCTAAGTACTACCGTTAGCACAGCCGTGACATGTATATTATAAAATAAAATTGACAAATATATCCGCAGCAAAAAAAAAAATCTAATGCTATCGTCAAAACAATTCCACACTAGTTAACAATTAAGTGATTCAAATCATTAGGTTCGACTGCGGCCTTACCTTTACCTCTTTCTTTTTTTTTAATTTGTTTGAAGGCCCCACGAGAACGAGTCAACACAAAAAAAACTATTTTTTTTTAATTTAAACTCCACCACGGGCGTGAGGAATTGAGGCTGCCATCACCCCGCTCGCCGTGGAACACGCGGGCAGGCGTGCGGGCAGCGCCTACCTGCCTGGCCGCCTGCCGCCACGCACCTGCAACGCCGCGAGCCCTGGGGACCTGACGGCTACGTTCAACGGCTGCTTCACACCTTATAAATAATCCATTTGGAAAAAAAAAAATATGTCATTTTAAGTGGATAATGCGTGTGACGCGAAAAGCCATTTGGACTTGACAATAGGGGTGGTGTGCTGGTGGACTGGGGGGGGGGGGTTCTTCATGCATAGTTGATGTGTTGATGTGCGTCTGGCACGATTGCTGAATCCTCAAAGCCGCCGTGTTTGAATGCTCATGAATCAATCGACGTAAGCGCGCTCGAAGACGCCTATACCTCCAGCCCTGAAGACCTCTCGCATTTAAATTTGGGTCACAGCACGGCAGTCACCATCTTGCATCGTCGCAGCAACTGAAGCTTAATCGTCGAGTCCATGATGTAATGGTCACCCGATCGATTTGATCTCCCGGCCCGCACTGTATTGGCCAGCGGTACACCATAGTTATATCGGCAAGTCGCGTGCGGTGGGGTCAAATGTGGCTACTCCCGTCTCTTCCAAGACGTCTGGCCAGCATGGAAGAGTAGGCCAAGTACCCTCTGGATGGGGCTCTCTAGAGCTCCATCTAGTGGAGACCCCTTTCGCCAGCAGTGGCATGAAAAAGCAATTGTGAGGCACGTCTGTTTAAGCGGTCGCCATTCCTCACTCCCTTCAGTGGAGCTGGGAAAATGCCCAACGTCACAGAGACTTGAGGCACACGCGGTACTTGGTGAGCATTCACGTGTATAGGGACGGCTTCACAGTGGGAGAACGTTTCATAATATACTGAACACATCCCAAGAGAGGTCTCGCTCCGAGTCACATATTAGATGCACTTCAGTGCTAACACGATATCATACAACTAAATTGAGAGGGGAACATTGATTTTCAGCCACGTGGTGCTGCGGCAGAGTTTTAACTCACAATCAGAAACTTGTAAGTTCAAATCCTGATGCAGGACTGATAAACTGAGCATCAATTTGTGGAAAGTCCTTTCAACAAAATTGTCTCCTGCCGTAGTAATGTGGAACGTTCATAACAAGCTCAGGCAACCAAGCAGTTTTTGAATGCAGAGTAACTATTGACTTTTATTAGAATATCATTGATTTGCTCTATTTGCTGCTGTAACCACATGCTGTCTATGTATGCGTTAAGTGCTTTTCTACATGCCGCAGGCGTAATCTGAAAATACTCATGGTGTGTGCTTGGTCCCTCTAATGACTAACCTCGCGCACGTACTCCTCCTGCTCCTCCTTGAGCGTCATCTCAATGAAGATCTGCTGCAGCTTCTCGTTGCAGTAGTTGATGATGAATTGCTCAAAGCTGTTGTCCTGCACAGGGAAGAGGCACCGATGGGTTACGTGTGTGTGAAACTCAAATGGGTACGCGCGCACATATATCCACTGCCTGGAGAAGCGGAAAGCATGGACCACAGCTCTTTCAAAAGCCTTGCTGGTGTCGCTTAAAATCACAAACGATAAAGCATTGCATTTACAGGGCACTTAAATGCCACAGCAACTCAAAGTGCTTGATAATGCACCTCATTTCAACCATTCCAATGCCCTGCTTTAGCCAAGGGGATCCACCAGTGGCAGCTGTCCCTTTGCAGCACAAGGTGTACACAGCACCAGCCTACAAATTAACATTAGTCTGTTTTTTCTATGTTTACGTGAACAAAAAAATACCTTCATGCCTGCATCAAAATTTAAATCTATTTCCCTCATGTTTAATGTGTTAGTGATCATCTCTTGGCAATGCTAACCATATGCATACTTGCATATATGTGTTAATTATTTCTTATTATGAATTAAAAATTGGCCCAACCATTGTAGGCAGGAACCTCTTTAAAAGGCCTTCCAACTCAGTTGAGATTGCTCTGCATTGACAAAGCATTCTTATGTCGAGATATTGTCGGGCGGTACTTTTGGATGTTAATGCTATAAATATCCAAGCTGTACGATGTTATTTTTCATGAAAGTTTTTTTTAACTTCTCTAACATTTAAATGCTGAGCTGAGTAGACAAATGAGAGAGGCCTTATCTAGGAGGAATGGAGTTGAGCCATTTCCAATCAACAGAGCCTCCGCTCTACTTTGCAGCCTCACAGGCACCACACATCGCATCTACCACCTCAATCAGCCACTCACAGGCACATCACTGAAAAAAAAGAACAGCGTAATCGTGCAGTCAAACTCACATTGATTGAGCCAATGCACAATCTCATTAAGGATATCGTCAAGGAGCATAAACCATCACGCAAACTCCGGTCATTCTCGCAGCGGCTTTTAGATCGTCATCAAACAAAGACAGCCATTGCATTGCGTGGTTTCAGATGCACTTTTGTGGCCGTCTGGAACGCTCTTCCTTCCGAAATTAGGAAGCCACTGGAGCTATGCAATTTTATAACTAGATTGAAAATGTATTTCTTTAGAACTGCTTTTAGTGTTTAGTTTGGTGTGCTTCCCCCGCACCTCTGATTGGCACGGTTGGCTACGTACGGTCCAAAATAAGTTCAACATACATACATACGTCACGTGTCAGCATATGCAATCGCACCACGTGTGAGTGCACGCAGCAGCGGTGGCTTTCGTGGGGTTAGTTTTGTTTAGTTCGAGCAGCTCGCGCTGGCTCTGCACGGTGACCCGCAGGCCGCGTGCAGGGCTGAAAGCGATGACAGAATGCACGCGCACACACACACGCACGCTCGCTCGCACACGCGCACACACACACGCTCGCTCGCACACACGCGCACACACACACGCTCGCTCGCACACACACACACGCTCGCTCGCACACACGCGCACGACTGCGGAGGTCACACCTCCCGCAGGGGAGAAGCCAAGTCACGATGGAGCTCAGCGATCGCCACCGTGCTCACACGAATGCCCCGGCACGCAGAGGCACAGGTGCATGCACGCGCATGCACAAACACGCACATGTGCCATAAAAATGTGCACACACATGCAAAAACACGCGCGTGCATTTAAACATGTTCACATGGACATTTGTACACCTTACGCACACAGATACAACATTCCATCACTAGGTCGTACAAGCTATATGAGCAAGTGCCATTATTATAAAGATCCTACAGCCAATCATTAGTTAGAAGTAGGTAACAAACCACTGGGCAAATGTCTCCTTTCCAAGGAAGACCTGGGAGACAATTCAATAAGGTGAAATTCAAGGCACACAAATTAAATGTTGATGATAGTACATGCCACACAAGTGGCTGGTATTGGCAAGCACCACACCTGGCCATCTAGGGTTTCCCAGTGCTCACACCAAACCAGGCACTCATTGGTTTGATGTCACAGAGACCCAGGTCAGATTCAGATACCACTGATTGTAGTGAAGTATGCTAACCACTGCGACACCATGCAAACAACACAAAGTGTACAACTACACTAGGGTTCATCTTCTTTGGTTCTTTCGGTAAAGTCACGTAGAATGAGAATAAAATAATAAATTGATAAAATAAAATAACACAATAATATTCTCACGACGTTTCGGCCACAACACAAGCGGCCTATTATTTTATTCTCATTCTACGTGACTTTACCGAAAGAACCAAAGAAGATGAATCATTGCAGTCACGAAAGCTTTAAATCGAAATTTACACTAGGGTTGCCACCTGTCCTGGTTTTCCCAGGATCATCTTTTTAAAATAGCTTTAGAGGGAAATCTGTAATGTTAAAATGCATGTGTATTGTCAGTGGGCGTATTAATGCACCACTCAAGACAATGCATGTACAAGTACTGTAGTTCTTCCCTATTCTGGTATTGTGAGACATTCTTCTTCCCATGATGAGTACTGGGTTTTTTTGTACATCAGAGATGACAACCCTAGACTACGCAGACACACACGAATTGTCTCCGCATGGACATAGTGAAAAGCACTGCGCACACAAACGCTTATAGCGCACACGCATGCATGAGGCCGTAGGTTACTCACGTTGGACTGCACACAGGCAAGGGGGTGTGAGACGAATAACCGGTTAGGATCACAACACATCCATGCGTGTAGTTGAAATCGCGCAACACGCAGTTTGTCTTCAATTATATTCACAACAACAGCGAGATGTAAAATGGACCCACATTTTACTTAAGTGGATGCAAGTTTAATTAAATAAAGGCCCACACAGTTGTAAACTTTATGACTGACACATTCAACATTGTATGTACCGTGCATGTGATGGTTTCTACGTGTGTGTGTGTGAAGATGAGATCCTTGGGCAAGAGTAAGACGCCGAGCTGTAGTGGCCAATCACATCTCACCACACTTCGTGCTGTAACCACGTGGCACTGTTGGGATGGAACCGCTTACAAAGAAGGCACCATCTCATAATAACGTAGGTGGATATATCATCATAGCTCTAAAATATATAGTTTTTCTTCTATATTTTAATGGTGCTGTTTTAAACTTGTGTTTTGTCGTTTTGTAATTGTCCAGAAATTCTTGCACATGTGAAAAAAGAAACAGATTTTAACTTAAATTATAGGGTCATGCCACATCGGGTTCATTTGCACTATGAAGTTACCATACCTCAAATATCTCGAAGCCATATATGTCCAGCACACCCATCACTTTCTTCTGGGTGTGCTTTTGCACCTGCAAATGAAAGATACAATTCAATGAACATTACAGAAACATTTTATGTAATTTTTGGACACTGGGTCATTTTCTATATGAGGGACAGCCACTTTTGTTGCAAAGTACAATTATATGATACTATTTTGCAATGCATGTTTTTATATGTATATAACATTATATATAAACAAAACCAGGTGTAATCAATCAGTGGTACCTAATGGCCAATTACAATGCACGATTTTCAGTCACTTTCCCAGCCACTTGACAATATTAAACACACGATAAGAGGCCTGATTGTATAGCAGTCCCCGATTAAAGTTGATACGATGCTCACAATATCCTCGGGAACGAAGCTCATATCACTAAGATTTTATTTTTTTACAGTTGACATTTCATTGAGTATTAACATTAAACATGTGTTCTCGCATCTCCTGCATTTGTACTGAGGTCTATGTTCACGTGCTCAGTACCCGAGGGGGGAGTGAGTATTGCACTCCCTGCATCCCTGGCCGGGGACTCCTCTGCAGCACGGTAATAAAACTGGAGGTGAGTAAATGCGCTCGGATGAACAATTCAGTGGCGTGCGGTGGGGGATAGCAGGGGTGTCCGGGGATGGTGCGCACCTTGATACTCTTGTTGATACGGCTCACAACCCATGAGAAGAGCCGGCTGTACATGTTCTTGCAGAGCGCGTCCCGGGCGTAGTACGCCTAGTGTAGTGACACGTGCAACGTAAGAAAGCGTGCACAGCAACACGCTCCGACTAGGATTGCCACATGTCCTGGTCTTCCCAACATCCTCTTTTCGAGGTAGCTGTCTCCGCACCTCCGATTAGCACGGTTGGCTACATACGGTGCAAAAGAAGTTCAACATATATACATCTGTCGTGGGAAATCTGTAATTCATTCCTGGACAGAAGTCCAATTTTAGTTTTTCTTCTTTCAAGAGGGTGCATTTATGCGTGATTCTCACCTTTTCTGGTTATTGTGAGATAATCTTCGCATGATATGTCCTGTTTTTTTTGTCAATCAGTGGTGGCTACCCTAGCACCCACACGAGTGCATGAGTGTGAATACAAGTAAATGAATGTCCTTAAGTCATCCAGGAAATCCTGATCAAGACTCAAAATACATTTTCAGGAGAGTCCTTCATTGGAATTTTTGTCAAATGTATTTTTTTAAAAAGTGTTTTACATGAGGGAGGAAATTGGAGAACGGGGAAAAAACCCATAGACATACAAAAGGAAAAACACTCAATAGTCCATATAGATGGGTCAAGAACCCATTCATTGAACTGTCATGTTACAGCTAACTCACAACGCAGTGGCCTTAGGAGTCTCAGAAACCCTGCTTCCAGAGCACTGGATTACAGCTTTCCATCATTACGTGTTTTATTTGCGTGACTGATGTCACAGGCAATGAATGCATCATTATACCCGACCTCCAGCCTGGCTTGATACAGAGCCAGATTCAGACGTCTGGTGTGCCAGCATATCACGGTTTGGTTCCGGCTCAGCTTGGAAAACAGCCAGTGGAAACCCACCTATACTGCGAGGGCCCCGTGCTGGCACAGCTCAAATGTGCCAATAGAAAATGGATAAATTAGTTGTACCTGGGCTAGGTTGAGCGTCGTTGACACCTTCTCCTGTCTCGCCTCCACGGTGCGGGTGGTGAGTGCCCGGCCCAGCACCGAAGGCTGCAGTCCCAGCAGAGAGGAGACGTCCAGCAAGTCTGTGAGGAGGGTACACAGCAGCAAGTGCGGCAAAGAGTGTCACAGTGAAGCGTAGAATCACAGGGAACCAGAGTGCTGAAGCTAGCAGACTTTTACCCTTGTCTGACAAAGGGAGAATTTATGTATACAGTATATCTATTTGGTAAAAAAAAACATATCTTCAACTTTGGAATGTGGCATAGCTCAAGACCATCACTGGAGATTAGTGCCGCCCCATGCTCGTTGAGCACAGTGAAAATGACTTTTTTGTACAGGTTTCATTTTTTTATTTCTTTCAAAACTCGTCAACTAAAGTGACTTCGTGAAAGAAAGGATTTGCATTTAGACAGACTCTCATCGCACTCTCACCAATCTTCTCCACCCAGCCCTCCTCACAAGTTCATCTACATGCAGTGGTCAGTTCCAATAGCTCTGTCCCTAAAAAAACTGGTTGAGCAACAATAAAAATTGGAAGAAGTATGTGTTTTGGCTAACTGGCCCTCATCATTCATCTGAATTGTCAAAATATAATTTTCCTCTCAGTGAAGGAAAACACGTTTTTATTTTTACTGAGCCTGTTATTGACTGAGATCACTGAAGCAGCAACAATTGAATACCTACAATACCTCTGGAGTGTGATTCTTACATTTTAGACGGCACAGAAATCACACCCCACCAGGTGTGAATGACATTTGTAACCCCCCCCCACCCCACCCTCCCCCATCCTGAGCTGCCACCAACCTGACGTGCCGGTCGTCGTATCGCCGTTTTGCTCGACGCCGTTGGCCCACCCGGTCCCCGAGAGGTGCACGTTGCCCAGCTTGAGCACAGCGGCCACCACCTCCAGGACGCTGCTCACCTCGCCCGCCTCGAATCCAATCACCTGCATCGCTCTCTGCAGATGGGCACGGCGCGGCGCTCGTCATCGCACGGTCCACGCAGGTCACCCGCGGGGCTCCCGCGGCTCCACTTGTGACTCTACAAGGGCCGTGGGAGCTGGACAGGTGCAGGGAGGCTGCTGCATCTATACACGAGCATTGACACCTGGTTAGCACGCATGGATCGTCTTCTGTTTAAGGTAGATGTCCTCGGGAGTCTGCAGCGAACATTTACCGTCCCAGTTTCTGCCAGTTGCCTAATAATACACCACTCCAAGACGGCGCATTAGCACGTAGTTCTCCCCTCTTCCTCTACGGTGAGATACGCTTCTTCTTCCCATGAGGTGTCCTGGTTTTACGTAGCTCAGAGGCGGCAACCATCCATATGAACTGTTGGGTTTCACTTTCCTCATGTGGAGCCACTCCCATTGCCGCGAGGCAGAGGCGCAAGCCAGACGTTGCAGCGTGCGGCGGGAAGCACACGGAGGGAGTGGACATAAGCCGACTCGTCCGTACCCACGCACATCCTCAGCATCAGACGCCCCCGTATCTCATCACAGCTGCATTGTTTTTGTTCAAGATCGCACTCTCTTCCCTTTCCCCCCCTCCGCTCCGGTCATACAACTGCCATTCAAACCCGACCGCCCGTGACGGTCATCATGATCGCCCCGAAGCGGTGGCGAGGACGAGTGTGACTTTATAAGCGGTTGCTCACTTGCAGTAAAGCAGCATCGGTGCTGGGAAACAAGAGCGACTGTTGTAATAACCGTTATTCTTACCCAGGGAAGCCTGAGCTGAATCTCACATGTTTTCAGGGAAGGTTCTTCTTGGGTTATTGGCCAATCGTCATCCAGTGTTTTCAGGAGTAGAAGTAAACCGTAGTGTTTGGGGGTATATTCGCGTCTATTATGCATTAACACCCTGCATCACAGGCGCAAGGTGGGCTGCATGACCCTGGATCACAGGTGCAAGGTTAGCTGCATGAGCCTTGGGCCTATGAATACCCCACCAATCATGCTCGAGCAGACAGCTTTCCTCACACAGCCTTGACCCCAGCGTCCGTGGGGCTGGTGGGAGGCGCCCATTCATCAGCGCAGCCAAATGGAGAGTGGCTCGGTTTTGCAGCCATGGGAAGCAGTATTTTTCCACCACTGAAAGCAACCCGCAAGCGTGCAAAACAAACAGGAAGAATACGTCTGTGCCGGCAGAGGGAAGATCGACCCCTCTGCACTGCCACCGTGGCGTTTGGAGAGGCAGTGAAACCATCGCAACTCCTTCAGCATCTCAACGTAACCACGCGGGACCTCCGTAATGCCACACTCTCATTTCAACATATAAGCTGCGTGTAGGATTTATTTACTTAGCAGTCGAACAGAATTACAGTTTTTTAAGTGGAGAGAAAAAAAACGTGGACTAAAAAAAGTGACCCTCAAAGAGCGGCGACAATGAACATCTTTCAATGCCAACCGTTAATCAAACGCACGTCTGGTTGCTAGTGTTTTGAAAGCGACGGAGCGTGACGGAACATTTTACCGTGCGTTCCTCCGCGAAGGGCGGAGGGCAACAGCGAGAGGGGTAGCGGGCGGGCGCAAGTCGCGGAAAGAGCAGTCTGGACCACCCGGCCCACGGCCCCCCTCATGCCGGAGCCTAAATTTAACGAAGCCATTTATCTCCGGCATCGCAGCCCGTCTCGAGTCGCGTTCGATAACGTGGGAAAGTACCCATTTGTCCTGGCTTCCAGCCGCACGGGCCCCCATCGCAACTCTGTGTGTCTCGGTCTGCTTAGCCAGGAGCTGGCGATGCCCGGCTGCTGTTCAAAGGTGGCAACTCTAGCCGTGGTTATTTGCTGTTGAGGTGACACGCGCTTCTCGCTCGCGCAGCGGAAAGTGTTTCGTCAAGCGCGCGTGTTTATTTCAGCAGCAAAAACTGTGGTTATGTGTTCCAGCTGCCGCTGTTATCCAAGTTATTGATTTAATCCCGGCAGGTTTAGCACTGCTGCCTTTACAGTAAACATGTCTATAAGAGTGCATTGTACATAATTTATTTCACAGTGACAAAAATACTCATCAATAGTATTCGCCAAACGCTCCCAATGTATGTATTTTGAACTTCTTGTGCACCGTACATAGCTAACCGTGCTAATCGGAGGTGCGGGGGAAGGACAACAAGGGCTCTCCTGAAGATAACACCTTTAGATACACTGAGGCAAGGTTATATTTTATGACATTTATAAATTGCCTCTGAGAGTGCATAGATTGGTCATATTCTAGCGGCAGTTAAGCTACAGATTTCACAGAGATGCGCACATTTCAACTACAGTATGAAAAAATACATGTGAAAGTATAAGAAATAAAGTGTTTCGGCCTTTGCCACGTTACATAAAATGTAGATTTCATCATCCACAGTGTTATGTCTTCAACAATACATTTTGGACATTTCATTTGTTTTACATTCCCAGAGTCTGACACGCTTATCTCAAAAGGCTCTTACCTGGTTAAATCTAGGGAACGAAGTAACAAAATACATATGATAAGAGTCATCAGCCAAGTAGACATTCTCTCAGCAAAGTTATTTATAGACTACATTTGAAGACATTTTCCGAAAACTTGGATTGTAGACAAAAAAAAGGCAAAAGTGTACACAGAATAAATATGAAACATCTCAGATTTGCTGATGATATAGCCATTGTAACAACAAACGGAAATTGGTCACAGGGAATGATTGAAGAACTGAATAAAGAAGGCCACAAAGTTGGGCTCAATATGAATGAGCAAAACAAAAGTCATGTACCAGTTCACGTAACAACGTAAGCTACATTTCGATTTATTTTATTATGTTTTATTTTTATTATTTTATTATTTCCCTTTTACGTGACTTTACCGAAAGAACCAAGAAAACGTAAGCTATATGTTGGAGGGACACAACTGGAAAATACATCAAGGTGTGTATATCCAGGGCAGTTGTTGAAATGTGACTAGGATCAAATTAATTAAATAAAGAGGACAAGAGTAAGTGGGGTTGTTTTTTTTTAACTAAACTTATAAATGCAAAAAAAAACAATGTGCCGAAAGAAGATAGTGTTTAAAAATTGTACACAGATCAGAAGTAATGACCTTCACATAGAAAATGTAAGAAATGCTGAAGAGTGTGCCAAGAACCATGGAGAAGCACATGCATGGAATTACAATGACATACAATGAAGAGCACAAGGAGTAGAAAGCATCAGCAAGTCGGAGACAATATATATTAACTGTTGTCAGAATAGTAAGTGGGCATGGGCAGAACACATCGTTAGATGGTATTACAGCTGGTGGTCAATAATAATGACAGTGGCAGCCAGGAAATGACCAATGCAAAGGTGGAGCGATGAAATCAGCTCTTGTGCAGGAAGCAGATGAACTATTGAATCAGGGGACCATGCTAAATATCCACAGGTTGAGGAGGCCTTCACCCAGCATTGGATAAATCATGGCTCATTATGATGACGACGATGTATTTATAGAATAGCATTGCTCTCGAAATCAGTTTCACGGGTAAACAATGGCTTGACACGTTGGTATGTGTGTGAAATATGTCTTTGTCTTGTGACATGTCTTTGTCTTGTGACATATGAATGACAAATGACAGGAAGACGATCAAGGAAAGAATTCACCCAACCTCAGCACCAACTGCATATGAGACATCCTTTGAAAAAGGAATGTAGAAAAACAATGAGGTGTGCGGAGAGTGCACACGAGGTATCGGTGAGGAAACTCACAGATCTCCTGGCTTGCTGAGACTTCTCTCTTCAGAGAAATTAACCTTATCGTGGTACCCCGGGGTACCATAGTACCATAGTACCCCGGCTCTCGCACGATGTCCGTGATGCAGTCATTTTTAGTCTGTTGATGGTCGGCGATGTGGCAATCGACTCATCTCGACAAGCTGTACACTACGACAAGCTGTACACCACGACAAGCTGTATACTACAAGCTGTATACTACAAGCTGTATACTACAAGCTGTACACTACAAGCTGTACACTACAAGCTGTATACTACAAGCTGTACACTACAAGCTGTACACTACAAGCTGTACACTACAAGCTGTATACTACAAGCTGTATACTACAAGCTGTACACTACAAGCTGTATACTACAAGCTGTACACTACAAGCTGTACACCACGACAAGCTGTACACTACAAGCTGTATACTACAAGCTGTACACTACAAGCTGTACACTACAAGCTGTATACTACTAGCTGTATACTACAAGCTGTACACTACAAGCTGTATACTACTAGCTGTATACTACAAGCTGTATACTACAAGCTGTACACCACGACAAGCTGTATACTACAAGCTGTATACTACAAGCTGTACACTACAAGCTGTACACTACAAGCTGTATACTACTAGCTGTATACTACAAGCTGTACACTACAAGCTGTACACTACAAGCTGTACACTACAAACTGTACACTACAAGCTGTATACTACAAGCTGTATACTACAAGCTGTATACTACAAGCTGTACACTACAAGCTGTACACTACAAGCTGTATACTACAAGCTGTACACTACAAGCTGTACACTACAAGCTGTACACTACAAGCTGTACACTACAAGCTGTACACTACAAGCTGTATACTACAAGCTGTACACTACAAGCTGTATACTACAAGCTGTACACTACAAGCTGTACACTACAAGCTGTATACTACAAGCTGTATACTACAAGCTGTACACTACAAGCTGTATACTACTAGTTGTACACTACAAGCTGTATACTACAAGCTGTACACCACTACAAGCTGTACACTACTACAAGCTGTACACCACGACACGAGCTGTACACCACGACACGAGCTGTACACCACGACACGAGCTGTATACTACAAGCTGTACACTACTACAAGCTGTACACTACTACAAGCTGTACACTACAAGCTGTATACTACAAGCTGTATACTACTACAAGCTGTATACTACTACAAGCTGTATACTACAAGCTGTATACTACTACAAGCTGTATACTACTACAAGCTGTATACTACTACAAGCTGTATACTACAAGCTGTACACCACGACACGAGCTGTACACCACGACACGAGCTGTACACCACGACACAAGCTGTATACTACAAGCTGTACACTACACTACAAGCTGTACACTACACTACAAGCTGTACACTACACTACAAGCTGTACACTACACTACAAGCTGTACACTACACTACAAGCTGTACACTACACTACAAGCTGTACACTACACTACAAGCTGTACACCACACTACAAGCTGTACACCACACTACAAGCTGTACACCACACTACAAGCTGTACACCACTACAAGCTGTACACTACTACAATCTGTACACTACTACAAGCTGTACACCACGACACGAGCTGTAGTCACGATGCACCACTGCGGTGCCTGTCAGGGTTCACGGCGTAATCGTCCTCGCTGCGTTTCGACATCGCGGAGTGTGGCACCGATGTGGGATTGATTGGTTACCCAGTCGCGGAGTGAAGTAACACCCCTGGGAATACAACAGTGTCTCAGAAATAACATATTTAATTGCCTCGGCCCACTTTGTAGTTATTTGGTACCCCGGGGTACCGCCGTAAGGATCAAATAAATGTCTCAGTGTCAGGTGTACCAGAATCAGAATATTTATTTATACTGAATGAGCTATGAGGCTATTTTTCACAACACTAACCTGCTTCTCAGCAACATGACCCGACACATGAACCTGTTGTCTGCAGTCCTCAATGTGCACTCCTAACTTGAGTGGACAATGCGACTGTTGGTTATTTTTACAGCAGCGTTTGACTGTAGCATTGCAACTGGTGTTGATAATAAATGTTATTTGTGAAGCACTGTTGGCAATTTAACATATACAACATGAATGTGTAGGTTTTGCAGTTGTGTTGTTTTTCTCTCTGATGTGATTTCAGATTGTACTGCGTCTTGTTTGGCATGATGTCGGACGCACCGCTCAACATGCCTGCAGAAGACATTCCCAACACGTGGAGCGAAGCGTCAGATATCGTGCCGAACAGCACAGGGAAAATCGCAAAAATGCATTGGAGAGCTAAGTTCATATGCTTATCGGAGGTGCGGGGGAAGGAAAGGTTGGAAAGCGAGTGATGATCCAAAGGATTGGAGGGAGTGTGGGACTGTAGGGGATTGTAAAGAAGTTTTCAGCAACCAGAAGGACCAGGGAAATCAGGAGGAGCGGGGAGGATCAGAAGAAGGACCGAGTGGGGGAAGACCAAGAGGAGGACTATGAAGAGAATTAGGAGGATGAGATTCAGGACCAGGACCAGGAGGAAGACCAGGACGTGGAGGATCAAGAAGAAGAGGATTAGCAGGTAGATAATCAGGAGGACGAGGTGTGGGGGAGCTCATAATGCCATAGTACCACACAAAAAGGGATCAGGATGTAGACAAAAAAATGTAACAGTGAAATTCACATGCTCAATTAGTCTCTGCCATGCTCAATTAGTCTCTGCCATGACGGAGCTGTACCGCATGGCAAATGACCAACAGCACTACCACATTTCATTCTGGAATCTGTAAATGACTGCTGTGAAGGTTCTTTGAATGTAGGGTTAAATTACAAACGGGTCACAGACACCTGATGATGACCGTTTGTGTTATGGTCGAAACGTCGTGAGAATTTTTATTGTTTTATATATATTTTATTATTTTATTGTTTCCCTTCAACGTGACTTTACCGAAAGAGCTAAGAATATGGGTCACAGACTGATACATATATAAAGGCCCCGACCGTACGCACTCACGATCAGTCGTTGATCTCTCACAGCCATATTCCTCCAACACAGAGTGGCCACAGGGCAAGAACGCCACCCAAGCAGCATTAGGGTCTCGGAGGTTTCTCATGTACACCCCGCACCTCCGTTTAGCACGCTTGGCTATGTACGGTGCGAAAGAAGTTCAACATGCACACATGCAACATACACACAGAATTTCTCTAGCACCACTGGCCCGCGCGGTCGCCTCCCATCGCTCCCGCCTCGCCCTCACCTGCGTCGTCTGGAACACCGTGGCATCATCCATGCCTGGCACGTGGGCGCTGTCCTTCTGCATCAGGTAGCTGTACGTTGCCACGTCGCGCTGCAGCTTCAGTCGCTCTGCACCAAACGTAGTGGGAATGGCAGTTTTTACGCAAAATGACGAAGGTTGAATGTATATACATGTGGAACTTCTTTCGCACCGTACATAGCCAACCATACTAATCAGAGGTGCGAGGGAAGGACATCAAACTAAACACAAAAAGCAGTTTTAAAGAAATGAGTTTTCAATCCTAATTGAAAAGTGCATAGCTCCAGTGGCTTCATAATATCAGAAGGAAGAGCATTACAGATGGCCGCAGAAGTGCATCCGAAAGCGTGCACTGAAGTGACCGTCTTTGTTCGATGGCTAGACAAAAGCCGCTGCGAGGATGACCGGAGTTCGCATGATGGTTTATGTTCCTTGATGAGATCAGCAAAGTATTGTGGTTCATTTGCAGCAAGCACTTTGTGTGTAATGAGTGCGACCTTATAATGTATTCATTCAGCAACCGGAAGCCAATGCAGCTCAGCGAGCACTGGATGGATCTTTTAGTACCCATCACGACACGTGCCAAATAGTTTTGTACACGCTGCAGCTTGGTAATGTTTTTGGCAGACGTCCCGTAGTATAGTGAGTTACAATAATCGAGCCTTGTCGATACTGTGCTACACGCCACCGTGTTGGCTTGTCATACGACTCAATAGTGGTCGAAAGTGTCAATGCATTAGCTCTGTCTGTCTGGAACAGGTGTCAGCCTTAACTCTCGTAAAAATAAGCTTATAGAAAAATATGTTCGTGTTGTGTTGCTATTAGGAACGTACCGGTTGGAAAACCGGCTAACTTAATCAAAGAGTTTAAAATAACTTAGCGATACAATAGCAATGCTAAATTGATAAGCTAATATGGCCAAGGTCATACCATCACACGCCGTGCACATACCTCGCATCCACATGAGCTCATTACGTAATGATATTATCACTCATTAAATACTTCCTCCGATAAATTCATGCTGAAGCGCGTTACAGAATCCATGCACGTGCATGACCTTTCTTCGTTGTTTTCATTGTTGGATGCTGAGCACAGGCCCAGTGGCCAATAATGCAAAGTTACCAGCAATTAAGAGCATGAATGCGATTGCAGCAGTTAAGAACGTTGTTCCTTTGGGAAATAAATTATGGGATTCAATACCAATGCTGTGCAATTTGACAAAAGGAAGATACATTATGCGTCCTAAATAATGGCTGTTGGAGACAGAATGCATCGCAGGAAATAATCAGTCTATTACAATTAATCCTGAGCAATGGTGGAGGTGTCAAGGTGTCAAATTAGAGGCCACACAATCTTCACACTCTCACTCACATGCCCTCATGCTCATCCACTCATTCGACCCGCCACTCACACACATAGTCTCGCTCGCGTGTAAATCTCACTCAGACGCTCTCCTCCACTCACATTCCCACACTCACCTTTCCACTCTGGTTTAGGGAGCTCAACGACCTTGGTGCTCAGTACAGATTTTTCAACAGCAAGTTAGACTTATGCTGAGTAAATCTAATAATGGGTAAATGTGTAAATTGTTGAGGGCCGCTTACATTTGGAGGCTACTGTTTGGCAAAAACATGATGCACTTCGATTTGATCTCGCTTGCTCACGCCAATCGGCAGGGGCCAACGTAAAGTGTCATTGGGGTTGAGCAGTGTGGGCGGGTGGGTGGATGTGGTGTTGGATCGGTGGTGGGCGATGGTCGTGTCCCGTGGATATCGACGTGGCGTTTGCGGCACGCACCCAGCAAATGAGGCGAGGCTCCAGCTAGGAGCTGGTAAAAGATGTGGAAGTTCCTCTCGCCGCGCGCCTGACCCACCACTCGTGATTTCTCCAGGAGGTCTGCGTGGGGGAAGGGGTTAGAGTGAGGACACTGATACAAGCAGGTGCAAGGCTAATGTTGAAATGAAGCTATGCCACTACTGATATCAGCCCCATGCATTTCACGACTGGTTCCAGTGCCCGTGCATGCCAAGCATGCACTGTGTTACTGCTGGGACTGAGAGGGGCAAGGGATGCGGTCGTGAGCGGTGAGGTAGGACAGGGTAAGGAGCAGGATGATGGTTGTGGAAGCAGCGAAGTGACTACACAAAAGCAAAATGAAGTTGAAAACGTCACATTCCTAAGGAACTTAATATTATGAATATCACTATTGGTATCACTATGTCTGCCCGCGTACAATATCTGAGATGTCAAATACTCGAAAGAATCTTCTACGTGACTTTACCGAAAGAACCAAAGAAGATGAATCATTGCAGTCACAAAAGCTTTAACTCGAAAGAATGTTGACGTCGTATGCATTTTCACGAGTGTTAAACTATTTTCGTCATGTTTAAGACATGACAAGCTCAAGATATGAAGACCTACATTTTCCCAAATAAGTCTTCTCAAATAACCCTTTCCAGATGAAGGTTGTTCCAAAACGCTCTATATATATTTAGAGCAAATAATTTTTAGAAAACACCAATCACCTACCTGACCCACGGCAGCATTGCCAGAAAAAATAGCCCTTTCCTGCACGAGCTTCCCAGGAGCAGATGCTCATATTTATAGAGGCAGCACTAAAATAAACCACCTTCAGGCCACTCAGCTGCAGCAAGGCTATTTTCACATTAATGCAGGAGAGACTGCACTGCAATGACACACATCCCTCAAACCCCTGGAAGATCCCGCCGCACCATGCACAGTGTTGAGTACCGAGAAAATCCATTCCATGTTGCCGTAGAAATCATAATGTTCAACTTATCAAGCCAAGTACCTGTCAGGATTTCCATTAAAGGCCCTCCTAGGGGGCAGTCGTCATAAAATGCATGGTGCTGAATGATGTCTTATTTTTTTTTTTAGCTCGAGCACATGCACAGAGACGCGAATACCCGCGTCTGATTACTATGTTTTGGCTACGTATGTTACGAAAGAAGTTCAACATATATACAAACACACATAACGTGTCTCAGCTCTGCCCGGTTCCTCACGATGTAATTCAGAGCAGTCGCGCAATAGCCGCTTGTTAAAGAGGTTCATGGTTCGAAACCAGCAGCCACCCTGATTAATTCTGTGGGTGTTTTAATCTTTAAAATAGGTGCCGTTTGATTCACGGTGGACGTTTAAGATCCCATGATGTCATTCACAAGAGAAGGCCACCGTGTGCCGACTTTATGGTCCAAATTGAAGAGATTAAAAAAATGTACCTCCAAAACACACAACTGGGATTATGCATAGCAGTCATCACCCCCGACTGCTAAATTTTGGCAAGACTCTCCTGAAAGATTCATGAAACTCCGTAAGTCTTTCCAGGGTAAACAAGCTAAATAATAATAACATAACGCCTAATCAAGCAGCTACGTGTGAAGATAATTGCAATGAATATAAAGTAGTAACGGCATACTATCCTGATTTGTATTTGATGAGAGCCTGCCCTGGACCTCATTGAGGGCATAAGTGTGAAGCCTAGCTTCACTTTATTTTCCGAAGCAAATCACATTCCGGTTCCTCAAACCTGCTGTGGGATCTTGGTCTCATAATCACCCATGAGTCGATGTGCACATACCTGTGCATGTGCATGTATAAAGATGGTAACCTGGTTTCAAGTCCCAGTCATGGATAACAGAAGTGTAATGATTCATCGCCTTCCATGCAGTGATGAGGATAGTCACAATTTAAATCAACCTTGTGATTAATATAGTGACCAATCTAGTGACCCCCCTAGAGAGGTTGAGCGTCTCCTAATATAAGTGAATAGATGTACATAAACAACGTCACATAGTGTGTAGGCACAGCGTGCAAAAATAGCACACTGCATAAGAGCAGCCCAACATTGGAAGAAAAAAAACTGCTGTAAACCCAGCATGGCTTTGAGAGAACTGGTGCTCCTGTCACGTTAAGCTCATTACTCTCGCTAAACTGTCCTGCTGCAATGCACAGGACAGTAAAATTAACTTGTGCCTCGGTTACGAATGGCTGGGTGGTGGGGGAGCATGCCCTGATTTTGTCTCTGATATTTACAAATTCCCACCTACTGTGCCTGTGCACAAAAAACTCTACTCGCACAACTGGTTTTTCTAAATATTTTTGAAAGACGGTTCCTTGTTAGCAAGCAAGTGTCCGCAGTGGCATACCATGAATTTAAACACAGGTTTTCATTGTTTCATAATACAAAAAGAAATGAGAACTGAACTGACAATAACCTGACGGATTTAGAACTTCCCCAAATGCGATGTTGTGTCAGTTTGGTTATATTTGGACCGGGGCTTGCATGTGTCAAGCCAACTTCCCTCCTCACCCTGTGAAGCAAGGACAGGTTTTATTGCCCCGGGTAGGGGCTGCGCTGAATGCTACATTTAACTCTGGGATTGTTAAATATGTTATAAATATATAAACTAAAGTAACTCTTCAAAAATCCACGTACCTTGGAAACTTCCGAAAACAACCGTGGTAAAAAAAAAAAACGTCCAAAAATGTACGCAACGAGTACCCGTCTGTTACATTTCCACGCTCTGTACTGAAGGGTGCCAGTTCAAACAAGACGACGCGTCTCTTAATGCGGACACGAAATACAAAACCCACAAGTGTGGGGAGGAATATTTGCCTCTGAATAATAAATCTGAACATGCATATACTGTATACACATATATACACGTGTGTAAATGCAGGAGTCGTGGTTTATACGTGTCCTTACGCAATCTCCTCCATTCAAAACCATTGAGCCCTCCCTGCATGGTTCACATGAACAACATTCAGATAAAACCAAAGCGGCAGGGGAAGCATCAGGTGAGTCTGCAGAGGAGGGCACTTTCTGCTCTCTGTCCCCTTGATCAACACGAAGCTTGCCTTCTAAGGTCCCTGAGAAGTGAGCGATGTCTATTTATTCTCCAACCACTCCATTCAAATGCTGCACACACATTTGACCTCTCCATTCACTGCGATCACATCTTTCTGACTGGACATCTGTGAAAAGGAGATTCACAGCTCATCGGATTTCTCCAGGATAAATACAGATGTTGATTCTCTCCTGTGAGAGTCTGCGTCATGGAGACCACAGAGAACGCATATCCCTCAGAGAAGAGCACAAACAATAAATGGGTTCGCGAAGTAGCGCAAGACTCACAGTTACTGATGACGCCTCCGAGAGGGTCTCCTTTGAAGTCAAACTCGATGTCCATGTACTTTCCCTGCGAGCAGCAAACGCCGTTACCACGCGAATTGAACCGATTTGTCAAGAGCAGCACAATAACTCACCATCACCCAACAAGCACGAAGTCCAATCAACATGGCTTCACTTAAACAGAAGAATACGAGCCGATGAAATGGTTCCTAAATATGCATTGGCTTTACAATTACGCATTTCTTATTTGATACAAAGATAGAGATGCTTTTGGGTCGTTTTCAGTTGATACTCTTAGTTAACTCTCAATGCACCTTGTTATCTGCTCTTCCAATGTACAGTATGACCGTTAAGACACACACGGTAAAATATTGGCACCACCAGGTGCTGTGTGTGGCAGCAGCAAGGGCTTTGTGTCAGCATCCACAACACTGCCTGTGGGGGGGGGGGGGGGGGAGCCTTCCAAGCAGCATGGACACCATCATTACAACATGTATATGTTTGTCGAATTACCAGACTTCACGTAAATAAACCAGTGTAGACTGAACTGCCTCCACTAGAAAACTGAAGCTACTGGTGCGACAGCTCCTGGCAGTCCGACAGATGGAAAAAAAAAACTGTATACTCATTTTTTTTACAATCCCTCCCTACGGGCAGAAATAGCCCAACGTGTGTGGCCCTCGTGTGAACAATCAGATGAATAAATTGGCTCAAGCAATCAAGTGTAGAGGAGAAAAAACACTCACAAAACGTGACGAATTGTCATTTCTGATGGTCTTGGCATTCCCGAAAGCTGTGAATGTGCACACACGCACATACATGCACCCAGCTTTAAAATGCAAACCACATGCACGAATTTGGGAACTCTGAAAAACAACATTTTTATATATTGTGCAAAACAAAATAAAAATGATCAAAACGACGCATTTAAGCAAACGGAGAAGTTTATAAACTGGGTTCCCTCTCCTCTCGAGTTTTGGATGCGATTCAGCCACCGAGAGGCCTAGCTTGTGAGGAACTGCGGGTGAAAAATATAGCAGTGGGGAAGCATCAGACGAGGTGGGAGAAAGGACACTTTCTGCTCGATTTTCTATGACCCACATAAAGCTTGTCTCATAAGAGAATGGTGCCCATTTCATCTCCAGCCATGTCATTTGGTAAAACGAGATCACATCTCTCGCGTAGAGGCATATCCACTGCTTATTGTCACTGCTGGCAGCTCAAGGTGTCTTTAAAAGGTTCCCTGGCACGCCACACATATCCATGCATCACCTTCCAGTACTGGGTTCGACTGTAGGAGCTGCTCCTTCACCTTCGTCACCTCGGAGCCCTTCCCGCACACGGCAGCCACGTACGACATAACCAGCTTGCTGGCCTCTGTAGCGCCATGTAGAAAACAAAGGCAAAAACACACAGAGGCATAGGCACGTGCAGACAGGTTCACTCACACCAACCATGACCCGTAACCCAATTACTCAATGTCAATCACATCTGAGAATATTGGTTTGCTGTCTGGTTCATTAGATTCAAGGAACTCAGTCATTTTCATTCGGTTATTTCATTTTATTTATTTGGAAAATGTTAAATGTGTTCACGTGACATCCTACTGTACATGCAGATCAAACATAGGACTTATTGTTTCATTTTTTACCACACACGAGGTATATTCAACAACAAAGATGTGCAGTGCATAAATCTTGACTGCAGGAATTCATATTTGTTGGGTCTTTTGGTAAAGTCACGTAGATAGGTTCAAAGAAAATAACAAAAAACTACGACGTTTCCATCGCAACACACGCGCTTGCGTTGAGATCGAAACGTCGTAGTTTTTTGTTATTAAAAAAAGCCGGGAAGTGCCGCTGGATTTTTGCATGTGCACAAATGGCGGTATGCTTTAGTACATATTTGAGTCTTTTTCGAAACTCATGGTGTTCCGACCTGCATCGTTACTCTGTTACGATGGGGGTTTTCTATCACCATTCACATAAATAAAGAACCACATGTAGATTGGTTTGGTCCTTAGTAGGCCTCACCAGTACAGAACAGTCATCAATTGTCACTGCTGCCACCTGCATCTGGGAGCTCCACATAAGAGGTGAACACAAGAGGAAGACACGTGCTTGCTTCTTTAATTCATCATTCTGATCCTGGTTCGCCAACAACAGGATGTCTTCATCCAGTAGTGGTTAGAAAATGCCTGGCGATGACGACGATTAAGTAACCGATAACAAAAGAATAAATATTTGTTGCGCACGGTTGCACTTTATTTTCCACGCAGTTGCAATTTACTTTGCTCAGTCGGTGTTGGCCGCTGAGGGCATGATGGGTTTCTCTTTTTTTTATTCATGTTGCTCCATGCCCGCCTTGGACCATTCCCATTCCGTTGTGATGTGCACTGATGCCTACTTTACTGAGGGAGATATTGGCACGCAAAATAAAGATCGATTGATTGATAAATCCCACTCGATCGACATAAATGAACATGGGGTTTGGAAACTGGTTTCAATTGACGTGGGACCGGAGTAAAGTCCAGAGAATGACGATGCAGTATTTTGGAGGCAGAACTAACTGACTGTGAGCCTCTTCCCAAGAATGGGAAAGCAGCGTATGTGGATCTACGAGAGAATCAACGACAGTGTTGGTGCTCAACACAAGCTACACTTAGGGTGTTTTTCAGAACCTCATATATGAGCTCCCTTTCTCTGTGAGTTTATTGGTGTGAGAAAAACCGGTGCACGCTTGGCCGCATAACTTGGCTAAATCATGAGCGGCGGAATAAATAGGAGCACTTACTGAAGGAAACACATGGAAGGCATTAGCCACAACATCACTCTGAAGATAACGTGAGATTCCACGGCTTCATGAAACATAACCGAGCCTGAGTTGTGACGGCACAAGGCTTCGTGTTTAATATTTCTGAAAAACCCAGCAGGGCGAAGCGTTCCGAAATTTATGAGATGTCAATCGTATAGGCAGCCTGCATTTGGTTTGCTTTACACTGGCAAGAGCTATAAAAAAGGTGGCAGTGTTAATCCACTGTGTCACAATTCAGACATTTCTCCACGACACGACAACTTGTAAAATGGAAGCGCAACATAGCGCTCGTCTTGCGCGGTTGAAATGAAAACGGGAGTTCTGAAAAAGGGCTACTGCGTTGGAGTCAGAATAATTAATTAGCCTGGCTGAGTCCTGGCCCCATGCTTGCAGTTTTTGACAGACGAGTATTTTTGTTGGGCCAGAAGTTGAACTGCTGGCGGCAGCAGCAGCCCAGACAGCAAGCAAGCAAGGCATGCTTGCGCGCTCCGCCCATCCACGGAACCCAGGAAACCACAGGGGTGAACCTGAGTGCCACCCCACCCGGGGCATCAGGGGCAGTGGTTCGATGCCTCACTCCGGTACCACAACAATGGAACAATTCACAGGTGAGGCCCAGCACCACCTCCGACCTTTAACCAAACAAAAAAACTCCCACAAAAATTGCTCGACATTCCATTCATCACCAGGAAGTGCCCCTCCCTTGTTTTAGAGATTCCACATGGGTGACGACCGGCGTTCAACGTGAAAATGGAGACTGGGAGTGCAATGTGTTTTCTTGCCAGAGTGGCACGTGAAATGCTTCGCGTCTTCCTTAATGCCCACACTATTAGACTCTGGAACTCATCACCTCCTTGATTAACCTAGTGACTCAATAATTAATAAAAATAAATATTTAATTGCTTTAATATGTATTTAATTGGCTTTATAATGACTTATTGATTGAATGGATAATTTAATTTTTGGTTTATTAAATGGGTGATCAGCTGATTGGTTGGTTAGCTGACTGATTGATTGGCTGGCTGGTTGGTTTATTTTCTTGGTTCATAGATTACTTGATGATAATAAAAAAATGTATTGATTGCCTCTGTGCGCTCCCCCCCCCAACTCCCGCCACCATGTCGCTCACCAGTTTTGCCGGCTCCGCTTTCTCCTGTGATGAGGATGCACTGATCGCGGTCGTGGTCCCGCAGGGAGCGGTACGCCTCGTCTGCGATGGCGTATCTGCAGGCACAGCACAGGGTAGGTGCACGTTTACATACACAGCACGTGGGCTCCGTCACCAAGTTCACAAACAGACGGCTCCTCAACCACCACCTCATATTCATCATGCCTACTGCCAAATCACCCGGGATTTTCCTGATCTCATCAGGCTAAGCATGTTGAAGTCTACTTCGTAGATTTTTCACAGCTGTGCTGTATAGCCCTCTCATGCGTTTTTTTTGGTACTGGACCACGTGTTGTTCTGCACGATGTCCGACGTTTTTCTCCATGTGCTGGAAACTCTTAGCACCGGGAGTGAAACAACCATGAAACACATCATAGAATGTTAAAACTGGATAGTAGTTTGGTGGGAGACAATCTCTGATTTCGTGTGGCAGGCTTGGGTGGTGAGGTGGTTGTGGAGATGGCAGGACAGCAATTCATTATTGCATGTACCTGCACAAAGCTTTGAGTGTTATCCTCATGTATGAGTGGGTTTTCTCTGGCTTCTATCCTTTCTTCCCACAAACCAAACACGCATTCATGGAATTGCCCAAATATCCCAACGCAGGACCCTCCTAGAAAATGTTTTGAGACTCAGTGATGTGTAACTGGCTAAATGAAGGGTATTATTCTTAATAACAATAAAATGTGCCCATACACTAAAGACAATACAACAGGAGGTACACATTTGTGGTGATGCTCCTGAGTCTGCGGTCAGAATTATATATTCCTATGGCAGGGGTCATTCCGGGATAGGAACACACAACCTTATAATTGTAGGTCACATACTCATCAGCCATGATCAATCCACTGTTGGATGAAGGTCTCCCCATGTCATGATCATATGAGTCATTGTTCGGCAAAATCTAACAATCCGCCAGCACCTAGGCATGGCTGTGTTCGATTCCTTGGCTGCCACTCCCCTGTCACTATTCTTTGTGTACTGTGCTACGTTTACTAAATAGAATACCAAGTCTATGATACAATCATTCATAGCTACGACGTAAATAGTGAACTGAAACAAAGCCCCCCGCAAGGTGCGACAAGGTGTCATGATGCTGTTGCCGATCCCTTCCCTCTCTAAGCGCGTGATTATGGTGCACCATAAATCAGCGTCCACACACGTGAACCAGTCGAGCCACATGAGAGTCATGCGTTCAAATACTTCTGAAGCTGCTTAGCTTTAGGAGTATTTTATATTTACGAAACGTCGTGAGAATTTTATTGTTTTATTTTATTATTTAATTCTCATTCTACGTAACTTTACCGAAAGAACCAAAGAAGAGTATTTTATAAATGCAAGAAGTCACGTGAAATATTTTGCCTCTGCCAAAAGGTCAGTCTGTTGATGTTCAGGCAGTCAATGGGCCCTGAGCAAATGGTGGAAACTCCACATTTTCATGGCATACTCAAAGATAAAGCTAGGTGACTGTTAGACTTAACCACAAAGTAGTACTTATTTTATTTATCCCAGATGGAACGAATTGACCAGGATTTGAACTAACAACCTTCTGGTTGGGAGTCGTACGCTGTAACCACAGTGCCAACTGGCCAGATATTGTATAGCACATAAGCACCGAATAGGACTTTATTCCTAAGAACTGAATATTTTATGTACAGATGTCGCTATGTTCGTGGAAGAGATTTCCAGCTTTACAGGGATGATAAAAGAAAATCTATCTTATTCACAATGAAAAAAACTTAACCACTGAATCCATATCCACAGTGTTGCCAAACTCAAGCACTTGTCTTCAGTGAGCCTGAAAACTGTCCCTTAATTTAACAATGTGCAAAATTTATAGACAAACACTTCCCATTATGCAGGCGCTCTTTGTGAGCTGAGAACTTTACGTACCTGGTAAGACTCACCCTTTACCAGACACGAGTTATGTCGTTTGGCTCGGATTAAATCAAATTAAGTGGGGCTTAAATGGCCGTTCATGGACCTCCTGTACCCCAAATCAAATTCAGTGTGACGACACTGACACCCGTGGTGCCAGAATCACACTTACCACATTTCTGTTTTAGCACTCACAAGACTCAATACCGCATCATTTGCAATCATCATCAGCCATGATGAATCTGCTGCTGGACGAAAGGTCTCCCCAAGACGTCAAATCTCTCTCAATCCTGCAATATATTGAACCACCGAGCACCCACACACGAGCAAATGTCATCTCTCCCATCTCCTTGATTGACGTCTGCTCAGAGACGCTGCATCCCTGAATAGCGACTCCATCGATATTTTCGACCATCGGTCATCATCCCTTCTAGCGACGTGTCTTGCTCGAGTCCACTTACTTTTCACAACAGTTAGAATCATGTATTTAGCCTCTGGATGTTTTGTAATCCATGTGATCCTGTTTCCGTCTCTCAATGTAAATCTAAGCACGCTTGCCACATTTATTTTTTAATCATTGACAAACAAGACCGATGAATCGATAATTTGCAATTATCCTCATGAAAAGATAAACACTCAAAATAAAGGAATACTGCCCACACCTTTTAAAAGAGCCCACTAGGAGAGACCCACAACAGATTCAGATACAACCAGCCACTTATGTTATCCATGGCCAGTGTACTCTAAACCACGCACACATATACATACACACAGAAACACCCAAAGAGTGTATTTTAGCAGAGAACAGGGCCATGGTGCATACCCCAGAATCTGTGCACAGCAGACCCTCCTCTGATCTCCATCAAAAACCACCTCTGTTTTCGCTCAATTAAAAATGATTAAATAACATCCCATGGTTGTGACACCATCTCTGAAAAGTATTGGTAATTTTTTTTTACTGGAAATATATTGAAAAAAAAAACAATGCCAAAAGACCATGCAAGCTGCCACCCAAGTTACTCCAGTGACATGATGCACTCTCTTGTCCACACCTCCTCCAGCAGTCAAAACCCATTTCAAGAGCCTCGCTGCATCACAGGCATCTCTTGCGACATGAGAGCAAGCAGAGAGGTGACGCAGAATCTCAATCCGTATTCACTTTAGTGCAGGTGCAGCCAGGCAAGTGAGCAGCCTCAGCGTGCTCTGGCCGTTAACCCTCTGCTCATGCTGCTGCTGCTGCAGCTGTTTCTACTGCTGCTTCTGTTTTTTTTCCTGCTGCTGCCGCTTCTGTCGACAGCAAACAGCGTGTGCCACTGTCAAAGTAATAAGCCATCGTCGCAGCGGATGTGCCAAAAACCGCAATCGCGATTGTGAAAACATTGTCTGGGTTGATAAATCCTTGTAGAATTATGAGATTAAAAATAGTGTACTCATGCGAACAAGGTGCTTCAGGCTCTTTGCCGGTGGCCAATGAATTTAGTTACAGTTACCAAGTACGGTACTGTACATAGAAATGAAACAAAAACAATCCTTTAAAAGTTTAAGTCAATCACGCTCTTGTGATGAGCATACTTTTAAGTACAAGCAATGCATATCTCCCAGATACATTCAGCCAGACCAAGAGGCTGTGACCAAAATGCAGAGCCGCCCCTATTAAAATGTGGGCTGCTTTTGCTTCTAGAGTAGAGCCCGCTAAAATTAGACATTCGCAGACAATGAAGCGAATAACAATCCTGCTGACTCACACGAACGGGATGCTCCAAGGGCAAAGCACGCGAAGCCAGGCACCCAACAGCAAGCACCGGGCACTGACCATTCGGGCACACTCGGCAGGTTATCTGCATGGGCTTAGCGGTGGCCTCAAGGCACCCATTCGTTATGACGTGGGTTCTTCACTGGGGAAAAAAAACATGCGTGGGAATGGGTGAGGAGGGGAGGGCCATGTGCTTCGGAAGCCATACCAGTGGGAGTCACAGCATCTAGATTCTCGGCATGCAATGTTTGTGCACCACTCTGATTGTACCTTTGATACCATTCCTTGTGCAAGATCTGTTTTAATAATACGGGACGGCTGCATAGGTGGTCGCAAACACAGCTTTCGAGCTTGCGGCATGAATGAAGCTGTGGTGTCGCTCATTGATGGCCGTTCCACATTTCACATGGAATGTTTACAGTCGCTTCCCATGGACACCAAAATAAATGGGTTGTTTTTTTCTTCCCATGTCAATACACTACGGTGAGCACAGTTCTCACAATGAGGTCATACTGCTCACGACGCTCATTTAGCTGAACAAATTCAGCTGACTGACAGCCGACGCCACGCACAAAAGTGCAAATGTCCCTCTGGTAAAGGAGCATGACAGCTCTTTTGAGATCGACGGCGCTTACGACTGGTGGAGCGCGATAGGTCAGCCACTAGGCTTCACTTTGTCCAAGTTGCAAGCAGCCAGCAGAGCAGGCTAGATTTACAGTTCACAGGGGAGTTCTTAAAAAAAATAATTAAAATCGTTTAAGGCCTTTCTCACGAGAATTATAAAGCTGCTTTGAGAATGCTTACCATAAATCGGAACGACTTGGGAATGCATCTTTCATTAGCTGGTACCATGCTAGCGATATGTGCACCCCTTGATGAGATATCATTTCCTCTGCACTGGTTCTGCTTTAAACTGTGTCTGAACAACATTCTGTTGGGGTTTCTGCCTCTGTACTCAGCTGCATTGCCACGCATGCTACTGCTTTGGAAAGTAAACACTACATCTATATATATACACACACAATATATAATGTTAACATCTTTTTTAATCACCAGTGACCATGACTTCACACTTGACATTTTCCCCAGATAGAACATGCCAGGGGTAGGGTGTTTTTATATTATATTGTCAGAGAGGAATGAAGCATTTAAGTAATGTACTCCTAAAACACATTACACGCCACCCCTACGCGCATGTGATCACTGAGCCACTTGGCACAGCACGCACGCTGCCGCACTCCGCGCCCAGCAGGCACACGTGCAGGCTACCAACGACCAAAAGCTTCGGAGAAAGAATACCGGTTAAAAAGCGTTCACAGATGGGCACTTGCATAAGAGACCTGTCCTGGTTATTTGGGTCCAGGACCATGGGAATTTGGTAATTAGGGCTCCACACAAAATCATCAGCAGCAGCAGCAACAACAGCAACGCAGGATTAAGCGAACCGATTCCGTTCTTGTTCACACCAAGTGGGTTAAGACACATTTGGGTTTTTCTTCATTCACAGTAATTGTCGTTCCTGCTGTGTTTAACTGCGCACTCGGTGGCAGTGGGGTTGCAATTTATTTGTGCTTCAGGACTGAGCAGAGGAAGGAATTTGAAAAGTGCACGACGATCTTAATCGACCATACGAAAGGCACACCTATATTTAATCACAAACTATTTATACCGGAGTTACATGCACACATCACGCAACTCTTGTTCGATTCGAACCTCCAGTAAGTGTGCTATTAACTTTGTGACCCAAGTTTGACTCTCGGCCACGGATAACATGAGTTTTTAGCAATATCTGAACTGATCCTGCCCTTCCCAAACTGGTGAAGCATGGTAAAAAAGAAAAACCCAGGACTGACAGCATGGGAAGGACTTCACCCCAAGTTGGATTGGCAAGGCACTGCAAAGTAAGTGTAAGTCTATAGGTATGGATAACGTTTCTTAAGGGAAATGAACGAGTGAGGGGATTACTGTACAGTACAGAGCTGGATGTATAGTCCAGATGAGCAACATGACTTGGTCCTTCGTATTTGCGAGAATGTTTTGTCCTGAAACACATGCAGCCCTTAATCTGCGATCTGTGGCAATCACCAACATGGATTGAGGGTGCAACACCCACAAACAAAAACATTCTCCTTAACTTTCAAGCATATGTTCTTTGGTCTCACGAGGCAGATCAGTCACACAGTCGACTAGCCAACTGAAATACGACTTTATTTTAATCCTTTTTGTATTCACAATCTCTGTCTGTGTTTCAAACCAGTGATCAAAACGTTCAGTTGCTGGGCTGGTAAATGTGCTGACCTGACTTACGCTGTGATGCAAGGGAAAAAGTACGTGTTTGAAAAAGGGTGGCTGTCAAAGCTTCGGGTGCAAACAGGTATACAGTCGTGCCGTATTATCGTCGGCGTTTGACAATAATGCTAAGCTCAGGTCCAAAACTGCTGTGAAACAGAAACTTGACTTAGCAAGCTTCCTCATGACATTCCTGCCAAACGATGCCGCAGAGGAAGACCAAGTTGGGTTTTTTTGCTGCATGTCAGGTTTGTGGAGGCCTTGCCTGCATGTCTTCTACTACCACATTACAGCATTGACCGAATTGCTATATAACCAATGTGAGGGTCATGGAACAAACTAATTTGTTTACTTTAATGAGTCTAAAGTTTCGGAGAAATTCTCTCCATGATCTTCAGGTGAAACAAGGGAAATTAATCGTGATGCTTTGTGTCAAAGCACAGTGAAGAAAATTGCTTATATCCACAGCGGCCATGATCCAAACCCATAGCCCAAGGCCCAAATGTCGAAGTGGAATTAAAAGTTGGTAACCGATAAAAGGAAAATCACTCGGTTACGTTAGTGAGAGAGAAAGTAGCAACTAATTGTTAAATGGCTCAATTATAACAGTCAGAATTTTTGTTTTCAGAAATCGCGATGCTCAACTGCATTGACAAGAGCTTTGAAGCTATAATGTGTGGATCATGCAAATGTGGTTATGGCTGAGACACACTCAGTAACTGTAAAAGTGACCTGTGGAAACGAATGCAGAAAATAAACTGCTGAAGTACTTTCGTACAGAGTTGAGTGTTATTTCTTCGTGTGCTTGGGTTTTTTTTCCAAACAATCGACTTTATCCAGAAATACTCTACTCACAATTACAATCACCAAAAAATCCAAAGCAACAGAAGAGTATTCAGATTCAGCATTAATATCATCTCGTTTACAGGTGCTCAGTTAATTATTACATGACAGGATGGTAGGCTTTCATCCAGCAGTGGATTGACCCAGGTTACTGTCGGCGCTGGTGCTAATGATGATTTATATGATAAGTGAAATAAATACAAATGTTTACTAACGCTGATCCCATAGGCACCGAGGGCTGGGTAACCACGGCCCAGACGCTGTGACAATAACAACAACCGCCATTCGCCACTAAGTGATGGTGACGTCACCACGACGCTTGTGCCAGGCTATGTGCACCTTGAGGCCACGTGAAGTGTCGAACGCCCGCTGGCAGGAGGTCACAGGGCAGACCCAGATGCCACAGGTCGACTGACTGAGACGACTGGCTGATACACCACCTGTGCCCCCTACTGTACCAACTTGCTGTGGTTTAGCCACCCGGCGCTCCGCTCGTTGTTGTGAGCGTCGCTCCTCCGCCCTCCGTTGTTGTTGGAGGGCGACCGCCTCCAACTGCCCAGTAGCGTCCTTCACAAGCCTCCTCCACAGAGGCCGATTTTGACACCGCTGGTACCAGTCATCGGCAAGTCCACTCAGCTCCACATCCTCCTGTATCACATCACTCCATCTCTTCTCTAGCCCGTGCCGCGCCCGTTTGGCCCCCTCGATCCGGCCGAACAAAAGCTGTTTAGGCATGCGGGCTACATGGCCCAGCCAACGCAGCCATGCCTGCCGGAGGAGCTCACACAATCCAGCCTGGTTAAGCCTAGGATGGTCGTAGGTAGGCCAGCCTAAATGTATCTAATCGGCGAAGATGTTCCATTAGTGGGATCCACGTTTCGCAAGCGTAGAGAAGGGAGGAAATGACTGTGGCCGAGAAGACCTGAAGCTTAGTGTGGAGCGACAGATCAGGTAGCTTCCACACAGCGTTAGGTAACCGATTAAAAGATAATGCCGCTCGACTGATTCGGAGTGAGACCTCTGCTGTTAAACCGGAGCCGGTCATGAGCACACTGCCCAGGTATGGGAAACTCTCCACTCTCTCCACAACTGCCCCATCACCAATTGGGAGTTGTGGGGGTGGAGTATTCGATGGTACAAAATACCCAGGCAGGTGCTTAGTTTTGGTGGGGCTGATGCTAAGGCCCCACCTCTTAGTTTGCAAGCTCCAGGTTCAGCAGCAGCGCCTCCTCTGAGTGAGCAGCTCTGATGGTTCTTTCGGTGAAGTCACGTAGGTAGAAATCAAATAAAATAAAACAAATCACGACGTTTCGGTCGCAACACAAGCAATCTTCATCAGGTGGAACAACCATGGCAAGAAAATGCTGAATTAGGCGAGAGAGCTGCCATGGCAAGATGTTATATAGGTAAGAAAGGGGGGAGGGGCAAGAGGGGAGAGAGAGAGGGGGGGTGGAGCAGGGGGAGGGGGGGCTGCGTGAGCACTAGGGGGAGAAGAAGTGAGGCTGGGGTGGAAATAGGCGGGGCTTGAAGTGGGGGACCATCAGGGCATCCTTCCAGTCCTGCGGAACCCGTCCAGTGGTCCAGACTGTTGTTATGATGTCATGTAGGGCAGTCTCTGCACAAACGCCACCCTCCCTCAGCATTTCACTTGGGAGATCATCTCTGCCCAGTGCCTTTCCTCGTCTCAAACTCTGGATCGCCTTCAGTACTTCCTCAACAGATGGCACCTCAGCCAGCCACTCACAGGGTGTGACTTCTTCCAATATTTGAGGCACCGCAGCCTCGCCAGGGTCATCCCCACTTTGTCTCACGTTGTTATCCAGGCTGAGTGATGTTCCCTCCCCCAGGACCTCACAGAAATCCTCAGCAAATCTGCAAACCTGTTCCTGGGGTCGGAGATTGGATCACCGTTCTTTCCCCTAATAATGGTAATAGGTGTGGTGCTGCAGGTTACTTTTTTATGGAATTAAAGAGCTATTTGTGATCGCGGGCCATTGAGGCAGACTCCATCTCCTCAGCAACCCGCGACCACCACCCATCCTTGCAGCGCCTTACGGCTCTCCAAACCTCCGAGCGAAGGCTGTGGTAAGCCTCCTCATTCTCCGACGTGGGATGCTGTAGCCGATGAGAGTGGGCCTGTCGCTTTTTCTCAGCTAGCTTGAACACCTCCTCTGTCAGCCAGGGTCTCTGGGGAGGTCTGGACCGTGTACCCAAAGCAGCCATTGCAGCTGCATGAGCCACAGTCCTAAACCTTGCCCATTTCTCCGCGATATCAGGAGGAGTGGGGGACAATGCCAACCCCAGCCGCAAGCGATGATTAAATTCTCACTTGCAACTTTCATCAGCTAGCTGAGACTATGCCACTAAGGGTTTGAATGGGGTCCTGGGTGTACACCCACCACTGGAGTGGAAGAAAGGCAGGCGCATCTTACAGATGACAATTCGATGGTCAGTGGGCAGATCAACTCCACGGTAGGTCCTGGTGTCAAGGACATGGGCCCGCATCTGCTGTTCCATCACTATGTAGTCCAGCAGATATTCTTGCTTGGACCTGGCATGCATCCATGATGTTGTGCGGATGCGCCGATGCCGGAACAGTGTATTGGTAATTACAAGCCCATGGGCTGCACAAAAATCTAGCAGCCTCCTGCCGTTGTTATTCAGCTGATCTGGCCCATGCCTTCCAATCACTTCAGACCAGGTGCCAACATCATGACCAACTCGGGCATTGAAGTCACCCAATAAGATGACTCTATCCCGAGGGGCCACTTAAGCTAGCACCTGTGACAGGTCATAAAAGGCATCAGACTCAACGGCCTTGCCTGCATCCCTCCATGGATGTTCGTCTTCAGTGGGGGCATAAGCAACTACGACCACCACTCCTCACCTCTGGTTGATAGGAAGGCGAGCCCAAAGTAGCCTGGGGCTTACAGCTTCCCACACATCACCGCCACGCTCCCACGCCCCCTTCATTCTTTTGTTCAGAAGAAGAGCCACTCCCTGTTGTTTGGCAGTCTCCTGCCCCAAGTACAGGACTGTCCACCCCTCATGGTGGCAGGAGCCAGAGCCAGTCCACCGGACCTCCTGAATACCACAGAGATCCAGGCGGTACCGGTCCAGCTCCCGACAGAGGAGTGGCAGCCTCTCCTCCACAGTGAGCGTTCAAACATTCCACGTGGCCACACATAGTGTTTTTTTGTTGTTTCTGGAGGAGCCCCGAGGGTAAGGATTCAGTCTCCTGGTTCCGCCAAATGGGGTTTGGCCAGGAGACGTCATAGACGCCTGTCCCCCCGGGGCCTCCGGCACAAGCTTATTAATTAAAATTTTCAGTCGTGGTTTAGCGGTAATTAATTGAATTTGGAGGGGTTATCAGCCCCTCGCACCTGTCCACTGGCCGCTGTGGTGGTCACAAATGCCATGAGGGGAAAGGCCAATCGGAATTGGCCCTCCCCCCACAGCACTGCCCACGACAGCGTTGCCCATCCAGCACCATGAGGAGGAAGGGGATTGATGTGCTGTGACAATGCACTGCACCACCTTCACTACTGAGCATGGTCACACCCACAACGACAACCCTCGGAGGACAGCATCAGTGAAACTCACATGTGGGGGCTCAGCTCGTAGAAGTTGCGGTTGCGGTATTCCTCCACCTTCTCGGACGTGTAGATCGGCAGCGCCTTGTAGGGGTTCATGGAGATCACCACGCCCCCGATGTATGTCTGGAAATCCAACAAGGCATCGTGCCATCGTGAATCCTCATCATTTGACCTCTGTGACCCTCTCCCCTGGACATAGCCACGTGCCGAAACAGTTTACACATATGCCCTCCCTTGTTACCCACCACCAGAGGTGAAATGATGTGATCTTTAACAACTCTAAAGAAAAGCATTCATGTTATGGTGACGTTGAATAAACAAAACGTGGTGTGTTTTACCTGTGCGAACAATGAGTGTTATCGAACTTTTCTTAATGTATAAAATGTCCACATCAACGGACTGACTGGTGCACCGCATTGGTGGAAAGACAGCGTCTACTAATACCTGGCGGGAAGTGAGCACAACGTCTACTTACCACAAATTTGACAGATTTCTTTGGTTTTGTTCCCATAAAAAAAATTGCCAGAGAAGGGAGTGTCTGCCAACACTCAAATCGGACCCAAGGTCTCCTGTGACACCAACAGTGGCAACCAGTACCATACAACCAATACCATACAGCTTGCGGGACCTCGACAGCCTCAATTCTGTTGTTGCGTATGACATGAAGTTCAACAGATAAATGTCGTGCTCTGCTAGCCATGATAGGGGCTTCAGGAGAGAGTTTTTTTAGTTTTGCTATTCCACCTCCATAAATGGGAGTGCAGAATACAGTGGTGTTTACTGTATGGTCCATAGTTTGGGTTGCATGGCCACAATTGGCATCGATCAACTCTTCCCATGTCCGTATGAGCAGGGAAAAAAGATCCACGATTTCACCCCCAGTGAAGGTCATCATCTAAGATTAACTGCGACTTTACTGTTGAGTGCACAGTAAACTCGACTTGTGCTAAAATTGGTTCTACAGGTAGGCTTTTGCGAACAATATTATCCGTAAAGGGGGTTTATTTTTGGGGGGAATATCACCTAAATATATGTGCCGTTAAACCCGCCACCACCCTATATAGTCAGCCTCTGTTATGTGCTAAAACTTGAATAAAGACATAAGTGAGTTGGTTCGAGCAACTCAATTTGGACAAACATATTTAAGTACTGCTGTTTTACACGCCTGATGAAGACCGCTTGTGTTGCGATCGAAACGTCGTGATTTTTTGCTTTTTTTATCTTCGTGACTTTACCGAAAGAACCAAGAATATGCAAATTGGCATGTTACAGTGCCTCTGAAGTATCACGCTGAAGAAATAAATGTGAATATGTATATTATTATTCTTGGTTCTTTCGGTAAAGTCACGTAGAAGGGAAACAATCAAATAATAAAAATATAAAACAATAAAATTCTCACGACGTTTCGACTGCAACACAAGCAATCATCATCAGGTGTGAAAACCACAACAAGAAAATTTTGAAAAAAGTGGCGTTTTTTTTACATTTTATACTTTTATAATTTTATTGTTTCCCTTCTACGTGACTTTACCGAAAGAATCAAAAATATGAATCCCTGCAATCACGAAAGCTTTCAATCAAAATGTATATTATCGTTCAGCTCGAGGCATGTGTAAATTACATCAAGATATCAAAGCATGTGCATCCACAAAATGTGTTTCGGCGGTTGTGGATTCAAACGTGATGGCAATTAGCCTGCGATGAGGCACTGTGAAGCAAACGCAATAATTAATAATTCCACCTATAAAATAAGTGGTCACCTCACTGTGGCTGCCACAACAAGGCGTCATTGCTGCAATTCCCCACTTGTCCATGTGGACCCAAAACAAGTGCTGCGGTTTCATCGCTCGGTCCCGCAGGAGGATTATTTTACGAGCTGCACGGCTGCCCCTTCAGCTGCACAGCTGCCCATGGGAGCGACCACGCCAGAACAAACAGGGGGGGCGACTCGCTCTTCCTGCCGTGGCCTTTTGGGCTGTTTTTTGTGAGAAATGCCACTGCTCTACACTGTGCCGAATGTTGCAGCTTTTATTGAATTACTGTCAGAACATTATGAGGTTTTTTTTTAACACTTGTAACTTACGTTCCTTACCTAATAAAATGCACAGCCATGCTAAGGTCACATTGCAAACACGAGGAAAGGTTATATATGTATTTTTTTTTTGTCATAGCGTGTCATATTGTTGCAAACAAAATAGTACCAGACATGTAAAGAACATTTTATTTAAAGGCTATTGAATTAACAGATTATGTTTTTAATTATGTATAAGCATTGAACCTACAATAACAGCTCCACATGGGTCCTCCTGTGAAGCACTTGTTGAGGTGATGTGATCACGTGGTTGAATGTTCTGTGGCAATTCAGGAAATTGTCACAAGTCCGTGCCATTATTTGAATAAGAAACTATTATTTTGTTGTCTTCTACTATCTGGATTGTCTGCATTGTACATTCAGCCCTGTGTCTGTTTTGTTGTTTTTATTTACTTCATGATACGTTAGCATGTGATATACAAATCATTGCACGAATTGTCACTGACATTCTGAGACCTGGTTAGACGTATGTTTTTTAGCATAAAAATGCATCTGGATCAATGAATGTATGACTAGTAACATGCATACATGTTAATCTATGGTGTGGGGAGGTGCAGCAGTGTTAATGCTGGGTGCGGTGCGGTGGTTCAGTGTTAATGCTGGGTGTGGTGTGGTGGTTCAGTGTTAATGCTGGGCGTGGTGCGGTGGTTCAGTGTTAATGCTGGGTGTGGTGCGGTGGTTCAGTGTTAATGCTGGGTGTGGTGTGGTGGTTCAGTGTTAATGCTGGGTGTGGTGTGGTGGTTCAGTGTTAATGGTAGGTGTGGTGCGGTGGTTCAGTGTTAATGGTAGGTGTGGTGCGGTGGTTCAGTGTTAATGCTGGGCGTGGTGTGGTGGTTCAGTGTTAATGCTGGGTGTAGTGCGGTGGTTCAGTGTTAATGCTGGGTGTGGTGCGGTGGTTCAGTGTTAATGGTAGGTGTGGTGTGGTGGTTCAGTGTTAATGCTGGGTGTGGTGCGGTGGTTCAGTGTTAATGGTAGGTGTAGTGCGGTGGTTCAGTGTTAATGCTGGGTGTGGTGCGGTGGTTCAGTGTTAATGGTAGGTGTGGTGCGGTGGTTCAGTGTTAATGCTGGGCGTGGTGTGGTGGTTCAGTGTTAATGCTGGGTGTGGTGCGGTGGTTCAGTGTTAATGCTGGGCGTGGTGCGGTGGTTCAGTGTTAATGCTGGGCGTGGTGCGGTGGTTCAGTGTTAATGCTGGGTGTGGTGCGGTGGTTCAGTGTTAATGCTGGGTGTGGTGCGGTGGTTCAGTGTTAATGGTAGGTGTGGTGTGGTGGTTCAGTGTTAATGCTGGGTGTGGTGCGGTGGTTCAGTGTTAATGCTGGGTGTAGTGCGGTGGTTCAGTGTTAATGCTGGGTGTGGTGCGGTGGTTCAGTGTTAATGGTAGGTGTGGTGCGGTGGTTCAGTGTTAATGCTGGGCGTGGTGCGGTGGTTCAGTGTTAATGCTGGGTGTAGTGCGGTGGTTCAGTGTTAATGCTGGGTGTGGTGCGGTGGTTCAGTGTTAATGCTGGGTGTGGTGCGGTGGTTCAGTGTTAATGCTGGGTGTGGTGCGGTGGTTCAGTGTTAATGGTAGGTGTGGTGCGGTGGTTCAGTGTTAATGCTGGGCGTGGTGCGGTGGTTCAGTGTTAATGCTGGGCGTGGTGCGGTGGTTCAGTGTTAATGCTGGGCGTGGTGCGGTAGTTCAGTGTTAATGCTGGGTGTGGTGCGGTGGTTCAGTGTTAATGGTAGGTGTGTGCGGTGGTTCAGTGTTAATGCTGGGCGTGGTGTGGTGGTTCAGTGTTAATGCTGGGTGTAGTGCGGTGGTTCAGTGTTAATGCTGGGCGTGGTGCGGTGGTTCAGTGTTAATGCTGGGCGTGGTGCGGTAGTTCAGTGTTAATGCTGGGTGTGGTGCGGTGGTTCAGTGTTAATGCTGGGTGTGGTGCGGTAGTTCAGTGTTAATGCTGGGTGTGGTGCGGTAGTTCAGTGTTAATGCTGGGCGTGGTGCGGTGGCCCCGTGTTAAGACTGCGTATGGTGCGGTGGGGAAGAGTTGATGACGGCGGTGGCGGTGTGACCTGACAGGATGCGGCGTGACATGAGCAGCGAGACTCACGTAGACTTGGTTGTGCTGGAATCGCTTGCGCAGGTTCTCAATGAAGGAGTCCTCGGTGAGGGGGTCTAGCAGGACCATGTCCCCGACGCCTACCATGTCGTCCAGGAATGAGGTGCTCACCTTCTCCATGGCGTCACGTGCGTTGTCACTCTGCCGGCACACCACACGACACAGCCCTCACCATCACCGCCATCCTCAGCACAAACTTATTCTGCAGGGGTAGTCGTCACCATCATAGTAAAGCTTGCTACAATCGCCTTGTCCCTAATTTGTACCCGTTCATAATCAGTATCGTCAATGACAAAGCCAGGTCATTCAACTGGCAGGAGGTGGCTGCTGTTAGGAGGATGCTGACAAGAGGCTGCTAGCACGTGGGCCGGCATGTGTTTGTGCGTGTTTGTGATCATGCAGGGTTTTAATAGATTCAGATGCACCGAGACCAAACTCCAATACATATGAACTAATCGCGTTGCTTCACGATGCCTCGTTGTTTGATTTGATTGAGTCCCAAATGGGGTTTCCGACTCCTCCGTTACACAATTCCCGTCTGAACTTCGGTGAGACAGCAGGTGCATAGCAACATTTTGTTTGATGTCCTAGAAAAAGAGCTTACGCTCATGCTAAAATTCTTATCACTTTTATCTGATGAAAAATGCATGGGCGTGTGTGGGGGGGGGGGAGTTCTGCTGTTTATACACACGTGCCACCGTTTCTCACAAAAGCTTGTATTGGATGAGCCTAAATAATTAAGAGGGCTTCACAATGCAGTTCGAGCTAAGTTCTTCTGAAATACTGTACACTATGTCCAAGAGCAGATGTCTCCCTGCTAAATTGGCCACACATTTGAATGGTGGCGCGGGTAACGATCCCCAGACCCCGTTAACCCGAACGTACGCGGACACATGGCCACCGACTGCTGCAAGACCTTTTTTGTGAGCATCACCGCAAACATATACAAATAATGACAAAGCTCACAGAAAATGTGATGATCGCAGCACGACCAGCGTTGCACCATTGGCACAGCGTGCTACGGATGTCTTCACGTATTTGCCAAATGCTGTTTACTTCAAAGTCGGGCCACAAGACGAGTCCCGAACAAAGGCCCGGCTGATTCTGGTTCATGGCCACGGGCCACCGTAGTGCTTCACGAGCGAGCAGCTGTCATGTGTCATCGCTTAGCCACAAAGGCTGCCAGGGAACGGCCACGCCAAGGCGCAACGCCACTGCCACACACAAACGGCGCGGCATTAACCAAAAAAAACCCGCTCACAGCGAGCGCGAGCAGTCGAGTGGTGGTGGCAGTTGCGGCTAAAATGCTCGCGAGAGGGACCAAGCCCCTTAGCGGTTGGGACCAGGACGAGATATAAGGAGACCAGAAAAAAAAACCAGACCCACGTGCCTCGGGTTCTTTGTAAGGAAAATCAATAGCAGACGCATTTCGTGGAAGGCAAGCGCGTGTGGTTTTGAGTGACTGTGTGATTGCACGCAGACAGCCTGGCTGTGATCCACATCTAACAGGCAAACAATTCCTGCTTGCCACCTGGCATGTGCAAATAAGATGCCCTCTATACCGTGCATCATCATAATCAGTCCCTTGATGCAACATATCTGTAGAATGCACGTTTATGTGCAAGCTTCTACTCCTATAGAAAGTAGTGTTTATTGGCAAATGGCTCTCGATGAAACTCGTTATTGGACGATAACATTTGTTGATAGGATTTAGACATTTGCGGGATCAAAGTTAAACAACTTCAAACAGCGAAGCATTATGTGCCCCTTTCGTGACACAATTTTAAAAGGATCAACAGATTCGCATTTATTCTTCACGACGGTACAGTACTTAGTTTCCATTACATCTGACATCCTGGAATGACCAATGAATGAAGAGTAGTCATTATTACATTCACTTCGTACTGTCCTAAGCAGCAATGATCATGAACGCAACCGAACACTGAATTCATTTCGAAGTTTCCCTATGGAATTGAACAAATAATACTTCGTTTTTTTAGCAGCCCATTTCATCGAAGAGGCAATTACTCTGACGCGAGCGTACAGGGACAGCAAAATGACTCCAATATCAAAGGGGCGCTAAACATGAAGGCATTGTTTTATTCGTAACGCGAGGCATGTCTTGCAGGCTTATGTCACCTCCCGGATCGTTAGGTGGTTTGAGACCGGATGCTAGAGTGGGCACGCCACACGCCTGCCACGCAAAGTGGCAGGAAACAAAATAAGAGAAGGAAAAGCAGCTGAGACTCCACCCAGCTGTCCCTGGGTCGAGGGGACATTTGGCCACACCTCTGACGAGCAGGTGAAACAATACCATGGCTGAAGGACAAGGGAGACCAAACAACTTCAGGGTGAGGGGAGACAGCCAACTTCACCAAGGCTGTCAGCCCCTAGACGCAGCATGCTCACAGGACACACGATGCTCACAGGACACACGATGTTCACAGGACACACTATGTTCACAGGACACACGATGTTCACAGGACACACCATGCTCACAGGACACACGATGTTCACAGGACACACCATGCTCACACAGGATGCTCACAGGACACACGATGTTCACAGGACACACGATGTTCACAGGACACACCATGCTCACACAGGATGCTCACAGGACACACGATGTTCACAGGACACACGATGTTCACAGGACACACGATGTTCACAGGACACACGATATTCACAGGACACACCATGCTCACACAGGATGCTCACAGGACACACGATATTCACAGGACACACCATGCTCACACAGGATGCTCACAGGACACACGATGCTTACACAGGATGCTCACAAGACACACGATGCTCACAGGACACACGATGCTCACAGGACACACGATGTTCACAGGACACAGGATGCTCACAGGACACACGATGCTCACAGGACACACGATGCTTACACAGGATGCTCACAGGACACACGATGCTCACAGGGCACACGATGCTCACAGGACACACGATGCTCACAGGACACACGATGCTCACAGGACACAGGATGCTTACAGGACACACCATGCTCACAGGACACACCATGCTCACACAGGATGCTCACAGGACACACGATGCTTACACAGGATGCTCATTACAGCATGCTCAGAGGACAAAGCATGCTCACACAGCATGCTCACAGGTTGCCTCCCACACACAATTGATATTCGTCAACATTGCATTGTCAAAACTAATTTAAGCGTTTTCCTTATTTTCAGAGTATTACCTTTAATGTCATGCGTTTGTATGTATGTATCTTGAACTTATTTCGCACCTTACGTAGCCAACCATGCTGATGCAGTGAATCGATGAATATTAATAGTCAATTGGATTTAATGCAACATGTTCATATCTGTATGCTGATGGTCACTAATCTGCAGCTAAGTAAGTCACAGTGTGTTATATATTTTTTATATTTTAATGAATAATGTTGTAAGCAGGCCCTGGACCTCACGTGTACAAAATAGTTCACACTCACAAGGTATGAGCAGTGTGATTAATAACCCACACGTGTCAAAATAACTGCTTTATTTTCAAACATTCCCCCTTGCAATGCCCATTAGGCTCACCGTACAACGTTAATAACATTCTCTCTGCATTGAAGCTTTAACAACGAGTTACATAACAGTGTTTCAACATGGCTTACATAAAGCCTATACACACTAGAATTACATAAAGCCTCTCTGATTTACATTCTACAAGTTCCACTGATTGTAATGTAACCCCCCTACTCATGACGGTGAGCCAGACACACACACACGCCAGATTTGAACACCGCATGCACCCTGTAAGTGAAAAACCAGCATGGGATGATGATTACAGCGGCACTTTTAGTTTTTAAGACACTGCTGCTCGAGTGAGCCAACTCGCACGTGTGGCCAACAAGAAGATTGCTCTTACTGATCCCTGGGGAGTGTTTGCAGCACGAATGGTGCTTGGTTGGCGTGGCCCTTCGACACAGGTCGGGTAAAGTGTGGGCACTTCCATTAGTGGGCAAGGGACTGTGTGCTCCTGGTGACGTGTGAGCGAGAGACCGTGGGATATCCCTGCAACTGTCACACAGGACAATAAAATAAAATAAACCCTTCCATCCACATTTTTTCGACTGCTTTTCCAACAGAATGGTAAGCGACATACATATGACACTTCTCATATTAACAAGACAGCTGATATCAAATACATTGCCTTTTAAGGATTCTTGTTCTTTCGTATTTACACAGTTGTAATTCTAAACTATCCCAAAAGGTTAAGTATAACAAGCAATATACTCTTCTTTGGTTCTTTCGGTAAAGTCACGTAGAATGAGAATGAAGGCCGCTTGTGTTGTGGCCGAAACGTCGTGAGAATTTTATTGTGTTATTTTATTTTAACAATTTATTATTTTATTCTCATTCTACGTGACTTTACCAAAAGAACCAAAGAAGATGAATCCTTGCAGTCACGAAAGCTTTAAATCGAAAAGCAATATACTGTATGGTAGATATCATAATGAAGGCACACAGCCATTACCAGGGCAAATCTGTAATTGCATCAAGCTATGTGCTACCATCAGATCTTCGTGCATTTTTGACAATCAATTCAAAGACAATGTTCTCTGTCACAAGTGATTAATAATCACCTGAGGCAGGTGGTAGCACTGCCCTCGCAAACATGTTTGCTTTGAAAAGGTATCGTTTTCTCTGCGTTAAGGGTTGCATTGACACCCATGTTGAAGCCTGGCAAAAAAAAATGCAAAACATATGAATGCTTTGCTGGTCTAAAATAAATATATACCAAGACGCCCTGTAAAGCTGCTGATGCTTAAATACACGTTTGTTCTCCGGTGCACATTCTTCTGAACTCACCTTTTTTTGGCGACAGCTCTGAGGAGCACTCGAGGAAACACTTGGACAGGACATAGTGGGGCTCGTTTTTGAACAATGAAACATATAAAAGCACAGCGGATTACATGTTTTAAAACATTATTTTAGAACTTTCGTACCCTGTCCATTGGTGTTTAAAACTTGCGCCAGCATCAGGAGAATGAGCTGGGGAGATGAAAATTAAAGATGGAGCGCTTCTCAATCCCCTCCCCCCCACCCCCCATTGTGGGATGAAGTGCGTAGCTCTGACTCTTGACACCAGGTTTCCTTCCCCAAATTATATCAATATTAGAAAAGAAAAGCTTCAGCACAATTTCTTTAAAACTTCCCCAAGTACAGGGCCACAGAAGTGTTGATCCTAAGATTCTTGGTTCTGGCTATATTTCACGGACCACACTATTTGTTGCGAATGACCAAGTGATCTGGAATCAGGGGCGGAGCCACAGGGGGGGCTGGGGGGGGGGGGGTGCTGAGCCCCCCTGAAATTTTGGGAAAGTCGGTAATTGGGATAACCGGATATCCAGCTGCTGCAAAATGCTGGCTGCCACCTTGTGCTGCCCTGCAGGCTGCTTGAGCGGCAGCCTTTCGAACTTATTAGCCGCATCATCGGCTCCGACCTATTAATAAACTCCGCGTTCAAATCCAATCCAATTTGTTTTATACATTTGTGGCGCCCATTGGAAAACAAATACTGGATATCTCAGAATATTGAAGTCAGCCCCCCCAAAGTCAAAATCCTGGCTCCGCCCCTGTCTGGAATGCATCCCATCCCATCTGCGCAGACCTCAGAAGCTAAACAGGGTTGAGCCTGGATAGTGCTTGCTTGGGTGGATGACAATTGTGCATAACAGGTGTTATAGGATGTGGCCCTATGCTGTGGGCCGCACAGGGAGAAAATTCAGAAGTATTATTGTACTGTATTTCTGTAGTGCCACATTCCTGTTTCCCACGTTCACCAACCTGTACTAATCGGCATGGCGAAGTATGGTAAAATAAACCCGTGACTCGCATGATATGAGGAGCCCCTCATCCAGCAGTGGATTGACAAAAATATGTACATTTTCAATTCCAATATATTAATTTGAATAAAACATAACCATGCAGCGGTAGGAAACACAACAGCTATATTCCATCAATGAGCAAATGGCCCCTCGATATGCATTTAGCCTCATCGCGGGGTTTGTTGGTGTTATTGGGTCCAGGTGTTGGTTGTTATGTGGCAATGTTGAACTGTGTGGCGTGCAAGGCCGAGGAATGCGTTATTGGTCAAAACACATTTAGGGTATTTTTTTGTGTCAGTCAAAACAAGGAAAGAAATGTAATACTAATCCCAAAATATAAAAACGTTCAACTTGTTTTGTTTCCTCAATAGAAATGTTGCAATATTTGACAATGTTATAAACTTTATTATGAAACAACTGAGATTAAAGATTTAAACATAGAGTAAATATATCATATTAGCTTAAAAAAATGTTTAATGGTCCAATTGCAGGTGGTCAGGTCAGAATACCGACCTAAATTTGAATTTGGACAACCATTAATGAATAAACCAGGTGCTCAAGTATAGTGAGTTGATGGTCTCAGCCTAGTCACCAATGACTGCATCATGTTTGGTTTTGCATTTAATATGGCTACATTCCAGCCGTGAGACTTAAAACGCCGTCTTGGTGTGACTGGCAAGTGCCAAACATTTATATGTTTAGCATGGCAGACGAGAGAGTGTTGACTCCCGGTTTGTTCACCGGATAAGAAGTAATTTAAAGTGACGGGAGAAGCAGCTCTGTGATATCTCCTTCACTGTTCTCCAACACAAGGGCATGGTGGACAGCTCTTTAAGAGCTCTAAATAAATTCTTCTTCTTATCATCATACGATGTCAATAGCACCATCAGGATAACGTTTTAGAAAAAGGCAATGACAATAAAACAAATGAAAAGAAATAATTAAGAGAAACGATTCATTTGGAAGCATTATTAAGGTTTTGTTGTTTGGTTCAGAGTTCGTTTGACTCTCTTTTCCTTTGTTATGACCAACAAAAATATGCTAATTTATAGTTGGACCAATACCACATTTCTCAGTCGTTTTCTAATATACATACTACGTTTCAAGCAGACATATTAAAAACTTGTTTGTTTCCATATAATACAGCACAGATCAAGCGTGAGATTCCTTCAGCACTGAATCATCACGAGAAGCTCTTTTTTTCAAAGCGCCCAGTGTCACATACCGAAATGCGCATCTCACAATTACATCTGCTGTTATGCAGCGTTCGCTTCCGTGACACGGGCGTGGTGTGGGCCGATCGCCAAGCTGCTAAAGGCTCCACGCAAGCATCCCAAACACGCTCACCGCCAGCAGGCAAGCTTGGCTGGTGGCGGCAGCAGCCTCGCAGGTAAGTAATTATTATGCACAGACAGCGTCCACATTGAAGCTGGTGAGCACACCCGGGCGACGCCGGGCAAGATGCCAGGTCACTTGATCTTCACGCAAAAGCAATTTATGGTTCTAAACAAGCACCAGAAATGTGTATGTGTGTGCATGCGTGTGAGCGCGTAAATGCGTGCGTGCGCGCGTATGTGTGTGTGCCCCTCTAGCACATGAAGTGAGGAATTATTTAAAAAGTTAAATGTTTTAAATAAAGGTCATACCAACCCCAATGCAGGCTTATTTTGAAATCCCAGCTTTAGCCATGATTACATATGAATCATATGAAGGTATTAATATCTCAGGTTTTATATTTTAAAAAAATTGTGTTGAGTTTGACACTGCTTAAATGTTATATTCCGTTCACAACGGCGTTTGTTTTGACCACCCTTGTGTGTCATTACAAAGATGTGTTTCATTAGGCATAGCTGAAGCCACACACATCTCTGGATGTGCATTCAGATGTGTGGGAGGAATGATTTTAAATGAAGTCCACATGTACGTGCGCGACTGAATGAGTGAATATATGGGAGATCGCGAACAGCACTTGCCCCAAGGTCTGTTAAGGTTGTACGAGGGATATTTGTCTTTGTATGGGAGGAGGCCGCAGCAGACTGAGTTTCCCCTCTGAACAATGCATGTGCTCATTGCACAATTTCAGGATGGAACATTTACCCAATTTTTGCTCAGGTGTCTGAGTAAAATCCACAGTCGAAATATGCGTATGTTGAATTGATGTAAATAAATTATTCCATGTAAGCACATGAAGGGATCACATGAACTCATTACATAAAACATATGTAAATATCCATTCTTACAAAAGTCATGCATCTATCCCGAGCCTTAAGAGTCAATATAAATTGATCAATAGATGCATAATTAAAACGCTACTGATAGCTCACTTACAAAGTTCATACAATCCAAATTAATGTCATTTGAACAGTGCCGAGCCCAGATCCACACTGGAGAACTCCGCACCTTCGATGAGCATGGTTGACTATGTACGGTGCGAAAGAAGTTCAACATACATTCACAAAGAACCGACACCATTAACACCATTAACAGATCAATAAGACAAGTGACCTTAGAAAGAAGGTATGGTCATCAGTGGCTCGACATCACGGCAAGGCTCCATCATGATAGCATTACACCAGCATTAACCTGCTTGAGCATCTATGGGGCCGGCCTTAATTAAGTCAGCATTTTTATTTTCGCCAGCCTTAGGCTGGTCAACGATGGCCTGTGAAATTTTAGACAAGTCTGACTTGAATTTTGATTTAAAGCTTTCGTGACTGCAGGGATTCATATTCTTGGTTCTTTCGGTAAAGTCACGTAGAAGGGAAACAATATATATTTTTTATTTTATTTTATTGTTTCCCTTCTACGTGACTTTACCGAAAGAATCAAGAATAAGTCTTACTTGGGCTGTTGATTTCATGCAGTCTTTCTCATAGTCTCGTCAACTCGAGCAGTGAAAAATTGTAGCTGTTAAACATTGGTGTGAAGATCATGCAATGTACCCTCCCTCGCTACCCCAATATTAACTTGTCAGCCAATCAGGAAACTCGACAAATATTATTATAGACAGTACATGTGCACTGCAGTCTCTACTGACGTTATTAAAGTGTCTTTAGTGTACGTCTTCATTCACGATAGTTGGTTTATTCTCATCTTAGTCATTCTTGCGTTGGTCTGTGGTGGGTAGTCATAGCCATTGTCAGTCTTTATGATTTTCGTCCACACGCATCCATTATTTACTAACACAAAAAAATTGTTGTTTACGAATATTTTAGTCACTAAATCGAACTAAATTAGCCCTGCGTAGGGCCACTTGTAGTGTCATCACACAATGGATAGCAGCAGAAGTACACCACAATCAGTGAACTGCTCTTGAGGATGTGTTCCTGCCGACCAAATGCCGCATTCTTGCTCAGAGCACAAGAGTCAAGCACTCCAACCCACATGTCATTATCATACTTCCTGCAACTATTACTTTGCCTTGCAAAGTAACTCAGGCGGGTGGACACGAGAAACTCCAACAACAAGCTGTCAAACACACAAGCCTGTGAGAAATTCCTGCCAAGACTTGAAGGAGTAGCACCATTACACAAATAATAAAAAGCTAAAGATTCCATTTCACTTCCTGTGCTTTGACTAAATACATCCCTGTGTATGTCGAAACTCTTGGTCCAAACTATTTTACTGGCTAAAAGTATTTTTTTGTCATATCACAGGCAAACGAGCAATGTGTTGCTACTCAGAGGGCTGTAATACCGCTTCAACCATAGCGCAGCATTTCAAAACAATGTTTTTGAAAATAAATAAACGATATTTGTATAGTAACTGCTTAGCACGTTAAATACTGTAATGTCAGGTAATGCACAGTGGCGGTACAAAATGTTTTGGGCAGAGGCCACCTTGGGGGATTGTTGGCTGCCCCAGCGTGCTGGCATTTTCTCGATTTCCACGAGAAGATGCCAAAAAGACGGAGCCAAATATGGGTGCCTTGTCATCTTGCGATGAAATCAATACTAATCAGCGCTCTCTGCACGCGTGTTCGTTCACATGGCCTCTTGCTGGAGAGCATTTATTGTTTTGCAAAGTCTATTAACCGCACGTAACGTTAAAATGTAATGGATCTTACCGTGAAGTCTAACAGTAATTTAGGTAGGGTCACTTGCAGCTTATTTGTAAAGACTGCAGCCAACTACAATCTATTTCACCAGCTTAGCTGATAAATGTCGTGCTCAAAGACAAAACCAAGCTGTGAAGGAAATCTGTTAATAATGACCACAGCACATCGTATCTATTGGCTTTGGGTAAACCTATCTTGAGATCAATTTCCTTAATAACTGGGCCAATGTGAGTCACCCACCTAATCGTATGACTCCACCCGCTAGCGGGGTAACCATACACGAAGGGTACTGTACATACTTTCTGTAGTATTGGTGGGCTGTATATGCTCGGGAGAGCACTATGGATGATTTCTGTTTTCATGTTGGCAGTGGAATCACAGGGTGTTCAATGCACGCTTTACACCCGATGCTGAATTCTGATAATAACCCCTCTGATAATAACTTTACTTGGCAGAGGTACAATTTGACTCTTCCAACCCTTGAAATATGCCATCTCAGGGGAAAATGTGTTCAACACAAATCTCTCAATAGTGATACTCCCATCCCACACACACACTACTAGCATATCATACACATACAACCTCGTAGCCATAATAAAATACATTCATATTTTTCAAAGTATACTTCATAAAATGTACTTTTCCTGTGCATTCGTTTTCAAGCGTATGATGCAGTGGATAGATGGAGATGATTATGTTGACGCATGTTAATGACGCATTGCACACCTTTATGGCCCCCACATTGCACAAAAATGTGATAACTTCACTTATTTTATTAATCAATGTACTAATGGCCAAGGTCCAGCTCTTTCCGCGTGCCAAAAACGCGAATACAGTATGACTGTGAGCAATGAAGCGATACATTGCGTATCAATAAAAAAAAATTGACTAAGGGGCCGTCCATAAATGACGTCACGCACCTGGGGGGGGGTTTGAGAAATGTGACGTCACATCAAAATGCGCAACTTCAAACAAATATAGACAACACGTTCTACTTAATTAAATCGACTTTTTAAATAAATGTTTTCTCCTACAACATCAGAGTGCAGCGCCACATTAAATACGCACTACAATGACAATAGTTTAAAGCGATGTGAAGCATGTTTTTTTTATTTGGGGGGGGGGCAGAGCTTTGTGACGTCATATTTGAGGGGGGTCTGACTTTTTGTGACGCCGTGTGACGACGGGGAGGGGGGGGGGTCAAAAATCGTCCAAAATCGCGTGACGTCATTTATGGACGGCCCCTAATTTAATTGGAAGGTAGCGGGTCCCCCATGCAGTATTAATCGCGTGCACTTATCTGGGCAGCGTCGGTGTAACCGTGCACGCTAACCCAGGGGGCTGGCGGCTCAGCAGCACTGTAATTCAGCGCAGTGATCACGAACAGTACCACTCGCGCAAACATTTTCCCACACTCAAGGACGTACCGGGAAAATGAACACATAGAGATGGTCTTGCATACAAAATACATGGGTGACTGTGCAATACCGCTGAAACTTGACATACCACGAACGGTGGTCAGATGTGCCAACCATTTACTTTTTACTATAGCATTAACCTCACCCACTTCTTTCCCACAAGGGCCACCGATGACACCATGAAGACCACATAATAGACACACTCCAGTCACCTACTAATTAGACCCTTCAAGTGGCAGACGCGATGTCATCTGTTCTCCAATGCCCACTTTAGCAATACATGTACGCCATTAGTAGCTTACAGTTGATACACGTGGAGAAATTCTGCTACGTGTCATTTTGAACGTGTATGTGCACTTGTGTATCCATCACAAAGGTTTCTTTCCTGTTTGTGTTTGAAGGTAAATGAGTGTTGCGACGTTACACCTGTGCAGGCTATATTGAGCCAGGACGGTGCGTATCCTGTTTCGGAAGTGTAACGGTGAGCGCATGCCTGGTACACCTAGATGTATACCTGTACATATACACGACTGTACACCCATAGGTATACATGCACCAACACAGGTACACGTGCACACAGACCTATGGCGACACCTGGACACATATACTGTTATACACCTCTATACCTACAGGTGTGCCTCTGCACATATTGTACACCTGTATGTCGATTGATACACCTGTATCCACGCAGGTATACATGTACACCTGTACATAGATAGTACACCTGTTCAAGTATGAGTATACCTGTACACACAGGTACACCGATACCTACACCCATACACATACAGTATAACTGTACACCTATCATAACTGTAATCCGGCACTTTTGCCACATGCATTATTCCAAATGACATATATACAGGACTGTATGGGATATAGCGTATGTACATACAACCTACAGGGAAATGCTGTACAAGGTGTTCCTCCAGTCGTGGGAATTCCAAATTACTCTGGCCATTCATTATAGACAGCACGGTTACAATAGTTAATTAAAAAAAATAAGTTCTAGACTTCGGGCCACACGTTGGGGCTTGTGTGACTAAACCACCCCCGACCGCCTTTGTCTCCCCAGTGCTGACATGTATGTACAATTACTCATTTAAGGCTGAGTCCACCTCGGGGAGGCTAAGGACAAATTCCAAAACACTTAACGCGAATGTCATTCCAGGAATCGAACTCGGGTGGGGTCGGGTTCGTGGTGCATTGTGCTAATCATTGCACCACCGCTGATTTAGACGCGACTTACATTAAATATTACGCACTCGTACACAGACTAAGACACACAATCACACACGCACTGACACTTTCACGCACACAACACTTTCACGCACACAACAACCAATGAGTAATTTATGCAGTCACGAAAGCTTGAATTCTTTATTAACAACCGCCGTTCGCCACAAAGTGACGTCACCACGGCGCTTGTGCCAGGCTAGGTGCACTTTGAGGCCACGTGAAGTGTCGAAGGCACCGCTGGCAGGAGGTCACGGACTGAGATGCGCACACACTGACGCTCAATGACACACTCGCACTGACACATACTCCAGTCACACACACACACTAACGAGACTGACACATAGACACAATGAATGACACATTCACAGACTCAATTACACACACTCACACTCTCACACACTCACTCGCACACTCATTTACACACACACACTCATACTATATCACGCAATCACATTAACGCACTCATTCACACACACACAAACACTCATGCACACTCTTATCACTAGAGCGCACACACTAACACTCATTCAGATACACGCAATCACACACACACACACTCATGTACACACACATACTCTCAATGGCACTCACTGTCATACACAGGATTCACACACACACTCATTTACACACGAGCTCAATCACACGCGCGCTCGCACTCACCGTACGTGGAGCGGGTATAGGATATTTGCAGCCGGCCGTTGTTGGGATGTAAGAGGATGTGTTGGGGTTGGGGTTGAGAAGGAACCGGCGCTGGGATGAAACTCAGCTGGTCAGCCCAGAGCGGTCAGCCTCGACACCCATCCGCGGCACGGGCAGCGTGGTAAGAATACATTGGTCACGAGCGCTTCATAATCCCCTGGCGTGGCACGGAGGTGGCACAGGACGCGAGCGTCCACAGACAACGCACGGGCAGCGGACACGGCGCGCAAGGGGGCACGCAAGACGGGCGAAGCGAACAGCGCGGAGCCAACCGCACGCGCTCGGAGTCGGCTCACAACAGTCGCCGAGCGGACCCCCCTCCTCCCCTCCCTCTCACTGGGATGGGGCGGCACCTCGACGCCGGGGCGTGGAGGCTGCTTCAACGCCGCCGCCGCTGCTGCTGCTGCTGTTTTCTGGCACCACGCCCCGGACGTCAACCCATGATTTTCACTCAGGTCACCTTTTTTTTTTGCCTGTTTGCAATTTGACGACCAGCCACCAGACATGTGCACTTCGGTGGCTGGTTATGTAAAACGCCTTCGGTGAAAATCTGCCTTAATTTGCAACAACTACGTACACTCGTCAACAACACTCACTGCCTTAAAAGAAAATATACATAATTGGTGACGTTTCGGGCAATTAGCCCTTCTTGTGCCTGAGCACCGCTACCAACGTAGCATTAACAAATTGTTTGCCTTCATTTACAGTGATTTAAATAGGAATGAGCTAAAGGGAACGTAATTTAAGTCATTTTATGCTCCTGGCCCCTCCCTGGCCTTTAGAATACTCTATAGAAGTGTAGGGTAAGCAACTTGGAAATTTCAGAACAGACCGTGGCAAGAAGGTGCTGTCAATGTAATCAGAAGGAGTACAGAAAATAATGCACACGCATGGGTTCTATTACACTTTCCAACATGCGTTTGTCCGAGGTTACACATTATTTTGTTTAATTACTGCATGATAATTGCTGCAACGTATAAGTTATAGGTTCAACAGGCATACATATAGATTTAAAACATTGTCATTAAAAAAGGAACTGGAATGAAAACTCAAAAGGGCACAAAGAAGTAAGGACAGGTTCGCCTTTGGAATTGCAATGAGAGACAGGAATAGGAACGCATGGATTAGAGAACATAAACAATTTAAATCCATAATCCGGACTGTTAATAAAAGTAAGTGGGCTTGGGCAGGGGGGATGAGAATAAACACCGAGTGGCATCCAAGGGAGGGGGTGCGGTTGAGAGTGCGTCCAGCATGGAGATGGAGCTCGCGTTCAGGTACTCGAAGGATTGTTATATTGCAGCACCTTGGAGGATGTGTGGTGGCATGGGGAGGCCTTCGCCCAAGCAGTGGATTGATGAAGGCTAATTCTGATGATAAATTGCGTTATCTTCTCAGCCAGATGATAACGATCGTCTGAGATTATTTTAGGGCAAACCTTTGATGAATTCGTTCAGCTTTAAATGGAGTAAGTTCCTATCAGCAACGCTACTTTTCGCTTGAACTTAAATTGAATTCATATCGGATCATCTTCTGAGCCAGGTGATAGCGATCGTCTGAGATGATTTTTGGGCAACCCTTTGATCAATTCGTTTAGTTTTAAATGTAGTAAGTTCCTATCAGCAACACTACTTTACGATTGAACTTTAATTCAATTTATATCGGATCATCTTCATGAGAATTAGTGTGACCTCGTGTTACAGATGGACAGAATGCATTTATTACTTCAACCTTCGTTGGAAATAATTTACAAAGACGGGTGTGATTGGTGAGACCAGCGTGCAGAATGGGGGAGGGAAGGTTAGAAGACAGATATTGAAGTGACACCCAAAGGTCAGCAATCAAGGGTACGACGTAAGCCAGATGTGGAATACTGTAAGTGCAGGCCCTTAAGGCATAGTATGAACTTTGCGCACTATGGAATGTAGCAAAAGGAAGAAAGGAAGGGCTAGGTGAGGTGGCACCAGTGGCTTCGGCCATGATGGCTGCTTGACCTTGACATATGTACGGGGTCTCCCTTGAAAACAAGACATCTGGTCTCAATGGGCTCTCACCTAGTTCTAAAGGTCATTATTTGTGCGCATTATACTTACTAGGCTTCATGATTTTTCTGTTTTACCTGTCATACTAATTCATGTTAGCAAAGAGTAACTCTGATGCAGGAACATATATTGTCAGGTATCCCTTCAACGAGATGTGATGCCTCAAAGAGATCACCAGATTAAAAAAAAGTTACGTCTACCTTCAGTACTGTCTCAATGGAAGAGAAAATGGTCTCAAACAGGAGGTTTTTCTTATTTTCATGATGTCAAATAAATCCTGTTATTACGTGTACTTTGTCAGTGTATTGTCCATTAAGTGCCAACAATTGGATGGAACTGTAATGTTAAATACAAAGTCATCATAGCGTAGGGAAATTATAGGTTTGAGAAATCCTGCAGAGTTGAAATATGTGGGAAGAGAATGAGAGCTCAAGATTAAGGACATATCCAAGTTCTTCATGCTCTTCGCAATTTCAATGTCATAGTCCATGAGGTGAGTGCTCAAACTAGAGTCTGAACATAGAGTGGGCGTTATGATGATGAGGAATGCTTCAGTATTAACCGATACAATATGATACCGCATCAAGAAAAATTTTGTGGTAGGACAGTGAAGTTGGATTCATGGAGTCAATGGTGGTGTAAGCTGGGGTTTACCAGTGTGAGAAATACTCTTTGGTTCTATTCGAATAGAACCAAAGAGTATGGATCCTTGCAGTCGCGAAAGCTTCAAATCTAGAAGTGTGAGAAGTATTGTTGACATTACAACTGGAGTTAATTTTGCCAAGAGAGTAGATATATTGAGAAGAGCAGGGGGCTAAAGATGGAGACTCGTGGGACACTATCGTAGCAATTTGCGAGAGAAAGAGAGTCCCTAATCGGACTCTTGGCTCTGAATTATAAAGTGCAGTGTGCTAACCACTGCACCACCACTCCCGCAAGTGTGAATTAAGTTATAACAATTCAACTGCACCTTGGCAAAGATGAACATCCGGATTGTTGCGGGGTATGAAGGAATGTTTATTTTTAGAAATCTTGTTCTACAGTATTAAATTATGTTGATATTATTGTCTAAACTAAATATATTTACGTAAAATTGAGAAAAATTTGTGGTAGATGGTGGGCAGATAAGTGATAACACGAGAGCTTGTTAACCAAGAAAAGCATTTGAGTAACTCGCATCCATTTAAATATATATTTAGAAATTTACAATGACTCATTTTCCAGAGACATTAAACAGCTTACGTAAAACAAAATCTATTTTAGTTTCCTATTTAAATATCAGTGTATAATAAAGCAAAATCTTCATGTAAGGTGTTGGTAACACCACTGACATGACACATTCCTGATGAATAAGGTTCATACATTTGAATAAACACTCGCACAAACCTAGCTGGTTCCTCAAACGTTCTCCGCGTGAGTGGGTTTGGCTCACTGAAAATTCAAAAAATGCCTGTGTTAAACAGCGTGGGCAGTGAATAATCTGGGGCCCGCAGGCCCAGCCAGTGGTGAGCTGTTTTACCACCACCACGACGCCGCCGCCGAGCATACCGGCCACGCCTGTCGGTCCCACGAATTTCATTTCCTGATGGGCAGATTGTTACTTCTTAGTTTTGTTGGGAAACAGCATTTTCTTCACTGTTTATAGAAACACTGACGTTGAGCGATGCTTTCCTTTGAGTTATTAAGTTATGACTAGCAACAGAGGATGGGACTGCCGTGTCACTGATGGGTGCGGTGGGAATGGATGAACTGAACACACCGCCAAACATGATAGCTACGCCTCTGCTTCTTGGTGGTGCTCGTCACACAAGTATGATGGCTAACCTTTTAATATGATTGTTGGAGGTGCAGTTCGTAGAGCTAGGTTGAAATTAAACGTCGCTTAAAATAGCTATCCATAACCTGTTTTTTTGTATTCATAAAAACTTAGGCTCATGAAGGGTGAGGTGAGGTTGGTTCGTGGAGAGATGCATCGATGTAATGAACTCAATCACTGATAATCTTATATTATTAAACAGGTGACACGGTTTAATTGCGTAAAGTTTACACAATTAACGTTGATAGAATGTTTATACCCACTCGTTGCATTTCCCAGGATATGTTTACTGGTAGAGTGACGGCAATACCCAAGGCATGCATAAAATACATCTTTTAATGACATTGTCACTGACATAGGCAATTCCATCTGCCAAAAATGTGTTTTTGTATGTTAAATCATAACTTTAAATGCATGCTGACATATATAGATTTGTGTAAACAGGTACATCCTTGTAACTACACGGACAGAAAGAGGAACACGTAGATTAGAGAGAGAGATAACTTTGACTGTTAAGAATAGTGGGCAGGACTCTTTGCTAGAATGATGGAGTGGAGCCAAAGGACGGAACACACTGTGGAGATCGAGCGATGAAATGGGCTCGTATGCAGAAGCTAAATGGATTGTAGCATCGCATAGCCATGATAGATGGTGATGGCCTGATAATGCCTTAATGTAGCAGTGGATAGACAATGGCGGATGATGTATACAGTATCTTACAATTTTGTTATCATTAAATTGAGAGTCATACAACATGAGAAAGCCGCAGTATTTTGTTTGGAATGGTGGTGCGGTGATTAGCAACATTGCTTTACGACCATGGCGACCAGAGTTTGATTCCAGGACAAAACTAGTATTCTTGGCGCGTGATATCAGAGTTGATACGAGGTCCCTGTTTTCCAACCCACACTGACCTACATTGAGAAGTATGGTCAAATAACACCGATGGGCGACGCAGTATGCGGAGGACCGCATTCAGCAGTGGATATGGAATGCTGTATATTATTTTATTAATATTATCACCGTCAATCTCATCATCGCCATAATTTTAAGATTGCAATAAGTGTCAGATGAAGTTTAGAGTATCGCGTTTAGAGTATTTGGCTGCTATGTACATTGATAAGCCACTTTGTCGAGCTATCATTTGTGGCCAGGATGCTTCTGAAAAAGAGGTACATGTCTCAGTAGGCATTACCTGGTAAAGTAAAACATAGTTTAGTTTTAGTTCATTTTAAGTGAGGACGTGTTTGAATGTGCTACTGTGAGTATATATGTATCCATTGACTCTCTACATATAACGTATAAACGTATAATTATAATTTATAAGCGACATGTAGCATTTTTTGTTGTTATATTTTATACTTACATTCGTCATTTACTTCATCAAGGTTTATACATACATATATAAACTGTAACATGAATTATCAAAACTGTGATACCATATGTCTCTCCTAGCCACAATACATTACCATATGCAATCATTTACAGTGGGGGTCGATGCTTTTGTCCAGGTAATAGAGCTAGGATTTGGATTGGAGATAGGGATAGGGTTGTTCAAAGGCTCATTATAAGAGCCTCATCCACAGTCACAGAGCACACTCGGCCTTCTATTTCGCCAAATAATAACCCCTTAGGACATACTCCACATTACAAACGTAGATCCACCCAAGTTGACCGTGCTTGCTTTACGAGTCGAGAGTAAGTGACCTGTCATGTGTTCAGCCCTGAGCAAGGCATACATGAGGAGCAAGGTGAAGATTACTCAAGAGGTTCGGTTCAATTCCCTACACTGAAGGCTTTTCCTATTTTAACTTCGCCACTTCTTACCCCTCCCCTCCCTCCCCCATTGTCATTGATGTTAAGCACCTTAAGATTGTATTAAAAAGGCTTGAAAAGCTGCTGTAATTATTACTACTACACAATACAGTACGTTGGTAATCTTAACCCACTGGTGTGGCTGCATGCTTGAGCCACTGCTTGCCACACAACCATATTTGAGGTCAATCAAGAGGTGTGACTGGACTGCGCCTTGCCCAGAATAAAAGGTGCACACACAACACTCAGCTGAAATTAGCCACAAATATCCCTGACGTTCATTGTCTTGCAAAGGAAATATTTGCAGTGCTGCCCATGGGAGGGAGCACTTATGCCGCCCTGGCGGGCACAATTATATGCACAATGGCCTAAAATCAACTACTTATCTTGTTGCTACAGCAGCCCTTTGCAATCATACTAATAGTCGCTCAAATTGCTGCAGGTGTCTCCTCATTAAGAATTTACTGTTGGTTACTGTTGGCTTTGAACAATTTTACTGGCAGGTTGGTTTGTTATAGCTCTCCGACGTCTGTGGTGTTTCCCGGTTGTGAGCTCGTCATGAGAAATATAGGCAGGCATATATTTCCTTAAATTCAAATTTATGTGAATGTAGTTTCTTGTTTTGCTAAGCTGTCACCTTTTATTGCACACCATAAATATGTTAAAACAACACTCATGGGGATAATTTCAAACCTTTTAGCTATTGTGTAAAAAAATAAACCCACTTGTAGTCACAGCAATTTAGTGCTTATACGTCTTATACGTATATGTACAGTATTTAGTTTGGCTCAAAAGACAAACTCGAGAAGGCGCAGATCAGTATTGCAAGGATAGGATACCATGGTAGGACTGCTACTCTTTTCAGATGGGCTAATTTATTTGTTTACATCACTGGTTACCTGGTTTACATCACTGGTTACCTCGGACAGAGCAAGCACGTGGGTCGCCTTCAAAGCAGGCTTTGCGACAACGACGACGGCAAGCGGCCTTGTTTGCAGTGGATATAATTCCAGAGCTGCAAGGTCACAGTCGAGAATAATTTCGCAGGAGCATAACATCTCCACAACCACTTGGGAGGACGCAGATTGGCGCCGTGCTGGAGCTTGGCTGTGTTTCACTCCAGCGCTGTCCTCGAGACAGTCTGGTCCCTTCACCTGACGAAGGCCGCTTGTGTTGTGGCCGAAACGTCGTGATTTTTGTTGTTTTATTTTTTACCTACGTGACTTTACCGAATATAACCAAACAACTTACTGCCCCAGCTCATCAGGTAGTTCTCGGTGCGCCTCCGAGTTTCCGCCCATACCTTCGGCAATGTGATGCCTGCCGAAGGTCATCATCGTTTATGACGGACCACCAACAGTGCCGGATTAAGCGAGTGCGGGGCCTGTAGCATATGTTATAAAGGGGCCCTAAATTAAAAAAAACGTTAATATGAAAACAACATTTTTAGTTACATAGTAAAGTAATTGTACTTTTTCATTTGCTATACAGCCAGATAATACGACAAATCGCTAACCATAAACGCCCAGTCGTTCATGAAAGTTGAAGCAGTATAGTACTGTAGTAATAGAGTAAGCGCAGAAACACTGAACCGAAATTAATAGCTTGAAAGCATTTTGCGCGGGGTCCTTGAAAGTGCGGGGCCCGTAGGATATGCTACTTTTGCCACTAGAATAATCCGGCACTGACCACCAATGAGAACGGTCATTCGTTCAGTCAAAACTGCTCCAGACACGTAACAGAGCAATACAAACGATGCTGGCAGTGGCCCACCGAGAGTATTTCTGAGGTGCAGGGCAGCCCTGAAAATGACAATTTCAAATAACTAAAATATCAAACTATTAGCACGTGTTATAAAGCATACACTGCGATAACATATCACTGCATTTAGTTACATTCAATTGAACAAGGTGCTGTTTATATTTCATGTGGAGTACAACATGTAATAATTACAGTGGTTTTTAAACACAATAAAAAGGAGAAATGAGGCCCAAAAGGAGGCTACGCCTGGGCATTACATACGTTAATCTGCCACACCTGTGGCTCGTGTGCCTTTCATCTTGCAACAAAAACCGCTCACGCAGCCTCACCATGAGCAAGGACTGCCTCCCAACACCCCTTTGATCTCCGTCAGCATGCACGCCCCTAATGCATCCACTGGAACCCACATGTGAGATTTGCAGTAATGTTCCAACACATGTGTGTGTGTGTGACGGGAAAATACACTCACGCACGCAAGCGTGCACGATCAACATTGTTATGTATGAAGGTTAAGTAAATACTGCGATGGGGAACACTTCATCTTACTATCCGTGGAGACTGTGCAAATTTCACTTGATCCCAGTGTCAGTTATGCTTGCGTTCGTAAAGACATCTGGAAGGAGGTAGGTATACGTTGAAAAGCAGGCGTGTAATTTTTTCAGCGACTGGCCAGGTAGAGGCCAGAAATGGCTAAAAGTAAGGCAATTCTTGGGAACGCGAGAAATGGAAATGGATATTCACGTGATATTTGGTAACATTTACTTTTGGTTGAGAAGCATTTTTGTGGTAGGCATTAATACACGATTTAAGCATTAGTGTATGTAGCAAACCCTATACAAAGACTCAAATCTATAGTGTGTGCGGTGTATATAAACAGCAATATATATCACTTGGAACGCCACTGCAAGGTTTAAGATAGGGCAATATAAGGGGAGAAAATGTGTAGATGTATCTATAATAATGTTGATGAGGTGTGGCATAGCATTACCAGCTGACATATGCAGGCGTCGTTAGCCTGAGTCCTTGACCAGACAGATGTCCTAAAATCGCATCTAAAACAATGCCATGCTGTGGTGATCTTCCCCTTTTGTTGCAGCTGCTTTTAATAAAATACCGATTGCGTGACTGCCTTAACCACCACCACCACCACTGTCATATTGCATTCCATTAAAATGCACCTGGCAGTATGAATAGATGATCCTTGTTGTCAACGTATATTACAGAGCAGTGAATAATTATCAACACAAGTTAACAATACAGTTTATCATGTTACAAAACTACATTTTTGTTTGGTGCCTCTATTGTCAATTTACAATGTCTGCCAGGGTACCACCGAGGTCCATCCATTCAGGCAATTTAACGCTATGAAAATCCAGCCAGTCGACAGACTGTTTTCATTTTCGCTGTGTCAGCTCTGACAGAATGTGTAAATGCCAAGAAAATGTGTTGCTCTCTTGAAGGAAACGGTGCAACTGAGTCGCCCCCTTGTGGAAGCTGGAGTTGTATCCTTGGTGGCGATACTGTATTGATACTGGTGTTGTCATCATCATCCTCTGCTATGATCAATCCACTGCTGGATGAAAGCCTCCCCAATCCGCTACCGCTTCTCACAGTCTCGCAATGCAACAATACATCCAGCACCTGTAAATGAACTGATTTCATCGCTCCATCTACTCGGTTGCCCTCTTTTTGGACGTGTTCCATTCCTTGGTTATCACTGGGTTATTATGCTTGACCATCATCATTCCTTATAGCCGTGACATGTCCTGCACAAGCCCACTAACTTTTATTCATAGATAATCCCATTGGCCAACATAGGTTTCCTAATCCATGTCTTCCTCTGTCTGGCTCTCCGTGTAATTCCAAGCTTTGTATCTCTCCATGTTTCTTCGCACAACTTTTCAGTTTTCTCTGTATTTTTTGTTAATGATAATATGCACACTGATTATGAAACGGAATTTTTTAGGCACATTGGTATGTTACTTTTCATTATGAACTGCAACTCTCCAAAAGCACACCAACCTGCTTTCGTCTGCTTCTTTATCATCTTTTTCTTATTCCGGTCCACCTTCATTAGCTGTCCCAAGTACACAGACTGTGCTGTGATTGTACATGACCGTTGGTTTTCTCATATTTATCCAGATTCCAACCTTGCAGCCTTCTCTGTTAAGTTATTCTATCATTCCCTGCAGTGAATTCCCATTGGACGTTATTTTGAGTGTCGTCAACAAATATTAGACGGTTAATGTTTTCTTCACTAATATGTGTGCCTTTGTTTCACCAATACGGTACCGTATATGGAAAATATATTTTGTCACTGTGAATAACCTGGTGAAAGCATGGTACCCTGTCTGACTCCCCTTTTAGCGTGTGTTGTTACTTTATTCATGCAATCTTAGTGTGGCTGTTCCATTTTCGTAAATAAATGTTATTATTTTAAAAGATATGTAACCCTTGGCTTGTGAAAGCTTGTATGAGTGCATCATTTCTACTGGGTCAAATGCTTTTGCATAGTCTACAAAAGCCAAACTCGTATGGTTGTTGAATTCTTTCACACCGTACATAGCTAACCGTGCAAATCGGAAGTGCGGGGAAGGACAACAAACTAAACACAATAAGCAATTCTAAAGAAATGCAATTAATTTGTCTTTTCCAGAATCTGATTTATGTGGTCAATGGTAGAGAAATCTTTCCAAAGCATTGATTGTTCCCTTGGTCGTCTGCCTCTAATTTGTTCATCATTCTGTTCCCGGCGGTCATCATCAACTATTTATAAACCTGCGATAAGAGGCAAATGCGTCTGTAGATCTCCAAGTCGATTTCATCTCCCGTTTGGAATAAAGGAACGATTGAGACATCATTCCATGGTTTCTGTATTTAATTTCTGTGTAAATCAATTCCACTAATTTAGTTTCAAAAACGTGTTCCCGCTTATTCAATAAAATTCACAGTTACACCGTCTGGTCTAGTAGCTTTCCCCTTTTCTCACACTGCAAAGGGCAGAGTTGACTTCTTCAAGTGGTAGCTCCTCTTCATCTAAGAGTAAGTTTGATTCCATGAAAAACAAATTTACTCTCTAGTGTTGGTGGCCTTAACCAGTATTATAACTACTCAGGTCTCCAAGGTACTCAATTGTGTTCGCCCTGGCAAGGCAGTGCTCCGTTGAATAAGATTCTTGTAGAGTAATATTTAAAATAATTACAGTGCAGGAATTTCTTCTTTTGAACTGTTAAATAACCAATAATCGTAAATAAATAATTGCAATTGGTAATTTGGAGCATTACCATGTCTACTAAAGTTAAAACTTGGTAACAAGTAAAACACATTTGATGCAGCATTCCTAAAAGATGTCTCAACAACGGCAGTTAACCATGCAATACAAAGGGTATCTAGGTGGATAGATGCAATTGATCTTTTTACATTTGCTATTTTTTAGGTGATAAAACACGAATTGTGCAATTCACTACATGTTATTATTAGTGGTAGACCAGGAGCATAGTTGGGCCCCATACTGTATGGCTTTGGTTCTGCATCACTTACTCATTTGTAGAGTCTCATGGACTCACTGGAAGAGGCTTACACTGGTTTCTGGAAAAGGAGTCCCTAGTGATGGAGTCAAAAATGCATGTCCGGTGTGGGAAAGAAGGGTGCACGCAAAGAATCTGGATCCTGTGCTTAATAATAGCTGCCAATATATGACCGGACGTCTAAAACCAACAAATATTAACTGCCTGTAAGTTCATGCCAGACATAAAAACAAACGGTCGCAAGCAAAATGGAAAGATCATTACATGTTGAAGACAATGTCACACCGTAGCTGTAAGCCGCTGGAAGTCACGGAAAAGCTTCATAGGCACAGTGGAACTCCTCGACGTTGCCGGACACCTCGCAGCTGCTACAGACACCGATCAACCTGGATATGTTTGAATCGTCGTCTAAAGGGAGTTGGCAGGTAAAAGTCAACATGCGGAAGTGGGGTTTCTTAAACGGCACTGACATGTGTGACTGCGGTGAAACAGAGACCATGGTACATCTACTGGTCTGTCCGTGAAGGACCTCACCAGGGCTACAGACCGGGCCATATCATGAGCCCATTGCTGGATAAACATATGACTGTGGTGGTACGACACGAGATGAATACGTGGCGGAGTTCACTGGGATCTCAAATGCTTGGTTCACCATCATCATGGTCTTCTTTTTTCGTATGGCTGATGTAGATGCAGAGCAACAACTACAATTTCACGTTCAGGTGGTCAAGCTGGACAATCGTGTCAGGAGTAGCGAAGTGTACTGCCGTGATGCCTCCTTCATGTTTGTGGATCGGGCATTGCGTCGTTAACTGTTGTATGGTCTGTTCTGCATGACCACAGTCGCACACTGGAGAGTTTTTAATTTTCCATTTCTGCAATAGGTATCCGCATCTGACAAGGTTTTTTTTATGCAAATGCGGTTTCATCACAGTGAGAGTAGAGAAGACATGAGTAGGTCTCTTGTGAGCCCCTTTGAGAGCTGGGCCATACATCATGATGTACAAGAACATTCCTCTTATATGCGGCCCTATTAACTGCAGCTCCTAGTATATGTGGCAGCTGTAGGGTCCATGAAAACTCCTATTGTCTGCGGCCCAATTTCTTCCTATTATCTGTGATTATCCACCATTTTTTCCCACAATCAGAGGCGCGTGTCAAATTACTCATCTCGATTTATTTTGTCTTTAAAAAAGTATCTTGATTAAAGCAAGTGTAGAGGCAGCTCTCGCTTTAATCACGAGACATCGAAAACATCTGCCCGTGTAACGTTCCTCCATAATGGTTCCCACAACATTAGCATTGCCTACCCCTCCATGCCGAAGTCAATCCCTGCGTCAGGTTGACCAGGAGTAACCACCCGGTATAACGATATGTGATCGGTGGCAAGAGAGATAGGTGTATGAAAGAGGGAACTGTGTGTGATGGAGGTGCAATAAACGGTGGTGAGATGTTATCTCCCTTGCCTGGTATACAGGAGGTCGTGGGTTCGATCACGACCCTGACGCCTGTCTATTTAGAGTTTGCATGTCTCTCTCCCCGTGATCACATTAATTTTTATCCGGATCCTCCGTTTTTTTCCTCCACATTTAGAAACGTGCATTTAAATTATTTGGCTGCTATACATTTCCACATGATAATATATAATTTGTGGCCAGGTCGCTTCTGAAAAAGAGCTAATAGCTAAGTGTGCTTGATCTGATAAACAAAATATTTTAGTATTTTTACTGGAACCCTTACTTGTCTCGGCGTGTTGGTGAGGAGAGTGCTCACTATACCTGTGTAGTGACATAGCACCGACTGCTGTCCAGCAGCAGCAACTGCGGTGGATAGTTAGTGCACACGCCATTGAGCATATACACGTGTGTGCCAGCAGGGTGGAGGAACTGGGGCAAGGGTCACGGAAGACCTCATCGGGAAGCCCCTGGAACCCGCTAGTGGGTTCGAGAAGGGAGGCGTGGCCAGGGCGGAGCCAGGCCACGCCGAGTAGGATAAAAGCAGCGGAGAGCGAGGAGCTCCGGGCTGCCGGTTCTGGACTCGTCTCGCCATCGCTATCGTCTTTGCCACCTTCGTCGCTGCCGATTTCACTCAATAATTGCGCGGCCGAACAGCTGTTGGCTGTCTCGGTCGACGCCATCGGTGCAACGCAGGTTCGGGTTGTGTCCAGGCTGGGCTGTACGGCAACGGGAGCGAGAGGAAGGCGATCCTGTGTGTGAACGGTCGAAAGGTGTTACAATAAAAGGTGCCTCCTTGCAAATACCTCGTCTCTGACTTGTGCTACACTACACCTGCATAGCTTTAACAAACTGTTGGGGTAAGTGCTGTTAGTGAGCAGAACCTATGAAGCTAGCATGGTGCATGAAGGGTGTCCAGCACCACGCTCGGCTATCTTTGTCTCTCCAGTGCTGATGTTAACACACCGCACCAGGTACAGTACTCATTTGAGGTTGAGTCAACCTACGGGAGGCACAGGGCCAGTTCATATAACCCTTACTGATGTTGGCTGTGAGTGGCCTGCATTAATTTGTCTATTGTGATGGGGTTTCCTGTCATTTACAGATTTGAATTATTGAATTTAGGCAAAGCTAATGGTTGCTCATAGCCCAGGGGTCAGTCCTCTCCATATATGAGGCTCTGAGAGGGAGATGGCAGCAGTAAAGATTGCTCGACTGTACCGATAAGCCGTAACAATAATGACATCGGTTTACGGTTGTATCTTTGTCTCGCTTCTGCCTGTCAGTTGATTACATTTCTAAATGTAGTAATGTTGATCGGGACAAGATGAGCACAGTACTTCAGTTATTCAAAATAAAATTTAAACTAAACTTTGTTTATTTTACCAGGTAAAGGCCACCGAGCTATATAGCTCTTTTTCATAAACGACCTGGCCACAAGTGATAGCTCAACGAAATGGATTATCACGTGGAAATTTCTAGCAGCCACTCTATACGAGTGTTTCTGAATGTAGGGGTAAACAACAATCTATATTGGTGATGCACGCACGTTTTTGTGTGTCGTAAATGCTTTTAAACCTACACTCATTATTTTTATGCTGTTATAAGTTGATTCGTCACTTAAAAATTATAAAATCAACAAGTTGCTGAACAAATTTGATTTGAAGCTTTCGTGACTGCAGGCATCCATACTCTTTGGTTCTTTCGGTAAAGTCATGTAGATAAAAATAAATAAAACAAATCATGACGTTTTGATCGCAATACAAGCAATCCTCATCAGGTGGAACAACCGCAACAAGAAAATGCTGAAGTAGGCGAGAGAGCTGCCGTGGCAAGAGGTTATATAGGTGAGAAAGGGGGGAGGGGCAAGGGGGGAGAGAGAGGGGGGGGTAGGGGGAGGGCCGCATGAGCGCTAGGGGAAGAGGACGTGAGGCTCGGGGGGAAGTGGGCGGGGCTAGAAGTGGGAAGCTGAGTGTGGACCCTTGGGGGAAACAGATAAAAATGTACTAGTAAACCGGCAGGTATGATGCAAACAACCACAACCAGTTAAGTAATTACCTGGTAAATAACATCCTTCCGATGATTTTTCAATTTGTATCCATCTTCTCGGTTGAAGTTATGTCTATGTTTATATATCTGGATGGCTTCATTAACAAACCTTTGATAGTTGCCCGAAGGTTTGCAGAGTACCTTGGTCTCGGAAAAAACAATATCATGCGAGCCCACAGCGTTATAACAATGGTCAGCCACGGCAGAGGTATTGGTTCTGCCGTGTTTCAGATCTGCCTTGTGTTTGCAAACACGGTCCGAGACATGTCGTTTCGTTTCCCCGATGTAACTGCTACCTCAGGTACAACTCAGTTTGTAGACTCCAGGGTATTGCATGTCAGGAATGACCTCCTTCACAGATGGGATTAGATCACGGATTTTGTGTACTGTATTGGATCGGACCTGGATCTTGTGTTTGTTTAAGATTTTGTAAATCTTTTTGGCAACACCTGCTATGTATGGTAGCGTGATGGTTTTGATTGGTTTCTCAGGAGATTGTTTCTCCATGGTTGGAGAAACAGCTTTGCGAATAATGCGGTCCGAGTACCCATTCATCTTGAGGGCTTGGTGTACGTGTTCCAGTTCACTGGCTAGGTTGTGTTGGTTGAAGATGCAGTGGGCCCTATGGTATAGTGTTTTGATGAGGGAATTCTTCTGGGCCGGATGGTAGTGGGAATCAGGTTTTAGATAGGAATCTGTGTGGGTGGCTTTCCTGTGGACAGAGTGTCCCAACGAGCCGTCAAGCCTCTTCTCAAACAGAACATCCAGGAATGGTAGCTTACCATCCTTCTCCACTTCCATGGTGAATTTGATGGATGGGTGTATGGAATTGATGTGGTTGAGAAATTGGTTCAATGCTGGCAGGCCATGTGGCCAAATGGCGAAAATGTCATCTACATATCTCTTCCACAAGGAAGGACATAGGGTGGATGTTTGGATGGCATCTGTTTCAAATTTCTCCATGAAAACATTCGCTATCACTGGTGATAAGGGGGAACCCATGAGGGTACCTTCATTTTGTTTGTAGAAAGTACCATTCCAGGTGAAGTAAGTGTTGGTAAGGCAGTGCCTAACCAAAGTTGGTACATCAGGATTCCGTCCATGTTGGACCAATTATTCAATTATTGCTAAGGTGTCAGGTACAGGAACCTTGGTGAACAGAGAGACTACATCAAAGCTGACAAGCAAATCATCTGGAGACAGTGAGATACCCTTGATTAGAGAGACCAAGTCAGCTGAGTTATGTACTGCTGAGGTAGTCTTGCCCGTGAATGGAAGCAAGGTCTCAATTCGAAATCGGCCCAGTTTATAGGTAGGTGAGTTGATAGTGGAAACGATGGGCCGAAGTGGAGTACCTTCTTTATGGATTTTTGGAAGACCATAGAATCTGGGTGGTCTAGCAGCAGAAGGTTTTAAGGAGAGCCGCTTGAACGGTTCGATTAGAGAAGTCGAATTGTTAATGATATTGTTGGTTTTTGTAGCCAGGCGGTTGGTAGGATCTTTGATAATTTTGGTGTAACTGCCATCATTAAGAAGGTCTTGGATTTTGTTATTGTATGTGGTTTTATCCATGATGACAGTAGCATTGCCCTTGTCGGCTGAGAGGATGACTATGTCCTCTCTCTTTTCAATTTGGCGAGTTCAGAGCGCTCGTCTTTGCTGATGTTACTAATGGGTTTCTTAGCATTTTAAAGGATGGTGGCAATTTCAGATCTTGCCACGTCTGCTGGGATGTATCCCAAGAATAATAATTGTCCCCAAACTATAATTTCCTTTTCTTCAGCAAACCTGAACATAACTTTTTGTTTTGCCAATATGTATCTTTGTCAGTGCCGGATTATCCTAGTCGAAAAAGTAGCATATGCACGGGCCCCGCACTTTTAAAGGACCCCGCACTAAATGTTTTCAAGCTATCAATTCCGGTTCAGTGATTTTGCAAGTGCTCTATTACTATAGTACTATACTGCCTTCAATGCTTATGAACGAATGGGGGTTTAAGGTTAGCGATTTGTCGTATTATCTTGCTGTATCGCAAATGAAAAAAATACAATTACTTTACTCTGCTCGTATAAAAATTGTGTTTTAATATTTAAGTGTGTGTGTTTTTTTAAGGCCTCTTTATAAAATATGCTGCAGGTCCCGCACTAGCTTAATCCGGCACTGATCTTTGTCCCACTTTGCACTCTTCTTTGTAAAGTGCTTCAATTATGTCATGTAGTTCAGTGATCCTCAATCTTTTAGTATGGCTCTATAATTGATCCCTCCATATTTCATGAACTTTAGAGCACGCGCCCGCCTGCCTGCCCTCCAAATTGAAGCCCGAGGGGGGGTGTGGGGTCGATGACGTGGATGTCCGTGTGGGATTCATGACGTCATCAAGTGTGGCGTTACACGTGCTTGATGGCAAGATGCCCTATGTGTGGGGCAAATACTGTGTGGGCAGCTAATCTCTCCCACTGTGCACACATCACACACAGTTAGCCTGATTTAAAGTATAACACCGTCCACGCTTGCCATTTGTGGTATTAGTACAACCACAGTGTAGGCGTGAATAACAATAATAAATTAACTACTATATTGTAAAAAAAACACATCGTTCTGTGGTAGGCTGCATGGTTTGTAAACAAGGTTTTCGTCCTTACAAAATCCCCAAAACACAATTTTATTCACAATTTTAAAAACCTAAACATGTTAATGGTGCATGTTAAAGTGAGTAAACAAACCTAAACTGTACACATACTGTGCAGTATGTGAATACATGACAGTGCTGTACTCTATTTAGTACTCTAACATGTTGGTTACTTGGTTCGTATTCCTATATATACTGACGTAAGTTGCCAAGTCCTGCAGTCACTTCTCACTCAATGGTGTTATTGCATGCTCGTGATATCCTCAGGTCGGAGAGTATTTACACACAAGGAGCAGCATAGCTCACCAACACACAGCAGATGCAACAGCTTACCAAGTGAGCTATATATGTACCCACCACTTTGTTAGTCATATACTCTAATTTACATTTGCAGAACACACATTTTAGTCGAATGCACTGTTATTCTAGATTCCAGGTATCATGGTAATCACACACCGTTATCGAATACTTGATGGGGTAAAATAAATCAATATTTGTGCTTGCTATATATACAGCAGCGACGCCAAGTCTCGATAGATTGTCATGGATTTCCCTTGCTGGATTTCGTACCTCTCACATCACATTTTACATTTTACAAGCAACCCGCTCGTCCTTTGGACGTGAGTGACCTTCCATCCATCCGTCCCTCCCAACAGCCAGCCAGCAAAACTTTTCTTTAAAAATATAATTTGCTGTAGTATATTTACATTCAGTATAATATAAAGGTACCCGTCATTGAACGACCGTTCTGCCACTCTCACAAACGTCCCCACCTCCGCACTCCTGGGTGCCCCCCTCCCCACCTCTCCTGCGTGAAAACCCCCAGGCCGCCCCCGCGTGTTTCCCCAAATTGCCCACCTCCTCGGGCCCCCCACCCAGCCAGAAAAAAATATGTCTTATAATATAGTACAAAATACAGCACAATACTCTGCATGCAATTTGACCTCAAGAAATTGACACCAAAGAGCGAATCCTTGTCGAGTCATGTTCATTGTACAAGAATGATGTCTTGTGTTCCAAGGTTCGAGTTTATTGTGTTTAACCAGGTGACAACTGAAGAGACCAGGGTAGCCTCGTTTGCAAGAGTGCAGTGACATGAGTCACCAAAGTACAGCAATTTATTAAACAGAAATCGGACATTGTTCATTACGCTAACATGCGTTGTGTGTGAAATAAAATGGAACATTCAAGACATCCCATGCGCAGCTCCCTTCCCTGCCGGCACGTAACTTCTAACGCAGGCAGCAGCACCCCCGCATGGCCCCCTACTGTTAACGGAATCCCTGCAAGTCCAGACGCAGTTTGCAAGGGGGGATGTCGGAGCAGCATGGGGGAGGCCTCCAGAAGTGCAGATAATTAAGAGTTGATATTATTTTGTCCGCAGTGAATTTCGGGATAAGGGGAGGTCAAAACCCGCAGATATCCTGCGGGTTATTGGGACGATGTTACACTCCACCAATATAAGATTTTGTTTGTGGATGTTTCGAAGTCTACTGGAACCCGTGGAATGTGCGGTACAGTGAGGGAAAAACGTATTTGATCCCCTGCTGATTTTTTACGTTTGCCCACTGACAAAGAAATGATCAGTCTATAATTTTAATGGTAGGTTTATTTGAACAGTGAGAGACAGAATAACAACAACAAAATCCAGAAAAACGCATGTCCAAAATGTTATAAATTGATTTGCATTTTAATGAGGGAAATAAGTATTTGACCCCCTCTCAATCAGAAAGATGTCTGGCTCCCAGGTATCTTTTATACAGGTAACGAGCTGAGATTAGGAGCACACTCTTAAAGGGAGTGCTCCTAATCTCAGCTTGTTACCTGTATAAGAGACACCTGTCCACAGAAGCAATCAATCAATCAGATTCACAACTCTCCACCATCGCCAAGACCAAAGAGCTCTCCAAGGATGTCAGGGACAAGATTGTAGACCTACAAAAGGCTGAAATGGGCTACGAGACCATTGCCAAGCAGCTTGGTGAGAAGGTGACAACAGTTGATGCGATTATTCGCAAATAGAAGAAATACAAAAGAACTGTCAATCTCCCTCGGCCTGGGGCTCCATGCAAGATATCACCTCGTGGAGTTGCAATGATCATGAGAACGGTGAAGAATCAGCCCAGAACTACACGGGAGGATCTTGTCAATAATCTCAAGGCAGCTGGGACCATAGTCACCAAGAAAACAATTGGTAACACACTACGCTGTGAAGGACTAAAATCCTGCAGCGCCCGCAAGGTCCCCCTGCTCAAGAAAGCACATAGACATGCCCGTCTGAAGTTTGCCAATGAACATCTGAATGATTCAGAGGACAACTCGGTGAAAGTGTTGTAGTCAGATGAGACCAAAATTGAGCTCTTTGGCATCAACTCAACTCGCCGTGTTTGGAGGAGGAGGAATGCTGCCTATGACCCCAAGAACACCATCCCCACCGTCAAACATGGAGGTGGAAACATTATGCTTTGGGGGTGTTTTTCTGCTAAGTGGACAGGACAACTTCACCGCATCAAAGGGACGATGGACGGGGCCATGTACCGTCAAATCTTGGGTGAGAACCTCCTTCCCTCAGCCAGGGCATTGAAAATGGGTCGTGGATGGGTATTCCAGCATGACAATGATCCAAAACACACGGCCAAGGCAACAAAGGGGTGGCTCAAGAAGAAGCACATTAAGGTCCTGGAGTGGCCTAGCCAGTCTCCAGACCTTAATCCCCTAGAAAATCTGTGGAGGGAGCTGAAGGTTCGAGTTGCCAAACGTCAGCCTCGAAACCTTAATAACTTGGAGAAGATCTGCAAAGAGGAGTGGGACAAAATCCCTCCTGAGATGTGTGCAAACCTGGTGGCCAACTACAAGAAACGTCTGACCTCTGTGATTGCCAACAAGGGTTTTGCTACCAAGTACTAAGTCATATTTTGCAGAGGGGTCAAATACTTATTTCCCTCATTCAAATGCAAATCAATTAATAAAAATTTTGACATGCGTTTTTCTGGATTTTTTTGTTGTCATTCTGTCTCTCACTGTTAAAATAAACCTACCATTACAATTATAGACTGATCATTTCTTTGTCAGTGGGCAAACGTACAAAATCAACAGGGGATCAAATACCTTTTTTTCCCTCACTGTAGGTCCAAAGTAAGTTTAGGTGCTAAACTTACTTTTCCCCTCACTGTATATGAAGCGTCGCGTGTTTGTGCTGGCACAATCACAAAATGTATCTTCCTCCTCCTGTTCCCGTCGTAGTCCATTTGCGACGAAGAATGGTCATTGCAGGAAACTTCGCATATGATATATTTTGTTTCATTTAAATGCAGTGTCATTGACGAATGTATTCCGTTGTAATAAGGCGAGCGTGATGCATTAGATGTCGATGTGACTAGCACCACGTCCGGCGTCCTTGTCTCCCCAGTGATTATGTTTAAGAAAGAAAACGCACCAGGTACTGCCCCAGTAAACATGCAACGTTGGGCCAACGTTGGCATGTGGCTGCAACCGATGTACTAACGTTGACCCAATGTTGTTGATCCATCTTTACTGCGTCATTTTAGTCGACCTCGGGCAGGCTCAGGACTGTTTCAGATAATAACCACTGATATAGTATTATCTACAACCGGGAATGGAACGCTGGTCGACGGGGATGTAACACATTGCGTTAACCACCATGATCAATCCACTGCTGGACGAAGGCCTTCCCAAGCTGCAGCTACCTCTCATGATCTTGTGATGCAATAATTAATCCAGTATGAGCTGATTTCATCTTTCAATCTCCTCTCGGATGCGTTCAATTGCTTGGTTGCCAATCCATTATTGTGCTTAACCATAATCCGTAATTCCCTATCTATGTCTCCGTCTGTATGTGTCGGTGTCTTTGTATGGACTGTGTATAAGTGTGTCTCCATGTCTTTGTGTGTTTCCGTGTCTGTCTGCGAGCTCTGGATCTGTATCTCTCCGTGTCCCTGTGGATGCCCCCGCGTCTCTTGTGTGCGTGTCTCCGTGGGTGTCTTCACGTCTCCGTGTGGGACTATCTATTTTTTTACATAAAAAGTGCAGATAAGCCACGAGTAGTAGGAACTATTTAGTGTGTAGCTCCACTTATCCGCGAAAATTGAATGGCCGTTCTGCAATGAACTTTTGGAAATTCATTGATGACGGCAGATGATAAAATAGGGCCGACGGTAACTGGAGTTTCCACAGACCCTATTGCTCTCATGGATAATCACAGTTGCGTATAATAGAGTTGCAAATAAAAACAAATTCTCCACGACAGTTTATGAAATGTGTACAAGGCCAATGATGACAGTCGCAATCTCAGACCTCTTAACCATCATCATCAACCTCAGATTAGCGCGGTTGGCTTTGTAGGGTGCGAAGGAATTTAAACGTACAACCTTGACCTTTCCACTGCTGGATGAATAACCCCCAAGCACCTAAACTTACTTTGGACCTACAGTGAGGGAAAAAAGTATTTGATCCCCTGCTAATTTTGTACGTTTGCCCACTGACAAAAAAAATGATCAGTCTATAATTTTAGTGGTAGGTTTATTTGAACAGTGAGAGACAGAATAACAACAAAAAATCCAGAAAAACGCATGTCAAAATGTTATAAATTGATTTGCATTTTAATGAGGGAAATAAGTATTTGACCCCTCTGCAAAACATGACTTAGTACTTGGTGGAAAAACCCTTGTTGGCAATCACAGAGGTCAGACGTTTCTTGTAGTTGGCCACCAGGTTTGCACACATCTCAGGAGGGATTTTGTCCCACTCCTCTTTGCAGATCTTCTCCAAGTCATTAAGGTTTCGAGGCTGACGTTTGGCAACTCGAACCTTCAGCTCCACAGATTTTCGATGGGATTAAGGTCTGGAGACTGACGAGGCCACTCCAGGACCTTAATGTGCTCTTTTGTTGCCTTGGCCGTGTGTTTTGGGTCATTGTCATGCTGGAATACCCATCCACAACCCATTTTCAATGCCCTGGCTGAGAGAAGGAGGCTCTTACCCAAGATTTGACGGTACATGGCCCTGTCCATCGTCCCTTTGATGCGGTAAAGTTGTCCTGTCCCCTTAACAGAAAAACACCCCCAAAGCATAATGTTTCAACCTCCATGTTTGACGGTGGGGATGGTGTTCTTGGGGTCATAGGCAGCATTTCTCCTCCAAACACGGCGAGTTGAGCTGATTCCAAAGAGCTCCATTTTGGTCTCATCTGACCACAACACTTTCACCCAGTTGTCCTCTGAATCATTCAGATGTTCATTGGCAAACTTCAGACGGGCATGTATATGTGCTTTCTTGTTTTCTTGGTGACTATGGTCCCAGCTGCCTTGAGATCATTGACAAGATCCTCCCGTGTAGTTCTGGGCTGATTCCTCACTGTTCTCATGATCATTGCAACTCCACGAGGTGAGATCTTGCATGGAGCCCCAGGCCGAAGGAGATTGACAGTTCATTTGTGTTTCTTCCATTTGCGGATAATCGCACCAACTGTTGTCACCTTCTCACCAAGCTGCTTGGCAATGGTCTTGTAGCCCATTCCAGCCTTGTGTAGGTCTACAATCTTGTCCCTGACATCCTTGGAGAGCTCTTTGGTCTTGGCCATGGTGGAGAGTTTCGAATCTGATTGATTGATTGATTGCTTCTGTGGACAGGTGTCTTTTATACAGGTAACAAGCTGAGATTAGGAGCACTCCCTTTAAGAGTGTGCTCCTAATCTCAGCTCGTTACCTGTATAAAAGACACCTGGGAGCCAGAAATCTTTCTGATTGAGAGGGGGTCAAATACTTATTTCCCTCATTAAAATGCAAATCAGTTTATAACATTTTTGACATGCGTTTTTCTGGATTTTTTTGTTGTTATTCTGTCTCTCACTGTTAAAATAAACCTACGATTACAATTATAGACTGATCATTTCTTTGTCAGTGGGCAAACGTACAAAATCAGCAGGGGATCAAATACCTTTTTTTCCCTCACTGTAGGTCCAAAGTAAGTTTAGGTGCTAAACTTACTTTTCCCCTCACTGTATATGAAGCGTCGCGTGTTTGTGCTGGCACAATCACAAAATGTATCTTCCTCCTCCTGTTCCCGTCGTAGTCCATTTGCGACGAAGAATGGTCATTGCAGGAAACTTCGCATATGATATATTTTGTTTCATTTAAATGCAGTGTCATTGACGAATGTATTCCGTTGTAATAAGGCGAGCGTGATGCATTAGATGTCGATGTGACTAGCACCACGTCCGGCGTCCTTGTCTCCCCAGTGATTATGTTTAAGAAAGAAAACGCACCAGGTACTGCCCCAGTAAACATGCAACGTTGGGCCAACGTTGGCATGTGGCTGCAACCGATGTACTAACGTTGACCCAATGTTGTTGATCCATCTTTACTGCGTCATTTTAGTCGACCTCGGGCAGGCTCAGGACTGTTTCAGATAATAACCACTGATATAGTATTATCTACAACCGGGAATGGAACGCTGGTCGACGGGGATGTAACACATTGCGTTAACCACCATGATCAATCCACTGCTGGACGAAGGCCTTCCCAAGCTGCAGCTACCTCTCATGATCTTGTGATGCAATAATTAATCCAGTATGAGCTGATTTCATCTTTCAATCTCCTCTCGGATGCGTTCAATTGCTTGGTTGCCAATCCATTATTGTGCTTAACCATAATCCGTAATTCCCTATCTATGTCTCCGTCTGTATGTGTCGGTGTCTTTGTATGGACTGTGTATAAGTGTGTCTCCATGTCTTTGTGTGTTTCCGTGTCTGTCTGCGAGCTCTGGATCTGTATCTCTCCGTGTCCCTGTGGATGCCCCCGCGTCTCTTGTGTGCGTGTCTCCGTGGGTGTCTTCACGTCTCCGTGTGGGACTATCTATTTTTTTACATAAAAAGTGCAGATAAGCCACGAGTAGTAGGAACTATTTAGTGTGTAGCTCCACTTATCCGCGAAAATTGAATGGCCGTTCTGCAATGAACTTTTGGAAATTCATTGATGACGGCAGATGATAAAATAGGGCCGACGGTAACTGGAGTTTCCACAGACCCTATTGCTCTCATGGATAATCACAGTTGCGTATAATAGAGTTGCAAATAAAAACAAATTCTCCACGACAGTTTATGAAATGTGTACAAGGCCAATGATGACAGTCGCAATCTCAGACCTCTTAACCATCATCATCAACCTCAGATTAGCGCGGTTGGCTTTGTAGGGTGCGAAGGAATTTAAACGTACAACCTTGACCTTTCCACTGCTGGATGAATAACCCCCAAGCACCTAAACTTACTTTGGACCTACAGTGAGGGAAAAAAGTATTTGATCCCCTGCTAATTTTGTACGTTTGCCCACTGACAAAAAAAATGATCAGTCTATAATTTTAGTGGTAGGTTTATTTGAACAGTGAGAGACAGAATAACAACAAAAAATCCAGAAAAACGCATGTCAAAATGTTATAAATTGATTTGCATTTTAATGAGGGAAATAAGTATTTGACCCCTCTGCAAAACATGACTTAGTACTTGGTGGAAAAACCCTTGTTGGCAATCACAGAGGTCAGACGTTTCTTGTAGTTGGCCACCAGGTTTGCACACATCTCAGGAGGGATTTTGTCCCACTCCTCTTTGCAGATCTTCTCCAAGTCATTAAGGTTTCGAGGCTGACGTTTGGCAACTCGAACCTTCAGCTCCACAGATTTTCGATGGGATTAAGGTCTGGAGACTGACGAGGCCACTCCAGGACCTTAATGTGCTCTTTTGTTGCCTTGGCCGTGTGTTTTGGGTCATTGTCATGCTGGAATACCCATCCACAACCCATTTTCAATGCCCTGGCTGAGAGAAGGAGGCTCTTACCCAAGATTTGACGGTACATGGCCCTGTCCATCGTCCCTTTGATGCGGTAAAGTTGTCCTGTCCCCTTAACAGAAAAACACCCCCAAAGCATAATGTTTCAACCTCCATGTTTGACGGTGGGGATGGTGTTCTTGGGGTCATAGGCAGCATTTCTCCTCCAAACACGGCGAGTTGAGCTGATTCCAAAGAGCTCCATTTTGGTCTCATCTGACCACAACACTTTCACCCAGTTGTCCTCTGAATCATTCAGATGTTCATTGGCAAACTTCAGACGGGCATGTATATGTGCTTTCTTGTTTTCTTGGTGACTATGGTCCCAGCTGCCTTGAGATCATTGACAAGATCCTCCCGTGTAGTTCTGGGCTGATTCCTCACTGTTCTCATGATCATTGCAACTCCACGAGGTGAGATCTTGCATGGAGCCCCAGGCCGAAGGAGATTGACAGTTCATTTGTGTTTCTTCCATTTGCGGATAATCGCACCAACTGTTGTCACCTTCTCACCAAGCTGCTTGGCAATGGTCTTGTAGCCCATTCCAGCCTTGTGTAGGTCTACAATCTTGTCCCTGACATCCTTGGAGAGCTCTTTGGTCTTGGCCATGGTGGAGAGTTTCGAATCTGATTGATTGATTGATTGCTTCTGTGGACAGGTGTCTTTTATACAGGTAACAAGCTGAGATTAGGAGCACTCCCTTTAAGAGTGTGCTCCTAATCTCAGCTCGTTACCTGTATAAAAGACACCTGGGAGCCAGAAATCTTTCTGATTGAGAGGGGGTCAAATACTTATTTCCCTCATTAAAATGCAAATCAGTTTATAACATTTTTGACATGCGTTTTTCTGGATTTTTTTGTTGTTATTCTGTCTCTCACTGTTAAAATAAACCTACGATTACAATTATAGACTGATCATTTCTTTGTCAGTGGGCAAACGTACAAAATCAGCAGGGGATCAATTACTTTTTTTTCCCTCACTGTAATCAGTGAGACGGCTGGCACTGACCACTACGGCCATGACGTCACCGCCACACAAAAACCTCTCACGCGCGGGGAGGAGCGGGGGAGGGGTGGGCGGAGGGGGAGGGAACAGGGGAGGGGGGAGGGAACAGGGGAGGGAACAGGGGAGGGGGTGAAGGGAACAGGGGAGGGGGTGAAGGGAACAGGGGAGGGGGGAGGGAACAGGGGAGGGAACAGGGGAGGGGGTGAAGGGAACAGGGGAGGGGGAGGGAACAGGGGAGGGGGGGAGGGAACAGGGGAGGGGGGGAGGGAACAGGGGAGGGGGGGAGGGAACAGGGGAGGAGGGAACAGGGGAGGAGGGAACAGGGGAGGGGGGAGGGAACAGGGGAGGGAACAGGGGAGGGAACAGGGGAGGGAACAGGGGAGAGCGGGAGGGAACAGGGGAGGGGGGAGGGAACAGGGGAGGGAACAGGGGAGAGCGGGAGGGAACAGGGGAGGGGGGGAGGGAACAGGGGAGGGGGGGAGGGAACAGGGGAGGGGGGAGGGAACAGGGGAGGGGGAGGGCGAGGTCCCCCGCGGATCGCGCTTCCGTTGCCGGGAAATCCCCGCGCTGGACATCCTCGTCCTTTCTGGGAAGTCACGTGGGTCCCCCCCCCCTCCTCCTTCCACACAAACAGCAAGGCTCTCCTATTGGTTCGCGAAGCTTTACAGGCAGCGAGTTCGCTGTTCCCATTGGATTATACGAGAACCCCATTTCACCCCTCACCACCCCCCCACAACCGCCCCAACTCCCTCGTGCCATTCGCCGTCAAGCTACGAGAGCGGCGCGCTGATTGGTCGACGGCGTCGTGATTGTGGTCGTGGGAGGGGCTCTCGGTGGTGGTGGGGGGTGGGGGGCTCGCGGGGGTGGTGGGATGGGGGCTCGCGTACAAACACTAGCGCGCCACTGCGCATGCGCACACACACACACACGTGTTCGTGACAGCGGTGGTAGGAGGGGGGCGCTGGTGAAGGCGGCGTCACGCTCGACCGCGGCCGAGTGCCGGAATCGTCCGGAGTCAAGTGTGGGGGGAGCCCCCCTCTCACTCACACTCGCTCTCGCCTGCAGTAGGAGACGCAACAACGGTATGTTCGGCGACGGTTTGCGGCCGCGGATAGATACTCGAGGGTACAAGGGTCGATGTAGGTGACATGGGCTTGGGTCGCGTGTCCGCCACCCCCCTTCCCCCCTTCCCCCCCCCCGTAGCCAGACGCCTCTACGCGGTAAACAAACGCTCGGAGGCCCTCCCCCTGCCCTCTCTGCGCACGGCGCTTGCTTAAGCCGAGGCCCTGTGCGACTTCTTTATTTTATTGATGCGGGTTGGGAAGTGACTTGTGGAGAGCGAGAGACGTGCGCTGACACAGGAGGGGGGAGACGGGCTGCTTGCTTGCCTGCCTGCTGGCCTGAGGCACGGCTCCGTGTTCACGCCAGGAGTTGACCTTTCTCAACCCCACCGCCTTCCACCACCACCACCGTCGCTTGACCGCGTACAAAAAAAAGTTGAAGTCCCACTTTTCTGTTTGAGGTGCGCAGCTCCCGTTTGTGCTTGCGGGTGAAGCCTCCACGTTCCCGCGGGGAGCATCGCAGCACGCCTCAAGACGCGGGTCGCAGCTGGTGGTGCCTGCTGAGGGCCCTGCTGATTATTACACCAGGTGAAGCGTAGTCTCAAACATAATGTTGATTTTGCTGACCATGGATGGACGATGGTGACTATGATGTTGACAGTAAATGACGACGATAATGCAGACTATGGGTTTGGGGTGGGGGGGGCATGAAAAAGAGTTTTGTAGCTCATCGGATTTTTCCAGGATAATTAGAGAATAGTGACTATTAAAATGGTGACGACCGTAAAAATTAAGGTGATTAATATGAGGATGATGATTCTGTTCTTGGTGAAGATGATAGTGATGATTGAGATGGTGGTGGTGAAACTAGTGACGTTTATGATGCTGGCGTGAAGATAATAGCCGTGATGATTGGGAGAGGTGGGACTAAGTTTGACCTCTGGGCAGGATGTGAACTGTGGATGTGTCCATGAACACTTGTAGGATCTAAGACTGTTCAGCCTGTAGACAACCCATTGTGCTTTCTGAGAGCCTTCAAAGAGTTTGAAGCCGTAGACAAGTGCACGGTTGACCTTGGAGAACGAATATAACTGTTTAACTCCTCTGCTATAGTGGCTGGCGAGCAGGCCGAGTTGTTTGCGTGGAGACAGTTCAATTTTATTAAACTGACGATATAAGAATGTACAACCAAAGTACTGTTTTGTAATCAAGTACATTACATAAGTTGCTTTACACAACTGTGTACTTCTTTGGTTCTTTCGGTAAAGTCACGTAGAATGAGAATAAAATAATAAATTAATAAAATAACAATACAATTCTCACGACGTTTCGGCCACAACACAAGTGGCCTTCATCAGGTGAAGGGACCAGACTGTCTCGAGGAAAGCGCTGGAGCGAACACAGCCAAGCTCCAGCGCTGTCCTTGAGACAGTCTCGTCCCTTCACCTGATGAAGGCCACTTGTGTTGTGGCCGAAACGTCGTGAGAATTTTATTGCGTTATTTTATTAATTTATTATTTTATTCTCATTCTACGTGACTTTACCGAAAGAACCAAAGAAGATGAATCCTTGCAGTCACGAAAGCTTTAAATCGAAATGTGTACTTACTGTCCATGATACCATGCACGTTGAAGAACAATACAAGTTCATGTATGGCTGTCAGAAGTAGGAACACGCTCGAGAGCAATGGTTCTTAACCTTTACTACAGCCTTGCACCGCTTTGGTTCTCAATGCTTAAAATATATATCATGAAAATAAGTACATGGGTTTTGAAACAAAGTAGTTGTATTCTTAGCTCTTTCGGTAAAGTCACGTTGAAGGGAAACAATAAAATAATACAATATATAATACAATAAAAATTCTCACGACGTTTCGACCATAACACAAACGGTCGTCATCAGGTGTGTCGGTTTGCATTAATTTCGTGATAATTTTTATTGTTTTATATACATTTTATTGTTTCCCTTCAACGTGACTTTACCGAAAGAGCTAAGAATATGAATTACTGCAGTCACGAAAGCTTTAAATCAAAAGTAGTTGTACTTGCATGTCCGTGCTTAATTTGTGTTTCGATGATTTTTCCTTATAAAAACACCTGGCCAAGTCTCGCATCCCCAGAAATGGCATCACGCACCCCGGGGTGCGTGCATCCCAGGTTTAGAGCTACTGCCCTCGAGGATGTCCACTGTGAAGTTGGAGCGATGAGATCCGTAAGAGCGAGATGCAGTTTGGCATCATTGGACCACGAGTGTTGGCAACGACGTTGGCCTTTGTCCACCTGTAAGGTAGAGCATGGCTTATGCTGATCATGGTGACAGTTTTCACGTCTCCCTTATTCGGGGAATTATCTACATTATTCCACATGCTGTTAATGCAAAACATTGTTGTAGCCAATGAGTCATGGCCTCCAGCCTAAAAAAATATATCATAGTTCTATAATTAGCACATTTCAGTTTCCCTTACTGTTTTAGGCCAGGTCGTAATACAATTGTACTTCTATCTGACCAATAACGTATCCATATCTTTGGATATGATTGAATCGCTTCCCAATTAGTGTACAAGATAAGTTGAGCTGGACTTATCTCGTGCATTATTCAAAAAGTTACGTTCAATGCTGAATGTTGTGCAGGATAATACTTAAATTATGAACGAATAACCACAATGTACAGTTTGCCCAATTTTGCTTCTGTATGCCATCGTGGTAAACATTCTGACCAGCAACCGCCAAGATCATTCATCATTACCCGCAGTTCCTGTTACAGCATTACTAAAGATTTTGATCGTGCGCTGAAATGAGTGCATCAAGGAGAAGTCTTCAAATAATTCTGAGACCACAGACCCCGCCTCTACCTTAGACCGCCGCATAATCATTCGCTGGTCTAGGTGTAAAATGCATTTGTTATGGTCTTGAATTCACGAAGTGGTCGGTTATTGTTGAGCACTTTCTCAACCCCTTAATGCACATCACTTCTTAAAGTTCTCTAAATGTTTTAATTATTCCTAACTTCCCTGCAAATGTGATCAAAATGCATTGAGTCTTATACATCAGAATCCAATTCACAATAGTTATTTACATACAGTACTGTAATGTCCCATTGTTGATGTCCGTTCTTTCAGGGAGGTTATTATTTTTGGGAGAAAATTGATCGTCATAGGTATTCCAGATGTCCTCAGTTGCTCTTGTGCTTATACAAGATACTTAAGAGAGGATGCTGTATACAGTAGTGAAATAAAGTTGCAGCCCTGCAAATTCTTTGTTTCACCTCTGCTGGCCGAAGGGTCTCCACTTAAATAATGGCCCTTTAGTGGCTAGTTTGTCTGAATAGTCCATGCTTTCTGAACGTCTTGAAAGAGGTGCGGTTACCCACACTTTACCCCACCACACGTGTCCTGCCGATCGACTAACTTTTGGTGTGTTAATTTATGCTTCTGGGTGAATGGAGGCCAAAGTGTTGTTGAATGGGTTGGTCACCAGATCGCAAATTTAGAGTGCTAATAATGACACCACGGCAGCTTATAATAAGTCGCAAAACTATTCCTGTATACTCTACTAAATGACTTTACAGGAAGTTGTAGAACATGTTTGCCTCAAACATAACCCTTGGGTTATTGGTTAAATCTAGGAATAGTGGTGCCGTGTGGCCGGTCAGCTGGACAGCATGTGTTGTTGTAAAGTGTTGATTGTCATGGGTTAAACATGCAAAGTTTACATTGTGAGCTATTGAATTTCCAAAATTATTTAACTATGAATTCGTGTATTGTCGATCTAAGCCGTTTTAGTAAATCAGGCAATTTATATTACACAGTTAATGTGCTCAGTTCATATTAGTATGTAGAGATGATATGTGTACACATCTGCATTAGCCGCTCTGTGAGTGGGCTGTCCATATGTACATGTTTGGGTAATCCAAATGCTGGATGAGGGCCTCTTCACAGCGTGAGGCTTATTTGACCATACCTTGCCATGCTTGCCAATACGGGTTGGTGAACGTTGGGAGCAAAGACATTTGAGCATCGTATAGGATAACGATAGATTTTCCTGACCTGCCATTTGCTGACACTGTTGCCCCGTAGTTGCCTGTGACACCTGTTTTGGTTGATGGTGGTCACCCATCCAAACACTGTACAGGCTCCGCCTGCTTAGCCTCTGAGATGAGGTTGGATGTATTCTGGATGGTTTGGTGAAAGGCCAACAGATGGTACATCATTGCAATGTGTGTTTTCGGTTAAAAATTACAGATATGCGAGTTTGAATGTATTACATATATTGGAAATATAATCCCTCCCACAAATCTCGTGTTTGATAAGGGTAAACGTGCAAATTATGGCCTTGTTTATGTTTCGCGTGAATGGCATTGCATGCCATATTTATTTAATTATTAATCGATTATGCAAGAGAAGTTGGCTCCAAGAATCTTAACCTTATGAACTCTGACACACATTAGCCGAGGCCTTTTTTTTAGCATGGCAGCCAACGGAGGAAATGTTTGTATTGTTGCAAGACGAGACAAGCTGTTCCAGTCATCGTGACACATGCTTTAGTGCAATTTAATGTTTACTTGGTTATGGATATGTATTTCACACTGCTATTGTTGTTACGTGCTCGGTATTGTACTATGTTCTAGGGGAGGTTTTGTTTACGATCAAAAATTTTAATGGGAAACAGACCCGTACTGGAGCTACAGTAAATCAGTTGGAGAGTGCCACTTATATTGAATTTTTTCCCTAAGTTGGAGATACAATTGATTAATGCTTTTGTCTCATAGTCACAGTGTCAGTCAAGAAAACTGTACTGAAATAAGTGCTACATTTGATCAACGTAAGGTGACAATGGCGTGCCGGTTTTAGTGTCAATTAGCTCGTATGTCAATGTTAGAGGAATTTTTGGGTTTTGTGTGGTTTGAACATTTGAAAGATTCACGTGTTTCGTGGGGGACCATTTAAGGCTGGAGGATCACTCAGTGCTCTTCGTCATTAGTGCCTTTATTGTATCGACCTTCGGGTATACAATAACAGTAAATACATACACTGTAAAATGGTTTCACTTCAGCAATTCTTTTTATGGTCTCCAGAGTTTGGAGATATACAGTATACTTGTGTTTCGATCCCGACCGAGACACAAGTATACTGTATTTGGAGTTTGTAGGTTCTACCCATGGTCACGTGAACATTTTCCCCTGGTCCTCCGGTTTTGCCCTCCACAATTATGAATGTGCGTTTAGATTATTTGGCTGCTTCTACATATTCCAACCTTCGATGATAAGCCACTTTAACGTGAAATCTTGTGTGGCCAGATCACCTCTGAAAAAAACGTATAGCTCATTTGGGCTTTACCTAGTAGATAAAATAGAAAAATTAACGTAGCCCAGCAATCAGACATTTGACAGCTGTTTTTTAAACGTTGAGTCTGCAGGATCGAAACATCCAAACTGATTGTGCATGCAGAGTACATACATTAATTTATTAGCAGCATAAGGTTGTCATTATGTGTAGAGTGGGTTTGGCAAATGTAGGTGTGTATATGTGTGTGTGTGTGGGGTGGAGATTGATATCAGCTTCAGATCTGAAGGGCAATTATGAATGTTGTGTAAGAAAGCATGAGTTTGGCTGCCCTGGTGTGTGAGAATAGAGTTTGTGTGGGAGTGAACGAGTGTTTATCCATCTGAAAGGTCAGTGTTTGTATGTTGAACTTCTTTCGCACTGCATGTAGCCAACCTTGCTAATCAGAGGTGCAGGGAAAGGATAACAAACTAAATACAAATCAGTTTTATAAGAAATTAATTCTTGATTTAAAAGTGCATAGCTCAAGTGGCTTCCTTATAATATCTGCAGAAAGAGCGTTCCAGACGGCCACAGAAGCGCATCTGAAAGCACGCGATACAGTGACCATCTTTGTTCAATGGTTAGCCAAAAGCCACTGCGAGGGTGACCAGAGTTTGTGTGATGGTCTATGCTCCTTGACGAGATCAGCAAGATATTGAGGTTCATTTGTGTTAAGCATTTTGTGTATAATGAGTGCGAAGGTGCAAAGTATTTAAAGTAAATTTGCAAATGCATATGGCTGGTACGAGTTGATCTCCCTTAAATGGTGTAGCAAGTGGCATTAGCAGCTCTCTGAGTGGACTAACTATATTCTGGACAACTGGGGATTGCTTGTTGCTTCAATTTACATTTTAACGTTACCCACTTCTATGGGATACTTGTGCGAAGCTCATTTGCATTTTAACATTTTGCCCAAAGAAACAGTCAAGGACCAAATTTTTATGTTTTGAGATTTAAAAAACTGTTATTTATAAGTTTGGCTCAAGAATTGTGCTGTCGTGTTAACAATGAATAATGATAATCGACAACCTTTTGCAAATCCACTGCTGATAAAGGCTTCCTCATGCCGTGTCCCTCGTGGGTTTTTTTACACCATACTTCACCATTCTCGTCACTGTGGGTTGGTGGAGCCAGTTCAGATACCACTCGTTTTAGTCACGGTGCATCGAACCAGCGCGCCTCCATTTCGCCCTTGTTCATAATGTGTCTTGAAAAATTGCTACATTCGTGGTGTTGCTGCTCATATTTTGCCTTTGCCATTTTGTCACTCCATATTGTTTAAGTTGTGTTTTGCCCACAGGTTATGCATTGGATGGTCTACAAACCACTGTACATTACTTACATTGCTACACATTTTCGAGAACCTTGATGGCATCCCAAGTTTTAACATTCCAAAAAGCCCTGCCTTTTCAGAGATGGTCTTGGTTAGCCTGCTATTTACACAATACAGTGCTTTGGTCACAATGTGCCAGCATTGCCATGAAGATCAGTGCAAAATCACCCATGTGCTTACATACCTTTCACATGTCCAAGTGACTTTTAAGTGTTTTTAGTATTCAAATCTTTCACTCAACACCATGCATATCACAAGATTATCATCCTAACAAATAATTTTCAGCATGTTACGATGCTGAATGGGACCAGTCAAATTCTACACAGTTGACCATGTGCTTACTGTGTCTTTTCTATGCATTTTGTATGAACACTTTGAAATTGTATGTCTTACACAAGTTTGAAAGTAAACAAGGTAGTTTCTGGCAGCCTCGCTTACAAAAGATGAGCACTCGCTTCCGAGAATATAATTTCGTATATATTGGATCCCTCTTTTTTCCAGCCATATCCTATGTGTGTCGCAAGAGGAAAAGGATATTCGGGAGACGGGAAATTTATTAAAATTCCATGCCTCTATAGAGTTAAACCATTTTTTTTCAGGCAAGACAAACTTCATTGTACATGGAATGTATGTGATACTCGAATTCTTGTAGATGGGATCATTGCATCACTAAAACTGACAGTTGTCTTGGAGTACGAGACCCCACTCATGGTTAAATCCAACTTTGTATAAATTATTGTCAAAAAGTGAACGTTGGCTGAGACGTATATAAATTATAGGAATGAACGTTTTTCAACTTGAGCAATAAACACATGGGCAAGTGTAAAGAAACACTCATAAGTGTCAGTCATGTGCACACATGTAACTGATTTATATTCCTAATATTCTGCAATAATCTTGCATATAGTACAGCTGGAAATCGCAGCTTGGTTGATAACCGCACAATAATTGGGAATTACTTGGTCCAGCGGTAGCGTATTTGCCGCTTGTTGCAGAGGTTGGTGGTTTGAATATGGCAGGCCACCTTGGTTATTACTGTGGGTGCATAACTGTAAAATGTGTCTTCTCCTTCACAGTGAATGTCACTTATCTCCTGACATTCGAAATGAGTAAGCCATTGTCTGCTGGCGTCATTGTCCAAATTTGCCAAATTGGAAAAATTACTTAAATATGACTCAATTGGGATTGCACATAGTAATTGCCCCCCGGCTACTCAAAGACTAATGTCTACTTACATTTCAGGTGCCTCGTCCCCTTGTGCCTCACAGGGAGAGCTGCCAAGCAGGGTGCCCTTCGAACGTTTAAGATGTGATTGCAAGTTGCTTATCACGTGTAAAGTGCCCTTGAGATACCACAGTATGAAGAGCACGATATAAAAAAAATAGTGATTGTTAATGTCCATGGGATGCTGATTACCTCTGGGTGATCACAAAAAAGTAAAATATATCGGTGGCTTTTGGGTCTTGATTTTGGTTAATATTTTTATGGTTTCATTTTGGAAAATTTAGAGACAAAAACATAATTTTGGATTTCATTTTTTCGTTTTTAACACCCCGACTAAAAATTTAATATATATAATATACAGTATCATTAGACATGATGAATTTCATGAGTATGAGCCTTCAAATCACTCATAAAAATGCACACAAGGGATTTTTTTTATTTCTCAGAAGAAATAATTGTAATATATTAGCTGATGGGATTTTACAGATGAATGTTTAGCTGTAGCATTTTATTAAATAAGCCAGCCTTGGATGAATTTATATTTTCAAAAGCATGCACTGAATAGTAGACTGATTTAAAGATAAAAATACATTTTCAAAGGCTGTGCGGCCCAGATATCGAGTTGACCTCGTGCAGGATTTCCCAAACTCCAGTCCTCGCAACCCACCACACTATGTCTTTCCATATTTACCAATTTACTTCCCATTAAAAGACATCTTAAGTTGTTCCACACTGCACGCGCCTAATAATTATTAAACACATCCCACGTGACGCGATAAGCAATTAACGCTGTCTGCATCATATGGAATTTGGTGCACACACACTGAGATCTCAATATTAATGTGAATCGGCTGTATTAACGCAGACGTCATTAATTACTTAGCGCATCACGTGGGACGTGTTTAACAGTCATCGGGCTTATGCAGCGTGGAACATATAAATTTGTATTTGAATGGGGAGTACATTTCTAAATGTGGAAAGATGTAGCTTGGTGGATCTTGAGGACTCGAGTTTGGGAAACCCTGGCTTAGTGTATAGCAAATGGTCCCTTGTAAAACTCATCATAATGTTCAAAACATTGTATGTGGTCACCATCCTATCGACTACTAGGAAGAAACATCTCACATGTCATGTGTTTTTGTAATGTTTATCGTTTTAGCTTAAATGTGTTACACATGCCAGGAACTAAAAAGGGTATATTTGTGGCTGACTGAAGCCCTGACTGAACTCCTATGGCTTCATCACAGATGTCCATCTACTTATTGTATCATAGGCACGCATACTGTAAACATTGTTACAAGTGTGTATTGTGCTTGAACTAATTATCAAAGAACTACAAACTAAAGTGCATACATATAAGTACCAATCTCACAATGGTCATACAATCAAGGTAAATAAATGGAACAAGGGCATTGTTTGCTTTTACCTAAATTATGAGGTTGAATTAACATCTTAGTAACTTCAGAGATGCATGATATTTACTTTGGTTCAGACTCCAGAAACTCAATTGAAGCTGCACCTTTGGGATATTTTATTGTTTCATTACCATCAAGCCCATTTATGGCTCTATCTTTGGATATGAGAACGTATATGACTGATGTACAACTGCACTCGAGATCCAGTGATTTAGGTTTAATTCCACATTTTTTTCTGTTAGTTCTAATGTGGACGTGCCCTCATTGTGTGTCTCCTGGTCTATGATGTGCTCACCACCACTCCTCCACATGTGCTATGCCAGCTAGAATAGTGGCACATTAGCCCTGCTTGTGAGATTAAAATAGGTTGTCTGTTTGCGTGGATGCATGCCTAGTGGAGCAAGGATGGCGCAGTGGGCACAGCTGCAGCAGCTGGACACCAAGTTTCTGGAGCAAGTGGATGAGCTATACAATGACAGCTTCCCCATGGAAGTCCGCCAGTTCCTCGCTCACTGGATTGAGAGCCACGACTGGTGGGTGAACACTCACACCAGTGACATGTAAATGTACATGCATGATTAACTTGGTGCCTGGGTGTGGAATATTGATTCTGTAAAAGTGACTCCTAATTCCTTTTATGCTGTGCGCAGGAACCATGCATCCAACAATGTTTCCCAGGCCACACTGCTGTTCCACAACCTGCTCACTCAACTGGACGACCAGTACAGCCGCTTCACGCAGGAGAACAACTTCCTATTGCAGCACAATTTGCGCAAAATTAAGCAGAATCTGCAGGTAGGTGGAGTACAATTCTGGACAATGATGTATGTACACTTATTCGGGGCATGGAGGGAATTAAGGTAGGGCTTTTGAACCTTCTATGGATTTGGTGTTAAGCATTGACTAGAATATTAAGACCACGAGGATTGCAGCGGGGTGAAGTCAGGGGGGAGACATGCATAAAAGGGCTTGTCCACCCATAGCCCTGTTACATTTACTGAGAGTAGTTTGTGTTTTTTACTGTGCAATATTGAATGGCAAGGCTCAGTGGAAATGTCAGGGTGCGTCAACTTACCTATAATGCATAATTGTGCTCCTCGGCAAAGCATTTATTTGAATAATGTATTTACCAAAACCATTCTTACCACAATTACCAACAGTGGATGAAGGCCTCACCAAACTTCACCATCTCTCACACTTGTGAGATGCAAAAATGTGTCCAGGGTCCTGTACTCGAGATGTCTCGTTCCAACGCCATGGTGGACATCCTCAATGGGTGCGTTCCCTCTTTTGGCTGTCACTCCATCATTAGTCTTGACGGTCAGCCTTCATCCCTTCTAACAATGTGTCCTGCTCGGCCTCGATGACTTTTTTTAAGTCAATGTGATAACTTGCATATGTTATCTGATTCCCGTGTTATTTTTTTCGTCTCTCATTGTAATTCAAAGCATGCACCTTTTTACGATTCTTTGCACAATTGTTAGCTTTTGTTCCATTTTCTTTGTAAATGTCCATGTTTCTGATGCACATGCCATAGCAGCTGATTCGCACTGATTAATAACTTATTTTTCTAGGCACATTAGGTTTATTTGCATTATTAAGTTCAGTTTTCCAACGGCAGCCCAACCTGGTCTCATCCGCCTCTTTATTTTATCAATTTGACCCTGATCTACTGTTAATAAGATATACACTGATGTTTTATCAGGTGTTCCTCCCAACAGATTGCTTCAATTGTTCATCAAACTTGTTGTATATGACTTTTGTTTTGCTCATATTTATATTGAGCCCAGTTTATAGCTTTCTTTATTCATTTCTGAAATAAGTTAATGTCCATTGGTTGTTATAATGACTAAATCAACAGCAAATCTGAGATCCTTCAATATTTTTTCTTATTTTATGTTTATGCGTTCATCGTCTAAAACCGATGAAAATGCATACCTACAACCAGGTAGGACAGGCATTTTAATGTTCATAAATAATATGCTTCTGCAGACTAAAGCTATCTCATTCTCCCTCTTTATAACCCCATAGGCGCACTATTTGGAAGACCCACTCCAGATGGCTCTTATCATCTCCAATTGCCTGGCAGAGGAGTTGAAGATCTTGAGCAGTGCCCGCAACATTGAGCAAGTATGGCCAGAAACACTGACGTGCAGGACGCATACCTCATTTGTACCAGCCGTGATTAAATTTTGATTTAAAGCTTTCGTGACTGCAGGAATTCATATTCCTGGTTCTTTTGGTAAAGTCACCACGTAGAAGGGAAACAATAAAAAAATAAAAATATAAAACAATAAAATTCTCACGACGTTTCGACTGCAACACAAGCAATCATCATCAGGTGTGAAAACCACAGCAAGAAAATTTGAAAAAAAAACGCCACTTTTTTCAAATTTTATTGATGTGGTCTTCACACCTGATGATGATTGCTTGTGTTGCAGTCGAAACGTTGTGAGAATTTTATTGTTTTATTTTTTTATTGTTTCCCTTCTACATAACTTTACCGAAAGAACCAAGAATGTGATTAAATCTGTTTGTTTAGTACAGGTTTTGGATTTGTATTTTTAGTAGCAACAGAAAGAGTTAGGGGTTACACAACAACAGGTTGAATTTGTAGCTACTTCAAGCACAAATTAGTAAATTTGGCCTAGACCAAATATCTCACTTTTCAGTACTAACCAGAGGTAGGAAAATGATAGTGGTACCAATTTCTTTACATTCATAACGAAGGCAAATAAATTTTGATTTAAAGCTTTCGTGACTGCAGTGATTCATATTCTTGGTTCTTTCGGTAAAGTCACGTTGAAGGGAAACAATAAAATAATTAGATATTTTTTTGAATGCGTGTGTGATGACATCATCGATGGCACTAAAGTTTTACCACTTCAGGTTATGCCAAATAATGCTCTGTCCCTTGAACTTTATCTGGTAACTGGGTGACAATTTGTGCATCGACATTTGGAGATCCATACATTGGTCTTTTGCAGGCCTATTTGGTCATGCAGTACTCACAGCCTGCTATATATATTTAGTTGTATTGACATACCTCATTTGTTATTTATTTGTGAAGACTACGTAGCTATTACAATGTTCCACTGTGCCCTAAAAGCTAAACGCCCTTTTTATAATTAAAGCATTTAATAAAATTGGTACATTAACAACACCGTGGACTTTGTTAGAGTGCAAGTTGTATCATTCGTTCTTTATCGATCACGCTTGAAACATAACCCCTGATTTGAAGTTTTCGTGACTGCAGGGATCCATACTCTTTGCTTCTTTCGGTAAAGTCACGTAGGTAGAAATAATAAAATAAATGTAATTTGCATTTAATCACTAACTTATTTTATTGTTTATGCCTACGTGACTTTACCAAAAGAACCAAAGAGCATAACCCCCTGATCTCTTGTCCATATGACATGTCAGATGGGTGGCATGGTGAGACATGAACATATGGAAATTCCCAGCAAGGTGAAGCACCTCGAGAGCAACATGAACGAGATGCGCAAGCGTGTGCAGGTAAGCCAGGCATTTGGCACTTTGCTTATGTGCGCCCCCGAACGCCGTGGAGTGTGCTAGTCAAATAAAACAATGATGCATCTGAAACTTAAAATGACATTGTACACACGTGTGCCAATTACAATAACCCATTTGTCTATATTACGTGTTTAGTTAAATCTATTTACTTAAACAAACCAATTTTTTTTTAGTGGGACCTTTTTGCCAGTATCAAAGGATAAAAAAATAAGAATAGGTTTTACCCTTAATGGCAATAAAATTGGTGTTAAGAGGTTCAAACACCAGTTTTACCCAGAAAGGGTAAAACCTATTCTTATTTTTGTATACTGTGATACTGGCAAAAAGGTCCCATTTTGTAGCTGCTAACCCCGAGCCATAAATGCTCTGATAGTGGCATTATCTTTGTTCTGTTCACTTTTGGCATTCTCAGGTCTGACTAGGCCCTAAAGAAGGCTGTCTCTGGTGTAGGCCAATCAGTTTCAAGGAAAATGCATATATTAGAGCATGTTTGTTTGCATGTTCACCACAAGTACGTGTGGTTAATGCAGACAATATTCCTTGCAAAAGGTTTATATTTGTTGTTTGAACACCAAATATAAACCTGTTTTATTGCCAGAAAGGGTAAAACCTGTTCTTATTTTTTCATACGAAAAAAGCAATATCCTTATACTCAAATGAGTGGTCATCTTCGTTGATGGCCCTAAGTCATAGATTAAAATTCCACATTCTTATCGCAGTAACTAGTGTCTCCATACAATGACTGTTGACCACCACAAAGTGTTATCCATGTTTTCTGAATGGTCCCCTGATAATTTTAACCGGACATGCATGCTCACCACTGCCGGTCTCGGTGTGCATATTTGTGTTTGATAGACTATGGAGCAGGAGATCAAGAATCTTGAGGACTTTCAGGATGACTTTGATTTCAAGTTTAAGACCATGCAAAATGGAGGTGGGCCTCTTATCATGCCGTATCTCATGTACAAACATTGCCCTTACCCTCCTGCACAAATGGCTTGCACTGATTCAGATACTTAGGACATCCATGCACTTAGTGCGATGCCCACACACGTGTGTGCTGACAGTGGTGGCTATGTTGTGTACGCGCAGAGACCATGGACGTCAACGGACACCGCAATCAGGAAATGAAGCAGCTGCAGCAGATCTTGGTGGATCTGGACCAGCGCAGACAGGTGCGAACTCGGCATGGGCACCGTCTTGTACTGCTCACACATGGTGGTACAGCCACCCGTCGGAAAGCATGTCACAGCTGTGTACCGTACTACCAGCTCCGAATCAAACCAGAAAATTTAGGCAGTGTGATTTGATTCTTCCCCAGAGAGCTTACAGGCCTGTGAGTCCACAAGTAAACACCTTTGCTCCAGCTACTTATCGTGTGTCCATTGGGTGTTTATTTTAACAACAGTTGGGTGAAAGTGTTGCGTTTTAACGATGTTAGTGGCGCACTACCCCTTACGCCCACAAAAACCCATTTGGCTGTTTATCAAAGGCTTCCTGGAGTTTACTGAGGAAGCATGGGGGTTCTGTGACAGCAGAGTGTTGATAACGTTGGTAAACAGCTTTGCTGCGCGAGTTTACGGGCGGCTGTTCACAACGCTTGCCCTTTTTGTGGCTACACACAGCGTTTCCTGAAGAGCACGGGCGAGCTGCTGGGCCTCATGGAGTCGCTGCACATTGCCGTGCTCAACGATGAACTGAAGGAGTGGAAACAACGCCAGCAGATCGCCTGCATTGGCGGTCCTCCCAACACCTGCCTGGATCAATTGCAGAGCTGGTTAGCATCTATACCCACTCCCTCGGAACTGTGTTTGAACACAACAAAGAACCCCCATAAAGCCTTCAGACTTTTGGTGCAAGTGCTATTAGCGAACACCTATTGAACGCACACGAGGGGATGGGTGGCCAGCACCATGCCGTGCTGCCTTTGTCTCCGCAGTGGCAAGGTTACAAACTGCACCAGGTACTCACTTGAGGCTGAGGCGACCTAGGGGAGGCCCAAGACCAGTTCAGATAACCGTCACTGGTATTGGTCGTGAGCGGGAATCGAACTCGGGTCGCCAAGTTCATCGGGCAGCATGCTAACTGCTACACTGCCTCTCCCCACATTTATATACACACGTGTTCATAAATATATAGACACACATGTGTTCATATATAGACACACATGTGTTCATATATATAGACACACATGTGTTTTTCAATCCAGTTATATTTATCCTTCTTATGAAGAGAGATGCTTCCATTGACACTGCTCTCATGGATGGGTTTTAATTAATTTACTGCATCACTTTGGTGGAGACCTACAATGAATGATGTTACATGTTATGATGAATATTTTAATTGTGTAGAGGTCTTCATGGTTTTATATTTGGTATCCTACCATAAATAAATTATGATTTAACTACAAGATGCAGCAGTTCATATTCATACATTTTCCATATGCATGTAATTACAATCCTTGTCAGTTTGTGTTTGGTTTTATCTAAGCTGCTTAACTTGTAACTAGTACTGTGTAAATGGCATTTTGTTGATTAGGGCTTGGGTAAAAACATTGTTTTGTCAAAACATTTAATTTAAAAAACCGGTATGGCCCAAATATCCCAGTGCTGAAAAGTTATCTGCAAATTACTTAATTTGTGCAAAAACTTGGCAGGTTCCTCCTAACAAGACTTTTGACTTCCTGAGGCTTTCGTGGGCAAACAAGCGTGATAATTACGATCAAATAAACAACCCAGTAACCTTGGTATTTTTCTTTTGAGCACTGTATGAAATGTCACATTGTTATTTATCACAATTTCCATGACATTGACAAACGTGTAAGCGAGTGGGTTCGAAGTCTGTGCTTCCGGCGGCGGAGGCTGTTGTTTAGAAACGTAGTGGTTTGTAACGGCTCGCCACCAAGGTAGGGGGATATGCTGTTTTGGCTCAGGAGGCACGACCGCGTTTGCAGGGGCGAGCAGCGATAGTGCCCTGCTGCGTGCTGTGTGTGGGCGGTCGCTTGCCACGTAATACGTGCCATGACGCTGCTGCGCTGGGGCCAGCCCCGAACGGCGGCCACCCCAAATGTTCCGTGGCGCACAAACATTTCCACGTGACTAAGCGGCTGGCGTGGGGAGATCGCGCCCCGTCATGATAGCCATCTTTTACCGCAGACTGGTGAAATAGCCACGGCCAATGTCTGAAAAAAGCATATACATTTATTTTCTCATTGCAGCTTGGGATAAGAAACTTTAACCTTCGTTTTAATGAGGGAAATGCCCAACGAGGTAGCTTTTCTCCAGTTGAACAATGTGGTTACATAGCATAAATATTTTGTTTATGCAAAACAGATATGCAAAATAATGTGTATATTGATGAATTGTTTAATACCTGAATTAGAATACCAAAGACATATAACATGTAAAAACACATCTTAAAAATGTATTTCTTTCAATATTTTTTAAGTACTACATTCCAAACTAATACATTGGAAAAATGTCAACCTCTTTGAGTTACTCTTCTTTTTGTTTCAGTAAAGGTGGTAGGTGAAAATGTGTTCTTTATACTTAGCTCTTTCAAATTAACTGGGCAGTTGTGCTCTCTGATATTGATATGAATATAATTATCTTCCATAAATATTTTAATACAGCCTTACCTGCAGATATCGGGTATGTAATTTTACACCTTTGCCACTTCCACTTGTCTAAGTCAAAGGGTATGAAATTCGGTATACTGATTTCTGATATATGTAAATGGGTTTGCGCTGCAGCTGTCAAGATACCATGCTCCCGATCCTCTTCTGCCCACCCACCAGGTGTACCTCCCTGTCAGAGGGCCTGCTGCAGGTGCGGCAGCACCTCAAAAAGCTGGACGAGCTGCAGCAGAAGGTGTCTTACAGCGGAGACCCCATCCCCGCCATGCGGCCCGTGCTGGAAGAGAAGACCAACGAACTCTTCATCACGCTCGTCAAGAGGTGCGTACTCGGGACGGAAGCCTGGGCAGGCAGATTGGAATGAAGGCACAGCGCAGTAGATGAGACGATTGACAGACCTCATGGTTGGATTGAGGCATCAAGGGGCCCTGGTACACAGTACGGTTTCGAGTCTCAGAGTGGGCTGAATAGGCGATGGGGATAGAAAGTATGATGCCATTCTTCATAGGGGCCGCCCCAAAAACAAGCACCGGGTACACTGCAACTGTTACTTTAACGTTAGGAAGACTCGGTAATGCCTTAATACGGGCCCTACCAGTCAAGGGCATCTTTCCATCTGTGGCACCTGGCTCAAGCACCGAGACTGCACCTCTGTCAGATAAAAGCGTTTGCCATAGTCTGTCACCAGGGAGAGAATTTGCGGGCAAGGCACGAGGGCATGCTGTCAGGCTTTATTGGTGACCACGTTGGTGTCGACTGTTCATGTTGAAGGTGCACTCCGCCTTGTCAATGGAATGTGTGCAGCTCTTTTGTGGTGGAGCGCCAGCCGTGCATGCCGACTCACCCACAGCGGCCACTTGTGCTCAAGACAGGAGTGCAGTTCACCGTGAAGCTGCGGTGAGCCCCTGCACACTATATCCGTAGTGTTGGGACTCGCCCCACTCCTCATCACTGTGGTAACTCGCACCCATTTGAGCAACAGTGTAAAAAGAAAACCCAATGTTAATTAACATTTCAATGAGTTCATACAAATTACGATAGGAGAGTAACGCATTTTATCTTATTCTGTAAGAGAGAGCTGTGCTACTTACTGTGTGCATGATTTAAAATTGCTTAGAAGCGATAATGGTTTGTTATGTAGGAAAGCCTCATTGAGTGTTTGGCCTTTTTATGGAAAGTTCCGTTTCTTCATCATTAGACCTCCTTTGCCAGTACAAAAATGTAATAATAGGGTGTTTCCCCTTTTTTCTGGCAACAAAACTGAAACCTTTTTACAAGGATTCACGTCTGCATTAACCACAATACCTGCAGTCAAAATGCAAACAAAAAACATACTATGATAATATATGCATTGTCCTTGAGACTGATTGGTCCACACCAAGGGACGACTTTCTTTTGAGCCTCGACCCAATTGGTGCTCGACCAGATGACGTCAATTGATGCTCGTCATCTGGTCGAGCACCAATTGGGTCGAGGCTCAAAAGAAAGCTGTCCCTTGATGTGGACCAATCAGTTTCAAGGACAATGCATATATTATCATAGTATAAATTTCGATTTAAAGCTTTCGTGACTGCAAGGATTCATCTTCTTTGGTTCTTTCGGTAAAGTCACGTAGAATGAGAATAAAATAATAAATTGACTGTCTGAAGGACAGCACTCCAGCGCTGTCCTCCAGACAGTCTCGTCCCTTCACCTGATGAAGGCCGCTTGTGTTGTGGCCGAAACATCGTGAGAATATTATTGTGTTATTTTATCAATTTATTATTTTATCATAGTATGTTTTTTGTTTGCATTTTGACTGCAGGTATTGTTGTTAATGCAGACATGAATCCTTGTAAAAAGGTTTCAATTTTGTTGCCAGAAAAAAAGGGGGAAACCATATTATTCCGTTTCTTCGTTCGTGTCTTCCCCATGTACAAATAAACCAGAGCACCTAGAGATAACCTATGTGCTTGCCACAGTTGAACCACAATACCTTGCTGGTCTTGTCAAGGAGCATAGACCATCGCACGAACTACGGTCATTCTCACAGTGACTTTTGACGAGCCATCGAACAAAGACGGTCACTGCACCGAGTGCTTTCAAATGTGCTTCTGCGGCCTTCTGGAATGCTCTTCCATCTGATATTATGAAGCCACCGGAGCTATTCACTTTTAAATCTAGATTGAAAACTAATTTCTTTAGAATGTCTTTTTGTTTAGTTTTTTTTTCCTTCCACCGCACCTCCGATTAGCATGGTTGGGCTACGTACAGTGCGAAAGAAGTTCAGCATACATACAAAAGGGATAACACTAAAATCTCCATGGATGTTTCACACCCCCACTTGCTATACTGCCACGCTTTGGCCACATTGCAACCCAGCAGGTTGGGTGTATCACAGCAGATACAGAAATCTACATGGTCGGCCTACCACACCTGCTGGGCATTGAATTACAAACATGCTCCTCCGTTCTTGGAGAAGGTTATATTTTAGGGAGAGTTTTGAGCAGCGGCTGTGTTGCAGGTTGCTGGTCAAGCTTGTGGAGCTCAACTACCAGCTCAAGGTGAAGGCCGTCATCGACAGGTACCGCTCGCGGGCAGTCTTCTCGTACTGCCGGCTGTCTACGCTACCTTGCATAATCTTGTCTTTTAACGTGAAAATAAGAGTGTAACGGGTTTTGTTTTGCTATTGCAGGGACGTGGACAGGCCTCCGATTAAAGGGTAAGAGCAGTGAGGATGAGTGTTTCTGGGTGCGCTTGCTATTGCCGAACTGTCAACTTGTGTGACTGGAAGTGCATGCTCAATTTATGACGCTTGCCGCACAAGATTCATGGAAACTATTCATGCGGTCTTCATTTATTTGTTACCAGTCTTCATATTGGCAGGACCATCCCGAAAAAGAGTTTTGAGACTCAGTACAGATTTCCTGTATGAACAAGCATGAATAAAATAACATTTGTTGGGCTGACTTGAACATCGTCTTGGTGATTTTTGCAACATAAGTGGACAGCAGTGTTGAAGCAAAGGCTATACAATTTGACATTATTGATGACTGTAAATATCCTTGTACATTAAGAGTAAAACTGTCAAACATTTTAAGTAAATTTGCTTGGGACATTCACTTGAAATACGCCTAAAATTCATGAAGGCACCCTCTTTTTTGGGAATACATTTTCACTTTTTGTTTCGTTCTAACTTCCTCTGGTCACCACCCTGAACCTCTTTCACAGCTGCCGGAAGTTTAACATCCTCGGCACAAACACCAAAGTGATGAATATGGAGGAGTCCAACAATGGCAGCCTGTCTGTGGAATTCCGACACCTGGTATGGGGGGGGGCTGAGTGGGAGGCACTTAATATACACACAGGCGGGCACTTGCCCCAATGAGACTGTAAAGGTTGCAAACTGTTCTAATTAAATTATTTCGCTTGTGATCCGCAGCAGCTGAAGGAACAGAAGTCTTCGGCTGGTGGTCGCACCAATGAGGTGAAATTTAGTGTAGGTGGTAGTCGCTTCATTGCGCTCAGGTTAACACAGATGATGGCGATTGTACGCCTCGTTTATGGGGAAGATGAAGCCTTGTGTGCGGGGCACATTAATATTATTGATTTTTTTTTGGTTCCCTTTTCGCAGCGTGCGCACTGAGCGAGGGATGTATAATTTCTTACAATGCCTTACAAAATTCCGGAAACCCTAAATGCATTTCATCACGATTAATTTCCTCCTGCATCCCCAGAACCCGGTTTCCTCTACTAATCCATCCATTTTCAAATGGGAACAACTCCTCTTTTTCAGAAAAGGTTGAAACAATCAGGAAATGAGTTCTCGTGTCTGGCTCTGCTTCTCTGGCTTCCTGTCCTGCTACCTCCTCACCATTTCTTCATGACATCCCCTGGCCTGTCACCCCAATGGAGATTACTACCATCAGTTCTAGACTAAAAGCATCTTTTGTGCCCCATAATCTGCATGCCTGCAATGTTGTACAGAATCTTAACATACATTAGCATTTATACGTTATATAAAGCCAATTTTTGTTCCTATAAATGATTTAAATGGAATATCAGCCGGACATTTAAAACAACGATATTAGATACGACTATGACGAGAATGATTAATGATGCACTAACCCTTTGATAGCTTGTGGATCTTAATAATCCCTACTTGTCTGTTGGTTTGTATATCTGTCGGTCTGTCCATCTCACAGGCTCCTCTGATCGTTACTGAAGAGCTGCACACATTCACCTTTGAGACACAGACGTTCCACCAGGGTCTTAAGATCGAGCTGGAGGTAGCTACCCCTTGGTTTTGCCTTTGCACACTAATAGGGCACGAGTGTGGTGTCAAAAGACTTTAAACAACATTGTTGAACCAAATCTGAGCTGCAGTACTCGTGGAGAAATTCATCCTTTCTAGATTTGAAGCTTTCGTGACTGCAAGGATCCATACTCTTTGGTTCTATTCGGTGGCCGAAACGTCGTGATTTTTGTTGTTTTATTTTTTACCTACGTGACTTTACTGAATAGAACCAAAGAGTATAAATTCATCCTTCACGACCGCTCTTTTCCCAACTTTAATAAAAATCCATTCATACTTTTTCCATGTGTGAACTGTTGCAATGGGGGCAGAAGCAAGCCTGGCCTCGAGTTATGAAACGAGGTCATGTGTGGAAGACACCACATTTTGAAAAACACCCGTTTATAATGAGGCAACATTTCATTTTAAGGTAAACCAAGTGGAAAAAAGCCAGCGGTGAAATGTCTGGAAACTTCAACTTGTAAAGCATATTTCAGTGTGTTAGGATCTGTGAGCTCAGACTTTTTGTTGGCTGTCAGCAGAGCAAAAGTGAGGATTGGTGTCCCACGCAAAAAGTGTGTGTGTAGTGGCTGTAGACTTGGTAGTGTAGTGGTTAGTGTGCCGCGCTTCGAACCCAGTGACCCGAGTTCGATTCTCGCTCACGGCCAACACCAGTGACGATTAACTGAACTGGTCTTGGGGATTCTCGAGGTCGATTCAGCCTCTGATTAGCACAGTTGGCTACTTACGGTGTGAAAGAAGTTCACCATACATACAAATGAGTACCCAGTGCGATGCGTAAATACTTCGCCACGAGGGAGACAAGCAACCGTTGTGGTGCTGGCCACCCACCCCCTTTGTGTGCCTTACCGACCTTCATAAGTGCTCATGAGCAGCACTTGTCCCTGCAGTCTGTTCAGGCTATGCGGGGGGATCTTTGTCTTCGTAGACATGCTCACTGCCAGTGGTGGTCATCTCTAATGTGAGCCAGCTGCCTTCGGGATGGGCGTCCGTCCTCTGGTACAACATGCTCACCAATGACCCCAAGGTGAGAGCAAGTGCAAAAGTATGCCGAAGTACTGCTGTGGTGAATTTTGGGAATAATTGCAGGTCAACAAGTTTGCATCACATATGTTTTGAATGTACTCGACAAATGCACTCACGTGTTTTAAAATTGTATTTCATGATTAATGTGTTTCGGCTATTTAATCATCAACTTTTAAAATACCTAAATCGTTTACTTAATCTTATATCCTGCTATTGTTTGTAACGATATGCCTCCATACTCTATGTATGAACAACTTATTACTCGGAGAAGCACACAAACATAGGCACCTGTGTGCACGTGTATATTTGGATGTATGCGTATTCACGTAAATGTGTGCGTGCTTCTGCAGAACGTGAGCTTCTTCACGAGCCCCCCACCTGCGATGTGGAGCCAACTCTCCGAGGTGCTGAGTTGGCAGTTCTCATCCTGTACGAAACGAGGGCTCAACGCAGAGCAGCTGACAACTCTGGCAGAGAAACTGCTCGGTCAGAAGACGCACACAGAGAGTCAACGCGCACATCGCGTGCAACATTCAGAGCAACCTCGCAGCTCGAATGCAGTGCAGTGTTCTGGGGAGGCTCACTCTCACGTGTGATCTGCATATTTCACAAATGTTCATTACACATAATACGCACAAACTCACATTGATGCGTAAAACACAGCTATGTATGGTTGTGCCTCTCGCCACCATCACACCGTTCACACACAACTGCACTATATGAAAGTCCTTAGTCGATAATGCGTTTGGTTACCTTTGGGGGATAGCTAATGTGCCCCTTTGCTTGTTGGCAGGCCCACGTGTCAACTACTGCGAGTGCCACATTCCTTGGGCCAAGTTCTGCAAGGTATGTTCACCACCTGCTCCTGGGTGTCTCTGGCACCGTGTTAAGTCACCATCTGAGCGTATTCACAATTATGCTGTGCATTGGCTGCGTCGTCCATTTTCTTTTCCAGTTGAAATAAACATTTCCTACCCTTCAGTCAAGCAATTCTCTTGCAGTTTATTTTTAACATTGGGTAATGCACACATGTGACTACATATTTTCTCGCATGTCTGCAGGAGAATCTGCCAGACAAGCCTTTCTCGTTCTGGCTGTGGTTGGATGGCATCCTGGAGCTCGTGAAAAAGCATCTCATTACGCTGTGGAATGACGGGTGGGTTCGGCCTCATCCCACCATCCCACCTGACATACCTAGGCTATTAATTCCTGTATTCTATTAAGAATGTCTTTATTTGGGAAGTGTCACTGGCAGTGTTATTCGCTGTTTCTGACAAATGGAAAGAGTGACCGACATGTACAGATTCTTAAAAAAAAAATGGGTTATAATTTAGAGTAAAGTTGCATTGTCACTACAGAATGGCACATCTACACACCCGACACTTAATTTGTAAATAAACTCATTTTTTCAGTATTTCAGATAAGGAAGTAGCCAGAGTCAACGAATATATCGGCTTTGATTTAAAGCTTTCGTGACTGCAGGGATTCATATTCTTGGTTCCAAAAGAACCAAGAATATAATATATCAGCTATTTGTCCTTTATTCCACCACATATCAGGCATTCCTTATTGGATATCAGAATGTTAACAAAGGCTCCTTCATATAATTTGTAAGTGCTTGGTTGTGATTTTCCTCTTTGTCTGTTGGACGCGTGACCTTTTCCTGGCACCTGCTGTCACAGCTGCATCATGGGCTTCATCAGCAAGGATAGGGAGCGCCAGCTGCTGAAGCAGAAGTCCCCGGGCACCTTCCTGCTACGTTTCAGCGAGAGCAGCAAAGACGGTGGCATCACCTTCACCTGGGTGGAGCAGAGCAGAGACGGTAGCTTCCTGCCATGTGACAAGAACATTTACACCTGGAACTGTCATAACACTCGACGTAATATCACGTATCAGGGAACGGTCCCGCAAGATGGCATGACAGAAAAACCGTTGCATATCCACTCAGAAGATTTAAGCACCCACACCCAGTGCCGTTTTTGTGCACAGTAACGTGAAGAATACAGAATTGATGAAACTGTAATGGCTTAACAATGCGAGTGATACAAGTTCCCTTTCATTTGCTGGACGGGAATGCGTTTGCGTGCAGGCGAAAAGCCCATCAACTCGGTAGAGCCCTACACCAAGCAGCAGCTGTCTGCGGTGTCGTTTCCTGACATCATTCGCACGTACAAGGTGATGGCTGAGCAAAATATTCCCACAAACCCACTCCAGTACCTGTACCCGGACGTGCCCAAGGACCAAGCATTTGGGAAGTACTACGCTCCACCAACAGGTAAGAGGCACGGGCACATGCGCCTGTGAAAGATGCTTACCTTCATGAACGGCTGCATGCGCAGCAGCCATCTTGCCAACTAACTGCTTCTGTGCACCGTATATGCTTACGTATGCTTCTCTATATTCGTGTCGGTCCCTTTTGGTGATGTCACTGAGTGAAGCTGCATCAGCTTCTGCTGTTGTAATGCTGAGTTGCGGTGAACAGAGGTGAAGTCGGTGCATTCATTCATGATTTGGATTCCCTGATCTGTGAGAGCAGTTCCTCCTGAGCCAATGGAAATCGGCCCAAAGGAACCTGGTTACATCAAAACCCAGTTCATATCTGTGTAAGTGTTGCCAGCACCAGCTGTACACCTGCTGCAGATAAACATTAAGCTTATTGAAATTCACGGTTTGCATTTCTTGTTGAATCGAGACGTTTGACGTTTGTTTCGTCTCCATCCGCCAGGTCAACGCAGCCAAACAGCTCCCCTCCGTCCTCAAGCAACATGATCTCTCAGCCACAAAATCACGCGACTTCTCCACACTCGAGCTGTATAGGTTCGCCTCACTCTGCACACATACCTTCCCCTCACTCAGTTCACATGACCCCCCAGCATCCAGGTCAAGTGATGTCGCCACACTCAGGGCAGCTGGCGCATCCGCATGAAGTCTTCACCATGTCTTCGCCCGAGTATGAGATCAACAGTGGGCATGCCGAATTGCCTAACAGTGGCATTGTGAGTACCACGGAGTCTCCACCATATTGGCTAAACACGCATGCCTTGCAAGCAAAACAGCTCATTGCGTGAGGTTACAAATAATGCAGCTACAAATATTTTTGAATATATTTTTGTATGTTTTACGTGTAAACTGAAATGTGCGTGTACACTTTTGTCCATTTTTACTACAGTTATGCCCTCGGTGTGAGCTAAGCCATGTGTGCACTCTCATGACTGTCGGCTGCAGGGTTACTCGAGCAGCATGCAGGGCCAATCGTTGTACAGCCAGTTCTACGGACAGGCGTGCTCAACGTTCCCGGCATCGCACATGTACCAGAACAACTGAGCCACAACACAAGTTGCCTCTGGAAGAAAGGAAGACCTGGATGGGGAGGAGAAGTTTGAGCAGAGAATGATGAAGTGTGAGGACAGATCTGGCTATTAGGCATATTCTATTCATTTATGATTTATGCATGCCCAATAACCTACTCATTGCTTAACGACTACCCTCTTTCAACACTCACCCTCACATCATTGCACTACCACAGACAGATAATTAATTCCCTTCAGTTTCAGATCCACATTTTGTCTCCGAGGTGGCAATGGACGGAGTTAGTGACCATGTGACAGCAGCTAGACTGGAGCGAGCCCATGTTCAGTCAAACCCAGAAGCCTCACATGATGCGAGGCTTGTGGCAGTAAGAAGCAGGTGTCTCCTTCAGGATATGTGGAGCCCTCCACACTGCTGGGTCAGAGTGCTGATTCAATTTTTGACCTGTACATGGGTAATCCTTATGGCATTCTTGCTAATTAACCTGAGTTTTCAATTGAAGTAGGAAACCTATTAAGCTAGGAAGGTGTTGCTCTTTTAATAATTTGCAATTGATTCCAGTATGAGCATAGATTACTGTCCAAGGTTAGAATGTAAACGCTGACAGAGGTGACTGGAAGTTACACTTTTTTTGCTTTTTAAAAAATATATTTTTTAAGTACACTTTAGGATTTTTTGTTTGATTTTTTTTTTTACTCGCTAGAATTTGTCAATATAGAAATTCGGTCATGTAAGTTTGTCCAAAACCACGATAATGTAGGTGGGGTGGGTGTATGCCACATGGATCATCATGTTCATGAGATAGATACCAAACCTGCAGGGTAATAAGGTATTGCAGCAAGTGCTTTGGATGGGGTTTTTTAATGTAAGCTCTAATTGTAACTTTGGTGGGGTTTTCCAGGTTATTGTTTTCTTCCAGGCATGGAAACACTCTATTTTGGAATTATCCAAACACTGCAAGCAGAACCATCATGCTTTGATAATAAGGTTTTCTGGATCAAGGAATATTTTGGAAATACTTGGGTAAAACAATCGCTTACTTTCTTCCTTCCACCTTTTATTTTCCAAGCTGTGAGTTCCTAAAAGTATTATTTGAATGTGCCTCAAAGATTATTTTCATTTGCCCCCATATTGTACAGTACGTGGTTTTATATTAGCTTTTTAAAAAAAAAGATTGTTTTACTTTTACTCCCTTGACCTGTATTGAACCTGTTAATGTCTGCTTCAGGATGGGGACAAAGGTGGCTGGTGTGACAACCCTGCATGGCTTCTACGTGCCTATGATGCTGTTTGCAATGGGGGGGGGGGGGGGAGAGGGGTTTGCCACATCGTAAGAAATTGAGATTTCCTAAGAAATGTTGAGTTAATTTTACAGTAAAGGTACTTTGCGATTTTCTGTAATGACTAGAGTTAATAAAAAAACATTCACTGCTTTTAACTTCACAATCGGTGAAGGAGTAACGCCTTTATGCAGTGTAAGCAAACGAGCAATGGTTTGAGTAGCCTATTGTATAAACTAAGAAATGTTTGTGTGTCCTGCAAGTATAAGCAGTTCCCTGGTTTTTATTTAGGAATAATGATAAGTGGAGCAATCCCTAAACTTCCCGTTCCTTTGGTGGGGGGGGGGGGGGGAGAAATCCCGTAACCAGCTGTGCGGTGAAATGAAGCTCAAGATGGGATTGTATAGGTGCCTATCCACAAGCTGTGTAACATTAGTTCTGCCTGGCAGGACAAAACGGTCTCAGAAGAAGTCATTAAAGGTGATATAAAAAAAATGTGTAGATAAAAGCCATAGATATTGTAAGACGTGTCTTTGTATCGCAATGTAATCGATTCTACTCTGTATAAGATTATTTGTGGATTCACAAATCTTGTTTTTCTTAAACTTTTAACGTTTTTGACGTGTCTTTTTGTCATGTCCATGTAGATTAGACAAAGCATGTATTGTTCAGATTACCATATATATTGCAACTATATTTTGAATGTATTTACCAGCAGTAAAGAAAAAAACTTGCTTGGAGTGCATCTTAAATGCTTTAAAGATTAGAATGTAAGCAAGGATTGGAACACCCAGTGTGCTATATGGACGCAGTACGGCAGTAACAGGATTGTTCAGACAATGTACTTACAGCTTAAACACGTGTATTGACTACATATTCCTCAATGTAACCGGGTTATGATAATGCCATCCACGGCAATAACTATAGTGGTTTGCTATAGGTATCACTGGATGTGACAGTAATATATTTGCTTTGATGTAACGTATATTGTCTTTATTAGGGCTTGTGCAACTCCGTCCTGCCGTCCTGCATGCTGTTTATTTCATACTATATATAAACAAAACATCTGTATCCAAAATTGTCTGTTACCTCCAAAAAAAATAGATATTTCAGTATTCCCACACACACACACACAGGTGTCATGTCATGTAATGGGGGTAGACCGGCAAACCTAACAACGATATCTGAACTGGTCCTCGGTCCCTCTCTTCGACTACCCTCACTGACCATTGCAGTGAAGTATAGTAAAAATAAGGAACCCATGAAAGACACGGTGTGGTGAAAGCATGTAACCAACAGAGCACGGACAAAAGGGCTGTGGTTATAAAATGAATGTCATACGCTATCGATAATCTACATCTCATTGCGGATAAACTACAGTGCCCATTGGTATTTACATGTATTGTATTTTCGTGAGTTAAATGTTAAGGCCTTTGGGCTTCAGTTGCGGCGTTATCCAATTTTTTATCCATTGCTGCCTTTTACTTTAAGCATGAGTTGTCTAATCAGAGTTATTTGTAATTATATATAAATTGCCATTAAGCTGGTAAATAACAGATTTGGTGTCATTTTGGGCCAATTTGATTTTTTTTAAGTTGCCATTTTTTCTCAACTTTTTTTTAAAATACGATTACTTCCAGGTGGGCTTCCCGTCAATCGCAACAGCAACACGGTTATTCACTGTAGAATTGTATAAATCTAAGGTCTCTTTTAAATATTAATTGTACTAAAGTGTGTACATGAGCATTGAACTGCCACGTGTGTACTCTTCATGTTACTGCACTGAGTAGCACATTTACAATTCTGTTTTTCTAGTTCTCATTCAACATAATTCCCATGCTTGCGGATGGCAGATAAGTGGCCACAACTATAACCATGCATGGTGGTTATGATTGCCCTGGGTTGTATTTCAAGGATGCATGTTCACAGATGATTGGATTCGGGTTAAAATGAGAAGTGGTTGGAGAATTTCTGACGCGCATTCACAAGACAACCAAAACAGACACGGCCTTTCAAGTAAACCACCCTTTGCACTGCTTTTATGTGGCTTGATTTGTTTTGTTGCTGTAAGCAACTCAGCTTTTGTGCTTTTATTTCATTTAATTAAAAAAATGAAATTAACTCTTGTAGTACTGGTGTAATATATTCTACAAATTAGATTGATCTCTGAGAGTATGAGGTATTTAATGTATACGTCATTTTCAACAAATACCTAAGCCTGTGCTCTCCGGTTTCCTGTATGAAAAGTGAACATCTTTGCCCAATCCTGGCCAGCTGGCTGACAAGTTAACGAATGAAATGAGCACGCGCTCATGTGTAATGCACTTTCCAAAAGGTTTGATCATCTGTACATAGTTTGTCCATAGTTCAACATGGATATCGTCATACAATAAATGTTGTCACAAGTTAACCTCGTTTAAGGGAGTTAAACAGTTTCGAAGGACGTTCTGGAATTTGGTGTTGCTATCATTGGTTGACAGTGGACAATACGTTAAATGCAAAAACCGAGGAATCTGATATGGCTATCGCTCGACTGCACCGGTGCACGCATTGGTCGTAGGTTGAGTGCTGCTCTCGTCAGACATTAACCCTGGCAAGAGTGCACAATATTTTATTTTCTTAAAATATGCAGTGGTCATACAGTGCCCATTGTTTTCCTGGAATGGAAGATGCTGAAATGTTCAACAAATGAACATAAAAAGTGCTTTAAATTAAAATGAGTAAGACTACTTCGAGGACCTTTGTTAAAGTATTTTATTCTTAACTAACATCTTGCCCACGGTATCTGCTCAAGACTTTGGGCTTAACGCTCACGGGAAATGACATTGTGAAGACCACGTGCACAATTAAAGCTATTTGGGCAATGTACACCACACCCAAAGTACTGTTTGGTAATACCATACTGTATAACAATAGGCCTGGTACGAGAGATGGCTTATGTTTAAACATATCTTCAATATAATGAGCGACAAACGTTTACATTTTTGTGACATAAATCTGCAGTTCCCGTGCAACTATGTAAACACCTGACAAATCCAACTGGCAAGGTTTCCTTTCTCTAAACGTCTGGTTGCCAACAAATTAAAGGTGTTGGCATAAACAATTACGGTACAAATCTGGCAATATCATCTGGTACATATGTAATGGGAAACCAAACAATGATGTCAATAAACTACCGGAACACCTACAACATTAACCACATGTGACCAGTTTATTGCTAAGTTTTGAATATAGAGTATGTTGAATTTGTGCCAAAAAACTCCATACTGGGCGTGTGGAGATTATACACAGTGCCATATTTCCCAAACACCTACTTCCAATCTGCATGTATCACTGAAAATCTATCTGGGAAAGGAATTCGCAAGTAATTTGTATAACTGCTATTTTGGTGCCACGGCCTCGAAGCAACTCTGCAACTCCACCCCCCCTGGCCCCCACAAAGATAAAGATCCCCCATATAGCCTTAACAGACTGTAGGGGAAAGTGCTGTTAGCGAGCACCTATGAAGGCCGGTAACGGTACACCAGGGAGTGGGTGGCCAGCACCACGCCCGACCGCCTTTGTCTCCCTAGTGGCAATGTTTACACACCGCACCAGGTACTCACACACACGAAATGCACACACGTGGTAGGGTCCTAGCGGGGGTATTTCCTGGCACAAACGCGTTTTAATCCGAAGGATCCCTGGGAGGAAAAGTCCCACGGTTTCCCGGTGCCAGGAAGATTTGGCCGATCCTCGCAGGGGGGGCAAGGTTACATTACGGTGCCCCCCCCCCCCCCCTGAGGTTGGCTTCATATTGTATGGGCGCAAAAAAAGGTTCACCGGGCCAGCCGCAATGAGTCATTCACGACATCGGGACGGGGCTGGGTTTGGAATCTTAAGCGACAAGGGCAGACCATGAGAGATCGGGGGGATCGCAGCGCCACGACCACCCTCGGGACCCCCATACCGAATACACGCAGGGTGTGTATTCGCCAGTCGGGCGTCAATCCGGATGAACAAGGGTGAGCGTGTAATAAATGAACGGGCCTGTAAATCACAAATAGGCGCCGCCAAGACCGTGCCGTCTTGCCTTCTTGAGGCCGCTCGCAGCGTCCGTGTGATGCCAGCCAGTGCTGCTCCGAGGCACGTGGTAAGGCGTTTGAGAATCTGGGGACTGAGGCAGCAGTAGGTTAGGCTCTTCTAGCAAAATATCCCACCCAAGGTAGTGCGGGGTTTACGCCGAGAATAAAAGTTAGCACAGAGCATCGGTGTGGTGTCTGTAATTTCTGTGGAGCGACTGCTGTCAATGCTAGTTGTGATTTTATGTAATACATTGAAAGTGTAAAACATATTGCTTTAAATAAACCTAGTTCAGCTTTTGAATTGTGACCCTTAAAACACCGCACCTCATTCCGTGTCATCTGGATAAAGGCTTCTCTCACAGTTTGTGTGAAAATTGATTCACTTGATTGCCCAGGGGAGCCTCCATTTTCACATAATTGGGCAAAGTATTCCTATTCCTCAAGTTGTCAATTGGGCCCTCTCGCTGTAAAATTGTAGAGAATGTACCGTAGTGTGATTTATTGTCAATGTTAGCAATGCGGGGGCAGGCGACTGAATAATTCACAATCATTAAGCAATTAAAAAAATCAATTAACTTTTCTTTATTGCTGAATATACACATTAAAAAAAACAATTACGTAATAATAAACACAACTCTCAATGCACATGTGCTTTTACAAACCACAAGCACATGAATTTCAATACCATCACAAGTATTTCTAAGCACACACTATCATTAGCAGCCATATTCAATCCACTGCTGGATGAGGCCTTCCCAAGCCGTCGCAAGCCCAAATAGCTACAATGTATAAACATTACACAGCAACAAAAAACACTCCTGGAACAATAGTAAAATTAAAAATGTTACATTGTATTTGAGATAACGTAAGAGTTATTGGTTTACACAAATAACTACACAACTGTCTACTGTGTGCATATATAAGACTTTAATATAGTATGGGCATCCATAATACAGGTTTTTTTGGGTTAGATCGCGTAAATATAAACGTGTCATTAAACCCGCCACCATCCGACACAGCCAATTAATAAGGTTTGTCACATGAACAGAACATGCCAATTCGTTACTAGTACAGCACACCGGTGTGTTGGAGAGCAAATCCACAACATTTACAATCCGAGTACGTTTCACTATGTTGCACAATACATTCACTCTGCACGATCCACATCAACACAGACAACAATAAATAAAACATTTAAAAGTAGAATCGCTGTACCTTTGTTTTGGCATGTTGAGATTCCTTTACATACAAATCCACAAATATGGAAAGCAAGAAGGCATTTGAGCATAAGTAGGGTGTATATTTACACACGCACTGTGGGGATTCAGTGACGTAGTGGTCAGCGCACTTCACTTTGAACCTGGCCGCCCGAGTTAGATTCCCACTTCCAGTCAACATCAAGTGGCATATATCTGAACTGGAGCAGGGCCTCCCTTAAGTAGACTCAGCTCCTAAACATGAACATCTGGTGCAGTGTATGAACATCAGCACTGGGGAGACCAAGGCGGCCAGGGATGGTTTATGCACCATTACAACCTTCATTGGCGCTCGCAAACAGAATTTGCCCCAAAAGCCTGAAAATGCTAAAATTGGGGGTGTCTGTCTTAGTATATATTGTAAAATATAGTGTGGTATTATGCAGAGACCTAATATGTTTCCCCCCATACACAGGTCCTCATGCCACCTCTGGCCCCAGTGCCTTACCACACAGTGTACAGGACTAAAAGCAGCGAAGATACAGGATTGCATGCCTGTTACGCGATGGAAACATTCGCTGATGCAATTACCTGGTTGCATGGGTTATCGTAGGCTTTTTTTATTAATTGCATTAAGAAACCACATTTAATGTTTAACTGCCAAAAGAAAGTGATACACAACAATCGCAACCGATTTGCAGGAGAGCCGCACAAATAAATAGGGAGATGTGCCGTGCTGAAGAGTGAGGTCCATACGCCCACGTTGTAGCAAGCACATCTGGTGTAACACCACCAATGTCGGGGTTAAAAAATAGTTTTCTAGTTTCATAAATAAAATAAAAAGACCACAAAATATTATCTGATTTCAACGCAACAGCTGCAGATTTGTTATACCCAAATAATGCCCTTTAGGACTCCAGTTTAGGTTCAACCTGCCCATTTCCCCTGTCATTGGAGGGGCTACTGTCATCGACCCTCTCTTCCTGGTTCACGGATTCAGTTGCACTTGTTTTGTCTTCGTTTGCTCCATCCTCTGCATCTGCACAAGCACAAAGCCAACGAGTCAATGGACAATCACCCTGAAAAAGCAAAACCTTCAGTCATATACACCATTGTATGGTGTGGTAGCTTGTTCATGAAAAAGACTGAACATAATTGATGATCATTTAAAAATAAATGCGTTTACTTTTAGTTGAACAGCAGTCTACAGCAAGGCAGACAGGAACAGAGAAATGCACTGAAAACACAGGGGAGCAATAACAAGCTTCTTAAATCAAGATTATATGAGGATGAAATGATACACAAAAGACAAGCATTCACAAGGCCGAGTTTGTGCATGAAAGGAAAGTATTCCAATCCACAGTAAAGCAAGGGCATGTAGCACAAATGAGAGGAGTCGGCAAAACGTGTAGACCGCATTATAGAAATCGGAGGCAAAGTCAACTCGTTGCAACGACTATCGCAGTACAACAAAACGCACAGTGCACGGTGACATCTGGCTGCACTCGAGCAGCAGCAGGGCTCACCAGACCAGGCCGGCTCGGCCTTGACGTGCGGCACGTCCGCGGGTGCGAGTATGGCGTGCTGCCGGGCCAAGCGCAGCCCCTCGTCCATCAGCATGCGCTGCACCAGCTGCTGCCGCACCAGCGGACTCGGGCGGTAGTTCCCGGGAAGCTCCCCGGACCCAGGCGCGCCGGCCATACTCGAGTCCGAGGCGCCATCCTCCCATGCATCTGGGCACGCACAGCCTCGGTTACAATTCTCTGCAGGTGTCATCGAATCACTCGATTGAGATTACACAAAGCGGTCATCTCTCTGCCCCCCGCCCTCCACCACCGCTGCGCTATTGCGAAAACTTGGCAAGACTATTCTGACAGAGTTGTGAGATTCTGTGAGGCTTTCCTGGGTAAACGATCATAATGATGAAATAATAATGACACAAAACACTCTTTCCCTTGACGAGGGGGCGGGAGGGGGGGGCATGGGTCGTACCTGCGGCATCGTCGCCACTCGAGTCAGAGTCGTCGGCACCATCCTCCGGGGTGCCCTGCTCCCCGCGCTGCTGCTTGCTGTAGAAATAGCGATCCGAGCGCCTCTGTCGCCGCAGCAGCTCGGCCTGCTCCTGACTCAGCGCGTGCTGCTCGGCCTGTATCAGTTCCAGCCGCACCTAGTGGGGACACGTCATAGCTGTGGTTGCTACCTGTCCCTGATTTTCCCAGATCGCCCTCTTCTTGAGGTAGCCATCCTGGAAAATCTCCAAGCCTTCCCGGGACATTAAAAGCCCAAGTTTTTGTAAGTTGCATAATACGAAACTGGATACAATGCATATACATTAGGGCTGAACGATTAATCGATTTCAAATCGAAATCGCAATTTGAAACAACGCAATTAGCAAATCGCAAAGGCTGCGATTGTTTACGATTTGAAAAGTCCTACTACTTACTTATTGAAATTGTTTTATTTTTTATATTATAACTTTATTTATATAACTTAACAATTGTTCTATGTTTGATTGTTCTATTTCAATTAAAACATTTTAACAAATACATGTTGGAAGCAATGCATATCTTTTAAGTTCTCATCCTTGCATTAGAATATATTGAGCAGTTCATATTTTGGTGGTTTCATGTGGTAATGCTTGTTTTAAATCTATTACACAGTGAATATTGAACTGAAGCTTGACTTAAAAAAATGTAATCGCAAATCATATCGCAATATCTGTCAGAAAAATCGCAATTAGATCTTTTTCCCAAATCGTTCAGCCCTAATGTGCATGTAGTTCTCCCCCCACTTCCGGTATGGTCAGATATTCTTTAACCCATGATAGATCCGATTTTTGGGTCCGCAAGAGGTGGCAACCGCCATCACAAGCTTGTCGAACAGGCCACGCTTGTGTCTTGGCACAGTATGTTTGTGAGTATTTTTAAAATGTATTTCGTACTCTACGTAGCCAACCATCATAGGTGCGGGGTAAGGACAACAAACTCATGGCAGGTAATATGCCTGGACTTCAAACCCAATATAAAAGAGATCTGTAACAAGATCTAATCGGGGGGCTCTGAAACAGGCAGGCTTCACTCCAGGCTCCATTGTCCCTGCTTCACTCATCTTGACTTCAGACTCCGGTCGATCTGGCCATGATAATTGGACTAATTGGACAATTTGGAGTGTAAATATTCACCTCCGAAGTGATTCGGCAAATTGCACCCATTCACGATTGTGGCAATTCGATTCATGAATAAATGCTTATTTTAACGTTGCAGTGTCAGACAGCACCTCTAGTGGCTGCAGGGGTGATGTGAACCCATTAATACAACACAAGTCCTGAGATATAAATTTTCAGACAGGTGGTTCGATGTTTTTATCGTGAATTTCGTAATAAATATTAAGCGACGGATTTAAGGATTGTTCCACGCCTACTGAACATCCCTGAAACATCGTGGAAAAATTACGCCGCCATCCTTGTTGAGTGCATATTTCAAAGAGCAGCGAGAACCAATACAACCACTATGAGAGAGAACAGTGTCAAAAGTAAAAATGCCCTTTATCTTACAATGGTCGTGCCAGCTCGTTCAAAAATGTAAGCGTCTGCAGTCACTAAGAAGCTCCCAGCATGTGGGTCGGAATGTCAGACGCCTAGAACAATCCAGATCTGATGCACGAGGCCATGCAGGGGCAAAGGTCCGAGGAACATTAACGTCAGCAGCATCGGAATGAAATCGGCGTTGTTGGGTGTGCGAGCAAACCTGCAGCTGAGTCATGGACGCAGTAGCCCCCGTGCTCTTGGCCTCCACCAGCTGATCCTGCAGGGTGTCCTGGCCCTGTCGTAACGTGCGCAGTCGGTCCTCAATCTCAAACAGGCGATCCTGGGGCACGCACACGCACGGCAAGTTACACCATGACCCCGAAAGTGCCACTCGCTCGCTCGGTCTCACTCCACTGCACCCGTGTCGCTCGGCGCGCGTGCCTGTGTCCCCACACTGTGCACGCACCTGTCTCTTGAGCTTGGCGAGCTCAGCCTGCACCGTGCGGGGGTTCGGGGTGTCGTCACGGCTGAAGAGTCCTCCCCCCTCCAGTCGGGGTCTCTTTGCCACAAGCGAAAACGCACTCTCCATGTACTTAGATCTGTGAACGTACAAGCGAGCGAATGGTGTCTCAGTTCCAAACGAAAAAGCAAACTCCCCTTCTCGCATTGTTCTTAAAAAAATGTAGTATCATTGTGACGACTGTAAATTACAACGTGAATAAGGATACATTACGTCTCTCCGCATTACATCTCTCCAAAAAAATAAAAGCATTTTCTTAAAATACCCATCAGCAACAATGCCTTCTGGGGGTGCATAATTTCAGTCGCTAAACCAGTTTCTACATACAGTGTCTCACGTGCATTATTATCATTTTAAACCTCATTTCCTTTTTACAGAGCGAACAATTATATTCTCAATTGACATTATTGCCTGATGGTCTTTGCTCATCCAAAAGTCCTTCAAGGGAAAAGAGGCAGGAGATTTAAGCGACCTAATATATAACCGAGCAACCAAAATCACTGACGTTGCTAAGATCATACAACATTTTTTTTCTGCAGAGATATCGCTACCCCTAAAGACCACTACGTGTGTTGCCAGACCAACTCCAAAGTGGTACCTGACAGATGTAACACAGGATGGGGCGTACAAGGAACTCCGATGAGTATCACAAACGAGTCAAGAAAAACAAGGCGCGTGGCGTCCAGTCCATCGATTCAGGAACATTCAGAGGAAGGCGGCGAGGGGGCGTGGGTCGCGTGCGTCGAACGTACTTTGAGTACTTGCGGCTGTAGTGGTAGCCGGACTCGCGCACCACCTGGCGCGCGAGCGGGAAGAGCTCGTCGCGCCGAATCAGCAGGGTCAGGTCGCGCGCGCACAGCTGGGCCGCCGCCTCGTTCACCGTCATCTGCGAGCAGCGCACGAATACCGACCCCATGGCATGGAACTCGATCCCCCCTGCTTGGCTGCCCACCCACCCCCCCCCCCCACCAAGCTGGACGGTATGGCGAACAACGCCGACGCCGGCGCATCTTCCACGCCCGCTCAAGTGTCACCGGGATCACATGGTGCAGGAGATGCCGAGCGCCCTGTACCCCAAGTGTAATCCAAAGCTTTATATGTGGGGGTTGTTGGATCGTACAAAGATCATTATGTCCTGTGATGCTTCCAATCCGGTAGGTTATAAGGTGGCCAGTGGATGTCACACTACTGTACAACTGGTAGGTTGTTGAATTATCTGCATGGATATATATATTTTTTAGATTAGTCACCCGTATGCATGATTTTCTCTTGGTACTCTTGTTGCCTTCCATATCCAAAGCATAATCATGAAGGAAACCACCGATTATTATTATTACGATTGTAACTGCATTGTGTATGGATGGTCGTCCCCTTCCCTTCTGCAGCCTCTCCTGTATTGTAATGTACACTTACACAATGTTTAATTGTATGCAGGGTGCTGGGTAGGACATACATAAAGATACTTTTCTTTCATTATTTCATTCATATGGTGTTTTAAAAGCAATGCACGCATTTATTTATGACTGTGTTGAATTTGGAAAGCCATTCGATGACATCTATGGTCACCAGATATTTTTGCACATGTGCCTCCTTTAAATTAAATTATTTGGTAATGATCGATACTTTGAGTGATGGATTGCACTTCACTGCAGGCACAATTAGGCAAATACTCAATTCCTCACTCATGAGAGGAGGTAGCACCTCCCATGTGCAGTTCTGACATGATTAAGCGCAGTCCATGTTTAAGCGTGTGGTAAATCAAGCGGTTCCTTTGTTGGATCCTACAGAATTGTATAAACGGGTTGACAAACACGTAAAGATTATTTTTAATAAAAAAATGGAGGTGGAGCGGGAAGAGGAACCGGACAACAGCAACAAGCGAGCACCCACCTCGTGCAAGGTGAGCTGCCGGCCATCCTTCCGCTTGGAGTCGTAGCGGCCGTAGATGGCGCTGTACCTCCGGATCTCGTCCATGCGGCGGCGGTCGCTCTCGTGCAGGTCGAGGATGTGCGCCAGCGAGCGACCCTGCTTGCGGTTGCCGCGCAGCAGCTCCCTGAGCTCCTCGGGGCTCGGCCGCGGCGGTGCGGGCGTCGACGCGGAGCTCAGCAGCCTCCGCGCCGACTCCCCGATGCTCTGAACGGAGGCGTCGTCGAGGCACGCGCCGGGCTCCAGGTCCCGTGGCGGCGACGATGGCGGCGAGCCGGGGCCTTCGTCAGCCGAGCGGCAACCCGAGTCGGCCGGGGAGAGCCTCTGCTGCACGGCCAGCGGCGCCGGGGGCTGCGCTTCCCGCTGGGGACACGCGAGAGCAGCGCGCGTGAGGGCGGAGACTGGCACACGGTAGGTTTACTCAAGGCAGCGCAGACCGCCCCCCCCGGGTGTGAAACATGCAAGAAGAATGCTTATGCGGAGGTGACAGGCACTAAAAGTCAGTCTGATTGACACGTGAACTAAAATCTGAAAAAAAGCTGAATTTGTTATCTGGCGAAGATGGTAATCAGCCAAGCGTGGTGGTGTGTGCCTCTTAATTTATTGCTTTGGATGAAGGATTGGTAGATGTTGCAGAATTTATGAGTAAGAAACTTCAATCTATCGAGGTGAGATTGTGGCAGTGGGGAAAATCGTTCTTCGACTCAAAATTTTGCATGATTCTCTCTTAACCGCGAGAGTTCCCGATGAGAACTTGTTTTCTCTCGCACAGTGAAATTACTTAAGGGCACCTCCTGAGGAAGAGTATCGATACCCAATGAGGCTGCCCCGAATACCACAGCACTAATGCCATTACTTCTACTCAGTGACCAAGCCGAGTGTGTCACTGCACGGAGACAGGTCCCTTCCGCCCCCTCCTCCCGACTCTACACAGAAGCCCCTCACCACCGGGCGGTCCCTCACGAACCTCGCGCGCGGTCACCAGGGGAGGCGAGGGCCTTTCGACGGCCGGGGCGCTTGGCAGCATCACGGCCCTGGCCACCTGGTGCTGGCCGTGCGTGGGCGCCGGGTGGACGGGCGCCGGGTGGACGGGCGCCGGGTGGACGGGCGCCGGGTGGATGCGAGCCTGTGCCGACGTGTGAGCCAGGGAGGGGCCGTGCGGCGCGGCGTGGGAGCCGGCGGTCGCGGTCGCGGCGTCCATGCCGCCAGGGCGGCCGATCTTGGAGGAGCAGCACACGAGACTCTGGGCCAAGCGCACCTGGGGAGGAAGGGCGGGGACCACAGATGCAGCACGGGTCAGGAGAGCTCAATGTGGACACGCATCAGCTCTCCCCGTTTCTAAGTCAGTTTTTTGGGGGCGGCAGGGGTGGCGCATTTGTAACCCTTGCGCCTCACAACTAGACTAAATGAGACTGCACCAGCCAACAGCTACTCTACACAGATGCATGATGTACAGTATTTAAGTTTCCTTACTCATCTGGATAAATGTCTGGATAAAGTTTTTGGGTTGGCACAATCTACGCAATTACTTTGAATGTTCTGGTTACTCTGCTTCAAATGTTGAAATTAAATTAGGATAATTGAGAGAAATAAAGTGCAGTTACTGAAATTAATAGACTCCTCCACCAGGCTGACGTGCTGAGGATGTCTCATCACATCGTCAACCCTCGTCGGCAGTGAAGCCTTTGCGATGACATTGCAATTAAGCTCCCAGCACTCCAGCTTTAACGGATGAGTAAGGCAGCACACAATAACCAAAGCTTATAAATAGTGCAGCACAGCACACACTCAGCCAACACTGCCAATCACACCCAGCCACAATCGCATGGCCTAATGGGCAACAAAAGCAGGAAATGAATGTTCGCGAAGTGGCTCTTTCCGAAAATGGCTAAAATTATACCCTGCAAAGCGTAATACGTCTTCTACATTCACGCTCATCATCTCTGGAGGGAGAAGCAATGACAAGTCATCCTACGCATGTTTACGATGCTTGCTAAAACGTATTTTATACGTTCATATGGAAATGGAATTTATAAATGAAGCAAAATGAATGGAAAGATATAACCCTTTTGGATCAATGATATGCACGTCCTTTTTCAAATATACGTCTTTGTATGATAATGGCTCAATATTATGGGGGCTTTTTGACAGTTACCCGAGTTAATGTATTTTTCACTTCAACTTGTCTCTTATCCCTGTATACGTTTTCTACCAGCCCTGTCGATGCAGCTTGAGAACCAAAGTATTGGCTCTACTGTCTACTACATTCATAGTAGACATGTCCTGTTTTTACTCGTGTGATCCACTGACACAACCGGCATCGCTGCCCTCCATACACAATAGACACGTAACAACAGAGCCATCAATTAAAATCGATTCTCACACTCACCACAAAATGTGCAATCAACTGAATGTGTGCGAGAATCAATAATTTACCCATTTATGAAATGTATTGACAGACCTCTGAAACCAAGCAGGGTTCAGCTGGATAGAGCAGCCTGGATGCGTGACCACTGTGTACACAAGACAGGCGTTGCAAGATGCGTCGTGGGCAGAGGGCATTTTATGCAAACCCCCCACCTTCACCAACCCAAGCTTCAACTATCACCCATTGGAATAAGAGGTTCATCCATCTATTATTGATTTTATTCATTAGCATAACAAAAACACAGCACATCATTTGCATTGCATTCACATAAATTGCGTGCACACAGAAATTATTTGTGGGAAAACTAAAACCATGTAGGCCAATGCTGCGTACACCTCGTGCCGCACAGGAACACCTGCAAATGGGGCGCCGGTACCCCTTGGCTAGACCGTCGCAGGGCATTGCAATGGTTGAGATGAGCTGCAAGGCACTGGAAGTTGCCGAAATATTTAACGTCCCCCAAACGCAAATCCATATCCTCATTACTTGTTTTCACCTCGTCACGCCGGACATGCACCGCGGTTAGCTTCCCGCGTTTGCGAGGCCACATCCCTTCATCGATTCACCCAAAACACGGCAAACGTTTTGCAATTGCCCGACAGCAGTTAACGACGGCAGAACTTCGCCGTGCTGGAGTGGCACGACGCGGTCACCGTCTGCTCACCTGCGCCTCGAGGGCGTTGCTCGCCGGGTTGGGGCGCGCCACAGCAGAAGCCGACAGCTCCGGAACACGCGTGAGCGGGATGCTCGCCGCCGGGAGCTTGGTGACCGGTTGGCTGAACCCCCCGGGGTTGCTCACCTGCGTCACCAAAATCACGCGCACAGCCACTGTTAGTTACGCACAGCCACTGTTACGCACAGCCACTGTTACGCACAGCCACTGTTACGCACAGCCACTGTTACGCACGGCCACGGTTACGCACGGCCACTGTTACGCACAGGCCGGGTGGAATGGTCGAACGGTGGTGAGCGTAATGTACATAAACCTGGCGGGGAGTGTGGTTGAGCAGTGTAGGTAGCTCGTTGAAGTGGAAAGTCACAAAATAAATACTCGGGTCGCTAAGTGTCGCAAGGTAGACCTCTAAAAGTTGTCAAAACCATCAAGACAGCTTTACTAACTTTTAAACAAAGTAAACTCATACATGGTCATTAATACAGAGCTGGAATCTCTCCTAAATCTGCTTAAGTCTGAGAAAGTCACGGTATTTGTCACTCGTCACTTTGACAACATTTTATCACCTTGGAAACCCCAGAGAACATCTCTAAATCTACCAAACAAACTCGCCAGGTTGGCAACACTGGTGGCAAGTGCCGCTGGCGGGAGTGAGGGTATCGCAACTACCGGTGGAACTGACCCACTCCTGCAGCGCCTTCTGCAGGCGGCGCACGTGCAGGGGCTTGCTGGCCATGCCCACGAGTGCCATGATCTCCAGGAACTCCTCCTCGCTCGCCTCGCACAGCTGCGCCACGTCGTCGCCCCCCTGCGCCACGAAGGGCTCGTAGTACGACAGAAGGTTGGCACGCTGCAGCACGCGGAACAGCTGCAGCTCGCCCAACGTGCTGGGCTTCATCACCACCGCCATGGTGCCCCGAGCCGTCCCCACAACCAGGCCGTCCGTCGTCACCGCACCGCCGCCGTGCGACAGCCTGCAGGGGGGGGGGGGGGTGGTGACAGACAACGGCACTCATGTCATGCGTGCGGTATTCATTTCCTTCATCAAGTTAGGAGATGGAAATGTCGGTACGCAGTGGTAGTTTTTCTATTCAGCCAAAGGTTACGATGAGTGGATGAAAGTCGTCAAGTTTGACGATGGCTAAGGTAGCCCACCTTGGCATCGCTGATTTGATGCGATGAAGCGAATGAGTCTGATGAAGACGCAGACCGACATACTTTAGTAACATTATTAGAGACTGCAGTGTACTGCGGAACACAAACAAACGGTAAATGGGTATATGTAGATAAAATAGGATGACCGACTTCACTGATTGAATGTCCAAATATTATGGGGGGAGGGGGGGGGGGAGAGGAGGATGGGATTGTGTGCCCCGCACATTAAACCAAATGTATAAATAAGAGTGGACAATGTTTTGACTGCTTGTATCAACGAGACTAAGAGAATGATCATGAATTACATTTGTAAGGCACATTTAATCGTAGATCCCAATGCACAAATGAAAAAAAATTAACCCACAGACTGAGACTGAACTAACATTGCAAAGATTGTTGTCGGCTAGACTACGACTATTGCTAAACTAAAGAATGTTGACTAAAATAACACTGGTCTAATGCATGGCTAACTGACAAGCCCTTGTAAGAGCAACGGGGATCCATGTTTCCCGTGTGGCAGGCTATAAGCAAGGCTCCCCCCTGAAACTCTGGCCGGTCTCATCAGATCCCATTAAACTAAGCAGCGTCGAGCCGCCTGGTTAGGATTCTGATAGGAGACTGCCGGCATATTGCAGGTGCACCGAGAGGCGGCCAAGAGATGGTACAGCATTGGACTCTGTGCAGAGCTTTGAGTGCTATTCCCTCGTATGAAAGTGATTCATCCTGCATATCGAATGCTTATTCATGCAGTTAGTCAAACGTCTAATTGCAGGACCTTCCTGAAGCAGTGTCTTGACTCAGTGAGGATCTCCAGCAGGGGCGGAGCCAGGGGGGGGTGACAGGGGTCACATTCTGCGTATAAGTGTACGACACTCGGTCTGGTGGACTCCGTGCAACTGCATTGTCAGAGTGTGTCGCCAACCGATGGCGCCTAGTTCAACAGCCTGACTCTCTAAATCATTCTTGAAATTAACATTTGTTGAATGTCACCCCGGCCTGAAATCCTGGCTCCGCCCCTGATCTCCAGGGTAAATAATAATGCTCATCATCATTAAATACAGGTTGCAAAATTTGGACATCGCCACATGGGGCTACCCTATATCAGTCAGTGAGCGAAACTTTATTTCTTGCCACGTGTTTTTGATTTAATTTACAAAATAGAGCTCCCCACCCTGTGATGATGTTATCTTTGTATCCAGCGTAGATGCTGGAATCCTGTTTGAGTGCGGAGACTACATGGTTTAGGGAGGCAATACAACCGAATTGAGCACTCGTCTTTGACAAATCACTCAGAATAACCCCCCATCATCCTATCAGATCCCAGAAGGCAAGCAGTGATGAGCCTGGATAGCGCAAGGATGGGCGACCACCACAATGTGCAAGAGACATGCCATAGGCACTGTGGGCAGCAGAGGGCAGTACAGCATCAGCAGTTCTGCACTCCCCCCCCTCCCCACTGATCAGCGTGAAGTTTGGTGAAATATCCCGAATGGCCCGCAAGGTGTGGGGAGACCTTCATTCAGCAGTGGACTGACAGAAAGGGCTGTGAATGTACCTAACACGATCACTAGCAATGTGAGATACAAGGCTCACCAAGATTCAGTGGTACAGACAGTGGCTGGTAGAAGAGAGTCCTGCGATATGTGAAGCAAAATATAGGGGGAGCGTAAGTGTAGCAGTTAGCGCTACGTTACGCTACGAACCTGGCTATCCGAGTTCGATTCCTGCTCATGGCCACCAACACCAGTGACGATTATTTGAACCGTTCGACTCAGCCTCAAATGAGTATCTGGTGCGGTGTGCAAACATCGCCACTCGGGATACAAAGGCGGCCGGCCTTCGTGCTGGTCATCCAGCCCCTCGTGTGCCGTCCCGGCCTTCATAGGTGCGCGCTAACAGCACTTGCCCTAACAGTCTGTTAAGGCTACACGGGGGATTCGTTGTCTTTATCCTACGGTATGTGAAGAAAATTAAGCCCCATTGTCCTGTGGGGAAGCGTGGAGGCTTCTGTGAATATTCGGACACGTGCCCGCGTTCAGCACGTAAACCGGCCGCGATATGACTTCTTGAAATTAGCAGCAAACAAATTTATTATATCTAAACCTTTAAAAGATTTGCTTTAATCAAACTTTGTCATGCAGAATAAATGTGCCATAGTCTTTAAGTGGGTAAGTTGTTTTTGCATTAGTTTTATGCCATGCCTCTGCGTTCGAATTATAATATCTCGATTTTGAATCCACTTAAATAAACACAATCTGGAGATAATTCCTGTTCATCAACTACACAGGTGTAACAATCTGTGTTACTGCCCCATGCCCTAAGCAAGCTAAGTGATGCTGTATGGACTTCATTGTGTTATTAAGATGCAAATGTCGAATCAATGCTCCATTAGAAAATATATCCATCAGAAATGCAAAAAAAATACAAGAAAATTTGTATGAAATGTATAAGTGTTTGTGGGAACATGGCACGTCCGCTTTATTTTAATGTGTGGAAATTAATTTTCAATGTATGAAAATAGTCTTCGTGAAAGGCAGAGCTAATTTGAAAAGGTTTTTTTTATATATACACTACACATTCCCCTTTGGGGTTTTAGCTGACGCCACCCGCCCACGCACACACCCACTACGCACAAATGTTCACAAAGACATCCGACCGCCCGCGCGCCCACCCACACAAGCCCTCTTCTTCCCATGGTCAGTGTTCTTTCCACACCACCCCCGTCCCTCATCGCTCTCCGATTGCGCGCATTCTCCTCCCACACAGCTGCGCCTGGCACGGCAACTCCTCCTTCTCCTCCCACGCAGCCGCCTCCACTTCCTCTGACCACGCGCGAACGTTCCGTCTCTCAAACCCCATTCACCCGTCCCGTGGCGCACGTCACCGATAACACTCCCCACTACCACCACCACCACCATACACAACATCAACCCCTCCCCCTCTCTCACAGCACTACCACCAAACCTTCTCTTCACGGCACACACCATCACCACCACACACCACCAACCCTTCTCTCTCACAGCACACACCATCACCACCACACACCACCAACCCCTCTCTCTCACAGCACACACCATCACTACCACACACCACCCACCTCTCTCTCACAGCACACACCACCCACCTCTCTCTCTCTCACAGCACACACCACCAACCCTTGTCTCTCTCACAGCACACACCACCAACCCCTCTCTCACAGCACACACCACCAACCCCTCTCTCTCACAGCACACACCATCACTACCACACACCACCCACCTCTCTCTCACAGCACACACCACCAACCTCTCTCACAGCACACACCACCAACCCCTCTCTCTCACAGCACTTACCACCAACCCCTCTCTCTCACAGTACACACCACCAACCTCTCTCTCACAGCACACACCACCCACCTCTCTCTCTCACAGCACACACCACCAACCCCTCTCTCACAGTACACACCACCCACCTCTCTCTCTCACAGCACACACCACCAACCTCTCTCTCTCTCACAGCACACACCACCAACCTCTCTCTCACAGCACACACCACCAACCTCTCTCTCTCTCACAGTACACACCACCAACCCCTCTCTCTCACAGCACACACCACCAACCCCTCTCTCTCACAGCACACACCACCAACCTCTCTCTCACAGCACACACCACCAACCCCTCTCTCTCACAGCACACACCACCAACCCCTCTCTCTCACAGCACACACCATCACTACCACACACCACCCACCTCTCTCTCACAGCACACACCACCAACCTCTCTCTCTCTCACAGCACACACCACCAACCCCTCTCTCTCACAGCACTTACCACCAACCCCTCTCTCTCACAGTACACACCACCAACCTCTCTCTCACAGCACACACCACCAACCCCTCTCTCTCACAGCACTTACCACCAACCCCTCTCTCTCACAGTACACACCACCAACCTCTCTCTCACAGCACACACCACCCACCTCTCTCTCTCACAGCACACACCACCAACCTCTCTCTCACAGCACACACCACCAACCTCTCTCTCACAGCACACAACACCAACCTCTCTCTCTCTCAGCACACACCACCAACCCCTCTCTCTCACAGCACACACCACCAACCTCTCTCTCTCTCTCTCTCACAGTACACACCACCAACCCCTCTCTCTCACAGCACACACCACCAACCCCTCTCTCTCACAGCACACACCACCAACCTCTCTCTCACAGCACACACCACCAACCCCTCTCTCACAGTACACACCACCCACCTCTCTCTCTCTCACAGCACACCACCAACCCCTCTCTCTCTCTCTCTCACAGCACACACCACCAACCTCTCTCTCACAGTACACACCACCCACCTCTCTCTCTCACAGTACACACCACCCACCCCTCTCTCTCACAGCACACACCACCAACCCCTCTCTCACAGCACACACCACCAACCTCTCTCTCTCACAGCACACACCACCAACCCCTCTCTCACAGTACACACCACCAACCCCTCTCTCTCACTGTACACACCACCAACCCCTCTCTCTCACTGTACACACCACCAACCTCTCTCTCTCTCACAGCACACACCATCAACCTCTCTCTCTCACAGCACACACCACCAACCCCTCTCTCTCTCACAGCACACACCACCAACCCCTCTCTCTCTCACAGCACACACCACCAACCCCTCTCTCTCTCACAGCACACACCACCAACCCCTCTCTCACAGTACACACCACCAACCCCTCTCTCTCACTGTACACACCACCAACCTCTCTCTCTCTCACAGCACACACCACCCTCTCTCTCTCTCACAGCACACACCACCAACCCCTCTCTCTCTCACAGCACACACCACCAACCCCTCTCTCTCTCACAGCACACACCACCAACCCCTCTCTCTCTCTCACACACCACCAACCCCTCTCTCTCACAGCACACACCACCAACCTCTCTCTCACAGCACACACCACCAACCCCTCTCTCTCTCTCTCACACACCACCAACCCCTCTCTCTCACAGCACACACCACCAACCCCTCTCTCACAGCACACACCACCAACCCATCTCTCACAGCACACACCACCAACCCCTCTCTCACAGCACACACCACCAACCTCTCTCTCTCACAGCACACACCACCAACCTCTCTCTCTCTCACAGTACACACCACCAACCCCTCTCTCTCACAGTACACACCACCAACCTCTCTCTCACAGTACACACCACCAACCCCTCTCTCTCACAGCACACAACACCAACCTCTCTCTCTCACAGTACACACCACCAACCTCTCTCTCTCTCTCAGCACACACCACCAACCTCTCTCTCACAGTACACACCACCAACCCCTCTCTCTCTCAGCACACAACACCAACCTCTCTCCCACAGTACACACCACCAACCTCTCTCTCTCACAGTACACACCACCAACCCCTCTCTCTCTCAGCACACACCACCAACCTCTCTCTCAGCACACAACACCAACCTCTCTCCCACAGCACACACCACCAACCTCTCTCTCTCTCACAGCACACAATACCAACCTCTCTCTCTCACAGCACACACCACCAACCTCTCTCTGACAGTACACACCACCAACCCCTCTCTGACAGTACACACCACCAACCCCTCTCTCTCACAGCACACACCACCAACCCCTCTCTCTCACAGCACACACCACCAACCTCTCTCTCTCTCACAGCACACAATACCAACCTCTCTCTCTCACAGCACACACCACCAACCCCTCTCTCTCACAGCACACACCACCAACCTCTCTCTCACAGCACACACCACCAACCCCTCTCTCTCACAGCACACACCACCAACCCCTCTCTCTCACAGCACACACCATCACTACCACACACCACCCACCTCTCTCTCACAGCACACACCACCAACCTCTCTCTCTCTCACAGCACACACCACCAACCCCTCTCTCTCACAGCACTTACCACCAACCCCTCTCTCTCACAGTACACACCACCAACCTCTCTCTCACAGCACACACCACCAACCCCTCTCTCTCACAGCACTTACCACCAACCCCTCTCTCTCACAGTACACACCACCAACCTCTCTCTCACAGCACACACCACCCACCTCTCTCTCTCACAGCACACACCACCAACCTCTCTCTCACAGCACACACCACCAACCTCTCTCTCACAGCACACAACACCAACCTCTCTCTCTCTCAGCACACACCACCAACCCCTCTCTCTCACAGCACACACCACCAACCTCTCTCTCTCTCTCTCACAGTACACACCACCAACCCCTCTCTCTCACAGCACACACCACCAACCCCTCTCTCTCACAGCACACACCACCAACCTCTCTCTCACAGCACACACCACCAACCCCTCTCTCACAGTACACACCACCCACCTCTCTCTCTCTCACAGCACACACCACCAACCCCTCTCTCTCTCTCTCTCACAGCACACACCACCAACCTCTCTCTCACAGTACACACCACCCACCTCTCTCTCTCACAGTACACACCACCCACCCCTCTCTCTCACAGCACACACCACCAACCCCTCTCTCACAGCACACACCACCAACCTCTCTCTCTCACAGCACACACCACCAACCCCTCTCTCACAGTACACACCACCAACCCCTCTCTCTCACTGTACACACCACCAACCCCTCTCTCTCACTGTACACACCACCAACCTCTCTCTCTCTCACAGCACACACCATCAACCTCTCTCTCTCACAGCACACACCACCAACCCCTCTCTCTCTCACAGCACACACCACCAACCCCTCTCTCTCTCACAGCACACACCACCAACCCCTCTCTCTCTCACAGCACACACCACCAACCCCTCTCTCACAGTACACACCACCAACCCCTCTCTCTCACTGTACACACCACCAACCTCTCTCTCTCTCACAGCACACACCACCCTCTCTCTCTCTCACAGCACACACCACCAACCCCTCTCTCTCTCACAGCACACACCACCAACCCCTCTCTCTCTCACAGCACACACCACCAACCCCTCTCTCTCTCTCACACACCACCAACCCCTCTCTCTCACAGCACACACCACCAACCTCTCTCTCACAGCACACACCACCAACCCCTCTCTCTCTCTCTCACACACCACCAACCCCTCTCTCTCACAGCACACACCACCAACCCCTCTCTCACAGCACACACCACCAACCCATCTCTCACAGCACACACCACCAACCCCTCTCTCACAGCACACACCACCAACCTCTCTCTCTCACAGCACACACCACCAACCTCTCTCTCTCTCACAGTACACACCACCAACCCCTCTCTCTCACAGTACACACCACCAACCTCTCTCTCACAGTACACACCACCAACCCCTCTCTCTCACAGCACACAACACCAACCTCTCTCTCTCACAGTACACACCACCAACCTCTCTCTCTCTCTCAGCACACACCACCAACCTCTCTCTCACAGTACACACCACCAACCCCTCTCTCTCTCAGCACACAACACCAACCTCTCTCCCACAGTACACACCACCAACCTCTCTCTCTCACAGTACACACCACCAACCCCTCTCTCTCTCAGCACACACCACCAACCTCTCTCTCAGCACACAACACCAACCTCTCTCCCACAGCACACACCACCAACCTCTCTCTCTCTCACAGCACACAATACCAACCTCTCTCTCTCACAGCACACACCACCAACCTCTCTCTGACAGTACACACCACCAACCCCTCTCTGACAGTACACACCACCAACCCCTCTCTCTCTCTGACAGTACACACCACCAACCCCTCTCTCTCACAGTACACACCACCAACCCCTCTCTCTCTCTGACAGTACACACCACCAACCCCCTCTCTCTATCTCTCTCAGCACACACCACCAACCTCTCTATCTCTCACAGTAAACACCACCAACCCCTCTCTCTCACAGTACACACCACCAACCCCTCTCTCTCACAGTACACACCACCAACCTCTCTCTCACAGTACACACCACCAACCTCTCTCTCACAGCACACACCACCAACCCCTCTCTCTCACAGTACACACCACCAACCCCTCTCTCTCTCTCACAGTACACACCACCAACCCCTCTCTCTGACAGTACACACCACCAACCCCTCTCTCTCACAGTACACACCACCAACCCCTCTCTCTCTCTCTGACAGTACACTCCACCAACCCCATCTCTCTATCTCTCTCAGCACATTGACGCAAAGCTCACAGCACCGTGCCACTTGTTCTGGCCCAATGTACTGAATATTAACTCGAATAATTGTGGCACAGTGGTAACACCTGTGGTGCCTCACAGCGAGAAGCTCCTGGATTCTATTCCGCCCAGAGGCAAAAAAAACACACTATAACTGGTATTTTTTAGAACAGTTTTTTTGCGTTTAGTTTGTCCTCCCACACCTCCGATTAGCAAGGATGGTGCGAAAGAAGTCCAACATATATAACTAAATATCCCAATGATGAAAATGTATCTACAAGTACTCAATTGGGATTACATATAGCAAATCGCCCCCTACTGCAAACACTTGACAGGACCTTTGAGACTCAAGTAAGGCTTTCCTGGGTAAACAAGTGTGATGATCATAATAACGATGGTCTCATTTACATCACATATTTCTTGACATACTATCGACTAGAGTACGTACACATGCTACACACGACACTCAAGAGTGACAGCCTTGCTGCAGGAGGATTGAGAACTAAACCCAGCTTCCTGCCTCTTTCCACGTGTCACGAGCTCCTTCACTCGCCCACTCTGGCCCTGCTGCTGCTGCCTCGTCCCCATCTGGACCAAAAGGCAGCCAGCCAGGTCCTTTACAAAAAGTATAAGAGTTCTCATTTTAATTTGCTGCATTCATTCAATTGTACACCCACGCACGCACGAGTGCGTGCATGCACAACTGCCACCCACACAGAATACATGCCAATCTGTGGCACACTCGAATGTGCATTCATCACAATATACTAATTTTGAAAACTTCTACTACGCACGTATCTTTTACTAACGAATCGTCTGACCAATAATGGGCTAAATAAAGCAACTTCTCTGTTCATCAGATTTGAGAAATTTGAAAAAGAATTAAGACCACACTATAGTAATCGATGTAATCAGTACAGTATTGTAAAACCTACAAATGAATATTAGTTGCTACTTTAAGCTTACAACACATTTTTTAAAACTATATTATAGTAACTACAGAAAAGTTATTTTCGTAACATTATTTCAAAGTGCAGTGCAACATTATTTGGACATTGTAATTTTATAAATCACCTGTCGTACTTTTGTACGGTGTCTTGAGATGCGGTCCCATTCAGAACCTAAATAAAGCCAAATTGTATTGTATAGTATATGTAGTGTGGTCACAGAATTTGCAAGTCAATTGTTACGTATATAAAGGCACACTTGTTCCTGTCAACACAGATTTAACACAAGCCAGGGCAAAAAAATACCATCTCAAGTTGCTGTCCTGCTCGAAATTTCCCAAACTTTTGAGTACAACTGAAAACATACAGTGTAACAAGAAGTGTATCAAAGTATGCGCTCGAAGTGTTAAAAACAGTTTGATAATATAAGAGTGGGGTTTTTTTTAAGCGTCCGTTTCCTGAAAATGCCATATGGTTTAAAAACATGGACATTAGCAATCAAAAGTAACAAAGGCTGAGAAATGTGCCAAGAAGCAGGGCGATATGCATGCTTGGAATTACATTGAGAGACAAAAAGAGAAACTCATGGATCGGAGAACATATGCAAGTTAGAGACATCATATCGAGACGAGGGACGATTGCCAGTGGTCGAGATGGAGTGAGTGGCAGCCAAAGGAGAGAACACACAGAGGACCCCAACTGCAGAGATGGAGCAATGAAATATACTCGTGTGCAGGCGCTAGATGGATTGTTGCACGTGACTTTAATGCATAGGTAAAAGATAATGACAATATCCTTCTATGCTTGTGTCAATTAACACGAGTGGTGCCTTCCAAGTCTTAGAAATTAGTAAGGCGGCAGCAGCAATAGGTCGTGGGTTTTACGATTAGTTTGGCTACAGCCACTATACTGTCCAGTACTGTAACAAAACTTGGTTAAGGTAGTAACGGTGGGAGTGTGACCGAAAGCTTTAGTCAACCAAATTAAAAGGCACGCTATGCAAAATAAAATACGATATCATGCGCATGGCTATCACACACACACAAAGGTGTAACCTCCGCTTCTCTGCAACGTGCCTCTGAGCACACCACCACGCCAGACAAACAAAAGGCGTCTTTTCCCTCTCCACCTTTCCCATTGTACAGCTGTGAGCATCCGCGCACAAGCGGCTGGCGTGAATGCGTCTCTAAAGCCCCATCAACCGGCGAGTCTTCATGAACCACGAGGCGACGAGGGCTACCTACCAGTCGGGCGGCAAATGACAACTCCTGCCGATGTCGTCTTGTTGCGGTGTGCGGGCCGGTGGATGTGCTGCAGTGACAGCGCTGTCCGCCGCAGCCCCTCATTGCACCGCACGCACACGCACAAACCTAAGGTGCCCTGTTCCTCTCGTGCTGCTGATGCTGCTGCTGCTGCCCGCCCACGTGGCCATTATCGGCACCAGCTGCGCGTGAACGTCAGAGGCGTGGGGGTGCGTCCTGTGTGTGTGTGTGGGGGGGGGGGGCTGCAGGCTCGCTCGCTCACGGGGAAACACGCCGGGGAGGGCCGGCGACTGCAGCCTCCCCACGCACGCAGCACAGGCGGCCTGGGTGAAGCCACAGCGCGGATAGAAAGCGGCCCCCCCTCCCCCCCTGTTCTGTGCCTCTTGCGTCGTTGTCGGTGCACCCACCGGGGTGCGTCACGGGGATCGATTTCCGGCCGCGGTCTGACATCAAGCGGTGGGGGGTTCTGTGAACCCGTCCGGGGCCTCCTCCATATCGCGACTCGGGTCTCACGCGAGAACTTAAGTCGCACCTCCGACTGAGCACGTACGGTGTGAAAGAAGTTTTTTTAAAAAACAATTTTTTTACAGGACTTTGTGCGGTGTGTACACCTCCGCACTTTGGAGACAAAAGGCAACCCCTCTCACACACACCCACCACCCCATGCTTTCCTTTCATTTATACTGGCGAACAACAACTTTGTTTTGCCTTGTGTATCAATATGCTGTGCTGGAGAAGCTGTCGGTCTCCCCGTGCCCTGCTGCTGATCATGATGATGGCCTGCTGCTGATCATGATGATGGCCTGCTGCTGATGATGATGATGGCCAGTTGCCTTGTGGCCGTCGTGTCACGCCACGATGCCGGAGCGAAGTGACATTAAAGGCTGCGGTCCGAGTGTCACAAAACAAGCGAGGGAAATTCGAATTGACGACGGAAAACTTCGCGGAGATAAGTAGCCAGAAGCACAGCAGAGATGCGCCACGCGGGTATGCGGAACGGAACATCGGTGTCAGGTTAAACACTCACCCCACACAGCATCAACCCTCACCCCACACAGCATCAACCCTCACCCCACACAGCATCAACCCTCACCCCACACAGCATCAACCCTCACCCCACACAGCATCAACCCTCACCCCACACAGCATCAACCCTCACCCCACACAGCATCAACCCTCACCCCACACAGCATCAACCCTCACCCCACACAGCATCAACCCTCACCCCACACAGCATCAACCCTCACCCCACACAGCCTCACCCCACACAGCATCAACCCTCACCCCACACAGCCTCACCCCACACAGCATCAACCCTCACCCCACACAGCATCAACCCTCACCCCACACAGCCTCACCCCACACAGCATCAACCCTCACCCCACACGCCATCAACCCTCACCCCACACGGCCTCACCCCACACCCCACACGGCCTCAACCCTCACCCCACACGGCCTCAACCCTCACCCCACACGGCCTCAACCCTCACCCCACACGGCATCAACCCTCACCCCCCACGGCCTCAACCCTCACCCCCCACGGCCTCAACCCTCACCCCACAGGGCCCTCACCCCACGCGGCCTCAACCCTCACCCCACACGGCCTCAACCCTCACCCCACACGGCCTCAACCCTCACCCCACAGGGCCTCACCCCACACAGCATCAACCCTCACCCCACACGGCCTCAACCCTCACCCCACAGGGCCTCACCCCACACAGCATCAACCCTCACCCCACGCGGCCTCAACCCTCACCCCACAGGGCCTCACCCCACGGCCTCAACCCTCACCCCACGCGGCCCCTACCTCACTCAGACTTACACCGTATCACCGCTTAACTCAAACAACATCAACCAAAAGGGGTCAAAAGCTCGGTTACATCATCACCACCATCACCACAACCATCAACCACAGCAAGCACTGAGATTACAAACAAGCGCGTGTGCAGCTACAGGAGGAACGACTCATCGACAAGATACACGACTTGAACAATTGCTGGCCCATGAGCCGATTAGATCCCAGCTCCCCTTTTGTGTTTCTGCCTCCCGTCCCCCTGGTCTCTTGTTCCCCTCTTCTCTCGCTCTCTCTCCTGGCCACTTGGGTCGTCTATTCGTCTCTGTCTGCCCTGTGGGCCTGGCTTCCCCAGGTCTCTCTCCCGTCTCCCCGGCCTCGTCTTACGTGCACTGTGGTCACCCCCGGTCTCTCGATCTCCTCTCCGCCGACCACCGCTGTCCCAACAACATCATCCCCCCCCATCCTCGCACGTACCTCGTGTCCGCCTCGACCCGATGTCGTCGCTGCTCCTCTTCTGTCTCGGACTAACAAACCAAAAACCACCCCGTCGCTCTATTACCGCCGCAGTGCAACGCAGCGTTTTTTTTTTACGGTGGATAAAGCGGACTCTTGTCGCCGCAGCTGCAGCAACAACAAGAAGAAGAAGAATCGCGCTCTGAGCCCTACAACCTCGCGTGCAACGCAGGGGAGCTTGGCGAGGCGAGGAGACGCTGCGCGTGAAGCTGCTGCTGATGCTAATGCTGGGGCTGCCTGTGGGAAGTGGAACCCCCCCCACACACACAACCACCCTCCTCCCACACACACAACCACCCGCCTCCTCCTCACTTCTCCCAGAGTGAGCGGCTCCTCCTCCTTCTCCATCCCTTCCTCCGTCGTCACGCGGGTGCAGTGCGGGGGGTGTGCGTGTGTGGCGCGTCGGTTTCTGCGTGTGGGTGGAAGGTTGGAGTGTATGTGTGGAGGGTTGGAGTGTATGTGTGATGGGATGGGTTGGAGTGTATGTGTGATGGGTTGGAGTGTATGTGTGTGTGTGGAGGGTTGGAGTGTATGTGTGTGTGTGGAGGGTTGGAGTGTATGTGTGATGGGATGGGTTGGAGTGTATGTGTGTGTGTGGAGGGTTGGAGTGTATGTGTGATGGGTTGGAGTGTATGTGTGTGTGTGTGATGAGTTGGAATGTGTGTGTGTGGAGGGTTGGAGTGTATGTGTGATGGGTTGGAGTGTATGTGTGTGTGATGAGTTGGAATGTGTGTGTGTGGAGGGTTGGAGTGTATGTGTGATGGGTTGGAGTGTGTGTGTGTGTGGAGGGTTGGAGTGTATGTGTGTGTGGAGGGTTGGAGTGTATGTGTGATGGGTTGGAGTGTGTGTGTGTGATGGGTTGGAATGAGTGTGTGTGGAGGGTTGGAGTGTATGTGTTTGTGTGGAGGGTTGGAGTGTATGTGTGAGTGGAGGGTTGGAGTGTGTGTGGAGGGTTGGAGTGTATGTGTGTGTGCAGGGTTGGAGTGTATGTGTGTGTGAAAGGTTGGAGTGTATGTGAAAGATTGGAGTGTATGTGTGTGTAAAAAGTTGGAGTGTATGTGTGTGTGGAAGGTGGGAATGTGTGTGAAAAGTTGGAGTGTATGTGTGTGTGAAAGGTTGGAGTGTGTGTGAAAGGTTGGATTGTTTGTGTATGTGTGTGGAAGGTTGGAGTGTGTGTGTGGAGAGTTGGAGAATATGTGGGTGTGTGAAGGGTTGGTGTGTATGTCGGTGTGTGGACGGTTGGTGTGTGTGAGTGTGTGGGGGCGGGGGGTTGGTCTCAGACTCTGGCGATCCAGAGTCTGAGACCAGGAAAGGCACCGGGCAGAGATGATCTTCCAAGCGACATGGTGAGGGAGTGTGGCGTTTGTGCACAGACTGACCCTACATGACATCATTACAACAGTTTGGACCACTGGCTGGGTTACGCAGGATTGGAAGGATGCCCTGGTGGTCCCCCTCTCTAGGAAGGGGGACCGCACAGACTGTAACAACTACAGGGGCATCTCACTCCTCAGTGTACCGGGAAAAGTCCTGGAAAGGATTATTCAACCAAAGGATTATTCAATCACCTTGCCAGGCAAGCTGAGGAGAGGCTTGCGGAGCCCCAATGTGGTTTCAGGAAAGGGCGGTCCTGCACAGATGCCATATTTTCTGTCCGTCTGCTACAGCAGAGGTGTAGGGAATTCCAACAAAACCTACATCTCTGCTTTATTGACCTGATATTCTTTGGGTCTTTCGATAAAGTCACGTAGATTACCGAAAGACCCAAAGAATATCAATTCCTGCAGTCACAAAAGCTTTAAGTCAAGATTTATTGACCTAGTCAAGGCCTATGATTCCATCAGTAGGCCTGGGCTCTAGGTTATTCTTGGTGCTTTCGGAGTCCCTGACCCTCTACTCACGATCATTAAGGACCTTCATGATAATGAGCGGGCCCAGGTAAAACTACTTGGCCGGGAGTCGGAGTCATTCCCTGTTCACCTTGGGGTGCGACAGGGATGTCCTCTGGCTCCCACATTATTCAACATATTTTTAGACCACGTAGTTTGTGAAGCCTTCGATGGCTGTACCGGAGGAATTTCCATCTGGTACAGATACAATGGGAGGCTGATCAATGCCCGGGTACGGTCAAAGGATGGCTCCCTATTGGTCAACCACGTTATGTATACCGATGATCTGGTAATTGCTGCTCACTCAGAGGAGAAGTTGGAGGCGTTGCTGAACCTGGAGCTTGCCACGAAGAGGTGGGGCCTTATCATCAGCTCCACCAAAACTAAGCACCTGCCTGGGTATTTTGTACAATCGGACACTACACCCCCACAACTTCCAATTGGTGATCGGGCTGTTGTGGAGAGAGTGGAGAGTTTCCCATACCTGGGCAGTGTGCTCATGGCCGGCTCCTGTTTAACAGCAGAGGTCTCCGAATCAGTCGAGCGGCATTGTATTTTCATCGGCTGCATAACGCTGTGTGGAAGCTACCTGATCTGCCGCTCCGCACGAAGCTTCAGGTCTGCTCAGCCACGGTCATTCCCTCCCTTCTCTACGCTTGCAAAACGTGGACCCCCCTAATGGAACATCTTCGCCGGTTAGAAACATTTAGGCTGGCCTGCCTACGATCCATCCTGGGTTTAACCAGGCTGGATTGTGGGAGGAGCTCACAAATTCTTGAAAGATCTGGACAAAGTCCCATCGTTGAGCTCCTCCGGCAGGCAAGGCTTCGTTGGCTGGGTCATGTAGCCCTCATGCCCAGCCACCGCATACCTAAACAGCTTTTGTTCGGCCAAATAGAGGGGGCAAAACGGGCACAGCACGGGCTGAAGAAGAGATGGAGTGATGTACAGGAGGACGTGGAGCTAAGTGGACTTGCCGATGACTGGTACCAGCGGTGTCAAGATCGACCTCTGTGGAGAAGGCTCGTGAAGGACACTACTGGACAGCTGGAGGCAGTCGCCCTCCAACAACAACGGAGGGCACAGGAGCGACGATCACAACAACAAGCAGAGCGCCGGGTGGCTAAAGCACAGCAAGTTGGCAAAGTAGGGGCACAGGTGGTGCATCAGCCAGTCATCTCAGTGAGTCGACCTGTGGCACCTGGGTCTGCCCCGTGACCTCCTGCCAGCGGGCGTTCGACACTTCACGTGGCCGCAACGTGCACATAGCCTGGCACAAGCGTCGTGGTGACGTCACCGCCACTTCGTGGCGAATGGCGGATGTTGTTGTTGGAGTGTATGAGTGTGTGCGAAGGGTTGGAGTGTATGTGTGTGTGGATGGTTAGAGTATATGTGTGTGGAGTGTTGGAGTGTTTATGTGTGGAAGGTTGACGTGTATGTGGATGGTTGGAGTGTATGTGTGAAGTAAGTTGAAGTGTATGTGTGTGAAAACTTGGAGTATATGCGAAAGGTTGGAGTGTATGTGTGTGTGAAAGTTTGGAGTATATGTGTGTGTGGAGGGTTGGAGTGTATGTGTGTGTGGATGGTTGGAGTGTATGTGTGTGTGAAGGGTTGGAGTGTATGCGTGTTTTTATAGATGGTTAGAGTTAATGTGTGTGTATGGTTTGAGTGTACATTATGTGTGTGGGAATTGCAGCGGTTAGCGCGTTGTGCTATGAACCCGGTGACCGAGTTCGATTCTCACTCACGACCAATAACAGTGGCGAATATTATAACCGATGCTGGGCCTCCCCTCGGTCGACTCAGCCTGAAATGAGTTCCTGGTGCTGCGTGTAAACATCGCGACTCGGGAGACAAAGGTGGTCTGGCGTGGTGCTGGACACCCACCCCCTCGTGCGCCGTGCCGGCCTTCATAGTTGCTCGCTAACAGCACTTGCCCCAACAGTTAGTTAAGGCTACACGGGGGATCTTTGTCTTTGTGTGGGAAGTGAGAGGGTAGGCGTGTGTGTGTGTCTGTGGGGGAGGGTTGAAGAGTGTTTGTGTAGAAGGTGAGGGTGATTGTGTGGGAGAAGTGGGAGGGTGTGCGTGTGGGGAGTGTGTCCAGGGGGAATGGTTGTGAGTGGGGAGAGTTTAAAAGGTTTGCTGGGTGTGCCCGTGTGGGGAAGTTGGAGGGCAGCGTGTGTCCTTGCAGGGGAGGGTGTGCGTGCAGGGGAGCGGTGGCGCAGTGGTTAGCGCTCTACGCTACGAACCTGGGGGCCCCCAGGTCGATTCTCGTTCACGGCCGACACCAGTCACGAATATCTGAACCGGTGCTGGGCCTCCCCTAGGTCGACTCAGCCTCAAATGAGTACCTTACCTGGTGTGTAAACATCGCCTCCGGAGAGACAAAGGCGGCCGGGCGTGGTGCTGGCCACCCACCCCATCATAGGTGCTCGCTAACAGCACTTGCCCCCAACAGTCTGTTAAGATTATACGAGCGATATTTGTCTTGGGAAAGATAGGGCAGGTTGTGTGTGTGGAGGGGAGGAGACTGTGTGTGTGTGTGTGGTGTCGAAGTGTATTTGTGGAAGCGAAGAGGCGTGGGTTTGAGTGACTGAATGTTTGCTTTGAGAGGAAAGATATATGTGTCTATACGGTTGGAAGGGTGGAGGATAGAACACGTGGGAAAGGAGAGCTAATGAGTATCTGTGTATAGGAGAAAAGTGGGTGCTTGTATGTGTGTGTATAAGTGGACGGCCATAATACATGAGTAACCGGTGTTGTGTGCAAACATGTTTTTAGTTATGTGAGAAAACTGGAGAAGCTACAGGTAATTCATGGAGAACATCTGGAGAATATACAAACGTCACTCACAAAGGCACGCGAGCCAGGAATTGAACCCATTATGTAATTATTTCTGTGAGACACAAGTATTACCACTGGGCCACACTGCAGCCCTACGTGGCTACACGGGGGTCTTTTTTTCGTTGAGAGAGTTGGAGGGACGCGTATGGGGGTAACGCGGTGGCGAGATGTTAACTACCTCGCCTGGTATACAGAAAGTCATGGGTTCGATCTCGATTCCGACCCTGATGCTTGTATATTTGTAGTTTGCGTGTCTCTCTCCCCGTGAACGTGTTGATTTTTCTTGGGGTCCTCCGGTTTTTCCCTCTACATATACATTTCCAAATGATAAGCCACTTAATTGAGCTATCATTCGCGGCCAGGTCGCTTCTGATAAATAGCTACATATCTCAGTTAGCCTTTCCTGGTAAAATAATCAATAGTTAACTCATGTATTTGTGGTCTGTATGTCGAGGGAAAGTTTTTGGGTGTCTTTGTGAGTTGGTGTGTTTAGGGTATGTGGTATGTATAAGACATGCATATAATGTGTATCGGACATAGATGTGTGTGTCGGGTGGGAGAATGTGTGGGTGAGACTGTTGTGGGTGTGTGTGTGTGTTGAGGTGGTGTGAGTCAGGGGTTGGCCTGTCTATGATCCATCCTGGGTTTAACCAGGCTGGATTGTGTGAGGAGCTCACAAATCCTTGAAAGATGTGGACAAAGTCCCATCGATGGACTCCTCCGGCAGGCAAGGCTGCGTTGGCTGAGTCATGTACTGTAGCCCGCATGCCCAGCCACCGCATCCCTAAACAGCTTTTGTTCGGCCGGATCGAGGGGGCTAAACGGGCGCGGCACGGGCTAGAGAAGAGATGGAGTGATGTGGTGCAGGAGGACGTGGGGCTGAGTGGACTTGCCGATGACTGGTACCAGCGGTGTTAAGATCGGCCTCTGTGGAGGAGGCTCGTGAAGGACGCTACTGGGCAGTTGGAGGCAGTCGCCCTCCAACAACAACGGAGGGCGGAAGAGCGACGCTCACAACAACGAGCGGAGCGCCGGGTGGCTAAAGCACAGCAAGTTGGCACAGTAGGGGGCACAGGTGGTGCATCAGCCAGTCATCTCAGTCAGTCGACCCGTGGCACCTGGGTCTGCCCCGTGACCTCTTGCCAGCGGGCGTTCGACACTTCACGTGGCCTCAAGGTGCACCTGGCCTGGCACAAGCGTCGTGGTGACGTCACCGCCACTTAGTGGCGAATGGCGGTTGTTGTTGTTGCTAAGAAGGGGGTAAAGGTGCGTGTGTGTAGGCGGGACACGGATGTGGTGTGTGGGTGGGAAGTGTGTATGCTGGCAGTGTAGCATGGGTGTGTGTTCCCATATGGGTAAGGAGTCTGGGCGTGTGTATGGAATATCTGAGAAAATAAAATAAGAGAGTCTGCCAAAACGTTACAATTTTATTTTCTCGATCTCAGAGATAGCATGAACGTCTCGTTATTACGTTTTATTAACCGGTTACTTTGTATGACGTTGTGTGTGTGTAAAACAAATGTGTGTGAGTATATAGAGCATTTATTATTTCATATCGAGACAATCATAGGGAAGGGAAGATATCAGCATTAAGCTGCTTCTCCGTCCGTGGTATTTTCACCTCCAATACTTTCCGACAGCCAATCATTAGACCTTTAACTTGTCAGTCCACGCGCCTGTTTCTGATGGTTCATTGATCAGAAGTCAAAGATGCACCACATGCTGTCCTCAGCACATGATGCACACGCTGTCTGTATGCTACAGCAGACCTTACGGTGTCTTACATGACATCATTACAACTACCTGGTCAACATTATGAGTTTAGTAGGATTGGAAGGATGACAGTGATTGTAACAACTACCAGGGCATCTTTTTCCTCAATGAGTTGAGAAAGAATCTTGTCCTGTACACCTAGACGAAACTCGCGAAACTCCAAGTTGGTTTCAGGCAGGGGCTTTCCTCTATGTATGTGGAACTTCTTTCGCACCGTACGTAGCCAACCGTTCTAATCAGAGGTCCTGCACGGATGCCATGTGCTCTGCCTGGCACAAGCTAGGGGGTGACGTCACAGTCACTCAAGTGGCGTTGAAAAAAGCTGTGCGCGTGTTCAGGCCGTGTGTGTAACTGTTGGTATTGGTCTGTCGGAACTGTGTCTGTGACTGTGTGTCGGACGTGCGTGTGTGTGTGTGCGTGACTGTGTTGATTTGAAGTGTGCGCGCGTTACTGTGTGCGTATGACGGTGTAGATGTGTGGTGCACTTCGGTTGGCAAAGGCACCGGGGGTGACGTTACCGCCACTTAGTGGTGAAGGTCGGTTGTTGTTATTGTTTGGGGAGCCGTAGAGTGGTGAAAAAGTAAAGCCCATTCTTTGTTCATCATTTTGATACCGGCAAAAAGGGTGCCGTAGGTAGAGTGGTGGTTAGCGCACTGCCCAATGAGCCCGGAGACCCGAGTTCTATCCCCGCTCACGGCCAACGCCAGTGTCAATTATATTTATCTGAAGAGGTCCTGGGCCTCCCCTAGGTCAACTCAGCCCCAAATGCGTACCTTGTGCAGTGTGTAAACATCGCCACTAGAGGGAGACAGAGTCAACCGGGCGTGATCATGGCCACCCACCGCTTCGTGTCCTGTGCTGGCCTTCATAGACGCTCACTGACAGCACTTTACTCAACACTCTGTTAGAGGCTATACGGGGGAAGGGGACACGGCGGGTCTTTGTGGTTTGTATAGGACGTGTGTCACTGTGTGTGTGTGACTGCGTGGGAAGTATGTGTGAGTGTGTGGAATAGAGGTGCGTGGTTCGTGTGAGTCGTGTGCGTGTTGTGACGCATATGCGTGGGTGGCGTGCTGGTGCGCGTGTGCTTCGGTTTGCTCATACATTCATCACAATATCACATCTATCCACCGCTGAACAAAAGCCACCCATATTATCGCCATCCCTTATGGTCCCGCTCATGTATTACCTGCACATTTAAAAATATATTATTACAACTAAAGTATTGACTTTATTTCAGTTTTACAAAAGCATGAACGTAAATAGTTAACGCGTTAACCTATCTCAGGTTTGCTGATGACATTTACCCATTGTAACAACCAATGTTAATGAGCTACAGGAATTGACTGATTAAATAAAGATGAATCAAAATGTATGTACCGCAACCATCGTGGGACCTCATTTTGTCAGTACCAAATATGAGAAGAGGTTTTCCCCTTTTTTCTGTCAACAAAACAGCTGTGTTAAGATGTTAAAACACCAAACTGGGAATCATGTCTGCATTAACCACAATACTTGTGGTCAGAATGCAAACAAAAAACAAACTCTGATAATATATGCATTGTCTTTGAAACTGATTGGTCCACACCAGAGACAGCTTTTTTTTGAGCCGAGTCTCAAAACGGTGTTAGACCAGAGGACGCCTTTTATCCATTAGATGACTATATAGTACAGTGTTCGGTATTTTAAATATCATAATATACCCACATGCGTAAGGGGCCGTCCATAAATGACGTCACGCACCTGGGGGGGGGGGGGGTCAGACATTTGTGACGATGTGTGACGAAGGGGGGGGGGGGGTTGAGAAATGTGACGTCACATCAAAATGCGCAATTTTAAATAAATATAAACAACACGTTCTACTTAATTAAATAGATTTTTTAAATAAATGTTTTCTCCTACAACATCAGAGTGCAGCGCAACATTAAATACGCTATTTGAAGCATTTGGGGGGGGGGGGCAGAGCTTTGTGACGTCATATTTGAGGGGGGGTCTGACATTTTGTGACGTCGTGTGACGAAGGGGGGGGGGTCAAAAATCATCCAAAATATCGTGACGTCATTTATGGACGGCCCCTAATGCACAGTATTCATTGGATTCAGAAGCGCGGAAAACCACAGGGGAGTGGGAAGGCAGCTAGAACCGGCGCCAAGCAATTACCCAAGCTCTGTGGGCCTATATTTGGATGTTTGGCCAACTCCATGAATTAGTTCTTATATATGTGGGAGGATGCGTTGAGTAAAAACCCCACGCATGCGAATGGGCAGCAACAACTCTCAATCCTCGTACAGATGGAAAATAATCCACTTGCTATACTGCCAATTCATGACCAAGCCAGGAGGTGGTGTTTCACGTTTTCACTTCTAATTGTAAATAATTAACAAGTGGCCGTTGCCAAAGATCAACTGGTACTGCTTATCATGGCAACCGGCTACTGGTTCACAAATGTTTGGGTTTTTTACACGCTTTCATTTAACTCACTCTGTTGTTGTTGTCGTCGTCTTTGTATCCTCAAATCTTGTAACTCAATTTCAGCCCACTTCCCAATGTGGTATCGACTGCAAACTTGGTATACTTATGTCATACTGATGACAATACTATATTCTATCATAAAAAATAAAAACATTTCTAAACATTTTTTTATATGTTATGTTTCGGCTTGGGTCTCATTGTCCAACCTCAACTGACGTTGGCTGTAATTGGCCACGGTCCCCTAACGTTGTGGCAAGCTTCGGGGCCACTCCCTGGAGTCGTGGAGTTCTTCCATTACTAGTACATTTCATAAAAGCGTGTTTAAAAAAAGTTTTTTTTAAAAAATATTACTTATTTCGTCTTAGCCAGGCCACCAATACCTGAAGATTTGTTTACTCAATTATGTTTCAGCTTTGAAGATTAAATGTGTGGAATACTGTGTACGGGGACAATGGTAACATTGGGCATTGATAACAGGGGGGGCTCTCGGTTATAATAAAAATTATATATACAGCTCAATATTATTAATGGTGACTTTTCATGGTGGTCCAGATGTGTTGTAACCCCCATTACATTCTCTATAAACGTAATATTTTTTGAAAGGTTTATTCAAAACATAAAATAATACGCAGTAAACTCAACAAATGTGTCAGTACCACTGCCTCAAAAAGGGAGGGGTGTGTACACATACAATAGGCAACGTTTCGGGCAATGGCCCTTCTTAAGCATCTGCAGTCGTGCTTGCGAATCGAATTCGTGATGTTAGTCGACTCGATTAACCTCGGCGAACGCAAATCGCGACTCGATTCTCGATTGCTATAAATGTAAAATGGATTGCGGAATCGAGTCGCCGCGTATCGCACGAGAGGATCGATCCTCGCCGTCGTCATGGCGCAGTGCGCCCTGCTGCTGATCTTCCTCCTCTTCCTCCGCGTCTCTGCAGCCCCGGACGAACCCCGTACGCGCTTCTCGTTGTCACTCTTATCTCGCTCTCTCTCTCGCTCTCTCCACTCTTGTTGCTGGTGTTTGTTCATGCGTCGAGTTACAACTTTACAGTCGGCGCCGAGAGCCGGGGGCATCAATGGCCGTGAGATGCTGGCGTTAAACGTTCGCGCCTTTTACAACTGCGAGGGAGAAGTCGTCGTCGTCCCCTCTTTACGTTGTCCCCCTCTTTACCTTGCCCCCTCTTTACGTTGCCCCCTCTTTACGTTGTCCCCTCTTTACGTTGTCCCCACTTTACGTTGCCCCCTCTTTACGTTGTCCCCTCTTTACGTTGCCCCCTATTTACGTAGCCCCCTATTTACGTTGCCCCCTATTTACGTTGTCCCCTCTGTACGTTGGCCCCTCTTTACGTTGCCCCCCTCTTTACGTTGTCCTTTAACGGCGTGAGCAACAGCGATCGCCCGCCCGAGTGTACACCAACCACGGGCATCTCCGCCGCTAAGCAAGTGGAGGAGAAGGTGCCCCGTCATGTGCTGCGTTAGCGAATGTTTGCGCGCGCACACACACGTGTGTGTGTGCCCCGTGTCGTTCGCACACGGTGGTGCGGGTAGTGTTCACGTTTGTTTTTCATTTATTTTGGTATAGCCCTGTGAGCCATTCGGCTCTTGAATCGGGTGCCCCCCCAAGGCCGGTGCGCGATCGGGCGAGTTGTGTAAAGTTTGTGAGTCAAAAGTGACTCACAAGCAGGACGTCGGCAAAGCAGTTATAGGCCTCGTATGCTTGTTACTCCACCCACGTATCGTTTTGCTTTCAACGTAATTGTGCAGCGTTTTGTTTCGAAATATCGATGCTGTTATCGATTGTGAAGGTGGACGAATGTCGGCTTGTGTCTTCCTCTCGCGTCTCGATGCTCGCCATGGCCTGCCAAAGATGACATTGTTCAGTTCACCTGAACTTTCTTAACGCTTTCCCTGAGCACGTTGGCTTCCCCAAGATATTGATAGTCGTGGTTTTTGTCAGTGGCATATATAATGCACAACTACGGCAGACAATGTTCGTGTGTATTTTGATTAAGCGGGTGTAGAACTCAAAATATCCCTGGATCATCTTATTTGCAAGAGTAACCATGGTCACCAAAATGAAAAAAAGCTAAACAAATCTAAGTAGAACAATGAAGCAAATACAACGCAAACATCACTTAAACATTACATTGCCAGTCGTGTAGATTGTCTCGGACCGATTTTTTTAGATGTGTAAGAGTATAATTACAATAAGTTAAAGACAAACCGATATAGGGGGGGGGGGGCTCTTGTATTAAAATATAAATAGACGAGGATATACGTGAACTATATTTACACATGCTTCTCCCCTCTTTTGGTCTTGATATATTGCACTTCCAATGATGTCTCGATGAATATTTTGTACCCAAGAGATGGCAACAGTAGTCATTGTCTAAGCTCTGCTAACTATATTTCTATAGAGCATCGCATTTAAATTATTTCCTACTGATTACCTTATTTATCATATCACCAAATCAACCAGCATGCGCCGGATATCGTCAGATCTGCAGAGGAACCTGTACGGCAACATTCATTATCACTGTCCCATGCTCCCCGTCTTCACGAGCCCGCACGCACCAGCGTGGGAGTATCGTCAAATAACCCCCCCATGACCCACGGCGAGAGGAAGCTCTGATGCAGCAGTGGATTGACAAAAAAGGACTTGTACTCTCTGGTTCTTTCGGTAAAGTCACGTACCGAAAGAACCAGAGAGTATGGATTCCTGCAGTCACGAAAGCTTCAAATAAAAAAAAGGACTTGTGTACATCAATACAATTTTGATTTAAAGCTTTCGTGACTGCAGTAATTCATATTCTTAGCTCTATATATTAAAATATATTATTTTATTGTTTCCCTTCAACGTGACTTTACCGAAAGAGCTAAGTATATACATCAATACAAGTTTGTCATTCATACATCTCTGGTACGTAAAATATTTTGTACCTACGTGACTTTACCGAAAGAACCAGAGTATGGATCCCTGCAGTCATGAAAACTTCAAATCTATATTGATGTTCCTAATTTTATCCGATATGTATCCATAAAAGTGTATTCTAAATACTGTACAATCTTAGGTTTTCACAGGCAAAATTCAAGCTTAACTCTGAAGAGTAAACTGAGGATACTACTAACGTCGTGATTTGTTTTATTTTATTTCTACCTACGTGACTTTATACCGAAAGAACCACAGAGTGAGGAAACTACTGACATGTTGTGTTTTAGCTGCAGACAACAAGCTGCCATTGACTAATGTGCATTTGGTCCTTATCCAGGAGTGACCTAAGACACTTGACCCACAACTAATGCTAGCGATCAGCCTAAAAACTATACAGCCATAGAGTTGTAGAGTACAATAGCATATGTAAGATTGTATGCCTACCTTGCGTAATAAAATCTCTATACAGAGTGGTTAAAGTCATGCTTGTAATTTTTCTCACAGAAAATATATTTTTTTATCCAGAATTCATGACGGCAATGGTACCTGTTTCTCAACGTATTCTCCATCCACAGCACATTTTCCACCCATGTAAAAGTGCCTGCATGCCCAAAGCAACATAGAAAGAAGTGTTTCTTTGCTTAAAACCTATCAGGACACGTCTTCAGTTTGAGATATGATTGGAATCGTTGCCCACTCAAGTGCTCAGATTCTCAAAGATGGAAATCGCAGGGAGCCAAACATTCCCGGAACGCATTATCACCTGTGACGAGACCTAGATTCATAATCGCACACCAAAATTAAAGCATTTCAGTATGGAATGGAAACAGGATCTTTACCACCCAATTAATTCTGACACGATGATTACAGTACAATATTAATATTTATTATTCAGCCAAGGGCACCATTATTAACATTGTCTACTATACTCTTTGGTTCTTTTGGTAAAGTCACGTAGGAAAGCACCTGATGACGGACGCTTGTGTTGCGCCCGAAACGTCGATTTATTTTCTACCTACGTGACTTTACCGAAAGAACCAAAGAGTGGATTCCTGCAGTCACGAAAGCTTCAAATCAGGATTGTCTACTATTTTTACCTTCAGGATGTGTGCATCGCAATAAAATAAGAAACATCTTGGCCTACTGTCCAGAAAAATAGTTTTTCTCCAAGACAATGCTTGACCCTATACAGCCTATGCCACCACAGCCAAGTTGAACATCGAAGGTTTGGAGTTTCTCCCATACATCCAAATAGGTTGTTTCCTGACATTATTTGAGCAGAGACATTCTTCAGGCAATTGTGCATTGGCTCGGGAAGTTCTGCACTGTGGATGGAGACTTATGTTGAGTCATATTTGAGCTGCCATGTTCCTGGAATGAAAACACTTCGGCAAGCAAAAATCCAGGAATGACTTGAACCAACATTGAATATTTGAACATTGGTGTGCCTGTGGTGATGATGTGCTGTGTGTATCCTTGCAGGCATTTTGAAGATTGGCTCCGTTGAAGAGCACAATAAAACCCAGACGTTTTGCTTCACACCGGCTAAGTTACAACTAAAAGATATTTGGTTGACGATACATGTAAGACAATCATCACTTTTTGGTCTTACAGTAATTGCTCGTTTAATGCCGTAAAAATGTTTCCCAAAAGTGCCGCGTTAAGCAAAAACGTATAAAGCGAGGATTTACTCTACTGAATCACATTTGCACTAGAAAATCTGCCTGCAGTCATCCCATGGCAGGACAACTGAGATGATGGTACGCCGCAATGTACTGTATAATACCGCTCAGCCACGCAGTCGTCAACCACTCAGAACCCGTGTTGTAATGGGCACGTTCTGCGTTGTGCGTAAAGTGTTCCCCCAATAGAAGAACCGCGTTATAGCGAAAGTGCGTTGCATGAACACGCATTAAGCAAGGGCTTGGCGTATTTTGTGTTAGCGTTGGGAAGAGTGAATGGGGAAGAGTATTATGCTTAGAAAAAGGGCTGATCAAATGTCAGCAGGTTACATTAGATACATTGCAGTCGATTACCAGGTCTTCCTTAAATACAGACTTTTGGTCACAATGAGCTCTTCGTGAAAAATAAGCTTTATATTTATAATACTGTACCTTGAATAACCATTTGGCTTGAAAAGGCATGGTTAAAATGTCCAAAAAGCACAAGTGTAACTCATTTAAAGTGTTATTCAATTGCAGTTAAACCTCCAGGCACATCCCAGTAAATCGAGAAATAATCTTCAGGCATAATTTTCAAATTTAATTTTCCCATATTTCAGAGGTTCAATATTTTAACCAGCTATATAGGTTCCATGACAGCAGTAGTGTGGAGTTGTGAGCCCATTCCACTTCCCAGGTGGAGGTGAAGGGAAAGAATGGTGACGTGAAGTTGCTGATGGGGCACAATGCCACGGAGATTCAGCAGCAGGTGAGCAGCTGGCATAGCTGGATGTGGAGACGGGTGAGCAGTGGTTCCCGAGATGTCTACCACTACTTCAACCTCGCCAACCAGACCTGCTTCTGCGTGGAGACGAGCGGCAACTATGAAGTCAAAGTCATCCGTACCGGTATGTGACACTTCTTTAGGGAGAGTATCTAATACAATATGCTTTAGAGTAATATGGGTCTGATTCATGTGTTGCACAAACTCATTTTCCTTACGCTTTTTGGTGGATCAGTCACCCAGTTTACAGATAATGGGGGGGGGGGGGGGAAATGGCAATTATTTAGAAAAAAATATTGGCATTTGTTACAAACTCGTGAATTATGCCTGTAGTGTGTTTGTGACCTGCATTATTTAAATGCTTTGAATTTGCATTATGAAACATACAATTACTTCCAACTGTTAATATTTCCATAGCATGTGTCATGGGGTTATTTCATATCATTTCACCATGCTGGTCAAAAATGAGTTTTAGGATTTTTATTGTGTTGTACATTTTATTGTAAATTCCATTGCTCTTACAATGTGTATGTTTTTGTTTTTTCAGCATTTAGTTGGAGGTTAATTGGCATTCTCCTCTTTGGAATGATTCTTTTCTTCTATGCTGAAAATCTTAGTAGGTATGCATCTTAATGCTCAATGCTTGGTGTTCCTTGTTAACCAATGTATATTATAGCCAATGTTTGACTTATGCAGCATTGGATAATATCACTTTGAGCGTGCTTCTTTTGCAATTAAATATTCCTGGTAGTTTAAGAGCAAGAAAAAAAACACCATTGTTGCTACAGCACACAACATTTACAACCAACGAATCCAGTCATGTACTGATACTGGTGCTAAAGGATCACAAAATTTTGCTAGGTTTTTGCCACACATTTTAAATATTTTGAAATAATGTTAACTTTAAATCAAAGTTTTCAGTTGGTTGTCAAGCTTAACAGTCCATTTTAAGACGTCAAGATTTTTTGTTAGGAACTGTAAAACACAAATTGGAGGCTTTACAGCTGTAGGAGTGTAGCAGCTTAGTGGCCACGGTTGGGTCATCTCACAGCTGTTCGTCATGTACTTGCAGGAGTGCGACATTCTTTTACTCATCGGGTGTGCTGTTGGGGATTGTGGCATCACTGCTCATCATCATCTTTGTTGTTGGCCGCTTTCTTCCCAAGGTTTGTTGTTGGAAGAACATACACGTCACGTGACAGCCACTGGGTGCATAGAGCGCACACAGCTCAATTATTTGTATGCCATAATTTACAAAAAGTGCTTTGTGGTCCTAAAATTGCATGGAGTGTAGATTATACACGATGCCATTTTGAAATTTACGTCAATTCTCCCACATCACAGTTAATATAAATTGTTCTTGCATTGTCTCGAGATGCATAAAATATTGTCTTCGCACATTTTGTAACAGTGCTTGGGGTGAATTATCGTTTTGACAGTACCAAGGCGGACGTATGCTCTCACTGATTGTTATGCAAGTGAATTAGTGCTTGAAAGGCAGTAACTTATATAAACATAAAGATGAATTGCTGGCTTGTTGCCATTACAGAGGTCGAGTGTTTACGCTATAATGGTGGGAGGATGGTCCGCTGCTCTTTTTGCAATGCAGTGGACTTACCGCCACCTGGGAGAGTTGCTTGCTGATCACAAGATGTATGTTGCTGGTAAGTACACTTATGAAATATAGTCCTCAAGTTTCTTGATCAAACCCCACTCTTGTGAGAATAACTTGCATTTGGATAAGGGCCATGCTTGTAACATGTGAATGCAGGCTACCTGGCTACAGTGGGCTTTGTGAGCTTTGCTGTCTGCTACCGGCTGGGACCTGTGACCAACGAGCGGAGCCTGCACATCATGACTTGGACACTGCAGCTGCTGGCCCTTTTGTTCATTTACAACGGCACGCAGATCTCCACAATCTCTTTTGCTATGGTGCTGGTTGCCATTGCCATGCGCCTGCTTCACTACCCAGTGAGTGCTGTGACATGGGTGTGCAGGTGAGAAATTATAATATGCATCAATAAAGGTTTCCCATTGTGGACAGAAACGTGGTAAATTATAACATCTATGTAATCATAACGCACTGATGAAAAGATAATTTGTAAATGTTCTTAGTTTATCTTCACATTTGCCTTGGGTTTTCTAAGCTTGTCTTCTCCGTTTTATCATGGGGACAACTGTTTGGCCAAATTACAGAAAAGTTGGGTATAAGACACCTTTTAAGCATCCCCCTGAGGTGCGTCTGCTGACGGAGGAAGAGTATCAACAGCAGGGTGAGGTGGAGACTCGAAGAGCCCTGGAAAATCTCCGCGAGCTTTGCCACAGCCCTGACTTCCATGCTTGGAAGGCTGTCACGCAGCTCAACTCGCCAAGACGGTAAAGAGTCACTCCCCTACATAAATCACAACCAGTGGCACAGCATTGCAGGAAAAGCTTGGCCATTTTCCAATCGGTGTTTGATATAAACCCATGTATCTTTTATATCGCAGATTCTCTCAGCAAAATAACTATACTTTTTGTACTTCAGGTTTGCAGATTTCGTGGAGGGCTCCCCACATCTCAGCCCACAGGAAATGTCACTGCACAGTCAGCAGTACAGCCATCCATGGGAATTAGAAGATGAGTGGTACAACTCATTCAATGAAGATGAGGGTGAAGAGGAAGCCATCTCCAACCACCTCAACCACTCAGCCCGACAACCAAACCAAGATTGAATCTTGCAGAAATGTTTTATGTGTTAGATTTTAATGGGTTCTTCTTGGCGTATGTATATATTGCCTTTTTTAGATGCCGTGTTAACATTTTCGATCTATGAGATGCCAAAAAATCTGGTATATTCAAGTCGTCTGTTTTATTCGTGGCGTGTTTCTCACGTACGACCATTCAGTGTGGATGCTTGATGTGTGATTGTTAAACCAATTATGACATGGATTTAGCCATATAAATTCTGAGAATGCATGCTGCACACCTAAGTTAAACCATCAATTCAAGATTAAGCATTTTGGTATTGCTAAAAGTATTTTTCTATAGTGAGACAGATGAGCTTCCACTATCCCAGGTGAAGGAATGTCCACATATTATACCTTTCTGTATTGAGATAATACTGTTCTGCTGGTAACACTTTACAATTCTAAATCTGTAAGAGCAAACTAAATGTACTTGTACAACGTTAAATATGCAGCACAATTGTATGCTCTTGGTATAAATGTACATATTGTATTGTGGTGGATTTCCCAAAATACTTGCACTGCTGGTCACACTTGCACTTGGTTTTGGTGAGCTCTAACAAGATTATCGGCAGGTTTGAATTGCAGTACTCCCTCGTATTCATTAACAATGTGGTGCCTTGTAAAGCTTGCATAGTTTAGAAACGTGCCTTTAAATATGCTCTGTTTTGTCATCTTGATGACGAGTGTAATTCACCTGACCTCATTTGAGGCAACATTACAAATACTTCTCCAAGCATGTACATAGGGGAACACATTTGTTGGCCGCTTGCAGTTTTATTTTTCCTACTGAGTCGAGTTGTAAATGTATAATCGCGACCTGTGAAATGTGAGATTTTTATTAGTTTTATACAATTTTTACTGCTTTGCTTCGTTATTAAAGTTAATTAAATTGGGAAGGTTTTGGAATGTTTTCTTCTAACTGCGGGTTAATATACCCTGTCAGGAAATTATCATCTTGATCTTATCTTTTGTAAGGGTCTCTACATAATAAACTGACAGCCGTTGCAACGGGTATGGTCACAGCCCATTGGCCAGCTGTCAAGATGCAACGGCCGGCACATCCAACAACCATCTCCGAGTTTTAACACGTAGGCTTTTGCGACCAATATCATCCATAACCATCTGCTAGTGCGATTGTATCACCAGTGCTCACTACATTGGTGGGTTGGGAGTGGGAGGTGCCAATTAGTGGAACCGTTCGAAACTCGGCCCGGGAAATTTTAAGAGATGAGGGTCGGTTAAAGACCAATTCGCGTTGGATTTGTTGAAGGGCAAGAAGTGGCTGAGATGATTATGGAAGTTGGGAGGGGTGGGGGGACTAGCTTTATAAGGGCTTCAGAAAACGTCTGGCCTCACTCGGGACGACTGCGCGTTGGTGTTAACGGAAATAAACTTCCTCTAAACTACGTGGTTTGATTCCTCCACGTGACAGTGAAGATTTCGGTGTAATGCAAACGTGTGCTGTTTATAAACTTGTTTACGGTACGACAAAAATAGTTTATAATTGGTAATGGTTGTATTATTAAGTGTAACCACTGAATTGTTTTTGCAAACACGCATATGTGACAAGCCTGCGTTAGGTTGTCTATTCAAGCAGAAACATCGAATTAGCATCTTTTTTTGGATGACAGGAATGCTTTTGTAGTGTTTATAAAGACGAATAAACTTCTTAGGAGGCACACTGTTTATTGTAATTATTTCCTTATACAGTCCTTGACAAACAGGGGTATCCGGTTTCCCTCACCCGATACCCTAAGGAGGTACAGTCTCCGGACTTGGCGGGACTTGCACGTCTACCGCTATCCTAGCTTAAGGAGGTACAGCCTCCGGACTTGGCGGGACTCACACGTCTACCGCTATTCTAGAGTCCTCCGGCTGGGACCTAGGGGAAGCTATCTGACCCATCGCTGGCCCGGTGGGACCTGACCGCTGGAAACGCCGAGCCTTAGCCCTCAGAAGGGCTGGGAGGCTAGTCCAGGGTCCTAGCTAGTCTTCAGCCCGGGCTTTGGTCTTCCTGTAGGGAGAGAACTCCCCGAGCTCTGTTGGGTCACCCTTTTTATACTCGTTCGTGGCCAGGTATAACCAATCACACATTCCCACGTGGAACTGGCTGATTGGTTCTTACCAAACCGTGGCTACGGTCCACTTCACCTCGTCTGACCCCAACCGTTATGCACCCAGAGGTAATGCTGCCCCTTTTATACCTGGTGGCAATGCAGGTTATCGAACAGTGCGGAGTTAACGCATCTACACTTTTAACAGCAATATGTAATGCATGAAAATAGTGTCCGTCACGGCTTTTTTAACATTAATGCATACTGACAAATGTTTGAGTTTAAAAATACCTTCCATAACAGCTATTAGGTTAAATGCACTGCAGAGGGGCAAGCCTTTCATCCTCTGTTTTCTTTTCAAAGACTAAGTGGAGTTGGCTTGTCGCATTCGTGTTTTATTGTACAAATTAAAGACGCTCAAGTATTTCCATTTCGATAACGCTCATTACGTATTTTCCCTTTAAATGACTGGAGAGAGCCCACCACACGTTGAGTGCTACTCCTTGCTGCGTGCCGTGCTCTGACCCATCGCGGCTAGGTGGCAGCATCTGCCTGTGCGCTGCTGAAAGAAACGTCCCTGTCTACAAAGTGCTTGTGACAAGCCAGGTAGGACTGCAGTCCGCCCACGTCAAACCTCCCCGACACCTCAAACGCGTACACCGGTTTCCTAGGGTCCCAGGCCAGAGGAGGGGTGGGAGGGAGGGAGGAAAGAGAATCAATCCTTGGCAGCTGTAGTTGAACGGATGATTTGTCACGTGTGGATATTTTGTCACGTAACGCGTGTTCAGCATGCTTCTGGGTTGGCAATCGGGCAACTTTGAACATCATCATCCATTGATAGGATGCTAATGTAGCGTGGCGTGCCTTTCATAAAATGGGTCTAAATGAAAGCTAAATAAATTTTGATTTAAAGCTTTCGTGACTGCAGGGATTCATATTCTTGGTTCTTTCGGTAAGGTCACGTAATAAAATAATAAAAATATAAAACAATAAAATTATCACGACGTTTCGACTGCAACACAAGCAATCATCAGGTGTGAAAACCATAGCAAAATTTTTTTTTCAAATTTTCTTCTACGTGACTTTACCAAAAGAACCAAGAATATAAAGCTAAATAGTTATAATTTCCACAACTGTATCGTAACAATGCTTAATGGACCTGCAAATTTCTCATCTATGTTCATCCTTAACTCGGCAATCAACAGATTCCTGAATCTCGAGTCTCCAAAATAGTTCTAGATTTGAAGTTTTCGTGACTGCAAGGATTCATACTCTTTGGTTTTTTCGGTAAAGTCACGTAGGTAAAACATTAAAACAAATAAATTAAATCACGACGTTTCGGGTGCAACACAAGGGTCCTTCATGAAGAAGGATGCTTCTGTTGCGCCCGAAACGTGATTTAATTTTTTTACATTTTTTACCTACGTGTCTCCAAAATAGCAAAGTGTTTTCTATGGAGATATCAGGTATGGCATCGGTTGAGAGGTAGCAGGGAATGGAAGTTGACAGGACGCACACACCTTGGATACAGCCACGCCAGGAAGTTTCCAGGAGCATCACGTGCCTCCAGAGGAGCATCCTAAAAGGTAATCGTAATGATAATTTTAACTTGTAATGCACAGTATGCGTATACTCTCGCAGAGAGAGAATGACTCGTCAAGAGGAACCACATGGGAAAGGCAGCCTGGTGGTTAGCTGGTACCAAATTCTGCGATCCCCTATATGTTTAGGCATTATTGGCAAATTAATTAGCGTTTACATATGGGAGGATACTAGAGCACCCAGATAAAATCCAGCTGTGTGAAGGGGCAACTATCTTATACAGATCGAGCAAGGTGGAGTTCACAATTGCTCTACCATTTCTCTTGGAAAGCAAGGGTATGGCAACTCATTGCCTGTGTGAAGGGAGTTTCACAAGATTAGTGTGGTCCACCAAACATTGCCTCCACAATAATGGATTACAGGCATGCGTGACCACTTGATAAATAACTTCGCTGCTTTAGGCCATCGGTGCTCATATTGCTTAAATATGGGCCACGATAGAGCAACAGAACAGATCTTTGGGCTTCTAACTACAAGGCTACTATCACATGTGTGGAAATGGATAAGCAATAGCGTGAGCCACATGAAAATTCATACAGCGCATAATACGTGCAAGAGAAAAATAGATAATTGGCAACACTATTTTGACAAACCAATTTACAAGCACCTACAAGTACTGTGCATTCAGATATCAATGGATTGCATGAGCCTCTCTGCCTCAAGGGGTTTTTTTTGTGAGGAAGCACATGGCTGGCTGGACTTTTGTGTTCAGGTTTTGGCCACGGCAATAATTTTCACCAAAGTTATGATTTTTTTTTCACGGTGGGGATTAGTGAAATTTGCAGTGGAGATGGAGAGAAAAAAAAACTATTGACAGAAATAGATTGTGGAATAAGGTGAGACGGTGAATATTTTTGAGCAAATCCATCATATACAATTTGTACTGCTCACCTTCCTCTCATGCAGGAAGTCTTTCAACAATGGCAGGGCATGTTTAGAATAAACATAAAAACACGGACACTGCAACACAAAATTCGAGCATCTCTGGGTTAGCTCACAAGATTAAAATAATGTATGCATATCTGTATGTAACCTGGTGGTGCAACAATTCACCTCTAGCGATTTGATTAATTGTCATGATTCAGGGTTGCGATTCATGTTTTCATTCGATTTTACAATGTGGTGAATTTAGCGGCCACTATAGGCTCCATACAACATACAAATCTAAAAACATCACATCTTACTCGATTTGATGAACACATCATGAGCTCACCAATCAATATCAAAGAATTAATTCATCGTTAAATTGCAATTTATAACGATTAAATTACTCCGAGATGAACTAAACATTTGCCAAGACACACAATTGCCCATGATATGTTATGTGTCAGCCAAGCCCAGTTTAATGTTCGAGCATTAAAAACCTTTGTCGACTGGGTGATTAAAAAGTGTACCCAGGAACAGTCCTCGAGGCGTTTGGGTGTTAATTCATATAACTCAAGCTGTAGTCAGCTAAAATCTGGAAAACAATCTAAAGAGCTGATAGTGGGAGGATGTGTCCAATACGGGGCCATCCATTTAGTACGTACGCATGGAGGGGGGAGGGGGGGTTAACCCAAATGCATACGCATTGCATTTGGGGGGGTCTACTGACAATGTACGTACGCATAGTAAACGGGGGGGGGGTTGAAGCCTCGATCATAATTTATCTACATTGGCCTTCAAATGCGTTAGATAGTCCGGCGGTGGACTATCTGTTTGCTTAAACACTCTCGTGAGCGATGACTTTGTTTGATGTCGCTACATAGCCAATAACCTGACAGACTTTGTGTTTAAAGTTCTCCGCAAGAAACCCTGCAGTGTTGTCACAACATACTTAACGATAGCTGGTTGTGAACCAGTTTTAACGCTGCACCATTGAAGTTTAGTGCCTGATATTTTTCCTTTCAAAGCCCACATTGACTAAAATAATTTAAATTTCTATGAAAGTATATTAATATTATTCATCCTCGATCGTTTCTGCGTGGATAAAATATCGGCCGTTCTATAGGATTCGGGGGGGGGGGGGTACGTCAAGCGTACGTACGCAGGTAGGGGGGGTGTAAAAAGTACGCGTGGGTACAGGAAGGGGGGAGGGGTCAAGTTTTGACAGATTTTTGCGTACCTACTAAATGGATGGCCCCCTATTTCCACCAGTGCTGTACCAAAAAGGAGTAGGAAACTTTTTCATTTAACTTATGAACATGCATAATTGTGCGTCACTGGCTTGGGCCATGGCATGTTTTTCTGGTGCTCAGAGTGAATATGCACATGTGACCATTTGTCCCATGATGCACTGAGCAGGCAGCTGGACAGCAGTGGCGTCGTGGTGGTTAGCGCACTGCACTGTGATCAAGGTAAACCTGCGCTGTCCTACCAGACAGTCTCGCCCCCTTCACCTGATGAAGGCTGCTTGTGTTGTGGCCGAAACGTCGTGAGAATATTATTGTGTTATTTTATTTTATCAATTTATTATTTTATTCTCATTCTACGTGACTTTACCGAAAGAACCAAAGAAGATGAATCATTGCAGTCACGAAAGCTTTAAATCGAAAGGTAAACCTGGTTTAGGTTCTTTGAAATACAAAGAAAATATTTTTGTATCTAATGCTGGTCATGGTCTCTCTCTAGTTTACTCAACAAAAAATATTACCTCATGCTTTGTGCCAACATAAATAGTAGGGAGACATATTCTGTGTGACGTTAGCTTTAACAGATGCGCATTAACAGCATCTGCTTCAGAAACTTGTCCAGAAAATAAGAGGTGCCTTTGATGAAAGAAGAATAGGCTTTACCCATTTCGGCAATAACACAGGTGTTCAGATGTTCAAACATCAAATAGACACCTATTGCACGGCATCCAGTCTGCATTAACCACACATGCTTGTGGTAAAACAGACAAACATGCTTTGATAATGTACACATTGTTCTTAAAACTGATTTGCTGACATCAAAAACAGCCTCCTTCATGACCATGTCTCACCAGTTTTAGACCAGATAATGCCTAAGGCGAATAGCAAAAAGGAAATGCAAATATCCAAGGCATTAATAGCTTTGGTTGAGCAGTAGTTATATCTATGGGAGACTTCATCATATTGATAACGTCAAAAAGGGTCCCAATGATCTAAGAGGAGCCTTTGTCTACATTGCCGCCCTACCGCTCTCCGTGAGCTGGTTTCCTCAGCGCTGGGTTTCTCCAAGAAGGCTGTAACCTTCCGCGTCTCGTCCACCTCCAGAATGCCAAACTTCGTGGTCTCTGCACGCAGCGCAGCCACAAGGCATGCACCGTCACCCCCTGGGTATACACAGATCTACACTCTACACATTGACGTGCCAACAACAGTGCTCATTCATATTCCCAAAAGTGCAATAAAAATCAATACACAACGCATCCAAAACTACAAGGCACTAGAGGACAGCAGCTGGTAAGAGACAAGTGTAATGCTTTGATATAGATGTGTATATATATCAAAACATATATATCAAAGCATTTCTATTTGCCTATCTCACTCATCAAACACAATAATCTAACAATGATTTCCTACTAAAATGTAATTATGATAAATCACCTGAACTGGCTTACATACGATTTTTTTAAAATATATTTTCCACTGTAAAGTGGATATGAATTTGTTCAATGTATAACAACATCCTGCAATGTCAACTTAATGTTCCCAAATTACATCATAAATAAACAATTTGATAACAAGGTGACAGCCCATAAATCACATCCAATCACAGATATTGACTTAAATGAAAAATATATTCTTTGTTAGTTGGATATTTTCCATGATTTCTCACCTATTTATCAAGGAAAATATAATATATATGCAAAATACCACAACAAAATACCAATCCATCGATATAAGTGTTTGTGTGCATAGTAGCCACACCGTGATCCGCACAGGAGTAGGACAGCACCAGGCTGCATTCGGGCCCTCTGTGCTCCTGCAGACCAAAGAAGCAGTCGATCACGGCGGAAAGATTGAAGTCTTCGTAGAAAAGCGTGTCCCTGCGCACATGACAAGCAGCACATGGTCTCTGCATTCCTCGCCTGATCACCGCTGATCACCGCTGATCACCACTGATCACCACTGATCACCTCAGCATTTAAATGGGACACTGTTTCATTGTACCAGAGTAAAGTTGAACTGTCCCCATGCCAAAACAATCCTTTTGATTTATATAGCATCTGAACGTGACTGCATATTAAGATACCGTACAGAAACAGTGGGCATATTTACGTGAAAGATAGAGGCAGTTAGAGTACAATCATACATATAGTTTTGGTGATCTGTGCCTAACGCCTGACACTTTGCTTGTCTGTGTGTCTCCGTGTATATGTTTTGTCTCTCTCTCAAATTTAGCAATCTTTGGAAGAACGTTAATCAACCAAGTGGGATGTTGACTTTTGTGTTGGCCGACTCTCTGTGTTGTATTGCATTATATTTCCAAGTTTACTATGCTTGTTTTCTCATTTATTTGTTCCTGGGGATGGTTACTTGTGTTGCAATTGAAACGTCGTATTTTATTATTTTACTTATTTCTCCGTGACTTTACCGAAAGAACCAAAGACTAATAATTCCTGCAGTCACGAAAGCTTCGAATCAAGTATGGCATTGTTCATCTGTCTGTGGAAATTCCGAATTAGTATATCCATTATAAAACCAGTACAGTGTTATGTACTGGAATTGTCATGAAGTCTCACCATTATTTGTATTGTAGTCACACATCATCCATAAAGAGACACGCTTCAGCTGGACAAGAACAGACTCACTTTGGGATGTGACTCAAGGCACTTGGGGGTCTATTTTAATACAACTGTAGTGACATTGCGGATGTAACTGTAATGCTGGCCCTAGAGAGGCACGGCGTGCGATGTATTGACATCGCGGGACCACGTATATGTGGGTGCAGTACCGGCCCTGGAGGGGCTCGGTGAACGCTGACTGACAGCGCTGGATGGCACCACGCTTGGCATGCAGTGCCGACCACTACAGGAGAGGGTGTGGGAGTGTCGGCCACAGGGAAAGGGGTTACTATGGGCCGTGGCACTCTGGTTGACCCCAGAGAACACGTGACCGGTTAAGTCTACACAGGGCCCCCAAGTGGGGGCGTGGGGTGGTCACGTGTCAGGGCCGAGATCCTGCTCGAGGATTCTAGAACGTGGTCGTGGCTAAGGGCGGGACCAGCCCCCCCACAGAGGATATAATCCGGGTCCCCGAGAGAGACCGGCTGCTGTTGTTCATCCTGAAGAATCTACGTTCTACGTCCTACAGAGTCCCCAACACGTGGACCTGGACCCAAGCTGGGGTCCGTTGTAGCTAGTTACCGTGTAATTAGTGCCGTTAGCCTGGTGGTCTACCACGATAGGTTGTTAGAGTGTTAAGGGGTAGTTACCCCGTGTGTTGGTATTAATAAATGTGTTGCCTCCAAAGAGTACGTCTACGACTCAGTTGAACCCACTACACAACCGTGGATGCACGCTCCCATGCACCCAACCGGCACACAACGAGCAATAACGTCACGTGTACATTGAGTACAGTTATAAAATGTATTCCAATTTTCACGTAATTGTCCATAGTACTCAAGTTGTGATGTTACTGTACCGTAATTGTTAAATGAACAAATCAATTTATCTGCAGCCGCAATGGACGATACTGTTGTAGTTTTCTGGTAGACTTTAACCTGCAGGTCTACGAGATGGCTCTATGGATTTTTGAGTGCATACTTTTTTTTCTACGTACACCAAATTTCCTCACATCCAGAATACTCAATAAAAAACTGACCAAAAAGTAGCAAAATAGGACTCTCCTGATACTGGGACGTAGTTATGTTATTCTGAATAAAATATTTATTATTGTTCCTCGAAGTGGCTTCGAGTTGTACCATGATTCTGTTCAGGAATTAAAATCCTGCAGAATCTCCCAGCAGGTGGAGCAAAACGTACGACGCCATGCCGAAAAACGCACACACATCGGAGAGTTACACCGCACAGCCGCGAAAGGCTACACAGGAGTGATACTTATGATTTCCAGAGAGAACGTTACACGACTATAATGCACCAGGCTTTAGAGGCTCGGCTGCATGTGCTCACCCCCCTATGACGATGGTGTGGTCTTCTTGCAGGCCACACTGCTCAACAACCAGCTGGAGGCAAGCGATGGCCCCCAGCCGCTCCTGAGGACACACCAGTGAGGAGGATGAAGCTGTCATTGTGTTCAAGTTGTAATACCAATGCAAGTGACAATATTAACCCTTTCCCAATAAAATTACTTTATCGGTACCGAGGCTCCCATAAGGCCATGAGGGAGGGCGTGTGGCACAGTTTGGCGCCAGCTATCGTAGAATGCGGATGTGATCCCTGACATGCATTACCCCGGCGTCTACAAACTAAGCTGTGTCTGCGGCAGTAGTTACATTGGGGAGACTAAGCGACATGTCTCGGACCGTGTTCGTGGACATAAGGCAGATCTGAAACACGGTAGGAACAATACCTCGGCCGTGGCTGATATTTTTTTCAATGCGGTGGGCTCACACGAAATTGATTTCTCTAAGACGAAGGTACTTTGCAAACCCACTGGCTATCAACAATGATTCGTTCAGGAAGCCATCCATATATATAGACACAGACACAATTTCAACCGAGAAGATGGGTACAAACTGAGCAATCTTTTGGAAGGACGTTATCAACCAGTTTAAGTTATAATTGGCTGTGATGTTCCCATTAAAACCACCTTCCGATGTTAGTTGTGCTTCACGCCCATTTCAGACTTGCGCGTCCACAGGGTTCACACCAACACAGTCACTTCGCGCGCCGACCCCTCGGTTGCGGCTCTGTGATCTCCCATTAACATGCTAATCTCTTAGTCTTGGTTCTTTTGGTAAAGCCACGTAGAAGGGAAAGAATACAATAATTAAAATATTAAACAATAAAATTCTCACGACGTTTCGACTGCAAGACAAGCAATCATCATCAGGTATGAAAACCACAGCAAGAAAATTTGAAAAAAGTGGCGGGTTTTTTTATGCTAATCTCTCTTTAACATGCTAATTTTAACCTGGCAGCCATTTGATTGGTGAAAAACCAACCACCGTCGGGTTGGGCTGTCCACCACTCACATTATCATTGGCTGCTGACATTTGGGCTACGCCCATTTCAAACCCCTTATAAGCAAGATGAGTAGTTATCCCAAAACAAGGACTAATCTAAGGACGAAATTCACATTAAAAATGAAAATTATTATTAAATGGTTGAACTCTTTATAAGATTAATGAAAACTGGACTTGCTAAAGATGTCACTTCAAAGAGTTGCAGGGAAACTGATTTTCAGTTGTGACTTATAAACTTGCAACATTTTGCTACACTTAAAGGTGCAGAACATAAAGGACTCAATGAGGGCCAAAGAATACAGAATTACTGGGATCCTCACCTCATTTTGAGTGGTGCCATCATTTACAACGGTCACGAAAGGACCGTAATCTTGTGCCCATGCCTTAAACTTAGCATGGAAGAGCTCATTCGTCTGCACACACAAACGAGAGCCTTTCGTCACAATCGCAGCATCAGCTCCAGGCCACAGGAAACTATGTGGGTTATAGTAAGCCATGTTCGTGCACAATGATTTTCTGGATAACGGTAAATGTACGACTAAAAATACTCAAAAGTCTACCTAATAATATGTTCATATATCAATTGTCTCCAAATGTCAGCTACCCACAAAGCTCTCACTAACTTAAAAAGTATTCTGGCTATCCCTTTTGGTCTGCAGAAGGAACACTGCTTTAAAATATATATAGGCATGCAATGATTCACTCTTCCCCCATTGTGATTCCATGAATTGTCACGATTCAGGATCACAACTTTATGCAACAATCTATGATATGCATGCATCTTGAGAATACGCAATCACAATCATGTATTATTTGTACAATCAGTTGAATTTGAGTTACAAAGTGCCACACAATAAGTCGAGATAAGAAAATAAAAGCTGAAATATCAATTAACGTTTAGGGAAAACAATAAGCAACAAACATCAACAGAAGCATCCAAAGATATCAAGTACTGTAGTAGAAATAATGTAGGTTCATTAACTTGATGCGAAAGAAAGCATGCAAGAGTTTAAGCATGTGTGATGTACACAGGCAATGCAATACAAGATTACAGATGTTCGGCACACGAAGAACTATTCAGCTTGCATTTTAATTTTTGTCGTTGCTTTGCTCGAATTTGTTGAATTGTTGATGGCGACACTAATAATGTGCATGAACACCAGTGCTACGTTGTTTACACGTCTGCTGGAAATTCACGCAGAAGAGCGGCAGAATTAAAACCACAGCCTGCTCAGGGGGGGGGGGGGGGCACAGAAGGGTGCACTGACCACCACGTAGACGTGCTCGACATGGTGGCCACGTGCGTTGGCCTCCCCCAGCGCCCGCATCCAGTGGGAGGTGAGGGGCAGGGCCCCCACTGGCAGTAGCGGCTTGGGGCAGCCGAGCAAGTGGGAGTGGACACCAGTGACGTCTGCGCGGACGTCCCGCTCCAGTCTCGTGCCGTAGCCCGCAGCCAGGACCACGGCCCTCATGCCTGCAAAAGCCATTAGCCAGGGGTCAGAACTCGGTCACCTACTGCGTAGGCTTTCGCAATCGTGCTCTTCAGCAGTGATTTTCACTGCAAGGCCGACGGGCCACTGGCGGCTCCTCGTGGCCTTTAGTGCGGCTCATGACGTGAGGCCCCTGGCAATACACAAATGTGAAAACACTCCCATCGTGCTGCTGTCAAACCCAATGGTTTCAAATGCGTGGTGGCCCTCACACTGATGTCCTTAGGGGCGAAAGTGGCTGCCCTCTCAAAATGAGTGAACAAACAGCACCGTTCTACAGTATAGCTATTTGATGTGTTTTCGGGGTACGTGCCAACGTCCGTTTCCCTCCACGTGCCGAAGAAGCTCCGAGGACGTGGAGAAAAATGTCAAGGCATCGTACTGAACAACGCATGGAACACACACAAAAACGAACATTTACAAAGTGAATTTGACACTAGATAATAACGCCACCATGGTCAAGTGTAAGGTGCGCAGAGATAAGGCATGAATATATTGTATAGCACTTCAATCGAATATGCTCGAAAATAGATGTTGGAACAATGGTGTCAGGTCACACAACCTTTTAAACAGTAAATATGAAGTTAAAATAAGTTTTGCATTTGAAATCAACACTGCCGTTGATAATTATGGACCGGCTGTGAAGTTTTATTCGAGTAATCAAATCATTACATTTGGCGTTCGCATCATTGTTATAGTGCACAGCTAAAATAAAGGAGTCATCGTCTGCAGCAGTTTTGCCGTTGAGGGCGATGTTTCTGTTTTAGCCCAATTCAGTAATTTGTGGAATAGTTTTTTAAAACTTGGACCCTCATGCTGAAACACATGGCCTATTCTTTTTAGAATAAATTCAAGGGATCTTTGACGTCCACTGTGAAGCAGACGGTGTGTTAATACATTGTCCAGCACAGCTGGGAGCTTGAACCGCAAACACACTGCAAGCGGCAAACTTATTTACCACTTGGCCATGTCACAGTCAATTGAACGCTCACCTCTGTCATTCCTCACTCCCATGCCTTACTGATATCCTCATATTTGCACCTTTTACCTACATTTACATCACACTCACTCATTACCCAGTTGAAATCTACAAAGCAACAATCGCCACCTACTCCAATACCTGAAATGATCCTCAAGAGACTCAGTGAGAGTGTCCTGGGTAAACAAAGGTCATTATTTTGATAACTGTTGTCATGCATAAACGTTCATCCAGCAGTGAATAGATCACGGACGACAGTGATGACGATGACATCCCTATCCTGGCATGCCAGTGGGAGTGCTGTAGAATCAGAAATTGGTCTAAATCCTATTCACAATTAAGCACATACAAAAACGCCATTTTCAATGAAAAATTTAAAAACGTAAAGAACCAACACACCGCATCACGAACCCAACAGCACGTCCCTGGCTTCGACCTCCCTCGAAGACAGTGGGCAGCACCCCACCGACACAACAGGCCACGGGCTGCGATGCAGCCTCATCGCTTTACAAGTGGAATATGGGAGGGATGTGACCCCAAGTGCGACTGTGGTCATGAGTCCCAGACCGAGGAACGAATCACATCAAACCGCCTTTCGTGGGAGGTGCTTCATTTCTCAGTTTAGCATCTCAGGAAGTCACCGAGTGGATCGCCATATAAGACATCCCATTATAAGCTTTGCCCATCGTACGAAATAAAAAAAATAAAAAATGTTAGGACGGGCAGGGGACACCAGCAGCCGCCATGCTGGTGGTCAGCACGGACGCCAGGGCACAGGGTCACAAGGCCATGGTGATGGTCAACACGGGTGCTTGGGCATGGGTCACAAGACCATGCCGGTGTTCACAGGTGCCGCCAAGGCACGGGGTCACAAGGTCATGCTGGTGGTCAGCACGGGCGCCAGGGCATGGGGTCACATACTACTGTTATTTTACCAGCTAAGGCCCACTGAGCTATTTACAGCATAGCTCTTTTGCAGAAGCGATCTGGATACAAATGATAGCTCAACGAGGTGGCTTATCATGTGGAAAATTAAAGCAACAACATACTCTAAACGCATTTTGTTATTTCTAAACGTAGAGGAAAAAAACCGGAGGACCCGGAGAAAAATCCACGCGACCACAAGGGAATGAGACACCGCAAGCTTCAAATATACAAACCTGTCAACCCCTTATCAGTGGCTACTTTATTACGGCCCAATTCAGACCTTATTGGTCACCCCGTTCCCTTATAAATCTCAACGTTCATCCTATAAAGTCCCATCACAAGGGAGTAACACTATATATATTCCCCCCCCCCCCCCGTATTGAAACGGCTTTCCGCCGTATGGACCTGAAAACTCAATTTCCCTGCGCACAGAATACGCGGTAAGCCGTATGGGTTGACGGGTATGAATATACATCGGGCATCACTGGGTCAGGATCGAAACCCACGACCTCCTGCGTACCAGGCGAGGGTGGTAACATCTCGCCCCCGCGACGCACGAGGCCGTGCGGGTGGCGAGTCTCGTGAAACGTGAACCCGGATAAAAGGTAATCGGGGCTCGTACTGTAATTAAACGTAGACACCTCTAAGTGGGACGTAAGTTTGTGTAAAAAAAAACACCCCACGTGAACAATTTGCGGTGTTTACGCGTTGTTGTTGTTGATTCTACCGCAGTGATGAGCACGTGGGCGGTGCGCGTGGCAATCGCCGTCAAATCCGTGAACTGCGTGAATTTAAAAGCCAGGAAAAATTCCTGCCGCGATCTCACCGAGTCGAACGACGACGGTACTTCTTCTGGTTGTTGTACTGTGTGTATGTATATATTAAATGTGTTTACACAAGAACCGGAACTGTGTGCATTGCCAAGTCGCTCTCCGGGGCAAGTGGGGACCGGCGCAGTCACCGTTGGTGGTCGTGGCGGTGACGCCGGAAGACCCCCTTGGGTGGCTGAACCTCGCCGGGTTTTTCTGCTCTGTCCCCACCGCCACCACCACCAACCACCACCGCCAACAACCACCACCACAAACAAACAGCACGGAGACGGAACTGGAAGAGAAGACGCGGCCCAGTCGGACTCCGACGGACACGGCACCTCCGCTGTGGCCCCTGCCGGCCACGTGGCGCAAGTGCAGTGTTGTCATCTGGGGGATGAATTGGCATCTCTTTTTAATGACGAGAAAGAGAGACAGACCCACCACCCACCACCACCATCGGAGAAGAAACGACACAATTCGTGCAGTTCCTTTGATATGTTACACAGAGAGAGAGAAAACAGGATAGGAACCCACTGTCTGAACTGTATTCTGCAGTTTGATGATGGCGACATAAATTAGTATAACCTTTTAACTATCTGTATGTTGTGGCCGTTTCTCCAAAGTGACATTGGCACGCAGAGAACGAACATATTTGCATGTTTAACATGCACACAAATACTGTACCGGCATACACTACGTTTAGTTACTTTTTCTTGTAAAAAAACAAGACTTGACTTTGTGAATCACTAAAATGCTGTATGAATATCGTTCCTTATTCTGGTATTGGCAGTTTCTGCCACTCAACAGCTATGCATTCTGTCGCTAACATTCTTGCAAACGTAACTAGTTCGCAAACACAATGGTTTTTGAAAACCACATCAACAGCTGTCCCTTGTACGAACGTTTACTCTCCGTCAATATTCATCGAAATCATTCTATCGAGACGTAAGACATGCATCCCTTTTCTGAGATAACCTTCAAACCGTATACAAAAATGGCAAACGAAATGTAACCACTGTAAATGTTGTTTCGTTCCAAACAACATTTTGCCGAGATTATTTTAATCTCCACAATATAATGTTTGGAAAAATAAATGACCAATTAAAACAATATCAGTTAACACATAGTGCTTTGATGTGCAAATGTTTCTTGCCGTTGGTTTTCACACCTGATGATGACTGTGTTACAGTCGAAACGTTGTGAGAATTTTATTGTTTTATATATATTTTATTGTTTCCCTTCAACGTGACTTTTCCAAAAGAACCAAGAATATACATACAAATATCCTTAAGGAAAACAAGATGGGGAAAAACATTTTTTTTACAAACAAGCAACTGACCCCGTTACAGGCCCTTTGCTTCTTGCCATTAACCCAATTGTCCTCCGCCGGAGGTGAAATTAGCTATTATGTTCTCAAAAAACAAACGATGCTCTTTGTTAGACTTTTACTCCCATATGCCATGTGGAATGCCACTTCACTGTCAATTGGCCATATGAAAGAAAAATAACGTAAATGCGACGTCTTTTCGGATAGTACAGTATGTTGTTACATTTTCTTGTAATCTTATGAAGCAAAAAATTTCCACTTGAGCCCAAATTGGTCCCAGGGAGAATGGGACTTGTATTTGCAGGAAGTAAATTTGCAGGCAGCATATTAAATACATTGCAGTAGTTATCTACAAACCATTGGCGACTTCAAGTAACGTAACAAATAATGGCCATAAGTAGGTTAAGGTTGCATCTTTTTTTAATCAATGCTAATTTTCTGTATTGAGCCCTTTTACGTTTATGTTCATCATTCACCATGAGGCACATGTGAGGCTTAAAGACCACGTTCGTCATCGTTTTAAAGGCAGAGGCATCTTTAAACAGGTTATTAAAAGCAAACAACATTAATCTCCAAAGCAGAGCAATTTGAAATCAGGATTGAAAAGGCAATAGTAATAAACTTGATAAACGTTTTGTTCTGCAATTGACTGAATAAATTCGTTTACCTTCTTTGTGCAGGGAATTTAGCCAGGCTGTTTTAGTTGATAACATGTCCTAAGTACCTCTGGAAAGTTTTGGAGTTCATGTCATTATCATCCTGGATGCGTATACGTCATTATTAATGAGCAATGTCCCTAAGTGGAAAACTGGTTTGTACGTGCATTTTTGTACAAGCATACAGAGATGTGCATGTGTCATACTGGTTAGCACACTGCACCCCCCTTATGCCTCTTTCGATCCATCAGTAGAAAGGGTTCACTACAGTTTGCCGATCAGCAGATCGCGCATGGTAGGGTAAAGTATGGGTATTCCCACCTCTTCCAAAAGTCTGGCCTGTGTACAAGAGTAAATAGAAATACCCTATATAGTTATATTCTTAGCTCTTTCGGTAAAGCCACGTTGAAGGGAAAAAATAAAATAATAAAATATATAAAACAAAAAAAATTCTCACGACGTTTCGACCATAACACAAACGGTCGCCATCAGGTGTGCCGGTTTGCATTTATTTATTTATTTTTAAACGGTGTATTTATTTAAAAAAAAAACCGTTAGCACCACGGGCAGCGATTTGGCAGTTTATTTAGAAGGACGAGTCCATCTATGTTCTGAAAAGAGGAGGGGGAGACGAAAAATGTATGTATGCTGTTTGTAAGCGTGAACAATCAATTAAGACCTGAAATGGTTTATCAAATCTTTCCAATGATTGCTAAGCCAGAATCCATCTTCTCGGTTGAAATTGTCTCTGTGCTTGTATATGTGGATAACCTCATGAACGAATCTCTCATGGTAGCCAGATGGGATTCGTCCTTCTAAACAAACTGTCAAATCGCTGCCCGTGGTGCTAACGGTTTTTTAAATAAAAAAAACACCGTTTTGAAAATAAATAAATGCGAACAGCCACTTCTTTCAAATGTTTCTTGCCGTTGCTTTTCACACCTGATGATGACCGTTTGTGTTATGGTCGAAACGTCGTGAGAATTTTTATTGTTTTATATATATTTTATTATTTTATTGTTTCCCTTCAACGTGACTTTACCGAAAGAGCTAAGAATATGAATTACTGCAGTCACGAAAGCTTTAAATCACCCTATATAGTTCTCCTCGAGGGCTCTCTCCAGTCGAGGCAATTGCAGGGCTGTACCTTGCTATTTTACGTGATTGTCTATTAAATGTCTATTAACAATAGAGACTTTGTTTTTCAAATCGACTTGTTTTCTGAACGTAATACCACATTAAATCAACTCACAAATACGTCACCTCTTGGTACATTACAACTCAATTTCAGTTTGTCCCTCCAACGTATTAAGAACTCTTCTTATCCACAACCCTAATACCCACGACTCCCTGGCAGCTGTAGGATCCTTGAAAACTCCTATTTTCCGTGGCCCTATTTCTTCCTATTATCCATGATTAACCATCATTTCGCCCATCAAGCATTCATGCATAGCAAAAATGCTTTCAAATATTCGTGATTGCAGATAAGAAGCGTTGCGCGATTAATTCTCTTATCTGTGGGTTATCCGTGAAGTTTTTACTCTGCTGCTAAGAGGGTAAGATCGCGGATTACCCAGCGGATAATAGAACCAATAACATTGGTCCCCCATATCAGCGTGGTTAAGAGGAGTTGTGTATTTTCATTGTTTAGCAAACTTGTTGTGGATGACTTTTGTTATTCTCATATTTATCTGGACCCTAGATATCCAGCCTTATTTATTAAGTTTTTCAATAATACTCTTTGGTTCTTTCGGTAAAGTCACGTAGGTAAAAAAAAATAATCAATTCACAACGTTTCAGAGGCAACACAAGCTTCCGTCATCAGGTGTAACTAGCTAGTTACCCCTGTTAACTAGCTAGTTATACGTGACTTTACTGAAAGAACCAAAGAGTATGGATCATTGCATCTCACGAAAACTTCAAATCTAGAATTATTCAATAATATTCTGTAGTTCACTTCCATTGATTAGAAAATCCGCCTTCTTTAAAATTATATATATTATTAATATATAATAACAAGTCAAGTTTTCTCTTTGATGTGAATACCTTTGTCGAAAATTTGTCTCCTTGTCTGATGCCCATTCTATTAACTCCCTTTTTAATATGCACATCAGAGTATTATACCTAGGGCAGTTATTGAAGGCAGACTAGGACAACATTATTAAATTTTGATTTAAAGCTTTCGTGACTGCAGTAATTCATATTCTTAGCTCTTTCGGTAAAGTCACGTTGAAGGGAAACAATAAAATAATAAAATATATATAAAACCTCTTGGTACATTCAACGTGACTTTACCGAAAGAGCTAAGAATATAACATTATTAAAATAAAGGGGCAAGCTAGAGAAGGATGGCGTTCTTTTCAAAGAAAAGAAATATACTCATTTGCCTAATTAAGTACTTTTAAATCAGTTAATGTTACATGCAGTGGCACATAGATCACAACATGGACATTGACGAAGAAAATGGAGTGTGGAAATAAGCATGAAGAATGACACTGATAGGGTGCCTTGAAGGAAGGAATGAAGGAAGTAAAATTGGAAGAAAAAAACGTCGAAGAGGACGTTCCCCACAAATATGGAGCAATACAATCAACTTGTGGGCAGGAGCTACACTGTGAGAAATGACGACAGCTTGGCAAGGCCTTCATCCAGTAGTGCATAGTTCACGTGTGAAAGTAACATCTTTATATTCCCATAGCCTTCACAAAATAATGGTTATCATTTATAATGTGGTGAAAGCCCATTGAGATAGAAAGTCTATTATCAAGGGAAATCTTAGCATTTTTCAGTGATAAATGGATTTAAGAGGGGCAGCTGATATGTGTTAGTTGGTATATGCGATTTCTCCGAATACATTAACTATGTCATATACTACACAAAGCTTAACTACCCGGCTTCGCCCGGGACTTGGATTCACCACACCCGGCCGCCTTTGTCTCCCCAATGGCGATGTTCACACACCACACCGGTTACGCGTTTGAGGCTGAGTCGACCTAGGGGAGGCCCAGGACCGGTTCAAATAATCGTCACCGGTGGTGGCTGTGAGCGGGAATCGAACTCGGGTCGCCGGGTTCGTAGCGCGGCGCGCTAACCACTACACTACAATGCGTTACGCTTCCACATGCGCGGGTCACATGACAGAAAAAATATATATACATTATTGAGCTCCCCCCGCCCAAAAAAAAAACAAAGTGTATTTTTCTAATTTTTGCATGGTGTACAGTCTGGAAAGTACCCACATGGCAAATTTCAAGTTTGTTGCATGTCGGGAAGTACGCTAAACATTTAGAACAGTCACACATTCACAACTTTGCCTTTTATATATATGGAGATAACGGTACCACTTTGCACCTAACAAGTGTTTATACTCTAAATCTCTGGGTACGCTCCACTGACTGCAGCTTGATTCGCGAGGAGCTTAACACAACGGGCTTGCTTGTTTGCATCTGTCAAGTGGAGGGCTGAGCAAATGCTGCCCTTGCCAAGAGCAACGGGCAAAAAGTGCACAACAACAAAACTATATCCAGTGCCATATTCTCCTGGTCACAAGCTCACACTTTTAAGACATCTGCTTGTGTAAAACCCTGCAAGACGTCACCACCGACTGGCATCCAACAACTACACGTGATTCATATGAAAACAACGTAGCACAATTTAAAAAAAGTCACTGGAAAGGAGATTGTGAAGCAATGGATAAAAGAGGTGAGAACTTAACTGCAAAGCTATCTGTATATGTGTACGGTACGTCTACAGAGACATCGACATATTATAAGCAAGAAGACAATCCGAGTGCTTGGTGTTTATGAAATCATTGTTTAATGGTCTCAATAGGGAATCATGTAATGTGGGCCCTTACATTAGTACTGTAATTCTAAAATCACGAGATGTTTTTTTTGTGCTCGACCGTGTTTTAGGTGGTTGTTTTACCATAGCCTATATGGTGCACAGTTCACACATTCGATTCGTGAACAGCCATTCAAGGTGTGCGTATTGCTGGCCGCAACGAGAGTAACGAATTGGACTGCACACCCATGTATGCATGCTGCCTGAACACTGCACCCTTGAGACAATTAATCCGAGGATTTTTCTTTTGGTCGAATCCTTGCAGCTTCAGGTAACAAGCCAGGACGACAGATGGTGACCAGCAGCTTGAACAGCGGCGGCGGGGGCAGGAAACAACCCCAGAGGTCCCGCGCATCATCTGGCCTCGTACACGGCACGCTGTCTCCCGCACGCCTCACCCGCGTGTGTCGCTGGGTCGTGGATGTGGAGAGGAGCCGGGATCAGAGAGAACGGCAGGAAAAGAGCACCGACTCCCGTGCGTCCAAATTCAGGGGTGCCGGAGAGACGCTCGCGGTGGCCGCAGCACTGACCCACAGGCGGTTCACAGCCCGTGCCAGCCCAAGGCACGTGCCCACGGATCATGGAGCAGCAACAATAATGCAAGGATGCTTGGAGTTCTTGCCCCCCTCCAACGTTCTCATCACCGGCGGCAATCGCGTGGACGGCTCGCGCGAGGCGAAGGCGCCGTCGGTGCGCGGACGCGGTGCCGATCTGCTGTCATCCGCGCAGGCGAACGCGCGCCCTGCGGTGTCGGGCGTCTTGGGCAGACGGGCCCGGACTGTCACAGCCAAACCCGGCGAGGTGAAACGTGAGGGGCACGGCCACAGAGGGTAATTGAGGACACGCGAGAATGGACTGGGTCCGCTGCGTCCGTGTCTTGCACAGCACGTCACCACGACTCCTCCGTGGGTGTAATTTACTCGTTGTAACCCTCCCCCCCGCCGCCGCCCCACCTTATATATTAAGTGAAAATGTAATTCAGCTTCCACCTGTGCTCTTGTCAGATATCTAACTACCCTATCTCCGTTAAAATAAAATACGAAGTGTTGCGCTGGGCGTGTTGTTTTTACGTATTACATGTTTTCCATCTTGGATGTACCACTGAATATAGACATTACTGTGCCGTGTTGTCATGAATTGGTTGGTAATGACCGACTTCCCTGATCAATATTGATGTTTTTGGCGATGCCTACTTGCTGGACTGCTTATGTGGTGATCAATGCACTCTTTGCCCATGACGATGTCAGCAGGCTCAATGTGCCTCATGTCCAGTTTTTGAAGCTCAGCAGCATATGCAGATTGATGTGCAAGATGCTCACCTGCAGGAGCCCAGCGTGCTCCCTGTGTGTGCAAGTAGCTTTCGTACAGACTGTGTGCAAAGTTTGAGTGTGATCATTTCCTTAGCGTTGATTTCCTCAGAGTCCTCTAGTTTTTGTCCACATGAAGGACCCCTGTAAGATTGTTGTTTAAATTTCTCCAGCAGGAACTTGCTGGATAAGGTGCAGTACAGGGTGCTTAAAAAAAGACGTGTTCACACTTATATGGGACTATCGTATTTAGTGGAAAAAAGAACGGATGATACACTTTAACATGATAACAAATGTATGTTAATAGCTTAAAAGAGTCTCCATTTGTTCGCCATCATTGTCAACACATGCCTGGAATCTTCCCCAGGTGGTCTCCAGAGCCAGGAGGCACATTTATTGTGGTATTGTTTCAATTTCTCAGAAGTGTTAACCTTTTTTTAAGCACCCTGTATAGGAGATTCAGTGAGCTTTCTTGGATAAATACAAAAGATTTCACAATACCGTAAAAATTATCCTTAAAGACTCTGCCGTACGTCCAACATCTGAATGTGATTGTGACTCAAAGAGGCAGAGTGATTACGAGCCCTTGTCATTATCCCGTGTAATTATGATTCACTGCAGCTGTGCACAAGAGCAACCCAATTATTATTAACGCGCCTACAGCATTGTGTCGAGAAGACTGATGAATGACGATTCTAATGCAGAAGGCCTACCCAGACATGAATAATTTTAAAAGTATGTTGGGTGATGAAGAATTTTTAATCTACGCTTATCAGATCACTGAAATAATCACTGACATGCATAAAACGCCCGTTGTCTGAAACCCCATAATAAATAGGGGACTGCAGAGCTTGGGGTATTTTTGGTGCCAGCTCACCTCCTGGCTGCCTTCCATTTTGTCAGTGGTTCCTCTGCAATTCTGAGATGCAATGTGCATGGACGCTACATTAAACTATACATTATTATACTGTGGTTGTCAGTAGATTATACGTAACATTTACGTATTCCAAATTATTAGCAGTTGCTTTGGATTTTCAAAACATCCGAGTTTTTGGTTTCGTGTGACTCAAGTGTGATTAGTGCAAGTAATTGTTTATACAACACATGTGCCCGCAATTAAGTGCTCCCCGTCCATGTCTCTAATTTCACGGAGAGGTTTCAGAAGAACATGTCAATGGAAATCATGGGATGTTTGACGTGAGAAGTCTTCGGTTTAGTACGGAATTTGGCGGGGTGGTACTTTTACTTTCCACATCGTGCTTCCTGATGCTGACATCTGACACCAGCCACCCATCTTCGGTTGAATCAATGTAGGGGAAGCCCTGGATATCAATACATATCACCTTGGCACTGATGAACATGGGCTGAAGATGGTAGGTATCGCAAACTTAGCGGTGCACTAATTCCAGCACAGCGTGGAGGACTTTATCAGGCTGCTGAGCACTATGGTTAGCACCTTCAACTCAATATTGCAAGGTTTAAAGCTTATATTTCAGTTGGTGGTCAAACAAGCACAACATTCCTCTGGGATTATTTAAACGATTACCGCTGTGCTAGTCGATTAATAGACTGGCTTCTGCTATCGGAGTGGTGGGGTTTCCACCACTGGCGGAGGGACATCGAGAGATGAATGCCACCTCAATGCCCATGTGGACAAGGAAACATTTTAACTTTTTGAAATTATCAGAGTCGGCTACTCTGAAGGGCAGAGTTTAAGTTGAGTTGCACATGTTCTTTCAATTGTTGCTTTTGACATTTTGTTGCGTCGTCCAGTCCCTCTGTGGCAATGTCTCTGACCCTCTTCAGCCCACCTCTATAATTGCCTTTCATTACAGGCCTCCGTCTCCCTGCGAAGGACTAAATTGCTATTCATTGTAAATAATTGCACACCATTACATCAAATTTTCTTGTAAGCAGTTACGCTAACAACGTAGACGAAGGTGCATTTAATGCAGGCAGGGCATTATGGAGCTTTGCAGCACTGCGCGAAACAGGTTGTGGCCATTTACTACTATTGTAGCATAGCGTTATATCTTTATTATATTAAATTGCTCCACGCACTTACCAAAATGTCAATTTGCGAGTGCCTAGTTATTTTTTGGTCTCTTACAATAGCACTCATTACACCGCTCTTGTTACACCTTCAAAATATGAATCATCCATTTGTGCAATTTGGTCTGTCGCTTATGTAAATGTTGTGCAAATGTATAATGCGTGTTGTGTACAGTTGGCCGCATCGGTTGCACTATTGTAGAGAGTGGCTCCCACCATTGGAACATGGCATTTTCACCGCGGGCTCCACCATACTTATTTAAGTGGGGAGACTGACTTTTACGCTTTATTCTAAACTTTTTTTTTTAACCAGGTAAGGCCCACTGAGCTACATAGCTCTTTTTCAGAAGCGACCTGGTCACAAATGATAGTTCAATGAAGTGGCTTATCATGTGGAAATGTATAGCAGCCAAACACTCGAAAACGCATGTTTGTAAATGTGGAGGGAAAAACCCGGAGAAATATCCATGCGACCACGACAAGAACACGCAAACTCCACATATGCAGTTCTGCATCAGGGTCGGGATGGAATCCAAGAAGCTCCTGTATACCAGGTGAGATGTTATAGTCCCCCTTCCAGATGCCGTAGCTGCTGCACAGTAGACACGCGATTTCCATGACCTGTCCGAACAGCAATCGACCATCTGATCTTTGGTCATTCCCTTGGTCGCCTGAGTCTTGACCGCAATCTTAAAAACAATGTTTATTCAGGAAAGCCTCACTGAGTCTCAACACTACTTTTAATGGAGGGACCTGCTTGGGAAGTATAAACAACAACTAATTTAGATTGTTTTAATTGCTGCTTCAGTCGTCACCGGGAAAATAAGCCAATGACAAATACCTCTTACACGAATGCTTGGATTGAACACCACAACTGAGTGACACGCGGAGGTGACTTGAAGCTGCGTAGGCTGCGGATAATGAGCAGCTGTGTCACACTTGCAGCTCTTGACGTCAGTGCCGCACAAACAGCGCGCGTGTGCGTCCTGCTTTAGGAAGTTCAAGGACTTTATTTGAAGCGGCTCCACACTCACGAACCTACGGTCCCGAATATGAAACAACAGCAACTGCCCAGAACTACAAATCGTTGTGTTCTACAAAACACCTAAACGCACTCAGGAGCTGGTGAGAAACACTGGGTGCATCTCACTGCTGCCCACGTGCACTCTGCGCGTTCATTAGCCTTGCGGACTTCTCTTGTCTCATATGCAAGCAATTTATAAGACGAGGACGGAATTGTAATAACATTTGGGCTGAATATGAATGTGTATGCACAAGAACATTGTCACATTCTCAAACGCACAATTGACAATCTAAAGCAATTTGGTTAAATAAGGACATCAAATTAATTGCAGCTTCGAGGAGAGGCTCGGGATTATCAGTCATCATGAATCCACTGCTGGATGAAGGCCTCTCCAAATCATCACTATTTATCATGGTCTTGCGATGCATCAATCCGTCAAACACCTGCGAAATGAGCGGATGTAATTACTTCATCTCAACGGGGGATGCCCTCGCAGACGTGTTTTCTGCCACTCCACGTTCGTCTCAACAAATCGACCACTATCCCTTCTCGTGATGTGTCCTTCCCAAGCAGTCAACATGATGTCTCTAACTTATGTTCTATTTTCTTTGCCAATGTCCATATTGATTATTACATGTGCCATAGGTAATATAATGTAAAGCGATTAGTTTGTTGTCCTTCCCCCGCACCTTCAAATAGCATAGTTGGCTATGCACGGTGTGAAAAAAGTTCAATTTTTGTTTAAAAGTAAAGTTTTAAAAAATCGTTCTTATCTGCTCCTGTATGCCTCAATTTCCCATGATTTTGAATCCTGACCTCCATTAATAACTGTCTTAAGGTTACATAATTTTACATGTTTCCGTGTTTCTCTTGAACAGATATTTTCGATTGTTTAAAAAATGTGTTAATGATAAGATATTATTCCTATTTATATTCAGCCCCAGTTTTCAGCCTTCTTTCTTATGTTGTGTATTTCAATTCCATTGTTTGCTATCACGACTAATCATCACATCTGAGATGGATAATATTTTCTCTATTTAAAGTAAATGTATGCCTTTATTTATGTTTAAAAACAGTTTTATTCAGGCCTGTATTTATGAGAAATGACTGAATCAGTTTCCACTGATTAAATGCCTTTGTAAAGAATAATTTACAGAGGTTAGGCAATAACAGCATTTGATATTCATTAGCCTTTCCCAGAATATGATTGATGCCTTTGATGGTGTTTGTTCGTTGCTAGAGAAACATTTCCTTAATGCATCTTGCTCATGCGGTGTGGATGGTTTATACATTTTTAATTACTCTGTTTCTAGCGATCTCCACAAACAATTATTTATCTACGTGTGATAAGAGGCTAATAGGTATAATTATTTTAAGTCAGTTGTATTTAATTTCTGAATACACGTATTGTAGAGGTCCGCTGATATTGTTGAGTGTTGACATGTGGAAGGCGTAATTAAATAAATTTATAAACGCGCAACGCTTACAACCCAGCTTACCACGAGTGTAAGCTCTATTAAACATCCCTGTCTTGCATTTTCTACTGAACTGGTTAAATGTCTGTAAACAGTCTCAAACATCGCGCAGTGGCAGTGAGTTCCAGGCCGATGGACCGCTGCGCACGAAGCTGCAAGGTACAAGTGCGTGGAATTAAAACTATTTTCATTTTGCCAGGTAAGGCCCACTGAGACACATTGCTCCTTTTCAGAAGCGACCTGGCCGCAAATGATAGCTCAACGAAGTGGCTTATCACGTGGAAATGTGTAGCAGCCAAATACTTGACAATGCACGTTGATTCAAAATGTGGAGGGAAAATCCGGAGGACCCAGAGAAAAAATCCTCGTGACCACGGGGAGAAAGTGCAAACTCCAAATATTCAGGCATCGTCAGGGTCGGGATCAAACCCACGACCTCCTGTATACCAGGCGAGGTAATTAACATCTCATCACCACGGCGTCCTGCATGATCGGGGTCACCATAAGCTGCCGAACGAAGATGGCGATTATTGACAATGTAGTGAACCGGCACACACATGTTCATCAGACAATGGGGAGTGGATTGGTGTACACAGCGGTATACGAATGTGCACATCTTGGAAGCAATCCTTTGTTTAATTGGCAGCCAGTGCAGGTCATCATGCGGCTGAGTTCAAGACAGACTGGAGTGAACGTAGATCGACGGCACTGGCGCAGATGAAGACACTATCAGAATTCGTTCCCATGACTGGTGATGAATGCGTGGACTAGTGTCTTAGCTGCATCAAGTCAATGAACGGCGCATTGTACGCAGCTGCTGTCCTTAGTAATAGCACCTTCTCGCAAGACGTTGTGTGTAGAGAATGTCAGTGCAGGATCAAAGTTAACTCCCAGGCAATTGACATCAGCAGACAGTGGAATGTCTGTGCCTGCCAGGGTGGTAATCCGACACTGAACCTTGGCGAGTTGCTGCCTGGTACCAAGCCAAATGAATTGGCTCGAGAAAATACATATGTGTGAGGGGGCAACACTCTATCCCATGAAGATTGAACAGGTGGAGTCCACATTTTTGCTGTATCGCCTTCTCCTGGCAAGCTAGGGTATGACACCTCAACGTCCACGGGAACGTTTGCGTGATCCACCAACCCCCGCCTCCACAGTGGTCGATTACAGGCATGTGGTACTGCCGGCATAGCTGGATGTTAGAGTATATATCTGAATTAGTGTAACTTTTAGTGGTTTGAGAGCATAAATGTTAGCCAGGCAACTCTATCCAATGTACCCTGAAAACCTAAAACCTATATACAACACCATGTGAGTTTGTGAGTCACCCAAGGACATGAAAGGGTGACAATAAAAGCCTGGTGACATTAATATTGGACAGATAAAAGAGTAGTAGAAGCAGCAATAAAAAAATAAATTCCCGTCCAGAGCTCCTTGAGGGCAGAAGCACAAACAGCCAGGCTTGCGAGTCTACTCACAAGACACAAGACGGTAACAATAAAAGCCTGGGGACATCAATAAAGGACAGATAAAATAGTAGCAGAAATATCAATAATAAATAAATTTCCTCCGTAGCCTCTTGAGTGCAGGGGCACCTGCAGCCGGGCTGGGCACAATGGGGTTGGTCACGCATGCGCCTATTCTCCCTTATATAAAGAACGTCGGCTCAGCGAGCAGGGAAGTCCCCCTCCCAGCCCTCGTCCCATCCCTCGGTCGGTGGCCGCTCTGCTCGTCCACACGCAAGGCTTCCCCAGGATGAAGAGCACACGGGTGCTTCTGCTGCTGGTGGCGCTCGGCTCGTGTGCGTGCGGAGCGTCTGTCAACTGGAAGTCCCTGGAGGACCCCATGGCGAGGGAGATGGTATGGATCGCTTAACAACACTATTTTAAAGTATGTATCACCAGTCATTGGTTGCATGCAAGCGTTGATGTGTTTTGTCACAGCTTCTACCTGGTCAGGTGTACAGCCATTGTTTGGAGCGCTTGACGCACATAATTTACGGTGAAGAACACAATTTTGGATAGTGGCTGACTTGACCCATAATCTTTGGTGGGGTTATCATAATCGTTACGACTTTGTGGGACACAGGCGGAATATTTTAAACTCCATTCCAGATTTCAACATTTTAACAATCAAAATAAGTATGTAGTGTGTTATTGTAATTTAATGTAACTCTATTGAGATTGGTAAACCTGTAAAGGTGAACCACGAGATGTGTCGACTAAAATTTAAGGGCGATTTTGACTTAATCCGGGGTGGCTGAATGGAGTCAGTGTGGCTGAACCCTCAGCTGGTTAGTGCTCCGGTCTAAAATGTGAATATTAGTTAGGGATAACATAATCAGTGTGAATTATATTTGTAGCACCCATTGTGGAAAATCTGCATCGACTGACCCTCCTTGCACCATATCCATGCTGCCAGATTCCAGATGCTTCTTTGAGGTGTGGTAACGGTTGTTTCAGGAGGACCATTAACGTTTACGCCTTTTGGCGTCCTCTGGTCTAACACCATTTGAGACGAGGCTCAAAAGAAAGCTGTCTCTGGTTTGGACCAATCAGTTTCAAAGACAATGCATATATTATCAGAGTATCCTTTTTGACCACAAGTATTGTGGTTAATGTAGACATGATTCCTTGTGAAAGGTTTCAGTTTGGTGTTTTAACAACTTAACACCTGTTTTGTTGCCAGATAAAATGGGAAAACCTATTCTCAACACCCATTCTTCGGATATTTTATGGAAAATTAAGATGTCAACAGGATTTCATGTTTTATACTGGTCTCATCATTTCCTCATGGACTGTGATGCTCTCAATAATACGTGCTCAAAAGCAGGATTTTTCTCCTTTGATACATACTAATAGGTGTGTTCATGTGTGTAAATCTATTGTGGCAGCAATGTTATACTGCTAAAGCAGACTGAGTTAAGATCCTGGTGACTGAGATAAAATTGGAATCAAGGAAAATAAACAAATGGTAAGCTGTGCATGAAACTGTCCTGGACTTCTAGGTTTCCAGTATTAAATAAATACATGGTGGAATATAAAAGCATCAATAATGTGAAGATATAGGCAGCCATGCTAGTGCTGACCATATCACCTCATCCTGTGCAGTGCTGGCCTTGGTAGGTTACCAACAGCATTTGAACTCAGGTCTTTATAAGGCTAAAACTGTCTTTGTCTTTTATGCCTGTGCAGTTTCTACGGACAATGCAAGCATTTCTTTATGGCCAAGCCAAGGACGGTGAGACAGGTGGCACACCGGTGTTCCCATCTGCCTGGCAGCCTCGACGCCCACCCCTCACCTTCCCCCCGCAGTCGTCTTATATGGTGAGCACCAGGCACCCAGGGCAAGCCTTGGGTCTATTTGATGGGACCAAGGTTTCCATTGAGAAAGGGAAGCGGCAAAGAATGATTGGTTTTGAATGAGTCACCTGTGGCCAACAATATATATAACGGCGCAGTTCTGCAATTACTTGCTCACACCACTGGCGTTGAAAGGGCTCCACTAGAGGGAGCTATGGAAAACCTGTCCAGGGGGTATTTAGCCTACTCTTCCACACTCGCCGGATGTCTTGGAAGAGGTCAGTCACCCACTTTATCCCGCGACACACGACCTGCCGATCAACTGTGTAGCCATTTATTCTGATGGATGGACAGAGGCAGTGGAGATTGGTTCAACTGCCGTGCAAGGAAATTGAACCGTGACCTCTGGATTGCAAGCCCGATGTGCTAACTATTAAACCAGCATCCTCAATGTCTCCGCACCTCCGATTAGCACGGTTGGCGACGTATGGTGCGAAAGAAGTTCAACATACATACTATTGCTGTTCTACCTGTGATCATTTAATTTAACGTCATTTTCAATTGTTTTTTTTTTCAGATGAAAAACTACTTCAAACCGAAACAAATGTCCAAGATGAACGATCTTGTTTAAAGCATTATGTTATCTTTATGAATATCTGTGTGTGTGCATGTTTATTGTTTAATTTGTTGAAATAAAACAGGCATTTCCCATTGCCCGCGTTTTTTCCATGAAAAATAACAGTGACACATGTCTTTATTTCAAAAATATGTATATTCTGTTCAAACATTTATAAAAAAAACAATTATACATCTTCTTCCTCTATTTTAGAAATTGGGTAAATTTTGCACGTACCAACTGGTACACACCCAAGGCAGTTCACCCATGTGTGCAAGCAGTATCTGTAAGAATGTTTTTTTTTGTTTAAATCACTGAAGACCACATTATTAACCGTGTAAATATAACCATCAACCATATAGTGTCCCTCGGGGTCTATACATCCACTGCACATTATGTGCATGACACACAGGTTATGCCAGGAAATGATAAGCAATCAATATGAAGATAGTGCAAAGTGACTTATCATACAAATAGAAGACATCACGCTATGCCATGCAGGTAACTCTTGTACTTCTCAAATAGCTTTCTGGCAATGCTCAAGGTGTCTCCCACGGGTTCTGTGGGGTATTTCTTCCCATTGGACACAAAGGCGCTCTCCAGTAGGAAAGCCTGGGCATTAAACTCATCCTGGCGGAAGGGCAGTCCACTGCTGACGCTCTCCACGAGCATGTCGACAAAGCGCTTCCAGCGTGGGGCATAGTAGTCCTGCACTAGTCCCGCCCACTGCTTGTTGCCATAGTCAAGGATGTTGCCTTTGGGTCCCCACAGCGTGATCTGATTGCGGGCGTTGAAGTCGTACATGGCGGCCTCTGAGGGCGACGTGGCCATGGCAGCCGCATCGCGCAGCCAGCGACCCAGCAGGAAGTGACCGTCGCTCGCCAGGAGGGCATCCAGGTCAGGGAAGAGATCCTCGACAATGACGCCACTCGCCTCAAGCAGCTCGCGGAGAGAACGTGCGGCAAACGCAGCGCGCACCCTCTCGTAAAAGTGAGACACCAGCAGCTGCATCGCTTGCCGACTCACGTCCGTCAAGTCGTAGAGAAAGGTCTGACTCGAGTCGAACTGCTCAGAGGCATTCAGCAGCAGCTCCCACGCCAGGGTGAGGTCGCTGGCATTGTACCACGTCGCCGTGCTCAGCTTGAGCGACGGTCGCCACACGAGCGGGCTCCGGTTGTGGTCCACAACATCGGTGGTGCAGTTATAAACACTCCGGAAGAGCAGCCTCCACGCCGCGACGGCGTCCGCGTTTGCCACTCCGTACCTGCGCGTGCCGTAATCGCCAGCCCAAGTCGCGAGGTCCACCGGCTCATCGCTCCACCCCTTCTCATTCATCAACTCGTACACCACGTCGTTCTGCTCGATGCCCTCAGGAGCGAGTCCGGTGCCCACCATTGTGGATCCCTCGAAAGCGCGTGCGGCCGCCGGTCCCGTGTTCACGCTCTCCACTTTGCCAAATAGACCGTGGTTGCCCCCGAAGTTGTGCAGCATGCACCAGATGAACGGCTGGCCATAGAAGGATTTTGTCATTTTGTAGACAGGGAAAGTTTCCGCGAAAAGGTCGAGTACCAACATACTGCCTTGAGGGACGCCCTTAAGCAGAGCCTGAACTTGGGGTGGCTGCCAGAAGTCTTGGTTGTGGTAGAACAGCCAGCCTTGCATCAGCCACACTGCTTTGCTGTCCACTGATTTTGGCGAAAAGAGAAATACAAATTAACCTTATGGCGGGACCCCGGGGTCACGTACGCCCCCGGCTCTCGCATAAACTGCGTTGCGACGTCATTTTATGTCTGTTGAAGGCAAACAATACGGCAATCTATTTCTCTCGACGAGCTCTACACGATGCGCTAATCAAAGTTTTGTTTCTTGTGGGCATTCGTCCTCACTGCGCTTGGACGATATGACAACAGAATGATCCACGCCAGGTAGGTCGCGGTGTTTATGTGCGTGGTGGGACGGAGTTGCCAATAAATAATTAATTACGATTTTGACTTCTGTTTATTCGGGACCCCGGGGTCCTGCCATAAGGTTCAAATGATAAATAAAAATGCTGTACACTTGTAGCAATGAAATTTGTTTCGGGGCTTAATATTTAATGAGAAAACTGATACAATTTACTGACATTCGGGTTTAAATATTTATGCGGTAATATAATCTGGTGGAATGGTAGTGGCAGACTACATGACTGGCTCGCAGAAGATTTAATATGTTAATCCCGGTCAGGTGTTGACCGTCTTGACCCACTACCACAGTCCTCTGAGGTTTATAAAACGAGTACAGTGCCACCTTGTGGGAAGTGAACGATGGTTGCACTTTTGGAGAGAAAGGAACCTGAACTAAAACAAAACGAAATGTTTTTTTTTATTTTACCAGTAAAGCCCACTAAGCTGTAAAGCTCTTTTTTTAGAGGCGACCTGGCCACAAATGATAGCTCAACGAAGTGGCTTATCGTGCGGAACTTTATATCAGTCAAATAATCTAAATGCATGTTTATTCTGAATGTGGAGGGAAAAACCAGGAGGACTCTGAGAAAAATCCACGAGACCAAGTGGAGGCCATGCAAGGTCCAAATATACAGGCGTCAGAGTCGGGATCGAACCCACGGCCTCCTGCATACCAGGGGAGGAAGATGGCATCTAGCCACCGCTGTGCCCAACTGATTTAGAGCCACCAATTAAAACATTAAATGACACCAAGGTTACTGCTCGTTTGAGCAGAGAGGCTCTGTGACTTTGTGCTTACAATAAGTGCATGTTTACGAGTTTGAAACAATAAGGCATTAATGGTGGGTAAAGCATCAGGTGCGAACCACTCACTCCTACCGGCTGTCATGGACTTGTAAATGGAGGCGCTCAGGCTGCCAAGGTAGGTGGGCTCCGAGGAGGAGGGTGTGTTTTCGTTGAAGGTATCGGCACTGTACACATGGTCTGTGCCCAGCGTCGCGATGATCCTGGAAAGGAACGCGCTGCTGATGGTGCGGAAAAGTGGATCCTCTGGGCTCAGCAGGAACGTGCAGGAGCAGTTGCAGTCAAAGTGGCCCCACGTGCCTAGACGCGTCACGTTGGCCTTTGGAAACACCCTACAAGAAAAATAGGACATGGCATCATGAATGATGGCCTCCTCCCACACAGTGATCGTCCTTGAAAGTTGTTCATTACAATGCAAATTGCTGCTCCACAGCAGTTATATAGCAATACATATAAAACCTCCATAGACCTAGTTGAAACATTCAGAATTTTCAGTTTATTCCTCGAGTTGTCATGATTGCAAAAATCAGTCATATGATAGCGTAAAAAGGACATTTTAAAATAAAAAAATAACCATCACAAAAGTCGAAAGGACCACATTATCCAGAAAATCATTTTGTTTCACAACACATCTCTACATCATCACGAGGCACAACTCGAGTCTTGTGACCCTGCGCGTTCGCTCACCGAGTGATGGCCTCAGGAACATGGCCAGCAAACGCGGGGAGGACGGGCATCATCCCAAATGAGCGCATCCGTTTCACAATCTTCATCTGCAAAACACCGCATCGCAACAGCACCCCAATGCCTCACTGAAAATCACAAGAGCACGCTTAACGCGATTCGATAATGTTCAAAGCGTGGGCAACCGAACAGCGTGTTGGTTTGAGTCTGGGGAGGAAGTATTGCAGCTTCGTCTGTGTGCCTCTGTTACGTAAAAATGCACGGGGGAAACATCCGGAGGCAACAACCTGAAGTGCAAGCTGTCCTTGGTGCCAGCTCTGCGGCAGTGGTCCTGCCCAGCTGTGCAAGTTGCCCATGCGCTGCCAGGCCAGAAAGGCAGGGCCCACCGTGAATGCATCGATCTCTGCCTGCGTTAGCCCCAGCGCCAGGTAGACCTGGAGTCACACGCGAGGGAACAGCGGTGGTTTGAGCGTCGAGGAAGAACATCAATGTCAAGGCACCAAAACGAGGGCATGTGAAAATGCACTCGAACAATGGAAGGTTCTGCACTTTGAAAATGGTGTGACGAAGGTCAGCGAGTGTGCAAATACGTAACCGCAGATACAATTTACTAATCTGCACAAAGGTTATGTATATACAGTACATACAATAGATACATTGTCACATGAATTAATGATTTCTCAATCCAACTGAAAGTGCAGCTCGAAGGTCTTTATTCTCAGAGTAGAATTCCACACTGGCAAGCAGAACCTTCTGCCAAATGGCCTCCTGTCCGGTGAGGGCGAGTGGGAGGTTGATGCCATTCAGGACCATCCAGTCGATCTCCTGCTGCCAGCGCTTCCAGCTCCACCACACAGCCGAGTAGCTTGGGGTGCACACGTTCTGGTAATAGCGGAACCTGAAAGTGCACAAGCCCCGGGTTAGGGGTCAGGTTTATTTACATCAGGGTTCAGCCAATGCCCTGTTGCTATGGCTGCAAAAACGACATTTGGAGGACCAGGGAAAATGTCAGATGAGGTGCCCTGTGGCTCATTCTGAGGTCCATGATGTCCTTTTTGATGCTACCTTAGATCCGAGGACTGGGGCAAACAGATCCACCTGCCCCCGAACTCGGCCGGGTCATGTCAGCGTCAGGCTAAATGCAGGACTATGTTCTCTTGGTGTTTTAATTGGGGTTAATGTCAGTAGTATGTGGCATTGTTTCTCCATCACCACATAACCGTGTAGGCTGGTGGGCTAGGTTTAAAGGATTAGATGTTCACTTGAGTGTTGGGGTTAGAGGCAGGGCTATATTCTGTTAACATTGTTCCTTTGAATAGGGATAGATTTAGGATTGGTCAAACACGCCTCTTCCCGTGAACACATCATTAGCGGAGATGTGGAGAATATAACAAAATAAATACATCTTCACATATCTGTCCCTCCACGTAAAATAGTCTTTTTTAACACTTCCCATCAACCACAAGGGCTTCTGAGAGTGCATAATGTAAGAAACATTGGTTCAATACAAGCAAACCTTTTTTTATCAATACTTTCGGACATATGTATGAATATATATACTTTCTTCACGTGAATGTCAGTGTAATCATTAGATGCAGGTCCATGTCTTATATTGTCCTCTAAGCGGGTGTTTCAGGATCAGTGTGTCAGGGTTACATTTTTCTCTATTTTGCACTCCTATTTGGATAGTTTGTATTGTTTGAAGCTGTAACTTGCTGACCCGAATATACTAGATATCTGTGAAAAATAGCTTCATAGCTCATCGGATTCCTCCAGGATAAATAAAGATTTTGATTCGAAAGGGGTAGGTCAGTGTCAGGGCCCTGGGATGTGTCACGATGAAGGGCAGTGTCAGAGTGAAGGGCAGGGTCAGTGTCAGAGTGAAGGGCAGTGTCAGTGTCATAGTGAAGGCCAGGGTCAGTGTCATAGTGAAGGGCAGGGTCAGAGTGAAGGGCAGGGTCAGTGTCAGAGTGAAGGGCAGTGTCAGAGTGAAGGGCAGTGTCATAGTGAAGGGCAGGGTCAGTGTCATAGTGAAGGGCAGGGTCAGAGTGAAGGGCAGGGACAGTGGCAGAGTGAAGGGCAGGACCAGTGTCAGAGTGAAGGACAGGGTCAGGGTCAGAGTGAAGGGCAGGGTCAGAGTGAAGGGCAGTGTCAGTGTCAGAGTGAAGGGCAGGGCCAGTGTCAGAGTGAAGGGCAGTGTCAGAGTGAAGGGCAGGGCCAGAGTGAAGGGCAGTGTCAGTGTCAGAGTGAAGGGCAGGGTCAGTGTCAGAGTGAAGGGCAGTGACAGAATGAAGGGCAGGGCCAGAGTGAAGGGCAGGGTCAGTGTCAGAGTGAAGGGCAGTGTCAGAGTGAAGGGCAGGGTCAGAGTGAAGGGCAGGGCCAGAGTGAAGGGCAGGGTCAGTGTCAGAGTGAAGGGCAGTGTCAGAGTGAAGGGCAGTGTCAGAGTGAAGGGCAGGGTCAGTGTCAGAGTGAAGGGCAGGGTCAGTGTCAGAGTGAAGGGCAGGGTCAGAGTGAAGGGCAGGGCCAGTGTCAGAGTGAAGGGCAGTGTCAGAGTGAAGGGCAGGGTCAGAGTGAAGGGCAGGGTCAGAGTGAAAGGCAGGGCCAGGGTCAGAGTGAAGGGCAGGGCCAGTGTCAGAGTGAAGGGCAGGGTCAGAGTGAAGGGCAGGGTCAGTGTCAGAGTGAAGGGCAGTGTTAGAGTGATGGGCAGGGTCACTGCCAGTCAGTCAGTGGCTGTGCTGTCCCCGTGTCCTCCCTCCTCCTCCCCCTCCCCCCACTCGCCTGTTGGGGCTCTCCACACGCACAAGGGCCGGCACCCGGGGCAGGGGCCTCGGCAGGCGAAGCTGCGCCCCGGACCACGACACCTGACAGCCGCAGTGGCGCTTGAGGAAGAAGTAGAGGCCCGAGGCGGCCGCCACGCCGCTGCTGCCGCGCACCTCGAGGCGGCCGTCGGCGCCGCTCTGCAGCTCGAAGGCCCCGCCGGGCGCCGCGCGGGCCACGGCCGGGTCCACGGACACCGAGAAGTCGCCCGACCGGCCCGGCAGCAGCCGCTCGATCAGCAGCTCCACCGCCCTGGACTGAGTGCGCGGCTCAGCGGAGGAGGACAGCCCGGACACCCCGGAGCCCGAGCCGGGGTGCCCCCCCGGAGCCCCGTACACGACCCCGAGCCGGCAGAGGAAGAGGAGAGGCCAAGCGAGCCCCGATAGGGACACGCGGGGCCGGGTGCCAGGGTCCCCGCCTCGGCCCGGTGGGGGCCCCCGAGCGGAGGCACGGGGACGCGGGCTGGGGAGGCATGGGGAACCGCAGGGAGACGGGCGATGGAGGCCAAGATCACCCATCCGTTGTCTTTCTGATTCTCTCTCCTCTCCTTCCCCGCACCCGCCGTGTTCAGGGCGGAGCGAGGAGAGGAAACACGCGCGCAGAACCGCCCTGAAAGCATGGCTGGGGGTGGGGTGGTCTCACTTGACATTTGGGGGCATGGCTGGTTTTAAACATTGCACAGACGTGTGTACAACGAGCACTATTGCCACCGTCGTGCAAAAAAGCCACCAAACACTTAACGAATAACTGCATTGTGAACTTTCGTGTTATTTGAAACGTATGCTTACCTGGCCTTGTACTGGTTTATGATCGATTGTTTCGTCATTTAGAGATTTTATTATTGGGCATGGCTGTGTTACATGGGGGTCTGGGGGCATTGCTGGGATCAATTTATGTCCCAAAGGTAGGGCCGGGCTACACAGGGGCACTGGTGCATAACAAGGTCCGATTGGGATGTAAATTGGGTCCAGGGGCATGGCTAAATTTAATAGTCATCAGATTATAACAGATCATAGCCAGGCTCCACGTGATGGCTAGGTTACACACGGGTCCATGGACAAAGTGGTAAATTGTGACTAACCAGCCCAGCGTTCTTCATTGCCAGGCCCGCAAGCCACTTGTGGCCCCCGGTGGCCTTTAGTGCGGCCCCTGGTGGCCTTTAGTGGGGCCCCTGATGGCCTTTAGTGCGGCCCCCGGTGGCCTTTAGTGAGGCCCCCGGTGGCCTTTAGTGAGGCCCCCGATGGCTTTTAGTGAGGCCCCCGGTGGCCTTTAGTGAGGCCCCCGGTAGCCTTTAGTGCGGCCCCCGGTGGCCTTTAGTGCGGCCCCCGGTGGCCTTTAGTGAGGCCCCCTGATGGCCTTTAGTGAGGCCCCTGGTGGCCTTTAGTGTGGCCCCTGGTGGCCTTTAGTGAGGCCCCCTGGTGGCCTTTAGTGAGGCCAGACTGTCCACGACAGAGTTGCCCGTCCGGCACCGCGAGAAGGTAGGGAGTTGTTTTGCCAGACACAGACACACACACAGACACATACACACAGACAGACACATACGCAGCGTGCTAACCACTACACTAGAATGCGTTAGGTTTCCACACACACAGACACACACAGACACAGCGTGCTAACCACTACACTGCAATGCGTTAGGCTTCCACACACACACAGACACACAACAACCGCCATTCGCCACTAAGTGGCGGTGACGTCACCACGACGCTTGTGCCAGGCTATGTGCACCCTGAGGCCACGTGAAGTGTCGAACGCCCGCTGGCAGGTCACGGGGCAGACCCAGGTGCCACGGGTCAACTGAGATGACTGGCTGATGCACCACCTGTGCCCCCTACTGTGCCAACCCGCTGTGCTTCGGCCACCCGGCGCTCCGCTCGTTGTTGTTGTGAGCGCTCACAACAACACAGACACATACACAGCGTGCTAACCACTACACTACAATGCGTTACGCTTCCACATGCGCTGGTCACATGACAGATTTGACGCCACAGCTCACTTGCCGTACAAAAAATAAATGCATTATTGAGCTCCCCCCCCCCCCAAAAAAAGTGTATTTTAATAATTTTTGCATGGTGTGCAGTCTGGAAAGTACCCACATGGCAAATTTCAAGTTTGTTGCATGTCGGGAAGTATGCTAAACATTTGGAACAAACATAATCCCAACTTTGCCTTTTAAATTGACGGCTGTGTACGAAACACCACCTCTCACGAGTTTATAATTAACTTGCCATGCCTTAAAGATGTACTTCCTACATTGTTATCCACCTGCACATTTTGATAAGGTACAGTATTTTAATGAGGACAATAGTAAAGTGCTTTTCATGATTTTAAAAACGTGTTCGTTTTACCTTTTTTCTCCTCTTGTGAATGATATTTTACAAGGCGGAGAACACCGATGGACAACTCTTGTAAGACACACCTGGGAAATGTTAATTTAAAGACCAAAAGACTGGCAACTTAGGAGAAATTAAAGGTTATGCAACCAAAGGTGTGGTGTTAACGTGTTTCAACCAAAACTCTATATAAACCTGTCATTACAGGACTAATTATAAATCCCTCGTGGTTAGGTGTGTGCTAAAAAACCACACACCTAACCATACATCTCAGTAAATTTTAGATTTTAAAAGCCAAATTGTATAATACAGATAGTCCACAGTATTTTTTAATTGGAAGAAATATATCATTTCCAATTGGCTACCTCCATCACGTCATTGTAATGCACCCTCCAAAGTGGATTCATTTTAAAAGCAGAGAAAATGGGTACTGTAAACCACTCTACTGCAAACATAAATTAAAATATTTTGATTAAAGTGTCGGGAAAGAAATCAATACATTTCATGAATTAAAGCAATATAGAACTATTATTATCCATGCCCCTATTATCTGTGGGATGTGTTGGGTCCACATAAACTACAATTATCCGTGGCGTTCTGTTTAGTGCATTTCGTTTTTCCAGTCCTGCTTTGCGGAATGGCTTCCGATTATCCACAGAAGATAGAGTTAATCAGCAAATTAATCATATTATCTGCAATTATCCATGATTTCCCTCGCAGATAAATAGTCAATTTACGGATTACACAATGGATAATAGTGCATCCGATATTCGTCCCCACATCACTACGGATAAGAGGTGTTCGTGTTCTGTATTTCAAAATAGTGCACGACCGATGTATTGAACCCTTTTACAGAAAATAATATGAAACACGCAGGACGCACGGGCTATGCAGAGTTTAACTTTATTGTATTCAAGTGGTGTACAGTGTTTTGATTGGACCATAGTGTTAGAAGGTGTGCAGTCCGGCACCTTACTGCCGGGGTGGGAGGTGGGCCGATGGCACCACACAGCCCAGCCCTTTTTGTGGAATGATGGGAAGCATTTTGCAGACAAAACACAACGAAAAGTATACTTCATTAAATAATACATCCAATAAAGCCCAAATTTGAAAGCAGGGAAAATGATGCCCCGGGCACGCACGCACGCAGGGAGATATCTGAAAAGGTGTGTGAGACCACATGCTCAACGTTTCAAACATTTAGCAAAAACATTAAATGCAAAGAGATATTTTCTTTCGACGTTGTGAATTTTTCTTCAACAGATCATGAATACAGATTAAATGCTCTGTGACAATCTTGCAGGAATAAATTGTCATTAAAGGTGAATCGTAGGTTTTTAAATGATTTACTGCGTCTCACTGGCAATTCTCAGATGATACACAACACATCAAACATAAAAATACTCAAGCAGCAACAAGCTCTTGGGAAGTTTTTAACGTCGTGGTATGGCACAGCATTACAAAAGAAATTGTAAGTAACTTTCATTCGATATGTGTGATCCACTCAGGCCTTTGTGCCAACATCAATTCCCAGAGCGAATCTGTGACCTATTCCACAGAGTTTAAGTTACTGCAACTACCGTACGAGTATAATACATTGCTAATGATGCTTGTGTTTATCATTTGCAAAAACAATTTTGATAAATCACTATTTCTCCATGAAATCCTTTAGCATTACTGACAATTCAGTTTATTTTAAACTCCACTCCCCTGCAGATTCATTTTTACCATTAATCAAAAAGAGCTTATATGCAATGTTTCAATTTAATCTCCTTAAACTGGAGACATGGTAAACGTGATACCTGCGAGGTGGAGGACCTCTAGAAATGTAATTAAACACGGTCCTCGTAGGCAGTGAGTTGTCCAGTATCAAAAGGGCACGTGACACACGAAAACCATCCTCACTCCCACTTCTGACCAATTTTTTTAGTTATTTGCCACAGATGTTGCAACTGGCAAACCTACACTAATGCATTGGAAGACTGCACTCAAGAGATGCAGTAATGGATAAAAGGCATGGGCCGTCGCTTTCCGATTTTCCTACACGAATATGCGCAAAATGACCCATGTCAACCGTGCTTTTTAATGCGGAATACAATTGGCAGGTGATAAATTACTCCCAAGAGCAAATTCTAAAATAACACATCAGTGAGCACGAGTGATGTCAGCAATGTGAGTTCCATATCAATATTATTGTTTGCAGCTACAACTTTGAAATGCATTACATGCCCAACACTATCTGTGTTTACATCCAGTATTATGTTCATTTTGCTATGGCAGCACTGTATAAAAATATTTTACTGAACATCATTAAACTAAGACTCCAAACACAGTAAATTAATTGCACCAAAGAATTACTGTGATTTTCCCATTTTTACTTTGCATTACAACGGTCAACTAGCACCACACAGCGGCAATGCAGAAACGAAACATTTACATTTTCGAGTATGAGACTGAAAGCAAAACAATACAAAACGACTTGAAGATACTATTTTCTAGGCACTTATTTTGTGTACCAACATTGGCAGTAGAGACATTTGTGCACCCACTCTGGCAGCAGAGACAAATCATTCTTCAGCAGAAGTCACTTATTTACATTATTTTGAAGAAGCACAAAGCATGCCCTTTGCATGCCAACGAGAACGGCAGTGATCTTGGCTTGGTAGCCAATCTTCATTGAGTAAACACGCATTCCAATGGAAGGCCATGAGAAATAACAAGGCAGTGATCTCTGGTTTATGAAATTCTTTAGACACGCAGTTACCACGAGAAAAAATCACTTAAATACCCCAAAAAGGCACCATTTCTACTTCTCCAACATTGTTACAACAAATTTATGATTTTAAAATGAGCACTTGTTTTGTTGTTTTTCTTTAAACACACGTGAGCAAGCAATAACAATTCCCATCAAAATGTTGATGATGACACAAGTTTTTAAACAAAAAATATTTAGATTTTTGGTAATGACAGTTAAGACCGTTATCTTAAACCCTTTTTGCGGCAGTGAGGCAACATACGAGTCGGGTCCCATGACGAGGCCACTCTGGTTCTAAGGGTTCAAGTATGGCTGTTGATGCTGCATCCCAAAGGCCTGGTTACAGGCCAGAAACTAATGCGTCTCCACTGTGGTGCAGGTCGGAAACAACAAAAAAACAACGTGTGAAGGAGCAAACGTGAACACATAAGGCAAACATGTCAAAGACATGCAATTACCAGCATCACCCTGCGACTCTTGTTAGCTGGTGATTTTTTAAAATATCACACTATGCTTGTACATAAGTTGCATAAACATACAGCCTGATTGTACACTCTTCTTCCGAGACAATGGGATAGTTAACGAACAGCTGAGCAGTGTACATTTACTGCGTTTACTCACGTTTAAACAACCTGCAGCTCAAGTTTAATCTAATGAGCAGAGTATGCACAAACACAAAAGCAAACCCAGACCAAACCACCAAGGCCCTCCTTCACCTCTATATGGAGGCGGCAATTCTGTGAGTAGAGCAGCGACTGCTACGGTTGAGCCTCTGCAGCGTTTATCACGGAATCCGACCATCCGCTTACAATTACTGCAGTGTCATTCTGTACAAGAGCTCCAACACCTTTAGAGCTTACACAAGTTGTTCCTGACAGTTCAATAGCAGCGTTAAGTGATTTTTTTTTACGTTTTATGTTTTGATGTACACAATAAATACCTCACCTCTAATATAAGCTTTTCCATGTATTGAATTGGTTTGCTGTCTGCCCTGAAGTGTATAAGGTTTTGAATAGCATTCCCTGTGTTCATGTGCATGTTAGATCAAATAAATAAGCCGGCAGTGGCTGGAGCAGCTACTTTGGTCCCTTTAGGTACGTTTGCGAGCGCTGTGCCGTTAGTTTTACCGTCTACATTGAGGAATTTGGTTTTTGCAGAACCGGGACGAAAAAAAAAGATAACATCACAATTCCAGAGTCTGAAACGTACACACAGACTACTACATTTAATTGTGCAAATTAAACTGATCTTGTTGTTGTAGATAGCTGCCTGAAAGCACATGCAGGTTTTAGAAATGGTTTTCCAATGATCCAAGAATGGAAGTTAGTATGTTAGCACACAAAAACATCCCATTAATTGCAGGTCGTAATATAGACACAGCGCATGTACTTATTAATCGGTTATAAAACCAACGGTAACATTAACAAAATGTCCTCTATAGTTTTGCATGCAATGATAAACCTGAACTGCATAGTAACGTACAGGTTCTACAATACCACGATAGACAACCTTACCAGGTGTCAGATTGAATTCTTCGAGTTGAGCATTAGCACAGCAGTGCACGTACAATGCAATGCACAAGCAGCTGCTGCTGCTGCGAATATTCATGGTACCCAAGAGCACAACAGATTACACATTGACATTACGATCAACAGACTACACATTAACATTACGATCAGCTTCATGGACAGCCTCATGTGACCGTGCTCCATGACCAACAGGCACTTGTTTTCTGACTTGCGCACAATCAAGTCAACCCCTCCGAGAGTCACTCTGGTCCAGAAATCAGCGGTCCAGTGCAGCAACAACTCCACGAACAGAAACGGTGTTTGGATGCACATCACAGGTTTCAAGTGAACCTGAGGAGGGACTCCCCACATCCTCATTTAATGCATAATTGACTTAGCAGAGACCATCAATGTTAATTGGAATTTAAATGGCACCTAGCTCAAAGGGCAAAAGGTATAATGGTGTGGTGCCACGACCATTGTAACCACTTTATGCGGTACAGGTCACTATTCTGTAATGATTAACAGTGTGTAATACCAAGTGTAAATTGAAGGCAATTTAGACACCTACCTATTTCGTGTTTTAATTTGTTTTCGTCTTGCCATTCTCACCAGTATCAGCCCAGTCTCAATAATAGGCAATACTGCAATAACGCAGAAGGCTATCACCTCCACGTCTGCTGGTATTCAGGGAGAACAAATGCGTAACATCTTTAGCCCAGGTCTCTGATATCAGCTGGAAGTGCAGCACTGGATAAGCTGATGCGAATGCTCCACAAATTTAGCAAGGCACTTTAGCAAATGTATTGCCTGCTGAATCAAGATAAACCACGCAATAGAAGCACAACTCACAGTGAATAATTGGTTTGATAATCAAGATTCATTAACTCCCAGGCAAAGCACAGATGAAGCTGCACATGCAAGCTCCTATTCTGGAAACAAACGCACCCACGCTGGTTAGTAAGTGTTTTACCACAACATCAGTTCAGTGCGAACTTTTATATCCATAAAACAAACTAATTGCAAGCCATATAAATCGCATATTTACTGTAAAAAGTCTGTCAATTATATAAACGTCTGTACCCATGTGAGAGCGTGAAATTTATGCCGACTACATCAAGATGGGGTCGGGTGGCAGAGTGGCTTGAGATGTCCTGACTGGCGGCGACTCCTGGTGGAGGAGTGACACTGCAAGCTCCTCCACTCTCAAAACTCCTCGCTTCTTTTTAAAGTTAACATTGATTGATCGTATTGTGTGAACTCGGTTACAATGCAACTGTGATGACATGGAAAATTTGTATGTTCAAAATAACGAGTAAAATTTGGATTGAAATTGTAGTTTTTGGCACAACAAAGTAAAAAAAAGGTGGGTTTAATAAATCAGGAAAATGATAAATAATTTAGCTTAATGCTCAACAACACTTATCCAGTATACAAAAATACAACTCCTGAATAAGTCAGTTTTTACAGTTGGCTTCATTCCCAGACAGACAGCTGACGTGGCAAGTGAAAGCTTGTAGGGGTAATTTATTGATAAAGCGACATTTTATGAATGTGCCTGTGTGTGACATTCGGGAAGCGTTTGCCAGGCAAGTGCGAGCAAAATAACCCTGCTCTTCAATTGGATTGATCCTGAATGGGAAAATCTATAAAAACTCCTACAAACATCACCTTCTCTTCCTCCCAAACACATTCCACTATGACCCTACAACGTAATATTATTCAAGTAACAACACTCTTATTTTTACACACGTGATCTATGCTGGTCAACTTTTGTCAAACTATTTATGTGCGTTCAACGCAGATGTATATGAATAGCCAGGTACGTGTGTCAACTATGCAAACTATGTCCACCATGCCGTCTTCAGACCAATCAAAAATGCATTGGCCTTGCCCCTCACCTGCTCTTCATGAATGTAACATTGCTTTGAATGGCCGAGTAACCCACCAACTAAAAACAAACTATGATGCACCCCCCTACCCCCCCAACCACTATCTCTGTTGACCTTGAAGGTAGGCAGATGCCCAGGTTGGACGGTCACTTCACGATGCAGCAAACACAAAGCAGCAGCTGAGGCCTCCAAGAGAGGAGTGCATTATTGCGAGAAGTCCCAATATGATGAGTTTGCCAGCTGCCACCTTGGCACGCAACACTCACACACAGAAGGGGGAAAAGTGGACACTTCTGCTCAGGCCCTTAGCAGGGCACACGTGGCAGGGCAGAGTGTAGGAATTTGCCTGCGTTGCTCCTGGGCAACCCTGCTAGTCACAGCTGATACATCCGCAACACCTTCTCCATACATTACATCGTCTGAAACACTGTGTTGAATTACACTGCAGTCACACACAGCCACTCCCTAACGACTTACACATTTGGAATATTTTTTTGTTCTCACAATTCTCCCTCTTTCGTGGTTTAAAGGCGACGCAATTGTAAAAATAAATTACTTGATACAAGGTAATAATTTAAACACAACCGCGCCTTTTTGCCTGTGCTTTCAGAACCAAAAGCGAGCCTCTAAGCCTATATCTTTGTCAAAAGAGTGAGCAGTCATCCCAAAAATGAATGCAATTTGTCACTGAAAGTTGGCCCTATATTGATGGAATTTTTTTTTATCACTAAAAAAAAGGTGTGGGTTCAATGTGCTATATTTAGAAAAATACATAGCTACACATTCGCTGTGGTTAGAGATCTCACCGAGATCTGAATTTGCACAAACTGTGACTGTAAGTCGTTCGAATTATAGTTATCGCCATCACCGACGCTTCCATCAAACTCCCAGCAGAGGTCGCTGCTCTTCCATGGCTGCTCGTGTACAGTCCTCGCCAGCCAAGGTGATGATGGCTCCCTGTAGAGGACGAATCATCCAGAGGGGTGGTCCTTCTCCTCTTGAGTTTTGCCTTTGAAACAGCAGCGCTCACGTCCCCACAGCCTCTGCCAGCACGGAATGTCAGCTCCACATGACACGATCACCGCAGCTGGCAGGCGAGCAGCTCATGCCCTCCCCCCACCCCGCACCAAAACCTCCCCCCCAGCCAACTTGCTCACCTGCACGCACCCTTCACACTCCCCGTCCCCTACCGCGGGGTCGGGAGGGTTGCGAGGTTCAGGAGGGCGGCGCACTCTCCGCCTGCCGCTCGGCACAGCGCAGCGGAGGGGCCGGGAGGTGCGCGCCCTCGCCCTCGGCCTCGCCTGCATCGGAGAAGTACGGCTGCTGCAGAGCGCTCAACGCAGAGATGCGCTTGCTCGGGTTGAAGGTCAGCAATTTCTACAGGAAGCAATGGCGCACAAAGGGAAGAGAGAGAGAGAGATATAGAGGAGATGCGGTCATTGCAGTCAGCGATGGTGTTGCGATACCAAGTGAAACGTTTGTGAGAGTGCTAAATAAAAATAGGAGGCATGTAACAATTCTGACGTTTAGCATACACGGATGGAATCATTGATGTGAGAATTTATTATTTACAATGATTGCCAAATTACATGCGATTTAGATGCTGTTAGCTTTAGGCTAATGGGACAATTAAAACTGTCCGAATGAGACCAAAAAAACGAGGAACAAATGTGACGGTAAACATTTGCCCAAAGAATTGTTCATTTAATTGTGACCCTGTTTCAATTAATCAGAACTCTGGAGGGTTGAATGACTAAAGGCTACAAAAGAAAGTAACGAGTGTTTAAAAATGTATTATTTCCTGGCAAGTATGGCTTGATAATCTTTGGGCCAACTCAACTTTCAGAAGTATTTCAGGTATTCCACAATATGGGAGATATGGACATGTTTCGTCCTCATAATGGCACATCATGAAGCCATATAAAAACTACGGATGAGACCACAGATCAACCACGTACAGTATCTACAAAGACACCGAGGATTAAAAGTGCACCACCAGCACAGGAAGACTTGCAAGTGTGAGGCTCCAAATTTTACAAATTCTATAATTTCCTCCAAATTTGTGGGAGTCTAGTGCACCAGGTGACTCTCGCATATTACACTTCTCTTGGTCTCTTAAGCTCTCACCTGGTTTAAGAAATTAAACTTAAAACTTGAAACACTGGGTAACACTAAGCAAACCGTCATTGTACAAAAATACAACAAGAACATGGAAGTGTATACACGTAGGTGCTGGTTTACTGCACAGATCATGAAAGATGGCATAAAATAAAACGGAAAATTACGCTAGTTCTACTGTTGTTATCTTAGTGCTGGATGTGCTAAATGGAAGTGCTGGCGCTGTGACGGGAAGTGGGAATATGTTGCACCGCCGGGGTAGAACAAGCCCCCTCTCACCAGCAGCAGCTCCTCCCCCAATGGCCCCATCTCTGGCACAAAGTTTTTGAGTGCCTGTGGGGGGCGGTAGGCAAAGGAAGTGTACGGCAGCGACACGTCCTGCGGCCAGTCGTCCCGGTTTGGCAGGCCCAGTAGACTGCACACCATGGAAGCGGTAGCAGCAGCAGCATTAATGTCGGAATACATTTTCAACATTGCCATCAGCATCGGCGTCAGCACCATCACAATCAGCGTCATCATTCGAATCATAATCAACGTCAATTATTCGTGTCACAATCTGCATAAGCGTAAAATTTCAGCATGACCACCTGCAACAGCCTTTCCATAAGCATCATCATCAGCATCAATTTTCAACGTGACTATCAGCATCATCGGCATTAGCATCAGGGTCTGCATGTGCATCAGCAGCACCAGCCTCTTATGTCGCTTTAACAGTAGTCAGAGACAAAGGGGCATCTAAGCTTATTTTATATTTATAGAGTAACTTTAACATAATTACAAAAAACGGTAAAAACAAATAAATTATTTCGATGGCAGGGGCGTGCAAGGGATGAGGAATGGGTGATCATGGTAGAGGATAATTAGGGGGTTAGGAAAGAGTACGGGAGGGAAGAGAATAGGCAATGGAGGTATATATGCAGCATGGGTATGGAAGAGCCACATACTCTCGCTGGGAAGATACAATTGGTATGATGTCACATATCCTGTCACAGAGTGACGGGGATTCATCTCAAAGAGCACAGGACACGCACGTCGTCCTGTTCTTGTCTGCCAATGCCATGACCGTTGCTTGTCTTCCAATTAAAAGCCACTTCTATGGGTCCTTTTAAATTCCATTGACTTGGCTCGGTGCTGGCACACGATGTGGAAAAGTAGTCATTTACATTCCGGTGATACCTCTTTGAGATGGTGTCAAAGTGGCCACATTTACTGGCTGTTCATTAACCTGCTTACGTTTCAGATACTGTACTTCAGTCGATGTATTTTGAAATTATGCACAAATAAGACACGACAGTTCACCTTCATGAATTGCAATTCCTTACCAAGCTGCACAGAACACAATTCACATTCTGCTGTTGTGTTTCATTTCCAGTTAAAATGCACGTTGCAAGAAGATGAATGCGCATTGACGCTTTTAGGGAGAGCTGCTCGACTGCATACATGCATTCGCATTCAAATGGAACACGCATGGTGCCTGCGCTACTCAGGCACCATATTGCTTCCTGTGCTCCGGTGTGGAGAAGTGAAGCAGTGAGTGAAGTGCATGGTTGAAACCAACACGATAAACTCAAGGCACTTCCGTTGTCAAAACAATTCCAGAAACATTAGAATTTCTGGCAACTGGGCTTGTCACGATCGAATCCTACTTGTCAAATGGAATGGATGCTGCAAATGCCCCCAGGGTGGTTTAGGCCACATGAGTCAGGTCCTGGTTTCTATTTTAAGTTTATAATGGAAGTGGCTTGTCCAACAGTTTTGCACTCATCAGCTGGGGCAGGAAAGGGCCAGTTAAACAACCCAGGAAAGGAGCAGAGGTCACAACCTCTAACCTCATACCCCCACTCGCCCCGCCTGTGCATTTCCCAGAACTCGCAGGGAAGTGGTCAACTCTGCCATTGGTTCATGGGCTTCCACACGTTGACCAATCAGGGTCGGTTCCATTCGTGGGGCACACCTCGCTCACAGGTCACAAGCGGGAGGAAGCTGCGGAAATGAAGGTCAATCTGCTGGACTCCACCTCCACTACGTGGACACCCGTAAGTCAGTAATGGAGCCGTTAATCTCTCCCGAGAAGGCGCGTCCCGTTTAGAGGGAATTATCGGGCAACAAGAATGTGAAGCAGGAGTTCACTCCCAAGTCACAACAGTGATCCAGAAACTGATTGGTTGAATGCACACACAGGCAGATGATGTTAAGTGACATTAAACTCACGTGTATCTCCGCAAAGTATATCTCACTTCCATTATCGTCATTTTTACATGACAGAACATAACATATCCCGTGCGTAACATTACATTATTACTTGAGCAGCTGGTCAGGATATATATTTAAAAACTAAGTTTGTACCTAAGACATTTCGATTAACAAAATGGCAGGCGGGGCAGTGGTATAGTGGTGAGTGTACTGTGGTATGAACCCCACAACCCGAGTTCAATTCCTAGCCAAGGCTAACATAATCTATGAGTGATATTAAAACCGATACTGGGTACTGGCATCTCTTCCCCACCCCCTTCACCAAACCACACTGACCAGCGTGGTGAAGTATGATAACAAAAACCCTCCTGGGCAACACGGTGTGAGGAGGCCTTAATCTTTTGGTGGATTGAAAAAAGGGCTGGAATATAATAAGATGCCAGCAATTTGCTTTTTCCCTCGTGAATGCTTCTGAAGTTTTATAGTGCTACATTCGTGAGTGGAACAAACCACGCTCAACTTGATGCGAGAGCTGCTCATGCCTGACGTGGGGGAACGGAGGCTTGCGTATGCACACAGGTACCAACGTGTTGACATGAGAGAGGAAGCCCAAGGTGAAAGAAACATTAAAAACTAGAGCAAAACCTGTGAGTCTCCCCTCCACGCTTGCAAAGGCAGGAAGTCACGAGGGCTCGCAGATAAGTGTAGTTAACCCGCAACGGACACTTTTCCACCACCACCACCACCACCACCCAGGCCACACCTCCGCAGTGCTGCGCTTTCGAGGCCCCCACCCCATCCCTGCCTTCCCTCCCGCACATGCACGGCCGCAGTGGCGGTGGCGCCATCACATGTGCTTGTGCTGTGACTCGGTTGTGCGGAATGCACTCAATCCTTCGGTTGTGAACAATGATATGGATGTTGATTGCTTCAAGTATTGTCCAGGCAACAATGTAAAAATAACAAAATTCTGTGGAAATAATGTGTTTTTTTTTTTTTACGAAACAATACTTACTCGAAAATCTTTGTCAGCTGATCAAAATCCGAGCTTCCGCAGAAGAGAGGCCTGCGAAGAAAAATGAGACAATTACTATAAACAGTGTCTCGGCTCCGAAAAACCAGGCTGCAGTCCAAGCCGTTAAAAAAGTGGAACTTTTTTCAAGTAATAATTTAATGGGGAGAGGTGGCATAGTGGTTAGTGCACTATGGACCCAACAACCTAAATTTGACTGCCAGCTGCAGCTAACATCGGTGGTGCGCAGGGCCTTCCTCCATATGAACAACCAGCCCTACCGGGCCTGTGCTCATGGTATGTGCGGCGAGGTGGGTGGCCGTGGCAAAGATACCTGCGTCTGAACATCTCGGCAAAGATGCAGCCAACGCTCCACAGGTCCACGGTGGTGGCGTAGCTCGACTGCAGCAGGACCTCCGGGGCGCGGTACCACAGCGTTACCACCTGCAGCCCATGCCGCACATGCAAACACGCGCACACACATACGCATCCACCGTTATAAGAGTCCTTGGACATTACAGCAGCCACCGTCGGGACGGGAAACACCTCCCACGCTTTCCACATCCGCCAGTCCGCTCCGTCCATCTGCAGACATTGTATAACGCCTTAGAAACACCCAACGGTCACGATCAGTAGCCAAAAAGAAGAGGCCACATCTGGGCACATGGTGTGGTAATGAAAAGGGGCCATGCTGCATTGTCAATACCACTAACATCACCATTACCATGTAGCCACGTATTTTCAACTGCTTTCGCATCGTACGTAGCCAACCGTGATAAACGGAGGTGTGGGTGAAGGACAGGCTGTCACAACCATCACCACCACTATCTTGTCCATCTTGTGCGGTGCATCCACCACAGTGAAACGTGGTGAATCGTTATAGTTGTATTCAAGATCAAGACGTCACCAGAGCCAAAACTGTTGATGCCACCTATGCGTCCGAAACGCTTCCGACCTTCCGTCAGATTCCGCAGTTGCTGCACAGTAGACACGTAACCTCCAAGATCTGTTCTCACAATATTCCACCATCGGGTCTTAGGTCTTCCCCCTGACTTAAAACTAAATCAAGCAATCAGAATGGTTTCTCAGGAGTCTCGGATTTGTGGTACGTATGTCAAGTCAGCAGAGGGCCACAAGCTACGTGGTATAAATAGGCCTGTTGCTGAGCAAAATCCTCCCGTGAGTCACAGCGAGAAACGCAGCTTTAGCACTGGTGCCGATAAGGGGTTAAGTGTGTCACTGTGTGGTGGTCAAGGCAGCCACAGACCGGCCTTGCTGTTGACTCGGCAAAATTTACCTCAATCGGAAAAGCTTGCCGGGCCAAGGCAGCAATCGCTGCCATTCACATTCCCATTGCCACACTTCTGCACTTCGATGACTGATTTGACGATTCAGAAATGCATTCAAAATATATTTTTTACTTAATGTGTAACAAATTAAAGAACCACTGGATGGATGCATAGCTCTTCTCTTGGCTAAGCAACTTGGAGAGCTTCTGTGATGCTGCTAACAGATTTTGTCGGTTTTCTTTGTAAATTTTCTGAACGGTAAACATTAACACCACTCAATGCGATGTGAACATTTCACACAAGTGTGCAAGTGAGTATGGACATTGGAATAGTTGCTCTTTACTAGAGTTCACGAGTTTACCGCATAAACATTCTCTGAACGTTAAATGAGCAAAAGAAAAACACCCATGGCAGCTCACAGAAAACCACAATGTGAAAGTTACACACGAGTCAAAATCCAGTGTAAAATAAATTGCTGACGGGAATTTCCTGCCGGAGTAACAAAGGACACAGTTTGCTCAAATGCGCTCACACACCTCGTGCTCTCACTGATATACTGCAGCCAATTTAACTGTGCAGACCAAAGGAGAAATTCATCTGTTTTTTGGATGCAATGTTCAGAAACGGCGCACAGGACTTCCTGTTGGAAGTGTGAGTGACATGCATCTTGGCCAACTCAGCCGCATTTGCAATCCTGGGTTTCACAAAACCATTAAGCCAACAGCCGTGACAGTATCTTGACATTATCTGGCACAGTGACACTCACACCGTCATGCCTCATCACTGCCAGGGGGATTTTTTTCTCTACTGACTTTTGAAAACTGCCATTTAGATAATTTGTGCAATTCAACAATACACTAAAGTAAAAAAAAAACTCATCTGTGAAGCATTAAGACTATCTGAACACTATCAAGTAAATTAAGTTGTTAGACCCTTTTTGCTGATTGGCCGTGTCGGGTGGTGGAGGGTTACGACACATTTATAAATAACACGATCTAACCCAAAAACCTTTATTATGGGGAGGATACTTATCTTAAAACCAGAAAGTTGGAGAAGCTCCGCATTAAGCGGATGAAATTGATATCTTCCCTGGCGTTCCTCAAAAGGTGCAGAGATTCAAAGGTAATACCAAACGCAGTTAAAATAACACACCACATAAAGTCTTCTAAAGCAAACCAAATACTACACAAAGCTAGCGAATTATTATTAAGAGAGAATACAGCACAACAGGAGTGAATTATCTTACATTTCAGAATCGCTAAAGCAGTTACACTTAGATATAAGCAATGGTGTATCCATGCATTATTGTAATGTAATCGATACCATAACACAACAATCGGCTGATGTGTTTAATCTAACAAAACCAACCAAATGAATAAATATTCTCGACTCCATAATAAACAAATCCCGACTAAAAACGAACAATTTAAAAACAAAACCGTAATGAACTTGACTAACACTGTTTTAACCAGTGACATGATCTCTGTCCTTTCTCAAGGCCTTAACTTTGCCATTACCCCACGCACAATTCCAGTGGATGAGATAATTGCCGAGGTAGAATCAGCAGTAAGACTCCTTCCACATAATGAGGCAGAGATGACTAGACACGAGGTTGCCAAAATAATTGAGAATAGCAAAGTTCCAAACGTAAATATTAGCTCTAACGAAGCAAAAGCCTTAAGAGAGCTTCGTGTAAATAAATATATCCAAATCCTGGCAGCTGATAAAGGCCACACTACTGTAGTGATGTCACGAGCCGATTATGATAATAAAATTTTAAATTTACTAGAGGAAAGTACCTACATGAAAATTAAACGAGATCCAACTATTACTTTACAACGTAAGACTACTGCAATAATTGCAAATTCATTAATCCCTAAGAATGAGCAATACCAAATTAAGCCAAGGGCCTCAAAACCACCTAGACTGTATGGGCTACCAAAGATTCATAAAATCGGCATCCCATTACGACCCATAGTCAGTACAATTGGCTCTGCCACATATAAATTAGCAAAATATATAACTAAACAAATACAGCCCTACATCGGTAGGACATCTTCATTCATAAGAAATTCAGAACATCTTGTGAATGTGATGAAAAATATTAAACTTACTCCTAATGATATTCTGGTAAGTTTTGATGTGATTTCTCTATTCACTAAGGTTCCAGTGAACAAATCGCTTAAATTACTTGATACACTAGTAAAGAATACAGGTTTACCAAAAGATATTCTGAGAACTTGCTGACCATTGTTTAAATAACACTTACTTCTTATGGAGAGGGGATTTCTTTAAACAAAAGGAAGGAGCAGCAATCTCCTGCTATAGCAAATCTGTACATGGAAACTTTGAAATAAGAGCACGTGTCATCCACATACCACATACCTGTGGATGACACTTTGGTTGTCTGGCCACATGGTAAAGATACACTTAATGATTTTCTAAATCATCTCAATGCACAAAACCCGGTCATCCAGTTCACCATGGAAATGGAGGTGAATAACACACTCCCGTTCCTAGATATTTTGCTTGGACATGGCCTAAACGATAAAATAACACAGCGTTTACAGAAAGCAAACGTACACTGATGCCTATCTGAATGCAGATTCGCATCATCATCCAGCTCAGAAATCCTCACTTATCTAGATGCTCATACATCGGGCTAAAACAGTGTCAGATCGTGAAAGTCTAGTGAGAGAGATCAAACACGTTAAAGAAGCACTACGACAGAATGGCTACAATAATACTCAAATTAACAGAGCACTGAATGCAAAATCACGGTCGCAAAGCAACACTGCTGAAAGCGGTCAGATTGTTAAAACAATTAAAATTCCATATATCTCAGGAGTAACTGATAAATTAGTCCGTGTTTTGCAAAAGCAAAACATTACAGTAAGATTTGGTACAGTACACAAAATTCAAAAACTAGCATCTTGCACTAAAGACGAATTACTTAAATTATCAACAGAAGGTGTATATCGGATTCATTGTTTATGTGGCAGATGCTATATTGGACAGACGGGACGTGACATCAGCATAAGACTAAAAGAACACCAAAGAAATATAAAATTATCTCAAACACAACTGGCGGCAGTGGCAGAACATGCTTGTCAACAAGGACACTCAATTGATTTTGATAAAGTTGAAGTGTTGTGTAAAACTAATTATTACTGGCAAAGGCTAATTAGAGAATCCATTGAAATTGAGAGAAATAGAAATAACTTTAATCGCTCCGACAGCTACAGGCTTAGTCCGGCTTGGAAGGGTATTGTTAAATAATACATATTACAATTCCTTATAGGGGAAACACATACTAATTAACGGATTACTAACGTAGCATACAATCACAATAACCCACATTACAACTAATTACTAATCTACAACTAATTACTAATCATAACCATTGATTGATTACCAATCGATTATATAATTACAATACCCCCCCCTGCCTCAAATCGCAGCACCTGAATGAGTTAAATGATGACGTCACCGTGCTGCTCTATTTAAGACCGGGAGCAAGTGAGGGCTTCACTATTCTGGCAAATTGCCCGATGAAGCTGGATGTAATTATCAGCGAAACGTCGTACTCGAACTGTAAATGGTGTGGATTCACTCTTCAACACACCGGTGGGCTAAAGTAGTGAACTATTTGTCTTTTGTCAACGTGACACTTTTTTTGCTGATTGGCCATGTCAGGTGGTGGAGGGTTACGACACATTTATAAATAACGCGATCTAGCCCAAAAACCTTTATTATGAATTATAGACCCTTTACACTTTGAAACAGAGGCAGCTCATAGTTGTAAGCCAGAATGTTTAAATGTATCTGCTGAAATTAACGCAGTGAATAAAGCAAATTGCTCAACAGCAGGGCGTTTGGCGGTGGCTACACGATTCGCCCTCTTTATGCTGAAGGCTTTTCCGCTCCGCGCCCAAGGCCGCCTGCACTGCGGTCACTGCTGCTGCGCTCGCTTTCAAAGAAAACCGGTAGTGGCCCCCGGCCGGGCGAGGCACAGTCCACCGCGGCGGAGGCTGCAGCCCGAGGCCGCCACTCGCAGGGAACATCCTGACAATAATCGGTCGCAACACGCGCGGCATCGCACGCTCACACGTATGGTCGCTCGTGGCGCCGATATCACAACGCCAAAACCCGCAACGTTGCAAACCCCAGCCAATCCATTCCTCTGCAGCCACCAGTGCTTCGAGCGAAGAGGCTTTCTCAGAAATCCCACAAACGTGGCAACGAGCCGACCCAGCACTCTCCCACCCGGCATGGTCTTAACGAGAAAACGGGACTCCCTAGAGACCGCAGTTATAATGCATAGGATCTAAACGCTACCTTTTTGCACGACCATATACAGTGAGGGAAAAAAGTATTTGATCCCCTGCTGATTTTGTACGTTTGCCCACTGACAAATAAATGATCAGGTTTATTTGAACAGTGAGAGACAGAATAACAACAAAAAATCCAGAAAAATGCATGTCAAAAATGTTATAAATTGATTTGCATTTTAATGAGGGAAATAAGTATTTGACCTCTTCTCAATCACAAAGATTTCTGGCTCCCAGGTGTCTTTTATACAGGTAACGAGCTGAGATTAGGAGCACACTCTTAAAGGGAGTGCTCCTAATCTCAGCTTGTTACATGTATAAAAGGTACCTGTTCACAGAAGCAATCAATCAATCAGATTTCAAACTCTCCACCATGGCCAAGACCAAAGAGCTCTCCAAGGATGTCAGGGACAAGATTGTAGACCTACACAAGGCTGGAATGGGCTACAAGACCATTGCCAAGCAGCTTGGTGAGAAGGTGACAACAGTTGGTGCGATTATTCGCAAATGGAAGAAACACAAATGAACTGTCAATCTCCCTCGGCCTGGGGCTCCATGCAAGATCTCACCTGTGGAGTTGCAATGATCATGAGAACGGTGAGGAATCAGCCCATAACTACACGAGAGGATCTTGTCATTGATCTCAAGGCAGCTGGGACCATAGTCACCAAAAAAACAAGAAAGCACATATACATGCCCGTCTGAAGTTTGCCAATGAACATCGGAATGGTTCAGAGGACAACTGGGTGAAAGTGTTGTGGTCAGATGAGACCAAAATTGAGCTCTTTGGCATCAACTCAACTCGCCGTGTTTGGAGGAGGAGGAATGCTGCCTATGACCCCAAGAACACCATCCCCACCGTAAAACATGGAGGTGGAAACATTATGCTTTGGGGGTGTTTTTTCTGCTAAGGAGACAGGACAACTTCACCGCATCAAAGGGACGATGGACAGGGCCATGTACCGTCAAATCTTGGGTGAGAGCCTCCTTCCCTCAGCCAGGGCATTGAAAATGGGTTGTGGATGGGTATTCCAGCATGACAATGACCCACAACACACGGCCAAGGCAACAAAGGTGTGGCTCAAGAAGAAGCACATTAAGGTCCTGGAGTGGCCTAGCCAGTCTCCAGACCTTAATCCCATAGAAAATCTGTGGAGGGAGCTGAAGGTTCGAGTTGCCAAACGTCAGCCTCGAAACCTTAATGACTTGGAGAAGATCTGCAAAGAGGAGTGGGACAAAATCCCTCCTGAGATGTGTGCAAACCTGGTGGCCAACTACAAGAAACGTCTGACCTCTGTGATTGCCAACAAGGGTTTTGCCACCAAGTACTAAGTCATGTTTTGCAGAGGGGTCAAATACTCGTTTTCCTCATTAAAATGCAAATCAATTTATAACATTCTTGACATGCTTTTTTCTGGATTTTGTTGTTATTCTGTCTCTCACTGTTCAAATAAACCTACCATTAAAATTATAGACTGATCATTTTTTGTCAGTGGGCAAACGTACAAAATCAGCAGGGGATCAAATACTTTTTTCCCTCACTGTATACAATACCGCAGGAGCCAATCATGCACCAGCTTTGGCCTCATGTAACCTTCACAGGAAACGGCCTTAAAAGTTAAAATATAGATATGTCAATCAAGCAGCAGTGAACAGAATAAACACTAAAAGCAGTCTCTGATTCATACAAAATCTGTACTGTATGATTATTGTAATCATTTTGTATTGTTCAGTAGATATTTAATGCTTTCCAGATAAAGGCCTCGACGTGCTATTGCCTGCAGCAATGCATTTCCTCCGCATCGGTATGAGCTCTATCATCTGATTCCCACTCAGCCCTGTGCGATCTGGAGCATCGGCCTCATGTCTCTGCTGGAGCATCTCTGCGTTGCCAGATAGCCTGCGCACACATGCCTCCCTCCACAAGAGGAAGATCACCACTACGGTCAATCCAGCAATATTGACCGATGAATCATCGCTTATCGTGTCATGCCACCGAGTGGCCGCCCCCTGATGCAGTTATCCTGGGTTAGTCACGACTACAGGTTTTGTACGAACCATAACTACGCCCCCATCACTGCCAAGCCACCACTGCTGGAACCAAGCACAGGCTCCTTTTGAGTAGAGAGGCGAATGGCCTCTGTGCTCAAAATAACAGTTTCTGCATTTCATTTCTCAGTATTTTCTTTCGATTCCATATAATTCAGTTCCGAGCCAAGAGAACCGCAGCGTATTTTTGCAATGAGTGGTGCATCGGGGTGGCAGAGCCGGGTTGGGGCTGAGTGCGATCACCGCCTGTTCCCTTCCCCCACCCTCCCCACTTACTGTGCAAACACCATCGCATCCGGCGTGCACCAGCTGGCTGCGTGGATGGAGGCCCCACGCGAGCTCCAGCTCAAAGGGCGGAAACGGAGCAGCGGCTCTCGAGCGCATGACTCATAGGCAGGACCACGCGGCTCCGGCTGCCAGAATGGGACCCATGATCGTCAGCCCGCAGCACCGCGGCATCGCACACACCGCACAGCGCTCGGCGGAACAGCACGCGTGCCGTCACTAAGCGATATTGGCAACAACGAATACTCGCCTTTTGTTCATGCTAACAACGTATTGTCCACTATCGCTGACAAAGTTGGCTTTGCTCATAACCAATTACTGGGGAATGAAGAGAAAATGTTGGATTAAGCAATACATTCGCTTAAATTCAGCGCACTAAAATCGGGTATGTATCTGTTCCAACTTATTCTTTGTACAAATTGTTCCGTCTTAATTATCATGCAGGCACATAATTATCATTCAACATTGCTAAACGTAGCGGGCTGTGCCCCCATAATAAAACATTTTCAATAACCTCAGATGATTTTCATTGTTATGATTACGCTTTGCTATTTCAAGAGCATGCAAACTTTTTCCACAAAATTGAATGAGCAGCAGCTCAATGTAACCATAATTCAGAAGCGATCATACTTAAACGTGAGTTCGCACAAGTAGTGATGCAGTAGAACAGAAGGTTCCCTCTACAGGGCAGAGAGGCGCTCAGCGACACCGGCTAAGGAGCTGCGCGCTGTTCACATGGGCAGCATGCCCGGGCAGGCTCCGCACTCGGCACCCACCGCCTCCATCACCGCCAACGCACTGAAGCCTTCACGTTGAAACGTCTGCTACGGCAGAGCTCTGGCTGCGCCTGTTGCTGTCGCCACCGCCTCCGCCACTATTGCCGCCGCCGCCGCCGCCCCTCACTGGTTACGTACCGATCGCGATTGCTGTGAGTACCGCACGGCATGGCTGCCCGGCGCGCAAACGCTCCCCACTCCGCCCCATCGCAACTCCTGCTCAGGATGCGCCGTTCCGGGGATCACCTTCCATTAGTTTCCGCTAAAATCTTCGACGTGACTGCCGCAGCCTCCATCGCCCACCTGCGACGTTCCTACGAGCGACGTGCACGGTAACATCTTCGCGGTGACATCCTCGCGGTGACATCCTCGCGGTAACATCCACACGGTAACTGGGTAGCGGTAACATCCATGCCGCGGCGGGCTTCTGGTAGTATCCACGAGGATCTAAGCCGCAGTTGCCGTTCACGGCGCACAATGAGAATTGGCGTCGCGATCCGGGACTACTTGTACGCCGAAATGCGTAAATGCGTGGTCCCGTCCTATTGGTCGACCCGTAAATACGAAGGCGCTTTACATTATTATTCGTCGAAAAACGCTCCCACGTGAGTCGTTTCTACACCAATCCTAACGGAGCCAAGCAGTCCGCCTGAACGTCCTATTAGGGCGAGGGATGCGACCGGGACCTATGAGCGATGCACTTACCTAGGGTGATCCATTTATAGATAATCTACCATTTTATAATAAACTTCTTACTTTTTCCTTAACAGGTGAGTCAATTTTGATTTAAAGCTTTCGTGACTGCAGGGATTCATATTCTTGGTTCTTTCGGTAAAGTCACATAGAAGGGAAACGATAAGATATATTTTTTATTATTTTATTGTTTCCCTTCTACGTGACTTTACCGAAAGAACCAAGAATAAAAGCGAGTCAATATTGCGAATGTGATGGCTCCGTATCTTACAGAAGGTGGTAGCAATGATGGAGATTCATACATCTGTGCCTCACCCTACACACGCACTGTGCCTATTCCAGGAAAAAAAATGTGGCGCATACACCAACGCAAAATAAAACTATACAAACTATACAAATTCCGTGACACCAGTTCAATTAAAAACGTGACACTAAAAACAGAGTAAAAACCGTAATGACCGAGAATGTGATGCTTGCAGGATGCCATCCTCAATCACTATCTGTAACCGTCTCATTTTCCCATATTATTTAAATGGAGTATCTATAAATGGATCGCCCTGTATTAATGTCAACACTGGTTCTTCACCTGCTGCTCAGTGCGGATTGGTGAAGGAGAAGCCCAAGACTGATTCTTACATTATTTGCCAAATGGATATCGTACATTTAAGAAACGTTATTTTATGAAAACATTTAAATAGTTTTAACGATAAATGTCAAATGATAAAAAGGACATCAAACACCGGAAGGTTTTTCCGATTTTTTTCTGTTGAATTCTATCAAAGTCACATGATACTTTGTGCTACATGCACTGGCTGTACTAGTCGGTGGATGTTTTACTTTGGGGTTTTTTAGATGTTTCAAAATTGCATCAATGCAGGGCCCACAAAATGGCAAAAAATAATAACGCCCTTACTAGGTTTTACGTTGATAAGAACTTGCCCAGATTGTCCTAGTAGCTTGAATTTTTCCTGCATACAACAGGAATACTTGAAAATGAAAACACATTGTTTTTCTTTAATCCCTCATGCTGATCATCCCCTACTCAGCTCAATATCAAACACATTTACAGTCCATCCACCTTCACCACGATCACACAACTCCTCTCTACACTGGCACGTGACACAGGTTTAACTGAGAAAGCCAAGATGACAGAAGATGTCCTCGGCACAGCTTGGCCACAATACAATTCACACCAGCGTCTGGCTGGACAAGTTCCTGGGCTTCAAATCTTCACTACAGTGGACCAGCGTGTGCTGCGCTGGCTGTGAAACTTGCTGATGTGCACATGCTGGATACTTCAAGACAAATTAATCACTTACCGTCCACGTCTAGCACCTGTTCTCCAATAATAAAAGTGCATAATTGGAACAAAACAGGTTCACAGCCTCTTTGTAAACCGAATGACAACAAAGCACAAGAGCGATTCTCTCGCAATGTTTAGCAGGTGGAAAACTGATTGCCAACGCAGTGTCAGCAGAAAATTGGCTGCAGGGGGAAAAAGGCAACAGATAATAATTGAAGAGCGGCAGGCAGATAGAGGCGAGGGGGTGGCGAAGAGAAGCAGCAACAAACATGCAAGGAGTAACTCAAAAGATAAAGGGCAACACAAAGGTGAGGAGTGGCAGCTCAAGGGAGTCAGGTGAGCGATGAGCCGCAAGTGAAGGGCGATGGACAGGCGAGAAGCGCAGAGTGAACAGGCTGGGGGGGGGGACAGGTCTACGCACACAAACACACACAAGTGCGCACCATCCTTCCCTGCGTCACACACAGGAAGAGCCTTCAGGCAAGGTTAGGTCTCAGCTGGGTTAAACCAAACAGTTTTCATGCCCCTCAAGGATAATTACCAGACTGACTTTTTTTTTTTAAATAAGCCAAGCATTTGTACTGTCTGTGGTGTTTCAATGTAAAGGTTCCCTAAGCGCCTATCTCCTGGTTTGTTTCCATGTTCTAGTTGCTTGAACGTTTGTGTTGTTTAATCCAAGGCACTGGGCAATCCACCCAAAAATAAGTACTGGGACTTAGCGAGGCTCTTTTGAGAAAATGAGTAAGGGACATTATTGTCATTCAAAGGGAAACAGTGGCGCAGTGGTAAGTGCCCCACGCTAGGATCCCGACGACTTAAGTTAAATTCCCCACCACAGTTAACATCAGCAGCAACTAACAATCGAACCGCTCCTGCCTTCCTCAACCCCCTTTTCACCAACAACCCGTAATGACCAGCATGGTGAAGCATGGTAAAAAATATATATTACCAACATAGCCTGGGGAGGTTCATCCAGCAGTGGATTGAGGTTTGGTTTAAAAATGTTTACTATATATGAAAGAAACCAATCAAGGCTAAGCACGTAATGCAGTGCACAAGCGCTGCATTGTCAGCACTGGCCGGTCACCTACCCTTTGCACCGTCATGTGCCTCGACAAGGGCTCTGCATCTTCATCCCGCTCTGCCTGGTGCTCATTCACAGATGCAAAGTGCCCTCGAGCGGTGCGTTGGAAATGTAGATGTTCCATCGTTATGCTATATTTCAGTTGCTATAAAAATAAATTTCCTCAACGAGCCGTCTGTTTTGAGTTACTGTTGAATGTAATGCACATTAACCCACTTTACTGTACCACTTCCTGTTGCTCATTGTTATTAAGTCACTGATTTGTGTCTTGATTTAAGTGCCAAGTTAACCCCTCTGCCGTCACTGCATGTTTCATTTAATGTTGCACATTGAGGTGAGGAAACACTCAGAACGACAGCATTGGAATGACACCTTTGCTCGTGATCATGACAAAGTTATGTGAATTTCTGCAGCCCAGCCATGCTAGAAATCTATCGGGGAGCTCATCATGGGACCTTTGGCACCGAGCAGTGGATCGAGATGACTGGCTTCCCTGAAGGGTTGCAGGGTTTAAGTCACTGTGCTCCCCGAACAGCGCCCGGGGGCCAGCAGTTGGTTTAAAATGGTAAAGCTTGAAAAGTAGAGATGAGCCGTAACTTTTCAAAGAAGAAAAAAAACCTGTTGGCATCTTTCACATTTAAAAATGAAAAGTGATGGATTATTTTTAACGGCAAGTTGGACAAAGAGAGATTTTATAGCAACTCTCAGACCGAAATGCACTGATGAACAGGAGATACATCTGTGCGAGCGTTGTGTAAACAGTTTGAGACTTGGCACGGGAGACGGGGAAAGCGTCTGGGCCCAAAACTCAAAGCTCAAGTAATTTGTGTTGTTTGCAAAAGGCAAGATTTACATTTTCACACGGACCAAAAAATAATGCGGCATTGCCATAAAAAGAAAACGATCTGGGCGCTTTTATGGTGTCACCGAACAAGGCACAATTTGCCGGCTCGAGGCCATTAGCTCCACTTGCATCTGTAGGTGTCGCGGTGCCAGCGGGCGGTGAATAAGCCTCCATTCACTCATCGCCAAGGGCTCCGGGCCATTTCTTGGTTCATCACCCTAACATAATCTCAACAGCTGTACCAAAATCATGTAAACAAGGGCACTTAACAAAAGAGATGCTCCAGGACAAACATTTGTACAACTGTTATATATGTCCTGTAATTATATAATTACAGCCCTTTGTCAGTTCACTGTTAGATTGCTGGATTAAGTCATCCCTATGCCATATTAGTCATGAGTGTTCATTAACCATACGTTGGGCAGTGCGGGTTGGTGAATAGGGGGTGCTCAGTAAACACTCACTACTGATGTTACCAGTGGCCAAAAATAGCACTCAGGTGGCTAGGTTTATAGCTCAGTGTGTGAATCGCTGCACTATATTTGGAATAACACTGCTTAGGACTCACAAAGCTGAACGTGATCAGTCGGCATCAAGTTATAAATATCACCAAGATGAAAGATCTCAATATTTTGGCCAACTAGCCTTTGATCGTCTTTTTACTGATGCCTCAACTATTAAAACCATCATCTTTAAATAAACATTGTTTTAGCTACATTCATCTTGTTTTGAATGTAAATTTTAAACTAGTAGCAGAAACATCTTTCTATCAACTGATGGAGATGAGCCGTCATCACTGTTCATTTTATCTAGGAGACGCTTTTACTTTGAAGCATTGCAATATCTAAAGAGTGAGCGTGCAAACACATCTGCCTTACCACCGAGGTAAGAGCCATCTGGAAGCTGTAGATGCGCGCGAGGCCAAAGTCGGCGAGCTTGACCTGCCCGTCGCTCGTCACGAGGATGTTCTGGGGCTTGAGGTCGCGGTGCACCACGCGGTGAGTGTGCAGGAAGTCCAGCCCGCTCAGCAGCTGGTGCATCATATCCTGGCCACCACAGGGCAAACAAAACGCGTCGGCATGGCGGTGAGACAGGAGGCGTTAGCTGTTGACGAGCACCAGTTTAAACGCATTCCCGTATCAAATGGAGAAGCGCCAAGATTTAAGGCAGAAGGCACCGCACTAAGTGTATCACATGCATGGTGGAAAATACAGAATTTCCGTTTCAAGTGTACATGCACAGCTGTTTATAGATGTAATGAAATCACTGCTGGTAGCGTGCCCATTGGACAATGCTTTCCAGTAATTCTCACGCAACATCACGTATTTAACCAGAGCGCGCCCTTATCGTGATGAGGTTATTTATTTAGTTATACATGCTAACGCAGCATCGCTACTTTGTTATCCTCGCACAATTTGCTCTTTCTCTGCCAAACGTGGTCTTGATTATACGTGAGCACCGAAGGGGCCACACGAGTGGTTTGTGTTATACTCCTTTCCTAGACAAAACCGACATTATTTTCAACAACAATGTTGCCATGGCTTTTGTGATGAATGCACTTTTCTAAGGCAATTCTGACATGTGGTACAAAGCACATCTTAAAAAAAAATTGTAATACTAACGGGAACGTGACTATGAGAAATTCTGCATCGCACATGGCCACAAAATATGATGATTTTGTGATTGATGTGCCTGAGCCAGTAACCACAGACACCGATTTCACCTGTTCCATAAACTCAGCCTCAAGAGAGTCGACAGAGCAGGCTAGAGGCAAGGTGTTTCAGGTAAAGTATAATCGCAACATCACCTTAAAACAGCAGCGCTGGTACTTGAACATAACCTTGCCTAATTAAATAAAATTCATATAAAGTAAATATATATCTAGCTATGTGCCTGTCTGTCCGTTACCGCTATTATTACATAGTATAACAATCACTTGGATGATAGGTTTCATGCACTATACTATACAAGGGTCATCACTGAATGAAAACCTATTCTATAAGTACGTGAGCGACTCCAGGCTAAGCGAACCGGATGATCATCCAACACTGGACTTTTATTCGATTTCGTGACATTCAATTTGTAAAGCAGCAGGTGGACATGGCAGGGACACGGGCCGCAAGGCCAGCCTGCCCGCGCTATCACGAGAGAGCCCCTATCTGGCCTCGGAGACTCTGTCGGGTTGAACGGTTTGGGCCCCCCCGAAGCCAGGCGCCGGCTGCGCTATGCTCGCGTCGTCACCTATAGTGGCGGCGTGAGCGGAACCGGCGCTCCCCAACTGTGGGGCCCCTGCCCCAACACCCACACGCCCTGCGCACAAACCACGGTCGAACACATCTCTCCAACATTCCTCCTTTATGAGAAACCTGCCTAATGTGAATCAGATGGATGGAAGAACAAAATTACAACAATTACCGCATGTCTTTCTATTCAACGGCCTCGCAGTATTTTTATTGGCGAGCAGACCTCGATTGGGCCCTCTGAGCCCTAGGCATTTCCACCGACTTTTTAGGAATCTTCAGAAACTGTGTTATAAAGCACATTTACAAGGAGATATTTAGAGCAGCAGTTGGCTCACTACCAACACAGCCAGAATGAAGAAAAAGGGATTTATTGTATCAATGGGCTCTCAAGAGGTTAAATAAAGGCAACAAAATACTACAATGAAACTCCTTTTGCACACAAGGCTTCTCAAAAGTGCTTAAAGGTAGGCAATCGAAACAACTAAGGTGCGCTTGATGCAAAGGCTCGTGTAACCACTGAGCATCCCTGTCCCACCGCAGTCGCACGAGGCGATGGCTCTGTGCTCCATGAATTGATGGGGGGGGGAGGAGGAGCTGTTCAGACTCCTGCCACGGATGGGGCAGCAGCAAGGAGGAGGGGAGAATTTTAGTGCTCTGAGGAAAGCGGACCCACCACGTCGGAGCTTCCGCTGCCAGAGCAGGCCTGGCCCGGCAGCCCCAACCACGTGGCCCTCTCTGGCCCGGCCGCCCAGCCTCGCACAGCCGCCGCTTTGTGCCCGCGTCAGCTCACATTTTATTAATTATGCCAAGAAGCGGCAGCGGCGCGCACAGCCACGGGGACCGGCAGCACCAAACTACGCTCCGGCAGAAAACCACAGCAAATGAACAGCTGGCCCGAAATGTTCATTATTTATTTAACGGACAGAGCATCCGGGCCATCTGCCGTACTACAATTGTTTCCCCTCCATCTCACAATTCATTTGCGGGGTTTTTTTTTCTTGATCTCTCTCTCTCTCTCTCCTCCCCCCACAATTTGGCAGCCCTCTTTTCTGCTGGTGGCAACGCAGTGTCCTGTGCAGCTGTCACCCTCCTCCGACAGTTACCTCCTGACCCAGCAACCGCATTTGTAGATGAGTGCTCAACAGCAGGTCCATTGAGCACAGAGTGCTCCAACAGCTGTTCATTCAATTGTCCAGCTTAGGAATTGACCACAAAGACAAGTTTTAATACCAATTCCAAAGGCTGTAAAAAATAAACCCACAACTGAACAGAAAAGCAGGTTCTCCGACACAAGCAATTGAATGCATTAATAAGTAATCAACCTCTATCTATATTTTATATCTCAAGCCAACTTCAATTGTAGTCTTGCTGCCAATTAATTGTCGAATTCATGAGCACGTGCCATTTAAGAACACAACTGTCAACTCGTACAACAATGCAGCGATGGTGCACTGAAGTTAAACTCCCCACGTTTGGATGCGCACTCTTAGGGGGCATCACATCTATTATAAAAGCCCGGCGTTCCGTTTGTCCGTCAACTAAATTATAATAGCATTTCAGAAGGCCTGAATGAAAAAGTTTTAGATAGTGGACTGCCCCCCCTCCCCCCCAGAAGAGGGGGTAAAAAGTTGATTCAACAGGTTTACAACAATTGTTGACGACCACACCCCACCCCCCCAAAAAAAAAAGTTCACCCCCCTCCCCGCAAAAAAATAGATTTCCACTCCCCCACCCCCCCTCCTCAACCAAAATAAATTGATTTAGTAGGCAAATATGCCAACAAACCCTACATAAAATAGTCAGTAGTATCTGCACACATGGGGGGGGGGGGGGAGAAGAGGACATCAGTGGGGGCGATGGGCAAGGCGCCAAGCGCCGAAAAGCCCTCCGCAGGAGCTTCAATAAGGCCGTAGGCCGCTGAAATTCTAGTCAATAGAAAGTGACGAATATGGGACTTCGTGTTCAACCAGCCTGGAGCAGCAGCCGAGGAAAACTTTTACACTGGACCAATAGCTGAGCAGACACTGAGAACGCAGGCAGACGCACACCCCCTTCGTTGCTGCTATCAAGAGTGTGGGAACTAATGAGTCCTGAATATTCACGTGGTGCTAAGCTTCGAAAGAGCTTGGTGGGAGGAGGAGCGACGCGACGTGGCTGCAGCGAGCGACTTCTCCATCACAAAACCGCTTATCGGCAGCGTGTGAGCCAGGTGCGAGCTGTAAACTTTTATGTCACAAGACCACCAGTGGTTTTGTCACACCTGAAAGTGGGAAAATGGGGTGTGGGGCCTGGGAGCAGGAGACGCGTTTCCCTTCCACCAGTCCCAATATGACTCTTTTACTGTACTCTCGTTCATAAATACGACTTCAAAAGAGGGTGCACTGACACCTTATATTTTCGCAAAGAAGCCCCTCTATAATACCCATGATCCCAGATCAACTGTAAGATAACAGAAGATTTTCGCCCACGCTTCTTTATGGAGGACATGTTATATTCACAATAGGGAGGGTGTAACAATTTTCCTTCCTAATTATTCAATGCATTTTTATCACTCTGGGTTGTGATTTGTTTCAACTCTCATTTTTAATAACGCGGTGCATGCAGTGGCCACTTGTGGCTAGAAAGATAATGTAAATCCACTGTATGCAATATATAAGGTTATAGATATGATGCGATGCGCGTCTTAAGAATCGACGTAAACATTCTTATTGATGCAGCCCTAATACTGAAATGTAATATTTAAAACAGGCATCCAAATTGGTAGAATAACATCTCTCTTTTCTTTGGTAAAGTTTGAAGGGCGTTATTGCTTTTAACATAATTTGACAAGAGACGCCGCTTGGTATAGTGTCCTCGGTGGTTTAAACCTCTACTCCAATGCAATTGCAGCATCTCAACAGGTTGTGACCTGTTCTCAATTCCATCATGCAAGGCCCATATACTTTCAGAACAATGCCACTGCAAACACAGGTACCACCGCTGCAAGTATGTGTGGCCAAAGTCGGTGTGAAAGGAAATACATACAATAGACAGCTTGTCCTGTGGAGTGATTTTATGGCGTTCAAGATAACACCAAAAAAAGTTAAAATAGGAAAATAAACACACACTTTACACCCACTGATAAAATTCATTGGCCCATTGTACTGATGGATTCCAGTGGGGGAGGTGGGAGAGTCGTAAACAGATGTACATGAAAAAAGAGCATGTTCAGTTGCTAAAGTAAGCACACAAAGCCACTGCAGAGTGTTAAATGTGGGACAATCAGTGCATAACCTTACACCATTTTTCTTATCAAAAGTCAAAGTGATTTCCTGCTCAAAATATCATTGAGCCAGTGTTAATCACTTGCTTACAGCCCTGAGCCAGTTGTGGAGATTCTATAGTCATATGGGTGCGACAGTCTCTTTATAAGACAACCACTGTTGACCTCCATCATTTTCTTGACCCCGAAGGGATGATGGGCTGAGCGAGTCAACACTTAACCAGGATTTGAACTTGTAAACTTCTGATTGGGGGCTGCTCACTCTACCACTGAAACACCTCACAGAATTTCATATCAAGTCCCTTATTGAACATCTTCACCAAGGGATAAATTAAGAACAGATAAAAATTACATATTTAAATTACCTTCAAGCAACATATGTTACTTAGTGACAATGATGATGATATCACGTTTATATTTAAGTTTTATTTTGCCAACATGATGCATTTTTGCAAAAGTCAACAAGTGCCACAGCCATTTCACACCGGCACGACTCCCATTTTCACTCTCAACATTTAACGCACGCTTCAAAAAACACACATTTACAATTATGCGCAACTCTACAATTACTGTATCTGAGGAAGCTCGAATCTACATCAGTGTCCAATCAGAGAGCAGATATGGTCAGAGAACTGTAACAGAGCTCTAGCGAGGCGTGCGTGCCATGCGCAGCAAAGGGGAACTACCCACAGGCGATCGGCGATGGCGAACCGTCAAGGGGGAACCCGAGTGTTGTGGTGTGCACGGATTTCTGGCCGTCACAGGCGCAGGAAAAGGCAAGGCATCGCTCGCTCGGGCTCTCGGAGGTTTTTACCTTTATCTTGTCGGCGGGGAGGCCGGGCGCGGGCGCCTTCTCCAGGTAGGTGGACAGGTCCTGGTCCACGTGCTCGAAGACGAGCGTGAGCCTCGTCTCGCGGTCAGTGCGGGACGTGGCGCAGACGTCAAACAGCCTGGACACAAGGGCACAGGTCAAGCTAAAAGTCGTATGTTTAACTGGGTGAGCATTCAAGATACCATGATAGTCTCGTTTGGGTCACTAAAATGACAAAAGCATAACAAATGAAATTAAATACAGCAATGAAGCCAACATAAATCAAGAGGAAAAAAACTGCGCCATGTGAGTAATAAAAAAACCCTATAAATCTATGATGAATAAGAACTTAATTTTAACATATGTCGGCTCCAGCAGATAATGAAATTTTATCTGTGGGACCCTTTTTTCCGGTATCAAGATAATGAAAAAATAGGCTTCACCCTTTCTGGTAGATAATAAAGGTGTTAAGATATTCAAACATCAAATAGACACCCATTGCAAGGCATGAAGTCTGAATTAACCACACGTGTGTCGTAAAACATGCACAGAAACATGCTATGATAATGTATGCATTGTCCTTGAAATTGATTGACCTAGACTATAGACGGCCTCCTTTATGGCCTTGTCTCACCAGTGTTAGACCAGAGAACACGGAAGGCGAACAGCGCAAAAAGCAATGAAAATACATTATCGAAGAAGCATGTTTTATGAAATGGCAGGACAGTAAGTGGGTTTTTAAAACCGTCTGTGTTTTAAAAATAGTCGTGAGACTCGGTAGAGATTTCTTAGACAAATATAAATATATAAGTTTCTTGAGACCTATTGAGGGTTTTTTTGTGGATAAACAATGGACATTGTCTTATTAAGTAATGTCTGTGTATATATACAGATGCACTGAAAACAGTATGTGCCACAAGCACATTCCTTTTGTGTAATTTTAACCAACATTCACTACCACTACATATTACAATGAAGCTATAATTATTTTATTTTTTAAGTGTAATTTCCCTCAAATTTTGTCCAGACTGTGCTATCGGTTTCACTTCAAAAGGTGAAGAGGCCATTCCAATCTCTCGCAGAGCAGTGCAACCCTTGATGTTTAAGAACGACCCGCGGAAGCGGATGTCACCGAGCTACATCTGAGATCCCTTCAAGTGGTCTCCGGTCCAATCACTGATTATTCAATGCTCCATAAGCCACCGACTGGTACGGGTTAAACAGCACAACTATTTGTGAAGCATATTCTTTGTTCTTTCGGTAAAGTCACGTAGAAGGGAAACAATAAAATAATAAAAATATAAAAAATAAAATTATCACGGCATTTCGACTGCAACACAAGCAATCATCATCAGGTGTGAAAACCACAACAAGAAAATTTGAAAAAAGTGGCGGTTTTTTTAACGTCAGCAAAAAAAACCCGCCAATTTTTCAAATGTTCTTGCTGTGGTTTTCACACCTGATGATGATTGCTTGTGTTGCAGTCGAAACGTCGTGAGAATTTTATTGTTTGATATTTTTATTATTTTATTGTTCCCCTTCAAAGTGACTTTACCAAAAGAACCAAGAACATGAATCCCTGCAGTCACGAAAGCTTTCAATCAAAATTTATTTGTGAAGCGTTTATGGACATAGGCACAAAAGAGCTCGCTGCTAACTCCTCATCCTACCAGGCTGGCGGAAGCCATCGCTCGGGGCCTAACTACAGCAGGTCTTCCAGTGGAAAAAAGCTCTGCGAGGAGGCGCAACAAAAACGCTGCGGAGAGAGAACCTGCTCGCATGGACGCACACACACAGATGCACTCTTGGCTTTTGTATATTTCTCCACCATCCCAGCGACCAGGCTGAGCTGAGCGTGCCGGTCATGGATTATCAACAGCTCTGCTTTGATCTGACTCTCCAGCCCACCCGGACATGGAGTCCAGGAGTAGGGCTCGAGGAGGTAGAAGACACCTACAAAAGGGGCTCTTTATCTGCCTGGTTACTCCTGGCAGGCCTGGTGTGGTCGCCCACAGAGATCGCATGTAAGAGATTGAGATATCAGCAAACACATGCCACTTGTTTTTTTTCTAGGTAGGGGGGGGGGCAGACCCTAGTCATTCATTCAACCGCAAAAACAATAGCAGGCTCTGGCCCCTGGTCGCTGCTTCACACCGACTCCTATGGGGCCTCTGTTAGGAACCCTTGCCAGGAGCAAGGGTGCTGCACCATTTGCAACGTAGCAACAGAGATGACCCGCGGTCAACAGCCATCGGCTGCAAGCAATTCAGAGGTCACCCCAGTGGGTTTGCATTTCAGTTGCTAAAATTAGCCCTGTATATACAACCTCTGAAGCAGGCATGTTTGGTATTGTCTCAGTATACAATGGTGCTACACTGTGCCAACAAAACATAGATACTGAAGTCTCAATTTATGAGTCAATGGCTGGCACTCGTGTGGTTTCCTATCAATGTTATTTAAAATTGTTTATTTAATAATGTAATAGACAATTCTTATCGTATAGATGAAATAGATACACCTACACTTGTACTTTTTGTGGAAAATTAAAACAACCACAATTTTTTGGGGGGAAATCCCTTCATTGCAAATGATATATATCGTGCAGTCACTCATGCACGTAGGAACATTGGTATCTTTGCTACAATACACACATTGGTACATTCCACGATATTATAATAATCTAACTAGAATATCAGTGTAGAATTAATAAATCATGGTGTCAAAGATGGAAAAATTGAGGGCAGGGAGAGCAACATGAGATAAACGTCATTGCCTGGAAGGCAGGGTTCACCCAAAAAGACACGCGCCCGTGAAGAGCCGAGCACGCGCGGGGAATGAATGGCATTTCAGGATGGAAGGAAGATGGTCGTCTCTTCAAAGGTTAACAGCTCGGATTGTTGAGGTCATTGAAGGTGGATAAAGGGTCACGTACGAAGCGTTGGGGGGTGGGGGGGTAGCGGTTGACACGGCATCCTGCTTAGGGACCGGGGAGCCGCCCCACACACAGCTCAGCCTCCTGCCCGGTGGCAAAAGTTGTGCAGGTCACACGAGTATTTTGGCTGCTATAAATTTCCACGTAATAAGCCACTTCATTAGGCTACCATTTGTGGCCAGGTCGCTTCTGAAAAAAAGAGCTATATCGCTCAGCGGCCCTCATCTGGTAAAATAATAATAGTTTTAGTTTAGCTTAGAGTGGGCAAAAAAGATGACAAAGGCAGCTTCTGGGGTGAGACCAGTAAGACGTGGAGAGGCTGGAATCCAGCAAGAAGGGGCAGGTGGCCGAACACGGCCACAAGTTGGCGCTGGGATCAACTTGGCAGCGCCCTGTGCACAGTCGCCTGCGTTAAGACTTGTGGAAACCCGGCAGGAACTGAAGACTGCTGATGTAGATAGAAGTGGTTAGTGTGCAGAGCAAATGTAACAATGTTTTGTCTTTCTGCTCAACGATAATTGTAAACGTCTACAATCAGGTGACAGCCCTTGGTAGAAGACCATTGAGAAGGAGATGAGGCCAGATGGAATGTGGCAACCAAAGCGGAGGTCCCGTGGCTGGTACAGTGTGGCAGACACAGGAAATCAGACGGTAAAAGCTGAGCTTATGACCAGACACATGCACACATGCATACGTGTGGGAGCATACACACACTGGCGCACGCAAAAACAGACACGCTCGAACAAAGCTCCAGACATTTGAGCCAGCTGACAAGGCACAGCGAATGAAGGGACAAACCAGTGAGATGCACGGCAAGTTCAAATTAAACGGGAGGTGGTGGGTGCTTTTGCGGACAGGACCACTTGGGATGGTGAGCATTGGAGACGGCACAGGGGCCCCAAGAAAGCAGGGTAGGGGGGGTCGGTCGGCACACACGGGAAATAGGCCATATTCAGCGGTGTTGGTGGCAGCGGTGAGCTACGGGGAGGCTTTTAAAAGAGGTGCGCACTTTCACTGGGGCTGCACAGGGACTATGCCAGAGAGGGGCCACGGCAGGGCCGAGCAGTCGGGAGGGCGAGCGAGCGAGTGAGCGAGCGGAGCGACAGCGGCAGATGCTTGGCAGAGGCAGCGGTCGCCAACCCCTTGGATGGCCCCCACAGGAGGGGCCAAAGCGGGTTAACTGCTGCCATAGCCTGCAGAGTGCTGGGTGTGAAAAGAAGACCAAATTCAACATTTTCTAACGCGTGAAAAAAAAACGGCCTGGAAAAACAATCGACCGGCTTAAATGAATGGTAGCAAAGACTTTATTAATCCTGCACTACTCGAAACCTCAAAGCTATAGTATTGGAAGCACTGCATTGCACACACTGGTCAATGTTCTCACATTTTCTGACTAAACGCACTCGTGTATGGAAGAAAAATAAGCCCTATATATTTGACGATGCCAGAAATTCCCCTTACAAGCGAGCGAGTGAGCAAACCCTCAAATGTAAAACACTGCAACCTGCACTCGTTGGATTGCTCCAGATGACACACGCGGGGCGCACACAAACCCCTTCCTGAGCAGACACATTCCCGAGAACAATCGCTTATCACTGGCGCTCAGCAGTCTCGCCGCCGCCACTATGCACCCTCGTGCTACTGATGCTGCTGTCAAGCACTCCACGCCAGAAGCAGTGGCTGGAAGCTCAAGCCAAAGTGTCAATCCTCTCCACGACCAGTAATGTATATTCCGCATTTCCATGGCAAGGACCAGTCCTCTCCATACGACAACAGTCATGCTAGAAAAGTATTATAGAACTGTACATCCATTACAGTTCAGCAGTAATTTGAAGCCTGACCAATCGATCAACTTATCTTGTATAATTAAAGGCCGTTTTATCATGCGATTAAATATGGAGGCAAATAGACATATCTCTACTGGGGAAGCACTTTGTTCCTGAAGAGGCATCCTGGATACAAAACAAAACTACATTTAGTTTTCACTTCGTTTTCTCTATTACCAACTGGAATTTGTACTGCGTGGTGCAGAACCGTAGGCCCAGAAGACCTGGCAAGTGTTGCCGTGCAGAGGCGACGCAAATGTCCGTGGAGACATTATGAGGGTGGCAGTGCATGTGTCAGTGTGCAGCAGCAGCTAGAAGCAGTAGCAAGAAGCAGCTTGCCCCTTGGTTCCCATGCTGCTGCGAGCATCACATCCATGGGAGAAAGGGAGCAGTGGCACCACCACCGTGCTCCGCTAATCACAGTGTGCCTTCCCACGCAGCGAGCGAGCGGACAATGACGACGAGAGGACTCACAATGCCACTTGCGCACAGCTCAAGGAGGAGATGAACTTGTAAAGAGAGAATTACAGGGCATCGTATGCCGTTGTTCTCTTTTACACACCGCTATCTCAGAGCTATTTTAAAATGTGTAACTTTTTCTCAGGGGGGGGGGGGGGGAAACCGACAGGAAGCCGCATGAGCAGTTCTAATGCCAAAGACGATGATTACTCAAAAGTCACAGCCTCGTGCCTCACCACCAGCACCATGAAAAATAAAGTCACAGTCTTAGCATTGTGAACATTTAATCCTGAGTTCAATACCAGCTTAAAGACCGGTCACAAAAACAAACCACCCTTGTAACCGATTTTGAGAACATCGACTTCAAAAAATATGAGTGTCCTGGTTCAGATGCAGGAAACATCTTTCCACAGAAAATAATATTCCGCTAAGGATATTGAGCACATTGAAAATGGGGAGGAGAAACTGCTGGTGAGAGACGGTGAGAGAGATTTATGCAGGAATAGGATGCGGGTGATAAGGAGCTACTGATTGGGATAATGTGGAAGATTGGGTAAACAGAATCCCTGCAGGTTTATCTGACATATCACTCCTATGTGATTTCAACATGAAGTTTAAGGGCCACTTGACTAAACACAAATCCAATTTCTGCCAGCATGAAAAGACAGTGTTCTGTGAACAAACAAACCTCGGCACATTTCTTCTGGACAGAGCCTAATTGCACAGCAAAAAATATCCCCCTTTCCACTGGTGCATTCAAGCCGAGCCAGTGCAGGGCTCTCACGGTACTGGTGGGTTTTCACTAGCAATTAGTGATTGCTAGAGCCACAATAAAATCGTGATTATTGCCATTAACGACATCTGAAACTGGTTTCGGGTGGGGGGACCAAGTAGGGCCACGTTAATGACACGTTCATTGCGTGAAACATCAGTCAGCACAACGTGAGGAGACGGCCTCATCGCGCCATCTATATGCGTCTCGACTCGTTCGTTGTGTGTGAAGTCAGCAACACAGCCCGGCTTTTGGAGTGGAAAAACAACTTGGCCCCTCCCGAGTTGGCTCAGCACGGCCCTGGCACAGCTCGGCTTGGTTGCACGGTGGAAGAGGAACGACGACCTGGAAGTCTTGGTGAAATGAAAGTGCGCATGTCGTACAAAGTGTGACTCGGCTTGAAGAAGAGCGACCAAGGCCGAGTTGTGCAAAGACTCGCACAGGGATTACAAATGTCTGCACTCAGCATCTCCATGTAGAAACGCCACAACTACTGTTGCCAACTTGGCAAACATTCTGGCCACATCTGGATATTTTTGATGGTCGTGAAAATATTTTGGTTTCCCAAAAAGCTGAGGTGGTAGCTCTTGAAAACTGTTTCAATCCAGTGCCGCAATGATGAAAATGTAATTAGTAACATGCAGATTAGTTAAAATGCATGAAGTAGCAGGTTTGGGGTGCCACGGTGGTGGGATGTTAACTACCTCACCTGGTATGCAGGAAGTCATGGGTTCAATCCTGACTCTGACGCCTTTATATTTGGAATTTTCATGTTTGCCCTGTGGTCACGTAGACTTTTCGCCTGGTCCTCTGTTTTTTTCTCTCCACATTTAGAAACATGCGTTTAGAGTATTTGGCTGTTATAAATTTCGTTGAGATGTCATTTGTGGCGAGGTCTCTTCTGAAAAATTGCGATGTAGCTCAGGGGGCCTTACCTGGTAAAATAAAAAATAGTTTAGTTTTAGCTTTATTAAAATAAGCAGCGTTATAAATGTCCTATCTGCATATTTACCAAGTAGAAACATTCACTTGCTAGTTGTAAACATGTCTTTTTCAATGGGGACTGGGAAATTTATATTTTTGTTGCTTCATGTAATGTTCAAGTAATCACTGATCGACTTTACACAAATTAAAAAAGTATCATCACCAATGGTCACCTTGTGCAGGTGTAACGTGCCAATATAGCTCACTAAGCCTCTTCTGAACTCTTCAAATGTGCCACAACCTTGCTTGGAGAACACAATAAAGGGTGAGTGGGCTACATTGTCACATTACACCTACACAAGATGACTATGTAGGACCCCGACCGTCAAACAAACCTGTTTAATATCGTTACAATGCACGCATTCTTTGACGATATCAGATTATCCATTGGGATAATTAGTCTTGCTGAGACAACAAAAATGCACCGTTCACGTATGATGTAAACGTGCATGCCCTGCCACTGCTGTACTGTATGTGCTTCAAATATAACGGTCAGGAGATCTGGAGAAAACAACACAAAAGAATAAGCAGGGATAAAATCCAGCACTAATGGTCAGAAAGTAGGTTTAAAAATGTTCTGCTTTAACCTTATGACATCAAGCAGAACAAAATGGTTCAATCATGCATAAGAACCACTGCACAGTGCAACTCAACATACGTATATCTGACACAAAGGCAGAAATCCACTGCATAGCCTTTAACAAACTGTTGGGGCGAGTGCTGTTAGCGAGCACCTATTAAAACCAGCACGGCACAAGAGATGGTGGGTGGCCGCAACCCGGCTTCCTTTGTCTCCCTAGTGGCGATGTTTGCACACCACACCAGCTAATAATTTGAGGCTGAGTAGAACTAGAGGAGGCCCAGGACCAGTTCAGATAATCGTCACTGGTGTTGGCCATGAGCGGGAACGGAATTCTGGTCACGGAGCTCGTAACACAGCGCACTATCCACTACACTACCGCTCCCCATATGCACGCACACACATACATAAAGACGTGCCGTTCTTTGTGTGTTAATGGATGAAAGGGGATATTCGGTGAAATGCGCCAGCCTTTCCTCTCCGAACCCCAGCAGCCGCATGGTAAACTGCAAGCTGTGTCTGGAGGCTTCGTTTGGCATAAGGAATAGGGTTAGGCTAGGAATTGTCTCACGCCACAAAAATTCCAAAAATGTCAGCCAAGCAATGTAAAACCCACCAACTGTAGCAGTGCTGAGCTATGTGCTGGTAAAACATTTGTGACATAGACCTTTAACCTTGCTTGTCATGGGCCATGATGCTCACAGCATTCCCAGAGTGTGCTTCTCACATCCAAACAATTAATTAATACTTCCAACATGCACACATTCTCTTACGTTGACATTAATTATTACGACTGAATTTATGTTGATTGTTCAAATTTATAATTAATGTAGATTGGTTTTGATGGGCAATTCCGACACAAATGAAACAGTTACACAATAATATTTGTTGTTGATGATGACATCAAATAAGTCAGTATTATGTGCGTTTCAAATTGTGCTTTGGGACAGTTTGCATGGTAAATGCAGAGCACACAGAATGCAGTCTCACATTTGTATGACGAATGGCCACAAAATCTCAGTCATCCACTTAAAAATTCACACTTAAGAAAACCTCTTCAATGCATAAATGCATGGTAAAGATGAAGGCATGAATTTGGCAGCCCGTGTGCCTCGCAGGTGCAATGTCAGAGAACTGCACATTGGACCCTGACATGTCGATGTTTTTCACCAAGTTTTAAACAGCAACTATGGCAAGGAGTGACTGGAAGAGGCATCTGCGGAAAGGAGACAGGCAACTAGGCAGGGTTCACTGTGGCCACAATGAGTTACGCATTACGCATGTTCCTGAAGCCCCCACAGCCACAGGAAAAGACAAAGCCCTACATTAAGACTACTGGCTTTTGCGGGTTTACATGATAGAATAATCTCGTGTGGCCGGTAAAGTATTTAAAGTCGTGCATTACGCAAACGGCAGAGGGTGGTGAGTCACGGTGAAAGGGGAGTGTGGTGGCGGCAGTGTCTAGCATGTTGCGCTGTGTACACACAGCAAGCCCCTGCTCATATCAGTAGCAAGTGATATCTGAATGGTCTTAGCAGGTGATATCTGAATCGGTCTTGGATCCTCCCCCTTTACCAAACAGCATTGGCTCGTGTGAAGTATGGTGAAATAACCCATCATGGTGTGGGGAGGCTATTATCCAGCGGTGGATTGACAAATAGCTGTCAAATATGAATTATTACACTAATGAAGCAACAGAAATATTTATTTATTTTTAAAATTGCCTGACGTAAAATATGAAATGATCAGCCCAATGAATGTAACTTGGTATAAACTTCCTCAAAAAGTATGTGGGAAATATTTATATTTTGTTTATCTATTTAAATTCATTTAATGAAAAAAGTTATGTTTCCTTTACCCAGGACAGCCTTTTGGAGCCTGAAGACTGTTTTTCAGGGGTCTTTGCTTGGCATTTTTAGTCAATCACATTGAAAATATTTACTTATGGAGGAAACAGGAGGGCAAATCTGTATGGAGAGGTCAGCGATATCCTTGCTGTGCTATCTACTGATCACTTTGCAGGCCAGCAGGTAAAGATTGTCACATCACAAGATGCTCTCAGACCACAACACCCAAAGTGTACATTATCTCATGCAGGGTTGAGCCTAGCTTGTACTTGGATGTGAGACTGCTCAGGAGGGAATAATAGGTGCTATCGGTTTGGGCTACGAGATGGCCAGGAGATGAAAACAGAGAAATAGATTAAATATTTTTTGTGCGGAGCTTTGCATGTTATTCTCTTGTCCACTTTGGTATTCTCTGGGTACTCCGGTTATCTTCCACATGCCTAACGCTCGTTAAAGCAATTGACCAAACATCTCAATTCAGGACTCCTCGAAAAAAAAGTACCTTTAAACACAGTGCGGCTTTCATGTGTAAATAGCGTATTATTATCACTAACTCTACATAATCCACCAGCCCCACCTCCAGAGCACTGTATAGATGTCGCGCATCACGGCCACCACGCCTGCTACAATTCCGAAACGTTCACAGCCAGGGGTGGCACTGTGTGAGATGCGCACATCCTGCAAGGGTTTAGGCGGCGTGCGTGCGGGCGGTCTAGAGGGCGGGTGGGGGACAAGCAGCCTGGCGATCGTTAGCTGAGGAATGCACGCCCTGCAGACTTCCCATTGTTGTGGGGATCCTGCTGGTGTATGGGAACACTGCACGCGTGGAGCCGCACCCCCGCAATGCTACACCAATAAGAAAGGGGAAACTTGAAAGGGCACTTGTGAAGTCTCTTGTGTGGCCCAGCGGACAATGCAGTGGTGGGTGACCACAGAAAAAAAGAGTTCATGCATTGTAGATTAGAGGGGGGGGGGGGGTTTTCTTCCTTTTCTTGCTCTGCACGTCAAAGCAATTTGGTCTACTCGGGACACAAGCATAACTGAGTGAAATCACGAACTCCAAGTGGTTCACAGACAAGATAAAAAAAACACTTCTTTTCTAGAAGCTGCCATACATGTTGAGCCTGATGCAAGTGTCAGGGAAAACGGCTTTTTTTGGGGGGGGGGGGGGGTGTGGGAAAGACACCAAAATGGCAGCATCGGCAGACACTGCCATGCTGCCAACTCAGGAAAGAGAGCTTCGACATTTGTTACTGAAACAAAACCAACCCAACAGCACTAGCAATTGAGCATCTGTATACAATGGCACAGGAAGCCTGTCGGCAAGCTTGTCATTATCCTTTTGAGCAGTGACGGGTGCTCTCCGCACCCGTCACTGCTCAAAACGCCATGCAGCATTTGCTGCAGAATAATGATGGATAACAACATCGGCACCAACAAAGAGATACATCAATCATTATCAAGGTAATACATTTTAAAGGTAGCCAGAATGATGGGGAAAATTACAGAAGAAAACAAAATACACAGATGCTTGATGAGTGGAGCAGACGGATAGATGAATGCATGTCACAAAGTTTGTTCCCCATAGTGAAGGAAAGAAATGTTTAAAACATAAGCGGAGTAACAATAAAATATAATTATCCCCTCTTGTATAGCAAAATAGAGGAGGGAAGCACTCACGCTGCCTGCATGGCTGTTGAAAAGAAGAAACTTAAGGATCATATTAGGTCACGTGATCAAGTGAGATCTACTAGAGCAGTGGTTCTCAATCTTGCTGGACCCGTGGAATCAAGGTCAACCCTCAAAGGATTTTCATGGATCACCAATCAGAAAAAAGATGACTGTGAAAAAAATTGTATACACAATCGTTCCACAGACCAATGTTCATAGCCTTGCAGACCACCAGTGGTCGATGGACCACAGGTAGGAAACCACTGTACTAAAGGGATGTCTGGCTTTGGGAGTGCTTTCCTAAACACAGTGGCAGCATGTGCAATACGGAATTTTCTACTCGAACTACAAACAAAGACAAAGGATGAAAAAACACACAGGACTGCCACGTCCACGGACTGCATTTATAAACAGGCGACAAAAAGGTTTGTGATCACAACAATACACACAGCGGGACAGAATAAAACGGTGTCGGAGTTTGCCCACGCATGCGGTCACAGTGGAGGCTGCAGCCGCATTAGCGAGAGTAGGAGGGCCGCACGTGTCGCACAGCGGCCAGGGCGAGGGGCGAACACCAACCTGACGACGTTGGGGTGCTCGAAGGTCTCCAGCTGTCGCAGCAGGGCCACCTCACGGATGGTGGAGAGCGGCATGCCCTCCTCACCCGTCTGTACGCGCACCTTCTTGAGGGCCACAAAGCGGCCTTCATTCTGCAGGTCGCGCGCCTTGTACACCGTGCCGTAAGCCCCCACGCCGATCTCCGCAATGGGCTCGTACTGCAGCCGGATGTCGCCGCCGCCGCCGCCGCACTGCTCCATGCCGCCCTGTGTGCCTCCTCGCTTGCCTGAAAGACAGCGCCAACCCGCTGCTCGAACGCCAATCCGCTGTCGAATGACCTCTCTGCTGGAACGCCGATCCGCTGGCAGATCACTTTTCTGCTGGAATGCCGATCCGCTGGCGGATCTCCTCTCTGCTGGAATGCCGATCCGCTGTGGGGGTTACCTTCAGCAGCGATCACAGAGTACGGCGTTTACTGCCATCAGTCTGTCAAGAGACACTTGTTTTGACAGCGCTGCAAAGTTGACCAATTTGTGATCCATCCAAGCGTGGTTCCCCCAACATCGGATAGAACATGAAAGGCTGCCTACAAAAGCCAATATTCAAACACTGCTTGAACTTCAAAGTGTTTCAATAGCTCTGGCTCTTTGTATTTATTTAAATCTCAAATATGTACACTGTATACACAATACATATTTGAATTCACTGCAAATCAGGTTGGTACAACATGATCCTGATAACAAAACCGTTGTGCCTCCCAACTCTCATTTTGCTCCCAAGCTTAAGAACAACATGTCACTCACTGGACTATCTTCACCGAGCCACCGGCTGCACAGCAAATAACAAGGCGGCACATGCCACAGCAAGATGCCATGCATGCCTGCTGCCCGACATGAACACTGTCACTTTCAAGTACTGCAGGACAGGGTTTGAATAATCCCAGTGTATTCTTCAATGGAATGTTACAGTCCCCAGCCTGAACAGTCGAATCACAGACAACATCAAATGCTAAATAACACAACAATTATCTGGGCGATTCTAACAACCAACACGGCAAATAATAGATTAGATTATACTGTCCGTTGATTTATTATTTGAGATTTATTACTCTTGCAAGCAGTTTACAGTTTTACCCGTTTGTTATCATATATACACATTCACTTTATAAGCTGGGAGGTCAGCAAGGGAGAGAGTATGCCAGACAGGCAGTGGTATGAAGAGGAAACTATCTGATTGTGCCCTGCTGTTCTCAGCATGAGTGAACGCTGTTATACGTCAGATCGCAGCCGAGACTGTGATGAAGTCAGCGCAGATGGTTGCCACTGCCGTGAAAATGACGTGTTATGTCTGTGTGGTTTATCACCACACTGCACCCGTGGACATATCAATCTGACAGCGGCTTGAACGCTGCTGCGATTGTACAGGAGATCTAACTTTTCCTCCACTTTTAAACATGGGTTAGTTTCCCAAATATGTATGGGGTATTGGTTGTCAATGAGAACAAATACAAGATCAAACGTTACAGCCCAGTACTGTACAAGGCAATAAAGGGAAATACATACACAGTAAATTCTGATCCATGGAAGCAGTTTTGGAAATAAGAATTCTACATGTGATTTTCACCTTTTGTGAGACCATGTATAATGCTGTACCTGCATCGGTAGAACACATGGCTACTGCCAGCTGTTCATATAACATTCGTGTCATAGCCCCAATATAGTTTGCTCCTCCGTAATTAAAATGAAAAAAAACGTTGGGCCTTATCAATGTTGGGAGTTTCCTTGGGTTTATTGTTGCAACTTGTGCTTTGTAAATCCCACTAGTCAACTCCAGAAATGCCTCAGATGCAAAAAGGGGGCAAGTTTGTTTACAACACAGCCCTCCAGTGTTACCAGAGAAACACAAAAAATGTCAAATATTTTCCCAGCTCCACAGGGCAACCGGTCAGACTCCACCCCCGAGGGAGGTGTGATCGTGGCTGGCGAGGAGAAGCAGGATTCCAAGCAAATCCCCGAGCCCAAGACTCGGGCTGCGCCTTTCTGCTGCTGCCGCAGGCACCAAGTGCTCACTCGCGTGACAATCCACCACCTCAACCACCACCACCACCACTAAAACCACAACTACCACAGCCACCAAAACCAACCGCAGGAACCACCTGGACCGGCACCACTGTCGCCACCACCACTCACCCCTCATTCCGCTTGCCTGATCGATTCGCATTGAGGCCATTTACTTTACACCGTGTGTAGCGAAGAGCCACGGGTGAAGCACGTGCTACTAAAAAAATGAGGGGAAAACACCTTCGACTAATTTTTAAAGACTAATCTATGGGGTACTTTTCAAGCAACCCTGAATTTCCATTCACCTTACGTGCGCTACAGAATGATTCACACGTGATGTCAGAGGGATTCATGAAAACATGCAAAGCTCGTGTTAACGTGGAGGCTGAAGTGATGATTAAGTGGAAAATCATTGCTGGTAAATAATGGTCCATTTACAATCACTTCTCTGGTTTCGTTTATTTGAATAGACAAATTGGCCTTGAATAGTTTCTACCATTTGCAGGAGGATGTGAGAGGCAACAATACACATTAGGGTGTTTTCCAATTCGTTTTTTGTGCCACTAGAACTTGTGTGCACGAGGGAAAAAACGGTACTCGAGCGAAAAGAACGGTGCATGGACAGAGAAGAAAACCAACAACAGCCACAGAGACTACACCGCCTGGAGTTGGTGGTGGCGTTATTTCAGGACATCCATATTTTGGGCTCAAGATGTGGCGATTAAAAAAACTAAAATAGCTTTTTAATAGCCCGGTATCATACCATACTCATATTAAGGATTTGTGGGGCATGAACCCTGTTTAGATGCAGGGTTATAAGCAGTGTTCATTTATGGCTGTACCAATCAAGCACAGCACAACTATCAGCCTGAGAATAATTTACCTTAATTGTTAAAAAGCAGCAATTCCCTGCTGTTTTTTTTCTGCAAAAACCCACCCACAGCTCCATTAAATTTGGTAAGAAAAATACACACAGACTAACTCAAGCTTGTTGGACCTTCCCAAGCCATTAAATCAAGAGCATCTCGTAAATTAATGAGAGAATTCTGCTAAATGTGGCCAGAGCTAATAGCTCACGTTACAGATCGCCCTCCCTGTGGTCCACTCCCTGGTGAACCGGCTCTGACTCACTGCAGCAAACTCCTTGGGGGGGGGGCAAGGTGTTTGTTCAGGGTGTATAGCAACACGAGACACATGCACCTCGCCACATAGCCTGCACTTGCGTTGCGATGGCAGATGCTGTCCAGATTAACAGTACACTACTCAAAAATCGTACATTTGACATTTACATTTGGGCCAAAACTGATCTTTAAATGGCACATTTAACCGTGCCGTGTATTAATAGTGCTTTCATTTTAAATAATATTTATTTCACTGTATTTCCTGCAATCTAAACCACCTGTTCAATAATCATAACTTGCAAAGCCATCGGTTTAAAAATACTGGCATTGCAATGAAACAATAAACTGTGGTCCTGCATCAACACTCCCTTAAACCAGTTTACAGCAAAGTAAATAATTCGATATTTACATACATTTTGATTTAAAGCTTTCGTGACTGCAGGGATTCATATTCTTGGTTCTTTCGGTAAAGTCATGTAGAAGGGAAACAAAAAATATAATAAAAAAATACATTTTTTCTATTTTTATGATTATTTTATTATTTTCCTTCTACGTGACTTTACCGAAAGAACCAAGAATATCGATATTTACATGTTCAGTATTCTGCAAAGCAAAGGCCACGTAGAAAATACGACTCATAACGCCATGAAAGCCCTTAAGTAGTATTTGATTCTAAGATTAATCTAACTAAAACTTTAATGTAAAGTTCTAGGTACTACTCAATATGCTTATTTTCACAAGTTATACTTCATCCCCGACGAATACCTTTTTAAGCTCATAATAATTCAGTGACGAACATGAACATTTTCACGGGTCGTGTGTATAATAGGGCTGGGAATTTACCACATTCACATGCAGTATACCTAACCACACAAAATACCATTCTGAGATCATCAATTCTAATAAATTTGCACATATTTGTAGAATAAGCAAAATGCCACGCATGGAATTTTCCCACAAAACTTTATATTCCACTAAAAAGCATGGGTAATGAATTAGCCTGGTATTTATTGAGGGGGAACACATTTCGATGAAATTTCACTGCACACTACGTTAACCCGTATGTGTATATATACCAAAGTGATCTGCGACACACAGTTGTCCCTCCTTCAATGTGCATATTAATGAAGTTACATCATCACTAAAAAAACACTAAGGAATTGGCCAAACAGACAAATTCAGGACCCCTCCTGACAAATGCCCCACATGTTCATGAACCACGCAGATGCCTCCCACCCACCGGCACTCCATTTCCACAACTGGAGTTGCCAATTGGAGCAGGAGCCTGCATTCTCCTAAACGATTTCTTTTATAGGGCTGGCCTGAAATCTACGTCAATATTCAGGCACAGCAGATATATGCACGTATGGTAAACACGAGCGCAACTCAAGCGATAACTCAAGTAAAATCATGGGAATTAAACTTTTTCTTTGCCAACTTGAGTTGTCTATCAATTGGGAGTCCTGGGCAAAAATCGGGCTCGCTCAGGTGAACTCAAATTGGCTGCCCATGCCCGCGAGCCATTCGTTTGGATGACGATATTATGATTAATATCGTCCCACTTTGAAAAGCTAACAGACGTTCATGGACATGTTTGTAGCTGATCGCTATGCGTTACGGCACTGATCAACTTCTGTGAATGACGAGATTAAAAAAACCCCATCACAAGATAGTAAATAACTTGTTTTAATACAGCAACGATTCAACAAGCACAAGGCGAGCACTCACAACTTGCCGGTTTCCACACTGCAGCAGCCTGAGGCCACGCATTTCCCGTATAGTAACAGTATAAATTGCACGCCTGTCACATTCCTCAGTAACCTAAATAACTACTGTACACATTGTATGAAACACGAAGACAAAAATTCCCCCCGTAGCCTTTAATAGGCTGTTTGGGGCAAGTGCCGTGAGCGAGTAGCACCCATGAAGGCCGGCACGGCACACGAGGGGGTGTGGGTGGCCAACACCACCACGCCCGGCCGCCTTTGTCTCCCCAGTAGCAATGTTTACACATCTCTCGGTCCGTAATTATCCAGAGTATCTCTGCTGCGTTTAACTTCCCTCGGCCATGTGCGTGAAGTGTACACCACGCATGTACGAAGACATCCCCCCGCCTTGTAGCCTTAACAAACTTGTGTGAGCAAATGCTGTTCGCGAGCACCTATTAAGGTCGGAACGGCACACGAGGGGGGTGGGTGGCCAACATCACAAGCGGCCGCCTTTGTCTCCCCCAAGCGGTGATGTTTAAATACCACACCAGGTACTCATTTGAGGCCGAGTCTACCTACGGGTGGCCTAGGACCGGTTCAGATAATCGTCACTGGTGTTGGCCATGAGCAGGAATCGAACTCGGCTGGCCGGGTCCGTAGCGCAGCGCGCTAACTGCTACACCACCGCATCCCCATACACGTGCAAAGACACATATCCCCCGTATAGCCTTAACAGACTGTTGAGCCAAGTGCTGCTAGCGAGCACCTATTAAAGTACATACACACACATTTACAGGTGCACAATTGCATGTGCCCGTACATACACAGACGAAACGCACGTGGGTGCAGACACACATACAAGTACACACGCAGAAAAGGTATTTTAGCATTTTCTCACGTCCGCGTGTACACAAACACACACGTACAAGCGCACACGCACACTCACTTCTCCAGTATACATACAACGTGCACACGTGCCAACCACCACATACTCACGTATGCACATACCGTGCATACAAACGTGGGAGCGCACGCACACACCCACCCACACGCGCGCTGTGTACACAAAGACACGTGCGTACACATGTATGCACACACACTCATAGCAGACAGAAGCTATTGCTTTCACTTACCAAGCTCAGTGAGGCTTTCATTCATAAAAACACAGCAGCCTCTCACACGCACATTCACACACGCACACGCATGCCCTCCTCCTCCCCCACCCCGTGGGCATGTCCACCCAGGGAGATGTGGAGGCAGAAATGATCATTAAAACTTAACACACATACAGTACACATACACACACGTACTCTACATGCATTCATATCGTGTGATTAGTTTACACACACCACTGATATCTAACGATCCAGGCGTACTTTTATTCTCAACAGGTGGGTTTGTTTGCACATCTCACGGTGGAACAGTGTTAAATATGTAACGAGCCAGATGTGAGAAAACTAAGGCTGAACGATTAATCGATTTCAAATCGAAATCGCAATTCGAAACAATGCGATTAGCAAATCGCAAAGGCTGCGATTTTTTGCGATTTGAAAAGTCATTACTTTCTTATTGGAATTGTTTAATTTTTATTATAACTCTATTTATTTAACTTAACAATTGTTCTGTTTGATTGTTCTATTTAAATTAAAACACTTTCATAAATACATGCTGGAAGCGATTCATATATTTTAAGTTCTCATCCTTGCATTAGAATATATAGAGCAGTTCATATTTTGATGGTATTATGTGGTAATGCTCCATCACATACTCTTTGGTTCTTTCGGTAAAGTCACGTAGGTAGAAATAAAATCAATGAAATCACGACGTTTCGATCGCAACACTCCAACGCTCCATCACATGTTTTAAAATCTATTACACAGTGACTATTGCACTGAAGCTTGACTTTTAAAAATGTGATCGCAAATCAAATCGCAATCTCAAGTCAGAAAAATCGCAATTACATCTTTCACCCAAATCGTTCAGCCCTAGAAAAACCCCCCATCACCAACAGAAACAACTTCGGCCAACACGTGGAAAGTTATTTTGAGCTGCTGGAGCCGCATAAGACTGAGTGAGACAGACGTTGTATATGCAACAAAGTCGTTGTGTGTGGTTAAATCTCGACGTAGCAATGCGTGGACTGTACTCAGATGGCTGGAAGACGTGACAGAGAATGTAGTTTCTTCTCACTTAATTGGCTTTCATTTCAGTGGGGAATCTGTAAATGGTATGCCCTCTGTAATGCACACAACGCTCGCACACGTAAGACACAAATACACGATTCTATGTGTATAACAAACGAGTGCACATACAAATGAATGTACGTGCAATGCAATTAAGTGGACATGCAAATAGTTTGGAATGAATCACTGCAGGTGGTGAACTTTATTCAACCAGGTGAGAATAACCCCTTTGAGGCTGAAAGGCTCTTTAAACAAAGGGTGGCCTGAGTGATGTATACAGAACACATGTATACAGTACATATATACATCACACATCAGATTGTAAATGTTGTGGCTTGGCTCTCCAACACATCGGTGTTGCTGTACTCGTGACGAATTGGCCACGTTCTGTTTACGTGACGACCCTTACGAGTTGGCCGTGTCGGGTGGTGGCGGGTTTTAACGACACATTTACACGATCTAACCCAAAAAAAACCCTCTATTATACGCAGATATACGTGGGAGTGATGGTCTAAAGCAGTATATTGAGAACTTTACCTGCAAACAGACAGGTCTGAATTATAATTATTATGTTTCGAGTTTTTTGTTATATTGTGCTCGTGGCACTGCCAACAAAGAGTCACCAAAAAACGTGTTTACGTCTGAATTAAAGTTACTCACTACAAGGTCAGACTGAATTAAGTTTCAATGATTGTGATACGGCACATGCTGTACATACATGCATACCAACATTTGGCAACTTCATTTAAAGCAACTGGGTGTACGCACCCATTATTATTATACCTGAGTCGACCTAGGGGAGGCCCATGACGTTGTTTAGACAATCGTCAGCGGTGTTGGCCGTGAGCGGGAATCAAACTCGCGTGTCGCCGGGGTTCGTAGCGCAGAGCGCTACCTACTACACTACTACTCCGCACACACAAATACATAACAAATATGCACAGGCACTGACACACGCGCACACACAGACGCCGCAATGCCCGGGACCACACAGGTAGTCGCAATCCGGCTGCCAAGTCGTGCGGAATGTCACTGTGTGTGTCATTGTCATTATTCTCTGCGCGACTCAATAAAACTAGTTGCCCGTGAAGGGGACGCTTTAATGCAATTAATGCGGGCGAGTGGGGAGACGTGGTTGGGGAAGGGGGGGGGGAGGAACAGGAGGAACAGGAGGAGGAGATGGAAGACGGGAGGGGACTGAAGAGGAGGAAGAGACATTCAGCAGCAGGGAAAATACAAATGAAGAGGCACACAAGGAACAGAAAGAAGAGTGGGAGAAAGTATAATAATAATTGGGAGGATGAGTAGAAGCAGCAGGGGAGAACAAGGGGGATCAGGAGAGGGGGGGGGCAGCAGGAGTGAAAGGATGAGCAAGGGAAATAGGCGAGGGGAGCAGGTGGTGCATGAGAAGGAGGAACAAGCACAGGAGTAGGAGAAAAAGATGAGAGTGTGATCAAGGGGGGCATGAGCAGGATGGGGGAAAAGCAAAGCTCAGGAGGAAGGGGGCATAAGTAACAGAGAAAGAAGGAAGAACAGGAGGGTAAGAGAAGGAACAGGAGGACGATAATAATGAGGAAGAGGGGGGAGATGGAAGCAGCAGTAGCACATGGGGCCTCGCCAGGGAAGCAACTCTCCTCTCCCAACAAAGTTCGCGACAATCCCCGGATCACGGACATTTCCGCATTCCCCGTGAACAAAACCGGAGCACACGACCTCCCCCACCCGTTCCCAAGGCTCCTCAATAATCCTGCCGGCCCCAGACCCGGCGGACCCCCATAGACTGACCCAGAGACCCGCAATGACCCCACCCACCTCAATGACCCCTAATGCCCCAAAGACCTCAACGCCAGCAAAAGAGTCCACAGCAAACACCGTGACCCAAATATTCAATAAGGGCACAGTGACCCTAAGACCCCAAGGAGCACATTGACAGAAAGTACTCTGAGAACTGGCAAACTCAAACCACCAACAATTTAAAAAGACACCCCCCCGACCCTCAAATTAACATCCCAGAATCCAGCAACTCAAACTCAAGACCCCACACGAGGCTAGGTCCGCCCACCCACCCGGCACCCCCTCCCAGCCACTCCCAGCATCGTGGTGTCCCTTCAAATCGCACACCCGGCACATAATAGGCAACAAAAAACACAACTCTACAAACACATCAACTCACACAGGATCCTCACGGTACACACCAACTCACACAAACTCGCAACACAAACTCACAGAATACACCAACTGGCACCACCTAACAATACACTTTCACAGAACTCAAAACACACCAATACACCCAGCTCATAACATTTCAACTCTAAACACACCCACAACACACATCTCACCACCGGAAAAACACTCGTAACGCAAGTGCACAGCACACTCAAAACACACCCAATAGATACATCACACAGAGGTTGATAACACACAAACTCCTCACTTCTAACATCGAGGCACCACGCTTTCCTTCACTGCTGCACTCCATTTCATCTTCACAAAAATCCACCTCGCGTCTCATACCCCTGCTACTGCTATAAAGCGAGCACACCGCTGCATTATAGACTACACAGCTGAAGTATCGACCACACCACCGCAGTACAGAACACTCCATTGAAGTATAGTGCACATACAATACAGTGCACACCACTGCTATACCAATCTACATAGTGCACACCATTGCAAGGTACTACACAGTGCACACCACTACAACACACTACACAGTGCGCACCGCTACAATAATAATTTACACTATAGACACCACTGTAAAACACTACAGTGCAAACCAATGCAATGAACTGCACACCACTGCAATAATACACGACACAGCGCACACCACTGCAATAATACACTACACAGTGCACACCACTGCAATAATACACTACACAGTGCACACCACTGCAATAATAAACTACACAGTGCACACCACTGCAATAATAGACAAGACAGTGCACACCACTGCAATAATAGACTACACAGTGCACACCACTGCATTAATAGACTACACAGCGCACACCACTGCAATAATAGACTAGACAGTGCACACCACTGCAATAATAGACTACACAGTGCACACCACTGCATTAATAGACTACACAGCGCACACCACTGCAATAATAGATTACACAGTGCACACCACTGCAATAATACACGACACAGCGCACACCACTGCAATAATACACTACACAGTGCACACCACTGCAATAATACACTACACAGTGCACACCACTGCAATAATAAACTACACAGTGCACACCACTGCAATAATACACGACACAGCGCACACCACTGCAATAATACACGGCACAGCGCACACCACTGCGATAATACACTACACAGTGCACACCACTGCAATAATAGACAAGACAGTGCACACCACTGCAATAATAGACTACACAGTGCACACCACTGCATTAATACACGACACAGCGCACACCACTGCAATAATAGACTAGACAGTGCACACCACTGCAATAATAGACTACACAGTGCACACCACTGCATTAATAGACTACACAGCGCACACCACTGCAATAATAGATTACACAGTGCACACCACTGCAATAATAGACTACTCAGTGCACACCACTGCAATAATAGACTACACAGCGCACACCACTGCAATAATAGACTACACAGTGCACACCACTGCAATAATAGACTACACAGCGCACACCACTGCAATAATAGACTACACAGTGCACACCACTGCAATAATAGACTACACAGCGCACACCACTGCAATAATAGACTACACAGTGCACACCACTGCAATAGACTACACAGTGCACACCACTGCAATAATACACGACAGTGCACACCACTGCAATAGACTACACAGTGCACACCACTGCAATAGACTACACAGTGCACACCACTGCAATAGACTACACAGTGCACACCACTGCAATAATAGACTACACAGTGCACACCACTGCATTAATACACTACACAGTGCACACCACTGCAATAATAGACTACACAGTGCACACCACTGCATTAATACACTACACAGTGCACACCACTGCAATAATAGACTACACAGTGCACACCAATGCAACTCTACACACTCACTATACCGACGCACAACCACTGCGACACTGCACGACGCAAAGCACCACACACTCCTGTTGCATATCGTTCACTGCACGCACGGTGCACCAATTCGGAATAACAATATGTATTTATACTGGGGGCAATCCGATGAGCCATGAAGCTCCTTTTTTCACAGCTCGGGTTGTCAAATGACATCCGCTGAACCGGTAACAGTTTGCAGTATATGGGTTACCGGTTTCAAAAAGTCAGGAACCGGTAACCGTTATCAGTCATGAATTCGCCAATTGACGAGCACGAGCACACTAAGGGCGGCCTAAGTCACTGCGTTGGTACAATTTAGTCCTCGAATCTCGGTGAGCAGGTAACGGGTGCAATCATTGACGCCACTGCAGGCGGGAAAAGCCTCCACTGGAGTGAACTAGAGGGGGTATTTTGGTCTACTCTTCCACACCGACGCCAGACGTATTGGCAGAGGTGGGAGTACACAGACTTTACCCCACCACACACGAACTACTGATTGACTGATTGTTGAACCAAATTATACTGCTGGACGGAGGAGGAGGGGTGGTGGGCAGAGGTTGATTTATGAAACTTTCTCAATTGCTTCAACTGCCGCGCCGGGAAATGGAACTGAATCAGCGAACCACGTCTGGATTTCAAGGGCAAGCGCGCAAACCATTCCACCATTGCGGCAGGCTGCCTTCGTTTATCAGTTTAAAAACAAGGTAAACATCTTGGGCTTATCGCTTGACGTGTCTACATGTGCGGCAAACCGGTAACCGTTTCCCACGTGTTTCTTTTTTACAAACCGTTTTTTTATATACCGGTAATGTAAAAAAAAATATATCACGATTTCAAACCCACGTTTATGTTCATGTACAGTAACAGAATCAAGTGACCGTAACGAAATAAGCAGGCATTAAGTTTAACACGGTGGCGGGATTTTGCACCCAACCCAACCCACCAACCCCGATAGAACTCGCGGTGTTGCACGGCGCAATGCCGACGGTGGGGCGCACGTGGTGGGCTCCATGCCCACCGCGGGGGTCCCAACGCTGCCCAACGCGGGGGTCCCAACTCTGGCCACCGCGGGGGTCCCAACGCTGCCCAACGCGGGGGTCCCAACGCTGGCCACCACGGGGGTCCCAACGCTGCCCACCGCGGGGGTCCCAACGCTGGCGACCGCGGGGTCCCAACGCTGCCCACCGCGGGGGTCCCAACTCTGCCCACCGCGGGGGTCCCGACGATGTCCACCGCGGGGGTCCCGACGATGTCCACCGCGGGGGTCCCGACGATGTCCACCGCGGAGGTCCCGACGATGTCCACCGCGGGGGTCCCGACGATGTCCACCGCAGGGGTCCCAACTCTGCCCACCACGGGGGTCCCAACGCTGGCGACCGCGGGGTCCCAACGCTGCCCACCGCAGGGGTCCCAACTCTGCCCACCACGGGGGTCCCAACGCTGCCCACCGCGGGGGTCCCAACGCTGCCCACCGCGTGTTTCCACTGCAAACGTGAAGTCGGCCTTTTGCCTCGTGCTCTCTCCGTACTATATACCACCACCACCAGCAGCAGCACTTGCGCTGTGCGATTTGTACGCGTTAACCCGCCGTTTATGAAACAGCTGCTGGATCAGCGGTGTAAGATCGCTTCTCCCTGCACCTCGCCCACGTTGATCCAACAACTCGGCTGGCGGCGAGCTCGTGTCGCGCGGTGCGCTTACTGCTGATCAATAACTGCGGTGTGGACTGCTGCAAGTACTGTACACGGGATGACTATGGACTACTGCTGCTGCTGATGGTGACGATCCTACTGGGAATATGACCATTGTGATGATGGTTCTGGTGCGTTGTGCTGCTGATGATGACGACGACGGTGCTGGGGTGATGATGTGTTGGTGCCGCTGATTTATTTGGGGAATATGACGGTGACGCTGCTGGTGTTGGCTGGTTGTGTTGCTGCTGCTGATGACGCTGGTGCTCGGAGGTGGTGGATGATGAGGTGGTGGATGATGAGGAGGTGCGTGTCGCACTCACCGGCTCTAGGCGCGCGCTCGCACCGCCACGTGCACTCGCATGGTCGGCGTCTGGGGGGGGGTCCCCCACAGCGAGGTCTCTCCCGTGCCCTTCCTCCGGCGCTCTCCCTGCTCCTCTCCCGTCCTCCGCCCCCCTCGTCGCTCTCCTCTCTCTGACCCTCTCACCTCGTCTCTCCCTCACCTCGTCTCGCTCCTCCCTCTCTCGCTGCCTCCTCTCTCTCTCTGTGTGTCTCTCTCTCGCGCGCTCTCCGCGGCCACGCGCTGCGAGCCGCACTGCCTCCTGGGTGCGCGCAGCAAGCGCGAGTCACTCGGCCGGCCCCGCCTGCAGACAGCCCCCTCCAATCTACACCCCCCACACAATACTCGCCACTCTATACCCCCACTCTATACACCCCCCCCCAACTCTACGCCCCCCCAACTCTAAGCCCCCCAACTCTACGCCCCCAACTCTAAGCCTCTACTTTATATTCCCACTATACCCCCTTCTCTACCCAATCCCCCCTCATCGCCATATACGTTTTACCCCCCTCTCTATACCCTACACCCTACAACCCCACTCGATATTCCCCCACTCTATACCCCCCTACTCTATACCCACTCTATGCTACCCCTACTCTACACCCCTCTACTCTATACCACCCTCCTCTTTACTCCCCACTCTATATCCTCCACCCCCCGCAACTCTATAACCCTCCACTCTACTCAATACCCACACTAAAGTTTCTACCCCCCCTCCCACTCTATACCCCTCTAATCCACAGTAATGTCTCCAAACTATAGGACGTATCTTTTCTAGCCCCCTACATTCCATACCGTGCCTTTATCCCCTCTACTATCCCCTCTTCTGCCTTTCCCATTCAGAGGGACTACACTGCCTGTTTAACCCCTCCTATTGGGCCCCTGAGTTCCCCAAACCAGCCTGTCACCCTCTCAGTCACCATATACCCCCTAATCTAATGGCCTAGTGCCCCCCTTTTCCCTACCCCTGTCCTATGTTGTCTTTAGTGCCCCAGGGACCCCTAATAACTTTACCTACCTACTCCAGGTCAAGCGCCAGGATCCCTCTGTCTCCAAGAACTGTTTACATTAATTAACATACAAAATGTTATTGGTCAACCATCCCAATGCTGAAAAAAATCAATTTAAATTACTGAGTTGTGTTTACACAAAGTAACATCTCCCACCATTGCGAAAACTTGGCAGGACCCTCCTGAAGAAGTCTTGAAACCCGGTTGAAGCTTTTGTGGATAAACAAACGATGTTAAAGTAAATCACTCAAAGGGAATAAAGTGGAGATTGTGTTTGTGGGTCAAATGTTATTCCAAATTTTACAGATGTCGAAAATGTACTCTGCTAGTCCCTACCACAGCACACTAACCAGTAAAATAGTATAATAGTTCAAATACTATTAATGCACCGGACAAGCTTTAAAATAACTTTCAAGTCTACAATGACCTATATTCCAACATATATTTATCACGAATAAAATGTTGCTGACATTGCATAGGACGACAGTTGTCAGTTGAGCTGGCAGTTGGCCGGGCGGTTTTGTTATTTTAATTATAATTTGCCACAGCTATCATCAGCGGCAAGTTATATTTGAAATCGTTCCCGATTCAACCCACCCCCCACCCCCTCACTTCACCAACCCACAATGACCACAATGAACCATGTGGTCAAGTATGGTCAAAGTAACCCCCCACGACTGATACGGCGTGAGCAGAGACCTTCAGCTGCGAGGTTGACAAAGGGGCTTGTTGTAAATCATTATGATCTGTATTAGTATCCACCCATCAGCGCCACTTGTCGACCGATTGGTACAACACCAAATTATGTTTGAATCAAGGTTAGCCTTTACAATGTTGAGGAAATACGAGCCCAGGTAACCCTGTTAGACTTGGCATAGAACAGCGGTCCTGACGCCTCAATGGGGACAAGAAGCCACGCGTTTGGAAGTTTTTAATGATAAGCAAAGTATTTTCTCCCGGTTTATTGACATCACCTCGAAAGTATGCTTTGATTTGTTTTAGTTTGATTGGACGTGGAAGGCATTATATAATTACAGCTGTTAAATTAGTTGCAATACTTTGCACGTTTTTTTACGGGCAAAATCCGACTTGTGCGGATAGTTATGCGGCAAGCCACGAGTTTGGGTATGTACACCAAAGTCTCATGAATGAACAGCCTCGAACAAGTAAATTTAGCATTTTATGAACGCGGAAAGAGCCCACTTTTTTGTTTACCAAAATAAATCAGCAGACAAATATGTCTCCTTCATATTTCCGTCTCCCCACATTAAAATGTTAAGTATTTTTTTTACTCAACCCATCGGCCCCACGGCTTTCTGGGAGGGCATCATTTCAGCAGCATTGATTAAAAACATTGAACAGTGTTTTATGAGCAAAGTCAAGCCTGCTTGAACCAAATATCTGAGAGAGAGGTGCCCTTTCCGAAACGTCTGGCAGTTCACCAGCATTAATTGAAAAGCAGGCTTGACTGGGAATGAGACGCTGTATGTCAAAACCGGCTCAAAGTTGGTTGTATTGAACCATTGCTGTTGAAATTGTATTACGGTACTTTCAGAAGGCGTTGTGGTTGACATTCAGTGTAAAAAGTCGTATTTTTACGTGGAGGGACAGATATTTGAAATAAATGTATCATTGTCTGCTGATTTATTTTGTTGCATACACTTGGGCACCTATCTGGCAGGGGGCCCAGGAATGCATTGCCACAATGGCAAGTGTTCCAGTAAACATGTTATGATTTAATTCTCATCAGGCCCCATGGTGTTCAGTGCAATCTCCAAACCATCATGAACTCTATCCCTCTCTGGTCTCTCTATTTACATACTATGAAGAAGATAAAATGCCCGAAACGTCGCCTATTATATATTTGTTCTCTTTTAAAGGTCAAACGCACACAGAGTGTTGTTATTGACGTGTTGAGAGTTTATTTTACACCAACATGGGAGGGGGGCGTGGCCTAGTGGGGCAGGGAGCGTGGCCTCTTTGGGTGGGGGGCGTGGTCTAGCGGGGGGGCGGTGCCGGTGTCGCCACGGCAACGAGCAAACAGGAAGACGCCGTGGTGATCAGCAAGGAAGGTCTCTCTAGATTTTGATTTAAAGCTTTCGTGACTGCAGAGATTCATATTCTTGGTTCTTTCGGTAAAGTCATAATAAAAAAAACTAATAATGTTATCATTCTTATTTTATTGTTTCCCTTCTACGTGACTTCACCGAAAGAACCAAGAATATGAAGGTCTATCTCTCTCTCTGTCGTTTATCACATTTAAGCGCATTAACATTTGGTCATACGTAACCGCACTCTTTTGTAAAATGTCAGATATTTTACATGTATATATTTTTGTGTTTCGCACACGCGATATCGGCGTTAGCTCGGTGGACACGCGGCTGGCCGGACGCTTCGGTCTGTGGGTGGTCTTCCTTATCCGGCGGGGACCGTTTAACTTGGAGAGAGGGAAAACAATCGCTTTGTTCAAATGCGCTGCCTGGAGCATATATCAATGCGAACGTAAATTACTCAATTGGGATTATACATCGCAATCACCCCCCCCCCCCCACACTCATCCCCTACTGACAGACTAATGCCCATAATAAAGGTTTTTGGGGTAGATCGCGTTTTTTATAAATGTGTCGTAACCCTCCACCACCCGACACGGCCAATAAGCAAAAAAGTGTCACGTTGACAAAAGACAAATCAATTTTGATTTAAAGCTTTCGTGACTGCAGGGATTCATATTCTTGGTTCTTTCGGTAAAGTCACGTAGAAGGGAAACAATAAAAAATATATAAAACAATGAAATTAAAATGTTCTTGCTGTGGTTTTCACACCTGATGATGATTGCTTGTGTTGCAGTCGAAACGTCGTGAGAATTTGATTGTTTTATATTTTTTATTATTTTATTTTATTGTTTCTGTTCTACGTGACTTTACCGAAAGAACCAAGAATATAAAAGACAAATAGTTCACTACTTTAGCCCACCGGTGTGTTGAAGAGTGAATCCACAACATTTACAGTTTGAATACGACGTTTCGCTGGTAATTACATCCAGCATCATCGGGCAATTTGCCAGAATAGTGAATCCCTCTCCACTTGCTCCCGATCTTAAATAGAGCAGCAGCAGGGTCATCATTTAACTCATTCAGGTGCAGTGATTTGAGGCGGAGGGGGGTATTGTAATTATGTAATCGATTGGTAATCAGTCAATGGTTATGATTAGTAATGAGTTGTAGATTAGTAATTAGTTGTAATGTGTGTTATTGTGATTATATGCTACGTTGGAAATCAGTTAATTAGTATGTATTTCCCTATAAGGAATTGTAATATGTATTATTTAATAATACGCTTCCAAGCCGCACTAAGCCTGCAGCTATCAGAGCGATTAAAGTTATTTCTATTTCTCTCAATTTCAATGGATTCTCTAATTAGTCTTTGCCAGTAATAATTCGTTTTACACAACACTTCAACGTTATCAAAATCAATTAAGTGTCCTTGTTAACAAGCATGTTCTGCCACTGCCGACAGTTGTGTTTGAGATAATTTAATATTTATTTGGTGTTCTTTTAGTCTTATCCTGATGTTACGTCCCGTCTGTCCAATATAGCATCTGCCACATAAACAATTAATCCGATATACACACGCCTACGTGTTAAAGAGACTAATGCCCGTTCGCAGGATAGGTGTCGAGCCACATTGTGCCGCACAGGGGACAGCTGCCATGGGGGGGGGGGGGGGGGGGTGGGCGGGGGCCTTTAAATCTGTGAAACAGAGCTTCATAGCTCATCGGATTTCTCCAGTATGAATAAATATTCTGATTTAAATGTGTTGAGATGAGATGTGACGTGCGCTGAGACCGCCCGGTGTATAGGGCGCTATATTAAAAGCAAATAATTAGTATTGTAACATGCTTACCCGCCCCTACTGGGCATCTGTGAAAAATAGCTTTATATCTCATTGGATTCCTCAAGTTTCAGTAAACGTGACCCCCATGACCTCCACGACCTCCACATGTGTTTCCTTCGAGCAGTCGTTACGAGCTTGGAACAGTGGGGTTTGCTTTTACAGACAATTGTATTTCATACGGACAGAGTTGAATGCCATTTAACGGGAAGTGTGGACGGTCAATTAAATAAAGTGAGAGACCAAAACCCAAACCACGTACAATATGAAGACCAAGCCAAATGGAACAGTATTGTGCCACCCATAAAAAAAATCCTTCAACATACTATCCAACACCCGAGCATTATTAAACATACATTTACTGACATTACTACCAAACGCAGTGCAGCAAACTGAGGGCTTTTAAAAGGTTACTTTCATTGCCAAGGGAGAGGCTACAGGGCAGATAAAAAAAGGAGATACACTTAATAGAAAGGGAGAGGCTACAGGGCAGAGACGAAAAGGAGAGACACTTCATAGAAAGATAGCTATAGACCGATGTGAAGGGGAAGGTCTTGAGTCTGGAGTTCAAAAGGGGAAGTGTGGAGGACCAAGGGGAAGGGAGTTCCAGACTACAAGCACAGCAGAGGAGGAGTAACTGCCCATTGAACAGAGGGTATTTAGTGTTTCACAACTTCTAGATAGAAGCCACTGTGAGGGGCGTTCTGCCTGTTGATGGTGTGGATTTCACTCTTTACCATACATTTTGCGTCCGAGTTAGAGGCCTAAGTACAAATTGCATATTCATCATACAATTCAGTCATCACTGCTGCATGACGGCTTCCCCAAGCTGCCGTTATTTATGATCCTGCAAAGCAATGGCAGAGCCAGAATTTTCAGGTGGGGGGGCAACCCCTCCAGCAATGAAAAATGATAGAGGAGTTGTTAGTAAGTAAAGAGTTGTTATTAAGTAAGGACTTGTCCCTTGCTTTTTATTCTACGCGTGTGCGGCGATGACGCAGCCATCGATCGAGGGTCGAATTCGAACCGCGTTGTGTGATCGGCATCGCGCTCGCTGAAGGTGAATGCCTACAGGGAAGTTGTGTACTGTATACACAACTGCGCACAATTCTGAGTCACTTATAACTGCTTTGCCGTTACTTATTGCAAATTATCGACTCAGACGATTTTCCTATCATCTCATAATAATATGCTACACAATGGCAATGGGGGTCACAAAATACTAATAAACCCCAATAATCCGATCGAAATTAGGGATTTAGATCGGATCATTGGGGGGGCACGTGCCATCCCACCCCCCACTGGCTCCGCCAGTGCTGCAAAGAGTTGTAATAATTATCTAAGTACCTGCACATGAGCTGATTTCATCACTCTGTATCCTTGATCGACGTCAACTAGGACACATTCCAATCCTTGTCTGTCACTCCATCACTATTCTCGACCATCGGTCATCATCCCTCCTCGCGACGTGTCCTGCCCAAGCCCACTTGAACTACTTTACCATATATATTTAACTGATATTTCTCTTTCTTCCCTCGGTGTAAATCCAAGCATGCCTCTCTCCATGCTTCTTTTTTGCACACTGTTCAGATTTTGTTCTTCGTTTATGACCATGGCTATGTTTCTAGTCATACCGACGATGTATTTGTATACTTCAGGGATAACAGCTGATGCTGGGCCCCTTGAGCTGCTTGCAAGCAGAGTGAAGGTGAGGAGAAGGGATGTCTCGCAGTGTGCGGTGGCGACGTGAGGCGAGCGACCTCGTGAGTTGGAGCCAAGACCAGGCCCTGAACACCACCATGTACATCCTGCGCCAGTTTGGACCCACCGGCTTCATGCTGCAGGAGGAGGGGCAGCGTAGCACTGTCAAGGTAAACTGTGGCATGTGTCATTATGCTTCGTTAATACACTTCTCATTTTCTCTAGCCCCCCTCCCTGTCGCTAGTCTTAGAAGTAATTTATGGAAGGAAGATATCACCCAAAAAACTGCGTGCTTACCTTGTAGATAGTGTAATGTATTATAGGCTGTCTGCCATGAATTTGAAGCTCCGTTAATGATTTTAAAAAAATCATGTTATGATTCAACACAGCATTTCGGGACTATGCTGATGTAACCGTGTTGTTCTTTCCATAACGTGTATTAGGTCAACACAGGGACATTACCATAGCGCTATGATGGAGTGCCTGACGTTGATTTTAAATTATCACTGTTTTAATTGTTCGTGCAGTTGCAAACTCAAGTAAAAGAGCCTCCATGCATAAACGAGCAATAGGGTGGCACATTTCTGTTGGCGCTCCTTAGCCAGTGATGGAAATTCTACATTTCCATAGGTGAAGCTAGTCTCTCTCTAGGACAATGATGTTGACTTCCTACAAAGTGGTACTTATTTATAGAGCATGTAGGGATGAGGGGTTGAGTCAATTCCAAACCAGGATTTGGAGATTAGTGCTCTGCCACAGTGCTATCTGGCTATTTAAAACAGATAACAAAATAATGCTGGTTTAAGTGTTCATATTTCTAATATATTCTTCATGCAGTTTGAGATAAAATATGACTCGTCATCACCACATTAGCAGTAATATAATCATAAATAACATCAGCAACAGCAGCTATAGTAGCATAATTAAAATAAACCAAGATTTCTACAGAAAATTACTACTGGATTTGTTTTAAAAACACATTTGCTCGAACACGTAACATCCTATTCACTATGAAAACAGAGGTTTTTGATTAACACCGTTTACAGGAAGAATGTTCCATATCTAGAAGTAACGGTAGAAATCATAATCTTAACTTCTTAAGGAGTACAAAATGCGAATTTTTTGACGTGTGATATCCTTACTTTGTTAACTGTTTAACCTTAAATATCTAGGTTCTGCTAGGGGACCCACACCACTGCAGCTGCCAGACATTTTGTAAAGAGAAGGACTTGTGCAAGCACATTTGCTGGTTGGTTTGCTTCCTGTACTTTATAACTAATGGTTTCACATTGTCATAGCATTAAACGCAAGATGTAATCGACAAAGCATAAGGTAACATCAATAACTTTATTTGGGAGATTATTTTGACAAGTACAGCGTTCATTTTTCCTCACATCTCACACCTTCAAACACGTAAAATTGTATCACTTTTGTCTTCTAATGACACTTCATGCTGTGTTGCATCTTAAACATGAGTTCACAGCATCTTTAGATGCTTACGTATTGGACGCTATAAAATCTATTCATTATTTCTGGTATTATTTACCCAAGTCACTCTTGCAATTGAGACTGTCTGGGTTTCTTGATTTCTTACCTGGTTCAACAAAATAAACTTGAAACTAGATTTACAACAACTATGATGTGTAAAATTGCTGTCGCCACAGCGAGGCTAGATTGGGTAATGCTGTGAGGCTGCCACCGACAGATATGCACATACTATTTACTCATTTGCATGTGCTGAGTTTAGAATGTTGTCACTTGTCACTACATTATGCACATTATTTGTCTTACCCTTTAACCTTAGAGTTAATATCAGATTACTGTAGTCACCTTTAGTAAAACAAAGACAGTTCTTATTGTACAGTACAGTATACATTGCATAAACTCGTGTGTTGTTGTCAAAGGCTTCTCCTGAAGAAGTTTCGTCTGCCAAGGGAACATGAGTGTAAGAAACCATTTACGTATTTCTTTTACACATAAGATTTATTGGAACAAAATTGCTTTTCAGGATGTAGTACAAGAGTCACAACATTCTAGACATTTTTCAACAGATAGACTCAGATCCATGGTTGGTTGCCTCGCTGCTGCATGTGCAGATGCTTTTCAGGTTGGCTTGGTTGCACGGGAGATTGTGGAGCTGCTGAGTGGATTTCACCACAAGCAAGCTGCCCGGCCTGCCAACACCCAGCCCACGCACCTCTCCAACGTTGCCCATGCTGGCAGTCACGCCTCTATGGCCCAGAAGGACATCGGCATCAATGACATCTGTCCCATCTGTCAGGAGAAGCTTTTTAAAAGGAGGCTGCCTGTCACATACTGCAGGTCAGAATTACATGCAAGTGTTTGTTCTCTTGGCTGCCACTATTTATGTGCAAGCCCTGGACCTATGTAAAATTACACGTGGAAACAGCCATGTACCGCTATTCATGGCCATGTTGAGTGTATGATCTACCCCTTATGGTGTCACCTGTGACAGAAAAATGAGGTAGTTTGCACCTTTATTTTGGCCGTCTTGTTGATATGCTGTAAAAGCGTTACGCATAAGGGTGCCCTATGAGACCATGTTTGGCTTACAGCTTTTGTCTTATAAACATAGACCACTGTTTCATTCATATTCCCATAATGCCCCAAAAAGAGGGCACTGTTTACATTGGTGCCCATTAACTACATTATTAAGTTACAGTATCTGTTTGGAAAGGACCTCATCAGTACCACATATAATAAACAGTATTTTAAATAGACTCTCTAATAGTCATGAATGTACTGTTAAATGATATGCTTTCCAGTTAGGAATGTAAATGGCCAAGGCCATAGTTTGTATGAGAACTGCTTGAGGAAGTGGTTACTGGGACAGAGGGATGCATTTTATTTATGAATAAAACTCTCAACGTTCATTGCAGTTCATGGTGTGCTGATTATTCATTGGGATGAATACTTATTTAACAGGAAATATACTGCACTGCTAAATATTTATTCGGATCCAATGCAGAAATTGCTGTAAAAACATGTAACTTCTGAAACCTAATAGGCTCACTGTAGTAGTTAAAACAGTGGCTGGTAACCACACAAACCGACACAAATACAAAATGCAGGACGCTATGCAGGCATGTTGCTCATGTGCTCCAGGCATGGCTGCGGCAACAGCGTGCACATCAGCTGCATGAAGATGTGGGCTGACCACCAGACGAGGGAGGGCGATGATGGCTCGATGACGCTCAGCTGTCCACTGTGCCGGGAGTGCTTTGGCACTTATGCCCTGCTGCAGGAGGAGGCAAATAATGCTGAACAGCTAATCACAGCTGCCGAGAGGGTCCGTCTACACATTAATTCTGGCATTGCGTGCCACCACTGTCAAATGCGCCCCATCCAAGGAACCTGCTACAGGTAGGATGTGGCCCTAGCGTGGTCATCTGCATCGCACTCCCCTGCAGCACACGTTGTGCGTCAGCTTTAGGGTACCTTATATTTGTACAATGTGTTTCCTAGTTTGGTAAAAAAAAACTTGGAAATCATAGCAATAAAATATCCAGTTTGCTACAGGTTACAGCTGAGGTTTGTTTACATGTGTTGGCGAAACTGCTGGTTCAGCTGCATGATTTACCAAATTGGAGGTGAAAACAGGAAAAAGCAATGAGTGTTTTCATCAAGGCTATCATGCAGTAATTTTAAAAAAGATAAGCATTGTCAAGTTAAGATGTACCGCTACTGGATTAGCTTTGCATTGGAATGCTTCAGTGTAGGACATATCCAGTTCATAGTTGTCTGACAAATGAAATGGGTTGTATTGACTTGCCCTGAGACAATATGTGAGATAATATTTAAAATTCCAGAAACAAGTAAAATTTATATGGCTTCACTATCGTGAAATAAAACCTTTTTGTTCAAAGGGCAGTTTCAAGATCGATCACTTTCGTAGTTCAAATGGTTTAGTTCAACACCAACTCTAGTGTTAGGCTAAACACCGAAGTCCATAATCTTTATTTATACTGGAGGAATCCGACGAGTAATAAAGCTCTTTTTCACAGATGTCCAGTTATAGAATGTAATGACGTTTCAATTTGTGTTTAGCAGAGCTGTGTTTTGTCACATAATTTAGAGTGAAAACTAATTTCACCAATTACGATACACCACATTCAGCAGTTGTTCATTGGGAGTCGAAGCTGACTTAACTTAATTTTACATTATAATCTTGTAGCACTGGATAGTGTCATGCACAATTTGATTAACTTGAGAACTCCACTTTTTTCAAAATGTTCTTGCTGTGGTTTTCACACCTGATGAGGATTGCTTGTGTTGCAATCGAAACGTCGTGAGATTTTTTTGTTTTTATTTTATTATTTCCCTTCTACGTGACTTTACCGAAAGAACCAAGAATATAAAAATTTGAGAACTCCAGATAACGTTTTAGGTCTTGAGTTATTATGTTTATATTTACCTATGTAAATAAATTCTGAAAATCTATTTTAAAAGGTTAAAACAACGTGACCCTGAAGTCTTGAGTAATATAGATGAATCATGTACAGTTTTTAATTATAACATTTGGAGTATGCGTTAACTAGAGCCTTATATTTTAACTGCATTGCTACTTTGAGCTACTATATAAAAACATGGCTTTACGAACCCAACATTTTCAGTAAAAATCCTTCAAAAACTTTGTTCTCTTTTAAAGCTATTCCTTTTATTAAGTAGATAAAACTACACAATGCCATTAATTGATACACATTACTCATCACTTAATAACGGGCCCCAATAACTTTTTTTAACAGATTCTTCTCCACTCGTGCGTCAGTTTTTTTCTGTCATGTGAACTCAAGCTGTCCAGCAACATTTATATCCATATGGTTAATAATTATATTTACAGTATGTCATACATCAGTAATTTTCATGCACAAAATGTCTAGTGTGCCACCCGTCTTTCATGCTAGCATTGAACTATATCACATATTGCGACCACATTGAATGCTTCAAAGCACATGTACTGAAATTTTGTTATACAGTAATGTACCGTCATAATTATACATGTCCTATCAAGTCCTGGATGAAGGCCTCCCGATGCCTTCACCGTCGCACGTTTCAATGATGGAACAAGCAGACGTCACATTTGCAGGCTTAGTTTACAAAATAATATTAAAAAGTATTGTACTATACTGTCAGAATAATAATAAAAGTTTTTGGGTTAGATCGCATAAATATAAATGTGTCATTAGCCCACCACCAGACAGCCAATTAGTAAGGTTTGTCACGTGAATAAAACGTGCCAATTAGTTATTACATTAGCACATTGGTGTGATGGTGAGTAAACCCACAAAATGTACAATTGAGTATGACGTTTCTCTGGTGATTTTAACCAGTTTCGTCAGGTGACGAAACTGGTGAAGTCGTCCTGCTTCCGGTCTTAAATAGAGCAAGATGATGTCATCACTGTAAGCCTACAATATTGGTCATGAAAGCCTACATGTTACATTTACTATACTGCCATTGTCAGCAAGCGCCAAGGTGTACAAAACAACCTACTACATTTGATGTTGCAGCTGCCTTTACATGTTTATAGGAGGGCACTACTCTGCCGGGTTCTGCCAGATAACCAGATGTATGAGAGCTATAATAGGTGGGTCACAGTGCTATCTTTGATTGGCTTATAGAACAGTGCCCTGCTAGTTAAAACATTTGCAATGTGAAACCATATATTCAGGAGACAAATTGTTATTCATTAAGATTACTATGTTTTTCATAATATTGTGCATTTTACTCAATGGCTTGCAAGTTTAATATATATGATGGACATGCAGGTGTGTTTTTATGGATAATTGTCCTAAATTTTTAATGGCAACAAGCCCTCTTTCTAACATGCAGTTATAACAGGGTTAAGCCTAAGTGTTGAACTAACAGGGTTAAAATTTGTTAATTAAATTAAAGGACAATGAAACATCAGTTTCTCAGCTAAACACAAATATGAAATAGTCTTCTTTCACGTTCAATATGTTGAAGGTGTTTCACTATTCGCAACATGTATATTTTTTTGCTTTACAATTACGTACATTTATGTTATCCATGGATGTGAAGAGCTTGAATTATTGTAAATCTGTGTCTTTTAATGATCAAATCACACTATTAATGTTTGACGCTGCTATACATTGACCAAATGGTAAAATGTGAATACAGTAGAAAATGTTTTTCATTTGAATGATTCTGCAGTGTCATAGATGTACTGCTCTTACCAAACACATTGTTTTTTTCTGCTGACAGATGTGCAGAGTGCATGGACATACACCTCTGTCGGGAGTGCTTCTTGGCTCGCAATCATTTCCATCACATGTTCGTCTTTAGAAAAGTGAGGTTTTTTTTCAATTGAATTTTTCCCCTCCAATCATACCCATTATTTATATCCCTCTTGCAAACTACTGGTAAAGTGATTGTGTGTTTAAGTCTCAACATAGCTGCTCATCTGTCTGTCTATGCAGTACAGAATTATATAACCACATGGTATCACATGTGCCCATCGGCATTCAGATATGGAAGCACATGTGCTCGCTGCTATTATGCATGCGCAATTCATGCTATCATGCAGGAAACACTTGCGAAGTTTTGAGAATAGATGAACCAATCACTATAAAGCTTTGCACAAAAATATGTATGCATAATGGGTTTCAGTTACTATTTGAGATATCTGAAGTAATATTACAGCAAAGGTGTTATTTTACGTGATAATGTACATTGCGTCGATAAAGCAAGGTTCCCACCAAGATATGTGGATTATACGATGCAAGCCATTTTCAATAGGGGGAATAACAAAGGCATGACACAGCCTATATGCTGAATTTGCTTTTCCTTGCACAGTGTTTGCATTGCTTTTCATGTGATTTTGACTGAAACCTATTAGGTTGAACTGGAATGCAAGAACAAAGTAACGACAAATCCTTAGTTTGCCTCATAAAGAATATGCAGTGATTTTCACCGTTGGTTCCTTCCGGTGGCAGAACTGCATGCCCACTTGCCCCGACGCTTCATGTCATGCTCTTGCAGTTGGGCCGCTCCGCTGAAGTATTTCGGGATTGAGTAAATTTTGTGGTCAGGGCGTGTTGGGGCCGCATTGCCTTGACGGAGACTATGAGGGATTTCTATAACACTTAGGATTTTGTGCCAGGGATGCCACAATGAGTGCACACCCACGTCGACTGGCTGCCATCCTTTCACTTGGATGAGTGCAAACATGTAGGAATATTGTATTAACATACTTTGTTTCAATGGATAATTTCTCTTGAGTGGTAAAGGTTTTATTTACATACTGTATTGCACTTTTCACAACATAAAAATGACCTACTGTAGCATCGAGGTTAGTATATACATGTACTCAATTACGAATTTCCAAAATGCATTGGTTGCGAGATGTTAACTTTCTCGCCTGGTATACACGAGGTCGTGGGTTCAATCCCGACCCTGACACCTGCATATTTGAAGGAATGCATGTTTTCCCCGTGTTCGCGTGGATTTTTATCCAGGTCCTCCGGTTTTTCCCTCCACATTTAGCATCACGCGTTTAGAGTATGTGGCTGCTATAAATTTCCACATGATGTACCACTTTCTTGAGCTATCATTTGTGGTCAGGTAGTTTATGAAAAATAGCTATATAACTCAGTGGGCCTTACCTGGTTAAATAAAAAAAATGTTTAATAGTTTTTTTTTCACGGAGTTGCACATCAGGACAGTTGACATGCATTGTGTTGCACTCTTTTACGCTTCGCTCCACCTGCTACTGACTTCCTGAGCTCTCTGGGTGTAGTCTTACCCTTCTTTTTGTCTCGTACCGAGCACCCTGAAACTTGGGCTAGGTATGCATTTCCTGCCCAACCATTGGTAAGAAGGGGAGCTAGTAGGCAATTCTGTACACTCTTTATTCACAGATTTATTGAGGTACGTTGCCTGTGAAACTGAGACGGCTGCAGGTGTAGACTTTAAAGGCTCGGAAGGAAGCCAGTTGTCCACCCACTGTGCTTTGTAATCAGCCAGGCTTGCAGGTGCTGCCATTCAGGCATTAGTAACCATGCCAGTGCATGCATTTTTCAAACAATTTTTTTGACACAGAAATTCTATACTTTTAAGTACATAATGAGGGAAAGTAAAATATGGCTGTTGTGTGATATGTATTCTAGAGTATGTATAGTAAATGTTAAAATAGCTACATGAATCTTTTTTACGTAGTTAATTGATTTATGTTTCCTTCCTTCAGTATTAGCTTTTAAAAAATTATACATTAATCGTAATTCTGATATTAGGAAGCCACTGGAGGTATGCACTTTTAAATCTGAATTAAAAACTAATTTCTTTATAACTGTTTTTGTGTTTAGTTTGTTGTCCTTCCCCCACACCTTCGATTAGTGCGGTTGGCTACATACGGTGCAAAAGACGTTCAACATACAATCATTGCAGTCACGAAAGCTTTAAATCGAAATTTAACGTTCAACATACATATATAATTTGCTTTCAGCTTGCCCAGAAGGGTGGGTAGGGATAATTTGCCCTGGGACTCACACCAACGAGGCCTCCACATAGCAGTCTGCGCCGGGCCTCCAGAAACTTCTGGGTAGCCCTGTTTGCTCTTAATATGTGCTGTTTTTTATATATATATGTGTGTGCATATGTATATTGAGTAATCCCATGAAAATGGGAATAAATCTCTGCCAGAAAAGAATGCAGCACACCCATATGTTTACTCCCTATAAATATTAATGGTGCTGAGCCGGCAGCAAGAGGTGCAATGTGTTTAAACAGCGAGGCGACGTGTCAACCTAGTCTTTGTTCCACCACACCTGAGCATTGTATATCAATCTAACCCCGAAGTGAGAAGGTGCTAACTTTATAAATAAAGTCACAATGTGCAGGAAATCAAATTAAGTCAATGCATTTTTATAATTGTTATTGTTATGCATGGATTACATTGTGTTCGTTTCATGCACATAACGGTTACACCATGACTGATTGATGGACATTACACTACCTCCTTTTTCAATTGTGTCCTAATGTTGTTTCACTAACTGTCAGTTTTTTTTATAAGGCGAGGGAAAGTGAAAGGGCAGCCCTGCAATTTCTTGTTCATACCACTGATATCGGAAAGGCCCCCACTAGAAGGCACTGTAAAGAGCCCCTCTAGAAGGTATTTTTTTATCTTTTCCATACTGCGACCTGCTGATCAACGAATTGTGATGTACCCGTTTATACTTCTGGGGGGGGGCGGGGGGGGGACAGAGATGCAGAGTGCTAACCATTACACCGCAGCACGATCAAGACAAGTAGAACGTGGTAATAGTTGTGTACACTATGCATATGCATATTGTTGTTTTGTAGACACGATCCTCCAGCTGGTGTCCAGTACAAACAGAGTCCGGGCAGCTGCTGCCCTCAGTGAAGAACCAGGGGACGAATGCCAGGGAACAGGGCTGTACCAAGTATGTATCACCACAGCGTCCCACGCAGTGCGCTGAAGCTGTACACACTTCACTTTGTTAACTGGTTAGGCATGGGGAGAAAACACTTCTTCTCTCCTTTGACCTATGAAGAGCAATTATTCGAGGTTCAGTTGTAATTGATTTATCCATTGCATTGTGTTGTCTCAGAGTTTGTGAATTGCAGACACACCCACCCTTCACATCCACATTTATATTTTGCTCAGTTCAAAGTTATAAAGTCCACGGTTTGGAGTTTGTAGCCACAGTCACGCACAGGAGAAAGTCCCACCTGTGCATTAGGTATCCGTGTCTTCCATGGTTTCTGCGGATCCGGTTCAGCACAACCCATTGTTTCTTTGGAAGACCAAAGCCGGGCAGTGTAGTGGTGGTGGGCTCACTGAGTAGATGTTTTTTGGGCACATTGCTTGAAGGCCACGAGTTGATCCACATAATTTCCATGCTGAAATTCGCGTTACGCATCGTGTGTGTGGGTTTCCAAAACGGTTCTCTAGATCTTGGCCATGGACGCAGGATATTGTAAAGATCGGGGGAATACCACACAAAGTGCTTAAATGCTTAGAGTAGAAGATGTAACAAAATTAAACACTGGCACTTGTTATTCTCTTTGTATTTGAGCATAGTCTCCCTTGGAAAAGTCTTGTCTCACTGAGCTCTCACTTGGTTAGAAATGCTGCACTGCTATTGGTGCATTCAAATATCCAACATAAAGATTGGTGATAATTAAATGTTTCAGTGTTGTACTTCTGCTTGAGCAGACATTGCACATATCGCACACAACCGGAATATGCTTATCTGTTCTGCCCTTTGCCATGCTGCACCACCCTGTCAGGTACAATTGCAGCAGCTCATTGTTTAGCTTGTCCACCAGAATGTTTGCTAATGTTAAATGATAGACACCCTTATTATTATCACTTGTTTGCAAATATGGGTGTCGAGAGCAAGGAAGGAAAACATGGATGTGATTGCTATTGCAAACATTGCCAGGATGTCGCGTGGTGTAAACACCTTTCACCTTTGTGTGTATCATATGACATGGGCACTCTTCGAGTGCCAACTCTTAACAACAAAGACGGGTTTCCTTATTCTAATACATGTATATATCGAGTACCACTGTTGGTAGAGCATTTCATTTACAATCGAAAGTTTAAGATTTAAAATGCTGGTGGATAAATTATGATCCGAGTTGGAAGCCTCGGCTCATCATTCCTCCACATTGAGTACCACATGAAGGAGGTCGTTATTGGAGACACTGGCCCCCCACCAAGGGAATGTGGAATTTTCACCGCTGATTCGTGACTGCCAACCAAAATGCATGCAATCTCAATGTTCATTTGAGCATGGAAACAATGACTTTGACTTTACTCTTAATGACTCTTGACTGAAGTTGCCCCAGTTGACATCTACTACTTTACTCTTGCACCATCTGCAGACTTCTCCATCTTTAGTTATCTACCCAATGGCAAAAACTTTGAAACTCCAGCATGTCCAATATTTAGTTTCTCAATTACACTGTAACAAACCTCTGTCTTAAAGTCATCAAGCAAAATTGTATTCTTTTGTGCATATTAGTCTTTTAGCAAGCATTTTTCCAGAACTTCAATGATGAAGTGTGAACCTCTAAGAATGAGTCCAATCCACATCATTTTCTGGGTTATTCTTATTATACTTCTCTTTGCTCTGTCTGCGCCTCGGTTGTGGAATTCCCTACAGTTGGAAATTAGTTTATCCGATAATGTGGATACTTTTAATTATCGTCTAAAAACACATCTTCTTAAGTCCGTTTATTTGATTTAACTCATTTTCTCTTGTCCTTTCCTTAACCGTATTGTTACAAGGCGCCTTACAAAGACATGTAAATTAAATTATTATCACCTACAGACATGTACGTATTTTTAAAAGGTGTGTTCATGAAAGTGACGTTGTTCACACTGTTTCTCTTGTGCTCCTTTGCAGTGCAATTGCCTCTTGTCCAGGTGAAGCACTGCAGGAGAGTGCTCTGGCCTCACTCCCCATCCTGTTGGTGGGTCCGTTGAGTCGGCTCATGGCTCCAGGACGACAGTGTCGTGTGTGCCTAAGGTCATTCAGGCAGGGACAGCACGTGCGCCCTCGACCCTGCCGGCACATGGTAAGAGTCTCTATGCTCAATCATGTAGTTCATGGGTGGTTGACATGGTCTTGTGGTAGCACGTTCGCCACTTGTTTTTCACGGTTATTTTTTGTGTTTATTTTGTTGTCCTTTCTCCATACCTCCGATTAGCATGGTTGGCTATGTACGGTGTAAAATAAGTAAAAAATACATAAAAACAAGGTTCAAATCCAGCAGCTACCCTCATTAATGCTGCAGTTGTATTAACCATAATAATACGCACCGTCTGCTTCACAGTGAACGTTAAAGATCTCATGCCATAATTCGCAACATCAGGCCCTTCGTGTTCCGGTGCCATGGTCCAAATTTGTCAAATGTGCAAAATGACCTACAAATGACTAAATTTGGATTATGTGTAACAATCATCACCCCTATTGCAAAACTTAGCAGGACCCTCTTAAAAAAAGTGTCATGGGACTTAGCGAGGGTTTTGTCCGTAAACAACTGCTGATGTACACACGCTCCTGCGATATGCATATCTGACTGAACACACATCTCGTTACATTTCACTCCTGCTCACTTCGGTGATAAGCGATTTGTTTGCCAAAGTAGCATGGCTGAAACTTTCATAAAGAACGTCACACATGCAGGCCATTCATGCTCTGATGTAACCAGGCCTTAGTGACAACACACTGTTGTGACTTATACGGGGAAAAAAATGCACTTTGTACTTTATGTAAAATTGGCTCTTTTGTGCAATACATTATTGATTGACACTTATTGGTATGCCTATGTTGTGCAATGGAATTGATTAAATGCCCGATATACTCTACCCCCTAAAATGTGTTAGAAACACAACCTTTTTTCATGCGCAGGTATGTGCTATTCAAACCATAATAATCCCTTTAAGGCTATCTTTTCAACACCATCCTCCAGGTATACAGTGCAGTATGTGGGAACCAAGCTTGCCCTAGCTTCACAAAATGTGATCTCGCTGGTAATGCCTTCGTTCGACGGTATTTCTCCACGCGTGTGGGAAAGTTTATCATCACCGAACTGTGGATGCAAGTGCTTGCACAGGAGTGTTTCTGCAACCGTCAAGATACAAAGTTAGATACCACTTTGGGCGATGCTAACGCAAGCCGTCCCTCCTCTTAAAGGAAGCACGCACAAGCATAGCCTAAACATGTTTATGTCGCATTAAGTCTTATCACCCACTTTTTCACTCCTTTGAAAAATACAAATATTCATGCTCGTTCGTTTTCATAAGAGTTAATTTAGTTGAGAAGTGTGTATACATTTGTTAAATATAGGTACTGGTTCTATACATTGAGGGAAAAAAGTATTTGATCCCCTGCTGATTTTGTACGTTTGCCCACTGACAAAGAAATGATCAGTCTATAATTTTAATGGTAGGTTTATTTGAACAGTGAGAGACAGAATAACAACAACAACAAAATCCAGAAAAACGCATGTCAAAAATGTTATAAATTGATTTGCATTTTAATGAGGGAAATAAGTATTTGACCCCCTCTCAATTAGAAAGATTTCTGGCTCCCAGGTGTCTTTTATACAGGTAACGAGCTGAGATTAGGAGCACACTCTTAAAGGGAGTGCTCCTAATCTCAGCTTGTTACCTGTATAAAAGACACCTGTTCACAGAAGCAATCAATCAATCATATTCCAAACTTTCCACCATGGCCAAGACCAAAGAGCTCTCCAAGGATGTCAGGGACAAGATTGTAGACCTACACAAGGCTGGAATGGGCTACAAGACCATTGCCAAGCAGCTTGGTGAGAAGGTTGGTGCGATTATTCGCAAATGAAAGAAACACAAAAGAACTGTCAATCTCCCTCGGCCTGGGGCTCCATGCAAGATCTCACCTCGTGGAGTTGCAATGATCATGAGAACGGTGAGGAATCAGGCCAGAACTACACGGAAGGATCTTGTCAATGATCTCAAGGCAGCTGGGACCATAGTCACCAAGAAAAAAATTGGTAACACACTACGCCGTGAAGGACTGTAGGGCCGGCAAGGTCCCCTTGCTCAAGAAAGCACATATACATGCCCGTCTGAAGTTTTGATGCGATGAAGTTGTGCTATCCCCTTAGCAGAAAAACACCCCCAAAGCATAATTTTTCCACCTCCATGTTTGACAGTGGGGATGGTGTTCTTGGGGTCATAGGCAGCATTCCTCCTCCAAACACGGAAAGTTGAGTTAATGCCAAAGAGCTCCATTTTGGTCTCATCTGACCACAACACTTTCACCCAGTTGTCCTCTGAATCATTCAGATGTTCATTGGCAAACTTCAGACGGGCATGTATATGTGCTTTCTTGAGCAGGGGGACCTTGCCGGCGCTACAGTCCTTCACGGCGTAGTGTGTTAGCAATTGTTTTCTTGGTGACTATGGTCCCAGCTGCCTTGAGATCATTGACAAGATCCTTCCGTGTAGTTCTGGCCTGATTCCTCACTGTTCTCATGATCATTGCAACTCCACGAAGTGAGATCTTGCATGGAGCCCCAGGCCGAGGGAGATAGACAGTTCTTTTGTGTTTCTTCCATTTGCGAATAATCGCACGAACTGTTGTCATCTTCTCACCAAGCTGCTTGGCAATGGTCTTATTCCAGCCTTGTGTAGGTCTACAATCTTGTCCCTGACATCCTTGGAGAGCTCTTTGGTCTTGGCCATGGTGGAGAGTTTGAAATCTGATTGATTGATTGCTTCTGTGGACAGGTGTCTTTTATACAGGTAACAAGCTGAGATTAGGAGGACTCCCTTTAAGAGTGTGCTCCTAATCTCAGCTCATTACCTGTACAAAAGACACCTGGGAGCCAGAAATCTTTCTGATTGAGAGGGGGTCAAATACTTATTTCCCTCAATAAAATGCAAATCAATTTATAACATTTTTGACATGCGTTTTTTTTATTTTTGTTGTTGTTACTCTGTCTCTCACTGTTCAAATAAACCTAATATTAAAATTATAGACTGATTATTTATTTGCCAGTGGGCAAACGTACAAAATCAGCAGGGGATCAAATATTGTTTTCCCTTACTGTAAGTTGCTTACCTATTAAAAGAAGCAAACAGCTTTGTTCATGAAAGATGTTTCTGTTTGGTTACTTCACAAGAGATGTTATTTCTTAGAAGTGTCGTATGTAAACTGTAACAATGCATGGTAGTTTTGTTGCAATCCAATACAAAAAGCTTTATATGGGCATATTTAATTATTTATATTGCAGTTTCACAAGGACTGCATTGACCGCTGGCTACTCAATGTGTCTGGGACGTGCCCAGTGGATGACCTGCCTTTGACCCAGCCTGCATTGAGAGGTGCACACAAGGAAGAGGTGAAGTTGGGAGTGAGGCAGAGACTCCCAAAGCCAGAAGGCCTACCTGAAGGCTTCTTTCTCAGTGGGCTCATGCTAATTTCAACACACAAATCTCAATGAAATGTATATATGTGTAGTGGATTCAACTAAGTTGCAGACGTACTTCTTGGAGGCAACACATTTATTAACACCAACACATTTACACAAAGGGGTTACTGCCCCTTTACCAGATAACCTAAGGTGGTGGACCACCAGTCTAACTACGCTAGTTACTGGGAGTAGCTACAACGGACAGGACCCTGGCTTGGGTCCTCGTCCACTTGTTGGTGACTTCTTCTTGGACGTAGAACGTATATCGTAGATCTTCAAATGATAACAGCAACGCCGAGAGCCCCGGTCCCTGTGGGGACCCGGTTTATATGCTCCCAGATCGTGGCTGGCTCCGCCCTTGGCCACGACCACCTTCGAGAAACCTCTTGTCGTTTCTCGACCCTTCCCGTAGGATCTCCCCCTGACACGTGACCACCCCCAAGCTCCCACCTGGGGCCCCTGTGTAGATCTTACTAGTCACGTGCCTTCCAGGGTCAACCAGAGTGCCATGACCTAGGGTAACCTCACCCCATGGCTGACACTCTCACACTCCCTCCTGTAGGAGTCAGCACTGCATGCCACTCGTAGTGCCACTAAGCGCTATCCCAGTGCTCACCGAGCCCCCTCTAGGGCTGGTACTACACCCACCTACGGGGTGTCCGCAATGAGAATGCATCGCGTGCCGTGCTTCGCGAGAGCCGGCATTACTCAGTGACATTCACAATGTCGCTACATGCGTGATGTCCACGATGTGAGTACATCGCACACCGTGCCCCTCTAGGGCCAGCACCACACAGTGACATCCGCGATGTCACTACATATGCATGGGACTTCTGGCCCAGGTGTCACAGCAGAGGGTAGTGCGTTTGTGTTAGACCAGTCGCCCCGTTACACAGTATTGACATCTGCTTATAGCAGAAATACCAGTCAACAAAAAATATAATTTGGTGAGCATCAATGCACATAGGAACATTGATCATAGATACGGAACTTGTTCAATCAAATTAGCCCTTTCACATGGTCTTTGAACACAAGAGTTGACACTGAATGAAAATTATGGCAAGCAGCAGGTGACAGGTATGCAGGTGGAAGCCCAGGGATTGGCACCCAAAGGATGGGGGGAGAGAGTAAGATCACTCTTGGAAAAACCTACAAAACCCCCACCCACCTACGGGCACTCCAAATGGCTGTCTAAGACCTTCAAAGGGAAAAGAGGAAATAACTCTTAACTTGGTATCTTGCCCACTAAAGAGGACACAGGCAGAGCTATGCAATGTGATTTTAGTGATGAGTCTGTTGAGAGCCATGTTTATGGAAACTTTAATGGTCCATACTTGGGAAGAGCTATTTCCAGAGACCTGCCAAATGTGATATGCCACATGAAGCACCAGAAAGCTGCAGCCCTCTTGCAAGACCGGGCAGGGTTCTCCCCTGCCCACCCATACCTCATTGAGACTCTGGTCCTCGCAGGAATCATGCTGAGATACAGCTAAACATTACTTGTGAAGCAAAAAAAGACAATCACAGTCGTCCCTTTATTTCTACAGGCCTAAATTTACAACATAATGCCATTCATTACTGGTGAATAATCATCTGTTTAGAAAATGTTATTTTATGGCATCTGTTTTTATTGCCAAACTATACTGATGACAAGGGGATGTTTAAACACAAGAATTCAGCTGAGTTCCAACAGAATAACCTTGCCGACATCATACTTATATGCATGTTGTATATGCAGAAATATCTTTAAATATATGGTAGTGTAATGATACAATATATTAAACGTAGACAAATGTATGCACTTTGGTTGTAAAACATTTTTGATTAGCTAAGCTTTTGATTCATACGTGTTCAGCTAGTTGTAAACCATAGCACCTCCGATTAGCACGGTTGGCTACGTACGGTGTGAAAGAAGTTCAACATACATACATACGTAGACCACCCATCCACATGCCTGCATTGGGTCAGAGGCACGCCTCGGGTTTATTCAGCAACTTTTACCCAACATTGTATAAACCTGGATCCCTCAATCAACGGCCTTGAAGAATGCATAATTACAGTAAGGAATTGTGGACTGATAATAATTTACATTAGATTTGTTTAACATAAAACTGTCAAATTCTGATCATAATTTCACATTGATCACATACGTACTCAGTAATTTACATGTTTCAATCAAAGTGAGGGTTTACCTTCATTAAGCATGTGTGGGAACTCAGTTTGGTGGTTCACAGATGTTATCAACTGTAGCACAGTGATTATTGTTGCCTAACATGGTCACTATCTGCATTGGTGTGCATGATTAAAAAGTACAATCTGAACAAATAATATAGCAATGCAATTTGCCATTCTACCAAGAGAGCAAAAGGTGCACCAACACAAATGTATTCATAAGACAAACCCACATAGGTGCCAATTGACAGAACAGCATTGCAACCTTGGAGACCACCGTACACAATAAGGTGCTTTCTCCCTTCTCGTCCAATCTGACATGGCATGTAAGGAATGCGGGAGACTTTGCCTCCTTTTAACGTGGTGGTTCTTAATCCTTTTGTCATGGATCAGAGCCCAGCCTGGGAAAGCGCCAATTGCTGTTCCCAAGCCCACGGAGCAGGGAGACCAGCACGCACGCACATTTTATCCAGGGCAGTGTTTACTTCCTTGACCCTGCTGACACCGTCATGACAACAACATTAGGGCAAATATATATTTATCTTCACTTTATCCACATAAGTGTTGCTAAAATGCATAATCTGACCATACGTTTGCGACCAAAGTGGATAAAATGAACTGCATAAATGTATGTATCCTGTCACACCTATATAGATTATGCACGGAAATCAGTGAATCAAATAATGGTCAATATAGAGCTGAACCAGGTGAGGGATATTAGGAAAGTTATTTCTTTTTTTGACCAAATACAAATGACCCTAGGACTACACCGTATAAAACAGTCTCCATTCAGCAGCTTTCCTCCTCTTTCCTCCTGATGACGATCGCTTGTGTTGTGATCAAAACGTCGCAGTTTTTTTAAATTCATATTCTTTGGGTCGTTCAGTAAAGTCACGTAGACTTTACCGAAAGAACCAAAAAGTGTGGATTCCTGCAGTCACGAAAGCTTCAAATCACGTATTTTGTTATTTTCTTTGAACCATCTACGTGACTTTAACGAACGACCCAAAGAATATGAATGACTGCAGTCACAAAAACTTTAAGTCAAGATTCAAATACATACTGTCAGCCACATTGTATGAAGCAAAGAAGTGGAAAATACCATTATGCCTGTATTCTATGGTTCTTTCAGTAAAGTCACGTAGATAGAAAAAAATAATAACAATAAAATAATAAAAATGAAAATAAAGTGAATAAAAAATAAAAAAAATATCACGACATTTCAATCGCAACACAAGCAGTCATCAGGAACAGGGAGGTTAGCCTCTGAGGGCAAGCTGTTTATAAAGGTTTAGAGATGGGCGGGGCAGCTAATGTTAATGTAGGAGAAGGCTCCGACACCGGCAATAGGTCTACACCAATCAGAGAGCTGTTTATCAAGGTTTAGAGATGGGCGGGGCAGCTAATGTTAATGTAGGAGAAGGCTCCGACACCGGCAATAGGTCTACACCAGGGGTCGGGAACCTATGGCTCGCGAGCCAGATGTGGCTCTTTTGATGATTGCATATGGCTCGCAGATAAAACAAAATATTCTCACTTGTTTTAATCCATCCATCGATTTTTCACTGCGCATGTCCTGTTCAGGGCTGCAGGAGCAATTGTCCATTATTTTAATTGGATGATACTGGCCTACGTTTGCCGTTGCTGGGTAAAACAGGTAAACGCCCCCTTTTGAATCAGTCTGAGACTGCGTCTGCTCGGTCATTAGCTCAAAGCTAACCCTTCGACGAAGAAGATGGCGAAAAGAAAAAAAGACGACGAGTATCGTACATTTCAGGACGAATGGACCGAAGAATTCGCCTTTGTGGAGAGAGCGGGTTCTGCGGTGTGTCTAATTTGCAATGACAAAATTACATCGTTGAAACGGTCGAATGTAAAGCGGCACTTCGACACGCGCCACGCTACCTTTGCATCAAAATACCCTGCGGGAGACAGCAGAAAGAAAGCGTGCCAAGAGCTTCTGAGCAGGGTGCAAGCTAGCCAGCAGCAACTCCGCGTATGGACCCGGCAAGGTGACTATAATTCGGCTAGCTTTGCTGGTTCTTTAGCAATAGTGAGGAACGGAAAACCATTCACAGATGGCGAGTATGCTAAAACGTTCATGCTGGATGTAGCCAATGAACTTTTTGATGATTTTCCGAACAAAGACAAGATAATCAAACGGATACAAGACATGCCTCTGTCGGCAAGAACTGTTCATGATCGTACCATCGTGATGGCAAACAAAGTGGAGGAAACGCAAGTGAAGGACATAAATGCAGCGCCGTTCTTTTCTCTGGCTTTGGATGAGTCAACAGACGCGAGCCATTTGTCGCAGTTCAGCGTGATTGCAAGATATGCTGTTGGTGACACACTGCGCGAAGAAAGTCTTGCTGTTCTGCCATTAAAAGGGTCCACAACAGGTGAGGATTTATTCAAGTCTTTCATGGAGTTTGCTCAAGAAAAAAGTCTACCTATGGATAAACTTCTCTCAGTGTGTACTGATGGTGCTCCGTGTATGGTGGGGAAAAACAAAGCATTTGTGGCGCTTCTCCGTGAACATGAAAATAGACCCATCCTAAGTTTCCATTGCATTATACACCAGGAGGCACTTTGTGCTCAGATGTGTGACAGGCAGTTTGGCGAAGTGATGTCGCTGGTCATTCGTGTGATCAACTTTATTGTTGCCCGAGCCTTAAATGATCGCCAGTTTAAAACACTGCTGGATGAAGTTGTAAATAACTATCCTGGTCTGCTTTTGCACAGCAATGTGCGTTGGTTGTCAAGAGGGAAGGTGCTTAGCCGTTTTGCGGCTTGCCTGAACGAAATCCGGACTTTCCTTGAAATGAAAGGCGTCGGGCATCCTGAGCTAGCCGACACCGAGTGGCTCCTCAAGTTTTACTATCTCGTAGATCTGACTGAACATCTGAACCAGCTCAACGTGAAAATGCAAGGCATTGGAAATACAGTGTTATCCCTTCAACAAGCTGTATTTGCTTTTGAAAACAAGCTGGAGCTTTTCATCACGGATCTTGAAACAGGTCGTTTACTACATTTTGAAAAACTGAGCCAATTTAAAGATGCATGCACAGCAAGTGAGCCCATTCAAAACCTTGATCTCCACCAGCTAGCTGGCTGCACATCCAGTCTCCTACAGTCCTTCAAAGCACGCTTTGGAGAATTTCGTGAGCACACTCGTCTTTTTAAGTTCATCACCCATCCAAACGAGTGTTCACTGAACACAGCCGACCTGAATTACATCCCTGGTGTCTCCGTCAGAGATTTTGAAGCAGAAGTGGCTGACCTGAAGGCCTCAGACATGTGGGTGAATAAGTTCAAGTCACTGAATGAAGATTTGGAAAGAATCACACGACAGAAAGCGGAGTTGGCGAGCAAGCACATGTGGACAGAAATGAAAAAACTCCAACCCGAAGACCAGCTGATTCTCAAAACTTGGAACGCGCTTCCTGTCACATACCACACACTGCAGCGTGTGAGTATTGCTGTATTGACCATGTTTGGATCTACGTATGCATGTGAGCAGTCATTCTCACATCTTAAAAACATCAAGTCCAACCTACGATCACGTTTAACGGATGAAAGCCTCAACGCTTGCATGAAGCTTAACCTCACCAAGTACCAACCCGACTACAAAGACATCAGCAAATCCATGCAGCACCAGAAGTCGCATTAATGGTGAGTGTTATAACAACATTATTTAAAAGAATAAATTCAGAGGCTTATTATACTGACATTTAGTTGAATTCACTTTTAAAATATATTATATGGCTCTCACTGAAATAAATTTCCAAATGTTTTGCTTTCATGGCTCTCTTAGTCAAAAAGGTTCCCGACCCCTGGTCTACACCAATCAAAGCATTGCACCTCGCTCCACACACCCACACTGCTGACGGTGGTGGACAAGAAAACACAAATCAAGTCATGACCCAAAGTGGTTGATGACATCTTTTCAATGATTGCTGAGTTTAAAACCGTCGTCTCGGTTGAAATTGTGTCTGTGTCTATATGGATGGCTTCGTGAATGAATCTTTGTTGATAGCCAGTCGGATTGCAAAGTAACATCGTCTTAGAGAAATCAATTTCATGTGAGCTAGCCGCATTAAAATAATGATCAGCCAGGGCAGAAGTATTGGTCCTGCCGTGTTTCAGATCTGCCTTATGTTCACGAACACAGTCAGAGACATGCTGTTTGGTTTCCCCAATGTAACTGCTGCCGCAGATACTGTACAGCTTAGTTTGTAGACGCCGGGATATTGCATGTCAGGAATCCTGTCCTTCACAGATGGGATCAGGTCACGAATTTTATGCACTGTGTTAAATCGGACCTGGATCTTGTGTTTGTTCAAGATTTTGGAAATCTTTTTGGTTATTCCTGGTATGTAAGGTAAGGTGATGATTTTTATTGGATCTTCAGATGGCTCCTTCCTCACGGTTGGGGTGATGGCTTTTTTTATTCACTTTATTTTCATTTTTTATTGTTTTATTGTTATTATTTTATTTTGATTTAAAGCTTTCGTGACTGCAGGGATTCATATTATTGGTCCTTTCGGTAAAGTCACGTAGAAGGGAAACAATAAAATAATACAAATATGAAAATATTATTTTATTATTTTTTTTCTATCTACGTGACTTTACCGAAAGAACCATAGAATATGAATTCCTGCAGTCACGAAAGTTTTAAGTCAAAATTTAACCATTATGCCTGGTTTTCGTAGATTATAAAAAGGTATTTGATTCAGTGAAAACGGATGCAGCCATCCAAGCTCACAAACCGAGGTCTTAAAATATATATATAAATTATCAAAACTTTAGAAATTAGGAACTGCTTTAATGAGATTTTCATTAAAAGTGTTAAAATATAAATCTGAAACGATTTACAACCAATCATTCATGTGATACAGAGACGAGTTGAGCAACATCTTTTTACAGGGTTAACCACTGCTATGCTGCGCTTCTTGATAATTATATGAATACAGAATAGTTATGATGGTAAAATTAAAGTTGTATTTAACATATATCCTTGTGTACTTGCATATTAGTGCAATATTAACCATAAATCTGATTAATGTTTCTTTCACTTAATTTAACTGTGAATGGTTTAGAAGAAATGTGTCAAAGACAACTTACATTGCAGGAAATATATTTTCTTTAATATAATTGTGCAACTTTTTCAACTTCTCCTGTTCTCTTTTAACTGATTTTCTATTTGCTTCATTGGCGTACAAATGAGACTATCTTGGTCTCAAGTTCTAACTGCTTAACAAATAAACTTAACTTAACAGAACTTTGCAAAGTCGTCTTTTAAAAGTGTGTTACCTTTAATGTTCGGGTATTTATCTCTGTAGGATGTCACATGGGCAATAATAATAATACTGAGTTATTAACCCAGCATGCCTTCAGGGAAATGGCAGCAATAGGATAGAGCCTACTGATGCCTGTGGTATCTTAGTGAGCCATCAAGCCTGGGCAGGCATTCTGCAGCCCAGCACAATTCCCACAACCGTTGACCCACAAAAAGTTGGTTCTATGCCATTTACATGAAGTAGACAAGAATCCACTTGAGACCTGGGGCCTGTTATTAGATCAAATTATATGGGAATAAGTTGTCTTTCAGAATATCAGACACCAGCAGATATGATCTCTTTTGTGAAGGGACACACAAAGATGACCACTAACTGCCCTTTTAAATAACTAGGGTTTTGGAAGCAATAATGATAATCAGTTATCACCCTCACCCGTGCCAGTGGATTCGTTGGTATTAATCTTCTTCCGGGCATATGAGCATTTTCCAGCAACCAAACACATTTGGTGATGCTAAAACAGTCGAACTGAGATCTCTGAATCAAGAAAGAGCTCGCTGTCACATTTTCAATGATTGTTTTATCATGAAACTGTACGTGAAAATTATTTAATCAAGCTTCTAATCAAGTTTTTACGTGTCACTTGCAAGCCCTACCACAAAGCCCTGCCTTATTAAGAAAACAGTCTGAAATTAACCGATGGTTTAAAACAAAGGACAACACTGCTTCAAAGTGTGTCCATTCGAAAAAGTAGTTTTTTTAGAATTTTGAAACCTTTGTTGGGAATTTAGCATTTTAAAGATGTCTATCTAACGTTAAAAATGGGTTCGCTGTAGTGACAGTAGTTTGTAAGTGAAAATAGATGCTCTTAAACAAGGCGCAGGGTTAGGATGCAACTTGGATGCCCAGCATTTTTGGGTTGTTAGATCTTAACTGTCAACACAATGAAATGTCAACATGACTTGCTGACAGCCTGCTCCTGTGCTCTGTTTGGGCAAGCCTTGTGTACAGCCACACCACATTCCTTCATGCCAACACCACCTCCTCCTTGTTTGGAGATTTAATGGTGACATGGGCTATGCAACAGGCTCCATTCAGCCTGATCTTCCATTCACAGCCATAATAATAAATAATTTAATCGTCTATGAATGAATGGGGTTATAGTAAGCTACACGTACATATTATACAGTATATTAAATTAACAAGAATTAAAGTATTTATCTTCTTCTTGGTATTTGTTAACATATATTTTTGTATTCGTCCAGGTTAATTGTAAATGTATTCCAGTACAAATGACAATAACATGTGGATTTATATAGCATCTAAATGCAGCTGCACTTCAAGATGCTATACAATTGATTTGTACACTTATCTGTAAAGTTGTGAAAATGCTGCTTCATGCGTACAGTTAAGTTACAGGAATATTTTGTATAAACAAGTAACTGCAAAATACATATATGCTGAACTGTATTTATATTTAAAGATATGCAAACATGTTTGTAAATGTGTCTGCAAAGCTTCTACTCTTACAAAAAATACAAAAAGTCTAAAGTCAGAGTGATTAACTGCAGTGTTCATTTCCTACGAACAGTCCTGAGCCAGTAGTGAAAATTCCACATTGCTATGACGGGGATTCGTCTGTCCACAAGAGAGCCATTGTCTTGCCTACAAAGTAGTACTTATTTTATTGACCCTGGAGGAAATGATGAGTCTAGTCAACTCCCCAACCAGGATTTTGACTTGCCACCTTTCAGTTGCTCGCCATTCACTACCACGGAGCCACAAGGCGGTGGTGGTCTTAATGCAGTCGGACTGAATGTCAAAAAGTCGCAGAATAATACAACTGGGTGGCTGTCCTTGAACATTCAAGGGGGAAAAAGGGGATCACAACATTAATTTGCGGTGCAGGCAGAGTGCATTTCTGGCAGGCTTAAAAATAATTTGGGAAAGTGAAAAATTCCTGTAAAAAATGCGGAGGGGTTTGGTTTGTAGACTTAACCTTTACTTTATCACCTCCCGCTTGCATACACATCTCCGTTGTGATCAACACAACATTGGCCATATTTAAGTTCCTTGAGCCACAACTGTGACGGGCAGTATCTCCATAGCCATTCAATTCATCCAAACCAATTACTGATAAAAATCAAACTGTCAGTCCAGTCCAATGCACTTAATACAATGCTGTACAACTCTGTATTCATGTTCTATTACAGAATGTGGAGCACACAATTTAAGGTTATAAACCAACATCATGTACTTAATTATATATTTTGTAATCACCATCCATGTGGTAATATAGAGGAGCAATGAAGGCATGTTATAACCTGGGTGGTCCCGTGGTTAGAGAAGTTGGCCCACAATCAGAAGGTGATGATTTCAAAACCAAGTTGGTGACCAACTCATCCTGTCATCCTTACAGGGTCAATAAAATAAGTACCACTTTTGTAGCGATTCAAAAATGGTTTTCATCTGAAGACTCGAGCTTATGTCATGGTAATGTCGCCACTGGCTGTGGTTCTGCCCATTGCTTATCTGATGAGGGAGACACTTGCTGCACCTGCACATGAGTTACGGTGCACATATCTTAATCCCTGGACCGTACAGCTAGCGTACCCCAATCGCGTCTGAGCAACTATAAGACCAGTAGATTGACTAAGGGTATACCATCTCCATGAGCATTACTGTGTAAACAAATCCACTTATTTAAGTGGTCAGGTTTCAATTGTTTAGATGCATTGATGGTGGCACAGCCCCCTGCGTATCATCTGCACAGACAGATCCATGTTATGAGGTCAAACATTGCGTACTAACCAGTTTACCGGGTGTGCATGAACAACTGTGAATGTTCTGCCTGGGGATGTACACCAGGTGTTACCGGGAAAGCCTATAACACAGAGACACTGCCTGGGGGATCCAGCGCGCAGAGGCTGACAAAGGAAACGGTTTCCCATTGCATATAGACGCTGCCCACAGCTATCGCCCGTGACGTGGCAGTCGGTATCGCAGCGAAATTTACCTTCAGCTGTGCTTGCCTATGGTAGCGTATGAAGACGCTGTGGATGCAGGTGCCTGTAGTTATTTAAACACGTGGTCATCGCCGGCCAGATGAGCATTGTAAGAATGAGTGATATATCTAAAACAAACAAAAAACTCCACATTTGTCAATAACACTGCCTTAAAAGGAAAAAAATGTAAATAACGGACGTTTCGGGAAATGGCCCTTCGACATAGCACAAGCTTTATTATCAGTGACTCTCATTGGGTTTACACTTCATGCTGCATTTCCTAACATTATTCATGGCAAATTAGATAATTACATTTTTTCAGGCACCCACGATATTCCAAATGCCATTTCACTCTGCCGTTCGAGAAGAAAGCCCATCACTCCTAAAGCGAGGTTTGCTCAGTGCTGCGTGCTGAATGGGGGAATTGGCTCAGGTACAACTCTCCCCGGGGACTTTATCTCACCCCGTGGCTCCCGGCTAACCCACCGGTGTCTCACCCAACACCGTATTTCCATGTCATTTTCAGTTGCTAGAATATCGGTGGCCTGCGGCCGCCTTTCCCTAACTCCTGCGGAGGGCTTCGCGCCTCGCCTATCGCCCCACTGATGTCCTCTTGAACCCCCCCCCCCCCACAAATACGTGCAGATACTACTGATTCTGTTGTATGTAGAGTGTATAGGCATATGTGCCGACAAAATAAAATAAAAATGGGGGGGGGGGGGTCGACAATTGTTGTAGACCTGTTGGATGAACTTTTTACCCCCACATCTGGGGGAGGGGCGGGGGGGGGGTCCACCTTCTATAACTTTTTGATTCAGGCCTTCTGAAAGGCTCTCATAATTTGGTTGACGGACAAATGGAACGGCGGGCTTTGATAATAGATGCGAGCACTTTCACCCTCTTGCCATTCCTTGAGGACGCTGTCTTCATACACACCCATACAACCTACGCCTAGCAGCAAGTTCGTCAGGGCGACCTGCTCCTAATATGATCTATTCCACACAGCCGAAAGGTAATATGCAGTCAGACTACATGGCTGATAACACCCAATCCAATTTTCTTTCTGTTCATTCTCCACCTTTGTTCTGAGCTAGAATTCCGAAAGTTCAACCTATTTATGTTCATATTTAACCCTCATCATCACAAACATGTAGGCGACGAAAGCCCTCGTTGTGCCAACCACAAGTGTCCACGTTTCACCGCGTTGTCGAAGGAGGCCTCCTGCGAGGTTAGGCGGGTGTCACGAGAGATCTGATGGAGCCACGAGTCCCTCGGATCGTCGACTGGACAGTGCCGTGATGGAGATGGACGATGCCCACTCTTCCCCTGGATGGGTACAAGTAGGGCACGGTGTGCACCAGTGACGTGCTCCATTCCCGCAACGTGGCCAAACAGACGGATGCGTCTTGAGCGGACGATATCATCGATGGCGAGAAGACCGGTCCTTGATGCAGCTGTCACTGCGTCTTGGCAGGATGGTCGGCGGCCTGTTTGAGAGTCACTGCAGGAGAGCTCACTTTTTTTTTGCCACACAGTAGGCCTGGCATCACATAAAGTCGCGTATATTCGGATTGTTATAGATGTGCTGAGGCGACCTTGAGGCGACCTTGAGGCACGATGTTGTGCAGAGATTGCAAAATGTATGCAACTAGGCCGACCCTGTGGAGAATGTCAGGCTTGCAGCGGCCGAACGGCCGCTCGACGGCTGCTTGCAACCGAGGTATTTAAGGCCCCCTTGCCACCGTCAACGATGCTGACCATCGTCTGCAGTGTTGGTGCCGGGGGCAACTGCCACGTTTTGCATCTTTGGATTCTGTCATTAATACGGTGAGTCCATGAGTGCATGCGATATCTTGAAATTGTTGGAAGCACACCTGGATCGTCCTGCGTCGTCAGCACAGTCGATCTCCTGAAATGACTGGTCTCGCATTATTCCCAAGGATGTAGAGGCTAGCTGCATTATCCAGACGATTCGTCAAAACAAGGCTGGGGCAAGGATGCATTCTTGGCGTAATCCAGATTTTTTTTTAAAATCACAAAATACTTTCCCCGTGTTCCTCACAAGTGGGCGTTTGCTCACATCACGCCCCCTAGTGACTACATATTTGTAAGACCTCCACCACGAACTCCTCTGCAGCAGTCCGGACTGCTGGTGTTGTGGGTTGGATGTCTGTGTTTGTACATTCCACTGCCAGGTGTGGCGGAGGAGGTCACTTGTTGCTAGTTTACATCCTCCGCACCGCAGTTATGATTCCCGCAATATACCACTCCTCGGTTCCTGCAATTCCTCCAGCACGCACACTGCTGACGAATCCCACTGCTAATGAACCACCACCACTGTGCCACTGCTTCAGCCATAGCCTGGCACTTATTCCCATGTCCTCTCCGCATGCAGGAGTCCTCCGTTCACAATACAGAACATCACCCATCCAATGATCATGTGCTTACATTAAGGCTGCATAACGTGTGCGTACACTTTTGTGCATGCACAACAGTGTTTGTATCCGTTGGCTGTTAATGGAAAAGTGAAATGCATCATTTGAAACGTTCTCAGTGAAAGCGTCCACTCTGAAATTAGAATTTGGCGCTGTCCTTTTGTTAATGGTGGCCCTGAGCCAGGTGTAGACATTCCACATCCATATCGTGGGACCCAGTCTTTCCATATACAAATTGTTTGTTGCTTGTAGTGATTCAAGTGCAGTGCATTGCTAGGGTTATGATCTGAGAAGCACCATCTTCTAACTTTTCAAGTGCGATATCATGAACGTGAGTTTAAAACTTAGTGTTGCTGGTAAAAAAAATTACATTCCAAAGTAAATACATACTTTAAGTATGGCATGAAAACAGGCCGATATTAAGAGGATGTCGTACACATGCACCACAATGTACAGGATATTATGAGAGACGATAGCCCTTTAAAGTCAATAAATATAAGCATTTATAAGAGAGGGGCGTAACTGGGAACTGTAAGGCACTTGGGATGGTATGGCACGTGGGAAAGAAGCAGCTATTTTATTTTAAGAGGCCACAGAATGGGAGAGAGAGCAATGCGAATAGAGGCACAGTCAAGGCGAGCTGCCCTGTAAGGCATGCAACGTTGGGCCAATGTTGGAACCGTTAGACCAACATTTGGCCCAACGTTGCCCCAACGTTCCATGTTTACTGGGTGTGCACGAGGGAGGGCAGAAACGAGTTAAGGTGGCTCGTTACCTATCGTCGATACCCACGAACTTCCCCTTCAATAGATCGAAGTACCCACCGCTTAACGATGCCCCCCCTCCCATCAACAAGATCCCGACATCTCCCCACCCCCCAGGTGCCCCCCCCCCCCACCCTCCGGCCCCTCCCCTCGCCCCCCGTAGGCTGGGCACCTTCCGACCCGTGCTGGATGTAGCCGGGCAGCCAGCGACGACGCTGGGGGCACCAACGACGGTCCGCCACGGGCAAATACTTCGTAATTTTCAGACGACAGGATACGATTCGAGTACGCGCAGTAATGTTACGGTTGTTTAATGGCCCATGTGGTCAGTGTTATGAAATGTGTTACGGTTCAACAAAAAAGGGAAGAATTGTTAAACTCCTAAAAAAGAATAAAGATTGTACATTTGCATATGAACCTTATGGCGGGACCCCGGGGTCCCCCGAATAAACGGAAGTCAAAATCGTAATTGAAGAATTTATTTTTTGGCGACTCCGTCCCCACCGCGCACATCAACGCTGAGACCCGCCTGACGCGGATCATTCTGTTGTCGTGCTCAAGCGCAGCGACGATGATGAATGCGCAGAAGAAACAAAACTACAGCGCTGTCCTCCAGACAGTCTCGTCCCTTCACCTGATGAAGGCCGCTTGTGTTGTGGCCGAAACGTCGTGAGAATATTATTGTGTTATTTTATTTTTTAGCAATTTATTATTTTATTCTCATTCTACGTGACTTTACCGAAAGAACCAAAGAAGATGAATCCTTGCAGTCACGAAAGCTTTAAATCGAAAAGAAACAAAACGTTGACACTTTGATTAGCGCGTCGTGTAGAGCTCGCCGAGAGGAATAGACTGCCGTGTCGTTCGCAGTTTATGCGAGAGCCGGGGGCTTACGGGACCCCAGGGTCCCGCCATAAGGTTCGTATAACACTGTTAAACAATACTAAATAGAGTTCTGATGCTGGCTTGCTTGCTTGTCGGAAGGGGCGAAATGAGTCACCACAATTGCGCGCACACACAGAAAATGATCGATCCCCTGTGTATACTTAACAGCACACGAGGTGGGTGGGTGGCCAGCACCACGCCCGGCCGCCTTTGTCTCCCCAGTGACGATGTTTACACACCGTACCAGGTATGGATTTGAGGCTGAGTCGACCTAGGGGAGACCCAGGGCCAGTTCACATAATTATCGCTGGTGTTGGTCATAAGCGGGAATGGAACTACACTACTGCTCCACACACAAAACCACGGGGACACACGCGCACACACACGCGTGCACGTACACACTAACTTTCACACAACGTGTGTTTGTGTGCACACACACAAACACTCATTCCCAGCGCGAGGCTGACTTATTACATCTCGCAGTTCCGTTTGCAAGTGGGAGTTTGCGTTTTAAGTCGATGTCAAAAAATATATTTAATTGAAACTGGGTTCGTAAGTGCGGGCGTTCGTAAGTCGGGTGTTCGTAAGTAGAGGACATTATGTATTGCGTTTTTTTTACAGATATTTCTAACACTGCCTTGCGACCATTGGAATTTAGTATTATTTCAACGGCAGTTTTTTGAAAATGAAATCTTACCCGGTGTCATCACCGACTATAGCGTGCTCGGTTTGCAATCATAGCTTTAGGTGGTTTTAAACACATCATCCCTGGGTATGTTGATAAAACAACAAATACCACTTTATTGCAGAAAGTCGACAAGTGGTGATCCAATGGAGAGACTGCTCTTGGTCATAGGGATATTGAACTTCCACCACTTATACTCTCAGATTAGAAAATAAGGAAGATACTTTGATTTAAATTTACTCGGTTATGTAAACAATAATAATCCTAACAGTGGGGTGTACTATTATCACTGAAGAGGTGTGACCTGCCAAAGTCAGCCCTGACACTGAATCAGAGGTGCCACCTCTAGGCGGCGCGTGAGCGTGCGGTGGTGAAGTCCACGTGGCAGCCTTGTGGCAGAGTGGTGGCAGCAGTCAGCGGCGCTCTGGGTTTTTTTTACCCACGCTGTGCCAGATAACTCTACGCTTTGGCTGCTGCCCGGCAACAAGCCACATCATCGCGACTCCCGCCACGGGATTGGAGCAAGTTGCGCAACATTGTTCAATTGGCTCGCGTCTGATTGGAGAGAGACAGAGGGGGGAAAAATTGGCCCTTGCACATGATGAAAAACTAACTTGGTGGTTCACACAGCCACTCTCGCCCACATGCTTCACACGGGTGGGGAGGAGGCTTGTGGGGGGGGGGGGAGGGAAACGGTGGGAAGGAGTCGTTTTTGATAGTGCATGTTGAAGCTTGATGCATTCCGGTGTGTGTGTGTCTCTCCGTGTCGCTGTGCACGAGTGGATGCACGTTGTAAAACATTGCGTAGGCCAGTCATTGTCATAATTTGCGGTACACACACCTTGTCAGCAATGTTTATCTGAAAATTATTTTATCGATTCGTTATTGTGAATTGCTATGATACCAAGGGGTGTTCCTTGCAGGCTCGGGCAGGTCATGCGTTGGCTATGTTCCATGCACAGTTGGGTCAGCTGCAGAGGGCTGTGATTGGTCAGGAACATATCTAGTCTCTGCAAAAAGATGACGATCATTGATTATCTGCAAAGTGGTAATTATTTTATTCATCTGAAGAGGTGATAGGTTGAGTCAACTTCTGGTCAACTTCTGACCAGGATATAAACGCTAGAACCTTACGATTATATGTCAAACACCCTGTTAAGTCACCCTGCCAGATTTTATAATAATAAAATGTTTATTGCAGCCATCATCAGCGGCAGGCTTGCATTTTATGCCTAATTTAGTCGTTGGTAATATCTACAAATGTTAAAGTGAGCGTGAAATAAATGCATATACAGTGCATGTACTTATACGCAACCGTTTAGCTTTTAAAAATAATATTAACAATTATTATTGAGTTGTTAGTGAGATTATATTGAGCGTGACTTGTGTCCCTAAACAGAGATTGCTCACACGGATCTTCATATCAAACTCTTCAAAGTTATGGTGCTCCCATTGCTTGAAGTTCTTGCATTTCGGAATGTGCAGATGATACATCTTTAAATTCTGACATATCACGATGGCAGTTTTAAAGATGATTTACAGCCACAATGACTCGCTTCAGACTGTCTTCCACAAACAAGCAAAAACTGAAGGTTAAGGTCACCCTCCTCTAATGGGCTGCCAATGCCACAGGGTTGTGATAACATGGGTGGAAGGATCACTATATCGCTGATTGCTGAGCTCTTAATCCACAATAGCGCAGGGCAGGGCAGCATGAGAAGTCCACTGCAAGTAAAACCACATTTTCGCCCATAGCCGGGGACTCCCAGGGCAGTCGTGCGTGCGTTGCTTCGCGCACCACTTTCACTGCCGCACCGTGCCACGATCGCCAGCTGCGATAGTAGCTTATCTGAGATGACTCCACATGGAAACGAGACGATGGGTGGCAAGTGGACCAGGCGTTTCATGTCAGGAGTGTCTTCCCATGAACAGGCACTGCAAGAAGGCACTGATGACCGAGGCACGACGGCGGTGTGAGAAATTGTACCACCGCCGTGCTGTTATAATGTGCGCCGATTGTGATGCAATTGTTTTAAAGTTGACGAGGCTGGGAGGTCTGATAGACAAGTGGTTCCGGTCGCTGGCTTTGTCACTCTGGTGGAGGGAGGGAGTAAGAAGAACCTCCACAAAAAAGAGGGAAGATCAAAGCGTATCCCTGTGGTTGGTGCCTGATTAATGAGCGTGCGGGCCGCGGGGTGGGGGGGAGGGCGGCGTGAGGTTGGGCCCCGGCGCCGGGAGATGAATGTGGGACCTGGGTGGCTGCGTCCGGGAAACCCACGCGTGCGGCAACAGAGCGGGGCCTTTGCAGCCTTTAAAAATAACACGGCGTTCCACGCCAAGACTCACAGCACGGAATCGCATGAGCTCACCGGGACGTGCGCCAGGAATTTTATTTGAAGGAACCCCCACATCCCACCCCACCCCCCACCCCACAAAATGAAGTGCATGTACAAACACAAAGTTCCTACTGTTGGGTGAGCTGTACCAAATCCCCCCATGAAATTGTGCAGGGATTGGACGAGTGGCAGGCGCCAAAGGAGGCTGCCTGCCATCGCTGTGCAGGGATCTGCAGGCCTCTGCTTTTTGGAGACAAGAGTTACACCAAACAAGAATAAATGGACACAAACCTCGTGACAATACAACTTCCTTGCCGCCTGCCATTGATGACAACGGGGAACGATGCAACGCAGCGTTCGCATTGTTTCAGTGGAATCTGCGCTGCACTGGCCCAACGACCATCAACGCCCCACTCGCAGCAGCAACATTCCTCCTGCGGCTTGTGCCAGTTTTTTTGTTTCATTTGTAATAAATGCCTTCCAAGACGATTCGTGGAGAGGGTGCTTTCATTCTTTATTTCCCAACTGCAGTACAGCACCCCGCTCCTTCTCTCTCCGAATATTCTCCCGGATGACAACGCCCTTAGAAGACGCGTATCTCCGATCCGCTGGCAGAGTCCGCCCTGCTTTCTCGGCCTCGCCGCTGGCTGGCGGCGTGCCGGAGGGGAGAGGCGAGCTCCGCTGGGGATCCGCCACGTGGTCGGGCGCGAAGAGAGGAGACCACGAGCAGCGACGTAGTTTGGACCCAAGGCTCCCCACACCGAGCACGAGTCCTCCTCCGCCCCTGTTTATATTCCGACGGGCGCAGCTAGGCGCCGCCTCTGGCCACGCCTTCTCATGGAATCTTCTCGATGGTTCCGGTAGAATCTCTCCCGACTCCACCCATCACCTTTGGCCCAGATACTGTTCCCTCTTAGGATTGTGTTACATAATGGTGCCTGTATCGAGTTACCCTTTTACAACCAATAAATGGCACTCTCTCATTACACCCCCCCACCCCCGTAATAAAAAGACCAGCCGTTCCGGCTAAAGATAACACACGTACACAATAAGAGACGCGATCAAGGGAGAACTCGTCGTGTGCGTTCAGAGGAATGAGCTCCAGGAGGAATGAGAATCCGACAACGCGCAACCACTAACAAGGGAACATGGAGTAAAGGGACCAAACCAACAACGTGAAAAATAACAAGAACACCAACACGGTTAACTTCAATGAAATCGTAACATCTTGGAACGAGTCCGTGACGCCGGACCGCCGACAGAAGCGGCGTCCTGCTCCAACCCGGTCGACACGCCGGGCAGCAGAACAGAGGTAAGGCCTGTATTGCCGAACGAAACAAACAAGGGCCAAAAGTTCCATCCGGGTGACACAATAACGACATTCCGCAGGAGAAAGGACATGGCTGCCGTACGCAACCACCTACTCGACCCCGTTTTTGACCTGAGATAAGACGGCGCCAATGCCCTTGTCACTAGCGTCAGTGTCAAGGATGAGTGGCAGGCAGAAATCGGGATACTCGAGCATGGGCGCGTCAGACAGCCGTTCGCAGAGGGCTAAAAACGCAGCCTCTTCCTCCGGACCCCATTTAAATCTCTGGTTTGTAGCAGTCAGTGCATGCAAGGGTTTAGCGACCGTAGCGGCACGAACCTACGATAATATGACGCAAATCCGACGAAACTGCGCACATCACCCACACACGCGGGGGTCGGCCAATCGCGAACACAGGCCATTTTCTCTGGGTTCGTGGCGATGCCCTTGGCGCTGACAACGGAACCCAAATAACGTACCGAATTCTGTAGTAAGTGACATTTAGCTGGTTCAAACTTCAAATTAGCAGAGCGCATTCTATCGAAGACGGAACGCAGACGCCGGAGATGTTCGTCAAAAGTGCGGCTAAATACAATGACAAGTGTCCCACTGCAGGCCGGTCAAGACGAGCTCCATCAAACGCTGAAAGGTAGCCGAAGCCAAATTCAAGCCCATCGGAAGGCAATTGAACTGAAAGAGTACCTGGGGCGTAGGGAACGCGGTTTTTGATTTGGACGAGTCGTCAAGGGGTAGTTGCCAAAACCATGAAGACAGATCGCGAGTGGAAAAATATTGCGCCCCGGACAAAGCATTTACAGTGAGGGAAAAAAGTATTTGATCCCCTGCTGATTTTGTACGTTTGCCCACTGACAAAGAAATTAGCAGTCTATAATTTTAATGGTAGGTTTATTTGAACAGTGAGAGACAGAATAACAACAACAAAATCCAGAAAAACGCATGTCAAAAATGTTATAAATTGATTTGCATTTTAATGATGGAAATAAGTATTTGACCCCTCTGCAAAATATGACTTAGTACTTGGTGGCAAAAACCCTTGTTGGCAATCACAGAGGTCAGACGTTTCTTGTAGTTGGCCACCAGGTTTGCAAACATCTCAGGAGGGATTTTCTCCCACTCCTCTTTGCAGATCTTCTCCAAGTCATTAAGGTTTCGAGGCTGACGTTTGGCAACTCGAACCTTCAGCTCCCTCCACAGATTTTCTATGGGATTAAGGTCTGGAGACTGGCTAGGCCACTCCAGGACCTTAATGTGCTTCTTCTTGAGCCACTCCTTTGTTGCCTTGGCCGTGTGTTTTGGGTCATTGTCATGCTGGAATACCCATCCACGACCCATTTTTAATGCCCTGGCTGAGGGAAGGAGGTTCTCACCCAAGATTTGACGGTACATGGCCCCGTTCATCGTCCCTTTGATGCGGTGAAGTTGTCCTGTCCCCTTAGCAGAAAAACACCCCCAAAGCATAATGTTTCCACCTCCATGTTTGATGGTGGGGATGATGTTCTTGGGGTCATAGGCAGCATTCCTCCTCCTCCAAACACGGCGAGTTGAGTTGATGCCAAAGAGCTCCATTTTGGTCTCATCTGACCACAACATTTTCACCCAGTTGTCCTCTGAATCATTCAGATGTTCATTGGCAAACTTCAGACGGGCATATATATGTGCTTTCTTGAGCAGGGGGACCTTGCTGGCGCTGCAGGATTTCAGTCCTTCACGGCGTAGTGTGTTACCATTTTTTCTTGGTGATTATGGTCCCAGCTGCCTTGAGATCATTGACAAGATCCTCCCGTGTAGTTCTGTGCTGATTCTTCACCGTTCTCATGATCATTGCAACTCCACAAGGTGAGATCTTGCATGGAGCCCCAGGCCGAGGGAGATTGACAGTTCTTTTGTGTTTCTTCCATTTGCGAATAATCACACCAACTGTTGTCACCTTCTCACCAAGCTACTTGGCAATTGTCTTGTAGCCCATTCCAGCCTTGTGTAGGTCTACAATTTTGTCCCTGACATCCTTCGAGAGCTCTTTGGTCTTGGCCATGGTGGAGAGTTTGGAATCTGATTGATTGCGTCTGTGGACAGGTGTCTTTTATACAGGTGTAGAGGTGTTAACTATGCACTGTTCGATAACCTGCATTACCACCAGGTATCAAAGGGGCAGTGCAGCGTTACCTCTGGGTACAACGGTTGTGGTCAGACGAGGTGAAGTGGATCGTAGCCACGGTTTGGTAAGAGCCAATCAGACTGTTCCACGTGGGAATGTGTAATTGGTTCTACCTGGCAATGAACGAGTATAAGAAAGGTGACCCAACAGAGCTCGGGGAGTTCTCTCCCTACACGAAGACCGAAGCCCGGGCTGAAGACTAGCTAGGAAACCTGGACCAGCCTCCCAGCCCTTCTGAGGGCTAAGGCTCGGGTACCCAGTGGTCAGGACCCACCGGGCCAGCGGTGGGTCAGATAGCCTCCCCTAGGTCCCAGCCGGAGGACTCTAGAATAACGGTATACGTGTAGGTCCCGCCAAGCTAGGAGGCTGTACCTCCTTAGGCTAGAGTAGCGGTAGACGTGTAGTTCCGCCAAGATAGGAGGCTGTACCTCCTTAGGTATCAAGGAGACCTGTGTGTAGGTTACGCTGAGTCCGGAGGCTGTTCCTCCTTAGGGTATCGGGTGAGGGGACCGGATACTCCTCTGTGTGTGTTAAGGATTGTATGAGGAAAGAATCACAATAAACAGAGTGTGCCTCCTAAGAAATTTACTCGTCTTTATGAACACTACACAGGTCACAAGCTGAGATTAGGAGCACTCCCTTTTAGAGTGTGCTCTTAATCTCAGCTCGTTACCTGTATAAAAGACACCTGGGAGCCAGAAATCTTTCTGATTGAGAGGGGGTCAAATACTTATTTCCCTCATTAAAATGCAAATCAATTTATACATTTTTGACATGCGTTTTTCTGGATTTTGTTGTTGTTATTCTGTCTCTCACTGTTCAAATAAACCTACCATTAAAATTATAGGCTGATCATTTCTATGTCAGTGGGCAAACGTACAAAATCAGCAGGAGATCAAATACTATTTTCCCTCAATCTAGGGAGTCGTCTATGCGCGGGAGCGGATATGCGTTGGCCACCGAAACTTTGTTTAACTTATGGAAGTCAACACAAAATCTGAGACCACCGTCTTTCTTTTTGACAAGTACGATGGGTCCTCCCCAAGGGCTATTCGATGGGGAAATAATATTGGCGGTCAGCATGTCGTTGACCGCCCGTTGCACGCGTTCCTTTTCAACAGGGCTCAACCGGTACAAGTTTTGACGAATAGGCCGGCCTCACCCGTGTCAATACGGTGAGACAACAGGAATGTACGACCAAGATCAAATTAATTCTTACTGAAGACATCCGAAAACTCGCACAGAAGTGAACGCAATTTGTTCCGTTGCTCAGAAAACAAGAACAAATTCTCCCAGCACAAAGCGACGGCCCACCGGTCATCCACAATATCACAAGGATGAGATGCCCCCACAACATGTTCAACCTCGGCGCGGTCCGAAAACACGGTGGTGGCATGAGCCAACACTGTACCGGCGGGAAATACAACGGCATCCACACCCCCATTAAGCACCTGCAAAAACGGGGCCTGCTCGGAGGGAAGAATCGTCTGTGTGTCGACGAGCTCCGGACCCTGGGTCGCTGTGTTCGACGGGGTCAGAAGGACCCCAGCCGTCGAATCGACACTTCCAATACCCCTACGATAACCTAACGGCACGAGCATTTGGATCCTGGCAGGATCTCGACTGTGACATCAACGAGGACTTGTACCGCAACGCTCACTGACGAACGCAATAGTGGTGACGGCAAAAAGAATAGCTTGCGACCCGAGGGCATTTCCAGGCAACCCTGATCCACCAGGATTTTAGCGGGCATCCTTCTAAGAAAATCAGTACCCAATAAGCAGGGTACAGTCAAAGACTTCGAAATTAGAACAGGTCCCAATACGACTACCTCACCAATTTCAATGCGGGCATCCACCTGCCCAATGATGCCCACGCTACCCCCATTCGCTGCGACACAAGCGTCACTGAATGGACGAATTTGAGTAGCAGGGATCGATAGCAATTGAAAAATAACATCATAAATAATGGTGGCGGAAGCCCCCGTTTCCACCAGGACGCGCAATTTCTTCCATTGTGTTATCGAACTAGGCCATCCCCACACAACCGGACCCGGTCGCAGAGTGTCAACATGCGATCCGTGCTGTGAACGAACGGCCCCCGAGTCATGAGATGTCTGAGGTTGTGAAATGGGCCGGGTGTCCGACGTGTACCGACTCGCCTGTGGGGGTGGTGGTTGAGCCATCGGAGAGGCAGGCGCAGCAAACGAAGTTAGAGATGGAGGGCGACTTCGGCATTCCCTCGTGAAATGTCCCAGTCGGCCACAATGGTAGCAGGCCAAGGGCGGCCTCTGTGCCCCCCGGTCCTCAAACTGACATGGTTCCTCATTCCATCGGCGATGTGCAGCATCGCCCCGTCTTTGATTCCATTGAGGAACCGCAGTGACAAAATCACCATCAGAAGACGCATCACCAGGCGGAATCACGACGACTTTACTCGGTGACCATCCCTTCGGGTCCCCATCCCGACTGGAATCTCCCGTCCACACCGCCATCTGCAACCATCGCTGCAGGCTTTCGTGAGCGTGAAGACATCGGATGGCCCATCAGGATGTTTGCATGTCGTGGCCACACGCAGGTAAGACCATCCCCATGTCCCTAGCCAAAGTCAGCATGCGTTCCATGACAAGCGAGTCGAGGGCCTCCGGATTCACGCCAGGGTAAGCGGCCGCAGCCAAAGCCATCAGCGCACTATGGTATGCGAGAGGTGTCAGGGAACTCCCTCGCCTACATTGCAGAAACTTTTGTCGCATGTCGGAAGGTGGTTCGTAGACCTTGGCCATCTCGGCATACGCACCCTGCAGCGTGGACTTCTTCTCCGGAGGGATGGACCTGAAAATAGCCAGAGCGTCGTCGTCAAGAACAGGCGGCAGAGCGACCAGCGCCTCATCCTCCGTCCAGAATGGAACGCTGCCTCAAATCTCTAAGTGAAGGTGCTCCAGACGCCGCTGGCCGCGACAAATTCCTTAACTTGCGGGAGTCGTCGGGTGCGATCGGCTCCGCTTCGTCCGATGTCGGCGGCGGCCCCCACACTTTGCGCACCACGCGGCTCATCCAAAATGGCAGGCTCCGACTGCACCCTTGCCGCGCCGTCTGAAAGGGCGCCGTCCAGCCACGTGCCCTCCTCAGCATGTGGAATGGCGATCGTTGCAGCTGCAGAAGAATCCTCCACAACTCCGGCCTTGAAACCTTGGTCGCTACCTCCTGGCGATGCATCAGGTGAATGCTCCGCCACCCTAGACATTGTGACAAGCGAAACCAACTGAAGGAGCACCGCCCGCACTGATTCTAGCTGCTCCTCCACCCTCATCCAGCCGTCTTCGGCCTGCTGGGGCGGAGATGTTGCGTCCGGAACCACGGATCCCGGGGTCGGCAGGTCCTGGGTCCCCGCATCATTGTCGGAAGACGCTACAGGTGGGTTCCGCTTCTTGAGATGTTTAGACATCGTCTGTAATGTTTTCGTTTGAAGAACCACTTCTGACGCCAATGTAATGAACGCCTTCCAAGATGCAATACAGCACAGACCCCCGCTTCTTCTCCCTCCGAATATTCTCCCGGATGACAACGCCCTTAGAAGACGCGTATCTCCGATCTGCTGGCAGAGTCCGCCCTGCTCTCTCGGCCTCACCGCTGGCTGGCGGCGTGCCGGAGGGGAGAGGCGAGCTCCGCTGGGGATCCGCCACGTGGTCGGGCGGCGAAGAGAGGAGACGACGACCAGCGACGTAGTTGAACCCAAGGCTCCCCACACCGACCACGAGTCCTCCTCCACCCCTGTTTATATTCCGCCGGGCGCAGCTAGGCTCCGCCTCTGGCCACGCCTTCTCATGGAATCTTCTCGATGGTTCCCGAAGCATCTCTCTCGACTCCGCCCATCACCTTTGGCCCAGATACTGTTCCCTCTTAGGATTGGATGGTGTTACATAATGGTGCCTGTACCGATTTACCCTTTCACAACCAATAGATGGCGCTCTCTCATTAGACATTGATAAACGTCGCAAGGTGAATGCAGAGAATAAGAGGGTATGTAAAGTACCCCTCTACATTATTAGGGACTGTGGCCGAGTAGGAGGTGGCAGACACACGATAGCATAGTACGTCAAGTGAAGTTGCAACTTTTGAAAGAATTGCCCTCAACCCTGTAGCGTGACTCTTTAAAAGGAAGACGTTAAACATGCCAAAAACAAATATCCCCCTTTATAGCCTTAATAAACTTTTGGGGCAAGTCAGAAAAATAATCTTTATTTATCCTGAAGGAATCCGATAAGCTGTTAGTGAGCACATATATGAAGGCCGGCACGGCACACGAGAGGGTGGGTAGCCAACACCACACCAGGCCGCCTTTGTCTCTGTCGTGGCGATGTTTACACATCACACCGGGTACTCATGTGAGGCTGAGTCGACCAAGGAGAGACCCAGGACCAATACAGGTAATCGTCACTGGTGTTGGCCATGAGTGGGAATCCAACTCGGGTCGCCAGGTTTGTAGCACAGTGTGCTAACCACTACACTATGTGCACACAGTGCCCACTCACTTTGACTTGGCTATGGGGCTGATTGGAGGCATGTCTTGTGATGCACATTTACCCTGTATCTATTATCCTGCAGCATGGTCAATGCTTAGGAAAAGAGTGGTTCTCCCACACCTAGACCGTTTCATATTGACCGCTCGTCCCAGTCGATGGCAATGCACTGCTCAGGTTCTGAGCACGAGAACGTGAACGTGTGAGTGTAGGGATGTTTTGGCACTGAGCCTGTTGCAGCGCTAGGCCTGTCGTCAAATATGCCACGGCCCAGTGCATTGCAATGCTCCCTGTAGCGGGCAACATGACGGCCAGGTCAGCTCTCAAGTGTTTGTCCATAGTGAAGGACATGGGGCAAATGCACGAGCGGATGTCATCCCTTGCACTCCTCTCGGGGGCCTCGTCTTGTTGCTGGGTGGTTTGGACCCCTTCCCCACCCACCCAGTGGTTCTCGGGTTACACAAACCACGCGGGCTGCTCCACTGCAGCACTGGAGGCGATGGCCTCGTTTGCCCCGAGAGTGAGACACTGCAGCTGCTCCTGGACTCAAGGCTGGCCCCGTGCCCGACGAACAAGCCTCACAGCATATGTCCCCAACTGCACAAAAAAAATACTCCAAGTTGTGGATTCTCGTCCAGAATATTTCAGTCCCTGACATAATGGACAAGCTAGCCATTTTTAAAAGATTAAAACAAATTCTACCTGCAGCAATGATCATGGTGCATCTGTCAAATATTTTCCCATGTTCTCCCTTGAATTAGACTTTTGGTCTGAATGGGTTGTTAACCGGTTATAAAGGTAGTCTGTCCAAGACGCCAGTGTTCTTAGCAAGGAAAACAATGATTTCAGCTGTTCTGATGGAAGTCTTGCCTCCCACGATAGATGTCTGCCAAAGACAGCTGCTGCTGAGACCGTCATCCATGCTTTCATCACATTCTGACTTGACTACTGTAACTACTGTATGTCCTCTACAGCCTCACCAATTGCCTCATCTGAAAACTCCAGATGATCCAAAATGCTGCTGCCAGACTTCTCAACGGAATCCTTAAACGAGACCACATCACCCCAAAAGTACATTCGCTCCACTGGTTCCCAATCTAATCCCAGATCAAGTTCAAGGTCGCATTTATTGTCTCCTGCCTACCTTTCCCCATTTGTATCACTCTACTTCCCCCTGTGCACTCTGTTCCAGCCACAAACACTTTCCGTAAAAGCCAACAGTCGATCTTTAGAGGTCGCTCCATGTCCTCTCCTGCCGTTATAGTTTGGAACTCCCTTGGCCCAGCATGTCATGCTGGGGCAACCGGTAGTCAACAGCATGTCATGCTGGGGCAACCGGTAGTCAACAGCATGTCATGCTGGGGCAACCGGTAGTCAACAGCATGTCATGCTGGGGCAACCGGTAGTCAACAGCATGTCATGCTGGGGCAACCGGTTCCTCTTTAAGTTCTGGTTTCAGACCTTTTTCCTCTCCCTGTGACTGAGCACCTCTCTACACAATGAGCTATGCATAGTCTGTTTGATTTAAAGCTTTCGTGACTGCAGGGATTCATATTCTTGGTTCTTTCGGTAAAGTCACGTAGAAGGGAAACAATAAAATAGAAAAAGAATAAATAAAAATATAAAGCAATAAAAAATATTTTATTGTTTCCCTTCTACGTGACTTTACCGAAAGAACCAATAATATGCATATGCTGTTTGTACACTGTCTTGAGATGCGTTGACAATTCGATGCTATATAGATGAAAATTGTATTTAAAGTGTAGGGTTGGCGCCATATAAATTTTCACGATAGGATAATAATTTCCATGATATTACGAAAATCAGAATATCAGTTTTCCATACATTTGTAATTATATTTAGCAGTTGTATCCCATAAATTTGTGTGTTTCACTGTACTTCCAGTATAAATAAATATCATCGAAAGGTTATTCAACCGCAGTTCACTCAACATACGCCTGCCATAATTTTACATCACGTACCAGCTTGATTAATGCATCTCTTTTCGATTTAAAGCTTTCGTGACTGCAAGGATTCATCTTCTTTGGTTCTTTCGGTAAAGTCACGTAGAATGAGAATAAAATAATAAATTGATAAAATAAAATAACACAATAATATTCTCACGACGTTTCGGCCACAAGATGAAGGCCGCTTGTGGTGTGGCCGAAACGTCGTGAGAATATTATTGTGTTATTTTATTTTATCAATTTATTATTTTATTCTCATTCTACGTGACTTTACTGAAAGAACCAAAGAAGATAATGCATCTCTACCTCTCTACAGCGTTTACAATCTATAATGCATATAACGCTCATGCTGGCAGTTACCCAGGAATCAATTGGGCAATTAAACACACCATAAATGATGTCATTAAATCACTGTTCCGTCAATTACGCCAGAAATCAGTTTGCACAGAGCTAATATGATGGGTAACAGGTATTTATCTCGAACTTTAAATATTGTGCTTGATTCTGATTTCATAAATGTTTCATCAGGAAAAAAAAAACCCATTTCATAAACAATTATTGAGCAACAATAACCGTGCTCGCACAATATTTAGCAGAATGGATGATACATTTATTGTGGATTGTATATCGCGCGATTTAGCATAGTATCGCCATATGCTGGTAGCCCGAGTAAAATTGAATCGGCCGCTGTTGAGAGATGTGCCGCCTCTCGGAGATGTCCTTGCTGAGGATGCTGACCTCTGTGCCCGTTGACATTAAATAGGCTTCAAAATCCCCCCGTGCACAACAGACATGGCACAGCAGACGCGACGGGGTAAGGTTAGGGTTCATTTAAATTAAGTTATGAAATTACGCCCCAAGGCTCCACAGCACACAGCCAAATTAAATACTGTCTTACCGAGGCATGTGTAAGCAATTTACCTCTGCAGTGGGCGGCCTGGTTCTGGGAGTGCCTTGCTGCATGCATCGTTCCTACAGCACTGCCTCGTGTTGCAGAGCCGAGACCGCGCAGTGGTGTTGGAGAATGAAGACAACTTCTCCACAAAGCAATCAAAGGGGAAACGTTGGGAAGATTAACTGATACGTTTAAAATATATCAGTGAATACCGTACTTGCATAACAGTGTAATGGTGAGAAATTAACGACCGAATGTGCCCGCGTTGATTTTGTTGATGTTTTGGCCTCGTTGCGTTGTTGCTCCCTTTAGAAATCTTTAATTTATCAATTGGAAATGTGTTTGCAAAACGGGGCACGTGCTTTCTGGCCATCGTTCCATCGCCCACCCTATGGCAAATGCTTAAAAATGCTTTTAGCAGAATTATATATTTATTCCCAAAAGAGAACCCTTTTTACCAGCATGATGCAGTTCTGCAGATTGGATATATGCCACTATGCAATCCGGCTGGAAATGTGGCTGCAACATGAACAGTGGACGGCACAAAGTGCTTTGCTGTTCCTGGGGTAGCAGTAAAGGGGGCCGCTCTGTGTGCCGCAGTTACTGCTCAATTCGGGATTTCACTGCCCTGCTGCTGCATGGAGGCTCCTACCCCAGGCAATCTCCAGACGGGGACATTGCAAAACTTTCGCAAATTCCTTATAATTTTCCCTGATTTGCATGTGGATCGTGCGCTATTTATAAATCACGCACTTTAGCTATAATGACTTCACTGTGATGAAAAAAGCATCTTAACACCCATGTTATTGCTGGAAATGGTAAAAAGGCTGGACTTTTTTCATCATATTAATATTTTGCAAAAAAGGGTCCCAAAGATATAATTGATAGTCCCGAGTTATGCATTATTTAATATTCACTTTTTTTTTAGTTGTTCGTCTTTTTTTCCGTTCTTCGGTCTAACACTGCTGAGACAATGCCACAAATGAGTCTCTGGTGTAGGCGAATCAGTTTAAAGGACAACGCATATACGGTGTTATCAAGGCATGTTTTACCATAAGCGTGTGTGGTAAATACAAACTCGATGCCTTGCGATAGGTGCAGGGCCGTCCATATGGGTGCGGGACCCGGGGCAAATCCCACCGTGTGAGTCTCTCGACGCCTTCAAACTAAACCGCCCTACCCTAGGGACGGCTCTGGATATTTGTCTATTTTACGTTTGAACCTCTTAACACCCGTATTCTTGCTAGAAAGGGTAAAGCCTATATTTGTTTCATCATTTTGATTCTGGAAAAAAAAGAGTCACATAGACACTTCACTGTGTTTTCAGTCTGAGCAACAGTGTGTGACTTAATTTACACAGCCGTTTTGCAAGCAATCACTTAATTCCTCACAGGAGGGCATTCAACACGCAGGTTTTCAGAATTTGACATCATTTATATATAATGTAACTGTGTGTGCAAGTTTAAACTCAACAGAAATGAGTCAATATTGAAAAAAACATTCCTATTTGAGTCACAATGAATCTTCAAAGGTTACAGGACAATGATATTGCATGGGTTGAGCTTATACCTTGAAAGATTAAACATATTCGTTTGAAAATGTATAGAGCTGAGCAACATCCAACATTACAACCGAGTCGATTATAACCTCCATCATCAGGAGGTTGTAAATCGACAGATGAGTGTTTATTGTTCATTAACTACTGTACTTTGGTTATCATCAGTGCTCACTTTTTCCACCCAGGGACAGACTTCTTACTCAGGAGATGCAGGACAAATCCGAACAATGTTGCTTCAGCAAGATGTGAGCTGCGCTCCTGCCAGCCTCCAGCTGTACCCTGTTAAATAAATGAATTTCTCTCTTTGAGAACCTTACCCTCAACAATGGCATCATTCTCTTTTCCCTTGGCTTTGACTTTTAAATATTGAGTTGTGATCTCACGTGAATGGCATGGCTGTGTAGTAGCCAGAGCAATTCTCAATTGAAGTTCTGTACTCTGATGGGCAAAACATTAAGTTATGTTTTCTCCATTAATCGTTGACCATAACCACCATCTCCGCACCAGTGACTACAGGTGGCGGGGTGGACATATTATAATTTTTGGGGAGGCTAAACAATGCTTGAATTATGATAAATTCGTTTTTTTTTTAATGTCCATAAACGAGGAATACTTTCGCAGCAATTTTAAAGTAAATTAAATGATCTGCGCCTTCTGCTTGAAGACAAAGTGATGTGATCATGATTTTTCCATCAAGATGCGTTATCTGATCGGAATTGTAAATGTCTGGTATTCTAACCACCACTAATCTGGGTGGCACTGTGGCACGGTGCTCGAATCAAAGTCGTAGACCCAGCTGAGGGTCAACTCAGCTCATCGCCCCTCCACTGTCAATAAAATTGCTAACACTTTGTGGAAGAGACGGGCCTTCAAAATAGGAGGTGCAATTTCCTTTATTGGCTCAGAGGATGTGCCTTGTAAAATAGGCTTCTCATTTCAATAGGCTCTTCCCGAGTTATAAAGGTAATCTGTCGGTCTAGCAACGTTCTGCCTTTGTAAGCCGGGTTCTTCAGGTCAAAGAAGCCCCTGAATCAGGGGAACAGAGTCAAGTGCACGGTGCGTGATCGGCCCTGACGAGTCACTTCCAGCAGGGGTTACTTACTGCAAGACGGCCTGCAGTCTTCACACAATCGGCTTTAAGAGTCCTCTCAAGGCATAAGAGCCCCACCTAGTGACGGCTCACAGTGTGGCGCAAGTCAACACATTTTTTTAGGCTCCCTTCCAAAGAGGTAGCAAACCCCCGCCCACAGGCAACTCAGGAGCGTGGTTCCTCCCACGGACTCTCACGCACCTTCCACGTTCTGTCTAGTCAAAGTCCACTGTCACAATTCCCCCCCCCCCCCCAGTGTCTCGGCTGGCCGGGCTATTGCCTGCTACTACGCGTGTTTAACTTTATGCCACGAACTATCAGCAGTGACGGGTGCCACTGAGCATTGCCCATGGCACAACTTGCACCACCAGGTGGTAGTCTCTACCAAACCCACCAGCCCTGCAAACACTGAATAGTGTCGCCAACTGACAGCCAGTGTGACTTTTTGTGAGTTTCACGAGCAATCATCACATTTCATCAAAAACGACTGGCGTGAACATCTGGTGACTTTCACTGCAGACGAACGTATGCAGATTTCTGGAGCGTTTCTCTTGTATGTGTTTAGGATCCTGTATCAATCAGCTACGTTTAATACTGTACTTGGAAAACTGTCAAGTGACATTTCGACGAGTTTCAGAGGTACATAGAGCGGCGTACAGAGATTCGTTTTCATATTTTTCGCTTAACTGAAAATGCGACATTGAAAGTACTGTATTAGTAGTTCGATTTTGAATTTACCCAATTTTGGCCTAATTTAGTTTATATTGTAATAATATTGTAATAACACAAACTTAATTATATAGGAACTAATATATTATCGTAAAATGCATGGCAATGTACAACATCGCGGATATACATTCAGCCTTTGGACGAATTTTTTAAATGTTATTGGAACCGTTAAAAACAATTTCGATAAATAATTGGAGATATATGCCGGAGGGGTATAACTGGAACACACTGTAGATTATATGTATACCTAGGGCAGCTATTGAAAGTGGACTGGAATAAAAAACACACACATTTATAAAGAGGTGAGAGAGCGCTGGCTGGAGTTCTTTGAAAAGATAAAGTTGATCGTGGAAAACAACGTAGCGATGTGCCTAACTAAGAACGTTTTCAATCAATGTGCACTGTCCCTACTGTGACAGATGGATCACAAACGTGGACATTTTCAAATAAAACGAAAGCAAAAACTTAGAAATGCACAGACGCGTGAAGAGATGCATTGCAGTACCCCGGAATTTTACTGAGAGATGGAAAGAGGACGGCATTCACAATTCAGTGACATCATATCGACTGTTAATGAAAGTAATTTGACTTGGGCAGGGGACATCCCTAGAAGGGAGGATGGCTGGAGATCGAGAGGATCTACAGAGCAGCAGATAAGGAATGGAATGCGTCCGAGAGGGCGTACACCGTGAGATAAACTATACCACTAAACTATCCTTTATTTTACCAGGTAAGGCTGACTGAGCTATGTAGCGCTCTTTCAGAAGCGACCTGGCCACAAATGATAGCTCAACGAATTGGCTTATCACGTGGAAATTTATAGCAGCCAAATGCTCTAAACGCGCGTTTGTAAATGTGGAGGGGAAAAAACGGAGCACACGGAGAAATATCCACACAACCACGAGGGAGAGAGACATGCAAACTCTAAATGTACAGGCGTCAGGGTCGGGATCGAACTTAGGCGATGGAGTTAACATCTATCCACTGCGGCGCCCCATGGAGCAATGAAGTCGGAATATTTGCAGGTGCTCGGTAGGATCGTTACATTGCGAGATTGTGAGAGACAGTGACTGCTAGGGGAGGCCTTCATCCAGCAGTGGATTGATTATAGCTGCTGATGATAATTAAATGGCAATGCAATCAATACAGTAAAACTACATAGAACGTTTTGATTTGAAGCTTTCGTGACTGCAGGGATTCATATTCTTGGTTCTTTCGGTAAAGTCACCACGTAGAAGGGACTTCACCGAAAGGACCAAGAATACATAGAAAGTATACTTGATTTTAAGTTCATGAGTTACAGGAAATCCAACACTAAATCTATAAAACAGACAGTATAAACATTACAGTTAACCTTGATTCATATTTTCTCCATGACTGTACTTTTTATTGATTTATTTGCTTTGCTTTTGTCATTTTGATGTCCCGGGTCACGCTTGCAAATGAGGCTGCTCTGGTCTCTTGGAGCTTGACGCTTGAAGAGTGAGTAACAGAGTTGTGGTTTTGCCGAAGCTTCTAGGAAGTATTGCTTAGCTTATTTGGTTCTTCTCATATGGCACGTATTTGTATCCATCTCCTTTTGTGGTTTGCAGTTTTGTTTTCCTCATTAGCCAGCATAATTATAACATTAGCTTATCATGAGCGCACCATTAGATTAAGTAAATAAATAAATAACCTTGCACTTGTGATTTTAAGCCTGCCAACATTAAGCAACACCTTGATAATTCATATAAATCTATTAATCAAAGCGTATTTACACACCTAATACATACATACTTATCTTATATAGATGTATATAGCACCTTAATCCAACCTTATTGATTTAACTAATTTTCAAAGCAAAAAATTATCTAAAGTTAGCTTTGAAGATAAGTACGCAGTACAATGGGTTTAAAATTGAGATCCTACCTCTTGAATAGGTAGGGTTGGCAATTATGCTTTTGTAATGTAGTGAATGGCAAGTACTGTAGAATATATTTCACCACAAAGAATATAATTACACACTTTGCATATTCGAATGCACATCAGTGTGTACAGATGTCGCACTGGAAGCTGCTGACGTTATTATCGCCATGGAATTAACTTCATACGCCCAGTGAGAACCCTAATTGAGCACTTACGTAGGACAGAAGGCTGACTCACAAAGAGCATTGCTGCTTCATAATCCGGGCAATGATGTCTCAATTATACAATTACCAGTGGATGTGCCTCATTCATAAGGGTCAGGAAATATGAACCCTTTAGGGAGGTGAAACATTATGAATAAGCCACAGATGTTTGTTCAATTCTCCTGAGAACTCATCGACCCTGGTCAAGTTGAAAGAAAAAAAACACGAATGAAATGATTATAGTATCCCATAGGCAATAGGTGTTACTCAAATTTAGTTTTCTTCCAAACAGGATTTGGAATGCAACATGTCAACAACAAGGGTCCGATTTATGTACTTTGGAAAAGCAGTTTTTTCCCAACTTTCTGTACAAAAAAATAACAACCAAATATGCAGGATGTCGTGAAAACTTGATATTTTAGTGGAAACTGCTGCAAACAAAATGTACCTCTGTCCCCAGAAATCCTTCACAAAGAATCATTTTTAAACTGACGCGTAAAACTGAATTCTGACTTCATCATTATATCACATTCATGACAAACTCACTCACTTTTGCACTGTGAAGCAGCGATATTACCTTTTTACTATTGACGTTCAATGCCACGCCAAGGAGGTTTCATTGTACAATCACAAAATCCTTCTTCAACTGCTCTTCAGTCCTTTATTACACGTGACAGAAATGTGTCTGAGCTACGAGTAATCCTGCGCATCCTCAAATTAACGTAACCACCACTGATGTTCCTGTAATTCCTCCCTCTGAGCTGATCACTGCATATAAATCCACCGAATTAATCCTTGTGCACAACGCAACCAGCACACAAAGTTCTTAATATTCAACGCTTCTAAGAAAGTACCCTTCCCGAGAAATAAACTTTGGCGTCGTTTATCGTTGTAACATCCAATTGTCACACTGCCTTAAATACTGTATTCGTTTAACAAGAACGTGACACCAGTTTTATTGTGAACAGGGCATGATTTGAAAATGTTCCAGATCGCTGGTAGACTGGACTGGTCACGTGACTAGTAGTTACTGCCATAGCGAGAGCCAGTGCTTAATTTCTCATTCTTTATTTTCTGGAACGCTGTTCGGCTGACTTCAAGTAGGGATTATCAGCGTAAGCGTACAAGGTAAGGACATCTGATAACCCTGAGCAGACCACCGCACACATGACCGCTGTATCACGAGTCGAAAATGCGGCGAGATGGATGTGGCGTGGCACAATAATTCACAGAACAACGTTCTGGACTGTGCCGGTTGAAATTAAGCACTGACGAGAGGTTATACTGAATGTGTTATGCCGGGCGAGGAAACATTTTCTGGCTCAGTCACTACCCAGACAGACAAACATACCCAGCTTAAAGTAAGTCCTCATTATGACATGAGGAATGGAATCGTCGTTTTTGACATTCGCTATGCTTAACGTCGGTTGCATCATTGCCACTCACAGCTCCAGTATGAACGTCTTACGCAATATTCCGTTTAAAATAAATACAAACTCTGCTTTAGAATTGTGTATATCTGCTGCTGGTACGGTGGTTTCTGGTCAACTGCATTCTTGTTTGTTCCATCGCTTGTCCTGTGCCTTGTCTCCCACAGGGAGCCTCGGTGAGTATTTTAGCCCCACGGGACGGGTCACACCGGGTGACTTAACCCTGCACGGGACAGGTCTCAGGATTCGGTGCTGACGCAGATTGCTTCATGTGATCTCCAGTGACCAGCGCTCACAAAGCTCTCCATCCAACACATGAGCACATGGCTTTCTTTTAAGGGCTATATAAATATCAAACCTTGGGGCAAACACGCTCAGTTATAACGGTTGTGTTTTAAAATAGTTGTTCAAAAAGGCACACGTGGAAGCATGTAAACTGGAATGTAAATTATTACATGAATGAGGATCGATGATGGTTAATGATGGCTGATGAACAATTATGATAACGATGATGGTGGTGGTGATTAAGTTACCAGAATATCACGAATCGATTTACCACATTATATGCATCTTCCACAAATTATGTGCAAACTAGAGGATGCTGTTTATAGGGCACCTTGGAACATGACGTCTGACAGCAGCCAACAGTTTGAAATGCATGCCAACACGAGTGCATCACTGAAAGCCATCCAATGCCCCAGAGCGGCACGGATGGCTTAGCCGCAGGCGAGAGTAGCGTGGCGCTGCTAGAAGGTGCTTCCAGCCTCTGTCACCACTCTCTCCATCGCACGTGGGCGTCCGTTGGTGCTTCTGCTGCTTCAAGTGCAACCGGCAGCTGGGAGCTGCATCAGCCCTGGGGAATGAGCGTCAATTCCATGAGACAGCGTGCATGGATTTTCACAATCTCTTTACAATGCCAGTGGGCTGGAAGAGACATAACAACGGGCGTAAAGCGCTTAGGTGTGGATTGAAAAAAGGACCGTAACTCTCTGTGATGGAAGAGGGAGTTGGGCTTAGATGCCGGGCTGTCACGAACACAAAAAGCAAACACCCTCTTAAATCCACGACTGCTGCACGGGACGCGTTGTCTAAAGTGCACTTTCCCCATGGAGACATCATAAAAAGGCACTTAAGAACTCTTTTAATCAATCGTTAAAAAAAACATTGTTGGAAAGGACCTCTTGGACAGGGTTCTGCACACTCGAGGCGAAGGAGTACAAACAAACCGATGTCCGGGAAAGCGAGAGATCACAGCACTTACACTCGACTTTGGATCGTGGTTCTACACGCTAACATGTACCCGAAGAGTGTCTGCATGATTTTTTATTTATTTACAATATGGTGCATATGCTGGTATACTTTAAGATGAAAGGTCATACGCTAAAGAAAGGGGACACTGTTTATTGGACAAAGCCATCATCGGCCATGATAGTAGATAATTTACATTACAAAAACAATTAACTCGTCAAAGTAAAGCAGTTCAATTGGCTGGAAAATTAGGTGGTAAGGTATTGTAAACGACAGATACGGATACAAATTGTAAAAGATAGATGAGGATAAATGAGGTGAGGGGCAGAATGAAGGGGGAAAACCCCGTAGCAGAGGGATTAAGGGTGAAGATCCAATCACGTATTTGGTCAGAAATGTAATGGATGGCAAGGCTGGACCACATGAGTTTTTCCACTCTGTAATGACAGAGCCAGGAGGCCAAGTCCATTTCGTGGCTACACGGGACTCCAGGCTATGGTGGCGATGTAAGCACTGTACAAAAATGTTGCGTTTCACAAAACGCATCTCAAACGAAAGTCCCTCCAAAAAAAAAATCACACGTTGGCATCAAAACGTTCACCTCTGCAGATTAATTTATCCAAAGTACATTTGGCACGGTCTGCCGAGTTTACTGGGGACTGGTACGCTTGCAAATGCAATTCGCAATCCTTCCATGAAATCTGTCAGGCATTTGCATTCGAATTGGTATGGTTGGTTAGTCTTAACATTGCCACGAATCCCCTTTGGTAAGGCAGAGGCAACGATTGCAATGCCACAGATGCAACAAATTGATGCCACCGACAACAGCCGCTTCATCGGTTTTTTTTCTGTTAAACTCCCAAGTGTGAAGACAATGCCATCTGCTAACACGAATCCACCATAAATGCGATAGTAAAAATCACAGCAGTGGAGGCTGCAGCCACCGGCTACTTAAATCCATAATTTGTCATCCATCAAAAAGAACACCCCAGGGTTTATTTGCATGAGCTAATGCGGTAAACTAAAAAAAAAATCACAGCATCGTTATATTGTGAACCCTTCAGCAATCCGGGGTTATTATTCTGGAAGTGAGGTCACCAATTTCTTACATTTAATGAAGGTTAAACAAATGTTTTTTTTCGTGAAATTACTGCATGCAGATAATGGAAAGAAGTAGAGTACATAGTGTGAAAACTAGAACACTGCATTCACAGGATACAAGAAAATCGGGCACATACAGGACACAGCGTAATTTGGCTTTGGAACAAGGATGTTCAGGTATTGCTTGAAAATGAAATAACCTGTCATGATGAGCAGCCGAGGAACGGAACGCATCCTCGAGGTTCATCCACTGAAGGAGATGGAGCGATGGAATCAGCTCGTGTGTAGGTGCTAGGTGGACGTTTACATTACAGGATCATTGGCTCATTCTAAGACTCAGCAGTACAATCCGACTTACATGACAGAGAATTGATTTATGGTTGCACAATATTTTGAATGTCTCACATGACACATTGTTTTTACTAATTTATATTTGCATAATTGCTGTACTTTATCTAATGTGTTTTTTTCTTTTGTCATTTTGGGGAACCCAGATCACTCTCGCAAATAAGACTCCATCCTGACCTCTTGAGTTCCACCTGATTCAATAAATAGACTTAACTTGAAGGCTGATGATGATGAATGAGCTCTTAATATGTTATTACGAGACAAGCATGCGAAGATACAGGCACTTATCTCATTATTAGATACTTTTTTTTATTATTCGCCATTGAACGAGACATGTTGTGCTTTTGAGTAAATGAAAATTAGAACGCTTATTCTAAATGAGTGCAACGGTAAAACAAATTAATGCTAAGCCACTTAAAGGTAATGTCTGAAGACAATAAAAAACTGTATTCACCTAATGACATTGTTATATCACCCCCCCACCCCACCTAGAAATTACGTGCAAACTAACACAATTAAAACACGATTTCACATTACACCTATTAAATGCCGCAGTATTTGTAATGTCGATGGATAACGTTCTCAAAGAGGGCATTAATAACAGGCCTCCATGTGAGTTTTAATGTGGGCCGCCCATGGTGGAATATAACCCCTTTGAACTCTATGATGTCACTGTCCACAGAAGCCCCTGCAGAAAAGTCACATTTAATAAGCATTGTCAGTGCCATTGGAAAAGACTAGATTGGAGTTGACACACTGTTTATATGTATACAGGGAGGGAGAGAGGCAATTTATTTCCGTTAAAGTGGTATTTGAGGAATACAGCACACACACATTTGGTGCGGTTATGGAAAAGTTAAGCCGTGCAGAGTGTGCACAATAAAGCTGAGCTTTGGTAATGTCAACAGGGCAAATATTGTTTTATAGGGTGTGTTGTGAAGCCCAAAAAAAATACCATTTATGGCCGCATACATTTTTATCAACATTCTTTGGCCGTTTACAATACTGCACATTTTTGGTCACGGTGTACTCGTGATAAATAATACAAAACGCACAAAATAGTCTGAGTAGCTCAAGGTGCACAAGAAGCATTTGCTGAGACGAAATTGTAAGTGATTATTACCAAACACGGTTACGTTTCTAAAATGTATAATAATAATAAAAATGTAGAGCAACTTTGTACAATGTACACAAGTTGCTGTAATCACACAAAAATAGGAAAGATAATAATCTAAACATCATATAACTATTGGTAAAGAAGTGTATAATAGATGGCTTCTGTGGCCTAAAGTCCCATGGTTCAAGCCATTCTCATCCCACAACAATTTGTAGGAGCTTTTCATTCTGAACCAATTCCACAGCCAAATGAAGAGAGCTCTTTACAGTGGCTTCAAATCTACAACTCCTTGAAGAGCCTCTACATTGCTTTGCTGTCGCCTCCTCTAACACACTAACCAATATTCACGACACAGAGGCCCACATCGCCCAAAACGTCAAGCGGCCCACAACAATCGGCAAATATCAAAGTTGTCATCGATAAAAGTTAACGTGCTTACATTATGAGACCTCCTTTAACAGTAGCAAGATATAGCTTGTGTTGTGGTTATTGCAAACATGATCCCTTGTATAAAGGTGTCAGTTTTAGTGCCAGATAAATGGGTAAAACCCTATTACTAGTTAACGTGCTTATTTAATGAAGCGAAGTTGCTGTAAGTGCTTGGGAAAAGAGACGATAGGAGGGCATTGTGATCAGCACAGACAGAGAAGTGTTTTGATCGGCAGTGTTCTGAGTGAGTGAGTGAACAAGTTGTTGTGGCCTGCAGTATAGTAGTTGAACACAATATGGATGAGATTAAACAGTCAGTCTGGTAGTCCTTCAACATGGGTGGAGGAATCAGTGAGTAAAGTTCACAGAAACAGTAACCATATAACGATAGAAGAATGATACTGAGGTGACTGACCATTGGCGAGCGAGTTGCAAGAGTGGATTAGTGAGTGCTGGTTTATCAATCACTCTGACTGCTTTATGTTTAATTCTGTCCAGTGCAGTGAGGTAAGTACGGGGTTGCTCCAGCCCCAACAGATGACAACAAAATTCCAACTTTGGCTGAATGTGTCTCTTGCCTTGTATAGTCATAATGATTGCTCGGAGTTAGAGGCTCTGGCATGGAAAAAAATAACCAAGCTTCTTCAATGCCTCCTTAGCCAGATTAGCAGCAGCCAGTCCATGGGTTTACTATGGATAAGAACACCGTTATTAAGCATGCTTGGAGGAACCGTGGTATTGCAAGCCCGACATGAAATGCCCATGGATTGATTTTTCCTTCGTGGAGCTCATCAGATTTTTGTCACCCCAGTAAATAATTATTTTCAAGCTGGTGATGATTATGAAGTATTTGCACATTGGGAAGCTAAACGTCGAATACTTTCTTCTTGTGTCTTAAATTAGCTTCATGCATAAAGTTTGCTGTCATCTGCAAAGGCGTGGGTCATATTTTGAGTGGAAGATAAAGAGTCATTAACAAGGCGAGGACATAATGTTGGAGACAAAACAGGGCATTGAGTTAATGGTCACATTGGCTTCCAATCAGTTAGAAAGCTAGAAATCTACGATTACAGATTAGGGTGGATGCCAAATCATTGCAGCTTGGCAATTGGCGTGTGGTGCAAGACACGATAAAATGCTTTTGGAATGTCAAGGGGTATGAACATTGACTCTTCAAAATATTCAAGTCTTGAACTCCAAGCATGCGTCACATTCGCGAACAGGTCCACCAGTAGATCGTGCATGATACAGGCGGTCTGCAAGGGAAACCGTGTCCATGGGGTACCCTTCATAACAGGACGCACTGACTGTAGCGAGAGTAGACAAATATTGGATCAAGTGCTGGCCGACAAACTCAACCAGATATAAAAACAAGGCGGAGTTCCTTCAGAATACCTCGCGTATGAGGTGGTGGTACTTGTATGTACTGTATGTTGAACTTCTTTCGCACCGTACGTAGTCAACCGCGCTAATCGGAGGTACAGTGCTTCTCTGGGTGGTGTGTTTAGAGCACACCAGTGGCTTAAGACACCAACCACCTATGACAACACGCGTTGACATCTGCACGGGTGCACAGTTCTCTGGTATTCAAAGAAATCGGCTCCACATTCCAGTGCAACGTTCAACCATTATCAAGCCAAAGGCAATCGGTTGCACAGTATCATTAAAGATAACATTTCAGGACCTTGCAGCTGCAATGTCAAAGTCTGCCTTACTAGAATGTTCAAAAGGCTTCAGGTCGTTGGCACCACCTGTAGCCCTCTCACGCGTCTCGGCAGCACTGAAAAATCTTAAGTATAATTTACTATACCACCCACGGTGTTGTTAGGTATAAGCCTTGCTTATAGTCAATGCTCAATTGCAATTATGATCATGAGAGAGAGAGAGTCACTCAGTGGTTCGCCGATTGCAGGTTCTTGCACAGAAATTTTACTTCGAGTCTCACTTTTTTTCTCCAATTCGACAGAATCGTGAAAACAAACTCAATAACAACGTTGGTTCGTGTGTGGGAACAATATAAAAATTATAACAAAAAATAAATTGCTACGCTATGCTTAAGGTTCTTGCTTTCAGCACAATCCATTGATGGAAGTATCCACGTAATAATACTGCACACAGAATGCTATTCCAAAATGTATGCTGTTCAAACTGTAGGCGTGACATTCTAATTTGTCGCGCAACTATACAAATGCGATTTTTTTGGCGATGCTGCTGGCAGTGGTGTACAAAGACGATTGACAAAAAAACTCAACACATTCGTCAATAACACTGTTAGCCTTAAAAGAAAACCTATATAAAAGCCAATGGTTTAGACAATAGTCCTTCATAGCACATAAATAGAGAGGCCATAGAGGTGATCCACTCTACTTACGGTCCACTCTTCCCCTCTCTGCCCTCTCTGATCCACACAATAATACAGATAGAGCACTCCTGCTTCAAATACCCATTTCATAACCCTCAGACGTATCCCTCTTCTCTTTACAAAGTGGTTCTCATAGTCCATGACAAACCTGGTAAAGCAATAACCCTATTGGCCTCCTTCTCACAGCCACCTACATTTTGGACATAATGCAAGAAGGGGGGGTGGGCTGTGATGAGCATCAATCAATTGACAATTAGCATCAATCAATATCTGATTATTGGAAAGTTCCTGGGTTCAAATATATCCAACCGATTACAAACCTATACAGGTAAAGTAGGTTGATGGAAATGAGAGCGCATGTCGTGATATTTTACGCGCTGCACAATTAAATACAAGTTGATCCACGGGGAAACGCAAAGTCAAACGGTCAGTACACCCATCAATATTAGTCAATTACTACTACTACTACACACACACGAATACTCCTTTCTGCACATTCCACGTGCAAATCAGCGGACCTTGACCCCAGAGTGGGTGCGTACCGCTCATTGCTCTCCGCGACCCAATTGCACCGACACTGCCAAGTGCGGACACCACCTTGGGGGGGGGAGGGGGGACTACAAAGATAAAGTTGCACACCTGTGTGTACAGATTATTTAAATATAGAGAGAGAGAAATCAAACAACGGCAGTGCACGCTGGCTCCACGTCCACGGCTCTACCCTGCTGGTTGATTCAAACGCAGATCGCTAACACTGGTATCAGATGTGTATCAGATGTGTGTCAGATGTGTGTCAGATGTGCGCACAATTCATTAACTGTCCCAATTGTTGTGAAATTATAAAATGCAACCGCTCATGAAGAGCTGGCCATTCCAAGCAGAGCATGTGGGCAGTGAGGACCTCACGGATGTCTTATGTAAATATAATAATATCTATAAATAATCATCTTTAAATATAATCTGCATGGCTGCTCTGTAATTAAATGAGAAAATCCAAGATTCACTTTAAGAATAAAATAGCACAAATAGCAAAAATTATATATGTTATAGCCACTTTGTCAGCCCAATTATGAAGGTATCCCATGCTGTGTGGGTCATGGGGGATGTTTGACCATGCTTCACCATGCTGGCCAGTGTGGGTTGAATGAGGATGGAGGATCCTGAACTGGTTCAGATATCACACAGCACTAATGTTAGTCGTGGTCAGGAATCTAACTCGGGTGAGTAGGTTCATAGAGCAGTGCACTAGCCACTGTGCCACTATTCCAACCCAGCCAGATGTAAGCAACACAGACATTTTATTTTCAATCTGGAAGAGCCCGATGAACCATGACGCTCTGTACCACAGGTTGTGCAGGCCAAGTTGGGGTGGCATTGGTGGAAATTTACAGGAAGTTACATGGGTAGATCGGTTAAACAATGATACTTAAACTCGAACAAAACAGCAGCATAATTTAGAAAAAAATGTACAGCAGTAGTTTAAAAAAAATACGAAAAAACGATAAATCACACTTGCAAATCACTGCTGTAAGTCATAGTTGAAAGCCACAATTTCAGATGTAGCTGTAACAAACGTTGAATGTCTTCTATAAATATGTTTTCTGTAAATACTGTGCACACTTCATATGCATAACTGTTGCGGTTCATAACATAGAACAGTGACGTTGGCAGGGAAACATGAAGCGTGATGTTGCATAACTTTTGAATGATGATGAGTGCAACAAGAGACCAGACACCTAGCTGCAGCAACATCCAAGTGTACTGGGTGGTTCAGATGTCTTGTGCCACCCAATTAATTGACCCCAAACTTTTTTTCCCCTTTGCATATTCATATTAAGGTTTTAGAGAATTAAATGGGGGTCACAAAACATCTGGCCACCCTATTGAGTGTATTGTTTTTTTTTAACAACCAGCTCTCAAACTGCAATGTTAACAGTTGTTGAGTAAATCCGTTTTTTAATACTTGTCAATGCATCAAAATAGCTACGTTGCGTTTGCACATTAATACACAGTAGTTTATTCGTACAAATGCATTGAGATGTATATGTATATTTGCTGTTGGAGGCATTAAGGTGCTGTTAGCCAGTAGGCATCCATTAACGCTGATGCAACACAGCATGGGATGATGTGGCACGGACCCAAAACAGCTGCGTTTGTCAGCTTCAGTGTTGATATTGAGCACAATAGTTAATAATAACAACAATAATGAGAACACGAACAGTAATTTACATAGCGCTGTGACATGGCAAGCCATTGCAGGTTAAGTCAACCCACTTTTAAAGCCGTAACGGCCTGTAATCGTCACTGTTGGTGACCGTGAGCGAGAATCGAATTTGCCTAGAAAATGGAGACGAAGGAGGCCACATGGAGACATTGGAAATGAAATGTACTGTGGGTTTTCATCGACAAACGTATCGACAGACAGCTGTCTTGGTCCTCAGCACATTGAACACTGGAAGTCATCATGGTGTGACATCAACATCGCCAATGAGAGAACAAAGTTAATTACAGGCGAGAGCAAGGCAGTCAAGAGGAGGCTGAGGAATTTGGACTGGATCTGGGCAACAAATGTTAATACACAGAGAAGCCAAATTATGACCTCGATAACTGAGAATTTAATGGCAAGTGCACCACAAGTTGAGGGGAGAATTAAAAAAAAGGGAGGACACGGTTTTTATCTGAAACCACAACATGCGTGTTGAAAGAACAGGAGAGATACAGTACTGTACTGTATTTAGGGATTAAACATGCTCTATATTAATAGATGATACATTTTAAATGAATATATTATATAATTTAATCAGTTACACAAATTAACATTAAAGTATTTGAATACAAACTTTTTTTTTAACAATGTAAGTTTACAGAGAATTGTAAGAACCAGCAGCTCTTGAACTACAAGGAGCACCACCACTTCCACCACTGCTGCGCTCTGTTATATTCAGGTTCAGGTGCTATTTGCTAAAGGCAATGTCATACTCCCATCAAAATTTCTGACAGGCACGTGCATTTCATTCCAGGCTCTGCTCAAGTTCACTTGCTGTGTCGCTAGGTTGTTCTTGTCGGCGCATAGAAATCAAGTTGGCTCCACGCTCGGCACACAAAGACGACCGGCGATATTTCCCAAACCACGTCCCAAGGCCGCCGTTCACCAACCGAAAGAAAGGGAGGAAAATTCCTATATTGTACACGATCGACCTAAACGTGTCCCTGCTCTCCTGATAGCTTGCCTTTCCAAAACGTTTCCAGCAAGTTAAGGCTCTCCATTTTAAATTCATGTTCTCTCTTTTTCTCTCTCCCCCCCCCCACCACCATCATCATCATATCAATTGAGAATAATTTCACGAGATGGATGCATTTCGATGCTGAACTTGGGCACCAAGGAGTTCACCGTTCTGTGTCACCCGGTCTCCCTGCAGAATATTAAGGTATCAACCAGGTTGTAATTTCCCGGAGCCCCCAGGTCGCTTACAGGAGGAAGACAGGTAAGGTGTGGAGGTGGAGATGTTTTTTTCTGGAGCCGAGCCCAAGACAGCTCTGGCAAAACAAAACAAAATCCTGGGTACTGAGGGGATGATTTTGCTAACCAATGGCTACTGCAGGATGATAATTGCTAGCTGTACGATTCAGGAATATCAACTCGGGAACTTTAAAGGCATTTGACTCAATACCCCTATGTCGACCCTGCCTTGCAGGTCCTCTCTGCTCTTTGTGGGTAGTCGAGGCCAGGGGGCCGGCCACCAGGCCTCTTGGCTACATCAGATCGACTGTTACTGTCGAGAAATGAGGATTGAAATGGAGCTCTCCCTTAGGGGGGTTGATAGGAGGGACCCAAAGGGTTGGTGCCGGAGGGTGGATGCTGCCGTTTCGGCTTATGCTCTCACATCCGACTTGATCCCTTGTCAGAGAATGAGCCCAGGACGACGACTTCATAGGGCAATTTTTGGAGCAACGTCAATAGGCCCGATTATAAAAAAAAAACCCAGGGCACACCGTTTATGTGATCCTGTGAAGAGTGGTCATCACATGTCAATCTAACCAACATTTTCAAAGTTGAAATCTGGAATAAGCTGAATTTAGCAGAACAAAAAACCCGAACATTTTGCAGATTGTCACAACCATTAAGATATTTCCAGCACAAAATTCCTCTATATGAACTTTTTTTTCTCCAAATTATAGACGTAAAAATAAAACCACAATCATTCACGTAAAAAACATTGTATTTTGTCAACCTGTGTATTCAATGTCTGCTTGGAATAATTGTGTGCAAGTCTACAATTAGGTATTATCTTACTTATATTTTTTTCACTCATTAAGGCTTTGTTCAGTGCAGTGCTGCCACAATTATTAATGCTTATGAGATGGAATAGTTACTAATTGCTGAAAATGTGGCAAACTCCCAAATCATGTCCTCATCCACAGCTATTTGTGGAACATTGGAAGTGAAATCATGCATGAACACGCGGTCTGTCCAATACAGTGTGTGCTTGAAAAGCAGTAGTAATGCTGACATTGTATCAAAGTAAATTTCCACTTGGATTACATTCTTTTAAGATGAGCAGATATGTTGAAATTAAATAATTCCCCGTAAACATGCAATGTTGGGCAAACGTAAACATGCAATGTTGGGCAAACGTTTTCCCAACATTGCATGTTTACTTGTGTCACGTTGCCTATCCACGGAGGGCTGATGGATGGGGTGTATCACGGCAAGCTGGTGTTAGACCATCCAGAGACCTGGCTGTTAGGGATGTCAGCTTTTATTTCTACCTGAGCTCGACGCCGACCACTCTAAGCAGCTAAGTTATAGCCTGGTAGCAGGCTACCGTAAAGAAAATCAAACGTTTAAGAATAAGCACGGAACCACCCACACACATCCGATCACACCACGTGTTCCTGTGGTGCCACGACCACGGAGCAACTCCACAAGCGCCGCGACTCCCCCCTGGCCCCCACCCTGAGCACACACGCAGCACACACGCAGCACACACACACACACGCAGCACACACACACGCAGCACACACACACACACGCAGCACACACACACAGCACACACACACGCAGCACACACACACGCAGCACACACACACGCAGCACACACACACACGCAGCACACACACACACACACGCAGCACACACACACACGCAGCACACACACACAGCACACACACACGCAGCACACACAAGCAGCACACACACACGCAGCACACACACACACGCAGCACACACACACGCAGCACACACACACAGCACACACACACAGCACACACACACACGCAGCACACACACGCAACACACACACACACGCAGCACACACACACACACGCAGCACACACACACGCAGCACACACACACGCAGCACACACACACGCAGCACACACACAGCACACACACACGCAGCACACACACACACACACGCAGCACACACACACGCAGCACACACACAGCACACACACACGCAGCACACACACACACACACGCAGCAGACACACACACGCAGCACACACACACACGCAGCACACACACACGCAGCACACACACAGCACACACACACACGCAGCACACACACACACACACGCAGCACACACACACACGCAGCACACACACACACACGCAGCACACACACACACACGCAGCACACACGCAGCACACACACGCAGCACACACACACACGCAGCACACACACACACACGCAGCACACACACACGCACGCAGCACACACGTAGTGTCCCGGCGGGGGGGTCGCCTGTCACAACGGGTTTTCATCCAAAGGGCCCCTAGGAGGGAAGTCCCATGGTTTCCCGATGCCAGGAGATTGGCCGACCCCCACAGGACAAGTCACATTGTGGTGCCCCTAAATTGGCTTAAAATTGTATGGGCGCACAAAGGTTCACTGGGCCAGCAGCAATGAGTCGTGCACGACATCGGGGAGGGGGCTGGGGTGAAATATTAAGCGAGCAGAGCAGACAATGAGGTCAGGGGATCCCAACACCACAGACCGAATGCACACGGGCAGGGTTTGTATTCGCCAGCCGGATGCCCTTCCAGATTAAACAGGCTGAGTCAGGAATTAATGAGTACGGGTGCAGGGACAATAGGTCGAGAAATAATCATTGTAACGCTCCATGTAAGGGAAGAGAAACGATTGAAAATCACAGGTAGGTGCACGATTGGCTGCGCAGGATAATGTAACCCTGGGCATATAAAGGGGAGCCAAATACAGTTCAAGAGAACTCATCTTCAACAGCTTGGTCGCCAAGACCCCCTCCTGCCGTCCTGCCTCATCGAGCCGCTCGCAGCATCCGTGTGATGCCAGCGAGTGTTGCTCCGAGGCAGTAATAGGTAAGGTTTTTTTTGTCATCCTCCCTCCGACTCTCACAGCGTCTGTGCGATGCCGTGAGTACAGCTGCGAGGTACGTGATAGACAGACAGAGCGTGTGAGTGTTTGGGGACTTGGATAGCAGTAGGCAAGGCTCTGCTCGCAGAAATATTCCCTATGGGCAGTGCAGGGTTTGCGCCGTGAATAAACGTTATCACAGAGCCTCGGTGTGGTGTCAGTGATTTATGTGTGGAGCGACGGCGTGAGCGGGCGCGCGGCGAGAGTGAGGGTGGAGCCGCAGCACGAGTGCACGTTGAAGTAACCGCCCGCAGGTGCGAGTGTGTTCGCGCCGCCGCGTTAGCATTAGTGGTGGTGTGTACGCGCGGGTGAGTGATGGCTAACTCTGTACGGCGGTAAGCCAGTAGTTCAGTCATGTCTTTCCGAGAGGGCGCTAGCGCGGGAGGGGCCGATCACTTGATCGGCGGGGCCCCAGCGGGAGCTGATTGATGGGGTGGAAGAGGGAGTGGAGGGAGCGAAAGTTGCGCCCCACCTGCCCAGCGAGGGCGGTGAGGCAGACGTCGGCCACCACATTCGTACCGCTTTCAAGAGACTCGTACAGAAGCTTCGGGAGAAGGGGGGGTCCTACACCTCCCCTACTCTCCTGGGGCATTCTGCTGCACAGAGTGCCCCGGGTTCCTCCTCCGGGGTTTCCACCCCTCACCTGCTAACCCCTCTTCGGACAGTGGGAGATGTCCGTGGGCAGCCAAGCAGCCACTCCGGTAACCAGATGGCAACAGACTCCATTCTTGGCCAGTGCCAGGCTGCAGCCAGCTTGGTTCCCCGCTCCTGCCGCTCCTGGCATACTCTTGCTCCATCCCAGACGTCCCACCTGCCCTGGCTCAATCCCCAGGTTGGCCACTGGAAACAGATAACAGCAATAATACTACTGTCACCTAATGTTTCCTTATAAAATATATATTCTGTAGAGTGGGAAACAGCCCTCAACTGATACTTAGTGAAGATTCCCTGGTCCTCACTCGCCGTCGCTGCTCGAGGGTGGGAGCTCGCCCAGCCACTATTGCTGCTGCCGCCACCACCCCTGCTGCTGCTTCTGCGTTGAGCTCCCACTGCCAATTCGGGTGCCCCTTTTATAGTGCTGCTCAGGTCCATTGTTTCATCCCTGGGCCAATCACGTGAGAGGTCCGTCTATAAATGGTCTGAGATTACCTACCCCTGGTTGGCGTGTTCTCCTCAAAACCTGTTCCCTACAGCGGTCTGACCACGCTGTGGTGGTTCCTGGCTCCACACAAAGGACCGCACCCAAAACCACGGGTTTCTCTCTCCAGCTCACGGGGTATGTTTCATGCACTACGCCACAATGCCTCCCCCCTTCGGAAGTTGAGGCTCCCTCAACTCTCCCTTGCGTAGCATGCTGAAGCATCCTTAAACCGTTGGGGAAACGGTCTCGCTTCGACTCAGGAAATCCGCCCCTACATTCTCACATCCTTTGAGAACCCTTACCCTGTAATTATATGGCTGTAGTGACAAGGCCCAACGCATCACCCTGCCATTCTCCATTTTAGCCCAATTCAGGTGCAAGAGGAGTTTGTGATCAGTCTCTAATATGAACTCCCTTCCATATAGATACATTCGCAACTTGTGTACCACCCATACCAGAGCTATGCACTCCCGCTCAATTGTGGAATAGTTGCACTCCCTGGATAGTAGTTTTTGGCTTGCATAGAGTACTGGAAACAACTCTCCCTCACATTCCTGGAGTAGTACTGCACCTCCTCGCCCGTTTCCCGATGCGCCTGTGCGGAGCATAAATGCTTTGTCTACATCTGTCAGCTTCAGAATTGGTTCGTGGGTCAAGGCTTTCCGTAGCCCCTCAAAACTCTGCTTTGCCTCCTCACTCCACGTTACGTGGTTCAGTTCTCCCTTGCGAATTCTAGCCGTCAAAGGTTTAGCCACTTCAGCAAAGTTTGGGATGAACTTGCGGTAAAACCCAACCAATCCTAAAAACGAACGCAGTTCCCTTTTCGTGCCTGGAACTTTGACTTATGCAATCTTTTAGACTTTAGCCTCCTGAGGCCGAATGTTCCCTTCACCCACCTGATGTCCAAGGCAATCAATAGCCCTCTTACCAACTTCACACTTGGGCAGTCGGGCCGTCAGGTGGCTGTTCTTCAAACACTCTAGCACTGCTTCCAGTACCTCCAGGTGCTCTCTCCAAGTTGTCATGTGGATGAGTGTATCATCTATGTAGTTTGCAGCCTGGGGAATCCCTGTCAGCAGCCGTCTCATCATTCGACTGAACACTGCCAGTGCATATACCACACCGAAGGGCATTTTCGCAAAATGATACAACCCATCATGAGTTGCAAATGCCGTCTGGTGCCAATCGTTCTTTGCCACTGGTATTTGCCAGTTCCCTTTTGTCAGGTCAAGCTTTGAAAAGTACCGAGACCCCCCCAGTTGCGTGAACAACGCCTCCATGTTTGGGATGGGCTCAGCATCTGCCACCGTGATACTATTCAAGCGTCGATAATCCACACAGAATCGCACTGTGCCATCCTTCTTCCTCACGCAGACAACAGGGCTGGAATAATGAGAGTCTGCCTCCTCAACCACCCCCATGTCAAGCATTGCCTTCACATTCTTTGGGTCTTTTGGTAAAGTCACTTAGATAGGTTCAAAGAAAATAACAAAAAATAACAAAAAACTACGACGTTTCGATCGCAACGCAAGCAGTCGTCATCAGAAAAAGGGGGGTTAGCTTCTAAACACGACTGTTTATTAAGGTTTGAAATGGAACATGGTAGGACCAATACCTCGGCCGTGGCTGATCATTGTTTTAATGCGGTGGGCTCACATGAAATTGATTAACATTGCCTGCTGACATTTGGGCTATGCTCAGTTCAAACCTTTATAAACAGTTGTCTTTAGATTTGAAGCTTTCGTGACTGTAGGAATCCATAATAATTATTTTTCTACCTACGTGACTTTACCGAAAGCACCAAAGAGTATAGTTGTCTTTAGAAGCTAACCCCCCTTTTCCTGATGACGACCGCTTGTGTTGCGATCGAAACGTAGACATTTCTTATTATTTTTTGTTATTTTCTTTGAACCTATTTACGTGACTTTACCGAAAGACCCAAATAATATGAATTCCTGCAGTCACGAAAGTTTTAAGTCAAGATTCATTGCCTTCACTTCATGATCAATTTGATCCTTCACTGCAATTGGTACAGGGTAAGGGTTCTGTCTCACGGGCGTGTTATCTGTCAGCATGATGCGGAGGGTAGTGAGTTCTGTACTGCCTGGTCTACTTTTTAGTACCCCCATTATACCTTTGCAAGAGGTTCCACACTTGTTGCTGTTGTTGGGGTCTTAGGTCAGTACCAACACTAATGTCCCCCCACCTCTCTTCTGGATCCCGTGGTAATGGTACCAAACCAATTCCTGGTTCCTCGCCTACCTCCCCATCTTCAGACAAGCAGATGATACCCCCCATCACTACCTCCAAGTGGGTGATGCCACATCCATTCACCTCCATATCAGGCTTCAAAACAGGGGCGTTTCTCTCTTAATATATTTCTTTAGGATATTGGCATGGTACAGGTTTTCAGTCCTGTTGACCTCTACCCTGTAATTTGCCACTCCTACCTTTCCGATTACCTTATATAGACCTTTCCAATTCAGCAGCAGTTTGTTTTGCTCAGTAGGCAACAACAGTAGAACGAAATCGCCTACTATAAAGTTCAGGTATTTAGCCCGTCGACTATATAATCGCTTCTTCTTCCCTGCGGCTGTCCTTAACGACTCTCTAGCCAATTGGCAGGTTTGCTCCAGCCTCTGCCGGAGCTCAAAAACGTGCTGGTAGGTCGTCTTCATCTCTACCTCAGTCTTGTCTTTTGACCACAGTGTTTTAAGTATGCTTAGGGGTCCACGCACCGAGCGACCGTAAACAATTCAAATGGGGCAAACCCCAAGCTTTATTGTGGTGCTTCTCTGTCGGCAAAAAGTAATGCTGGTAAATATCTGTCCCACATACGAGGTTGCTCTGACAACATACATCACAGCATGTTCTTCAACGTCCCATTGAATCTTTCGACCAGCCCATTACATTTTGGGTTATAAGGGGTCGTCCACAGTTGTCTGACAGACAGGAGTCGACTGATCTCCTTTATCAAATCTGCCGTAAATTGTACCCCTCTATCTGTAAAAATCTCAGTGGGTACCCCAACGCGACCGAAGATTTCAACCATAGCTTCTGCCACTTCAGTCATCTCAAGTGTTTTTAATGCCACAGCCTCGGTGTAACGCGTAGCGTACTCCACCAACGTTAAAATGTATCGGTGTCCCCTTTCCTTCACTGGAAGAGGTCCTACTAAATCAACACCCACTCATTGAAAAGGTGTTTCAATCAACGGCATTTGCCCTAATGGTACCTTACTTACTCTGCCCTTTGCAACTGTCCGTTGACAGATATCGCATAATTGACAGTAGCGTTCTATGTCTCTGGCCACTACGGGCCAATAGAAATGTGGCAATACGCGAGTCAGCGTCCACCTGACGCCCATGTGTCTAGCCATCAAAGAATCATGTGCTAAAGCAATCACTTGATTCCGTAATTTCAGTGGGACGATCAACTGCATAAACAGCATTGATTACCACAAGTTGGCTAGAAGTCTCATTTGGTGTTACAAGGGCCCGACCTAGCTTAGCTTTTTCCCACAAAGTTGTTAAACTCGGATCCGAGGTCTGCAGTTCCTTCAGCTCTTGTGATGTCATCTGCTGCCCTCCTGTGGTTACCACCTTTAAGGGTTTCACCAGCATTTTGGCCTTCTTTGCTTGCTCACGAGTAACCACAACTTGGGCAATTTCTGCCCCTCTAGCGTTCACCCTAGCTTCATGTTGCTGCAGCCAAGTCGTATCAGGGTCTCCCGGCTGCCGGCCCCCCCAACACATTCCCAATCACTACATCAAACAATGGGTGGTCCATGCATAACACTTGCACAACCCCCTTTAAGAATGGAGAGTCGATTTACACTCTTGCAAGTGGACACTGACGTGCTGTCCCATCCATCAATAAGCACAAGCTTGTTCTTCCTTCTAAGCAGCATTCCTCCACGTACTTCCGATCAACCACGATCCCACTACAGCCTGTGTCTCTCAGGACAGAGACGGCATGCTGTTTACTACCCAAACGAATAAACCCTGGTTGTGTCGGGTAGTGCCGATGGTCCGCCCACATTCCTAACAGGGGAATTGCTGTTCCATCTGGCAACATGGCGGACCACCTAACCCTCACAGATGTCGACCCTGCTTCTCCCACCAAGCCAGTGTGGGGCTTTAGATCCCTGCCCATTGGTCCTGGTTGGCCTCTTTTCTGACAAAATCTCTCAATATGCCCTGCTCTCCCACAGAGGTGTAATGACAGGGTGACACCTGCTGGCCTGTAGGGGTAATTACAGTGATGGCTGCATTACATAATGCCTTATTATAAGGGGGGCGTATCTGGGGTAAAGGCGAAGGGTGGAGTCAGTCGAGAAGCTCCGGGAACCAGCCCAAAGGTTCTGGAAAGGAGGCGTGACCAGAGGTGGAGCTTGGCCGTGCCTGGCATTCTTTGGAGGAGCGTGGTCAGCCAGGTGGGGTGTTGGCTGTTGTGTTGGCCGGCTATCTGTGTTGTGTTGCATTGTGTTTCTAAGTTTACTATGTTTGTTTTTTCTCATTCATTCTTACCTGGTGATGGTTGCATGTGTTGCAATCGAAACGTCGTATTCTGCCGGGTACTAGTCTATTTTTCCGAGTTAATTTCCCCCCGCATCGCCAGCGTTTGGCATTGCTGCTGCATTGGCATTGTTGCTGCATTGACATTGTTGCTGCATTGACATTGTTGCTACATTGACATTGTTGCTGCATTGGCATTGTTGCTGCATTGGCATTGTTGCTGAATTGGCATTGTTGCTGCATTGGCATTGCTGCTGCATTGGCATTGCTGCTGCATTGGCATTGTTGCTGCATTGGCATTGTTACTGCATTGGCATTGTTGCTGCATTGGCATTGTTGCTACATTGGCATTGTTACTGCATTGGCATTGTTGCTGCATTGGCATTGTTGCTGCATTGGCATTGTTGCTGCATTGGCATTGTTGCTGCATTGACATTGTTGCTGCATTGGCACTCGTGCACCGCCCGTGCTTCTGGTGTTGTGTATACACTTGGGCTACGCCCATCCCTAAACCCTTATAAAGTTTGCCTTTAGAGGCTGACTCCTTTGCCTGATGACGACCGCTTGTGTTGCGATCGAAACGTCGTGATTTGTTTTATTTTATTTCTACCTACGTGACTTTTCCGAAAGAACCAAAGAGTATGGATTCCTGCAGTCACGAAAACTTCAAATCAAAATTTATTTTATTTTCTACGTAACTTTACTGAAAGAACCAAAGAGTATTTACGTTCACTATATATTTTTTACGTTATCTTGTATCTGTGGATTTTCTGTGGATACTCCTCTCACATCCAAAATAATGTGCTGATCAAGGAATTGGCCGAACCTCTCACAGGACATTCAAAACTTCGTGAGACCTAGACAGACTTTTCCGGCAAAATTAAGTACAGTAAATTATTATTAAAACAACATATACATCCATTCCTTCTTGTGCGCTATTAAGCTTAGAGTGGTTTTATACAGCAGCCTGAGGGAGCTTCACGGGAGAATAGTCTTCCACATCAGCCTCAATGAAGCCTCGACAGTTACGATTACGAGCCCACAGGTGAACCTCGATTGACACTGCAGGTCGCAGTAGTGTGGGTGTGACTGTGTAGGTTTGGGGTATTCCATATGCAAGTCTAAATCTATTTTTTGTGCAAAGGTGATGAGATTGTCTGAAACTTGTTAGTAAATCGAAGAGTGGCACCTCACTGTGGAGTGTGGCCTGGTTTGAAAAAGCCTGAGTTGTCATCCAAATAATGAATTCTTCTTTGCAGACTTCATTATTTGGATTGCAACAGCGAAGAATATTTGTTGCACTTAATATTGTTATTTTAAATTACAGCAAATGTATCAATGGATAATAGCAGCGTTGTTTTTGTTATCATGTGTCAATACCATGAAATACGAATTTATGGAAATATTGATAATGTTTGTACCTACTGCTTGAATTTATGCTTGTTATACAGTATTCACAATTGTCTGGAGGGATAAACACGTTTACCAAGAAGTGGGTGTGGTGAGGGACGGGGGAGGGGGGGTAATCTGTCAGTGTTCTCAGAGTGAATCTCGCCACGGGCAATCAACGCCTCACATCCCCAGGGCAGCAGGACCGACATGTAGGGTCATTGTTACTCCAAGACGAGGCAAGTGAAGTTGCATTGTTTAGTGCGCAAGAGACATTCATATATCACACCTCCACAGTGTTTTGCAATGTATTGATTATAAATATAAATTAAGGACACTCTTATTAACCTTATTAAGCAGTTTGTGTGCAGTTGCCAGATAGATTTTTACATCACGGAACTGTGAGAGATGATAGTTTGGAGAAGCCTTCACCCAGCAGTGGATCGATCATAGATGGTGATGATTATTTGAAAATGAGGCAGACTAGTTAGTACTGGACTGGCCAATGGCTTAGTGTCCAGAAATTATATATCTCTACACATCAGGTGATGACTCTAATTCTGATATTGGACCATGTTTTAGTGTAAAAAAAAAATCAACTTATAATCAGAGATGTAGATATAGAATCTGAACTGATACAATAGTTATTTATTTATTCAGGACCTTGTTTTACAAGTGTAGTGTACTAATTCACAGACACGAGTAGGAGGCACTCTCTCTCTCTCTTTTATTCCGGCCTTCACAGCCGGAGGGGATAACCACACACCGGGTCGGGACAGCCAACGTGCTGCCAGACTCCCAGCTTGAAGAGGGCGAAGATCAAGATGGCAGCACGACGAGTTCCATTCCAGATTGCAGCAGCCCCGACTGTGAGTCGGAGCTCGTCCTTTTATCCTGCCCAGCGTGGCCAGGCTCCGCCCTCGGCACCGCACCCCTCTGGATCCCCCAGAGGGCTCCGTGCCTTGCCCACGGGTCCAACTGGTAGAACGGGGCTGCTGCTACCCCTAACTCCATTGTCTACCAATCTCCCAGCGGCACGCGCTACAGTGACTCATTCAACGTCACGACACAAGCATCTTGCATTTGATGGTTGGACAATTTCTATTCCATGAGTGTTTTTCATTTTAGAGTTACCCGTTACGATACCTCGACAAAATAACACGTATATGAGGAAATAGCACTTGAAATCTGAACAGATAGGTTCATGAACCCATTGCTGCACTGCCATCTCCCACTGACCTCAAAGCCCTGCAGGTTGAGCATCTGATAGCACGTGATAATCTGTATGTGATTCATAAATCCCATCTCCACAGCACTAGACTCGAGCCGTGTGTCACCACCATGACTAAATCCATAACTGCTACATGGACTGCTACAGAAACCAGGGCTTAATTTCAGCCAGTTCTGTACGTGTAAGCAACCCGGAAAATATGTCTACATCTGGCAAACCACATCCAGTATATTGCTCACTATAACTGTGGTGACTAGCCACTTGCCTCATCCAGTATACCTGTGACCCGGAGTATATTTAGTGAGAAATGAAGGCCCCCGCCCACCACTCCGAGATAGAAACACTGTGGTGAGGCTGACTGAGCATTCGTGAATTTTTCGTAAGGGGCCATCAATTTAGTACGTACGCATGGAGGGGGGAGTGGGGATTAACCCAAATGCATACGCTTGCGTATGGGGGGTCTACTGACAATGTACGTACGCATAGGAAACGGGGGGGGGGGGTGGGGGGGGGGTGAAGCCTCGATAATAATTATTATGTAGACAAATTATAATTTAATTATAATTAAATTATGAGGGGGGGGAGGGGGATGTAAAAAGTCCGCGTGCGCACAGGGAGGGGGGAGGGTCAAGTCTGGACAGATTTTGCGTACCTACTAAATGGATGGCCCCTAAACATACGAGTACAGCCTTTCTCTCTGCTATGTCCATTACAAAAGCGTTATGCACGTGACACTTGAGCGCGAGGCTTTCCTTGCAGAATCCCCGGGTAGACGGTGCTCCCTTGTCCCCACTTCCTTCCCGCAAACCGCTCGCTAGTTTCCTGAGAGAAAGGTCACATTTGATGTGACTTTGAAAGGGGCAGCCACTGATGAGCTACTAACCGACTGGGTGACTGCACAATGGTACTCAGGCTCTCTCTGTCAAGACGTTGATGTTTTGCATTAGCAAGCAGATAAGTCATGTTACCAAGAAGCAGGCGAACTCGTAACATAAAGACGCTCCTTCATTGGGCTGACTTTATGTAAAACAAAACACTTTTAATCGTTAATCTGTCTGACATGTATGTGCGTGTGGCGAAAGCCATACGTGTAAACATTGTCAACATAGGATACCAGCAGGTCAGAGACTGATTGAGGTACCGTTTTCATAGAAGATCGGATAAAAAATAAAAAATAGAAGGCTCCGTATAATTGTTGCACAATGTGTTGCGTGCAACGATTAAGCAACGTTCAATGTTTCATGTCTGACAAATTGAACGTGGAGGTCCGTTCCCAACATTTGCTTGTGAGGGTTAAGGGAGTACATCAGGGGGCAGAGGTCGTGTTTGAAAGGGCACATTCCCACACTGATGTTGAAATGGTCGATCACACACACACACTGGGGGGGGGGGGGGGGGTCACTCCACACACACACACTGGGTGGGGGGGGTCACTCCACACACACACACTGGGTGGGGGTCACTCCACACACACACACACACACTGGGTGGGGGTCACTCCACACACACACACACTAAGTGGGGGTCACGCCACACACACACACACACTGGGTGGGTGGGGGTCACTCCACACACACACACACTGAGTGGGGGTCACTCCACACACACACACACTGAGTGGGTGGGGGTCACTCCACACACACACACACTGGGTGGGTGGGGGTCACTCCACACACACACACACATTGGGTGGGGGTCACTCCACACACACACACATACTGGGTGGATGGGGGTCACTCCACACACACACACACACTGGGTGGGGGTCACTCCACACACACACACACACACTGGGTGGGGGTCACTCCACACACACACACAGACTGGGTGGGGGTCACTCCACACACACACACACTGGGTGGGGGTCACTCCACATACACACACTGGGTGGGGGTCACTCCACACACACACTGGGTGGGTGGGGGTCACTCCACACACACACACACTGGGTGGGGGTCACTCCACACACACACTGGGTGGGGTCACTCCACACACACACTGGGTGGGTGGGGGTCACTCCACACACACACTGGGTGGGTGGGAGTCACTCCACACACACACACTGGGTGGGTGGGAGTCACACCACACACACACACAGACTTGGTGGGGGTCACTCCACACACACACACTGGGTGGGGGGGGGGTCACTCCACACACACACACACACTGGGTGGGTGGGGGTCACTCCACACACACACACTGGGTGGATGGGGGTCACTCCACACACACACACTGGGTGGGGTCACTAATGTGATCGCCACGTCACTTTAACGTCGCATGTTTGATGCATGAAAGTCTAACTCCAAAGCACGATGTACATTGGCATTGATCAATGATGCTTCAACATACTTACTGGATAAGAAAAATAACAAAATTGAGTTTCCATGAGCTGATTATTATTATAATAGCCCTTTACCTGATAACAAAAAAGTGTCCGTTGAAAGTCGGGTGTTTTGCGCAATTACCAATGCATAATCAGATAATGTCCTCGCTGTGTGTTCTGAGGCAATACTGTGCGCTTGCACTGTCTTTGCAAACTCGAGCACGCGGCTCCTTTGGGTTATTTACATTGTCAAGAGAACAATAGGACTCCGCCCCCTAGCCCTCAACGTTTTCAGCCTCCCTTCCCTGATGGCAGGGCATTTGCGGCTCAGCGTTGACACCGCAAAATATGAACGCAGGTTTTCTCAGCGGTGAGTTTGTTGAGATTATTTTTTTAAAAAGTTGCATATTTTACCTTTGGGGCACTGATTCATGTTTTTGTTTAATCAACCGCGTACTAGCCAGTAAAAGTTCGCTACACTTAAAAATAATAATAATTTGGTTCATTTTCTGACACTTACTCGGGTCTGCAATTGATGTCGAAATGTGTTTTAGCAAGTAGAGCTCTGGTAAATTGTCTCTCTTATGTTTGTTAAGGTATATCTCACATCCTGGGTGTAAGGACGGGTAATGTGCTTATGGAGTACATAAAATATAATAGTCCTTTGACAATCATCAAACATAGAAGTGGAGAGCCCATAATCCATAAGAAATCTCATTCATTATGGATGGTCCAGGATTTATGGTTTTATAAGCTCCATGCCAGCTGATGAATGCAGCGGTTGTCACATGTGTGCTCTATGTCGTGTTCACTCAAACACACATGGCCCCTTACGCCACGCGCATCGTCTCGCACCGTCTCAAACTCAAAGGATGGCACCACACTTTCGACACTAAGAGGTATATCACAACGTGGGTGTAACGACGGGTCCACTCTGTTTGCACACCCGCGCCGTGCTTCTTTCTGACCCGCTCACTCTGAACACAAAGTCAGTTCATCTCATCCCCTGTAAAACGTTTGACTTCCTCCCCAAATAAAATTTCACTCGAGGCAGAGTGACATCACAGATGGACATTGCTGTGTGGTGCGGCGCTTATGGGGGGCTAGGGGTACAAAGGACAACTAAAGCCTATGGCCAAAAAAGTGGCAGCTGCTCCGACACGGGTATGCTGGGTAATGCCCCTTGCCCTTTGCTGGCGCTACTTTACTAAATACAGAGTGGAATTTTAAGGATTGCGACCTCTTGAGATACAACAACAACAATAAAAAATTAAGACGTGATGAGTGGTGGTGGAGGTGGCTTTGGGAGGTCTTCATCCAGCAGTGGATTGACCATGGCTGACAATGGTGGTGATGATGATCATCAATGGAAGAAGAATCTCACAGTACCATACGAGGGGAGAACTACATGTCAAACGTTGTTTTGAGCAACGTTTGATTTCGCAACTGACAATAACTGGTACAGCACTTTGAATGTCCCGGGACGACTTGCGGATTTCCCACAATGGACAGTTACCTCGATAAGAAGGATATGTGAGTGTCTACTTATTATTTTGTCATTTATATTCTCCACAACGATGCGAATGATTTTTTGAATTTTGTATTACAACATTTTTGCTGCTGAGACACTATGTTGAAACCGGTCCAGACTTGTCTTGAAACAATGCTGCTGAAATGATGCACTCTCAGAAGGCCGCTTGTGCTGCTGATGGGTTTTCTAAGAATTATTTGTTGGGTTAAAAAAAATAGATATATTATAGAGACATTGCTTTTTTTTATTTTGTCACTTAAAAAAGAGGACCATCCTAGGAACATCAGCACAGTTAGCAATCTTAGTGTTACTCAGTGAAAATGCACGGAGCTTTAAATGACACTACTGCTATAGCCGGTCTGCCTAGCGTCAGGACCAATGAGGGTTTATTTGTTGTATCGTAGTGTGGTAAAACACAGCCATAATGCACGGGGGATATGGAAACAGGTTTTTTTTCTGTGCCACAATGTAATATTGCTAACATATATAGCATTATATGTGTAATTACCAAAAAAGGGTTATCACATGTCCTGCAGAATAACAAGAACACGTTCTTAATAAAAAAAACCTTGATGAAGGAAATTAAAAATACCGTGATGCATCAATGGTGCGTCTATGTGAACGATTTGTGTCTGGCTTGAATTGAAGTTATAGCATTCACCTGAAGCGCAGGTTTTCCCACGTTTTATAGGGACAGATGCAACCCCATCTGAATTGCAAATTACACTCATGCACACATGTACTGTACATGCCGAAATAGTCAATTAAGTTTTCCGTATCTGTTGATATTTGTGCACTCGTGAGGCAATGTGAGCTGCCGCCTCCAAATATAGGACCACAGAGCATGGGTATTTGTTGGAAGCAGTTCTGGCTATCTCCCTGCTTGTCTGTGGTTTCCCAGAACTCTGAATAATTTATTGCAATTGTTACGAAAAAGGTAATTTCACAATGTCTTGAACTTAGAGCAAAGTGTTAAAGCCATTAAGTTGCATAATTATCTATTTACGAGGAAGAACAGATAGATTTTTTTTACAAGGACTATTTTTTTTAAATGTTGTGTAGTTATTGCACTGATAATGAGGGCAGTACAGTCACGGCTGGTGGCTTAGTCACATTTGAGCAATCGGATCCATTCATAGCAATGTAATGGTTGTGCTGAAGTAGTAATACATCGGCATGTTCTGTTCACGTGGTGGGTGTACGACACATTTATATTTACGCGATGTAACCCAAAAAACGCTTGTCGTCTTTGGTATTGGTCTCGAAAGCCCCCTACGTATTACATTTACTCAAACAACCTTTTCAGAAACCTGCTGCTCTCCTTTAGGTCTGCCAGGATTTCAAAGGCTCTGCGTTTCATAATTGGAACAGAATATCCCGTAAAGTGATTTCCTGCCGTGAGGGTAAGGTGTTTTGACATTTACTTATTATTAAATGACTGTTTAAAATAGATATATTATTCTTGGTGCATGCTGGATTTTTGTTTTATCAGCCCAAGTGACCAAATGTGTGTTTTACAAAGTGTACTCAATTATACCCTGATAACATGAGAATGCTCACTTCACGATATTACCGGGTCTACTGAAAATCATGAATGTGATCAATGTTCCATAGAACAATGAGTGGAGAGATGAATATACTTGTACAGTGCATTCATTTAATGTATGTATGTTCAACTTATTTCGCACCGCTCATAGCCCACCTAATCTGAGAGGCTTGGCAAGAGTTTAAATTTTTTCCATCAATGCGTGCAATTTAATGCTAATAGAGAAGCCGATTTTTGCATGCAGTATTCTCAATGTCTAGAGAGAATTTTAATTTACGGCACATGCTAATAATGATGTTCCACTTCGTAAATCTAACACTGTTATATATATATACAGTATGTACAAAGTATTTTATCTACTGTATTTTATGAACGACAGTACTATTATGAATCTGGACTGAGCAGTAGCGAAAGTGATTAACGCACTGCGCTATGAACCTGCCAAGCTGAGTTTGATTCCCAGCCATGGCTAACATTAAAAGCGAGTGATATCTGAACCAAACCTGGCCCACCCCTTTACCAACCCGGACTGACCAACGTGGTGAAGTATGGTCCAACAACTCCCATGATTGACACAGTATGAGGAGGCCTTCATCTCACATTGGACTGACAAAGGGCTGTACATTTTAAATTGTTATACACAATGCATATCACAGTTTGCCTGTAAGTACATATTTTATTTTTTATTGCAGTACATATTTAACAATTTTCTATTCTTTAAACTATTGCGAATTTATTCAACTGGGCCAAAACATTAATAAATCCAAATTTAAAACAATTTCATTACAAATCTCTGCAATCATCGCCTGTAAGTGTAATAACCAACCTAAAATGATGAATTTAGATTATCCAAGTTAAATATAGCTCATTGAAGATTGACGTCAGGCAGGTCCAGTGCCTGACCCTATCCCCACTCATCCCAGTAGTCACATAAACATTACATTCTCAATTCCAATTCAGAAATTTGGGACACGTCCCCACACATTAGGCAAATGTTGCATGACCCATCTATTACAGCTTAACCGCTCATTTACCGGTTTTAGCTTTCATTTCTCTCTCAGATCAGTAATGCACCGATATATGCTACAACGCAGCCAATAAACAGATGCACATTTCCAGATGTTGGTGCAATGAAGATGAATAAGCACATTAGTTTTTAAATAATGATAATATTCATGTTTAGTAATTTCAAATTAACCACGCAAGAGTACAAGTCTGCAATGTTAATGGAAGGAAGAGAAGGTATCAACATGTATATATTTGATGTCACCTTACATAGGGGTCAGTCATGCACAAACTGTACCGTAATAAGAGCTTGAAATTGTATCCCACAACACCAATATAGAGCTGTACGCATTTAAAATGCCTCTTCAGTCCACACGCCAGCCGCACAATTGTGTTTTTCCATGGAAACAAATAGTGGTGTCGCATGTCACCTACAGTACACACTACAATTATATTGGCTATATAGTAACTAGATAATTGCAGGAACCGTTATGTGTTAAGATTGTTGCACTTGCTTAATCGACTAAAGATTTTTTCAAAACTCAGCCCATTCACGCTGAGCATGGCTTGCACATAGCCCCAGGTCTGCTGTGCTATACAGCACTGCCAGTGTCAGAACAGAGGACCTGAAGATAGCTATGGGGTGACCACAATAAAATAGGCTGAAATTACAATAGTGAAGGCTGCCTTGAACCCCACCAAATTGCTGCCAATGGAACTCTATACCACGCATTTGCCTACAGCAATTATAATATTTTATTTCAGCATTCAAATTGTGATAGCAGTTGGTATGTGCATTATGCACAGGATGCAAGATGCCAAAGTAAGATAGCCACACTGACTAAAGAACCATTCCCTGTTGTTAACGATGGCACCCAATTTTTAACTCAGATGATCTGTCATCAGTTAAAGCCAGTAAATCATATCCTGTATCTCGTGGATAGTAACATGGTTTTGCAACGATATTTTCCAAGTCCTGTAGTGCACTATTTATTCGGTTATAGTTGTGAATGTACTGCAAGAAATATACAGTATATCCATTACAAAACGGTTCCATAAAGCAGTGCTGATAGCATTACACTCTATTGACTCTGCTACATTGCCGTTGACAAAGCACACGTACAGGGCTGGTAATAAAAGTACTTTGTACATACTGTATTAACAGCCAAAAGGTGTGCATTGGCTAAGAGAGAAACAAACAACCTCACTATCGGAGCAGGGACGACATGGGTACAAAATAGAAACGTAGAATTCCGGGATGGACAATTACAATACCGAAAAAGGGAAGTTTTTTTTAAAATGAAAAGGTTACTTTTCAAACAACTGCGCAGTGTTATCACATGTGAAATTCTTCATGTCAGAAGGCTGATCCCCTTCCTACAATTCCATAGTCCATCATCATAAACCATAGACCCAGAACTGGTCAGTGGCAACAGACATCCTCACAGAGGTTTATGGTCGGTAGCTTTGGGTTCAAGTTGCTTTGTTGGGATGTCTTTGGGGGTTTGTGTTTGTAATGTATGTGTAGTGAAACCAACTGAGTCACAGACGTTGTTCTTCAGAGGCAACACATTTATTTCACAACAAGTATATACAAAAGGGGTAACTGCCCCTTTACCAGATACAGCCTAGGGTGGTGACCACCCAGCTAACTACACTACCATACAGGAGTCACGGCTACGATGGACCAGACCCTCACTCGGGTCCTGGGCCATGTGTTGTTGCCTCTTCAGACATAGGACGTGGAGCTTCCAGCTTGTAGAATGAAGCGACCCCAGTCCCTTCCAGGGACCCACCTTATATCCTCCCGGGTCGGGGCCGGCTCCGCCCTCGGCCCCGCCCGCCTTCTCGAGCGTTCTAGGTCCCTCTCAATCCCTCTCGAGAGCTCTCCCTAGACACGTGATCACCCCTGAGCCCCCCCCCCCACCCCCCACCTGGGGGCCTCTCTATGGACAATCCAGATCACGTGTCTACGGGGTCAACCAGAGTGCCATGGCTCAGGGCAACCCTGTCCCTGGGCTGACACTCACCCCTCCCCCTCGTGGGAGTTCGCACTGCGCGCTATGCGTGGTGCCCGCGCTATCCCAGCGCTCACCAAGCCCCGCTAGGGCTGGTACTACACCCACCTACGGGGTGTACGCGATGACGGTGCATCGCACGCCGTGCTGTGCTAGAGCCGGCCTCACTCAGCAACACACACGATGCTGTCCACGACGCAAGTACATCGCACGCCACGGCCCTCCCGGGCCGGCACCACACAGTGACATCCCCAATGTCACTACATATGTATATTGTACTTCAATCACACCGTACAGAGCCAACCGTGCGAATCAGAGGTGTGGGGGAAGGACAACAAACTCATGGAAGGTAATATGCTTGGCCTTCATGCCCATGGGTGTGAAGAGCTGTTTGTTTTGTCCAGCAAAATCAACCCCCTACCTCCTCGTGGTGCGGGGCAGCAACGCTGTGGTGGGCAGTGCCATTGGGGGAGGGCCAATGTAAATTGGCCTTTCCCCTCATGGCGTTTGTAACCACCTCAGCGGCCAAATGGGGGCTCTGGTCGGGTGCGAGGAGCTGGTAACCCCTCCACCTTCAATTAATTACCATAAAACCACGACGGAATTTTTCTATTAATAAGCTTGTGCCGGAGGCTCCGGGGGGACAGGCGTCTATGCCATCTCCTGGCCAAACCCCATTTGGTGGAGCCAGGAGACTGAATCCTTACCCTCGGGGCTCCTCCAGAAACAACAAAAAACCACTAAGTGTGGCCACGTGGAATGTTTAAACGCTCACTGCGGAGGAGAGGCTGCCACTCCTCTGTTGAGAGCTGGACCGGTACCGCCTGGGTCTCTGTGGTATTCAGGAGGTCCGGTGGACCAGCTCTGGCTCCTGCCACCATGAGGGGTGGACAGTCCTCTACTCGGGGCAGGAGACTGCCAAACAACAGGGAGTGGCTCTTCTTCTGAACAAAAGAATGAAGGGGGCTTGGGAGCATGGCGGTGAGGTGTTGGAAGCTATAAGCCCCAGGTTACTTTGGGTTCGCCTTCCCATCAACCAGAGGCGAGGAGTGGTGGTTGTGGTTACTTATGCCCCCACCAAAGACGAACATCTGTGGAGGGATGCAGGCAAGGCCGATAAGTCAGTTGCCTTCTATGACCTCCCGTCATAGGTGCTAGCTAAAGTGGCCCTTAGGATAGAGTCATTTTGTTGGGTGACTTCAATGCCCGAGTTGGTCATGATGCTGGCACCTGGTCTGGAGTGATTGAAAGGTATGGGCCAGACCAGTTCAATAACAACGGCAGGAGGCTGCTAGATTTTTGTGCAGCCCATGGGCTTGTAATTACCAACACACTGTTCCGGCATTGGCGCATCCACACAACATCATGGATGCATGCCGGGTCCAAGCAAGAACATCTGCTGGACTACATAGTGACAGAACAGCGGATGCAGGCCCATGTCCTTGACACCAGGACCTACCGTGGAGCTGATCTGCCACTGACCATCGACTTGTCATCTGTAAGATGCACCTGCTATTCTTCCACTCCGGTGGTGGGTGTACACCCAGGACCCCATTCAAACTCTTAGTGGCATGGTCTCAGCTTGCGGCTGGGGTTGTCATCATCCCCCACTCCTCCTGATGTCGAAGGGAATGGGCGAGGTTTAGGACTGTGGCTCATGCAGCTGCAATGGCTGCTTTGTATACACGGTCCAGACTTCCCCAGAGACCCTGGCTGACAGAGGAGGTGTTCAAGCTGGCTGAGAAAAAGTGACAGGCCAACTCTCATCGGCTACAGCATCCCACGTCGGAGAATGAGGAGGCTTACCGTAGCCTTCGCTCGGAGGTTCTGAGAGCTGTGAGGTGCTGCAAGGATGGGTGGTAGTCGCAGGTTACTGGGGAGATGGAGTCTGCCTCAATGGTCCATGATCACAAATCGCTCTTTAATTCCAACAAAAAAATAACCTGCAGCGCCACACCTATTACCTTGATTAGGGGAAAGAACGGTGGTCCAATCTCCGACCCCCAGGAACAGGTTTGCAGATTTTCTGAGCATTTCTGTGAGGTCTTGGGGGAGGGGAAATCCCTCAGCCTCGAAAACAACGTGGGACAAAGTGGGGATGACCCTGCCGAGGCTGCAGTGCCTCAAATATTGAAATAAAAAGTCACCCCTGTGAGTGGCTGGCTGAGGTGCCATCTGTTGAGGAATTACTTAAGGCGATCCAGAGCTTGAGACCAGGAAAGGCATCGGGCAGAGATGATCTCCCAAGCGAAATGCTGATGGAGGGTGGCGTTTGTGCACAGACTGTCCTACATGACATCATAACAATAGTCTAGATCACTGGACGGGTTCCGCAGGATTGGAAGGATTCCCAGGTGGTCCCCCTCTTTAGGAAGGGGGACTGCACAGACTGTAACAACTACAGGGGCATTTCACTCCTCAGTGTGCCGGGAAAGGTCCTGGCAAGGATTATTCAACATCGCCTTGTTAGGCACGCTGAGGAGAGGCTTGCGGAGCCCCAATGTGGTTTCAGGAAAGGGCGGTCCTGCACAGATGCCATATTTTCTGTCCGTCTGCTACAGCAGAGGTGTAGGGAATTCCAACAAGACCTACATCTCTGCTTTATTGACCTGGTCAAGGCCTATGATACCATCCGTAGGCCTGGGCTCTGGGTTGTTCTTCGTGCTTTCGGAGTCCCTGACCCTCTTCTCACGATCATTAAGGACCTTCATGATGGTGAGTGGGCTCGGGTAAAACTACGTGGCCGGGAGTCGGAGCCATTCACACCTTGGGGTGCGACAGGGATGTCCTCTGGCTCCCACATTATTTAACATCTATTTCGACCACGTAGTTTGTGAAGCCTTCAATAGCTGTACCGGAGGAATTTCCATCTGGTACAGATACAATGGGAGGCCTCTCCAGTGTTGCCGCTGGTTCGAAGTGGAGAGACCAAGTACTACGAAAGCACTTGCAAATGGCAACATCACCCCTCGCACTTTCCTGTTTTTTTTGGCAGCCAGCCCAGGCCTCCCGGCATACTGGAACTGGCTTCTCATTATTGCTGGGGACGTCGAATTGAATCCAGGCCCGTTTGTCCCTTGTGACGGCTGCAGAAAGAACGTCAATGCAAATTCTATCCAATGCAACGGTTGTAAAGCTTGGTACCACAAACACTGCACTACTTTAGCTCGCATTCCCAGTTCAAATTCTGGCTGGTACTGCAAATATTGTACATCATCCACTTCAACAACTCCACCTTGCACAACCACACTAGCATCACCACCTCATCCATCGCAACCACCATTTCAACCACAGCAAAACGTCCACAACATAAACGACCTAAAAATCCATCAACCAAACATCAATGGCATCAACAACAAATCTCTTGAACTCAGGACCTTCCGACAACAAAACTCCATTAATATAGCCGCCATCCAAGAAACAATTCAAATCCACTTCTCGCCCGCCCAACTTTCAAAATGTAACTTTCCACTGTCGAGACCGACCAACAGCTGGTGGCAGTCTAGCTTTCCTCATCCATAACAGCATTCAATTTGAAGAAATTTAAATCCCAATGCCTCTTTCTGATATGACCACAGAATTCTTAAGCATCCGTATCAAATACTATCTAGGCCCACTCACTATAATCAACGTCTACATCCCACCGACCAGTTCTTGCCCAGTTCAATATAAATAGACTTTTACCAAACAACGGCTCAATTGTTATTGGACATTTAAAAGTCCACAACAAACTTTGGCACTCTTCACTTTCAGATGCACGTGGTGACCTCATTGCCGATATCATGAACGGCTCCCCCTATGGGGTACTCAATGAAAAAAATCAAACCAGAGTTCCGTCATCTGGCCCTTCATCCTCACCAGATATCTCAATAGTGTCAGGAAACCTTTCATCAACGACTGGCAAGTCTTTACGGCCCTAGGATCCGATTGCCTACCGATTGTGTTGACCCTCAATGCCACCAAGCCTTCACAAACTCCTAAAAACCGCTTGTATTACAACTTAAAAAAAAGCCAACTGGCCACTTTTTACTTCAGAATCAAAAGCATTATTCGCCGACAACATCAACCATATCCACACATCCGCACATAACTCTGAAAAGATTTTCAGAAACATAATCACAACTACTACCAAGCACACCATCCCGGGGGATTGCTACAAGCAACACCTTCGCTGCCTCCATAAAAAAAGCCTCAACACTTATAAACCAACGAAACACTATTAAGACTAAAAATCCTACTTCACCACAAATCCCAGCCTTCAATATTGAAATCACAAAGAGAATCAATCAAGCCAAAACAGAGCGCTGGCACAGGTTTGTTGAAACTTTTGACCACCAACAAAACTCATCAAAACTTTGGAAGACCATCAAAGCCTTAGACAGACACTCCAAACCGCCACCCAATGGCGCAGTCAATTTCAACAAAAAATCCGTCATAAACATCAATAACATCGCCAACCAGTTCAACAAACTTTTCTCATCAGTCGTCCCACACTCTTCCAATAAATCCACCCATCAAAAAATCCGTCGGATCAAGGAACTACCTCTAAACCACGCCCCCCCAATTTAGCCTTGAAGAGGTGAAACTAGCTATCAAAAAAGCCAAAAATTAATCCGCAATTGGCCCCGATGGCATAGCTATGCCCCACCTCAAATACTTCGGCCCCCTTGGCATAAAGTTTCTCGCCTCCACTATTAACGCCTCACTCCAGTGCAACCTCATTCCGGCCATCTGAAAATCATGGACAATCATCCCACTTCCAAAACCCGGCAAAGACCTAAATCAAGCAACGTCCTACAGGCCGATTTCCCTACTTTGCTCATCAAGATTTTAGAGGCCATCATCCTTCCAATCATCACCACCAACTTACCTCCTTCATCTCACCAACATGGCTTTCGCCCTGCACACTCAACAACAACAGCTCTTATCAACCTAACCACCCAAATTGCAAACGGTTTCAATGAGAAAAAGCCCCCATCCTGCACTATCGTCGCTTCCCTTGACCTTACAAAGGTTTTCGACACCTTTAACCACCTCACGCTCATCAACATCATCCAGAGTTCTACACTACCATCAGGCCTTGTTTGCTGGCTTACAAATTACCTAAGGGGCCGCCAATCATGCACTCTCTTTCGTGATATTCAATCCTTCTCATGAAACATTAATGCAGGAGTACCACAAAGTTTCATGGTATCCCCAGCGCTGTTCAACGCCTACCTCCACGATCTAACAACTCCTCCAAAAGAAGTACAAGTCGTCAGCTATGCCGACGACATCACAGTTTACACTTCTAATCAAAATATACCCAAAATGGAAAACTCCATAAACTCCTATCTAAAACGGCTCAGCACTTTCCTAGCCAATAGATCGCTTCAACTCTCAACATCCAAATCAACAGTCACCCTTTTACAACCTGATCCTCATCAAGCCAACTTACATCCCAACGTCATAATAAACAACCAACGCCTCCCATTAGCAAAATCCCCAAAATGTATAGGTGCAACCTTTGACACCATGTTCAGCTTCGCTCAACATGGCAAAAAGCCCATGCAAAAGTTAACAAACGAAATAACATCTTACGAGCTTTAGCCGGCACATCTTGGGGTCAACAAAAGGAGACTTACTCCTAACTTACAAAGCCATTGGACGTCCCATCATCAACTATGCCAGTCCCATTTAGTGCCCAAACCTCTACTCTACAGGTTACCAAAAGCTCCAAACCGCCAAAAACCAAGCACTTTGCCTAGCCACAGGATGCCACCTCATGGCGCCCATTGGTCATCTCCACAAAGAAACCAAAGTTCTTCCGATTCAAGAACACTGCAAGCTTCTCACCGATCAATATCTGGCTTCATGCCATATCGACAACGCATCCTTGCACAAAGCTACTCAGAGCCCCTGCACCTGCTAGGAAAATGAAATCCACCTTGCTTTCCTTCAGCTCTGCCAACGTGCAAACTACTTTAATTGCTCTTCCATCAAATAGCACCACCAAATAGATTATGAACTACTTGCACACCGCTGCCACCATGCACTGCCTGAACGCCGACAAGCCCAATGTCGTGCTAGGGGGTTGGCCCCCACCCATAGCAGATGACGAAAAATCCCTGACCCGGGCAACTCGCATAAAACTGGCTCAACTCCTTTCAGGTTACTGCTCCATGCTAGCCGATGCCCAAAATCGAATCGACCCAAACACCCCAAACTGCTGCCCTTTGTGCCAAGCAACGCCAGAAGACGTCTCCATTTTCTCAGTTGCCCAAAAATGCAATCGAATGATCTCTGGCTAAACCCTCCCAAAGTGGCGACACAACGCCACCGAAAACAGAAAGTGCGAGGAAACAACAACAACAACAATGGGAGGCTGATCGATGCCCGGGTGCGGTCAAGGGATGGCTCCCTATTGCTCAACCATGTAATGTATGCCGATGACCTGGTAATTGCTGCTCATACAGAGGAGTTGGAGGCACTGCTGCTGAACCTGGAGCTTGCCACGGAGAAGTGGGGCCTTACCATCAGCCCCACCAAAACTAAGCACCCGCCTGGGTATTTTGTACCATCGGACACTCCACGCCCACAACTACCAATTGGTGATAGGGCAGTTGTGGAGAGAGTGGAGAGTTTCCCATACCTGGGCAGTGTGCTGATGGCCGGCTTAGGTTTAACAGCAGAGGTCTCACTCCGAATCAATCGAGCGGTATTATCTTTTCATCAGTTGCGTAACGCTGTGTGGAAGCTACCTGGTCTGTCACTCCGCACGAAGCTTCAGGTCTTCTCGGCCACAGTCATTCCTTTCCTTCTCTACGCTTGCAAAACGTGGACCCCACTAATGGAACATCTTCGCCAGTTACAAACATTTACGCTGGCCTGCCTACGATCGATCCTGGGCTTAACCAGGCTGGATTGTGTGAGGAGCTCACAAATCCTTGAAATATCTGGACAAAGTCCCATCGGTGAGCTCCGCCGGCAGGCAAGGCTGCATAGGATGGGCCATGTAGCCCGCATGCCCAGCCACCGCATGCCTAAACAGCTTTTGTTCAGCCGGATTGAGAGGGATAAACGATCGTGGCATGGGCAAGAGAAGAGATGGAGTGATGTGGTACAGGAGGACGTGGAGCTGAGTTGACTTGCCGATGACTGGTACCAGTGGTGTCAAGATCGGCCTCTGTGGAGGAGGCTCGTGAAGGACGCTACTGGGCAGTTGGAGGCAGTCACCCTCCAACAACAACGAAGGGCGGAGGAGCGACGCTCATAACAACGAGCGGAGCGCTGGGTGGCTAAAGCACAGCAAGTTGGTACAGCAGGGGGCACAGGTGGTGCATCAGCCAGTCGTCTCAGTCGACCTGTGGCATTTGGGTCTGCCCCGTGACCTCCTGCCAGCGGGCGTTCGACACTTCACGTGGCCTCAACGTGCACATAGCCTGGCACAAGCGTCGTGGTGACGTCACCGCCACTTAGTGGCGAATGGCGGTTGTTGTTGTTTAACAAATGTGAACACAGTAATTCACCACAGTGAGTTCCACTGGAAGTTTAAGGGTTGGTTTGTTTGTGGATCAGAGCCTCATGCGTGAGCAGTCCTGACCTGTCCACTTGTGGACGTGAAGTTCACATTACACCCTCCACAAAGTAATCCATTACGTGCTACTGCAGGGTTCCTTTCAGACATGTGAAACTCATACATCCCATCACAGGAAAATGTTCTTTACAGCGTTACTATTTTATTAACAATTACAACCATGAACATAAAGGTTGCAACACGCAGACACACGCGCACTTGTGTATATCAGTGTTTAAATGCAGAGAAGGTATAATGTGGTGATATGTGAGCTCCATGTTAATACCATGGACATAAGTCCACCATCCTATTAATTTATAATCACATGCAAGTCTCGTGCCTGACACCTTTCTGTTTGACCAGTTTTTTTGACTGGCGATGTTACCAGTGAAGGTCTCTTCGAAAAACCAATGGGTATAAATATGCCTATTCCATAATTCATGTGCTCATGGATGGAAATGGTATTACATTAGGTCTAGGGAGCAATTGCACACAAAGCAAAATGTTCCCTCATGCATCCATTCAGTGATTCAGCCTTCTGTGTAGAGCAGTTAAATATATTTAAACATAAACCGTATTTTTCTGCAGGTAATAACATACACGCCTTCCTGTTGAGTGTCCGCTGCAGTGACATCAGAGGACCGAATCTGTGAATCCGACGAACCAAAAGGGAATTGCGTCGAACCAATCAACGAGACACGTGGCATATGCAGAGGTCCGCAGACGACAGCGTGCCCTCCAGGCAAGGGGCACTTTAAGCCAGCAGATTATTCCCAAAATCTAAAAATCACATAAGTATGTGATTTCACATACTTATGTGTATGTGATTTCACACTCAGTCTGTATAATATATCGTGTGTGTACAGTGTATGGTTATACATTTTAAGACTGTTTACTTTTTTAACAGGTGCTTTTAAATTCAAGTTTCAAGTTTCATTTACTAGGTATAGCCCTGTGAGCCATGCGGCTCTTAAGTCGGGTGCAACCGCAACAAACAAAATTTGAATACAGAACATCTTAAAGCGACGACGCGCAACAGAAACATCCTGGAATAAACCAGCAAATATTCCACACAAAAAAAACGTATTAAAACGCTGTGCAAAAATCACAATGTGGTGCAAGCCAACAACAACAACCATAAGGCAATTTAGATTAACCATATGTTTTCTAATTACCAAAATAAAGCTACAAAAACAATGTAACAACAGTAATCATAGGAACAAATGTGCAAGGACTTGCGTGGTTGTTGCCATAATTAGTTCATATACGGGCATCTACCACGTGGCATTTTTTTAAATAATTAGTATCCAAAGTACACAGACACACACGTTTTTATTTTTTTATATACTCTAGTAATTTCGAGAATTACTGTATGTATTCTACAATGTCATTTAAAAAAAATAAAGTACAACGATGAAGTAGGCGTGTCACGATTGTCTTGCCTTTTTTGTCCAGCATTAATTTGTAGCAATTATTTATCATCCTATTTATTACTACTATAACCCAATTTTATTTCTGGTCGAGTAATGGTTTTTAAAAAAGCTCGGCAAACTATTTATATCTTGAACAATTATTAAAAGATGACCAGGATTACAACAATGCAATGAAGAGACAAGCCAGAGCAGGTTGAATCTTTTAGAAAATGTAATTAATAATCAAAATAAACTTACAAAACGTACCTATACAACAGCGTTTTCAATGAGTGCATATTGCCTGCTATGATCTAGGGATCAAAAATGTAGACACTGATGAAAAGTTTATGGGGAATTACACTTCGTGACAGTAAGAGGACCAACATGGATCAGAAAACAAATGCGAAATTAAAGACCTCTTATTAACTTTTAAGAAAAGTAAGTGAGCTTGTTCCAGACGCATTGCGAGAAGCAATGATGGCCAATGCATAATACAGATGATGGAAAGGCAGCCAAGAGGTGGAATATGCCCAAGAGTATGGAAAAGCTAGTGTTGAGATTATCCAATGTGCAATAACGAAATGGATCGTGGCATCACAAGATCTTGAGGGTCGACGTGAAGGTGGGAAAGCCTTAATCCAGCGATAAATTGATATTGGTCTGTTGACGATAGTGATGATGATTGGATGTCTGCCAGACAGGTTGTATGGATAGATTTCTAGTTATTATTACGTTTGTTTATTTAGGAAAGACAGCATCTCATGACTTTTTAAAGGAGGGTCTTGTCAAGTTTTCGCAGTGGGGGGGGGGGGGGGAGATGATTGCTCTGTACATTCCAATTGAGTATTTGTGGAAATATGTTTGCATTTAAACCATGACGCCGGCCCGCAATGGGCTACGGTGACAAATTACATCACGAGATCCTTAATCTCCACTCAGGGCACTGCTGGATTTTAACCGTGAACCTCTACAACAAGCGACGGACACTCTACCGCTGCCACGTCACCACCCATCTGCACCCATCCGGTGAAGATAATACGGATTAAACCACTGACCTCATATTCCAGGGGTGCCACAGTGTAAAGTGGCTAGCTACCCTGGCTGGCATGTCGGAGAGCGTGGGTTCGATCCCGATCCCGACCCTGACACCTGCATATTTTGACTTTGCATATTCTCACTGTGGTCACGGGGATTTTTCTTAAGTTTTTTCCCTCCGTATTGTAGTTGGCTGCTATAAAATTTCACATGATGAACCACTCCATTGAGTTATCATTTGTGGCCAGATCGCTTCTGAAAAAGATCTTCATAGCTCAGTGGGTCTTACCTGGTAAAATATTTAAAAAAAGGTTTAGTTTAATATTCATTCATCCTCCCACCTGTGCGCATTCATACTGAAGAAACCCAAAGTAGATTTTGTTTTACTACTCCAGCTAGAGTCCCAAGGTCCTAATGATTGCCCTGGTTTCAAGTATTGATTATTTCTCACGCAGGGTGGCTAATTGCACTGTCAACAGTTCATGTTTGGCTTCTTGAGCTGACTGGCGGCTGGAGTCCACACCTCTTGGTGCCATTTGACTTCATTAATAACGAAGGCGGCACCGAACCCCTAACGGGGTTGGCAATTGCTGCTGCTGCAGCGAGCATGCACGCTCCCACACAGACACCGCATAGACATGTGTGCCCTTTGGGGGATTGGAGCTAATTATAGATCCTATGGTTTCAACCTGAAACGAGCTTGCTTTAATGTCACTCAACAGTACCAGTCTATGGGTGTAATGTTGTTGTCAATTATATGACACAAATGTAATTGTAAAAGTTACCAATATTATGTTCGCAGTTTGACAGATTGTATTAAGTGCAGGCTCTGGTGGATATTTTGTAAACCTCACCATGATTAACCTTAATGAATGACATTCAGTCCCGATGTACGCAAAGTGTTTGGTACTGTACCAGCTCAATCACTGTGTCCTGAGGGCATAACCGTGTCAAATAGCTTAACGTTAATTCGTATTCTAAATGGTGAAGAAAATTTATTATACAGCAGATGGCGTGTAATTTTTGCACTGCAGAATAGAATTGCAATGAACGTTTACATTTCTCTTATATAAAAAATAAGGTGTGGTTTTGAAACATTTATCTAGAGCCAAGAAAGGTAAAATGACATGGGAAATGCATGTGGGGAGAGGTGAGATCTGGCAGTCTGTGCATACCCACGAGATGTCATTTTTACAGCTGCTAATGTGACCCTTTCATATTGTAGGTGCAGCCTGCGTTTATAGTGTTACGGGAGCGAACACATCAATAAATAAAACATTCCCTCCCAAATCCATGTGGGTCATGGGGATTTTTAGACCATACTTCTCCATGATGATCATTGCAGGTTGGTGAATGGAGGTGAGGGCAGGATCAGTTTTGATTTCACTTCCCAGCTGTGGCCCGAAGTTTAATTCGGGACGTCGAGTCCATAGTGCGCATTAATACACGTTAACAATCTCATTGATACACTCTTGTACAAAATGTATTCAATTGCAAATAACATGACTATAAATACTATAATTGGAGGTGTGATTGTTAGTGCATTGGAAAGGCCAGTCGGGCAGCAACTCCATCGTGGAATAAAGCCAGGTCGAGAGGTTGTTGTGTGAACCCCGAAATGCCTACAGTACGGCAGCTCTGGCTTGTGCTATTACATAGAAACAATGCGTGCAAATTCAATCAAATCCCTCTGGCGTGTAAGGACTTGCCTTGGCGCTGTGCAACTTATTTGATAGCTTTAAAAATAAAAAAAACATTGCAATAACCCTGTTCAGCGCTGTCTTTCCTTCACCCTGTTGAGCACTCTATTCCACGAGTGGCTGATATAGCGTCAATACACAATGACATGCTAATCTCTCACAAGACAATGTCCACCTCCTCAGCACAAGCTCCAGCCCCCACCCTCTTGCCCGATGCGGAAACCCTCCCCACCCCCTCTCGGCTCTCTATATATAAGGACTTGTTTCAGCAGCCTGTTTCTCACTCCCACGTGAAGACGGTTGCTTGTGTGGCGATCGAAACGTCGTGAGCTATTATTATTTTTCTTCTACGTACGTGACTTTACCGAAAGGACCAAAGAGTATGGATTCTTGCAGTCACGAAAGCTTCAAATCAAAATCTTTAAAAAGTGCAGACTTTCACCTCGTCAAAGCTGAAAAGAATGTGTAAATTGAAGTCAGCAAGGGCTATGTACTGTATTACACTTGCGTTAAATGTTCCATTATTCAGTGTTCCTACATGCAGGACATGAACAACTACAGCACGTGAATATTTTTACATGTTCGGTGTACAAATCCATCTTTGCCATCGATTATTTAGAATGCTCAGACTTTTCCGTATTTTTTTCCTGGAAAGAGATGACCACACGTTGGAAAGACTGCACAAGGTCAACACATTTTGGTTCTTGAAATAAAAGTTTGTTGCCTAAATCATTCACATTATCTAGGAGGCATTGTTCACTCACAACTGGATGAGATTGCAATTTCAATTCCTCGTCATGGCTCACCTCAGCCCCTCATCTTCTCTCCAAGGTTGATTAAATTAGTTCCACTTAATGGGAGCTTTGGAGTGGTTGTCCTATGGAGAGACTGACTCCTGCCACGAGAATGTAACATTGTCACCGCGAGCTCTGAGATAAGAGCCGTACGGGAATGTAGACAAACCCCTAGGCAGTGGGTGGGGGGGGCGAGCAAGGTCTAAAGTTAACAAAGTTAACACATTTTAAATGCTCAAACGATATCGCCTGCTGTTGTATCATGTAATCTGCTCTGTTCTCAGCTCCTTTTGTATAGGATGAAAATCTGGGACAGCCATTACTTAATTGTACTAATGTTATATTGTATCAGCAATCTTTGACTTGACTATGGGGCTATGAACAGTGGCCTACTGCTCGTCTAAGACGGGGACAATTCTTGGCTTCACTTGCGTTAACTTGTCCGTGTTGTTGCAGAGTGTACAGACGATGTGTGCTCAAAGCCAGCTCATCGTGCCCATGTGCTCGCTCCCCGCAACTATGTGATCTTGGAGAGCGCAGAAGCCACCAGCCAGCTTTGTTGAGAAGGATACACCGATTAATTCGGGGCAGAATACATGTATATATGTATACAAACAACCACCACGATAATTTATCATTAGTACATTTTATTTCAATAATTGTCTTCATCTCAATGAAAAATACCTTATTTACTGTATCGCATATACAGTATGGATTAAACTTCGTTACATTTAAAGTATATACATTGTATGTACACACGCACAATATTGTAATCCATACCGAGTGCAATATCATACACTGTGCATGTGCATGGTGGTGTTTCGCGTGTGTATTTAGCAGTAACCTAGCTGTAATAAAATAAACATGAAGATCAAAAATAAAGTGGCACAATTCAAAGATGTAGAAAACTCAACACATTCGTAAGTAGCAATGCCTTAAAATAAAAAAATATAAACGTATAACAGCACATCTTGTGCTACAAAGAGCCATTTCACGCTGTTTAATCCTTTGAAGACCATACGATGTTGTTGATGAATGTGTTAATTTTTTGTTGTTTACTGTGCTAACTAGATGGCGATATCTTACGTGCAACTCATCACGTACACTTGCACACCAGTTGCACGAGACGACTGGCACATCCTATAGAACTTGGCTTTTTGCGGTTATGATCATGTTCATGTGTGGCCTCGAGCACCGCATCTATTTATGGTGCATCAGCATGGCTGATGGTCTGCATTGGCATAACACAGCTTTGGAGAAGCAATTTGGCATTGTGTTCTGTGTGTGACAGGTGTTGCCTCGAATCTAATCAAGAAGATACAAATGCACGTGGTGCTGACAAATAATCATGAATTATTTTAAACTGCATCGCAGATATTTGGGAACATTATGCTATGGGACATGCTTGATAAATTAAAAACCCACATAACATCACCCGGTGTGCATTGGCAACTTGTTAATGTCGCAAAAAAAAGGAAAATATCACCATGCAGCAATTATACATAGTGACACTTTTAAGAGCATTATTGGGCATTTTATATGTCGAGGCGCTACATCTGCCTTTGTTTGTTGATTGCCAAAAAGACCAGGTTACATGAAGTTGGAAAAACAATGTTATTACTGGTATTGTACTGATGCAAAAAACAAACGTCACTTTTCAAGCTTCCGACAAGACACGCTCTCGATGAATCTTGATTGGTTGAAAATAAAATGTTCAGTAACGGCACTTTCATATATTTGTTTTCGTATTCTTTGACTTACATTCAACTTCCACAACAAGCAGATCAGGTAAATAAGTTACAGCGTTCGGTTAAAGTTATACTTACGTCCACCGTTAGTTATGATGTTGCGGTTTTAATATCGCTATAATTAGTTATTCAAATCGTTGTGGAATGTAAAGGTAATTTGTGCATTTACGATAAGAAAAAACATGTGTGTTCTACTTGATGATCGACTGGCAGCAGGGCCCAAATAAAGCCAACCCCAGGCCATCTTACACCACCTCGGCTGCACAACCCAGGACAATAAGGCATCACAATTCGCGCACCTCTGATACATTTGCGAAATGTTTACTCCATGGCGTTGTCACCTTTACGAGGACAGCTCACCCCCGGGCCACAGTGTCTGGGTCATCTTAATGCCGTTTTAATTCCAGGGTACTGTGGAAAATAACTCCTCCATCGCGATTCGTGGAGGAACCTCATCCCGCTCTTGCTCATCTTCTTGCGTCGGGGGGTGTTTGTTGGCGGACGGAGGAGTCGTGCTCGCCGCGTACGCACGGCTCAGCTAAGAATCGCAGTCCGCCTCGATGTAGGGGATGTCGCTGTAGCGTTGCTCAAGCTCTGCCCATTGGAGCACGGCACGGCTTACGATGTCCTTGGCTAGGCGTTCGGCAAAGTCCATCACGTACGGCTGGACCCCGGACTCCTCCCCGGCCCTGTATTGCTTCTTCATAGACAATATCTCCACGGGCTCGGGGTCTGCGGACTTGTCCGCTGTGGCCTTGGATTTTAAGCAGCCCATGATGGCTGGATCACAGTGAAGCCACCAGGGACCTCCTGCCGTGACACATTGAGCAGAAAACCCTAGAGGAGTGGGCACGGGAATGCATGGTGGCCTCAGTTTATTCTCATGCTCTGACCTGCAACGTGTGAAATTAATGAGGACACTCATGATAACAAGTATACATCGAGACAGTATTATAACAGTTAGGTTTATCAACTGTAGGTCATCTACGTGCAGTGAGTGAACAACGTATTGGGACAGGATGGTGTGACCACTACCTTGCCAGGCGGCCTTTCGCTCTCCATTTATGAATACGGTAACACGCCGGTTTACATTGGGGATGTCTTCCTGAAAGGTGTAACGAATATTTAAACGACGTAAATAAAAGCCATTTTGTTTCCTCCAAATCACCAAAATATTGTACATTATATGCTGTACTCTACAGTACAGTACATTTCTCTATGCGGCGACACACAGTACGGCAGTTCGTGTACGGGGTCGGTGGAGGCAAAGGCTGAGAAGCGATGGATACGAGAGGGGACGGACGATGCTGTCAGTGACCGAAGTGTGTGGTTGAGGCGACGCAAGTCAGCTAGTGGTATGAATAAGGTGACGACGTGCTTGTGAAACGACGTAACAGTGGGAGAGACGTAAATTGGGGTATTACTATGTCATGATCAGACCAGACAAGCTAATCCTACGATCTGTTCAGCGCAGGTTCAGGTTACACCGATTGACAGCGATGTGTATCATAGCCAGGAATGAAAACTTCTTTATCCGCTGTTATTAGTAGCACAGTGTGCAACAACAAGTTATGACACCACATCGAGTAGTAACGTGAACACGTAAGCGTCCATTGTTGTAGTCTGTCAGGGGACATTAACATCAAAACACGTGGCTCAAAATAACTTCAAAGATTGCGCCACGTATACAATCACGAACACCAAAAACAACAGCCACCCCTCAGAACAACCGCCTTGTGATTGCGTCCCGACTAATTTTCATTACCATGATGATGACCCTTATTCTCCTCATTATACAAAACGTTGTTCGTGAAGGACCATGCAAAATGATGTAGTTGATTACTGCTTGGCTCACACAGAGCCGTAATCAACTACCACAATGAGGATGACCGCAGTCTGGAATCATCATCATCATCATCCTCGCAAGTGTGTGGCCTGATCATCATGGGTGTTGCACCCAACAAGTGTGAATGATTGATTTGTTTTTAGCACAAGGTCAATGAACTGGCAATAGCATTGGCACGTGGCAACGCGAGAGAGAGAGCATTGGTGACTGTTTACTGTGCTGATGAGTCCTAATACAAACGAAACCCGGTCCACATTTGTCTCACTTGCCGCCCGGTCTGCCGGTCACGTTTGCTCCAAACTATTTTGATGACAATAGGACCACAATACAGTTATTCAGGAGCCGCCAATGGTTTATTGGCAACGGACAATGACCGAGTGTTATTTGTACACGTTTTTGTGTGTTTCTTGAAACAAGAGACACCAACAACGTGGCGATTATAACGTGTAAGCAAGCGAACTATGAAAGCTTTAATAAACACGCACAAGAGAAACAACGTGTTTGTCACAAGAGGTTAACTTACGGATGTGTACTAAAACCCGCCGTAAATGACCTTTCTGCAGTAAGTTACGACCTCCAAAGTTAACCAGTCATGACCGTTTATATATAAGATCAGTAGCTTTCTTAATTGATTTCCTGTACGCTCAAAATGCATTGAATGAAATACTATACTGTACTCTGCCTAGCCGAATAAACTGAAAATATGGGCTTATTATTACGTTTAAACCTTAGTACAGTGGAGGTATACACCCTCTACAATAATAACACTGGCGTTAATGATTGATTCGTGTTAATGATTGAAATCAACTAGACGTCTATGGAGACTTTTCATACCTCCCCGACATTTACAACGTTTCAATTCCCTTTCGCAGTAGCCTGTAATCACTTTGTGTGTTCAGCTTTACATTTATTATCTTATATTCCATGAATAATTGTATTTGCAGGTGGCGTTCGCTAGACACTGCGTATCTGTATTTAACTAAGGTGTATTCTATTCAATTTATAACGCATTACGTTGAGATTACAAAAAGTTAAAAGTGCAGCCCTGCAATGAACTTCTCACGCCACTGCTGGAGGAAAGCCCTCCCAAACACAAGGACTCCAGAGCTCCGTCTAGCTGGGTATTCGGTTTAATCTTCGTCCACGCTGGTCAGATGTCTCGGAAGAGGTGGGAATACCCACACTTTACCCCACCACACGCGGTACACCTGCCGATTGACTGTGGTGTATGAATGAAAAGTAGGAGGGATTTAAGAAACTTGCTCCATTGCTTCAACTGCCCTGCCCACAGGATGCAGCGTGCTAATCGTCACACGGCGGCATCAGCATCATGATCATTTGATTGTTATTACGTAATAATTCCCACCCCTCTTAGATGAAGGCCTCCACACAAATTGTCAAGTCAGTTTGACCATAGTTCACCACGCTGGTTCAATACGGATTGGTGGTGAATGGGTAGAAGGGTGCCTCGGACCGTTTTTTCTTTGAACTTAATTTTCCATTCGTGTTATCCGTGGTTGCGAATCAAACCACGGCGAGGCACCCCTTGCATTCGCAGAGATTGCTAATATTCCAGACTCACGAATTGCATTTAGATAGTGTAACCATAGGAATCGTAGTCTAAATGTGCAATTAAGATTTTGTTCACGTTAGTATTGTATCCCGATGAATGGCATCGAGATAGCGAAAGTGCGCTCGTGGACTGTGTTAAGATAGGGCAAGCGTTAGCTGTTGTGAGTTGGTGAGTCGGCATTGAATTCCACTCACCGTGCGGCGGGATGAACCACCCACGGCTCCTTGCAGCGGGACAGACACCCCGTCACACTCACACGGACACAACTCCGGACACACAGCCAGCCAAGACACACACAGCCAAGACACAAGACAGCCGGACCCAACTCACGGAAAAAGCTCGAAAGCCGCCGGATAGAGCGGCGATGTATACAGTCGGTTAGAAAGACAGACAGAACACCCAGTCAGACAACCCGATACTCAGTCAGACACACACACAGACAGACAGGCACCGAGTCAGACAACGCAGACACGCGGACAGATTGACACCCACAGCCAGCCAGACAGACACTCAGTCAAGCACGCAAACAGCAACAGAGCGAGGCGCGGGCAGATGGTCAGACACCCGCGGGTCTCCGTGCTTGCGTGGAGGAGTGGAGCCGGCGAGAATCCGGAGCGACGGAGGAGGTCTCATCAAACGGCGCGCGGAGAGAATCCGGCGCAATATCCGCCGCGTGCGAGCAGAGTCGGTGGTCGTCTGCCCCCACCACCACCCCCCACCACCCCCACCACCCCCCCGGGTTGGCCGTGGATGTCATTTATTTAGTTATTTTCCGCGTCCGGAGTGCGCGCGAGGTTCGCTTTTCGAGGCGTCCCAGTTTCGCGGAGCGCCGCCGTGGGGTTCGCTCTGCCAACTCCGCGACGCACGTGCGCGGGACGGGCTACGCGTACACGGCACGCACACGCCTCGCATGTCATACCATATCACATCACAGTACATGTCACACACGCACACGCCTCGCATGTCATCTACCATATCACATCATAGTACATGTCACACGCACACGCCTCGCATGTCATCTACCATATCACATCACAGTACATGTCACACACGCCTCGCATGTCATACCATATCACATCACAGTACATGTCACACACACCTCGCATGTCACATACCATACCACAGCATCACATCACAACACACATTTCACACACGTTACATATCATATACCACAGCATCACATCTAACACATCACTAAGACGAATATAAAGACACCCCGTATAGCCTTGACATACTGTTGGGGCAAGTGCTGAGCTCGTATGCCTTTATCTCCCCAGGGGCGATTCTTATACACCGCACCAGGTACTTATTTGAGGCTGAATCGATCTAGCGGAGGACCAGGACCGTTAGCGGAAATCGCTAACCGCTGCACTACCGCTCCCCACAGTACAACCGCACACACCACCCCATACAGCGTACAAGTCACACACCACCACATGCAACACACTACACAGCACGCATTTAACATTCAGAGCAAACACCCCACACACGAGACATCATACAGCTCACAAACCATTCCCCACATTACTCACCCAGCACATGATTGCATACCACACATCACCCCCCGTAACACTACATAGAGCACACCAGTCATCACACTTACACCTAACATTCAGCCACAGACAGGTAACTGCAGGCGTTCTCGCCTGTCAATCAAAATGCACTTATAACTCTTCACCTGCCACGCATGGCTAGTGACAATCCACGGCTACTCCCGAGTCTTAACTCTTCACTTGCCACCAAAGGTATTGCTGTTAACGCAATCAGTAGTTGACTACCGTAATCAATATTAACGATGCATTATTGTACTCCGTACAACCACTGCAGTTATCTGCTCTCAAATTTCCCTCACAGACTCCTCACTTGCCACCTCACCTGGATGGTCAACGCGAAAGCAATGGCTTTATCGACCAACTTAAAAAAAAATCCAACGCAGCCATAGTTTCATATTTTTTGTTACATTTGCAGTTGTCTTCTTTGCAAACTGCAGCAGCTTTCACGTGCAACAAAAAATCTGCACTGCACCGGATTTCACCCAGTTGGATGTTTGTATGTATGCATGGATGTTTGTATGTATGCAACATCAATCCAGCAGTGGATTGACAAAGGGAGCTGTAAATTATATTACATCGTTTCATGAAGTTAAAGCGGTCAGTGAACTTGACCAGGGTGTGTTTCGAGTCTGAAGCAATGCTGCGAGTCACTTATGCCCCCTGCCGTAAAAAATTAGGGCGAACACGATGGCAATTATTGAGTGGCCCGTAATGCACAGCACATTTTGCCTGCTTACTGTTGTGTGAAATATATTGTATCGTGCAGGAATACAAATTTATCTTGTAAACCATAAACAGAATAGTTTTGGGTTTATTTGGAAAACCATAAAACATTTTCACACAATGCCTAATTTAAGCGTGGTACAAAAAAATAATCGCTAAATATTTAGAAAACACAATTGTATGATAGTATGAATGCCCTTTACCTTGCAAAGCAGTTTGTATTTTTTGTTTTTACAAATTTGGCTATTATGTACCATTGTCAATAATAAAACTTCACACAGCCTAGAGGCCCCACACTTGAAAATCTCAATAAATAAGTAAAAAACACACCAAAATGTTAACAAAATAAATGTAACATTATAACCCGATTAAATTCTAATCATTGTTCAAATGCATGTTCATCATAATTACCGAATTACACTAATGCTCATTTACATAACCTGAACACTGCTGTAATATGCAACTTTGGAAAATGTATTCCTTAAATATTTTGTACGTGTTAATTGCATCAGTCATACATTCCACTTAACAAGTGCAGTTGCTTTTACTCTCTACAAAACGATGACACTTAAATTGGAGAAACTTTTACGGAAAAAAATTAAGAGAATCCAATAACCTAAAATGCGCTTCAGAGTGAGAACACACTGCGCTGGTCGAGGCAATGCACCTGCTGTCATCTTTGTTTAAATTCGCTCAGTCAATGAGAGCGACATACGCTTCGATCAAATAATTAGCGCTATTACCAAGACCCCAATGAAGCCCTCATGTATTGCTTATACGTAAGAAATAACGCCGTTAGAAACACATCCCCATATACAGTGAGGGGAAAAAAGTATTTGATCCCCTGCTGATTTTGTACGTCTGCCCACTGACAAAGAAATGATCAGTCTATAATTTTAATGGTAGGTTTATTTGAACAGTGAGAGACAGAATAACAAGAAAATCCAGAAAAACGCATGTCAAAAATGTTATAAATTGATTTGCATTTTAATGAGGGAAAGTATTTGACCCCCTCTCAATCAGAAAGATGTCTGGCTCCCAGGTGCCTTTTATACAGGTAACGAGCTGAGATTAGGAGCACACTCTTAAAGGGAGTGCTCCTAATCTCAGCTTGCTACCTGTATAAAAGACATCTGTCCACAGAAGCAATCAATCAATCAGATTCCAAACTCTCCACCATGGCCAAGACCAAAGAGCTCTCCAAGGATGTCAGGGACAAGATTGTAGACCTACACAAGGCTGGAATGGGCTACAAGACCATTGCCAAGCAGCTTGGTGAGAAGGTGACAACAGTTGGTGCGATTATTCGCAAATGGCAGAAACAGAAAAGAACTGTCAATCTCCCTCGGCCTGGGGCTCCATGCTAGATCTCACCTCGTGGAGTTGCAATGATCATGAGAACGGTGAGGAATCAGTCCAGAACTACACGGGAGGATCTTGTTAATGATCTCAAGGCAGCTGGGACCATAGTCACCAAGAAAACAATTGGTAACACACTACACTGTGAAGGACTGAAATCTTGCAGCGCCCGCAAGGTCCCCCTGCTCATGAAAGCACATATACATGCCCGTCCGAAGTTTGTCAATGAAAATCTGAATGATTCAGAGGACAACTGGGTGAAAGTGTTGTGGTCAGAAAAGACCAAAATGGAGCTATTTGGCATCAACTCAACTCGCCGTGTTTGGAGGAGGAGGAATGCTGCCTATGACCTCAAGAACACCATCCCCACCATCAAACATGGAGGTGGAAACATTATGCTTTGGGGGTGTTTTTCTGCTAAGGGGACAGGACAACTTCACCGCATCAAAGGGACGATGGACGGGGCCATGTACCGTTAAATCTTGGGTGAGAACCTCCTTCCCTCAGCCAGGGCATTGAAAATGGGTCGTGGATGGGTATTCCAGCATGACAATGACCCAAAACACATGGCCAAGGCAACAAAGGGATGGCTCAAGAAGAAGCACATTAAGGTCCTGGAGTGGCCTAGCCAGTCTCCAGACCTTAATCCCATAGAGAATCTGTGGAGGGAGCTGAAGGTTCGAGTTGCCAAACGTCAGCCTCGAAACCTTAATGACTTGGAGATCTGCAAAGAGGAGTGAGACAAAATCCCTCCTGAGATGTGTGCAAACCTGGTGGCCATCTACAAGAAACGTCTGACCTCTGTGATTGCCAACAAGGGTTTTGCCACCAAGTACTAAGTCATGTTTTGCAGAGGGGTCAAATACTTATTTCCCTCATTAAAATGCAAATCAATTTATAACATTGACATTTTTGTTGTTGTTATTCTGTCTCTTACTGTTCAAATAAACCTACCATTAAAATTATAGACTGATCATTTCTTTGTCAGTGGGCAAACGTTCAAAATCAGCAGGGGATCAAATACTTTTTTCCCTCACTGTATATACACAAAATGCCTAATTTATAACCATTTTAGCACTGTTTCAATTTGCACCCACTTCTCCAGGAACACATTTTGAGTGCTAAGAGAGGTCTGCCTCTTTTTAAGCATGTTTCATGACGAGGACGCTTGTTTTCCAATTCGCAACATGAATGTGTATTTTACATTGTACACGTACAACTGTCGGTAATTTGTCATCCATTCCAGCTGAGCAGAGTTTCAAGTTAATCAAGTCTAAGAAGCTTTGCAGCTTGACAGATTAGTTTCTTAAGTAGTCCTTACCATGTAATTGTGGTGACGTGACAGCACCCATACATGAGCATATGTGCCACGCCTGGTTGTTTAGCTATACAGCAGCCTTGCCTCCTGGAGTTGTGTATCTCTGCACTCAATCTGTGAGTCTCTGCACTCAATCCCTGTGCCTCTGCATTCAATCCGTGTGCGCTACGTGTCTAAAGTGGGGATGCTGGCGATCAGTGGGAAGAAGGGGTGTCCGTGAATGCAGTTGTTGCTTCCGTCCGGCAGGAAGCGCCTCATCCTGCACAGCTTCTCTTCCATGTCTTCCCGCACGAGATGCCGTGGCAATTGCCGCGCCATGCGCACTGCCTCACCCTGTTCAATCATTGTCATTAATCTTGTCAGTAGGAACAACAACAACAAATACTCAACCGTTACGGAATGCATACAATACAAATCCACTTTGGGCTGAGGGGTGTTTTGGTTTCAAGTTTATTTTGTTTCACCAGCTGATAATTCAAGAGACTGGGATAATCTCATTTGCAAGTGACCTGCAGCATCAGTCTGCCGGAAGGGACAACGATCAGTTAAATTTGCTGGTAAATTTGGATTTTTTACATCTGCACACAACGTCCTACTTTTGCGACTGACGAGAGGGATTTTTTCATGTCCACTGTGAAGCAGCCAGTGGATATTATTATTGTTACTACCATGGCTGTTACACTTGCAGTGGACTAAGTACGCACTGGAATGTGTACCTGGAGGTAGTTGACGAGCTTGAGAGGGCGGCAGTGCTCGACCTCAGTGGCATGCTTGTGCAGAATGGCATCGAGAACCTCGCCCAGGTCAGACACTCCGTAGTAAGGCAGGGATGTGGCCAAGCCCTCCAACTCCGCCTCCCACTCACCGCTCACCCCATCTATGCCAGATAGGGCAGGGGGAAGGTATGTTCAACCGAGGGACTCAATCACGCAGATGAAAACTGCTGATTTGGATACACATTATTTCATACAAACTACTGTATAAGCTCTACAAATGCTATGCAATCTGTAAATAACTGATGAGTCATATGTTTAGGTTCTCTATATTAATGTCCTTGACTGGAAAGCCGATTATCAAAAAATATGCAGGAGCGTAACTATCCTGGGGGCAGGGGATGCCTTGACCCCCTCTGGTGGCCAAAGTTATGAATTAGGGCCCCCTTGACAATAACCATGAGCGCCCCTACAGCGTTAAATGTTCGAGACCGTGAGCGTAATGATGTGATTAGGCAGGAGGAGCCACAATATATAATAGCCGAGGTGTGACTGTGCAGGATAATCAATTATTTGGGCCCTACCTGACCAATTACCCCACCCCTGAGATGCCAATGCAGTTATGCCACTGGATATATGGTAATCATTCTATACATTTTAATTAAAGTTTTGATCACCAATTAATTACATGATTATCACCACCACTAATATAAGCATTAGCATAGGGTCACAATAGGTATCTGACGCTCCCACTTGTCAAATGAGGAAAACAAAGGGCCAGTAAGTACAAGGTTTCATCGGATGCAGTGGGCAAATGCAATTGATGTGGCCTTGCACTCACTGTTCAAGATGCGCACGTGGAAGCCGTTGGCCAGCAGCCTCTGATCGGTGATGTAAAGGGAAGGGTCTGGTGGCCTCGTCTCACTTTGCAGGCTGGGCAGAAGTTCCAGGTACTGTGAACTACCAAGCAAACTGCATGCACATGGAATATTATTTAACTTATGGATCAAAGCTACATATAATACATCTGTTTAACAAGGTAACTCTGCTGTGGTGGTCCCTGTGCCATAAGTACCTCTGGTTGAGTGGGATGGGGATGCCAAGGTTCTCGATGGGCAGGACATGGTTCTGCAGAAGACGCCGATACAGCATGGCCTCCTCCAGACGAAAATGATTTATTGCCACCAGGGAGTTGCCAGCCTGGCCCAACCAAGCGCCACGTGAGCCCAGCGGCATTAGCAACTTCACTGGCTTTGGACCATCATCGGATTTCTGGAGATAAGAAAGAGGATCATTAACAAACTTTCTGGTAGTTATACCATTGAATGAATTAACACATACAAATATGAATTAACATTAAAGTAACATTAAATCTTAACTGTGCAGTGCTAAATACATAAATATAGGGAAATTCAGGAAAAAGTCACTTCAATTAAAACAAATGTCAGCTTAAACATTGTCTCCCTTAACAAAGGACTTAAATGTTTCAATGGGCTGTCCGCTCTCTGATTTTAATGAAAGTTATAATCTTTCACAGCCCAGTGTTTTTGGACGTAAAACTTGAAACTATATTTCAATATCGGTCAGCACATGGAATTCACAACAATATTCATACCTGTGACTGGCTGTACCCCCTGAGTAGCTGCAGCTTCTGCCTAATGGACGGCAAGGAGAAGGGCACCTCCCGAACGGAAGGCAGAACGGGAGCCTGGGCCACACTCTTAGGCGTCAGCAGCAGCTGATCCAGACGGGGCTGGTTGTCTGGAGGGGAGATGGCATTCATCTTGCGTTTGTGAACCCCATTCCTTGCTGCTGCTTTTGGAGTGCTCACTTGCCTGTTGTCACCATGCTGTTGATGATTCTTCGTGGAATGCACATTTGCAGCCATCTCCAGCTGTTTGTTGTAGTTTTCCAAGTCCTTGGTAGCCTTATCTTCATACCTGAACATTAAAGTTGTTAAAAACAAATATACTATATGCAGTAAATGCAGTGTCCATTACTAAACTGAAAATGTGTGTGTACTAGAAGTACTTAAATAATGTGAACACAAGGACAGGTATAATGTTTTTCTTGCATTGTTACAATTGGGATTGTTAGATCACCATTAAAACCTGCTAAAATGCTACGTCAACAAGCATTTCGTTTTTTAACCATTTAACAAGTCAAGAGTTTTGCGCCACTGTAGGGGTTTGCCTCTAATAACCAATAATCTTTCGGACGTCCACTATTTACGTTGCTCCTATTTGTTGTTTCCCGAAAACGTTGCCAACGAAAAGGGGAATGCAATTTGATTAAAAATGCATCGATTCACTACAAAGTTGATTTGAAAGAATTTAAAGAACGCAGTTGTTTGGGCAGCGTGCGCGACAATGCACCACGCCATCAGGCACTCAAGTCTCGGTGTGTACATCGCCATACTGTACATTGTACTCCCCTCTCTAAATCTCCAGCGCCATCTCTGGTGAGTACCCTGCATTAACTTACATTATACTTTCAAATGTTACATAATATATTTTTGTGAATATTTCTTCATTTCATTGCCTTCACAATTAGTTCTCATTCCTCCCGACTTCACCCTCGCTGCCCCGTGAGGCGATACAAAGATGTGTCCACAAGGGGGGGTAGCCACAACCTCCGACGCAGCTCGGGCGGCAGCTGCTCCCACTCGTCGAACAGCAGGACGCGCATCTCCTCGGGGCTCGCTCCCGGGTTCTCGGCCTGCAGGTTGGCACGTCGCTCTTTCAAGAAGATCTGCCTTGCCTCCTGCGGCTTGCGCACCGCACGGTTGCTCAGCAGGTCGTACGCCGTCGACTGTCCAACCTTCCCATCGAGAAACCCCGTCTTTTTTCTGGGGCTTTACACGAGACAAACAACATTGCTGTAATGGCGACTAGAAATGTAATATCCCTCTAGGTTATTCAAACCATGCAGGATGTTTGGTATTTTGTATTAAAAATAATTGCTTTTCTCAGCTTTTTCACAACTACAGAGGGAATATTGATTTCTGCATGGATACAATGAGCCAATCACGTTATCATCAATCATATCAATGACATATCCATACCTTTTATTGAAGCTGCTGCCACCAGTACTCGTGAAAATATTTCTCTCTCGTGAATCTGCAGATTGGAGGCCAGGGGTGTACACTTTCACGGGCTCCAGAGGACAGCCTGTAGAATCCTTGAGCCATGTGCCTCGACTCCAGCTGTCAGCGGTAAGCTCCGGAGGGGATTTTGCTATTCCCACTGGATTATCACAACTGCTTTCTCGTTCTGCAAATGTGTCCTTGGAGTTGGGCTGTTCATTTTCTATTCCCTCCAGCTCAGTCGCAAGATTGCCTACACTCTCAGAGAGTATCAAGCCAAATTCATTTGTATTAACAATGGGGCAGTCATGCCCAAGTCCACTCACTGAGGATTCATTTGGCTCTTTACTCGTATAAAGGCAGTCACCTAAAAAGTCATCAAGCTTATCAAGTTCTTGATTTTCACCAACAAATGCATGAACACTTGTATTTTTGGAAATGGTGATGCTTTTTGTTTCAGTATTCTCACCCTTACTTCGATGAGACAAAGAGGTTGGTAATGTTGTTGTCATGTCATCTTTGGGGTCATCTGTCTTATTGTTATTTTCACAACTTATGCCTATAGAGGATACGGAAGCCATTCCTTCAACTTGTTCTTCATTTTGAACAATGAGAGGCCCATACACCTGCAGCAACATTTCATCCAGCTCAGCAAGGATAGCCTCCTGAAAAGCATACAACCATGAAGTCAATAACCTGATGGATAATACAAAACCTAAACAATTATCAATGTTTTGATTTAAAGCTTTCGTGACTGCAGGGATTCACATTCTTGGTTCTTTCGGTAAAGTCACGTAGAAGGGAAACAATAAAATACAAATATAAAACGATAAAATTCTCACGACGTTTCAACTCCAACATAAGCAATCATCATCAGGTGTGAAAACCACAGCAAGAAAATTTGAAAAAAAGTGGCGTTTTTTTAACGTTAGCACCACGGAGAGCGATCTGGCAGTTATTCAGATGGACGAGTCCATCTATGTTCGGAAGAGAGGAGGGGGGTGACGAAAATAATGGATGCGGTCTGGCTTAGCAATCATTGGAAGGATTTGATAAACCATTTCGGGTCTTAATTGGTTGTTCACGCTTACGGTGGCTTTCAGACCGCATCCATTATTTTCGTCTCCCCCCTCCTCTTTTCCGAACATAGATGGACCCGTCCATCTGAATAACTGACATTGCTCTCCGTGGTGCTAACGTAAAAAAACGCCACTTTTTTTCAAAATTTCTTGCTTGTGTTGCAGTCGAAACGTCGTGAGAATTTTATTGTTTAATATTTTATTGTTTCCCTTCTACGTGACTTTACCGAAAGAACCAAGAATATAATTATCAATGTATTGAATAATTGCATGCAAATGCCCTTTCAGAAATATTATGAATGTACCATAATCATTGTAGATCAAATATGTGTCAGAGCATATTTGTCAAACAGCCACCACTATAGAGAGAATTACATTTGCAAAATATAAGTTCATATTATTGCAATGTATCACATCAATCATTAATTCTGGTATGACATGGTCAATGTGAAGCAATCCAGGGAGTTGTGCAGCATAAGCTGAATCCATGAAATAAACAGGTTGAAATTCATGGCAAGCCTAAGTGACAATCCTGTGGACCTCACCTTGTTGTGCAACATAACTTGCATCTTGTCTGGAGTCAGGTTGACATCTATGGTATTCGCGGGAATGCTCAGGCTCAGGAAAAAGACAGGGTAGTGGGTGTGTGTGGAGCTGCTGGGTGACGTGTTCCTGTAATACTGCCGCACTAACTGCACACAGCAGAGGGGAAGGATGAAACGCACCTACATGAAGCTCAAAAATGACTGCTCACCATAGTCAACCATAGTTACTGCAGTGTTGTATTTATAAATGACTCAATGTGTAGTGGTTTTATATATATGTGAAAACTTAATCACCTTGAGTAGGTCTTTGTAGTGCACAGGACGACCATTAATGGCGAGGAGACATCGGTCACTGCTGGTGCTGCTTGTGATTCCAGGATCAGCGCCAGGTTTTGGCACAAATCCACTAATACTCAGCTGTCACACACAAGTGCACACATTTGTTAACACATTCTGAGTTATTGTATTTGCTCCATACTATCACATTGCATTTGCTGAATTCATCTTTGAGTGTTAGTTTGCAAATGCGCCAATGCTGTTACGCTCTGCAGTGGGACCTGCATGGTGGACGCTTGGTGCTGCACGGGTATCATGCTGCCCATCACAGTGGTGCCCAGGCACCGCAGCAGAGCAGTGCGCTGATCCGCCACGCGCGGCTTCTGCCACACCACAGCCTGCAGCAGGCATCGCCACATGTCAGATGTGGCGAAAATGACAACGAAGTGCACAGTGCAAGGCCTGCCTCCAGCAAACACCATGACCATTTTTTTCTATTTTATGTAATCGACCTATTAATTTGCTCACACTTATTGGAATGTTTGACCGGGCGTGCAATGTCAAGCGATAAATAGGTGGAAAAACAGCAATGTCTTAATCTGTAAAAAAAAACAGAACAATGACGCAACATGCCTTGTTGTGAGCGAGGGAGAATCTGATGTCTGGGTGAATGACTCCATATGCGACCAAGAGGTCCTCAATCTTCTTCAACTCTTCTTTGCACTTCTTGGCCGTTGAGTAAAACTGCTTCCGTACAGGTAGGTTCTTGAACAATTTCGTGATGCACACTGTCGTACCTACGGACATTTTTAATATATAATTGTAAAACGTGAGCTATACAGAACAATGCATTGCTTATCCCAGTATGTATGTAAAGCGTATATGCAAAGAGCATCACCTTTTCCTAAGTGAGAAGGTTTCCTTGACGTAACATGGCCTTGAGAATCCAAGCTGTATATCATGCTGACCTCATCTTCTGCTGTACAGGTTGTGATGGACACCTACAAAGCATTATCAGTTGCACTCATAAAACATATATCTGTATAGATAGAATGAAGTGTGCAGCGAGAGCTGTCTATTCAGCATTAATACATGACACCATGTCAGATTACAAATTTTACAGATTTTACATTCTACCTCAGTGACGACAGAAATCATTTGTTATTTAATTCACATGACCCAATGTCTTCCACTGCCTGGCTTGAATACTGCCAAATATAAACACCACCGACTGAGCAAATCTAAGTTGTTCCTAAATATGGTCATAAATTACGTCTGACACAAGTGTAAAAAACTCTTTAAAATAATACTCACATTCTGATCAATGAACATGAAGTACATGTGGCTAGTTTTCAGGAAAGAGCGCAAGGCAGCCGCATATGAAGAGACAAACCTCGGCAACAGCGCAGATGGAGCCCAGGCCCTCCCCTCGGAAACCATACGTAGCGATATCCTCAAGGTCCTCGTGGCTGCTGATCTTGGAGGTGTAGTGACGCACAGCCATGAATTGTGTATCTTCACTTCTCACGCCATCTCCATTGTCTCGTACCTCGATTTTATCAAACCCATAATTTTCCTGGAGAGATGGGCACAACACTCCAACATCAACTCCTTTGTTAAATGTCACCCATACTCAAATCACTTGAAAATGCATGTCTCTATTTGTGGCCCTGAGCCAGTGGTTAAAATTCCACATTCTTATGGTAGGGAACCAGTTTCTCCATAAAACAGCTGACTTGTGAGAAAATACTTCATTGAGATTTAAAGTAAATATTACACCATTCATCCAGGTCTCCCTAATGAAAGGAACATTTTTATCAGCTGTAACCTAGTTAGGTTCACTATCTTTAAAGGCAAATGCAATGCTTTTAAGTAATGTATAAAGTTTGGAAACTTGTCGGCAGATTAACTTGTATAAACCATCCACAATGATCCCAACGACAGCTGACTGTGAAAAGTGAGTTGGTACAAATTGCTATCTTTGACATCAACCACAACTTCCTTTTGGTAAAGCTTTCCAGTCTTTGGAGTTTCTAGCAGAATACACACTTGAATATGACCATATTTTCTCAACATACCTTATAGGCTTTTTTGTTTAAAGAATATAATGGATAGCGTACCACAAGACTGAGTTCCAGGCCCTTTCCTCAGCATTTTCCCAATAGAAAGCACTATGGAATGGTTCCTTGTTATAAAAAAAAAGCTGTAACATAAATGTTACTTCTATTCTATGCCACCATTTGCAGTCCACCAATGGATGATGGCCTCCAACATGTTTTTTTTTACCATACTTGTCAGTGTAGGGTAGAGAAGGGTAGTTGGGCCGGACTGGTTCTGATATCACTTGCCACTGATGTTTTCAGCGGTTGGGAATAAAACTCAAGTAACCGGGTTCATAAGGCAACGCTCAAAACACTTAATCACCGTCCCACCCCAGACGTTATATACATTTTTTTAACTGTTCAGTTATCATTTTGATTTAAAGCTTTCGTGACTGCAGTAATTCATATTCTTAGCTCTTTCGGTAAAGTCACGTTGAAGGGAAACAATAAAATAATATAATATATAAAACAATTAAAATTCTCACGACGTTTCGACCATAACACAAACGGTCATCATCAGGTGTGAAAACCAACGTCAAGAAACATTTGAAAGAAGTGGCGGTCCGCATTTATTTATTTATTTTAATCCATGATCTGGTTCTGTCTGTAAAATATGTGATTCCGGACATACAGTACCCTGGCGTCAACAAACTAACTTGCCTCTGTGGTAGTGGTTACATTGGAGAAACCAAACGCCATGTCTCGGACCGCATTCGTGAACACAAAGCAGACCTTAAACACGGTAGGACCAACACCTCGGCCGCGGCAGATCATTGTTATAATTCAGTAGGCTCACATGACATTGACTTCTCCAAGACAGAGGTTCTTTGTAAGCCATCTGGCTACCATGAGAGATTCATTCATGAGGCTATCCACATATACAAGCACAGAGACAATTTCAACCGAGAAGATGGATTCTGGCTTAGCAATCATTGGAAGGATTTGATTAACCATTTCAGGTCTTAATTGATTGTTCACGCTTACGGTGGCTTTCAGACAGCATACATTAATTTTTCGTCCCCCCCCTCCTCTTTTCAGAACATAGATGGATTCGTCCTTCTAAACAAACTGTCAAATCGCTGCCCGTGGTGCAAACGGTTTTTAAAAATAAATACACCGTTTAAAAATAAATCAATGCAAACCACCACTTCTTTCAAATGTTTTTTGCCGTTGGTTTTCACACCTGATGATGACCGTTTATGTTATGGTCGAAACGTCGTGAGAATTTTAATTGTTTTATATATTATATTATTTTATTGTTTCCCTTCAACGTGATTTTACCGAAAGAGCTAAGAATATGTTCAGTTATCAGTGAAGCAGTCCTGGCCTAGGCTGGGTGTCACGGACCAGCTTGATCTCCACGCTGGTGGCGTGGGCATCCAGCGAGTTCTCCAGCAGCTCCTTGACGACGCTCCACACCGAGGAGGCGACCTGCGCACTCGACAGCAGCCGCACCGTCTCCGCTGACAGCTGCTTCATCACAATCTGGTCGGGAGGAAGTGGCCGCGAGAGACCACATGGGGCAAAGGGAAGAGGTTCATCGTATCGCATTGTTTACGCCAATGGGTATGCTCATTAAGTGACAATGATTTTAGCATGTCGCTTGAACACTTTAGTAAAACGTGATTTGGTGATACTGCATTGGCATTGATGCAAAAGCACCAACAAAAGCTCACATTTTTCAATAACATTACCCTAAAACGAAACATAAAACAGATGGCGTTTTTGGAAATGGCAAAACGACTTTAGCAAAAAAAAAGTGACAACTGTCCCCTTGCAAATGTGCAGAAAGAGTCTCTGGTACTCCTATCCCCACAGATTTGTATCCAATCACAGATCAGATTATCAGATGGTGACATATTTTGGGCCACTGCTATAGTTTTAGTGGAGGGTTAAGTGGTTATTGATGTGGTTAGGAACACGATACAAGATTATATAAGACTTTCTCTTGCCACAACTGTGGGAGGGTGGGTCTAGGCATTGCAATTGGACCAATGCGTCCAATAAAACTCAAGTAACGTTCAAGTCATGTAGAAATAAATAAAATCACAATAGAATACGTTTCCATTGCAACACAAGCAACCGTCATCAGGTACAAATTAATGAGAAAACATAGTAAACTTGGAAATATAATGCAATACAACTCAGAAGCATAATATATCTCATAGGTAGTGATTCAAGTTGCAGTTTATTGGCAATAGCATTCCAGACCCTGGGGGCATCAATAGCAAAGGCCCTTCCTCCAGTTTTTGTACGGCAATCGGGAACGTGAAGCTGGTAAATGAGAGACAGGCTTCTGACCAGCGTTAGACCAGACAACGCCAAAAGGCGAACAAGTATGAAGGCGATGCAAATATCAACGCATTAATAGGCTTGTTTACACAAGAAGCATCCTTACAAAATTATTTTTCTGTTAACATGCATATCACAGCCACGACACATTCAACACGCGCGGTGGACCCGTTACACACAGCACCCAGCCCCGAGTTGATATGCTCGTACGGCAACTCACAGCAACCCGGAGCAACTCGCGGCAACACAACACCACGAGCAGCAACCCGGAGCAACACAACACCACGAGCAGCTTGTGTTGCAGGGCCGCGTCTTCAAGGGAGTGTTACCACCGCGAGCCGAGGCCGCTCGAGGCCGAGCACCGCGTACTTCTCGGCCACTTAGGCGACTCTTGGCTATAATAAAGAGCGCGGTTGTGCCAACGCGAAGGCAATTACAGAGAGAAGGCCCACGGTAGATCGACTGTTGGCCGTGCGACCCAAGCTATACGAGCAATCCAGCGCAAGCCCAAGCTCCTTCGCCAAACAGTATCCAAACTACACGAACTCTCCCGAAGGCCTCTCGTCGTGGCTCGCAGCCCTCGACATCGGCAACTTGGCTGCTGAAGCGTAGTGCCCACGACACGCAAGAAAGCGAGCAGAAGGCGACAGGGGAGCTGCGGTGTTTACATCGCGCACACGGCGGCGGTACCCGGGGTTGTCGCGACTGCGGTTCGTCACCACTTTGGTTGGCGCGCGCGCGCGCGAACAACACGTGGGGGAAGCTGACGTCATCACGTCAAGCTAGGCCGGGGGGACGTTTCGCTTCTGGGGGACGTCATCACGTAAAGCCTGGCCAGGGACGTTTCGCTGCTAGTGACGTCATCACGTAAAGCCAGGCCAGGGGGACGTTTCGCTTCTGGGGGACGTCATCACGTTAAGCCAGGTCAGGGGACGTTTCGCTTGTTTGACGTCATCACGTCAAGCCAGGCCAGGCCGTTCGCTGCTGATGACGTCATCACGTCAAGCCAGGCCAGGGACGTTTCGCTGCTGGGGGCGTCATCACGTCAAGCCAGGCCAGGGACGTTTCGCTGCTGGGGGCGTCATCACGTCAAGCCAGGCCGGGGTCAACGTAACGACGTTAGGTTTTTTTATGACGTCAAAATCCGGTTGAGGGACGTTTCTTTGCAAATGGCATCGCCGCGTCCACGCGTTTTAGCGAATCCCCTCGCGCCTTCCATGTATTATTTGTATATATTTTTCCGTGGCTTGCTTACCTTGTCTCTACCTTACTCTTGTATCCTCGATTGTACTTTTTTGTTGATGTAACTTGCTGACCCGCCCTTACTCGGACATCCGTAAGAAAGAGCTTTTTAGCTCATCGGATTTTTCCAGGAAAATGTTATTCAAATTTTGCTGATGACATCATCACGTTAGCCGGTTACGTAATGACGTTAGCACAGCAGTACGTTCGCTGGATCGCGTCATCACGTTGCGCAATTTGCCGATGACATGACGTTAGAAGCGTGCGGAACGTTCCACCTCTGAGGGGGGGGGGTCATCAGGTTGGTGTCAGCGAATGTCTCGGTCTTATTTTTAAACGGCGTATATAAATGTATGCAAACCGACACACCTGAAGACGACCGTTTGTGTTATGGTCGAAACGTTGTGAGAATTTGTATTGTTTTATATATATTTTATTATTTTGTTGTTTCCCTTCAACGTGACTTTACCGAAAGAACTAAGGATATGCATTACTGCAGTCACGAAAGCTTTAAATCAAAATTCGTCTGCGTTGTTATAAATGGCGTCACGACGTTAATCAGAAAACAAACGCCTGTGACGCATGACGTCACTACGCGACCAACCCCCGCCCCCCGCACAAACACTCGTCATCTCTTGATTTATAGCTTTCGTGATTGCCGGGATTCATATTCTTCAGGCGATGATTGCTTGTGTTGCAGTCGAAACGTCGTGAGCATTTTATTGTTTTATAATCTTATTATTTTATTGTTTCCCTTCTACGTGACTTTACCGAAAGAACCAAGAAGATGAATCCCTGCAGTCACGAAAGCTTTAAATCGAAACCAAGAATATACATATACAAACACAGAGACAATTTCAACCGAGAAGATGGATTCGGGCTTAGCAATCATTGGAAGGATTTGATAAACCATTTCGGGTCTTAATTGATTGTTTACGCTTACGGTGGCTTTCAGACCGCATCCATTATTTTCGTCTCCCCCCTCCTCTTTTCCGAACAATGATGGACTCGTCCATCTGAACAAACTGCCAAATCGCTCTTCGTGGTGCTAACGTTAAAAAAACGATTAAAAAAATGTTTTGCTGTGGTTTTCACACCTGATGATGATTGCTTGTGTTGCAGTCGAAACGTCGTGAGAATTTTATTGTTTTGTATTTTTATTACTTATTGTTTCCCTTCTATGTGAGTTTACCGAAAGAACCAAGAATATGAATAAGGATATACTCAGTTTAACATGTAGGCTTTCGCGACCAATATTATTCATAATAAAGGTTTTTGGGTTAGATCGCGTTTATTTACGACACATTTATAAATAAACGCGATCTAACCCAAAAACCTTTATTATGAAGAATATACTCGTCATCTCGTTTCTGCCGATGTCACTTTGTTACGTGGCTACGTCATTACGTCGCACGTGATGACGGATCCAGCGTAACGTACGGCTGTGTTTTTACATCATTACGTAAAAGGCTAACGTGCTGATGTCGTCAGTAGAATTATAAAAAAAAATTTCCCTGGAAAAATCCGATGAGCTAAAAGCCACTACGTCGCACGTACATCCAAAAACGTCATTTCGTCGTGCCCGTGACGTCACGACGCACGCCACGCCCCCTCCCCCTGGTGCCGGTGACGTCACGTGGACGGCAGGGTGGTTGAAGGAGGAACGCGCGAGCGTCGTCCGTGTCGCTCGGTGCCCAACGTCCTCCGGGTTCCTTCTGGCTCCGTACCCCCCCCTCCCTCCCTCCTGGCGCTCCCCTCATAGCCGCCACAGACCACGTCCTCGCATCCTTCGCGGCTGTCGGTGTCGCTGAACGGCGGCGCGGACAGCGCGAGGCTTCGCTCCGACGCGTCACAGCACTGTACGTACAGTGTCCGTACAGTGCCCGTGGTGTTACCGCGCGAGTCTCTCCGCCTTCTCGTCCGGAGGTGGAAGCGAGCGAGGGCGGACTCGGAGCAAGCGGCACGCGCACATCTTGCGAACAAAGGCGTGAGTGGCGCAATACACATTCGCGACACCTTTGCGGAACATATTTGAGTGGGCACAGCAGTGCAGCAGGATCTTCCGGAGTTGCAGCAGGACGCCCATCGTGTATGCGGTACTGCGTGAGTGACGCAGCGACCCACACGTGTAGGGCTATGACACGGGCTGACGGCAGGATCAGTCGTCTAGATATGTCGCTTTGTTTATGTTTTATTCACATAGGGCAACGATGCCTCAAGTAGAAAGTTACGCCATTCCACGAGTATAAGGGTGAGTTACACGGCAGCCCGCAAACCATCAGCACCCGTGTTATTGGCGCACAGTGTGGCAAAGGAATATTTAATGTAAAGTGTGTAAGCCGAGCCAATCGCATAAAGTTTGCGCAGCGATTAACATGCGGGGCATAGTGCATGTACACTTGTGTATAGAGTACACGGTTCACATAGAATGCGAAAGTGACAAACGTAACGCTGTATCTTTACAAGATTTTATACGTCGCACGCATGGTAGTTATAATAATTGAAATACCTTTAAGGGAATATGGAGTTATTTTTGTAGCCGAGCAATGTATTTTTTTTAACAAGTTTTGCTGGCTGGATTTCTGTCTGGCTAGGGTGGAGCTGTCCTTAGCGCACGTCTGCGGATTTACGTCACCCGCATCGTACTGTACAGGGTTGCGCCGGGTTCGTGCGTGCTGATGTCCCGCTTCCTCCCCCCTGTGGCCGTGTATCCCACGAAAACATGCCATGGAGGAGGATGTGAAACAGAGGGGAAAGCGAGAGAACAAAACTGAAAGAAGAGAGCGAGGCAAATCGAAGAGGAGTGGGAGTGGGGATTATGGAGAGGCAAGAGAGATTTAGACAGGAAATGGTGAGGTGGGGATCAGGAGAGTGACAGTGATAAGTGAGAGTAATGGATAGAGCGGCTTAGATACAGTGGAGGAAGGCGATGAATAGAGGAGAGAGAGGTGGGTAGGTAGGAGAGGAGACAGGGATATAAAAATGGTGAGAAGTCGAGATAAATGTGGATATACATTACAGAGAAGGCAAGAAGAAAAAAGCTGGAGATAGAAAGGGCTCTATGTAAGATTAAAGGTTTTGCTGAGATGGACGTACTGTCACGTCCATTGGACTTGCGGGTTGCTATTCAGCATTAAACATTTCGCATCATCTCCAGCACTCCTTGTAAACTGCATACGGGCATTTTTACTGTAACTCAAGAAAATATGATGCAATGTGAATCAAATTTGTATAGAAATCTGTTTTACTATGAGCGACTTACCCTGTTGAAAACCTACATTTATTAAAGGTTATCCCAAAACTTGTAGACAAAAAGCAGCGCTAAAGGACCGGCCTCTGCTTCCCGGCATCACTAATAATATGCTTCTGAGGGCAAAGCCGTATTTGGAATTAGTTGCATAAGCTGTCTATGCATGGTTTTTCTTTGAAGTTTCTGTTAGGTAGTTCAACGTACAACATAGTTAATGATTATCTGTCAGTATTAAGTATTGTACATTATGTTTTTAAATTACTGTTGTATTTATCTCCAGTAAATACTTTTTTCCCACTGAATATTTGGAGATTATATTACTCGAATACCATTAACCATAACCTGAGCGCTGATGATCCCCGTAGTATATAAATGATTCATTTACAGTGATAGTATAAGGTCGAGATATTAATTCGTTTTACCACGTTGACAAAGAAGGCTTAATTGATTATGCATTTTAATTGTTAAATTTATAAAACACTATTCATGGTTGGCCAAGTTAATTTAATGTTCATACACATTTATTTCCATAGCCTAATTATAAATGGCTTGAACAAGCTACATATAACTTGCCTTTTCTATTGTGGTGAACACTCTTTTTGTCTGATTTGTACACGATTTTTTTACATACATTGTCCACTTAATAACTTGTGTAACAGAAGTACCCTTGTTTGGCATGCAATAATCAATGCGTCAAAACAATAGAAATGACCGTTCGTGTCTCCAAAACGCCCAGAGCACGTTCCACCAGTGCTGTCCCTAACTTTCCTGCTTATTGATGCTCTTTGTCCAGGCCTGTTGCCAATTAATGCATTCCACATTTTAATGAAGATGTTAGCAACCGTTTTTGTTAAAGTCTATTTTAATTTGAAACCCTCAAGCTGATGGGCCTGGATTTGGTGCTAGATTGTATTAATCTTATTTTCCTAATTATGCGTACATATTTTAATTCCTATGGTATTAAACATAAGCACCCATCTGCAGTACCCATTTTATTTACAGTCATTGCTTAATGTTTGCCAAATGATGAGGCTCTCATCTAGTGTTTAAATAGAGCAATGTGACATTTTAAGCATTTATAAAAAATACTGAATATACCCAGTAACTTAGTCTTGCAAGTTGCTTTAAAAAGACTTGCTACAGAAGTAATAATTACCATTACTTAAAGTTTTCGTGACTGCAGAAATTCATACTCTTTAGGTCTTAATTTTAGGTCTTAATTACCATCTCAAGCAATTCAAGGATCCAAGATAGCACAGTTGAATAACAGACCGCATCTCATGAATCTGAGCTGATTCCTAACAATGGCGTTTACATGTTTTTGCCCACGCAGGGGCAGAGTTACTCAGAAATGGAGGTGGGAACAGCCCACAGTGAGGTCAACCCGAACACTCGTGTGATGAACAGTCGTGGCATCTGGCTGACATACGTGCTGGCCATTGGCCTGCTGCACGTGGTGCTACTCTCAATCCCATTCTGCAGCGTGTCTCTTGTGTGGACACTTACCAATGTCATCCACAACCTGGTACGTATAACTTCTTCAGTAATTATTGTGTTCTGTCCTCTACTACATCATGTATTTTGCTCAAGATTTCATGACACAAACTGTCAAATATAAAACAACGTTGGGAAAATGGTATATGAACTTGCTACGAGGTTTTCGAAAACATGCACAGAATGCTAAATGTGTATTAAATTATGACTTCCCTGGAAAATAAAAAAAAACTGCCGAAACTTAAAAAGTTACATTTCGAGGTATAATATTTCGTCTTCCTTTTGGGCTCAAAATACATGTTTATTATACGTGTAATATATCATTGGTGTGTTCATAAAAGTTTCTCATATCAAATACATCTGGCTGGCTTTTGAGCCTGTGTTCCAAAAATACTGAGTTTTCTGCAAAATGTTTGGTGTTTTAATGTGAATCAATTTGCTTTTTGTATTGTGCAGGGAATGTACATTTTCCTGCACACAGTAAAGGGTACGCCGTTTGAGACACCAGACCAGGGAAAAGACCGGCTGTTGACCCACTGGGAGCAGATGGACTATGGTGTGCAGTTCACCTCCTCCCGCAAGTTCTTGACAATTACGCCCATTGTGCTGTAAGTATACTGTATGTAGTTTCATTTATCTTGCACAACTCTCTCTGGACACTTCTTTACATTTTCGTATACTTTACCCTAGGAGGGTTCTAGCCATGTGCTGCATATTTTAACGGATGTTGAATAATGGATAAGGCAGCTTGTGGTGTCTGTGCATGGCTGTTATACGGACATGCTGCAGTGCATTTTACTTGCCCGTAGAGATTAAACACAACAGTGCAATCATGTTGCTTTAAAATGAAGTTTATAAACAAGGCTCAGGTTGCTAACAATGTGAACGCATTACATTTGAAATGTTACACACATAATGTATATATGTATTGTATATATGTACGTGTATATATAAAGCCCCAGATACAAGGATCATCAAGTCTTCCTTGACATGATGCATGTGTATCAGCTTGCACAGGTTGTATCAAAGCACATGGAGCTCTATGCCCTCTGAGCACCTGACCCTTTCACTTTTTTTGGATTAATACACTCAGATGGTATTTTTGACTTATGTTATGAATAGCCTTCTGAGGGGCATATTTGAGTGCTATTCTGGATTGGAGAAAAAAAAGAATATTGACCACCTCTGCTTTGCTGATGACGGTAATCATAGCAACTATTTACCCTAGGAGCAACCTTTTCTTAAGCCGGATTCAGATTAAAATAAAGAAATGAGGTGAATGAGAGAAATTGGGTGATTTTAGGCATCTTAATCTGATAATGAACCAACATACCAATGGTTTCCAAGAGAATAAAGTTTTCAATCGGTGCATATTATCTGCTATGACATGATCATAAACTGTAAAAAAAAGATTGAACAAAAGCTGAAATGTACGCAAATAAGCATGGAGGGATGCATGTTGAGAATCATACAGCGAGAAAGAAAAACATGGACCAAAATAGTGACCATTTAGCAAAGTGGGCTTGGACAAGATACGTTGTAAAAAGGGATGATGGTCAACAGAAGAGATGGGTCATGGAATTGGAGCCAAAGGAGTGAGAATATGCTCAAAGTGGAAACACTTTGTGGATATGGGTCGATGAGATCTGCTTCTGTGCAGGAGTGAGTTGGATTGTATTGCAGGACTGAGGGATATGTCAGCACAGGGAGGCCTTCCTCCAGTAGGAAAAGAGATCATGGCTGCTGCAGCTGCAGACGATGCATGTTTGTATACTGTAATGTCACCTTTTTATTGTTTGCTCGTGCAGGTACTTCCTGACGAGCTTCTACACCAAGTATGACGCAGTGCACTTTGTGGTGAACACACTATCCCTCATGAGTGTGCTCATCCCCAAGCTGCCTCAGCTGCATGGAGTCCGGATCTTTGGCATCAACAAGTACTGATGGTGCTGAATAGTCAGGGACCCAGAGAGAAAGGGTCCAGAGTTGGAGGCCCAGAACAGGGCGCTCAGAGCAATGGAGTCGGCATGAGAGGCCCGGCGTCAGGGGCCTTGGAGTGAGGGGCTTGGAGCTCAGGGGTCAGAGCAAGGGGACCGCACAACAGCAGGGATGTGGGGATTGGCAGCCATGTTGTGTGGCATTCTGTGTGCAATGCCTACTAGGATTTAAAAAGGTAACATTTAAAATGAAATGTCAACCCATTAGGTTATTTAGTTTGCTTATGTGAATACATGCTGTTAACCGTATAGTGTGCTTTTTGATTAAGGTTATTGTTACCATGGAGATTTACTGTTTTACAAATTTTATGTAAATTACAATTTGGTTTTAGTCATGAGGTAATTTGACGCATTGGTTGGAATTGCTTATTGCCCACAAAGAGAGTGTGGTATGTCATTTATTGGCATTGAGGTTTAGTGTTTTGAGTGCTTAGACTTGTATATTTTTTCCAAGCACAACGCTGAATTGTGTTGCATTTTAGATGTTATATGCAATGCATGACTGTCTATAGTTTATATATTCAGCCAGATTTAATTTCAGGAGCTTGTAAATTATTTTGTTGGTAATTTAAACAGGAAATATTTTACACATGTTTTGCTATACTTTTGTCAAATCTTAAGGTAAGGCACATGCCCTGTATAGTACTAACCTACCAGACTGAACCGAGATTTTACACAAAAAATTACATCACAACTTTTCAAAATAAAGTTGTGGTTGGACAGACTTGGCTAATCTTGCTTCAAGAAGAACACCATCTTTAGCTTGGTGTAATGTTTAATATTAAATCAATCATGGCAGTTGTGTTCTCCATATTACCCAAGAAATGATGCGAATGAGCTGTAATGACTGCATTGTGAACCATGTGAATAGCATCAATTAATTGATAAACAGTATATTTAAAGGTAGCCACAACTGACATCTTGCTTGTACAGTGGTTGTGATTGGAATTCTTGAACTTTATGCGACCGTTTATACATTTGTTTTTTTGCATTAAGACACGATGGCATCTGGTAGTGCACATTAAGACGGAACTCCATAAAATTGACAAGTATCACACTTGATGGTTGTACTGTATTATAAACTGGGCAGGTCCTGGTTCAACCTTTTGGAATAAGGCCTGCACTGCAGCATATAAAACTAAATGGCTCCATATGTAGGAACAAAATGCAACCCTTCAAGAATAAAGAATAATTGTAAATTGCTGGAATATTTAAACCTCCATTGAACTAGAGTAACCATTACATTTTCTCCTGCCAAAGAATTGTTTTACAGATTAAAGTTGATCATGAGATTTTTTTTATTGCCGTATTTAGTTTAAATCCTATGTAATTTGTTAAAACCTGAAAAAATAGGGTGTTTTAGAACATTCAAAAAAGTAAGGTCAGTAGATTTAATGCCCATCGTTAAGACCTTCCCAAAAGTTTTTTGATGATTGCAAGGCTTAATGTATATTAAAATTTGCAGGTGGTACTATACGCTTACCTGCTGGAATTTCCGCTTTATGCTATTGTATCTTTCCACAAACAAGTCTTGAAAAATCTTGCAGTCGTCTAGAGATGTGTACAGTACTGTGTAATGTACATAGCATTGTTAAGTTTCGATATATCTAGTAATCAATATGCGTGAAGCTGTTTCATACTCCCAGTTCAGATTTTGAATTGTGCATGGTTATAAATAAAGTGAACATATGGAAGGGACACGGAATGACCTGGGTTTTGTTTTAACGGTTGTCCCCAATACATGACAGATGGTGAGTTGTTTTTTGAGAATGTATTCTCGGTCTTATAATAATCATGTCACACTGCCGGTACTGTATTTGGTTTTAATATTGAAAGGGAAATTTATGATGTGCCACAGGCTTATCACGTTCAGATTTTTTTGAGATTTGAAAGTGTTATTTGGTGTAGTGTTTAGTCTATTCCGATAAAATGTGAATATTTTTTTATTTACACTTTGTAAGATACTACACAATAAATATGCAGTTATCTCACAAAATCCACATGGTATTGGACTGTTCCCTTATCAAAAATTGTACACACCTTTCGTTTTAGCTATGTATGCAACCATCAATGCACGCGTTCACAGTTTTATATGAATACTTAAGTTGTCATCTGGTGTGTAGGTTTTGTTTGGCAAGCAGGTCATGAAGCTATTAAAATGACTGCTTTGTAAAGAACAATAATCTGACCTGTGCATACATCCTGACAAACATTAGTCATGAAGATTTTTACAAAACGTCAAAAATGTAGTGAGGGAAAAAAGTATTTGATCTGCTGATTTTGTACGTTTTCCCACTGGCAAAGAAATGATAAGTCTATCATTTTAATGGTAGCTTTATTTGAACACTGAGAGACAATAACAAAAAAATCCAGAAAAACGCATGTCAAAAATGTTATAAATTGATTTGCATTTTAATGAGGGAAATAAGTATTTGACCCCCTCTCAATTAGAAAGATTTCTGGCTCCCAGGTGTCTTTTATACAGGTAACGAGCTGAGAGTAGGAGCACACTCTTAAAGGGAGTGCTCCTAATCTCAGCTTGTTACATGTATAAAAGGCACCTGTTCACAGAAGCAATCAATCAGATTTCAAACTCTCCACCATGGCCAAGACCAAAGAGCTCTCCAAGGATGTCAGGGACAAGATTGCTGGAATGGGCTACACGACCATTGCCAAGCAGCTTGGTGAGAAGGTGACAACAGTTGGTGCGATTATTCGCAAATGGAAGAAACACAAAAGAACTGTCAATCTCCCTCGGCCTGGGGCTCCATGCAAGATCTCACCTCGTGGAGTTGCAATGATCATGAGAACGGTGAGGAATCAGCCCAGAACTACACGGGAGGATCTTGTCATTGATCTCAAGGCAGCTGGGACCATAGTCACCAAGAAAACAAGGAAGCACATATATATGCCCGTCTGAAGTTTGCCAATGAACATCTGAATGATTCAGAGGACAACGGGGTGAAAGTGTTGTGGTCAGATGAGACCATAATGGAGCTCTTTGGCATCAACTCAACTCGCCGTGTTTGGAGGAGGAGGAATGCTGCCTATGACCCCAAGAACACCATCCCCACCGTCAAACATGGAGGTGGAAACATTATGCTTTGGGGGTGTTTTTCTGCTAAGGGGACAGGACAACTTCACCGCATCAAAGGGACGATGGACGGGGCCAAGTACCGTCAAATCTTGGGTGAGAACCTCCTTCCCTCAGCCAGGACATTGAAAATGGGTCGTGGATGGGTATTCCAGCATGACAATGACCCAAAACACACGGCCAAGGCAACAAAGGAGTGGCTCAAGAAGAATCACATTAAGGTCCTGGAGTGGCCTAGCCAGTCTCCAGACCTTAATCCCATAGAAAATCTGTGGAAGGAGCTGAAGGTTCGAGTTGCCAAACGTCAGCCTCGAAACCTTAATGACTTGGAGAAGATCTGCAAAGAGGAGTGGGACAAAATCCCTCCTGAGATGTGTGCAAACCTGGTGGCCAACTACAAGAAACGTCTGACCTCTGTGATTGCCAACAAGGGTTTGCCACCAAGTACTAAGTCATGTTTTGCAGAGGGGTCAAATACTTATTTCCTTCATTAAAATGCAAATTAATTTATAACATTTTTGACATGCGTTTTTCTGGATTTTTTTGTTGTTATTCTGTCTCTCACTGTTCAAATAAACCTACCATTAAAATTATAAACTGATCATTTCTTTGTCAGTGGACAAACGTACAAAATTAGCAGGGGATAAAATACTTTTTTCCCTCACTGTATGTCAGTTTTAAATGCATAATATAGGTATCTGGTAATTTTCCTCAGGATTCAACATTTACCAGTTGGAACCTAAGCTCAGAAATCTGTTGTAGAACTGAATCAGCATGCCTTATTTTTAAAATTGTCAAATAAGCACAGTTGCCAATTTTTGTAATACAAACATTGCAAGCCGTAATCTGGCATTTTGGTCAATGTTAATACCTACTTTGGAGAATAACAGTAGGCCCACAATAGCTAAAATAATAACTGAAATAATAACTGTGTGACCAGGGCGCAAGCACAGGCAAAGTTAATTATCCAGGAGGTCTAATGATGAAATAATCCACTCCATTAATAACACTAACACTTTTTTTTGTTCCTGGGTAGTAAGTGTTATTGCCTAATTGCTTATGCCTCAAAAGTACAGTTAATGGCTATTAGTCCCCACAAACTTTGCTTTTGTGACCAGGACAGTGATATCTTGAAATGTACCTATTTTCAATGAGAAAACGTGTGCATTTGTGTCATTCCTTCACGTAAAATCCTGGTCACAAAAGCAAAGTTTGTGCGGAATAATAGCCATTTTCAATACTTTTTAGGCATAAACAATTAAAAAATAACACTACCCAGGGACAAAATCGTGTTACATAGTGTCATTATTGTGTTTGGTATATAGAACATATAAAACGTTTAAATTAGAATTCAAAATTAATGGTAACATACGGTACTGTAGACGTTAATCTACAGGGACTCATTTTCAATATGAAATGTTTTTTTTAAAATGTTAATGAAAAACACAAATTTCAGAATTACAGCAAACATAGAATGTACATTATTCACCTTAAATTTGGGGTGTATTTGATTTGTTTAATTAGACACGTTATAAACATGCCTAATTAGCATACACAAAGCCTCTTATTTAAAATTACATTCCGATCAAGGTCACATGCAATGCTGGACAATTGGCCATTGTTATGCCCCTAGTGCTGCTCAAGATTTCACTTTGCTCAACTTTTGAATGAGCCATTCAGAGTTGCCTTGTCGGATGGAACATGCTGGTGGCGTGTAATGTATTTTACAGCGGACAAATATGTAGCCACCAGGAGGTTCTGAGTCTTGTGCGAATCACAAATGTTAAAATTGTCAAATGCATGTGCTGCCCGGAGAGATCTATCTCTTCCAGCTTTATTAGCTGCGTGAGGCGCATGAGTGTTTGCTCACATTGGTAGATTTTAATTATCAGCGTTGAGATTCCGCTTCACTATTTACTGTTGTGAGCAATTGCTCCAGGTGCACAATACATGATGAGAAGTCGGTCATGTTTGCGGTTGGGGCAAAGGACAGCATGACTTTGCTATACTGTACAGTTCATTCCTCTGGCTATATGTAGTGGCCAGTGTGCTCTTATCGTTATCTGCAATGCGCGCCGTTGGTGTGTGGCTATGGCTGGCCATTGAACATTAAAGATTCACACGAATGAAAACATTACCTAAGGAAAACCTTATCTTGCCCATAAGGAATGCATTAAACTTTTTTTCAATGCAAGTGTCTTATCAAATTCGACGCTGTTATTCGAATAAGCTCAGTTGTGCTGCCAGGCATTTAATCACAAAGTTGTAATAGATTCCACATTTTATTGCATGAAATACTTTTTCATGAGGCAGCAAACAACATACTTTCCATGTATTTCGACGTCATTCATGATGTATAAATGTACTGAAAAATGTACTTGCATGCTCTATTATTTCCCTTCCATGGAAGCATTTTTATTAACATTTGACATATCTTATTGTGCAGTAGCTGGCTTTTTAAAGAGTCAGCGAAATTGTTGGTGTAATTACATACTGAAAGAAAATACTTCAGCTATATTTTCTGGTAAGCATATTGCATACAATCTAATGTAATTCGCCACACCACAAATTACTCCAAACTATGTATTTTATGAGCTTATAGCTGCGTAACGTGAATAATCCATGAAAGGTGGATTATAGGAGTGGGACGCGTCAATAACTACTTCAATAATCTGCGGAAAAATCGCTGATTATAGGAGTTTTGCCTTTTTAAAGGAAACTAAAATGATTCAAATCTGTCATATTGGTCTATAGCTAAGGATTTGTGCACGTTTGAGATTTAATAATCAAAACACATTGTCTCTGTCAACAGACCACGTCCGTCGGCAGACAATACAATATAAACAATACATCGTGCAATGTGGGAGTAGTGTCACGGCTATCCATTTCCAGTAAAAATGCAATAAAGCATCTGCGAAAAACTTTAACGGAGTTCCACTTTCAAGAACAAATACGCTAAACAGTTACACAATCCATTGGAATTTGCATTGCGAATGTATTCTAGAGCTCGTGATAAATCTTAAACCAATTAGACGTACAATTTCACAGCCAATATCATGCTTCATTAAAACATTTGGTTAGGCCACGTCATGGTCTGGCCAAAATTATGTCGTAAAGCCACCACCACCCGACAAAGCCAAACTAATTAAATCGTCACGTGCATAGCGTATAACGCTGCAGTTAATTATTGTTTCAGAACAACAATCCTCACATCCAAATTTAGCAATTAGATACCAAATTTTATGAATGTATATTATTGAAATATGTTTATTTAACTTACTGATCATCTGAATCATAATTGGAACGTTCAAACGATGGTATACGTGACGATTTAATTTGTTTGCTTGTGCCCGGTATTTTAGGGTCGTCTCAAAGGCACAAATTTCACCGAATCATCACGTGGCCGAACAAAAAATCTATTATGAATCATTAACCAGTTGTGGTCAGCAGGTGGCGTCATAGGTTTTAAACAAAATTACAACCACAATTCAAGCGATGAACAGGAGAGTTTTGTTATTGTGTTCTGGGTTAAAACGACTGCTCTTCAAAGATGGCTTAGATGTCAGTCATGTTATGTGGGGTATGTTTATTCTATGTCAAAGTTTCGAGAGCATTATTGATGGTTAGTTGCAGCTGCCAACACCTTTGAAGGTCCATTACTGGAAAATTATACACCAGCCATTTCTGTGACCAGTCACAAGCTAATCACGCAGTTATTTCAATGCTAAATTATCCGAACCAAACATTAAACTAATTTTCAATGGTACAGTATATTTTTTCAAGTAGTGGTATCCCAAACTTTCGCAGCAGCTTAAATTCCCTTTTCACATCATCAATATGTAAACTCCCCCTCCCCCCTCGCCGGTCTGCACATGTTCACCCCCTCTACACCGTTCATCATGCTAAGTCCGCCAATTAAATGCAAATTTTATGCTAATTCCTTTGTCAAGGCGCTCTGTTTCTTCTCACACAGCTTAAAGGTCGCGGTCAGAGCTTGGCTGTGTTCGCTCCAGCGCTGTCCTCGAGACAGTCTCGTCCCTTCACCTGATGAAGGCCACTTGTGTTGTGGCCAAAACGTCGTGAGAATTTTATTGTGTTATTTTATTTTATTAATTTATTATTTTATTCTCATTCTACGTGACTTTACCGAAAGAACCAAAGAAGATATACACCAGAATTTTACAAGTACTCTACAGTAGAACTAATCTCGTTCACGGTTGGGTGGGAGACGGTTATCGCGAATCCCATTATCGCGGATTCCATTATCTGATGTTAACAGAAGATTTACTCTATCATCAGCCATGAGCAATCCACTGCTGGATGAAGGCCTTATCAAGCCATCGACAGCTTTCACGGGTCTGCAATGTAACTAACATTCCACCCAGCACCTGCACACCAGCTGATTTCATCACTCTATCTACTTGGTTGATGTCTTCTAGGACACGTTTAATTCCTTGGCAGCCACTTCTTCACAACTGTGGACCATCTGCCGTCATTCATTTGAGCGCCGTGTCCTGCCCAAGCACATTAATTTATTGATATCGTTTACTATCTAATTCATGCTTTCCCCTGTTTCTCAATGTAATTTCAAGCATGCATCTCTATGCTTCTTTGGCAACCTTTATGTATTTGTTCCATTTGTGTTAATTACCACGTTAATGAACCTTATGTCATAGCATGTAGTACACACTGATGAAAATCTTTGCTCTTGAGGCACACTGGGTGTGTTACTTTTTAATGATCAAGTCCAGCTTTTCCAAAAGCCCTGCAACATGTTCCCGTCTGCCTCTTTATCGGATCATTTTGATTCTGGTCGCCTTCAGGACCTGCGTTTTCGAGCTGTGTCTCTCTGGCCCATACATCAATGAAAAAAAAAAAAAATGTATTGTAATACAATTGCAATCATGCGAACAGTGAATGGTTTACGTACAAATGCTGAAAGCATTCCCACCCCTATTGGTTAGCATGCACTGCTCAGTGCAACGAGCACTTGAAGAGTGGTACAGCAAACGTTGAAATATATGTGTAAGGGACTTGCTGAGGAGGCGAACCCTATGAAGAAATTGACAAATATAAAGTCAACGGGTCTGATGGCTTGTGAGTTCAAATAGCGGCGCCCGACTCTCATTGGCGAGGAGCTATCACAGCAGGAGCCGACGTGGGGCGAACAATCTGATTGGAAGGCGGGAGAACCGTTTAAGTCACATTTGTCTTCAGGCTAATTGGATCATTTGGAGGGACCCTGGGGTCCCGCAAAAATCAGGTCAATAATTATTATTTTTCAGTCCGCCCACTCGTGATCCCGACAGCAACGCGCCGCCCGCCCAGACTCGTGCCAACAAGCGCCAGCAGCAGGCGGCGATCGACACGATGGGCGCCACCCCACCGGCCAAACGCGAGCCCCGGGGGGCGTCCGCCGCAGTGGCGCGCGGCGACGACGCCCTCCGGTCAGCCGTCAATCCTCAGCTTCTTTGCCAAGGCGAGCCCACCGCCCAGGCAGTGAATTTAACGTGTTTACGTAATTTTTCAACTTTTTACGAAACTTAGTGCCCCGAGTAGCTGTCGACGAGGCCAATCGATTGACCACTAGTTTTGTTGTCGGTAAGGCAAGACTCGTGTCGCTACGCGGTTTTTCCCACCCCGGGGCAGTGATGGGACCCCGGGGTCCCGCCAATTGCTTCAATTGAAGGAGCCCGGAAAAAAACAAATGCAAATGAGCGGTCGTTTGGCAGAGAAACGAAGGGGATTGGTCGAGAGTCGGGAGAGTTCCAGAAAGGATGGGGAAAAGAATAAAAGGAGTGGATAGAAAGGGTTCTGGGTGGCACCTGAACCGAGTCCAGGACTGCAATTCCCTCAAGTGTTACACGCTGTGCTGAAAGACGTAATAAAGTCCAAGTTCAAGACCTACCCGGGCTAGGAAGTCACAAAAATTACAGCCAAAGGCCCGACGGGTCTAATGGCTTAATGTCTTTTTTTTAATGAACGTGAATGGACAGCAAATTCAAGTTGCCTTGAACGTGCACTCTCACTGGCCTGATTTCCCCAGAACTGGAATTATTGAGCAAATTGTGTTGAATAAATGTGGTTTATCCATGATTACCAGTGTTAAAAACTCCACAAATTAGAAATTTGCCAAGCAAACCTCAAGAAGTCGCGATATGTTGCCAGATATACCTTATGAAAGCACAATAAAGTGTCGCTAGACAATTTATCAGATATTAAACATAGTAATCTGATTTGTACAATGATGATGAAACATAGAACACTGATACAGGATCCTAAATTGCAGAATGACTTCCTGTTCTTCGTGAAAATTTCGTGGTCCAGAAGAGACGGTCGGAATATTTGCCCCGTTCACATTTAACCGGTGCAGTGTTGCAGCATAGGCTCAATTGAAATTATATTATCCGCTAATGTTTCTATCAACAAATTCTGTCGCCGATCGGCAAATTTGATCAAAGTGGTCTCTTCCAGAACCGGTGCAAATTTCATATCCACCAATCTGCTTCGGTCATGGGTGGAGCAGTGTCTGTTCAAAAGTCCATTCCAAGGCTCATCCGAGGTCGGGGAAGAGTCTTACGGTACGCGTGACTCTCCCTGCTCTCTGGTCGTGTGTATGCACATTTGTTCAATCAGGCAGGGAGCACGCTCCACACGAGCAGCACATAACCTGTATTTTCCACAAAGCACAGGTGCCACTCTTTTGGTGGGGTGTGGAGCTGCAGTCACAGAATGTGCTGCGTGCAACCCCTGTATTCTGTGTACGCTGGGCTATGTGCTGGATTCTGGTCACCCATCATTAATTAATTCATGCTCGATTTGCGCATTTTTTCATGCATTCATTCACACGTTAATCAATACATTCATTTATCTCATTCAACCAATAATTTATGCATTTGTCTTATTCATGAAGCATTCGTCATGACTGCATGCATTCATAATTACATCCATACATTCGTTATATAGTTCATCCATTTATCAGTGAATTCATTCATGAGTGCATTCATTCACTCATTCATTAATGCCTTACTCAATTAATTCTAACATCCATTCATTCATACGCTCATTGGAGGACTCAGGGTGACTTTAATCCTTCTTAATCCACTGCTGTTAACATCTGCACAGATAATATCTCTTGCATGACAGCGTGCGGCCCAGGAGGAGGGCTTGCGGCGTGCAGTGCTTTCAACCAACGAAGGTGCACGATGCCTTGGCCACGCTGGGAGTGCAGAGGCAGGTGCAATCAATGCACACGAGGCATGCCACCCCCTGCCTGCATCTTGTGCTTGTCAGCCTGCGCCGCAATCCTACAAATTCGCACGTAATTCCACTATACACTCAACAATACCTATCTCAACATCGTACTATTGCAACCCGCGAGGAGTTCATCGGCGAAACTCAACCGAATATCCACAATGGTTTTCTTACGGATTAGTGAAGTATTTTTTTATCTTCGTAACGGCACAGATAAACAGGAACTGTCTGACACAGTGTTACAATTACGATTTTAACAATTAGGATTCAGGCCTGTTCAAAAAAGTGATATAATTCCAGAATTCAGGCTCCTGCCCGAATTGGCAACCAACTATAGTTGTCTAAAAAATGCAGGCACATGGCATATCGGGGGGAGGGGGTGGGGGACAGGGTGTAAAGGTGGCAGCTATAATGCAACTCAAATACTCGAATAATGTGGTTCATACATATTTGCCTCCCAACCCATAGGGCTCTCTAAACTCTATACAGTCCTGCAAGATAATTAATATGTTATGTTTATGTCACTAGCACAGACATAGAGACTGGCACGGTCAGGTGCTGTCCTAGGCATAGATATTAATCTTAACCGCATTAGCCTTAAGCTAAGGTGCAATGAACAACAGGGGAATTGGTTCTCATGAATGCTAATTGGCATTTGGACAGCTGATGCCTGGCATGTGGCTGACAGGTCGCACACATATAAGAAGCAAGTTTTCCTAACATTTGACTGTAACTGAAGCGAAGGTAATAAGCAGTGGAATGATGCTATTATTGATTTGTGTTGCACTGTACAATGCATGCACGTATGTCGCTAGTCACTGGAGCTTAATAATGCATATTATCTGGCTGTCAATGTATTTTCAATACAGGTACACGTGTAATAAGTCATTTTCACAGCAAAGGACCACATCAGCAGACAATTGGGACGTTGAGCAGATGGATAGAGGAGACCAGTGTTTGGGGATTGGTGGCTAGAGCGGCGTTCTGGGGATTTCTTTCCGTGTATTCTTCAGTTCGGCAGTGCCCCTCTCCCAGCCCTGACGGATGTGAGAGAGTGGCCGGGCCAAGCACGGCAGCGCCAGCAGGAAGCGGAACACCAGCACGGCACACGGCAGCAGCAGGGAGATCATGTAGGAGTGCGGCATCCCCCAGCTGTATGACTGCACCGAGAGGAAGGACGTGCCTCCAAAGCAGATGGTGTGAGCAGTAACGAGGGCCAGCCCCAGGTAACCTAACGTCGACTGAGAATACAAGAAAAATGGAGAGAAAAAATCGCATGAATGCGTAATGATATTGCACTACATCGCCAGCAAATGTTAACCCCTGTCGTATAATTTATTTGTGCCAGTTTTAAGTTAAAGAAAAATCCCCCCCCCCCACCCCGTGTAGATTAGACATGTGGATTATCCAGCAAGGGTTAACATTAAAAAAAAATATATAAAATCTTCACAAACATTCCACTGCTCAGCAGTTCACTGTTAATGCACCGTAATGCTTTGTAAAGCTTCTTTTGCACACACAGGAGTAAGCAAAAAACTGGAGCAATCCATTCAATGTGAACGTTAGCATATCACTTATCTCCACTGGTGCATTAGGCGCTATTGAAAAGGACGGTCGCTGCATGACTTGTGCTTAAGGAGCCTGGTTAGAATTTGTAATGGATCTAAGGGATGTAATGGTCTTACCTCAATATCGGACATCACCTGCTCGTTATCTATAATTAGTGCTCTTATGCATCAGCCTGCATTAATCCCGGCAGAAGATGTAATTTAACTATGGAACATGGAACATGTAGGGGAAATGTGATGTCAGATTTATCTTCCATTTGTCACTCAGTAGAATCTACTGCATTCAAATTCCATTATATAGTTTAGGATTATTAAAATATTTATTTGTGACCATGTCCAATTAATTCTGACCGAAAATAAATGTATCTTTCAAAAAAATTGCAAACATTTTTTTTGCAATGTTTCTCATGCGATTCCAGTAATTACAAATATCTCAAAAAGGATTAAAATATATTTTTTGCAAGCCTGCTTTTCAACCTGCTTCATCCCTATTTTAGTCCGTGAAACCCGGCATGTAAGGATATATAATTTAATCGATAAACTTGTATTCTTACGCTCACGATTCATATGTAGAATTGCTCACTGGAAAATAGATTATTTAAGATTTCTGAAAATCACGTACATATTGAACGCTGTTACATCTAAGCAAATAGAATAACGAAGGAGACAAAAAAACAACACAAGAATACAAAAAGTTATCAATTATCGAATGCTACTCTGCATTGTGACGATTAATTAAATTACTTTGATGGTTAATCATTCTATATGTATTGGCTGCACTATTCATACATTATGACATTTGTTCTAGAAAAAAAACTTATGCTAATGTGAGTAGTTAGTTTGCAAGGCAGTGCCGTATAAAACAGTGTTTAAAACTCTTCGGTTTCATGGAAGCGTAGACGAGATACATAGATGCGAAAGCTGCATTTTGTGCCATTCAGCTGTTGTGTGCACGCATTTTCAGGAACAAAATGTTCCAGGTAGTTTCATATTGTGTTGATGTACTGTTTACCTGCACAAAGCGGAATTCCCTCCAGTTCAAGCTGTTCCCCACTGAAGGCAGTGAAACGATCGCCTGGACAGCGAGAACACCAATCCCAAGGATCCCAAAGGCAAGATAAAGCTCACCCTGCCACAATTCCAGGTTAGACGTCTTGGTAGTCTTATTGGCAGCAATCTAGAAAATAAATTAGTCAGGAGCAAAGCCGTGTCATTTTCACTAAACGTTAAGCATTACTTCTGAAGTTTTCGCTCGCAAGAAGATGCCTCAATCTTTTTAAAATTAAAAATGGGAGACGAAACTTTTTCAATAATTACAGACCCATAAGTCTTCTGGCACATGTAAATGCATTGCTAACGACGATCTTAGGAAACCAAATCATGCACAGTTTAGAGGCCATGTAATCATACAAGCAAGTTGGATGTATAAAATTATTGACTACCATTCACCACATAAATGCTCATGGTTCGATCCTGGAAAAGGCTTTTGTAGAAAATACATTTATTTAAATGGAAACTGTTTAAGTAATCAAGGTCCTCACAAATAAACGCCTAAACGAAATAAAATATAAAAATGATCAAATATTGTCTGTCGGCTTTCATCGCCAATATTATTATTCAGAAATAGTTTATTTTTGAGTTAGATCGTGTAGGTATGCCAATTTACAGACATGAAATAATTTATAAAGATAGAACAGCTAAATTTTTTTGATGAAAGTAACAATTTACAAATCAGAAGAGATAAGATATTACAAGCAGATATAATATCACTCAGGCTATTCATAGGGGCTTTACAATATGATTTCTAAACATTGGATGAAAAGAAACAAAGGCATAAACATAAATGTTGAAAATAACATATTAGATTTGTGAATGACAAATTAATGGCAACTAATGCAAAGGAACTACATTATTATTACAGATCAGATTCAAAAAGTAATTTGTTGGGACAAATTACTCTGTTGTTGCAAAACAATAAAAAATACAGACATACTATGTGGATGAATGAAAACATTAATTAATTTATTCGGAGTGGTTTTGAGATATTATCAACACAACAAATTGTGCTTCAGGGAGCAAACTATTTATACGGACAAACAAAAAAAATGGATCATCAGAAATTCAACATAATCAACTCCATTACATTGTGAGCAGTTTTTATGGCAGTAAACAAAGAAATGAAACAAACTGGCTAATTTACCTGATTGATAATTCTCTGTGTAGCGCTATCTATGATGGGTTTTCGGATGGGCATGACGAGCGTGTAAACCGCATGCAGGCAGCCCAGGAGGAAGGCGGCGATCCCCAGCTCCTTGCGGCACCGCAGCCAGCGGTCGAGCCAGCCGGGAAAGCGGCTGTACTTGGTGCCGCGATGCAGCTGCACGAAGCCGGCCAGAACGCCGGGCAGATAGACCAGGGCTAGCATGACGAGCGATGCGCACGGGAACGCATTGTTGGGCATTTGGATGGCGAGCTGGTAGAATGTGCTTTTGTCATTTTCCAGGTAGTAGTACAGGACATATATGACGGTGGAATAGATGTAAAAGAAGGCCACAATCCCCAGGGAGAGGGTTACGGTCAGCCGCCAGGTCGGGAACAGCTCCAAAGGGATGTTTTCCAATTCCTGAGATGCTGCCAGTGAGCCTCGGTCCACTGGCATAAGGCCCATACGGTTGACTAGAGCGTGCACTTGAGTCTTGGCATCGGGGTCATCACCGCAAATAAAAACCTGTGAAATGATAGTCCAGCGTGGCTAAATTGTGACAGGGCAGTGAATATAGAAGGGAAGGCTGTTGACCATAAATACGCACACAAGGCTGCTCAGCCAGCAAACTCTTCAGTGATGACTCGAAGTTAAAGCTGTGCAGTGTCAAACAATAAAGCACTTTGAGTTGAGATGGCCATTTGACCTTATGCCACCACTCAAAGATTTTACTCGTGCTTCTTGCTGTCAATAAATAGGTGCATGTACAATTATACATGATTGATGTATGAACACGGTATTTAGTTTGTTATGCAGACATTCAATTATTTAATGATCAGACATTGTAAATAATGAATGCAAACTACATAATCCATAGCTCATTCAGTTGTGAGCTTTTATGCACAAACCTTGGATATGATTCAAGTACAAGAAATAAACAGCGAAAGTTATTGTTATTCTTTTTGTTGTGGTAATAAAAGATCAATGCCCTTGAAACTAAAAGATGGTCTGCTGCTGTTAAATTATTGCTCTATCAGATTTAGGAGATGTGTGGTGGTGCACGCCGCTAACACAGCATCAGACTTTAGAGATAGGGTTGATGGGTCAAGTATATATACAAAGTGTATGCCATACCCCCACTCTCCAGGGTATACAAGGTGGCCAGTTGATGAAAGCACGGAAGGTAGATTGTTATCCTATCTTAATGGGTATTTAATGTTAATTTGCTGTACGTGTGGATCTAATCCGAGATTTTAACAGTGCTCATTCAGAGATTTACCAAGTTTTCCAATGCAGGAACGTCCTGAAAGTCCTGGAGGTCTCGAGGCTTTCGTGGCTAAATTAATCCCACGTTACTTTGTTATATTGATACGATGAAGTTCCACCTCTGGCTCAGGACTACCTACAGAGATATCATCTTACATCGGACTGTGTAGCTTAATATCGTGCCTTAGTCTAAAGTGCTTTACATTTATTATATAATTGAACATAAGGTGATCGTGGTTAAAAAAATAGAGAGTGGGGTTATTAAAAGTGGCAGTGTAGTTATGCTGACAGTTAGGAGGACGAATTGGAGTGGCTAAGAAGGGGTTGAGGTAGGCCTGGACAGTGGCCTGCAGACATTTGGTCATTGGCCTCTCTAGTTGTGTTGGGTATCTCACAGACAGGGGCACTGGTGCTGCAGAAAGTGCCGGGAGTATGCCAGCATCACCTGCTTGCTGGAATTTTCCAGCCCTGACTGCAGGGCCCATGCCGACAGCGTGTTGAGGCCTTTCACCACGTGCGCCTGCGGGAATATTTTGGCCAAGTGCTCTGCATTGGAATCCTCATATTGCCCCTTGTGCTTGTTATTGCTCAAGTCCAGCAGCGTCTTGCCAGCGAGGTCTCCCACTGCATCGTGGAGGGAGCTGTAGTGATGCCGCATAACGGCTATAATCACCAGATCAGCCTCGCTAGCGGCATCAGCGTACGAGGCGATGCGGGAGCCCGCGGGAAGCAGGGAGGACGCAGCCTCGGGGTTGCGGCTGCCCAGCACCACGGCGATGCCCCTCTGATGGAAGCACATGGCCAATGAGCGTCCCAGGTCTCCCATGCCCAGCACTGCAATGTTCCTGCTATACTTCTTAGCAGCAGCAGCTGCTGTTGTTGTTGCACACTCGCGTTCGGGTGCGAGAGGAAAACCGCCGATATCCATGCTCTGCGATGCAGATATGTGGGAGAAAAACAGAACTCAGGCACAGTAATTAATCGTTGGAGTTTGAATCTGTAAATAAACGCAGCAGTTGCGTAGGTTTTAGTGCTTGTGTTGTGTCACTCTCCGATGTGTTTTCGGTGTTGTGTCAAATTTTATTCAGACAAGCTGAACAACATGCGGTAGAAGCCGAAAACACATTGAGGGGCTAAATTAAGAAGGTACTCTTTATTAATGTCACCATATGTGTGTGACTATTGAAAGAACAACACCTCTAAGGCAACTTAGAAGAACACTAACAGAGGTAAAATACCAATGTCATGTTGCATTATGTGCACGCTCGTTTTACAAATCACTGAAAATCGATTAAATGTATCAATGTTTCACGGCTATGTCTTTACTTTTAACATTTTAAAGTGTCGACATGTTTGCGGCTCATTGTTTGTATATAAATCGCAGATCAATTTGAACAGAATAATGTCATATTTAACAACAGTAAAGAAATAATTTACGTAACTATTTCGATAGCGCTGTAACATGGGAAGACAAAAGCGACTAAGAGGTGAACCAACCACATGGTGTTGAAGAAAAGTCTTTCTATGATTAACCACATCACATACTATTAATCAAATACCAATAACGAACATCAATTGCCAATATACTTAGTATTTTTAACTATATAAAGGCATTAAACTCTTTGGAAATGTATGAAGTCATCCAAGCTCTCACAAATAAGGGTCTAAATCATATATGATATAGAGAATTTGTCATAACCATGTACACAAGAAGGCAACAGCTACCCTGATATTACATAAAGCAACAATATATACGTGAAGGAGACAGACAAGGAGACACGCTTTCACCAAAGTTATTCATACCGACATTATAAGTTGTTTTCAAAAACATAATTGGAGAAACAAAGGCATAAATGAGTACAGAATATATTCATCATCTCAAATTTTATAATTACATAGTCTTCAATATCACGAAGGGGGAGGAACAGCAATAAATCATGGAACGCATTAATAATCATTAAGAATCATTAATGATCATTAATAATCAGGCTGCAAAGTTGAGCTGAATATAAGTAAAAGAAAAGTCACGCTCAACAAGATTAAATTTTGATTTAAATCTTTCGTAACTGCAGGGATCCATATTCTTGGTTCTTTCGGTAAAGTCACGTAGAAGGGAAACAAAATAATAAAAATATAAAAAATTAAATTCTCACGTTTCGACTGCAACACAAGCAACCATCATCAGGTGTGAAAACCATTGCAAGAAAATGTGAAAAATTTGAAAAATGTTCTTGCTGTAGTTTTCACACCTGATGATGATTGCTTGTGTTGCAGTCGAAACGTCGTGAGAATTTTTTGTTTTATATTTTTATTATTTTGTTGTTTCCCTTCTACGTGACTCAACAAGCTTGTTAAACAACTGTGCCCCACCAACATTTTATTCGTGGGACACAATTGGAAAACACATCAGAGTTGCTTATATATAAACTTGATTTGAAGCTTTCGTGACTGCAGGAATTACTCTTTGGTTCTTTCGGTAAAGTCACGTAGAAAGAAAAATAAATAAATAATAGAATACGACGTTTCGTTTCCAACACAAGCAACCGTCATCAGGTAGAACTACATTTTAGAGAGAGACAAAACACAGACACGGAGACACACAGGTCCAACACCATGTGAGACTAGGCTCTAAGGAAAGCTGTCTCGGGTGTGGACCAATCAATTTCAAGGACAGTGCCAATACATTATCAGATTTATGTGTTTTGTTTGCATTCCGACCGCAGGTATTGTGGTCCATGTAAACATGGCTCCTTGTAAAAAAGGTGTCAGTTTTGTTGCCAGATAAAAGGGTAAAAAAACAATTATCATATTTTGCTACTGGCAAAGGAGGTTCCAATGGTATAGGATAGTTATTGAAGGTGGATCTGGATCAACGTGAGGAGAGTAGGCTTAGAGTGCTTTCGAAAAGTTTAACATGTTACGTGAAATATTTTAATGCGCATTTTGGTAGACATTCCATTGTCTACATACGTCAACATTACATTAATGGCAAGTCAGAATGAACGATGTGTGCTTGGAAAATGTGTTTTCTTTCAGTACATCATTTATATCGTATAATGCATCCAAGTGAATAGCTTATTTTGAGGATTAAAATTTTATTATTTATTCAAATGCTTTCAATTGTGAGCTACATTTATATATTTATGACAATTTGGAAAACACAATAAATAAATATAATTAAATAAGAGTAACATTATTTGTCTGCAAAAATAAACATTAAACATTATGTTTCTGTAAGGAGCAATACCGAAATACAATTCGAAAATATTTACCAACGTATACTATTTTGACAATTAGATTGCACTTATATTTACTCTGACACAACAGTATGAGTTATGCGGGTTGACTGAATTCCTGCAATGCATTTGTCAAAACATTCTGCCATGTGTGCATGCACCTCGCTTCACGGTGTGGCCTTGGACATATGCCACTGCACCACACAGACTACTACACTTGTGTTGTAAATTATGATATACCACTCATCCCTGAGAATTTGCTCCATCCTATCAGACCTTGGAAGTTAAGCTTGGTGTAGCCTGGATACCGCTTGGATGGGTGACCACCACCATGCATAAAACCGATAGTGTAGGTTCTGCGGGCAGTAGAGGAGGGCAGTGCAACAACATTCATTGCTGTCCCGTTGTTCCCCCAACTTCATTAACTCGGACTGACCAGCATCATGAAGTATGGTCAAATAACCTTCACGGCCTGCATCGTCGTGGAGTAGATTAATACTTAACCCAGCGAGGCAGTGGTCTGCCAGGGAGCTGCACTTACAATCTGAAGCCTGCAAGTTCACATCTCAGCGGTCAACTCAGTCCACGGTCACCGCTTCAGGATCGATGTAATGAATTCCACTTTGGTCGAAGTCAACAGTGGTTGCCTTGGACAGAAGCAGCCCTCCATAGGAATATATAATTTCTATCACTAGATTAGAGCCAGCAGCCAATATGAACACTACCCAATATTAAATTCAGTCGGTAGGTACTTTGACATTACAGTATTTATTCTGAGAGGAAACAATAAAACATGTAAAGAGGTGCAGCCCTGCAATTCCTTCCTCAGGTCACTGCTGGCAGAAGAGCCCCCACTAGATGTCCAGATGTCACTAGATGTCCACCACAAACAATGCGTTGATCGACGAACTGTGATGCACCCATTTGTACTGCTGGGTGGACAGAAACATGTTTTAACTGTAATGCCGGCAGAACGAATTGTCAACCTCTAGATTGCAAGTCCATTGTGCTGATTGTTACACTACGGAAGCTTCCCTATCCCTTGGGACTATCTGCAGAAACAATAAAAAAATGTTTCACGAAACAAATTACAAACCTTTGAAGCAAATATGCAATGGTACCTACCTCTCTTCAGCTTGTGTACAGAGGTTTGTCTAAGATGATGACAAAAGCACCAAGGATCAGCGTTGCGAATTAATAATCCAGAGAGGAAAAAAATAGAACTGAGAGAAAAACAGCTCGAAGCCTTCCACAGGACAATACGGTAAATAATTCAGAAATGCATTTAGAAATTAATAAACTTCCAGAACATGGCAGAGAATTGCAATAGTAAGCCACTGGTTTTTCAGGATTAGGTGCGGCCTCTCAGTACATGTATAACTTTGTCAAATTTACTTTTGACCACAGAAATTACTGGATGATTTTATGGCATGAGAAAAGGGAGTGGCATTCATATTTGGGGTTTTGGGTGGAGTGATGTGGCTATGCGGTATGTGTTGAATGTTGGATTTTGAGCAGAGGCTAGCCAGCTATCTCCACAAACCTCTATTTTTCCACTTTTAATTTACTAATATATTTATTTACCGTTATGAGTTATTTCACAATGCAACCTGCTAGGATGTTGTAAATTATACACCTAAGGTCTTCCCTGAAAAATAACTTTCTCAATGGGCTATAACCATCAAAGGGAAAGTCTTTCCATGCTAAAATGAACATTCAGCTGTGTTTCGATTAGCACGGGTGGCTACGTATGGTGCGAAAGAAGTTCAAAATACATACATGATCCTGAGCTTGTGGCTGAAATGCCACATTCCTACAATTTGAACCATTTTACGGATAAGAAACATTGTCGGGGTTAGCCATAGGGATAGCTTAAGAAATGAAGAAAAAAAAACGAACAGGAGTCATTGATGCGCTTATTGAAGCAAAAAAATGTGCAAATGGTCAGGACACAATATGAGAACAGAAGGTAGACATAATCTGCTTAGAGGATACTAAGGGAAGACACAAAAACAACAGAGGAAGATAGCAGAAGAGATGACCATAGCAAGACAACATCTAAGAATTTGGAGACCACGACTGGATCAGAACAACTAGGGAATGGAATAAATATTGGGAGGGCCTTTTCCCAACAGCGGGATGGTAACAGCAACGAAAACAACACTTACAACAGGCGCGGTTCGACCACTAGGGGCGTTGGGGCATAACCCCACCAAGCAACTGGAGATGATAAATTATTATTTTTCTCATAAAAAAGACTTTTCTTTCAATAGTTTTGCTTAAATATTTATTTTAACAATGATGATTATTTCAACCTGAATTGCCTAATGAAGATAACATTTTAAGTTGTTCATATTAGAAACCGCTGCAACACCACAGTCTGATGTGTGCCTCGGGGAGGTCTCGGGGCGGCTGTGAATTGAGAGATGTCCCCCTTCCATTCGTTGCGATGAGCTTCTAGCATTGTAGCCACGCCGTTCGAGACCCATTCAGGGCGGTGAAAAAGGCGCCCGTGGCTGTAGTGAGACGATGTCACGAGGCGAGGTTGCGCTGTGCAAAGAGAGCAACCCACGGTCTACACGCTCCAGGAGGAAACAACAGCAATGACGATGGCAGCAGGTGCAGCAAATTAAGAATTAGAAGGCCAATAACATGACGAGGTTTTTCTTAATTATAACGCAATATTTTCAGAGGTCACCCACAACAGCGCCACCTAGTGGAAATGTCTCGAGCCGCCACTCACAAACTATTGTTGGCTTCCCATGAACTGCAAAACAAAGTGGGATCCAGCCTGGCAACAAAAGAGACTCCCTACCTACCATTCTATTCCTCTGCCAATATGATGTCAATGTTGCCACGAGTCATCCTATGGAGAGACTAGCTCTCACCATGGGAATGTACAGCTTCCACAACTGTAGTAGAGCTGCCACAGGAGATGATTGCTACCACAATGCTAATTTGGACAGCAAGATCCTACGACTTAACTCCGGAAGCCGCTCTACATTGCTTATGGTACTCCGTAGTAGGACTTTATGCTCCAAAAAGTGTTTCATCAAAAAATCTTCAGCATCATACATTAACACTCAGGCTCTCAGCCATATGATGCGCGTGGCTCTGAGCTTTTACGATTGTTGATTCAAACTCGACCCTAAGCCCGCAGTGGTTGTCAACTCAAATGTACACATACGCGCAAGGGCGAGCCATCTCTGGGGAAGGCATTGAGCGCCTTGCCTGCTCTGCCTTTCACACTTTAAAGATTCCACGGAACATCACAAGTGCGAAGTGCTGCATGTCATGGCACAGCCAAACCTAGCACCCACTGCTGGCTGAATTCCCCAAAGTAAAACAAAGACTCCCTTCTTTATCCTCAAATTTTACTGGTTGTCAATGCTGTTTAAGCAATCGTTTCTGTATTGTGGTCGCTTAAAAATATATTTGTGGACAATAATATATTGCGGTAAGGAATACTTTGTTATATTTTAGCTTCTTGACATTTTCATTAGTTTTCTTTTCATAATGTTTGTTTCTAAGCCTGCAACTTTTGAGGAAGTGAAACTGGTTCAAACAACACAAAATTACGCACAATGTATATATTTAATTTGAGGTTTTATTTTTATATGAAGATACTCTAGCAGCTTAAGCGGCAATACGAATGTGTGCAGAAATAGCATGATGATACATGTATAGATGTAGGTTTATAACAATATCATAAGTCAGTTCTGTTTAAAAATTAGAAACGTGACTGGTTTCACACATGCGAAGCCATACCAATCGGTGGGTTTCACCACTTTAAAAAATATAACTGCTATACACTTTTCCTTTTATTCAACGAAGTCATCATTGTTCATATTTGGGCAGTATTATTAATTCAGCTAGTATAATAATTTTGGATATTCGTACGAGGGATAGGAAAAAGATTCAACTGACCAACTAACCTAATGTTAGCCCTAAAAACGTTCATTTTAATCAAAAAATATTATCCTTTTTCTTAAATCGCTAAATTATATGGACTGCATATATGAATATGTATTTTAAGTATGTCAGCTCATCTTTATAAACTCTTTTGCCTCCTGTTCATGTGATAATGGCTTTTCTGGAAAGTACATTATATTAAATTAGAGCTGACAGCTAATTTATATGTACTTATTTTTACGACAGTATAAATATATATGCTGCACGTGAATATACACTCATTTAACCGAGCGGCTTGCGAGAGTTCAAAACCCGAATGGATAACAAAAAATAGTTCCAATTTAGGGAGAAGTAAACAGTGGTCATCCCATGGATAGACTCGCTCCTGCCATACGAATTTGGAATTTCCACCATTGGCTCAGTGCTATCAACATGAGATGAGCACTGTTTCCATGCTCGTTTGGGAAAGAAATCATTTTGACTTTTGTATGCAGATAATATATTGACTACATGCGGGAAGTACCTGGCGTTGCCTGGGCAAAAAACATATTTCCAAACTTAACATAACATATACATATGTGGTGGTTCACACCAGGGAGGCAGATACTTCTTAGAGGCAACACGTTTATTTAACAATGAAGTCCTAAACACGAAGGGGTATATCTGCCCCTTCACTAGCTACCCTAGGGTGGTATCTCCTCTGGGCTAGTTAATCCGAGCTCACACGGGGTGGCTATCTCGGACCGGACCCCGGCTCGGGTCCGTATCTTGTAGTCGGGCGGGTCTTCTCCAGGTGACGGCTTCGGTCTTGATTCTTGCAACAGCCAGTCGGACCCGTTCAGGGCTCCGGCTTATATTGGCCGTGGCGGGGCTTACTCCGCCCCTAGCCATGCCCCACTTCTCGAGCCTTCGAGAGGGACCTGGTCCTGGTCCCGTGGTCCCCCAGCCCCCTCTTTAGGGCCCCCGGACTGGTACCTCCGGTCACCAGGCCTCCTCGTTCACATGGAGTGCCATGGCCCCCTGTGTACCCCTGCACCGTCCCTGGCACTCTCGCCCCCTAACTTCCAGAGGCTGGCACTGCACGTGGAGTGCAGTGTCATCCATCCTTGATTGGCAATCTCAGACGGCCCCCGCTAGGGCCGGTACTGCACTCCCACTGCAGTGCTGTAGGTGGTGTGAGCGGCATGTGTCGTGCCTCACACAACATGCAGTTACATCTGTCGATGCCACTACATCACCCCCCCCCACCCTCGTAGCACTCATCCGTCCTGGCTGACAACTCTCCCCTGAAGATAAGCGGACCCCTAATAGCAACATAGCGACGTGTGCCTCAACGAGAACAATAACAAAAACGGTCCCGACAATAAATACCCCAGCCCACCTATACAAATGTACACTATATACAAATATACATCGCGACCGGAAAAGGGCGGGAGCATGGAGCAACAACACGGGATAGAGAGGACAACAAAGTGCGCCAAGCTCATGACCTCGCACCCCAACAATCCCGCCACCCACACCGTGTATCACTCTTTGAAAACTTAATAAAGGCAACGAAAACAATGGCCCGATGAGTGAGACCTCAATAAATGGTGTTGGGGGGGGGGTGGCGCATGTGACTGGGGGTCATGTGAACTGGAAAGTTTTAGACCGAGTCCTTGTGGCCGGTCCACCTGAGGAGGACCCGGGGGGAACTTGCAAGTGTTCCGGAGCGACTGAGTCTGCCCTGGGAGCCACCGGCTGGGTGAAGGAGCTCCCGGCATCCGGAGCCGGAGGAGCAGCAGACGGTGGCACCTGAAGGGGCGTCAATCGCGCAGCATCTGGGGATGAATCGACAGGCCTCTGCTGAGGATCCGCCTCGGCAGGCACACCCCTTAACTCGCCGGACATGTCACACACTCGGCCCCTGCATTTTGGAGGTGAGATGGAATCGCGCGGAGCGATGAAGGGCTTGAGGCACGACAGGTGGACAAACCAGCACCGGCGGCCCCACCGAATTTTTACACATTGCAGATGGACAACGTGAACTATCCCGACCGGCCCTCTCCAAGGTTTGAAAAATTTTGGCGAAGTACCCACCGGGACCCTAGGGCAATGGAGCCATGCCCTGTCACCTACAACCCGCTCATGGCGCGAAACACGCCTATTCCGCAGGTGCTCGTTAGCTAACTGGCACGAATTAGAATGCACCCTAACAGCTTTGCGTGCTTCAGACAGCCTTTGAATGTTGAAGCGTGCCGCCTCGGAAATTTTGGATTTGGTGAGTGGAGGCGGTATGCGCAGTTGAACGTCAATTAGGGGGTCGTGATCCCTGCCGTACATCAAATAGAATGACGAATAGCTGGTGAAAGCACGAGGAGCCATGCTGTATGCGGCCAGCACACCCGGGACCCGGAAGTCCCAATCAAGCTGAGACTCGCTAACCTGGTGACTCAGCATTGAGGTGAGCGTTTTGTGCAGGCGCTCAACCATACCATTCGTTTGGGGATGGTAAAAAAGAGCATGTTCGGCTATCAGTTGATGAAATGTTGGCCGCCGACATCATTTCGCCATCTACCAGTCCGTGGGGAGGATAGGAGTGGCATCACCCGTGTCAATGTGGTGGTGGCTCAACAATGTGGTGCGGCCAATATCGAATTCACTGGTGCTGAAAATTTCAGCGAACTCCATTAAAAGCGACCTCAATTTATTCCTCTGGGCTGCCAGCAAAGTCCGCCGCCTCCGAGCAGAGGGAGTCCACCCAGCAGACATCTGAACCCGAACGCGGCGTCGGACGTGACTTGGCCCCAACGCTACCCACGACGCAATCACCCCGACACGACGCATGGGCAAGCACTGTGCCTTGCGGAATGACGGACGTTTGTAGCCTGGCATTCAGGACCTTAATGAACGGTTCCCTGTCAGCGGACACTAGGGTCTGAGCCCCCACCAGTTCTAGCCCCTGTACAGCTGTTTTAGAGGGACCCAGGGAGATCCCCCCCCCGCCATTACCGCTGGATCAAGCAGCTTTTGCAAGTGCAGGGGAACGAGTATTCGCGCGCTTGGGGGGACCCGAACTCTTTGCAATGCAAGCGCCTGTACTGTGGCATTGACCGTATACAAGCGAGTGGGAGAGGGTAGGAATGCCAACCGATGGCCAGATGGCAATTCGATACACCCCTGGTCAATAAAAATTTTAATTAGCATCTTCCCCAAGAAATCTGTCCCCAGTAAGCATGGCACAGCGAGGGACGAAGAGACAAGGATCGGTCCCATCAATTTGATATCGCCAATACAAATTTGCGCAGTGATTTGCTGAATAATACCTAATGAATCCCTGTTGGCGGCAAAGCCCGGTACTTCAACAGGGCACAAGGAACGGTATTTGTCCGGCAAGATGTTATTAATGAGCTCAGAAATAACAGTCGCCGACGCCCCAGTGTCGATGAGCATTCGAAAATCGACCCCCTCAATGGATCCCATGATAACCGACGAACCCGCGGTCGCAGCGACCACCCTATGGACCAACTCCGACCACTGATCCGGTTGGAGTGGCCAGTCAGCCCGAACACGCTCCGTACTCCCCCGTACCGACGCACGACAAGACTGCGACCCGGCGCAAGGAGATGCGTGAAGTGGAACTAGGGGCTGAGTGTGTGCGGTGTCGTGACTCGCCTCGAGTTGCCATGGAGGAGAGGATGGTCGGGCGGACGACGGCTGGGGCCCGAAGAAGCGTCGTCGAGGTGCCCAGCAATCCAATGCAAAGTGGCCCCGCAGGCCACAATTAAAGCAGGAGATGAGGCCCCGCTCTGGTCGTGGCAACGCCCTCCCCCGCTGACGAGCGCCATCCCAACGTGGCCGGTCGTCCCTCCTCCATCCCCTGTCAAGGGTGGACGCGAAGGTTTTTGCGGTCTCCGGCTCCTCCGATGTACTGCGCCCCTCCTTGAACGCAGCACATGCCACCAGGCCCATCTCCTGCTGCAGGAGCAATTGTGCCTGGATGCTCCTGGCCACCTAAAGGGAGCAGAGGTCGCTGTCGTCGACAGCGTGGACGACCACCCGGAGCTCCCGCGTCAACGCCAGAAGCTTCTCCATGACGAGTGCTTGGATGCCTTCCTCCTCCATCCGGGGGAAGGCCGCCTTGGCCAACGCCAACAGTGCGCTACGGAAGGCGAGGGGTGTCTCAGAGTCCCCACGCCTCCGTGTGGCAAAGCGATGTCGGGTGTTTGACGGCGGCCCATAAATTGCTGCCATGTGCTGCATCACCTGGCACAGCGTAGAGTGATCTGCCCACGGGGTAGGTAACCAGGACAGCCAGGGCGTCTTCATCAAGGGCCGCAGGAAGCACCCGTAGCGATGCACAGCACACTTCCGCCTCGCTGAACTCCTCCAAGCTGCGGCATCCATCGTCACAGAGCTCCACCGCTGAGGAGCCAGCGGGGGAGGAGAAAGCAATGGAGCCGTGCGGGACAGAAAATCCCGCCGCCATTTCCCGCCATCAGGGAACTTCCATGTAGCAGCCCGCGCATGCGGCCGCCATTTTGCTTGAGGAGCAGAGCAAGGAGCCCGCCAAATCTGAGACTGCGTTCGCCCGTTGACTTTCCATCTCTTCACCTTCCGTAGCGCACTATTGACACTAGCAAAGGCTGCCTTTCCCAAGATGAACCATGACGGAATCGACTCGCTGGTCCTCGAGAGATTGTTGGCGTTGGCAAAAGATCTCCACATTGTCCTGTTAGCTGTCGACGATGACAACTTATCTTCACTCAAGGTTTCAAGATGCATCCAGGCGCACCTGCTCTTGCAACGACATAAGGGGTTTGGCGGCGTGTACCACATGCCTCGTGAGGCGTGTGTTTACACCCGCAGACGTGTAGCCCATCAAAACCTGCGCATTGGCCCAAGGTGGAGGCTGGTGAGGGGACGGCATGGCGCGACAGGATGAACAACAACGATGGCAGAAGACCTCTACTCGTCCTGGGAGTGGATTCGTCGTGTGCTACAACTGCGGCCTACCCGCATACGTTTCATCGGGCCGCCGCGTGCCACGACGACGCTTCCCTGGACCACCGCCGTCGCCCGCCCGCCCGGCCGTTCTCCACTTCACTACACCCAAAGGCGTGTCGCGAACCATCACACACTCTGCCCCTGAATCCATCTCACTCATCGCGTTCGGTCGGTTTCCATTCCCATCATGCGTCAGTGTGTGAGGGTTTGAAAATTGCTTGGGATGACTGGCCGCTCCGACCGAGTCAGTGGTTGGAGTTGGTCCATAGAGTGGTTGCCGCGACCGCAGGTTCATCAGCTGTTATTGAATTGATGGAGGGGGTTGAAATAAGAATGCTTGTCGATACTGGTGCGTCAGCGAATATCATTTCCAAGTTGATTTTTTACATCTTGCCCCCTAAATGTCGTGCCCTATGTTCCATCGAGGCCCCGTGCTTTGCTGCAAACGGCGGCTCATTGGGCATCATTGGGAAAATAACAGCGGAGGTGTGTATTGGAAATATCAAATTGACGGGACCAGTTCTTGTATCAACGTCCCTTGCTATCCCTTGCTTGCTTGGGACTGACTTTTTAGGGAAGATGCCCCTGGAAATTCTGATTGATCAAGGGTGCCTTGAGTTACCGCCGAATCACCTTTTTGCCTTCTCCCACTCGATTGTGCATGGCCAACGCGACCGTGCAAGCACTTGCAACAAGGACCGTAAAGATACCTCCTGGCGCGCAAATGTTGGTCCCTTTACGGTTGCGCAAGCCGCTAGACCAGGCAGCAACTGCGGGAGTAATCCTCTTGGGTCCTTCAAATAAGGCCATTCGTGGGTTGACGTTAGTAGGGGCCCAGACTCTGGTATCCAATGATCAGGAAATTTGTGCATATATACATAGACAGTACTTATCAGGAATAAAAAAACGAATTACTTATGTAAACTCAATGAGTTAGGCTCCAGAATGCTCCAGTGAGCCTAGCCCTGGCTCCAGGCTCCAGAATGCTCCAGCGAGTCCAGCTTTGGCTCCAGTGAGACCATCTCTGGCTCCAGGCTCCGGAGCACAACACAGAAAATTGGCAAAATCTGTTCTGACCCTGGGACCTAATAGCTAGAGCCTGGCCAATCTACTGTATACCATAGTTTATATGGAGTTGATTACTGGAATGTGACCCTTTTGCCAGTATCAAGATATGGAATGAAGCAACAGGTGACTACTTTTTGTATAAATCCTGGTGTGGCATTATATTCACCAAACACACTTCTGGTGAAACACAATATTATGTATTATGCTACTATCGCTTCCATAAAGCTTTGTGGTCGATTTTTACGAGCCATTGTTTTTATGGGTTAACCTACCACCACTTTTCTTCTAAAAGGAAGCTGGGTCTGAATTGGTGCATGCTCCTTTCCAGGAAAGTGAACCAGCACATTGTGGAATAGCGAAACATGAGGCTGCCTTTTGTACAGAGGGTTTTCATGTGCACACCATTGTTTAAGCTAAGCCTCTGCTACTAAAGAATGTACATACAAGTGAAATCATGACGAATCACTTGATGTGTGACCTCTGGCTAGTGCTCACATGCATATGTAATGGGTTCAACTGAGTCGCAGACGTAGACTTTGGAGGCAGTGCATTTATTTAGTTCCAACACACGGGGCAACTTCCCCTTAACAGAATAACAACCTCGGGTGGTAACCACCCGGGTCACTACACTAGTTACCACGTAACTGTTACTATGGACCCGGGACCAACAGCATCTGCCCGGGTCCACGCGCTGGAAGACTCGTAGAATGGAGATCGTAGACGAAGTGTTCATTGCCCAGGATGAACAACAACCCTGGTCCCTCTCGGGACTCGACTTATATTCTCTGCGGCGTGGCCGGCTCCGCCCTTGGCCACGTCCACCTTCCAGAACAATTGGGAAGGACCTGGGTCCCAATCACGTGACCCCCCTAGCCCCCTCTTGGGGGCCCTATGTCATCTTAACCGGTCACGTGTCCTCCCAGGTCAACTAGAGTGCCATGGCCACGCACGACCTTCCCCTTTGGTCGGCACCCACACGCCGTGTCCTGTAGGGCCGGCACTGCACTTACAGCACGGTGGCATCCAACGCCATTACTCAACGCACACCGTGCCCCTCTAGGGTCCGTACTGCACCCACAGCATGGTGACATCCAGCGATGTCACGACACATATATGAACACTGGATTTTTTATTATGGTTGGTGGCTATTTTAATTTAAGTAAAAAGAGGTTCCGGACAAACATGCAGTCATGCAAATCATATTCTAGGCAAGTCACAACAATGTTTTTACCAACGGGAACTGGCATACATAATAGATGATCATAAGTGGATAAAGATATATGAATCTCAGTTTTGTTGCTGTTGTATCAAAGTCTAGATTTTTTTTCCAAAAAGTAGATATCTAAGGAGAACCGAAAAAAATCAAGGCCAACGATGAACACCAGTCAAATGAATGACCTTTAAGTAAAAGTTATACATTGTAAATGTCACTTTCAACATCAGCTTTCACAGGACACCACTTGAAGAACTTTGTTGGGGCAGCAATGCAGAAGGGTGGTACGGAGAGAGAAAGAGAGACAATATACATTTCCAAGCGCAATCTGGATATTGATCACAAATAACACTGAAGTGAAGGGTCAGATGGCACGCAGGAGACTACACTGCTAAGTAAGACAAAGATCGCCTCCTATTTAGCCTTTTGACACTGGAGAAGAAAATGCTGTTAGCATCTATTAAGGGCTGTAGAGTACACAAGGGAGTGGTGCGATTAGAACCTAAGTGCTGGTGTTCAGATTGAATCAGGCACTCATTTTAGGTTGCATCAACCTAAACGGATCTCAGGCCAGAATCAGATACCACTTTCCACTGATGTACATAGCTGTGTTCGAACCAAGGTATTTGTGATTATATTGATCAATGCTGGCTAGTCTTAAATTGAAAATGTACTTTCAGAGTACATGTCATGATAGATTTAAGAGGCATTTGGTGCACTCTATAAAATACAAATACAACCTTTTAGGGACAAGGATAATAACTCAAATACACTCACCCAATTTTTGCTGTTTTCTTCAAGCCGTTTTTGAGGGCACCTGTAATCAGATCAAAAGCATGCAGTTGGCAAAACCAAATGTTAACATAAAAAGTACTTTGAGAATTGTGCTCGCTTTGGCTTTGTAATGCTTCAGAATAGAGTGGGTACGCTCTGTTTTGCAAGTACAAACGGTGACTCGAAGTAGAAACTCTGAGATGCAATTTAGAGAGCGACACGGTGAATTTATCGGCTGAAGTATTGCATTGTCCTGCCCATAAACATTTCAGATGCTGTATATTAGCAGTATGAACACCCAACAAAGTCATGCCTTCACAGATGATCGGTTTATATGCCAGAATCTTAACATAACATTTCCTTTTTATCCCCCCCCCCCTATAAAGCCTTAACAGACTGTTGGGCCAGTTGCTGTGAGCACCTATGAAGGCCAACATGGCATATGAGGGGATTGGGTGGCCAGCACCACACCTGGCCGCCTTTGTCTACCTACTGCTGGTTCTTATACACTGCACCAGGTACTAATCTTAGGCTGAGTTGGAGGCCCAGGACTGAATAGATATTTGTTACCGATATTGATCGTTTGCGGGAATCAAACTGGGGTCGCTGTGGTCGTAGCGTAGTCCGCACACCACTATACTACTGTTCCAAAAACAATGACTGCAGTAGAATTTATCATCTATAATTTCCATTAAACTACATTGCCTCTGATCCCTGATTATGTCAGTTTCATTGTGCCAGTTTCATTACTCAATTGCTGCATACTAAATGCTGTTTCCTCCTAAGTGCTGAAAAGTTTTCAGTCACTTAAGTTTGTTTGTTGATCATGTAAAGACCTTCTATTCCACATCCTATTAAAAATTGTATTTCACAGCTGTGATTTTCTGTGTTTCTACGATATCCAGTGCTTGTGTGCAAAATACTGACAAAGCAGACAATTGAATGTTAATATTCTTTGGTTCTTTCGGTAAAGTCATATATAGAAAAAATAAAAGTAAATAAAATAAAAACTACGACGTTTCGATCACAACACAAGCGATCGTCATCAGAGGGATGACGATCAGGAGGATGACGATCGCTTGTGTTGTGATCGAAACGTCGTAGTTTTTATTTTATTTACTTTTATTTTTTCTATCTAAGTGATTTTACCGAAATAACCAAAGAACATGAATTCCTGCAGTCACGAAAGTTTTAAGTCAATATTGAATATAAACTTCAACCACATCTCTGTCTACCCTCCTATTATTGTTGGCTTGCTGTACATTGACGATGCCACTTATGTTATGGGTAAACTATATTCATTTGTTACATACATTGGAAAAATATGACTAATAGCAATTTGTTGGGATTCTGTCGTGGTATATCAGATAGCACACTCGTATTGCAATTCAGAAGTAACCGATTTACCTTTGAAAAATTGTGCACATTTATTCAAATCTCTGTGCACCCAGCAGTATACAGTAACTAGACACTGCAGCTTTTCTCTCGGCTCCCAATAGAGAGTTGTATATGGCAGTCACATGACACATGGCTCATTAGCTTACTCTGTAGCGTGAATGTAGTTTATGTTTGATGGATGCTTGATAACTCGAGGGCATGGGAGTGTCCTGTGAAAGATTAGTGTCAAGTGACTTAGCGAAATAAAATGTAGCAGTAAAATAAATACAAATTCCTCTATGACTGGTATTTCCATATTAAAAGTTGAAATGCATTGGATCATATTTATAAATTATTAGTTCATCAAATGTTCAGAATAATTAGGAAAACATGATATGTTAACCTTAAGCGGCTCCTCTGTGTGTCTTTGTATCATCTATGGATACACTGTACGGTATATTTGTCCTGAGAACTCCTCCTGTACCACTCCATAGATTTCAATGAACGAGGAGTCATTTGAAGATCATGCCATGTAGATTGTAGAAACGGGGTCTGATTTTTTGTTTTGTTTTACCTTTGACCTAATAATTTGGCTTGTCAGCTCAAGTGCTGCTTATCAGCTCTACTATTTGAAATAAAATCCCGGCATGTGCCGTAACCCTGTTCCAAAATCATATGAAGAACAGGCGTGTGTGGAGTGGTGAGTAGTGAAGGTCAGGCGAAGTTGATGGATGGTGTATGGTGAGTGCCACGTGAGTGGTGAATAATGTAGCAGTCTGCGTGGCTAAAAGTGTAAAGGGTCCGAGCTCAAGTTCTAGATTTTAAAAGTTACACATTTGTATCGCTGTGCACAGTTTCCTTATATTCTGGGAGGTGCGAAACAACAGACAAGTGGGTAGGCAGCCAGAACTAGCACCAGCAATTGTGCAAGCTACGTGGCCCTAAATGAGGATGTTGGCCAACTCCATTAATGAGTGATTATACAGTCCATCATCACCTACCCTTCACAGTACAAAAGAACCAGGTTTTTTTAATGTCAGCAGTGATTGCAGATAGATAGATGCTTGCCATATAAATCTGGCACTATTTGAGACCGACCCCATTAAATGTAATACTTTACAGCCATTTATGAAATCTCTGCTGTACGAAGGCCTCCCCAGGTGTGCCGATCATTGTAGGTTGGTGAAGGGGACAAGGTCCACGAGAGGTTCAGATATCGCTCGTCACCGGTGTTAGCTTTGGTCAAGAATTGAACTTCGGTGATCTTGTTCACAGTGCACTGCTTGAACCACTGCGCCACCATTAAAAGGGGCTACTTTTATTTCACGTAAATAGACAGAAACTTATAGCCAAACGTAAAACACATCAACAATATACATGTACTGCCATATTGTCCCTTCAATGGACAGTTAAACTTAGCATTAGAGTACTGTCGTGCCAAAATATCAAACAGGTGACATCTACAGGATGTGATCATTGACAGCCTGCAATGCTTGTGCCAAAGGTGTACGGAATTGAGTTATGCCTGCTTGGTCTGTCTGCGTGCTTACATTCATTGCCAAGAGGCCTTCATGTCTCCATGTCTCTTTATCTGGCTGTTCCTCTGCCTGTATACAGTCCTCCATGAATAATCATACGGTCTCCGCTTCTCTTCCTGCCTGTGTGCCTGTCATACATATGTTTGGTAATGTTTAATGTAAAACATATCTGAGGTCCTCTATGGATAGCTACTTATAAAATAATACAGGTAACAAGTTTAAGATGGCATTACTGTCATACCACAGTGTTTTGCTAAATAATGTGCAATCATTTTATTTGAACGTATGCATACACATTCTTTTTTATAATAACAAAACATAAAAGATGATAAACTCACCAAATATCAGTTGTGTTTTTTTTACCTTTTTAGAGAAAAATATGTCTAGTTGGAGAGAGTGGGGACAGTCTTTCCCATAAAAACAACTGTAAGCTATTAAGGGACAACAAGATCACAAATATGTAAGAGTTGAACGTTTAATTGGGTTTCAAATCAACATTATGAAATAAGGTAATGTGGAACACTTATGGTACTATCTTGATTTGAAGCTTTCGTGACTGCAGTAATCCATACTCACCTGATTACGGACGCTTGTGTTGCGCCCGAAACGTCGTGATTTATTTTATTTTATACCTACGTGACTTTACCGAAAGAACCAAAGAGTGCTTATGGTACTCTAAAGTAAGGAAAATACAGTCGCTCTCTCAAAAATAATTTTGAAATATTTCCTTTCTTACAGAATACACCGTTGGTACAGCTGTAGCAAGTTGTTTCCAGGTCCTCTTGTTAGCTGTACACTGCTCACAAACTCAGTCAGTTGCCTGGGGAAATGTCAATATATAGTAATAAATAAATGATAAACACGTGAGGTTGGAACACCATCCAGACATTTCATGTAGATGTTGCAGGAAACCTATCAATGACTGAAGTATTGGCTTCAATTAATGTGTATGTTCAGTTCTAGACACACTAGCAGCAGTGTCTGTGATGGTTGCAGCTGGTGTGACGGTGGGCGTGAGAGCTGCTGTGAACTAGTGAGTGGTGTGAACTGGCATTAGCTCAGAATAAGATTATTCACTAAACGCTTAGATACACGATCCCCTTCATCCTGCCCATATATCCAATACACGTGTAGGTGTACCTTGTAAATGCCAAACGTAAATATTTAAATTACCTGGACTTAACGCTTTAGTGACTGCAGGAATTCATATTCTTTGGGTCTTTCGGTAAAGCCACGTAGATAGTTCAGATCATGTTCATGAAACCGGTCCGAAAAATGTCGCTTAGTTTCCCCAATATAACTGTTGCCGCAGACACAGAAAAGATCTAATAGTTTTGTGGAAACCCTCCCCGTAGAGGCGGTTAAATCTTGACTGAGAAAGACTCAAAGAATATGAATTCCTGCAGTCACGAAAGCTTTAAGTCAAGATTTAACCGCCTCTACGGGGAGGGTTTCCACATAACTATTAGATTTTTTCTGTGTCTGCGGCCGCAGTTATATTGGGGAAACTAAGCGACATGTCTCGGACCGGGTTCGTGAACATAAGGCAGATATAAACTATCTACGTGGCTTTACTGAAAGACCCAAAGAATATGTAAATTACCCTTACAGTTATGAATCCTATACAGCTTGATTACTTAAGAATTTGGATAAAACAGGGTTGTAGGTTTATGTTATTGTTTCCTCCAACCAAATGAACATGCAATGCTAGGGAAGGGTTAATATTCCCTGCCTTAATTAACCAGCCATACGTCAGTCATAACAGCAGGAGGGACTTGCAAACAAAATGGAGGCTAAACGTTGCCAAGGGGTTTATTGGGCTCAGTGAAACCAAACTTTAGTTTTATCAGATATGCATCCTCCATCAAGAATCACTCATGCATTGCTGTGATGGGTATGTAGTGTTGTAAAACAATTGTTGTAAGTGATATTCAGTCGTCTGAGTCAAATGTTTCTCTGCTGAAATGAGCAGTGAGAAGATGCCTATCTCCACTGATGGCTCTAAACCATGGAAATTATACATTCCCATAGTGAGGACCAGTTTATTCACGAAATGGCTCCTGTTAACTTCATTTGATCATATTCTTGGTTCTTTCGGTAAAGTCACGTAGAAGGGAAACAATAAAAGAATGAAAATATAAAACAATAAAATTATCACGACGTTTCGACTGCAACACAAGCAATCATCATCAGGTGTGAAAACCACAGCAAGAAAATTGCTTGTGTTGCAGTCGAAACGTCGTGAGAATTTTATTGTTTTATATTTTTATTATTTTATTGTTTCCCTTCTACGTGACTTTACCGAAAGAACCAAGAATATGAATCCCTGCAGTCACGAAAGCTTTAAATCAAAATTCATTTTATCAATCCAGGAGGAACTGATAAAACTAGTCAATACCTAACCAGAATTTGAACTCGTAACTTTCTGACTGTGAGTCAAGCACTCTAATCGCAGCACCATCTGGCTATTGTACATACACATACGTGGTGTCCTAATGTATGTAATGTATTGCAGAGTGTAGTGATTCTTTTAGACTGGAGTCGCATACAGTTACAGCGCCATTAAATTGAGGTTGGAATTTAATAGCTTATATTACATTTGAGATAAGATGAAGGGCATAAAATGAAGGACACCTATTCATAACAGCATTTGGAGCAAAATGTGATGAATTCATAGTACGAATAATTCATTACTTGACTAGACATGGTGTCAGTTCTTCCAGTACAGGTGGTCTTAATGTCAAAGATAAACCTTGACCTTTGTCAAGGTTTACTTATGTTCCTCATCCTAACTCATCCACAATGAATAGAGACCTATGTCATATATCTCCTATTCTTGCTTATGTTTAAATATTTATTATATTTTTACAGTATAGGTACTATAATATGAGAGCATATTTATTGAGTGACTAGTCTTTAGGTGATTGCCAAAATTCCTAAATTTGAATCGCAATTTCGTTATTGAAATCAATTGCGATTCTGTGTAGGATTGTGTGATTGGTCGAATCGTGGAATGGTGGTGGGGCTAAGCTGTGTGGAGCCTGGAATGGTGTTCAGGCAAGACAACAATATCTGCGAGACTTGGCTAGGCTAGTGGAATCACTATTAAATCGCATTGCTGATACTTGTATAATCCGATTTAATAACAATTCTGGTTAATACTGGCCGGCTGGTATTAACCCTGAATTCTATCATGTTGGTATAGACAATAATCGTAATATACTATAAGTGTGTGGCTGATTCCTCGTGTGCATAATTGTGACCCAGTATAGCTTCCGTTGAAGATGGGAGCCTATTTGGTTTGACCAGTCGAATACATTTTATTATATATGGTCAATGCATATGTAGTGACTGGGTATGTCACTATGTGGTGCCGGGCCTGCGAGGCCACGGCAGATAGTATGTTGCCATTATGTGTAGCCCGGTCACTGGGCGCAGTACCAGCCCTAGCGGGGCTTGGATGAGCGCTGGTTAGCGTGAGGGCACCATGTACAGTATGCGGTGCGGGCTCCTTGTGAGGGAGCCAGAGAGAGTGTCTGCCAGCCAGGGTTAAGTTGGGGCATGATACTCTGGGTGACCTGCTGACACGTGACCGCATGATATTGGTGGGGGGCCAACGGTGGACGGGGGCCGTTGGGGGGTCACGTGGTATAGAGGAGCTCTCAGGAGCCTTGGGGAAAGAGCTGGAGAGATCGAGAAAGTGGGCGGGGCGAGAGACAGAGCCAGCCCTGGTCCAGGCTGATTTAACGGGGGCCCCGTGTTGGGCTCGGGGTTCTTGACTGTTGGTGAGTGAAGACCCACGTCGGTTTGAAGAAGCCTCTAGCCACGCGGTCCAGGACCCAGCTCGTGGTCCGGACCGGGATAGCGAGACCGTGTCTAGTTCTGACGTAGTGTGGTTAGATGGGCGTTCAACACCCGAATGTAGGCTACGTTATGTTGTGTTTAGTTGATGTAATAAATAGTGTTGCTCCCAAGACAACGTCTGTGACTCAGTTGGACTCACTACACATATGTCATTGTTTCAATGGTGATTGTGGCCAATACAGGGACCACTAGAACCACCACCAGAACCACCGCAACCCATTCAGACTGTTAATGGAACAACCATAAATACCAACTGCTTTGATGTCCACTCACTCCTGTACCTATACACACTGATGCCTGCTCATGTACTACATATGTATATTCATTTTGTCAGGGGAAAAGCCAAGAGTTGTGATTAGTGTAGTTATTGTTCTGGGTGAAATAAAAGGAATTGACCGGCTCTAGCGAACAATTGACACTAATGATATACAGCTCTATACAATACGCCTGTTCGCATTATTCGTAAGTTAGTCAGTTATGATCAGAAACATCTATTTTGAAGTTTGAGTTTTTTTCCAGGTGGTGTGTCTTTATTAAAGAATGTAATTGTTTTAATGTATTTATCTCCATGCTGATGGACAACACTATTACTGTACTTGTGGGTACAGTACAACACTAGATTTGAAACTTTCGTGACTGTGTGGTGCCACAGTAGCGAAGCCGCTCCGTCGGAGCCGTGCCTGCAACTATGATGCCGCAGCAGCGAAGCCGTCCTGCCGACTCTGTGGCCGTGACGCCGTCACCTCCGAGCGACGGGGCCGACGCTGCTCTTCCCTCACCACCCCCTACATGAACACACACACGCCCCCACATAGAGCCCCGAGGGGAGGTCACCTGGCCGACAGGTTTTCACCCAGAAGCCCTCTCATGGGACCAAACTTCACGGTTTCCTGCGACCAGGGAATTGGGCGACCTCCCCCGAGGCTAACGTGCGCCGCGGCGCAGTGACTTGGGTTGTAATCACGTGGTCACGACGGGGCTGCTGAGCCACCGCGGATAGAAAACACCCATTTGCTTTGTAAATAAACAGTTGTTGCACTCAGCAGCAGTAACGCCTTTAATGTGATCTTGAAGAATTGACATTGTGACCATTTACCCAAGAAGGCTTCACTGAGTGTTAAGACCCCATTTCAGAAGGATCCCACACATTTTTGCAGGCGGGATCAATGTTGCTATGTGGTTTCCAAATTATAAATGGTAAGGTTCTTTTTTTTACATTTGCCAAATTTTGGACCACACGGGGCCTACTCTTTTCAATAACTGGAATGCGTTTGTTATTTATTTATTTTTAATTCAACATTCCCCCCCATTTTAATATGATTAATGAGGTGCAAAGAGCATGCTTCGACACGAACTTTACTGTTTAATGGTTATCGTCATAAAGATTATGAAAACGTTATAATGTAATGATTTTTACGTAATATTTCGATGGTTGACAGGCCACAGAAGACACATCTCATGAGCAGCTTATGTTGCTCTCATAATGAACTTTACACAATTGCTCCTGTTTTGGTTTATTGAAAGGTGATTTATCCAGTTTTTTGTCGCCTGCAGTTTAAAGAGACTTGACTTACTTTATAAGGCCAAATAGGGTTGTAACTGTCTATATTGGAGAACTTTGTTTTAACGAAAATGGCGGATTGCTGTCCCAGATATGTCTTGTAGTGGCCATTTATGTCTAGGGAATCTGTGTTCCCACGTTGTGATATTTAATGCCTGCAAATAATAGCGTGATTGGTAAATGAATACAGTAATTAACAGACCCATAAAACACATGTAACATCTGTATAAATTTCACAAATTTACAACAGATTTCTTCATAGATAATACATTATTAACAACAAAGTAATTGAAGTTATGAGCAAATTACTGTAATTGTTACTCTTTTTAAAAAATAATTATCATTATCATGATTGAATGCCTAAGGGTGTATTCCACTCACATCTGTCTACTGACAGTCATGTTTCATGGACTTATCGGAGTCGTCTTGGTGTCAAGTTGGATGCTCATAAGCTTTATAAACAACCCACTTCATTCATTATTTAAAAAATACATTTATATCACATTCTACGTTAAGCACTACACATTTCAACACTTCAGACATTTTTCCCCAATAAAATGAAGACACATCAGTGATTAGGTGCTCAGTGCACTTTTCTCAAAAGTTTATATTTTATAATTTGGCATGTAATGATGAACTGGTTCAGCAATTACCTTGTATTCTTTATGTTCACAATAATACATCTGTAGTGGGTTCAACTGAGTCGCAGACATAGACTTTGGAGGCAGCACATTTATTTAGTTCCAACACATGGGGTAACTTCCCCTTAACAGAATAACAACCTCGGGCTAACAACACTAGTTACCACATAACTGTTACTATGGACCCGGGACTAACAGCATCTGCCCGGGTCCACGCGCTGGAAGACTCATAGAACGTAGATCGTAGACGAAGGGTTCTTTTCCCAGGATGAACAACAACCCTGGTCCCTCTTGGGACTCGACTTATATTCTCTGCGGCGTGGCTGGCTCCGCCCTTGGCCACTTCCACCTTCCAGAACCATCGGGAAGGACCTGGGTCCCTATCACGTGACCCCCCTAGCCCCCTCTTGGGGGCCCCTCTGTCATCTTAACCGGTCACGTGTCCTCCCAGGTCAACCAGAGTGCCATGGCCTCACGCGACTTTCCCCTTTGGTCGGCACCCACACACCGTGTCCTGTAGGGCCGGCACTGCACTTACAGCACGGTGATATCCAGCGATGTCACTACACATCCATCAAAATACATGTGTCAAAATTATCGTATGTCGCAAAGGTGATTCTGGTCGATATCGGCTGGCTAGTGAAGACCATAATTCCAGCCAGCCAGTAACGTTCACAACCACCAATGAATTGTATTGCCAATGCCTATGTATTACATTTCAATGCCGACTACCACTGGAACCTCTTTGAACACCGCTCAAATTACCGACGCCAACAGAACTAGCACTGGGATCATTAGTATTGTGGATTTACTGGGGGCCTTTTTAGTCTAAATGAACTCATCTGGCACTTATAAATTGTATGAAGGCATGTACAGTCACCAAAACTGTCGACGTTATTATATTGCATTAACCACCAGGACACTTCGATGACCACAAAGCCCTGTGAACCGTTGTGGCGCTCCAAAAAGAAAATATTGCAGCAATTTTGTGCAAAGTGAGTTTCCGACGTTCAACAAGGTTTTATTCCACTCTCGTCTGTCCACAGTGCGTGACAGCAGCATATAAATACTTAATGGGTTTGGTAATGGAATGACTTTGCACACATGGGTGGCTACCTGACAAGGAGCAAGCTGAAAAAATGATTTCACTCACTTGAATTTACGTCAATTCAGGGTGGCTTGGCACTGTGCAAGGCAACATTTATAATGCAGTGTATTCCAATGGCATATTCCAATTGCTGTATGCAGTGTTATTAAGCTATTCCTGGATAAAGGGCATTATTATCAATTATAATTTTTAAATGTACTTCAGTATATCATAGTATATGATTAAAACATATCATGGCATACTGTAGTTTACTTTGACTTTTTAAAAGATACAAGTGACGTGACAGACTTTTTTTTTCTTAGCAACACACCCACTACGTATGGGGGAGAGAAATTACAGGCAATCAGGAACACGTGGATTCGAGAACTAGACCAGTTAGAGACATCGTTCAGACGATTAATACGAGTGGGCTTGGGCTTGGGCAAGGCACTTTGCTAGAAAGAATGGGGTGGTTAGCACAAAGGTTAACACAAAAGATAGAGTGGCGGTCAAGAGAGGGAACGCACCTGAGAGTACATGTGTAATGGCCTCGAGGGTGTCACCATGGTGTAGCGACAGTGCCAGTGAGGAGTGGTACTGTAAGGGCGGAGCCCGGGTGTCACTGAGAGCGAGGTTGCGTGAGGACGTGGCAGCCAGGTGAACCCGAGAGGGCACGTGACCGGACGAGAGGGGCAGGGGGGACCCACAGTTGGGGGTGAGAGGATCACGTGACAGGGACCCAGAGTTCCCACGAGGGTTCTGGAAGGGGCAGTTATAAGCGGGGTCCCGAGAGGGATCTCGACAGTTCAACTCTGGGAATGAAGTCGCCATCCTCGATCCTCGGTCTCCGGTCTTCACGCGTGGACCAGGCAGCCTGTTAGCTGTCCTGGTCCGACTATATAGTTATCCCGCCGAGTGTTAGTTAAGTTTGCCGTGGTGGTCATCACCCTATGTTGTTATCCTGTTAGAGTTACCTGTTGTGTTAAATAAACGTGTTGCCTCCAAGTTCAAGTGTGCGCCTAAATTAAACACACTACACATTTGTAGTGAGTCACTTCGGAACCACTATTCAGTAGGCAACAACGTTTATTCTACATTACATAACACCGTTACACACACGACTACAATACACCTGACTCTTACACTCGTTACACACGGGACTATAACATGCCTATCTCTTGCGCACACGGGATAACTATAACTGTGTCAGAGCAGCCAAGGTGCTGTCTGACTCATGATGTCGGAGACGAAGACGTAGCACTTGGGTTCCACTTCACCTGCAGACAGCCCCGATATGCGATCGGGGCTCCCCTTTTATCCCTCGCGACCTGGCTCCACCCCTCGGCCGCGCCTCCCTCTGGAACATTCCCAAATGTGCCAGACTACCTTGCACGTGCCACCTGCCCGGCTCCGCCCTTAGGCACGCCCCCTTCAGGAACTCTCCAGAAGATTCCCGGCTATACTTCCCATGTCTCCTCGATCACCTTTCCCCCCCACTCCTCACCCCGGCCCATCACGTGCTTCACCCAACGCCGGGGTGACTCGTCCTCACATGCCCCCCTCCGTCAGCAGCCCTCATCACGCTCCCCCGTGACCAAGTACAGTATAACCTTGGATTGTGAGCATAATTCGTTCCGGAAACGTGTTTGTAAATCAAAGCACTCGTATATCAAAGTACTCGTATATTAGTTGTGATCACGTGACGCTCGGCAGACAAAGCGTATACGTACAACTCGTATTGCAAGACCTCGCTCGTTTATCAAATTAATATTTATTTAAAAATTGTGCTCGTCTTCCAAAACATTCGCAGACAAAGTTACTCGCAATCCAAGGTTTTACTGTATGTGGCAATTACTCGCTGCGCTGGTGAAGTGGCTGCTATTCCTTATTTTGTCGGTAGGACTCTTTTGCCTCTTTCTGCGAGCACCCAGTAACACGCCCCTAGTGACCCACTGTATGGTACTGCACGGTGCGCTCGCCTCTGCACCCATAATTTCTTGTTTCACAGCACTTCGCGTAGTGATCCATTTTACATCACTACACATGCATCGCAGAGATGTAGTGATAGTGATGAACTTAGCTCATGTGTAGGTGAACTTAGGTCATGAGCTATAATTTGTGGCCAGGTCACTTATGAAAAAGAAGCTAATAGCTCAGTGGGCTTTCCCTGGTAAAACAAGTTTAATTTATTTGTATATATTTTTAAAGTTATTTGTTTACCTTTCGTATACTTTGCACTTCTATCCTGTTTTTGTATTGTTTGTTGTTGTAACGTTCTGATCCATCCTTAATGGATATCTTTGAGAAAAACCTTCATAGTTTATCAGATTCCTTTATTATAAATGTAAATTATCATTCTTATTCTGAGATGCTAGATGGAACATGCATTGTATGACTGAGAGATAGGCATGGTTTTGGAAGACCTTCATCAGTGGATAGATCGTGGTCGATGATGATGTGTTCACTTTAATTAGCATTAGGATGTGTTGTAGAGCAGTTTTGGATGTTAGTTCATAATCGGCACAGAATACGTAATAATTTTATTTCATGGGTTAAATTCATGAGGGGAAAAAAATATGGTTATAAATGCAGTGCAGCAAAAAAAAATCCTAAGTGATTCTTTTGCTCAAATAAGCAATGAGGCGCAGTGCTCATCGCCTATTTAGAGCCCTGGGCCAGTGGATGTAATTCCACATTCCTATGGTGGGGGCGAGTCTCTCTAGTGTATGGCAAGCATGTGCAAATCACACATCCAAGTTTAAGTCTGTGCGCCATGCGACAGCTTCCGGAGTTGTGTGACTAATACTGCTCAGTCTGCCGGATAGCAGGCGTGGGATGCAGTTATTTGCGAAATGGTCCATTGTCTGGTTCGGATGGCCATTGTCACACTGTGGGTTGTCTTTAATTCTCCACATGTGGAGGAGTTCTGCGCAGTAGTTTTCTTGGCAGATCGTCGATGAGGCTGTTAATTGGAGCATCCGCAAAACTCCATAGTGTTGGCCAGCGGTCTTCAGTTGACCCCACCTCGTCCAATTGTCTTGCGCGATCCTAGATTGGTTTCCAGGATTTCAGACAGGTTCATGGAGGGTTGAGTAGGTCCTGGTGCAACAGTAGATGTACACTTCCTCGGATTTTTCCCAGTTGGTTTGATATCGCAGCATCCCGGCAGAGGTTTGCTGGGATAATGTTGGCTAAAACCAGTAGCCACTCAGTGGAAGCGCATTTCAGTGTGCCCGTTATTGTTCGAAGGACGCCGTTGATCTGGACATCTAATTTCTATGTGTGGGCGCTTGATATCCAGACTGGTATGCAGTACTCAGCACTGGAGTACACGACTGCGAGGATGGCCGTGCGTAGAGTTTTGGTGGCGGCTCTCCACGTTGTACCGGCCAGTTTTCATATCAAAGCCCCTCTATTTTTAGTTTTTTCGCACACCTTTTCTATGTGCTTTTGAATGTGAGGCTTTTGTCTAATGTTATGCCCAAGTACTTGGGATATGGCCCGTTTTTGAAAGGGTTACCACAGAAAGTCACTTCCAACTGGGCGTTTATGTCATGGTTATTGAGATGGTGGATTGAGACAATCGTTTTAGGTGGATCCACCCGTAGTCTCCACCTTTGGAAGTAGTCTTCGAATACGGACAAGTCTTCTGTCAGTGTGTCACTAATGGGCTTCAGGTTTGTTCCATGAGTAGCCATTGCTATGTAGTCCGCATAGACAAATTTGCAGGATAATGTCTTTGGCAGGTCGCATGTGAAGATGCTAAACAGGATTGGAGCCGGTACTGATCCTTGAGGTAACCCGTCGTTGACATTTTTTGGACGGAATTCATTACTGCAAAAGGTGTACCTTGAAGTTATGGTTGTGGAGCATCGAGTTCAGCAGATTCAGTGTTGAACAGCACTTCATGATCTGCATTGCATTGAGTAGGAGCTCATGTTTCCAGATGGTGTGATATGCGGATTAAAGGTCTATCATGGCGGTACCGGTGTTTTGTTTTCGCGAGAATCCAGCTTCGATGTAGCTGGTGAGGGAAAGGACCTGCTCATATTAGGTTCTGTCAGGTCGAAAACAAACTTGTTCGACGGGCAGGTGTAGCTCAACTGTGGGCGCGATGTGTGTGAGCAGCGTGCGCGCCATCAATTTGTATACCGTGGGTAGCAGTGAGATGGGCCTGTAACTTGTGGCCTGATGTTCTGGCTTTCCAGGTTTCAGCAGGGTCACGAATTTTGCTCCCTTCCAGACTCTGGTGATTGTGCCACTTAAATGGACAGTGGCAAACAAAGCCACGAGCCAGTCTTGGCCGACAGGTCCAAAGTTATTGAGGAATTCGGGATAGATGTTTTCATTATCTGCGGCTTTTTTTGGCTTTAGTAGCCCGTAGTGCGTCAACGATCTTTTCCCTTGAGTACAGATGGGAGAATGTGGAGCTTATTGGTAGGCTTATTTCGGTTGCAGTGAGATCTTTGCACACGTCTTGTTTGTGCTACTTGTTTATTGCGGCTTTTGTACAGGTGAGGAGGTGAGAGGCGATTTGGTTGTCGGTGACTTGCGGCGCCTTTTTTATAGGTGGTATGCTGGCGCTAAGTTGGTGAAAGAGATGCCATATTTTGCGGCTGGAGTGTGCCACCTTAATTTCTTCAACTGTTTCTCGCCATCACTGTTGTCGGGCTAAATTTAGAGCCTTTGTGAGTGCTGACGCCTTTGTCTCATCGTTAGTTATTTTTAATGCTTTCAGGAGTTAATCACTCCCCAGATTCCAGCATGGAGTGGATCGCTTTTGGTGGTCTCTGGGGATGTTGTTGGTGGCCGCTTTGATGATGGCGGTGACAAAACGTTGTAGTTATGTGGTATCGGATCGATGGCTTGCGGCGCGATTTCTGTTTCGGCCTGGAAGGCCAACCAGTTCGCCTTTCGGAAGTAGCAGCGAGCAACTGGTTTGGATATGGTCGTCTGAGTCTGAAGCCCGATGTGGATGACTGCTGGTTGGTGTTGGCTTCTGGGGAACGGTCCTAGGAATTTCCTCCATGGTGATCTTTGGACACAAAGCAGAGGTCTGGATTGGGGCGAGTCAATCAATAAGACAGCCACTGTTTAATTCCCCCCACAAGGTGGTACATATTTTAGGACCCGAGAGGAATGATAGGCTGAGCCAAACCCTGACTTGAACTCACGACCATCCCATTAAAAGCCAGGTAATATAAATTGATACTACTAAGCAGTACTACTGTGTAGATGTTTGCGGTTCATTTCCTAAAGAAGCTCCCAGCACGTGGAGTGAAACGTAGGACATCATGCCATACAACACGCGGTCAAACCTGAAAACACACTGGAGAGCTACTCGACAGAGCAGTGCTGTTGTTAGGCTTAGATGCTGTGATGCTCTCACTTTGTTCAAACACACATTGTATAAAAACACATTGTTGAACACTGTAGCAGATGATTCTGGATAAGAATATAAATACATCAATCTATGCTCCGTATCTCAATGGGTAAAATATGTATATTTTGCACACAGATAAGAGCACACGTTCATATAGGCATGTATTTTCTGAAGGGGTTATATTATAAGTCGCGCGAGAAACGTAACAAACATGATTGTTGATGTCATAATGTAATGTGCAATTGAGTTGAACTCCACTATATATGTAACAAGTTCCACGTAACGTACTCCGTATAAAATGAGGAAATCCAATTCTTGGAAGAAATAAAAGGAGCATTGCTACATCAGAATTTAAACATAATGTAAGTATCGTGCTGCATATGCAGAATAAAATATTTAACTATAATGGGTTTATTGGAATGAATGTCTCATCTGCAGAATGTAGACATTCGTGCCGATACAGCATAAGAAGACACTTCTTTTTGCACGTACACAGAATGCAAACTTGGCCTTCGGTTATTGTGACAGCAAAACTATTTCCAAAGTTCACGGTAATTTCGCGGTATTGTTTGACAATAACAAATAGACATCTCATGATGTCAATCATAAATACATAATAAGCTAATTGTAGCCATTCTTTATTTTTTTTTTAAGGAATGCAATTATTTGTTTGGGATATATTTACATCATATATATACACAGTTATACATGTGCGCAGCTTCACATGAAGTGCTTCACATCCGTGTTTGAGTTAAATCATCGGTGGTGGGATACATGGTGTGCGTCTCTATTTTGTCTTAGCAGCACCACGCTGTCCTGGGACCAGCAGGGGGGTTGCAATTCTTTTTGTTCTATCACCCCTCGGGATGTGCTTTTTGACTGCAATTTTGAGAAGGGAATTAATCTCGGATTTTTTGTTGGGGGGGGGGGGGTGGCGGAGGGGGTCATTTGGCGGATGGCTATTTTGGCCGCATTTGGTGTACGTGTTAACAGGTCGCTTTTATCAAATGCCTCCTCAGTTCTGGTTGCAATTTTATCACCGGCACCCAATTTCCAACGTGTATGAGGACAGGGCGACATTGGACGGTGTTTTCATTGGGCATAGGTTTGCCCGTGGTGGTCGGTGGTCCGGAGAGTCTTCTTTTTTTTCAGCGTACAGAGTTAACGTCCCTCGCTGGTTTGAGTCGTCGCAGCAGGATCCATTCCTGCATTTGAGGCCCATCGTGTACGGTATTCTTCACACACTCTTTGGTTCTATTCGGTAAAGTCACGTAGGTAAAAAAATAAAACAACAAAAATCACGACGTTTCGGCCACAACACAAGTGGCCTTCATCAGGTGAAGGGACCAGACTGTTTTATTTTTTACCTACGTGACTTTACCGAATAGAACCAAAGAGTATGGATCCTTGCAGTCACGAAAGCTTCAAATCTGGTATTCTTCACCTTGTCATCTGCTGGGTAGCCCAACATACATTGAAAGGGTGGCTTACGTGCGGTAGTGAAGGCCATTCGTGATTTCATCGCCTTGTAAACGTTCGTGATGTGCAGGTCACCAACTTTCGCCGTTGTCCGGGTTCTGCAAATGTTCGCGAATTATTAATACGACTGCCTAAACAACCTCGCCAACCTCTCTGATAGAACATTCTGGGCTCGCTCCGGCAGAGGGCGCGCCACTGAGGACAACATCTAAGGACCGGCCTCAAAGCACGGAGCTCCGCTCGGGGGCCAGAACATCCCGGGGTCCTCTCACTGAGCGCCACGTGCTCTGCTTACGACTTCGTCATAATCGATGTTGAAGCCAGTGCATTCCATTGGCCGCAATCACCATGCTGATACAAAGGTGGGGATATCCACTGCAGTGTGGTATGTACTAGGGCTGAACGATTAATACATTTGAAATCGAAATCGCAATTTGAAACAATGCGTTTAGCAAATCGCAAAGGCTGCGATTTTTTTGCGATTTGAAAAGTCATTACTTTCTTATTGGAATTGTTTTTATTATTATTTTAACTTGATTGACTTATCAATTGTTCTATTTTGATTGTTCTATTTCAATTAAAACATTTTAATAAATACATGTTGGAAGAAATTCATATATTTTAAGTTCTCATCCTTGCCTTAGAATATATAGAGCAGTTCATATTTTGATGGTATCATGTGGTAATGCTCCTTCACATGTTTAAATCTATTACACAGTGAATATTGAACTGAAGCTTGACTTTAAAAAAATGAATCACCAATCAAATCGCAATCGAAATATCGGTCAGAAAAATCTCAATTGCATATTTTCCCCAAATCGTTCATCCCTAGTATGTACACACGTAGTGGTATGTACAAATAACTACCAGGGCTTCGAAATGACAACGTTAATTTATAATTCACGTTAAGTTATATATTTAACAATTTAACGTGATGTAGTGAGCCACACTTGCGAGGACAAAGTCAAGAATGTGCCCTGAGCAAATGTACTCAAGCCTAGGACTGGCCTCGAGGACCCAGGACTAATATATAATTGGCTTACCTGAAAAGTGTGGGGCAATTGATCATTGTTCATTCAATGGCACAGGCTGAACTGGCTGTTTGTCAAGTTTGAGATTCCATGTTACATTGTTTACACTCCAGATTCAATTTAGTCTTGGGTGGTTTTATAAGATTGACCAATGCACGACACACGTCCGTGTGTGGCCGTATGAATAGAAGCGTCTTGGGGAATAATTGCAAACTAGAACAACATCTGTTAAAGTATTTGAATGTGATACATGTAATTTAGTATGTGAAACAGTGATTCTATATTCGGGTAAATTGTTGCATTGCATTGCTGTTAACCGGATGAATATAGAAATTTAGGGAGCTATCACAGTATAAGAGCACACGAGAAACAATGCCGCCCGCCCCTGTCGACCAAGCGGCATAAATGGGTACACCATAGTTGATATTTACATTTTATTATTCACCTGGGGTTTGCCATGATGCGGTTTACATGTTTGAGCATGCCGATAGGTGCGTTCACATTACTAAAGTTCCACTGGAATCAGTGATTAATTATAAAAATGGTTACCGGTTTTTATATAACACCCCCAAAGTTTATACGCAGAAAAACACCTCAAGACATGAATATACAAAATACAGTATTATTTTCTTGCGATAACGTGTTTCAATTACTCAAATTGTGAAACTTCTGTTGGCTCATTGCAGTAAAATTGTTTAGAAAAATCTTAAATGCCAATGAATGACATCGTATATATCTTTCCACAAATGGCTTGTACGTAATCCATACCTTGTCCACAAATGGCTATGTGGAAAACGCAACTGTATTTATAGAAGTCTGGTGGCTCCAATATCGTCACTGCAGTTGGATTAAAACCCATACTCCACTCTCTCTGGAAAACCTGTGTGCAATGGGACAGCATTGGATTTTTTTAACTATTAGAAATTATTAAGTATCTAATAGAAAATTGAAGATATTTATTCTTAAGTTTATTTTTTCATTAGAAGTGGATTAGCAACCTGTATAAATTGCCTTTCTAAAACTTCCATATTTTTATAATTATTTAACGGTTGCGAAGCACATTCTGTTAATGTTGGTTGCCTTCACAGTGTTTATATTTATGTGTATGCATAATGCTTATGGGAATGAGCGTGCACACTTATAGTAATGTGTGCGAGTGTGATATGATGACATGATATATAAGCAGCCGCTGCATTTGAATTATGCAGATATTTTGTCAGCCTTCTGTGACCCGTGCATATGTCCACATGTGTGTGTGTGTGAATGTGAACGCTATACATATACATGAGGCAGGCTTTTCCCAATATATTCAAGGAGGCTTTTATACATTATTGCACTATTCTATATTTTTACTTGTTTAAATAAATTGTTACACAGGTAAAAATCTATGTTTATTGATTAAATGCATCTGCAGAACACATCAGCGACTGACTTGCAGCACTGCCTCTTAAATATACCTCATGTCATCTGCACATTGGTGTCATACACATATGATATCATTGTGATCGTCTAACCCGAACTCAAAGTTTCAGGATTGCAGGTGTCTTGTACATTTCATGTCTGTAATCTGATTTCAATGGTTTTCAAACTGTTATTTCCTGAAGTATAATTAGTCATAACTTTACTTTTCAAAATCAATAACCATTCAGCATGTGGCCACCTCTCAAGATGCTGCATAAAAACACTATGAAAATAACTTTCATTGAGAAAAAAATAGTTCTTCCACCACCGATGACGCTGCAGCGTGGCCTGCGAGAGGCTTCTATGCCAGCAAAAGGATGGGGAACAACATTAACGAATAAGGAGTATGGGAAAATAAAACTGTATTGGATATGGTGCTGCTTTTTGGTGCAATGACCACTGCAATGCACTTGGTTCTAGACGTGAGTATTGCGGTAACTGTCATCTATTTATAGTGCATAGCCTGAAACATTTAACAGCCATAATCCGCTACTGAAAGGGTCATAGGCCAAAAAGCAATTAAAGTCCATCTCATTACGCTGGCTTGTAATTCCATAACACACCGTGGAACCAACCCCATCAGAATAATAGACAACACTTCCGCAGAACACAGCACCTCAACCCCCCCCGCCCCCAGCTTGTTCAATAGATTGACATAAGCTCCCCTAACGACACCATAAAATATTCAATTAAGCATTTTTATTTGGGAGAGGAAGAACGATAGGAAGCATACAGTGTCTTCCATATTTGAAAGTCAAGAAATGAAATTCTATTCTATTCCAACTTCGGTCTCTTTTTTTGCATCAGATTTAAATTAACGTAGCTCAGTCGCAAAGTGCAACAGCATTTTCCTGCACTCCACGCCGATGATTGTGATACTTTTTTTTCCAAAAACTCTACATGTTGTGACTAACAATGATCATAAATATGTTCGCGAATGTTTTATTGAGAGCTTTGAACATGCATGCAATTTAAAATACAAATATATTGATGGCTAAGCATAAAAAATGGAAATGTATAGTTACGTTTTGTATATACAGTTCTGCAGGAAAATTTTATTTATAATCAATTTGTGTCCCCACACTTAAGCTTCTCCCCATTGTTGGTCTGGAGTCAGTGATACTATTTTTTTACAACTTTTGAGGTATAATGAGCTGAGTCAAGCACCAATTAACCGCACTTTAAATGTCCTGTCTCCCAGTTGAGTCGAGTGCTCTGCTACATGGTTACAGCACCATCCAGATAGTGTTTAGTAACTAGACTATACAGTATATACAGGTACAGTTAGCTGAACACATAGGATACACATAAATCATGAAGGCACAGTTATACACAGTCCTTTTAATTTGTACCATGACGTGGATTTATTGTGGGTGTGTGTGTGTGCATGAAACCACAAAACAGGGACACACACATGGCTGTATATTATGGTTATCTATTGCATGGAAAGGAAAGGCCTGCATTTAAATTAGAATTAAGGGTGAGCACAATTAAACAACTGTTATCTATATAATTCATAAACAGTTTCTTGAAACGTTAATTAAGTATCACATCAAGTGTATTTGGTTTAATAAGATGGCTTAAATAAATGGCCCTTGCGAACATTATGTTCGTATGTTGCCAACTGCAGCGTGTTATTTTGTTAATGCTGGAATGGTTTTTTGTTATCATGTAATGAGTCATTATTTTCATCCCAGCAATTAAATGCATGTAATCATATAAACGGTAATTAATTTTGTGATATCACACAATTTAATTATTGATACCGGTAATGCCTGATTGAATGTCACATCCCTATGTTACTGTAGGATGATTTGGATAAATGTCAACCACACAGCTCCCTGTGGGGGTGAGCTCCTCGGCCACCTCAATTTGAATCCTTTGTTCGTTACAGTTTGGCTGACTTAGCTAATATGCATTCCCCTACATCCTACCCACAGCGACCTGAGAAATAATTGTTCCATTTTACTGAATTTCACAGTGAACAATCTACAGAGGGAGTAAATATGAAATGGAACAGCCCGAATTAACCCGAATGACCCTGTATGGAGCATGTATGTGTACAATAATGCATATTTAAAGCAAACACTATCTATAAATTATGAGAAACTCTATCACAAAAGGAAACCGTATGCTGGTATACTGTATTCTGAAACAAAATCCAAAGATTGTATGAAACTGTGTATGCAGAGATATCAACATATATGGTTTACTGGAATGTAATTCTCATTTCATTAAAAAAAACATGTTTGCTGCAAACATGATTTCACAATGTGCATCGTTATTGTGCTACTGAGAGCGAACACAGATTAATTATGCACTTGTTTTACCACCAAATGAAGATACTATTGGCATGAACTCTCATAACCGTTTTTACTTACTCTCCATAAAGAGATCTGTTGAGATTTGGGGCATTCTCAATATGTTCTTATTTGTTTGGTGTGTTACATTTGCAAGTAATGCAAATATTCAGGCACTCTTGTCAGTGCGTGAACCAGTGCTCGTGTCATGTGTGGTGAATACTTGTGCATTGCAGGAAGGTACTGCGATAGATGAAGTACCTTGGCATGGTAAGCTCACATTAATATAATTTACAGAAAATAAATTTAATTACAAATGCTGTATAGTTACCATGGGAAAATGAATGGGTACTTCGAATTAATCTCCCAGATGTATGAAACATTTTAGTCAATTAATTTATGCACCATTTATCCTGATTTAAACAAGCTGGATTCTGCCGTAAAAATAACATTTGTAGAATTTGTATGAAATGATGAAAGCCGCATTTGCTTTTTTTTTAATGCGATGCAAGCCCGTTGTTCCTTTCGACATTAAACTGTAACTGTGGCTAATATTCGAGTGTAATTAAAAACGAAGTCAACAATGTACTGTATCACGTTGTTTTCAAGGCACTTTTAATGATAACCACACTGCTTATTTTTATTACTTCGGTGAGCAATAGCCAAGAACACGTGGTGAGAAAGCACGTATATCAAATGACTTAATAGCCGGAGCACCTTAGGTATGACGACACAAAAGGCCGAGAATTAGCGCTGCCCACCGTAACTCTCACAATCAGGTAGAAGCTGCTGAGAATGGTGCATGGATCACTGCCCAGCCACAGAGAGGCAGGTTTGGAGTAATCCCTTTAGGCTTCAACAGGAGCATGCGTTCAGTGGGTCAAAGCTCAGAGAGAACCCAGCTTTAGCTGCACACATAGCACTCCGGCTGTGCTCGCAAGGAGACAGAAGTATCAATAATAAAGGTCATGTTCTCATTTACAAGAGTATCTTGCAAGACAGGTGCGCACCCAGCATGCTACCTGATATCAGCAGGACATTCCGTTGGAGTGAAACATAATGCATTATTTTATTAAATTCACATGCACAGAGGATAAAAAAATGCATAATTATTTATTTTTTACGTTATCAGTAAATTGGAGAATATTCATGTTTCTTTTCAACGTGGAATGCTTCTCGGTTTTATTTGTCACAATAGTTACAGCCATGATTTTATCTCTTTTTTTGGAAATTTTATGATTTAAAGTTGCACCTTCTGGCCTAGATCTTTATGTTAACTATCTCCGTTTTGCCTCTATTTAGCTTTGCCCTCTGGCTATGTTGAAGAGCACTTGCATTGCACCAGACTAAGATTGCTTCCTGTGTTGAAATTTCTGACAGAAACATCTCTTTGAAAATCTGGGGTTTGGCCGACAGAATCAAGTCTAGCTCGTTCATAATTTCACTATTTCAATTAATATTTATTTTACGAGCCAACATCGCCCTCATTAAAATAGGTAGGTATCAGTGCACATTACAACAGAACGGGAACGGCACAGGGGCATAGAACAACAACATTTAGATTTTTCCATGTCCATTTTCTACATTAATATTTTTAAGGTGTTAATTATATTAGTAACGTGTTTTAGGCTAACTCTTTACCCTTTCTACAATGATTCAAGTTCCTTGAAGAGCTAAACAATTATTGGCTGATGTTGGCTGGCATTACTTTTTCTCCCATTGCCACGTTAATCCTTGCAACCTTGTGTCAGCAGCAAGTGATGTTCACGATACTAATCTCAGCAAACCTTCACTGACGTGAAGGTAAATTCATGTTTAGTGCTAATTACAATTTTAGCAGGCTGTTGGCATAGCAACAAATGAAAACATGTGCAAATTTAATTTTAAACTTACGTGAAATTATGCCACCAGCTGTCAGCAAAATAAATGAACGCAGCGTTGCTCACGTGGACGTGGGTGTACACGATGCTTTAGCTGAGAAATGTGTTCGGTTCTAACGACTTGGGATTGGTACTCATATTTTTAAAGGGAGGGGATATTGTGATTCGAAAACTAAGGAGTATATACAGCAAGGAGTGTTGATTGCTGTCATGCAGCCACGCGTAAGAAGAGCAGTCACGTGACAGCACGGCGCAATGCTGATATGTCTTAGTGCACATTTTGAATGTAAATGCATCATTGCAATGCTGAGGTACTGTAAGCGATGTACGTTGACATTCATACTTGCACATGCAATCATTAAAAGAGGCATAAAATGTTCATGAAGTAGACCCGTTCATATTGACTGGAGTCTGACTTATGCATCGTTGACGTTGTAGAATATATTATTCTTGAAGAACACATAACTACGTATGACTATAAATGCATTACTGATCTAATTATATTTAATTCACTCGAGTCAATTAGTTTTTTAAGTGATAATTTGTTCATGAATATCTTGACATTGATAACACAAAGTTATGCCAATTATATAAGTTCTTCCATTTTTGGAATTATTAAGTAGTTTATTTGCAAACTGCATAATGTTTCAGTGTGAATTCTTACATTATATTAATGCTCTCGTTTTTGTGAGCGTTTTCATTTTAGCTAAACTGCAAAAATATTTGGGATCACAGCGGTGCCTGTTAAAGAGTCCCTTTGCAGTGTGGCGACCTCCAGTCGAGAGGGGCAGCTCATTACCCCTTCGTCTTGTTCCAGGCATCAGATTTCACCAGAGCAAAACCTCCTATGGGCTGTTTACGAGCGAACAACTTTTCCTCCGAACGAATCCTAGCCACGGGAAGCAATTAAAGCAGAGACACTGCAGCAGAGTTGATGGGCCCTGGCAAGTTTATTATTTTCTTCACCACTCCGTGTTCCCAGGCACTCTGAAATGTCCCGCGACGCTACAAGCTGCGTTTGCGATTGCTACCCCGGTGGGTCTTTTCGCCGCAGCAAAATAATTCAAGCCTTTCCATCCCCCCCACCTCAGCTCCTTCCAAAGCTGCTGAGCAAAGTCTATTCCACATTTCCTTGGCAGCTCCGTGCTTCCTGTTTAATCAGAGAGACCACGGGGGCACCTCCCATCTGCAAGTGCTTTATTATGAGGCGATAAATAATGCATCTCTCTCATAAGCAGCGGTCACCTTTCCCATCATGTTTGAGCAGCAAATACCCTTGGGCTGCTGGGCATAATACAAAAAAAAACTAAGCAAAGAATGAGAACTCACCAAAGACAACCATGTTCAATATTGTGCTTTGGAATATTTTTCCACTTTTTATAGCTATTTTTAATATTTTCAACGGTTTTGCATAGTTATATAGGTTCGCCAATAACTAACGCATCAAGTAATTCAAAACATGTATTTCTTTGAATTTTGACTTAAAACTTTCGTGACTGCAGGAATCCATATTCTTTGTTTATTTCGGTAAAGTCAGGAAGATAGAAAAATAATAATAAAAATAAAGTTAATGAAAATAAAAATGATTAAAAAAGTAAATAACCATTAATGTAGACTGTAGCCTGGTTCTTAACCTCAGTGAGTATACTGGCAGTTTATAATGTAGACTTATTCTTGGTTCATTGACAAGGTTGCTATTAATCTGAGTAATATCCCAATTTCGGATGGTCTAAAGTCGGTTTTGGCTCAAGGGTTGACCTTCGCAGTCACCCCCAAATACATACCAGTGGATGACATTTTTGCCCAGGTCGATGTAGCTCTTAAGGGTTTGGGTTACATCGCTGCAAATGTGACAAGATCTGAAATCGCTGCAACCCTCAAAAGCGCTAAGATGCCAGCCAGCAACATCAGTAAGGATGAGCATTTTGAGTTATCTCAATTGAAAAAGAGGGATGATATCGTCATCCTCTTAGCCGACAAGGGCAATGCCACGGTGATCATGGACAAAACCGTGTACAATAACAAAATTCAGGGCCTACTTAATGATGGTAGCTACACAAAAATCAAAAGAGATCCCACCAACAGCCTTGTTACAAAAACGAACAGTATCATCACTGATTCAGCTTCATTAATTGAACAGACCAAACGGTTTTCCTTAAAACCTTCTGCTGCTAGACCACCCAGATTATATGGCTTACCAAAAATCCATAAAGAAGGTACACTCCTTCGTCCCATCGTCTCCACCATTGGCTCACCCACATACAAAACTGGCCCGATATCTGTCTGAGACATTGCAGCCATTCACTGGTAAGACCACCTTTTCTATACTTAACCCAGCTCACCTGGTATCGTCAATTAAGGACATCTCACTGTGCCCAGGTGATTTTCTCGTTAGTTTCGATGTAGTTTATTTGTTCATCAAAGTTGCTATGCCAAATACTATTGCAATCATTGAAAAATTGATCCAACAAGGATTGAATGCTGATGTACCGGCCCTGGTGAGACACTGCCTCACCAATACATACTTCACCTGCAATGGAACATTCTACAAACCAACTGAAGGCACCCCAATGGGTTCTCCCTCATCTCCAGTTGTAGCCAATATTTTAATGGAAAAAATTTGAGATGGACGCCATCCAGGCATCCACTCTATGCCCGCCCTTGTGGAAGAGGTATGTGGATGACACGTTTGTCATCTGGCCACATGGCCGACCGGCTCTGAACCAATTCCTCAACCACATCAATTCCATACACCCAGCCATCAAATTCACCATGGAGGTTGAAAAGTATGGCATGCTACCTTTCTTGGATGTCCTCATCAAAAAGAGACCAGATGGCTAAATGAGCCATTCCGTGTACAGGAAAATAACCCATACACCTACCTAAAGCCTGATTCCCACCAACATCCATCCCAGAAGAATTCCCTCATCAAAACACTACACAATAGAGCTCAATGTATCTCCGACCATGAACACCTAACCAGTGAACTCAAACACATACACCAAGCTCTCAAGGCGAATGGATATTCTGACTACACAATCCGCAAAGCCATCACCTCAACTGTGAGGAAGGAGCCATGTGAGGATCCAATCAAAACCATCACCTTGCCAAACATAGTAGGGGTAACCAAAAAGATTTCCAAAATCATGAACAAACACAAGATCCAGGTCCGATTTAACACAGTACATAAAATTCGTGATCTGATCCAATTTGTGAAGGACAAGATTCCTGACATGCAACATCCTGGCATCTACAAACTACACGCTCAAATTACCAGTACCACGCCAAGGTTCACCCCCACACGCACAGAAATCACACTGCACCGATCCTCTGAACTAATACACCCTACCTCGAGGGAGAATATTTCGCAAGAAGGGCTTAGCCTGACTCTGCCTAAGAATCGAGTCACTCAAGCGTTCTATCACGTACCTCGAAGCTGGACTCACAGCGTCGCATGGACGCTGGGAGAGTCGGAGAGAGAAGGACGAGCGAAAACTTGACCTATCACTGTCTCGCAGCAGCACTCGCTGGCATCACACGGATGCTGTGAGTGGCTCGAAGAGGCAGGACGGCAGGGAGAGGGTTTTGATGGCCCGGAGGTTGAAGGCAACTCCCCGAAAATCGTCCAAGACCCCCCTTTTTATTCTCTAAACTTCAGAAGCCCAAGGTGACGTCATACTGCGCAGCTAATTGTGCGCTTAACTACGCCCTCACGCTCTTGTTTCCTCCTTTCTATCGTGGCCTAATCCCCTCACTTCAAAGGGCCGGGATGGCGTTTGTCCCACGCGACCAATCGTGCGCCTACCTGTGGTTACCGCCCCCTTGTTACCGCTTCCTTTCTCGAGTGCCACGGTGGCGGCGCCGGCCACCCATTGTCCTTTGTTGCCCATTGTCTGGAAGGGCTCTTGCGCTTTTGCTTGCTTAATATTCCACCCTCCGTCCTCCCCCCCAATAGTCGTGAGTAACTCATTGCGGTTGGCCCAGGGAACCTTTTCTTTCTGCGTTCATACAATTTTAAGCCAATTTTAGGGGCATCTCAATGTAACCTGTCCTGCGAGGGTCGGCCAATTTCCTGGCACCGGGAAACCGTGGAACTCTCCCTCTAGGGGTCTTTCGGATTAAAACCCGATGTGCCAGGCAATCCCCTGCCAGGACACTACGTGGGTGCGCTGCGTGTGGCTGTGTGTTTAGTGCGGGGGCTGGGAGGGAATCGCGGCGCTTGCGAAGTTGCTCCGCGGTTGTGGCACCACAGGTCCACGTGGTAAATCAGGTAATTGTGAATCCGTTAATAATAAAATAGTGCACATGAAAAAGCGATCACTTTATTTAAGCATAAGCCTTTGAGTGATGGCAACAAAGTATAGTGACTGATTTTATATCGTGCTATGAAATCAGTAGCATCAGCTGATTAGAGAAGTCTGAAGTCGTGATGTCCATTCACGTATGGATGATTTTTTAAGTCTAGTAACGCATTCAGTGCTACAAAATTGGCAGTTACTGCAGCATATTATGGTACAAACTTGTAAATATCATCACGGGATAGTTATACATGAACACAAAATGTTACCAGAAGACTGAGGTTATGTTGTACGCAATGACTCTGAATTAAAGCCAAATTACAGAGCACGAGAGCATCTAACCATCCTACAAAACAAACCCAGTGACCTCGGGCAAAGGACGAACGTTAAAGACGGGACAAACAATTTCACGTGGTACCAAGTAGGCCACATATCAGTATCACAGTGCAAGATACACAGTTTGTTGCTTTAACGGAAGACTGCAGCAACAACAAATTTGTAAAGAAATTGCAAAATGCTAATCCTGCAAGTGTGGATTAAGTTGGTAAGGAAATGACTTCACTACAGCGATCACTGTAAATGGTGTTAATTGGGAACCACACTGCGTCACATTTGGGCAATGTGAGAAACAAAATGTGCGAATTAATAATCTATTTACTGCTCAGTAAATTGCATGTATTCACACCTATAGGTTGGTATGATGCATCCTTATGCGCATTAGCAATGCATGAATTAGGACGATATCACGGTCTGGTGTGATTGTTTTAATGGCGTACTGGACAGGGTTGAATGCTAAAATAAACGTCGCTGTAGAATAAAACACAGTCTCTAAACATCACGTATTATAAAGGCTGCCTTGTCACACAGGTGCTCTTTCACAAGTAGCAAAATGGTGGCACGTACAGGTGCAACGCATTTAACGAGGAATTGCTGTGGGCACCTTGACACGGCGACTAGGAGTGTTTGCTTAATGTGCTCCCATAAGATCTATTACGATGTCCACCCACCACTGCCTCCTGAAAGGTCTGCCACTGGGTTCTTTAGTGTCATGGGCTGTCTTTAAAATCTCTTAGAGTAATGGATATAATGATCTTCTTTAACAATGAAAGACCAAATGTATCTGGTATGCATTGGCAAAACAATTCCACTGACAGAAACATCATAAGGGGGCTTAGACTTGGTTTTATATTTTGGCAACTACAGACTCCAGGGAAGCAACAGTTGAGATTAGATATCGATCGTCATGGACCTCTGTGAATGTTGGTGAACCAATCAAGCCAATAAGTCTTTTCAGACTTACACGCGTAGGTGACGGTGTCAAACTATAGATTACACACACATCTGAGCCACTGCAGCGGAACAGAGCTGTATGAACACACGTCACATCACATTACAATAAAGTGATAGTTTTTACTCATTTTCAAATGTTGGGGAACACTAAATAATACTTTAAAATTTGGTGTTCATGAAACTGCATCTACCCATTGCAAATACGAAAATTAAGTATTTTTTTTAAAATAAGAAAGACCTTCATGGTTATAAATTGTATTGTCATTTGGATGCTAGTTATACTTCTCAAAACTGGGTCAACCTAATTGACACTGGAAAAATGGGAGCGTGCTCAGTTATTGTAAAATGAGTTTAGCGGCAGAGTTGCAGCACACCTCTCATTTATTAAATATATCAAAATCTCTCCTTCCTCTCATCCTTCCTGATATTTTTTTGTCCATGTTGATGCCCATTCGTTTATGAAAAAAAACATATGCTCTACATCAACGCTTTGCTTTAAACAACGTATTAAACATGTTTTTACTGGGATGCACTAAGGTATTTCCTCTCCATTACAATGTGGCCCACGTGGAATTGTGCGAGTGTCATTTACGACACGCCAGACAGTAGACACTTCAGATGTGTTAAAATTGTTACAACAATGACCAACCAAGTTAAATGATCAACATTTGATTTTAAGCTTTCGTGACTGCAGGAATTACTCTTTGGTTCTTTCGTAGAATTTTTTTTTGTAAAAAATGTCTTTCTACGTTACTTTACCGAAAGAACCAAAGAGTAAGTTAAATGACCGTCTGCTCTGGTAACGGACTTATTGTGGGGGCAGGTGCCAACATGCCAATACATCTTGGTAATCAGGACTGACTCCATTTATAGCATAGTAATTGATTGCAGCTCCTTAAAATTCCCCACACTAGTTTGGCCAACGGCTTAATATTGAATGCTTTGTTACCGTACCATTTTTCAATCGGCCATATATAGTGAGGGTGATCCTAAGGACCATAATAGATTGCTCTCTTTGTTGCAGGTGGAGTTGAGAGGCAGCCCTGCCGCTTATTTAAACCCCTCGTCGAAGCCGCAAGCATGTTGTGTTGAGTGTACTTGATGGAGCTATTAAATGTAGTAAAATACTAAAAACACCATTCTCTCCCTCTCACCACCCATAGATCCCCCCCCCCGCCCCCTGTACTTCCCATATAAGCGTTATTCACATGTTACGACTGACAAAGTTTAAACTGCAAGGGTCGCATACTACTGTTTGAATATGTTTCATATAAACACAGCCAAAGTGGCCTTAAACTAATGTATTTGAATTGGGCATTGGTGGGTTGCTTATGGTTTTAAAACCACTGTTTATGATATAATCAACATTGTATAAAGCACAATAATCATTATTTTACTGCTTTACAAGAGCGCTAATTTAAAATGAAAGTACAGTGGACAATGCGCTGACCCTAATCTAAACCCTGAATTATTTTGTACTGAACACAACATGATTCTAAATTACTTGTGTCACCGATGCTGGTTATAACTTTGGATACATCATTTGTCAAACTGGCCGATATCACTCGGTAATGGAATTCCTGTTTGTTTTCACGAGTGTAGTTTTTGCACACGTTCACAATAAATAACGTTACATATTTTTAGCTGGTTTATGTGGATAGCTTTATTGGTCACATGAACAGGAACATTTTTATTAACTCTCCACACATTCCCCTTATTCTTATTTTGCACTCCAATTATGATCCAAATTCGTATCATGAAATGAAAGTACAAGACATGAACAAAATAGAAATGTATTCGTGCATCAGCTTACAAGTTGATGCTACTTATTTAAATGAGCATATACTGTACACAATATATTTGAATAAAATGAAACTATTATAAGGTGCAAATAACACTTATCATATTATTAAAGAATACACGTTAAAACAAATAAATACAGATAAACAAGTAATACAAACTGTGAGCATCACGTAAACATTTATCTGCTTATGCCACTATGTGTGTGATAAAGTGAGCTCATAGTTGATGGCCATATTAAAACAAGAAGACCTTCCTACAGGAAAGTGTGGTCATGGGTATGCATGTATTATTACATGGGGCCCTCCCAGCCGTGTGGTGGTTGACTGCTTTGTGGGGATCTTGAAGGTCCCTCTGTATCTCCGGACATACATCACCAGGTTTTCAATCTGCTCTGGTCAAGCCTCACGGCATCCGTGCAGTGGCAGCAGTTCAAAAGCAAATAGTGGCCATCCCAGACGCACACATCTAAATACAACCTGAGAAACTTTTCTGCTTACTATTGCCACCACAATAAAAAAAAACTTTTATGCACAGCCTACGGTTTTGTTGAAGACTGATGTGCATTGTTGACATGCCACAAAACATACCGGATAGGCCATTTGTGCATGCCTATATAAATATGACTTCTGCAAGTGTTGCTTGTAACTTTTGTGCATAGTTCAGTTATATGTGTAGCAAAGTTATGTGTACAGTTTATTAAGCTATGAAACGCTGATACTAAGCCAGTCACAATAAAATTTCAAGTTTATGTTAAAGCTTGAATTGCAAAATATCATATACTGTATTAGCACTGTATTAGCTTTGCATGTACGTATACTGAAATCAGAAAATTGCAGTATAACTCAAGGGAAATTGGCCGAAAGGCACAATAAAAAATTGTACAGAAGAATATTTTACCACTGGAGTCAAATGCTTCTCGTTTTGTAGATTTTTCACGACAAAGAACACGAATGCTCCCGGACGCTACTCTGAAATATGAATATCCTCACAATTTCTCAAAATACCTAAATTGGGTAAAAGATTATCAAAATAATTATATCCAAGCATAACAATCCTTAATGCATCTGTCGAGGCCTGACAGGACAGCAATGTTAGAAGTTTTGAATAAATGTGAAATGGTGCAGCTGAATAGATCAATTGGACAAGGGCTGAAATGTAATAAGTATACACACTGCAGCCAAATCGCATTACTGTGCATACATTCTGGAGCATGAAAGTGGGAGAGGTCATTATCTTGGCCACATTAAGATGGTAATTGGACTCTATGCGGGTAATTAACCATTGTGCAATTAAGTGACCCAGTCTACCATTAAGTAATGCGGAATAAAATTGGACACAAATACTTAAAGTGATATTCTATTCCTTGCAGAAGATTAATTCATATTCCTTTTTTATTTCCTTTTTAAATACAATAATTGGAAAGCTTCGCGTGTGAAAAAAACATTATACAGTAACTTAAATCAATGAAAGTACTGTACAGTTAATGTGCATGAACTGATAAATAAAATTAGCATTTGTGATTTGGAATCTGATTATGCAGGTTACTCGAGCCATTCTTGTACATGTACATCCCTTTTGTCAATCCACTGCTGGATGAAGGCCTTCCCACACTATGTGGATTGAATTTTTTTTTATATCATACTTTACAACTTGCCAGTGTAGGTTGCAGGCAGATGTGAGAGCATGGAAATACAGTACAACAATGGATTTTTCTGAACTGTCCTTTGCTGTCCCCAGTGTACCGCATAGCAGCCTATAGCACCTGTTCTATCAATGCATGGTCGTCACCAATTAAAACACTACCCAGGCTCAACTCTCCTTAGTACCGAGATCTGATGATATCGTGTGCATTCTGGGTAAGTTGGTCATCTTCCATCAAGATAAATATATTGATGAAGTATATAAATTATTTATGGGTGTGTAATGCTAGTTTTTGATCAGCCTTTTTCATGTAATCTCTCTGCGTTTAATATATTGTCTAAATGAGTATCACTTAATGGGAAGTGAACAGTCATTATCTCACGACTGTTCAACGCGAATATAGAATTTAGAATATATAATTTCCACCAATACGCAAATGTAAACGTGTGCTGCCTGATTCGCTGTTGAGCAGGGAGACATGGGCATATCCATATCGTAGTCATTTTTTTTGAAAATTTAACTTTAAAATGTAATTATATACTCATCACAGTATACTTTTTAAGGCATACCCTACCAGGCTCTTTAACGAACAGTATACAAAAAATAGTACCTTAAAGTAAATTCAGCATTCGATTTGGTCTTGGAAGTTACTTGTTCAAAATGCCCATTGTGATAGAGTAAATGGATTGCACATGTCACAAAATAATTTAAGGGCAAAGCAGGCTCTCCCAAGTGCTTGTCTGGCCGTCGAATAGGCATGACAACACAATCATACACACGTTGATTTTTCAGATTTTCAAAATGCGTCATTAATTCAAGGCAAATTATTAGGTACTGGGCGATTACAATTAAATAAATTAATTGCCAAATTTTGATCATTAGAGTTTGTGAACTTTGTATCGGATCACACCACATATTCAATTAATTTACAATTTAACATTCAGAACGTGAATGTATCACGTTCGGGTGGGATACAATTCAGACATCAGAACTGGCCATATTTTTTCCCCACCAGTACCCAATCATCTGCATCCAGTTTGTAACATTAATCTGTTTAGTGAGCACTTGAAGCCTCCGAGGAACATTTGTGGTAAGCCATCAGCACCAGCCCAGCCCCTTTTCGCAGAAGTGCCATTTACATTCCACTGGTGCCATTTCACAGATGTTTGGTTCAATTATACTCAGTCTGAAAGTAAATTAAAATGTATATATAATAAATAAACAAATAACATCCACGAGCATGGCTACTATGAATGCATAAACGGCTTCACACTTCATCATTTGAGCAGTTTTGCCTCAATGTTAGAGCCATACTCTGCTGAACCATGATATTGGCCGTGACCATGTAGAGATGTTTAAGCACGAAATGCCTTAAGCAGAACAGCATTTAATTTTGCAAAATGAATGCTTTCCTTGGCAAGTTTACATTTCACTTAACATGCACTTTTTTACATGCCAATTTTGTTTTATTGCAAACACTGAATGATGTTTGTTCATATCACTCAGTGTCTAAAATGTTGCATTTGACCCAATTATGACTTTTATATTAAATATGTGTTGAATCTGGATTGAACATACAGACTTTTCCACGCATGAACAAACTTTAATTTTGACATTTAAGTCAACGTGGCAATCGGCTGAAGAGGACTCGCAAGGCTGCACCGGTCTCTATGCTGCGCTCGATCAGAATCAAAGCCTCAACAAATAAAATGCAACGGTCAGTGCCGTGCAGGGCATGTGCTGTACGCTTTTGTTTAACAGCAGCATTTCGTTTGTTCTTCCGATTAGCACGGTTGGCTATGTACGGTGCAAAAGAAGTTCAACATACATACATTCATTTAATCACATTACATGTCATCCAGTGAGACTATTTAAATGGTGATTGAGATAGTGACCATACATTTATAGATGACCGAGGAGATGGAACACTGACGTCAGAGCACACGTGGCAGTTAAACAGCACAGCGCTGATTATAATAACTTATTAAGAAAAGGGGTATTTATACGCTCAAAAAAGATGGAGCTCCAAAAACCCTTGAATCCTAAAATTCGCGCCATCCCTGTAATTTGTGACAACTTCCATAATCCGCAGGGGGAAACATGCTCACATTTGTAAGTTTCCCATTCATATCAGATTTCTTACAGACGGATAATTAATCCCAGACATTTATCTGACACCCTCGATGGAATTTTCTTTCTTAAGAGCAGTGAACTGCAAGGATTATTTTTTTTAAATAAGCAAGCCGTGCTTTAAAAAACAAGTTTAATTAGCGTTCCTCTCTGTGTCTCCGAGATAAAGAGAGACAAATGGAGATACAAAGAGACAAATGGAGAAACTCAAAAAGTTTTAGTAAAATAGCTACGGGACCCTTTCACCACCATCATCAAGCGATTAAATGATGGATATTGTCTCACAATGTAAAAATCATTAACTGTGGACCCATATAGCTGATTTTCTCCATTTGGGTTTTGGATAAAAATAGCAAAACTTCCATAATCCGCAATTTTTTTCACAAACTTAGGGAGTTGGGCATGGCTAAAAACTCCTAAAATATACAAAATACCATGATTTTTCGTAGCAAATTTATTGAGTATTTTCGTGGTGTGTTGCAGATTCCTGGGGTCCATGGGGAAGTCCCCCTACATTACCACACGTTTTGGAGGTTTAATCTGTTCCATGAAATATATTATGATCGGAAATTGACGTAGTTTTATTTGTATTTGTGTAATTTCCAAGTAGATATTACAATACTTCATTATATTTCAAGTACTCTCGTTCATAATATTTAATTACAAGTATCCACTGTATTGTTATATGTTGGCAGCAGTCCTGTTCTTCGTCATACAACGAGAAGCAAAATGGAGTTGACCAGAGCTCAAAGTAGGTCAAGGGAAGTTTTCAGTCTCCACGGACTGTCCTTTCCACCTTGAGCAGAGTGGAATTCTCCAAAGCCCCTCTTATAACTTATCACTGGATGCAGGGCTGGGATTTGGAGTTTAAGCAGAGTACAAATAAAATTCTGCACAGATATCAAAATAAAAAGTAGTAGGCATTTGGATAGCTCTGTCGGATAAACCACTTTATGAAAGCTTCAAGTTCATATGTGGGCATGGGTTTGATTGCTCATATATGCAGCAACAACTATAATTTTACATCATGGGACCTGCTTTGCCAGTACCAATATATGAGAATAGGTTTTTTCCTCTTTTTTCTGGCAACAAAAAATACTTTTTACAATGAATCATGTCTGCATTAACCACAATACTTGTGGTCAGAATGCAAACAAAAAACAAACTCTGATAATATATGCATTGTCTATGAAACTGATTGGTCCACACCAGAGACAGCTTTTTTTAGCCTAGTCTCAAACGGTGTTAGACCAGAGGACGCCAAAAGGCATACAGCCCAAAGACTGCACCATCAGAGTAATGAGAGCTTGGGGTGAGCATCTAGATCATGTTTGTCTCTGTGTGTCTCTCTCTCTGATTGTGTGTCTGTCTGTGTGTCTCCGTGTCTATGTTTTGTTTCTCTCTCAAATTTAGCATTCTTTGGAAGAACGTAATCAACCAGGTGGGGTGTTGACTGTTTTGTTGGCCGACTCTCTGTGTTGTATTGCATTATATTTCTAAGTTTACTAGGTTTGTTTTCTCATTCATTTGTATCTGATGATGGTTGCTTGTGTTGCAATCGAAACGTCGTATTCTATTATTATTTAATTGCTTTCTACATGACTTTATCGAAAGAACCAAAGAGTAATTCCTGCAGTCACGAAAGCTTCGAATCTAACGTGTCTACTATTATGGAATTTATAAGTTTCCATCCACAATTCTAAGGTATACAACATTAAACTGATAAAGCCATAGGCTGATAGAAGATACCCACCAGAATCCAGGTGCTATAAATAAAACAATGAATGAGTAAACAATCGAATACACAGTTAATATTATATTAAGCCCATTTCCTGGACTGCATAATGTCCTGTCCGCCAACTTCCATTTTAATGTGCATCTATTATGCCACTTCTTGCCTTTATTTGACACAATTACATTTAACCTTTAGTTATTCCGACTTATCTAACACATCCTAAAGTTTATATTAGTTAATGATTGTCACTTCAAGATATATTGAGCTTATTTCGGTGAGGATGTTTTTTTTTTCTTCAGAGTGGTCTTCTTTGTCAAAACATGCTGTGGGAATTTGGTTTCTGAAAACAGATGAGATCAGCTGCTTTAATAGGACATCGTGCTGGGTGATGATTCATGCGGAAAGCTGCGCAGGCCATTAGCTGGATGGATAGAGAGGGCCCACCGGTGGATGATTTTGAAATCAGGAAGCCTAACAAACTGGCTGGATTCCAGTTGTTATAAAATGTGCCTTTTCTGTGAAGCTACAAGCAAGCAGTTAGGATAACAAACAGTGATATGGTAACATAAATAGCAATACACTCATGTGGACTCTTACAGATTTATATTCATACGATCCTCAACGGGTTTTCCCTATAGCTCTCAAAATAATTTCTATCAGATTGTACGCCTTATAACTTAACACGTAATTGCATAGCCTTCATACATATTGAAACCATTTTTATTTTGATCCATTTCAATTTTGAAGTATGCACGCGATATGAGTAACTAGTGGAGAATTATAGCACATACCGTAATTCATATCATTGCAAATAGCCTGCATTATTCTCTTCAATTTTTATCCATCTCAAAAAAACCCCATGTATGGCAGGTGTGACCTTCCTGTGGTCACAGTTTAATCAGGCAAATATGCCAAAGAAACTGCGACCTTGTGCTTTCGCGTGAGAAACGGCCTGCCAGTCTTGTCATGCAGCTAAAATGGCATCACAGAAATATACGCCCAACATTAAAAGCTGCTTTTGCATTTTAAGGGCATGAAAGGCACACTCTCACAACTACAGGTTTGCAAAATTGTATACCTGCAATGGAAAATACTTTTATTGCATTTTTCATATTGCATAGGGCAAGGTTTTTTGTTTTAAATGCATGGCTACAGGTATATTGCGTCACTGCCTACACCATCACGGCAATGATAGCATTTTTCCCCTGAACTGTGACCACCATCCTGGATGTGCGCGTGTAGTTTCATTTGTGCTGGAAGGAAAAAAAAAAACATGAATTGTCGTCTCACATTAGTTTTGAGTTCATGTAATTTTTCTCAGTATAATTTCCATGCAAACCAAACGTTCGTAGTTAAATTCAAATTAAAATTTCTGACAGTTGGATGCTATATATTCCAAATAACATATTAAAGAAAATGTTTTTAACACAGGCTTTTGAAATTGCTGTTAGCATGATTTGGGAGCCCTGTGAAATTTTGCGGATAATATTTTGTGAGGTTAGAAATTTGTCACATTACAAAACCTGCCACATTTCCTATTTTTGCCAGGATTTTCTAGCCAAGAAAGAGAAAGCTCTTATTTCGACGGTCGCTTGTTATTGCGATCGAAACGTCGCGATTTATTATTTTTTCTATCTACGTGACTTTACCGAAATAACCTAAGAGTATGGATTCATGCAGTCACAAAAGCTTCAAATTAAGACTCTTATTTAAAGTCACGTAATAACCCCAGTGAAATTATTTCTGGTAACACCACCAGACTCCACAGTTGGGCTGGTGCATTAATCTGCTAGGAAGCTTGCAAATGTCACATACCAGGTGAGGTCGTTATCATTAGCACAAGACTCGATACACACTCTGCAGAGAAATTTAATTTTAATTCGTATAAAACAGCTGTTCTACTCACATTACGTCCAAATGCAACACAACCAGCATAGGGATCATTACATTAAAGTTAGTTAAGATGGCAGTTTAAATAATTAAATTGAATGTAGAAAATGTAAAAAATGTATGCACATGTGATCAACAAAATGTTTTACTATCTAACATTGTCAAAGAAGTATATCAATAATAAAATTTTCCAAGAATCCATGGTGATATGCGAGCAGGTTTTTGCAGTCCCTGTAATATGTAATGCCCGGCAATTTTATTGCAAAATGTTGCGAGAAAAACATGCGGATTCATGAATTTTCGCCACTTTGCTCTAAAATCCATGAAAAAATACGGATTACAGCAATGGCGTGGCAATAATCTTAAATATATTAGCATTATAGAAGTGTTTTCCATTAACCAGCCCCCAAAATTATCTGCCATAGGGGTCCATACTGAAGAATGTTACTATTGTTTAGGCTTGAATTCTAAAGTGCATTAAGGATTCTGGTCAGCGGACCAGGTCAGCACAGTTAGTCTGCCCAATGTAAACCAATTATTTTTGGATATTCATTTGTCTCTCTGCACCTCCTTGTGTCTCCACATCTCTGTCTCTTTCGGGATCTCAGAGACATAGGGAGCGACACACGTTTGAAGTGCTGCAAACACGTGTCTTACTCTCTGTGTTGGGGGCAATGTGGCGTTGTGTGGAATGGAAGGCTGAGCAGCAAAGCCATTGTTGTGCTGCTATTTTCTCTAATGCCTGTACACACCAACCTTTGCTGGCCAGCATGGTGAGCCCCGCAGCATGGACAGACCCTCATTCAAAAGTCAACTGACAAAGGGGCTTTACTGTACACACACATGTACATTAGGGCATACTGTATGTTATGTTTCAATTTAATGGTGCTTTCCTCATTTAAATATCCTGTGAGGTCATACAATGGTGCTGACATGACCTCACTAAATACAGTGAGGGAAAAAAAGTATTTGATCCCCTGCTGATTTTGTACGTTTGCCCACTGACAAAGAAATGATCAGTCTATAATTTTAATGGAAGGTTTATTTGAACAGTAAGAGACAGAATAACAACAACAAAATCCAGAAAAACGCATGTCAAAAATGTTATTAATTGATTTGCATTTTAATGAGGGAAATAAGTATTTGACCCCTCTGCAAAACATGACTTAGTACTTGGTGGCAAAACCCTTGTTGGCAATCACAGATGTCAGACGTTTCTTGTAGTTGGCCACCACGTTTGCACACATCTCAGGAGGGATTTTGTCCCACTCCTCTTTGCAGATCTTCTCCAAGTCATTAAGGTTTCGAGGCTGACGTTTGGCAACTCGAACCTTCAGCTCCCTCCACAGATTTTCTATCGGATTAAGGTCTGGAGACTGGCTAGGCCACTCCAGGACCTTAATGTGCTTCTTCTTGAGCCACTCCTTTGTTGCCTTGGCCGTGTGTTTTGGGTCATTGTCATGCTGGAATACCCATCCACGACCCATTTTCAATGCCCTGGCTGAGGGAAGGAGGTTCTCACCCAAGATTTGACGGTACATGGCCCCGTCCATCGTCCCTTTGATGCGGTGAAGTTGTCCTGTCCCCTTAGCAGAAATACACCCCCAAAGAATAATGTTTCCACCTCCATGTTTGACGGTGGTGATGGTGTTCTTGGGGTCATAGGCAGCATTCCTCCTCCTCCAAACACGGCGAGTTGAGTTGATGCCAAAGAGCTCCATTTTGGTATCATTTGACCACAACACTTTCACCCAGTTGTCCTCTGAATCATTCAGATGTTCATTGGCAAATTTCAGACGGGCATGTATATGTGCTTTCTTGAGCAGGGGAACCTTGCAGGCGCTGCAGGATTTCAGTCCTTCACGGCGTAGTGTGTTACCAATTGTTTTCTTGGTGACTATGGTCCCAGCTGCCTTGAGATCATTGACAAGATCCTCCCGTGTAGTTCTGGGCTGATTCCTCACCGTTCTCATGATCATTGCAACTCCACGAGGTGAGATCTTGCATGGAGCCCCAGGCCGAGGGAGATTGACAGTTCTTTTGTGTTTCTTCCATTTGCGAATAATCGCACCAACTGTTGTCACCTTCTCACCAAGCTGTTTCGCAATGGTCTTGTAGCCCATTCCAGCCTTGTGTAGGTCGACAATCTTGTCCCATGACATCCTTGGCGAGCTCTTTGGTCTTGGCCATAGTGGAGAGTTTGGAATCTGATTGATTGCTTCTGTGGACAGGTGTCTTTTGTACAGGTAACAAGCTGAGATTAGGAGCACTCCCTTTAAGAGTGTGCTCCTAATCTCAGCTCGTTATCTGTATAAAAGACACCTGGGAGCCAGAAATCTTTCTGATTGAGAGGGGGTCAAATACTTATTTCCCTCATTAAAATGCAAATCAATTTATAACATTTTTGACATGAGTGTTTCCGGATTTTGTTGTTGTTATTCTGTCTCTCGCTGTTCAAATAAACCTACCATTAAAATTATAGACTGATCATTTCTTTGTCAGTGGGCAAACGTACAAAATCAGCAGGGGATCAAATACTTTTTTCCCTCACTGTATGGTTATGTATTTGGACTGGGACTTCTTTCAAGTCTATTATTCAATGTAAGCTTATCATTACGTGGGTGACCTTGCCCTGTGCTGAAGTAGACCTTCTAAAACCTTCTGCTGAAGCCAGACACTCCAGAAGTCTCAGCAGACATTATTAAACTGTTATATTTTAAATGTTATGCATACATGTTTAATATACTGTAATCATGACACACCTACGTGCCCTATGCAATCTACAGAGATACATAATGCATATTGTGATGTTTCTCTAGGCATTTTTTTAAATCTGGATTTTATTGAACCGCATTGGCCGATGGGCCAACATAAGGATTGTATATTAAGCCTGTAATGCTCAGGATATCAGGTCAATAGTCAGTACAAACAAGGTAAATCGATATGCTTTGAGAAAGAAGAGCAAGATTGTCAATGTTGTGGACAATTGGCCTTCGGCTGGTGTGTTGATTAAAATGTTGCTCGTGTTTTTCTTTGTATATATTTTTTTTATTTTATATTGTCATACATACATACATGTAGTGACTAACCGGTAAAGGTATATTTTAAATTCATACACCCTCTTGAGATTATGTATACATTTTTTAACGACTAAATCTATAATTCGTGTACAGCAGTGGTGCAAGACGAGTGCAGGCTGTGCATTCCATGCAGTGCTGGAACCTCTATTATTCACGTGCCTGCAGGGCCACAGGTGTTGTCAAAAAGCGTTTATGACCGCATCGTAGGGTGCTCTCAAACAAGAAATGTACTTATCTCTACAGTGGGAGAAAAAAAAAACATCCTCGTAAAGTCTGTACAGGAATTATGTTATATATCATCTAGAATATTTAAAAAGGTGTTTAGCAAAAAAATGTAATGAACGCAATAATGTTATTACTCATTAACCAATTAGAGATTGATAACAATGTCGCTTCCTGCTGTGTTATAAGAACAGCACTCCCCTGCACCTCACCTCAAGCTATATCACTCTGCCTAATGCAAAACAATTGAGCGGAGTTCATTTCTAAATGTGGTTGATTCACGTGTGTGAATATTCCAATTATGCGGAGTGCACTTTCCATCATATTCAACTTAGTTTTATTCCGTAAGCCTATTAAATAAAGATATGTATTTCTATATATCTCTCGTGGTAATTTGTTTCGCATCTTCAGTATAGTAATGGGAGCACAAACATTTGCGGCTTGTATTGTTGAGCGCAAACGAAAGTGGAGACCTTAAGTAGGTCATAGATTCTATAGGTCAGGCACGGATGATTCTCATTGGGCTTCATGATCATAAGAGAAATGGATATTCCCCTTGAAGCATCTCACAAAGAAACATTGCTGTGAAATCAAAGCATTGTGTTGCTTTGAAGAACATGTGTATAAAGAGAAATCTCTGGGGAGACAAAACTGTCTAAATGGTCATCCTCAATTGCATCATCAGGGCACCTGGTGCGAGTGTCTATTATGGATAACAGCTCAAGACAATAGTGCTTTGTTTTAAAGCTTAGCCATATGTAATGCATCAACCTGACTCAAAGCTTTTTGATACATAACTATATATTGTACTCTTTGGCTCTTTCGGTAAAGTCATGTAGATATAAAAAATAACGAATAAATCACGACGTTTCGATAGCAACACAAGCCATCGTCTTCAGGTGAAACAATACAGCAGTCAGACTTCTGAGGAGGAAATGTAGTGAGAGAGCTACTGCATGGGCACAACCCAAGGGTAAGTGGGCGGGGCTAGGGATGGAATTTGCAAGTCAATGTAATCGCAGAGAGGATGGGGGTGGGTGACCTCGGCTAATCCGAGGAGGGGGGAGGGGGGCTGCCACAACGGGCGAGAGGGTGGGGGTGAAATTTACAGAGGGAAAAAGGTGATCTAGAGAAAAAATAAAAAATATATCCAACTTAGAAATGTAATGCAACTCAGAGAGTCGGCCAACACAACAGTTAACACTATACCTGGTCGATCAACGTCCTTCTAAAGATTGCAACATTTTGCATCCATCTTCTCTGCGATTACATTGACTTGCAAATTCCATCCCTAGCCCCGCCCACTCACCCTTGGGTTGTGCCCACCACAAACCTTATATAACCTTTGGTTTCAGTCGCTCTCTCGCTACATTTCCTCCTCAGCAGTCCGCCTGCTGTATTGTTTCACCTGAAGACGATGGCTTGTGTTGCTATTGAAACGTCATGATTTATTAGTCATTATTTCTATCTACGTGACTTTACCAAAATATCCAAAGAGTATGAATTCCTGTAGTCACGAAAGCTTCAAATCTAGATTATATACTGTACATTATACATAATGATGTACGAACAAACTACATATATGCACGGTTTAATATTTACACATGACTTTGAAAATGTGTTAATCAGGCAGTGATGCACATGCATTCCTGCACTCTTGAAAAGGTACAAGTCTCGCAAGACGTAATTTTTTTTTATTAGACACAAACAGCATTTTGGACACCTATCTGACACTTTGGGGTAAAAACGGCCATCCTTGGACGAGACCAATGATCCCATCTCCCAGCTGTTGCTCATCCCGGGACTCGGATTAATTGGGCGCCAACTGTCCTCAATCTGCTTAGCATTCAGGAATGCTTGAGGGCAGATTAGTAGTAAGACGGAAATCTATTCTGGTGGGTAGATGTAGGTGATGGTGTCACGATCCATGTCAATTCACGCAGCCTGCTAATACATGTGATTAGGGAAGGTGGCTTATGAATATACTCGTTATAACTTGTTGATCTATTCATTTAGTGCTTGCAGAGAGTTTGACCAAAATAGCTTTAAGCTAAGCTTTTTAATTGAGCATAAATCACATCGTCATCACCTATGACGACGATGATGATGGATGAAGCCCTTCCCACGCCGTTGCCATGCCACACAGTGCTGTTGCTACCACAATTCATCTCACTCTGGCACCTGAGCGGATTTCGTTGCTGCACTCCAATTGTGGTTGTCCTCTTAGGATGTATTTCCTCCTTTGGCTATCATCTCATCACCAGCCTTGTACATTCGTCATCATACTTACCTGCCCAAGCTAAAAGTCAACATGTCTCCAATTTATATTTGTTCTCTGAGCCACGTGTTCCTCTTTCTGTTTCTCAATGTTATTCCAATCATGCATCTCTCCACGCTTCTTGGGATTCTTTTTTGTTTTTTTGCATTCCCTTCGTCAGTGTCAAACATCCACGGTATGTACTGTATGTCATAGCAGCTTATATGCATTGATAGAAATGTTCTTCTTTGAGAGACCTTCACACTTTCAAGAAACAGCAACTCGAGTGCTGGAATGTATGTGGATCACTTGCTGATTGACACATTTTCAAAGGCGTATGCAAAGATGTATCCTTACATATATGTAGCTTGTTCGTACATCATTATTTATATGGCACAGTATATAGTTATATATGTAAACGCTTTGAGTGAGGTTGATGATTTACATATGGCCAAGCTTTTAAAGAATAAACTGCTTTTTGTGTTTAATTTGTTGTCCTTCCCCCACACCTCCGATTATCACGGTTTGCTGTGCACGGTGCAAAAGAAGTTCAACATACATACAAGCACAATTGTATGTTGGTTCTCATTGTCAAGTTTAGTACTCTAAACCCACTCCAACCCTCTCTTGTTCGACGCTTTATTTAGTAATTTTGACCCTGATTTGCCGTCAATAATTGCCATTGGCAGGGCCATATTTATGGATCAGCAAATGGGACATTTCTCTCGGGCCCAGAAGGGCCCACAGAAAAAAAATGTTTATTCAAAAATATGACTGTTGCTTAATATCATCATCATTTCTATACAGTATGTATTTGTATGTGGCTGTTTTAATGTAATCCTCCAGTTCTCTTTATCGGACATAGATAGACACTCCCATATTGCACCGATGTTGTATGTGTCCCTTATCCCCCATCCATGCCTTGAACACGTCCCAGTGGTAGCGAGGGTTCGGAATTCGGTGTGTGCATCTGTATGTCTGTTCAAGGCTATATGGGGGGTCTTTGTCTTGAAGTATGTGTAGGGAGAGGGGGAAAAGAGGAGAGAAGAGGCTATCTTTGCAAAAAAATCCTAACAATTTTTTTTTATTTGGCCCTGACTATAGATATGAAAAGCCGCTTTGTTTTTCAATTTGGTCGATCCAACAATTATTCTGAAATGTTATTCTAAAACTTGTGCGTTACTTTTCTTGCCAATATATATTTTTGAGCTTAATTTTGCAGTCCTCTTTGTTAAGTTATTCGATAATTTCCTGTAGTTAATTGTAATGGTTGTTATCATGACTTTTGTCAGAACATGCGAGATTGTAAATTCCTTTCTCTGCTCATGTGTATTTCTTTAACCAAACCAAATTCCAGAAAATATATGGTAAATTTGCCTGGAATAGCCTATTATGGATGGAACAGCCTTGTCGATTATGTATCCTCTTGTCTGACTCCTCTACTGATTTGTACTTAGTTACCTTCTTTGTACAGTCTCATTGTACAATAGAACCCTTTTATTGGTACCCTATTACCTGCAACGCCTGCTATCTGTGGAAACTATAGGGTTAAGGTCTGCGAAAACCCCAATTAGCCATAGGCATATTGTTCCTGTTACATGTGATAATTATTTGCGTTCTTACCCAAAGTGCATAGCAGAGTAATTTCTGTTTACCGGCATTTTTTTCACAAGTCACCCAGGAAATTAATCATATTACTCACAGGTTATCCTCACTTTTTTTTTTATTAAACATGTGTTATGATTAAATAAATGCAGGTGCAGCAATTGCTTTGATCACACACAGCACAACACAATACACACTGGCACAATTCAACTCACAGAGACACACTGATAAGGAGATACACAAATACGGAGACATGGCAGAGAGACATGGAGACACAGACATGGAGACAGACGCAGAGAAATACAAAGACACAGATAAAGAAATGGAGAGACATGGTGAAAGAGAGACGGGAAAATACTAACAGGGATAATATCAAATTGGTAGCCGAGGAATGGAATGTGTTCGAAAATATGTCCACTGAGGAGATGGAGCAATAAGATAAATTAATATGTTGGTGCTGGAATGTTGCATGTATGTATGTTGAACTTCTTTCGCACCGTATGTAGCTAACCGCGTTAATCGAAGGTGCCGTGGAAGGACAAGAAACTAAACACAAAAAGCAGTTCTAAATAAATTAGTTTTCCATTTAGATTTAAATGTGCATAGCTCCAGTGGCTTCCTCATATCGGAAGGAAGAGCGTTCCACACGGCCGCAGAAGCGCATCTGAAAGTGTGTGATGCAATGACCATCTTTGTTCGATAGTGAGCCAAAAGCCGCTGCGAGGATGATCGGAGTTCGTGTGATGGTTTGCATTACATCATCGTAAGGGGTGATGGTTGCTTGAGGAGGTCTCATCCAGCAGTAGATTGATCGTGGCTGCTGATGTTGATAAAGTAATGAGACGAACTGATGGACGGCAGCGATTGGCGGTTCCATGTCTGTTGGGTTTGATGGTGGGCAGTGGCAACAGTTATTCACTAAAATAACAAAAAACGTGAAATATTACATTCACGTCGGCATGGGCAATAGTCTATGGAGACATTCTACATGGTATGTTTTGCAAATAATAAACCATACTTGTACCTGTCTGGATGACTTTTGCGAATAATAATTTATGGAACCAAACTCTCTGGATATTTTTTCTTAAATCATTGACTTGCATTTTTGTATTGCATGGTGGGAGCATCAATGTGCTCAGTGGCAACGAGACCAGTATCAGCCCGCGCTCAGCTGTCGCATCTGGCACTGCACATGGGCCCATAAACTGGCGACTTCCCTTGTCAGTTGCAGGTTCCTTACACTTTATTATTCTGGTTTTAAACAAATGAAGAATAATCACCAGTAGATGGCACTGGTGATACCTTGGCTATGTTAGGAAAGGAACATTCCACAACACTAACCAAATATTGTTTTCACCCGAGTAACATTTGAAATTAATAACTTATTCAATTGCCTCACAAAAATATATACATGTGTATGATCCCAATTGCAAGTTAATTGGAATATCGGATGTTTCAAAAATGCCAACTATACACTTACATTTTTCTCAAAACAATTAAATAAAACATATTCACATTTCAATGACATTTGTTTTCATTACTTTCAATCGTTTAACTTTTGTCCAATGTCTTCCTCAACTTAACCGGCGAAACATATTTGTTGTGCATTATTATCACGGGTAATTTATCGAAAAATATCTCATTCTTTACTTGCAGGTCAGCCTGGGGGTTAATAAAGATGAATTATCTGCAGTGTTTGGCATTTACAAACAACCTACTCTGTAGGTACAGGTAATTAACCAAAACAGTGTGCCAGCAGAATAGTTAAAGGTCGTACCTGTGGGGAGGGGGGGGGGCGGTGGGGAAAAATGACCCCGTGCCCACACAACATGTTTACTGCAAACGATCGCATTTAATCAAATGCCCCAAAAAAGGCTGAGCAAAAGCCACAACAGTGCCCCCTGGGTTGTGTCCTGTGCGATCTGCCGCTAAGAGTATAGTGATGGTGGCATAAACACAGAGGCGCTGTGTGGGCTGGGTGCAGAGTCTCTCTCTGCAGGGACGTGTAATTAATGGCCGTGGATCACAGGGTGTAATTCCCTCGATGCGGCAGATTGATGGCACTGTCATGCAACCCGTATGGCACAATGAGCATGCGTATCCATCATTTTTGCAAAACATTATAATAAAATAATAAAAGCAATCTGTTGAGAAGTGCCAATTTAACCATTGGGGGGGGGGGGGGGGGGGTGTAAAAAAAAAATCAAATTGTATTTCTGTCTCTGACAAGAGAATACCGTTTTTCATTAATTCACATTTTTGATGATGCACACTGTGTGATACATGCCCCTGTGCGTATGTGTGGATATGCACATCAACATTTATATTAGAGAATTAAAGTATATGGAGAAAATATTAACCACCTCATATTTGCTGACAAAATAGTCCGTATAATGCCCACTGGGAATGAACTGCAGGAAACGACAGGAGAAGTTACAAAAATATGTTCCTGCATGGTGCGCTCAAAATAAATATGAACAAGAGTTATGCACAACAAGTTTCTAAACAACTGGATATATCACAACTTGAAAACACAACCCGAATCTGAAACGTGGACATGAAGAAATGAAATACAACTAACTTTGAAAAAAGTCTTGAAATTTATCATGGAGAGGTGCTGTTAAAGACAGATAAAGGAAAACGGGGATTAGAGAACATATGCAAATCATAAACATCATACAGAAAATGTCAACAAAAGTGGGCTTGGGCTGGATGTGATGCTGGAAGAGATGATAGCCAGTTTTCAAAACTAATTATGGATTGGCAGCTAAAGGAGAGAACATGTTCAGAGAATACGTACACTTCGGAGATGGATCAACGGAAATCAGCGAGATGGATTGTTAAATCGCAGGACTATGAGAGATGGCGACAGCTTGGGTGGCCTTCATCCAGCAGTGGATGGATCTTGGTTGATTGCACTGTGAATAGTTAAGACATGCGGTACACACTTTATGTTAAGTGAAATAGATTTATCATGCACTTTTTATTTAGAGAGCACATCACATCATAAAGCTTGGAATATGTAGTATTAAGTGTCTATTCAGAGTAAGACGTCAATGTGTCTTTATGTTAAAATTGGCACTGTGCAGGCCTGAGGCAGAAATGGAAATTCCACTTATTCTCTGATGGGGGAAATAATTATGTAAAGACATGCACAGAGCTTAAGCAAGCTATACAAATAGCTTCATCGATATGGATACTTTTATAATTGTTGAGTAAAATGTTTTCCCAACAAACTTCACCATAGGAAGAAAAAAAACCACAAGCATAAATCTGTTAAGTCAATATTTTATGATAAATAGATCAATCAGGCATATCGCGCAATGCACATGCTCTGCCATTAAATTAATATATGTGTATGCAATATTGTGCAAGTTGTGTATATGTGCTGTATGCAATGTTTTGTGAGGTTGAACTGTCATGATTTTGTGGAGGGAGAAACGTTGGTTTCAGTCCAGCTCGCACACGTCCGTTATAATTGGCACTTGTAGCCAACATGTGACTCCTCTAGGTCATCTCAGCCTAAATAAGTACCAGACACAGTGCCTGAGCACCCGCACCTGGGAATATGTTTTTTTAGGAATGTGTGCCTGCCGACCCAATTTCATACAAACGGCACTGGCCTTAAAAGCTTCCGAATGAACGGAATGAAGATGTGGTATTTTAGAGTATGCTTAATATGTATACATATCAAGGCCGTAATTATAATATATATTGGGGGGGGGACACATCCCCCCCCCAATATATTGCTATAAAATAGATTTCTGTTTATGTGATTGTGGTTATGGTTGTACTTGATTAATCCCTAATCTCTGCTATTACATACAATGAAACAAGAAAAGGTAAAAAAGAAAAAAACAGCAATGTAATACAATACACTATTTGACATTATTGTAAAAAAAGTCCATCCTATGAGTTAATAAATTTTTTTTATATTTTAGCCAGGAAATGGTAGGAAATTCGTTTTCAAATTGAGATTTTTTTTCCGGGGGAGAACCCCCAGACCCCCTGGAACATTTGGTCCCCCCCCAATGTTGACTCCTTGGCTACGGCCTTGATACATATGTAGTGGTAGACTTCACTCTGACAACTTTGTTCTTTTCTCCGACACCACTTTATTTACAACTCGCCGCATTCTGTCGATAACTCCACAGTTCCTCTGATTGCCACGGCTCGCTCGCCGCACTCTGCCCATCTCGCTCGCTCCGCTTCCTCCCCTGTCTTTCTCTATCTCCCTCCGTCTCTCGCTGTCTCTGTTTCTCTCCATCTCTCGCTGTCTACGTCCCTCTTCGTCTCTCTACGTCTCACTCTGGTGATCTCTCCCCGTTTCTCTCTGTCTCACTCGCCGCCTCTGTCTCTCTCCGCCTCATTCCATCTATCTCTCCCCGTCTCCGATCCCTCTGTACTCTCTCTCCGTCTCTGTCTCTCCCTGTCTCACCCCACTTATCTCCCTCTGTCTCTCTGTTTCACTCGCCGTCCCTGTCTCTCTCTGTCTTGCTCCGTCTATCTCTCCCTGTCTCTCTCTGTGTCTCCGCTTCCCTCTGTACTCTCTCTGTATCTCTGTCGCTCTCTGCTTGTCTCTCTCCACTGCTAGCTGCTTCGTCTCCTATGTCTTCTCCCCGTTCTCTCCCACCTGCGTCGTTCCAGCCCCTTCTGTCTTCCCGTCTTTCCCTTATATCCCCGGTCTCATTACTCACCAATTAATTAGCCACGTGCCCCCGACGCCCCGCGTCCTCCTGCACCTGTTGCCTGCCTCCTCTATTCCCAGACATTCTGGCGCCACCTTGCCCTTGACAACAACTCCAGCCAATCGCAGCCATCCATCGCTCCCCAGCTTAATTGGCCCATCATTACCTCATCATTTCCCGCCGCCGCACCTGGCCAGCCCGACATGACACCACTGTCCATCACTCGCGTGTCTGTACCATTTTCCCCTGTATGCGTATGTTACTCCACTACATCACCCCCCACCTCCCCCGCCGTGATGAAAGAATTAGCCGTCCCGGTTACAACAACAATCCGACATTCGAACAGTGGTGAGCAACAATAACATCCCACAACAACTAACAACAATGGCATCGCTTAATGACATGTGTACAGCAGTCGTACGAGGCGTATTTTCAACGGAAAGTCCTTCCATGGGAGTGGGTTCCAGCGGCCGGCCCATTATCCCTGAATGGGTCAACATGGGACAAGGGCGGGGAACGCTCCCTCGTTAACCCGGGGCTGCGTCCTGTCTTCGACGCGTGCCCTTCCTCGTCACAGCGATCATCCGCCGGCATGATCGCACCCCGCTCCTGTGCGTCCCGGGCCGTCTCCTGAGGTCGCGGCTGGCCAGCCGGTTTCCGGTCAGGAAAACTGCCAGAACCCTTCCTCCGAGTTAATAGTGGCGGTCCTGCAGGCACACGGGAGGCAGACTGCTGAGGCGTGTTCACATGCGACCGTACCACAGGTTCGGACACATCCAACACAGGCCGCTCTGGGATGGGAGATGACGCGTCGTAGGGCAGTCTAAATTTCTTAAGGCGAGACGGATGAACATGCCATGTGCGGTGACCAAAGCGAATCCGTACACTCTGGTCCCGATGAGATTCCACAATCTCGACGGGACCCTGCCAGGGCCGATGGAACTTTGGAGACGTTCCCAATGGCACCATGGGGCAATGCAACCAAGCCTTATCCCCCACACGCCAGGGCTCCCGAGGAGGCTGTGTACCATGCATCCGTTCATTGGCGGCTTGCCGCCTTGCGGTGTTACCCAACGAGGCCTCCCTAGCCTCCTTCAGACGGTCCAATGCCACCCGCATGGGAGCAGGCACCGTTGACGACTTCCCTTGCGTCTGTATGCCCAATCTGACCAGGGCCGGGGCCTCTGGTTCCTGACCGTACATTAAATAGAAGGGCGAGTTCCCCGTCAAGGCATATGGGGCCAGCCTGTAAGTGGCCAAGGTTGCCGGAACGTAAAGGTCCCAATCATTTTGCGCAGAGTTGACCTGTTGGCATAGCATAGATGTTAGCATCCTATGCAGGCGTTCGACCATCCCGTCGGCTTTCGGGTGGTACCGGGACGTCCGAATCTTTTTAGTCCCCAGCGAATCACACACCTCTTTAATTAACCGGAATGAGAAATTTCTGCCTTGATTGGTGAGCAGGTGCTCCGGGGCACCTTTATCAAGGACGTATCCTTGCAGGAAAGCTTCTGTGATCGACCCCGCAGATTGGTCCACCAGTGGCCACGCCATAGGCCAGCGAGTAAGGTACTCGACGCCCATGAGCAAGTACTTGTGCCCCCTGGGGTGATGGGAAATGGACCCAATATATCTAGGGCAACAATTTCGTTGACACAGGAAACCCATATTGATTGCAACGGTACGCGATAGGGTTGCGCCGGTGCTTTTCGCCGTGCGCATTCGTGGCACGACTTAATAAATCGTTGTACATCGTTATGCATGCCCGGCCAGTAAAACTCCTTTCCCAAGGTCAGCGCGTTTTTTCTTTCACCCAAATGCATCAGTTTCTCGTGTGTATTGTGAATGAGCTTCCCTCACAACTGCAACGGAACAACAATACAGAATTTTTGCAATTCGACGTCCCAGCGCACGAGGAGACCGTCGACAAGCCGCAGGAAGGGGCGATCCTCTGATCCCCTTGAACGAGAGGCCCGAAGCCTCATCCTGGCCAGGGAGGAATCCTCCGCCTGTAGGCGTTTCCAATGAGCCAGCGTCAACCCCAATATGCCGGACCCCTCAGCGGGAACCCTTTCAGCTTGAACTGAATCGGCCGCGGCGACCATAGCAGGAACGTTCTGCAGCGGTGGACCGCAACACAGCGAGCCCTCCACACACCAACATGAACCTGTTGGCTGCGGCAACTGCGACAAAGTGTTGGCGTTGACATGACGCGTCTCTTTTCTATGTTGAATCGTAAAGGAATACCCCTGCAGGATTTCGAGCCAACGGGCCATTGGCCCGAAGGCTGGTCAACCCGCAAGGAGTATTGCAGAACCGCGTGGTCAGTGCGGATAAAAAATTCCCTGCCATACAAGTAGGGTCGGTACAGCCGAACAAAGTGCACGATGGCCAGCAGTTCCCTGCGCGTCACACAATATTTTTGCTCAGCCGGAGACAACACGCGGCTGCCGTACGCCACAACTCTCTCAACACCGTCAACATTTTGCGACAAGACGGCGCCTATGCCCGTGTCACTGGCACCCGTGTCAAGAATAAACATTTTCGTGAAATCCGGATATCCAAGCGGTGGCGCGTACGCCAAAGTGCCCCGAAGTGTCTCAAACGAACGCTGTTCCTCGTAACCCCCTGAGAAACTTACCCTTACCGGTCAATGTGTGCAGCGGCCTCGCAATTGTGGCAAAATCTTTAACAAATCATCGGTAATACGACGCGAAGCCCACGAAGCTACGCACTTCCGATACCAAATTTTGATTTAAAGCTTTCTTGACTGCAGTAATTCATATTCTTAGTTTTTTCGGTAAAGTCACGTTGAAGAGAAACAACAAAATAATAAAATATATATAAAACAATAAAAAAATTCTCACGACGTTTCGACCATAACTCAAACGGTCATCTTCAGGTGTGTTGGTTTGCATAAATTTATTTTTAAACGGCGCATTTATTTATTTAGATGGACTAGTCCTGGGTAAACTGCCAAATCGCTGCGCGTGACGCTAACGTTTTTTATAAATAAATAAATGCGCCGTTTAAAAATACATTTATGCAAACCAACACACCTGAAGATGACCGTTTGAGTTATGGTCGAAACGTCGTGAGAATTTTTATTGTTTTATATATATTTTATTATTTTGTTGTTTCTCTTCAACGTGACTTTACCGAAAAAACTAAGATTATAATAATAATAATACTTCCGATACCGTTTTTGGCACGGGCCACGTGGGTACGCAGCTCGTTTTGTCCGGATCGGTGGTGACCCCTGACGCGCTAACGTGACCCAAATATTTAACAGACGTTCTCAGCAAATGGCACTTTTGGGGCTTAAATTTTAAGTTAGCGTGCCACACTCGGCCAAAGACGGCACGCAACCGCTGCAAATGCTCGTCAAAATCTTTACTGAAAACAATGATGTCATCAATATATATCAAGCACAACTCCCACTGCAATCCGGACAGCATGAGTTCCATCAGGCGTTGGAAGGTGGCCAGCACAGAGTGGAGCCCCATCGGGAGCACGTTAAATTGGAACAATCCCTGCGGTGTTCGGAAAACTGTCTTTGGGTTAGACTCCTCGTCCAAGGGCAACTGCCAAAAGCCCGACAACAGGTCGAGGGTCGAGAAAAATTTTGCGCCGGACAGGGCGTCTAACGAATAATCGATGCGTGTGAGCGGGTATGCATCTGCAACGGAAATCTTGAGTTTTCGATAGTCGACACAAAATCGCATGGACCCATCACGTTTCTTAACCAGTACAATGGGAGCCCCCCACGGGCTGGAGGAAGGAGAAACGAACTCTTGTTCCAACATCTCATCCACGGTTTGCCGAATACAATCCTTTTCCAGCGGACTCATGCGATGGGTATTTAAGCGAATCGAGGGTGCATCCCGAGTGTCTATGTGATGCAGCAACAGGGACGTATGACCAACGTCATATTTGCCCGAACTGAAAACATCCCTGAACTCCAAAAGCAGCCCATGCAGATGCGTCCGCTGCACAGGCGTCAGTTCGGGGTTCTGCATGTACAGATCCCGCAACCAGTCCGGGTCATCGTCACTCGACGTCAATGCATCCCCCTCTCCCACTGCCAAACACACCTCCCCCTCCGAACCTGGCGCTGCCATCGCATGCGCTAGCGTGGTACCCTCCTGAATGACAATGGGCTCGTGCCCCGCATTGACAATTTGTATAAAGGGGTCGCAATTCACCGGTACCATCGTTAAAGCCCCGACCAAGGTGGGCGTGCGTGACACCATGTTGGAGGGTGTCAGCAATATGCCCCCCCTTGGATCGTCTAAGGGCAAGCTTTTTTTGAAGCACAGCGGCACGAGCATATGTGTGGCAGGCGGAACACACATGGTGCGGCTAACCACGACCTGCACCACGGCATTCGCCACAGTGAATTTAGATGGTGTACTCAAAAATTTAAGACATTTCCCAGACGGAAATTTCAAACAACCCCTCTCTATGGAGATCTTGAGCGGCATCCTCTGCAAAAAAATCCGTATCCAGCAAACACGGCATCGCCAAGGCCGTGGAAACCAAAATATATCCCGTTACGCACACCTCCCCAATCTGGATTGTCGCAACCATACGGCCCAAAATCCCGAGGCTACCCCCGTTTGCCGCTATGCACGGCCCGTCAACTGGTTCTAGGGCCTGGGGTGAGGTTTGCAACGAACGAAAGGTCTGTAAGGAGATAAGGGTATCGACAATGACCCTGACCATCACCCCTTGAACAAGCGCCATCACGTCCGACGAGCCTGGCGCGGCACCCAAAACGCGATGCACCAATGTGCCCCACACAACCTGCCTGTGCGAAGCGTATGAATGAGTGGTTATCGGGTGCGATGGCGTGGATGGGTGATGTGGGAAAAGCGGCCGTGTATTGAATGCATCGCGATTTGCCTGGGAACCTTGGAGCAGGGGAAATCCTTGGTTGTAGTTGGTCGGCACCCTTGGAAGACTGCCTCTGTGCCACCAGCAGTCGCGGGCGAGGTGTCCTCTCCGTCCGCACTCGTAGCACGCCCGCTGCGCGCCACCTCCGTACACCGTGGGGCAACGAGGCATGCCCGCAGGTGGCAATCCGGCCGCCGCTGCAGCCGGCGGCGTCTCGTCCAGCTCCACTGCGCACCCGGACACGGTGGCGCTCACCATCAGAGGCTGTGCTCCCGCCACCGTTGGTTCGTCGTGGAGGTCCAGGTTGACTTGAATGTTCCTAGCGATTTGTAGAGATGACATGTCGTCGTCGTTGTTGCTGTCGGGCAACGAAAGGACGACGCATAGATCCTTTGCCAACAGTAATAGCTTCTCCTGGAGCAGAGTGTCCAGGGCCTCCTGGTCCATCGCCGGGTAGGCTGCCTGTCCGAGGGCCAACGCTGCAGAACGCGAGGGGAGATTCCGTGCCCTCCCGCTTCCTTTGCTGGAATCTAATTTGGCGACCGATCGCGGCTCGTACACGACCTGCATCGCTGCGAACGCCCCCGCCAGCATCGACCGGACGGCGGCCGGAATCCCGTTGAACATCGCCAGCAAGTCGTCGTCGAGGGCAGTCGGCAGGGCCCGCAGCGCATCACTCTCAGTCCATTCGAGTGATTGATACGCTGCTCGGAACTGTCGCGTAAATGCCGTCCAATCGCCAACCTTGGCCTCGAAGCAGTGGATGTGAAGCAGCCTTTTCGAACCCGAGGGTGGTGCCCCATTGGCATCCGATTCCGCTGGCAGCGCTGCGGAGGATGCGGCTCCATCGTCGGCGCGTTCTAGCGGTGCGGGAACAGCTGCAGGATGGCTTGACACCGTCAGCAGCGCCCGATCCGTCGCCATAAAGCGGTCGAACGCCTCCGTCAGCGTTGCCAGCCTGGCCTCCCACTGGGCCATGAGGACTCTCCATTCACCAGCCGGCCCCGGGGTCTCGGCCCCGCTCAGTCCGTCCTCCCGCCCTGCAGACACCTGGTCGACCAGGTCTCCCGGGGGAGTAACACCTTCTTGGCCGGACGGGGGAATCACGTCGACATCGTTGCTGTCGTCGGACGAGTCCGTTGGCACGTTCTTCCTCTTGGCCGATTTCTTTGACATGTCGGCGTGGCTCCGTAGTCACCTCTGACATCAAATGTAGTGGTAGAGTTCACTCGGACAACTTTGTTCTTTTCTCCGACACCACTTTATTTACAACTCTCCGCATTCCGTCGATAACTCCACCGTTCCTCCGATTGCCACGGCTCGCTCGCCGCGCTCTGCCCGTCTCGCTCGCTCTGCTTCCTCCCCTGTCTTTCTCTGTCTCCCTCCGTCGCTCGCTGCCTCTGTCCCTCTCTCCGTCTCTCGCTGTCTCTATCTCTCTCTCTCCCCGTCGCTCGCTGTCTCTGTCTCTCTCCATCTCTCGCTGTCTCCGTCCCTCTCTGTCTCTTTACGTCTCACTCTGGTTATCTCTCCCTGTCTCTCTCCGTCACTCGCTGTCTCTGGCTCTCTCTCCATCACTCGCTGTCTCTGTCTCTCTACGTCTCACTCTGGTTATCTCTCCCTGTCTCTCTCTGGCTCACTCACCGCCTCTGTCTCTCTCCGCCTCACTCCGTCTATCTCTCCCTGTCTCTCCCTGTCTCCGCTTCCCTCTGTACTCTCTCTCCGTCTCTCTGTCTCACTCCGTCTATCTCCCCCTGTCTCTCTGTCTCCGCTTCCCTCTGTACTCTCTCTCCGTCTCTCTGTCTCTCCCTGTCTCACCCCGCTTATCTCCCTCTGTCTCTCTCTGTCTCACTCACCGTCCCTGTCTCTGTCTTGCTCCGTCTATGTCTCCCTGTCTCTCTCTGTGTCTCCGCTTCCGTCTGTACTCTCTCTCTGTATCTCTGTGCTCTCTGCTTGTCTCTGCTCATCTCTGCTTGTCTCTGCTTGTCTCTCTCCACTGCTAGCTGCTTCGTCTCCTATGTCTTCTCCCCATTCTCTCCCACTCTGTCTTCCTGTCTCCCCCTTATATCCCCGGTCTCATTACTCACCAATTAATTAGCCACGTGCCCCCGACGCCCCGCGTCCTCCTGCACCTGTTGCCTGCCTCCTCTATTCCCAGACATTCTGGCGCCACCTTGCCCTTGACAACAACCCCAGCCAATCACAGCCATCCATCGCTCACCAGCTTAATTGGCCCATCATTACCTCACCATTTCCCGCCGCCGCACCTGGCCGGCCCGAATTGATCCCACTGTCCATCACTTGCGCGTCTGTACCATTTTCCCCTGTATGCGCGTGTTACTCCACTACACATATATTATCATGGGATGTGGTGGGACATTGGTTAGACCACTGCACGACGCACCCGGTGACCTGAGTTTGCTTCTCAGCCATGGCTAGCAACAGTGCTTTCTGAATCAATCCAGGGCCCTTCTATTCACCACCCTGAACTAACCAATCTGGTGAGGGATAGTAACTAAACCCATGACCTATACAGTGTTTGGAGGTTTTAATCCAGAATGGAGTGACAAAGAGTTGTAAATTACGTATAGAAAATGTAACATTGTGCACATATGTAATGGATAACGTGCACAAGGTTATGTATACAAGGTTATATATGTGCACAGTGGAGTACATACATTAATACAGGGATAGTAACTGAATAAATGTGTAAGTTGAAATTTCCAAGCGTTCTTTTACGTGTCATTACGTGTTTTGTATGTACGTGTCAATCAATAACCTTGCAAACGAGATGTTCGAGCGGTTTTTCCATTTGGATGTTATTTTAATTAACAAAAGAAGCTTACACGCACGCGCGTGTATCATGCAGACGAGGTAACATAATTGCCCGTGGAGTGGTCCCCCCCCCCCCTTGGCGCTGTGGCACGGGCTGCGCCCAAAAATCCCACGTCCATGCAGGAATCACACGCCAGATGGGCTTTTGCAGTGGCCCCCCGTGTGGCCTGGCCTCGCTGTTACCGCACTTACAAGGAGGAGCCTCGCAGCGTTACCGGGGGGCACCGTCTGTCCCCAGTGCCGCATGAGCCAAAGCGTCGAGTGCTGCTCCAGCAACCGCTCACTTTGGGGAGATTTATATTGTCGGCCCGAGTAGCACAGCATGTTCTCCTCTTGAAACTTTCAATTAAAACTGCCAGCGGTATATTTTGCACTTCCACGCTTTGCGACGTACAGCTATGGCGTGGCCTACTTTTTTATGCCGATAATTCAGTGGCGTGCGTGTATCCTGACCTCCGTACTTAACCTGTGTGTGCAATAAGTAATTCCTATCAATTTAATTCCAGGCACGCGTGCCATTGTACAAAATGTTGATTTGACTTGCAATATTTTAGTGTCAAATGTGGGACAGGTACAAAAACATGCATGATATATACACGCATGCATGTGCATATGTGAGAAAAATATCCCCGTATAGCTTTTAGGAAGCACCTATCAAGACACCACATTACACGAGGGGGTGGGTTGGATAATGCCATGCCAGGATGCAGTTGTTAATATTTACAAAACGCATCAGGTACCTTTTTAAAGGCTAAGTCAACCTAGGAGAGGCACAGGACCAATTAAAATATTCACCACTGTTATCGGGCGTGAGCGGGAATTGAACTCGGGTCGCTGGGTTTGTACAGCAAGTCCTAACCACTGTACTACCACTCACTACGCTACACAGCCAAATACAAAGATCCCCCGTACAGCCTTAACAGACTGTTGGGGCAATTGAAGCAATTGGCGGGACCCCGGGGTCCCATCACTGCCCCGGGGTGGGAAAAACCGCGTAGCGACACAAGTCTTGCCTTACCGACAACAACAAAACTAGTGTCAATCGATTGGCCTCGTCGAGAGCTACTCGGGGCACTAAGTTTCGTAAAAAGTTGAAAAATTACATAAACACGTTAAATTCACTGCCTGGGGGGCGGGCTCGCCTTGGCAAAGAAGCTGAGGATCGACGGCTGACCGGAGGGCGTCGTCGCCGCGCGCCACTGCGGCGGACGCCCCCCGGGGCTTGCGTTTGGCCGGTAGGGTGGCGCCCATCGTGTCGATCGCCGCCTGCTGCCGGCGCTTGTTGGCACGAGTCTGGGCGGGCAGCGCATTGCTGTCGGGGTCACGTAGTGGGTGGACTGAACAACAATAATAATTATTGACCTGATTTTTGCGGGAGTCCGCCAAATGATTCAATTGCCGTGAGCGAGCTCCTATGATGGCCGGCGCAGCACACGAGAGGTTGGATGTCCAATACCACGACCGGCCGCCTCTGTCTCCCCAGTGATGATATTTACACATCTCATCAGATATTTATTTGAGGCTAAGTCGACCTAGGGGGAAGCCCACGACCTGTTCAGATAATCGTCACTGGTTTTGGCCATGAGCAGGAATCGAACTCGAGTCGCCGTCACGTTGCACAGCATGCTAAACGCTACACTACCGCTCGCCCACACATTTACACACACTTCACTTTAAAAATGTCCCAACATACAATAGAAATGGGAAATCTCATTTGGGCATTGTGAATTGGTGCAACATGAACTGCACTGATAATAAACAAACTGCAGTGTGGAAGCTGCTGTTGCTGTGTTTTCTTGCGCAACGCAATGTTTCACAGCTCTGTGGCTGCAGGGAAACGTGAATGAGGTTGACGTGAGCCTAGGTGCATGCCTTTCATTATCCGGCAGTGGCACCCCCGATACAGACCGTTTCTTCTTGCCATGCTTTTTGCCAAGACACATTTGAGGAACATCCTTAATGTTGAAATTTTGTTCTTGAAATTTCTCTTGGGTGAGCATGAAAATGAATCGTGTTAAGCATCATCGTTGGAACGTCAATGGCTCTTGATGATGTTGTCCAGCTATCACAAATGATCTGCTCAATTGACACTGTGCCCGTTGAATGTCTCCGCACATTGTCAGCCTGCTGGCCCAACCTATCACATCGGTAAACACCCCTCGTCTTCCGGTCCTATGGAACCCTAGTCTTTGAGCAGATCCTCTTTAAACAAACCGCTTTCGTGCTCGTTTGCACCAGCACCGCACATATGCAAATTGCTGCCTTTAGGGTATTACAGTGATAATGGCATACTGATGCACGCAAATTTACAAATGCAGTAAAATTATAGCACTACCGCCATATTCATATATAAGCATAATTGCTTACATACTCGTTGTTTATGTAGCGATAATTAGACAGAAATTACAGAAAGGTCATACGTGTACTTGCGTGTCTGTGTTCCCTATTTTGAAGGCTCTCTCTCCACCTCCCTATGCACTGAACTGACCTTAATCGAGTACTTGTTATTAAATGGCACAAGTCGGTAAATCTGTTCAGTCCACTGCATGCACAATATTGTCTTCAACTGCATGCTTACCTTTTCTTGCCGACTTGCAAACCTAGCCTGTAATCCCTGGTATTTTATGGTATGGCGGAGGGTTTTTTTTACGTAAAATTTTATTTCAACATCGAAAGACGGATGTCTGTTTTGGTGTGCATTTACACTTAGGCCATCGGTGAAGCCGTTAGCCTTCTCAAACTACTAGCAATGCACAGACGCTGTTGATTTTAAAAGACAGGTCAGTACAGCTGGTTTGTCATATACAATGAACGAAGTCAAAAGTTAAACACCAGGATGGAACTCATCCCTGTTGGTAACCCTTAGCTAGCAGTGGACATTCCACATTTCTATGACAGTGTCAGTAGATCCATATGGCAACCACTGCTGACTTCCTACGAATTTGTAGGCTTTTCATTGATTCTGGAAGTCAAATGAGTCAAGCTGATCCCAAACTTAGATGGTGTATTAAATTGCAAAATTGCACACAAGAGCAAGTTAATAAGTGTAAATGCCCTCTCGTAAAAACCTATCTTGCATCCTTAAAACAACAAACCATAACTGTATTCAAGCAGGCAGAGAAAACGCTATTCAGAAGCCAACAATATATTTTTAAAACGTTTCAATTTCTATTCACATAAAATGTGCACTGTGAGTAGTACACTATAACATTCAATCAGGTAATGGATATTTTGCTGCTTGGCTTCACTTGGAAAAGCTAGCCTCTAGTGAATTCATAGAATGACATGTGCGGCTTAAAGACTCTATCAAAAACCCATTCCAGTTTCCAAGGTTGTTGATGCTCGTGTAAGAATATTGGAATGTCGTTCATGTGTAATGCATTATTTCCCCATATTGGTTAGATACATTGTTGTGGAAATATTGCATGTGAATTGAGTAAACAAATAGTATACAAAACCTAATGAAGCTGAACATGAGATGGTAACATAACTGGCAGCCAGTTGCTATATATTCCCAAATGCCAAGAGCAACATCAACAGAAAGTGTACTTAAAAAAATACAGCTACCATCCAGCAAAAGTACCGTAAACTCAGTTTTACACAGAACAAATTAATGTTGTTGCTACTGCTATTCCCATCATCACCACTCTCCCATCACAGTCACCCCTACCATTTTGGGTTATCCTTTCTATCAGCAAAACCAACTTCGCCCTGGGAGTCCATGGCCTTGAGTGATGCTCAGGCATGGATGACTAATATGCAGTTAACTCAGAAACAAATTACCGTGTACACTTTGGTTGACAAGAAACCCGATCGTGATTTCTCACCAAGAACTTCAAAACATCCCAATCTCCGATACCCCACCACAGACACTCCAAGTCTCACCTTCTCTATCTTAAATGTGTACATCGATGACTTTGTCAATTACACTGCTGTTATTTACCCTGAACAAGATCGAGAGGTCATCACGGCAATACCATTGATGTCACCACACCCCACTTTTGCTTATGTTATTTCTGCCAGATCCGGCTGACACTGAGCTTTCAAGGTCTGCTCTTGGAGTGTGGTTTACAACTGGTTTTAAAGGCAATGTCATTCATTAGACCAAGGTGATATGTAGCTCAGTTTTTGTTCACATGGGAGTAGTTGCTGCAGGTTGCCCCTCCTGTTCGCAAGGCCCGAAGCATGCATGATAGAAGATTTTCCAATAAGCTCTGCCTCCTGAGGGCACTTCTATACGTATGTGTACAATACAGATAATGCGTGAGCTCCATGCCTTTATGGGCACATCTCATTCACCTACCTCCACTTTTTCACAATTTACTTTATGTGCTTCTGGAAAACACTTCCATTCCATAAACTTGTTACAGTATTTGCTCTATAAATTATGCTGATTGTTATCATGTTGTCAATGTATTTTTCAATTGTAAAATATTTCTATATTCGCATTGATTTGTGGGGTAGGCCTTGTAATGATATGACCAAAATTGTGTCGTTGAGACCCTCCACCACCCATCATAACAAATACAGTACAGCAATTCTAGATTTGAAGCTTTCGTGACTGCAAGGATCCATACTCTTTGGTTCTATTCGGTAAAGTCACGTAGGAAAAAAATAAAATAACAAAAATCACGACGTTTCGGCCACAACACAAGTGGCCTTCATCAGGTGAAGGGACCGTGCTGTCATGAGGACAGCGATGGAGTGAAAACAGCCAAGCCCAGGTCGCGTCCTTTAAGCTTGTTGTGGCGGCATCTTTTGAGGAAGGTCAGCATCTCGATGAGCTTTGACTTCTTGTCCCGATGTCTGTTGAAAGCTCGAACGGATAGGTGAAAGCCCTCCCCGTAGAGGTTATCAATTTTAGATTTGAAGCTTTCGTGACTGCAAGGATCCATACTCTTTGGTTCTATTTGGTAAAGTAACGTAAGTAAAAAATTAAATAACAAAAAATAATTACGACGTTTCGGCCACAACACAAGTGGCCTTCATCAGGTGAAGGGACCGTGCTGTCATGAGGACAGCGTTGGAGTGAAAACAGCCAAGCCCAGGTCGCGTCCTTTAAGCTTGTTGTCGCGGCATCTTTTGAGGAAGGTCAGCATCTCGATGAGCTTTGACTTCTTGTCCCGTTGTCTGTTGAAAGTTCTAACAGATAGGTGAAAGCCTCCCCCCCCCCCCCCGTAGATGTTATCAATTATAGATTTGAAGCTTTCGTGACTGCACGGATTCATATTCTTTGGTTCTATTTGGTAAAGTCATGTAGGTAAAAAATAAAATAACAAAAAAAATTACGACGTTTCGGCCACAACACAAGTGGCCTTTATCAGGTGAAGGGACCATGCTGTCATGAGGACAGCGTTGGAGTGAAGACAGCCAAGCCCAAGTCGCGTCCATTAAGCTTGTTGTCGCGACATCTTTTGAGGAAGGTCAGCGTCTCGATGAGCTTTGACTTCTTGTCCCGTTGTCTGTTGAAAACTCTACCAGATAGGTGAAAGCCCTCACCGTAGAGGTTATCAATTCTAGATTTGAAGCTTTCGTGACTGCAAGGATCCATACTCTTTGGTTCTATTCGGTAAAGTCACGTAGGTAAAAAATAAAATAACAAAAAAATTACGACGTTTCGGCCGCAACACAAGTGGCCTTCATCAGGTGAAGGGACCGGACTGTCCAGAGGACAGCGTTGAAGTGAAGACAGCCAAGCCCAGGTCGCGTCCTTTAAGCTTGTTGTCATGGCATCTTTTGAGGAAGGTCAGCATCTCGATGAGCTTTGAATTCTTGTCCCGTTGTCTGTTGAAAGCTCTAACAGATAGGTGAAAGCCCTCCCCGTAGAGGTTATCAATTCTAGATTTGAAGCTTTCGTGACTGCAAGGATCCATACTCTTTGGTTCTATTCGGTAAAGTCACGTAGGTAAAAAATAAATAACAAAAAAATTACGACGTTTCGGCCACAACACAAGTGGCCTTCATCAGGTAAAGGGACCGGACTGTCCAGAGGACAGCGTTGGAGTGAAGACAGCCAAGCCCAGGTCGCATCCTTTAAGCTTGTTGTCGCGGCATCTTTTGAGGAAGGTCAGTGTCTCGATGAGCTTTGACTTCTTGTCCCGTTGTCTGTTGAATGCTCTAACAGATAGGTGAAATCCCTCCCCGTAGAGGTTATCAATTCTAGATTTGAAGCTTTCGTGACTGTAAGGATCCATACTCTTTGGTTCTATTCGGTAAAGTCACGTAGGTAAAAAACTAAAATAACAAAAAAAATTACGACGTTTCGGCCACAACACAAGTGGCCTTAAATTTCGATTTAAAGCTTTCGTGACTGCAAGGATTCATCTTCTTTGGTTCTTTCGGTAAAGTCACGTAGAATGAGAATACAATAATACATTGATAAAATAAAATAACACAATAAAATTCTCACGACGTTTCGGCCACAACACAAGCGGCCTTCATCAGGTGAAGGGACGAGACTGTCTGGAGGACAGCACTGGAGCGAACAAAGACACGCTCAGATCGCGACCTTTAAGCTGTGTGAGAAGAAACAAAGCGCCTTGACAAAGGAATTAGCATAGAATTTACCATTGAAATAACTCAGTGATTAGCTTGTGACTGGTCACAGAAATGGCTATGTTAAAGTCACAACATACACATCCACAGAGGCACCCCTTGACAAAGGAATTAGCATAGCATTTAGCATTGAAATAGCTGAGTGATTAGCTTGTGACTGGTCACAGAAATAGCTATGTTAAAGTCAGTGCATACACATTCACAGAGGCACCTAGTACAAATCAAACAGGAGAATTTAGCATTGAAATAACTAGGAGAATTTAGCATTGAAATAACTGAGTGATTAGCTTGTGACTGGTCACAGAAATGGCTATGTTGAAGTCAAAGCCTACACATCTGAGCTATTCACAGTAACTGGGTATACACTACACTATATAATGAATACTATTTAGTGAACCAATAAAAAAACTAAAATATAAATTACCTCAATGTTATCAATAAACTCTATATATTCTCCAATCAGCTAAGCTACCAACAATAAGTCGTTATATATCACAATGCTATATGGCGAAAAAATGGGTGGATTCTTACCCTCAACTTTAGCACCACGGATAGCTACGGGCCCCGTTCAGATGGACGAGTTCATCCATGGTCAGAACGGAGGAGGGGGAGAGAGGCAGCTGCAAGGCGCTGTTATAGTCCATGTTGTAAACCATACCATTAACCGTGGTGTGAGAGGTTTTTTAATGTGTTATTTTATTTTATCAATTTATTATTTATTCTCATTTTACGTGACTTCACCGAAAGAACCAAAGAAGATGAATCCTTGCAGTCACGAAAGCTTTAAATATAAATTTAACCGCCTCTACGGGGAGGAATTCCACACAACCTTAAGATCATTCAACAGACTCCGGGATAAGAAGGCTCAACTAATCGAGTCTCTCACCTTTCTGAAGAGATGCCGCGACTCTAAGGTAATACCAACCGCATTTACACTAACCTCTGCTGCTGCAACATCTCTCAATGCAAAACAGATTCTGGCTAGAACTAGCTTCGCTCTTATCTCGGAAAAAAATCAGACTTACACGCACCGAACTCGATCAGTTAGACAAGACACTCTACAAATCACACTTAACATTGACAGCAACAATGTCTACATTGGATTGGGAACATGTAGACAATATGACTACCTCTTCGGCTGCCACTATGTCGACCAAATGTTGGGACAATCTGATTTCCAAATTCAATCACCTCTCCAACAAAAAAATCGGATCCACACACCGAAAAGATAGACGTCAACAAAGTCGTAATTAATCGCAGTAACAGTTCCATTTCTGATGGTCTGAAATCCGTTTTAGCTAAAGGTCTAAACTTTGCTGTCACACCAAGACAAATACTGGTTAATGATATAATTGCCCATGTCGACGTTGCACTCAAGGGCTTGAGTCACATCTCTGCAGATGTAGCAAGATCTGAAATCGCTGCAACCCTCAAAAACGCTAAGTTGCCACCCAGCAACATCAGCAAAGATGAACGCTTTGAATTATCTCAATTAAAAAAGAGAGATGATATTGTCGTCCTCTCAGCCGACAAGGGCAATGCCACTGTCATCATGGACAAACAGAATATAGCAACAAAATTCAAGAACTACTCAACGATGGCAGCTATACAAAAATAAAAAGAGATCCCACCAACAGCCTGGTTACCAAATCGAACAAAATCATCTCTGATTCAACAGCATTAATTGATCAGACCAAACAGTTATCGTTGAAACCCTCTGCTGCCAGACCACCAAGATTACATGGCCTTCCAAAGAAACACAAAGAAGATACACCCCTTCGTCCCATCGTCTCTACTATCAACTCCCCCACCTATAAACTGGCACGTTTTCTTGCTGATATACTGCGACCTTTCACTGGAAAAACCACCTCCACGGTACTAAATTCTACTCACCTGGTATCGACAATCAAAGGCATTTCCCTGTCCCCAGACGACCAGCTTGTCAGTTTTGATGTGGTGTCCTTGTTCACGAAAGTCCCGGTACCTGACACCATCGCTATCATTGAAGACCTGGTTCATCAAGGACTGCATACTCATGTACCCCCCCTGGTGAGACATTGCTTAACCAATACATACTTCACCTGGAATGGAACTTTCTACAAACAAACTGAGGGCACCCCAATGGGCTCCCCCTATCTCTGGTTGTAGCCAACGTATTCATGGAAAAAATTGAAACTGACGCCATCCAGACTGCCACTCTACGCCCGACCTTATGGAAGAGGTACGTGGATGACACCTTTGTCATCTGGCCACATGGCCAGCCTGCTCTAGACCAATTCTGCGACCACATTAATTCCATACACCCAGCCATCAGATTTACCATGGAGGTCGAAAAAGATGGCAAACTACCCTTTTTGGATGTCTTAATTAAAAGGAGACATGATGGTTCAATGAGCCACTCTGTCTACAGGAAAACTACCCATACAGATGCTTACTTGAAACTGGATTCCCACTACCATCCATCCCAGAAGAACTCCCTCATCAAGACTCTATACCATAGAGCCCAATGCATTTCCGACCAGGAACACACTACCAGTGAACTCAAGCACGTACACCAGGCTCTCAGGGCTAATGGTTACTCCGACTACACAATCCGCAAAGCCATCACTCCAGTCATGAAGCAGGATCCTCTTGTGGAGCAACTCAAAACCATCACCTTACCCTACATTGCAGGGGTTACTAAAAAGATCTCCAAAATCCTGAATAAACACAAGATCCAGGTCCGATTCAACACAGTACATAAAATCTGTGATCTGGTTCCATCTGTAAAAGATGCTGTTCCAGACATACAGTACCCGGGCGTTTACAAACTAAAGTGCCTCTGTGGTAGTAGCTACATTGGAGAAACCAAACGACATATCTCGGACCGCATCCGCGAATATAAAGCAGAGTTGAAACACGGTAGAACGAACTCCTCTGCCATGGCAGATCACTGTTATAATTCAGTGGGCTCACATGACATTGACTTCTCCAAGACGGAGGTTCTTTGCAAACCAACCGGCTACCATGTAAGATTCGTTCATGAGGCCATTCACATATACAAGCACAGTGACAATTTCAACCGAGAAGATGGATTCTGGCTTAGTAACCATTGGAAAGATGTTTTAAACCATTTCCTTTCTTAATTAATTGTATTTTACGATGACCTTCAGACCGCAGCTCTTTCGCTGGCATTGACTCTTAATACCTCTCACACCACGGTTAATGGTATGGTTTACAACGTGGAGTATAACAGCGCCTCGCAGCTGTCTCTCTCCCCCTCCTCCGTTCGGACCATGGATGAACTCGTCCGTCTGAACAGGGCCCGTAGCTATCCGTGGTGCTAAAGTTGAGGGTAAGAATCCACCCATTTTTTCGCCATATAGCATTGTGATATATAACGACTTATTGTTGGTAGCTTAGCTGATTGGAGAATATATAGAGTTTATTGATAACATTGAGGTAATTTATATTTTAGTTTTTTTTTGGTTCACTATATAGTATTCATTATATAGTGTAGTGTATACCCAGTTACTGTGAATAGCTCAGATGTGTAGGCTTTGACTTCAACATAGCCATTTCTGTGACCAGTCACAAGCTAATCACTCAGTTATTTCAATGCTAAATTCTCCTAGTTATTTCAATGCTAAATTCTCCTGTTTGATTTGTACTAGGTGCCTCTGTGAATGTGTATGCTCTGACTTTAACATAGCTATTTCTGTGACCAGTCACAAGCTAATCACTCAACTATTTCAATGCTAAATTCTATGCTAATTCCTTTGTCAAGGCGCTTTGTTTCTTCTCACACAGCTTAAAGGTCGTGATCTGTGCGTGGCTTTGTTCGCTCCAGCGCTGTCCTCCAGACAGTCTCGTCCCTTCACCTGAAGAAGGCCGCTTGAGTTGTGGCCGAAACGTCGTGAGAATTTTATTGTGTTATTTTATTTTATAAATGTATTATTGTATTCTCATTCTACGTGACTTTACCAAAAGAACCAATGAAGATGAATCCTTGCTGTCACGAAAGCTTTAAATCGAAATTTAAGGCCACTTGTGTTGTGGCCGAAACATCGTAATTTTTTGTTATTTTATTTTTTACCTACGTGACTTTACCGAATAGAACCAAAGAGTATGGATCCTTGCCATCACGAAAGCTTCAAATCTAGAATTGATAACCTCTACGGGGAGGGCTTTCACCTATCTGTTAGAGCTTTCAACAGACAACGGGACAAGAAGTCGAAGTTCATCGAGACGCTGACCTTCCTCAAAAGATGCCGCGACAACAAGCTTAAAGGACGCTACCTGGGCTTGGCTGTCTTCACTCCAACGCTGTCCTCTGGACAGTCCGGTCCCTTCACCTGATGAAGGCCACTTGTGTTGTGGCCGAAACGTCGTAATTTTTTTGTTATTTTATTTTTTACCTACGTGACTTTACCGAATAGAACCAAAGAGTACGGATCCTTGCAGTCACGAAAGCTTCAAATCTATTATTGATAACCTCTACGGGGAGGGCTTTCACCTATCTGTTAGAGTTTTGAACAGACCACGGGACAAGAAGTCAAAGCTCATCAAGACGCTGACCTTCCTCATAAGATGCCGCGACAACAAGCTTAAAGGACGCGACCTGGGCTTGGCTGTCTTCACTCCAACGCTGTCCTCTGGACAGTCCGGTCCCTTCACCTGATGAAGGCCACTTGTGTTGTAGCCGAAACGTCGTAACTTATTTTTGTTATTTTATTTTTTACCTACGTGACTTTACCGAATAGAACCAAAGAGTATGGATCCTTCCAGTCACGAAAGCTTCAAATCTAGAATTGAAAACCTCCACGGGGAGGGCTTTCACCTATCTGTTAGAACTTTCAACAGACAACGAGACAAGAAGTCAAAGCTCATCGAGACGCTGACCTTCCTCAAAAGATTCCGCGACAACAAGCTTAAAGGACGCGACCTGGGCTTGGCTGTCTTCACTCCAACGCTGTCCTCTGGACAGTCCGGTCCCTTCACCTGATGAAGGCCACTTGTGTTGTAGCCGAAACGTCGTAACTTTTTTTTGTTATTTTATTTTTTACCTACGTGACTTTACCGAATAGAACCAAAGAGTATGGATCCTTCCAGTCACGAAAGCTTCAAATCTAGAATTGAAAACCTCTACGGGGAGGGCTTTCACCTATCTGTTAGAACTTTCAACAGACAACGAGACAAGAAGTCAAAGCTCATCGAGACGCTGACCTTCCTCAAAAGATGCCGCGACAACAAGCTTAAAGGACGCGATCTGGGCTTGGCTGTCTTCACTCCAACGCTGTCCTCTGGACAGTCCGGTCCCTTCACCTGATGAAGGCCACTTGTGTTGTAGCCGAAACGTCGTAACTTTTTTTTGTTATTTCATTTTTCACCTACGTGACTTTACCGAATAGAACCAAAGAGTATGGATCCTTCCAGTCACGAAAGCTTCAAATCTAGAATTGATAACCTCTACGGGGAGGGCTTTCACCTATCTGTTAGAACTTTCAACAGAAAACGGGACAAGAAGTCAAAGCTCACCGAATAGAACCAAAGAGTATGGATCCTTCCAGTCACGAAAGCTTCAAATCTAGAATTGATAACCTCTACGGGGAGGGCTTTCACCTATCTGTTAGAGCTTTGAACAGAAAACGGGACAAGAAGTCAAAGCTCATCGAGACGCTGACCTTCCTCTTAAGATGCCGCGACAACAAGCTTAAAGGACGCGACCTGGGCTTGGCTGTCTTCACTCCAATGCTGTCCTCTGGCCAGTCCGGTCCCTTCACCTGATGAAGGCCACTTGTGTTGTGGCCGAAACGTCGTATTTTTTTGACATTTTATTTTTTACCTACGTGACTTTACTGAATAGAACCAAAGAGTATGGATCCTTGCAGTCACGAAAGCTTCAAATCTAGAATTGATAACCTCGACGGGGAGGGGTTTCACCTATCTATTAGAGCTTTCAACAGACAACGGGACAAGAATTCAAAGCCCATCGAGACGTTGACCTTCCTCAAAAGATGCCGCGACAACAAGCTTAAAGGACGCGACCTGGGCTTGGCTGTCTTCACTCCAACGCTGTCCTCTGGACAGTCTGGTCCCTTCACCTGATGAAGGCCACTTGTGTTGTGGCCAAAACGTCGCAATTTTTTGTGATTTAATTTTTTACCTACGTGACTTTACCGAATAGAACCAAAGAGTATGGATCCTTGCAGTCACGAAAGCTTCAAATCTAGAAAACAAATAGTGCCAGTTTCCTTCTCATCACTGTCTACCATGGCCACATGGTATGTATCCATAATTAGTTTTTTTTATTATTCATCACCATAATTCTCAATAATGGCCATTGAGTTTGCCATGGAGGTCGAGGATGGTAGCACCCTCCCCTTCATTGATGTTCCACTTTGACATAATCTTGGATATTTTTTATTCTAAATTCCTGGATCTTTGTCCCTGTTGATGCTCGATGTAGTCTCAAGCAAAACGTAGTTTATAATCGCAAAACTTGGTTGAGAGAATTGTTCAACTCACCAGTGAGCTTAGACAATAATGATTGGAGCGATAAATGCTTGTAGGCTACGTGACAATTTTATTTATATGGCTATGTCAGGCAGTGGAGGGTCTCAACAAAACTCATTGGCTAGATCATTACATGGCCTAACCCAAACATTAATTCTGAATCATATTGGCTGGAAAAACCTACGTGTTAAGTAAAAATGCATGTTGTTGGCAAATATGTAAATTATATAAAAATTGTGGTTTTATAAACCTGCATGCGTGAAATTGTATTTAAATCCTGCAGGTTTAATCAATGGATTCCGTTTGGAGTGAAATAAATGAGGTTATGAGAAAAGAGAGAGGAGTTGGATACCATGATTAGAGGGATTGTGATCGGGATGAATGAATGCACTGTTGTAGGCTGCCATAGGGCACAAGGGAAAAGACAACGCATCTGAATTTATGAGCTGGTATATACTGGACACGAGGTAGGGACGGTGCTAAGTTGATGGAAGGCTGACGGGTTGGAGTATGGAAAGTAAGAGGAGGTGGTGAGGAGGGGAGGGTGTTTTTTTATGGGAGGAAGAACAAGTTATTATGTTGTGGCCTATGGCAATCTGTGCTTGTATGTGTGTGTGTGCATGCGGGTTAGTGTATGTGACAAATATCTGAACTAGTCCTGGGGCTCCCCTAGGTCAATTTAGCCTCAAATGAGTATCTGGTGCAGTGTGTAGTAAACATCGCCACTGGGGAGACAAAAGCGGCCAGTTGTAGTACTAACGACCCACCCCCTCATGTGCCGTGCCGGCCTTCATAGGTCCTTGCTTAACAGCACTTGCCCCAACAGCCTGTTAAGGCTATACGGGGGATATTTGTCTTTGTTAATGTCTCAGAAGAGCTGGGAATAACAATCGTGAGAATGTTACTCGATCAGGCACTAAATAGATTAATAAGGATGGACGCTTGCATACAATGGATAATCATTGGAGAGATCAAGTGTGCATACATATATATGTCCTGTCGTGTCTTCGTATAATAATAAAATACAGCCTTTTTCCAATCCCCTGCTGGACCAAGGCTTCATCATTACATTGTTGATCATTTGGATTCATCACGTTTGCCAGTGCGGGTTCATGAAAGGGGATGGGGGTAGAACCAGTTCAGATCTGACTCGCCACCGATGTTCGCCATGGCTGGGAATCGATTGCAAATTGTCGGGCTCATCGTGCAGCGCATGAACCACTGCACCTGCATACATGAGCCAATAATAAACGCCAAAGAAAACTAATTAGAAACGTCTTGTTAATCTCTAGTTATAACGACAAACATGTACCTTGTAATGATTCATGAACTTATTTACTGAGTTTCGACGTAATGGGCTTTGCTTGAAACATTAAGGAAATAAAATACACATCTGTGAAGAAAGCTGGTTTCAACATTAATAATTTATTTGATGTAATTGTGTGCGTTATTTATACCTGAATAGTAGATTTTTTTCCCTTTGATTTGTAATGATTTTTTGTCATTAATTGCGTAACATTTAAATACTGAAAAATATCAATTTATACCTACCTACCTACACTTGGAGTCACGACGGCCACGACTCTAACCAGGACAAGCGGATTGACAAACGAACGAACGGCCTACACTTTCAAAGTCTATTTTTTCATGTTTTTAGCATGGCTATTAATATTTTTTTTATGTTTGCTTCTTCGTTGAAATTGATGTAAATTGTGTAATTTAATAAAACTAATCTTTTATCTTATGAACCCGGGTGAGTTTAATATCATATTAACAAAATGTACATTGATCATATTTGTAATATTCAGTGGCAGTACCAAACATCAGAATATTGAGAATCTTAAAAAAACGCTTTCATAATCTTAGTCAATTTTACAGTGTCTAATGTAGGGGATGTGGATATGCAGCAGATGGTGGCCTAGAATTTAAACATCAATAAAGCCGTCTCAGAGCTATAATTTACGGCTTTAATTGACATAACATTGCTATAAGTAGTGTTTAAATTACAATGGTGTTATACTCAAATCGATAATAAATACGTGAATTATATTTCAAAAGTAACTACTTCAATAAAAATATAGACCTAGGTAATAATGATCATATATTTCTTAGCTCGTATTTGATTGTTTGATTTACATGTGTATTTTGTCAGTCTGCTTTCATGGGTTACTTTATAGACGCTTAACAATACAGTAAAGTGTCTGGCGTTACATCTCATTTGTTGGCAGCCTCTTATCAACACTTTTGGCATTGAGTGGTTGATTCATGGATAATGAGGCACTAGTGTGTGTGAGCGCCTTAGACCTAAACAGTTTAACGCTTTTATGGGGGGGGGGGGGGGGGGTCATGGCAAACCTTTTCCATAAAATCTCCAAGCATGAATAAGCGGTCTCTGAAAAAACAAATCTATAGCTGGACTGATTCCACGTGCACTGTACAGCTGATTCGTTCAATCGATATTGAGTAAAATTGCAACTTAATCTATTGCTTTCTTTCCTCGCGCTTTTTTCTTACTCCAAATGCACACATTATTAAATGCTGTATATGATGGGTTTAATTAACTCGTTAATATCCTTCAAGCCAGATGAGAACCCATGTTTAGATGGCTCATCACGGTGGACTCGGGAAAATACAGAGATAAATTACAGGCACGAGTGAACACATTATGTCGTGTAACAAAATTGCTTGAAATACGCCAGTAAGCTTTTCAAAAACTTAATTGCAAAATACTCTTTGTTTTTTTTCGGTAAAGTCACGTGGGTAAAATAAAATAAATGAAAACAACTAAATTAAATCACGACGTTTCGAAGGCAACACAAGCTTCCGTCTTCAGGTGGAACAGTCACAGCAAAATAGCTGTATCAAGTGAAGAGCTCTGAGACACCCGAGATTATATACAGGTTAAGGGGGGGGGGGGGGAGGAGCCAGGAAGTGACGTGGGTGGGGAGGGGCTAAGTTAAGCCGCCTTTTGTTATGCTGCAGGGGGTTCGGGGGAAGTGATGGCGCGCTGCACGAGAGCGAGTACAACCACTGGTAGAAATGGAAATGGTTGTGCAATTATAAGGCAGCTAAAGTTTGACTTGGTTGATGACATCTTTCCAATGGTTGCTCAATTTAAAACCATCCTCTCGGTTGAAGTTGTGCCTATGTTTGTATATCTGGATGGCTTCATGGACAGATCTTTGGTAATAAATGGGAGGCTACAAATTGAGTTGTACCTGTGGTGACTGCTGTATCGGGGAGACAAAACAACATATTTCTGACCGAATTCGCGAGCACAAATCAGATTTGAAACACGACAGAACGAATTCTTCGGACGTGGCTGATCTTTGTTTCAACATAGCGGGTTCTCATGACATTGTTTTCTCCGATACCAAAGTACTATGCAAACCTCCCGGTTATTACCAAAGATTTGTCCATGAAGCCATCCAGATATACAAACATAGACACAACTTCAACCGAGAGGATGGTTTTAAATTGAGCAACCATTGGAAAGATGTCATCAACCAAGTCAAACTTTAGCTGCCTTATAATTGTACAGCCATTTCCATTTCTACCAGTGGGTTGTACAGTACTCGCTCTCGTGCAGCGCGCCATCGCTTCCCCCGAACCCCCTGCAGCATAACAAAAGGGTGTTGTACTCACTTTCTTGCAGTGCACCACCGCTCCCCCCGAACCCCATGCAGCATAACAAAAGGTGGGTTTTACCCGCTTTCTTGCAGTGCACCACTGCTCCACCCGAACCCCCTGCAGCATAATAAAAGGCGGCTTAACTTAGCCCTCCCCCCCACCCACGTCCCTTCCTGGCTCCCCCCCCCCCTTAACCTGTATATAATCTCGGGTGTCTCAGAGCTCTTCACTTGATACAGCTATTTTGCTGTGACTGTTCCACCTGAAGACGGAAGCTTGTGTTTCCTCCGAAACATCGTGATTTAATTGAGTTGTTTTCATTTATTTTATTTTACCTACGTGACTTTACCGAAAAAACCAAAGAGTATGAATCCTTGCAGTCACGAAAGCTTCAAATCTAGAATTAATCTCAAATTATTTACACTGCACAATTACAAACGGTTGTACAGTGTTTAAGTTGCTGGCGCATACACGTCACGTGTTCTTAATGATTCTGGAGCAGACACTCTTTTTTACATATAATAAGGAAGGTTTAATAAGTAATGTGGGAAATTGATGCATTGCACCGAGTATTGCTTCTTAATGATGTATGTCAGGTTATATAATTGTACAAGTGGTGCTATTCTTGCTGCACACGCAAAGCTAAAATGGAGAAGAGTATTCTGGGTAAACTGGTATTGTGCCTCACCTCCAGGCACGTGGAGCATAATGCATTCGGAGTTCGGGGCCGTCCATAAATGACGTGACGTGATTTTGGCCGATTTTTGACCCCCCCTCCCCCCCTCGTCACACGGCGTCACAAAAAGTCAGACCCCCCTCAAATATGACGTCACAAAGCTCTGCCCCCCCCCAAAACCATTTTGAAAATAAAACATGCTTCAAATCACTTTAAACTATTGTCATTGTAGTGCGTATTTAATGTGGCGCTGCACGCTGATGTTGTAGAACAAAACACGTATTAAAAAGGAGGCATTGAAAAGCTGAAATTTAGCAAAAAATTCACTTGAAAATATTAAACGTCTAATTAAAACTGCAAATGTTCAGAATATTATATTGAAATTATCTTATAATTGTAAAATATTTAAAGTAATTATAACTATAAAAATACTTTAAACTGTGTAGTAGAACGAAGCAAAATGGAGAGTACAATTATAACAATCACATATTCATTCCACCGAATGAAAAGCCCTGGTAGAATCATTAAAATCTAAATGTTGAATAACAATCATTCAAAAAATTGACAAAATGTATGCTTCTCCATTCTCCCATGAAGAAGCAAAATGCTTCATGGAATAAATAAAAGGTGACCTTAGTAAATGTAAATCATCAAATAGTTAATAATGAAAATGTATCAAAATAAGTGTTGTTATAACAATTCTATTGTTTATATTTATTTAAAGTTGCGCATTTTGATGTGACGTCACATTTCTAAACCCCCCTCCCCCCCCTCGTCACACATCGTCATGAATGTCTGACCCCCCTCCCCCGCCGAGGTGTGTGACGTCATTTATGGACGGCCCCTTAGGACTCGGCCCATGATAGGCGGCATGCACTCCGCCGCAAACCAGCAATGTTTCCTTTCCAGGGAAAGCAGTACAAATGGTAATCTACCTGGGTGATGCTTCGATTGCAGTGTTTGACTCATGACTGAGCGTATCATCATCGTCTCTGGGTTAATTAAAACATACAACACGTGGTGCACATTCAGCGGTAGTTGTCCTATGGGGAGAGCCTTGCCTCCACCATGGAACTGTGGAGTCGTTTTTTTTCCGACTAGCTGCAGGTCATCAACATCATATTCGACATTCTAGTAGGGAGACACTTTGAGCATATTCCTGAAGAAGCTCCCAGCACGTGGAGTGAAACGTTGGACATAATGCCGAACAACACGATGTACAACCCTGAAAACCCAATGGAGAGTTAGCGCACCGCGAAGAAACCTTTTAAGAGCAGACACTTTGATGTTAATTTGACTTGATAAAAATGCATGCGGTGATCCAGAAGGGTCAAACTGTGAAATGCAACACAGTAATAAATAATTGTAGTCGATGTTCTCAGGTGCGCACATCTAACATCCCGTTAATAAAACTCTTTAACTTTCCTTCGTGGCATTTCATTACTAACGTCTAATTTTAATATCACAATATTTATTTTGAAAAGAGGGAACAGTTACTTTAATCTCATTTTTTGATTTGCACATATATTAGGTTTTGGCACCAGTTATGTATACGGAAAAAAAAACTATAGCCACTAATGCCAGTGTCTGTATTGTGTTATAATAAACGGAATAATAAATAAGAAAGCAGAGTTCTCAATCCACAAATGGACGAAAGCCTCCCCACGGTCAACGTGGGGAGGCTCAGTGTCGGTTGGGGAATGTGGGGAGGGGCAGGACCCGTTCTGATATCACGTTGTTTGCCATGACTAGGCATCAAACTCTGGTCGCAGCATGCTAACAATAAACCACGCTGCTTAGAGCCCTTTTGTTATATGAAGAGTAAATATTTCACTGTCTTGAAATTTGAAACAAAAACATATTTTTTTTAAATGAATAAATGTCTCAATTTTGCCAGAGAAGGCGTAATCTGCAATGCATACTATTATATACCACACCTACGTACGGTGCAAAATAAGCTCAACATACTTGCATTAGACAAAAGCAAGTGTCAGCCATAACTAATAAGAATGCTTGAGGAGCCATTTAATTGTTTCGTGCCGCAGTCCATGTGGGATGCGGACACCGTGGAGGGAACGCGGTGGCTGTAAATGATATGCCCCGCAGAATTTGCAGCAAACGTGGTGGACGCTCACTCACTAATTAGGTCCCCAGCGAGAGGCGCTTCCGCTCTTGCAGAGTCTTTTTTTGTCTCTGGTGAGATGACATTAGTGAAGAGGAGGAGGCATGGGTCCGAGTGCTTTTCTGTTTACTTTCTTTCAGAACAAGTTCGAGTTCTACTTTAGTTCCTTACAGGAAAATAAAAAGAGTACAGCTTTTGTAGTTTTCCTGTAACTCGCCGACGCTGTCAGTGGTATATTAGTTTAACACGTAGGCTCTCGCGACCAATATGATCCATAATATATTTTTTGGGTTAGATCGCGTAAATATAAATGTGCCGTTAAACCCGCCACCACCCGACAAAGCCAATTAGTAAGGTTTGTCACGTAAACAGAACATGTCAATTAATTACTAGTACAGCACACTGGGGGGTTGGAGAGCAAATTCACAACATCTAAGTACGATGTTTCGCCAGTAATTACAACCAGCATCATGAGGCGGACTGCCAGATAAAAAAAAAATTCGCCAGTAATTTGTACTCATATTGTAAATGTTGTGGATTTGCTCTCTAACACACCGGTGTGCTGTACTAGGAACGAATTGGCATGTTCTGTTTACAATGCAAACATTGCTAAATGGCTGTGTCGGGTGGTGACGGGTTTAACGACACATCTATATTTACGAGATCTAACCCCCCCAAAAACCCTATATTATGAGTGGTATATTAGGTTTGCCACCATTGCGTTGCCTTAAAATAGCTTTGTTTTGTGTATTAAACCCCATATTGTATATGTAGAGTTAATAAATAATGGTAATATATTACTCGTGACGACATTTAACCTCGAGTCGCTCTCCAGTGTGTTTTCTAGTTGTACCACGCGTTGTTTGTTATAATTTCCAGTGCTTCTGAAGAAGCTCCCAGCAAGTGGAGGCAAAATGTCGGACATCGTGCCAAATAGCACGCGTTACGACACGATAATCACATCGGAGAGTTGTACAGCACAACCGTTACAATATAAGCGGCAGTAATTACAACTTTCAAAAAAACATGGTGAGATATATATTAGTGTCAACGAAATTAAATTGTATTCATAAATGTTTGTTATGTTAAACGTTTGGGCATTGTAGGGTAGATTCAAACAGAAACACATAGCGGGTTCTTCTTACAGATTGTCTTCTGTATTAGCAAAACTTAAATTATTAATGACTGCAAACACACTGACCTTTCAATTGTGCTCGATGACAAAATGTAAATAATAAATCCTGTAAGAAATTTAATTTTAAATATTATTACCACTATCCTTCACTTACTGTGTCATAGTTGTCAGAGTTGTAAATAGCGCTTTGATGATGTTCATTATTGCAAATAAACTATTGATGAATTGTTGAGACATTGCTGTGGGCAGGAATCAATCAGCCAGTCAATCAATATCCTTTATTTGTACCAAGTGAGAACCCATTGAGACAACATTGAGATTTGGAGAAATTCATTGTGCAGGATACGTGCAAATATCCAATATTCCAGGATAAGATGCTATGGAAGAGAAAAGTGCAATGATATATATTTAAAACAATCACGCAACTGGCATTGAATCTTAACATCTGATTTCATATGTATGCAGTGCGTTACCACAATAATGTCTTTATCAACCTGGGGTTCATTAATCAATATGATTTGCAGGCATATTTGTGATTGATTTCTATGGCTTACAAATTATTGGAGCCCAGCTGTGACAGCAACTAATCATTGCTTGACATTTCCTTTGCAAAAAAATGAATAGGTTCCCTATCATAATAAAATATATTTCCACATTTGTGCATAAGGCATTAAACTAAAGCATGCGGGTCTTTTTAGCTCTCTTCTTATAGAAAATATATGCGATAAGTGTTTCCTTTCAGTTGAACGACTCACTCATGCTCATAAGTTACATAAATAGTGCATATATGTGGAGTACTCTACTTTATGTGCATTGCCATCTGTATTTTTATTGTCTGCTTTCTGTGTTTCTATATTTATTCCCATATCTTATAATGTATTGTTGTTGTTTTTTAAAACACATTTCATTATATATTCTGAGGATTGCATCCGATACCTGTCAACAAATCAAAATATATTTATAACCAGGTGTATACATGTGTCATGTTTTAAAATAAAATACAATTCTACCATTTTATTTTTAATGACTTGGTTTCATCATTGAATGCCACAACATATATTTCAAATTCAAAAATGACATTTGTAGAAATCCAATGGTACAGCTGAAAATGAGATGATAGCCTGCTCTGTCGTAGCGTACCGTGCCCTCATGTGAACACGCGGCTTGCATCTGTAGAATGTTATGTGGAGGGCCTGTGGGGAGACTTTAGCTTCACGCTGCATATTGGCAGCGGTGAGCCTCAGTATTATTTACTCGCCATTTCTGTGCTGCTCTGTCCAAGGAACGGATGATTTCATTAGTATGCTTGGCATGCCTTAGACAGACTGACAGATGTTTCTAAAGAACGTTAAGAAAACGTGCGTGTTTTTATTATAATTGATAAACTGTTTACAAAATAAAATTCACACACCACTGTGCACTGAGTTGAACATTTGTTTTACGTGGGATTCCTCACGCGATAGCCTGCAACAGCCCCCCCCCCGTCCCCCCCCCCCCCCCCACAACGGGGAACTACCTATCAAGATGGAAATGAATTTAAAGTTGGCGTGAACGAAATGAGCATTGAGAGAATACGTCACACAAGGTCTGCAAACTTAAATGGGTACGTGCCTCACTTAAGAATAGATACAATATATTACTCTATATTTCAGGGGTACTTTATCATCTATAATGACCAAATCGCACAGAATCTGACCGATCAAGGCAGAGCTGAGAAGCTAAGTAGGCTCTAAGCCTGGATTTTGACGACCATGCACAACAGGTGGGGCTATGTGGTGAGCAGTGCAGCATAATCCATTATTAGACTGTACTTCTATGCTGCAACGTTTATGCTCCGCTGACCATTGTGGTGAAATATGGTCGATTAACGCCCACAATATGCATGCTATGTGGAAGCCCTCATTCAGCAATATATTGGGATGTACATGTCCATTTTACACACGTAGTTTTGGTGATCTGTGCCTAACGCCTGACACTGTGTACACTGAATGGGACCTTTTTGCCAGTATCAAAGTATGAAAAATAAGAATAGGGTCTGTTCTTTCTGGAAATAAAACAGGTGTTAAAGGTTAAACCTTTTCGTATTTTTCATACTTTGATACTGGACAAAAGGTCCCATTTTGTAGCTGCTCACCCCGAGCTATAAATGTTCTGATAGTGGCGTTGTCTTTGTGCTGTTCGCATTTTGGCGTTCTCTGGTCTGACACTGGTGAAGAAGAGGATCTAAAGAAGGCGGTCTCTTCTGGTGTAGGCCAATCAGTTTCAAAGACAATGCATATTTGTTTGCATGGTCACCACAAGTAGTGTGGTCAATACAAGCTTCATTCCTTGTAAAATATTTAATTTGGCATTTGAATATCTTAACACCTAAGATGCCAGCTAGCAACCTCAGCAAAGATGAGCGTTTTGAATTATATAAATTAAAAAAGAGAGATGCCATTGTAATCCTCTCAGCCAACAACGGCAATGCAACTGTCATCATGGATAAAATAGAATATAACAACAAAATTCAAGAATTACTCAACGATGACTGCTATACAAAAATAAAAAAAGATCCCACCAACAGTCTCGTCATAAAAACCAACAAAATCATTTCTGATTCAACCGCATTTATTGATCAAAGCAAACAGTTATCGTTGAAACCTTCTGCTGCCAGGCCACCAAGATTACACGGCTTACCAAAAATACATGAAGTAGATACACCCCTTTGTCCCATCGTCTCTACTATCAACTCCTCCACCTACAAACTGGCTCGTTTTCTGTCTGAAATCCTGCGGCCTTTCACTGGAAAAACCACCTCTGCGGTACAAAATTCTACTCACCTGGTATCGACAATCAAGGGTATTTCCCTGTCACCAGACGACCTGCTTGTCAGTTTTGATGTAGTTTCCTTATTCACCAAAGTTCTTGTACCTGACACCATCGCAATCATTGAAGACTTTGTTAATCAAGGACTAAACACTGAGGTACCCCTCCTGGTAAGACATTGCTTAACCAATACATACTTCACTTGGAATGGAACTTTCTACAAACAAACTGAGGGCACCCCAATGGGCTCCCCCTTATCTCCGGTTGTAGCCAACATTTTCATGGAGAAATTTGAGACTGACACCATCCAGACTGCCACTCTGCGCCCAACCTTATGGAAGAGGTAAGTGGATGACACTTTTGTCATCTGGCCACATGGCCGGCCTGCTCTAGACCAATTCTTCGACCACATAAATTCCATACACCCAGCCATCAGATTTACCATGGAAGTCGAAAAAGATGGCAAGCTACCTTTTTTGGATGTCCTAATAAAAAAGAGACCTGATGGTTCAATGAGCCACTCTGTCTACAGGAAAGCTACCCATACGGATGCTTACCTGAAACCGGATTCCCACCACCATCCATTCCCTCATCAAGACTCTGCACCATAGAGCCCAATGCATATCTGACCAGGAACACATAGCCAGTGAACTCAAGCACGTACACCAAGCTCTTAAGGCTAATGGTTTCTCCGACTATACAATCCGCAAAGCTATCACTCCAACCATGAAGAAGGACCCTCTTGAGGACCCTTTCAAAACCATCACTTTACCCTACATTGCGGAGACCACAAAAAAGATCTCCAAAATCTTGAATAAACACAAGATCCAGGTCCGATTCAACACATTACATAAAATCCGTGATCTGGTTCCTTCTGTAAAAGATGTGATTCCGGACATACATTACCCTGGTGTCTACAAACTAAGTTGCCTCTGTGGTAGTAGTTACATTGGAGAAACCAAACGACATGTCTCGGACCGCATTCGTGAACACAAAGCAGACCTGAAACACGGAAGGACCAACACCTCGGCCGTGGCAAATCACTGTTATAATTCAGTAGGTTCACATGACATTGACTTCTCCAAGACAGAAGTTCTTTGCAAGCCATCTGGCTACCATGAGAGATTCGTTGATGAGGCTATCCTTGTATGCAAACAGAGACAATTTCAACCAAGATGGATTCTGGCATAGCAATCATTGGAAGGATTTGATAAACCATTTTGAGTCTTAATTGATTGATCACGCTTAAGGTGGCTTTCAGACCGCATCCATTATTTTTCGTCTCCTCCCCTCCTCTTTTCCGAACATAGATGGACTCGTCCATCTGAACAAACTGTCAAATCTCTCTCCGTGGTGCTTACGTTAAAAATAACCGCCACTTTTTTCAAATGTTCTTGTTGTGGTTTTCACACCTGATGATGATTGCTTGTGTTGCAGTTGAAACGTCGTGAGAATTTTATTGTTTTATATTTGTATTATTTTATTGTTTCCCTTTTACGTGACTTTACCGAAAGAACCAAGAATATCTTAACACCTGTTTTATTGCCAGAAAGGGTAAACCTATTCTTATTTTTCATACTCTGTACGTTGTGTGTAACGCTGGGTATGCTACCTGGATTTTCACGCAATTAATAAAAAAAATAGTTTATTAAACTTGTAACTAATTACTGTATAGTTTGCTACAAGAATAATACATTTTATCCAAAAATCTACCAGCGCCGCTTTTGATAAAAACGCCATTACAGAATAGTAAGAAATAATCTATTCAGTTATGTGTGTGACAATAGTGTTTTTTGGCCATTAAATAGAAATTGAAATAAAGCAGAATATGAAAATTTGTTAAAATTTTGTGAACACCGACCTCTCCTCTTCTGGTCAATAACAAAGTCACTTTTTTCAAATTCACATCAATTCAGAATCCAGTAAGTTATTGTAACTGAGTGCAAATTTATTATAAAAGCGACCTTCTACTCACATTTCTTGCGAAAATGAGTGAACACGGGACCTATCCTTCCAGTTTATAAATAGTTTTTTTTGGTAATCACATCAATACAGAATACAGTAAGTCGATACTTATAAGAATGAAATAATTCCTACAATAATTATACATTTGCAACAAATATAAGTCGAGAACCACGTGTTAAATTATTTTTTTCACTCTCACAGGTGACGAAATTTTTCAGTTTGGAAAAACAATGTTTGATTGAAACATTTCCTTTACTTTCTTCCTGGTAGAAAGGTAAATCAAACAGCTCTTATAACGCTACGATAAAGGTGATTTACAATTGTAATTCTTTATTGACAGATTTGTAATAAATTACTCTCAGAAAGAGTAAATTACATTCAGTTCATTACATTCCGTAATTTAGATTTATTTCAGATTAATACAGCAAAGTCAGCAGAAGAAAGAAGACGTCGATTAAACAGAGAAAGACAGCTTCATCTTCATAGGCCTTTGTGTCTCGAGAGACAATTCTTTTTGCTCCTTACGAGGTCAGCTGTAGGTTTTGCAGCGCCTAGATTGACTTGTGAAAACCCGGGCAGGTTATACTGGTAGGAACGAAGTTGTAAACTGAGTGTACCAGCCTGCAATAGATTAATGTGTCCGTCCGTCCGTCCATCCGTCCGTCCGTCCTCTTTCAATACTTTAACGAAGTGAAATCTCGCGCTGTTGGGTGTGTAATTTGTCCGAAGAACCTTCAACGATTTTGAGGGCAAAAAGGTGGGAAGACGCTCTCAATTTGCACAATTTTACGTAACAATGTCATAAAATTGCGCAAAATTCCAATGTTCCTACCAGCCCACCCTGCAGGGACCTGTTTCTGGAAATCCTGGGTTGCTCATGCGTCAGGATCACCCCCTCGGCCTTGCTGGTGATGTCCAAAGGAGTGCGTAGCACGACATTTGGTACCAGTTTAGCTGCGTCGTCACGCCCTGAGGTAGTTTATCACAAACTACCCGCTACCCCAAGAGAAAGACAGCAGAGATGGCGTAATCGCCAAAGTCAAGAAATACTGGATCCTTTACGACGTGAAAATACCCGTCATATGACGGGAAATTACACTAGTTGTTTAATATTACAGTTTCACATTACATGACACCTCTGAAATCGAATATATTCTCACACTTTCCATTCGATATTAATTGCTGAATCTGTCCATTGCTAGACCTCGAGTAAATGTAAAGGATTATATATAAGCAGGAGCAAATAATGTGTTCTGTGGGGGTATATCTGGCTGTAGGGTTTTAAGGTAAAATTGAGCTTGTGGGAAGGTTGACATGGTAAATTATAGTCTTTTTTCAAAGCCCCTAATTTGCACTGTATGTTTGACTGAGTTGGCTTAAGGAATATTGTGCATCAGCTTCAATCGGCATTTGAGTGGTAAAATAAATTGTCTATTACCACACACAGCATTTTTTTTAATGTGTATCGTGTGATGGTCTATAACTGGATAGCGAATGCTGCGAGCACTGAAGGGCAACCAGCCTACACCGAGAGCATATGTGCCGGCGGGTGAGACAATAGAGGAAAAGAGAACCTTCAATGTCACACCGGTATTTTAGCCCGTAGCCTGGATGCCTCATATGAAGACCATTGAATATGAGTCGAGAATTGTCTTGCAAGACTGACCAGGAGAAAAGAGGGCAGAAATCACATCAACCCACATCAGTCTGGCCTGGAATTTCTTTCACAATGTATTCTGGATGTTGGGATCCAAAACACCGATTATGTTGCATGCAACCTCCCACACATATGGTTGGAACCGTTGGACCAATGTTGGCTCAACGTTCCATGTTCACTGGGCTATTGGTGTTTAAATATAAATGCTTACTAACAGTTAACATAATACAGGTGAACAAAATGTATTGTGTGCATTATTAAAGATGTTCTTACAATTGAACTGAGACGAATCAATTACCTGGCCTGGCCTTGTAGTTCGATGGTTGGAGCATTGTGCTATCGTGTCTTTAAAAAAATGAAAACGTTTAATTTGTATTTATTAATATATGTGGAGAGTTGTAGAGATACTTCTGGTTGAATGGTGGGGTTAAAGTCCCTTCTTTACTAATGGAAATGGTATTGCTGGGAAATTTTAAATATGAAGGCGTGACGAGGTGGTGGGTAAAGAGAGTTTGATAAGGTGCGGGACTTACAATGAAGACAGAGGTCTATCAGCGAAGCGTCATCTTCATGATAACAAAACTTTACCATGTTAAAGATAAACGCAGGCTTTTTTCCCATTTAAATTACAAAGACGTTTGACAAGGGCCTTTCCTTACATTTAATTTAAATTACATTTTTTTAAAGCAGTGGGTCTTGAGTCAATGATGGGCGGTTTGGAGGGCAGGGAGACCTGATAACGACATAGCACGAAGGGTGGCCCAAGTCACCACTGAGAGGAAAGGGCCCTGAGTATGGGAGGAAGGTCATGGGCAGCATCGCTGCTTTTGTCCTTGGCCCGATGTTGCTCTGCGGCCTGAACGACCCTTTTTTATCGCAGAGAATGAGGATCACAGAAACTCCACTTATCACTGCCCACACCCCCTCAATATGTTGGGCTCATTTCGGATTTTCTCCAGCTCTCTATTTTAACTTCAGTTGCATAGCAGTGCAGTGCCAGAATGGAGAAATCTAAAATTGAGCATAATTTTAAATATAAATGCAATGCATTCCATTTACGCATGTATTGCTTTTTAGTACTTGTTTCAAAGAGAATGCATGCATGCAGGTGCTGGTTATGACATAGCCTATTTAATAAAATTGACAAATTGCTGCCGCTTTTGTTTGTAATTTGATTTAGCACCTTAAGTTGCATCTAATAGGATTTGGCTGCGGGTCACGTGTAAGGAATGCTTCTTGCTGAACAGGTCTTGCTATTTTTATTCTTAACAAAAAAAATGGCAAAACACACGCATCCTTCATCTTCAGAGCATAACATTCATGGACATCCTGGAAAATAATGGCAAACATTAGAAAACAATTAAATTGAGTTGTATTCATGCGTGTAGAATATATATCAGAGGTTGAGGCGATGAGTGTGAATGCAAGTCAGGTTATAGATGTGTAATTGTAATTGAAGTGTACCAGCGGGAATCGAAGCATTCTATGTAACTTGGATGCGTTGTGTTCCATGGCATTGCTTAGCTTATGATTCTACCATTATATCAAATCAGATTCTCCAACATCACAACCTTATACGTTGTTTTAGTAAAATATGTGCATATGAATATATCCGGAAATCGTTCAGAGTTGAGAATGATAAACATGATTTAACCTCCACATAGCTCTCATGGACTCTAGGACACTGAGCACTACTTAGCATAAAGATTATTGATAGGCATAAATGTGTTATTCTGAAGAGCAAAAATTATTGATTTAATTTGTAATTCGTGTGGCAAAAAACTGTGCTCTCGTTATTTCATTGATTAATGTGAAACGGCAGTGTCACGTATACGTGTGCACGTATGGTGACTTTGTGCAATAATGGGAAGCGGTAGTGTAGTGGTTAGCCAGCTGCGCTACATACCCAGCGACCCAAGTTCAATTTCTGCTTATAGTCAAGACCAGTAACGATTATCTGAACCAGTCCTGAGTCTTCCCTTGATTAACTCAGCCTTAAATGAGTACCTGATATGTAAACATCGCCACAAGGGAGACAAAGGCGGCTTGTCGTGGTGCTTGTCAAACACCCCCTCGTGTGCCGTGCTGGCCTTCATAGCTATTCGCTTACAGCACTTGCCCCAAAAGTCTGTTGAGGTTATATGGGGGATCTTTGTCTTTATGCATGAGTCAGGTCGAACGCACCAGCATGTCACTTTGCCTCGCCAATAAAATCCAAGATTTTGAGCTATTTTGGCAATTCCAAAGACGAGTACAATTTACTAATGCACATCGATGGCATTTAACTCAAATTAAAGTAATTCTATGTATTTTGTGTGTGTTTCGAACGTAATTTTTCATATTCATCTCATCAAAGTGACAACACATTGCAAGAATAATTACATATATTTCCCTGTTTTAATATCATACAAGCAATACTCTAATAGCACGTGAAACATTCCGAAGCAGTCTTTTTAGCATTGTTTCTCACCATGACAGACGATTCTTTTGCGTGACTACTATAATCTCCAATCAGGATTCAAGCGCAAGTCTGCGTGAACAGAGGCTGTAAAATCAGTCTGCCGGCTCCCACGAGACAAGACTGTCATGGATTGCTGGGGTTTCAACGTGTGCCTACTTGCCATATTCATATCCTCAGCTGCATGGGTGGATTTAAATAGACATGCCTTATGCAAACATTAAGCTTTCTGTGATGTTTGCGACAGGAACAAATTATAATATATATTTTTTTAGTAAATGGAATAAACCATTCTCGTCGATTGGTGAATTTGTGAAGATACAGAATATTTTCGAGAATGGCATGTGGATGATAGCGCAGATGAAGAAGCAATTAAATCAGCTTAGAGTGCGATAGCCACTTTATGTGAGATAAGACCAGCTGCCATTGTATAGCGCACCGATGCCAGTCACAGTTGGATGCCACATCAATGCGGATGTGTTTATGAGGCTCTTGTGATTGCTCAGTGAATGCTTAATGATGCACTAATAACAGTAGCGCGTGAACTAAAATAAACATTTTATAGCAGCAAGCAAAATTCCAGTCACATTTATTGCTGTTCAGCAAAGTACTATGCCGTGCCAAATGTAGGAAGACCGCAATTTCAAACGTATATGTGATACAAACATTATCGACTTATTTTGGCATTAGTTAACAATGACAATAAAATTGTAAATACTTTTTCTCCTGCCCAGCCATCTGTGCTTGGTCTGGTTTACAACATCCTTGAATGCACAGCCAAGATATAAAAAGCTGACCTGTTGGAAAGCCTTTTGCCCGTCCAAGGACGGGTGTATTGTAGTAAATATGAAAACTTGCAAGCGAAAAGCAGACCGCGACGTGATATTCATTGCATTACTGCGTGTGAAATTTGTAAGGTTATAATCATTTGTTCATCATGACGTCCTCTTTACGTCTATGTCTCAATAGCGTTACGGAGATCACGTGACGTGAGGGTTCTCTGCCTTTGTAGTGAGGCAGAGGAGGCGCCTCGGCCCCCCAAGTGGAGTGACGTCAGCCGCTAATTATTATGAATTTGGGGGGGGGGAGGGGTGTCCATTTGGAGGACGTCACCTACTCATGAATATTAATTAGGTGGGGCTGGTCCATGTGGAGTGCCGTCACAAGCGTTGACAGACATTCCTTGGTTATTATAGTAGGGATGGGGGGGGGTCCATTTGGAGGGCGTCACCTATTAATGATTATTCATGATGGGGGCTGTTCGATGTGGAGTGACGTCACCTGCTCATGATTATTAATGAGGTGGGCTGGTCAAAGCGGAGTGACGTGACGAGCGTTGCACACAAAAATTTTGGCTCATAGTGGGTAATAATAATGGGGAGGGTGTCCATTTGGAGGACGTCACCTGCTCATGAATATTAATGTTCGATGTGGAGCGACGTCACGAGAACAGACATTCCTGGGTAATTATAGGACGTATTTAGTGTTGAAGGTCAACTAAATCTCTACCCCTTATGGCCATAAAGTTTCAATTCATTCATTTCTGTTCGTTACAAAAACTACAATTATAGTAATGGGAGCATTTTAGAGAAAAGTTTTAAACCAGAAAGTACATTTTGTAAAGGTTTTACAAAGTGTGACATATATATGTAACATTCTGAAATTGTGCAACATACTATTCTATCATCTTTTTTCTGGACAATCCCTCGAATCGTCTGAGTATGATGGTGACTCCAGGATAGTGTATACTTTCTATATTTCTGAAACATACATTAAATATTAACTGACACTTTATGTTCTGCCCCATGGAAGGTATGGGGATGTTGATTACATAGGAACTTCCTCATATGGTGTTGAGTTTGGTTACGTGACCAGGAAGTTACGATTTAAGATTCCCTAAGCCATGCGGCAGGGTGTCAGCCATTACACAGAGTACAAAATGGAGGCACAAATAGCGTCTCAATGAAGACAGGTGCATCTGTTCATTGTGGGACTTTAAGAAGCATTGTCTGTAAGTTAGTTTATGGTCTTATAATACTGGGAATGCTGTTATAATGTTAGCATTGACGTTATAATGCTGTAAATGCCTTTATAATGCTGTTAAATTGTCATGATTAATATGAGGCCTAGTTAACAACGAAGCTTGCCACTTGCATTCTTGTGAATGTTACTTATAGTTGGATAAGTGGAGCCAGACTTGTGCCCATGTAACTTTAATGCGATCTTGAGAGCAAGGATGAAGAAGTATCTCATCCACCGTTCAGTGGTATGTGCAGCGCTGTACATTTAGGCTACAGTATGGTGATTACACGATGTGACCTTATTTAACACAGTAGCTTATTATCTTGTGTCGCTATTCAGTGCCAGTGTAGGTGCCTGGTCCATCCAGGACCTATTGTTGAGTTTTATGTTATCTAAGACAATGTTATGATGCTCCTTGTGTTCATTCATTGTATCGATATTGCAAGTATTAACAGATGCTGTATTTCGTGCTGTTTTCCATCAGTTTTACCTTGTTCTATTCATTAAATACGTCGGAGTCGGATGTTCACCCTGGCGCTGAAAGTTTATTGAATGCGATGTTAACTACTCGGAGAGTGGTGCAATGCAGTGCACAGCGAAGCGGATACATTTTTATTTCAGGAGTGTTTTTATATATGTCCAAGATAATGAAGTAACTAAAAATGGATTTTAGAGATTTAATGTAAAATAAGTAACATGAACACCACAAAACGTAGAATATTTAAAGAGAGTTACGGAACTAATATCAGGAAATGAGACTTTAAGCACTATACGTCATAATTATAAATGGTTTCAAAATTTATTGACCATGCAAACTATTAACAAGTGCCTATACAATAAACTAGTTTGCTTCTATTAATATATATAAAAAACATTCAGTAATGGCTGCAACGTGTTTGATTGTGGGTTTTAATTTGTAGCATTAAAGTTTGGAATATTGTACATTGTAGAGTGCAGAAAGAAGCAGCTGTAGCATGTGTATTTAGACGAGTTTGATTCCTGGCCTCGAAAAAGATGAGTGGCTTGTGTGGTATTTGAACCTGTCCTAACCCTCCCCTAAGTCAAATATGGCTTACATGGCGTCTTATACAGTATACACACAGCACTTGCAATGGATCACTGTGGCAGTACGGGGTTGTGAATTACATATATATTCATGAAACTCCCAAACATGCTGTGCTGGCAAATGGACAGGAGAAGAGAACACTGCAAGTGGGCTCTTGAATCTGTTTGGATATTTGATTATCTCCTTTAAGCATATGTTTACTTTGGGTCCCCCATTTTCGTTCCACATGCAAAACTTTGAAAACGAGTCTTTTCCTGGAACACTACCTCCTCTGCACCATCTTCATCTTCTTCATGATCATCATCCGCATCCTTATCAACAGCAGAAGCAACATCAGCAGCAAAAGTGAGTGGAAACAAAAATATCATTGCCATTCTCATCAACCTCACCATCAGATATGTTAATAGTTATTCACATCATTATGAAAATTGTCATTATTACATTAATTGTTACCTTCATTACAGGCATGATCAAAACTTCATAATCCAGATCATCATCTTTCATCTTCATCACTTTTATCTTCTGCACGTACGCGTGCCTACCTCCATCCTGTCACTTTCCGCAAAGTTTGGAGCAAAAAAAAATCTGCTCTAAATGATGTGCAGGCATTTCACAAAAATTGTATGCAATGGAGGCAACCTGAATTATGGCTAAGTGACTCACTGTGTCCTGCCAGTGCTGCCTTCACAAGCCATCCCCTCAGTGTGATTGACGTGATTCCACATGACTGAGGAAAGTTTTCACATTCGCTCAAACTTTTCACCATCGTTGACCTCACCCCATCTCTAGCATAACCCTGGCCACTAAGGGCCATTGCGCACTTGCAGTATACACGGCTGCAGATGTGTGCAACTAACCACACATATACTGCAACAGTAGAATGGAGCTAATTTTCTATAAAAAAAAAACCTGTAATTCCACCAAAAAGTGAAAGAATGGCAGCCAGTAAGGATTCATGAATTGAGGTTCCTTTTGATAACTGTGACTTGAACTACTAAATTCCTGTTGTAATGTTGAGGCATTAGATCATTTTCTTTGTGCAATTTTATATGCATGTAGTGACACAGCGCTTACTGTTGTACAGCAGCTGCAACTGCAGGTGGACACTTAGCGCACACGCCGTTGATTATATACACGGGTTTACCGGCAGAGCGGAGGAACTGGGGCAAGGGTCATGGTATACCTCGTGGGGAGGTCCCTGGAACCCTCTGGTGGGTTCGAGAAGGGAGGCGTGGCTAGGGCAGAGCCAAGCCGCATCGAGGGGAATATAAGCAGGGAACGGCGCGGAGGAGAGCAGGGAAAACCAAGTGGGAGTTGCCGTCGGAGCGGAAGCAAGGGGCTCCGGACGGGGGACCGCGCACATTGTGGCCACCATTTTGTCTCCGGAGGACCTCCCGTGGCCAGCGGGCACCATTTTAAGGCGAGCGTGTGAGTATGCGGAGGTGTGAAGAGTGACGGAGCTGCTCCTAATCTGGCGTGGGAGGCTCGCACAAGATTCCTCCAGAGAGAGCGGATGGAGGACGAGACGCTCTACGCCTTCCAGGCAGCGCTGCTGGTGCTGGAATGGGAGGCATACCCACTTCTGGGTGAGGGGTCGCTCGACCTTCGCGTGGCGGAAAGGCTGCGGGAGCTGGCAAGAAAGCTGAGGGTTGCCCTGCCCTCCACCGTCAGCACAGAATTTTCATCCTCAACGGTGGCCCGGAAGATACAGGTCTTTGAGGAGAAGCAGCAGTGGGCAAGGTGGGAGGCTGAGACAGGGAGCATGGAAGATATGATGGCGGCGGTGGGGGGCCGGGGGATGCAAGGAAGATCATCCCTGTGGGAGGACCTGTGGTGAGGGCAGTTCCCTCTGCTCTGGGGACCCACGCCCAAATGCTTCATGTGTGGTCGGTCGGGCCACACCTCTGCGGAGTGTCGGGGGGATGAGTGCCCACCTGCGAAGTCACCCGCACTCTCTGGCCGCTGGCATTCCCTCCCTACCTACCTATGTTAGCAGTAATTTTCGACTCTATGAGTTACATTCACTAACACGGCCACCGTTAGCTGAATTAGTAAATGGCGGCCTCCCATCCTTGTCCACCTCTATGTGGCGCTGCTCTTGCTGAGCTCTCTCCGAGCTTCCATTTACAAGCAAATTTCTTACATTGACATGCTAATCTCTCACAACACAATGGCCACCCCCACAGCTTCGTTTGTAAATGGCGGCTTGCCATCCTGTTCCACCTCCATGTGGCAATGGCTCTTTCCGAGGTCTCTCCGAGCTTACATTTACAAACAAATTTCTTACATTGACATACTACTCTCTCACAATATAATGGCCACCCCCACAGCTTCGTTTGTCAAGATTTATCTGATATAATTATACAGACACGATTTCAACCGAGAAGATGGGTATAAATTGAGCAACCGTTGGAAGGACGTTATTAACCAGTTTAGGTCATAACTGGCTGTGATGTTCCCTCCCTACCTACCTATGTTAGCAGTTATTTTCAACTCTCTGAGTTACATTTGTAGTGAGTCCAACTGAGTTGCAAACGTTATTCTTTAGAGGCAACACATTTATTAGAACACGTATACACAAAGAGATAACTGCCCCTTTACCAGATACAGCCTAGGGTGGTGACCACCCAGCTAACTACACTATACGGAGGAGTTAGAGCTATGAAGGGTCGGATCCTCACTCGGGTCCCGGCCACGTGTTGATGCCTTGTAGGACGTAGCACTTCCAGCTTGTAGGACGTGGAGCTTCCAGCTTGTAGAACGAAGTGACCCCGGTCTCTCTCAAGGACCCACCTTATATCCTTCCGGGTCGGGGCTGGCTCCGCCCAGGCCCCGCCGGCCTTCTCGAGCATTCTAGCTCCCTCTCGATCCCTCTCGAGAGCTCTCCCCGGACACGTGATCACCCCCTAGCCCCCCACCTGGGACCCCCTCTGTGGACACTCCGGATCACGTGTCTACGGGGTTAACTAGAGTGCCATGGCCCAGGGCAACCCTGGGCTGACACTCTCCCGCTCCCCCTTGTGGGAGCCCGCACTACGCGCTATGCGTGGTGCCCGCGCTATCCCAGCGCTCACCAAGCCCCGCTAGGGCTGGTACTACACCCATGACGGTGCATCGCACACCATACTATAGTAAAGCCGGCATCACACAGCAACCCACCCAGTGCTGTTGGCGATGTAGGAACATCGCATGCCACGACCCTCCCGGGCTGGCACCATACAGTGACATCCCTGATGTCGCTACATCACCCCCCCCCCCCCCCCTCTTCGTAGCATCCAGCCGTCCCGGCTGCCAACTCCCCCTCCAAACGAATAAATTATTGAAATGCAAAAAAATTGCGTGCCTCAACTATAACAATAACAGCAATAAATACCCAAACACACCTGTACAAAATGACACTATGCACAAATGCACAAATCCCACGTGGAGAAGGATGTAACCCAGGTAACCCACAACAACAACACAACAAAAAACGCGTGAACCACGGGATCCCCTTCACCACCACACCTCCCACCTTCAGCGTGTAATGATGCCCATGAGCTCAATGACGGCCAGGATCAGCCAATGACCATGTGTGCAAGTGTATCAAGAAAAACGAGTCTTCAAGCAAGTCCATGATGTCGGGCCCCCAGGGGAGGTGGGCTCACTCACCCTGGAGGTCCCAGGGGGAATGTGCAATTGTTCCGCCAAACCCGGCTCCTCACGAAGAGCAGTAGGCCGGGCCGAAGGGTCCTCCACGCTCGAAGCCCGCGGAGCTGGCATGCGCGGCCGTTCGGGAGTCGTCAGTCGCACAGCACCAGGGGGGCGGAACAGAATCGCTCTGCTGAGGACCAACCTCAGAGGGCACACACCCTGGCTTGTCGGACACATTAGACACTCGACCCCTGCGATGTGGAGATGAAACGAATTCGCGCAGCGCAATAAACGGTTTCAAGCGAGATGGATGCACGAACCAACTCCGCCGACCCAAGTTGATCTGGATACACTGTGGTCGAACAACCCGAACAACATCGACCGGCCCCCGTCAGGTTGAAGTAACTTAGGCGATGTACCCACCGGCACCTGCGGACAGTGCAACCAGACCTTGTCTCCAGGCGTCCGTTCATACAGAGAAACACGCACTCCCATAAGCCGTTCGTTGGCCCTCTCCGACGGCGGGATGATAACAAACGCTGCCAGGGCATCGTCATCAAGGGCAGCGGGCAGTGCTCTCAGTGCCTCCGCCTCCGTCCACCCCGCCAAGTTGGCATTCATCAGGAACCGCCACTTGGAGGCCACCCAGTCGCCTCCGGCGGCTGTAAATTCTTTCGCGAAGGGATGTCATCGCCGAAGAGATGGAATAACACAGCTTCAGATTTGGCGGGTCCCGCGCTCCGCTCTTCCGAGAAGATGGCGGCGGCCAGCGCGGGCTGTGTTATGGAGGTTCCCGCTTGGCGGGAAATGGCGGCGGGAACTTCGTCCCCACGTGGCTCCATTGCTCCCGCTTCCACCGCTAGCTCCGCGATGTGGAGCTCCGTGAGGATGGTTGCTGCAGCGTGGAGGAGCTCTGCAAGGCGGCCGTGTGCAGCCTGGAGCACCCTCCTTGTCGGCGTTGAGCTGTCGCATGCCCGGTCGGAGCTCTGCTCCGCTAGCAATGCTTCACCTCCATCCTCCAGGGCTATTTGTGGGATGAGATCTTCATCTTCGTCGTCCGACGTCTTGGTACGTAGTCTGCGGCGCGTAGACATAGTCAAACAGCTAGCTACGTAAAATAGCGTTTGGCCACTTCCGATACCAGTTGTAGTGGCTTCAACTGAGTAACAGGTATACTCTTTGGAGGCAACACATTTATCAATACCAACACACTTAATACAAAGGGGTAACTGCCCCTTTACCAGATAACAACCTATGGTGGTGGACCACCAGGCTAACTACACTAGTTACACTGGGAGTAGCTGCAACAGACCGGACCCCAGCTTGGGTCCAGGTCCACGTGTTGGTGACTTCTTCTTGGACGTAGAACGTAGAACGTAGATCTTCAGATGACAACAGCAACGCTGAACCCCGGTCCCTCTCGGGGACCCAGTTTATATGCTCGCTGGCCGTGGCTGGCTCCGCCCTTGGCCACGACCACCTTCTCGAACCCTCTAGCAGGATCTTGCCCTGGCACGTGACCACCCCCAGCCCCCACTTGCGGCTCCTGTGTAGATCTTACCCTTCACGTGCCTTCCAGCGTCAGCCATGGCCTAGGATAACCTAATTCCATGGCTGACACTCTCACACTCCATCCTTTAAGAGTCAGCACTGCACACCATGCGTGGTGCCACTGAGCGCTATGATCCAGCGCTCACCGAGCCCCCTCTAGGGCTGGTACTATACCCATATATATGGGGTGTCCGCGATGGTAATACATCGCACGCTGTGCCTCACTAGAGCCGGAATTATCCAGTGACATTCACAATGTCACTACATACCTGATGTCCGCGATGTAAGTGCATCGCACGCCGTGCTCTCTAGGGCCGGCACCACACAGTGACATCCGCGATGTCACTAAACATACATTACACTTTTCTGTATTTGTGTATGTATATGTTATGTTTTTAAGAGCAGTTTTGAAATATATTTTTCGCCCGGGCAATGCCGGGTACTTCCTGCTAGTAATATATAAATATGTTGTTAAACCCGCCCCCACACAGCCAATTAGTAAGGTTTGTCACATAAACAGAACATGCCAATTCGTTCCTAGTACAGCACACCGGTGTGTTGGAGAGAAAAGCCGCATTTATATACCGTATTTTCCCGCATATAACCCACGTGGTATACCACTTTTTACAAACAAAACAAGACCCTGCAGGGTATATGGAGGTGCGGGCTTCCCAAATTTTTTTTACACGTGTGACATGTCATAACTCGTTTAATATTTTCATTGTAGGACTATCCATTATGCAACACTTACCTTTGACTAAAGCACTGCTGAATAAACCACTCACACTGAAATTGCACATGTTATCTCGTTTAAAATGATTCGAATTGTTTGTACAATGAAACGACAATATTTGAAGTGGGCGCACTTTGTTTACCGTAATACTTTCAGTGGCTATAGGGGGGTGTGAAAGTTTCAGCTGAGGCTATGGATTGCACAATGGGAAGGGCCTTAACAAGTGCAGTCCAGACACGGAATCATAATTTCTGAGTCCCTTAGGCCGCTGCTATTGGCTGAGCACTACCGTATACAGTCACGACCATGAGCTTTGTTTCAAACTTCCAATGGCTTTGTTGCTAGGAGGCAATGGCATTACCATAGTGCCGTTATTGTCTGTGCAGTGTGCAATCTACCAGAGCTAAAACTGTACAGGAGTAACTACCGGTCCAGTAGCTGTAATATGAGGTCGAATGCTGGTAAGCCTAACAGTACGCATACTTAGGGCACTTATCGACCAATTATATGTTACTTATTTACTGTTTAAAGTTCACTCGTTTCCGGTTAGTTTGTTTTCTTTGTGCACCTCATGATTTTAATGTTAAGAATTGATAGTGGAATGTATTATAAATGTAAACTTCGTATTAATATGATGGAATTAAGCTGCGTTAATAATGTTAAAGATATGAATGCATGCAGGGTATATGGAAGTGCGGGCTATCTGAATTTTGTTTTACACAAAACGCTATTTCTGCGGGGTATATGCGTCTGCGGGTTATATGTGTATGCGGTCTATATGCGGGAAAATACGGTATTTATGCGATCTAACCCAAAAACACCTGTATTATGGATGATATTGGTCTCGAAAGTCTACGTGTTAAACTTCTTATTCTTCTCCTCCAGTTACTAAGACCTGGCCACGCCAGAGACCTCCTCCGCAGACTCCAGTTCCACCATGGACACACTCACAAACTGCTAAAATCGCCTACAATCCGGTAATTTGAATATCCAGGGGGGAAGGGGAGCTGGGAAGCCATACTGGATGACTCTCTGATGATTGGTTGCCTGGGATCCCCGCCCTCTGCTGATTGTATGGCAACATCAGAGGGGTCCCCCTCCCCCACCCCCGAATTAAAACTTCACAGCGATCTGGCTTTCTCTGTGCAGGAAATTTAAAGCTATAACATGAACGTTAAGAAATGTCCAATGCTCTGTACGTGATGGTTTAAGCAGTAATTCCAAGTCAAATGATGTCGATATTTTTCGAGATATCTTTTTTAAGATATGAAATCACAATTACAGTTGTTTGAAAGTAATTTATCATGATTATTAAGTCATATAAATATGTATTATTTCCTAAGTAATGCACCGTACTAATCTCTAAGGGGGAAAAAATTACATTACTAAAAAGGGTGAGGGGCCAGATCACTAATCCATGCCCACTTACAATGGGGGTGTGCCCTAACCTCTGCTATGTTGACAAATAGAACATTAACCCACAGTGTCAGTTTCAACCTATGTCACCCCTCAATTAAATAGTTCATCCTTAAAACAAAGTAATATATGGTGGAATTCATATACGTTTAATAGCAGACTTGCTACATCCACCTCTCCTGCTTTACACCAATATTACAACACCTCATCTACTCTGAAACTACAATATTTTTTTAAAATACACCACCTAAGACACCATAGGTCCAGAATTAATATTTCAATTCCAACGTTTTGGACACGTCTGGGGCTCCAACATGCGAGGGACCTTGTTCTTTTGGGCAGATTTTATGCTACCTACTCCACAGATTAGGATGGCACCAAGGATGGCCATTCCTCCATTGTCTTCTTTTTAGCAATGTCATGACGTTTACACCACACAATCAACAGGATCCCCTTTCCCTCCTACATGGTGGAAATGGAGAAAGATGGCAAGCTGCCATTCTTGGATGTTCTGTTTGAGAGGAAGACAGATGGCTCTTTGGGTCATTCTGTTTACAGAAAGTCAACCCACACAGATTCATACTTTAAGCCTGATTCCCACCACCACCCGGCTCAAATGAACTCTCTCATCAAAACATTATACCATAGGGCTCATTGCATTTCTGACCAATACCACCTGACCAGTGAATTAAAACATGTACATCTGGTCCTCAAGAGGAACGGATACTCTGACCGTACCATCCGCCAAGCTGTTTCTCCCACCATACAGAAACAACCACCTGATACTCCGATCAAAACCATCACACTGCCATACATAGCAGGCGTTACCAAAAATATTTTCAAAATTCTAAACAAACACAAGATCCAGGTCCGATTCAATACAGTACACAAAATCAGTGATCTGATCCCATCCGTAATCATTCCTGACTTACAGTACCCCGGTGTTTACAAATTGAGTTGTACCTGTGGTGACTGCTATATCGGGGAGACGAAACGACATATTTCTGACCGAATTCGCGAGCACAAATTAGATTTGAAACACGGCAGAACGAATTCTTCGGCCGTGGCTGATCATTGTTTCAACACAGCAGGTTATCATGACATTATTTTCTCTGATACCAAAGTACTATGCAAACCTCCCGGTTATTACCAAAGATTTGTCCATGAAGCCATCCAAATATACACACATAGACAACTTCAACCGAGAGGATGGTTTCAAATTGCGCAACTTTTGGAAAGATGTCATCAACCAAGTAAAACGTTAGCAGGGTTATAATTGTACAGCAGTTTTCGTTTATACCAGGATGGTGCCTGCGCTCGTGCAGCACGCCATCGCCCTCCCCCCGAACCCCCTGCAGCATAACAAAAGGGTGTTGTACTCACTTTCTTGCAGTGCACCACCACTCCCCCCGAACCCCATGCAGCATAACAAAAGGTGGGTTTTACCCGCTTTCTTGCAGTGCACCACTGCTCCACCCGAACCCCCTGTAGCATAATAAAAGGCGGCTTAACTTAGCCCTCCCCCCCACCCACGTCCCTTCCTGGCTCCTCCCCCCCCTTAACCTGTATATAATCTCGGGTATTCCAGAGATGTTCATTTGTGGATACAGCCATCTTGCTGTGTCTGTTCCACCTGAAGACGGAAGCTTGTGTTGCCTCCGAAACGTCGTGATTTAATTTAGTTGTTTTATTTTATTTTACCTACGTGACTTTACTGAAAAAACCAAAGAGTATGGTATCGACCACTCAACACTTGGGAGTGCTTTCTTTAAATGTGGCTCGCCAGCACAATGCACCCTCCTATTGTATAACCCTATAAGCCAAGCTGAAGAGTAACTGATTGGGCATACCCAAAATATTATTAAATATCATCCAGCAGCCGATAGGCCAATGCTAATGATGAATACAGCAACACTCATCATTTAAATAAATATTTTTTTACAATATTGATGTAATTTTTCAATACGTGTTTTGAGTTGTTCATGTAGTAAAAATGTTTAAAGCACAGTGTGTTCATCAAGAACAAGTAATGTATTTTTGTGGCCATAGTAAATTAAAAAATATAGATTTTTCTACCTGTGTTCTGAAAAAACAAACCCTTTGCAAGATGCAATCAAAAATACTAATTGTGTCTTTTAACTTGAAGGCTAGAATGGTGGCTCTTTAGAAGCTTAACCTAATGTTGGTGACGTTCATTATTTATGCGGTACTTTAAAGTTATATGGATTTTTTTGGTGATCTTTTGTGGAATTTAAAGTGATAACTTCATTTCCATATAATCTTAAACTTTAAATCATAAATTAGGAGCTTTTCAATATTTAATGTCATTGAAGAAACCATTGAACATTCTATGTATACCTAACACGGGCTGTTGTGAAATAAATAAATATAATAGCGGGATTAAATAGACTGGTATTTTTTGTTGTTCACGGACCTTAAATCTAGATTCCAGAATGCCAGCTCTGATCAGTTCCTTGTTTCTGCTTATATTTCTTGATTATATAAAATATATAAATACAGGTATACGCTAAAAAAAACACAGTTATATAATAATGTATATTCTATTTAAATCCAGGTATATACGAAAGTGTATTGTCTGCATTCACAATGTGGCTATCGACTGTACTCACCTTAGAACTGAAACACCGTATTTATGTAGAGCAGAAGAGAGATGCGCATATACCATTTAACTCACTAATCCTGACCTTCCACATATCCTACTTGCTGCATGCAAGTTATGATGTTGACTTAGAGAGTGTTTCAAATAAATGGCCTCAATTGTAAATATAGTTTTAGCTGTGGTGCATTGTCTCAGACACAAGCTTGTATCCAAGAGCTAAATTGGAGCCTGCGGTGCAACTATGTATCTGTTCTTTTGGTTAAGAATGTATAGGCATCTGTTACTATCCCACATAGCACAAGAAGGAAGGTACATTTATGCTGCCCAATTATGAAGTGCATAGTTGCGCATCACTGAGCCATGCAGGACTGGAACAATGGCTGTGCTGATTAGCAGAGGGGAGGTGACGAATGGCTGTGAATAGGGACAATACAGAGGAACAGCGTGGCTCTCAAGGTGATTCAAGCAGCAGCTGCTCCCAGCACAAAAGCCAGGGCTGCAAGGGACTCTAAATCAGCTTTCCCCATGCAAACCGAGATGATAAATTAATTCTAAACCATGTAGAGCTCTAACATAAAATAAAATACAAATTTGAAGTTTGAGATATTGCAAAGTTATTGTAGTCATTACAAATGCCACGAACAGTGTGTCGTTCACAGCCAACTCGTGGTATTTAACCTTAATGTTACTAAGACAGGGATCAGGGTATTCCAGTCAAGTGGTGCGTGTTATACATTCTTGGCAGAGATCTAACCTTTACCAGGAACCTGCTACTTCACCAACTGAGCTAAGCTGTCCATTTTTGTAGTCTACAAGTTAGTTACCATTTTGTGAACGTTGCATTTGCATATTTTCAACAAATGTTGCAGATAAAAAAATGTCACGATTGCATTTTATAACGTAAAATAGATTATTATTATGTTTGTAATTAACACGTGTTATGTTTGTTGATAAATCAATGAGATACAAACAAAACATTTGGCAATTTTCCTCAAATTTATTCCAACTGCACGATTGGTGTAATATCATTCGATAAAGAATCATTTTGGTAATTTCACGGAGCAGTGCATCCTGTATGTCAGAGAATGGTTGTAGAAGAGATTAATCATAGGAATTCTGGAAAAATCCTTCAAGTGGCAATTTTAATCCTTTGCATAGTAAGGGTCACACTTTCTTATCAATTGTGCTATGAGATGTTGTTTGTGTTTGTCACATGAAAGCCAAACTAGTGATTGTTAAATGAGGTTACACCATGAGCTTACTCCATGAGTTGCTTCCTAAACTTTAACCCACGATCTCATCAGTATTGGCTCAGTCCTCTGAGCCACTTGGGTCATGAGTGACATTTTCCCAGTATTAATAATGTATCAGTGTGATTTTATCACAAAAGGTACTTTACATGAATATTAGGAGAACGCTAAAGGAATTTGGCAGCCATAAGCTTATTTTCAGGAATGTTGAATTACTCCAATTGTCATTGATACAACAATCTCTCAAGATTTTGATTTAAAGCTTTCGTGACTGCAGTAATTCATATTCTTAGTTTTTTCGGTAAAGTCACGTTGAAGAGAAACAACAAAATAACAAAAAATATATAAATATATATATTTTGTTGAAGAGAAACAACAAAATAACAAAATATATATAAATATATATATTGTTATTTTGTTGTTTCTCTTCAACGTGACTTTACCGAAAAAACTAAGAATATGAATCTCTCAAGAGTTTACGTTGGGGTTAACTTCTACTGGCACTGCCAAGTAAACACAAAACGAATTGATGCATTCTCCCAACCTCCCCAACCTATGAAAGCCGATGGTATCCCAAGGAACTGCCCAAGTGTTTAGCAGAATATTTGGTTTAATGACTGTGGGCATAATGTGAAGTGTTCAGTCTTCACAAGTCACTTCAATACGAAGCCGCGTTTTTGATGTTTTTGAAATTGAGCCAAACGGTGTGCTGTGTTAACATTAAACCATGGTATTAATTTAAATTGCACATTCAGAAACACTGCTTTAGCTATAATGGGCTTGTCATTCTGCAGCTATAAATGTAAAATTATTGCTTGTCTGGGTGAGCCTTGGTTGAAAGGAGATCAGAGACAGTTTCTAACTTCGCTAGCTGGCGGGATATTACATAGTGTTGTGTGTGTAAGGCATGGTTCTATTTCATGTGTTTCTCACAAGCAATATTAACAATAATAGTACTAGTTATACAGTTGCAATACTGTTATTCTTTACACTGTTTGCCAATAACAGATCACTTCACAAATAATTTTCAACAATTTTTTTAATGTTTTTTTTCTTTCTGCAGTCCTTGATGAGCTTGAACCATCAGCTTCCTATACTTGAACAAACTTGAACTCAAATTTTATGCCATAATGGCTTAGTCATTTGATCCGATCCAAGCCAATTAGGTATTCAGTGAGCCCTTGCCAGTCTTAATCATTCATCATCTTTGCGCTTCTTTTTTTTACTGAAGTAGAAATTACCTGCACAATAACTAGGCTCTATGTGAACATGTACATGCTGATACTAATGGTGGAGTGGTGGCACAGTGTTTTGCACACTGCGCAATGAGCCTAGTGACCTTGAGTTTGATTCCTGCCCATGAATAACATAAATGTTCATATGTATTTACGGTCCTGGCCTCCTCTTCATCAACCCACATGAACCAACATGGTTAAATATGGTCAACAAGCCATCCAGCAGTGGATTGACATAGGGCTATACATTATTTAATTATAATCATTATAATACCAGATAACAGGTTTTTTTTTTTAAACAGTTCATTGCATTAGTGTGATTATCAACAAAATTATTGTTCACAAAAGATTGGGCAGTAGATGTAATATTATGATTACAAGCAATAAGAGTACTCCATCCACTAACTGCCTACTATTCCAACATTATCAGTCAGTAAACTCAGCACACATTGAATTACATGTAAGCAGTGCTATACACATATAATGAAACAGATCTCTCAATAACAGCACAAACTAACTGATATAGTGATGTATTATTTGCATTCTTAATTCCCCATTTAGTACATGGGTTGGAACACTGTTAGAACACAATATTCCAACGTCAAAGAAGTACTGAGGAATTTGGCCACAAAGAACCCATTGTGTCATGATTGCTAATATAGGAAATTATACAAGCGTACGTTTTATTCTCTATTGCACACATTTAGCACACAGTTTTAATTGCTTTGCAAATGCTTTCTAATTGGGTTCAGTTCCCAGTGAGAGTTTCACCCACATTCACTAAATTAAAAATGTGCACGCTAAGCAATTTTAAATTATGCACAATTGTGCACTGAACAAATACTGAACATAGCGTGTATTGGGTCACGCAAGGTTTAAGGCAATACCACATTCCTAAAACATTTCCACCAGTGTGATCCATCAAACCGATGTCTTTAATATTGGCAATTGTACTTACCTCTGTCGATCAGAGAAAGTTTGCTACATCACGTGTGGATGGGCTAATGTTGACATATGTGCCAAATGTCAATTCAGATTGCCATATTCTCATAGCTTACTTATAGTGCATAACTATTTAGTCTCCACTCAAATATGACATTTTTTTATTTAGTTGTTTTTTATGCTTCAGCATGTAATTATTGATATGTGATTCAGCTAAATTTAGAATTTATCTTAAACAAATTCATACCAGTCAGTCAATGCTCAGTGTGTGACGGCGCACATCCCATTTAAATTGCTAAAACCACACGTGCCTGTACCCAGTGGGAAAGGTTACTGCTAAATGGGATCCAGATGTGCAAATCAAGTGAAGCTAACTGTCCTGGCTGATGAATGACTGGGTGTTCTGAATTGCAAATTTCATGTTCTCTTCTTTGGGTTGCATTTGCAGCTCCGTGGCTCTCATTTATGCGGCTCATTTCTCAGTGAAAAGCGGGGGTTTTAACAATGAAGTTGGGCGCACTGATGTTACACATTTTCAAACCTCATTTATCTGATACATTGATACAACTCAACAGCAACTTGCTTAAACGAGACAATTTTGCATTCATTAAAATTATAAAAGTTGGCCACCTTTTAAAAATTCACAGAATATAAAATCACGTGCAACTTGTGAAATCCTTCCGATAATTATAGTAATGAACAGTATTTAGATAATTACTTATGCAGCAGACACTCTCCTCACCAAGACACTGAGGCAGGTCTGGATTCCAGTTCGTGTATTCAACCTCCGTAACACACAGCTCCCTCCTTCATACATCGCTCTCTCCTCCCGTTCCTCCTTCGACATGTCCTCTTATCCAAACAGTCCCCTCTCCCATTTCCTCCCCCTCCCCTCATCCCTGTCACCTAATTTCCAGCCAATCACGTATTGTCACATCTCGGTCCATGTCTCCTCATCACCCGCTACCAATTACAAATATGGTCATACCACGTAGCTACTCCAGGTCAAGTAGGTGGAGGGATGGACATCAACGTGTAGGGGTCAGGGAATGCTGATGTTGTGCGGACCGTTATGGAGAAGGACCGTTACACTAAAACAATGCTGCTGATTGATGACTGTGATGTTTGTATTCGTCATATTAACTACTTATAATTGTGTACAGTTACAGTTAGTGTGTGATATCTGAACCGGTCCTGGGCCCTCCTTAACTAAGATGCCCTGACCACCGTGGTCGTGGTAAAGTATGGTCAAAACAGCCCTCGAATCCAATAGTGTGGGAATGCCTTCATCCAGCCGTGGATTGGCAAAAGGGTGGGAATTATTGTATTATTTTGTTTATTACAGGCACTAACCTGCACTGACCAGCATAGTGAAGTATGGTCAAATAACCCCTCATATGGCATGGGAAGGCCCTTGCCAAGCATATGATTTACACAGTGCTGTATATATTAATAATATTTTAATTACAGAAAAATGTGTGCATAGAGTGAATTATAATGCTGCAATTAATAATGACTCATCAATTTGATTGATTTTTTTAAAGTATGTAATTACAATAGTAAACTAGGGATATGTGTTACTAACTTCACAAGTCACATCTGATGGCTGTGTGGTCAGGAAGCTGCTTGTCACTGTCCAGATAGTGAGATAAGCTGATAAGATTGCAGGTTCTCCCCAAGCTTACAAAATTAATCCTGGACAAACTGTCAATAAGCATGTCCAATCAGCTTGACTTACAATCCATGCTGAGCCAGTAAGGTCGATAAAGCAGCAGATAACGCCTGAGAAACCAGCAGGCAGCAAGCACAGAGATAAGGAGAATGAGATCTCTCAAGACAGCTGAAGAGATGGCCGTTGCTTAAATAATGTAAAGGTATATAGTAAACTGCAGTGTGCTGATTCTCTCATTTTAAAAAATGGTAATACTTCATTGACAGTGGAGCACAAGCACAAATTTTAAAACTCCAACACATTTATCAATAACACGGCTCTAAAGGATAAAAAATAGACGTTTTAGGCACTGACCCTTCTCATTAAGTGGGTGGTAATGGCTTGTATGAAAAAATGTTTGTACTCCGAATACACGAATTCCTTACTCTTATGATTGGAGAAGTTGGTGTTTGTTTTATTTATCACGATGAATTATGTTTAGAGTTTGCATTCTTGCGTAATATATTTGAATACAATTTTGTCTGCAATTAATTGGGAAGTGGACCAATGTAACAAAAAATGTAAGGTCCACGCGAAAAGTGTAACCAGGCAGAACATCCATAATTGTGACAATACTGGCCTTGACACGCTTGTGGGTCATGTGAAGCAATCAAAACACTTTACATCAGATGTATTTTTTAAATATATTTTTTACGTTTAAATATAACTTATTAATTAATCCAAGACACCCTTGCATATTATACTATTTATTTTGTTGTCTTAATGGCTTATGATCCATTTGGTAAAATATACTGTCCAACAATAGTACTCATTGACGTAATATTAGCGAATTCTGCCGTGGTGTAATGATGAGCACACCGGACTTGCAATTATTAAAATGTTGCCGGTTCAATCTTCTGGCACAACAGTTGAAACAATCGGCACATTCCATGAATGCCTCCCGGCCCTGTCCACCTAGCAATATGAATCGGTAAACCAAATTTGTTGTTCGGCAGGTTGGTGTGTGGTGGGGTAAAATGTGGGAAACACCACCTCTTGCGAGATGTCTGGCCAGTGTGGTAGAGTAGGCGGCGATGCCGTCGAGAGGGTCTCTCTTCATCTCCCTCAAGAGGAGGCATTTCCGTCAACAGTGGCATGTAATTGCAACGCTGCTCCTGTTCTCTTCACCTTTTACCAAACGTATTGTGTGCATGTGTCTGCATGTGTGGTGCATTTGCCATTTGCGCCAGCTGCTATCTACGACTGGAACGATACATTGATGCATAGATGGAAAACGAATCTCGACCAACATAATACGTGCTTTGAATCGCTTGCCCAAGGCACTTCGATACAGTAACTTCCATAGTGTTAAATACAGCAAGCTATACGATGTAATATGTGTGTCACGTGTAGCACAAATAAGTACCTAAGTCCTGTGGCAAAGCTTGCGGCTGCTGCAACCAATTTGGAGCAATATATGCAGTATTTAGAGGGACTACTTATAGACTCTTGGGCTGTACAATGCACTGTATACACATCTCTTTGTGTTATTGCACTGCATAAAGAGTGTGAATTCAGTCACAGTGTCTCCATGCTCAGAGCAATAGGGTTGTGCTCATCCCTGTTGCTGGGCCTGAGCCAGTGCAGTAATAGGATTCCACTTTTTTGTATGGGGGGGGGGGGAAATCCCTCCATACGATGTACCTTGAAGAGAATTTGAACTTGCAGACCTTCAGACTTTGAGTGAAGTGTCCTGCCTGTCCTGGCTGGGTGTGTCTGTATTTCACAGCATAAGGTTGCCAAAATGATTGGGAACAGCAAATTGTCAAAATGAAATATTAACTTCAGTGAAGCAAAAGCCTTAAGAGAATTGAGAGCAAATAAAGATATTCAAATTCTTCCTGCTGATAATCAACTGTTGTGATGCTCCGTGAGGACTACAATAATACAATAAAAGATTTACTCGATGGAGGTACCTACCTTAAAATTTTACGAGACCTAACAAACACCTTGGAACATAAAAAAACGTCAATCATTGCCAAGTCATAAATTCCCAAGAAAAAGCAATACCTGATCAAACCAAAGGCATCAAAACTTCCAAGACTTTATGGGCTACCAAAGATTCACAAATCTCATGTCCCATTAAGACCCGTATTTAGTACAATAGATTATGCCGCATACAAATTATCACAATACGTAATTAAACAAATACAGCCCTACATCGGTAGGACCTCTTCGTTCATCAAAAACTCTGAACATCTCGTAAATATAACTAAAGATATTAAGCTTAACCCTAATGATGTTCTTGGTAGTTTTTAAGTGACTTCTCTGTTCACGAGGGTTCCGGTCAACGAGTCAATTCAATTACTCGACACTTGCAGGAGTAACTGATAAACTAGCCAGATGTTTGGAAAAACATGGTACATAAAATACAGAAATTAATATCTGGTATCAAAAGATGTATTACCGAAGCTATGAACAGGAGGTGTGTACTGGATTAATTGCACTTGTGGCAAATGCTATGTTCTGCAAACAGAACGAATGATCAGCACGAGATTAAAAGAAGAGCAAACAAATATGAAATACTCCCAAATACAACAGTCAGGAGTAGAACACGCGTGCCAACATGGACACTCAATTGATTTTGATAATGTTAAAGTTCCGTGCAAGACCAGTTACTACTGACCAAAACTAATTAGATAATCTATCAAAATTTAAAGAAATAACAATTATTTGAACCGTTCGTATAGCTACCGACTTAGTGCTGCGTGGAAGGGAATCATCAAATAATACATAGTTTAAATACATGCCTATACAGTCCACCGTTCTTCAATAGGGATTACCGTTGGTACGGCTATTTTAGTACACACAATCAACAGGAAGGACAAGACCAATGGGCTCGCATAATGTGCATGCGTAATGTACGTTGACTCATTAACCCCCCCCCCCCACCAACTTTGCGCAAGAAGTAACGAAACCGGTGGACTTCTCCACAAATCTGGCTGTCGCCTGATGAAGCTAGTTGTAATTCCTGACGAAACGTCGTACTCAGATTGTAATTGTTGTGGCTTGGCTCTCCAACACACCGGTGTGCTGTACTAGTGACGAATTGGCCACGTTCTGTTTACGTGACAACCCTTACGAGTTGGCTGTGTCGGGTGGTGGCGGGTTTAACAATACATTCATATATGTATGCGATCTAACCCAAAAACCTTTATTATACTGAAAACTCTTAGGTCTTTCAATAGAAATAATGCACATTAAGTGTGTGAGGTGGAGTAATGGAGCAGTAAATTGGCATACTGTGATATGAGCGCAGGGAATTGAGATCACCAACCCCTCACCAACTTGCACTGTCAGCATGGTGAAGTATGGTTAAACAACACCTTAGATTGACACAACATGAAAGGGCCATTATCCAGCAGTGAATTGACAAAGTACAATATAATTTCAGTAAGATATGTGACCAGTTTGTCATGCATGATGAAACAGAGAAATAAATGTTTGTAGACTTAGAAAATCGCTTAATTAAAATCAATTATGTTATTACTTAGGCCTGCCAGTGGAAACGTATCAAAGCCCAATTCAAGTTGATGTTCGTGTGCACAGGCTCATAAGAGATTATCACACAAAAGTGAGGCCTAAACTGGGTGTCTGTGTGAACTGTGTACTTTGCTTAAAGGAGCAATACCACAGTGGCATCAGAGAGATTTCATTAGAAGGCGTATTCGTTCACAAATCCACCTCAGTAATACAAAGGATAGAGTGTGGCACTGAGCAGTTATCTCAAGAAGTATCATTCTTCAGAGGCCATTTAAATTGCTGCTGCCCTCTGCGCTTTAAAACAATGCAGATTTTATTGGCATTTCTGTTAACAATAGAGAATTGCACATTAGTCCATTGACCATGTTTAACGGGTGCAGAATTCTGCTGATGTGCATTTAAATTTGAAATAATGAATCCACTCTGAAATAAGTAGCATTGAAATGTTATTCCATCTATCACTTTATTTAATTTATGAATACGTTTTTATCAAAATAAAAGTGCATATTTTAAAATAAAGCATTAAAACTAACATTGTTTGACAAGAGATTCCTAAATTAGTTGGCATTGATTGTATTAGGAAGTACTATTGATGGAATATGAATTTCAAATAAACTATTTGTGTATATGTAGTGTATACATATGCTGTGCCTCAAACTTACACCTTCCTACACATCTATATTATGTTATGCTTCTTTTAATTTCATGCTTGTGCTTTAATTTGCACATTACCACCATGAAGCCATGCAGCAAATAATCGTATCTACATATTGACACTTTATTGAACTACATATACTACTGTAGTTTAGCTTCTGATTTGGTATTAATTTTACATTTGCACCAAATATAAGTAATGTTGTCTAGGCAATTGGGTGAACAATGTTGAAGCTACATTTATGATTATGTAATTATCTGACATGCAGATTCATACACAGTGACACGTAAGTCCCTTCGCTAGAGTCAGCACCACACGATTACCCTTGATCGTCATCTTGAAGATCATGATGGTCTGCTATTTTGCGGTCAAGTCCTGTAATAAACACTTTCAGTGATGCCTGCATATTAATATCAGTGTATTAATCTTTTATTAATCTGCGTGAGACTGACACTTTGTAAAATATGTTGGATACTATCGTTTATATAAAACAACTAATCAGCAATAATGTTATATCCTTATCTCTGCTTGAGTAAAGAGACCCTAAGTGGTTTTGTGCATTTCCTCCTTATTAGGTCCTTGTTGTTGGGAGTGTTTAGGAGAGATTAGACTTCCAACGAAGCCTGTAGCCAATAAATCAGCTTAAGATCCATTCCCAATTGAGGGATCCTGATGTGCTCTACTCGAGATAATGGAGCACTGGTCAGTGCTTGGTTAAGGGCCATGGTCTACCCGATCACAGCACAGGAGGCACCTTTGTGCACTTAATCAGCCGGACATCAGTGAAGAGTAGGAAGCCACAGCGGTAGCTGTGGGAGCTGCCTCATATAAATAACTTCCTCGATTGATGAAACACACAAGCAGTGGGCACACAGGAACTGCAAGACCAATCCGATATCAGATGTGCCTTCACCCGAACTAACCCCAAGGAAATCCACTCTGGTCTCCCAAATGACTCATGGTTATTGGGTCGTTGATGTGTACATGCAGTTTTAACACTGCACTTTCTGACTCTAATGGGCTACATGTTTGAACATTCCAATATTCCATTTCAGTCTGAAGCTAATGAATTCCAGGACCGAGCTGTGAGTGTGCTCATATTTGTTGTTCCATAATTACACTTCTGTTAATACGTTAATTATTGTCCGTTTTGACCAAAAATAACTGCTGACCGGTATTATAGCTTCAACTACTCTGATACAGATGTACGTACGGAGAATCTGTTAATATGGCGGGGCAAATACCTTCTCATTTCAGACCATAGATCATTCTCACTCACAGTTCTTCGAGACCGTTTTGCTGTTTTTAACAACGTAGACCAAATTACGTAGACGTCTTTGGCACATTTTTTTCATGGTGCTACTCCCACCTGTCAAACTGTGCATTTTACATTTCCATAGAAGGGCTGTCTTCCTCTCAGAAACCACTGCGTCTTCCTGTCCCATAAGGCACTATCTTCGCCCTCTGCTCTTCTCAATATCTCTCCTCCGTCTTGGCAAAATCATCTCCAGTTTTAATGTCAACAAGCATTATGTTGATGACAGCCAGCTCTATATTGCCATTGACTCCGTGAACCCAACCTCACTGTGTAATCTCACATCCTGCTGCTCATTTCCCTCCACTGCCCAATCTCAATCTCCTTTCCCCTCCATCTATCAGTGATGTGGCCAAGCGGTAGCACGTTTGCCGCTTGTTGCAGAGGTTCACGGTAAGAATCCAGCAGCTGCCCTGGTTAATAGTGCGGTGTGTAATGACCATAAAATACTCGCCGTCTACTTCACAGTTGAAGTTAAAGATCCTGTGACGTCATTCACAAGAGTAGGCCATTGTGTGTTGGTGTCACGGTCCGAATTTGTCAAATTTGAGATTTGTCCGCAAATTATTCAATTGGAACCTACATAGCAATCATTGATCCTCTATGGTGAATACTTGGCAAGAGCTTCCTGAACAAAGCCATGGGACTTTCATGGGCAAATACATGTCATAATATTCTTTACAGTTAACTGCCTGACTCCCTCTCCCTGATTAAGTCCAGGGTCAAGATATTTATTTTTTCGCTTGCATATGACTGACTCCCTCTTGCCACACTATATTAAAAAGTAACTTTGTTTTGTATGAACGGTACATTTTGATGTCTAATGACCTTGAATTGACCTATCTAACACACTGAAATGTGCAGTAGTACTGTACAATGATACGGTATATTTAATTGCTTAATACATAAAAATTGTATTAATTGAACCACATGCTAATCGTATTATTTTACCTCTAGCGTTAATGTACAAAAAAAAAACCCATCTCGGTTCATTAAAAGCATATCTGGCTTTCTAATGTGCTTCTATAATGTGCCTCGGTTTGCCATGCAAATCAGACGAAACTTCAAGACCTGTGCAACTTTTTCCTCATTAGATTCGATTGCCTCGAGTAAATGTCCTTTATTTGCTCTGAAAAGGGCCAATGCTCAGATAGTGTTCTGCACTTACATATACGGTTACACTCTATCGTGGCACAATACAGAAGTTAAAGTAGTTGTCCACTCAGTTGCAGAACAATTCAGTCTATCAAAAATAATGTAGTGTAGTCTTTGTTGTTTGTTTGGAGGTAGCAGAGAGAAATATATGAACAGGATTGTTAAAAGACAGATAATTTGTGCAGGCACTTACAGCTTAGACATGTATATCGATAACATATGATAATGATGTTTTGTTGACAATATTTAAGCCATCCGGCAAATTGATATTCTTAAATCCAGAGTAGTTGACTGTTTTTTTCTCCTTTTAAACAGCATAGGACGTGTGCAAATCAATGTTTCTTTCCTGCATACAGTGTTTAATTTGTACTTAATAGAGACATCTATGGGTTAGTCAGTTTAACACGTAGGCTTTCGCGACCAATATCATCCATAATAGAGATTTTTGGGTTAGATCGCGTAAATATATACAGTAAATGTATCGTTAAAACCCGCCACCACCCGACACAGCCAACTAGTAAGGTTTGTCACGTAAACAGAACATGCCAATTCGTCACTAGAGAGCCAAGCCACAACATTTACTATCTGAGTACGACATTTCGCGAGTAATTACAACTAGCTTCATCAGGCGACAGCCAGATTTGTGGAGAAGTGTTACTGTTTCGTTCCTTATATAGAGGCGTAGATGTGTCGACCACCCTTCTGCGCTCTTGCACAATGATGAGGGAGGGGATTACTGAGGCAAGGTACATTATGCCATGTGCATTATGCGAGCCCTTTGAACTTGTCCTTCCTGTCTATTGTGTTTATTAAAATAGCCCTACCTACGGTAATCCCTATTGAAGTACGCTGCCCTTTGTAGGCATGCATTTAAATAATGTATTATTTTATTATTCGCTTCCACGCAGCACTAAGGCGGTGGCTATCTGAACGGTTAAGGTTATTAAAGCCTCAGTAATCTCCCCCACACACACAGACATTACTAGTTGGCTGTGTCGAGTGGTGGCGGGTTTTAACGACACATTTATATATTTACGCGATAACCCGAAACCTCTATTATAGAGACATCTATATCCAACATTACTATAGTCTATTATATTCAATAATCTATGCTTCAGGAGTAACATGCAAAACAAATAAATATCGTAGATTATGGTGGAGCAATGGCACAGTAGCTAGCACACTGCGATATGAATCTACTGCTGGATGAAGGCCTCTCGATGTTCCATATATCGCGGGATTGACAAAAAAATCTGCGAATGATTACTCCCGGATTCTCCAGATTATAATATCCCTTTATTTACCCTGTATTTTAGAGCAAACGTTGGGGGTGCATCTAGTCATCCAGTTGTGTGTGACCATATTTCTATCACTTTCTTGACACCGGGCACAATTTGGCATGCGTTTTACCTTCTGGAACATCTTATAATCCGAAGAAAAAGCTATTGTTACAATTGTACAAAACCAAAACTTGGTTATCGCTCAAATAAATCACCTTTAATAGCAACTGCTGCATCATGAAAATGTATACTAATGTGTATATCTACACTGTCAATTTTAGATTTGAAGCTTTCGTGACTGCAAGGATCCATACTCTTTGGTTCTATTCGGTAAAGTCACGTTTTTTATTTATTTTTTACCTACGTGACTTTACCGAATAGAACCAAAGAGTACTGTCAATTTTGACAATCTTGCAAATTTTGCCCACTTTTCAATGTTTGACATTCCTATATGTTTGTTGTAGTCTTAACAATATTTTGTACCTGCAACCTTTTTGTGCTTGATGCAGCATGCGATCATTTAGCCACTGTCTGGCCGGTTTCCAAGGGCATGTCTCATGCAATTTCTGGAGGTGCTCAATTTTTTTACGAAAAAAATTGGTTTTCTCGAGGCATGAATTGCATTTTTTAATTAGTGGCCTCCAAAATTATAACATTAGAGACTGTTATCCCAACAATAAACTGATGTGTTATACGATGAATTCTAAGAATAGCATGGATTTTGAGTCCATATAAGCTATGCCTGATTTATTGCTGTATCGGAAAAAGTTTAAAATGTTAATTAACATCTATGGTATTTGTAAAGCTCTAAATTAGTATAATTATATTGTAGACTTTTTGTCAATTATTTCCTCTTTTGTGGCATTATTGCAGTTTCTTTTAATAACTTAGGAACGATTTAATTTTGTATGGGAAATGAAATTGTTCAATTTACCTTCAGATTATATTACAATCTAGCTGCAGTTACCTGTGTAATAAATCACCAAGTTTAGATCTGACGTGATTTTCTTCAGTACATACACATCAGTCAGCTGAATAATGTTGATCTGAAGTGATAACATATGTATTCTTTGGGTCTTTCGGTAAAGCCACGTAGATAGAAAAGAATACAAATATCACGACGTTTCGATCGCAACATAAGCAATGGTCATCAGATACCAAAAGACCCAAAGAATATTAATTCCTGCAGTTACAAAAGCTTTAAGTCAAGTGATAGCATATGGTTTCGTGCCGACTTAGCTTTCTTCCTTTTAAGATTAATACGTTGGTGTTTTGTCTGGCAAATTTAAATAACCTACGGTACATACGACTTTAGACACAGCCACCCATATCTTCCATGAGGTTTGCCGTCTGTGGCCATGAATTCCAATGATGAGTACATCTATTGCTACTGAGATCGTTCTTACAATTCACATTGGGTACAAGCACCGTGGTGTAGGCATGTCGGTATAGTTTGACCATACTGATAAGTGTAGGATGGTGGAAGTACATTTTGTCTCTCTTTTAAGTGAGTGCCTGATTGGTATTGGTGGGTGTCCCTATCCACTATAGCTACTCAGTTTACTACATTAAAGCACAACCCATTTAAAAAAACAGCTTTGTATGCTCTCTACTTTTTCACTGTTCAAATGTCTTATTTGTCTTTGTGCATTTGTAAATACATAACAGTGTACAGAAATACAGATGTATATATGTAAGGGACTATGAGAGAAAACCCCTATGAAGCAAATTAATAGAAAAATATTACCAACTCTATTGTAAGTTCAAATAACGTGTTCAATTCCCATTAGCGATTCGTCACACGGAGAGCTGACGTATGGAGTACACGTTCTGATTGGAGTACGGTGGTAATTTGAAAAAGCCCGGGAAAAGTGAATTGTAAATGAGGGGTCGGTTGGAGGACCGTTTTGGGGAAAGAAAGGTAAAGCGGACACAAGGATCTGGTGCAAGGGGAGTTCGAGGCTCCTGCACGCAGTACTCTAATTCCTGGAAGTTTGCACGTGCTGTGGGTTATACGTGTTGAAGAGATATAAAGAAGAGTTTACGAGACTTATCCGACTCCTTTACATATACAGGAATCCCCACTATACATAAGGGAAGCGTGCCTGGGAAATGCCACTTAACTAGAAATTACTTCAAGCGAACTCTAATTTCCCATATACATAAAGTGAAAATCAGGGGTTGAATTCCTAGCTGACGTTTTTGGAAACAAAATGTGACTAAATATCATAATGTTTACAAAAATACATATGATTATAAGTTGACATATTTTATCCATAATAAATCCAAATAATGAATTAATATTTACCAGCGATGGTTGAAGAGCTTGCTGACATTTCGCCACACACCGTTCATGTTTGACAATTTTAATTCATATTTTACGACTGCCTTTTCACCTGCTTCAAAACGCTTTCAAACGTCTAATTTAGCCTCTACATTAATACTTCCCTGTGCCTTTTATTACCAGACACTTTTTCATCAGTTACTGTGCGTTATGCACTCATATTTCTGAGCCCCATCACCTCACCTTCTATTTCTACCCAACACGTGCACAGCAATCACACAAAATTTTGGGCTGGTAGACGGAGAACTGAACACGTGGCGGAGACGTTTTTGGCGGTATGCTTTATGCGCATATGGTATTGCATAGCAAAAATAGTTACTTTTCACCAGGCGCACTCCTAATTTAGAAATTGCACAAAAAACGTTACCAATTTTTTTTTTAATTAATGCATATTTGAAGCATTATACGTCTCAGGACATATGTTCCCTGATTAATGGCCAACGGAATATGCGAAACAACGCATATGAAGCAACTTACAGCAGTGATTCCTGTACTCTCCATAGAATTACGTAACTGTGTCTCATTTAAATTATTATATATTTAGTGTAAACACTCACATAGTAAGTGTTTTGTTTTGTCAGATTGCACTGGGCTACAGCCAAAATGCTTCCGAAATAAATGAAGTCAAACTTTTTGGTTCTATTGGGTAAAGTCACGTAGGTAAAAAATAAAATAACAAAAATCACGACGTTTCGGCCACAACAGTCTTTTCTGTTTACCCACTCACAGCTTAAAGGAGGCGACCTGCGCTTGACTTTTTTTCACTCCAACGCTGTCCTCCGGACAGGTTGGTCCCTTCACCTGATGAAGGCCACTTGTGTTGTGGTCGAAACGTCGTGATTTTTGTTATTTTATTTTTTAAGAACGTGACTTTACCCAATAGAACCAAAGAGTATGGATCCTTGCAGTCACGAAAGCTTTAAATCTAGAATTGAAGTCAAACTTTACTAAGTCTAGGTCACTGAGACTTTAAATGATGCTTAAAATTGTTGATTGGCTCGAGTTTTCAAGATATTCTACTGGGTCAGTATACACGACCCTTGACTTGGGAATGGCAGAGGATAAGTGAGTTATAAAGGCAAGGGATCTCAATTTAAACCATAAATGACTAAAATACATATTTGACTGGATCTATGAATAAATATACGACTCGGTTTGGACAGTACTTGCTTTTTTAACAAAACAATGAATGATGCAATCTGAACCTGGTATTGCATCATACATGATATGAATTGCATCATGTTATTCCTGGAAGTCATGGATGATGCATTCATAACTAGGCTTATATTCCTTTGCTGAACAAATTGCTCTATAATAGCTCTAGAAAAAATAGTGTCGTCCTCTCTTATTTGTCAGTGTTTGATTTTGCAAAGGGACATATTTCTGTTTAGCAAAAGTGAGCAGAGATGCCTCATAAATTGTTTGAACAAAGCAGAAAACTTCTGCTATGTTTGTGGTGAAGTGACTGTTGCATCACAAAAGTGCCAGTATAACCACTATGGTTAAGAAAGCCTATCACTTTTATTTTGGCTGCAAAAATTGGAGATCAGGACAAGATGTGGGCCCCACACATATGCTACAACACTTGTTCAACAAATCTATGCCAGTGGTTGGACTGGAAAAGGAAATATATGCCTTTTGCAGTGCCAGTGATTTGGAGAGAGCCAACAGATCATATCAGCAATAGTTACTACTGCATGGCGCCTCCAGTTGAGAAAGGTCTGTCAAAGAAGAAAAAGTGGACTGTGCATTATCCAAACATTCCATCAGCTATACGCCCAGTACCAGTTCTTGATGCACCAGAATCATTCTCACTTGAGTCAGACGAGGAAGAGGATGAAACTTCTGGTTCTGAACCATCAAGGTCACATGACCCAGATTTTATCCCATCCTCCTCCTCTGAACCACGCCTCATAACACAAGGTAAACTGAAAGACATTGCCAGGGATTTGGAACTACCCAAGAGTAAGGCAGAGCTGTTGGGCTCCAGACTGCAGCAGTGGAATCTCCTGGCAAGTAATGTTAGGGTTTCCATGTTCCGTGACAGTCAAAAGGATTTTGTCCCATTATTCTTAATCGGAGGTGATCTTGTAGCCTGCAACAACATTGATGGTGTGATGGCAGCCCTCAACATCGTTCATGATCCAGATGAGTGGAGACTGTTTATTTATTCATCGAAGATGAGTCTTAAAGCTGTTTTTCTGCATATTGGCAATGTTTTGCTATCAATTCCAGTTGATCATGCAGTCCATATGAAGGAAACCTATGACAGCATGAAACAACTTTTGAGGTGCATAAGCTATGACCAACATCAGTGGCAGCTTTGTAGCGATTTTAACGTTGTTGCTCTCGTGCTTGATCTGCAGACTGGATACACAAAGTACTGCTGTTTTCTCTGTGAATGGGATAGTCGTGCGAGAGATGCCCACTAGATCAAGCTAGATTGGCCACTCCGACAGTCATTTGAGCCTGGGAGGAGAAGTGTTCAGCATCCTCCACTTGTTGAATCAAGGAAGATTTTGTTACCACCCTTACACATCAAGCCATGGACAAAACACAAGCAGCTTTCAAGTACCGCTGTGAAAAATTTCCAAGGCTAAGTGAAGCTAAAATAAAGGAAGGTGTCTTTGTTGGTCCTCAGATTCGTGAACGTCTTCGAGATGATGCATTTGACAGTGCACTGCGTGGCAAGAAAAAGACGGCATGGAAAGCCTTCCAGTTAGTGACAACACATTTTCTCGGAAACAACAAGGCAAACAACTACAGGGAGTTGGTGGAAAAACTTCAAGGCATACAAAAGCCTTGGTTGCAACATGTCAATAAATAGAATAGGGTTTCCCCCTTTTTTCTGGCAGCAAAACAGGTGTTAAGTTGTTAAAACACCAAACTGAAACCTTTTACAAGGAATAATGTCTGCATTAACCAAACGGCGTCCACTGGTCTAACACCGTTTTGAGACGAGGCTCAAGAGAAAGCCGTCTCTGGTGTGGACCAATCAGTTTCAAGAACAATGCCACATATTATCAGAGTATGTTTTGCATTCTGACCACAAGTATTGTGGTTAATGCAGACATGATTCCTTGTCAAAGGTTTCAGTTTGGTGTTTTAACAACTTAACACGTGTTTTGTTGCCAGAAAAAAAGGGGGAAACCTCTTCTCATATTTTGGTACTGGCAAAGGAGGTCCCATGATGTCACTATAGATACATTTTTGCACTCTCACGCTCGTCGCTCACTGCATGGCGAGCGACTTCACCAGGACATTGCAACAATGTAGAAACGCTATCGTGGCAAATGGAGCCCATCAATGCTTGCAGACTATTGCTGGACAGTGACAAGAGATGCTCCATTTAATGAATACCAGAGACAAGCCAAGAAGCGCCGAGTAGACACTGAATGAGGACTAAACTATGTACTTATATATACTTAATCGTTTTTTGCCTTTTGTTTCATAATAAAATGTATTTATATAACCATTTTTCTGATATTTAAAGTGTTATATGAACAGGACAGGTGAAATGTCATGTTAATCAACCATAAACACGTGAAAAGACCTAGGTTTACAATTTATTAGTAAAACTCTACGATCTACACAATATACATAGACGTAAAATGTAAAAAAACTAAAATATCTTGGGAACAGTAGCCAATCAGTTATTTTAATTGTCATATTTGAATTCAGCACATCAAAATCCATAATAAAAAGCACATTAAATCTCTGAAGCAGACGACGTCTAAAAAATTGTCGACCAGTGCTATCATAATGAAGCAGTCTATCACATTTTGATCATCCAGCAATGTAATCATATCAATATCGCTTGCAGTTGAAATACATTTAATAACACGCAGGAAAGATAAATATTCTTACTCGAAGTGGGTTGGCCATGAAACCCACTAAAGCTTGAATAGAGTGTGATGGCGTGTGTTATTCTGTATTCAATTAATGCTTTCAATTGTCCAATTTTCCCATCTAAGACTGCAAGGAACATATCTCATGTGACCAGAACGTTTTGTTCATTATCTGTGCTCTAAACTTTGGCCTTGTGAGTTTCAGTAATTGGGATTTTTTTCTTCATAAAAGTGTTTTTTCTAATGTTTTTTAATTGTTGGCATTCCTTATCTTTGTACCACCTACAGTCACAGATAGCTAAGAAAACGTTGAAAACAATTTAATAGTATATACAGTATGTATATAACCTGAGTGATAAGGAGTTCATAAATGACTTGATCTGATTCAGATTAAAGGGTAATCATCAGAATAATTATTTGCAAATTCCAGGGTTTACAAGGAATGGTATTTTCAGTACCAGGTGCATTGACAGCCAATTTACAGCTTAACGTTAAAATAAATAAAATAGTGGCTTGCTGACAAGAGTGAACACTGGGCATGTTCCCTGAATTTTAATCTCTTGGCTTACTTTCATGGTTTTAGTTGGCCTTAACTGGCAAAATAAAATGAGTTTTCCTGCCGACATAGAAATTGATTACTTCAGATAATTAGCAGGGGTGATTAGGCAAAGATCCATGGTTATGATTTAACTATCCGTTGGTTTTTCTATTTGTAAATTTTCCATATTATAGGAATATTTGACCATGTCCATACCTTATTATATGTTAATTCTTGGCACGAATTTTAATATTTAATTCACAAACTGACATGCTACATGGTTAAAGATAGAAACAAGAAAATAAGGATTGTGTGAAAAACACAATTTATGTTACTGTAATTAAAATTTCTTGCATATTTCACAGATTTTCATCGAATAATTTAAATAATACTTGACCATTATTATAATCCATTGCTTTGATTCCTACTTTTCGTGCTGGTGCACAAGGTAAAGTTTATAATTACCTCTTGAAGCATTAACTCTGAGTATTGGTTAAAGGGAAATATCATTATTACGACACTTGTTTACCCAGGAGAATCTCATCACTCAGGCTCAAGACTCTTCTGAATAAGGGTGCTGCCAAGTATTGATGATTGCTGTGTGTCATCCCAATTGAATAATTTGCAGCTCACGTTTCAGTCTTGGAATGTATTCCTAACACCACTTACATTGTACTTTTTGTTTTAGCTTTGGGAGGAAACTTAAGGAGCCGGAGGAAACCCATGCAGAACAGGGGGGGACATGCACACTTAATGCAAAAAGGAGCCTGAATTGGAAATCGAACCCAGGCGTCTCCTTCCTGCGAGGCTTAAGTTTTACGTGAGCCACCACGTATTACATCCAAATATTTGTTCTTTTAATGGAGTTTGCAAGTGTAGTGATCAGCAGTGTTTGATGTTCCTACTGTACGCCGAGTGCTCTCTGTATATCTGTAAGATCAAACGGTTCTATTTGACTTACACCGTGCAAGTTTACCTTCACCTCATTTTCAAACGATGCAAGTACCTCCAGGCCATTCCTGCATGCCGTCACAACTCTCGTCTTTCCTATTCAATGGCGTGAGACAACCTGGCACGTGTACTTGTTTGAATTCACCCAGCTGTCTCTAGAATTTCAATTAGGCCCCTTTCAGCCATGTAGAAAAAGGAAGCTGTGGATTGTAGCTAATTCTGAGGATTATCTGAGAGATTCGTATCTGATGCTTACATGCATGGCAATTCATTTATTCAATTCATGTCCATAATACCAACTTATATGAATGATGGCCATTTGTGGCTACAGGCCTGCACAGTTCAGTATTGGTGCTGAAACCACGAGCTGTACGTGGCTGCTCTAACAGATTTAACACTGGAGCAGATGGGCGAGGCATCCTCTGCTCTTTACTGCAAATGCAACTCTGGTCCTGGTCGAGATGGCCCCACTTCATGAGGTTTGCTTTGCAGCGGCCAACACCTGCTGTATGGAAATGGTTCACGTTATTTTGTTCACACATGGCAATGAGAATGTCATTGTCAATGAAAATGCTCTTAAGTTTAAGTAATATGTGGGTGTTGTACATTACGTATCTTTGTTGTGTTTGTTTTAACTTGACCGTGGCATATCCTGTTATATCATTGATGGAATGCTATTTAAGCGTCCGTTATCAGGTGGGAAAGCACGGTCTGCTGCTGAGGCAGACTGTTTTAAAAAGGTTTGAAATGGGTGTAGCCCAAGGGAGATAAAGAAGTGGCTAGTGATGTTAATGTGAGAAATTAGCATGTAACTGTCAAATATGAGAGCGGCCTCTTCGACGAGGGCATGGAAGTGGCTAAGTTAATGTAAAATCGAAGAGTGGTGCAACCCAAAGGGTGCAATCCAAAGGACATGTGAGCATGAGAGATCTAAGAGAGAGGCATAGAGAGAGAGACACACACAAGAGAGTCGGAAATAACAGCTGACATAGGCAGGTAGGATGGAAACATCACAGTCGGTTAAGACTTTACCTGGTTAATGACGTCCTTCCAATGATTGGAAGGTAGTTAACATCTTGCCACCGTGGTGCCCATTTATATAGAATACTGAATACTGAATAGGTTTCAAGATAATAATCCATATTTGTAGCACAATATTTGTAGCACAGTATTTGTAGCACAGTATTTGTAGCACAGTATTTGTAGCACAGTATTTGAAGCACAGTATTTGTAGCACAGTATTTGTAGCACAGTATTTGAAGCACAGTATTTGTAGCACAGTATTTGTAGCACAGTATTTGTAGCACAGTATTTGTAGCACAGTATTTCTAGCACAGTATTTGTAGCACAGTATTTGTAGCATAGTATTTGTAGCACAGTTTTTGTAGCACAGTATTTCTAGCACAGTATTTGTGGCACAGTATTTGTAGCACAGTATTTGTAGCACAGTATTTGTAGCACAGTATTTGTTGCACAGCTTGCTGTTTCTTTATTTCAAACATTTGAATTTGTGACAACATTTTTTGATGAAGAAGCAAACACAATGGGTTCTAAATAAATAACAATTACCCATTGAATTAGTGATTTCAAACACTTTACGATGGCATGGCAGATATATGAAACCATAAATGTAGCAGTTTATTTAATTATATATATTTGCGTAACCTTCAGGATGTACAGCAAAGTACAAACACAGTGCAACCTAAATGCTCGTAACATTACAAAGTTATTTAGAAAGTAATACCGCGTTATTCACCATATTGTCAAAATACACCAAATTGTATCGTAAAATAAATCGCGGAAATCCTCATGACAGCAGAATTCCAGGCCGTATTAGGGGTCACGTGGCCTGCTGCCAGGTGGCCCAGTCCAACCCTGTAATGATGTTCCTGTGATTTTACGGCCATCACGATGACACAGTCGGACGGATACATTACCTAAGGCTCTACAATGCAGAGAAAGCATTACTTTCCCACTGGTTCACAACCTGTAGGCAGATGAAGTTGTGGATTGATGTGAATAAAGCTAATGTGCAGCCATTTATTAGTCTACTGGTATGGTCCTGGGGGTTTGCATAACCAAATTTAACTAACACTGGTCATGTTGAATTGTTGACAATGATCTATTCAGACATAGTGGCTGAATCATCACTGGTTCTTGGAGCTACAGTGAGGGGAAAAAAGTATTTGATCCCCTGCTGATTTTGTACGTTTGCCCACTGGCAAAGAAATTATCAGTCTATAATTTTAATGGTAGGTTTATTTAAACAGTGAGAGACAGAATAACAACAACAAAATCCAGAAAAACGCATGTCAAAAATGTTATAAATTGATTTGCAATTTAATGAGGGAAATAAGTATTTGACCCCTCTGCAAAAACATGACTTAATACTTGGTGGCAAAACCCTTGTTGGCAATCACAGAGGTCAGACGTTTCTTGTAGTTGGCCACCAGGTTTGCACACATCTCAGGAGGGATTTGTCCCACTCCTCTTTGCAGATCTTTTCCAAGTCATTAAGGTTTCGAGGCTGACGTTTGGCAACTCGAACCTTCAGCTCCCTCCACAGATTTTCTATGGGATTAAGGTCTGGATACTGGCTAGGCCACTCCAGGACCTTAATGTGCTTCTTCTTGAGCCACTCCTTTGTTGCCTTGGCCGTGTGTTTTGGGTCATTGTCATGCTGGAATACCCATCCACGACCCATTTTCAAAGCCATAGCAGAGGGAAGGAGGTTCCTGCAGTCACGAAAGCTTTAAGTCAACACTTTAATAAAGTCAACAATACTATTCTTGTTGCATTAAAATGGATTTAAACCTATTGAGCTCAGGATAGCCATCACTGACAGCAATGTATAATACAAGCGTAGGTCATTACCATGTAATGCATTTTACATTAATATATTGTGTATTCCAATACCATGTACACCATTGTTTCCATTATATATGACATGTTTTGCTGAATTTGAGCTGCAATTATCACTTTTCGTTACACTGGTTTTTAATATTAGTTTTTACATCTTAGAATTGTCTCTAAATCGTATTTTTATACACGCCTTTATGTATATTTCTTATGAAATATACATGGTCTCGTTGATGCAATACATAGCACTTTTTAGAACATTGAAACTATTATAGATCGAAATTCTAAATGTGGTAGACTGCTTTCCGCGTATTTTTTTTTGAGTGATGAATATTGAAAACCTTCGAGAAGAAATGTTTAAAAATTTACATCACCCTTGATGATAATTTAAATAACTCAACTTTTTATTTCTCAACACACTCATTCACCAACCTTAATATCCACCTCCTCCCTCACCCCCACCTTTTGCCAAAGTCACCCCTTTATTTGATTATTTACCCTCCATTTCGTGGTATGCTACAGCACAACAGTATGGATTCTAGGAATGATTCACTGCCATCATACTTCAAAGGCACCACAACAACAACCTCTAGAAACACCGCTTTGCTTTTTTTCAAATGAATTCTAAGATAAATGACCGTACAATTGATTATGTTACAAATGATCTCATCAGTGAAACTGTTTCCTGAGACAAAATAATTGCTTATCATCATCAGCTATGATCTGTCCACTTCCTATGCCATTATGTTACGTCACAATCAATCTCATTCCACCGCATGAACTGATCTCATCATTCCATCACTGCAGTGATCATCATCGCTGGCGTTGTTCCCTCCTTTGGCTGCCATTCTGTCACCAATCTCGTCCACCAGCATTATCCCTTCTAAGCCCAATTGCTGCTACCTGCTCTAAGACATTACCTGTGGGTCATCAATGAAGATATCTTTGCTGAACACCACGTGAGCTGATTGTAATTCCAATCATGCATCTCTCCATGTCCCTATACACAATTTTCAGCTGTTGTTCCATTTTGTTTGTCAGTGGGAATGCTTCTGGACATATTTCATCGCAGGCAATATGCACTGAATAGAAACAAAACACTTCCCCTTGAAGCAAATTTGAATGTTGTTTTTCATTGCGAAGTTCAACATTCCAATAACACTCAATCCTACTCTTGTCCACCTCTTTATTCATATATATCAATAACTGCCTTGGGAATCCATACTTCAGTCATTTCCCTCAAACGTTGTTGTACATGACACTTGTTTCTGTTATGCATATCTCGTGCTCAACTTAGCATTCTTTCCAACACTGCACGTTATTTATTTTCACTGGTTATCTCAATAAATGACTATGTCACCAGCATATGAGATGGTTAACACTTCCTCCATTTATGCCAATGCCTTTATTTCTTTTATCCAATTTTTGCAGTATATATTCTAATATTGTTGTAAAAAATAATGTTCGTAGGAGCGTAATATCCTTGCATCTGTCCAATTCTGATTGTTATCTTGTTGCTTTATTCACCCAACCTCAGTGTGGCTTTTCAGTCCTTATTAATGGTATTGATCATTTGTATATATATCATTCAAATCTCTGTTTGTGAGAGCTTGGATTCCTGCATCGCTTTTCAATGACTTAAATGCATTTCATAGTTTATAAAAGCCAGATATCATGGTGTTTAATAATTAATTTGTCTTTTTTCCAGGATCTCATTGAGTATTTAACGTATTCGTGGTCAGCGGTAGAAAACAAAACATCTTTATAAATCCAGCTTGCACATACGGATCTCCATAATCTTTGTGAACAAATGTTATGCATGTGTCATACGAAGGGACTTTAGGGGGCCACCCTGAAGCCTTGGAATTTTAAGGTTCCCCCCAAAATATATAGTACCATTTAGCATACTCTGACATCATTGATCAAAACAACAACAACAACAACACACCTATTTTGCTGTTATTCAGCTGGATCAGGCCAACTGATTGTATCACTTTTGCGCTTGGGGAGAACGTCATGAAATTTACTTACTTACTCCTCTTCATCCCCTATGGGACATAAGGCTACAATGAGCTATCTACATCTTTTCCTGTTCCTGGCTGCATACTGTGCCTCTCCCTATCAGAGATTCATCTCACCGAGCTCTTCAGTTGCGATTTTTCACGAGGTGGTTTTGGCCTCCCCCATTTTCTTTTTGCCCGGAGGCGTCCATCTCAGGGCAATTTTAAAGATGCGGGTTTGTTCCATTCTTAGGAGATGGCGCCTATAGCCATCGCAGTCTTCGTTGTTTTATCTTCTTTGTGATGTTCCGGCTTCGGGTCCTCAAGTACAATTCATGATTATAAATTTTGTTTGGCCAAAATGTACGGCAGATATTTATGAGGCATCCATTGTGGAAGTCCTCAACTTTTTTCACGTCTGCTTTCACGACCCTTCAGCATTCAGAGCCATATAGCAGGATGTACAGTACTTGACCTTCAGGCCCTGTAAAAATAGTGGTCAAAGCAACTAGGAAAGTGGCATTCAAAAAACGGAAAGCACGGAAAAAATCGCAAAGCAGATATGTAAAAAGTATATATAAGCTCATAAGTTATTTTAATAAAAGTACACTAAATCCTGATGGTAATTTGGTAATGAAAGTCATAGCATCACTTTTGTGTATTCCACCAATTTTGTGCACAAAACCATTATTTTTTTAGTTTTTATTTTATATTTTACTTTAGAATTCACGCATTACCTTCCAAGCCGAAAATTAAATTACTAAGGGAATGAACAATCGAGTATTGGCATTGGGCATTGGTGGTAGTAAAACAGTGAACGGGAGGAACTGAATATTTAAAGAGGGCCTCCCAAAAAACTTTAACAGGCTTGCCCCCTCTGAACTTAATCTGGCCCTAAGGATAACGTAATTTACAGGGTGTTTATGTTTTTCAAATTGCATTTTACTTTTTCCATACTGTACTATGAGAGGTTACGACGTTATCTCTTATCTCTCGAGTTGGTAAGTTTGACAGTTAAGCCAATCGCCAATGTCATCTCATCGCATGACATGAAGTTTCATCAAATTACTGCTGATACCCAATTGTATGTATGGATGTTGAACTATTTTTGCACTGTACGTAGCCAACCGTTGCTAATCGCAATGAAGTCAAAGTTATATACTGTATGCAGCGCCTATCCTTAAAGATTAAACGTGAGGGGTGCTCCTGTGGTTTGCACAAAATGAAATGCTGCTTAATCCAGGTAAAATTAGAGGTTCTGCTGGTTGGCATTTGGGCTGAGGTGAAAATATTTGTAGGAGGATCAGGTGTGGTGGTCGCAGACTCTACGATTCAGTTTTGTACTCATCAAGAGCATCGGCACATGTTCGAACAGAACATGTCGTGCGAATACCATGTGCAAAAAATAGTCAGGTCCTGCAATTTTCACATCAGGGGTCTACGACACATTTGGCCACTATTGAGTCGTGACGTAGCCAACAACGGTTGCGGTGTAGCATCGTATCGACAATGCTCGATTATTGCAACTCACTATTCTACGGGACTTCTGGCAAAAAAAACATTAGCAAGCTGCAGCATGTACAAATTATTTGGCATGTGTGGTGACAGGTACTGCAAGATCCCACGAGCCGCATTGGCTTCCAGTTGATGAACAAATACATTCTAAGGTCACACTCATTACACACAAAGTACTTGGCACAAATGAACCACAATATCTTGATGAGCTCGTCAAGGAGCATAAACCATAACGCAAACTCTGGTCATCCTCGCAGTGGCTTTTGCATAACCATCGACCAAAGACGGCCACTGCATCATGCGCTTTCAAATGCACTTCAGCGGCCGTCTGGGACGCTCTTCCTTCCGAAATTAGGAAACCGCCAGAGCTATGCACTTTTAAATCTAAATTTTAAACTCAGTTCTTGAGAACGAATTGTTGTGTTTTGTTTGATGTTATTCCCCTGCACCTCCGATGAGCACAGTTGACTCCGTGTGGTGTGAAAGAAGCCCAACATACGTACAAGCCGCTACGTCGGTAATACTTTTCTCTTCACTCGCTTGGATGGGCCACTTGGCTTCTGAGGCCAGTCCCTATGCCAGCTTATGTAGGCCCAGTGTCATTGAGTCTCTGCCAAATGAAATGAGTGTGGCGGTGCGTATGGAGTGCTCCCAATACAGCTCACCACGGACCAAGCCAGTTTATAAGCATACAGTACTCTTCTGATTCGTATTTCTGTCTCGCAATCTCTGGCAATCCTTTATTGCTACAAGGAATTAATTTATGTACGTTATTTTACTGATTTTGAATATATTTTTTGTTATGGATAGGGAAACAAACTCCACTACTCCAAAGTTTTCGGAATGAATATATCAAGGCTGGCAATGTTGTATTGTTCTCCAAGTGTGTTATTAGATTATAATCATGTAACTAGATTATTATATGTCCTATTCTGATGGGTTTATGTTGTTATTTTCGATCCATTTTATATGTCAATGTTACCTAATAATGCATTGCTTGTTAAACTTATCCAGCTGTATTGTGACATTTAATAGCATAATTTATGTCATGAACTACAACATGATGCCATGATCAATGCAGTTAATGAACGTCTAGAGGTCTCTTTAATACCCTGCTGTGGAATTATCAACCAATGACATGTTCTTATATTTACCGTGTTCACGTCAGAACAGCTAATTAATGGAGTTACCAGCAGTGTTCCTATTGGCAATTGTCCTTTGTAAAATGTCATAGGAATTGTCATTTGGTAACATAATTTTTTCGCAAAAGTACGTAACAATTATCTGAGCATTAATGCAGTAATGCATTGTGCGTGTGTTGTTCCAGCTTAATAAATTTTCTGAATAATTCGCAGGTACAATGAATTTTACTTTTCTTATTGTATTATTTGCAATATTTTGGTATTGTTTACTAATGTAGTGAGAGCTCTATTGTTTTCACTTCGAATTGTGTGAATTATAGCATGTGTGTATTTGAAGGCTATCCAGTGTGTGTGTGTGTGCACGCATGCGAAATCTAATTATTTCATCATAATTGGCTTGTTTAACCAGATGAGCCACACTGATTCGTATGACTCTTTTTCAGGAGGGTCCTACATTGGGCTTTTATTTTAAGATGTTTTCAGCCAATTGATCAGTGTTTATACACGTGGAAGGAAACTGGACCACCTGGAGAAAACATGCATGTACGAGGGAGCAACACTCTATCCCCATTTAGATGTCGATTTGTTCACTGGCTGTACTGCCTACTCCTGGCAGGCCAGGGTGTAGCACCCCCTCGACGCCCATGGAAGGGAAGTTTCACAACATTTCCGCGTTACACCAACCCTCGCTGTCTCCACAATGCTGGATAACAGGCGTGCGCATAGCCAGCAACTTTTTAGTGAAATATATCTAATTAGAAGCACAGTATCCCCAATCACCATGGTGGCTGAATTGTTTGGATTGATTTATATTGGTTTCAAATATGGATCGAAACTCGTATATACATTGACGATTTTATTAAAATAGACAGAGGCGTTTACAAAAGGATCAACTGCTGGAAGAAACAAAACAATCTGGAATATATTGTATTTCAACATAGCACAGAAACAAAACAATCCGGAATATATTGCATTTCAACATAGCACGGTATGAACAATTACGTGGGCAAAATTGTTAAAAGGAATACCAGGTTTTTTTACTTACATAATAATACAATTGTTGTGTACTATGAATTTTTGCCTTAAGACAAACTGCATATTTTGTTGGTTATATATGTTAATCCTTCTTTCCGCTGATTAAATTAAACAAATTCATAAACAAAAATGTATTACATTCACAGTAACAGCTTACCAAAACGGAGTATTCCCTTGGAAACTTAATGTGAATGTCTTTTAAGTTTGAATCTGAAAATAAATCTTATTTTCACTTGTTATTGAAATGTGTTCAAATTGATGGCTGGTTGGAATGTTTTCAAGGCTTTGTTCAATCATTGTAATGGTGTGGAGTCTCCGGCGAAAAAATTGAATTCTAGATTGTCTCTCAGTTGGGCAATACATCTCAGCGTGTTGCTGTTGAGCCATTTTCTCTGGTTCGTTTAGCACATGTAAACACGTCCATATTTTTAGACACACCATCAGTGTACCTTGGATAATAAGGCATTAAACGGTATTAAATGTGATTTTTATTTTTCAATATTTGTTGTTCTCAGCAGCAGACGTAGAAATTAAAGATTATTTTCACAAGGATCAAGTACCTTTTCATTTTATTTTTTAAATTTGCTAAGAAGGTTGAGGAGCATCTGGATTAATTCGTGTGAGGATGCATTTTAGCTCGAAGGTGCTCAGGAATTAAATCATAGGGCAGCTTGGGCGGCAGTGAGATAGGTGCTTTGGGGTCCCAGCGAACCGTGTCCCAGAGCCGATTACATTTACAAGAGTGAGCTGTCCATGCTTAAAACCATGAACAGAATGAACCATGAATAAGCTGTTTTTTTATCATTTCAATTATACGTGAATTATTAAAGCTCTATTGTATATGTTTTTTTATGATGTGATGTATATTTTTACGCATTAGATAACCGAATGTACAATTTTAAATGGAGACATGTTTAGAGCAGTTCGAAATACACTGATACATTGTTATCCTTCCTCCGCTCCTACAATTAACACGGTTGTCTACGTACGGTGCAAAAGGAGTTCAACATACATACAAAACTCTGTTATAGATACAGTGCGGTTGCAATTATTTAATTTTCTGAAAATGTATGTCCTGTAATTTCCAGAATTATTACACTATGTAACACAATTTTTGTTCCTCGGTATTAAGTGTTATTTCCTCATTGTTTATGCCTAAAAAGTATATGAAATGGCTATTATTCCCCACAAACTTTGCGTTTGTGACCAGAACAGTCATATTTTGAAATTGACCTATTGAGAAATCGGGCGAATTTGTGTCTTTTCGTTCACATAAAGTCAGAAAACAACAACATATGAATCAAAATTAACATGCATTTATACTAAAGTAATACAAAAATGACGACAAAAGATTTAGAAGTGAGTAGTTTTACGAGATTTACGATTATACTGTAAATCAACTTCACGAATCAGCCCCCAAATGTAGTCTCCCATCATGTTCTCGTTATACTGTTCTTGGTAGCATCGTTTAAAGTCTAGTATATCCTGGTGGAAGTGCTCACCTTGCTCCGAGTACACTTCCATGTTCTCCTTTAATTGATCAAGATGAGCATCAAGGATATGGACTTTAAGGTACATCCTACAGCCCATTGTGCCATAGTTCTTCACCAGAGTCTCAACCAGCTCAACATAGTTTTCGACCTTGTGATTGCCCAGGAAGCCACGAACCACTGCGACAAAGCTGTTCCAAGCCGCTTTACCCTTACTAGTGAGCTTCTTGGGGAATTCATTGCACTCCAGGATCTTCTTTATATGTGGTCTGATGAAGACACTGGCTTTGACCTTTGCCTCAGATAGCTTAGGGAAGAAGTCTTGAAGGTACTTGAAGTCTGCCGACTCCTTATCTACAGCTCTGAAAAATTGTTTCACAAGGCCCAATTTGATGTGCAGTGGTGGCATCAGCACCTTCCAACGGTCCACTAGTGGCTCCCACTTGACGTTGTTCCTCCCCACAGAGAACTCGATCCGCTGTGGCCAGTCCCGCCTGTGGTAGTGCGCCTTGGTGTCCCTGCTGTCCCAAAGGCAAAGATAGCAGGGAAACTTGGTAAACCTCCTTGGAGACCCATTAGGAATGCCACCATTTTAAAGTCTCCGATGACCTCCCAGCAGTACTCATCATACTTCAAGGCGTCCAGCAAGGTCTTGATACTGTTGTAATCCTCTTTGAGGTGCACCGAGTGAGCCAGGGGAAGAGACGGGTACTTGTTACCATTTTGGAGCAGCACGGCTTTGAGGCTCCTGGATGAGCTGTCAATGAAGAGGCGCCACTCATTCTGGTTACAGGCGATTTCGATTACCTCTAACAGACTGGTTACATTGTGGCAGAAGCAGAGCCCATCTTGACGGGTGAAGAAGCTGCAAACAGGTTGGTGACGCTTCCTCTGATCTGCGACTTTAACACTTTCATCCAACAAATTCCACTGCTTGAGCCTAGATGTAAAAAACCTGGAATTGGACTTGGTGAGACCAAGATCTCTGATCAAGTCGTTGAGGTCTTTTTGGTTGGGGTAGTATGGGTTTCTCTCAGCTCCACCTCTGAAATTGTCATCTGGATCTACAACGCCTTCCTCGCTCTATAACTTGCTGCTCTCTTCTAAAGACGGCTGCTCTCTCTCCAGAGGAGTGGGTACGGGAAGCTCATGGCAGTGTGACAGGAATGCCGAAATATGTCTTGCAGGCCTCACACATCTTAGCAGATGCTTCCACAGAGTACTTTGTCGCTCTTGTCTTGATAAATTGGCCGCAGATATAGCAAATGTGTCTGCCGGATGTTTGCAGCCTCTTGATGCCATCTCAGAAAAATGCAGATATGTATCCAGTTAGGCAGCTGGAACTAAACTGAACTGGTGGGCTTAAGGTTCCTGTATTTATACTACTATTTATATTACTAGAAAGTTCTAGAATGTTATAGAAGTTACTCCAAGTTTACTCAGCACTGAATCTATCTGGAATGTTCAGGAAAATAGGTAAATTTAAAAATATCAATGTCCTGGTCACAAAAGCAAAGTTTGTGGGGAATAATAGCCATTTTCTGTACTTTTGATGCATAAGCTATTAGGAAATAACACTTACTACCCAGGAACAAAGATAAAATAAAAATGTGTTACAGTTTTATTTATCTATACTGTATATATAAAGGGAAATTTGTGAATGTGTGTATGTTCTAAATGTTTAACATACTTCCCAACATGCAACAAACTTGAAATTTGGCATGTGGATAGCTTCCAGACTAAACACAATGCAAAAAGTATAAAAATAGACTTTGTATTTGGGGGGGGGGGGGGGGGCGCAATAATGCATATATTTTGCACGGCAAGTGAGCGGTGACGTCACATCTGTGATGTCACCCGCATGCGGCAGCGTCACGCAGTGTGCTTGCTGATGTCACGCATCCCTCCCCCACCCTCCGCGTAGGCCATGTATTAATCCTAGACAAGAATACAAGTCTCGGGCAAAGCCGGGTAGTAACGCTAGTCCTTTATATGCGGGATATTTAATAGGGGTAGAACGATCCATCAATTCATCGGCAAATATCAATTATTAAGCTTAAGAAATATCTGTCAAATCTCATGTGTACGAATGAAAAATGATCAATTCCTATATGTTCTTTACAATGGAATCATATCACCCGTACAACCGCTAAAGGTGCTCCACCTCATTGCAATGTAAAAATGTATTAAAAACAAATTAGTGTTCCATTAAATCGCAAATCTGAATCGTAGAATTTCATGCAATCCCTGAGTTTGCAAGGTGAATTGTTCAACCCCAAAATACCGAGTAGACATTCTTACTTCCACCACACGTAAAAAGGAATACATTGTTTACTGTATCGTGCATGTATTGTTTGTTTTAGGTGAGGAGCAGTGGCATAGCGGTTAGTCGTTAGCGCATAGTGCGATGAACCCTGTGACCAGAATTTGATTCTCAGCCAAAGATGGCGAAGCATGGTGCCTGCCACACCACCCCATCGTGTCGTTGTTCTAGCCTTAATATGTTGTCGCTAATGGCACTCGCTCTAATAGCCTATAAAGGCTGTACGAATGATCTTTGTGTTTGTGTTCATACATACACTGCACAATGTCCCGTAAAATGATAAAGTTCCTTTCACTATTGATGAGATACTAGATGAGAATGGCGTGGGAGGAATCAAGATTTGTTCGTGTGCTGTCACTGCTGTGTTCCTGAAACAAATTGTTGCCATCTCATAAATTGTTAACGTGCTACCTGGTGTAGCGGAAATTACATTTGTAGTTACATCACAGATGTCACTGTGTAATGCCGGCCCGAGAGAGGCACGGCGTGCGATGTATTGACATCGCGGGCACCACTCACATGTGGGTGCAGTACCGGCCCTAGAGGGGCTCGGTGAGCGCTGACTGATAGCGCTGGATGGCACCACGCTCGGCGTGCAGTGCCGACCCCCCGCAGGAGAGGGTGTGAGAGTGTCGGCCACGGGAATGGGGTTACTATGGGCCGTGGCACTCTGGTTGACCCCAGAGAACACGTGACCGGTAAAGTCTACACAGGGCCCCCAGGTGGGGGCTAGGGGTGGTCACGTGTCAGGGCCGAGATCCTGCTCGAGAATTCTAGAAGGTGGTCGTGGCTAAGGGCGGGGCCAGCCACGCCACAGAGGATATAAGCCGGGTCCCCCAGAGGGACCGACTGCTGTTGTTCATCCTGAAGAATGTACGTTCTACGTTCTACGTCCAACAGAGTCTCGAACACGTGGACCTGGACCCAAGCTGTCGTCTGGTCCATTGTAGCTAGTTACAGTGTAATTAGTGCAGTTAGCCTGGTGGTCCACCACAATAGGTTGTTAGCTTGTTAAGGGGCAGTTACCCCGTGTGTTGGTGTAATGACATGATGACACCTGCTGGCTGGGAAAGGGAAGCATGGGTATGGGCACCGCTAAGACAACATCCAATCAGAAAGGGAGAGGTATCTGGGGCAAAGGTAATGGGCGGGGTTGGCCTAGATGCTCCGGGAACCTGCTCAAAGGTTCCACGATAGGGCGTGGCCGGAGGCGGGGCCTAGCCACGCCTGGAGAGATATAAACGGGGGCGGAACAGGGCTCGTGGTTCGTGGGTGGATTCTTGGGTCCGGACTGCGTCGCTGCTCGCCGTCATCTCTCTCCGTTGTCTGGCCACGTGGAAGATCTCCTGCGGGGTTTCCATCGCCATCCTCGTCACGCCGCCAGGCAGTGGCGTAGCCGAGTGAGGGCGGTGGGACCACGCCGAGTGATTGGCCGTGTGTGTAGCCAGTAGATACGTTAATATCTAAGCGGTGTACTCAGAGTGAGAAGAATAAGGTTGATCTGTGTTGTGCCCGTATAAGAAATAAAAGAAGTACCCTTAACACGACATGTCGTGGAAGTCGCTCATTACATTGGTATTAATAAATGTGTTGCCTCCAAGAAGTGCGTCTGCGACTCAGTTGAACTCACTACACATTGATACAATGCAATCACTACTTCTTTCCACACTATATCAAACAGCACAATTGAAGACACGTATGGCCAATATGATATTATATGAACAATCTTATGCATGTGTAGAGGTGTTAACTACTCACTGTTCGGTAACCTGCATTGCCACTAGGTATCAAAGGGGCAGTGCAGTGTTACCTCTGTGTACATAACAGTTGGGGTCAGACGAGGTGAAGTGGATCATAGCCACAGTTTGGTAAGAACCAATCAGACAATTCCACGTGGGAATGTGGGATTGGTTACACCTAGCCACAAACGGGTATAAGAAGGGTGACCGCGCAGAGCGCGGGGAGTTCTCTCCCTACACGAAGACCGAAGCCCGGGCTGAAAATAGCCAGGACCCTGGACCCAGCCTTCCAGCCCTTCTGAGGGCTAAGGCTTGGCATATCCAGTGGTCAAGACCCGCCGGGCCAGCGGTGGGTCAGATAGCCTCCCCTAGGTCCCAGCCGGAGGACTCTAGGATAGCGGTAGACGTGTGAGTAAGTCCTGCCAAGATAGGAGGCTGTTACTCTTTAGGTTAGGAAGAGACCTGTGTGTAGGTCACGCTAAGTCCGGAGGCTGTGCCCTCTTAGGGTATCAGGTGAGGGGACCGTATACCCCTCTGTGTGTTAAGGACTGTGTGAAGAGAAGTATTACAATAAACAGAGTGTGCCTCATAAGAAGTTTATTCGTCATTATAAACACTACACATGTGAAATGTGTTGGTGTAACTGATCGCAATTGCACAAGTACCATGTGTCTGGGCAGCTTGACTTACAGCAAAGGCAATTTCAAGGGATTTTATTGACACGTTCAGGCGTTGTCATCGTGTATTGTATAGCAACAACTGTTTCTCCATGCAGTAATGTCTATGTCCATAAACGCTGCCTTTTTTACAATGCACTTTTGGCAGCTGTGTGTTGATTACCGTGGTTCACAGGCCTTCGTCATGAATTGCATTGTACTCATGAAACGAGGCAAAATAAAATTAAGTTTAGAAATGTTTCCCTCAATTCCAGATTTAGCCGCAGTGCAAGACATAATATGTATTACGTTTTGGGGAAATATCAGTGGCAATAATTTACAGTGCTGCTTATTAAACGCTGATTTTATAGATATATATAACACGAGAATCACCATTACCATATAAACTACATTATTAGTGCTGTTCAAGAGCAATTCTTTCAATAAATACAGTATCTACATAACCTTCCCCTCCCCCTGCCATAGAAGTAGTTAAGGGTAATTGGAAGCTATTGGCATTCTATATTTTGAAAGTTGGTCAACCGGAGTGCTTGACATTGCCAGTTTAAAAGATGGTGGAAGCAGTTTAAACATTGGAGGTGAAGCACAATGATGATGCATAGACCTATTGCCCTACAGATTCTCCACGTCAAAGATCAATACCTTGCAGCACTAAACCTCCCCCTTGCACTTTTGCTTCACATGAAGGACCTCTTTGCCGCCAAGTCCAAAGTGAAAACCTTTATCACTCGGTGCTGGCCACTGCTGTGGTTTAAAGTCATTTTGTTAAGCAAGTTCATTAACATTATTTTTTTGTTTCCCACTGAGAAGAGAGATCATGATGTTTCAGCTGATTGGCCTAAGATTTCAGTAATATTAAGCAATACTTTCATTGTAGTAATTTTCCTGAAGACCGTCTGGCAATAAAGTGTACAGTTACATTTACTCTTAATGAGAGAGGGAAAATCATATTTATACATTTACTTTAATCAATCTGTATATAGTTTATGAAGCAGAGACAATGCAGCCTGCCATAAAATTCATGGCCCGTTTGACACACGTAATTTATTAAATACACTCTTTTCAACACAATTTGGATTTATATAGTGGCTTAATGTGGTCACATCTAAATATACTGGAGATAAACATTGGGAATATTTATTTTATAGTCGGTCAGAGGCAACGGAAAACAGAAGAAGTCCTTGGACCTGGACTTGAACACGAGCAGAGAGTCAGGGAACCAGCAGCACAGACTGCTGAGGTAATTTAATTCCAGATAAGGGGGCAGTGGAGGGGGTGGGGAATGAGCAATGCCCCCAAAAGGTTGATTGAAGGCTTTGATGGAAAACCTTGGTTGCTGGCATGGAAATTCCACGGGGGCGAGTATATTGGGATTCGAGAGGAGAGGTAGGTAGCGCGGAATCCATGGAAGATCTTGAATATGTTGAGCGCGATCTTAAAATTAAGCGGGGATTTTATTGGGAGCCATTGGAAGGGGACTGGAGTATTGGGTCTTGTTTATGGGTGCGGATAGGGGAGCCTGCCAGTGGCATTTTGAATCCTCTGGGGTTTGGAGATAAGGGTTTTGGGGAGGTTTAAGAGGAGAGGGTTGCCATAGTGGGGTAGGGATGTGATAAAAGTATCAATAAGAGTTACAGTGCAGCTATGGTAAGGATAAGATAGGGGCAGGATATGTTGTGCAGAAGAAGGTATGAGGTCCTGCAGCGGTTAAATATTCCTTGGTGTGTGTGTGAATGAACATATTACTTCATCACTATAATCACTACATTCAGTAACAATTTAACATCAAAATCCCAAGTCCTAAACCTATTTTAATTAGCATTAAGGGATTGGGTAGGTTAATAAGATCTGTATAGACTTTTGATTTAATCTCATCAGCTATATGTCAATATATCCTTGCAGCAATTTGACAAAGTGATAACTTTTCCAGCTTGGGATGGTCTCTTTTTTTCTTGTCTGATTGTCATAATTAGCAGTTAACACTGGTAAGTGATTTTTTAACCCATTATATGTACAGGAATTGCAATTTCTTGTTTTCATTAATGATATCATAGCATCTGCTAAGTAAATTTTACAACAAATGGCTCACATTGATAATCTGCCATCACTGTGTGGAGTTCAGCCATTGTTTTAACAGAATTACCCCTTGTGAGTATTTAATCTTCATGAAAAGTGTGATTGCTTGCAGACTATGCAGTATTCTCTTGACCAGATTTAACAGGAGATGGAAAGGCTGAAGCGAACTGACTTGCTTTTTTCCCTTTTGTTATCTAATAATAACATTAGCATATTTAATCAACAATCAGACAAATAAGAACATCCGCGTGAATATGGCCATATATCAACAATCACACTGCAGATCTGCCTAAATTGGGCTACAGATAGGTGTTAATTATTCACGTACTTGAACAAGTACGTAATTTGATGAAAGTCACAATACTGTTAGTTTCGCGTTGATAACACTACCTTTGTAGCCAGGATGCATTTTCTGTTTCAAGAATGCAAAACGGGAGAGCGCAAAAGCTCAGATTTCACCCCGCTAATCTTTAATGAGAGTATTACTACACGAATGAAATAGTTTACACTGTAATTGGTATGTAGGTATTATACTGAGATGTAATTGTTTGGACACATTTGAAGTTATGAATGACATTCTCAGCTGAAAGTGTGGAAACCCCAGCACAAAGTACCAAGTGCTGGATAAACTATGGGCATTTACAATTCAATACAATATTCAATATCTGATTAAATCAATGCAGCAGTTAATCCTGTAATACTAATGAAGCTCATTTTCGTGACCTGAGAATGAGCATTTCAAATCGTAATTCATGGTGCTTCATCATCATCCATGATCTACCCTATGATGGACGAAGGCCTCACTACATCATCGCCATCCCTCAGAGTCATTCGATGCCAACATTCATCTCACTCCTGCACATAAGCTAATGTCATCCATCTCCACAGTGGAGATCCTTTTAGTGGATTTCCCTCCTTTGGCTGCCATTCTATCATAAATGTTATTCCAATGTGTCCTGCCCAAGCCTCGGCTACTTATTTTTATTATCGGTACATTTCTCTAGTGTGTGTGTGTTCTCTGATCGTTGTGTTTCTCTTTGTGTTTCTCATTACAATTCCAAAAATGCGAGACTCCCTGTTCACTTGTGTACTTTTCATCTATTCTTACATTTGAAGCAATTGGTGGAACCCCGGGGTCCCATCACTGCCCCGTGGTGGGAAAAACCGCATAGCGACACGAGTCTTGCCTTACCGACAACAACAAAACTAGTGTCAATCGATTGGCCTCGTCGAGAGCTACTCGGGGCACTAAGTTTCGTAAAAAGTTGAAAAATTACATAAACACGTTCAATTCACTGCCTGGGGGGCGGGCTTGCCTTGGCAAAGAAGCCGAGGATCGACGGCTGACCGGAGGGCGTCGTCGCCGCGCGCCACTGCGGCGGACGCCCCCCGGGGCTCGCGTTTGGCCGGTGGGGTGGCGCCCATCGTGTCGATCGCCGCCTGCTGCTGGCGCGAGTTTGGGCGGGCGGCGCGTTGCTGTCGGGGTCACGAGTGGGCGGACTGAAAAATAATCATTATTGACCTGATTTTTGCGGGATCCCAGGGTCCCGCCAAATGATTCATTTGTATATTTTTTACACAGTTGCCTGGCATAGGCCCAAAGGCCCTAAAAATCAAGCAGCCAGCAACAATCAGCATGATCAAAGTTGTAATAGGTAAGAGTTGTCGCTTTTTTTTTTAATGAGAAAGGTTATAAGAGCTTGAGAAAAAAGACGATGTGAAGTCGAGCAGTGCGTGGGACGAATCATCTGCAGTGTTGTGGTTGAACAGTGTGGACGAACGAAACAGCCAGTCTTCTTAACCGAGTCGTCAACATGGGTGGAGGTATTAATGAGTGGAATTCATGTGAACAGTAACCATAGCAGTCGTATCGGTTGAAGAGTGATAGGGAGGCAACTGAGCACCGGTGCGCAAGTGACCGGGGTGAATTAATGAGTGCTGGATCATCAATCAACCAGACTGTTTTGCGTTGAATTCTATTGCGTACAGTGAGGCAAAAACTTGGTGGCCCGCCACAGATTTGGCGGCAGAATTCCAACTTCGGCCGAATTGTGCTTCTATAGTCGTAGTAATTGCTCTGCGTGAAAGAACATTTCACACTGAAAAGAAAACCAAGGGAGAATTGAATTCAAGTCAGTGGTGATTGATTGTACCATGAACTTGTTGTTTGGTGCACATAGATACACATTTCTTCCATAAATGTGATATAATTTAGAGACTCTCTAATTCTTCCATCGTGTATCTTAACACTATTAGCTGACGTATCATTTTTCGTTCTATGAAGCTGTCAATGGTATATTTTTTTCGAAATTTTTTTTACGTGTCAGACATTTACAAAGGAAACGATCACTGGCAACTTGCGTGATTGTTAAGAACTCGCTCATGCATATTATTGGAGTTTTCAATGATTGGAGTTTATAATTTTGGTAAATCTTAACAACGATTGTTAAGAACTCACTCACGTACAATTTTTACTTTGTAAGTGAAACGTAAACAATAGGACATTCACCGAGGAGATGGAGCAATGAAATCAGTTGGTGTGCAGGTGCTGGGTGAATTGTTACACCGCAAGATTGTAAGAGGTGGCGGCTTAGGGAGGCCTTCATCCAGCAGTGGATTGACCATGGCTGATGAATATGATGATGATGATCAATCACAAATAATGTGTCAGACATGAACTTATTTCATTGCGATTTTTATTCACATCATGTAATATGCATTTCAGTGATGGTTTTCAACTGTAATACTGTTCAGTAAAAAAAAATGTCAGGGTTGGATTGTGTTATCTTTTTGCAAGATAATTAGTCAAAGGTAGAGCCGCGCACTGGGCTTTGCTCTCTGTAGTGGATGCCAGTGCTGAATGTGACTGCCAATCTAAAAGTAGCATTTTTTGTGTTGTTTTCACACATATGTATTATTCATTGGTAGATTTTCTATAAAAAATAAAATATGGATTTTTGAAATTCTCTTTCCATGACAATGTATCTTGCTTTCTTTATTTTTATGTGGAATGCTAATACGTGCAACCTAACTGTTGCTGACGGGTCTTGGTTCAGTGATGAATGTCTTGGGTCATTGCTGTACATTCATACCTGATTTTTCTTTTTTTTGTGAGGGTTTCTGCTGTACGTAGCTAAATCTATGAGGTCGTGCTCTCCTACATCACTGTTTCCCCTACCTCAGATGATTTATTGATTTGTCCCTTTCTTTCACTCGCTATCTTGATGACAAATGTGTCCATCACTGAGTGGGCTGAGCAGCCAGGCACAGTGGTTTCATCGGAACGCCCACAGGCGCAGCTTTCAATTTTGACACCATTTTTGTAATGGTCACACGCCCGTTTTTTTTATAGATGCACTTGGAAGAACACAGTGATTCATTTTTCTGTCATTTTCTTCCACCAGCATCTACACAAGATTCCCATTTCCTCTAAAAGGCTCTATTATGTTCTGCTTGCCTTCTGTATATGTTTCTTCCCGTTTATGTTAAATTATTTACTAACACGATGTGTCCGCATTCCATGCAATCATTTTTGACGAATTGATATTAAATGATAATTACCGTGAACAAAACAATTCATCTCTCTCCTAGGCTTCATAAAGGTTAATAAAATATACGTAGTTTCTGAGTTTAAAAAACAGTATTCTGAATACTTTTGCACATAAATGCCTTTACGGGGTGGAAAGTCCGAACAAAAGACTATACCGTGTGTGTGATTTTGCATGTAAACTATAACCGTGCCTTATTTAGCTTTCATTGCTGCACAATTTATGATGTTGGGTATCTGCCAAGACCACCTGGGACCTTGTGAGCACTTGCCCTCAAGCTCACATGGCTGGCCCACACTCCCAGGGGACCTCACACGCATTCACATCACTTTGCACCAAGAGGCTTTCCCATTTAGAATACGATGATGGCAGATGGATGGACGTTTAGTAAGTCAAGATTGTTTATCTTTCTGCAGGAGATAAATGTAAACAAACGATCATTTTAACGACATTAATTTTGTTCGTACGCCAAAACTAGGTCGGTCATTGATAAATATACATCAAAGCAAGTAGAATGTGGATGCAATATTACTTTTTGGCATTTACAGAAAAAAACTAATCCAGCGTTGTAATAATTGTACATGACATATGAGCAAAAAACACGTACATTTTTGCAGCACTTTAATGAAATACAAACATCTATTTAATTTCATTTCCAGTGGTATTAAATGAAACACATGCAGATAATATTGATATGGTTATCTCACAGAGACATCCAGCTCCCATGTAGCTCGTTTTTATAATTCATGTGAGTCATGTTAATAACACACAACAACATATTTTTATGAATAATGTCACTGGCTCTGTTAATGCCCACTATGGTATGGTATTACAGATATTACCAAGCAGATATCGGTATTTAACTGCTTTCCCCGTGTAAACTCGCTGAGTGAAGCACACAATCTCTGTGCTACCCAGCCATCATACGGCATTTTGTGTCGCTACTAAAATACTATTTGAGGCAATTTTTCTCATTCGTATGAGAAAACCAGAATATATAGTTTTTTCTTCACACAATTGTCTCATAAATTGTACTACAGTATTTGTTTGCCATCTTCTATGGCTTTGATTACACATTGCTAAGTTTTGTCTATAAATGTAGGGGTGCTTCAGTAATTGGATGTGGAGTGCATGGAATTGAAGTCGATTTCTTTGGCTGCGCTGTTGCGTTTAACACCCTTTCTGTGCGTTTCAAAGGAGATTTATGCATGGACCTTACATTTATAGGCGTTTTCGTCCCTCAAGGAATGGGAGCTAATGACGCCTGCAGTTATTCACGTGCACTGCTGCTGATAGCGGTAAACTGATACGACTCCATGTGGTCATCTGGCTGCAGGGACTGCTGATGCCAAGCAAAAGGTTGATTAAACATGACGGTGGCAGTCGGCTGCGAGCTGAGTAGTTTGTAATCACCACCTGGTGCCACCCTGTGTTGCGTTTTATTTCCTGAGAACAGCACTGGAGAGTTGGGTGGGCAACGCATCCCTGTGAGAGAGTGTTGAATCGCAAGGGATATCTTAGCTCACATTCTCATTCCGGGTGACGCGGTCTCACCGTGCCCTCCATCTCACTTTGACTGATCAATAGCATAATGAGATTTTTCCCCCCTCTTTTTTTCTACATTTCTGACCTTGTGAAAAGGCAAGCGGTATCAGGAATGTGTGCGCACACGTACGCATATACGTGTGTGTGTGTAAAATATAATTTCGAAAACATTTGAAAAACAACTTATTAAATGTTAGTGGCTGTAATATGCTTTGCCAAAATATTTGGGAGCCAAGTACTAAAGTTGCCAAACTAACACTGTGTTTAATTGAAACCTTCATCTTCATGTTAAAATGACATGTAATGTGTTAATAGAGATTTTAAGAAATGCACCAAAATAAAATACCCCATTCCACTTTGTGCTTACTTTTGTTATTTAATTATCAAAGCTTCTTGACTACCCCTTAAACACTACCCGATTAATAGAACAATAATAAGTAGAGTAGATTGAATACCATTTTATTTTACATTAAACATTTGTAAGGTAAAAAACAAGGTTCGTGATAAGTGGTTCATTATTGCTATATTTGATCGAGTATGACAAGCAATTTAATCGTAAATCTAGTACAACCAAGAGGCTTACAAATAGCTTAAGAAACGTAAAAGATTTTGTCTTAAAATATATACCTCATTTTGTAAATATATTACAAAATGTTTTCAAATGACATGCAAGTTTGCAAAAAAAAGTTAACTCGAATATATAATAAGGGCCGTGTGAAAATTGTATTAATCGATTGTGCATGAATCCTCGCTGATTATTATCGATCCCAGTTAGCTGCTGTCTCCGCTGCATGCATGTAATGTCTTCTTTTGTTTATGAGAGTGTTTTTTTTAAAGGCTGCTTGTCAGTTTCTTTCAATATAGCCAACTATTTAGTGAAGGAAAATAACGAATTCAAATACTGTATAATAATCATCATTTCAAACTAGATTTGAAGCTTTCATGACTGCAAGAATAATTCTTTGGTTCTTTCGGTAAAGTCACGAAGAAATAAATTAAATTAAATAATAATAGAATACGACGTTTCGATTGCAACACAAGCAACCATCATCAGGTACAAATGAATGAGAAAACAAACCTAGTAAACTTGGAAATATAATGCAATACAACACAGAGAGTCGGCCAACACAACAGTCAACACCCCACCTGGTTGATTACGTTCTTCCAAAGATTGCTAAATTTGAGAGAGAGACAAAACATAGACACGGAGACACACAGACAGACACACAATCAGAGAGAGACTCACACAGAGACAAACAGAGAGAGACACACATAGGCACACAGATAGACAACGTCTCTGTGCCTTAAATAGAGAGAGAGGGGGGGGGCAGAGGGGGAGTTGTGTGGAATTCCTGCCCATAGAGGTCGGAGGAGAGAATGCACTCATAAACAATCACGGCAAACCCTCCCCGTAGAGGTGGTTCAAACTCGATTCGAAGCTTTCGTGACTGCAGGAATTACTCGTAGGTTCTTTCGGTAAAGTCACGGAGACGTTGTCTTTCTGTGTGTCTATGTTGTGTGCCTCTCTCTGTTTGTCTCTGTGTGAGTCTCTCTCTGCTTGTGTGTCTGTCTGTGTGTCTCCGTGTCTATGTTTTGTCTCTCTCTCTCAACTTTATCAATCTTTGGAAGAACGTAACCAACCAGGTGGGGTGTTGAATGTTCTGTTGGCCGATTCTCTGTGTTGTATTGCATTATATTTCCAAGTTTACTGTTTGTTTTCTCATTCATTTGTACCTGATGATGGTTGCTTGTGTTGCAATCAAAACGTCGTATTCTATTATTATTTCATTGAATTTATTTCTATGTAACTTTACCGAAAGAACCAAAGAATAATCATCATTTTTTTTTACTTAAAACTTTCGTGACTGCAGGAATTCATATTCTTGGTTCTTTCGGTAAAGTCACGCAGATAGAAAACTAAAATTAAAAAAATAAAATAAAGGAAAATGAAAATTTTAAACAATAAAAAATATGTAATAAAAGCAAAAAAAACCACAATAAAATAGGAAATATAAATTGAAAATAATAAAAGCAAAAAACCCACGACGTTTCCATCACAACACAAGCGGTCTTCATCAGGCTTTTATTATTTTAAATTTATACTTTTTTTCTATCTACGTGACTTTACCGAAAGAACCAAGCATAATAATCATGATTATCAGCAGCCATGATATATTGACTGCTGGATGAAGGCCTCTCCTAGCCTTTGCCACCACCCGTGGTGTATTTCGTGCACACAAGCTGATTTATAATTAAATAAAGAGGCGGATGAGATACATTTGGGGCGCATTTTGGAAAAAATAAACTGCATCATGAAAGAAACATAGACATTGACAAAGAATAGAAACATAAATATCAAATGTATACTACAGTATGATTAGAAAATATTGTTGGTTATTTTAAGCAAACAGATAACACACGAATGACGCACAATACAACATTTTTGTTACTCTTCATAATATGGCAAGAATATAATCCCGAGCTTTTGTAATAAATGTTCTGCATAGTTGTACTGCCATGCATTGTGCATTTTTGTTTTCCCAGAAAGCCCAAGGGTTGAACAGTTTGGCTCTATGAAACGTGGACATCGTCAGTGAACCTTAAGAATTCAAAAGGTGCTTCAGTGTGCCTTTGGCATGTTGATTCCTCAGGATGCCTTAGGCTGGCCCAGTGAGTTTTATGTATGTCCACTGAACCTCATGGTGCCTTCGGCCTGTCTTCTGCCAAGCTTTATTTGTTGTTGAGACTAGAGTGGGAGCACAGTATGTCTCTAAAATGATAAGTACTGCATCAAAAGGCCTTCAGTGGGGTAGGTGACAGGGGGTCGGTGCTCTTCTCAGGGTGGGCAGCTGCCCCTTTGCCTCAGAGCTGAGCGTTGCCACCGCAGTGGAACACGAGCGGATCCCGATGACAGCTGATGTGTAATTTATTACAGGCTCAATTCAAAATCAACCTGTAATATGCAACGTAAACAATCATCTTGAGGAGGTAAAGGGCAATTATGCATCTGTCTGCAGGCGTATCTGCAAAAAAATTATACATATTTTGTCAAGACATTTTGAATATTAATTATCTTTTCCAGCGATGCAATGAAAATGCAGTTTCATAAATAGGCGGCACATTGACGGCTTACTCGGTTTTTTTTATGCAGGACAATCATTTCCACAAGCAAACGATAGGGTCAAAAAGGCCACACATGCGATTGGCTCATCACGTGCGATGGCACAGGTCCTTGTGACATCTGCTGTGAGGGGGGTGGGGTGGGTGGGGAGGTGGACATGTGAAGGAAACTTAAACGTAATTGGCTGATAATTCATGCAGAATGCGTCAATGGAAGGTTCTGTATTTTATATTTTAACAAGCGTTTCATACTCACGCCATCGTATTATTCGTGCAAACATTCACAATATTAAATTTTCTTGCTGCGGTTTTCCCACCTGATGATGATTGCTTGTGTTGCGATGGAAACGTCGTGATTTATTTTGTTATTTTTATACCTACGTGACTTTACCAAAAGAACCAAAGAGTATGGATCCCTGCAGTCGCGAAAACTTCAAATCCTGAATATTATATTTGTGTTGTCGCTTTTGTCCGGTAAATGTCCTGCAAGCAGTGGCTCTGAAACGTCATTTAAGCGGTTACACGTAAAGCTACTTAATAAGTGCTCCGTACATTCGGTTCACATTTAAGTGCTGTAGTTAGGTGCTTTAAATTTCCATCTCTTCTGCAGTTTGTTGACAATGTTACATCCCTCATTTAGCTGGTTCATATGCTATGCAGGTCAGAACATTGAAGGAGTGGCCCACCATATGTTACTCACACTTTGTGAACTGTTAGTTATTTCACTAGGTTCACGTGTTATTACTTGTTGTATGTATGTATGTTGAACTTCTTACACACCGTACGTAGCGAACCGTACTAATCGGAGGTGTTATTTTTTTCGGCACCGGTATAACATGTTTCCAAGTATAAATAATCTATTTAAATAATTTTAATGTAATTTACTTATTTTTAGTGGAATGTTAAATTGTGTAAATTGTGGAGGAAACGTGGTATTTCTGATCGAGTACGTAAAAAAGCACCTGAATAAATGAATTCGCCACAATTTATAGAGTGCATGGGCAGCATTTGTATGGACTTTCCCATTTGCTTCCACACTCACGCTTGACATTTAAACAGGGAATTCATGTCCAAAACAAAGGTTACAATTTATAGCAACGCGTTTGCAAAGTCACCGTGTTTCTATTAATGTTAATAATGTTGCACCGTATCTGTGTGCTGTATATTAATGTAACGATATACCGGGCAAGACATCACACCGAAGCTTTACACAAAAGCCATCCTGAATAATTTTGGAGATAAATTGTTGTCTATCAACAGTGTCGCACATCCACAAGACCAGCAAACAAACATCTACCAATGCCGAGCCAATATGTGGTGACAGGAGGTCTGTGTAGCAGTGACACAAACTATTTGTTACTCGACCCACTCCAAGACGAAGTGCAGTGTCCAGGTGCTATAATAAGTCCTGGACCTTACACTTTAAACCCAAGCAAGCTGTGTACTATCTCAGTGGGAACATTTACACCAGTGAAGCAATTGGTGCTCCTCATCCTGTGTAAGGTATAGATTTTCTTCACTATATAAATACACATACGCCCAGTGTTGCAAAGATACAGGTAAGTTTCATGAAGCAATACTCGATATGTTGCATACAGTTGCTGGTCGCATTGGAACATGGATGTTGTGTGTCGTATCCTCATCATTGTTTATATGGTGCACCACCATATGGTGAATTCTCTGGAAACAGAATTACAATTTGAAATTTTTAAATGTAGGCTGACACATTTAAAGCAGGATTTTTGAAATGCAATCAAGTTCGAATGTGTAAGTGGTTAAGGATTGATGTATCACCAATGTTCACTCATCAGATTATCTGATCTGCGTGGAATTATTTTTTTTGAAATTGTTCAAAGCAAAATTCTCAAATTCATGTTTAAACCAGCATTTTTGCCAAATGTACACAATTCTACAGACATACGTATGGAACTTCAGGGCCTGTGCTAGCAGTGATGTACAAATACGGGCGAAAACAAATGCCCCTAAACCTTCATCATTTACACTGCCTTACAACAAAAAGACAATACAGAAGGCCAATGTTTCGGCAACGGCCTTTCTCAGCTGAAGGACCTTTGCCCAAACTATTGGTCGATAATATATCTGTCCTCGTGTAAGGGATTGCTAATGATCGGAGTGGCGACCTGTTTTTCGCCCCGCACACATGCTCTATGATTTGCTCCCCACCCCTTGTCCCGCTAAAGTAAAACACCCCCCCACCCCGACACCACCCTTCAAGGATTTAGAGTGAGACGGCCAGGAGATTGACAGCAAAGATGTATGCGAGGCTGCCTTTGCTTGGCTGATGGAGTGGAGATGTGGGTGGGTGCAGATGAGCAGGCTTGGGATGTAATTCATTACCTGGGCTTAACAGGTTTGGCTGCTTTGGTCACCACCCTCGCTTCAACCCTGCCATGAAACGCCACCTTTTCCCATTACGCCGTGCCGCCTGCCGCACAGGGTGTTTGTGTGCACGTGCGAACGCAAGTATGCAATTGCGCTTCTTGGACATGTGTGTGTTGTTTTGTTTATTTGGTTGCCTGCCTTTCAGTCTGTTTGACTTTCATTCTCTCTGTCATCCCCCCATTCCGTATAAGACTGTCTGTCAGGCAAGGCTCTAGGAATTATCTATCTTTCCAACAATGCTACTTCTCCACCCATCTTTTACAACTGGTTTATCGAACCGAGCGGAAAGTTATTTACTAGAATAACCACATTATGCATATGCCGCGCGTTCCATTGCTCTGTCCCCCTCCCCACCCCATCTGCGCAGTAATGTGATGGAGCTCACGCTGTGCCCACGTCAGGTTCATTTTGAGCACAGTTTCCACTACTGGGCAGCATGTGTCTCATTGTTATGATTGAGGCAGCTGGCAAATTCGCTTCCTACATTTCTACATTGTGGTGCGGTTGTCTGTTCACATTGTCGAGTGCGTCATGCTGGAGATTGCCACTTATGCGTTGAACCATGTGATGATAATGACATTTCAATCGTATTTGCAATTCGTAATTTATTCGATGCTAATCAAGACATTTGTATAAATAAAAGCTCTGGTTTCTATCCCCCCTCCCCCCGCCTCAGTAGATTTAGGTTAACCTTTATAAAAAAAAATCTGATTGAATCGGAGCTAAGTTGCCCTATGTCGACGATGAAATTCACGCACGCGCACGCCGGCGCGCGCAATCACGCACGCACATTACGCGCATACACGGCGAACACGCAAAGAAAGCCACGTGCAGACGTTCACAGGCAGCAGCAGCAGCAGCATGCTCCCAGACCACGCATTGCCAGTATCTCAGACTGGCTGTTTAGCTGAGCTGGGCTTGCTCCCATGTGACCATCTCTACAGCAAATGAGGCAACTTGATTTCACGGTCCTAAAAAAAAAACCCAGCAGCCCTTATAGAAGAAGCCTGCAGCGTGCGTTCCACAGTGATTCACGCGCAACGGAGAACGGACAGACGGAGGCAGGGAGCCACTGCAGATAGCAAGGCTGTCTGAAGCTCTCCCTCCTGTTTAAAAGAGCAAAATAGCCAGCGTTAGAATTCCAAGCGAGTATGCCTTTGATTCACCACTTTTTTTCCAGACGTGCTTTTAATGTCTCGCATTGCCCTTTCGGTAGAGAGACTGTTATTACTTTAAACTGCTGTGGGGCGTTTAAGTGTATGCAGATCAGCTTTCTGAGAGCAAGAGAAGCTGCTCGCTTTACCGGCATATGTACGGTTAACGCATTGACTTGAGTGACAGTGAAGGGATTGGCAGCAGGATGTGTGAAGGGAATGCAGACGTGTAACATCGACAGCTGCGTCTCGATTTGCCTGGAGACCCGGCTGTCCCCGAGACAGCCAGTCGGAGGCAGCTCACAGCCGGATTGTGCGACTGAGAGAGGGAGCGTCACTTTCTGGGAAGCATTAGTGCTAAGTAATAGGGGCTTAACGAAGAATGGATTTTGAGCATGCATCCGTAATAGTTGCTCACGATGTAATTTAGGACAACTCGGTCAGTGTTGACGGATTCACGCGATCGATGTTTTACGTCCTACGCCGTCGGCTGCAAAGTACAGAACTGTGTTTAAAGTGTGACGCTCCAGGTGCTTCTTAGCCCTTCCTGGTCTTCTCAGCTCCTTATCACGCCTGCAGCATGGCTTGCTACTACCTTGTCATCAGCTCCCCGCATCTGAGCAATGGTCACTTCCGCAACATCAAGGGGGTGTTCCGTGGACCCCTCTGCAGAGGTGGCAACACAGAGCCGGTAAACGCTCGAGCGACGATCTCTACTCTTGTGTTGCGCGCGCGCGTGTGCGTGTTAATAATTGTTGAGATCCTGCGTGTGTGAGTGCTACATTATTGAGAGATATTGGGTATGTGTTGATGCTGTTTTTATTAATAAAGGCCACAGTAAGTGCGTGGACAATTGAGCTCAAAATTAAGCAAATAAAATGGTATAATATTCATGAATGGAAAAGTGTGTGAGATGTTTATCAAAGTTTTTGCTGCATGCTCAAATATTGTACCTATACTATTAGGTTGGTCGAACGTGCTGTTAACCCTTTTTAGACAAATGAAGGTTTAAGACAAATGTGCACATTCTTACAAATGTTTGAAAAGGTACAATTTTATTTCGAAATAAATCGTTCACGTTACATTTTTGTACGTTTTGCTATTAGAACATTTTAAAAAAAAAACTACCCAATGCAAAATTTCATATCAATACAATCACTATGGAGCGAAGTAAAGTGATGAACCTATGGCCAAATCACCCAGGGAATGCCCGATTTAATTAGATCTTGAAAGCTAAGCGATTTTGAACCTGGACGGTGCTTGAATGGGCAACCACCACCGTGTATAACACAGGTGCTATAGGCTTCTGCGTGGCTACGCTTTTGGCAGCAGAAGCAGTGCAGCAAAATCAATTGTTGCCCTGTACATCTATGCTCTCCACCTCCACTGACTAGTACAGTGAAGTATGGTCAAATAGCCCCCATACTCCGCATGGGCCGGGAAGGTCCTTACTCAGCAGTGGATCGTTCAACGGCTGTACTTGTACATGTTCCGTGGTGCAATGCCACTCGAGTAAACAAATCAAAGTAATGTAGATGAAGATAGAACAATCAAATGAGTTTGTGTACAACCTTGCAAATCCTTGAGCTGTGACACTTTCATGTAATTAACTTTGATATACATTGGTTTGCGAAGGGTGTGATATAATGTTTGGCAGTCTGGGGACAGTGGATGAAAAAGTGCTTTGATTTAAGAGATCCACATGCATTGCGTGACTTTGGTAATCTGCATGCTAATTGAATGGATTTCAGCTTGTGAACAGAGAGGAACTTTTTATACAAGTACCACTACTCAACACTGCAAACAGCTTGCACAATTGATGCAATCTGTAATGCCATATGGTGGCACTTACTCGTGGGGGTAATGCGGACAGAAACTCAGAAAATAAGATGTACATATACAAACCAAGTGGTGGAGGGGATTGTTAAATTAATTATTAATGCGTCTGTCCTGCACACAGTGTTCATGTAATTATAAGCACTGGTGTAAACTTTTTCCAAGGTGATAATAAATACTGCATATGATAGATATTAAAGGCGCTTTAATTTCGGAGTACTCTCGAGTCAATTGTTATGCACGGTTAGTGTGTCGGTGCTTGCATTAGGGGTAATCGCTTAACTGCAGAATGAGCACACCACGTTTCAACATCTTGATATGGAATATGTGACGACTGTATTGGCAATCAGGGAGAGTGCTTGGCTAGAAGGGGTGCTGGGGTGCTCCCTGCCCCATCCAAATTCCCCCTCTGGAACACCCAAGTTCACTCTCCTAAGCGGTTTATCACTCGTATGTATGTTAAGCTTTTTTCGTACCGTACATAGCCAACCGTGCTAATAATAGTTGTTGAGGAAGGACAACCAACTAAACACAACAAACAGTTTTAAATAAATTAGTTTTCAATCTAGATTTAAAAGTGCATAGCTCCAGTGGCTTCCGAATATCAGAAGAGCGTTCCAGACGGCCGCAGAAACACATCTGAAAGCGCGCGATTCCGTGACCATCTTTAGATGACTAGCCAAAGATCCGCTGCGTATTATGGTTTATGTTCCTTGACGAGATCATAAAGGTATTGTGGCTCATTTGTGGCAAGCACCTTGTGTGTAATGAGTACGACCTTACCTATTGTTCGGCAACTGGAAGCCAATGCAGATCGGCGATCATTGGTATGGGTAGCCTCTCTCACAATAGCTCTCCTGCCCCCCCCCCCCCCCCCCATTCGAGAGGAGCTAAAGCCACGCCGATTGGCAATATGTAACTTGCTCAGGATGTGAAGGTCCAAACACTTACTGAAGCACCTTCATCGTACATTCATAGCAGCGGGAGAGACTTAGACTTGTTATGAAATCAGACACTATCGATGTGATATTCATGAAATATGTAATGCATTTAAGTACATTATAAAAGTGAATAACGAGCACAGTTTTCTCTGAAGGACACTTCCTTAAGATCAGCTTGCAAATGGCGTTATGTGTTTGTGAATACATTTTCATACTCCATTTCTCTCACCGCCGAACATGTGTTGCTTAGGGTGTCTCAGTTGGTACCACATTTTTGCCTGAGACAAATTAAACTCTGCGTAAATATTATTTAAGAGTAGTTATAGCTTTTGTCAAAACACCCTCTCCAGATCTTCAGCTATTTGATCTACTAACAGATCACTCAGACAGAAAATAATTAACAATTTTGCTTGTGTTTGTCCCGACAGATGTCAAAAGGACTCTGTTACCAACCAAGGCCCGTTATATTTACAGTTTAAATAAAGTGACCCATGCATTGTTCATTCAAATAGTTTAAATGCGTGTGTTTGCTGCAGATAATGAACCATTCATTGCCATGAACATTTACTCAATGGCATAACATGCCGTTAAAGAATTTCGTAAATGTCGCAGAGCTTCCGTAATTAAATGTGACGTTTTACATGACCCCTGCTAGCAAGATTCTCATTTCACTTAATTTTAAACGATACATTGAACTTATCTGCCATTTTACATATGATACAATTCAATGTGAAAAAAACATTGTATCACTGAATATTCACTCATTTTGGCGAAATATTAATCTGTGCTCATTTACCAAAAATACAGAAGTTTTACTCCTGACCACGACTAACATCAGTGACAATTGGAATCAGGGGCGCCACGGTGGCGAGATGTTATCTCCCACGCCTGGTATACAGGAGGTCGTGGGTCGATCCTGACCTAGCGCCTGCTGCTGTATATTTGGAGTTTTAATGTTCTTCCCCTGGTCGCGTGGATTTTTCCCTGGCTTTTCCTTCCACATTTAGAAACATGTATTTAGAGTATTTGGCTGCTAGAAATTTCCACATGATAAGCCACTTCGTTGAGCTATCATTTGTGGCCAGGTCGCTTCTGAAAAAGAGATACATAGCTCAGTGGGCCTTACCTGGTAAAATTAAAAATAGTTTCGTTTAGTTACCTGGTCCTGGGCCGACCAGCCATTGAGCAAAGCACCCTGACCAGCACGGTGAAGTATGGTCAAACAAGCCCCATGACCAATGTGTGCATTTACAAATGGCTGTAAAAATAAATACAGTCTGATGAAAGTAACTGTGTGGTGATGACCTGGCACACTGCTCCCTGTCCAAACTGATACAGGAATTGTTATATTGGAACAAAAATCTAATTTATAGAACAACAGGTCCATTTTACATACTATGTCAAAAAGTAACAAACATATTGTAAAAATAAAATACATTATCCGCTGAGGTAATACATTTTGAAACGTTATTTATTTTTTACAACTTGCCCAATTAGCTTTTTCAGTCGAGCAGACCAAAAAAGGGGCTCAAATAACAGCACTGTGGCAGCGTACTCAGCTTGGCATCATAACTACATGGGTTCAAATCCCAGGTGTGGATCAACTCAGCCGATCATCCTTTTGAAGCCTCTAAAATGGATATTACTTTGTTGACAGTCAACAGTTGTTGTCTTATGGACACTACAATATAAGAATGCAGGATTTCACCAGCCGTTCGGTACTCCCAACAGAAATAAGCATCAGTGTATGTGTTCTTTTAGTCTTGGGAACACAATAAAGGGCTGTAGAAGACAGACACAGAAGAAGTGGGGTTGGAGATTAAGGAACCTACTGTTGCTGGCTTCTAAACGCAGAATCTTGTTCATTAGAGGCTTCTGAGTGATACCACTGAAATGATGGCAACAGTTTGCCTCCAGCAGCCACGGGAGAAAATATATAAGCGAAGCTTACACTAGTGAACGTACTGCCATACTTCTCAAATGGGACATTGTATGAATACTTTATAGGGCTAAGTTCATGCATATAGCAGCTGCATCACCGTGTAAGTCTACAAGACCTGAGTTTGTCCTGTGACCCCTTCTCAGCAAGCTGTCACCACACTATTTGGCCTTAAGAGTTCAACTTGCCTGGCACAGACACCTTATTGAAGTTACAGGGACTAAACAGAGGCGGACATTCACTGGATTTAAAATATATTTTAATGGTGTCTTATGCTTTTGACAGTGCATTTGCATTCCAGAGGTGATAGCTGCAACCTAATTATACGCACATAAGAGCACTTTTGCAAGGGGAGGAATACGTTAGGTTCAATGTCAAGCAGTTACTTGGATGGTTTTTCAGTCCCAGATGGAAAACATTTCAATGGCTCTACCCACTCACGAGGATGTAGTGTGACGGTTCCAATGTGGGCAACGCTCCCAAATGAGGTGGCGGTGGAGGGGGTGCGCCTCCCCCCCAGGTTCTGATTACTGAGACTCATATGGCAAGAGATTGAGACAAATTCTGGGTGCACCTTTACCCAGTTGCCGCGCATCTTTTTCAGCATGCTTATCGTAAAAACGCAGGTGGCGTTGGCTGCTGGTGATTGTGTGCACGCTGGTGTGCAGGTACTCCTTCATTCGTGGTATACTGGACATCACGTGGATACATATTGATCGTGTTGAATTCAACACAGTGTACGATTTCTCTCTAACTTTTCATACAATTTGATACATTTAAGGCAAGAGATGTATAGATCCACTATAGTTAAAATATTATGATTACAGTGTAGAGTATATATACAGTATACATAGAAACATGCATTGAGAGTTTTTGGCTGATATACATTTCCACATGATAAGCCATCTCGTTGAGCCATCATTTGTGGCCAGGTCGCTTCTGAAAAATAAATGTATAGCTCAGTGGGCCTTACCTGGTAAAATAGAAAAAATAGTTTACATAGTTATAGTTTATATATAATTGCATCTCATTGACAGTAATCCTAATGTTCTGAATATAGTATGAGCACTCAAGAGGAGCATGTCTTAATTTGTTTGGCTGTGAATGGCTGAATTTGGTGATGATGGATTTTCAGCAGAAAATTTCCATCGAGACCAAGCTTGGAGCACCTATTGGATGATCTTGCTTTAATACAAAGCCCCTCTTTTACAAGCACTTACTCTGTGGGTAATTTTGAAATGTTTCTGCATGAATTACAAATAAAGGAATTGGCGGGTAGATTGAAACAATCACCGTCTGTCCCTCAGCATGTCAATAAGGTGTTTCTGCCTCCAAACTAAAAAAAATCACGTAACATCTCGTTGCATGAATTACAAATAAAGGAATTGGCGGGTAGATTGAAACAATCACCGTCTGTCCCTCAGCATGTCAATAAGGGGTTTCTGCCTCCAAACGAAAAAAAATCACGTAACAGCTCTGCACAAAGGACAGGAAATTAATACGATAGCTCCACCAGGCTAAAGCTGTGCTGCAATATTACATTTTCACGAAAATGTTTTCATCAAAGTAGTGGTGATAAAAGTGTGTTGTGGATCAAACATGATGCATTTAGAGTGTATTGAAGCACAGCCATGAATGTACCCCAATGAAAAAACTGAAAGCGTAGATTTATCGCGTTGTGCCATTTTCACATTATGTATCTCCAATGTGTGCTTGTGCTATCTCTGGTGACGTGTTACTCATGCAATACATGTTGTACTGTTCATATGACCAAATATTGAAAATAATTACACAACAAATGGATCTGTATCAGGAGTAATTAAAGCATTAATTCAGTAAAGACTTTTGAGCATTGCAAGTTTATTCACGTGAGTGCATACCAAAAGGAAACAATGGGACAAACAAATATGAATATAGGTTAAACGGTTCTTATTACTATGCCAACTTCTGAGCTCTGTGCCAGAATGGTTGAATTAAAAGTACGCAGTAGGTACACGAAGTAGAATATGTATACGTGTGTATAGAAAATTGTATTTTATTTATGCAGTGATGAAATATATCTCAGTGGGATGAGTGGTGGTCCAGTGGTTAGCACACTGCACTTTGAAGTCAGTGAATCGAGTCTAATTCCTGGCCACAGCTAACATGAGTGGTACATGATATTTCAACTGCTCTGGACCCCCCCCCCTCCTTTCACTTCCCAGACTGACGAGCGTGGTGAAGTATGGCCAAATAAGCCCCATAATGGACATGGTGTGGGAAGGCCTTCATCTAATAGTGTACTGACAAAGGGCTCTAAAGTAGATAAAATAGTGTAGTGAGTCCAACTGAGTCGCAGACGTTGTTCCATTTAGAGGCAACACATTTATTTGTAACACGTAACACAAGGGGTAACTGCCCCTTCACCAGATACAGCTTAGGGTGGTGACCACCCGGATAACTATTCCATACAGAGGAGTTACTGCTACAAAGGGTTGGACCCTCACTCGGGTCTCCGACCACGTGGTTGCCTCGTAGGACGAAGAGCTTCAGCTTGAAAAGTAGAGCTTCCCGCTTCCAGATGTTGAGCTTCCAGCTTGTAGAATGCAGCGACTGCGGTCCCTCTCAGGGACCTGCCTTATATCCCCCTATGGTCGGGGCTACTCCGCCCTCGGCCCCGCCCACCTTCTCGAGCATTCTCGTTCCCTCTCGATCCTTCTCAAGAGCTCTCGCCGGACACGTGATCACCAACTAGCCCCCCCCCCACCTGGGGCCCCTTGTGTGGACTCTCCGGATCACGTGTCTACGGGGTCAACCAGAGTGCCATGGCCTGGGGCAACCCTGCCCGTGGGCTGACACTCTCCCACTCCCCCTCGTGGGAGCCCCCACCACACACTGTGCGTGGTGCCCGCACTATCCCAGTGCTCACTAAGCCCCGCTAGGGCTGGTGCTACACACAGCCACCCACACGGTGCTGTCCACGCTAGGGCTGGTACTACACACAGCCACCCACACGGTGCTGTCCACGCTAGGGATGGTGTTACACACAGCCACCCACACGGTGCTGTCCACGCTAGGGCTGGTGTTACACACAGCCACCCACACGGTGCTGTCCACGCTAGGGCTGGTGCTACACACAGCCACCCACACGGTGCTGTCCACGCTAGGGCTGGTGTTACACACAGCCACCCTCACGGTGCTGTCCACGCTAGGGCTGGTGTTACACACAGCCACCCACACGGTGCTGTCCACGCTAGGGCTGGTGTTACACACAGCCACCCACACGGTGCTGTCCACGATGTAGGAACATCGAACGGCACGGCCCTTCCGGGCTGGCACCATACAGTGACATCCCCGACGTCACTACAATAGTATTAGTATATCAAAGTGGTATGTTAAAAAAATTCCGTTAAATCATTTAAGCAGTTTAATAATAATCTATTGATAAAACAATGGTCATTCTCGAGGGAAAAGATTATGGACTTATAGTTTTTGTTTAAATGAGTATGTGTAAGCAACCAATATTTAATGGAGTATAACTAATGGCAGTGCAATAGGCTATGCAGTTGTCTTTTCAAAGGTCCAGTCTTAACAGAAGAATGTTATGAAACATATTCTCTCTTACCTAATTGAGTGTAGGTTTGTACCAAGGGCACAGTTATGTGGTGGGTTGCAGGTGTAGTGGGCTCAAACGGAGACTCAGACGTACTCTTAGAGGAAACACATTTCTTAACAACACGTAATTACGAAGGGGTAACTGCCCCTTCACCAGATAGTACGCTATGGTGGTGGACCACCAGGCTATATACACTATCACACGCAACTAGCTATAGCGGACCGGACCCCAGCTCAGGTCCGGGTCCCCATGCTGGAGACTCAGTAGAACGTGGAACGTGAACATGGAGTTTCGGGATGACAACAGCAACCGGTGCCGTTCAGGGCTCCAGCTTATAACCTGTGTGGCAGGGCTTGCTCCGCCCCTAGCCCCGCCCACCTTCTCCAAACCTCGAGAAGGATCTCCACCTGGACACGTGATCACCCCAGCCCCCCTTTGAGGGTCCCTGGGTAGATACCTCCGGTCACGTGTCCTCCGGGTTCAACCAGAGTGTCATGGCCCCCTTGTAACCCTGTACCGTGCTCGGCACTCTCACCCTCTATCCTGTAAAGGCTGGCACTGCACGCAGAGCATGGTGCCATCCGCCACTGTCAGTCAGTGCTCACCGAGCCCCGCTAGGGCCGGTACTACATCCACCTTCTGTGGTGTCTGCGATATCAATACATCGCGCGCCGTGCCTCTCCCAGGCCAGCTTCACACAGAGACATCCAACGATGTCACTACATCACCCCCCCCCCCCCTTTGTAGCACTCAGCCGTCCCTGCTGCCAACTCCCCCTTAGCAATCAATCAGCAATTAATAACAATTTAACAAAAACGTATGCCTCAACAGTAACAATACAACAACACATAAATATCCCAGCCCACCTATACAATATATACACTACCTACAAATGTACATTAACAAGAAGAAAAAGGAAGTAAGTGCAGAACACAACACAAGAGAAAAAATGCAGTGAACCGCGAACACCTGAAATCCCTTTCCACCATTCCATCAGTCTGGGGTGATATGGCGACATCCGTATTTTCTTAGTTCCCAATAAGTCACACACCTCCCGCAGCAATTTGGAAGATAAATTCTTGCCCTGGTCAGTTAAGACACGCTCAGGGCCACCCTTGTCCAATACGTATCCATTGAGGAACGCCTCGGTGTTGGCCGACGCCGATCGGTTGGGGAGCGGCCAGGCCATCGGCCAGCGTGAGAAATATTCGACGCCGACCAACAAATATTTATTCCCCCGCGGGGTGGTGGGAAACGGCCCAAGGATATCTAGATTGACCAACTCATTAATGCGGGAGACCTGAATTGATTGCAACAGCGGACAACAGGGCCTGGTTGGGCTGTTCCGCCGCGCACACTGTACACATCCCTTCAGCAAATCGGCGACGTCCTCTGCCTTGCCTGGCCAGAAGAAATGAAGCTGGAGCGTGGCAAGAATTTTGTGCACACCCAAGTACAACAGTCGCTCATGTACTGCCCAAACAACCTTACCCCGTAGGGCAGTGGGCACAACAATATTGTAACGGCGCAAGCCTCCGTCCCAACACATCAAAAGCCCATCCCGCAGGACAACAGAGGCTACACCGCCACAATCCCTACCCCGACCCATTTCCTTGACGCGGCAGTGCAGCTTAACCAGGGATGTCTCCTCAACCTGGAGGCACCCCCACTTTGCGAGGGCTAGGCCAAGGGAGGCGTCATGCGCCATCGAACCATCCGCTCCATCGGCGGCGTCCACCTCAGCTGCCGCCGCAAGGGATGGGAACGAGTCATCGGTCGGCGTTTTACAGCTCCCTGAGCCCGAAAAACACGCGCACCTGTCACTTGATGGCAATCGCGACAGGGCATCCGCGTTCGTATGCTGGGTGCCATTTCGATAGGAGACCGTAAAGGAGTAGTCCTCGGGGACTTTCAACCAACGCGAAAGATGGCCTGATGGTTGTTCAATATGCAATGCATACTGTAGCGCTGCATGGTCAGAGTGCACCGTAAAGCGTCTGCCATACAAGTAGGGATGATGCTGTTGCACGAAGAAAACGATCGCTAGGAGTTCCCGGCGTGTGACACAGTATCGCTGCTCGGCCGGCCACAGCACTCTGCTGCCAGATACAACAACGCTCTCCACACCATTGACAACTTGCGAAAAAACAGCACCGATTCCGGTGTTGATTGCGTCCGTATCAAGGACGAACGGCGAGGCAAAGTCGGGGTAATGGAGGGGAGGGGCATTCACCAAGGCATCACGGACTGCAACAACTGCGGCCTCCTCCTCCGCCCCCTAATTAAACTTCTAACCTTTAGCCGTCAAGGCGTGGAGAGGTTTTTGCGATGGTAGCGAACCCGGCGACAAAATGGCGATAATAAGACGCGAATCCTATAAAACTCCGCACCTCCCCCACCAACGTGGGAGTCGGCCAAGTTAAAACACACGTGGTTTTGTCCAGGTCCATCGCAATTCCCGATTTACTAATGATGTTACCGAGATACCGAACTGATTTTCGAAGGAGGTGACACTTTTGCGGCTTAAATTTGAGATTGGCCGCATGCATCTTGAGAAAGACAGCAGGTCAAGATGTTATTTGAACGTACGGCTGAAGACGATAACATCGTCGAGCATGAGTCCCACTGAAGGCCAGCCAGGACCAGCTCCTTCAATCGTTGGAACGTAGCCAGCGTGGAGTGGAGCCCCATCGGAAGCCAATTGAATTCGAATAGGCCTTGAGGTGTACAAAAGGCTGTTTTGGCCCTTGAGGCTTCGTCTAGTGGCAACTGCCAAAATCCGGACAGGAGATCAAGAGTAGAGAAGTAGTGGACTCCTGCTAGAGCGTCCAGGGAATCGTCCATCCGAGGGAGTGAATACGCATCAGCCACAGATATATTGTTAAGCTTGTGAAAGTCGACACAGAGGCGCAAGCTACCATCATACTTTTTAACAAGAATGATAGGGGCTCCCCACGGGCTGGTGGATGGTGAAATGATGTCTGCGACTAGCAGCTCATCAACAGCTAGCCAAACGAACTCCTCTGCAGGGCTCAGCCGGTAAGGGTTCTGCCGGATGGGAGCAGCATCCCCCATATCGATATAATAATAATAATGACATTTATAACGCGTGCAGATTTGCGGACACAACCGCCGCAACTCAGAGGCGTGGAGCCAAGCTCAGAGTCACTCAAAAGCGTGGTTTGTAGAGGTGAGTTTTTAAGTGTCACTTGAAGGAGACAATTCAGGTGATGCTTGAAATGTGCGGAGGGATTGCGTTCCAGACTGTTGGGGCAGCCACCGAGAAGCGGCACATAGACGTGACCGTCCTGGATCTTGGTATCAAGAGGAGGTCGTGAGTCACACTGCGAAGGCATCTGCTATGTGCTGTGCTGCAAGTCGATAATAATGAAAAGAGGTATGGGGGGCAGGCAGATGTGAAGGCATGGTGGCAGAGGCAGGCAATCTTGTATGTGACCCTGCTGGTAATGGGTAGCCAGTGGAGGGCACGGAGACAGGCAAGTGAATTGAGACGGGGATGAGTGTGGCCAATGACAACGCATGTCAGGTTGTTTTGTAGTCTTTTAAGTTTTTTTAGATTGCCAGAGGAGTCTGAGAGCCTTCAGGTGAAAGTTACATGAATTAATGATATGATTGGTTTGACGGTCGAAAGATAAAGTTGAATCTAGGATGACACCGAGGTAGTTGAAGTGATCGGTGAACCTGATGCTGTGACCAAAGATGTATATGTGTGTTGGGAGCGCGGATGAGTTGAGACGTTGCCTGGTACCTAACATGATGGCCACTGACTTTAATGAATTAAGGGCAAAGTTGTGTGCGGAGAAACACTGTTGTAAGTCAGTGGTGCATTCCGAGAGCCTCTCAAATCCAAATGCATTTGTAGAATTGATGGCGGTGAACAGAATAATGTCGTCCGCATATGAGTGGTGCTTAACACCGAAACTTGCGATGAGGCGACTGTCGGGGAAGTGTAGGCTGTGAACAGCAGGGTACTGAGGACGGAGCCCTGGGGGACGCCACATAATGCTTTTGTTTCAGGAGATATGGACGAGCCCACCCTGACTGAGGATTGCCAATCAGAAAAGTACGACAGTATCCACTTGAGTGCTGAGCCACATATACCGAAGTCGGATTTCAGGAGGGAAGTAAGAAGCGAGTGGTTGACAGTGTCAAAAGGCTGATGAAATGTCCAGACTTACAAGTGCAATGATGGAGCCGGAGTCAATAATCATTCAAATGTCATTGAGCCCTCTGGTGAGTGCTGTTTCTGTGGAGTAGTTTTGACGGTAAGCTCACTGGAAGGAGCAGTAGTTTTGGGAAGAGGTGATGTGGAGTTTTAGCTGGGCGAGGGCGAGTCTTTCGAGGAGTTTAGAGAGGTTCGAGAGATTAGTGATGGGACGATAGCTAGATGGGTCATCAGGGTCGAGGCTTGGTTTCTTTAACAGGGGGGAAACCAGGCCAGATTTGAGGTTGGAAGGGAAACACCCCATAGAAAATGAGGCATTTGCGATGTTCCTGATCATGATGGCGAGTTCCAGAGCACATTGCTTTTGAAGACACTGGCTTGAACGTGGTTAGAAAGGTGTTTGGGCGAGTGCTTACAATTTCAGAAAATGGGAGCGGGGTACGATGGTGCGATGTGAGGGAAGACGTGCAGGAGTTTGTGATGGTGAGCAGCTTGTTGGTGAAGTAAGTTTTGAAAGAGGTGGCAAGTTTCAGTGAGGCCAGGGGATCGCTAAGGTGAGGGACCATGATGCTACCAGGATGTAGAAGATCCTTGAGGGTTTTCCAAAGGATGCGTGGTTTTCCGTAGCTGCTTTGATGCGTTCTTCAATGTAGGAGGAACGTGAGGCACGGATGAGTTCGTTAGTTTTCCTGCAGGCAGCTCTGTAGGCAACTCGATCAGCAGGAAGGCCACTGTGGAACTCGATCCTTTCAAGGTGCCTCCTGATTCGCTTAGCAAGGATGGCGTCTCTTGAGAGCCAGCGAGTGTTGTGGGAAGGCTGCCTAGTGGTTCGTGGTTTTAACGGTGCCAGCATGTCCAGCGCTGCCCTCAGGTAAGCTTCTAGTTGAAGAGCGCAGACAATTGGATCAGATTATGGGGATAACATTGAAGGCGAATTTGCGAGGAGGTGCTGTAGAGTGGAAAACTTGATACCCTTGAAATTACGGGAGTGGTGGGTGATTTTAATGGTGATTGGGTTGGGAATTTGAAGGTAAAATAGTATGAGGTGGTGGTTGGAGTAACCAGTTTGGAAAACTCCCAGTGCAGTAATGCGTCGATCCTGGTCAGGTTCCAGAACCAGGTCGAACATACTCTCAACATTTGTTGAGGAAGCTCTGGTGGGGCCTGAGTTGGTGATGATCAGATTATGGTAGGCCAAGGTTGACTCGAGGTGGCTATCAATGGAGGCTGGGGTATTGCCGGGGGAATTAAAGTCACCAGTAAGCACGAGCCTGTGAGATGGGTTAGGAATGAGGTAATGAAATTCGGAAAGCTGGGGGCGATATATGAAATGAGGGAAAAGCACTCGATGTTAGTAGTGAGGGACACTGACTTGACCTCAAAGATGGCGGGAGCCATCGGTAGATAGAGCTCTTTAATTTGCAAGTGTGCATTGTAGACGGCCGCTAAGCCACCACCCCGCTGGTTAGTTGCACGAGGTTTGTGAAGAACCTTGTATCCAGGGGGCACGACTTCCAAAGAGATGGCTGGCGGGGAGTCTAGCCTGCACCAGTTCTCGGTAATAAGCAAAAGTTCGATCTGGTGGTCCGAGATGGTATCGTGAATTTAGGGCTGATTTGTTGGTAATCGAGCGTGAGTTAAGTAGGCCGAGGCGGATGGGTAAAGGTGGATGTGAAGATCCGAAGAGGCGTGGCATCGAGAGATCAGAGGAAATAGCTGGTTAAAGGTTGACCTGTGAACAGCGGCCGCTACCACCTCTGCAACCACGGTGCCGATGTAGTCTCTTATGTTGACCCCGAAGAAGCCCGAGGCCAGAGAGCGTCCTCAGGAGCGCGGATTCCAGGTGCAGGTGATGAAGAGATGGTGCATGTCGAAGCCCTATTTTATAAGCCCATGCTGTACCGATGGTGGTGATGGGTGGGGCCAGGATTCGGGTGGACTCCAATCAGCGGCTGTGCTGCCCGGAGCAGCAAGTCCAGGTAGTGGTGTCCAAGATACACACCGTCAGCACGCGCTTCCCTGCACGTGACGGGTGCGTACACGCCCACATAAACACATGTTGAGCACGTAAGCGGGCGGACACGACCACGCACGCGGCGTGTACAATGGAGCGGCCAGTGGAGTAGCTCACCACACACTATGCTCCAGGTCACAGGCGATGCCAAGCTCAGATTCACTGGTGGTGCTGGGCAGCAGGCAAATCCACTCTCTCGTGTTGAGCAGTGGACAGTCTGCGTCACGTTCCCACTCGCTGGTGGTGTTGAACAGTGATTGGAACACGTCGAGCTCCCACTTGCTGGCGATGCTGAGGCATGCCAAGCTCCCACTCACTGATAGTAGTGGAAGAGGTGCCTTGTGAGGACGTCGCTGGCAGGAAACTGTTAAGCCGCACTGCATGAACAGTGCAGCCAGCATCCTCCAGCCTCGTGCGTGGCTGGCAGCAGCAGGCCTTGTTCACCCACACAGCCCCTCAGCTGTGCAAGGCGGCAGGTAAGCCGGGCTGTGTAACACTGCAGCCGGCATTTGTCAGCTGTTGCAGTGCCGTGAGGCGTGTGCAGCATGCACGGATGCAGACGGGGTTGGAGGCAGGGGATCTGCCACTGCCCAAAGCTCGGGCGCCGCCAAAGTAATAATGAGGAAAATAATGAAACAAAATAAATGTTAAGAAAGATGGAGTGAAAGATGAAAGTAAGAAGAGTAGGGGATAGTGAAGAAGTATGTGGGTAAGGTACGAGGTAATAGTAAATAAACAGTGGGAGCGACACGGGACTGCAGCAAACTGCTGCGGCGCTGTCGCCGTCTTAACAGTATGGTGGCTTAGAAGAACAGTGCGGCCGATGTCAAATTTTCTCGTACTAAAAACATCAGCAAACTCCCGCAAGAGTGCCCTCAACTCATCCCGCTGTGACTCGGACAAATCCGCAATCTCCGAACAAAGCTAATTTAGCCACTTGTCATCCGAACTCAACTCTTACGCGGCGGCGTGTTCGAAGTGCGAGCGACGCATGGGCTAGCACGGTGCCTTTCTGAACAATGGATGTGTCTAACCCAGAACCTGGATGAAAGGTTCCTGGTCGTTATACAATAGAGTCTGGGCTCCAACTAATGTCAATCCCTTGGCGGCCTTATTGGAAGGTCCCAAGAGGATCCTTCCTGCGGTCGCCGCTCAATCTAGTGGCTTGTGCAACCGTAAGGGGAACAACATTTGCGCGCCAGAGGGAATCGGAAATGTTTTAGACGCCAGTGCTTATACAGTGGCATTGGCCGTACACATCTGAGCGAGAGAGGGTAAAAATTGCATACGACGGCCCGATGGCAATTCAATGCACCCTTGATCAATGAGAATTTTTACAGGCATTTAACCCGAAAAATAAGTCCCGAGCAAGGATGGAACCGCAAGAGATGTCGATATGAGAACCAGTCCTGTTAATTTAACATCGCCAATACACACCTGTGCTGATACTTTTTCCAATGATGCCCAATGAGCAACCTTTTGCGGCAAAGCACGGAACGTCAACGGGGCATAGGGTACGACATTTAGTGAGCAAAATGTTATAAATTAGCCGGGAAATGATGGTCGCCGACGCACCAGTGTCAACGAGCATCCTGATGTCGACCCCCTCGATCGAACCAACAACAACAGACGAATCAGCGGTCGCGGCAACTACTCCATGGGCCAAATCGCCCACTGACCCGGTCGGAGCAGCCAGTCGGCCCGGTCACTTTCCGAACCCCCTCTTACCGACGCACGACGGGAACGAGAACCGGCGGAACGAGATGAGTGAGGTGGATTCAGGGACCGAGTGTGTGATGTGTCGCGACTCGCCTTAGGGTGCATTGGAGAGGAGGACGGTCGGGCGGATGATGGAGGAAGTCCGAAGAGGTGTCGTCGTGGTGCGAGGCAACCTGACGAGAGGTGTCCTGGCAGACCACAGTTAAAACACACGGCGAGGTCGCGCCACCGGACGAGGTAATGTCCTCCCGTGGTGTTGGAAGTCGTCCCATCGCGCCATGCCATCCCTTCGCCAACCTCCGCCCTGAGTCGATGCACATGCTTGAGCTGGCTCCGTTTCTTCAGGTGTATCCTGCACCTTCACAAGGTGCGGTGCATGCCGCCAACCCCTTCTCTCGTTGCAAGAGTAGGTGAGCTTGGATGCACCTCTCAACTTTTAGAGAGCACAAGTCGTCGTCGTCGTCGACGGCTTGGATGACAATCTGGAGGTCTCTTGCCAACGCCAGCAGATTCTCCAGGACGAGGGAGTCGAGACCGTCATGGTCCATCCTGGGAAAGGCAGCCTTGGCTAGCGCCAGCAGCACACTGCAGAAGGTGAGAGGCGTCTCGGCTTCCCCCCGCCTCAGTGCAGCGAACCGATGGCGCATGTTGGACGGTGGTCCGTAGATCGCCGCCATCTGCGTGAACGCCTGCTGCAGCGTGGCCCTCTCCTCTGGCGGGATGGTTAAAAATGCTGCCAAGGCATTGTCATCCAGGGCGGCGGGCAGCGCTCTCAGCGCCTCTGTCCACCCCGCCAAGTCGCTGTCGGTGCTAAATCGCAAATGGAAGGCCACCCAGTCGCCTCCAGCAGCTGAAAATTCCTTAATGAAGGGCAGCCGTCGCCGGAGAGATGGGATGTCCACCGGCGATTGTGGCGTGGCTTCCTCACTCCGCTCCGCCAATAGGATGGCGTCCGCATGAACGGGCTGTGCCGCGGAGGCTCCCGATTGGCGGGAAATTTGGGCGGGAACTGCAGAAACTTCGACGGGAACCACAGCTCCGCGTGGCTCCATCCCTCTCTCCTCCGCCGCTGGCTCCCCACGGTGGATCTCCGCGATAATGGATGTCATGGCGTGGAGAAGCTCAGCAAGGCGGGAGTGTGCAGCCCCGAGCACCCTCTTGAATGGCGGTGAGCCGTCGTGCGGCCGGACGGCGTGCTGCTCCATCGGCGGCGCCTCGCCTCCCTCCTCCGGGGTCGCCATCCCCGGGGCTGTTAGATCGTCGTCTTCTTCATCCGACATCTTGTTACATACTTTCCTCATAGTATCCATAACCTATGGTAGTTATTTAACCAAAGAACATCGACACCAGTTGTAGTGGGCTCAAACGGAGACTCAGACGTACTCTTAGAGGCAACACGTTTATTAACATTAACACGTAATTACGAATGGGTAACTGCCCCTTCACCAGATAGTACGCTATGGTAGTGGACCACCAGGCTATCTACACTATCACACGCAACTAGCTACAGCAGACCGGACCCCAGCTTGGGTCAGGGTCCCCGTGCTGGAGACTCAGTAGAATGTGGAACGTGGAGTCTTCGGGATGACAACAGCAGCCGGTGCCGCTGAGGGCTCCAACTTATAACCTGTGTGGCGGGGCTCACTCCGCCCCTAGCCACGCCCACCTCCAAACCTCGAGAAGAATCTCCACCTGGACACGTGTTCACCCCAGCCCCCCTTTGGTTGTCCCTGGGTAGATACCTCCGGTCACGTGTCCTCCGGGTTCAACCAGAGTGCCATGGCCCCCTTGTAACCCCATACCGTGGTCGGCACTCTCGCCCTCTATCCTGTAAGGGTTGGCACTGCACGCAGAGCATGGTGCCTTCCGTCACTGTCAGTCAGTGCTCACTGAGCCCCGCTAGGGCCGGTACTGCATCCACCTTCAGTGGTGCCTGCGATGTCAATACATCGCGCGCCGTGCCTCTCCCAGGCCGGCTTCACACAGTGGCATCTAACGATGTCACTATACAGGCATAAGTAATTGTTCTGACAAAATCACAATTAGTTATTTACCAAATGGTTATGCAGTATATTTGAGAAAATGTGATAGAAGTCAAACGTCTGTGGTAAATAAAAAATTCCTATGGCGGGGGGGGGGGGAGGATTATGGCCAAGAGTCAAATTAAGACTACAATTTGAGCTCAAGTTCTCAATCACTGCACCACCATCTCGGAAAGTATTCCTTTCTGTTAAACGTGTATATATGCTGTAGGTACATAACATTTAATGCCACTAGCAGACATTTACTGAACAATTGTTTTATATTCTGTTGAAAATATTATATATTTGAAATATTTCTGTACTGAGGTGGAGCAATGGTGGAGTGGTTAGCATACTGCATTATGAAACTGACCACCTGAGTTTGATATACATTTGCGGCTATCCTCAGTGGCGAGTGATATCTCAACCCGTCTCTGATCAACACGCACTGACCAGCGTGGAAACACTATGGTCAAACAGTCCCCAAAACTGATACAGCGGTGGATTTGTAGCACTGATATATTTTTGTTCATTTAGGATTGTATGTAGGAGTAATTTCCATAAAATATTTCCACACGGCATACAACGTCCATAGGACATCTCGCTACGGCTCTGGTACTGGTCACGCATCTATTCCAGTATACCAGCGACCCAGAAAATATTGAGTAAGAAGTTAAAGCCTGATTATATCTGTGAGAGTAGAACAAGTGTTGGAAGAAGAAAAAATCGTAGGAATGTATTACCTGTGTATGAATGTCAGCAAGAACATCTGCACCAGAGCAAGCAGACCGTTAGCTTATGAACCCTATTCTTGTTATAGCCTTCATTTAAATTTCGATTTAAAGCTTTCGTGACTGCAAGTATTCATCTTCTTTGGTTCTTTCGGTAAAGTCACGTAGAATGAGAATAAAATAATAAAATAAAATAACACAATAAAATTCTCACGACGTTTCGGCCACAACACAAGTGGCCTTCTTCAGGTGAAAGGAACAAACCTGTCGGGACGACAAACCTGTCAGAACGACAGGTTTGTCCCTTTCACCTGAAGAAGGCCACTTGTGTTGTGGCCGAAACGTCGTGAGAATTTTATTGTGTTATTTTATTTTATTATTTTATTATTTTATTCTCATTCTACGTGACTTAGCCTTCATTTAACCAAGAGATGAAACAAACCTCTTGAGACACGTGTCACAGCAGTCTCTTTTGCAACGGCGACTTGGGTGAAATCAATAACTATTTAGGTGCATAATAGTTTTAAAACGTAAACATTTAACAATTTTTTACTAATTTAACGATACATTGATACGGTACAATGTGAATAAGGCTAATTTTAGAAAGGGAAAGTGACGAGGAACGAGGAAAGCTAATGGAGTAAACTGCACAAAATATGTTAGAAGTAAACACCCTGGCTTTACGCAGTCGGGAATCATTAAAATAAGTAGCCAATCACGACATGGTTAGACGTTAATGTTGAGTATGTTAATCATTTATTTTAAAACTAATGCAGTGATCTGTATCCAGCAGTGTGTATTACACTGAGTGTGAGGCACACTGGTGCCAGTTTGTTTTTTATTATCAAATTTACAAGCCTTCTCCACCTCAAATTAGCACGATTGGTTATGTACGGTGCAAAAGAAGTTCAACATACATTGTGTGAATTTTTGTAACATATTTTATATATTATAATTGATATATAAATTAGTCAGGGATTGTATTACTTGAATATGACAATGTTGTAAGATGTGTTTAAGTGATGGAAAATAATTTAAATAGGTAGTTGTTGGTCTGTATGTAGAAGAACATTGTCGAATGCATTGTACATATGTTGTTGAAACAATATCTGCAGATAAAACTCGTAGGGGCACGTAAGATAATGTATTATTCATGCAGAACGGAAGTATATGAAGCACTCATTTAATGCCACTTGTGAATAATGAATACAGTCATCGTAACTTAAAGGCAAAATCGGTTGTAATTAAATTAAACACACTCAATACCCCCACAAAAGGATTTCACAAGTTGATTTTAGAGGAATTGGAGACACTTAAATTATAGTAATAACGTGAAACTCATGTTCAGCTCTTCTTGTTCAATCAGAACCACGGTAAATCATTGTCATGGTGATTACTTTCTCAATGTGATGCGTCAATCTTATCATGAAAAGGTAAAGCTTTCCCTTCTAAATAATTTCTGATTGGGCATTTTACGAAAGCCATGACATCTGTATGCTTATTTTCACCAACCACCTTATCCCAATTCATATTTAATGTGTTATTCTGAGCAAGTGGTCATGCAATAGTGACTCTTGGAAGCTGTAAATTACACCAATTTCTCAGGTCCCGATAGGGAACCAATTAAGTCTGCGATTAGGTGTTAGAGCTGCAACAATCATCTCCCTGCAGAACAATCTGTCCTGGCAGATAATTCACACTTTTTGACCAGTATTAATCATTTATCTTGTTCGTGTAATTTTACTTCTATCTCCAAATCACTCTACTCTTGTACTTATTGGATCCCAGAGAAGCGAGATAGTACTCGGATTGCCAACCACAATGCATAACAGCAGAGGGTAATGCAGAAAACATGTTTTATTATACGCCTCTTGTGTACTCCCATGTCTAAGCTCCACATCTGCAACAAATTTGCACTAACCAACATAGTGAAGTATGGTCTAATAATTCCCACCATTTGCATGGTGTAGGGAGGCCCTCATCCAGTAGTGGATTGACATTTACATGTACATGTATCATTAAGCAAGCACGTAAAATATTTTAAACAACTCGGTGGATTATCGGTGGCGACTAAATGATATCCACTGCCGAGAATTATGGCCCTCAGCCATATCAGCATCTTGGAAGATCTCAGACGACAAGCTGGTTGCTGCCCATTCCATGCTTGTGTAACATTTATGGGATGATTAGGCAGGTTCTATTCCAGATGCCACACATTATGGAAAATGTCTGTAACAATAAAAGATGAATACGGTTATTCATCTTCGGTTATGTTCAGCCTTACTACCCAGGAGCTCACGCTGCAAATAGCTTGCATGCAGTGACGTTCCACTTTGAGGGTACCTCCTAGTGCCAAATGGTGACAGGGACCTGAACACTGCAGTAATGCCCATTTTCCAGCAGTAATAAATTATAGCCGCTGAAATTGAATAATAAATTAATTGCTATTTTAAAGTGTCTAAAAGGAAGGGGAAGAGGTGGGCGGTCTTACCATTGGTCCCTTTTAATCACACTTGGAAGGGAGACAACCAAATAATGACCAAGTCACCCAGAATGCACCTAATGCCATCAGATCTCAGAAGCTAATACAGCAAAAGTGTTATAGGCAATACAGTACAGTAAAATCTATTGTTGTATAACACTTCGATGCATTCACGTCTATGCTTTAGACCTTTTGCTTTCTGCGTTAGCAGTAGAGAAAGGACATACTTCACTGGCCTGTCATTCAACTATTACCGAGATGTAGGGTGCAGTGCATTGAGTAGTGAAACAATCTATTTGATATTCCTGATATGAAGCATGTAACTTGCATTTATTAAATTCCTAACTTGCCTTCCTTAAATATACCTGTTTTACTGAGCAAAAATATAGAATAGAATTGTGCACGTAATTTCAATCCCATTAATTGAGTATTTATTTCATATGCATTGCTATTTTATGTCTCACTGGATTAGCTATACGGTTAAAAAATTTAAATTTTTGATGGAAAACATTTCAGCATATAAACAGCTGTTACATCAAGTTTTGTAGAATATGTATTTTGTTTTTATATCACATCGTAACTGTAGCTTTAACACTTTGCGTCCGATATCATCTCTGTGAGACAATATATTAATCCCGGGCACACTGTGTTTAAAAAGAAGAACCCACACAGATGTGGATTTTTATATTTTTATTTTCAATGACTCACACTCATCACCGATACAGTTCAATTCCATTACGGAATACAATATCCATGCAACTCTGCTTTGATGCCATCGCTGTGTCTATTCTAATTATTTTTATTTGAAAGACAGTGTAATTTAAACATAATGCATTATTAAAATGCATTTCGAAAAATACATAGAATAGTTATTTATGATTTGGTTTTACTTTTACAGTAAAAAAATACACTCATATGAAAGTACATGAGTAAATAAATTCCATGAACGAGCATATCTAGAATACTTATGGCATTGAAGTCTCTTTATAATTGGTAATGATATAAATACACATATCAACGGAATTGACTGTGATATGCACAAAGATAACGTATTTTTATGGCCAGTGTCACATTTAAAGTCAATAAAATTATTTTTTGTATAGTGCACATTCAGCGTGGTATGAACTAATATAGACATACATATGTTAATTCTTCATAGAATACTGTATTTAGAAAGTAATTATTGGTTAATTGTATGACATGAGAAATTAGTGAACATGTAAAAATCTCATTTTGTAGAAATGTTCAAAAGGTCTGGAATTCGATTCAGTACAATACGGAAATGTGCACAAGTTACTGCTGCTACGAAGAGCATATGTATGGGTCTATCTTTAAATATGTACATTTACTGTTTTGCATATGTCAACGGATGGCAGGGGCTTAATTACAGTAGGTCAAATAATCCATGATAAATTCGATGCGTAAGGAACCCTTTGGTGTTGAGACAACACCGGTTTGATTCAAAGCATTATTGTGATATAACAAAAAACATGCTAACCACTCCACCATAATCAGTAGCAATCTGTATTATTGTTCACAGTATGTTAATGAATACAAAATAATTCATGAAATTTTGAGAATTGCATTATGTTTATTGAATTTGTATGACAAGTTGGGTTAAAATGTATTATAAGCAAATTCTGCTGCAATACATTTCTTGAAATCCTTCAATTACATTTGGTATTCTTTTTTCCACATGGCCCATCTTAATTTTATCTCCATTCCACCTACATATAAATGTATGGTCACATCTCCGAGACTGTCTGTTGGTGCTGATGCGTTTGATGCCCAGTTGATTCCTTGAGCAGACCAGATCTTCTCTTTATTTATGCTGCACATTAAACTCAATTTAAGCTGTTGTGGGAACTTCTTGGAAGATTTTATTGTTACGTCATTGGATTGAGTACACTTTGTACGTGTACCTATGTCACACATACTAAATCGCAAAACTTTCACTTTTCCTCCTTGTGATTATATTGGAAATCGTTCAAAACAAATATGGTTTACACACAGTAGATGTGGAATTATAGCCACTGCAGATGTGTGAAAGTCATATCTGAGAGAACACACATAATTAATACGGCAGTTATGGAGTGCAAATATAGAATAAAACTGCCTTAGTGGGTGTGATGAATTATTGCACCCAGCATATCTTAAATCCTTAGTGGACAAAGTTCAATAATGCGTGCTTCAAAGATACCATTTCTAGTTAATCCACTTACAAATACTGACCTTGATGTATGGAGGGAGTATCTGACCTCGCAGCTAAGTGTGGCAAACAATCTCACTCATCCAGATTTTTTAATTGGTTTCTGTGCGAATGAGCAAATATTGCTGTATTGCTTTTCTGTGTTTACGATCCACAGTTGCGCACATTGGTGGGCACACACCACCTTGTCTGCTGAGCCATGCACAAGTACGCAATAAAAGCACATGGTGTTTTACTAGGCTCATGAGAAAGGTCAGAGTAAAAGGTGCCCTCGTGTGTAACCAGGTTGATCGTCGCAGTCTACTCAACAATGATTGCACTAAAAAGTCCATCCAAGAATTGTAATTGAATCAATTCTGGAGGTATAAATAACAGTATCCGAGGCAGAAAAATACACATATCTTCTGAACAGCTAGGGTGCCTACCGTATATGGCTCAGAGAGATTAATTGAAAAGACACGAAGAACCTCAGCAACATCGGACAATAATAGTTATTCTCAACCAGGTAGCCGCATTGGTGGAAGGGAAGAAGATAAAGATGGCATGGCGATAATTTCAAATCATACTATTTGATTGACACCGATATGAGAATCAGAATGCAGCTGGAAAATATTCCTTAGCCCATTTGCTCTAATACCAGTTTTTGTATGAGATGGGGGGGGGAGAGAAAACTGTTACCAACGATGCTTGCATCATCACAACAAATATTTTCATACATAATTTGGAGCAATAATCAGTTTCATTCTTCCATGCCATTGATGATGCTTGCCAGTGAAATGGTAATTGCTTGTAGATATAGACACTTGATGGTTGGTGATTACGGACACACTCTCACACCGACATTGAATTATTTACACTGTCTGCACTACAGCGTCACAATAAATTAATGCTTCAGCAGCAATATATGTATATTACATTGCTTTTAGCATAGTGGCTCTGGCAAGGTATGTCGTTTGCATTGCAGGCACAGCTTTGCACAAGTGCCAAGGTGAAGGAACAAAATTAATCCTACCCCACTCCAGCGAGCTTACTAATCCATAATTATCACAATGGCAGGTGCTCCGCTATAAGGATCTGTGCTTTCTATTACATTTACTTTATGTTAATGTAATAATGGACAATATTTACGTCAATAACAATAACTGAATAAGGACTACATTGGATTGCACTTTAATTCACGAGTCAAATTTAAGATGATCATTGTTTTAAATTTTAATACATTACTTATATATATATTTAGTCACTAAAATGTATATTCACTTTACAGAGAGCTCTGAAATATGTTAATTTGTCTCTCTGCATCTCTATTTTGTGAGGTGCAGGCATTCTGTGAGCCAGTGTTTTTAGCCTTGTCTTTTCTACTGCTTTTTAAACAGAGCAGTTTTTTTCAAATTTACCATTGATAATTCTACTCTAAATCATGCCGCCTGCCGTGCATACCAATAACAATGTTAATACCAATTGAAAGATATTTCAAGTTATTATTTAAGTTATTACCACACATCAAAACCATCACAATTAGCATCAACATCCTGGCTCCTCTTGTTATCTAATCCAGTCTTAGCTCTTAACATTAATATCATTACTCCCTTGAGTATAATCAGTTTTTCCATTACTTTAGTGATGAGAAATATATTTTAAAAAAATACACCATTATTAGTGTCATGTTTTTCACTCGCTGGCAATGTATGGATAAGGAAATTGCCAGGATTAGTAAAACAACCACGATGACCTCAATAAAGAGAATAACTTCAGCCTTGAGATTCACCACCACCTTCTGTAGTATTAGTCATTTTCACGAGAATAGCTGCCCAATGTTTATGAAGCACAACACGACATGTTCTGACAGCCACCATCACTTCATGAATGGAAAAAAATTATATAGTAGGTGTAGCCACGTCACGTGAAGGCCACCAGCAGGCGTGATGGATTTGATATTGGTACAGTGTATTCTAAATTGACTTGTCATGAACTATGCTAGGCACTGCTTGCCCCAAGAGTTGAATGGCAGATGCTTGATGGGACACCCATGAAACCTGCCCTCTTAAGTGTTCACTCATCTTCCCGTGGATGAGCGCAGCTTGTCAAAAAGAGCACATCCATCCAGCTCCTCTCTTTCTCAAAGTGTAGACTCTTTCACTGTGTGATAGCCACAATAGCCAAAGCGGCAAGAGAGGCCCACAATTCATGTCACTTTTTTTTAAGCCTGTAGCCAATCAATTGAGTTCTGTGTGCCTTCTCAACAAAATCCAACTGACATTTTGAGGCTCATAGTTGCATCATGCTATTACTTAAATTGCATACTGCATGTGAGGATTTGTACTACCAGAAGATATTTAAGGCACAAAAAACTAACATATGCTGCAAAAATAACAAAAAAACCGTGCCACCACCGGCATTAGCACAGCCATATGACTGAAAATATGTGTAAATGGTAAAAACTTTTGGGCAATGACTAGCCTTTAGAAATAGGTGATGATGATATATTTTGTATGATTGACGTTTGTACACCACTGAAAATGCAGTCTTCTAAAAGTGTGCAGAGATTAAACAAAACACGGCTGTTCAGGGACATTATCAAAGCAAATTCGTTTGCATGTTTTACCATACATATGTGTGGTTAATGCAGACATGATGCCTTGTAATAGGTTTTGGTGTTTAAACACCTACTTAACACCAATGTCTTGAAACTGGCAAAAGGGTCCCATAGACACTGGTGTTTGACCAGGCAGACACATTTGATATAATTCAAAATTCCCCATGCACAATATGGCCAGTATGGGTAAATTAAGAGTGCATGATTCATAAGTTAGCAACATCCCATAAATCATTGCACTCTTGATTTGCCTGTGCTGACGCTCTTGGTTCCAGGAATTTTTATATAGCAGGTAAATCACTTAAGATTCTATAAACACAGAGTGTTGCCAAGTCCCTTACAATTATAGTAAAAAAAACAATACCGAGTTAAATTATAATTCAGACATTCTCACACCATCTTTTTCACAACATTGTGCTGCTGTTGAATAGCAATGGGTCACGTCGCCCTTCGCAAAACATTTTCAGCAACTCGAATAAGCCAGCAGTGTTATTACCGTATAATCACCAGTGACAAAATCACCTAGAATGTGCCGATTTAATAAAATCTCAGAAGCAATGCAATTTTGAGCCTGGATAGGTGACCACCATGCATTAAAAAACAGGTATAGTAGGCTGTTTTGGGGCCATATTGTCAGCAAAAGGCAATGCAGCAGAATCCATTGTTCTAATGTACTGTTCTTCAATGTCTACATTGCCCACCTTCAACCTGCAGAGGATCAGTGTGGTAAAGTATGGTCAAATGATCCCCACGACCCACATGTCATGGGGAAGCTCTAGCAGCACTGGATTGACAAAAGGGCTGTAAGTGTAAATACTAGAAAAAAACAACTGTACAGGGTCAAGTTTTGAATTCCAAGGTTGTGCATTAGCACAACACAACCAGCATAAAGAATACAACAAAGCTGGGAGAACGGATCACATACAAAAAAGATATTTCTAACATAAAATCTGCAAAGTTGAGCGGTCAATTGCACATACATGTGAAGGAAAATGTGAGGTCCAAAGTGATTTAATGTAGGACGAGCATAGTAAGGTTTTAATCACAAACGTTTTCGCTCAGTTATTCCTGAGATGAGAGGCCGCCACACAAAAGGAATCTAAACCAAGTTTGGTTCTCACGTTTGGGGACTTTGAGCATGAACAAGCAGGAGTTTCTAACAATATGGAAAATAGAAAACGGGTGAATTTGTGTCTTTTCGTTCACATAAAGTCAGAAAAAACAACATATGAATATAAGTTAACACATTTATACTAAAGTAATATAAAAATTACTACAAAAGATTTAGAAGTGAGTTGTTTTTCGAAACTTGCGATTATACTATAAATCACTTTCACGAATCAGCCCCCAAATGTAGTCTCCCATCATGTTCTCATTATACTGTCCTTGATAGCGGTGTTCAAAGTCCAGTATATCCTGGTGGAAGCGCTTGCCTTGCTCCTCCAAGTATGCTCCCATGTTCTCCTAGAATTTATCAAAATGAGCATCAAGGATATGGTCTTTGAGGGACATCCTACAGCCCATTGTGCCGAAGTTCTTCACTCGAGTCTCAACCAGCTCCACATAGTTTTCGACCTTCTGATTGCCCAGGAAGCCACGAACCACTGCGACAAAGTTGTTCCAAGCCGCTTTCTCCTTACTAGTGAGCTTCTTGGGGAATTCATTGCACTCCAGGATCTTCTTTTTCTGTGGTCCGACGAAGACACTGGCTTTGACATTTGCCTCAAACAGCTTAGGGAAGAAGTCTTGAAGGTACTTGAAAGCTGCCAACTTCTTATCTACAGCTCTGACATTGTTTCCTGAGGCCCAATTTGCCATCTGCACTTTCCGAGTGTCCACTTGTGGCTCCCACTTGACGTTGTTCCTCCCCACAGAGAACTCGGTCCGCTGTGGCCAGTCCCACCTGTGGTTGTGCGCCTTGGTGTATAAATCTCTTGTAGTCATTTTCGTATTACTTTAGTATAAATGCATGTTAATATTGATTCATATGTTGTTTTTTTCTGACTTTATGTGAACGAAAATACACAAATTCGCCCGTTTTTTCATTGAAAATAGGTCAATTTCAAAATATCACTGTCCTGGTTACAAAAGCAAAGTTTGTGGGTAATAATAGCCATTTTCTATACTTTTTAAGCATAAGCAATTACGAAATAAAACCTAATACCCAGGAACCAAAATTTTTTTGTTACACAGTGTAGTTCTACTCCTGGAAGTTGAAGTTGTTCGCACTGAGCGATCGGGAAGAGTGCACTTCAGCGTGCATCGGAAAAGAGAGTGCTGCCACAAACCGCATTTTACGTGACATCAGCGGAGCAGGCGAAAGGTAATGAAATGGCTGAACAACTGAAGTTTGTTGTCCGCTTTTAAGGCGCAAAGTGATATAAAGGAAGTGACATTGGTCTGGCGTGTGCTGTGCCTGTGATTCACATTGCATTACCACCAGCGTGATATATATGAAAAAGTTTAATCTAGTGAGGCCGCATGTTGTTATTCAGTAGGGAGTGTTGGCTCCATATTTCATAATGCAGTGATAATAAGACACAGATGCCATGGATGAGACTGCCTGCGGCACTGTTGCAACTCTGCAATATTTTTCTGGCAGTCGGAGGACAAGCAGGCATTTCCCACATAATTGTGTGCTCATATCAAGCAATTTGCTACGGGCCAGTGGCTTATAGCCATTACACTGACACCTCGCAGAGGTGATTTGAACATAAATGTGTGTATAATCTATCTGCAGTCAAACAAGTGTGAGACACTGCAGCTCACTTAATTAAAGCTTTTACTTGTTGTAGACACTGTTTAAATATGAGCAAGACCATTTGTGGAGGTTTGTATGCATATGTACTTGTTATCTACTGGCATATGTACTACATACGTGCTTGTGAAACGTGGGTAAAAGTTGTGGAATCCACAAATTATGCCATTCATTGTTTTAAGTCCTCTTCTTGAATGTAGTCGTATAATATTGTGAATTAGAATCCATATTTGTGTTTTTTTGCTATGCAACTTTCAACAAAAATGGCATACAGTATTTACTATTTTGCAACAATTTAAGTATAATATAAGGAATTACATACATTTAATTTTACATGTCAATAAGACAAGTAAAACAAAAGAAAAATAATGCATATGCATGAGCATGTTGATTCTGTAATGCTTTCAATATGCGTTTGTCCACAGTCATATTTAATTAGTGATAATAACATTTCCTTCCAAACCACACAAAATAATGTCATATGGCGTGTGACGTGTGACTTCAGGAGATGGCATCCCACTTACTGATGTCATGTGGAGGCATGGTATTTGACATCATTGTCTTGGCTGAAAAAGCTTACCCATTTAATGCTGTTTGTCTATCGCCAGATTTTGGGTAACCCATTGATTAATTTGGTCATTTTTTTAGAAGGCAAGTCCTGAATAGTAACACAACTTTATACTAAAATTGAATTTGTATTGGATCATTAATACGAAAGTTATCATGATCCTATGTTCCAGACAGAGACAGATGGACAAAGCTAAAGCATTAATGCTTTCAACCTTAGTTCAATGCATAAAATATACTCTTCATCAAAAGTCATTGTGTTTATGAGGCATGCCAAATCCCATTAGTTTTCCAGATGCACTGTGCCATGCTTTTAGACAAGCCCAATGAAGCATACACCTGTAATTAATTTCATCCACATATTATGCACACAATATATTACTGACCAGACATTACGTCAAGGGTCTGCAATGCAATGAATACAGCACTATTGGTAATTCTTGATATTGGTTAAATGTATATTATAATATTGAAAAAACATTCATTCATGTTCTGTATACGTTTCAAAAGTTAAGTGTTTTAACTGTGACATGTATCCCATTCATCCATCAGATGAGCCGTATCCCTGTGGAACGTTTCATAATCAAACATAATTTCAGAACAGATGGAAGTGTTATATTTGCGTCAGATATGACAAATTGATGGGGTTTATAATGTATCACCCCTTTATGACTTTTTCTCCTCTCCAATATAATTCCCACAAGCTATTCGCATTGACCGCTGATATTAAATCACCATACAATGAATGAGTGCCGGCTTGTATCAATATTCTAACGGTGAAAATATATCTCAATTATGCTTTCGAGATACATCTGTGATATGATCACAAAACTACTTTATTTTCATTACCAAATAGGTACTTAATAGATATATCCATATCATAAAAATAAGGTACAGAAGTTGACATACTGTGCTGCGTACTTTTGTATACCTCAAATACAATAACACTAAAACCATAATCAATACTAACAAATGGTATCATTGACCAAACTGTCATTTGAAATGCTCTCTGGAAAATAATCCAAATGGCAAAAAGAGGGACATGCGATCATTTGGCTTGTACTCATGTTCACAAGATGGTTAAATTCAATAGGCTTGTGTGTCTCGAGAGACAATTCTTTTGCACCTTACGAGGTCAGCAGTAGGTTTTGCAGTGCCTAGAATGACTTAGTAGGCCAACCCTTGAGTGGTTATCCTTGCCACAGCAATTGCAAGTGAATGCGGTGGCAGCTCCAGAGGTGTTTGTTGCTCTTTATTTACATCGCTCCCTCTTGGTCTGCCAAGCAGTGTGTATTTCTCCTCGCCTTTCCTGAGGCCTGTTTTCACAACCTTCTGCCAGCTGAGTCAGTCGCCGGCAGTTTTCTCCCAGTCATTTGGGTTGATGTCTCAGCTCTTCATGTCCCGTTTGCAGACATCTTTGAAGCGCAGGACTGGGCGACCAGTGGCCCGTGTGCCGGATGCCAGCTCGCCGTACAAGACATCATTGGGTATTCTGCCATCCTGCATGCGGCGCACCTGTCCAAGCCATCTCAGGCGCCAATGACTAAGTAAAGAGTACATGCTGGGAATGTTGGCCAAGTTGAGCACTGAGATATTGAGAATGCGATCTTGCCATCTGATACCGAGGATGCGCCTGATACAGCAGAGGTGGAATGTGTTTTGTCGATGTTCTTTATGGGCATACGTCTTCAGGAAGACGTCTTCAGGAAGATGACCGCTTGTGTTGCGATTGAAACGTCGTAGTTTTTTTGTTATCTTTTTGTAATTTTCTTTGAACCTATCTACGTGACTTTACCGAAAGACCCAAGAATATGGAGGTGACTCATCACTGTTCCCTCAGCTCGACCATAAAGTAATGATATTTGACTGCTTGGCAATTCCATGTATCTGATGTAAAAGAGGAAACATCAGTGACATTATTATTTTTAAGTTGGATCAAAGAACATTATTTCTATTTATGTTTTGTCCCTGGGTCTTATGCCTGTTTTAGTGTTTGTGTAGGGAGCAGTGGCGTAGCGGTAAGCGCTCTGCGATAAGAACCCAGTAACCCGAGTACGATTACCCCTCGATGGCCAACACCAGTGACGATCATTTGAACAGGTTCTGGGCATCCCCAAGGTCAACTCAGCCTCAAATGAGTACCTGGTGCGATGTGTAAACATTGCCACTCGGGAGACAAAGACAACAAAGGTGACCGGGTATGGTGCTGCCCCCCCCCCACCGCCTCGTATGTTGTGCCGGCCTTCATTGGTGCTCGTTGAAAGCACTTGCCCAAAAAAGTCTGCTATGGCTATATGGGGGACCTTTGTATTTTAGACATACAACAGCACTGGGTACCATTTGGTGCGATAAAGTGCTGCACTTTGTTCGTGAGTACCACACTGACTGCTTTGTTAGAATTGAGCTGCCTTGCACTGAAATCATATTTTGCTTTGTGTGAAAAACATTTACAAATGAACATGACATACCTGCTAATGATGATGATGTACTCATCATTTATTTAGTTGAGTTAGTGATCGCGATGAATGTTGCTTGGTGTGAAAGCTATTTTAAAAGAACATCTTCTGATTCTGGCAATGTTTTTTTTATCTGCTGGTGCCATGGATACTGACAGAGTTAATGGACTAAAAGCTGAAAAGTTCACAAAGAGGCATGGAGAAGTGCATGCATGGATTTACACTAAGAGACAGAACATTTAATGGATCAGGGAACAAACACACATTTGAGGCATAATATTGACCAGTGAGTAAGATTCAAGGGTGAAATAATAATAACAGTTGTCGGAATTCTAATTCATCATCGATTATTGGCACGGTTGGCTACGTATGGTGCGAAAGAAGTTCAACATACATACATGCGATTATGATCGTTTACATTTTTTCTTGCTAGCATTTAAAGTCATGTTACTGTTAATTTTTCACTTGTGAAAAAACTGTCTTCATGGAGATAATATGGGGGGTAATTCCAAGACGAGACTGTGAATATCTGTATCAATTTCCAGCTCCAGTGACCAGGCTAATAGGAGAAAACCATTAACCTTCGATATCCCAGTTCTGTCAAAATAAATGAAAAAGTCCACGGAATTAACCTAACTTGCATTTCATTGAAGAGCTCTCACAAGCAGACATCTAAATTATATCGTCTTATCTATTAGAAAAAACTACAGATACATTCATTTAATTATGTTGTGAATAATTAAACAATAAATGTGTCCTTGTGTCCATGTTGGCTATTTTATGGTGAAACAATGAGTATTTATACTTATATGTTGTGCAAATGTCTTTAACAAACTTGAGGTTGCGTATTTTTATATACAGTATGTTCCTATATTGCACATGTATATAAATACAATGGACTGCTTTCATTTTTTGGTATCTGCTGTAGTAATTGCTTTTCATTTATTTAGCTTCACGGAAGTGCATTGTGCAGCAACAAAACATAATTACTGCTATTGCTTATATTTTGTCGTCAACCTTTAGTTCAATTATAAGTCAGCAAAATCAATAACACCTGAGATGTTGTCCTATTTTTAAAAGTCATTCAGAAAAGGCTTTTGAGGTTGAGTACTTTTTGTAATCCAAAATAAGTATTTTCCAATGATTTCGCAACAAAAATCGAAACAGAAATGTAGGTTGTGACATAATTGCCAAAATTGGGATCTCACCAAATTGGGATCTCACCAAAAATATTGTTAAAAAAGGTCAATAAACACTACAGTGCATCATAAATCAGAAGGACAATTCTAAAAAAGAAAAAAAAACAGCAGCAAGGGAATTGGCCACAATGGTAAATTACTAAGCCGCCAATATTCCCACAATGTACATGATTGTTCCAAGAGAAACCTTCAACTGTGTTTTGAGAGCATGTGCAAAGGTAGCATTCAATGCATACAGGACCCGTTACCTTTCTAAAAGGCAATGGTGTTCCAAAACCCAGAAAACCTTAACGTTATGTGCATAATAGCTTGACCAACGATTATACGTGCATCTGTTGCACACCCTTTTCCATCGACTTATTGCACCATTTAACTTGGATGAATCTTCTTGCTATACACACTGTACAGAATAGTGAACACCCGCTGCACACTGAATGCACCGATCAACTGAATAAATGTTAGGATATTGTTTTAATGCCACTTATTTTGAAAACAGTTGTAGTTATTGTGAATTTGGCAAATAATATGCCATTACTGAGCTGGTTTGTAGCGAAACAGACAGGTATTTTATGTAACCTTCAATTTCATACTTGAGGTATTATTTGTAACTGTGGCTATTTGCAATGTTTACAACACCGTTTTGCATCTTCAGTGCAGTAACACTCTATGGCACAAAGTGACTCATCCTTTAATACAAAGCATTAGGCTGTTCGCACACAACCTAATTAAGCAGGTGACAAGAGATGCATTCGATGCTCATTATTAAAGATATGCACAAATAAAATGAGCTCTGCACCAACGAGTGATGCAGTGAAGCAGGTCCCCTGTCACATAGACCATTAACTCACCCACCTACAAACTGGCCCGATTTCTGTCTGAGACCCTGCTTCCTTTCACGGGCAAGACCACCTCAGCTGTATTTAACTCAGCTCACTTGGTTTCTCTAATCAAGGACATCTCAATGTCTACAGATTATTTGCTTGTCAGTTTCGATGTAGTCTCCTTGTTCACCAAGGTACCTCTACCTGACACCATTGCAATCATTGAAGACTTGGTCCAACAGGGACTGAATCCTGATGTACCAATTTTGGTGAGGCACTGCCTTACCAACACTTACTTTACCTGGAATGGTACATTCTACAAACAAAATGAAGGTACCCCCTTGGGTTCCCCCTTATCACCAGTGGTAGCGAATGTTTTCATGGAGAAATTTGAGACAGATGCCATCCAGACATCCACCCTACGTCCCTCCTTGTGGAAGAGATACGTAAATGACATGTTCGTCATCTGGCCACATGGCCTGTCAGCACTGAACCATTTTTTTTCAACCCCATCAATTCCATACATCCATCTATCAAATTCACAATGGAAGTGGAAAATGATGCCAAGCTACCATTACCTGGATGTTTTGATCGAGAAGAGACCTGATGGCTCGTTAAGACACTCTCTACAGCAAAGCCACCCACACGGATTCCTATGTAAAGCCTGATTCTCACCACCGTCCAGCCCAGAAGAAAACCCTCATCAAAACACTACACCACAGGGCCCATTGCATCTCCGACCAGCACCACCTAGCCAGTGAGCTTGGGCACGTACGCCAAGCCCTCAAGATGAATGGATATTCGGACCACACAATCCGCAAAGCTGTTTTCCCAACCATGGGTAGAGAACCATCTGAGGACCCAATCAAAACCATCACCTTGCCATACATAGCAGGGGTTACCAAAAAGAAGATTTCCAAAATCTTGAACAAACACAAAATTTGGATTCGATTCAACACAGTACACAAAATCCGTGACCTGATCCCATCTGTGAAAGATGTGATTCCTCACATGCAATACCCTGGTGTCTACAAACTAAGTTGTATCTGCGGTAACAGTTACATTGGGGAAACAAAACAACATGTCTCGGACTGTGTTCGTGAACACAAGGCAGATTTGAAACACAACAGAACCAATACCTCTGCCGTGGCTGATCACTGCTTGAACGCGATGGGCTCACACGACATTGTTTTTTCCGAGACCAAGGTACTCTGCAAACCTTCGGGCTACCACCAAAGATTCGTTCATGATGCCATCCAGATATATAAACAGACACAATTTCAACCGAGAAGATGGGTACAAACTGAGCAATTATTGGAAGGACGTTATTAACCAGTTTAGATCATAACTGGCAGTGATTTTTCCTTCCTACCTGCCTATGTTAGCAGTTATTTGTGACTCTCTGAGTTACATTCACTAACACAGCCACCGTTGTTTGCTTGCTCCGATGTGGCTTTGGTTTTTTCCGAGCTTTTTCCGATCTTACATTTACATGCAGTCCTCGATGTGACAGCGTGCTGCGAGCCGATCTCGTGTTTACATGCTTACATTGACATGCTAATCACGTTTACACAGTACATTTACATACAAATTTCTCACTTTAACATCACTAGCCCCCCCCCCCACTTCGTTTATGACTCTGGGGCTCTGCCCACCTTTAAAAGCAGCGTGCAGCATCAGCAGCTTCCCTCTTTCTTTCCGCCTGATGACGATTGCTTGCGTTGCGATCGAAATCAAAACGTCGTGAAATATTATTTTTTCTACCTACGTGACTTTACCGAAAGAACCAAAGAGTATGGATTCCTGCAGTCACAAAAGCTTCAAATCGAGATTGATAAGTAAATAGTTAAACATGTTGGGAGGTTGAAGTGCAGAGACCCTGTTTTGAGCTTAAACCCAGAGCACACAACTCAGCATCTTGCTACCAGGCAGGGTCCGAGCACACTTGCTTAGAAAAAGTTAAAAATTTAATTTTGCATCAGACAAGCTCCAAGCTGCTCTGCTCGTAAAATAAGACTTTGTCAAAGGCTACTTCAGAGGGTAATAGCTCACAAGCACATGTAGTGCATTGCTAGTGAGGTAAACTAAGCTTTTGATTTAAAGCTTTCGTGACTGCAGTAATTCATATTCTTAGCTCTTTCAGTACAGTCACGTTGAAGGGAAACAATAAAATAATAAAATATATATATAAAACAATAAAAATTCTCACGACGTTTCGACCATAACACAAACGGTCATCATCAGGTGTGAAAACCGCTGATTATATTTTATTATTTTATTGTTTCCCTTCAACGTGACTTTACCGAAAGAGCTAAGAATATGTAAACTCAGCTGTTTGCCCTTGTGAAGCTCTGGGCAAGACTGATCGTAAGCTAACTTGGCTTTTATACCAACTCATGCTTCTCTATCTGAAAGCCTCCTTCTAAGCTGACTTCAAACTGAGGCGTCCCTTACCTTAAGACTGATTGAACAGTAATTGTAACAACGCTTTTGGGCTTTGAGCACCTCTCTCCCTTTCGGCGAGCTGGTAATTGAACCACGCTTGGGGTCTCAGCTGAGGAACGTTAAGCCATTGGTTTCTACCATCACAGGGTGTGCATGTTATTAAGTTTCTGTAAATAGTGGCGTTGCGATTGGCATGCTTACCAATGAGCGTGGCACATTAATGTGTGCATACCTCAACGCCATTCATACGAGACCGATTTTGTTTTGAACGTACCAGTCTGAAGTAAGGCGAACCTGGCATTTGGTCAGAAATATGTGATGTCTAACTGAGTGTGACAAAGGAATCTCTGTGCGTGACACCGGAAGCAACACAGAGAGGCACTGTGAGCCGGACAGATGTGAAACAGCCATCCATCATCACAGGCGGGGACAGAGTGGCCAACTGTAGCCTCAATGGATGGTCATGGTCTTCAAACAGCAGAGAAAGAGATTTCACACACAAAGGAATCACTTCCTAATCCCAGCAGGTTTCTGCTATACCTACGAAATCACCAAATCACAACTTGTATCCTTCAATTAACCATCTCACTGAAGGACATGTTGGTGTCTTGCCACCTCCACTTCATACAAACTTGGACGCTACTATCTTACCATTGTTGCGTGTGTGTTTGCGTGTGTTGCGTGTATGTTAAGTACCGAATGTTAATCTGAAATACTGATTGAGATTTTCTGTTTTGATTTACGTAGATTTGAGAAGCGACTTTGGGTATTTTGTGTTGTTTTTTTCATCCATGTGTAGTGTTTGACTTTACGCGGACAACTTCTGTCTTTCTTCAAACACTGCTTTATTTACATCATTCAACATGTCCTCTACACTCCACAGTATCCTGGTCACCACGGCTCGCTCGCCGTGCTCCGCCCGTCTCGCTCACCACCTTTGTCTCCCCACTATCACTTCACTTCTCCGCATACAGCGTCTTCGCACACAGCGAGTCCTCGTTCAGCAGCTCCGCACACAGCGTCTTCAGCTCCGCTATTGCTACGCTCTCTCCACTGTTAACTACTTCGTCTTGCTTCAGCTCCGCTAACGCTATTCCAACTCCGTTTCTCACTCTGTCTCCAACTCTGTTCCGAACTCTGTTTCTACTCTGTTTCCAAACTCTGTTTCTAGACTCTGCTTCTACTCCGTTCCTAACTCTGCATCTTCATCGTCCAGCTTCCAACTCCAACCACCCTCTGTCTCTCTGTGTCTCCCCCAATTTATCCCCATTCTCATTATCGCCAATTAATTGGCCCGCGTGCCTCCGCAAGCTTCGTGTCCAGACATCCCGACGCCTCCTCGTCCTTGACAACAGCCACAGCCAATCACCGCCGTTGCTGATCCTCTGTCTTAATTGGCCCAACCGTTACCTCATCATTTCAGCCTTTGCACCTGGCTGTCCTAACACGACCCACACTGTTTACGCCTTCTCCACAGGCTGACCCAAGATAAACCCACACTGTCCGTGTGATCATGCAATCGCGCAGTTTCCACAACACACCTTCATACTCCACTACACATGTATTATGTTACTTAATGCTGAATCTGTATCCTACTGATGAGATGTATTAAGTTATGGCCACTGGGTCTTATGATTGATAAAATAAAATAAAACCATATCCTTAGATGAGGAAGAATAATACATTATTAAGACCAACCTACACAACATGCCCCCTCACGCGTGTGGGTTTTCTATGGGTGCTCCTGTTTCCTCCTACATATAAACGTCCATTACATTCATTTATTGGTCGATAACACCTTCATATATAGAGGACCAAAAAGCTTGGGGGGGGGGTGGAACTTGGCACTGGCTCCCCACGTGTGAGTCGTTTTCCCTTTTCATGAGCGAGCTAAGTACTGTGGGCATGACACGTTTAGATTCTGATCATCATTATATATGTAACACGATTTTTGTTCCTGGGTAGTGTTATTTTCTAATTGCTTATGCCTCAACAGTATGGAAAATGGCTATTATTCCCCACAAATTTTGCTTTTGTGACCATGACTTTACGTGAAGGAATGACACAAATGCACACGTTTTCTCATTGAAAATAGATCAATTTTAAATAATCAATATCCTGATCACAAAAGCAAAGTTTATGCAGAATAATAGCCATTTTCTGTACTTTTGAGGCGTAAGCAATTAAGAAATAACACGTACTACCCAGGAACAAACGATTTAAAAAATTGTTACACAGTTACACAGTGTTCTTCTTTGGTTCTTTCGGTAAAGTCACGTAGAATGAGAATAAAATAATAAATTGATAAAATAACACAATAATATTCTCACGACGTTTCGGCCACAACACAAGCGGCCTTCATCAGGTGAAGGGACGAGACTGTCTGGAGGACAGCGCTGGAGTGAAAAAGCCACGCTCAGATCGCGACCTTTAAGCTGTGTGAGAAGAAACAAAGCGCCTTGACAAAGGAATTAGCATAGAATTTAGCATTGAAATGGCTGAGTGATTAGCTTGTGACTGGTCACAGAAATGGCTATGTTAAAGTTAAAGCATACACATCCGCAGAGGCACCCCTTGACAAAGGAATTAGCATAGAATTCAGCATTGAAATAGCTAAGTTAAAGCATACACATCCGCAGAGGCACCCCTTGACAAAGGAATTAGCATAGAATTTAGCATTGAAAGAGCTGAGTGATTAGCTTGTGACTGGTCACAGAAATAGCTATGTTAAAGTCAGAGCATACACATTCACAGAGGCACCTAGTACAAATCAAACAGGAGAATTTAGCATTGAAATAACTCGGCGAATTTAGCATTGAAATAACTGAGTGATTAGCTTGTGACTGGTCACAGAAATGGCTATGTTGAAGTCAAGGCTTATACATCTGAGCTATTCACAGTAACTGGGTATACACTACAATATATAATGAATACTTTATAGTGAACCAATAAAAAACTAAAATATAAATTACCTCAATGTTATCAATAAACTCTATATATTCTCCAATCAGCTAAGCCACCAGCAACAAGTAGTTATATATCACAATGCTATATGGCGAAAAAAAATGGGTGGATTCTTACCCTCAACTTTAGCAACACGGATAGCTACGGGCCCCGTTCAGATGGACGAGTTCATCCATGGTCGGAACAGAGGAGGGGGAGAGAGACAGCTGCGAGGCGCTGTTATACTCCATGTTGTAAACCATACCATTAACCGTGGTGTGAGAGGTATTAAGAGTCAATGCCAGAGAAAGAGCTGCGCGTCTGAAGGTCATCGTAAAATACAATTAATTAAGAACGGAAATGGTTTAAAACATCTTTACAATGGTTACTAAGCCAGAATCCATCTTCTCGGTTGAAATTGTCTCTGTGCTTGTATATGTGAATGGCCTCATGAACGAATCTCTCATGGTAGCCGGTTGGTTTGCAAAGAACCTCCGTCTTGGAGAAGTCAATGTCATGTGAGTCCACTGAATTATAACAGTGATCTGCCATGGCAGAGGAGTTCGTTCTACCATGTTTCAAGTCTGCTTTATGTTCGCGGATGCGGTCCGAGATATGTCGTTTGGTTTCTCCAATGTAGCTACTACCACAGAGGCACTTTAGTTTGTAAATGCCCGGGTACTGTATTTCTGGAACAGCATCTTTTACAGATGGAACTAGATCACGGATTTTATGTACTGGGTTGAATCGGACCTGGATCTTGTGTTTATTCAGGATTTGGAGATCTTTTTAGTGACCCCTGCAATGTAGGGTAAGGTGATGGTTTTGAGTGGCTCCACAAGAGGATCCTTCTTCATGACTGGAGTGATGGCTTTGCGGATTGTGTAGTCGGAGTAACCATTAGCCCTGAGAGCCTGGTGTACGTGCTTGAGTTCACTGGTAATGTGTTCCTGGTCGGAAATGCATTGGACTCTATGGTATAGAGTCTTGATGAGGGAGTTCTTCTGGGATGGATGGTGGTGGGAATCCGGTTTCAAGTAAGCATCTGTATGGGTAGCTTTCCTGTAGACAGAGTGGCTCATTGAACCATCATGTCTCCTTTTAATTAAGACATCCAAAAAGGGTAGTTTGCCATCTTTTTCGACCTCCATGGTAAATCTGATGGCTGGGTGTATGGAATTGATGTGGTTGCGGAATTGGTCTAGAGCAGGCTGGCCATGTGGCCAGATGACAAAGGTGTCATCCACGTACCTCTTCCATAAGGTCAGGCGTATAGTGGCAGTCTGGATTGCGTTAGTTTCAAAATTTTCCATGAATACGTTGGCTACAACCGGAGATAGGGGGGAGCCCATTGGGGTGCCCTCAGTTTGTTTGTAGAAAGTTCCATTCCAGGTGAAGTATGTGTTGGTTAAGCAATGTCTCACCAGGGGGGGTACATCAGTATGCAGTCCTTGATGAACCAGGTCTTCAATGATAGCGATGGTGTCAGGTACCGGGACTTTGGTGAACAAGGACACCACATCAAAACTGACAAGCAGGTCGTCTGGGGACAGGGAAATGCCTTTGATTGTCGATACCAGGTGAGTAGAATTTAGTACCGCAGAGGTGGTTTTTCCAGTGAAAGGTCGCAGTATATCAGCCAGAAAACGTGCCAGTTTATAGGTGGGGGAGTTGATAGTAGAGACGATGGGACGAAGGGGTGTATCTTCTTTGTGTATCTTTGGAAGGCCATATAATCTTGGTGGTCTGGCAGCAGAGGGTTTCAACGAGAACTGTTTGGTCTCATCAATTAATGCTGTTGAATCAGAGATAATTTTGTTCGTTTTGGTAACCAGGCTGTTGGTGGGATCTCTTTTTATTTTTGTATAGCTGCCATCGTTGAGTAGTTCTTGAATTTTGTTGTTATATTCTGTTTTGTCCATGATGACAGTGGCATTGCCCTTGTCGGCTGAGAGGACGACAATATCATCTCTCTTTTTTAATTGAGATAATTCAAAATGTTCGTCTTTGCTGATGTTGCTGGGTGGCAACTTAGCGTTTTTGAGGGTTGCAGCGATTTCAGATCTTGCTACGTCTGCAGAGATGTGACTCAAGCCCTTGAGTGCAACGTCGACATGGGCAATGATATCATTAACCGGTAAATGTTTCGGTGTGACAGCAAAGTTTAGACCTTTAGCTAAAACAGATTTCAGACCATCAGAAATGGAACTGTTACTGCGATTAATTACGACTTTGTTGACGTCTATCTTTTCGGTGTGTGGATCCGATTTTTTGTTGGAGAGGTGATTGAATTTGGAAATCAAATTGTCCCTACATTTGGTCGACATAGTGGCAGCCGAAGAGGTAGTCATATTGTCTACATGTTCCCAATCCGATGTAGACATTGTTGCTGTCAATGTTAAGTGTGATTTGTTGAGTGTCTTGTTTAACTGATCGAGTTCGGTGCGTGTAAGTCTGATTTTTTCCGAGATAAGAGCGAAGCTAGTTCTAGCTAGAATTCGTTTTGCATTCAGAGAAGTTGCAGCAGCAGAGGTTAGTGTAAATGTGGTTGGTATTACCTTAGAGTCGCGGCATCTCTTCAGAAAGGTGAGAGACTCGATTAGTTGAGCCTTCTTATCCCGGAGTCTGTTGAATGATCTTAAGGTTGTGTGGAATCCCTCTCCGTAGAGGCAGTTAAATTTCGATTTAAAGCTTTCGTGACTGCAAGGATTCATCTTCTTTGGTTCTTTCGGTAAAGTCACGTAGAATGAGAATAAAATAATAAATTTATAAAATAAAATAACACAATAATATTCTCACGACGTTTCGGCCACAACACAAGCGGCCTTCATCAGGTGAAGGGACGAGACTGTCTGGAGGACAGCGCTGGAGTGAAAAAGCCACGCTCAGATCGCGACCTTTAAGCTGTGTGAGAAGAAACAAAGCGCCTTGACAACGGAATTAGCATAGAATTTAGCATTGAAATGGCTGAGTGATTAGCTTGTGACTGGTCACAGAAATGGCTATGTTAAAGTTAAAGCATACACATCCGCAGAGGCACCCCTTGACAAAGGAATTAGCATATAATTTAGCATTGAAATAGCTAAGTTAAAGCATACACATCCGCAGAGGCACCCCTTGACAAAGGAATTAGCATAGAATTTAGCATTGAAAGAGCTGAGTGATTAGCTTGTAACTGGTCACAGAAATAGCTATGTCAAAGTCAGATCATACACATTCACAGAGGCACCAAGCTAATCACTCAGTCATTTCAATACTAAATTCTATGCTAATTCCTTTGACAAGGCGCTTTGTTTCTTCTCACACAGCTTAAAGGTCGCGATCTGAGCGTGGCTTTTTCACTCCAGCGCTGTCCTCCAGACAGTCTCGTCCCTTCACCTGATGAAGGCCGCTTGTGTTGTGGCCGAAACGTCGTGAGAATATTATTGGTTATTTTATTTTATCAACTTATTATTTTATTCTCATTCTACGTGACTTTACCGAAAGAACCAAAGAAGATTAATCCTTGCAGTCACGAAAGCTTTAAATCGAAATTTACACAGTGTTATTAATGGAGTGGATTATTAACTTTGCTTTTGTGTCCTGGTCAGAAAAGCAAAGTTTTTAGGAAATAATAGCCATTTTCTGTACTTTTGAGGCATAAGCAATTATAAAATAACACTTACTACCCAGGAACAAAACATTTTTTGTTACACAATGAATTAATAAAAACAAAAAACTTGATTAAATTGTTATTCTTCATTTTTATCCTGCCAATTTACTGTTTAATTATGGGGAGGGATTTTTTATTGCTCACCTCTTAATGGCTGATATAAAATCTTGACAAATACTGCTCAATTAATTGCCATGTTTGCGTGTTTAGTTAGAAGAGAGTGTGTTATGAATTGTAATTGCTTTTGACAGCAATACAAAATAATGAATCGCATGACATCACAAGGCTAGCCACCAACATTACTCCTCTTATCTCTGTCCAGCAGATAATAGTGGCTTTTGCAGTAGGTTTTTTAAAAGAGAGATCAATGTCTCAGGAAAACATTCAATATATCCCAGGTATCCTTATCGCTTTCCCAGCCTCGCTGGCAGTGTTATTAAGGGATTAGCACTTCTTGCTCTTCTTTATTTAGTTTGCTTTAGTGACTTCTCACAGATGGGATTCGCACTGACCATGCTTAGGGTTCATGATGGATACACAATGTATTTGCACAAGTTAATCGGTCCGCATCAGCAACTGTTTTGGCACTGCCAGAGACCATGAAGCAGAACATCCACAATTCCTATTCCTTTGAAATGTTTTGTTTCGTTCGGAGGTCTGTGTTACTCTGCAATTTTTCAACATTGGTGCAAAGGTCCAAAAATGCAATTTAGTTTGTAATATTGTGAGGAATCGTTAGGGAGAGGAAAAAGTAATAAAACTGCAACTTTATTTCCTTACGGTTCGAGAAGCTGCATTTGATCAATGTCCCGCTGTAGTGTGCATTCACACAGCACCTTATCTGCACTGCACAGTTCTGTGTAACATGTGGTGGGCAATCACTGCTTGTGTAATGAGATTTAAAATGAAAAATCCTTTGCATGTTAATATATTCATATGAACTGTTGTAAGCTGGCTACAAGACAGAGATACAAAAAATAGGCAAGTAAACTAGGCAGTCGATTTAATTTTGAAGTATTACCATCAGCCATTCTCAGTCTACTGCTGGATGGTAATCTATCCACAGAGCCACCACCAAACATTACATATATGGCTATAAACTTGCTTTAATCACTGGCTTGTTTATGCATCAATTTTCATTCCTTCTAACAGCCAATCTTACCAAATCACTTTTGCATTTATTATTAACTATTTTGTTTGAGCTTCTTTTCACTCTCTAATAGAAGAAAATTATGAAGTGGAAAATTAGAACAAAAAACTATTGAAAATAAATTTTATAAATAAGAAATAAAGAATAGAAAACAAGAAACACTTATTAATGGGAAGATGTAGCAATTTGCCTCTGGTGCATCATTAATAGGATGAACAGAGACTGTCTGACACAGTTTAACTGGCTTTCAGGGTCTAATTAAGGTAGATGTATCATCTATGTTGCCTTCTAGGCGTAATTAATGCAGCAGAGCACCTTCTTCGGGTACAGAAGGCAGCAATCAGGTGCTGCACCACAGCCTCCCTTTATGACAAATTAACAGAGAGTAGCTTGAGCGCTGATCGTATCTCGCTGATGTCATGCTCTGCCACCCACACAAAAAAATGTTTCAGGGTTGAAGCTTCAATGAACACCAAGGCGCTCATTAAAAACCATGGACCGAGAGAACCTAGCATTAGCACCCGCTCTGTTTAATTGGCCAGCTCCACACATTAAGATGCCATAGTGACATTTGGTCTAATGACGGAGTCGGGCCAATCATTGCAGGTTACGAGGTTGTTGGCGGAAGAAAACTATTGCCATAAATATTTAATTCAAACAGTCTGATAATGTATTTTGCTAAAAGTGCAAGGATGCTGGTAATTGTACTATTTTTATTTATGTGTACGGAGAAGAGTGTTTCTTTGTTGGTCCCAGTTATTTATTTTCTCAGTTTTTAACAATACCTCTGTTAGTGATTTATTTACAGCCCACGGAATAACATCTTGTGAATCCAAAGAATAATTACTCTTACTATGTCGCCAGAGATAGAAGAACACACAGATGAGAGAACCAACACACATTAGGAAGATAATATTGAATTACGACAAAAGTAAGCGGGCTTTGGCAGGAAATATAATTCACCGACGGTGGCCATTGAATGAGACTCGTGACGGAATGTTTAACCAATAGAGGAATTGCAGCCAAGAGGATGACCACTCCAGTGATCGAGTGAGATCAGCTCATGTGCAGGAGTGAGATAGATTGCGACATCAACATCACGTGGGGAGATCTTCGTCCAACAGTGAATAAAACATGATGGATGATAATGACGAGGCTATCATATTCAATAAAAAAATATATTTGATGTTTTACAGAATTCTATTCGGCTACTTGATCATTTGAATATCACATGAACTAACGTGTGTAGATAAAATATTTTCGGATATTACATTAACTGTTCATATTATAAAGTTAATTATTTGTATCCAGAAATATATTGATAGAAATGTTGAATAAAACAAATAGTAATATACAGTACAACTCATTTTACCAGTCTCTTGTTGTGCTAGTGCAATTAACAATTTCTCCCTAATCATGGCATGTTGTATAAGAAACTGCCATAACATGCATTGCGTTGTGATATATCACAGAGGATCACAGTTAAAGTAAGGAATGCCATACATGAGAAGAGTATTCAATGCATTATTTTCGTCATACTGCATTGGCAGTGGAGAAGCACAACAAAAACCAACACATTCAGCTATAACACTTCCTGAAAAAGAAAAATGTACAATAGGTGATGCTTGAGGCAATAATGGCCCTTCTACATAGCATGTAAATAGCTATTATGTAGTACCTACGTGCAATTAAAATAGTAGAGTAAGTTGGAACGAAAAACACTTTCGTCAAAATAGTTTCCTTGTCCTCTTGTGTGATGGTCTTCAGCATCTGACGTCACAGATATTGTGCACAAACATAGCATGCCAAGTGTACTTATTTTAGTTTAGGTAGGTATATAGTACATAGTTAAATTAAATTTGGAAGCCATGTAATGTGTTGAACTATCTAACATTCCAGTATTATAAATTATTTCTACCTTTAAATTAAAAGTTCAGCAGAAATTCGATGCTCCAATAATCAGTGAATTTCTGTTATTCGCAGATTACCTATGGTTCATGGCTCCTCCAGAAATCTGTGGGACCGTTGATCCTGAAATCCGCAAAAATATATTTATGGATCTCTACCTCCTCCCCAAGGATCCACAGCACACCACATCAACAGCATCTGTGGATTGTTATAATGAACTATATCATCTTGACAATTTTTTTTTATATTGCAGAATTATTTGTTTAAGTTGTAGTGCATTGCAAAGCAGGCAGTGACCTCTTTAAAATAAAACTCTTGAGAAGAGTTTGAAGAGTGGAGATGAAGATGCAATCACGGTGGTAATCACCAGTTTTTCCAAATAGTCCATGGGCACACAACAAATGCTGCTTTGTTGGTACCGCCTGAGATAACTACACTAGAGTACTATCAACTCATTTAGATCACCGATAACAGTGAATTATGTAATAAGTATGTTGTTACGATAAATATATTTTATTAGCCATATACATAAACTGGTATCACTAAATATTTCCTGCCTTCGGTAGTTCTCAATTCTGCTTTGGCCCGTGGAGGAATGGGGCAACCACTTTTATCAAAGCAGTGTGGAATGCCTTGTCTGAAACATTATAGCTTTGCATGTCACCTGTGTGCTTGCATAACGAGTCATGTCATAATGAATACATTCCACACAAATAACTCTAACACTTTAGCTCTAATTATGAAATTCTTTACTGATGATACCGTCCCCTTAATGTATTCTACATATTATACCCAAATACATGTATTTGGTAAATAGCAAGAAATGGTAATACACTGTTCTCTTTTTCAACACATGTATGGAACATTTGTATAAGGATCATAATTTAGTTCTACATCTGACAATCTAAAGTCTACATGCTTATATATTTTTTTTATCAGCAAGGCTTTTGGATGCGTTGTGTGTATTTGTCGTAAAAAAGTATATATTTGACATTGCTGGTTGAAAAATGTTATCCATATTTTCGTATTATAAAGACTTGGAAATAATCTGAAAGTAGGGATATATAATTAGGTCTTAATGTTGTCATGAGGAAAACAAACTCAAATTACACATTTTAATCCACATTCTGATTTTAAGTGTGCATGATAAAATGTCATTACCTTAATTAAAAAATAATTTCACAATTACTGGTAATTATCGAAATACTTTGACATAATTTCTGTATGTGGTGGGTACATTCTCTTTTCAATTACGTCTACTTACACTTATGCATGACTAGAGTGTAGTGACATGTTAGCTGGCTTGCTAAACAAAACGTATCAGATTTTTTGATTTAAAGCTTTCGTGACTGCAGTAATTCATATTCTTAGTTTTTTCGGTAAAGTCACGTTGAAGAGAAACAACAAAATAACAAAATATATATAAAACAATAAAAAATTCTCACGAATTTTTTCTCACGACGTGAGAATTTTTTATTGTTTTATATATATTTTGTTATTTTGTTGTTTCTCTTCAACGTGACTTTACCGAAAAAACTAAGAATATAAAAACGTATCAGGTTTGATTCCTGATTTCTGGTTAAAGTAGTTGAAATATTACCTTTCCTCCGACATAGCATCTGTTCACCCAGTAGTAAATAGGTAAAACCAACTCGCACATCGCATTTGATGGCACAAAGTGTGGACGCTCCTAGTTCTTACACTTGGACCACGGTAGGTCCAACTCCCCTCGAATGTGGGAGGCAGTCAGCCAGCAGTGGTTATACAGCCCAATGTGCACCACTGGATGCATATGTTAATCATTAATACCCTATACATTCATCATACTGATGTCCAGCCCCTTTGTCAATCCACTGCTGGATGAAGGCCGTATCATGCCCGTGTTGTTCCTGGGATTGTTTGACCATGCTTCACCACGAAGGTCAAGTTGGGTTGGTGAAGGAAAGGGAAATCACCGGTTCAGATATCACTCACAACTGACGTTAGCTGTGACAAGGAATGAACAATATCATGGCGTTCACAATCCAGTGTGATAACCACTGTACTGTCGCCCAAACCCATTTGAGTATATTCTAATGTCACTGTGAATGATACGTGTAGTGTCAACGATTCAGAGACAGAATTTATAGGAGGCACCTTCTTTATTAACAACTTCCACGGTCTCGTCCACACACTCTCCACAGTAGCTTAGCAAAGCCTGTACACAACACTATCCATCTAACACTGACGGCGCTGACTGAGATAGCCAACTACTCTCCTTTGTAGCGCAATATCTAGCGAAGACGTTCAGCGACAACAGCGACGAGACGAGTCCACTCCCAGAACCGGCAGCCTCGAGCTCCCCGCTCTCGGCTCCTTTTATGCTACCAGCGCGGCCTGGCTCCACCCTGACTGCACCTCCCTTCTCGAACCCACTAGCAGGTTCCAGGGGCCTCCAGATGGGGTCCTCCGTGACCCTTGCCCTAGTTCCTCCTCTCTGCCAACACAACCCGTGCACACCCTCACCGGCGTGTGTGCTGTCTGTCCACCACAGCTGCCGCTGCTGTCCACCAGCCGGCGCTATTACACGACACATGTATATACATATATGACCAAATCACTCAAAATGCAACCAATCTAATCAGATCTTCAAAGTTAAGTGGAGTTGAGCCTGGATAGTGCTTTGATGGATGACTGGCGTGCATAACAGGTGTTATAGACTGTTGGAGCTATATGGTGGGCAGGAAAGAACAGTGCAGCATACTCCATTGTTGAACAGTAGTTCTATGTTCCCGTGAATATGCTGCCCTTCACCAACCTGTTTTGCCAAGCATGAGGAGGTATGTTCAAATCCCCCATCACCAGCATGGCATGAGAAGGCTTTAAAACCACGATTGGATTGACAAAGGGCTGTACATGTACATATTTACTGATAAAAGATTACGAGTACTATATGAAGACTACATGCACTCTCAATTGTTTGAATGTAATTATGCGAGCCCAACTGCAGGCATACTTCTCAGTAAAATGCAGGCACAAAAACCAGGCTTTTGTGCTGCGCGTATTGCGTACAGAGAAGCACAAATGTGGCATTATGCAGGGAATTACCTTGTGCACCATTGGGCATGCTAGCCTGTAAACAAATAAAAACCCAATGTCGCGCGTTTTACAAAAACAATAACGTACAGCCAGATCCCCAGCTCTCTCTCTCTCTCTTTTCCCTTTGCGGTGTCTGGAAATTGTATGGCGTTTTGACTATAAATCCCAAGTCTAGGCGTTATCCTTCTTAGTGACGAGTTTGAGCCTCACCACTGAGTTGTCTGCTTGTACTCTAGGTAAATATGGGGCGCCACGGTGGTGATATGTCAACTACCTCGCCTGGTATACAGGAGGTTGTGGGTTTGATCCCGACCCTGAAGCCTATATATTTGGAGTTTGCACATCCTTCCCGTGGTCATGTGGATTTTTCTCCAGCTCCTCTGGTTTTTCCCTCCACATTTAGAATCAACATGCGTTTAGAGTATTTGGCTGATATAAATGTCCATGTGATAAGCCACTTCGTTGAACTATTATTTGTGGCCAGGTCGCTTCTGAAAAAGAGCTATATAGTTCAGTGGGCCTTACCTGGTAAGATTTTAACAAAATGTCTTTAGTTTTAGTTTAAAAATGAAAGCTATACATGCAGTGATGAGTATTTAATAAGTTTTTAAATCAAATGTTGAATGACGGGTACAGTACTCCTGTGATCTTGATTTGAATTTTTCGTGACTGCAGGAATCCATACTCTTTGGTTCTTTCGGTAAAGTCACGTAGGTAGAAAAATAATAGATCACGGCGTTTCGATTGCAACACAAGCAATCGTCATCAGGTGAGACAACTATAGCACGAAAAAACTGATGAAGTAAGCGAGAGATCTGCCGTGGCACGAGGTTATATAGTAGGCCTCGGCAGTAGGGGGGAAGAGAGAAGGGGGGGGGAGGAGGCGGGGCAGAAAGTGGACCCCGCAACACTTTCTGCCCCGCCTCCTCCCATCCTTCTCTCTTCTATAGGTTCCGGGGGTGGGGGGGGGTGCGTCAAGCGTACATACGCAGCTGGGGGGGGTGGGGGGGAGGTGTAAAAAGTCCGCGTGCGTACAGGGTGGGGGAAAAGGGTCAAGTTTTGACAGATCTTTTGCGTACAAGTTGAGGTGCAAATGACAACGCTGAGGCAGGTCTTTAGGTAAGGGCTTGCGCCGGATATTTATTAAGGGTTTACAAACTCCCCAGGGGTAGAGGTCGTATACTGGATCCTTTACACGACCCCGCACTCTGTCTGTTCCTCGCTCGGTTAGCTCCAGGGCTCTCTCCCTCGACTCGGATCGGGGGGTTCAGCCAACACCGACCGACCGGGGAGAGTAGCACCTCCTATGGCTCCCGCCAGCTTCTCTCCAGACTCCTTGAGCCCTACCCCTGGCTGACTCTTCCACCGTTCACGATCCCGGGCTCCCACGGTGACCCCACTTCCGTCACGTGGCCCCCCCTTACGTACCTAGAGGAGACGTGACGTCATCGCCCCGCCCAGCGCACATGACGTCACTTCCCATTACGTCATCGCCCCGCCCAGCGCACATGACGTGACGTCCCCATATTACTCATCTACATACGTACTAAATGTATGGCCCCTAATAAAATATTAAGATGCAATAATATGTTGTATGCCTTACGAGAGTAATGTAATACAGTATAAGACAGTATAATCGTTAATAATATTGCACTGATTACTGTTAATACAGTACTATGTACAATTTTTACAAATTATTCAACCAATAATTATATTATACAAGAGTATAATGCATACTCAACTGTACATTGGAAATGCTTTTCGTTTGATCAAAAATAATATTTTATGGAACATCATTGTTGGCAGATGAAAAATGCTTATCCACAAGAAAAGTAACAACAAATTCACAATTTTTCATCTATCAAGCTTATTCCTAGTGTCATATATCAATATCAGTTGTTTTTATCTATATTTACTGTCTATATTTAAACACTTAACATTAAATACAGTACACCTAATAATGCACTAGATAAATGTCAAGTCCCTCTGCAGCACATAGTACAGTATGAAGACATGTTTAACGATCATAAACGTGATTTTGCAGATAAATTAAGTTACGAATTAAATTATTTTTGGTAATGAAGTTTAGATACATCTGTGTCACAAGAAAACACAAAGATCAGCGAACATATATTAATCTGAAGCACTACGCTCATCGTTTAACAAAAAAAATATTGAAAGTTGTCAGCAATGTACATTTCTGAAGGAAAAAAAACACCAATGACTCACTTAATAGCAGCTGCACATAACAAGAAAAGTTCAATAGGACCTTCATTCACAAATCCAAAATGTGATGATGATGGTGGTGATGATATTTGTATAATGTGCATGAAAAATGACTTTTTTTATAACTCTCAATCTGTTTGCCCTGAGGTTGGATTTTTATCAAATATTTGTTCCATTCAGAGCTGAGTGTGCTGCCTTCATGCAGAGAGCCCTGTTGTGAATGAGGAACAACCTTGGATGGCTGCAAATCGGTAAAGCAATTTGGAAACAGATTGTTGTGGCCTCACGAGGCCTTCATCTCTTCAGAACGAGTGGAGTTGATAATTCATTGACTGTACGCGATCCATGTTCAGCGCTGATGATATATATGTACCTTAATTTATATATGTGCATTACACATCAATGAGGTTTGAAGAATTGCGTTTAGTAAATATTGCAATTAACAAAAACCTACAATACCCTTTTGCTCTCCCTCAAACACCTCTTTTCTTTTGAAAATGATTTTGTGACTACATCCCTGCATATCAATGTCAAACCTTTTTGCCCGATGATGCTGGATGTAATTACCAGCGAAACGTCGTACTCAAAAATTGTAAATGCTGTGGATTCACTCTTCAACACACCGGTGGGCTAAAGTAGTGAACTATTTGTCTTTTGTCAACGTGACACTTTTTTGCTGATTGGCCGTGTCGGGTGGTGGAGGGTTACGACACATTTATAAATAACGCGATCTAACCCAAAAACCTTTATTATGAATAATATTGGTAGCGAAAGCCTACGTGTTAAACTTATTGCATATGTAGTGGTTGATTTCACTCGGACAACTTTTGTCTTTCTTCCAACACCACTTTATTTACAGTTCTCCACACGTCCTCAATGCTCCACACTTCCCTTGTTGCCACAGCTCACTCGCCGTGCCTCACTCGACTCGCTCGCCGCCTTTGTCTCTCCAATCTCCACTTCTCCGTCAGCTCCGATGTTTCTGTGCTTTCTCCACTGCTGGCTGCTTCGTCTCTGCTCTCCGCTCTCACCGTGCTCTCTCTACTGCTGGCTGCTTCGTCTCTGTCTTCCGCTCTTCACTATCACTGTGCTCTCTCCACTGCTGGCTGCTTCTCTCCGCTCTCCACTATCACTGTGCTCTCTCCACTGCTGGCTGCTTCTCTCTCTTCTCTCCGTTCTCCGCTATCACTGTGCTCTCTCCACTGCTAGCTGCTTCTCTCTTCAGCTGCTCCACGTCCTGCCTCGTCCAGCCTCCGACTCCAACTCCCCGTTTCTCCTCACGTCTCCCCAATTTATCCCCGCTATCATTACACCCCAATTAATTAACCCGCGTCCCCAACGACGCTCCGCGTGCCCGTGCACCTGTGACCTCGCCAGACTTCAAGACGCCACTCCAGCTCTGACAACAACACCAGCCAATCACAGCCGTCCCTGGCTCCCCAGCTTAATTGGCCCAATCGTTACCTCTTCGTCCCAACCATCGCACCTGTTTGTCCCAATATGACCTATACTGTCCTGCCCCCCGCGCGATCTCACCATTTACCCCCATGCGCCTATTTATTCCACTACATCTATACATTAGCAGCAGCCATGATCCACTGCTGGATAATGGTCCTGCGATACCATAATCCACCTCTTTTCTGCAAGCCAGCAGATCTCATCCCTCAATTTCCGCTGTCGTCATCCTCCCTTTCTTTGGCTACCATTCCGTCACCAGTCTTGTCCATTGACGATCATCCATCCACGTGCTGTATTCTTCCTAAACCTACGGTCAATATGCCTCCAATTTGCAATTACTTTCTTATTCATCTGTATCGCTTTCTGCCTCTCAATACCATTTTAGGTTGTCATCTCCGTATACTTGTTTGCACACATATCAGACTTAATTTTATTTCCCTGTAAATTGTAAATTTCTTTTAACTATATCATAGCAAAAACTGCTACTTTTTTCAAATTTTCTTGCTGTGGTTTTCACACCTGATGATGATTGCTTGTGTTGCAGTCGAAACGTCGTGAGAATGTTATTGTTTTATTATTTTATTATTTTATTGTTTCCCTTCTACGTGACTTTACCTTAAGAGCCAAGAATATATTATAGCAGATAATATGCACTGATAGAAAATTGTCCTCCTCAGGCACATATATATGCTGCTTTTCATGATTAAATCAAGTCTATCAATAGTGGTCCAATCTGCTTTTGTTCCCATCATATGCATCATATGTATCTTCAAGAGTTTCAAAAGATATACACAGATTGTATATTTGGTTAGGATTCCCTGTATATTTAATAGGAGCAATATTGTGTAATAGTTGTCCGGTTATGAAGCAGCAGCTCTTCGTCTTGGATGTTATTTGTCAAGATTTTTGATTTTGCTAGTCTGATTACAATTGCATGTATGTGGTGTGTTTGATAGTGACATGTTTTGATCTCATAGTTGCTGCATTCTGTACAGTGCTGTGTTGTGTGCAGCCTGTTCCATTTGCTTACTGGTGATGCTGGAAAAACCCTGAAAGAAATAGAACAAAATGTAAAATAACATATACAGTGAGGGAAAAAAGTATTTGATCCCCTGCTGATTTTGTACGTTTGCCCACTGACAAAGAAATGATCAGTCTATAATATTAATGGTAGGTTTATTTAAACAGTGAGAGAAAGAATAACAACAACAAAATCCAGAAAAACGCATGTCAAAAATGTTATAAATTGATTTGCATTTTAATGAAGGAAATTAGTATTTGACCCCACTGCAAAACATGACTTAGTACGTGGTGGCAAACCCTTGTTGGCAATCACAGAGGTCAGACGTTTCTTGTAGTTGGCCACCAGGTTTGCACACATCTCAGGAGGGATTTTGTCCCACTCCTCTTTGCAGATCTTCTCCAAGTCATTAAGGTTTCGAGGCTGACGTTTGACAACTCGAACCTTCAGCTCCCTCCAAAGATTTTCTATGGGATTAAGGTCTGGAGACTGGCTAGGCCACTCCAGGACCTTAATGTGCTTCTTCTTGAGCCACTCCTTTGTTGCCTTGGCCGTGTGTTTTGGGTCATTGTCATGCTGGAATACCCATCCACGACCCATTTTTAATACCCTGGCTGAGGGAAGGAGGTTCTCACCCAAGATTTGACGATACATGGCCCCGTCCATCGTCCCTTTGATGCGGTGAAGTTGTCCTGTCCCCTTAGCAGAAAAACACCCCAAAGCATAATGTTTCCACCTCCATGTTTGACGGTGGGGATGGTGTTCTTGGGGTCATAGGCAGCATTCCTCCTCCTCCTCCAAACACAGCGAGTTTAGTTGATACCAAAGAGCTCCATTTTGGTCTCATCTGACCACAACACTTTCACCCAGTTGTCCTCTGAATCATTCAGATTTTCATTGGCAAACTTTCAGACGGGCATGTATATGTGCTTTCTTGAGCAGGGGGACCTTGCGGGTGCTGCAGGATTTCAGTCCTTCACGGCGTAGTGTGTTACCAATTGTTTTCTTGGTGACTATGGTCCCAGCTGCCTTGAGTTCATTGATAAGATCCTCCCGTGTAGTTCTGGGCTGATTCCTCACCGTTCTCATGATCATTGCAACTCCACGAGGTGAGATCTTGCATGGAGCCCCAGGATGAGGGAGATTGACAGTTCTTTTGTGTTTCTTCCATTTGCAAATAATCGCACCAACTGTTGTCACCTTCTCACCAAGCTGCTTGCCAATGGTCTTGTAGCCCATTCCAGCCTTGTGTAGGTCTACAATGTTGTCCCTGACATCCTTGGAGAGCTCTTTGGTCTTGGCCATGGTGGAGAGTTTGGAATCTGATTGATTGATTGCTTCTGTGGACAGGTGTCTTTTATACAGGTAACAAGCCGAGATTAGGAGCACTCCCTTTAAGAGTGTGCTCCTAATCTCAGCTCGTTACCTGTATAAAAGACACCTGGGAGCCAGAAATCTTTCTGATTGAGAGGGGGTCAAATACAATTTATAACATTTTTGGCATGCGTTTTTCTGGATTTTGTTGTTGTTATTCTGTCTCTCACTGTTCAAATAAACCTACCATTAAAAGTATAGACTGATCATTTCTTTGTCAGTGGGCAAACGTACAAAATCAGTAGGGGATCAAATATGTTTTTTCGCTCACTGTATGCGGATTGCTCTGATAAGGAAAGAAACCGTAATTTCCTCAAATTGTTTTCATCGCAAAAAATTCTAGGAAGAGTAATTTTGTGGCAGAACAAAGCACACAAATTTCAGTCTTTTACATTTTTAAAACAATTGATGTATGCAAACAAAACATTAACAAAAATGAATTATTCAACGTAACTTGCTTGGGACTATCATAAATATAAAATGTATTTTGTCCATTGCTTCTTCTGACCATGGTAGCACGATAAGCCCACTGCCCATTTGTTGTGTGTGGTGTTGTCAGTAGAATATCTTGTACCTGGCAACAAAGGAAATTCAATGTAATTTTAAAGTCCATGGTCAATCATTCAAACACATGTTGTGTGAAAGTACTGCATTTCTATGGATAAATGTACTATTTCAGTGTTTGTATTTTGTGCACGCCACAGGGGAATGAGTATTCTTATTACAGATTTCCAGATATGGGATTAATGACATGACATGTCATGTTACGTGCTGCACATTGTCTACAGTAATTGGGTGCTACTGTGTTGATATTTTTTTCTTTTAAAATGTACAGAAAAAAAGTATTTTCTTACTCAGTGAAGGCTGGGGGGGGGTCTTCTCCATTTGTATCTATGAGTAAGTAGTCGAAATTCCACATTCCCATTGTGAGAAAAAAAACATGGTTAAAATTGTTACTGGGTGCACATTTTTTTAAGTGAAACTGGGGTTTATGTGAGTTCTGATGACATTGCCATTTGCAAAAATGTGACTGACCAACAATATCTTGGATATCATAGACTGTTCATCATCATCATGAGCTATGTTCTATATACTGCTGGGAAACTTTTAATTAATGTAAATATGTTTTTAATGAGTAAATTTTTTTAAACTATGGACCTTACTCACTTATCTATAGTTACGTTTGCAAGTGAAAGGTAATCGAGGGATTATATTGTCTTGGTCTGGTCTTGGACTGTTGTTGTTTTGCCTTGCCCAAGCTTGCAGTTGATGTTGACAAATCTGCAGGTATTTATGTACGAGTGCAATTTGCACTCACATTCTTTATAATTATTTATGAGTGACTTGCTTAACTTTTTTATGTTTTGTTGTTGATGTAACTCGCTGACGAGCCACTACTGGACATCTATGAAAAAATAACTTCATAGCTCATCGGATTCCTCAGTTTAAATAAACATTCTGATTCCACTCCCCATGATCTCACACGCTGTCACAATCCATCACACTCTTGGGTTGGATGACTACTTCCAGCGGTCATCCAACCCAGGCGTGATCCCTCCCCTGGCTACCACTCCATCTCCAGTCTCATACATTGGCCTGCATCTCTTCGAGTGAATATGAATCGAGAGTTGTTAACAGTCACAATAAAATCTCTTATTTGCATTTGTTCTCAGATTCACGCGTCTCTTTCACGTCGCTAAATGTAATTATCTTCGTGACTCTTTGTGCACCGTCCAGCTGTCTTCTTGTCCATATTTCTGAGCTATATATTGCAGGTAAATGTTCCCAATTGAAAATGTTCCTCTTTCGGCACATTACTATGTTGATTTTTATTCTTAGCTCTTTCGGTAAAGTCACGTTGAAGGGAAACAATAAAATAATAAAATATATATATAAAACAAAAAAAATTCTCACGACGTTTCGACCATAACACAAACGGTCGTCTTCAGGTGTGTCGGTTTGCATAAATTTATAAATTTAAAATCTGTGCATTTCCTTACTTGACTCGACGAACAAAGAAAACGGTTTGCATAAATTTATAAATTTATGCAAACCGACACACCTGATGACGACCGTTTGTGTTATGGTCGAAACGTTGTGATAATTTTTATTGTTTTATACATATTTTATTATTTTATTGTTTCCCTTCAACGTGACTTTACCGAAAGAGCTAAGAATATGAATTACTGCAGTCACGAAAGCTTTAAATCAAAATTGATGTTGATTTTCATGATTAAATGATATTTTACAAAAGCACTCCAACTTGTTCCTGCTCAACGCTCTATATGCAATAAGTTTGATCATGACCTGCCTTCAATAACTGCATCAGATCTAGATATTCTAGGGTGTTTTCCAGATATATTCCTTCAAAACGTTTTCTTTGTTCGTCGAGTCAAGTAAGGAAATGCACAGATTTTAAATATACTAACTTTTACATATTAATTTATTGAAGATTAACAATGGTCTAACCAGGCTTCAAAGTAGGAAGTAGCAGTTATGTTCGATGAAGGTTCTTCAACAATTTAATGGAATTCATACAATACAGTACATTATATACTAATGGTCTGAAGCACATTCGGTGGCACAGTCACAGAATTTACGTTCACAAGGGCATTCATTGAGCCTTCAAATTGTATTGAATGCACAGTTAAATATTTGTTGGTCCTTTATTTATTTTTTACATTATTAGAAGTTGAAAGCATCACCAGCATATTTCAACTTTTATCAATGACTTTCAATTTTATTTAATAAAAATAGTTTGGCACAAATTAAGTTTAACTTTCAATGATGGAATTGAGTAACATTATATTTAAAGCAAAAATCACATCGCTGTGTTATGAAAATGACTCTGAGTAGTTCATGTCCATTCCTTAATGCAAACGAACCTGATGTTATGCATAAATAAACTCAAATTAATTCCCATTTGTAGCACAAATTACAGTTGAAGTTGAAAGGAATGTTTAATAATACATAAAGGTTCATCCGGTGTTGTCCATTCTTACCTGATTTTTAACCTTTGTCTTACTTAGTTTACATAAATTACATATTACAAATTGAGTTCGTAATAATCACCGAGTTTACTTTCATTACTTCTAGAAGTAAAGTCCTGTGTGAAGAAGGGTTTAAATTACTTCACGGAAGATGTGCAGCATTTGTGATGTCGATATACGAATTTAAAAATAACTGTGACATTTAAAATAACATCCTTAGCAGGTAACGCTGCTGTTCATAACGCCAGAAATGCACTTCGCAACTTTAACACAATTCAGTTTTAGAATTAATTACATTTTACATTATCATAGAACACAAATGTCTGGCCAGCAGATTAAACATGTTTCAATGTGGTGATATATATTTTAATTTAACTACCAAACATTGGATAGGGATCAGGTGCACTGTTATAGCATTATTAGTGAATAGAATATCAGAGTTCTTGAATTAAACCTTGAGATGCTTTATGTTTAGTGTATAGAATAATTCTTTGTGCATTTAAATACAAGGATATGTTTCGATTTAAAGCTTTCGTGACTGCAAGGATTCATCTTCTTTGGTTCTTTCGGTAAAGTCACGTAGAATGAGAACAAAATAATAAAATATTGTTTTAATAAAATTGTATTGCTTTACTTTATTATTTTGTTCTCATTCTATGTGACTTTACCGAAAGAACCAAAGAAGATGAATCTTTGCAGTCACGAAAGCTTTAAATCGAAACATATCCTTGTATTTAAATGGACACAGAATTATTCTATAAATAAATTATTCTATAAATAAAACAATGAAATTTTATTGTTTTATTTTATTATTTTGTTCTCATTCTACGTGACTTTACCGAAAGAACCAAAGAAGAAGGATATGTTTGTTCAGCCTCCAATAAAGGTTTTTTTCCCCTCTCTTAAATATAATGAGCAGCATATTAAAAAGTTCATGCAAATACATTGAGATTACGTTTATTTTATTTATTACATGGATAATCCCATTTAGCCAGTTTCCTGGCAATGTTACAAGGCAGATGCGTGGTCCGTGAGCTCAGCAACAACAAAAGGCAAAAGCATCAATATTGCAGATACCAAGTACAGGGTACTTAAGGAATATTGAAAAACTAAAAAACAAACAATATATTTGTCATATATCAATACAGTTTACTTGATCTTTTTGGAGACCTCAATTAAAATATGAAATCTAATTTAAATGTATCTTTTACCCATCTACCTTAACAAAATGTAGAAGTGGAAAGTGTTGCATTTGTCGCCAAGTAAGAATATGGTGTGAACTTGGGGAGGAGACCACTTCAAAAGATGATGGCTGAAGGCCAAGATAAGGTGAAGGAATCTTATCAAAGGTGGGGAACGCCGCTAAGAGACTGAGTAAGATGAATAGTGGCAACCTAGGACCGTGAGAGATTTTGCCAGCACGGGGAGATATTCATTTCAGTAGTGGATAAAAGAAAAGCTGATGATTTTGACATTGAGACAATCTACAGATTTTTATATGCTGAAGAGTTTACATACAACAAGGTCGATAGGCTATGTTTTGAGGTGATTCACAATAAAACTAATTTGGATATTCATAACACATGTGATTGTGAGTGATTGATGTTAATTAGAACAATTTTCCTGGGGGCAACACAAGGATTTAGTTTTACTGAGACAAAAACATACATTTTCTGATCTTCAAGTGTTTCAGAAAGTCATTTAAATATTTCAACATATCAGAAATAAACTTTATAAATAAAATGTGTAATCCTACGAAAGTTAGGTCTACTGAATTTATGTAACAGTAGTATTATATATTGAAGCATTCACCAAGACAATTGTCATCTGCTTTACAGAATTATAGTTGGGAACACAATAGTGTAGTATATTTCATTAAATAGGACACTATAACACAGACTCATGCAGATTATTGTTGTGAAGGTACACGCAGCTAGGAGCGCACGGTGACTCATTTTCCTCAAAATAGGCATCGACTTCCCGATGTCTCTACAATTCACCTGAAATGGGAGGATTTCTGCTGTATATACTGGACAAGACTGCAACGTACACAGATACATGAGTCTCATTATTAATGAAAATAACAAAAAAAACGCACTGGACTCAATTGTATGAATACTATTTATACTGTGAATTACGTAACTTCCTTTCTTTGTTTCAATATGGCAAATCTTTCTATTCCATTCTTCAACAAAGATCTCAGATGGCAGTAACCAATACGCCAATAAAGTGTCTCTATGAACAATGTCTTACGAAGCAAAAATGAAAAATGTGAGGATAGCATCAGCATTGGTTCAACCCAAGCAAACTCCGGACTGATTTCGGCATGCAGTGTTTTATCAAAGACAGGCTTGCTTGAACCAATGCTGGTGAACTGCAATGTGTTTATAGGCAAGGACCCTCCCTGTTATATATGAATCCTCGTTCTAGATACACTTTATAATACATAGTCAAAGAATGATGGCAAATCGTTATATTCCATTCTTCAAAGATCTGAAATGGAAGTAACCGGTGCCAGTAAAGTATCTCTATGAAAAATGCCTTACACAGCAAAAAACTTAAACGTGAGAAAATACATTGCCTGTTCCAAGCCATTTTGCAGAACTTACACGACTTGCCCATTCATGTATGATAATGAATTAATCTAGTAACATTTCAAGTCTGTAGCGACCTATTGAGCATCCAACTCTGGCTCAGTCAAAAAAAATGTGTCTGTGTTGGCCAAGGTGCCCAAAGTAATTAGCTTTAACCTGCACCCTGCTTGGCACTCGACCTTTGATAATCAAAGGAACACAAAGATTTAAAAAAAATGTTGGCCTTGTGCACAGAGCGGCAAAGCTAAACCAATTACAGTGAAAACCGTAAAAGGGTGCGACTACTCGCTGGGCGAGACTGCCCCTTAGTGTGTCATGGTTAGCTCACTGGACTTGCAATCCAGAGGTCACCGGTCCCATTCAATCTCCCAGCGTGGCAGTTGCAACAATGGATAAGGTTTCACAAACGTGGCAGTTGCAACAATGGATAAGGTTTCACAAACGTGGCAGTTGCAACAATGGATAAGGTTTCACAAACGTGGCAGTTGCAACAATGGATAAGGTTTCACAAACGTGGCAGTTGCAACAGTGGATAAGGTTTCACAAACGTCCCCGTCTCTATCCACCCAGCTGGACATAACAGCTGTGTAATGTAGCTCTCGGAGACACCGTCTTGTCTTCTGTATATTTATTAAGAATAAAGTCCAATGACTACTCAACACGTGACCGCGAGTGACTCTGTACAATTGGAGTAGTGACATCAACTCTATTCAGAGACAACATAGCTTCCAATCTCAAGACAACTCGCAGACGATGGAGACGACCCGATCCAACGCGACTACTACGACGACATTTCCCCACACCAAGCAGCCCCACGCCCTGATTCCCAAATTATCCTCATCGCACCTGGCCCTGTCGAAACCTGCCCTTATTACACTTTCCCACCATGGGATCCCGTGCTCCCCCTCACGTGACCATGTCAATGCTTGTCTCGATAATCATCATTAGCCCGTGCATTAGTAACCTTGGTCCCGGGGAACCACACTGTCCCGCTATCGCTCCGCACTGTCATTACAGCTGTATATAAATGGGTAACGCCACAGTGAACCGCGTGCGTTGGGTTGTATTATGGGTACTCCCCATGGCTTCTAAAATCATAGGCTATAGGACATTTACAGTGCAAACCTTCTTAGTCACTGCTCCCTATCTGTTTGAGACGCACAGCTTTAAATGTTAAAAGAACTTGAAGTGGAACAAAAATGAAAAAGGATATATTTTACATAATGAAGATTTTAAAATTTCCATGCGAATCGCTCACGGCTCATAGCCCTCACAATTGCAATTACAGTGCCAACACACACGTACATACGATTTTCTATTGCTGTATATTTACGTGATAGTTTTACGTATTTGCATTGCATGAAAACTGCCACATTTGAATATTATAAACACTTAACATGCATGCACACATTCTGTCTTCAAATATTGCAAGTTATGATGATTCATTTTGTTCTACCAATAAGTAAAAAAACGGTACCCAGCTGAATGTTCTTCCATTTCATGACGCATCACGACGACTATTTAACTAATACCTTAATTTAGTCTCAACGTCCATAAATGAGCAAAATACGTTTGGCAGTACGTCTTTTTACAATTACCTTTTAACTGACCATAAAATAAACATTCGTTTTTTATATAATAATTGCTATTTAGTCTTGTTTTTAAGGTCAGTTGTTGTTCACCTGATGATATATTTATTTCACTTAAAGGAAATTAAGGTGCTTTTCCGCAATACTAAAGTGTCTAGTCCCAATACCTCAATGTCTGAAAAGACACTGTATATGTTTTTTTTCTCACAAGAAACCATTTCGAGAATGTTTCCCTCATTGTAAGAGTTCAAGGGCCACAACATAGACCATTGTAGCCTTACAGTTCAAGTTTAGACTGGAGCCAAGGTTTCCAAAAATTGTGCCAGGCATAGTAATGAAATGGAGCCTCTTGGGAAGAAGACATTTGTGAATGTTTCATATGAAGAGTTTTCCAATGCTTTATCTATGATACAAGATAGGTAATAATGTGTCCATATGGCCATTTTCTTAAAGATATATAAATGTGTCCGTATCTCAGGAATGGTATAAATGTTTATGCAGCCATCAGCAGAATACAGTGATGGAACCACTATTCAAACTGCCACCACATTTAAGCTGCGTCATTGGCTATACACAACGTACAAATTAACTAATTGTTATTCTTAGTTTTTTCGGTAAAGTCACGTTGAAGAGAAACAACAAAATAACAAAATATATATAAAACAATAAAAAATTCTCACGACGTTTCGACCATAACTCAAACGGTCATCATCAGGTGTGTTGGTTTGCATAAATTTATTTTTAAACGGCACATTTATTTATTTATAAAAAAACGTTGGCGTCACGCGCAGCGATTGGCAGTTTGCCCAGGACTAGTCCATCTATTTTTTTTTTAAAAGAGGAGGGGGGAGACGAAATTTTTTATAATGTATGCTGTCTGAAAGCCACTGTAAGCGTGAACAATCAATCAAGAACTGAAATGATTTATCAAATCTTTCCAATGATTGCTAAGATAGAATCCATCTTCTCAGTTGAAATTGTCTCTGTGCTTGTATATGTGGATAGCCTCATGAACGAATCTCTCATGGAAGCCAGATGGCTTACAAAGAACCTCCGTCTTGGAAAAGTCAATGGCATGTGAGCCTACTGAATTAGAACAATGATCTGCTACGGCCGAGGTGTTGGTCCTACCGTGTTTAAGGTCTGCTTTATGTTCACGAATGCGGTCCGAGACATGGCGTTTGGTTTCTCCAATGTAACTACTACCACAGAGGCAACTTAGTTTGTAGACACCAGGGTATTGTATGTCCGGAATCACATCTTTTACAGATGGAACCAGATCACGGATTTTATGTAATGTGTTGAAACGGACCTAGATCTTGTGTTTATTCAAGATTTTGGAGATCTTTTTTGTGATCCCAGCAATGTAGGGTAAAGTGATGGTTTTGAAAGGCTCCTCAAGAGGGTTCTTCTTCATGGTTTGAGTGATAGCTTTGCGGATTGTATAGTCGGAGTAACCATTAGCCCTAAGAGCTTGGTGTACGTGCTTGAGTTCACTGCTTATGTGTTCCTGGTCGGATATGCATTGGGCTCTATGATACAGAGTCTTGATGAGAGAATTCTTCTGTGATGGATGGTGGTGGGAATCCGGTTTCAGATAAGCATCCGTATGGGTAGCTTTCCTGTAGACAGAGTGGCTCATTGAACCATCAGGTCTCTTTTTAATTAGGACATCCAAAAAAGGTATCTTGCCATCTATTTCGACTTCCATGGTAAATCTGATGGCTGGGTGTATGGAATTGATGTGGTCGAAGAATTGGTCTAGAGCAGGCCGGCCATGTGGCCAGATGACAAAAGTGTCATCCACGTACCTCTTCCATAAGGTTGGGCGCAGAGTGGCAGTCTGGATGGCGTCAGTCTCAAATTTCTCCATGAAAATGTTAGCTATAACTGGAGAAAGGGGGGAGCCCATTGGGGTGCCCTCAGTTTGTTTGTAGAAAGTTCCATTCCAAGTGAAGTATGTATTGGTTAAACAGTGTCTCACCAGGGGGGGGTACCTCAGTGTTTAGTCCTTGATGAACCAAGTCTTCAATGATTGCAATGGTGTCAGGTACAGGAACCTTGGTGAATAAGGAAACTACATCAAAACTGACAAGCAGGTCGTCTGGGGACAGGGAAATACCCTTGATTGTTGATACCAGGTGAGTAGAATTTTGTACCGCAGAGGTGGTCTTTCCAGTGAAAGGACGCAATTAAATAAATGTGCCGTTTAAAAATAAATTTATGCAAACCAACACACCTGATGATGACCGTTTGAGTTATGGTCGAAACGTCGTGAGAATTTTTTATTGTTTTATATATATTTTGTTATTTTGTTGCTTCTCTTCAACGTGACTTTACCGAAAAAACTAAGAATATGAATTACTGCAGTCACGAAAGCTTTAAATCAAAATTTAACTAATTGTTGCTTCATTGGAAGTATACATAATATAGCAAATGCTCAAAAACTAAAAAAAGATGTTTTTTTATACATCATTGAGGCTGAAAGGAACATCTTGACATTTTGGCCCACTAACCTTCTTTGGAAAATATCGAGGTGCACACGCAGAATAGAAGAGTCCTCAAATAGTTCTGATAGATGAATGCATTTGGATGGTGGGTGCTGTTGGACGATGAGGTGCAGTAAGTCATCGGCGTTTGAATGTGTTTAACGTATTCTTGAAATAAATACGGGTGTCCGATTGTCTGAGGGAAGTGTAAGGCGTTTTCTAAATTTGTGGACATCTAAAAGTTGTTCAAATGTGGCTGATGGCACCTGTTGTGATGACTAGGAATGTGGACGTGAACAAGCGCTTTGAAGAACAAAAACCACACGTAGTGCATGTGTACTCTAATATATCACTGCACGTTTGGATGGGGCTTCGTGAAATGCTAACGCTCTCTTTTTTTATTGGTCTGTTGTTCCACTTCACTGATGTATTCTCTCGCAAACAGGCAGAGAGAACATCAGTAGCGGCTCGTGACATTTCCAGTAGGTGGGGCTGTTGTGAATGACCTCTGAAAATATGGGGTTATAATTAAGAAAAACCTCGTCATGTTATTGGCCTTCCCGTGAAAGTGATATAACTGTCTAATCTACCAACGGTGAGGCATTCCTAAACAATACGACAACAAAACAACAAAGCACTCAAAAGCTGTCCCCATTACCCTCAAGTCCACACTACACAACCCCTTTGACATTGCCAAAAGCTGTGATACTTGCACAGCGCATCCTAGCTTCGTGACATCATCTCACTACAGCCACGGGCGCCTTTTTCACCGCCCTGAATGGGTCTCGAACGGCGTGGCTACAATGCTAGAAGCTCATCGCAACGAATGAAGAAGGGACATCTCTCAATCGGACGCCTTCACAGCCGCCCCGAGACCTCCCCGAGGCACAAAACACACTGTGGTTTTGCAGCGGTTTCTATTACGAACAACTGATAATGTTATCTTCATGAGAAAATTCACGCCCCTAGTGGACGAACCGCGCCTGTTTGTCCTCCTCTTAACTCCACAGTTCACCAGGGACGTGCGGTCAGGGGAGGCAGGGGGAGGCAGAGCCTCACCTGTCATACTCCAATGAAAATAGCTGTTACGAAAAGTAAAAAAAGAATAATCAAATAAAAAGAATTAAGATTTTTTTTTACTGATTTGTGTTATAAATGTCATTTCTGTACGATTCCAATCATTTTTATGGTCAAAATCGCCAAATTTGCGGAGCTCCGCTGCAAATACCGGAAGAGACGAGAGGTGAGGCAGCGACGAGCTTAGCCTCCCCTCTGATTGCGCAACCCCTCAGTAACTGGATGGAGCGCGGGCAATAAGCGTGTGCCTGTTACTATCTCAGTATGTCACCGATGTAATGTTTGTAGACCCCTTCATTTCATGTCCTCGCCTTCCATACTCCAAGTAACTTATTTTACATATGTGTATAAATATATTTAGGCTCGCTGGTTTCGTCATAAAACTGCAATGAAAAAGCACCAGGGGAGGCAGCTATCACATCTGCCTCACTGAGGGGGACGTGTCTAACACACCCCCTTCAGTGAGGACACGCCCCCTCCGTGAGGCCACGCCCCCTCCATGAGGCCACGCCCTCCTAAGTGTGTGAATCTGGCACTGACACTAGCCAGTGCCTCCCCAGCCATTGACCTCACCGCACACCACTGAGGCACACACTTGCAGGTTGAGTGCAGATCCCATGTCTATGCATGTTCGTATGTCACAGATATCCTGTGGCTTATACATGTATGGTTGGTGATTGATGTATTCATCATTTGGGCTTAAAACTAATAATAACAGCTAGTTCGCATTCCAAATAGTGACTTATGTATTCATCATTTGGACTTAAAACTAATAATAAAAGCTGTAGTTCGCATTCCAAATAGCCCGATTCAAACATGAAGGAATATACGCGCAGGCCATTTGTTCTTCAAACATACTTATTCACATTGACCATTCTATTCACGAAAACATGTTTAATTAAACAATCACAACTTCAGGAAATATTCATAATAACGTTTTTTAATGCGTTAACAAAAAGTGACAACCGCCAATTACTCTTTGCACCCCCCATTGAGTCCAGTATCTGACAGCACCAATGGAAAGGAAGAGCATGCCCAAGCTCTCCAAAAATGACAATTCATATATTTCTTAAATGGATAAAATGTTCTAGATTTAAAGCTTTCGTGACTGCTAGGATCCATACTCTTTGGTTCTATTGGGTAAAGTCACGTAGGTGAAAATAAAATAACAAAAAATCACGACGTTTCGGCCACAACACAAGCGGCCTTCATCAGGTTAAGGGACGAGACTGTCTGGAGGACAGCGCTGGAGTGGAAGAAGCCACGCTTAGATCACGACCTTTAAGCTGTGTGAGAAGAAAAACACCAAGCGCCTTGACAAAGGAATTAGCATAGAATTTAGCATTGAAATGGCTCAAACATTGAAATGGCTCAAGATAAAATGTTGTTACTTGCAACGTGTGTTTATTATGTTCTCTTTTGAACGACTTTTAAAGTAAACAGGGAGCATGATAATTTATTGCAATGGTTAATTTAACAAATTATGTAAATTGTTAAACAAATATGGCATGTCAAAATAATAAGTTCTTCTTACATTTGACGGTGCACTCTCAGGGGTTTAATCGTGCTTGTGCCAGACTTTATTATTTTTCATTCACCAACTTCTAAACAAATTCAGTTGCTTCAAAGAACCTATGTAAATGAAAACATGATATCCATTCAGCAGCTTGTGAACGTAATTGATCTTCCATAATAGAGGTTGTTTTGGGTTACATCGCATAAATATATAAATGTGTCGTTAAAACCCGCCACCACCCGACACAGCCAACTTGTAAGGTTTGTCACGTAAACAGAATATGCCAATTCGTCGCTGGTACAGCACACCGGTGTGTTGGAGGGCCAAGCCACAACATTTACAATCTGAGTACGATGTTTCGCCAGTAATTACAACTAGCTTCATCAGGCGACAGCCAGATTTGTAATGACACATTTATATATTTACGTGATCTAACCCAAAAAAAACTTTATTATGGATGATATTGGTCATGAAAGCGACCAATATCAGAGAGAGCCGCCTGTTTGGTTCGATTCAAGATGTCGATTCAGTGATGATATTGTTGGTTTTCGTAACCCGGTGGTCGGTAGGACCTCTATTGATTTTGGTATAGCTGCCATCATTATGTAGGTCCTGAATTTTGTTATTCTATTTGGTTTTGTCCATGATGACAGTAGAATTGCCCTTGTCGGCTGAGAGGATGACGATATCATCTCTCTTTTTTTAGTTGAGAAAGCTCAAAACACAGCCACCGTTGCGGTGGTTCTCTTACATTGACATGCTAATCTCTCACAATACAATGGCCACCTCCACAGCTTTGTTTTCCTCGATGTGGCGGTGGCGCCCGGTTTTCTTACATTGACATGCTAATCGTACATTAACTGGCTAAATGTCTCATTAACACAGCCACCGTTGCGGTGATTTTCTTACATTGAAATGCTAATCTCTCACAATACAATGGCCACCTCTACAGCTTCGTAGTGGTGGTATATCAGCTTTCCGATCTTACATTTACATGCAAATTCCATCTCTAGCGCCGCCCACTTACCCTTGGGCTACACCCATCTCACACCTATATAACATCCTGCCTCAGCAGCTCTCCCGCTATATTGTTTACTGCCTCAGCATCTCTCTCGCTATATTTTTTCACCTGATGACGATTGCTTGTGTTGCGATCGAAACGTCGTGATATTTTTCTTTTTTAATTAGTTTTCTATCTACGTGGCTTTACCGAAAGACCCACAGAATATGGATTCGGAATGCAGTGTCTCATCAAAGACGAGCTTGCTTGAACCAATGCTGGTGAACTGCAAAGGCATTTATAGGCAAGGACGCTCCCTGTTATATATGAATCCTGGTTCTACATAAACTTTATAATATATAGTCAAAGATCATCTATATAACCACAATATACTTTTTTGGGGCAAGTTCTGTAAGCTAGCACCTATGAAGGTCACACAGCACATCAGGGGGTGGGTGGAGAGCACCATGCCCAGCCGTCTTTGTCTCTGCATTGGCGATGTTTACACACTGCACCAAGTACTCATTTGAGACTGAGTCGACCTAGGGGAGGCCCAGGACTGGTTCAGATAATCGTCACCGGTGTTGGTGACAATCATCTAACCGCTGCACTACTGCTCCCCTTATAATATATAGCACAAATATAATTTGTGTCATTGTGGAAATATAAATAACAACATAAATCAACAGCCAATACGCCTCACTCTATGTTATAACTGTAGAGTATACATTTATATAAAATCGTTGGATCCCAGTTTTGTGCGATTGTACTCTCACAGTCGCCTTTTCCTCTTTATTTATCAAAATCTGAATCTTTATTTATCTTGGAGAGATCCGAGAAGCTATGAAGCTCTTTTTCAGAGATGTCCAGTAGGGTTGAGTCAGAGAGTCACAACAACAAACAATACAAAAAAATGATAGGAGTGCAAAGTATATGGAAGGTAAGCAAATCACTAAACATAAATAAAGAAAACTACAACATTTCTTATTTTACCAGGTAAGACCCACTGAGCGACCTGGCCACAAATTATAGCTCAACAAAGTGGCGCATCACGTGAACATTTCTAACAGCCAAATACTCGAAATCGCATTGAAATATTTTACCTGTAAAAATCCTGTGAGAGGGAGCACCTCGATTTGCAAGGGTGCCCAGCACTAGTTAGCGCATTGGTGATTTTGTTCGACATTTTAGTCACAGATTTCAAATCATAGAATTAATCAGCTGCAAATTCATCACCAATTAAGAAAAAAGTGCTCCCCAAGAGGTAATTTCGTTTTCTAATGCTATGGAGCATTTACAAATCAATATCAGTTACTCAGTGGGTTCATTGCTGGCTAAAATAGCCAAACCATTCGAATGGCTAGCTGTTGTTGTCTGACAGCATTAGAATTGCATGCAAGGAAATCTACTGATCTGGGGTGAGGGTGTACAATTCGACCATTATGAATTTTGTGTTTGTTTATATTCTGAGTTCAAAAGAACAAATGTTTTTTCCATTAATAATTCAAATGTTTTCGTACAGAACTCTTATCCACGACAGTATTACCCACGACTCATATTTTCTATGGGGCCTACAGGGTCTGTGGAACTCCTATTATCCGTGCTCCTATTCCTCCTAGTTATTGGAATATTACGTGAGGCTGCATTCCATTCCCATTACTCCTGAGCTAAGGTTGTCCCATTTTTAGAGTCCTAGGGCTCTCGGTCATAATCGTCGAAATAATCTAGTCGGCAAAATACTTTTATACACTTTTGGGTAGATATCTATCTCCCGACCCACTGGCACGAATATGACATCGACAATCATGATATATATACGCTAATATACTCCCCAAGCCTTTTATCTTACAACTTGGAAAATGTAAAAACTGCTGTGCAGCGTACAATTTTTTTATGTAGCAAACGCTTAAAGATATAAAACATGTATTCTTCATAGGTATCACAATTTGTTTCGACTATTTTCCTCCAAGGGTTTGATCAGCTGCCTAATAGAATGATTACTTATGGAAAAAAGTGTACAGAATAAATTGATATTAAAATACATTGTAAATGTCGGGGAGGATTTATGGTTATGTAAATATGTGAAGAGCATTAGCTACTTTTCAGATCATTAAAAATGTGGACCATCAGACTGAATATCCTTCCCAATTTATAAATGACAGTGTTACAAGGCACTGATGGTGAATTGCACAATGTCTCTGGCCTACTGTACACCACTTAGAAACATGTGGTCACATTAAAGCGACTTTGACGGTCGAAGACTGGAAGCATTTATCATGCCTCAGCAATACATTTTGTTCACGTCTGATTTATGGGCCCTCAGGTGACCTTGTTGTACGTCTTCTGGCTTCTGAAAATGACACTTCGACAGTGGTATTCACAAATGCATTGGTATGTCTGGCCAATAAATCCATTTTGGATTATAAAATGTACTGAACTGCCTTGGCTTTTTTATTAGTTTACCATAATAGATTGTGTATCTTGGCAGAGTTTTCGAGAAGTGTTTATTGGCCCGGAATTTATTCAAGCCTAGATGTTATCACTGACAAGACCTCTTCAGAGGAGCACAATGTAAAAAAGCAAACTGATTATAACAGTGTCCATAAGAATAAACGTTTCTTGTACGAAAGCGAAAAACACATGAAAGCCTTGGTAGCACTTGACTTGTACCTACAGTGAAGCGTGGCAGGTTGTCCAGGTTATCCATGCCAAGTGCGTTATATTCATCATCATTATCCACTTTCAGTCGACTACTGATTGATCGACTCTCCACCCCAGTATAATCCAAACACTTGTCTGCAGAGGTGGCATAACAAATTTTTTAGGGGGTATCTGGCATGTGAAAATGGTACAAGGTGGCATCTCAGTGCTATCGCACTGAAGGCCAGACTAAATGTGATATGGCTGCACTGGTTGGTAATTAACGATGCTCGCTATGCCTGTGTGTGCTTGTGCAGTCGTATGCTAGCATTGATAGAATACGCAAATCTGTTCGAAAAGGAACGATGGAAAAGGCATGTTCTGTAAAGCAGACAAGTGCAATGTTGAAGAGCATTGCTGGAGACTTGGAAACCATTGTGTTCTCTGTATAGCCCCAGCAACCAGGTGCAACAACGAGGAAATGCTATTCACTTAGATAGAGGGAGACTGTTTTGGGTTGCACTGGGTAACAAGGCCAGCGAATAGTGCAGGAAAATGTCCTAAGAACAAGTCGACAGGAATTGACATTCACAAGTTATGTCTGACCATTTGAAACAATGATAAATGTGACGTTTCAGAGGATATCGAAAATGAAAGTCATAGCTTTGACCTCTGAATTGTCTGCAGCGGTATTTTTTAATAATGGTCGCTTACCATGCAAGGCACATTGCTGCTGTCGCAAATAATAATTGCAGTTGTCAGCCTTGTACGGGGTCCATACATGTTTTGCTGTTTCCTGTATTAAACATGCTTTGGTCTGCTTATTCTCTAGAGATTTTGATATTTTTTGCTTTAGAATCTTAATACATTAATCTAAAAATGAAATGTCAAACAGAAAAGACTGCTATTTCATTCTCTGCAACTTGCTATCTGCTCACTTTTATACGCCCATCGAGTTCGCTCCTCCACATGCCATGGGATAGTAAAAGATACTAAAGTAGTTTCATATAATATTCCTTTCAAGATAGATTACATCAGCTTTTTGCAGAAATATGAAGTGAATGTTAAATGTGATGACATTTTAAAACAAACTGGAACATGCTTGTTTTCACGTAACAGTTCTGAGTATGTGAAGCTAAATGAGTCACCATTTTCAGATCAGTTGACGTGAAAATCCTACGTCTCAAAATATTTACAGTCAACCCGGAGTGGATGAAATGAGAAGATGGAGCGAGCACAGAAAATAATTAGTCAAGACGACCCAATGTCTTCAGTGAAAGCTAATCCATTGCAATGTACCAATGAACATGTCCTTACCCCACCCGCTCGCTCACGCGACTTACAAACCTCTTCAGCATCGCGTGGTGTTAAAAGTTAAATGTTAGCAGCGTTGCTATTACGTTAATACTTGCTTGGTAACCTTATAACCGGCAGCAATTAGAGTATTAAGTGAGCAAATCAGTTGAAAATATGATAAATAACATCATTAACGAGACAATATACGATTACAGCACTGGTGTTGATTGTCGAAATGTAAAAGGACGATGTGTACGATATTAACAATCGCAAAAGTATTCTTTGTTCTCTCGGTAAAGTCACGTAGAAGGGAAACAATAAAATAATAAGAATATAAAACAATAAAATTCTCACGACGTTTCGACTGCAACACAAGCAATCATCATCGGTGTGAAAACCACAACAAGAAAATTTGAAAAAAGTGGCGGTTATTTTTAACGTTAGCACTTTTTTCAAATGTTCTTGTTGTGGTTTTCACACCTGATGATGATTGCTTGTGTTGCAGTCGAAACGTCGTGAGAATTTTATTGTTTTATACTTTTATTATTTTATTGTTTCCCTTCTACGTGACTTTACCGAAAGAACCAAGAATATGAATTCCTCCAATCACGAAAGCTTTACCAAAATGCTGTGTCAGAACTCAAATTTTCAACTGCATTCTTTCGTAAGACTACGCGTCCTGGTTTGACACAACAGATGTTTTTTTTGTGTGTGAATGTATTGAATCCATAAAAAAAAATTGCCAAACATTTTATTACTTAGAAAAGCCTTGCTCAACAAAACTGGAAACGTGAGAACTTGCAGAAAATGGTAAACCAAGTAAATTTGCGTAGGCAGCTGTGCAAAGGAGTAGCAATGTCGCGTCTATAGATGTGCGGTCACATTACTCTTCTCCATATTTGCAAACCCAGCTCCACACCACCATGTAACGGTGCATTCAATTAAGGGCCGTGAGGCAAAAATGTAATGCGATGGCTTGCTGAGCTGTGCTGTTCCCCTGCAGAGAGCCTGAATATGGTAGCCGTATCAGCAGAAGATGATAAGGCTATGTGTATTTTATGTCTTTGTTTTATAAACTTAGTCCGTATGGAAAAGCTATACCACAATTATAAGCATCACTTCCAGCAGTAAAAATAACCTCAATTGTATTTGCTACTCTAAAATAATTCCCAGTTTGGCCCTTAATTTGTATGATATAATTAAAACATTTGGACACAAGAAATTACACTGTAACTCATTATTGCTTCTGTTTGTTTTTCATCATTAGGCATCAAAGTCAATGGGGGGGTAGCGGTGGCGTCGTGGTTACTGCGCCGTATTATAAACCTGGCGACCTGAGTTCAAGTCCTGGTCACATCTACCGTCAGCGGCAAGTGATATCTGAATCACCAATCAAGTATGGTCGATATGGTCAAACAATCCCTGTAACTGACGTGGCATGGAAAAGCCTTCATGCAACAGTGGATTTGCAAAGGGCCTGAAATAAAATCTAAGTCAATAGAGGATTCTGGACACTTTTCAGTTTAATCCCGGAAGAGTGTCAGAGATCCAGTTAATGAACGACCATTTCTGTCATACACACCAGACTCAGTAATTCTGGTGTATGTCACATATTGGCACCTAATATGCTGTCTGATGCATAAAACAGTAACGCCTTATGTGGCAAGGTCAATGTGATCATGTTTAAAGCATAGGCTTTGCTTCTGTGGATTATCTTTTTTTTCCCAAGGACATGTACAGATTTACAATATCAGCACTGCAGAAATGTAGAATTGAGTTTGCATTTTTGTTTTGTCAGCTACAAATTTAAATATCTTCAATCCAGCCTATCTCAATTGTATACCTACATTATCTCTCCTGTAACTCATTTAAAAGTGGGATACTATATTTGAAGATTACTTTTCAATTATTATTTTCCATTTTCATAGTATATAATAAAGGAATAATGATAACCTGCTATAAGCTTTGTGTTATTTATATTATACCACGGTTATAATTTACATAATAACATTAAATTATTTTTCTGACCGTATTAAATTATAACGCCTTTAATTATCATAAAGTATCAGTGCTGCAGGAGTATTTATGCTATATATTTGAATGCAAATGAATATTGACTTTTCTATCAAACCACTGGGTCAAATATGTACCTGCTCAAGGAAAATATATATTACATCTTTTTAATCATAAAACTGCAGGTGTTGGTTTTTATGTTTCAAGCATATGATGATGACGTACATGACACCCGCTAATACATAACCCTACTAAAACTCAACAAGGCAATATTCACACACCAGTCAAGCCTAAACTATTCCAGACTATACACTTATACTTTGTAGATTTAATACGTCTTTCATCGTTAATATTAATTATATCTCTTTATATAATTCGTATTATTGTAACATATGTATCCGTATCCTTGTTTAAATGAGCTTAGCCTGCTAAAGACACTGCAGCCTGCCAACCTTACAAGATATTGTTAGACCGTTTGCCTCTCAAATATTATCATGTGCAGTCCAGAAGTTGGGTATATGACCGCGATTTGCTTAGTTTGTTTTAGCAATCTTCAGCCCCTTTCAAGTTAAGTCGGTTGCAAAATTTTGACAAGTATGAAACGTACATGGGCGGTGGTGACAACAAGAAGTTTTAGAACAAAAAGGCCGACGCATTTTTACAGCTGCCAAATTACCGTATCAAGCTCATGGCTGCGCATCACTGAGCCATGCAAGACTGAAACAATAGCTGTGCTGTTTAGTGGTGGGGAGGTGACGAATGGCTGTGAATAGGGACAGTGGAGAGGACAGCGTGGCCCTCACGGTGATGCAACCAGCAGCTGCTTCATCTGCAAAGGTGAGTCTGCACAGACCTTTGGCAAAGGGGAGACAAAGTAAAATGCAATAAAATTAAAGCTGGAAAATAAAACAATGCGCGCTTGAATTTAATGAAGCTATTTTCGAATTTGCTGCCCAAACTCAGTGGAGGTTTTTTTTTTAAATATATAATGAAACGGGTAGCACGCTGCGCTGATAATAGGCGCACGACTTTTGTGAAACAGACCTAATCCATCTATACCCCCAACGTGTGATACAGGGGAATTTACGTGGGGTACGGTAAATTTCTTGTGATACTTTACATCAAAGAATGTATTCTAATGCTGGGATGATTGAAATGATAAGCGCATTAATAGTTTCACATTTATACTGCAATTTAAAAAGTTGATTATTTCTGTGTAGTCAGAAGTCCAACAGAACATGAATTTAATTTCCTTTTGTTTGGGTCAAGCTCTATACAAGAATATGGTATTTTGTTTTAAAAGTATTAGTGCTATATTCTTGGTTCTTTCGCTAAAGTCACGTAGAAGGGAAACAATAAAATATTAAAAATTTATTTTATTTTATTGTTTCCCTTCTACGTGACTTTACCGAAAGAACCAAGAATATGAATCCCTGCAGTCACGAAAGCTTTAAATCAGTATTAGTGCTGTGAATATATTTTTTCAGTCATGGCAAGTTTGGGTTATTAACTGCAATTTAGCGTGGGAATTATTTTGCATTGGTAGGTCTTAAAGTTAAGAAGATTGCTGGTGGAAATATAACTCTGTGGGAGCAATTAGAGAGTTCCAACTTGTTTATTACAGCTGATAGGCTGCTCTGCCCAACAGCATGAACAATCTCCTATTCTAATCCAATTCAAATTTGAAACCACAGTAACCTCAAATTTGATTAAATTGACCCTCACTGCTATATACCCTCAAGTTTACGAATGTCCTTAAATGGGCACTTGACCCAGTATTCATTGCTGCGCTAGGGCGGCTTCAATGAAGCTAGGTGTCTCAGTAAATTTCATGGAAATTGAGTAGGTTTGAAATTTAAATTGGGTAGACATGGATTTGACCTCAATTCTCGTTTTGCTGTGCTTTGCATTGACTGCAATGCCGTTACTAATATTTTTTTGGCTGTGACCATGCGACTAAGATAATCAGCTAGCTAAAGATTGGCAGTCATGGATTTCCAAATAAAACGTATTTTCCTTAAACATACGATGCTAGGTCATTGATTTGAAAGTGTACACTTATTTTTACTTTTTAAGAACGGTGTGGCATTATAACAAACAGCAGGCACAATGTAAGCTTCTGCTCATCTTTATATATGACCAGGAGGTGCTCTTTCAATCACATGAATATTGATGTGAACAACGTTGGAATAATAATGCGTGTAAAGTTTTACATTTGATGCACGTGTGGTAGAGGAAAGCTGCTGAATGAGACATTGCAGTTACAAGCACACAATGTTAATTCGTGACCCTCAGTAAAACACACAGGGTAAGGTACTAAATTATTACTTTTATACATAATGTCAAGCTTGACTTGTACACAATATCAGGAAAAACCATGGTGATGGTTGCCACAAGTAAATAACAACCAACCATTTTATTATAGCCAGTTGACATGTTAGTCATCAGATCCCACAAGTACGAGTAAAATAAAAACGATTGTTTGGTTGTAATTCCACACTGAGAAGCTGATGCAGCACCATGGTTACATAACCGAGTTCAGTTTAAATCATATTTCATGAAACACCGCATGTCAGCGGTAATTACTGTGCAAATATTTATCATCACAAAACAAAACTGAAGACACCTCCCCAAGGGCTGCAGTGCCCTGTAACTGTGCGTTTTTGACCCGGAGTAAATTGAAACTATTCTTAACCCTACTCGATCCTGACCTGGCTAATAATGGCATTGGGGCAAGCAAGACCTTGGGCAGATGAGGTGAGGCTCAGAGTAAGCTTTGGGTAAAGAGCCCCCGTGGAGTATCAGCGGGAGGGCTGAGTGGCAGCCATAAGGGTTCGGCAAGGGTGTGAAGATTCTCCCCCGGCCACCCCCCCTGCCCCTGCAGCTATGTGATGAATTGTGATTCATGGTCTTCATAATTCCTTCGATACTTTTTGTTACATTTCCACGAATGGTCATGCTCTTGGTGGCTGCAGAGATGATGTGAACCCATTAGACGTGCGATTCTATGCATGCGTAATGAGCTTAAGAATCAATATTAATGTTTTGATGCATCGTTCCACTAAGCATGTAAGTATATTGAACTTCTTTCGCACCGTAAGTACGCAACTGTGCTATTTGGAGGTGCACTATCAGTTTTGGCATAAGGAAGCTGAATTGGGTAAGTGAGGTGTACACGGTCTGAATCTGGCTGGGACTTACTGGCTGGTGACAAATGGAAGGGATAGGCAGTAACATAAAAGAGGCATGAGAGGGTATATGGAGAGTGGAAGGATTGGGTTGGCACAGTTATCATCACTATTTCTCAGGAACCTGGTGGTTTTTAGCTGCTAAGTGGCCTCCTTAGCGTATCCACACTGCCCTGTAGAAGAAGCCTGGAATTTGTGAAGATAGCTCAGGACATAACTCTCGAATGAACTGTACATGTGGGGGAAAAGAAGACAGAATTTACAAGCACAAACATCCATGCTGCTCTAAAGAACAAGCAATCACTCCACAATGGGATGTGCTTTGTGCAAAAAGCATGCAGACAGATCAATTACTAAAGCTTGTCAAGGTAGCTGCATGTGCATGCATGAACATGTACAAATTTGTAATTATTAAACCCTAGAAACTCAACAACCTTTTCTGTTATTTGATATCAGAAGTGAAATAATTCATGAATGTGTCGATGAATATCAATCCTCAAACTCGCGATACATAAATCGAATTGCTTTTGTAAAAATCAGTGTTTATTTATATATAGTGTGTAATGGGTTTACGTGTCCCCTATAACCACCAGTGGCCACTATATTCCCCACGATGTTAAACACAAAATCTATTATTGCTTGTTCAAAATGTGTGTTCTAAAACAAGTGTCTGGTTAAATACATTAAATAAAACAAGGACTGTAAACTGAACTATTGCTCTGAGCAGAAAATGTGTTAAAGTAGATTTTTTTTTTTACCAGGCCATTCTCAGGACAGGAACTAAAACGATATCAAATCAATACATCAATATCTGTCCCTGGCTCTACATGAACTAGACACCGGCTGTGGCAACCCATTACCAATCAAATTAAATCCTTTCCCCCCCCCCCCCCTTCATGTATCATTGAGGTGATTAACCAATAGCTCATGAACTTGATATATTTTCTATTAGGATGAAACTTGAATTAGTATGAGATCGATATCAGCATTTATATGAACTGTGATAAACCAGGCTGCACCTCGTATGTGTCCTCCTGCTACTCTGAATGAAGCAACGGTGATTACCCAGAGATGTGCAGATCATCTTTACCAATACATAACCTTCTGATTTTGTGTGTTTTGACTTCACATGTTTGACAACTTGCATCATCAATATCTCACGATCTGCTTGGATGCTATACCAGATTTCTGTGTCAAGTCCATTAACCTTTGCAAGACAGAATTTACACATCTTAACGTCCACCTGTGTATGATGTAACTATCCCATTTAGACTATTATGTTCAGACTGTACAGTATCTAACAGAAATGGTAACTATGTCATATTAGTACCTACATTCTGAGAATGTGACACATTTTAAAACACATAAGTCGGACTCTTGTACAATTTGGAGTTATTCTAATAGCAATTTTATAAAGGTTTTTAATACATCAGTGAGTTACATTTTAAATATCGTAAAATACAACTCTGTCAAAAAGTAATTACTGTTGTTCATAGATTTTTTAATAATACAATGAATAAGTAAACAATGTCTCCTTCATATATCCATCCATCCACGTAAAATAGTAAGCATATTTCTTACACAACTCGGCACCCACACGGCCTTCTGAGAGTGCATAATTTCAGCAGCATTGATTAAAGACCAGCAAAACTCTCCACCTCTACAACGAATATTTTTGTTTTCTGTGTATTACAAGTTTTCTTCGAACTAGGACCCATACAATCAAGAGAGAGATTCCTTGCCTGTAAGATCGGGCAATTCACCAGCATTGATTCAAGTAAGCCTGACTGCTGATGTATGTCAAAACCGGTCCAAAGTTTCCTTGTTTTGAATCAGTGCTGCCCAAATGTTGCACTTCCAGAAGGCCATGCAGCTGATGTTGTGTTATAAATACTTTTATTTTATTATGTGGAGAGACGAATATGTGAAGGAGACATTGCTTATTTATTTTGTTATGCATATTCTCTTTTATTAGTTTGTTCAAACAAAATTGTTGAAACAGCTTACATGTTTAAAGTGTGGCATTGATAAGTCCATTTAATTAAAAATAATTATCATACTTGATACATAACAGTGTGAACACTATTTTTTCATTGGAATTTACCCAAGTATGTGTGTTTTTTTATCTGAAGATATATTATATATTTTTTAAAACTGCATTATATGCATGGTCAGCTAATTAAGGTCAGAATATAAAATTCAACATACGGTTTTATAGAAATTAATAATGATATATTTGAGAGGGAATTGGATTAATATTGTTTACAATTTTTTACTGGTTTATAATCAATTGAATAAACAAAGTGAATACTATGATGTAACTGTTTGTGAACACTGCACATTTTAGTCAAACAATATTTCAGTCTCCTCTTAGGTGGCGTTTTATAACATGAAAACGTTTTGTTGATCTAATTTTTTTCTGAACGTATCTGTTGCCATTGCAAATTTGACACATGTGCCAACGTTAAAATGTAATAGCTTTTGAAATTTTTCAATTTATACATCATATCTTCACAAATTTTGCTTGACAGGTCCACTCAAGAGCCCTCAATTCTTACATTGTTGGCCTTTGCAAGTGCAGGATCTCGCGTCTTAAGCATCAGAGCTGACACATTACATTTTGTGACATGCATCTACACTACTGTAGTAAGTTAAATGCTGTCGTGAATTTGAGATTTCTGACCCTACTCGCGCTGGTATTTTCAATTCACAATGGCATCGTAAATTGTCAGAAGATCTGTTTTTCATGCCTCAGTGGTGTCATTTACTTTGGATTCATGGCACTGTCACAGACCTGGAGACTCCAGTAAATAACCTCCCATTTAAGGATGAGCAAAAGAAAATCAAGAACGTGACAAGGCCATTAAACCCAATGTATGGCTTTAAATGAAAAATGTAGGCCGATTGACCAGATCCACTAAAATGCTCCCTTAGTCATATCTATGAGAGTGTTTTATGTAATATTAGTCCTTTGGAAATTATTCAGTGCAACTGAATTTGGACTGCAAAACGCACAAGCAGGTAATGTACGTAATACAATACTATATCAATTAAATAATGAATGGCTTGCCTCAAAGCAACGTTGTGTGTTATAGTGATATGGTTTCAGGGTCCAAGTAATTCGTAGACCCAAATATACTGGGATGAGACCATAATATAATTGCTTTTGGAAAGAAAAAAACAATGAGCATATTGTAGGGTCACTCCTGTCATTAAGAGTGAGTTGAAAGTTTAACAAAACACTTTATTGGATATATAGTTTGAAACCAAGCCTTTATATATGTTGAAACGTTTAAATGTGTTTTTTAAGCAGGAGTGGAAATGTCAAGGTTTTTTGTATTTTCATAACCAAAAACAACAGCAGGCAATATCTCCTTTATATATGTCTGCACGTAATAAAATCAAAGTATATTGTTTACACTTCCCATCGGGCCCCTTGGCATTTAGGGAGCTATTCATTTCAGCAGCATTGACTCAGTGCAAACAAACTCTGCATTTCCATAGACTAATATATTTGAATTACGAGTAATTCATCTTAAACATCTGATAAAACACAGTAGCAAAAACACTTGAAATAATCTATATCCCCATAGTCTTGGCCATTTGAAATGCACGCAAGTCATTTTTCATAACTAATTTTAAAACCCTTCTTGGAATTGGCAACTTGAATTACTGGAATGTACCTGTGATATTGGTGACTTTGTTGAAAATGTACTGTATTATTGCATTCAAAATAAAATGTATAAGTACATTTGTATAAAATATGAAGTTCTGGGCCCAATTCATGTAGCTCTGTTGGCCATTATGTTACCATTACATTTTGGTGGATTGACAGCCATCTTTGCATAAAAACAGTTTCATTCAGAAATTATACATTTAAGGGCAAATCCATTGAAAAAGGTACCCATTGCGTCACTGTCAATACAACAATGGCATAATGCCCCAAAGTGGTGGAGTTATAGTGAAGTGAAAGCTGGCAAAAATGCTTGCAATTATGCGGCTTTTGTGTGTGGAACACTGAGAGGACATGGCGCTGATTGGAGTCGTGCATTCCACAATAATTGTTTTGCCTTCGTACGTTAAGTGTTGAACAGGATTTTTTATATACTTTGGGTAATTCGGTAAAGCCACGTAGATAGAAAAAATAATAATTCAAATATCACGACGTTTCGATCGCAACACAAGCAATCGTTGTCAGGTGCAAAAATATATAGTGTTGGACCAAATCTTTAATGATTGCAATGGTGTCAGGAACAGGAACTTTGGTACACAAAGATACTACATTGAAACTGACAAGCAAATCACCTGGAGATAGTGAGATGTCCTTAATTAACGATACCAAGTGAGCTGAGTTAAGTTCACCTGAGGTGGTATAACCAGTGAATTGTTGTAAGGTCTCAGACAGAAATCGGGCCAGTTTGTAGGTGGGTGAGTCAATGGTGGAGACGATAGGCCGAAGTGGAGTACCTTCTTTATGGATTTTTGGTAAGCCATGAAATCTGGGTGGTCTAGCAGCAGAAGGTTTTAAGGAGAGCTGCTTGGTTGGTTCAATTAAAGATGTCGAATCAGTGATGATATTGTTGGTTTACGTAACCAGGCTGTTGGTGGGATCTCTATTGATTTTGGTATAGCTACCATCATTAAGTAGGTCCTGAATGTTGTTGTATGTGGTTTTGTCGATGACAGTAGCATTGCCATTGTCAGCTGAGAGGATGACTATGTCATCTCTCTTTTTAGTTGAGAAAGCTCAAAGCGCTCATCCTTACTGATTGTTGCTAATAGGTGTCTTCGCGTTTTTAAGGATTGCAGCGATTTCTGATCTTGCCACGTCTGCAGGAATGTGTCCCAAACCCTTAAGGGCTACGTCGACCTGGGCAATGGTATCATCAACTGGGATGTGTTTAGGGGTGACTGCAAAATTCAACCCTTTAGTTGGAGCCGATTTTAGGCTGTCAGAAATTGGGCTGTTACTCTGATTGATAACAATCTTGTCACCGTCTAACTTTTTAACGTGTGGATCTGGCTTCTTCTTGGACAGGAGGTTGAACTTGGCAAACAAGTTATCTTTGCATTTAGCTGACATTGAGGCGGCTGACGAGGCAGTCATGTTATCTACATGTTCCCAATCTGATGTAGACATTTGTCCGGCCCTGAACAAGATCCGTTTAGCATTAGGAGAAGTGACAGCAGCAGATGTCAGTGTAAAGGCGATCGGTATTACCTTAGTGTCGTGGCATCTCTTCAGAAAGCTCCACGACGATGAAGCTGCGGAGGTGGCCATTGTATTGTGAGAGATAACATGTCAATGTAAGATCGTAAACTTTGCTCCGTAATCAACATTTAGCCTTTAATGTGTACCTGGTGCAATGTGCGAATTGGACAAAAGAGTTGGTGGATCCCCATGAGACCGACCCTGATAACTGCTGTATATTTGGAGTCTGCAGTGTCTCTCTCTCTTCCTGGTCACGTGGATTTTTTCTCCGCGTCCTCCGGGTTTTCCCTCCACATTTAAAAACATGCGTTTAGAGTATTTGGCTGCTATAACTTTCCCCATGATAAGCCATTTCGTTGGGCTATTAAGTATGGACATGTCGCTTCTGAAAATGAGCCGCTTTGGCTTTAGCCCTACAATCCTGCACCTAGGTAGATGGAGTGATGCTCATAACAATGCGCCAAGTGGCTAAAATGCAGAAATTTTTCACAGTAGGGGCACAGGTGGTGGATCTGCCAGTCAACTCAATCAGTCAACTTATAGCACCTGAGTCTGTTCCGTGACCTCCTGCCAGCGGGTCTTCGACACTTCACGAGGCCTCAAAGTTCACCTCGCATGGCACAAGCGCCGTGGTGACAGCACGGCCACTTAGTGGTGAACGGCGGTTGTTGTTATTGTTATTGATGGATGGAGGCCAATTGGTCCGTTGGTGGGATGAGTGTACCGCGACGTGAGCATGCGAGAACAGATATACAATACTCAGAAACAATCTGTTTGCGCTCAAATTATTTTTTATTCGGGTTATTTGATGAAAACTGTGTTTTTGCATGTATAAAATCAGTGGGCCATATGCTCTGGAACTATAAGCCAAAAAATAAGAGGTTGCAGACAATGGTATCGTTACAGGAGCCTAATGGATCATGAAACTTTGAGTGATCTATCATTACATTGAGACGATGAGATGTGATAATAGAGTTTCCCCTTTTATTCTGGCAACAAAACAGGTGTTAAGATTTTGATTTAAAGCTTTCGTGACTGCAGTAATTCATATTCTTAGTTTTTTCGGTAAAGTCACGTTGAAGAGAAACAACAAAATAACAAAATATATATAAAACAATAAAAAAATTCTCACGACGTTTCGACCATAACTCAAACGGTCATCATCAGGTGTGTTGGTTTGCATAAATTTATTTTTAAACGGCACATTTATTTAATAAATAAATTTATTTTTAAACGGCACATTTATTTAATAAATAAATGTGCCATTTATTTATTTTCTAGTATTGTATATTTATTTTCTAGTATTGTATATTTATGCAAACCAACACACCTGATGATGACCGTTTGAGTTATGGTCGAAACGTCGTGATAATTTTTTATTGTTTTATATATATTTTGTTATTTTGTTGTTTCTCTTCAACGTGACTTTACCGAAAAAACTAAGAATATAGGTGTTAAGATGTTAAAACACCAAACGGAAACCTTTTACAAGGAATCATGTCTGCATTAACCACAATACTTATGGTCAGAATGCAAACAAAAAACAAACTCTGATAATATATGCATTGCCTTTGAAACTGATTGGTCCACACCAGAGACAGCTTTTTTTTAGCCTAGTCTCAAAACGGTGTTAGACCAGAGGATGCCAAAAGGCAATGCATATATTATCAGAGCATGTTTTTTTGTTTGCATTCTGACCACAAGTATTGTGGTTAATGCAGACATGATTGCTTGTAAAAGGTTTCAGTTTGGTGTTTTAACATCTTAACACCTGTTTTGTTGCCGGAAAAAAGGGGAAAACCTATTCTCATATTTTGGTACTGGCAAGGAGGTCCCATGAAATTACTGAACAGTTTAAGGGTTTGTATTCAACTTTTGCACTTTGAAAAGTATTATTTACTTTAATTCAGGAGACTTGAAGTTATCAGGTAGCATAGTTCTAGGGGGTTTGTTTGTGTCTCCCCTAACGTAACCACATATGTGGTCGTTGTGTGGGCTGGTAATGTGTGTGGCTTCTTTCAAACCCACTTGAAGCTTCATAGATTTTCAAAAATGATCAAAGCCCAGCAGATAATTAATGCAAGTCAGAGGAAAATTATAATGAAGTAAAATGTTTGTGACGTACATGATGCATTGCTTTTTTGTTGATTTAAACTATTTTATGGACAAGTACAGTTAAGGTTTGTGGCAAAATGCTATTTTTGAGAAGACAATACAATCTAGAGATTGTTCTCACCAATCGTACCATTGTCTTCTTATAATAGTCCGTCATAAGGGAATCTGAAACGTTTTCAAGGTTCAGGAATGCAAAGTTGAGTTGAGGAATCGTATTTCCTGATCTAGAAAATAAAAAATATAATTAATCCATAATACTCTGTTGCCTCTCCTACTCATTTTTCACAAATACATTTCTATATAAAAAAAATAACATTTAAAAATCACACATACACATATATAGCACAGCCGCTAAAAACTAATGCTTTTTTAAATTAAATTTTGCTTTTCACATTCTTATTGGTAATAATTCCAGTTGACCTTTATGATCAGGAACAGGTGTAATCCAAAATATCCAATTTACACTTTCGTTTTTTCCGATTTAAAGCTTTCGTGACTGCAAGGATTCATCTTCTTTGGTTCTTTCGGTAAAGTCACGTAGAATGAGAATAAAATAATAAATTGATAAAATAAAATAACGCAATAATATTCTCACTTTCTTACTTCATTGAGACCTGTTAAATATTTAAAGTACATATTTAAATGTATTTCTTCATCAGATCCCATTTTAGCACTATTAATACTATAAAGTGGTTTAAGTTTTTTCTTCAAGTTTATTGAATGTAAACTAAAGCTTCTCCATTACTGCTATAATGAGCCAATAATGTATGTTTGTGTGTAACGCGTGTGACGTCACTCCACATGCCTCACCCCCTCGTCATTAATATTCATGAGCGGGTGGATTTTTACACTCACGCAGAAGAAGGTCGAGCGAAATTTGTTTTTGGCAAATTCGCTTTAAGTTTGACGTTTCTTTATTGAAAGTAAATCTAATAAATAATTATACGCAGCAACAAAGTGGATTTGGTGTCTTTATTTATTTCTTCAGCACTTGAGACAAAAGGAAAGTCTAATTTATGTTTCTACATTATGGTAAAATAAAATTTTCTCGGTGATTTTCCAGATATTGTATCAAATTATAATTTATTTCAACCCCAGCGACCGAAAGCAGAAGAGAATAAGTATCAGAGCAGTGAATTTGAACAAATTGAAGGTCAGTTATATACAGTGCTACAGTGAACTGCAGTGAAGTGTTTTATGACTTCGTTTTGTGCAAGAATCACTGCCATTTATACAGTGCTACAGCAAAATGCAATTTTGATGACATACTTTTGTGCAAGATTCGCTGCCATTAAATTTACACAAGATACAATTATACTCAGCTCAATTTTTTCGTAAATATTACAGTTTCCGTCCTAGGAACGGGTAAACAATCTAGCCCATTATAATAAGGAATATTTTACTCCCCCATTTAAATAAAATTATGTGTATCACAAGTCAACCATTTTTGATGCCCTAGAATGTTGTTCTGCATGATTGTTAACGGATATACAAATAAGCCAATGTTCATCCATTAATTAATTTTCAATCTTTGTTTTTTTGCCTTCTGAGTAAATTTTCTTTTGCAAAGGAGAAAAAATAAACGGACCAAAATACAGTATCGAGAGAAGATAGTATTTTTAATGTTAATAATCTCTGCATTCTACTGATTTCATGTATCTACATATTCATGTACATGTAGTCCACGCTTAACACAATAGTTTCCTTCTTGAAAATCTTTGTGTAAGGTGAAATCATGTTGATCGAACACTCATTTACCATGAGAAATCATGTGAATAGGGGATGTTGCGTTCCAAGCCCCCAATTCGATCGACAAATGTATAATTATTACTCATTCATAATGACTATATTTTGGCTAATGCTTTTCATGTATATTTTATGCACGAATAACATTTAAAAGGAAAATAAACAATGATAAAGGTAATCTGAAATGAAAAATACTGTAGTGTCTGCGTGTAAACTGTGATGGGTGGATTGGAGAGAAAGAGAAAAACGTAAGAATAAAAAAACGGATGAGTGCAGAAGGCATGAGATTTTATTTTACACTTCTCCTCACTTTCAAAGAGCGTTCGATTTGGCAACCGCTTTCTTCCAAATTACTCAAATATTCAACTTTATTGAGGCTTTTTATCAAAATGTATTTTTGCTCGAATGTTACCACTTTCCAACTTGTGTTACGTGCGCTGCCACTAGAAGCATCACCTCCACGCTTCTCACCCTCACCACGCATTATGAACACACTCGTTTTAGCATTAAAGTAAATGCGAAGGTATGGATACAATTGCGAGGTGAAACGTGCACACGTCTGAGCTAGCAGGATGCGGAACAAAGACTTCGCAGGGTGGATCGCTGCTGCTGTTGCCCGTTGCCCACGACGCACATGTTACCTCATACAACAAAGAGTATATTTTACTGCTGTTCAAACAGCCCCATGCACATGCGGTGTAAAATATGACAATAAATTATGCCAACGTGTAACGTCAACACAAACCTTTTCATTGGGCCCAGGGATATAACGGGAATTCACAAGGCCACGCGGTTTGTTTTTTTTGGGCGCACTGAGCGCAGGTGTCAGTGCCATGTGTCATGTCACAGCCGGTGGCCACCAGATTTATGTTTCTATTAAAGCTGACAGGGGTCACTGCTCCTGAACCACCGGGGTCAACTCTACATTCTGTAAACTAACATATGAGCACGCGCATCTTTTTGTCTGGCTTTACATTTGTCTGTGATATACGGTGTAAAAAGTGTGCATGTAATATACAGTGCATGTTATATGTTTACTCGTGAACACTCCTAGGTACGTGAGTGAATTGTGTTGTTATTGTTATAGTGCGTATATGTATGTGAGTACAGAATATGCATATATTGTATGTGTATATGCTTATACAGTATATGTAACGTGTATACATGTGTATGTATAAACCAATGACGCTCAGGTGCCACTAATATCCATTATAGATATTTCCTATTACTGCTTGGAACAAACAGCCTAGCCAGGCTATAAATCTGTCTTTATCTAATTATGTCAGGCAGAAATCTCCCGACTGCATTTGCAATTTCACTTTAATATGCACTGTGCAAATACACAGTCTATGCATTAGCATGCACAAGAAAGTGTAGCATGAATCAACCCGTTCAATGGAATATAATGGTTATCTTGTTTGTCTCTTCTGCAGTATTTATTACTTCTCGAGAAGATCAATTCACCTCCTTCTCATCTGCAGCGTGTTAATTGATTCATGGCCACTGGGGTGGTCGCAGAGGGCCTGGCGAGCCAAGTATACAACACACCACAACCTCGCCTGCCAGATTCTTGTCAGGATAGAAAAAGTTGCTCCAGCCAAACAGAAAAAAAACGCACCCACTTGTCTGGTCACATAGCACGTTAACAATGCCCTCGGAATCACTTATTGATATCCGTTATTGACGCATTCACATAAATCAGGCTGGGATCTAAAATGATTAAAGGTATGCCATTGAACACATTTATTTGAATGCTAATCAGTTGACATTGTTGGGTTTCCGACACGACCTTTTGTAAAAGCCATTCCTTTAGTCTATGCAGTAAAACATGAACATCCTTATATACACACAAATAACATCTAATTCTGCAAATATACATAGTATGTAATGCAATTAATGCTGCTTTCCAGTATTTGCTTGACAGAGGAATTAAATTTCAAATGGTCAAAAATATTTGTACGCATTAGCATATTCATAGAAAATATGTATAACATTTTTTATGAATATACTATGTACTGCATACAGTATAGATAAATATGTACATGACTTCTTCATACACATTAAATTCATAGACAATGCATAACTCTTACGTGTCTCCATTCATTTGTTCCTTTGACATTGACAAGAGAAAACGCAATTAAGCAAATTGTGTTTAGTGGCTTTCTCTGTATTTTCAAGTCTGATTCATGCCACGATTTCAATATATTTTACGTGTCCGTTTATTAAGCCAATTTGTGTCACTGTAGAGTGCACTTTCTTTTTGCTCATGATGTTTTAAAAAATTAAATAGAAATAAATTAGTTGCCATCGTCACCTCAACGCATGTGCAACGTAATGAGAAGGAAATTATCAGCAAATGGGGATGCTGAATTGCCGCACAACACTTTTGTACTGATTTCAGTCCATTTGTTGTTATAGTACAATAAATACAAAATACAAATTGGCCTTGGCGCTTAAACACAGAGAGCAATATGCTGTTATGTCTTCAATAAGTGAAGACTGCTCTTATAAACACATGTCAATGCGAATGTGTGTAATTTCAAACTATGAACATAAGTACATGCTTGTGGACAGTGTGTGTATGTTTAGGTGCAGTGGTTGGAGAAGTGGTTAACGCACTGCGCTATAAACCAGGCCACCGGAGTTAGATTCCCGCTCACGACCAGTGGCAAATATTTGAACTGGTCCCTGGGCCTCCCCGAGGTCGAGTCAGTCTCAATTGACTACTTCGTGCGGGTGCGTAAACATCGCCTCTTGGGAGACAAAGGCGGCCGGGCGTGGTGCTGCCATGCCGGCCTTCGTATGTGCTTGGTAACTGCACTTCCCCCAACAGTCTGTTAAAGGCTTTACGGGAATATTTGACTTTGTGTGTTAGGTGTGCGTGGAATATGAATAACAGCAAGGCTGCATTGAGCACAGGTTATGGCCGAGACCAAATCTGCCTTGCTAGGCGTTGTAATGCATTCTCTTTTGTTGAATCGTTGAAACCCCAAGGCCTCTGTGGTCATGCCAGCCATTCGAATTCTATTCTCGGAAGTGGCGCTAGTCTCTATCGAAGTAATTACTTGGCAGCATGTTATGTCTTCCCAGCGTTTGAGTCATGAGTTCGCAAATGAATGGCTTTGGCCTCCTTTACATGTTCCCACCTGCTTACAAACAAAGCGAGTATTTATCACTGGTGGATTACAATAATAACAGCATTACTCATGTCAAACCTGCCCTGCACTCGGCACTGAGATGCAAAAAGTGAAAGGTCAATACAGTGTATGGAAATAGGGAAAGGGCTGCATAACTCACCCAGTGTGGTGGCATGTAGTTGTGAATATAGAATAGCATTGGAGCATCTACGCACTGGTGGAATACTGCACGCAGTTTTTTGTTGTAACTCCTGAAATCAATCGGGAAAGAGGGCAGCGGGAGGGGTGGGCTCTGCTGCTGTTTAGATCTAGAGCACTCTGGAGATCAGCAGGGATAGATTGGGGGTGTTTATGTGTTAAACTAGTGTTTCTGTAGACAAGCCCATTAACAGCTATGGTAATGTCCCTTCGGGAAGCATCTCACTGAGCCTATCTGGAAACACTCAGAGGCACTGGGAAGCACAATAAATTCCACACTAAGCTATGTGTTGCACACCATTCCTTTCCCCACTGTCATTGGAAGTCAACAGAAATTCACTGTGGAGTTTAGCAGCGCGGCTCTCCATTATATCAAAAAGTTGATGCGATGGAAAACTTTATAATGAATGACTCGCTGCTTTAATGCAGTATCATGTTTATTGGGCTCCTATTTCTATGCATACGATGTTTAACCATTATCCAGGGTATATTTACAGATGGAAGCATAAAACGGGAAAATAAAATGCTCTACTCTCATGAAATTTTCCCCGAGCTTGCCAAGAAAAATCTGAATATATCTCTGCAGAATGTTTTTTTCTATAAAGTCACAAACTGGTAAACAACAGTATACCCATGACCGTGATACGTGTGCAACGCTTATCACGCAAAGTAAACACAGTACAAAGTACATACGTTTACAATTGTGCTGCAGTGCAGACGGCACGCTGCTGTAGACATGCCTGATGTGTTCCCACCACAACAAACTCCCTATCATTAAACAAAACTCAATGCCACGCAAGTAAGTTTTCGTGCCGTTATCTATTATACATGTTTAATTCAGTATTTTTTTCCTTCCTTTTATTAAACATGAATCTGCATCGTATTCTACAAGAATGTAATGTTTTATTCATGTACATTTCTGGAAAAAAATAGTATGCACGATTGATGTGTTGGTAACCGTGCAAGGCTGCCGGCTGCCACTTGCTCACCGTGTCGACCTGCATGCAGCTCTCTAGGGAGCGTCTTGTGGATGGACTGCTTGTACTTCATGCCAATATTCGAACAACTAAAAATATCAGGTTTTTTAAAACGTATCCCAAGCAGCAAGGTTTCACCACATTCTGTATTGCTTCGATATTGTCTTTTATTTGAGATGTTTGGTGTCTCAGCACTGCACTGTTTGATGGACATTCCCAGTAAAAGTTTGCAAGTGTGTTTTTTTATGGAGGATTCAATGAGTTTGATACTATACTGCTGCGTGAAGAGGGTATGCAGGGTGGTGGAGTGGTAATATGAACCCAGTTGCCTGACATCGATTCCCAGGCATGACTAACAGCAGTGACGACCGATATCTGAATTGATCCTGTGCTCCCCACCATTCACCTACCCGCACTGACAAGTGTGGTGAAGTATGGTCAATAAACCCCCATTATTGACAGTGTTGTGTCAGTGGGCGTGTTTTCGTATATTTGGAGTTTAAAAAAGAGCTGTAAAAATATTTTAGTACTATTATTATACAGCACTGCATTTGTTGTCGTAAGACAGACATCTAAGTATGCTTCCTGGCCACAGCTAACATCAGTGGTCAGTGATATCTGAACCGAGCCTGTAATGCACCTTTACCAACCCACACTGACCATCGTGGTGATATATTGTCAACAACCATCATGGCTGATATCACGTGGGGAGTCCTTTATCCCCCCCCCCCCCCCCAGTGAATTAACAAAGGGGTTGTAACATTATTATTCGAATTAGTAAAAAATACTTCATCCTATTGGAAGTTAGGAATTCTGTATGTTGCTTTTGCACTGTGTGTAAATTATATAAGGGGATGTGTTATATTCTTGGACGCATTCGTTCTTCTCCTTCATCTAATTTATTTTAAAAAAACACATTTTCTTGTATTGTTTTGTTCCAGTTTCATCCCGATTATCGTCGCGTATCCATTCTGATCTCTCGTAGGGCAATGCAACCCTGCATATTAGGGAACAGCTCACAGAAGTGGCTATTACATGGCTACCTCTGAGGTCACTTCAAAGCTACTTATTGTTCACGTGGTATAGAAAAACACTTCTGAGGGCAATGTCCATGACAGTCAAGCTGATATTTGAATTCTGAGTGCTGGAATTTAACCAAAGTGCATCAACCAAATTGAATGTGATGGGTTTTTTTTTTTATGCAGTCATTGGTGACTGCCTGAGACCACCATCTCAATGCACTTAGGTACCCTGTTTAATTACAGGCTGTTGGTTGCCTGCATTCATACCTAGGATCTCATAATCAGAATCTTTATTTATCCTGGAGAAACCCGATGAGTTATAACGCAATTTTTTCACGGATGTCCAGTAAGGGCGGGTCAGATGTCAACACGGCTGTCCGACCTCTGAGCCGCCAGGGTCACTTCTACATAAATGCTTTCTCCTGTAATCCAGTGCCCTCTCCGTTTTGCAGGAGCGGGGTGAGGAGCAAGGGGTCACAAGGACCCTTGAGGACCTAAAGGCCAACTTTTACTGCAAGCTGTGTGACAAGCAGTACTACAAGCACCGCGAGTTCGACAACCACATTAACTCTTATGACCACGCACACAAGCAGGTCCGTTACAGCCTAGCTGGCGACTGACTGTGCACTATGCTCCACTCCAGATAGCGATTCACTTATTAAAGTATAAGAAAAAGCCGAATATTTATACTGGAAGAATTCTATGAGCTATAAAACTATTTTTCACAGATGTCCAGTAGTTTCACCCCTTGGCAGCAAGGCAAGCTGGGCCAATATCTGAAATGGTGTGCTTATATCAGAAGTTGCCCTCGGCCTCCCCCTATAATTATACTGCCCGGTGCAATTAACTATAAAAAAATCCAACACGTTCAGCAATAATATTGGCTTAAAGGGACAAACAATATGCTGTATACAATTGTTATATAGCATAAGGATGTTTTATTTTATTTGAATCTTGTTTCTATAAGGTGCGCTTGTATGCAGTTTACACTTTGGTAAACATTTATTGTAGAATTACTTGGAATGTGTTTGTCTTACCATGACAGATAACATAACCTCTTGTTCCCTGGAAGTACACTTCTGAAACTCTAGAGGCAAAGCTCTGCTTGTGGTGCCTATGTCCCCACCGCAGAGGCTGAAGGAGCTGAAGCAGCGGGAGTTTGCGCGGAATGTGCTCTCTCGCTCTCGAAGGGAGGAGAGACGGCGGGGACGAGCCCTTCGGCGTGTGCATTGTCTGGCGGAAATCAAACAGCTGCGCTGGTGAGCACATCCTCGCAGCAAGCTAGCTCAGCTGCAGAACACCTGCGCGACAGTCCGCAGCTTCGTGTCTTCTCTCATAGTTCTGTGGGGGCTGACGCCCCCCTCCTCCTCTAAGCCATCCTCCTCGGCCCCCTATCGCCGGGCTGCTGCCGATCGAGTGATCGCCCCCCCCCCCCCCGCACCAGCGTCCTCTCTGAGGGACATGGCTAGTGGCTGGCTTACCACCGCCTGGAGTTATCCCACACACTCCCCACGTACACCACCACTAATGCACACCCCTCCCGCCGGTGGGTCGGCTTTTAATCCGCTGTGCAAACACGCACGCGGGCACAGGCACGCGGGCAAAACGACGGCTGTATTGATGATAATATACGCACGCCCCACCGTTGATGCGATCGTCGCTACGTAAACACCCTGCATAAAATGCACTGTGTAAATACGCACAGGAGCCTCAGCGATCGTTTATGATTGAATATACGCGCGCTTCACATGTCGCTTTGAGTTGTACCTGCGGTGATTGCTATATCGGAGAGACAAAGTGATATGTCTCTGACCGAATTCGCGAGCACAAATCAGATTTGAAACTCGGCAAAACGAATTATTCTGCCGTGGCTGATCACTGTTACAACGCTGTGGGTGATCACGATATAATTTTCTCCGATACCAAGGTTCTTTGCAAACCCACGGGTTTTTATCAGAGATTTGTTCACGAGGCAATTCAGATCTACAAACACAGACACAATTTCAACCGAGAAGATGGTTTCAAATTAAGCAACCATTGGAAAGATGTTCTAAATCGAACTAAATATTAAACTAATTTCAATGGTACAGTATATTTTTCAAGTAGTGGTACCCCAAACTTTCGCAGCTCTTATAAATTCCCTTTTCACACCATCAATAGGTAAACTCCCCCTCGCCCCCTCCCCCCGGGCCAAACGGCAAGTCCACCGGCATGTACACCACCTCTTTTCTAAAATCGGCCAATCAAATGCAAATTTTTATGCTAATTTCTTTGTCAGGACACCTTGTTTGCTCGCACACAGCTTAAAGGTCCGCGGTCTGAGCGTGGCTGTGTTTCGCTAAATTCTCCTGTTTGATTTGTACTAGGTGCCTCGGTGAATGTTTATGCTCTGACTTTAACATAGCTATTTCTGTGACCAGTTACAAGCTAATCACTCAGCTATTTCAATGCTAAATTCTATGCTAATTCCTTTGTCAAGGGGTGCCTCTGCGGATGTGTATACTTTAACTTAGCTATTTCAATGCTAAATTCTATGCTAATTCCTTTGTCAAGGGGTGCCTTTGCGGATGTGTATGCTTTAACTTTAACATAGCCATTTCTGTGACCAGTCACAAGCTAATCACTCAGCCATTTCAATGCTAAATTATATGCTAATTCCTTTGTCAAGGCGCTTTGTTTCTTCTCACACAGCTTAAAGGTCGTGATCTGAACGTGGCTTTTCTCACTCCAGCGCTGTCCTCCAGACAGTCTTGTCCCTTCACCTGATGAAGGCCGCTTGTGTTGTGGCCGAAACGTCGTGATTTTTGTTATTTTATTTTTTACCTACGTGACTTTACCCAATAGAACCAAAGAGTATGCTCTTTGACTTCACATTCTGGGAATTATTTGCCCACCCATGCTACCACACATTCTGCAGGTTGCTACATTACTCCTCTTACACACGTTCTGCAGGTTGCAACATTACTCCACTTACATTAACATTAGCTGCCTCGCCGATGCTGCTACACCTGTGCTACGCCCATGTTAAACCTTTACCTGGCAGCCCTTTAATTGGTGGAAACCCACCACCAGCGTCGTCGTTGTCGACCACTGCCTTCACTCACGTTAACATTAGTTGCCCCGCCCATGCTGCTGACACTTGGGCTACGCCCATTTTAAACCTTTATAAAGTTTGCCTTTAGAGGCTAACCTGCCTTTTCCTGATGATGACCGCTTGTGTTGCGATCGAAATGTCGTTTTTATTCCCTTTTTTATTTTTCTATCTACGTGACTTTCCCGAAAGAACCAAAGAATATTACTCCTCTGTTAGGCAACAATGAGCACTGGCTGAGATAAAACTCAATGCACCCCGTAAAAGTGGTTAATTAAAGTTTTGTAATACATTTTGTTAGTCAAGGTTGTAACACATTTTTGTCACCATATTGAAATTGAACTTAAACTTTATTTTATTCTTAATGTGAAAGTGGATCAGTGTTCATTTGGTGTAAAATCGAATTTATAAACACAACAATTGATTTAAGTCATATTTGTAAAGATTGTTTGTTTCTACTTCAGAGGGAAACTACAAATTTTGGGTCTGGCGAGAAATACAATATATATTTTTGTATCCCAATCGGCTTGGTGGCTGCAAACATGAGCAGATGCTCACTTCTATTATTCTTCACTCCAATGCCAAACTTACTAATCATTGTATCTCTGGATTTGTTTTTAACAGTGTTTTCATAAGTTACCCTTTCAAATTTTTTAATGCATTTTATCTTTAATAATTGGTAAAGGTCTTCATACACTCGTTCTAACTTATTAATCGTAATTGTTTGTTGTTAGAGCAGATAACTTAATTATAAAATAAAGATAATCATATACTGCAGTTAATCGCAAAAACCTAGACCAAGAGGCTACCAATATTACATTGTCAAAACAACAGAATCAAATACCAAGAGAAGTAAAGTGATGACATTATATCACCAGTTGAAATAGTCACAAAACTAGAAACCTCATAGATAGTGCATTAAAAGTGGAAGAAAGGTTAAAAAAATACCAAATTATCTGAAAACATGAAGAGATAAAAATAGATGAAGATGCTGAATACATATTGAATACACAGAACTCTGTAAAACTATGAAACAAATGTTAAAATAGGGGAATACAACACAACAGTATTATGAAGACATCATAGAAAATAATGGGAGCATGAAAAGGGCAAGGACAAGGTTGGATTGGATATTCACAAATGGTAGCAAAGAGGAAGATAGATGGAACCATCTATCCCAGGGATTAAACCATTGGCCAGATTCAGAAAGTACATTTATGAATGCACAACTCTTATCATCTAGGTTATCACGAGTGTGCAGAGGTGGACGTTCCAGATGTCACACCTGACCATGTGAACTCTGCCCTTCAGAGTATTAAAAAGGGGAAACCTTCTGGATGTGTTCGAGCACAATGACCAAAATAAACAGAACTAGTATTGCTAAATGTCCACAGCTCATTATTTCCAATGAAATTGGACGTTTGGAGCATTAGCAGCTGGGCATGTTCCCATCTTGGAGATAATATTCCACGTAAACATGTTCCTTGGAACATTTACCCTTTAGAACTTAGTTTGAATTTTGATTGGAATCGATACATTCCATCATGGGAATTAACATCAACTGTGAATTTAGGTAATATTTTGCGTAGCGTTGACAAAAATCACTATGTATACATTAGTAATGAATACGGGAATGAAATGCTATTAACAGTCATAAAATAAGTCAATTTTCTGTACACGCTATAAAAATGTATTGGGCGATTGCAGTTCATATCTATATTTTATAGGTACTGTATTACTACTATAATGAGCCAAGAATGTCTGTCCCGCACGTGACGTCACTCCACCCCCATAATATTCATGAGCGGGTGAATTTTTACACTCATGCAGCTCGAACGGAAAGACATGTTTTTTCGCAATAACGCTTTAAGTTTGACGTTTCTTTATTAAGTGAATCTAATACATAATGCTACGCAGCAACAAAGTGGATTTGGTGTCGTTATTTATTTCTTCAGTACTTGAGACAAAAGGGAAGTCTAATTTATGCTTCTACATTATGGTAAAATAGACATTTCTCGTTGATTTTCCAGATATTGTATCGATTTCCAATTTATTTCAACCCCAGCGACCGAAAGCAGAAGAGAATAAAGTATCAGAGCAGTGAATTTGAACAAATTGAAGCTCAGTTATATACAGTGCTACAGTGACATGAAGTGGTGTTTTATGACTTAGTTTTGGTCAAGAATCACTGTCATTAATACAGTGCTAAAGTGAACTGCAGTGAAGTGTTTGATGACATACTTTTGTTCAAGATTCACTGCCATTAAATTTACTCTGCTAAAAATTTTCGTAAATATTACAGCTTCCGTCCTAGTGTAGTGTCGTGAATAAAGTCACTACTGTAAGTATGGAGACACAGATGTCTATGTGGGTCGCGCCAGCCACGAGCTAAGGTCATGTGACCGGAAGCGGTGTCCGATTGGACGAGTTAAGGACATGTGGCTGAAAGCGGTGCCTCTCGATTGGACGAACTAAGGGAACGTGACCGGAAGTGGGCATCGATTGGAGGAGTCAAGGGCACGTTACCTGAAGCGGTGTCTCGATTGGAGGAGTTAAGGACACGTGACCGGAAGCGGGGGCGCCGTCAATAAAGGGGGAGCGCGTTCGGGGATTCGGGGCTCATTCATGGGGATCAACGCAAGGGGTCTTCGCTCTTCGCTCCTCGTTTGCCGTAGATTCTTAGCTGGGGATCGTGGGTCAGGCAGCGTATGTGCTAGCTGGCCCGTTCGTTCAGCTCACACACACATAGCGAACAGTCTAGGAACAGTATAGCCACACTTAACCGTAGAACTAAGTGATTAATGAGGTTTTGATTTAAAGCTTTCGTGACTACAGTAATTCATATTCTTAGCTCTTTTGGTAAAGTCACGTTGAAGGGAAACAATAAAATAACAAAATTTATATAAAACAATAAAAATTCTCACGACGTTTCTACCATAACACAAACGGTCGTCATCAGGTGTGTCGGTTTGCATAAATTTATTTATTTTTAAACAGTGTATTTATTTATAAAAAACGTCAGCGCCACGTGCAGCAATTTGGCAGTTTATTTAGAAGGACTAGTCCATCTATGTTCTGAAAAGAGAAGGGGGGAGACGAAAAAATTAATGTATGCTGTCTGAAAGCCACTGTAAGCGTGAACAATCAATTAAGACCTGAAATGGTTTATCAAATCTTTCCAATGATTGCTAAGCCAGAATCCATCTTCTCGGTTGAAATTGTCTCTGTGCATGAGGCTATCCACATATACAAGCACAGAGACAATTTCAACCAAGAAGATGGATTCTGGCTTAGCAATCATTGGAAAGATTTGATAAACCATTTCAGGTCTTACTTGATTGTTCACGCTTACAGTGGCTTTCAGACAGCATACATTAATTTTTTCGTCTCCCACCTCCTCTTTTCAGAACATAGATGGACTAGTCCTTCTAAATAAACTGCTAAATCGCTGCGCGTGGCGCCGACGTTTTTCATAAATTTATGCAAACCGACACACCTGATGACGACCGTTTGTGTTATGGTCGAAACGTCGTGAGAATTTGTATTGTTTTATATAAATTTTGTTATTTTATTGTTTCCCTTAAACGTGACTTTACCGAAAGAGCTAAGAATAAGATTAGTGAGGTTGTTTATGAAACGCGTTGCCTCAAACAATAGTGTGTGGCGCCTCTGTAATAACACACTACACTAGGACGGGTAACCGCATCTCCAGTTTCTTCAGCCTCCCACTCCCAGCCCAGCCCACTTCCCCCCCCCCCCCCCCCCCCGACATTTTGCCTTGTTCGTTTTCTAATCCCTCTAGCAGCACTCCACTCCCCCTACCCCACACCCCCCTCTCTATCTCTACTCCCTTGCTCCTCCCCCCTCTCTCTATCTCTACTCCCTTGCTCCTCCCCCCTCTCTAGCTCTCCTCCCTGGCTCCTCCCCCTTCTCTTTCTCTACTCCCTTGCTCCTCCCCCCTCTCTCTATCTCTCCTCCCTTGCTCCTCCCCCCTCTCTCTATCTCTACTCCCTTGCTCCTCCCCCCTCTCTCTATCTCTACTCCCTTGCTCCTCCCCCCTCTCTCTATCTCTCCTCCATTGCTCCTCCCCCCTCTCTCTATCTCTCCTCCCTTGCTCCTCCCCCTCTCTCTATCTCTACTCCCTTGCTCCTCCCCCCTCTATCTCTCCTCCCTGGCCCCTCCCCTCTATCTCTACTCCCTTGCTCCTCCCCCCTCTCTATCTCTACTCCCTTGCTCCTCCCCCCTCTCCCTATCTCTCCTCCCTGGCTCCTCCCCCCTCTCTATCTCTCCTCCCTTGCTCCTCCCCCCTCTCTCTAGCTTTACTCCCTTGCTCCTCCCCCCTCTCTCTATCTCTACTCCCTTGCTCCTCCCCCCCTCTATCTCTCCTCCCTGGCTCCTCCCCCCTTCTCTATCTCTACTCCCTTGCTCCTCCCCCCTCTCTCTATCTCTCCTCCCTGGCTCCTCCCCCTTCTCTTTCTCTACTCCCTTGCTCCTCCCCCCTCTATCTCCTCCCTTGCTCCTCCCCCCTCTCTCTATCTCTACTCCCTTGCTCCTCCCCCCTCTCTCTATCTCTACTCCCTTGCTCCTCCCCCCTTCTCTATCTCTCCTCCCTGGCTCCTCCCCCCTCTCTCTATCTCTACTCCGTTGCTCCTCCCCCCTCTCTCTATCTCTCCTCCCTGGCTCCTCCCCCTTCTCTTTCTCTACTCCCTTGCTCCTCCCCCCTTCTCTATCTCTCCTCCCTTGCTCCTCCCCCCTCCCTCTATCTCTCCTCCCTTGCTCCTCCCCCCTCTCTCTATCTCTACTCCCTTGCTCCTCCCCCCTCTATCTCTCCTCCCTGGCCCCTCCCCTCTATCTCTACTCCCTTGCTCCTCCCCCCTCTCTCTATCTCTACTCCCTTGCTCCTCCCCCCTCTCTCTATCTCTCCTCCCTGGCTCCTCCCCCTTCTCTTTCTCTACTCCCTTGCTCCTCCCCCCTTCTCTATCTCTCCTCCCTTGCTCCTCCCCCCTCCCTCTATCTCTCCTCCCTTGCTCCTCCCCCCTCTCTCTATCTCTACTCCCTTGCTCCTCCCCCCTCTATCTCTCCTCCCTGGCCCCTCCCCTCTATCTCTACTCCCTTGCTCCTCCCCCCTCTCTCTATCTCTACTCCCTTGCTCCTCCCCCCTCTCTCTATCTCTCCTCCCTGGCTCCTCCCCCTTCTCTTTCTCTACTCCCTTGCTCCTCCCCCCTTCTCTATCTCTCCTCCCTTGCTCCTCCCCCCTCCCTCTATCTCTCCTCCCTTGCTCCTCCCCCCTCTCTCTATCTCTACTCCCTTGCTCCTCCCCCCTCTCTCTATCTCTATTCCCTTGCTCCTTCCCCCTCTCTCTATCTCTCCTCCCTGGCCCCTCCCCCCTCAATCTCTCCTCCCTGGCCCCTCCCCCCTCTCTCTATCTCTCCTCCCTGGCTCCTCCCCCCTTCTCTAGCTCTACTCCCTTGCTCCTCCCCCCTCTCTCTATCTCTCCTCCCTGGCTCCTCCCCCCTCTCTTACCTATATAGCCTCTTGTCACGGCAGCCCTTTTGCCCACTTCAGCAATTGTTTCTTGCTGTGGTTGTCCCACCTGATGACGGACGCTTGTGTTGCGCCCGAAACGTCGTGATTTAATTTAATTTATTTTATACCTACGTGACTTTACCGAAAGAACCAAAGAGTATAGTATTAAATAGTTTTCCTTCTGAGTTCATACACACGTTGGTTTAAATACAAAATAAATAAGTAATTTTAATGACAAATAAAACTATTTTGCTGCCATGAAGGAAGAAAATAGTTGACGCTTTAGCAGACTGAACTGCTGTGTTCATAATGCGTATGCACACACACTCGCGTGCAGATGTATTCAAATTAGATATTGCCTGCATAACCACAGGGGTCTTCTAACATTTGCATTGTCTGTTTTCATCACAGGAGAATGGTTCAATTTGCAGATTAAATTATCTTTGCGACGGATATCGCTATGTTTAGATTCTCTATAAATCCACATTGTATTAAATTGCTAATTGGATAACGTGGTTTTTTTGTCTTCAGAATATAGGTCTGTGTTATTTGATTGTATTAACAGTTAGAAGACTTCACATAGAACGGTCCTATTTAAATACGTGTTCATGTAGTCTCTAAACGGCGTGTTATGCGATTCAACCATAATTTGTTTACGTCTGTACATTTGAAACCAACAATATTAATGCCCCCCCTCCACGAAGCTGGCTTGTCTGCCTTAAATACAGCGCAAAAATAGACACAGTCATCGCTCGCGTACTCAAGTCGTGTTAAGACGGACGATGGACCAGAGCGCGTCGTCTACGTGTGGTGACATTTCGTTGTTGCTGCCGCCGCTGTTATCAACTGCAGCATCCCTGGGAGCGACTCTGCCGCCCAGTGCAGACAACCACGTGAGGAGACGGTCCTGCAGGGCGAGTCGCGAGCTGCTGGGGGCACACAAGGGATCGGCTGCACGGACGAGACGGCAGAAACCCGCGCCCTCGGAGGAAAGGGGGATTCAGCCACGAATGATTCTGCGAGCGGATCAAAGGGCGCAGTTCAGGGCTTGCGGGTGCCAAATTCTCCGCTGCTGAGATCTGTCACGCGCTGCCCCGCGGTCTCTGCACACAGGGTCGGCCTCTCGTTCTCGTTTGCTCGAAAAGTGAACGCTAAACTGGAATCGTCGGCAGCCGTGTTTAGCGAAGATACAGAGGAGGTCGTCGGAAATAGGGGTGTGAGGACGCTTGCAAACAATGGCAGACTCACATCAGTGCCTGGGCTGGTGAAAGCGGATATTAAAACTGGAAGCAGATTAAATATAACTGAGGATTACACGTTTGCAGATTCAGAAAGAAAGAAACATTCCATGGAAAATTACCAAAAAGAAACCGCACACCTGTGTAGAGAGAAGCGTCAAGTCTTGAGCTCTTCAACGGCAGCAAACATACAGAATACATTGTCTGTTAAGAATATTACCAAGACGTCGTCAGAACAAATTATCAAAATAAAGGAACATTTGACAGACAAAACTAAAGATAACATTTTAAGCAGTGGTTCAAATTCGATCAAACAAACAGATGATTTTAATAATGATCCTGAGGCAAACTCTTCAGCCAGAAACAAAAATGTGCATAGAAAACAAGCTCCGACAGAAAGCCAAGCTGGCGTCCCAGGGGATTTAGACACTGATAAAGGTTTCCTCAACAAGAACTGCCTTCTGGAAGAAGCGTCGAAAAAAGTACCAGAGATGTTTTTTCCTGTGACTAATGCGGATGAATCCGCTACCTTGCAGTGGCCAGCAGAACTTGTACAGTTCACTAAGACAGAACCATCTCTCTCTTTCAGCTGTAATCCACTTTCCTTCAAGTCTCCTCCTGAACAAATGAGGTTAAGCCAAGCCTTCGATTGTCAGCAATGGCATCCATCTGTCATGACAGACATCAGTATTGAAGCACACACTCGACAGGGCAGCAAGGAGTGCCAGCTGACAGGACTCTGCCTTGAAACGACACATGACCACAGCCTAGATCCGGAGCCATACGTTATACAGGACTCTGAGACAAACGGGACAACGAGCAGCGCCAAAGATCACCCTTTGTGGCATGAGGGAGGTAATTTGATACAAAATGGACTTTCAGATTGTTTTTGGAAAGAAAAGAATAGTACAAAGCTGAAAAACAATTTTAAAAGAAAATTTGATAGAAAATGCACATTCCTGGGGGAGAGCAGAGACAAGGAATCGGGTTTTGCTAAAGAATGCTGGGCATACAAGCACAGAAATGGGAATACAAAATCAATGGAGCATTATGTGAAATCAAAGGTAAGTAAAACAGAATCACAGTTGGAAGAAAACACACAGCAGAAAGTTGAAAATCAAAATCAAACGGCTATAGTCTGTAGTTTTCATTCAAAGGAGTCTACCGACAATGCTGAGATTAACTGTAATAACAGCATTATGGAGGTGGAAACTAAATGCAACGATTCTGCATGTAGATCAGCATTAGGATTTGATGATGTCATTTGTCAGAGGCCCAATGGCATGATGCATCATTCTGTATTCTCCAGCTACTCTCTGCATAATGACAGCTCTCGCTCAATGCTGCAAGAAAACTGGAGGAGCAGTTACAAATCTGTAAGTTACTCGAACTCATCTGTACGATGCAGCAATAATTTATACGGAAGGAAACACCACACATCAAACGGAACCCATGACGCCAATGAATGTTACGGCAGCCATTTCTGGAGGAGCAAACGTAATCGGCATTGTTGCGTCACTGCCAATAGGACCGAGCAAAAAGGCACGGCCACAGTTGAGAGTTTGAGCTATGTTTGTAACTCGGGCTGCCAGGAACCCTGCAGCATCAGCCACACCTGTCAGTGTCCAACGCAAATACAGCTTGCCTCAAAAGTGAGAAAAAACGGTTTGTGTCATGATCATCTAAAGAACACCGGCATAAATAAGAAAAGCTTGTTTAAACAACATTATCTTCATGACAGCAAATCCCATTCCCATTTTGGAGTTTACAAAATGTCCGAAAGGAAGAGCATTCAGGTGGATAGTCCGTACGTGGAAAACGCCAACGTGTCTGTCCACGTGCCACAGATAAATTGTGAGAGCCAGGAAATCATCGACAAAGAAAGCTGTGAGACAATTCAGACAAAAAATGTGCATTCCCACAATAATACAAATGAAAATGAGAAATGTACAATCTCAATGCTCAAATCACAATTTACATTAACGGATGTATCTCGACAAAATTGTGGACAGACTCTTTCACATGGTGAAGACAATTTGGATTTCGATATGTCCAGAGAATCGTATTTGATCCAACACGTTGCTGGACAAGAAAGGACCACTGGGACTCCACAGGATGCGAGTATACTTACAACAAAAGAATTAAATCCAGACATCATTGTGTCCCAGAGAGGCAGCGTGACCGACGCTAAAGCAACCGTTTCAAACAAGCCTGGTATATGCCGGGTAACAAATACTCTTGAATTAAGTCCAGCTAAGAATACCTACGTTGCTGATGGAACTAACAGGGTTGGAAGTTGCAACCCTTGTTTAGAAAATGAGCCTGCTCAAATGGAAACCATTCAAAATGCAATCTCACATAATTTGGCAATGGCAAACAACTCATTCTCACGCCCCATAGCCCAAACAAATAGCAGGGTAGCACTGGAAGCAGAGCATAGCGTGAATGCCCATTTATATTCTGCCGACACAATTTCCTTTACCGTTGAAGAAACAGAAAAATGTGGACATTTGCGACATGAGGCTCATCTCCACTTTCAGCAACAGTTGTTTCCCAGACTGAACATCGCTTCAAATACCCAGCCGCAATTTCTCAAAGCACCTTGTCACAACCCTGTTTACTACCAGGCGCCCGTGCCCCAAACAATAGCGGCGTCCTTTTCCAACGTGAATCAAACCCTCTTGCAACATCAGGCATTGATTTATACAGCACAGTTTCCGATCTCTAATGGGCATATACACCAAATTCAACCCTTCGTTCATATGCAGCCTTGGGGACAACTGCACACAATTCCTCAGCAAAACGTGGCACGCATTTCTATTGCACCGGCAGCAATTTTATCACCGCACCAAGCCATTGTGGCAACTCCTGCTTTGCACTTCATCCCAGCTTCCAACACGCTCAGCCAAGCCATATTCAACATCCATCCAATAGGGTCTCTGTGCCCCACGATACATGGCCTGACCCATGACAGCATTGCCATGCACCCATTGTTGCACCCTGCATTTGTAAGGCAGGATGTGCATCATCAACCACATTCGTTGCTACATTTCGGCATCAAGAGACAAGAGATGTACATTAGACTTCCAGCAATGTAATTGTATATGTTCTTGAGACAAATTACTCCAGAGTCATTGTCAATTGAAGATATTTACGCACAAGGTTAACGACCAGGTTTCTCATGGGCAAATTGAGTGGCTCGCAGTCAGACGGTTGCAGATTCAAATCCTTGTTGGGGAATGACTCAGCCCATCAGCTATCCGAGATCATTAAATAAGTACTGTACCACTTTGTGGAGAAGTCAACAGTATTATGTATGGATAATATCAACCCTGTCATAGGAATGGGGAATTTAGCCTGTAAATAGGCTCATTCGAACATGAAATAACTTTAACTTTTTAAATTGACTTATACAACCTACATGTTTTTAACGTGATTTCGCAATTGTATTGTTTGATATTTTTTTCATATTGTACATATTTAAAATGGCTCTGAAGCTTTGATTGAAGTTTAAATTTACATGAAACAAATGTCGAACTTCATATTTCCATTAAAAGTTGATACATAAATCACAGACCGATGACAAATCCCCTCAATGTGAAAAAAAGCTAATCATGTGTTTGGTTATTCTTCAAGCTTAGGTTTTAGATGCACCCGGTGGTTTGGATTTCACTTTATGATCAAATGTACTGCCATTATACAAGATATGAAGGAAAAAGCACAGAATATACCAATTCAATCTGTTGTTGAAAATTTTTAATTGGTACTTAATTATGAAATAAACTTAATATATTCCCACAATTTTGGCTTGGAATCACGCATTTCCATAAAATAAGAAAACCATGTTCAAAGGTGTGTTCACATTCCATCACCCTCAAATTAACCAGGAGTATAACAAGGTTGTGATTTAGAGACTGTGAATTATGGAATATTTATAGCATGGTTTGAAAATAGTTGACCTTTGCAGTGCCATTATCTTTAATGTAGAATATATGTATATAAAAACATGTGTAGGTAATTTCACCTGACTGTATGGGAGACACATGCTATGTTTATGATAAGGTATTCCACATAGTGTGAATGTTTTGTCAATCAATTGTTACTTGCTTCATGTGTAAATGGCAGGTTTTGGAAATTATTGTGTTCGTAACAAAATATTTTATTTTTAAACCAACTTATTTGAAAAAAATCAAGAGTATTTACAGATTCTTAAACGAAACAAAGTATTAATCTTTTCAACCACCGTTCTGAACTTTAAGCTCAGTTTAAGCAAATATTTAAGCCATCAAAGTAATGTTTATTTCAGGCATGCTTACTGTGCAATGCTTTTCGAGTGAGACTGTTTATGTCAAAAATACACTGTACATGCCCAATTATTTCAATGACATTTTATCATCTATTTTGAACCGATATAAAAATGCACACAGTTCTTGTGGAATTCATATTAAGTACATAAAACATTTATTTTCCAGTATTTAAGCCATCCTATACTGTACTCTTGTAATTCGGCAGTGCCCCGAAATCTATGTTGTTCTGTACACCCCCCACTCTCACCAACACACAACTGACCAGTGTGGTGAAGTATGGTCAAATATCCCTCACTGCCTGCACGGCATGGGGAGACCCTCGTCCAGGAGTGGATTGACAAACAGTCTGTACATGTACTTATACATTAGTCATTAAAGCTGCATGAGTGAACATATAATTGTTGTACTGTACTGTCATTCAAAAAAGCTTTTCCCCAGTCCAATCCCATCCCTACAATGCCATAGTTTCTTTTAGACGAGCTGTCTGTAATTAGTAATGGGCATTTGTTTTTTTTTGGTTATTCCATAAACTGCAGTATCTTTATATTTTGAAGTCTGGGTATTGAAAGGAGTGTGAACTTTGGTGTTTGTGCTTTTGGCTGCCACGTAAGCCCAGTGAATAGCTTCATTGAAAGAGTTATTTTTTTAATGAAATAATAGTACTCTCGTATTTATTGTAAACTCGTAAATTGGTTGTAAATAACTTATATGTGGAAATTAATGTCACCATGGTGTGTTGAGTTACACATGTTATTCTCTAAAATACTGTGGTGTACGTGGAAAATAAATGACAACGTACTATATAATAAATGATGTTGATACCTTGAAAGAGCAAACGTCAACCAAATTAAATCAAGTTATTACATGATAGTATATATTTTTGGGTCTTTCGGTAAAGTCACGTAGATAGGTTCAAAGCAAAAAAATTATTTAAACCGATCTACCTGACATTACCGAAAGACCCAAGAATATGAATTCCTGCAGTCACGACAGCTTTAAGTCAAGTACATACTTATTTGTTTGAACCATCAATTATAATTTCAACATTGTTTATTGCTTCGTGTACACAACCGAATTCAACCATCGCATTTCTGGACATTTCTTTACACCTGTGGGTGTTCTTTTCGTTTTGAAATTAGATTTACGGAAAAGATTTTGCATCAATGTGTACGCTTCACCATATAGGTGTGGATGCTCTTAAGATGCTGCCACCATCATCAATCCACTCTTCTTCGAACGTTGCATTGCTGACACCATCACCTCCAGTTACATGCCCTCCTGGGTGCCTTCATTTAATCACTGCATCTTCTGGTTTTCCATCGATTTTTGGGGGTTTTGCTAGAGTGCTCTTCCATCACTCAGTTTGTTCATCAATTGTCATTGCAGTGCCCATGTTGTTCCAGCCCAAGTCAACTTCTTTTTCACGATAATAATGGTTGCAACGCCTCAGATAACATTGCTTACACAGTATGCTGTACTGGATTATCAGCATTTTATTTTACGCAAGAGGCGTTGCTCCAGCAAAATTCATCTAATTAAACGTGCGTTTTCACGGATAATTGGAGTAAATTTGCAGATAACATTGCGGATAATGGGACTTGCGATATCCCCCTACCTGCGGCCCTCCACATCGCCACGGATAAGATGAGTTCTAAGCTACTCCCTGGTGACACATACTGAACAGTCAGCATATACTGTTCATATCCACCTTGTGGGTAACATAACATAGCATTTTCACATCTTTAGAAACTGAATTAGCACTGAAAATTGGAATAGAAAATAAAACGCATGCCCAATCTTGTACATTGATTGCTGTTAAGACAGAGTTTCTGATAAAGATAATGATCGTGCTGATATGTGTTAGATGTGGCAAGCGTGCGATAAATTATTACAGAGCTTGCTTGCGCTGTCAGCCTCACGCCTGCAGCCATGCAGTGACTTGAGCTTGTTACATATGCATCAGCTGAGAGAGGCTAGTATGTTACCATCACTGCACATGTCATAAACGTTGTTCTCTTGCATGTTTGATGTAATATTTGATCTCTTAATGCAGCAAACAGGATGAGTAATTGCAGAGGCTGATGTCAACGTTGTAACAACTAGTGTCAATGTATCCGTGAAAGCTTAATGGATTTGGCTGTATTCGGTGCGAGCTGCAGTTCCCTTTCTACCGTGGCTCGATCTTGGGGAAGGACAAGAGCCCGTTTCTGTCTTTACAGAGCACAATGTAGGTGGTCACTAATGGTGCCATACATCACAAAGTTGCCATGCATTATATTTTTATTGATTAAACCTACGAGAGTTCATTGCAGTGTTTGATTTATTATTGTATTAATGTGTGGATATGATGGCAAATTTGTACCTCTGATGTATGTTATAATAACATAACGTAAAGTGATTTTTCACTGGTGTGTTCTCACGTGGGTGTTTTTTTTTGTTGACTGGAATAAATACAATTAAATGTGTTGTTGTAGTACACGTTGCTGTACTTTGTAAAAAAATATATATACACCAAGATATGTATACTGTATATTAATTTTTGCTGTACAATAAAATGTAAACGTCTTGGATCAAATTCATACATATTGTGCGAAAATTCTTACAAAAACACAATATTTAGTTTCAAGTCAAAATAATGTTTCACATACTGGATAGTACTTTTGAGACTTGGAAATTATTTTTAGCAACGCAACAAAAAAGTACAGAAAATAATTCAACATGCACCTATGGCTCACCTAACCTGATTTTAGACTGGGTTATATACGAGAGCTATGCAGTGTGTATGCATCATGGTTTGAATGAGACCTAAAACACTGGCCCCATTGTGTATAGTGGAGAGCGGTAGTGTAGTGGTTAGCACATTGCGCTACAAACCCGACGACCCGATGTTGATTCCCGCTCATGGCCAACACCAGTGACGATTATCTGAGCAGGTCCTGGGTCTACCCTAGATCGACTCAGCCTCAAATGAGTACCTAGCGCGGTGTGTAAGCATCGCCGCTGGGGAAACAAAGGCGGCCGGGCGTGGTGTTGGCCACCCACCCCCACGTGCGCTGTGCCCGTCTTCATAGGTGCACTCTAACAGCACTTTCCCCAAAAGTTCAATAACAGCACTTTCTGCCCCGCCCCCTCTCTCCCCCCCACCTCCCCCCTACTGCCGAGGCCTACTATATAACCTCGTGCCACGGCAGATCTCTCGCCTACTTCAGCAGTTGTTTTCTTACTGTGGTTGTTCCACCTGATGACGATTGCTTGTGTTGCAATCTAAACGTCGTGATCTATTATTTTTCTACCTACGTGATGACTTTACCGAAAGAACCAAAGGATATGGATTCCTGCAGTCACGAAAGCTTCAAATCAAGATAGTATGTTAAGGCTGTACGAGGGATCTTTGTCTTGTAGCCTTGTTTTTTTGTCATGGAAAGTTTTAAATAAGGGGCAGACCGTGGAGGAGGTGGCTGGACAAGGTGAAGTTCGACTCTTCCGGAACTCCGACAGGCAGTGAGGGATAGGATGTGGAAGGTGCTGGGGTCATGGATGTCTCCATAGGTTGTACTCGACCTGATGGTACTAGGTGACATATGCGTGTTTAATGTGTGGCCTTTATCCGTACGTTTCATATAATATTTTTAACGGGTTGGGTTTTTTTATTCTGTAAATTTCACTGGAATTGTGCATGAACCATATACTCAATGCAGTGAAATTAAGAAGAACAAGAAGACTCTTTTTCAAGTGAAATTCATCCCTTTGTTTTAAAGCTTTCGTGACAGCAGGGGTTCATATTCTTGGTTCTTTTCGGTAAAGTCACGTAGAAGGGAAACAATAAAATAATAAAAATATAAAACAATTAAATTTTCACGACGTTTCGACTGCAACACAAGCAATCATCATCAGGCATGTAAATAACCGCCACTTTTTCAAATTTTCTTGTTGTGGTTTTCACACCTGATGATGATTGCTTGTATTGCAGTCGAAACGTCGTGAGAATTTTATTGTTTCATATTTTTTATTATTTTATTGTTTCCTTTCTACGTGACTTTACCGAAAGACCAAGAATATCATCCCTTTGTGTTTTCCCTACGTTAAACACTGGAAATAATAATAATAACTTGATATCGGCCCAATACAATTAATCTTAACACTTGTTTGTTTCAAAAGAATTGTATCAGGATAAAAATGTGAATGATGTGAGGGAAAAGCAAAATATAACGTGACAGAGATTGTGTGATTGTGGAAGGAGGGGCAGGGGGGGGGGGTCATGGAGAGAGGAAAAAAGGGAAAGGGATGGGGAGGAAGTGATTGGGTAGTGGAGTGGGTTGCAAGTGAGATGGGTATATGAAGGAACAGATGTAGAAATGAACAGAATGACAAATTCCAAGGCAGAAAGCAAAATCGGAATGGAAATAGTGTGATATAAGGGAAAAATGAAATTGGATGGTCATCATACACCGTAGACTAGTGGTCTAACAATATAGTGTCCTATTATTATTGTTGTTGTTGGAACAATTGCTGCAAAAAAGTGGAATTTTTATGGCTTTTCCACAATACATATAGAAAGAATATTGCGTCGAAAAAATAAGATCAGAGGCCAGTATGATCTGCATTTTTTTAATAAAAACAATACATTATTATTCTTTGGGTCTTTCGGTAAAGCCACGCAGATAGAAAAGTAATTTTAAAAATATCACGACGTTTCGATTGCAACACAAGCAATCGTCATCAGGTGAAAAAAGTATAGCGGAGAGCTACTGAGCTCTCCGTAATCTTTTTATTCTTTTTCTATCTACGTGGCTTTACCAAAAGACTCAAAGAATATCAATTTCTGCAGTCACGAAAGCTTTAAGTCAAGATTTAATACATTATTAAATAATTAAAGAACTCGGTGAGGTACTCATTTATTAAATTGGTAATTACTTTACATTTATAAAACAAGAATAATTTTCACTTCAGCTTTGAGTTTGCGATTAACGAGCAAAAGAGTAAGACATTACTCTGGGTAATTGTGTAGTGATGCACTCAGAGACACTAGGAGTAGGAGGCACTCTATTTATTAAAGCCTTCACAGGTTACAAGGGATAACTACAACTCTCAGTCAGGACAGCTGGCAGACTGCCTGACTGACGATGCCGAGAAAAGGTGAAGACGTTGATGAAGACTCGAGCAGCCCGATGGGATTCCCTTTTATCTTCCTAGCGTGGCCTCGCTCTGCCCTGGCCACGCCCCCCTTCTAGAACCGACTCGTGGGTTCCCGGGCTTACCTCACGTGCCCCCTCTATCACCTTTGCCCTACATCCCTCTCTCTGGCTTATCACATGACCTGCTGACAGACAGGGCTGCTGCAACTGCAGATCCCCTTCGCGCTATGCTACGTAGTGACCCATTCCATGTCACTACAAATGTATGCCTTCACAGAAATGACAAGATCCCGCAGATATATTTTACATTCAAAGAATGATACCTCACTTAGAGCTTCAAACTAGGACCAGGGAGCCCAGCTATATGTATTTAAAGTGGCAAATATCAAATGAAAACAGTGACAACAGTAAAACTGATTAAATAATTTTGCTCTATCAATTTGGCTCACGAAAAGTTACATTAAAAAGTAGCATGGTAAGGCAAGTAGTGTGGGAAGTTCATATTCAAATATGCTTTCAAATTGATGTAAGATAATATACGAGGACAAAACCTTCACAAATGACGGATTCAAAATCTATTAATCAGATCATGTATTATTACATACTTTTAAAATTGCGGTCAGTTTTATTTCTTTCATTTATCAATGTATAAAAAAGGATGTACGTTGCATAGATAGCAAAGGCCGAAACATAATAGAAAGGGATATATAAGTTCATAAAGTCTCATCAAGACAGCATAAAAAGTGGTGCCCTGAGCGGCAACATTATATAATGTACCACTTCGGCTTCATGTATATGACTTACAAATGAGTCCACGTGATTGCAAATCTTTTAATTCTATCGTAGAAAGATGCATGGCTTTGGGTGATCTTCGTTAGCTTAACAGCTCAATTGGAGCAGAAATATGAAAGGAATCTAACCGTTATGTTATAATGGTCAGAATTTCCAAGCCAAAGTATTTCTGAAATCTACTTTCACAATCACAGTACAACCATAAGAAATCATTGAATGTCATATGTTATAACATCCATTGAGGGTAGGCCAAAGTCTTGTTTTCTACCTACTACAAAAGCCTCAATTCCAAACAAGGTATAATATGATCAATGGGCTTAAGACACACTTTGTCTCAGCATTATCATTTGGCATAACAAAACATTCCCCATAATGGTACGACCAATTCACTTGCTAATGGTTTGACTGCTATGCCTGCAGATCGCGAGGGTCACTTTTCGTTTGCTGGAATCTCTGAATTGGATCTTCGCTAAGAAATCCTTACCCTTAAAGAATCCTCATCTCCTGGAACTGATAAGATTCCCCATTTTTGCTCTCAGTATGGCAACCCAATTCATCTGCCAAACTTTAACTCACATATTCAACATTTTTAACCTTTTCTTACTAAAAGCAAAGGTTTCTGGAGGTTGAAAAACGGTATCCATCAGGCCCTTTCATAAACGTGGTACTCCTGTTGATCCAAATTAATCTAGATTGATATCCATACTCTCTGTTCTTCCTAAAATTATATAAAAATGTGTGAAGGACCACATTATCAAGTTCATAAATGAACATAATCTGTTTAATTTATATAAGTCTGATTTCTGGTCGAATCACAGCACTTCCACGACAGTTATTGATACACTATTTTATAACGATGCTCCTGTGACCATGCTGTCTAAGCTAAGTACAGTGTTTCATTCTGCATTGAAATTCGTCTTAGATGTACCATTTAGAACACATCAATGTGCAGTGCGTCCAACTGAGTCACAGACGTTGTTCCTTTTAGAGGCAACACCTGTATTTGTAACACCTTAACACAAAGGGGTAACTGCCCCTTTACCAGATACAACCTAGGGTGGTGATCACCCAGCTAACTACACGATACAGGGGAGTTACTGCCACGAAGGATCGGACCCTCACTCGGGTCTCCGACCACGTGGTCCCTCATAGGATGAGGCGCTTCCAGCTTGAAACGCCGAGCTTCCAGCTTGTAGAACGAAGAGAGACCCCGGTCCCTCTACGGTCGGGGCCGCTCCGCCCTCGGCCCCGACCGCCTTCTTGAACCTTCTCGTTCTCTCCCGATCCCTCTCAAGAGCTCTCCTTGGACACATGATCACCCACTAGTCCCCCACCTGGGGCCCCCTGTGTGAACATTCCCGATCACGTGTCTACGGGGTCAACCAGAGTGCCATGGCCCGGGGCAACCCTGCCCCTGGGCTGACGCTCACCCCTCCCCCTCGTGGGAGCCCCCACCACACGCTGTGCGTGGTGCCCGCACTATCCCAGTGCTCACCAAGCCCCGCTAGGGCTGGTGTTACACACAGCCACCCACACGGTGCTGTCCCCGCTAGGGCTGGTACTACACACAGCCACCCTCACGGTGCTGTCCACGCTAGGGCTGGTGCTACACACAGCCACCCACACGGTGCTGTCCACGCTAGGGCTGGTACTACACACAGCCACCCACACGGTGCTGTCCACGCTAGGGCTGGTGCTACACACAGCCACCCACACGGTGCTGTCCACGCTAGGGCTGGTACTACACACAGCCACCCTCACGGTGCTGTCCACGCTCGGGCTGGTGCTACACCCAGCCACCCACACGGTGCTGTCCACGCTAGGGCTGGTACTACACACAGCCACCCACACGGTGCTGTCCACGCTAGGGCTGGTGCTACACACAGCCACCCACACGGTGCTGTCCACGCTAGGGCTGGTGTTACACACAGCCACCCACACGGTGCTGTCCACTATGTAGGAACATCGAACGGCACGGCCCTTCCGGGCCGGCACCATACAGTGACATCCCTGACGTCACTACAAATGTACCACTCAGCTGACCTCCCTACCTCGACTATCGATAGAGACGATCATTGGACCATGTTCATATACCTGTAAAGCAATCACGAACATATCTACTTGCGAATCATAAACTTTGCTGCCAAGCCCAAGGAACCTGCGCTGTGCCTCCAACCGGACTACTACGTGTACCCAGATGCAGAACTCAATATGGTTACAAAATCTTTTCGCATGCAACACCTATGTTTTGGAATAATATAGTCAATAAAATGTAGGTTTGTCAATTTTACCATCGCTGGCCACCTTCAAGCGGTCCATTGTTCCATGTTTCCGCTAAAAATGTAACTGATAAATTCATGATAAAAATTATATCGCTATCTGTTGGCCATTGTGCATTGTTTTGCCAAGTTTGAATGTTTTCACAGCTGTCTTAAGCTTTAAGGTGCTACGCGTTTTATACCTGTTTGTATGATACCCATGGTATATATATTCACTATTAAATACTGTCTGAATGGCCGTTCATAAGTTTAAAAGTTTTGGTGGATTTCCTTTCCAAATTGTTTAATTTGTGTGCATCCTCAACCTCTGAACCCCTCCTCCCCTACACCATTGAAAAGGGTCTTGTGAGTTCAATGGGCCTTACCACAAATGAAAACAAAATAAACCAATCCCTAAATACAAGTCAGTTAATCTTTCATCCATCTGTATGTTTGTTTTGAATAAGAGCCATTGTGTGTTCAACACAATGTACAATGCACTATTTAGTAGAATATGTACATTTTATTTTGAATATTACAAGGGTAAAGCTTTAAACAATAGCATAATTGGCTGCCATGATGTAGACTACAAACGTGGATACTGACAAAGGAAATGGAACAAAAGAAGTATGGAGAGGTGCATGCTTGAAATAACAATGACAGATAGGAAGGGAAGCACATGGATATGAAAACAAATGGAATATAGAGACACCATACTGACTTTTAAGTACGTAGCCAACCGATTAGCACGGTTGGCTATGTCCGGTGTGAAAAAAGTTTAACATGTGGGCATGATCAGAGTAGGGATGAAGCGGCAACCAAAAGAGGGCCTCCAAGAGGATGACCGCCACAGAGGTGATTGAAAGAGATTATCTCGTGAATTATAATATTGTAAGGCAATGAGAGATGGCGACAATGTGGTTCGGTCTTCGTCAAGCGGTGGTTTTACTTTTTGGGATGGTGATGATGATAACAGAGGCTGTGTTAGTATAGGCATGGCCATATTGAAAATGTAAATACGGTGACCACTTTGGCGTGTAATCATGCAAGCTGCAAACATGTATTATTTAAATTTGTTATAATGGTAATTGGGATTTATTATTATTATGGTAACCTATTTAAAGAGTGGGATTTCATTACCGTTAAGAAAGACAACATGCTATTTGTTGAATACAATTAAAATGAATAATTGGTAGCACCTCCAATAAAAGTACATCTCATTATCGAAACGAAATGTCACCACCATGAGCCATGGATGAAGGTCTCCCAAAGTCATTCCTTCCCTCACGTTCTCACAATGCCACGATCCATCGAGCTCCTGTACTTGGTCCGATCTCATCGCTTCACCTCTGAAAGTGGACGTCCCTTTGTGCATGATTTCCCCCTCCTTTGGCTGCCATTCTGTCACCAGTCTCGTCTATTGGCCATTATCCCTTCAAATGATGTATCCTGCCCATGGCCATTTACCTTTATTTACAGTCAATATTATGCTTCTAGTTTGTGTTAGTTCTCCGATCCATGTGTCACTATTTGTCCCTCGGCGTAATTGCTGTCATTCGTGTGTCTGTTGTGTATATTGCAGTCGTTGTTCCATTATCATTGTCAGTGTCCAGGTTTACAATACACGTGTAATAGCAGCCAATATCCACTGATAATGCACTGTTTGAAAACGTTTCTCTTGTCATCCCCAAGAAGCTAATTTACAGTTTCTGCCAAATATGACACCGACTTAAATTTGTACAAAGTAAAACGCCTGCACTCAAAATACATTTTATATTAAAATGTGTTTTATTATACGTAAAGTTTGTGTCATGAGCAAGTGGAAAAGACTGCATAGAATGTTTAAAGAGCAGATAAAGCCTAGAGATATACTAAAACATCCAACCCAATATTGAATTCAATTGGGCTAACATAGTCCATTGAATAGTTTAAATGCATTTTTCGTGCAAAAACCCATAATTCACGTCAGTTGTTAGTTTGCACAGATTCAAGTTCTTTCGTGTAACCTGAGGCAATCTCTGTCACCCTTAGGGTACATACATCAAATTACCTGTCTATATTGACCAGGCCCCTTTGGCACCATATTGACCAAGTCCATATGTAATCCCTCAACTACTTTAACCTTTGCCACTAATCAATATTGCAAGCTTTTCATATGTAATGCAAGTACTGTAGCCACGATTAGAGTTTCGATTTTTTTTTTGTACGGAAAGATAACCGTTACAATATTTGAACAAAATAGTTTTCTCAAATCTAAATACCATATTTGGTTGAATAGTCAATTAGCTAAGTCAATATTGAAATTAACAATGCAGTTGTATACTTAGCTGGCTAGGTTCTCAGAAGTATTGGGCTTGCATGATCCATAGCACTCATGTTCATTTTACATTTTATCATGGTGTTACAATAGTTGCCTTCATGGATGGCAGAAACTTTTTCCCCCGAAAGTTGATTCTGTTTGACTGATAAATGCCACCAAATCTACAGACCGCAACATTACATTGTTGCCAAGAAAGAAAAAAATCACCAAACACATTGCGCAGCACCACAGCTGTCTTTTTTTCTCTTTCCAGAAACAAAAAATCCTGCGAGAGGAGATGATGCTCGGGGCGCAGAATGTGTGCATGACTAATGCTCAAACGGCTCGCTGGCTGGCCTCGTTTGTGGGAGCGGTGTCATTACATTGTTAGGGAGTCACGTGTGTGTTGGCTTCCCCGCACGCCTTGCTTGTGCTGGTCAAAGAATAGGCAATCGTAGCTGTTGAGATCCTCTTTTATTTTTGTATGTTGATTCTGCTACAAATCATGCTATTGTTAATCGCTTACACCACCAAACAGAAATTCAATGAAATGTCAAACGGTGGTCGTAGTAAATATAAGCAAAATACATTTTACATTGCATCATCATAAGGCATGACGTATCCACTGCAGGATAAAGGCCGCCTCCCAGACCATCGCAAACGTAAATGCGCTTGCGATGCATCAAGGGCTAACTACCTCTGGCAGACAACTGATCTTATCGCTCAATCTCTGCAGTGGACATCCTCTCTGGCGAACCCACTTGCTTTTCTTAATATTCAATGTAATGTCTCTAGATTGTGTTTTCAAGCATTCTCTTTTCTGTCCCTCAGTGTAATAATTGCCAGCATGCATATCTCTACGCTTCCTTTTGGTACTTTGCAGTTTGTATTCCTTTCCATGTTAAAGCCACATGCCTGTGTTTCTAAAGAAGTAGGTTTCCATTCAGTGCATATTGCCTGCGATGCACATGGACACATGGACAATTGACAATTGTAGAGAAATAACAAATTATAACACAACCATAAACATAGATGGAGAGATATTAAAAGTTCACAAGTAGTCTGCTGTATTGATGTTATTCTTCTGAATTCAACAAACAACTAAGACTTAACATGTTTGAGCATGAAATATATTTTACAATTGCATTCTATATTAACACCTAGAAAACTATATAAGCATCTGAAAATGAAAAAAAATTATGATGTCATTTTCATTTATTCAAAATACAATTCATTTAAAAAAATTATTTTCTTTAGTCTTCCGCCCCTTTGCTTTGTCCCAGCATGATGCCCCCTGGCTGAAGAGACAAGGCATTAGGCTCATTTCACTGAGCACTGACCCAACTCTGACAGGGCATGCTCAGACCCTATGGACTGAGTGCAGCCAAGCAAGATTCAGCACATCTGTGAAGCTCAATGCCTCCGAGCTGTTTTTGCTATTGCCATGCACTGGAATGGCTCCACTCCAACTGCTCAACATTATTCACGTGAAAGACTGAAATAAGGTCACGCGAAAAGCAGGTGCTCAGCTTTTCAGCAGATATTTAAAGAGTGCAAAATACTTTAGAAGATGTATCGTTAGAATTGTCACGCTGCCCTTGAACAGGAATATGAAAGATTGTGCATTTGCGAACTGCTGTTTTAATTTCACATTGCATAAAAATTAATGTTCATATGTTATTTTACACTGTAAAATAAGATAATTTATACTGTTAAATATTTATTTAAAATGCTATTCATTCACAAAATTACAACAGGTTAATGGTCAGGATAATGTACCGCTAAATTGGCTAATTTCATACAAGCCCAGTTATTTTCCTTTACACTCAACATAATCTCTCTAATTTGCACTATGGGTAAAGAGTGGTTCAGTGTTTTGTGTGCCGCACTATGACTCTGGGTTCGATTTCAGGTCACCGTTACTATCAGTGACGGGGGTGATATCTGATCCGGTCATGGCCCCACACAATCAACTCGTATTGACCCAGCAATGGCAGTGGCAACATCTCTGCCTCAGAGCAGGAAGAACCTGCGTTCGACGATATAGAGTTGTATGTTCTCCCCCCTGTTCTGCATTGGTTTCCTCCAGCGTCTCCGGTTTCCTCCCATAGCTAAACTGGTATTGACCAAACATCCCAATGCTAATATATTGCGTGCAAATTGCTAAATTTCGGAATACCCGTAGCAATGCTGCACAAAAACTGGACTCTCCCAAAAAAATAATCGAAACACTGAGCCTTTCTTTGGTAAATAGCCATAATAATAATTATCTGTAACGCTACCTTAAACAATAGATCTCAGGGTGCTAATTCATACAGAGGAGGAAAATAAGGGAGAAGTAATTGGGGAGAGAAAGACGAAAGAGACCAAATGGAGAAGTGGAGAGAAAAAGTGACATTTTTAAAAGGTTGGTGGGGTCTTAAGCCGCCTGTGAGTTCCTAATAATAAAATATAAAGCGTGGTGAGGTATGGTCAGACAACATCCATGCCTTACTCGGCATGGCGATACCTTTGTCCAGCAATGGACGTAAATATTAGTATTATTATCGAAGTTTTTTTTTTGTCTTAGCTCTCTGATCCATGTTTTTCTTTCTGTCTCTCAATATAACCCCGAGCATACAGGGCTCCCTTCCTGCTTAGCATTTCTTCCTGTTGGATTCATGTCTCTGACCCATGTCATGAATGCTCATGTGCACTGATTGAACACGTTATTCTTCAAGCACGTTGGCACGGACTTCTCATCACCAAATTGAGTTGAACAAACGCACTTCGTCCCAATCTTGTAATAATTGCTCTAGTAGGTACGGATTTTCCCATGTGTTTCCTAGCTGTGTGTCATCGTCCCCCATCCACCAGCAATACTTTTTTCTTTACAGTTTTTATTATTTCTACTAAGTTTTATACGCGCATTTGTCTATGAGAGAGCATACATGACTGCTTCAGTTTCTGAAAAATAAAAGGCCGTTTTACAAAAAACAATCCACAACGCAAAAATAATGGTATTTGAAATGCATGTCTTTTATAGGATGCGTTGGTATTTATGTAGTCAATATGAATTTTCCATAAACAATTCCTCCACTCATTTTATGATTCCATCTCATGCATTCTTATTTTAGCATATATCAAAATTCACATCATGGAATTGGTGGTGATATACCAATCACAAACTTAATTTTTTCTGTTTTTATACTGCTATTTTATTGTTAGGATATCTTAAATTTAGTTCTCTGGTCACTAATTTATGTCCAGTCTCTTTGGTTCTTTCGGTAAAGTCATGTAGGTATGAAATAAATTAAATCACGACGTTTCGGGCACAACACAAGCGTCTGTCATCAGGTGGGACAACCACAGCAAGAAACAATTTCTGAAGTGGACAAAAGGGCTGCCCACTTCAACAATTGTTTCTTGCTGTGGTTGTCCCACCTGATGACGCTTGTGTTGCGCCCGAAACGTCGTGATTTAATGTATTTTATACCTACGTGACTTTACCGAAATAACCAAAGAGTATGGATCCCTGCAGTCACGAAAACTTCAATTATAGATTATGTCCAGTCTTTTCATGAACATTTCACACTTTCTACGTATACGATTCTTTCCATTTCATCCCTATTCCTATCTCTCCTTTTATTTACCATGCTTTTTGTTTGCTTTATATAATGGTAATGACTTGTGGATAGAGCATAGCTGATTATGATGATGCAACTTTTCATGTCAGCAAACTATTTTAAGGATAAACTGTATCAAATGGATAAATTGCAGCAGTGCTATATTCTCTGTCGAGTAAATTTTCAATTAAATTTAATCATTTTCTCATTATGTATTTCATGAAAAAAGAATTTAAAACCAAATTCCCTATATGTTTAAATCATCAGCTTAATTTTTAAAGCTTTGGACCCAAAGAGTTACTTACATTTTTTATGGAGATAGCCGTTAAATAAAGGTGTCTGAAGATGTTGCTCATCTCATTAAGCTAAAATCTTAGAATGATTATATAAATATAAAAATAATTACGAGTGTAAATCTCAATGGGTGTCTGGGTGACATATTTAAATTCCTTGTGACAACCAGATGCAAATCAGGCCAAATAATGATTTATAATGAACTGCATTAATATTATTACACCACAATATTTAGATTTAGAAATTTTGAAAATTTCAATGACTTTTTACATGTTTCAAAATGACTTTGACATTTGCAAAGTCGTTTAATGATAAATCTGATTATGATTATTGCACGTTTAGATGATAGCAAAATGTAAATATAGCCTATGTAAAGATACACTTATATTTTAAGAGCTTGTTTTAGTCCAACACTAACTTTTTTTGCTATCTTAATTTGTAATGCCATCCTTTTAAGGAATGTCTGCCATACTTTACATGTACACCTCTGTGATTACAGAAACAATTTATCTCAATTTAAATTCGTTTTTTACATGACGATGGTCAAAGTGTGGGAGGTTCAATAGAAGTTAAATTGGAGCATATCTAAATCCGTGTTTTAAATACTTGCATTTTATTTTAACGTATTTAATCATGGACAAAATGTTTCACGTTATTGGTGGTACTCGCTCAGACTTACATTAATATTGTAAAATACCCAATGATTTGTCATCTTACCTGCATTAGTCGAGGCAACTACGGCTTATGATAAATCACTGCTATGAACCCACTCTGAAGTCACCTATATTTTTTCAATATCTGGAGAGTACATCTGAAAAACCTTGCACAGATCGCTGAGTTGGTCAGAAATTACCTCTAAATCGAGCACAGCATGGGGGATGAACACAGTCCACCCAATGCACACCCACTCTTAACTCGTAATCAAAGATGACCGACCCATTGCTTTTATCTTATAATGGCATCCCTGCTGACTCAAGACTGATATAAATCTAAGGCAGGTAAAGTACACATCCAACCCATATTTGTCCAACAGAGAACACGTGAATTTAACCCGCGCATTGGAATTAAATAGCAAACCATATGGCCAAATAGTAACATAGCCCAGTAGAACTGTCAATGTTCTTAATCCTAGTATTTGTACCAATCTATACAAAACAATCATAATGTCATATCGATGCTGTATTTACAGAACACCGATGCAAATTTATAAAACAGAAAAAAGTGATATATTGTTGGTGTTTATGGAATATTTTTCAGGTAGCTTTGTGAACAATTTAAATGCATGTGATGAGGATATATTTTACTGGTCTCTTCGTACACTTTCAGGGTAACTGCTCTATCTTTTTACATGGGACAAATAGTATTGTATCAGTTTGTCTTCCTTTTGTTACATAATTATTGAGGCATCATATCATGACTGAAGCACGGTGTTTCATTTACGTGCAAACATTTTTGTGAATAGGTCCACTGATGTTGATCCAACGCTTCTTTGATGATATCCAGTTTATTCATCGAGTCCAGGAGTTTTCTCTTTTTTAATACCATAAATGACGCTGGTTACCTGTCCAGATGTGACATGGAAAATCCTCCTCCTTACCTGAAACATTTATTTTTACTGAGCATGTACCGGTTTTTTTTTTGGCGAGAAAGATCGTCGTATAATTATTCCACTTGTCCATGATTATCTCGATGATGGATGGCATAGAGGTAACACGTGTGCCTCACAGCAAGAAGGTATTTAATTCGATTCCTGACTCATACACCTATCTATCGGGTTTGTATCTTCTCCCCCTGCTCTGATGGCTATAGAATATATACAATGGAAGAGGTAATCTCGAAAAACATCGCAATGCTGAAAAATTTACTCGTAATTTATTTGATCGTGATTACACGTAGTAGCTGCAACATTTTGGAAAGCACCTCCTGAAATATAGTCTTCAGACTCAGCGAGGCTTTCCTGGGTAAACAAGCGAAATATTACAATATTTAATTGTCATATTGCTATGGTTCCATCTTCCTCTCAAAAGGCCGTCAGGTAAGAGTGTTTCCATTCACTTATTTTTTTTATTATTTTCTTGTTATTTTTTTTCTATCTACGTGACTTTACCGAAAGAACCATGGAATAAGAGTGGTTCCACTTTACCAATACAATATATTTGCTTATTTTAGGCACCCGTTTATAACATCTTCGGCCATAATTATTGTGTATTTTCTTTATTTTCAAATTATATGAATATTGACTCGAGAACAACATTAAGCCGACTTTGCAATCGCCGTAAGTTGCATTAGTGTAATGCAGGTTGGTTGGCCTATAGCACCATCTGCTGGTCATGTTATTTATTCTGTTAATCAAATCCTCGTGCACGGTGTCAAGCATCCAGGGTTCGCCTTCAATCTGCTGGGAGAAACCTCTACACTGGCATCACCATAGTCTGCAAGGAGAAACCTCTATACTGACATCACCACAGTCTGCAGGGAGAACCTCTACACTGGCATCACCACAGTCTACAGGGAGAACCTCCACACTGGCATCACCACAATCTGCAGGGAGAACCTCTATACTGACATCACCACAGTCTGCAGGGAGAACCTCCACATTGGCATCACCACAGTCTGCAAGGAGAAACCTCTACAGTGGCATCACCACAGTCTGCATGGAGAACCCTCTACACTGGCATCACCACAGTCTGCAGGGAGAACCTCTACACTGGCATCACCACAGTCTGCAGGGAGAACCTCCACATTGACATCACCACAGTCTGCAAGGAGAAACCTCTACACTGGCATCACCACAGTCTACAGGGAGAACATCTACACTGGCATCACCACAGTCTGCAGGGAGAACCTCTATACTGACATCACCACAGTCTGCAGGGAGAACCTCTAGACTGGCATCACCACAGTCTGCAGGGAGAAACCTCTACACTGGCATCACCACAGTCTGCAGGGAGAACCTCTACACTGGCATCACCACAGTCTGCAGGGAGAACCTCTACACTGGCATCACCACAGTCTGCAGGGAGAAACCTCCACACTGGCATCACCACAGTCTGCAGGGAGAACCTCTACACTGGCATCACCACAGTCTGCAGGGAGAAACCTCTACACTGGCATCACCACAGTCTGCAGGGAGAAACCTCCACACTGGCATCACCACAGTCTGCAGGGAGAACCTCTACACTGGCATCACCACAGTCTGCAGGGAGAAACCTCTACACTGGCATCACCACAGTCTGCAGGGAGAACCTCTACACTGGCATCACCACAGTCTGCAGGGAGAAACCTCTACACTGGCATCACCACAGTCTGCAGGGAGAACCTCTACACTGGCATCACCACAGTCTGCAGGGAGAAACCTCCACACTGGCATAACCACAGTCTGCAGGGAGAAACCTCTACACTGGCATCACCACAGTCTGCAGGGAGAACCTCTACACTGGCATCACCACAGTCTGCAGGGAGAAACCTCTACACTGGCATCACCACAGTCTGCAGGGAGAACCTCTACACTGGCATCACCACAGTCTGCAGGGAGAAACCTCTACACTGGCATCACCACAGTCTGCAGGGAGAACCTCTACACTGGCATCACCACAGTCTGCAGGGAGAAACCTCCACACTGGCATCACCACAGTCTGCAGGGAGAAACCTCTACACTGGCATCACCACAGTCTGCAGGGAGAACCTCTAGACTGGCATCACCACAGTCTGCAGGGAGAACCTCCACATTGACATCACCACAGTCTGCAAGGAGAAACCTCTACACTGGCATCACCACAGTCTGCAGGGAGAAACCTCCACACTGGCATCACCACAGTCTACAGGGAGAACATCTACACTGGCATCACCACAGTCTGCAGGGAGAACCTCTATACTGACATCACCACAGTCTGCAGGGAGAACCTCTAGACTGGCATCACCACAGTCTGCAGGGAGAAACCTCTACACTGGCATCACCACAGTCTGCAGGGAGAAACCTCTACACTGGCATCACCACAGTCTGCAGGGAGAAACCTCTACACTGGCATCACCACAGTCTGCAGGGAGAAACCTCTACACTGGCATCACCACAGTCTGCAGGGAGAACCTCTATACTAGCATCACCACAGTCTGCAGGGAGAAACCTCTACACTGGCATCACCACAGTCTGCAGGGAGAACCTCCACACTGGCATCACCACAGTCTGCAGGGAGAAACCTCTACACTGGCATCACCACAGTCTGCAGGGAGAACCTCTACACTGGCATCACCACAGTCTGCAGGGAGAAACCTCTACACTGGCATCACCACAGTCTGCAGGGAGAAACCTCCACACTGGCATCACCACAGTCTGCAGGGAGAAACCTCTACACTGGCATCACCACAGTCTGAAGGGATAAACCTCCACACTGACATAACCACAGTCTGCAGGGAGAAACCTCTACACTGGCATCACCACAGTCTGCAGGGAGAAACCTCTACACTGGCATCACCACAGTCTGCAGGGAGAACCTCTACACTGGCATCACCACAGTCTGCAGGGAGAAACCTCCACACTGGCATCACCACAGTCTGAAGGGAGAAACCTCCACACTGGCATCACCACAGTCTGCAGGGAGAAACCTCCACACTGACATAACCACAGTCTGCAGGGAGAACATCTACACTGGCATCACCACAGTCTGCAGGGAGAACCTCTACACTGGCATCACCACAGTCTGCAGGGAGAAACCTCTACACTGGCATCACCACAGTCTGCAGGGAGAACCTCTACACTGGCATCACCACAGTCTGCAGGGAGAAACCTCTATACTGACATCACCACAGTCTGCAGGGAGAACCTCTACACTGGCATCACCACAGTCTGCAGGGAGAAACCTCTACACTGGCATCACCACAGTCTGCAGGGAGAAACCTCTATACTAGCATCACCACAGTCTGCAGGGAGAACCTTTAACCTATTCTTTGGGGCCTCTCCGGTTCTTTAGGTAAAGTCACGTAGGTATAATTTATTTTATTTTATACCTACGTGACTTTACCGAAAGAACCAGATAGTATGGATCCCTGCAGTCACGAAAACTTCAAATCCAGATTGACTAATATTTGGGGCTTTCGGTAAAGTCACGTAGATAGGTTCAAAGAAAATAACTAAAAACTACGCCGTTTCGATCACAACACAAGCGATCGTCATCATCCTCCTCCTGATGACGATCGCTTGTGTTGTGATCGAAACGTCGAAGTTTTTAATTATTTTATTTGAACAAATGCCGAAAGACCCAAAGAATATGAATTCCTGCAGTCACGAAAGCTTTGTCAATATTTAAACTTTAACCTGATTATATTTTAAGTAAGTTATTTATTTAACTTTCCTATACTTTGCACGCCTATCGTATTTTTGTATTGCTTGTTGTAACGTCCTGACCCGCGCCTCCTGGACATCTGTGAAAAAAGCTTTAAAGCACATCGGATTACTCCAGTAAGAATAAAAGTTCGGATTCTGATCCCCACAATCTGGAGGGAGAAACCTTTAAGGTGACATTCCCCACAACCTGGTGGGGAGGGGGTGGGACCTCTCCACTGACATCCACGCGATCTAGAGAGAGAGAGAGATGGAGGGGAGGGAAACCTCTCCACTGACATCCACGCGATCTAGAGAGAGATGGAGGGGAGGGAAACCTCTCCACTGACATCCACGCGATCTAGAGAGAGAGCTGGAGGGGAGGGAAACCTCTCCACTGACATCCACGCGATCTAGAGAGAGAGCTGGAGGGGAGGGAAACCTCTCTATTGACATCCACGCGATCTAGAGAGAGAGCTGGAGGGGAGGGAAACCTCTCTATTGACATCCACGCGATCTAGAGAGAGAGATGGAGGGGAGGGAAACCTCTCTATTGACATCCACGCGATCTAGAGAGAGAGCTGGAGGGGAGGGAAACCTCTCTATTGACATCCACGTGATCTAGAGAGAGATGGAGGGGAGGGAAACCTCTCTATTGACATCCACGCGATCTAGAGAGATGGTGGGGGGTGGAAACCTCTCTATTGACATCCACGAGATCTAGAGAGAGATGGAGGGGGGAAACCTCTCTACTGACATCCACGCGATCTAGAGAGAGAGATGAGGGGAGGGAAACCTCTCTATTGACATCCACGCGATCTAGAGAGAGAGCTGGAGGGGAGGGAAACCTCTCTATTGACATCCACGAGATCTAGAGAGAGATGGGAGGGGGGAAACCTCTCTATTGACATCCACGCGATCTAGAGAGAGATGGAGGGGAGTGAAACCTCTCTACTGACATCCACGCGATCTAGAGAGATGGTGGGGGGGTGAAAACCTCTCTATTGACATCCACGAGATCTAGAGAGAGATGGGGGGGGAGGGAAACCTCTCTACTGACATCCACGCGATCTAGAGAGAGAGATGGAGGGGAGGGAAACCTCTCTATTGACATCCACGCGATCTAGAGAGAGAGATGGAGGGGAGGGAAACCTCTCTATTGACATCCACGCGATCTAGAGAGAGAGCTGGAGGGGAGGGAAACCTCTCTATTGACATCCACGAGATCTAGAGAGATGGAGGGAAACCTCTCTATTGACATCCACACGATCTAGAGGGAGAGCTGGAGGGGAGGGAAACCTCTCTATTGACATCCACGAGATCTAGAGAGAGAGATGGAGGGGGGAAACCTCTCCACTGACATCCACGAGATCTAGGGAGAGAGATGGAGGGGGAGGGAAACCTCTCTACTGACATCCACGAGATCTAGAGATGGAGGGAAACCTCTTCATTGACATCCATACGATCTAGAGAGATGGAGGGAAACCTCTCTATTGACATCCACACGATCTAGAGAGATGGAGGGAAACCTCTCTATTGACATCCACACGATCTAGAGAGAGGAGGGGAAACCTCTTCATTGACATCTCCCCCGCACGTCATCGTCGTCCCCTCCGCCCCGGAAGTGGCGTGTCGCGGGGTGCTCTGGGTTAGGAGGAGGAGCCTCCCCGGAGGCGGAGCCTCCCGGCGTGCACCGCGCGTCCCCCCCACCCCCCCTGCCCCCCCCTCCGCCGCCACCTCGCCCGGCCATGCCGCCCAAGAAGGTGTCCGCGCCGGCGGCTCCGGGGAAGAAGGCGGACCAGAAGAAGAAGGAGAAAGTGATCGAGGTGAGCGCCGGCGGCGGCGGCGGCAGCGGCGGCGGCTGCCGAGCCGCAGTGGAGGCCAACCCGAGGAGGAGCGGGAGGGGAGGACGTCCATCCCCCCCACCCCCGGAGCGGAGCGGCTCCTCGGGCCTGGCCATTGTGGACGCGTGGCCCAGCGGCGGCGGCGGCCTCGCCGAGAGCCGTGTGTCTCGACAGAGTGTCGTGTCTCGAGTCGCCAGTGTAGTCTCTTCTGTGGTGTCTCTCCTGTGGGGTCTCCTGTATGGAGTATGTCCTGTGTAGAATCTCTTATGTCAAGTAGTCTCCTATGTAGGATCTCCTGTGTTGTCCTCTCCTGTGTAGTCTCCTGTGTAGAGTCTCCTGTGTCGAGTATGTCCTGTGTAGAATCTCTTATGTCAAGTAGTCTCCTATGTTGGGTCTCTTGTGTCGGGTATGGCCTGTGTAGAATCTCCTTTGTAAAGTAGTCTCCTATGTAGGGTCTCTTGTGGAGTCTCCTGTGTAGTCTCGTGTCCACAATCCTGTTTAACGTCTCCTTTAGGGTAGCCTGTCCGCGGTCTATACTCTATAGAGGCATCTGTAATTGTTCTAAGCAGTGTAAAACGTGGAAAGTAGAAAACTTCGTACAATGTCCCAATTCGTATCTTGTATAGTCTCTTGGCTAGATTCACGTGTCTTTGCCTCTGTGCTGATGTCAGTCTCCAGTCTAGAGTCTACTGTCTAAAGGCAGTCCTTAGTCTGTAGTGGTTAAGCAGTCTAAATTGTAGTCTCCTGTCAAGAGTTTACCTCCTTTATAGAGTAACCTGTGAGTCTTTTAAAGGGGTCACCAGTCCGGGATCTGCAATGTAAAGGCTGTAGGCTAGGCTCTAGGCCTGCAGTTTAGGATCTTCATTTTGCAGTCTAAAGTCTTCGTTATAAGATTTAGATGGATCAACGCAGGAGTGGCAGGGTGTGATGTTGCTGAGCTCCCCGTATAGCGAGCATGTCTCTGGGTGACGTGATAACCTTGTATGTCCTGACCCCGGTTGTGTGATGAGGCTCTCGGGTTAATGTGTTTGTTACTGAGCCAAGTGGAACACCCACAACAGAGAACTCTAGCTATCTTGACAGGTTCTGTCTACTGCCTGTCATTTGTCATGAGGTTTGTGTTGTTGAATTGTTGGTTCGTCACGAAGCATGTGCAGCTTTCTTAGAATAGTGGAATTTCACCGTCCAATATAATCTCAAATTATAAAGTGATAAAGTTAATTATCCTGTTTTTATCAATTGTGGCTTTGACTATGACATATATAACTTATAATTCCTGTATTCTTTGGGTCTTTCGGTAAAGTCACGTAGATAGGTTCAAAGAACATTTTTTGTTATTTTCTTTGAACCTATCTACGTGACTTTACCGAAAGACCCAAAGAATGAATTCCTGCAGTCACGAAAGCTTTAAGTCAAGATTTATAATCCCTGTCTTGGAAATATTTACTGAAATGTGTCTATCCTCTTACCCCCTAGGACAAAACCTTTGGTCTTAAGAATAAAAAAGGAGCCAAACAACAAAAGTTCATCAAGCAAGTTGTTACTCAAGTGAAAAATCCAGGAAATGCCAAAGTGGTATGGTATCTGTTTCTAAATATGTATGTATCACATGTTTCAATGATATGCACTCCGCAAATTACAAATGTTTGCTGTACTGTATTCGATATATATTAAAAAGAGCCAACCTTGTGCAGTGGAATGTTTTGTTTTGCCTTTATAAAGTAATCTTCCAATTAAATAATGTGAAATTAAAATGAGCGAGGGTAAAATTGTGCAAAACGCGCTCATTGTTTCAGTCGGAAACACGTATGATTATTCCAGGTACCTGCAGCGGATGACAAGAAGGGTAAAAAAGATGACAAGCTGAAAGAAATCGAGGAACTGAATGCACTTTTCAAGCCAGTAGTTGCTGCTCAGAAAGTAAGCAAAGGTAATAACAAGCCTTAAATGTTTCATGCGTTTTTTAATGTCTCAATATTAATTTACAAAAAAAAAGAAATTTAACTTTTCTGTTGTTGAATGGGTCTGATGACATTTTATTCAGCATTCTGGAGAATTGAGACGGAACCTTAACTGTTTCTTTACAGGTGTCGACCCCAAATCAGTTGTCTGTGCCTTCTACAAACAAGGACAGTGTAAAAAGGGAGACAAATGTAAGTTCTCGCATGACCTGTCGTTGGAAAGGAAAGGAGAGAAGCGCAGCATGTATGTGGATGCACGAGATGATGATCTAGAAAAAGGTAAGTGGCTCCCTACTCATTCATCCACTTCAGTGAAAGTTGGATTATACTTTGCATTTTGTGAATGAACACGATTGAAATGCAACGTTGTAATGGCACTTTTATTTAACAGATGACATGGAGAACTGGGATGAGGCAAAGTTGGAAGAGGTCATCAATAAGAAGCATGGTGAAGATGAGCTGCAGAAAACCAAAACAGAAATTGTATGAGCTTCAGTAATTAATAGAAAGCAGTTGAGTTTTACGGTGTTAAAATGTGTGCTATTTGAAGATAGGATTATTCTTATTTTTTTACATGTCTTAGAATTTTTACTGTAAAAGACAAGTAAGTCTGATTAACTATAATCTGCATGTATTTTTTTTCCTGCAGGTTTGCAAATTCTTCCTGGATGCCATTGAGAGCCAGAAGTATGGCTGGTTCTGGAGTTGTCCCAATGGCCCAAGCTGCATGTACCGACATGCCTTGCCACCTGGATTTGTTCTCAAGAAAGAAAAGAAAAAAGATGAGAAAGAGGAGGAAATCTCACTGGAGGACCTCATAGAAAAAGAGGCAAGGCAGACATGAGTCAGAAGTAGAGATTTGAAAACCTACAATATTCAGACTGAACACTTGTAACCTCAAGATGCTAAATTTGCATTGCTCTTACCATTGCCAAGGAGTTTTTTTTTACATTAAACTTAGCTTTACAAACTGTCCAAGTAATCTTTCGTGAGTTGGTCCACTTGGATTTTTTTTTTTACTATATTTGTGGTGTATATCTATGATATTCTACTTGTGCCACGTGTTTCGAGTTGTAAAACAAGCTCTACAACCGGAAACCCCGCCAGAGAGTGTTGTTTGAACATTTAGAAGCAAGCTCTTAACATTTAAAGACCTTCAAGGATTGTATGACTTTGTGATAACAGAACTGCTGTCTTTTATTTTCCATCACATCATCACAAACAAAATGGTATATTTAAATTGGTTTGGATTTTTGTGTGTTTTCTCAGAGAAATGCGCTCGGTCCAAATGTGACAAAGATCACATTGGAAACCTTCTTGGAGTGGAAAATGAAAAAGAGAGAGGAGAAGGTCGTGAAATTTCAGAAAGCTATGGAGAAGAGGAAAGCAGATTACAAAGCTGGAAAAACACTTGGGGTGTGTATAGATAGACATGAGATGGTATTTAAATCTACAATTTTTGTTACGGTGATTACGAGTGTTTTAATGCTCTTGTTATGCGTGTGCAGATTAGTGGACGAGAGGTGTTTGAGTTTCATCCAGATCTGGTCAATGCTGATGATGAAGAGGCAGATGAGACAGAATATGCACCACAGTCAGATGAAGAGGTATGTCGAGTTATATTTTAGTCACAAATACACACTTTAAAAAGCACATGATTTTAAATGTCAACAAAATGTTTCTTTTTTTTTGTCAAATGTTCCATTGAAAGTTATAAGCTTTGCTGATTTTTGTTACAGATGGAGGATGAGGGGGATGTGAATGAGATAGACGAGAGCAGGTTTGTGGAGAAGGAGGTGGACATTTCAGGAATATCGGTCTCTCGGAAAGAGGACAGGTTCAACAACGTGCCATCCCGAAATGCAGCATCTGCTGATCAGGGTACGTTAAAAGAGTGCAATATATACACACATCTATTTAATATGTTTTTGTATTTTGCAAGTGCATAATTTGCAGTAGAGTTTAGCTTTGAAGAATTATTGGATGGTGAGGTGACTTCCCATATTCCCAAACACTTTATTGGTGCTCTATCTAACAATATTTCCATGGCAATATAGCACTCAGTCTAGGAGCTCGACATTACCTTTCCAATCTTGCCATTATCTTCCCAATGCAATAGTTATGCAAGTGAATACGATTTGTTTTTTGTGTCATTCTGAGTGCCTTTTTCAATATTTACCGACAAGCGGTATTCATTGAGATACCTTTTGACGCTATACACATTGAAGTCTTATTACAGCATTGGCACATGAAAATGTTCTCATTAAACACAAAAGGGCCACATTGTATTCCACAGAAAATATTATTTGACACTAACATAATGTAGTATACAAAATAACTGTCCTTTTAAGTCATTGTATCGTGCTCGGTTTGGCAAAGCACTTGTGGGGTTGTCTTAACTGTTCATGTGTGGTTCTGATACAGAAAGCCACAAACTTGCAGAGGCATGTGGTGGTTCTGAGGATCATGCCAGCAATGGAGAGCACCTGGAGCCATCACTGGACAGCGGTCAGATTGATGGTGTGCCTGTGGATGAGAATCTCTTCACTGGAGATGACCTGGAGGACTTGGATGAGGAACTTGAAAACCTTGATGTTGACGATTAGAAATTAAAGAAGAAGAAGAAATTTACCTTTTTGAAAAAGAAAAACAGTGCTAAATTTTCATTTATTTACTGCATTGATAATTAGATTCCATTGAAGCCACAGATGCCCAAATGCTACAGCTAGGACTGGATGTATGGCATAAAACCTGTTCATCAATGATGGTATTAAATAGATGTCAATCAAATGTAAATATGGTGGGTAAGAGCCATTGCATTATTTTTCCTTCAGCAATCAGCCAGCATTGACAACGTTTATTTTAATAGGTAAATATTACAGAGCCTTGAGTTTATTTCAAGCTCCTGTTATGCCGTTTTGATTGGATTTAAGCCACCTGAATATTTTTTCTTCACGAGTGAAGCATGAGTGTTTTAATTTGAATAAAGTTGAACCATAAGTGATTTCATATAAACAGACTGGCTATTACATGTACATTCTACCATATGTACACTGGTATGTGATGGATTTAGGTATCACCCATTACAGGTCTGTTAAAGATTCTGAATAAAGCGATGCAACAACGTTCATGCTTTTGGTGGTGGACAGTACAATGATCTAAGCCGTGTATTTCACAACTTTTATACATTTAAATGAAGGAGGCTGCAGTGTATATATGTATGTTGAACTTTTGCACCGTACGTGGCCAACCATCTTAATCGAATGTGCGATCAAACTTTTACATTAATAAATTTGTACTGTATGGAAAATTACGGCCAGTTAATGGAAAGTTGCTGATTATTATCGATCCCTAGTACTAACATGTAAATATTGATCAATTAAGATTGTGGCTCATGTATAGTACGTTGAAGCACGTAGTTTTACACTGCTGATATAACCAAAAATACTTTATACGCCTTATGACCAAATCATTTGGAATTAACCCAAACTCCATAGCTCCTGGATAGAGCTTTGACCACCATGCATAAAACTACCAGGAAAACCCTCCCCATGTGTCAATAACACTGCCTTAAAATTTTAAATGTAAAGGACAATAGATGTTTGGGGCAATGGATTTTCATGGCACTGGTGATGAGTGCACACAAAGGGCCATAAAACGTTACCTATGTTTACATTCAAGGCAGTGTTAACGAATGTGCGGTTTTTAGTGATGTGCTTGAGTACCACTGCCAACACAACATATACTTCAAAGTAGAGCTCTTTAACGACTACCGGTAACCGTTTTCAGAATCGATTACAGATTGAAAAATGTATTTTTTTAAGTAATTTAACTAATGCCTCTTGGCATGCACGAACATACAAATAGCACGGTGTTACATTAGTCCTCGTTTCTCAGTGATCAAGTTAAAGGTGCATTCGCTCATGTTACTGCTGGCGGAGAACCCTCCACTAATTCTAGATTTGAAGCTTTCGTGACTGCAAAGAGTATGAACCCTCCACTAGATGGAGCTACAGGATGTAATTAATCTACTTTCCCACTGACCAGATGTGTTGCGAGAGGTGGGTGTACCCACAGTGCACGTGACCTACCAAGTGACTGTTGACCCCAATTATACTGCGAGAGAGACGGACAGGGGAAGGGGGTATGGGATTTCGGAACCTTGATTGCTTCAACTACCGTGCCGGGAGATGGAATCGAACCGGTGATGTCTGAATGACAGGTGAAGCGTGCTGACCATTCCACCGGTCTGGAAGCTCCCTTCGTTTCACACTACAGGCAGACCTCACCGAACGCGGGGGTTACGTTCTTGGAAAATGCCGTGTTGGGGAAAACCGGGTTCGACAAATAATAAAACTTAAGGGAAAACTAGGGTTGTGTTCTTGGGTCCAAAATTATCACCCCATCTCTAACTCATTCTACTTGATTGCCACCCTTGTTATTGTCTAAAGGATGCTGAGTCGCTCTACATTCCTTCTGTGTGTGTACCCTCTGTATTTTTCAAGTCCACAACACAAAACCCCCGTCTCCATCCCTCTTTCCGCACCGCGGCACTCTCACGCCCGTCGCTCGCCCCCTGACCCCTGTCACTTGAACGTGTTGATGATGATTCACCATCGAGATGTCCGTCTGGCTGACGTCCTCAACGATTGGACGGCTACATGCATGCTGCAATGTGTGAACATTTGCGTTGTGCGTCTTGGAGTGAATTACATTATCACACAAAACACACGCACATGGTAAATGAATTGTTTTGATTTAAAGCTTTCGTGACTGCAGGGATTCATATTCTTGGTTCTTTCGGTAAAGTCACGTAGAAGAGAAACAATGAAATAAAAATATAAAACAATAAAATTCTCACGACGTTTCGACTGCAACACAAGCAATCATCAGGTGTAAAAACCACAACAAGAAAATTTGAAAAAAGTAGCTGTTATTTTTTACGTTAGCACCACGGAGAGAGATTTGACAGTTTGTTCAGATGGTTATTCCGACTACACAATCCGCAAAGCTATCACTCCAACCATGAAGAAGGACCCTCTTGAGGAGCCTTGCAAAACCATCACTTTACCCTACATTGCGGGGATCACAAAAAAGATCTCCAAAATCTTGAATAAACACAAGATCCAGGTCCGATTCAACACATTACATAAAATCCGTGATCTGGTTCCGTCTGTAAAAGATGTGATTCCAGACATACAGTACCCTGGCGTCTACAAACTAAGTTGCCTCTGTGGTAGTAGTTACATTGGAGAAACCATACGACATGTCTCGGACCGGATTCGTGAACACAAAGCAGACCTGAAACACGGTAGGACCAACGCCGTGGCAGATCACTGTTATAATTCAGTAGGTTCACATGACATTGATTTCTCCAAGACAGAGGTTCTTTGAAAGCCATCTGGCTACCAACCGAGAAGATGGATTCAGGCTTAGTAACCACTGGAAAGATGTGTTAAATCATTTCTGTTCTTAATTAATTGTAATTTTACGATGACCTTCAGACCGCAGCTCTTTCGCCAGCATTGCCTCTTAATACCTCTCACACCACGGTTAATGGTATGGTTTACAACATGGAGTATACTAGGGCTTCGCAGCTGTCTCTCTCCCCCTCCTCTGTTCCGACCATGGACGAACTCGTCAGTCTGAACGGGGCCCGTAGCTATCCGTGGTACGGAAATTTGAGGGTAAGAATCCACCCATTTTTTCGCCATATAGCATTGTGATATATAACGACTTATGGTTGGTAGCTTAGCTGATTGGAGAATATAGAGTTTATTGATAACATGAAGGTAATTTATATTTTAGTTTTTATTGGTTCACTATATAGTACTGTGAATAGCTCAGATATGTAGTCATTTCTGTGACCAGTCACCAGCAAATCACCCAGTTATTTCAATGCTAAATTCGCCTAGTTATTTCAATGCTAAATTCTCCTGTTTTGATTTGTACTAAGTGCCTCGGTGAATGTGTATGCTCTGACTTCAACGTAACTATTTCTGTAGCAGTTACAAGCGAATGCCTTAATTTAGCTATTTCAATGCTAAATTCTATGCTAATTCCTTTTAACAATGGGTGCCTCTGCGGAGGTGTATGCTTTAACTTTTAACATAGCTATTTCTGTGACCAGTCACAAGCTAATCATTCAGCCTTTTCAATGCTAAATTTTATGCTAATTCCTTCGTCAAGGCTCTTTGTTCCTCTCACACAGCTTAAAAGCCGTGATCTGAACGTGGCTCTCTCACTCCAGCGCTGTCCTACCAGACAGTCTTGCTCCCTTCACCTGATGAAGGCCGCTTGTGTTGTGGCCGAAACGTCGTGAGAATATTATTGTGTTATTTTATTTTATCAATTTATTATTTTATTCTCATTCTACGTGACTTTACCGAAAGAACCAAAGAAGATGAATCATTGCAGTCACGAAAGCTTTAAATCGAAATTTACCATGAGAGATTCGTTCATGAGGCTATCCCCATATACAAACAGACAATTTCAACTGAGAAGATGGATTCTGGCTTAGCAATCATTGGAAGGATTTGATAAACCATTTCGGGTCTTAATTGATTGTTCACGCTTAAGGTGGCTTTCAGACTGCATCCATTATTTTCGTCTCCCCCCTCCTCTTTTCTGAACATAGATGGACTCGTACATCTGAACAAACTGTCAAATCGCTCTCCGTGGTGCTAACGTTAAAAAAACACCGCCACTTTTTTTAAAATTTTCTTGCTGTGGTTTTCACACCTGATGATGATTGCTTGTGTTGCAGTCGAAACGTCGTGAGAATTGTATTGTTTTATATTTTTATTATTTTATTGTTTCCCTTCTACGTGACTTTACCGAAAGAACCAAGAATAGAAAAATGAATTGTTCTCACGGTCGATTTATTCACTCCTTCCGACGGATGCAGCACTCTCAGGGCACTTCTTTTCGACGACGAAATAAGAATCTTAGCGGGCGCCAAGTCACGTAGAGCCGAAACATCAGTTTTCAGTTTCTTTATTTTGGTATAGCCCCGTGAGCCATTCGGCTCTTGAATCGGGTGCAACCGCAACTAAACCAAAAAAAAACACGAACAAGAAAAAACATTTGAAGTGACTACGTGTTGACTGTGCATAGTCACTTTGCACAGTTACAAAGGGAGCTCGAGAAGGGTAAAAGGAGAGAGCACGAGAGGAGGTGACGAGCTTCAAGAGCCAAGAACGAAGCCTGGACCGACCCGGCGCTGTGGTTGTGTCTTGATACAAGAAGCCCCCCTCGTAGACAGCCGTCCATACAGTTCGCTTCAAAAAACACATTCTCCTGTGGAGGGAGCTGGAAGGAACGTTGGGTTGCTCGGTCAATGGCCAGGGTCAACAGCGGCGGCACCACGTGGTGTATTCCACACAATATGCCCGACTGTGAGGATGGGCACAAGCTGGCGTAAGTAGGTTAAACATTGAGTTTTATAAGGGCACCACGGGGTGACCAGCCCCTCCCCACCCAGCCCCCACCCAGCCCCACCCTCCCCACCCAGCCCCTCCCCACCCAGCCCCTCCCCACCCAGCCCCTCCCTACCCAGCCCCTCCCTACCCTCCCCTCTCCACCCAGCCCCACCCCTCCTACGTGGACAGACATCCACAGACATACACAATTAATCCCCTGCCTCCTGTGAATTAATCCCGGTTGGGCTTCCAGTCCACTACGTTTCCTACCAGTAAAATGTTAACACTTAAATGGGATGGTTCAATCCAGATTTGAAGTTTTCGTGACGGCAGGGAAAATAAAACGTTGTAATTTAATTTAATCTATTTTATACCTACGTGACTTTACGGAAAGAACTAAAAGAGTACTTCAATGGGACTTTCGTTTTTTATGGAAAAAGATTGAATAATACAACACTGTAACGTGATAACAAATGTAACGTTAATAGCTTCAAAAGGTCAAGGAGTCTCCCACTTTGTTCGCCATCATTGTCAACGCACGCCTGGGACTCATTTCTTGTGGGTATTTGCGAGTCATTTCACTTATATGTACACGTCGTTGAATTATTTTTTAGTTTCACTATATTTGTTTACTCTTCCCCTGTGCTTTGCACCGTCCGTTGTTTGTTGTTCTGACCCCGGTAGGCCTCCGACTGGACGTCTGTACCAAAAAAAGAGCTTCATAGCTCATCAGATTTCTCCGCCTCCTTCTGCTGCTGCTGCTGCAGTCTAAATACCAAACATCCTGTGACAAGACTCGGCGTCCGGCTCGCAAAGACGGACGACGACGAGGAGGTGTCACCACCGCGACGAATCACCGCTCTGATACCTCGATTTACGAAAGAGTCTAGTTCCAGAGGTCTGTGCTCGTAAGTCGATTTGCTCGTAAATCTCAACTTTACTCCTGCCGATTTCAAACAAGTTGTACGGCATGTACACTAAACACGGGGAATGACTTTAGAAGTCATATCATCTCCTGCAGATGCCACTGGTTCTTCATGTTCTGCAGATGTAGATGCCACTGGTTTTTCGTGTTCTGTAGATGCCACTGCTTCTTCGTGTTCTGTAGATGTATATGCCACTGGTTCTTTATGCAATCCAGATGTAGATGCCACTGCTTCTTCGTGTTCTGTAGATGCCACTGGTTCTTAATGTACTCCAAATGTAGATGCCACTGGTTATTCACGTTCTGTAGATGTAGATGCCACTGGTTCTTCACGTTCTGTAAATGCCACTGATTCTTCACGTTCTGCAGATGTAGATGCCACTGGTTCTTCACGTTCTGTAGACGTAGATGCCACCAACCCCCGCGTTCGGGAAAACGCACCTCATTGGGTAAAACGGTGTATAACCGAGACACGCGTTTGATAAAGCCGCGTTGGGCGAAGTTTTGTCGTTACATAGAGTACTGTTTAACAAAAAGTTGTGTTTGCTGGCGCGCGTGCTGGACAAGTACACATTGGTGCCAGCACCGCAGCATCCACCCCGGTCGTGTTTCCCAGCGCAAATGCGCGCACAGTGCCAGTCTCCGTTTAAAAAAAAAACAAAGGTTTAAGGAATGTCATGTTTATTGCTAGCAATCATTCTGTTACCGATAACGAAAATCACAATGATGTCGACGACCCTGCAATAACAGCATAACTCGAAATAAGCAGGGTTCGCGTGGAGACTATACATAATATAAATAGGCAAAGTCACCTTATTTGCTTTGTGATGCATATTTGCTATGTATGTTCTCCAAAAGGACGCCAATGGTTATTTTGAGTTAATCTTTTATTGAAGCTTGTTGCACATCGTCTGTGATGGGTCGTGTAAGAAATGCTATGAATGTTTAGGTTGGGAGAGACGGACGTGTGAAGGAGGGAGACATTCCTCGTTTGTGTTGATTAACAGGAACGTCTATGGGGGGGTACCTTTTCAAACTAAACCTAAAGCATGAGAACCGTGACGTCGAAGCGCGCGCCCCCCCCCCCCCCCAAAGCGCGGGGCCCGAGGCGATCGCCCCGATTCCCCGTACCCTAGGGACGGCTCTGTTGATACATAAAAACTGGCGTCGTTAAGTGATTACTTCACTTTCAACAAACTCGTTGGAATCATCCCTGTACTAACCAGAGTGTGTGAAGTATGGTCAAATAACCATGATTTGTATTCGCGTGGGGGGTGGGGTGGGGGGAGGCTATCATCCGTCAGTGAATCGTCAAGAAAGCTTACATTTACATGGTGGTCCAGCTGTCTTGTAACCTCAATTAATTGACCCCCAAATGTTATTTTCTTTGCATATTTATTTACGTTTTAAATAAACCTTACTTTAAATATATCCTGTATTACGTTATAGAGAATACAATGGGGGGGGGTCATAAGACACTGAACCACCCTGTAAAATGGGATGTTCTGCAGTTGTAGGAAAATCCTGTTTAGTCTCGGAGAAATATTTACCACGAGAGGTCTCCACCTCCCTTGCCAAGACTTCACTGAGGAAAGCGTGTCCTGCATGTAGACCACTGGAGTGTATGTAGCGTACTAGAGGCCCCTTTAAGTTAATTACGCATCGGCCCAGGGAACAATGCTTGACCGGCTCAAAGCTCCATTCTGAACTTAAGCTGGCTTTGAGTTTATGCTTCCAGGATTTCCATGAGCCCCCAACCATGGCTGCGCCAACTTTTATTTTACCAGGTAAAGCCCACTGAACTGTGTCGTGCCAGTAACAAGATATAGTAATAGGTTTTACCCCTTTAACTGGCACAAAAAACTGACACCTTTATTCAAGGCATCATGTCTGCAATAACCACAACACAAGCAGTCAAAATGCAATATATTGCATCAAAGGAGGTCTCATAATGTAAATGCTCACCCCGGGCCCTCAATGCTCTGATAGTGCGCTGTTTTTTGAGTTGTACGCCTTTTGGCGTCTTCTGGTCCAACACCAGTGGAGACTAGGCTCTAAAGAAAGCCGTCTCAAGTGTGGACCAATGAAATTCAAGGACAGTGCATATTATTATCAGAGTTGTCTTTTTGTTTGCATTTTGACTGCAGTCAGTTTTTTTTGTGCCAGTTAAAAGAGTAAAACCTAATATTATGAGTCGCGCTTGTTTCACAAGCGACCTTGCCACAAATGATAATAGCTTGGCGAAATGGCTTATCACGTGGACATGTATAGCAGCCAAATAATCTAAATGCATGTTTCTAAATGTGGAGGGAAAAACCGGAGGACCCGAAGACGCGACCACGGGGAGAGAGACACCGCAAACTTCAAATAAACATCAGGCGTCATGGTCTGGGTCGAACCCACGACTCCAGCATAGCAGGCGAGGTAGTTAACATCTTGCCACCGCTTTGGAACCAAGAGGCTCAAGCCAGAGCCCCGCCGTCACTTAAGAATGAATACGAACCTCCCAAGACATGGGAAGAGAGAGAGATAACTCGTCTGCGTATTTATGTTGTTATACTTCTCCACAACGACGCGGATTATTGTGTTACTTCATTACGTTGTTACCTTAAAACAAATACCGTATATACATATTTTATTTATTGGTCCACTGCGTATCTTTACTGTGGAGAGTTTCGCTGGGTCTCATTACTATTTCTGGAGGGACCTGACAAACGTTTGCAGTAGGGGGCGATGATTGTTCTGTACGGTACAGAGTATAGCATTACAATTGAGTAATGTTTACAATTTGAACCATGATGCCGACACACAATGACCTACTCTTGTGGATTACACAAGATCTTTAACATCCACAGTGCAGACGGCGCGCATCTTGGTTTAATACACTTGCAGTATTAACCAGAGCAGCCGCTGAATTCGAACCGTGAACATCTGTACGAGTCCATGTCACCACCGCCTTTATAAATACTGTAGAACACCAATACCACTCCCATACCCGACAGCATGTTATTTTAACAATTGTAATGCTTTAATCGGGCCTGAAACACGATGAATAGTAGCTTGTATGAATCCGAATTTGTCATGGTTGAGATAGCATTGTTTCGCAGCCTTCACATGGGAAGCCGACTGTTTTGGATAAGAATGCATCAACAACGTTGGCCGAATTTTTATTAACGTGGAATTAGAGGGTAAATAATAACCATGCACGAAAATGTCACGAGAGAAGCTTTGATCACCTCGATTGATGAGTTTAAACACATGTTGAGAGCGATCATCTTCAGCTCTGATGCTATAAACTCAAGATGATCAACCCCAGATGTCTCCCGCCTGCAGATATTTGTATTCAAAGTGATACTTTTTGCCGAACGGAAAGATTAGGGAGGAATGCTCATTCTGACAAGCCCCACAGCAGCAGCATCACAGATTCAGATGAAAATACTTGGAAAGGTTTTATAGGTTTGGTTTAACAGTACAGATGTCCAAGGGTTGAAGTACCATCCAAGTGGTTGGTTTTCTGGGCGAGCAATCTAAGCACTGAAGTGAGATAGCTGAGGTTTGGTTGAGTGTGTTTTGGGGACAAGTTTTATGGGCCAAGCTGTATTGAAATCGAGTGGCCGCCTACCAAGGTTATAAAAGTCTTGGGCTGGGAAACACTGCTTAAAGGATCATAGGTATCACTGGTTCGTGTATTACGGTCCCCGTGTATCATCCCAAGGCATCTGTACTGTACTTTTATTTTGATTTAAAGCTTTCATGACTGCAGGGATTCATATTCTTGGTTCTTTCGGTAAAGTCACGTAGAAGGGAAACAATAGAAACATTTAAAAAACAATACAATTCTCACGACGTTTCGACTGCAACACAAGCAATCATCATTGTTGTGGTTTTCACACCTCATGATGATTGCTTGTGTTGCAGTCGAAACGTCGTGGGAATTTTATTGTTTTATATTTTTATTATTTTATTGTTTCCCTTCTACGTGACTTTACCGAAAGAACCAAGAATATGTACTGTATTTTTCGATTTAAAGCTTTCGTGACTGCAAGGATTCATCTTCTTTGGTTATTTCGGTAAAGTCACGTAGAATGAGAATAAAATAATAAATTGATAAAATAAAATAACACAATAATATTCTCACGACGTTTCGGCCACAACACAAGCGGCCTTCATCAGGTGAAGGGGACGAGACTGTCTGGAGGACAGCGCTGGAGTGAGAAAACCACGTTGAGATCACGACCTTTAAGCTGTGTGAGAAGAAACAAAGCGCCTTGACAAAGGAATTAGCATATAATTTAGCATTGAAATGGATGAGTGATTAGCTTGTGACTGGTCACAGAAAAGGCTATGTTAAAGTTAAAGCATACACATCCGCAAGGCACCCCTTGACAAAGGAATTAGCATAGAATTTAGCATTGAAATAGCTAAGTTAAAGTATACACATCCGCAGAGGCACTCCATGACAAAGGAATTAGCATAGAATTTAGCATTGAAATAGCTGAGTGATTAGCTTGTAACTGGTCACAGAAATAGCTATGTTAAAGTCAGAGCATATACATTCACCGAGGCACCTAGTACAAATCAAACAGGAGAATTTAGCATTGAAATAACTAGGCGAATTTAGCATTGAAATAACTGAGTGATTAGCTTGTGACCAGTCACAAGCTAATCACTCAGTCACAAGCTAATCACTCAGTTATTTCAATGCTAAATTCGCCTAGTTATTTAAATGCTAAATTCTATGCTAATTCCTTTGTCAAGGGGTGCCTTTGCGGATGTGTATGCTTTAACTTTAACATAACCTTTTCTGTGACCAGTCACAAGCTAATCACTCAGCCATTTCAATGCTAAATTCTATGCTAATTCCTTTGTCAAGGCGCTTTGTTTCTTCTCACACAGCTTAAAGGTCGTGATCTCAGCGTGGCTTTCTCACTCCAGCGCTGTCCTCCAGACAGTCTCGTCCCTTCACCTGATGAAGGCCGCTTGTGTTGTGGCCAAAACGTCGTGAGAATATTATTGTGTTATTTTATTTTATAAATGTATTATTTTATTCTCATTCTACGTGACTTTACCGAAAGAACCAAAGAAGAAAAATATGTACTGTACTTGTTTCTCAGGGTTCGAAGTACTAAAGTAGCAATCTATTTGGTCCTGGTGTATTGGTGTCAAGGTACTGGTGTATCTTGTTCTTGGAGTCCATGATCTTGGATATATGGTCCCAGTATCCTGTTTTATTAGGGTCCAAGTGTCTAAGGCTATGAAGGTCTTTGGATCCCAGGTCTTGGGGCCCCATTCTGTCAGTGTTTCTGTTTCCCAGGTCCTAGGTCAGAGAGACCCGCTGTAGTATCAGAGAGACCCGCTGTAGTATCAGAGAGACCTGCTGTAGTATCAGAGAGACCCGCTGTAGTATCAGAGAGACCTGCTGTAGTATCAGAGAGACCCGCTGTAGTATCAGAGAGACCCGCTGTAGTATCAGAGAGACCCGCTGTAGTATCAGAGAGACCCCGCTGTAGTATCAGAGAGACCCCGCTGTAGTATCAGAGAGACCCGCTGTAGTATCAGAGAGACCCGCTGTAGTATCAGAGAGACCCGCTGTAGTATCAGAGAGACCCGCTGTAGTATCAGAGAGACCCCGCTGTAGTATCAGAGAGACCCGCTGTAGTATCAGAGAGACCCGCTGTAGTATCAGAGAGACCCGCTGTAGTATCAGAGAGACCCCGCTGTAGTATCAGAGAGACCCGCTGTAGTATCAGAGAGACCCGCTGTAGTATCAGAGAGACCCGCTGTAGTATCAGAGAGACCCGCTGTAGTATCAGAGAGACCCGCTGTAGTATCAGAGAGACCCGCTGTAGTATCAGAGAGACCCGCTGTAGTATCAGAGAGACCCGCTGTAGTATCAGAGAGACCCGCTGTAGTAACGGGGTCCCCTTCGGACCCCGGGCGGGGCTGCGGGGTGTTGAGGCTGGAGGGGAGACGGGTGGGGAGGGGGTAGGGGAGGGGCTGGTGTGGCTGTTGGGGGTGGGGGTAGGGGGGTGGGGAGGGGGTAGGGGGTGGGGGGTGAGGCGGGTGGGGGTAGGGGAGGGGCTGGTGGGACGGTTGGGGGTGGGGGTAGGGGGTAGGGGCTGGTGTGGCTGTTGGGGGTAGGGGCTGGTGTGGCTGTTGGGGGAGGGGGTAGGGGGTGGGGGGAGGGGCTGGTGGGACGGTTGGGGGAGGGGGTAGGGGAGGGGCTGGTGTGGCTGTTGGGGGTGGGGGTAGGGGGGAGGGGGAGTGAGGCGGGTGGGCAGGGGGTAGGGGGTGGGGGGGCTGGTGTGGCTGTTGGGGGTGGGGGTAGGGGGGGAGGGGGAGTGAGGCGGGGGGGCAGGGGGGGGGCTGCTGTCGCCATCTCCCGTCTCGGCTCCGCCATCACCCACCCCACCCACCCACCCCGCTTGCTATCCGCCGCCTCGCAGCGGCGTCTCCTCTCGCGTCTCGGCTTCACGCAACCAAAACAACACCAACACCACCCTCGTCGTCGTCGTCGTCATCAACACCATCATCACAACAACCTCACTAACGCGAGGTAAGGCGGACATCTCATCGCTGCTTGGACAGGGAGCGAGCGAAGAGCCGCTCCGCCCGGAGGCGGCTTGGGGGAGGGGGAAGCAATGGCCGGGGACGCGGCGCGGCTGGTCGCCCGGGGCTGCTGCGGTTCCACCTCCGGCGAGAAGAGCTGCTGTGGCGACGAGGTGTGAGCTCTCACACACGAGGAATTGGAGAAGACGACGACGAGGACGAGCAGGAGGAGGAGGAGGGCGGAGGCGAGCGGCCATGGCCGTGGCCGCCGCGTTGCTGCTGCTGGTGGTGGTGACGCTCGCCGGCCTCGGGTCGCCTCCATCCGGTGAGGAACTCGGCGGACTCGCCTTGTCTGTGGGTGCATCCCGTGTCTCTGTGCCTCTCTCTCTGTGTCTCTGTGTCTGTCGCCCTGTCTCCTCCGTGTGCTCTCTGGTTTGCTGCATGTTAAATGGCCGCGGCCATCTGTTCGCCCTTGCGGTGGCGGCCGGGCCAGGAATGCGTTTTGACGAGATGAAGCAACGGAAGAAGCCCTCCTCCTTCTCCTCCTCCATCATCATCACCACCACCATCACCACCAGCGTCTTGCACGCACCGAAACGCAGTCGGGTCACTCTCAGACGGGTCACCGTCTTGCCCCGTCGGCAACGTCTCTCTCGCTCTGGCGCGTTGTGAATTTCACAGTCGTCGGACACGGGCTGCGAGTCGCACGCGTCCGCCGCCTTATTGTCCTTGCCGAAGCTTATCTCTTGAAAGACATTGCTTGTGGTGCGGTCGTGTCCGTGGGGAAGAGTGCTTCAACCCCCGGGGGCGCTGGTTGAGTGCACTTGAACTATGCATGTGTGTGTGTGTACGGTGTGTGTGTGTACGGTGTGTGTGTGTGTACGGTGTGTGTGTGTGTACGGTGTGTGTGTGTACGGTGTGTGTGTGTACGGTGTGTGTGTGTGTGTGTACGGTGTGTGTGTGTGTACGGTGTGTGTGTGTGTACGGTGTGTGTGTGTGTGTACGGTGTGTGTGTGTGTGTGTACGGTGTGGCGCACACTGATGCTAGGGTGGGTTTTTTTTTTTGCACGTCTCGGTCGGCGGCACACTTGTGTGTGTGCCGGAGCAAATTGTGTCGGGGTGGGGGTTGTGTTTAGAGTTCACGGGAGATTGTGATGATGGGGACTTGTGTGTGACTTTAAATGCTTGCAATAAAAATGCACGCGATGGTCATCGCATGGGTATGTACGTTGAACTTCCTTCGCACCGTACGTAGCCATCCGTGGTAATCGGAGGTGCGGGGCAGGGCGGTTCTTGAGAGGAATGAGTTTTCAGTCCAGATGGTTTAAGAGTGCAGAGCTCCCAGTTGTTTAACGAGACGTGCTGCACCACAGGTAACAATTCTACAATGAAGAAGTCAAGCAATATAATACACACACACATTCTACGTGACTTTACCTAAAGAACCAAGAAGATGAATACTTGCAGTCACGAAAGCTTTAAATCGAAATTTAACATAACACACACACACAACTGTTACTTACGAGCACACAAAGCCCGTCAATAATACAGTGGGCTTTGTGGAATCTGCGGAGGTACTTTACATTATAAGACCGTTGTGCATTGATTTACTGTGAACGTGTGGTGCATTCAGTGATGTATAGTGTTTTTAGTGAAATTCCAAGGTTTTGAGTGGCAGATTTTTGCCACGTATAAGCAAAAGTACATCGAATGCAAAATATTTACTAAAATTAACATGTTTGCAGTAATACTATACCGATGGGATGAGTAATTGTCAGAGAAAGTCATGTTAATTAGAATAATATGAAGAGCAATTTAGTTACTGGTTTGGCATTGCGACTGAATATTTTCAGTGCAATATTTTCAGGAGTATAAATCACAATTTACATTGAGAATGCAATGTCAAAAATACAGAGGTATCTTTCGGGAAAATCCTACCAGTGATTTTAATAAACCCCTTAAAAAGCACACCAGTGATTTTAAAGGGGTGTATTTTAAGTCTTTGAATATACAGTGTTGTCCACAACAATTGTTAAAATTAATCTGAAGCTATGACACGTTTGAGATATGAATTACATGCATGTTAGTCCATTGCGAAAATTGCCAATACCTCTTGAGATCTTGGTTTCTGATAACAAGTTACCAGCGAGAGTGAAAAATGTCTCCAACGTACAGCTAAATTGATATCTTCAATCCTGCCACCGCAGGCTGTAAATATTACTGTAACTGCATCCAGCTCAACCATCTTTAAATTGGGTTAGCTATTGACTAAAACCTACAATCTCCCCCTCAGCATGAGAGCACCTTCTGGGGAGGTCAGTTAAGAGACGGCCATTGAGAATGCACTAGAATCCCTGTGGTGTCTCATTATGAAGATAATTCTCAAAAGAATAAAAAAAACAGATTTTTTTGAGAATGCTTGTCAGTTTGCCATAATGAGGATTTTTTTTTCGTGATAGAATAAGCTGCATGCGGGACTTGATGACATTTGAACTGGCAAAACACTGAACAAGGCAGCAAATGGTGGCTTATAAGAAAGCTCAAAATGCAGGTCAAAATGTCTCAACACTCGTACTGTTAGTAAAAGTCCCACTGTCTGGAGATATATAGCAGCAGCTTCCATATCACGCTGCCTACAGCTCTTTGAATTATTGCCCTTGGGTATTTTCAAATCATAACGTTTCTACCCATAATCCAAAGATCAGGAGTTTGAGGTTTCATCTTTTGCTATCAGTCAATTCTGTAAATAATGAGAACCCACCATAGATAATTATTGCACGGTCGGAAAACGATACGTTTCAGTGGGTCACATTTGCTCCTTTTATTTGATTGTGACTTAAGAAAAGATGATGACTGCAGTTGTTCAGGGACTTAGAATGGTTATTCTTGGGTCTTTTGGTAAATTCTTTAAGTCAAGACTTCTAATGGTTTTTGCATAATGTACAAACGCAGAGTGATTTTTTTTACACGTTTAACTATTATCAAGTCCTGAATTTTGTTATTAAGCAAGCTAACTATACGTAGTTATACTCGTTGGTTATTTTGGTAAAGTCACGCAGGTAGAAAAATAATTGATCACAACACAAGCAATCGTCATCAGGTGGGGCAACCACAGCAAGAAAAAACTGCTGAATATGGATTCCTGCAGTCACGAAAGCTTAAAGTCAAGATTATACGTAGTTATTCCTGTGCAAAATTGTATTTTATTAAAGTATTTGTGTGTTCATTCATAACTTAGTGAACAATATTTACAAATCACTGTTAAATACACTGACCAAAACAATGACATGAATTGGTGTTTATTGATTTACATTTAAAAGCCATTCGGTGATAGTTACAACAACAACAAAATTTTAGATTAACATCCATGCATTGCATTTCGAAAGTATCAGCAGTAAACAATCGCTTATATTCAATATGTAAATGTCACACTTTTTTGTGCTATCTAACGGTGATACAATCTGTACGTGTTTATACATTTATGGACTCAGGATGTTTGCTTCATAGTGGATCTCTTCTATGTCAACATCTGCTGTATAATAATGAGACCACAGTGGTGAAAACCATAGGTTTCCATGGCGTTCTCAAATGAAGTAGAGCATGCTCTCGATTGACTGGTGGCAATTTAGCAATCCTGGCCTGGATCATTTGATCCTAACACCACCTGGAGTGCTTTTACTACCTCATCATGGGCACCTGCTTCACTTGAAATGTATGGTTTCTTGAAGCCATTGTCTAGACATCCTGTTTGAGATACATTAACGTTGATTTAAATTGCAAAATACATTTTGGTTGACAGGTAAAAGAGTGGTTTGTCAGGATATGAGGTCCAAGTTTTTAGCCCTAAGGCATCTTAATGTAATATATATATAAATTGAGAATGGTAGTATTGCAAAAATCACATTTGGCCATTGATGAAATGTAGGCCACATGAAAAATGTTTGATCTGTGTTGTCGATAACTAAAGAAACAGTTTTCATTTAAATATTGTAATATTTTTACTATAGGATTGAGACGGTAATATTCGGCAGTGCCCCATGGTTGCTTGCTGGATTGTTTTTTTAATGAATGCTAACGGTGGCTTGATAAATGGCTGAGTAAAAAGTATCCACTTCATTTGGCATCAATCTTCAGTACAATATCGCATTTTAATGTTGAGTACTTCTGGGGGTTGTTCGTATCTTGTAAAGTTTTGCTTTAATTTAGTCAAAAAATCAACAGTTTTGGAGGGCTGCTGGTAATTTCACTGGATTTGCACTTAATCATATACTGTACAGTATCCACTCGTTTGACCCATAGCTGTTGGATTTCACAGATGTGGTGCTGGAATAGTAGTTGCCATTATTCAGGCCAATTACCTTCCTGGGGATATGTGTTTACTTGCATAGGATTGGCTATACCATAACCCTACCGCACATTATGCATTTCCACCGGCATAAAATGGCTGTTGATAATAATTGGGTATATTTGTGTGTGCATAATTTGTTCGGCACTGAATGAACCTGTTCAACTAAATGTGGATGACCTCTTTTAAATGTGAAAATTGTTTAAAATCTCAAAGTGTTGGAATTGTTTTGTTCCTGTGTACTGTACTAGATTATGATCAAACAGGAATAGGAAATACACGTTATTTTGTTGCATAAAAGTGACTCCAGACTATACCAAACAGTCTTCTGACAGTCTTTCACATCCGTGTAAAATAGTGGCTTTGTATTTATAACATTTATTGATTTAATATTGTGATTATAATTTGTTTCGTTTCATATCTTTAATAAATGAACACCATGTTATTGTTGTTTTATTTGGAACTTGGCCAAGAAGGCATCTTAACAAAATATATTTTCCCATTCATGAGAGGCATTACTTTTCTATGCAAAGTTGCCTCTCCATTAACCCTTTTGATTTAATGATGGTACAAAATGTCATACCTTAACAAATTACAATAATATGTGATTCATGATACGATACCAGTGCAACGTGCATGCTCACAATACTCAGGCTGTGTTTAAATTAAATGTTTTGAGAACTACTGCTCGTATCACTAAAACATAGCTTAATTATATTCCAGTAAGAAACGCTGATACTTTTGCATTGAAAACAATTTTTGCTTTTTTGGGGATTTGATGTTGCTTTTTGGGGTTTTAGCTGCTGTACTGGAATAATGTGACTGTTCAAGACGGAGAAGATTATTGATAATTATTTGTTAGCTTGGTTAAAATGTTTGAGATAGTTTGAAATTAAAGTGATCAAGACGCATGTTGTCCCAATAACTGCGGGCTTCTGTAAATAACAAAACGAAATGCACGTTTGAAATAATCATGGCATCGTGGTAAAACGTATCCTGTAGCATATTAGCCAATAGATTTAAATTTAAAAGCAACTGACTTGGCTCTGTTTTGCCACGATCAAATACATGAAAACACAGGCGGGCATGTGCTGAATTCTTGCCGCCAATGCCCAGGTGTTTAGCTTCAGGGTTTATTACTTTCTCTTTGCTGCCGCCAGAAGGGGACATCGCATGAGGTAAGCTTGATGATAGATAATGTTTTTTGACAGCACTCCGCATAATATACATAGATCATACACGAAAGTAAAACATGCGGTTTTATGCTATTTGTGTAAACGAGTGAACATTTAAATGCTTCAATTTAGGGACAAAAACCCTTAAATCATGATGTATGTACGCTTATAACTTCATAGCTAAGTAATTCTTTTTAAATGTTAAATTTTTCCAACTTAATGAGTTTAAACGTGCATTTCGTTTTTTTTTAATATTGTTCATACTTTTCGGAAAACAAATCGTAAAAATAACTTTGATTTATATTGTTCACTGTCTTATTACCTTATTTGTGACTTTGCCAAACAAATTTCCAAGTGACACCTACCTCTCTGATGAACACGACTAAACATTGAACTCTTTACACGTTTTGTACTTAAATGGCCCTGGCAAGGACATGCCTGGTTTCCGCTCTCATGGGGTGCTTCTGTGATTTTTCCATCACCTTTGATAGCAGGTTTGTCAATGTAGATGATCTAGTAATGGGGTTATAATGGTGGAAAGGGAATCTTGCTGCTGTCAGAATGGAAGACAGAGCGGCTTGATGCGCTCAGCATTAGAATAATTAATCTTTGCGTAGGCATTGGTCCAGAAGAATTGTGGGAAGGGCTTGGGAATAGCCAAAGGAATGCTGCAGTGCTGCAGTTTTCTAAAACCGTTGGCAACCAGTGATTAAAGCAGGCACTAGCTGAGCTTGCTTGTTGGAAGGCGGCCAACATGGGGTTCTTTCAGGGGACTGTTGGTTGCCGATGCTGTTTTGCAGTCTCTCCACACAGTGCCACAAACAAAACCTGATGTCCACGCTTTTGTATTGTTTCAGAGTGTGCTTGTGAGAACAAAAAAATAATGTGTGTATACATTTAAAGGGTTTATGAAAACAAACATGCAATATCACTTATGATTATTTGAATTCAAATTTGCTTAGTGTATGTACAACATTTTTACAAATGCTGAACTATAATGCTCTTGTAACAAGAAAGGAAAATCATTCATGGGTTATATAATGCTTTCCAGTATTCGTATTACTCTGGCTATGTATGAATTTATACTACCTGAAATGACATGACTATATGGGCATTATCTGACAACATTGAACACAATCTGGAAAGTGTGCAAATAAACATGCAGAGGAGCACATTTGAAATTACATTGAGAGACACAGAGGAACAAGTGGATAAGGAACATATGCAGGTTAAATATATAATGACCGTTGAGAAAAGTAAGAGGGCCTTGGGCGCAGGATTCGCTGCTCGAAGGCTTGGTTTGTCGGTGGTCAAGAAATGCGATGATTGGCAACCGTGGAAGGGAAACGTGCTCAAGAGGACGTTCATCAACGAAGATGGAGCGATGAAATAATCTCTTGTGCATGTGAACTTTTAGATCATGGGATCGTGGGGGGGATGGTGATAGCTTGCTGGGGTCTTCAACCATCAGTAAATCTATCATGGCTGATGACAAGATGATGTCACAGCACATGATCTGACGTCGGGAGCTAAGATGCTCGCCTCTCGATGCTTTTGACAGATAAAGACGTGGGGAGGCACGTGCATGGCAATGTGGCATCATCGCCTTTGCTGAAAAGGCGTTTTTTTTACTTCAGTGCAGTTTTTCGCTCACTGACTTTTCGGCAACCCTTTGATCAATTTAGCTGATTTTCAATAGCATAAGTCCCCAATGGCAACCCAACGTTTTACAAAAATGTTGTTATAATGGGATCATCTTTTATGAGAGTTTTTTTTCACTGCCTTGCTAGGCAGATGGATTGAGTTAAAAAATGCATGTTTCATGGCATGGATAAACAGTATTTAAAAATACATGTTGCTGTAATGCATGCATGTATTGTTTAGGATAGCAGCTCTAATAACGAATAAGATTTCTCTATTTGTATTGGTTAAAACTGTAATCATATGGTTGAATGCACATTCAAGGGCAAGTCTTGGCCCTTTTTGAAACACACATAGCACAGAAACATAAATATATTGTTGGTGTTGGACAAGTTAATCGAACTGTTATAAATTGAATTTGGTTATTTAATCAGTTCAATGTGGTTGTGCAACAGAAGAGGACAGTCATGAAAATAAGGTAAAGTTCACAGACTAGTGTTATTAGCGGTTACATGCCAAGGTTATGCATTGATTTCAGACAGTGATAAATGATTTAGCTGCCGCTTGTCCCCTACTGTATGTGATAATCTCAAGCAGGGATATTTGTATACAAGGTGTTTTAAGTCATCTTAGCTGCATAACATATCCGTTGCTTGACAGTGAAATTAACTAAACTTAGATATATGAACATTTTAAAATAATATTTAAATAAATATATAGGTTCATTGTGTGAACTTCATTTTCTCTGATGGATATTGTTTAAAATTTGTGGTTAAAACAAATGAGTTCAAATGACTGTCCTTTACAATGCAGGACGTGATCCTCAACTACAACTTTGTAGAAAACACATTTACATTTTTTTACCATATGCAGTGTGTCTTCCAAGATGTATACATTTAAATGCTATCTGTGTATACAGTGAGTGCAAATGTATTTCAGTGTTAAAATCTTCGCCAAGGTGAAGGGAAATGTAACATTTGTTAAAAAAAAAATATTGCCCTAAGGCTAAATATACATTCATTAAAAATCATTTATATTTTCATGGGGTTCGTTTGACCATACTTCCCCACACTGGTCAGTGCAGGGTCGTTGAAGGGAACACCTAGGTTATGTGCACGATCGGCAATCCACAGTGCCACTGCTTCATTCTCATCCTACCACTTCCATTTTTGTATTCTGATTTCCATGATGTTTGCATTTTTGTATTCTGACTGCAAATGTTTATTTTAGCCATAACAGTTTTTAAAAGTTTTTTTTTTACTAAAACAAAACGCCTGGTTTAGGCTAGTGGCACATTTATCAGCTGTAAAATATATAAATGTATCTATCCAACAGTGAATATATTATGATGTATTTGCTTGCATATTGTTAAAACAAGAGTGTATTTTGACTCGGCAATGCATATGTTGTTCTTTCCTCGTGCAGTGCTGTGCAGGGCTTTGGAGACGGTGTGCGCATGGTCCGACTCCATTCCCAGCCAGAACCCTATTAGCTTGGGTAAAGACGATGACCTCATTCTCCCTGAGAACGGCACGGTCCTGTGCAAGGGCACCAGCAACTGCTTTGGGCTGTGGGCCAAGGAAGAGAATGGAGAGAGCAGAGTCCTCAAACAAGGTACAGCTCCTCGTACCTGCGTTGTTGGCATTTGCAAGCCAACTATGTGATCCCATCGTTCAATTTTTTTATAACTGTATTAGTTTACAGCATTTTGGCTTTGTCAAGCAGCTGCTGGATAGATGATGGTCTTCCCCACACCGTTTGGGTGTTGTTTGAGTGGTCAAACCACGCTGCTCAGTGTAGGTTGATGAGGCTGGCCAGGAGGAGTTCAGATATATCGCATGCCACCGGTATTGTCCATTGCTGGCAATCTTACGCAGATCACAATTCATGAACATTTCTGCCATCTCTGCCCTGGTATATGGTCTAAAATCCAATTATCATTCGCTCTCAATATAATTAATTTTGAAAGTGCAGCATTGAATTTCTATGTTATGTTGATTAGATTTGTTCTTTCAGTATTGGGGTTGCTCTGTGCTTTACATTAGCTGAAGAGCACGGTGATTTATGTTGCATAAAAGTACATTTAGAAAATGCATGCCGTATTTTACAGTCTCCTTCCCAAAACCATGTGTCTTTTGCCTGTCTGGGAATGGTCGGAATGCTCCAGGCTGCTGGTATCACACGGGCGAGTCAAAAGAGTGCACACAAGATGCGTGCAGGGTCACCTCGCCTCCAGCCTTTGTGCGCAATGGGACCACACGCTTCTGCTGCTGCCATGCACACATGTGTAACACCAACTTCACAGAGGACTTTGCCGACTTGCCATATCTACCCACAGACCCCAGCCAGCTAGGTATCACGCGTGTGTGTGTCTGTGCGTGTGGGGCTCTTCATACTCTTTTTACATTATACGTTTGTTTCGCTTGCAACTCCACACTGGCTCCTTTGAGAATTTATTCTCATTTTCATCTGAATTACTGCGGTGGTCATTTCAATTAAATAGTTAATGTTGATGAAAGCATGTATCTGGGATTTCTTCAGTGACAGGTTGTGAATTTACCGTTTATTCCATATCCCTGAATAACTGCCCATGTAACTGTTCACTGGAAGAATATATGTGATACAATTGTGAAATACATTTTCACAGTTTCTATATAATTTAGTTTTTTTTCATCAATGTGGGGGGATAAAAACATCAGATACAAATACTAACAGGCATGAAGTGTTCCTCTGGAAGTGTGTGTTTCTGTAATGCCTGGGCATGGCTCTCAGTGCATTTAGCGATTGATGACTACAGGTGGCCACATGCCTGCCCTGCGGCTCAGAGGCTCAGGTGTTTCCCTCCTGGTATCTCAAAGGAATGCTTATTTGGCTGCTCTTAATCGTGCTCTGTTCAACCACTGTGTACTCAAGTGAGCTTTCCTGATATGTAAGCCCAGAGGGGGTTTTAATGGCTAGGAGTGGTCATTACTACACCCTGTTATGAACCGTTGCTTTTTAAAAGCTATGCTGCAGTGTTTCTGTATGTGTATACTGAATTGATAAAAACAAGCTTTTCATTTCAACTACTATAGTTATTTAATGTGGTAGTATAAAAGTATAAGTGAAGAAAGGTACACTTCAATTATTGGAATATATTTTCTTGAATGTCACTTATACTTAGGCTATGTGACCAATTACACTTAAGGAAATGCAGTGTGTGTTATTCGAAACATATAGCTTTCCTCCTTATCTCCAGTGATTACTACTGTATGCGTAATGAGCATACTTAACTAGGATATAAAAAGTTATATATATTAAACAGTTGCTTTACCGTTGATCCTGGTAAGCTTTTATGATCTCCTAAGAACAGCTATTAATTTCATCATCACCAAGCATTACATCCACCATTCTGGCGAATTGCCCAATGATGCTGGATGTAATTACCAGCGAAACGTCGTCTTCAAACTGTAAATTTTGTGGATTCACTCTTCAACACACCGGTGGGCTAAAGTAGTGAATTATTTGTCTTTTGTCAACGTGACACTTTTTTTGCTGATTGGCCGTGTCGGGTGGCGGAGGGTTATGACACATTTATAAATGACGCGATCTAACCCAAAAACCTTTTATTATGAATATTATGAAGCATCTATCCACTGGTGGATGAAGGCCTTCCCAAGCCATCACCATTAATCATCATCTTGGAGTGCAACAATCCATCTAGTAACTGTGCAAGAGCTGACTTCATTGCTTCATCTCTGTACACCCGAGTGATTCCCGGCCACGGAAAACATCTGAATCGATTTTGCCCCATCCCCACTCCTCTCACAAACCCACATAGAGAAGTATCGTCAAATTGTACTAGTATCGACAATTCATAACATTTAGTATCAACAATTAATCCTCAATACACTAACATCTTACACATGTAATTTCAAGTAATTCGAATCGAAACATCTTGCTTGAACCTGTTTAAAATAGTATAACTTATAAAGCTTGCTTTAGGTGTGACATTTATTTCATAATGAAGCACTTTCTGGAATTTCCTCCTTTGCGTGGATAGTGTTGTTTTGCAGTTTGCCTGCACGGTTTCATTGTCTGTGTGAGAAACGGCACTGTGTAAAAGCCCAAGCTTTCAGCCAGCTTCTGAGTCAGGCACACTAGACCCAAGGTCATGTTCCTGCACAATGATGTGTGCTGTGTTTGCTTACTAGATTAGCTAAATTGTGGACATTTCATAGATGCCACACAAGGCCACTTCTAATGATTTTGGTTCAAGGGCATTTTCAATTCTGCTACTGCTATTTAGCACAATTTAGGGAATGAAAACATTGTGTTGTATGAGGCAGACTAAAATGTTTTTACACTTATATAAAAAAAAATGACATGGTATTTTTCCACAACTCGCCAACAAGAATACAATTTTGGAACACAGTACTCTCGACTATTTTTTGGGAGGTGTGGTTGGAGTCGTGGCACGGTGGTTAGCGCGCTACACCTTGAACCCAGAGAACCAAGTTCAATTCTCAGCCATGGTTAACATAAGGGTTGAGTGATATGTGAACCAGTCCTGCCACCCCCCATCCTCCTTTCTCCAACCTACACTGACAAACATGGTGAGGTATGGCAAAAACAATCCCATGACAACACTGCTTGGAAAGACTTTCATTCAGCAGTGCATTCATAAAGGGTCTAAGTTATTATATAACTTAAACAAACTTGCTGTGCTGCAATAAGCCACTGTGATTATATTAGAGAACCATATTTAGTTGCCATGCAAAAAGTAAGTGCAAATGGTTTATATTCCAACTCTGTCTATTCCAATGTGTAACATAGCAACCAGTTATTAGATACATTACAATATAATTATGACATTCTCCATTGAGACGAATCTGTGTGTGTCTTAACAGTGTCTCAAAGCAAGGAAGAGATGGTGATATTTACATTGGCTGCCATCTGTTTTGTGGCCGTCCTTACAGCGGCTGCCTTCCTGTTCTTTAGGTTGTTTACAGGTATTATGCACTATTTATTATATTATTTCAATAACGAATTATTTATTGAGCATCATTCATAATTACAGTAACTCTACAACATTACCTTGCAGTGAAGGCTTTTCTCCCTCTTGTAATTACTCGTGTATGTAATTTAGTTAACATTTTAACTCCATACTATAGACCTCGCCATGTAACAACAAAATATGAGTGCAATTGATAACATTTCAGAGCAAGAATATGAACTGCAGTCCAATGTTATAAAACTGACATTCTGATTTAATGATACCTCTTAACTTAAAGTTTCCGTGACTGCAGTAATTCATATTCTTTGGGTCTTTTGGTAAAGCCACGTAGATAGAAAAATAATTAAAAAAATATCACGACGTTTCGATCGCAATACAAGCAATCGTCATCAGGTGAAGAAATACAGCGGGAGAGCTACTGCCTCAGTGTATTTGTTCACCTGATGACAATTGCTTGTGTTGCGATCAAAACGTGATATTTTTTTATTTTTTTTTCTATATACGTGGCTTTACCGAAAGACCCAAAGAATATTAATGATACCTGTCAAGGTATATTGCCAACTGATATAGTGTCCTGCTCACATACAGTCGATTCTACATTATAATTCGTTTTGTAGCAAGAATCATAACACGTACATAAATATTGAATATCCCAAATATTTGATAAGTATTAAAACGGCAGTATACAGAAGGGTATTTTGACAAACATGTTTTGACAGTTATCTTCTCTTTAAATAATGAAAATAATAATTGTGGTTACTATCAAAAACGTTTTATAGCAGGAGAGACTGCATTTGTTTGTCACTCAAATACGGTATTACAGCTGTGTTGTTTCTTCCTCTCAAACCTCATGAGTTAGGAAGAGCAGACCTCAGAATCCTCGGCATCTAGCCCTACCGCAAGATGTGCTACTATCACTTTGCGACTGCAGTATTCCAGCCATTGTTTCCTTTCGATTCTCTGCCAATTGGTTAATTAAGGGAGGACAAGAGCTGACATGAGGGCAGGCCAAGTGTTTAGGTTGGTCTGGTGACTCATCTGTCTGTCTAATGAGGTTTGGGGATGACACGTCATCGGAGCATCGCTATCTCTTGATTGATGCACGCAAATGTAGACTTGTGACTTTATCTGTAATTGTTTATTCAAAATGCTATATTTTCATAGTTAAGTATTGCAACTGATGTTAATAATTTGCATGGTTCATGTTGCATTTGTACTGGTTTAGTTGAGTTAACATTTTAGGGTTGATCATTTTTTTTCGCTTTTGTAATATAATGGCACGAATGTAAATGTACTAAGCCTGTATGATAAACTAATTTACAACTGAAACAAATGTGATTTGCCTGCAAATGTCCACAGGAAACAGAAAAGGAGGGTTTCATAACATTGGTCTAATAGAGGCTCCACAGCCAGAGTCGACATTTGACTTGGACAGCCTCAAGCTCCTGCAGGTGTGTATTGTCTGTAAAATTAAACACATTATTGAGAGTGGAGGAATTTTCCACTCAGATCCCAGTATCTTCGACCAGAATAAACCCCACAATTTGTTTGTCCCAAATTTTCAGATGTTTTTTTTTGTCAGAATTGCAGTGATAGGCTACCAGTGGTGATGGCTGGTACTAATTTTAAAACGCATTCCTGCTGTAACTTTTACTGGCCTTTTTCTGATAAAACGTATGTTTTGCATGGATGCATTAGGAGATGTGTGTGTGTGTGTATTTTGTGAGATGCAACTTGTATACAGTTAATTGGTTTAACATTTAGGGCAACACCTCCATTACTGCTTGCTGTGAGGGCCGCAAAGTGGCTGAGGCTCTACTCCTCAACAAGCACGCTTTGGAATTATTTCGTAGTCATAAGATCTTCCAAATGTATGATAATGTCATGTGTTAACCTTCCAAAAAATATGTTTTTGAATCACCAAAGCTGCCTGGTATTTAGTCTTCTTAATTTGAATGATTTCTATTGGGCGTGCAAATGAAAATTGTTACTTGACCGTACAGTCCAAAAATCAAATTTATGTAATTGATGTTATTGTAATTTGCACTTGTCTGTAAAATGAGATGCATTAAGTGTGTGTGTTATATTTAATGAATGACATAGACGAATTGTTTTTTAAAAAAGTAAGTCCCTGTTTGTAGTTATTGTCATTTAATTGTGACTATTGACATTCACAGCATTTTTTATGAAGGGTTAGATTTCAATATAATAAATACAAAACATTGCATTATTAACTTTCTATATAGTTATATAATTTTGTGGCAATTTAAATTCCCATTTTACTAAATGTACTTTTTTATGTCATGCTGTTTTTGTCACAGGATTAAAGTAATGAATGTGTATGACATGAACTTCATATTGCTCCTTGAATTCTGGAACAAATATATTTGCTCCATTGCAGCTATTTATTCAAGTTTGTGTATCGTTTAAGATAACGGAACATTGAGATGCATTTTCTATATATCAATGAAGGCCATTAGAGTGACCCTGTTGACATGCTGAGCACCGTATGCTCTGTGCTGTTAATATTTGTGGCCTATAACAGATTAATGGATTTGGAAGGTTTAGATTGTTGCTGTCCTATAAGGGCTGCTGACCTAAAGATTTAGGATGAACCGCATTAAATCAACCGGCTGCAGTCGTGTCCTTCCGTTGCCTTTGCACAATAATGCATGGGAACTGCAAACCAAATTGCCAATCAGTCCCCAAGGGAGAAATGTGGAGCACTTAGAACATGGGGACTCACTAGCTGCATAATGGTGTTCTTTCCTTACCTTTTTTAAATGTAAAGTGGTTATTGTTGCAGATATGTACACTCTTAAGTTTAAAAATAATTGGCTATTGACCATGAAATGTCTTTCCGACCGGACTGATGTTTACATGCAAAGCATTTTATAGGATCTATATTTACTGAGAAAAACCTCTGCTTACGCAGCAGATATGGAGCATGAATGTTTAAACATTACCACATCAAACGTGCATGCAGCTGTATTGTTGCAGTCAACTGTAGAAAGTATTCTTGGAATGCTCGTACATGTGCATTTAGAAATGTATTTTCATTCAACTGTGCCAACATTTTGACATGAGAATGTGCATTGAAAATCATATGCATTTTATTTATTGTTTACGGTGGAATACAAAAAATAGATATTGTTAATTTATGAAAATATTGTTAATTTATGAAGAAAGCATGAGATAAAATTTAATTAAACATGGGTATTTTAAAAACTTAAATGAGTTTAATTGATTCGCAAAGATATTCCTAAAATCGACCAATTCTATTTCTCGTGCATATCTTGCAGCATCTCTCTATGCTGTTCAGTTTTTGGTGGTTGGGTTTTGCCTTTTGTAAACCGCTGAGGTTTTATTTTAGAAATGTAAGCATTCATTTTTTATAAAAGCACATTTATGAATATTAAAACTTCATAAGCTGTGTTACTTGTATTGCCAGCTTTTAGTATGATCACATTTCATACTAATAACTTTTTAGCTGAATGGCATTGTGGCATAGCCCTCGCTTCAAATCAGCTTAGCCCATCATCCCTTGAAGGGTTGATAAAATCAGTGGTGATCCTATGGGGGGAGACTGGGCCTAGCCACAGCAATGTATAATTTCTACCTCTTGCTATGGACCATCATTAAGAGGAGCACTGCTTTTACTCTGATGATAAACGTTTATTTTAACTTTACGGCAATAACTAGCAATTATGTATTTAAATTGAACATCTTAAATACATGTTCTGAACTTTAACTGCTTATGGATAAAGGTCTTGCCCATGCAGTGTCGCTCAAGGGGGTTGTTTGGCCTTACTTCACCACACTGATCGGTGGCAGTTGGTGAATGTGGGGCCCGGGACCCGTTCTGATATCACTCACCTCTCGTGTTAGCCCATTGGCCGGGTTTTGGAATGGCTCATGGAGCGCTGCACGTTTTTGCAGGTGGTGGGGCGAGGCAGGTACAGCGTGGTATGGAGAGGATCTCTGGATGAGCTCCCTGTTGCTGTGAAGGCTGTCGCCGTTGCACACCGGCAGTACTTTCACAACGAGAAGGACATATACCGCCTGCCACTCATGGAGCATGACAACATTGCGCGCTTTGTGGCAGCCGAAGAGAGGGTGGCATCCGAGGGCCATCATGAATACTTGCTCATCCTAGAGTATTACTCTCATGTAAGGATCCACTTGCAAATGATATACATTTAAATGTTTGGTGTGTACTCATGCCAGCACACAGTGAGTTTTGTATTGCTGTGACATCTAACAATTTCCATGACAGTCATGTTCAAAACTATGGTATTATACACATTGCAAGGTTAGTGGGAGACTTTGGGGTTTTCAGAAGGAATAACGGGACCATAGGATCAACTGCAGTCTGACACGAAGGAATTTAGCAATAAACTTTGATAACTCATTTTAGTTCTTTGTGTTTTTAGGTTTTGCAGCATGTTGTTTGGCATAATGTCTGACGTTTTTCTCAATTTGCTGGCAGTTTTTAAGGAAGTGAATATAGAACATGTATGTTGGATGTGCGGGGGAAGGACAATAAACTAACATAAAGAAAAATGTTGGACATAATGTCCAACAACATGGTACCGCTCAAAAACACATCAGAGCGTTATGAAGCACCAATACCTACGTAGTAACGGTCATTCTCTTGCATCTGTTATAAATTTAATTCATATGTGAGAGACAAAATATGAAACATCTACATTAAAATTTAAAACAGATGATCTTGTGAATCACATGACATGGGATAGTGTTTACTGTGTATTTTTCAGAAATCGATTTCACAATAGTTTTATTTGTTTCCCTTATTACACTGGGGTAAAAGTGTCGAGAATAATAATTTTGAATGAGGGTTGTTTCATATTTTATTCTTAAAGGGCTCCTTGAGTAATTATCTTACCCACCATACAAGCGACTGGATGTCAGCAAGCAAGCTGGCTTATTCCATCACCAGAGGCCTGGCATATTTGCACACAGAGCTACAGCGAAACGGTGGGTGGCGAGTCATGTATACACAGTCTTGACAATGAAGGATAAAGTTAATTGCTAATCCATAATTACATGAATCACCAGAAATAAATATTAATTATTAAAACAATAGTGAATACTTAAATACATTACTCCAGAATATTTACTTTAAAAAACCGTATGTATAAAATATTAAGTTTAAAACAAAACGTTTTTTTACTGAACGTGTTGTCTTCTATTTCTTATCGACACAAGAAAAATAACGTTATTAGATCAAAGGACAATATTGCAGACTCCATTGATGTTTTGCGTGCACTTTGATGTACAGACCAGTACAAGCCAGCAATAGCACACCGGGACCTCAACAGTCGCAATGTGATGGTGAAGAGTGATGGATCGTGTGTGCTGGCCGATTTTGGCTTTGCTATGCGGCTGACGGGCCAGCGGCTCGTGCGCCCAGGGGAGGAAGACACAGCTGCGCTAAATGAGGTACATCCTCCTTCATGAATAAACAAAACAAAAATGCATCTAATTTAGGTACATCTCCATTATTGCCCGATTCTGCATCTGCTTATTGTGAGAATTAAGTGTCGTGTAAACATTATTGTACTTTATTATGCTGATGTCAAATGTTAAATCTCGAGCTACTTGCATGATCATCGTCAACTTTAAATTCTTGGAAATGTGTGAATCTGTAAAGTGTTTAATTTCGGGTGTTTTGTCCACCGATAGATTGGCTACAGTTCATAAAACAATATACGTCCCTGCTTTGTCCATAACTTACAAATTATTTTTTAGCTCATCTCACTGTGGGATTGATTCTCTGTTGTGGCCGGGTCACTGTGTGTAGGTGGGCACGGTGCGGTACATGGCGCCCGAAGTCCTGGAGGGAGCAGTGAACCTACACGACTGTGAGTCGGCCCTCAAACAAGTGGACGTCTATTCGCTAGGCCTTATCTACTGGGAGATATACATGAGGTGCTCCGACCTATTCCCAGGTAGGACGCTGGTGTTGAATGAAGATTCCACCCACACTTATGCTGGTTCAATCCAGTGGCGAGCGATCTACTTTCCCTATTTCAAGTTGATTAACTTATGCACCTCTAGCGGGAAGTACCCGGCGTTGCCCAGGGGGAAAAAATACATTTTAAAAAAACTTCTCAAAACTGAAAAACATAACATATACAAATGCAAATAAAACTTTGATCATTACCTCATTAATAAAAAATAAAACCCAACGCGTGGTGGGAAAAAAAACTTACGCTCGCGCGCCAAGATACGATTCTTTAAATCGAGCAAAGGAAGCGAAGGTTGTAGATTTATGTAGAATCGGCCTATTCCCGTTTAATCGATACCACAAACGCTCAGCAGATATCGATTCTCGCCAGTCCTGTATGCAGGTTGACGCCACACACTTCATGGTCATTCCCCTCCCCCCCCCCCCCCAAAATACAAAAGTATATTTTTATACGTTTTACATTGTGTACAGTATGGGAGCTAGCCACATGGCAAATTTAAAGTTTGCAGCCTAGTATATTATATCCATTATTGCCCCCCCCCACCAGCCACGCATTTGTGCGGGATGAAGGGCTTACGCGGAGGGTTTGGGGGGTAGATGCGTGACGTCAGCAGGCACACTGCGTAACACTGCCGTATGTGGGTGACATGACAGATGTGACGTCACCGCTCACTTGCGTGCAAAATATATCCATTATTGCGCCCGCCCCCCAAAATACAAAAGTCTATTTTTATACTTTTTGCATTGTGTACAGTCTGGAAGCTACCCACATGCCAAATTTCAAGTTGGTTCCATGTCGGAAAGTATGCTTAAACATTTTGGACAGACACACATTCACAAATTTCCCTTTTATATATGGATTGCTTAAAATATGTCATAACGTTCTACTCAAAAGATGTATCGAAATTAAGTCCCAAGTTTCCTTTGAACCTAATATTTAGCCTTGGGAGTGTTTTGGCGTTTTAATCACGACGTGCTGTTGTGTGTGTGCAGGCGAGAGCATCTCAGATTACCAGGCGGCATTTCAGGCTGAGCTGGGAAACCAACCGACAATCGAAGACATGCAGGTGCTGGTCTCCCGTGAGAAGCAACGTCCAAAATTTCCTGACGCATGGAAGGAAAACAGCCTGGTATGGAATCTCATGTAACGTTCATTGTCACAGTTTTGTTTTCTTATGGTGTATGTTTCTTAGGCTGCAAATGTGTCAAAGCTGTTGCAATACTCAGGCATGACTGTACTTTGCTCTCTAGTTTGTTACACGAGGGCAAACGCAATCTATACAAAGAGGCAATCAAACTGAAGCAATTGAAGATAACATTTGATCGCCCCTGTGTTTGCTTTCTCTTAATCACTTGCAATGATTTTGCTTTATAAGAACACAATAAATGTCTACGTGCGTTGCAAACTTGGTTAATTTGTAACAGCACAGAAATATGCCGGGTAACATTTTCTGAAATTGGGTGGCGCTCTAGCCTCTTTGCCGGCCTGAGAAACACTTAGAATGCAAGTATAGCAATAAACAATTCCGTCTGCATAGTTTCATTGACCCGTATCCAGGCATGAGTGGCACACACTGGCCATTCATCGTCTAACAGCCACAGACATGTATGGAGAGAGCAGTACCCAGCCCCATTGTGTGGCTCTGCGGGGGATGGGGCTGTTGTGGGTTGTGATGGTCTAGACGTGCCCTGCTGGTTTTCTCACATTAGCAAAAGGGGCTCTGAATGGTGCTCGATGCCATTAGCTGCCTCAAGTGATAGGATTAAATCTTGATACCAAAACTAGTGATTCTAAGACTGTTATTTGTTTTCCAAGTTTCTGTTTTGTGTTTTTTATAACTTGGGGGGAAAAATGCTTCAAGTTGAAAGGCTTGCTCTCTTTCCATGTGGTTGTTCCATTAACCAATAGTGGGCCAATTTGCAGAGTACTTTTAGCCATTAAGTTAGGTTTGGTGACTTTTTATTTGCACAATTTTTTAGCATGATCGTTCATTAAATGGTTAAACCATTTGCCTGGCCATGTGGCGTTACAAAAAAAATTCGTAAATTGGACTTGGAAAGCTATATTCTCTGATTATCTATGAACTTAGAACATGCCGATAAATTTTCCTTGTTATGTTCCATGTTTGTTACGTTTTATAACCTTGGTTGCAGAACATATGCGATGACGTTTAGCATTTATTTAACAATTGTACATCTCCCCGCTTTATTAAGCATGTGTTATTTTTATGGAAGGAAATTATTTAAATGCATTAACCTTGTGTAATACACACCTGATAAGAGGCCATTACATAAATCCACTGCTTGATAAGGGTCGTTGTGCAGGTCTTGGGGTTATTTTCTTTTAACACGTAGGCTTTCCTGACCAATATTCATAATACAGGTTTTTTTTAGGTTAGATCACGTATATATAAATGTCTTTAAACCCGCCACCACCAGATATAGCCAATTAGTAAGGGTTGTCACGTAAACAGAACATGCCATTTCGTCATTAGTAAAGCACACCGGTGTGTTGGAGTGCAAATACACAACATTTACATCTGCGTATGATGTTTCGCCACTCATTACAACTAGCATCAGCAGGCGGACGGCCATATTTGTGGAGAAATACTCCTTTTTAGTTCCTTAAATGGGCTATTTGCCCATACTTCTCACTGCTGAATACTGGTCATTGTCGGTGGGTGAAGGTCGGGAGCATATATTTGGTAGCATAGAAGTACGGTGGTAGCATAGAAGTATGGTATAATAATGGAATTTGCTGCACTTCCCTCTGCTGACCACCGCATAGCACAGCCTCGTAGCTGCCGATGACATCCTGGCGTTTCGTGGTGGTCACCCAACCCAAGCATTATGCACACACCCCTGAGATCTGACGAGATTTGTCACATTCTGTACTTTGTAAATTGTCGTGTGTATAACATTAACAGTGTTAAACTGGTTTCAAAAAAGGCTTCCCATTGCCAAAGCATCGGGCCCATCATGTGACGGGATGTTCAAAGTGAAATGGGGTGGTAATTCCTTGAGCCTCCCAAATGCCACTTGGCTAGGAATGCGCACCACTCCCTGGGCAATGCAGTGTCCCAGAATACACGTGTTTGGCGGTTGGCATGATACAATGTAGTCACTGTATTTAGGAGCTGGGGTGGGGGTGAAAGGCTGCCAGCATTTCCAAAGCACATGAAAAGCTATTGTGTTTTAGGGGTGAGGAGGAGGGACAAGGTGGGGGGGGGGGGTATTAATTTGTATACAAACCAACCCATGCATTCACGAGGTGTGGGGGTTGGGATTGGCGTGGTGGGTGGTGTTGGCGCCCTGTGTGTATTGGATGATGGAGATGGGAATGCCAATGGGAGCCATTCTTTGACTCTTCCTGTGAGGCCAACAGAGAGATATTGCAATAACAGGTCGGCACGTTTCTGTTGAGGGTTTTCTCGTAAGTAACATTGCAAGGTTGTAATTATAACACAATACTTAGATCAGTTTAAGTAAAAATGAATATGGAAATTCAAGAATGATGTTACACTGTTTTTTTTATACGAATGTGCTCATGTTATTCCTCTTGCATACAAAAATTATTGCTGACATTTTTAGCACGACTAGGTGATGACACTTGCCTGTGGTTAGCCACACCTTCACTGGGTTGGGCTTTCCGTCATCTGAAAGCACGCAGAGAGAGACGCGTGTTTTGCTTTTCTGCGGAGTTTTTTTTTTTATGAACAGTGATTATATATGTTGTCTTCGTGTTGGTTGAATAATTATAGATGAGAGATAAGGACATAAACCCAGCCTCTGATAAAAAAGTACTGATTTTGGAACAACAATCTTACATTAGGATTGAAACAAGTGCTGAGGGTCGTAATTTGGTAAACTGGGCAGTGCTCGGTAAAATCTTGTTAGACTAGTTTGGGATTCTGTGAGAAACGACGCATTGAAGCGGGCAGCCATTTGTGTTGTTGTTACGCATCGTGCGACTGCAACCTGCTAAACGATGTTAGGTTAGCGCACGGTCCCTCTTTTACAAAGAACACAATCCTGCAGACATCTTCACCGTAATCATCAACTGACATGACATCCGAGGGACGACAGTGGTGAGTTGAACCTGGAATATAAGCGAGCGATTGTGACTGACAATTGTTTTTTAAGATTTATTTTAGTTTATTAAATCTACTGTACTGTTTAATTTAATACTGTTTAATTTAATAGGTAAAGAGCTGAGGTTATTTATATACTGTTCAATAATGTTATTGACCAATAAATAATAGCCTTTACTACCATACAAAGTATATAGAAATGTGGATATGGGAATGACCAGTGTTGCGTTTCAGGTTAAGGCAATAATTTTACGTGGTCTTTAAATGTTGGCTTTGGTAATTGGGGGGATTTAGGAAATTTACCCAATTCAACTTTTCTACTGGGAGATCGAACCAACAACGACTTAATAAAACCCAGAGGTCGTTGGTAAATCCGGTGTGCTCATTACACCATGTGGCAGCATCTCTCCATCAACCAGCATCATCGGGCAAATCGCCCGATGATGCTGGTTGTAATTACCAGCGAAACGTCGTACTCAAATTATAAATGTTGTGGATTTACTCTCCCAACACACCAGTGGGCTGAAGTAGTAACTAATTGGCATTTTGTTTACGTGACAAATCCCTTACTAATTGGCTGTCAGGTGGTGGAGGGTTACGACAGACACATTTATACTTACGCGATCTAACCCAAAAACCTGTTAACTATTCATACTTATTATTTGCTCTACAGGAATTTGTGTGGAATGTTTATTATTTATTCCAAAGCCTTTACAATACATAACACGGAATGTAAAGTAACATTCAACCTAGCATACCATGCTTTGTTTGATTAGATGCCATAAATCTGTATCCAGTAACTCTGGATCCCATTACGTTCTTTCCCAAAAACATTAAATAAAGAAACAATGTGGGAATGTGCACCATGATGAAACTATTAACCATATTTAATCATGAACATAGTGCATTCAATTGTCATCTTTTGTTGCTTTTCTGGGTTAAGTATGGCTTGCTAGTTATCTGCTGTTAACTCTCATTTAAGCTGCGTGTATTTTGCTTGGTAGCCTGTCGATGCACACCTTTACATCACCTGTAGGACATTCTTAGTCTATATTGTGCTTATTGCTTCCAATGTTTGCATAATGTACAACCCCATATCCAATCCACGTTTATTTTACATTTAGCAACTTTGTTTATCCGGAACAAAGATGGTGATGCACGTATGTAGCCAACTGCTAATCGAAGGGACGGAGGAAGGACAATAAACTAAACACAAAAAGCAGTTCTATTTACAAAATGTATATAGAACATGTATTTAATCTAGCTATAAACTATTATTAATATTACGAAATTCAAATGAGTTTTTTTTGAGCAATGGTAAGAAAAAGTGTTTTTACCTTAACATGGGAATGTGTACTCACTATGACATTGTCCATGTGACTGACTGTTCCTGCGTCCGCTGTTCAGAACTCTTTGAGTTTCATCTGCGCATGTTTGCGGGCGGGCTGTGTGGCGTGCAGGCGGTGCGCTCTCTGAAGGAGACGATGGAGGACTGCTGGGACCAGGACGCCGAGGCACGTCTCACGGCCCAGTGCGCAGAGGAGAGAATCACTGAGCTCATGATGCTCTGGGACCGCAACCGCTCGGTCAGCCCCACCGTGAACTCCACAGCCCAGGCCAGCTCTACTGCTGTCCAAAACGAGAGGTATGGCATAGAAATAAATCGTCAGTAGCAGCAGCTGTCATGTTCTATCCACTGCTATATGAAGGCCTCGCCAAGTTATTGCCATCATTTGCAGTCCTGCAATACACTGTTTAAGCGACTACAAAAAAAGTATTTCATCGCTTCCATCTCTGCAGTGGTTATAGTCTCCTGCTCTTGTTACCTCCTTGGCTGCCACTGCATCGGCAGTCTTGATCATTGGCCATCAATCCTTCTCTTAAAGTGTCCTGTTCAAGCCGCTTAATCTTCTTAACTGTATTCTTGTTTCTTTCGGTAAAGTCACGTAAATAGAAAACCAAAAATCCCCAAAAATCTAAATCAAAAAGAAAAATGATACATTTTAAATAATACAAATACAATAAAAAATGAATAACTTAGCTGTCTATGTCTCTAGTTTGCATGTGTTCTTGAATAGTGTTTCTGTTTCTCAGTGTAATTCCAAGAGTGCATCTCTCACCGTGCATCTGTTTACATTTGTGAGCTTCCGTTTCTTTTCATTTGTCAATGTTTCTGATCTATACATCGTAACAGTTCATATTCACTGATTGAACATACTATTCATGCACATTGTTATGTAGCTTTCATTATGAAGTTCAGTTCTCCAGAAGCGCTTCAACATGCCCTCGCTCGCTCATTGATTTTCTCATTTTTATGCCAGTCCGCCTTCAATAATGCCATAGCTATCCATACTCTGAAGAGTTTTCCGGTTGGGTTCCAGAAACAAATATCTTCATTTGTTAAGTGTGCTTAACTTTAGTTTTACTCCTATTTATATTGAGCCCAACTTTGTAGCCTTTATTAATGTTTAATAATTTCCAGACTTAATATACATTAGTTAATTATTGCTTGAAATAATGACTATCCGTATCAGAAATAAATATGAATGGTGTTTATAGAGCAAAAAAAAAACGAAATATCAAGAGACAATCAGAAGAATCCTGCATTGGAATTTTTGTCCAATTTATTTTTAAACAGTGTGTCACATGTGAATGAACTAAAGTCCCTGAGAAAACCCACACATGAGAGAATGACACTTAAAAGTTCACACAGATGGGTCATGAATCCCAACCCAGTGGATTTGAGGATCTGATAGCACATGATGAATTATCTGCGCTTCCCTAATTGTGCTTTGAAAGACGTATGCAAATATATTACAAATATACTCTTGGTTCTTTCGATGAAGTCGCGTAGGTGGAAATAAAATTTTATAAAAACAAATCACGACGTTTCGATCGCAACACAAGCAATCTTTATCAGGTGGAACAACTACAGCAAAAAAATGCTGAAGTAGGCGAGAGAGCTGCCATGGCAAGAGGTTATATAGTTAAGAAAGGGGGGATGGATTCCTGCAGTCATGAAAGCTTCAAATCAAAATATTACAAATATTTGTTTTGCTTTCTTGTGCGTGTCTTATTGTATTTGTCACAAGTCCAGTCTTGTCACAGATGAGATATTTGTGCTCTAATATTTTATGAATTGATTATATCAAGGCGTTTTGCAATTAGGAATGTTACCACATTACAAAAATATTTCATGCCTGTTATTTTATTTATGCCCAATGAGTTGGTTTTGTTTTCCAGGAATCTGGCAAGCATGTGGCGTTTCCCACGACTCGGGCCTTTCCAGGAATTTTCATCATCTTCGTACATCGAAGATGCAGGGCAGCCCTCGGAGGGATTCCAGAAAAACCTACCCTCGGATCATTCCAGCTCAGGCACCCAGCCTGCCATTGATGCCAAGAATCGCAATTCCATAAACTATGAGCGGCAGCAGGCACAGTCACGAGCATTCAGCCCGGACACCAGCCTTACCAGCCTGTCAGCCTCACACACACAAACACCAGGCGTGCCCACCACATGCCTCAATCCCATCCTCGAGGTGGCACCAGGTGCCATTGGTCAGGCCACACGCTCACCCATTGTTGCACATGTGCCGAACCCTGCCTGCCTGCACCTTACTGAAGCAGACCTCAAAGCCATCAAGATTGATCCTAAGGAGGCAGACAAAAACCTGAAGGAAAGCTCAGATGAAAACCTTACAGAGACCTCATCTAAACAGTTTAGTGGGAAAGATACACTAAGCAGCAGCAACCCGAATTTGCTTTATCCACTTTTTAGGCTTGCATCAGAGTCCAGCACTCCAGCTGAGCTGCAGCCTCAGGTGTGTCAGGTTCCTAATGCAAGTGCAGAACAGGCATCCCAGCCCTTGCCAAAGCAACCCAACCTGCCATGTCGCCCTACTAGTCTACCTTTTACTGGTCTAGTGAAAGCCAGAGCAATACCACATGGAGACAGAGCTGGTGGCAGAGCCTCAAGCAGTGGGAAATGCAATCTGCTGCAGGTGGAAACGGGTGTGGCCAAGATGGAACTGCAGCATGTGGCCAAGGCACAAGCAGTGGTCATGATGGTTAATAGTAACGCTCCTCGAGTCAATGGTGTCATCCCTTCTTGCAGCAGTATTGCTGTAAATGCACCTGCCATGAATGAAGCAGCACTTGGTGCAGCAACGCAAGCACTTATGGTTGAGATAACTGCAGAGCCCTCCACGAGCACAAAAGTGAGCGGCGCAAAGTTTCAACCACAACATGCAGAAGAGAATGGCCTCAGCAGCCAACACTCAAGTCCAGATGAGAGCCAGCCATTACTTGGGCGGCCAGAGAAAGAACAGCAACCTTGCCCTGTAAGGGACTCCTGCTCTGGGAGGGATCAACAAAGCTCTGAGCACTTGGCAGCCGATGAAAGGGTTGCAGCTTTGCCATCCGGCCCAAACGTGCACCTTAATAGCAACAATAATAACAGCAACATGGCCGGGGTGGAAAGTGCCTCCACAATGGTAGGCGCTTCCCTGGATGTTGAAGCGACGTCGGAGAGGCCCCACTCTCTCACACTCAGCGTCTATGATGCAGATGCTGAAAACTCATCTAGCTCAGGTGACTGACATGTAAGCTTAATGTATTTTTTTCACCATTTAATGTAGCACTGGTTACATTCCCTTTTGTCAAAAAGTATAACTGGTGTGTCATTTAATAAATATATCCTTTTTATTTGTATATGTAGGAAAAATTAGTTTTAAGATGTTTATCTTTTTTTACATTCATAAATGCTGCTTCATAAAACAATGTAAAAATAAGTTTTTACTTTTAACTATAGTAAACGGAACGTGCTATAATCTTGCTAGTATGACACTTGCATAATTTTTCATAACATGTGCCCAGGTGAAGAAAAGCCTCTGTCCGGTGAAAAGATCAAGAGACGCGTGAAGACGCCTTACTTGATAAAACAGTGGCGTCCCACTACCTGGGTCGTATCTGCAGATGCCAGCGGTCCCGCACGATCGCTGGGCGGCCTGAATGGAGCCAAGGCCCCAGTAGCTGCAATGCTGCTGGCAGAAGATGGGGGCCCAGTGGTACCACAGTCATTGGGAGGCAGCATGGTGTAAACCTGCTTGGTTGTCCCTTGTGACAGGCACGGCCTTTATCTGCAGCACTTAGTGAAATTTTATTTAATATTTAAGAAATAAAACAGTGATGCATTAGCAAAAATCTACTTTGACCTTGGGGGTTTTGGATAATCAAAAGTTCAGGTAATCGTGAATGGAATTGAAAGTTTACTTTATGATGTGATTGCTATCTGTTTGAGGACATGTAGTGATAGGTTAAGGAACTTGTTTGGTTGTCATTCAGGAAATTGAGGTACCTGTATCTTTAGAGCTCAGCGGTTCATTAGTGATGTGTCTCTTTGGTATGTATGGAAATGTGGAATTCCCTCAACATAGTTAAAATAGTGAATGTAATATCCTGTTGCCATAATGGCTTGTCCTCATTTACTGATATCATAAAAAAATATCTTTTTAAACATGAATATAATTTTAAAAGCAGTGTCAGTTATTGTTTGTTTAGTAACTGTGAAAAAACTGCTTCGTAGAATGTTATTGCATTGTGTGTATTATTTTCATGGCTTACAAAAATGAGGCATGCATGGAAGTGCTAAAGTATATTATTTAATTCTACGCAGAAAAATCGTGGTTAACTACATGAAAATAAACAGCATAGCTATAAGAAAAAAGTAACATTCTCATGCTAGTATAGGAATAATAACGAAAAATATTAGGATGAAAATATAGACGTTAAGATAATTTGCTTGTTGAACATGTCAACCTATTTCTTTGTTCTGCTCACCTGTCGTTTCGTTCTGTATGTGTTCCATTGGCCAGTGTGCACTTATTGCTTAAGTCTTGCAATGCCATACAGCCAGATGTGTAATGTTCGTTGACAATGTGTCATTCATGTGAGGAAAGAAATGTGAACAGTTTGTCATAAAATATTATACATGCTATATTGAAGCCCTATTTTAACATCAAATTTGCAATACAAGTGCTGGTTGCAATGGAATGAATTATATTTGCACATAGACATATGGTTAAATGTTATTGTAACAAACATTGATTTCAATGCGATTTTATAGTTGCAGAAGCTACACTTGGATTTGTGTTGCGCAAATTGTATCGGTCTGTCTCAATCTACTGTAGTTTTACGTTTGGCTTTGCACTTCTTTTTTACACATGTATAACCTTTAGTTTTTGCTGAACAGTGATCACTTTATGGGGTCTAAAACTTTTTTAGGCATACCTTGTTAAATTTAAAATTTGTGCTTTTCTGGGTTCTTAACTGCATTCGATGTGCAATAGCGATTCCTCTGCATGCTATGCAAATATTGCCCTGTTTATGATATTACTTTTTTTTGGCTACTTGGATACTAGGTACGTACATAACACAGGTTATGTACACATTGTAAATTTCCGTACAACGTATAGAGTAAAATTAGAATTGTAAAATATTTGTATTTTTTTATTTGTATAACACTTATTGAATTTCCCATCACAAGGAGGAAAAGCTTGTGTGATCTGCAGGCACTAAGGATGCAAAACGTAACCCCTCTATATATTGTATATTGCTGTTTATTTGATGATGCTGAGACGCAATTGTGACCTGCTATGATACATGGAGGCCTAGGTGTGTTAAAGTTTAGTTATACATTACACTACGTACTGTCCCACCTCTACACCTTGTTGTACAGTGACCATCTTAATTGAATTAACACTGTTGTGCTACTCTCTTCATTTCGTCAATTCATATTTACTTTCATGCAGTCTTTTTAAGCAAAAAGATTGCACTGGAACCTGCTCTGAAGAATATAGCATATTGGATCAACTAAACCACTATGTGACCAAATAATGCAATGTGCAGGATGATTTGAAACTGAGTTTATCTCATGAAAAAAAATAAGATAAAAATGCAGTCTGCTATATTTTTGTATCAACTCCATACAAGCTTATCAGGAAATGTGATGTACATTTTCTGACATCTAAGCCATGTCAAAATATCGTGTACAATGTTTATATCGATCGTGAGGTACCAAAACTTTGGTATGACTTCAGTAGCTCATACATTACTGTACTATTAGTCAACTGACTAGCTTTGAATTTCGTGTGTGGGTGTCACCTTGCTTGATAATTATAAAACTGATAGTCCTCGACCAACATGTGGAAACTTGGAGGATTTCACATTTGACTTTACTGTTATATGAATTGAAACAATTGACATGTATGAAGTTGCATAGTTTTGCCTCTGCTTTAACTTGCAAATAAAAAGGTCATGTTAACTACATTGTTTATTTGCATTATTACTAGATTATTTTTTTTAAATCACTCATTTGGAGTTATAAATTAACACTTGTAAAATGTCCTTTTACAGATGCTGCCAATTTTGGCAAAAAATATGGCGAGTTTAAATCCTGGTTGGAGGTCAGCTCTGCCTCTTACCCCTCCGGCGTTTATGAATTTAAGATTAGCAGTATGGAGTTTGAGAAAATGTTCAGCCACACCAAGAAAGCTGATACGGCCAGTCCCTTGATGCTTCACAAACTGCAGCATTCAGTGAAAGTATTTGGAAGCAGTTCACTGCTGCTGGTCCAAAGGTTCTGTTCAACTTTGTGTGCAATGTGCCAATAAAAAATAACTGGTTAATCATAAAATACAATTGACTCGTGTTAGTTATATTCTTGGTTCTTTCGGTAAAGTCACGTAGAAGGGAAACAAAAGAACCAAGAATATGAATCCCTGCAGTCACGAAAGCTTTAAATCAAAATTTAGTGTTACAGTTACTTAATAGCTTTGAATTAGTGTTTACAATTATACAAATTATTTGGTGATGCTGCATTAGCAATGGTCAACAGGCACAATTAGTGTTATGATTCATATGTTGGAATATAGGATTTGCTTTGCAGAGTAAAGTGATAGTCGATATTTAATAATTTTATAGGCTGCATTAAAGTGATGAGAAACTCGTATGGGGAACTGAAGCTATTAGTCATCGAGGATTTTCTCTTCCTCAACATACCTGACCAAATATTTTAAAACTAACTCTGAAAACATTTTTAAACATCAGATGCTTTGGGCAAAAAATGCATGCCATAGAATTCAACACAATTGGCATTTGGTCAAATGTCTACTGTTGCAGCTGCCTTAAAGGATCTTAAGTGTTCTACTCTTGCAGTGTTTGAAGTTGAAAAGTCATGCTCTACGTTCTTCAATAAGGAGGCCAGACCTTTAAAAGGGCATATTACCTTCAGGGTCATGTCCACAAGGATATTGCCATCCAACATGCAATGACATGTTGCTTGTGTGCTCAAGTCTTCCACAGGATTATCAAAGCGCAACCATAAAGCAGGGAGATTGAGTTGGCTTTCAATCATTGCTCACAGTCGTTGGTCTTCCACTTTCTCCACAATGATGCTACTGGTTACTGTGTTATTGTATCGGTTTTTTTGTCGAACTTGGACCCATCGAACAGAGTCCTCGTTTGTAAACACGTTAGGTCACTTGCAATGGTTTAAGCACGTTTGGCTACGTACGGTGCAAAAGATATTGAACACAAGGCTGATTGCTGCTGAGACTCGAAACTGGTCCAATTTTTCTTGTATTGAATACTTGCTGCTGAAATGATGCACTCTCATAAGGTCATGCGGTTGATATGCTGGGATAGATATGTGGAGGGATATTCTGCTGATTTATGTTATTACTTTAGGAAATGTAAAACTGTTTACTCAAACATTTTCCCCATAAAAAATAATGAAAATTCAATGTACTACTGACAGTGTTCGTGTAACTAGCTGATCGCCTATAGAGATATTTTTTAACATTAACGTTTGGGACGCGTGGGCATTTAAAACGCAGGTTTCTGTAACAAAAAAGAGAAGTCCAAAAACTTTCCGTAGACATATCTTGCAAAAAGCGGTGTCACTTTTGGTCCTGTGCACTTCACACAAAGGCCCTCTTCTCAGTATTGTGAACACCGTCTGTCACTAGGCAATGGACAGCTCCTCTACTTGACATTGCCACTCTTTCTCTCTGCCCTGCTGAGTGGAGGAGTGTGCTTTTCGTGTGCGGGGTTACTCGTGCAACGCACTACGAAGTTCGCCTGATTCAGGTCACCCACAGGGAACTAAAGGTAAATGTGTGCTTATAATGTGTTGAACTTATTTCGCACTGTACATAGCCAACCGTGCTAATTGGAGGTACACCGATTTTGTTAATCGTGTAAGGAACGTCTTTCTGGGTAATTCAAAACAGTTGATCTTTATTTGAAATCTTCCTGTAGTAATAGTACACCTTGTACATTGCTTGTAGAACGTTTCCTCTTAATTCCGACATTGTCATGTGTTCTGTATAGTACGTATTGTGCATTCATTCGGAAGAAGGCAAAGTTTGGTGATGCTATTTTGATATTTCCGTGATTGTGAATGCGCTAAAAGTCACTTGACACAGCTTCACAACAAACGTTTCTTCACCAAACTTTGTACGTTATGTACATTTAATGCTGGAAAATAATCCACTTTGAAATGTGACCTTCGTGATATGTATTGTGTGCTGCACAATTCTTAGCTGGTGTCTTTAAGAAGGAACATTTATATAGATATGCATACCCATGTATTCCATACCTGTCAACCCCTTATCAGTGCCGACCTTATTACAGACCAATTCAGATCTTATTGTTCACCCGTGCCCTTATAAATCTCAACGTTCATCCTACAAAGTCCCATCACAATGGAGAAACTAACAAATATACAAAACATTTTCCCCATATTAAAAATGCTGCATGCCGTATGGACCTGAAAACTCAAGTTCCCTGTACAAGAATACGGGGTAAACCGTATGCGTTGACAGGTTTGGTATGCTGAAACACTTTTAACCATCTCTTTCTGCTGAGAAAAAATGTTTTATTTTGTTAACCAATGAATGCATATTACCTAATACACATTGGCTGACGTTAGCAAATGATTTGAACCGTACGGCCAACGTTGGCTCAACGTTCAAATAATTCCTGAGTACCTGCCGACATGGCTCAGCAATAAGTAAAGGTTTTAAACTTTCTTGCAATAAAACAGGTGTTAAGATGTTCAAACGCCAAATATAAACCTTTTGCAAGGAATCTGGCAAAAAAAAGGTCTCATTTATTTGGTAAAACATTGGACAGTATCTAAATCACACTGCAAGGTGTGTGAACTTGTGTGTACAACTGAGATACACATCGATGGGGAACATGGATTGAAGAAGACAGGCAAACTTAACATGCATAGTTTTGATCCATTAGAGGTTTTTGGGTTAGATCGCGTAAATATATAAATGTGTCGTTAAAACCCGCCGCCACCCGACGCAGGTTTGTCACGTTAACAGAACGTGGCCAATTCGTCACTAGTACAGCAACACCGGTGTGTTGGAGAGGCAAGCCACGACATTTACAAACATAGTACGACGTTTCGCCAGTAATTACAACTAGCTTTCATCAGGAGACAGCCAGATTTGTGGAGAAATCTTATTGTTTCGTTCCTTATGCGATGTCTTTGACCACCCTTCTGCGCTCTTGCTCGATGATGGGCAACGTGCATTATGCATGCGCATTAGGCGTTTTGATGTTCATGCAGCAGTGGATTAGAGTACGATGACTAAACACGATATGATGCATGTTTGGCAGTGTCAGGCGACAATTTATAGTGCTTCATCCAGCAGTGGAGATAATCAATGGATGATGGTGGTAGTGACTCCGGCCTCACCCCCGATTCCCTTGCCTGGAGAAGCGCTCGATTTCGGGCAGAGAAACTAGGAGAGGGAGGCACCGACCCCTCCTGGGGCACTAGGCCCCAACTGAATTTGTTTTATATGCTTACATAAAATTAACTATGTACGTACTGCATGTGCGTGTAAGTGTTTACGCCTCGATCACAAGTCGTGGGAGTGTATTCACGAGTGATAAATCAACTGTGTGACCCATTGTGGGCCCAGAGCTTAAGCATCGCAGTATTGCGATATTTTACGATGCTGGACCATCGATCGCCAAATCGTTTGGATTAAACGATTATCGTATAGAATGTATGACACTTCCGTGGAATGTAGATGAGAACAAGTTGTAAATGTATGCTAAACTTTAGAAATATTGATTCGCAACAGTGCAGACAATTGTACTTGGTGGTCCAGATGTCTAGTGACCCCCCCCCTCCATGTTTATTCTCCAAAACGTATAATTTTTAATCTCCAAAACTTAACATTTTAAAAGTGAAGCTTATTTAAAACATAAATTAACATGAAAAGGGAAAGCAATGTTAGGGGTCAATTAATTGGGGTGGGAGGCGGCGGGGTCACAATACATCTGAACCACCCGTGTAATCAAATGCCCGTGCTTGTTTGCGTTGTGGTTTATTGATCAGCATCAATCCCACGATGGCGTGGAGAGTTGCGGACGACGACGACGACGAGGAGGAGGATGCGGCGGCGTCATCGTCGTGGTGGTGGTCTCAGCAGGGTGATGCAGCTGAGAAGCATCATCACCACCATTTCGTCGAGATGCGTTCCCCTTTCCTCCTCCACCAGCAGCGGCCACCGCGGCGACCCGCACCGCGGGCCACCCGCGGTAACAACAACGGCGGCGGTGGCGGCGGTGGTGGCCGTGCGATGTTTGCGGCGGCCACCGCGGCCGTGGCCGCTCCACCCAAACCGCGGGGGGCCACCACCCCCCACCGCGCGTGCCGCTGCCACCTCGCCCCGGGGGGCCCGACGTCGGCAAGAGGCGAGCCGCTGCCGCCACCTGGCGAGCGTCTCCCACCGGCGGGCGACGCCGCCCACCGCCGCGCGTTCGCAGCAGGGGCGGCCGGGTGCCTCCGCCACCACCACCACCAGCAGCACCAGCACCAGCGCCGCCTCCGTCAACGCAACGCCGCGGTGCTCGGCGTGCGCGCCTGCGAGCTGCGAGGCGTCGACGAGTCGTCCCCTCCGACGGCGGGACGAGGAGGAGTCCTCCTCCGGATCGACAGCGACACCGCGCGTCCAAGTGTCGCGCGGCTCGCCAAGAATGTGGCAGCGGCGGGCACGCGTGGCGGACGGATGCCCCAAATCCTTGGCGAATTTCCGGCCATCGGCGGCGTGGCGGCGGCGGCGGCGGCGGCGAAAGAGCCGAGGCGTGCTCGCGTTGACGCCGATGACACAAGAGGTGTCGGCAATGGTCTGTTGGGAGCGAAATGTCCCAATGGGTTTTTACCGCCTCTCGGGCAGACGAGCGTCGCACCACAATGTGCGCGGGACGAACGTGCAAATGCCTTGAATTTCAATGTAAAATTACGTTCGAAGGCATGGGGTCACTCTGGGTGTAAGTTCTGTTGGAGAAAACAAACGGATGAATGTAATGCTAAGTCATCAAATAATAATAATAGTTTGATTGAAGTGAGATCTCAACCAAGGCTGGGTCATTGGGATAGAAGTGCTGATCAGGCTCTTGAAGAAAGTCTAGAAGTTCTTCGCACAAGTTCAGCATTGAATAAAATTACGAACGTGGAGGAACAAAATAAAAATACATGTGAACATGATTCCCATCTTCCTGAATGCTCTATTTCCAGGCGCAAGATTGTTGTTCAAATGCCACTTGTTCCAACATGGACATCCTTAACCACACAAAATCCTCTGGACGAGCCAACAGATCTGGACTGAACTGTGAAAGTTGGTGCCGAGAAAGTAAATACCATTGTCACCTGTTCATTTATTTGTGATAGAACTTGCATTTGCATTAGGTCTAGGATGACCGTATATTAAGTTTTTGACCCAGGGTTTCCTGCAAAAGGAGAATTGTGGTGGTTTTCTATCGCGGGCTCGTGCCTGGTTATGTCTCTGCCTTTATGACATCAGATTATGAGGCTCAATTTCTCAAGATGTGTCCTGTGAATTGCACAAATTGTAAAATATTGTTATGGTTGTATTATAATTAATTTTCAATTGATGCCACTTTCAAAGTGTAAATGTGTCCTTTATTTAACTTTACTTGACATACAGTACATTGATTTACATTTAAGTCAACAAACATGAATGTTAAGACCATTTTAACAAACGTCATACAAGCAAAAGCACTGTCAAAGCAATATATATTTTATTAAGGCGAAATTATAACAAGGATAAATGAATTTTGATTTAAAGCTTTCGTGACTGCAGGGATTCATATTCTTGGTTCTTTCGGTAAAGTCAGGTAGAAAGGAAACAATAAAATAATAAAAATATAAAACAATAAAATTATCACGACGTTTCGACTGCAACACAAGCAATCATCATCAGGTGTGAAAACCACAGCAAGAACATTTTCTTACTTCTACGTGACTTTACCGAAAGAAGCAAGAATAAGGATAAATGAGTCACAAACACAATTACTGTAATACACTTACAATAAAAGGTTAAGATGGGGCAGTTAAGTGTTTGGAGTTTTCTCCATAATTAACTTCTTACGTTTCTTGCACTGCAACCAAATACACATTAGCTGATATGTAGTCTGTTTTTTCCTAAATAGGGTTCATTTAAACTTCATGTCACATGGTGACGAAGTATTTTATTTACAAAGGATGCTCATTAAACTTTGCTCTTTGTAAAAATGTAATATAGTACTATACAGCACTTTGATAATCCGTGTATCAGTATTTTGCGGATTACCCGCAGTTCGTGACTCCTCCCATAATCATAAGCTGCAGAATCCGCAAATCACTGCATTGCGAAATAAATGAAGTGCACACTTCAGTGTTTGAAAAGCTTAGTTGCAGAAACGCAGAGCTGCATTACTGCAGATAGAAACACGCGAGAACTGCAATTAGACAAAAAGGTGCTGCAAAAATAAACGCAGAATTGCAGATAGAAATGTAGGCGAAATATTTTTTTTTGCAAAATATTTTTGGGTTTTGCATCAGCACAGACAAGCTGTTAGTATAGAAAAACTGTTGACATCTGATTTTTACGGAACATCGAAGCCTAAAAAATACGAGAGAGAAAATACGCTTGACCCATATAGCAGATTTGCTTCATTTGGGTTTTGAGAACAATCGTAACCTCATAATCTAGAAATATATCCCGAATTGATGGTGCTGCGAGTCAAGCGACCCGTTTCCTTATAAGTCACGTGGATTAACAGCGGCCAATTCCTCCTGTAATCGACGGCAGTAGTCGACGCAAAAAAAATGTTAGATTATGGGAGTAACCTCTGCAGTGTCCCACGCATTACAGGTTAAGTGATATGGTCCCCATATCAAGACGGATTAATAGAGTTCTGCTGTACATGCAAAACCTACCCAAAAATCACTAGTTTCACAAAAATATTTGGTCAATATTTCAACTCGGACCTGAGATTTTTAACATTCCACACATGTACACACACTCATGTATATCTCACATATAATAAAACTATCGACAAACGTTATTGGCAAAGTACAAAATATTCCAAAACTATACTTGTGTATAAATGTGTATGAACTTCTATTGCACCGTACATAGCCAAGCATGCTAATCGTCACGTTATCTTGATTTAATATTACAGCATTGTGTAGTTTTGTCAACTGTATACAGAAACGCATTATCATTTGGTCCAAAAAGGAGACGTGACTCTGGTCTGCTTTAGGCACATAAGTTACAATAGAAGCCCTTATGTTTACTAAACATTCACTTCTCTCGTTTAGAAATGTCATGTCAGGCAAAAACAGTGAAGCAGATGAAAAAAGGAAAGACAGCAGGAATTTGGTATTACTCCATAAATGCTGAAAGGGGGTGAAAGCATGTTGAAGTTGCACAAGATAATCAAAGCTTCCTGGAATAGGAAACAGCTGCCACAGGACAGGAAAAAGGCAATAATCATAGCACTGCAAAGGGGGATATGAAGGAGTACAGTAACTCTAAGGAATAAGTATATTGAGCATTCCAATTATGGCATTTACCAGAATGTTGCCAAATTAGATAAAGAACCAGAATAATCCTTAAGGGAAAATCAGTGTGGATTTAAATCAGAGCATGTTATGCTCAGTTCTTTAAGGTAAAACAGCTGATAAAGAATTGGGAGTATGGGGGGAATTTTCGATTTTCTTGTAGACCTTAAACAAGCCGATGATTTTGTGAAGCGAGAGGTGTGCATAAGTTAGATGATTTTAAAACGTGCATGATGGGACTCAGGCCTGTGTAGACAAAGTATAGACATCATGATTTCATATCGGGGCAGGTATGTCAGGGTTGTATTCTGTTTAGCACTTCATTTAACGTTGTGCTTTAGTATGTATTCATGATCATCCATGGACTCAGCACAGGAGAAAACCCAGGAGTAAATAAAAGTACGAAGATGCATGTACGGGGCTTTTTGTATGCAGATGAAGCAGGTTTGTTGGCTGAAGTCATACGGCTGTTGATGACATTAGCCAGAGGCTGGACATTGGGGTCTGAAGATAAACTTTCCTGAGACAATTAATGGCGGTAGCAAGAAATGAGGCTCCTGTGGTAGGTTCACAAGTTATGTTAGCAGAAGACTGGGAGATGACTATTTCGGCAGTTATATCCATAATGCAACTTAGGCATATTGCTTTAGTAGGCCAGGTTTTTTTGATGAATATGAAAACCACTTTGGACGAGTATTTATTATCATACGCTCATTATGCTGAAGCCAGGCGATACCTGCTTCATCAGCAGTGTGGAGGGCCGAGACCACTGTTACGTCGAGTAAGGACGTACTGGACGTACTCGTCAGTCTGACGCTGACCACATCCAGAGTGGGTTGTCAGATTGGTTGCACACACAACTTGGTGGTACAGAACCTGTTGAAAAGAGCCCATAATCAACATGCCAGTTCGAAGCCAGGAATACAGTGGAGTTGGCAATTGATTCCACCGCCGAGTCTCGATGTGGCATGTTGGACCTTACGGGCGAGCAATGACAAGCGGGCTCATGGAGGGTCGACTATGTCCAGGTGTATTGTGAGACTTGTACAGTATTTTCACAAATCTTGGCCTTTGCCTCATGAAAATTGTAATGACAATTGTAATGGGAAGTGATACTGCTCAGCACTAACCTTAGTTACCAAGGTTGGTTACCAAGGTTAGTGGGCTGGGTCTTAGCATCCCTGGGAGTGCACACGATTGAATGCAGTTGGATGTCAACCAAGTTTGTGTCCAATACTTGGCAGTTGACTAGCAAAGGGTGATAACAGTTGTGCGAATCGTCTATGTGCCTGTACCCCAGGTTGAGCCGACTAGTTTCCTGAGGTTGTTCATCATTCCGGTTTTGGCTGCCTTCTTCAGGTGGTTGTGAAATATCAGATCTGTCCAATGTCACACACAGGTAGACTGGGAGATTGTCTCATTTCAAACACCGACCATTTAGAAGTATATTTCGATTTAAAGCTTTCGTGACTGCAAGGATTCATCTTCTTGGTTCTTTCGGTAAAGTCACATAGAATGAGAATAAAACAATAAAACTAAATAAGACAATAAAATTATCACGACGTTTCGGCCACAACACAAGTAGCCTTCTTCAGGTGAAGGAACAGAACTGTCGGGCCGAAACGTCGTGAGAATTTTATTGTCTTATTTTGTTTTGTTTTATTCTCATTCTACGTGACTTTACCGAAAGAACCAAGGAGACATTTAGAAGTATATTTAAATAATGGGCTGTGCTGGCATTGTTTAGATTAGTCTGAGTGTAAAGGGACATTTGAGGCAGAAATGCTATCTGCATTATTACTATATGGATCAGAGAGCTAAGATGCTAAGAGGCATGGAAATAAGTTTATCATTTATGGCGGAGGGTAGAAAGAGTTGGTGAGGTGTGGTGGCATACATAGGCATTGGCCACGATGACATCTTGATTATATCACAATTTTAAGAATGTGGCCTACATATACAATAAACATGTTTCTTGCAGCGTATACAATTTTTAAAGATAATCAATGATCTTGGCAGTAATGGTTGTAAACAGATTTAACCTGCATCAATTACTTTAGGCTATACATAAAATGCATATGCCCGAATAATGCACTCTGGCATCTTGCTGTCAATCAAGCTGCTTCTTCTTCTTCACATGCATTCGCCCCGTTTGGTTCTCCTGTACTGGCATCTTGGAAATCGTGTTTCGATGGAGCAAGGATGGTGATGGCAGAGTAAACTTAAAAAAAAAAACTCTCTTTGAAACAATAACAAAATTTTGAGGCTTGGTTAAAAGGCACTTTATATAACGATTCTTGTTTTGAAGCAATTATTTCAACTTACAATGTTATTTCTGGTTTTTATGTCTGAGAGTAGCTTTAAAAGCTGCATCATCTCAGATTATCATCAGAAGGCATGTATAAAAAATCGCTGCCCATGAGCTGTTGGGAAGGGAAGAAAAACTGTGACCCGTCACTTGATTGGGAATTCAGACACATCTCTTCCAGCTCATTACAATGTAGAACCTGTGCAGAAAGAAAGACACACTTTAAAGCATCTCCTCCCAGACATACTATCATGTAACAGCAGTTGTATAAAAACATTATTTTGAAATCTGAATAGGCATTTCTTATTGTGATAATTGAATGTTTTCATCAAGTGTTGTAATTAACCATATGCTAATATCTGTCAATATAAATAGCAATAAAGAGGACATCCAAGGACATGAAACTGTGGTCTAAACAATATGCCAAAGTCCTGTATAATTGTTATTACTAGATTATCCTATTTCTGTACGAATCAATTGCAAAATGTGTGTTGTTATACCTTACGCAGATTATCGTCATCTTTTGGGACATTGCAGCCTGGAAAAGCATTCATAGGAGTCACACCCAAATTGTGTCCTACACCTGGCACTACCCCTGCTGCTGCAGGAGAATCAGGCGGAGGTTCCATGGACGTGATTAAGTGGTGTTCCCCTGAGGCAAAGTTGCCCACCTCATGAGCACGTCCTTCCCCCCGGCGGCCGGTCAGATCATCATCCTCGCTGATGAGGTTCTCTAGGTACTCCATGTCAGCAGGAGGACGTTTGAGTCCAAGTGTTGACAGAGACTCCACAGTCATTAGCAAGCTGTCATCAGCTTGTGGTACTGCAGCAAGCACAGCCAGAGGGGTTCTGCATTCCATGTTAGATTCAGTTGGCACTTGTACGTGACTTCTGTTGGGCGAAGTACCTTTTCTGCTTCCAAATGATGCAAGTGTTTGTTTATGGTGATCCGTAACATCCTGTGAATTATCAACAGCTGCCAGGCCTTCAGCCATTTGGCGGGGTAGCCTTGTATGGGCAGTGACCTGGATGGAGTCTTCCATGTCCGTGCACTGGATAGGTATAGATTCAGGGTCTGTGACAAAGTAGGCAAAATATGAAATGCTTTACTGAATATATATAAAAAAACAAGTGATTATATACGTATATAATAAATGTCCAACTGTATTAATGTGTTTAGGTTTTAAAAGGTGAGTGCATGTCATTGAGGCAACACTTACAAGTAAATGGAGATTTTGGCCTCAGAAATGCCCTGAGCAGGTTGGACTGTTTCCGTACCACCATGTGCAGCTTTTTAAATTCCTCCTGCAGATCCTGGTAGGCAACCTCCAGCTCACTCCTACACCCATCATCAATTTGTACACGGGAAATTAACCTGAGTTCAAGTATATAATATACAGTAACTATGGGAAAAACATAAATTTTTTCATAGATTTTCATTACATTTGTTAATTATTTGGAGTTAAAAAGGCATTAACTTGTATTGTGGATTATACGCAGTTGGATATATAGATGTTATTCAATTGAACCACGTACCGTTCACCTGGAGAAGAACATTTCGTCCTAAACCTCTCGTGTACTGGCCGAGTCTTTCTTTGGGAGACTTCTGTAGATGCGACATTATACACCTGCACAAAATATTAAGAGTGCCTTTAAAGAGAGATCACGACTGTGAGTTTGGCCATGTTAACTATTATCCAGAATTACAAACTGGAACACTTTCTGCGTGATAAGAAGCACGTGGATCTGTAATTCTTCATGTATGTTTTGTCTCCATTTTGGAATTAAATAATGATTTTGGCACCATTCCAAGATTGAGGTATCTAATTTTTTTTACAAATATTTAGTAAAAAATGTCTGGTCCCTCTTATTTTATCCCCATCTGGCTTTGGAGATTTTGCATCTTCATACTAGAGAGGGAAGTGGTTACCTCTTCAGATGGGACATTTGGAACATCCTCCTCACCAAACACGTTGTTTGCTGGGTATATCATATTTTATGCTATAATCATCTGCATTACATTCCTCCGTTTTTGTCTGTAATATGCATTATATACTTCCATCTTCCTCTCGAATAATCTTCAATACTATTTTCAATTTACCAATCAATTAATTTTTTTCTGATTTCATGATCCCACCATTAAGACATTTTAGTTTTGTGTCGTCTAATTTCTTTCCTCATTATTTTCCTAATGGTTGTACAGAGTTGTGAACATGTTGTGTTTGAAAATGCATATATGTGTACATTACAATGTTTCCCCTGATTAAACAACATTCAAATTCATGTAAATGTAATATGTTGTATCAAATGAAAGCCCCCATAAAAGTATACATCATAACACCATGTTTCAGTTTATACAAAATATTAAAATGCATGTTCAAGGACATGACAGAACGAGTATATTATTATAGGCAGCTGTGTTATGTACATTACCTGCTCATATGGCCTGTCCTCAGCATAATGGACTTGCAGGAATGTTCCATCGTGTTAAAATATACCATTGAAAAAAGAAACATGACGTAGCATTAATCATTTATTCTATAACGTAACAATACTGTCAACACATGAAGATTTTAACATAAACACTTCCAATACAAACATTTAATTTGTATGTGTATAGTCATACAGGCTGCACAGTAACTATATATTTTTTAAACATCACAAGCAGTCCACGTGTGCAGTCAAGTGTCACATAACAGGCTGCCCACTCATTTTACACTTGTTGCTCATTCACTACATTCAATTCAATGCCCAAGCAAATATTTTTTTATAATTCTAGATTTGAAGCTTTCGTGACTGCTAGGATCCATACTCCAGACAGGCTCGTCCCTTCACCTGATGAAGGCCGCTTGTGTTGTGGCCGAAACGTCGTGATTTTTTGTTATCTTATTTTCACCTACGTGACTTTACCCAATAGAACCAAAGAGTAATTTTTATAAACCGTTTTTTTGCAAGCCTTTGCTAATCTACCAGTCCTGGGTTAATCTGACCATACCCTACCACACCGCTCAGTACAAGTTGGTGAAGCTCATTTTGTATTTTACAACCACTGTAATAAAGGTTTTTTTTCTTTGGGTGAGATCACGTGAACGTGTAGTTAGACCCGCCACCACCCGACACAGCCAATTAGTAGGGTTTGTCACGTAAACAAAACGTGCCAATTAGTTACTGCTTCAGCACACTGGTGTGTTGGAGAGTAAGCCCACAACATTTACAAATCCAGTATGACGTTTGGCTGGTGATTACAACCAGCTTCATCAAGTGATAGCCATAATTGTGAAGAAGTATTCCTGTTTCAGTCTTAAATAGAGGAAGTAGAAAGGTGATGTCATCACTGCGGGCCTATCAAGTGCAAAGACCAGAGGAGGGTTAATGGCGGTGTCGGGTGGTGGCGGGTTTAACAACACATTTATATTTACGCGATCTAACAAAAAAAACCTTTATTATGGATATTATTGGTCGCGAATGCCTACGTGTTAAACTAAACCACTGTAGTCTGCACTCCTTCGACAGAGGAAGAGCAAAGCTACCTTAACATTGGCATTTAGAACCTGAACACATTGCTGACATACACAAGAATAGCATAGCCAAGTTGACTTATTATTTTAAAACTAATTTAACGAACACCAAAACATCAAGCTGATATGACAAATATCACATCATTTTACTCATGCATACATACCTGTGTTCTTACCCTCTTCAGCACGATGCTTCAATTGTTTACCGAACTCCTGTTTGGCATTCAGCTGTGCCTGTAGCCTCCCAGCCTCTTGCTTGTACAAATGAAAATCATTTTTCTGCAGGTGATATCATGTAAGAGACTAAGGTGCTGCTTTTTTTACATTCAGTATCTTAACAAACTTGTCTTTTGATCATTGAATGAAAAACAAAGCAAACCATAATTGGTGCACATTCGAAAATACCTACCGTTTTCTCTAGTTGTTCCTTGTAGCAATCTCTCTCTCTGCAGGCCACGCTGTATGCCTGGTATGCCTTGTTGAGATTGACATCGTTCACCACCTTGTCCATGCTTTCTTTGTGGTTGCAGTGATTCTATTCCACAAAGATACGATTGTCACATGTTGCTGGCAGTCTTGTATTTAAGTTGCGCTCCAAGACTGCACACAAGCTAACCATAATTTAAGCAGGTTCTGTTTAAATGTATATACTGTATAAGACAAACCACGTATTTTCCCAGTAAGTGTACTTTCAGAAAAGTTCAAGAACTAAAATGAAAACAATCATAGAGAAACAATTTCCATATTCTTAGCTCTTTCGGTAAAGTCACGTTGAAGGGAAACCGAAAGAGCTAAGAATATGAATTACTGCAGTCACGAAAGCTTTAAATCAAAACAATTTCCAGTTTAATCATCACTGCATTTTGAGGAAGCACATGCATGGCTCAAGAGGTCAGAGCAATAAGCCAGTTCAAATCTTGCCAGCTGTCTGTGATTAAACTGGTTAGTTGATCACACCAATAACTGCAAGAAATAGTCATCATAATAAGCATTGTTTTTGCACTTGATTTGGATACATTCTAGCTGTAAGAATTACAAATGTTGGTTGAAATACCATGCAGTCTTTAAGGACTGTTCGTTCACACATGGTGCACGCTGCCCTGTGATATTCGTGGACTGTCTCACGGCATGAAGCCCATTGCACAATTGGTATACATTTGTTGGGGGGGGGGGGGAGACAAACAAATTAAAAAAACATTGCCTCCTCTCTCTACCACAGTGCATGTTTTAAATCACAATCAGCTGTTGTGTATAGATTTCTCACACAAGGTTCTGATGCCTTACCACAACATCTCCAAAGGGCTTTCCCTGGACCAGGTGAGAAGCTGCACCTGCCTGCTGAGTGAACATTTCCGCTTCTGAATGTTCCTGTGGACCACAGTCATTCTCGCCAGACCTATGTCGTGGCCGGGATTCCATATCCGTTGTCACTCCAATGTACGCCTCACTGTTGAACTCCGTCATTGCGCAGTCCACCTGCAGGCGTATTGAAAAAGTTCTCTCAGCCTACTTAAAATCCTCGACAGCATCTTAGCGACATCACGGAGCTCGCATAAAAAACACAGCCATTCAAACAAGCCATCGGAAGTCATGATCTAAAACGCTGCAGGATGAAGTCCATCGCCAATCAATCACGAATCACTACGTCTTCCGTTTGCTGTCCTTGTCCCGTACATCCGAAGAGCACGGTTGGCTACGTACGGTGCGAAAGACGTTCAGCATACTGTACATATCTTACGGCTTTACAAAAAAAGCAAGTCCATAGAGTGCTTGCACAGGAGCTGATAACATCGCCCCATCTCTGCTGCGAACATTGTTACCCCCCCCGGGCATACTTCCTGCCTTTGGCGGTCATTCCATAATTAGTGGCGACGTGTCCCTGCTTAAGCTCACTTACTTTCCTGAACACAACTTATCTCTCTTAACTTGCGTTTATCATGTCCGGGGAAAGCATCACTCCCCCCCCCCACACACACAACATGACCAACATCGCAGTGGGGCGAGATAATGAGAGACAAAGCGATTGCTGGAAAGACGATTATGAGATAGCGAGAGACAGAGAGACAATGAGAGAGAGAAGACACGGAGGGCGAATCCCAATAATATCCCAATACGGTATTCGGTTCACTGGTTAACCAAAAGGTGCCGTGTTCATTGTAGAAATACAGTCAGAACTTTAAAGTCGACACTCCAGTGCTATGCCGTATTCACACGAGTAATGTACTTGCCCCGGGCCTGCCAAACACACGAAGATTCCCCCATCGTATAACCTTGAGCAGACTGTAGGCGCAAGTGCTGTCTGTCAGGCGAGTCAAGCGAGCACCTATGAGGGCCGGAACCACGCCCGGCCGCCTTTGTCTCCCCGGTGATCAATGATCACACAACCCGCAGCCCGAGTCCACCAAGAGGAGGAGGCCCCAGTACCGGTGGGCCTACAACAGCGCCGCCACCACCACCACCACTCCACACGTGTGGCCCCTCACTTCCCTAGCCACCAAACAATTAAAATAAACAACCCACCCACCCACACCTCCTCACTGACAATCACACACCGACACAATAAAAAAAACACCCAACCCACCCACCCCACAAACAACCGAACGCAGTTCGTTTGCGAGCTCTCACGTATCGTCCTGGCTTGCTGGATTGATTGACCGACGGTCGTTTGAACCCGGGCCCGCCGTGGCCTCTGCGTCGCCTCCCTGTCGGGCCCTCTGCGTCGCCTCCCTGCCGGGCCCTCTGCGTCGCCTCCCTGCCGGGCCCTCTGCGTCGCCTCCCTGCTGGGCCCTCTGCGTCGCCTCTCTGCTGGGCCCTCTGCGTCGCCTCTCTGCTGGGCCCTCTGCGTCGCCTCTCTGCTGGGCCCTCTGCGTCGCCTCTCTGCTGGGCCTCTGCGTCGCCTCCCTGCTGGGCCCTCTACGTCGCCTCCCTGCCGGGCCCTCTACGTCGCCTCCCTGCTGGGCCCTCTGCGTCGCCTCCCTGCCGGGCCCTCTACGTCGCCTCCTTGCTGGGCCCTCTGCGTCGCCTCCCTGCTGGGCCCTCTACGTCGCCTCCTTGCTGGGCCCTCTGCGTCGCCTCCCTGCTGGGCCCTCTGCGTCGCCTCACTGCTGGGCCCTCTGCGTCGCCTCCCTGCTGGGCCCTCTGCGTCGCCTCCCTGCCGGGCCCTCTGCGTCGCCTCCCTGCTGGGCCCTCTGCGTCGCCTCCCTGCTGGGCCCTCTACGTCGCCTCCTTGCTGGGCCCTCTGCGTCGCCTCCCTGCCGGGCCCTCTGCGTCGCCTCCCTGCTGGGCCCTCTACGTCGCCTCCCTGCTGGGCCCTCTGCGTCGCCTCCCTGCTGGGCCCCTGCGTCCGGTCGCAGACGCACGGACGGCGGGGACGGCGCTCACGGCGGAGTCGCCCGCACCGGCGGTCACCTCTCGGCGGTGTCGTCGTCCACCACCACCACCACCCCCCTCTTCTACTGTGGGGGGCTCAGCTGACGCTAGATCAGTCGTCGTCGTCGTAGCTGCTGCTGCTGCTGTGAGTCGTGTAGGGAGCTGGAGACGCGAGTGGAAGCGGCGTGAGGCCTCCCCACCCCCCCACGCCTCCTCCTCCTCCGGCCCGGGGTATTCCCGGCCGTGCGTGGCTGTGGGTGGGTTGGGGTGGTGCCGCCACCGCCGCCGCCGCCCAGAATAGCAACGGGGAAATTCCCCGACCGAAACTTTTCACCACCGCCGCCACCAGCAACTACAACTACCACCACTACTACCACCACCAATACTACTACTACCAGCCAGCCAGCAAACAGCACGAGTTGTGTAAAGAGGAACTTGTATGAAGAAAACACCCCACGTTGCACACAAAGACAAAGATAATCACCACCACCCACGTGTAGCCTGTAACAGACCGTGGTGGGGGGGGGGGGGGCACGTGGATGTTCGTAGCGAGGAGAAAATCGATGAAGGCCGCCGCTACTGTGACACACGAAGAGGTGGCCAATACCACGGCCGGCCGCCTTTGTCTCACCCCCCCCCCCCCCGGAGTGGCGATGTTTACCCACCGCACCAGGTACTCAATTGAGACTGAGTCGACCTAGGGAAAGGCCCAGGGACCGGTTCAGATAATCGATACTGGTGTTTGCCGTGGGGTTATGAGTTGTGAAGAGGAACTGTGTGAAGACCTCCCCCCACCCACACAAGGCCACCAACAACACAGGCACGGCACCTCCTCCCATCTTCTCTGTGCGATACAATGCTATGCTGTCAACTTGCACCGATCCCCGTCAGAGGAATGTGGAATTGCCCACCGTTGGTGCGGGGACGACGAACATAGATGAGCGTAGGTCTCGCTTGAGCGAAATATGCGCGGGATTGGGGGGAAGCACTAATGTAACGTTTCCCCCCCAATCCTAATGTTAAATTGCCCCCCCCAATCCTAATGTTAAGTTGCCCCCCAATCCTCGTATTACGTTGCCCCCCCAAATCCTAATGTAAAGTTGCCCCCCAATCCTAATGTAAATTTGCCCCCCAATCCTCGTGTTAAGTTGCCCCCCCAATCCTAATGTTAAGTTGCCCCCCCAATCCTGTTAAGTTGCCCCCCCAATCCTAATGCTAAGCTGCCCCCCCAATCCTAATATTAAGTTGCCCCCCCAATCCTAATGTTAAGTTGCCCCCCAATCCTAATGTTAAGTTGCCCCCCCCCAATCCTAATGTTAAGTTGCCCCCCCAATCCTAATATTAAGTTGCCCCCCAATCCTCGTGTTAAGTTGCCCCCCCAATCCTAATATTAAGTTGCCCCCCCAATCCTAATATTAAGTTGCCCCCCCCAATCCTAATATTAAGTTGCCCCCCAATCCTAATGTTAAGTTGCCCCCCAATACTAATGTTAAGTTGCCCCCCAATCCTAATATTAAGTTGCCCCCCCAATCCTAATATTAAGTTGCCCCCCAATCCTCGTGTTAAGTTGCCCCCCAATCCTAATATTAAGTTGCCCCCCCAATCCTAATGTTAAGTTGCCCCCCAATCCTCGTGTTAAGTTGCCCCCCCAATCCTAATATTAAGTTGCCCCCCCCAATCCTAATGTTAAGTTGCCCCCCAATCCTCGTGTTAAGTTGCCCCCCTTCCCATCCCTCGCATCTTGTTCTATTATTGAAAATGGTCATCAGATGGAGCAATACAATTATAATAATTTGGGAGTGCCGACGGTGATGTAAACTTGGTGGTGTCACGCTGCACTTACAAGTGGTTGCCGTTTCGATCTCCCGGCGAGGCCTGCGACCCAATGCAGTTGTACTCAAGCATTTATTTTTTAAACGTCGTTCATGCAAATTACCCCTCGTTACGGATATAAAACATTACGAGACACGTGGACGTTTATTGGGCAGCATCTCACAATAACCCCGTGCTGTCCTCCACTCGGCAATGTAAATGGGCACACGATCAGCGAATTAAAAATCGTCGGGTGGTGGGGTAAAGCGTGGTCACGTCCCACCTCTTTCAGGTCTGAAGGAAGACTCCACCTGCTCCTGCACTCTGGACAAGAGGGATCTTGGAGCGAGAGACAGAGAGCGTTCCAGACAGCGCCCTCTAGTTTTGGCTCTTCCACCAACGATGCCGCAAGCTTGACCCGTCAAGGCGCATGACACGAGCAGGCAACTCGCCACCCCCCCCCCCACCACTGGTCCGACACACACACACAACAAAAACCATTGACCCCATCGCCTCGCTGGACGCTCATGCCCTCGGACCAGCGGAGTTCTTCATCGCGAGGCACGCCCTGGGGTCACTGGCAGATCGCCGATGGCCTTTCACTGCGAGGCCCCGAGCGCAGCCCGTCAATGCTGTCAAACCAACAAGTGCCCCCCCCCCCCCATCTGAAAATGAGTGAAGAACACAGCCCGAGAACACCACCAACCCCCCACATTCTGGGGGAGGGGGCCCAGCGCTCCGCACTCTGAATGCTGGAAGTGGTGGGGGGGGGGGTGGATTTGGTGAGATGGCGAAGGGAGCTGGGGGGGGGGCTGGAGAAGAGGGGGGGGGCTGAAGGGGAGAACTGGGGGAGAAGAGGGGGGGCTTGGGGTGGGGCTTGAGGGGGGAACTGGGGGAGAAGGGGGGGGCTTGGGGTGGGGCTTGAGGGGGGAACTGGGGGAGAAGGGGGGGCTTGGGGGAGGGCTTCAGGGGAGACCAAGGGGAGAGGGGGGGCTTGGGGGGAACTGGTAGATAAGAGGGGGGCTTGGGGGAGGAGAGAGAAGAGGGGGGCTTGAAAAACAGAAAAGAGTGGGGCGTGACGGGGGGGGGGCTGGGAGAGAATTGGGGGGGACTCGGGGGGGGGGGGTGCTGGAGAAGAGGGGGGGGTGGGGACTTGGGGGGGGGACTGGAGAAAATATCTTCAGCCTTCCACCTCGGCCTCATGGTGCCAGTGAAGTGACTTAGGCTACATTGTAATTGTTCCGCTGTATAATTGTTTACTGTATGTCAGGCATCCCCTACAATCCCGGAGGCTTGCCCCTATTTATCCCAGCTTCCAGATGTCTGAACCATTCGTGTTAAAGGGTGGCACTTAGCTGCGCTTCCAATAACGTTGTGTACTATGCACTGGAACCAATCAAAACTTAGGGGCCGTCCATAAATGACGTCACGCGATTTTGGACGATTTTTGACCCCCCCCCCTCGTCACACGGCGTCACAAGTCAGACCCCCCTCAAATGACGTCACAAAGCTCTGCCCCCCCCCCCCCCACCCAAAACCATATTTCCATTTTGAAAATAAAACATGCTTCAAATCGCTTTAAACTATTGTCAGTGCGTATTTAATGTGGCGCTGCACTCGGATGTTGAAGGAGAAAACATTTATTAAAAAGTCTATTTAAGAAGAACGTGTTGTCTATATTTATTTAAAGTTGCGCATTTTGGTGTGACGTCACATTTCTCAAACCCCCCCCCCCGTCACACGTCACAAATATCTGACCCCCCCCCCCCCACTCGGTGCGTGACGTCATTTATGGACGGCCCCTTACCCTCAACCTTGGGTTATTTTGTTCATGGTTTCAATGGGATTTGATAAAACAAATAGTACCAAAAACATCCGTCTGCGTTTAACATTGAGTCACGATAACTTCTGAAAAGGATCCACTATACATCTTTAGAAGGTGTTGGTATGAGACTCACCCTACAAGCAACCTGGCAAATTTCCCCAAAAGCTGGACAAAAACCAATGATGGAGAAGCCTTTTCCGTCAAAGGCAATGACATTACACACGCCATGCACCTATGTGTCATCTCATTGTGCAGTTTGAAAGGTAATGTTGCGATTGAAATACTTCCAAGGGTACTCGCACGTTGGAAAAAAAATATACAATCCATGTTTGTATGATTTTTCATGTGTATGCTGACAAACGATGCTTGTTTTAATGAGGTATGTTTTATGGTTTTTGTTGTACTATTACTACATTAAACATCGTTTTTGTAAAAAAAAACAAATATCAAAACTCAGATGTTATGCTGTATTCAATTGTATCCTCACATACACAACTTATATTCAGTTTATATTTTATTAGAGCATTTTGCATTTAATATAATGCATATAGTTAGGCATAAAACAAAAGAAACTGGTTTTGTTTACATTCCAGGCATTTAGCTACAATTTATATGACAGAAATGCAATACACTTTGGGTTCATTAAGCATCTATAATTGTATCTCAATGCGAAACTTGAAGAAGCAACGGCATTTATCGGCTGTTCCGTTAGCAAAAAAATGACATACATCACGATACAAAAAACTTGAATGTATTATTACTTTTATCACCAGCAGTGTGTAGTTGAAGTCAGCATTACAATAACGACTTCCAAATCGAATTGTAACTTGGCCGAAATGTTTTTTTTACACAAAATATAAACACTTGAATTAAAATTGGTGAAATGCGTGGTGCAATGAATACTATAGGATGCCCCAACATGAATGTTGGTGACAACTGTATATAAAAAAAAAATTCTACTCATGAAAAAACGAACAAAAAAAAGAGGCAAAACTAAAACATTAAAAACCCCCACTATAGTCTGTGCACATTGCAAACAAACTGCTCATGTTCTGCTCGCACAGATAACAACAATGCCATTTCATGTACCAGCTTCTCTGAGCGAGCAGTGAGGCATGTTATTGTCAGTTGTCCAGAAAGTGGTTGTTGACATGATGTGCCCTCTCAATCTCGCTGCTATGTGGAGGGAAGCTCATGTGGCAGACAGGGCAATCGCGCAGCAGGTTTGGCGGGACAAGACCATTGCTGCCTGCCCCTTGTTTCTGTAGAAAAAAAAAGAGAAATTCAAAACGCACTGATATTTCATCGGGATCATTTTGCCTTCGTTTTTCTACATGCTCATTTTCTATAATCATTAGTCACCATTGTTAATCCAATGCTGGATGAAGGCTTCTGAAAGCCACTTCATGAAATCGAGGTCTTACACAATTTAGAATGAAGATTGACCACAGATAAATGCAAATTAGTTTCACTGGAATTTTGCAGATTGGGATTATTTTTGCTGTATTCCATCCACTTATTTTCCTGTCATAAAACTCAAGCTGTGTTGAACTTACGCTGCTAATCACATATTTACATTCCAAAATACAATGTACTGAAGTGATGATAATTGTGTATACCGTAGTGTATTCCATTTATCATGACCTTCACCTTTAATCAGAAAGCCGATCAACAATTCAGATTACCAATTCAATGCACAAATATGGATTTTGTTATTCCCTTGACAAAATGACAATACCTACCAGGTTATGTTTCACATTAACTTAAGACGCAAACTTTTTTAATTATACATGTATTAATATGCATACACGTAAAATATGTATCGATTAATCTACAAATTTGTTGATTTGTCAATATTTGGGATCATTACTTGATTCAAGAATCAATTAAAGTTCGTCTGTTTACCATCTCATTTGTATTTATTTTGCGTGTCGTTTGTACAAAAACAGAATGTTTTTTTTTACAGGATTCATTGTAAATAGTCTTACACAATGATGCTTAAATGTAAGAAATTACATTCACCAATTAATTTGTCATTTTACGTGCCTCGTAAAAACCCACTTTCTGCATTAAGTGATTATAAATAGTAGGACACGGTAACATAAAAATGTGTTGAAAATTATAAAGCAGGTAGATACTCCACGTGAGGCTGTGAATATTACCTTGTGACGCAGATTTAAACGAAGGTTCTTGATCGGATTAACGAGTGTGACTTTTTTAACCGGAGGATAATTCGCCAAAAGCTCCCCATTAATGACCTGTCTGCGTGGGGTCATTTCTCCATTAAGTCTGGTCACACTAGCCTCGTCGATGTGTTCAGCTTGAACCATTCCGGCCAGCCCAAGGGATGTTGAACGTTCTGGTCGATGGGGTGGCTTCTCTGTATTTTGCTGCATGTGTAGGATCTCAGTTTCAATGGGCTGAACAGAGCCATTCACCTGACCTCGACGATGTGCAAGTGAATCTGACTGAGAAGACGCCCTTCTAGAGTTGCCATGTATCGAAACATGATTTTCATGTTCAGTCTCGACCGACTGCATGGAAAAGTCAGACATTGTAGAGCTATTCCGCTTGTGCTCTTTGCTCAACACGCTTTCCAAATCTGTAGAGTAATTGGATTCTTCATGTGCTGCTTCAGCTTCTCGCGAAGCTTCAAGGTGAGAAGCATCATTGTCTTGTGATGCTTCAATGTACCCGTTTTCATGCTTGCGAATGCATATTGTCTTCACTGGGTTGGAAGACTGAAAATCAGCAGGTCACACTGGTCAGTCTTACATGTATCACAAATATACAACTGCAGGTGTGCAAGACACCAACTGAACATTGTTTTTGTAGACTGACCATGAATACACATTGTGATAGATCTGACTTTAAATTTAAATCAAGTATGGTATGCATTGAATTGACCCTTATGTACAGTCCTGGAGAAAAGAGTGCTTTTTTCCAAATTAATTGCATCACTTACCAATTGGTCAAAAATGGCCACTTCAATCTATTGTATAAATAATGCAGTAAAACCACTAGTATATCGTTTTTTTACCTCGATGGCTTGCTCATATATCTCCAAACGCGGCTCTTCATATTTCTCCATTTGGGTGTAGCTTTCATTTGTTGTTGTTGTTTTATCACCTACAGGACAAATATTGAGAAATCATTGCACAGTATTCACAAATCACATTTAGCAAATTCGATATAATTTTAAACTATATCCCAGAATGTCATTTTTTTTATTTAATCCTGTCTTTGCCATATTGAGTATTATGTGCTCGTGCTATTACCATAACCTACAAAATTTCTACGGATAAGACACCATCTACCACTGGCTATTTACAACTGTAATACGAATGGTAAAGTATAATAATGGTTGCTCTCCACAGGGATATGGAATCTCACTTGTATAGGGCCACCAACAAAGATGACCACGTTTCAGCATGAAGATAGTTGATTTTTGTTCAACACGTGGATACTGTTTGTATTTAACGGCTGACTAAAATACGTATAATTTATACGAATGGTTGTAGTTAATAGTAACTGTTGTATTTGAATAATATAGCAAAGTACCAGGTGGCAGCACCTTGCAGTGTTTTAGTATTCACGTAGGTCAGGTGATCTAGACTTGTGGCCATTGTTCATTTTATTTTATGCAGCATCACACAATACAATGCCTTCCTAAACATTTGAAATTCTTCATGCAGTTCACCTTTTAGTTTTAGGATCTCCACCTGCTGCTCACAGACATTCTCCAGTAGCTTGTTGTTAAGGCTCTTCTGCACCTCCAAGTCTCGCTCCAGCAGCTTCACCTGCCTCTCCTGTACGCATTCCAATGAAGCAATTGCATGGTTGGTGATTGAGGGGTTTTTCGGTTTCGCCCAACTAAGTGTTATATTTCATTCACGTTTTACCAATATGTTAGTTAACCAAGGAGCTTTATTCGTAAAAAAAAAATCCAGACATGCACATAAGAGATCAATTGTAGTAGTTCTACTGGACACTAGCATTAATCAGGCTGAATTATAATATTAGAATGGCTAATACGCTTAGTATATATGGCTACAGTGGTGTTGTGTATCGCAGCTGGCCTGGTTTGGAATATTTTTGATTAAAACATACAATGTGTAATGCTTTACCATTTAAAGTATATTCCTATCAGTTTGTAAGTGAATGATGGCATTTTATTTATGCCATAGCCACACTTTGCGCAGAGGTGACAAAAGACAATGGAAGCTCTATTGTTAATTTGAGTAGACAGACCTGACAATTTTTTTTACATATATAGCTGTTTAAGTTAGACCCATTATAATTAAGATATTGTGGTGAAACCATTGACCAAGCCATCTGTGTGTCACATGGGTAAGATAATGTAATAAATATTGTACCTCAGGAGATTTAAATAATCACATGAATAACCATTTTATTATTTTGGTACCTTTTGGAGAATAATGTGAAATTATGGAACGACATGTGCACGTATATTACACCGTATTTGGAATAAAAGTCGAAATTTTTGAATTTCACAGTTTGAGGTCAACAAAAGCAACTGTCAGGTTAATGGTGCGGTTGAGTGGAGTTTAATGGCGATTTCCTGTACTTGAAACGTTCTTAGAAACTGGAATGTCCACTTCTAAGTTTTAAATCCAAAGCAGCTGTGGACGTGTACTAATCTGCACTACAATTGTTTTTTTTAAATCACAAACCTCACGTAACAGCATAGAAACATGTTTTGGATAATATAGTTTGTGTACAGAAAAACATAACCATTTATATACGCAATCTTATCCTTTCACTTACACAAACTGCAACTGTCTTTTTTTAAAAACAAGGACAGTGCAACCTCATCCTTGCCAGATCACATGCGTGTGTTTGTTTTCTATCCCGAGAACACGCATTCAGTAAGACACAATTGTATTGACTTTCACGATGAAAAGGTAAAGTGTGCAGCCCTACAATTACTCTCTCATGCCACTGTTCGTGGCAGGGCCTCCACCAGAAGGACTCTCGGGAACACCTTGGAAAGGCCATTTGTGGCCTACTTTTCCACACTGGTTAAACGTCTTTGAAGAGGTGGGCATAACCACACTTTTATTCCACCACACGCTACCTGCCGATCAATTAACTGCTGTGGACGCATTCATACAGACGGGGGATTAAAATATATAAAACTTGTCCCCTGTTTTAACCGAGGTGCCAGGATATTGAACCAGCGGGCCTCTGGATTACAAGTCCAAGTGCACTAACCATTACGCCATGACATCATCCCCATCATCATAGTATCAGTTGACAAATGTTTTTCGATTGGCACTATTCCTATAACGAGGTACAATTCAAAAGAAACAAGAGAACAATATTGGCATTTCATTAAATGCTTTCACAAGTCTGTGACACAAATATATAAAATGGGTGTAGCAACGGATAGAGGTATTAAGGTATGCAATACTGTATGCTTAATTTTATTATTACAAACAATCTAATTGTTAGTTTGCTTCACAATTGTTCAGATCAAATCTGAAAGAGCACAACATCGCCTATCTTAACTCATCATCATCATCACATATATTACTTGCTATTAATTATTGTATCTTGTAAATCTCATTATGCCTCTTTATGCAGTTTTCATTAAACTTTGGAGTCATGGCATCATACAATCATATCATAGTCTTTGAGCTGTGGGCTAGGCAATTACAGTACTGGCTGTATTATAAGGTGACCGACTACCATACATTTATCTTGTCCAATTTAATTTCCAAAAACATACCACTGTGGTGCGATGAAACAACAGATGCCCAATTACTCTAAATGTCTGAACTATGGCTATGTGATTTAAATCTGCATACCCACGATTAAATCATGCCATTTGACCTTCAGGTCAGTGAGTTGCCCTCTTGCAAAACTAGTTCATGACAATAAATGCAACTTTTGATTTAATTTTCTATTCATCAGGGATGCAGAACGTTTTTTTTTATTTGGAATACAGTACAGGGATTTCAAAGTTCGTAAAGGTTTCCCATTTTTATTTTTAATGTGGGCAATATATAAATTGGAAGGCACTTTATGTGTCAGCGTTTTTTCAGTTTCCATGAAATATTCATTTTAAATTATGGTTATGTGAAACTCGCATAGCGAAATAGATGTTACTGATCTTTGTACTGCCAGTCCATTAAATTATATACAGTTCATTCTTTCTGGAAAAATACAGTGCAAGGCATTTCTGAATATCGACCAGATTAGCTGTTGTGCAGTGAATACAATGGCAGTTATTTATACCCCAGCACGGCCAGTCAATCGTGGCCGTAACATTTTATATGCAATTGAGTAATCGGTGGCAAACAAGTTTCACTTTTGTTTGTGAAAATTCGTTCTACACTGTTGCCGCTTTAATGGTTCCCCAAGAATACAATTTTCATTAAGATTGTCATTTGTCAGAGATGTCTCATTCTCTTAACACTTTGCTTGAATTACTAAAGTGACAATAGTTGTTTTTAGTGATCGAGTATTTTCGCTCTAAGGCTATTGTCCCGTACCCGACCCACCCTTCCCAAATCACAGGCCGATTGAAGCACCTTTTCTTGAAGGAGCCGATTCAAGCTCTCGCAGACACTTTGAAGGTCGTGACAATTAAGGCAGCTGGAGCCATTCCGCGGCAGTGCCCGAGCAGATCCTCCTCCACGCCCTGTGTCATCGCTCCAGCTTGCCCTGCAACACTCACACACAATAGCCAGCAAGCAGCTAGCGTGTCAGCTTCACTCTCGAACGGTCTGTGGAAATAAAGTTGCATACGGTCTGTGGTGGGTCTAAAGGCCTCAGTGGCCGCTCCCTTGCATTAGATTTGGGGATTCAAGCATTGCCGACCACGAGACGCCTTCAACTGCTCATGAAACTCAAGTTCCTTTATAGATGTAGCTGTAATAAATATTCAGCAGAGAAGCTTGAGCTCAAGTGTATGTGGGTCGTACTTAAAGTTCCCGGTTATCGATTCTGTTTGCTTTGTTAAAATGTCATTTTCCCCCCTTTCTTTACTTTTGTTTGTAAAAAGAATGCAGTCATGATTTGAAGCTTTCGTGACTGCAGGAATCCATTCTCTTTGGGCCTTTCGGTAAAGTCACGTAGGTAGAAATAAAAAAAAATCAGCAGGTGTCCCCTGCTGTATCGGTTCCGCCCGATGACGGTCGCTTGTGTTGCGATAGAAATGTCGTGATTTATTTTAATTTATTTCTACCTACGTGACTTTACCGAAAGAACCAAAGAGAATGCGGTCATGATTTGTATATTTTTAGCTTTACGTGTGCGGCTGAGTTCCCCATTTCTGTGAAATGTAAAAGCACGTGCCAATACTTGCCGTTTGTACGATACTGTAAACCATGATGGTTACTAAAATCTTTATTGTGCAACATATGTAAGCGTAGCAGGATGCCCACAAAATAGAGCCGAACGGCTTATTGGGCCGTGGCTGCTGAAATAAAATCTATGAAACCAGGCTAATTTCTCAATTTCCTTGGCTGCAGTGCTTGTCCTGCTTACATCCAAACTGTAAAAATTTTGCTGCTATTGGTAACCCAGGTGTGGTTTGTAACTTTTATCAACTGGCAATGGCCAGTTTTCTCCAAACATGTTGCGTTGCTCATTTCCAGCTTGCAAATGGTGCATTGTTTTATCTCAAACATGCATTATTGGTTTGCGTTTCTAGAGTGATACATTTTATTACGCTTTAATTTTTAAAGGGGGAAAGTGTATTAGTTGGGTGTCAGGGCTTAACTTCAGACTCTGCACTAGTTTTTTGGCTGCATAGAAGACTTGCAAACTCGGTTTCAAGTTACGCCATATGGGTAAAGTTTTGTCATACGGGGGAAAAAAAAAAATCACATGCCAAAGATAGACACCGTATAGCATGCTGGATTGTATAGCCAGAACGACGAGTGGGGTCACTGTTAGAAAGCAGAAATGACTAACAACCCACTTGGCAAACTTCAGCAGGACTCAATCCATAAAAATAAACCTGCTAGAAGCTAAAGGAATAGCTCAAAATGTCTCACCGACTGTCAAAATAGTAACATCTTTCAATGATTGCACATTTTCTCAATTATCAATTCTGCTTTTATTGACAGGATAGCCTTACATTGTTAACGCCGTATCGCCATAAACCGTACTCGGAAAGTGTGATGTATATTGGTGAATTAATACATTATTAAAGAGTATACTGTGTATACATTCAGTATAGCACACCATACGATAATTACTGTGTACTTTACGACGCTCAATGTAGGATTTTCCCTTCTAGGTAAGGAAACACACACACAAGTATAAAGTATAGTATTGTACTTCTCAGTACAACCATTCCAATATGCTTTACTGGTGATGTTGAATAATGGCACGACGCAAGTATTGAGGGTACAGGTGGAAATCGTTGACTGCAGATAATGGGGGAAAGTTGTACACAGTAGGTTATTGTGAGGAAACTGTGTATCATGTGCAAGTAAACATTTCTACATGAAAACGTCGACAGCGGACAGCAAGGTTAAAGTTGTTTAAATGGAGGGGAAAGTCGGTGGTGAGCAAAGTCCATGGGTATTAACGAGCTCCAGAGTGACGGCAACAGATGAGTAACCCCTAAGGTGTGAATGGTGCAAGGGGTGGGGAGCACGGTGCTTTTGGAAGTTGAGATGTGGTCAGAGGTAAGAGTGCAAGGTCTTGAAAGATATTCGAGATAACGAGGTGTATTACAATGAGCCATTGGCGTTAGGTAATATTTTGCGTATTTTCCCCAAAGGCCATCACAATCATCCAAAATTATCTATCTACACTTAAAGCTAGTGACGCGTCTCTGTGCTCCTATTTCTGTCTCGCAGTGGAAATTTTCAATCTTGCATGCTGCATAGCCATGCTACTTTTCACCTTTTCCATTTCATTTGTCAATCGTAGCATGAGGCTTTGGAAAATGGAGGCGTAAAATTATTTTAAAGACAATAAGTAGCTAATTCGTGTACAGTACAGTTTTACCAGTTTTATTTACAAATTGACACGCTAAGAATTTAATGTTTTTAATTGTACATTTTCTTTCAATTGTTATCCGAGACGGAGACAATACTTAATAATAATAATCATAACTGTCATGCTGCTGTAAATCAAATGCAAATATTCATGTGGCCATCACAGTAAAGCCACTTTTGGGCCACCCTCTGCCATGCACTAGCCCTATGCAACATTCGCGCAAACTTCTGTATGGTGAGGCTTGACACAGTCATGTATCGTATGGACTACGGGTACGACATTGTAAAAAATACACAATTGCTGGTTATTGTCAGCAAATGCTGTTATCGCAGTATGGGTCAAATCATTATTTTCTTATCCACGCCTTTCATTGGATAAAACATTACTCCTTAAACAAAACATTACTCCTTAAACAGAATCACTCACCATGTTCTGCCATTCTCAGCCACCCTCCGCATTGCAATAGCACCACTTTCATTCCCAGTTGATTGCAACATTTATTTGTTGTACACATTTATTTGGAACAGCTCAAAAATCCGTGAAATTAATGAGGTCTGTTACCACCAATAAGACAGAGAGTGTGGGTTTATGGTGCAGCTTGGGCTGGAGGAGCCTCGGAGCAACTCAGTTCTCACCTCGACATTTAGACGACGCGCCACGGCGTCCCCCTCTGACTGAAGAAGGAGTTCCGATGTTGTTACAACCGTGTAAGGTGTTTGCGGTACAGCTCTGGTGAAAGAAACGCGCCACGCCACGTCTTCACTCGGGCGTGCAGAGCAAGTGAACCAACGGAGCAAACCTTCTGTCGAGATTACAGTAGTCAAGCAAGCCTGAATCTAGAATATATCTGATATCGCGGTGAGAATCACTCCAGCTTTGTTGTGAACGGCTGAATCAAATGACGGTCGTCTCTCATAACGCAAAATGCCCGCCCTAAGTTGGCTGGGCAGTGGCACTTTGCCTTTTAAAGCCCCATTATCTCATAGCATCGCGGTGAGCCGCGTAAGCGATGCGTGGTATGTGCTTGGGGGGGGGGGGTGGTGCAGATGGCATTGAGCTGCAGAAGAACCGACCAGACCAGACCAACCACCCCCTGCTGAGAGAGAGAGAGAGAACATCAACACCCCCGGATTAACAACCACACCTTGGCAAAATTATTTGGTGAAGCTGGTGCTGCTGCGTTGGCGGTGTTGCACAATCACGAATAACGATGACAAAAAAAGAACGTCCAACACATTCGCCCACAACACTGTGGTCTTAAAAAAATAAAACGAATACACTTTTGGGCAATAGCCTTTCTTCAAAGTACACCTTTAAAATTACCTTTAGTTTGAGTTGTTTTTTGTTTTGTTACTACGTTTCCACTCACTTGTTTGGAACAAAAGCGGAATAGAACACAAATACACATGGAGGGATGAAGGAATGCACGCTTGGAATGAGTGGAATTCCACGGGGTCAGTAAGAGGAACACATGGATCAAGAAACACATGGGAATTAGCAGTACGTGTTCTGTTCAGGAAAGTAAGGAGGCCTGGGCACGTCGCCAAAGGGGGTTGATGGCCAATACTAATAACTCGTGTTTGTGTCTAGCCTCATCCATGCCAGCTGCATCTCTTAACGCTCCACTGTCAATATTTTTGACGCTATAAATCCACAAACACGGAGGAGCATATACAGTAGAGTCACTTGAAATGTTTAAGCAAATGAGTGTTGATGAATTCGGAAGGAAGCTGCAGCACCCGGAGAAACCCCACACGGTCGATACTTATATCTGATGCGTATCGATCAAGCGTTATTTAATATAGCGTCCTTCACAATGAAATCGTCGCAGAGTGCTTCAAATGTACAAAATAGCAATACGTCACTAACATATGGAATACACAAAATAGTCAATAGTATACACAGTTCTAAATGTTTAAAAGAGTTGATAAAAATGCATGTTTCGCCTAATAACAACAAAAACCCGCAACACCTTCCTTATTGGTTGAAACAGATGGACATTAGGCCACACTTTGCTGTAACCACCTCGTGGCAAAGCCAGGTTATGGCGACTTCGACACCTCAAGCAAGGTCGTTTTGCAACAAGGTGTATAACCCACAAACCCTCGCTGCCAACCACAGTGTGGATTACAGGTGTGTGCCACCAATGCCTGGCATGCCCGAGGGGATTGGCAACGGCCTTTGTCCAGCAGTGGATAGGCAATGGCTGATAATGGTAGATAATTCCTGAAGCAACCACACCAAATCACTCAATATTGGTTATCAACCATAAATAACGACCTGACAATCATCCCTGTACATGTTAAGTATTTAAAATTGCTGGCCTGTCATCACCACTCAGACAACCATCCCTAGACAACCACTCTCTAAAAACCACCTTGAAATTACAACCCCAGAACCATGAAAATCCTCCCACGCAAGAGTATATTAATACATGGGTTTTTTAGTTACAAAGGCTCTACATACAACCGCACTGTACACGTGTTAGAATGGATGCATTTAAATAAATTGAAGAGGAATTCGTGGAAAGGTTGCTTTTTGACGAAATGGGTGTAGGGGCGGAAAATGAGCTACAATATTACAGGTGAGGAAAATGTTAGATTACAGTACCGTTGTAAAAGTGCGACTGAAAACACATCGAGGAGAGAGGAAGAAGTTTAGGTACAGGAGATAATTCAAGTCTTGAGCCTGGACCTGACCACCAATAACACTGAGACATATCCACAATCTACCAACATAAACACACTCAGACGATCCACTTCCAGTAAAAACAATCTTAAGGCAGAAAACAAAGTGAGCGTAACAGTCTGAGCAACACCCCTTTGATAATGCAACCGCTCAAAAGATAGCACAGGGCATCACGGCTCACAGCCTCACCCCCCCCCCCAACTCCATTCCGTACATTTCATGAGTGCCTCTGTTGACAACACGTATGCCACTATTGTTTTACCTCCATCACGTGCGGGTATTATTTACATTAGCAAACTGCCCTACCCATGTATTTATTGCCACACCTCATGAGAATGCTCTCTGTGGTTAACCAATTGTTTGTCGTTACTGTAATATGGCAGTATCAAAATTATGAGAGAAAAAAAAATAAAATATGCGTTTACCCTTTCTGGCAATGATTCCAGGGCAAATAAAGGTGACAGCATATTCCTCTTGTTTGTCGTTAGTATCTGAGGGTATCATTCCTCAAAGTGGATGCACGTTATACACTAAAGCGATACATGGATTCTGTATTTTTGTATATTATTGGTCATTCTGTCTAACACACACATGGACGACTTTGGTTTGTGTTAGTGATGAGGCGTCAGCGACTGTGATAGCCGAAGCAGACAGATTCAGTATATTTATACAGTACTGGACGAAATCCGATGAGCTATAAAGCTTAGCAGATTTCCACATTTGTCAAGTCGCTTGTGTGATGCACCCCGCCGTACGAGCGAGGGGATGGCAGTGTTAGCGATCATAAGAACATGCCAACACACAAAGTTATAAAAACTATATTGCTAATTACTACGGAACATTGTATACACCAGTTGGTGGGTACAATATATTACAGGACTTGTTAGGAGTCGCACTCGCGATATTACGTTCAAGTATATTGGATTATTGTGTCAATCTTTTTGTTCACATGGGATTGATTTCAATTACAGCAATACCCCGGTTTACGTTGGGGATGCGTTCCCAAAAGGTGCGACGACGAATATCGAAACGACGTAAATCAAAGCATAATAAAGGTTTTTGGGTTAGATCGCGTTATTTATAAATGTGTCGTAACCCTCCACCACCCGACACGGCCAATCAGCAAAATAAAGTGTCACGTTGACAAAAGACAAATAGTTCACTACTTTAGCCCACCGATGTGTTGAAGAGTGAATCTACAACATTTACAGTTGTGGATTCACTCTTCAACACATCCACAACATTTACAGTTGTGGATTCACTCTTCAACACACCGGTGGGCTAAAGTAGTGAACTAATTGTCTTTTGTCAACGTGACACTTTATTTTGCTGATTGGCCGTGTCGGGTGGTGGAGGGTTACGACACATTTATGAATAACGCGATCTAACCCAAACACCTTTATTATGAATATTATTGGTCGCGAAAGCCTCCCACGTGTTAAACTAAATCGAAGCAGTTTACAGGATAGGTGGAGGCGAAGGCCAAGGCGACTGATACGAGAGAGAGGACGGACGATGCTGCCAGCGACGTAAGTGTGGGGGTTTGAGACGACGCAAATTGGGTAGCGGTGTTCATAAAGTGGCGACGTATTTACAAAACGACGCAAACCGGGGGAGACGTAAAACGGGGCATCACCGTACATAATTGCAAATGCTCAAGCGCCGTGAATTATTTTGCTCTCCAATTACGGCTGACCAATTGCAGTTATCTATAGGTCGACCTGCGCGTTGGTCATTTGTTATTTCGAGACTTTGCCTCACGCAGCTACGACTATCTTTTATGAGTCGAGGTGTATGCGGATAACTCATTTAAATCTGCCAGTATACATTCTCAGGGACTCCGTCATCATTGGTACAGGGGTAGTTGGGGTATAACAAAAACGCTGGTCAATCCAACCTTGATCTGTAATGAGTCTTCTAATGCTTTCAGATCAGGCAATGTTATAGGGTTATAACCTCCACCACGCTGCTCAAGTGCGCCTGGGGTCAAGGGTCAGCAACCCTTGAACCCTACTCTCAATTGCTACAAGAAACAAAGCCTCAGTTCACCACGCGCCTTGTAGGAACTGACTCTTCGAGCTGCAGTGAACCAATGATTGTGCCGATTAAGATGTACTCATGTCTGATATGCTATTGTTCACAATTGCACCCAATACAAAAACAAGCAGATGAGGTTGCGTCGTGAGCAACCGTTTGTAAACTGAGAATGTAACCAAATTTAAGGATAACTACAGTGCACAGTATGTATTACTTTCGAAATGAAACCCGATGAAAACCATAGCAACAAATAGCGTAGTTGGCACGTATTGATTGTATTGAGTTGTTGGAATCGGAATGTTGCAAATCTTAACTCAGCCAATCATCCCTCCGGGGTCAATTTAATAAGTAACACTTTTTGAGGAAGTCAACAGTGGTTGTCCCGTGGACAGACTCGCCCCCGCCATATGAACGTGGAATTTACACGTTCATATGGATGAGCACTGCCTCAATGCTCATTTGAGCAAGAAGCCACCTTCTGTATGCTCATACAATAACCATAGCTATAACAATTCAAACTGACTCAAGCCAAATCGCTTCAACAGTATTGCCCTAACTATATTTGATATCGTCTAACGCATGGGTCGGCAAATCTGCGGCTCCGGAGCCGCATGCGGCTCTTTAAGAACTGCTTCGTGACGTTATTTATTGAGGACCACCGTCTCATATGCAAATGCATTGCGGCTCTTGAAATCTAGAGTGTTTTTTTTTATATCGAATTCGAAATATCTTTGTGTTGGTTACTGACCCCCGATCTAACCTCTCCATATTCTAGACACCTTTTTTTAAGTGATGCTCGTCATCATCATCATGTTACTGGCTGTGAACTCTCATAGATGTTCCCCTCTGGTATGCCAATTCCACCAATCATTCTCTCGTCTTTGCACCTTTTACTTTGTTTACAGCAGTTCAATCAGCTTGATCAATAACAGCTGTGTATTTATAGAATTGCCTATGACCGATGCAGCCGGAACGCGCCTACTCTCGACATATCTGGTGAAGCTAAGCAGGTTGAGCCTGGAGATTGCTTGGTTGGTCGACCAACATGCAGGCTGTTGTTGCAGGCTATTGACTGTGCGACTGTGTGGTGGCCAGCAGAGGTCAGTGTAGAATAATTGATTGCTGTACATATTCTTGGTTCTTTCGGGAAAGTCACGTAGGTATAAAATACAAATAAAATAAAAAATAAAATAAATAAAAGTAAAAAACTGTACTGTACTTCGCTGGTTCCACATTTATGCTCTTTGCCTTCACCAACATGAAATGGTCAGCATGGTGAAGTCTGCCAAAATAACCCCCACGACATGGGGAGGCACTCATTCAGCAGTGGATTGACAAAGGTGCTATACATGTACAGTAATGTATCGGTATATTATATAAATACGAAGCATGTTAAATGGATCCCATAGAAGCCAAGCTTCCTACATTTTGGCACAATGTCAAAAACACGAAATTTAGAATTTCAGTCAAGTAAAAAAATGAATAAATATGTAAACAAATAAATATGATATGATAATGATTAACCATAATTTGCAATCACAATTCATGCCGAGGAAAACATCAAGCCTACATTTAGAAAAACTACCGTCATTTAAAGCTTCCCTGTAAAGATAAATAGCTCACACAATACACGACTTAAATCAAACTAAGGAAAAATACTTACGTACAGGATGGTGAAACAATATGAATGACAACACATTCGTCAAGAATACTGCATTAAACGGATACAATATATATGAGACAACGTTTTGGGTAATGGCCCTTTTTCATAGCACATAGGTCAGGAGTGAATTGACAAATGTGTTGCCAAAAATGTGTTTCAATGGCATCACAGCATGCCTTCGAGCACCAGTGCTCCATACCCTGCCTAGAATACTAACCACATAAAAAGGCCTCTTCTTATTGTTCACACAGTTGTTCCAATTAATTTTCTGTCAGTCAAGATTTGAAAAGATTCCATACAAGCCGAGAAGGCATTTCCTTTTTGTGATTTACAACAGCCATAGATTTTTATATTCCTGTAAAATCAGATGCGACAAACTGACACGAGGCTTATTTTTCCTGAATCTTATTTCCTTGCAAGTATAATAAAAATAGAAAAAAAATAGAATTCAATGTTTAATAAAATGGCACTTTAACATGTGGAAATGTGCTACCACAACACTTTATTCCCATCATCCTGGATATATGATATTTATTAAGATACGGAGCATGTGTTGAGAAAACATCATCTTGATTAGATTATATTCAAGCTACATGTATTGAAGGGCAGCAGTGCCACAGTGGTAAGTGCACTACACTTTCAATCTGGCAACAGGAATTTAATTCCCGACCTCCTGTTTCCAGCACCCTGGACCTGCGACTCTGGGTCTGCTCCCGTGACCCTGCACCTGAAGTGCAAGAAAAAGTGCCTTGGACCTGAGCGTCGAGGATTGTCCAACCTCCCTGGCTACCTTGTATGGTAAGTACCTTAGATGCTCTAGCCCCTTTCGTTCTATAGACTAGTTTGGCCCAATAACTCTAAGCCTCTTTCCCATGGTTTAGACTTTGATAGACATCCCCGAGCGCGAGGCTGTGCCCTCGGTTAACTGGAACCGGATTAGGAATTTTACCAGAAGTACCTTTGCCCTGATTAGATCTAGTCGTTGAGTAGCCTTAATATCTTCCTGGTTCAGAAGACAGCGCTTCGAGCGCTGTCTTCTGGACAGTCCTGTTCATTAAACCTGAAGAAGGCTACTTGTGTTGTGGCCGAAACGTCGTGAGAATTTTATTTTATTATGTTTTATTATTATCTTTATTATTTTGTTTCCACTCTACGTGACTTTACCGAAAGAACCAGGAAGATGAATCCCTGCAGTCACGAAAGCTTTTAATCGAAATTTAGCCTTAATATGTTTCTTCGTACCTTGGATCTCCTTTTGATTTTCGTCTTTCATTCTGCATGCCCTGTTGATATTGTTATATCCAAATTTAAAGTATGTTTGGCTATGATTGTGTCGATTTAACATGTGTTTGTAATTGCTGAGTAACCCTCAGATACCATTGCATACTTAATAATATTGTTCCTTGCATTACTTTTTCCTTGCCTTTATCTTTGCCCTGGAATCAGTTTTTCCGGAGAGATCTGCTGCTTGAGACAAATTCAGCCCAGACTATATATAACTTTCTATTTTGTATTAATTTACATTACAGTAATCTATGAGTTTCGAGTAAAAATACATTCATAGACAGACAGGTTGTGACTGGACTACGTCTCGGCTTGTTGCTCTGTGTGTGGAAAGCCCTTTCAGAGGAAGTTTGGTCTGAGACCTATGTAGGTGCTTAAATTTAGCCTTCAAGAGGTGATATCACAGACTAACCCTTGCAGGCCAGAGCTGGCAATGGCAGTGTGTGTGTGCTGTGTTACATCACAGCTCTGCACATGCAATCGTAGATAGTTATCGGTAAATATGTTCAACAACACACTTGTTTTTCTAGGCAGGTTATTTTAGAACTGAAATATATTTACAACACGTGATGTTTCATGGCATTCATTTATGGCACACATTGCAGTGATTTAGATGTTGTTTTCAGTTTGTGCTCAATTGATCTTCATTCTATTGGTAGAATCTTATCAAAGGCTGGAAATTATGTTGCATGGAAGTTTTTTCAGAAATGAGTGGTATTTGCTTATACACCCCACAGATATGCGTGCTCGATTACGTTCTGTTTACTTTATCTGCTTAACAACAACAAAATATCCACTGGCATGTTATCATAGACCATTGCATACTTACTCTTTGGTTCTATTCGGTAAAGTCGCGTAGGTAAAAAAATAAAACAACAAAAAATCACGACGTTTCGGCCACAACACAAGTGGCCTTCATCAGGTGAAGGGACCGGACTGTCCAGAGGACAGCGTTGGAGTGAAAACAGCCAAGCCCAGGTCGCGTCCTTTAAGCTGTGTGGGAGGAAACAAAAGCGCCTTGACAAAGGAATTAGCATTGCATACTTCATTTTACTGTTCATTGCATAACTTTACTTTTCCTTGCCTTGAACCTTTGCCCTGGAAGCTAGTTGTCCTCCGAGGTTTGCTGTTCGAAACAAAATCAGCCAAGATTTTGTCTAACTCTTTCTATTTGTTTTCATGGTTCTTTCGGTAAAGTCACGTAGAATGGAAACAAAGAAATACAAATAAAACATAATAAAATAAAATTCTCACGACGTTTCGGCCACAACACAAGTAGCCTTCTTCAGGTGAAGGAACAGAACTGTCGGGACGATAGCGCTTCAATGAACGCTGCTAAGATTCGTAGCGTCTTTTAAGCTAGTTGAGAGAAGTGAAGCGCCTTGACAAAAGAGTTTACATATCAAACAGGAGAATTTAGCATTGAAATAGCTGAGGGATTAGCTTGTGACTGGTCACAGAAATAGCTATGTTAAATTCAAAGTTTACATATCAACAGAAGCATTTAGTATATGGACGCTAAAGGGCTGCAACTACCCAACTATCATACAGTAAACCGATGTGAAAAAACTAAGTCTAAATATTTTACGGTGACCTTCAGACCGCAACTCTTTCGCTGGCATTGCCTCTTAATACCTCTCACACCACGGTTAATGGTATGGTTTATAACATGGAGTATAACAGCGCATCGCGGCTGTTTCTCTCCCCCCTCCTCCGTTCCGAGCATGGATGGACTCGTCCGTCTGAACGGGGCTCGTCGCTGTCCGTGGTGCTGGCGTTGAGGGGAAGAAACCGCCACCCATTTTTTCGCCATATGGCATTGTGATATATAACGACTTATTGTTGGTGGCTCAGCTGATTGGAGAGTATATAGAGTTTATTGATAACATTGAGGTAGTTTATAATTTAGTTTATTTATTGGTTTACTATATGGTGTTCATTATATAGTGTAGTGTATAGCCCTTTAGCGTCCATATACTCAATGCCTCTGGTGATATGTAAACTTTGACTTTAACATAGCTATTTCTGTGACCAGTCACAAGCTAATCCCTCAGCTATTTCAATGCTAAATTCGCCTGTTTGATATGTAAACTCCTTTGTCAAGGCGCTTCACTTCTCTCAACTAGCTTAAAAGACGCTACGAATCTTAGCAGCGTTCATTGAAGCTCTGTCGTCCCGACAGTTCTGTTCCTTCACCTGAAGAAGGCTACTTGTGTTGTGGCCGAAACGTCGTGAGAATTTTATTTTATTATGTTTTATTTTTATTACTTTGTTTCCATTCTACGTGACTTTACTGAAAGAACCAAGAAGATGAATCCCTGCAGTCATGAGAGCTTTAAATCGAAATGTTTCTGTTTTTATAGTTGTCACTTTAGAACCAATTATACTGAAGTAACTTGTATTCCAGTGGGTGAACTTGTATGTGGACGATTAAATTTCATAATAAAGTTTGGAATTAAGTTAAACATATGGTCATTAAATATATTTAGCTACATCCTGCATATATAGACGATCGTGTATGGTAATTATGTTCAGTTTCAATAACTAAACAACATCTATTATTCAGAGAACCTTAGTTAACATCAACATAACAAGACTTTCTCCACACAGTATTGCATTTATATTACATGTGTCCCCACTGCCCACTACCATCCTCATGTCAAAGTCAAAAATACGTTTTGCTCTCCTGTTTACAGGTCTGAGCTAGTGATGGAAATTCAACATTATAAAATTTTCTACCTACGTGACTTTAGCGAAAGAACCAAAGAGTATGGATTCCTGCAGTCACGAAAGCTTCGAATCAAGATTATTATGTCTGTTGACTTCCCTACAAAAGTGACACTTATTTTATAAATCACAGAGGAATGATGGGATGAGTAAAGTTTTTATACTCGCAAGCTTCCAGTGGCAAGCCATCCACTCTATACTCCTGGTTCTTTCGGTAAAGTCACGTAGAAGGGAAACAATAAAATAGTACAAATATAAAACAATAAAATTCCCTTCGGCGTGACTTTACCGAAAGAACCAGGAGTATGAATCCCTGCAGTCACAAAAGCTTTAAATCAAAATCCATCCACTCTACTTTAACTTTGTCTTTAAGCCAAGAATGCAAAATTGTTTTCACAGCCTCATCGCTGTACACATTTTTTCAGAGGTCGGCAGTGATGGAATTCTGAAGAGGCTAGGTCTGGGCACTATGTTGGATATTCTATAAAAAGGTTTCCCATCAATTCAATTGTTGCACGTACAAATTATGTTTACTTTATGGTCTGCCATTAACATTTTAATACCCAAAAGATACAAACTTTTCAGAAATTCAACTCATCATGGATTATTGAGTAAACTGTCACCATACTTACCCCTATAACTGCTGATAAGTGATTAATTCCTACCCGACTATTATTTAAATGAAACCTCTAACCATTAGCAGAGTGAGATGGCTTTGAGGCGTGCACTCATCTATCTACATTTTGTCATTATAACAACGATGCCATTCTTCACATCCTGATTGTAGATGTCCCACACAGTTTAAATGTCTTAAGTATGCAGTCACCACTCCATCACATTCTTTGTTAAATGTAACTTGTCTCTACAATGACAGATGATAAAATAGAATGGCTTGTCGCGCTGCTAATAGGCAGTTGTGCAAGGGCATGGCCATCTTTGATCAGGTGATAGTCTGTTATCTGACATCTAGGACAATGCTCCATTTACTAGCCTTTAAAAAAAAATTGTTTATATGTACTTTAATGTACAGAATTATATTCTATTGTACAGTGTCTTTTGTAAAATACTAAAATACCACAAGTCAAAAAGTAACGAGTTAAAAAATTAACTGACATTGCCTCATATTCTTGGTTCTTTCGGTAAAGTCACGTAGAAGGAAAACAATAAAATAATAAAAATATAAAACAATATTAACGCGTGTTACTGCAGCTCTTTAGTGGTGTGCCTGTGTGTCATAAATGTAAGCACGCACGTGTGATAGTCTTATTTTATTTTTGTTGATTGACTGATGAAGGCGTCAAGTTAATACTATATATTACAGTGCAATATAACAGGTACTTTAACACATAGTAATCGTTTGTATGGAAAAAAAAAATCACAAAAAATAAGTACAACTTATACATTACCACTTTTTATCTACGTAGTGTAATCCTCATAACTCAGGATTCATGTCCATGACGGATGCATTCAAATATGTCGCGATCTTCAGTGTTTCTCATGGAGAGTGTCGCCCAACTGCTCACATTATCCCACCGACTTATCCGTTTACTTCCCCTTCGAATTCCACTTTCCCTTAAACGATAACCTTCACCGTGATGGACACTACATGATAGTGATTATGTCCACATAGACACAGCCAAAGACTCATACCGATTTAATCATGTGAGGGTCAAATATTATTTGCCATACAATACATTTGCGGAACTGGTGGATGAGGTTTTAATCTCTTCGCTTGTTATTGGTTCATTCCATCAACAAAGGGGCTCTCTCAGCATTTTAAAAATCACTTCAATCATAATATTAATATTTTAAAGCAAACACAATAGTTAATCGCTTAAACTGAACAGTCTTAACACAGATCATGAAACTGCCAATTAATTGACAATAGGAAAACTCCAGACCAAGTATAAGAGGTTGCGTTGTAAATCTGAAAATTAAATTCTACTATAAACTTCCTCATTAATGAAGAACTGTACTGTATCACAATCACACCTCAGACATGAACACTATACATAGAGCTTCTGATTTTCGGTGTTTATGAAAATATTCAGTGTATTTGAAGTTTTCGATTCCTCTCTGTATGTCTACAAATCAAGGGCTTGCTGTGCTTTCACTTTTCCTATCATGCAAAGTGACACATGGAGTCCTGTTCGTAAGTCGATTTGTTCGTAAATCCAACTTTACTCCCGTCGATCCTAAACATGTTGTACAGCATTCACACTACACACGGGGAATGGCTTTAAAAGTTGTATTATATCATGCAGATGTAGATGCCATTGGCTCTTATTTTTCTGCAGATGTAGATGCCACCACCGCTATCTATTACGTGGCGGTTGAACTTACGACTCTCGGCCCGAACAGACAACTGGACATACGGACAGGTTGCTTTGCATCTCTGAAAGTTCGTAAGTCGAATGTTCGTAGGTAGAGGAGTTCCTGTACATGTTTAAGCTTGATATGCATATAGTCCCTATAAAATCAGTTATTTCATTTTTTTGAAAAAATATTGTCGACGAACTGTGCACTACTGGATGAAAGTCTTCCACAACCTGTCACCGTTTATCATGGTTAGGCAATGCAACAAGCAGTCTGGTTTCTATGCGCGAGCTGATGAATGTGTTCGTTCCTCTGTCTGCCATTTCATAACCAGTGTTGATAATCAGCCATCATCTCTTCAAAACCATGATGTGTCCCGGCCATGCATGATTGCTTTTTAAAATGCTAAACATGGTATTCTTTGGGCCTTTCAGGTAAAGCCACGTAGATAGGTTCAAAGAAAATAAGAACACGAGCGCTTGTGTTGCGATCGAAACGTCGTCGTTTTTTTTGTTATTTTCTTTGAACCTATCTACGTGACTTTACCGAAAGACCCAAAGAATGTGAATTCCTACAGTCACGAAAGCTTTAAGTCCAGACTAAACATGGTGTCTCTAATTCGCGGTTGTTTTCCAGTACAGGTGTTCCTCGTTCTTTCAACGTCATTTCAAGAGCGCACCTATTCGTGCGCTGTTGCGCACTGTTCAGCTTTAGTCCCAGTTTCCTTCTTCTTTAGGCACATCGATATGTTCCTTAGGTAACCATAATTAATTTCAGTTTTTCGAAAGCACTTCAAATTCTTCTGGCTCAACTCTTTATTGCATCAAATAAATTCTCATACAATAATTTCATACATTCTGGAGTAATGTCAAATGAAACGAGGAACCCACTTGTGGTGTTTATTGGAGTATTTATTGAATAAACACCACTCACATGATTTTTGTTTAGGGGATGTTTTATAAGGATACAGTACATCGGATAAAACTACCCCTTGTAGGTTCAGAGGAAATATATGTATTTGGATACGCAAGTTCGTGAAAAATGCACCCGGAATATCTCACTTACTGCATTGTAGGATTGTGAGAGATGGTGGAGACACGTAGAAGGGAAACAATAAAATAAGATATTTTTATTATTTTATTGTTTCCCTTCTACGTGACTTTACCGAAAGAACCAAGAATATGAATCCCTGCAGTCACGAAAGCTTTAAATCAAAAGATGGTGGAGATTTGAGTAAAAGGCCTTCATTCACCAATGGATCGATCACGGCTGATTTTGAGCATAATAACGGATGTACTTCACTAACGTGGTTAATGCCCAGGACCGGTTCCAATGCGAGACTCTACTGACGTGTCCAAGTTTCGAACTCAGGTTTCGTGGTCATCACGCATTGTGGTGTGGAGGCAGTGGTGCAGTGGAGAGATAGCACAATGGGTACAGTACAATGTATGTTTTTTTTAAATACAGTAGTTAATTGTTTACCAGAGTTATAAGTAAATAATTAACAGTTCTAAATTGAAAGCAATGGTACACAATGCAGTGCCTGGCCTCAGAGTTCAAGTAAGTGCATGAAAGCAGTATGTTCAATATATGTATGAAAATTTAATGAGTTTGTGCTGCAGGTCATTGATTATAGCTATGTGTATTATGGATATTTAAACACTGTAGAAAACATATACTTCCCGATGTACAGTGAGGGAAAAAAACATTTGATCCCCTGCTAATTTTGTACGTTTGCCCACTGACAAAGAAATGATCAGTCTATAATTTTAATGGTAGGTTTATTTGAACAGTGAGAGACAGAAGAACAACAACAAAAATCCAGAAAAAACGCATGTCAAAAATTTGATAAATTTATTTGAATTTTATTGAGGGAAATAAGTATTTGACCCCTCCGCAAAACATGACGTAGTACTTGGTGGCAAAACCCTTGTTGGCAATCACAGAGGTCAGACGTTTCTTGTAGTTGGCCACCAGGTTTGCACACATCTCAGGAGGGATTTTGTCCCACTCCTCTTTGCAGATCTTCTCCAAGTCATTAAGGTTTCGAGCCTGACGTTTGGCAACTCGAACCTTCAGCTCTCTCCACAGATTTTCTATGGGATTAAGGTCTGGAGACTGGCTAGGCCACTCCAAGACCTTAATGTGCTTCTTCTTGAGCTACTCCTTTGTTGCCTTGGCCGTGTGTTTTTGGTCATTGTCATGCTTGAATACCCATCCACGACCCATTTTCAATGCCCTGGCTGAGGGAAGGAGGTTCTCACCCAAGATTTGACGGTACATGGCCCCGTCCATCGTCCCTTTGATGCGGTGAAGTTGTCCTGTCCCATCAGCAGAAAAACACCCCCAAAGCATAATGTTTCCACCTCCATGTTTGACGGTGGGGATGGTGTTCTTGAGGTCATAGGCAGCATTCCTCCTCCTCCAAACACGGCGAGTTGAGTTGATGCCAAAGAGCTCCATTTTGGTCTCATCTGACCACAACACTTTCACCCAGTTGTCCTTTGAATCATTCAGATGTTCATTGGCAAACTTTAGACGGGCATGTATATGTGCTTTCTTGAGCAGGGGGACCTTGCGGGCACTGCAGGATTTCAGTCCTTCACGGCGTAGTGTGTTACCAATTGTTTTTTTGGTGACTATGGTCCCAGCTGCCTTGAGATCATTGACAAGATCCTCCCGTGTAGTTCTGGGCTGATTCCTCACCGTTCTCATGATCATTGCAACTCCACGAGATCTTGCATGGAGGCCCAGGCCGAAGGAGATTGACAGTTCTTTTGTGTTTCTTCCATTTGCGAATAATCGCACCAACTGTTGTCACCTTCTTACCAAGCTGCTTGGCAATGGTCTTGTGGCCCATTCCAGCCTTGTGTAGGTCTACAATCTTGTCCCTGACATCCTTGGAGAGCTCTTTGGTCTTGGCCATGGTGGAGAGTTTGGAATCTGATTGATTGATTGCTTTTGTGGACAGGTGTCTTTTATACAGGTAACAAGCTGTGATTAGAAGCACTCCCTTTAAGCGTGTGCTCCTAATCTCAGCTCGTTACCTGTATAAAAGACACCTGGAAGCCAGAAATCTTTCTGATTGAGAGGGGGTCAAAGACGTATTTCCCAAACGTCAGCCTCGAAACCTTACTGACTTGGAGAAGATCCTCAAAGAGGAGTGGGACAAAATCCCTCCTGAGATGTGTGCAAACCTGGTGGCCAACTACAAGAAACGTCTGACCTCTGTGATTGCCAACAAGGGTTTTGCCACCAAGTACTAAGTCATGTTTTGCGGAGGGGTCAAATACTTATTTCCCTCAATAAAATTCAAATAAATTCATAAAATTGTTGACATGCTTTTTTCTGGATTTTTAAATAAACCTACCATTAAAATTATAGACTGATCATTTCTTTGTCAGTGGGCAAACGTACAAAATCAGCAGGGGATCAAATACTTTTTTCCATTACTGTATGTAGTTCTACTTTGTAGCACTGGAATGGTAGCTATATACACTCTGCTAAGCAATTACTGTTATACAAATACTGTCTGTGTTAAATGTATTTCATTACATGAATCATTAAATTAATCATCCGACTCAACATTTATACATATTAAATAATTGTTATGCATATGAATTGATCATTGTAATGCATATGATCATCTAATAGGGTCATTAATCATTGGTGTAAAAACAACAACACAAAATAATGACTTCATGAAATTACAGAAATAGTTGTTGTAACTGAGGTGCCCAAGTTTTTCAGGGAGGCCAATACATCCACAAATATTGGGGTACTGCGATTTAAAATTACGGCGTGCACAATCATATTTGACCAGTTAAACGATAACTGGTAAAATGTACATTGTGTTCGATTGACAAGATCAACATTATTACTTGTGCATGAATTGTGGAGGCTATACAGTACGTGGTTACTTGTGCATTGCCATTCGTTTCTTCTGTTTTAATATATTTTGAGATTATATTGATTTCGTTTATAGATTTCTGACAATACTGACATCCGTTTTACTGCATATCCATGAACAACATTGGCAAGGTACTAAAAAAACACATATCTCTGGATATAGCATGACTGTAACACAATATACACAGCAACATCCTGCAGGGGGTAATGATCCATCACAATACAAAAAAATGTGGAATTTCTACCGCCGGTTCAGGGACGTTAACAGAGATGCCCACTACTATCCCAATGCTTGTTAGAGGACACCGTCATTTAGATTATCAAAATTTGCTTATCGGGTAAATGTGGTCCTGCTGCTGTCCTGCAGTGTGGATACTGGGCGGTGTGATTTGCTAACGTGGCTCATTGCTTCCCAGGCTTACGAGAAACCCCATGTTGGGTTGTCCTGCCTTAGGGATCAATACAAACGGACTCTTGTCACAATATTTAACAATGCTTTTCATGTTATTGTGTAATGCACAATAAAAATACAACTTTCATCTCTCCAGACTATGCCAGTTAAATAACGGATGCAAAATTCTTGGTTTTCGGTGATTAGAACAGAATATGCAATTTTAATGAAAGATTTTACTCTTGCTATACCATCCTGTCTCATCTCGGGGGGGGGGATTCAAGGGGACGACGCCCCCTCCTGCTGAAGACTCAGGCCCCTTTATAAATTCTTATGCCGTAGTCAAGGCAAAAAAGTTGGTACAATATTTAACAACAGTGGCAGATTATCCTCATACATATGGGGTGGCGAGGGCTAGGACAGGAATGCAAGATAGACAAAGGTAAATCATATAGTTTCTCTATCTGTTTAACATTTCTTTAATGTTTGTTCAACATTGATTGTGTCGTGCCCCCCTTGATTTTTTGTTTCCCCCTATTTAAAATAAGGTCACACTACAGTTACAGTATACATACAAGGATTGAACCAATGATCAATGTTTACCTACCATTGTATGTTTACTGGGGAGTTGCTTTTTACTCTATTTTATATTAGTGCATAAGGCACCGACCTACAAAAATGGATGTTGGTATGTTACCGTATTTATTGTGTGCTTCACATTTTGGATAATAATAAACACTCCCTTACAATGCCTCTTTGATTTGTGATTGTCAGGACCTGTGAAATAATAGTAAAAATGTATCTCATTTAACAAGAGCTTTACACACGTTTTAATTATTAAACCATGATCACATGACAAACAAAAGAACCATAATAAACATTGCGATCGAAAATGTCAGTGGTGTCGTGTTATGGATTGTGCAATACATGAATTGTGGAGGCTATATGTGGTTGAAAATAGATGTAATGGTGAAAATAACTCACAATTTTGGGAAACATCAAAATCACTAGCAGAGGCCATGTTTATGTTGTACTGTTGGAAAGATGCTATATCAATTGTTCCACTTTGTAAAAAAACAATTATCTAATTGGATTGAGAATGGCTAGATTACTAGCTCAATGATAATTTTAACATTTAAAATCTTTAATAATGTGGCGCCACTTTCAGTGCAGTCTTGTTGAAGGGTGCCCTTCTAAAACGAATGGACCATGAAAGGTAATTAAGGCAATGAATGTGAACTTTTTTACGCATTCTGCACAATGCAATAACAGTGTCTGCGTAGAAAGGCTATCAAGACATCATTGTGTGACTATTTCAAGAGGTCATCCCTGTACATGAATACTTTAACAATGGTAATCTGATGTGACATAAATATTGCGGCCGAAAAGAAACTTGCAAGAAATAACAGACAAGGTGGACAGAGAAGGCAGAAGCCTGAGAATCAATCCAGACAAAATAAAGGTGGTGTCTGTGGCAAAGGAAGAACAGAATCATGATTAAGTGCAAGGAAATAGTGAACAGCAAGTACTTGAAATGTGAATACTTTGGAGGCCTGATATGGTGGGCAGAAATATGCGAGAATGATGTAAAAAGAGGATCGGTCTGGCTGCCGTGACTGTTGGCAGATTAACAATAGCTGGAAAGACAAAAAACACATCGAAAAGGAGCAAGGTCAAGGTGTACGGGTCGATGGACCGTTTAAGAAGGATGTGGGAATTTCTACAACGCAGAGACTGACGAATTTTGAAATAACAAAATGGCTGGAAGTGAAAACATCTGGACAGACGGACGGAAATAAGACTATCGTGGTCCGGACATTTTACAATAATGAACTGGGATAACAGGGGCAGGGGAAGAGGAAGAGAAGCAGATGGAGAGATGACGGAGCAAGAGAGGAAAATGAGTGAGAATGAATGAAGCAGTGACATTGTCTCGCGAATGAGACATGTAGAGTAAATTCATTCGGCCCTATTATCGTTGATGAATGAGCTGACAGAAAGAACGTATGAATTTGATATGTAGGGGGCAAGTGGCATAGTGGTTTTTCCACTGCACTAAAAGCCTTGTTGCCTGAATTTGATTCCTGGCCATAGGTGACATCAGCGGTGAATGATATTTGAAATAGTCCGGGCCTACTACTTCACCAACCTGAATTGACCAGAATGGTAATGTATGGTCAAACAACTGCTGTGACCAACATGTCAAGTTTGGATTGACACAGTGCTGTACATTACTATATAAATTATGTGTCACTTCAATTAATTGAAAAAGCAATCATTTCAACAAGATATTGCAGCAAAACTAGTAAGAATGTTGCAATAGCAGTCTACCTATTTGGTCATAAATTCAATTGATAAAATTAGCTTTTTACTTCTTTCGTGGCTCAGATAAAGTCACACTTTTAATTTGAATAAGAATTATAGTGATGAAGTGATATACTACAATGCTACGGTCATGTCCAGGTTATTTGAAAATGTTCGATGGCTAGCCAAAAACCGCTGAGAGGATGACCGGATCACCGAAAATGTGGCCGAATCCCATCAGTTCTCAGAAGATAAGTCGGGTTTGAGCCTGGAGAGTCCTTGTATAGGTAACCACCAAGTACACAAAACATCTGTAGTAGGTGCTGTGGGCAGCAGAGGGCAATGCAGCAACATCTATTCTGTTTCCCCCCCACCTTCACCAACGTGCACTGACCAGCGTGGTGAGCTATAGTGAAATCACCCCCACTACCTGCATGGCATGCGGAGACCCTCATCCAGCAGTGGATCGACAAACAGGCTGTATGTATGTGTACAATGTAATGTATTATTTTGTTCTTGCCATGAAGTTATTCATTTGAAGCCACGCTAAAATGGTGAGCTGCCAGTTAAATAATAACGCTTAATTTGAATGGTATGGATTCAGACAATCCATAGGATCAATAATTAACTGTGTGTTCCATTTGTGATACCTGGGAGATAGTGAGGTTGATGATGAGGATTGCGGAATGGGTGTGCATGCGATTGGTGCCTGATTGGAAGGTACAAGGGATTTGGGCTATTGACAAGACGACTCAGACCTCAGTGCAATATGCATCCATTATTTGACTGTTATTGACTTCCACCGGGACCAAGACCCACTAAAATAAAAAAAAATACAAATCATGTACACATTGTAATTTGGTAAGTAAGACCAAACAATCTTGCGTGCAGACACTACATAGATTATTTCATATAATCATAATCTTCACCCCTTTGTCAATCCACTGCCTAATATGCTGTCAGTCGTTGGACTTTTCTTGCCCATACTTCCCCACGCTCGTCAGGGCAGGTTGATTAAGGGGGGGGGGGGGGGGGGGGGTCGAGCCACGCCCGCTTAAGTTATCACTCAAGTAGTATTAGCCATGGTTGGAATCGAACCCAAGTGGCCAGTTTTATAGTGTAGTGGACTCATCACTGTGCCACTACTCCTCCTATATTTTTGCACCAATGTATACGTACTATTTTGTGAGGGAGTTTATCTTAACAATGGATGTGAAAATTAAGACGTGGCTGCCATGCACGTTTGTACAATGTCGATAATTGGAAAATCTGATCCGTATTTGAATGGGCCAGTGGTGATATGATCAGTTTATTTAATGAAGTGAAATTTGTGAAAACAGCGGAAGACGTGAAAAGGGCTGAATGTGTCATACATGTTAATAGTTGTAGAGATTACTACACTGATTATGTGGAATCAATGACTGAAAACTATAAATAATCAACTCATACATAAACAATTATAGTTAATTACCTGTGCAGTAGTTACAATACATTACACATGTGTAGTGTACTCTGATGTAGCAAAGCTGGCAAAATAATAACTTTAAAACATTCAACGTAGCTTCATCTTTATTGCACTGAATCTTTAGCAACTTGCTGTACAACTGTGGAACATTGCAAAACTCGCTTCGTTGTCATCAGGCACTAGTCAGTCACAAGCCACCCTAGTCTTCAGCTGCCACATATATATTTGAATACAAAGTGTCTATCCGTCCGATTTACATTTTTAAATGTGTATCGACTACAACAAATGCATTTCCCTGTTTCCAAAATGCTTGTGTATGCCATTCATGAAGTCCCCTAAATACAACAGAACTCATCCTTGTAGTGTGTGCCCACCCATTGATTAATTTGCCCAGCGATGTCCTCTTACCAAAATGTGAAAAGAGGCACTTTCTTGCATCCAGTCTGCCTAATCTGTTGGTGACCTACAAGATGTGAGTGTGCGTAAGTGTAGCTGTGCGGAGCAGTAGTGAAGTTTTTGCTTCAGAGGCTTGGTTTAGTCCAGAATTTAGCATCAGCATGACGAGGTGGCACGGTGGTTATTACACTGCACTTTGCCTGACGACCTGAATTAATTTTCCGCTCATGGTCAACATCAGTGGCGAAAGTATGAACCTGTCCTAAGTCTCCCATAGGTCGACTCAGCCTTAAAGGCCTATCTGTTGTGCTGTGAAAACATCAGCCGTGCTGGTCTTCATTGGCACAACGTAAAAACAGATCCTGCCTCAGTAGCCTGCTCAGGCTATTATGGGGGATCTTTGTGTATCTTTAGGGATCAGCATCACAGTTTCTTCACTCATGAAAGCGTGCAGTTAAAAAAAATGTGTTTCTACGTGTACATACAATGCTAAACTGTAACCCGAATCAGTGCAAATTTGTAGAAAAAATGTCTCGTGAAAATTGGGCATGACCCTTGTACTCATGTGCTATACGTTCCAGATTGTGCTGCTAGATGGCAGATGTATTATGTGATCAAAGATGGAATGAACTTACATTTACAAGAGCAGTAAGCTGTTATGTGTTATTTTATGTCCTCTAAAAGTGTAAAGACAAGTGAAATTTATAGAAGTATTAAGCTGCAACATGGTGACAACTGTGTATGATGTGGTAATGTTGACAAATGGGTGAAAGAGCTGCAGGCAAAAGTGGTAGGCCAGCTGAAACTTCAACTTCAATAAACATTGCTCGTCTGGGAGGTGATTTTTTTATATGACATGGGAATAATAATTAAGTATCTAAGTATGTCAGCTGTCATAGAGATATGTGGGGACAGTTCATTCAACAATCCAGCCCAGACCTATTCCTCCTGGGACTCCCATCTGTGTGGACATCTGAAAGTGTCTTTACATCGATAATGGGTTACAGGAGGCAGTGAAAGCAGTGGTGTGGTCAGGGGCGGAGCCACAGGGGGGGGGGGGGCTGGGGGGGGCTCAGCCCCCCCTGAAATTTTGGGAAGGTCGGTTATCGGGATAACCGGATATCCGGCTGCTGCAAAATGCAGGCTGCCACCTTGTGCTGCCCTGCAGGCTGCCACCTTGTGCTGCCCTGCAGGCTGCCACCTTGTGCTGCCCTGCAGGCTGCCACCTTGTGCTGCCCTGCTGACTGCCACCTTGTGCTGCCCTGCAGGCTGCCACCTTGTGTGCTGCCCTGAAGGCTGCCACCTTGTGCTGCCCTGCAGGCTGCCACCTTGTGCTGCCCTGCAGGCTGCCACCTTGTGTGCTGCCCTGCAGGCTGCCACCTTGTGCTGCCCTGCAGGCTGCCACCGTGTGCTGCCCTGCAGGCTGCCACCTCGTGCTACCACCTCGTGCTGCCCTGCTGGCTGCCACCTCCTGCTGCCCTGCAGGCTGCCACCTTGTGTGCTGCCCTGCAGGCTGCCACTTTGTGCTGCCCTGCAGGCTGCTTGAGCGGCAGCCTTTCGAACTTATCGAACTTATTAGCCACATCAGCGGCTCCGACCTATTAATAAACTCCGCGTTCAAATCCAATAAAATGTGTTTTATACATTTGTGGCACCCATTGGAAAACAAACACTGGATATCTCAGAATATTGAAGTCAGCCCCCCCAAAGTGAAAATCCTGGCTCTGCCCCTGGGTGTGGTCATGGCTTAAAGACCAGCCAAAGGTTAATTTGCTGCTTGCATGAAGAAGTTTGCGGGCTGCTCGGACAATTGTATTTCAGTATTGGGTGATTGTGGCGAGAAATAATCTTTAATGCTGACGCTAACAAATATTCATACAAAACTAAACAAGCATTTAACTGTTATCTGTATGAGTATCGTAATTGTATCTGAGTTTTTAACAGGTACAGTAGATGTAAAAATAGGTTGCATTGAGAGGCTGGATACGTGTCTTTAAGGAGATGTAGTAATTGCGTTGCAAATAAGTACCTTACAGTTGTTGCAAAGTTAGTTTCAAGCTTCGCCAGTTTCATGAATTTTTGAATTGTTAAGCAGGACACAACAGAAATGTGCCTTGTTTGGCAATTTTCCATAGCTTGGGTCGCTGAGTCTTGGCAAAACCATTCAATCCACACACAGATGCACAATGCACTGTGCATTTTTGGATATGAACCCAACATAGGAAGACATGTTTTCCCCCTTTTTTGATGAAAAATAAATACATTTCCAGACAGGCTTTGCGATTTTTTTTCTACTCTCAAAATGTTTGTCAAATATTGCAATTTTTCACTCAAAACCTTCGTGACTGCAGGAATTCATATTCTTGGTTCTTTCGGCAAAGTCACAAAGTCGTGACTTTACCGAAAGAACCACGAATATAAGTATTGTAATGTTTGTGTTCGTCAGATATTTATTTTAAATATACATAACATGCATTAAAACAAATATAATATCGTGTATAAACCTGCAATTATGTTCTGAATATTTACTCACACAGCAACCATATGTTTAGTACAGTAATTCGTACTGGATTATGTGCAGTTTGTATGGCCCATATGCATATTTAGGGATTAATATCTCAATAGATATTCCAGCAAGCTGCTTGGCAGGCTTAGAGTAGGGGTTGTAGATGTAAGGCACTGCCACTAAATTAAGCACTGCAAATACTGTAAATATTTCTCAATAATTACTTTATAAACATTTCGATTACTGAAATTCTGTATTATCCATATTTAAACAATGCAATTATTATATACTAGCTTGTTTGCCTGTCCTAGGACGGAAGCTGCAATATTTACGAAAAAATTTAGCAGAGAATAATTGTATCTTGTGTAAATTGAATGGCAGTGAATCTTGCACAAAAGTATGTCATAAAACACTTCACTGCAGTTCACCGTAGCACTGTATCAATGGCAGTGATTCTTGTGTAGTGTATGTCTCACGAGGCACACGCAGAATTCTGGAGGCACCACGATTTATTAACAACTGAACAGGGCTACGGGTTAACAATACTCGGGATCACTCTAGACGCCCAAGGGGTCTCTATGTCAAACTGAGTCCCCGACGACCGACGCTCTCAGGCCCCCGAAGCAACGCCGCACGGTCAGCTCCCCCGCCTGACAACCACGATCGCTCCGCCCCCGTCTCTCTGATCCTCCCGAGCGTGGCCTCGCTCCGCCTACGGCCACGCCCCCTCCTCGGTCTCTCGAGACGGAACCGGAGCCAGCATCACATGTCCTCCGGGGACCCCGTTTCTGGGCCCCCTTCACTCCCCTGAGTGGGCACGTCCCCTCTCTCTCTCTGCGACGGGACCCTGCTCTGTAGGGCCTGCTTCTCCGCCACGTCTCCCTCGGCTCCCTCGAGAGGTACGTGCACACTCCTTTACCATTTGTAGTTGTAGTCGGTATATACGCCGTAGAGATGCTATTTACGTCTCTACATCACCCCCCCCCCCCCCTTTATGAAACTCAGCCATCTCGGCTGACCGACATATAACCAACATAACATGTGGGCCTCCAATTTAGAATGGAACAAGAGGACAACAACTACAATAAATAATCCCAAACGAGTAAGAACCAATATATACACTATATACAGGACCAGGGAGAGAAGAAGAGTGAGAGGAGGAGAGAAGAGAAAAAAAAACTTAGTTGCAACTATTTACAATGGACGAGCCACCCCCCGGACAGGCCACAACTACACCTCGCACATGCAACACCGCACTCGAGCCCAAGATGAGCCCGGGTCAGCCATTGATCCATCTGGCTCGAGTGGCGGCCACGGACCACGGGTGTAGGTGCACTTTGACGCCGGAGGATGGTTATTTAAATCGAGCCATCTTTGCCCGAGTCCTTGATGCTGGCCCGTCAAGCGAGGATGGTGCGGGTCCTCTGGAGGCCTCGGGGCCAGCCGGAAGATGGCTCGACGAGCACGGCACCTCCTGAGCCAAAGAACCCCCATGTGGTAGGGGGTCGGATGATGGCGGCTCCGGACTCCCCCATTCCCCCCGGGCCAGTCTGACCGGTGACGATAGTCTCGTTAGGCACTTGGACCCTGCGGGCGGAGTAATAGAACTGTCCTGAGGAAGGACGTCAGCCGACACGCACCCCAGCTCATCGGGCTGACCAAACACCCGGCCCTTGAGGAAGCAGACGAGTTAGTTCACCCGGGAAACGCAGATGGATTTTAGCGGTGGGTGATCTGCTCTCGGCGGAGGCTTGCGGCGAATGCATTCCGTGCAACCCTGCAACACATTATAAACGTCGTCGGCCATGCCTGGCCAGAAAATTTTTATTTTTAAAGTAGACGAAGTTTTTTGGACACCAAGGTGCATTAACCGCTCGTGCTCCACCCATAAAACCTTCCAAGGTGCATTAACCGCTCGTGTTCCACCCGTATAACCTTCCCCCGCAGAACAAATGGCACCACAATGGCGTATTGATGGGATTTCTCGGCCCATTTCATCAGCAAGCCCCCGTCTAGGATGACCGACGCAACCCCTTGTCTGTTACCCTGGCCCCCTGCCTTACCAACTTGAGCAGGGAGGCGTCCTCCATATGGATTCGCCCCAATTCATCATGCGTGAAGTCGAGCGTCCTATCACGCATGTGAACCATGTCCGGAGGCAGAGCATCCATAGACGCCGACATAGCCAGAGGCAACTCCCCAGCATGGGGTGTGCAGCGTCCCGCCCCCGAGAGGCACGCACATGAGTCTCAAGGTAGCAGTCTCGAGAGTGCGTCCGCATTACTATGGCGAATGCCCTTTCTGTATGAAACTTTAAAGGTATAGTCTTGAAGGACCTCTAGCCACCGCAAGAGCTGCCCGGACGGTTGTTCCCCACGCAGCGCGTACTGAAGGGCATCCAATTGTATCGTTGATAGAGGTACAGACGATACAATTGGATGAAATAGACGATGGCCAACAATTCTCGTTGCGTCACGCAGTACAGCTGTTCCGCGGGGGACAACACCCGACTCCTATAAGCCACGACCCTTTCAACCCCATCCACAACCTGGGACAGCGCCAATTCCAGTGTTGCAGGCGTCCGTGTCGAGGAGCAAGGGGTCGGGAGAAGTTAGGATAGCGGAGAGGAGGTGCCTTGACAAATGCTGCCTCCTCTTCCATCCCCCAACGAAATTTCCGGCCCTTGGCAATAAGGACATTGCAGGGGTTTTACGATAATCGCAAAGCCGGGCACAAAACGACGGTAATAGGAGGCAAACCCGAAAAACCTTCGCACTTCACCCACTGTCTTGGGGGACGGCCACGTTCGGGCACACGCTGTTTTGTGGGGGTCCGTCGCTATTCCGGATTCACTCACAATGTGGCCGAGATATCGGACCGACCTCTGAAGAAAATGGCATTTTTGCGGTTTGAATTTTAACTTCCGGAAATCCACACAAAACCGCAAGGAGCCATCCTGCTTTTTGACAAGGACAATTGGAGCACCCTATGGGCTTTTGGAAGGGGCGATAATATACGCGGCTTGCATCTCCCCGAATGCATGGTGGACATGCTCCTTCTCAATCGGGCCCAGCCTGTACGGGTTCTACTGAATGGCGGCCGCATCGCCCGTGTCGATATGATGGTGTACCAATGATATGCTGCCAATGTCGTATTTGGATTTGCTGAAAGCGTCCGAAAGCTCCTGAATAAGTGCACACAATGCAGACCTCTGCACCTCGGACAAGTCAGGGCTCTCGGCGCAGAGTGCGTCCAGCCACGCGTCATCGTAACTCTCCCCCCGCTCTGCAGCTGCGACCATCTTGATGGGGTCCATCCCTACCACATCGCCATCTGCTGGCGATGCGTGAGCTAGGATCATGCCTGCCTGTATGACTGTGGGCCCAAGACCAGCGTTTAAAATTTGAATAAAAGGCTGCTGATCATTCCTGATAATTGTTTAGGCCCCTACCAACATAAGGCCATGGCTGACTTTGTTGGATTTTGTTAGAAGACCACCTTCCCCAGTGGCATCCCAATCGAGCTGCTTCCTGAGGCGCAAAGGCACCAGTATTTGCGCTCCAGGGGGAATTTTAACCGTTTCCCGAGTGAGAGCCTGTATCACAGCGTTCGCTTTACACAGCCGAGTAGGGGAGGGCAAAAAGGCCATTCTACGGCCCGATGGAAACTCCAGGCACCCCTGGTCAACTAGGATTTTAATGGGCATTTTCCCAAGAAAATCCGTTCCCAACAGGCAGTGCATGGCCAACGATTTGGAAACTAATACCGGGCCAGCTATTTGAATGTTGCAAATGGCCACGGTCGCCGACATTTGCCCTATAATGCCCAATGAGCCGCCGTTGGCCGCAAAGAACGGGGCATCTACCGGACGGAGGTTAGCCAATTTAGCAGGTAAACAGTCAAAAATCATTTCAGATATGATGCTGGCAGATGCCCCCATGTCAATTAGCATCCGCACCTCCACACCTTGCATGGTGCCAAACGGCCGATGATGCCGCAGCTTCGGCCACAATGCATTGGCTTTCAGTTTTCAGTTTCATTTCAGATTCATTTATTTGGAATAACCCTATGAGCCATTCGGCTCTTGATTCGGGTGCAACCACAACGAACAATAATTGGCCCAATGCTGACCACTGACCAGGTCGCCGTGGCCATCTGTCGGCTGCCAAATTCTGAGCTACCCGCCCTGCGCCCTGAGCGGACAGCCCCACATGTGAACCAAGACCGACGCACAAACCGGATGAGTGAGGTGAGTGCGAGGGCCGGGTGTGCGGTGCAGCCCGACTCGCCTGAGGGCCCTGTGGAGCGGATGACGGTCGGCCGAAGGAAGACGACGTCCTGGAGGGTCTCCCACGCTCGGTCCGGCACCCTTTGGAGATGTGGCCTGGAAGGCCACATTTGAAGTGAACGACGGGGGAAGATCCGGATCCGGAGGAGGCCCCCGTCTGTCGATCCCGGTCATCCCTCTGTCCCCTCGTGGCCCTCCTCCACCTGCTGGCATCGAGCGATGCGAAGGCCTGGGACGACTCGACCTCATCGGGTGCTACTCCCTCCTCGGCAGGACCCGTGCACGCCACCACCATTGAGCGGCGCTTGATTTTGAGGTGGGCCTGAAGGCACCTCGCGACTTTCAGCGACGTCAAGTCGTCTTCGTCGGAGACTGGTAGCACAATGTCGAGGTCCCGGGCCAGACCAAGCATGCGATCTAGGACCAGAGCGTCCAGGCCATCTTTGTCCATCTTTGGGTACGCAGCCTGGGCCAGCGAGATTAGCGCACTGCGGAAAACAAGATGCGTTTCGGCCTCCTTCGTCTCTGTGCAGCAAACCTATGGCGCATGTTAGATGGTGGGTCGAAAATCCCCGTCATCTGTGTGAGAGCTTGTGCCAACTTCACCAGATCCTCAGCTGGTATGGAGTAGAACGCTCCCAAGGCGGCGTCATCCAAGACAGTCGGAAGAGCTCGTAGCGCAGCCCCCTCCATCCATTCCACCAGGTTGTATGTAGCAGTGAAGCAGCGGCTGAAGGACACCCAGTCCCCCCCTGCAGCGACGAATTCCTTCACAAAGGGAAGGCGCCTCTTCAGAGCAGGCCCCTCCATTTGCATTTTTGGCGGAACGCTTTCAACGGCGGGAATCCCGTCCCAAAATGTCGGCCGCTTGTGCGGGCTGCGTTTCCCGCGCTTCCCGCATTTCCCGCGCGCGGGACGTAGCAGCGGCGGAGTCTTCGCCCCGCGGCTCGTTCAGCCGGCTCGTCCAGGTCCATTTCCACGACGAGCACCGCCGCAACGGACCGTAGGTCGGCCAAGCGTTGGCCACGCGCCCGCCTGTCTCTGCCTGCTGCTAGCAGCGTGGCGAGGTCACGCTCCTGGCGTTGCTCCATAGGCCCAAACCCCTCGCGGTCCGTCTCCGGGGCCGCCTCTCCCTGGGCTGTCTGGGGGATCACCCCCTCTTCATCTGCTTCCTCTGAAGAAGCCCTGGTAGGTTGTCTTCTTCTCGTGCACATTTTAAGCCTACACTATCACCTAGCTATGAAGTATTTTCACTTCTGGCACCAAATGTAGTGTATGTCTCACGAGGCACACACATAAGTCTGGAGGCACCATGATTTATTAACAACTGAACAGGACTACGGGTTAACAATACTCGGGGTTACTTTAGACGCCCAAGGGGTCTCTATGTCAAACTGAGTCCCCGATGACTGACGCTCTCAGACCCCCGAAGCAACGCCGCACGGTCAGCTCCCCCGCCTGACAACCACGATCGCTCCGCCCCCGTCTCTCTGATCCTCCCGAGCGTGGCCTCGCTCCGCCTCTGGCCACGCCCCCTCCTCGGTCTCTCGAGACAGAACCGGAGCCAGCATCACATGTCCTCCGGGGCCCCCGTTTCCGGGTCCTCTTCACTCCCCTGAGTTGGCACGTCCCCTCTCTCTCTCTGCGACGGGACCCTGCTCCGTAGGGCCTGCTACTCCGCCACGTCTCCCTTGGCTCCCTCGAGAGGTACGTGCACACTCCTTTATCATTTGTAGTTGTAGTCGGCATACGCTATTTACGTCTCTACATCTGCACAAAACTACGTCATAAAACACCTGACTTCATGTCACTGTAGTATTGTATATAACTGACCTTCAATTATATATGGGTCTTTCGGTAAAGCCACGTAGATACAAAAATAATAAAAAATATCACGTTTTGATCGCAAAACAAGCAATCGTGTTCAAATTCACTGCTCTGATACTTTATTCTCTCCTGCTTTCGGTCGCTGGGAATGAAATTAACTTGAATTTGATTCAATATCTGGAAAATCACTGAGAAATGTTTATTTTACCATAATGTAGAAGCATAAATTAGACTTTCCTTTTGTCTCAAGTACTGAAGAAATAAATAACGACACCAAATCCACTTTGTTGCTGCGTAGCATTATGTATTAGATTCACTTTCGATAAGAAACATGAAACTTAAAGCGAATTTGCGAAAAAAAATGTTCTTTCCGCTCGATCTTCTGTGTGAGTGTAAAAATCCACCCTCTCATGAATATTAATGACGGGGGGGGGGGGGTGTGGCATGTGGAGTTAGGTCACGCGCGTTACACACAAACATTCTTGGCTCTTTATATTATGAATATATATTTTATACAAAAACACACCAGAAAAGTTGCATTTATTTTAATGCAATACAACGCTAGAGAGAGTCGAACCTATTGTCGGAAACAGGGTTAACCCAACCAGATTGACTCGATTACGCTGGGTAAATCGGTTCAAAACGGTCTCTAAATATTCGGTACAAGATAGCCATTTGGTAAAGAACAGTTTAAACCGGTTCAACTTTGCATACGGTACAATATGAGCTAACAAACAACAAACCAAAGATCTCCTAGCAGCAGCTAGGCATTGCTATTGTGCAATGTCTGTGTGGCAACATACAGAGACGCACAGCAACCGAAGAGGCAATAGGTGCTGCAAAGACAAATGGAGATACAGTTTTAAATATCGCGGTATTGACTTTTCGCGGAACTTTCAAAGAACGTAACTCCAGCGATATTTAAGGCTCTCCTGTATTGTATAAACAAACGGAAAACATAAAAAATATAATTTCGCAGGAATCTTTTTTTTCATCGTAAGGGTTAAATGTGTGGTTGCCTACAACGTAATAATTCGTGCACGGATTAAAGAAAATTTGAATAATGCTGTTGCAATGTGTATTTCTTGACTAGATTGCTTACGGTGAATGCATTAATGCACGTGCTAAAGTATGGTACTGTACATACAATTTTCATATGCAAATCAATACACATTAAAGTGTTTATCAAGCATACTTTGTTCCCTATATTATTTTGTTGATAATTGTACAGTTCACCCCTTAAAATAAGAACAATGTAAAATAATGGTGAGAAGATACATTTGATAAAATCAGCAATAACTGGTGGTTCTATCCGTCTGTTATTGTGAATGTCTTTTGTACCTACAAGCTTATCTCGCTTAACGAGCGAGATACGTTCAGCGAAAATTGCTCGTTAAGTGAATACTCGTGAGATGATCATTATTTTCCCACTAGCTTGTTTGCCCGTCCTAGGACGGAAGCTGTAATATTTACGAAAAAATTGAGCAGAGTTATAATTGTATCTTGTGTAAATTTAATGGCAGTGAATCTGGCACAAAACGAAGTCTTAAAACACCTCACTTCATGTCACTGTAGCACTGTATATAATTGACCTTCAGTTTGATCAAATTCACTGCTCTGATACTTTATTCTCTTCTGCTTTCGGTCGCCGGGGTTTAAATAAATTGGAATCCTATGCAATATCTGGAAAATCACCAAGAAATGTTTATTTTACCATAATGTAGAAGCATAAATTAGACTTACCTTTTGTCTTAAGTGCTGAAGAAATAAATAAAGGCACCAAATCCACTTTGTTGCTGCGTATAATTATTTATTAGATTCACTTTCAATAAAGAAACGTCAAACTTAAAGCGGATTTGCGTGTGTAAAAATCCACCCGCTCATGAATATTAATGATGGGGGGGGGTGTGGCATGTTTAGTGACGTCACACACGTTACACACAGACATTTTTGACTCATTATAATAGTAATTGACTCCCATGTTAATAGTTGAGATACGTTTCAGCCCCAAAATGTTCCACTCTTTAACTATTTTATTTAACATGAGAAATAAAAATGATTTTTTTTAAATTTTGATTGAAAGCTTTCGTGACTGCAGGGATTCATATTCTTGGTTCATTCGGTAAAGTGACGTAAAATAAAGTATTAAATTTAACACTTACCACACATGAAGAACCACCGTGCTTGCAGGTGCCTGGCATTTGTAAGTTGAAGGGTAAAGGGAGCAGCAGGGACCATGCAAGACCGCTGGTTCAAACAACACTCGTCACCGATGTTTGCCGTGGCTGGGAATCGAACCAGGGTGGCTGGGTTCGTAGCCACTACGAACCCAGCCACTTCCTGTCCTCATGCCGCCACGAGGCTCCCTCCACCACACGACGAAACACGTGGGCATTCAGGACAGCACATCTGGTAAACAGTTGCGGGACTCCGTATGCCCCCTACCGCCACAGGACGTATATAGCTCGATAAGTCTCCTTGCTAAGAGAACATTTTGCTCGTTTTAGGAACAAATTAGTCTAAATTAAACAAAAGATTGTCATAGCGAATTCTCGCAGAAAGAACGCGCGTTAAACGAGACTCGCCTGTATGCATGTCTTTAGCGGTGTCTGAGTGTAGCCATCTCACCGTATAGTATTCTTGTCACTTTAGTGTCCACTGCTGAGTGATGAGCTCCATGCACACAGTTATCTAACCAAGACACGGAGCCACCACGGCGAACACGCCCTCTAGCATACTAGGCGATAACTATTACAATTAAAATTGGCCGAAGGATTGCAGTTATTGTCACCTTTAACGCCCCAGCTGCAAGGCATTTCTTCTCCAGAGCCCAGATTACTGCTCGTCCCTGTCCCTGCCCACAAGCTATAACCAGGTGTACCCCAACCCATCAATAACCTCTCGCACCTATTCTACCGTCACCATAACTACACCACCACTTTCAATAACCCCACTTTATCTCAACCACTATCTTATGCACAATTGTACAATTGCTGTAAAGCGCCTTGGAAAAAGCACACTATAAAACAATGTTTTAATGGTTAAAACCAGTGAACAGATGTAATGCTGTACACATCTAGATTGAAATGTAATGCTGGTGTTATGTTTCATATCGCATTTATAGTGGTGGGGCAGTGGTTAGTGCACTTTGCTATGAATCCGCCGACTTAAGTTCAATTACTGACCACGGCTGATATCTTTTCTAGATTTGAAGCTTTCGTGACTGCAAGGATCCATACTCTTTGGTTCTATTCGGTAAAGTCACAGCTTAAAGGACACGACCTGGGCTTGGCTGTCTTCACTCCAACGCTGTCCTCTGGAGTCCGGTCCCTTCACCTGATGAAGGCCACTTGTGTTGTAGCCGAAACGTCGTGATTTTTGTTATTTTATTTTTTACCTACGTGACTTTACCGAATAGAACCAAAGAGTAGGGCTGATATCATTGGCGAGTGATATTTAACCGGTCCTGGAACCCCCTTGACCAATCAATACTCACTGGCATCGTGGAGTATGGTCAAACAACCGCCATCATTGAAACGGTGTGAAGCCTTCATACAGGAGTGAATTGACAAAGCTATGAATTAGTGTACTTTATACAGTATGCGAACACACCTGCATACAAATGTGTAGTACTTGATTTAAAGCCGCCAAATGGCTCTAAGAAGTATGATGAAACACTAAAAATAGCATATTAGAGCTGTAGGTTTTCACATTGACATCCTGGTTTGAAAAAGCTTCATTCGTATTGAATCTGATGTCAAATGTAAACCTTAATTCACCCCATCCAGGTGACATCTAGCGATTATTAAATGTCACAAAACCTGAAATTAATGAGTATGCTGGCTGAAAATCAAACAATGTACGATGAATGAGCAATTAAAGCATCTAATTTTCTGAATGATTTGTATTCATGGACGAAATAAATTCTTCATGTCAAACTTAGAAAAAAATTGGACAAACCTTGAAGGGAAAACTTTATTTTACCATGTAAAAATATTAATATGATATTAAGTACGGTAATGGTCGCATGTGTAAGTTTCATGTTGCAAATATAAATTACTGCAGATACTAAAATAATAAGAGTAGTTTTCAAAGGGTTGTGACTTAGGGTCTGTCCATAAATGACGTCACGCGATTTTGGACGATGTTTGACCCCCCTCCCTTCGTCACACGGCGTCACAAAAAGTCAGACCCCCCTCAAATATGACGTCACAAAGGTCTGCCACCCCCCCCCCCCCCAAATGCTTTAAATCGCTTTAACCTATTGTCATTGTAGTGCGCATTTAATGTGGCGCTGCATTCTGATGTTGTAGGAGAAAACCTTTATTAAAATGTCTATTTAATTAAGTAGAACATGTTGTCGATATTTATTTAAAGTTGGGTATTTTGATGTGACGTCACATTTCTCAAACTTCTCCCCCTCGTCACAAATGTCTGACCCCCCCCCCCCGGTGTGTGACGTCATTTATGGACGGCCCCTTACATCGAAATCAGAGTTTCATCTCATGCATGCAGGTCAAACACTTCTCCGATTCTTCCCTTCGTTCAACTTTTCCCAAGCTCCTATAATCTCACTCAATTCAAGAAACATGCTAGCGCTTACTTATTACTTTACAACTTTTATATTTCGATTTAAAGCTTTCGTGACTGCAGGGATTCGTCTTCTTGGTTCTTTCGGTAAAGTCACGTAGAAGGGAAATAATAAAATAATAAAAATAAAACATAAAATAAAATTCTCACGACGTTTCGGCCACAACACAAGCAGTCGTCCTCAGGTGAAGAAACAGAGCTGTCAGAAAGACAGCGCTCCAATGAACACTGCTAAGCTTTTATATTGCATATTCGACCAGGAACACATAGCCAGTGAACTCAAGCACGTACACCAAGCTCTTAAGGCTAATGGTTACTCCGACTACACAATCCGCAAAGCTATCACTCCAATCATGAAGAAGGACCCTCTTGAGGAGCCTTTCAAAACCATCACTTTACCCTATATTGCGGGGATCACAAAAAAGATCTCCAAAATCTTGAATGAACACAAGATCCAGGTCCGATTCAACACATTACATAAAATCCGTGATCTGGTTCCGTCTGTAACAGATGTGCTTCCGGACATACAGTACCCTGGCATCTACAAACTAAGTTGCCTCTGTGGTAGTAGTTACATTGGAGAAGCCAAACGACATGTCTCGGACCGCATTCGTGAACACAAAGCAGACCTAAAACACGGTAGGACCAACACCTCGGCCGTGGCAGATCACTGTTATAATTCAGTAGGCTCACATGACATTGACTTCTCCAAGACAGAGGTTCTTTGCAAGCCATCTGGCTACCATGAGAGATTCGTTCATGAGGCTATCCACATATACAAACACAGAGACAATTTCAACCGAGAAGATGGATTCTGGCTTAGAAATCATTGGAAGGATTTGATAAACAATTTCGGGTCTTAATTGATTGTTTACGCTTACGGTGGCTTTCAGACCGCATCCATTATTTTCGTCTCCCCCCTCCTCTTTTCCGAACAATGATGGCCTCGTCCATCTGAACAAACTGCCAAATCGCTCTCTGTGGTGCTAACGTTAAAAAAACCGCCACTTTTTTCAAATGTTCTTGCTGTGGTTTTCACACCTGATGATGATTGCTTGTGTTGCAGTCGAAACGTCGTGATAATTTTATTGTTTTATATTATTTTATTGTTTCCCTTCTACGTGACTTTACCGAAAGAACCAATCATATTTTTTATGGCTGTTTGTTGCCTCCGCTTGTTGTTTTGGACCTGTGCTCAGCAACTGTGTTTTAAAAATAAACAGTATACACAAGTTTACATTGTTGTCCTTCCAAAAATTCCACCGTATTTGTTTCAGTTACATAAATCAGCTTCTGTTTAGTGTGAAATGTGTAGGGGGTTTGTGTCATGGAAACTATAATGGGGTTGACTTGATACATTTTTGCCAAATAAGGGGTGTCATAGTCATCATTATAGTACTTGCTGCTCATTTTTATGCAGTACTGTACTGTCATTTGTGCATGTGTTTTATAAACACAATGTTTGTGTTTTAAATTTCATTACGTTGGCAGTTAATAAAAAAATATCACGATCAAATTTAAAAAAAGACTGTTCGAACACATTCGACTCTGACTCTGAATGACATTACAGTAATTGTATATTCTGAAGGATAATTATCAATGTCATATCGGATTTTAGATCCAGCATCTCTCCAATTTGTTTTCACAAAGCATTAAAAAGCTCTTCTTGCATTTTTTAAAAATGTCCGTGACATCTTCATATGCAAGAAAAATACCTCAGCAGCACAAATGTAATCTTAATAAAAATAACATTCCCAGGTTAACCAAATATGGTTTTAACCGATACAAATGCATTATTTCAATGGCGAGGCATATTCATAATTTAACTCGAACTATATCCAAAAAATAATCCTTTTTTCCGTTTCCTTATATATAACACGGTATTTATTACATGTAAATGAATATGCATTTAATAATGAAAGGAAATGCGTATCAAACGTGAAATTGTCCCCATGCAATCACACTTTTTTTTCTCAGAGGTCACATTGTTGGCATCAACGCGCACTGTTGCCAACTGAGTGAGCAGTAGCGAATCCCAAAATAAAGTTTGTAAGTCTTCATTGAGTCCATGAGATAAAGACGTCCCCGCCACAGAAGCAGCGCACAGATCACAGATGATGATTCCTGGCCCTGTAGAGATACGAACGAGACGTTAAAGTTATATTTCACAATCATGCCTCGTGGTAAGTGCCAAGATTTTCCACACAAATGCCACTCCTGAAAGAATTCAACCAACGCTTTCCCTCCTCTCAGACACCTGCGTGCAAGCACAATGCAAGTCAAACTTTTAAGACCCCCCCCCTTCTCCCAACATAGCATCTCCACACACGCACACAAAGCTCCTACTGTTATTTAACGCGCATTTCACTGCGGCAGAGGCTTTTACAACAACGTGGAACGTCAGCGACGGCTGTGGACAGTTCGCTATTTAAACCAATCCCATCATCACGCTTAATAATAAGTGCCGTAGTAGCTTCACGGGTAAGTAAATAATGGGATCACAAAGTCGCGGGGTGGGTGGGTGGTGGTGGTCGTACGGTGGATTACAGAGCAAGGACATCATCACCTAGCCCGGCGTGGCACGAGCCGCAACAAAATCCAGTGCGGGACACGAGGACAGCAGCAGGAGGAGGAGGCGGGTGCTGGAGGAGGAGGCTGGAGGAGGGTGCTGGAGGAGGGTGCAGGAGGAGGGTGCTGGAGGAGGGTGCTGACACCCACCGATAACCCGGCCACATTCCGCGCTACGACCACGGCACTATATTTAGGAGGCGGCAGTGAAGCGGGGCTGCTTTGTTTATTGGGGGGGGGGGGGGGTGGAAGAGGCGTGCACCACCACCACCACCACAGCCGCCGTCACCACCACCATCAGCAGCAATAGCATCAGCAGTAGCATCAGCTCCATGGTTAAGAGTAGCTGCACTGTACGCGTGCGGCAATGACCTTCACGCAACTCAAGGTGACCAGGTCTCACAGGCACGGCTGGGGGGCGGGGGGGGGGCTTCCTGCCGCACAACGCGCGCTGCCGCTCCCCCCAGCCACCACTAACCCACAAACCCACCTCTGACGTTTGTAACTCCGCGCTTTTATATACCGCGGTTAATGACTAAAATCGGAAGGTGTTAAATTACACTCCCGAGCGCTTTATCCACCGCCCTTCCCGGCCGGCCCATCCTCGCGACGTGCGTAGCGACGAACGCTTTGGCGTAATTGAAAGTAGTCGCCTGTCTTGTCGCGTTTCATGTTCGTCGTCGTCCTCGTCGGCAGGTCTCGGTTGCCCGTTGCAGCGTTCCTCACGGTCTCCCCTTCCTCCTCCCCACCCACTACCACCACCACCACCAGCAACAACAACAACCACCACCACCACCAGCAGAGAGCTCGGCTGATCAAGTAAAGCCCACGCGCGTTCCATCCCTCCCCACCACCACTGCACCTCCACTGCCCCAACCCCTCGCTCTCTCTCTTCTTTCTCTACCCACAAGTAAAGCAGGCGGGAGAGACAGAGAGAGACAGACAGACAGAGAGTCTCGCTGGGTTTGTGTTCTTACAACACCACCACCCACACCCATCGCCACCGAAGTCGCCTCCTCCTGCCACCGCTTGTGGTCTGTTGTCCAGCTCGCCGCTTCAAGCCCACAGGGCTGCACGTGTTGCCGTAGGACTGTGGTGGGAAGTGCTCCAACAACCTCCTCTAGCCCCGGGGTGGGGTCCTGGGGGCTGTCTTGTGAGTGGTGTGGGGGGGTGTGTGGGGAGGGGGTGTTGTGTGTGTGGGGGGGGTGTGTTGTGTGGGGGGGGTGTGTTGTGTGGGGGGGTGTGTTGTGTGTGGGGGGGTGTGTTGTGTGTGGGGAGGGGGTGTGTTGTGTGGGGGGTGTGTTGTGTGTGGGGAGGGGGTGTGTTGTGTGGGGGGTTGTGGGGGGTGTGTTGTGTGGGGGTGTGTGTTGTGTGGGGGTGTGTGTTGTGAGTGGTGTGGGGGGGTGTGTTGTGTGTGGGGGGGGGGGGTGTGGGTGTGTGTTGTGTGGGGGGGGGGGGGTGTTGTGAGTGGTGTGGGTGTGTGTGTGGGGGTGTGTTGTGGGTGGGTGTGTGTGGGTGGGTGGGTGCTTTGTGTGTGTGGGTGCTTTGTGTGTGTGTGGGTGTGTTGTGGGTGTGTGTGTGTGTGGCTGGGTGTGTTGTGGGTGGGTGTGTTGTGGGTGTATTGTGTGTGTGTGGCTGGGTGTGTTGTGGGTGTGTGGGTGTGTGTGTTGTGGGTGGTTGTGTTGTGTTGTGGGGGTGTGTGTGTGGGTGTGTGTGTTGTGAGTGGGTGTGTTGTGGGTGGGTTTGTGTGTGGCTGGGTGTGTTGTGGGTGTGTTGTGGGTGGGTGTGTTGTGGGTGGGTGTGTGTGGGTGTGTGTGTTGTGGGTGGGTGTGTTGTGGGTGGGTTTGTGTGTGGCTGGGTGTGTTGTGGGTGGGTGTGTTGTGGGTGGGTGTGTTGTGGGTGGGTGTGTTGTGGGTGTGTGTGGACGGGGGTGGGCGGAGGAGAAGCCTCGACCGGTCAGCATCAAAAAGCCACGGAGCCGGCGCCAGCCTGCGAAGGTTGTTCGTGGTAGGCAGGGACGAGGAGTCAGCAGCAGGCAGAGAGACGGGGTTGAGAGAGAGAGTGAGAGAGTGAGTGAGAGAGAGGTGGGGTGGGTGGGTGGGTGTGTGGTGAAGCTCCTTCTCTGGATGCATACAGCGCAAATCCCCAGCAGGGCTGCCTCCACCGGTCCCATCCAGCAGCAGCAGCAGCGGCGGCGGCGGCACCGCCACGCTGCGGTCTCGACTGCGCTCTGGCCATGGTGAGTGACAACGTCGCCAGTTTTTGACGGGTGGATGTTTGTGTGTGTGTGTCACTCACCCCCTTGTCGCTGTCGCCGTGTGCGTGCGTGCGTGCGCGTACCCCCACCCCACCCCACATCGATTGTTGTTGTTGTTGGTGGTGGTGGGGTTGGTGGTTCGCTTCAACTTTTGCTGCTCGTGGCGCCTTCCCGTGTTCGATCTTTCTCGTCTCGCACTCCGAAACCGGTAACCGGTTTTTTTTTCTTTCTCCCAGGCACCCCTCCTTTGCTGTGCCCGTGGTGTGTTAGACGCCGCTTCTTGTAACTCGGCTTGTGGTGCTGCCGGCACGTGAAGGAGGAAGCTCGGCTCTGTGGGTTTTTGTTGTTGTTTGTTTGTTTGTTACCGTGAACTTGTTTAACCAGCTTCGCACGACGTTGAATCCTATTGATCTTGGTGGTGGTGGTGGTGTTGGTGGTTGTTGGTGTTGTTACCCAACTACACCGGGCGAATAACGAACGAGTGCGTAGACTCGTCCATCAATCCTCTTGGTTTGTGTTGGGAAGGAGTTCAGAATCAGAATATTTATACTGGAGGAATCCGATGAGCTTTAAAGCTCTTTATTTTACAGATGTCCAGTCGGTGTTCGTTGGGTGTCCCCCGTATTTTGAGCTCTCTGTGATGACAGCCAAGATGCGCGTTTAGGAATTGCCAATTTTTTTTGTTTAATAATGGAACGCCCACACATGAATATCCACATTATTTTATTACATTGGTTATTTTTTACTGACTTTGTTCTATTTGTAATTAAAAATGCCATTCCATTTTAACATTGTAGTGTTTAAACGATTCGCACGATAATACGCAACTACGAACTGCTGTGTATTTAGGCAAGCGGTCCACCAAATTAATTGTTTATTTTTTTATCGTGCTTACTAGGTAGAAAAAATAATTGGATGACGTGACAATAAAGTTCGTGGTTTGGAAATGTTATTTTATACACGATACAAATTGCACACCGCGCATCTTGTGGGAGTGATGTAACAGGTAATGTGTTGCCTGTTGGCTAATGCAGTGTAGTAAAACCTAGGATTGCGAGCATAATTGGTTCCGGAAACGTGTTTGTAATCCAAAGCACTCCTATATCAAAGCACTCGTATATCAAAGCACTCGTTAATCAGTTGTGATCACGTGACGCTCGGCAGACAAAGCGTATACGTACTACTACTCGTATTGCAAGACCTCGCTCGTTTATCAAATTAATATTTATTTTAAAATTTTGCTCGTCTTGCAAAACACTCGCAGACCAAGTTTCTTGCAATCCAAGTTTTTACTGTATACGCAGTATTTAAATAGGCACGAAATATAACTTTTTTTTTTTAGCAATGCTTGTTAAAAATGAGTTAAAATTTTCACGGAATTATTTCTGAAGTCACCTCTGAGAAATAACTATCAGTTCAACATTTTACTACATTTAATGTATTACGTCTGCGACCGAATAAAATCCGCTGTGCTGGTTTATGTGCAATGAAGAAGGGCCATTGCCCGAAACATCGCCGATTATATTTTTTTCGTTTAAGGCCACATTGTTGTTATTGACGAGTGTGTTGAGTGTTTTTTTTATTCATTGCGTTTGTGCACCACTACTAACCAAGCAGCATCATCACCAAATATTCCGTGAAACAGAAGGTGTCTTCTTCTGAATAAATCGGTCACTGCAGGAATACGTAAACCGTCATGGAAAGGAAACGTGCTGCAGATATTCGTAACATTGTATCCTGATTCAAAGAGTTCTTCTTGATACGCTTGACGTGTTGGAAACATTAATTTCAATGTACACCCATATAAGCAGCATTTGGACACAGTGCTGTGTGTGTGTACATCACATTTGTCACTCCACTGCTGGTTGTAACGTCGGGCAAAATAGACGTTAGAACATACCACCACCACCACCAACACTGCTGGCAACATAGCCCGTGCTGCAGCTACAGCCTCTACTAGCACCTGGTTTATGAATCGCATATTGCAACACTATCCTGGCCATAAACCTGCTCGGCTTCCGAGATCTGGTGATATCTCATGCATTTTGGTTGATTTGGTCAAGTGTGTATATATATTACTAGAGTAATTGACACGCTTGCACACCAAAGTGGCCAATTGCAGGGTTTCGAGTGAAGCCGTGATATTGCTCATTCAAACACTTACCTATGAATGTTGGCAATTAATACATTGATTAGATGTGGAAAGAATAATTTGCATTTGCTCGAGATCGTGTGCCAACATTCACGAAGGTATTTTATTGATTGTAGTGTGCACCACATTTTACCATTGGTCAGATGTCTTGAAAGAGTCCAGTACTCTTTACCCCACCACACATGCCCATCAACTAACCACGGTGTACCAATTTATACTGTTGTAGCTGGATAGGCGGCGGGATTATGGAAATGTACCAGTTGTTTAATCCGTCACACCGGGAGATCGAATGGAACTGCCGACCTCTGGATTGAAAGTCCAGTGTGTGATTCTGATTTCAGAATCGGAATCAAATCAGAAGTTTGTGTCCCGAGTAAATCCCATTGAGCCAAAAAGCTTTTTTTTATCAAGGGCAACTCGGCCGGCAGACAACATGAAAGCATTCCACAATTACAGATCAAAAAGCACACTTATTAGCAATTATTACACCATGGCAGCACCCTAACCCTAATCTAGTAATTTCTAAAAAAATGAATTATATCAAGATAAAAACAGTTTTTATATACATATGGGATGGAGCTATGACTAAGTGGTTTGCTCTCTGGCGGCCCGAGTTCTGTTTTCCGATCATGGCTTGCATCAGTGGGCAATTACATCTAAACAGGTCCACGATTCCTCCACCCCGCCTCCACCAACTCGTACTGACCAGTGTGAAGTATGGTCAAATAACCACCATGACCTATGTGACTTGAGGAGCCCTTGATCCATCTGTCGATGGACCAAAAAATGTCACACAAAGTTATTATTTGCTTGCCAACAAGTAATTTATAATCTAGAACAGTTTTTTTTTTTGTAACGTATCTGTTTCAGTAAAGTTCCAACCGGAATCACCCAGTGTTTGTTGTAAAATCAAAGAAAGCGACTGAAATCTTTCAACAGCTGTTTTATTGTTCAATTGTCATTGAAATAAAACCTTTAGTAATATAATCACGGTTAAACCATGGCCTGTATGGCTGTTTTTTTGGTGCCATTTATTTCCCTCTACTTATTAAATTAGTTTTTAACATCCATAGTAAAAAAAATCTTGACGTAAAGCTTTCGTGACTGCAGGAATTCATATTCTTTTGGTCTTTCGGTAAAGCCACGTAGATAGATCAAATAATACAAATAATAACATCACATTTATATCACACAATATCACAGTGAGATTTCACAGCACTAACCTCGCTCCTGTATGAAGTAGACCAGGAAAGTGCGTTTATGTGGATGCAATAAAGTTTTCATGGTACAGTACTTTTTATCATTTGGTTGGGTACTTTTTCAATTTACAGTGTTGTGTGTGTGTATTTTAGTGAATGATGTCAGCCAATCCCTCGTGCCTCTCAGATGGCATGCGGTGGTGGTGGTAACACGTTGTACGTAGCTCAGGAATCTTCACGGTCACCGATCAGGTCAGAGATGAGTGTGCATATTCTTATACTCAGGTTTTGTTGTACTGTATTGTATCACTGTGCCACAGACCCGTATACACTCCATGGTAACTATTTTGTGCATTCATTTGTCTTTATTTACTGGTGTGCAGTTTTTAGTCGTGTCTATTGGCTCCTAGATATTCAGTAGTGTTTGTGTTGTGATGGTCATCCAGCAGTATTTGGGTACAAGTTGATAAGGAATTTATTTATTGGCCCGGCATTTGTACTGTACACTATTTGTATTTTATACATCTTGCCTGTACTGTATTTTGGCAATCTTTACTCATTGTTTTAAAGCCAATTTTAAAGTGAACCGTAAACTTACAATACCGCTGTGGGATGCATGATGGGTAACAGCTCCTAACCATGTTTTGACACATTTGCAATAACTCTGTACAATCTAATATCCTAATGATAATAAACTCAACACACTTATGAACAACAACTTAAAAAATAAAGCACTTGTAATTGTTAATTTAATAGTTATCTGAAGTGCATACAATCTCGGGGGGGGGGGGGGAGGTAAATACATTTTATTTAATGCACTCTTCGGATCTAGGAAATATTTAAAGGTTGTAATGTGGAATATGGCACTGTCTCTGATATTGACAAGCAGTTGGAATTTAACGTGCCAGTCTCATACACAAATGCGTGCTAGTAATGTTTTAAACACCAAACTACTTATTATGAGACCTTCTTTGCCAGTAACAAGATATAGAAATCGGTTTTACCCTTTTAACTGGCCCAAAAACTGACACCTTTATTCAATGCATCATGTTTGCAATAACCACAACACAAGCAGTCCAAATGCAAACAAAAAAGACAACTCTGATAATAATATGCACTGCCCTTGAATTTGATTGGTTCACACCCGAGACGGCTTTTCTTAGAGCCTAGTCTCCATTGGTGTTGAACCAGAAGACGCCAAAAGGCATACAACCAATGGAGACTAGAAATCGGTTTTACCCTTTTAACTGGCCCAAAAACTGACACCTTTATTCAAGGCATCATGTTTGCAATAACCACAACACAAGCAGTCCAAATGCAAACAAAAAAGACAACTCTGATAATAATATGCACTGCCCTTGAATTTGATTGGTTCACACCCGAGACGGCTTTTCTTAGAGCCTAGTCTCCATTGGTGTTGAACCAGAAGACGCCAAAAGGCATACAACTACTTGTTAAATGAGACTCGTGTAAACACTACAGATTCAGTCAGATTAAGTCTGATGTTTATCAGATTCGCACAGATGTAGTATTTTGTTTATCACATAAGACTAAATCTGCCATGTAGCTGCAATAGGAATTAATTTGCTTTCCAATTAATAATACTTATCCCACTCCAATTTTGAGGAAAAAAAATCGTCTGTCACGAAATATCCTTCTGATTTTAACTTAATGGCTGAAGCATCATTGCACGAATAATTTGATTAATAAGTTCCCGAATTTTAATCCTAGAGCTGGTCCTGCTTATTTGAAGTCTAAAGTTATTACATCCGATGCCGAATCTTTTTTTTATTTTGTGAAGGGCAGAGTTGACGACTTAAAGTGTAACACGTAGAGCATCCTCCTTTTCATCCGATTTTCTTTTTTACTATGCTGTAGGAAATAGTTTGCTTTCGAGATCTAAACACAATGTTAGATGTGTTTTTCTCTCCAATAATGTATTAGACAAATAGAGGTACAGTTTAAACATAATTGAAAAAAGAATTAACAATTTCAGATGTGTTGATGGCATAGTTTCGCAATAAAGCAAAGTTGAGAAAAACAAAATTACGACATGGTTGTGTGTCTCCAAGAAGCTTCTTGAACAAATGGAAATCAAATGTTGGAGACATCTGGAAAACAGAGTAAAGTATGTCTACCTCTGGCAATTATTGAAGGTAGACACGGATTTCCATTCTGAAACTAAGGAGGCAAGCGAGAGCATGTTGGAAGTGCTTTTTTGGATTTATGTACTTCACACTGAACAGCAACATACATCTGCTATGACATGCATCAGGGGCCAGAGTGCAGAAAGTTCTCTTACACATTTTGGTTAAGTCCGGCAAGCTATGATTGCTGTACAATCCTGAATGCTGTAAGAGACGATTGTAAGGCAGAGTACATATGGGTGTTTTTAGTGAGGTTGTGCCTCTTTTAAGGCTGTTTCTAGGGATTACATCATCACTCCCACTGCACCAGTCAACCACCTGTTAGGAAGACAACCCACATGTCACATGGCTTGCATGACATCACTCCGTGAGCTTCAGCTAGCTTGTGGCTGGGGTAAGTATGTTTATGTTATTAAAGTTGATTCTATGAATCATTAAGTATATTATTGTTATTATCAATATCACTAATTGGCATTCATTACGCTATTTATCCACTTATTTGTTACAATTGACTTATGAGTGGTCCTGACTACTCGTAAGTTACCAGAAATCTTATCTTGAACCAAACTTGCAACATTGCAACCATGTCGTAAATTGTTCTTACACTGGCCCCAAAAGAATGGAAAATTACAAATAGAACAAAAGCTTAAGAGTTTGCAAAAATGAAGCCGTGCATTCGTGTCTAACCTTAAAAACATAGATTTTTTATGAAGGTTAATGTAACATTCATGGAGAAAAAGATATGTTTGTCACATCCAATAGCATCAGCCACATAAAGTAATGATCATAAATATAAATGTAACCATTAATATTTTGTCATATGTGTAGCCACACATTATTAAGTCCTAACTAATGATTCATGTCTTGTTGAAGAAACTGACAAAATGCATTCATAGGGACGGTAAGTAAATGGTCAATACACAGTGTGTGAACGCAGGGTCACCTTACACGAGTTTGCGAACACACTGTAATACAGGCAGTCTGGCTACAACTTGCTACATCAGATTGCTAAACTCTTAAATGTTATGTTTTTTATGCTTTGATGTAAGGACATGTGCTTTGGAAAAGAAGGAACACTGTATGTTGATCTTTGGCATTGGGGGTTTGGAAGGACATCTTTCATTGTCATCAGCCATGCCTACCCAAGCCATTGCCATCTTTTACGGTCCGACGATGTCACAATCTATCGAGTCCCTGCGCACGAGCTGATGAACGTCGCCTGGGCACGTTTTCTCATTTGACTACCACTTATTCGTTAGTCTCGACCACTGGCCATCATTCTTTCGCATGATATATCATCGTGAGGATTCCGATGAGCGATGATGCTCTTTTTCACAGGTGTCCAGTAAACTGACTTTAATAAGATGTTCTTCTACTCGCATGTATTCTGCGTCTATTGGGTGTGTGATACCAAGTGGGGGGAAATCTTGTAGGATTGGTTAAAGAACGAGAGAGGGGGGGGGGGTTGATAATTTCGGACCCAGGAACAGAACCTGATTTTTCCCGTAAGATCTTATTTGTCAAACGAGGTTTTGCTCAACACTGCATTTTCCAGGAAGGTAATCTCAGCATTCGGCGAGGCATTGTATTATTTCAAAGTGTTTTATAATTCGACCTTGGTTTTAGAGAGTTACCGCATCAATTTACGCCAAGTCAAATATCATTTTTATAGTCTACAAAAGATATTTGATATTTATGAGTCTCAGAATTGGATTGTGAGAACCGTATGTATGTTATAGATTTTTGGGAAACCCTACTTAAACACTGCTTGCTCAGGTGGTTGCTTGTCACCTGCATTTTCTATCAATCTGTGAACATGTATATACATGCCATACGAGGCTACTGGGTCTGATTGTTTTTGGAACAACATTAACAAACCTATTTACAATTGTTTGCAGAGAAATGAAATCCAATAACCTCAATCGTGGATTATGCCTCAATCAGTCATCATTTCGGAAAGGGAAACAAAACTTATTTGAATAGAAAATATTTCGTCGAGGAAAATATGAATATTATAGTAGAGGAATGGTTATGTTTAACTCAATGTAAATATAGCTATTGAAAACGTCTGCATTTTTAGCGTGGTCTTGAAAATGACATAAATGGTTGCAGGGTTGTGTGGCATTATTATCATGGTGACAACATTTTAATGTTGAAATAAACCATAATTTCAAAGCACATGAGAACCTATAATAAGCAAAACAGTGGTATCTGAAAGGATTCCTAGGGCGCTAAACACTAATAGAGTTGTGACTTAAATGCTTATTTGAATAAAATATGTATAATTTAATTTATGCAGTACATTTTTTGGAAACGGATAAAATAAATCTGTTAAGAAGAAAAATGTCCGTGCGTAAAAAGTGTTGGTGCTGATTAAGTTAAACAGTAAGACATTATTTTAAATAAAATATGTTCTCATGACATATGTGCCTTGCCTCTTTGGAATTGATTAATTTATGAATTCGGTTCTTATGCTCATATTGAATCATGCATGTAAAAAAATATTATTTCTCAGTTATGCAGATGATATGCTAATGTTACCTTTAGGCTAATGGGATAAATGAGATTGTACAGGTCAGATAGAGAAAATGAGAAATTACAACTGAATCATGGCTACTCATCAGATCATTTCTAAGGGGAGCGAGGGTGAATGGTTACTTTTCCACTCCCCATGTGTTGACTATTGAAGAGGGAGCAGTGATGATGTCAGTTGAATAGGGTTGGACAGTATCTACGGATACCGTTGTACATTGACGTGATACATGATAACTTGTCTTGTTCGCGGTGATATGGGGGACCAATGTTGTGGGTCCTATCCACAGGGTTATCCGAAATTTTACTCCTGTTATCCACGGGGTAACAATCATGAATAAACCCCATGAATAATAGGATTAATTGTATGCGTGACTCCTTATCCATGAAGAAATTGTGGCTAACATGAGCAAAAACCGAATTGTATATCTCATGAATTATGCAGTGCACTGCATTACGTACTTTACATACAGACACTATATTTGTTTTTTTAGTTTTAGAAGTGTTTAGTTTTGTGTGTAAATTCTGTATTTAAATGTGATTCATGATACCCTTTACTCTTGGTGGGTTTGTACACGATTCAGATTGTATTGTGATATTTAAAGTGATGAAGTGAAGTATCCAGGCTGGGGGCACCTGTCGGTCGCTGCGCCAGGAGAGACGACGGAGCGCTCCGTACACCTTGTTCTGCCGCACAGGTGTGACGGCCTCCTCCACGGAGGCGTCCTGGGAGGTGAGCTCCCCTTCCTGGATACCACAGTACAGAGCAATGCCAAAAAACGTTGCCGTCAAAGATTCATGTCGTGGCTCTAATGTAACGGCAACGGCGCAGCTCTGCGATTCTTTCCACTGCTGGCGAAAGAATCTCCGAGAGGAAGCTCAAGCGGGCCCCTCTTAGAGGATATTTGGTCTACTCTTCCATGCTGGCCAGGCATCTTAAGAGAGGTGGGAGTACCCACACTTTGACTCCACCACACAATACGTTAACTGTGGTGTATCCGTTTATACTGCTGGGTGGACAGAGGTGGGGTGGTGGTGGGGGGGGGGCAGTTAAGGAATCTGCACAATTGTTTCAACTGCCACACCGGGAGATCAAATTGGTGACCTCCGGATTGGCAAATCAAATGTGCTGACAATTCTATCATGGCGTGACTATTATTGTCATGACCACGGTACAGCACCAGCGTTATTATCATTTGTCTGTGCATTTTTTTCTTAATTTACATCACTCAACATTTTGACCGTTGTATATGTGAACAGGATATTTTGTGGAAAAAGCATAATCATATATATGTCTACATGTTTACCATCATGTAATGAGACCACTGGGTGTACATTTGCTGTTGGTTTAATGCAATGCAATTTGACACTTTAATTACAATTAGTGGCTGTACACAGTGCTTACCATTTCCAAAAAGAAATTCTGCTGTCACGCAAAAACAAGAATCTTGTTTTTACATTCTCTACATCATAACCACAAGCCGTAGCTCACAACAAATGAATAACATTTAGTGACATTTTTCATATTTCAATGTGTGGATTTTCAACTTACAGCACAATGTTACTTCATTGTTAAGTTAGATAAACTACCGTTCCCTCAAATAATTTTGCTACTTTAATACTGGTACAGGAAAATAAGTTTCTGTTTTAAAACTTTTCTATTGTAACGATGATGATGCTTGTATAAGTGAATATTTTTACTAATTTGTCATTTGGGATTCATACTTGGAAATTGATGGAATATTTTGACATTTGTTACACAAGGATCCTGCTTTTGCATTTAAAGTATTCATTCAGTTAAAAGTAATGCGTGCTCATTGCAAAGAGCTGAATCCCATGGCTATTTAATGTAATTCTAAACACGCATACAATATTGCAAAAGTATTATAAATGTTTGCCTGCGGATGTAATTGTTTTAATATACAACAATGGCTTGTGCAAATCTATTTTGTACTTAATAATTGCAATTAGTTTGATTATACCAGTCTTTATTAAATTAATGTTCTGAGCCAGTGTGCCACCAATGCAGCGGATTTCAATATTGCGTTCATATTCTGTACATCTAATCAATGTGTGTGCATTGGCAAAGGCAGCCACAACAAGGACAAGGCAGCATCCAAGATGAACTAAATTTCAAATCTCAAACAGCTGCACACATCTCATTAAACCATAATTGTGCTTATAAACAACACATAGACGATGTTACATGGAGTTTCAGGACATTGCTTGCTGGTTATGCCATTATCTAATGAGTATTCGATTGCAAATTCATTGGAAGCTTGTGTCAGGATTTAGGAATACTAATTTATTTTGGTCTTAATCTAGCCTTCAATATACATTCCCAACACGCTGGAGTTAAATTGGTGCTGTTTAATTTTTTTGTAGGTTATGATACAACGTTTGCTCATGGAATTGGCGTAAGCAATACACTTCAAAGTGTCTTGAATTTGAATTGCTTCTTATTCCCCGTAGTTGTTGGACAACTGACTTGCCTTTGTTCTGTTGCATGAATATCACCTGGGGGGACTTGCGTCTTCTTTTGAGGAGATCTGTACAAAGACGGTCACTACGGTACTGTATTTACAGCCAAAACAGGAAGACTTCTTCACAATTCTGGCTAAGCGCCTGATGAAGATGGCTGTAATCAACAGCGAAACGTCGTACTCGAATTGCAAACGTTGCGAGTTTACGCTCTAACACACCGGTGTGCTGAAGTAGTAACGGATGGTCACATTTTGTTTACGTGACAAACCTTACCAGTTGGCTATGTCGGGTGGTGGTGGGTTTAACGACGCATGTATATTTACGCGAGCTAACAAAAAAATGATCTTTTACGGATAATATTGGTCGTGAAAGCCTACGTGTTCAAAAGAAGTTCAACATACATGTAGAAATGTTGCCGGAACCTTTTGTATGTGTGTGCGTTTTGGCACATTTCTGCTTTCAGCAGTCATTGATATGTCACGTCCTGCTGGACACCAGCATATATGCTGCTAGTGCCGTCTGCTGGTTCAGTTAACAAAATATGTTCAGGAGAAATTTAAGATATCAGCATGTTCAGAATGTTTACTTTTACCCCCGATTGTATTGCCAAGCATATTAAAGTACATGACTGGTGTCATATACTGAGACGAATAAATGTTGAATCACAACTCTTGAGACCTCTCGCAAAGCAGCTCATCACCTTGTGCAAGAGGATTACAGTACTCCTGAAATCTCTTCATAATAGAGCTGTTCGTCACGTAACCGTCAAACTAAACAATGATCATTCTCACAGCTGTATTTTATTTTTTTGCCAAATGAAGTGAACACCCAAATGTAATACTGTATTGTCATTGGCGATTGGGGTGAGCCCGTCAATTGCACGCACGTGAGATTGTGGAAGGCAGCTGCCTAGACATGAACCCAAGATCTGAGCAGTGCCGGCTCCGTGCTGTGACCCCGGAGTCACCTGGCCACCTCCCAGTACGTGCTTATTCAAACCACTGTAGGGACCACATAGGAGGTTATATCACAAGAAGATGGGTTAGAGGTTACACACCAATATTTATGTTCTGAAAATGTGTTTTGCCTTTATTAAATAAATACTGTATATGTAACCAGAGAACAGCACACTATATATACAAATGCTGTAGATGCACTCGTGGTCACCATGCCACTAAAGCCAGGGTTTGATAACTGCAACAACCTCAATCATTAATTTTTTTAAAACCAATTCGTGTCCTGAGAGGTATAATTGCAAAATGGTTGCATATATTTCAAGTATGAGGTGCATATTGGAGATGTGAATCACCAAATGCCATATTGTAAACATAAATTACTGACTATACATATGTACCCATTGCTTTTTGTGAACCTACTGTACATTACGTGTATGTATTTTTAAACGTAATGCAATTTTGGACTGGGATATTTCAGGTGGAGCATTTGTCCATCAAAATGTGTACTACCCTTTACAAAACGATTTAATTTAATTTCAAAAGCCAATTTACAAATTACAATTAACTTAGATCACTGACAGTTAAAAATATATATATAACAAGTCTACGTTCAACATATTCCTGGGGGTAATGTCTTCTTTGAACTGTTTCTGAAAGGTTTGTGCTGTTTTCGAACTTGTCACAGATACATCGTAGTCTTATACAGTGTATTGTATCAATTGAATGCGATGTTTGCAAAATTCTGTCATCATTAGCCAATGGTCTATCTGCTGGTCTCGGATACCACAATACATCTTACTCCGATAAATGAGTTTATTTCATAGCTCCATCTCCATGATTGAAATCCTCTTGGGCTGCCATTTCATCGTCAATCTCAACCACCAGCCATTATCCCTTCAGATGTGTCCTGGCCAAGCCCGCTTTTCTTAAGTCTTTTAATTTGCATTTGTTCCTTTTGTACATCTTTCAGCTTTCTGACCTGCCTCAAATATATAATTGTTCTCGTTATATGTACACACAGTACTCTGTGATATCAAATTGTGTCACTCCAAATAATATTTCATTTTGTAAAGAGAACTTGTTATAGAGTACATTGCTTTTTTCTCATTCATCGTGAGCGCAACATTTCAGATTTTATTAACCAAGTAACCATGCCAACGTTGGACCTACGTTCGCATGTGAATGAAACCGTTGGACTAACGTCGGCCCATCATCATTTGTTATAATGACTATACCATCCGTAACTCTGAGATGATAAGTAATTCATCCATTTTCTCCGATCAAACTTTTAATAAAAACATCTCAAATTCCTGTTAATAGACTTGGTGAGAGCATATTTACTTGTATAACTCCTGTTTTTGATCCGATGTAAAGGATGTTTAACCTCTTCATAATGTCCTCCAATATCCAGTAATTTTAAAGCGCAGAATACTTTATTATATTCTTATGTCCCATAAAAAATATTAAGGATTACTAGAAAATACCGATTATCTTTCCATAATCTTATTACCTAAGTCAGATCAATTGCCTCCCTGGCCAATACACCTCAATGTAATGCTTGACCAAATGAGTCATGATGCGAATGCTGATACTATACATTAGGTTAGTATCGTGTAAAGTATAACATTTATTCAAGATATATGATGAGATTTAGGCATCTGTACTTAATGCTGTAACAGACTGGTTATTATTTGCTGTATCTCTATACATTTTTAAACTGTTTTCTTATACAGTTTTGGTAGTTTTATGCAGCTGAGCAAATTCAGTGAATTTTTGTGGGTCCATCTCTGTGAGAATACAGCATGGAAATGACACCGATTTCTCTCGCGGAATCTCATATCCGCAGAGCAGTGTTATTGAGCGTACTTATACCAGGAGGTTGTCAGTTGGGATCTTTTTGCTCAGATTAGTATTTTTAAAGTACTCGACAGTAATGTACAGTCGTACTTAAATACATTTCTACGCATTTAAAATAAGGTTTTAGTGTTTGTCGCATTTTTTTTATTGGTAAATTTTACTGCACATTTTTCCCCAGCATTCCATTTTTGTAACCGTTGCTTGTATTTTCCATGCAAATGTTTTTCAATTACTTTGCCCATTTTACATTTCTGGTGTGGGGAAAGTTATGTGTAATGAGTCATTGCAATGCAATTCTAAAATCTGCTTGTGCGTGACAGATGTGTTTTTTTTGGTCGTCTTTAGAGGTGCCCCTCTTGGTAATGGTAAGGCATGTGGTTGCATCATAAACAGAGAATGTGATTAGGTACATGTCAATTTTTCAAATATGCTTTCTCCAAATACCGTCAACTTGGTTTTGAACACATTTCTTAAACAGGGCTGTGGAGTTAATAAAAAGGGCACGTACAATCCGCAACCAAAGTTATATTGGGCCATAAACAATGGCGTGACATTCAAAATTGTATTTAATTGCATACGTTGTATGAGAGTGCTGCATATATGAATTGTAGGGATTGTTTGCGGAAACCGATATGAATTCCCTGCAGTGCCTTTTAGTAATATTTCCTTCATGGTATTTGGTGTGCTTGACCACAGAACCCGGTGCTGCACCCATTCTGGAATCAATTTCTGCATTTGTTGTACCCTGCTAGCGGTCGTGATACTGTAGCTTCACGCTAATCCGGCTGTGATGGGAATAGCTCAGCCTTGAGCCTGCTTTCCCTATGCATGTTAATGGCCTGCTTTAGCAAGATTATTTTTGGGACCAAGGTCAGGGAAAACTCACTTCTGGCAGCATCTTCCTGTGTGACTGAAAAAGCTGCAGCCGCGTTACAGTGTCCCAGCACATTCAATTCTGTATTAGCATTTTTAACACGGAACATGTGATCGACATTTGCGCATTCAGGTTAGGCATGTTTCCAGTCACAAATATAATGTCATTTATCCAAATTACCTTGAATCAACCTTGAGTTTTAGAGAATAAAAAATCAATTGCTAGCATTCTATGAGCCAGAAAATCACTGCTATACTTTAACAAATCAACCAGGACAACAAGCCGTTGTGTGTGTCTCTGATGTCTCTGTAATGATACCCTATTACAGCTGAATGCAAATTGGTTAGTGTGGACCTTTGCAACAGTGTTAACTCTTACTTCCTGTTGTGATGCAATCGGGAGAAATGACTGGAAAGATAGAATCGGGACATCAAATTTTACGATGCAATTTTGTGCCCGGAGGTGCAAGTGATTCTGTAGTGCGAGCACAAGACATCATATGTGTGCATGAATAAGGCAATGAAGACAAACTTGACACGTTCTACTTGGTATTCACAGTTGAGTCTGCATATAACAGCCTCAAACGCTGTAATTATATGGCGAGTGACACTACCATATATGAGTCTATAAGACATGTTGATGGTATATTTATTTAAAATAGTTTCTGAGCTTAATTTTGAGAACTTCTGTTTACATGTAGTTTTTTTTAATTTAGAACTGCTTTCTGTGTTTAGTTTGTTGTCCTTCCCCTGCACCTCCGATTAGCATGGTTGGCTACGTATTGGTGCGAAAGACGTTCAACATACTAATACATACATACATTACAAATATGTTCGGATGCACAGAACATTTAAACTATGAAATAAGAATATTCGTAACTCATATATGTTTTTTACATTATCTTGTGCTGCAGCAGTTACCTCCACCACTATAACTCCATGTTCTTAAGTCACTATCTCTAAACATGTTTCTACAATGTGTATAATTAAATCACACAATTAGCTATTTTGAGATTGAATCTGACCCATTGTGCATATTGAAAAGTCAGTGATGTTGCAGTAGTGGGATGGAGGCATCCATTCATGCACATAAAGAATACAACTGATGATACAGATTAAGAAGATGGGAAAAAAGGACAATGTTCCTGTTACCACTGTTACTTCTGCTACGTTGGAAGATGATGGTGATGATGTGGAAGAGGTAGTGTCCCCAGGATTCCCTGAGTCTGAATACAGTATTCTCTTTTGAGGGTTTTGCATGTGGGTGTAAATTAGAGTATCCAGAGAAAACCCAATCTTAGAGGGGATAACTCTCAATCATCTACACAAATAAACTCAATAATCCACTTCCCGTACTGTATCCTGGCTATCTGGTAGCCCAGTGGCTTTGAGAGTTTCATAAATCATGACTCAATCCATCTAACTTTGCTTTCAAAGTAATGAGTTGCAAATGACCATTGTAAACTGCACCAGGCATCCATTTGAGGCTGAGTCGACCTGGGAGAGGCTCAGGGCAGGTTCACGGACCACTCGCTAATTATTGCAGTGGACCTGGATTTAAACAAGTCGTTGGGTTCATGCCAGAGTGTATGAAGCACTACACTCCTCACATTTCATGCACACAGCCATTCACAAAAACACACAAATGCATTTACAAATACAAAGATCCCCCTTATAACCTTAACATACTGTTGGGGCAAGTGCTTTTGTTAGCAAGTGCTGTTGTTAGCAATCACCTATGAAGGACGGCATTGTGCACAAGGGGGTGGGAGGCCAGCACCACGGTCGACCGCCTTTGTCTCCCCAGTGGCGATGTTTACACACCACACCAGGTACTCATTGGACGCTGAGTCGACCCAGGGGAGGCCCAGGACCAGTTCAGTTAATCGCCGCTGGTGTTGGCCATGAACGGGAATCGAACTCGGTTCACCGGGTTCGTAGTGCAGTGCGCTAACTACTGTGCCACCACTCTCCATTACATATATACAACAACAACAACAACCGCCATTCGCCACTAAGTGGTGGTGATGTCACCACGACGCTTGTGCCAGGCCACGTGCACCTTGAGGCCACGTGAAGTGTCGAACGCCCGCTGGCAGGAGGTCACGGGGCAGACCCAAGTGCCACGGGTCGACTGACTAATATGAGGCATATATACACATATATGCACCCATTAGTTCAGGCACATTGGCACACGTGCGAAGCCACAGATCCCCCGTGTAGTGTTTCAGGCTGTTGACATAAGTCACGGGCTGGGGTGCTGGGTGGGGTGCTGGGTGCGGCACTGTGCTCGCAATCCAACCATGTTTATTTGATTCTGGGAAACATCAGTGGCTCCTGAATTGAACCTCCTGAAGGTGGCTCACAAGCCGGCCTTAAATAGGTAGTGCGCATATATTGTAGGTACACATTGGAAATCCGACACTTTGGAGACGAGAATTGGTGAATCGCCATGAGATAGGGCTTGGTGTGGGTCGATAGACTGGGAGTTGACGTATCATCATCAGCTGAAGCAGCAGCAAGAGCAGTAGGATCTTTGTCATCATAGTTATCATCGTCATTGCATTATGATTGCCATCAACTCCTGTTGTCAGAAGCAATATCATTGTAATCACTGTCAGCATTTGCATAATATTCATTCTTTATCCTCATCGTGATGATCATCACTATGCTCATGATTCATTATCATCGTGAATGATTTTTCAACAGCACAGTATTTTTTTGTTATCATGGAGCTGCAATACCACACCTTAATGGATGGCAGAGCAACTCACGCATGCATAGCAAGTGTGTGAGAGAGAGGTGGAAGGAGCCTAATTGAACGAACTTGGTTCATCAACAGAGCGAGTGTGATGGCGTCAGCACGCACAGCCTTGATTCTCCGTTCATAATCCCCCTGCCAAGCGATTGTCTGCAGGATTTTGTGCGGAATGAGACTTCGCTACTGCTTTGTGAACTCGGCTTGAATCTCCTTGGACATGATTGTGTCTGTGCCAATCGATTTCCACCTATCAACGTAATTCTGCAAAGCATGAAACCAAATTCTACTTATTGGGCCCCTAATCTCTTACAGTGAAGGAAAAAAGTATTTGATCCCCTGCTGATTTTGTACGTTTGCCCACTGACAAAGAAATGATCAGTCTATAATTTTAATGGTAGGTTTATTTGAACAGTGAGAGACAGAATAACAACAAAAAATCCAGAAAAACGTATGTCAAAAATGTTATAAATTGATTTGCATTTTAATGAGGGAAATAAGTATTTGACACCCTCTCAATCAGAAAGATTTCTGGCTCCCAAGTGTCTTTTATACAGGTAACGAGCTGAGATTAGGAGCACACTCTTAAAGGGAGTGCTCCTAATCTCAGCTTAAAGGGAGTGCTCCTAATCTCAGCTTGTTACCTGTATAATAGACACCTGTCCACAGAAGCAATCATTCAATCAGATTCCAAACTCTCCACCATGGCCAAGACCAAAGAGCTCTCCAAGGATGTCAGGGACAAGATTGTAGACCTATACAAGGCTGGAATGGGCTACAAGACCATTGCCAAGCAGCTTGGTGAGAAGGTGACAACAGGTGGTGCGATTATTCGTAAATGGAAGAAACACAAAAGAACTGTCAATCTCCCTCGGCCTGGGGCTCCATGCAAGATCTCATCTCGTGGAGTTGCAATGATCATGAGAACGGTGACGAATCAGCCCAGAACTACACGGGAGGATCTTGTCAATAATCTCAAGGCAGCGTGGGACCATGGTCACCAAGAAAACAATTGGTAACACACTACGCCGTGAAGGACTGAAATCCTGCAGCGCCCGCAAGGTCCCCCTGCTCAAGAAAGCACATATACATGCCCGTCTGAAGTTTGCCAATGCACATCTGAATGATTCAGAGGATAACTGGGTGAAAGTGTTGTGGTCAGATGAAACCAAAATGGAGCTCTTTGGCATCAACTCAACTCGCCGTGTTTGGAGGAGGAGGAGGAATGCTGCCTATGACCCCAAGAACAACATCCCCACCGTCAAACATGGAGGTGGAAACATTATGCTTTGGGGGTGTTTTTCTGCTAAGGGGATAGGACAACTTCACTGCATCAAAGGGACGATGGACGGGGCCATGTACCATCAAATCTTGGGTGGAAACCTTCCCTCAGCCAGGGCCTTGAAAATGGGTCGTGGATGAGTATTCCAGCATGACAATGACCCAAAACACACGGCCAAGGCAACAAAGGAGTGGCTCAAGAAGAAGCACATTAAGGTCCTGGAGTGGCCTAGCCAGTCTCCAGACCTTAATCCCATAGAAAATCTGTGGAGGGAGCTGAAGGTTCGAGTTGCCAAACGTCAGCCTCGAAACCTTAATGACTTGGAGAAGATCTGCAAAAAGGAGTGGGACAAAATACCTCCTGAGATGTGTGCAAACCTGGTGGCCAACTACAAGAAACGTCTGACCTCTGTGATTGCCAACAAGGGTTTTGCCACCAAGTACTAAGTCATGTTTTGCAGAGGGGTCAAATACTTATTTCCCTCATTAAAATACAAATCAATTTATAACATTTTTGACATGCGTTTTTATGGATTTTGTTGTTGTTATGCTGTCTCTCACTGTTCAAATAAACCTACCATTAAAATGATAGACTGATCATTTCTTTGTCAGTGGGCAAACGTACAAAATCAGCAGGGGATCAAATACTTTTTTTTCCCTCACTGTATCTGTGAAAGTTAAATTGACTGTGCAGTATTCACACATCTTACGGTGTAAACTTACAGAGCCTATTTCAAATGAAGAGCTTTGACACACATCAAATTAAACGGCATGGAAGCTGGACAAGGACAAAAACTTTGGGAAAGGCCACACATGACACCACAGCCATCACTGGTGGGGATGACGACCGTGGCAGGTTCTTCCACCCTCGGGCTCACACAGATGAAGATGGCTGAAATGTCAGGTCATTGATATGAAAGGATCTGCATCTAATCCTAGCACACGAGCACACAAGAGGGGAAGCACCATGCACTGCACCCACAGGCACGTTCCTTCTTCCAGATGTTCCGACTGCCAGGCTGACAGATACATAGATTGCATTAATTGCTTTAAAGTTAAGTGGGTGACAGATTATGACATTCAAATGTTATTTTGCTCATATCAAATTAATGTACAAGCATATTTATATATATTGTTAATGTGAACAAACATATCGAGATGCAATTCGCACAAATATCTGTTTTACCATGCACATTTACGTGAAAGTGTGCAAATACATTTAAAAAAATGTTCCCAAAATGCCTTGCTTTCATTAATATATACATGTACACTCCACCTTCGTGACACGACAGTGTTTGAGATTGCTTCCCGCAGGTTATGCATTTAATATATTGCATATAAATATGGTTTGTAAATGGAAATGTCAGCCCTGCACGCGTTTGCAAGGCCCCCCCTCCCTTCTTGCGATGTTCGTTGGGCCAACGAAAATTCCCATGCTGTGCAGACAATTAGGAAGCTGCTGGATTAAAACACTCTTATTTACTTACTTCAGTAATGCATTTCTCTCTCCGTATATCACTGTACATGTTGTGCTCCTTCGAATATGACATATGTATATAAATGTGCAGTCTGCATTTGTTTGCTTATGCCACTGCTGGATGAGAGTTTTCCACTAAATTGAGCTCTATCGGGTATTTTGACCTACTGTCGCATGCTGTTCAATGTTTTTTTTAAAAAAAAAATCATACATAGTATGGAAATTAGACAATTTTAAAACCTCTCAAGGCTGGACTGTAAAGTGAAATTCAAGGCAAGCCAGAAAGCCAACCAAATTAAATGAATAAGTATAACTCCAAAATGTTAAACCTCAAACCGCAACACTGTTCGCGTGCTAATTAATTAGCGTTGCTCAGTCAAAGACAATGCGTGTATGTGGACTAGATATTCTAAAGCTTTATGCACACGTGGCACTTATCTGTTGTATGAAATTCGGTGAACCCATTTCTTACATTTATTTTCGACTTGTTTTTACAACAGAACTCAACAGATCTTCAAGCCCGTGAGAATCAGCCCTCCAGCTGCGCTTAATGGCGATAGTGACTCAGATTAAACTATATTGTAGTAAATATTTAAGTGTTATTAAATTAAATTTTGATTTAAAGCTTTCGTGACTGCAGGGATTCATATTCTTGGTTCTTTCGGTAAAGTCACGTGACTTTACCGAAAGAACCAAGAATATGTTATTAAGTTGTAAACATTGAATTGCCAATAATTATCAGTTAAGTATGAATTAAACGTATTACCTGTAAATATGATTAAAATGTGTAAATGCCATATGTGAGTTCCTCTCACTCGTATCATGTTATTTTGGCTTGATTAATACTTTTCCATTTTCCATTTTTTATGGTTGTTTATTAATTCTTGCTATTTTTTTAAATAGATAATGTTTATAACATTTTCGTGCTATAGTACTGTACTATGCAACCCCTGAAAACCTTCCCTTTCAATGTAACGTGCTCACCACTTTGGCTAGGTCATCATTAAAATAGCTTCTTAACTCAGTGAGCCTTACCCCAAATAAACTGACTGGCTGATTAAACATTCGTAATTATCTATTTGCTAAATCATTCTCCAATATGTTGGACATCCTCCATAACCAGAAATACCCTCCCCTTCAATGAATGTGGCTTCGTCAGGTATCGCTACTACAAAACAAATCATCCCAGGACCGCCTCAAGCCAATATTTAATTCTAAGTCTCAAATGCAATTATGTATCCATGCAATTTGTCAACCAGCATGCTGACCATGTGCTGCTGATATTGTGGTTATGAAAGACCAAAACCACATTGAAGCATAGCATACAATGTGATGTGATCTAAGCACTTAGTAGCCAGGAACCTAGTAGGCCATTGCTAACAGTAATTATTATCCCTGGGTGTAAGGTTCAGGGGGCCCTAGCAAACCCTGAAATGGAGGCTGCATGAAATTGCATTTTAAATTACTTACAATATGCTTATTGCTGAGGTTTGATAATGATTTGCATGGTTGGCTACATATGGTGCGAACTAAATTAAACATGCATAACATTGAGTTGTCTGCCACAGTCTCATTTTTAAGCATTTGTTTTACATTGAGTTCTTTCCAACTGATCGCTTTCAGGAAATATTGTTCAAGTTGTTTAGTACGATGCGTCCATTAATGTGAACACACCTGTCTGTGTGGCTGTTTACACAAAGTGCTCTTCTGTGTTTTAGGGGCGGGCCATTAATGTGAACACACCTGTCTGTGTGGCTGTTTACACAAAGTGCTCTTCTGTGTTTTAGGGGCCGGTCATTAATGACGTCACGCGATTTTGGACGATTTTTGACCTGCCCCCCCCCCCTCGTCACACGGCGTCACAAAAAGTCAGACCCCCCCCCTCAAATATGACGTCACAAAGCTCTGCCCCCCCCCCCCCCAAATAAAACATGCTTCAAATCGCTTTAAACTATTGTCATTGTAGTGCGTATTTAATGTGCTGCTGTACTCTGACGTTGTAGGAGAAAACATTAAAACGTCTATTTAATTAAGTAGAACGTGTTGTCTATATTTATTTAAAGTTGCGCATTTTGATGTAACGTCACATTTCTCACCCCCCCCCCCCCCATCGTCAATGACGTCATTTATAGACGGCCCCTTACGACATACATAAGAAAGCGTGTGAATCATTTAATTCTACACAACTGGCACAAATGCAAACAAATTGCAATACTAAGTCTAAAACGAGGTATTCTTATTCCATGTACACATGGCCATTCCACCTAATGCAACAACAACAACACATGTTCCAAAACCTTCCCAGTAAACATGGGTCAATGTTGGCATGTGTTGTGAACCAACGTTGGACCAATGGGGACCCAATATTCTATGTTTTCTGGGTTTGCATCATTAGCTGTAAACAATCCACCGCTGGATAAGCAAAGGACTCTGTCTTACCTATTAAAGAGTTCAGTCAGTTTAGTGCTGCTGTTGGTATTTGTAGTAATAAAGCCCCCCCCCCCCCTTTTTAACAGTTAGCTCCACTATATTCTCACCAGACAGCTCGTAGAGAATTAATTATTGGAGGCAGCGTTGACCATAAATCAGAGACACTTATGTGCCCATTGCCTTGGCATCTAAAGTTTAGATTCCTATGAAGTTTGTGGCATCATGGGGCATGCAAAACATTAATTTTTCAAAGCAATAAAAATGTGACCAGCAAAACTTTGGTTGTTAGTGCTCTAAGCTGGTGCCAATAATGCCCCTTATATGTACTGTATGTCCCTGTGACATTTTCAGATATACTGTACACTATTACAGTCATGCAGCCCTTTCTGATCTGCTGACATTTTAACAATAGAATTCATATTTATATACCTGGCAAACAAACATTCGGTTTAAACATCCAATTACAACAAATCTGTCTAATCTGTCACGTTGTAAACCCAGAGATTAAGTCCTAAACATTTCTGAATGGCAAGAATAATGACTTCGATTATTTTTTTTCTGGTGGAAGAATTTTTAAGGGGAAAATGTAAAATTTTCACACATTACTACATTCAGTGAAAAGGTTACAAAAACACGAAATTGGTTATGTCACAAATAACATTTTAAAACAAGAGACATCACCAAAAATGTACAGTTCATATATTTTGCACCTTTACATTTCCAGCAGTCATAAAGTTAATAATATGAGATTTAGCAACTATTAAGAAAACACATTGTTCCTGCATGATGCAGTTCAGATCGGGCCATTATCCAATCCCACACAATCCCAATCTGATCAATTGGGATAGGATATTTGTTGCTCAATGATGTGTTGTGCAATACTTTTAGATTTGAATGAGAACATCAATAGTTTTAAGATATAATTTTGTGAAGTGTAAAAAAAAAGTTATTTCATTTACCCAAGAAAGTCTCACTAAGTTTTAATACTCTTTAATACAAGAGGGTCTTGCATTGGGATGTTTGACAAATTCCTTTCGTGAGTATTTTTCTCCTGTGGGAGGAAGCCTGGAGTACCCAGAGTAATTAAACAGATACGTACTATACTCTTGGGTTCTTTCGTTAAAGTCACGTAGGTATAAAATAAAATAAATCACGACGTTTCGGGCGCAACACAAGCATCCATCATCACGTGGGAAAGCCATGGTCTGCTGCTGAGGCAAGACTGTTTTAAAAGGTTTGAAATGGGTGTAGCTCAAGGGTTATAAAGAAGTGGCCGGGGCTAGTGATGTTAATGTGAGAAATTAGCAGGTAACTGTAAGATAGAAGAGCAGCCTCCTAAACGAGGGCACGGAAGTGGCTATGTTAATGTGAGAGATTAGCATGACGGTAATGTGAAAAATTAGAGGACACGGAAGTGGCTATGTTAATGTGAGAGATTAGCATGATGTTGATGTAAGAAATTAGCATGTAACTGTAGTAATGAAGGAAAAGAAGAGCGGCCTCCTCGACATGGGAGAGCAACCCAACGGGTGTAAATCTACTATCCTAGTCTCCTAGTCTCCAAGAGGCGTTGTACACTAGGGGACTATGCCTTTTGCTGCTGTGCGCCAAGTCTCTGGAACGCTGTTTCCATCCACATCAGGACTTTTAAATAAAGCTTTAAAAATATTTGTATTCATAATGGAGGTTTTTGGGTTAGAGTGCGTAAATATAAATGTGTCGTTAAACCGGCCGTGAACACATTTTTATATTTACGCGATCTAACCCAAACACCTCTTATGGATAATATTGGTCGCAAAAGTCTAAGTGTTAAAATATGTTTTATTCAATGGCTTTCCTTGCTGGTTGATTGGATTTTATCGAGATTGTGACATTTGAAATCAGTTTTTTTTAAATAGCTTGGCTGGGCTCCACCGATTATCAGTTGCCCATGTTTCTATTTTCGTCTTATCTTTGGTTTTATTGTATTCTTGTTGGGTTTTTACTGGTGTATCAGTGTTTCATTTAAAAAAATCGTTTTACCCGTGATACACAGCACTTTGAGATTACAATTTGAAAGGCGCTTGATAATACGGAGTTTATTATTATTACTATACTTGGGTATAACTCAAAGGTTCGCACAAATGGGTCCATGAACCCACTTTTATACCAACACCTCCTGACAGCCCAGCAGTTTTGGAAGTGTCACTCAAAAAATATTCATGCGATCCACCAACCTTTGCCTCCAAAGCACTGGAGTTCAGACCTGCATCACAGCTTGATAGAGTAATACAGTTTCGCGTGTAAAATTGATTTGCAATCCGAATCGTGAATCCAGCATGCTGTCGACTCTTATACTAGTCTTTATACTGGTAGGAACCTCCTGGTTACACCAGCCCACAGGGGATTATTGTGTCCTTCCGTCCGTCGTGCATACAAACATGGGAGGGGTGGGGCTGGGTGGAGAGAGGAGGGTGGGGAGTGGGGGCTGGGTGGGGAGGGAGGGGCTGGGTGGGGAGGGGAGGGTGGAGAGGGGCTGGGTGGGGAGGGAGGGGCTGGGTGGGGAGGGGAGGGTGGGGAGGGTGGGGAGGGGCTGGGTGGGGAGGGGCTGGGTGGGGAGGGTGGGGCTGGGTGGGAGGGGTGGAGCTGGGTGGGGAGGGGGCTGGTCACCCCGTGGTGCCCTTATAAAACTCAACGTTTAACCTACTCATGCCGGCTTGTGCCTGCCCTCACAGTCGGGCATATTTGTGGAATACACCACGTGGTGCCGCCGTTGACCCTGGCCATTGACAGAGCAACCCAACGTTCCTACCAGCTCCCTCCCCAGGAATGTGTTCAATTCCATGACTAAATGTTGTAAAATTAAATACATTTGCATACCAAACATACATTCGCATTTTTGTCACATTACAAGTATAACCTAAATGTGTGCGTTTTACAAGTTTTGCAAATTAATTTGAATACCATTCTAATACTGTATATACAATCATTGAAACTATATGTTGCCTTAAAGGCATCACCCTAATTGTGATTATTCATATACTTTTAGGCATCTTGTAATAGTTTTGTAATAGTTTTTTTTTAAATAACCAAAACTAAAATGCTTAAACTCCACCATACTGCAAATCGCTCCAAATGTAATTGTGTAATGTCCTGTAATTCAGTGTGAAATTCCAATATTAATGGTTGCAATATTTTTTTCTTTATTACAGATTAAGTATAAGTGAAAAGTGTTATGCCAATGCATTTATCGTTCTCAGAATTCCAGTACAGTACAAAACAGCAGATAAAAAAAATATAGGTTTTTACATGGACAGGATGGAATGCCCAAAATGGGAAGACAAAAATGTGTAGGTGGGAAAGGAACATTCCCTTTAAAAAAATAATTGTGCTATCGTTGGGCATACTAGTTAACAACAACACTGTACATTTTATGATTGGATTTATCGTAAGTCATAGATCTAAGCCAGATAAACGTTGCATTAAGTTTAGCTTCGTGTCATTTGAATAGCAAAATATATATTTAAACATCATTAAACTTGTTTTGCTAATATGAGCCCAACTTTGCAGCTTTTCTCATTCAGTTATTTAATTTTCTGCACTTGACTTCCATTGGTTATTTTAATGTCCTCAATAAATCTGACATGGATGAGCAATTTTGCTGTGACGGTTTCCACCTGAAGACGGAAGCTTGTGTTGCCTCCGAAACGTCGTGATTTAATGTAGTTGTTTTCATTTATTTTACCTACGTGACTTTACCAAATCCAAAGAGTATGGATGAGATGTTATGTATTTACAGTTATCCATTTTTATTTGTTAACTACTGTGCAATTTTGTTTACAAAAAATATGTCACTGTGCATAACATAGGCAAAAGCGTGTCTTTTTGGCTGATTCCATCTCTAATATGTGATTTTTTGTTTTCTTTATGTAATTTCATTGCAGCTGTTCCATTTATTATTATAAATTATTATTGTGATTCCTGATTATTTTATTTAGGCGTCTGTGAGAGCCTGGATGTACACTGAATCAAATACCTTCTCATAGTCTACAAGGCCAGGCATAATGATCATTTACATAATTTGTCTTTTGTAAAATATGATTAATAGTACTGTGCGTGATCCATGGTACAGGAACCTTTCCTAAACCCGGCTTGCTCAAGTAGTTTGTTGGCCTCTCAATTTTACATTATTGTTCCCAATGATCACGAATAGTTTCAAATAAATGTTGCGATTTATAGGCGAATAGTTCCGTAATTCTTAAAATCACTTCCATCAACTTTTTTTACAGCTAAATGTTTGAGGTGTCATTATATGATTGAGGTATTTAATTTATTTATACATATTTTATAATTACATCCCCAAATTCTGGCTCAAACTCATCTCACACCTTTGATGGCCAAAGTTATACCATCCAGTCCAGGAACTTTCCATTTTTCTTGGTTCTTTCGGTAAAGTCACGTAGAAGGGAAACAATAAAATAATAAAAATATGAAACATTAAAATTCTCACGACGTTTCGACTGCAACACAAGCAATCATCATCAGGTGACGTCGAAACGTCGCGAGAATTTTATTGTTTTATATTTTTATAATTTTATTGTTTCCCTTCTACGTGACTTTACCGAAAGAACCAAGAATATGAATCCCTGCAGTCACGAAAGCTTTAAATCAGAACTTTCCATTGCTTTATACTGTGAAGGGTCGTGTTTACTTCAAGTTTTACATGGGAACTTCCTTCTCTTAATTTGAAAAATGATGTTATTCCTGGGGATATATGTAGATTTTCTTTTTACAACCAAAAAAGTGTCAAATTTCTATACAAATGTCAAGATTCTATCTCTTGTCACGTGCAACGATTCCATCTTTCTCCGTAAGGACTAGTATAAAATTGTGAATTTCCAATTATGTCTCTATCATAATTTATGGTTCCATATTTTTCCCATAATGGCTACGACCATTTTTTAATTGCTAATTGTCTACAATTGTTGCTGCTTTATTGCACTCACGTTTGCTATGACATCTTTCATCATTTATGTTCTTCGATTTTTCTCATCCTTTTCCCAATTGCTTTACAGAGTTCTGTGTGTTCAATCTATTGCCAAGTCATCTTTTATCCAGCAGTAGATGGATCATGACCGATGATTTAACCTAGACACCATAACGAATCTATAGCATGCAATATTTATACTTCCAAACTATTTTATTGCCAGAAGTAACTACTTTATATTGTAAGATATACAAATCACAAGTACTCTGGGTAGGAGACTCTAATGTATGATGCAGTGACACATTCGTTACATGAAAGGCTGTGTAAAAAAAAATACAGTTCATTATTTGTGTTAAACCCTTTGGCAGAAAATGCTAATTTATTAACTTTTCTTGGCACCTTTTTTAACGCTTTACATTTACTGCCTGCCTCTATACTCGTATAACCTTGTCTGGTCTGCATTATCCACCAGTCAATACTTATTGAGCCACTTGCTCAGTGTAACAAGTTATTTGAATCACAATCAAAGAGCAGAAACTGAATACTTATTAGAAAGCCTTTTTAGCTATATAAGTAATTAGTTTCCTTTCTGCTCATTTAGTGTAATTGTATTTGCTTTGTACGGTATTTTTTTAGAGAGTAGCAACTAATAAATGCTCACAGCTGCGAAGCTGGCTGGCTCCATTTCAATGGGGAGGTAGCTTTGCTGTATGCTGATGCAGAATTGATTTGGGCATGCTACATGGGCATCCTATGTAGCGTGCCCAACCTTATGACCATAATTGTCATTTATGGCGCCACGATTGGTATTCTTTCTTGACTAATTAAATGCAGGATTAATCATTATTCTAGAGTGGCAGTTGTGCACTTTACTGCTGGGGAAATATCATTGATTGAAACCGTCTCTGCGTCGTGTACAAAATTAATGTATTTGGGGAAATTAAAATGTGCCCACGATATTTATTACATAAAGAAAGCAAAACTGTGCGCTTTAGTGTATTATGCCGGCAAAATCCCATCCTACATCAAGCGAAAGTGCACAGCAGTAAGTATATTGTACTTGTGTGCAACTTAATAGAATTCTTGCTTCATAAAAGACCCTCCGTTTTCCTGTTCGGTGAATTTTTTTTAATGGATATTTACCTAATTATGTAGGTCATGTTTAATTAAATGCATTTATTGTCTCTAAAAGTTACGATCGTTGTGTTATGCGAAAACGACTTTATGGGTATTGCCCAGGCCATGCAGGGCAATATGTCAAAGGCCAGCTGACATTCCATTACTGATGAGGGATCCCGAAAATAATATTCACAGCATTGTGATGAAAACATGAACATATAATCGAAATTGTGACACGGTTTAACTGTCTTGGAGAAAAAAAATCATACCATTAGCTTTTTACAAGCATACAGTTTCAATTACCACATGGTAATAGCTACAGCTGAGCGGTGTTTGAGTTGGGCAAGTTGTGCTGTGACTTTTCAGCCCTGTCGCCGTGTGTATTCGTCGTGTATCTTTTGGCGGGTGACTGCTTTGTGCATATTTGCAGGCGTAGCCGGTCCGCTCTTTCCCTCTCCTCCCGTGAATCATAACAAAGGGGGACAGGTCGGCTAAATAGACGACAACAACAACAACAAATAATGAAGTTTCGGTGACGATGAGTAGATATTCCGCGTTGTGCTTTGTCCGCCACGAAAGATGAGCGCACCAGAGGTTTGTGAAACGGCAAAGGTCTATTTCAGTGTTCTTCCAAGGGGCATTTGCATAATCTGAAATTCATGACCAGACACACCCTCGTCAACCTCCACGTTACACAACACCTCGGCTCAGTCCCTCGGCACGTAAGTCCACCCCAAATCTAAATTGGTGTGCTCTCTACTCCCAATAGTCTACACAACGCTGGGCGTGCCCTGCTGTGCACGCAAGGCTTGGGGTCAATTCTCTAATCATCATTGACTTCACTTATAATGAAAAAAAAACCGCACGTGGCTCTCCGTACCAATTACAGCAACGTGTAGCAGAGTGCACAATTCTAAGTGTGATTCTTTACCAGGTAAGCTACACAGGTGAACTGTGTGATGGACATCACAGTACCCCTGACAAACTTGGATGGCTCGCTGATAACCCACTAAAGCTGGATTAAAAACGAGTGCCTCTGATTTCCCATTGGCAATTAAATTTGCACTTGCTGAAGGTCGTGAGATTCACATTAGCCACGCAGTCTTCGAATTTGTTCCATGAGGATGACCTTCAGACAAGGACGATGTGTCATTTGATTGAAAACATGTAGTCATGCTTATAATTTACAAAGTATGCGCATGCACAATTAATTAATCATTCGATGTACACGCTGAATGGAAAAAAATACAGTATTTGTTTTATTTAGTGGGACTTTCCTGCATTGAGTTTTATTTTAAAAAGGAAAAAATCGTGATGACAGTTGTGATTCGTCCCTTTGATTGATAATTATCGACAAATGTACACAGAGAGTTAACTTATGGCAATGAGCTAATGCTTAAAAAAGGGGTTATTGTATACGGTGGGTTCAAATTACTTTAAAAGGTTTGTCAGCAATGCATGGTTTTAAGTGGCAAACATACAGATCAACATACAGTAGTGAGATATGCTGGCATCTTGAGATGATTCCACAATGCTTTGCAGCCTGTTTTGCACTTTTACATTTTTTACACGTCAAAGAGATGTAGATCCTGTAGACAAATAGTTTATATTTATTTATTTTACAAGCCTATAGACTGTGCTCACGTTACCATTTAACGGAGGGTTACGCTGTGTTTTGACAGCTGGCCTCCAGCAAAATTGTCAAGTACAAGATATCAACAAATGGTTGCTAATCTATACTCTACTGATGATGAGTGCTGCATTAACCTGTGTTGATGATTATGTGATTGGTATTGGAAGCTTAAAAGCTCAAAGCTCTCGCATTTAAGCCCAACAAGTCCGTGACCTAACACAGTCCTGAGTGGTGCTGTGTTGTAGAATATTCCATTTTTTTCAGCATGAGAAAAATAAGCCTGTTTCTCCTTCTGCATTTTTCACATGGATGCAGCAATAAATGATAAGTGTATAATAACCAAATAATTTAACAAACTAATAAAGCTGAAAAATTTCATACATTATCAAACCATATTCGTTTGTGTGTTGAACTTACTTCGCACCATACGTAGCCAACCGTGCTAACGGGAGGTGAGGAGAAGGACAACAAACTAAAGACAAAAAGCAGTTCTAAAGAAATAAGTTGGTCAATCTAGATGATTTAAAATCGCACAGCTCCACTGGCTTCCTAATCTCAGAAGGAGCACGCGAGAAGGCCGCAGAAGCGCATCTAAAAGCACGCGATGCGGTGACCGTCTATCCGTGTTTTACCACAAGTGTGTGTGTGTGTGGTTTACGCACGTTTGGATGCCTTGTAATAGTTGTATAGTTTGTTTCAACATCTTACTTCCTATACTATTGCCAGAAAGGGTAAAGCTTATCCTTTTTTATCATCTTTATACCGTCAAAACGGCCTCATAGATACAAGGCTGCAACTAATTATGCACATTGAAAAGTTAACTTATTTAATTTGTATATGTCTAAGCTGGCTCGTTAAACAAAATGAGCCAGCTCGAATTTGACAAAGTGCTCTCATTTGTTAATACAGTCATAACTGTGTGGCGGATGGTATGAGGCCTACTCTCACATACTTATTAGATGCCTCGGAAGAGGTGGACGTGCCCACACTTTACTAGTCCACTTGTGACCTGCTGCTTCCTGACCGGTCGACCCATGCTACTGCAGAGTGGACAGAGGCAGGTCTATTGTAAAAGATAAACTTGCACCATTATTTTAACTGCCGCACTGGGAAAGTGAATCAAACTTGCGACCTCTGGATTGCAGATCCAGGGTGATAACCATCACAATGCGGTAACACTGTTAAATAAAAATAAATAAATGCATAAGCAACTCACAGTTATCACTCTGGAATAGCTGTGTTGGCTAATTTTATTTTGGTATAAAAGTGGGGTCTAATTAATTCCCCGTGGCGTACGAATGTCTATTTGCGTTGGCCCGTGTGTCCACAGCCAGGAGGCACTGTGCGTGGAGGGCGGACACTGGCTGGCCCCAGGCACGGTATGGAGGCTTCCTGGGGTGCGACGGGCACGGGGTCTTACAGGGGTGGCACACAGCAGCAGCAGCAGCACCACGGCTACGCGCACACGCACAGCAATGCCACGGTCAGTGCCTGCAAACTCGGCACCATTAACCCCTTCTCTCTGTGTGTGACCGCACCTATGAAGATGTGTGAGTCTGTTACAATTAATCTGCTGTCTTTTCGAAACGTTACAATGCTTGGCTTTTTCTTCATATTTGATGAGAAATGTGATTGTTCGTCAACGAAACAAATTGCCATTTGCAGACCTAAGCTAGCCATGGATATTCTTTACTCCCATGGCAGAGGCCAGTCTATTCATAGGGCAACCACTAAAGTTAATTTGATTATGGTATATATACGGTGAACCAATGGAATACAAGCTGATATCAACACTGGCTTTGATAGCTGTTACCCAGGCACAATGATGATGTGTGATAAATAATGTGAATGTGTTAACTTAACATGTACATTTTTGTTACTCAACAATATTGCTACTCACAATTGATCGTTAATTACTATGGCCTAACCCAAAATAAAGTCGAGTATTCATAAATTGAAATGCATATCTGTTTATTCTTCCATAAAACTGCACATTGTATTGCACAATATAACCAGAACGTTGTTGATTAGTGTTTGTTTCTAAGGACCAACTTGTTTCGGAGATTAACTCAATCCAACTAGAAAACCACGTAATTTTACCATCACCTCTGGTTCATCACCCATCTTGCTTACTGTAATCCCAGCCCATATCTTCTTATGCTGTACTTACTACCCTACGAATCCAAAACGTTTTAAAATATAAATGGTTCCAGTTCTCAGATTTTGAGAGACTTTCCAATGTTTCAATACGCTGTTACAACATATATAAAGGGATCTTGATGCGTATTTGTTAATATCTGAGAAAACACCCTCCCAGTGCCTATATAACTGTGTTCATTATGCAACTTGAATCGGTGCCATCTGAACCATAAATTCGACCACTCTAATCAAACACGTACATCACCAACACAGCAGTAAGCAGCCCTGATGGCATATCCTCAATTGTGTGCTGTGCCATCTGCCACATCACTATCATCTCACTAAGTGTTTTCTGTAAGCGTATCCCAGTCACAGTTGCCGCTGAAAATGTAACGCCTTTAAAAACGACCTTGCACATCATGAGCAACCGCTATCTATCCACTGCTCGATGAAGGCACACCCAGCACGTTGTCATTATCCCTCACGGAGCTGCGATGCCACAATCCATCTACCGTCCTGCGCTCGAGCTGGCATCCTCGCTTTATCACCGCAGTGGCCACTCCTCTCAGGCCCATGACCTCCGTTTTCTGCCGCTCCATCACCAACCTCATACATCGGCTGTCATCCTTTTTTTGCCCGATCCCACCCTCTTCACAATGCTACTAATATACATTACTTATACTTTACTTTAAAAAAAAAGCCACATTCTTTTTCTGATCTCCGTTTCCTTGTTTATGTATTTTGGTGTAATTCCTAATGTGCATCTATCCATGCATTGCATACGTGTTAGCTCTTGCTCCGTGTGCTTTGTAACCGTGCATGTTTGCCGATCCATATGTCTCAGCGGGTGATACGCGTGATTGAAGAAGTTATTATTTAGGCTCATTGGTACTTTGGCTTTTCGTTTGAAGCCATTTATAAAGATGGAACAGCTGAAATGGAATTGCATATAGAAAGTAAAAAAATAGTCATCAGAGGAGTCAGGCAAATGAGATATGCTCTCAGAAAGGCAATTCACGGTGAGACTAGATGATACTTTCCAAAAAAAAGATGGGAGAAACAAAGGCTTAAATATAACTAGTAAAAGTATTCACCATATTGAGAGCCCAATCTCCCCCCTATCCTACTAAACTCAGGTGCACAACGGTTGTTCCCCCCACGTCATGGTTTGTGCTCTGTACCGGGCTTCAACTGAAATATAATAACATTTTTAAACGTATTAACCATATCAGATTTTCTGATGACCGCATCATCGCAGTAGAACAACGAATGGCACTGCATTACAGGCAATTATTGATGACCGCATCATCGCAGTAGAACAACGAATGGCACTGCATTACAGGCAATTATTGAAGAACCGAATACAAAGGCTGAAAAGTGTGGCTGAAAATAAACACCGTTTGAGTCATGGTCTACAACTTCACTTTTCTCAACTAAATAAAATCATCTTCTGAGGAACTCACATGTAAAGCACAGCAGATCATTATATCTAGAGTAGCTATTTAAGGTGGCCTCGAATCAAACAATAAAACAAAAGAGCAGAATGGGGTATTTTTGTAAAAAACAATAATTTCAATAAGAAAAACGTTATGGCTAACGAACCCAAACTTGGACCCTTATTGCCCACAGGGATGAGTGGGTATATTATACATAAATAAGTAGAACCCACAAAATGTTGCACATAGTTCTGTTTTTTTGTTTACAAAATTACTGAGCATAGGTACAAAACGGTACAAAACGGCCAGCAACAAACAGCGTTATCAAAGTTTTAATAGGTAACAGTAACCACATGTAAATTTTGATTTAAAGCTTTCGTGACTGCAGGGATTCATATTCTTGGTTCTTTCGGTAAAGTCACGTAGAAGGGAAACAATAAAATTATAAAAATATAAAATAATAAATTATCATGACGTTTTGACTGCAACACAAGCAATCATCATCAGGTGTGAAAACCACAGCAAGAAATTTTGAAAAAGTAACCACATGTCTTGAATTCAGCATGGGGAATTCCCAAGTACAGCAGTGTGAGGGAAGAAGCATAAATAGAAGAGTTTTGACTTGCAGTGTGGTAATTGGACATAGTGTGGATAGGACGAAACTGTCAGTCTGGTAGACCAAGTCCTCAACATAGAGGAATCAATGAGTGAAGTTCACGGGAATGGTAACCCATGGTAGCAGCAGTAGAAGAGTGATAAGGAAAACACACACTGCTCGTGAGTGAGCGAAGGGTTGGAGTGAATGAGAGTGCTCGATCATCAATCCGATTAGCACGGTTGACTACGTATGGTGCAAAATAGTTCAACATACCGTACGTACCGCCCATAGACTCAACACTGCACCTCCGATTAGCATGGTTGACTACATACGGTGTGAAAGAAGTTCAACATACAGACTGCTCTGCGTTCATTATTACGTATGCTCATTGCACAGATCTCCGTGCATTATTGTGTTATCGATGTGAAATCACAAGAGAGCGGCAGTCCATTAACATTTGTTTTACTGAAACTGTAATAACAGGAAGATTATTTACAGCCCTTCCACTGGATGAAGGACTCTCCATTCTGTCAGTCACTCGAGTTGTTTTCACCATATAGTACCACGGTGGTGAGTGTGGGTTGGTGAAGGGGAGAGGCCCAGGACCGTTTCAGACATCTCGCCACTGACAATAACTGTAGCCGAGAACTCGGGTAACTTGCCTTCAAAGGACAGTGCACGAACGACTGCCACTGCTCCACACCCAACCCAGACTGAACTCATCCTAAAAAGCGAGTTGTGTTTACGTGTCTATCTTTGGCGACATTTTCAATCCATTACTTTTGTAAAGATCGTGATTTTATGGGATCTCTGCCATTGCACGTATGCGTGAACACATGCCAAGTGTGAGGTCCTGCCAGCCCCGTTATCTCGTGCGACAAATGGGGATGCTATTGGTTGGGGAGTTTCCAAGAGAGCTGTGATGACTCATTTCAATTCTGCAGTGAAATGAAATGTCAGATGTGTGAGAGTAAAAGTTTTAACTTGAACAATTTTTTGATATGAAATGTCCTTTTAGGTGTCCTTGTCATTTTTTAGCACTTACTTTTCCCGTGATGTAGCAACCCATTAAATGCCTAGAAGCACTGCTCAGCACAAAGGGGGTAATTTAGTAGAGGGATTAAAAACCCTCCTAGTGGGGCATTAATCAGCAAATTCCGATCATCTTAGGTTAAATAATTTGCCACTGCTTTCGGTATTGGTCCTTGTTGTTTTATGAAAAGCTTTTGTCATAAATTCTCTTTTGGGGATTTTATTCTCCAACTTTGACAATGAGTACTAATTAATACATTAACGAGTTTCTGATTTAATACAACGTTGTGATGGAATTACATGAACAATGCAATGTTCATGAACATAGTCGTTTTAGGATATAAATACTGTATATATCCAACACTCGTAGTTAACAGCCCCTGTCCTGTAATACTATTGAAGTACTGTACTCTTTGAACGTGAATTATTTTGAATGAAAGTACCATAATAATGAGGTTATTTTTCGAATTACATCTGCCTACAGTCACCATTGCTTGTATTGGTACTCTCCGCAATTGTGAATGTGTACATTTGGAAATATATCAAATGCTCCATGATAGAGGTTTTTGGGTTTGATCGCGTAAATATATAAATGTGTCGTTAAAAAATATAACACCGTGTTTACCAAAATAAAACACATACTGACGCCTATCTGAATGCAGAGTCACATCATCACCCCGCACAGCAAATCTGCTCTTATCAAGACGCTCATTCATCGAGCTAAGAAAGTGTCAGATGGTGACAGTCTGAGAAGTGAAATCCCCAACAAGTTAAAGAAGCGCTGCAAATGAACGGTTACAATGATGCACAAATCAAACAGGGCATTGAATACCAAAACCAAATCAAATAACAAGAGCATTGAAACTGTTCAAGTAATTAAAACGATCAAAATACCGTACATTGTGGGAGTAACTGATAAACTAGCCAGATGTTTGGAAAAACAAAACATCCAAGTCAGATTTGGCACGGTACATAAAATACAGAATTTAATATTTGATACAAAAGATGTATTACCGAAGCTATCAACAGAAGGTGTGTACAGGATTAACTGCACGTGTGGTAAATGTTATGTTGGGCAAACAGGACGAATGATCAGCACGAGACTAAAAGAACATCAGAGAAATATTAAATTATCCCAAATACAACTGTCAGCAGTAGCAGAACACGCCTGCCAACAAGGACACTCAATTGATTTTGATAATGTTGAAGTTTTGTGCAAAATTACTACTACTGGCCAAGACTAATTAGAGAATCTATCGAAATTTAAAGAAATAAAAATAATCTAGAATTGAACTTTACCGAAAGAACCAATGAGTATAGTAAATCTAAATAACTTTAACCGTTCGGATAGTTACCGTCTTAGTGCTGCGTGGAAGCGAATAATCAAATAATATATTATTTAAATGCATGCCTACAAAGGGCAGCGTACTTCAATAGGGATTACCGTTGGTAGGGCTATTTTAATAAACACAATAGACAGGAAGGACAAGTTCAAAGGGCTCGCATAATGCACATGGCATAATGTACGTTGACTCAGTAATCCCCCCCCCCATCATTGTGCAAGAGCGCAGAAGCGTGGCCAACACATCTACTCCTCGATATAAGGAATGAAACAGTAACACTTCTCCACAAATCTGGCTGTCGCCTGATGAAGCTAGTTGTAATTACTGTCGAAACGTCGTACTCAGATTGTAAATGTTGTAGCTTGGCTCTCCAACACACCGGTGTTGCTGTACTAGTGACGAATTGGCACGTTCTGTTTCCGTGACAACCCTTACTAGTTGGCTGTGTCGGGTGGTGGCGGGTTTTAACGACACATGTATATATTTACGCGATCTAACCCAAAAACCTCTTATGGATGATATTGGTCGCGAAATCCTACGTGTTAATATAAAATGCTATTTTTTTGCATGTGGAATGCCTTCATTTAAATATTGTATTTGACCTGCCTGTCACTTAATTTGCATTTAATCCATTATCACAGAAATGCAGGCTTAGCGGTGTGACGGTGCATCAGACCACAGAGCTGCTACTTCTTTCCAAATAATAAGCCTAAACTTGCTACAGTCAAAAAGACAAACTGAATTCTTCTTCTGAATGAAATAGGTATTCAACAATTAACATAACCACGAAGTCACATGCACAGCAGTGCACTGTTTCTCATATGCATTTTTTGCATGGATGTCGCTGTCAGTTTGGATAAACTTCCATCCAATTTTGGAGTCGCAAATAATCACAAGCAATGCACCCTTGTCTGATCCGAGAAGCTGAGCAGGTTGAGCCTGGTTGCTATTTAGATGGTTGACTCCCAGGGCTTGCCAGGTTTTGTAGGCTTGGGGCTGTGAAGTGGCCGGGAGATGGTGGTACTGAATGTCGTCGCCCCCTCGTTTTCTCTGGGGGTTCCTGGTTTTCTCCCACATGCCAAACATGCATTGATGGCGATGATCTAATATCCCGATGCAGGAACCCTCCTGCCGACATTGAGTCCAGCGACCTAGTGAAACTTTCCTGGGTAAATAATATAATCGAAAAATGTATATGGTGGGGAAGGGGAGGATCTAATATTGTAGAGTAACGGCATGGTTATGAGTTTGACATTACTTGCATGTATGTGTGTGGAGTGTATGTTCAAAACGCCCGTGATTAAAAAAAAACACATTTTTGTGAGATTATTTTAGTTTGCTCAAACAAAACTGAAGCCATGTCTATTCAAGTATAACGATATATTACCTTTTAACTCAAGTTAGCCATTGAGATGGAACATCTCCTTTGCAAGGGTGTCCAGGGTGTGTTCAAGCATGATACACACACACTTTTTTTGGCACACTGTGCCTAACAACTTTAACGTTTTCAATCAGTTTATACGACCTGATATGACATGGATCAGAAACATGGACATTGAAAAGTGCACAGATAAGCTTGGAGAGGTGAATGCTTGGATTTAAACCGAGAGGAAAAAAAGGAACTCGTAAATCAGGGAGAAACCGATTACATAATATATTTTTACTTTTAATTAAACGCGTACATGATGAAGTTCATTTGCAAGTATTGTCACGACATCCGTAATGTGAGAAGATGCGTCGCAAGCCAGTATGACGAATACCGAATTTAAATTAAAGTAGGATATTACTATGTTAGCCAAAAGACAAATCTTTGAAGTGGAATCTAAAAAAAATCAATTTGAGCAAAAGGACAGCTCGATAGTAAATGGACGGTCCGTTGCTCTTGTATAATTAGCATAGGTAATTTCATGTTCTTCAGTGTGACAACTTCTTTACCTTTCATTGCATTTCCTCGTGGTCCAAATATATTTGAAGTAAAAATAAACTGCATATAGTTTTTTTTATTCTCTTAGATAATATTGTGGCCCTTCTTTGGAAACCTAAACTGAAAGGGCCAATTACATGATGCTAGTGTGGGGTGTTTTGTTTAGTTCCCATTACAGCACTGCATATCGTGTGCATGCAGTATTTATTCTAAACGCCATAATTTTGTAAAGGTATTTTATTAACTTGCAAGTACTTTTGGGATTTACTGTACAATCATAGGTGAACATACGGCATAACCAGGATGTTCAAAGGAGGCTTAATTAGTGTGAATGATAATGCAGATTACAATGCAGTTATGTGCTGCAAATTACAAATGATTTTTTATTAAGAAAAATGGTGAATAATATATCCATTTCAAGGCACACTCACCTGGTGTGTGTACTATATATATGCTTGTTTGTGTTAGTATAAAACATCCATTATGCATAGTTGTTTTACCTTCAATGTTGAGGCTGAAATGTAATGGTGTATACTTTAGGATCTGCTGCACTTTAGTTGAATAAAATATACGTATTTAATTGCAATTGACTTCGTATATAGCACAAGTTACCACACTGTGTGTTTACACAGATTAGGCTGTATAATACCAGTGCTAAACAATACTGCTGGAATGTGTAATGAAGTGGTTAATGAATGTACATGCCTCACAAATGTGGTAGCAACTGTGTTTTAATTGCCACCCACATTAAGTGTTGCATATGTATGCAAAACCCCACTGCTCACACCACTACCTCAAGACCAGTGGCCTGGGGGAATTAATTTCTCAGCAATATTATCATTACTACTGATGCTCCATCTCCGCTTATTACAGCCTTCCAACATAACCTGGCAGCCAATTTCTGTTGTTCATCAAATTGAAAGCACTTTTATTGAGGACAGCAGCTTATATTGGTGTATACTATGCTGGAGACTGCAAAGGCTCTACAAGTTATATGGCCTTCATCCAGGAGTGGATTGAACATGGCAGATGATTATTAATAGCATGCAGAAAGCAAGACTTTCTGTGATCATGAAGTGGGCACCACTTACTTGAATACAATTACAATCAAACCAGAACTAATTCGCAAAAACGAAACACATTTACCATGACCTCTGAAAAAGGGCTTTCGTGATAATTATATACAGTTTATACATATATACATAAATACAAGCAGAGAACAATATACTATTCACATTGTTTATCACGGTCTAAAAAGTTAACATTTAAAAGTAATTGAAAGGCCATTTGATGGAGTGTCAAACCCTAACACGGCTACAGCTTAAGATGCTATCCGAAAGAAAGTCAAATAGGTTTTGCTTGCCTGGAATAAATGCATTTCTTCAGGTTCAGGCATCAAATTTAATCCGTATTCAGCCATGAAACAGTGCATGTACAGTTATTTATCCAATACACTGCTAGATGAGGGCCTCCCTATGCCATATAAGCTGTGGGGGTGGGGGTGACCATACTTCCCCACGTTGTTCAGTGCAGGTTGGTGAAGGCAGGGAGCATGGAAGCACAACACAGTGCGAGAATAGATGTTGCTTCACCGCCCACCAGGTAAGGCACCGCAAGCCCTATGACTACAACTTGCGCAGTGTGGTTGCCCATCCAAGCACTACCCAGGATCTGAGGTCAAATTGCCTTGTCTGCATGATTTGGTTATAGGTGTAAAGGAGAGCCGACACAAGGTGGCAGGGGGATCGTCTTTTATTGCTTCCCCCAGTCCACACTCGACCCCAGGCCTTCTCTCCCCAGTCTTCCCGCCAGTCCTCTCTCTTATCTCTCCTCACCTGCTCCTCCCCCTTCCACTGTCCCCCTCCTTTTGGTGGGAATCCTTCCCCTGACCGTCCCTTACATAGGCATATATTAGTATTGCTTCAAAAAATACTGTGTTAAGCTTCAGGATTCAAGATCAAATAACTGAAGCCATTTAGTAATTTATTTAGGATAACATGCCATGAAGTAAAAACAAGTACAAAATAATGTAAATTTTCAGTGCCATTTTAGGATATGTATTTACTATGTGTTTCAGATTACACACATTTCTCAATGAATGGTTACCGGCCAAAACAATGAAGATTACAGTGTCCATTTGCATTCAAGCATGTGTAATGAGCGACTTCGGCGACACGTCGTGTAGAGGGTACTTCTTCCTTATTTACTCACACTGGGCACAACACAGGCCAACACTTGTTCTTCCTCACATGGAGTATAACTCTAGGTATTAACACCTCTACTGGCTACACACATAGCCGATCTCTCGGCGTGCTCCCATCGCCCTCACTCGGCCACGCCGCTGGCTGGCGGCGTGACGATGACGGCGATGGAAACCACGCAGGAGATCTTCCACGTGGCGGGACAACGGAGAGAGATGTCGGCGAGCAGCGACGCAGCCAGGACCCAGGACCCCACACACGAGCCCCGAGCCCCGGGTCCGCTCCCCCTCATATCCCCCCAGGCGTGGCTAGGCCCCGCCTCCGGCCACGCCCTCTCGTGGAACCTTCGAGCAGGTTCCCGGAGTATCTCGGCTAACCCCACCTGTTACCTTTGCCCCAGATACACCTCCTTCTCTGATTGGTTGGTAGAGTGAGGGAAAAAAGTATTTCATCCCCTGCTGATTTTGTACATTTGCCCACTGACAAAGAAATGATCAGTCTATAATTTTAATGTTAGGTTTATTTGAACAGTGAGAGACAGAATAACAACAACAAAAATCCAGAAAAACGCATGCCAAAAATGTTATGAATTGATTTGCATTTTAATGAGGGAAATAAGTATTTAACTCCTCTGCAAAACATGACTTAGTACTTTGTGGCAAAACCCTTGTTGGCAATCACAGAGGTCAGACGTGTCTTGTAGCTGGCCACCAGGTTTGCACACATCTCAGGAGGGATTTTGTCCCACTCCTCTTTGCAGATCTTCTCCAAGCCATTAAGGTTTCGAGGCTGACGTTTGGCAACTCGAACCTTCAGCTCCCTCCACAGATTTTCTCTAGGATTAAGGTCTGGAAACTGGCTGGGCCACTCCAGGACCTTAATGTGCTTCTTCTTGAGCCACTCATTTGTTGTCTTGGCCGTGTGTTTGGGTCATTGTCATGCTGGAATACCCATCCACGACCAATTTTCAATGCCCTGGCTGAGGGAAGGAGGTTCGCACCCAAGATTTGATGGTACATGGCCCCGTCCATCGTCCCTTTTATGCGGTGAAGTTGTCCTGTCCCCTTAGCAGAAAAACACTCCCAAAGCATAATGTTCTCACCTCCATGTTTGACGGTGGGGATGGTGTTCTTGGGGTCATAGGCAGCATTCCTCCTCCTCCAAACACGGCGAGTTGAGTTGATGCCAAAGAGCTCCATTTTGGTCTCATCTGACTACAACACTTTCACCCAGTTGTCCTCTGAATCATTCAGATGTTCATTGGCAAACTTCAGATGGGCATGTATATGTGCTTTCTTGAGTAGGGGGACCTTGCGGGCACTGCAGGATTTCAGTCCTTCACGGCGTAGTGTGTTACCAATTGTTTTCTTGGTGACTATGGTCCCAGCTGCCTTGGGATCATTGACAAGATCCTCCCGTGTAGTTACGGGCTGATTCCTCTCCATTCTCATGATCATTGCAACTCCACGAGGTGAGATCTTGCATGGAGCCCCAGGCCGAGGGAGATTGACAGTTCTTTTGTGTTTCTTCCATTTGCGAATAATCGCACCAAATGTTGTCACCTTCTCACCAAGCTGCTTGGCAATGGTCTTGTAGCCCATTCCAGCCTTCTGTACGTCTACAATCTTGTCCCTGACATCCTTGGAGAGCTCTTTGGTCTTGGCCATGGTGGAGAGTTTGGAATCTGATTGATTGATTGCTTCTGTGGACAGGTGTCTTTTATACAGGTAACAAGCTGAGATTAGGAGCACTCCCTTTAAAAGTGTGCTCTTTAAGAGTGTGCTCTTAATCTCAGCTCGTTACCTGTATAAAATACACCTGGGAGCCAGAAATTTTTCTGATTGAGAGGGGGTCAAATACTTATTTCCCTCATTAAAATGCAAATAAATTTATAACATTTTTGACATGCGTTTTTCTGGATTTTTTTGTTGTTATTCTGTCTCTCACTGTTCAAATAAACCTACCATTAAAATTATAGACTGATCATTTCTTTGTCAGTGGGCAAACGTACAAAATCAGCAGGGGATCAAATACTTTTTTCCCTCACTGTATTTAACCGTGCCCATACCCATGATTCCCTTTCCAGGCCAGCAGGTGTCATACTGTCATTACACATGTATGCTTTATAAATAAAGATCCATGTACAGTATATGTTGTCCTGTACTTTAGGAACGGGTTTATTGGATCCAGTAATTAGTTTGGAAATTAAAGGAAAGCAGATGTACATTTCTCTCTCTACACAGGATGTGTGATCAGCTTTTAATAATTGATAAATAAATATGTCAGTTTCGAAAATCCGTTTATTTGTACAGGCTTTGATTCCCCCCCCCCCCATTTTATGATGAAATATAGTAAACATTTTATGGCGCTAAACTGGAAGGCCCGTTAGGTTGTCACATAACGAGCGTGACGATAAGTGAAGTAAAGAGTTAACAGATGTTACATTAGTCGATGACCTTTGTAAGAAGACATGCTGTGTTAGACACAACCCCTCCCACCTCCTCCGATACATTCCTCCCATAACCACGATTATGGAAACTACTTTCTACGACCCTGACTTTCATTTGCCCGGCACTTCGAAATTTATTTCAGTTAACAGCTTGCTACTGCATGCTGTGTGAAAATGCATGAGCTTTCCATAACATATTGCACACACGTCTACTTTTAATATTTCCGAGAATGTATGTATTTAAAAAAAGATAATAAAATAAAGCAGGATATATTGAACTTAAACATCTTGTCCGAAGGTCACAGTTACACCTTCGAAAATATAAGTGATTTTTATTATATTTGCTTTTAATATTCAAAACCACTTCATTTGGAAAAAATACGTTTGTGTAAGTGCAGAGGTATAATGATGTGCCAGGTTGACATTAATTCAAATTTCCACTTGTGTTTATGTGTTCATGTATATGTACGATTAGCTAAACAGTATTTGCTTCGATGTGTAACCTGCAAGCATAACCTATTCCTTGGTGTCTGCGATTGTTTTTTTTAACGTCTCCAGTCGTATTCTTTGCCCTTGTATCCAATAACCACCCAGTATTCAGCTGACTTGGTGCATTACATTCATCATCAGCAGCACCTCCGATTTAGCGCGGAAGTTCAACGTACATACATCTACTGCTGGATAAAGGCCGCCTCCCCCACGCCAGCGCAATTTGTCACATGACAACACGGTCTCATCGCTCCTCCATCCCTGTGCTGGTCAACGTCTCGGGCTTCTTCTCTCCTGTCGCCGCCACTCTCACCAGCGCTTCCATCCATTGGGTAGTGCCACGGACCAGCGGTTGCGCGTTCACCGCTTGTTCCAGGGGATCACAGTTCGAAAACCTGCAGCCCGCCCCCGGTTATTATTACCGCATGCGTAATAACCGTCATTATACTCGCCGTTTGCTTCACAGTGGACGCTAATTAAGCCGTGACGTGATTCGCAAGTGTGGGCTATTGTGTCCCGCTATCAGCGTTAAAAAAAATGTGCCACAATATACTTATAGGGCAGCTGTGTAGTTCGCAAGAGTTCATTCCTCACTCTCATATATGAGCATGAGACACAAAGCACTGGCTTGACCTTGGGGTGCAGTGTCCCTTAACATAGACTGATATTTCATAACTTATACCTATTGTGTCAATCTACTTAAACTCAGCAGTTGCAATTCACACCAATGTGTTTATGGGAAGTTTATCAAAATCACTGCAATCGTTTTTATTTTATATTGTACTCTAGAAGAATGCATCATTGAATCACTTTGTACATAGTCAAGAGATGGGCAGTATCCAAATGATGCGTAATTTAAATACGTAATGGAATTACATTTGTGATGTAATTGGCAATTTGTCACTAAGTTATTACACGAGAAACGGTTACTTTGTGATTTGTATAAACATTACATGATACCAGTATCTTGTCATTTGAATGTATATTGCCTGAGCACAACTCATAGAGAGTATCGGATTGGAATTTACGCAGATTCTTCAGTCTCCAAACTTTGAAGCAAGCTACTTAACTCTCACTTGTAAAGCACTGCAAAATAAAAGTATCACTTTCTTCGTCGGGGGATATGCAGTGTGGTTAATCTGCAGGGTGTTTGTTCCCTGTGTGTGGTTACAACATCAACGCCGCCACCACCTGTTAGGTGTCAGCAGGTAAACATTACGTATTCTGAGCTCTTTTCATTGCCTTGCCCGCAGCAATTGATTTGTTTGATTGCGCTGCAACCACACAGCTTTAAGGCCTACAATTAAATAAACTCATCCAGTAGTTGTGCTGAGAAATTACAAGAATTTTTTTACACATTCGTTATCTGATACATCAATGTTATGGCTCACAAAGCAATGCTTCGCATGGTGGATGTAAAAAGCCACTTTTCATTTCGATATTTGTGTGGTATGTGAGTTCATTGTCTTGCATACATGCTGGTTGAAATAGTTTTATTGTATAGAGCACAGTTTTTTTAACCGGCAGTAAAGATGTAAAGATATTTTTTGCAACATATCCCTAAGACTAACATATTTAGTATAATTATTACTGGGTGTCATCACCTGATGATCAGGTTAACGTTGAGCACATGCTGACTTCTTGCTAGATAGATAATGTGCAATAATTACAGTATCCCAAGCAACTCAGTTTTTATTCCTGACAATGCACATCAGTCCTTGTTTAATTTTATATTTACTGTGTGTTTTGGCACAGCCTAAAATTGTGCTTAAAAAAACTATTTGATGAGATTCCTTTATTCGGGAAAGGCTCGGTGAGTTCACAAATTATTTTTCAGCAGGGTCCCACATTGGGATGTCTGACCAATATATATTTTTAATGTGCTCCCACGTGTGGTAGAAATTACATTTTGAGTACTTAGACAAAGAGCAACACTTAAAAGTCTATGCGATCGATGTGTTTTTCCCTGATGAAGGTCACGTTACTATGATTCACATGTTAGCTGGTAATTCCCTGGCTACTGATTGGCTGTGGGATTTTTTTGCGTAGAATAGAATCCCAACTATTCCACAAAAAATAGAACACAAAAATAGCTTGGCAGAATTAATAACTGGAAATTACGCAAAGTTATGAAAAGAGTTGCACATTAATGGGACACCTTGTCTGTTTTATTGAGGCACCTACAGTCTTGCAAATTCTGTCACGTGACCCGGATGTTTTACCAATACAGTAACCGCATATTCCACATTGATTGTACATTAAGTTTACTTTATCCCCAGGTACTTTGTTGTCCTTCCCCCTCACCGTACGTCCACAAGTTTTACAAACATACGGGCTGCATGCAGCTTAATGAGACCTGGTTGATGTAAATATGGCACCAGTAAATAAAATAGATGTTTACTAATGCCAGTGTGTGTTTTTTTTTGTGTGGGACAGTGGCATCTTGTAGTTGTGGTGAAACGTCTGTTTGACAGACCAAGGAGTGCTGCCCCTTCTATATATATAAAAAAAAAATCCTAACATGACCATAACTGCGAGCTGTGTGGAGTTACTCGTGAATGCTCCTCTACCGCATGCCTCCACTCCATGAGCATGACTGGGATATCAATTAATTGTAGGCAAATTTCAAAATCCATGGTAGAAAATTAAAACGACCTTATTAATAAATGGTTAATATCTGTTGGTAATATTGTGGTGCTCCCAAATGATATTTACTGGAGAATAATGAAAACTAGCATACCGTTGTGCCGAAAAAGAATGTGTTTTTTTATTGGTGCGTGCTTACTGCTATGCTGTATGCTCCTGAAACACGGTAGTTAAAGATAAACAATATATATGAAAAAAAATCTAAAGAGTGCATCAAAAAGCATGGAGAGGTGCACGGCTTGAATTATATTTAGAGACAAAAAGAGGAACACGTGGAGTAGAGAACAAACGCAGGTTAATGAAATAATTCAAACTGTTCAGAAAAGTTAGTGGGCTTGGGCAAAAACGCGTCACTAGATGATGGCCGAGAATAATAACAGAGTAGCAGCCAATGAGTGTAACATTGTATCGAGGTAAAACACACACACGAGTCAAAATATCTGATGATGAGACTTGTTACTAATGTTATATTCGATACGTTATTGTTATGTCATAAAGTATTTTAACAATTGCTGGTCAGATTTTACATTTAGTTACGTTATACAGCATTGAAATGCAGGACTGCGCTCAAATTGATAATTTTAACATTTCAAGTTTCGCTCTGGCCTCAGTTTTCATCAAGGTCTCAGGAAGGTTACAGAACCGAGGTGGCAATTTTCAAACCCAGTAGTTAGTTAATTTAATAGCAATGTTACAATGTAAGCGTGCATCTCAATGAAAATATATGTAATTCAGCATGCTTTGTCACTGGGTCTGTCTGAATGGGATCGACACTTTGATTGCCGCAACTGTCCTTGGTAATGCTGGGCTGCGGTGTGAAAGTATGCATGTAATGATGCCATAAAGAAGACCTTACAGACCGTGTAATATGATTCACAAATGTAGACTGTTATGTGCTGGGGGCATAGTCCCAAGATAGGATGACAATCACTCACAGCTAAATAACTAAAATAATTCATAATACATAAGCTTGCCTTTAATAAGCATTGTTATTTGTTAACTTTTTTCTCCTCACTGTGAAATACTTTACTTTGTCAAATTTGAGTCATTACAAAGTCTAAAAATGTATTTTACATATAAGGTGAAGGTGCAGCCCTTCCAATAGCTTTGCTCATGCCCCTGCTGGGAGAATAGCTTCACTAGAGGGAGCTCACAGTGCACCTCCGTAGAGCTTATCACAGGGATCTCCCATCAAATTAAAGGGCAAGTGACTTTGTGGGTCCCAAAGGTTTTCCATTGCACTCACAATATATGCCTCAAAGCTTGCACAGACTCAATTATTCATCGCTCACATATTCACCGCCTATTGGTGCAATTCAATGCTGTATGGTATGCACGACCAAAGTACAACGTTGAATGAACCTTGGCTATTAATTGGCGCGTGGAAACCTGGTGGGCTCATGGAAATGTTGAAATTTCTGTGGATTCGGTATGCATCACAATGCGCAAAAATAATTATTGTGACAATGCATTGCATCGTGGGGGGCGTGAATTATTACGTGCATGTTTCCTATGAGCCTTAAAGCAATACCAGGAAATCACTGATTTATTCCTTTTTATCCTTTTCTGTTTCAATTTACTTTAACTGTGTAACCTTCACATAAAATAACGTATTTTGCTACAAGCTGCCCACGCTGCCTGTGAATGAGCTGTGTGCTGCTCAGCAGCAAATGACAGCATGTGCACGATTGACAGTGTTTGCTCTTTAGATTAGCTCTCATCGCTACCCCACTGGTTTTGGATTATATTGTTATAATTATGTTTTTTAGAGTACATATTTTTGGTAAAACATTTCATCCAAGTTTAACTGTGAAGAACTATGCAAATACAGTGAGGGAAAACAAGTATTTGATCCCCTGCTGATTTTGTACGTTTGCCCACTGACAAAGAAATGATCAGTCTCTAATTGTAATGGTAGGTTTATTTGAACAGTGAGAGACAGAATAACAACAACAAAAATCCAGAAAAACGCACGTCAAAAATGTTATAAATTGATTTGCATTTTAATGAGGGAAATAAGTATTTGACCCCTCTACAAAACATGACTTAGTACTTGGTGGCAAAACTCTTGTTGGCAATCACACGTCTCAGGAGGGATTTTGTCCCACTCCTCTTTGCAGATCTTCTCCAAGTCATTAAGGTTTCGAGGCTGACGTTAGGCAACTCGAACCTTCAGCTCCCTCCACAGATTTTCTATGGGATTAAGGTCTGGAGACTGGCTAGGCCACTCCAGGACCATAATGTGCTTCTTCTTGAGCCACTCCTTTGTTGCCTGGCCGTGTGTTTTGGGTCATTGTCATGCTGGAATACCTATCCACGACCCATTTTCAATGCCCTGGCTGAGGGAAGGAGGTTCTCACCTAAGATTTGATGGTACATGGCCCGTCCATCGTCCTTTTGATGCGGTGAAGTTGTCCTGTCCCCTTAGCAGAAAAACACCCCCAAAGCATAATATTTCCACCTCCATGTTTGACGGTGAGGATGGTGTTCTTGGGGTCATAGGCAGTATTCCTCCTCCAAACACGGCGAGTTGAGTTGATGCCAAAGAGCTCCATTTTGGTCTCATCTGACCACAACACTTTCACCCAGTTGTCCTCTGAATCATTCAGATGTTCATTGGCAAACTTCAGACCGGCATGTATATGTGCTTTCTTGAGCAGGGGGACCTTGCGGGCGCTGCAGGATTTCAGTCCTTCACGGCGTAGTGTGTTACCAATTGTTTTCTTGGTGACTATGGTCCCAGCTGCCTTGAGATCATTGACAATATCCTCCCGTGTAGTTCTGGGCTGATTCCTCACTGTTCTCATGATCATTGCAACTCCACGAGGTGAGATCTTGCATGGAGCCCCAGGCCGAGGGAGTTTGACAGTTCTTTTGTGTTTCTTCCATTTGCGAATAATCGCACCAACTGTTGTCACCTTCTCACCAATCTGCTTGCCAATGGTCTTGTAGCCCATCCCAGCCTTGTGTAGGTCTACAATCTTGTCCCTGACATCCTTGGAGAGCTCTTTGGTCTTGGCCATGGTGGAGAGTTTGGAATCTGATTGATTGATTGCTTCTGTGGACAGGTGTCTTTTATACAGGTAACAAGCTGAGATTAGGAGCACTCCCTTTAAGAGTGTGCTCCTAATCTCAACTCGTTACCTGTATAAAAGATACCTGGGAGCCAGACATCTTTCTGATTGAGAGGGGGTCAAATACTTATTTCCCTCATTAAAATGCAAATCAATTTATAACATTTTTGACATGCGTTTTTCTGGATTTTTATGTTGTTATTCTGTCTCTCACTGTTCAAATAAACCTAACATTAAAATTATAGACTGATGATTTCTTTGTCAGTGGGCAAACGTACAAAATCAGCAGGGGATCAAATACTTTTTTCCTCACTGTATAAGTTTTGATATGCACCGTGAACGATAATGTAAATTGTTAAATGAAAACACCTTTATTTGAAAGGAACAATTCGATGCTTTAGCTGCCAGATAATCATTAAAGCTGAAGGGAAGTTGGCAAATGACATTTTAGTTTTAAATTAAACGTTTATTTAATTTTTGTAAAAATGTATACAAAAACTACTGCATTTTGTCCAATATCATGTATTTATATATGATTTAATGTTTGCCTTTCATTTCGTACCAATCTTATTGGAGAGGAGCAAGATTGTGTGTTTTTTACACCGTTATATATATTTGGTGATATCTTGGTAGCCTTTAGCTAAACTGTTCACAAAAACGTACACTTACGCCTTTAAAATAACCTAGCAAATGGAGAGGTAGACAGAGAGGGAAGCACTCTTGAACGTCTGCCAAAGCCAGTTGATGTCCCGCAGCGCACACAGTGTTCCACAAGCATAGGTGCAGCGGTGCGGAGATATGCAACCGGCAGCTCGCAAGGGCAGTCGTGCTTAGCACGGGGTCACCACTGTTTGTGGCAAGAGTGGAATCGACCTGAACTGGTAACGTGGTGATTTGAGCGAAAACAAAGCCAGGGTCCGTGCAGAAAGACCAAAGCAAAACATAAAAGTAATGGAAAAATAATTTAGAGACAAATGTGACATCAATTCGACATGGTGCTATATATAAACATAGATTGTAATAAAGTTGTTTTGCATTGTATATGTATCTGTTGCATAGGGATACATGAGGATGCTCGTGTTAATTGTCATAAAGTGTGACCACAATGTGCTTTTACTACTTAGCGCAAGCAAACCATTATGTTGATATATAAATTAATAAGTTATTCATTACAATGTCACCTGGCAAGATGAAAAATTTGCGTTGTTTTATTCACTGAAAAGTATGTATGTGCAGCTGGGCGCATATCTATTGAGCTCACCCAATTGCAAGACTTTAAATGCGAGGAAGACATCCATGGAGTTAAGCAAAAATAACGTATTTTTTTTCATTTTGGCGAGAAAAATAGTGGATTTAATGGAAGTGACTGACTCGGAGCTCAAAAGCCACTACCTAAAATATCCACAACCCAACGCCGGTTGTGTTTGTGACATCAACCGTACAGCTCAATGTGCCTCCGCAACCTTCCTAACGCACGTGAAAAGACGTGGTCCTATTCACTTGAAATATTTGAGGATCTTCAATTACTCTCTGTAGGCGAATGCCACTTTATGCTGATGTTGTGGCCAAGCTTTATTTATTGTTGAAAGTATATTTTCCCCCTGAAAAGAGTGTTGCACTTAATTGATTGTTCCCGTGCACGGCTGAACATTGTTGTCCTGTAGTGCTGTAAATAAATAATTGCATGCATGTACCGTATTTTCCCGCATATAGCCCACATACTCATATAACCTGCAGACGCATATACCCCGCAAAAATAGCGTTTTGTGTAAAACAAATTTAAGATAGCCCGCACCTTCATATACTCCGCAGGGTCTTGTTTTGTTTGTAAAAAGTGGTATACCCCGCGGGTTATATGCAGGAAAATACGGCACATGCATGTAGCAAGCACCAAATATGCTTTAGCACGGAATCTTGCAGTGCATTGATTAATTATTTACTTTTGCTAAGTGCTGTACATGTTATGTTTAGTGGTTATGTTATTTTTATGATTCGTATATATGATGTACCCATGGACAAAGGTAATAAAGCAAGCCGAGAACAAACTTCTGTAACCTCAAACAGTGTGGTGAACAGAATAAGAGGTATGCAACGAGGTGATAATGGAAAACTAAACAAAGAATGAGAACCGAAATTAGAGAACACAACACAAAAGTGATTTAACATTTCATAATCAACAGGAGCATGAAAGCAGCAAAAAGAAGGTTGATGACTAGAAAATCACAAATTGGGAGCCCTTAGAGAGCAAGCAAGCAGGCACCATTATTACAATGCATGACAGGGACACCATCTTAAAAAAACTAGTGGACGAATTGAATGCAGATCTCGATAGCAAAAGTTTTCACGAAAGTTATTGAAGTTTTAAAGTTATCACGGCTGTGAAGGTGACACAACATTAATCACCGATCAATGACTGAGCCGCAAAGTAAATTGTAGTTGGATTTATGCATCTTCAGTGCCAAAGGCAACATTCATGTTTGCAGTCTCTGGGTGAATTTGGAAAGTCGTGGTTGATTCCAGGGGCACGTTATATCCCTGAAAGTGTTCATGGCAAATTGCCTTCATGTCTGGCCCGCCTGACGTCCCCCCTGCCCCCCCCCATGGCTCTTCGCTCGGCGGTGTCTCGCACACGCAAGACCCCCTCTGGCAGCTCTGTCTGGAACTATCCAGCTTTCGTTTACCGAGCACCATCCAACTGCAACTGGTGAAATCCCAGTGTGAGACTTGATTGAGTCAGTTCATGTCTTTACAACGAAGGTTAAAGATCACGTTACGATAAGATTAAAAATGTACCCACTAGTGCCCCATTTGGCTTCCTTCCATGCACTTAGTTTATAAACATTTCTGACATTTTTTTCATCATGTTGTAACACTTGTTGATTTTTGTTGATTTATTTCATTAATGTATTCTATTTAATTTTGGCCTGATATGTATTGGTTATGTGCTGCTGCCATTTTTCCAGGACCACATTAGAAATTAGTGTGAATATTTGGGGATTTTTTTTTAAATCCCAGTCCAATAAAGAATTTTAATAATAAACTAGCATTCTGCATATACCTTGGACGTAACCCTCTCCCCTCCTGCATTGGCGTGCGCGGGATCCATTGATGGGGTGAATGGAGGCGGGTGACATCAGCACGCAGATGTGCGCGGTTCCATTACTGCCGCGTTCACGCACTTGCGCGACAGCCAGTGAGGCGGACTGAATCCAGGCAGGAAGCCAGCCAGCAAAACCTGTTTCTAATATGGTATATGATGAAATGCACACAACCCAGGAAACACATGTTTGTTTCAAATTAACAAGAAATGGTTGTAGATGTCACACTTGAAGAAGCTAGCTGTTGAAACAAAATTAACAAATGCATTTTTCTAAATGTATGTATAGAAATGATCTCAATCGTTGAATGATTCCTCACTTATCTTTGTAAACAAAAGGAACAACCGATTTAAATAATGACACACTGATAGGCTTAGTATTACACTTATGTAAATTGTTCACGAAGATCATTGGGAACAGATTTATGGTCAATTTAGAGGCAAAACCAACTGCATGGGCAAGTCCGATTTACAAAAAGTTAAAAGTTAATAGTGGCACATCAAGAAGAAGACCGAAGTCGAGATGGTGGGATATTGTCAGGTAAGATCTGGGAGGTCACATGTCTACTGTGCCGCAGCTGCTTGATCCGGCAGAGGGGCGAGATGTGGTGGCATCAAAGACTTCGGTCATGATGGCATCTTGATCTTGATAGGTAACAAGCAAACAATGGTCACACGTCCAAATTATTTGAACGTCACTAAATTCAAGCCCTTACAAGCATATTCACAGTTAACCCATTCAAACTATATGACCATGCTGAAATCATGTTTATCAAAAATATATATTTAACGCAAAAAGTCACAAAATGATCGGTCTTAAAAGGATGAGAATGTTTTATCCCCTAGTACGGACAAGCTGTGTTCACATGATTAGGAATTGCCTCTTGTCAGCCTCCTTTAGGGCCTGTGACTAAGCACCCCATTCTGGCTCCCATACTGAGAGCAATAGGTCAGCTGGAGTTAACCATGATTCACAAAGAGTGGCTAAGGGTTACAACAGCTGAGGGTTTTAAGATGACATTGAATGATCATTGTTTTAATTGCATATGGATTTATAGATTATTTACAGTCCTTGCTGCTGCATGTATGGAAGTTAATACTGGCCTACTTTACGTGCTGTTACATGGGAAATAAACGGTGTGGTTTATTATTTCTTTTGCAGCACCGTTTTAAAATTATTTAACCATTCTCTCAAATGCATGCCTTGCTGTATAAATGTCAGGCTATGAAATGACATTGGGGGGCTTTGTTTGATGAGTCGAGTTAATGTGGTGAAGGGTCATGTGACCTGGCATGTGAGCAAAAAAATGAAAGTATATTCCTATGATCATCATCCAAAACATTCCGTGGCAGTCATTCCCTTACCTCCCCCTTGTATGATTAGACAAATGATTACATTAGTGTAAGACTTATTTACCCAGGAAAGTCTCGTGACTCTTTTTCAGATGGTTCATGCAAAATGTTCGCAATAGTGGAGCAATGGTTGCTGCGTACGATCCCAATTGAGAAAATTGTGGGAATTTTAAAAAGAAAAATGGCAACTTTGGACTTTGATGCCAGCACACAATGGCCTACTCTTGAAAATGACACTGGGATCTTTAAAGTCCACTGTGAAGCAGACGGGGTGTATATTTTTTAAAGGACCCTAATTCACAGGCCGTAAAATGTGGCAGTAAATCCATGCCCACTAGATGTATTACCAAGGGCATCACCACATTCGCATCCCTATTGCCCAAATTATAAGGGCTTGAGATGGAGCACCAGTGGACAATCAGTGCTTTGGAGTGGATTTGTTTTGGATATGGCTTATGGACATCAGGGTCGGTAAGCTGTTGATTATATGTGTATTTAAATAGGAGTCACTGATCACTGAATCAATCTCGAAGACCTACTTAGACATTATAGTGCTCACAAAAAAACACAACATGATTACCATGTAATAAAAATAATTATTCCATCAGGGTTAAGAAAGATATCACAATCTTGACGATAGGAATGGAATGCTTAATTACACACCTAACATAAAATGTACTGTTATTTAATGGTTATTAGCTCGAGTATTTTTCAACATAAATCATCAATTACCACGATACTTGATTAAGTATTATAACCATTTTCATGATCTACCCATAATAACCATTTTGACACTGAGCCCTTTCTTGTTAATAGTTCCACACTCACTTGACAGGACCAAGCATTTACAGAGCCCAGCTTGGGTGAGTCTCATTTTACGATCTGTTGTGATGGGTGGCTGATCCCTGACACGCTTGTTAGAGCCAATCATCCATTTCTATAAGAAGATGAGCTTTCATTCAATGGGTTTGTGTTTCCATATTGAGCCTTTCGTCTGCATTGCTGCTTTTACAAGAGCAATGATCTGTGAACACAGTGGCGTTATCGTGTTCATAATTAGGGGTTGGCTCTAAAAAGTATGGTTGCATTACACTCTGCTCTTGTCATTAATGTTTCAAAATCTGAGCCAAAAATGTGGTGAGATCTGATAAGTGTCCCATCACTGACACACTTTAATTGTCTTCATTATTCCACTGCACATCACATAACTTGGGAGGTAACATAACCATTACTTCTGTGAATCACAACATTAAGAGTAGCCAATGTTATTTATATTTACAAGGTTGCAAGTGTGAGAAATCGGTCGCAATTGTAGTTCACAAAAAAACTAAAGTTTCTTGTCATCCCTCACCGCATCTCAAAGATGAAACAGGTATTAATTCTATTCATTCGTTATAAACAGTGGCTCTGGGAAACTGAATTTGTTTTTGTAGCTGTGCTCTGTTTAGCTTGCGCATTATTGTGCGGGCCAGTTTAACAGTGCCATAAATCTCTCAAGAGTAAGCGTGACTTAAAAAAATAGGCTTGTCGAATAAAGCCAAAGGTTACACATATTGTATTTACATGCTCTATGCTACTTGAATGATGCAAAAAAGGAAAGTGACATTGAATTTGCACCGAAATTCACATGGCCTGAAATATGTGGCATCTAATGTTCAAGACTGTACCATTAAATTGTCCATTCAATCAATGCTTATTGTATATTTTCTGTAAATTAAAAACAGTAGCTATAATATACTGGAACAGGGAACAGTTTTTTTTTTACAATGGCATAAGCAACGGATAAATGGTTATGTACATAGAAACATTTAATTCATTCACAATTAACATTTTTGGATGTATCATCACACATGGTAATTCATTTATCTCCTGCACATGAGCTGATCTCTTTACTCCACCTCTGTGCTGATCATAGTCTCAGGGATGTTTTGTCCTTTAGCTGCTACTCCAACATCACTGCTGATCATCAGCCATCATCTCTTCCAGAAATGCATATCCAAGTCCACTAAGATTCATTAACAGTTCATATGATGCATCTAATGTGTATTTGTTCTTTGATTCCTGTGTTATTCCTCCTGTCTCTAAGATATTGCTTCATTTTATTTGACAGTGTCATCATTTCTGACCCATATGTCAAAGCAGATAATATGCATCGATGGAACACTCTCTTCTTAGGGCACAGTGGACTGTTGGTTTTCGATATCAAGTTCAGTTTTCCCAAAACACTCCCAACCTGCTTCCAATGGCGTGTTTATTTATTTATTTTGCTCCTTGTCCAATTTCAATAATAGTTATAGGTGTGATTTCCACTTGTTTTCATTGACAAAGTATTATTTTTTTGTTATATATATACGTAAATGTACACTGCATGGCTTTTGCTTTGCTCGTGTTATCTCTCACCAAACTAAACATCCTCCTTTGTTAAGTTCTTCAGTAACGTTCTGCCATTCATGCCCATTGCTTGTTATAATAACTGCCATCATAAAATCTCCACACACACGAAGAATTACAGCATAAGAGGAACGCATGGATCAGAGAACAAACACAACGTATCAACTTATTACTGAATGTTGACAAATGTAAATTGGTTTGGTAGGGCACTTTTCTCGAAGGGACGATGGCCAAAGGACGACATTGGTGATGTAATGGTAGTCAAAGGAGGGACCACACCTAAGAGGACAACCGCCATACAGAGCAATGAGATTAGCTCATGTGCAAGGGCGAGATGAATTGTGACATTACTCAACTGTGAGGGATGGAATCTTGACGAGGCCATCGTCCAGCAATGCATAGACCATTGGTGATGATGATGGTGATGACAATAATGGTCATTCTTATGACTTTGTGCCCAACAACACTCGCCTCATTATATTAGGTAAAGTTGCAGTGTTTTTAAAAGTATGCTTTTATTGTGCATGTTACTATATTCTCCAAATTATAATATGTACGTTTTACCCTCTATTATAAAGCATCATTTGGGGTTGTGCGTATTATAATCTGGATAAAACGTTGCCTTCTGGAAGACGTACATTAATCTAATTGTTCAAATTCATCTTCATAGCAATACATTACTACCCAGAGGATAGAAAACACCATCCATTTATCCAAATTTTCCAGAAAACCCCTCTCCCGTTTTTAAAGCAATGTATATCTAATCTTCCTCTGGAGGATGGCTGTCCGTCGCAATGCAATATTCTGCCGAATATAAAACCCACCGTTTTTTTTTATTCAAAATATCCACAAAATATGGGATGCGTCCTTCCAGAACATGGTATACTCTGGAGAATATGGGAATGCTAGTTTGCTCCACATGTATACAAAATGATGCTTATCAACGTGGCTTTACTCGTCACTTTTTTTCTTGTTGCTCAAAAAATTGCACAACTTATGAAACGGAAAAAAGATAAAGTCCTTATTTCATCTCTAAATGCTTGATGCACCTCTTGCATATTTGCTTTCAATTTCTTGCTGGGCCAGTTGCAGTGAAAATATAAATGGTGGGAGAGGTGATTATGGAAAGGAAATCTATAAGAACAAATATGTAATTCTACTTCCTGTGCCACATAAACAATGCATGAGTTCTGCAAGGTAACAACATAGCCTTGCATTTCGTGCTATGCAGCATTTCATTCTCTGCATGAGAGTTCGTGCGCAGGACCTATGTGGTAAGTGTGTGTTTCTCGAGTATATTATTATTACCTCTCTTACTACGCAGTGGGTAATAAAATTAATGGTTTATGCTTTTAAATCATAGTTGGTCAGAATTTGAAGAGCTCTGTAAGTGCCTAATTAAGGTAATTAAAAAAACTCTTCAATTAAGGATCGACATGTCTTTTTATTTGTGTCTAATACAATTTAATGATATGCGCATAATTCATTATTACTTGTTACATTTTAGAATACGCAGTACTGTTTAATAACAAAAAATACTGGTACTCGTTTAACTTACCATTTATATTAAAATCATGCATTAATAAATTGATTTAAAATACAACAATGAATGGTTGTGTGCCAATGTCATTCCTGATTACTGCAGCATTATTGCAATCAGGCAGCGAGGTGTATGCAGCATATAAAAGCCAATAATTTTCAAGGTTGGTAGAATTGTTGTTTTCTGATAGTGCCTGGTATTTATAATGAGCTAATGATGTCCCTAGCTACCTTACAAAGGCAGAAATGAGATATATATTTCTTCTCTAAGTGTCCATGGGTCATTTCGATGAGACACTTCCAAAAAAATGAACACGCAACCTTTTTCTTCTCATTAGAGTGTCGTCAAAGACAAATTGTTCTAAAAGCCGCGCACATATGTTGGTGTTACAATGAGAGCCTTTAATCATGTAAAACATGAGATATGACGGAACCACATTGCTTTCTCATGGGGATTGCTTCATGTTTCATTATTCCTGAATTTTGCATTTGCACATAGTCTTCAATATTGGGCACATATATATTGTGTGAGCAGTCATATATTGGTCATTCTGTCAGTTGCATCAAGCAAAGGTATTAATGTATAAAATTCCACTTTACATTTCATGGCGTGGCAGTGATGCTTTAAATTCTCTGTGGCTTGTGATACACTTTAGCATGCAGTAGCTGATGTAGTGAGTCATGCCACTCAGTTATAACAATGAAAAGTGGCTCGGCTATACTACTTTCAAGGAGAAGGCTGGGCTGAATAAGTTTGCCCAATAACGTAATTGATTCTATGAATGCATGCCAGCACTGCATAATATTTAGCTACCTGCGGTGCATACAAAATAATGTATATGTTGGGTGGAACTTTTTCAAGCCATAAAGGAAGTAAAATGTAATACCGATGCCACAACAGCAAGATAGTAATATATTTACACATTTCTGTGTGATGTAAGTCATATGCAAATGATATAAATACAGGAAATAAAAACATAAGAAAAATAAGCATTAGTTCTTGAGCAGTTAGAAAAGTATAACTTGGTAGGTTTACAGCATAAAAAGAAATGTAGTGCAGCATGATATCATTAATACAAATGTGTAGTCATGGGTTCCATTATGGCTTTGAGTAAAAATGGAAATACTGAGAAATACATTAGTAGAGCCTATTTAATAATACAATATATGATAATAATATTAATGTGGATGCAAGTTGATAATTATTTTTAAAGTAATACCTCACCTCCATGGTGTACCGCGGATTACAGGATTCACGACATGGTCCCCCCCACATCAACGCAGATGATTGGATTTTTGCTGTAATATCATTTTATAATGTAGGGAAACCCATGCCATGTGACCTCTGCACTACAGGAGGGCACTGGGGCAGCCAGTGGGATATATATATATAAAACTGTGCTTGAATTTATCATGTCTTGGCCCAAAAAGAATCCTTCATTGCACCACAACCAAATTACTGTATATACTTACGATGCATCCATGATATGTGCCACACATATAGTTGCCCTGGGAATCTGTAAGTCTGTAAGTCTTCCCAGGACATGAAACCTCAGTTTTTGTCAATTACCCTTTTCTGGTATTGCATGATATAATTTTTCTTCTCACGTTCCATTTTTTAATACCTCAAGAGTTGGCAACCCTAGGTGTACATTCCATATAAAGTACAGGCGTCCCTTGCATAAAGCACCCCCAACCCCCCATAACGTGGATTAATTCGCAGTTACCAGATACATTTTGGTGGGACGTACTTCATATTACACCTACGCTCTGCGTTTCAGTTACGCGCTCAAAAAAAAAAGGCTGAAAATTTTACATTTTCGAAATTGAAAATTATTTTCAATTATAAAAAGTACAGAATGGTTTTTTTTTCATGCCATCGTTTCGTCTTGGCAGCGCCCAGTGTCACGGTCTGGGCGTAGCCACTGTAGATCTGCTGCCTTTGTTTGCATCACGCATGATGCTTGCTGCAAGCAGCTCACGGAATCGGTCAAGAAATCCTGAAGTTACTCCCTATTAAGTAATCTTTGTAAGTAGTAATCTTTTTTAATATCAATTATTATTTGTTATTAAACTCCTTATTAGTTCGTATAGTTCGTATTCTGTTAATATTATGAAGTATTTATACATATTTTGTAATTAAATTAAATTATACTTACATTTTCTTTGGCAATGCACCCCCCCCCCCCCCCCTTATAACACGTCTGTCTATGGGAACATAGGGTTCATGCAGCGTAATTCACCTTTTTCAGGAATGCATGCCGCGCGTTTTGCGAGGGACCCCTATAATGTATTTTATATAAGTCTTCAGCAAAGCATTCAGTTGTGAAGTATTTTTAAATGCAGTGCAGTATTTTGTTTATAGTGTATACATTCAACTACCGTATAAAATAGTTAACACGGGCATTTATGATCAGTTTCTGATATGGGTTTTTAGTTAATAATCTGCTTCCTTTTCAAAGTTATATTCAGTCATAAATGCTTGGTGATTAAAAATATATATATGTTTTACAAATGTTATCCAAATTGTGCTCTTGTGTCAGTCACGTCTTAACAAAGAATCTATTCAGAACCTCCCAGGGCAGTGTGCAACCCTTCCTGTTCGAGAACGGCCCACATAAGAGGATTTCACAGAGCTACATCTGATATCCCTTAATTGACCTCTGGTTTACATCGTAGGGGGCAGCACTTTCCCACGCAAGCTGCTACAAAGACTAATGTTAGTTGCTCGACAGTCCAACCAATATTATTCCTTCGAATTTAGCCAAATGAAATGAAGAACCAAATTTCATGTAATGTGGTTTTTTTGTTCAGTCATTAGTGACCAGATTGACAGCATCGACTCACTGCACTTGTTTAATGACATGCTGCTGTCTGGATTCAAACCCAGGATTTCAGCAGAGCTATCTCAGCACTGTGACCTCTGAGCCACCCGGCTACCTCGACGTTACCTATTGTCTCAGTAACAAAGGTTGTTTTTTTAGTGGCTAGGGGTGTGTGAATGACTCCTGCACTGTTCAATCATAGGAGCAAGTGCTATTAGCGAGCACCCTATGAAGGCCGGTATAGCACACGAGGGGTTGGGTAGACAGCACCACGCCGGGTCCGCCTTTGTCTCCCTCGTGGCAATATTTACACACTGCACCAGGTATTAATTTGAGGCTGGGTCGACCCAGGGGAGGCCAAGGACTTGTTCAGATAATTGTCACTAGTGTTGGCCATAAGCAGGAATCGAACTCGGGTGGCCGGGTTCGTAGCGCTTGCTCCTATGACCTGAGGCTATACGGGGGATCATTGTCTTTTTGTTCAATCATTTGACATTGGTTTAGTCATGGCTGGCTACCCCTTATTGATGTTCCTGTTCTCATGCTTGTCACCCATTACCTATGTTTGGTACATTTACATTTCTCAAATCATCATGACGTCTTGGGAAAGCAGGAGCTGGTCATACACACGAAGAAATGGTTTACATAATTTTTCAGGATATGGTACTTTAGAAATGGAGCATTATGAATATTGAATATTATTAAGGACACTTCTGTATTATCGACGGTATATTTATAGAAAATAATTGAAAATGCGTTGATTGAATTGTACTTGATCTACAGTAAATCACTTTTGGTTCTGGTGATAGTTTATTTGCGATTGCGCATGCATGCGCATCTTAGCATATTGCTGTGTGCACGCTCGCGCAAGTTCTGCTCACACGTGCTCGTTAATTGGGGCGTGTATGTACACATTCATGCAAATCTGTCCGAGCCCTCCGTTTGTCCCTGAGCGGCCCTTCCAGCGAGAAGGGTGTGTGTGTGTTGTGGATGAAACTCTGTCTGCGCACTCCCCTTCCCCCATTAACTGTTGCTGACGATGGGAAGCTGCTGACCCTCCTGGAGGCCATCCAAACACTCAGAGGGCTTTTTGTATAGTTGTATGGCTTTGCTTACACTTTGCAGCGAAATATTCAAAGCAGGATTTGAAAGGAGGAAATTTAAAACCAGCGATCGCGTCACCTGAGACCCTAAAAGCAATTTACATACATGCGGTTCCTCTGCCTGATTGTAATATCCCTGTAGGGTTTTGTATGGAAATTGTTGCAATTAAGTAGCCGTTAATTACAATGTGTGTCCGTGACATGTCCGGTGTAGATGGCCCAGCCTCCATTTTTGCTGTAGCTGGTAAATGTGCCAAAATGGGCTTCGTTCGTGTGTGCAGCAAACTCCATGGGATAAAGACCTTCTTACCTCTGCCATTTGGTGACATCCATGGGAATGGAATAGAATAAGGCGATGTGGTCTGGCTCTCTGTCAAGAAGGAGAGTTTCTTTGGGGGGGTAGGGGGGGACATCTTGAAACAAACTCAAAAGATGTTTGTTGTTGTTATCATACCGCCAGTGATGGACTGTGGAATAAGGCGTCATTGTTTCCACAACACTTTTACTGCTATTCCCATTGCCTTCTCCACAAGGTTTGAGCGCAACTGCCTGGTTCCACCGCTTGTGTATTTTTTTATGGAATGCTTTTGCGAAGGATGTGGGGAGACTTGTGATTCCATTCCAGGTCACGCCACCGCCTGTGACTTGACCCCACAGAAAGCTTTCCAGTAGAGTGAGCAAACGTAAAAATGTGTGATAGAAACTCATCTGGGAACTATTACCGCATGGCAGGTTTTTCGGCGATAATCAGCAGAGTTATTTTGATGAATGCTTCAACAGAGATTTAATGGAATGTGAGGGAAATATAATACGTAACATATGTAGATACTGTAAGTACTTTCCACCATTCGAATCACATCAGATGCAAGCCTTGATTCCCCATTATATCTTAACATGCTCACCCATTGTTATGATACATTTTTACGTCAAAATTTCTTATTTTAAATGTTGACACTTTTTTACACCAGTGTTAATTATATTAAACTGTCATTCACTAATTTAGCTTGTGTTGATTTGGGTGTATGTTTTAATGTAGACACAGGTGGTGTTGTTAAAGATGTTTGAAAAAAAGTATCCTAGCAAAGCAGAAGAAACTGAGGATGCATGTGTGCTTAGGAAGGCATCCGATAACACCATCTTTAGTTTTTATTTTAGCTCAGTGCAGGATTCAGGCGATGGTAGAGAGAGTGAGTGGGAAACCGACAGATGCAGGAGGATTGAAGGAAACTTTGGCCACATTGGATGTGGTGTTTTTTCAAAGAATTAAAATACTATTTTGAAATGGTCCCAGATTCTTGACAACCTGGGTATAAGTTAATCATAAGCAAGTGGCCGGCCTGCTAAGACTGTGCTGTTCTACATGTAAACTCACTTTTAACCCATTCCGATGACGTACGTATGTGTTCGAACATGTACGTCATTGGAACGGATTTGGAAGAAGCCAATGGGGGGGGGAGGGCTTGTGGCACAGTTTGGCGCCAGCTATCTGAGAGTGGGGTCGTGTCGCTACAGTTCTCTGTGGTGATTACAATGTCTTTAAAAACGGTGCTAGGCTTCCTCTAAATAAAAAGTAACGCTGAACCACTTGGGCATTCCGAGATTCAGCGGTGAAAGGGACCTACCCTGCAACTTGCAGACATCTCGAAATGGGAAAAGGTTAATGCTCATTGCAGCCTTTTGGACAAAGGTCTTTGTTTTCCCCATCTACAGCATTGTCTCTTAATGTGTTTTAATACATTTGAAATTGTTGATATGTTTGGAGATGAATCTTTGTTTTCCTTTTACAGCAAAATTGTTTGGCTTAGTGAACTACAATACCATCTTTACGAGGACAATTCCATGTTCTGCGTGGTCTTACATTCATCAGGTTTGGTGGCATTGGATATTGTGAGTTTAAATTCGGTCAGAGGTGGATCCATGATTGCCTTGCTACTTTGTGGGAGGTCCTATAGAGAGACAGATCCCTGCCATAACAATGTCACGTTTCTGCTGCTGGCTCAGCGCAACCAACAGCGACGAGTGGCGCCCCAATGCTCATTTGTGCATGGGTTTTGATTTGTGTGCGCATGCCCTCCAACCTCAATAACGCATCCGATTCCAGATTTTCTGGTTATGTACATCTGTAACAAATAGTAATGTATCCACACCTGGTGTGGACAACCTCTCTTGACTGAAAGTTAGTACCTTGTATGTGTCAAAACCAGCACCATGGAGACAAAGGAAACAAGCGTGATGCTGGCATCATGCCCAGCTGTCTCTTGTGCAGACTGGCTATTAGTGAACACCAAAGGCCAATAGGTGATCACGAACAGCCCTTGCTCCAGGCTAAAAGAGGTGGTGCATTTACTGAGTATGAACTCTACATTATGTATCATGTTACTGCCCCATTTTCGGACGCCAGGATGACATTAACATTTCGTTCGGTTACCTTGATGTGCAAAACTAAAGTGAGAAAAATCTGCATACTTGATTTGAAGCTTTCGTGACTCAGCCTGACCTTCTCTGCCTCTGTGCTGGTTCGCTCTACTTGGATGTCTATGTGTGTGTGTGTGCGGTCTGTATTTTGAGTTTCACACTTAACTTGCAATTTAGCAATCTTTGAAATAGCGTGATCAACCGGACTATGCGTTAATTGTGTTTTGACCGACCGTCTGTGTTGCTTTACATGGTTTCCAAAATTTTGCTAAACCCTGTTTGTCTGGTATGCTTCTCTCTGTGTCCCCTGTTGTATCTGTGTTAGTTCCCCCTACTTGGGTGTCTGTATATACATCTGAGGTTATGTGTTTCCCCTCTCTCGTAAATTTAGCTCTTCTGTACCTGATGATGGCTGCTTGTGTTGCAACCGAAACGTCGTACGCTATTATGTTATTTTATTATTTCTTATTTATACGTGATTTTACCGAAAAAAACTAAGAAAAATCTGCATGTTTGTCAGCGGCTTAAGGTAAACGAATTGTGCCACACACAACTTGGTGAGAGCTAAAGCAAGTCATGAAGACATGGTGCATAGTTGCCCACAAATACACTTTCAAAAAGGCGTCACTCTAACCTGTGGTGTGTATTTTGATGTACAGCATTCCCTCGTTATTTGCGAGGGATGTGTGTCCGGAGATGCTTGTGAATAGCAAATTTCGTGGATAATGATATTGTTCTACAAAAGTCTATCTTTTAATGATTTACCTTAAATAAATACATAAACAAGCTATTCAATACGTGAAAATGATCATAACAACACACAAATATATTTTTATAATAAGCATAAAGTTAATAAATGTTAAAAGTATTAAATAATAGTTTTAAAATGATTTTACCTTAAACTATGATGTAGCTATGCATCATCACGTTATCTCATCACTTTATCTAATAATTTTATTCTTCTTGATGTAGTCGTCTAGAGTTTCAGATGCGATTCGCAGATAGCCAAAATCGCGGATAGCAAGTTCGTGAATAAGGAGGGAACACTGTACTGTACGTTTATCACTCGTGGTAGTTTAAAAAAACATAAAGAATTCCTTCAGTACGATAAAGTAGATTACAATTCTGAAATTATTCCATTTAATTTCAGACTGTCAGAACCACTTGACTCCGCTCTCACCCTTATTACAATTAGCTGATTGTGCCTGTGCTATTGCTAACAGCCTCATTAACATGCCCTGCTGCACTGTGAATGTGCTTGATATGGAAGACTGGCAGTTTGCTAAATTACTTTGAGAGGGAGAACAACGATTTAAACAATAACTTTCACAGGAAGATTTTTTTTTCTTCTTCTATGAGCTGTTCTAAGTTTGCTGGAAGAGTGCATGGATGTCAACTGTTATTTTTTTTGATTGCTCTAAAATATTGCCTCTGAGATAACCATCATCTGTCAAATTGCATAGTTCATTTGATTTACAATAATTAAAAACGAATGATCCTCAGTTACACTTATTTAAAAGAAACATACTTTTTTATATTTCAAAACTTATCTTAAAAACATTACATATACAAACACAGATACTAAGCTATTGTGAAAGCCCGGTGGGCCGTTTGTCCATTTCTCCACCAACAAAATTATAAGAGGCTTGCAGAAGTCCAAAAAGTTATAGAAAGTGGGGGGTAAATAGTTGATCTAAAAGGTTTTTCCGAAAATTGTCAACCCCCCCCTCAAAAAATATTTGTATCCCCCGCATAGGTATATAAACCGACACACCCTACATACAGCAGAGTAAGTATCTCTTGACTCTGTAGTTGTATCTACTGACTGTACAGTAGTATCTACTGAGCCAGTAGTAGCTACTGCCTGTATAGTAGTATTTACTGACTCTAGTAACGACTGACCGTAGTAGTATTTACTGGCCCTACAGTAGTATCTACCGACTCTATAGTAGTAATTACTAACTGTATAGTAGTATCTGCTGACTCTATAGTAGTATCCACTGACTATAGTAGTAACTACTAACTCTGCAGCAGTATCTCCTGAAACTAGATTCGAAGCTTTCGTGAATGCAGGAATTACTCTTTGGTTCTTTCGGTAAAGTCACGTAGAAAGAAAATAAATTAAATAATAATAGAATACAATATTTCGATTGCAACACAAGCAACCATCATCAGGTATGAATGAATGAGAAAACATCCACTATGGTCTGGAATTCCACACAACTCTCTCATTGTTCCGTGCTTGTTTGTTTATAAGTCCATTGTCTCTCCTCCATCTGCTATGGGCAGGAATTCCACACAACTCTCTCATTGTCCTCTACCCCAATCCCGCCTCCCTCTCTCTCTGCCCCCCACCCCTCTCTCTCTATTTAAGGCCTCGACCCAGAGGCGTTGTCTCTCTGTTTGTCGATGTTGTGTCTCTCTCTGTGTCTCTGCGTGTGTCTGTGTGAGTCTCTCTCTGCCTGTGTGTCTATCTGTGTGTCTATGTGTGTCTCTCTCTGTGTCTCTGTGTGTGTCTCTATCTGCTTGTGTGTCTATCTGTGTGTCTACGTGTGTCTATCTCTCTCTGCTTGTGTGTCTATCTGTGTGTCTGTGTGTCTCTCTCTCTCTGCGTGTCTCTGTGTGTGTGTCTCTGTCTGCTTGTGTGTCTGTCTATGTGTCTCCCTGTCTGTGTTGTGTCTTTCTCTCAAATTTAGCAATCTTTGGAAGAACGTAATCAACCAGGTGGGGTGTTGACTGTTGTGTTGGCCGACTCTCTGTGTCGTATTGCATTATATTTCTAAGGTTACTATGTTAGTTTTCTCATTCATTCTTACCTGATGACGGTTGCTTGTTGCAATTGAAACGTCATATTATATTATTATTTAATGTATTTCCTTTCTACGTGACTTTACTGAAAGAACCCAAGAGTATCTACTGACTCTATAGTAGTACCTACTGGCTCTATAGCAGTAGCTACTGACCGTAGTAGTAGTATCTACTGACTCTATAGTAGTATCTACTGGCTCTATAGCAGTAGCTACTGACCGTAGTAGTATCTACTGACTCTATTGTAGTATCTACTGGCTCTATAGCAGTAGCTACTGACCGTAGTAGTATCTACTGACTCTATAGTAGTATCTACTGGCTCTATAGCAGTAGCTACTGACCGTAGTAGTAGTATCTACTGACTCTATAGTAGTATCTACTGGCTCTATAGCAGTAGCTACTGACCGTAGTAGTATCTACTGACTCTATAGTAGTGTAATGCTTCGATAGTGGCGCACACACTGAGCTGGGCAGGCAACACTATTTATTTCTGAACACAATGGTAATACTTAAACATTTCACATAGGGTGGTGACCACTGACCTATCCTTACTCTACACTCGCTCACACTGACTCTCTGATAATACCGGCGTGGCCAAGCCAGGAGGGCTACTGCTTGGCCACGCTGGCTGGAGGCTTGACTTCACTCTTCATGAGGCGTCTTCATCACCCTCCTTCAGCATTTCGCTTGGGAGATCATCTCTGCCCGGTGCCTTTCCTGGTTTCAGACTCTGGATCACCTTCAGTACTTCCTCAACAGATGGTACCTCAGCCAGCCACTCACAGGGGGTGACTTCTTCCAATATTTGAGGCACTGCAGCCTCAGCAGGCTCATCCCCACTTTGTCCCACGATGTTTTCCATGTGGAGCGATTTTCCCTCCCCCAGGACTTCACAGAAATGCTCAGCAAATCTGCAAACCTGTTCCTGGGGGTCGGAGATTGGATGACCGTTCTTTCCCCTAATGATGGTAATAGGTGTGGCGCTGCAGGTTACTTTTTTGATGGAATTAAATATGGATTTGTGATCGCGGGCTATTGAGGCAAACTCCATCTCCTCAGCAACCCACGACCACCACCCTTCCTTGCAGCGCCTCACGGCTCTCCGAACCTCCGAGCGAAGGCTGCGGTAAGCCTCCTCATTCTCCGACGTGGGATGCTGTAGCCGATGAGAGTGGGTCTGTCGCTTTTTCTCAGCCAGCTTGAACACCTCTTCTGTCAGCCAGGGTCTCTGGGGGGGTCTGGATCGCGTACCCAAAGCAGCCATTGCAGCTGCCTGAGTCACAGTCCTAAACCTCACCCATTGACCCTCGATATCTGAAAGAGTGGGGGACGATGCCAACCCCAGCCACAAGCGATGATGAAATTCTGGTGTGCAACTTTCATTATCTAGCTGAGACCAGGCCACCTTAGGTTTGAATGGGGTCCTGGGTGTACACCCACCACCGAAGTGGAAGAATGACAAGCGCATCTTACAGATGACTAGTCGATGGTCAGAGGGTAAATCGGCTCCACGGTAGGTCCTGGTGTCAAGGACATGGGCCCACATCTGCTGTTCCGTCACTATGTAGTCCAGCAGATGTTCTTGCTTGGACCCGGCATGCATCCATGATGTTGTATGGATGCGCCAATGCCGGAACAGTGTGTTGGTAATTACAAGCCCATGGGCTGCACAAAAATCTAGCAGACTCCTACCGTTGTTATTGAGCTGATCTGGCCCATGCCTTCAGATCACTCCAGACCAGGTGCCAGCATCATGACCAATTCGGGCATGAAAGTCACCCAACAAGATGACTCTATCCCGAGGGGCCACTTTAGCTAGCACCTGTGACAGGAGGTCACAGAAGGTATCGGACTCATCGGCCTTGCCTGCATCCCTCCACGGATGTTCGTCTTCGGCGGGGGCATAAGTAACCACGACCACCACTCCTAGCCTCCGGTTGATGGCAAGGCAAGCCCAAAGTAGCCTGGGGCTTACAGCTTCCCACACCTCACAGAAAGACACACAGACAGACAAGAAATGACGTTTATAGGTAAGATTTTGTAGTAAATGGTAATGTTAATGTAAATAAGCCCTTTTATAATGAAAAGCTTATTCACATTGAGTGTCATGCATTACTAAGTGTGTGAATTAGGTTGAAATGGGATGCTAAAAAATGTAATTCCAATTTTTGCAGTTCCTCTTCCTGCACAGGTCGAGAAATTGATGAGGAGACATTTGATAGACAATTACAACAAATGAGGATATACAGACGGTATCTTCGAGCAAGATTCCAAAACAGATTTGCCAGATGACTCGGATCGTAGCGCAAGAAGAAAGCATTCAAGAGGAGAACCTCAACAAAGTCGTCACTGATGCAAATGCATCAGTGACGACTTATCCAACCCTGCAGGACAATGCCACGGCTAAGGACATATGGACCTTATGGTGGGACCCTGGGGTCCCATAAGCCCCCGGCTCTCGCATAAACTGCGTTGCGACGTAATTTTATGTATTTTGAAGGCAAACGATACGGCAATCTATTCCTGTCGACCAGCTCTACACGATGCGCTAATCAAAGTTTCAAAGTTTTGTTTATGACTACGGCAATTTTGGCAATGACGGGTGCTTGGTGAAGAGCGAGAGGATTGATTTCTGGTGGGTCGCGGCGTTTATGTGCGCGGTGGGACGGAGTCGCCAAAAATTAATTAATTACTTACGATTTTGACTTCGGTTTATTTGGGACCCCGGGGTCCCACCATAAGGTTCATATTCTCAAACAAACATTCCTTCTATTGTCCACCAAAGCTATACAGGTCATTGGTTCACAGTTCTCTCTCCAGAGTTACAAAACCCAGGACAAGACTTTGCCACCACAGCTCCTGCAAAACGTATACACATATCATCAGCTCCACTTTTGTGTAGAGGCCAAAGGAACATTTCCACCTCGGACGTGAGTTCACGTGAGCCATGACCAGTGAGATGTACTGCGTCTTGTGCAGAAACTTTCGCTAGGAATGTTAACAAAATGTAGAGAAGGACGGCGAATGGATACGGGGAACAACTTGTGAGGCGTCGCCATTATCACCTTCACTAAACCATTCGCTGAGCTTGTCCTGGAAGAGAGCAGCTGGTGGAAGTCGATGGTTGGGACCAGGTGTTTGTAAGATATCTCCCCTGTCATCTCCGTGACCCTTGATGCAAGCCATAAAATATTATTTTGACAGGACATTTTTAATGTGTTGTCAAATGTGAATTTAAATGCTATGTGATATTGGTGGTGAGGGTTGCCAATCATATTTTTCTTCCAGATAATGTTTTTTTCCAAACACAAATTTTCAACAGCTATTTTATGAAATTTCTAACTCCCATTAAAACAAATAATTTGAAATAAGGATATTTTTTAGCAGGATATTGTTTGAAAATGTGTATTTTACAATTTATTAATAAATGGGAGAAATTCTTGGCTTTAGTTTCAATCAGAATAGATACTTTAAAATATAAATGAGTGCAGTACCCTTGATTAAAGATGCCTTAATTGGGGCTTTTAATTCAGGGAATTAAATGGCAGAGAGATCCCTGATTTTATAATTTAACTCAATTCGCGGAACGTGCGTATTCCCAAGCTGTGCAATTACCGTGAGAGCTGTGCTGCCTCTCTTTGGCACATCAGCTTCTACTTGACATGATCAATGCGTTCGTCTTGCGTAAATCTTGCCCTTTTGGTGCTCGTGAAGCCACATAATAAACACATGAAATAATATGAGCAGCACCGTGTGAGGTGAGGACGACTACCGCTGGGATGCAGTGATGAGATCAGCTCATTTGTCGGAGTGGGTTGAATCCTGGCATTTTGGGACCTTGTGGGAATATGGCCTTCATACAACAAGCCGTGAATTGACAGTGGCTTCTGATGATAATGATGAAGACTATATGTGTGTATATTACATAATGAGAATGGCCTGTTTGTTTAAATATTCACACTTTTATTTGTTCAAATAGTTTTTACTTCATCCACAACAAGCTTGATTCTTAAATTAGACTGAACAATGTTTTTCACTTTTGAGGGATGCCACGATGGTGAGATGTTAACTCCCTCACCTGATATTTGGAGTTTACATATTCTTCCCGTGGTCGCGTGGATTTTTCTCCTGGTCCTCCAGGTTTTCCCTCCACATTTAGAATCAACATGCGTTTAGAGTATTTGGCTGCTATACATTTCCACATGATAAGCCACTTTGTTGAGCTATCATTTGTGGCCAGGTCGCTTCTGGAAAAGAGCTGCATAGCTCAGTGGGCCTTACCTGGTAAAATAAAATATTTATATTCACATCGTATACACGGGACATTACTGCAGTACTGTATGAATTTTCCAAAACACGTGCAAATAATACAACAGATTTTTTTTTTGGTTTTCAAAGAATGTAACTTTACATTTATTTACCGGAATTGCTTCTGTATGAGGTGGAGTCATTGGGCATTATGCAAAGGCAAGTTGATAAAGATGTACTGTAACACTACTGCGATTGGTGTCTGCTCAGTCCCCGGAGAGCCATGCTTGCGGCAGTTAAGCTGTTTACGTCTGTTTGAGCGCCCCCGATTGCCATCTGTGACATCCCTGGTGGTCGTAGCGATGGTGTGCTCGACCATGCTCGTGGTTTTCCAATAAATATTTCAGCGGCCAAATTTGTAAAAACGTGTTGGCAGGGCCTAACGCTGATTATCGTTGCCTGCGATGTGCTGACAGGGTGTGTTTGTGTTATTAATAATTAATGGCTGCAAGCATGGGAGATGCGGGATTGACAGGAGCACACTAGAAAGCGGGGCGGCTTCATAAATAATAGGTGAATTTACTGCTTTTGCATAATTATCTGATGCGGTGGACAGTTTGAAGTCATTAGAACAGTTATTGGTGGCCGTCGTCTTTTCTTGCTACATTTGTAAGTTGTTAAACCAGTTATCTGCATGTGGCCACTGACAAGCTCCTCAAGATGTAAACGCCACCGAGTGGCCCTCCACGCCAGAAGTATAGACGCAGAAATACACACACGTGCTCCGTGAGAATAGCCAGGAGGTGGTGGCGCACGTCTATAATCCAGCACTGTGGAGTCCGAGGGGTTGGTAGATCCGACAAATATCATCAAACTCTCTTTCACATTGGCATCATGCTGCCAAACCTTGATTTGCCAGGAGAAGGCGGTACAGAAAATGTGACTCCACCTGCCTCTTCTGTATGGGATGGAGTGTTGCCCCCTCGCACGTTTGGGTTTTCTCTGGGTTCTCCAATTTCCTCCCATGTGTAAACACTCATGCATTGGCCGATAATACGTTAATATATAGAGGACCGCAGAGCTTGGGGTGGAGAGGGGAGGGGGAATCAGGCGCTGGCTGCCTTTCCCGCTTTTTCTGTGATTCCTTGTGCCTCCGAGTCATTCTATCTTCGAGAGGTGAGCGTTACAAGTTCAACTTACTGTGCGCCGCTATGCCTCTACGTCACTTCCACCCATCATCGCTTGGTTGCGTGCCTCCTCCACCAACGTCAGTTTGGCACGGCTTCATATCGTGAGGAATGTGTCAACGGGCAGCAGCAGGTGAGCTGGGTGTCGGTGCGTGCGTCGAGCTTTGTTTCCGTGAGGTGGCCGTCAGTTGACACGTTCTGTTCCCACTCTTCCTCCCCGCGGTTGTTCAATTGTGACAGGGAGCAAGGGTGGATAGGGAGGTGGTGGGGGGGGGTGGGTGTGTGTGTGCCTCACGGCTGCTTGTGAGGTGCTGTTTTTTTGGGTTGCCACTGGGTTTTGGATTATAACATTGGTGTTACTCGTAGGGCTTTAACTCATCCGTTTCTTCTTGGCCTTGTGGGTCACGTCGGGTGACGTCACGTCGGGTGACGTCACGTCGGGTGACGTCACGTCGGGCGACGTCACGTCGGGCGACGTCACGTCGGGTAGTGGCATCGCCGACTCGGGGAGCGAGTGCATGTGCTTTTGTGTTGAGATTCCTGTGTACACTGATAAACATGCAAATACATTACTATTCAATTCGCTCATGCAGGACTGTCTCCTTTAAACTAAACTGTCAGTTTCTCAACGTGTCCAGTATGATGTTCATTCACACAAAACCTCGAAACTATAGTGTATGTTAATGGATACTCCGTCCTTTTTTCTATAAGACTACTGAACCAAAGCACAGTTAAGTTGCATAGAATCTGGTAATTTTGATAAGTACTTAATGTAAGTTGTGTATGTGTGATGTAATACATACTTTTTATTACTTTAGGTATCGCAACATAAATTATCTTGACTGTAGAAATACAATTTTAATTTTACAAGGTAAAAAGAAAAAGAAAATATGGTACAAGATATTAGTTTACTGGGAATTTTACTGCAAATTGTTCTGCTTTTAAACAAGAATGGCAATTATTTTTGATACAAAAACTGGCAGAGTATATTTCTGTGTTCGTTACTAGAAATGCAATCTTGTGTAGAGAGTCTTCCGTGCCATGTTTTACACTCCTCGCTTTAATTGTGCTTCTGGCGATGGGGAATACTAATGAGAATGAAGACATGCTAAGCTACTTTTAGAAATTAAGAATTTTCAACTAAAACAGCATGTACTAATCACCGAAATTAAAATAAAACTCAAAGTACTGTATTGTAAGATTTGATTTATTTCAACTCTTAAGAGTCGACTTTAAAGCCTCACAAGAGGCATAGAAAACTAACAAACTGCAAAACACGAGAAAACGACTCACTATACCATTTTGAGTGGCCAAGCAACAGCATTAATACATTTTATTAGTTTCTTAGGTGGCAGTTGGTAAGGTGGCAAAAGAGCATTTAGAGCATGTTCACTTTTAATTAGCTACACATTTTATAGAGAGAGAAATTGCTTGCTGGAGGTGAAAGGTTATTAAGTCATTCGACTTCCATAGATTTGTATCACTACAGCTAACTGCATCTCGTGTGTGTGTGTAATGATCACAAGACGCATGCTGCTGTTCTCTGACATTAAATCATTTCGTCCCTAATTGGCAGGTACATGCTATGACGTTCAAGTCTTTTGGGAATTATTTTATTGGCCCACTTTGAATGACTTTTAAAGTTAGGCAAACCACTTGAATTTATGTCATGGCCCTAGTTTAACTTCCTAACTTTTAGTTGTAATAATAAACGGCGGTGATGTATTGCTCAATATGAAGTAAATACGAACAACTTCATTGACAGTGCATCAAAGACTTACATTTGTATGCAAGGTTACGATATAAATTGTGATTTGTCTGTCTTTGATCAACGGTAACTTTCGTAACTTTCGTTACAGTTGATTAAACTCTTAGTTAAGTCACTTTTTTCATTACAGAAAACAATTTCACAGTCTCAATATATTGCATGAAATGCACGACGTGCTTAGAAACAGGGGCGGAGCCAGGGGGGGTGACAGGGGGGGGTGACGGGGGGGGGTGACAGGGGGGGTGACAGGGGTGACATTCTGAGTATAAATGTACGACACTCGGTCTGGTGGACTCCGCGTGCAACTGCATTGTCAGAGTGTGTCGCCAACCGATGGCGTCTACTTCAACAGCCTGACCTAATTTGGTCTTCTGAATGTTCTTCAAATGTTAACAACATACATTGTAGGGAACCATACATTTTTTTTTATAATAATGCTCATTCAGTAATTTATCTTCGAAAAATGACCGCTATTCCAGAATAAAAAAAAAGGACGGCGAATCCATTGGGCAATTGGTAAGGTGGCAAAAGTGCATTTAGAGCATGTTCACTTTTAATTAGCTACACATTTTAGAGAGAGAAATTGCTTGCTGGAGGTGAAAGGTTATTAAGTCATTCGACTTCCATAGATTTTTATCACTACAGTGCCCTGAGGATGTTTAATGGTCACACAAATCTGCAGGCGAAGCTGCATGCCTGGCCATATTTAGGGGTAACACAGTCGGAACTTATCGCGAACTTTGATCGAAAAATGCTAGAGATTGAGTTGGTGCTCGTTGAGCCCAGAACAATAACAAAGTCCAGGGTCAATGCCATGGGAATTTGAGGTTCTTGGTCAGCTTGTTTGCTGTACATTGATTTTGGCGGTTAGTCAATTTGGAGAATTGGGTTATTGTGCATGGGACAGTCCTCCCGTGACTAATCATTCTTCATTGGAGTTCATATTGGGTTGTTGTGTTATCCCTAAAGTCAATCACCTGTATTGCCATTCAGAGAAGCTACAATATGACTCGTAAGGTTTTGTATAAATTCCCTAAAGCAATAAAACATAAGCAGTATTGGTAAACATTGATCCACCTAATAATTCACAGTCGGAATTACATCAAATGCACATGCTGTTCCATGGCAGTGCTTGTTATTATTACGACACTAATTTACCTAGGAAAGCCTCGCTGAGTCTTAAGAATCGTTTTAGAAGGCCCCTGCCACTATTGGGCGATGTTGCTGTGTGTAATCCCCATAGAATAATTTGCAGGGTTTATTCAGGATTGAGTAATATGCTGCAAAAATTGAGGCCACCATCGTGTTTCATGAGAGCAGTAGGATTCTTGTAGAGCATGGCTCTCACCGAGGTGTTTAAAGTGGATGTTTGTTATGAGGATCGTCGCCCGATAAGGCTAATCATCCTCACGCTGTCAGCAACACCAACAACAAAGGTGGCCATGTCAATGGACATATAGGGGCATTTGTTGTGATCTTATCTGTGATTGATTTATGCACTAAAGTGAATTGTAGCTCAGGTATTCACCCAGCAAAGCCATATTTATTTGAAATGTTTGTGAAGGGTCCGAATGGCCATGTTGAACATGAACAAAAACAAAAAACGTTCCGGATTGGAATAAAACATTTCTAATGGCTCTATTAAGTGGGTCACATGGATCAACAACAACCAAATGAAGTCACTGGTACATTTATTAAAACAGATGTCGAAAAAAAAAGTGTTTGAAAAATACATCAACTGGACAGTACAATAATATGAGAAATAAAATATCAGGAAAAATGTTGTGCGCCGGGAGAACCTCTAAAAAATCTGAAGTGTTTTTTTTTTTACCGAAGGAATTGCCCGCAGCAGCTCACAGTACAACGAAAGAATTTCCAAAAGGATTAAATAAAGATCAGCCATGGTGCGAAGGCTCGCTTATTGTCTGAGAAAAAGCCCAGTGTGGAGATGTTTTAATCCATATTTAGCTCCGGTACTGTTTGCCGTACATTCCTTCGCACGCGAGACGTGATTGTGGCCCAGATGGTAACATTCAATTTGTTTCCCCCCGCCCCCCCTGAAGGTTAGAACAGCATAAGCCCGTTTCCATGGCGCTGTCATTGACATGTGGAACTCGGACGAAGAAAAAAAAGTGCCTGCCAAATTTAATCGGAGATGCAGTAACAACAAAAAAACCTGCTGTGCGCCATCTAATATGTTCAACTCGTTTATGTGGTTTTGTTGTTTGAAACACTGTTTGTGTATAGGGCGATGCTTTACTCTACATATTACATATCCATAACTGACTAAAGTTATACAATTGTGGGTTATATTCTTGGTTCTTTCGGTAAAGTCACGTAGAAGGGAAACAATAAAATAATAAAAATATAAAACAATAGTGATAATTTTATTGGTTTATATTTGTATTATTTTATTGTTTCCCTTCTACGTGACTTTACCGAAAGAACCAGGAATATGAATCCCTGCAGTCACGAAAGCTTTAAATCAAAATTGTGGGTTAAAGAAGTCTGATGGGGAAACCACGTACGTTTTACACACGGTCACGATTGTGAGAATGTATAGTGCCGCAGATGATGTAGTAACCACTCGGGATGGCTCTTTCCCTGCCTATAGAACCATCCAAAGTACCTACAATAAACCTGCATTTCTCAAGTAGCGTTTAAATCAGTTATAGAGGCACTCTGATGCACAAAATGTCGTGAACTAATTATCTAAAACATGGACGGGGAGTTAGAAGCAACACCCCATGTGCATGTGACATTCCAGCTAACATCATCAGCAACTGGGCACTTGGGAGATTGCTATTACACGGAAAGAAAAAAAATGTACTTGTGATTATAATGAGGCTGTAATTTTATGAACTCAACTTGTCTATGAAATGTTAATTGTCTGGAAAACAAAATAACATTTAATAAACATGTTCACAAATAGGCTAAAATAATTCCGATTGCACTGTGTTTCCTGACAAATGGGTGGTTAAAAATAAGACGCTTAAAATCACGATTTGTAATGCAGAAATGGTAAAGATCATAATCGCCCTATGCCTGTGGGATTAATGAATGGAGGTAGAATGCTATATTTGTACAAAGTTTGTGTTTGACATCAAATGTATTGATGATGCAAAGTTGCTCACAATTCAACGCCTTAAATCAATAGTGGGACTGTCAGTGGCTCTAATTCCGCTTTCCCAACCACCTGCAGAAGCAAAGCTTCGAGGACACGGAGTTGTGGGCTTTCTATTGCAGAAGGGGTGAATATATATTTACATCACACATAAACTCAACACATTCATTAATAACACTGCCTAAATCATTAATAGTGTATAACAGGCAAGAGGAGTCGAGTGACAGTGTCTCTAAATGGGAAGTTAGTGGCTGTATCTAAACGACCTATGTGCTGTGAAGAAATGTGCTTGCCCGAAATATCACCCATTACATACTTTCATTTTTTATTTGTTTTTTTGTGCACTGCTGCCAATGCAGTACTGTACTGTATCAGCAAATCATTTGTATTTTTTTACATCACAGATTTTCAATTAATGTAACGATATGAACATGTGCACCGTGGGAGCTGGTGTTCAGTTTGACGAGGCCACATTCTTGTTTTGATATATATTGTTCAAGGCCTTCATTAAAGTGTACTTGTTTCTTTCAATACAATTTGAAAGCAAACACATTAAAGCCACTTAGAATATATTTTTTAAATGCACGATTTTCTCGTGAATGTCAGACCACAGAGGACTGGCAGCTTGGAGGCTTGCTGTCTTAGCACTGTCATCACTCTTGGACTCCATCATACTCCATCCTCCTTCTGCCCCACTCAGATCAGATGCTCTCTGGCGCAGCCTTTTGTAAATGACCATAAAAGGCTACAAATATTGCATCTTGTAACCACATGCTGCATGAAAACCATGCCGAAGGCAGCAACTGGCAAGACAGAAATTTCATTACCCAAACCTTCCTAATATGGTTACAATTGAGCATTTTGCTGGTTGAACGTAATCATGCTGCAAATAAAATTGCCGTGCTCATATTTGCCTATGACAAATATCAACCACTGTATATACGTGGAGCAAAATACCTTCATTGATGTACATTAAAGGCTGAACCAGTTAAGGTTGTAAGATGAACATTCCTACTTTAAGTTTCACAAAAAGACTGCCACAGGCTGAATAGAATTGACATTTTATATGGCAGCCCCGAAGGCTGAGAGGATCATGCTTTATGCTTTGGTCATTCCCCCGTCATGAGCAGCATTTCCAGTCAGATACTTTAACTTATTCCACTGCTTGGAAACTGAAACGTAGCCACGCATTCCAAGATCATTTTAAAGGTAGTAAATTCAAAGACAATAAAAACACTGTTCATCGGGTGGCGTCATATTTAACTCTTCATGACGTGTGTGTGTGCAGTTTACTGCATGAAATAGCTTCAACTAAAAGTCTACTTTACTGTATGTATGTTGAACTTCTTTCGCACCGCACGTAGCCAACCGTGCTAATCGGAGGAGCGGGACATTTGGAGATGCAGTAAAATCCTGGCTAGCCAGACTAATAGCGGAGAGCCCTCATTTGGATGGCTGGAAAGACCGGCTCGCTACAAATGTAATGAAAAGCAAGATAATAAGACTTAAACAACTCTTTACATCATAAATGACACACACGTACAATTTATTGAAAATTGTTTCAAAAGTAAATGTATCATTCTCTCGAGGCTAAACATGTAATATATATCAAACAAAAAAATACTGCGCCATAAAAGTATTTGTGTGTATTCTGTAATGCACCAAATGGTTATGTTTAATTATATATATTCACTATTGAAGCATTGACTCCATCTGAGAATGTAGGAAAGTGAGATACCCCAAGCAGAGTGAAAGAAACCAAGAGGAACAAAAATGGAGGAATGTCAGGAGACAGACTAAACACGTGGCCACCCAATGTGCAGGTGCGTGCACTGCATCCATGTGCTTGAGGTGGCCACGCAAGAGGCTTGCTCAATTATTTATTTATTGTTTCGCCAACATTGGTCTTTCTAAACGTGAAAACGGCTTGATGGAGCCCCAGCTAGTTTAGTTTTATTCTAGGTTTATTGTTTGTGGTGTTGTCGTCCACTTTTAATGGTTAAATCCATAAGTGCAATGATAATTGACGTTGTGGTTATGACATTTGTATGTAGATTCAATGTTTCATCATCATAATCATCAGCTATTGTCATCTCCACTGATGAAGGCCACTTCCAATGCCATCACCATTCTAGGTGGCCCCTGTGATGCCTGAATCCAACTGACTCCTACAATACAAATCGAAATTATCCATCCATTTTCCACGGTGGTTGACCTCTTGAGCGCATTATCTCCTTCGGCTGCCATTCCATCACCAGTCTTGTCCATCGGCCTTCATCCAACGTATCATCTCTAATTTGTGTTTGTTCCCCGAATCATATGTGCCCCTTTGTGTCCCACAGTGTAATTCCACGCATGCATCGCTCTAAGCCTTTTGGCACACGTTTGAGATTTTGTTACTTTTGTTTGTCAATGTTAATGCTTTTCATCGGTCTGTTATAATCTAATTCAGTTTTACAAAAGCACTTCTTTATGATCTCGTTCGCATTTTTATTTCATAATTTTGATCTCGATCCACCCTTTGATCATTTCCGTTGCTTTACATATTTTGCTGTGTTTTTCAGCCGTGGAACTATCATTCTTTTGCTTTGTTTCACAAACTTGTTTTGCTAATTTTTCTTCGTCATATAACCCCGTAACTGTTACTTTGTTAAAGTACATTGGTAATGCTACAGGTATATACAGTACTGTATATGCATGTAATTAAGGCACATTGGTGGCTTTGACTTCTGTGTTTAAATCCATGCAATATTATGGAGCAGAATGTTATATAACACACATTGGATCCATTTATCAACACAGTGGCAACAATTATTAAAATGAGGGCCTAAAAGCATTTGCTTATACTGTCATTCAGCACGCCTTATACTGTATTGTGTATAGTCATTTGTAAACCCACTGCTGGATGACAGCCTTCCTATACAGCACAGTTCATGTGGCTTAATCATACTTCACCAGTTTGAAGGCAGGGAGCATGGAGGTACAATAACATTGATTTTACACGACTGCCCGCTGTTGCTTCACTTGTGGAATCACTGTAACTTACCTCTATGAAATATGTTGCGTTTTAAACATTGCATTCCAATGATTCATTATTACTACTGTATTATCTGTCGTAAATTGTTTTACTCTATATCATCAGAAGTCAAAATAGACGCTTTCTAAACATCCATATAACAAATTGTGCACAGAGCAGAATTTGCATGCTGAAATGGCATACACATCATCAATATTAATCATTTTTACTCTCCGGCAGCATACATTGACATTATGACTGCACAAAGTGAGGCTCTCTCTGAATAAACACAAGACAGTGTACTTAACACTAAATTAACTCCTTATGGCTATTCCGCCATGAGCAGAGGCGAGCCATCCTCACCTGCGTGCCCTTTGGAGTTGGAGTCTCCTTGGCCCTGTTGATTCCTCCCCCCCCCATAGAGGACAATGGTTCTCTGGGGAGAGCCAATTTCCACAAGGACTGGCCTCAACTAATTAAGCTAATGGGTATTTTTGTTTGGGAGCTCCATAATGGCCGTTGCCATAGCACCCACAAAATACTGCGATATATAATTAATGAGTTTGTGAAAAGTGAACATGAGAGTTATGGCAACGTTACTGTTTTTATTCTTAAATGAAAAAATGACATTTATTTTACATCATTTGAGAGGTGGGTTTGTTGCTTGCAGTGGTGGTGGTGCACGCCTGCATTCGATGCTATTTGTAACTTCAATTACATTCAGGTGTATTTGGTTTACTGTTATTTTTGTTTTGGTAATATTAGCTGTTGATAATAAATTTTGACTTAACTTTCGTGACTGCAGGAATTCATATTCTTTGGTTCTTTCGGTAAAGTGATATAGATAGAAAATAAGAGTAAAAAAGTGAATAAAAATAATAAAACCAAAAATCACTCACGTAGACTGTAGCCTGGTTCTTAACCTCGGTGATTGTACTGGCTGTCTATAATGTAGACTGTAGCTTGGTTCTTAACCTCGGTGAGTGTACTGGCAGTCTATAATGTAGACTATAGCCTGGTTCTTAACCTCGGTGAGCGTACTGGCAGTCTATAATGTAGACTGTAGCAATGATTATTAAACTGAGTGAGCGTACTGGCAGTCTATAATGTAGACTGTAGCCTGGGTCTTAACCTGAGTGAGCGTACTGGCAGTCTTTCGGTAAAGTAAAAATAATAATAAAATATATATAAAAAGACAAACCACGACGTTTCGATCGCAACACAAGCGGTCGTCATCAGGAAAAGGAGGGTTAGCCTCTAAAGCTAAACTGTTTACAAAGGTAATAAAATGTGCGTAGCCCAAGTGTCAGCGACATGGGCGGGGCAGCTAATGTTGATGTGAGCGATGGTCATAGTGGGCAACGACGGCGCTGGTGGTGTTTTTCCACCAATCATTGCACCTCGCTTTACACAATCACACTGTTGACGTTGGAGATTGCTGCCAGAGGTGATGGTAGTGGTGGGCAGTGATGGTCCTAGTGGTGGGCTTCCACCAATTAAAGGGCTGCCAGGCCTAGAATGGAAACATAGCCAGTTAAAATGGTTGATAACGTCCTTCCAGTGATTGCTGAGTTTGTACCCATGTTCTCAGTTCAAAATCGTGTCTATGTCTGTATATATGGATGGCTTCATGAACGAATCTGTGTTGATAGCCAGTGGGTTTGCAAAGTACTTTCGTCTTAGAGAAATACATTTCGTGTGAGCCCGCCGCATTAAATAATGATCAGCCACGGCAGAAGTATTGGTCCTACTGTGTTTCAAATCTGCCTTATGCTCACGAATGTGGTCCGAGACATTTTGCTTAGTTTCCCCAATGTAACTGCTGCCGTAGATACAACTTAGTTTGTATACGCCGGGATATTGCATGTCAGGGATCTTGTCCTGCACAGATGGGATCAGATCACGAATTTTATGTACTGTGTTAAATCTTGTGTTTGTTCATGATTTTGGAAATCTTTTTGGTTACCCCTGCTATATATGGCAAGGTGATGGTTTTGATTAGATCATCAGATGGCTCCTTCCTCACGGTTGGGGTGATGGCTTTGCGGATTGTGTAGTCAGAGTATCCATTCGCCTTGAGAGCTTGGTGTATATGTGTGAGTTCACTGGTTAGGTGGTCGGATATCCATTAAGCTCTATGGTGTAGAGTTTTGATGAGGGCATTCTTCTGGGATGGATCGTGGTGGGAGTCAGGTTTTAGGTAGGCATCAATATGGTTTGCTTTCCTGTAGACTGGCTCATTGAGCCATCTAGTCTCTTTTTGATGAGGACATCCAAGAAAGGTAACTTGCCATCCTTTTCTACCTCCATGGTGAATTTGATGGCTAGGTGTATGGAATTTATGTGGTTGAGGAATTTATTCAGAGCCGGTCGGCCATGTGGCCAGATGACGAACGTGTCATCTATGTACCTTCTTCCACAAGGACGGGCGTAGAGTGGATGCCTGGATGGCGTGCGTCTCAAATTTTTCCATTAAAACATTGGTTACAACCGGAGATAAGGGATAACCCATTGGGGTGCCTTCAGTTTGTTTGTAGAATGTTCCATTCCAGGTAAAGTATGTATTGGTGAGGCAGTGTCTCACCAGGGCCGGTACATCAGCATTCAATCCTTGTTGGACCAAATCTTCAATGATTGCAATAGTATTGGGCACAGGAACTTTGGTGAACAAAGAAACTACATCGAAACTAATGAGCAAATCACCTGGGGACAGTGAGATGTCCTTAATTGACGATACCAGGTGAGCTGAGTTAAGTACAGAAGAGGTGGTCTTACCAGTGAATGGCTGTAAGGTCTCATACAGATATCGGGCCAGTTTCTTAGGTGGGTGAGACAATGGTGGAGACGATGGGACGAAGGGGTGTACCTTCTTGGTAAGCCACATAATCTGGGTGGTCTAGCAGCAGAATGTTTAAAGAAAAACGGTTTGTTCTGTTCAATTAATGAAGCTGAATCAGTAATGATACTGTTCGTTTTTGTAACGAGGCTGTTGGTGGGATCTCTTTACATTTTTGTGTAGCTACCATCATTAAGTAGGTCCTGAATTTTGTTATTGTACACGGTTTTGTCCATGATGACCGTGGCATTGCACTTGTCGGCTGAGAGGATGACAATATCATCCCTCTATTTAAATGGAGATAACTCAAATGTTGCTGACTGGTATCTTGGCGCTTTTGAGGGTTGCAGCGATTTCAGATCTTGTCACGTCTGCAGCGATGTCCCAAACCCTTAAGGGCTGATAATATTGGTTTAAATAAATTTTGCGTTTAGGTAACACTGTATATGTTACATTTAAGGTGGTCAACTAAGCCTCAGAGTACATTTTTGCTGTTGAGTGAGTAGAAAGGGCTTTTTTTTACTGAAGGTGTTTCTAAAAAACATTTTCACAGATAAGATAAATTCAGTACGTTTAACACATAGGCTTTCCTTTATTTTGGATAAATTCAGTACATCCACAAACGCTGTGAAAGTTTAAGTGTCTTTGATTTTACATGTTAAGAGTGGCTCATGAATAATCCAACGTATTGGACACCACCCTCTGAGAGGAATACATATGTATACATCCCACTGTAGGGCATGAATTAGTCACACTTTATTAACCCAGGAAATACTGAAATGTGAAGATTGGCTATATGTCTGTTTATAATGTGATTTTTTTCCCCAATACATGAGAAAATGCAGATTTCCCCCCATCCCCTGATGTCAGTTGTATGCACAGTAATTTTCTTCATGTGACTGAGTCTGAATTCATAAGGTCATTGAGGTCTGGGTGTAAAAATGTTTTTTTGTACTGGGCGGGCTGGAGGGAGCCAAGAAATAGCAGTCTCTAGCTCTGGCCTCTAGTGGGGACGCATGCTGGCAGATTTTATTGCTAGGCTCAACAAGGGTCACATGGAGCAGGCCCAGGCAGGCAGGAGTGTTGTGTTGCCTTGGTTGGGCACAGATTAGTCTTCGCTTGCTATTATCTTCACATTTTTGTCATTTGGAGTCACCCTAATCCTGCATGAATTTAGGGGTTGCTTGAGGCAAGGGGATGATTGGGAAATATCCCTTATGTTTTGATTTATAGCTTTCGTGACTGCAGGGATTCATATTCTTGGTTCTTTCGGTAAAGTCACGTATATTTTTATTATTTTATTGTTTCCCTTCTACGTGACTTTACCGAAAGAACCAAGAATATGAATCCCTTATGTATTTCATGAGGCCATTGCTGATGGTTAAAATTTTACTTCTGTGTGTTTCAGTTTTGCAAATGAATTAAAATATCACTGTTACATTATTTTGGTTATTTACATACCAAAATAATGTGATTTGGTAGCAGAGGGTAGCACAGCAAAAATCCAAAGTTGTATTGTACTCCTGTGCTCCCACATCTTTCCTCCTGCATTGGGGTCAAATAACCCCTGTGACCCTGACCCGCCTGACCTGGGGAGGCCCCTCATCCAGCGGTGTACATGTGCATACGACAGCTCACATTACTGCATTCTATAGCCACACTTACATGGGAAGGGGTCAAGCAAGCTCCAGTCGCTCTTTACTTGCATTTCGAGCATATTTCTGAAGTATTTGCCCGAGAGATTTTGCCAATCTGGAGAATACTGTCAAGTCCTTTCAACGTGACTTTACCGAAAGAGCTAAGAATATGAATAGGATAAATAGTTCATATTCTTAGCTCTTTCGGTAAAGTCACGTAGAAGGGAAACAATAAAATAATAAAACATATATAAAACAATAAAAAAGGATAAATAGTTGTTTCTTGGAACTGTCACACAAGCAGTGCGCACCTCAGCACGCACACACTGCCTATCGTCTCAATTTATCGAGGTGTTCATTGCATTGCTGTGGTATTTAAAGTTGGAACGTTACGGAGCAAACACACATGAAACCTCAGGCTTGTTTACATAATATAACATTAATGCATAAATATATAGCTGGGATGTGGTGGTACACGCCTGTATTCCAGCATTGTGGAGGCGAGGGTTGTTGGATCGTATGCATGTTGTGAAACTCCCTTCCCGTGCGTGTCAAGGTGCTATGCCCTGGCTATCCAGGAGAATGCGGTACAGCAATAAATCTGGACTCCACCTGTTCTGTCGTCTGCATGGAATACAGTTTCCCCCTCACAAGTGTGGCTTTTCTACGGGTGCTCCGGTTTCCTCCCACGTGTAAACACTCATTAATTGCCCGATACCACCTTAGCATATAGAGGACTGCAGAGCTTGGGCAATATTAGGTGACAGCTCACTGCATGGGCCTCTGAATAATTATCTGTCTTTTGAGAGTAAATGAATACCAAGCAGCACATTACAAGTTTAAATTATTATTACAGTATACACAATACAATACGTATGTTGTATATATACGATAGCCAATGACTGTAAACACTAACTGATGTTTATGGCAGAGTGGTTCTAAATACAGTAAAACCTTGGATTGCGAGTAACTTGGTCTGCGAGTGTTTTGCAAGACGAGCAAAACATTTTAAATAAATATTAATTTGATAAACGAGCGAGGTCTTGCAATACGAGTAGTAGTACGTATACGCTTTGTCTGCTGAGCGTCACGTGATCACAACTGATTAACGAGTGCTTTGATATACGAATGCTTTGATATAGGAGTGCTTTGGATTACAATCACGTTTCCGGAACGAATTATGCTCGCAATCCAATATTTTACTGTATAACATGTTTTCTAAAGTTATAACTGGTAAAAATTGACTGCCTGAGGGGGAAAATCTGTTTAAACCTGCAAGTATACCAAATACTCTATTCTCACTTAAACTAAGAGTCACAATGTACGTTTTGGGCAGAACATGGAGCAGATTCTCCACTGTGGTTTACTCTCCAAATATGACTTATACTGCACCTTGCCACTTTGACTGAATCCCAAGCCACCAAAAGCTCATGAAGAAATATAGGCACGTGATTTGACAACTTCGGTTCTGATGGGCAGTCCAATAGAGACTTTCAGTTCTTTGATACCTCCACTGAGGATTTTAAAAGTTGAACTTTACTTCTCGTTCATCTACGAGCTTCAGCTGGAATTCTCAACCGGGGATATTGATACCCCTAAACATTCTCTTGGGCAGGTTTTTGCCTTGGGAGCATTTTACCTGTGCTCTTTTCAGATTCATAGTTCAATGTATATCCTTTTAAAATCCCATAAAACAATAACACATTTTACATGCTCTGGATGCATTGCTTCTGACATGACCATTATCTGCTCTAGTGTTGAACTTCACCGATTCGTTATTTAGCTCATAGGTGAAGGCAAGACTCGTATTGAGCCTTGGACCCAGCAAGAATTCTGGGCTCAATGGAAGACTTGATCTCTGCTAACTTCCTGTACCGTTGATGCCTTATACACACGTGCAAGTTGAGTGCACGTGTCACCCGTGTGTGCGTGTCTACACCTTTGTCATAATATCAATTAACAAGTACGGCAGTTAGCATTCTACATAGCACCATTCACACATACAGGAATGCAGTGCACACTGTGCAGATTTATTTTATTTCAAAAGGCAAATTCACAATTATGTTCATTAGAACAGGAATAATCATTCACATATGGCTAATTGTTACTCCTACTGAATGGGAAGTCTACACAATGACAGCTTATTTCACTTCAGCCAGACAATCTAAACATTACATTTTGGAATGCATTAAAAATAATTACTTAATGCACCCCACTAAATGAATGCACTGACAACACCCACTATCCAACTTCATTCACCAAGACTATTTCAGACCATCTCTGTGTAAATATCAATATTGTAATTCCTGAAGAAGGCAAGTAAGAATAAATGCCAATATTCCTCCAAAAATCCGTGCTGCAATAATCTGCAAATTCATGAAATTCGTGAATTACCCGCAGATTGCGGTTCCTCCAGAAATCCGCTGGACCATTGATCCTGAAATCCACCAAAATGTGAAATTCTCTATATATTTTGGGAGCGGCTGATTCCTCTCGTAATCCGCAGCACACTGCACTGGTGCGAATTTTTGTGGATTTCCGTATTAACCTTTGTGGCGTACCATGGATTATAGAATCCGTGATATGGTCCCCTCTTATAGACACAAATATGCCATTGTCATTTTTATGTTGAAGATGAATTTGGCTTAAAGATGATATTATTGTCTAATGAGTAGTATATCACTGTTGTTTTTACATGTTGGCCTTATATTACACTGGATTAATAACACTTCATTGTTGATACCCTTTCAGATACACGTGCTGTATCTCGTTGCTTAATTTTACCAGTACAATACAGTATTGTATTACTGTCTTGTTATACATTAAATGCATCATTTGTAAAACTGTTACACAGCTAGTGCTGTTTCCAGTATTTTGATATCGACTATGGACAAAAATTGCAGCTTTGACTCTGTAACAAAGGGTTCTGTTTTAATTAATTCCAGGACTGGAATGGGAAGAAATTACCGGGGGAACCCATAAATGATTCCCCACACCCTCCACTCGATCTGAGGAGGAGGAGCTTTGCTCCGTGTGTGGGTCTCTGAGCGTGTCTGTAGGTCTCCATACGAGTCTGTGGATCTGTGCATGTCTGTGGGTCTCTGTGTATTTATGTGGGGTTCTCTTTAAGTCTAGGGGTCTATCTGTGGGTCAAACAAAAAGATGAATCCTTGATTCCTTCCAGAACGCAGTCAAGTTCAAAATATCATGCCCACCACGGAATTCCAGGGCATTCTGGCCAATTTCCACTACTGTTAAATTAATTATTATGTTGTTTCCTTGGGTGCATTACATAACTTTAGGTGAGGATGCTGTACAGTATTTTAGTTAATGTTGTGACCGCATACTGTAAATAAAACAATCTGGCATGGATTAAATTGTCTCGGCACAGGCAGTATACACTACCAGACCCCTTGGCCAACGTTTAAGACGTTTCAGTCGTATTCATGATGTTGATTGGCAACCGCGAAAAACTGGCTCAAGACCGATACATCACATGTCAGTGTAAACTGTCTCTGCCATAAAGTTCAAACTCCAGTAAATGTGCTCGTTGGGAACTGAGCCAACATTAAGTAATTATATATTTTTCCCTTTACTGGTATGGACATTTTTTAAGTATAATTTTTATTTTAAGATAATGGAACTGTGCAGCATATGAAAAATAGCTATCCCCAAAGGCTTGTGGAAATAGATTGCTTTGCTGCAAGAATATCTCACTCTTTTTTCAAATGCTGGCACACTTTACACTGGCCAAATTCCTATTTATTGTTTGGTGGACTATTCATAAATCCTGGCTCAACCAGTTGCTTCGGAGCATTGTATCCGAACAGTTAAAATATTTAACAAAAGAACTGGTCTTGTCAGCAAGCCACCACAGAAGAACAAATCCAAAAGAAGACTACAGTTTCTAGCAGCAATGCCATTTCATTATGGTATGAATTGACTTATTACAAAGTTACATCTGAACGAGAATCCTTTGGAATAATTAATCTGTAAATGACGTAATCATATTAATAATAAAGGTTTTATGGGTTAAATTGTGTAAATATAAGTGTCTCATATTCTTGGTTCTTTCGGTAAAGTCACGTTGAAGGGAAACAATAAAATAATAAAATATGTATAAAACAAATGTTAAATATTTTTATATATTTATATATTGTTTTATATTTATATACATTATTATTTTATTGTTTCCCTTCAACGTGACTTTACCGAAAGAACCAAGAATATGAATCACTGCAGTCACAAAAGCTTTAAATCAAAATATAAGTGTGTCCTTAACCCACCACCACCCGACAGCCAATTAGTAGTAATTAGTTAGTCGTGACTAATTGGCACGTTTAATTTCCGTGATAACCTTAACTAATTGGTTGTGTTTGGTGGTGGTGGGTTAACGAAATTCATATTTACGCGCTCTAACCCATAAAACATTTTTTTTTATTAATAATATTGGTTGCGCAAGCCTACGTGTTAAACTGGCAGAATTAATAGTGCAGGCTGGAAAGCCACAAGTATCAAAAAACATACTGAAATGTGCCAAGAACACACAGCCACTGCGAATATGCTGCAGAAAAACATCAGCATTTTCTGAAGAAGCGCATTGTGGTCCTGTTGTCTTAGGTCACCATCAAAAGACATTTGAGCAAATGTGCCAACTGACAGCAGCAGCAGCGATAGCCACCTGTGGTGGTCCAGTTATTCTTATTGAGACTCATCGGCACAGGAGAATCACCGATGCTCATTTACAGATGTGATTGTTGTTGGAATTATCCAAGCAACTGATAACATTCACGGTTGTGTTAGCTTTTCAGTAAGAATACCTAATTAGGATCACGTATATCCTAATTAGGTATTCTTACTTCCAGCATGCTGGTCTTAACTTGACTGGTGAATTAGTCCACGTGAATATAATATTTTAAGATTATCATGAAGCCAAGGAATTTGACGCAATTTTAGGCACTTGTACTCATGTGATACTAAAGAGAAGTAATAAGTATGTTCATTTACCTCTCCACAATGGTGATTGATGCCACCGGCACTACCTGGGAAAATGTGTGTTTGTGTGTGGGCGCATGCAATATTGTTGCTGGATAAGCTGCAAGTGTGTGTGTGTGCTAAACTTCCACACATTTGCATGTATCGTTTTTGGAACATTGCTACTGACAGTGTGCTTGCTGCCAGTGACCTAGAACTGTGTAGCGGCAGCTGCTGCCCATGTGATGGCCTGGCAGCCCTCAGAAGCCAGGTGCAGTCCTTACTTCTGCACCGCAAAGGCCGCTCATTAGCATCCTCTACAGCTTTGTTATGCCAAATATATTTTTTTTATTCTTCCAATCTTCGCGATTCACACATTCTTAAATTGGTGCCTTTGTAATGTAGCACCACTGTCTGAAGAAGGGGCGATAAATAGGGCAAATAATTTGGGTGCGAAACAGAACCAAGAACTAGCTCCTAATGAATACACATGATGTAACATTTTCATGTGACGTTGAAATGTGATACTTCAAGATAAACGTCTAATTATAGTGATTTATAAACTACTGTAGTGCAGTTTGGAAAGGAGGTACATATGAAATGCAGCGTATATAGGCGTTAAGATTTGTTTTTAATTGCAGCATGAATATTTAATCTCGAAAAATTGTGTTAAATGTTTTAACAATCTGCAATGTATTGGCAAAATAATACACTTAGTGTTCTCAAGTTTAAACTAAAATTCATTTTACAAAAGATCTCCGTTATCATTATTTTAACATACACATTGGTTGCCACAACAGATGAGACATTCTTACACTTAGGTTAATAACAAAAATTGCCATGTAAATACCGTTCGTTGGCTGTGTGCCAAGATCTCATATTAAGCACAATACATGGTAGGTTCATTTTTTCTGCAGACAATTACCACATCTCCAATGCTATTGCAGTCAGTGTGTTGTTATGCGCCTATGTTTTTGTTATTTAAACATCAGTTCAATAACTTTTGAAATTTTACATTCAGCATATTTTGTGTTGATCTCATTTCAAGACATTGTGGGATTCACAGGGGTGGACGAGTATCATGCCTGCTCTCGTGATAGCTGGAATGAACAGCGCTAAAAATAATGTTGTTTCCATTGCAAAGCATTTTTATTTTGCACGATGCTTGAAGTGTTTTATAAAGGTTGCACGACAAATTATGTTGCGAATAATTGTTCTTTTAATCCATTGTATGTGGACACAGTTGAGAACTCAAATGTCCTTAGAATATAGCTTTTTTGGTAAAGGCAGGCTGTTATTTGCAATCACCGTAAATATGGTAATATCCAAGATAGAACGTCAAAATACAGTGAGGGAAAAAAGTATTTGATCCCCTGCTCATTTTGTACGTTTGCCCACTGACAAAGAAATGATCAGTCTATAATTTTAATGGTAGGTGTATTTGAACAGTGAGAGACAGAATAACAAAAAAATCCAGAAAAACGCATGTCAAAAATGTTATAAATTGATTTGCATTTTAATGAGGGAAATAAGTATTTGACCCCTCTGCAAAACATGACTTAGTACTTGGTGACAAAACCCTTGTTGGCAATCACAGAGGTCAGACGTTTCTTGTAGTTGGCCACCAGGTTTGCACACAACTCAGGAGGGATTTTGTCCCACTCCTCTTTGCAGATCTTCTCCAAGTCATTAAGGTTTCGAGGCTGACGTTTGGCAATTCGAACCTTTAGCTCCCTCCACAGATTTTCTATGGGATTAAGGTCTGGAGACTGGCTAGGCCACTCCAGGACCTTAATGTGCTTCTTCTTGAGCCACTCCTTTGTTGCCTTGGCCGTGTGTTTTGGGTCATTGTCATGCTGGAATACCCATCCACGACCCATTTTCAATGCCCTGGCTGAGGGAAGGAGGTTCTCACCCAAGATTTGACGGTACATGGCCCCGTCCATCGTCCCTTTGATGCGGTGAAGTTGTCCTGTCCCCTTAGCAGAAAAACACCCCCAAAGCATAATGTTTCCACCTCCATGTTTGACGGTGGGGATGGTGTTCTTGGGGTTATAGGTAGCATTCCTCCTCCTCCAAACACGGCGAGTTGAGTTGATGCCAAAGAGCTCCATTTTGGTCTCATCTGACCACAACACTTTCACCCAGTTGTCCTCTGAATCAATCAGATGTTCATTGGCAAACTTAATACGGGCATGTATATGTGCTTTCTTGAGCAGGGGGACCTTGCGGGCGCTGCAGGATTTCAGTCCTTCACGGCGTAGTGTGTTACCAATTGTTTTCTTGGTGACTATAGTCCCAGCTGCCTTGAGATCATTGACAAGATCCTCCCGTGTAGTTCTGGGCTGATTCCTCACCGTTCTCATGATCATTGCAACTCCACGAGGTGAGATCTTGCATGGAGCCCCAGGCCGAGGGAGATTGACAGTTCTGTGTTTTTTTCCATTTGCGAATAATTGCACCAACTGTTGTCACCTTCTCACCAAGCTGCTTGGCAATGGTCTTTTAGCCCATTCCAGCCTTGTGTAGGTCTACAATCATGTCCCTGACATCTTTGGAGAGCTCTTTGGTCTTGGCCATGGTGGAGAGTTTGGAATCTGATTGATTGATTGCTTCTGTGGACAGGTGTCTTTTATACAGGTAACAAGCTGAGATTAGGAGCACTCCCTTTAAGAGCGTGCTCCTAATCTCAGCTCGTTACCTGTATAAAAGACACCTGGGAGCCAGAAATCTTTCTGATTGAGAGGAGGTCAAATACGTATTTCCCTCATTAAAATGCAAATCAATTTATACATTTTTGACATGCGTTTTTCTGGATTGTTTTGTTGTTATTCTGTCTCTCACTGTTCAAATAAACCTACCATTAAAATTATAGACTGGTCATTTCTTTGTCAGTGGGCAAACGTACAAAATCAGCAGGGGATCAAATACTTTTTTCCCTCACTGTATTATCATCAGGAAGTTGATTCACCGACAGCATTTTATGTACAGCATTAATTTAATGAATATTTAATTAAAAAAATTAGTCCATACTGGAAAGTAGCCTTTGTGAATAATGGGATGGTACTGTATTTTTAGCAAACAGTGTTAAATGAGTGAAAGTCCAATATAGTGTTTGGCAACAATTATTAACATTGGCAACCTTGAGCTGGTGATGAACATTCCACATCTCTGGGGTGGATGTTCAGATTAAATACTTGACAGTCGCCCTGGTATAAACATCATAACCCTCGTCAACTACAGATACCGATGCTGGTGAAGAAGACTCAAATCCAGCAGTCACCTTTTTTGCAAACTACAGAAAACAGCTCTTATGTCACCGATTAGAAGCGCGAACCATAGCAATACCAACTTTTGCTACCATCCGAATAATATATTAACATTTGTTTCATATATATTTCCATTCCAAAAGCTATCAGCACCCAGGATATTTGAGCCCAGGTAGAGAATGTGAAAGCCTGGAAGAGGTCCTTCCCATGTTAACTACGTTGGGGCTTCCATATACCCCGTTCCCTCTAATTATATCTCTAGCAAATTCAGGTGACCACTTGAACTGAAATGGTACGATAATATGTAGATATTTCCACGATACAGAGAATATATACTCATTCTCCAGGTTTAACTTTGGCTTTAACTTTGTCAAAACTATTTATATAACAGGGAATACAATTCATTCATGCATAGTCATGGAATAAAATTGAGATCATATTGGGTTATCATTATGAAAGTTATCATGACCACCCTCCGCAGACAGACTGACGACAGAGCTAATGTATGAATGCTTTCAACCTTACTTGGAAAACGTTGAAAATGGATATTGACGGTATCGCTGAAAATATGAAACCACATCAAAACAACGAAATGAGCTAAGAAAGAACCGGCAAAGAATAAGAGGCTTAAAATTACTCCTTGTATTTACGATATATCTTTCAAAGCTGGTCCGCTTACCCTTGTAAGAAACCCACGGCTTGATTGAATGTGCGCGGGCAGTGGTTTGCATGCTCTCTGATGAAGCGATAATATTGGCATAGGGCTGACGTAGGTCACAGTGGGCAGACAGATCAGAGACACTCATCATCCCATTATCGACCCAGTCGGTAAAGCGACTCTTGAAGCCCCTGCAAATAGCTTTCACTGTTCCCTTTGGCCGGGTTGAGTGTCACTGGCTCCCTCTTAGGGGTAATTGGAAACCTGGACTTCCATTCACAGGCAAGCAACTAGCGTGTGGCTGAAGATTGTGTAGTGTTCAACCGAGGATACAGCTAAAGGTGTGGTGGGGACTGATTATGATTTTAAGGTTACCCGATTATTAATCGCCGTCGGGCTCAAATATTTTGTTTGTAAAGTCCTTCACCAGTATGTGCACCAACTCGTAAATGTGAAAATACATTGTTAAAGACGCTATAAATGTGAGCAAAAACAAAAGCAATCCACACCAAGTTTTCTCGCATAAATCGAATACATTTTGAAGGGATATAACTGGAAAATGCAGCATAATAAATATACCTAAGGCAATTGTTGAAAGTGGATTGTGATTAAAGCAATGCAATAAAGAGGTACACAAGAGGAGGACTGAGTGCTTTTAGAAAAGTGAATTAATACTGTAATGAAAACCAGCAAACTACAGTATTGCGGCTGAAGAAGCTTTACTACTATAATGAGCCAAGAGTGTGTGTCCCGCGCGTGACGTCACTCCACATGAGGCCCACCCCCCGCGTGACGTCACTCCACATGAGGCCCACCCCCCGCGTGACGTCACTCCACATGAGGCCCACCCCCCCTCATTAATATGAATATTCATGAGTGGGTGGATTTTTACATGAACGCGGAGGAAGGTCGAGCTGAATTAAATAATGTATTACGCAAAGTCGCTTCAAATATGACGTTTCTTTACAGAAAGTGACGGTAAAAAATAAATCTAAGCAGCACAGTGCTACATCCGTGCGTGACGTCGCTGCAAAAGAGCCCCCCCCCCTAATTAATATTCATGCCCGCGTGCAAATTTACACTAACGCACAAGAAGGTCGCGCACTGCACTAGCCGCACCCCTCCCCTGATTAATAATCATGAGCGGGTGACGTCACTCCACATGCCGCACCCCTCCCCTCATTAATAATCATGAGCGGGTGACGTCACACCACATGCCGCACCCCTCCACAATAACCATGAGGGGGTGACGTCACTCCACTTGCCGCACCCCTCCACAATAACCATTAACGGGTGACGTCACTCCGCATGGGGCAACCCCCCCCACATTAATAATCATGAGCTGAACAATTTTTGTATTTAATATTTCACATTCACTGCAAAATACACCCGTACTTGGACGGGCATACAAGCAAGTATTTAAATAACTGCATATTGACACCTATGACAGTGGACCATGAAAATGGACATTGGCAACGACAGTGGAACAACATTTGAAAAGTTCTCAAATAAGTATGGAGATTTCGATTTAAAGCTTTCGTGACTGCAAGGATTCATCTTCTTTGGTTCTTTCGGTAAAGTCACGTAGAATGAGAATACAATAATAAAATAACACAATAAAATTCTCACGACGTTTCGGCCACAACCGAAAGAACCAAAGAAGAAGTATGGAGATTTACAGGTTTGGGAATACAGCGAGATGATGAAGGGAACACATGCTCAACACATTAGAGACATGATGGCTTTGAAGGAAAGCTAGTGGATTTGAGTAATCACACCGCTAGATGGGATGATGGTCGAATGGCAGCCAAACAAGTGGTTGTAAGTGCGATGAGGTCAGCCCGTGAAGGAGTGGGATGGATTGTGGCATAGGAGGAATGGCAACAATTTAGCTCCGCTTTAATCCAGCAGTGGATAAACACTGGCTCATGACAAAAAATATATAATAATATCAGAGGACTACGCATATCGTTATTGTCCTCTGAAATACCAATGCTTAACAACCTAAAGTTGGAAACGCACAGTTATATTTGTTAGTGAAAATGTCAGTGTTCTGACTGGTGCATATGTACGGTAATCGGAGCATTGTTCTATTTTTAACGTTTACGATGGACTCACTCCCAGCTCGCTAAAAGCAGTCTCCAGCCAAAGCTTTAATGATTCCATTGCAGGTCATGTGACCATAGGAATTCCATCTATGCGTTCGGATTCCACCACTTGATATTTACACAGGGCTGTGGCGAAAAGCCCCTTCGCTTTAAATGTCAACTCGTTTCTTAAATAATCACCGCCACGGTCATTTTTTTTTTACAAATCAACGTGAATAAGTGGGCACCATTAGGCAGGGCACGAACACGCGTACTTTATGGACTTAAAAACCTTGGGACGTAATTCCTCCTCCTCCACCACCACCACCACCTTCTCCTCCCCCCTTTCTCTCTCTCGCGGCCGCTATTGGTAGAGACCGTGATGGGAGAGGAGGGGTTGAGGAGCGGGCGGGAGTTGCTCCGCTCCGACTCGCAGAGACTCTCGGAGGGTTGAATGGGAGTCGCAAGCACGGTAATGAAAGTTGCGTCGTGAGCGCAGCGCAACATCGGAGGCAGCCCCCCCCCCCCCCGACGACTGGCTTATGTTATCGGTCGTACCACCACCACTCACCTCTCTTTGTGCTTCTTTCGAGAGTGGAGAGGGGGGGTGGGACTATTATTTGTTTCGCCGTTAGCGCTGCGAGGAGGAGGAGGCTGAGCAGCTGGTGGGGACGGGGCTCGTAGACGTTAGACCGACGCCGCGCGCCCACCTCCTCTTGACAGGCCCCTCTCCCTCCCACGCTGTCGCCCCAAAGATGATCCTGCCACAGAGTCCGAAGAGGACATCGGCCAGTAGACAGGTAGGACGAAGGCGTCGCCTACGTTTTGTGTGCTCACGTTTCTTTAATGTAATGTGATGTTATTTTATTTACCACTTTGAAACATTGGTTTTTAACGTTACCGACCGCTTATTTGAGGGATGGGCGTTAAAGTATTAACATATTGAATGCAGTTTTGTGCTGGAATCTTTTTTTTTTAAACGAATTTAGGTGTACCATTCTTGTGAAACTTGATTTACCAGATGTTGTTAATGACAGTTATCGAATTCTATTCCGTGTCATCTGTTCACTAGATGTTTTTTTATATATACCGTATTACATTGAGCCAGACGTATCCTGCGTTTAATGGTATTCATCGTGATTGTAATACTGTAAAGCATTCCAGATGCAATATTCCCTGCCCAGTTACCACACCATTTTCATGAGCAGCAGAACATTCGAAAGCTTTTCGAATGTTATACGCTGGGAGTACCACCCACACAGCACCTCTGGTTGAGCGTCCTGATGTGCAATGTGTGCCCTGGTGTGCCCTGGGGTGCCCTGGTGTGCAATGTGTGCCCTGGTGTGCAATGTGTACCCTTTGTGTAATATGTGCCCTGGTGTGCCCTGGTGTGCAATGTGTGCCCTGATGTGCCCTGATGTGTAATGTGTGCCCTGGTGTGCCCTGGTGTGCAATGTGTGCCCTGGTGTGCCCTGGTGTGCCCTGGTGTGCCATGTGTGCCCTGGTGTGCAATGTGTGCCCTGATGTGCCCTGATGTGTAATGTGTGCCCTGGTGTGCAATGTGTGCCCTGGTGTGCAATGTGTGCCCTGGTGTGCCCTGGTGTGCAATGTGTGCCCTGGTGTGCCCTGGTGTGCAATGTGTGCCCTGGTGTGCCCTGGTGTGCCATGTGTGCCCTTTGTGTAATGTGTACCCTATGTGCCATGTGTGCAACATTGAGTTTGCCGTGTCATCAGCAGCAGCAGCAGCCAAAAACGTTGGCAATTAACACATTTACAAGGAGCCTTTACGGGGAAGGGAGGTGCGTGTGGGTGTAGTGTAGCGGTTGGCGCGCTGCGCTACGAACCCGGCGAAACAAGTTCGACCCGGTGACGATTATCTAAACAGGTCTAGGACCTCCCCTAGGTCGACTCAGCCTCAAATGAGTACCTGGTTGCGGTGTGTAAACATCACCACTGCGGAGACAAAGGCGGCCGGGCGTGGTCCTGGCCACCCACGCCCTCGTGTGCCGTGCCGGCTTTCAAAGATGCTCCTCGCTAACGGCACTTGCCCCAACATTATGTTAAGGCTACACGGGGGATCTTTGTCTTTGTGTCTTGGCTGGCACCGGACACATTCAGATAAGTGCAACAAGCCACCCCCCCCCCCCCCCAAGGCCTTCCTCCATACAATGCTTCAGTGTCTGCCACAGCTGGCTACATTCAGCTTTGCGTGACAGGGAAAGGGGGGGGTGTGTGCAATGAAAACACCCTGAGCCTCAACCGTGGTGAGTGCTGCTGCTCCCAGTGAGGAGGCCACTGAGACGGCGCTTGGTGCTGAGCTTCAATGCGCTTCATTCCCCCCACCCCCCTCCCCTCGGGGCAAGTACCGTGGTGAAAGTGTGCGGTGGGCACTCTTTTTAAAGGTCAGCCTAAGTCGTTTTAACATTTGAACCCACGGGCAACGTTGTGGTTGTTGCTTTCTGATGTACGTGCGGAACTTCTTTTCGCGCACCGTACATAGCCCCGGCCGTCGCTAATAAGAGGCGCGGCAGAAAAGAACAACAAAGGGAAGAGAAAAAAAGCAGTTATAAATAAATGAATGTATCGTTGTATTATTATTGTTTCGGTAATAATGCAATTTTAATTCATCAAGATGAGTCTCACCGAGTCTTGGGACTCATTGTCTGCAGGGTCTGGCATTCGGGTGTTTGTAAAATTCAATTTTAAGGGAGTTATTATTTTGCACGTGGAAGGAAACTGGAATGCCTGCAGAAGGCTCGTGCATATTATTGGGACGCGTTCGAAGGTGCGCACAGAGAGGTTGGCGAAACCAGTTTGCTGTACAGCCAACTCCCGCCGGTCAACTTGCTGCCCAGTGGATTTGAGAGTTGCACAAATCTGCAATCCAACAATGCACTGGAGTACGGGATTTGCACCACCCACACCCGGCGCTGCAATCCTCAGCTCCAAATTACACGCTTTGCTTGGATTTGCGTATTTATGCTTTGTTTGAGAGAAAAAAAAAGAGTACTGTATAGAGAATGGGAAATTGTGATTGGTGTCCATGGGAAATTAGCCTAAGCCGTCTCCAAATACAATGCAGTATTTATGATTCTCACAAACACGAGATTGCCTTGCTGTGGGTATTGATTATAATACAGCATGGTAGGATGCTATCAAGATTACACTCCTATGCTTACAGTAGCCCGATTCCTGTAAACTACAGAGTGCATGTAACGAGGCAGTGACGTGGCCCAGCAGTAGAGCGTTCCTGCTTGTTGCAGAGGTTCGTGGCTCTAATTCGACCAGCCGCCCTGATTCATACTGCTCCTATATTAACCATGAATATACACGGTCTGCTCAACAGTGGACGTTAAATATTCCATAATTCCATTCGAAAAGAGTAGGCAATTTGTGTCCGTGTCAAAATTTTGTACATTTGAAAAAATTATCTGCAAATTACTCAATTGGGATTACACGTAACAACATTCGCCCCTACTGTGAAAATAGCGCCTTTGTGTGATAGCCTTATGCTATAAGAGTGGTGCGAATATCAAATATACAGTACTAAGTTACTATAAATTAAATATAATGCTGGGCTGTGATAGAAATATGATGATGATGATTAATGCCCAAAGTTCCATTACTTCGTATGCTGGTGCTAAACTCTGTGTGTAGTTGGCATTTACTTGGTAAAAAGGGGAACATCTACCAACAACATTTAAAATGTTCACTGTTAGAACACATTTTCAATAAATGTGACACCATGCTCTTGTATTCCATATGCTTCTGATGTTAAGAGTTAATGTTTGTGATATGCAACTACAGATGTTATTTTGTATTTACTGTTCAGGTACTAATTATTGTGTATGCATGTTGTTAGTGCTGTGACAATTAGAGACTAATGGATGTCTATAAGTTGGACGTTCCATTATTCAGACCCATGTTATGCATTTACAGCTGCCAACCCTAGGCACAGGTTTAAACCCAACTACACTTCGTTTACGTTGGATGGGAATACGTTGGCTTTTGACTTGACGATTAGTCTTAGTTGTGTAATATGGCGGGTACAATTAGAACAATATCATACGTAGCCTTTGCATTAAGAAAGTTAAAATTTGCACGCCTTCCTTAAAGTTATGCTGAACGAGGAGCGAATAATGAAAAATAAAAAGCGCAAATAATTGCCTTTTTACTGTAATTGCGAAACACAACGAACGAATCGACTGGGTTTGGATAGTAACGGCGCTGTAATACTTTTGTAAATATTGTTTTGTTCATAATAAAGGTTTTTGGGTTAGATCGCGTTTATTTGATTAAATACAGTATATATTTGCTATATATACTGTATTTAACCCAAACACCTTTATTATGAATAATATTGGTCGCAAAAGCCTACGTGTTAAACTGAATATTGTTTTGTACTTTCCACGAGGAAACTCGGTCATGATAACTGTGATGGGCACATTGCACAAGCAGCTATTGGAGGACAAATTGAAACCTAGCACGTGAGATACACCAAACACCTAGTGTGCGTACGGTAGGGAGTGAAGTGCTTACTGAACACGGGGGCTCAGCCACTCTTCGTGGCATGTCTGGTACAGCAGTGTTAATTGGAATTGGCACTCCGCAGCTGCTGCGATGCAGTTAGCCAGGGGTGAAGATTGCTGCCAGCGGTTTGTGCCACGCGATTCTCTGCCTTTCACGGAGAGGAGATCAAAAAAAAGAAACGGTGTAGGTGAAATGGTAACGGCATGTGTTCTGAGTTACAGCTTAATCTGTAGCCCTGTTTACAACGCTGGCCCTTGAATGTTACAACCGACGACGAAGAGTACTGCGATTATCAAGTTAATATGCTATTGCAAGGGTATGCTGTTGTCATAGTGGGCGGAATGCGTTCATATTTAAGATTATAGCAAATATATACTGTATTTAATCACGCATTATGTGACGGTAAATGTCAATTGTGATTGCTATTTACGAATGTGGTTTGTATGAACGCTGTTTGGCAACGTGTATTTATGTATTACTACACTTGTTTATCCAGGAATGCCTCCCGGAGTCTCACGACTCTTTTGGGAGGATCCTGTCATGTTTTTTTTTGCAGGAGGGGACAGTGATTGCTCTGCATAATCCCAATTGAGTAATAATATAAACGACAGTGGAACACTTTATATGGATTCATAGAACGGATGAGCAAGACTAAAATGGTAGTTAATATAATATACTCTTCAGTGTTTTATCTCTGACTACTGGTGTGTTCCTTTCAAGTTAAAACTATTTTTTAACATTATGCACGTAAAATATAAATACAGATTGCCGCCCTTTTAAATTACTCATTATAGAGGTGGCTGAAGAGCACATGGCTACAAATTACTTAAAGAGGTAACATAGTGAACTCTTATGATACATTTCAATACATTTTCTGTATTCCCAAAAGGATACTTTTGTGTAAACTCCAATGCTGCAGGACATTAAGTGAGCAAGTTTAAAACATAATTTTGGGGGTTTTATGAAAATTCATAAGTCTGTTTTAATATCCCACTTTCAGCAAACGTTTGCATTTTCAAACACTGTGGTTTAGATGACATTTATTTCTTTTATCTGAATATCCATTATAAGCAGGACACAAGTAGGGTACACTGTACACATGCATGTATATATTTTTTTATATCACAAAAGCATTGGCCTCTGACCTCTTCATCTCTGATCTATCGCGTTTAGCTATGTTTGATAGCCAGTACTGTTATTTAATCAATGCAAGTACAAGATTTAAACAACACGTGAATCATCATGACACTGCTGTATTATTCCCTTGCTCTTATTTCAAACATTTCCATAATGTGGGGATGTAGTCCCAGAGGCGGCGGACCGGTGGTGCACTAATAACCGACCCCAGCCAATGCTAAGATGAGTAGTAATATCTGAACCATATTCTCCAACCCACACATCAGCATAGAAAGGTGTGGTCAAACAATTATCTTAACCGACACGATGTGAGGAGCCTTCATCCGCCTGTGGATTGACAAGGGGCTGTACATTTTTTATTTTATTACTCCCGTATATCGACTTAGATGCTTACATGTTATATATAATGAGTTGTACGTTCCTCATAGGGGAAGCATTTCGTCAGGACACTGGTCTCATTGCGCTGCATTGTGGTTTTAAGGCCGGGACAACTGATGTTGAGATGCTTTTATTAAAGCGTGCCAAAGTATGTTTAATATTCAAGGGTAGACATGGCTAAATGTATCGGGCAATACACGGCACATCCTAGCGCATGATACACCCTACTTTTGTGCATGGGCATTGCTTTAAAGGAGAATATCGATATTAATAAAACTTTAGAATGGCTTTCAGTAAATTATGATGAAATGTAAAAGTACTTGTAAATATACACGTTCGTTATGACATGCAGATGACAGTGTAAATGAGCGGCTAAGTTTGTGAACGACAGTGATAATAATCAGGGGCGGAGCCAGGATTTCAGGCCGGGGTGACTGACATTCAACAAATGTTAATTTCAAGAATGATTTAGAGAGAGTCAGGCTGTTGAACTAGACGCCATCGGTTGGCGACACACTTTCTCAATGCAGTTGCACGGAGTCCACCAGACCGAGTGTCGTACACTTATTACTCAGAATGTGACCCCTGTCACCCCCCCTGGCTCCGCCCCTGGCTCCGCCCCTGATAATAATTGTAGCTGGAAGGGCGATGACTGCGACGCACAATTTCGGAAGCTCAAATGCTTGCTTCCTTGTTGTGTATAGATAGCGTTTAATGCAGTCATATGACTGCCCTGCAGGGCAGTGGCTGGGCGTGGTGCTCACGTCAGTTGTGAGGCCGGACTAAAAAAAAAGAGCCCCTGGTGAATGCTGCCATCAGAGATGCTCAGGCACAATATTATACAAACTTTCAGATGAATGCCTAATTTTGAACAAGGAGTGCACTTCTAGAATACTACGTAGTACATCGATCTGACCGGGTGGTGCTGTGGCAGAGTACCAAGTGCTCTCCCATGTGTGTTTCAGCGTCGTGACCACGTGCTGTTCGGCACGGGGTCCAACGATTCTCTCCACATGTGGTACACCGACGTGAAAACCGCGTCGGAGTGCGTATGCAGCACAACCACAAAAACCTACGCAGCCCAAAGTACAACAATGCCGTCAATTTAAATCCTGGTCCAGAGTCGAGTAGGCCCCTCATCATTCTGTGGGTAACACTTTGGAGAGAGCCAAAAGATTTGTATATGGCGACACTGACAACCTTCCATATGAATGGTGGAATTTCCATCTATAGGTCAGGATCACCATTGGAAATGAGTACTGCTCAATGCTCATTTGGGTATGGGCGACACGTGCTGACTTTTGTGACTAGCACTTTTCTGAAGCTTATTTTTAATATTGTAAGGCGAATTTTTGATTTAAAGCTTTCGTGACTGCAGGGATTCATATTCTTGGTTCTTTCGGTAAAGTCACGTAGAAAGGAAACAATAAAATAATAAAAATATAAAACAAAATTCTCACGACGTTTCGACTGCAACACAAGCAATCATCATCAGGTGTGAAAACCACAACACGAAAATTTTCTGTGTGAAAACCACAACAAGAACATTTTCTTGATGTGGTTTTCACACCTGATGATGATTGCTTGTGTTGCAGTCGAAACGTCGTGAGAATTTGATTGTTTTATATTTTTATTATTTTATTGTTTCCCTTCTACGTGACTTTACCGAAAGAACCAAGAATATGGATATTGTAAGGCGAGTTAATTAAGGAGGCAAACTTACCATACTTCTTCAACATCTGACTCCACGGCTGAGGAGATGGCGTCTAGAAATATGGCAATGTAAAATTGTATATTTACAAGCTCGCACATGTTAGTGTGTGTCTGTTGTGCGCGTGTTGTGATAAGGGAAACCTTGAATTGTGGCTTTGTGCTGTTTGGCTTCCGACCGATCTGAGTCCGATCTGAGCCCTCTTTCTTGCCCTGCTTGCCTGTAATGACCATGTGCAAATGCCAGCCATTAAGAGACCTAATAGCAGGGAGAGGCCTGGCAAAACAATGGCGACTTTCTTAATGGCTCACAGAGGAGCACTTGTTTGACCGAGGGAGGAACGTCGTGCTTTGCCGAAAGTCAAGAAGTCTTGTGTGAAAACGAGAGGGCTTTCCCACTTTATTGGGAGACATTCACTCGCTTTGATCTCACTACGTAGACTGTGTTCTCATCAAACAGCACACACACACATACACACACGTATACCAATGGTGTTCGCGGCTCGCCAGCCCCACCTTAAGCAGTTGCCGACGTTTTTAGAGGCAGCTTTCAGATACGTATTTTAACACTTTTGTCACTTGTGCAAGAGTGCAAAATATATAGATTGCAATATCCTCCCAATGGTGGGAAAGGGTGGCTTGGTTTTGAGTGAACCTGTGTCTGTAATTACAGGGCAAGAGGCAGCCGATTTGCAGGTTGCTTCATCCAGGCACCGTGCTGGGAAAGCCAGGCATTCTTGTTTTTCGTAAGATGGTGTTCATCTGGGTCAGCATATGGCAAGTGAGGGGGAAGCAAGAAAATGTCAATCTATGGGGAGAAAATTAATCTGCCCTGGTCAATCAGATGCTAAAGTCAGCCTGGTGCGCAGTTTTCATGGTGCAGCATGTGTCAGCTTTCATTACTTCTTCAACGTGCATTTGTCTCCAAGAATGGATCAAAGGCAGCACAGTTCCACGACTGAAATGCCTTTGAGATTGCCTCAAAGATGCATCGAAGATAAGGTTAATAACAATAGGGACTTTCTTTGTTATGCTATTTTAGTCAGCGTATCATTGGAAATATCTTCGAAAGAGACAATAAAAATGATACCTGCCACATTAAATTAATATTGAAGATTAAAATTAAGATGTAAAAATCACGAAAGCCACCCACACAAATTTAATGATGTGATAACTGCCTCAATAACATATAAGTTATGCTACTGGATATGGGTGATTTGCTGCATTGCCCATGTGAGTATTTTATAAGTTGATTAAACTCTAAGATATATTGCTATTAAGCACGGAAATATTATACTGTATATTTATTGTTTACGGCTTTATTAATCTGTATTATGACTAAGCAACAGATCGGGTAGTCTTAAAAATGTTAAAAGCTTTTGAATTATTTTAATTAACACAGTAATGTGAAGTGAAATTAATTTAAAGTGGTAATTGTAAGTGGTGTTTTATTAGCTCATGGATGCTCTTTTTAATTTGGTAAAGTTAATTCGTGCCTTTCAACTCTATAAACTTATATATGTAAATTAGCTGCTGTGCCGCATATAAAGCACTGCACTTTATTTATTTTCTTCAACTTTTATTTTCCAACAACTGAAAAGCACCGCACCGTCTATGAGCACGTCGGCTTCGCACGGTGGGAAAGAAGTTCAACATGAAACAAATCGCAACATTCCGTTCACGTCCAAGGTAAGAAAAATAATTGACAAAAGAGGGAGGGGAAAGAAAAAGATGAGTGGGGGGGGAGAACAAATCAAAGGGATTCTCGGTGTTACTCAGCAGTGATCAACAACAGCGATATGTTGTTACACTGTACTCTATGTGGTCGGGCCAGTCAAAGCAGTGTGAGTGTGTGTGTGTGGGGAGCGGTAGTGTAGCGGTTAGCGCTACGCTGCGCTATGAAGCTGGCGACCCGGGTTCGATTCCCGCTCACGGCCAACACCACCGGTGACGATTATCTGAACCGGTCCTGGGCCTCCCCCTAGGTCGACTCAGCCTCAAATGAGTACCTGGTGCGGTGGATTAAAAAAAAAACATCGCCACTGGGGAGACAAAGGCGGTCGGGCGTGGTGCTGTGGCCACTCACCCCCTCGTGTTGCCGTTCCGGCCTTTATAGGTGCTCGCTAACAGCACTTGCCCCTACAGTCTGTTACGGGCTACACGGGGGATCTTTGCCTTTGTGTGTGCAAGAAACGCTCCCATACCCTCCTAAATGTATCTGTCTCTTCCACTTATGGCAGTTGCAGCTGCATTGTACAGTACATCTTATTTATTAATCCCCATGTGCAGTTGTCAGCATAATATGCTGTTCCTGATCGTTTAAAGCTGCGAGCCTCTCGCAGTGCGGCACAGTGAATCTGTAGTTGTCTCCACTGACGTTTGGACGTGACCGCTTCTGAAGGTTGAGAAGACACACCTTTTGGTGTAGGAGAATCGAGTTTGGTTGAAACGCTGAATGTTCTGAAGGTTACTGTGGAGCTTTTCACGGTTAATATGCAAAGCTGTCGGATGTGTTTCTCATTATGCCACGTGTAATTCAGCATCATATGCAATGTGGAGCGCAGCTCCTGAAGTAAGCACTCGGAGGCCGTGGAGCAGAACGTTGTACGTGATCTGAACAATATGCACGCGGTACAACCTGAAACCAACATCGGAGAGATATAAATGTTTGGCACGTCCAGGCACAACCATGTTCATGTGTTTGCAAGGCATGCACTGGCAACGCCGGGAACAACCACAGGTCTATCAAATGGGAATATTTAACTCGCGTGCGCCGGAAGGATAACGTGCTTTAGAATCGGACGGTATGAAAAACCAAAACATCCTTCGTCACAGATAACATTTCCGAATGCCACCGTTGCACAGAAAATTGGCAGACCTCGCATCAGTTGCACTGCTGGAACTGACAACAATGCCTTCGCGTTTGCTGGCCAAATGGTGCATGCGAAAACAAGAGCGTGCGGGAGCAACGAAGTCCCCTGTACAACAGAGCCAAACATGAAATAACCCTATTTCCATTTCAAACAGTTTGAAAAATTCACATAGCACAATTACTGGTCTTTTCTTGGCTTGATAGAGAGGATCAATGAGAATGAGGAAACAGACTTGACTGGTTGAATGTTTTATATATATATTCTGAAATAAACCCAAAATATAATTTTAAAATATAGTACTGTAACAAAATTGTAACTCATAAGTAAAACTGCATAGAATTAAGGCTTTGCATATTTTAACTGATACCCATGTTGTCTATAAACCACGTTAAATGCGAGTGGAATTGACCTGTTTTCTGCAGTAAAATACATGAATTGGGATAATGCTTCAATGTGGTAGAACTGTCCGATCTGATAATGGATCCAAGAAGTTCACAGACAGACTGAGATGGCACCATGTCTGTGTGGAGGAGGCATGGGAATTCTCTACACTTCCTTTCTCCTTGCACCTCGTGCATTACGGAGGTGATGAAGGGTTTTTTTGATGGTTTCCACGATAGCCGATGGTTAGAAATGTGCGATACCAGAAAACTGATGTCAACAAGCCAGTGCTTGCTGTGAGGCTGAACAGTCATAATAATTATTTAAGTTTTGCTGCTGAATAATTGTAAGGGGGACTTTGCTTAAATAATGTAATTTTTAGGATTATTTGACCAAATGAAGACATGCACAGATACACAGACACAAATACAGCTGTCTAGAGGCAGCAAAGTACAACATCTGAAACTCTGTCAGCATTCCACAACTAAATGCATCTTAACTTGCTCAAATATTACACCAATATGCTCATGCACTAAATTAAATGACTTTGCATCATCAATTATTCTGGGGATAATCATATGCAAAGAATGCATTGCAATGATGCTTTGTTGTTGTAAAAGAACTCCAAGAGATCCATTATACTTGTTTTATAAAATCAGCACATATTAATGAGCCAGAAGCCCATGGGAAGGATTGTACTGTCAAATAGCAAGCATGCCGGCATGCCAGCATAAGCTATACACATCATTACACTTCTGCACTTGTGTGCACATATTTTGAGAGGCGTTCTTCAAATGAAACACAATTGATCACTCATTAATGGAACTGAGTTAATGCGTCCAAACATGACTGATATACCAGACATCCCAACATTCAATTTGGCTTGTATATCATATTAAACAAAATGAAGCAATATTTTGCAGTGAAATGTCAAATTGTATTTTATACAGCAATATAAAAAATATAGAGACATTGTTTCACAAACATTACTGTGAATGGCAAATATAGCTCAAGTACAGTAGCTCATATTCATGCATTCGGCTCATTTAGACCAGAAATATGCTCTTGGTGTTTGTGCAAAATTATCAAAGATGATGAGTCGCATATCTCTTGCCCTGAGGAGCGTAATTCCTCAGAGCCATTAGAACATTCAAAGAAGTTTGAATACTTCTACTCATTAATCGACAAGGGCACCCTTGATGAATGTGCTAGCCAAGTGATGTTGAGGCCATTAATGCTGAGGTGGTGCTGCTGATCCATTGTAGTTAAACGAGGTTTTGTGACTCACAGTGGTTCTTTGTGTATTATAAGTGTGGGTGTGTGAGTGTGTAAGCTTTTGTTCGGCCGGATCGAGGGGGCTAAACGGGCGCGGCACGGGCTAGAGAAGAGATGGAGTGATGTGGTACAGGAGGACGTAGAGCTGAGTGGACTTGCCGATGACTGGTACCAGCGGTGTCAAGATCAGCCTCTGTGGAGGAGGCTCGTGAAGGACGCTACTGGGCAGTTGGAGGCAGTCGTCCTCCAACAACAATGGAGGGCGGAGGAGCGACGCTCACAACAACGAGCGGAGCGCCGGGTGGCTAAAGCACAGCAGGTTGGCACAGTAGGGGGCACAGGTGGTGCATCAGCCAGTCATCTTAGTCAGTCGACCCGTGGCACCTGGGTCTGCCCCGTGACCTCCTGTCAGCGGGCGTTCGACACTTCACGTGGCCTCAAGGTGCACATGGCCTGGCACAAGCATCGTGGTGACGTCACCGCCACTTAGTGGTGAATGGCGGTTGTTGTTGTGTAAGTGTGTGGAGTTTGTATATTCTCCCCTGTTCTGCAGTGAGAGTGTGTATGTAGGGAGCAGCGGCACAGCGGTTTGCACTGCACTTCACTACAAACCTGGCAAAGACTTGAGTTGGATTCCCACTCATGACCAATATCAGTGACAGCAAATGCCAGAACTTGTCCTGTACCCTCCCTTACCTAGGTCGACTGAGCTTTAAATGAGTACCAGGTGCTATGTGTAGTAAACATCAGCAATGGGGAGACAAAGGCGGCCGGGCGTGGAGCTGGCCACCCACCCCCTCGTATACCTTGCTGGCCTTCATAGGTGTTGCTTTTCACAAACAACACTTGCCCCAAAAGACTTGGGGGACCTTTGTCTTTGTAAGGTTATGAGTACTATTTTTAAGCATTTATAGATGGGATTGAAGCAACTCGATTAGAATATTGTGAGGTCAAATCCCTAATGGGTTCAAATCGACCTGTCATATCTTGGGAGTTGATAATGAGCATAAGATTGTGGAAAGTTATTTTATTCCAGGACTGGCCCTCTACCGTGAGAGTGACATCGCCCATTTCATGGTTTGAGTAGGGAACCACGTGTACCTTATCTACTTACTGTACAACTGAGCCAGGTTGTTTTTCCACTGCAGGACCCGAAGCGTGCTGCTGACGTCGCGTGCGTTGAACGAGTTCGGTTGCACGTAGACGACGGGGTAACGCGGTGTCCTCGCGCTTTACTGACTGATGTCACATGCAATGTACTTGTCGCTAGGCCCGCCGTTGGCTTAGTTTGACCCTAAGCTCGATTCAGATGCACTGCGAGGCCAGAATATCACGGTTGTGTTTCCTATTTGGCACGGGAAATAGCCAGTGGAAAACCAAGTGTACGGCGGGGTCCCTGTGTTGGCACGGCTCAGAATTCCGGTGGAAAAGAAGGGGTGCCTGTAGAAATAATTTTTTTTTATCTCATGCAGTAATTCAAATCAGAATTCTTCTTTGCTGTGATAAAAAAACACTTTCAGAGATTTGCATAGTAATGTATTTTAATCACAATATTTGCTTGTGTTTTTTGTTGTTGTTGCAGCAGTCGTACACACAAACTTCCAATCAAATGGCTCCAAGCCCCAGTACACACAGCAGTGCTAACAGCACCAGTGGTGAGCAGCTGAGCAAGACCAACCTGTACATACGGGGGCTTCCACCCGGCACAACCGACCAGGATCTTGTCAAGCTCTGCCAGCCGTGAGTATTTTATTTTATTAAAGACTCTTTGTCTTCAATAATTTATTTGTACGTTATTGTTTTCTATGATAGTTTACACACGTAATGCACGATCTGCTCTGATACTTTTAATGATTTGCATTAGCTACCTACACACAAGGGTCCTGTGTTAAATATGATGGGATGGCTCATGCTGCAGAGGACATTCCTAGTGGCTTGGATTGTGAGTAACTTGGTCTGCGAGTGTTTTGCAAGACGAGCAAAATTTTAAAATAAATAATACTTTGATAAACGAGCGATGTCTTGCAATACGAGCAGTACGTACAATATATGCTTTGTCTGCCGAGCGTCACGTGATCACAACTGAGCCAATGGTTCTTTTCTCTCTCGCTGTGGGATTGTGGGTAATCATCTCCTATGCTCAGTCTCAGTCGGCGTGCCTCACTCGTATAGTCAACATCCGTGCGAGCGTATACTGTTTACTATGGTGTTGTGACCACGTGTATACTGTTTACTACAGTACTATAGTGTTGTGACCACGTGTGTGTGCGTAAAGCATTTTTTTATTTTGTGTCCAGGTGTAGTGACTGTTCTTTAGTAACTGTAGTGAAAGTCGTCCTACACAATAACCCTCCTCCTCTCCTCTCTTTCATCTTCCTCACACCAGCCACGATTAAATGTAATGAATAAATTTGATTACTTTTCATTAAATTTAAATAATACAAATATTAAAAGGTATTTTGTATTAATCATTTTTATATGGATAGAGTATTTTTGGGTTGCTGAACGAATCATCTGAGTTTCCATTATTTCTCATGGGGAAATTCGCTTTGATATACGAGTGCTTTGGATTACGAGCACGTTTCCGGAACGAATTATGCTCGCAATCCAAGGTTTCACTGTATTTACCTTCAGTAAGGAACCAAATGCAAATGTACTATTAGCCATATCCATTCGATAGTTGCAGTGCATAGCTTCTCCAGACCAACACACTTATATTAATTTTAACTAACGAATATTATCTACTGCGACATATAGCTATATCCATTGTATGGTTGTACTTGGAATGCACATTTAAAGAAATTCGAAAAACGTTGTTTGCTTTAGGCAATTAACGATTCACCAAATAAAACAGTTTTGTAAGCTCTTGACATATGCTTTCAATAGTGCACCTTAGAAATACTTATGATTCATGCAAATTGCTATTATACTGCATAGTGCACTATCACCAGTGTGCTCCTTAAGGTGAATAGAACGATCAAGACAACAAATGACGGGAGATATCAGAATCAGAATTGTTATTTACCCTTGAGAAATTCTAAAACATAGGACATGGTAAAGCAATATATGTAATTATGTAAATGGTGAACAAATTGTGTAAACACTTTCGTACAATAATAATCTAAAAGAAAACACTCATGTAAACATAGCAATTATTGAATGCAGTAATATCAAGGCAATAAAGTAAAATAATCCTGGAGAAATATGAGCAAACCTGCAGCGTGAGCTTGTCTACAGGGGCGGCTAAGAAAACAATTCAAGCAGGGCACGGCACAGTCAGTGTGAAACGATCTTTAAAGCAGTGTTAATGAGTAATGCTATGACCTGCTTTTGTTGTATGATGCATTCTGCTCCACCTCTTATGTATACGAGGAAGGGTTGAAAACTAAAAAGTGTGGTGTTAAATATTGTGGCGACATGTTTTTACTTGACGAACATATTCGAATTTATAAGGGAGAGGGCTTGTGTGCCTGCTGAAGCCTCCCAGGTGCTATGGGGCTCTGTATGAGTTTGCAAATGTGAATTAGATGCTACAAGCAAGACAAAAAAACAGATCGGTTCTTGAATTTAAAAAAAGACATTACCTTGAATCTTGACAAGTCAGTACATTGCCAGCAGGAGCAATTGTTGGCATGTCTCGTGCACATGGTGGTGGTGTTCTAAACCCTCATGCCTCAAATCGCCTATGGTGGGGGTTGCAGGGTCCTTAAATGCCACTAAAATATGACTTTAAAACTGAGCTCAGTTTGAAAATGTAATTACCGTTTATTTTACTGAAAAAGCAGTACACTGAATGTATTTTAATGTCTGCAGTTAGACACATTTAGTACAATTTGAGACTAAATATCCCCAATCTACCTTCAGTATACTCTCTCTTTGTGTTCATGGCTGTGTTCTCAACCCTGTACTCTTATCTCAGCTGCCCACGCAATCAAGTCAAATGTTCTTTCATGACGTATGCAGATTTTATCATAAACTATCTGTGCCAATTGTCCCCACTGAACTGTAAACCCTCAAGAAATCAATTCTAGCCTCTCTGTTGCATCTTCTATGAGTATCCAGTAATTACCCATTTAAGACATTTCTTGGGCCTGTTCATATTATTTTATTGGCTTGATTTTACTGCATTCAATAATTTAAAAAAATGTATATATTTTTTTCTATTATTATTTCATGACAGTATTTACACAATGTGTTCACCATTTTCATCATTAGTTTATTGTTTTATGATGTCTTATGTTTTTGAATGCATAATATTTCTAGTACAACATAAGCATATAAGGTTTGTGTTGCAGACATTTGTTTAATGTTTGGTGATATGCTCGACTGTGGACCAATGTAGACTACTACTTGACTAGTTTCATAAAGCGCGTGATTGAATCGTATCAATATAAAGGCAATTCATGTAAATTCAGTAGATTTTGGAATAGTTTGTATTACTTAAACTATAAACATAAATACTATTGGCACTAATACCAAATCATCTGTTTTCTTTATGATGTATGTGGAATTAATTAATTACGTTAATAATGATGGTATTTATTAACGTCCGGCAGACATATAAAAGAACGGATTCACGCAAAAATATCCAATGACTTGGATGCATAAAGGAAATTAAAATTCCATTTACAAAAGAGACACTTACAACTGAAGCAGAATGATTGTTTCTTAAGTGCAAACTAATATCATCATATTGGCCAAGCCATCCATTCAGCTTCCCCCGAGGCTATTTCAGAGCTACCAAACCTGGACGTGGACTTATGAGTTGCTGCACAAATCCATACTCGGAAGGAATCCATAATTATTAGTTTGACTAATGGAGCACATGCTAAGTTTGCGTGCCATCGCAGTACCTAATTCCCTTGGCGCCAAGCGTGCAGAAAGCTCTCCAGCTTGTCAGCAAGTGGGGAAGGTGTAACACAACTAAATCGCGCCACTAGTCCGTACATAGTTTATTTCGGTGATAGGCATGGCTATCGTCAGCGGTAGCTCATATCCCACTCATGCCGGCACTGGTCACGGCTTTCCTTTTGTTTGCCTCTGGATTGGCATGTGTACCAAGTCCATGGCTGACCTTTACATCTTATTCGGGTATGCACTTTAGCAAAGTCTACAGTTTACTTTAAATATGTACTAAACACAAAACAAATGTACAACACAAGGCCACCTGTTTGTCATGCTGCGCTAACCTCATTGGACGCTGACTGCAGTAAAAACCCCACGCTTCCTTCCAGGTCGCTTTGTCTTAACTCGGCAGCAACAGTACATTTTGGTCCTTGAAGCAGAGCACTATGTTACAGCTGTTTACCTTATCTGAGCATGACTGAAAAAAATTGGTTTCATTTCATATGACAAAAATAATAAAAGGATGCACGTTCAGAATTTGACTGAATATAAATAAGTTCCTGTTCCTCCAATGTAGGACAATTCATTTCCAGGAGTTTAGAAAATGTATTACACAAAGCCACTTCATCATAAAAAAATACATTCCAAAAAGATGCTTTTTAGAAAGGATGTGTCTGAAGATTAGATTGTGATTGAGTCGGTTAAGATAAGTTTGACATTGTGTGTTCAGTAATGTTTTTTTTTCATCATTATAGTACAGTAAAAAAAGCATAGAGCATTTACCTGAATCTTTATCCGTTTTCCCGCTTTTTCACATTTGAAAATATAATAGAACATTAAACGCACATACTATACATGTAAGCGATGTCACAGAAATCCCTGGAGGTACTATTATAGATGAAACTGGTCAAAAGGAAATGCATAGAAACGGCATGGAAATAATATCCCTAATCTTAGAAACAGTTGTGCAAAATGCCTGTGGGGAAAGAAAAATAACACATCCAGAATAAAAAATATAATTCAAAATTTTCGCAGAAGTTTTGAGCTTTGAAGTGAATCCAGTATTTATCCACGTGCGCACAGATCTTCCTCACAATGAAGTCCATTCCTTTTCAAGACCCATCACTCAGTTCTAAATCAAATAAATGAATTGACAGTTTAAATAAACTAGTGCATTGGCCTTTTTTTTCTCGAATTGCTTTTATTTATTATCTTTTCAAATATTGCATAGCCCCCGGTGTACGTGTGGCATATATATGCGCTTAAAAAGGCGAGTTGGCCTGCTTGCATCTGAAAAACGTTGTAATGGATACGATAACAAATTAGTCTCACAGTTACCTCGGGGTGGTTTTTTTTCCCCCCCTTTATGTCATAAGTCACTCTAAAAGAGCTGTGCTCAATGTGTCTAGGAGCAGACTTTGTTATTAGAATTCTAGAGCACATGGGTCAGTGCACCTCATTCGTGCATGCAAAGGGCAAGCATAAGGAGGCATTCTAGAGATTTCGTACACGTCAGTGATTCCCTTGCCTGCACAGACATATGAAGTGGTTTTAGCATTTTGGTTTCAGTGTACAATTTGAACACATTTTAAAGGTTTTTCTCCCGTAAAAAAAATAATTATGTACACTACGTGCAATCTTTGAGATGAGCACTTCATTCTTTTTTTTAAAGAAATGAATAATTATCTAGGTAATATCAATATGCTGCAACTTTAGAAATCATATATATGTGCAGTTTGATGTCGTGAAAACAGCACAGGGATATGTTTCTCTTTATTTAGAGGATATTTAAACCTGGACCCTTTGGTCAGGTGGCCAACTTTAATACCATAGGCGGTTATTCTTTTGTCTAAAACAAAAAAGTGTTAATTTTGTTTACAAAAAAATGTAGAATAAGAAGTAATCTCCATATATATAAAAGGCAAAGTTGTGAGTATGTGTGTCTGTTCAAAATGTTTAGCGTACTTCCCGACATGCAACAAACTTGAAATTTGCCATGTGGGTACTTTCCAGACTGTACACCATGCAAAAATTATAAAAATACACGCATTTTTTAGGGGGGGGGGGGGAGCTCAATAATGCAAAAAAAATTTGCACCGCAAGTGAGCTGTAATGTCAAATCTGTCACGTGACCCGCGCATGTGGAAGCGTAACGCATTGTAGTGTAGCGGTTAGCGCGCTGCGCTACGAACCCGGCGACCCGAGTTCGATTCCCGCTCACGGCCACCACCGGTGACGATTATTTAACCGGTCCTGGGCCTTCCCTAGGTCGACTCAGCCTCAAAACGAGTAACTGCTGAGGTGTGTCAACATCGCCACTGGGGAGACAAAGGCGGCCGGGCGTGGTGGATCCAAGTCCCGGGCGAAGCCGGGTAGCACAGCTAGTACCGTATATATAAGTAAGAGGGACCTTTAAAAACCACATCCGGGTACGCATATCTCGTTGTAGATGGCAGAGTGGGAACTACGATGAGAGGCAGATGAGATTGGGTGCCGGTGCTTTTGAAAAAGTGCAATCGGTAATGAAAGAAACCTAACAGTTTTCTTTTAAAGAATAACGTTGGATCAGAAACACGGACATTGACAAAGAAAATGAAACAAAACCTGGAAAGTGTGCAAAGGAGCATGGCGAGGGTGCACGCTTGTGTTACACTGACTTAGACAACACAAGAAAGTTAAATGCACGATTTTTCCGCGAAGAAATATAGGTGGACTTTGGCAGGACGAGTCACCATAAGGGATGATGGGCAGGTGGGTGACACTAATGGACTGGGTGACTGCCAAAGGAGGGAACACGCTGGCGGGGACTTCCGCAAGGGAGGCCTATCGACAAACCCTAACCTCAATTTTTTTGTTCTATTGCAACGGCATAAGAAGCGGTGCATGCTGGGGTAGATCTTCATCCGGTAGTGGATAGATTCATGACTCCTCATGGTAATCGCAATGCAAGTTTACAGGATGAATATCAATGCAATGGATTATGCCAATGAAATATATACACATTTTTATACTTGATCAGTTATAGCTGATGGTGGTTGGTTGTGATTCATATGACTGCAGGCTCTGTGAATTAATGTGAGAGTAACTTTGTGCCAATGGTGCATTTTTGGAATGCGTACATGAGTGCACAGAACCAACACTGCCTTCCCACCACCCATTCCCTGTTAAGCTGTCAACCTATAGAGCCACTAATCATCTCTTCCCCTCATCTGGACCCCCCCCCCACTCTCGTTTCTTTATCAGACACTTTATTTTTCAAATAAAAGGTTCACCCTTTTCGGCAATGGTCACGTTGAAGTCCACAATAAACACTCCTATCAAGTGAGAGTGCTTTGGCCATTCAAGGACTATGGGAATATTTAGTGAAGTAATATTTCTACCGCAGTACCTTGCTTGTAATAATGCTGAGGTGACATTTTTGTTCGTGCGACCTTTCACGAAGCACCAGTTTTACTAACTGAACACATTAAATAGTCGCGTGTAATGAATAATGAATACAAAAAATTGCTGGAAATAATATTTGCCGCGTAGTTACGGTACTGCGTTTGTGTGTTTTAATGTGTAAACTACAATAACGCTATTCGTCTTGGTCACCAAATGCATTCTGCAATGAGCAGGGTTTAAGCGTTGTGAGATGATATGACTCGTAGCTTCTCTTGCATACCAGAAATTGGAAATGCATGCGAGTGCCAAGAAGAAATATGGACTAGTAGTAATACAGGAATTGATGTTCACAGTATTTATTTAAATTATTGTATCACTTCCATACAGGAGTTGAATGAACATGTGTTTTTTGCGTATGAAATCTTTTAAATTCCCGAATGACTTATGTTGTATTTTTAACCAAGTTATCAGTTACTACATGGATGATGATGATGGCTGCAAAACTGCTATAGCCAACTGATGACTGGTGTTTGCTTTCGTGATCCATTGGATGCAATTTGTTTGGAAATTGAGTGGTAATCTCACCAGTGAAACAGTTTGGGCAGTATGGACAGGAATTTTAAAATACATACATACATCTAAAACAATTAAGTATAATACTGTATATTGATTTTTCGCTACAATAGTTACAATTTGAATTATGTATTGCAGTAATATCTAACCCTACTACGTATGCAGTAACCTTGATTTTTTTATGACCAGAAATGTATCAACCGTGCAATGGATAATTTACAGGTATAATTTAATCGAAAAGGGAGATTTGATGTGAAAGATATAAATGTACAATTTATTACATTTTAAGTCTTTTTTATATATATGTAAAAAAAAATCCTTAAAGTAGGGCAAGTCCTCACTTAACGCGTGTTCACACAAATCATTTTCGCTGTAACGCGGTTCTTCCATCGCGGAATGCTTCACACAACGCGAAACGTGCACCGTTATAACGCGAAACGCGCACCGTTATAACGCGAAACGCGCACCGTTATAACGCGAAACGCGCACCGTTATAACGAGGTTTCTGAGCGGTTGACCATTAACTGCTCTCTTGAGCTGTGCGGCTGAGCAGTCTGATACAGTATGCGGAATGGCACAGTAACACGGTGGCATCCCCGCAGTTATTTGTCCCGTCGTATGTGTCCATCGTATCTTGCCAAACCTTATCGTGACATTATTCATGGAGGAAATTGTTTTCGCTTAACAAGACACTTTGAAGGAATGCATCGCCGCGTTAAAGGAGGACATACTGTGCACTGCTATTATGTACAAGTGTTGTGAAATTGACGTTGGCCCATACATCTACTGACAAAAGTGTTAGCTCTATCTATTAATACTGCAACATTTAATAACCTCACTTAAGTTTTCGCCAATTGAATAGATTTTCATATAGGAAATCTAGAACATAATTGGCTGGGACATGCTTGCACGTTTAAAAAAATATGTTATTCTATGAATATACCTACCAGGGTGAATGTTAGTTTACAGTAATATGCGTGCTATCTGAAGGCCCATGGTTCACTGCTTTGTGATTATTTCATGACTTTGTGTGCAAAGCAGACTGCACAATTTGTGCGCGTTATTTCTTGACTCGAGAACATTTTCCCACAACTGATAAGTTAATACGCAATAATAAATGTTTTTTTTTCTCATTAATTCTTGCTTGTTAAGAAGCAAGGCATGTTGCTACGAAAGTAATTTTTCCCCCCCTATTTTGTTGAGACTTTAATTGCTTGCTTGTGTTGGGGATTACTGTCCCTGAGCAGATGTGTATGGGTCGTGATTGACTGCGTGTGGTTGATCCTCACGAGACAACGGGGCGCATGCACACGACACTCAAGGATACGTTGTGCCAGCACAAGTTGCGTTCCCTCTGCACGTTTAGGGTTACAAAACATGTGTGCAGCCAACATACACTCATAAGTGGTGACACACGCACGCAAAAATCAGTAAAGGTGGGTGCACAGTGATTACTGTTTCAAAGGGACTCATTTTCATTTGGCCGTGGAATAAAGTGACTCTGGTTAAATAGATATATAAATTAGTTTTGCATCGCCTTTGCATGTTTTTATGGTACGAATATGAGGCTTGTAGTACTATTTACACTATATTGACTGATATTGATAAAATATCTGAAATCGTGTGAAGAATGGAGGAGTTTTTTTTAAAGAGCTGAATTGTAAATTGACAATTTAAAACAATCTGCACGTAATAAAATAAAAGTAAAATTTCATACGTTTTAGTTGAGTTAAAAACCAATAGCTTGCAGAAACAAATTGTCATTACAAATTCAGAGAAATTTCGATTTAAAGCTTTCGTGACTGCAATGATTCATCTTCTTTGGTTCTTTCGGTAAAGTCACGTAAAATGAGAATAAAATAATAAATTGATAAAATAAAATAACATAACACAATAATATTCTCACGACGTTTCGGCCACAACACAAGCGGCCTTCATCAGGTGAAGGGACGAGACTGTCTGGTAGGACAGCGCTGGAGTGAAAGAGCCACGTTCAGATCACGACCTTTAAGCTGTGTGAGAGGAAACAAAGTGCCTTGACAAAGGAATTAGCATATAATTTAGCATTGAAATGGCTGAATGATTAGCTTGTGACTGGTCACAGAAATAGCTATGTTAAAAGTTAAAGCATACACATCCGCAGAGGCACCCCTTGACAAAGGAATTAGCATAGAATTTAGCATTGAAATAGCTGAGTGATTAGCTTGTAACTGCTCACAGAAATAGCTACGTTAAAGTCAGAGCATGCACATTCACCGAGGCACTTAGTACAAATCAAACAGGAGAATTTAGTATTGAAATAACTAGGCGAATTTAGCATTGAAATAACTGAGTGATTAGCTAGTGACTGGTCACAGAAGTGACTATGTTGAGGTCAAGGCCTAGTTTTTTATTGGTTCACTATATAGTACTGTGAATAGCTCAGATGTGTAGGCCTTGACTTCAACATAGTCACTTCTGTGACCAGTCACTAGCTAATCACTCAGTTATTTCAATGCTAAATTCGCCTAGTTATTTCAATACTAAATTATCCTGTTTGATTTGTACTAAGTGCCTCGGTGAATGTGTATGCTCTGACTTTAACGTAGCTATTTCTGTGAGCAGTTACAAGCTAATCACTCAGCTATTTCAATGCTAAATTCTATGCTAATTCCTTTGTCAAGGGGTGCCTCTGCGGATGTGTATGCTTTAACTTAGCTATTTCAATGCTAAATTCTATGCTAATTCCTTTATCAAGGGGTGCCTCTGCGGATGTGTATGCTTTAACTTTTAACATAGCTATTTCTGTGACCAGTCACAAGCTAATCATTCAGCCATTTCAATGCTAAATTATATGGCAATTCCTTTGTCAAGGCGCTTTGTTTCCTCTCACACAGCTTAAAGGTCGTGATCTGAACGTGGCTCTTTCACTCCAGCGCTGTCCTACCAGACAGTCTCGTCCCTTCACCTGATGAAGGCCGCTTGTGTTGTGGCCGAAACGTCGTGAGAATATTATTGTGTTATGCTATTTTATTTTATCAATTTATTATTTTATTCTCATTCTACGTGACTTTACCGAAAGAACCAAAGAAGAAAAATTCAGAGAAGTCACGTGAATGAATGTTGTGAATATATCAATGTGTAGCGAGTTCTTGGGATGACCCGCCAACACTATGCCATGTCATTTGATGAGATACATCAATTGATCTGCTCGCCAACACACAGCCTGTCCCGAGAGGCACATTATCACGGGGTTCAAGTTTCATTTATTAGGTATAGCCCTGTGAGCCATGCGGGTCTTAAGTCGGGTGCAACCGCAACAAACAAAATTTGAACACAGAACATCTTAAAGCGACAACGCGTAATAGAAACATCCTCGAATAAACCAGCAAATATTCCACACAAAAAAAAACTTATTAAAACGCTGTGTGCAAAAATCAATGTGGTGCAAGCCAACAACAACAATCATAAGACAATTTAGATTAACCATACGGGTGAATCGCCAGCGAGCAGAAGGAGCGAGGGGGAAAGGGTGCACGTGTGGAAGGGAAATGGGATTTACGGTGAATGACCCACCAAGCCAACGTTATACAAAACACTGTGCAATCACATTATGCTCACTATTAGAATACTTTAGATTGTTATAAATGGACCCCATTCCAGTGAAACTGTACTTGACATTTTAATCAAAAGGTATTTGGAGCTGTGTAAAAGCTTGCAGAATTCTAGGCTTGTTTAAATTTAAGTTTTGTTCATGGAGGTCTGCAAATTATCCGTAAACAAGATCTACACAGACACACAAGCAAGTAAAGCTACACATTCGCACACTGCAACTAAACACGTTTTTTTTTAATATTCTTGGTTCTTTCGGTAAAGTCACGTTGAAGGGAAACAATAACATAATAAAATATATATAAAACAATAAAATTCACACAAGTAATGTATTTTTAAAGCAGGCAACGTTGACAAATCATTCTCTTGGGCAGCAGCTGGTGATCTGCACACCTACTGTAAGACTGGAGGTCAAACTGTCCCTCATTTGCATCGTGTCCCTTGCGCCCTTCCTCAGTCTGGTCAAGCTGAATGCCAAGTGTTTCTTAGTTCATCCCTGAAACCTGATAGTACCTTGAGCCTCTTGAATGACGGGATTGCCTCTCACGACACGGCCGACGCTAAGCCAGACAAAGGTCTAAAAGGTGGTACAATCAGGTATTTTGTTTGGGGGCACAGAAAGTTGCGGCTTTTTGTGGATGCACATGATGCGCGTGCAAAACTATTCCGCAGTCTCGGCTTTTGCTGAAACGGTGTTGGGATTGGCCCAAGTGCATCTATACTCTTCTACACATTTCAGTATCAACAAAAGGCCATCCGAAAACAATTTACTGGATATTTTAATTTCTACCTCTTGACGTATGAACGCGGAAATAAAACGATTAGGTAAAGGTGTTGCCTTGAAATTGCCCGCTAATGCCCCTGCTGACGGAAAGGCCTACACTAGAGAGAGCTGTAGAGGAGCCTCGCTAGAGAGTATTTGGCCTACTCTTCCATGCTGGCCAGATGTCGTGGAAGAGGTGGGAGTTCCCAAACTTTACCCCGCCACATGTGACCTGCCAGTCGACTAGCTCCCCCATAAACTATATTGCACATTACCGTATGCCAATCCTGGAAAATAAAGCTCTTGCGTTTGTATATACAGTCCGTTAAATGTCTGAATCAGCACATTTTCATCTCTCAAATGCAAAAATCTATGCAAATATCTAAATAAAAAGGAAATGTAATCGTTGATATGATTAATACATTCATTAGACAATCGACACATTTGAACAAAAACTCAAGAGCGCAGTTTTAATGTCACATTGAAACAATGTTTAATATTTTATTATTCTACCTGATCTACCACATGTTTTATCTGGCTTCAACATTGTAAGAAACTGTTAATATATATGTTCAACTAGAAGACTGGGCAGATTAAATAATGAAGCGTCCTATGTTTTTTTAGTTTAATACTTAAACAAAGCATACCTATTTTACTACTTTGGATTTGGTATTGGTAATAAGAGCACGTGATGCATTTTTTTATGATATGGGTTTGCTTTACGTGGGTCATCGTGACCATTTAAAGTGCTCAGCAGATTTGTCCAGTCCAATCCATTCTTGGCTTCATTCGTACAACTATTTATGGAATCTCTGTGATGACTTGACTCGGAATGATAAATGCATATTTCATCAATACAAGAATAGCTGTTCATACAGTTAGCGGAGGCAGCACTGTGTGTCATTAAGATAAAAATGTACGTTGATGTGTCACTTTTTGAAATGCAAAATTAAACCTTTCAAAATAGTCAAAAAAATATTCTTGGTTCTTTTGGTAAAGTCACGTAGATATAAAATAAAAAGAATAAAAAATAAAAGCAAAAAACCGCACCACGTTCCACGTTTAAAAAGGATTGTAAAATTACAAATTACACAATGGCGAATAGATTTTATTATACTTTTGTGGCTTTTTTCAGCTTGGAATTCAAAATTTGCATTTCTGATTCTACATTTTAAAATTGACATTTGCTTTATGCATGCATATTTAATTTACGTTTGATTTGCATGCCATATAACATGAATATCTCCTAAATGACAAACCATAACTTGGACCGGGTAGATTTGCCATTAATGTTAGATGCAGTTTTAATTTGTCTTGTTTGTAATTTTTCAATCCTTTTTAAACGTGGAACAAGCCAGCCCTTGCAAGAATGACTATTGTGAGAAAACAGGACATTTGTGTCTGGAAAGCTTTTACATGAACTTTCTGTTGCAGGCAAGGGTAGCAATAACCCAGTTTCCATGTCGGTCCAAATGGGTTTCGACTCTTGTGTGTATTAGTACTGTAATGTGTTTTAATACAATACTACATTGCATTAACCACATTTATGTTCTCAGATATGGAAAAATTGTATCCACTAAGGCCATCCTGGATAAAACAACCAATCAGTGCAAAGGTGAGTTTTCACACGTCTATGAAAGTAAACCATTTCAATTTACTTGATTATTTTAATGTGCCCTTTAAATCAAGGCACAATTACAAATTTAATATTACATTGCAGATGACATTTACTTGGATAGCATGCATTTAAAAATACATTACAACCATTTTGAAAATGGATACAGTTGAAGCTGCTTGTAAGAACATAGCCAACATTTCAAGCAGTGGCCCTTTTCCATAGGACATACAATCTTGTTTTGTTATGTGTGCACCACTGCCAATGCAATATCACCAAATCAGCTGTTATAAGAACATTTATCACTTGCATTCCACTGATGGGGGTGGGGGGTGTGCAGAGGGCAACTTCTGTTACAAGCACACTACTAAAGGTTTAAGCATGCATAGACTTGCTCTCAAGATGTGTGCTTACTTCTAGTTTCTGCTTATTCAATAATTCTAAACCAGTGTGATGCAAACACAGGTCGATCTGGAAATAATCTTAACGTTTATACCTTTTTGTTTTGGACATTAATTAATATTGTATTAATGATATGTAATAAAACAAATTTAGGTAAACTACCCCTGATTAAACTACCCTAAGATCTACATGCCTCCTAAAAAAAAAACAGACCTTATATCTGTGGTTTTTTTTTATATTTTGGTAATAGTAATTATTTTGTATAACTGGCATTTAGAGATAAGTTAATGCGTTTTGTCACCACTGGTGGGGGGCTGGGTGGTCCAGGGAAATGTTTGCATCGGCTGAGTGTTCCTCGGGCCAAAAAAGTTTGAGAAACACTGCTCTAAACTCAATACCACATATGAATAGCCACCTATCTGTTACGTGGTTATGCGAATACCCCTTATTGTACTTGTGACAGTATGGTTCCCCAATATATCAGCATAAACATGGGTTATCTGTGCATGGTACCCCTTATAAGTGTCTTTCACCATTATCACGATCGTTCCTCTCTGTTCTACAATAGGCTTCTGCTACTGGTGTGGCTGTGTGCAATGGCACATTGATCGTGCGAGCAAGGCTTGGCTCTGCCATGACATGCACTGATAGTAGGGTTCTCACAAAAGCCATATCTTAGCTGTCACAATCTTTTGTTTCTGAGGATATCCTTTATTTCCCTCACTCCCTGATACACCACTATCTTTGACACAGAATTTCAGTCGTACTTTTATTTGTGCATGTTCCTACCAGCATGTGTCAAAAAAGTTGGCAGATCATCTGTTGTACATATTGAATCATTTTACCTCTTCTCACAGGCCTTGATAACAATGATTATTTTTAAAGACGTTTAACAATTAAGAATCGATATCCCTGTTCGGTTGAGTCAGGCCTCACTAATGTAAATTAATAAAGCCCTCGACGTGCCAGCAACCCTCACTGCTGTACACCCATCCTGCCTGTTCCATTCCTTCTCCTGCTGTCTCTGCTATCTCTCCGCTTGTGATGTGGCAGGTCTATTATCCACGGGTATGTTAATATCTGTATTTTATGTATGAATGCCTGGAATTTTCAGATCATATTTAAAATTACACTGCATGGATTTTATTTGATAATTATAAATTGCCACCAAAACACAAATATCAAGATGGTATCTCTATACCTTTTTGGGATCTAATGTGCTGTATAGATACACCTTCACCTCTGGCTTCAGACCACTGGTTAGGGAGCCCAAGCACAAACGCTTCCTTGGTTCAAAATCATTTATTTACGTGGCTAACGTGGTTTAAGACCAGTCACTTGTGATTGCACAAAACTGGCTGAAAAGTGGTGGTTGTACTACTGATGGCCTTCAAAACTAACATGCAATGGGTGGTAGGTGCAAGTGGAACACTGTTAGTCACTTATTTTTGATCCGACAATTAAGTCTTTGGCAGACTGATGGTACTGGAGCTGCCTGTGAAATGGCACAATTGATTGGTGTAGGCCCAAGAGTGCAGTATGTGAATTGAAAGACATTTTTGTTCAATGTACTTTCACATTTCTGTCGCCAGCTTTGAAATGTAAAGAATACAGAGTAGGGGCATAATTGCGTCAACAAATTGAATGACACTAAACAATATTTATGTCATTGGTTCTTTCGGTAAAGTCACGTGGAAGGGAAACAATAAAATAATAAAAATATCAAACAATAAAATAATAAGAATATAAAACAATTGTTTTAAAATAATAAGAATATAAAACAATTGTTTTATATTCTTATTATTTTATTGTTTCCCTTCTACGTGACTTTACCGAAAGAACCAAGAATATGAATCCCTGCAGTCACGAACGCTTTAAATCAATATTTATGTTGCATACATGTTATAACATTGTATCGAGTTATTTTCATCGACTAGTAATGCTGGTAACCGTTAGAAACGGTCTCTATGTGCACAGTTTTATTGACACTTAATTTTAATGTATATATTGTGTCGATACTTAATTGCTGTCATAGTTTACATTGAAATGAAACGGTGTACCTCAAAGCCATCACTATGAAAATTATATGTTCGTAAAATGTTTCAAGTTTTACTTTCACTTTTGTGATAGGAATTAAGGTGAAGCTTAGCAATACCATTCAATCTGTACTTGTCAAGACACATAATTGTAATCAAAACTGATAGGCAGTTGTGCTCATGAAATACTCTACTGCAAGTGACATCAGTTTAGTTTCATGAGTTTAACGTTGATATTCGTAAAATGTTTTGCAACATTAACCAACCTTTGGTCGTGATTTAATGTTTTGTCAACGTTTGGTTTAGCCTGCTCATGTCTACTGATGCATTGCATGGTGTAGTCTTGTTATATTGTACATACAGTGGTACAAACTCAGGACCCAAGTATTTAATGGCCTACATTTATATTCGAGTCATCATAATGTCCACTTAAAATTGTATTTAGGTGGAAATGTTTTATGACATAGTTTGACCTTTGTATGATACACAAAGCTTTATAGCAACTGAAATTGAGAATATACCACTTTGGTGTGCCTTATTACAAACCAACAACTTTCTAATAGTATCTTGTGGAAAACTAGCATTTAATTAGACTTCATTTTTAACTTGCATGACCATAAAGTATAACATGTGTATTTACTCAAGATTTATAGTGTTATTAAGTGAAATAGCACAACAATAACATGTTTTGCTCTCACCCCCATACTCAATGGGGAATACTGTACAGTTGTATTTGCCAAATCCAGTGCTACTCTGCCAGTTACCCAAGAACATTGCACGTGTATATTATTATTATTATTACACACTCCCAGAACCTCGACAGTGGCTGCTAAGTCACTGCCGTCTCCTTTGCTGGTCGAGAATAAGTGAATGCCATAACAGTCACATGCCCCCTCAGCCCTGACCTGTTTCACCTCGTCAGGATGGGTGAATTATTTTCTGAACGCTTACCACAATATCATTTTATTAACTTCTGATGTATTTTATTTCAAGGTCTAGGTCCAGTTTCTAGAGTTCAGTATTATCAATAACACCAAGTCACTTGACTTTATGTAAAGGAGATTTCATGTCCTGCCATTCCTCTTTTCCAGGCTATGGATTTGTGGATTTTGACGGCCCATCTGCAGCACAGAAGGCTGTGACAGCCCTCAAGGCCAGTGGGATCCAGGCGCAGATGGCCAAGGTGAGTGATGCGGTGAGCATTTAAATACTTACTGGATTTTTAACATAGAGATTGCAGGCATCCATACACACTTACCAGGGCCGCGTAAGCATCAGATATGATTTCAATGGCGGTAATCGGTCAAAAGCCTGGCCCACTTTGATTTACCATGCCAGAGGCAGTAAAATGAGGAATTTTGATAGGCATATTATTTGTGAGATGTTTAATTTCATCTATATATGGTGGTGCTAGTGGTGCGTGACATTTATGATTGATAATATTTAGCATTTTGAAAGTTTGAAATATATTGTAATGTCACATGAGTGTGACATTATTTACCATTAGATATTGTGCATCACATATATTTCTTAATTCATTAGGAATATTTTCTTAATGCCACACCCTTTTGTGGTGTGCAAGTTAATATTGCTTGGTCATTAAATCAATATCAGCAGATCCAGTATATATAAATACTTTAAACAAAAATATATTTCATAATGACATCATAAGGATTTACTTCGTAGAATACTTATAAAAAATTAAGTTAATAAATAAAACATAGACGCAATGTGACGTTGTTTTCAAGGGAACAAATGATACCCCTTATTTTCTCGCACCATGAAAGTTACCACGTATAGATATATTGCTGTACTGTATAACGCGTGTTTTTTTTTGTATCATGTGTTATTTTAACTTAGCTAAGTATAATACGATGCTAAGGCGTAATTGAGTTTTGAACTCTGTGCAAAGTGTTGAAATATCATTTTGGACGTCAGTGGGTGAAGCACTCATGCGCTTCTGTGATAATGAGGTTTTCTCTGCTGCGAATCAGGTGGTGTCGCCCTTGTGACTACGCGTGTTTTTTTATTATCGGTTATTAATTGCGAAAGATGGTGTGTCAGTGAAAAATCCGTATCGTAAACTTGAACGGAGACATTGAAATCTAAACGATCATAGCAATTTCACTGAAGCGTTGCTGAATTACATTATGAAAGGGACCATAGAGTATTCAGTCCAAAGTATTAAACTTTGACAAGAGAGCCAAATGCATGCGTGCGACCGCAGTACAGCATTTGTGATGCATGGCGCTGTGCGCATGCACACATCTTTACGCATGATGATAATAACATGTGCATATTAGGAAGGACCGTTGCCCGAAAAGTCGCGTGACATTTGTTTTCGGGGGAGTTAATGAGGAACGCCAGTGTTTTTATTTCTCTGATAATACGTACACCTTTACGCATTTTCAATAAATTTGACTGCTTCTCGCACACATGCTATGAAATGTTTGTAAGACATCGGGGAAAGACCTTAAAATTAAAGGGGCCGATCTCCATCTGCAGTGGTACAAGCACCGAACATCGACCATTTGTTTTTATTTTGTTACAGTTTAACTTGTGATGCAGATAATATTAAGTGGTAACATTTAAAGATGAGACATAAAATCACAGGTATACTCTGATAGTTTTAGAGTCCGCCTGCGTTTCTGATCGTTCAGCACAGGACGAGACAGAAATTGAGCTATTGGGATAAAATATTTACAGTCATTATCAGCCATGATCAGTTCACTGCTGGCTGAAGGTGTTCTCAAAGTGCCGCCATCCTTTGGAGTTCTCCTGAGATGTCAAAATCCACCCAACAGCTATATATATGAGCTGATTTCATCGCTCCAGCATCCTTAAAATGGAAAAAGCATCAAGTTAAAACTGTATGAACTTTCTACTTCTGTAATTACATTAAAGTAAATAAATACGATATACGTTTAACCATATATGCCAAACTAATTGCCTCTATCAGAATCTAAATGTTCAGCAAACTTCCTTGGAAATGTAACCAATCGCCAAATGTATTTTGGTTTTGGCTCTTGAAGAGAGATTTTAAATGGTCACGTCCATTATATTGCGTGCAACATCTTACCAAGTTTGCTTGCATAATTTCAGTTGACTGACGACACCTCAATGGAAAATGTGTTATACAGTATGTACAGCCTTGGTTAAAGTTGCATTGGTTCAGTGTCTCCCAGTCACAGTCGTGGAGAAGTGTAATTAACCAGGCACCTACATTACGCTCCTTCCAGCTCTCCATGCATTGATCTCACTGAGCAGACGGCAAGTCAGGAATGATTAGGTCCTTCATAAATCACCACAATTTACTCTACTTGCAAAATATCAATGCATCAGAAATTCGATTCTGTCTTCTTTAATTTTTAACAAGCCACTGCACTGCTATTTAAGTTTATTAGGTGACATTTATTTTTATTTTCACAAATCGCCGACCGTTTATCCAGATCACGGAGTGATTTGATGGGTAGGGATGTGTGGGATTAAACGGACTTTTCTCTTTTCACGCCTGGGACTGCACGTTCAGTTGTCATCCCTGGGGAGGGGGATACATTTAATCCCTCCCCAGGTGAAATATTTTTAATTGACGAGGCCTTGGTTGTGCTCAGTCAGTAACTGTACTTGAATAGGACACTTCTTGGGAAGAGCAGGTTGCTTGCTGTAGGGTTGGAGCAGGCTGGGAGGTGGTCAAGAGCAGCAGCAACATGGACTGTGTAAAAGAACACGTGAACGTGATAAATATGTTGCACACTGCCATATTTTTCAAACACCACAGTTTTAGGTCACCATTAATGTATTATCAGAATAAAATATCTTCCATATCAATACATGAGCAAAGAGTGAGATCACTTTCTTGGCATTTGCTAGTGTACTGAGGTGTAACTAAATACAGCTGAGGGATGAATGGAACATCACTTCTGTCATACAGAATCAAAAGAAGCCACAAAAGTATTTACATTTTTAAAAAAAATTGTAGTAATGAAATCTTGCCCAGCTTCCCCCTACCTCAATTAATAAAACTGCATTGACAGCAACTTGCGCACAGATCAAGAAACACTTTTCTATTACGAATGTACAAAGCCCGCCAGTGCATTATCAAATCTTATCCTAAGGTATTTATGCAGTTTGTGACTTGCCTGTGATTACTTGTTTCAGTTGCATGCTTCTTGGTATGAGCGAAGCTGGCAGAGTTTTGGTTAGCCTTAAAGTTGGATATGTATTCCCCCTTGTTTCCAAACAAAATCAGAGACTTGTTTTCACAAGTGGTTGATGGATGTTTTGAAAGATATAACCAATGGATCGTCATACAGAATCCATCACATTCGTGTGCAGAAGAATGTTTGCACATTAAAAACCAGTTTTTTTCCATAATACTTCTGAATAACATGCCCCTGTAGTTTGTTGTCATTCTGTGGTTGGTGGAGATTACTTAGGTGACAGTTGTGGATTATGTTCGTGTGTGCATGTGTACGTGTGTGCGTGCAATAATCACATTCCAAAGTCAGTTGTACTGTGGTGTTATTTCTCTTGCATAGCCCTGCAAGAATGTAAACCCCACCCAAACCTGAATGGGTTTTCAACGATAAAATGTGATCACCACCACTGCTTGGAATACCAATGTGGATATTTCAGTGATTTCGTTTATTCTATGTTCCTTAAACTAATAAATGTTTGCTCATGACAGTGTCCTTAGACATTTATACCTAAATACATTGTGCTGTTCTAGATTTGAAGCTTTCGTGACTGCAAGGATCCATACTCTTTGGTTCTATTCGGTAAAGTCACGTAGGTACAAAAATAAATACCTACATTGTGCTGTCTTTATTTTTACACATGTCCACACCTGTTGTCAGTCTCATGCAGCCAAGCCTTGCTCTGATTTTGTTGTTTTTCAAGAAAGTCCTTTGCAACGAATTTTTTGCAGTGTCCTGTTCTGCAACATTCATGATTTCCCAACCCATAATTGGGTCTAGTTCATAAATAATCAAGCCCATAGCAATGTCCTTCAATCAGACCCAAATGTGAAGTTGGAATTCGGCATTGCTTCCATTTACTTGCATGCAACTTCCTGCTCCAACACTGTTATTTAAATATATTTTAGTGCCAGATTCAGCTGGGAGCTATTCATTTGTTTTTTTTATCTGCATATGCACCTAATATTGTATGAACCAACATAAATGGTATCTTTAATGACGGATATTAACACAGCCTAGCTCAGAATACCGTCTTACCGTCTGCTGATTGGAAACTATCCACAATGTACTTCGATGCTTCACTTTCCAATGTATAACACTTAAATGTGTAGCTGTAACAGTGCTGTAATGACCACTTTCGATGCCCGAGAAATGTACCATAACTTGCTGCCTGCTGCAAGAAACCCTTGCATCACAAAGACATCCAGATGTGCTCTCATGTAGAAATGATTACTCACATGGCAGTGCTCTTTATAATCACCCAAATATTATGTATATGCCATTAGATCTGCAATATTTTTCTCCAAAAGTCAAACGCATTTCTCCCTTGAGCCATCAAATGATTTGTACACATTTGGTCAAATCTGATTTGACTCTCATTACGGTCAGCCTATCTGGTGGGTGATACATTTCCAACATAGTTTCCTTTGGGCCATTACATTGTGTCTCGCGCATGTGTGGAATATCAACCTGTTTATCCAGTACAAAAATAAATTGGCTAGGTATTTGCCTTTTATTTACAATTGCATGTGGGTGACCTAAACCCTCTGCTAATTACAGTGCCTAGCCAACATTGTTCCGTAAAACATTATCGTTGAAAATATTTCATCATGATATACTTTAAATGAGTGCTTTGTTGCATTGTGGGATCAGGAGAGATAGCAATGGCTTGGGGAGGCTTTCATCCAGCAGTGTATTAACCATGATTGATGATGATGATGATTATAATGGTAAAATGAATGCCAATATTATAGTCGTATTTCCTTAAGATGCCATTGTGTCCGGATAACTATATAATACCATGTTATTGTTATCGTAACGAACAAAGCACGCCAAAATAGGAGAGTGTTGCACTGTGTCCTTTATTCATGCAGTAAAATGAAATGCAGTGGGCCACACCTTAGCGCGACTGCTGTCCATTTGAAGCCTCCTCTGCCTGGCTGCAGCCGAGCGGTCATTTGTCATTATGTCCAGTTTAATTCATGTCCTAAATCTATTTTCACTGCTTTACCTATTCATGCTAACCAGTCAATTGTGCTCCGAACTCCTAAACAGTTTGTATAAACAAATTACAGCTTGGGGTACGGGGGGTGGTAGTCGTTAGAAACCCTATTTTCAATGGCAGAAACACAAAGCTTTGTGAGGGAGAGGAAACCAACACACTGGGCTTTCAAATGCATGTGGATTAGACGAGGGGCTGTGCAAACATTTGCCTTGCAAGGGACAAAGCCCCGTAGCATATAGGAACAGAGCACTATTGAGGCTCCCAAGGAATGCAGGGAAATGTGATTAGAAGCCTCTCAAGTGTGCCCAGGCGGTCAGTGACCGGACCTCCCCTCCCCAGGTCTCGGTTCCCCGGTCCGCCTCGCCACACCTATACCTTTGGCATTGTTCTTACCTCCGTCCCAGGCTCCTTTTACTGCACTTTTTAAATCTTTAACTGCTGCATTCACGCTCAGATTATCTTTGAAAAGAGTGAACGGCTTAAATGCTTTATTGAGAAGGTCATCGTCACTGTTGTGGTGTAAAGATGACGATCTTGGTTGGGAAAAGTGGTTTGTGGAAGTGCATTTATAACATTCTACTTTTGAGTTTTTGCAGTACTGTATTCATCTTTGAGAAACGTTTAAACTAAAGCATGGCTTTAACATGTGAGTGTCATTATTCAGATAAACGTATTAATACGTTTCATAGGGCTCACAAGTTAGTTTGTAATAAACTGTTCGAGGTAATTGGGGTGCATTCTCTTCTCATAAAACTATTTTCGTCAACGCTTTGATTGCAAAAAAATCATAGCATGTACATCAGAGCTTTTTTTAGAAGGGATCACAATGATCTGGTTAGGCCCATGCTATAACTGGAATCAATGCAGACAAGCAAGCCCATATAGTTTGTTATATGCCAGGCTGTAACATGTGTATTTTAAGAGAGTTTCATGCATAGCACAGTGATCTAGACTACTGAATTGCATAGTTGTAATATCTTCATCCCACTGATTTCAGGTTGAGATTACTTCGAGACTCGCTGGGCAAAGGTAGACATTTTTATTTTTTGTGCAAAGTAGTTTGACTGCCTACGTTAATTATTTATGTTTCAAATGCTGCTTTAAATATTTTTTTTCATGTGATAAAAGCACCAATGCTGGTAACAAATGTAACTATTTTAGTACTGGGCACAATTTGCATAGTGCTGTGATGTCATGCAAAATAAGGAAAAGTGTTCAAGAAAGAAGTTAATTTAAAAAAATGTCCCACTGTATTAACAGCATCATATACTTACCAGACACAACCTATAACACATTGCTTAGCATACAGCAGCATTACATTCCACACATGCACACAATGAAGAATGGTTGATAATATTCTTTGGTTCTTTCGGTAAAATCCACCTAGGAAAATATCTATCCCATGGAGCTCTTATGCAGCGTATTCAGAGAGTTGTTATCAAGGCTTCTGCTATACAGTCTGCCTGCGTTTGAGGCCAGACTCACACAGACTTTATTTCAGCTGGTGAGGCCCATTGAGCTGAAGTGCTCTTTGCAAGGATGGACCAGGGCAATGTGTTTGCGTCCACAGCCAGCGCTTCCTTCTCCTGATGGCTGCGGTTGGGAGCAGGCTGAGCATGGACCCCACAGTGGACAATCCAGCCCTGAAGCCAGTATAGGTTCCAGTGAATAAATACATTGTAGGTGCAAGGTAACATGTCAAATACTCTGCACGTGCTTCCGAGCTATCTCCTCTGCAGGCCTCTGTGCACGTGTTGAAAAAATGCAGCAGACTGACGAATTTTGAATGCATTTACGTGGACCATTGCAGTATTGTGCACATGTGTGTAATATGATATTGAATTTTGATTTAAAGCTTTCGTGACTGCAGGGATTCATATTCTTGGTTCTTTAGGTAAAGTCACGTAGAAGGGAAACAATAAAAATAGTAAAAATAATAAAAAACGCCACTTTTTTCAAATTTTCTTGCTGTGGTTTTCACACCTGATGATGACTGCTTGTGTTGCAGTCGAAACGTCGTGATAATTTTATTGTTTTATATTTTTTTATTGTTTCCCTTCTACGTGACTTTACCGAAAGAACCAAGAATATTATATTGAATGATTAGTGAAATGTTTGCTTGTGTCAGCTGTCATCCACATTTCCCAATTTCGTGTAAAGGAATCTTTGCGAAAAAGTAAGATGTTTGGATGGTGCCTTTAAAACTACCAGATCTTGAGCTTCATCATGTTTTGAATGTTCTTAACAGCTGCATCATAACGGAGGGATAATTATCTGTGTCTGAGCTCTGGCAGAGGACCATCTTTGTTTCATACAAGTCAGATATCTTTGCCTCTAAATATGGGCAGCCTCTGTCCACTTTATCTTCTGTCCCTTCACCCACCCCTTTTTATCACGCTGTCCAGCGGTCAAGAGCAGAGAGGCAATTTAACACACTGACCAATACCTGCCATGCAGTGAAAGAAGGAAATGACCACTGTGACACAAACCGGCACTGGTGTTTCTTCTCATTTAATGCAGACGGCAATGGGGAAACATCAATTGTAATGCAATTGAAATGCTGTGTCGAAAAATATGACGCTAACAATTTCGGAAAGGTGTGGAGAGGATTACAAGATTAAATATACGTTCAAAGAGCTTCGACGTGTCATTGTGTAATTTGACATTTTTATTGTTGAAAAAATCAACAAAATCTCTCTAAACTGATGAAACACTAATGTAGTTAATCATCAAACTTAGGCAATCATGGAAACTATACATTTATGATCCTTGCATCAAAGGAGAGTGCAGTACCTGTTTCTTTACAGTTGAACACAGCTCTCTTCTACTAAAACTAAATGTTAGAAGTACCCAAGGGAATTCTAAATACTTGAAGAAATACTCTGCTATTTGCTTAAATGTCATGCCAATGAAATATAAAACTGATACTGAAAGTAAATATAGTAAATACTTATCATGGAAACCACACCCTGTTACAAATAGGCACAGTACTCCCGTTAGCCATTAGTATACAGTAAATTTTGTTATATTTTTCCTTACAAATTAATATCCCCAGCTGCTTGTTGTTTGTGATAAGCACGATTGATGCTGTTTTATTGCTGGCAAAGTGTTGTCTGTAACATGTTTAAAAAAAATAAAGATGCCAAATAATCATCTGTTATCCTTAGAACCAAAAGGTACCTTTCGGCATGATGACAAAATTATATATTGAGTGTCACTCCTCTGGCCTCTCATCTCTTTGAAGGGAGGTTGCGACTCGCGTGTTAGACTTCAACTGTCATTGCCTACTGCTTCTTTGATATTTGTTTCCTTCATCCTATTTAAATCTGGTGTGCCCCGACAGATCATGCTCCTATGCTAGAGGACACTTTGAGAAAAATCACGCACACCATAACGACTTCTACCACTGTTGATCTCGTATTACTATCGAGCAAGTGGGTTACTTAATGAGTAACAATTTATGCCCCATAACGTACAGGTTATGCTCTACAATTATAGAATCACACGTATTTATAGCATACACATTATGTACTGTATGCATAATGTGTCCACGCAGAAGACAAACATACAAACCTGCAGTATATTAAAATATTACATTATTTCCCACAGAATGAATATGTAACATTTACTATTGAATAAAATTTACTGCGTGTTCTAAGAACATTTTTGGACCCATTTCAAATTAGGCGTGAGGATGGGAGGGACATTTGGTAGAGAATTTAAGGCCTAGATGTAAATATGCCATGAAGGTCCACAGGGACATGGGTTTTATATACCACAAATCTTAAGAAGCTATTATTCTGACCTTTCTCAGAATTTACCATTTACAAGGGGCACACTGTTCCATGAAACCAAGATGGCTAGACAACAATTTCCAGAGCTGTCATTTGCCATCGGAGTGATATGTTGTTGAGCAAAATTCTCCCTACTGTGTGTGCCTAGCTCTGCTATGGATATCCTAAAACGTCAACACATTAATCAATGACGCTGCCTTAAAAGGATACGCACATAATAGGGATGTTTTTTGGGTAATAACCCTTCTTCATAGCATATGTTTTTTTCTTGATTAGCATAACTCCAAATGAAGGTTCAGTGCAATTAGATGCCAATAGAAAATAATATTTTAATAAATCCAGCCATTATCAATCGACAAATGGGTTAAGGGACTTTTCTGTGCCATTCCGGTCAGGGGGGATAATTTAATTTGACCATATTTCACCACGCTGGTCAGTGCATGAATTTAATTCGGGTTGCCGGATTCATAGCGCAGTGCACCAACCACTCTACCACCACTCCAACCACTGTGGCTAGTACGATTCCAAATTGCAGACAGATCAGTGGGAGAAAAAGCGGACATTTTACATTGTTTTAGTTGTGGTGAACATTTATGGTTATTTTTAATCACTATACAACAGAATTTAATAATACTCTTTGGTTTTATTCGGTAAAGTCACGTAGGTAAAAAAAACAAATTAAAATAAAATAAACAATTAAAACACGACGTTTCGGCCACAACACAAGTGGCCTTCTTCAGGTGAAGGAACAGAACTGTCGGGACGACAGCACTTCAATGAACGCTGCTAAAATTCGCAGCGTCTTTTAAGCTCGGTGGGAGGAGCAGAGCGCCTTGACAAAGGAGTTTACATTTCAAACAGGAGAATTTAGCATTGAAATAGCTGTGTTAAAGTGTTGAAACAGCAGGGTGTTAAAGTCAGAAATTAGCATGTAACTGGGGGATTAGCATGCTTTTGGTGTGTAGAGGGTGCGGGGGGTGGGTTACTGTGTGTGTGTGTGCGCAATAGAAACGGAAAAATAGAAAAATTAAAGATCGCCAAGAATGTGCTGTAAAGGGGGGGAGTAGGAAAAAGGGACATAGAAACTTCGGCAGGAATATGCTTGGTATACCACTACTTGAAATTGCTGTTAGAAATTAGTTGACGATTGGTATGATTTAAAACGTCTTTCCAGTGGTTCCTTAATTTGAAACCATCCTCTCGGTTGAAGTTGTGCCTGTGTTTGTATATCTGACTGGTGAAAAATGCTTTCGTAAATTCAGAAATGCATGAAGTGTGGGTGAATTTTTTTGTTTAATTCTCTTTGAAAGGTGGAATTTATTCTATTCGCGTATTTGACCTGACAAATGCGCTGTCAATTGTGTGATCAATTTATTTTTGTAAAATGCATTGTGGACTTGAATATACACGTACTCTTAAAATGTGTATAAACCTTTAAAGTAACCTTTCACAACACAATAAAAGCAACAGAAGTTCTCAGCACATGGAACACTCGACCAATATTTTATACTATGAATGCCATCTACAGTAACAATGCAATTTATAACCATGTGAGAATCCATTTGAGACTTTTTCGAGGGAGGCCTGAGTCAAACTACGTCAAGCATAACAATGGTAGATTACGGCAATTATTAATGTTGCGTCAGATAATAATAAAATAACGTAAATTTTACAAGGTCAAACATAGCAGCAGAACAGAAAACTAAATACAAATGAAAGAAACACGAATCTCGAACAACAGAGACCAAAGCAATGAGAATATACAAAAACAATTGCGCATGGAAATGACGAGGCATTAATGAGACGTTTTTTTAGTGATCTCATTGCTGAGGATCGCTTACATTTTTGACGCCAAGACGCTGAAGGAAATGTTCACACGTGTCATTATAAATGGCTATGGTACTGGCTATGAGCATATCACCTGGAATGCACCCAGTTGTGTCAGATTTTCAGAGCTAGGCATTGTTTGAGCTTGCGTCGCACTTGAATGGGCAAGCACCGTGAACAACATCATGCTGTGTTCTGCTGCTGGGCTTCCATTTGGGCAGCAGAGGACCATGCAACTCAAGCCACCGTTGTACTGTACTATGCTCCCATGTCTTTGCTCCCCACCTTTGCCAACCAACACTGACCAGCATGGAGAAGTACAACGGATTGCTAGAATGACTATACATGTTGTGGTACTATTTGCACATTGTTAAGTATAACCATTTTTTTATTTAAAGCTTTCGTGACTGCAGTAATTCATATTCTTAGCTCTTTTGGTAAAGTCACGTTGAAGGGAAACAATAAAATAATAAAAGATATTGTTTTATATAATATATTTATATATATTTTATTATTTTATTGTTTCCCTTCAACATGACTTTACCGAAAGAGCTAATAATATAACCATTTTATACAATTATTAAAGTTCTTAGACATGAATAAATACTATTATTGAAGATTGAGAATTATATACAGGGGTTAGCTCTGTGATGCCATTTTGGGTTGTACTGTGTGTTGTTCGGCATGGTGCTGAACAACACGCGGTGCAATCTGAAAACAGCTTGGAGAGCAATGTAGCACAACTGCCAACATCGACGCGGTGTCATAATGTCACAGAGGTCAAGTGTAGTGTCTCATCTGTGACGAGGAGTTTCATAGCTCATCAGATTCTTCCACTCTAAATAAAGATTCTGAGATTGTCGCGTTGTTTCCACCCCACCCCTTATCCTTTTCTTCCACATTCTTTGCAGCAACAGGAACAGGATCCAACAAACCTGTACATCTCCAATCTGCCAGTGACCATCGATGAACAGGAGCTGGAAGGGATGCTCAAGCAGTTTGGCCACGTCATCTCCACTCGTATCCTCCGGGACATCGTGGGCACCAGCCGGGGAGTTGGCTTTGCCAGGTGAGCCGTGTGGAGGCTTCGTCTCTGTTTTGGAAGGGAAAATAAAACCGTAACCAGCTTTATTCATCCATGATGGAGGTTTTTGTTTTCGTGTTAGATCGCGTAAATGTGAATGTGTCATTATACCCACCACCGCCCGACAACCTATTAGTATAAGGTTTGTCAGGAAAGCCTACGTGTTAAACAGCTTTATTCAGTGGGAATAAAGATAGAGCAAAGCGTCAGTGCCATGTTGCGGTGTGGATAGAGTAATAATGTGGAAATCGTGACAAATAAGTTACGTTGCTTGGCCTGTAGAACTGGGAAAGTCTCATTACTCCTGGCTTGGAATCACAATTCTATGATCAGAATCTAATATGATTACCAGTCGGATTGTGGAATCGGCAACATCATTGAATCATGGGGATGCCGGGCTGTGTGGAAACTGACGTGGCATTCAAGGCCTATTCACCAGAAATGCCGTTGCAATATATGGCCAATGGCATAGGAGTGCTTCCCTATCAATGTTATCAATATCTCCTTGTTCTTGATATTTTTGCCACTTCTGGTGTTTCTGTGGACAATTGGGAGTATATAGCTAATGATGAAGTCAACGCAATTGTTTAAAAAATACTAGATATGGAATACTGTGATGTTGGTGTTTGGAATTTAGTTTGAGATTCAAGCTCACGGTTAACAACTTGACCACTTTCACATGCGTATCTGCGTACTTAACATCAGAATGTTTGGATGACAACTCGTTAACACAATGTGTGACGTTCTATGTCCGGCATATATCTCTGCAGAATGGAGTCTACTGAAAAGTGTGAGGCTGTCATTCAGCGGTTTAATGGAAAGTTTCTCACCTCCCCTCCTGGGGTACCAGGTGGGTTCTGCTTTCTGCCACTTAATAATGGTTTCACAGAACAATCACCTGAATACAAGAAAGCACTTAATAGTGAAACATTAGCAGGTATGTACTTTTGATTTAAAGCTTTCGTGACCCCAGGGATTCATATTCTTGGTTCTTTAGGTAAAGTCACCACGTAGAAGGGAAACAATAAAATAATATTATTTTATTGTTTCCCCTTCTACGTGTACTTGCGCACCAAGGAACAGGACATGCTTAAAACCCGCACTCGTCTGGCTCCAATGTTGGGTGGAGAAGCCGCCAGTAGGTCTGTAAAACGATGCCATGACAGCCCATACCACCCCTATGAGAGTGGTCGCCAAGCCATGCAAAAGCAAGCAATTGGCATCCATAACATGGCAGTGTCACTGCAGAAACGGCTGCATAAGGTCAGCGGCAGCTTTATTGACTGGAACTGGTCGATGTTGCCTGGCGAGAGTGCTGTGCACTTTTAAATCGAGATTGAAAACTCATTTCTTTGGAACTGCTTTTGGTGCTTAGTTTGTTGTCCTTCCACCATACCTCCGATTAGCACGGTTGGCTACGTATGTTGCGAAAGAAGTTCAACATATGTACATACAAAATTGATGTATTTCCGTTTTAGATAGTTTGATCAGTGATGCCGGAATCAGAGAGAGAAATGTGGTTTAGTACGGGTAAGAGAAAAATGCCCCCAGTGTTCTGCATATTTGCGACATATACAATACAGTCACTATTTTTTGCAACCTAAAATGTAAAAAAAAAGTAATTGTTTCATATATTTGTTAGAATATTTAGTTGCCTTCTGCTGTGCTGAATGGCACATTGACAGTGATAGGCCTGTTTAATGAAATACTGTATCCCTTTATTTTTTTATGTTTTACTTATTTGGTTACCAGACATACTTGCATGCATGTTACTGGCCTATTTTCCATTAAAATCTCTCCTTGCAGAATTAATTTGATTGGATCAATTATGTGCTCCTCTCTGTTACTATTTACAGAACAGGATAAGGCATAGCAGATAAAAGCATTAACACATGCATAGATCTCTACCTTGAGGCAATGTAGATCTCGGTCAATACTTGTGCTCCACTGGTTAGCGAGCATATACTAGAATAGTGCCTAGTTTCCCATGTGAATAATCCTTCTGTAATATTACTTAGAAAGACTTCACTGAATGGCATTACAAATTTAAGTATTACATAAATATACACTCATAGTAAGGCTACTGCGTATATAAACATTTCATTAGAGTGGTGGTGCAGTGATTCACATGGGCACCTAAGTTGGATTCCTGGCCACGGCTGACATGGGTGGCAAGTGATATCTGAATAATTTCTAGCAAACCCTCCTCCTTCATCAACCAGCAGTGACCTGCATGGGGAAATATGCTCAAACAACCTCCAGTGCTGACACAGCACCCATCCAGCAGTGTATTGACAATGGGCTGTAAATCATTATTATTGTAACTTCATGCATGTTTTCAGTGACATTTCCTGGTCATATTGTATATGGTTTATTGAATATTTTGCCAGTGTGTATCTTTGTTTAGATTATATCAAGCACATATGTATAGGGAATGCAGAGTTAGTGTTTGGAAATGCACTAATGATTGCAATTCTCTCCCCTTGGGGCTCTGGATATTCCAGTTGCCAGGAAATTGAGGTAACCACATCCTGACCCTTGTGGTTTGACCTGGAATAAATGAGGATGCATTTGCTTAATCTCCAACCAAACTATTACGCTCCACCTCTCGCATTACCTTTTATGCTTTACCCACCTCTTGCTTTACCCACCTTTTTTGATTGTGGTAATTTTATTAATGTAAATTGGCGATAAAGTGTAGAAATAAAAATATGAAAACACACAATGTGCATCTATCTGAATATTCACATACAATTTGACTATGCGGCCACTACAGTGAATATTGTGCTGGTCTATGAACAGTCGTATTGTTTGTGTGTCATCTATGGTCATTATCAAATAATGTTAGCAAATATGTGCTTCAATAATTTATAGTGCATGGATACTATAATAATTCCGCCTTTTAACTGGAACATTTTAGAATAGTAATGCTGAAAAGTTTGTTATTAGGCTGTTAATATATTTGTCACTACTGTTATTAACGATGCTTGTATACTTAATTAAACTACTTGGCATCAATATTGAATTGTTTTTTGATTTATTATGGCATTCGGCAGCATGAGAAATAATGATTTTGAGGTGAACAGTGCTCTGAGTGCAGCAATAAAAAAAATCCCATTCAGTATATACATTAATTTTCTCTCTTCAGCGTGTTCTTACTGTGCATTTACATAATGTTTGTGGGCTTTACTACGATATTAAAATACCTACATTTATGCAGTATCCCAGCATAGGATTACATTTACATAATATATCAGCACATAGAAACGTATGACAGATATATAAATCTCAGGGTTGTACTCCCACTGGTATTTAAGAACATTATATTGTCATAGCCCACTCCTCGGGTGATCGGGCAATGTTTTTCAGTGTTAAAATTAAGCAAGGTTATTTAAGGCAGGGAGCAACTCCACCTCATCCCTGCACCATTGTACATCGCAACTTTTTGTCAGATACATAGGCATGCTGGAGGCTGGATGAAATTGGGGTTACGGTTGAGGAGTTCAGCCAAGGTGCAATCAAAGATCCTGGTGAAGTGGTTACGTGATAGTGAACCAGGGTCACGTGCTGTAAGAGCTTTACTGTGAGATTAACAGTGATGGTGAACCAGGGTCACGCGCTGTAAGAGCTTTACTGTGAGATTAACAGTGATGGTGAACCAGGGTCACGCGCTGTAAGAGCTTTACTGTGAGATTAACAGTGATAGTGAACCAGGGTCACGTGCTGTAAGAGCTTTACTGTGAGATTAACAGTGATAGTGAACCAGGGTCACGCGCTGTAACAGCTTTACTGTGAGATTAACAGTGATAATGAACCAGGGTCACGCGCTGTAAGAGCTTTACTGTGAGATTAACAGTGATGGTGAACCAAGGTCACGTGCTGTAAGAGCTTTACTGTGAGATTAACAGTGATAGTGAACCAGGGTCACGTGCTGTAAGAGCTTTACTGTGAGATTAACAGTGATAGTGAACCAGGGTCACGTGCTGTAAGAGCTTTACTGTGAGATTAACAGTGATAGTGAACCAGGGTCATGCGCTGTAAGAGCTTTACTGTGAGATTAACAGTGATAGTGAACCAGGGTCACGTGCTGTAAGAGCTTTACTGTGAGATTAACAGTGATAGTGAACCAGGGTCACGCGCTGTAAGAGCTTTACTGTGAGATTAACAGTGATGGTGAACCAGGGTCACGTGCTGTAAGAGCTTTACTGTGAGATTAACAGTGATAGTGAACCAGGGTCACGCGCTGTAAGAGCTTTACTGTGATATTAACAGTGATAGTGAACCAGGGTCACGCGCTGTAAGAGCTTTACTGTGAGATTAACAGTGATGGTGAACCAGGGTCACGCGCTGTAAGATGCTTTACTGTGAGATTAACAGTGACGGTGACGACTACTTAACCATTGTAGGATACAGGCAAAAACAACTGCAGAAAGCATTTAGATTCATGCACATTCAGTGTATGTATTCTGTTCCCTCTTTACAGTGCCCAGTGAACCTCTGCTGTGCAAGTTTGCAGACGGGGGTCAAAAGAAGAGGCTAAGCCATAACAAATACCTGCAGAATGGACGGGCATGGCAGCGCGAGGCTGAGGGCCGCATCGTAAGTCACCCTGGCTTTCACTTCTCATGCCCACACGCGCCGACTGCAACGCATCAAATAAGCTAACGTTGAGAGTGAAATGGGAACGTAAAATGCATTCGCGTCATTAAAGCAAGCAAGGAACACATTACTATCTTATATTGTTGCCATTTGTCTAATAATTAACTTGTGTTGTTTTATCTGAGATTTTTTTTTTAAATAAAATTGCATTGATACCCTTTCTGTTTTTTTTTAAAACCCACAGACTGGGATGACCTTAACGTATGATCCTGCAGCTGCTTTACATAATGGGTAAGCTTAATTGCACCAATTGTGCACATTTTATTACATTATGCCCTTGTGGTTCAACTAAAGTGTATGTGTTCATATTTTAATTACCGAATGTTAACATATTTGAAATGCTGTGCCTACCTCTAATTTAGCAGTCTTTTCAATTATTTAAATTTCTTAATCCTTATTTTTACTACTGGTGTTGAATATAGTGTTGAATATGATGTAAAATATACCAAAACATTGTAAACAAAACTTTTATCATGACATTGTCAATTCTTATTTCTGAAAGTGAAGTTAAATTGATGACAAATCCCAACTCAACAAAAACAGGTAAAATGAACACTTGAAAATGCTAAACAACAGCTTTACTCCTGGTATATTCATAACCCTGATTGTAGTTGTTACACTTTGTTGTGTGTCATAGGTTTTATTCTACACCGTACAGCATGGCAGCTAACCGCATGGTGTCCCACACTCAGATGGCACCGTACCTGGCTGCTAGCCCCATCTCCACATATCAGGTACCACAACATCTACACTATAGACTGAATTATGCAATTCTCATTTCCACGAGCCACGTACATCGAGTTCGAAATTATTTTTTTTTATCCTGCCAGCACGTTGCAATTTGTGTGTGTCAACTGGAGTTGGCTGTTAATTAGGTCGTGGTCAGAATTCTCTGGGCCACGGTTTTTTCAGGGTCTGGCTTGAATTCCCGAAGTCGGAATTATAACTGAACGGAAACACACCAAGAAACATGTTTCAATACAAAAATGCTGTAGGCAGTGGAATAATAATAATTTTACATTGATTTTAACATCAAACAATTTACGTTTAATTTTGTCAGTGATATGGTCTTGACATTTTACCTACAAGAATTTCTGGGAAGTCTTAATCTAGGATTGTTTCTGGGAAAGATTTCCCCAACTGGTGATAACTCGACCTGTTTAGCAAATCATGAAAATGCCGCTCTTTATTTGCTAACTTGAGTTGTCCCTCAACTTTAGTTCTGGGAGAAGTAAAGTCAACCAAGTCCAACGCAGGGTTACTTGGGTTGGTTGTTCCATGGACACAATTTACAAGTGTGCTAATAGGTGTGGGTAATGTGGTCTGCTTGAAAATTATTCATTTATTGATCGGTGTTTTAAAAAGCTCAAATAAGGCAAATGTTTACTAAACAAAGGTTTACATAACTACAATACAAATAATTCCAAATCAAATTCATTACACACTCATAATAAAAATGTACACTATCTGTTTCCCCATTTAAAAAAACTGCATATACACTTCAATGCCAGTAGTATTCAACACGATGTTGGACATTACCCAAAGGTGAAATGATGAGTAGAATATACCAACGCTCTAAGCTTAGCAACACGAACCATTAATTAGCACACTGGGCATTCTGGGATGCATGCTTTTCATGAAATGTTCATACTCACAGTGAGATAAGTGGAAAGCAAGGCATCGCAATCGCCAAACGAATGTGTACGTACATGACTCTCTCGCGAGCATTGCAATGTTTACATACACGGTGTGTGACTGCGAGTATTTTAATGTGCATGTACATGGTGGGTGAATGTGATCTGCAGGTTCACAGCACGTCCTGGATGCCCCAGCAGCAGTATGTAATGCCACCAGCGGTAAGCCATATCAGCAGGAACAAGAGGTGCAATAATTCCTTCAATTAGGGCACAGACACACAGAGCCCAACCAGCCCTCCTTCAGGCACACTGCCATTTCCTAATGGATTAACATCACAGGTGACATTCACTAAACTAGGCCAAGTTATCCCTTAAATGTAACGCCAGTGGGTATGCTTTTGTTTACAGCATATCAGTCAAAGCGATATGTTTTGCATGAAAAGTAATTGTGTGGAAATAGTTTATTTTATCGAATTATGTTCATTTGCTGGACTTTTATTTTCCACTGCGTGTCCTTAAATTAATTGCTCCACGTGTATGTTTTATTTATCTACAGCTTTCAAGCTGTCAATACATAATTTATTGATACTATTTTAATAATAAAAACAAGGTTGGTCATGGAAGAGCCATTTCTCGTGTCCTCATTAATTAATCAAGGACAGTAACATCTCCTGTGCATACTGCTACACGCAAACATGTTTTCCATCTTCCTGTCATGATAGTGTAACACTGCACTGTGGCTTGTATGGCCTCCAGGGCGCTGTGATATCTCCTACCTTGGATCACACCATGTCCTTGCAGCAGGCGGGAATGATGGGACCACTCGCACAGCAGATGAGTCACCTGTCACTGGGCAGCACACCCACCGTGAGTATCGTGATGAAAGCACAGACGCGGACGGCCTTAAGAAGCCAGCGTTGAGCTCAGATTAAAAAAAAAAAAAAACTTTCATGAATAAAAACCACCCTTTATTCATTTTCTTGTCATGTTTATTGGTTATGTAAAATTCTACTTTCAATTAAAAGTTCACGAATCACAAATATTGTCTATTTTTTCCCGCAGTTGACATGTAATTTGATGAACATGTAACAAAATATACCTGTATTTTTAATTTTTAAAATTATACTTTTTCCATATTACCTGTGAAAATATTATTTCCTTTTTACAATTAATGACACACTGTGCATGCATTACTATGCAGTACTATTTAACGTGCAATATCTTCAAAAAAATCCCCGTGATCTGCCTTTCCCACACTACATGTTATTTCTAACAATTCCATCGTACAGCAAAAGCAAATCCATGTATCTGTTTAAGCTAATTATACATTAACCAAATAATTAATTCTGTTCTCAAATTATTAGGCACACAGCCTAATCAATCCTTTATGCGTGCTGGAATGTATCTAATGGCTTCACATTTGAGTGGGTTAAATTTACTTATTTTGAAAGCTGGAATACATGTCTTCGACACCTGTATCAAAGACTGCCACCTGGCGCACCATCTTGATACAGCACCTATAGAGATATGCTGGTCAGAGACAAAGGTCATCAACAAGGTTGTGACAGTTGAGAACCACGGCTCTTTGGTTGCAGGTATAGCTACATAAGTAATAGACTACATGGAGAGTTTTGTATGATTAATGTGGGCTGTTGTGGATTAAATATGTACCCATGTTGTTGTTTTTTGACAGTACATGACAACTGGACACCAGGGCACTTACATCCCCCAGTACACCCCTATCAATGCCTCATCAGTCGCTGTCGATGTAAGTTTTACCTTTGACTCTTAGATGATTTGATATGGCCTTTAGTAATACACATATGCTGACATTTCCTATCAAGAATCATGAAGTACACTAACTACTGTGTACTTATTGTCTTTTACAAAATCGTTACATTCTGATATTTTCTGGGAGGTTGATTGTCAACTACTCAAAAAATCATCTCAAATGTACTTGGTTATACAGTTGAACTCTGCGGCCATATGGGATGGTTTTTTCGTGGAACCTGTAATCTGCGACAAACTGCGGTAATTACTCCAAAAATCCACAACAAACATTTGCAGGAAAGTAGATAGAGAAAATAATAACAATAAAATAATACAATAAAAATGAAAATACAGTGAATTCACTTCATTTAAAAATATATATTTTTGTTTTATTGTTGTTATTTTGTCTATCTACATGACTTTACCGAAAAAAACCATAGAATATTAATTCCTGCAGTCACGAAAGTTTTAAGTCAAAATTTCAACATTTGCAGATTAAAGGAACTGCATGGAATGTGACTAATAAACACTCCAAATTTCGTGCGAATATTACAAATAGTAGGATTTTAACTATTTATTTCCAAAATCTAAATGGAGAAAATATACCATCATCTCATTCCCATCACGGTGTCTCTCGAATTCTACGAAGAATTCGCCGCCCTCCCCAAAATGTGGACTTTAGAATTTTCGAAATGCCCTCAGGAGAGGCTCTCTATCAAGCTGCATCGAGTGGAGGCCTTCCACCAGCAGTGGTGTGAGCAATCATTTGCAGGGCTGTGCCTGTTTAAGCCTCTTTAGATTCTGTGTTCCTTTCGGATTTGTTTTCTTTATAACAATATGCATTTCTATATTCTTGGTTCTTTCGGTAAAGTCATGTAGAAGGGAAACAATAAAATTAAATATATATTTTGAAAAAAAAAATTGTTTCCCTTCTACGTGACTTTACCGAAAGAACCAAGAATGTGAATCCCTGCAGTCACGAAAGCTTTAAATAAAAAAATATGCATTTCTTTAAATTGGAATTCTCTTTGTAGGACTCTAGCGGGCAGCAACAAGGAGTCTCTATGGAGGCCACAGAGCATACCCAGTACTCATACCAACAAGCAAAGTGATGCAAGGTATGAATATTTACTGTTGTATTGAGATCTTGTACCACACCACACACTCCAGAAATTTGGAATTAAACTGTTTGATCACAGCTGTTTCTTTTTAAATATTGAGCTTGATTGCTTTTTTCTATTAAAAGTATTGTTTTGTTTTTTTCAGATGAAGCCTGACTTGAAAACTGGCTGATGAAGAGATCAAAGTTGCCTTCAACCTGAAGTGCTTTTGGCATGGATGCAATTTTATTATTATTGTTCACTACGGAAAGGTTAAATTTTAATATCCACGAAATGTCAATTCAAATAACTTTTCCACATCCCTACTCTCACACCATCTGTACTTGTAATATGTTTATTTTACCAAAAGTCATTTAAAGAAAAAAAAAACTTGAAATTATCAAAAGATATATTTTATAAATATTTGTTTTGTGGGTTCTGATGGTGCTTATATTACCGTGATAACTGATTTAAAAAAAAAATCAGTGTTACATTGACTCTGCCAGGATCTCCTAAACATCCTGGAACATTTACAGCACAGTCTTTGGCTTTGCTACATCCATTTATAGCATAATCAGAACTTTTCTGGGTCATTTTGTTTGTGGGAACTGGTGGGGCTTTAAGGCAATGGTGTTTGTGATTTGTATTTATTTATTTTGTCATTGGTGTTGTAAATCTTTCAAAGAATGTTCAAAGAAAATGATCAGCAGTTGTTTTCGCCTTATTTTATAGTTTTGGCTTTTGTGTGTCCTTTGAAATATTGATTGCGATTAAAATTTTTGTCTTTGAGACTGTAGGACATGCGAATTACTGGTGATTGGTGTATATTCTTGCCGTGCTGTAGGTAATGTTTTCGATGTAATAGTATGTTACGTTATTGCGGTCTTCATTCTTAGAAGATGTTTTCCTTCATTGTTTTTGTTACAAAAGGAAATTTATGGATTTTTCTGATTTAACGTTTGATACTTGTTTTAAATGGGAAAACTAATTCTGAAATATTGTAGGATAGATTTTATGAAAAAGAGATACTGATATTTAAATAAAATGACAAAAACAACAAAAAAGCTAAACAAAAAAACCTAAAAATACCTTTGTGAAGCAGGATTTGGAGTGGAAATCTGTATGTTTAGATATGAGTGCTGATAATCTAAGTGAGAATGTTTTTGAGACGTTATTTTGAACCAATCATAGACTAGTTTTAATAGAAATAAGGTTTATCTTTGTGTTTAATACTTCCTAAACCTTCACAGCAAGAAGACGGTCAACAAACTTTAGTTGATATCAAAATAATGATGTTTTTAACGATGCATTAAAAAAAAACGTTACTGTAATGGTAATAATATATATTAGTTTTGAACGTGTAAGGGCTGTGTGCTGGCATGGAATCAGACTATCACTTGTTTCTGGAAAACAACAATGAGGACACGATTATTAGGATTGTTCAGCCAGAAGAGGAGAATTAGCACTTGTGTGAGTTGCAGTTGTGGAACATGCTTTGGTCAGGTTGGGTCATTAACCAAAGACTTGGATGCTCTCGTAGCTAAGTAAAATCTTTGGTTTTGTTTTGGCATGAATGTGCAGGGCAAGTGTGCGCTTTTGTTTTCCTAGGTGCATTTAAATGAAGGCTTAAAACAAATTACAAAACTGGTCTGCACCATAGTTATTGAAAGTTAAAGGGCAGTCTCTCCCAGGTTTGTTCCCTTGGAATATGCAAAGGCTGCCATCATGCTTCAAGCTGGAAAGGGTTACTGGGAATTAAGTCTTCCAGTGGATACCTCCTGCTTTGTACCAGGAGATGCAGATGATATCTACCTCAGATTGTTTCTTCAATGTTGGCAGCTTGCGTGGTCACCATGGGGCACGTGTTGTAAGCGCTGCATTCATGAGTTTTGAAGTTGTATGTGGGCACGTCTTTAAAGCAAGCCTGATATTGCACAGAAAAAGAGTATATCCCAAGGAGCAATGATGCTAATCCAACTTGTGGGAGAGTCTGCGAGGTGTGCTTTTACCGAGAAGAGCTTTTCATGTGGCTGCCTATCCAGATAGCATTGCCCTGTTCTTTAAAGAGTGGGCAAAGTGTCCTGCTCATTGTGTTCGACTGTAAATGTCAAATTAGATTTTTAAAGCTCTACAGTTTATGCTGCTATATTTTCAATGGCCAGTTATTCATAGATCTATTGGCTAAGCTGGCCGATTCGAATAAACGCAACACCATAGCCACATTCACCGCATTTGCAATATGGAATAGATGAATTGATATTGGATATATGCAGTTTAAAATACATTGACTAAAGTAATTATTATAAATATTTTAACATACCCACTGATGCTGCTTTAAATTATGTGACTTTGTTGTTTACGAACAATACACCATTTCCATCATGTCTTGTTTTATGTACATAGAGCAGCTTCCACTGTCGTATGTAGACAGCTGTTAAATTATCAAAAGTATAATTTATAAGAAAGGCCTTTTGTACAGAATGAGATGTGTATATGATCACAAGAGTGAATGATTTGTTTTTTTTTAATTTGTGTTTGTGCTGCCTGGACTTGCCAGTGGAAATTGTATCAGTGCCCCCTTTTGGATGATTTTTTGAATTTTCATGCTGATGGTAAATGACTTTGCTGTAGAATTGTGGGGGTTAATGCTGTTTGGAGCTCAGAGTGAAATGCTCTGTACCAACAAAAAAAACGAATAAAAAGAATATTTCATTGGTTGTGGTGGATGGGGTTTTTTTTGCAATTGTAGTACCGTACCGTGTTTCATTGCGTCGAGTGATTGTTTTTGTGTAATAACATTGTGCGGAGAGATTTTAGCACATAACTGTTCACACACACCACATGAGTGTGATGTCTGCAACAAAAATAAACTGCTTCTTTACATGCCACTTAAACTAATAGTTGCAAATATTTCTTAAACCCAAATTTAACAAATGTGCTATCAGTATGTATGTGCCAGGGATGTGCAGTCAGGGGGAGCAGGGGAGGCAGAGCCTCACCTGTCATACTCCAATGAAAATAGCTGTTACGAAAAGTTAAAAAAGAATCAAATCAAATAAATATTAAGATTTTTCCACTGATCTGTGTTACAAATGTCATTTCTGTACGATTCCAATCATTTTTATGGTCAAAATCGCCAAATTTGCAGAGCTCCGCTGCAAATACAGGAAGAGGCGAGAGGTGAGGCAACGACGAGCTTAGCCTCCCCTCTGATTGCGCAACCCCTCAGTAACTGGATGGAGCGCGGGCAATAAGCGCGTGCCTGTTACCATCTCAGAATGTCACCGATGTAATGTTTGTAGACCCCTTCATTTCATGTCCTCGCCTTCCATACTCCAGATAACTTATTTCACGTATGTGTATAAATACATTTAGGCTCGCTGGTCTCGTCATGAAACTGCAATGAAAAAGCACCAGGGGAGGCAGCTATCACATCTGCCTCACTGAGGGGGGCGTGTCTAATACGCCCCCTCATTGAGGACACGCCCCTCATTGAGGCCACACCCCTCAGTGAGGCCACGCCCCCTCTGTGAATCTGGCTCTGACACTAGCCAGTGCCTCCCCAGCCATTGACCTCGTCGCACGTCACTGATATGTACTGCATGTTGAACTTTTGTCGCACTATACGTATTCAACCGTGCTAATCGGAGCATCATGTCATGAGATTAAATGTCCATCAGATCTGAGAGCATTGTGAGGCTTCGTCAGGTGACGGCCCAATTAAAGTAATACCACAGAGGTAACTCTATCCCTTGGAGCGGGGCCCTCTGCTCCATACGGTGGATGCAGTCGGGGGAAGCACCTCCCCTCTCCGCCCTGCATGCAAGAAGAGCGTCCGTCATTTGACAGTCAACCCGATATTTTAATTCTTAGAGGTGGCATTTATCCACATCAAGTGAAGTCCAAACTTGAACGTAAGTGAGGTTTTTTTTTTGTATCCATGCAGTGTGACCAGTCTGAGACCATCAACTCGCCACACTTGAGAACCCAGTTTACATCACAAGCAGCTTGGCCTGGATTTGAACCAACGTGGCTCTCAGTCGTGCAAGCTCAGCACTCTGAACTATCGAGCCCCTCAAATATAAAAACCGGTTCAGATATTACCACACCTGTCAACCCAGTGAAGGAGCTCAAGAAGAACACGGAGGTCACAGATATGAGCAAGGAGGTCTCGTTTATTCGTGAAATATTGAAAAGCTTAGATTTATTTCCCAGGCTATATGTTTTATAATTTTACTATTTTATTGTTTCCCTTCGACGTGACTTTACCGAAAGAACCAAGAATATATATGTAATACAGTTTAAGTGATACTGATCAATGGACTGCATTGGTAGTGTCATAATCAACACTACCAAATGACAGTAGGAACGCTGTACTATAATCGGCAATAGGCCTTAAAAGTCATTACCATACTGCATCACTGATACCTGCCAATCCCTAATCAGTGCCTACCTTTCGATTTAAAGCTTTGATTCATCTTCTTTGGTTCTTTCGGTAAAGTCACGTAGAATGAGAATAAAATAATAAATTGATAAAATAAAATAACACAATAATATTCTCACGACGTTTCGGCCACAACACAAGCGGCCTTCATCAGGTGAAGGGAGCGAGACTGTCTGGTAGGACAGCGCTGTCCTACCAGACAGTCTCGCGGCCTTCATTGTGTTGTGGCCGAAACGTCGTGAGAATATTATTGTGTTATTTTATTTTATCAATTTATTATTTTATTCTCATTCTACGTGACTTTACCGAAAGAACCAAAGAAGAAAAAGTGCCTACCTTATTACAGACCAATTCAGACCTTATTGGTCACCTCGTGCCCTTATAAATCTCAGCATCCATCCTACAAAGTCCCATCGCAAGGAAAAAACACAAATGGACAAAAAAATGTTGCCCGTATTTAATACGGGGTGTACCGCCGCGTGGACCTGTACAAAGAAGACGGGGTAAACCGTATGGGTGGACAGCTTTGCCAAGCACCGCCAACCACCGTCATCATCGGTGGTTGGTGCTGGTGGCCCAGCCCGCGGTGACCCCCATCAGTTTGCTGCGTTGCAGGGAAATGACGACTGCTAGAATCGAGCCACGCAGAAAGTGACGACGCGATGGAGGAGGAGGAGGAGGAAGAGGAAGGAGACGTTGCTGGGAAACCCCGGCGCAGACAGACAGCGACAGCAGGAGAAGCTCGTCGTCGTCTTCCACGTCATGCACTCATCACCATCGCCCCCAGAAGCACTCGTAGGACTCTAAACACGAGTGCCGACAGCAGAAATCGCGACTGTGTCGAGCAGACAGACAGACGCACGTGGTGTGTGAGCAACGACGTGGCCCTTGTTCTGAGAATAAGACTCGCAGGGTGATTTTACTACTGTCTATCCATTGTGCCTAGAGATCACTAATAGCTGCTTGTCTGGCTACAGCTGACTCATAGTTGCTCACCTGTATGGCTATAGCTGACTCAAAGATGTTACCTGCATGACTATAGCTGAGTTATAGCTGTTACCTGTATGGCTATAGCTGACGCATAGCTGCTTACCTGTATGGCTATAGCTCACTCATAGCTGTGACCTGCCTAGCTATAGCTGACTCATAGCTGCTCACCTGTATGGCTATAGCTGACTCATAGCTTTTACCTGTATGGCTATAGCTGACTAATAGCTGCTCACCTGTATGGCTATAGCTGACTCATAGCTGCTCACCTGTATGGCTATAGCTGACTAATAGCTGCTCACCTGTATGGCTATAGCTGACTCATAGCTGCTCACCTGTCTGGCTATAGCTGACTCATAGCTGTTACCTGTATGGCTATAGCTGACTCATAGCTGCTCACCTGTATGGCTATAGCTGACTAATAGCTGCTCACCTGTCTGGCTATAGCTGACTCATAGCTGCTCACCTGTCTGGCTATAGCTGACTCATAGCTGTTACCTGTATGGATATAGCTGACTCATAGCTGCTCACCTGTATGGCTATAGCTGACTAATAGCTGCTCACCTGTATGGCTATAGCTGATTCATAGCTGCTCACCTGTATGCCTATAGCTGACTCATAGCTGCTCACCTGTATGGCTATAGCTGACTAATAGCTGCTCACCTGTATGGCTATAGCTGACTCATAGCTGCTCACCTGTCTGGCTATAGCTGACTCATAGCTGTGACCTGTATGGCTATACAGTGAGGGAAAAAAGCATTTGATCCCCTGCTAATTTTGTTCGTTTGCCCACTGACAAATAAATGATCAGTTTATACTTTTAATGGTAGGTTTATTTGAACAGTGAGAGACAGAATAACAACAAAAATCCAGAAAACGCATGTCAAAAATGTTATAAATTGATTTGTATTTTAATGAGGGAAATAAGTATTTGACCCCTCTGCAAAACATGACTTAGTACTTGGTGCCAAAACCCTTGTTGGCAATCACAGAGGTCAGACGTTTCTTGTAGTTCTCCACCAGGTTTGCACACATCTCAGGAGGGATTTTGTCCCACTCCTCTTTGCAGATCTTCTCCAAGTCATTAAGGTTTCGAGGCTGACGTTTGGCAACTCGAACCTTCAGCTCCCTCCACAGATTTTCTATGGAATTAAGGTCTGGAAATTGGCTAGGCCACTCCAGGACCCTAATGTGCTTCTTCTTGAGCCACTCCTTTGTTGCCTTAGCCGTGTGTTTTGGGTCATTGTCATGCTGGAATACCCATCCACGACCCATTTTCAATGCCCTGGCTGAGGGAAGGAGGTTCTCACCCAAGATTTGACGGTACATGGCCCCGTCCATCGTCCCTTTGATGCGATGAAGTTGTCCTGTCCCCTTAGCAGAAAAACACCCCCAAAGCATAATGTTTCCACCTCCATGTTTGACGGTGGGGATGGTGTTCTTGGGGTCATAGGCAGCATTCCTCCTCCTCCAAACACGGCAAGTTGAGTTGATGCCAAAGAGCTCCATTTTGGTCTCATCTGATCACAACACTTTCACCCAGTTGTCCTCTGAATCAATCAGATGGTCATTGGCAAACTTAATACGGGCATGTATATGTGCTTTCTTGAGCAGGGGGACCTTGCGGGCGCTGCAGGATTTCAGTCCTTCACGGCGTAGTGTGTTACCAATTGTTTTCTTGGTGACTATGGTCCCAGCTGCCTTGAGATCATTGACAAGATCCTCCCGTGTAGTTCTGGGCTGATTCCTCACCGTTCTCATGATCATTGCAACTCCACGAGGTGAGATCTTGCATGGAGCCCCAGGCCGAGGGAGATTGACAGTTCTTTTATGTTTCTTCCATTTGCGAATAATCGCACCAACTGTTGTCACCTTCTCACCAAGCTTCTTGGCAATGGTCTTGTAGCCCATTCCAGCCTTGTGTAGGTCTACAATCTTATCCCTGACATCCTTGGAGAGCTCTTTGGCCTTGGCCATGGTGGAGAGTTTGGAATCTGATTGATTGATTGATTGCTTCTGTGGACAGGTGTCTTTTATACAGGTAACGAGCTGAGATTAGGAGCACACTCTTAAAGGGAGCCAGAAATCTTTCTGATTGAGAAGGGGTTAAATACTTATTTCCCTCATTAAAATGCAAATTAATTTTTAACATTTTTGACGTGCGTTTTTCTGGATATTTGTTGTTGTTATTCTGTCTCCCACTGTTCAAATAAACCTATCATTAAAATTGTAGACTGATCATTTCTTTGTCAGTGGGCAAACGTACAAAATCAGCAGGGGATCAAATACTTTTTTCCCTCACTGTAGCTGACACATAGCTGCTTACCTGTCTGGCTATAGCTGACTCATAGCTGCGACCTGTATGGCTATAGCTGATTCATAGCTGCTCACCTGTATGGCTTTAGCCGACTCATAGCTGCTCACCTGTATAGCTATAGCTGACTTATAGCTGTTACCTGTATGGCTATAGCTGACTCATATCTGTTCACTCGTATGGCTATAGCTGATTCATAGCTGCTCACCTGTCTGGCTATAGCTGACTCATAGCTGCGACCTGTCTGGCTATAGCTGACTCATAGCTGTTCACCTCTATGGCTATAGCTGACTCATAGCTGTGACCTGTATGGCTATAGCTGACTCATAGCTGTGACCCGTATGGTTATAGCTGACTCATAGCTGCTCACCTGTATGGCTATAGCTGACTCATAGCTGTGACCTGTATGGCTATAGCTGACTCATAGCTGCGACCTGTTTGGCTATAGCTGACTCATATCTGCTCACTTGTATGGCTATAGCTGACTCATAGCTGTGACCTGTCTGGCTATAGCTGACTCATAGCTGCTCACCTGTATGGCTATAGCTGACTCATAGCTGTGACCTGTCTGGCTATAGCTGACTCATAGCTGTGACCTGTCTAGCTATAGCTGACTCATAGCTGTTCACCTGTATGGCTATAGCTGACTCATAGCTGTTCACCTGTATGGCTATAGCTGACTCATAGCTGCTCACCTGTATGGCTATAGCTGACTCATAGCTGTGACCTGTTTGGCTATAGCTGACTCATAGCTGCTCACCTGTATGGCTATAGCTGACTCATAGCTGTTACCTGTCTGGCTATAGCTGACTCATAGCTGTTACCTGTATGGCTATAGCTGACTCATAGCTGCGACCTGTATCGCTATAGCTTACTCATAGCTGCTCACCTGTATGGCTATAGCTGACTTATAGCTGCTTACCTGTATGGCTATAGCTGACTCATAGCTGCTCACCTGTATGGCTATAGCTGACTCATAGCTGTGACCTGTCTGGCTATAGCTGACTCATAGCTGTGACCTATCTGGCTATAGCTGACTCATAGCTGTTCACCTGTATGGCTATAGCTGACTCATAGCTGTTCACCTGTATGGCTATAGCTGACTCATAGCTGCTCACCTGTATGGCTATAGCTGACTCATAGCTGTGACCTGTTTGGCTATAGCTCACTCATAGCTGCTCACCTGTATGGCTATAGCTGATTCATAGCTGTTCACCTGTATGGCTATAGCTGACTCATAGCTGTTACCTGTCTGGCTATAGCTGACTCATAGCTGTTACCTGTATGGCTATAGCTGACTCATAGCTGCGACCTGTATGGCTATAGCTTACTCATAGCTGCTCACCTGTATGGCTATAGCTGACTTATAGCTGCTCACCTGTCTGGCTATAGCTGACTCATAGCTGCTCACCTGTATGGCTATAGCTGACTCATAGCTGTGACCTGTCTGACTTGATCATCAGCAGCAGCCATGCTCATTCAAAGGTCCATCTTGCACGCGGGCAATGTTCCCTGGCTTGGCTGCCACGCTGTCGTTTGTCTTGACCGTCTCGCCTTGTTCCCTGGCCAAGCCCACTGACTTACTTTTCCTAGCAGTAAACATTGGCTCTAACTTTGCGTTTTTTTGTCTCTCATTAATGTGCTCCTCTTTTCGTCCCCCAGTGTAACCCTAAACATGCACACCTCCGTGCCTCTTTGCACACATTTCCGTTCGAAACAGAGCAGCAATGTACGTCGTAAATGTGAGGCAATCATTTGGCATTGTGGGATAACGATCGGGTTTGCAACCAGATGTAGAGAGCATTTGAGCTGTCAACACATTTTTTTTTCACGACAATGTGTTTTGCAAATCGTGCGCTGATGTACCTTGCATTTCCAGGTCTCCATCGTAAGCAATGTCGCTGGAGGAATGCTCGCAAGAGTCTCGCCCCTTACCTGATCCGAGTGCTTTATGCCCAAAATACAAAAGCTCGTGCAAGCCTCTGCCCTTTGTTGCCTCTTTTAATCGTCACATTGAGCGAGGAAGAGCGTCAGCAGGTCGAGAGCGTGGATAAAACATGTAAGAACAAAGCCGCGAAGCTTCTCTTTGACAAGATTAAGATGAAAGTCGGAGAAGCTCGCTCCTGATGGCCCCGCGAGTAACGAATCAATTGCACGTGGCGGCATCTGTTGCTGACGACTCGGATGGTTGTGTCGACCTTCCTCCACCCGAGGAGGAGGACGTTTAGGAGATAGAAGTCGAGCTCATTAATCTTTTGGCTCCGACAATCATAAAACAAATGAAGTACTATGAAGTGATGATGGATATGTACGATGTCTTCGATGAAGAAGACATCAGTGAGGTATGAATTTGTCACGTGTAGATTGTGCATCTTGTCATGTTCTACGGCTGGTGAGGCTGTCGTTGAACAAAGCCACTTTTCAAGTTTTCAGTTCAGTGCAGTAAACAATCACTATTTTTACAATAGGTTGCTTAAGAATGGCTTGTAGAAAAATGAATATTTCGTGTTTTGTCTAGCACAGACTACGGCCGGCACTGGATGAAGTGTTTTTAGAGTGCTGTTATAATTTTGGATGCCCTCTTTGTGCAGTACAGGATACTAATTTAATTCCCTTGGACTGTTTTGCTGTTACCCATGCCCAAAGCCAAACACTCATTAGAATATGTACCATGTTTATTTTAGTTCTGGTGTTTAAATGTGATGCATGGATTGCGAATACTTTTATTTCAACACACACCTTATTGCAACACTGTTTTAGTCAATTAAAGTTGACATTGAAAATCTCTTGAGGTGGAAGATCTCATTTGCAAGGGTGTCGATTGACATACATAGCAAGCACGTAATGACACGCATTTTAGATCTGTTCAGAATATGGTATGCATTTATGCAATGAATATCACATCCAAACATGCAAATAAAGAAGTAAATACATAATTTAATTGTGCACATTGCAAGCTCATAGATAATTTACTCTATAATGATGTGCAGGTGTGTTTTAGTGAAATATTTAATAGGTTGCGGCTGGTTGCATATTTTAGTGCACCTCTAGGATTTATTGCTGTTGGTGTATTAAAATCTCTTGCTAGCTTCAATAATTTTTTTCACGCGGTCTTTGCGAAGGCATTTTAATTGATGCCCTTTCCTATGTTTGACGCCACTATCCTGGGTACTCTTATCAGCCATTTCCACGGGGTCTAAACTGTCGTGTTTACCCCTTGTTGCAGCGGATAACGCCGTGACTTGATCACAGCTTCAGCGATAACAATCAGGCCCTCTGGCCATGACAATGACCCAACGACACATTAAATTTAGCCCACGGCATCACTCCAATCTTACAATTAAAGGCCTGCCGCAGCCTTTCGACTACGTTCTTTCTTTTTTTTCAAACGTAATGTATCACACTCGACTCTGAGAGGGCTGTCCAGGCGCGGATGCTCTGTCCCAAACAGCCTCCGTGGCCATTCGAGACACTAGCGCAGGGAACGGCAACCTGCGGCTCATTAAGGACTCATTCGTGACCGTTCTCTATAAAGGGTCACCGTCTCGTATCCACATGCATTGCGGCTCTTGAATGATTTTTTGTTACACCGAATAAAAAAATGTATCTTGCTGTTTTGGTTGCCGATAGCTAATGAATAATAATTGCTGCTGATTGCGCTTTGTCTCCGTAGATTCTGGCTGAACCCGAGACGAGGGCCAAAAGGGAAGTTTCTGGCAATTTTAGTGCGTAAGCCACCAGGATGTTTTAACAAATTTATCAATGCGCCGCACCATAACGTCCACAGAGAACTCGCCATACATCTACTGGGAAGTGACACAGGTATGTTTAAACGAGTCTTCACTTTTATGAATATGTTATAATCACATACATTGTTACTTGTCATTGTATTAAAATCAATAAACAAAAATTTCAGGCAATAAAACCCCATCTAAGAAAAGTCAAATTTTGGTGGGCACAGCATTTATGAGCTCTGCTGACTTCACGGTAATGATATACATTTTTGTTTACGCCTCTTAATTTATTTAGGTTCTAATTACAACCGACCAAAAGCCAGAAGGAGAATGTGAACCTGTAGTTCCTGCATTGGAAGCACACACGGAAATCCAGAAGTACGAAACATTGGCACTAGCATCGTTAACAGTCGATCGTGGATGCCGCCTCGAACATCACATTGGAATGTAGCGTGAAAGACCGTGTTGGACCAACGTGCAATCCATCCCGTGAGCATAATAACTACTGTATCATTTTCTTGGTTCTTTCGGTAAAGTCACGTAGAAGGGAAACAATAAAATAATAAAAAATATAAAACAATAAAATTCTCACGACGTTTCGACTGCGTCATCAGGTGTGAAAACCACAGCTTTGTGTTGCAGTCGAAACGTCGTGAGAATTTTATTGTTTTATATTTGTATTATTTTATTGTTTCCCTTCTAAGTGACTTTACCGAAAGAACCAAGAATATGAATCCCTGCAGTCACGAAAGCTTTAAATCAAAATTTACTGTATCGTTTTTAATCAGACGAGTGCATTGGCCGTAAATGCTTGCACGTTGATCACTTTTTTTTCCGTTTCAACTTCCATAGCTGATTAGAGGCTGTCCTAGTAGAAGATGTAAGCACCAGATGCCTGTCATTCATGTCAAAAATACTTGTATTAAAATACTATTGTTGATGTTTTTGTTATTGCAACTACTGTACAATTATTGTATTGTGTTTGTTACTGGAAAACAATAGCATGCCTTTTAAGTGCAGCAACTGCATCCTCTTATTGCAAATACATGATTAATGTATGTGGAGTACGCGTGATAAAATGCTAATAGGGCTGTCATTCTTATTATAATTATCATTCTTATTTCCCAGTTTGAATAAGTTATCAATTGAGATATAGATCGTCCCATGTCAGGTGTTTAATTTCTATGGAAACAATTAATACTGTAAACAGGTCTGCAAATGTTGGTCCAACAGCTGGTCCCGTTAATTTAATGGTATCCACAGATATTTCGTCTTGTCTTAACCACAACAAGAAAATGTTCTTGTTTCTTGTTGTGGTTTTCACACCTGATGATGATTGCTTGTGTTGCAGTCGAAACGTCGTGATAATTTTATTGTTTTATATTTTTTCATTATTTTATTGTTTCCCTTCTACGTGGTGACTTTACCGAAAGAACCAAGAAAAATGGGAGGGCATTTCAAAGTCGAGCAGTGCAAGGAAAGAGGGAGAATGATAAGTGCTTTGACCTGCACTATTTTTGCGTATGTTATTTAACGTATTATTGTGAGCTCAAGGGGCCATATTAGTTAATGAATTGATGCATTGGTTGAACTTTATTCTTTATTGTACTAAGAGTGTACGTTTCTTTCACTTTCATGATGGTGTTGTTCAGGTGGCACTGGTGGACCAGCTGTCAAAAAATGAGTTCAAGACCCCCGCTGAAAGGCTACGCTGTGCAAGCCATGAGTGGGGACACTCCACTCAAGGTGCCACTCCACTCAAGGTGCCACTGGATAACAAACACAGAGGCAATGTGATGTGCTCATCTGCACTGCTCAGATCCTGGAGAATTCCCTTTGCAATTTGGACAATGAGGGACTCGACATCGGTGGTACATATATTCACTCATCAGCAAGAACTTGTGTTGCGCGGGTGTGTTGTGGGTATTACTTGACAGCTCATTTTAATGCAAGTTTCTAAACATATCCACGAGCAGTATTGTATCATCGGTATTTTAAATACAAAGCCTGTGATTTTTTTCATTACGGATACATGAAAGCTCTCTATCAGGTATACGTCTGCTTGTCATTAGTCTGTACATTATATTTACTGTAACTAGTAGCTATTTTTCATGCACTTTTATTCTAAAATTACCACATGCATTATTGTATAAAAACGCATTCGGTGTTGTTGTGGACCAATCTTGGTAAAGACCTATGAGCAGAACTCTATTCTCTCTGTCCAAATATAAATATATTTCAGTTAATTGGCCATTTGGATTTCCAAACCAATATTATTCAGCAGCATTTGCTTAAACTAATGTTGCTGGATAGTATTGGTCTGTAGACAGAGGCGAGTGTATGCTTGAGCTTTACAAATGTAGTGTTCTCTTTTTACAGTGTTTACCCTGCTCATCATTGACGAGTGCCACCACATACAAAAGGAGGCTGTGTATAACAAGATTATGTATCGCTACTTGGAGGATAAACTCAAACGCCAGAAGAAGAATCTTCCCCAGATTTTGCGCCTCACAGCCTCTCCTGGCGTTGTTGGGGCCAAGAAACAAAAAACAGGCTGTGACCCATATCTTCAAGGTTAGTAAGTTATATAATCAGCAGGGTACACAGTCATATGGTATGTACCACCACCTGAATATATACGGCCAAAGGTGATGTGGCATACAATAGTGTATAAAACCACGTTACTAATAAAAACACACAAATGTTTAGTGTGTACTTATTAATAAGGGGAAGAACGGTAGCGGAATGGTTAGCATACTGTACTATTGAACCCAGCACAAATCCCCCCTTCACTAACCAGCACTAACCGACGAGCTGAAGTATATTCAAACACCCCCCACAACCAACACGGCATGGTGGCAGGGAGGGGGGGACCTTCATACATCAGCGGATTAACAATGGCTGTACATTGTTACCTTCATAATTATGTATTCAAAACAACGTTTGTGTAAAATATATTTCCTACAGATCTGTGCCAACTTGGATGCCAACTCTATCAAAACAGTACAGGATCACAAGCACGAGCTACAGAAGACTGTGAAGGAGCCCAAGAAGAACACGGAGGTCACAGATGAGAGGAAAGAGGTCTCGTTTATTCGTGAAATATTGAAACGCTCACAACTCTTTGCAAGACTACTTGTAATACAGTTTAAGTAATATTCATCAATCAATGGACTGCATTGGTAGTGTCATCATCATAATAAACACTGCTAAATGACAGTATAAAATGCTATACTATAATAGGCAATATGCCTACTTAAAAGTCATTATGATACTGCATCACTGTACAGAATGTCTTCCGTTTCAACATTTTTGGTCTACCTGTTTTTAAAATTATAGACTGATCTATATGCTTTAAAGTACAATGTAAATGTGGATCCAGTGGACCTAATCTCAACACAGCAAATGTTGGCATTTCTTTAGGACGGAGTAACTTCATCCTCTATCCAGAAACCACCTTGGTTGTTAATGGACAGAATCCCTCAGTGCTTTCTAATCAATCTTCGTTTTGCCTTCGTCACTATTTGATCAATTTAGCTCTGTTCCAAAGGCCCTCACAGCAGTCTGAGCACCTCCTTAACGGCCTGCGTGTTGGTCTTCTCCCCTACTGTCCCCAATTTAAGCGAGCGTTCCAGTAAATTGTTTTCCTCGTGTAACCTTTACTGAGTTATGTGGGGTGAAGTCTGGGAATAAACACAACAGACCAGCACTTGTAATTTTGTGTCTCAAGATTTTCTACACGTTGTCCAAATCTCAATGTTCTAACCTCTTTTTCACGCTTGGTGTTGTGTGTGTATGTATGCAATGTATGATGCGTAGGACCTATTTGGAGACAAGTTGAAGGTATTTAATGAACAACATACATGCACACATACAGGAAATAAGCAATTCTGAGTTTGGCTCACAGGGCTATGAACAATGGATCGTGGAGCAGGAAAAGAAAGGTTTTATTCCCGATTTAATTTAGTTTATTTTCTGTTTGCAGTGCCTTCATAGTTAACAATGCTACCTGTGGATGTTTTGCATGATAACATTACTGCACGTTTTTTTAAATTCTAAATTGCATTGCAGGTGTGTTCTAGCTGCATGTTTGAATTCTTAACCATAAAGAACAGTAATGCTTAAGGCACCATATATCACTGGCAGTGCCTTTCTTGCTTTGACTACAACACGGAGTAACACCGTTCCTCCTGCTGTGCAGGTGCCATGGACACCAACAGGGACCTGCGTGCCTGTGCTCTGCATTTGAGGAAGTATAACGATGCCCTCCTCATCAAACAGCACTATCCGCATGGTGGATGCATTTAACCACCTCCAGAATTTCTACGTTGAAGAAGCAAAAAAAGAGGACAAGTGAAATGAAACAGAATAATTCCTTTTAAAACTGTTTGGCGGTGCGTTAAGTATGTTTATTGAATGATGTATGCCGCATGCAGTAGCAGATCAAAGTAGGCCCGTTTGGCTCTCCACTATGGCATCCCTATTTAGCAAAGATAATTTATTGCGAGATACAATTTCAATTTATGTGAATATATTAACCTTAAAGTATCACTTCCTGCCACTTCCTATTCCCTTGTGGATACACATTGATGACATCAAAGCCCCGAGTTAACACCAAAGACTGGAGGGCATTTTCATAATTCTGGCAACTGCCTGATGATGTTGTTTGTAACTATGAGCGAAACGTCGTACCCCTTTAAATGTTGCGAGATTACTCTCCAAACACACCAATGTGCTGAATCAGTGATAAATCGGTACGTTTGTTCACCTGACAACTTTATTAGTTGGCTGTGTTTCTTTGTACTGCATCTTGAAGCAGCTGCTCATTTAGTCTCCAAATCCAAATTATGTTGTAAAGAAATTTCAATAACTGCACATATTGGTATACTTACGCTTGGCTCCGCTCACATCTTAAAATGCCCTATTAAGTATAACTATTCTGTTATGACACGAGCATTCATCAGCAAACTTATGATTAGGTCTCGTCGTTTGCTCTGGTACGTCTTATACTGTGGTTTTCGTGATTCGAAGACAAAAAAAACATTCACTGTATTTATTATTATATTTTGGTACTGGCAAAGGAGGTCTAATTATGTATTTTTTCCTTTGAAGTATATTTCTTATAGATAACAAAGTTAATCTGAAAAAAGATCTCATCAAATCTTTGCCATGAGAATCCAAACCTGGAAACGCTACAGGAGGCAGTGCCGCAGGGTTTCAGGCAGGCCGAATAATCCCGGGGCATAATTTTCACCAAGACGCGACAGAGTGCCCAGACCCTTTGGCAATGAGTTCACGATAATGCAGATCTGAAGGCGGCTGGTATGCGTGCTCACTTCCTAATTGGTGCAGATCACAGCAACCAACTCAAGCACATGACTCAGGTCAGTGGGAGCCCTTGCATGTTGTTGGTTTACCAGATACATTATTTTGCGAGCGTTATTTTTTTTATATGTACATCTTTGTAACATACAATCCTTTCGGCAGTACACAGATATTCTGCAGTGCATAATTTATCATACTGTGCTTTTATTGTTTGAATTTTAGATTAAAATAGCCTATAAATAGTTATTGAATTGAGTTCGCTACTCTTTTTTTATTTCATTGTCATATTTAATAGAGTGAAAAACAAGATGTGATTAAAAAAAAAATTCCGGACGGGTCAACTGAATCAGCTGGTGTCCACCACTGTGGCTGAGAAAGGCCTGGACATCAAAGAATGCAATTTTGTTATTCGTTACAGCTTGGTCACAAACGAAACGGCTATGGCACGGGTACGAAATGCCCTTGTCACACACAGGCTAACACATTTGCAAATTACTGGCATTAATGGGTTTGTAAAATGTGTTATAGAATAGAAAAAAAATTACTTTGTTATAGTTGTGGGAGGAGATAATATACATTTCATAAGATGGACACGAATAATGAATGGATCTTTTGTTAAAACACAAGGTATGGAATAGTAATATGTAAAGTAGATTGTGGTTGAAAATAAATGATTGCTTGTGATAACATCGTTTTGAAGCATTTTTTAAAAAATATCAGAACAAGTAATAACTTTTGATTATGAAGGTGCAAATTTTCTTACTGCTATGGCTATTGAAAAGGCGAGCAAATGTGCCGTATCTTAATTTGAGGACGAGTTCCCTGCACCCCGCACCACGCAACCCCCCCCCCCTCCGTATCTCCTCCGTGCCCCCCCCCCCGTCTCTTATGTACATAGCGTCTTGTTCCACTGCAGCTCTCTTACCCATTCCAGCAGCTGCTTCTAGCTGTGGTGGTCCCACCTGATGACGAGCGCTTGTGTTGCGCCTGAAACGTCGTGATTTAATTTATTTTCTTTTTTAACTTTTATTATGTTTTACCTACGTGACTTTACCGAAGTTAACCAAAGAGTATTCACAACGTGTGTGTTTGTGATATGTGCTTTTAAGTATCAACAACTGCATTTACCACCTTCTCGTATAATCAGTGAAGGCACAATAATGCATTGACAGCCACTAAGGAAGTCGGTATGTGTGCTTGTTGTCTGGCAGGCACGTGGGAGAGCTCGGGCCGAAGACATCACCTATTCCCTCGTGGCCATGGAGGGCACAGGTGTAGTGGAGCGTGAAAACACCAACATTTACCGTGAGACGATGATGCACAAAGCCATTGAGACCGTTCAGTCTATGAAACGCGACGATTATCTTAAAAAGGTAAATGTGGAGTCACGAGGCATAGGCAACCTGCATTGCACACTTCACATTTTATGTACCTTATAATATTAATATCTTCACAAAGGCATTCAGGTGGAACTTTGTTAAATATCCATTCCTAATCGTTAATTTAATATCCTTTTCCGTAGAGTAATGTGCATGTTAAGCATAAGACATTATCATATATGTATGCAGTCAGACAAATGTAACGTTTATAAATATGACGTTATATTGCACGTGGCAGTGTGGGTAAAAGCATTTCTTGTTTTATCCATAAGATTGGGTTATAATCATGTTAGCATAATATTTAGAGAAATGTACAACTTATTTTAGTATTTCCTCATTACAAACATAACTTTTTTGCTTTCATTTATTATTTGGGAAATCCTTTAGGTCAAAGATTTGCAGAGACAATTCATGAACGAGGAACAAAGGAAAGACAGAAGAAGATCAAGAGTAAGACCGTCCAGGCGAGAGATGTGATATTTCATTGCCAACACTGCAGGATCATCAATGACATGCACCATGTGAATGTCCAGGAAAACTTAAAGTAAGTTTTATTGGCAAATGTGTCGTGATTCATATGCATTTTTGCTATACTTGCTGTCTGATCGTAAATTCTGATTTATTGGTAATTGAGGTCAAACACTTTCTCTCCTCAGGTATGGCACATGTGCAAACAAGGCATCTTTGCCAAGCGATAGAGATAATTATGTCGGTGGACAAATCTTATGCACCAACTGCAAATCTGTGAGTGTGTCGCTCTCACTTTAAAACATAATTATTTTGACTCTGCCTAAACCCATGTTATTCACTGGATAATATTGAAATTATGTTCAAAAATAATATTATTGTCTCATTAACTATTGTGATGATAAGCCAGAATATAGGTTAGTTAGTAAAGCATTGGGCATTTAAGTGCAATATCATGCAATCTCTCAGAAACTAACCTATTGTGCCTGAAATGTCAGTAAGTACATGAGTGCTATGTGGTGATGAAATCAAATTTAGATTGGCCCTGTCATAGCGATCAGAAATTCCCACGAGGACTTCAGGGTGCCATGAGCATGTTGTACCCTTGGATGAAGCCACCCCTACTCTTAAAGCCCTTAGGCTCTCGTCATCGACGTCAAAACAGAGCAGATGTCCCCTTATTAGCCTGGTCAGACCTTGCAGTCATCCTTACTACCCCGGCTACATCAATTCGCCAATGACTCCTCTCCTGCCGCCGTCAATGAGACGTGGGCATGCGCAGAGCTCATCAGGGATCAATGCAACGCACCCCAGCTGTCCCAAGCAAATTGATGGACGATGGATTGTTTAATTAACAAGAGCATTACCTCACACTTATATTTTTTACAACAAAGCTTCTATAATTTTTCAATGGCTTGTTTTAAATATTTTGTTTACATTTACGTGAAGTATTGTGACATTGTTTTTTTATATCTAAGTATGTACTCGGGCCAGCGGTGACAGGGCTCAACGCTGGAGTGTTTGCAACTCGTTGCAGAGGTTGCAGATCACTGTTATAATTCAGTAGGCTCGCATGACAGTTTAACACGTAGGCTTTCGCGACCAATATTATTCAAAATAAAGGTTTTTTGGGTTAGATCGCGTTATTTATAAATGTATCGAAACCCTCCACCACCCGACACGGCCAATCAGCAAAATAAAGTGTCACGTTGACAAAAGACAATTAGTTCACTACTTTAGCCCACCGGTGTGTTGAAGAGTGAATCCACAACATTTACAGTTTGAATACGACGTTTCGCTGGTAATTACATCCAGCATCATTCTGGCAAATTGCCCGATGATGCTGGATGTAATTACTAGCGAAACGTCGTATTCAAACTGCAAATGTTGTGGATTCACTCTTCAACACACCGGTGGACTAAAGTAGTGAATTATTTGTCTTTTGTCAACGTGACACTTTATTTTGCTGATTGGCTGTGTCGGGTGGTGGAGGGTTTCGACACATTTCTAAATAACGCGATCTAACCCAAAAACCTTTATTATGAAGGCTCACATGACATTGACTTCTCCAAGACAGAGGTTCTTTGAAAGCCATCTGGCTACCATGAGAGATTCGTTCATGAGGCTATCCACATATACAAAGACAATTTCAATCGAGAAGATGGATTCTGGCTTAGCAATCATTGGAAGGATTTGATAAACCATTTCGGGTCTTAATTGATTGTTCACGCTTACGGTGGCCTTCAGACCGCATCCATTATTTTCGTCTCCCCCCTCCTCTTTTCCGAACAATGATGGACTCGTCCATCTGAACAAACTGTCAAATCGCTCTTTGTGGTGCTAACGTTAAAAAAACCGCCACTTTTTTCAAATTGTCTTGCTGTGGTTTTCACACCTGATGATGATTGCTTGTGTTGCAGTCGAAACGTCGTGAGAATATTATTGTTTTATATTTTTATTATTTTATTGTTTCCCTTCTACGTGACTTTACCAAAAGAACCACGAATATGCTACAAATCGCTTTAAACTATTGTCATTGTCGTGCGTATTTAATGTGGCACTACACTCTGATGTTGTAGGAGAAAACATTTATTAAAAAGTCAATTTTATTAAGTAGAACGTGTTGTCTATATTTATTTAAAGTGGCGCATTTTGATGTGACGTCACATTTCTCAAACCCCCCCCCCCCGCTCGTCACACATCGTCACAAATATCTGACCCCCCCCGGTGCGTGACGTCATTTATGGACGGCCCCCAAGAGCAAACGTTAAATTCCCATAAGGGGAAACATTGCCACCTGGTGGTTAAAACTATACAGAACGTTAATGGATTTCTGCTTAGATCTACGCACTTTCAATCGAAATCTGAATATTTTTACTGGAGGAATCCGATGAGCTATAAAGCTCTTTTTCACAGATGTCCAGTAGGGGCTGGCCAAATCGTTCCAACTACAAATACAACATCACGATAGCAGCTATTAGCTTCTTTTTCAGCAGCGAACTGGTTACAAATGGTAGCTCAATGATAAGTGGCTTATCATGTGGACATTTCTAGCAGCGAAAATAATCTAAATAATAATGGTTTACTTGAGCGTGATGCACATTTCCCGCGAAATGTTTGGTCATCTATTTTAAATCAATACTGTAACAAATACAAATGCTATTTTTTTGTAAAACTGCTGTATTACGGTTAATGTACAATCTACCAGCTACCAACGCAGAAGATTCCCGAGGTTTGATCTTCCACGAAGCTCATGAGTCCACCCTCGACCGCATCCACCGCACAAGCCATAGCACTAGATGCGGATACCTGATGCATAAATGCATACCTTATCAGTGCCTCCTTATTACAGACCAATTCAGACCTTATTGTTCACCCGTGCCCTTTTAAATCTCAACGTTCATCCTACAAAGTCCCATCACAAGGGAGAAACACAAACACAGCATTGAAACGGCTGTATGCCGTATGGACCTGCAAACTGAATTTCCCTGCTCACGAATACGAGTAAACGGTACGGGAATGCAAATGGTAAAAAAATAAAACACTCCAGCAGCGTACGACTGTGCTCATCCAGAACAGACACACGTATAACAAACAGCATATAAGGGGCCGTCCATAAATGACGTCACGCACCTAAGGGGGGGGTGGGGTCAGACATTTGTGACGATGTGTGACGATGGGGGGGGGGGAGGTTTGAGAAATGTGACGTCACATCAAAATGCGCAACTTTAAATAAATATAAACACGTTCTACTTAATTAAATAGGCTTTTTTATATAAATGTTTTCTCCTACAACATCAGAGTGCAGGCGTGCAGCGCCATATTAAATACGCACTACAATGCCAATAGTTTAAAGCGATTTGAAACATTTTTTTGTGGGGGGGGGGGGGGTTGGGCAGAGCTTTGTGACGTCATATTTTAAGGGAGGAGGGGAGTCTGACTTTTTGTGACGTCGTGTGACGAGGAGGAGGAGGGGGGGGGAGATAAAAAATAGTCCAACATCGCGTGACGTCACTTATGGACGGCCCCATCCACACAAAAACGAAGGAGACAATCACAGCGATGCACTCCGCCGGCTCGCTGCGACGAGACGTGATCATCACCACCCCTCGCCCGGAGGTACGCAAAAGGAGGTCGTGGACGCAAATCCCGACCCCTTGACGCCTGTTGGGAACTGTGGAGTTTACGGTCTCTGTGTGTATGTCTCTGTCTGTCTCTCTCTCTTCCTCGTGGTCGTATCGGATTTCTGTCCGTTTTGTTTTGTACCTCCCAACACATCTAGAAACAACATGCGTTTACAGCATTAGGCTACGGCTCTAAAAGGTCCGCACGAAAAGTCGCTCACTCAATTAGAGCTAAACAATTTGTGGCCGGGTCGCTTCCGAAATAAGAGCCCAGCGGAGCCTTTGCCTGGTAAAACAAACATAGTTTAGTGATATTCTTTGGTTCTTTCGGTAAAGTCACGTAGAAGGGAAACAATAAAATAAGGAAAAGTAAAATAAAAATTGGTTCCCTTCTACGTGGTGACTTTACCGAACGAACCAAGAATATGAATCCCTGCAGTCACGAAAACTTTAAATCTAAATGCAGTTTAGCTAGTTTAGTCTAGAATGTGAAGTTGCAGTTGTTGCTTTGCACCTCCGTCGGCGGTAAGAAAGACGACTGGGACCGCGTTATATAAGAATGTCGCGGTATTAATCAATTAAAAAATCGCGTTTTGTTTGACCTCCCCACCCACCCGCGCCAGCGCGCGATCCGTAGCGGGCGCCTCCTCGCCCCCCTCCCCTCCCCCGCCAGTGTGAGCAGAGAGCGAGAGGCGTGAGGGCCTGGAAATCCAACCGAGGTACAGTGCTTTAGTTTTACTGTGGCAATATTACTGACGGCGTGTGTTCATCTGTATCGTCCTAGTGTATGCTCGAGGAACATTGGACTCGTGCTCTGTAAGGTCGACGCGTTATTGCTGAGCTCGCGCACCACGGATTTCCGTTTGTGACCTATTTGGCAGTGTACCGCGCTAATCGATATCGTCCGTGTAACAGATTAACGTTACACTTTGCACGGACATTGTCGATTAGGCCATGTTTATACAGTAATTGCTTACGTAAACACGTGCAAGGAAACTGTCCACATACAACAACAACCGCCATTCGCCACTAAGTAGCGGTGACGTCACCACGACGCTTGTGCCAGGCTAGGTGCACTTTGTGAGGCCACGTGAAGTGTCGAACGCCCGCTGGCAGGAGGAGGTCACGGGGCAGACCCAGGTGCCATAGGTCGACTGACTGAGATGACTGAGATGACTGGCTGATGCACCACCTGTGCCCCCTACTGTGCCAACCTGCTGTGCTTTAGCCACCCAGCGCTCCGCTCGTTGTTGTGAGTGTCGCTCCTCCGCCCTCCGTTGTTGTTGGAGGGCGACTGCCTCCAACTGCCCAGTAGCCTCAAGGTGCACCAAGCCTGGCACTAGCCCAGTAGCGTCCTTCATGAGCTTCCTCCACAGAGGCCGATCTTGACACCGCTGGTACCGGTCATCGGCAAGTCCACTCAGCTCCACGTCCTCCTTTACCACATCACTCCATCTCTTCTCTAGCCCGTGCCGTGCCCGTTTAGCCCCTCGATCCGGCTGAACAAAAGCTGTTTGGGCATGCGGTGGCTGGGCGTGCGGGCTACATGACCCAGCCAACGCAGCCTTGCCTGCCGGAGGAGCTCACTGATGGGACTTTGCCCACATCTTTCAAGGATTTGTGAGCTCCTCACACAATCCAGCCTGGTTAAACCCAGGATGGATCGTAGGCAGGCCAGCCTAAATGTTTCCAACCGGCGAAGATGTTCCATTAGGGGGGTCTACGTTTCGCAAGCGTAGAGAAGGGAGGGAATGATCGTGGCCGAGAAGACCTGAAGCTTAGTGCGGAGCGACAGACCAGGTAGCTTCCACACAGCGTTATGAAACCGATGAAAATATAATGACGCTCAACTGATTCGGAGTGAGACCTCTGCTGTTAAACCGGAACCGGTCATGAGCACACTGCCCAGGTATGGGAAACTCTCCACTCTCTCCACAACTGCCCTATCACTAATTGGGAGTTGTGGGGGTGGAGTGTTCGATGGTACAAAATACCCAGGCAGGTGCTTAGTTTTGGTGGGGCTGATGGTAAGGCCCCCACCTCTCCGTGGCAAGCTCCAGGTTCAGCAGCAGCGCCTCCAACTCCTCTGCGTGAGCAGCAATTACCAGATCATCAGCATACATAACATGGTTGAGCAATAGGCAGCCATCCCTTGACCGCACCTGGGCATCGATCAGCCTCCCATTGTATCTCTAGATACAATGCATTCATATCGTGTACTTTCGTGATATAGTGACACTATTAAACGTAGACAAGGGACTGTTCGTGCAGTGCAGCTCGCACTCTGATACCATTGTATGAGAGGATACCAACAACGTGTGGGACCAACATTTGATTTCAATAATGTAGAGCAAACACTGCAGATTGTTGCATTATCGCGTTTTAAATAAATGGAAGTCAGGTGATTAATGGGCTTTTAAGATGCACGTACATGTCAGTATTCTTAAATTGTATATATTCACAATTCTAATATGACCTTTTCACTTTCCAGATCCTTCAACAGTTGCAAAGAGCAGTTGGCATCTGAAGCAGATTGCAAGAGCTGCATGAACAGACTGCTTTTCGTCACCGCGTCGAGAGACAATGGGTGCATTTTAACAAAACTGTAATCCAGCAAAATAAGCAGCGTATTAAGTGCACACATCAGAGACTTCTACTAGACAAGCACAAGGCTGGGAGTTGACGCCGAGAAGATTGATTTGAAGTAATTTACGAAAACGGGAAAAAAGCTTTTTTGGGAAGATTGTACATGTCCATTCATAAGATTTTGACATGTTCAAAATCATTTTTTATTTGAGGAAAACCCAATGTTTTACTCGTACAAGAACTTGTTAATGTGCTAAGTTTTTTCAGAAAAGAATTGGCTGGTGAAAAAGTTATTACAAGTGCACATACATTCTACAAAAAGGATCAAAGGCTGCGGAGACAGTTTTGCAGTTTCTAATTTCAACATTTAATTTTGGAGCTGCATATATTTTAAATACACTATATTTACCAGAGTATCTGCCATTGATTGGCATATAACAACGCATAATATCGATTTGTATGCAGAAATGCATGCAAAAATATCGAAAAAGAGAGTTAATAGCAAGATTGAAGCATCACCCCGTAGGAGGTGTACTCCAAGGTCTCCTGGAAAAACTAATTTAAGGAGTTGTACTAAGAGTCCGAAACACAAACTGCAGACTGTGAAAAATACAATCGATAGACTGTTTAGCTATTCTCTGAGAAAGAAGAGATGTTTGAAAATTGTAGACCAGATTGAGAAGTTTAGTTCAGATGAAGATTTTGAATCTCCTAAAAAAAAGATTAGAATATGGAAAACGGTGACAAAACAAGAACATTTTAAAAAACAGCATGGATCCCCTTTGAAAACATATCAAGATAAAATTGCACCTCATCCAAGCAGTGATGGTTCAACAGCAAGCCGTTATGGTATGGTCTCTCATACAGGTTGCATAATCTGAGGCAAAATAATGTTTATTTGTCGTGCGTACAATCATGAACACTTCCAACTGGAGTTGTGCCATGAAAGTTGACATTAAATTAGGGGTGTACCAGATGTCCCCTTTTGTTTTTAATTGATTTCCGGTAGAGCGCGTCCTCGAAATCACGTCGGCGATAAACCAAGTACCACACTAATAGGGATTTTTTTTTTTTTGGGGGGGCGGGGGGGGATGACCTCAAAAAGAAAATTGCAGTGTGCAAAGGAATGCTGAATTGTCTCCATGATGCTCAGAAATATAATGTACTCTACCGGGATGGTACATTTGACCGGACAGTTTGACCGAGCAATTTGACTGCTTGGTGCGATGTCGCTACAGGTTTCCTTCGATTTACAGAAGGGATGCGTGAAACAAAAACATGCGTCAAACGAAATTTTCATTCATCGAAATGTCTTTTCCCCGTTAATTTAATACTTTACATTTAGAGATGCGTTTTGGATAGTTTTCACAGCTCTACTCAATAAAAAAAATACAGATGTCTTTTCACAATACAAAATATAATATAGAACAAATATTTAAAGGATGGAATAATCAATTTAAAACGGGGAACTCGCAAAAGATCTACGTGTTGGAATGACTGCAATGGTGAAGTGGAGGCTTGCACTTTAGGGATACCATAACGCTGTCACTTATGGATAACTAGCCTTTTGCCCGTCCAAGGACGGGTGTATTGCAGTAAATCTGAAACCTTGCAAGTGAAAAGCAGACCGCGAAGTGATATTCATTGCATTAATGCGTGTGAAATTTGTAAGGGCGCAGTGACACAGACCTAATTCATTTTAAGGTTATAATTTCTTGTTCATCATGACGTCCTTTTTACTTTGATGTCTGAATAGCGTTACGGAGATTGCGTGATGTGAGGGTTCTGCCTTTGTAGTGAGGGTTGTAAGTTTACGCCGAGGAGAGGGGAGGAGGTGCCTCGGCCCCCCCATGTGGAGTGACGTCACCTAATTATTAATGGTGGGGGGGATGTCCATTTGGAGGATGTCACCTGCTCATGAATATTAATGAGGGGGGGATGGTCGATGTGGAGTGACGTCACGAGCGTTAAAGACATTGGTGATTATAGTAGGTATATACACCCTTCTGGATACTTGTTTCATGGGACGTGCCATGCGAAATTTCGTTTACCTGGAAATTCTATTTCGTCCACAATTCGTTGAATAAACGTTTGTAAATCTAGGGATACCTGTACTGTGACCATTGGGTTGTGCTTTCCAGAATTGGCTTGTGATTTTTGGTGGTTTCAGTAAATTGTTTAACTGTTTATAGATTTATTACATACAAATCAACATAAATAATACCATATTTTTGTTATTTTATTTGAACCTATCTATGTGACTTTACCGAAAGACCCAAAGAATATGAATTCCTGCCGTCACGAAAGCTTTAAGTCAAGATTTAATATAAATTTAGTTCTTGTGGAATTTTTTGAAAAAGGAATATACCTGTGCATCTCACCCTTAAATAATCAGTGTTTAGTTTTATATAGTGTAATTCGTGTAATTGTTTGACATTAATGAAAATGTGTATCTTGAGCCCACCTTTTAAAAGTTTCCTATTCGTATTTCACTTAAGAAGCATGTTGACACCAAATTAAGATGTTCAGTATTCAATCGAATCTTTTTTATTTGGTGCACCCTTAAGTAATATCAAAGCAAATGCAACAAAACCTTTAAATGTTTAACATAAGTGATTTAATTTGTGGGATATTTCTGTATCATTTCAAGAACAATTTAGAGTGTCCTAAATGTGAATTGCAGCTCCAGCTCAGTGTCTTGTGACATTTTGTGAACCTTTGACCTTGCAGATCCCAGCGATTTATCTTGTGATCAGTGGGTGTTGATTAAACCCAAACTTCCTTATTCTGGACAGAAATATTCTGGAAGGTAAGTCTAAAAAACAATGTCATTTAAGTTTCGATTGAAACGAATGTCTCCTGTTCCTTTAATGAAACCGCATTCTTGTTAATTATGTACGTCACACAATTGAAATACTGCAGTAAGTTTGTTTTATTTTACGATTTAAATGCAAATTGTGCATACACTCGTATTAACATGTATTTAAAATGAGTTACCATACCAATGTTCTGCATACCATATTAATATTGATCTCCTTTGCATTATTGCTTTGTAACTTTCATTCATAATAGAAGTGTGGATGAGGTGTCAAAGAGACTGCGGGATACATGCATGTCCATCCAGCTGGAGGGAAGGCACAAAAACATACACTTGATTGGTCGTGCTGTCTTCCTGAAGAGGTATGCATTGTCCTCTGCGTTGTTAATTTTAAATAAAGTCCATTGAACAAAGTAATTTTGCTATCGCATGTAATATTTTCTTTAACTTGGTTATGTTTTTAAAACAGTCGATTTTCGAAATAGAGCAACATTTGTCTTGTGCACAACCCTATCTGCATTTCCTATTAGTGGGGGCTGAACCACAATCTTTCCTATTGCTTACCAATGAGTTTTCATTTGAATTTTCACCAACAAGAACCTTTGACAACTGCAAGATCCCCCCCCCCCCCCATTAACGGTTTCCATAGATAATGAAAGCATCAAACAGCAGCTAACATTCCTTTTGTAGTTGGTAACAGGATGGTAACAGGATAATTAAAGACAAAGATGAAGACGATAGACAAGAGTTCTTAATTGCAAGGCCCACGGGCCACTGGCGCCCCCTGGTGGCCTTTAGTGCGGTCCCTGATGAGCGGCCTCCAACAATACACCAATGTAAAAACACCCCCATCGTGCCGTCAAAACCCATAGTTTCAAATGTGTGACGGCCCTTACACTCATGTCTTATCGGCAAAAGTGAAGAACACTTTGTTAGACATTGCCATTGTCACTACCATAGCCACCGTCCCCTTCTGTCGTTGCCGTCATTGATACTTGTTGTAAGTTACTGGTGGTTTTATCATTTCCACTGCTTTCACGTCACTGCTGCTAAGACAGTATACTGGGACAAGTGTTACAAGGGCACCCAGAGAGGTTGGTGACCACACATGATTAAAATACAATACTACTTTATATTATGTCGCTGTGGTCAGTTACAGTCTGGATAACGATTAAAATTAGAAGTGCCAATTGGCACAGGTGTGAGATGGTGGTGAAGACAATGGATGAAGGTGGTTATGGTAATGTTGATGAAGATAATTATGATTTTGGATATTTAGAAATGTTGAGGATGTCATCTTCACAACATTTTCCAAGTTCCTGCGTATGCAACTGCATTTGTAAGTTGCTGCATCCTATCCCTTAATCTGTGATTTTAACAGATAATTGCAGACAATAGTTTTTTTTCTACAGACAGGAAGAAAATGGCTATTTTATAAGAGTGTATTATCCCATGATGGGGGTCCTCCCAAACCATCACAGACACGAGGATAATAACTGTATTGTCAATATAAAAGTGTTTTCTGCAATTGTACAATTTTCTGTGGTTACCTTCAAATCATCTGCAGATGTTACGGCACCTGTTAGTGATATATGGCATGAAGTTAAATCTGACATAAGAGCAGACACATTCACTTAATAAATCTGAATTTACTATTTTGTGTATAATTTGTAGATAACCCTTTGTAAGATTCTGCGAAGCTGTCTGTGAATGTAAAAATATTACAACTAAATAGCATATTCTTGGTTCTTTCGGTAAAGTCAGGTGACTTTACCGAAAGAACCAAGAATATGAATCCCTGCAGTCACGAAAGCTTTAAATCAAAACTAAATTGCAGTTATATGAAATGTTATCAGGTGCTGTTAACGTTAAAAGATGGTGCCATCCGAAAAAAAAACAAGTCGTTCTATATATGTACCGAGGGTGCTTTTTCCACGTGACACACGTTTTAAACTTCGTTCACAAGCAAAAAGAAACTTTTTAACTATGTTCAACTGCACTGGTATAGTATTTGACATCATTCCCATCTCGGTGTTCCATTCAATGCAGCATTATTATTCACCATATATTTGAACATTTTTTTAAATATACAATGTTTGACACGTGCCAGATAGTGTGAGACACAAGAGCTGTTTTTTTGGGTTCCATCTTCATTTTGTCAAATGGTACTGATTGATATTTACGCAAAAATGTAGTTTTATTTGAAAAGCAACCTAACGTTGGTAATTAGATTTTTCAACTAAATGGTACTGTTTATGTTAATTTTCTTAACAGCAAAATATTTAATACGTGAATTTTTAATGATGGGCTGCACAAACTGTTTGAACCTTCAATTTCATTATACAAAAAAGGTCTGATTTCCTGCTCTAATGAGCATGGAGCAGGTGCACATCTCCTATTTACAGCCCTGAGCCAGTGGTGGAAATTCCATATTCTTATGGCTACTGATTTTATTCACCCTGGAGGGATAAAGCTGAGTCGACCCCCAAATCAGGCTTTGAACTTGCAACCATCTTATTGTGAGCCACTCACTCTTACCACTGAGTTAGGAGATTATTTAATATGTTCAGTTGTCAATGCATTGAAGTAAATTTTGTTTCAATTCATGTTCACAGAAATCTGAAATTGGGAGAAAAGACTGTGCAGAGGTTTTTGAATGAGAATTTCTCAATCAAAATCCACGGTCAACAGCAGCATGAAGATTCACCAAAACGGAGCACACTTGCCCAAGAAGTGTCACAAGATGCAACAGATGCAGAAAAAAAGTGCGCAGAAAAATCCAAGCAGAACATTTCTGTCAGTGGCATTACAATTGGTGTTGGAGAGTCAATGGAAACTGCCAATGCACCTTTGAAGGAAGATTTTCTGTTAAACAACTCGGATGATGATCCATGTTCAGATGAGAATGACACAAATATACAGCCTGAGCACAGTTGTCAACAACAGCATGTATGCCAGTTGGAGGGGCAGCAGATACTCAAAGTAGCCATAGATATCAGGTCGTCAGCATTGGATCCTTCAAAATGTAGCACACATGCAGAGCAGTTGAACAATAACAATGCTGTCTTATCGAGAAAAAAGTTGCTTTCTAGGAAAATGAAAAATGTCTCGCCTCCAAATCTTGATGTGTTGAAGACGTCAACAGGTACAACTTTGGATTGTGATGTAAAGCAAACACTTGATGAGTTACCAAAAGGTTCTGAAATAGCTGACACGGTAATTAAAAATGAAACTTCGAATAACATTTCTTCGCGACTAAGAAAAAGACCAAGTGACAGTGGGCTTAGTGGTGATCAAAGTTTCCAAGGTAAACACCTAAATGAAGATAATGCAATCAGAGGAGCAATTGAGTTCCAGACACCAGATAACACACAGTCTGCAAAACGGTACAAGCTACGTTCCCACACAAAACTAGACGCACAGCTGCAGTCGAGCAGTATTTCTATACAGAGTATCAAAAGCTTGTGTGGTTCACCAAAGAAAAGCTCACCCCTTAAGCAGAGTGTGCCTGTCGATTATATTGAAGATGACAGCCCTATTGTACAAAACAATGGGTCCAAAATGGATACCCAACAAAATGGGAATGATGAAGCAGACACCATCTCTGCGTCCAGGCCAGTGAAAGTTAACAGTACATCTCATGTCCAGGATGAAGCGTTTTCCTTCTCCCAGCAACCAATTGTTGCAGGACCATTTCGTTCTTTATTTTTTAGGGCCATTGATTCCAGAAGAAGTACAGTGTGGTCTTTTGTGAATGAAAACTGATACGTGTATTCTTCAGTGTTGTACAATTTATTTGGATAATTTTAGTGGGAATCTTTTTTTAAATGTTCCTGACGTACTAAACATTTGACTAAACTCCTGTCTCATTCAAACATTTCATTCAGGAAGACTAGTTCTTAGAAAACTATTTTATGATAAATTTGACATTGTAGAGAAAGTGACAATATCTGTTTACATTGGCTTTGATCAATGTGTTGTTTGAAATAGATGTTGATTAAATATGCTGTGATGTAGTTGTAATGCATTTTGGCTTTAAACAAACAAACTTTTGAGACCTAAATTATATTGAGATTTTATCAAAAGGACAGTGATTATTTGATGTGCCCACGTGCATTGCATACGTTTTGTTTTGTATGCATGTTCAACTTTCGCACCGTAAGTGAAAACGCACTTCTTTAGAACATTTTTTTATGTTTAGTTGTCCTTCCCTGCACCCCCAAATAGCACGGTTGGCTATGCACGGTTTGAAAGAAGTCCAACGTATGTAGCCAACTGTGCTAGGGGGAAGGACCACGAACTAAACACAAAAAGCAGTTGTTTTTTTAGATGTGCTTGAAATTTTGTTAACATTAATTAAACTATTTTACATGTTTTTTTATGCCACCATGTATATACTGACTTAAAATATATAAAATAAAGCTACTTTTGTTTTAATAATTAAATGCATGTAATGCCAATCAGTGTCGATACCCCATGACAGTTCATTCAGAAACATTGAGGCGTTTTAATCTCTAAAACGTCCTTGAAATTAAATTCTAATCAATTCGGCAGCCCACCTCAATTTGTGACTTGAACTCACCTCCACAGCTACAGATGAACATATTTTAAGGTGGCAAGTGTTGTACAGTTAATGTGTTCACTGCGGACGCTGATTGTGTTTAGCGAAAGTGTATTGCGATTAGGCGTGGAGGCTGGGCTTTCTTTTCATCACGGCGCCTTTGCTCAGTTGTGGGCACATTAATCCAGTCAAACAGGGAAAGCTCCATCAATGAGCGTTTGGTGACTCGCTCCACAACAGCTTCCTCTGGATGTTCACGTGGAGATCTGTTTAAAACATTCAGTAATTAACATTTGCATGGTGTTACGCAATCGTGCATTAACCAAAAAGCCAAGGAACGCTACTTACATTGCTGGGTTGTGGAGGCCTTTATCGAGCAGTAGATAGATAGAGGTATTTGTGCCCCGTTGTCTGCATTGCAGTGTCTGCATCTTGGAGTGCTTAAAAATAAATCCCATCGTGGAGTCTCGCAAAATTAGGGGAAATTAGTTGCTACAATCCACACATTTTTGGCAAACTCGGGTGTTTTATTTTTCTAGCAGCCCTCCAACAAAAGCCAACAATCTAAACTTGTGGATTTTAGGATTTCTGTACCCTGTGTATTATGGGAATTGCTGGAAATTTGGGGCATCGCACATATTTTTTTTATTTTGAGGGATTCGACTTCTGATTTCGTTTTTATCTACTGTACAGGGCCGAGGTATGTGTTAATGAAGGCACTACTCTTCAATGAATAACGTCCAGTAGTTGTTTTTTGTGCAGCATTACTTTAATGCTGTATATATACAGTACTCAGAGTTCATGTCCTGCTTTTACAATGCAACACCTGTTTGATAAAACACATCTACTTGCAGCATACTTTGGGACAAGTTTACGACTGCATTTAATCACAGTATCACTTGAAAATAAGCAAAGCGATTGACAAGTAGAACATGTTATAAAAAAAACATCGAGGCTGAGTGCTTGAAAAAGTGAAAATGTGCTAACCGTACAGCACTTGACATTGTTTTACTTGCCTTTTGTAGTGGTTAGCAACCTCATAACCTACAACAACAAAAAGTTGAAATAGAATCTTTTTAAGATGTACACAAATCTAGCATATAATTTCATAATAACTTTCATAACTCGCAATACACTTCATATGGTCCTTAACTAAAGGATAGATGTATTGGCTTTCCTTGTGCTTTTTATTGCCATGATATTGAGATCCATATGTTCATAGTTGTGCAGGTACAATAAACATTGAGTAAATGACAACGAAATCGTATGATATCGCTTAATACCAAACCAGCTGATAAACCAAATTTTTATACAACGTGCATTGTAATGTATCCAAAAACAACTGCATCCTGAGATGGTGTACACCAAGACGTCCAGAAAGTGGACCAGGAAATTAACTTCATTAAACTATACAACTAAACTTTTATTTTGACAGGTAAGGCCCACTGAGCTATATAGCTCTTTTAGAAGCAACCTAGCCACAAATGATAGCGCAAATAAGTGACTTATCACGTGGAAATATATTACAGCTAAATTACTTTAAATGCAGGTTTCTAAATGTCGAGGGAAAAACCGGAGGACTTGGAGAAAAGTCCACGACCACGGAGAGAGAGAACATGCAGACTCCAAATATACAGGCATTAGGGTTGGGATTGAACCCACACGCTCCTGTCTACCAGGGGAGGGAGTTAACATCTTGCTAAAACTACGAGGCTTTGTTATGGGAAGTTACGTTTGAAAGCCGTAAACAAGACGGTGCCCATTTAACTCAAGGATAAACAACCCTCGCATATTCTCACTTGGTGCGGTCGAGGGTGTCTTGGCCGGCCAACACGGAGTGGGGGGCAGCTCTGCCCGTCGGCCGAACGCCACCGACAGTCTCACTCGTTCTCTCTCTCCCTCGAAGTGCCTGCTAGCCTCGGCCCTCTCTTCCTCTTTAACCTCTGGGAGATGCAGCATCATGCGTTCATATAAAACAAGAGAACAATAGGTTATTTTAAAGACAATTATTTAATCCTCACACTCCAGTTTGTCAAAATCAGTTTACAGTACAAATGTCAATAATAAAATTGTACACTTACCGCATCTGTCCAGGAGCTGAAGGGACTGTATGTGGTAAATTACAGTTGTCCGATAGGTCAGCTCTTGGGAAAGTGGATTGTGAAACAGATCTATAGGAGTCAAAGTTAATTGACAACGTTTACTAGCAAGAGCGTACGAGTTAGTATGCATAGTACTGCTGTTTGTAGAAACGACTGGAGAAGAGATGTAATACTTAGATAATATATATTTCAGCTTAAATTGCAATTTATTCAATGCACATGGTATATTCCAGGGACGTGCGGTCAGGGGAGGCAGAGCCTCGCCTCTCGTACTCCAATGAAAATAGCTGTTACGAAAAGTAAAAAAGAAAGAAGAATAAAATAAATAATAAGATTTCTTTTTTACTGATTTGTGTTATAAATGTCATTTGTGTACGATTCCAATCATTTTCATGGTCAAAATCGCCAAATTTGTGGAGCTCCGCTGCAAATACCGGAAGAGACGAGAGGTGAGGCAGCGACGAGCTCAGCCTCTCCTCTGATTGCGCAACCCCTCAGTAACTGGATGGAGCGAGGGCAATAAGCGCGTGCCTGTTACTATCTCAGTATGTCACCAATGTAATGTTTGTAGACCCCTTCATTTCATGTCCTCGCCTTCCATACTCCAGGTAACTTATTTCACATGTGTATAAATATATTTAGGCTCGCTGGTCTCTTCATGAAACTGTAATGAAAAAGCACCAGGGGAGGCAGCGATCACATCTGCCTCACTAAGGGGGACGTGTCTAACACGCCCCCCTCAGTAAAGACGCCCCCATCAGTGAGGCCACGCCCCCCCTAAGTGTGTGAATCTGGCTCTGACACGAGCCAGTGCCTCCCCAGCCATTGACCTCACCGCACGTCACTGGTATATTCCCAGTATTCTATTTTATCCCCAGTAGCAATGCTCCTTCAAAGATTAAAATGGCCATAGCCTTGAATAACAGTATTGTCAATGATAACACTTCTGCCAGAATATTGCTTTGTTGCATGATGCTTACTAAGTGTCAAAAGGCAGGTCATCCTGCGGAATTCCATCAGCGTGTTCTCCAGGCTTGTCAGCTGGTTGTTGTTCAGTAACAGAGTTTGCAAGCAAGAAAGGTGGAACAAACATCCTGCTCCCAGGAAATACAATAAAGATGTGGTGGTTAGAGTGTTATTGAGTCAGATCTTTTATCACCACTGTTGCTTGGTGATATTGTTGGCAATAAATCACAATGCTGTATCTGTTGTTAAGTGTCATTGCAGCTGAAATTATACAATTTAGCATAATTTATAGATATCAATTATCAATTTGTATTGCAATTATGAAAATGTACTGTACACGATTGTACTTGCAACTTTGAATTGTATTACCTGTTATATCTTTCAGCTTGTTATTATTCAAATAGAGTTCAGTAAGTCTGTAATTCGTTTTCAAGAAGTTGGCAGTTTTCAGCTGTGAAATAAACACGTGTTTATTAATGAATTTGTAGACAAACGGACAGTTGTCATTTTTCATTACTAAACATTGCAAAAACTTAGAGAAAACTATCCACTTTAAGTAAAGAGATCAGCTCAAATGTGTGTTTTCCCTAAACTCTGATCGGCTCGAAAAGAATGGACTCAACACTGGAGTCACCACTGACCTTGAGCTCTCGTTCTCTTGTAACACATTTTAAATAAAACAGTGTCTAAATGCTCCTGCATCTCAAGATGCTGTACAGTTAATGTAATGAATATCTAAGCTGGGTATCTTCCATTGTCTAATCGAGCCTGTCACCAGTTACGTTTGGTTCACGGAGGGTAGGTGTGAATAATAATTCGCATTTTTAAGGCGCAAGGGATCTCAGTGCGCCATGCACGAAGTTAGGAAATATAAATACTACAAATGTATATGTATCTATGGTGAACTTCGTTCGTACCGTACGTAGCGAACCGTGCCAATCGGAGGTAAACTGGAGGACATAGGAAGCTCACAATATATGGGTATTTCGAGGGAGTGGAGAGGTCATTCAGAGCAATGGACTGGGTAGCCCGTGTACAATAACAAAATTCAGGATCTACTTAATGATGGTAGCTATACCAACATTAAAAGAGATCCCACCAACCGCCTCGTTACGATAACCAACAATATCACTGATTCCACATCTTTAATCGAACCAACCAAGCGGTTTTCCTTAAAACCCTCTGCTGCTCAACCACCCAGATTGTATGGATTATCAAACATCCATAAAGAAGGGACACCCCTTCGTCCTATCATCTCCACCATTGACTCACCCACCTACAAACTGGCCCGATTTTTGTCTGAGACCTTACAGCCATTCACTGGTAAGACCACCTCAGCTGTACTTAACGCAGCTCACTTGGTATCATTAATTAAGGACATCTCACTATCTCCAGGTGATTTGCTCGTTCTTTTCGATGTGGTCTCTTTGTTTACCAAAGTTCCTGTGCCTGACACCATTGCAATCATTGAAGATTTTGTCCAACAAGGACTGAACGCTGATGTACCAGCCCTGGTTAGACACTGCCTCACCAACACTTCACCTGGAATGGAACATTCTACAAACAAGTTGAAGGTATCCCAATGGGTTCTCCCTTATCTCCAGTTGTAGCCAATGTTTTCATGGGAAAAATTTAGACAGATGCCATCCAGGCATCCACTCTACGCCCGTCCTTGTGGAAGAAGGTACGTAGATGACATGTTCGTCATCTGGCCACATGGCCGACCAGCTCTGAACCAAATCCTCAACCACATCAATTCCATACACCCAGCCATCAAGTTCACCATGGAGGTGGAAAAGGATGGCAAGTTGCCATTCTTGGATGTTTTAATCGAAAAGAGACCAGATGGCTCAATGGGACACTGTCTACAGGAAAGCCACCCATACAGATGCCTACCTAAAACCTGACTCCCACCACCATCCATTCCAGAAGAATTCCCTCATCAAAGCTCTACACCATAGAGCTTGTATTTCCAACCACCACCTAGCCAGTGAACTGGAGCACGTACACACCAAGCTCTCAAGATGAATGGATATTCAGACTACACAATCCGTAAAGCTATCACCCCAACCGTTGGGAAAGAACCATCTGAGGACCCAATCAAAACAATTACTTTGCCATATATAGCAGGGGTCACCAAAAATATTTCCAAAATCATGAGCAAAAACAAGATCCAGGTGTGATTTAACACTACGTAAAATTCGTGATCTGATCCCATCTGTGAAGGATGTGATCCCTGACATGCAATACCCCGGCGTCTACAAACTAAGCTGTGTCTGCGGCAGTAGTTACATTGGGGAAACTAAGTGACATGTCTCGGACTGTGTTCGAGAACATAAGGCAGATCTGAAACAGGGTAGGACCAACACCTCGGCCGTGGCTGATCATTGTTTTAATGTGGTGGGCTCACGAAATTGATTTCTCCAAGATGACGGTACTTTGCAAACCCACTGGCTATCAATAAAGATTCGTTCATGAAGCCATCCATATTTATAGACACAGACACAATTTCAACCGAGAAAATGGGTACAAACTGAGAAGGACGTTATTAACCAGTTTAAGTCAAAACTGGCTGTGATGTTTCCATCCTACCTTCCGATGTTAGTTGTTATTTGCGGCTCTCTGATTTTACATTAACAGGTTAAATTTGTCAGCCACCTCGTGCACCGACGTGGCTGCAGCTCTGCTATCTTACATTACATGCTAATTTCTCTCACGTTAACATAGCCACCTCTGCGCGCTCATCATGGAGGTCGTGCTCCGAACTTACATTAACATGCTAATTTCTGACATTAACATTAATAGCCCCGCCCACTTCGTTTATGACCCTTGGGCTACACCCATTTCAAACCTTTAAAACAGTCTGCCTCAGCAGCTTTCCTCTCTTAATTCCTCCTGATGACGACCGCTTGCGTCGCGATCGAAACGTCGTAGATTTTGTTGTTATTTTCTTTGAACCTATCTATGTGACTTTACCGAAAGACCCAAAGAATAGCCATATATATGTTGAGGGCAATTAAGATGGTAAATTATCAAAATTATGACATACATGAGAACAGTTTGAAATGCTTTAGAAAACTGAACTGATAATAAATAAGTATATCTTACCTTATTTCCATTCAGCCACAAATAGTTTAAATTGTGGAATCTTGATAGATCAGATAAATGTGTCAAACTTCTGCATAGACAATACACATTAAATCAGTTCCATTGTTCCATGCTCGAAACTAAAAAGTATGATATAGACATTACCTAACAGTAAGTTAATAAACCATGGGGCAGGCCAATGCTTCTTCCAACTAAACCCCGATCACCATATTTAGCATGTACCATTGCAATACTATACAAAAATATATATTTTACCAGGCGAGGCCTACTGATGTATACAGTATAGCTCCTTTTCAGAAGAAATGACAGCTCAACGAAGTGGTTATGCATAAATGTATAGGAGCCAAATACTCTAAACGCAAATAAAATAGTGTACAGTGTTAGCATTGCTCACTGAAGAGTTACTGTTTGTAATATCCATTTCATTAATATTTCATGTTTAAATATTGCTTCATGGTGAGTGCCAACTGAGCTGAATTGGCACCGCTTAGCTACTCAGCTCAAAACCCTCATTTTGACAACTTGAGCTTTCTCCAGACATATTGCAAAAGTAACTGTCAATCACACACTCATTAAGAGGGGAAATGTCTCACGCTTTCACTTACTTGTGCGACAGACAAAGTTCATTCACATCTGCCATCTTTTTAAACCCCTGTCTCTTCAGTTCGTCACCAATTTCCTACAAAGGAAAGAGTGTTAAAATTACATACTCTACTGTAATTTTACAATGTCATTTTGTGATATCTACTGTGCAGTATATCATTGTTCGAAACCATACTGTAACTCACTTTATAATTGGCTGACACTGTCACATTTCTGCATGAATTTCAGACTGCGATTGCATTACATGTACTTTAAATGCGTTATCATCAGGTACTTCTGCACTGCCTTGTATGGCACACTCGATAAAAATCACCTTTGTCTCCATGAGAACTGCCATGTCCAAGCCTCCAATTGCACTGCTAAGGCTTGGCTTTCATAGACCACGATACACTTTATTCACTCAAAACATGCGGTGTACGTATAGTTAATGCTCGTACTGAATATACAGAAACTTTTTAAGACTGCATTGATATTTGATATGTTTAGCCGTACAATTAATCTGCACGTTGAATCTCAATGCAACAGTATCTTGTATCCTACAATTGGAATTACATACGTGCAACCTGCCCACAAACCTACATGGACTATTAGACCATGAACCTAGTTAGACCAGATATTTCACTTGTCGGTAGCACCTGAGATGGCATAACTTTCGTGGTTCCAATTTCTTTATGTGGCCAATAACTATGTGATAGCTATTTGAAATGAGCGGGTTATCAAATGAAGAACTCGTATTAACCACATACATAAATCGGTACTACTAAAGTTTTTCTACCTTGGTATCAGTTTCTGCTTTGGCCCGTCGACTATAAAGCACTTCCAATGACGCGAGACATTAACAAAGACAAAGACTCCCCCGTATTACCTTAGCAAACTGTTTGGGCAAGTACTGTGAAGGTCAGCACGGGATACGAGGGGGGGTGGGTGGCCAGGACCAATGACACTCAATAATATTCCCTAAATGACTGATTACCCGTGGGTGCTACCGGGAGGCACTAAATCTACCTCTTAATCTTCTGAATGAAACATTATTTGGTAATATTTCGTTGGCAACGGTGCACAAGTGAAATTATAATTGAGGCCCAGCAATGAGTCACTAAGTGGATAATGCAAATGATTATTTTGTGGAAAGTAGATTATGAGTTTCTCATTAACAAGAGTTCACAGTGAGACACGGTTGCCCATTATGCAATGTGCCAGCAACATTTGATTTCACTTTGAAGTCAAATGAGTTCGTGCCAGTAATATATTTCGAATTTTGAAAGGATTGTTATCAATATCTACGAGTAGGTAACTTCATTTGGCAATTTAAAACTGTTCATCAGGAAACATCAAAACAATTCTTATCAAGCGCCATGGTGTATAATGGCCAAAACGCCACCGATTATATATTGTTTCTTTGAAAAAATGCTATTGGTGGTATGCTTTGGGTCTTTCGGTAAAGTCACGTAGATGGTTCAAAGAAAATCACGTAGATGGTTCACAACACAAACGATCGCTTGTGTTATGATTGAAACGTCGTAGTTTTTTGTTATTTTCTTTGAACCATCTACGTGACTTTACCGAAAGACCCAAAGAATATGAATTCCTGCACTCATCAAAGCTTTAAGTCAAGCTATTGGCGGTGTTGAGTTTTTCCTATATCGTGTCTGAATTGACTCCACCCGGCACCACCCATATCACGTATTTCTTAAAGATGCAGTGCGACATGCGCACAAGGTACACAGATCCGTATACCATACACACACAGAGCGGTGATGGCAGCGGGTAGCACACTGAACTATGACGCTGGCTACCAAAGTTTGATTCCCGGCCACGGCTAACCTCTTGCGAATGATATCTGAGACGGTCCCGCATAACCGACTCTCTTCCTTTAGCACCCTGCACTTGACCATCGTGGTGAAGTTTCGTCGTCTCCCCAGAGGTGTTTACACACCGCGCTCATTTAAAAGACACCAAAGACACGTTCTGATACCACTCGCTGTTGATGTGCGTCGTGGCCGTGAGTCGAACTCAGCTGACCGGCTTCGCACGTATGTATAATGAAGATAAAGAACCCCCCCCCCTCCCCTCCCCTATTAGAGCCTTAACAGAATGTTGGAGCAAGTTGAGAGCACCTATGAAGGCCATCATGGCAACACGAGGGGTGAACAGCACCACGTCCGGCCGCCTTTGCCCCCCCCCCTCCCCCCATTAATGTTTAGGCACCGCGCCAAGTACCCGTGTCAGGCTGAGTCGACCTAGAGGAGGCCCAGGACCGGTTCAATCAAACATTCGCCAGTTGTGGCTCGTGAGCGGGGATCGACATCGGATCGGCGGGTTCGCAGCGCAAGGCGCTAACCGCTGCGCCACCGCTCCCCACACCACGCAAGTCACCCCCCTCCACCCCCCCCCCCCCCCCCCCGTAATGCCTAGCCATCGTTTTTACAATTCGCCAATGGCTCATGTGTGACCAGATACTTATCGCGATTAAACGTCGTGCTGTCTCGTCTCGTGCGTTCAATCCCTGGCCACGTTAACGCGAGGCTCGAGCTTAAATCGACTTCATCGGCGCCCGAGGGAACCCCTTCCCATCTGTTCCAAGCGAAGCCAAGCGGCGCACCTTCTCCTCTGCCATGTTTGCGTGCTTGTGATGGGGTTCGGTTGCCCGCAGTGACGCCGGTGGGCGAAGCGACGCCGCAATGACCCGGGGAGAAGGCAGGTGGGTGGGGGGGGATGGGGGGCCGCAAAACAACCACACACATAACTAGGGCTGGCTGAACGATTAATCGATTTCAAATCGATATCGCAATTTGAAACAATGTGATTTTAAAAGCGCTATGACTTTCTTGTTGGAATTGTTTTTTTGTTGTTGCTATTATTAGAACTTTATTTCTTTAACTTAGCAATTGTTCTATGTTTGATTGTGCTATTGAAATTAAAATGTTTCATAAAGACATGTTGGAAGCAAGTTCTCATCCTTGCATTAGAATATATAGAGTAGTAGCGGCTCATATTTTGATGGTTTAAATCTATTACACAGTGAATATTGACCTGAAGCTTGACTTTAAAAGATGTAATCGCAAATCAAATCGCAATCGCAATATCTGTCAGAAAAATCGCAATGAGATATTTTCCCCAAATCGTTAAGCCCTACACATAACACACAACACACATCCTATGGTGCCCTGCGCTCTGCTGGTTGGCTTTTTGGGCTTAATCAGCCGGGACACGGTAGCCTGGAAGCCAGCAAAGTGGAGGGCAGTGACTCCGAAGGTTGTCAGAATCATAATCAGAATATATACTGAAGGAATCCGATGAGCTCTAAAAATGTTTTTTTACAGATGTCCAGTAAGGGGAAGGTCAGAGTTTACAACAACAGCAACAAACAATACAAAACACGACCGGAGTGCAAAGTATAGGAAAGGTAAACAAATTACTTGAAAGAAATATACCACAGAGCTTGGGTCATTTTTGCTCGTAGATATTTGTAAGTTTGCTTTGAAAACCCATCTCTTTAAAGTGGCCTTTCCTCTTTAGTTTGGTCGGTTGCCCTGGTTCTGCTTTTGTTTCCTGCTTTCCACGCATTGCGCATTGGGATCCTAGGATGGAATGCACATTACAAAATGTAATTATTATTATAAATACAGCTTAACACATTTTATCTTACCAGGTAAAGCACACTGAGCTATTAGTTTATTTAACGGTAGCTCAACGAAGTGGCTCATCATGTGGATATTTAGAGCAGCAAGATTATCGGTTGGTGGATCATCGCACACACACACACGTTGTGAAACTCAGCCTCCCGTGGGCTTCGAGTTGGTGCCATTAACCCCTGGCTTGCCAGGAGATGGGGTTACATCCAAAATGTGGACTCCACCTGTTCCGTCTGTGCAGGATGGTGTGGATGTCGCACGTGTGGATTTATCCGGGTGCTCTGGTTTCCTCCCACATTAAAAACACTAATTTGCCTATAACACCTTCATATATAGAGGACCGCAGAGCTCGGGTAATTATTGTCGTCGGCTCACCGCGTGGCTTGCCTTTTTGCTCGTCTGTGGTTCCTCCTCGCGCCTCTTGAGTCGTCCTCTGGCCTCGAGAGTGAGTGAATACTGTGAGTATTGGCATCATTAGCTAAAATAGCTCTTGCATGGTCAATGATTTGTTTAATACAGCGCCTCATAAGCGTCTCAGTGTGCTCTGCATCACACGGCATCTCCACACTTTTGAAAGGGCACCCCCAGTGGCAGCTGGGGGTGATAGACAGCAGCACATTGCCTACCAACGAGCATTCGTCTGTCAATAGGGGGAAATCGTGTTTGCTCTGTACTGCATTCATGTACAGTATTACAATTGAGTAATTTGCAGGCAATTTTTTTCTCTCTCCAATGTAGCAATTTTGGACCATAATGTAACTGGATCTTTAACGTCCACTGTGAAGCAGACGGCACGTATTTTTACTGTGAATCCACCCACAGTATTATTCAGGGAGGTCACTGGATTCACACCGTGAGCCTCTTGCAACAAGCAAAGAACGTGCTACCGCTAAGCCACGTCACCGTGTTGCGAATCAGGGTTGTTTAAATCGATTTTTTTTCGTTACCGCTAACCGTATAGCAATAAATATAACAATTTAACCTTTACCCCCCCCCCCCCCGCCGCTAAGAAACAAATGGAGCTTCTACAGTGGTTAGCACGCTGCACTTGCAATCCAGAAGGTCGGCGTTTCGATTCCATAGAAACGGCGACCTCTGGGCAACTTTCCTGTTGTTTTACTGCCTTGCCCAGTCTTGCACTTGGAATGTACGGACTCGTGCAATTGTACTTCCATGTGTTATTTCTACTGTATTTATTTTAATTACTTAACTTTTCTCTATCTTGCTCTGGCTTCCTTTATTGTATTTTTGAATCGATGTACGTTGCTGACCCGCCACTTGCTAGAAATCTGTTGTAAAGTTTTTTTTTCATAGCTCATTAGATGCTTCCTCCTGCAGTCTAAATAAAGATTCAGAATATTTATTCATACTGGAGGAATTCGATGAGCTATGAAGCTCTTTAGAGGCGGGTCAGAACGTTGAAGAAACATTAATTGACATTACAGTGTTTGGATTCTAGATTTGAAGCTTTCGTGACTGCAAGGATTCATACTTTTTGTTTTTTTCGGTAAAGTCACGTAGGTAAAATAAAATAAAAATCACGACGTTTCGGAGGCAGCACAAGCTTCCGTCTTCAGGTGGAACAGTCACAGCAGAATATCTGTGTCAAGTGCACAGTTCCGAGACGACTTGGATTATATATAGGTCGGGGGGGGGGCAGAAAGGGACGTGGGTGGGTGGAAGGGCTGAGTTAAGCCACCTTTTGTTAAACTGCACAAAAGCGGGTCAACAACCCTTTTGATTTCCTGGCGGCGGGGTTTTTCCGGGGGGAGGCGATGCAAGACATCAAGTACAGACCCATTTTTTGAAACCTAAAATGGAAACTAAGGAAATGTCTGTAAAATTATAAGGTAGCTAAAGTTTGGCATACAACCACTGAGGAGTGGAAATGGCTGTACAATTAAAAGGCAGCTAACGTTTGACTTGATTTATAACATCTTTCCAGTGGTTGCTCAATTTGAAACCATCCTATCGGTTGAAGTTGTGTCTATGTTTGTATATCTGGATGGCCTCATGGACAAATCTTTGGTGATAACCGGGAGGTTTTTCAGAGAACTTTGGTATCAGAGAACACAATGTCATGAGAACCCGCTGTGTGGAAGCAATGATCAGCCACGGCCGAAGAATTCGTTCTGCCGTGAGGATGGTTTCAAATGGTTTCAAATTGAGCAACCACTGGAAAGATCAGTTTAACACGTAGGCTTTCGCGACCAATATTCATAATAAAGGTTTTTGGGTTAGATCGCGTTATTTATAAATGTGTCGTAACCCTCCACCACCCGACACGGCCAATCAGCAAAAAAGTGTCACGTTGACAAAAGACAAATAATTCACTACTTTAGCCCACCGGTGTGTTGAAGAGTGAATCCACAACATTTACAGTTTGAGTACTCAAACATTTACTCAAACATTTACAGTTTGAGTATTCAAACTGTAAATGTTGTGGATTCACTCTTCAACACACCGGTGGGCTAAAGTAGTGGATTATTTGTCTTTTGTCAACGTGACACTTTTTTTGCTGATTGGCCGTGTCGGGTGGTGGAGGGTTACGACACTTTTATAAATAACGCGATCTAACCCAAAAACCTTTATTATGAACACTGGAAATATGTTATAAATCAAGTCAAACGTTAGCTGCCTTTTAATTGTACAGCCATTTCCACTCCTCAGTGGTTGTATGTCAAACTTTAGCTACCTTATAATTTTACAGCCATTTCCTTAGTTTCCATTTTAGGTTTCAAAAAAATTGGTCTGTACTTGATGTCTTGCATCGCCTCCCCCCGGAAAAACCCCGCCGCCAGGAAACCAAAAGGGTTGTTGACCCGCTTTTGTGCAGTTTAACAAAAGGCGGCTTAACTCAGCCCTCCCACCCACCCACGTCCCTTTCTGGCCCCCCCCCCGACCTATATATTTCAAGTTTCATTTATTAGGTATAGCCCTGTGAGCCATGCGGCTCTTAAGTCGGGTGCAACCGCAACAAACCAAATTTGAACACAGAACATCTTAAAGCGACGACGCGCAACAGAAACATCCTGGAATTCAACCAGCAAATATTCCACACAAAAAAAAACGTATTAAAACGCTGTGTGCAAAAATCACAATATATAATCCAAGTCGTCTCGGAACTATGCACTTGACACAGATATTCTGCTGTGACTGTTCCACCTGAAGACGGAAGCTTGTGTTGCCTCCGAAACGTCGTGATTTTTATTTTTATAATATTTTACCTACGTGACTTTACCGAAAAAAACAAAAAGTAGTGTTTGGATTATTTTCCTGCTATACGAGAAGCCACTTTGTTGAGTTCTCATTTGTGGCTTGGTCGCCTCTGAACAATAAGTTAATACCTGTGGGCTTTACCTGGTAAGATAAAAAAATTAGTTTAAGTTGTATCTGTTTATCTTTAAGCGATTTGTTTACCTTTCCAATACTGTGCAGTGTGCACACCTATTGTGTTTTTGTATCGTTTGTTGTTGGGACGTTCTGACCGCCCCTACCGGACGTCTGTGAAAAAGAGCTTTATAGCTCACCGGATTCCTCCTCCAGTCATACATAAATATTCCCATTCCAATCCCTTCCCCCTCCACTTCCTCGATTTGTTAATTTTTTGTCGACGTGTAAGACCGCGTGCTCGGAGGAGCGGGCGCCAGCGCGCGTTGCCACGTGACCCCCCCCCCTCCCCGGCGCGTGTTGCCACGTGACCTCTCCCCCACTCCGCGCGCGGGACATCACGTGATCGCTTGTCGCGTTTGCGCATGCGCGCGGCGGGACCCGGCACACACGTGGCGTGTCGGCGGCGATGGATTCTGGCGGCAACGCAGCTACGGGTAAAGCGCACACGCACGCACTTTTTTAAAATTATTATTATATATTTGAAAAAAATACCACGCAATAACTATCGTTTATTTAACCCAGGTAAGGCCCGCCGAGCTGCTATAAAGCAAAACATTTTTTTTCAGAAGCGACCTGGCGAAAGCAAATGATAGAAACGTCGTCGTGGCTTATTAACATCACATCACGTGGACATTCGTTTGTTGACTCCCAAATGTTGATGGTGGGGGGAAACCCAAGGACCAGGAGACAAAATCCACGCCACCACGGGGAGAGAGACACCACAATATGCGGCTGGTCGTCAGGGTCGGGTTTGGACCCACACGACCTCCTGTATCCCCGGCGAGGTTGTTGACATCTCGCCCCACCGCGTTGTGAACGCTGCCCTTTTGATAAGGAAGACGCAAGCCACTGAAGGCGTGAGCCCAAGTTTACAACCAAATGCCAACGTTGGCATATTTTTTTTTCCGGAAGGCCGCATTTTACAGGTTGTGTGTCCTCGGATTTGAACGTTGATTTAATGTTAGTACAACAACAAGTTCGGCGTCTTAACAAATATCAACGTGTAACACGCCACGCGGTGTTCGCTCACTTTCGTGGAGGTAGGTGCGTGACCACAGACAAGGCCTCCTACAGCACACGGCGGGCGGGTGGGCGCGGGGAGATGCCGCTGGTCCCTGTCGCGTTTGGCGCCGTAATCTGCAAGATCGTGGTCGGCACAGTTCTGGACGCGCAGTGTAACTTGGTTTAAATTTCGTCTTTGATTCTCGGAATTCCGGCACCACGCGGCAGGCGGGGGTGTCCCGGGACGATGCCCGGGACGGCACGGGCGGCTGAGCTCCATGGGGGTTTTGGAAATCCGCTGCGAATTTTAGTCTCGCCACATTGTTGTAAGGGCGCGTCTGAAGTGGAGGTGAATAAGTAATCTTTTTTTTTTAAAAACAACTTTTATAAAGAAACCGGCTTTAATGTACCGTGCTGGTAATGTCAGAGCTCCACGACTCCAGGAAGTGGCCCCGAGGCTTGCCACAACGTAAGGGGGGACCCGTGGTGATTTACAGCCAACGTGAGTTGAGCGTGGACAATTAGACCCAAGCCGAAACATAACATAGAGAAAATAATGTTTAAAAATAATATTTGTTTTGATAGAATCTAGTATTGTCATCAGTATGACATAAGTATACCAAGTTTGCAGTCGATACCACATTGGCAAGTGGGTTGAAATTGAGTTGCACGATTTGAGGATACAACAATAACAACAGACAGTGAATTTTGATTTAAAGCGTTCGTGACTGCAGGGATTCATATTCTTGGTTCTTTCGGTAAAGTCACCACGTAGAAGGGAAACAATAAAATAAAAAATATATAATAATAAAAATATAAAACAATATTTTTTTATTTTATTGTTTCCCTTCTACGTGGTGACTTTACCGAAAGAACCAAGAATATGAATCCCTGCAGTCACGAAAGCTTCAAATCGAAATGTAACACTGCAACGAACATACATACTCTTTGGTTCTATTCGGTAAAGTCACGTAGGTAAAAATAAAATAACAAAAATCACGACGTTTCGGCGACAACACAAGTGGCCTTCATCAGGTGAAGGGACCGGACTGTCCAGAGGACAGCGCTGGAGTGAAGACAGCCAAGGCCCAGGTCGCGTCCTTTAAGCTGTGTGGGAGCAAACAAAAACGTACATACACCCGCAATGCTCCACTTTAAGTGACGGTGACGCCGCCACGGCTCCTGTGCCAGGCCAAGTGCACGTGAGGTCACGTGCCGTGTCGGAAGGCACCCAGTTGGAGGAGGTCACGGGACAGACCCAGGAGGTGCCATGGGTTGACTTGACTGAGATGACTCCCTCTCCCCTCCCCCCCCTCTTACTGCGTCAACTTTTGCTGTATTTTATCCGCCCGGCCCATCCGCTTGTTGTTGTGAGGGCGTCACTCCTCTCTGCCCTCCTCCTCCTCCGTTGTTGTTGGAGGGCGACCGACCAGTAGCGTCCTTCACGAACCTCCATACATTCGTACAACACGCATGTGTTCCTGCATTGGTCGCGTTCGCTTGGACGCCTGTAGGACGCGCACGTTCCACAATAGAGAGATGAAGGTCACAGTTCTACAATCTACAGGGTGGTCCAGATGTCTTATGACCACCCCCCCCCACCACACACAATTTAATTATCTAATATTGTTTTAAAGTAATGTATATATTAAAAAAACACCCTAAATGAATGCGCAAAGGAAAACGAATAGGGGTCAATTAATTGGGGGGGGGGGGGGGTCATAAGACATCTGGACTACTCTCCATCGACGTCAGCCACGCGAAGATACGGTTATGTATGGAACTTCTTTCGCATCGTACGTAGCCAATAGTGCTGATCGGCTACTGGACGGGGTAGCGTTTTGTTGTGGCTCCCGAAGTTGTTTAATAAACACTGTACAGTACTTATTGTTCAAGAGCCGTTTGCTGTTTTTTATTTGCTTATTTCAGAATCCTAGTATTTATACTGGACGAATCCGATGAGCTATAAAGCTCTTTTTCGCAGATGTCCAGTATTTATCGTCACTTCGAGACCATCCCGAGTGTGTAATCACATTAAACTACTCGTTTAGTAAGGTATGCTTCAGGAAAAAGTACAAAAATAATCGACAATACCAGTGCCCAACTGGGCACAATTAAAATCTACGTGTGCGGAACTGATCTGATTTCGTGTAATAATTACAGCTTCGATTAATTGTCAATATGGTTTACTGTACAGGACTATGAACATGTACAGCCGATTTTTTTATTTTTTTAAATCGTTGATGAGGGCCCCCTACCATTATGTGATTTTGTTAAAAGGCATGTTATTATTATACTACCACTAAATACGAGTCGATTGTGTATTTGGTATTATTAATGCTATCATTATTGATGTGAATTCATGTTTTTGTGTTTTGGCTTTCTTGCACTCACCGCCTTGGCCTGGAATGATGTACGCGTCGTGTTTGTTTAGCTTTGTGCCGTGAAAGTGATCTAGAAGGCATGGTACAACACGTCCTCTCAAACCTGGAGCAGGCGGAGGAGTTGCAACGGGCAATTGTTGCAAGACTCTGCAATATCCTGCAGCCTGTGAGTGTTTACATATACGTGGCGGATTTTTTTTTTCCAGTAACTTGACCGCCTAGTAAACATCTCCATTACATGAGCTCTTAGCGTGTTGTAATACTGGCGTAAAATTTCGCAGTTAAATTTGCTGCAATACTGAACGTGACGGCCTACGTTATACGCGACGATGTATATCGGGGTTCTTAAGCTGGCAGAGTACGGGGGACATATTTGACCCTTGAAGGTTCTTCGAGTGGCCAGCTGAGAGACATGATTATTGAGATGAAAGGAAGGTAAACCAGCGATGAAGAGACCTGGAGTCGAGAGGGTATGTAGGAGTGCAGTGGTTCTCAACCTCCAATCAAGCTCACCGGTCCCTGTCCCATCCTCCCAGCCGCCAAAACAACTTGGGTTACTCAGGCCACGTGACAGGGAGACGTTACATGTCCACATCTATAGTCAATGCGAGGTTAGTAAGGCTTATTTGACGTGTATTAGTGTGTGTTTTGTTACCGCAGCATGGCTCTCACAATCACCGTGAACATGTGAAATGTGTCTTGCACGGAATGGCCATGTGTATAGGATGGATCCTAAGCATGAAAATTAGCACACAAAAACGTGACAAAAGTACGTAGAGAATCATGAACCGCTTCATTCCTCCATTTGGAATTTCCCTGAGAGTCAGAAAGAATGTGGACCAGAGAGCAAATGCAAGTTAGAGGCTTGGGCAGGACCTGTTGCTAAAAGGAATGATGACCGGTGGTTGAAACAAATAACAGTAGTGGCATTAAAAGGATGTAACATGCCCTTGGTGATGTCAACCAATGAAATCAGCTCCTGTGCATGAGCTAGGTGTGCCACAGTGTAGATATGGTAATTATGAATATTGCTCATGGTGTGGTACATAAAATTAATGTTAGAACTGCTAGGAAGGAAAATGTAGTTTCTTCATATTGAGTCCAAACCACCCTCAACTGTGGAAAGCCCAGAGCCAAAATATTTTTGTGAATTATCTCACTTCATCTATGCCAAAACAAATTAACCAGTGCCATAATTTGATGACGTTGACGCAGCACACTTATCAAGTGATGAGGATGTATTTTCACCTTTGAACCTTGACCGTGTAGAATTATTCTGGAAAGTTGAGAACCATGGCTCTTGTGCCAAGAAAACATTTTTGCTTGTGGTCATTAGAGATGAATGTTTTTCAGTACAATGTGTTTGTTTTATGTAACTATCTTTTTGGCTGGATCTTGAAGGTGATGGACGAAGTTTCTCTGCCAATGAAGGAACTTTTCCGCTTCAGGCAACAGTATCCTGCGATAATTCAGAATTTGCAGAGAAGCTCTGAAATATTCAAGCAGATTTTGAAGTGGCTTGATGGACAAACGGGTAAGAACTTGACGCAATTCACACCCCAAATGCATCTATGCACGCCATTACCAAAGTTAACTAAGAGTCCTATCCCGTTTAGCCTAAAACTTGTCCACGCACACATTGGCACTAAGAGTAATGAGGCTCTTGCAAATTATGAACATGATATGCTTATATAAATAGTTTTTCATTTTGTGTTGGAGCTGTTTGTATTTAGTGTGTGTATGCACATGCACAACATTTGTGGGGTGTGTGCAGTCGACGTGTGGTGCTCGTGACTCGTCTGCATGATTTGTGGTTTTACTGAATTTTATATCTGCAGAAGGAAGTGGTGCATCCAACCCTGTGAAAAAGAAACATAAAGCATTCCTTAAGACTGCAAATCAGTGCAATGAACATTCAAATGTTTTGATCGAGAGCAATTTGTCTTCAGATAGCATAGAGTGTACAGTTTCTGATTATTGCGAGACCTGGGATGATAATGTAGTAATTTGCAAGACAATTTCATCAAAAGACAAATATGATATTTGTCCTCAAAGTTATGTTGAAAACAGTGATGCAAATTATGGTGAAAGAGGCTTTGCGACAGGCTCATCCTCAAGGGAAATGGTGTTCAATGATGAGAATGGCTCTATGGAATTTCAGAGTATTTCAGGATTGGAGTCCTGCAAACGAAATGCAGTTCAACACGACAGCAGTGATCGGTACACAAGTGAAATTGTAAAGCATCAAAGCATCGAAAGCAACATTGACAGCAGTGTCACGAGCGAATGTTTTGACAATGCTGCGGCCAGCATGGAGAAATTGCATCTGGACAGGCCAGGTGTTCTCTGGGAAGAAAGGTCATTGCTTTCCAACACTCAACACAGAGCAGAAATCCAACCTCTTTTCCTAAAGGATGGGTTCGAGATGGAGGTCACGGTGTGCTACCTCGTGAACCCGTCCTTCTTCTACATCCAGCCCTGTGCATCCCAACTCCACCAGATGATGGAAGCCTTCAAGTGCGTGCAATTTTCAGCATTTCTACCCAACAACTGAATGGCGTAGCACCTATTGTAGCTGCAGCGGTCACATTAACCCATTATATGTGACCTAGGGGGAAAAAAAGTATACATTTATTAATTATTAAACGTCCAATGCGATGCATGTATCGCGAGTTAAATTGTTTGTTGTTTCACCCCCTGTAAATCCGTTTCATTGAGACAAATCTCGTACCATATTAGTATTTTTCCCTCATAGCAATGCAGAACACAAGACATTTATATAGTGATGATTTGCAACTTAGTTTAATTGTGGGTGGAGCATGAGTGAGGCTACTTTGAAAGCAGTCTCACTGTTCTAAAAGCAGTTAAATGAAGGAGACTATAAACTAGCCTAGTTTATTACAACAGAGACCACTTTTAACCCTGTTTCTGTTGGCAGGTTACACGTTTGTAAACATTCTTCCAAAAATATATACACTTTATAATATAACAATTCCAGATCTTGTTTTATACTGTGCAAATATTCTCAGTGATGAAGTAAATACTGATGGTGTTGAAGTAAATAATGATGGGATTTGTATTTAACCTATACCATTTCAAACATTTTGCGAGATGTATTTGTGAAATATATAATCTAACGACAGTGGTTTAGATGTAGTACTTCGCTAATACACGACTCATTTCAGTTCACATACTCCACAAGGATAATCATACCGCCTGTTCGCTCTGATAGGGCGAGTCCATTGTGCAACTTACCTTGAATCCCTCGTGGACAAACACGGATACACATAAACACATGCATATATACATGCAAGCAGACAATCGCACAGCCAATCATATAACTGGTTAGTAGATGCATGAGCGGATGGAAAAATGTACAGTCCCTCTCTAATGGATATTTAGTAACAATTTTATAGTGCTCAAGTTTTTAGTGTTTCCTGTTGTATTTTCTGTAACCTATAAAGCATGTTGTAAAAGTGCAAATATATTGCGGAATTATTTACTATTATAGGATTTACAAGGTCGTGAAGATATTGATGTAAATGTGTGTGTTTTATTTGTTAGTTGGGAAATCCAGCAGAATGAACACCTTGGAGGGGGCATCTACCCATGTGTTGGGTTGTACGTTTTGGCAAAATACTCCGAAGATGACTATTGGTACAGGGCTCGCATCATGAACGTGACTGACATGCACAACGTCTCTGTGTTGGGTAAGGCGACGAGTGTCATCCTTTGGGGATGGGTAAAATTTGGTGATTTTATTTTCAGTCTGGCAAGGTGGTTCTCATGCGAAATGGGTCTCCACTACAAGTAGAATTTGCACCGGTGGCCAAAGCCACTAGCCAACACCACCAGCACTGCACTTCGCTTGAGCAGAGAACTATTTTCGAGGGGAAACATCTTTTGATGTTTGTGAAATGTTGGAAGTGTGATTCACGGTTCATTAAAGTGTTTTTTTTATTGGATGTGAATGTGGCTAACCTAGAGCTACGATTAATACTCTTGCTCTTTTGGTCTTTCGGTAAAGTCACGTAGATAGAAAAATACAAAATCGCGACGTTTCGATCGCAACACAAGCAGGGTGAAAAAATACAGCAGGCGAACTGCTGACGCAGGAGAAATATGATTAATGTTTAATAATGATGAGTCATTTTCACCAAGCAGTATGTCAGTTCAGTCCTTAAGAATCAGAATATTTTTTTCCTGGAGGAATCCAATGAGCTCTGAAGCTCTTTTTCACATGTCCAGTAGGGGCGGGTCAGAAAGTTGCAAGAGAAAACTACGAAAACCGATAGCGCAAAATATAGGAAAGATAAGCAAGTCACAAAAAATAAATACATTAAGTGCCGTAGTAATTTGTGTTTGTATGTTTAACTTAGTTCAGACTACGTAGCCAACCGTGCTGATCGGAGGTGCGAGGTGTACTGAAGGTAAATGTGCAGCCCATTGGTGTCTCCGTGCTGTCTGGGTCATGGGAGTTAACAGGGCACACTTCACGCTGGTCAGTGGGATGGTAAATGTGAGGAGCATAGAAACAATACAACTGCGTTTGGCTGTACTCCCTTTTGCTGTCGCAGCTTTAAGTATGATGTGACCAGATTTAAGTATAGTACTTGGTTTAGAAAGGGCTTGTGTGAAATCAAGAAAGGAAAAAAAACGTAACTGTCCAGGATCTTAAGCATTAATAGTAAACGTGCTTTGTAAATCAAGCATGGCATTGTAATTGAGAAACCATAATGAAGAATAAACATTTGATTTTTTGTCTCTTTCCACGCAAGATATACACCCGCTGAATTTGGAGCAGCTGATGGTGCATGTGCTGTTTGTCGACTACGGGAATCGTGATCGTTTGCCAGTGTCGAGGATTCGCCACCTCAAGTCCGAGTTCTGCCAGCTGCCACAGCAATCCATCCGTGTGTCTCTAGCCTACGTATGTTATTATTACACTTCTTTACCCAGGAAAGCCTAATTTAAGTTGCACGGCTATTTTCAAGATGGTCTTGCTATTTTGTCTCGGTCGGGGAAAGTAATTTCTATGCAATTACGTAATTTGCTATTCATTTTTCAAATGTTGGACCATGACACCGACACAATAATTTACTTTTCTAGTAATGTCGAGGGATCTTTAACGGCCACAGTATTAATCATTGAATTGCGAACCTCTGCGAGTGGTAAAGGGGCATGTGTCTCTCTTGGATGTCCTATTTGTCTAGTCCCCTGACCATGTGCCTTGTAGGATGGTTTTAGATAGTTTTCCAGATCTATTGATATTGCCTAAGGACTGCACGTTTCTTTGTATAATGTTAGCTGAAAGTTGTTGAGCGTGCTGCCAATGGGATTCGTAGTAACTTTCAAAAGCTTGTTCTTTTCAGTAGCCTAATTTATACCAACCGAGGTAATGCATTTCTTTACGATTCGAGTATATTAAAGTGGCTTCTGCGTTTTCTCTACAGGTGTCTCCAGTCGAAGAGGTGATGTGGACAAAGTCACAGATAACCTGGTTTGCCGAGCAAGTGAAAAATAAGACCTTTCATGCTCTCCTCCATCTCAGCGAAGGACGTACCTCTGTCGAACTCTATAATGCGCCCAAGGTGAACGGGAAGTACAAGTGAGTTGGTGTATAGTCAGCGTTGGGCATTTACTGGTGTCATCTGAAAGTGATCTCGTGGCATATTGCGCAAGTCGTTATTGATTGTATATTGCCTTGTGTTGTAAGCAAGGTGTCATGGAAATAAATGTGTGCTCATTCTTGGTTCTTTTTATTGTGTCCCTTCTACGTGGTGACTTTACCGAAAGAACCAAGAATACGAATCCCTGCAGTCACGAAAGCTTTAAATCTAAAACGTGTGCTTGTTAATGTTGCAGGCATGGAACGAGTATATCTGACGTGATGCTTTGCGATGGAATGGCAAGCAGAAACGGCCTGCATGGATCATCAGGTGGTGCACCCTACATTTGTGATTTTGGCTTGTAGTAAAATACACACTACCGCATGTTATATAATGCTTTTTGGTTTTTCGTTAGTCATTTTCATGAATATATATATTGGCTGTAGTGAATGCGTTTAGAAGTAATATCTTAATAGCCCAACTGATGCAACGGTTTAACTGGTTTATCGGCCGATATTCGGCTTTTTAAAAAAAAAAAAAACATCGGTATCGGCATTTATGCCACTGTGATGTCCGTCGATGTTTTATACATAATGAACCAAGAAATAAATCGATTATTGTTTCTGTAAATGTATGTTTGGCAGTTGGTATTGCTATTTTCTAAAGGATCCGGTAGAGGGAGCTCTAATGCAAGCGTGAGGTGGAACAGCTGAGGGCGTGCACTTCAGTTGCTCAGCATATTAGAGTCATACACTTGGGGTATGCCGCCGCCTTACTGTAGCATTCCCCATACTCTTATACCGCGCAGGTGCACAGCTCAAGAAATTAGTTGGTCATCAACCGCTCGGAAACTGCGGTATAACGGTGCGCGTTCCGTGTTGTAACAGGTCCGTTCCGTGTTGTAACAAGTCCCTTCCGCATTGTAACAGGTCCGTTCCGCGTTGTAACAGGTCCGTTCCGCGTTGTAACAGGTCCGTTCCGCGTTGTAACAGGTCCGTTCCGTGTTGTAACAGGTCCGTTCCGCGTTGTAACAGGTCCGTTCCGCGAAGTCCGTTCCGTGTTGTAACAGGTCCGTTCCGTGTTGTAACAGGTCCGTTCCGTGTTGTAATAGGTCCGTTCCGCGTTGTGCGGAACGTGTTCCCTGTTGATAGAACCACATAATGGCGAACACGCGTTGTGTGAATACGCATTAAGCGAGGACTCGCAGTATATATACATCTTGAATGTTTTTTTTTATCTACTATGGAGCCATGTAGAATATTAAAATATACATTATTTTGGGGAGTACCTTAAATAATTTCATGTCTATACCTTCTTAACATTTTAGATCGGCCGTTTATTGGTGATTTAGTTCCGTTTCGAAAAGTGTATTTTGCCAAGCAGATAGTGGGGCTCTCTATCAAAGTGTAAGCAATAACATCCTGAAGTGTAAAGAACTTGATTGCGAACTTTAATCACAAATTGCTCACAGGTCTCCCTCAGTGTCATCCAACGAGGACGAAAGTCAGCCATACTTTTATTAAGTATTTGAATCACTTGCAGCAAAGCAGCAGAAATAGTTTCATGAAGGAAAAATGCCGCCGTACCATCTTCTCTGAAAAGGTGATACCCCACTACACACCGCATTATCACATGCATTACATGGGGCGTTTTTTTACCCCTAGCTTTGTGCCTGTGAATCGTTAGCATATTTATTCTAATGTATTTCCTTCATGAAATAGAGTTGAATAATGCACTCTTTCGTAACTAACAATGTTCATGGGTTTTTTTTCAAGGATGAAGGGCAAGTGCCTGCAGGGATCCCTTGCCAAAATGACTTAGAAGTGGAGATAAAAGCTAAGCATTTATTGACGGCATGTAAAGACGAGGACAGGAACAACCATTACATGCCTGTCAGTGACCCAGATGCCACTAAAGCAGTGAGAAAATCACACAACTTGGCGGACAGCGAGCCGCTGACAGGGAACAAGCCTGGCGGTTCTTCTGAAGTACCTAATATCAAAAGAGGTCATCATTTTAATGCAGAGAGGCAAGCGTCGCAGGATAACGCAGATGTTGCAAATTGTTACAATTTTCCTGGTTTCAATGGCAATTTCAAATGCGTGGAAAGCACAAGGCCTGCTCCGGTTGGCTTGGATTCTGAATTCAGTTTCAAAGTTCCATGCAGTCCTCGTGACAGCCACTTGGAAAGAGGTGTTGCTGATGAGCACGAGCTAGCTCAAGATCGCAAGTCTACGGCCAAAGAATTTGGGTTGCAATCGTCAGAAAGTTGTATGCAAGTCCAACAGCAGAGTTCAGGAAGAGTGGTCACTATGGATATACATAAAAGTAGCATCGACGGTATTTGTCAAGGTGGTCAACATCAAGCGGAGTCTGCAACGGACACCTCTCCGAGGTCACTGAGCAATCCAAAAAGAATGGATTCCGAGGACACCACCAGGCTTTCAGAAGATATCGATGATAAAGTTGCAGTAGAACTTGATCAGTTTCTTAAACAGTACACTGGAGGCAAAGGTATTGCATCTAATATGAACACGCTTACGCTTATGATAAAGATGTTTAAAGGTCAATGATAGATTGACTAAGAAATTAATTTCTACTTAAGATAAAATACAATTTATGGGGCCTTTCACCCGACTTAGTTACACTGCACGAATATATGTCGCCATACAAATTGTTATTTGCAGTCGACAGACGGTATCAATACATGTTCCATTCCTGCCGAGGCAATATATTCAAGAGCTAAATACCAATGTCGGGGTGAGCTAGCCACATGAGGGCTTCAGGAGAGAGTTCGTGTAGTTGTGCTACTCTGTTGAAGGAGTGCATCATACTACAGTGTTTTACTCAATGGTGTCTCCCACCCATAAATACCATTCTTGACTTAAAGCTTTCGTGACTGCAGGAATTTAAATTCCTTGGGTCTTTTGGTAAAGCCACGTAGATATAAAAAAATAGATAAAATTATCACGATGTTTCAATCGCAACACAAGCAATCGTCATCAGGTGGGAAAAAAATGACGATTGCTTGTGTTGCGATTGAAACGTGATATTTTTTAAATTATTTTTTCTATCTACGTGGCTGTACCGAAAAACCCAGAGAACATAAATACCATGTTAAGAGAACACAACTTTATTTACTACTAGCTTTACTCTACCCGGCTTCGCCCGAGACTGGATTCTTGTCTTGGATTAATACACGGCCTATGCGGAGGGTCGGGGGGGGATGCGTGACGTCAGCAGGCACACTGGGTAACGCCGCATGCGGGTGACATCACAGATGTGACGTCACCGCTCACTTGCCGTGCTAAATATATCCATTATAGCGACCCCCCCCCCCTCCCAAAATACGAAAAGTTTATTTTTATACTTTTTGCATTGTGCACAGTCTGGAAGCTACCCACATGCCAAATTTCAAGTTTGTTGCATGTTGGGAAGTATGCTAAACATTTCGAACAGACACACATTCACAAATTTCCCTTTTATATATATGGATTTAACTTGCCGGCTGTAACAAGAAGAGAGATGGGACCTGCGTCATACCCTCCTTGAGACCTGCCCATCCCTTGCATTTTCCAAGGGGATGGTGCAGGCCTGTAGGCTTCCTGGCCAGTCTCTTCCCTCGGGGCTACTGGCAAGTTAAAGAAGGTTGTGTTCTCTTACGTGAGAGAGCATTTTTGTATGGTGTTCGTATTACAGTGTTTAGTGAAAACGGCCCAATATGTTTCACTTTGTCAGTATTATATTGCATGTTTTAATTGAAATTTATTTTTTCGAAGCACACTTAATTTTATGCAAATGTAATAGACTTATGATGTTTTTAAGTTAAGAAAGCAAATAAAACTACAAATGAAACAAAAAAGAACCAATACAGTCTATAGACTGTAAATGCTAAAAAAAACCCCGTAAAATCGTGACCATGAAATGTTCAATGAATCATTGGGGAAGAGGTGAATTACAATGTCGTTATTTCCCTGTGTGTAAAAACACGTTGTAAGTAATTGTCTATTAACAGAGCCGTCTGCGGCGGCACGTGCAGGTCGTGACACTTCTGTGTATCCAGAAGTGGAGCTTGTTTCTCCCTCACAGGAATACTTCTTGTGCGCCTTGATCTGTGTAGGTGAGTTAATACCAGGGTGCAATTTCGCGTGTCTAATTCGCAGGGGATACTTGGGTTGAAGGCAAGATGTGTGAAAAGGTCAAAGAGACAAATATTAAAGCATGGTCCGCTTTAAACATGGAAACTGCTTTTACTGTACTTTAGAAGCAAGCGAATGTACACGAGATTAAACGTATATATTACGTGGGAAAAGTCGCATTTGTGAACATCTGTAGAAAATTACAGTTGCTCCATGCATAAGTACTGCACCGGGTGTAAATGGTCAAGTGATCAGAACGAATATGCGACATACGTGCTCTGCAAAGATTCATTTGTGAGAGGCATGTTCCAGTGGTTGCATGTTGTTTAGCAATGCATGTGGATAAGCTTGTGTCACTGCTACGCCTCTACATATGTTGAACTTCTTTCGCACTGTGTACGTAGCCAACCGTGCTAACCGAGGGTGGGGGGGAAGGACAACATGAAACACAAAAAGCAGTTTGAAATAAATTATTTTTCCATGTCGATTTAAAAGTGCATAGCTCCAACGGCTTCCTAACATCGGAAGGAAGAGCGTTCCAGATGGCCGCAGAAGTGCATCTGAAAGCGAGCGATGTAGTGATCGTAATTGTTCAATGGCTAGTCAGAAGCCGCTGCGAGGATGATCGGAGTTTGCCTGAACTCCGGTCATTCGGTCTGGGTCACATGGCTGTATACAGTTGTGAATTGTAACTGCTTGATTAGGCCTATATTTCCTTTATTCGCACCTGATAGCTTCCATTTATAACAACACGAAGCTTTGAAATTGTGTTTTTCAGTTACCATCTTATCTGCATGTGGTTTTGAGTGTTAGCAACTTGTATAGGTGTCTTGAGTATTCAGGTTTCCTCCAAAATGTACATATACAGGAGACCCTTGAATATCGTGGGGATTACGTTCTTGAAAAGTACCGCAAAAGCCAAAACTGCAATAAGCTTACGACCTTAGCTATATATAACGGGGTTAGGTACACGGCAACCAAAAATAGACATCACAATTAAAGTAAGTACTGTATGCAAAATCAACAAAATAAAAATTTAAGTTAACATGTAAAAACCCTATTCAGAAAAATGTATAGACAACCAGTAGTATAAATGTTAAACTTCCCGTTGATGATCAAAAGCGGGGGTGTGTGTGCATTTGCCCGCAAGTAGGGAGCGATAGTGCAGCGTGTTGCGCTACGAACCCAGCAACCCGAGTTCGATTCCCGCTCACGCCCAACACCACTGACGATTATCTGAATCGGTCCTGGGCCTCCCTTGGGTCGACTCAGCCTCTAATGAGTAACTGGTGCGATGTGTAAACATCGCCACTGGAGAAACAAAGGTGGCCGCGCGGGATGCTGGCCACCAGCCCCTCGTGTGCCGTGCCGGCTCTCATAGCTGCTCGCTAATCGCGCTCGCCCCCAGTCTGTTCAGGCTACACGTGTGGAGGTTGTGTGGTCTTTGTGCCCATGATGCTTGTACGGCAAGGGCTCAGGTGCCACCGACCGCCTCGTGTCCATATGCCCAGCCCGTGACACTGGGCGCCACCACAAATATATATTTTTCTTTTCTTATTGACAAAAATGTATCATTACTATATTTTTTTATTGAGCGTTTAACTGTGAAATGTATAGCGTAAGTGTGAAGTATGTCCCTAAAAGATTAATCTCGTGTAATTGCAAATGCGTGCTATTGGGGAGGGGGGGGGGGGGTGTTAAGCGAGGGACGCCTGCACTGTATTTTAGTATTTTAATATCCAAATGTAAGGTTAATTTGTCATCGTTCCATAAAAAAGAAATGTTTAACCTTCGTTTAATTCACTCTGCTTTATGAAAGTGCATTTATGATTTTTCCTTAAAAAAAAAACGTATGAATACCTCAAACTATTTAACACCTTTTTCAGTCTCGCCAAGAGAATTTTACGTGCACATAAAAAATGGCTGGGCTTCTGGTATGGAGCAGATGTTTAAAGATCTTCAGCAAACCTACAGCACTTCAACAGAAAACCTGGAATTGGGTGAGTTGAAATTATCTTACGACAATGCGTTTTAGCTTGTGCCTATGCTGAGCCATGTGTGGATTAACGTTGCCTCGTGTTTGGGATTGTCCCTTCAGGTGGTGCGACGGAGGATCTTATTGGGAAGAGTTGCTGCGTGTGCATTTCCCCAGGGCAGTGCTGGTTCCGAGGCCTGGTCACCATGATCAACCTGCAGAATGAGTACTCCCCAGAGCAGGTGCAGGTACTACTGGTGGATGTCGGTCAAGCGGATTGGTTCTCACGGTAACGTCCTTTGGTTTGCGCACTTCTAAGCTACTTAAACATTACCGGAGTGAGGACAGCAGTCTTTAAATACATTAAAATAGATAATGGTTTACAAAATCACTTGTACGGTTATTTTCTAAACTATTAAAATTGCTTTGAATGTTAAAACAAATTTAATACACCTTTTTACTAAAATATATCTGTTGCCAAATTGAAAGAAATGGTGTTATATGTAGGGTGTGTTGCACTATTGTGCTTTGGTATGCTTTTGTGTTGATGCTTTTCTGAGATGAATCCATTGCATCTCTACAGGTTTGAAGTGAAAATACTTCTTCCGAAATTTGAGAAATATCCAGCTTTTGCTCAGAGATGCTCGATGTTCAACATCCAACCCACAGAACAAAATGAGTAAGTGATGCCTATTGTAAATAAGGCTTTATTTTATGGACAGGAATTTGTTAATAATTTTAATAAATGATTTGTTCTCAAGCAGCTTCAGTAAATATATATGGAATAACAAGTTAATTGCATGTAAGAACTGTTGTTTTTCAGCCTTAACCGAGGGATTAAAAAGATAACTTGCACTCTAAGATCACTCACACTTTCCTGTCTTCATCTGCTTCACAGTAACGAATGCCTCACTACTTTTTCCTGCCTTTAATCAGTCTTGCTACTCTAGAGGATTCCTCCAGACTTTATTCTTTCAGATCTGTCCTTACTATGCCTTTGATCTGCTTCTCTGACTTATTACTTTGCATGTTCCATCAAGGTTCATATGTAGCACCAAACTTGGTATTCTGTCTGATTTAATTTACACTTTGTGTCAACTATGACATCCGTTTCTCCATCGTAGTCATTTTCCGTCTCTGTCTTCACTCATCGTTGTCAACTGCGGGTTCGGAGGTCAACGTATGGCCAGCACTTACTCTCGACACGAGCTTTTGCGATGCTTCTCACCTCCACTGCCACCTTTGGCTTCCTCCTTGCCGTTCTGCCTTTGGTTATTCTGAGGAGGCTGCACAGCAATCGGGCACCCCTGTGAGCCTCAACGCCCTCCTTAAAACCACAATTCTCAAGTGCTTTTGTCCTTCAGATGGTGTCCATTTCCACTGTGCCAAGTCTCGCATCCGTGTTACAGTCCCTTTGACCGCACGAAGCACTTGTGTATTTACATTCAGTCCTCGATCATCAGCCAGCAATTTGTGTACCGGCTTTACTCTTGGTGACAGTTTTATTAGCCTGCTGTTATTTTTTTTATTCAACTGCTCTTTTAGTGTTTATATACTTCAATAATGTGATGATGATTGTGGTTGGTTAAGTACAGATGTTTGTGCAAGTCAAGGGGTTTCCCTTTGTCGTGCTTGCTGGCTTCATGTATGAAGTCTGTGGGAACAGCAAGTCCTGTGTGCTATTATTTACATCACAGTGCCTTTACAAGTGTGCTAAATGACCTGCATACATGAGTACTTACCATAAAACTAAATTGTGCACATGGATATAAAATAAATACAATATTCAGCCCAAAATACAAATGGCGCTTGCAGATACAAGGCTGTCTCCTGGTTGTGGGGACACTCGGAGTTTTAAGCTTCAGCGATGAGAAAATACACTTTAAATGGCCATAAAATGTCTCTGCCATAGTACTCTGCAATGATGTTACTATTATTTGGTGCATTAAACTCTGCAAGGGATATCACAGTGACGCTCGAGGTTATGTTGGAGAGCCCAGGACACAGCCTAGCGTACGTACCTGTGAGACGGGAGTTATTTGGCGTTTCGTGTTGTTTGCTAATTTAACATTTGACTTCTAACATGTTCATGCTCAGCCTGCCGTTTAATTTCTTTAGTGAAACATAACGTGCGTTTATTTTCTGCAATAGAGTGGGTTATTCCGATGGATATGATCTAATGTAATGTGAATTCTTTCTACGTGACTTTGCCGAAATAACCAAAGAGTAATGTTAATATGGTTATACAATGGAAATGTATGTGTCTGCTTATAATATTCTAATTTATATGATTGTGGATATTTAGTCAGTTTAACGCGTAGGAATGGATATTTAGTGTTATGCTGTGCACGCTTTTTTACGTTTACCAACTTATTAGTGTTGGAAGCAACACAAAAGGTCCACATAAGCAATGTTTCACCGTCACTCGTTCTATAGCAGTGGCAGGAAGTGGTCCCAAGAAGCTCTCTACCACTTTGTCCAACTTACGAGCAACAAAAAAAGCTTCATGGGAAAAATCTGCAACAGAAAGTGAGTACAGCAAGTTTACCCTTTTCATTAACAATGCTTATCATAGGCACACAATTACCCTGTGATGTTTACACTAAACATTTTCAGATATTAACTATGCCATGTAACATTAAATTCTTTCACATGAATTGCCCCACATGAAGTATTTCCGCACGAGCCGCTCTTAATTGTCCAGTCGTGCTGATTGTTAAGTTAAGGACCCCGGATGTTGTACGGTGGTACGTGGATATGCTGTGTAACTTGGAATTTTACACTAAATATATAAAATTATACGCATTGTGTTGAGCATGTGTTGAGCTCTGTTTAAGCCAGGTGTTACTGTCTGTCTTCTCTGCTGAACTCGACAATCTCAGGCTTGGCAATTGTCTACACGTTAATGTTTGTCTATGCACTACCTTGACTTGTGACCTGTTTGTTTTTCAGTATTAATTTGCATGTTTTCACATGGTTTTAGTAAAGCACAATATTCACTCATTGTCAAATATAGTTTTTACTTGAATCATTTGCTAATGCGTTGACACAACGTATCCCTTGGAAGCTAGGCTCGGACAAATATTGATCGATGTGTGTGGCATTACATGTGGCTAATCTTTGTTATTGTTCTCGTGCACAAGTGCTTCAACAGGACTTGACGTTGTGCTGCTGGAAAGGTCAGAAACCCAATTCATCAATGTGAATGAGTTGATGGTTTTCTCAGGGTATGCTACATACATTGTACCACCAACCACGGGGAACTCAAGCAACTCCTTAGAAACCTGGTCAAACACAAGCTTTTCAAGAGGTTTGTCAAAATATAACACGTGCAACAGTCACCGAAATCTTGGAGAAGTGAGGAGCAAGGGTGCAACATTGGATAAAAAGCCAACCGAAGGAATCCAAAAGGTGCCTGACAAAAGTGGCACGGTAATGAAGCATAGGAGAAGTGTCTCACCTCACACTTCACACTCTGGTAAGGGATGCAAGTCTATTTACTGGACATTGAACTTAAAATTGCATACAAATATGTATGTACAAAGGCTATCTAAAAAGTATTATTTTTTGCACCAATTTTACGTTGCTTCCATTCATTTTTGAGCCACTTAAAAATATGTAGATTCAGAAAATAGACCATATAATGAGATGGCAAACGTCCTCCAATAAGACTACCCGATCACACGTGAGCCTGAGGACATTTGATACTGTTATAGAGGATGGAATGTCCTGTGCAATAAACTCACCATACATCCAACATCTACACACAACATTTTCATCCGTTTGGCTCCTTGCAAAGATGTGAGTGGTTTTGAAACTTGCACTGCTGTTTCTTAAACGGTTACCTGACTCGGGTGAATTCATTTTTCACGTTAAAATTTTCATCCTTGTTCTATATTGGCACAGGTGCAGAGAGGAGCATGGAGGGTTTGTCAAAAACAGTCACAGGTTCGTGATATTCCTTTCAATATCCGAAATTTATATTAGTTAATGAAATACGTTATTGAGGAACAAAATAGAAGGTATTGATGAGTATAATGATTCGCACCAAAAAGTGGTGGTGGGCCAACAAAGTTATGCGATTGCACCACTCTGCCGTTTGTTTAGAATCGGAGAGGGCCTTGGTCTCCCACTTCAATACGGAAGGAGCGGTGCAAGCGGGCGACGAGCACGCGGGAGACGCGGACGACTGCCGCGCACTGGACATTTGGGATCCACGCGCCCAGGATTTCCTCTCGAAAAGGAACAGCTATGCCGTGTCGCCAGATGACCCTGGTGTGGCGATGACGAGCCACGCAGCCTCCTCCAGCCGCGAACTCTGTCGAATGTGGCAGCGTGGGGTGTGCCCGTTTGGGGTTACCTGCCGCTTCTTGCATTGCTCGCCGATGGCACGCGGTGAGCGGCACACCAGGGACACATTGTGGGCATTAGAATTTGGTTTAGGTCGTCGGGGAAACCGTTCACTTTTGTGTATTTAGAATTTAGTTTTTCCTTTTTGCGCTTTCCGTCTTCCGTATTCCGTAGTTTGCATATTTATGACAGTTGTTTTGAATCGTGCGTAATGTCTAAATGTTAAAAGCGCAACATGTTTCTTCATATATAAAGGGATGATTTAAGGAAGTAATGTAGTGATTCAAATATTGAGGTTTTCTTCACATTTTATCAAACCAGAACAGTTGTCTAAGGTGGTGCAGTTAAGAGAGTTTCCACCTTTGTGTGTGTTTTGGACAAGCTTTATTTACAGTGAAAATGCACAAAGCGTTTGGTTGTAAGATAATTTGAGATGAAAGTGAAGGATGTTTTTCGAATTGGAATTGTAGTTAAAATAGTGAATGTGTAAGAGTTGAGGGAGCGGTGGAGAAGTGGTTCGCGTACTGCCCTCATAAACCACGGCTAACGTCAGTGGCGAATATCTGAACTGGTTCTGGGCCTTACCTAGGTTTACTCGGCCTTAAATGAGTACCTGGTGCAATGTGTAAACGCCGGCCCTTGGGAGACAGAGGCACAAAGGCACGTGTCCTTGGCCACACTATCCCCTTGATGTATTGTACTGCACTTAACAGGCTCTTGCTAACAGCAACCATCCACAGTCTGACCACAGAGGGTTCTTTGCCATTTGTACAAGAGTGTAACAGCACTGCTGTCATTTGCATTGCACGTCCTGAACTGCAGATGCGCTGATGGAAGGTACAGTGAAGGTTTACTGCAAACCCTTCAATGTGCAGCTGCCCCAAGAAGGATCTGTGGTGTCCCTTTGCATCACTAATATCCAGGACTTGTGTCACTTTTGGGCTTGCTTAACCCCTGAAAAAGTGTCCCACAACACAACGATGGTCACAAGTGAGTTTTCCTATGCTGTGCTAAATTTATTGAAACATAGCATTAAATATTATTTTGTTATTGAGGAAATCCTCGCTGCTTTTTTAAGACACTTTTTTAGACACTTTTTAAGAACCTTTTTTTGAAGAGGGTCTTGTTTTGACATAATGTCAGTTCCTTTCTGAGGAGCATTTTGCATTTTGGAGGGAATTGATATGCCCAAAGAAACCCATATACAGTAAAACCTTGGATTGCGAGCATAATTCGTTCCAGAAACGTGTTTGTAATCCAAAGCACTCGTATATCAAAGCACTCGTATATCAGTTGTGATCACGTGACGCTCAGCAGACAAAGCGTATACGTACTACTCGTGTTGCAAGACCTTGCTCGTTTATCAAATTAATATGAAAAAAATGTGCTCGTCTTGCAAAACACTCGCAGACCAAGTTACTCGCAATCCAAGGTTTTACTGTACGTGAGGGGGATAACACTGGAAACTACTTCATTGAACCACTGCTTGGTGCAAAGATGCTTTGAGCACCTTTCAGACCTGAGTAGCTCTACTGGATATGGGCACCTGTATCAGTCAGATACTCAGTGAGAGGTGAGACAAAATGTCTTCCCTTCAACCCACACTGACCAGCATGGTGAAGTATGGTCAACCCCCCCTCCTCCCGCCATGACCGACGCACCTAAACCACGGCTTTCAAGTCCCCAGCGGATCTAGATTCAACAGCCACGACAATATCTGGGCAGGTGAAAAGGACCAGGGGAGCTAATTATCACTTGATATGAACAGGACACCTGAATTCCTGGATTTGACCATCCCTACGCACAACACATCGACTCAAACTTTGTCCAATTGGAGAGATGAATTGGAATGGTTGCTATCAGCGAGGAAAAGGGAGAACCCCATAATTCTGAAGAGGGGCAGCCTTTTTATTAGTGGTGATAATAGTTATGTCGAGATGTTGGTTTTTGATAAAAAGTGAATTGCATTTTTTTGTATAATTTGTATTGATAATATACTGAGGTGTACAAATGGATTGGCAGTCATAAAAATGCATGGGAGTCTGTTTAAGTTACGATGGAAGGGGTTCATTAAAAAGGCCAACATTTCACTCGTGCTACTTAAGTTTGAGGAGCTTATGCACTCATGTTTTAGACGTTTCCATACAATGATTAAAAATAATTGAAAGTTAAGTGTTCAGAATTATATTGTCCATCTAATTCCAAGGGTTTTCCTTAAATTACTGTACACCATAAAATACATTTTTGCATTAGGTGTGAAATATATATACCGTCTAGAGGTATCTCTAGTGGAGGCGGCCCCTTCGCCATCAGTAGCATGACCAAGAAACTGCTGGACTGCACCTTAATAGTTTTTCCCCCCTTTTTTTACGCCTTGATTTTACTTGCGCAGACGAGCACAGCAAAGGCGCAGTGGATGCTGTGGTCACACACCAGTATGATCTAGACACGTACAAAGAGATGATAGCCGACCTGCAGGAGCATTACAGCAAGTATAGCTTCCACGAGGCCACCACGACACTGCCAGCGTTGGGCGAGCTGGTGGTGGTGCGCCTGAACTCCAATAACCAGTTCTATCGCGCTCGCATGTGTGAACTTCACCCAGCGCCCTTTCAGGTCAAGGTAAGTTGTAGGGCCTTTCTCACTGTGCTTCCACATACTGGTGATGGCAACTCCAAACTGATTTACCAGTGATATTGTGTTTTATGGAAAATCTGTATTTTTTCTACGTGATTTATTTTTCTTCTTTGGTTCTTTCGGTAAAGTCACGTAGAATGAGAATAAAATAATAAATTGATCAAATAAAATAACACAATAAAATTCTCACGACGTTTCGGCCACAACACAAGCGGCCTTCATCAGGTGAAGGGACGAGACTGTCTGGAGGACAGCGCTGGAGCGAAAAAGTCACGCTCAGATCGCAACCTTTAAGCTGTGTGAGAAGAAACAAAGCGCCTTGACAAAGGAATTAGCATAGAATTTAGCATTGAAATAGCTGAGTGATTAGCTTGTGACTGGTCACAGAAATGGCTATGTTAAAGTTAAAGCATATACATTCACAGAGGCCCCTAGTACAAATCAAACAGGATAATTTAGCTTTGAAATAACTAGGCAAATTTAGCATTGAAATAACTGAGTGATTAGCTTGTGACTGGTCACAGAAATGGCTATGTTGAAGTCAAGGCCTACACATCTGAGCTATTCACAGTAACTGGGTATACACTACAATATATAATGAATACTATATAGTGAACCAATAAACTAAAATATACATTACCTCAATGTTATCAATAAACTATATATTCTCCAATCAGCTAAGCTACCAACAATAAGTCGTTATATATCACAATGCTATATGGCGAAAAAAATTGGGTGGATTCTTACCCTCAACTTTAGCAACACGGATAGCTACGGGCCCCATTCAGACGGACGAGTTCATCCATGGTCGGAACAGAGGAGGGGGAGAGAGACAGCTGCTCTGACTTTAACATAGCTATTTCTGTGACCAGTTCCAAGCTAATCACTCAGCTATTTAAATGCTAAATTCTATGCTAATTCCTTTGTCAAGGCGCTTTGTTTCTTCTCACACAGCTTAAAGGTCGCGATCTGAGCGTGGCTTTTTTGCTCCAGCGCTGTCCTCCAGACAGTCTCGTCCCTTCACCTGATGAAGGCCGCTTGTGTTGTGGCCGAAACGTCGTGAGAATTTTATTGTTATTTTATTTTATCAATTTATTATTTTATTCTCATTCTACGTGACTTTACCGAAAGAACCAAAGAAGATGAATCCTTGCAGTCACGAAAGCTTTAAATCGTGATTTATTTTTGTTCGCATTTTTAGACTTGAATTTTTGGCGCTGTTTTCTGTTTAATTCCTGATGTTTCATGCTTGCCTTTGTACATTTTCACCCCCTGCAGTGGGTTGTTTGCCTGGTTAAAGATGGTTTGTATGTCATTATTCACTTGTGGGATGGGGACATTTCGTTTTGGAGCCCTATCTTTCAAGAGGTAAACCTTCCCTGTAGTGGTAACCACTAGTTTAGTTGGTCGGGGTGTAACGATGCGTGTTTTAATCGATGTCAATAGGAAATGCAGCGATGGTCTCTTATCAAGCTCAACCCCTTCCCCCGCACCCCCTATTAGCGTGGTTGGCTACGTACGGTGCGAAAGAAGTTCAACATACATAAAGTCCTTTCTGCTGTCTGGAGTCAGTGAGTTTCCTGCTTTGCAGTCTCCCAGACCCTGTTGAGTGTCCCCCCCCCCTCCATATGTGTTGTGGTGTCGGAGGAGCATATTGTGATCCTCTTGATGCAACTGTTGTTTGCGTTGGAGGTGTTCCTCGTGGACAAGGGCAGGATGGAGTGCGTCCTCGAGTCGCAGGTCCACGCGATGAAGCCCGAGTTCCTTCACGTGCCTTTCCAGGCCCTCGAATGTAACTTGCACGGTGTTGCTCTGACTCACGAAGGGACAAGCGATATAGCGAAGTAAATGGCAGCAGAACTACACCGATGAGTTATAAAGCTGTGACGGATAATGATTAAAAGGCGGATTACTAATTTTTTGAGTCGTGTTGTTAAGGATGTATGTTGCATCGTATGCAATTAAACATTTAGTCAGTTTAACACGTAGGCTTTTCGCGACCAATATGATCCATAATAGAGGTTTTTTGGGTTAGATGGCGTAAATGTATAAATGTGTCGCTAAAACTGCCACCACCCGACACATCCAACTAGTAAGGGTTGTCACGTAAACAGAACGTGGCCAATTCGTCACGAGTACAGCACGCCGGTGCGTTGGAGAGCCAAGCCACAACATTTACAATCTGAGTACGACGTTTCGCCAGTAATTACAACTAGCTTCATCAGGCGACAGCCAGATTTGTGGAGAAGTCTTACTGTTTCGTTCCTTATATAGAGGCGGAGATGTGGTGACCACACTTCTTCTGCGCTCTTGCGCAACGTATGCTGTCCTTTATAGGCATGCATTGAAATAATGTATTGAGGATTCGCTTCCACGCATCACTAAGGTGGTAGCTATCCGAACGGTTAAAATTATTTTTCTTAAAAATTATTTTTATTTCTTAAAAGTTATTTGTATTTCCTTAACCGTTCGGATAGCTACCACCTTGGTGCTGCGTGGAAGCGAATACTAAAATAATACATGATTTAAATGCATGCCTATAAAGGCATGCATACTTGAATAGGGATTACCGTTGGTACGGCTATTTTAATACACACAATGGACAGGAAGGACAAGATCAAAGGGCTCGCACAATGCGCATGCATAATGTACGTTGACTCAGTAATACCGCCCCCCCCCCCCCCCCGCAATTTGCGCGAGAGCCCAGAAGCGTGGTCACCACATCTATGCCTCTAAGGAACGAAACAGACCTCCACAAATCTGGCTGTCGCCTGATGAAGCTAGTTGTAATTACTGACGAAACGTCGTACTCGGATTGTAAATGTCGTGGCTTAGCTCTCCAGTATACCGGTGTGCTGTACTAGTGACGAATTGGCCACATTCTCTTTACGTGACAACCCTTACTAGTTGGCTGTGTCGGGTGGTGGTGGGTTTTAGCGACATTTATGCAATCTAACCCAAATATATCTTAAGTAATTATATTGGTATTGTAATATGTTTCTAAATTACTAATAAATTTTTATCAATATATAAAGACATTGTACTCACTGCAGAGAACTGTAACGACACGACCGCACCCTATGATAGCTGGCGCCAAACTGTCACGCTGTCCCGCATGGCCTTGTGGGAGAAGCGGTACAGATATTTTAGTTCCAGTTTTGTGTACGTCATCGGGACAGCAAAGGGTTAACTTAGGCTTGCTTTTGTTTGTTTTCACAGGTCAATCTTCAGGGAAATGGTGCTTGACAGAGTACTGGTTGCCCGCGTAGAAAGCGTGTCACCCCTGCACGTCGTGTTCGTCACTGCAAACGTCGAGCGTGACGGCCGCAAACAGGAGCTCAACTGCTGGCTGGTGCAGCAGGGCTGGTGTCAGAAGGTGTCCTGGGCTAGTGAGCGGCAGGTGGCAATGACGTCACCTAGGGCCACGTTGGACTATCAATGGCTTCCAGGCTAGCTAACCTCCCCGAGTCATCAGTCAAGTCCTGCGCAGGTCTCTAACTTTTAGACCTGTCCCCCGACCCCACCCCCGCTACTGCCTCACTCAACCCGACCCCGCAACCTTCTCAACATCACTGTCTTATTTGCAACCCGACCCGCTTTAATTAGATCCCCCGATTTGACCCAACCTGGGTCCACTTGTTATGTATGTTGAACTTATTTCGCACTGTATGTAGCCAGCTGTGCTAATCGGAGGTGCAGTTACACCCCCGACCCATCCCGTTTTCATTAGACATACGACCCTAACCTGCAAGCATCTCAATTTGTTTAAATTAGGATAAGTTTTCATAGAGTTAAAATACTGGATTTTATTGAATTAAATCTAAATTTTCCAGAATTTGTATGAAATCTAAATGCAAAGTATGAAAAACATTTAACCACATGGCGCACATACTTTACGAGTAGTACATCATGTCTGTTAGGTGTATGTCTCTCGATGTGTCTCTAGGGGAGAGGTAGCGCTGTGCTACGAGCGCGGTCTGTCATGCAGGGGTCGTTTTCCGGGACCTGTGCTGTGGTGCAGCAGACTCGTGAATGTGTCCATCAGTGGATTATGTTCATCTGTAACCGTGTATAGTGTAGCTGTGAAGCGTACTGCGCTACAAGCCCGGCAACTCGGGTTCGATTCATAGCCAAGACCAGTGATGATTATTTGAACCTTGTCATGGTCCTCCCCTAGGTCGACTCGGCGTCAAATGAGTATCTGGGACTGTGTAATTGCCATGCCACGAGAGAGACAAAGGCGGCCGGGCTTGGTGTTGGCCACCCACCCCCTTGTGCACCGTGCCGACCTTCGTAGGTGCTCTTTAACAGCACTTTCCATGAGTCTGGTAAAGGCTACATGGGGAAACTTCGTCTTATGTGCGTGTATCGAAGGTTCTTGCCAGCTACAAGAGCTTTCGCCACATCACATGACCTCAAAGTGCATCTCACGTGGCACAAGCGCTGTGATGTCACCAGTTTTTTCCCCCCCTTCGAAATATTTATGTCATGAATAAGGTACAGCAATCCCTCACCAACCGTGCGAGTTCGGTTCAGTCAGACGTGTCATGGCTGAACTAAGTTGCCTGTTCACAACACTTAATACAGTACATTACACAATAACATAAATACACATTACGTTCGCTTTACATACCTTTAATATTGAGGGTAGAAATCCATGGTTATGATGTTAATGACGAGATTATGGGGGAAGGGGTGTTTAGAAGAAGGAGAGGCTCAGCCCATTCTCTTCCTCCGGGTTATCAATGACAGATGAGTGGACAGGCACAGTGGGTGCTGCTGCCTGTATTGGTGGTTGCTGGCTTTGAAAAAAAAGTAAGGATGGATGGCAGAAGCATTTTTTTGTAAGTCTCGGAACACCTCTGTATTGTTGCGATGCGACGCAGTCCATGCGCTGTGACGATGGCAACACAACAAACAGAACAGCTGATGAGCTACGCAGAGCCGCGGGTGGTGCGGTGGTGTTGGAGGAGAACCACGGCCCCGCGAATTCTATTGTAAAAGCCTGGTGTTCCGTTTGTCCAACTAAATTATGAGAGACCCCCACCAGATGTGGGGGTAAAAAGTTGATCCAACAGGTTTACAACGATTGTTGATTCCACCCCCCCCCCCCCCCCAAATTGTTTTTATTTTGTAGGCAGATATTAAGCAATTGGTAGGACCCCGGGGTCCCATCACTGCCCCGGGGTGGGAAAAACCGCGTAGCGACACGAGTCTTGCCTTACCGACAACAACAAAACTAGTGTCGATCGATTGGCCTCGTCGAGAGCTACTCGGGGCACTAAGTTTCGTAAAAAGTTTAAAAATTACGTAAACACGTTAAATTCACTGCCTGGGGGGCAGGCTCGCCTTGGCAAAGAAGCCGAGGATCGACGGCTGACCGGAGGGCGTCGTCGCCGCGCGCAACTGCGGCGGACGCCCCCCGGGGCTTGCGTTTGGCCGGTGGGGTGGCGCCCATCGTGTCGATCGCCGCCTGCTGCTGGCGCTTGTTGGCACGGCGAGTCTGGGCGGGCGGCGCGTTGCTGTCGGGGTCACGAGTGGGCGGACTGAAAAATAATAATGATTATTGACCTGATTTTTGCGGGACCCCAGGGTCCCGATAAATGATTAATATGCCTACACACCCTACATACAATAGAGGCAGTAGTCTGTGCACACGGGGGGTGAGGACAATGGGGTGAAGCGCTGAGAAGCCCTCCGCAGGAGCTTGTTGCGGACCAGGCTGCGTTTGGTCAATTGGTATATACAGATAAATTTTGACTTACAACTAGACTACTGGCTATAGCTTGCTCTATACACTGCTGGCCTAGACTACCTCTAGTGCACCATGCCTATTGCATTCGCTATCCACTGCTGGCCTAGGCTCCATCTCTATAGCGTTTGCTCTATCATGGCCTAGACTCCATCTCTATAGAATGCTCTATCCACTGCTGGCCTAGATTCTTGTGCTCCGCCCACTCAGTTCTGACACTTGGGCTACGCCCACTTCTAAACCTTTATAAGCAGTTGCATTCGAGGCTTCACACCCCCATTTTCTTTCCGCCTGATGACGACCGCTTGTGTTGCGATCGAGAAACGTCGTGAGTTTTTGGGTTTTATATATGTCTTTGCATTTTATACTCTTTGGGTCTTTCGGTAGAGGTCAGGTCAGTATATAAATAAATAACGTTTGTTTTCTATCTATGTGACTTTGCCGACAGAACCAAAGAATATGGTATACAGATAATAAACCGTGTATACATGAATCCCGCGGTTGGTGAGGGATTCTTGTATATAATGTACAATTTTGCTTAATTCTACAATTGTAAATTTAGTGGATCTTAATCTCCACGCGAACCTTTTTTTTCGGGAAGCTGGTATCGATATTGGACTTGGTTGTTTGCGCATACTGTTATGCGCATGTTTACAGTTTATCTGTATTATAAACACAGCAAGTTAAATGGCTTAAATGAGCTGTTGTGCTTATCTTGGAACAATAAAAATGTAAGTGTGGGATATACTGCTGACATCCACTTTTGTCTCATTTGTGATGATAACGTACAATATTCTCCATTGTGTTGCAGCAGCGTGTTTTTGTTGGCATATTATTGTAGGTGGTGCCCTTTTATGCACAAACCTTTTCTTGTCAACCACTTCAAGATAAGAACATTTCCACGCCGTGCAGGTCATGGAGGCCTTAGTTTTGTAAAAAAAAGAACAGAACCGGTAATAGGGACAAACGGTTAATTTTCTAGAATGGAAGCTGAAAACTAAACCAAATAAAATGTGTTTTGCCGCAATGAAAAATAACAAAAAAACGTGGCAATTCATATCTGGGGTGTTAAAAGTAAAACTGGCCACGAGTCCCCCGTGACAGACAACTTTTGCTCAGCAGTTGGCACAAGATGATCACGTGATGTGGACGCACTGATACTCGACAAACAACGATCTGGAGAGTGCAAATATTGCATTCGATAAAAAAAAACTTTCCATATTTGACTTACATTTTAAACGGGTTAGCTTGTTACCGACAAAAGTAATTAAATTACGAATTAAAGTAAATTTTCTCAACTGCAATATTGAACGTTTATTGATTTGTGTGCATTATTGTACATGTACTTTAGCCTTTGCAAAAATTCATACACGAAATATGAATACGTTATCGATCTTATCGGTAAAATTAGCACTAAAAATAAAAATAGTGAAGGCTTAATTATGCCTTTTGGCGTCATCTGGTCCAACACCAGTGGAGACTAGGCTCTAAGAAAAGCCGTCTCGGGTGTGGACCAATCAATTTCAAGGACGGTGCATATTATCAGAGTTGTCTCTTTTTGCTTGCAGTTTGACTGCTTGTGTTGTGGTTATTGCAAACATGATCCCTTGTATAAAGGTGTCAGTTTTGGTGCCAGATAAAAGGGTAAAAACCTATTACTAAGGCTTAATTATGTTTTACCAGTTCAATCAATTTGCAGTGATGTGGGCACTGTACCACCCTCGCCTGTGGTCATGAGCTTTGGGTAATGACCGACAGGATGAGATTGCGGGCACAAGGGCCAGAAATGAGGTTTCTCCGCAGGGTTGCCGTGCTCACTCTCCGTGATTGGGTGAGGAGCTCGGTAATCCGGGAGAGCCTCAAAGTCGAGCCGCTCCTCTGGATCGAGAGGAGCCAGTTGAGGTGGTTTGGGCACCTGGTAAGGGATGCCCACCGGTAAACTCCCCCCTGGAACGCTCCCGGGCATGTCCCACTGGGCAAAGACCCCAGGGCCGGCCCAGGACACGCTGGCGGGACTATCGCTCGGCTGGCTTGGGAACGCCTGGGAATTCCCCAGGAAGAGCTGGAGTCCATTGCCAGGGAAAGGGAGGTCTGGACTGCCCTACTCAATATGCTGCTGATTGCAGATTGAGAAACAAATGAACGAATCGGTGCCATTGTCTGCATCTCCGTTTGTCTGAATTTCCACTCTTGCATCTCCGTTCTTCGCTGTCTCACCCTTTCTTGCAACACAGAGATACGCGTGTAGAGGAGTAGAATGGGGAAGTGTCGTCACGTGTGCTGTCCAGTGCGATGACGTGACGTCATGCGCTCGGGGCAGCAGAATGACGTCACGGCTCAAGGATTAAGGGGGGACCCCGTGACGTCAGCGGGGTCGTAGCTGGAGAGCCAGGGGCAAGAGGGTAGGGATAGGGGAGAGGGCACAGTGCCAGGCTGGACGTGGCTGTGCTCCAAGGTCGGCCGTGTTGGCCGATCCCACGGCCGGCGCAGAGGAGACAGCACGGGGCAGCCGGCTGTGTCAGGACCCAACCCGGGACCCCTAACCCCTGGGAACTTGTTCACCCCTGTGTGCTGTTAAGATTTATAATAAAACTTTGGCGGAAGCCCTTAACTTACCTCAGCCTCCGAGTGAGTCGTCGGGAACTTCTCAACACGTGTTTGAAGCGATTGAAAAAAAATCTGCTTTCCAATAAACATTGTATATTAGCTCAAAAACATCTCTGCAAAGTAGCTTACAATGTAGCTTAATATGTACCATTTTTTTAAACTGTTAACCGGGACTTAAACTTCCGAGACCAGTTTTAACTGATATATGTTGTACTCGGGTTTGTACAAAAATGTATGACCCTAATGAAGCTTTAAATGCCAGAGGCCACCGATGTTGCAGCTATTTATAAACTATGTGGAGTATACAATACTCAAGAGCTCGGGGAAATATTCTCGATTGCTTTGTTCCGGATGATTTTGTTGTCTATTTTACATTTAACGTGATGCATGCTTCAAATCATAAAACCGCATGTGCTTGTCATCGCACAGTGGAAGTGTGTGGGGATAATGCACTGCCGTGTGCAGCGGTCACAAGGTGGGCTGCAGCATTTCACCATTGATTCTTGGAAGTTGACCCCAGGTCAGGATGTCCTGTGACTGCAGAGAATGAGAAGAAAAAACCCCATCAAGGCTGTACAATACATAGTTTTGGAAGGCTGTCGTGTTATTACTATTGCACCAGTTATCCAACACATTGGGTGTTCGGGAGGGATTAGTGCCAATCTTGCATGAGCAATTGTGAATGAACAATGTGTGCTCATACACGCGCGTTTGGTCCCCAGAATAATGAAACGCATTATCAAGAGGGAGCCTCCTTTCTGACTACAACTTTTCATGGCAATCTAGACCCGATGAAGGCAAACTGGGACAACGGTTTAGGCCAGTGGTTCTTAACCTGGGGTTCGCGCATCCCCTGGGGATAAGAGATGCCCTTTCTGGGGGTGCGAGGCATGGCAGATTTTTGTTCGAAGGTAAATCATCGAAACAAATTAAGCACGGACACGTGAGTACAACTACCTTGCTTCATCAAACCTGTGTATTAACATTACATTTTTTTTACGTTTGAGAACTAAAGGGGTGCAAAGACTGCAGTAAAGGTTTATGAATCACTGGTTTAGGTAATTCATGGCTGGTTACGAGACTGGGATTTACCATCATGGCCCCAAAGTCTAAACCGCAATCTGTGCCGTTGAAACGTTTCAACTTCAGCACAGGCAATTCAAGTCTTGAGTTCTCTGCAAGGTAAGATCGTGCGGACTACTTCAGGTTTAGGTGAAGCTTCGTATATATATTCAAAAGCGATCAACCAAAACGTGTGATTAAAACCCCGAGTCTGAAACGTAAGTGCAGGGAGGGTGCAAATAGTGGCAAACACGTGTTGTGTACCGTAGAGATTGCGAATAAGAGTCGGCAGGTGTGAGGGCCCTTGCTGCTCTCCACTGAGCTGTATTGCTTTCCAATTTTCCATCGTTGCCTTTGGGAATGAGCGCTCAAGGGGATGAATAAGGGTTTGAGTAATCGCGCTGTTGCCACACATGAGACTAAGAGGCACTGCGTCTGGGTTAAATCTGAGCCGTCTTTCGGCCGAAAATATACTTTACTTAGTTCTGTTCCCATTATACGCAGCGATGTTGTTCCATAGGCGTTTACATATTGTGACGACTGGAATGTTCTATTCCTGTAAAACACAGGAGTAGTGAACACATTATTTGGTTGATGCCGTTGCGTTGGCGGTGGTGCACAAATACTAAAAAAAACTCAGCACATTGGTCAATAACACTGCCTTAAAAGGAAAACAATACACCATAAACCATCACGAGAATTCTGGTCATCCTCGCAGCGACTTTTGGCTTGCCATCGAACAAAGACGGTCACCGCTTTCAGACGCGCTTGTGCGGCCTCCTTGTGAACGCTCTTCCGACATTAGGAAGCAACTGGAGCTGATGCACTTTTAATTCTAGATTGAAAACAAATTTCTTTCGGACGCATTTGTGTCTTGAGTTTGTTGTCCATCCCACCGCCCCCCGCCCCGCACCTCCCAAGTAGCACGGTTGGCTACGTAGGGTGTAAAAGAAGTTCAATGTACACAGAGTAGATATATGGCCACCAGATGGCAGTATTGCTGTGTCCCAGTGTCAGCCGTTGTCAGTTCGGCGTAGTTTCTTTATGGTGTGGATACACAAGCAGTGGCTTGTCACCGTCGTTAATTGACAAGCACGTGTGTAGAACCTCATTGTCGCCTACAAAGTAGGGCAAGTAAAAATTTACACCAGTGCGCGTAATAAAAACTGGATAACCTTGTGCAATTTAATATTTTATAATCCGATAACTTGTGCTTATGTGAGTGATGCACTGCCGTGTGTTTGCGATTGTGAAAAAAGCAAGAGTATGCATTTATAGTCAATGTAGTAAGTCTGTTAAGTCTTGTTGAAATCACAGTTGTTGTTTTTTTAACTTTGTAGCGGTGGTTTTATTTTGGATGTAAGACCAAAACAAATTGCTAAGGAGTGTATTCTATCCCGCCTGTTTAAAAAAAATGTTAGGCTTCAAAAGACGACGAATTTCTTCCCATAGCATCGCTCATACACGGACTTTTGTTGATAAGGTGAAACATACATTTTGTATAATACAGTAAACTTCTGGTGTATATTTTGGAAACCAAAAGAGTATGATGGTAACATGATTTATGTTGTGCATCGCGTGACTGTTGCCAAAGCAAGCACTTTCTCAAGGGATTTGTTTAGTTATGGGGGAAAGGGAAATAAGATGAGTATTTTGGCATATATAATTGTATCATCATCTGGAACACTCTGTGTAAGACATGTGTCAAATCAACTGATGTATATGGTTGCATGATTTAAAATATTAACTATGACAATGAAAGTTTATTTCAGTTTTGTCTACAGATGAATGCAAGCAAGCAGATATTATTTTATTGTCTTCAAAAGAAAAAGATATTACATTTTTTGTTTTGCTCTGCAATTACAGCCTTGGTTCTGTAAGCAGGATGCTGAATGAGATGTCGCAATTTATTTTTGAGTGTGGAAAATTGAAATATGCTGGGGGGAAAATATGCAGACCGTAATCCCCAGATTATATATAATTCTCCGTAAAGTATTATGTACCCCAAAATCTGCGGTCAATTTGAAAAAAAAAGCATGTTTTATGATTGTGAGAAAAAAGCTTCTACGGTAAGCTTCTTCCAGAAGATGATTATGAATGCTCCGCTTTAAAATGTGGAGAGGTGGCTTCTGAAAATGGTGGTGTCTTCTGTCCAGTGGCTAGTATATTGCAGAATCATCTTTTGGAAGAGTATCTTCTGGAAGATGATTCTGCTGATTTAGGACTCAACATTCCCATGTCATCCACCAACCTGGTCTCAAAGTTACTCGATTAAAGGTGCGTGTCACCGGTCATGTGTATACGTATATACACATCTTAGCCATACACAGTATTTTAATATAAGATGTGCGTAAACATGAAGTGATTTTACAGATATAATTAATATCGCCACAAGCCCACTTAATTGGAAACAGGAAATGCAATGTACTACATAACTAAAAGGTTATTGATGGAACAGATGAAAACCAAATTGGATTTCTTTTAAGCCCCAATATAATATTGTAGTTAAGGGGTAACAATACAAATGAAAATGTATACATTATCCGCAGTGCTGCAACAAATACACGAATGACCTGGATGCCTTTGGGAAAAAATGCCTGAGCTCAATATTAATATACTGGATAGAAGCTGAGGCAAACAGCACAATAGCTATACAGGGCCTGTAAGACACACCTCAATCAGACTTACAAGTGATTTAAAGAGGGAGGAATTATATATTGAGGTGGAATGGTTTCCTCTGGAGGAAAGCAGAAACATCTTATATTCTTGGTTCTTTCGGTAAAGTCACGTTGAAGGGAAACAATAAAATGATAAAAATATATATAAAACAAAATTCTCACGACGTTTTCACACCTGATGATGACTGCTTGTGTTGCAGTCGAAACGTCGTGAGAATTTTATTGTTTTATATATATTATTATTTTATTGTTCCCCTTCAACGTGACTTTACCGAAAGAACCAAGAATATGAATCACTGCAGTCACGAAAGCTTTAAATCAGAAACATCTTGTTTACGTGAAGGGCCACATTTGTGTGTAATATAGGAATGCACGGAGACCTATAACAAAACTGAAGGTGTATGCATACGATGAAAGTGTAAACTGTCATCAAAATTGGCACACAATTGCATATCTCTGCACCTGCCGTGAATGTCCCTCCTTGAAATATTTATCATCCATTTTGAGTTGAATATTTTGAGTCATCCACGCAGAGTGGTTTTCAGACTTGCGTGACTCATCCGAGTGCAGTCAAAGATTTTAGAAATGCCTTGTGATGTCCCGACGAATGTAGCTAAACCGTCTGCACAGCTGGGTCTCTGCTGCGGAAAGAATTGCTTCACAATAATCGGCTGTTAAAGTGGCCCTTTCAGATAATTTGTATTGAATTTACGACGTCTCCACGAAGCAGAACTTGCAGATTAATTAAGAACACCTTCAAAGCTAATCGTGCTCCCAACAAGGTGCATTTACTCACGCTTCCCTCCGTGCTATCGTTTAGGGATTGATGAAGTTGAAACACAATAATAATAATAAAAAAAGACAAAATCGCGCCAGTTTACAACTGCCAAAGGATATGTGCGACGATAAACGCAGTGATGCATTTATGTAAAAGCACACTCAATTTCATACAAATAAATCTACTACTCTTTGGTTCTATTCGGTAAGGTCACGTAGGTAAAAATAAAATAACAAAAAATCACGACGTTTCGGCCACTTGTGTTGTGGCCGAAACGTCGTGATTGTGTTGTGGCCGAAACGTCGTGATTTTTTGTTATTTTATTTTTACCTACGTGACTTTACCGAATAGAACCAAAGAGTATGGATCCTTGCAGTCACGAAAGCTTCAAATCTAGAATAAATAAATCTACTATTGGGTAATTGTGTAAAATCACACTCAATTTCATACAAATAAATCTACTATTGGGTAATTGGAATTGAAGGTGTCCCATTTTTGGACATTTCCTTTTAGTCTATCATTTTAAATTGCAAGTGTAATTATGAACAGCCCTTTCTCAAGCCACTGCTGGATTGAAGGCCTTTCCACACCTTGTCGGTCATGGCCAGGAATTTAATCAGGTAGCCGGGTTTGTTTTCACATTGTTGGAACTACTGTACAACACCGCTGCTCCAAAATGTTTATGAAGGACGCATTAATCTTGTCACAAATAGTTGTTTTGTGGGAACCTATGGAATACTGGAATTGGACGATTACAATCGAACTTCCCGGTTTCTATGTGTGTAACCGGTCTGCAGAGGTCGTAGGGTTATCGCTGACATTCCTTGTTTGTGATGGATAGAAGATGCTGTCTCTCCACACTGCCAGATAATCATCCAGCGTTGCCCTTAGGAAATTACAATGTGCACAGATAGAAAGAGAAAGTAGGATGGAGCAAGGGACGGAATAGCGCACGTGATAATGCTTCTGTCATGTGTGTATTGCATTGGTGTAGCGCGTGATTCTCACATCTAAACCTACCACAGCCTCTGAAGAAGGAGGAGCAGGAAGAGAAACGTGCATTGACAGAGATGTGATTCATGTTGTCTGCACGGCAATTATGACTTCCATTCGACATAGAGTCCATGGGCCAGAGCACACATGAGTCATGCATATTGATTTATTTGGCTAATAATAGTGAATTATATCACATGTTGTTGCACCGCCATTGGCCACAATGACATTGGAACCGCTAAAGTGATGCCACCTGAACGTGGTGCCGACATGTGCAATTGTTGGCCTGGGCTCTTGGACCAATCGTGTCATTTGTCTCTGACCCAAATTACAAGGGTTGACTCGGTAATTTGAACGAACAGTTGGTGCATCCGAAGTTCTAACAGTTACAGCGATATTTATGGTGGTCCATTTATAGACACCCCACTGATTTACAATGACCCTCATATTCTCTCTTCTCGACAGCTGAGCGAAGACTGTTTTGTAAAAATGATGGCTCCATATACTACAGAGGAGAATGTTAAAACTTGTAATATGTGTATTGAGATTGGTGGGAGACGTGCAGAGGATTTTAAATAAAATGATATTTTTTATATATTGCCCCCTTTTCATGGGTTGTCAAATAATGGATTGCCCCATATAATGTATACTTTATTTGTATAAACAGTTTATGTGAGGATGGGTTGCATATTGTATCCTGACTTTCAATGTAACATTAAATTCTACTACAATCGTGTTGGTGATTCTTTGTAATAATTTAATAGGTTATTAATTGTTCCTCCATTTTCGTAATTTGCTTACCATATAAAAGGCTCTAATGAGCGAACACAATCAGGAGGTATCAGAATAAATATTGGAAACCAATATCCAGTTCCGCACTTAGGCAATTTTGCTGCAACAACAGAATAAAATGATCGCTTAACGACCTCTGCAACTGTAGATGTGACTCAAATGTTAACCTTGATGCGGACAACACGGGCATGCAAAGCTGTGGAATCCAGAGGATATTTTATCCGAAAAAAATCAGTTGCTGGAACTGCAGCCCGCAAGTTTATACAATTCACCTTTATACTGAGGTCGTAGAATTGTGAGATACAAAAAAATATTTGTTTATTTTACCAGGTGAGCCCCACAGAGCTGTACAGCTCTTTGTCAGAAAGGGACCTGACGACTAATGACAGCTCAACAAAGTGGCTTATCACGTGGAAATGTTTAGCAGCCAAATACTCTAAATGCATGTTTTTAAATATGGAGGGAAAACTGGAGGGAGGACCCTGATAAAAATACACACGCCCATGGGGGCAACATGCAAACTCCACATATACAGCAGGCGTCAGGATCGTGATCGAACGCACGACCGCCTGCGTACCAGACGAGGTAATTAACATGTCATAGCCACCGTGGCGCCCCAGTACTGTGCAGGCAGTGGAATAAAAAAAAATTGGGCAATTAAAAAAACTGCTTTTTTATTTTATCATGTATTGCCAATCCAGCACAAAAGAAAAACTGCTCATTCCAGCCATGTGTTTAACATGGACAGAAATGCAAGTGTCAACACCATGGCCTAAAGGCATTTTGTCAAGTACGTGTTTACTATCGGGATGTTTCCATATATCTATCTTACGTACAAAAAAACTAGGGAATGTAAGATTTATACTCGGAATGTACAAAAGGGAACTCTTGTTATCTGCAGTGATGTAGGGAACAAATTATCCTTATGGCGGTATCCCGGGGTACCAAATAATACAAAATAGCCGAGGCAATTGAATATTTTATTTCTGGGACACTTTTTCTTTCCAGAGGTGTACTTAACTCCGCGACTGGGGTACCAATCAATCCGAAATCAGTGCTACTCCACGATGTCGAAACACAGCGAGGACGATTGCGCTGAAACCCTGAACGCCCGAACGCACCATTAGTGGTGCATCGTGAGCACAGCTCGTCGAGATGAGCCGATTGCCGCATCGCCGACCATCAACAGACTAAACATGACTGCATCACGGACATTAAGTGAGAGCCGGGGTAATATGGTACCCCGGGTTACCGCCACGAGGTTCAAATGTCACATCCTATAATCCATGGGGTTATCTGCAAATTTAAATGGAACACTTCGAGAATACAATTGCACTCGAAGCTGGTGTTGCTTTGCTGTGGGTGACAATACTGCACACATTTCGGTTGAGCAACTAATGTTTCAATAATTTAAATAAAGTTGCTGTTGTGCAGTGTGCGATACTTGTAATTGGTTTAATACACGAAGATACCACCTTTGTATTTAGTGCATTTCTAGCTAGGAACCAAAAATTCACTGCTTGAATTTTTGGTTTTACAACACGAACACTATTTATTTGTAATGCTTTTGTCCATGTGTGCTGAACAGGAAACATTCCACACAGCTTTCTGTTAATGTATTACAGGTCATTGGAGAACAAAAACACAAACATTTCAAGCATAAATGTGCAAAGAAAATAGAATCAATCAACAGTGAAACGTATTCATTACACTGTATTGTATTATTTTTTCCTATAGAATTGTTTGAATCTTTTTTTTGCTAAAGTCCATTAGATTTGAGTCTCTAGAGGAATGAAGTCGTGAAAAGTATACGTTAAATATCAGTTCGTTCGTGAGTATTATGTTTGCACAGTTTATAACAACAGATGTTGCTAAATGATATATGGTATGTAGAATGTGGGCAATTTCTCAACTCTAAATTGATAGTCCAGATGTTTACAATTTTATTTTGTTAAAAACAATTAGAAAAACACTTAATCTTACACCCAAGGAAAGAATTTCAAATAAGCAACGCTGAAAATGTAAAAAAAAACAATGTGTTCACCAGAAAAATTACTTGGACATCGCGGCTAATTTTTCTTTTAAATATTTTTACCCCATATTAATTTACCCTTTTAATGTGTTTTCACGGTGCGCTGCCAGTGGATGTAACAAAACAGAACCTTTCTATTACTGTTTTGGAAAAAGCTTTGGCCAAGGACACCACACACAGCCCTTACATTATCTCATCCAGATGGTGCCGTCCAGCTACAGAGGTACATTTATTACCGTATTGTGTACTCCAATCGTGGCATCATAGTCGAGTGCAATGAGCTCATTGTACACCTTAATATACTCAACGGTCTTCAGTCAAACAGACCCGAAAGGAACCGGCGATATCAAATATGTGATAACGTGTTCATTTGGAAGTACTCATGAAACATATCTAAATGCTTGTGGTTTTTTTTTTACATGTAATATAACTCTTGGTTGTAATGAATGTGTTGTTGAACGGCAAGTTGATTGGTGAAATGTCATGGCAGAAAGGTGTAAAAAGAAAGTGTTATCATTTGCGTGTGCTGCCAGGGTGCCTCAGCAGGTTGGATCTGACCCAGGCCCTCTCCTGCTGGTCACTAATGAACTTGACCTTTTATGGTGGTACTTTCTTCCCCCTGAAGGCGCGCGGGCTTCCCCATAGGATTCCATGGCGTGCAGCTACACACACACATACACATCGCTAAGCTCTGCGTGAATGGTTCTTAAAGAAGAATGCGCTCGCCACACTGAATGGGAAAATTGTGTATTTTTAAATGCTGCTCATTTTGCTTTTGAAATTACACAAGTGTTTATTTGCGCCCATGTTTGTTTTTGTTTTCATGAATAATTGGGGAAATTCTAGACGGCATCTCAACGACTATGAGTGGTGCCTCTAACTGTGCTTTTGGGAGGTGACCATTTGGCCAGGAACATAGTGGTCTCAAGCCATTAAAACTTGGTGCAAGTACAAGATTCATCACCAACCTTTTTATGTCTATTATGATGCTGAGCAGGATATTTGAACACTCGAGTGCCCAATTTTATTGGTATTCTCGGTTTACTTAACGTAGCTCGCCCAGTTTCCGTTACGCCATTCCTTAAAAAAAAACACATTAATACCCTTACTGGGGACCCCTAGGAGTAAGCAGCCAATGGAATTCCTTGCATTTCCTCCACACATCTGATTGCATAGTGTAATGGAAGGGGTATTGTATTCAATGTATTTTTTTTAAAAAAGGAGACTGCAGCTGGCCATAAAAACATATATTTACATGTTAAATATAGACCCGAATTTTTTTTTTCACAATGAGCATTAACTGCTATTGATGGCGTGATGCCATAACGACGGGAAGCCTTGTTTTGAACGTGATGAAGACAAGGAAAGAAATTGGAATTTCCTTTGTGCGTTGGGAAAATTAGAGAAATCCGGTGGGGATATGAAGCTTCTGACAATGTCTCTCTGCACCTTGCTCTGTCAAGGTAAATCAGGCCTAGGGGACTTGGCTGGAAATAGAATTGTACTGTCACTAAAATGTTGATTGAACATATTGCATATAGAGATATCATTATTCATACCAGTGGTATAGATTCAAACACCTCGGTATTGTAATGACTGTCATTATAATGGACGCAGTGTAAACAATACGATTTTTATTCCATTAATTCTTATCTGTTAATAAGCGGAGAACGTATTATCTGCAAGCACAAAAGACATTGTGGAAGAGGAGAGATATGAAATTGACAGAGGGGCTAAATAAAAAATTTAACATACAAAACCCTGTAAAATATTGGCTAAAGAATGAGAAAAGTAATCGGAGAACACAACCATGATTGAAGACATCATAGCAAACAATGAGAGCACAAAAGCAGCAACAAGGAGGTTAATGGTTGGCAAATCACAAATGGGAACCCGATCACAGAAAGATGGAACTAAAACTCATTATAGAGACAGAATATTAAAATGAGTTGAGGGGGAATGTTCTGGATATCGTTCGAGAAAAATGTATACATCTAAGGATTGAAGCCATTTCTCAGATGGAGAAGAGTAATCTCCTAATTTTACACTCGAAGAAGTTAAGACTGCTTTTCGCTGAACAAATGAGATGGTAATAGAGTCAACAATTGGAAAAGCGGGACCAGATGTTAATCTCAAATATGAGACCTATTTTAAATGCTGACACAGAAATGAAAAGCCTCAATCATGTAACAATATCTTACTCGCTCTATCAAAAAAGGGTTATGGAACTGGCTTGAAGAAATGCGCTGGCGTCAGCCTCTTAACGCGTGTACATAACAGTTGTTTACGACGATCAATTTGAACGGAATAATGGGAGAACGCAGATGACAACCAGCTCCATGGACTAGGTTAGTTTACGGGAAGGTTGCCTTTACCATTGACCATGTACAGTACAGTAATAACCCGATATACGAAGTTCCTACGGCTTCGTTCATGTATTGAAATTTCGTATATTGAATAACCTATAACTAAACTATTTAACTACTTTTTTATTTTACCAGGTGAGGCCCACTGAGTTATATAGCTATTTTCAGAAGCGATACGGCCACAAATGATAGTCCAACGAAGTGGCTTATCAAGTGGACATGTATAGCAGCCAAATACTCGAAACGCATGTTTCTAAATGTTGAGGGGAAAACCCGATGAGCCGGAGAAAATTCCACACGTGACCATGGGGAGAGAGAGACATGCAAACTCCAAATATACAGCAGGCGTGAGGATTGGGATGGAGCCCATGTCCTCCTGTATACCAGGCAAGAAAGTTAACACCTCGCCACCATAGTACATTAGTACTATGAGGATGCGTACCTTTCCATTTCATACTATAAACCCTTCATAACTTACATTCATATTGAAAACAAAGACAATTTATATTGAAAATAATATATTTTATACTGTACAGTAATACAATTGAAAACTGACAAATAAAAGAAACATAGTGAAGAAACATAATTTTATTCTTATTAAAATAGCACCATAGATCGATGTTTACATTTTTATCGATATCAGTGTATTTATATTTTATATTTCTTTGTAAAACAATGATACAAAATCCAATGTTCACTATACCCAAACTAGTTTATCGAACATATGCATAGATAAAAAAAGCTAAAATGAACAAAAATACCATTATGCTTGGCCTTTGTAGTCTCCGAAAAGTAATTTGACTCAGTTGAAATTGGCAGTCATCCAAGCTTCCGCAAAGCAAGGCCTACATAAAAAAAAACATTTAAATAATAACACCTGTATTATTGCTGGAAAGGGCAAAAGCCTTTTCTGTTTTTCATAATTTTGATACCAGCAAAAAAGGTCCCATCGAAATAATAAAACCATTTGCAGCCTCAATATATGTATTGGCATGGGAGTTAGACAAGGAGACACTTTTTCACCAAAGTGATTCACAGTGACGTGAGAAACTGAAAATTCCTATAATTTGGTTGAGAAATAAAAGAGTGGACATAAATGAAAAGAAATACGTTAACCATGTCAAATTTATCATTGGTTCTTTCGGTAAAGTCACGTGACTTTACCAAAAGACCCGAGAATATGAATCCCTGCAGTCACGAAAGCTTTAAATCGAAACATGTCAGATTTGCTGATGACATAGTTATTACATTACCTGCTATAACATGGGTCAGAAACATGGACAATGTCAAAGGAAATGGAAAACAGCGAAAAGTGTTCAAAGAAGCATGGAGAGGTGGATGCTTGGAATTCCACTCAGAGACGGAAAGTGGAACACTTAGATCAGAGAATATGCCCAAGTTAGAGGCATCGTAATGACCGTGAAAAAAAAAACACAAGTGGAGTTGGGCAAGACATGTCAGTAGAAGTGATGACGCCCAGTGGTCGAGATTAATATTAGAATGGCAGCCAAAGGAGGGAAACGCACCCGAGAGGAGATTAAACGATATTAGCTGGTGGTGCAGGACCTTCATAGATTGTTGCATCAAGAGAATGTGAGAGATGGTTACGGCTGCAGGAGGTTTTCATACAACAGTGGATAAGTCATCGGTTGACGCCGAACATAGTGTTTTAAATTGTACCGGATTATTTATGTTTCCCATTTCCAGTTTATTCACCCTTCAGTACACACGGCAAAAGATACAACCCCGTTAGGTAATAAAGCAAACTCGATTACAGATGCATTCTTCCAAAGTTGTTATGACACATGGGGACGTCTCACGAGCCTCCTGTTCGTGCGCTAAACGTGGCAAGGCACAACGCATGGGCAATGCTTGGCTGCAACGTGAGGGCAAACTACTCGACTGTAAAACTTGCAGAGAGGGGAGCACACAGTCTGATGTCATCGTTCCCTGGGAAACCTTTCATGACATTGAGCAGTTGATAATAAATTGAGGCCATGTTTCTAAAAATAATCACAGGTTTAGCTCCCCCCTCAAGCTCTACAGATATTTGTAGGTACTGTGTTATCCCTCAGGTTTGACACGACTTTCCAAAAGGGCAGCACAGATGTTAATTCTGGGGCACTTTAGCAAAATGTCGATTTTCATTCCACAATTGGTCGTCAACTTGAATGTTTATTTATTGTGTTATTTTGAAATGTGTTATTTCACAACCAATTTTGAAGGTATCTTTTTTTCAAAGTCATATTTAGAAGCATTCAATTTAAACTGTTGTGTGAACGAATTTAAAATATTCCAGTTTTTTTCAACACATTTTTCTTGCTTCTTGGAAATTCAGAAATGGCAGTGAAACATTTTAAATGTGAGCATACTCCCTCTCACATCCCATCAGTAGCAGTCTATGAGCTGCTCGCATTGTTTAAATTGTGGCCATTATATGAAATATTATTCTATGATTGAAGCTGAAATGGAAAATTTCAAATTAAAAAAAGAACAGATGCTTATGTATAATTTGTATGCTGGGAATATCACCAGTGACTCATGCTAGAGCCTGCAACAATCTCTGAAGACCATTCTTGACTTTACTCTGATATAAAACTCCAGCTGACATGTCTTGCCAAGGCCACATATGCAGTTTTAATGTGTTCTGATAATGCACCCTTCATCTCAATGTAATTTATATTTGTGGCATTTTGGATTACCTATCAAATTACGATTAATGTGCACTTCCTCGTGATCGGATTACCCATGATTTCAGCGTAATCTGTGACAGTTTATTCCTACTTCCACATAGTAAGTACACATCCTACTGTATGTATAAAAAGGGCACCACATCATACACCTAACAAATGACAGCTTATTAATTTCATAAAGCTACTTATACTAAGCTGAGATGGCCTATTTTTAATTGCACATTCAATGCGATCTGAATGATCATCAGCCATGGTCAATCAATTGCTGAAGTAAGGCCTTCCCAAGCTTCTGCCACCCCTTATGATCCTGCGATGTTCAGTAATTACATGGCACCTGCACATGAGCTGGTTTCATCCCTCAGTCTCCTCAATGTGCGTTTTCCCTTGACTGCCACTGTTATTATTCTTGATCATGAGCCATAATCTCTTGTCGTGAAATGTTCTGCCCAAGTCCACTCTACTTTTCCTCAAAATTTGAAGGATACCATTAAGCTGCGTAATGTTCTATTATCCACGCGTTCCTATTTTTGTCTCTGAGTGTAATTCTAAGCATGCACCTCTTCAAGCTTCTTTAGCGCAATCGAGCTCATTGATGGAAACAGTGAACGAGTTAACTGGCCCTAATATTCTTCACACAAAAAGTACAGTTGTATAAATTCTCCATTACTCTCTTGTAAGGTGAGTAATTTATCAAGTGATTTACTTAATAATGTTGAAAAATGGTTAACCCCGGCATCTAAATCTATTCCGCGATTGGCAGCGATGTGGCCATTTCGTTAATGTTGAACAAGCTCCTTGTGGGTATAACGACACATTCTCATCTGATGCGTATTTGTTGTTCTCCCTTTGTTCTTGACACACTACAGTTTCCAAAACAGGGCCCGATACGACACTCGCCCTAATTGCAGAAACTCCACTGCGTAAAACACAATAAAGTTCCTCTCTGCACCGAGCGTCCCGTGACCTTGTGCTGCTTTGTACCTTAGCGAGTGAAGAGAGGTCGATTTGCAATAATATTTCTCGTTCAGGTTTTATAACATCAATTCATCTGGGACGTGTTTGCCAACATGGATTTATGTACGTATGTTGAACTTCTTTAGCACCGTACATTGCCAACCGTTATAATCGGAGGTGCGGTTGAATAATACAGTACTAATTTAATAGGAATATATCTTCTTTGGTTCTTTCGGTAAAGTCACGTAGAATAAGAATAAAATAATAAAGCAATAAAATAAAATAACACAATAACATTTTCACGACGTTTTATTGTGTTATTTGATTGTATTATTTTATTATTTTATTCTCATTCTACGTGACTTTACCGAAAGAACCAAAGAAGATGAATCCTTGCAGTCACGAAAGCTTTAAATCGAAAAGGAATATATATATTTACAAATAAACAATATTGTAAGAGTCTTGGAGAAACATCGGATAAAGTAAGGTGGTCACTTAAGTTCGGGTGAGATTTGGACGTGTACAAATTTTACGGTCAAAATTACCCCGTGTAGCGTGATAGAAAACCAAACAGTCATCAATTACAAGTTCCAGTCAATTTATCGACTACAAATTGTCATCGACCGCTGCTATGCGGTCAACTACTCAGGCCGCTTTAAAAATGATGGCCACCTCAACATTCTGCCTGCCGAAAGCAGGAAACCCCCTCCCTTGCAAGCCACGGCCATCGTGGCTGAAGATGCCGAGAGCTGAATCGAGCGACGCCAATCACCTGACGTCCAACAGCACGCGCGAGCACAGACTGAGATGCCTTCTTAACACTGTTGTCGTGTTATCCGATCAGGCCAGTAATTGAAGCTATTCGTATGTATGTATGTATGTTGAACTTCATTTCGCACCGTACACAGTCAACCGTGCTAATGATCAGTACGGTGCTATAATCAAGAAGCTAAATAATAAGATGACCCAGCTCTGATCCCCAGATAGATATTTGGATCTGATAAAAAATACGTGTGTGACGAAAACGCCCTTTTTCGTCTCCAATGCGCATCAGTTTATACTTGACGCAGTGTTGTCCTATGATGTGATTCATTAAAAGCATTGCAAGGAAAACACACACCTTGTTGCAATGTACGTTAGGTTATCGCTCACTTAGATGGCATATCCCCTGAATACAGTGTTGCGGTGCATGGCAACGCATCGCTGGTTATAAACCCATGAAGGGTGTGAACGGCTCTTGGGAATAGCGTGTGACAGGCAATGTAACAGATCCCGAAAATTGAAATGCAATCTGCTTTGGTTTCCATTCAATCGTTGTCCCCTTAATGCCATCTCATCTATCTCAGCCGCGTCCGTCTCTCAGGCCACACTGGCAATATGCCAGTGATGTAGGGCTGCACGTTACACCCAGCTGTGTTGTTAAAGCCCTGTACAGTTATATTCATATTCTTGGTTCTTTCGGTAAAGTCACGTAGAAGGGAAACAATAAAATATTAAAAATATAAAAAACAATAAAATTCTCACGACGTTTCGACTGCAACACAAGCAATCATCATCATCAGGTATGAAAACCACAGCAAGAAAAATTGTGGTTTTCACACCTGATGATGATTGCTTGTGTTGCAGTCGAAACGTCGTGGGAATTTTATTGTTTAATATTTTTATTATTTTATTGTTTCCCTTCTACGTGACTTTACCGAAAAAAAACCAAGAATATGAATCCCTGCAGTCACGAAAGCTTTAAATCAAAATTTAACACTATACAGTTCTCGGCCTTTTGGTGCACTGGGAATTGTTCAACCTTTTGAATATGATGGCACCATATTCTAATACTATATGCCGTATAATAATAGCAAAATAAATAAGGAGGCAATATGTCTCCTTTAAATGTCCGTCTCTCCACATAAAAATAAAAGTATGTCTTACACAACTCATCATCGGCCAGTTGTGTTGAAAATACCTTTAAAACAAATGTCTATGGAGACAGGAATATGTGAAGGAAACATTGTCTGCTTATTTCTTCTGTCATATGGAGTTTAAAAAACAAGTACATGCGGTATTGTAAATTAATTACACTGTGAAACAATAAAAACGAATCGTTCGTTATTAACGTTGTTATGTTGACAGTTGTGTGGACTACATTATCAGTGGCGCACCCAGAACCATTTTGTGGAGGGTAAACAAAATGAACCAAAATCTTTGGGAAACTAATTCATTGCATATAACTTAAGTTTTCATGAAAAAAAAAACACATGACATGTATCCAATATGTAGCATGCTGTACATATCCATGAATGAATTATGGTTTCATATTTATGAAAAATCTCATCAATGGTCTACTGGTGTACATTTAACAGTCAGGGTGTGGGGCCTGAACGTGCCGCTCTGTGTAGCATTACTGTGGTTAGGGGGGGCAATTGCCGCAGGTATCAGAACGATGAGATGGGACAGCTGGCACATGTCAGGAATAATTTCTGTAGAACTGCTTTTTGTGTTTTGTTTGCTGTACTTCCTCGCACCTCCGATTACCACGGTTAGGCCTACGCACGTTGAGAAAGAAGCTAAATATATATACGGTGCATACCAGGATTTACATACAGGCGGCAAATCCCTGGTTCAACCACATTTTCAAGTGTAAAGAGTTCATCTGAGGCCAGTCACCGATTCCTGGTTCAGATATCGCTTGTCTCTGATGGATGTTAGCTGTGGCACTTGTCACCATGTCACTGACAAAAAAAAGTGTAATTAAAAAACACAGTACTATACTCTACTGAAATCGAGTCAAGTACTCTATGTGCACACACGTGCACAAATCTAAAGCTCCCACATGGTCTGGAGTCAAAAAGCCTCTACTGGTGTCATTAAACTTTGTGAAAGTCTGAATTTTGTATAGTTTTACATATTCTAGCTTCATGAATCACTAAACAAACGTGCAAAGGGCATCACTTTCTCATTTTACAATCCATTAATTATCAACTTTTGGCACAGAATGTATGTCAGTGCGGAAATAACTATTTTAAAGCGTTTCACACAATAAATTAATGTAATCCATTGCTTTATTAAAACGGACAATGTGGTGATTTGATTTTCTGAACGAACAGTAGTGCTGAATGATAGAAAGTGTATTGTGTGCCATACTTCACTGTGATTTGGCACATCTGTGTAACACTGGACCCAATTCATTCGACATGAGAAATATACTTCCACTCTCCCAGACCTTTCGAAAAATGAACACCCAGAACTGCTGTAAACGAATTCACTCACCAAAGTGCTCTTGAAAACGTTTCCCTGTTACAGAAGAATGTAAAATTACAATGCTAACTAGGGCAGCCTGTAGTGGCGAGTGGATCCCTCAGCTCCTCCAGTACTGGTCTTTTGTTCGTGCCAAGGGCCAGGACTAAAAGTATGGGGAGGCAGCCTTTTGGAACGGCCTGCCGGAGGATCTGAGAGCATGAGAATCAGTGAATGTTTTAAACGACATCTTAAAACATACCTTTTTAGGTTGCCTTTTACTAGGATGCCCTGATTGTGTGCTAATTACGCTTTTTTATTATACTTTTGGTTAATTATGATGTTACGTCTTTTTTACGTATTAATCTAAGTGTTGTTTAAATTGTCAGTCGCTTTTCATTGGTCTTGTAAAGCACTTTATATATAATTTTATGCACGAATTGTGCTATATAAGTAAAGTTTTATTTGATTTGATAGCTTGTGGAAATAACAAAGCACAAAATAATTGTAATAAGTCTCATCACCGGCATGCACTTTCAATGTAATGTTGGATGAAGGCCTCCATCACGTTGATGTAACTAGCCTTGCTCCTGTGCAACAAACCATCTCATGTCCCAACTGTGTCTGCCATTCAATACTCCAGCTGCCCTTTTAGCCGTCCCTTTATGCTGCCATATCCATTGACGAATTCAGCATTGTACTCCAAAATGAAAATAAATGTTGCGTTTGCTAAATTATTTTCAAAATTTCGGTACTCTATATGTAAAATTGCACGGAAAACAATAATCAGATTAAGCAATAATTTTGGCGACATAGCTATGTGTAACCCCAGTGAATCTTTGTCTCGCATTTCACTGATGGTCTGAAGTCACATGGAGATTATTGATACAACAGTAACTACTCGGTAACAAAATAAGAAACGATAGGAAACGATTCTGTCACATTGCATGGCTGATTATTTGCAAGGTCTTTGGAACTTTATTATCCATTAGGGAGGGATTTGCAGCCATGTCATGCTATGCCACATAAAGGCTCTTGTCATTCAGTATGTTGAAATTCTTTCGCACCGTGCATAGCCAACGGTACTAAACATTAAACAGGAAATAGACATTCTGGAAATACTAGATTTTTTTGACAAACTCACAAACCAAAAGGACAGTATATAGATATGCAAATACGCACTTGAAGTGATAAGAATGAGATTTCATTATAAAGTGTTGGTGGAGAGAGTTTGAAAGAGGGGCCGCTGGAGAAATAGGAAGGAGATGTCTGCTGAGACACTTCTTTCATATTCACTGTGCATTATATATACTGTAGCACTCCGTGTTCATATGCTGTGCTTGGTGAAAGTCAACCACTTTAGTTCAGAGGTGGCCAAAATAATTTTGGAGCCCACTGTAAATGCAGTTTTGTTGAAACACCTTGATAGGCTTGAACGTTTTGTAGGGTAAAATCTATGCGATACGTGTGATTTCACAGGTCTTCTTTTGGAAATCTTCAACTGGCTTTTTATGTTTTACACAAGTAAGGAATGCACTTACCCATACACTCTTGCTAGGGGTTTGAAAGTAAAAAAACTAATATTTTTCTTTCTCAGGGCTGGAAAATTTACCAAAAACAAGTGCCAAAAAAAATTAATTGGTGACTCTTGCTGGGGCCATCAATTCATGAAACTTGAAAACAAGGTTTAATCATCGAAGAACACGACACATTGCTTGTCATCTTCCATGTTAGGTGTGAAAACGGAACAAATACATTCAAATCGGCGACAGAATGCTCTTAACCGATCTACTGCTTAGAAAAGCAACGATGATTACAACGTGGATGACCATGTTCAGGGCCACCTGTTAGACTTGCCACTGCTCACCGTCGAATGCCTGATCCATGCCGAGTACCAACACCTCACCAGGCTACAGAGGATACAAAACGTCAATGTCTTTGCACTACAAGAAGCCCACACGGAGAGTGAAGGCCACTGAGATGAGTTGGTACAATACAGTTGATGCAAAAAGTACATGTACTGTACTTCAAATAAATGGACCTTAAACTATGAAAACATTAAATGATACATTTTAATCAGGTTCAAATGTCAAATTCCAAACTTTACATTGTTTTAAAGTCCAGATTATTCAGACCCATCTGCTATGACAAACAAGAATATGTATTCATTCAAGAACATATTCTTTAATACACAAAATGACAAATGTAGGGTAACTTGTGTCTGCTTGGCAGTGCTTTAATTTGTCCATGATAATATATTGTGACCATGGTACTATAACACTTTAATATATAGACGTGGCATAATTGCAGTTGTATTACAGCATGCATGCAAACCAGTGAGCTATTGCATGGTGTTTTTGTAGAGCACGAGTGATTATGCTGCCATACGATGATTCATCCACCTTTAATTAGTGGCCTTCTAATGGAAATGCTGTGCTCTAGTTTTCCCCCCAATAAGAAATATATATTCTGCATGACTGTGAACACAATGCAGGTTATATAATAATCCCTGTGAAAATTTCACGCATTATTAATGGGGTGTACTTAAGGGGCACTTAAGAGGCTTCACTTACATCAGGGGTTGGGTGACGGTTGGGGTCAACATTTATTCTTGGCCTACCAACTTGCCTTAGCTGTGACCTATTTAGAAGGGCATCTTGGGCAAGTGCTGTGTTTTAATTAGGCACGCATCCTCCCCCAGGCCCCAAAACCAAAATGTGCCGCTGCACCATGCACTCGCTAAGAGAATCAAGGCCACCACTAACTAATGGGGAAGCAGGGGACAGTCATTTGCTGGTGGAGAATTCTGTAATATAGGAGGGAAGGTGTGTTAAATCTGTGGTAATAAGCGTTTTCGGGCTCTAAATTGTAATGATGAGGAAGGCTTATGGCATGATAATTATGTTGAGTGAACATCACTTGGAGAATGTGTAATCAATCTATAATCGTAATGTAAACACTGCAACACGACATATTGTGAGAGGCTTAAGCGAACTGACATCACGATAATTGTCATATCGTGAATTGTAAAGAAAAAAATCACTTAACGTAACTTGAAAGACTACATTGGAACGAGCGAGCCCAGCGTGCACTTTGTAACATTAATCAGCCCTTGCGTCCACTTGGATGGCAGCAGATAACCTGCGGGTGCAATTCCCAATTTGTAGAAATCAGCAAAAGAGCGACTCCCAATAAAACGCGAGCGGTGACCGAGCGGAGCAATCCCCGTGCCGAACTCAATGTTGCCAAATGCAAAATGAGGCATGAGATCTCATTCCGGTTGAGAACACTTTCACCACACGACAGTTTTACTCCCATTTGAGCTGTGTTCGGGCACTCAGGTTGAGAACGTGTTACAATAACACGGCCACGTCTCTGATATGTATCTACAGTACAAGAAGTGAATGTATCTACAGCACAAATACGGTCAATCAATCTTTGTTTAGCGTGCCAATATCGCCCTCAATAAAGTAGGCATCGGTGCACATTACAACGGAACGGGAACAGTACAGGGGGCGTACAGCAACAGGAATTAAAATAGAAACCCGTCAGCCCTCAGTGGCTAACATCAACTGAGTAAAGTAAATTGCAATAAGGTGCAACCGTGTGCAATGAATAGCATTAGAAAGGTAAGTAGTACATGAAAATAAATAAAATAAATGAAAAGTAAAGAGACAGTTTTTATTTAAAATTTTAGATTTTATGAGAAGGCAAGTCTGAGTATATGTGCCTTGCACAGACCACCGGACGACTATGATCCGGTGGTCCCGTTATCTGGAGTCAACAGAGCACGGATCACTTTTACAGTTATCTGGATGCTGCTCAAATCCAGTTATCCTGTGTTTTTATCCTGCTTGTGGATTGTCTTCTTCCTCCATATTCCTTCTCTGTCGAACACTACCACTCTTTTTCGTGTATCTTTCATCTACTTTCTTTCCCTACTCCCCATCCCTCCTCCATTACCCTTCTCCCACTGACACAATCTCCTTTACCCGTAAAACTAAAGAGTACTCACCACATTCATCATCTACATGTAATGCCTAAATGTTTGTCTTCTCTCTCCTCCATGGCTCCACTCCACCTCATTCCTCTCCCATTGTGAGCACTACTCCGTCGCACAGTGCAACCGAACGTCGGTCATCACCCTCCTCGGTCAGAAGAGCAACGTTTTAAGTAATCAAAAAGGTCCTTCTCACAGCTATACCTTTCATCAAATTGCCCCCAATGTATAGAGCTGTAAACACAACGTTGAGGGCCTTTCTTGGGCGAAGTGTGAGTATCTCGTTAAGATACTGAAGATGAACAATATGGACGTCCATGCACTCCAAGAAACACACGTCAGTAATGGAAAAAATATGCTCTCATCATATGCATCGCTACAAGCTCATAACAAGCCACCATCACTTGAAGTATGGCTTGGTGATCTATACAAGACAGGAAATCACCTATCTCACAAACCTATCTCACCTGAGTCTCTGCACTCACGCAGATGCCCGTGGTGGATGGACTATGCGGAAAGCATCGATTTCCCACACTCAAGTTGCAAAGCCATTGCCTTGCTCAGGCGCCCGGGTACTGTAAGTCCGACACAAGATTAATCCACAATTGGAGGCAAATTACAAAGTTGTGAAGCTCGTGGTAAACTCAAATGATCTTCTCAACCAACACCACAGGTGGGAAGTAAAACAGCAGCTCTGCCAGGCAATGTCCGACACATGCCCTCAATCATCTCCGCTATCGGCCGCTTTCATGCACACAGAACCCCATGCCGCCGTTGGGGCCATGGCAAGGATGGCGTGTTCCTGGAACTTCTGCAAAACCTGTGTCCAAGAGCAGGGGATGGTTGGCCACATTTTTACCATGCTCAAGACTCGCCCTTCTGAAACCTGGGTAACTTGGGGATGATTCAGTGAGTTATCAGCCTATATCACGTCTGTGCATAACCTACATTCTCCTAGAATGCCTGATGCTGGGAAGCATCAGGGCCATCATCAAAACTTAATTTAGGTCGCACTGAAGCTGCTGTGATATAGTGCTGGTTCTTACAAAAAAACATCGAAGCTGGCTATGAAAGAATAGTCAAAACGATTATGTGGCTTGAAGATGCACTGGGCCACTTGGGTTTATTCATTGACATGTCTGCAACTAAGGTTTCATGCTGAAGTTGACCAGAATGCTTCAGACATTGGCCATTGCCCTGGCATACTCAACCGCACCCAAATTTCGGCAAAAAGCCACCACTTTTGACTCATCGACATCCAACTGAACATTACGATGTGGAGCATTACATGAACTTTAAAATCTATGCCAGTGCCTTGGTTTACTGGACTGTCATGTATCACCAGATGCCCATCATGATGCTGCAACAATGTGTGAGCTGCACCTCTCAGAAGCAGACCAAAACCTGCCAATAAACAATGACTCAACAACATCCCATGACCCCGACAGATCCATAAAGCCATTTTTGAAAACATGCACAACCTCTGCATGAGACAAATTTCACCATGGAAAGGGGCCATCCAATTAGTACGTACGCATGGAGGGGGGGAAGAGAGGGTTAACCCAAATGTGTACGCTTGCATATGGGGGGGGGGGGTCTACTGACAATGTACGTACGCATAGGAAACGGGGGGGGGGGGTTAGCCTCGATAACAATTTGTCTACATTGGCCTTCAAATGAGCCACAGTTCAGCTTCTTCAGCTGTCAGACAACAAGTACTAGCGGGAGAAGTGGGACTGTGGGAGAGGTGTCACTTGTATGCCACCACCGTACCCCTGACTGCTAGCTATCACACAGCTCAGCAGTGAGTCTGATATAGTCTGGGGGGTCTGCCCCATGGATTACCACACATCCTTCAATCTGGCCTCACTGCAGACTGCCGCGGTGCTCTCTGTTCGTGCTGCTGCTGCCTGGACTTCAGTACTAACACTGTTCTGTACATCGGTCTACTGCTACAGTAGGTGCTCAGTCGACGCACTTCATGTAGAGACGAGTTCACCGAGTTTTTATTGTGTCTTAAGATAATCATAGACGTGTTTTTGAATAACCAGTCAGGATGGATAACACGGCCAAGTATAACTGTTTGTACAAAGCTGTGTGTAAAACTAGGCCGATATTTAATCTGCGTGGATTAAATATCGGCCATTCTATAGGATTCGGAGGGGGGGGGGGGTGTAATAAGTACGCGTGCGTACAGGGAGGTGGGGAGGGGTCAAATCTTTGACATATTTTTGCGTACGTACCAAATTGATGGCCCCAAATGGCACTTATTAACTCATGGGCTTTAAGTCACGTGCCCAACAAATATCTTTATTATGTTGTTATATTTCAGTAGGTTTCGATGCAGCGCACAAACCGTGATGTGGTAGGGGAGGGGCGGTGGGGGGGGGTACATAAACTCCATGGAAATAAGTCCATCGAAAACGTGGGAGATTGGGCTCGCTGTATGCCCATCAAAGATCTGATCCCCACTACCACACTATCCCGTTTTGATATTCCGTGGAAACAATGGATAGCACTTAACTATAGCCGCAAAAAAAAAAACACAGATGTAGATAGTTAACGCCTCAGTGTAAAATAAAAGACTCTCCTGAGTGTGACTGAGGCTATGAACTCCTAAACACGGAACATATAACTTAACACTGCGCAATTCACCAACTCTTAGACAAAGCAATAAAATAACTCAATCACTTACAAGTTAATCTCTAACAGTTGCTCCTCTCAGCTTCCTGTATCCTCCTGCCTATCTCCTCCATTATCTTTCTCACCATTAAGTTGTACTCAATCACCACTACCAATGCAGCACCTTATTTTTGCATGTTCTCGCTCCTTATTGGGCTCCTGCCCATTCTGCAACACCCCTTTGCTCCATCGCATAACACATCGGGTCCCACGTGTTTGCATTGGCTTCATCCCTTGTCTCCTGCGATGACGCATTCCTCACCGTGCCGTCCTTATCTATTTAATGCCACTGCTGTATCTCTCCTTGGCGCAGACTTCAGCACGCAGTTGGATGTGGAGATGAGGCGATGATGTGGCTTGAACGTGCGCTCGGCCACTTGGGTTGATTGACGAATAACAACTTGACTAGGCTTCCCCAACAAAAAAAGTATGTAAATACGTATTTATATTTCTGACGTTTTCGGAAATGGCCATTCTTCAGAGCCCAAGAGTTAGCCTATTCTATGTTGTTTCGTGTTAATAAGCAATCCTAAAGAGAAATGTGGCTTCATAAATTAGAGGAAATATCAATGCAGACTCTTAATTGTTTGACTAAAAACAAAAATTGCCTTCGATAAAGACTCACGCGAAGCGACTGGTCACCTCGAAGACGCTAGGCGCAAAAGCAAAGTTCCGCTTGTACGTGTGGCATCTGCGCGACGTCACAGTAACCCAAGAGAATCACGTGGGAGGCGCACGTGGGGAGGGGACGGGGCAGTCCTAGGTGACGTCACAAGTGATCCTTGGTGGGCGGCACGGTGACCACCTTAGTGGCGTCATTCTCTTTGCCTATTACTCCAGAATAATACGATTTTTTTAAAGGAGCTGTCACCAATCAAATTCGTGTTTTGTAAAACGTTTCTTGGACAAATTGACAGCGTTGGTGGTAATACAGTGCTGTACTGGGGCTTTCCTAAGTAGTTTCATTTATTTGCTATAGCCCTGTGAGCCATTTGGCTCTTGAATCGGGTGCAACCGCAACAAACAAAAAAAACAAAAACATGACCAAGAAAAACATCTTAAAGTGACTTTGTGCATGTGCAAACAGAAAATCCAGGAAAAAACAGCAAAATATTCCTGAAATAGCACCGTACACCAACGCTGTGTGCAAAAATCCTAGTGGGATGCAAGTCAAACAACAAGAAACTTAGATTAAGGCCATCAGTCTAATCATGTCATGCACTGAGAAGTCACATGTTCTTTCACTTTGTTCTTCTCAAAAATGTTGCAGAGAAAACAAGCCCTTGCTGAAAATTATGTATAATTGTTAACATTTATGTATTTATTTTTGTTCCCTACACGCGGTACTTTTGTCAAGAGCTCCCGGTCATCAAAGGTAGCAGTTGTAAATCTTCCCACGCAATTGATCTCACGTGCAGTTTATGATTACATGGCCATTATGAGATTAAAGATGTGGAAGAGTTGTTATATATGTACTGTTTAAAAAAATATATGGCTTAAACATTATCTTTGAGATAAAACATAAGAATCCCACATCCTTTTTCTGTTCAATAAGTATACAGCACATCCCATAAATGTTTTCCTCGATGTACTGTACAGTACCGCGTATTTAAATATTACATTTGCTACGATAATTATATGACCGTATTGTGTGGGTTTGCAATTCCAAAACAAATAGTTTACTGCGTTCAGGATATTTTGAGCATTATATTCAGCAATTCTTGCCGTTCCCCAACCCGCTTTGACCCGCGTGATGACCTTTCGTCAAAACAACCCCCATAACTGAAAGGCCTGGGCAGGTCTCCGCCCAGCAGTGGATTACGGGCTTTTACAAGCTTACCGCATTGTATTTTCTAAACACTTTTACGGCTACGATTAATTGTCGCAAATGTCAAAGTGATCGCCAAAATCCTGAATTTGAGCAATGTCTGTGAAATATTGGGAATGGCTGCATAAACACGGCACTGCACTGGGGACTAGGCGCTTCCTTTATTGCATTATAAAGATGCTGCCGTACGTCTTGTTCTGAAAATACGAGGCGACCGTGGGGGAAGGGAGGAATGGGGGAGGCTGAGGGAGGGGGCTAAGGGTGGGAGGGGGGCTGGATAGATGCTCGATGACAAAAATCATCGTAGCCTTGGTGTGAAGACATGTATGTACGTATGTCTTAAAGCTAATGTGACATGTCATCATCAATTGCCTTGAAATGTCACAGACAAATGACATTTTCACAACGCACAACACATTTTCTACGTGTCCTGTCTTTTTGAGACATTATCAATGCTGCAAGGTTGATCATTGTCAAAAGTAGCATGACTGGTGTCTGCTCTGAACTACTAACAAGACTCCTGCTTTTGTATGTGCTGCAATTATACTAAAGAGCCCATATTGATTCGTAATGTTTGCTATAATATATGTGTTGTTCTTGTGACTGAACAACTGTTATTCTAAATCATTTTTGCTGGTTAATTGGCTTATATAGACTATGACTTTACATCTGACAAAAATTATTTATTTTGTTCCTGTTTGTGCGTATTATCCTATTCTAGGTATTGCATTGACCCAACCATTAAATATGGATGAAACATTATCCCTATGTATATATAACTTCTTTTATGTATTGTCATCATCTTCAACACATAATCAGCAAGTTGAAAATGCTCCTGTGTCGCCCTTGATTCTTCAGAGATCAAATGACGTATGCTAGAGTAACCGTTTGTTGGTACCAGTGGCATTGTGGTTATGTAGAATTTTCTTGAAGTAGCCAAATCCTCACAAATGTATCTATTAAAGAGATTGCTTGCCCAAATCAACATTGAGGCAGTGCAACAGCTCCTCTTTACAGACCTGAACGGGTGGTGGAAATTCCACTTTCCCATAGCAAGACTGAGTCTTAACCATTGGGCAACCATCGTTGAATGCACCACTAATTGATACCTATTGTATTGACCCGATACGGATGATAGACGTATTAAATCCACAAGCAGAATTTGAACTTGGAACCTTCCAATTGCAAGTTGCTCGCTTTACTGCTAAGCCTCCTGTCCGGTTTTAGGTAATACTTTAGCAGTGCACCAGTGAATGAGACGATATTTACCATCAAATGTAAAAGTATTCCCTGAACAATTCGACATAATTAGTCAGTTTCTTGTGATGTTACCATTCAATAGTAAGCTCAACATTGTCTTCTTAACATTGATATTATATAGGTGAGCATTGGTGAGATAAAAAAAAAACATTCATCTACGAATACTATCATATGTGTTAGACCAGAAATGATCAAGTATCAGCAAAAATACATTAGCAAGAGCTCTTCAGTTAAAATGTGAAGCTTTTACTCAACACTACTATCATCATAGTGTCATTCACTATTTTACTCACCTCTATGGTTGTCATATTTTTGTTAAGCAAACATTTTAATGTAGCTTTAGATGGCTGATGTGCACAACTTTAGAGAGCAAAGATTTAATTAATACAATTATTTTCTCTAAGATTTCTGATTTGACACAACAAATACAATGCAATTGTTTTTAATGAGGAGAGATGCTATCTTGATATTTCATTTTCAGGTTTTTGTACTAAATTGTAAAAAAAAATGTAGTGGTTCAACATGAACGTATCTGAATGGCCCTACAAAATGTGAATGGAGTAAAAAGGTTGGAGAAAATGGAGATGGAACATTATGATACAACAACGATAGATAAACGGGGGTGCTAAGGGCAGATGATCACTGTACAATGCAAAAATCATATCGAAACTGCGCTGAAATATGTGGAGGTATTCTCACACAAGAGTAGGTTATGGTTGATACCGGTTTAAGATTACAAGGGTTATGGCATATCAATTTATGTAGGAAAAGGAACATTAAAATATATATGTATGTATGCTACTCACGAAAACATTTTGTCTGACATGATTCTATATCGAACACCTTTGATAAAAAAAATGTCACGTTTTGAGCCCTCCATATCTGACATCATGGTGCCTTTGACATCATTATCATGACAGAGAAGCGCAAGTTCAGATATCTGAAGGTTTTCATTGGCTTAACGTGTACAGGATGGTCCAGAGGTCTTGTGACCCATCATTTAATTCTCTAAAATGTAATATGTTTGCATACCAGTGGGTGTGAAAACATGAATTAAAAAGCAAAGGAAAATAACATTTAGGGGTCAATTAATTCTGGGTCACAAGACATCTGGACCACCCTGTACATCTATTGTGGGGCCATTTTGTGTTTACACAAACACCTCCTGATCCCCCCCAACATACACTACTTAACGAAGATGAATCGTCGTGTTTACAGTGTTTCTCACGGTAAAATAGGTCTGCGTGACATGTAAGTATTTACTGTTTGTGTAAAAAACACACGGTGCAGTCAACAACACATGGCAAAACAACTTGTATTGCTATGAATGTAGCAAGCCATTTACAGCCATAGCCCCAAAATTATGCATCATATGGGAATCGACATTTTGTCATTAAAAAAGCAAGTATAGCGTGCAGGCTCAGCATGGTAACACTTGTAGAAAATAAGTGTTGCGGGCGAGCAATTTCATATCACAGCCTGTTTTTTTTTTCCATCGAGCCGGCAAATGGGAGGTTATGGCATTAATCAGATGGGGATTATCTGATAATGCAGGCAGCTGCCAGGCTGTGGCTACCAAGATGGGGGAAACCCCTGGTGTTGTTATTGGTTGTGCCTGTTGGAAAAATCTCCTACACTCTCCATTACAAGTAGCCAGAGTTGCCGCATGCTGCACAGAAAACAAACGTGCACAAATGTGGTTCTTGGAAATCCCACGTTGACAATTAGTAGTTAGCAGGTTGAATGACTCGCAGATCCCACCCCACAAATGCCATTTATCTTATGTCACTATGAAAAATAAAATCCTAAACGACCGAAATGTCTTGATTTTAAGCTTTCGTGACTGCAGGAATGCATATTCTTTGGTTCTTTCGGTAAAGTCACGTAGGTAGAAATTAAAATAAAATGATATATCACGATGTTTCGATCGCAAAACAAGCGGTCGTCCTCAGGCGGAAAAAAATTATCCAGACACAACTTAGTTTGTAGACACCAGGGTATTGCATATCAGGAATGACATCCTTCACAGATGGGATCAAATCGCGGATTTTGTGTACTGTATTGAATCGGACCTGAATCTTGTGTTTGTTTAAGATTTTGGAAATATTTGTGGTAACACCTGCTATGTATGGCGAGGTGATGGTTTTGATTGGGTCCTCAGATGGTTGTCTCCCCATGGTTGGGGATACAGCTTTGCGGATTGTGTGATCTGAGTATCCATTCATCTTGAGGGCTTGGTGTACGTGCTCCAGTTCACTGGCTAGGTGGCGCTGGTCGGAGGGAGTTCTTCTGGGCCGGATGGTGGTGGGAGTCAGGCTTTAGACAGGAATCCGTGTGGGTGGCTTTCCTGTGGACGGAATGTCCCAACGAGCCATCAGGCCTCGTCTCGATCAAAACATCCAGGAATGGTAGCTTGCCATCATTTTCCACTTCCATGGTGAATTTGATGGATGGGTGTATGGAATTGATGTGGTTGAAAAATTGGTTCAGTGGCTGGCTGGCCATGTGGCCAGATCACGAAAGTGTCATCTACGTATCTCTTCCACAGGGAAGGACGTAGGGTGGATGTGAGGATGGCATCTGTTTCGAATTTCTCCATGAAAACATTCGCTACCACTGGTGATAAGGGAGAACCCATAGGGGTACCTTCATTTTGTTTGTAGAATATACCATTCCAGATGAAGTAAGTGTTGGTAAGGCAGTGCCTCACCAAAGTTGGTACATCAGGATTCTGTCCCTGTCGGACCAATGATTGCTATGGTGTCAGGCACAGGTACCTTGGTGAACAGAGATTACATCGAAGCTGACAAGCAAATCATCTGGAGACAGTGAAATGTCCTTGATTAGAGAAACCAAGTGACCTGAGTTAAGTACTGCTGAGGTGGTCTTGCCCTTGAATGGAAGCAGGGTCTCAGACAGAAATCGGGCCAGTTTGTAGGTTGATGGTAGAAACGATAGGATGGAATGGAGTACCTTCTTTATGGATTTTTGGAAGGCCATAAAATCTGGGTGGTCTAGCAGCTGAATGTTTTAGAGAGAGTTGCTTGGTCGGTTCGATTCGTGAAGTCGAATTAGTGATGATATTGTTGGTTTCTGTAGCCAGGCTGTTGGTAGGATCTTTGTTGATTTTGGTATAACTGTCATCATTAAGAAGGTCCTGGATTTTGTTGTATGTGGTTTTATCCATGATGACCATGGCATTGCCCTTGTCGGCTGAAAGGATGACAATGCCATCTCTCATTTTCAATTGAGCGAGTTCAGAGCGCTCGTCCCTGCGATGTTACTAATGGGTTTCTTGGCGTTTTTGAGGATGGTGGCGATTTCGGATCTTGCAACGTCTGCTGGGATGTGACCCACATCTTTGAGGGCTACATCGACCTGGGCAATGATATAATCCACTGGGATGTGTTTGGGAGTGACTGCAAAGTTTAGCCCACTAGCTAGTACGGATTTTAGGCTATCGGAAATTGGGTTGTTACTCTGATTGATAACAATCTTGTTAACATCTAACTTTTTAACATGTGGATTTGGCTTTTTTTTAACAGGATGTTGAATTTAGCAATCAGGTTAACTTTACATTTGGTTGACATTGTCGCGACAACAAGGTAATATCGATCGCATTTACACTTACTTCATCTGGAATGGTATATTCTACAAACAAAATGAAGGTACCCCTATGGGTTCCCCCTTATCACCAGTAGTAGAGAATTATTCATAGAGAAATTTTAAACAGATGCCATCTTAACATCCACCCTACGTCCTTCCTTGTGGAAGAGATACATAGATGACACTTTCGTCATCTGCCCACGTGGCCAGCCAGCACTGAACCAATTTTTCAACCACATCAATTCCATACACCCATCCATCAAATTTACCATGGAAGTGGAAAATGATGGCAAGCTACCATTCCTGGATGTTTTGATCGAGCAGAAGCCTAATGGCTCGTTGGGACATTCCGTCTACAGGAAAGCCACCCACATGGATTCCTGTCTAAAGCCTGACTCCCACCACCATCCAGTCCAGAAGAACTCCCTCCGACCAGCGCCACCTAGCCAGTGAACTGGAGCACGTACACCAAGCCCTCAAGATGAATGGATACTCAGATCACACAATCCGCAAAGCTGTATCCCCAACCATGGGGAGACAACCATCTGAGGACCCAATCAAAACCATCACCTTGCCATACATAGCAGGTGTTACCACAAATATTTCCAAAATCTCAAACAAACACAAGATCCAGGTTCGATTCAATACAGTATACAAAATCCGTGATTTGATCACATCTGTGAAGGATGTCATTCCGGACATGCAATGTCCTGGTGTCTACAAACAAAGTTGTGTCTGTGACAGCAGTTACATTGGGGAAACGAAACGACATGTCTCGGACCGTGTTTGCGAACAAGGCAGATTTGAAACACGGCAGAACCAATACCTCTGCCGTGGCTGATCATTGTTATAATGCAGTGGGCTCGCACAATATTGTTTTTTCCGAGACCAAGGTACTCTGCAAACCTTCGGGTTACCATCAAAGATTTGTCCATGAAGCCATCCAGATATATAAACACATATAGCATTGTGATATATAACGACTTATTGTTGGTAGCTTAGCTGATTGGAGAATATAGAGTTTATTGATAACATTAATGTAATTTATATTTTAGTTTTTTATTGGTTCACTATATAGTACTGTGAATAGCTCAGATGTGTAGGCTTTGACTTCAACATAGTCATTTCTGTGACCAGTCACTAGCTAATCACTCAGATATTTCAATGCTAAATTCGCCTAGTTATTTCAATGCTAAATTCTCCTGTTTGATTTGTACTAAGTGCCTCGGTGAATGTGTATGCTCTAACTTTAACGTAGCTATTTCTGTGACCAGTTACAAGCTAATCACTCAGCTATTTCAATGCTAAATTCTATGCTAATTCCTTTGTCAAGGGGTGCCTCTGCGGATGTGTATGCTTTAACTTAGCTATTTCAATGCTAAATTCTATGCTAATTCCTTTATCAAGGGGTGCCTCTGCGGATGTGTATGCTTTAACTTTTAACATAGCTATTTCTGTGACCAGTCACAAGCTAATCATTCAGCCATTTCAATGCTAAATTATATGCTAATTCCTTTGTCAAGGCGCTTTGTTCCTCTCACACAGCTTAAAGGCCGTGATCTGAACGTGGCTCTTTCACTCCAGCGCTGTCCTACCAGACAGTCTCGTCCCTTCACCTGATGAAGGCCGCTTGTGTTGTGGCCGAAACGTCGTGAGAATATTATTGTGTTATTTTATTTTATCAATATATTATTTTATTCTCATTCTACGTGACTTTACCGAAAGAACCAAAGAAGAAGATGGGTATAAGCTGAGCAATGATTGGAAGGACGTTATTAACCAAGCAAAGTCGTAACTTGCTGTGGTGCCTCCATTCTTCTCTGCCGTTTGGCTGTTTATCTCCGACTCTCTGAGTTACATTGCCCTGTTAGGTGCCTCCGCATTAATGGGCTGGGGTCTCACTAACATGGCCACCTCTGCTCCCTTTGCCTCGATGTATCGATGGTTCTGGCTGTGTGATGGGCTGTGTGTCTCACTGGTGCGACCACCGTTGCTGTGGTTCTCTTGCGTGGACGCGCTTGCCTCTCACAGCGCCGTTGGCAGCGCCGCAGCAGCTTGTGTTACACATAGACATGACATTAACTTGCTAATCCACTTAATCTCTCTGCCTAATCTCTCCCATCAACATAGTGCTAATCTCCCATTAACACTGCTGTTGTGCGCATATGCGGCGACGGAAGCTCATTTCATGCTAATCTCTCTCCATAATCTCTCTCTTCCTAATCTCCCCCATTAACACAACTGACATACTTGCGTGCGGGGATGGAATTCCTTTCCTGCTCAGACCCCGCTTGCTTGCCCTTTGCCACGTATATAACCTCTTGCTGTAACAGCTCTCTCCTGGTTCAGCAGTTCTACTGCTGGATAATTTTTTTCCGCCCGAGGACGTCCGCTTGTGTTGCGATCGAAACGTCGTGATATATTATTTTTTATTTTATTTTATTTTTCTACCTACGTGACTTTACCGACAGAACCAAAGAGTAAGAACGAAATGTCGTAGAGGATTTGGCTGGGCGACTCGGTGCATTGTAAATTTTGATTTAAAGCTTTCGTGACTGCAGTAATTCATATTCTTAGCTCTTTCGGTAAAGTCACGTTGAAGGGTACTTATCCATTTACGCTTTAATTCTGAGTTGGATCTCCCTAGGCCCTAGGGTAGAGAGGAATGCAGTTGGATCTACACATTGTCAAACACAATTCTCACCGGCAGTGATTTATATGATCACAGCTCAGTCACTGGTGACTTTACAAAGATGCACGGATGGGTTGTGCTTAACTTTAAAAACACCATACATTAATTATTGTACGTAACACTTTTGCAGTACTGGGGAATAGGTTAGAGCCCATTAATACAAAATGTTACAGTGTTCGTAATATCTTCTGAGCATGAATTGATTGATCTTTACTAAGCCCTGATGGTGCATTGATCGAGTGTGGGAGTAGTTTCTTGGTAACGAATGTGTATGCATGTACATTATGTTGAACTTCTTTTTCGCGCAGTACGAAGCCAACCGTGCTAATTGGAGGTACGGGTAAGGATAACAAACTCAACACAAAAAGCAGTTCTAAAGAAATGAGTTTTCAATCTAGATTTCAAAGTGCATAGCTACAGTGGCTTCCTAATAACATGGCAGAGTATGTAGTTCAGAAAACAAGCACACCCATCGTGCAGTGTATGTTTGTCCTTCATAAATGTGCAGGTATTTTGTGTGACAGATAGAATAGGTTACGTGGCAAAGGTCTGTACGCAAATTGGAAAGGATTTGAGAAAGTTTTGAATGACCTGTTTTCACCCATTCTATTCAAAATTAGACAAGTACATTATAAAGTTATTTCACAGTCAACAATACCAAAACCATCGACACCAATCACATGAAGGTCATTTGTCATGGATTTAATAAGTGCTGCAATGTAGTGCAATCGACTCCATATACTGTACTGTTGAAGTGCTGTATACCGTGGGAATCATGTTATCTGTGCTATTATTCACCGCTTCTCTTACACGCGGGTGGAATCTGTCTCGGTAAATTCCTATAAAGGTGTGGTATGGATTCCTTCTGTTACCTGTGACCAGTTTGTTGCTAATAAGAGGAGTCGCGTGCCAATATTTTGCTATTATCCGCATTTCGTCCGTGGCTGGACAAATGCTCTGCTGCCAACGATTCTCCACAGCTATTTCACGGATAGCAAAACATTCCTCCGATTATCTGCGTTCAAGCGGAGGTGTCCGCGTAGATATGGGCGGCGATTTTCTCGGAAAAAATGATCTGCAAATAACCGCTCTTCACATCTACGCAGATACAAGGATTCCTACTTTATATGTAAATTGTAATATCACATTTATATTTATCAGTACAGTACTTTATAATCGTCAAGGTAAAACAATTGTCATATATTTTTGTCCAAAAGTATTTTCCAATCAATTGCGTCAATTAATTAATCTAATATCGACTCTAAAGCTTGTGCATGACACAAGCAATTGATCATGCATGTAAGATTGCGTATTTTTCAAGGTATACGTGCTGAATGTAATGCTTTCATGAGAGCTCTCTATCCACTAGAGGCTACTGCATCACCACATTGTAAACCAAATCTATTCTTAGGTATAGCCTGGTGGCTGAAAGACCAGAGTACTGAGCTGCCACTGTTGAGGCCCTGAGTTTGAATACAGGCATTCACCTGTGATTAAGCCGGGTTTCAAGTTCATGGGCTCAGCCTGGTCACTGATGATCGCACAAAAAAACACCATTACATACATTTGGTTCGGCACTTAATGGAGGCAAATTCCAAATTTCTGAAAAAATATTGGTTTGACTGTGAAATACATTACTGTACTCTCATATGCAGAGTAGGTGGGGAAAGTGATGCCCTCTACGGTTTGAATCAGAGGTCACTTGAAGGGATCTCAGAGGTATTAGGTCTGTATTTTACTGCTCATGAATGCTGTAACTCTGCGAGTAGACTTGCCGGTCTGGGCTTGTCCTTTTGCAGCGAGAATTCTTGTAAAATATTTAGCACATAATGTGCCTCTGCACGCCCATTGCTTTCAACAGAAGATGAACCGCATATCTTTCAAGAAGTCATTTAATACAATTTAATTCTCAGTTTTAATCGTTGACGATGTTTTAGAAAGGCACACCCTTTCTTAGTCTGCGTTTGCCAAATGCCAAGTTTCCCCCCACCGGTTTCCATTATTAACACTTCAAACGGCAAAGGTCTGGTCTACTTTCCACAAATTTACCAGTAACACTCGTGCGACGTGATTGACTAAGGCAGCTGCAGGCACCAATACCCGAATGTATTTTTATGGTGGGTTTTGTATGGATTAATAGTAATAAAAAGATTACTCCTGTGGATGGTGGTAAGCTGCTTATGTACTCTGGAGAGCTAGTAGCTTACCGCACACATACACAGTAATAATGTTTATTTTCAAAGTGACCTCCTCTCCAGAGGCAAATATCAATAAAACTAAGTGCAAAATGCATGAAAGCTGTGCTCAAAATAAGAATGACTTGCTGTTTGTTTCCTCTTTCTGGATTGGTGTCATTACCACCATCAACAGCCGCATTTTATCCAACATTAATTTTTCACAGACACAATTAAATCACAACCCTAAGTGCTAACCCCTTCTGGATCCGCCCCTGAGGTTGCATGTTAAACTTTATCATTAATGCGATGCTCTTTCTGGAGTATGGGGTGGCCCAAAAGCCAGGATACAGGGTTATTTCATTTATTTTAACACTTGCATTGAAACATGTGAATTGTTTATTATTTAAGTTAATATTTAACCTATTATCATTATTATTATCTATATTTTTTCTTCCTGTGGAGTCATCTCAAATCCGTCATTTACAAAACTCGAGTAAGAACCCAGAATGAATTGAGACAAAATATCATTGATGAATGTTGAAAAATGACACTCGTAATCAGATTTTTTTTTATTGATTTAAAAAAGACAATTCATGCATGTATAATGACAGGGTGACACCTGCCGGCCTTTAAGGGTAATTACGGTTATAGCTGCATTACATAATGCTTTATTGTGAAGGGGCGTATCTGGGGTAAAGGTTAAGGGCAGTGTCAGTCGAGTAGGTTCTAGAAAGGGGGCATGGCCAGAGGTAGAGCTTGGCCACGCCAGGCAGATATAAGGAGCACCGAACCAGAGCTTAGTGTGGGGTCTGGGTTCTGGTTGCGTCACTGCCATCACCATCTCTTCGTCGGGGATGTCACTGTATGGTGCCGGCCCGGAAGGGTCGTGCCGTTCGATGTTCCTACATCGTGGACAGCACCGTGTGGGTGGCTGTGTGTAACACCAGCCCTAGCGTGGACAGCACCGTGTGGGTGGCTGTGTGTAACACCAGCCCTAGCGTGGACAGCACCGTGTGGGTGGCTGTGTGTAACACCAGCCCTAGCGTGGACAGCACCGTGTGGGTGGCTGTGTGTAGCACCAGCCCTAGCGTGGACAGCACCGTGTGGGTGGCTGTGAGTAGCACCAGCCCTAGCGTGGACAGCACCGTGAGGGTGGCTGTGTGTAGCACCAGCACTAGCGTGGACAGCGCCGTGAGGGTGGCTGTGTGTAGTACCAGCCCTAGCGTGGACAGCACCGTGAGGGTGGCTGTGTGTAGTACCAGCCTTAGCGTGGACAGCACCGTGAGGGTGGCTGTGTGTAACACCAGCCCTAGCGTAGACAGCACCGTGTGGGTGGATGTGTAGCACCAGCCCTAGTGTGGACAGCACCGTGTGGGTGGCTGTGTGTAGCACCAGCACTAGCGTGGACAGCACCGTGTGGGTGGCTGTGTGTAGCACCAGCCCTAGTGTGGACAGCACCGTGAGGGTGGCTGTGTGTAACACCAGCCCTAGCGTGGACAGCACCGTGTGGGTGGCTGTGTGTAACACCAGCCCTAGCGTGGACAGCACCGTGTGGGTGGCTGTGTGTAGCACCAGCCCTAGCGTGGACAGCACCGTGTGGGTGGCTGTGTGTAGCACCAGCCCTAGCGTGGACAGCACCGTGTGGGTGTCTGTGTGTAGTACCAGCCCTAGCGTGGACAGCACCGTGTGTGTGGCTGTGTGTGACACCAGCCCTAGCGGGGCTTGGTGAGCACTGGGATAGTGCGGGCACCACGCACAGCGTGTGGTGGGGGCTCCCCTGAGGGGGAGGGGTGAGTGTCAGCCCAGGGGCAGGGTTGCCCCAGGCCATGGCACTCTGGTTGACCCCGCAGACACGTGACCCCGAGTGTCCACACAAGGGGCCCCAAGTGGGGGGGCTAGTTGGTGATCACGTGTCCGGAGAGAGCTTTTGAGAAGGATCGAGAGGGAACGAGAATATTCGAGAAGGCGGGCGGGACCGAGGGCGGAGCGGCCCCGACCGTAGGGGAATATAAGGCGGGTCCCTGAGAGGGACCGGGGTCTCTTCGTTCTACAAGCTGGAAGCTCGGCGTTTCAAGCTGGAAGCGCCTCATCCTATGAGGGACCACGTGGTCGGAGACCCGAGTGAGGGTCCGACCCTTCGTAGCAGTAACTCCCCTGTATCGTGTAGTTAGCTGGGTGGTCGCCACCCTAAGTTGTAGCTGGTAAAGGGGCAGTTTACCCCTTTGTGTTATGGTGTTACAGATAAAGGTGTTGCCTCTAAAAGGAACAACGTCTGCCACTCAGTTGGACTTACTACACATGTACACCCCTTCTAGATTTGAAGCTTTCTTGACTGCAAGGATCCATACTCTTTGGTTCTATTCTATTCGGTAAAGTCACCTGCGTGACTTTACCGAATAGAACCAAAGAGTATGTACACCCCTTGTACCACTGCTGGATGAGCGCCTTTCTCATGCTATTAGGGTCGTGGAGGCTATTTGATGACCACACTTTTATACCACGTCGGTCCATTGCAGCTTAGTGAATGTGGGGAGCATAGGCGTGGAAGCACACGACCGTACAACGGTGGGTGTAGCTGGTGGACAGTCCTCTGATGCACACAACGAAGCCAAAGTAGTGCACTGTCCGTGATTGCAGTTGTCCAAACCGGCATTTAACGGGCAAAGGAAAACTTTCAATCTTCTACGTCGGGACGCCTTCAGCACTCCTTTCATTAAGGAACTCTTCTCATGCATTGCGTAGAATTCGACGTGCCAATAAATCAATCATAATTACGACCAATTTACAGCAGCAGCGCGCTTTAACAGCAACATTACTTTAACAAACTGTGTTGTCTCAAGCACGCACTGCGTCTTGTTGACTTGTGCGCACTTGGTTCACGTTGAAATATAACATTTCCCCTTTAACTGCTGGAATTTTAAAGGCCACGTGTGAGGCATGCGCGGTCTTGAAACCGGGAACGAGGTGGCTTGTTATGTGTGTGGCTTAATGCCACGGAAACGTGAACGTAACCTCAAGGAAACACCCCGTGCAACTATGCTCGTGAGATTGTCGCTGTGCAAAGCGCAATTGCAATTTCTTCGTCGCCGCTTGCACGATGCAGTAGTGGCATACGTATGTTTTTTCCCCCATAATATTCAGAGAACATTTGTACGGGCAAATAAAAGGTTATTTTTTTCCCCCCTGATATGGAATATGCATTGTCGTGACCTAACCCACAACCAAATATGACTCATTGTTTTAGCATACGCTTTTTAAGTTATAGTATGTTGATGTGTATTTTAGAGTACAGTATTTTCATATTTTTTCACTGTAAAGCACGATATAATATTTTTCATTCATGTGTCTGGGATTCGATGGAATATTTTTGTTCTCTTGGACATGTTTTTGGAGCGTAATATTTTTTCGGCATCCACGGTGTTACACTTGTCTGTACTCTTTAGTATATTATTGTCATCCGTAGCTCAGGTTTTGTATGCGATTGTATTTCGTTGTACTGTATTGTAAACATTGGCACTTTAATAACATTATGTTGCGGACGTGCTTAAATGTTTTGCTGCGCGCTGTGGGTCAGAGCATCGCAATACGATATGTTTGCATGCCACATTCACAAATAAATATCGAATGTCATGCTTTTAAAATGGGGTAATTTTCTCAACGTATAATGTGATTTTTGTGTACGTCACTACGGATATGCTTTCCTGCGCCTGGTTCAGCTTCTGGGTGCGGGATGGATGTCAACCCTGTAGTTTCGAAGGATGTGTGGCTCATCTGGCCCACGTAATCGTGCCATTTTGTGCAGCCAGCATATCAGCACAAAACAAAATGGAGAAAAGAGAAAACCTTCTGTAGTTCAGTTAAAAGCTGATAAGTGTTCCCTTATGACTATCCGCAAGCTGCACTGATTTAGATATTCCTGAAATTCAAGAGGATAAGAGGCAATATTACGAATGTCCGTGCTATTTGTTTTCAAGCTATCAATGCAGAATTATTTTCTGTTCAATACATTGCAGTTTAGTCAGAGTAATGATGGTTATAAATATTTGAGGCAAAGTAAAATGTATAATTCTGAAATTCAAAAAAATATTGCCCGAGGAATGTAATGCTCGTATTACCAAACCTAGCAGCGTTAATGTTTGAAAGCGTGGCAAAATAAATATACCAAATATGATGCCGTGTAACCTTTAATTACCCAGCAATTCTTTCCCGTATCCTTGCTTGCCTAATCAATTATTCATATTCGCTGGCCACATGTATGCCATTAAAAGTAGTAACATAACACCCACATGAAATATAAAGCACGTATATGACCTAAGTAACAGATGATCGGGCGCATAAAAAAGTACCATTTTCAAATACATTTGCTGTGAAATTATTTTAAAAAGTATTGGTTACGTGTGTACAATAACCAATACATTAGAATTATAAATGATCCTAAAAACTTTACTTTGACTGATTTTGTGTTATATTTGTCATAGGTAAGTATTACTATTTTGTGCTTAGGTACTCAGTGATGTGGCCTTTCATATGAGAAAACGAAATGCAAACGTTCCTGTTTGTGAAGGCTTGGCCACGTGGCAGTATTTAAAGCATTGCCTGGACAAGAGTTTAGAGTTCACGTGCAATTCTGCGTTATTTTTAGTCTTTTCCGTTGTTGTGGAAAATTCCTGTGGCTTTTTTCTACCTTAACACAAATGTCATGTAAAAAAAAACATTTTTTGAGCAACCAAAATGTAAGTTTATCAGCGGCATAACACGATTTTCATTATTAATCTAAGTGTGACCACGGTTATAATACAGAATAACGTGTTTTAGGCACATATACACCCACATCTTTTATTACACTAGTGGCGTTGTTACACTAAATATTTCGAGACTCATAAAAAATATATATTTGTAGTGAGTGCTGAGCCAGATGTTTTAGAAAAACCAGAGCTGTTGCATTTTTCAAGAAATGGCAATGTATTTTAAAATAAAAATTGAGAAAAACCCACGTTACTGCGGAGCTCCTGGGGCATCAATGATATCAATCAAAAAAGGGTTCCAGTGTACATGTGTTTATCTTATATCTGTGGAAACTACCGTTGTGTGGTTTTCTCATTTCCTCATGCCAACTTTCCCCCCACCTGTGCGTGTCTTCCCAGCCCATCTCTTCCCTGAATATCATGAGGCCAGCCCCATAGCTCTCCTGTTGAGAACTGGATTGTGTGGTTCTTCTACATTCTACATTCCCCACCAGCTGATTGTGCACTGTAACGATGTGGTGTCCAGGCTTTATGCTCAGACGAGCCATACCAACAAACGCCATAGTGGCAAGACAGAGACATTTTTATCTCAAACCACACACTGCTGCATTTGATTTTTGAGATTTTTTTTTGCTGCAACTCGAGCTCGACACCGTGCCAGCAGGCTACATCAACTGCAAAGCTCTGATTTCTCCTGTCTAATATCGTAATTTATGTCAGTGCATGTGTATATTGGCTTCATATTTAAAGTAACTGCCATGGTACTATTCCAGTAATGCTGCGATCTATTTTGAAAGTGGCCATTGGTGACAGACCACGCGAAGAACGCTGTTGTGTGCTTTGCATCTTATTCCAAAATGAAGGCTGGATTGTGTCCTGGTGGTTTTGATAATAGAAGGACAGTAATGGCTCGAGTTATAGTGCTTTGGCCTGATGCAATTCAGTAGAGAATGCCATCGTGCTTTGGGAGGCTATAAAAGATCAGTGGTACGTGGCGCCCAATCATTTGGAGTGACAGAGAGCGCTGACAAGTTATGCCCTCACCCCACCTTGCTTCATCCCAGGCAGTATAGAGACTACATTAATCTTGTTAGGCTGTGTGCTCATTGATCCCACTTCGCACATGGGCTGTCTTGGACACGGGTGGATATTGGCACATGTTGTAATGCAATCATACGTGGTCATCATACGTGGTAAAAAGACGAGATTGGAGTGGTTTGAAAGCAGTTTTACTTTACCGGTGGAGTATGAGTAATTGCAAACAAAATCCCTCGAGTCTTTGTAAGCGTTTAATTTGTGCATTCAGCCGGAGTTATTGACGAGTTTGGATGAACGCTGGAGGTGGCATTGTGCAGTGCGGTTATGGGGCGTGCAGGTAGCGCAAGTTAAAAAAGTTTTTTTTTATATTCTTTGGGTCTTTCGTAAAAGTCACGTGGATAGGTTGAAAGAAAATAACGAAAAATGTCGTAGTTTTTTTGTTAATTTTTTTTCAACCTATCTACGTGACTTTACCGAAAGACCCAAATAATGTGAATTCCTGCAGTCACGAAAGCTTTAAGAAATAGTTGTTTTTATTGCGCTCTTGCTTATGAGTATAAGGTATCCTGGTGAGAGTCCTGGTTCCAAGAATTATTTTTTAAGACACTGTAATGAATCTTGATTTGAAGCTTTCGTGACTGCAGGAATTCATGCTCTTTGATTCTTTCGGTAAAGTCACGTGGGTAGAAATAAAATAAAATAAAACAAAGCACGACATTTTGATCGCAACACAAGCAATCTTCATCAGACGGAACAACCACAGCAAGAAAACGCTGAAGTAGGCGAGAGAGCTGCCGTGGCAAGAGGTTATATAGGTAAGAAAGGGGGGAGGGGCAAGGGGGGAGAGAGAGGGGGGGGGGTGTGGGGTAGGGGGAGGGGGGCTGCGTGAGCCCTCGGGGGAGAGAGGACGTTAGGCTGGGGCGGGGGGGAGTGGGCGGGGCTAGAAGTGGGAAGCTGAGTGTGGACCCGGGGGAGAAACAGATACAGGTACGATGGAAACAACCACAACCAGTTAAGACATTACCTGGTTAATAACATCCTTCCAATGATTGTTCAATTTGTATCCATCCTCTTGGTTAAAGTTATGTCTATGTTTATATAACTGGATGGCTTCATGAACAAACCTTTGATAGTTGCCCGAAGGTCTGTAGAGTACTTTGGTCTCGGAAAAAAACAATATCATGCGAGCCCACAGCGTTATAACAATGGTCAGCCACGCCAGACATCCACCCTACGTCCTTCCTTGTGGAAGAGATACATAGATGGCACTTTCGTCATTTGGCCACATGGCCTGCCAGCATTGAACCAATTTCTCAACCACATCAATTCCATGCACCAATCTATCAAATTCACCATGGAAGTGGAGAAGGATGGTAAGCTACCATTCATGGATGTTCTGTTTGAGAAGAGACCTGACGGCTCGTTGGGACATTCTGTCTACAGGAAAGCCACCCACACAGATTCCTATCTAAAACCTGATTCCCACTACCATCCGGCCCAGAAGAATTCCCTCATCAAAACACTACACCACAGGGCCCACTGCATCTCCAACCAACACTACCTAGCCAGTGAACTGGAACACGTACACCAAGCCCTCAAGATGAATGGGTACTCGGACCGCATTATTCGCAAAGCTGTTTCTCCAACCATGGAGAAACAATCTCCTGAGAAGCCAATCAAAACCATCACTTTACCATACCAAAAATATTTCCAAAATCTTAAACAAACACAAGATCCAGGTCCGATTCAATACAGTACACAAAATCAGTGATCTAATCCCATTTGTGAAGGAGGTCATTCCTGACATGCAATACTCTGGAGTTTACAAACTGAGTTGTACCTGCGGTAGCAGTTACATTGGGGAAACGAAACGACATGTCTCGGACCGTGTTCGCGAACACAAGGCAGATCTGAAACACGGCAGAACCAATACCTCTGCCGTGGCTGACCATTGCTATAACGCTGTGGGCTCGCATGATATTGTTTTTTCCGAGACCAAGGTGCTCTGCAAACCTTCGGGCAACTATCAAAGGTTTGTTCATGAAGCCATCCAGATATATAAACATAGACATAACTTCAACCGAGAAGATGGATACAAATTGAACAATAACTAGAAGGATGTTATTAACCAGGTAATGCCTTAACTGGTTGTGGTTGTTTCCATCGTACCTGCTGGTTACTAGTAAAAAAATATGTTTTCCCCTCGTGTCCCACACTCAGCTTCCCACTTCCAGCCCCGCTCACTTCCCCCACCCCAGACTCACGTCCTCTCTCCCCCGAGCGCTCACGCAGCCCCCCCTCCCCCTACCCCCCTCTCTCTCCCCCCTTACCCCCCCTTTCTTACCTATATAACCTCTTGTCACGGCAGCTCTCTCGCCTACTACGGCATTTTCTTGCTGTGGTTGTTTCACCTGATGAAGATTGCTTGTGTTGCAATCGAAACGTCGTGATTTGTTTTATTTTATAGCTACCTACGTGAATTTACCGACACTGTAATCGTTTGCTTTCTTGCGTGTATATTTTAAAGGCATTAAGACAGTGAGATAAATGTAGCTAATGTGGATTTAATTGAAAATTAGCCAAATTCATTAAGAAATACATTGAATTTGAAATGAATAGCATGAAGTTTAATCATTATAATTACAATACTACGAAAACAATGTGAGAAATATCCAATTTTGTATTCTTCTGCGAGCAGAATACAGTACTTGTGTTTAGCCCTACTGCTGTAATTATGTTAAATACTGGGAGCAGAAAACAGTTTAATGCATTCTGAGTACATTAGTCATAGCTGCTGGTGATTACTGGTGGCTACCCAGGGACTGCGGTCCAAATTGCTCGTATGTCTTATGTTTTATGGATTTTTATTATTCACAAAACATTAATTTGTTAGCTAATCTTAGATAAAAAAAAAATATGAGAATCTCTGCATTGTTGAAGTATACATGATCATTATTCAATTCATTTCTCAATAATTGTAGCCTATGCGTTGTACAATTAATTGTGTGCTGAGACGCCTCTCATAAAATGTTATACTAAACAAGTTTCAGTCTAATCTGAAGAATGCTTATCTATGATCATGGTCAAATAACACGTGATCTTACACGTAATTTATGTTTTTTTTAATGCATCAATCATTGCCATTGTAATGCCTTCACTAACTTGTATGCGCTGCAGCTCACACTTGCAACAATTATCATTTCGTTGTGTTGAAACAATATGAAACTGTGCTGTGCTTCAGCAGTGATGGTGCAGTCGGTGAGCAGACTGGATTATGTGTTCCGAGGTTGATTTCCTGCCACGGTTAACATCAGTGTTGAGGGATATCTGAATCGGTCCTGGACAACACCCACTTCACCAACACTCACTGACCCGCTATGGTATCATATGGTCAAACAACTTCTATTACGAAGAGGCATGGGGGACCCCTTCATCCAGCAGTGAATTGACAGACGTTCTGTAAACATTTAAATGCATTATCATTTCCGATACCACAGCATTCTGGAATTATTAAAAACAAATTCCATCAATTCACTGCTGGATGAACGCTTCCTTCCCCATGCCGTCTCAGTCACGGGGGTTACCTTGAGATACTCAATTATTCTGCTCTGCGTGGGTTGGTGAAGAGGATCCCCAGGACCGGTTGAGATATGATTCGGCACTCACGTTTGCCATTGTTAGTCACTGAACTCAGGTAGCCCTGTTTATAGCACTATGGCGCAGCGTAAAGAAAAAAACGTTTTTTTTCATATACAGTACCGTACTTCCTTGTTTCTGGTCTGGTCACCTCCTGCACAATTTGCCCTTTTGTTGTTGTTTGATGGAAAAAAAATGGAACACGAATAGAAACTGTTAATTGCTGATACCTTCTCACACAATGTATTGCATTGAACACTTATTCCGATATTTTTGCAGCATTTTACATGGTTTGTTAGATAAAATGATCAGGCAGAAACGCTGTTCATTGTATATTTACTTTATGTTGAGATTACCATGATAAGATGAATCGTGTTATGTAAAAATCCCAAGTGTTATTCCAAGTGTGCTATTGGCATCGTATCAAAAGGTGAAGAATTCATTTGGAATTCTCGCAAAGAGGTGAATATTTTCCATTGAAGGAGATATCTGTGACATCCTTCTAATCTCTCTTCCACACACAAAGAAAGGCACTTTCCCACATGACTTTCAACAGAGACATTTGCCACATAGCAATCAAAAAAAATATTATATCAGAGCTAAAATTAGCCAAATTAAGTGTATAATTCAAATGTATAACTGCTGGTTACTGGGTTTATAAAATCAACTTAACACACTTTAGAGGACGGTTTCATCACAGGTGGCTGCCCAGATTCGAACACAGGGTCTCAGCCGTGCTGACTCAGTTCTCTGACTCGTGAGAAATCTATCCTCCAAACAATGTGTATTAATACATTTTATTATTGAGATGAGCAAATATATACTCCGGAATCTTCCCACATGCAAATTTATATTTAAGACTTTGTCAAAACATCGCAATGCAGGAACTTCTTGAAAAGAGGCTTGCAACTCAGTAAGAGTGTATAAATGGCATTGTTATATGCAAGTATTTGTAGTACAGGTTTAATTATACCTTTTAAGCAGGTGATAATTCAGGCAATGAAGGTTTTTTTTGTAATGGAAACCTGGTCAAATGCAGAGGAAGAAAAAAATGGTCACAAAAGAGAAACTGTTGGAAAATGTATCATCTGCCCTGCATGTCAAGATGTTTCATCTACCTTGACAACATGTTAAGGGATGTGTGATGGAAACACTGTCTGGGATTATATTTCGCGTCAGATATTTGAACGCTGCTCAAACCTGTCATTTTCTGTTTGTCTTTGCAATATCTGTAAAACTGGACAAATTATAACCACTAGTCTGAAGATCATATTATTAAACTATTTTACCTCGAAAAGATGGCCAAAACGTAAGCCCATGTAATGTACAAATGATCACTTATGTTCCCGTGACTTTACTTTCATTCCACACGTGCACGGAGTTGCATCGCGAACGTCGACTTTACTGGAAAACGGGGCACTCGAAGTGTATTTAAATAAAATCCACCTGCAACCTCGGCACCATCCTTCAATAAACATTCACATGCGGAGGCTCTGGCCCGGTTGGTCGTAAAATAAAATTATGCCACACCCCACTGACAACTGCATTATGTATTGTTACTTGGTTACTGCTCGTGCACGCCTGGGGTCGAATGTTTCTCCACTGTTCCAAGAACGCTGTTATTGTTCAGCAGAAGTGATTGGCAAATGACAAAGTAGCCTCGATGTAATTGCCATTATTGTGCACACGTAGAAAAGCATTGCCATTTATATTGACTGTCTCAAATAATGCACAAGAAACTGTTCAAGATCCTTTAGCATAAAAATAAAGGAATACCATGTCATTTTTTTTAAATACTGCACTTGTAAGGTATGGTTTATACCTTACTAATACCATGATGGTATGTAATGTGTATGCTCGAATGTTTTTGAGGATAGTATAGTACATGGTAAATACAAACAAATGTTACCCCTCTCAGAGACAAATAGTATTTTCCCAAAATTTCCAAAATATGATAATCGGAATGTTGATGATTTACCCAGGAAAGCCTCAAGCTTATATGTTTTTTATGAGGCTGCTGCCTTGGGATGTTTGGTGACTGCCATTATTGAGTGTTGGTATTCATGTGGGAGTAAAACGAGAATGCCAGGGAAAACCTGCCGTATGTGATGGAGTGACGCTCAGCACTGCCACCACCTACTTGGCTGCAGCCCCTCGCCTATAACAAACCTGTCAACTCATACGGTTTACCTGTATTCTTGTACAGGGAAATTTAGTTTTCTGGTCCAAATGGCGTACAGCCGTTTCAATACGGGCAAAAATATATATATTTGTTTTGTGTTTATCCCTTCTCATGGGACTTTGTAGGATGAACGTGGAGATTTATAAGGGCACGGGGTGACCAATACAATCTGAATTGGTCTGTAATAAGGTAGGCACTGATAAGGGGTTGGCAGGTATGCTACAACACCTGGTAAACCGTCACCATCCAAAGTGCTGAGTGCCAAAAACTACATTCCCAACTCTGCTTAGCTTCTGGGATTCGACAAGAACTCAGAAACTTCTGTTCACTCGGGTGTATTTTATCTATTGCGGAAAGCTTCGGCAACAACTGTTTTCATATGGTGTACTATAAAGTGTATTATATATGTACACACCTGTTTTTACTACAGACTTTGTGCATAACTTAGGCTTTATGTAAAGCGCTTTGAGGTCATGTGCGAATTGCACAATAGGAACCCGACTTTATCATGATTGTTATACATGTACAGAAGAATTTTTTTGTTAATCTACTCCTGGACGAGGGCCCCTCTCTCTTATCTGGGACATGGGGTGTATTTATTTGATCATATTGGTCAGCTCGGGTTGGTGACGGGAGTGAGCATATATGTTTGAGCATAGTGCAGTACAATGAGAGATGTTGCTGCACTGCTGAAAATGTCTCATCAGAATAGCCTACAGCACGTGTTTTATGCATGGTGGTCACCTGTTTTTTTTTCTGTTTAGCTTCCGGGATCTGATGAGATGGGGTAGATTGTCGGTGGTTTGGTTATGAACAGGAAACCCGGATGCCAGGGAAAACTTTCCGTATGTGATGGAGTGACACTCCATACACCCTACTGCTGCCACTGCTATGCAGAGTGGCCTGAAATCAAATACACCGCTCCGGATGTCCGCTGCAAAGTATGATCTTGAGTTTCGATTATAGTGTGCTGATCTTTAAAGGTGCATTGAAAAAGTTTTGCTGTTATGGAGTGACTCATGCTGCCAGCTATGGCTGCAAAGTTTGGTCGTACATGTTATGTGTATCGTTTATTGTTCAATTTGATCACTGTTACATTGTTTTTATAGCTTTATTTTGGTGATATTCGAAAACGTACGGTTAAGCCATGTTTGTTTGTTGAAGTACGGAATTAGCCTGATAACTTTATCTAAAGTGTCTCATGGTTGTTATTGTTCGACTTGCATTCCATTGGGATTTTTGCACGCAGCGTTGATATACGGTGCTTTTTTGCTGGAAAATTTTACTGTTTTTTACCCCGGATGCTTCTGTTGCGCGTCGTCGCTTTAAGATGTTCTTTGTTCATGTTTTGTTTGTTGCGGTTGCACCCGAGTCAAGAGCCTCATGGCTCACAGGGCTACATCTAATGAATGAAACTGAAAACATATGGGTCTTTAATCAGGTGTATAATGTACTGTGTAGAGTAAAATAAATTGCTACTGCTGCAATGGCTGTACAAATATAGAAATAAAATATCAAGCATGAACGAAATGGCAAATCACATTTTTCAAAATATGCAGACCGCGCATTACATTATACGGTATGTTGTAGGCTTGTACAGTTCACCTTGCAGCAATAAACATCGTTTTATATTTTTAGCCAATTCAAGGAAGTAACTGGGGGTGATGGTGGCAAAAATCCATCAGACTTGTTTTCCTTGTGTTATGCTCCAGCGTTAACACTGCAGCTGTCAAAAGTCAGGATAAGGTGACTGCAGAGGAGAGAGATGTTTAATATTGTAGCAACGGAGCCACGGTGATTCCCCAACAAGTCAAATGTGACGAATGGGTTCTCACAAGCCTGACGTCATCACTGCCTATTTGTTGTTGAGCCCCAACTGCGGGGTGGGGTGATCGAGTCAGGGAAATCCGGTCTATGTGGGTGGGCCTTAAGGATGCTTGCAAGTATGAGTTATTTCAGCTTTTCTTCAGCAAAAGCGTGGATTTTGCCTGCGCAACCCACTATCTGTATTTTATCAAAGGCAAATTCACATTTTAAAAGTAAGATCACAATCTGGTGTGCCCGGATAACCACTTCAGTCTTGCATACATAGTTGATTTGTGCACGTTTACTCGTTTTGTATGGCAAAGCAAAGGTATATTATTCTCAAGTTACTTTATTTTTTACCCAACGTTTGTAATAGATGTGAAAAATCACCGCAAACACCAAGTTAAGTGATTAGAGTCAAAAATATAACTGTGTTGATGCTCACAATTTAATTAGATGTAGTTGTTTTTACAAAGCAAAGGGATTTTCTTTCCTTCCCTCGGCTTTTGTGACTGTTACTTTTTTTATTGTGGGTTCAAATAATTGCACTAAAATAGGTTTATTTAGACATTGGTTTAAATTGAAAATTCACTAATTGGGTCCTCTTTCACTTGGAAGATTATAATTTACCATTCAATTTTACAACATGATGGGATCTATGGGTAATTTTTTTTAATAACGTAGAGCACCATTGGCACAAGTGATTCACCGAGCGTGCGATAATAGACGCACGTTGTCTTGGGCAATGATGATGATGTGCTCAAATTTATGCATTGCAATTGAAGGTGAGTGGCTGTGCAGTTATGGGCAAAATGAGAGGAGAGACGATTGTAAATGCAGTGGGTGTGAAGCAGTAGCGTCGTGACTACAATAATTATTAGGTCAGCGGGTGCGGCGATCGGTCAGGTGGGGCCCTAACATTTGGTTTGTCTCTCATGGTGATTGTCAAGAGGGCCCAAATTCGTAGCTTTGGCCACGAGGGGTGGGGAGGGGGGCAAGACACCCCCTGCCCCCAGGCTCATTACGCTGCTGTTGTAAAGACATAAAACATGCGTTATTTGTATTGTTTCCGAAAGGATTCAATTTACTTGCCCACGTGTGTGTGGTCATATTGCCACCGACTTAGTGGTTCTCAATGAGTGAGAAGCAACTAATAATGAAACTAGGGCTCAACAAATAATTGTTTCTTTACAAACGCAGTTTCTTAAAAACCCAGATAATCCACGCATGCACGGATAATCAAGGGCCCGTCCATAAATGACGTCACGCACCTGGGGGGGGGGGGGTCAGACATTTATGACGATGTGTGACGAGGGGGGGGTTGAGAAATGTGACGTCACATCAAAATGCGCAACTTTAAAGAAATATAGACAACACGTTCTACTTAATTAAATATACTTTTTAAAAAATAAATGTTTCTCCTACAACATCAGAGTGCAGCGCCACATTAAATACGCACTACAATGACAATAGTTTAAAGCGATTTTTATATTTTTTGTGGGGGGGGGGGGCAGAGCTTTGTGACGTCATATTTGAGGGGGGGGGGGTCTGACTTTTTGTGACGCTGTGTGACGAGGGGGGGGGGGTCAAAAATCGACCAAAATTGCGTGACGTCATTTATGGACGTCGCCTTACATAATACAAATGTAAACAAGCCCGTTGTTATTAGCACTCACACTGCGCGAGCCAATTCCCAGACACGATCCACTCTTTGTATGTCCTGTTACTCACATCGTGAACATCCTTGAAAGGAGACACCGCTGGCGAGGAAACAATGTACTCCGCCAATGAGAACCTTAACTGGGGGGGGGGCATGACAGAGGCTACTACAATGTCACTGTGCCACAGACAACTTTGAATTAAATTTTGATTTAAAGCTTTCGTGACTGCAGTAATTCATATTCTTAGCTCTTTCGGTAAAGTCACGTAAAGTCACATTCAATCAACGTGACTTTACCGAAAGAGCTAAGAATATAACTTTGAATTAGTTTTTTTTTATTCATTAACCTGGCCATCTGAGCGAATTTGTATCAGTTTTGAGATAAAAAGGACTGACTAATCCGTTGCATATTTTTCAATAGAATTCGATATTATTATAGTGCCATTCATCTACATAATTGAAGGAAAATGTATTGTTATAAAAAATGATATTATTGATGTCTTGCCACTAACCGTACGATATAAACAAACATCTAAACATTGTAATTGTTTACATCTTCCACAGTCAATTCTCTTTGGTATTATATGTAAAAAGTATTTCCTTGTTTATTCATCCGCTATATTTGTGAAAACCAGGACACTCTGAATGAAACTGGGACTTTGGCACGACGACGCAGAATGGACCGTCGTCGCCAGCGTGGACGCCTTACAACCTGCTCATTCAATCGCTCATATTCCGAAAGGGACGGAGGAGCATTGTGCGAGAAACGGTGGCGTGGTTTGTGGTCTGTGCGATCTGCGTGCGCCTCGCAGCACGTGGCGCTTCTGCGCCTCGCAGCACGTGGCTTCTGCGCGTGGCCATCCTTAAGACTTGGCCTCCTGTTCAAGGGCTCCACGTGCTCCGCCCCAACGTGACGTCGCCTGTGGAGATTCGCATCCTCCCGTCGGGGGTTTACTTACCTTCGTTGGGAGTGCTGCTCGCCGGCTCTTTGGTCTCGCGTGCCACCGTTGGTGAGTGGAGTGTTTTTTTTAAATATATATCTCTCTCTCCCTCCGTCTTCTTCTTTAACACCCCCTCTCATCCATTCCCTTCCCATCTGTTTCCCCTCTGTTGTGCGTCCGTGAGCGTTAGAATCCTCGCCCGCATTCACGTGTCCCCCGTGTCAGACCACAAACCTCTCCTCGGGTTGCGTCTCTCTCGTAAGCCCCCCCCCCCCCCCGCGACAGCATTTCTGCAACGATGCAATTCAAGCGAACCGCACGCTGCCCACGTTTATTTGCAGGCAGACGCACCGGGGTGGGCTAAGGCTCTGACATTGCATTGCCCGTGCGCGTTGCATGCGGCACTTTAAAACCTTACATTTCCGAGAGAGTGAGTGAGTGAATGAGAGAAAACAAAACAACACGAGGCTTAATTTTAATTGTGCTTGAGAAACTCCCGGTTGTAGGTGTGCGAAGCGGTGGAATTGAATGATGTTGCTCAGAAATGCCATTTTTGGTGGCGCATTTTGTTGCTGTGTTTTAATCTGTGAATTGTGAGGACAAAGTGGCTTAGCAAAGGACAACGAAGCGACGCTGTTAGGAGAAACTCCCACCACACACCTCACGTCACGTCGAGAATGTAAACATTTATTGTTTTGTAAAGTTTGCAGTGTTCCCTAAAATATGTTACCGTAAACCTTCTTTATTCGGCACCGGTGGACGGTGTCAGACAGCCGATATGTAAGGGCTGGGATGTTTGAACGTAAATGTCAATACAATATTGTAAAAAAAAATTGTCAAAATACATCGTCTCATTGAACGTAAACGAACATGGTTGCTGTTCAGAATGTTTTATTTTTTATTTTCAGCTGCTTTGCGAAAACTTGTTTCTCGTGTGTGATTTTGGCGTTTTAAGCCTTGGGCGGCCGGATGACACATCGGGGACACTTTTGCCTGACAGTTCCTGGGTTTGATTCCCAACTCGGGCGCCTTTCTGTGTGGAGTCTGCACGTTTCCCCACGTTTTGCACGGGTATGCTTCCAAAGCTGAAAATAATGCATTGGCAATACATCCCAAAGTTGAAAAAATACCGGCGAATTAATCGATTGGGATTACACGTTGCAACATCGCTCCCTACTGGGATAACCTGCAGCACCCTCCTGAAAAATTGTGTTGAGCATCAGTGAGACTTTCCTGGGTAAACAAGCATGAAATTAACAAGAATACGCCTTTATTGTGCAGTTTCTCAACTTTTCCAGAAGAAAACAACGTGACTCATGGAGATTACGTTTAATGTACTACAGTGTAGTTTAATATATATGTGTATGTCCTTATTTACAAAACGTATGTTAAAATAGTTTCCATGATGCACAACTGAGAATCTGCATCTCACTTACAGCCCGACTCTGATGGCAGTGCTGAGTGACGTATAGGACATCAGAGACCAGGGGTTTTAGTGTTTCAGATAACATTTCTTACAAGTAGCACTCCTTCTTGCCTTGGGTATTTTAGCATTTATACAAGTCCCTTTAGAGACATTAACACACCACCCCATTCATTTTAAATACCATATACAGTATGACTTGGGCAACTTGCTCCCACTGAAATCGCGCAAATATGTTATTCATGTATACAGTATGTATAACTGTATATTGCTTTAGATCCTACAGTGTTCATTGTTTATTTACACGTGTAATGTGCGTGGTGTAATATGCACAATATACATTTCATTTTGTTTCTGTTGCATTTGCAGGTGTCTGAAAGTCTCATGAATGCCATTTTAAAAGCCTTTAAAAATAACATTCACATTTTGTTTTTAGGAAAATATAATGAGCCTATTTATTATATGGATGTTTAACACAGTCATTTTGGCAGTAGCTTGGCAAAAAATGTATATCCTTAGTCATCCACTGGATAGCGCAATTTTACATTCACTAAGTTGAATGAGACCTGGTAAATATATCATTGAACTTTTTTTTTTAGATGTGTTATCCATAGCTTACATGAAGTAAAATATATAAACAATAAGCTGATAATTGAGGCACAATGCGAAGGTAATATATGTGCAGGTAAACAGGTGGTACAATTAAATTCATCAAGTCAATGGAGGAGTCTTTTTGGTCTGGTTTTCATGACAAATAGGACGCATCAAATATGCAGAGGTAATGACAGCTTCAGCACCAGTGGAACATCACCATGCTACAAATGACAGCACATTCAAAAATTGCAAACCAAGCCAAAGACCACGAGAGATCAAAGACAAACTACAATAGGGGTGGGCGTATCAGGAAACCTACTGTGCCATAACCCTAATTGCTAAATTGAAAAACCGTTGTAAAATGTGCTTGAGCATAGTATAGCCAAACTCCCTACCCCTCACCATTATTTTATATAAATATGTAAATGTATTCTGATAACTGTTTGAATTTTAAGTCAATCTATTTGAGGGTTAGAGTCTGTTTCCCAAGCAAGAGTGGTGAGATTTGGCATTGTAGGTTCACACATGCAGGTTGCTACAACCTGTCCTGATTTTCTCAGGATGTCCTCTTTGTGAGGTAGTTGTACCTGGAAATCTCATAAGTTTTCCCGGGACATTAACAGGTCCAGTTTTTGTCAGTAGTGTAATAATTAATACACCACTCAAGGACGATGCATTTACATGTAGTGCTCTCCACATCTGGTCGTGTGAGATATTATTATTATTATTATTCCCATCATATGTCCCCGTTTTTGTATTTGAGAGGCGGGAACCCCAAATGCACTCGCTGGATACCTCAGCACACTTCCCAAGTAGCTGTGGGACTTTGGGAGTTCATGGAATCATTCCAAAGCTGGGCCAATTGGGGATGTTTACATTCACCAGGTGAGCTCAATTACATTTAATTTGCGAAATCAGGCTTTCCACTCAGTCACTAACATCTTGGCATATATCGGCATCATTACTACTGTACGCGTCTTGCATTTCCAAAGGATGATTGTATTGGTGAACATGTATACTTTACTGTGAGCTGTACGAACATGAATTGTGTCATTACAATAATTAGAAAGTTAGTATTATGCAACTTAATTGAAATTGGTGTCGTGAATTTGTTCATGCATAGCAAAAGCTGCATATACATCATATGCACATTACATAGACATTTGCACCTATTCCAAAAATGTTATGTTAAAATAATAACTTGGCAATGGTGTCCTTAACGACAATGCACATAACACCATCTCGTTATTAAACTATGAAACAACTCTGTCATATCTAGTCAGCGTTGTTTTAACCAGACTATCAACGTCATTTTCATTCTTCTGATATGCTTATCAACCCTTTAATGGCATAGGACCAATAATACAACCATCATATCAGTAGCTATTTATATTCCATGTGCAACATTATATGAATCCACATGTATTGTGCTAGACTGTGTCAGAGTAAATTCAACAAAATGAATGGCCTAAAACACATTCAATTAATTTCTAAACATATTGCCATCAACGTGGAAATAGCATTGTTGCTCATGTGTTGTTCATGTGTTTTGCACACATGACCAGGGTGACATGGTTATACCCATTTGAATTGTTTTCCAGTAAGTTGACAGCACTAAGCATCTTCTTGTCTTAGTTAAATTGTTAAATGAAGCTTGAAAATGCTTGAGATGTGAGCTAATTGATATAATCATAGCGTCTCAAGCTGGAAACAAGTTGTGACAGGAGCATAAACACGCATTTGAATGAGAGGACACTGTTAATTATGCAGTTAAAGAGCACTGTCATCATGCAATACCTTTTAAACTACGAATACAGCTCATTGAATTGCGACAGAGCGGTTTCTGAGCGTAATTCAATATGGTAATCTCGTAAACTAAAAAAACATTAATGTTTCTCATTTAGATGTAATATGGGCTTGATAACCATCATATCAGTTTCATTTCTGTATTATTATATTGCGTATCTTTGTTAATTTCTTGATAGGTTTTTGTAAAGTATTTTAAAACTGTGAGAATGAGGGACTCGTCACGTAAACACAGCTGCTGTGCCTTGTACGGAATTCCGTGACCTCAGAATTCCATTCTATGCCCCACATTCTATAGATAGCATTATAGCATTATCTATAGAATCTATAGAATGAACGTGGCTCTTTCACTCCAGCGCTGTCCTACCAGACAGTCTCGTCCCTTCACCTGATGAAGGCCGCTTGTGTTGTGGCCGAAACGTCGTGAGAATATTATTGTGTTATTTTATTTTATCAATTTATTATTTTATTCTCATTCTACGTGACTTTACCGAAAGAACCAAAGAAGATGAAGCATTATGTAGGTTTTAAAGCCAAGTATGTGCCTGTTAAATTGGTAATGGATTCTTTGTGTGCTTTAAAAAAACATTTGTTTTTCCTGTTTTTAATCGAAACTTGTATAGAAACACATTTATGGACATGACAATTTTATTGCAATATCATCAAAGAATTTTAGAGGTAAAGTGAAATAAATAGGCACTTTTCTCGACCTGTCAAAAATATGACAGGCCTACAGATTTTACAATAAAAATGTGATATACTGTAGTATGTAATTGTACATCTTTGATGTCACCTTTTTTCACATGTTACAATGTGCTGTGGCACACCATTTTAATGAAAATTGCCACCTACAATTCATGTTGGAAGTACTTCATACTTACCTTTCTCTCTGTCTCACAAGATATATAGAGATGTAGATAAAGAGAGAGATGGTGATACGGAGAGAAAAAAGGGGGGGGGGGGTGGGGTTGCAGATAAAGGGAGATGCAGAGATACAGAGATGGGGAGAGACAAATTGAGATGTCACGTAGACTACTGATATGGTCTCTTGAGTAGCTAAGGGTATCATCATTCGGCCTCCTTTGCCAGTACCAAAATATAATAATAGGGTTTTCCCCCTTTTTTCTGGCAACAAAACTGAAACCTTTTTACAAGGAATCATGTGTGCGCTATGCATATATATTATCAGAGTATGTTTTTTTGTTTTGCATTTTGACCATAAGTATTGTGGTTAATGCACGCATGATTCCTTGTAAAAAGGTTTCAGTTTTGTTGCCAGAAAAAAGGGGGAAACCCTATTATTAGCCAAGGGTATTTTAGTATTTTTTACTTAAATTTAAAGTCTTAAAACCATTACCTCAAGGCTCATGGCCTCCATGCAAAGATATATACATAGTTGCCATTTGTTCAATCGATTTAATACTATTTTAAAATATTATTGAAAATTATATCGCTTTACTCAAGAATCGTGATTCAAATAATAAGCATGGTATTGCCTTTGCTCGGGTCTCATAGGACTGGGTGTCTGTACTTCGTTGGATTTTCATGTTTTACTACCTAGCCAGTTTTATTGCTACAAGAAGGTGACTATGTGACTTAAACGACATTTAGATTAATTGAATGAGCTAACTGGGAGGCGTACATTTTCCCACAAGAGCCAGTCGGTGGCATGTGCAAACGTTCTCTTCAAGTCCCGTTCGATCGATAAGCACATTACACATCGAGAACCAGCCTTCGCATTATATATTTTATGATTTTTTTTTTAATTGTGTGTTTCAAAGTGGTAACAAAGAAAGAAATGTAGACTGACTATATTTGCTATGAGTGTCCGGTGACACAACCATAGTAATAAACATTACGTGGTTAATTACTAACAATATAGCACACTTCTTGAGTGTTAACATATGAAGATATTTTTTATGCAATACTGTGCTATGCTATGCTTATTTTTCCACTATTCCCCCCCCAAATAACAGCCGGCATAGAGCAAATACCACATATGGGCAATATTTAATGGGAATTTAACAAGCGTTGGCCTGTGGAACAACTGGACAATACCAGTTGAACATGGAATTCCATCTTTAGTTCTGAACTTCCAATAAGGACGAGCATTTCCTTCAGTCGTCCATGAGCTTTAAAACTGTCCAAACCACACTGTAAAGTGACTAACATTTACGATAAACGTTAGTTTGGTATATGCCACACACTGATGGCAGAGCGTACACTCAAACCTGGGCAGGTGCCCTCTTAAACTTTTGAGCCAGGGCACTACCCCCTTGAATAGTATGACCACTTTAAAATGTTTCCCAGGTAATGCATATTCAAGTAACATACAATAGCTATGCATGCTTTTACTTTTGTCAAGCATCCGGCCGGTAGACTACAGAGTCGTGTGATCTGGGGGGGACTCTACCACTGCCGACTACCCCCCCTTTATTCTCAGGATTCAAAGATACACACAATCTCACACTGCGAGCAGGTTTGGCAGTGATACAATGATTTACTTATTCGTTCAACATTTTAAGTGCACGATATGGTACCAAATCGCATGTGAAGAATCAATGTTTTTCGGTTCGCATATACAGTGGGGAAGGAGGCGGAGTGGTGGCGCAGTGGTCAGTTCACTGTGCTATTAATACGCCAGTTGAATTGTGGCCACAGTTAACATCAGTGGGGAGTGATATCTGAACCGGTTCACCAATCTGCATTGGCCAGCGTGGTGAGGTATCGTTAAATAACCCTCATGACCAATATGGTGTGCGGAGGCTTTCATACAGCTTTGGACCACAAAAAGGGCTAAAAATTAGGAATATAATTGCCATTTATATTATTGTTATCATTATTTATATATGTATAATGGATACTACACTGACCACAATGAAAAAACAGTCTGTGATAAATTTATGACCACGAATTGTGACAATTCATCCAATTGCTGGGGGTATTCAGCATTACATCAAAAATTGTTTTGTCTTTTCCTGATCTTTTTACACTTTCAGATTATATAATGTTGAATATGACGTTTGTGGGCAGCTAATAGCATTATAACAATCCTGTCAGGGTATTGATTTTGTGATAAAAAGCTGTCCTTTGGTTTTCATCTGCCCACTGTGTTGCAGTGCAGGAGGCGGATGAATCAGCAGCAACAGCAGAGTTTTCCACACCTTCCCCACTGATGTAAAGCCTCACACTACATCGCCACATCGCCACATCACTCCAAGACACATTGAGGGATTTGTAAATACACGGAGTACAGGCAATGGGTGCAATGCGCAACACGCATAGATCAAAGTTTTAGTTCTGTAGGCTGTTTGGTAGCCTACAGCTCCAATTAGAGCCGATTTTGGCACATGAGGGTTTGAGGTGTGGCCAGACCCATGGACGGCTGAGTGCCCTCTGTCATCGCAGCACTCATAATAAACACACGGGATTTGTTGAACACTCAGACAAAGTTCCGATATGATTTTGCCACTTGCAATGCTCACGGCCAGGAATTAAACCCCAGATTACTGGGGTTGCTCACCACTACCGTATCTTTTTATTCTTCTTCGGCAATCCTTTGCAGTCGAGGATGATTGTCTTTCACCATTGTCTTATCTATGGGTCTGTGTGGGATGTGTGACCCCTGTGTGTCTGCCGCTCTCGCTTTCCCCCCCTCTTGTTCTCGTCGTCGTCGGGTTCCGAAATGCTTAGATCCTTGCAGCAGATTCTTCCTTCATCTGGGACGATCCTGGGCAATAGTCTTCCACGAGCTGGTGTTTATATTGTAATGCTTAATATTGGCCTTGAGGACATCCTGGAAGTGATTTTTCTGCCCTCCTCTTGAGGGTACGACTTGGCTGAGTTGGGAGATTAAACCACTTCCTTATGTGCCCATATAAAAAAAAATGTGTGCTTCTGGTTAACCCATTGATTAAGACATAGATCTGGTTATGTGTCTTAGGATGTAACATACGGCATTTACTACGTCTTCAAGTGAATTGGGCAAGCAAGAATCCTAATAATACTCAAATACACATTTATGTCATATAGATATTCTAAGAAAACACATTCTAATTTATTCTTAGGGTAGGTGGATTCAGAGTCTGTAGGTAAACGTCAAGTTAATTGAATGAAGTTTCTCATATCCATAGCCCTATTAAGCATGACTCCTATTATCTGTGGCTTTTTCAGTCCGCAGCAAATACTATTATCCATGTGTAGTGAGGCCAACTGAGTCGCAGACGTTATTCTTTAGAGGCAACACATTTATTGTAACACGTATATACAAAGGGGTAACTGCCCCTTTACCAGATACAGCCTAGGGTGGTGACCACCCAGCTAACTACACTATACGTAGGAGTTACAACTACGAAGGGTTGGACCCTCACTTGGGTCCCCAGCCACGTGTTGATGCCTCGTAGGACGTAGAGCTTCCAGCTTGTAGACGTAGAGCTTCCAGCTTGTAGACGTGGAGCTTCCAGCTTGTAGAATGAAGAGCTTCCAGCTTGTAGACGTAGAGCTTCCAGCTTGTAGAACGAAGAGCTTCCAGCTTATAGGACGTGGAGCTTCCAGCTTGTAGGACGTAGAGCTTCCAGCTTGTAGACGTGGAGCTTCCAGCTTGTAGGACGTAGAGCTTCCAGCTTGTAGAACAAAGCGACCCCGGTCCCTCTCAGGGACCCACCTTATATCCTCCCGGGTCGGGGCCGGCTCCACCCGCGGCCCCGCCCGCCTTCTCGAGCGTTCTAGCTCCCTCTCAATCCCTCTCGAGAGCTCTGCCTGGACACGTGATCACCCCCTAGCCCCCCCCCCCCCACCTGGGGCCTTCTCTATAGACACTCTAGATCACGTGTCTACGGGGTCAACCAGAGTGCCATGGCCCGGGGCAACCCTGCCCCTGGGCTGACACTCTCCCACTCCCCCTCGTGGGAGCCCGCTGTGCGTGGTGCCCGCGCTATCCCAGCGCTCACCAAGCCCCGCTAGGGCTGGTACTACACCCACCTACGGGGTGTACGCGATGACGGTGCATCGCACGCCGTGCTGTGCTAGAGCCGGCCTCACACAGCAACCCACACGGCGCTGTCTGTGACGTAGGAACATCGCACGCCATGGCCGGCACCATGCAGTGACATCCCCGATGTCACTACACATGGATGGACTCTTTATATTACTGTGCATGCGTTCCACAGATGAGTCCCCCCCCCCCCCAAAGGCAGAAAATTCATCTTTTCCAACAAGTGGTGATCTGGAAGCACTGGATTTTCTCTATTTGCATTTTTTTCTTTCACAGATAAGAGGAGTGACCCAGAGCTAGTGGCAAATGCATTGTTTTAGCCATGTTGCATCTGGCAGGAGATAGTTTTTGGGTAGAGCTGTGGATAATGGGATCTGCTTGGAGCACACCCCCCCCCCCCCCCCCCCCCGTATAAACGTGGAGAATATGAATTTCACTATACAGTGTTTCGGTATGTATCTACAATAAATATCACGTTTTGTGTTGCTTGGTGAAGCGGTGCCATGCGGTGGTTAGCATACGGACCTACGAGTCCGGGGACCTGAGTTAGATTCCCGGGCACGGCGAATAGCAGTGGCCAGTGACAACTGGACCAGACCTGGTTCCATCGCACCTTCACGAACCGACGCTCGCCAGCGTGGTGAAGGAAGTGTGGTGAAAAAAACCCCTCCGTGACTGATTACGGCATCGGCACGCCCTTCATTCTTGAGCAGTGGGTTAAAACGAGCTGTAAGATATGTTTTCATTATTCGTGATTGTTATTTATTTTCTCATAGATTACTGAAGTTCTGTACAACCACTTGCAGTTCCGTGTTTGAGTGGAGAATTCGAAAATTTACGTGCGAATTGTGAGTTTAAGGCTCATTCCAATGCAGTACAGCAGGTTCGTCTACTTCACTAATAATGGGGCATGGTCATCCACGTGACTAAATATATGACAAAAATACTGTAACAGATCGGTAAGAATAAACAGTATTGTCTGCGTGTTTTTTTTTACTGGACCCTTGGGAACGAGTATGGTTGAGAGCCAAAAGTTATCCTAATTATTCTGCAAAGGGATGGGTTTGGATTTTGTTCATGCACCACGACTTATGTCGAATTTAGGGTGGGTGAGGTGCATTGTTTGTGGCATTGTCAGAAGTGGCCAGTTTTGTAGCAGATGTCAAACATCTCTGATGTGTAAATGAGTCATTAGGATTTGAATGACTGGAGTTTTTTAAGAGTGTAATAATGACGTGTTCTCACAAAGGCTAGTTGTGATGCTGTAAGTAATTAAATACACCCAATTTTCATTGGGTGTTTTTTGTGGACTTCTGCAAATGAATTTAAGGCATTGTAAATTCAATTTAACGTGTTAACACGACGACACACTTGCATAAAATGTAACCCAAACATAATCTGTGCAGTATACGTACATCGACACGTGCATACAAACCATGTGCAATATCGTACATCTCGATTGTGTTCGGGGCGGTCCATAAATGACGTCACGCGGCGTCACAAAAAGTCAGACCCCCCCTCAAATATGACGTCACAAAGCTCTGCCCCCCCAAAAAAACCACATGCTTCAAATCGCTTTAAACTATTGGCATCGTAGTGCGTATTTAATGTGGCGCTGCACTCTGTTGTAGGAGAAAACATTTATAAAAAAAAGTCTACTTAAGTAGAACGTGTTGTCTATATTTATTTAAAGTTGCGAATTGTGATATGACGTCACATTTCTCAAACCGCCCCCCCCCCCTTCGTCACACATCGTCACAAATATCTGACCCCCTCCTCCCCACCACCCTAGGTGCGTGACGTCATTTATGGACGGCCCCCTTATCGCATGTTTTGTCCAGCAGAGGCTATGTACGGCAAGTCTTAATATATTGTCCCATCGGACTTGTACGCTTCCTGCCGTCACCGTGTTTTGGGGGAAGTCTGATCAAATAACGCCCGTTACGAAAACTCAGAGTGTGCGGGGAGGCATTCATTCATTCATCAGTGGCTTTAGAGAACGCCGCAATGTGTGCTTGGCACTCGAGTGCAACACAACACCGTTCCGGCGTATTCCCCCCAACATCGTGCGTGGAGAACGCGTGTGCAGTGCACGGTGCACGTGACGTGTATACGAACGCCACCCCCCACCCACCCCCCAATAGGTGTGGATTTTTTTTTGTGCATTGAGATCGACTACTGGCCTTACTGGGTCAGGTGCTGTATGGTTACCGGTAAGTGTTAGAGGCAGCGGTCGGGAGAGAGCTATTGCTGGTTTAAACAGATACATTTCAGTGGGCGTTATAATGCAACTAACGTCCTTAATAAATTAACAGGTGGCAATAATACTGACCGCTTTAACGTGTTATTGCACACAGACAAAACACTCATTGACTTGTACAGTGATTGGATTTCAGCCCGAGACGGTTAACACTGAAGCCTTTAACAGAGACATTTAAAGGCTGAGGCAGTTAAACCATAAACAAACCCAGTGCTTTTAACCCTGGATTTGTTTATGGATTTGAACTTTGCTCTCTCCACACAGCCATGGGGCTCTCCATTGAGCATATTTAGTGAAAACTAAACTAAAAGACACGTTTGCAATTTGGAAGACTTAAAAAAAAAGTCTTTGTCATCCAAAACATTTAGGCCCGACATCTCCAATGATATATTATTATTTCACTGTGCCCAGGTTTCATGTTCTATCATACACCTGCCGTGAACAGTGATTCATTCGACACTTGGTCAATACACGACTCATTGCTTCATCCACACCTTCAAACGAGGACAAGCCAAGCCGGCTGCATTTTTGTTGTGTCTGCCAATGGACGAGACTGCCTTTGGCGAAGAACATTGTAGGGTACTGTAACGCAGCCTGGAACCTTACTGACTCACCTGAGCCACGTTCCTTACTGCCCCACCCATCTGCAGCCAAGCCATCGTGAATGTTTCAGTTCGCACAGCTGCTGTGGACGTTCATCTGTGAGTCAATCGTGGTGGCGGTGGGGCGCCAAGCTGAAATGCATTGGTGTCAGCAGATTGCAAACAAATACACTGTTAACACACTGCCGTGCTCTAACATCGAGCGCTAAGCTCCTTTTTAAGTCAATAAACATTCAATTCGCTTAGTGAAGGCATAATTTCAGCAAACGAAAAGCACCCATAATGACAGGCTGCATTGGCTATAAATAATAATAATGCAGCATCAGTTATGTCTCTCATGGGAATTCATGATTTATGTTCGACTTGTTAAAAACGATGAGTCCAAAATAATTGAGAACAATCTGGAGTCTTGCTTATAGCAAGGATAAAGCACAAGTGCACTGTTTGCATTTTCTGGGACCAAGCAAGTATCTGCTCATAACTGTAGGAAGGAATGTTTGTTACATGCTATCTTCGACGCAGCCCGAGTTAATGCAGCGTGCACCTTATACCACTGGCAGACTTCTGCACGAGTCATATTGGAGTTCAACAGTTCCACGCTAAGTGAGAGCTGACCCAGTCTGAAGGTCTCGATAGAGTCTTGAGTCCAAAAGTCATAATGTTTCTGAAAGATGATTATCCTATGGATGAGTTCCATTTTCAAACTTTAATTGATTTGAATTGAACTCTAACAGGGTTTCTGTCATCGACGATGTGTGCAACGGAATGGGATTCCATTGCGCAAATGTAACTTAGCTTCAGTTATTCTTAGATTATCTAAACATTGCTGGCTCAGGCAGACCAAAAGCGCAATTCAGACCAATTCCAGGTGGCCAAATGCATCACTGATGCCTAGTGCGTGGAATTGGCCAAAATTCATCACTCTATTCAAATGGTAAAATGCATATTTTATGAGAGTCAAATGAAATATTTCAGCAATGGCCATAGTACTGGTAGGAACCTCCTGGTTACACCACCAGCCCACAGTGGTTATTGTGTCCGTCCGTCGTGCATTCAAAAATGGGAGGGGTGGGGCTGGGTGGAGAGGGGAGGGTGGGGAGGGGCTGGGTGGGGAGGGTGGGGAGGGGCTGGGTGGGGAGGGTGGGGAGGGGATGGGTGGGGAGGGAAGGGTGGGGAGGGGCTGGGTGGGGCTGGGTGGGGAGGGACTGGTCACCCCGTGGTGCCCTTATAAAACTCAACGTTTAACCTAATCACGCCGGCTTGTGCCCGCCCTCACAGTCGGGCATATTTGTGGAATACACCACGTGGTGCCGCCGTTGACCCTGGAACATTGACCGAGCAACCCAACGTTCCTACCAGCTCCCTCCGCAGGAATGTGTTTATGTTGACAGTCAAATGTGGAGACAGTCTGAATTAAATAGTCGAATACATACCATGTAGCGGTTATTCAAGCTGTGCCAGGGTTTCATTGTATTTTAGTGACACTTCAAGGAGCTGATCTGGTTGCCAAGAAACACAAACAACGCATAGACATGAAGAGAAATATGATTGGATGAACATATATCAAGTGAAATATCGGCTATAACGGGTTTATTTAGTACATTCTGAACTTTTGCATGCGCCCCAAAACATACAAATCTCTATTGTATATTTATAGTAATTTGTCTTAGATATTCACATTGATATTTGGCACATAGTGCCAAAGATCGAAATAGTAAAGCATCGTTTCAAAGAATAAACTTTTCAACTTGATAAAAGCTTTGTTTGGCTTTCAGTCGTACAAGGAATCTGCTCGGCAAGCCAACGTTGTCTCCTGAGAAGGCATTCATGGCCACTTTTGGTAACATCGTGACCTCTGCATGCCGCCACGGCTATTTCTCCCCAAACGTTTTACAATTGTTGCAACAAAGGTTTTATTTTTATCGGCATATACTTTTATTATGATACACTTGTTCAATGAAAACAGCTCCCGATAAGAGGATGTAAGTTATTCATTTGTAAGCATTCTGAACGATCAGTGGAGAGACAGTGGCCACTGGGATTCATGCGATTACCCCAACCCTGTGATATCGTTGTGGACATTTGAATGCACATGGTACAAGAGGGAACTTTAGTTTATATGTAAATTGTATAGACTATTATGTGCAGTCAACTAAGGTGAAGGTAGGACTACAACACTTAGTCAATATGTTTAGGCCGTATGTTTTAAATGTATCATGCAGTGAATGTAAACTTTAAATGTACATATGTTACAATTCAATCTTGATAATAAGCACATTGGCTATTTTCCATTGCGACCTAAGTCAGTGTAATTAATTTTAAGTATTATTATTGACTTGGATAATTTCTCAGCCGGTTTGTGCAAGTGAAGGAAATTAATGAAACCAAACAATGAATGGCTTTGAGCTCAGCCAAGAAACACTACACTGAACAACAATAACAGAAAGGCACGAACCTTACAAAATTACCTAAATAATTTCCGTCAGTATTAGCATTACTCTATAATATTAATAGCATTAAGTGCATTATCCCAGAACGTTATGGTATGTTTTATTTTGGCTATCATTTGTCATCATTAGTTACACGACCCATGTTGACAGTTTTAAACCTTTAAAATAATATTACAAAATAGAAGTTCAAATGTAACCCCTCTGATTTATGTGTATAAAATATAATGTTTTTTTTAATTTGACACTTTTTTGGGTTCATTATCTTTATCTTCCATTGAGCAAATGTCACTGTTTATTTAAGTGAATAGGGTTAATCTTGATTTGAAGCTTTCGTGACTGCAGGAATCCATACTCTTTGGTTCTTTCGGTAAAGTCATCACGTAGGTATAAAAATAATAATAGATCACGACGTTTCGATCGCGACATCAGGTGAGACAACTAAAGCAAAGAAAAAAAACATCAGTTTAAAAAAAAAACATCAGTTTTTTTCCCGCTGTAGTTGCCTCACCTGATGACGATTGCTTGTGTTGCGATGGAAACGTCGTGATGTGTTATTTTTCTACCTACGTGACTTTACCGAAAGAACCAAAGAGTATGAATAGGGTTACTTTATTTGACTCAAAACCTGAGCACCTTGGCAATGAGTGTGCCATCCATGCCGTCATGTTAGGGTTAATGTCTCAGCAACCAGTGACCAATGCCCCAAAAAAACAAAAGGCTGAGATGCAGTACAATGGATTGCTCCTTCTTTTGATTGACCGATTCTTAGTGCTCCCATAAGAATCGTCAGTTTGTGTTAATTGACCACGTAATAATAGCTCAACGATGCAGTAACCACAGGGGAGTGGGTGTGCCTGAAATTGTGCAAGTATGGGCAGAGTCCACGTGGGAGAATAATGTGATTTCCGCATATCGTAACAAAACAGGTGTACATGATCATGGAGGCAACAGAAAATGTGGGCGTTGGTAATATATATTATTTGTCGCAGCATCGCAAATACAGTACTTCTCCGTACCATGTTATGGATGAATTAAAAAGGTTGCAGTGACCGCCCTGGGAAAAAAAATAGTATGGTATTGTCTAAACAGTTAAAAGAGAGAGTTCAGGTTTGAAGAGAAAACAAAACTCACTTCCACTTTGCTCTGTGTTTTCCCCAGGTCAACATAGGTAGTTACTTATTCTTACAATGACCCTGGACAATGGTAGTAATGACCCTGGACAATGGTAGCCGAAACGTCGTGAGAATTTTATTGTGTTATTTTATTTTATCAATTTATTATTTTATTCTCATTCTACGTGACTTTACCGAAAGAACCAACGAAGGTAGTATTTTTGTTGTATTTACACGTGGTGTCTATTTTTTTAAATCAATATTCTTGTTGTTAGCCGCACATGTGTTCAGTGTTCCTCATGCAGATAATCATATATTGTTGATATGATCACAATAATGGTACCACGATAATGTTGGCCTGACTGGATGTGCTTCACATAATGTTTTTTCAGGTTGGTTGAATTCTCGTCTCTCATCTTTTTGTTGTATTTACCTCCGTGATTTGTTCTTAACACCTGATGAAGATCGCTTGCGTTGTGATCGAAACGTCGTGATTGTTTTTTGTTTTAATATCATTTTATTGTATTTCTACATACGTGACTTTACCGAAAAAACCACTGAGTAATTTTATGCAGTCACGAAAGCTTTAATACTTTATAATTAGCTATTTTATTCTATGCATGTTTATACTTTCTTAATCCAATTAAACTATAACATGTTTTCTTTTAAGATTCACTTGCAACGATTGTGAGAAGGTGGTAATAATTTGGTTTCACTACATTACACGACACATCTCTCTGTTACTGTCCCCTCCATTGGGCATACTTCTCAGTGTGTGCCATGGTGTTCGCCTCTTATGGCTGTCACGTGTTTAGTGGTTGTGCTGATTACAAATTATTGTACACATTGAGGTGAAGTGATGCTCATTAGTGTGCCTTCTGCTTAGCAATCTGTGAATTGCATGTTACTTCTCACCATCTTGAATTCGGATTAATTTGTATATTTACTTATGAATACTTTGGGTAAATTTCTTCGTGACATGTGTTTGTGTCGTATCATACCATAATTATGATTTTCAATTATGTTTACAGGCCTGCTGATGAACTCTCATGCATTATAATTGTAGCAAACTCTTAACATGCTATAGTGTTGCCAATTATTAACATTTGAAAGCAATCTTCTTTGTTTTTTTCGGTAAAGTCACGTAGAATGAGAATAAAATAATAAATTGATAAAATAAAATAACACAATAATAGTCCTCCAGAGAGTCTCGTCCCTTCACCTGATGAAGGCCGCTTGTGTTGTGGCCGAAACGTCGGGAGAATATTATTGTGTTATTTTATATTATCAATTTATTATATTCTCATTCTACGTGACTTTACCGAAAGAACCAAAGAAGATGAATCCTTGCAGTCACGAAAGCTTTAAATCGAAATTTGAAAGCAAGTCATTCAAAACCCAATCTTAGCAATTTTGTGTTTGTTTTTCCTTTTCCCAACACAATACCCAGTTTGATAATTAGCAATTATATGGAAATTAAGAAGGAGTAACGATTATCATGGTTGGCTACGTATGTTCCGAAAGAAGTTAAGCATGCATACACAAATTACATCAATTTAGATTAATACAATGTGGATGCCCTTTGTTCACTTACGTGGTCGAAATGACAACTAAACTGCAGCCATAATCTTGCTGTTTTTGAGTTAAATGCTTGGTCCACCTTTGCTGCTTTGCTAAATAAAACATGAGCGACACACGCACATTAATATGGGGGCCGCAACTCTGAGAGTTTAAAGAGATCTCACGAATTTCGCAGGAAATCCGGAGCCTATCCCACAAGGCCTAGAGACACATATATACGCTTTGCTATTTAAAGTCTGCTTGCATTGTTTAATTTAATTAGGCATATTTATCATCATTCCTTTAATGTACAGCCCCATTGGTATGACGTTTCTACGTGTGTGTGGGTATGCCTGTAGAACTATAAGTTTCATGTGGTAATGTTTAACCTGAAGTAATCAAGCACCTTATCATATGTTGTTGTATGCTGCTATTATCGTGTTAATTTATTTGCAGCACACGTATTACTTCCTCATGTGATCATTTGATTATTTAAACATTAACAATATGCATACTGGACCTTGTCCCTGATAAGTGGCCTCCAGGTTTATTTTCATTAGCAGGGCTGGCCACAGATTCCTGGAGGGCTTGGGTTTGGAGGTTCAGGTCTGGTCGGCCAGAGCAATAAAACACAAGGTAGTTGTGGAGCCCTCTATTGTGTGTGGCCCAGGACAAATCTTCCCTTTTGCTCCCGTTTCAGTGGCCTTGTCCATAAGTATGTAAAATGTATTCTCTGTTGAAATGCTACGTGTAATAAAATGAACAAGTTAATTCCAAAGCCTGCCAAATGAGGTTAACCGTTTCAAACCATCCACACACACACACTTACCTCATTTAGCATACATTTTTCTGAGCCAAAACATGTTTATGAGCCGAAAAATGTAGTACAGGTATGGGAATTATGTCACACCACCTGCCTTTTCATCATTACTTTTGGTAAAGCTTTAGAAAAAAGATGATCATCCATTTGAATCCAATATTTTATATACCTTTTATTTTATTTATTAACAAACGTGCTGAGTTTTTTGTTATTTGTGCTTGTGCACCACTGCTAACGCAGCACCGCCCACATAATTTGCTACGTATTAATACCTACGCATAAAATGTGACACAGATAATTACATCTTATAGAATAGAATGATATAAAACATGTTATGCATACGTTGAAAATTCTCGTGAGGTTTCATACAATCGGCAACAAGTGTGGGAATAATGTTTCAAAGTGTACTGCATTAAAAACTGTGCCATGCCTTCTGATTGAGTCGATGCATAAAGCTGCGTTAAATGTGGTGTCGGAAAATGTGCTGAGCAGTAAATATAATTGACCGTTTTCTTTGCTTTTTGTAAATATCAGTTTTCTCACCACTGGTCTGGACACTATTTGAATGATTGTTATCCATACCCATCCGTGTTTTGATCTGCAGAACACGGTGCCTGATGCGTTGAACGGCCTCATCTCATTCTCAAGCCTCTATGATTAAGTCCCCACTCAAATGTCCTCTGCACATTGAGAACGGCCACGGCACCCAATCTGGACATTTATATATCAGGAAATTGGAAATGAGGAATTGCTTCCTTTGCAGTTTCCTGTAGAGCATTAACTATTGTTTCCCGACTCTACCACGATTAATGTTATTATCTCAGTGTCAGGTGGAGGAGCGTCTTAACATTATACAGTGGTCAGATCACAGATCATTGTGTGGCCCAACCCAATAATCTATCTTGAATCAATTGATGGTTTAATTAAATTGTAACATTTCATCGAATTGCAAGGCAAGGAGGCGGGATGGGAAATCACTACCAAGTTTTGTGAAGTGAATAGTGATTGACTTACCTAGAGCACATGCATGCATGCTGCAGCACAGACTTGAGGCTGGAAAGAGGGGATGAACACCTTGAAGTGGGGCATCTCTGTGACTTGGGTGGTATATTAGTGCAGCGTTATCGTAGCAAAATACAAACAGGTCCCAACAGATCCTTCCAAGGGGCCATTTGCATTTTTTTTAAGAAGGCTGTTGAGATACTTGACTGTCCCCTTATTTTATCTATATATTATAATTTCAAGAGTAAATGATGACCTATTAGACTCCAGTGCAATAAACTGACTCTTCTGGGCTGTCAGTAATATGGTTGGCACCCAGTTTATGCATATTAGAGCTTTAAGAGTTGCAGCTGCATGTTCAGACAGAAAATTGTTCATTTAAAGCAGTGAGTGAAGCCATATATTTAATTATAACATAACTATGCCCTGCTTCAACACGATGCGATGAGTTCCATAGTTTCCATAGTTTTATTTATTTGGTATAGCCCTTTGAGCCATTCGGCTCTTGAATCGGGTGCAACCGCAACAAACAAAAACATGAACAAGAAAACATCTTAAAGTGATTATGTGACTGTGCAAACAGAAAATCCAGGAAAAAAACATCAAAATCTTCCTGAAATAGCACCGTACACCAACGCTGTGTGCAAAAATCCCAGTGGGATGCAAGTCAAATAACAGTAACAACCACAAAACAACTTAGAATAAGGCCGTCAGTCTAAGTCTGTACTACAATAAACAAAAACATGGCCAAAACAAAAAAACGTTTTCGAAATTACCAAAATAAAAGCCATAAATGCAATGTAACAGTGATCATAGGGACTGTGACCGAATTTTTTTTACAATAAACTACATAAATAAATTATAACACCAAAATCTAGAGCCATATTTAATGCCACTGAATAGCAGTGGCAGCTAGGGGTGTAACAACTCCTCTAGAGCAGTTTTGAGTGAGTATTGTCTGACACCTAGGGGGTTCACAGAACTTGACCTTAAATGTTTTTCATTATTTCATATTTCATGTTATCATTGGCTTTTTAATCAAGTGGCAGGAATGCGGTTATTGAACTTGCTGTATGTGGACTGCCATTTTTTTTTATATATATCTTGGTGCCAGAGGTACAATAACTGACTTTGGATTTAATTTAGAACCGTATTGGTGGTATTGTATAACTTCATAATGCATCAGTCATATGGAACGTTTGTCTGATGGAGAAGAATGTTGAAGTATAAGCATATACCAAATATATACCAAAACATATTTGTCCGTATCACCTGCAGTTGCAAGCAATGGCCATGGAAATGTGGCACTTTGTAAATATTTTAGCGACACACGAGCCTTGCTTGGCAGAGGAGCCCCGGTTATTTTAAGCATGTAATGTTTAGACAACACTTGCCCCTTCGCACCAGCAAGCTTCATTTGTGAGCAAACAGCCAATTAAAGCCCCCCTTTCCTCCTCCTATTTTACAGCTTGTGCTGTGATGCACCTGAACTTCACCATCCTTACTTTGTTACTCGAGAGATTGATTAAGGTATCCCTAATTGGCCTGTGTTTATTTTCTTATTTAAAATCAAAGCGGTTTCCCCTTGTGTATAAACAAACACGTGGTAGTACTGACCTCAGTAATATCTGCACTGAGCCAGCGGTTTATATTCTATGATCGGGGCCACGTTTTTTTTTTACATGACAACCACTGTTTAGTATTTTGTTTATTGATCCCTCAAGGGATGATGTGCTGACGATTCGTGATGAGTCTGGCCTCGTCAATTTAAGACACTAAATTATTGCGTTGTAATTGTTCGTGTCAAACTCCTTTACCATCTCTATCAGTGTGTTTATGTTGTTTGTATATATATAATTACGCTGCATATGTAAGCACATGTCCAAGCCACACATCACATACACAGTACATGAAGACCGATGGTTATACGATATGGAATAAGCATTGGATATATGTCGCATAGATACAAAAATAGGGTTTGAAAAGGCTAATGCATCATCTGTAACAAAGGTGTATTGACCTAAGCACGGTGTGAAATATATTTACAATGTCGATGTAATTCAATTTATTTATTTTACTGATCATATTTTCTGTAAATAAACCCCAGCGGTATTTCTGGATGGGGGGGGGGGGGGATCCCAGTGGCTCCGCCTCTGCTGCATATTGTTGTGAGCAGCCTTCATTAGTAATTCATTCCCTTTTTTCATTGCTATGTCATTACGTATCTCTTCCTCAAACCCAACGCCCCCACCCACCCCGTACCTCCCTCCTCCTCTTGTCTCTTTAGAGTCTGCATTCGGTGTGTGGATGACCAGAGGGAGGGAGTTTCTGGACAGACAATCGTCGGTGGAGGGTTCCTTGCGGCGAAAGCATTGAATCGACGTGAATATCCCCTCTTGAGACTGGTAAAAGGGGACGACCACTGCTCACCGGGTGTGGTTGTGGTTTTTTTTTTCGGTGAAAGGGAGCGGTTCATGAAAAACCGCGGGGGTTGTCAAGTCAAGTCTGCATTGAGCGGTGCATTCGGCGGGCTGCTCTAAGCATTGCTTCTTGACGACATGATGGACATTGTATGTGCAGTGTAATCACGCCACCTTCAATTTATGTGGACAGTGTTGAAAGGAGATAGCAAGATGAGTCAAGATAAATGGACAACGCTGAGCCCTGCCGAGTTCTCCCAGCTCCAAACATACACTGAATGTGAGTTGTGTGTTTTTTTTGTCTGCTTATTTTTGCTTTCACCCTGTAATGTTGATTATTTGTGGAAACAGATATTTCTGTATTTGTGTCTATTGGTTGCATACACGAACATGATAATGTATATTATTTGGGTCTTTCGGTAAAGCCACGTAGATAGAAAAAATAATAAAAATATCACGACGTTTCGATCGCAACGCAAGCAATCGTCATCAGGTGAAAAAATAGCGAGAGAGCTACTGAGGCAGGATGTTATAAAGCTTTGAGATGGGTGTAGCCCAAAGGTCATAAGCGAAGTGGGCCGGGGCTAGTGATGAAATTTGCATGTCAATGTAAGATCGTAGAGCCACTGCCACATCAAGGAAAACGAGCAACGGTGGCTGTGTTAGTGAGACATTTAACATGTTAATGTAACACCAGAGAGTCGAAAATAGCTACTAATCATCACAGTCAGTTATGACTTAACCTGGTTAATAACGTCCTTCCAATGATTACTCAGTTTGTACCAATTTTCTCGGTTTAAATTGTATCTGTGTTTATATATCTGTATGGCTTCATGAACGAATCTTCGCTGATAGCCAGTGGGTTTGCAGAGTACCTTCGTCTTAGAAAAATCCATTCGTGTGTGCCCACAGCATTTTCGACTCTCTGGTGTTACATTAACAGGTTAAATGTCTCACTAACATGTGGCGGTGGCTCTACGATCTTACATTGACATGCTAATCTCTCACAATACAATGGCCACCTCCGCAGCTTCCTCGTTGTGGGGGTTGCCCAGCTCTCTGCGATCTTACATTGACATGCAAATTTCTTCACTAGCCCCACCCATTTCGTATCTGACCCTTGGGCCACACCCATCTGAAACCTTTATAACATCCTGCCTCAGCAGCTCTCTCGCTATTTTTTCACCTGATGACGATTTCTTGTATTGCGATCGAAACGTCGTGGTGTTTTTTAAAATTATTTTTTCTATCTACGTGGCTTTACCGAAAGACCAAAAGAATATGAATTCCTGCAGTCACTAAAGCTTTAAGTCAAGATATAATAATGTATATTTTAAAACTAAGGCTGGTCCTGCACCACTTGCAGGCATAGCATATTTTCAAGTTTGTTTTTTATTTAAAGCACACACAAAATAGATGTTCGCTCACGTTTCAAAATGATAAAAGACTGTAAGGTACAATTCCATGTAATGTCTGGAAGCATTGCCAAATGTGTTGGTGACAGGTGGACACGAGGGCAGGTGAGCATTGCCCGTGTATGTGCTTTGAGCAGCTTCCCACGGTATAAGTGCAGAGGTTTGGATGTCTCTCTTGTCTACACCTGTCTGAGCCCATCTGAGGGGCCTCACAATATAGCCTGCTCGTGCAATGTATCCTGCTTGTGCATCTCGTCGCCATGCCGCATTAGACCTTCCACGTAGCTTGACGACTCCTATACTGGACTTTGAAAACTTTAACACGGGGAGAGTACTGTATAAACAGATTGATAAACTGTTAACATGCGGTCTTGTATTGTAATTTGGCCATTGTGTTGTGTATTTTTATTGCCACAATCTATGTAGGCCTCCAAGTCGTGTCCAAATGGTAAATGGGAGTATTGACTATAAATAAATAACTTATCCCATTTAGATCTGCATGTTCAGTCTCGTGTTTGTGAGAAACTGTTTGCATCCTAAAGGAATGAGTTGTGAAATTATCTAAAAATAGGTGTGCTTTTAAGGGAATTGCATTTAACAGAGTATTTTTAGGTTGTTTAACCATAACACGCGAATAATTATTTATTTATTTGCATTTGTTACGAGCCCCCAAGCACACACATAAAGACAAGGGTCTGCCAAGCTCGTCTCAAATACTGTAGGAGTATTTTCTCCCAAATACAGTTTACTGACAACAAACTTTTCTTGGACTGCTGGAGGCAAGTGCTCTATGAGTGAGCACCTATTAAGGGCAGCTAAGGAGGTGTTGTCCACGACCACAACTTGGTTTCCTCAGTGCTGATTCAAAAAGAAAATCCACCATGTACAGGTTTACGGCCAGGATGTGTTTGAGAAAACCACGAGAAAAATCGAAAGTTCTTAAATCGAAGCATTTTTGGTGGATCCATAAAGTGGTACATAACCTAAACAGAGAGATGCTCAGTAACCCTTTGCGCATGTGCAGTGATTTTGTACGTTTGCCCACTAAAGGGAGCACCCCCTTTAAGAGTGTGCTCCTAATCTCAGCTCGTTACCTGTATAAAAGACACCTGGGAGCCAGAAATCTTTCTGATTTGAGAGGGGGTCAAATACTTATTTCCCTCATTAAAATGCAAATCAATTTATAACATTTTTGACATGCGTTTTTCTGGATTTTTGTTGTTGTTATTCTGTCTCTCACTGTTCAAATAAACCTACCATTAAAATTATAGACTGATCATTTCTTTGTCAGTGGGCAAACGTACAAAATCAGCAGGGGATCAAATACTTTTTTCCCTCACTGTATACTGTACAACCATCGGTGTGAAAAGTATGTGTTCTTGATATATTAAGATATATGACCTTGTCTATTATACTGTAGGTATTATTATTAGTTTAGGGGCCGTCCATAAATGACGTCACGCATCTGGGGGGGGTGTCAGACATTTGTGACGATGTGTGACGAGGGGAGGTTGTGAGAAATGTGACGTCACATCAAAATGCGCAACTTTAAACAAATATAGACAACACGTTCTACTTAATTAAATAGACTTTTTAATAAATGTTTTCTCCTACAACGTCAGAGTGCAGCGCCACATTAAATACGCACTACAATGACAATAGTTTAAAGCTATTTGAAGCATGTTTTATTTTTTTTTGGGGGGGGGGGTCAAAAATCGTCCAAAATCGCGTAACGTCATTTATGGACGGCCCCTTATCATCTACAAATAGTTTACACTTGTATAAAAATAGTTACCATAATACAGTATGTGGGGAAAAAAATATGAAGAGTACACATGAAAGAGACTCTAGCTCGTGAGGCACGCTAACGCTTGGGCACTATCTGGCGTCTGAATGTTCGCCGTGAAACGTACAAAATTTTGGGCCTAAATGGCAAAGTTTGTAAATCTCGAGTACGTGATGTACGTAAAAAGGGATTTGGTATCAATAATTTGAGCACGTTACAGCGAAAATACGTAAAGCGGGAGGCCGTAAATAAGGGTGTTACTCTATTTGTTCAAGGCTGAATCAACTTAGGGAAAGCCCAGGACAGATTCAGATACGACATGCTACTAGTCATATTCATAGCTGGGTATTGAACCCAGGTAATCAGGTTCGTAGTGCATTGTACTAACGATTGCACCATCTTGCCTCAGTCACACACATTCACAAGCAAACGCACACATATCTTCCATTCATTGAGTCGCTTATTTATTACGTCAATATGTTGGGAGCACAAATACATATTTTTTCTCGTAATTTATTGAAACTCCTTATCAGAAAAAATAATAACCGTGTGCGACAGCACTGATTATATTTATCTGTTGTTTGGTTTGGAGTTTGTGGCCTAGTGATCACCAAAGAAGCCATTTGCTGAAGCATCAAGTGATTGTAATCACTCAGACATTATTCATAACATGAGGCCACATTCCAATAACCATTTCAAAAGTCATAGTGTCTCCGTGCCGAAACAAGCACGGCACGATGCTCATCTCTGTTGGCAGTCCTGAGCTAGTGGTGAACATTGCACATTCCCATGGCAGTGAGTCTTTCCATATAAGAGCAGTTGCTGACTTCCCACAAAGTGATATTTGTTTTATTGACCATGTAAAGATGATGGGATTTCTTGGCCTTTGACCGAGAATTTAAAATGTGCCCTTCCAAGTGTGGGTCAAGGGCTCCAACACGGTGCCACCCGGTTAGGCCTTTGTGAGTGGGTGGATATAATAAAACTCACTGTACATGAGAAGTCTCTGAGATCAAAAAAGGTCATGCCATTTATATATATTTCACCCACTTGAGACTTGAGTTTAGGATCTCATGGGTTACTGGCTGAATATCTTAACACATTCTTCAGCTACTTGAGCCACCTAGCTATTTCGTAGGAAATAGCCTCAATATAAGCACCTCTAAATCCACGTTTTGCATGATCTAACTATGTTGTAAAAGCAATTAAGTGACTTAATAAAAACACAATTCAAGCCCATACAAAGTAAACACAGATGTAACATTTACTGTTGGAAATGTTATATGTACTGTGTAAATGTGTTTGAACTCACCGCACTACTGTTAATGCGCAGTCATAAGTCCTGTGCTCTCAGTGACATTTAAACAACGGGGTAAAGTAGAAGGGCATCGTGTGAAATTCCCAAGGACTGCAGAAGTTCAAAAGCGTATCTTAAATTTCAGACAAAGTGATGCCTGCCCCATGGTTTCATTGGGCCCCTCAAAGGCGGTGACAGAATTTTGTTTCTATTTTAAACGTTTGCCTCTACTTAAACATGGATTTGATGAAGAAATTTTTTCATATATAGCTTTTAAATACTTCACACACAAAATGTGAACGACCTTAGTGTAATGTAGTTGTATATAGCCAAATTGTACACAAGGCTGTTTGCCAAATGTCCTTGTTTTCTTCCAAGCAAGATCAAGTTTAAGCGAGGCAAGCAAGGCAAGCAAGGCATAGTGTTTTTGCTTAGTTGAATTTATTCTGAAAATGGTTGCTTGTCCAGTATATAGTGCCCTTCTATTGAAGGACACACTGGGTTTCGATCTAAAATTAATATCCCATGATTACTTTCTGGTAACTCGACCGGTTTTCATCCTGTGGAGGCATTGCCCACAACCTTGGAAATGTTGAATTTTCCACGACAAGCCTAGGGCCACTGAAAGAGTTGAGCGCTACCCATAGGCTTCATTGAAATACAGGACAATTTTACTGAATGAAGGGCACAAGGGGTTAAGAAATATAAAGGGAGATTGAATAATGTATCAGGCAAATGCACACAATAGCAAAATGTGTGCTGACACAGTGGATTAAATGGTGCACAGTGCACTTTTGAGATAACAAGTGGGCGTGTGCAATTGTGTATGTCTGTCAACCCCTCCTCAACCATGGAGCTGCCTATGCTTTTTGGTCAGTATTGGCACGTCAATTATTTTCCAAGCATGGGGCCCACCAAACCGAACTGAGTAGTTTAATGCAAGCACCGGAGTTCTAACGCGTTAATAGGCGAGAGGGGGTGCTGAGATGCGTGATCGAGAAACCCCGGTTGGGTAGTCCTATGTCCGTGTACCAGTTGCAGGGGGTATTTTTAATGTAAAGTGTGACAGCGTGCTAGTACAGACGAAGTCAACTCTGTCAGCCCCACCTGATGTGACTTCCGAAGCACCCTGAGGCGGGACGGCATTAGTGTCCATGCTTGGCATCTGTAATTTCGCACACACTGATGAAAAATGTTCATACAAATATGAAACCCAAAACACAAATAAATGTAAAAAATGTCATTCTCACGTGCGTTGTGGGGCAATAGATTCACAACTTACCTGTACACTTAATTCATTCACCCTACAAAGCCTATCTCTACCACCACTGTGAACGCACATAAACACCATGCTTATTATAACTTTCATATATTTCATGCAGAACACAAGCAGAGCTAGCAAAAATATACAGTAAATGCCTTTTTAGTTTTTTTATCGGGTATTTCCCATGAGTGAGTGTGTAGCATTAGGCTGCATTCACTCTGTGCAGATTGTACTGGTGGTACTAAACGCACTGCAATTCCCCACTGGGTTATCGAAATCAAACCGTCACCGCTGACCCTGCTTGAAAGCGGAGTGCGGAAGGCGGGACAATTGTCCCATCCAGTTTTGTGAACAGCATTAAGGCGAGTGCTGTGCTCGCGCTGCATAAATGTGTGGATTTGCTGTTTGCACGGACGCAGCACACACATGTCAATTTCCCTGTAACATCATCAAGCTAATTGGTGAGCGATGTCTCCCATTGCTCATGACCCTGTGAATGCAGTGCCTTGTTTAAACGAATGATACCGGGCGAATATGAGTTTTTGAAGGACGATAGACAAATTGTTTAAATGTTTCTCTTGTTTTCTGCTTGCTATTATAGTACCGTACTCTATTTCCATAAATCAATGTTAGAAAATATAAACATTTTAGTAATTTACTGTTGATGGGCAACTATCACCCACAGCGTTCAGACTACCCATATAACACTGGTTTAATATATTTAACTTGCTGATGAGATTGAATTAAGTCTAAACCTGTCTGAGGTTGACCATATTTAAATTCATTACCGTACATTTTACTGGGAAATATCAATTGGCTGATGATTGCCATGAATCATCAAAGAATCAAATAGTTGTAGTGTACTGAATGCTATATTTGTTTGCTTTCCGTGTTTCGTTAAACACTGACATGTTAAATGTGTCAGTGAACATCCTTCACAGTCTATGGTTCCTTTTTGTTAGCTGTATTAGGTCGTCATTACACTTTGCTTTACAGTTGCGTTGAGTTAAATGTTGTTCAGACAAGCCCATTTGGCAAACACTGACACTTTACCAAAGAAGCGGACAAGCCCCAATATGTACAGTAGCTGGTTATCGTGGGCTGGTAGTCAAGAAGTGGAGGTGGGGCTGTTGGTTAAGCATGCAATGTCAAGATATCATTACCATAATATTATTACACTTGTTTACCAAAGGAAGAGCCTCACTGAGTCCCATGAGATTATTTTTTCCAGGGGGTTTTGCTAAGTGAGACCCTAAACAATAACAAATTAGAATGTGCTAGTGACAATACATTTAACTGTGTCTGTGTCACTGACATCTCCAAGACTTACTGAGAACTATGCTTTTTAAGTTCAGTAGGCAAAGTACATTTTTAGATCAATGAAGTTGACTTACTAAACAAAAACTGTGTTAATATGAAGAGAGTACATAGGAGGTTTCTCTGACGGTACCCGCAATGGGTGAATATTCTATAATCAGGAATTCACGTAAAATAAAACGTACATGTACGAGTCAAAACAAAACATACACAATAATTGCATAGTAAAACAATCATCAAATCACCCAGATTGCATCCGATCTCATCATATCTCAGAACCTCAGTGGTCTTGAGCCGAGATGGTGCTCGGTTGGCGACCACCGTGCAGGTGTCGGAGGTTGCTGCCAGTTACATTACAGGCATTAGAAGGCAATGAAGAATAATATGATACTATACTATGCCCCCGTGTCTATGTTCCCTGCCTTCACCAACCCACACTGACCAGTATCTGGTGGCACAATGATTAGTACACTGTGCTGTGAACTCGGCCACCTTCACACCCGAGTTCAATTCCCTGGTCATGGTTAACATTCGTATCAAGTGATATCTGAACCAGTCATGGCTCCTCCTCCCCCCTCCCCTGCCAGCACTGACCAGCATGGTGAAGTATGATCAAACAACCCCCACAAGCCACGCAGTGGGGGAGGGGGGGGAGCTCAGTCAGCAGTGGATTGACAAAAAGGGCCATACCCACACGTGTACACATGGTAAAACAATATATAGACAGCACCATGCAAGCCCAACAAGGGGCATGTATATACATGTACCCTGAACCAGTAACTAGCCACACTTTTGACCTCTTAATAAGGATCAGGGGTGAATGAAACCATAATGTATTTATATATTCTTTTGGGATCGGATGTTAAGAGTTTTTTTCAATTGCAATCAGTTTAGATAGTTTGATTTTACTAAACGTGTAACTATCATTGTGTAGTGACATGTTACATCACAACCGTGTGAGTCTGTACACACACACACATGACATCACCACGTGTGTATGTGGGAATGACGTCACGGCCGGGTCGGGGAGTCTGGAGTCTGGAGGCTGTCGGTCAGTGCCACGGGGGTTGTGTGAGGCCGTGGCACTCTGTACGAACCCGGCCGGACACGTGACCGGATCAAGGTGGGGGCCGATGGGGACCTTGGGGGCCACGTGGCCAGGAGCAGAGCCTTCTCGAGGGTTCGAGAAGGTGGGCGTGGCCTGGGTGTGGCCTGGCCCACGCCCAGGCGCATATAAGGGGGCTCTGCACCTGGTGCGGGGATGCTCAGGTTCGGGATGAAGACGCCTCATGAAGAGTGAAGCCAAGCCTCAAGTCAACGTGGCCAAGCAGTAGCCCTCCTGACTTGGCCACACCAGTTGTTATCCGAGTGTCAGTGTTAGCGAGGATAGGTCGGTGGTCACCATCCTATGTGTAGTGTAATTACAAGTTGTGTTAATAAATACTGTTGACTCCCTATAACAGTGTGTGCGCCTCTATGGAACCATTAAAATTGTAATGCGTTCTGTTATTGTGTTCTTTATTAAAACTCTGCATACTGTTTCTCATAGTTGCCTTTATTGTATCCGCTCCACCATTACTTGGAAAAGTGCTATTCTATTCATGGAGTGAGTAATTACCTTTTTTGGATAGTTATGTTGGCTCTACCACTCACATATAGTGACCTATTTATCCTGCACAAAGTGTGTTTGGGATATTTATGCGCACCCACAAGGGAATTAAACCCAGGAATAAGAAGTTATCTTTTATGATCAGCTTTCACTGTACATGGAAAGAAAAAAATTGCTTTATGACCAATGTTGGACGTACCAGTAGAGGCAGGGGCTAAGGGCTCAGGCAACCCTCAGCAAGCATATAAGGGCCCAAGTTGCTCAAGGAGCTACGCAGTCGTAAAAAATTGGAATGCATCAAATATCAGCTCAAATTTAAATCCTAACAAACATAGCAAGATGATTAACATTAAACCTAAATTATTACTCTCTATCTTGTCTGCATCTCTATTCTCTTGTCTCAAAATATCTCTCTACTGCCATTTCACTTTTTAATTTTAAAGAGGGTCCCCCCAATGGGTTAGTTCCACACGGCTGACTGAATTGGCAGGTTGGTGGAAGAGTGGAGGCAACGGAATGTCCACTGGGTTATCACGTCATCAGTGGTGAAACGGGTCACAACTGTGCAATGGGGGGGGGGGGGGGGGGGGAGGAGAGGTGTAAAACGTTATTCTGCTCATGTGGATTTTGGTGTTCTCACAAGGGTACACTTTCCGAAGGTACAAGATGGTCCTTGCAGCAATGCATTGTCACATGAAAGTTGGGAGGAAACTTGAAAAGCTTGTCAATTGTAGCAAAAATGTATCATTCACTTTAGCGGTGTGAATGATGTAACGATATTTGTGAGTGTAGTGGGAGTTCATCCACACTTCCTTCCCCACCTCACAATCCCCAAACTTGTATATATATAGTGGAATCTAACTGCATTTCATAATATGTTTAAATTACAAAATAATGATGTTGCTTGTTTGTAAACAATTGGAATTAGTTTTCCTCGTAGAAATGTTCTTAATATATGACACCACTGGCATGTTTCCAATATTGATGTATAGTGAGGGAAAAAAGTATTTGATCCCCTGCTGATTTTGTACGTTTGCCCACTGACAAAGAAATGATCAGTCTATAATTTTAATAGTAGGTTTATTTGAACAGTGAGAGGCAGAATAACAACAAAAAATCCAGAAAAACGCATGTCAAAAATGCTATCAATTGATTTGCATTTTAATGAGGGAAATAAGTATTTGACCCCCTCTCAATCAGAAAGATTTCTGGCTCCCAGGTGTCTTTATACAGGTAACGAGCTGAGATTAGGAGCACACTTGTAAAGGGAGTGCTCCTAATCTCAGCTTGCTACCTGTATAAAAGGCACCTGTCCACAGAAGCAATCAATCAGATTCCAAACTCTCCACCATGGCCAAGACCAAAAAGCTCTCCAAGGATGTCAGGGACAAGATTGTAGACCAACACAAGGCTGGAATGGGCCACAAGACCATTGCCAAGTGGCTTGGTGAGAAGGTGACAACAGTTGGTGCCATTATTTGCAAATGGAAGAAACACAAAATAACTGTCAATCTCCCTCGGCCTGGGGCTCCATGCAAGATCTCACCTCGTGGAGTTGCAATGATCATGAGAACGGCGAGGAATCAGCCCAGAACAACACGGGAGGATCTTGTCAATGATCTCAAGGCAGCTGGGACCATAGTCACCAATAAAACACACTACGCCGTGAAGGACTCAAATCCTGCAGTGCCCGCAAGGTCCCCCTGCTCAAGAAAGCACATATACATGCCCGTCTGAAGTTTGCCAATTAACATCTGAATGAAACAGAGGACAACTGGGTGAAAGTGTTGTGGTTAGATGAGACCAAAATGGAGCTCTTTGGCATCAACTCAACTCGCCGTGTTTGGAGGAGGAGAAATGCTGCCTATGACCCCAAGAACACCATCCCCACCGTCAAACATGGAGGTGCAAACATTATGCTTTGGGGGTGTTTTTCTGCTAAGGGGACAGGACAACTTCACTGCATCAAAGGGACGATGGACGGGGCCATGTACCGTCAAATCTTGGGTGAGAACCTTCTTCCCTCAGCCAGGGCATTGAAAATGGGTCGTGGATGGGTATTCCAGTATGACAATGACCCAAAACACACGGCCAAGGCAACAAAGGAGTGGCTCAAGAAGAAGCACATTAAGGTCCTGGAGTGGCCTAGCCAGTCTCCAGACCTTAATCCCATAGAAAATCTGTGGAGGGAGCTGAAGGTTCGAGTTGCCAAACGTCAGCCTCGAACCCTTAATGACTTGGAGAAGATCTGCAAAGAGGAGTGGGACAAAATCCCTCCTGAGACGTGTGCAAACCTGGTGGCCAACTACAAGAAACGTTTTACCTCTGTGATTGCCAACAAGGGTTTTGCCACCAAGTACTAAGTCATGTTTTGCAGACGAGTCAAATGCTTATTTCCCTCATTAAAATGCAAATCAATTCATAACATTTTTGACATGCGTTTTTCTGGATTTTTTTGTTATTCCATCTCTCACTGTTCAAATAAACCTACCATTAAAATTATAGACTGATCATTTCTTTGTCAGTGGGCAAACGTACAAATCAGCAGGGGATCAAATACTTTTTCCCCTCACTGTATTTATGATTTTAATCTTGCCAATATATGGTATGCAAACAGATTAACTGGGTTTTGATATCGATTTCTATGGCAGGCAAAACAAGTAAATGCCCCAATCACCCATTGTTCTCATTTAATTATGATGCTTCTACTCAATATTGCCTTTGCATAGTCATTGACAGAAGTAAACATGCACTCTAATGGGCTGTTCAGTGTGTATTATCAGCGCAATGGCTATAGACATGCATATACTGTATTCAAATTCCCAGCCACCAACTGTTTAAAGGATTGTATTTTTTACATTAACAGAATACAATATGGCATACAAACGAATTGGATAATTGGAATAATGTTTTGGTCTATGAACCATAACTTTGAAACACTCATTCGTGATTGTGTTGCTTACACCTAATGGTCTTTACTTTAGTGTCATGTTTTTAGCCATTGCTTATTGTCAAGTGAATAACAAAATTAAGCCAAGTTTTATCCATCTTTTATATTTTTTGTAAAATACATGTTTTCTTCTACTGGTCGATTTAAAATTAAATATGAATCACATGTTTAACCAGGCATTTCAGAATTTGGGGACATGAACCAGAATTGATGTTGCATAAGTCACGTGGTGTTTTCATTAAACATTCAAACTGCCAATGCCGACATAGTTTCCTGTATTCACATGCCTTTTGTGAGACAAGGCACACATAAATTCTGTAATTGATTAATAATGCCAAATACTGTGTACATTGTTTAATATTTAGGCTGCATGTTCATTTTTTTATTTAAAGATTTCGTGACTGCAGTAATTCATATTCTTAGCTCTTTCGGTAAAGTCACGTTGAAGAGAAACAATAAAATAATAAAATATATATAAATATACTTATTTTCCAGCTAAGAATATGCATGTTCATTATGTTCATTATTTTCATTCAAACTGTTCCACCAAGAAAAAATATTCTTCAAATGACAAGGGAAAACAATTGGCATTTTCAGTTTAAAGTGGGTCTCAGAAGTCCATGCTACACAATCAATGAAATCTTTTTCATAAATCCCGCTGAGAACACATTACGATACAATATCTCTTTGTCAGACCTGAGCTGTAGTTTCACCTTTGTGATCTCTGGTCACATAACATTGATTTTACATTCTCAAGGTGAAAGTAGCTTACATTCCACTTTAGCATGCACTTGTGTGCCACAAGGTTTTTATTCCTCGAGGCGTAAAAATAATACGCCTAAGTGTTGTTGTTGTGTGTGTGAATGTAATGCATAATAGGAGGGTGTGCAGTAATATCAAGGAGTGTAGTTATAACTCCTTACAAATATGGTCAGCATCCAGAATTCCCTCAAGACCTTCACATTGTACAAAGGCCAGGTGCTTTTAATCTTTTTTTTTTACAAAATTTCCAGCAAGGATTTGAGGGGTGCCCCTTCAATGTGACCAAAGAAGCAACAAACTGACTGAGAGAATTATTACCTTTTTCGTCTGCTTTGCTTCAAAAAGGACGTAGATAGCCTCTGTGTCAACCGGTGTGTTGCTGAGTGTCTTCTGTTGTCTCCCACAGATACCAACAAGAAAGTGAAGGATGTCCTTGGGGAGTTCCGGGAGGGTGGAATCCTTTCCAAGTATGACCCCGAGCAGGTAATCTCTCCGCGGGTCATTATTTTGGTTGAACCGTGCTCATTGCAATTGCGATTACCGCCTACGTGCTTTTTCAGGGAAAAATGAGATGAGATTAGCCAGCCGGTGCCAATGTCTGATCTCGATATAAATTGACCATGGCTTGGTTTTTGTGGTTATCCTCACTTCTAAATATCTTGTTGCAATTCCAGTTGGATATATAAAAAAAATATCCTATGAATTTTGACGTTTCGATTCTGCATAAACCTGCACTTTCAGCAGTCACATAGGACAAATATTGTATTTTATGGTAAGTTGCTTATGCAGACTTAAAATTATGATGGTTAGAGCTATAGAGCACTGCATGGGTGTTCCAGGCAATGTAATGCTCACTCAATCATCCGTGTAATAGCACTGTATCTGCCATGATGCATGTTGTTTACTGCTGCTACCTTGAAATGAGCGAAGATGCATCCTTTTGATTAGGTCGTGCTTTTGCACCGAACTTCATGATTGAGGAAAATACATTTGTGTCCATGTAGCCTATTATCGCCGTGATGGAAAATTATTCCCCGTACATGAATTGCAACTGCTGTTTAATAATAAATGTGATGAAAAAAGACAAAGCCTCGCAGAGGAAATGTTTCTTTTTTTACACTTGTGCTTAAATAAAAGTATGTATACAATTTTATATATACATTAAGTACAACATTTAAAAAAAACATTACAATATGTGCGTTTAGTTCAAAAGCAGGCAGCATGAGGTTTGAAGTTCAGAGCATTACATAGTGAATAATCATGCAATTCCATTCGAGTTAAATGTAATTTGCAGCAGTTAGAGCACATCATTTTTCGATACCTGCATGCAGACAAATACTTATTAAGAGGTCGTAGAAAATGTTGCTCATTGCAAAATAGGATTTTATAATTGAACATATAGAACAATACACCTTCCCTTCAAAACACTGGAGCATATGTTTTATTTTAATATAATTACTCCTGTGGTTACATTTGTTATTCACACAGCTTGTTCAGCAAGAGACCATTTTTCTCCCTTTTAGAACACTATGCTAATGTTTTCAAATTTGGCATGAAACCAACCATTGCATGCACGCAGTGAAAAGCACAGGCATAAATTTGCTTCTCTGTTGTCATTGAGTCATCCTTTTTTCTTCTATTGAGAAGGAAGCAACAACTCTGTAATTTAGAATCGGATTTTATTCTTGGCGAAGCTAAACTAAATCCATGGTATCTATGTTTTTTCAGAGAACGTTTTTTTAAATGTTAGATTTCAAATGTGTTTCCTTTGCCTTCTTTAGTTACTCAATCCAAATGATCAATCGCTCATGTATAATTACAGGGCAAAGCGTTTTAAATTTAGATGCCCTCTGCAGAATGTGTAACCAGGTATAGAACTAGTACATGACCCGGAAGTGAAATCATCAGCCTTAATCAGTGTCTTATAATTGGTCCTTCCTGCCAGCTGACTGTGCTCTTTCACCATGTGCGTGAGTAATAATTTTAGATGTGTGAGCTTTCACAATGGGGATAAACAAGAGGTTCAATGGCGCACTTCTTTGCCTGTTTCTACACCTGTTGGTGACTGAACTGAGACTAAACAAATTTCACATCTTTGAACCTTTATCTTTCATCTCAAGTAGCCACTTGTGGCTCGTATCCAAGACCTTAGTAGGACTGGATCAATGTCCTGACAATGGAATTAGTCGCCTCCTTCTCGTACTAAACAGTATTTTTGTCAATTTTATGACATTTAAGATGCATTGTTAGTATTCACTTCTTCTAGCTGTGTTTAGTTGGATTCAATATTCCATGATAACACCTCTGGACATGTCATTCCTCATTTGCAATGAGTGATGGTGTGGAGCATCGGATGCATAAGCAAGGCTTAATTACATGCAGGGTGGGGCATGTGGAGGCTTGCATTTAAAGTTCACCATGGAATGCATTTCATTGAGGAGGAGCTTTTACAGTCCATAAATTAGCCTCAACAGTAATGGCATTGAGTAATAACATAAACAAAGCTGCCTACTTTACCATAATTCTTAGCTTTTGACAAAACCTATAAATAGTTCAAGACAAGTGATGACATTCTAAAAAAATACAAAAGGATAACATTTGCGATAAGGCCGTAGCTCTGATGACACGTCTGACATCATAGCATTTTCCCAAGTAGGAGAGGGGACCTTTTGGCACCCGTAGGCCATAGATGACCCATATCACTTTGTTTCATATGGCCCACAGCCACATGAGGCCTACCACTTTCAAATGGCTCACAAACTATATTTATCCCATCCAATTTACATCAAATAACATTTACAGCATATAACATGCTTTGATGATAGAGTTATTGCAATCTGCTGCCTCCATAAAAAGTGTAGCCTTCCACAGAGTGGTCTTACCTGGAAGCTAGGTCGTGTTCAGCTGGTTGTGCATATATTGCAATTGTGGAAGCCTGCTTTAGAATGCTGGGGGCATCTATTCTTAGGACCACAGCTGCATGAAATATCGTTGGTGGGGTTCAACATAGTGTACAAAATCTGTTTACTATTTACTAATACAAAATCATAAAACAATGCATTGTTTTTGCACAGTGGTGTGTATCCAGCATGACATGCAGGGCTGGCCTCATTGGATTCAAGCCTTATGGCTTGACGTATACTTTTATATCTCATGGATTGACATTTGGCCTTTTCTCTGTCTACAACTATATAAGCTCTTATTCCAGTTTCCTATCCTGGTATATCTCACTGAATATTGAACACACCAATGAATGCACCCATTGCCCCCCCCAGCCGCCTTCCAAGCCCCCTATCATGAAAAATCCCCATTCACAAATGAAGCCTGCTGGAAATATTGAGCCTTGCCCTCAAAGGACCTCCTACACAGTAATGATGGTCTCCCATTAATATCAACTGAATGGCTAACACAATGAGCTACAGATGTGCCTCGTATTTGATACATGTGGCTATATTAATTTCTACTGGTAAATGTGTGCACACTTAGAACATCAAATCATACCCTGCCAATAAGTATGAGCTCACGGCGAGCTATTTCCCGTGCGTGAGATGTACACTTTCATATTCTGTTGTATTAACGTGACAATGTCTACATGCAATATATATTAATTTATATGAACATTATTTTAGGGGAAATTACACTCTTTGCAAAATTTGATAGAATGCACAGAAGGTATAATCATAAATATAAATGTTACTTAAATGGCCTGGAAAGATATCCACCTGACACTATTGTTCACGGATGGTCATATAGTTAACTGTAAATAATCTCGACATTGACAAAATATTATAACAAATAGGACATTGTGTACAATAATGCTTCGTGGCCTAAGGTTATCATCAGCTGCTTGCACAAATTACCACAATTAAAGAAAACATTTCCCAAGTGTTTTGTAGAGTTGCTGTGCGATGTATGCTTTATAAATTCGAAGACAAATACTTTTTTCCACGTCTTCAATGGGACACTTTCTTCATGTGGCCAAAATATTTTGTGGGCCTTGGAGGCCCGAGGAGCTATACTGGAGAGGGGCATCCATCCAGTATTGCTCCAACATGACCTACATAATGTGAGGAGGTCTTCATCCATCAGTATAGAATATAGAGTGGATGATGATGATGACACTTTTACAATATTTTATTGGTTAAGTATTTAACATGTGAAGTAAGTTACAATATTTGTATAGATGAATGAAAATGTTAGCATACGCAATCACAATCGCCTTTTCTTTTCAATGAATACACCAGGCATGCACGTAACAAGGCAACTGCAATTTATTCATTTTACAGAAACGCAAACACCACTATATGTACACCCAATCTAGGGATATTATTCATACACATATATCCATGGAGTCATGCTCACACCTGCATTGCCCTAATGTGGGCGATAGCAATTCTGGCAGGAGGTATATTTTCATCTATATAATTATACAGTTTGTTTAGATGTAATTTTCCAGTGTTTAGAAATGTATATTAATGCATTGCTGTACAAGTGTGGATATTGATTTGCCAATCTACGTTTACACATTTACACATGTTCAACCAGGTGTGCATATATGAAAGCACCTCACATATTTAGATGAACACTCGGGTGGATGTGCCTGTCATGAATAATGGCCTTAAAGGTCAGGTTTTGCTATTGTGAGGCACGACCACGAGTAGCAGTTAAAATGTGCTTCTTCTGTACGCCTTCTTCACGTCGAAGCCCCACGCCACAAGCACCAGTTGCGTTAACCCTGCCACTGGAGTGAAGGCAGCTGGGCACGGTGTCTGCTAGCCCCCTGTGTGCACAATACGTCGTCAAGTGTTTGAAAACAGGGCCTTGCTTATTCGCACTTTCCATATGAGAGTCACACTCCAGTTATGGTCCTGTGTGATAATATAGTCCTTTCAGAAATGACGAAACCACACAAAATTCGCTCTGTCCTTATGATCCTTTCACACTGATGACTCACTGCCATTTTTAGGTTATTTTAAGCCTATAATAGAGTGAGGGTTTCTTTATGAAAGCCTTTTATGGATTGCTGTTAAGTGTACATAGCTTACCGCTTGCACAGATTGTACCCAAAAAGCACCCCCTGCGATGCCCAATGAAGGATTGAGTGTGTACAGTCCTGAGCCAATAAACACAACTCAGTGCTATCATTGAAAAACTGTCTTGTTATAAATCATCTTCCATCACATTCGACACAAGGGCTATATATTGCCAAGCATCATAATTCTATAAGTCAACCTTCCAAATAAAGAGCTCAAACATGAAAACAATGGCATTGCCCATACTCATATTGGAGATGTTCAATTTTAAGGAAATATGTTGATTTTACTCCACGGACATTTACTGCATGCAACATATGTTGCCATGGTGTACTGGTGAGGACACTGGACTTTAAATCCAAAGGTCGCCTGTTCAATCTCTCGGCAGTTGAAACAATGGACACGTTTCTTAATTCCGCCCGGCAGTAATAATAGGTTTGCGTGCGGCTGGGAGAAAAGTCTGTGTTGTGTGGGGGTAATCACATCTTCTTCCAAGACGTAGGCCAATATACTCTCTCGTGGGTGCCCTTTAGAATCCCCTGTAATGAAGACCCTTACGCCGGCAGGGGTACGAGAAAGAAATTGCAGGGCTGCACCTTTAGCTTGTTTACTGCATACGGGGCGAGAGATAGAAGTGATAATGGTGTCTGGTCGAACTAAGTTAGCACCTTTATCACGCGTCACTGGGAAGCTGGTAAAAAGTGTATTGATAACTTGTTTGTAGAACACCTATAGGATGGTGTCTTCATTTGGAACTGTGCACGGCCATGTGATTCCCTAGATACTGTGAATAGCACTTAAACAAATGGTAAGTGCTTTCATGCTCTGCCTTAGCATGTCCCGCATTTTTTATATTTGCTAAATCTCTAATACGCGAATGTATGAGTCGTGATCATTTAAACACACTTTTATATTACATTGTTCTACAACAATGTAATTTGTTTCCAATAATTACCACAACGCTGTTGTCCGTGAGCGTTACATATCCATCTTTTAACTTGGGTTAAAATCCTGTAAAAATGCTCTTTCATGGTTGCTTAAACAAAAGAGATCTCGTTATAGTAATAGGTTTTACCCTTTTAACTGGCACAAAAAACTGACACCTTTATTCAAGGCATCATGTTTGCAATAACCACAACAAAAGCAGTCAAAATGCAAACAAAAGAGACAACTCTGATAATAATATGCACTGTCCTTGAATTTGATTGGTCCACACCCGAGACGGCTTTTCTTAGAGCCTAGTCTCCACTGGTGTTGGACCACCTTTTGGCGTCATCTGGTCCAACACCAGTGGAGACTAGGCTCTAAGAAAAGCCGTCTCGGGTGTGGACCAATCAAATTCAAGGACAGTGCATATTATTATCAGAGTTGTCTCTTTTGTTTGCATTTTGACTGCTTGTGTTGTGGTTATTGCAAACATGATGCCTTGAATAAAGGTGTCAGTTTTTGTGCCAGTTAAAAGGGTTAAACCTATTACTATATCTTGTTACTGGCAAAGGAGGTTTCATAATGTAAAAGAGATCTCATTAAATCACTCACCGTCTTCCTACTCACCAGAGCATTAGCTAAAAAACAACAGAATCTCTCTCATTCGCTTCAAAATCCATGACTCCCTCTCCTGCATACTTCTGTTGTTCTCATGTTCATCTCCATCACTACATCTCCTTCCTCATCTGCCTCTCCCCGCTCCCACTGGTTCAGTTCTACGGTATTGCCTTTTCCTAATCAATATCATGTTTTTTTGTTGTAGAATGTAGCGTTTCTCTTTCTCCTCTGATACTCTTGCAGACTGGAAAATTCTTTGCATTGTCAGTCTATTTTGGACTCAGTCTATTTATGGGACCCTGTCATGGTGTACTGGTGAGCATACTGGACTTGCAATCCAGAGGTTGCCAGTGTTTGGTTAATCTTCCGGTTGAGGCAGATTAGAAAATGGTGCAACTTTCTAAGATTCCTTTACGCAGTTTCAAAAATTCTACCCTTCCCCTTCAAAAATATAAATGAGTGCACCCGCAGTTCGTCGATTGGCAAGTTGTATGTGGTGGAGTAAAGTCACTCAATCAATGCTTATTTTATGTGCCAATATCGCACTCAATAAAGTAGGCATCAGTACACATTACAGCAGAATTGGAACGGTACAGGGGGCAAAGAGCAAGAGACATGAAAAAAGTGCGGTTACTTGGCCAGCAGTGGCATGAACAAGCAGTTTCAGGGCTGTACCTTTGTCCAATGTATTTTGATAAAATTTTATCTATTTTTAATAGATGAAGCTTCATGCAGCTCTCCTCAGTGTATATCTGATTGTATGTATATTAGTTTTTTTTTACCTTCGTGGTGTTTAAATGCTGGTGTGTACCGTATTTATCCAGAGAGCTTAACTGAGAATTAAGTTTATTTTATTTGGTACACGGATGTGCGTGAGCACAGCAACCACAAAACAAAGCCATCAACATTGCACAGAACGAGCACACGGTGCTTAAGGAATATTGCACACGTAACATTTTTGTTTACGTATTTAACAGTTGTTTAAATGAAACACACGAATAAAAAAAAACAGTGCAAATGTAATCTTAAAAATGTTAGGTACAGGTGCAGGTAAGCTCTACATTTTAGTCGAACTGAGCCATGAACACACGCAAATCAAAGAGGGCAGTGCAAACATAAGGGAGGTGCCACAAAAGTGACAAACATGTGCAAGTGTGCTCTGTGTCGTGACTATTGTGTAGCATTTAGAAATCGTTTTTTTTTCTGTACTGACGCCAGTGTGGAGCAGTGTCAACACTTTTTATTCATCATTTCTCCTTTGCTGATTGTTGCATTGCGAAAACACCCACACACATGTGGGTGGTTCAGCAGCAGTCGGAAACTTATAAAGATGGGTCAGCATTCTGTCTAAATCTTTACTTAAAGCTTTCGTGACTGCAGAAATTCATATTCTTTGGGTCTTTCGGTAAAGTCACGTAGATAGGTTGAAAGAAAATAACAATAAAATAACAAAAAAACTGCGACGTTTTTTTTTCTCCTCCTGATGACGATCGCTTGTGTTGTGATCGAAACGTCGTAGTTTTTTGTTTGTTATTTTTGTTATTTTCTTTGAACCTATCTACGTGACTTTACCGAAAGACCCAAAGAATATGAATTCGGTCTACTCTGCTGTCTCCTGCATCCACCTGCCATATCGAAATGTCCTTATAAGCAATACAACACGTGGCACAATATCACACTCAGTTTTACATTGTTGTGTCATGAAGGTCAATAACGCTTCTGTAATACTGAAAGGGTGTATGGAAAGTCAAACCAGGCGTTAGCTTGATTGGATATTGACTGCTTGTTAATATTTTCGGTGGGTGAGTAGAGAATACTGTACTCCCTTTACAACTACAACGGTGTTTGGCAACTGCCTCAGCACATTTGCACATGTTGATAATTTGCTAAAACTCTCGAAATATCGAAGTTTGAACCATGCTCATTTTAATGAGGCAAGGGTCTATTGAGGCAGCCTCATCTGTTTGTGAAGGGTGATCTGTGGGAAATTCAATGTGACATTAAAAAAAAATTACAGCCGGTCACGCCGAGATGATCCTTGTTTGTATTTTATCGTACTTTTAACTCTTTGAATACATGCTGAATAGCTATTAAAACAGTTAAAGCGGCCATAAAACAACATTACATGTTTGTTGGGAAATAAGCAGGTTTAGTAAAAGCCAGAAATGCGTTCAATGGAAATTACCATATTTGATGTAAAATTCACATTATTTAAATAATTCCACTGTATTTTTTTAAAAAAGTGTAACAACACCACTTTATGGTGCTAAAATATATTTGGAAAAAGTGTCTGCATATTCTATGCCCTTTGTCCTCGTATGAATGTCTGTGATAATCATTTTAACAATTTCATTTGTCCAGCCAATTGACTTTGAGGGATTCAAGCTGTTCATGAAGACATACCTAGAGGCAGAGGTCCCAGAAGAGCTGTGCCGACATCTCTTCATGTCATTTACACGCACGGACAGGCACCCGGCTCCCCTGGGCCAGTCGCAGTGTACAAGCACTTCACAGATCATCGAGACCGGTACCTGCCAGCACACACACGCATGCTTTCATTCACTTATGATCTGTCAACTCTGCACCCTTATGGCTGGTATTACAGGGTACATAAGTGAGTTTATTTGGGGTTACAATAACCCCCATGAAACATTTCAGATTCGATACAAAGTACCTGATTTAGTTAAATGCAGGGTAAATATCGTATGTCTACATTTTTTATAATTTTCGATTTAAAGCTTTCGTGACTGCAAGGATTCATCTTCTTTGGTTCTTTCGGTAAAGTCACGTAGAATGAGAATAAAATAATAAATTAATAAAATAAAATAACACAATAAAATTCTCACGACGTTTTGGCCACAACACAAGTGGCCTCCTTCAGGTGAAAGGAACAGACCTCATTCTACGTGACTTTACCGAAAGAACCAAAGAAGATTTTTTATAATGTTTGCGTTTTGAGTTCTGCTGTTTTAACCACATAAAACAGTGCTTGACAATAAAAAAAAACCCATTGAAAATGTTTAATGATCAAAAATATATCAGTAAAATTGTTACCAGGAAAACACCTCGTGTCACCGTGTTTGGAGTGCGCAAACCACTATCGCACCATTGTCTGTTTAAGCAGACATGCAACGTGACACTAATGCACTTTTGCGCACAAACACATCTGTGCGAATAGTCGTGGTTTTCCTTTGCACAAATGCCAATTAAGCTGATGTGTTCACAGCACAATTGTCAGTTTGGTTATTTTATGGAACACTGTCAACAGGTATTAGACAATGATTTATGCAACAAGTTTGTTTTCATTACATTGTCTCAATAATTTTTAGCGTACCTTACAGACACAGGAAAAGCGTGCATTCCTGCTTGTATAATTTCATCATATTTCAGGGTTGTTTTCTCCAAAGTCATTGTATTGTGAATTATATGTATTGGGTAACCAAATGCAGGGCAGTACTCATATTATCGCCTTCCAGATTCTTATCTCGAAATGTTACTTTTCATTTGGGATCAGATAACTCTTTCAACTCTTACATTTGTACCAGAACTTGTATTTTAATTTTCAACTCAGCAGGTACATCACTTTAAATAATAATTGATCTCCTCTAATACAATGTTGTCACTTTATTTAAACTGGCAAAGCCAAATAGGATGTAATTCAAAGCAAATATAAACTTTACAAAGATTTTCTGTGTTAGTCAGTGACTGAATGGGCTTAAATAATCAAATTGGCTAAACCAAATATTGCCGATTGAGTGGACACTCTTTCCATTCTGCATATATGTGTATTGAGCTCAAAAACAGAAAACTCAAGTGTCTTGTCTGGTTCAGTTCCCTGAGAAGATGCAGTTGGTCAGTGTTTCGAAACTCCACTCCTCATGACCCCTCCACACTCTGCCTTTTACGTAATTGCCGATATTTCCTATTTGTATGCACATGAAGCATTTTCACATCACATGTATCTGATGGTTGGTAATTACGGAAAGCTGTGCAGCTGTACCATGGATGGGGCTGCGAGGACTGGAGTTGACTCACTGGACACCCGTGCAGTTGAAACACCTTTCACTTCTGAGCTGCATCGTACAAGTACACTGTAGTAATACAGTTTGTGGAAACAATTCATAATTTGGACAATATCTCAGTTAACTAAACACACCTTACGTGCAATTCTAGTTGTGATTATCCATGTTCATATCCCGGCTCAATTTTAGTGAGGTGTAGGTATGGCACTGATAAATATATTCGTCTAATATTATTGCACGCTTACTTGAGTCAAACACAGCTTTGCAGTTTACAATGAGTAACTAACATCTTGTATTTTATTTTTTTGATGACGCTGAAATGAAAATACGGTATTACTTCAAGAAAACAAAAGCAACTTCATAATTCACATTCATATTTGAGGTCTATGATTATAATCATTGATTGTTATTGCGGCCGAAAATAATGCAATTAAATGGTTACATTATTCTCACAGGCGACCATTGTATTGTTGTAACATTCAGTCATCTGGAAGAAGATAAAAACATCTTCTTTGGTTCTTTCGGTAAGGTCACGTAGAGTGAGAATAAAATAATAAAATAACACAATAAAATTCTCACGACGTTTCGGCCACAACGCAAGCGGCCGTTGCTTTGTGGCCGAAACAACGTGATAATTTTATTGTTATTTTATTATTTTATTCTCATTCTACGTGACCTTACCGAAAGAACCAAAGAAGATGAATCCTTGCAGTCACTAAAGCTTTAAATCGAAAGATAAAAACAATTGAAACCTTCCAACGTAGCAGTAGCCATTGCTTATTTATGTTGTGCCTCATTGCTGTTCAATTATTCTTACAGACCAGAGGCTAAAACACACCAACACCCCTCTGACTTAACACTAGTATTATTGCGATAGCATTGCCAGTGAAGAGCTTATTCTTTCAAGAACACGCATGTGCCTACATAGCACTGATCACATGTGAAGGCAATTAATCTCAGCCAGAGGCCAGGTTTTTAAAAGGGATGGCAAAAACTATAATTAATATCGCCGTGGTCAACAAAAATACCAACAAAATAGATGTACATGTTCTTTGGTTCTTTCGGTAAAGTCACGTAGAATGAGAATAAAATAATAAATTGATAAAATAAAATAACACAATAATATTCTCACGACGTTTCGGCCACAACACAAGCGGCCTTCATCAGGTGAAGGGACGAGACTGTCTGGAGGACAGCGCTTTTCACTCCAGCGCTTTTCACTCCAGCGCTGTCCTCCAGACAGTCTCGTCCCTTCACCTGATGAAGGCCGCTTGTGTTGTGGCCGAAACGTCGTGAGAATATTATTGTGTTATTTTATTTTATCAATTCATTATTTTATTCTCATTCTACGTGACTTTACCGAAAGAACCAAAGAAGATGAATCCTTGCAGTCACGAAAGCTTCAAATCGAAATTTAGATGTACTTGATACAACCATTCTGTATCACTGTCTGGGAAAGCAGCCTCAATCATAAAAAATACCCACTGAAGATTGTAAATATTGTGAGGGGACCTATATACTGCTGATGGAAATTATAACTTATGTAATTATTAGGATGGATAACTAGCTGTTTGCCACACCTGCCATTGAAGCAGTTTGCACAAATCTGACAGTTCAATTTTAGCATGGTCTGATAATGCTTCAGGGCAATTCACGGCAATATAAATACCGTACACGGTTCGGCACTTATGTATGTGTTACTGAATCAGAATGAGCACATGGAGGCCACTGCTAAGCTTTTAACTTGACGAAATGTTTTATTAATATAAAAATGAATTTTCGGAAACTGGTCGGATTAAAGCATGTTCCGGGCGAGTGATAAGAGGGATCAATGTGCGTCGAGTGAGCCGTGATTTATTTCACGTGTGCCTTGCCTCATTGTGAGTCTGCGACGCTGATGATAACGTGGGCACGCCTTGCAATGCAGCTGCCCTGGATCACCAGTGGTCTGAGGCATGGGTTCAAAACATCTTCAAAGTATTCTCCTCTGGTTAAAAGTGACTTCCTGCTCAAGTGAGTATGAATGTGGTGCTCATCTCCTATTAACAACTCTGAACCGGTGGTGGGAATTCCTCATTCCTATGATAGGAGCACATCTCTCTTAAGGACAACTGCCATTGCCTTCCCCACAAAGTGGTACTCATATCATTAACCCCAGGGGGATTCTGGGCAGAGTCGACTCCCAGCCAGGATTTGAACTTGCAACCTTTTCCAAAATCGACTGCTCTTGTTCATGTTTTGCTTGTACATTTAGCAGCTGGTGTGGAATAAGAGGCCATATTACCCAACAGATGAGCTCTCTACAGCTCCCTCTAGTGGAGGCTCTTTCTGCCAGCATTGGCATGAGCAAGAATTTGCCAGGCTGCACCTTTACCTAATCAATAGTTGTTACGTCAGGAATTGTGCTGTATATTCCATAAATAGACTTCACCGGCGTATGGAGACATTAAGCTATAGTGAGACAGCTGTGATACAGCATTAGGGGGTGGGGGCGGGGGGCAATTATGAGAGACATGTTTGCAAATTTGACCATGTCCATTTGGCTGTAAAACCGTGGCCTTTGCAAACATTTTTCTCCACTTAAGTGTCTTAATAGCCGACGCAGATAACATTGTAGCCATAGCTTTCATGTGAGCTTGTGTGCACTTTAGATAATGCATTGGATTTGGGTAATACGATAAAAGCAATCTAAATCATGATGTGTACCAAAATGTAATCTCATAACAATTTCAATCCCTCATTATGAATATTCTTTAAAGACAGAAATGTAATATCGCCTGTTATTTTTATCATCCTTTTTTATACCCTTTAACCTCAGCCATGAGTTTTATATTAAGGATGAATATGATGCATTGTATGAGTGAAGTGCTGTGTTACATGGCAGGCTGTGTTTAATTGTGGATTGAGGCTCACCTCTCCTATTACCCTTCTTTTGTAGACAGTGGCAAGGCCGGTGAGAAGAGGCTTGGCCAGAAAGGCGGTGGGGTCGGTGGACCGAGTCTTGTAAAGTCTGCATCTCTGGGGGATGTGAGCCAGACACAGGCTGTGCACCTCAAGGATATTGTGTGCTACCTCTCGCTGCTTGAGGGCAGCCGACCTGAAGACAAGCTGGAGTGTAAGTTATATTTTAGCATTCACATAGCCACTTGTGCAGCCCTCCTGCAGTTCGTACATCTGCCCTGTGCACTAATGCAGCTTTATAATCGTCCTTCCACGCAGCCATCCGTTCATTCTTTCTTTTACATAGCTACAAATCCATTCATTTAATTATCAAATCCTCCGTTACATTAAGCAAGCAGTCATTTATTCACTCATATAGCATACATCCATCCTCCAACTTCAACCGAGAGGATGGTTTCAAATTAAGCAACCATTGGAAAGATATTCTTAGTTTTTTCGGTAAAGTCACGTTGAAAAAACTAAGAATATGAATTACTGCAGTCACGAAAGCTTTAAATCAAAATTCATTGGAAAGATGTTATAAATCAAGTCAAACGTTAGCTGCCTTTTAATTGTACAGCAATTTTTAGTGGTGGTATATCAAACTTTAGATCTTTTCGTTTTAAAAAATGGGGCTTACTCGCCCGCCATCGCCTGCCCCCCCCAACCCCCCCGTCAGCACAACAAAAAGGGGTTTTACCCGCATTTGTTGGCACCACAGCCTCTTCCCGACCCCCCTGCAGCTTAACAAAAGGCGGCTTGACTCAGCCCTTCCACCCACCCACGCCCCTTTCTGACTCCTCCCCCCCCCCCCCCCTTAACCTGTATACAATCCCGATCGTCTCAGAGCTGTGTACTTAACACACATTTTCTGCTGTGACTGTTCCACCTGAAGACGGAAGCTTGTGTTTCCTCCGAAACGTCGTGATTTAATTGTTTTCTTTGATTTTATTTTATTTTACCTACGTGACTTTACCGAATAAAACCAAAGAGTATGAATCATTGCAGTCACGAAAGCTTCAAATCTAGATATTTATTCACCCATAAATCCACCTCTACAGCATTCTTTGAAATACATGAATTACTTGCTTTTTCTGACAGAGCCTGCTCAGCATGAAATCCAAGACTCCTTAGTTTTATCCTCATCTCAATCAAGCACGATATTTTGTGGCTGCATAGTTGTAAAGAATGCGATGTGGCTATTTTTTTAGACTTTGATGCCTTCCGCAGAATCAATGTTGTATACATTATGAGACTACATGGAGAAAATACTTAATTCTGTGGGAGCACCATCAGGGCCAGCACTATATATTGGAGGGCATACGTCAGTTTCTTTATATCACCTTGAAAGGGCCAGGGGGACATTATAAAGAGGGCCATGTCTTGATACGCTCCTCATTTATTTGTAAATATTAATTATCATTGTTTTAAAATATGGTTACGAAAGGTAAATGAATGAACATTGTTTTTAGTATTCTTTGGGTCTTTTGGAAAAGTCACGTAGAACGAAAAAATTACCAAAAAATAACGACGTTTCGATCGCAACACAAGCGATCGTCATCAGGAGGGACAAAAAAGGAGGGGGAAAGTTGCTGAGGCAGGCTGTTTTAAAGGGTTTAAATGGGTGTAGCCCAAGGGTCATAAACGAAGTGGGCGGGGCTAGTGATGTTAAAGTGAGAAATTTGCATGTTAATGTAAGATCGGAGGGCGACTTCCACGTCGAGGGCGTGGAGGTGGCTGTGTTAGTGTGAGATATTTAACCTGTTAATGTAAAATCAGAGAGTCGAAAATAACTACTAACATCGGAAGGTAGGATGGAAACATCACAGCCAGTTATGACTTAAACTGGTTAATAACGTCCTTCCAATGATTGCTCAGTTTGTACCCCTCTTCTCAGTTGAAATTGTGTCTGTGTCTATATATATGGATGGCTTCATGAATGAATCTTTGTTGATAGCCAGTGGGTTTGCCGAGTACCTTCGTCTTGGAGAAATCAATTTCGTGTGAGCCCACCGCATTAAAACAATGATCAGCCACGGCCGAGGTATTGGTCCTACAGTGTTTCAGATCTGCCTTATGTTCACGAAGACGGTTCTTTTTTCCTCCTGATGACGCCTACATTAACATGCTAATCTCTCACAATACATAGGCACCTTCGCGCCCTCGACGTGGAAGTCGCCCTCCGATCCTACATTGACATGCAAATTTCTGACATTAACATCACTAGCCCCGCCCACTTCGTTTATGACCCTTGGGCTACACCCATTCAAAACCTTGAAAACAGTCTGCCTCAGCAGCCTTCCCCCTCCTTTTTTTCCTCCTGATGACGATTGCTTGTGTTGCGATCAAAACGTCATGGTTTTTGGTAAAAAATTTTGTTCTACGTGACTTTACCGAAAGACCCAAAGAATATTAATTCCTGCAGTCACGAAAGCTTTAAGTCAATTGTGTTTAATCTTCGAAGAATGTTTCCTCGTTAAGTGTGGTGGCCTGTGGAATGAACAAATGGAGCAATTTGTCACGTCGTTTTTTCCTGAGTTTCTATGACACCTGCTTGATCATTGAAATTAAATGCTCCCATTGTCATCCCCAGCATTAGCAGATTACTGGAAAAATCCTTTAGGCAATTGAATCATATGGTGAGGGTAAGAAAATGTGATGCCACCAGCTTCATGACCCACGGCTTCATTGACCGTATGTTAGCGTTTGCATCAAGATGTACTACTGCGTGGTGTAGCGCATTGGGGATGAGGGCCGCCCCTTGTATGCAAAGGGGTAATGGTGCTAAGGGGGCTGGAGTGTTCGTCTATTGGTAGATCATAAGTGGTGATGTGAAGCATGGGTTTCCGAATTATTTAATCCTTTTTGTTGAACTTTAAAACTGAACCAAATGCCCCAGTGACGATGAGACTTTTACCCGCAGAGTCAAAAGCAAAGCTCACGGTGCATAACTTATATTTTTATCATAACTAGTATCTGGGGTGGAGCTGTGGTGCAGTGGTCAGTGCACTGCACTCTGAACCCACGGATCTGAGTTGATTTCCCACCATGAGTCACATCAATGGTGAGTGACATCTGGGCATGTCCTGGGTCCTCAATTCATCATCCCTCGTGATTAAGTATGGTCAAACAACCCCAGTATGGCTTAGGGAGAAGACCCTACGTGTGCACGTATGTGGATTGACAGAGCGTTGTAAATGTAATATATAAATATAGACTTCTTGAGTCATATGAACTCAAATATTGATCCTTCACTTTTTCTGTTTGTTAGCCAAACAGTTTACCAGCAATGTGTTTTAGAAGCAGAATGCAGCATAGGTGAGAAAGAAGCTCCTTACAATTTGCACATTACGAGGCTAAATTGCCAAGTTACTTGGGATAAATATATCACAGCTGGATCAGTCTCACTGACGTTCTAGCTTGACTTGTACTGGAACCAGATGCTGGTAATGCCCCTTTTTCCGTGAAATAAAATAGACTTATTTTTGTTGTTCACGGACTAGAAATTTGTCTGGTGCTGATCATGTGTGTGGTTCGAGATTCTGCATTGGTGAATATCATGAGTACCCCGTTGCCATTATACAATCATTTAAACAAAAAACACATTGTTAAGCAAGCATTGCATGGGCTCTGCTTCATGGCTTTCATTATGGGGACTGAATGAGTATTGATTGGTTGACAAAGGTGGTTCTCCATAATAGGCAAAGGGGAACACTTTTCTGGTTTTGCTGATTGTGAGGTATTTTTTGTGTCCTGTGCAAATAGACAGCATTGGGCGACAAAAATTCAGAAAGCTGTAATGATCTAAGTCAGACCTTTAATAGATCACTATTTTTTCATGTTGAATAGAATGGCATTTTTAAATGCATTCCTTTACACTTTGAACAGTTTAGATTTGAAGTTTTCATGACTGCAGGGATCCATACTCTTTGGTTCTTTCGGTAAAGTCACGTAGGTAGAAAATAAAATAAATTAAATAACGACGTTTCGATTGCTGTGGTTTTCCCACCTGATGATGATTGCTTGTGTTGCAATCGAAACGTCGTGATTTAATTTATTCTATTTTCTACCTACGTGACTTTACCGAAAGAACCAAAGAGTTTGAACAGTTTGTTCATGTGTATTGTTTCACTGTGGTTTGCCTCTCCAAATTCATTATTTATTCTACACACAATGGCACCTCTTTTGCACACTGCAATGAACAAGGGACATTGTCCAACACTTTAGCCAACTACCGTGCAGAATGTTCCGTTATAATAGTAACAATATTTAATAGCCTTTTGCCAATCAATTTCTGGATAAAGGCCTCTCTATGCTATGAACTATAAACTATCTTTTATTATTTGACCAGGTAAGGCCCACTGTTCTATACGGCTCATTTTCAGAAGCGACCTGGCAACAAAAGATAGCTCAACGAAGTGGCTTCTCATATGGAAATGTACAGCAGCCAAATACTCGAAACGCGCGTTTCTAACTGTGGAGGGATAAAACTGGAGGACCCTGAGAGAAATCTGCATGACCACGGGGAGAACACGCAAACTCCAAACACACAGCAGGCGTCACGGTCGGGATCGAACCCACGACCTCCTATATGCCTGGCGAGGTAGTTAACATCACGCCACCGCGATGGTTGGTGCAGGTTGATGAAGGGGGGGCGGGGGGGGGGAAGGACTAGTTCACGATTCCTTCACCACTGATGCTAGTCATGGATGGGAATCTAGCTCAGTAAAGCTGGGTTCATGGCACGGTTCATGAATCCACTCAGTCACCACTCCACCCCAACGTGAGGTGTTATGTTTTGCACTGTGTGTTTACACAACACTACCAACGCAGTGCTTTATGGTTTTCATTTATACTACATTGGGGAAAAAATATATATATTTTTACCAAAAAAACACTTTGTGGGAGTGGGTAATTGTGTATGCATAGGTGGTATTTACTCATCGCTTCCCACAGATTTAGTGAACTTTTCATTGCATTTGCGTGCTATACACCGTGATTTATTGTTTTGTTTCAGGCTGGAACAGCCAGCTGATGCTCGTGCCAAGTACCTCAGAGCTGGCGGGATTAGAAGGGGTAACTTATGAGATGCCCAAGCAGCTCAGTTCCTCGCTCGCCCTCTTAATTCGCCAGTGCCCTCTGCGTAGTCACTCCAAGCCCATGCACTGTTGTATGGACCACACTTTTATAGTATACAGTCGAGCATATCAAGTATAGGGCGCTAATGAAGGGCCCTGCATTGTTCTGCGGACACTTAGTTGGTCAGTGTTGCATGATATGTTGTATTATGTATAGGGAACAGTCATTACTTCGCAAAGTTGAATTAGAAGCCCCCAGATGTATTGTCTATTTATGTGGAACGCACTTTCAAACTTAACTGTTGGTGTTTGGGTGCATTTCTGTGGCTGGATTCTACAGTGAGGGAAAAAAGTATTTGATCCCCTGCTGATTTTGTACGTTTGCCCACTGACAAAGAAATGATCAGTCTATAATTTTAATGGTAGGTTTATTTGGACAGTGAGAGACAGAATAACAACAACAAAATCCATAAAAACGCATGTCAAAAATGTTATAAATTGATTTGCATTTTAATGAGGGAAATAAGTATTTGACCCCCTCTCAATCAGAAAGATTTCTGGCTACAAAGGTATCTTTTATACAGGTAACGAGCTGAGATTAGGAGCACACTCTTAAAGGGAGTGCTCCTAATCTCAGCTTGTTACCTGTATAAAAGACACCTGTCCACAGAAGCAATCAATCAATCAGATTCCAAACTCTCCACCATGGCCAAGACCAAAGAGCTCTCCAAGGATGTCAGGGACAAGATTGAAGACCTACACAAGGCTGGAATGGGCTACAAGACCATTGCCAAGCAGCTTGGTGAGAAGGTGACAACAGTTGGTGCGATTATTCACAAATGGAAGAAACACAAAAGAACTGTCAATCTCCCTCGGCCTGGGGCTCCATGCAAGATCTCACCTCGTGGAGTTGCAATGATCATGAAAACGGTGAGAAATCAGCCAAGAACTACACGGGAGGATCTTGTCAATGATCTCAAGGCAGCTGGGACCATAGTCACCAAGAAAACAATTGGTAACACACTACGCCGTGAAGGACTGAAATCCTACAGTGCCCGCAAGGTCCCCCTGCTCAAGAAAGCACATATACATGCCCGTCTGAAGTTTACCAATGAACATCTGAATGATTCAGAGGACAACTGGGTGAAAGTGTTGTGGTCAGATGAGACCAAAATGGAGCTCTTTGGCATCAACTCAACTCGCCGTGTTTGGAGGAGGAGGAATGCTGCCTATGACCCCAAGAACACCATCCCCACCGTCAAACATGGAGGTGGAAACATTATGCTTTGGGGGTGTTTTTCTGCTAAGGGGACAAGATAACTTCACCGCATCAAAGGGACGATGGACGGGGCCATGTACCGTAAAATCTTGGGTGAGAACCTCCTTCCCTCAGCCAGGGCATTGAAAATGGGTCGTGGATGGGTATTCCAGCATGACAATGACCCAAAACACATGGCCAAGGCAACAAAGGAGTGGCTCAAGAAGAAGCACATGAAGGTCCTGGAGTGGCCTAGCCAGTCTCCAGACCTTAATCCCATAGAAAATCTGTGGAGGGAGCTGAAGGTTCGAGTTGCCAAACGTCAGCCTCGAATCCCTAAAGACTTGGAGAAGATCTGCAAAGAGGAGTGGGATAAAATCCCTCCTGAGATGTGTAAAAACCTGGTGGCCAACTACAAGAAACGTCTGACCTCTGTGATTGCCAGCAAGGGTTTTGCCACCAAGTACTAAGTCATGATTTGCAGAGGGGTCAAATACTTATTTCCCTCATTAAAATGCAAATCAATTTATAACATTTTTGACATGCGTTTTTCTGGATTTTGTTGTTGTTATTCTTTCTCTCACTGTTCAAATAAACCTACCATTAAAATTATAGACTGATCATTTCTTTGTCAGTTGGCAAACGTAGAAAAATCAGCAGGGGATCAAATACCTTTTTCCCTCACTGTATATATATGGGTATTTTCACCGTTTCAGATATGTCTGGCTGGCGTGCAAGGGTCGGCCAAAACACCATCCAGAGGGCTTCTCTAGAGCTCCCACAAGTGTGGGGGTGAGGGGGCTTCTACCAGCAGTGGCTTGAGCAAGCAATTGTAAGGGCTGCACCTTTAATCTTACAAAAAAATTATAATTGTAATAAATGGGACAGGGCATGGAGAGAATATTTCATTACCTTTCTAAAAAATAAAGGACCTTTATAAAACATAAAGGTCACTTGTTTAAATTTATATTTTATCATGAGAGATTTGTTTACGAAGTTAAATGGTTAAAGTGGAACTCAACATATCACTATATTATTCGTGCAGGTAGCAGAATTTTATTGACATGAACAACTAACCACCCATGTCACCAATCCCAGCAGCAATTAGGGCTCTCTTCCTTTGTGTGTCGTCTTGTAAAACAAGCAATGGATACTTGTCCCCATTTTAGCTGCAATACAAGAAACCAGGAAATATGTAAGGTATATATGCAGTCAACTCAATAGGTAAATAAAAAATGTGATTTTAAGGAGAAAAATACATTTTTATTTAAAGCTTTCGTGACTGCAGGGATTCATATTCTTGGTTCTTTCGGTAAAGTCACATAGAAGGGAAACAATAAAATAATAAAAATATAAAACAATAAGATTCTCACGACGTTTCGACTGCAACACAAGCAATCATCATCAGGTGTGAAAACCACAACAAGAAAATTTGAAAAAAGTGGCGGTTTTTTTAATATTAGCACCACAGATAGCGATTTGACAGTTTGTTCAGATGGACGAGTCCATCTATGTTCGGAAAAGAGGAGGGGGAGACGAAAAATAATGGCTGCGGTCTGAAAGCCACCTTAAGCGTGATCAATCAATTAAGACCCAAAATAGTTAATCAAATCCTTCCAATGATTGCTAAACGTTAAAAAACCGCCACTTTTTTCAAATTTTCTTGTTGTGGTTTTCACACCTGATGATGATTGCTTGTGCTGCAGTCGAAAAGTCGCGATAATTTTATTGTTTTATATTTTTATTATTTTATTGTTTCCCTTCTACGTGGTGACTTTACCGAAAGAACAAAGAATATGAGAAAAATACAATTCATGGAGAGAAATGTAATCCTCTCAAAAGGTAGATCATAGTAGATGATAGATCCGTATTGTTCTTCATTTCAGATGGATGGAAAAAGATGAACTTTTATTTGGATGGTCTAATCTTCCAGGGTAGCAATCACATTGATTGCATGATTGTTAGAAAGCAATTTATTTGTTAAAAATGCAATTCTCTTAAATTCTTTGCATACATTTTAAGAGCGTCTTGTGTGGGATATATTTTCTGCGTATACCCACACAGCTGCAGAAGCCTGACGGTCATTGTTGAGAAACACAATTAAATATTATTTTTTTATTACATTTGGTGAACTTTATTCATGTATCCTTTGCCAATACAGTGCGAGCAAGTCTCCACACTTTCCCAGCTTGTTAAAGGCACCAGTGATGCACTGAGGATGAAAAAGGGTCCATGCACAATTTTTAATTCGTTGTTGCTTTGAAACAATGCTAGAGGCAGGAGGGGGAGGAGGCAAGTTGCTAGTATTTCACACAGAATTTGGCTGCACCTTGAATTTCATTATAGTTTAGTCACGGAGACTGATTCTGGAAGCATTCGTCCAAGAAAAAAAAACCGTATTTTTGTTCAAAGGAGGACAAGGCCCATTACAACATGCAGCATGGCTCAGAAGACCAGATTCTCATTTTATATATATATTTTTTTATTTTATGGTGTTACCAGCATTTTATGTTGAAATGGCACTCTGCCACATGATGACAAATATCCAATAATATATTGATTCAGTGGAGGCAGCTGCAGAAATCTGATGTGGAATTGTGAAAATATAACCGTGGTCATCTTGAAATGATTGCTTGTTTTCAGTATCTGGATTCCAGGAGCACTGAACATATATCAACTCTTGTTGACGTTTTGGTGAAATTTGAAGTTGACGTCCGCTTATCTATGCAAACGAGACATCAACGTTTGGCTCATTCCACAAGTCGTAGAAAACTGGCTTCTGTGCCGCCTCGATCAAACAGTGAGGTTAAAGGCAAACATCCTCAAGTCTCATTTCCGTTTTTGCCTAAATATTACAATGCCCTAAGAATAAAAATATGAAACAATAAAATTCTTCTACGTGACTTTACCGAAAGAACCAAGAAGATGAATCCCTGCAGTCACGAAAGCTTTAAATCAAATTTAATGCCCTAAGAGATTCACAGAGACATCATTTACATGGGTAAAAAAAATCACAAGCAGAGTGATTCATTCACGCACGACAGGAGTGCTTTCCACGGCATAGACTCTCAACACAGTGTGACTGAATGCCGCACATAAATAGGCCTGCCGGCTGGGTACATGCCCTGCATGCTAACGGTGCTATCCTGCAGCCCATGCTGGTGAGTGGCATTGCCTGCCAGCTCAAAAAGCCTGCACACTGGGCACAAGTGTACAGGTTTCCAGGGCAACCACAGCATTAAGAGATGGTTACATGTTTGTTATATGGGTGAGCCCCAGAGAACACAGAATAGAGAATATTGCTGCTCCAATGCTTATTTGCTTATGCTCAAATAGATGGGGGGGGGGGGGGGGGGAATATATCGTGTTACATTTACAAATAATAGCCTGCTAGAAAATTACACAGTTTCTGTATACTTGAAAAAACAGTGCTGTTAAGGGTTTACTGACAAACCACATGCTTTACATGAATTCTAAATTGTTTGAAAGATATGAACAATTTGTATATTTTTCATGTATTTATGCTGCACAATGACTCTTTCCAGAATTGACAGAGGTGCTGTTTAATAATGACAGCGGCAAAAATAATGCGAGCAGAATGTGTATGACGAATGTGGTACTAAATGCATTGATGGAAACATCCAGGACAGGGAAAATCCAAGCAGACATCCTGAAATTTGAGAATCATTTGCAGTGCTTCGCAATTTTAACAAACGCTCTTTTTAATTAATTCTGCAGAGCCCACATGCATGTTCCCCACTAACCCTATCACCTTAAACATACTAAAGTCAAAGTGTAACCTGGCTTAAATAAGCCCGCCCTTTATTTATTGAGAGTAGCTTAGAGTAACCAGACTTCACATGTGATAAGTACAACTGCCACGATAATTTTTCTCTACTTTAGCAGAGACCCATTCAGGTACACAGAGGTTTTTAAAGCTTGCTATGAAATCCGTTTCTCACCAACTTCACCTCCTCCCGTGTGTCACCGATTCCAGTCATTTTCCCACACGTTATAGCCAGCATTGTCCCTCTTGCTTATCACTGTGAACTCAATCATCCCCCTCCCCTCACTGTTAAATGTTCATAGAAAAAATTGATGCCATCAATCAAATGTGCTCAGGTCTGTTCAGCTTTATCTTCGTTGAGGTATTCAATCGGAATCCCGTGAGTTCTATGAGCAGCAAGTAATGTTGCATTCAGTCCGACTTTATCGATACACACAAGTCTTTCTCATGTGAAACGCATTGTATAACGCGGTTTAATTGGAATCACGTTGACTCCAATTAACACAGGGCTCTGATTGTTTTGGTCGGTGGCATACTTCCACTCGCAGGAGTCCATTTCTGTAGGAGCTTTCATCGAAATCAGCTGTGCTGTTTGGAAGAAAACCACTGGGGAAATATAAGTTTATGAATCCAGATTAGTTGTACATGAACAATGAGGTATCTTTCTATCACGAACATAAAAGCGATACAGTAATTCAGGAATATATATATAATATTGCCGTATTGCATTTGGATTGTGCTTGCTGTGTTTCTGTTTTGTGTACATTTATTGGTATCGTAACTTCACTGTCAGAAGTTTTGCCTATCCTGGGGTAAAACAAACCAACAGTAGTGCACTGTATTAACTTCCGATCTCAAAAGCCATTCCATATAATCCCACCTAGAGGTTATAGGCTGGGATTGCCCGTCGAGTATGCTATAATTATTTATTTGTGTAGTAATAGGTTTTACCCTTTTAACTGGCACAAAAACTGCCACCTTTATTCAAGGCATCATGTTTGCAATAACCACAACACAAGCAGTCAAAATGCAAACAAAAGAGACAACTCTGATGATGATATGCACTGTCCTTGAATTTGATTGGTCCACACCCGAGACGGCTTTTCTTAGAGCCTAGTCTCCACTGGTGTTGGACCAGATGACGCAAAAAGTTAAAAGGGTAAAACCTATTACTATATCTTGTTACTGGCAAAGGAGGTCTCATAATATATATTTGTGGTTCAACATCGCCACCAAAGGTTACAAGTTGGGACTGCACACATAGAAGAGGCAAGGTTGCTGCTTGCCATTCTGAGAATTCACACGAATCTAAAATAAATAGTTCGTAATAAAACCCTTATTTTTTTATATATTTGATCGAAATGTAGAATGTGATACGTGTCGCCCTTGTCAATGACATTCATCATCTGAATGGGTTCTCACTTGGTTATATTTAAAGACAATAAATTCCGTGTGTTCTCAAGCCACCAAATTCCCAACGAACACGGAGTGTCGCATCCAAATACTGTGGCATCTGATTTAATTAGCTGAGCAATGTAAACTTTTTTTTTTTTAAAACGATGCGTGATTATGTTCTGTTTTTCAGTTATGTTTCATCTCTATGACACCGACAGCAACAAACTGCTCGACAGCTCGGTAAGAAAAGCGCACTGTGGCCGAAGTCTGATTGTGTAAGTCAGTGGTGGTTTCCGATTTGCCCTGAAAATACATTATTCCTGTGCCGTTTGGACAGCTGCTGCCAATACATAATCATGTTTTCCTTCTTCTCTCTCTATCTTTTTTAAATGTTTGTATTCAGGAGGTGGACCGCATAATCACACAGATGATGCACGTGGCTGAATACTTAGAGTGGGATGTCACAGAGCTGAAGCCGGTAAATATTAAACGAGACTTTTATCCAGGAAATGTGAATGCGTATTGGCTCGCGTGGAATTTTGTAATTGTTGAGACAAAGCCCAATTTGTGAACCGTTTCCTTTTTTCTTGCACAATGTCCTGCAGAACTTTCAGTTTGAAAAGCACCATGTATCGAGCAGACGGATCATTTTCTTTTGGTGAATTATTGAGACTTCATGAAAAAGGAAGATGATTATTATTTTATTTCTTTTACGCCTTAAGCCTGGATTTACTACCCAGGAGAGCCAAAACTGAATCTCAATACTTTCAACAAAAAAATGAGAATCCTGCTTAGAATGTTTTGCCAAAATGTTTCTCGCATATATTGCGTAGGGCAGGAACCACAGTGACAACTGAAAACCGACATGCATGAGGGGTTAACACTCACAAATGCCACAGAGATTTGTGAGCAACATGCCCGCTGTACTTCAAGAAGTACTTTAATGCACTTGTGACCTTTGTCAATGCTATTTACCATTTGAATTGGTTCTCACGTGGTTATAAATATATATATACAATAAATTCCAGCCATTCTCAATCCACCAGTGGATGAAGGCCTCTCCAAGCCATGTCAGTCACGTTTTTTTACCATTTTTCACCACACTGGTCAGTGTGGGTCGGTAAATAGGAGGGAGGGTAGAACTGGTTCTCATATCACTCGTCACTTTAAAGTTAACTGTGGCCAAGAATCCAACTCGGGTTGCCGGGTTCATTGCATTGCAGGACTGTAATACACGTCAATGCATTTAGCCACGGGTGTTGTGTACGTTGCAGATCCTTCGGGATATGATGCAGGAGATCGACTATGACCAAGATGGCACGGTGTCTCTGGAAGAGTGGATACAGGGTGGAATGACGACAATTCCCTTGCTTGTGCTTCTCGGCCTGGAGTCGGTTGGTAGTGCAATGTGTACACACACACAGACTGATACAAACACCCCCCCCCACCCTCGTCCCCCTCGTCCCCCCCGGCATCCACTGGTACCTTCACACATCAACAACACCCGCAATTCGCCACTAAGTGGCGGTGATGGTCACCACAGTGCCTGTGCCAGGTCAGGTGCGCCGTTAGGCCACGTGAAGTGTTATGGGCTGGCTGACTGAGATGACGTGCAGAGATGTACCAGCTGTATGCCCTCTGCCGTGCCTATTTGCTGCATTTCAGCCGCTTGGCGCTCCGCTGGTTGTTGCGAGCGTCGCTCCTCTGCCCTTCGTTGTTGTTGGAGGGCATCTGCCTCGAAATGATCGGTAGCGTCTTTCACGAGCCTTCTCCATAGAGGTCGATTTTGACACCGCTGGTACCAGTCATCGGCAAGTCCACTCAGTTTCACATCCTCCTGTACCGAATCAGTCCATCTCTTCTGCAGCCCGTGTAGTGTCCGTTTAGACCTCTCAAGAGAAGCTGCTTCGGCATGCGGTGGCTGGGCATGTGGGTTACATGACCCAATCTTCACATACTCACTGTCCCGCAAACAATTCAGGATGGATTTGCACACGCACACACACACTCATGGGCACAGACTCTCATTGTACTTAAGCCTCATCGAAGTTTCAGCCATAGTTCAGTCAATGTATACACGTTGTAATTCCATATAATGCCCCGTAAAAAAGATATTCGTCATCTAAATAACGTTTTTGTTACTCTTCATTTGAAGACCTTGACAAGCGTCGCAACACAAATTTAGCAAAAATCACAGCCTCCTTTTATTTCATTTTAGTATTGTCTATAACGTGTTATAGAAGGTCGACAAAATATAAAATGCCAATCTTACAATGGTTTAGTATAGGTACAGTCGCCATTTGCACTGTGAGTGCATTATGTTCATTGCAACTGCAGCACAAACCCATAGCTGTACACTTGAGCTACGAATACAGCTGTGGCAGTGCAATACAAATGTTTCCTATCAATATTTCGAACGCCTTTGCATCACTGTACACGGTATTGATTTAATGGCTGACGAACGTTTCATTGCATATTTTAAGTGTCTGAAGCAATAGACGCCCGCCCGCCAATGTCCCCTCAGAACGTGAAGGACGACGGACAGCACGTGTGGAAATTGAAGCACTTCAACAAACCGGCGTACTGCAATTTCTGCAAGGCCATGCTCATCGGCCTGGGCAAGCAGGGACTCTGCTGCACATGTGAGTCGAGAGATGCTGAGGTAGCCTATCCGAGCGCAAGCTCGCGAAGACGTACGCTGTGTCTCGATGGGTTTCCGTGCGGTAGCATTTACGAATGGGTAAACTGGCTGAAATTGGGATATGGGTCTGTCTGGGATTATGATAGAGTTGGTAGGCCAGTGAATGCTTCAACTCCCAAAGAACATCTCTTGTATAGAGAGGTTGAATTTTGAGTAAAAAATTAAGCTCACATCAATGGTCACAGGGATAAGTGTGGAGCAAGTAATTAAATATTTAATATAACTGAATAACTAGAGTGTGTGTCTGTTAATGGCAGACTATTAAGCATGATGGATTTGTTATGCATTAATGGTCATATTCCTACAGAAAGGCAATTCATTTTTTATCTTAATGCAGTGTTCTACCCATTTGTAAACATTACCACAATTTATTTAGTTGTGACCATTTTGTCGCTTCATTATTGCTTAGAGATTTATTTTTGATTTACATTCTCAGAGGACAACAATGAAGAACAATGTACAGCTCTTCTAATGTACATTTGTACAAGGGCACCACCATCTTTGATTATGTGATGTGTCCACTATCTAGTGGGCAAATCTCAAACAAATATTGCACACGCGTATCATACCAAATCGACAGTCGTAGAATCACCCTCGTATTTATGACTAGCTAGATTCACGAATTAACCTCCACATAATGTGCTGCGGTGGTATAGAGGCTAGCACTCCGTGCAATGAATCTTGCAACCTGAGTTAGATTCCTGGCAATGACTATCATCAGTGGCAAGTGATATCTGAAACAGTTATGCCCTCCCCAATTTCCTCAACCACACCACCGGACACTGGTCAAAAAACCCTGGCTGATATGGTGTTGGGGAGGTTTTCATCCATTGGTAAATTGAGAATGACTGGATTTTAAATAATAGAAAAAAAATCTTTGGTGCAAACAGTTTGGAATATGCCACAGTACTATTTTAACCCTTTTGACGTCCATGTTTTCCCTTGAATATGTTTTTACAGTCTGTAAATACACGGTCCACGAGAGGTGCGTAGCTAAGGCACCGCTAAACTGCATCAGTACTTACGCCAAGTCCAAAAAGAGTGCCACCGTGAGTATACTTTATCATTTACTGATCATTTCAAACATTCACTTGAAGAAATACTTTTATCCCAACAATAATGACTTCCGCTTGTCCAAGTGAACACGCCGCGTAATTGTGTACCTGTACTTACGCGTTGTTATTATTTTGACGATAAAAATCTTAAGGATTTCAACACTCGGCACTTGTGCAGTTGCATTTTTTGGGACTTTTGACATTGAAAGTGCCAACGGACAATGTGATTATGCGCTCTCTCTGTCTTGTGCAGGTGATGGACCACTATTGGGTGGAAGGCAACTGCCCTGCCAAATGCGACAAGTGCCATAAGAGCATCAAGTGCTACCAGGGCCTTACGGGGCTACACTGCGTATGGTGCCACATAACGGTCAGCACTTGTCATCGCTTGCCAAAGTTAATTGGTGGTTTCTTATTATCACGACATTCATTTTTAGGCAGATATGCACTTCCGTGCGTGTGACACTTTTGGCAACATTACTTTAGCAAATGCAACAAGATCAGCTGCAATTTTTATTATTATTATTATTATCATTGCGAGGAGAACAAGTGGTGGGTTAACGGGTGCTAGAGTATGAAATGTGAATGCATGAATACATGCTGTCATTTGGTAACATGTTTCACAGCGCAAATCATTAGGCATGGACTGACTCAGTAATGCGTGAATTAAAACAGATTCTTACACTGGTGGTGCGTGCATAAACGTTGTCTATGCAAGAGTATGTTGTTTGCAACAAATGAGATGGAACAAACGAGACAAAAAAAATTGGAAGCTGAATCAAATTGTGACCCCCAAATAATTTGTCAATTATTGGGATGGATAAATTATAAAATGACAACAAACCATAGTTTTATAAATAAGGGAGGTGTGTACATGCATATATAAAGGTGTAAATACAAAATTTATATTATCCGCAATAATGCTCATGATTAGTTGTGTAATGTGTTATATCGTTTTGCATCAAATTGAGACCCATAACTTACAGACGGGTCCTTGCTTTTAAACAGCTGGAAGCTCACCAGCATTGCTTCAAACAAGCCTGAATCTGCTGATGAGATACTGAATGTCAAAACCGATCCAGATTTTGCTTGTGTTGAATCAGTGTTGCTGATATTACGCAACTTTCATAAGGCTGCGGAGCTGATGGGATGCGTAAAAATAATTACGTTTTTGATGTGCAGGGATATTAAAGGGAGGAATGCATGTTGTATTGGTTATCTACCGTGAATAAGTTGAATACATTTCTTAATGAATATACAGTACTCATGTTGGGATTGTATGTTTAATTTCTGAATGCCGATTCCATTTGCGAGCACATCCTGTATTGGAGGGGGGAACCTACAATGAGGAATAAAGGACATTAGACGCAACTCAAATACCCTGTATTGATTCCTCAAATGCATGACTCATGACAGAATGATACGCTTATAGATGAATTAATTAATGAATGACAGCACTATTGTGTTTAAGTACTCTATAAAATGAGTTCCATGGGTTGACAGTTGATAATAACACATTACCGAATAATTTTTTTTGTATTGTAATTTCCTGTTGGTTTTAATTATTGTTTGTCCAAGCCTTGTTACTGCATGATGATACTTTTAAAACCACAATGCTTTAAATAACTCTTTAATGTCCTGCTCATCTTAAATAACGCGCTGTTTACACATTAATAAAATATTATATTAAATGAAAGCACACACATTTAACATCTTACGTGTTGTATTAATATCTGCAAATCTATTTGCATGGTGGAATCATTTATATCCACGTGTTCCATTATATTATTGCATGTGGAAATATGTTCAGCGGTTAAATGCCAATGTCGAGGTCTGCTAGCCACGAGAGGGCTTCAGGAGAGAGTTAGTGTCGTTTTGCAAACTCCACTGAATGAGCGCAGACTACACTGGTTACTACATGGTCCATTGTTGCGTGCTCCAGAAAGAGCATGATTGCACCAGGATGTTAGATTGTAAACGCTAGCCTGTGCACTTTAAAGATGTGTGTGTGGGGACAAACCAGGGCCACCGAGCGGGGGGGGGGGGATGGGGGAGGAGAGGGGGCAGCGGCGGAAAAATGGGCAATTTTACTCGGGCCTCACACAAAAGAGGGCGACACAATGGGGGGGGGGGGGGGTGGGAGGGCTCACATTGGAATTCTGCCCTGGTTCTCCAGGAGAAGCCCTTGGGGAAACTGCCTTTAGATGACTTGTATGACTTGCCTTGTTACATCCTGCCTTGCAGCTGCACAACAAGTGTGCTTCGCACGTGAAGCCGGAATGTGACTGCGGTCAGCTAAAGGACCACGTCCTTCCCCCAAACACCATCTTCCCCTTGGTGCTGGTGAGGCGATTTGCATGATTCAGGCGAAGACACGTCCGTCTCATTTAATTTATTACGCTTTTGAGCCAGCTGGCCAGGAGTGGGCAAAACTTAGCCAACTTAACTTAACCAAATAGATTTCTTGCAAACGGTATCTATTTGGTGTTTGAACATCTTAACATATGTTTTATTGCCAGAAAGGGTAAAACCTATTCTTTTTTTTCATACTTTGATACTGACAAAAAAGTCCCATGATACATTTTTGAAACCTAATATCAATTGGTCCTCATACTGTCCTGAACACTATTTTAGCGCCAAACCAGGAAATTTACAACACAGTGAGCACCAACTGAACGCTGCGAGGAAAATGTTTGCACCACCAGAACCATATTAACACGTCGAATTACACACACACGTACATCGACTTAGACACACATCGAATCACACACACCGACTCACACACACACATCAACTCGCACACACATCGACTGATACACACACACGGACGTAGACACACACACATGGTGGCAGATACATACATGGACTCACACACACACAAGGACATAGAAACAATAATAAATATATTAATTTTGACCAATTTATAAATATTAGTTCTCAGCACACAAAAATATCATAATATTTCCAAGGTGATTATTAAAGTAATAGGTTTCTATGTACGTGAGTTTAGCGAAAGAAGCAAGGAATATAAATATTAGTTCTCTGCACACAAACATTATTAATCTAATATTTGCAAGGTGATTGTTTAAATGACAGTTTTCTATCAACGTGAGTTTAGCGAAAGAAGCAAGAAAATTGTACAGAACATTGCCGTGGTGAGGCCTAGTCCCGTGCAGAGCCCCCGGCCTCGCCTAGATTGCCCAGCCGGCCGAGGTGGCACCTTGGCAGGCTGGGGGCTGGGCCGATACCCCCCCCACCATCCCCCCGCCCACACTACAATAATACTATCTAAGCGCTATAATATGAATATCTACGGACTCTATAGTAGTAACTGCACGCATCGGGGTGAGAGGGGGGGGAGGACATCACGCTGTGAAGAATTAACCTCAGCGTTTAGTGTTTTTTTATAGCATGTTTAACGCTAAAGAAAATTTCCCCCTCGCTCCAACCGAATGTGTGTGACTTGGTAGGGCCCTTCTCCCCCACCGAATGCGTGTGAGTTCGTATGGTCGATAGCGCGCTATTAAATACATAAATAAATGAAAACTGCACAAAATCGCTAATTAAAGTATTTTAAAGTTGACGGATGGGAAAAAGGAATAGCGCTTCCTCAACACGGGGCTTACGGCGTGGTACCTGGCTATTTTTTTTTTACGTGAATCCCACCATTTGGGAGCCAAATCCCTCGCAAGCGTGCGCAAACACACAGACAGACAAAAAATGACATTTATAGGTAAGAGAATATTAAATATATTTTTTATAGAGTGATCAACGTACGCGTAAAAAAATATTCACAGCTTGGGTGAACTGAATATGGAAGTAACCCTTGGAATAAGGGAAATACAGCCCAATAATTTCATAGTGTGTTTGAGAACATTTCAACCCATTAGGTTATAATTGGAAGTCAAAGCTTCCCAATTTCACCAATCACCGGGAATACACGATAAAACAGTTCTACCTGCGCGGAGACTTTTTTGGACGCCCTGTACATTCTATAAATACCAAAGCTGGTTACAGACACCTGGCATCTTTCGACGCTAAAGCTCCGTTTCCCCTGTGTGTGCACGTGTGCGTATATGGACATGTGAGCCACAGGAGCGACAGATGTCAGTGCAAAGGACGGACAGTGGCAGCGGAGCGTCGCTGGACGACGACGTGCTGCGGCGTTTTCAGCGCACCAACTCGGTGACAGGCGACGGGCACGCTCTGCAGGTCTGTGTCTGGTGCAGCTGGGGGAGTTTGCCATGTCCACTGGTTTGGTAGTACACAGAGCCCCGGATGGATGCTGCTGGTAAAAAAAAAATGGTTTGGTAAAAAAAAAGACATCTTATAAAACACAGATACACAGAGCCCCGGACGTTGCTGCGGTGTGATGGTCAGCACACTGGGCTTTCAATCCAGAGTGTCGCCGGTTCCACTTCCCGATGCGGCAGTCGAAACAATGGGCACATTTATATTCTTGGTTCTTTCGAGTAAAGTCACATAGAAGGGAAACAATAAAATAATTAAAATATAAAACAATAAAAAATAATTATTATTTTATTCTTTCCCTTCTACGTGACTTTACCGAAAGAACCAAGAATATGAATCCCTGCAGTCACGAAAGCTTTAAATAAAAAAAATGGGCACATTATTAAACCCGTCCCACCTCTGCTCACCCAGCAGTATGCATGGGTGCACCAGAGTGGATCGGCATGTCGCATGTAGAGGGGTTAAGTGTGGGTAATCCCACTTCTTCATGGTGAATACATGTTATTCCGCAAGCCTCATCATGCACAAGAAGTAATTTGCTGTAGTGACTATCCCACCTGATGACGGAGGCTTGTGTTGCTTCCGAAACGTCGTGATTTAATTAACTTTATTTTATTTTTTTACCTACGTGACTTTACCGAAAGAACCAAAGAGTATGGATCATTGCAATCACGAAAACCTCAAATCTAGAATTAACCACCGTATAACATTCAAACATGACACTGCTGCTCAAAAAATGTTTTATGTCTAAGACTTTTGCACATGTCACCACAAACGAGTGCATGCTTGGTAGATTGAGGGAGTTTATTTTGCTGGAAAATTATTTTGTTTGTGGAGCCTGCGCTGAAAGCCAATGCTTCGAAATAGATAAGTTATATTGTGTGAAATTTGTAACGACACTGTAGCTATGCAAACTTAATATATAGTCGATAAGTATTGTGTTATAGTTAAGTAGTCTAGATTAGGTAGCAGCTAATCATGTATAAGAGTTCAACACAACCGATGCCATATGTATCACCGTACTGTGCAGTTATTTCCTTCCTTCTGCCGACTTCATCAACTGTTGCACCGTCGACATTCGACCGACCCCCAAGTGCCACTCTTACATCATCACGGCATCTTACTGAGTCACATATATCTTGTGTCAAGGCAACGTTTTGGTGAACAAAATTTGAAGCATTTGAAATTAATTGGTTTCCAAAACAAAATCGTAGCGATGTTTTTCCCAACTTTACGTTGATTATGTGGTTTATTACATGATCTTTTCTTGCATGTGTCTGTAGATTACACCTACTACTGGCACCCACCCCTTGCTCGTTTTTGTCAATCCAAAAAGTGGAGGCAAACAAGGAGAAAAGTAAGAGAGCACTGACAGTACATGGCGAAACAAACTAAGTTGCTCAAAGAAACCTTTGGATATGTTGAATTCCTCCTAATAAAAATTTACATCATTAAATTATATGTTTGTTCCCATAAAATACATATTATGACACGTACACAGCTTTCATTAAGCTTGCTGTAGTTACCATTGAAGTTCGATTATAACCTTAATTTTGCCTAAATGGCTTTAACAATATAGATAATTGAATTTTGCATTGCAGTATGCATAAATATCTAAGCCGATATGTTTCAAAAATTTGTTGCACTGTGTGACAAAGTTAATTTTTGCTTTATTTTATAGGCTAATCCAGCAATTGGTGACAATCTCACGTAGGAATGCAGCTTCATGGTTTTGTAATTCATATTTGTATTATAGTGAGTTCAATCTTTTCAATAAAAATTCATAAAAACATCTTTGAAAGTGTAACATTTTCCATTGGGTATTTATGTGAACACTATACATATGTACTGTATATGTATTTTTGAATAAATGTATTTTGGATGCAGTAAACAAATGTTTTGTTATTGAAATCAGCTACATGTGACATTTTCTATCCAATCACAGACAGTTATAATCTGGCACAAGTTATAAAATACATATAAATCATCGTACATGGCTTGTGTGGTAATTATTAAAGAGAACCGATTCATAAGTTAATCAGCTTGAATGAATACATTTTGATTCACTTCAAATGAACTATTATTTCTACTTTGTAATGCAAAATCAGTGTATTATAAAATCAGCAAAGTACATGAAAATATTAACAAATTTTATCTATAATTTATTGTAATTTTCTTATTTTAACCACTGAAGAAGACATTGCATGCACAGTACTGTCATTAGTAATTTGAACAAAAACGATATTTTATATTTAATACTGTTGTAACAGCTATAATGCATTGCCACAACTTGTGAATATTTTTTTATTACCAATTAATTGATAGATAGCAAACGTGCATTCCAAATTTTAGCTTTTTCATTAACGTTGTTTCACTAAATTTTTGCAGAATTCTCCGAAAGTTTCAATACCTTCTCAATCCTCGGCAAGTGTATAACCTCAATAAAGGTGGTCCATTTCCAGGGTACGTGAAAATGCAAAGCACACAAAACCACTGAAACAGAATTGCATGGAGGCCCCTGCATGATCCAACCAGTTGTGACTGAATGTGAGCTTCAACTCTACAAATGTTGGTCTCAATCGTATACTCTAATTAATATACTTATAGTCTCTCTCTTAATTTCATGAATCCTTATAGATGATTGGACATCTGTGACAGCAGAAGTTATTGTTAAAAAGTTAGTAGCAGTACAGGGAAAATCTATGAGAAAAGCAAGTTCAGTCGTGCCGGCGCATATGCGCGTGTGCGCGTGCGTATATGTGCGTGTGTGCGTGGTTACGTGTTTATGTGAGCGGAGTTATATGAAAGCTGGAGCAATTGCTTCACGATTAACGCACTGCTCACCGCGTTATGGCATCAGCGATCCAGGTTCGATTATTGGCTATGCACAACGCAGACTCTCACTTATAAGAAACGTTTAAACGCAGATTTAGTTTAAACTAGCGGGAAGTACCCGGCGTTGCCCGGGTCTTAAAAATATTTCAAAACTACACTTAAAAATCTAACAGCAGTGCGTACTGACTGTGGTGGTACCTGCTATGATTACAGCAGTGCATACCGACTGTGGTGGTAGCTGCTATGATTGCAGCAGTGCATACTGACTGGTGGTACCTGCTATGATTACAGCAGTGCATACCGACTGTGGTGGCACCTGCTATCACTACAGTAGTACATGCTGACTCTATAGCAGCAATTATCGACTCTATAGCACAAAGTACTCGCCTGACAGAGTGGCGTGGTGAGGCCTAGTCCCGTGCAGAGCCTCCGGCCTCGCCTAGATTGTCCAGCCGGCCGAGTTGGCACCTTGGCAGGCTGGGGCTGGGCTGCTACCCCTGAACCCCCCCCCCCCCCAGCCACGATCTCCCTGGCCGCTCTGCAGTAATATCTACGGCCTATAGTGGTAGCATCTAGCGACTGTATAGTAGTAATAACTGCACGCATCGGGGTGGGGGGGACATCACACAGTGAAGAATTAACGTCAGTGTTTAGTGTATTTTTATAGCAGTTTTAACGCGAAAAAAAATGTCCTCCTCACTCCCACCGAAGGCGTGCGACTTGGCATGGGTCGTGCACGCATAATAAATAAATGAATGAATAGCGCACTAAATCGCTCAGTAAACAAATTTTAAGTTGACGGAAGTGAAAAAAGAATAGCGCTTTTTTACCGGGGAGCTTACGGCTTGGTACCTGGCAATTTTATTTTACGTAAACCCCACCGTTGGAGAGGCAAATCGTTCGCAAGCGCGCGAACAGACTCAAACCTACAAACAAACCCACAGACAATTTTTTTACTTTTATATATAGATGGTCCGTATAAAAACATGTTTAGTTGAATGTCAGTGTATTCAAAATACTTAGCATGCAAATGCCAGGAATCTTGCAGATGACGTCTTGAACCAATGATAGAGCACTCACTGTTCAGCCACTGGTCTATAAAAAACATTTCACAGATGTGACCCATATCGTTAAAGCCATTTCATGAGCACATAGCTCTTAATTTCTTACATGTGGTAGTCGTACATATACTTTTGGCAAATTAATTAAGTCCAAGGTGGATCACTTTGCTTTTTCTTTCCACATCGTGTAATGTTTTCCTTCATTTAGTGGCATTTAGTCTTCATACTAATGGGCCTAGTTATGTTACTAAGCTGCTGGCATGACACACAATGGGTGGGTGTGGTAAAAACTATAGTTGGATGATTCTCATAATTTCTAGCCTGGAGTCGCCAGCCCAATCTAAGTATCAAATACAATTGTCTTTGGGATGGTGGGATTGGCTGCATTATGGAATCGCTGTGGGGGACCAGGCTGTGTGGAGTCCAGCAAGGTGATCAGGCAAGAAGGGTGGGCCCTTGGCACCTGGAGGGCCTATTGAAATCATGATTGAAATTCATGGCGATGCCTATGTAATGTTTCAATGGCAATTGTGGTGATACTGGCTGGCGAGTATTGGTGTTTATATTAGCCAATAAACGTATTACCTAAGTATCTGCCATATATTTTAAATACGGGTTTGGTGCTGCCGGTCTGCTGGAATTGACTGCAATACCTTCCGACCGGTATTGATCGGAATATCCTTTGAAATAGAATTTGCCTGATTCCCAGCATGATCCCGATGTGGTGTTCAGGCAAGACGGGAGGGCGCGTGGGGCATGGATGGCCTAGTGGAGGCTGGCCTGGGCTTGGCTCTTACCCGTGCCAATGCATGGCTGGGATGCACAGAGCAGACACAAGCCTAAGCTCCACACACAGAAACTTTAAGTGTAAATTCTCGAACATATACTGAGGAGCTACGTGCATATGTAGCCTTGGCTACAGCCTAGCATATACATGGAGCAGCTGTGCTTATATTGACTGACTATACAGTGCATTATATGTGAGATCGTCTCTTAATTTATGCTACATTTCTTGACAGATTGAACTTCTTTCGTGACGTCCCCGATTTCCGAGTGCTCACTTGCGGTGGGGACGGCACTGTGGGCTGGGTTTTGGACTGCATCGGTATGTAACAAATGAATGAATTTCCTATCGGCACTGCAGAAATCATACTTCACTATGACAACTTTGTAAAAATAGCGTTCGATGTAGTGGATGAGTTATATTTGTACTGACACCACTTTCTTTTCCAGACAAACTCTCTCTGCCAAAGCGTCCACCTGTAGCAGTCCTTCCTCTTGGCACAGGAAATGATCTGGCTCGGTGTCTGCACTGGGGTGGCGGTAAGCGACGGTCCTCCAATGCTCACATTGACGAAGCCTACATGCACTGTAATCTATTCATATGGTGTCCGTGCCATCCTGTCCCATTACTTGTTATTGGACCTTTTTCTTGGACATCATTCGTTTTCTGGACTGTGGCACCCTGTGTTGTGTGTGTGTACAGGTACCTTTCATGATTCCATTCCCCTATGTATGTATGTTGAGCTCTGTTCGCATCATGCGTATCCGACTGTGTGAATCGGAGGTGGCGGGGCAGGGGGGACAACAAAACATGTAAAAAATGTGTTTCTTCTTCAGTTTCTTATTCCTCTTGAAATGTGCTCTTGTTTCCATCAATGATTTTATTCTTGTTTGCATTGTAAAGTTCTTTGAGATGCTATTTTAGTGTTTAAGCACTCAATAGCACGAATCCATTTCCAATGCTAACTAAAATGCCTTGAATATATTAACGTTCATATATTTGGGGTACACCATGTCTACTGCAACAAACTTCATTAACCATTGAAATAACAGTTTATTGTGAATATTCTGATAGTCATTAAATAATTTACAGCCCTTTTGTTAACTTTCTGCTGGACATTCCTACACCATGTCGATCACGAGGGGTGTTCAACTACACTTCACCATGTTTGTCAGTGCAGGTTGGTGAAGGAGGCATCTAGCACTTGGTTCAGATTTCACTCACCAATGATGTTAGCCATTGCCGGGAATCGAACTCAGTTTCCTTTGGTTCATAGTTCAGTGTACAAACAACCACTGTGGGAACGGTCTACTCCTGTGAATATTATTCTTGAAATTCTGCTATGTTTAGTTGCAGGCCGAGTGAGATTGGGCTTTGGCACAGCACGCAATGCCCTGCTTTTACAGACAAAGTGCAATGAGCAATGAGGCGGCACTTATCTCTATCGGTAGCAAATGGTGGAAATTTCACACAATTCTGGTGGGGACCATTATCTGCACATTGTTACCACTCTACGCGTCCTACAAAGTGGTACTTATTTTATCGCCCTCAAAGGGATGACAGGCTCAAGATGTTGGTCTGTTTCAGGTTATGAGGGCGGCAGCCTGCGCAAGACCCTGAAGGACGTGGAGAACAGCACACCGCTCATGCTGGACCGCTGGAGTATCGAGGTCATTGCCACGGATCTCGACGAAAAGGGCGACCCTGTACCTTACTCCATCATCAACAACTACTTCTCCATCGGCGTGGCAAGTCCCACCCTCCACCACATCGTCACATGCCCACACATTTTCACGGCAGCTCTTATTCTGGCATATTCCTTGTCCTATGGATAGACTGGCCCCCTGCCTTAGGAATGTAGAATTTCAGCCACAGACTCTACCACCAACAGAGATTAGCACTTGACTACGCCTATGTGTGCATGATGCCTTGACATTTTTTCCTATTTCTTGAATCCGCAGCTCGTTTTAAGATTTTGAGTGTCTGTAGGTGTTCACCTATGATTATATGAGGTGTTGCCCTTCCAATCACGAGCATTATTCCATGTCATCTGGATGCCTCCTTCACACATCCTTACAGTGAGGGGAAAAAGTATTTGATCCCCTGCTGATTTTGTACGTTTGCCCACTGACAAATAAATGATCAGTCTATAATTTTAATAGTAGGTTTATTTGAACAGTGAGAGACAGAATAACAACAACAAAATCCAGAAAAATGCATGTCAAAAATGTTGTAAATTGATTTGCACTTTAATGAGGGAAAAAAGTATTTTACCCCCTCTCAATCAGAAAGATTTCTGGCTCCCAGGTGTCTTTTATACAGGTAAAGAGCTGAGATTAGGAGCACACTCTTAAAGGGAGTGCTCCTAATCTCAGATTGTTACCTTATAAAAGACACCTGTCCACAGAAGCAATCAATCAATCAGATTCCAAACTCTCCATCATGGCCAAGACCAAAGAGCTCTCCAAGGATGTCAGGGACAAGATTGTAGACCTACACAAGGCTGGAATGGGCTACAAGACCATTGCCAAGCAGCTTGGTGAGAAGGTGACAACAGTTGGTGCGATTATTCGCAAATGGAAGAAACACAAAATAACTGTCAATCTCCCTCGGCCTGGGGCTCCATGCAAGATCTCACCTCGTGGAGTTGCAGGATCATGAGAACGGTGAGGAATCAGCCCAGAACTACACGGGAGGATCTTGTCAATGATCTCAAGGCAGCTGGGACCATAGTCACCAAGAAAACAATTGGTAGCACACTACGCCGTGAAGGACTGAAATCCTGCAGCGCCCGCAAGGTCCCCCTGCTCAAGAAAGCACATATACATCCCCGTCTAAAGTTTGCCAATGAACATCTGAATGATTCAGAGGACAACTGGGTGAAAGTGTTGTGGTCAGATGAGACCAAAATGGAGCTCTTTGGCATCAACTCAACTCGCCGTGTTTGGAGGAGGAGGAATGCTGCCTATCACCCCAAGAACACCATCCCCACCGTCAAACATGGAGGTGGAAACATTATGCTTTGGGGGTGTTTTTCTGCTAAAGGGACAGGACAACTTCACCGCACGATGGACAGGGCCATGTACCGTAAAATCTTGGGTGAGAACCTCCTTCCCTCAGCCAGGGCATTGAAAATGGGTCGTGGATGGGTATTCCAACATGACAATGACCCAAAACACACGGCCAAGGCAACAAAGGAGTGGCTCAAGAAGAAGCACATTACGGTCGTGGAGTGGCCTAGCCAGTCTCCAGACCTTAATCCCATAGAAAATCTGTGGAGGGAGCTGAAGGTTCGAGTTGCCAAACGTCAGCCTCGAAACCTTAATGACTTGGAGAAGATCTGCAAAGAGGAGTGGGACAAAATCCCTCCTGAGATGTGTGCAAACCTGGTGGCCAACTACAAGAAACGTCTGACCTCTGTGATTGCCAACAAGGGTTTTGCCACCAAGTACTAAGTCATGTTTTGCAGAGGGGTCAAATACTTATTTCCCTCATTAAAATGCAAATCAATTTATAAAAAAAAATATATGTGTTTTTCTGGATTTTGTTGTTGTTATTCTGTCTCTCACTGTTCAAATAAACCTACCATTAAAATTATAGACTGATCATTTATTTGTCAGTGGGCAAACGTACAAAATCAGCAGGGGATCAAATACTTTTTTCCCTCACTGTACATGGTTGGTACTTGACAATTATCCCAACTCTGGCTTTGCTGCCATTGACGTGTGTCCTGGTGTTTACGTTTTCAAGTTTATTTTCATGATGCACCAGGTGGGAAGTCAAGAGACCAGTGTGAGTGACCAACAAACAAAGTACAGCAATGAAGTAAACAGCAATCAGAACAAACCTAAAATAAAAATAAACTACCGTATAACGCAAGGAATCGAAAATATTACATAAACACAAATCAATGTTAAATCAAAGCTAAATATGAAATTCCCTGCAGTGAAAAGTGTATTAGGTGGATTGTCTCCTGACTGATCACAGGACTAATTACAAATCTAGGCTTCAGGAAAATTAAGCAGATATAGGTTGACTATAGTACTATCATGAAAACCGACAAGGGAGACATCAATGTTTGTATAGACTGTACAAAGGGAACTGTGAGATTTTCTCCTGCTACCCATAGGATCTTCTTTTACGTTGTTTTAGTTTGCCAGTTTGAGCCTTGGGATCTTCGCTGTGACAGTTATTTTTTCTTTGAATTCTAATCGCTTAATTTCTGCACCCTATCCTTAATTTTTGGTTCTTTCGGTAAAGTCACGTAGAAGGGAAATAATAAAATAAGAAAAATAAAACATCATAAAATTCTCACGACGTTTCGGGCCACAACGCAAGCAGCCGTCCTCTCATCAAATATATGAGAGGAACTAAATATTGGTAGGACCACCAGCTTTAAATCAAAATCATCCTGGTCTCTTGAGTTCACACCTGGTACAATAAATACATGCGGATTGAGCAACTTGAAGCCACCCGCAGTACACTTAACTTAATTGTCTGACCCCAACCGTTGTTATTTGTCCAAGTAGTCTTATTTTGATGCACACGCTCGGGCATCTTCCGCTCGTACAAGGAGGCCTACTGCTCACCGCCGCATGCCGATCGCTTCCCGTGCACCACCAGTAGGCGGCGCTCCCTCTGGCTGTCGTGTAATTTTATTTAATTGTTTTGTAACAAACAAACAAAAACACTCGTGAATGGTTTGCATTCCCGCAGGTCACATTGAAAGATTAAGAGCTTCAATTTGATATAAAACGTATGTCTGTAATGTGTGGATGAAGGCGATTTGGATCCAAATATTAAATAAAATAACCCCATCCGCCCCCATCAAATCTATAAGAGGAACTAAATATTGGTAGGACCACCAGGATGACAATGACGCCCGAGTTGAGCTCAACACATTTACTGCTATGGCACACAGTGAGAATGGACAATCGCGTATTTCTGGATGAATCTTCCCGGCCCTTCTCGCTGGTGCATTCACACGTCTCCAACATCCTGTCATGGGCATATAATTTCGAGTTTCCAGCTGATGCAGTATTATTACAGCAGGTGGTGCTCCAGCTACAAATATGGTGGCCTGGATTTTCTTGGAAGTTATTCACATTGAAGAAAAGTAATATTCGACATGCGAGGTTTCAGTACAACAAACTTTGGATTGATTACCATTATTTTAATGGTTACCATTATTTGAATGGTAATAAAAAAAGAAACTAAAATAATAAATCAAAGAACTAAATAAACATTACATTTATCAGTCTCTGGTAGTATATAAATGCAAATAAAATTATGTCTCTTCAATATATTTCTTCTATTTAAGTCAATGTTTTATTTTCATACTGTACAACATAACATGTGATTTTATTTTCAATATAAATGATCTTTGTTTATAATATGAATGGTAAGTTATTGTTTTATATTTTTATTATTTGATTGTTTCTCTTATACGTGACTTTACCGAAAGAACCAAGAATATGAATAAGTTATGAAGTGTTTATATTATGAAATGATAAGTTACGAAGGCCGGAAACGCATCCTCATAGTACTAATGTTATAACATATTCAGTATACGAAGTTTAAACATACGAAGCTCCAGGAACGCATTAACCTCGAATATTGAGGTGTTACTGTATATATTTTAGTCTTTGAACTCGTAGTGATTCAGAATATATTGAAATGCTTCATCTAATTCCATAGAGAATCACGTGAGACTAAACAGTGAACAATAGCTGCAGTTTTTCCACTTGCAAACAATAACTTGTAGCAGTAGTAAAACAGGCAGCTTCGTAATGCTGATTTACTTATGTTATGTTGACTAAATGAAAGGAGCCATACTCTACTAGTTTTCAAACATTTCGAGTTGATGTAGTTTGGGAATTATAACTTTAAGCCACTGTTTCGCATGTTGGTGTCGGAAAATTGCAGTCTTGGGTCCTCAAGACCAGCCCTCGCCCTCAATGCCAGCTTCAGGACATTTTCTCGGTGTTTTGTCCTTGACCCCTGTTCTCGGGTGTGTGGCCTCGGTCATAGAACTTGGCTTCGAGGTCCTGGCCTTGGCACTGCCCTTAGCCTAGAGGAAGCAGCCTTGAGGTTGCAGCCTTGACTGGCCTTGACACTGACCTTAATCTAAAAGACTCCTGGCTTCGACCTTGGCTTGGCCTTGTGGCTCAGCCTAGGTCTCATAGGTCCTGGCCTTGAATCCAAGAATGGAAAATTTACAAGCGACAGTTCACAAACTCTAAGCCATTAAGGCCGAGAGATAATATACAGCCACAATGTAATGCGCTCAGTGCAATGATTACGACTGTTTCGCAAAATCCAGTTCTTTAAATCATGAGGATTAATGACGGATTCCAAATCTTAACTTTTTCCCCCAAGTGAAAATAAAAGCTAAATGTCTTAATGTGTGTCTAATACATGACACGACATTTAATTTTATGTTCAAATGAGCATAAGTTGAATTTTCAGTGCAAATGGATGGAAATATCTTGAGAGCTCGGTGTGGGCTCGATATTTTATTTCTTGGGGAAGTTGTTAAATGACTAGCATTCATCACAGTGTGTGTGGTAGCAACAAAGGGCTGTGGTAAATTGTGTACAGGCTGTGCTTTATTTTATTGCCTCGTTATCTTGAAGTTTTAAATTCAAGTTGGACTCCTTTTGTTTACAACAGCTGTAATCTTTTGTGTGTCAGGATATATTATGATGAGCATCCTTATTTGTATCATTATGTATCTGCCCAGTAACTCTATGCTGTTGTCATGTAGAAATGTGTTTTTGTGTGTAGTTGTGTATTTGATGAGTATAGTATATGTGACAGAGACAGAGAGAGAGAGTGGGGGGGGCAGAGATAGCAGAGTGATTTGCGGATCGCACTACGAACCCATTTACCCGAGTTAGATTCCTCGCCATGGACAACATCTGTGTCAAATGGTATCGGAACGTATCCTGGGCCTCCGCGAGGTTGGCTCGCCCTCAAATGAGTACCAGCTGCAGTATAAAGACCGGCGCTGGATAGACATCGGTGGACAGGCATGGTGCTGGCTGCACCTCCTCATGCAGGTCTTTACAGCAGCACATCCACCGAGAGTCTATGGACTATCTGGGGGATTCTTTGGCTTATTTTATGCTCACATGGATGTTTTTTTGTTGGATCTTCTTTAGAATAAGAATCTGTACTTATACTCGAGGAATCTGATGATCTATGAAGCACTTTTTCACAGCCGCCTTCATAACAGAAGCATTTGTTTAACAAGCCATATTTTTCTGAAGAGCCTTGTAATATAATAATGAATTCAGGGCTTTCCTTCTTAAACAAATGCTCCTTGAAAATGTTGGTCCAAGGAACCTTTTGGTTGATTGTGCCTAAATGTCATTTTCCTTTTGGCTACGAAGCAGACCCTTTAAATGTATGCTGTATCAATAGTGAATTCTAATAAGACAGATTATGATAAACTTTAATATTGATAAAATGTCAGGCTATTAATTCAGTTAAACTCCTTTTTTCAATAGTGTCCTACTGCATATACATCACAAAACACACATTTGTCACATTATGGAACTGGCATTACATTTCTAAAATTAATACGAACGTATCAAATACACATTTTATGTTACAAATGTAAAAGTCGGTGTATATATATATACTTTGTTTCATAAACAGACACAACTTGAATGCAGGTAAAGTTTTGTGAATGCAGGTAAAGTTTTGTGAAACCAGTTTCAAGTGTAGATTTTCACAGCCACTCATTATTCATGCATGGCCTTCAGGGTTTAGTCGTGAGATGAGCATTTATTTCGGTTTAACATGTAGGCTTTCGCGACCAATATTATTCATAATAAAGGTTTTTGGGTTAGATCGCGTTATTTATAAATGTGTCGTAACCCTTCACCACCCGACACGGCCAATCAGCAAAAAAGTGTCACGTTGACAAAAGACAAATAGTTCACTACTTTAGCCCACCGGTGTGTTGAAGAGTGAATCCACAACATTTACAGTTTGAGTACTGAAACACGAGCAAAAGTTATTGACTGGGAATACTTGTGGAATAACATTTCCCGATATCATGTTTATTTCTTACTTTCCCCACATGAAACTCTCTTTGAAATCCCCAAAAGTGCACGTGTATTTTTAGTTTGTATTTTGGTGACATTTCATGTTTTTAAAATCTGGACATTGCTAAGTTGAGTACAAATGTAATATTTAAAATGGTAACTTTATAAAAACCATCAGCATTTTGGATGAAAAAGATCATAGACATTTTATAAAAAAACTTGCTTACCTTGTTTGTGCCTGGGGAGTTACCCAGAGCAAAAAAAAATGGCACTTGTCCCCAAGATCGTTGTATTTTTTTTCTCTTGTGATGGTTTTTTTTTGTCATTTACAAATTTGAACTAGTGACGCTGACTCAGTACTGACATGGCTATTAACCCACTGAAACAGCCATCCATGCATGAATACTTTGTAGTAACCATTAAAAATCATAAATAATACTCTAATTATTGCTTGTTTACCCAAGAGAGCTTGACTGCATGTAAACATAATTCAAGCGCGCATTGCCTGGAATTTTTGATCAAATAATGCAACATGTAGTACCGGTAAGAAACATGCATATAAGCGAAGCACACTCAAACTCCACACAACAGGCTAGGATCCTACTTATTGTACTGCCACACCTATAGGCACCTTACAACATATGCAGTGCCATATTTCATATATGATCCCACGATGACCAACACATCCTGTCCTAAGTAAGTGGATTACAGGTGTTTTCCACCGCACTCAATTGGGCTTTGTAAAATGCTGAAGGTGCCGTAATTCAAAGCACATTATATGCTAAGCCTAAAGACCCCATAAAAAATGACATCCCAATTGTGTTATCAATCATGTCATGCTATGTAAGTGTAAACCACATTAATATTTTCTAGACATTTGATAGTTGATTTCAATCACAATGTGTCATGAAGCTGTCCATCAAACCCAGTGTCCCTGCAGAATGTTTATATTTCCCACAGCATGTTGCTCTCATTTTCTTCATCAACATGATTGATGAATGATGAGCTGGGAACACCCACAGGATAGGAACACTCGTGTGTTTAGATCCAATCGCACATAAGTTCACTAGTGATACTCATTGCAGTAGCTGTCAAACTAATATACGTAGACCTCAATCCAACAAAGTAGATGGGACCTCTGTCCAGCACATCAGCTGTACTCGTTGAACGAACGTACAATGTGACAACGACATTTTGTATGTTGGGCACGTGATATTGCTTTTCTAAAAAAATGACTTGTACGTGTCGTGGATTGGAAATCCGAGTTTCTAGTCCCTTGTGAACGGCACAATATATCCTACTTTGCACTATATGGCATCACAAATAACTCTGCAGCGGACGCATGTGATATTCATTTTTATATTTCTGACAATTTATGAGTATATTTGTTTCATGTTATGGATGTGGCTGTCCTCGATCGAAGGACATTGTGCTCGGTTACACGTTACGCTGAATCAGCCAGGAAAGCGCTCACCGAGTCTCAAGAGTCCATTTTAGGAGGGTCCTGCCAGGTTTCCACAGGAAGGGGGCGATGTTTGCAGGGGATTTCTAAGCATTGGACATTGTTTGGCCAACACCAGTTAACATTTGTACATGTTTCTTTAGCTGTGAAACGGAGAACCCGGAGGAAACCGATTCAGTCAAGATTTGGGTCTGAATTGCTTTGCCTTAAAATAAGGTGAAGACTTTTAGGTGAATTATCAGTCCTATTGATTGTCATATGATTGTTTTTGTTATCCGGCATGCAGAATAAACAGAAATCCACAGACATGTAATAATCGATAACAAAACAGCAATTTACGAATGCATAAATATATGGATAGGTGAAAAATTACCAATCTACATACATAAATGGATAATTAGGTGTTGATTAGGTAGGTATTATTTTACGATATAGTACAAACGGTTAGAACACACAGCATATACATGATTTTTAGAACGTGGCAACATCATATGCATCACATACTCCAACTGTGTGGGCTAGAGAGAGGAAAAGAGAGATGGAAACATTTCAATAAAAATAAAAATGGCAATTATTGATTTCTGGGAGCTATTTTACATATGATTGCTCATGGTGGCTGGCCTATAGCATTGCATTAAGTACTGTGGGCCAAAATGTTTCAAAGTGGCAGTAAGTGTGGGTGATACATCTGGAAGTCTGGGGATGTGTGGCATCGGGCAGATTAGTGAGGGCATTCCCTCATGTTACTGGCTGACCACAGCATCCTGAGGCCCTCCCCTGTTGTCTCAAGGTTGGTCGTGGTGACAGGGCTTTTTCACCAGCTACCAGAATTAATTGCCCCCGTCATTGAATAATATCTGTTTAGCTAATGCAGGGCTGTGCTTGAGCACGTGTGTGGGCATTGGGCATAAAAGTATATGTGTTAAAGTATATTTGTTAAGTACATTATGGGAGCAAATGCACAAGAATGTGATATTTACCAGCATATACTCATATTCTTGGTTCTTTCGGTAAAGTCACGTAGAATGGAAACAATCAAATAATAAAAATATATATTACTTAAAAATAATAAAAAATATATATTTTGTATTGTTTCCCTTCTACGTGACTTTACCGAAAGAACCAAGAATATGAATCCCTGCAGTCACGAAAGCTTTAAATCAAAGCATATACTCAATTAATAAAATATATCAAATTTACATTCAACACTTCCATTACAACATGTAAATAAAAACAAAACATTAACTCCTGTGACTAGTAAATAATGAATACAAAATGAAGTCATATATACGACATAACCACTTATTTACATTTACGAGTCAGCTAAAGGGACTTTGGATTTTTGGAAATAAATACATACATTATAATCAACACTAGGAGTGTTAGGCATATCGTTGGCAAGTATGATATAGCAAATGCATGTACTTGAAAAGTTTATACTTTAAATATTTTACTATCATTGCACTAAAGCCTCGTCTTAAACAGTGCTTAAACACTGTACACTTGTGAATGATGGAAAAGATGTACAAATCCCAACTCGTATATTTTAAATAATAACCTCTCAACATGTGATAGCACCGTGAATCCAAAAAAGTGTATAAATGACTTTAAACAGTAAATGTTAAATATATTCATTAAAATAAATTAACAAAGATAAGAAGAGTGCTATTATTCACAAGCAATGACATCCTCAGGGATGGGTAAGTGATAATTAAATATTTACAATTTCCTGTGCCTTTGACCTTGCAGTTTTCCTATCCAGCACTCCGGTAATCATTACCCGTGCATTGTCCTCAGTGCTGAATATTCCACCAGCGAGACGGGTGAGGATCAGATGTCTTAGCAATCACGGATGCCGCTTTCACAGGTGCCTGTTGCTGCTTCATAGCAATTCCGGAAGCACAGATAAACCCACAATCTCTCTCCAGGGTCTCTCATTCCTTATTTTATTCAATACATTTGAATAGCCGCCAACCTTCGTTAACAAAATTATTTGGCACATGTCGTGACGGGTACTGCAAGATCCGACCATGTCTGTCCAGTGCTCGCTAGGCTGCATTGGCTTGCGGTTGCTAAACGAATACATTTAAGGTCGTGCACATTACACACAAAGTGCTTGCCATAAATGAACCACAATATCTTGCCAATCTTGTCAAGGAGCATACACCATCACACAAATTCTGGTCACCCTCGCAGTGGCTTTTTGCAAGCCATCGAACAAAGATGGCCAGTGCATCGCGTGCTTTCAGATGCGCTTCTGTGGCCGTCTGGAACCCTCTTCTGATATTAGGAAACCACTGGAGTGATGCAATTTTAAATCTAGATTGAAAACTAATTTCTTTAGAATTGCTTTTTGTGCTTAGTTTGTTGTCTTTCACCTGCACCTTTGAGTAGCACGGTTAGCTACATACGGTGCAAAAGAAGTTCAACATACATCAAGCAAGTAGAAATATACGATTAAATATGAGTGGAAATACATACAGGGCAACTGTACACGTTTAAACATAAAATGACATATAGCTGATTTATGTTTTCACCTACTGTTTTATGAATTGTCAAGTGCTGGAATTAATTATTTCTTGAATAAAAAATATTATAAATTATATACATATGAATATAAATAGAATAGCAGCAGTGCATTATTAATATTACTAAGATGAGATGTAAGGAAGGCAGTGTAATATATTTTTTATGCTTATCAATACGTGTCACTTGTGGTTAGACTCATACCACATATGCAGTTGTCAATATCAGGTCAAAGTATTTTTTACATTTCTTAGCCAAAAGGGCACATAGCCAGGTACATTGTGTGGTAAATTGCAATATTTATGGTATCCAAGATACATTTATTGCATCTTTTTGAGGAGGTCTATACGTGGAATATATTGCAAGCTATTATGCTTACATGGACAAGATTGTTCAGCTGTTGTAGACAGATGTATCGTGTTGAGGGACACTTATGACTCAGGAAAGTAAGCATTAACATTTTCATGCAATGGTTTTCCATTGAAGTTAAAAGAGTTCATCCGAAGGGTCATAAACTAAACCCTTTTTGCTTGTTTTTCTTTATCATAGACTACGCATTTAACTTTCAAATGACGTTGGTTTTAAGTGTTTCTATGCATAATGTAAACACTGGTATTTTTTTTTCACGCACCAAGGATTTTCACGAGCAAATATTAAACCTATTTTGCAGGATGTCCTTTCCTTTCATGCCTACAAAACTGTTAACTTTGAAACAAATATAGGTGACAGCAAAGCTCACAATCACCTGCTTCTAAATAAATAAACTCACGATAGTTACTTCATTTTTTTTAGAGGCGTGCTTCGTGTGCAGATATAATATAAAACCATTCCTTGACACTGGCACACAATTGCTTGCCCATATTCAGAGTGACGGGGTCGTTTTGGACCCACAGTTTATAAGAGAAGACATGCCATGTAACGACGCTACTTTAATATCAAGACATTCCACTTCACATTATTTAGGAGTCAAGAGGCGACTTGAACCAGTCCATAAACTGGCAAAGCTTTGAACCGTGAGGCAGAAATGCTTGACCTGGAGATATCCATGTTATCCAGTTTCAACCAAACAACAAATATGAATAAATAGGAGTGCAAATTATGATAATAATTTACCGTTTGTTGTTAATCCACTGCTGGATGATGGCTTCCTCATATTGTGTTGCTTGCAGGGTGGTTGTTTGACCGAATTCCACACTGGGTGATGTAGATTGGTCAAAGACAGGTCCAGGACTAGTACAGATAGCCGTGGCCAGGAATCAAACTCGGGTAGCTATGCTAATAACAGAGTACATGCTAACCACTGTGCCACCGTTCGATCTTAATTAGTGCTTATTGGTCTTAAAATTAGAATACTAAATTAGAGTGTTTAAATGTATTATATTGGCTCCATATTTTGTATGTCACGGCTCGCCATGTAAAACAGAAAAGAGGTACACACACCTATTATGGCAGTTGGAATTTATACAGGAAAGAGTGCACTACATTTGTATTTGTCAGTTTAAAAAAATAAATACGTTGTGTTTTGGTACACGTTATAGGAGCAGACTTGCGAAATCACTGGTGCCCGTAGAGTTTTGTCAAATGAGTGATACAAAAAAGTTAAACAAAGCTTAAAAGCTAATTCTATTGCAAGCATGAGCCAGCTTCATCAGCCTACACAGATTTACCAGAGATTTGGCAAAGCACACTGTGGGTAGATTATGCTTAGACCTGGCCAATTGGCCCAACTCAGGATTGGAAGGTGGTGAATTCAAATATTGGTCAGGGGTCGAGTCATTTCACTGCGGTCAACAAAATGACTATCGCTTTGTGACAATAGTGATTATACTGTGTCCTACCATAGGAATATAGACATTTCCACCCACTGGCTCAAGGCCACCACCAATCACCCGAGGCTTATTTGAGCGGGGAGACTCTTCAACATTGACGTTACAAATTTAGATGAGATCCAGATCCAATGCGACCACATATCCTCCTGCGTGTCTGATGGAAAGCTGTGTAATACACTGTGGGTAACTGTTTTGCGTTTTGTGAGCAGGGGCCGTGTACATATTAATCAATGCTGACACCCAAATTTGTAGCAAAAAAAATAACTCCGACATTGCATGAACTGCTTTGATACAGTGTGATTGTGTACAATAAAAGTGAATGCGGCTGTTTGCACATTGTTAATCAATTTAATGTTCAACATTTACAATGATAATGCACGTGTCCAATGTGTTATAATGATATAAATGTAAAACATATATAACAAGATTTTATACTTCTGAAATGAATGTATATTTTAGGACAAGAATAGAGTTGCAAGCATGCTTGGCCGAGCTGTATACGATCACTGTGAGAGATAGGGCCTATTATTTTTTGATGCACGATTGTCATTTATTTCTACTCTAAAAGCATAGAGAAGCAGAGTATATTTGGACCGCATAATGTGTTCACTGATAAAAGAAAATGATGGTTAAAACATGTTTCATACAGTGAGGGAAAAAAGTATTTGATCCCCTGCTGATTTTGTACGTTTGCCCACTGACAAATAAATGATCAGTCTATAATTTTAATGGTAGGTTTATTTGAACAGTGAGAGACAGAGTAACAACAACAAAATCCAGAAAAACGCAATTAAAAAATCTTATAAATTGATTCGCATTTTAATGAGGGAAATAAGTATTTGACCCCTCTGCAAAACATGACTTATACTTGGTGGCAAAACCCTTGTTGGCAATCACAGAGGTCAGAAGTTTCTTGTAGTTGGCCACCAGGTTGCACACATCTCAGGAGGGATTTTGTCCCACTCCTCTTTACAGATCTTCTCCAAGTCATTAAGGTTTCGAGGCTGACGTTTGGCAACTCGAACCTTCAGCTCCCTCCACAGATTTTCTATGGGATTAAGGTCTGGAGACTGGCTAGGCCACTCCAGGACCTTAATGTGCTTCTTCTTGAGCCACTCCTTTGTTGCCTTGGCTGTGTGGTTTGGGTCATTGTGTCATGCTGGAATACCCATCCACGACCCATTTTCAATGCCCTGGCTGAGGGAAGGAGGTTCTCACCCAAAATTTGACGGTACATGGCCCCGTCTATCGTCCCTTTGATGCGGTGAAGTTGTCCTGTCCCCTTAGCAGAAAACACCCCCAAAGCATAATGTTTCCACTTCCATGTTTGACGGTGGGGATGGTGTTCTTGGGGTCATAGGCAGCATTCCTCCTCTTCCAAACACGGCGAGTTGAGTTGATGCCAAAGAGCTCCATTTTGGTCTCATCTGACCACAACGCTTTCACCCAGTTGTCCTCTGAATCATTCAGATGTTCATTGGCAAATTTCAGCCGGGCATGTATATGTGTTTTCTTGAGCAGGGGGACCTTGCGGGCGCTGCAGGATTTCAGTCCTTCACGGCGTAGTGTGTTACCAATTGTTTTCTTGGTGACTATGGTCCCAGCTGCCTTGAAATCATTGATAAGATCCTCCCGTATAGTTCTGGACTGATTCCTCACCGTTATCATGATCATTGCAACTCCACGAGGTGAGATCTTGCATGGAGTCCCAGGCCGAGGGAGTTTCTTCCATTTGCGAATAATCGCACCAACTGTTGTCACCTTCTCACCAAGCTGCTTGGCAATGGTCTTGTAGCCCATTCCAGCCTTGTGTAGGTCTACAATCTTGTCCCTGACATCCTTGGAGAGCTCTTTGGTCTTGGCCATGGTGGAGAGTTTGGAATCTGATTTATTGATTGCTTCTGTGGACAGGTGTCTTTTATACAGGTAACGAGCTGAGATTAGGAGCACACTCTTAAAGGGAGTGCTCCTAATTTCAGCTTGTTACCTGTATAAAAGACACCTGGGAGCCAGAAATCTTTCTGATTGAGAGGGGATCAAATACTTATTTCCCTCATTAAAATGCAAATCAATTTATAACATTGTTGACATGCGTTTTTCTGGATTTTTTGTTGTTATTCTGTCTCTCACTGTTCAAATAAACCTACCATTAAAATTATAGACTGATCATTTCTTTGTCAGTGGGCAAACGTACAAAATCAGCATGGGATCAAATACTATTTTCCCTCACTGTATTGTACAATCAGTAAAATATAAAATAGTTTTTTTTATTTCAATGAAAGGTGCATAATAATTGACAATTATCGTGCCTTAAATTAATGTGTTTTTGCATTCTCTTTGTATGCACATTTGAATCATTTTTTTAAAATTCATTACCAGTGTAATCACTTGAGTGGTGTATGGGGAATAACAAACCACAGCTTCTCACTATTTTTGTATTTGTTGATTGGCCTCTGAAAACATTATTGACAGTTTCATTGTTTCTTCACACCTAGGATGCCTCAATAGCTCACAGATTTCACCTGATGAGAGAGAAGCACCCAGAGAAATTCAACAGCCGGTAAGATCACACACACATCCTCTAGGGTCCTCATTCAAACAGTCATCGTTATGGTCGAGCCAGGGTGTTATTAAAGTCATTTTAAGATCTGTGAATATGTATATTAACATTTGTTGTGTATTTTAATGTCGAATTTTGTTTTAAAAAAAGAGATGAATTTTATATAACCATGACAACATTTCTCGAGTTTTCTGTGTGTGCCATAATATCCACTACTGGATGAAGGCCTACCCATGCCGTGTTGGTCATGGGTGTTATACTTCACCAGACTGGTCATTGCAGGTTATCTCATAACCAGTTCCAATATCACCTTACTGTTAGCTCTGGCCAGGAATAAAACTCAGATCTCTGAGTTAATAGAGCAGTGTGCTAACCACTATGCCACCATTGCACTCCATGAGCGTGCAAATATTCCATACAGTTGAATTTGGATAGCAGGGATAGCTACTTATTTATAGACAAAGAAACAACTACACCGTTTCATCTTCCAGATACACCTATTTTTAAATTATGATCCTGTATCCATTTACTTTGAAGAAGCAAGGACATGTTATATATTCTTGGTTCTTTCGGTAAAGTCACGGAGAAGGGAAACAATAAAATAATACAAAAATATAAATCAATATTATTTTATTGTTTCCCTTCTACGTTACTTTACCGAAAGAACCAAGAATATGAATCCCTCCAGTCACAAAAGCTTTAAATCAAAATTCAAGGACATGTTGTTTAACGCATCTAACATTATATAGTAATTTATTCAAAAGTTAATGGGAAAGTGGTTATATTTTTTATTTTCAGTAGCTTACTTAATAATTACGATTGATAATACCTTCTTTGTATTTATCACCTTCCAAGCGCTTGTCTAAATTGAACACGAGTGCTTTTGCATGCATACATTGACTGGTACTGTACGCGTAACAACTGTGGCCACCTTGGCAGCAGAGCGTGGAGCTTCACATAGTGTGTATGAGCCATTATATTTGTTTAAGGTTTGAAAAGTGGTTGCGAGAAAACCTGTGTATTTTTCACTTCATAATAAAAAAGCAATTCAGAAAGTGTGTTTCATGGCTTGAAGTTGGGAACGTTGAAATAATGTTGTGGTAATGTATTTAGTAAAACAAAACCAGTTGGTTTAGCAATTTGAATGATTTAAACAAAAAACTGCAAATCAGGTGATATGTGTTTTACTTTTGTAATTAGCTTTTTATGCCCCACCAAAATAATGTATAATCATCAGAAGCAATACAGCTCGTCAGAATTTAGAATGTTTATTTAACATTTTGACTTCAAACTTTCGTGACTGCAGGAATTCATATTCTTTGGTTCGATCGCAACACAAGCGGACGACTGCTTGTGTTGCGATCAAAACGTCGTGATATTTTTATTCACTTTATTTTTATTTTTTCTATCTACGGAACTTTACCAAAAGAACCAAAGAACATGTTTATTTAACATGTTTTCATTGTTATGTAAGCCTTATTAGCAATCATTGTAAATATACTTAAACCACTTACTGGCCTCAAATACATTACAACACCAAGTTATGATCAAGACCCTAAGTTATCCGTTGAAAGGCTTTTGTCTTATTGAGTTATACAAAAGCTAGCTGAATAAATTGTTCAACCTATAAATATTTGTAGACCGTATAACTAGACTTTTACTCTTATCAGATATATGTTTAATGTCCCCAATGCTTATTTCATCTGAAATATATATTGGAGACATTGACTTTCTATTAAGTTGAAATAATGTGCAAAATCAGTTGCCCCAGCAGACCCACCTCTCTGCCCAACCCCCCCCCCCCCTCTCTATTTAAGGCCTCGACACAGAGGCATTGGGTCTCTGTGTGTCTATGTTGTCTCTCTCTCTGTTTGTCTGTGTTGTCTCTCTCTGCTTGTGTGTCTGTGTGTCTCCGTGTCTGTGTTTTGTTGCTCTCTCAAATTTAGTTCTACCTGATGACGGTTGCTTGTGTTGCAATCGAAACGTCGTATTCTATTATTTATTTATTTTATTCCTACGTGGCTTTACTGAAAGAACCAAAGAGTACAGATATTTATACTTTGCTTAAATGCTGTGTACATTATTTTTTTTAAGTTCACACCGGTTACAAAATCAGACATATATACAAACAAATATTGCACCTACATTATATTTTGGGGGATATATTTTAAAAGAGAATCTAGTCATGAAACTGGTAAATAATGGCATCTTAAATGCCACAGGACCCTTTATTTTAACACGCACTGTAGCACAGACGAGAGAGAACGGAACGCGACCTAAGCACAACTGTTGGATCATAATGCACCTGTAAGGCATTACTGGGAGAGCCAGTGAGAGTAATCAAACCAACGTAACCTCTGAAGCTAAGTGTACGCTGTTTGTCCCCCCCACCCCCCATGGCTAAGCTGTCATACTCTCATCTACAACACTTTGGGTGTTTGTAGCAGTTGATAGCTGGAATGCTGATAAGCTCTCATGAAATGTATTTGTATTTCCCATTAGCAGACTGCCCCATATTGTTGTTCTCTAATACCTGTTAAGATATAGGGTTGAACAAACATGGTCAGCTTGAAAAGTTACAGTTTTCTATTTCATCGATGTTCTTACTGTGTATCAGTTTACCCTCCCAATAACTTTCGTGGACTCAATAAAAAAAAAGTGCACAACAGTTACAGGCTTTTGTAACTTCTAATATAGAAGATAAAGAATTTTAAATTAACTTGGTGATATTTATGCACGCCAGAGGTTCTCCAAGTTAAAATATTAAAGTGTCTCATGAAAGCTGAAATATCTAGTTGTAAATGCATAGTCTTGCAACTCCATGACCCTCTGCCTGCCAGGGATATTTTAAGGTGTTCTCCAGCTGGTGAACTCCTAAAAAAACGATTAAAAATCCACCAGTGACCACAAATTGTTTATTTCATGCACACCTCATAACTGTATGATGGATGGCAGACAGACGCACATGGCTGCAAATATGCCATGGTAGTGCAAGTTTCACATTAATAATGAATTACTGCTGGGATATTTTCATGAGGACCTCAAAAAATGGATACAAATGACACATTTTAAAATGTACTCATGGTAATTTATTGTGATGTATCTTTCAGGAAAAATAAAGAAAAAAAACACAATTATTGACTAATATCTCAATTCAACCTTTGATAAATAAAGCATAATGTAGTATATTTGCCGAATTATGAAGATGCATCAACCTATAACGTATAAAAACATTCCCAATTAGCATAAGCAAGCAGAGTGTTCAGTTCACAAAGTGTAGAAAATATATTCTGTATTTTAAAAAATGATGTGTTGCTCTAGGCCTGTAGGTCCATCAAGAGTGAGAGAGAATCGGTTTACTAAGTGTGCTCCTTTCCACCAATGCTTCTCAAAATAGAACAAAGAATCCTACAGTTCCCTGATAGTGCCAGTCTGATGTTTCACATCGGTTTTCCCTCTGGTGAAGAAGCTTCCATTTCAGACGATTAAATTCCCTATCGTAGTGAGCAATGTGAAAATAAATAAATCCACCACGACATTTACGTGGTATTAAGCTGGTGTGTTACAATAGGTGTGAATTGACTAACACGACCTCGAATAACATATTAGAAGTGCTTTACATTTTTTAAACTGATATGTACATTTCAGCATTGAAATATTCACTTCCTTTTCATATCTGTTACTGTAATTACATTTTTCTGATTGTTTTTTTTATCTTAAGAAGCTCATCAATGTTTATTTAAAACTGCATTCAAAGTTGTGTTAGAGACCTAAATTAAACAGGCAGCAGGGGTATATGTTGGCCTTATATACCTGCATGTTTTCAAAGTGTCACGTAGCAAGCCAATAGAAATACATTGTGCTTTTAATGTTTGAGGTGGTATGTTGGCATTAGAAGAGATGTGTACATTATATAACAAAAAGAGAAAGTGAGCCCCAGAGTTCTTCAATGCTCATTCTGAATGTGAGAATATTTATTTAAATCAAGGTAAGGCTTTGCTGGGTTTGTGTTGGTGTGGGGCATGGGACATGTAAATAGAGTGACTCGTCCCTAATTGCTGTGATGAGAGAACACGTTGTTTTGACATTTGTAGGCCAATAGGGCCTTCACAAGCATCTCGCGGCTATCTTTCTTTAAAAATTCTTATACCAGCACGTTACTTAAGACGTACAGCAGTCATATAATAATGTGGTTAGCATGCAATAATCGCACTGTCATGAATAGAAGTGGTAAACGTTCATGTGGCTATTACATCTCAACAAAAGAGTCCAAAAAAAATCACATTACGCTGATGAACATTTATAAGTATGGACACTTATTAAGGCTCTGCTTCATGCCATGGATAATGTGAAACTTCCACCATTGGCTCAGGGTGACTGATATAGATTAGCGCCACTGAACACTCGTTTGAGCAAAGAGACAATACGACTTATGAAGAACAGCTCGTGTGAACAGAATATATACTTCCACATTAGTGCCTCTGTGACCTAAGCAGCTGTGGATTCCACGATCCTCTCCTTGGTAATCTGGGCACAAGGGGTTGTTTTATATCACAGTTGCTAAGCAAAGTATCCACATTGGTAAAATGTGAGCTAATTAATAAAACTGTAAGGCAGTGAGGGTTCTTCAAAGCACCATTGTGAACTATTTCCATACATTTACATGGCTGTCTGGTGCAGACAATTAGGTTGTTGCCCTCACTGTTGTCCGCAGAGCTTGTTTATATATTTCGGTGCGTGTGTGAATGATAGCACCGCCTGCCAGTGGAGTTTCTCTTGGTACTCTGATTTCCTCCCACATGCAACAAAAAATATTGTATTTGCCAAGCATCCCAAACATAGCCCTCCTGAAAAGAAGAGTCTTTGGGCTCAGTGAGGTTTTCCTGAACAATTCAAATTCAAGATCATGATCCAAGGTCAGTCCACTGCGGGATGCAGGCCTCCCCAGGCTTCCGTCATCTCTCACAACCCTGGGATCGTGTATAACAAAGTGAATCCACCGAGCACCTGCCCACGAGCTGATTTCATTGCTCTGTCTCCCCCATTGGATGTCCTCTTCAAAGTGGTTTCTTCCATGTCTGCCACTCCATCATTGTTCTTTGGCCATCGTCTCTTCGAGTGACATATCATGCCCGAGCGCGCTAACTTTTCTTAACAGTTTGAATGATGGCATTCATCTAGGTGTATTCTCTAATCCAGTAAAATTAATTCTGCGAACAATAATAGTTACATATTCTTGGTTCTTTCGGTAAAGTCACGTAGAAGGGAAACAATAAAATAATAAAAATACATTTTTTGGTATAGTTACGTAGAAGGGAAACAATAAAATAATAAAAATATATTTTAAGAATATATATTAAATACATAATAAAATAATAAATATATATTTTTAAGTATCTTTTTAAAATATATTTTTATTATTTTATTGTTTCCTTTCTTCTCGACTTTACCGAAAGAACCAAGAATATGAATCCCTGCAGTCACGAAAGCTTTAAATCAAAATAATAGTTAAATTTATAATTCAGCCTCTAAAGATGTTTTACAGAGCTGTTCCAGTTGAATCTTCTTACTTTACATGTTTAGAACATTCGAGTAAATTATATGATGCATATCGCACTGACACCCCACTCAATATTTAGTCTATTTTCTTTGTTGCAGAGTGGTTAAATCTGCTTATGTCAAAATCGAATGGAGAGATTTTGTTTACATTGAGCCCATGTTGTCAGGCTTGGCTTTATTCCATTTATGATGCATTCACAGTCCCCGATGCTAAGTGCTCACACATCAAGGAGCACGCTGCTGAGTCCATTTATACAAAAAACAGTAATGACTCACACCTTCCAAAGCAGTTTCTGTACTTTTCAAGCCACGAGTTAGTGCTGACTGACCGTGTTAGGCTTAATATAAGATCAGCCAACTCATATTCCACTCAATAAAATTCTGGGTCTTGGTACATTTATGTACACAATTATCGCCTCTGTTAAGTATGTTTTATGGAACTGTAATGCCAAAGGAAGTGTGTTAAACTTGTTATAAGTGCTGTGCTGTCTCCTGCAGTTCCTCAAAAAAAAACCATGACCGTTTTTGACCATATTTCTTAGAGATGGCAAAGATGTGGGGAAACCTTCAACCAGCAGTGGATCGATGGATTGATCATGGCTGTTGATAATCTTGATGACCATGGCTGTTGATAATCTTGATGACCATGACATTGTATAATACACTATCCAGTAATATATTGAGGGATACCTTGTGTTGTACCATGACAAGGTACTTTTTAAAGAGTCATTTCGAAATAACAGTTTTGAAAGGATATGTATTCAGACAAATACAGACACACTTAGTGCATGTAAAAATACCGATGCAACATTGAATTTAGGCATACATTAGGTCGGCATGCATTAATGGATGATGTGTAAACTTCGTATTATATTGATGATAATATGATTTACATGCTTCTTTATACATATTATAAACGTCTACAAGGCATATCTGTAATGATGTGCCAGTGCCTAACTGACCCGTGTTATACTGATGGCTGATGTATGTTGTGCTTTGTTAGGGTTAGGTTTACAAAAAATGGTAAAACAAAAAAACGTACAGCAAAACAAGAAGCTTCAATAGAGCCTCATCCCATGGTAATTAGTGAGTGTGCGTTGTCCGAAACAATAGTATTGAATTAAACGATATCAGTCCAATTAATACATTACACTACAATTTGGAGATGTCTTAGGGATGGCAAACTGCATCTGAAGACGCTATACAAAACAATGTGCCGTACAAATGGAGTTGTTACATCTGTGTATAAAGCATACGTTTAGCTTTTCAGTAACATTGATTTACAATAATTTGCATGATTTGCACATTTTATTCCGGAATACAGGATGAAGAACAAGCTGTGGTACTTTGAATTTGGGACATCAGAGACGCTGTTTGCTACCTGCAAGAAGCTCTACGAGTTCATGGAGGTGGAGGTGAGAATGGGATTTGTGACATCGTCGTCATACGTTGGATGAAAACGAACACACGCCAGTCATGCGTGACATGAGGATTGCACGCAGTCCTACTGCATAGGAGAGACGCAATTGAGATCGGTGTTTGCCATTGCTCCGTGTAAGGCGCTAAGCTCTACAACAATATCCTGCCTGTGCGTAGACAGACTGGTTAGTTTACATAGTGTCGTTCATGGAAATTGCATTATATTGTGTCGGTCATGCAAATTGCAATTGCTGAGGAAACACAGACAAGCAGGAAGGCAGCCAGGCAAGTGGTGAGCCGGTGCCAACAATTGTCCAAGCTCTGCAGTCTTCTATGTATGAATATTTTTTTTTTAAACCAATTAATGAGTGTTTTTTTTTATAATAGTAATTTATATTCTTGGTTCTTTCGGTAAAGTCACGTTGAAGGGAAACAATAAAACAATAACATATATATAAAACAATAAAATTCTCACGACGTTTCGACTGCAACACAAGCAGTCATCATCACTGCTTGTTTTCAAATTTTCTTGTTGTGGTTTTCACACCTGATGATTGCTTGTGTTGCAGTCGAAACGTCGTGAGGATTTTATTGTTTTATATTTGTATTATTTTATTGTTTCCCTTCTACGTGACTTTACCGAGAGAACCAAGAATATGTATAAAATATGCCTATTTTTTCAGGCCAGCAATTAGGTTCACTTTATAATCATGTGTGAGCTCGTTGAGACAAGTCGTATTTCAAGGAAAAGCTTCAAAGCAAATTGAGTACCGCGAACCACATGTTTTGCAGCATAAAAGTGGTTTGGAATGAACAAAACAATATGCAAGTTTGTAGGTTATGTTAAACTAATAGAGTAATAAAACATAATTTAAATACAAATTTTAAACAAAATAAAACTACAGATTATGCAAAAAGGCGAATAACGATGAATATAAGTCATAAAATGTAATCCTGTAATTCAATTTAAATGCAATATAATTGGGGTAATTACGATTGGTTTTCTACGTGAGTAGCTTTTAAAACATTTAGTTCGGATGGCCAAATAGATATTCGATTTGTGAAATATAATCGGACTGAGATGGTGCAATAAAAAAGTGAAGTGCAAACACAATATTATTCCGTATAACTGAAGCATTATACATGCAACACAAGACACATTTTCTCATATTAAGGACTTAGATTTAGCGTGAAAATGGCAAACACTTTGTCTGGCCAATTGAAGAAACAGTTTTCTCTTGTGACTCAGGTGCACATCACATTGAAAACTCATTTATTTAGAACTGCTTTTCGTGTTTAGTTTGTTGTCCTTCCCCTGCACCTCCGATTAGCAAGGTTGGCTACGTATAGTGCGAAAGATGTTCGACATACATACGTCAACATACATGCATACAGCAGTGGGCCATGCCAATGACCTGGGTGGCTCCTCCTCCTCCATGCCTTCTCGAACACGGAGCAATTGACTGCTTTGCTTAAATTCACAAATAAAAACTGGGTCTAAAAATACCATGAATGTGACTGTCATGAATGTCCTTATGGATAGGGGTCTAAATAATTAAGGTCAATATTTCCCGTTATCAATTCATTAAAGTAAATGGGGAAATAATCCAACGCAAGGCACTTAATAAGAATCTTCATGAGATTAATCGATTGGCTGCACATGCGTTTTTCTCCCTCCAGCAGTGTATGTATGCATGCGGTACAGTGTTAAGCAACTCTGCAGGAGAGCCATGTAATATCACACTTAATATAAAAAGTGAAGGGTAGCTCTGCAGATGAGCTTGCGTTTTACTCGTCCTTTTTGATCACAATGATTTTTCCATTCTCTAAATGCATATGAAGTCAATGTGTGTGTGTCGGTAAAATCGATGGTAAAAAATTTAATTATTTTGTAAATACGTGGGGTTTTTTTCATGGGGTTTCGATGTATGGGTGACAGAGAGGTAGGGGTGACATTTAGAGTCATATGCAAGAGAAATATTGCTTATACTAGTTGTCGATGACAGTAAGAGAAGCACGGCTATTGAGCAAGTAGAACTTGTGATGAAGACATAACCTGCCTCCACCTTCGTTGTGGCTAAAGAAACTCCTTCACCGCAGCTCAACTGAGATGGCGCTTTCAGCCATTGCCGCATTAACTTAATCTCTTTGGCTAAGTACGCTTGCTTGTCTTTTCGGAGCTTGAGTGCAACCAAATTTAAGTGTGAACACCAACACATCCAATTTTTGCAACTTACATATAATCTAAGCAATGTAAAGTAAAGATGTAACAATGCTGTTACCATCACACCAAGTGCATGGGAAGAGCCCAGTAAAGTGGAAAGGGCTTTTTCATTCTCCATCCCAGGGCCCTCAAACGCAAGATCACGTAGTTATTGGCCCCATTCCCTCAAATGAACATTGGCCCCCAAGACATCCAGCCACCCTGTCACTTTTAGTCATTTAGTTTCTTAAATTAAACTTTTAAGGTTGAAAAATTGCCACAGCTGGATGTAAGATCAAAGGCTTCTAGGCCTGGCTGACTCTCGCCTATTTCTGCATTCCTTCGTAAGAATAATGAGCGCGTAGAGAGAGAGCAGCAGATACGAAAAGCATGCCCGGGCACACAGCTGGAAGGCTGCTGCTGCTGACTGAATATTACTGTATTTTTAAAAATGACAGAACACAAGCCAGGACCAAAAAAAAGTATGGTTGACTGCCAACATTTAACGAGTTGAATGAACATCCGGGTAAACACTATCCTTTATAAAAACTTTTTTTTTACAAGTTTGGGTATAAATTTTGATTTAAAGCTTTCGTGACTGCAGGGATTCATATTCTTATTATTTTATTGTTTCCCTTCTACGTGACTTTACCGAAAGAACCAAGAATAAGTTTGGGTATGTTTGTCGCTTAAATTCTAGGAGAAAGCTGTGAACGGTGAATATATTATCTTTAACAATATAATAGCAGACTATTATACCTACAGAGTGTCTTTGATCTCAGAGATTTAAACGTAATAAAATGTTGTGTTGTATTTTTTGGTGGATCGAGAACGATTTAAAATGTCACGTGGGTACCGTCCTTGTTGAAGGTTGAAGGTGTTACCTGACATCTTGTCATACATTTTGCAATTCACCAATGGGATTTTGTACATAACCGTTTTCAAAGGGGAACTGAAGCCTTGGTAAACCAGGTTAATGCGTAATGTTATGTATCCAGAGGAAGGCAGGTACATTTAAATTTACTGCAGTGCATAACCATGTTCTATGGCATTGTTAGCAAAAGAGTAACGATTTCAAGGCATGCTGACGGGTAGCAACAAGCAATCCTGGCCATTGTGCATTAGTTTAAGTACCACGTGATTGATGGCAAGGTCACAGGGTGAGGACAAACTATATTCTTACGCGTTTTATCTGCGGAGGACCAAATGTGTTTAGATATGTAAGCCATAAAATCGGGCACACTTACATAATGCAGTACAATAATGGAAGGCAGTATATTACATTTGTGTCCACAATGTGTTTTTTTTTCTTTTAACATGCCCGCTAAAGTGCCATAACCACGTTGCGATAGTGTAAGCCAGGAAGCACTGGTTCAACCAGCATTAGTCTGTGTACACATGCCACTTGCTGTGTTGCAGAACCATCTACTCAAAAAAACGGGCCTGTACCCATGATGGCACCACTTCCTTTAGGGCGATTATCACCAAAGCTAATTCAGGAACGCTTTGTTATTTGCTTGACCTTGCCGATGCACCATGTGAAGGGCACTCCGCTAAAGTATACGATCGAAAGAGTGTTGCTTTAAATTTTGATTTGAAGCTTTCGTGACTGCAGGGATTCATATTCTTGGTTCTTTCGGTAAAGTCACGTAGAAGGGAAACAATAAAATAATAAAAATATAAAACAATAAAATTCTCACGACGTTTCGACTGCAACACAAGCAATCATCGTCAGGTGTGAAAACCACAGCAAGAAAATTTTCCTGATAAACAGTGAATCCTATATGTAAAATGTTAATGTAAAACCACGGTGTGTTTAGAAAAGGATAGCCTTGTCTATGAAAAAAATAGCATTTCTGAAGCCACATCTATGAATATAGCTCACAAACAAACGTTTAATTGACATGTTACATCATTAAACACGAGTGCAAACACGAAAACAGCTTTGGATTGAGACGAGGCTCAAAAGAAAGCTGTCTCTGGTGTGGCCCAATCAGGTTCAAGGACAATGCATATCTTATCAGAGTATGTTTTTTTTTGCATTTTGACCACAAGTATTGTGGTTAATGCAGACATGATTCCTTGTAAAAGGTTTCAGTTTGGTGTTTTAACAACTTAACACCTGTTTTGTGGCCAGATAGAAGGGGAAAAAAACTATTTTCAGCTTTGGATTGTTGATCAACTGAATTGGAAAAAGCCTGTAAAGAGGATTTTGTTTCTTAAAACCATATTAACATTCCAGAAAAATGGGGACACTAAAGAGAGATATTTTATTCCCAGCTGATTCTATTCATTTCAATGAACATCCTTTTTTTTAAATATAAATACTCAGCTTGGTACTTAACGGGGCTGAAGTGGTGACAGCATGGAGGAAAGCGGATATTGTGCAGCAGATATCATTGCGCCATGATACAAACATTTACATTATAGACTGAAATAAAATGCAACTGCCACTGTGCTCATATGCAAATAATTAATTTACTCGGGCTGTCCTTGTTTACGGCAATTATAGTGGAGCAATCACGAGTTTTCAAAGGAAAATAAATGGATTTAAAGGCTTGATTGGTGTGGAAAATTCTTTTTTTTTTTGCAGGGAAACATTTATTTGTTGCCCGACATGCGCCTTTTGGCTTTGCACGCTCACCTACTATTTAAATGGTGTGATTCCCGTTCAGATGCGACTAGAGTGGTGTTCTTCATTGCAAGGCCTGCGGGCCACTGGCGGACCCTGGTGGCCTTTAGTGAGACCCCTGATGTGCGGCTCCCGAAAATACACAAATGTGAAGAAAAAAACGTCCATAATGCCGTAAAATGGTTTCAATTGTGTGACGGTCCTCACACTATCTGCGAAAGTGCCCCCCCCTCTGAAAATTAGTGAAGAACACTGGACTGGAGCGCTGACCAAGGATTTGTACGCCACACATCCCCTTTCCCCTTGTGCCAGTGCGACGGCGTGCAGCTGGATCTGGCCAACAGTTCCCTGGAGGGCATCACGGTGCTCAACATTCCGAGCATGCACGGCGGCTCCAACCTCTGGGGTGAGACCAACACTCGGCGGGTCAGCCGACGCAGCAGCATGCGGAGGAGTGGCCGAGAGAAGGTTCAAGCCACCATTGCCGACCAGCGGGAGCTCAAGTTCTGCCAGCAAGGTTATTGCAATCACCCGCGTGCACTCAAGACAAAGATCCCCCGTATAGGCAAAACAGACTTTTGGGTCAAGTGGTGTTCGCAAGCACCTATGAAGGCCGGCATGGCACATGAGGGGGTGGATGGCCAGCACCATGCCCGGCTGCCTTTGTCTCCCTAGTGGCAATGTTTGCACACTGTGCTAGGTACTCATTTTGAGAGGCTGAGTTGATCTAGGAGAGGCCCAGAACCAGTTCAGATTATTATAATTATTGTTACTTGGGTTGCCGGGTTCGTATTGCAGTATGCTAACCACTACGCTACCACTCCCCACACACATCAGCGTTCGTCCACCAGCACGCATGATCACACACGTATCACATATGTGATTGTCCAAGTGTGTTTGTGTGAGCACATGAACACTGCCTCAGGGGGGCTCATGCTCCATTCCTTGCACTCGCGAATGATCCATTCCCCATGTTTACCAATATTCCTCATTTATATGTAAATAAGGTCATGATGTGTTGCGCACAACTGTTGATTGTGAAAAATTGAAAATGTTGACCCTGTGAAAGCACACGAGCAGTTGTTTGAGGTGTGTTGCATTCACCACCTGAACGAACTAGCACACACACACTGTACACCAAAAACACACAAACACGGATTGAAACTGAACGCATCCCTGAACATATTGGGGGGGAGTGGTGGCGCAGTGGTTTGCACACTTTGCTATAAACCCAGTGACATGAGCTTGATTCCTCATGACGGCTTACAGTGAGGGGAAAATAGTATTTGATCCCCTGCTGATTTTGTACGTTTGCCCACTGACAAAGTAATGATCAGTCTATAATGTTAATGGCAGGTTTATTTGAACAGTGAGAGACAGAGTAACAACAACAAAATCCAGAAAAACGCATGTCAAAAATGTTATAAATTGATTGGCATTTTAATGAGGGAAATAAGTATTTGACCCCCTCTCAATCAGAAAGATTTCTGGCTCCCGGGTGTTCTTTTATACAGGTAACGAGCTGAGATTAGGAGCACACTCTTAAAGGGAGTGCTCCTAATCTCAACTTGTTACCTGTATAAAAGGCACCTGTCCACAGAAGCAATCAATCAATCAGATTCCAAACTCTCCACCATGGCCAAGACCAAAGAGCTCTCCAAGGATGTCAGGGACAAGATTGAAGACCTACACAAGGCTGGAATGGGCTACAAGACCATTGCCAAGCAGCTTGGTGAGAAGGTGACAACAGTTGGTGCGATTATTTGCAAATGGAAGAAAGACAAAAGAACTGTCAATCTCCCTCGGCCTGGGGCTCCATGCAAGATCTCACCTCGTGTAGTTGCAATGATCATGAGAACGGTGAGGAATCAGCCCAGAACTACACGGGAGGATCTTGTCAATGATCTCAAGGCATCTGGGACCATAGTCACCAAGAAAACAATTGGTAACACACTATGCCGTGAAGGACTGAAATCCTGCAGCGCCCGCAAGGCACATATACATGCCCATCTAAAGTTTGCCAATGAACATCTGAATGATTCAGAGGACAACTGAGTGAAAGTGTTGTGGTCAGATGAGACCAAAATGGAGCTCTTTGGCATCAACTCAACTCGCCGTGTTTGGAGGAGGGGGAATGCTGCCTATGACCCCAAGAACACCATCCCCACCGTCAAACATGGAGGTGGAAACATTATGCTTTGGGGGTGTTTTTCTGCTAAGGGGACAGGACAACTTCACCGCATCAAAGGGACGATGGACGAGGCCATGTACCGTCAAATCTTGGGTGAGAACCTCCTTCCCTCAGCCAGGGCATTGAAAATGGGTTGTGGATGGGTATTCCAGCATGACAATGACCCAAAACACACGGCCAAGGCAACAAAGGAGTGGCTCAAGAAGAAGCACATTAAGGTCCTGGAGTGGCCTAGCCAGTCTCCAGACCTTAATCCCATAGAAAATCTATGGAGGGAGCTGAAGGTTCGAGTTGCCAAACGTCAGCCTCGAAACCTTAATGACTTGGAGAAGATCTGCAAAGAGGAGTGGGACAAAATCCCTCCTGAGATGTGTGCAAACCTGGTAGCCAACTACAAAAAAACGTCTGACCTCTGTGATTGCCAACAAGGGTTTTGCCACCAAGTACTAAGTCATGTTTTGCAGAGGGGTCAAATACTTATTTCCCTCATTAAAATGCAAATCAATTTATAACATTTTTGACATGCATTTTTCTGGATTTTGTTGTTGTTATTCTGTCTCTCACTGTTCAAATAAACCTACCATTCAAATTATAGACTGATCATTTCTTTGTCAGTGGGCAAACATACAAAATCAGCAGGAGATCAAATACTTTTTTTCCTCACTGTACATCAGTGACGAGCGTTGTATCTGAATTTGTCCTGGGCCCTCCCCCCCATCCTCCTCCCCATCCTCCTTTCACAAACTCACACTGTCCAGCAGTGAATTGACAAAAGGTTGCTGAGGTTCATGTAATGTTTTAACTGTAAAAAAAATATTGTACGTTCATAAAGATGTTATATTATGCAGGAAAGACTCAAACCCTTTTCAGTTGAGTCATTCATTTTAATGTCTGGCCAATTCATGTTTAATAAGTGCTTTACATGTACGGTATAACCAAAAAATCACCAGTCTGTTTGACCGAGCATGCATACGTGTACATATATACATATAGAGTGGAAATTAGATATTGTATTGGTGACTCACTCAAACCCTCCTGGACTATGTTAGCAACCTCTACGCACCTTTGTTCTACACGTCACATTTCCATGATCACTGGCAACAGAGATTGGTTGGCAAGGAACAACCCAGGATCAGCACCACATAGCAGACCCAAGTTCCTTCTACGTCATGAGCCACAAGGCTTCATCATTCACTCTCTTCCTCTCTTATGGGAAGTTGTTTTAAAAATGTAAAGTGTTTTTAAACATACAATTAATGGAGTCTTGGATGACGATACGAACCCAAGCTATAATCTCTTATTTTGTAATTCTTCTTTCGTATGGCATTGTGAAAAGCAACAGTTTTTATTTTTTCTACATGATCATCATAAATGAATGCAAAGGTTCCCCATCCAGTCCAATGATGTGGTTGACGCAGTGTGGATTTCAGTGATACCGCCAGGATGTGCATGGATGGAGCGTTCATCGGTGATGTGCTTGATGGTTTGGGCTTCTCTCCACAGACGCAGTTGGGCGATTCTTTGATCTTCCATTTATGCAATGTGTACGCGCATCTGCCGTGTCGTGTTCGAGCGTGGTTCAGCGTGCTCCGTAGTTGTTGTGGAAGAGAGAATCCCGGTACTTCCACCGTCGGATCGTGAATGATGTTTTTGTTTGCCACGTCCATAGCCGCCCATGATTCAGACCACGGAATGGCGGCGTCTTTATTTTCGGCTGCTCAAGTGGAGGCGCGTATCCAGAACGGTTTCCTGGATTTTAGCCTTGGGCGCGGGGGTTCCCTTAGATCTTGATGAAATGTTGTCGTCGCATCATCGCGTCGGATGTTTTGCCGGAGCGATATTCGCCAGCACAGGAAGCCACAGGAGTGGAGTAGACTTTAGGGGACCGCTGATGATACGAAGCGCGTTGTTTATTTCGGCATGGAGTGAACAAGGGCCTGCGTCGATATCTTCAACGTGCTGGCATCGCTTCCCCAGGTTATTCCTACACGTTTCTGAATAATATTCACTCGTGCTTTCGTTTTACCTTTAGTTTGTTTGAGGTGGTGATGGTAGTTAAGCGTCTGATCCAGGGTAACTCCTAGATACCGAGGGTGTTCATCACCATGCCTTAGCTTCACCCCGCAAAAGTTAACATTCAACGTTTTCGAAGCTTGTCTGTTGTTCAGGTGGAAGGCGGAGACAACGCTCTTCGATGGCTTTGGCTTAAGGCGCTAATCCTTGGAAGTATTCTTCCAGAGTCTTCAGATCTTTTTCGAGGACTGCCTCAGTGTCCTCCATTTTTGTTTGGGTTGCGAGTGCGATATCATCCGCATATGTGAACTTACGGCAAGATGTTGCTGGAATGTCGCTAGTATAGAGATTGAACAGCGCTGGTGCCAGAACTGATCCCTGCGGGAGTCCATTGTTCAATCTTCGTGGGCTGCTGGCAGCTTCACCAAGGTGGACGGTAAACCATCGGTTGCTCAGCATTTCGGTGATTAGTCTATTATCGGGCGGCAAGGCATGGCTTTCGCAAGCTTCAGCAGGAGTCCTTTCTGCCATATGATATCGTAAGCTGAAGAGAGGTCGATGAAAGTTGTTGCTGTTCTGAGCTGGCATTCGAAACCGGCTGCGAAGTTGAAACAAGCAGAGTTTACTGTTGGCTGCGCATCCTGTTTCCACATTGATCCCACGATGTCATGACTGGTTATGAGCTTTGCCCAGATAAAATAAGCCCACTGGTGTTTTGTCTCTCAGCCTGGTTTGCCAGGGAGGATGGCACGTTTCCCTGTGGTCATGAAAACACGGCAGGCGCTGAGCTGGAACTTGCATTTATTCCAAGTAGTTGATGTCATCCTCGATGTCCATACTCATCACTGGGCAGATTGCCCTCTACACACATGGCAATACACTCTCCTTATACACAGGCACAAAAAGATATGCTACAATGCCGTAACAAGCACATCTGTTGAAGCACATTATCACAAGCACATCAGAACCAGCACGAATAAACAAGCACATGTAACGAACTACAATAAATCACATTTTCTTGTCGAGCACTGTTTTTCATCTTACGTTTGTCCATTCTAACGTGGATGATATAGTTGTGTCGATTGGGAAAGAGGCAAATGACGTTTGCTGTTCATTTATTTTCACTGGTTTTGAATGGAAAAAGGTGGCATCATAAATCATATCCAGAAGGAACATTGTTTGTAATGCAGAGGAATGCAGAATCATCGAATTGCACGCACATTGGTGAGCGTGTGCATGATAGGTTCACTGCACATGCTTGATTAGGCACACAGAGATAGGAATCAGGAATGCCGGCACGTGTTTACGTGGTGAGAACTGCAAAGAGACATCGCCTTCCCTGAGGAATCTCTCTTGGGACGAGAAAAAAACCCCCAATGTATGTCTTAAATACCATCGTATTATTTAAATTGCAAACAAAAACAGTTAATATTGCACTGTTAATTAAGTCCACAGCGGATTACCTGAAAGACAAAACACTTATGCACGACCATTTGCAGTTGAATTGCAGTGCCAAGAAGACTTATACAAGTATTCCCAGCATTGCCGGTGTGAAATGTGTGAGAAAATCTGGCAAAACAATGAACAAGTATTCCTCTTTCAATTGAGCACTAGTGCTCTATTGCAGTGCATTTCTTCTCATTATTAATTTGTGCTTTGAAGCTTAGTAGAGCATGGTAATTGAAATAATTGTCACAAATTAAATTAGACCCAGATCATACAGCACACAGGCGGCAGTTCAGCAAGCAAATGAGCAACCAACTCCCAATTATATAACGGCATTATCCTGAGAGGGACTCATTAAAGAGGAAGTCTGCCATTAAAGTATGCATTGAAAATAAAAACTAACCTGTTGCAGCCCTTGCAGGTCATGACTGTGTGTCACCTGAAAAAGTATTAGCACTCATTCATAATAAATTGCCTGCAGCTGCATTTCCAAAGGAATCCTCATGAAAAAGAGGCATGTTGTGCACTCTTACCGTGTTGGCATAACATTTGTCTTCCTCTGAGTTTTTGATCTATCAAAGACAAACATACCCCCATATAGCCTTCACAGACTTTTAGGACAGGTGCTGTTAGTGATTACTGATGAAGACCAGCATGGCACGGAAGGGGGTGGGTGGCAAACGCCACGCCCGGCCGCCTTTGTATCCCTAGTTGGCGATGTTCACACAACACTCCAGGTACTCATTTGAGCCTGAGTTTACCTAGGGGAGGCCCAGGACCGGTTCAGACCATCTTCACGGGTGCTAGCTGTGAGGTGTGGCTCAAACTCAGATGGCGGGCTTCGTAGCGTAGAGGCACTACCACTCCCCTCTGTCACACAGAGGGGAGTGGCTCCCGCACGCCTTTGCATCAGCACGCCTATGATTCAATGAGCAATTGTTGCTTTGATAGCCCTGTGCCATGTCTGAATGAAATACTTAATTTATTTACAATGTGGTTGTCATGTTATGAAGATACATTTACCACTCTCGCATTGAAACATCTTAGCGTGTTGACTCTTTGGTATGGAGCGCACGACACGTGAGTGTCTGAAGCAATATGATTTCTAAATGTAATAAAGTACTCATGAAAAAATAAACACAGGCTGAGAAACACACTGCCAGCAACCCCCATCATAATCATCATTAACATTGTCACGTGTACTTAATAATAATACATATTTTCAGCTGTGTCCCACAATTAACCATGACAGTTGTGGAGTGTATTTATTCAATGTTTATACACCACTGCCAATGAAGTCCCTTGAGCTTTATTTTAAAGTTGATCAAAACAATTCTTTCCTACTCACACACATCAGAGGATATTTTCACATATGCGCTGCAATATACGATGAAATATAAGAAATGAAAAAAACTAAGTTCTTAGCTGCACCAATAGATTATATTACTGAACGTTTCATTATTTTTTTGTCATTTTATTTTATTTGTAATCCATACCTTTCAAATACATCATGACTCACCAAACATTTCATACCGGCATTCATTTTACAGAATGGTGCTCATTTGACAAAAACCAGTAACCCTTTGTGACAAGCTGGTGTGTGTGATGTGTAATTCAAGTGTATGCATCGTGTTGCATGCACATATATCCCACGATCAATTACGTCCGAGTTGAATATTCATGATTTTAATCATGAGTGATTGCTTATGCATTATTAAGGGACGATAGTGGAATTGTTTTAATGATTATGGAGTGGCACTTACCTTGTGAATATTGATAATGAGTTGGCTGCTGAGAATTGTGTTTAGTGTCAGAGAGTGCTTTACTGAGGATGGCACATTTTTTATACCATAAATTAACACCAATTACACAGAATTCTCTTCCAGTTCCCGTGATCTCATGAGTGGGGGGGGGGGGGGAACACATTCAGTGGCAAATCTATTTGAGTAGTGGAACGTGCACTCAATTACACGCGTTCACACCTCTCTGCACATTCTGAGGTACACATGCTCATTCCACTGATAAGCAGCACACTGTTAACATCTTATAAATAGAAAAAGCTGCTTTTTTGAAAGTGTTTTGTTTCCCAGTGTGCCTCAAATATATATACGCATTGGTATTGTTCAGTTGAATTGAGATTGGTTTAAGGGATTTGAAGTTATTGTTAAAATGTCTAGTTTCTGTCCTTATACGGATGGATAGATTGACAGACTATGAGGGGCATAGAAAATATTTCCGAAGCATACGAATAAGTAGCCTACTTGTCTCCATCAATGCCAGTCTCTTGATACCTTGTTAAACAACCACAATTACTCAAGCTGGGAAGATATATATGAAGCATATACATATTATCTCCATATATAAAAGGCAAAGTTGTGATTGTGTCTGTTCAAAATGTTTAGCGTGCTTTCCAACATGCAACAAACTGCAAATTTGCCAAAACAACCCCCTACCTCCACGCGGTGCCGGACGGGCAACTCTGTCGTGGACAGTGCTGTAAGGGGAGGGCCAATTCCGATTGGCTCCTCCCCTCATGGCGTCTGTGTCCACCACAGTGGCTACACGGGGGCTCTGGACGGGTGCAAGGGGCTGGTAACCCCTCCACCTTCAATTAATTACCACTAAACTACGACTGAAATATGTAACTAATAAGCTTGTGCCGGAGGCCCCGGGGGGACAGGCGTCTATGACGTCTCCTGGCCAAACCCCAATTGGCGAAGCCAGGAGATTGAATATCTACCCTCGGGATTCCTCCAGAAACAACGAAAAGCCACTACAGATGGTCACGTGGAATGTTCGAACGCTCACTGCGGAGGAGAGGCTGCCACTCCTCTGTCGGGAGCTGGACCGGTACCGCCTGGATCTCTGTGGCATTCAGGAGGTCCGGTGGACCGGTTCTGGCTCCTGCCACCATGAGGGGTGGACAGTCCTCTACTCGGGGCAGCAGACCGCCAAACAACAGGGTGTAGATCTTCTTTTGAACAAAAGAATGAAGGGGGCGTGGGAGCGTGGCGGTGAGGTGTGGGAAGCTGTAAGCCCCAGGCTACTTTGGGTTCGCCTTCCCATCAACCGGAGGCGAGGAGTGGTGGTCGTGGTTACTTATGCCCCCACCGAAGACGAACATCCGTGGAGGGATGCAGGCAAAGCCGACTAGTCAGATGCCTTCTATGACCTCCTGTCACAGGTGCTGGCTAAAGTGGCCCCTCGGGATAGAGTCATCTTGTTGGGTGACTTCAATGCCCGAGTTGGTCATGATGCTGGCACCTGGTCTGGAGTGATTGGAGGCCATGGGCCAGATCAGCTCAATAACAACGGTAGGAGGCTGCTAAATTTTGTGCAGCCCATGGGCTTGTAATTACCAACACGCTGTTCTGGCATCGGCGCATCCACACAACATCATGGATGCATGCCAGGTCCAAGCAAGAACATCTGCTGGATTACATAGTGACGGACCAGCGGATGCGAGCCCATGTCCTTGACACCAGGACCTACCGTGGAGCTGATCTGCCCTCTGACCATCGACTAGTCATCTGTAAGATGCGCCTGCCATTCTTCCACTCCGGTGGTGGGTGTACAACCAGGATTCCATTCCAATCTAAAGTGGCCTGGTCTCAGTTATCTGATGAAAGTTGCAAGCGAGAATTTCATCATCGCTTGCGGCTGGGGTTGACATCGTCACCCACTCCTCCTGATGTCGAGGGTAAATGGGCGAGGTTTATGACTGTGGCTCATGCAGCTGCAATGGCTGCTTTGGGTACGCGGTCCAGACCTCCCCAGAGACCCTGGCTGACAGAGGAGGTGTTCAGGATGGTTGAGAAAAAACTTCAGGCCGACTGTCATTGGCTACAGAATCCCACGTCAGAGAATGAGGAGGCTTACCGCAGCCTTCGCTCGGAGGTTCGGAGAGCCGTGAGGCGCTGCAAGGATGGGTGGTGGTCGCGGGTTGCTGAGGAGATGGAGTCTGCCTCAGTGGCCCGCGATCACAAATATCTATTTAACTCTATCAAAAAAGTAACCTGCAGCGCCACACCTATTACCATCATTAGGGGAAAAAACGGTGATCCAATCTCCGACCCCCAGGAACAGGTTTGCAGATTTGCTGAGCATTTCTGTGAGGTCCTGGGGGAGGGGAAATCCCTCAGCCAGGAAAACATCGTGGCACAAAGTGGGGATGACCCTGTTGAGGTTGTAGTGCCTCAAATATTGGAAGAAGTCACCCCTTGTGAGTGGCTGGCTGAGGTGCCATCTGTTGAGGAAGTACTGAAGGCAATCCGGAGTCTGAGATCAGGAAAAGCACCGGGTAGAGACGATCTCCCAAGCGAAATGTGGAGGGAGGGTGGCGTTTGTGCACAGACTGCCCTATATGACATCATAACAACAATCTGGACCACTGGACGGGTTCCGCAGGATTGGAAGGATGCCCTGGTGGTCCCCCTCTTTAAGAAGGGGGACCGCACAGACTGTAATAACTACAGGGGCATCTCACTCCTCAGTGTGCCGGGAAAGGTCCTGGCAAGGATTATTCAACATCGCCTTGCCAGGCACGCTGAGGAGAGGCTTGCGGAGCCCCAATGCGGTTTCAGGAAAGGGCGGTCCTGCACAGATGCTATATTTTCTGTCCGTCTGCTACAGCAGAGGTGTAGGGAATTCCAACAAGACCTACATCTCTGCTTTATTGATCTGGTCAAGGCCTATGATACCATCAGTAGGCCTGGGCTCTGGGTTGTTCTTCGTGCTTTTGGAGTCCCTGACCCTCTGCTCACGATCATTAAGGACCTTCATGATGGTGAGCGGGCCTGGGTAAAACTACTTGGCCGGGAGTCAGAGCCATTCCCTGTACACCTTGGGGTGCGACAGGGATGTCCTCTGGCTCCCACATTATTTAACATCTATTTTGACCACGTAGTTCGTGAAGCCTTCAATAGCTGTACCGGGGGAATCTCCATTTGGTACAGATATAATGGGAGGCTGATCAATGCCCGGGTGCAGTCAAGGGATGGCTCCCTATTGCTCAACGACGTTATGTATGCCGATGATTTGGTAATAGCTGCTCATTCAGAGGAGGAGTTGGAGATGCTGCTGCTGAGACTGGAGCGTGTCACTAAGAGATGGGGCCTTACCATCAGCCCCACCAAAACTGAGCACCTGCCTGGGTATTTTGTACCATCAGACACTCCACCCCCACAACTCCCAATCGGTGATGGGGCAGTTGTGGAGAGAGTAGAGAGTTTCCCATACCTGGGCAGTGTGCTTATGACCAGCTCCAGTTTAACAGCAGAGGTCTAACTCCGAATCAGTCGAGCGGCAATATATTTTCATCGGTTGCGTAACGCTGTGGGAAAGCTACCTGGTCTGTCGCTCCGCACTAAGCTTCAGGTCTTCTCGGCCACGGTCATTCCCTCCCTTCTCTACGCTTGCAAAAAGTGGACCCCCTTAATGCAACATCTTCGCCGGTTAGAAACATTTAGGCTGGCCTGCCTACGACCCATCCTGGGTTTAACCAGGCTGGATTGTGTGAGGAGCTCACAAATCCTCGAAAGATTTGGGCAAGGTCCCATCGGTGAGCTCCTCCGACAGGCAAGGCTGCGTTGGCTGGGTCATGTAGCCCGCATGCCCAGCCACCGCATGCCGAAAAAGCTTTTGTTCGGCCGGATCGAGGGGGCTAAGCGGGCGCGGCACGGGCTAGAGAAGAGATGGAGTGATGTGGTACAGGAGGACGTGGAGCTGAGTGGACTTGCCGATGACTGGTACCAGCGGTGTCAAGATCGGCCTCTGTGGAGGAGGCTCGTTAAGGACGCTACTGGGCAGTTGGAGGCAGTCGCCCTCCAACAACAACGGAGGGCGGAGGAGCGACGCTCACAACAACGAGCGGAGCGCCGGGTGGCTAAAGCACAGCAGGTTGGCACAGTAGGGGGCACAGGTGGTGCATCAGCCAGTCATCTCAGTCATCTCAGTCAGTCGACCCGTGGCACCTGGGTCTGCCCCGTGACCTCCTGCCAGCGGGCGTTCGACACTTCACGTGGCCTCAAGGTGCACATGACCTGGCACAAGCGTTGTGGTGACGTCACTGCCACTTAGTGGCGAATGGCGGTTGTAGTTGTGTGGAAGCGTAACGCATGGTAGTGTAGTGGTTAGCGCGCCGCGCTACGAACCCAGCGATCCGAGTTCGATTTCCTCTCACGGCCACCACCGGTGACGATTATCTGAACCGGTCCTGGGCCTCCCCTAGGTCGACTCAGCCTCAAACAAGTAACTGCTGTGGTGTGTAGTGAACATCGCCACTGGGGAGACAAAGGCGGCCGGGCGTGGTGAGTGCAAGTCCCGGGCGAAGCTGGGTAGTCAGGCTAGTATGCTATATGCGGTATATTTTTAAGCATAAACTTACAGATACTGATGTAGCATTAATCTTATTTATTAAGTATATATTTAATATATAGCTTCAATAGTACAGCTGCATTGAAATAAGAAATGCATGCAAGACAACGTAATTATTCTATTTGTTCGTCAAACTGTCAAGTTATATTAAACATTTAATGTCAAGACATTGTATTCATGCTCAAACAAGAGCGAGACAGTGCACATCTTCTTTTGAAATCGCTAAGCCAGTGGTAGAGAGTCAATATTTAAATGTAATGGTCTTCCTTTCTATAATATTATTACGTTGGGTCAAAAGATTAGGGCATTTCTGATGGCAGTGCGGCACACACCGTGAGGGAGAATTGGCCATGGAAGATATCACAAAATTGATTATAACGTCGCTTCAACAGGTCTCCACTGGTGGCACACCTTCACCACAACCTGCAAAGGGTATCATCATAATTTAATCAATCCCACATTAAATTTTGATTTTGAAGATTTCGTGACTGCAGGGATTCATATTCTTGGTTCTTTCGGTAAAGTCACCACGTAGAAGGGAAACAATAAAATAATCAAAATATAAAACAATACAATTCTCACGACGTTTTGACTGCAACACAAGCAATCATCAGCACCTGATGTGCTGCAGTCGAAACGTCGTGAGAATTTTATTGTTTTATATTTTTATTATTGTATTGTTTCCATTCTACGTGACTTTACCGAAAGAACCAAGAATATCAATCCCACATTGTGAATGCTCAGGACGTGCATTCAAGCTGAATTAAGTGCTGATGCCCGAGATGAGACTGAACTCTCTTCGTTTAAGTTGCTTCCTGGATCTGATCACAGAATGTTCTAAAAGGTGGAGGAGAATCTTCCCACAGTAAGGTCACTGCTTACTTCTTAAAGAGCCGTACAAATTCATTGTAACAAACCCCGGGTGGATCGAGGGCTATGCTGACCCACATTGAAATATGTTTCCACATTGAAATATGTTTGATCATGCTTGTTTATCCAGGATAGCCTCACTGAATCTAAAGACTCTTTTTCCAGAGGGTTGTGACAATGTTTGTTTCAATAGGGGGGGCGATATTGCTACGTTTCATCCCAATTGGGTAATATGCAGGTATCCTTTCATCATTGGGCTTTTTTGGCCATCACCAGTTACATTTGTGTTTGTGTTTTTAGCAATGGGAGGAAACTGGAAAACTCGGAAGAAACTGGTGCAGAACAGGGGGGAGAACATACAAACCGCACAGAAAGACGCCCGAGTCGGGAATCGAACCGACGTCATTCCTGCTGTGAGGCACAGTTGTAACCACTGTGCCATCCCGTCGCCCTGAACCTGACATCTGAACCCGATTGTGAGCCATAGGCTCTAAAGCGGCATTACCCAGTGAAAAATTGTTAAAGTGTAATGTACATTATGATTGGGGGATTCCAGCAGCCCATACGGTCATGGTATTTGTCTCACAGGGTTGATATATTTTTCCATATGTTAATTTTTAAAATGTAGCTGCTTCAGAGGTTACAAATATGTTAATTGATGCTTTTTAATGTACATACAGTAAATGGAAAACATGAACTGTGTTTATTTTCTGAGGATGAAGGAAAGAGTAAGTGTGTTTTAATCCAGCCTAGTAATACAGTTTGTATAAATACAATGACAAACACCCCCATTGAACCTCAGATTCTGTAGAAACAGGTGCTTTTAACGAGCACGTTTTACGGTGAGCATGACGCACTGGGGGACGATGTTTGGCCATCACCAACAATGTCCCGCCACCTTTGTCTCCTCATTGCTAACACTGACATACCATCCTTCTTTTAGGCTGTGGTTACCTAACTGCTTACGCACCTCCAGTTCAAGTATCGTTTGTCAGTGATGCAAGTTTGGAATACTAGTGGTGCGCTGTGCTAACTACCACATTAAGACATGACAACAATCCTCCCCATAGACTATTGGGGAAAGTGCTGTCAGCGAGCACCTATTAAGGCTAGAATTGCACAAGGGTGTGACTTGCACCGTGCAGAGTTGATATTACCTCCCCAGTGATACATTTTCACATACCACAGCAGGTTCTAATTTAAGCCTAAGTGAACCTAGGGGAGGCCCAGAAATGTCTAAGGTGTCACTGATGTTGGCTGTGGCCGGGAAATGTAATTCAACTAACCAGGTTCATAGCTCAGTCCACGAACGGAAGCGCAAAAGATCCCCAATAAAACCTTACCAGACTGTTGGGGAAAATGTTGTTGCGAGAACCTATGAGGCCGGCACGTAAAAAACGAAGGGGTAGGTCGCCAGCACCATGCAGAGGCCGCCTTTGTCTTCTTAGTGGTGAAGTTTACACACCGCTTAGTCGGCCTAACCAAAGCGCCACCACTCCCCCCACCCACGTGCACGCACAATGTAAGCTATAATTTCTTCATTGATATAACGATGTCAACATTTATCAAGGATTTTTTTAAGGAGGTTCCTGTTCGATTATTTTGTTATTGATTCTACTAGCTCCGTTCTATTTTCTTTATGCAGATTACACCATTACATACAATTTATGTTTTTTTTTGCTAATTTGTTGGTTAATGGGTGCCTTTACAATAAATATACTCAGGTTATTATTTGAGATCTCAGATTCCCACGTAAGTGTGCAATACTTTTCGTAGAGGCAGTGCTTTTATTTATTTTTGCAATTATCTCAGACTCGGGATAATTCGCATCTGCATTTTAACAACTCAATGGGAAAAACCAAATAAATTCCATTCTGGACAATTGGCACTATATTACACCGCAGGCTCTGGATGGATTATACAGTCATATATATGTAGACTGCAATATTGTTTAGATATATGTTGAAGATATTGCTGCTGCTACCGCCATGAGCTACATTTACTTTATTGCACGTCAAAACTGTAACACACAAGTGACATTTACAAATTGTTTTTGATATAAATCAGTCACAAAAAGAACACTGTGTTGTAGGTGTGTGTGCGCGTGCAATTTGGGTTTAACTCCCCAGACAAACGCTTGCCTTTGAGTTATTGGGTACATCTATATAATTAGTGTAACAGGTTGAATTAAAACGTTATAATTCACAGTATTTGGTGGATACTGCTTGTAAAATGTATCCTTTATAATAGGCAGACATTTTATAACAGGTTATAAATAGATTCAAATTAAACCGCTCATTAATTTGAACCATATTTGTTTAAAATCTAAGTTACCTGAAGAGTTCTAAATCTTGGGATTTGTAGTAAAAGCCCCATACAATGAGTGATTTGTCATAATATCCATTTTGTATGCAAGAACATAATTGAATATTTTTTAAAGTTTCATTCAAGTTTTCACCGGCCTGATGTATCATAACGTGTTAGAATCAGGCTAAGCATATTACAGTGGAATGAGGTCACGTGCCACTGCCAAAAAAAGTTGTATACTTTATTATTTGTTTATCCCTATAAATAAGGCAACCGGTGGATGAATAAAAGAATGAAATAAATAAAAGAACAGAGTGTGCCAGTACCCTTGTGTGCTGATTGCTTGTAGGTCTCTCCCGTCTTCTATCACAGCAACAGCGTATACATTCTCAATTCTGAGCTCGGGCCCATCAACTTGACAGCCCGTGGCTTGCTAGTTCACTCCCGGCCGTAATTAGTTATTGGGAACTAAGCCCAAGGATTAACCCACATGCCTGCTTTGTGCACATCACTGCATCTGAGTGGCTTAACAATGCACAGAGAGAGGGGCAGGCAGGGATTAAGACATTTCCTCGGCAACGTGTGCGCTAAGGTTGAAGGGCATTTCTCGGGAGACCTACGCACTTCCACTGGCTTCATGGCCCATTCATAAAAACTGGCTTTTTTAAGCTCCATTTTTTTCTTTTTCCACAGAGCTTGAGTATACTAGGGGCATTATGCCAGAGCTATGTGCAGTCGTGCATTGCACAGTTTAGTTAGGAATTAAAGCAGCTGTACATACTACATAGACTGTGGGAGTTTTCCTGCTTTTGTTACACAAAGGGCTACAGTACCAGCCATCGTTTTTTAGTTCAACTGCATGTTTTTTTATAAACCAACTTATAGAAATGAGAGTTGTTAATTTCAGTGAATAATTTATATTTGTTAATACCAGCAGAACCATTTCTCAAGTATCATGGCAATTACTAAATTTACATGTACAGCCCATTTTTAGATCACTACTGGATGAAGACCTCAACATGCAATGTTGGGTATGAGTGTTTAACCATGCTTCACCATACTGGACAATGTATATTGGGATGGAAAAACAGCCAAGGACTGGTTGAGGTATCATTCACCACTAATGTTATCCATGACAGAGTCTAACTCGGGTCACTGGGTTCACAGTGCTGTGCACTAACCACTCTGCACCACCACTTTCTCCAAGGCAATTACTATGCGTGCCTGAATATTATTTGTCGACCAAAAATAATTCAGTGGTTTATTATATAGGCACGTCTCTAAGTGAAAATGTATCATCTGCTTTGTGTTGTGATAAAAGCCTAATGTGCTCACTCTTTAAAATAGAATAAGTAAAACACCACGGTTACACATTTCCCTATACGAAAATGCCATTTTTCAACTTGAGTGTAAGCAGGGGCACAATGATACGTGACAAGTAATGGCGTCGAGACAACGGTGATAACAAATGCTTTGGCCTTGGGCAGGTACATGTTGTTAGTGCTTCCGTGTAATTGGTCGTCAGTCACGGCGTGCTCTGCGGGGCTGGAGCACTGATGCTAAAAGTCGCCGGAAAAGCAGATTGCACCCCCACACAGTGACCACGATTGTCAAGCCAAAATGATGCCACCGCCTTAGGGGCCGTCCATAAATGACGTGCTTCAAATCGCTTTAAACCATTATTGTCATTGTAGCGCGTATTTAATGTGGCGCTGCACTCTGATGTCGTAGGAGAAAACATTTATTTAAAAAAAAGTCTATTTAATTAAGTAGAACGTGTTGTCTATATTTATTTAAAGTTGCGCATTTTGATGTGACGTCACATTTCTCAAACCCCCCCCCCCCCCATCGTCACAAATGTCTGACCCCCCCCCCCAGGTGCGTGACGTCATTTATGGACGTCCCTTATCATATATTGTCGATGAATAATTAAAGACCATGATGAACTTGGCCGTATTAGTGTAGCACATAGCCAACATGTGCACTATAAATTATCTGTACATTAATTCTTTAACTGTGGTGCAGTAATAGGTAATAACAAAACCCTCGGCAACATTTTTATTAAATGAACGAGAACAAGAATTAATCTTGAGCAGTAACTAAAACTGGAAAGGAATATAACCTCGAGGATACAGTTCATGCAAAAACAGGTTTTGATCTATTTGGAGTTCACTTTCACTTGCAACCGCGAAAGAATCGTTAAATGTTTGAAATAATTCTGGTCATAATGTGTTTTTGTCGCAGCCGCAATGCTGTCCATATTTTATGGCATTTTGGCACCATCTAACCCTGATTTGCATTGAATATTGCAATGTAAAATTTCACAGTAAGTGTTCATTTATGCATGTTTTTCATTTAAATGGTAATTCCAGGTAAGTTGGGAAAAAAAACTAAACACACGTTTAAATCATAATTTTAAGCTTTTGGTTGAATTTATCGTTCACCTCTATGTGCATAGCTCATGGTAAGGTGTATTGAATAGTAATTCCACAAGGTCATTTGAATTTATATATATGTCACAAGTGGACCACAAACCTGACAGATTTTTAACACTTTTTAAAACCTTTCTCAGAAAATAGATTTTTTTTTTTAACGTGATGGTATCATATGGTGCTATCCCATCATTTTATAATAGGTACTTTAACATTTTGCAGAACCGTCTGTTGCCATGTTCTATTTAACGGTGATTTTTTTTTATGAGTGCCATGACAATTCATATAAGTCATTGGTGTGTCCTGCAAGGTACGAGTTATTTTAACATTAATTTTTAGAAGGGATTTTTACCTTTTATTGGTTTCACTGTGTCTCCAGCTACAGCTATTGTATCTCATAACACTGTTTTGATCACATTTAAGATGGTTTAAATCATGAATAAATTATAAATAAATGACAAATTATTTATAAATATTGCTGCTCTTTGCTGATGGGTTGTCTTTCAAAGAGTATCAACAGCCGTATTATATCCGATGTTGAATGAATATATACTATTGTGCCTCACATTCAGCTTGGAATAGTCTACGTTTAACAACAATGAGATGTATGATTGACATAAGTGAAGGGCATTGAGAGTGGATGGGTGGCTACAGACATCTATTGCCTGAATCAGTGATCTTAGCCAGTACCACTGAGATTCTACATTGAAACCTGAAAAGTCGCCTCTTTTAAATCTGGTATGCATTGATAGACTCAGCCCCATGAACAATGATTGCAAAAAAAAAAGCTCATTGCTTTAAAAATGTGAGTTTTCACTTAAATCAGTATAAGCGAGCTCTGAGACATCACATTTTGAAGCTCGTTTGATAAAAATTCAACACATTCATAAAATAACTTTGACTTAAAAAGGAAAATATAGAATAGGTGACATTTCTGGCAGTGATCCTTCTTTACAGCACAATAGCTTTTTATGTGGCTGAAACATCACCCATTCCTGTATATTTGTTCATTTTAAGGCCACAGTGTTATTGACGAACGTGTTGAGCTGTTTGTTTATTGCTCTTGTGCAGCGCTCCCAACGCAGTATCACCAAATAATTTGTCAAACATGTTCGAGATGACTGATGTTGCAAAAACCCAATGATTGTCATCGGCAGAAGTACTGCGCGAGATTCCTGTGATTGGAATAGAGAGGCTGAAGTGGCTCCAGAAGCAATTCAATACTGTAGTGTGGAGTCTTTTGGAGCCATTGTCTAAAATGACAGGAGCTTATGCTCATTGTATGTTCTGAAAGGGTATTTATAATAGCGCATTGTGAAATCCAAAAAGTTAAAATATCATAAAGGAGTTTACTGGGACCTATTTAGCTTTCCAAGTGAGAGGCCAATGCGACTATCTGTTTTGTAAAAGGAGAGCTTGGATAGATACGGACTATAAATAGAGTTCAAGTCGCATATCCAACATCACATTCACCACGATTCATTTACGCAAACAGGCTTGTATTTTCATTCTCTACATCTGGTACTTTTGCTCGCCATCGAACAGAGATGGTCACCCGCATCGCGCGCTTTCAGATGCGCTTCTGCAGCGGTCTGGAACGCTCTCCCTTGAGATATTAGGAAGCCACTGGAGCTATGCACTTTTCAATCTAGATTGAAAACTCATTTCTTGAGAAGTGATTTTTGTGTTTAGTTTGCTGTCTCTTCCCCCGCACCGCCGATTAGCACGGTTGGCTATATATGGCGTGAAAGAAGTTCAACATACATGCAACATAAATGACGTTATTACAATATGTTTTATTTCTTTAGAGTAGCACAATTTTCGCCGATTAAAACCTCAAATCACTTATCATAAATAGGACGATGGTCATTCGTGTGGAAGTATACTCTCCTGGCATTACAGATTCATGATTTCTGGCTATATTTGAGGTTCATTTTTGGAATGTATACGTTTAGTCATTTGCATTGCAATTGTGAATTAGCTCAGGTTTCTGTTGAAGCAGTGGATAAAGTTACTGCAAATATGTGACTACCTCAAACAAAAATTGGATATTCGGGGTGTAACGATTCTCCTGCCATGCGATTCAATGGGCTGTCACGATTCAAGGCGTCAATTCGACTGAATAATCCATTCTCCTAGGAGCATTACGATGAATGCTCGTTCCTCTGGGCAACAGGGGATCGTCAAAGCCCAGTACATTCACAGTTTACGGATTGAAACACACAGATTCTTACACACGTGATTTGACACATGCATCGTGCTATTAAACAATGAGTTGATGCACCAGTACACGTCTTGGTTATAGTAATTTTTATACTTTTACAAATAACGAAAATTTGGGCAAATGCTCACTTGTGCTGCATTTCTTATGAAAAGCGCGCACAAAATATTACTGTACTGCAGTCATTTCAAAATACCGTATACCTGAATTTCATTATCAAAAAAGGTTATATTGTTTCTAAGGTTTGCGTATTGATAACTTGTTAATTGAAAAAGAGTGCAACATGTGCATTTGAACAAATGCTTTAAAAAAGTAAATACGTTTTTTTATTATCCTAAAAGTGCATTTGCCAAGAACTCCGCAAGTGTTTTTTTTTTTGCAGGAAATAAGCTCTGAGTTATGTAGTTTCAAGATGGAGACAACTATTATGGTTCAGTATTGCCAAAATAACATTTAAGCCAGTTTTTATTCAAAATAAGTCTGCGTACAATAGATGCAGGCCTCTCATTTCTTCAGCAATGCTGTTAAATGTTTGTTTGGTATGAACTTTTACATGGTATGAAATGTGATACAGTATATCACATTTGATACCAAAATGAAACCACTCAAGAGGTTAATGGGTATTTTGCATGCTTATTGTAAGTTCACATTCAGATAAATAATCACTTTTAATAGTTGTCGGATGGTTTGCAGTTTTTCACGTTATTAAAAGTATATATTTTTTAATTTCTCTTAATGTTTTTTTTCTTCAAAGCTGTACTGTATTAAAATCATATGTAGGCAAGCCCTGTCTTTGATTACATCATGATGGAAGGATTGTGTAGCGTATACAAGTTTTACTTGCATATGTGCAGCATACTTTAACGAGTTATGGTGCACGGTAGTAGACTTGTAGTAACTAAAGAATGAGCACTGCTTAACAAATGCTATAAAGTACTTGGAATTTCTGATATATTATCCAAGACAATTAAATTATATATACGGTATAACCATTTTTGCATTTATAAACCACGGGGCTTACGTTCTCACTCAACATTTTATGAAACGCTGCTTTGCTGGCTTGGAGTAGGGATTAAAGTATAGGCATCAGGCTCTATCACTAGTACAATATATGCCTATCCATCGTAGTCCTATATTGTTGTACCCTATAGTCATATGAACATGTTTATAAAAATGAAATGGTTGCTCTAATTCGTGGAACAGCATTCTGAACTGGCCAAACTGAATTTTTTTTATAGACCATTGTTTAAATAATGTACTACATATATCTTATAAGATCTTCCACTGGTAATACATGTACATTCCTTTGCCAATCAACTGCTGGATGTAGGTCTCCCAAACCACAGCCTATAGCACCTGTAACGCATTGTGGTTTCCTGTCCAAGCATTATCTAGGCTCAAAACCTGCTTAGTGTCTGAGATTCGACGAGATTGGGTGCATTCCGTGTGATTCGTTTAAAGGCAGGTGATATACAGTTGGATCTAAACAAGGTTATTCCTCCCCACCCCACGAGAATGTATTGCTGTATGCTAAACATTACCATCAAAGCATAACATTGCTGCTTGCGTGAGATAGACATTGGTCAGATATGTATTTGAAAAACATTGCCCCACAATGGAACTGCCCTCCCAAATAAGTCTTGTAATTGCTGACATTATGGTGTATACTCAGGGTGTTGATATGTGGAACTCTTTCAGGAGCTGTCAATGAGTGCTTTGTGATGGGGTCACGCGATACGTGTGATAACAGTAGCGGGTCAATGAAGTGAGTGTTTGCGCACTGTGCGTGCGTGTGTGGCCACACAAATTGGAGCAATATCACTGACGTTTCACGGAGCTCGGGTTTTCTACTTTTACCATATGAATCGCATCAGTGCTGCCCACTCAAAATTAAAAAAAGCTTAATTTGCTTTAAGAGAAATCTTGCAGTTGCAAAATCGTTAACTGTAAATGTTAAATTATGAAAATGGAAACCGCAATTAAATGAAAATATTGAGTTAAACATTGGCGTTCAGGAATTACATTTCTTTTAAGCGTGTGAATAATATATTCATAAACAAAAAGTTATTTATTTCAGTCCATTTATGGAAGGATGTGTGACTCGCATGAAGTGATGTCATTCACGTGACTCATTTGGATGGCCATCAAACTTGTTTTTGAAAACGTGTTTTTGAAAACAATGTTCCATCAGATCGCTTTTTATGTTAACACTCCCTTTGTAGAGCTCAGCAGCCACCTATGGTAGCAATTAAATAATTGGATCTAGCAATTACAACCATTTTACATGTCGTGAATTACCATGTTGTTTTTACACATCCTACAAGTAACCAAATCAAACGGTGTAAGAAGCATGGAATCTTTGTTTATTCATGTAAACTACTTTGTAATGCGCACTACATTTCGATTAAACATCCACACTTGTTACATCTGTGGGGTTTACAATGATGTATTTTAATTAGCGATGTATGTATGCTTAAATGTGTATCGAAGCTGTGCTGCATAAAATAAAATATTCTACCTCTTTGTATCCGATGCCCTTTGGCAATTAATTGTCCTGAAGTGGCAATATTGAACTGTGTGATCAATAATGACACTGTCAGGGAGATTCAATGTTTTTTTAAACATCCCTGAATTCACCTGGACTCTTGTATCCCGATGAAAGATGGAATGGGTCTATCAATGTCTTATAATTGGTGGGCCTGGCGGGTGTTTATAACTTATTAATGAATGTCACAATTGCTTTGAAGCCCCCACCGCCCACCCCCCACAGATTGACGCAGTCGAGCTGGAGACACACGGTCTAGAAAGGAAACCCGTCTGCCTTATTTAAAGAATGTTCTAAACACAGATATGTTTATACTGGTAGGAACCTCCTGGTTACACCAGCCCACAGGGGATTATTGTGTCCGTCCGTCGTGCATCCAAAAATGGGAGGGGTGGGGCTGGGTGGAGAGGGGAGGGTGGGGAGGGGCTGGGTGGGGAGGGAGGGGATGGGTGGGGTGGGGAGGGTGGTTGGGGCTGGGTGGAGAGGGGCTGGGTGGGGAGGGGCTGGGTGGAGAGGGGCTGGGTGGGGAGGGGCTGGGTGGAGAGGGGCTGGGTGGGGAGGGTGGGACTGAGTGGGGGGTGGGAGGGGTGGGGCTGGGTGGGGAGGGGCTGGTCACCCCGTGGTGCCCTTATAAAACTCAACGTTTAACCTACTCACGCCGGCTTGTGCCCGCCCTCACAGTCGGGCATATTTGCGGAATACACCACGTGGTGCCGCCGTTGACCCTGGCCATTGACCGAGCAACCCAACGTTCCTACCAGCTCCCTCCGCAGGAATGTGTTATTGTGGGTGTGCATGTGAATGAAAGCTGGTAAACAGCTCGAGCTCATTATTTTATATTGCAAATGCAGGTGTCTTCCATGTGAATGGGTTGTTATTTATTTTACCCCTAATACAACCACAGACAATCTATTGAAGCAAAAAGACGACACACATGAATTGGTTTGCTCGCTTTTTTCTTTACAGTACGTTCATAAGTGTCTTACCCCCGTAAATGATTAGTAAAGCAGTTCGTCACTTGTTCGCTGCAGTTATAGTGATTATGAAGAGCCTGCATAGTTTTGTGATTGCCAATTCTTCTGGCAGTTTGCTAGAACTGAGATCAAGCAGACCTTCTAAAGGCTGGTTTCTGTCTAGATTTGAAGTTTTCGTGACTGCAGGGATCCATACGCTTTGGTTCTTTCGGTAAAGTCACGTAGGTAGAAAATATATTTTTTATAACAAATAATTTTTTGTATGTAAAAAAATAAAATTTTATATAGAAAGAACCAAAGAGTATAGGCTGGTTTCTGTACAATAATTCGAGTGATGCCTTCTGCACCCATGTGTTTTCAATTGTCTCTGCCCACAAGCCCAATCGACAGCTATTCTAGAATCTGATGCATTGTGTTCAAAATGCATGCCAGAAACTTATTTAAAAACGTGTATATCTATTAAAAAAAACTGCAATCAAAACAACGTCAGATTATAAATCCATGAACAAAACAAAACCATAATAAAGGTTGTCGGGTTAGATCGCGTTATTTATAAATGTGTCGTAACCCTCCACCACCCGACACGTTGACAAAAGACAAATAGTTCACTACTTTAGCCAACCGGTGTGTTGAAGAGTGAATCCACAACATTTACAGTTTGAGTACGACGTTTCGCTGGTAATTACATCCAGCATCATCGGGAAATTTGCCCGATGATGCTGGATCTAACCCAAAAACCTTTATTATGAATAATACTGGTTGCGAAAGCCTACGTGTTAAAACAAATCCAACATTTTATTTCATATTTGACGATTTTCTACATGACCAACGTATTCTATTTGGAGAAGCGGCAATATGGGGTGGAACGTTGCATCAGTTAATATATTAATATCAATGATTAAGCTCATGATACATGTGCACAAAATACTCCCGATATTTTTCAATCAAAATTTGCCGCAGCCATTGGAGGTGCTACCATTCACCACGATGTTGAAAAAAGTCATGGATTCATATCATGACCCTGATGCTTTAATTGTTCCACACATCGTAATGACTTACCACATTCCATGTGTCATTCTCCTGAAGAACGTGTACAAATAATGCTAAATAATTTTTTTTTTTACTAGGATTTGATTGAAATTGGTATAGGCAATGAAGCATGTCTCCCCCTAAAAATACTCGTGCTACGATACTTGCCATTTCGCGTGTTATATGTATTGGCTCTCTGCAATTGCTTTACTCACATGCGTCCACAGGTATATCGCCTATTCGTTTCACACTTTCAGTCAGCGATTCGAGAAATGTTTACTTTATTTACAGACTAGCTCTGCTCACCATATGCATCCGTTTTGTGCAACAAAAAAGAAGAGAATTGGGCAAAACTCCAAAGCAGGACCATCCAGAAAGTCCTGATTTAATTCCAGATATTTGTGGGTATAGGAATATCATCATTATTATTGTTATTGCATACGCACATCAAGCGAAGCGATGCTGTTGGCTCTCCCATAATTCCTTGAATATGACTTCTGTTCAGGCTTAATGGACACGTTTATCCAGTTGGTGGGGATATTTCATCATCTCTCATTGACTGGAGAGAATTGTGGTTTTCCTGAACATCTTTTTGTAAAGCCTGCTTGACCCACAACACTGTGTGATCTGCCTTTCAGACCTCAGTGACCATCTGCTGGAGGTGGTTGGGCTGGATGGAGCTATGGAAATGGGCCAGATCTACACGGGGCTGAAGAGTGCAGGTTCCCGCTTGGCCCAGTGTTCCTCCGTGACCATCAGGTAGGCACTGTTCTTTTAATGAACAATTTAACAATGTCATTTGTTTTTAATTGTGCGTACCTTGTATACTTAATAGTGCGGTGGTCAAATGACCCCCATAACCTGCATGTCAGGGGGATCGCCCTCATTTAGCAGTGGATTGACAAAAGGGCTGTGCGTGAAGATTATGTTACTTTTTTTCTCTGGCATGGTTTGTTCAATCTCTATGAATATAATGTCATCGTAATAATGTGTGACACATCTCAGTATATTCGGGCGAATGGGACCCTCTGAGTCATATATTTGGAACTCTTAAAATACCCGACGAAGAGTGTTGGCGCAGTGGTTAGTATGCTGCGCCATGAACCCAGACATGGCTAACAACATTTGGTGAGTGACTTGTGAACCGTGTCTGCTGCTACCCACCCATCACCCCACCCTTCACCAACCTGCATTGAACATGATAAATAATGGTCAAACAATTTTCACATGAGCTTTGCAGTATATGAACACAAATGATTACTACAATCTAATGGCATCCACGTTTTTTGATGGTCCAGTAATGAAACAGAGGAACCTGAAACATTTCTTAAATGAGCTTGCGGAAAAGTATGAATTACCTAAACTATGTTAATACACGCATACAAATAATAATAATAATAATCCCTTTTCTCTGTGCATTCATCGAAGTGTAAGTGTTTACAGTTTATCAGTTTCCCCAAGCACATTTATAGAATGTTTAAGATTAATTTGTGTCACACACTTAAACCTATTATTGTCTAAAACCCTGTTTTCCAATAAGGGAAAATATGAATATTAAGCAGTGAACACCCAACATTTTTGTTCAATTAACATGTACAGCATACTTATTGTGACAGAAGTGGAAAGCATGTCACACATGTATGAACAATCAAACTGCTTTTATAAAGTTCACGCCGCCATGTAATTATACTTAGTGGAGAACAATTCAAGACAAAAAAGGTACCTTATCCAAACATACACAACCGTTTGGCTCTGGTTTATGCTGTTGACACATTCCATCTCGATGTAGCAGCAAAGTGCCATCACTCATGCTGTCAGCCGACATCAGTAGCTTGGTATAGCGCCAAATGTGGCTTCCTCCAATTTTAGGTATGAGAGTAGTGCATATCATTGAGCTCACATTACAGTTCTGGCAAAAATGGATTTTCCACTTTGCAGACATTGTCAATTTGCTTTACATATTTTCCCAATTGAGGACAGTGTTTTTTGGCAGGATAGACTTCCTGCATGAAATCTAGAAGAATATGAAAAAAAGCTATTCAGGGCCCTTCAGAAAATAAAATATCCCAACATTAGTTTTGCCTTTTACAGGAGCAGTTGTGGACCAAGGTTTAGTAAAAGGCATGTTGAAATGAGTTTCTGGAAAACTCATTGAATAAGCAAGTCTTGTGGATTTTATTTGCGCTCGGCAAACTCACATTGATTCAAGTCCTAAAGTTAAATTCAGTTGAATTGAGGCGAGACATCCATGGAGAATTTGTGGAACGGCAATAATTAAATACATCCTGCCTCTGTGCATTGGTCATGTCAACAAGCTGGCTTTAAACAAAGGTTACGGTTTTTGTTTTTATGTATTCTGTTTGCACAGCAGAAGAGTGCATCCTTGATAGATGATGACATTGTTGCTGGTTTGCAGGACGACCAAGCTGCTACCTATGCAGATTGATGGAGAGCCTTGGATGCAGCCGCCCTGCACAGTAAGCAAAAATATCCACACTTTACAGCACATCGCAGAATATTGTAGAATAAATAAAGTGCTCATACATGCCAACGTCAGGCAAAGCCTTGTCAAGACCACTTAAATGAGATAGTTCTGATTTGGGACAATAATGTCTGTTAAATAAATAATATATGTTGCAGCGGAAAAGATTGTGTATGATGATTCAAAATAGCACTCTATCCTATTAAAGTAAACACGTAGATGGAAGGAAATTTTCACAAGTTGCTCTTGGGTGCCCATTGGCTGAATGGCTATTCAACTGTTAAGCTATACAACATATATTTAATAACAGTTTAGCCTAGATCAGGGGTCGGCAACCAAAATAACAAGTAGAGGCATTGTTTTCAAATTTAGTTTAAAAAAAGCTCAATATTTGAAGGGCCGCAATGCATGTGAATAGGAGAAGATGGTCCTCAATAAATAACATTATGAAGCAGTCCTTAAAGAGCCACATGGCGCTCCGGAGCTGCAGGTTTGCCGACCCCTGGGCTCGATCATCACTCCGTAACTGCTTTTCTGTTTATTGTTTGTATGCTATTATACATCAGAAAGCAAAAACTATAACAAATTATGGTTTGTAATTTGTTTTTCGTGGCATGTTCGCTTCCACAAAATAATTTCCAATATCAATTATTGACAGTAAATTGCAGAATAATTGTTGTTCTCAATTGGTCATTAGGCTTTCTAAGAAGCAAATCTACAAATATAATATAGTATATTAAAAGTTAGTTCCACCAATTATGGGCTTAACTTACGATCAAACTATAAGAGTATTTTTTTTCAGAATGAGGTTGTCTTAGATATGCATACCCAAGTTGTGCATCTCTTAATGTCACCCACAAGAGAACTGTACATGGTTTTGTAGGTACACCTGCATTAATAAAAATGCCCGTGGCTTTATTGTAATGACAAGTTACATATTGTGCCAACCGTGCTAATCGAAGATGCTAATCACACCTCCGATTAGCACGGTTGGCTACGCACGGTGTGAAATACGTTTAATATATATTAATTGTGATGATGTGACTTTGTTGCTAATTATATTAAAAACATTGACGAAATACTTACAACTTACTCACTTCAAAGATAACACAACCCCTCAAGTCCAGCTGAGGCCTTTACTATATTTTAAATATTTAAGTGGCTCAAAATGTCATTGGGCACTTGCAATATTCTTAATTATTTAGGGTGCCCATAACTGTTGTCTTAGTATATTTGTACTTTTAAAAACACTGAAAATTCTGACTTTATTTAACTGTCACTAAGAATGCCATTTTACTATTGTCTAGATTTGTATAAAGAAAATACCAAAATACATATTACTAGGGGAGATGGACAAAAACAAAATTTTGCCAAGGCTAATAAGGTGTTAGACGCATGCAGGTGTTAGATGGATTAATACATCGCAAGTCCATAAGAGATGGCGATGGCTCAGGAGGTCTTTGTCCAGCATTGGCTAGGTATGGCCTAATGACGATGATTATCATGAAATGCACAAGCAAAAAAAAACAGTAACATTCAGTAGTTTCATTTGTTACATAACACATAATACACCACACCAGGCTTAAACCTCCTGCTAAATACCCATGGAGGGAGCATGGGGAATGTGTATGACAAGAAGTTGGTGAAAAAACAATATTGAGTTCCTGACATTAGGCCAAGGAATTCTTTTGGGATGTGCTGCATACCTGAAATTGCTTTGTGGTTACAATGGTTAAAGCAGTGGTACATGTTTCAATTAACCTCAAGGAAGCAATTTTTGTTGGTTAGGGAAAAACATTGTCCGATTATATTTAAGGGTGAATTTATATTACTCTTAATTGTGTTTAAGTTGTTGTTACTCTTTATTTGTTTATTTATGCTCGATATTATCTTTGCTAATGGTAAACACAATTGGGAGTTTTGCACGCGCCTGAACGCAAGTCGACGATGGCGATCTCATAACTGCGACACTGTGCATTGCAAAATGTTGGCTTGCTTTTATGTGCAAAATATATGCTTCGTAATTATAGCGCTTTGCCAGCATACACATTCATATAAAACTAATTAAGTACCCCGGGGGGATTAAAAACTTGCTGTTCTAAAAAAAAACCAGGCAAATTAATTGTGATTTTTTTTTAAAATGTAAGCGTATTCCAAATTTATTGATGTAAATATTCTAGTTAATAAGTGTAGACTAATGAAAGTGTGGGTCATTTAGTCCACTTGAGTGTTTTAAAAAAAAAGACAAAACCTTCCATCGTTGTGATGTTTCCATAAATAATGAGTAGGATGGTCAAACCTGACTCATAGGCGCTACCTCTCATTATTTTACGTTGAATTGTTGCAGATAAAGATCATTCATAAAAATCAAGCGCCCATGTTGATGGGGCCGGCCCCGAAGACCGGCTTCTTCTCCTTCCTGAGACGAAAGAAGAACTGAAGGGCGGTGCTGCTCACGATCTGTAAAACTTTGCAGATGGTGCAACACCACTGCTCGCTTGCACAGCACACCGCACACCACACACACACACTATGTCATATCTAAAGATTCAACGACTTCATCATACAAGACGACAGTGATTGACAGTGTGTAATATGTGTAAATCGCTCTCTCCGCCGTACACTTTCCACGCATAGTCGCGGCCTATGGCCTTCCAACACTACACAACTTAATTGAGTAGTTGAGTAATTGCATTCCATTTGTCTGATATATTATGATGCCAAATAACGCTATATGTAAGTACTGTATTTTAAATGCCCATCAATATTGCATACATGTTCAGATAATGCGTTGCATAGAAGAAAAACAAACGTGCATAATTACCTTAAGTAATGTAATCATAGACACTGGTTCTTAATCTTTTTATGCTACAAAACAACTTAAACTGCATATTATTACAATCCTAGTACAGTAATAATGTTTTAAAAGCACCATTATACTGTCTTTTTAAATGCAGAATTGGTAAATTCTTTACAATATTTTTTTTTGTAAATTCTTTTTTTTATATGAAAGAAAGTTGATTACACTTAAAACAGCCTATTTTAATGAAAAAAAAATCTATACATGCTGTTTTATATTAATTTACTCCAATTGGTTTTATTTTGGGCGGGGATGAAGACATTTTGCTGGAGGATCTTTTTTGTAAAATCTGTTTTTTTCTCACAATTTGTCGTACATGACATGGTTTAATCATAGCATATTCAGGGGATGTGGGTGTAATTGTGTGGGGGAGGGTGTATATTGGACATTATTATTATTGTTAGATAAGCTTGTAACAATGCCTGCTTGTCGGTGAACAGTTGTTCATTAAAATGTTTGCATTAGGAACAAATTTCTGACATTAGAATCCTTATTTTTTTTCACTGTCGTGTGCTTGACCACTTTTGCAAATATATGCACATACACAATATTTGTTTTTGCTGTTTTAGCTATTATGGACAGGTTTTTTTAATTGTATTTGAATAAGATGTTTCATGTTTAACATGTGTAAAGATAAAACTTGTTAAGGAACCTAACAAATGGAGCCTTGGCCAAAAAGCGTTATCTTCCCACATTCTTACAGCCCTGTATAACGTATTATATTATATCATACACGCACTGACAAAACTCATGCACTGTAAATATTATTGTAAAGGAAAATTTTAAATATCAATGTTTAATACAGAACGACGTGCTCAGGGATTAGGAACCCCCATTAACATCTGAGTGCCACAATCTCTATACAACGTCACTCATGGGTGTGCCTTGATGTTCCCAATCCCACCAGTCCCATAACCTCATGCTCCCATCACTTTGACACAACACGTGTCTCCCAAGCCATTCCACTCGTCAGCCAAGGAGTCATGCATGATGCCATACATGTGTTTTTATTTGCTAAAGCAACATGCAAGACCCTCGTCTATGCTGCGTGGCCTGGTAACGTAACCTGTGATTTGATGCCAGGTTAAGTAATGACACGTTGCAGCTTGTTAGATTTGCTTGATTTTATCTGATGCAAGCTTTCATTAACCCCTCTGCGAGGCTCGCCAACAGTGTTGCCACCACCACCACCACCACATGGCAGTGTACATGAACATGGAGCATTGGCATTTGTTTGGATCAATCACGTGTGTTGAAGTTGACAATGCAAACTGTGAGTAACCTTGTAAATGTGATACGTATCAATTGCGTTTTGGTAGGTGTCTGGCATGCTGCCAAAATCTGTTTTGTGGTAAGCATGGTATAGGTTCATAATGTATGTTGCTGCTGAGCAGAAGCACCTTTAATATTGAAGCTGCTATTCTGTCCAGTACTATGTAAAAATAACTATGCATGTGCACACCCGTACCACAATGCCTCTTAAGATAGCCGGCGTATCAGTAGTACATCACAATTATGCGGATAATTCCAATGTGCAACATATGACGATACGTGGCTCCAGGAACAGAAACAACAACAAAAGCTCCGCTTTAGGATTATCCAGTCCCAGGTGACACGTGCAGGTAAGCCAAGGTCACTCTGGCAAATGAGCCTATATCCTGATCTTTGGAGTTGTCACCTGGTTAAACAAAAGTAACTTTAATTGATATTGGAACACAAGGGCATTGTGTGATGACGGTGGTGATGATGTTGATGCTGTTACATCGGTACTGGTCTCCCACCAGACCGGTCTCTCGCGGGAAACTCCGTGTTATGCGTGGGCCCGCCTGGTGCGGGAAGCCCCGATGATGAAGCCACTTGCCAGTGTGTTCCAGTTTGTCAATAAATCCACGTCGCAACGTTCTTGCTGGAGACTTCGCTGAAAGACCCGAGGTGGACTTTGTTACTTCCTCAACCTGGAGTCACCAACTGCCACCCGAATACTGACCTGTCACAGGGACAACTAATTGTAGGGGCATGCATTCTGCAGTAACATCATAACAACTGTGATATCACGGTAAATGCGCACTAAATTTAACAAGGGTGTAGTCGTGTTTTTATGTTTTTTTATAGATACTTCAACAAAAGTTGTTTATTATTGTACACTAACAAAGGGAAGTGGACTTTTTACCACGTAGCAGACCTGGTTACTAGTGGCATCGACATTAATGTACATTTTAAAGTTATCTGCTCACGAGTTACACAGATTCTTGTATGAGGTCATGTATGCTGTTTTTTGCCTTTTACCCATGTGATCTGTGCATTTGCGTCAGTTTTGTCGTCAGTGCGAATTAAATAAGCACAATCTTTGTTGGTGCGATTTAAATGTGACTTGTGGACAGTTTGTATGTATCTTTTATGCATCGCCTTCGTGTGTTAAATTCTGTTTGTGGCATTTACAGCTACAATAAAAAAGTTAAACTTTGACATTACATTTGTATTTTCAGTTGTATATGGTGCTAAGTTTTACGTATCACTGCAATATACATTGATATATGTGTTGTGGGTATAAACGTGGAGGGAGACTTCTGTCTTGGAGGCAACACGTTTATTACGATAAACGACAATACCAATAGCCGTAACACTTACGGCTATGGCCCCTGTAACACTACGGGGTTATGGCCCCGTCACCCGATAACCTAAGGGAGGCACAGCCTCCCCTCTAGCCGGCCCTACACACTCCGGGCTACGCTCTCACGGGTCCTCCGCTACGGGAGCTAGGGGGGGCTAGCCTGATCCGACCTAGCCAGGGTACGGGTCAGGCTAGCCTCCCCTAGCAACCCGGCTCTTACAAGAACCTCGGTTGAGGGTCCCAGGGTGCTGGATTAGTCTTCCGATGTCTTCGGGTCTTGAGTGCACGAACACTGCCGGTCCCATTGAAAAGACCGGCTTTTATACGCAAGTTGGGGCTTACCCCGCCCCTAACCACACCTTCCCCCGAACCTTCCAGAACTGGTCTTGAAGGGTCAGGAATGGGCCGTTGGCCCCCAGTTCCCAGCCCCCACCCCTTGGGGGTCTGGGGCCTCTACTTCCGGTCACGGGGTACCCGGGGGGTGGGGGGTGGGGGGTTACCCCGGGTTAACCACTACAACTCCAGCTCACTCTCCCGGCCACCCCCTATCGGCCTGTGAGGGTGGTGACCGTAAGGAGGCATACAGCGCCTTGGTATGGCGCAACATCACCTCCCCCCCCCCCCCCTCCGTAGCACCCAGCCGTCCCGGCTGTCAATAATCTTGAAGGGTACAACAATGAACCAGGTATGCAAGCCTCAACTATAACAACAACATAAATAACAACAAGTGACCCGATATAAATACCCCAGCCCACCTGTACAAATTTACACTATATGCAACAGATTAAAAAACGTTCACGGTGTATGAAGAAGTGACCCCTTCCCCCCCGAGGTCACTGTACAAAGTACTCCCAAAAAGTGCAATAAAAAGGCAATAAGAATGAACAAAGTAAGCTGTACTCATTGTGGAGTGTGTGGGGCGTGTGTGAGTCGGGGGGGGGGGTCAAGAAAATCTCTTAAGTCCTGGACCGAGTCCTCATGGCCGGGCCGCCGACGGACGCGGCCTCCCCCAAGCCGGCAGGACTCAGGGGTGCCGGCGACGGCGATGCGGCCGAGGGCGGTTTGGGTAGAGTGTCCGGGAGGAGGGGGGAGCTCCTCTTGGCAGGGCTCGGAGGAGCAGACGTCAGCGGCGCCGGTGCAGGCGTCAGTTTTGCGGCACCCGGAGAGGGGGGCAAGGACTGCTGCTGTTGCTCCGCATCAGTAGGCATACAACCCGGCACGTCGGACACCTCACACAAACGGCCCGGACTAAGTGGGGATGGATCGGGAGTGCGTGAAACAAAGAAGCGCTTAAGTCGAGACGGATGCATGTGCCAGCAGGGGCGACCCCACCGAATCTGCACCTCTTGAGGCCGAACCACACGAACAACCACAACGGGCCCCCGCCATAGTTTAGCCAACTTGGGGGACGTCCCCACAGGGACCTGAGGGCAGTGGAGCCACGCTTTGTCGCCCGGCTGCCACTTGTGATCAGATACGCGGGAGGCCTGCAGGCGTTCGCTCGCATTTTTCCGCGCCTCTGAATTAATTCTAGCAGCCTCTTGTGCTTCGGTCAGCCTCTCAATGCTAAAGCGAAGCGAGTCAGACAATTTAGCAGGTTGTTTAGGTGGAGTCACGCCGAGTTGGACGTCAACTGGGGGGTCGTGCTCCCTGCCGTACATAAGATAAAATGGCGAGTAGCCGGTCGAAGCGTGGGGGGCCATGCGGCAAGCGGCCAGCACGCCAGGAATGTGCAAGTCCCAATCCTGCTGGGACTCGCTCACCTGGTGGCTAAGCATCGTCGCAATTGTCCGGTTCAACCGCTCCACCATGCCATCTGTTTGCGGAGTCGTGGAAACAACAAGAACGTGTCTGCTGGCGGTGTCATCTCGGCGCATGAGTAGGCCATCCCTCAGAACGACGGGCGCCAAACACTCCGGATCGACCCCACTTCTGACACCAAATGTTGTGGATATAAACGTGGAGGGAGACTTCTCTCTTGGATGCAATGCGTTTATTACGATTAACGATAACAATACCAATGGACGTAACACTTATGGCTATGGCCCCTGTAACACTACGGGTTATGGCCCCGTCACCCGATAACCTAAGGGAGGTACAGCCTCCCTTCTAGCGGGCCCGACAGACTACGGGCTACGCTCTCACGGGTCCTCCACTACGGGAGCTAGGGGAGGCTAGACTGACCCGACCTAGCCAGGGTACGGGTTTCACCGCTGGTCCGCTGCAACCCGGCTCTTACAAGAGCCTCGGTTGAGGGTCCCAGGGTGCTGGACTAGTCTTCAGATGTCTTCGGGTCTTGAGTGCACGAACACTGCCGGTCCCATTGAAAAGACCGGCTTTTATACGCAAGTTGGGGCTTACCCCGCCCCTAACCACACCTTCCCCCGAACCTTCCAGAACTGGTCTTGAAGGGTCAGGAATGGGCCGTTGGCCCCCAGTTCCCAGCCCCCACCCCTTGGGGGTCTGGGGCCTCTACTTCCGGTCACGGGGTACCCGGGGGGTGGGGGGTGGGGGGTTACCCCGGGTTAACCACTACAACTCCAGCTCACTCTCCCGGCCACCCCCTATCGGCCTGTGAGGGTGGTGACCGTAAGGAGGCATACAGCGCCTTGGTATGGCGCAACATCACCTCCCCCCCCCCCCCCTCCGTAGCACCCAGCCGTCCCGGCTGTCAATAATCTTGAAGGGTACAACAATGAACCAGGTACGCAAGCCTCAACTATAACAACAACATAAATAACAACAAGTGACCCGATATAAATACCCCAGCCCACCTGTACAAATTTACACTATATGCAACAGATTAAAAAACGTTCACGGTGTATGAAGAAGTGACCCCTTCCCCCCCGAGGTCACTGTACAAAGTACTCCCAAAAAGTGCAATAAAAAGGCAATAAGAATGAACAAAGTAAGCTGTACTCATTGTGGAGTGTGTGGGGCGTGTGTGAGTCGGGGGGGGGGGTCAAGAAAATCTCTTAAGTCCTGGACCGAGTCCTCATGGCCGGGCCGCCGACGGACGCGGCCTCCCCCAAGCCGGCAGGACTCAGGGGTGCCGGCGACGGCGATGCGGCCGAGGGCGGTTTGGGTAGAGTGTCCGGGAGGAGGGGGGAGCTCCTCTTGGCAGGGCTCGGAGGAGCAGACGTCAGCGGCGCCGGTGCAGGCGTCAGTTTTGCGGCACCCGGAGAGGGGGGCAAGGACTGCTGCTGTTGCTCCGCATCAGTAGGCATACAACCCGGCACGTCGGACACCTCACACAAACGGCCCGGACTAAGTGGGGATGGATCGGGAGTGCGTGAAACAAAGAAGCGCTTAAGTCGAGACGGATGCATGTGCCAGCAGGGGCGACCCCACCGAATCTGCACCTCTTGAGGCCGAACCACACGAACAACCACAACGGGCCCCCGCCATAGTTTAGCCAACTTGGGGGACGTCCCCACAGGGACCTGAGGGCAGTGGAGCCACGCTTTGTCGCCCGGCTGCCACTTGTGATCAGATACGCGGGAGGCCTGCAGGCGTTCGCTCGCATTTTTCCGCGCCTCTGAATTAATTCTAGCAGCCTCTTGTGCTTCGGTCAGCCTCTCAATGCTAAAGCGAAGCGAGTCAGACAATTTAGCAGGTTGTTTAGGTGGAGTCACGCCGAGTTGGACGTCAACTGGGGGGTCGTGCTCCCTGCCGTACATAAGATAAAATGGCGAGTAGCCGGTCGAAGCGTGGGGGGCCATGCGGCAAGCGGCCAGCACGCCAGGAATGTGCAAGTCCCAATCCTGCTGGGACTCGCTCACCTGGTGGCTAAGCATCGTCGCAATTGTCCGGTTCAACCGCTCCACCATGCCATCTGTTTGCGGAGTCGTGGAAACAACAAGAACGTGTCTGCTGGCGGTGTCATCTCGGCGCATGAGTAGGCCATCCCTCAGAACGACGGGCGCCAAACACTCCGGATCGACCCCACTTCTGACACCAAATGTTGTGGATATAAACGTGGAGGGAGACTTCTCTCTTGGATGCAATGCGTTTATTACGATTAACGATAACAATACCAATGGACGTAACACTTATGGCTATGGCCCCTGTAACACTACGGGTTATGGCCCCGTCACCCGATAACCTAAGGGAGGTACAGCCTCCCTTCTAGCGGGCCCGACAGACTACGGGCTACGCTCTCACGGGTCCTCCACTACGGGAGCTAGGGGAGGCTAGACTGACCCGACCTAGCCAGGGTACGGGTTTCACCGCTGGTCCGCTGCAACCCGGCTCTTACAAGAGCCTCGGTTGAGGGTCCCAGGGTGCTGGACTAGTCTTCAGATGTCTTCGGGTCTTGAGTGCACGAACACTGCCGGTCCCATTGAAAAGACCGGCTTTTATACGCAAGTTGGGGCTTACCCCGCCCCTAACCACACCTTCCCCCGAACCTTCCAGAACTGGTCTTGAAGGGTCAGGAATGGGCCGTTGGCCCCCAGTTCCCAGCCCCCACCCCTTGGGGGTCTGGGGCCTCTACTTCCGGTCACGGGGTACCCGGGGGGTGGGGGGTGGGGGGTTACCCCGGGTTAACCACTACAACTCCAGCTCACTCTCCCGGCCACCCCCTATCGGCCTGTGAGGGTGGTGACCGTAAGGAGGCATACAGCGCCTTGGTATGGCGCAACATCACCTCCCCCCCCCCCCCCTCCGTAGCACCCAGCCGTCCCGGCTGTCAATAATCTTGAAGGGTACAACAATGAACCAGGTACGCAAGCCTCAACTATAACAACAACATAAATAACAACAAGTGACCCGATATAAATACCCCAGCCCACCTGTACAAATTTACACTATATGCAACAGATTAAAAAACGTTCACGGTGTATGAAGAAGTGACCCCTTCCCCCCCGAGGTCACTGTACAAAGTACTCCCAAAAAGTGCAATAAAAAGGCAATAAGAATGAACAAAGTAAGCTGTACTCATTGTGGAGTGTGTGGGGCGTGTGTGAGTCGGGGGGGGGGGTCAAGAAAATCTCTTAAGTCCTGGACCGAGTCCTCATGGCCGGGCCGCCGACGGACGCGGCCTCCCCCAAGCCGGCAGGACTCAGGGGTGCCGGCGACGGCGATGCGGCCGAGGGCGGTTTGGGTAGAGTGTCCGGGAGGAGGGGGGAGCTCCTCTTGGCAGGGCTCGGAGGAGCAGACGTCAGCGGCGCCGGTGCAGGCGTCAGTTTTGCGGCACCCGGAGAGGGGGGCAAGGACTGCTGCTGTTGCTCCGCATCAGTAGGCATACAACCCGGCACGTCGGACACCTCACACAAACGGCCCGGACTAAGTGGGGATGGATCGGGAGTGCGTGAAACAAAGAAGCGCTTAAGTCGAGACGGATGCATGTGCCAGCAGGGGCGACCCCACCGAATCTGCACCTCTTGAGGCCGAACCACACGAACAACCACAACGGGCCCCCGCCATAGTTTAGCCAACTTGGGGGACGTCCCCACAGGGACCTGAGGGCAGTGGAGCCACGCTTTGTCGCCCGGCTGCCACTTGTGATCAGATACGCGGGAGGCCTGCAGGCGTTCGCTCGCATTTTTCCGCGCCTCTGAATTAATTCTAGCAGCCTCTTGTGCTTCGGTCAGCCTCTCAATGCTAAAGCGAAGCGAGTCAGACAATTTAGCAGGTTGTTTAGGTGGAGTCACGCCGAGTTGGACGTCAACTGGGGGGTCGTGCTCCCTGCCGTACATAAGATAAAATGGCGAGTAGCCGGTCGAAGCGTGGGGGGCCATGCGGCAAGCGGCCAGCACGCCAGGAATGTGCAAGTCCCAATCCTGCTGGGACTCGCTCACCTGGTGGCTAAGCATCGTCGCAATTGTCCGGTTCAACCGCTCCACCATGCCATCTGTTTGCGGAGTCGTGGAAACAACAAGAACGTGTCTGCTGGCGGTGTCATCTCGGCGCATGAGTAGGCCATCCCTCAGAACGACGGGCGCCAAACACTCCGGATCGACCCCACTTCTGACACCAAATGTTGTGGATATAAACGTGGAGGGAGACTTCTCTCTTGGATGCAATGCGTTTATTACGATTAACGATAACAATACCAATGGACGTAACACTTATGGCTATGGCCCCTGTAACACTACGGGTTATGGCCCCGTCACCCGATAACCTAAGGGAGGTACAGCCTCCCTTCTAGCGGGCCCGACAGACTACGGGCTACGCTCTCACGGGTCCTCCACTACGGGAGCTAGGGGAGGCTAGACTGACCCGACCTAGCCAGGGTACGGGTTTCACCGCTGGTCCGCTGCAACCCGGCTCTTACAAGAGCCTCGGTTGAGGGTCCCAGGGTGCTGGACTAGTCTTCAGATGTCTTCGGGTCTTGAGTGGACGAACACTGCCGGTCCCATTGAGAAGACCGGCTTTTATACACAAGTTGGGGCTTACCCCGCCCCTAACCATACCTTCCCCCGAACCTTCCAGAAGGGTCTGGAAGGGTCAGGAATGGAGCGTTGGCCCCCAGCTCCCAACCCCCACCCCTTGGGGGTCTGGGGCCTCTACTTCCGGTCACGGGGTACCCGGGGGGGGGGGGGCGGGGGTTTACCTCGGGTTAACCACTACACCTCCAGCTCACTCTCCCGGCCACCCCCTATCGGCCTGTGAGGGTGGTAACCGTACGAAGGCATACAGCGCCTTAGTATGGCGCAACATATGTATGAATATATTAAGGGGTGGAGTGGTGGCACGTTGGTTAGTATACTGCACTATGAACCCAGCTGCCTGAGTTTGATTCTCGGCCAGGGATAACAGCAGTTGTGAGATATCTGGACCAGTCCTAGGTCTCCCCTCTACCAACCAGCCCACACATTCTGAATTCGTGGCTGTGTGCATGTTTAAACATCTACTTTACTGTTTAAGTGGCTTGCAATTGTTGATGCCACGACAGCGAAGCCGCTCCGCCGAGGCCGGGGCCGCCGCTGTGCTGCTGCAGCAGAAAAGCCACCCGGCTTCCGTCACCGCGCTTTCCCCACCATCCCCCACATAAACACACACGTGCACTCACGTAGGGCCTCGTGTGGGGGGGGGGGTCACCTGCCCCTGAGTTTTTACGGTTTCTCAGGGCCAGGGAATTGGCAGAACCCCTCCCAGGCCGAATGACACTGCGGCGCCGTGGACTAACTTAAAATTGTATGGCCACGGCGAACTCACTGAGAACCGCAATGAGAAAACACCCAAGGCACACGCGGATCGGCAGGCAGGTGGGGAGTGGGGCAGAGTAGCGAACGACAGGAAGGCAAGGGGGGGTGGGGGGCCTCGTCTCCACACCACGGGTGCAGGGACCTCGCCGTGGCACAACGTGTGTTGGAGCAGTAGCCAAGGAGGAGGAGGACCTCTATGCCGGACGCTTTGTTAAACAATAGGGGGTGGGTTTCGGAGAGGGGACTGACCCGATTGGCCAAGAGCATTAAAATCCCGTAGAGGGGTGAGGAGGGAGAGACTAGGCAAATTGAGCCCTAAACAGCCAGGAGATAGGACAGACCTGACCTGCTGACCCGCACTAACACGAGTAGATTCATTCTAGTGAGACAGAGAATAAACCACCAGTAGACATTACACCGTGTCGTGTTATCTCTGTGAGTACGGGGAGGGAGGGTAGTGCCTGGTGTGGTGAGCCTGTGCGTTGTGTGGTGTCTGGTGTTTGCGCACGAGCGTATATTTTGCACGCGCGTGGGTACTCTCGCCACTGCACAGCTCGTGGTTGGCGGGTACGAGAGGGGCACAGCGGTGTATTTGTAAAGTGGTTAGTATAGACATTTAAATCATGCCACGAGGGGCAGCCGCGAGGGGTGGGGGGGGGAGTCGGAGAATGGTGGGTCACAGGAGAACGGGGACACTGGGGGCAGTCTCTCCAACACAATCTGTAAATAACATTAACCATTCAGTATAAATTAGACGATTCTGAATTTACCACGAGAAATACAAGCCAAGGATTTTATAATAACGCTTTGTACTTTAGGAAAATACAGATAGGTCAGACTAACCATGCATAATTTAAAACTAATAAAATGGTAATATATTTACAAGCGTTGTGATCGACATATCGTGATCTATTATTTTTTCTACCTACGTGACTTTACCGAGAGAACCAAACAGTATGGATTCCTGCAGTCACGAAAGCTTCAAATCAAGATTGAATATATTTACAATCACCTCCTTTTCGCTTTATTGAGACCATTGCATGTTTATGCATTTTTGCATCATCTTGCTTCCTCTTGGTTATGAAAAATTGGATATCAGTTCAAGTCTCCAAAATATATTGTCTTGCACACAAATCTTGAATTTAATCATTCATGTGAGTATCCCATTAAGATGTTAGAAAGTACCGTATTCATTGCAATAACTTAATGGAATATTTGAAATTAACATTGCGTGTATTAATTGTATATTAAACATGCGTTATTGAAGGTGTTTTTTTAAAGTTGCCAATCACAGTGTACGTAATTGGCATATATATGACAGACACTATATCTGTTATCTAAATGCAGTACTTAATCTTATTATTTTACTGGATTGCTATTATTATGCAATGTTACTCAACAGGAAGCGTCTGCTAGTCCTTTGCCATTCTGGGAAATACATTTTCAAACTGGTGACCAATCTTAATCAATTGTGTTGCCAAGACAAACAGGATACTCAAGGCTTTCCAGTTTAAGTTTGGCCATATATTTGTACAGATAGGACATTATCTTAGACAAAGAAATGCATCATTTATGAAAATAAATTACTGCTACCAATAATAGTCAGAAAATACAAATCACGAAAACGTGCTTTTGAGCATGGAATATGTTTTGTCTTTGCGATAATAAAAAAAAAACATCTCAACAGCACTCTACAATTCCATCTCTAAATCAAACAAGTACGGCCAAGTATCATCCATCCCCTGTTACCATCTCACAACAAATTACACGAGTTTCATGTTCGGTTACTGAAAGCAATTCAGACCGTTGCAATGGCTCTGTGTTTGGTAAAACGTGAGCCTCCTGAGAAGTATGTGTGCACGTATGGTGAACTTCTTTCCAACTCTACGTAGCCAACCGTGCTGCTAATCGGAGGTGCAAAGTATGGGTGGATGAGAAAGTCTTACTGCCATGGAACGTCGCCATGTGTTGTGCCACTACATGAACACATTTGCGAAGTTTCTGTACATGGCGCTATAGTAAAACCATACGCATACGTTGACAAGTCCATGGGCTTGCACAGTTCAAAGTCACTATTATAATCGCTTTCATGTGTAAATGTTACATAACATCATTCTAAATGTTGTTCTCCCACCGATTGTACGAAGTAGTTTTCAGAAGATTCTAATGGCCAAGTACAAAGATGGCTTATACATTATAGTTTGATTTATCATTTTTCTCTGTAATTAAACATTAATTGCACCCACAACTACAAAGTACGATATGACATATTAATACAGACAATGCTACAAGCATGCTAAGCATTGTCTACTGCGATACTGTGTTTTAAACTCAAGATGTTGAGGCGCATGCCCTATGTTCTTCTCGTTATACACATATTCATATGTAAATCATGTGTTAGGGGCCGTCCATAAATGACGTCACGTGATTTTGGACGATTTTTGACCCCCCCCCCCTCGTCACACGGCGTCACAAAAAGTCAGACCCCCCTCAAATATGACGTCACAAAGCTCTGCCCCTCCCCCCCCATTTTTTTTTAAAACATGCTTCAAATCGCTTTAAACTATTGTCATTACTCATTGTTTTTTTCGGTAAAGTCACGTATGTAGAAAATTATATTAAAGTAATAATAAATCGCGACGTTTCGAACGCAACACAAGCGATCATCATCAGGTGTAAAACAAATAGTGAGGGAGCACATAGGGGGACATCACGTACGTAGTACATAGAGAACGTTAAACTGTACGGAGGCAAATACAGCAAGAAGATGAGAGACGAGAACTCAACACACCTAAGAAAAATAACGTGATGCAAAACCAGTCGGCCAACAGCAACAGTTAGACACCGACCTGGTTAACCACGAATTTCAGAAGACTGCTAAATTTCGTGTTCATCCTCTGGGTTGAACAAACCAGCATAGACAGAGTGAACAAATACGAGGTGCAAGGTAGCAGAGATACATACATAGGGAAGAACATCCAAGGAAAGATATATTGGGCAGCACAGATGGACAACCAGAGTGGTGTTACTCTCGCGATTTGAAATTTGTATTTATTTTCAAAATGGAAATATGGTTTTGGGGGGGGGGGGGGGGGGGGCAGAGCTTTGTGACGTCATATTTGAGGGGGGGGGCTGACTTTTTGTGACGCCGTGTGACGAGGGGGGGGGGATCAAAAATCGTCAAAAATCGCGTGACGTCATTTATGGACGCCCCCTTTCACCCCGTAGCGCTGCGGACAGTTTTCCACCGGGCTTATTTTACACCCGTGCGTGCAACAGAGGGAGCACATGAAAGCAGACTCCCCCTCCCCCATGCAAAGTCTTGACCCCGTAGATGTCCTCCAGTCAGAGTTGTTAAGTGCGGTGTTTGTCAATGCACACCGTTTGCTCCTTGCTAAAATTAGACCTGTCCCCCACAACTCCCCCAAAGACATTAAAATTAGACCTGTCCCCCACAACTCCCCCCAAAGACATTCTCTGAGTTCAACACTGAGGGGTTTCTGCAGCAGTGTTTTTTTTTTAAATCAGACTTGCTACACCACGAGAACATCGCCTAATTTAACAATGTTTCAGCTTCGATGATGACAAGTCCAATCATATACAGCATTGTAATGTGGGTTAATGCTAAGTTGGATCTTTGTAATGCTCTTAAAGGTGATCTGTACCTCTGCAACAAGCACCAAACGCGCTACCGCTAGGCCATGTCGCTGATGATTGCTGACGTGACATACCACGGACTCAAATTAAGAGCACTCTCTCCATCATGCGGGGCATATAGAAGAACAGCCTCCACTCCGTGACATCACCGCAGTACTTGGTCATGGGACAGGCGTGGGCTTGATGGGCTAACTGACTGAGATGAATTGCAGATGCTGGTGTACATGTACATAGCCAGACGGCGCAATCTGCATCACATGCGTTGTTTTGCAGTCATCGGATATATGCAGCATGTCACAACTTAGTTTATATTTGAATATAGATTATTGGTTAACATGGATGATGATGTTCAGATGCAAGGAGTGGTGGTTTGTAAAATCCCAATTCGGCAGAGAAGTGCACTTTCATAATTTAAAAATATTTACTTGCATAGCTTAACCTTCTACGTGTCCTGTATTGCAAAAGGGCATGGTTTGCAACACTCTGTGGTATCACATCACACATTTATGACGTAACATCGGTGCTGATACAGAGTGTATTGTAATAGGACACATGTTCACGCAATCAAACATGCATTTTATTAACGGTAGTTCACAGTGACAATGTTCACCAGAACTCCCCAAAGAGAAGAGGAATTTTGGGCACGATGCCGATATTGCCAAATATGTATTGTATTGCTTGTAGCTGCAGAACGTCCAATTCAAAGCAGGTGCAGATTGTAGATCTCATCTAAGGCAGAGCAATGCTACTATTCACGAGCTATTGCTTCTACAATCATAAAGTTAGTTGGAAGGAGAGCAATGATTTCAAGTTCATAACGTAGGCAATCATAACAGACATATGACCGTCCAGACAGTAGAACCATATGTCTAGTTTATCGCATAATGTGTTTGCCAAGTATGTGTATACAGTGAGAGAAAAAAAGTATTTGATCCCCTGCTGATTTTGTGCGTTTGCCCACTGACAAAGAAATGATCAATCTATAATTTTAATGATAGGTTTATTTGAACAGTGAGAGGCAGAATAACAACAACAAAAATCCAGAAAAACGCATGTCAAAAATGTTATAAATTGATTTGCATTTTAATGAGGGAAATAAGTATTTGACCCCTCTGCAAAACATGACTTAGTACTTGGTGGCAAAACCCTTGTTGGCAATCGCAGAGGTCAGACGTTTCTTGTAGTTTGCCACCAGGTTTGCAAACATCTCAGGAGGGATTTTGTCCTACTCTTTGCAGATCTTCTCCAAGTCATTAAGGTTTCGAGGCTGACGTTTGGCAACTCGAACCTCCACAGATTTTCTATGGGATTAAGGTCTGGAGACTGGCTAGGCCACTCCAGGACCTTAATGTGATTCTTCTTGAGCCACTCCTTTATTGCCTTGGCCGTGTGTTTTGGGTCATTGTCAATCTGGAATACCCATCCACGACCCATTTTCAATGCCCTGGCTGAGGGAAGGAGGTTCTCACCAAAAAGATTTGACGGTACATGGCCCCGTCCATCGTCCCTTTGATGCGGTGAAGTTGTCCTGTCCCCTTAGCAGAAAAACACCCCCAAAGCATAATGTTTCCACCTCCATGTTTGACGGTGGGGATGGTGTTCTTGGGGTCATAGGCAGCATTCCTCCTCCTCCATAACACGGCAAGTTGAGTTGATGCCAAAGAGCTCCATTTTGGTCTCATCTGACCACAACACTTTCACCCAGTTGTCCTCTGAATCATTCAGGTGTTAATTGGCAAACTTCAGACGGGCATGTATATGTGCTTTCTTGAGCAGGCGGACCTTGCGGGCGCTGCAGAATTTTAGTCCTTCACGGCGTAGTGTGTTACCAATTGCTTTCTTGGTGACTATGGTCCCAGCTGCCTTGAGATCATTGACAAGATCTTCCCGTGTAGTTCTGGGCTGATTCCTCACCGTTCTCATGATCATTGCAACTCCACGAGGTGAGATCTTGCATGGGGCCCCAGGCCGAAGGAGATTGACAGTTCTTTTGTGTTTCTTCCATTTGCGAATAATCGCACCAACTGTTGTCACCTTCTCACCAAGCTTCTTGGCAATGGTCTTGTAGCCCATTCCAGCCTTGTGTAGATCTACAATCTTGTCCCTGACATCCTTGGAGAGCTCTTTGGTCTTGGCCATGGTGGAGAGTTTGAAATCTGATTGATTTCTTCTGTGGACAGGTGTCTTTTATACAGGTAACAATCTGAGATTAGGAGCACTCCCTTTAAGAGTGTGCTCTTAATCTCAGCTCGTTACCTGTATAAAAGACACCTGGGAGCCAGAAATCTTTCTGATTGAGAGGGGGTCAAATACTTATTTCCCTCATTAAAATGCAAATCAATTTATAACATTTTTGATATGCGTTTTTCCGGATTTTTTTGTTATTATTCTGTCTCTCACTGTTCAAATAAACCTACCATTAAAATTATAGACTGATCATTTATTTGTCAGTGGGCAAACGTACAAAATCAGCAGGGGATCAAATACTTGTTTCCCTCACTGTACTTATTGCCTCCAGTAAAGTTTTTACTTGAATTGCAAGATTGTTATTTTGGAATGAGGGAAAGTACAGGGTGTGTCTTTTAAAAGTACTGCACAGTATATCCAAGTATACTGAGAGGAAAAAAAACATTACTTGGGTACACTTTTAAAAGACACAACCCGTATAAGGCCTTTGTTGGTGTTCTTATATTGCAATAGTTGTTTATAACGTAAATATTCCCACCTCGCTATAGTCAGGATTTTCATTTGATCTTCCATTGTTTATTTAACCTTGGAGTGTGGAAGTGAGACATTTATTCGCTGTTTGGCTATGTCAGCATTAAGGCATTTCACTGCCTCATTTACTTGGTGTTTAATAACAAAACGTCTGCTGTATTTCACTACACGAAACATTCCCATACCTTCAAAACGGCTCTATATTTACACTTTTGTTTTCATGTCACAGGACACTTTCTGTAATTTTAACAGTCTTTCAGCAAATTGTTATCACAGAAACCTCTTGTGAAAATGTTAAACGCGACACTGACATGTTCATAGCTGTGAACTCACCTCGACAAGCCAATTAGTCATAGCCTCATCATGCTGGTAACATTTCTACCTATTGCATTATTTTAAAATTATAACCTCTCTCCCTACTCGACTGTACTTATTTTGGATGATCTAATTATAAATAATAATGTGCTGTGCTGAGATATTTTGGAATGCATTAACCCACTAATCTTGTATCTTGTTGCAATGACAGAACATTACAATTCTTTTCAGATTTGGAGTTAATTGTTTTCGGAGATGTAAGTGCTTTTAAAATTACGTATTATACCCCACGTGATGGTGGGTTGGTGGTCTTGTAAGAGAAACACAAATTGAGCCCCATCCTTGTACTATTCAAATGGTGTGCCTCGTGGTTCAGCTACTGAAATCTCATATGGTGTCAATAAAAGTGTAGAGCTAAAGCAATTCATCACTGATACATTCAACAGAGCATTTACTTGTGCAACATGTTGCAAGGAGGACACCTTAAACTTGTGATGCATGTTTTCACATATAGGTGCAATAGTTTATCCGTACATAAAAACATATATACACGACACTGACAGAGATCAGCAACACTAACGTGGCAATCAGGAGCATTTTGTCGTTGTTTTGGTTCAGTGACCATTGCCCAACATTTTTATGAATGGATCCTAGGCTGCAGGGCCCTTTGCACACAGACACTCCCATTGGTTTACGCCAGGACACTCCCCCCTCCCCCCCTCTCGTGTCTCTATGGTCTCTCATGTGTGTTTTTTTTGTTCCCCACTACTTAATTTCATTTCCACAATGTATTTCCTTCCTTTCTTGGCAGTGGGTTCCTGACCAATGAATGGCTCGTCGTGATTTTTCAAACGGCTGAGGTGGGTGAATTGGGTTCAATTGGTATTGGATGAGGGTTGGAATGGGGATATTTTGAGCAAAGAGAACACAGGGATGGTATTAATGCAGAGTGAGGCTTTTATGTATTCAGTAAATGTGTTCAGCAGGGAGGGGCCATGCATTGATGAAGAAGAAGAGGAGGTGGCTAAGGGGGTGAATTTGTAAAGGCGTAAGTAGATAGTGTCAATTAGGGATATAGCATCAAAGGGATTGTGAGGACTAGGATCATTAGTATTTGTTTACTGGATGCATGGGGTTTATGGGGAAATAATTTAGCAGCGAGAAGAGGGTTTGGGATGACATGGATCAAGAACTGATGACCCGGACACAGAAATATTGTATTTCTAATGGACAATTTTATCCCCTGCTGCCGACAAGTGTTCACCCGATGCATTCAAGAGAATCTTCTGCTAGGTGCTCACATCACGCAGGACATGGGGGTGACATTTGGGGGTATTGCTTTTGTTTTAGATGTCCTTCCTTCCATCGATAGTGGTATCCTACAAATACGGTTGAGAATGATGATAATAATATCTTGACTTAAAGCTTTCGTGACTGCAGGAATTCATATTCTTTGGGTCTTTCGGTAAAGTCACGTAGATAGGTTCAAAGAAAATAACAAAAACAACAAAAAACTACGACGTTTCTATCGCTACACAAGCCATTCGTAAAAAAAAGAGCTATTGTTTCTTCCTCATGACTAACGCTTGTGTTGCGATCGAAACGTCGTAGTTTTTGGTTATTTTTTGTTATTTTCTTTGAACCTATCTACGTGACTTTACCGAAAGACCCAAACAATATGGTAATAATGTTACACTTATTGTTTACAGTTGACTTGTACCTATGTATGTTGAACTTCTTTCGCACCATATGTAGCCGTCCATGCTCATCAGAGGTGTGGATTTGGGAGGGTCATATATCAAGGAACTGAACATTTGCAAAGCATTTTTGTGAAAATGAACTGCGTTAAAGTTGTTTTGTTCTTTGACATGTGCTTACTTTGCTGATAAACTTTTGTTGCATTTTTGTTGTTCATTATTTTCCACTAAAAACTGTTGCATTGCACTTTATTTGTGTTATTATATAGCCATTAAGCTGTCGTTAAATTACATGTAAAGGCCTTTGTTAATCCACTGCTGGGTGTGAGCCTTCCCAGGGGCGGAGCCAGGATTTTCAGCCCGGGGTGACATTCAACAAATTTTAATTTTAAGAATGATTGAATGAGAAATCGGCTATACCCCACGCAATCGGTTGGCGACACACTCTGACAATGCAGTTGCACGGAGTCCGCCAGACCGAGTGTCCTACACTTATACGCAGAATGTTTCAGATTTTCGATTTTTTATTTTTTTTTACATTTGTCTACCCTGTCACCCCCCTGGCTCCGCCCCTGCAGCCTTCCCATGCCTTGCAAACCTTGTGGGTTATTTTACCATACTTCACCATGATGGTGAGTAAGGGTTGAAGGTAGGGAGCATAGATGTGGGAGAATAGAAGTGCAGCACAACAATGAAGTGTTCTACAGTGACCTCTGCTGCCCACCACGTAGCCACTCAGCAATGGTGATCACCGTTCCAAGCTCTGTCCAGGCTGGAATCTGCTTGGCTTATAAAATATTACGATATCAGCTGCATTTCAGTTGATTTGGTCATAGGCTGGGCTGTCATAAAATATTACTATCACAATATATTTGCAAGCAAGGGGACAGCCCATTGTGACAAAAAATATTTTTCATCAAAATCCCGGAAGGATATAACTGCAGTGCAGTGTTTTAGTTGCGTTTGTTAATTAACACCACATTTTCCCCTCCAAATGCCTTTACAAAGTGCAATGTGTAAAGGACACACTACATATTATTTGCACAAGTACAAATCGTACAAACATAACCACGCATATTCATCAACACTGTTCTTAAAAGGAGAATAAAATATAATAGGTGACGTTATTCGCAATGGCCCTTCTACATAGAACATACAGTATACATAGAGTACAATCTGGGAGTGGTGGTGCACGCCTGTAATCCAGCACTTTGGAGATTGAGCGTTGGTGGCGTCAAGGAGATGGCATACCCTGGCTCGCCAGGAGACGTAAATGGACTCGTCGCCATCCGTTTCCATCTGTATGGGGATAGAGCATTGCCCCTTGCGTTTGTGGGTTTTCTCCGGGTGCTCCGGTTTATTCTCGCATGTATAACCACTCAATATTTAGTGGAAAGCATCTTAAAATAAAAAAAAACCTAATCCAGGAACCTTCCTGAAAAAGGCCCTACAACTCAATGTGGCTACCCTGGAAAAAAGAAGTAAATTATTACGAATTAAATTGATAGGTTCCCAGCTGCCACTGCGCATGTGCTCAGGTCGTCGTTGCATCACGTGGTCTGGATGCTTCTCTGTGCACCTCGCTGGCTGCTTTATGCCAATATTGAATAACCTGGTGTTGTGGTCACATGGGCCCCATGCATGCCCGACTTAACCAACCCCAGGCAATCATAATAAGTGGGCGGCCATGAAATGATAAAATTGGCAGTGACATTTAGGCTATGCGTTGTACTTCGCAATAGGGAAGCACAATATATGTATTTTTAAATTACTGAATTACCGTCTTTGCATTGTGGAGTCAGCCTGCGAACTTACTGCGCTTTGAGATTTCCCAATTCAATGGCAATGTATATACAATACCGTGCAGTGAATTGAATGATACGTTTGTATGATTTTGCACACCTGTGTGCCCACCTCCATCTATCGACCCATCCAGGTGTGAGCCTGTGTGATGCTTTGAGTCTGTGGGTCTGAGTGTGAGTGTGTTGTGGTAGAGCCTTAATAGGTACTCGCTTACAGAACTTACCCAGTCTACAAGATAATGAGAGAGTGCGTATATGTATGCATGGGTGGATCAGTTTAGCTGGAGCATGTGTGTGTGGAATATGTATGAACCTGTGTACATATGCATGGGCACGTGTGTGTATTGACACATGTGGTGGCGCATATCAGTGTGTATCTTTGGGCATAAGCAGGCGTGTGCTGGCCTAAATAGACGCTTGCTCAGGGCACTTTCTCCAACAGGCTGTTAAGACTAACTTGGGAATATTTGTCTTTGTGTGCATGACCATCGTATGTCTGAACAGTGCAAGCGTCTGTTTGAAATATGTGGGTGAATGTGTGAGTACGTGCATTGGCGTGTGTGAAAAAGAGTGTATGCATGCGCTTGTGCGAGAGTGCGTGTGGGGAGCGGTGGCACAGTGGTTAGCGCGCTGCGCAACGACCCTGCGAACTGAGTTCGGTTCCGGCTCACGGTCAACGCCAGCGACGATAATCTAAACCGATCATGGGTCTCCCCTAGGTCGACTCAGCCTCAAATTAGTACCTGGTGCGACGTGTAAACATCACCACTGGGGAGACAAAGGCGGCCGGGCATGGTGTTGGCCACCCATGCTCTCGTGTTTGCCGTACCGACATTCATAGGTGTTCGCTAACAGCACTTGCCCCAACAGTCTGTTCCAGGCTATACGGGGGATCTTTGTCTTTGTTGTTTATGTTTGTGTGTGAATACATGTGTGTGAATACATGTGTGAGAGATAGTGTATAAGCACATGTGTGTGAGTACATGTGTGTGAGAGAGTACATGTGAGCGAGTGTGTAAGCACATGTGTGTGTATGTAAGTACATGTGTGTGAGTACATGTGTGTGAGAGAGTACATGTGAGAGAGTGTGTATGCACATGTGTGCATGTGAGTACATGTGCGTGAGACAGTACATGTGTGTGAGAGAGTACATGTGTGTGAGAGAGCACACGCGAGTGTCAGCACATGTGTGTGCATGTGAGTACATGTGTGTGAGTACATGTGTGTGAGAGAGTACATGTGAGAGAGTACATGTGAGAGTGTAAGCACATGTGTATGTGAGTACGTGTGTGTGAGTACATGTGTGTGAGAGAGTACATGTGAGAGAGTGTGTATGCACATGTGTGCATGTGAGTACATGTGCGTGAGACAGTACATGTGTGTGAGAGAAGTACATGTGTGTGAGAGAGTACATGTGTGTGAGAGAGCACACGCGAGTGTCAGCACATGTGTGTGCATGTGAGTACATGTGTGTGAGAGAGCGATAGTGTAGCAGTTAGCGCGCTGCGCTATGAACCTGGCGACCCGGGTTCGATTCCCGCTCACGGCCAACACCAGTGACGATTATCTGAACCGGTCCCGGGCCTCCCCTAGGTCTACTCAGCCTCAAATGAGTACCTGGTGCGGTGTGTAAACATTGCCACTAGGGAGACAAAGGCGGTCGGGCGTGGTGCTGGCCACCCACCCCCTCGTGTACCGTTCCGGCCTTCATAGGTGCTCACTAACAGCACTTGCCCCTACAGTCTGTTAAGGCTATATGGGGGATCTTTGTTTTGTGAGAGAGTACATGTGAGAGAGTGTGTAAGCACGTGTGTGTGTGTGAGTACATGTGTGTGTGTGAGTACATGTGTGTGTGTGAGTACATGTGTGTGTGTGAGTACATGTGTGTGTGTGAGTACATGTGTGTGTGTGAGTACATGTGTGTGTGTGAGTACATGTGTGTGAGAGAGGTACATGTGTGTGTGAGTACACGTATGAGTGAGCACACACATGTGAGAGAGAGTGTGTGTAAGCACACGTGTGTGTGTGTGTGAGTGAGGGAACCACTGAGAGTCACGGGCGGGGTTGGGGCGGGGGTTTTATGAATGGGGCCGGGCCGTCGCCGCCGCCGCCGCCACTTTCTCCATTCATAATTCGCCCACTCCGAAGCGGTGAAGCCGCGAATCGCTTCACTGCCACGACTGGGAACCCGGCTGCGGGAAGAGAAGGAGGGAGGGAGAGACGAGAGAGAGTGAGAAGAGTGGTCGCTGCTGCTGCTGCTGGTGGTGGTGGTGGAGGGGGACGAGTTTGCGAAGCAAGCGTCCCGCATTCCACATTTGTAGTCATCAACTGCGCGATGGAGCCGTACCTCGACCAGCAAGTGCCTTTGACGGTCACCTGCAATGTGAGTATGCATGCACTCGCCTGTGATGCGTGTGTGTGTGTGGAAAGAAAGCAGGGCCGTGCCAAATGGGCCACAATGATCCGCGTTGTACTCTTATAAAGAAGGCAGTTTAAGTAAATGGCAGCGATTATTCTCGCTCTTTGCAAGCGATGCAACGAGACCGAAGTTTCTCGCGCGTCGTCGCTATATGTGCTGGCCTGCCAGGCTCATTACTCTCGTGGTGAATTGTTGCTGTGGCGCAACAACTGTGATTTGTTTTTTTTGTTTTTTTGGTTTTACATCGGGATGGTTGTGCCCAGATCATCGCACCGGGGAGTAAGAGGTGGTGGCATCGCTGATGATTCCACTTGGTGTGAATCGCAGTCCCATCGCGTTGAGTCCGCTGGAGTGAAGAACGCTTCGACGCGATCTTTAGGAAAGACAAAAAGTGAAGCGGATGACGCTGGTGAAGCGGCGTAGGTCTAGTGGCAATTATTAACATCCTACGCCGCACTTCAAAGGATAACAATGGGTTACGTTGGAGAATTAAAGTGCTTTATGATTGCGCGCACGCGCGCGTGCGTGCGTGTGTGTGTGATGGTCAGGCAGTGATAGGATAAATACGCTTGACGGTGTATTGCTTTGGTTTTGTCGTGGTGTGTGTGTGTGTTTTTTTTTAAAAGAGCCGTAATAACGCCTTTGCGAGAATGATTAAAGTCTACGCTTGTCGGGCACTGTCACGAATAATGCACGTCGCGTTGTGCATGGCGCAATGGTCGGCTTGCGGTATTCCTATGATAGTAAATCGCAGCCCTTTGTCAATCCACCGCTGGATGAGGATCTCCTTCCCCTACGCCATGCGGATCGTGGTGGGGGGGGAGGTTGTTTGTCCATACTTCACCCACTTTGGTCGGTGCGCCCCCACTGATTTCGAGACGCGGCCATCAATCGAACTCGGGTTAACCGGATTTCACAGCGCATTGCGCGACAACCATAGTTCCACAGCTGCCCTCGAAGGTAATACCGCCGACGCACCGAAACAATGCAACGTCAATGTCTGCAACGCTTGGAGAGAATCACGTCCTCCCCGTGCTCAAAACGAGCTGTTGCCCATCTCCGTTGGTGGAGGCCTCGGAGCCAGCGGCAGCAATTCCACATTGTTTACGGCGGCACTAGTTCATCCACAGGACGGTACCGTATCATTTACCCTTGCCTAGTTCGTACACCACGAGCGAGTGACACCCTCCCCCCCATAAGCAATGAGAACAATTGAGAATTAAGTGCACCGTTCGCAATTGGAGCCGTTGGATGCAAAGTTCTTGAGCGAACATCACGGGCGGAGCTCATTGTGGAAGTCCGTGGTGGTGGTGGTGGGCCGACGTCTTCGAGAAGGCGACGCGTGGCTCGCGAGCGAGAGAGAGAGAAAGAGCGATATTGTATTATGGAGTCGGTCCCATCCGCTTTGCCCGCTCCGGTTCGGGCTTGTGCTTATTCGGGGTTGTGTCATGTGTCCGGTGTGCGATCTGCGTGGGGCACTGCTGGCTCGTGGCGAGGGCGCGTTACACTCTGTGCAGTGTTCGAGGGGCGTTAAAAGCGCCGCTTGTTCTCTGGTGGCGGTGGGGTGGTGGTGGGGGGCAGGTGCCGGTTCAGGGCATTCAACTCTCGGCCGATTTTAACTGCCCGCGCGCAAAAAAAAATTGCGGTTTTTTGTTGTTGAAATTTCAGAGGTTTTTTTTCACAAAGGCGTGTTTGTTGCTTCGCGTGCGGTTCGTTAGCGCGTTGATTCCTTTAATTCTCTTTCCCTCCACCCCTCCTTTCACTGCCCAGGGCGTAATAGATTTTTTTTTGTATCAAAACAAGGTTATATCTAACACATGTAGACGCATGTGTGACTGATTGAGAGCGATGCGAGTTCTAAGGATGCCCGAGAAAGGGCTAGAAAGTTGACATTTTAATCGTAGCGTCGAATCCTCTCATGAGAAACGAATACAGTCTCTGAAAGTTATTTTTTTTATTTGGGCACCCAAATATTATGACTGGGAATTTTCTTGGTTTCACTCCCAGAACAGGCTTAATTCTAAATTGCTTTAATCCTCGTGCTTTACACTTATCACCAGTGAACTTTGTAATTTTCCTCTTGTGGAGTGTTATATTAAAGGCATACAGTGAGGGAAAAAAGTATATGATCCCCTGCTGATTTTATACGTTTGCCCACTGACAAAGAAATGATCAGTCTATAATTTTAATGGTAGGTTTATTTGAACAGTGAGAGACAGAATAACAACAACAAAATCCAGAAAAACGCGTGTCAAAATTGTTATAAGTTGATTTAGATTTTAATGAGGGAATAAGTATTTGACCCCCTCTCAATCAGAAAGATTGCTAATCTCAGCTTGTTACCTGTATAAAAGACACCTGTCCACAGAAGCAATCAATCAATCAGATTCCAAACTCTCCACCATGGCCAAGACCAAAGAGCTCTCCAAGGATGTCAGGGACAAGATTGTAGACCTACACAAGGCTGGAATTGGCTACAAGACCATTGCCAAGCAGCTTGGTGAGAAGGTGACAACAGTAGGTGCGATTATTCGCAAATAGAAGAAACACAAAAGAACTGTCAATCTCCCTCAGCCTGGGGCTCCATGCAAGATCTCACCTCGTGGAGTTGCAATGATCATGAGAACGGTGAGGAATCAGCTCAGAACTACACGGGAGGATCTTGTCAATGATCTCAAGGCAGCTGGGACGATAGTCACCAAGATAACAATTGGTAACACACTACGCCGTGAAGGACTGAAATCCTGCAGCGCCCGCAAGGTCCCCCTGCTCAAGAAAACACATATACATGCCCGTCTGATTCAGAGGACTACTGGGTGGAAGTGTTGTGGTCAGATGAGACCAAAATGGAGCTCTTTGGCATCAACTCAACTCGCCGTGTTTGGAGGAGGAATGCTGCCTATGACCCCAAGAACACCATCCCCACCGTCAAACATGGAGGTGGAAACATTATGCTTTGGGGGTGTTTTTTTGCTAAGGGGACAGGACAACTTCACCACATCAAAGGGACGATGGACGGGGCCATGTACCGTCAAATCTTGGGTGAGAACCTCCTTCCCTCAGCCAGGGCATTGAAAATGGGTCGTGGATGGGTATTCCAGCATGACAATGACCCAAAATACACGGCCAAGGCAACAAAGGAGTGGCTCAAGAAGAAGCACATTAAGGTCCTGGAGTGGCCTAGCCAGTCTCCAGACCTTAATCCCATAGAAAAGCTGTGGAGGGAGCTGAAGGTTCGAGTTGCCAAACGTCAGCCTCGAAACCTTAATGACTTGGAGAAGATCTGCAAAGAGGATTGGGACAAAATCCCTCCTGAGATGTGTGCAAACCTGGTGGCCAACTACAAGAAACGTCTGACCTCTGTGGTTGCCAACAAGGGTTTTGCCACCAAGTATTAAGTCATGTTTTGCAGAGGGGTCAAATACTTATTTCCCTCATTAAAATGCAAATCAATTTATAACATTTTTGACATGGGTTTTTCTGGATTTTTGTGTTGTTATTCTGTCTCTCACTGTTCAAATAAACCTACCATTTAAATTATAGACTGATCATTTCTTTGTCAGTGGGCAAACGCACAAAATCAGCAGGGGATCAAATACTTTTTTCCCCTCGCTGTAAGTGGGGTGCCGTAGTGCAGCGGGTCATGTGCTGCCCTACGAACCTGTCAACACTAGTGATCATTATTTGAACTGGTCCTGGGCATCCCCTAGGTCGACTCGGCATCAAATGAGTACCTGGTGCGATGTGTAAACATTGCCACTGAGGTGCTCGCTAAGCATTGCCACCTGAGGTGCTCGTTAAAAGCACTTGCCCTAACAGTTTATACGAGGGCTCTCTGTTAAAGCCAATAGAAAACCTCATGGTACAGTGAGGGAAAAAAGTATTTGATCCCCTGCTGATTTTATACGTTTGCCCACTGACGAAGAAATTATCAGTCTATAATTGTAATGGTAGGTTTATTTGAACAGTGAGAGACAGGATAACAACAAAAAAATCCAGAAAAACGCATGTCAAAAACGTTATAAATTGATTTGCATTTTAATGAGGGCAATAAGTATTTGACCCCTCTGTATAACATGACTTAGTACTTGGTGGCAAAACCCTTGTTGGAAATCAGAGGTCAGACGTTTCGTGTAGTTGGCCACCAGGTTTGCACACACCTCAGGAGGGATTTTGTCCCACTCCTCTTTGCAGATCTTCTCCAAGTCATTAAGGTTTCGAGGCTGACGTTTGGCAACTCGAACCTTCAGCTCCCTCCACAGATTTTCTATGGGATTAAGGTCTGGAGACTGGCTAGGCCACTCCAGGACCATAATGTGATTCTTCTTGAGCCACTCCTTTGTTGCCTTGGCCGTGTGTTTTGGGTCATTGTCATGCTGGAATACCCATCCACGACCCATTTTCAATGCCCTGGCTGAGGGAAGGAGGTTCTCACCCAAGATTTGACGGTACATGGCCCCGTCCATCATCCCTTTGATGCGGTGAAGTTGTCCTGTCCCCTTAGCAGAAAAACACCCCCAAAGCATAATGTTTCCACCTCCACGTTTGACAGTGGGGATGGTGTTCTTGGGGTCCTAGGAAGCATTCCTCCTCCAAACACAGCGAGTTGAGTCGATGCCAAAGAGCTCCATTTTGGTCTCATCTGACCACAACACTTTAACCCAGTTGTCCTCTGAATCAATCAGATGTTCATTGGCAAACTTCAGACGGGCATGTATATGTGCTTTCTTGAGCAGGGGGACCTTACGGGCGCTGCAGGATTTCAGTCCTTCACGGCGTAGTGTGTTACCAATTGTTATCTTGGTGACTATGGTCCCAGCTGCCTTGACATCATTGACAAGATCCTCCCGTGGAGTTCTGGGCTGATTCCTCACCGTTCTCATGATCATTGCAACTCCATGAGGTGAGATCTTGCATGGAGCCCTAGGCCGAGGGAGATTGACAGTTATTTTGTGTTTCTTCCATTTGCAAATAATGGCACCAACTGTTGTCACCTTCTCACCAAGCTACTTGGCAATGGTCTTGTGGCCCATTCCAGCCTTGTGTTGGTCTACAATCTTGTCCCTGACATCCTTGGAGAGCTCTTTGGTCTTGGCCATGGTGGAGAGTTTGGAATCTGATTGATTGATTGCTTCTGTGGACAGGTGTCTTTTATACATGTAACAAGCTGAGATTAGGAGCACTCCCTTTAAGAGTGTGCTCCTAATCTCAGCTCGTTACCTATACAAAAAGACACCTGGGAGCCAGAAATCTTTCTGATTTGAGAGGGGGTCAAATACTTATTTCCCTCATTAAAATGCAAATCAATATATAACATTTTTGACATGCGTTTTTCTGGATTTTTGTTGTTGTTATTCTGTCTCTCACTGTTCAAATAAACCTACCATTAAAATTATAGACTCATCATTTCTTTGTCAGTGGGCAAATGTACAAAATCAGCAGGGGATCAAATACTTTTTTTCCCTTACTGTAGGTACTCCTATGCGATATTGCTTATTTGCAGCAGAAATTCCACTCATAATCTATGGCCTGATTTTTTTCATGCACATTGTGCTGATGCATAATCCATAGTCCAGTATAGATACAATGTTTGTGAATGTAATTTTTTGCCATAAACACTTCATGAATTTCAAATTATTACCCATGAAATATCACAGGGTCATAAGTGATGACAGTGGTTTGGGGAGTCCGTCATCTAGCAGTGGCTTGATCATGGCTCATGACGATGATGAAACAGTGGTGTTAAATTAATGGTTGATGTGGGAGATAAACTTAATTTTTTGTACTGCACACCACTTGCAGAAAACGTATTTGGACAGCATCACATTCAATAGAAAATTATATCAAGACCTGACACTTAAATCGCAGAATTTTGCACCAGAAGATTATTCGATTGAGGTCATTAAACATCAATAAGGTGGGTGTTTGTTTTTTCACTTGGCGATTGGGTTTGTGGAATGAGCGGCGCAGGGTGCCAGTAGAGCTGGCTGCGTGTCTCGCCTACTTTTGTGACCTTGTCTCCTGCCTCCATCGCAGACGGTTAACATCCCATGAGCTGCAGTGTCGTGAATGTGTGTGTGTCCTTGCCTCCCTTGGTGTGTGCAGGGTGAGCCGGACAAGGGGGGCGGAAGGGCATGTGGACAGGGCAGAAAGAGGCGCTTGTCCCAGACCGACCTGGCACAGGACTCTGAAGGTAAGGAGTTTTGGCAAAGCAGAAGTTGGGTAATGCCTACCGGGCACGAGGTTGATTCTGAACTATTAACCAGCAGGTCCCGGTCATAGTTTTCATAAGTTGCCCAGTTGGGTTTGGTTTTCAGCTTAAGATGTATGAGAATCGTTGGTTGGATGAGTTGTGACTTTGGAAATGTTCCTGTTGTGTGGTGTGTCCTGCGTTGTAGCTCGCTACATATTTTCCTACCACCACAGGCACCACCATGGTGACATTTCTTGGCAATGGTATGGTGTTTTATGGCGGTGGTAATGAACATAAATCATCGTCTTTGACAATTTATAACCAGAGCTAATACATGCCTATTATTCTGAATACGTGTATGCATATTTTGGTTACTATATACGTAACAAATTACTCAATTCGAATATAATGTACATAGCAATCATTACGTCTCCAGCAAAATCTTGGCAGGACCCTCCTGAAAAAATCACGAGACTTGGTGAGACTTTCCTGTGTAAATATGTATAATAGCAATAACACATTTCACGTGTGTGCATGTCAGCTATTTCTTGAGAGCTAATTGGGTTCTTTAACTCTCGACTTGCAGTGCAATGACGCAGCGTGATCTTTACCTCCTTTCTGCAAACGAAAGAATGTCATTAATATTTTATATCATTTTACATAATGCGTCATACCGTTAAGTAACTGGGAGTAATACACAGTAATACGAATAATAATAATATATCAAATATCTCTGCCATTTGTTCCAGACCTTTTCCAAGACTTGAGCCAGCTGCAGGAAGCTTGGCTTGCCGAAGGTATCTATCAATTTCTTACATCTGTACATTTTCTTAACATTTTCCAAATAGTGGGTAATTTATGGTGCTTATAATGCATTCCCCGTTGTATGATCTGTTACGAGAGGTGAACTGTTGAGATTTCCTGTTCAATATGAACACTGTAGTCGATCCAATGCGACACAGATTACGTCAGACTTTCAATGAATAGTGATATACTACAATATTAATAATACAATCTTGTACATGTACAGCACTTTTGTCGATCCACTGTTGGATGAAGGCCTCCCGCTGCTGTGCGGGTTGTTGGGGGTTAATTGACCATACTTCACCACGCTGGTCAGTGTGGGTTGGAGCATCGAAGTACAGAACAATAATGGATTTTGTTCTGTGCCGCTGTTCCGTTCCTCGTTCTGCTGTAATGTTGACTAATGCCTATTTTATTGAGGCGATATTGGCACGTAAAATAAAGATTGATTGATAGCTTCGCTGACGCCCTGCTGACATCGTAGACAATAATAGACTAATCAACTCTTATCGCTACAAGAATAACATATTAATAGTAGAAATGAATGAATTTAAAGGCTAAAATTAGCATGTGTGAAGAAAACAACTTTACCTTGATGCTTCTGCACAATGGAGGCTGGAGTAGACCAACAAACTAGTAATCTAGTTCCATGCGGTTCCAGAGATGCACACTCGGCAATAGGCTTGCATAGATTCATTAACTGCAATTGATCCATTGGGTTATGCACGCACAGATTTGAGTCTGTATCCTTTACGATATTTATGATGTATGCAAATTATGTGCAAGTAGTATGAGAGCGAAGCAAAGACATGGAACGGTGCGACGGAAACAGACGAGACAAATGAGCTAAAGCAGATTTTATTTAATCAACTTCGTATCCCAAATCAACACAAATCGTCGAATGATGGGGGTGGTGCATAATTACATGTTTACAGTCCATTTAAGCATAGCAAAAATCACAGTTAGTGTCCTGAAAGCCAGGATAGGATGAATTACCATTTGCTATTCTATATCGAATGTTTAGTACAACTATTATTGATTTTACGTAACATTTGGTTTTGAAAAACGTGATACAATTTTTAAACATAGATGGGATAAAATAAAAATGAAGTTGATATAATCCGATGCAACAATTTTCCTACATTTCAAATTTTCATTATGATCAATCTTAATACAGTATGTTGCAACGTTAATCCGGTTTCCAAAGGCAGCAGATCGGATGGGTTGGGAATCGGCCAGTTTCCGGTAATGACCCAGTCCGATGGTACATCCCATTTAGTTTCCGATACAGAAATTGTGCAATCGTTGAAATAGCATGTACAAAAAAATACGTAAACAAAGAATAATTATTGGTTACAGCTGGGTCTAAGGTGCTGTGCAGTGATACACCAATGATCCCCACACAATCAGCCGTGATATTATTGATTTATATGTTGCCACATGTTGTTGTTGAAATATGTTTCCAAGATGTATTTTTCAGCTCATTTAAAATGCTCTTTATTTCACTGAGTTAGAGTTTGTTGAGTTACATTAGCTTTGCAATGGATATATGGAAATATATTGATGTTTGTGATGCTCATTTTCGAATTATTACACTTATCCCTTACAGGTTTTATCTTAACAGTGTTTTATATATACACACCTTTAGATACTGCTCATGGGGGAAGCTTGCCCAAGAGGCATTATTGTATACAGTAGAACATTTCAGCTCCATCTCATCTTCACAACTCCTCTAATACAGCACTGTACACAGACTTCAGTGGTCTGGGAAATGGCACAACCATTTATTTACACTTTGAATTATGATACATTCCCAAAAAAACAAGTCAATAGATTTAGTCTACAGAGTTTTTGTTCTTTTGTTTTATATATAAACTAGGCGTACTGAGACAGTGACATATGTGTACAATGGTGCATTTAATCTGTTTCAGTTGTCTTATTGGACAGGCCATTAAATATGGCGAATGCATTTGCAATCCGTAAATGAAACACATGTTGTGATCTGCTCGGTGCGTTACATAAATTGTGCTACCATCATAGGGACTTTGTAACCATGTATGTCCAGTACGAAGTATGATCCGAAGAAACAAGAACCACGTAAAAATATTGTTCACGACATACATTCACTTGTCATGCAGCAGCTTAATTAAAATATAATTTACCCGAGAAGAGGTATTGTCCTTAGTTGTTTTGGTCATAGCATGGTCTGCCATGACAGAGTCGGTTGACGTTCACAAGTATTTTTTGACGGATGCCACCACGTCGCAAACACTAGGCCTCGGTGGCTCCTCAAATTTAACTTCAGCTGTGGTCATCATCAGTAGTCTTATTTATAGAGTGTCTGATAAGTGCCACATGTCTCATGATGTAAACATTGATGAATAGGCAGGTGGCATTATCCTTAAAAACTGCAGCTTTGAGGAATTGACCTATGGTGCTGGAGTGTCTGACATGTAGCTAAGAAGTGGATGCAGATGTTATGATCCCAACACCACAGGGTCTGTGTGTGTTGATGGATATTTCCTCCAGTGCACTGCAAAAATACATTTTTGTATAAGCGTCCAGTGCAGGGCTCCTTTCCAATCAATGACTGTGCTTGTAATCCAGAAGCAGTCGGTTTTATCTGCTGGCACGGCAGTGGAAACAATTGGCAAGTTTCTTAAACCCCTCCGCTTTGGTCCCACCCATCGGTATAAATGGCTTCACAACAGTGAAGTCGATCGGCAGGCCATGTGTGGTGGGGTAAATTGTGAATACTCAAACCTCTGAAGAGAAGGCCAAATCCTCTTGAGTGGGGTTCTCTAGAGCGCCCTCTAGTGGAGGCCATGATTTTTCCTAATTGTATATCTTGATAATCCCTAGCAGACCAGTGCTGCTTTAACCTCTCACATCCCTGTAGATTAACCGATCCTATTGTTCCATGTCGCCCTCATGGATGCATTCTTTCCTTTGGCTGCCATTCCATCACTCATTTTGCCCATCAGTCATTTTTATCATTCTGTATCAATGATCTATTATATAATTCATCTTGATCTAATAATAGGATTTTTTCCCTTTTTTCTGGCAACAAAACTGAAACCTTTTTACAAGGATTCATGTCTGCATTAACCACAATACCTGCAGTTAAAATGCAAACAAAAAACATACTATGATAATATATGCATTGTCCTTGAAACTGATTGGTCCACACCAAGGGACGGCTTTCTTTTAAGCCTCGACCCAATTGGTGCTCGACCAGATGACGCCGGTATTGTGGTTAATGCAGACATGAATCCTCGTAAAAAGGTTTCAGTTTTGTTGCCAGAAAAAAGGGGAAAAATCCTATTATTACATTTTGGTACTGGCAAAGGAGGTCTAATGATGTAGATGCTCATCTTGATCTCTTTTGAGCCCCTGTTGGTAGTTTCCAGTTGCTAATGTTTTATTTCTTCTGATCCCATTGTTTATTGTGACACCGTCAGTCATGTTCACGTGTTGTCTTCCTTCTGTTCGAATTATTTTCCTTGTGGTTTTACAGAGGTCTGTATATTTATGAGGGTGAGTAGTCACATTTAACTTTTTAGGAGATCACATTTGTCGGGGGTTTTTGACCACATTTCAGATTGCATTTTCTATTTTCATTATGTCATAATACATGTAATACGCCTTAATAACATACATTTCTAAGCACTAAATGTAATATTTTTTAAACATTCATAATTTAAGTGTAATCGTAAACATGCAGTTCTGTCGGTAAAAGAAGCATAGTTTAACGTAATGTTTAATATTTTTATGATTGAAGCAAACTTAACGTTGCATGTGGAATAAAATGATGTCACATCATGATGCTTTTGGTGGGAAAAGCCCTGACGCAAAGTCATGGAATTGGCATCACTTCTGGTGACGTCCCACTTCCAGATAAATCTGAAACCATTTTCTTTTTTCAGATGATCCGAAATTTAAATATCTCGGCCTGATATTAGAATTTGAACTATTAAACTGAAAATAGAGAATACATCCCAAGTCTGTTGGAATTTTCAGGGGTTTATCCATGAGAATAAAGTCTATTTCATGTTTAATTATCTAATTTGGCTCCTCCATGTCCACCTTGTAGATTTTAAAAAATGCATTAATTACCTAAACGATTTCCAACTCTAGGAGGCATTCTGCTCTCCCCTTTTTCTTTCTGATGCCATGTCCTTTCCCATCTCCATTCCTCTTGCCTACCTCTACTTAAGTCCCCGTTCCATTGGTTTAGTGTGTGTAGCTCTCATTTCTAAGTTGTGTAATTATCTTCATGAATGTGTTTTTACTTATACATATTCGTGGAGTGTTTAATGGGCATTTATATTGAATTACTTTTAACATACAGTGATTTGAGAGTCTTAATATACGTTGGGCAAAGTAAATGTAAGTTGGGCAAAGTACATTTGAATTCTAAACACCTACACTCGATTCCCATAGATGCTAAGAAGCCTACCCCTCCATAATTGCTGTAATTTTTCCCCTTTATCATAGAAAACGTTGATTTGAGAGTCTCAATAAATGTATTGAGGTATCTCCTTTCGTCAGCACTGTGTCCGGTTCAGCAAGGTTTGCTACACACAATGAAGTGAAGGTAAAATTCAGAGGGAGTCCTGTTCATACTCAGTGATGCTTGGCAATCCCTGCTCCTTCAGCATCCCTTCTGATGCCACAGTCGATGGATCCAGAGCTGACTGGGACTGGGGGTTTATGTGCGTCGGTTACGGTTGTTGTTTTGACCACAATTCACAACACTGGGCGGTAAGGGTTGGTGAAGGGGGCACCATTTGTCCTGCCTCTCACTGACTGGTATGGGTGCTTGACTGGTCTTCAAGGGACCCAAATTTCCTCACCATGCCAGTTTACAAACATTGTACATACAAGAACATCTGCTGATGGTATACAAGTACCGTATGTCCATGTAAACGTCTATTCTCTAAAACGTTTTTATTGCACATAAAATCCAATCCTTGGCAAATAAATCCTCCAGAAAAAGATCAGGTTTTATTTTTGAATATGGTCCCCATGATGTGTATGTCTGACATTTGACTGACACCTTTGAAAAAAAATTCCCATGGGTTTCATTAAAAAATATAAAATATGGTAGGTGAACGACTGTTTGCACACAAATCTTTTGCTGTTTATTTAGGAGAGAAAGCTGACAGCATTGGAAAATTTGACATACCAGTTGATGTGCCAGATGCCATGTAGTGTTGCATATGACCTTTGAGCAATCGAAAATGGCACGACGTGGGATCCAAGCAATAGATCATCCAAATAGCAGCTTAAAGGTTTAATAAAAGCCAGTGGCTGTGACTGAGCTTTGCTGAGGGAATGGCAAAAGCAGCTGTTACTGCCTGGATCAGGACAAGACCTGTCCCATCTTGCCCCGTGGGTCTACTTGGGAGCTTGCGTTACTTACAGTATGGGTGGAGGGAGAGAGAGAGCCACCATACACTCTGCTCTTGCTCGGTCGCTGAGCAAAGTGGTCTTCGCCATAGGATCATGTGTCTGGCGCTAACATCAGTGGTATAATTCTGGGAAAAAAACATTTTGACGCCTGGCTATCCGATGCGGCATGCCCTCCTTGCAAAAAAAAAATACTTGTTGCGTGGTGTTTACCACTCGGCATGGGAACTGACGCCTGGAATAGGGCATGGCTGAGTCTGGCTCGGTGCCCAGCTGGTTCTGTGAATCGCTACATTTAAAAATAGGCTCAAGCATTTTATGAATGAAGGGGTCTTGGAACTTGGCTTTGCTTTGGCTGGACCAGTTTACTTAAAAATAAGGCTGTCTTTTTAAGTGCCTGAAGTCATGCAAAATGGCATCGTTTAAACCATTGGGGCCCAAAGACATTTGTCAACATAAAGCATGTACTTGTTTATTTATGTAGCCTCTCTTTCTCTGTGTTTATCTCACTATTTCCCTCGAACCCATTCCACTCTCACAGCCTTCTTCCTCCACCCGTTCTCTACCCTTCCCTCTTTCTGTCACTCATATGCTTGCATTGATATTGTACCAATGTTTGATCTCATTGATGTGTGATATCCAGTACATGTATCTTTCATTACAAACCTTTTGGATGTTATCGATACTTTTAAAAAAATTTCATATATATTTTAAGTGGCGTGATGTACTTTATTTTGCAATGTCCATTGTCTTTGTATTATGGAAAGGGATTGCAATGTTCCAGTGAAGGGTACTTGTTGAACTACAGTAGTATTAAGCCATAATTTCAATTGCAAAGGCCTTATCCCATGTATTATTTATTTGAAGATGCTAAGACTTTTTATCCTCTTTGGAACATTCAAAACACCCGTGTTTGCATAAATGTGTACAAATGTATGGTTATATGCACAATAATACAAATTCTAAATAATAATGAAATAATATTCTACGGTTCTTTTGGTAAAGTCACGTAGATAGAAAAAATAACAATAAAATAATAAAAAAGTGAATAAAAATGTCACGGCGTTTCAATCGCAACACAAGCGGTCGTCATCAGGAACAGTGAGGTTAGCCTCTGAGGGCAAGCTGTTTATAAAGGTTTAGAGATGGGCGGGGCAGCTAATGTTAATGTAGAAGGCTCCGACACAGGCTACACCAAATCAAAGCATTGCACCTCGCTCCACACACCCACACTGATGACGGTGGAGGTGGACAAGAAAACACAAATCAAGTCATGACCCAAAGTGGTTGATGACATATTTCCAATGATTTCCGCGTCTATAACGTTACTTTCGGTTTAAATTGTCTCTGTCTGTATATATGGATGGCTTTATGAACGAATCTTTGTTGATAGCCAGTAGGCTTGCAACGTACCATCGTCTTAGAGAAATCAATTTCGAGTGAGCCAGCTGCATTAAAATAATGATCAGCCAGGGCAGAAGTATTGGTCCTACTGTGTTTCAAATCTGCCTTATGTTCACGAACACGGTCCGAGACATGTCGCTTAGTTTCCCCAATGTAACTGCTGCTGCAGATACAGCTAAGTTTGTAGACGCCGGGATATATTGCATGTCAGATATCTTGTCTTTCACAGATGGGATCAGATAATGAATTTTATGTACTGTGTTAAATTGGACCTGGATCTTGTGTTTGTTCATAATTTTGGAAATATTTTTGGTTACCCCTGCTATGTATGGCAGGGTGATGGTTTTGATTGGATCCTCAGATGGCTCCTTCCTCACGGTTGGGGTGATGGCTTTGCCGATTGTGTAGTCAGAATATCTATTCGCCTTGAGAGCTTGGTGTACGTGTTTGAGTTCACTTGTTAGGTTTTCATGGTCGGAGATACATTGAGCTCTGTGGTGTAGTGTTTTGATGAGGGAATTATTCTGGGATGGATGGTGGTGGGAATCAGGTTTTAGGTAGGTGTATAGGTTATTTTCCTGTAGACAGAATGGCTCATTGAGCCATCTAGTTTCTTTTTTATTAGGACATCCAAGAAAGGTAGCATGCCATCCTTTTCTACCTCCATGGTGAATTTGATGGCTGGGTGTATGTAATTGATGTGGTTGAGGAATCGGTTTAGATCCGGTCGGCCATGTAGCCAGATGACGAACGTGTCATCCACGTACCTCTTCCACAGGGACGGGCGTAGAGTGGATGCCTGGATGGCGTCCATCTCAAAATTTTCCATGAAAATATTGGCAACCGGAGATAAGGCAGAACCCATTGAGGTGCCTTCAGTTTGTTTGTAGAATGTTCCATTCCAGGTGAAGTAAGTGTTGGTGAGGCAGTGTCTCACCAGGGCTGGTACATCAGCATTCAATCCTTGTTGGACCAGGTCTTCAATGATTGCAATGGTATCGGGCACAGGTACTTTGGTGAACAAAGAAACTACGTCAAAACTGACGAGTATATCATCTGGGGACAGTGAGATGTCCTTAATTGACGATACCAAGTGAGATGAGTTAAGTACAGAAGAGGTGGTCTTACCAGTGAATGGCTGTAAGGTCTCGGACAGATATCGGGCCATAGAATATGAATCCCAGCAGTCACGAAAGTTTTAAGTAAAAATGTAATAATGAAATAAGGTAGGCATATTATTATAATACTAATTGAGACCATTGGTGTGCGTGAACATGTTGCGATGTGTGTGATATCGCTGCATAATTCAGTATGGAATGTACCCCTCAGAATTTGTTTACAGGGATGGAAGCCATGCTTGTAGTCGCTGCAGTGAATGACACTTGTACGTTTTACACGTTATATCGATGTAGTCAACTGGCACACAGCACGTTTTGGCACTGGCACAAAGAGAACGCTAGCTCGGGGTAAACATAGGACCGAACACATTTTCTGGTGTACTGAAATAAATTAGTGAATACGTGTAATCGAATTAAAAAAATGTCACTGTAATTACAAGATGACATTTTAGATACAAATGTACCGTACAAGAGATGTATTGGGAGTTTTTGTTTAACAAGCAGTGTAATTCGTATACCAGACAGTATTTACGTTATATTTATTTCACTCCCAACTAACAATTAATCATGTTTTGCTGAATATAAAACATCGAGAAAATGCAGTGCTGTGTATAACCACAGGCTAAAAACAGTGCATAACCTTTCCCATTTACACATCCTTATAATTCAAATACTGTCACATATACAGGGTGCTTTAAAAAAAAATGATAACACTTCTGAGAATTTGCAACAATACCACAAAAAATGTGTCTCCGGGCTTTTGAGACCACCGGAGAAGATTCCAAACATGTGTTGACAATGATGGGAACAAGTGGAGAATTTAAATTTTGAAGCTATTAACATTTGTTATCATGTTACAGTGTATTATCAGTTCTTTTTCCATTAAAAACGAGAGTCCCATGTAAATGGTAATATTTTTTTGAAGCACTCTGTATTATTGTCAGATGTTTTCTTTCTTTGAATAAACACAAACATTCAAACTATTTCTGACATTTAAGTGTTGATGCTAAAGTTAAGTCTGCTTTCGCTGTGCAATTTAACACTTTAACATATTCATATTTATCACCCTGTCTCCAGCCCAGGTACCAGATGATGATGAACAATTCGTACCAGATTTCCAGGCTGAAAACTGTAAGTTCTACACTTTGCTTTTTTGGCTGCAGTTCATTCGTTCTGTTTTCCATTTGCATTATCTTTTGTGATATCTTGTATAATGAATATATAGCATTTCCCTGTTCCAAAGGATGCCCATGACAATACATTTTGTATGTGTGTGTGTTTGGCATTTGTACTTGGAAAGAGTCAACTGTCTCGGTCCACAATATCGCATTCATGTTTCCCGAGTGGAAATTTAAATATTAGTACATGAAACATTTCATTTAATGTAATATGAGCATAATTGCTTTCTATGTACAATGGTCACAACATTTTGTAAAATTCTGTTTAACACTTGGCAAGAAATCGTACATTTCATGAATCAGAGCATCAGGACAATGCACACATCTCCGTCATATATGTAAAGTTAAAGACAAGCCACAGCAGTGCGATGCGATTGTGGCCATACAATCCAAACTATGGACCATATAGTAAACCACTGTAGTCTGCACCCCTTCAATGGAGGATTTGCAAAACTGCATGATCTCTCTACTGAAGCCCTCTCGTGGATAGCAGACCTCGACATCGGTAATTAGCGCCTGCATATATCACAAGAGCAGAATGTAGCAACCCACACCTTTTAAAATATGTACAACATCAAAGGGCGTTTCGTTCCTTAAAAAGGAAATTGCACGATGAAGTACATTTTAATGAACTACCATACTCTTATGATCATAGTATTTTACAATCTACAGCACTGACTTTATTGGTGTTCCATTGCCATGGGGTTCCCAATCGATCTTAGTGATACACTGAGCTCGGATGATACTAAGCAGCCAATGTACAAGGAATTATGGACACGCATTTATAGTAGGAGGTGATGCACGTTCATAGTAGACCTACGTAGGAACATGCTTTAGTTACCTACAGGGCGTAGCTTTCTACTGAATATGACTGGAGAAGACATGTGATTAGTTGCCATAACCTTTGCGAGAGGTATACCTGATGTGGTATGCTGGGTCCCGAAATTATTTCTGTGCCACAAAAGGGGACAGACCCGGTTGATATCAAGCTCAGGTTACCTAGCAGGTCGAAGGCAAGAGGGAGGTAAAGAGAAGACAGAGAAATATACAAAAATAATTACTGGTTCTGTTGTGATGTCTATAGATCGGTGAAATGGTTTGGTTGTTTGGAGAGCCAAACTGGGCCAGTGAAAGGGTGGTTGGGGGAGAATGAATAGGAGATTGAGGATATGTTTTACACGTATTAAACAGGAAATATATTTGTTTACGAAAATGTCATCGGACATTTTTGTTCATGTGTTTTTGTCAGCTCGGACTTTCAAATGTGAATGGCATTCTTCGTTTTGTTTTGATAACAAAGATTGTTAAGATTGCTATTAACCTTTAACCCTGTTGATAATGTGTGGGGCCACGCTCCAAGAACCTTGCGAGTTAACTAATCCAACCGAATCTTTTTAGGCACATGGCGCTTGACCGTGTTTATGTTGAAATGTTACTCGGTGTGTGTGGCAGTGCACAATTGGTTTCCATTGCATTTTTTCTTAAAGAGTTCTTTGGAAGCATTTACAAATGTCGATGAGCTTATTTGTCCTTTGCATTAACCTTGCAAATCCAGATTTATTTTTCAGTTTTGAAGTGTATTTTTCCGTATTTGCAAAATTATGATCTCAGTTAATATGCAATACAGTATTTTTTAACTTGTGAACAGGACCATTTTCTGGCTATGCAGTTATATTTAAACTGTATTATCTGTGTGTTTTGTCTAATGACATATACGTTACACTGGTGTGGTTTTATTTAATTCTGGAAAATACCTTAGAATAATTTATGGTCCATAGTTCTGTGAAAATTTTACATTCTATTCTCAAACTCATGACATATGTATAATGTATTTCAGTGGCTGCTGTTTAATACAAAAAGGGATTTTCTGTTCTTGTTTTTCTGTTATTGGCACTGCTAGTGTTTTGTGGTAACCCATCTGCTGCAGCCCACTCATTCATTCACATGGCCATAATCCCATTTCCATTAATGCTTTTCCTGCTGGGCCATGTGAAGGCATTGCATAAATGTCTCCTATGCCTGGCCTTACATTCAGCAAAAAATGTCCATCTGATTATAATTTATATCTACACAAAGATGGTCGTAGAATGGTGTAGCAGGTTATGTCTGAGGTCTAGGATTTGTCATTTTTTGTTATCTTACTTTACCCCTTTCATAGTATTCTGCAAAGAATAGTTACAGAATAAGAGCACATGGGCACACACAGGTTTTGACATACAGTACACTAGTGTAGGTTATTGTATGCAAGTATTGAAGCTAAGGTTCATTGTGTTAAATGGTTACTCATTTGTCACTATGAATGCTTTGTTATGATTATATGTATCCTTGTTGGTCATTAAAGGTAAGTCTTTTCGGCAGGTTTTACAGTTTGATAATTAATTACAATACTGTAGTTTAATACGTAGATTTTAGAGACCAATATTATCCATAATAGGTTTATTTGGGTTATATTGCGTACATATAAATGTGGCGTTAAACCCGCCACCACCCGACACTGCCAATTAGTAAGGTTTTGGCTGACGCCTAATGAGGCTGGTTGTAATTACCGGTGATACATCGTACTCGGATTGTAAATGTTATGGGTTTACTCTCTAACACACCAGTGTGCTGAACTAGTATCTAATTGGCACGTTTTGTTTACGTGTCAATTGGCTGTGTCGGGTGGTGGCGGGTTTAATGACACATGTATATTTACGCAAACTTACCCGAAAACACCTCTCATGGACAATTTTGTAGTTGCACAGTACTACAGTTATAGTCCTTTTAACATTCTGCATGGGCACGACAAGGAGCTGACAATAATTGACGCATGTTAACTCTGATAATTACCAAATCACACAGAATATGCCCAATCTCGTAAAATGTCAAAAACGAATCATAGTTGGGTCTGGACAATACTTGGTTGGGTGACCACTATTTACAAAATACAGGCTTTGTTGACAGTAGAAAGCAGTGTGGAGAAATACACTGATGTTATACCCTCCCTCCCTCCACCACGCATACCTTTACCAACCCTCGCTGGCCAGTGTGGTAAAGAATGGTAATATATTTCTCATGGCCCATCAGGTATGTGGAGGCCTTCATCCAGCAGTGGATTGAAAAAAACTGGCTGTACACGTACAGTACACATACAACTCTGTCGAAGCAAAGAGATGCTCCAAGTTTACATGTAAAAATCAATGAGGCTGTTCGAATGCTCATAAAATATCGACCGATAAAAAACACAAACCATCATTGTCTTTACAGAAAAAGGGCAATATGTTTAAAGGCAGCGTTCAAAGATGATTTCAGCGACGATGGAATTTATTAGCCGTCATAAACATATACAGGCAACGACTAAATAATGTGCAAACACTGACTGCTGCAGCTATATAAAAAAAAACCCATTGTTGAGGGCTGTTGTATTGTCAAGGTGTGTAAAATCCCTCAGGCCACATTCTCTCACCCACCTCTGTACTCTCTGCACAAAAAATAGTGGATCTCATGCTGTTGCCACGTAACAGCTGTTTGCAGGCAGATGTCTGTGATGGTTGGTTGTCTTTGTCTGTACAAAATTAATGAAAACTTCAGACATTTACGAAACCCCACATTGGCATAAATTGCTCTGGCACAGGAAATAATTTTGGAATATTTTACAGGATGACATGAGAATGTTTTCCTTTGTGTGTGTGTGCATGCTCTCATAAGATGTACTGTTGCCAAAATTATTGCGGCAATAAGCAATCGTACTATCCTGTTTGCTTATATCAAGATAGGGTAGAGTAGCATGCTGTTTGCCGAGTACAGGGGCACTCAATTGCCCAGTCATGCCCATGGTGCGGGTTTTATTTTGCTGATGTAAAAACGTTTGTTAAACAACAGCTATTACACTAATGAAAGTACTGCGTTAATAACTGAAAACATTTAAAATAAACACAATACAGATTTAAATGTAATAAGTACAACATGCAGGGATGGTGGTGATGGAGTGCAATGCACTAAGAAAATGCACTATGAACCTGGTGACTTGTGGTCAATACACAGCCAAAGCAGAACGCGTGAGTGGCGAGTGATATCTGTATTGTTTACAGGCCATGCAGTGCAAACCCGCACTGTCTAGTGTAGTGAAGTATGGCCAAGCAATCCCCATGACTGATACGGCAATGGGGATGCATTCATGCAGCAGTGGATTTACAGTGCTGTTAATTGTGAATCTAGTTTTAACATTATAACGATGCCAGATTACAGTCGCGCATCCACATTTGTCAAAGAGCAGAATATAAAACCCAGAGTACTTTATTTAAACAATTCTTTGAATTAAAAAAAATTGCTTTTAAATACACATTAATTAAAGTGTAAAATAATAAGTGCATAGTAACTTGCTAAGACCTGTGAATGACAGCTCATAAGCCATGGGTAATTGCATGAACATGAGACAAAAAAAGGTGGACACCAAACAACCACAGGGGCTATAGGTTACTGCATGAAGCCAAGCAAAGACTTCCGAGTAGAGAAAGTGGAAACACATGTTGGCTTAGTTTTTCATTTACAGTGCAGTAAGTTGAGCATGGATGCATTACGTGAATAATGCCTGTTCTGCTGCACAGCAAAATATGAGCGTCCCATTTTTAAATCATAGATTCACGTATTTATAGTTTGGTAATTGTTTTTATTCAGCGATCTGTGACAATAATCCGTACAATCCCCTCTTTGGGAACCCTTATTGTGCCTTAGGTAACAACGCCACATTTGTTTTCACGACGCATTTTTACACAATACATGTGAAATGATACTGGGTACCCATTGATATCGCTGTCAATTTTTTAAACATTCAAAGCCCCCTTTAGCCTTGTTATTTGACCTTTATGAAAGGGCACACCTGTTTTTCTTCCTTTTTTTTACGTTTAAGTAACCGGTCTGCTTTCCATCAATCTCGTAGGTCACTTGACTACTTGCAAGCCAATTGGTTCTCTGGCCAAGGGTTCGTGCAAAGCTCCCTCAGCATGTGGTGATTACAGGATCTGGATGTGGGAAGTGTTTCATCACTGTTTCTATGGGGGATTTCCCATGAATGTGATACATTGCAAATTAACGGGACAGCGGGCTTGGCACATCCATGGAGTCGCTGTAAAGCGTGAACAACACTATCTATCCCTTTTGTTAAAAAAAAGTATCACAGAGGAGTTCACGAGATAGGATGGAATACACAAATTGACGGTGTCATTTTTGTCTCTGGACAATGCATGCAAAAATGTGCACATGTAAAGTAATTTGTTCATTTCCACTTAGAAGTGTGAAACGCTGTTACTAAACAAATACGACAGATTAGGTCTCATTAATGCACGTCGCAGAAAACGAAGAGAGGATCGCACATTTGTAGTAAAGCCCATATGTATAAGCGGCACAGATGAAGCCATATTTATTTTGTAGAAGTGGCTCGTGAAGTCTTGTATTTGCATGATTACTATTTTTTCAGGAACTCAAAATATAATGATGACTTGAATAATAATGTAAACTGTAGTCGTAGAAACATACATGTACCTACACAACATTTGGTCAGCGCAGCTTTGCATACAATCCTCTTGTAAAAACGCTTTAAATACTGCCGGTATGTCGTTCCATGAAGTTATGCAAGCATACGATTGTCTAATCGCCTGCTATTCGTATGTTGTGTATATATATGCAGGTCATCTTGACAAAATTAATAGAATTTATAGACAATTGTCAATCCACTGCAGGGGCGGGGGGGGGTGGAATAGAGGCTTCGTCACGTCACGCTGTTCATGGGGGCAGTTTGACCATCGTTCACTATGCTGGTCGACATCAATGTTCGCCGTGGCTGCGAATCTGACTCGGGTCGTGGCGTTCATCGCGCAGTGTACTAACCACTGCTGCCACTCAATACACGTGTTTTAAAAATACATATGTGTGTGTGTATACGTGTATGTGTGTGTGTGGTTATGCATGCGTGACATTTCACCCCTTCATAAGTCACTGTAAATGGCTAAGATGATTTAAAATGGGGAATAAAAAAGGCCGATCTCGTCACGTCTTTGCAGCTAAGCAGGCTAGAGCCTGGATAGTGCTTGGATGGGTGACCACCAGGCATTACAACACGTGTCCTCGGCTACTGCAATGTCAGCAGAGGGCAGTGCAGAAAACTACATTGTTGGACTGTAGCATGCTCCATCCAACATCTACGTTGCCTGCCTTCACCAACCCACACTGAGTAGGATGGTGAAGTATTGTTGAACGGACCCCTACGATATGAGGAGGCCTTCATCCAGCAGTGCATTTATGAAAGCTCTATATGTGTCGAGTAAATACAATACTCTGTATGGATTAGTGAACATCGTTGCTAATGTAAGTTGTGTGAAGATTATTACTTTTTGGAATTTGGCACAGGCCTTCGCTGGAAAGGAGAGGACAACCGACAACATAAAGTAATAATTTATATCCCAAATGGTACCTTATAACCCTGTATGGGCATAGCTTGCTAAGCCTGTCTTGCTGTTCATTCCAATTCAGCAGCAGAAGGGAAGCATTGGAATGTGCCCCTCCAAATCTGGTAATCCCTTTCCGTGTGACAGTTTTTGGAAGCATTGTCATTGACCTATTCTCATTTGACTTTTAAAGCAAACTTGTGCATAGTTTTTTTTTAATGCTTGCATAAGAAAAATAAATGTTGGAGTAAATTTAAAACTGTAGGCATCGGAAGGTTTGTTTTGTTAGTCTTGCAGCCGAGATTGCGACAACCCAGTATTATTTTATTTTATAGTTTCCCTTCTTTCGTGACTTTACCGAAAGAACCAAGAATATGAACCCAGTAAACATTCGACGCTGGGCATGTGGTTGGGATCGTTGGATGAACGGTGGCCTAACGTTGCCCCAATTTTCCATGTTTACTGGTAATTTATCAGACTAGTTTGAGCTACTAGCCCTAAGGGGGTAACGCTGAAGCTCAACTGAGCAGCGAAGGACCGAGGGGAAATGTGCCCTCAGTAAAATAGGTGTAAGGGGCCATCCATTAGGTACGTATGCATGGAGGGGGGGGGGGGTTAACCCAATTGCATACGCTTGCGTATGGGGGGTTTTACTAACAATGTGCGCATAGGAAACGGTGGGGGGGGAGCCTCGATAATAATTTTTATGTAGACAAATTATAATTATTGAGGCTTCACCCCCCCCCCCCCCCCCGTTTCCTAGACAAATTAATTTGTCTACATTTGATGTCTACATTGGCCTTCAAATGAGTTAGATAGTCCGGCGGTGGACTATCTGTTTAAACACGTTCATATTATTCATCCTTGATCGTTTCTGCGTGGACTAAATATCGGCCATTCTTTAGGATTCGGTGGGGGGGGGGGGGGGTGCGTCAGGCGTACTCAGGTGGGGGGGGCCGGCGTACTCAGGTGGGGGGGGGGTGCGTCAGGCACACGTAGTTGGGGGGGGTAAAAAGAACGTGTGCGTAGAGGGGGTGGGGTCAAGTTAATAGATTTTTACTTACGTACTAAATGGATGGCCCCTAAGGGACACGAATCACTGTGGTGCTAGGCTACACACTAGCATGGTTAGAATACAAGTCGCTTACTAAGCTGTTCAACTCAATGTTCACGAGATAGAGCCCTGCAAAAATAAACTAGACTTGCAGTTATGCTTGGAACCCAGGAATCTTACTGCAGAACAGTTGTTGTTATATCTCTTCTTTAACCAGGAGATGAAATAAACCCATTGAGATGTATGGAACCGCAATGCCCCTTTTGCATAGGGCGACCTGGGTTACATCATGTGCCCGGCAAGTGACTACGTGACCTTGTCAAGAAGAGTAAACCATACAATACTTGCCCACTGTATTGTGTACTGTGTAATCTTACTCTTGCAACCACCCACGGACAACTTCCATTACGTTGCATTTAACCAACCGCATCGGAGAGAATGTATCCAACTCGAGGGACATTAACAGTGAGCCACTATTACAACCTATTTAGAACTCGGATGTTACTGCATGACCTTCCTGTAGCAACTACTCATGCATATCCATGATAGAGTTTTTTGGGTTAGATCGCGTAAATATATAAATGTGTCGTTAAAACCCGCCACCACCCGACACAGGCAACTAGTAAGGGTTGTCACGGAAACAGAACATGTTAAAACTGTTGTGGCTTGACTCTCCAACACACCGGTGTTGCTGTACTAGTGACGAACTGGCCACGTTCTGTTTACGTGACAAATCTTACTAGTTGGCTGTGTCGGGTGGTGGCGGGTTTTAACGACACATTTATATATTTACGCGATCTAACCCAAAAACCTCTTATGGATGATTTTGGTCGCGAAAGCCTCCCACGTGTTAATACTCATTAATAACACACCCCAGTTTACATTTAACCAACAGTATGCATGGAAATGTGAAGCTGTGGGGAAATTCAGCAGTGTGGTGTTACGATCATAATCGCCTCAACACTCACGACTCGGTATTATATACGTCTCTGCTTACGATAGCGACCACTCGCTGCGACAATAAAATTACTCGGTAAGATCTGCTCACCTCGCTACACTGCCAATGAAATGTTACCCAAATACAGCGGTACCACACCTATATTTAGAGGAAAGGCAAGGCACAACTCGGATGCGGTGCAACGTTTATTTTTAAATTACATTTTTAACTGCCTTTGCACCCCCACCAAAATGCAGAAGGAACATCAGTCCCTGTCCACCTCCTCCCACCAAGCCACTGCTAAACCAGCCCTGAATCCCGTCCAGCCCCCCCTCCCCTCTCTTCTCCTCCTTGAATTCAAAGTTTAAAATAATTATTTCAGCCCATTGGCTGAGCACCAGGTCACGTGACCATTTACCAATTGACCAATATTGATATAGGCCACCCTTGTACACTTCAAATTGAAATGTAACCACAATTTGATTGGACTGGAACAAACTGAACCTGCAGGGGTACAGCCAGTTCACTATGGGGTATCTGTTACAAAGGGGGAAACATACAGGCTTGTTTTTCCAAGCCATGAATATTACCCTATACAAAAAAGTCCCTCTCCCTAAGGTAAAGGACAGGCCCTGTCCCCTGCACACAAAAAAGGCCACATATCCGACATAAATTTAATAATTTAATGCAAAAAATGCATGTTCACTATTGCACACAGGTAGAAGATTGCATTTTACCACAACAAGCATAGTCGTGATGCCCATAGCCGCAACACATACAAAACCAGATGTGTGATATCCACTAACACAACAGTGGCACCCACTGCTGCATTACTCCTGTAATACGATTAAGGGTTAGGAAATGGTAACATGACATTTACCACAAACAAAACTTCAAGTTAACACAAACAGATCAGGCAATAGAACAGTTCCTTAACTTACACCCTACACATCAGACGAGGCAGCACGGAGCCTTTGGCCACAACCTCTCGGAGAACCACTGAGGTGACGACATCTCAACAGCCTTCCCGCGTCCCTCAAGGGCTGCACCGACACCTTTGGCGAGACCCTGGACGTGAAACCCTCAGTGCACTGATGGGACTGGTATATGTTGGCACCGTGTTGTAGCATCCTTCGAAAGAGCTGGTTCACAGCCAGTTTAACCACAGCAGCCCACTGATAGCGTCTGGCTGATGCATGCTGGCCGCAGGGTTAATTTGCAGGGGGTGAAATTAGTTTGCCCCCAGGCCGAGATCACAATTGGAAGGCAAAGATGCATTCATTTGAGCTCCTAGGATCATTCAAGTAAAACCTCACTTCTAATCTTCAAATATGGGAACTATGTTAAAGATGTTATCATTAAAAATATTAAAACAAATGTGTAGTGGTCTGAAAATACACAATGTAGGCTACGTTTTCAGGCTGTGACTCTCACAATAAAGCACTTTTCTTTGTTTTACCACTGGCTGAAGTGAATTCTAATGCATCCGTTAGATATGACCAGCACTTGAACACATTTATTTAACTATTGAACCATTGTAGGACTGATGCGTAAATGTAATAATTATTCTGAAATGCTTGTATAAGTGTAACATTGAATCTAGTTAAAAAATGCTCATTCAAAATACTGTAGCCACTAAATTCTGAAGGCGTGTCTTGGCGAAGCAGTTAGTTTCACCATGTGCGCCTTCATGTAGAATAATGCTGTGTACACTTTTGTCAAGTACAGATAGTGTGTATTTGCTTCAGGCATGTGTGGTGAAAAAAATAAAAAAATGTATCGCTGTAGAGGCTGTGTTTAATATCGTACAGTGGCCGAGCCTTGATGTTTGCAGTGCGGGCTTCTGGATGTTTTGTCTGCCGCGGCTCAGGCGGATGAAGCAAAGCGTGGAATCATCTGGGGTTTGTTATATTTTGTAGGCGTGCACTTGCACAAGCCGCGGTGCATACCAGGCCATTGTGAGCACAGTTTGGGCTGTTGGCAATGTGAGTACTTAGCAGTGAATGGTGGAATTCTGCTTTCATGGGGGGGCAGGATGACCAGTCCATAATATTTCATTATTGAGCTTCAGATTTCATGGTTGAGATATCTAGATTATATGCACATTTGTGAGATTATTTAAATACTTCTTCAATGGCCATTGCATGTTTAAAATTCAGCATTACGACATATTACAAGTTACAAATCTATTCGGAGATGGAATCAGAAGTATACTGTATGATAAATGAGTCCATTTGAAAATGCATTGGCTCGGTAAAATCCATTTTAAATATAGTATACATCTGCATTAATCGTATATAGCGATTAGGATTATTTGGATTGTATATGTTAATTTTAAAATACTGTAATGGGGTTATATGTTGAAGGATTTATTCTGCAGACGGGACAGCTGTTTTTATTTTTATTTCAGTAACTGTTTTACTTCATTCTGATAAAATCATGAATATGTTTGCAATGTAACATTTCATTATATCTTTTAATGGATGTTTTTTTTGGCATGGATAAACACAATTTTACATTTAGAGCGATTACTTTTTTTTCAGATATTGTGTTACAATAGCTGTTTAAGTCTGTTAAGCTGGTTTAATAATTTTTTGGTGCATTCCTTTGTGAGTGCCGATGAGTAGTTTAACCTCGGTTGTACATTTATACTAAAACCTACACTGTTAACTATTCATAAAAATACAAATGGCAGCATTTATTTAGTTTTACCCCCCCCCCCCCCCGGAGAATTTCAGAAGAGGGAAAAAAAGCCAATGCCTGCGCTCTAACAGGAAAGGCATTGCCGAAAGCTGGCGGTAAAGGCAGCGTTTTGTTGAACTTGGCAAACGGAGAGAGCTTTGGCGCTGGTTTCGCTCTGAGCGGGTGATCCCGTGTGGCTGGCGTTTGCTCACATGCCAGTGTTGCAGGCTGACACCTGCATCTCAGACTCTGTGCAGAGGCCAGTGGACACAGAGAACGCTCTTTGCTCGCCTCGCCGTGCAGTCCAGAGAGTGCGGCGCACAAGGCCCGACTTTATGCTGCCGGTCGAGAGGGGGGGGGGTCACGATTCGGTCAACACAAAGAGGCCCCCTGCTCGTCTCCTCCGGCGAGCACATGATATGAAACGAACGGTTTATAACAGAAAATATTTTCTATCCCACTTAGTGCATAAATTGTGTTATCTGTGTCGTGTTTAGTTTTTCCCCGGTGCACTGACAGCGGCTATTAATGAAGTAAAGCATTATAAATGGGAATGTTTATTCTTTCTCCATCACAGCAATATTCCACCTTAATTGTCATAGCTACAGTTTGGTGATTAATTCTCATTGCAGTGTTGCCAGTATATAGTTTATTAAATGCTCTCTACCAGAGATGTCAAAGTAATGTATTAAGTTAGAGAGTACATTTCTCAGACATCCTTAAGGTTAATAGCATGATAGTGCTGACCAAAGCATTTTAAGTGGACATACACAGATATACACCGTCTCTTTAGGTGCATGCCTATGTGTAAATGGCTCAAGAATAGTGGCCTCCTACATAAATACACAATTACAGTAAAACCTTGGATTGCGAGTAACTTGGTCTGCGAGTGTTTTGCAAGACGAGCAAAAATTTTAAATAAATATTAATTTGATAAACGAGTAAGGTCTTGCAATATGAGTAGTACGTATACGCTTTGTCTGCCGAGCATCACGTGATCACAACTGATATACGAGTGCTTTGGTATACGAGTGCTTTGGATTACAAACACGTTTCCGGAACGAATTATGCTCGCAATCCAAGGTTTTACTGTATATTCCATTCGCCCGAATGCGCCCTTGATTACACGATATGCTAATTTACACATTTTGGTAATACTGTACGTCGATCTGACTGGAGTATATATTGCATTTCCTTAGGCCTACACAATATGTTTTGCCTCAGCCCTGTCTATTACCGTAGGCATTTTTTTGCCACAAATAGTATTCCCTCAAGCTAGCATGTTTTTTTTTTGCAACCATGGATAATAATCATGGCCTCGGCGGTAAAAGCAAGAAACCAGATTTTATGAATGTAACATTGATAAAGGTAGATTTGAAGCTTTCGGGACTGCAAGGATTCATACTCTTTGGTTTTGTCGGTAAAGTCACGTAGGTAAAATAAAATAAATGAAAACAACTAAATTAAATCACGACGTTTCGGAGGCAACACAAGTGTCATTCTTCAGGTGGAAGTCACAGCAAAATAGCTGTATCTTGATACAGCTGTATCTTGATACAGCTATAGGTAAAATAAAATAAATGAAAACTAAATTAAATCATGACGTTGCCTCCGAAACGCCGTGATTTAATTTTTCATTTATTTTATTTCACCCACGTGACTTTACCGAAAAAACCAAAGAGTATTGATAAAAGTGTCTGATGAATCCATACTGGTTAGCCCATAAATACCTGTAAATGTATTATTAAAAATGTATTCCACTTTCCCATGTAACTAATGGCCACATAAGCCTAGAGTCTTTAGGACTTGACACATTGTAAATGGACCCTTCAGGTATATTTATGGAATAAAGTAAAAAAAATAATTCTGTCGACTTAAATAAATTAAGACTTGTGAAATGTGTGATTGTCATATGTTGTTTTTACTCCCATCTGGTAGTCGTGTCATTGGTACTTTGTCCTGAACATCTATGGAAGTTATTTGGGTTAATCTTACAAATGCGTTGACCATGCTACGCTTCTAGCCAGATGGTCTGTCCAATTGTTGTATCCCATAATCATGCAAAAATAGGCTTTCTTAGCCAGAGCAGCAGATAATGAGCTTCAAATGTCAAGTAAGCGGTTGGCATTAGATTAATACGAAATAAATGTTCTAAATGGATGTTTGTGTTAATGTTTTTCTTCTTCAGAACGTCAACTTATTTATATTATGTGAGATATTTGTTTCCAATCTCAACGTATTATTGAATAAAAAAGTACCAAAATGTACTAAATAGCAATATACAGTAAATTTATGGTTCTGTTTGTAGTGGTGTAATTTTTACTTTACATTGTCATCTGAAATAATGTAATGTTTTGGCAATAATATTTTTACATGAATTGTTTTTTCGTATGCTTTTGATAAATGTTTCAGTGTAACCGTTCGTAATTATATATATAAAAAAAATTATTGAATAAATAATTTTAAACATGAAAATATGTATTCTTAACAACTGCGGATGACCTTACATCAAAATACATTTTTAGGAGCATTTTTGGTCTTCAAAGTTAAGACGGCACACGTGCCTGTAATTTACCGTATATAACGTGACATTGGTGGATCACACTTTGATTGTGCGGGAGACACCCACCTGCAAATCGCAGTGAGGTGTAAGTATGGCAAATGGGTTGCTGACTTTTCTTTTACATACTTTTTTTTCATCGTAACCTCTTACAAGCCTTCGCCTCTTATAGAAACTGCAGTTTCCTCCCGCCCGCAAAAATCTTTGACCAAACGTCTCAAACAGAACTCCTCCGGTAATCCAGCACTGTGGAGGGGAGAGGGTTAGTGCCTCACATAAATGTTGCAAAATTCCCTGCCCATGGGCTTTGAGATACCAGAGGGATAGAGTGCTACCCCCTCACATATGTGTTTTCTCCGGGTGGTCCGATTTAATCCCACACTTATAAATACTCATTAATTGGCTGAAAACATCTTTTTAAAAAAAAAACCCACTACAATACAGTGTGGTTTCATGGATCAAAACATTAATTTAAAAAAAGCTTTCGTGGTATATTTATCTGTGGGTTCTTGTGGGGGACAGTGGTTTTCCATGGCCCTCCTCCGGCCAAGATCAAGAAGGAATCGTGTGGCTCCACGTGCATCCTGGGTCCCAGCTCCAGCTGTGTGCGGGAAGCCGGGCTCATGGGCAACAGGACAGTCTGCACCAACTCTTGCCAGGCTGCATCCAGCTGCAGCCAAAGGTATGACGCAATGGGGCCGTGACGACGGCTCATTGACAGGCGCGCCAAAAAAAACTCCACCTTCACCAACGTCTAGCTGCACATTGTGCGGTTACGGGAGGGGAATAGTGTCACACAAATTGCAGGGTGCTGTTGTTATGTTTCACGAAAGCTCTTTCTTTGAAAACTATAGCAATGCTCCAACAATGTGCAAATGCACATCCGTCACGTTGTGCACAGGAGGGTAAAGGATCCCGCTCATGCCGTTTGAATTGGTGGCGCATTTTATACCACTGTCGTCAGGGTTTGCTGTTTGACCACTTTGAGTACAATGCGTTGCTGTTATTATCCACCTCTAACCTACCGCTGAGCATCATTAATGTTGTTCCTTACATCTAACAAATAAGTTATTTTATTTAATGATTTACTGATCGATATATAATCTATTTTACGTCATCTATTTGAAGATACATTTTACACGTGTAATCTATTTTAAGTGTGTAATAATAGTAATAATACATGAACATCTTAACTGTTTCCCTTAGTGGTTCAACTAAACTTAAATTTAACCGAAAATGTGAGCAGGTGGTGTTCACGCTGAAAACAATAGTGATGCCATCTTAAAAATCATTACGGAAAAATTATCCGTCACTTTTTTTCCTTGAGAACAATCATCCAGATCTGCTCTTTGGAACACTGCCAATTAAGATGAAATCCAGATGTATGTTTCAGGTGCCGTAGGAACACGTGTGATATTATCGCCAGTGTTGTAAATTAGCCAACCTTTGATTTGACATGCTGATATAAACTGTTACATAAATCTTCCAAAGATATGAATTTAATCTTATGTCATATGTTTTAGCGTGTTCAGGAATTTATTTCGTGAGGTGTGTCCCCCCCCCATCAAATAAGCAGCGTCTATAATACGCTAAATGTCAGGACACCTCTGTGTTAATTAAAATGCCAGTTATCACAGAAACTGAAATTGGCTACATGATTCGACAAGCCGAGGAGGAATTAGACATAGTAATCTTCTCTTTGTATGCGTTCGCCATCTTTGCTTTGCATAGTTAATGAAACAGATCTGAAAAATATAAAGGTAGTTAAAATTAGATGGATTTCCAAGACAAGTCATGGCAGGCTAAGCACCCCTTATCTTAAAAGATATTTCATATACTTATTGACGTAATAACATCAAATGGTAAATATATTTAGCTTAAATCTTAGATCTACATAATTAATATTTCTTAACGAGTGTCATGTGAAATGCATTTCCATTTGTAAATCCAACGGAATTAAATGTTTGGCAGTTATCCAGGCATGGTATTTTAACTGTGTTTTATCCACCCCGCTGTTTTGGCCTTCCAGGCTCTGCGATCAGAAACAATCGGCGATGTTGCCGCCGCCTACTCCTCCTTGTGTCCGCGTGGCCACGCCCATGCATCCCGGCTCCGTTCAGTCCACGCACGGGGAGATGAGATACCAAGTGTCGCGCTCTCCTTTGCCGCCCACTCCACCCGGTGTCCTCTCGAGCCAGAGCCATGTGAATCTCATCTCTCCCACCGGCCCACCTGGCTCCATGCTCAACAGAATCACACCCGCGAACCGGTCAAGAGCCTCTGTGGGAGGAGGACCACCAACTCCAATGGGCCTCCCTCCACCCGTTTCTACGCCTCTGCCCCTGTCACCCCATATTCCTGGAAAGGAGCGGAGGTTTCAGCTTTCCCACCCTCCCCCTGCCTCTCCGTTTCCACCTGTTCAATGCCAGTCCGGACAGGCTGGCACTCACTCCCAGTATCTGCCCGAGCACAGGTGAGGCTCCTTGTAAATGGACACCCGGGTCCACCCGGAATGTTTTGGCTCCTGTTTCCTGCTTAGCTAACAGACCGGAAGCATCGTTTAGCAGAGTCAATGAGGTAAAGCAAGCCAAGAGGAAAATGCCCACCTGCTGCACATTTGCTATGCTACACTGTGACAGGTTGTGGAGTAAGGTCATCTTTCTTGGCATGGAAGGGATGGGTGGTATAATGAGATCGGCGTATCGCCTGATTCTCTCTCCCATGTAGCGTGGGTGCTAAAGTGGTGTCACATCTGCAAAAGGAGTTATTTGTAAAGCATGTGCTAAATGGGCATATATATATCATCCTTGGATCGTTCCTAATTTCAATAGTATGCATCCAGCCGAATATTAAATACGTGAGCGAAAGATTGTTAATTTTGGTGAATGACTTGCAGATTGAAATGTAAATAAACCTGAACCAATATAACTTTAGCAATGTAATAAAACGTTACTTGAACACGTTATATAATTATTTAATGTAATGCACTATGGCCCACAAATTAGTGATGTTTTAAACATCTACTTACAACTACTTGGAATGCATATTACAAAAAGCAATGTGTATATAATTTTACGTTTGAGAACAAAATACATCCATGCATATCATTGGGGACACTTTGGTTTTTACACTGAGCTAACATCAGTGGCAAGTGATATCTGAACTGATCCCAGACCACCCCCTTCACAAACCATGGTGAAATATGGACAAACAACCCTGACGATTGACAGCATAGGGGGGCCTTCATACAGCAGTTCATTGAGAAAGGGATGTAATGTTCAGCTGAGTTAAACCTGATGTATTTCTTTCAATGAAAGTACTTCTGTTTGACACTAATCTTTCATATCAGCTATACAACCCAGTGGGCTCAATTTGTACGTACAGTTTTGCGCTTTGCAATATATGTTAAACTTTCAATAATTGCAAATCACTTAATGAATTAAGGAACCTAGTTACAGCATTTAAAAATCCACGAAAACCCCTCTTTATTTAAGCAGTGGGCATATTGTGAAATATGATGGTTCGTTTTGTTGCTCTTTGCATTATTCCACATTAAATGGAGCACACATAGTTAATCTAGTGAGATGTGTTGTGTTTAGCATGGGATATGTAAACTGTCACAGTGTTTGTACTAGCTCGTCTAAATTTAAGTCTGGTGAAGCTGGCAATACCATATATTTCTGTAATGGCGCAGACATTTTAAGCATGTTTGCAGCTATTTTCAGAACGTTATTTGCTTATTTAGAGTGCGTTTTGCATATATTTCCACGCAAGTGAATGCATGCCTTGCAGACTGAAATTCGATGCCGTTCATATATTTCCATCATTTCATTGTGAGACATTCTCCCATCTCATTCGCGATGGCAGGGTGCAACGGCAGTTGTCGGAGCCGTGCCACCTTTACCCAGTGCACCACGGGGCGCCCTGTGTCGAGCGGCCGCCGTACCAGCGCCAGATGTCCGAGCCACTTCTGCCAGGGGCCCCCGCAGCTCGGCCTCTGCCTTCGCTCCCGTCGCAGGCCCCGTCCCTCCCTCAGCTCCCACAGCAGGCCTCTTCCCTGCCTCGAATCCCAGCCCACGCTTCAACTCGGCCTCAGCTGACCCTGCCAGCACTGTCCCTGCCGCCTCCGCCGCGTGCGTTCAAGCAGGAGTACCGCGACGCCCTGTACGACCGCGGCGCTGCTGGGGGTGGGACGGACGGGCCTCCTGAGGCTCCCTTCCCGCCACCGCCGCCGCCACCTCCATCCACGCACATCAAGCGAGAGCCGTCCGACTTCAGCTATGAGCACGGTCAGCAGGCGTCTGTGGCTGGACGTTGCTGACATCTTCACTTGTCTTTCCCCCAATTTGCTTCAGCTATGCGTATGCGCTTTTAGGTATTCAATGCCAAACGTAAAGATATAAGGGGAAACATTCGTAAATATGGTTGCTAAAATCTTTTCCTGAGCGCAGGAGGTTTATTTTCATACTGAAGAATTTCAAGACCATTTGGCTGAAAAGACGAGATGTGTGTTTCGTCTCCTCTAACTCTACAATAGAAGAGGGGATGCAAGCATATAAAGGGAAATATTGAACACTCGATATAGTAATGGTTTCAAGTCATTATCAAGTGTGCTTTTTTTGATGCTGAAGCTGGCTGATAGATTTTAGAACTGCTTTACAACTGCACGCTGCTGATTCAAAGAAATAATTGAAAGTGAATTTTTTGTTGTTGTCCATAAAGCACTTCATGAACCAAAACCACAGCCAAGCAATCAAACAGAGTGACTGTAAAGAGTGGATCAAATATTGGTAGCAGCTTGTGATTTATGCACGCAAGCAAATCCAACATTTGTTATATTGTATTCGAGATGCGTTCCTCCTCTCGCCACGTTTATATAACGAATCTCCATTTCAAAAGCCTTTTCCCAAAACAAATTCCCACTAAAGATTACTTAAAATATATTTATTAGCCGCCAGCTGTTCAATTTGTAGAAAGCCGCGCAAAACCAAAGTAAACATTGACTTGATGGCACAGTGTATGTACAGAATTCTACCTGTTTATTTCAGGAAAAAGGTGCAACTAGTTGCTTGTCCATTAACAGCCGAATGCCAGCTCCACAGAAATCCCCCAATGCAGATTAATCAATTCGCTTTTTCTCGGCACAGAAGGCACATTGCCCTTGAAGCAAGCCATCCAATTGGAAATGGCTCTCCGAGCCTCCATTTCACATCTTCGGTTTTGTTGATCGCAGCACTGTTTTGCGAATAAATCTCATTGATTTAAAGATGACTCTGTCACGAGTAAATTATGCATGCTTATATGCACGGCAAGCATTTATGCACAAAAGGTTAATTTTCGAGTAAAAGCTTTCTTCGGTGTGCAACATTCTCGCCTCGCAGTTTTTTTCATATGTATGCATTTTCGTGATGTACATTGCACACTCTACTCTTTTAATGACAGAGCTGCAAGCGTAAAGCAAACGTGTGCGTATGGCGATCTCATTAATGCCTCACGCGTCACTTGTAAAATGCATTCTATTAGCTGAAACGTTAAAGGCACTTGTTGCTTGTTCACATTTTCCAGATCTTTCCTGCTGCCCATCCACATACCTGACAGGAGACAGCCATGCCCATTACCCAACCATTCCAGAAGGTATGCTTTTTGATACTATCAATACTTAAACCAGTAAAACCATTCAATGTGCCGCTGTCATGCCAATCTAAAAAATACTTGTGAAAGTTACTTCCGTAATCTTCCATTCTAGTTTAATTGTACGTCGTCGCCATGTTCATCCGCCCATGGGTCAATTTATACCGAGTAGAGTTCTACGTTGCTGTGTCCAGTGGTTGGCAATGTGGCTAAGTGCATGTGTGCAGTGTTGAGATAATGCTTCGTTACCTGCATGTGCACCAGCAACCAAGATTGAGAATGGGCGTTGGCAATGCCCAGATTAAGCTTACCTCCTGTGTGTGTATACACAGACCTGACATATACAGGATGGTCCGTTTTTATAGATACTCCACTAAATTAATAGCACAAGAGAACTCTTCTTATCTGTTTTGATATGGGGGATCCATATCAAGTATCCTATTATATGCAGGTTATCCCCGGGGTTTACCCCACTTATCTGTGGATGTTTCGGCCTCGCTTTGCGCTGCGTTGCACCGCTATCCGAGTAGATAACCTCGCATCCAATAAACCTTCAGAGCCAGGGTGAACATCTGACTCCAAATGTAATTTATTGAATTGAACGAGGTAAAACTGATGGAAAAACACAGCACAGATACAGCATTTGTTAATACTTGGGAGATATCAATACAATGAATGAACACTACAGCATCATAACATTGTCTAGGATAACATGAAACTCAACAATAGATCCTGGATGGAGCAGGCACCTACATTAGTACTGAATAGCTATACAAGAGAATAAGCTACTGTGTTAAGGGCACATCGTGTGATCTCCATGCTGCAGCCTAAATGTACAGCACCTACATATAATACTGAACTGTGGATGAGATATTTCATCATCCTTGCTCTCAAGATCGCAATAAGGTTACATGGGTACGAGTCTGACTCGACTTATTCAATTACAAGGTAACATTCACAATAAGGCAAGTTGCAGGCTTCGTTGTTAACTAGGCCTCGTTTTTATCATATCAATTTAACAGCATTATAAAGGCATTTACAGCATTATAACGGTCATTCTAACATTATAACAGCATTTCCAGTATTATAAGACCATAAACGAACACAGACAATGCTTCTTAAAGTCCCACAATGAAGAGATGTGATCACCGAGACGTTATTTGTGCCTCCATGTGTACTCTGTGTAATGGCTGACACCCGCGTGGTTGAGAGAGAATCGTAAATCGTAACTTCCTGGTCACGTAACCAAACTCGGCATCAAAAACAGGGAATTCCCTGTGTACACACGCCCCCACTCCTGCCGTGGAGCAAAACACCTACCGTGAGGCAGAATAGGGTAGGTAACACATTCCTGCGGAGGGAGCTGGTAGGAACGTTGGGTTGCTCGGTCAATGGCCAGGGTCAACGGCGGCACCACGTGGTGTATTCCGCACAATATTCCCGACTGTGAGGGCGGGCACAAGCCGGCGTGAGTAGGTTAAACGTTGAGTTTTATAAGGGCACCACGGGGTGACCAGCCCCTCCCCACCCAGCACCACCCCTCCCACCCCCCACCCAGCCCCTCCCCACCCAGCCCCTCCCCACCCTCCCCTCTCCACCCAGCCCCACCCCTCCCATTTTTGGATGCACGACGGAAGGATACAATAATCCCCTGTGGGCTGGTGGTGTAACCAGGAGGTTCCCACCGGTAAATTCACGGATAATAGGATACATTTGATGCATGGCCCCTCTTATCTGCAACGATCCTGGATAAGTAGGAGCTGTGATATGCAGTGTTTGCCAGATAAATAGACAGCCAATGCTCGTGGATAACCTGCAGATACTAGACGTTATTTAGTGAGCAACTCCATTTATCGGTGTAATAATTGTGCTTAAGTGGAGTCTTCAATCACAGCAGGAGGATCTCTGAAAAACGGTGCGTTGGCTTTTGCACAAAAACAAGCTGTGCCTCAAAGACATGTGGTTCTCTTCATATCTCCGCATGGCTCTGTGTCTCTCCTTGTGTCTATCCGAGATATACAAGGGGAGACGCAGAAATGAAAATACAGAGACAGACGCACACAGGGACACAAGAAGACATGAAGACAGACAAAGCCACACAGCCAGACAGAAACACCCATTCGTGTCAGTGGATTTGAGCAGGACATGTCATGTTAAGAAGGGATGGTGGATGATGGTCAAGAATAATAATAATCGCGCAGCAACCAATGAATGGAATTCACGCAAGAGGCCGTCCACCAAGGATGTGGAGTAAGGAAATCAGATCATGTGCAGGTGCTGAGTGACTTATTGCATCCAAGATTGATTAGGAGAGGTGGCAACAGCTTGGAGGGGGGGGGGCGAGGGGGCTTTCATCCAGCAGTGGATTGACCATGGGTGTCGGTGTACTGTGCAACGAACCCGGTGACCCGAGTTTGATTCCTAAACTAGGGAGACAAAGGCGGCCGGGCGTGGTGCTGGCCACCCGCCCCCTCGTGTACTCTGTCGGCCTTCGTGGGTAACAAAACTATTAGGCAATTATGCCTCTTTCACATATCTCTGTCCCTGCACATAGAAAAAAACAAGTATTTTTATTCAGCAGCCATCAGCAGCGGTGGCATACTGCATTTGCCCCAACAGTCTGTAAAGGCTTAATGTGGCACTTGTGTCTTTGTGTGAGTGTGTGTGAATGAGTGTGTGTGGTGAGATGGGCCTTACCATCAGCCCCACCAAAACTAAGCACCTGCCTGGGTATTTTGTACCATCGGACACTCCACCCCCACAACTCCCAATCGGTGATGGGGCAGTTGTGGAGAGAGTGGAGCGTTTCCCATACCTGGGCAGTGTGCTTATGACCGGCTCCAGTTTAACAGCAGAGGTCTCACTCCGAATCAGTCGAGCGGCAATATCTTTCCATCGGTTGTGTAACGCTGTGTGGAAGCTACCTGGTCTGTTGCTCCACACTAAGCTTCAGGTCTTCTCGGCCACGGTCATTCCCTCCCTTCTCTACGCTTGCGAAACGTGGACCCCTCTAATGGAGCATCTTCACCGGTTAGAAACATTTAGGCTAGCCTGCCTACGATCCATCCTGGGTTTAACCAGGCTGGATTGTGTGAGGAGCTCACAAAGCCCTGAAAGATCTGGGCAAGGTCCCATCGGTGAGCTCCTCCGGCAGGCAATGCTGTGTTGGCTGGGTCATGTAGCCCGCATGCCCAGCCACCGCATGCCGAAACAGCTTTTGTTCGGCCGGATCGAGGGGGCTAAACGGGGGTGGCACGGGCTAGAGAAGAGATGGAGTGATGTGGTACAGGAGGACGTGGAACTGAGTGGACTTGCCGATGACTGGTACCAGCAGTGTCAAGATCGGCCTCTGTGGAGGAGGCTCGTGAAGGACGCTACTGGGCAGTTGGAGGCAGTCGCCCTCCAACAACAACGGAGGGCGGAGGAAACACGCTCACAACAACGAGCGGCGCGCCGGGTGGCTAAAGCACAGCAGGTTGGCAAAGTAGGGGGCACAGGTGGTGCATCAGCCAATCATCTCAGTCATCTCAGTCAGTCGACCTGTGGCACCTGGGTCTGCCCCGTGACCTCCTGCCAGCGGGCGTTCAACACTTCTCGTGGCCTCAAGGTGCACATGGCCTGGCACAAGCGTCGTGGTGATGTCACCACCACTTAGTGGCGAATGGCGGTTGTTGTGTGTGGTGATCTCATCGGTGAACAAGCACATTGTAAGCCATACACCAATGTTCCAAGAGTTGAGTTGGCCGGTCTTAATGCCTTTTTGTTTTGGGCTTAGTGTCCATTGAGATTATTATAGTGGCTGATTCTCCACTGTGCTGTGCTTTATTATAGACGGTGCGAGTTTGTGTGTGTGCCTGTGTGTGCCTGTGTCTGGAAGTGATGAGTGGTGTGTCGTGGTTAGTGTGTTGCGTTGCGAACCAGGCAACCTGAGTTCGTTTACTGCCGATGAACAATAACATTGGAGAATATTCAAACTGGTTATGGGCCTCCCCTACGTCTACTCATTTAAATAAGTATATGGTAATAAGTATACGGTATGGTGTGTAAAAATTGCCACTGGGAAGATTATAAGGGGGCTAGGCGTGGTGCTAGCCACCCACATGCTCGTGTGTCGTTCCGGTCTTCATAGGCGCTCGCTAATAACTGTCTGTTATAGGCTATACAGTGGATCTTTGTCTCTTGTGTGAGGAGTGGTGGCGAGATGTTAACTACCTCGCCTGGTATGCAGGAGGTCATAGGTATATTTGGAGTTTGCATGTTCTTCCGGTGGTCACTTGGATTTTCTCCAGGTCCTCTGGTTTTTCCCTCCACATTTAGAAACATGCGTTTAGAGTATTTGGCTGCTCATCAATGTTCACATGATATGCCACTTCAATTGCAGTATCATTTGTAACCAGGTCACTTATGAAACAGAGCTATATAGCTCATTGGGCCTTACCTGATGAAATAGTTTAGATTTTGATTTAAAGCTTTCGTGACTGCAGTAATTCATATTCTTAGCTCTTTCGGTAAAGTCACGTTGAAGGGAAACAATAAAATAATAAAATATATAAAACAATAAAAATTCTCACGACGTTTCGACCATTTGTGTTATGGCCGAAACGTCGTGAGAATTTTTATTGTTTTATATTTTATTATTTTATTGTTTCCCTTCAACGTGACTTTACCGAAAGAGCTAAGAATATAGTTAGTTTAGTTAATCGTTTTTCATGGGTTGATGCAATTTTCTAGGATTTTGGCGATCTAGTTTCTATTGCTGCTCAATCACACAGCACCAGTGACAACCGTTATCTCGTCTGTACCATCACGGAGTTGACTCAACACAAAAGCATACTTGACGTGGTGTGTAACATCAGCACTTTTTGAGGCAAATGTGGCTGGACATTGTGCTGGCCACATCACACCGTCATGTCCCGTTTCAACCCTGGCAGGTGCTCACTGCAGCACTTTCTTTGACAGTTTATAAAGGTTAAATTGAAGACCTTTGTGCGCGTGTATGGAGAGCTTTATATATGTACACAGATAATGAGTGTGTGAAACATAACAGGTTGCGGGCCATATAGATATATATGAATAAGAATCACAGTGTGGGTGTGTGCTTACGGGGAGCGGTAGTGTAGCAGTTAGCGCGCTGCGCTACGAACCCGGCGACCCGGGTTCGATTCCCGCTCACGGCCAAAACCGGTGACGATTATCTGAACCGATCCTGGGCCTCCCCTAGGTCGACTCGGCCTCAAATGAGTACCTGGTGCGGTGTGTAAACATCGCCACCGTGGGGAGACAAAGGCGTGGTTGCTGGCCACCCACCGCCTCGTGTGCCGTGCCGGACTTCATAGATGCTTGCTAACAGCACTTGCCCCAACAGCATGTTAAGGCTATACGGGGGATTTTTTGCCTTTGCTTGTGCACAATAAAATGTTCTGTGCTTTGTCCCGGTTTACGTTCATGGGAACAGCCAGGTGCTTTGCTTGGCAAACAGAGGGCAGGCGTGCCCACATGAGGGACTCTTTCCAGTTGGAAAGTACCGTACAGTGTTTTAGGGGGATATTGCGAAATAACGAGCGAAAACAAACAAACCCAATTCTTCAACATAAAGTATTGTGTTGTGCTTCCTTTGATGCTTTCGTATTACATTCGTGTGCAAGCGATACTTGGCTTTTATTTATTTTCAAAACCACGTGCTATATTATTGCACTCTTATGAAATATATACATACACCTTTGCAGAGATTGAGGTGTTAAAACTATCAGTTCACAAAGGAGATTTCTAACACTACATACTTTTTGTTTGCCTTCTATGCCCCAACCAAGCATTTCTATCCACACCTCTTCCCTCAAATCTCCCTCTCACTGCTCTTAACTATAATTGAGATAAATAGTTGACAAGAGCACGACTATGAAATGTAATCTCATGCTGAGACAGAAAAACACTATTGTTGACATCTTGGCAGTTGGCCTTTGCAAGAGCAATGACATATCATGATTGAGAAACCTCAGCTAAACTGTTCTACATTATGTTATTTTATTTGCCAGTGTGAATGTGATTTGATTACATTTCTGACAACTGCTAACAACACAGACACAACAGTAGGGCATGCTATTTAGATTGTACATTCTAAAAAAATCACATGGACACAACAAGAGGACAAGCTGGCGAGATTTTCCCAAAAAATGCAAAACGACTTTCTGCATTCACCAAGAAACTCTCGCCTAAGTCCTTGCCTCGAAACTGTCAGCAGTGAGCATAACCACACACTTTTTAACATCGTGTCTTGCTCATGTCTCATTTGCCATCAGGTTTTTGCAATTCTATTCTTGGATGTGGCATGTGAAGAATACGGTATACACCTTGGAGTATATTTGTTGCGGGTCAAATTGTTAATGTGTACATCCCAACCCACAGGATGTGTTGTGGGATAATTTAAGCACTGCCTCAACGTATTGATCGTCAATATCCCACAGTCACTGATCATATTGCCATGCATTTTAATGACAGTGAGCAAGCATAGGCACGAAAGAGAATAAACGGTTCGACCCCCACACGCTTCTTCAACGCACATGCGCTTGCTCTGGCTACGTGAGCGTGTACAATTTAAATTAATGATAAAGGTTAAGTATTAATTTGACCTGGTTGGACTGCCTGTTGCAGGGTATCTGGTGGAGGGCAGCAACTTGAGATGTGTGTATGACGACACTTGTGTGGTGCCAGAGAATTATGAAGGTGAGGCGTTCACTCATTTGACCCTTTGGTAATTCAGAGATTTTGCCTGCCTTATGCAATGCCCAGCATTGATGGCGCTTTACCATCTCACTCTGTCTACCGAGCAGAATGAAGTGTCGTGATCGGAGGACTTCGCACTGTTGAAGTGCGAGGTAGCTGAAAGATGTTGCATTTCTTACATTTTCCCCTGGATTTTGCTGATGTGTGCGCATTATATAAGTAGGCAATCTAGACAATGTAATCTTCTCCAATGTTACCAAAAAGTTCAGTGCAATTCTAAACTATTAGTATATTCAGATTATATGTACATGTCTTTTTCGTATGAAAATCCATTACTGTAGTGGGATCCCTTAGTTTTTCCTGCAGGCCTACCCACTCATACAATGCAATACTGGCATTGGAAGAGAAACGAATCCATTTATTTTTGCAGAGAAATCCACGAGATTGAATTAACCAAGGAATATTACCCACAGATAAAGCGTTCAATATCCTATTCCCACCTCCAACGTAACGCTATGACTCCAAACATGCTAACAATACCAATTATCCTGAGGCGCCAATGTTTTGTGACGCCAAAGCAAGTGATGTTAAATTAGTCACAGAATAAAAAAAAAATACAAAGAACAAGCCAACAACTGAGTTATGTTCCTGATGGATCCTATTCTACGGGGATTTGGAGTGTGAGCTTTCTCACTTGTCAACAGCTTGCCAGCATCAACAAACTGCCATTGTGCATGTCCACACAAGGCTTTTTGATGCCTTGAGGTGCGGTCCCAATTCAGATGATGTTTGCCTTTAAAGACGCGTGATATTTTCCATTTAATTGCAAGCATGAAGTGTGAAGTGTTGCTTTGCCTACATAACAAAAAATTGAGCCAAACTACACAAAATATATGCCTGAACGTGTGTAAGAACAATTTATATGGAAAGGAGATGTATTTGCATTTTCAGAAGATATGGAAAAGGTGAGAACCCCAATTTCAGTCATGTATTAGAAGGAAGAAGCGTGTTAATTTATAAGGTAGACAAGGTAGCATTCTCTTCAGTCAAAAAGAACCAATGAGGAAAAAAACCCCGTGAATGTCTCCTGTCGTAGAATAAATACCAAATGGAGATTATAAAATCAATACATTGTCAGTGTTTCTATTGAGATGTGCTAATTTGAAGAGGTAGAAGACATTTTGTGCCCGTTCCATCTTTGGTAAATGGTCACCTGGTTACGTAGACTCTTCTTGTCTTTGACTTGTGCCCACATGGCCCAGTGTATATGGCCATGTGTACAACACAGCCCGTTTATGAAACAGCGACAATGAAAATGTCACCTGTGCGCCTGCAGGTGTGCATGTGGGATGACCGTGTTCTGTCTCTATTAAACGACAAAACCCAATGTCATTGAAAGCTGTCTCCGAGTCCATTCGACGATGTGCATTGACTGCGTGGCAAATCTTTAAAATGCTTACGTAACATCGGCCTCGTCGTGCATGAAGACATACGGTATATGTAAATGACAGTGTTTCGAATGCCGTAATGGTCTGTGATTTTACTAATGAGTGGTAGCAATCCAGGGACTGTTACCATTTTCACCATGTCAGTTTCAAGTCAATGCCAATTTACTTGTCAAGGAAAATGGCGAAAATGAACCAGGTCTCATGTGATTACTGGTGTGGGCAGCGATTGCTGCACATGCATTATTATGGAAGCCCTCATTACCAACTCGGGGATAGAATTCCCGTAACATTATAGCACTCGCAGTGCTCGCAGTAAAGTACGAACTCAAAAAAAATCAGCCCTTCATGCAGTAGGGCATATTTTGCAGTGTGTTTCAGCGGTTGGATAATTTGCCAATTACATCAGCTCGATGTAAAAAAAAAACACCTCTCGAGGTCATTAACTTTAATGTCAAGGGTGCATTTGTTTCAATTTGGCCACGACACAACAACAGTAGTTTTAATCCATTGGTAAAATACCATTTAATCTCTTCAGAAATGTACCTTTGTTTTTGATCTTGCATCGTAATCATCCACTGCTGGACGAAGGCACCCTCACACTGCCGCCGCATCTCGCAATCTTGCGATGCGGCAAAAGCCATCCAACACCTGCCAGCGAATTTGATTTCATCACTCCGTCTCCTCGGTGGGTGTCCTCTCGGACACGGTTAATTCCTTGGCTGTGATTCCATTATTATTGATGGGTACACTATGTAACACAATTTATTGTTCCTGGGTGCCAAGTGTTATTTTTTAATTGCTTATGCCTAAAAAGTATATAAAATGGCTATTATTCCCCACAAACTTTGCTTTTGTGACCAGGACTTTATGTGAACGAAAGACATAAATGCACAGCACGTTTTCTCATTGAAAAAATGTTAATTTCAAAATATCACTGTCCTGGTCACAAAAGAAAAGTTTCGTGGGCAATAATGGCCATCGTCTGTACTTTTGAGGCATAAGCAATTAGGAAATAACACTTACTACACAGGAAAAAAATGTTTGTACAGTCATTCGCCATCCCTTCTAGCCATGATGTGTCCTGCCCAAGTCCACTAAACTTTTCTTGATAGTTTGGATAATGTCAATAAGCTGCCTATGTTCTATATCATTATAATGCAAGCATGCATCTCTCAATGTTTCTTTGCACACTTTTCAGCGTTTGGTTTATATATTTGTTTTTAACGACCGTGTTTCTGAAGCATGTCATAGCCGGTAGTACACACCGATTAAAAAAAATATTCTTTAGGCACATTGATTTCTATTTTCAACTTTAACTTTACAAAATCAATTCAACCTGCTCTTGTCTGCCTCTTTATTTCATTTGTTTTATTTCAGTTCACTGTAAATAGCTGTCCAGGTACATACAATACACTCTGCTGTGATTTCCAGTTGTGACTCCCTGATAGACATTTGTAATTGTTGAGTGAACTCATTGTGCTTGACCTTTGTTTGCTCATATTTATTCCAAGCCCAACCTTGCAGCCTTCTTTGATAAATTATTCTAACATTTCCTGAAGTTCATTCCCATTGGACATTCTCATCACTCGTGTGGTCGGCAAATTTAAGATGATTGATATTTTCTCCATTACAATGTATGCCTTTGTCTCTCCAATCTAAACAATCACCATAACCAACTTGGCCCGATGAGGCCTTCATCCAATAACAGATCGACAAATAACTTAAAATATCAAAATATGAACGCATAACAAGTGATATTTCTATTTGTTTTCAGTATACACTTTTAAATAATAATTATATTTCAGTTTGCTTTGGGAAGCCTCACTGACTCTCAAGACTCTTTCAGGAGGGAGTCCTGCTACATTGGGATATTTGGCTGAATGAGTAATGAGTGTTTGGCTGCTTATGGCAGGAAACCAGAGAACCTGGAGAAAACCCACCATACGTAGAATGGGGTGATTTATGTATCTATGTTGAACTTCTTCCACACCCTACGTAGCCAACCGTGCTGATCGGAGGTGACACTCAAAGCTCCGCACAGGCAGATTCAAGAAATCATTGCTGTACTTCCACCTGCTATTCCCAAGCAGTGTCCATTGACTAGGCTCCACCCTGACATTGTAAATTCACAATATTTTATCTGGGCAGGGTATAGAATAGGGTTATCCTCCGCAGGTAGGACAACTGAAAGTTTAGTCCTGGGGATTAAAAGAGCACAGCCAAGGAAATTCTCCTCGTAGCCCACAGCAAATCACACCCTGCAAGTCTCTCACTCATAAGGGAGGTTTTGTGGGTTAGATTAGGTAAATATAAATGTGTGTCGTTAAACACGCCGCCACCCGACACAGCCAACTAGTAAGGTTTGTCACGTAAACAGAACGTGGCCAATTCGTTACTAGTACAGCACACCGGTGTGTTGGAGAGCAAATCCACAACATTTATAATCTGAGTACGACGTTTCGCCAGTAATCACAACTAGCATCATCAAGCTGACAGCCAGATTTGTGGAGAAATCCCGTATCATTCCTTAAATAGAGAGTTAGATGTGATGATGTGCAAAACGTCGTACTCAGATTGTAAATGTTGTGGCTTGGCTCTCCAAAACACTGGTGTGCTGTACTAGTGACGAATTGGCCACGTTCTGTTTACGTGACAAATCTTGCTAATTGGCTGTGTTGGGTGGTGGCGGGTTTAACGACACATTTATATTTACTCTATCTAACCCAAAAAAACCCTGTTATGGATGATATCGGTCGCGAAAGCCTCCTACTTGTTAAACTAAGTCTCTCAATTTGTAATCCCCTGCCTACAGTTTACTTGTGGTGGAGGCAAGAGGCCATGTCTGTGTCAAAAGTGATTACAATCATGCACAAAATTCCCACTAAGATACACCTCATTAATGATCGCTATCCAAAATAACATTTTACAGTTCACACGATCGTCTGCGTACGTGACAGCATCCCCATCAGGACGGTGGCATTCATGTTAATAGTGAAACGGCTCGTGTGCATGGGAAATACACTTTTATCGGGGAAAATGGTACCCTCATGGCTCTTACAGTCTTTCTGGAAATCAATTTAGCCTCACAGCAGCACTATTCGACAGGTATTCACGCGTTTTCATGCAAGGCATGGTTTACAGAGAAATATGACAAATATAAGAGAGCATTTCATCGCTGTGCGTTTAAGTGAACAAATAAATAGAGGTGTTGATTTGAAGCTTTCGTGACTGCAGGAATCCACACTCTTTGGTTCTTTCGGTAAAGCCACGTAGGTAGAAAATAAAATGAAATTAAATCACGACGTTTGTGTTGCGCCCGAAACGTCGTGACTTATTTTATTTTATACCTCCGTGACTTTACCGAAAGAACCAAATTAGTATAGAAGTGTCTTTTTGCTCTGCATCCTAATTTGAAGTGAGTTTCCTAACCGTAGTTCGTTAAATGGATATGTTTTTATTCAATTGGTTAAATTGTTGCATGTCGTAAAAGGATGTAATTTTAAAAAGCCTATATGAAAACCTTCCTTTCTAACATTTTGCACGTCCCAATATTACAGTAGCAATTCATGAACTGCACTACTGCGTAGGTTTTTAGCATTTGTGCGCGAAAGCTCTTTGATGTGTCTTTTCGTTGTTTCGCGTGTTGTTGAGTATGTTGTCCGATGTTTCGCTCCACGTGGTGAAAACATCTTCAGCAACTGAATTTTTTATTTACCGAATAAGCTCCCAGCATGTGGAGACGATCGTTGGACATTGTGCCAACTAACACACGCGGTGCAAACCCGACAATACATCGGTGAGTAAATCGCGTATTAGAGGCTTGTAAATTTGAAAACAAAATAAGTACTTAAAATTAAACCCGAACAAAATGGCCTGAGAGGTTGCTTCAATGAAATCGATGCAAGAGCTAAAAATGATCTGTGAATAACCAACGAGTGTTCTGCAGCAGGCCCCCACATAGTTAATCAGATCAGTGTCATCTCACAAGAACCACACGCTTATAAATGGCCCTTGCTTACGATACTGGCAGAACATTGCACATTTGACCATTTGATACGAATGCGGTTTTATAGGATGACCGGTCACAAGGCAGGAAACTTTTTCGGGAACATTATCCTGAAACTTGACTTGAGACACTGCTCTGTAATCCACTCTTATGGATCACAACGAGTTTTATTTTAGTAACATCACGAGGAAACCTTGTCGGAATTGGCTATAAACAGCGCAGAGCTTAATCGCACGTAATCCTGCCGTTTCTTACAAAGTGCCGCTTGGTTTATCCTGTGAATAATGATCATAGTGTACGTGGTGTACTAATTAGACAGACGATTGTACCGCATGGTTGGAATGTTTGGCCACGTATAGTTTATTCATTCAAATATAAAGCGTGCGCCATATACTGAAAGTCTTGATTAATCTTCAGCAGTACTTAACGGAAGCATTATAAACATTCGCACCCAACATGCGTTCAAACACCTGGGACTGTCTCAAATCTCGATGGGATGTGTCGCCAACTCCATGGCAGACACGTGGAGGTTGAAAGGCATGAGATACGTACACATGATGACATAATCACACTGCCAAGCATTTGTCTGTTAGTGTTATTAACCTAGCTCAGATCCTCTGTCTAATCATAATTATTTAATAAGTATGTGCTATGAAGGACAATTGCCAGAAATGTCACCTTTTATGAATGCTTTCTTTGAAGGCAGTCTTATTGACGAATGTGAGTTTGTGTACGGTACTTGACGGTTGAGAGCAGTGTTATGTTAATAACAAAGCAGAACGTGGATATCTGTGAAAAATAGCTTAATACCTCATCATATTCCTCAAGTATAAATATTCTGATTCTGCTTGTCATGTTGATTACGTAATTCCAAATGTGATGGCTCTGTACAGGTAACCCTTTATTTACAAAAGGGATGAGCTATATATAAAAAACGCATAAAACAACATTTCATAAATCAGAATGGCTTTCCCCATTAATTGAATACTAAACAGGGGGAATGCGTTTCGGACAGTCATTCCAACTCTACTCCGAACCAAAAATAAACACCTTAACTACTTTTTTACATTTCCAAAAATAACATGAATATTAAAATATTGAATGATTCCTAAATAAAATATGTATTCCGGGAACTCGCCAAAAAGATCTGCATGTTGGAATGACTGGAAAGGTGACGTGGAGGCGTTACTGTTGTAGTGTAGAAATACCGTGACGCTGCGTGGATGGATGATAAGGCCCTCCTGGTGCTTGTTGGATCTAATGGCCCGTGCCATGTGAAATGTTGTTTACACGGAAATTCGATTTCGTTAATCGAAAACTGTCCGTCAAACCGAACGTCCGTAAATCAAAGGATACCTGTATATGAGCATCCCGTCGCTTTGTCTCCGATGATCTTCTGCTCTCAAGTTGTCCTGAAAAATGCATAAAAAGTGTTCTCTCAAAAAAGGAAACGGTGATTGATGAGCCCATTGGCCTTCTGTGTTGTCACTGCAGCTCACTTGCGCAAGTGTATTGATGAAATTCACACAGCGAATGGTGCAGTCCCACATCCACTCATGGGTTCCATTGAAGCTCAATGATTGAGCGAAGGGAAGAGCTCCCATAGTGCCTTGTTACCGAGCTGTGCACGGGTGATAATTGTTCCGTGCCTGAAATGTCTGCACGTGGAGTGACCCAAACTCATTATGTAAAATGATAGATGTTGACACTGACAATTGCGAGTTGGGTGGTGGAAAACCTAATAACATCCCGAACAGAATACAGTCAACATAACCAAGGATGCTTGATAATAGTTACGTGTGTTTGATACAGTTTAATTTTGAACAGTCTGAACAGTGAGAATGGGAATATATTTGGGTAAGATTTTTTTTTAAACCAACATTGTCACGTGTGAAGTCCCAGCTATTTCAGTGAATTTTTCTATGATATAGTATTTACAACTATTTTCTTAAGTCATTATGCTAAACGTTTCATAAATGTTTTCAATTGCAAGCCTATGTGTTAAGTACAATAAGGGTTTTTAAAATGCAAATTATTATACATTGTTTACGCATCATATATAATGAAGGAACATGTTTTTTTACTGAAGAAATGTGTTTTACAACATGTTGGCATATACATGTCAAAAACATATAGTAATGTTGTTACATTACCTATCAGTGTTAAAACCACGTTACTCTGGCGATTGAGTTAATGCTGATGATATAAATGTACTCTTCATGCCATCATGTCCACACTCTGCGCATTTATCATGGTTTGTGTATAAAAACGTTGCGGTATAAACCACTTACATGATAAATATCTAAATTTGTTGCTTTTGTTGCGAGGCTGAAATCCAATTTTGTCCAGAATCAAGATGGTTGTTAGTCTTCATGTTGTTAGCAAGCCATGTCTGTCATTAAAGTAATGCTCTGTGCTGAGACTAATTGAATAAGGGTGCGCTGGGTATGTTTTCTAATTTTTGTTTGGCTTATTTGATGATAAAGCCAGTTCTCGGATTTTAATGTCTTCAATAACTGGGCATTATTTTTGTTGTTTTTGTACAATGCTGAGTGGTTTAACTGTTTTTGATTTACATTCATCGGTGGCTTTTCCAGTCAAACTTATGAAACATTGTAAAATATGTCGGCCATTTATATTTGTCACATTTTTTTCATCTCATGTTAGTGATAAGTAAAACCATTTTAAATCCCTTTTATTATGCATATTTTTTTGGTAGTTAAATATTGGGCCACAAGACAATTTATTCACATACTGTATTTTTGCAAGGAGTAAATTTTTCAAAAAATGTACGATTAAATTTAAGTAAACATATCTCAGCTTAAATATATATTTAAAAAAGCCCAACAATACAATACCCATCAATCAACCATGAAATTACTTCATAATCCTATGCCATCTGGAGAAAATGAATACATTGTCACTTTTAAGCAGTGAGGCCTTTTCCTAGAGCTTAATGCGTGAGGTTTTCGCAGTCGTGCTGGTCTAGCCATCGGACGTGTGTTTCCGGTTGTGTAACGCCGCACGTGCAGGGAGCTTCTTCAGTTCCCTCTTCATCTCCTGAAGGAGATCGAAGTATATGTGGAGTGGAACGTCAGACATGGCGCCACGTGGAACAACCTGAAATGCACACCTCCAAAGTTCACCCTCGAGCTGTCTAAATGGGTGACCCGCGCGTGCGACCGCACTTCTGTGTGCAGCTCTGGCGCGCGACGTGAAGCTGGAGCCGGGCTCCGTGCAGGACGGCTCCTTCTGTGAGCTCGGTGCCCGTGCCTGCGGCCCCTACCGCCACGCGGGGGTAGGTGGCCTCTCTGGCCCCTTCCGGGACGGGCCGCCCCCGTACCAGCGGCGCGGCTCGCTGCAGCTCTGGCAATTTCTTGTGGCGCTCCTGGACGACCCGGCGAATGGGCACCTCATTACCTGGACTGGACGCGGCATGGAGTTCAAGCTTCTGGAGCCGGAGGAGGTACAAGCACTGAATGGCAATGCACAGCCACCACCGCGAGATTGGACATTGGTATTTAATTGCACTTCTTGTATGTATAATTAAGAGGTTTAATGCCATCCTTAGTTGAAATGAAGCCCGTTAAGCTATGAATTTGGAGGTTTTTCTCATGTGGGCTGCTAAGGAATGGTTTTAAATGGCAGGGTTTAAATCCCTTCCCATCACTTGATACTGAAGCTTCAGCTATGCTTTTGAACCTATTGACCATTGTGAGTTTGCTAGTAAGGCAATATTTAAATGGTACAGGGCCTGTCTTATTCTATGGGTCTTTCAGTTAAGTCATGTAGATAGGTTCAAAGAAAATAACAAAAAACTACGACGTGATTTTACCGAAAGACCCATCGAATATGAATTCCTGCAGTCACGAAAGCTTTAAGTCAAGGACCTGTCTTCTTTCTCCCAAAGATTTTTCACGAATGAGAATGCTATTGCTGTTAAAGTGAGGTATTTATCTCTGGGTGAAAAAAAAAATCAGTGTAGCACAGAACTACATCAAACAGTTTGTGCACTGAACTATCATTTAAATGAGACCACGTGATTTCAGTCCACTCAAGAAGCACGGGCTGCATTGCTAGATGTTGATCTATTAAGACATAATTGTTACCATACTAACAAACGACACCAGTGCTTGCTAGTAAAATGCTCAACACCAGTCTTAATTTTGATTAAAAATTTTATATTACTGGTGTTATTTCACAACAGCTTTTTTTTATAATTCAGATGACAATATCCTTTTCTATAAATACAATTTGCATTTAAAATATTGTGCAAAGGCAGGTTTTAATCCAGTGGGAATTTTATTTATTAATGTATTTGATTACAAAAATTGTATTTGTTTCTTGATTATACAAAAAAAGTGTAGTGTGCATATAATACATTTTAAATGTAAAAAATAAATACGTGAATATTAAACGATTTTAATATTTCTAAAAAGTTGTACTTGAAACATTACAGAGTTTGAGAGTAAGAATGAAAAATAATTTGTCCTACATATGTAAGTGATTTCATATTTTAATTTTGGCTTCTCATGGTAGATATTAAAATGCTGTATTCTGGCCCTAAACACAAGGAAACACAAGGAAACAAACAAAAGAAATAACAAATGTACCATTTGACAGCAAATAATGTAGTGATATTATTAAATTGGTACTGACAGAAGATGAATAATACAGCATTGCATGCATGCAGCAACAAATGAAGTTGAGCATACATATGAATGTCACACTGTGTTTGTTGAGGGCAAAAAAAAACTGTTCAATATTTCATGTCTTCTGTCCTATTTGTAGGTTGCGAGAAAATGGGGTGTCCAGAAAAACCGGCCGGCCATGAATTACGATAAACTAAGCCGTTCCCTTCGTTACTACTACGAAAAGGGCATCATGCAGAAGGTAGAGAGATGCACTGCAAGCAGGCACTTACTAATGAGCCTACGTGCACTACACTTTAATGAATGAATGTCTCTGAATATAAAAAAAACGAACAGTACTGTTATAGCTGACAGAATATTTCTCAGCAAATTGTAATTGCAATCACACTTAGAGCAATAACAACTATCACTGTTGATCTGAGCGTTAGCTGACATTTCCTCATCAAGACACTTTTGTTTTCATTTAAAGCCCACATAAACACAATGTGTATGTACAAGCACATAAATCCACATAGACATGCACTTTGACGTGCAGGGTTGTTTGTGGATTTATTTTGTTCAGCCTATGACGTAGAATTATAACCGGTATTCTTATGGCTCCTTACAGGTGGCTGGTGAGAGGTATGTATACAAGTTTGTATGTGACCCAGAGGCCCTCTTCTCGTTGGCATTCCCGGACAACCAAAGGCCTCTGCTCAAGGCCGACATAGAGCGGCAGGTCAGCGGGGCTGACACGGTGCCCCTGACACACTTCGAAGAGAACACCACTTACCTGCAGGAAGTTGGACACTGCAATCCTGTGCAGTACACCGAGGGCTACGCCTACTGAGACTGGCCTTGTGCCACAGAGCTGCCCACCGTCTGGCAGGTTAAACTTTGTGTGTGGCATGACGTGTGCTTTTCAAATGACCTTAGGTACGTTGATTATAGAGGCATGGATATGAATTCTCACATGTGTGTAGGGTATTATGTGCTTGTTATCAGGCAGGCTATAGCCACTTTTAATGTAATAAAAGGTCAGAAATGCCTCTTGATTGTACGTGACACGTTTTTCATGTTCAATTGGTAAATAACCTAACCTGTTCGGTACTTCTAGATTTTTTTTCCGAGAGCACAGCTCTCTTTCAGCTTTACTATGCTACATAAAGCCATAACGTGCTACCTAAGCAGGTGGCGAAAGCTTTGCAGTGTTTTCATCTGAACCTTTCACTCTTTGTAGCGGAGTGCATCAAGTCGATGCACATTTGTAACTAAATCATCCTGAAGTGCAGCGAGAGGGCCGGATGTGGCTTAATAATGGCAGTGGCTTGACTGCACGCTGCACATCCTTGGCCCCACGGCTCCTTTGGGCTTTGTTTGTGGTGACACGTTTGAATTTGTATTTTTCAACCTTTGCCCATTCACGTGCATGCAAACCAGATGAAGAACTCTTTTGTTTCCTGATTTAAAAATGATTTATATTCAAAACCTTAGCGATTATCTTTGAGCTCTTAAAAGTACCTGCTGATATATTTGATATGTGTTTGATTCACATTTCTTAAACACGAGGAGACACGTGTTTTTACAAGCAATTTAAAATCCGTAATGGATGTTATTGGGTTAGATCACGTAAATATAAAGGTGTCGTTAAACCCGCCACCACCGGACACAGCCAATTAGTAAGGGTTGCCACGTAAACAAAACATGCCAATTTGTTATTAGTACAGTGTGTTGGAAAATAAACCCACAACATTTACAATTTGAGTACGACGTTTCACCAGTAATTACAACGAGCATCATCAGGTGGCAGCCAGAGTTGTGGAGAAATCCTCCTTTTTTGGTCTTAAATCGAGGGATAAATGTGATGTCGTCACTTGTGAAGCAATCAGGTGTGAAGGCCAGAGTGGGGGTGGGGGGGGTTGATGTATGCAGATAAATGGATATCCATTACCGATTGGGTTGTTCATAGGGTAATCAACAAACATTATGCATGCACACCATGGCATTATGGGTGCAAGAAATTGCAATACCTTTTTATTGTCTGCTCATAGTTAATCACCATCGACGTACAGTATGGTGACCTGTATAGGCATGCAGTTAAAGTGTATTACTTTAACACGTAGGCTTTTGCGACCAATATTATTCATAATAAAGGTTTTTGGGTTAGATCGCTTAAGTATAAAAGTGTCGTAACCCTCCACCACCAGACACAGCCAGTAAGGAGTAAATCCACAACATTTACAACATTTACAATAGTAAATGTTGTGGATTTACAACACACCGTTGGGCTGAAGAAGTAACTAATTGACGCGTTTTGTTTACGTGACAAACCTTACTGGCTGTGTCAGGTGGTGGAGGGTTACAACACATTCATACTTATGTGATCTAACCCAAAAACCTTTATCATGTGTGTATAACTTGATCATTTGCTTCCAAGCAGCACTAAGCCTGTAGCTTTCAGAACAGGATTTCTCCGCAACTTTAGCTGTTGCCTGGTGACACTAGTGGCAATTACTGGCGAAACGTCGTGCTCGAATTGTAAATGTTGTGGGTTTACCCTCCAAAACACCGGTGTGCTGTACCAGTAATGAATTGGCATGTTTTGTTTACGTGACAAACCTCACTAATTTGCTGTGTCGGGTGGTGGCGGGTTTAACGACACGAGTATATTTACGCGATCTAACCCAAAAAACTCTATTGTGGATAATATTGGTTGTGAAAGCCTCCAACGTGTTAAACGATGTACCACGTTGGCCCTTCCGTACACCTTTGATCTGTATTTGCTTCATAGAAGCCATCAAAGGGGTTTTGTCTTGTTGCATACTTAAAGCAAAGTGTACTACTATGGCCATATGTAAAGCATGCAAAACGTTGCTGTCGCTTGACTTGATAATTGCATTTTGCAATGTGACAGAAATCTGCAGGGTCATCATTTTCGAGAAAAGACACGTGTACGCTATTTCTACGTCATTAATGCCCTTTTTTAAATAAAATGTGAAGTTTATATTAGCGTTCGAAAATGTGTTGTCCTGTTTCACAGGACAACTGACAATCCTTAAGAATATATTTGGACTATTGCTTAAAGATAGCGAGTGCGTGTATGTACGTGTATCTAATTCGGATGTATTGTTTTTATCCCAGTAGCTTTTTATAATGTTTGTAAATTGTATATATTGCCTTATTTTTGTGCTTACTTGCTGTATAGATGATGTTTTAACTGATGATTGTTAACATAGCACTAGGTTTATCACTTTATTGTAGTATAATGGCCATTTTCGTGTATTTTGAAATGATGTTTTTGTAATTTCTGCTTTCGATATTGCTGAACAATCAATGGTATTGTGGCATAACTTGTAAATGACCTTGGCAGTGCCTGCTTTGCAAAAAAAAAAACAAAATCTGCATATTTAGTTTCGTTTCTTCATATTCTGTAATAATTATATCTGTATTATCACCCTTTGAGCACTGGTTTGAAACATCACAAATTACATGACTAGAATTACTCTATGCAGTCTTCTCGTTGGTTCCATGACCTGCCGTAAATTAATCATGTATCGAGCATTCATCTTTTAAAAAGAAAATGTAATTAATAAAATAAATGAAAACATTTTTATTTCTGAAGATTTATTCATACACGTTTCCTCTGTACACTTTGTTTCACATTGCTGATAGTCCAAGTGACGACATGGGTCTCTCAGAGTTGAGTCGGTTGGCTGAATTCCTGCTGCTCCTCCTGCTCTCCATTCATTCGTGCGGAGCACCATCAAAGTATGCCAGCCGTGAAGAGGATATTACAGACCCGTTGACGTAATTCCAAGAGTAGACCTCTGTGTGGCGGTGTAGCATGCCAATTCTCGAATGGAGAAACGTTGCTATGTTACTCGGGTGTCTCTTGCAAACGAAATATTGAGAACCACAGCAGCATCCTGAAGTGGCAGTGCACTGGTCAGTCCTCTCCATTTTTGGTCCCTAAGCCAGTGGTGGTCGTGTAAATGTAACATTCCTGTGGCAAGTTCCAATTAATGCAAAGGCAAAAATACTTGACCTTTCACAGAGTGCTACCAATGTTATCAACCCCACAGGGATGATATAAGCCCTGCAATGAATACTGTAAAGCAATCCGCATTTTGACTGTCATCCAAAAGTGTGTGTGTGTTTTTTTTATGGCAATATGCGATCTTTATTAAAGGACTCACCTTGACCGGCCGTTGCGAGTGTGCTCAAGTGGCCTGCCGATGGCACTCAGCTGCCGGGGAGCGGGGACGGTGGCTGCTTCCGCTGCTCGTTCTCCCAGGGGCTTCTCAAATGGCTGCACGCTCCCTTTCATCCGCCGGATTAATCTGACATCACACCCCACCGCACATCACCAATACCACACCAGTGCAGTCGTTTAGTGACAGCGTGCTCGCAGCTGCTGATGTGTAGTGTGTTTCCTTGATTACATTTTGAATACCCCAAGGGTGTATTTTTAATTTTCTTCACTGCTATTAAAATGTATTCATCGTTTGTACGTTAGGAATATAGCAATTAGTTTCAAATAAGGACGTCTCATTGATTGTTTGAAATTATATCATTCATATAGCATTCAACATTGTCTTGTATACCAAATGTTTTTCTGATTGTATATCTTTACAAAAATGCAACCGATTTAACTCAAGATAATTTATCCAAATACCTCTATCGAGTGGTGGGGGAAGCAGAATCAAATTTGTGTCATTTTCTTAAAATTATTTGGTGTCTGACATGTACTGTAACTTATGAACACAGCCACGAGTGTCTTCAATAGAGTCGGTTGAAAAATATTGTGTCGACACCCTTTTACTTTTAACATATCTGGCCAAGTGGCACTAGTTAGAGAGATTATTTGGCAATTGTAAACTTGGGAGCTGAGAGTCTACTTAAAATAACACACCCATCATCTCTCCTTAGTAAATCAATTAAGTTCCACCGTGTTTGTAGGAAATCAACAGTTGTCCTATGGAGAGACTAACCTTCAACCATGGGAATGTTCACAATGGGCCACGGACCACTCTATTGCTTGTTGGAGCAGAGAGTGTGTCTTGATTAATGTTTCAATCGAGGTTAATCGTGAACACGGTTTGGTATTGACGGTGAGCGTATTTCTGGCTGGGGGCTTGGCTTGTTCGCGTTGCCCAGCGAGCGGTCCCTGCTGACCTCGCATGGCAGGAAGCAGAAGAGAACAGGTGGTAAGCCATCCATGGATGAGGCTTTGGCTGCGCAGATGAAGGCATCGTAAGCATCCAGCCCCAGCCCTCCGACCACAAGCCCCGTGCCACCTCATCAATCCATCGCTGGCAGCAGAGGGAGGCACCTTCCAAAACATCAGGAATATTTGGCACTGAATAAAAGGTGATGCTTTATTTTAGGGGTGTGTACGTGTGTGTGTGTGTAAGAATTATGCATGTCCGGTTGTAAATTACCATCTTTCTGATCATCATGATACGTGTTTTTTTTTGTTAGCACAGAAGATAGATAAGCTTGTGTTTTTTTATTCATTCATGTTTATAAATGTACAAATAAATAGGCCAGCTCACGTGACCGAGCATTAAGTATTGCTGTCAATGGTCAACACAATGCAATTTACGATTGTCATTTTAACAAGGGTTGTCTGTGATGCTGAATGGGCTTGACACGGGCAAAGCATCTGCAAAAATAAATCGAGGCTCTGGTTGAGTGTTACATAAAAAAGCCATAAAATATTAATTATCAAAGAACCTTTTAGCAATCTCTGGGGAAGTGGCATGTGACAACATTCCGTATTGTTTTAGACATGTACAGTGTCGTGTTTATTGCCTGTTAAGGGCATTGGTCATGTGTCGTCTGGATGCATATCGTGAATACACGCTCGAGTGATTGGTCGTGATTTTCTGAGTGCACAAGCCCCCTTTTCCTGATGACGACCGCCTGTCATGCGATCGAAACGTAGTGGTTTATTTTATTATTACCGAAAGAACTAAAGAATAAGTCTGCATTCTAGACTGCCAGTATGCTCACTCAGGTTAAGAACCAGGCTACAGTCTACATTCTAGACTGCCAGAATGCTCACTCAGCTTAATAACCATTGCTACAGTCTACATTATAGACTGCCAGTACACTCACCGAGCTTAAAAAACAGGCTACAGTTTACATTATAGATTGCCAGTATGCTCATTCAGGTCAAGAATCAAGGTATAGAATACATTATAGACTGCCAGTACACTAACCCAGCTTAATAACCATTGCTACAGTCGACATTATAGACTGCCAGTACACTCACTAAACTTAATAACCAGGCTACAGTCTACATTATAGACTGATAGTACACTCACTCGGATTAAGAACCAGGCTACAGTCTACATTAGTGGTTTATTTTTTATTCACTTTATTTTTTTTTTCTACGCGACTGAAAGAACCAAAGAATATGAATAGGCCATGTAGAAGTTCCCTATTCTCCAAGTCTAAAATTCTGAAGTCTGTGAACTTGGTGAACTGTATGTGTGTATGTATGTTGAGCTTTTTCGCACCACACGTAGCCAACCGTGCTAATCGGTGGTGCGGGGTAAGGGCAACAAACTAAACACACAAATCAGAACTTATTTATAACGTCAATTTCACACTCTAAAGAACGACACGACCCTCTTATTGTCGCTTTTGAATGTCCTTTGAAAACATTTACTTGTTGGGTAATCATACATACGAAATTAACAAATATTTTTTCTTCTTTGGTTCTTTCGGTAAAGTCACGTAGAATGAGAATAAAATAATAAATTGATAAAATAAAATAACACAATAATATTCTCACGACGTTTCGGCCACAACACAAGCGGCCTTCATCAGGTGAAGGTACGAGACTGTCTGGAGGACAACGCTGGAGTGAAAAAGCCAAGCTCAGATCGCGACCTTTAAGCTGTGTGAGAAGAAACAAAGCGCCTTGACAAAGGAATTAGCATAGAATTTAGTATTGAAATGGCTGAGTAATTAGCTTGTGACTGGTCACAGAAATGGCTATGTTAAAGTTAAAGCATACACATCCACAGAGGCACCCACTGACAAAGGAATTAGCATAGAATTTAGCATTGAAATAGCTAAGTTAAAGCATACACATCCGCAGAGGCACCCCTTGACAAAGGAATTAGCATAGAATTTGGCATTGAAATAGCTGAGTGATTAGCTTGTAACTGGTCACAGAAATAGCTATGTTAAAGTCAGAGCATACACATTCACAGAGGCACCTAGTACAAATCAAACAGGAGAATTTAGCATTGAAATAACTGAGTGATTAGCTTGTGACTGGTCACAGAAATGGCTATGTTGAAGTCAAGGCCTACACATCTGAGCTATTCACAGTAACTGGGTATACACTACAATATATATTGAATACTATATAGTGAACCAATAAAAAACTAAAATATAAATTACCTCAATGTTATCAATAAACTCTATATATTCTCCAATCAGCTAAGCTACCAACAATAAGTCGTTATATATCACAATGCTAGATGGCGAAAAAAAATGGGTGGATTCTTACCCTCAACTTTAGCAACACGGATAGCTACGGGCCCCGTTCAGACGGACGAGTTTATCCATGGTCGGAACAGAGGAGGGGGAGAGAGACAGCTGCGAGGCGCTGTTATACTCCATGTTGTAAACCATACCATTAACCATGGTGTGAGAGGTATTAAGAGTCAATGCCAGCGAAAGAGCTGCGGTCTGAAGGTCATCGTAAAATACAATTAATTAAGAACGAAAATGGTTTAAAACATCTTTCCAATGGTTACTAAGTCAGAATCCATCTTCTCGGTTGAAAATGTCTCTGTGCTTGTATATGTGAATGGCCTCATGAACGAATCTCTCATGGTAGCCGGTTGGTTTGCAAAGAACCTCCGTCTTGGAGAAGTCAATGTCATGTGAGCCCACTGAATTATAACAGTGATCTGCCAAGGCAGAGGAGTTCGTTCTACCGTGTTTCAAGTCTGCTTTATGTTTGCGGATGTGGTCCGAGATATGTCGTTTGGTTTCTCCAATGTAGCTACTACCACAGAGGCACTTTAGTTTGTAAACGCCCGGGTACTGTATGTCTGGAACAGCATCTTTTACAGATGGAACTAGATCACGGATTTTATGTACTGTGTTGAATCGGACCTGGATCTTGTGTTTATTCAGGATTTTGGAGATCTTTTTAGTGACCCCTGCAATGTAGGGTAAGGTGATGGTTTTGAGTGGCTCCACAAGAGGATCCTTCTTCATGACTGGAGTGATGGCTTTGCGGATTGTGTAGTTGGAGTAACCATTAGCCCTGAGAGCCTGGTGTACGTGCTTGAGTTCACTGGTAATGTGTTCCTGGTCGGAAATGCATTGGGCTCTATGGTATAGAGTCTTGATGAGGGAGTTCTTCTGGGATGGATGGTGGTGGGAATCCGGTTTCAAGTAAGCATCTGTATGGGTAGCTTTCCTGTAGACAGAGTGGCTCATTGAACCATCATGTCTCCTTTTAATTAAGACATCCAAAAAGGGTAGTTTGCCATCTTTTTCGACCTCCATGGTAAATCTGATGGCTGGGTGTATTGAATTGATGTGGTCGCGGAATTGGTCTAGAGCAGGCTGGCCATGTGGCCAGATGACAAAGGTGTCATCCACGTACCTCTTCCATAAGGTCGGGCGTAGAGTGGCAGTCTGGATGGCATCAGTTTCAAATTTTTCCATGAATACCTTGGCTACAACCGGAGATAGGGGGGAGCCCATTGGGGTGCCCTCAGTTTGTTTGTAGAAAGTTCCATTCCAGGTGACGTATGTGTTGGTTAAGCAATGTCTCACCAGGGGGGGTACATCAGTATGCAGTCCTTGATGAACCAGGTCTTCAATGATAGCGATGGTGTCAGGTACCGGGACTTTGGTGAACAAGGACACCACATCAAAACTGACAAGCAGGTCGTCTGGGGACAGGGAAATGCCTTTGATTGTCGATACCAGGTGAGTAGAATTTAGTACCGCAGAGGTGGTTTTTCCAGTGAAAGGTCGCAGTATATCAGCAAGAAAACGTGCCAGTTTATAGGTGGGGGAGTTGATAGTAGAGATGATGGGACGAAGGGGTGTATCTTCTTTGTGTATCTTTGGAAGGCCATATAATCTTGGTGGTCTGGCAGCAGAGTGTTTCAACGAGAACTGTTTGGTTTCATCAATTAATGCTGTTGAATCAGAGATGATTTTGTTCGTTTTGGTAACCAGGCTGTTGGTGGGATCTCTTTTTCTTTTTGTATAGTTGCCATCGTTGTGTAGTTCTTGAATTTTGTTGTTATAGTCTGTTTTGTCCATGATGACAGTGGCATTGCCCTTGTCGGCTGAGAGGACGACAATATCATCTCTCTTTTTTAATTGAGATAATTCAAAACGTTCGTCTTTGCTGATGTTGCTGGGTGGCAACTTAGCGTTTTTCAGGGTTGCAGCAATTTCAGATCTTGCTACATCTGCAGAGATGTGACTCAAGCCCTTGAGTGCAACGTCGACATGGGCAATGATATCATTAACTGGTAAGTGTCTCGTTGTGACAGCAAACTTTAGACCTTTAGCTAAAACGGATTTCAGACCATCAGAAATGGAACTGTTACTGCGATTAATTACGACTTTGTTGACGTCTATCTTTTCGGTGTGTGGATCCGATTTTTTGTTGGAGAGGTGATTGAATTTGGAAATCAAATTGTCCCTACATTTGGTTGACATAGTGGGAGCCGAAGAGGTAGTCATATTGTCTACAAGTTCCCAATCCGATGTAGACATTGTTGCTGTCAATGTTAAGTGTGATTTGTAGAGTGTCTTGTCTAACTGATCGAGTTCTGTGCGTGTAAGTCTGATTTTTTCCGAGATAAGAGCTAAGCTAGTTTTGAAAAGAATTCGTTTCGCATTAGAAGAAGTTACAGCAGCAGTGGTTAGTATAAATGTGGTTGGTATTACCTTAGAGTCGCGGCATCTCTTCAGAAAGGTGAGAGACTCGATTAGTTGAGCCTTCTTATCCCGGAATCGAAATTTAACAAATATTTGTTTATCTTTGTTTCAATGTGAGTCAGTCATAAAGGGTATTTAAAAATATGATAGAAATATTTTTACAAAGCTGGACAGAATCATTGGCATAAAACACGCGATTAAATGCACCGGCATAGGGATAGAGCACCGAGTGTGGAATGATCCATTCATCTCAAATGTCTACTGGACATCTGTGAAAAAGAGCTTGTTTACTCATTAGATTATTTCAGTCAAATTTTTTAAAATTCTGATTCTAATCATTATCAGTACGTATAGATTTTATATATAAAAAATATTACTTTCATTACTTTTGCATTGGAACACAGCAATTCGTCCGGGAGTAAATGATGATTCATAAAGCGACCTGTCCACTTTAATGCCACTTTCGTCACTCTGCATTGTTATCTGCTGATTTTTTTTTAAGTCAGCATTTGCACTACTCTAAAATTGTAGCTACAGCACTACATATGGAGTTGTAAAATATAGTTACCACATCATTGGATTTCAAAAGCTATTTGTTGTTGTTGAAAAAGGGGACATGGCTTGCGATAGCAACAATGCAAACATTTTCATCCTCTTGACCTAAATACAAATTGTTAAAAACTGAACGCGTCTGTCAATGACACTGTGACCTTAACATATATGAGGCGATGTATTGGACAATGGTCCTTCTTCATCGCACGTACAGTGAGGGAAAACAGGATTTGATCCCCTGCTGATTTTGTACGTTTGCCCACTGACAAAGAAATGATCAGTCTATAATTGTAATGGTAGGTTTATTTGAACAGTGAGAGACAGAATAACAACAAGAAAATCCAGAAAAAAGCATGTCAAAAATGTTATAGATTGATTCGCATTTTAATGAGGGAAATAAGTATTTGACCCCTTCTCAATCAGAAAGATTTCTGGCTCCCAGGTGTCTTTAATACAGGTAACGAGCTGAGATTAGGAGCACACTCTTAAAGGGAGTGCTCCTAATCTCAGCTCGTTACCTGTATAAAAGACACCTGTCCACAGAAGCAATCAATCAATCAGATTCCAAACTCTCCACCATGGCCAAGACCAAAGAGCTCTCCAAGGATGTCAGGGACAAGATTGTAAACCTACACAAGGCTGGAATGGGCTACAAAACCATTGCCAAGCGGCTTGGTGCGAATATTCGCAAATAGAAGAAACACAAAAGAACTGTCAATCTCCCTCGGCCTGGGGCTCCATGCAAGATCTCATCTCGTGGAGTTGCAATGATCATAAGAATGGTGAGGAATCAGCCCAGAACTACACGGGCGGATCTTGTCAATGATCTCAAGGCAGCTGGGACCATAGTCACCAATAAAACAATTGGTAATACACTACGCCGTGAAGGACTGAAATCCTGCAGCGCCCGCAAGGTCCCCCTGCTCAAGAAAGCACATATACATGCCCGTCTGAAGTTTGCCAATGAACATCTGAATGATTCAGAGGACAACTGGGTGAAAGTGTTGTGGTCAGATGAGACCAAACTGGAGCTCTTTGGCATCAACTCAACTCGCCGTGTTTGGAGGAAGAGGAGGAATGCTGCCTATGACCCCAAGAACACCATCCCCACCGTCAACACATGGAGGTGGATACATTATGCTTTGGGGGTGTTTTTCTGCTAAGGGGATAGGACAACTTCACCGCATCAAAGGGACGATGGACGGGGCCATGTACCGTCAAATCTTGGGTGAGAACCTCCTTCCCTCAGCCAGGGCATTGAAAATGGGTTGTGGATGGGTATTCCAGCATGACAATGACCCAAAACACACAGCCAAGGCAACAAAGGAGTGGCTCAAGAAGAAGCACATTAAGGTCCTGGAGTGGCCTAGCCAGTCTCCAGACCTTAATCCCATAGAAAATATGTGGAGGGAGCTGAAGGTTCGAGTTGCCAAACGTCAGCCTCGAAACCTTAATGACTTGGAGAAGATCTGCAAAGAGGAATGGGACAAAATCCCTCCTGAGATGTGTGCAAACCTGGTGGATCAACTACAAGAAACGTCTGACCTCTGTGATTGCCAACAAGGGTTTTGCCACCAAGTACTAAGTCATGTTTTTCAGAGGGGTCAAATACTTATTTCCCTCATTAAAATGCAAAGCATTTTATAACATTTTTGACATGCATTTTTTTTTATTTTGTTGTTGTTATTCTGTCACTCACTGTTCAAATAAACCTACCATAAAATTATAGACTGATAATTTCTTTGTCAGTGGGCAAACGTACAAAATCAGCAGGGGATCAAATACTTTTTTCCCTCACTGTATGAATCGAGAGGCCAAAAGATAGAGTGGATGGCACTTGGAGACAACACTTTATACCATGGGGCCTGATTAGAATTTCATTTTTGAAAAAAGTTTATTGATGAGCAATTTTAAATTGGCATATGAATAACTACTATAAGTAGCTATGGAATGAAGGGTCTGTGTGTTGCTTAAAAGCTACTTATTAATTGACATGGCAATAAAAAAATGTTAATCAGAAAACGCATTTTAATTGTATTATTTTCAGGCTCCATGGTTTAGAGTGCAGTCTCCAACTTATCCATCGCCCAAAACATAGTATGTTACATATTTTTCCTTTTAAATCAGTGTTATTTATGAATATATATGGATGTTTTGTTATTTGTGCATGTGCACCGATACCAGCAGCATCACCAAATAACATGTTTAATTATCAATCTTGGGTAATCGTATGCTGTTGTGCATTTCTATCACTATTTATTGCTGGTACACTTTGATGGACATGTTTGTGTTTATGGAGTCGCGAGCGCGTGATAAATTCAAGGACGCATGCAAGAGCAGCCAATTAAAATCTATCAAATTTTCAGAAAAACAGGCAGTGACTCAATATCTCCACAGTTTCTTTCATTATTTTCTGAATGATCTTAATCATTATACTCTCAAAGTTTGCCTAATTTAATAAGGCACTTATTTAGGATGATGTTGCCATGCTAATGTTGTGAATTATAGCTTTGTGACAGCACCTGCCACTTGTAATTGCCATTCGCGGATTAGTGCCAGGAAAGAACACGAAAGCTTGTTTACAACCTAAATTGCCAGGTGGATAGCTATTTCCAGTGCTTCATTTCAATGGGGAATGTCAGGCCATCACTGCCAGTGCTGATCTGAACTCCAAACAGTTGCAATGCGTGATTGATGCTCTTTAGAGTATTCTGTTTGGTACATGACATTCTATTTATATTCAGATTGTATTCATATTGTTATCATGGAGTGTACCCTGAATATGAGTTGTTACATCTGACTGTGGGAAGGAATCAACTGTGGGTGGCATTTTATTTTTGGAATCAAGAGTCGAATTTGCTACAATATATGAACCAAAGAGGTTGGCCTCGTTTTTTGTGTCAAGAATTATAGAGCCATGTTCATCCATATTGGTGGAAATTAAATGTTTAAAACGGCTTTGGGGGACGACCAGAATGGACACAAACCAACTGGACAGGATGGTGCCAGTTTCTTGCATTTGGAATTTACAAAGTGACAGTTTCCCTTTTTAATCACGCTTTTGCGATTATTCCTCAGTTTTTTTTTTATTTTTGGAAAGAAATGAGTGACCGACAGTGACACTATCTCTTTTATCATCTGTATTTAGAAGAGACTGGTCCTTGGTTGTACTAACATTTTTGAAATTTTGGATAAAGGTTGACATTCGCAGTAGTAAGTGCAATTATTGTAAAAAAAAATACTTGATGGACACATGAGCATTGAACACAGCTGGAGATGGTCCACATGGTTGCACTGTACCTTGCAATTCAAACTTACTCATTGCCAAAATGTAATGCATTTTGAGGGTTTAAGGATCTTGTCCTTATTCCTTGATTTAGAAGAAAAAAACATGTGTTGCTGCAAAACATTGTGGGTACTATATAAATACTATATAAATACTATATAAATACTATATAAATACTATATAAATGCGGCTTCTCTCCACATGATATTGTTTCAGTCTTGACCATATGGGCTTTTAACACCAAAATTATCCGACAGCGTTTGTTTAAGCAATCAAACTTTGGACTGGTTTTGACCTTTCGGGTCTCATCATCATCATCAGCAGCATCATCAGACGTGTTAAATAGATACAGCTGTGTTGCTAGATGTTATTAGAAAGCACGCACCATCTCAATGACAGGGCCCTGCCCATGGGTCATTAAGGAGCATTATGAGTAAATGTTTAAATATTCCCCTGTTCTTCTCTGCAGGGATTTACAAACTGATATTATTCCACATTATTTGTTTGACTGCGCAATACCCTTGGGTTTGATCATACTGGTCTAAAAATCCCAATAGGCTGATATACTGAAACGTATTATATGTGGAAATATAAAGGTCATTTGTTTAGGATTATTTAATACACCGTGAGAATGTACCCAAGGAGGATTCATTTGGAGGAGAAGGCAGAGGCAGATGACAACGCAGTCATAAGCATCTTGGTTGGGTTAAACGGATTTGGGGACTCAAGTGTAACAACGCAAGGGTCCTTTTAAATAGGCTATGGATGTAAAAGTAATGGATGAGCAGAGACTGCCGTTCATTGACGAAAATGATGCTGCGTAACTTTAGCACTGCCCCCCTATGAAGAAGGACCCATTCTTAGTGTTCACTCAACCACACTTCCACAAGGGCAAGTTTTGGTGTTCTTAACACTGCACTGAACTGCTAGATAACTCGTCAGAGTTTCGGTTAGGTGCCTTCACGGGCAGGATTACTCACATCGTGTGAAAAAATATATTGAGTTTACAGACATCATAATAGTCCGTGAAGTTTCACTGACAATGGGAATATTTTGTGCAAGCCATATTCAAACACATGTTAAGCGGTAGAAAGTACCAATTATATTACCTGTTTATTCAAACCCCGCCTACAATTTGATTCGTATGTAGACTTGCTGCGGGTGGAACCTTAATGAATGTATGGACGAGTAGCACTATATTATTAACATGTACGTGTGCCAAGTGAAAATGACAGAGCAGCAGCACTGTGTAGACGCTGCTGTAGACAGCAGTTGTAAAAATACATGGATTAGAAATATCCTCATGCCATCGCCATCATCCATCCTCGTCCTCAGTGTTTTCTAAGGCAAATGTTTGGGTTGGTCATGACACAGCACGCAGGACCTAGGGTGCATTGCATGTCTTCACCAATCCGCTCTGCGCAAAGGCAACAAAGCCCGCTGTTGACTTGCCGTGATTTTTGTAAGACATTGTTCTTGAATGACCTTGACGTGAACATGGAAATCCCTTGATAATGTGCTCTGAAGTTTTACGCTCAGCCAATGAGCACATCGTGATGGTGATTAACGACAGCTGACATCATGATTGATGACTTCCTGAGTCAAATGGATGGCTGTATTTGGTGATGAAATACTCCAAAATATCTTTTTTTCTAAACAAATAAATGGCATCAGGCACGCTTGATTAAATGTGAGTTATGAATTAAACTTTTAGAAAGTGCACATGTCTAGGAATTTAAAGTGAAAATCGCTGCATTGTAAGCCAAGCTTGGCTTCAACGTATTGCAGTTAATTTGCAGAGTGCCATTGGGGTGTTTGCGGTTTATAGTTACTGCTATTGAGCCCTTCAGTCGGCAATGTGATGTTCACTTCCTTATTCCACAAAATCCCAGGATGAATACTCATCTCAATCAGTCAATGTGCTGTGCTTGCATATGTATTTTCAGCAGACGTTTGCACGATATTAGCATATCTTTTGAGAAGTTTCCAATTGATGGCATTAGGGACATTCCATGTGCGAGAGCAGGAGGGGCAGTTGACCTCTATGACCTCCATGGGACAGAGTCTTGCTCTGCGTGCCCTCGTCCTCAAAGTGGAAATTATGCGGGCAGAGGTCACTGTTGAACAGAGATGTTGCAACTCCTAATATGCCAGCTACTCCACATCATCGCCCTCATTTAGATTTCTCTGGAAACAAAACTGACTATAACATTAAAAAAATCACTTTCATTGAATTTATTATTTTCACATTTAAATAAAATTTCGAATTTTTTTTAATTGATGGTGTTAATTTAGCTATATGTGTGATGAAAATTGCTTCCTGACATACTCCACTGGAATACTGTGGTTAATTCACTTAGCGGGATCAGCTTATGAAAAAAAATCTATAGGAGTAAGGGCAATTGCTCTTTTGCAAATTAGTTAATCTATTTTCTTTCCATGGTACATTTAACTGCATATTATATAAATGTTTAACTCCCCTTTTCTCTTCATTTCTTTACACAATCTATTATGTATTGGTGAAATGAGAAACTTGCATTTAAGAGGTGGCCAGGTGGTGCATGGAGCTACATTAATTCAAAGCACTGAGCCGGCACTACTGCCACGTTGGGTTTGAATGCAAGCTACAAGCCAGCGTTAAACCGGCTTCTCAAGTGTAGTAAATTGCCCATGACTGTAGACAAAAAAAAACACACGCATACCACGTCATTATATTTTTTTCACTTATAAGAAAGCACGTATAATACATAAAACAAATACATCTCATCATGTCGCTACACACGAAAATCTGTGTCCAGGATAAATCCGACTTTAGTTTAAAGAGGCTTTCATGAAAAATAATTCATGAATCTTACGTATTTAATTAATTCAGCATAATCCACCTCCATGGACTGCACGTTTTAGTTTGATTACCATCCGACAAACACGCTTAGTCGGGCAAGGTGCCCCACCTAGTGTTGATAAGAGTTTTATTGTCGTCATGTCGACAGCCAGCTCGTAGTATCCATATGTTGAAGGAACTTATCAAGTTATGTAGCTCCGTGATGTCATCGTCTGTCGGCTGCTCTCCGACACAAGGTGACGCGTTGCTTTCTGAGAGCTCTGAACGGGTTTGTCTGATCACACTGAGACTGATTGGGCAAAAATGAAATATAATTTGGGAGGAAAAACAGACTTGTTTCACTATGACCAGCACACGTGTCACCTTGTAAGGTTGAATAATAATACTGAATATAATTTAACTGTAGCCATATTTAACCTTTAATGAATGTGACTAACATAAATCATAAACACCATCATATTCACATAAGTGTCACAGAGCAATGCAACCCTCCGTGTGAGTGAGAGAACAACCAAAAAAGCAGACATATCGCAGAGCTGAGATCCTTTAAACTGACCTCTGGTCCACATAGTAGGCAACAACACTTTCCCACTCATCCGGCCACATACAGTTATGTACATCACATGAAGGTTAACACGATATTTATATATTTGTATCCGTCTCGGAGCTGAAATTCAGTCAAACTACACGCAAGAATCAAATTTGATGTGATTTAGACATTTGCTTAGTCATTCGTGACTGCGCTGAGACCATGATCTCACTCCACTTGAGAACCCCGTTTAATCACAGGTGGCTGCCTGGATTTGGACCGAAGATGTCAGCGGTGCCAGATCAAAGCTCTGACTTCTGGGCCATCTGGCCGCGTCCTTAATTGTGTTTTGCCTTAATCATCTCAATGATGAATCCATTGCGCATTCTCTCCCTCGTCATCGATCCCAGTAATATGTGACAACTCTTGCATGTCCTCAGCTATACATTTTTATTTTAACCCTATGACATATCAGCGCACGCACATACTGTCGACACAGCTATAATATAGCAGTGGACTTTTAGGTACATTGAATGATACAAATGTATATGCATCTTGTTTCCTTGGATAAGCAAGTAGAAGCTATAATTGTGAGTACTACATTAGGTGTACAATTCCTACATTTGCTTACCATTACAGGTTGCCTCTGTATACAAGTTTTTTTTTATATATACAGTCTGTTCTTCTATAACGCTTCATCTATAAGTTAGCCTGATAACTTTATCTCATTGTCTTATGGTTACCCTTTGGTTCTTTGGGTAAAGTCACGTAGAAAGAAAATAAATTAAATAATAGAATACGACGTTTCGATTGCAACACAAGCAACCGTCATCAGGTAAGAATGAATTACAAATATAATGCAATACAACACAGAGAGTCGGCTAACACAACAGTCGCACCCCACCTGGTTGATTACGTTCTTCCAAAGATTGCTAAATTTGAGAGAAAGAGACAAAACACAGACACGAGACACATAGACAGACACACAGGTAGAGAGAGACACACAAATAGACACACAGAGAAACAACGCCTCTGTGTCGAGGCATTAAATAGAGAGAGGGGGGCAGAGAGAGAGGGGGGTAGAGAAATTAGCATGTCAATGAGAGAGTTGTGTGGAAATCCTCCCCGTAGCTGCCGGAGGAGAGAAAATTGACCTATAGACAAACAAACTTGGCAACATTTAGAGAGAGAAACAGGAAGTTTTAGAAAACAAACTTCGTCAAATTAGGAAGTGTAATGCAATGCAACACAGAGAGTCGGTTAACACAACAGTTAACGCATAGCCTGGTTGATTACGTTCTTCCAAAGATTGCAAAATTACAATTAAAGTGTAAGTTGTGTGGAAATCTTCCCCGTAAATGTGGTTTAAACTGATTTGAAGCTTTCGTGACTGCAGGGATTACTCTTTGGTTCTTTCGGTAAAGTCAAGTGTGTCTCATGGTTGTTATTGTTCGAGTTGCATCCCATTGGAAGATGTTTGCACAGAGCGTTGAGATACGGTGCTTTTTTGCTGGAAGATTTTACTGTTTTTTCCTGGATGTTGCTGTTGCGCGTCGTCGCTTTAAGATGTTCTTTGCTCATGTTTTGTTTCCTGCGGTTGCACCCGAGTCAATAACGTCATGGCTCACAGGGCTACACCTAATGAATGAAACTGAAACGCGGTAGTTGCGTTCTTGAAGAACACTGAGTTACGGGAAAATCGCGTTGTAATAAATAAAAGTCCGCACTAACACGTGAGATGCGTATGCAGGCTGAACAAAGACTACGGCGCGTGGATAGCATCTACAAGCATCCAGCAGCATCTCGCCTTGTGTGATGCTACAAATGCTTATTTCTACTCGCACGACGTAGTTCTGTTCACTCGGTCGCGTTATATTCAATTCGCATCCGCGTTATATATTTAAAAAAAAATCCCTAATACATTCATCGCGTTATATTCAATTCGCGTTATGAAAACACACGTTATAGGATAACATACTGAACTCTGCTTGTACCATTCCACATAAATCATTCTATTTATTTCTGGAGGAGACAGGTGCTTTCAACCTATCTGGCTGAGCGCTGCGATGATAATTATTTAATATATGTATAGTACAATACAGACGACAGTATTTAACTAAAAGTTGTTCATGACCTATTTCAATACAGTGTACAGCCATTTGCCAATCCACTCCTTGTTGAAGTTCTCTCCACGCCGTGTTGGTAATGGAGGTTGTTTGCCCATACTTCACCATGCTGGTCAGTGCGGGTTGGTGAAAGGGGTTCCAAGAAAGAGTTCCGATATCACTCGCCACTGATGGTAGCCGTGGCCCGGAATCCAACACAGGTCGCAGAGATCATAACACGTTACGCTAACCACTGCGCCAACACTCCACTTCGTATTTTAATACAGCCTACATCAAAACAACAACTCATGCTGGAAGTATTTTTTTAAAGGGAGGGCCATGTCAGTGCAAAGTGATGTTCGCCAGGCAGGGCAATGAGGGAGGGGTGTATATTTCAAACAACAGTGTACAGCTTGTTTAATGGTTCTGTCTGATGGCTCCTGTTTTGCAATAGCAGTTACATACATCAAAGTAATCAAACTACTTTTCAGCACCCCCAATACATTCAAACAAGGCCACTTTCTTGTGGTTATTGAATGTGTTCCTTGAAGAAAAGTGGTGTATTCATAAAAGCAACCAGGAGTTTGAAGGTGTGTGTGTGTGTGTGTGTTTTATTTTGGTAAAAGACTGGCTTCTTTTGAGTAAAATGTAAAATGTGGGTCGGTGCATGTGGAAACCATTCACGAGCGTGGCCGTCAGCAGCGCTGTGGGGTTGGAGCCTCAAGTGGCCCGGTCGTGAGTTTTTGGGCACGTGGCCTAGTTTAGGTCAATGAATAATGCAAGCTTGTTGTCGTTTTTATTTAAACGAATGAATGCGTCAATCACAAATTCTGGCTTCAATTGTGGCGGGTTGTTTGTACGTTTAGGAGGGCATTCACCCTTACAACCAGTACACATCGTACTGATGTAAATTATAAAGATGTTTGCTTCAATTCACACTATATATAGGTTTACCTGAAAGAAAAAAACACATAATGTAGACTAGGGATAACCCAAGTGGAGATGTATTTTTTCTTCTTCTACAAATTGCAAATGCATACAGATAATGATATACTATGACAAGTATATTTTCATATGCTATGACATAAGAGTTCAGCAGGGCAAATCATTAAAGCATAGACGTCTGATAAAAAGAGCTCTTTGAGACTATGGCAAATAGAAAGTAGTTGTAAAATTTGACCTCCACATTTTGCAGCTGCGTCTGAACGTGCAATTATTTGCGTGGTGAGAGTTCCACTGAGAACCATCATATTCGAGTCAATGTTTGGTCGGAAAGACAGTTAACACAGTAACAGATCGTTGAGAGCTCCGTATCCACAAACACGAGGGCAAATGATAAAATCGAAAGGCTGCCAGAACAAATATATATATAAATATATGGCAAATGGAACATCCAAATTAATTATCGGAAAACAGGATATCAGTTCAAAATCTAAATAAATGTAATCAATCTTGTAAACATTGTTGTGTTGTGAGTTGTATAAGATTTTCAACATTACAACATATCTTATGCCAATGGATGAGTGCATTCTCATTAATGTGAATGCAGTATAACAAACAGTTAATTTCCAGAATGTGGAAAACAAATTGCATCAGTTATATCTTGCATAATATGAGAATGCATGCCGTAAAAATACTTGCATTGAAATATTTAAACAAAACAATGTTTAGATTTTTTTTGTATTTCAGCGTCATGTTTTTACGAACGTGGAACACGTATATATAACAAAGACAAAGCTCCCCCTATAGCCTCAACTGATTGTTGAGGCAAGTGCTTTTAGTAAGCACCTATGAAGGCCGGCACTTCACAAGAGGCCAGCACCACGACACACGCCTTTGTCTCCCTAGTGGCGATGTTTACACACCGCACCAGGTACTCATTCGAGGCCGAGTCAACAGAGACAGTCAACGGTGTGGGCCGTGAGGGGGAATAGAACTCGGAGCACGAAGGTTCGTAGCACAGCGCGCTAACCGTCATACTACCACTCCCCACACGTGCGTGTGGGTGTGTGTATACCATTCGCCGTCACCACGGCGTCTGTGCCAGGCTAGGTGCACTTTGAGGCCACGTAAAATGACTAAGGCACGCTGCTGACAGGAGGTCACGGGACAGACCCAGCAGGTGCCATGGCTTGACTGACTGAGATAATCGGTAGATGCACCAGCTGTACACCTGTGCCAACTTGCCGCATTTTATCTACCCGACGCTTCGCTCGTTGTTGTGAGCGTCGCTCATCTGCTCTCCGTTGTTGCTGGAGGGCGACTGCCCAGCAGCAGCGTCCTTCACGAGCCTCCTCCACAGAGGCCGATTTTGACACCGCTGGTACCAGCCGTCGGCAAGTCCACTCAGCTCCACATCCTCCCGTAACCGCATCAGTCCATCTCTTCTCTAGCCCGTGTCGTGCCCGTTTAGCCCCCCTCTATGCGGCCAAACAGAAGCTGTTTGGGCATGCAATGCGGGCTACATGACCCAGCCAACGCAGCCTTGCCTGCCGCAGGAGCTCACTGATGGGACTGTTTCCAGATCTTTTAAGGATTTGTGAACTCCTAACACAATCCAGCCTGGTTAAACCCAGGATATATATACACACACATATATACACACATATATGTACGCACACAGATATAGTATCATCGCAAAGCTTCGTTTTAATCTGCTCTATTAACGCTGTGTTCATTGCTGAGCACGTCACGTGGGACGTGTTTAACAATCATCGGGCGCGTGCAACGTGGAAGGTCTTTCTTTGTGTTTGGAGAGTAAATTGGCAAATGTCGAAATACTGAGCGTGGTGGGTCGCGCCAATTGGCGTTTTCGAAAACCTGCTGTATCTATGTAAATGACTTGGGCACTGACCTGGATCATTCCAGGGTAAATCTTTTTGCAGATGACACGATACTGATTACTGCTGGCCGCTCTCCGGATGACGTGATTGCTAAGCTACAGGGTGATTTCAACAAACTACAACATCAGCTAGTTGCTCTTAAACTAGTCCTGAATACCTCCAAAACCAAGGTGCTATGCTTCTCACCAGGACTAAAGCAGGAAGTTATTTTTCCCCAATTACATTCCTTAAATAATTATCAAATAGAGCAAATCAAGATCTATAAGTATATTGGGGTCATCCTGGATTCAAAACTGAATTTTGAGGATCACATTGGTTATATTGGTAAAAAGACAAAAATAAAAATTGGTTTTCTGTACCGACACAAGCACTGCTTCCCCCCAATGTTCCGTTTGGAATTGATAAAAGCTACCATACTGCCTCTACTTGACTACTGTGACATCGTGTATAAATCAGCCCCAAGTACTGTACTGAAGGAGCTTGATTCCATCTATCACTCGGCCTTAAGATTTACATTGAACTGCCCATATAGGACTCACCACTGTGATCTCTACATTGGGTCAAACTTAACATCTCTTAATGTTCGATGGCTTGTGCACCAGATCTTATTTATTCACGATGTACTTACAAAAAAATCCGCAGACTACCTGCTGGATCTCCTCTCTGTTTCAAAGAACAAATTTGACCTCAGGTCTTCGCTCATTTACCAGCTTCACATTCCCTATTGCCGTACAAAAACTGGAGGAAGGGCCTTTGCTATTGATGCCCCCAGAGTCTGGAATGCTATTGCCAATAAACTGCAACTTGAATCGCTACCAATGAGATCTTCTCTCAAAACTGCTCTAGAGGAGTTGTACACCCCTAGCTGCCACTGCTATTCATTGGCGTAAAATAAAATAATGTTTCGCTCCGGATGACGCTGCAAAGTATTATCCGTATTTTGATTTAGCGTGCTGATCTTAAAGGTGCATTGAAACATGTGATACTGCGACTGATGCTTCTGTTGTTGTGGAGAAACTCATGCAGCCAGCTATGGCTCTAGGATTTGGTGTTACATGTTATTTATGTAGTTTATTGTAAAAATTCGGTCACAGTCCCTGTGATCACTGTTACGTTGCAATTATGGCTTTATTTTATTGGTTATTTGGAAAACGTCTTTTGGTTTGGACATGCTTGTTTTATTGTAGTACGGAGTTAGACTGATGGCCTTAATCTAAGTTTTCTTGTGGTTGTTGTTGTTGTTTGACTTGCATCCCACTGGGATTTTTTGCACACAGCGTTGGTGTACGGTGCTTTTTTCAGGAATATTTTGCTGTTTTTTCATGGATATTCTGTTTGCACAGTCACATAGTCATTTTAAGATGTTTTTCTTGTTCGTGTTTTTGTTTTTTTGTTAGTTGTGGTTGCACCCGATTCAAGAGCCGAATGGCTCACAGGGCTATACCAAAATAAATCAACTGAACTGAAAAAAACTGAACCTACCTGCCTGCACTGCTGTTTAATCTGTCGAGAGAAGTCATTTCCTGGAATGCCACGCCACATACAATGTATTCCTCTCCGTTCAATAATCTCAAGTGTTTGGATACAAAGCATAGAATAGTCTATAGTAGTTTTCGCATGGAGTATTTTGCTGTTTATGCACTCAATCCACACAGTGCTTCTCATCGCACTGTCTAGTGGCCCTGTGAGAAGTGTTTCGTAGTTTAAGTCCGTCAAGCTATTTGCATCACATCGTCCCATGCAACTGTAAAACGTGATTCTGGGAAGGGTTGCCCAATGACAATAAATCACTTTAGAGAATCTGCCTCTATAATAAAAGTGTTGGAGGTGGAAGGAGAAACATAAAGTGCATCTAAAACCCTATTGGAATGGTTTTAATGAATGCCGTATTCAAACAATGCATGCGATTAACTGTGCATGGATACAATTAAGCCAATTATAAAAGATGATTGTGTGGTGCTATAAAAATAGAGGCTTTTGTGTCTTCAGCAACAGGCAGAATTACCTTTTGGTGTACAGTATACATAGTTTAATCGAATCTCTCACAACCATCTCAAAATCCTCCCAGCTTCTACACTCCTCCATCGCCCCACCCCCACGTTTTCCTTCCAGCCTTTTCCACATCCCATGACTCACCATCACCCACATCCTCTTCTCCACCACCCATGCGCGTTGCACGGCAGTGACATTGGTGTGCGGGGAATTTTTGTTTTCAAGTTGCGTGTAGCCTATTGAATCTCTTTTAATTTGCAATCGTTAGTGAACAGCCAAGCAATCAAGAGATAAATAAATTATAATTCCAGCAAGAAGTGTCTGACCTTACTGTGTAGTATTGGAGTGTTATCATATTTGTTTTTCTTCTGTCAATGCAATTGTCTCCCATACGAATATAACATGAGACATTGGTACCACATCAAAAGACCCTCATTAAATAGTACTGAGAGAGTCGACACATTTCTTGGTAAAGGATTGTAATTTGTATTTAAATTGGGATATATAGTGCATTACATTTCATTTCGGAAATAGTGCAACGAAGCAGTGAAATGATTATTCACGTTGATGGCTTCGCCAATCACAAGTCTTCTCCAATCACAAGCTTTCCCAAACTCTTGTCGGCACGACCATCCAAATCAATTCATTTCACGATGCATTCGCCCGACGATTGTCGAACACGTTACACGTGCCGCACTCATCAATAATTATCATCGCGTTAATAGGGAGCCGATTACAGTGCCGCTTGAGGTCTCGGTGAGCGCACACGTGTTGCACGTGGAACACGTGATGCAGACAGCGTTCATTGTTTTAGCACGTCACTTGGAACGTGTTTAACAATGATCGGGCGCGTGCAGCGTGGAAGGACTGCATATTTAAATATGGAGTGCATTGGTGAAAACGTGAAAAAACGGAGCGTGGCTTGTCGTGCCGAGTTTGGGAATGCCAGGCCAATCATATGCACGCCCAAGCAGGGAGGAATCCACCTAATGATGGAGACTTCTATTCGCCCCTAAAGCAACACCAGAGTGGACGATATGAGCTCTTGCGCATGAGACCCTCGATTACTGCGACCGCAGAGAGAGCTCGAGTGAGATCGTGGAGTGTGTTAAGTTAACTTGCAAATATGATCATGCAAGAACGGAAGCTGTGCGGGGTAATACAAAACGCGAGAACGAAGCAATGACTTTGGAAACAATATCCTGTTTAATTTAGACCGTGAGTGGCCAGTCACACTTTCGATGGAATGTCTAAATACTTCTCTCCTTCCGTAAAATGCTCAATGAGAAGTTTAAGCAAGGGGCACAGGGACAACGCAAACCTGCAAATACTGCCGTTAATACGACGAAGTATCAAGGTTTAAGCACTGGCGTTCACTTTACAGTACAGCGTATTGATTCGCGGTTCCCGATTTAAGGGAAGGGCGATTGAGTGGGGTTGTGGATGGGGGGGGGGGTGTGGATGGGGGGTGGATGGGGGGGGTGGTGGATGGGGAGGGGGGGATGGGGAGGTGTGGATGGGGGTTGTGGATGGGGGGGTGTGGATGGGGGGGGAGGGGTGTGGATGGGGGGGGAGGGGTGTGGATGGGGGGGGTTGTGGATGGGGGGGGGTGTGGATGGGGAGGGGGGGTTGTGGATGGGGGGGGTTGTGGATGGGGGGTTGTGGATGGGGGGGGGGGTGGATGAGGGGGGTGTAGATGGGGGGGTGTGGTTGGGGGGGGTTATGGATGGGATGGTTGTGGATGGGATGTGGGGGGGGGGGTCAAAAGCCACTGCGTGCTAAGCACGGCCGCGTCGTGGCGCGCGCAGATGGAGGTGTCAGATTCCCGTCCGCCGCGGCTCTGGCTGGCGGGGCCGGACACGGGAGAGGCGCCGCGGCGGTGCCGCTGCCAGCGGCTCGGCAGCTCCGGCGCGTCCGGTCCACGGCTCCCGAGCGGCCCGGGGGAGGAATTCGTGGTGCGTGCGGGTGGCCTGGCACCGCACCGCGCACGCAATTGCGCAAATTACGCACTTTTATTTCCTCTTACGCTTCTTTAACCAGGATAGCCTCACCCGAGTCTCTTGACTACTTTTCAGGAGGGCCCTGCCAAGTTTTTTTTTGCAGGGGGGGAGGGATAGGGTGCAATGATTGCTATATATATTCCAACTGAACAATTTACGTGTAGTTTTTTTAAAGATAAATTTGGACCATGACGCCGGTTTACTCAGGATATCCTCACGGGGTCTCGTTACCCTTTTCAGGATGGACCAGCCAAGTTTTCACAGCAAGGTGGAATGATTGGGATATATTTTCCAAGGGAATAATGAGCGGGTACGTATTTTATCACTATGCATGTATGGCAAGTTTGGATCAACGCCGGCTTAGACTTGCGAATGATGTCAATGGCTCTTTAATGTCCAACGGCGTGAAGCAGACGGCGCGTATTTTTATTGTTACTGTCAGCACACCCAGCAGCTAGCACGCCAATGTACAATCTAAACGAGGACACGTTCATGCGTCCATTCATGCATTTGTCCCTGTAATAATTAAATAAATAAACATGTCGGTAATGACTCTAGAAAAAGTATGTTAAGTTGGGTTGGACTGTTAAGTTGGGTTGGACTGCCTTTGTGTGTGTATGTATGTATGCAAGGACGAGCCCAGAAAAGGCAACGAACGTGCAGGGCAATTAAGGTCCAGAGTGTTTGCAAGCGCACGCGTATTGCACCCAATCAATCGGTGGGGTGATCAGTCTTCGTTAAGTCAGGGCAGAACATTGACAGAACGAACATTTTTCTCTCTCTAAGGGGAAGGCCCTGGGTAGTAAAATGCCGTGCATTTAATGTGATTTATTATAGGACGCCTTACAATTGTGCTGAATGCCAAAAACTTCACAGCAGTCGCACAAGTCACAGCAGTCCACGGTAGCTAAATGATGCGCGACTAAATGGTTATATAATGCAAATTTTGAAGATGCTATACTCGTTAATATCACACCTCTTGCTTTGGCTGTTTATGAACGTGCATAATTATTGTATTTTTATTTATAACCAAATATTTTGGAAAACCACTTTTTCAAAGCTAATGATCATTTTACAATTTCCGTTTTTTTTAAATGAACATACATTGAGTGATAAATGAAATGATACGGTTTCCACGGAATTATTAAAAGGTTGGAGGGTAACTGAAACGGGAGTTATAATTATTCATTTGTATATCGTGAGCAAAGATGAAAGTCGCGGGGGTCTCTATACCAGGTGAGAAAATGCTTAGAAGGGAACGTCTGGCATTGCTGGTTTGACCTACGATGGCAATGGGGAGACAATACCGCCACCACTTATATTTGTCTTTAATTACCCGGGTCACTCCGCCAGGGTGGCCTCCTCGTGTTTCACACTGAATGCATAAAATAACAAAACTAACCCCCCCCCCCCACCCTCTTACGTGCGTGGCTAGGAATTGAAATGCAGTCGTGTTGAGATTAGCGTTGAGACCTACATGTGCACACAGATTAGTGGAGGAAATGCTAATCATGATGAATAAATTATAAAACTAAACTATTTTTCAGATTTTTAACCACGTAAGGCCCAAAGCTATATAGCTCTTTTTCAGAAGCGACCTGGCCACAAATTATAGCTCAAAGCGAAGTGGTTTATCAAATCCATCTTTGTAAATGTGGAGGTAAAAACCGGAGGACCCGAAGCAAAATCCACCCGACCACGGGGAGAGAGACACGCAAACTTCAAAAAAACAGGCGTCGGGGTTGGCATCGAACCCACGACCTTCTGTATACCTGGCGAGGTCGTTAACACCTCACCACCGTTGTGCCCATAAGACACGCATACGCTCGACTCTCGAAAGATAATATTTTTTGTCACGTAGATAGATTTTCTACCTACGTGACTTTACCGAAAGAACCATAGAATATGAATGATTGCAGTCACGAAAGTTTTAAGTCAAAATCTCGAAAGAGAAAACAAACAACACATTGTACAATTGCCAGCAATAGGTATATCCAACAAATGCCACACGATACTAAACAATCCTCTTCCAAATGTGTAATGCCTTTTGATAAAATGAAAGCACGTGCATAACTTGCCGTGGTGTTATGAGCCTTAAAATCCAGAGGTCGCCGGCAGTTGTAACTTGTTGTAACAACAGGCACGTTTCTTAAGTCCCTCCTCCCCCTGTACCACCCAGCAATATAAATGGGTACAATAGTATTCTTGGTTCTTTCGGTAAAGTGTTAGGTGGGTTGGCAGGTCCACGTGTGTCGGGATAAAGTGTGGATACTTCTACCTGTTCCAAGACGAATAGGCCAGCGTGTAAGAGTAGGCAAAACACCCTCTATAATTAAATATGAATAATCGCAAAATAAAAAGAAATATCGCACTACTTACAAGACTGTGGTGATCGTCGTCTGAGGAAGAAATCACTAGCTTTAGGGTCTCTCGTTTGCACTGCTGTTATCGCTTTCACTTGATGGCCTCTTGCCAGACATCTTGACTTTTACTGAAGTGAGAACGTTGAAAAGGGAGTGATTGGGGGGTGGGGGTTAAGTCCCAGGCGTGATCAACGCAAAGGACCGAACCCCAAAGCTCGCCGAGCTTGGACGCCACGAGGAGCGTCCCGAAACCATCGGAGTTGTCAAAAGGAGCGCCGCGAAAACCACGTGGGCGCAGCAACATGAAATGCCCGCTCGGCCAAATGCCAGACCCCGTGTTCAATCCACGGAGTGGCGCTATTCCATTAAGCATTTACACTTCCACACCGAGTATGGTAAACTTCAGCCCAGTGAGCCTGGGGTGTAAAAAACACACAAACGAGTGGCTTGTGATAATTATTTACGATGTCCATCCAGTTGGCTGCTGTAAATTTCCAGACGATGATAAGCCACTTTGCTGAGCTATCATTTGTGGCCAGGTCGCTTCTGAAAAATTGGCTAATCGTTCTGTGGACTTTACCGGGTAAAATGAAAGTGTAGTTTTATTTGTGTAATATGTTTCACTGATTTCCTTGCCTTTCTTATACTTTACACTCCTATCGTGTTTTTGTATTGTTCGCTGTAACGTTATCACTCGCCCCTACTGGATATCTGTGATAAAGAACTTAAGCGCTCCTCGGATTCCTCGAGTATAAATGCATTTTCTGATCACTTATGTTTCACTACGAGTCCTAAGATTTAGTGTCCGTTAAGTCCTGCCTTTGGTTGGGGAGGAGGGTGCGAGGCGGGCGGGTTGACGTCGTGTTCCCATTTTAAATGAATAGTTTAGGACTTTCTTTTGCTCACGTGGAGTGCGGAGAAACGACATGCCAGGGGGGAATGTCTGATGGGCATGACCAGAACATTAAAACTTATAACATCGAAAACGTTCTGACAAAAATAACACCATTGTACACGATCCGTAATCATACCTATCACCTCCTTATAAGTGTCTATCTTATTACATACCAATTCAGACCTTATTGGTCACCCCGTGCCCTTATAAATATCAACGTTCATCCTACAAAGTCCCACCACAAGGGAGAAACACAAACAAATCGACAAAAAAATGTTTTGCTCGTATTAAAATGCTTGTACGCCGTATGGATCTCAAACTTCAATTTTCCTGTACAAGAATTCGGGTTAACCGTATGGGTTGGCAGGTATGCGTATTAAAGTGGTTATTTAAAAGGATGCTGGGGAGAAAATGTACAATAACATTATTTCCACAGTTATTCTACATCCCAAACGTGTGCAACTAAAGTGTAGCTATTCTAGAAATAACTACTCTGTTGGATCTATGTCAAGGAAGATGAAAACCAATATTTATGTTAGCTTTTTGTTTATCCACAATAATCAGATAAACCAGCATTATTTTTGTAACAATTTCAAGGTCTTGATTTAATGCAACAATTAATTATTGAACACTGCTGAATGGCAATGCCTTTCGTGGCTACAGGAGTGGCGTGAACCGATTACATACAATGTCCAATTCTCTCGGGCTTGTTTTGAGCTGGTGGTCTGGACAAGGCTGACACATCATTATACATGACGTGGTGATCATGTGACATGCATGCAATGCATAACGGGAGTTGTGCCGTTCTGCTGTTTATGAACATATCTCTGTGTTGTTAAATTTGTCTGTTTCCAATTTCCACACACTTTCCTGTTTTGCTTATGGCTATGGATTGAGTCAGCTGTTGTGATGCGTTTTTCATTCACAGAAAGTATTGGATTTGTACCTTTTGCAGCATCTGAAAGTCGTCCTCCATAGCATAATCCTCTTATCTGCAGGGACGAGTGAATAATGGACTGTCTCCAGCAACCAAGTTCATCGTCGCAAACAAATCTCCCCGAGTGAAAAGAACGTCGATGGAGCATTATGGGTAAAACAAATATTTGCATTCCAGACCAATAGACACGCACCAGATACTAGTTTAAATGTACAGTTTTTAATTCAGAAACATCTAAAATGAGATGCATGATAGGCAATTAACAAATATTAGTACAACTTTAATCATTTTGGGGAAACATAAAAACGTAACGTTTAAGTAAAACAAAGGTGGGATAAAGCAGCAGGAAGTAATCTGGAAGCATATGAACTCAAGGCTGACTTGAAATGATGCTGCATGCAGACCCCAGGGGGTGGGAGGCTTGTATTGATTTTGTATTTCACGCCCATTAATTAGGGAATTAGAAAATAAAAGTTGTTAACCAAACATAATTTCCCAAGCGAATGCCCCCCAAAGATATTGCCTGTGCCTATGTTATACTGTACATAATAAATTAATTTAGTAAAAATGTACTAACATTTACAATAAATGTATAACAAATACGACAATGTTAAAGCAACAACTGATTGTGCACTCCTTAACATTATCAGCAGCCATGGAGAGATGAGATCATCCATCCCGTGTGCAGGAGCTAGATAAGTAATTGCATCGTGAGACTGTGAGGAATGGCAACGCTTGGAGAGGCCTTCATCCGGATCATGGCTCATACTTATGGTGATATGTATTGCATTTATGTCCTGAATTTAGTGGCTAAACAAGCACAGTAATAATATAGTTCCCAGCATGGCTCAATTCATGCAAATTTATTAAATACTGCTTCACTTGCCACGCATTTTAGCATTACAAGCAGGTATGTATGTATGGTCGTTATCTGTCAGCAAACAGGCAGGCGGCTTTTACGTGGAGCTGTAGCTCCCCCACACGACACTGAATGTAATCGTCATTTCCGCACCCCTCGTGAAAGTGCGTTTAGCCGTCGAACTAAACCGTTGATGTTTCAAGCACTTAAATTAAATAGGGTGCACAAAATGTGAGCCAACCAACATATGTTAACGCATACGCCCAGCATATCATTTAAGTTGCACGCATTCGCTAAATGAACGTTCTTGCCCATGTTTATGCCGCCAGTCTTCCATCCCGTGTAATCATCGCATGTCATCTTCCTCCATTATTTGCCTGGTTTCTGAAAATACAAGCTGATTATGTGTAATTTGTAATTACCCGACCGTAGATATAAAGTGAGAGAGCATTGTTGGGGAGCCGATATCTGTGTGTAAGAAATCATAAATTGAAATTAATCGTTTTAGAGTAATATATTTTAATGCTCATGATACATGTATTGGATCATGCATGTAAGACTCGATTATTTTCAATGTATGTTAATCTGATGGTAATGCTTGCAAGCGCGCACGTATTGCCCCCAATGAATTGGTGGAGAACACAAATCGGAGTCGAATAGACAATACAGTATACACGATATGGAAGGGACAGAATCATACGGGAAAGGCTGAGAGCACGGATGAGGCGTGCCTATAATCCAACACTGTGAAGGCGAGAGGGTTGGTGGGTCGCACAACTCTTGCGAAACTCCCCTTCTCCATGGGCGTCGGTGCAATGCCCTGGGCATCGCCATTCGTCTCCATCTGTGCGGGGATGAGCGTGTTGCCTCCTCGTGCACGCGGTGGGTTTTCTCCGGCTGCTACGGTTTCCTCGCACACGTGTTAACACAAGCAACACCACCCAATGCTCCTAGGAACTCTCCCAACAAAGAGACCTACGACTCCAGTGTGGCTGTCCTGGGAAATAAGCAAGACTAATTGTGAGTGTTCTTTTATTATTGCATGTTGTAGCATGAACTCAATTGCAATCATATGTTAGTGGTCCTGAGATCGGTGTTGGAAATTGCACATCCCATAGGGTTACCACTATCGATGTGCACAGTGGTAGCTATTTTATGAGCCCCGGCGAAATTATAGTCCGAGGTGCCGCCGTCTGGTAGTCTACCTTTTGATTGCAATTCAAGTGCTCGAATGACAATTCCTCCCCGGCCAGGCTACATTACATTTATTTGTAACCACATAGGACAGTCAAGTATATCACTCAGAATTTGTTACGGCAAGCACATACAACCCCCCTCCCTCCCCTAAGAATGTGAAATATAATCCCTTAAAATAAAACATTATCGCAGGTTTGACGAATTGTACACAGCACATCTGAGAGCTCTGTACCATAACCAAGCTCTTCTAAATAGGATCTTCGACGAGTAAAATTGCCCTCGTGTGTGAACCTACCTTCATTTAGTCTTTTGGGGGTCTTCAGGTCTGATGATTAATGGGAACTGGAGATGACCAATAATGATTTCCTCGCTGCGGCACGTGAAATATCGAGAGAGTCATAGATTAATTGCGTAAAAAAGGCGCAAAGTGGCGATTCTCGAGAAAGACAGAAATATTTATCGATGACGCATTTTGTGCTCATATTGCAAGGGAATGTTTGAAAATATGAACAATTCTGAGTGTGGAAGAGTGATCGATGTCTGTGCTGCAAAAAAAAACAAAGGCATTGTACGACGTCAAAGTGCGGTGCTCCAATTTCCGAACGTAATCACGCTACTGCCAAGCTGGTAATACCATTACTCGAGTGCCTATCCCTCTCTTGTTAATGCATCGACTGTTATATTCACCCTGAAATCTGTCATTGGTATTGTTTTTACACATCCAAGTGTCTCAGGACAAAGTGTTGTTGCTACAGGTCAACGCGAGAATATGTACGATACATGCTGCTGTTAATCCAATGCACAACAGCAGCCTGGGAGGTGGTCTCCCTATTGCTCAACCTCACGCTATCAAACTTTGATCTCTTCCTCAACCCAAGAGACAAGCCCTCTGCGGACATTTTCACTATCAAATGACCTTCAGAGGACCGTCCTGGGCTCTCAGGCAGTGTACAGTATCATTGCCAGCTATACACAGATTTGTTTGCAATCGTATACAGTAAAAGCAGAACTCTGTTGTGAATCTTCAGATAGGTATATAAACAAAAATAGTCCATGTGACTTTCCAGACCAATATTGTCAAGTGGCATATTTTTTTATTGAGCAAGGAAACGCTGGGCTTGTTTTGACGTTCTGCGTCTCATCAGCAGAGGAAACATGCTGCTCTATTGCTAGGTGTTATTTGCAAGAGCACTGAATGTAAAACTATAGGTACCCATTCAGCCCAAAAAGCAATACCATACCCAACCTCATTCTGCGTTGCTGTGGAGCATTATAGCCATTATAGCAAGTATATTAGTGTTAGCAGTAGAATCGGTTCCCTTCAAGCCAATGACACCAAGACTAATATTTGCCATATCCTTTGTTTTCAGGGAGAATTAAAAAGAAATAAAAAAAAATCACAGTCAAAGGTGTTACAACGGACACACATTCTCGCCTTGAAGTTTATCGTTCATTGAGTTTCATGTTTTCTTTGGCAAGGGAGAGATGTCAATTTTCCAACATTTGCTGTGTCAAATGACGGCACAGAAATAAATGGCTTGTCCAGGCAGTGACCCGATGTCTCTATGGGAACGATTACGACAAGAAATTGCACAAAAGTGGTACCCAGTGGGGTGGGGGTGCGGGGAATGTGCTTCACTGCTTGTTTTTTCAAGTCGTATTACAAGGATGGCTCCTGCACTTCCATCACTCCCGTATGAGTATACTTAAGGCGTGACTTGTTCTTGCTAATCAATCGTATTATGAATGAATAATGACAAAGCTGTGTTTATTGGATGTGCAGCAGATGCGTCCACTGGGTGTGCTTTCTTGTTCACTTGAATGTGGGCAGTCAACCGAGGTACCAATCTATAAGGTTACGCCATAAACTGCAAGTAAACTGTAAGCTGTGGTTTTTGATGGCGTGCAATGACTATAAAGTGCATATACACATTCTTAATTGCCGTGTCTACAAAGACGCTGGGAATTTACAGTGCTGTGGTTGGTTCTGCGCAATGGCTTTTAATAAATGATGAGAAACGTCTTTCAGCGTTGAGATTATTCATATCGCCAAAGCTACAACCATGAAAAAAAAGCGTTAGTTTAAATATAAGGTAGTTTAGTTGAACACTAGGTTGCTGCTTGGGAACAGACGGTGTGTATATTTATCAAAACTCAGAAACAAATTATATGCATCCATGTCAAGTGGCCAAATAACTGAGAAAGTCCACGAGTTCATCATTTGAAGAAAACATCTTTTATAGTTTGATATTACGACAATATTCAACACAGGCCAATGCCCGCTATTATGAACTTCATTGCTTATCTCAAGAATATGCATTTTCTTTGTAATTTTTTTGGCACATTCTACCAGTGTGACTGTCCCTTATCGAACTGGATTTGCATGACAAAGGCTTGGAAAGGATTCGATAAGCCACGGGTGACAAGTCGCCTGCATTTTGCTACAGTCAAACAGGGAAGAAAAGCACTGTGGCCCTACTTCAAAGATCATACATATTTAAATGCAGTACGTATTCAACAGTTTATTTTCGATATATGTTGCCTTGAAGTTCAGTATCATAAGAATTAGCCATGATCAAGCCACTGTTAAATGAAGCCCCTCCCAAGCCATCACGATCCATCGGTCTCGAAAATCAACAATAATAAATCTAGCTCCTACACACCAGCTGTTTTCATTGCTCCAATGGAAGTCCTATCAGACATATTCCATACTTCCTATTGGCTACCATTCCCTCATTGGTCTCGACCATCTTTCTTTCTCGTGATGTTTCCTGTCCAAGACCACGTACTGTTCTTAACGGTCAATATTTACATCTCTAAATTGTGTTTGTTCTCCGATCCATGTGTTCCTTTCTATATCTCTCTCAATCTCTCGCTGTAATTCCAAGCATGCACCTATCCGCGTGTGTTTTTTACCCACTTATCAGCTGTGACCCAGGTTTCCCTGACAAGAGGCAATGTTTCATGTGTCAATGGGTTTGTTTTATCTCCTCGTTAAATACACGACGGAAACTGTTCTATATATTTTTTTGCAAATGCCCACGTTTCTAATCCGTATGTCAAAGCAGGTAGTGAAAATCGATTGAAAACTTAAGCACATTGGTATGTTGATTTTAATCAATCAATTAATTTTCCTTTAAGCGCTGGAACTTGCTTTTCCCTTGAAATAATTTTCATCCTGGTCCACCTTAAATAATTTACCTAATGTGTACATCCAGGCAAGGCCGTAGCCATGGAGTCAACATTGGGGGGGGGACCAAATCTTCCAGGGGGTCTGGGGTCCCCCCCCCCCCCCCGAAAAAAAAACCTAAATTGGAAAACGAATTTCCTGCCATTTCCTGCCTAAAATATAAAACAATTCACTAACACATAGGATGGGTTTTTATTTATTTATTTACAATCATATCTAATCGTGTATTGTATTACATTGTTCTGTTTTTTATTTTTTACCTTTTCTTGTTTCATTGTACAACCATAACCACAATCATATAAACATAAATCTATTTTATAGCAATATATTGGGGGGGGGGCATTTTTAGCATATTTGAATACTGGGGAGGATGTGTCCCCCCCAATATATATTATATTTACGGCCTTGCATCCAGGACTGTAATGCGTTTTCCAGTTGCGCTCCCTCCAGTTGCGCTCCCTCCAACGGATATATTGAATTGTTTAGTGAACTTAATTAAGCCGTGTTTACAACAGCTTAATTAAGGCATGCCAGTCATGAATAGACAACGGGAGGCGAAGACGACGATGATCTTGTCAACAGTAGCAACGCTGGCCCCCATCATGGGAATATATGACTATTGTTAATGAGCATGGAAACATGTTTTGGGTATATCCAGTGGTTGTCCTAGTTGAGAGACTGGCAACTGTCATAGAATGTGCAGTGGCCACCACTGACTCGGTACCACTGACGGAGAATGATGACTCTTGGCTATTTTTTTGTACAATGCTGTGTTTCCAATTCCTGCTTTAAAGCCTGCATTCGGAATTTCGATTCATTAGTGACATGCGTTCTCATCTGTATCACTTATCAGTACATTGGAGTGACCCCGTGCCTAATACTGTAATTATTCTCTGTAACATGCGGTGAGTAATAATGGATAAGATCATTTGGCATCGCTAACTCGAAAAGCACTACAGCCACATACACGAAGGCTTTTTATGCCTATGGTGTAACAAGTTACCTGGAAATATATAACTGAGTAAGATGTATGTAATGTGTGTGTGTTAAATCCTACTTCCATAAATATGACTGAACTTTGAGAAACGTGATTTCATTGTAAAAAGGTTGATTATCTGGTTTCCATTTTATCTGATTGTTCCCCATTTCAGGGTGATATTCTGCAAGTTAATGTGTACTATAAATTTTGCATTCAGGAAAATGGCTGCGTTCGGAATAATAACAGATACTGAACGTTAATTTACAGTCTTTTGTAGAGCCACTGCAAGTCATTTTGGTTAAGTGGGTTTGTATGACCATAGTTCATCACTGTCAAGTTTGAAATGTTGGAGTCGTGAGAGGCAAAGCCAGTTCAGATATAACCTGGTCACTGATATCAGCATTGAATGAGAATCGAACTCCATTAGCCAGGTTCACAGTGCATTATGCTAATGACTGTACACTCCGACGACCCCAATGTTAGCAATAATTCATAAATTAAACTCCAGAATATAACTAGTTTATATATCTTGACTTAAAGCTTTCTTGGGTCTTTCGGCAAAGTCACATAGATAGGTTCAAAGAAAATAATAAAAAATAACAGAAAACTATGACGTTTCGATAGCAATGCAAGCGGTCGTCTTCAGTAAAAGGGGGTTTAGCTTCCAAGGAAAACTGTTTATAAGGGTTTGAAATGGGCGTAGCCCAAATGTCAGCAGCCAATGATAATGTACAGTAAGGGTTCGGCAGCGAGCCCGGCGGTGGTTCGTTTTCCACCAATCAAAGGGCTGCCAGGTGAAAATGAGCATGTTAAAGAGAGATTAGCATGATTTGAAGCTTTCGTGAGTGCAGGAATCCATACTCTCTGGTTCTTTCGGTAAAGTCACGCAGATAGAAAAAAAACAAAGAAAACACAACGTTTTGGTCACAACACAAGCGTCCGTCTTCAGGTGAGAACATGATCTGCTGTTGTGGCTTGATATAGTCACGGGAGGGGGGGAAGGGGGGGGGAGTTTTGTCGAATCTTGGCTGCAGGAGTTCACGGGGGAGAGGGGGGGAGGGTTTGTGGCATGCAGGGACGGGTGGGGCTGGAGAAATTAGCATGTCAATGAGCTTGAATTAGTAACCGGAAACCAAGACGAACGGGTGTGTGAGTGAAAATCATAGCAGTTAAAACTTGACGTGGTGAATCACATTCTTCTAATGATTGCTCAATCTGAATTCATCTTCTCGATTAAAGTTTTGTCTGTGTTTGTATATCTGGATGGTTTCATGAACAAATCTCAGATGGTAGCCCGAGGGTTTGCAGAGCACCTTGGTCTCGGAGAAAACAGTGTCATGTGTGCCCACAGCGTTGAAACAATGATCCGCCACTGCCGAGGTGTTGGTTCGGCCGTGTTTAAAATCCGCTTTGTGTTCGCGAACCCGGTCTGAGACATGTCGCTTCGTTTCACCAATGTAACTGCTGCCGCAGACACAACTCAGCTTATAGACACCAGGACATTGCATGTCCGGAATCGCATCCTTCACCGATGGGATCAAATCACGGATTTTGTGCACTGTATTGAACCGAACTTGGATCTTGTGTTTGTTCAAGATTTTGGAAATCCTTTTGGTAACCCCTGCTATGTATGGTAAGGTGATGGTTTTGATTGGGTCCTCAGATTGTTCCCTACCCATGGTTGGGGATGCAGCTTTGCGGATTGTGCGGTCAGAATATCCATTCCTCCTGAGAGCCTGGCGTGGGTGCTCAAGCTCACTGGCTAGGTGGTGCTGGCCGGAGATGCAACAGGCCCTATGGTGTAGTGTTTTGATGAGGGAATTCTTCTGGACTGGATGGTGGTGGGAGTCAGGCTTTAGATAGGAATCCATCATTTTCCACTTCCATGGTGAATTTGATAGATGGGTGTATGGAATTGATGTGGTTGAGAAATTGGTATAGTGCCATCAGGCCATGTGGGCAGATGACGAATGTGTCATATACGTATCTCTTCCACAAGAAAGGACGTCGGGTGGATGTCTGGATGGCATCTGTCTCAAATTTATCCATGAAAATATTCGCTACCACGGATAATAGGGGAGAGCCCATTGGGGTACCTTCTTTCTGTTTGTAGAAAGTACCATTCCAGGTGAAGTAAGTGTTGGTAAGGCAGTGCCTTACCAACGAAGGTACATCAGGATCCAATCCCTGTTGGACAAGGTCTTCAATGATTTCAATAATATCAGGTACGGGTACCTTGGTGAAGAGGAAGATTACATTGAAACTGACAAGAAAATCGTCCGGGGACAGTGATATGTCCTTGATTAGTGAAACCAAGTTGGCCGAATTAAGTACAGCTGAGGCCGTCTTGCCAGTGAAGGGAAGCAGAGTCTCAGACAGAAATCGTGCCAGTCTGTAAGTGGGTGAGTTAATGGAGTTTTGGAAGGCCATAAAATCTGGGTGGTCTAGCAGCTGAAGGTTTTAGAGAACTGTTTGGTGGGTTTGATTATGAAAGTCGAATTAGTGATGATTTTGTTGGTTTTAGTAGCCAAGCTATTGGTAGGGTCTCTGTTAATTTTGGTATATCAGCCATCATTGAGAAGGTCCTGAATTTTGTTGTTTTATGTGGTTCTATCCATGATGACAGTGGCATTGCCCTTGTCGGCTGAGAGGATGACAATATCATATCTCTTTTTTAATTGAGCGAATTAAAAACATTCGTCCTTGCTAATGTTGCTAATGGGTTTCTTAGCCTGCTTGAGGATAGCAGCGATTTCAGATCTTTCAACATCTGCCGGGATGTGTCCCAGACCTTTGAGGGCTACGTCGACTTGGGCAATGATGTCATACACTGGAATGTGTTTGGGGGTGACAGCGAAATTCAACCCCTTAGCTAGTACAGATTTGTGTCTGTCAGAAATTGGGCTGTTACTGTGATTGATAACAATCTTGTTAACATCTAACTTTTCCCAGTGTGGTTCGGGTTTTTTTTTGACAGGTTGAATTTGGCAATTAGGTCGACTCTGCTTTTGGTTGACATTGAAGCAGTCATGTTATCCACATGGTCCCAATCAGATGTGGACATTTTGTCTGTTAATGCTAAATGTGATTGTAAGAGAGTCTTGTCTAAATGATCAAGTTCAAATCAGTGCAGCCTTATTCTTTCTGAGGTTAGGGCTAGGCTGGATCCGTTTAGCGTTAGGGGAAGCAACAGCAGCAGATGTGAATGTAAAGGCCATCGGTATTACCTTGTTGTCGAGTCATCTCTTCAGGAAGGTGAGCGACTCGAACAGGTGTGCCTTCTTATCTCGCAGTCTGTCAAAAGATCTCACAGTTGTGTGGAAGCCCTCCCCGTAGAGGTGGTTCAGTCTCGATTTTAAGCTTTCGTGACTGCAGGAATCCATACTCTCTGGTTCTTTTGGTAAAGTCACGTAGATAGAAAAAAATAACAAAAGAAAATACGACGTTTCGGTCGCAACACAAGCGTCCGTATTCAGGTGAGAAAATGATCTGCTGTTGTGGCTTTATATAGGACCGTGTTCGTGATCTGAAACACGACAGGACCAATACCTCGGCCATGGCTATTCATTGTTTTAATGCGATGGGCTCACACGAGATTTATTTCTCTAAGACGAAGGTACTTTGAAAGCCCAATGGCAATCAACAAAGATTCGTTCATGAAGCCATCCATATATATACACAGACACAATTTCAACCGAGAAGATGGGTACAAACTGAGCAATCATTGGAAGGACGTTATCAACCAGTTTAAGTCATAATTAGCAATGATGTTCCCATCCTACCACCGTCCGATGTTAGTTGTGCTTCATGCCCATTTCAAACTTGCGCTTTCACAGTCACTTCACGTGCCGACCCCTTGGTTGCGGCTCTGCGATATTCCATTAACATGCTAATCTCTCTTTAACATGCTAATTTTCACCTGGCAGCCCTTTGATTGGTGGAAAACGAACCACCGCCGGGCTCGCTGCCGAACACTTACATTATCATTGGCTGCTGACATTTGGGCTACGCCCATTTCAAACCCTTATAAACAGTTTCCCTTGGAAGCTAACCCCCATTTTCTTAAAGACAACGCTTGCATTGCGATCGAAACGTTGTAGTTTTCTGTTATTTTTTAGTCTTTTCTTTGAACCTATCTACATGACTTTACCGAAAGACCCAATAATATATAGTTTAAAAATAGTATGAACACACAAGCCTTTAATAGTTGTAAAAAAAATGATGCTATATTCCATAAATGTTAAATTACAGGCTATGGCAAAATATACTTACAAGGCCAAATTAATTATTTTGCTTATCTTAATTATGTGTTTATTCGATATAGTTGGTCATGGGATTTGAAATAGCAGATTATTAGACTGTTGGCTTGCAAGAAGCAATGCACAATGTGAGATTATGTTATTATTTAATTTAAAGGGTGTTTTCCAATGTTCAAAGTTTTGGTTAATTGTTTTCATTAAGTTGAATATCGGTTTAATTGTATTTCATTGATACTTGTATTTTGAACTATATTGAAAATGGTTGCTAAAGCCTTACAAATGTTATTGAAATTACACTTTAATAATATTCAGAAAATAAGGCTATTACAATTAGGTTAAACTTAATGTTTACTTTATACTTGCTATCCTTTCTTCAAAATGTATCCCCTGTGTAATGACATTGCACACTTAATGTGGCTCTGCCATTGAAAGCATTAGTTTTCTATAAATTATGGGAATTTGGCTCCAGCAGTTTTCTCATCCAAATTCTAATTTTAACATGCATATAGTACAACATTTCAGTTAAAACCAAATGATTAAATTGCCTTCCTAATACATAAAGATTTTAATATGATCAAGGCCACTCACAATAAGCTCTTCTTCCACGCGTTTGTCCCACTCACGTGAGGTCCGCTGTCCTTGCCAACCTTCTCCACACTGCCCTGTCCTGCACCATCTCTCTTTCTGCTCCTCGGGCCACCAAGTCCGATCGCACCACATCGCCCCACCTCTTCTTCTGCCTTCCTCTTGATCTCTTTCCTTCTACTTGCATCACTTGCGCCTTCTGACCCACATCATTTTCCTGTTGTCTCTCCACATGACCGAACCACACCAGCCTTTTCTCTCTCATCTTTGTGATTTCAACCACCTTGAGTCTTCCTCCCATTCTTCATTTATCGCCCTGTCCTTCCTTGTTAAACCCAACATCCACCGCAACATCCTCGTCTCTGTGACTGCCATAGCTTGGTCCTCCCTCTTTCGTATGCCCCAGCACTTGGCCCCATACAACAGCACCGGTCTCACCACCGTCTTTTCCCTTCAACCAAACTGGGACCCTCTTATCGCACACCACATCAGTCATCTCTTGCCATTTCAGCCATCCAACTGTCCTAAATGTGTTTATAAGGCCTAATCTACAGACTTGCTACAACAGTTAATTAATTTGCCAAGCCCGTAGATGAACCATTGTAATTTAAATGCTGTTATGGATGTACTTGTCATGTTCCAAATGTTTATACAAAATACGGCAAATTTTATTTCTATTGTGGTGCCACTCGTACCTTGCATCTACACTGCATTATGCCATCACATTGAGGTTTCAATATGCTGTTGGAGTCACTACCAATTCTGTTTTTAGATTTTTTTTTTTTAAAGCAAGCACCCATATAATGCATTTTTATTTATCTTGCTTAATTTTCACTATTTAAGAACTCTTAACATTCATTTAATATATTACAACCCTTAGTCATGCCACTTGCAGGATGGTAGGATGAAATCCTCCACATGTCGTGGGTTTGTTGGACCATACTTCACTATGCTGGTCAGTGCAGGTTGACGAAGGGGGTGGGGATGTGCAGGAGCTACCCGTGCCAGTTTCATAGCACAGCACACGAACCACTGCACCATGTATGCAGTACTGCACTGTATATCCTGTGTATGTAATATTAATGATATGTTCTTCCGTTTTATTTAAACCCATTTAAATCCAGTTTTCATTGGCAAAATGCATTTTCTTTTACCATGTTACGAATGTCGACTCAGACTAATTTAAGTACTGTACCTGAACAAATTGTATTCATTATATACAGTAGTTTATTCAACTCTACATGTATACCTGCAACGATAAACTTAATGAAGATGTTATATAGAATTCCACTGGGACAAGACATCGTGTTTTTTTAAAGATGTGTAGTTATATTTTATGTACACAAATTATGAAACATCGTTGACGATTGTTTTAATTGCCGAAAATCGCGAGTCGTTCCCTGTGAATTGAGCAGCTCAAAATCGCGGTGGTACATTGTTGGTATATGCCCTGCAAACAAGACCAATGCGGGTTTCCTCTCGGTGACCCAATAAGTACATGTAGCATGCGTGTAGCAATAATTTCGCACAACCTCGCAATTCACGGTCACGATTGGACTCAATAACCGCATGGGATTTTTATTTTTCTAACATTGTGGTGAACGCAGCGGCCTCTCGTGGCTAGAGGTCACCCGAACCAATTACACACACCACATATGCGAGTCAAAATCTGAAGTCTTAACACGTGCGCTTCGATGCGCATATGCTTGAACTTAACAATTGGACAAATTATGGCAAATAGCCTGATGAAGCTGGTTGTAATCGCCAACCAAACGTCGTATTCAAATTGTAAAACACACCGGTGTGCTGAAGTAATAACTAATGGGCATGTTTTGTTTACGTGACAAACATTACAAAGTCACAGTCACTTTAATGTTTTCTTGTTCACGTTTTTGTTTTCTTGTTTGTTGCGGTTGCACCCGATTCAAGAGCCGAATGGCTCACAGGGCTATACCAAATAAATGAAAATGAAAACTTAAAATTGTCCATGTCGGGTGGTGGCGGGTTTAACGACACATTTTATATTCACGTGATCTTCCCCCCCCTCCCCCCCCCCAAAAACCCCTTTAATATGAATCGACCAAGTGACGCATCCTTACAACACCCACAGACCTCTCGAGTGGAAGGTAATGGCGTGAGCAAGACATTGCAGGGCTGCGCCTTTACCTAAACCCAACGACGATGCTTGTAGCTGAACACCGATTCGGGGGGCAGGCTGTGGTGTGACGGACGAGAGCTGCCCGTGGCCACGAAGGGCCTCTCGCGCGGTGTTTGTCGCGACTCGGGGGGGGGGGGAGCTTAGACGGCGAGCAGCATCAAGCAGAATCACAATCTGATTCATTCATACTCGATAAATCCGACGAGCTATAAAGCTCTTAATTACAGACGTCCAAGAGGGGCGGGTCAGAACGTTACAACAGCAACAACACACAATACAAAAACACGAATATCAGAGTCGGCGGCGTCGGCGGCTATAACAGGACACCTCCTCCCCGCTCCACCCCCAGTGCCCCCGTGCCTGCGTCTCACGGGACGATCGAGGCAGCCAGTGGCGGGGTTGGCGGGGTGGTGCAGGGAGGCCAGGGGGGGGGCGGCGGCGGTGTTCGCAATCGCCACGGACCGCAGCTGCTTGCCGCTTCGCCTGCCGGTCGCGCGCCCAGGAGGGCGGTGGTCCCACGTGGCCGTGCTTTACGCATCAACGTGCACATTGTTGTTAACGCGTTACGGACCTTTCCATGTTGGACGTGGAAGGTGGCGCGCATCGGGCGACTTGTTGGTGGGGGGGGGGGGTGGGATAGCGGCCGTGATTTTTAACTGTGGTGGCCACGAGAGGCCAGCGATATTACTAACGGGGACGAGTAACGCGCGGGAAATAGCGCAAGACGCAACTGCAGCGACGTGGCGTTCTTCCGTGCGCGCGAGTTCATTGCCGCCACGTCCTTCTGAGTGCATCAATCGCGATGCGCAGGAGGTCCTCCTCCTCCTCGTCATCCTCATCCCTTCCTGCCCGGTGCTGCTCCTCCTCCCCCCGTGTCTCGCCGCACTCGGCGTCGCGTGTCGTCGTCACGCAGTAGCTGGCGGTGTTTCTCCCCCCCCTCCACCACCACCACCTTCTCTCTCTCTCTCGCATCAGCCCCAATCGGCGTTCACATCAATTAACTTTCACGCGAGCCGCTGCAAATCGGCGAGCGCACGGGCGAGAGAGTGAAAATGAATAAACAGAGGGAGATGCCGCCGCCACCGGTGGTGGTGGGGCGAGGGAACAAGTCACACCGACTCCTCCTGTCACAACACCGTTGAGTGCTCGCTTGGTGGTGGTGGTGGAGCGACTTGGACATCCCTGGACATCGGAGCTTAACAGCCCATTCGGATTCCTCCACCAGTATCAAATAAATATTCTTATTTCTCAAAAGGAGGGTGAAACACACCTATGCACGCGCCCACCCACTCCCTCCTCTTCCACCGCACCCCGCTTCTCCCTCCAGTCCTGGGGCTTGGGAGAGTCCTTCACGAGGGTTGGGGATGACGGCCGCAGGGCACGGCGGGGTCCCTCGGCCGGAGAAGGTGGACCAGGCGCAAGCGCTCGCCCGCAGCTGCGCGGGGGGTCCCGGCTTCCAGCAGTGCGACCGGGGCTTCGCCACCTGCGCCATCCACACGCACGGCAAGTGCTGCAAGCTGCACTGGAGCTGCCACATGGGATGGTGTCACTGTGAGTCTCACGCGCGAGCACCCGGGGTGCCACACACACACACAGCATTACACGCTCGACGTGCACTCCACTACACATACTGCATACACACTGCACCGCGCGTACACAATGCACACGCGCTACTTGTATTTATGTGATGAATGTTTTTCGCACCGTACGCAGCCAACCGCACCACGTCCACTCTCCACACGTGCACGACACACACTGCACGATACACCCCCGGCACCGTACACCGTGCCCACACTACCCACACGCACTGCATGTCACACTCAAACGCACACCATATTAGCACGGTTGGCTATGCACGGCGCCAAAGAAGTGCAACAGACATACACATAAGGGTTTCCCAAACTTCAGTCCTCGCGAGCCACCACGCTACAGCTTCCCGCGTTCGCCAAATTACTCTCCATTCAAATTTACTCGTTCCACGCTGCACCCGCGCCCGATGATTGTTAAACACGTTCCTTACGTCACGAGCAAAGCAATTAACGCCGCGTTAATAGAGCCGATTTCAATTGATCTTGAGAGACAGTGTGGAAGTGTACACTTGTTCCACGTGTGTATGCACGTGGAACACGTCACACTGATAGCATTAATAGCTAAGTGTGTCACGTGAGACCTGTTTGGCAGTCATAGGGCGCGTGCAGCGTGTATTTTGAATGGGGGAGTAAATTGAGTTTGTAAAACCCCAGAACTACACACACTACACACGCGCTACATTTCCCAGCCGGCATACATGTTACACTCTACACTCACTACACACCTACATACACACTATACAACTCTTCACGTACATCTAATTTTAGAAATGTGTGGCAAGCAGGGGATGCTCGAATGACTTGTTTTTTTGTTTGCACTCCACGTGAAAAGGAGTTGACGAGTTAAGGAATGTGTTAAGAATCCAAAGCATGACCCCGTTGGTAAGAGTCGAGATTAATTGAGACTCACGGGGAGGGGAGCATATTCTATTCCGAACGCCGTGGAAATCTTCACTATCGGCATCGCGATAGCAGTTTTGCTTCGGGTTATTTAGTTGTAGAGCACCGCTGATAGTATGCAGCACCATACCAACACAATCCTTCAAATTAACGACTAAAACAGCAATCGGGGGTTGTCGAGAGTGGAAGCTATAGGAGGGTGAACCATGCTTCCGCGGGGGATAATGGACGCGTAGGTGGAGTGATGAAATCCGCTGACGTGCGAGTGGGAGATGGATTGTTACTTCTCAGAACCGCAACGGACAGCTTGGCGGGGAGGGGGGGGGGCCTTCATCCAGAAGTGGGTTTAAAATGGGCTGTAAATTCACTCTGAAGTATTTCTATTATTGCTAAATCAGCGACTTTTCTACATCCATTAAACAGAGAGTACAGTCGGCTAATTGCCAATCGGCTCGTGGTGTTTTCCCATATTTTATAGGTAAAATAATCACGAGGAAAGTGGCGAGCAATAAAAGGGTTGCGGGGTTTTCGAGAATTCACCAATTACCTTTATCGCTCATGTTTATGAAATTATTTCATTCATTTATTTGTCAGTCATTGCCAAATACGTTTATAAAGCAGAATGTATTTACAGTTGGGAAATGTTCAAATTTATATTCTAAGGAAATGTTAGTTTGTAAAAGTGCATCTGCACTTTAATGCTGACGTCGTTTATTGATGTAAATTGGCCTGCAAAACACCTTAATGCACACTTACTAAGTGACATCATACTGTTGATTTATTTCACTTATATAATGTTTATTATGGGTCTGTCCTGCTGGTATCATCAATGTCACAGTGACCCCACACTCCTTAAAGCATCTGGTTTATCAGTGCTATCCTGCCTTCGTAAGTGTTGAAATTTTCCTGAGTTACAATTTGCTTTCTTTTATATTGAATGGTTTTCTTATCGTTTTTTTTTTGTCCCGAGCTTATAATGAAAACTGCCTACCTCCTTGTTCATGTCTAACAGAGACCTTGGGTTGACTCCTCAGCAAAATTTGCTTCTCACGACGGCAATGGTTTTTTTTTGTTACCGGTCAGAGAGATGATTGGCTGATTTAACGTGGACCAGGATTTCATATGAGCAAATTTAAATTGTGAGTGTTGCTAACTTAATAAGTTAAAACTGAAATGTGCTATGGTGTGGCATATATATCTATTGGTGGCTTGGAGCTGGTTGTAGAAAATCCCACATTCTCACAGAAAAAAACTACTCTAGTCTTATCCATGGATCAACCCTTGTTGACTTTCCACAAATTTGAACGTGCTTCTTTTTTATCAACCCTGAATGGATGAATGGCTGAGTAAACAAAGGCACCTGTCGAATTGTTGATCAAGTACTCTACTAACCCAAAGTGCCATCCTATCCTGGTTCACCCGTTGATGGAATATTTGGACTTTCAAGAGACATTCTAGTGACATGGACATGCTAGTGACATGTCCATGTCACTAGCAGAGGATGGCTTCCTATTGCACAATTCGTCTGGTGAGGGTTTTTTTTTTCAACAATCGCAAAGAAGCAGAAGGGATGACGGGCTTCATGTTTCCTCTGAACAGTGCACAGCTTTTGATAACTGACATAGAATAGAAACGGCATGAAAGTGGTGCGTTTCAAGGCGCAGCTCGCAAAGCCTGTACCAGAAAGCCACGCACACTAGGGGAAATGCAGTGACGGTGGATTTTTCCTCTTTATATTTGGATGGCTACAATAACATTCTGTACGCATTGTATTTACTAAGTTACAGCACCATGTATGGCTTTTAAAATGTATTAAATGTTTTCACATTTGTGGATAGCACATTACATTATTGTATCGGTCATATAATACATTTGCTTAATGTGGCCTGCGGTAATTATTTTAAAATTGTCGAGCCAAACCATTTGCAAGTGGCCTTATATTGTACATAAAATGTAAAGGTGATGCTTAATTTAAAAACTTGAATGCTTGAAGGTTCAGGATATTGGTTTTTAGTTTTTTTCCATTGGTTATCGCAAATCATATTTCTAAAAATCAATAGTCAGATGCGTTTTGTATGCCTGCTTATCTTTCAATTTGCACATCCTTTAAATAACTAGTTTACATGTTAATTTGTTATGATTGTGAAGCACTGGTTAATATTTATAAGTAGGCTTCTTGACCAGTATTATGATTCGTAAATCGTTTGTTTTCGGTTAGATCGTGAAGGTAGAATTCAAATCTTTAGCTATAACCTTCTCCCGCAGAACCAATCAATTAAGTTGATTTGATTTGTGAAATACTGGATGAGCAGAAATGTCACAATACCATTCCATGTTTTGTTGGAATGCTTGAACCACACAATTGAATTGAAACTCATCAAGGATTGTTCTTTCACATTTTTCCCGGTGTAATCTCTGTACGGCAGCAAATCGCAACTGTCCCGTCAAACAGGCTGCATTTAAAATATAACCAAAACTCTCATTATCATCAGCCGTTCACCCACTGATTTACAGTAATTACATTCGTAGATAATGCTTGCAATGACGTACATACTTATTAATTGAGCAGCACACTTGGACTATGCGGTATCAATTAATAAAAAGGCGAATGAGGTTAATATTAAGTGGGACATAAATTGTTGAATGCTTGGGTAATTTAATGAACAACAAAAGACCTAATACGCCCTTTATCATGTAGGCCTATACAGTTACCTCAAGTGATTGTAACTGTATTGTTTGTTGTGACATTCTGACCTGCCACTACTTGACATGTATGGAAAAGAGCTTTAGAGCTCATCGGATTCCTTCAGTATAAAGAAATATTATCATGTATGAACACATCAGTCAATCCACTTTGCACCCTAATGGTATGAAACAACTCGTGCAATCCTATTTAATTATCGTGCAATCTTATTTCAGTGTTGTCCGTGGCTCCTATTTTCTGACGATAAGCAAAGTATTCCCCATCCAACGTGCATACAGAGTGGACACCGTTGCATATAGCATTCTCTGGATGTGTTCACATGTTCCGCCGCATGACATTTTGCCAAGCTGAATTCCGCTTAAATCCTGCGAAAGAGAAACCAATTCTACGTCAAACATTGCGTTCACTATCATCGCCTTCGTCGTGCTAACGATGTGAGGCAATCGACGAGCAGTTTGTTCTCTTTAAATGTGTAGGTATGCTTCCTGCCGCTGGTATTCAAGACAATAAAGCAGTGACACAACATCTGCAGAATCACACCGACTTCGCCCGACAGCGAAACTATATTCCGAGCAAACAGGGGCGGCATCTGATAGCGGACAAAACACCGCGGCCTTCCGTGACCAAAGAGCCCTGGAGCACTTTACATTTGCAGGTCATTAATCCTTGTATCGATTCTGTGGCACCAACCCCATTATCCCGCCCCCCCACACACACACATGTGTCACGTCCCCTCTTGCGCGTGACCTGCAGGCAAGTACGTGTACCAGCGCATGACTCCCGTGGAGCAGCTACCCAGCACCGTGGTGCCGAGTGGCATCATGCCTGAACGAACCCCCGTGTGCTCGCTGCTGATCTCCCCTTCGAGATCCCCTTGCGGTGCTCGGGCTACGATGGGGGGTGGTGGTGTCGACGCTTCTAGAGCAGCCGCCGCCGCCGCTGGTGGTGCCGCTGCTGGCATCAAGCAGGCGATTTTAAGTGAGGGCTTCAAGATCAGGCGCGTGAACGGTACGCTGTGCTATGTGCAGCACCTGCTGCTCTCCCCCCGTTGCACCAGTGCCTATATGGTGTTGGATGGTGGCTTTGCGGACAGTACTCCTATCTGTGGTAGAGGCTGGCGTCAACAGCAGCAGCAGCAGCCCCTTGCGTCGCTGATCGTCAGCCCTTGTTCGTCTCCATGCTCTGGTAGCGGTAGTGCGGGCGAGTCGGCTGACTCCGGAATGCCAGCGTCTCCGGACTCTGCCGAGGGAAAACGCAGCGACGCTGAGGAGGAGACCGAGGGAGAAGGAGATGAAGGTGACAATGAAGATGATGATGGTGGTGGCGGCGATGAAAATGATGATGATACCTGCAGTCTGCAGTCTCTAGCAAGTGGTGTAGGACTTGGTGGTGAAATGCCACAATTGCGAGCCAATAGGATGAGAGGCATATCAGAGGTTGTTGATGTGATTGAAACGACTGTGTAGCTTTTAATGTATGCACAAGACAAATGCGTGATCTGCGCATTTCATAACTCATTTAATTGGCACGCTTTAAAGAAAAAAGTCGGCACGGCCATCGGTAACAAGTGTGTAAGTTTGAAAATTGTGCAAACACGTAAAAATATTGTAACCATACATAGATCTGTTGAAACATTTATAATAGGTATTTATTTGTTGCATTCTGTAGCCATGTTAAACTACATGCACACTGTATAGCTGTCAAACAATAAACGCAACATCTGAAATCGTTCATTTGATTTGTTGACGTGGCAATGCTCATGCTTCTGTATTCTTAATCAAATTGCCTTCCTAAATTAAACGGTATAAGACGTAATGACTCTTAATTGCTTATCAAGATGCAATATGTCAGAATATTGAAAACAGAGTCCATATGCACGCTCCAGTCGCCAATGCGTAGCCAGTGTTTTCTATAATTGGTCTATTGCAACAAGAGTAACAAAGAGAAAATCGGGTTAGGAGTGAGTCACATTGCAGCCTGAAATGGGGGATGTATAACGCACATTATCTGGAGTGTTCTATGTCATGGCTTTTATGTTCAAATATTGATGTAAATGATTGCCGGTCATTGGTAGCGGCATGGGAATCGTGGTCATAATGCTGCTTTGAGCCAAAAAAGTGTAGGGCTCAGCCATGCAGTCTCATTAAACCCCATGCGTTCACTATGGCTTTCCTTTTACACCAGAGAAATAAGGCTCTGGGCAAAATGCTGTCTATTTACCCAGCCAAAAATACATACGAATGAGCACAGATCGTTACATCCAAAACACAACTTTCATTACAATTTTTCCAGAAGGATGAAAAAGATTAAGGACAAGTAAAGCCTGAGTCTAGTCGAGCATGTTTATCGTTTCCGTTTTGTAAAGAGGCATTAATTAAATTACTCATATCATTGTATGCGTGTACATGAGGCATTGTAAATGTACAAACTCGTGGATTATCTACATGTAATGTCTTCACAAGCAAAAGGTGTTAAAAGGCAAATATGTGATTTCTTGCTCAAGCCACTTGCTGGTGGAATGGCCTCCACTGGGGGGACACCCACTCAAGAGGGTGTTTTGTCTATCCCACGCTGACCCAGATGTGTCCAGAAAGGGCTCGGTTTATCCACGGTTTTTTTTACATTTATATTTATTGTCATTCTTCTTCGTTCGTATTGCTGATTGTAGATTCAGAGCAACATACATTCAGATGGTCAAGCCAGATAACCGTGTCAGGAGCAGCGGAGTGCATCACTGTGATGTCTCCTTCGTATTTGTGGATCGGGCATTATTACATAGTTATATGTTGTATACATAGTCTGTTCTGGATGACCACAGTCATACACTAGAGAGTTTTTAGTTTTCCACGTGTGAATCAGGTATCCGCATCTCCTGCCATGGTTTGTGTGGATGCAGTTTAGGGTGGAACGAGAGCTTTGTGGAAGATCAAACCCAGGGATCTTCTGCGTTGGGTCTTTTTCACAAGGTGTTTGATTCCGAGGTCTTTTGAACTCCATTCAGCTCTCCAAGCTTCATCAGAGTTGAATTCGCATTGTTGATTGTCAAAGAACCAAGAATACAATGTGGATTTCAAGAAGAGGGAAAAAAACCCACATATAACTTGGGTAGTGACACAATCAGAGACACTAGGAGTAGGAGGCATTCTATTTATTATAGCCTTCACAGGGTACAAGGGTAACAACACTTTTAGTCAGGACAGCTAACAGACTAGCTGACTGACAACGCCGAGAAGGTGAAGACGGTGATGAAGACTCCAGCAATCCGACGGGATTCCACTCCAAGCAACAGCCCCGAGCCTTCGCTCGGTCCCCTTTTATCCTCCCAGGGTGGCCTCGCTCTGCCCCGACCACGCCCCCTTTCTAGAACCTACTCGTGGGTTCCCGGGCTTACCTCACGTGCCCCCTCTCTTACCTTTGCCCTACATCCCTCTCTCTGGCTTATCACATGACCTGCTGACAGACAGGGCTGCTGCAACTGCAGATCCCCTTCTTTGCCAGCAACTATGCTACGTCGTGACCCATTCCATGTCACTACACTTGTAACAAGCTCGACGCGGTCGGATGGTAAGCCCAGATGCCCTTTTTCGTATTACGTCGAGAGCACTGTATTTAAGGGGGAGGTGAAGAAAATAAAAAATAGGGAAGGGGTGGGTGTACCCACGCTTTATCCCACCACACGTGACCTGCCGGCTGACTAACTGTGGTGGCAACCATATTCTTGGTTCTTTCGGTAAAGTCACGTAGATAGAAAATAAAAATAACCATTTATACTGCTCGGTTTGACAGGCCGGGGGGATATCTTTGAGCAAGACATGTCACTCAACAGGAACTTATTACAAATAATGACATCTTTTGTATATACACAGCAATTAAAGCAGTTATATTTTCTATTTATCATAATAGTGTTTTTCCTCTTCATGCCTTGATTTACTTGATTAGTTTAAATGTTAATTATTTTTAAACAGAATTGCCAATATAGGGTTTTCAAAGGTGGGGCTTCAATAAAAGTCTCAAATTTTAATCGTGTACTTAATTTGGATTATGTCCTCAAACAAATGTAACCTTTTTTGTTTGAAAAAAAAATGTGCACATAGTATGTGCTATATAGAGATAGGCAGTGTGTATACTTTGAGTTATGGACTACTATAGCTGAAATAAAATGCATTAAATGTTATCTAGGAAACATCTTTATCTGTGTAAAATGGTGTTCATGATTTTTAAATCTTTCATAATGCTTGCTAATGTGTTCACAGTCATGTGTAATTTGTGCACCTTCTTCTGTGCTCGCTCGCCATTCGCAGGAGAATTGTGAGGAGGCCCAGGTCTATGCTTGTCACCGGCTTTGAGGGATCCGCGGCGATGCAGCGTTCCCAGGGGACGAAGCGGGCAGACAGCAATTTCCCATAAATATTGAAGTTACGTTTTTAAAAAACAAACATTTGAAAAATGCTATATAAAGTTAAAGCATGGGGGGGGGGGGAGATAAAATAAAAATCGTATTCTTGTTGGCAACATAATTTTTGCAGGTAAAAAAAATCAGTCTGTTGAATAACCCTAATTATAGGCTTTTCCTTGGAAAAAAAAGTTTTTATATTTGGTCAGCTAGTTTAAACTGTTTTTCTTCTTCTTTTGATAGATCAGATCATACATAAAACATTTAATCACAGATGGGTTTCTGAAAAAAATGAAAGTATTTTCACATAATTGACTTGCGTATTGTCTGAAGCGGCCACTAATGGTGTTCTATTGTATAGCAATAAATGCCACTTGTTTATACATCTTGAAGGGACACATTTTATCACACAAATATTGATACATAATAGTGGCTTGGTTATTACGTCGCTAAAATTATCCTACATTATTTGTCTTCATGGTTTTCTTTGGCAACTTATATGTGCAACTTAATTGGGGTTTAGGCTCTTTGATTCTAGTTTTTAAAATGCATGTTGCTCAAGTTATACTACAATATGCCTCGTGAAGTCGCTCCCCAAATGGTCGACGACAAAAGAGGTGAAAATTTGGACATTGTAACCAAAACACATATAGCAAACTTTAAATTTAAAACGGTTTAATTAAGATGCTATTTTTCTACAACTGAAGGTGGTTCTGTTGACCTTGACTATCCATGATTAATAATGAAAACATCAACAGCAAGAAATTAATAAATTTAGAAAAAAAAACATGTACTGGAATGTCTTCGTGCAGCAACAAACAACTCTATAATTTAACCTTCGACTTCCATATAATGAAAGTTTGCATACATATGTTTTTTACAAATGTTAAGTACACATTTAACTTACTTGAATGTGTACATAAACCGATGTAGCAGATAGAGCTTACATAAGCAATAATATGAAGCTTAAACATTGTAAAATGTTTGGGAACATGATTGTTGTCCAATTGCAGAGGAAGCGATGTTGCATGATTGCTTCGGGTGAAAGTTAACTCGCGGCTTTATGTCTCCACGTGTAAGTATAGCACGTTTATCAAAACTGGAGACAATACAATTACACAACAGCAATTGCTTTTGATTTTACCTCCTAGGTATTCGATTAAACAGCTGAACGAAAACTAACTTTGCCAATTACAATACTTCGTTCTTCAATAACAATAGAGCTGTCATTGCAGCTTACGCGATGGTAAACGGTCATACACATGTGCTCAGGCGACTTGGGTTTTTAAAGTGTAGATTACCCGCAAAGGGATTTTATTGTATAATCAATCCATGTGCACCTTCCGAGTAAGGTAATACAGTACAGTGCCTAAATAAGACTTCAAGTAAATGCAGTCTCGGTCAAGATCCGATTAACGACACACTTGCCAGTGTTGCACACAGCTCGTACTAACACGGGACAAATTATTGTACAGTTCAAATAATTCAACAATAAATAATTTTCAATATGTAATTTGACCAAGGCCCCTTGAAATGGAATGTATAATGCTGAGATGGTAAGGCTCCCTGAGAGTAATCACAGAAAAATGTTATTCGTATGAACTAACCTGCTACCTGCCAAATTACAGCTTGTAAAAAACACACAATGTACTGTATGTAATTACAGCTTGGTGAGTGAATGGGTCTTGTCAATTTTATGTAATTTCATATCGTTAATATGTAAAAGCGCCTCTGATTATGCAAAGAGGCTTGCTTTTTTTTTAGTAATCAAAAGAAATATGCATGTATACAAGTACCATTGCACCAAGAAGTCAAATAATGAGGCCATATCCATTCTTAATGTCATATGGTTCCAATTTATGGGACAGATAATTTTTCAGAAAAATACTTAATTGCATATTTTGTAAAAAAAAACATTTAATCAGTAATCCTTTATTCACATATTGTGTTGGTTGGGCAGTTAAACACGCCTTAAATGTTGGCGTATTTCAATAGTAAATGGAATGCTTATGTGTTCAGGCTCATCAGACAATGTTCCTTCATTATATGCCAAGAATAACTACCATTTTGGTCGATGCACTCGATGAGAGGTTTCTGAAAAACAATTCTTGTCTGATAAAGATTGTGGGAGATTAACGTACACATGAATATGCATGTTTGTGTGCACTGAATGTTAATGGTTTGAAAATTGCAAAATGATCACAGCAATCTAGGTTCAATTCCTAGCTAATTACATTAGTACATGGGCTCTTGAGTTTTAGCTATGACCTCTCATTGGTCAACTCGGCCTTAAATGAATACTTCATGCAGAGGGATACATATATGGTTGGGCATGATGATAGGCCAAATACCACCTCCCATGCCGTGTCGCCTCGAATGGGTACTTAAAGGCACTTATAAAGACTAAACGCAAATATTAGCTTAGGGTGTGGAGTGTTGGTGTCCATCCATCACAAAGATGATGCTGTAAGCGCCAGAGTCGTTTGGTTGCCATGTGGTATTGCGGTCGCGAGTGGCTAAAAATTCCGATTCTAAAATTAGAGTCCTTATCACAATCAGTGCTGGTGTAATGCACAGGTCCAGAGGATAAGGCCAACATGAAGGCAGGAGCTGAGTCCAATTGCACATTTGTATGTATATATGTAGAAATTCTTTCGCACTGTACGTAGCCAAGCGTGCTAATCGGAGGTGCGGGGGAGGAACAACATACTAACACATGAAGCAGTTCTAAATAAACTAATTTTCAATCTAGATTTTTAGTGGCTTTCTAATATCAGAAGAGCGTTACAGACAGCCTAAGAAGCACGCGATGCAGTGGCCGTCTTTATTCGATGACGAGCCAAAAGCTTTTGCGAGGGATGACCGGAGTTCGCATGATGGTTTATGCTCTTTGATATCAGCAAGGTATTGTGGTTCACTCACTCTCAAACCAAGTTTGTGCAGCCCTCTACTGTGGCCTGTCATTGGCTGTGTCAATCCCGCTTGTTAAACATTTCAAGTCCTCCTTGCAGAGATATCCTTAAACCGGAGCTTGGCCTGACCTAGTGGCCTCAGAGTATTTGCAAGTTCTCCATGCAATGGAATCTTTGGAATGCATCCTTTTGGTGAAGATGACCAAGCCAACAAAGACATGTTTAATAATTGTGATTAGAGTTAGCAACCCAGCTCTATTTCAAACACTTCAGTGCAATTAACTTTGTCTTCCCACTGGAAAACTAGGATACAGTTAAGACAGAAGATATGGAAGCTGTTTAGCCTTCTGTGTCTCCCATATGTGGTCCACGTTTCACCACTATACAACAATATGCTCAAAACACATGTACGTTAGTTCTATGTTATCCCAGACGGGTTTGGTCAGTCAGTTGGTTGCCTTTCCAATGCTTCTGTTCATCATCTCCAGGTAAGTTATTTGGACATGGTTTTAATCCTAGATATAATATATCGAATATTTACTGTATATAGATAATTAGTGGCGTATAATATTAGAAAATATATTGTCAAGCTTATAGTATAGAGCACAATGCATTAAACCCACAGTGGACTTTAATAAATACCTGACTTGCGTTCTACTACAGCACAGCTGCAATGTTATAGAAAGCACTTGATATGGAACGGTGAAAATGATTGTATGTTACAGATTAAAAATTTCAGCAAACATACCATATTACAGTACTACATCACACATCATCACATTTCTTAGACAATTCTCCGTGGAAATATGGTTGGGTAGAAAATAAGTGTGTTGTGTGTTCAGGCAGAACAAAACCTTGTTTTCACTGCAGTAGCAGTTGCGATACGAAGCTTTTTGTCAGGAACTCAGGAAAAGCTTGGTTTTCATAGGTGTTTGTTGACTCGCTCCATCTTCAAAGGTGCTCCGTCTCCATAGCGTGAACGCCTATCCATGCTGACAATATTGACACAGGGCCCTCCCCGTGGGCTGATAAGGGGCTGGTCTGTACTGGCCAGCCCCTTATCAAATGACCCCAGGACCTGCTAAACCATTCTTGCCAAGCTAATTACTATAAACTAAACTTTTTTTTATTTTACCAGGTAAGGCTCACTGAGCTTTAAAGCTCATTTTCAGAAGCGAACTGACCACAAATGATAGCTCAACAAAGTGGCGTATCATGCGGAAGTTTATCGCAACCAAATACTCTAAACGCATATCTCTAAATGTGAACGGAAAAACCGGAGGACCTGGAGAAAAATGGACGCGACTACTGGGAGAACATGCAAACTCCAAATATACAGGCCTCAGGGTCAGAAATGAACCCACGACCCCCTGCATACTGGGCGAGGGAGTTCACATCTCACCACCGCTGCGCCCCATTTACCTGAGTTCACCGATTTCTCACCTGCACCAGGCCAGTGTAGTTAGCACAAACCCCCCTCCACGTCCCCTACCACCTTTCAAATCATACATAAGTAAAACACCAACTCTCAGAAGCAATCTCTTTCATTAGGGCATGGAGGGAGGGGAGCAAGTGGTTTGAACATTATTATCTGTGGTCGAATATACAAAGTAATTAGACAATTTCTCCTAGCGAGTGAGACGTGGCTTCTCTTTGCTTTGTGCGATTTATTACTGGTGGAATGTGAATTAAATAAAAGGGCACTGAAAAAAGGTTATCTGCCACAATCACCAAGATATACGGACCAACCACACATGCATTTCTGTGCATCATTAGTGTTGCCATTGCATGACTTATTCAGAGCATGATGCTGTCAGCTTCAGCTTATTTCTGTACAATTGCTCACACTATGGAACATGCTGATTGTGAAATATGCAAACAGGTCCCATGATTCTGTGTGACATGAACAATGTATTTTGTTTTTATTTTAGCCAATCTTGTTTCTAAAATATTTCATTGGAAGTACCTCTTTACTAAAATAATTAATTTAAGTTTACATGTTTTGTTTTGGGTAGAGTTGTACACACTGTAGTGTATTAACGAGAAAACATACTTTACAAAACGATGTATTTACTTTGTGATAGGTGTTGTATATGAGCCTTTTCCAAAATTGATATTAACAATAATATTTGCCGTTATATATATCATATTTTTTTTTTAACAAACGAAACAAAATAATTAATAAAACCCGTAAGCCAGGCACACAAAAAAAAACAGGTGTCGGCCATAAACAGGCTATTAATAAATAAAGAAATAATAAAACTCTCGAGGCGAGGATGTTAGCAGCTATCTGCGAAGATCTCCAGATGAACAAGAGTTTGATGTGCCCTAAGGGAGGTCAAGCAGAGGGAAGCCCTCCCGCAAGCCAGAAATGAGGACGCCCACGGGTTAAACTATTTTTTTTAAACAACGGTTCAAATTTAAAATGCAATAACAAGAATGAGCTAAAGTTAGCGGTCATCGCGCTCACTCCAATCAAGACCAGGCCACCAGATACATCAGTGAATTATTATCCAATAATTAATTCGCTATCAAATGATTTTCACCTTTAATACTTTTACTGTTAAAACAAAGCTTGGAGACAAAATACCGAGTCACATCAAAGGTTATCGAGAAGGAATGAGGCGAACGGGCAAACTTACGAAAGAGTTTAAACAATATCCCAAGCAACCCCGACCATCTTTGTCTCTCTCACAGCGCGGAGAAGCAGGAATTACACCTTATCACAAGGGGCCATCTGGAAAAGCCAGCCGTGTTTGATGAGGAGACACACCCCACCCCACACACGGCAACCAGACAAACAAGTTTTAAAGAAATTGCAAAATAACATTAACAATAATGTGTTAACCTTAAACGATATTCCATTATAGAACCTTACAGAACCAAGGGATATGGATTCCAACAATCTGGAAACGGACCTCTTAAACTCAGGATGAAAATTATTTTTCTTTTTAATAATTCCATCATAACATTTCGAACCTCGGTAAACCGAGAGGTGTCGGGAGGACGTAGTTACAAACACGAGTCGTGGCGAACATGGGACCAAATGGTATTTGAGAAATATAAGTCGAAAGTATAAAGAAAGAGGTGCTCCCGGCCACCTTTGTCTTTCCCTGCAGAACGTGATAAAATGCATACGCTCGGAAGAGCATCTTCACTTGGAAATAAATCAAATACTATGAATCACAAGCAGGATCATAACTGTGTATGATAAGATACCAACTGTGATGTGAAATGTTAAACTTAAAAAAAATCTTAACCATTTCTTTGTGCGTCGGAACGCGTACGGAAAAGGGGGGGGGGAACCCGCCCCTCTCTCTGGGTGGAGGGATTAGACAACCAGACGCCACCAAGATGAATCGAGGTGTCTGTTGTCTTGATGTTTATGGCTTGAGGAAAGACCCCAACAGAGCCATGTCATAAATGACACACACACAAACATACACACTGACACACGAACCCCCCCCACCACCGACACACGAACCCCCCCCCCCCACCACCGACACACGAACCCCCCCCACCGACATACGATCAGATCAAAGATAGCTCCACCTCGTGAGGGGGAGCCGAGAAGGGGAGAGATTTTTGGCATAAAAAGGAGCCGTTTCAGCATTGAAATCAGCTCATCAGCCCTCGGGGCCAACTCATCAGCCCTCGGGGGCAGCTCAACAGAAGAAGACTCATCTCAACTCAGCTCAACAGAAGAAGACTCATCTCAACTCAACTCAGCAGAAGAAAAAAACTTGACCTGTCGCTCGCGAGCGCAGCGTCAGCTACTACAGCAGCGGAAAGAGCGCGCGCCGGCGTAGCTCATCCAGCAGTGGAGGAAACTGCTGTCAGCGAATCAGCACGGAAGCGTTCGCGCATCTTCAAGGAGAAAGAGCGCGGCCAGCAACGCCAAGCAAGAGCGTGCAGCAGCTCAGCCAGCAGTGGAGAGAAACTGCTGTCAGCGAACCAGCACGGGCGCGTTCGCGCATCTTCAAGGAGAGGGAGCGCGCGCCACCAGCGTGCCATCAGCACCTGCATCAGCACCAGCGCGTGCCAACAGCGTGCCATCAGCACCTGCATCAGCACCAGCGCGCGCCACCAGCGTGCCATCAGCACCTGCATCAGCACCAGCGCGTGCCAACAGCGTGCCACCAGCGTGCTACAGCGCGCAACTTCGCGTCACCAGGGCTGAGAGGGAAGCGGCCCCGCACTCAACGCCCATCGGCGCGACGACGGCGAGCGTCGTGCTGACTCTTCCAGCCAGCAGTGGACAGAAACTGGCAGCCGTTCGTATGCCCCAACCCCTCCCCCACACTCTTCCCCTCACTCCCCCACCGCGCCGCAACACACAGGAAACATATTTTGGACACACGAGATGCTAACCTCGGCGTCTGCTTTACGCAAAGAATTGAACCAGTGATAACGAAGACACGATACGCATATCGGGATAATCAAGAAGGGTTGCCACTCCAAGGTGCGGCATTAAAAATCAATTCATAACGAAAAATACTGCTGTCATTGAGTTGCATAATAACCAATCGTCCTACTGTTAAAAACGTGATAAGAATTGACTTGAAGGTCTATGAATGGATGTGGTACTCTGTGGGCAATGTTTAAATACGAATTCACATTATAAGGTTAAGGTTTTGATAGAATAGTTCACTTGTTTTTAATCTCTCTCTCAACAACCGATCGATTGCGTTACACGTCAGGAATTAACCACAGGTGCCGCTATCGAGGTGAAACAACGCAATCGTGATGGTATCGTGTTAACGCTGTGTTGAAATTCCAAATCCCGAGATTGAGTTTTTCATATTATCCGAAAATTAAAGTTAGCTAGAAATAAAATTGATTAAAGCAGAAGGTTTGTGTGTGATTCTTCCTGAAATTCTGCATAATATTGTTCTGCGTATGAGATCTGAATCCTGGGGACCTATCATAAGCACACTATCACCACATAATCCATAACACACATAATCCGTAATGTTCAATCGAGAGTAATCGTATCCTTATCGATAATACGGAATTGAAGAGCAGAGTCGAATCGTCTCTCTCTCATTCACGCTCACAACGCCTGCGTCACTGCATACGATTAATTGCGTTATTCCAATTCATAACACAATCCTCGTCACCGAGGCTCGACCTGATAATCCATAACGACCTGCATTATCATAACCACGCCCACTCGCATAAATTAATACGATTATCTCTCGAATCAGCATAATTTATGCACCTAATTACACTGATTAACATAATTTAGGATAAATTATGCAAATCTCAAATTTCATTTAATTTTCATTATTTTCATCAATTTTCATAACACCTATATATACAACATATTGGGGGCTCGTCCGGGATCTCTCGCAGACAGTTTATGCTTGAATTAAGGAACAAATCACTGTTGTATTAACCAAGGTTTTATGATCTAACATTACCCTGTGACTGTAACGGGTGTAAAGCAAACAAAAAAACGCACTCTGAAGGGAAATTCCAGAGTAGCAGGGTATAACAAAGACAATTGAAGTAAGATTATTTGCTCGAGTCAAACTGACCACATCCTGTGATACAAGTGTTTTTATACGTACTCTGAAGGGAATACCAGAGTCACAGGAGTCGAACTGATGCATTCTGGATACAACTGTTTTGATATGCACTCTGAAGTGAAATTCCAGAGATGCTCGTATTAAGAGTAATTTTTGAGTGGATTGCGGGATATTGGGAACTTGTACCAAAAAGGTCAGGCCGATCTGCTACAGAGCAAACAAATCAGGGAGACACATGGAAGGGGAGCTGTATTGATGACATTGGGACACTGCTTAAGAACTGGATAAAATGGGAGAAAAGCGAACACGATGTAAAAACATCAGGAATAGCTACGCTGAACTCAGACCCTCTCGCACAGACAGACAAACAGAGATTATGGGATGAGGAAAATTTCGGAAAAGAAACAGGTGGGACTGATAACCCCGAAGTCAGAGTGAGACAGAATATCAAAACTAAATCACCAGGAGATTATGTACTAATAACGCGAGAAAGGGCGGAGCCGAAGCTCCGAGGCAACTCTCCAGGAAAACGCACACCACGCACAGACGGCCGACACAAACATCGCGACAGGCACGACGCACCAGACAAATATAAATCAAACACCCCACAAAAACCACCTAAGTATGAGCCATGGGGAAAACAGGAGTCACCGAGCAAAGTTGACCCACGTTACAGGCGCAAAATACACTACAAAAATCATGTTAAGCAACGCCACCGTGATGTTAATGACTCATCCGAATCTGACTCGGATGACGATGATCAACTTTCCGAATACTCGTTCAGTAGTAACACTCTGAACTTGATGGACAAAGCTCTCGTCAGAATTCCCTATTTTGATCCACACAATAAGAACACGGACATTCACACTCACATCGCAACGGTAGAAGCAGAAGCAATGATCAGGGGTCTGAGGAAAACGGATGAAAAAGCGAGTTTGCTGAAACGCAGCTTGCATGGACAGTCCATATCATGGGTAAAGTCGCTACCATACGAGGTTCGGAACGATTTTAAAAAGCTGAGCCTGGCAGTGATTCGGAAGTTTGGAGAATATTCAACACTGTCTGAGGGATTTAACGCTGCAAAATCTATGACCCAGTGTGCAGACGAGGATCCTCGGGATTACCTCATGCGATTTAAAATAGCGTACTATGCGGGCGATGTGGATCAGTATCACGAAGGTGACAAAAGGTTCAAAATTATGTTTTTTGGATCTTTGAGTCCAGAGATTACAGAAATTGTGGGAATGGTCTTGAATCCAGAGACAGCCTCCTTAGACCACATAGTGGATCGGGCACACATGGCTTGGCTGTACCGGGCTAAAAACAATGATTTCACAGCACACAGTGAACGGGACAAGGCAACCAGCCTATCAGAGGAAAATAAAAAACATGTGAGGCATTTGATGCACGCAGGCCCACAGTGCAGAAAACAAAAAGCACCCACGGATTACCAACATAATTACATACACGGGTGGTCAGATAACAATTACACGAGACAATGGCACGCAGACCGGGAGCGATCGCAGCATGTAGGGACGCGTATTTGCGAGAATCGCAACGCGTGGAAACCACGAGCAAAGTCAGACCAGTTCCCAATTCCACGGCACACAGGCCAGGAGCGTTCGCAGCGTGCAGAGACGCGTATTTGCGACAATCGCCACGGGTGGAAGCAAAGAGCAGGACCATATCTTCACCCAATGCAGCGGCACACAGCCGGCCAAAATTACCCACACAGATGGCGAGATAACAATTACGGTCGACAGTGGCACATAGAGAATGGGCGGCCACGACACACAAAGACACATAATCGCGAGAATCACGGCGTGTATAGGCCAAGAGCAGAATCACGCCGATTCCCCATTCCACGATACACAAGGGGCACACATGGCTTGGCTGTAACAAAGAGGGTGACATGGGCACGTGACAAATCGCTCACACTGGTTGAGAGGAAAATGACAGGGAAAGAGGTGTCCGCTGATCTGAAAAAAAAATCACAGCCCTTGGAAAAAATCAAGCAGGCTGGAGGTTACAAACAGAACCAAGAGGGGAACCATGATTGTGGAAAACTAAATGCGCCATGCACACGCTTTGATGTGGTGGGGAACGCGAGAGTCGCTCCCGTGGTGAACACACCTATTGAACAAGGAAAATTAACCATGAAGCGTGATCTAACAGGAAATGATAACCAACAGGATCGGGAGGAGAAACATGCTTGTTTGGTAAATGGAAACGCGATCAATTGTGTCGCAAAATTGCGTGAGAGTACAGTAAAAGTGCCAGGGAAACGCGTTACGGAGACAAAAATCCATGATGGATTGGGGAATGTGTGGAAATCCAGCACACGCAAAAACATGGAATCGAATCGAGGCACGGAATCAGATCGTGGTACGAAGTCAGCAAATCTGCACATGGCTGCGGAGAAGGCAAATGACCCCAACAGTCGAGCACGGAAACTCGTGTTGTGTACTAATCCTGGTGGCGCTCGACATGGCTTCACGCCACATAAACCCACAGGGAAGGCGAGGGATAAAAAAAATTACCGATACGAACCAAGGAACCGTGCTCATTTGGTTAAAGCCATACCGACGATGAACCAAAACGACGATGTGATGATGTTGCATGGAAAGGTCACAGGTTACTCTAAAATACCTGGCCATGAGAAAAATTATTCCGCACTCTTGACCAAAGGTGGCAGTAAGGTTGCCAACAACTTGGTAAACAGAAAACAAAGAGGTGAATGGAGGGAAACTGTGTACCACCGGGCGCGAAACCGCTATCCAGTGTTTCCCAGGAACTGAAACAAAAATCAAAGTAGCAATAATTGATAACAACCGATGTAACATGTTGCCTTTATTTTTTCTTTTTCCTGTTCTTTTATTTTCTTATTTCAAATGTAATCATGCTGTGACACGTACGCGCGCGTTGTAAGGAAAAATCAGTCAACTCGAGGAATGTCGATGGTTCTAGATGGAAAAGGCATTTTTCTTTTATTTTTAAAAATAATCCGTGGCAGACCACCGATCATTTTTAAAAGGGCGGTGTGTTGTATATGAGCCTTTTCCAAAATTGATATTAACAATAATATTTGCCGTTATATATATCATATTTTTTTTTTAACAAACGAAACAAAATAATTAATAAAACCCGTAAGCCAGGCACACAAAAAAAAACAGGTGTCGGCCATAAACAGGCTATTAATAAATAAAGAAATAATAAAACTCTCGAGGCGAGGATGTTAGCAGCTATCTGCGAAGATCTCCAGATGAACAAGAGTTTGATGTGCCCTAAGGGAGGTCAAGCAGAGGGAAGCCCTCCCGCAAGCCAGAAATGAGGACGCCCACGGGTTAAACTATTTTTTTTAAACAACGGTTCAAATTTAAAATGCAATAACAAGAATGAGCTAAAGTTAGCGGTCATCGCGCTCACTCCAATCAAGACCAGGCCACCAGATACATCAGTGAATTATTATCCAATAATTAATTCGCTATCAAATGATTTTCACCTTTAATACTTTTACTGTTAAAACAAAGCTTGGAGACAAAATACCGAGTCACATCAAAGGTTATCGAGAAGGAATGAGGCGAACGGGCAAACTTACGAAAGAGTTTAAACAATATCCCAAGCAACCCCGACCATCTTTGTCTCTCTCACAGCGCGGAGAAGCAGGAATTACACCTTATCACAAGGGGCCATCTGGAAAAGCCAGCCGTGTTTGATGAGGAGACACACCCCACCCCACACACGGCAACCAGACAAACAAGTTTTAAAGAAATTGCAAAATAACATTAACAATAATGTGTTAACCTTAAACGATATTCCATTATAGAACCTTACAGAACCAAGGGATATGGATTCCAACAATCTGGAAACGGACCTCTTAAACTCAGGATGAAAATTATTTTTCTTTTTAATAATTCCATCATAACATTTCGAACCTCGGTAAACCGAGAGGTGTCGGGAGGACGTAGTTACAAACACGAGTCGTGGCGAACATGGGACCAAATGGTATTTGAGAAATATAAGTCGAAAGTATAAAGAAAGAGGTGCTCCCGGCCACCTTTGTCTTTCCCTGCAGAACGTGATAAAATGCATACGCTCGGAAGAGCATCTTCACTTGGAAATAAATCAAATACTATGAATCACAAGCAGGATCATAACTGTGTATGATAAGATACCAACTGTGATGTGAAATGTTAAACTTAAAAAAAATCTTAACCATTTCTTTGTGCGTCGGAACGCGTACGGAAAAGGGGGGGGGGAACCCGCCCCTCTCTCTGGGTGGAGGGATTAGACAACCAGACGCCACCAAGATGAATCGAGGTGTCTGTTGTCTTGATGTTTATGGCTTGAGGAAAGACCCCAACAGAGCCATGTCATAAATGACACACACACAAACATACACACTGACACACGAACCCCCCCCACCACCGACACACGAACCCCCCCCCCCCACCACCGACACACGAACCCCCCCCACCGACATACGATCAGATCAAAGATAGCTCCACCTCGTGAGGGGGAGCCGAGAAGGGGAGAGATTTTTGGCATAAAAAGGAGCCGTTTCAGCATTGAAATCAGCTCATCAGCCCTCGGGGCCAACTCATCAGCCCTCGGGGGCAGCTCAACAGAAGAAGACTCATCTCAACTCAGCTCAACAGAAGAAGACTCATCTCAACTCAACTCAGCAGAAGAAAAAAACTTGACCTGTCGCTCGCGAGCGCAGCGTCAGCTACTACAGCAGCGGAAAGAGCGCGCGCCGGCGTAGCTCATCCAGCAGTGGAGGAAACTGCTGTCAGCGAATCAGCACGGAAGCGTTCGCGCATCTTCAAGGAGAAAGAGCGCGGCCAGCAACGCCAAGCAAGAGCGTGCAGCAGCTCAGCCAGCAGTGGAGAGAAACTGCTGTCAGCGAACCAGCACGGGCGCGTTCGCGCATCTTCAAGGAGAGGGAGCGCGCGCCACCAGCGTGCCATCAGCACCTGCATCAGCACCAGCGCGTGCCAACAGCGTGCCATCAGCACCTGCATCAGCACCAGCGCGCGCCACCAGCGTGCCATCAGCACCTGCATCAGCACCAGCGCGTGCCAACAGCGTGCCACCAGCGTGCTACAGCGCGCAACTTCGCGTCACCAGGGCTGAGAGGGAAGCGGCCCCGCACTCAACGCCCATCGGCGCGACGACGGCGAGCGTCGTGCTGACTCTTCCAGCCAGCAGTGGACAGAAACTGGCAGCCGTTCGTATGCCCCAACCCCTCCCCCACACTCTTCCCCTCACTCCCCCACCGCGCCGCAACACACAGGAAACATATTTTGGACACACGAGATGCTAACCTCGGCGTCTGCTTTACGCAAAGAATTGAACCAGTGATAACGAAGACACGATACGCATATCGGGATAATCAAGAAGGGTTGCCACTCCAAGGTGCGGCATTAAAAATCAATTCATAACGAAAAATACTGCTGTCATTGAGTTGCATAATAACCAATCGTCCTACTGTTAAAAACGTGATAAGAATTGACTTGAAGGTCTATGAATGGATGTGGTACTCTGTGGGCAATGTTTAAATACGAATTCACATTATAAGGTTAAGGTTTTGATAGAATAGTTCACTTGTTTTTAATCTCTCTCTCAACAACCGATCGATTGCGTTACACGTCAGGAATTAACCACAGGTGCCGCTATCGAGGTGAAACAACGCAATCGTGATGGTATCGTGTTAACGCTGTGTTGAAATTCCAAATCCCGAGATTGAGTTTTTCATATTATCCGAAAATTAAAGTTAGCTAGAAATAAAATTGATTAAAGCAGAAGGTTTGTGTGTGATTCTTCCTGAAATTCTGCATAATATTGTTCTGCGTATGAGATCTGAATCCTGGGGACCTATCATAAGCACACTATCACCACATAATCCATAACACACATAATCCGTAATGTTCAATCGAGAGTAATCGTATCCTTATCGATAATACGGAATTGAAGAGCAGAGTCGAATCGTCTCTCTCTCATTCACGCTCACAACGCCTGCGTCACTGCATACGATTAATTGCGTTATTCCAATTCATAACACAATCCTCGTCACCGAGGCTCGACCTGATAATCCATAACGACCTGCATTATCATAACCACGCCCACTCGCATAAATTAATACGATTATCTCTCGAATCAGCATAATTTATGCACCTAATTACACTGATTAACATAATTTAGGATAAATTATGCAAATCTCAAATTTCATTTAATTTTCATTATTTTCATCAATTTTCATAACACCTATATATACAACATAGGTTAAATATCATATAACATCTGCATGGGAATGTGGCCTATCAAAATATTTGTTGCAGAGTTCAAGGTTAAGGGGAATTGATTGTCATGGTCATTTCCTTTGATGCCACTAATCCTCCCGATTGTTTCCTTAAGCTGTATCCATCAGCTGTGACACAATCATTACGTGCCTTTCCAGGGCTGCCCCTTAGCTTTTCACCATCTGGCTTTAGGCTTTTTTTCATGATGACTAGCCTCATGGTGCCAATCAAATAGCTATCTCAGTGACTGATCCTCTATCCTTCCCACCCATCTCCACTTCTGTCTGGTTGTAATATCTTTTGGTCTTTTTATTATCATATCTATATGGAATTTTCAAATTGCTCCATCCATTTGGCCATGATGTCACCAAATGTATGATATCAATCGAGACTGATAGTGATTTTATTAAATTATCAAAGTTATAGTTTTGTACTACTTGAAAAAAAACATAAATTAAGTTGTGACACAAAGGGCAGAATCGACCCAAGAGGACAACTACCGTCGATATGAAGTGTATAGGAGTGAGATGGATTTGTGGCATAGCAGTAACGTCATGGACTTACATTATGGGGAGGCCTTCATAAACCAGAGGAGAGATTATCGCTGATGATGGTCGATGGTGAGCGTAATGACAACAATGATGGTTTAGTACTAAGTCTCTTAAACATAGTGGTTAGCAAGGTTCATTGCAATATATTCTGCATTGTGTAATATTAATGCAGACGAACATATGCGACTTGACCAGGCCTGTACCACAGATTTCATGTTTATCAAGATGATGACCTGAATAATCAGGAAAACTGATTGGTTTATATAATCAAGTACCATTCTTTGAGATATTAAAACGTGTGCGTGTATGAAAGGGAAGTAAGACAATGTGTCACTCCAACCAAAATTATTGGGAGAAGTTGTGAAGTTAGAACTGTTGGCAACTCCATTATCAATCTAGGTGTTTCAGGAAAATATATATTTTTATGTACAGTAGATAGCCTGCATTCAGTGATGAAGCAGTCAAGCCATCCGTTAATAATTTTGGTAAATCGGACTGAAATAAAGTAAAATTCAACTCGCTTACAACGTAATGTTAGTATAACTTTGCTCACCTTAAAGTAATTTATTCAAATTCGACGGCACTGGACATTGAATTGTCTGTCAAAATGTATAATTTGGAGTTCCCTTCGTCATTGTTTGAGAAAATGATTGCTCAACCTTATTTGTAAAATGTCTATGTTTGAGAATACATCTCATTATACATTGCCGTTGTTGGTATGATTATTCCCAAAACAATACCAACATTGCCAGCCAGCGAGGTTGGCACCTCTGTTACAGAATCCATTTGTAATCGCACAATATAGCTCAGCAGCTAGAGACAGCTACAGCCTTCTCTGGGGCTTTGAACTAATGGGATGCAGGTGTGGGTTGCTGTGGATGAGTCGGTGAGCGAGCGTGAGGTTTAGAGATTGCCAGAAGATCCTGATGCCAATGCTCAGAGGCCTGGCTCCCATCACGGTATTAGCATTTCCCAACGGTATATGCTCACTACTCACCTTTCACCTTTCCCAGCGGCTTCCAAATGTTACTTTCATTGTGACGGTCATCAAGGTATTCTTTTGGGGAATGAGCTGAGCCGACCCAGCCATGAACAATATATCAATGTCGTGGTGTTTATGGTAGCATGGACCAAACATATTTCAAGGTGTTAAATTTGCTATAGCAGTATATATTTAAAGGTACACAGGAAAAGTAATGTTCGTCATTTCCTTCCAATTATCAATTATTCCTCTTGTCTGACATGATAAATGCTCATTTAGGAATGGGCCAAATGGGCCAGAAACTTAAAGAGACCCAGTGAAGCCTTCCTGGAAAAAAAAAACTAGAAGATGAAGTTTTCTGGATAACCAAAGGCATGACTTGCCAAGTAAAATTATGTAATATGGCATTAAACTTGGTTGGAACATGTTAAAAATTTAACATTTGTTAAAGGACACGAAACATGATACCAAGTTATAGTGACATTTGATGGGAATAATGCCACAACAAATGTATAATTCAACATGGAACTGTACCCCTATCGTGAGGATGCTTGCAAATTGTCCACGTTGACGCATGTGTCCCCACTGCACATTACGCATGCCTTTCAGTGTCGCTGACTCCTCAGTCGAAGCACAAAGCCTATTAGGGGTAATTTGAACCAACGTTGATGGTTTCTTTGGTATTGGATAATTGTGCATTATCTCGAGTTATCTTTTTTTTATTTTTTTACTAATATACGTAAGCATGCTTTGTGATCAAATGTTATAGTGAGTTGATGCGTACACAGGTTTGAATAGTAGTGGACGTAAGGGCGTGAGCATGTTATTTTTTGTATTATTCAGTGTTCAAACGTAAAAGCATCTTAGCATTAATTAAGAATGAGTAATCCCATCTAAATACCAATGTTGTTTACCGTTGTTACGGTATTGCTATGTTACAGACCACATATAAAATAAATAATATTTTCACAGATGATGAATAATTATGTTTTTGATAATGGATAAATAAAACGTAACCTTTAGTAAATTAATGGCACAATAATTGACATTAAAAATAGCCTTTAAGGTATACAAAATGAGACATGCCCAATAATAGTAACGATGGGGCAGCGATTGTGATCCATGTGGTCATTTGTTTGATGAGCTAACCGACATTAACAGCTTAATCACGACACCTAATCTGTATCGGCTGGGGAACACTGAAATATACTCTTGTATTTAATTGGTAGACCATCTGTGTTATGGCTTATTTTTTTCTACAAATGTATTGAAAGCAGCGTACATGACAGTATTAAAACATACGTGAACATGTTGGTTAAAACTAAGGATACTTAAAGGAATTTGTAGAATATGCTCTTTGATGTATGATGGTGAATGTAACCGTAATAGATTGGAAGCTTTCGTGACTACAGGAATTACTCTTTGGTTCTTTCGGCAAAGTCACGTAGAAAAATTTTAATTAAATCATATAATACGACGTTTCGAATGCAACACAAGCAACCATCATCAGGTACGAATGAATGAGAAAACCAAAGAGTAATTCCTGCAGTCACGAAAGCTTCGAATCTAGTTTGAACCACCTCTACGGGGGAGGGTTAGCCGTGCTTGTTTGTTTTACACTTAACTTCTAATTTAGCAATCTTTGGAAAAACGTAATCAACCAGGATATGCGTTAACTGTGTGCTAACCGACTCGCTGTGTTGCATTGCATTACACTTCCTAATTTTACTAAATTTGCTTTCTACCGTGCTTGTTTATAAGTCCATTCTCTCCTCTGACCGCTATGGGCAGGAATTCCACACAACTCCCCCTCTGCCCCCCCTCTCTCTTTATATTTAAGACACAGAGACGTTGTATTTCTGTGTCTATGTTGTGTGTCTCTCTCTGTTTGTCTCTGTGTGAGTCTCTTTCTGCTTGTGTGTCTGTCTGTGTGTCTCCGTGTCTATGTTTTGTCTCTCTCTCAAATTTAGCAATCTTTGGAAGAACGTAATCAACCAGGTGGGGTGTTGACTGTTGTGTTGGCCGACTCTCGGTGTTGTAGTGCATTATATTTCTAAGTTTACTGTGTTTGTTTTCTCATTCATTTGTACCTGATGATGGTTGCTTGTATTGCAATCGAAACGTCGTATTCTATTATTTTATTTATTTCAACGTGATTTTACCGAAAGAACCAAAGAGTAACCTTACTATTAACTTGGATATACTTTTGTATGTGCAGTAACTTCATATATGTCTCATTAAATACGTGATCACAGTTAATGTTCTCATTTTCCAGATAGAATACCTTCATTGCTGTGATGATTACAATAACATAAACTCCTGCAGGTAGAGTGTTGAGTGAATAAGTGCATTCACAACGGATCAGTGATTATTTTAATCACAGTAGAAATGCCGACATATCCGCAAAGTAATAAAGGCTCCACTTTAATCATAGACTATGATTGTTTTAAAGTTACAATAACACTTTTTTTCACTTGTTAACTATTTTAAATGAAGCCAAGAAACTCTGTGATGACTCATTCTAAATGAGTGATGACTCACGTGTGACATCACAGCCGCTCTAAGTGATCTTAGAAAGTCGTGTATTTTTGTTTCAGATTAAATGGTGTGCATAATTAAAAGTGATTTATATATTAATGGAAACAGGTATTTTGATGCCAGTATAAAAAAAATACATGCCACTCATAATAGCAAGTAGTTTGCTGGAGTTGTCTGTGCTCTTATGTTGCGTAATGTGGGTTTGTCAAACATCCTTACAGGGTGAGTAAATGTGTAGAGGTGTTAACCACGCACTGTTCGGTAACCTGCATTGCCACCAGGTATCAAGGGGGCAGTACATAACGGTTGGGGTCAGACGAGGTGAAGTGGATCGTAGCCAGTTTGGTAAGAACCAATCAGACAGTTCCACGTGGAAATGTGGGATTGGTTACACCTGGCCACAAACGAGTATAAGAAGGGTGACCGTGCAGAGCTCGGGGAGTTCTCTCCCTATTTTAGATTTGAAGCTTTCGTGACTGCAATGATCCATACTCGTTGGTTCTATTCGGTAAAGTCACGTAGGTAAAACATAAAAAAAACAAAAATCACGACGTTTCGGCCACAACACAAGTGGCCTTCATCAGGTGAAGGGAGCGTGCTGTCATGAGGACAGCGTTGGAGTGAAAACAGCCAAGCCCAGGTCGCGTCCTTTAAGCTGTGTGGGAGGAAACAAAAACGCTTTGACAAAGGAATTAGCATAAAAATGAGCACGATGTACGTAGGAAGTACATGGACCATGATGGACCAGGTGCGGGTGGGGACCATGACGGACCAGCAGCGGGGGGGGGAGTAGAGTGAGTGAGTGGAGTGAGTGAGTGGAGTGAGTGAATAAGTGGAGTGAGTGGAGTGAGTGAGTGGAGTGAGTGAGTGGAGTGAATGGAGTGAGTGAGTGGAGTGAGTGAGTGGAGAGAAATAAGCAAACTTTCACAACTGCTTATTTCTCTCCACTCACTCCACTCACTCACTCCACTCACTCACTCCACTCATTCACTCCACTCACTCACTCCACTCACTCCACTCACTCACTACCCCCCCCCCCCCGCTGCTGGTCCGTCATGGTCCCCACCCACGTCTGGTCCATCATGGTATCATGGTCCATGTACCTCCTACGTACATCATGCTCATTTTTATGCTAATTCCTTTGTCAAAGCGTTTTTGCTTCCTCCCACACAGCTTAAAGGACGCGACCTGGGCTTGGCTGTTTTCACTCCAACGCTGTCCTCATGACAGCACGGTCCCTTCACCTGATGAAGGCCACTTGTGTTGTGGCTGAAACGTCGTGATTTTTGTTATTTTATTTTTTTACCTACGTGACTTTGCCGAATAGAACCAAAGAGTATAGTTCTCTCCCTACACGAAGACCGAAGCCCGGGCTGAAGACTAGCTAGGACCCTGGACCAACCTTCCAGCCCTTCTGAGGACTAAGGCTCGGCGTATCCAGCGGTCAGGACCCACCTGGCCAGCGGTGGGTCAGATAGCCTCCCCTAGGTCCCAGCCGGAGGACTCTGGGATAGGGTAGCGGTAGACATTCAAGTCCCGCCAAGCTAGGAGGCTGTACCTCCTTAGGTATCAAGGAGACCTGTGTGTAGGTTACGCTGAGTCCGGAGGCTGTACCTCCTTAGGGTATCGGGTGACGGGACCGGATACCCCTCTGTGTGTTAAGGACTATCAGAAAGGAATTACAATAAACAGAGGGTGCCTCCTAAATAAGTTTATTCGTCTTTATAAACACTACAAATGTGTTGCTACTCTGATGTAATATATGCAATACTGACCAAAAATTGCATGAGAGTATGTAACATCATTTACGTATTCACTATTGAGACATTATCATTGCTACCATACGTTTCCATTTTAGATATGTAACACATGAATATAACAAGTTAGGCTTTCCTATATTGTTCGTGAGTGCACTGTCAGTGAGCGCCTGACAATGACCACTACGAGAGGTGGCGGTATGGACAGGAACACACACACGTCTTTGTTTCTCCGTGCATTGATTAATTATTGGCACTCCGCATTGTTTAATTCAGTTTAGGTCGTGTTGAATTAGGGGAAACCCACATCAGTTTCACACACCGATTGCTTTCTAGTGTATATGACTAGGAAATGATCCCAGATCGCTGGAATTGTCACTCAGTGGGCTAATGGCAAGTCAGCAGTTCCCCTATATGGCTGTTTTGCAACACTCACCTGTGATTTTACTGTGGGCCTCATGGTGTTTGCAGATGCAAAGCTCGTGCTTAATAACAGATTACGCAGCAGTGTTTGTTTAATACCCTGCATACAATCCTAACGAAACAAATGTGGCGCCCTTTAATTCCCATATCTCACTTATCTCCAGGACAGTCCTGACTCCCTGCATTTCTGTCCCAGGTTTACACGTTTGAGAAACCATTATTATATATAAATAACCTCTTTAAAAATTGCCCAAATCCAGGTGGAAATGTTTTTTCACAAAAACACAACACGATAAATGTATACATTATATATATGTTGATCTAGGCTGGATACGTTTGACTGCACATATGTGTTGTATACTTAAACTGGGCCTAATTTATTTAAATGCAGATTTCATTCTATGTTCAACAGCAAACATGTTTTTAACACTCTACCTTCACAATTGCTATCTGTTGAACACACGACAGAGAGACGCTATACAATACTTAACATTATGAAATATACATATCTTCCTGCAGCATCGGCCACATTGAGATGTCTTTATTTACAACGCCATGGATCAAGGTACTTGTCGAGATATCACGTGGCTAGACGGTGGCTGTTCTCTGGCCCCCCTCACTCCCTCCTGTACTCAAAAAGAGCAATATCTTTTTTTACGTAAACAAATTATTTGGTGGTGCTGCTGCTACGTTGGTTATGGTGCACAAGTACATATAACAAACTAGAATAAATATACAAGACTATTGCCTGAAGCGACAGCAGTTATAGTTTTCTATGTTTAGGGGGCAGTGTTATTGACGAATGTGTTTATTTATTTTTGGTTCACTTTTGTGTTGTTTTGTTTTATTCAAACTGCATCAACATTTTAGTTTTCTTTCAATATTACATACATATTTTAAAGTGCGCTCACACATTTGCTGTTTAATTCTCACATATAATTTCATGAAGACCAGAGCATGCACGAGCATATCAATTCAACGGTACATAATATATTTCAATGTTTTATGCAATACTAGCAGGAAGTACCCGGTGTTGCCCGGGGGAAAAATATATTTCAAAACTTCTCTAAAAAACATAACACATACAGTACACAAATACGAAGCTATTTTGAAAGCCCGGCGTTCCGTTTGTCTGTCCATTTGTCCATCACAACAAAATTACAAGAGGCTTGCAGAAGTCCTGAATCAAAAAGTAATAGAAAGTGGCGGGTAAATAGTTGATCTAAAAGGTTTCCTAAAATTGTCTACCCTCTGTAGGCATAAAACCTACACACCCTACATACAATAGAGTGAGTAGTATCTAGTGACTCTATCGTAGTATCTGGCTATACAGTAGTATCTACTGACTCTACAGTAGTATCTACTGACTCTATAGTAGTAACTCTATAGTAGTATCTGCTGACTCTATAGTAGTATCTGATGACTCTATACCAGTCTCTGCATACTCTATAGCAGTATCTGCTGACTATAACAGTATCTACTGACTCTTTAGTCGTATCTACCAACTCTGCAGCAGTATACACTGACTCTATAGTATAATCTACCGACTCTATAGTAGTAACTACTGACTATAGTAGTACCCACTGACTATAGTAGTAACTACTAACTCTATAGTAGTGTAATGAGAGAGGCCACCTGGGGGGTTACAGGGGACATGTGCACGGCCAACGTTGGGTAACCGGTATCCAATCTGGAGTAGGGATTCAATCTAGGCCAAAGGTAATGGGCGGAGCTATGGGGAATATTCGGGAACCATCTAGAGGGTTCCACGAGGGGGCGTGGCCGTAGGCAGAGCTTAGCTCCGCCGGGGGGCATATAGGAGAGGACTCGGGGTCGGTGTGGGAAGCCTCGGGTCCAGACTGCATCGCCGCTCTACCTCTCCTCACCAATGACCATGTGGCGAACCTCCAGCGAAGCCGTCTCTCCTCCGGGCACGCCGCCAGCCAGCGGCATGGACAGAGAGAGAGAAAGAGAGGGAGACGTGCCGCAGCAGCGGACGGGGAAGCGAGATAACTACCCAGAGAGAGAGAGAGCGCGGAGCTGTGCAGACATTCTATTAAATAAAAGACACCAGTCCAGAGTCGTCTTGGAAGTCGTTTAATACAGTAGTATGTATTGACTCTAAAGTAGTATCTACTGACTGTAGTAGTATTTACTAACCATAGTAATATCTACTGACAGTAGTAGCATCTACTAACTATACAGAAGTATCTATTGACTCTATAGTAGTGTAGTATGTGACATACACGGAGGTGCACACACTATAAGTTGGAGGCAACACGTTTAATAAACGACTATGAACACTCTGTGTCTGCTTGCTAGGTGTGGCTATCGCTATGTGCGTGTGTGTTAAACTAAACGAACGGGTCAGCAGCACACATGCTGCTTGACCCACGAATCCCAGTCCAGACTGCATGGCAAACGAGGAGCAAAGAACGAAGAGCTTCCAATTGATCCCCACAGAACAAGCCCCGATCCCTATCGGGGCTTCCCCTTTATTTGCCTGGCCGTCACTTCTCCCCGCCCTCGGCCCCACCCCCTACTGTATGAGGGGAGGAGATTTGGCCCCCTATCACGTGCTCCTCCAGAACCCGGCACTACAGTCTAGTGACAGTGTACATTACTACACTACCCCCCCCCCCCCTCGTTTATAAAAATTCAGTCGACCCGGCTGGGAAATCCCCACAATTCGAGGGGGAGAGGAGAAAAATGTAAAAAACAACTCCACAAGTGGAGGAGAAAAATGTACCAGCCATGCTGGGCCAGAAAAAGTTAAGGCGAAGGGTGGACAGGGTCCTTTTGACCCCCAAATGCATAACGCATTCGTGCGTTGCCCAAATCAACTTGCCCCGCAGGATCGTGGGAATGACCACGTTGTACTTTAGTAATTCAGCGTCCCATCACATCAGGAGGCCCCCTCGCAGGATCACTGTGAACAACGCCCGTCAGCTCTCGCCCTCCATGGAGTCACAAACACGGCGCATAATGGTGAGCAAGGAGGCATCCTCCGCCATGTTGGTGAGACCGAGCGTGTCGTCATGAATGTCAGCTGCGTCCGTGTGCGCGACATCGGCTGCAGCGACAACCGTATGGGGCGGAACTGAATCGGTGGGCCTGCACCGTCCCGCGCCCGAAATGCACGCGCACTTGTCACTGGGTGGTAAACGTGACAATGCATCAGCATTCGTGTGGTGGACACCTTTTCTATAAGAAACTATGAACGCATAGTCCTGAAGGACCTCAAGCCAATGGGACAGCTGGCCGGACAGCTGCTCAACAAGCAGCGCGTACTGCAGAGCCGCGTGATCCGAGCGCACCTCGAACTTCTGTCCATAGAGGTACAGCCGGTACTGCTGGACGAAATAAACGATTGCCAGCAACTCACGACGTGTATCGCAGTAGCGTTGCTCCACCGGAGATAGCACTCTGCTCCCGTACGCAACCACCCGCTATACTCTGTCCACAACCTTGGACAAAACGGCGCCGATACCCGTGTTGCTAGCATCTGTATCAAGGATGAAAGGCAAAGAAAAATCGGGGTACCGAAGGAGAGGCACGTTGACCAGGCCGTCATGCAGCACGGCAAACGCAGCCTCTTCCTCCTCCTCCCCCCACTGAAATTTCTGACCCTTGGCCGTGAGGATGTGGAGCGGTTTAGCGATTGTGGCGAACCCGGGGACGAAACGGCGATAATAAGAGGCGAACCAGACAAAACTACGTACTTCACCCATCGACTTGGGGGTTGGCCACTTGCGCACGCACGCAGTTATATCAGGGTCTGTGGATATCCCGGAGTTGCCTACAATGTGGCCTAGGTACTCTGCATCAGGTGGCACTTCTGCAGCTTAAACTTCAATTTAGCAGCCTGAAATTTGAGGAAAACAGCCCGCAACCTCTGCAGGTGCTCCTCGTACGTACGTCCGAACACGATGATGTTGTCGAGATACATTAAGCACGCATCCCATTGTAGGCCTGCCAACACCAGCTCCATCAACCGTAGGAATGTGGCCGGGGCTGAGTGAAGTCCAATCGGAAGCCAGTTGAACTCAAAAAGGCCCTGGGGCATGTGGAATGCAGTCTTTGGCCTAGAGCTGTCATCTAAAGGCAACTGCCAAAATCCCGACAGTAAATCAAGCGTGGAGAAGAACCGCGCCCCCGACAAAGCGTCCAACAAGTCGTCCATCCGTGGAAGCGGGTATGCATCTGCCATGGAGACCTTGTTTAGTCTGCAGAAATCCACGCAGAACCTCAAACTGTCGTCCTGTTTTTTTAATAAGGACGATGGGCGCCCCCCATGGACTGTTGGAAGGAGGGATAATGTCGGCAGCCGACATCTTGTCAACCGCTTGGCGCACATGGTCCTTTTCCTTGGGACTCAGGTGATAAGGGTTTTGACGAATGGAGGCGGAATCACCCATATCAATGTGATGGTGCAACAGAGGCATGCAGCCAATATCGAATTTGGATCTGTCAAAGACATCGGAGAATTCCGTTAAGAGCACATGCAGATTGAGCCTCTGTGTCATTGACAAATCCTTGCTCTCGGAACAGAGCGTATCCAACCATGCGTCGTCACAGTCCTCACCCTGCCGCGCAGCCGCTGCAACACCCATATTCCTGCCGTTTTTCCCCTTGCAACATGCAGACGATGCATGAGCCAAGACAGTGCCCTCCTGAATCACCGACGCACCCGGACTGACGTTCAGAACCTGAATGAAAGGTTGTCACTCGCTTGCCACCAACGTCTGTATGTACACCAAATTGTGGGTGCGATTCAACCTGGTGGAGGGGACCAGCAACAACCCTTGCGGAAATGATTGGAGATCAAGATGTTTCCTCAGACGCAAGGGAATTAGCATCTGTGAACCGGGAGGATTTTTACCGTTTGGTTGGCCATCGCAGGGACCAAGACATTCGCTGTGCGGAACAGAGTTGGCGATGATAAGAATGCCATTCAGCGGCCCAACGGTAACTCAATGCAGCACTGATCCACAAGGATCTTGAGCGGTATTTTACCTAGAAAATCTGTCCCTAACAGGCAGGGTATGGCTAGGGATTTTGAAATGAGCACCGGCCCCGTCAAACAAATATCACCTACTCAAATTGTAGCCGAAATTTGCCCAATAATTCCTGACGAGTGTCCATTCGCGGCAAAACAGGGAATCGAAACGGGCGAAATGGCGTGCAATTTTGGCGGCAAGCACTCGAAAATCAATTCTGAAATGATGGTCGCTGACGCGCCGGTGTCGACAAGGACCCGTACCTCAACACCTTGGACGGTCTCGACAACCGCGGACGAACCCGCTGCCGCTGCGACAATACGGCGTGCCAGGGCCATCAATTGTGCGGGGTGTTGCGGCCAACCCTCGCCCGCAAAACCCCGATCGGCCCGCGATGCATCGTGACAAAAATCCGCGACCCGCCACTCCAAAACAGATGCCTGAGGTGAGACAAAGGGCTGCATGTGAGGTGCGTCGCGACTCGCCTGAGGACCCAGCGGATAGAAGGGGGGATGATCCGAAGATGGCGTCGGCGTAGAGGGTCCTCCCCATCGAGCACAGCACCCCACGGACATGTGTCCTGGCAGCCCGCACTTTAATCACACAATCGGGCCGTCCCTCTGGCGAGGGAAAGCCCCCCTCGGCCGGTCTCGTATGTCCAGGTGGTGTTCCTCTGACACCTTCCCCAGTGCCCTGGGACGGAAAACATCTATGTGCATGTGCGTTAAACTAAATTAATGGGTCAGCAGCACACATGCTGCTTGACCCACGAATCCCAGTCCAGACTGTACAACGAACGAGGAGCAAAGAATGAATAGCTACGAGCTTCCAGTTGATCCCCACAGAACGGGCCCCGATCCCTGTCGGGACTTCCCCTTTATTTGCCTGGCCGTGACTTTGCCACACCCTTGGCCCCGCCCCCTACTGTATGAGGGCAGGGCTCTCGCCCCCCAGTCATGTGTCTCTCCAGTACCTGGTGCTACAGTCTAGTGAAAGTGTACATCACTACAGTAGTATCTACTGACCGTAGTAGTACCTACTGACTGTAGCAATATTTACTTACCATAGTGGTATCTACTGGCTGTAGTAGTATCTACTCACTCCATAGTAGCATCTGCCAACTCTATAGTAGTATCAACCAATTCTATAGTAATAAATACTCACTCTACAATAGTACCTCATGACTATAATAGTATCTACTGAATCTATAGTCGTATCTCTTGACTATAGTAGTATCCACTGACTAAAGTAGTAACTACTAACTCTATAGCAGTAACTACTGACTCTATAGTAGTATCTGCAGACTCTATAGCAATATCTGCTGACTCTATATCAGTGTCTACTGACTCTATAGTCCTATCCACCGATTGTGCAGCAGTATATACTGACTATAGTGGTATATACTGACTATAGTATTATCTAATGACTCTATAGTAGTATCTACCAACTCTACGGTAGTATCTACCGACTCTACAGTAGTATTTACCGACTCTATAGTAGTAACTACTGACTATAGTATCCACTGACTTTAGTAGTAACTACTAACTCTGCAGTAGTATCTACTGACTCTATAGTAGTATCTACTGACTGTGGTGGTATTTACTCACCACTGTAGTATCTACTGACAATAGTAGTAGTATCTACTAACTATACAGTAGTATCTACTGACTCGATTGTAGTATCTACTTACCGTAGTAGCATCTACGGACTGTATAGTAGTAAAGTCGCATAGATAGGTTCAAAGAAAATAACAAAAAAATAACAAAAAACTATGATGTTTCGATCGCAACACAAGCATTTTTCATCAGGATGACAAGCGTTCATCATCAGGATGGCGAAGGCTTGTGTTGCGATCGAAACGTCAGTTTTTTTATTTTCTTTGAACCGATCTACGTGATTTTACCAAAAGACCCACAGAATATGTTTCGTAGTATATACTGTCGCAGTATTTACTGACCGTATTGATATCTACTGACTGTAGTAGAGCTACTGACTCTATAGTAGTATCTGCTGACTCTATAGAGTAAATACTGACTCTACTGTAGTATGTAATGATTATAGTAGTATCTACTCAATCTATAGTTGTATCTATTGACTATAGTAGTATCCACTGACTATAGTAGTAACTACTAACTCTATAGTAATGCCTGCTGACTCTATAGTAGTATCTAGTGACTCTACAGTAGTTCCGAATGACTGCAGTAGTATCTACCGACTGTATAATAGTATATATTGACTCTATAGCAGTAGCTACTAACTCTACAGTAGTATATACTGACTAAAGTAGTATCTACTAACTCTATTGTAGTACAGATATACAAGGTGTGCGCAGTTAAGCAGGTGCAACTGAAGACAAACAGGTGTGCGCATTGCAACATGAGGTTTTGTATCGATAAACCGACAGTAATTAAGGGGATAAGCGGGTGCAAACGAGGTCGAGCAGGTGGAAACGTTGAGGCCGGAGGTTGGTGTCGGGGTGACGGGAGATGGGGGGTGATAAGGGATTAATGAGGGCACAAGGCGCCGGGCAATCGGCAGCTTAAGGGGAAGCACGTGAGGACTCGGAATGAGGAGGGGATATTAGCGGGAGTGTGCGTGAGCGGGGTGAGAGTTGCCCGGGAACCAAGAGTGAAGACATCTCGCTGCTGCCGCTCGAGCCATCAACGAAGCCTCAACCCTCACAACGTCGCCAGGCGGGTGTTGGCTGAACCCCCTGCCTGTGACAGACGGGTGAGCAGGTATGAGGCAACGTAGGTGAGGACAGCGGTGGAGATGCAGAGTTCTAAGAGTCGCTGAGTGCGGAGTTGCTGTGTGCAGAGCCGCTGAGTGCAGAGTTGCTGTGTGCAGAGTCACTCGGTGTGGAGTTGCTGTGTGCAGAGTTGCTGAGTACAGAGTTGCTGAGTGCAGAGTTTCTGAATGCAGAGTTGCTGAGTGCAGGATAGGTGAGGTGCAGAATAGATGAGAGCGAGGAGAAGTCAAGTGTATTTGACAGTAAAGATAGATATAGGAGTGCCTACAACTGGCGTGTGAACAGGAGTAATAAAGTGTAAGCAGGTGACTTATTACTACGTGTCGGTGTGAGTAATTTTTAAAGACACTACAGTAGTATCTACCGACTCAATATCACTATCTACTATAACTACAGTACTGACTGTAGTAGTATATATCACTGTAGTAGTATATACTGTATATACTGACTCTAGTAGTATCTACTATCACTACAGTAGTGTATACTGATTGTAGTAGTATCTACTATCACAGTAGTATATACTGACTGTAGTAGTATCTAATATCACTACAGTGGTATATAATGACTATAATAGTATCTACTATCACTACAGTAGTATATACTGACTATAGCAGTATATACTAACTCTACAGTAGTATCTACCGACTCTATAGTCATATCTACCGACTCTATAATAGTATATATCGACTCTATAATAGTATCTAGTAATTATACAAAGTGGTAAGGCCTAGACCCGTGGAGAGCCCCCGGCTTTGCCTAGATTGCCAAGCTGGCCGAGGTGGCACCTTGGCAGGCTGGGGCTGGGTTGCTACCCCCCCCCCGCCCCACCATCCACCCGCCCGCTCTACAGTAGTAGTAGTCCTCTACGGACTATAGAAGTAGCATCTACCGACTCTATAATAGTAACTGCACACATTGGGGTGGGGGGGTGGGGGAGAAGAGGACATCACACTGTGAAGAATTTACCTCAGCGTTGCTGTATTTCTTTTGCATTTTTAACGCGAATGAAAAAATGTCTCCGCCAACCACCGATCGCGTGTGTGCGTTTCCATGGGAACCACGAGTCAGCTTTCTCGCACATGCGCAGATGCGTGCTTTGGCGCCATGCTAAGCGTAGTAATATAATAAATAGTAATACATTATTAATATAACTACTTTACATTTGACGGATGGGAAAAACAAATAGCAATGCTTCGTCCGGGGGCTTATTGTGTCGTATGTGTGTAGTTTGTTGAAACGTAAAGCCAGCAGTTTGTGAGTTTAAAGCGTATCAAGGTGTGTACACACACAGACAGATAGACACACAGACAGACAACATTTTACTTTTATAGGTAAGATAAGAATGTGGAAAATATGGACAAATATATGGCAGTGCATTTATAATGAGATGTGAAAGTGTAAATCTTGTTTGCCGTCATTTACTTTAAGAAAACAAAAATAGAGCAAAAATGCAGGCCTGTTTGATGTAGAATTCTGGTTCAAGTGCCTCTGAGATTGTGAAGCGGATAATGCACTCAGAGCGCTTCTCTGTTGTAGTGCCTTACAATGGAAATACTCAACTGCATTTTGCTTTCAGAGGTATAAACAATCCCCTGGGTTCCAGGAGTGCTCGCACTAATTCCACTCTGCCGCTGTAGTCGCTTTGTATTTCAAGTGGCTAATGACTCTGCACCTTCATTGCTCTGATATTTTGATGTCGGCTATTGAGCACTACCATGCTGCTGCACAAAGTGTTTTAATGGGGTCTGAACCATCTAACCCAAAACTCCTTACCGCTGGGTTTAGTGCCGATATTACGGTTTTGTTTAGAAATATAGAGGTCATTTTGAGAGACATAGTGTGGTCCACGCCTAAATCAGTGCTTTGGTGGGTCAGTGGATCACGTGAACAAGACACTAGTCTTCAGAGCTACAAGGTGGCCTGTGTATTGCATTACACCAGCGTAGATTTTGTATCTATCTGTGCACTATACATATTTTTTGTGTTGTGCCAAAATATGGGACATTTTTCTCTTGCAGAACCCTCCTGCTTTGAAGTATTCCAAGTATTCCAAGCAATAAGTCTTCAGACCTTCCTGTGTATACATTGTATTATTGTAATGCTTTATTGTTTCACTTCTTATTCATATTCTTTGAGTCTTTCTATTGCCAAGTACAAACGCTGTCACATGCCAGATCATTATTAAAATCCAACCTTGGGTTAATTCTGACATAGGTTTTATTACGGTAAACAGATCGTTTAGACTATCGTCAGGACAATATATATCCTCTTGTAAAATGATTTACTACATATTATTGTGGACGTATTTTTTGTAGATTAATGGAAGAAGCATCAAGATCGTGTATCTTTAAACATGCATATGGCATTGTTGGTTATGATGGCATTCTTGAGATAATTACAGTGGCTGGTTTACATAAACTGTGAAAGACCTGTATATTTTGAAATTAAGCACCGTGTGTGATTTGCATGGGAATTAACAATGATTGAGAAAGTTGCCTGTTTACAATTAGTATGGTATTTCACCTCCGATTAGCATGGTTGGCTACGTACGGTGTGAAATAAGTTCAACATACATATTTTGCATGAAAGGGTTATTCGGAGCCTAGAATTTTATATTATCGCCTCTACACTGCAATTTCACATCATGTAATATCCCTGTTACTCGAGTGCAATACCTGGCTACTGAACCACTGCCACAAGCGGATTCGTTTCTCAGTGCAAATACACGAGTGGACATGGTAGCCAGATTATCAAGTAGCAGTGTGAAGCCACAGTATTCCGTAATTTGGAGGGAGGAATATTGCGTTTGTTCCAAAAATGTCTGAGTGTTCCTTGGGTGCCTAAATGACAATATCGGCACGGTAGCTGTACTGTTTGTTCACTCGCACTTGCATGCCATCAGTCTTAATTGCCCACATGCCATGCTCTCATCAGACATTTGTGACGATATGCGACGAGGGGGGGGTTTGAGAAACGTGACGTCACATCAAAATGCGCAACTTTAAATAAATATAGACACGTTCTACTTAATAAAATAAACTTTTTCATAAATGTTTTCTCCTACAACATCAGAGTGCAGCGGCACATTAAATACGCACTACAATGACAATAGTTTAAAGCGATTCGAAGCATGCTTTGTGACGTCATATTTGAGGGGGGTCTGACTTTTTGTGACGCCGTGTGACGATGGGGGGGGAGTCAAAAATCGTCCAAAATCGCGTGACGTCATTTAAGGACGCCCCCTGTCTGAATGTAACAATGTGCACACGGCCATATCAGGCCATCGACTTGGCACACGCTTGGTTAAGTTTTGCATAAACTCGTCAGTGGCTGTGGGCTCAGCAAGACATTACCTGTGCTGTGTGTTGTTGTCATCCACATGCGTCTCCAAAGCAGCGTGGCACTGCTTGAATTACCTGTGTTCATGCTGTCTTTGTGTTGTTATTTAACAAATTAACCGCATACACCAGTGATGGTAATGGTCCAAATTTGATCATGACTGGCACAATATGTTTTAGAATCATGTTTAAACAAGCAGATGGAGGTCATGCGAATATTTAATTGAAATAGTTACGTCCTAATTGTTAATGCTTTTTTATCACGTTAATTATATATTAAAAACCGGACTGTGTCAATGAAGCAGGTCTCGTTGGAAGAAAATTAGTGGCTATATTTACTAAAAATATGTTACACAGAAATTAAATGATGCCTCAATCATTTTTTTTGTTCGAAGAAGGAAAACATTGCGTTGAAGAAGTAAGGTCCCATTCCTCAATTACACATTTGAATTGATCACGAAGGTCATGGTGCAATGAGTATAAATGCTTTTTCTAACGATGACTACATACATCGGGGTCACGAAAAAACAAATAAGCGTCCAGTAACATTTTGCCTCGACTTTGTTGACTGTAAAAATGCATTTGACCCAGTTATTCAAACGCTCACAAACCAACGTCAGAATGAAAAATACTTTAAAAGAATTGCAAATTCATTTTTACCAAAAATATGACGGCTACATTGAGATTTCACAAAGAAAGTTACAACATACATATCAGAAGAGGATCCTAGGAAGGTGATACCAAAGTTTATTCAAACTAACATTACCAAAGATGTATTGAAAAAAATAATGCATGAAGATAAATGGATATTAACCATTTATTTCAGATTTGCCGATTATATAATAATTAAGTTAACCACTGTTAATGTCTCCCCACGTATCGTAGCAGGTGATATGCACTGCTTTAAATAAGTATCCTTTAGGTACATTGTCACGTTGCATTTTAGTGTCAAGCTACGCTTTGGTTTTTTCGGTAAAGTCACGTAGAAATAAGAAATAATAATAAAAAAATTACATAATAGCGTACGACGTTTCGATTGCAACACAAGCAATCATCTTCAGGTACAGAAGAGCTAAATTTAAGAGAGAGGAAACACATAACCATAGATATATAGGCGGAGGAGCACACTAAATCCGACAGGGTTTAGCAAAATTTGGAAACCATATAAAGCAACACAGACGGTCGGTCAAAACACAATTAACGCATGGTCTGGTTGATTACGCTATTGGTGTATCTACCGTTGTGTCTTGGCTTGGGTTTGTGTCCTCTGCAGCCCCTATGTGCTTGACAACTAGTGTCATTTACCCGCGCCGTCCTTTGCCGAGTATGTGCTACTGTTTCATGCTAATTTGTGTCCCATTGTCTCTCAGTCCAAGCCCCGCCGTCTCTGTCTATTTAAGGCCTCGACACAGAGATGCTGCTTCACTGTGTGCGTGTCTCTCCTCATGTGTCTCTGTGCTAACTCGTTCTGCTTGATGTCTTCTATATATGTGTATGCGGTCTGTATTCTATCACTCTCTTAAATCTCACACTTTACTTGCAATTTAACAATCTTTGAAATAGCGTAATTAACCAGACCATGCGTTAATTGTGTTTTGACTGACCGTCTGTGTTGCTTTATATGGTTTCCAAATTTTGCTAAACCCTGTTGGATTTAGTGTGCTCCTCCGTCTATATAGCTATGGTTATGTGTTTCCTCTCTCTTAAATTTAGCTCTTCTGTACCTGAAGATGATTGCTTGTGTTGCAATCGAAACGTCGTACGCTATTATGTATTTTTTTATTATTATTTCTTATTTCTACGTGACTTTACCGAAAAAACCAAAGCGTAACTTGACACTAAAATGCAACGTGACAATGTACCTAAAGGATACTTATTTAAAGCAGTGCATATCACCTGCTACGATACGTGGGGAGACAAAAAAAAATGCTAAAAGCTGAAAAATAAGCACAAGAAGCGTGCTTAGAATTACATTGAGAGACAGAACAGCATTGTATTTAAGGTAAAGCAAAGAAAATGGACAGAGCTGGAAGGGTTGATGCCCGATGGTAAAGGCTGGTGATGGAAATGCAGGGAGAGGTGAGATCACACCCGAGAAGAAAATGTGATATCGTATATTTGCAGAATGTATATATGCCTATGATGAAACAACAAACCAATTTGCAATTATAATAATAACGTTTCCAATCGTTACGTATGTATGATTAACTTCTTTTGCACCATGTTAACCGTGATAATCGGAGGTGCAGGGGGGAGGATAACAAACTAAACGCAAAAAGCAGTTCACAAACATAGAACAAAATCTGCAAAGAAGCATGGAGAGATGCACATGCTGCGAATTACATTGATATACAGAAAGGAGCATGCAGCGATCAGCGAGCAAATGTAAATTAGAAACATCATATGGACTGATTGAAAAAGTAAATAGACTTTGCAGGAGCAGGAAACATTACTTTTTAGGGATGACAGTAGGTGGACGAGAATAGCAGCCAACGGAGAGACCCGTCAGTGAGGATGATAACCTGGAAATAGAGCGATGACCCCCCCCCCACCCTAATGCATATGTAGTGACTTATATGGAGTCACTATGGTGTTTAGCGCCAGCTACTGTCACAAGAGTGGAACTGTACTTCTTGAGACTGGCACCAGAGTGGATATGGCATGGAAGCGGGTCCTAGGGGGCATAGTTCTGGTGAGGGTCGGAGAGAGAGCAAGTGAGGACGTGATACTCTGTGTGAACCCGAGAGGGCACGTGACCGGGGCAGGGTAGCAAGGGGGCCCGAAAGGGGGCTCGAGGGACACGTGATATGGCCCAGAGCCTTCTAGTAGGATCGAGAAGGGGGCGTGGCCAAAGGCGGAGCAAGGCCACAGTCGGGTGATCGAGGCTCTCTATTGGAATGGAACCCGTCGGTGCTACGTCTCTTCGATCCTCGGTCCTTGGTCTTCTGTCTTCGATGCTATGCTCGGCATCGTGGGTCAGGCAGTGTGTTACTGACTGACCCGGTTATGTAGTTGCCCCATTGTGGTATAGTTAACCGTATAGTTATATTCTTGGTTCTTTCTACGTGACTTTACCGAAAGAACCAAGAATATGAATTCCTGCAGTCACGAAAGCTTTAAATCAAAATTTAACCGTATAGTTATCACCTAGATGTAGAACCAGTGTACTTTTATGTAGTTACCCTGTTGGGGTGTTGTATTAAACGTGTTGCCTCCAAGAAAAGTGTGTGTCTCCTTGTTCAACACTACACATATGAGCGAGATGGCTTTGGAGGACTGTGATGGATCCTGACGATGTGGTGAAGCCTTCATCTAGCAGTGGATAAAACAAGGCTGCTGGCTGATGTTGAATTTACACTTTAGTATGCAACACAAACTCTCATGAATATTAATCATTTACTAAGCAATAATATCTTTCATTGTGCATTTGCCAAAGAGATGATTAGTAATTCCATTTAAAGCTGATACTATTAAAAAGCAATGTGTGCCCTATATGCAGTCGAGGATTAGCCCATGTTCTACTTTAAATTAGGAACAAATCCTCCCTACAGCAATTTTCCCTTAAAAAAAACAGATTGGATGTTTACTATTGCAAACATCTGGAGGAAAAATCAGGAACGAATGGATATAAACGATTTAATAAAGCATGGACCCAAAACACAGCTGTACCTTCATTGCTGAAATTAGAGTGTAGTAAATTATACATTTTTGTTTCTGTCCCTTAGAGGAAAATGTGTTCCACAGTTTTTGGTTATTTGCATTGTATGAACCCCTTGCACACTAAATTACCACAACATGAATTTATTACTCTTTGGGTCTTTCAGTAAAGTCACGTATATATAAAAATAATAGGTCATGACGTTTCTATCGCAACACAGGCAATCGTCTTCAGGTGGGAGAGAGAAAGCTATAGAAACAAGGTCTTAGATAGGCCTGAGATGGGAGTACCCTCTGGGTAAGAGGGCGGGACTAGAGATGGTCTCCCTGAGGCTGTGGAAGTGGCAGATCTGAAACACAGTAGGACCAGCACCTCAGCCGTGGCTGATCATTGTTTTAACGCTGTGGGCTCACACGAAATAGATTTTTCCAAGACGAAGGTACTATGCAAACCCAATGGCTATCATCAAAGATTTGTCCATGATGCCATCCAGATATATAAACACAGACACAACTACAACCGAGAAGATGGGTACAAATTGAGCAATCATTGGAAGGACATCATTAACCAGGTACAGTCTTAACCTGCTGTGATGTTTCCATCCTTCCTGCCGATGTTAGCTGACTCCCTGAGTTGCATTACTAGGTTGGATGTCTTTGTATTGACAGGCTGGATGTCCTACTCGATCTGCCACCGATGCATCATTGACATGCTGATCTCCCACAATACAATGGCCACTTCCACAGCCTCAGGGAGACCATCTCTAGCCCCGCCCTCTTACCCTGAGCGGACTCCCATCTCAGGCCTATATAAGACCTTGTTTCAGTAGCTTGCTCTCTCTCACCTGAAGACGGTCGCTTGTGTTGCGATAGGAACGTCGTGATCTATTATTTTTCTTTATACGTGACTTTACCGAAAGACCCAAAGAGTATGAATTCCTGCAGTCACGAAAGCTTTAAATCACGATTAATGTATTATTTAGAATATTTGGCTGCTATAAATTTCCACATGGTAAGCCGCTTCATTGAGCTATCATTTGTGGCCAGGTCGCTTCAGAAAAATAATGAATAGCTCAGTGGGCTTTTCCTGCACCTCCGATTAGCACGGTTGGCTATATACAGTGCGAAAGAAGTTCAACGTGCATACATAACTGGTAAAATAAAACTTATTTTAGCATATGTATTCGTAGTGATTTGCGTGCCTTTCCTATATTTTGCATTACTATCGTTGTTTTGTATTGTTTGCTGTTGTAACTGTCTTACCCGCCCCTACTGGACATCTGTGAAAAAGAGCTTCAAAGCTCATCAGATTTTTGCTGCGAGCCTCCTTCCACCGCAGGAGGCTAGCAGCACTTATCCTCAATGTTTGGGTTGTTAATATTGTTTGTTTGAACACTATTAATAATCCTATAGAAAATAGAAACAACAAATGTATTATTGGTTTAGCTGAAAATATCAAAATGTCTCATCATGAAGTAGGCTAAAAAAAGTTGGGCTCAGGATAAATACAAACAAAACGAAGGTCGTTTACAACGAGTTTGCTCAACAATTGACTTTCTGTCAGAGAGAGGCAACTGGAAAACACAGCAGAGTATATAGATCGGAAAGCTATTGAAGATGAACCAAGGGAAACAATAATGATGTAAAAATGTGGACGGGAGTGGGTTGCTGTGCTTTTTAACAGTTGACGTTTAGAATCAAGAGCAACATACCAATCTGCCCCAAGAAGAACCTTTTTAGATGTGTTAATTACCTCTTAATGACATATGGATCAAAAACATTACTCTTAACATAGAAAGAGGAACAGCACAAGGATTAGACAAAATACACAAGTTAAAGACACATACAGTACCGTTCATGAGTAGGCTTTGGAATTACACTTTGGTCTAGGATTATGGCTGTCAGCCAAGGCAGGTAATGCATGTTAGAGGATATCCACCCTTGAGATGGAGCGATGAAATCAACTCGTTTGCAAGTGCAGGGTGTATTGTTAGCTTGCAGGACCGTGAGAGATGGCAATGGCACGGGGAGATCTTCATTCAGCAGTGTAATTGTTACGGCTCATTATGTATGTATGTTATTCTTGTCGCATCATACTTAGCCAACCGTGATAATCGTCGGTGTGGGGGATGGAAAACAAACGAAACACAAAAATCAGTTCTAAAGAAATGAGTTTTCAATCTAAATTTAAAAGATGATGATTGAAGTGTCTAGCAATAACCAAGTCCAGTGCTGTGTGTGTGCGTATTGGGTCGAATGTTGCATGTGGTGACTGATGAGAGCCGTGCGATTTGAAAGTTCGCACGTGACAACTGGTGCATTCGTTTCCACAATTGCACCGCATACCATTATAAATTCTATACATTTGGAATGGAGAATCGAGTCAAACTGATAATCAAGATATTAATAATTACTTAACAACCCAACTCAATGTTTGCCCAAAATCAATGTAACTCTAGTAATGTCTTTGAAATATTAGACTGATATCAAAGCTGCAAACGAACGTGCAGTTTAAATGATCTGGACCAAGTGTGATGAATGTAAATTATGAATGTAAATGACCCATCGAAGGCACAGTATTTTGTGAAGCTAGTTGTTTTCCCAAGTGATTTAGCTGCAAGTGCTGGTTAAATCATTATTCCTGTTGGACAAAAAGCCAGGGGTGAGCAAACCAAGAGCCCTTGTCTCTCTCTCTCTCTCTTCTTGTCCCTCGGGTTGGTCGGATGACACGAACAATCGTAAGTTCCTACTCTGAGTCTTCACATGGCTCCACAAACCAATACGGGAGCTACGGCACTGGCCACATGGGATGCAGAGCCGTCCGCCTGGACTAAAGGGTGGCTGAAGAGTGATTTAAAAGGGAATGGAGTGAGCCGATGGCTGTCTTTCATGCATACGTGGTGAATTGAAAAGACAGGACATGTAAAACTGTCCAATGTCGGTTGCTGCTGATGCAGCCTGATTGCTTTTTTCACCCTCAACCCTACCTCTTGTAGCCCCCACCTCACTTCCCATCACAATTCTGCTAAGTGTGTCATTTCAAGGCACGTTTAAAAAATAAATCTTAAAATTACACAAGCAGCTCCAGATGCCATTTTTTCTCAATTCCAGCTGGCTTACATTGTAATATTTGCGTATAGGTCAATAGGGAGATATTCCATGTGCAGTCAGCAGGAAACACAGGAAAGGTGTCAAGAAGAACATTACAGATCCCCGTTGATAATTTGACATAGCTGCATTTTTCAAGTTAATGCCTGGCAATCTCATCAACTAAGATTACAAACAATAGTTTCCACTCCATCTACAACATTCGTATTTTGATAATTGTCTTTCTCAGAATGAATCAATAATAGCCTTACTCTTTGGTTCTATTGGGTAAAGTCACGTAGGTGAAAATAAAATAACAAAAAATCACGACGTTTCGGCCACAACACAAGCGGCCTTCATCAGGTGAAGGGACGAGACTGTCTGGAGGACAGCGCTGGAGTGAGAGAAGCCACGCTTAGATCACGACCTTTAAGCTGTGTGAGAAAAAAAATAGGTAAACTCCCCCCCCCCCCGCGCCAAACGGCAAGTCCACCGGCACGTACACCACCTCTTTCCTAAAATCGGCCAATCAAATGCTAATTTTTATGCTAATTTCTTTGTCAGAACACCTTGTTTGCTCGCGCACAGTTTAAAGGTCCGCTGTCTGAGCGTGGTTGTGTTTCGCTAAATTCTCCTGTTTGATGAGTACTAGGTGCCTCGGTGAATGTATATGCTCTGACTTTAACATAGCTATTTCTGTGACCAGTTACAAGCTAATCACTCAGCTATTTCAATGCTAAATTCTATGCTAATTCCTTTGTCAAGGGGTACCTCTGCAGATGTGTATACTTTAACTTACCTATTTCAATGAGCCATTTCAATGCTAAATTATATGCTAATTCCTTTGTCAAGGCGCTTTGTTTTTCTTCTCACACAGCTTAAAGGTCGTGATCTAAGCGTGGCTTCTCTCACTCCAGCGCTGTCCTCCAGACAGTCTCGTCCCTTCACCTGATGAAGGCCGCTTGTGTTGTGGCCGAAACGTCGTGATTTTTTGTTATTTTATTTTCACCTACGTGACTTTACCCAATAGAACCAAAGAGTATGGATCCTAGCAGTCACGAAAGCTTTAAATCTAGAATAAATAATAGCCTTATTTAACGTAGTTTTACGCCATATTAATCTAACATTGTGTTTAATTTTAAATGTTAAATATGATTAGATTTACTGTACTTCATTTGTAATTTATTATTTTGATTCTGACATTTTTTACTTGGGCCTTCCAAAACTTGAGCAATTACATCCCTATATGTATCTACCTTTCCATATTTACCAAGCTTCTTCATTCAAAAGCACTTCCAGTCATTATACGTTGCGTGCATCTAATGAATGGCTACAATAGAAACCTAGACCATGGTAGGATATCAGGCAATGGGAAACAATACATTTTTTGGGAAAATGACTGTGTTTTCTGTGTGTTTACATTTCACCTTTTGCCTTATGGTTATTGCATAACTTTGTGGAATTCCTCCATACATTGATCCCAAATCTTTCCAAGTATGCATAAAATACATCTCTCAACACGCCTTCAGCACTCCCACCTGGTTATAAATTACTTGAATGATATATTTGTTATATTCAAAGAGGGTGCTGGTTTGTCCCTTTAATCTTTCAAAGCTGTGCAACCCAGCCTTTATCCACAGTGGTTATAATGTCCCACATGACACTAATGCATACAATTCTGGCTTGCACCTCTGAGAAATTACTTTTTATATATAGAGCCCAGCGACTCTAGGGGCCTGGCGTCTTTGAGTGAGAAGCTCACATTTGCACAAAATAAGTGGCGCTGAGAGACCTGAGGGACAATACTTTTGCCCTGTTACTCGGGGTTCATTGCAGTCTCTGTGTTGCAATCACTACAGAGCAGGGATGACCTCAACGCTTCATTTGCTGCCATACAACGAATATCACCTCCTAGATGTCATGTCACTTACACCATAGTTGTATCTGTCCATCTGGCAAAAGCATTGTTACAAGTTACAAAGATCTGTGCATGCAGCTGTTTTGCCCTAAGCTTAAGTCAAAAGTGAAAGTAACTTTGTGTAACGATATGAATAAGCACACATACTGAATTGCTCATTTAAATGAACACACGAAGAGCACTTGACCCATATTATTATTACTCGCGAATGTTCAGGACAATTTAACAATGAGCAAGACAATTATTTGAATAACACTATTTGTATAAGATTGCAGAGTTGTATACTTTAAAGACATCTTCACTAATTAAAAAAGCATGAACAATAAGCGAGAACATGTAAGATATGTGGCCTTGTTGCTCAGAGGTCAGAGTGCTGAGCCACTTTGACCTCATGGATTCAAATCTGGGTAGACATTTGTGGTTTAACCAATTTCTCAAATGTGGCTGGTGATGCGAAAGTTTCAGCCCAGTTAACAATGCGTGCACAACAAGACATGAATTGTAGTTTTTGCACGGTGTGTGGGAAAAGTGTGACGCCTCTTTTTGTGAAGTTTAAAATACCAATTGAAGGGTTTTCAGAAAAAGTCCTTTCAAAATAATTCCCATAGCTCTTTTTGGCACACGGGGTCACGTTGCTTCGTGTGAGTTCTGAAGTCGATTCTTTATGTTTTGATGTGAAGTCAATTGCACACCAGGAATAAAACGTGGGACAAACAATAAAAATGGCTTAAATGTTAACTGCACGTGCAGCCACACCATCTCTATAGACTGTGACAATTATTTTGTTTTTTTGGGTAAAAAAGAAACGCCAATTTGTAATAATAAATTCCCTTTCATTTTGTAACTGCAAGAAACGTGTAACTTTCTCACATGCAGAATGAAAAAAAATATGCTATCGTTATGACAATTAAACTCATCACATTTTAAATTATTTCAACCTGTATGTTGGAATCTGATTTCCAGTGTCATTTATTTTTTAGCAACCAACTTTAACGTCAGACTTTACTGTGAGATAAATAATACAGTGCAAACATGTGTACTATTAATACAAAACTACATTTACATATTTCACTTGGACTCCCGTTTTTGGTTCATCTGATCTCATTGACCCAGCTATTGATCTGAAAACAGCAGATTAAGTGAAACTGCTGAGAATATAAGCACAGAGTCCAATGCAATGAAGTTAGTTTCTAACTTGAAGCTGTTATCCTCGAAGCGCTTTGAATCCTGAGCTGTTGCCCACGAACCCATTGGGATTTCTTTACCAAACAAGAAACGAGGGCGTGGATTTATATTCCACTTCCATCTTCCTGCTCTCTGTTCAAAAGCCAAGGGCTACACAGCAATTAAAGGTCAAGCTCTGAATAATGCTTGGCCATGCGCTCTAGATTAAGTTGGCGAACGCCATCTGCTCCACCAAATAACATTTGAGGTGGATGTAAACGTGAAGTGTACAGTGAATTTTGCAGACCTGAGGCTATCGCGATGCTTTTATGAATGTATACGGTAATACGGCCCGGTTCACATCCTAAAGTACTCATGGAAAAATATATATATTAGAGCACCTTCACAATGAGAAATATAATGTATATTATTTCCAGGTGATGTTCTGGGTTATTTGAATGTACTGGAGAAGAGGCATTACGTAGGTAGCGTAATGCAGCAATCACTCGAGCAGATTAAATGAATATTGACAATTGTATGACTTGATAGGGAGCCTCCAGAGGCAATGTACTATGCTGACAAGCCACATTATCATACAGCAACATTTTGATATTGAGTACCCCAAGGTTCGTGGCATAATCTTCAGCTCGTTTGCCATGCAATCACTTTATCAAGAAATCACGATGCCATCATACCATTTGTACGAGTACGGGATTAAGTGTTTGGATTTTAAACCATATTCATGATTTAAAATGAATATGCTACTTCTACTACTATAATGTGAATATGGTTAATAGTAATCTGGCTTATTTCTAGCATTAACCTCTTACTCTTTCATTGCAAACCATACATTATATTCAATGGGTCCTCACTTATTTAAATGAAAGAAAAAACAATTTAACTAGAATAGGGGAAATCTTGTCTAAAATAGATAAGGTTAAATTTGATCCATAAGTCATTTTACAGCCTTAATTATAGATCGTTACTTTATTCCAATATGATCTCTGCGATGTGAAATTAATTATAAAAGTGAAACTAAGAAAAAACACCCGTAAACAGAAGCATCAATCGTGATGTCAGTGCAAAATATTCATAGCAACATGCATTAATTTGCCATTATTGACAATGGGTCTGTAAAGGCTCTCGCTAAATGTCACATTCTTTCTGCAAACCACATTCAATTGCACTATTAACGTCAATGGTAAGGCAATGGTCGATATTCTTGTGAGTCATGCTTAGAGTTGTGGCCAGGAGCCACAACAAACCAAAGCGATGCCTCTTGTTAAAATAGGGCACCACCTGACTGCTGTTATTACAATTGTAATATCGTAGCAGCATTAAAGAACCACCCATTCTGCTTATATTGTATTAATCTTGATTTGAAGCTTTCGTGACTGCAGGAATCCATACTCTTCGGTTCTTTCGGTAAAGTTACGTAAGTATAAAATAAAATAAAACGAAATCACGATGTTTCGGGCACAACACAAGCATCCGCCATTAGGTGGGAAAGCATAGTCTGCTGCTGAGGCAGACTGTTTTAAAAAGTGTGAAATGGGTGTAGTCAAAAGGTCATAAAGAAATGGCCGGGGCTAGTGATGTTAATGTGATAAATTAGCATGTAACTGTAAGATAGGAGAGCGGCCTCTTCGACGAGGGCATGGAAGTGGCTATGTTAATGTGAGGGATTAGCATGATGTTAATGTGAGAAATTAGAGGGCACGGAAGTGGCTATGTTAATGTGAGAAATTAGCATGATGTTAATGTGAGAAATTAGAGGGCACGGAAGTGGCTATGTTAATGTGAGACATTAGCATGATGTTAATGTGAGAAATTAGAGGGCACGGAAGTGGCTATGTTAATGTGAGGGATTAGCATGATGTTAATGTGAGAAATTAGAGGGCACGGAAGTGGCTATGTTAATGTGAGAAATTAGCATGATGTTAATGTGAGAAATTAGAGGGCACGGAAGTGGCTATGTTAATGTGAGACATTAGCATGATGTTAATGTGAGAAATTAGAGGGCACGGAAGTGGCTATGTTAATGTGAGGGATTAGCATGATGTTAATGTGAGAAATTAGAGGGCACGGAAGTGGCTATGTTAATGTGAGAAATTAGCATGATGTTAATGTGAGAAATTAGAGGGCACGGAAGTGGCTATGTTAATGTGAGACATTAGCATGATGTTAATGTGAGAAATTAGAGGGCACGGAAGTGGCTATGTTAATGTGAGAAATTAGCATGATGTTAATGTGAGAAATTAGAGGGCACGGAAGTGGCTATGTCAATGTGAGATATTAGCATGATGTTAATGTGAGAAATTAGAGGGCACGGAAGTGGCCATGTTAATGTGAGGGATTAGCATGATGTTAATGTGAGAAATTAGAGGGCACGGAAGTGGCTATGTTAATGTGAGGGATTAGCATGATGTTGATGTGAGAAATTAGCATGATGTTAATGTGAGACAATATCATTATGTTAATGTGAGACAGCATGATGTTAATGTGAGACATTAGCATGATGTTGATGTGAGAAATTAGAGGGCATGGAAGTGGCTATGTTAATGTGAGGGATTAGCATGATGTTGATGTGAGAAATTATCATGATGTTAATGTGAGACAATATCATTATGTTAATGTGAGACAGCGTGATGTTAATATGAGACATTAGCATGATGTTAATGTGAGACATTAGAGGGCACGGAAGTGGCTATGTTAATGTGAGGGATTAGCATGATGTTGATGTGAGAAATTAGCATGTAACTGTAGAAAAGGAGGGTGAGCATGAGATATCTAAGAGAGAGGCATAGAGGGAGAGACACAGAGAGTCGGGAATAACAGCTGACATAGGCAGGTAGGATGGAAACAGATTTTGCTCTCTTGTCTTTGAACGGACTGTTTTTTAAATGAAGAAAAATATTTTATAAGGTAGTTTTGGCAGTTTTGAATAAAAATGCAAGTTGTTTCCTTAACTAAAAACTGCTAAAAATGCAGCTTAATATATTAAGCTACATTTATATTAATGTACATATATTGTCGATCCATAATAGATACGCCAAGAGGATTAGCTTGCCATTACTAGCAACTTTTCAGCATAGCAGCAGGCTTATTACAACTAACGGTGCATATGGGCCAACGTAATTCTGGGACATTGTGAAGTATTATAGTAAAACATGTATTTGGTTAATGTGTGTTTTTATGTCAAGGTACTGACCACATTTTATCTCAGGAGGTATTTATAAACTTTCTGTTAACGTTTTTGTAATATTTCTGGTGATGCTTGATGAAAAACACAATCTTGATTTAAAGCTTTCGTGACTGCAGGGATTCATATTCTTGGTTCTTTTGGTAAAGTCACGTAGAAGGGAAACAATAAAATAAGAAAAATATAAAACAATTAAAATGTATTGTTTATTATTATTTATTGTTTTATATTTTCATTATTTTATTGTTTCCCTTCTACGTGACTTTACCAAAAGAACCAAGAATATGAAAACCACAATGTTAAAAAACAGAATCTTTATTTATCCTGGAGAAATCTGATGCGCTATGATGCTCTTTCTACAGATGTTCAATGTGGGTCTCAATATTATATATTTTTTACTTACATTTTTTAGCTTAGAGGGTATTTCATGATGGTACATTTTCAACAACTCCTTATCTTCTTTGGGCGTGTAAAATAAAGTACTGGTTACACCTTTAGTTGTGTAAAATTAAACATTCTAACTGTATTTTAAGTATGAAACAATTCTTAGTTAGGGACACTCAAAAAAGGCAGTCACACCTGTATTACAAAAGCTTCTTGTAAGTTAAATTTTGCATGGATGGATTTGGTTAATACGTGTATTGCTTACTCTGGTGTTTTATCCCATCCATTATATGTAATTTGGCATTAATTGAACCAAAATAAATGCATTCAGTAGAGTCATAGGGGTCACTGTGTATTGACCTTTCAATCCATATTTCAATCCATCCAGTCAATTTGCGTTTCACATCATTCTGTAATCCTTACTAGACAATTTTGAGCATTGCAGGGAAACATTTTTTTCCCCACGAATATTGCGTTCTCTCTGGCTGTTGGTCCCCATATATGCACAGACGCATGATCACAGCAATCCTGCCGAATACTGACATAGCCACTGTGTGTGCCTCTGCATGCAGACTGTTGCCAGGAAACATCATCCGTGCAAACTTTACATATCCATGTGTCCAGAGAACAAAAGCAAGTAACCTTCATGTTGAAATAAGATTGATTGAATTACAGATAACATTGTAAATGGAAAAATGAAAATGTAATGATTCAGCGTAATATAATGCGTTTGTTATTTCATGACAATATAGTGGTGCATATTCACTATTGCTATTGTCTGAGCAAACCCGCTCTTTTGATTCCTGAAAATGACAATTACATGCGTATGAATTTCAAATGTATTACTGCAACAAATGTACCTTCTAAATTCATCCTGGTTCTATGTTAGTGTTTTTTTCAGTTTTAAAGCCATTCGATGCACGCTAGACACATCTTTAAACGTTAACAATACAGTCCTTGTTATGTAGTTGTAAAAACTTCAGTATCTGAGTCATGCAAAGATGAATGGCAAACACAACCTCCGATATAAATATGTGGCGCATAGGCTTCTGAAAATGAGCCATATAGCTCAGTGGGCCTTACCTGGTAAAATAAAATAAAAAATAGTTGAGTTTTTCATCAGATTTTTAATATTTGCCGCTAGTTAATACAATCTCGTTAACCAACACGTGTGACGTTGTCTCCACATTTAGACATGATTTACTCAAACACTTATGCTGCCATCCGAGGTGCATGGAGAACAGAAATCCATTCTTGGATGACAAAAAGAGGACAGGCGATGTGGCAGCACTGGGACATCAGATGAGTCTTACAGTGCTATGACGTCACAACCCCCATCATGTCTCCAAGTGGGAACCCAAGGGACACGGTGTAAACCCATAACATCGATCCACTGCCCAGAATCCGTTTATTTTTTTCTTGAAGTCCGATTTCCTAACGACCAGATGTCAAGCTCAGAGGTGAGTTGCATTTAAATGAGCTAGCTAATGGTGTGTACAAGTATAAGTGCCATTATACTAAATGAGCATTTCATGCCTCATTGCCTTAGTTTGTAATAAATGTTCACTACATGTCTGCTTTTGGATTTGGCTTTTAAAGCTGTCAATGCCCACGCAGGGATTATTAATTGGGGCACATTAATGGTGTCAATACATTCTACTTGCATGTGTTTTATTTCAATGGTCTATATTATTTACAGTGGTTTCAATGAACGATCATGTTCATTGAAATAGAATTTGTAAAACTAGTCTAATTACACAGAATTTACTGAAACAGCGAAAAAAACATATGCATGCAATACGGTATTAGCTTTGTTACACTTAACATGTTGACCTTATTTCCAGCCTCTAAAATGTAATCAATTTGTTAAAATAAATTCCTGCCAATTTAGTAATAATGGAACAATCACGAGAATTTGATTACTGTAGTGTCAGCAGGGCATAATTAAACTCCAAATTAATGCATATTTGTAATACATTTTGAGTTACACCGACATATCTCAGTGTACACCCGCTTTCTTTCTGAACACGTAGGTTTTCACAGGCATAAATGATGAATAGTTTTTGGTTAGGCACCATTTAACGCTCTGATCATTCTGAATTGCCTGCATCTTGTCCTGATGATGTTTGACGTAGGTTTAAACAACACTTCGTATCTTATTGCTAAATTTGGTTGTAATGCATGTTGAACTTCTTTCGCACCCTACGTATCCAACCGCGCTAATCGGAGATGTAGTTGTAAGAATTGTTCTGAAACTTACCGGTGAGCTAAAAGAATAAAAACCGACACGTTAAACACTTGCAGACTCGACAGTTTAATACGTTTGTGTTGGGTGGTAGAGGATCTTAACGACACTGAATCGGTATAGTAATAGGTTTTACCCTTTTAACTGGCACAAAAACTGACACCTTCATTCAAGGCATCATGTTTGCAATAACCACAACACAAGCAGTCAAAATGCAAACAAAAGAGACAACTCTGATAATAATATGCATTATCCTTGAATTTGATTGGTCCACACCCAAGACGGCTTTTCTTAAAGCCTAGTCTCCACTGGTGTTGGACCAGAAGACGCCAAAAGGCGTACAACTCAAAAACAGCACACTATCAGAGTATTGAGGGCTCGGGGTGAGCATTTACATTATGAGACCTCCTTTGCCAGTAACAAGATATAGTAATAGGTTACATTATGAGACCTCCTTTGCCAGTAACAAGATATAGTAATATATCCATTATAACCTATTACTATATCTTGTTACTGGCAAAGGAGGTCTCATAATGAAAATGACACTAATTCGGTCAGATCGTGTGGCCAAATCCAAAAGTCTATGATGAATCAGGTATCTTCTTGATGACAAAAATTGAGCGGCTTGAAGCTTCAGAGCAAGGCTCTTCAGGAGTGATCCAAATGGGCTCCCTTGGCCTCATCAATGTAGCCTATGGTTGTGGCACTACAAGCAGAAACATGCCAGAAAGGTTTTGGAAGAGGACATCTATTATATATTCAGTCAACATTAGAATACATATTCATTGGTTAAACGATGATCAATGAGCAGTTTCAGGCGGCGTTAAGAATTAGTTTTTATAATAAATGATGAAAGCTCAGTCAAAATAGCACGGCTGGAAAACACTGTTAAGTCCTAGAATGTGCATTTTTAACCTGCAAAACTCATCGTGTATCGTAATCAGTACAATTATTAATTTCATTTTGGTTGGTAAACAATTGACATACACGGCAATGAATGGTAAACTTCTATTTTATTTGATTTTTTTAAGTGGCATAAACGGTATGCTATGAAATAAATATCCCCAATGTCTAGAGTTGTGATTAATTTATTTAGCAATTAGTGAATTGTCAAAATAGCAGGGACCAACACCATGGCAACATTTATGCACTGACATTTCAGGGCCAAAATAAATGAGTGCTTTTTATAGACTCCCACTGCTCTGAACAATCCAATGTGTTATATTATGGAGACCTAGCAGAAATCAACATTGGCATTTCACCCCTGAATATATTGCCATATGCAGGAATATAATTTTGGATTACAAAAGAGTCCATGACATTCGCATGAAGTGCCATGGACTCCTTGATCCACATGTGGATGGTATGCATAGCTATAGCTCATCTTTGCACTTAAAAAACCAAGAGAAGCTTCAAAATAGGACCCTTGACTCTTGCAGGAATTGTAATGTCAGTGAGCTGATCGTCTAAATGGCATTGCCTTTGGCAATGATCCAGGTGCCTCCTGTTGCATTTGGGAACACTAATTTAAGGTTCAATATAACCATTTTGAGCGCATTCATAATGGTCACACGAGGTTACATCAGGCTGGGTGCTATCAGTATAGTACCCTAAGACATCTGTTTTGTAGCTCTGCAGAGCATAGATGTCATAGGACGAGATTGAAAGATGATGCTGTGGAATAATGTCTCAAGTCACTTCAATATTCACGTGAGAGGAACACCATCTAATGCCTGCAGAGAGAGTTTCGTGGCAATTAAACTCAATTGTTTCAAGTGGCAGAGTTGGAAACGATTGAGTACCACATTTCACAAGAGGCGACTGAAACAGATTTGAACCAAGGGTCTCTCTGTTTGCACAAGGCTCTGTGAAGAAATTGCTTTTTGTAACAAAAAGACAAACGGAGCTGTAAAGAGACAACCTGATGCACAATATGGATTTTTAAAACAGATTTGGTTTATATCACACAGAAAAGCTGTGCTGCTGTTTTTTGTTTTTGTTTTTAAGAATTGTTTGCATTTATCAGACTTAAAGTCCCAAAATGCCAAAATACTATAACATTGACCCATGTGACAGATTTTTTTACTCCATTTAGGTCTGAGAAGAAAACTTGGCGAAACTCCCTAATGATTCGCAATTATTGTGAAGACGAACGGATTCACAGGTCAAGTGCCACACTTTCCCCTGCAATACGCGATTCTAGCGCAGATGGCACGATTTTTAGCACAGTCCCGCGTCTCATTCCTCCCATAACCCAGGAGCAGTCACCTCCCAGCAGGGGATGCAGGCAACGTTACCACTCATGTCAATTTTTTAAAAAAAATTCTCACTGGTGGCACGCCACGCAGGCACGGTATATATATGGATATTTTATTGCGGATTAGAGGATCGAATTCCGTGGTGGGCGGGAGACATTTCTGCTGTACAAAGAATAAATGCAGTCCATCTGTTCTTACGATTTCGTCATTGAACTTAATACCCCAGGGATGTGAGACCCAAAGAGGCAATACAAGGAGTGAGCCACTTAGCTTCACACATCTGCTCCTGGAATTATCCTATGGTGCCAGCATTTGACTATGTTGCTTTGATCCACAGTACATAAATACCCGTTTATTTAGTGTAAGCAGATCTCAGGCACACTACATATGGACAGCTATGGAAAATACACTGCGTGGAAGATGGTCACTGGCTCAACAAATTCAACTGGAAATGCCTAATTGGGATATTTTGTAAAACAGGAATGTTCTCAGATGTTTTTTTTCTTCCATCGCCATGTGATCGCTGAACCTCAAAGTAATCTGTGCATGTACACATAATTCCTGAACGGAATGTGTGTTGAATTTAAAATACCAACTGACTAGAAACATGTCAAGCTGACATTGATTATTCCATTTTCATATCTTTAATGGTCCTTTAGGCGTTTGGAAAATGCAGCACAAGACAAAATGCAATATTCTATGAAAAGTAACTAAGGTATACCAAAAATAGCTGTAACATTTACTAAGTAGTTTGCAATTCCACTGCATATATTATCCACTATCTGGGACACATCTAAGGTAAATATGCTCATTCAAAAATAGGAAACTACTATAGGCCATTAAATACATCCTAATGTTTAACTTGCAATTTGAAATGCAGATTCACCTACATACATGTGTAGAGTCAGTGATTCGGAGACGAGGTTTGTAGGAGGCACCTTCTTTATTTAGAACATTCACGGTCTCGCCTGCACACTCTCTACAGTCGCTTAGCCTCGCCAATACACAACGCTAGCCGTCTAACACTGACGGCGCTGACTGAGACTGCCAACAACTATCTGGCAGCGCAAGAGCGAGCGAAGACGGCTGCGACGACGGCGACGAGACGACAGCAACGACGAGACGAGTCCACTCGCAGAACCGGCAGCCTCGAGCTCCCCGCTCTCTGCTCCTTTTATTCTACCAGCGTGGCCTGGCTCTGCCCTGTCCGCGCGTCCCTTCTCGAACCCGCTAGCAGGTTCCAGGGGCCTCCAGATGGGGTCCTACGTGACCCTTGCCCTAGTTCCTCCGCCCTCCCAACACACACCGTGCTCACGCTCACCGGCGTGCTTACCGTCTGTCCACCACAGTTGCCGCTGCTGTCCACCAGCCGGCGCTATTACACTACACATGTTACAATAACAATTACAAAACAGGCAACACATAGCGGTGAGCTTTGTACACAACCAACAAATGTTGACGCGTTGCTTATAACATTCTTCCAGGTAAAATTTTGAAAAAAGTTAGCATTTTTGTGGTATTTTACCCTGTTAGCCTGCTGTCTTGTGCAGGGTTGCACTTATGGTGTTATTTTGTCAGCTAAGCTGTGTTTATTACATTCAAGCTAGGGGGAAACACATCACAGGATAGGACTTCAATTGTAAATATTAGTTTTTTTTTGTCTAAGATGGTAAAACTATCAGAAAGTTTCTTAACATTGTAGCCAACTACATTATCTCACTCATCTTGCATCACTCATCGCCACTTTCCATGGGGGCCCCAGCTTGTCAGTGTTCACGGCACACTCCACAGCACGCATCCTTTAGTAGCATGATTGCACAAGGGCACTTGTGCCTGCACAGATGTGGCATATCTGCTTTGGATAATTAAAATTTACGCTAGAGCTCCCGCAACCTGAACCTCCACTATGCTCGGTGTGCCACGAATGCCACACCTTGTCATCCATCTACACAATTATAATGCAAATTTAGGCAGCTGGACATCCCAGTTAGGGCTGCTGTCACTTTGGCAGGGGGGCAACAGTTTCATTATCCACAGTCATCTGATAATGCTGTGGGTATTAATGAAGCTGATATAATTCAAATTCGGTCGAGCAATGTACGTTGGTCTCATAATCCAAATCCTATATTTGAAGACTTACTGTTCAACGAAATTGTTGCAACACTATTACAGGCATCCAGAGCAATCTCAGGTGCATGAAAATATAACAAAACATCAGGAGTTCTCACAAATAGTATACATCGTGATTCTAACCATGTTAATCGGGCCAATATTTCATTTTTTTAAATGATTGCATTCCATACATAAAAAAGATATTGTGTCTGACTGAACCCGCATGATTGAAAACACTTTCTTGCGACCTGCATTACAATAGCGTGAGTGTAAAGCCTGGTTATATCAGACAATTCCTTTCATGAGTCACACCAGGCATGGTTTCATGGGAATTATCAATTTATCATCTAACATTGACGTGGCATGCCTCTTTAGAATAACGGTGGAAATGTCTGAAGGACTTTGATCATCCATGGCGTTGAGGCCAATGATTAACAGGTAACATCTGCTGTAGGCCATACATCTCCCCCATCTAAATCGTTTTCTTGTCCAATAGCTAACGGACGGTGCATGAAAGTATTGAGATTATTTTTGCAAGAATTTCAATCTGAGTGCAAATGTGAATAACCATAGCTACAGCACACAAACTTGGATTGCCATGCTTGACAGCAAAGTACATGACAAGGAATTTATTTGAATATCTGACACCACTGTAAAGAGGTTAGCTGAGGGGTAATGAGAAATAGAAAGACCATTCTGAATGCTAACGATGGTCAAATGGCAACAGTTTCAGGCAAAAGTGCGTCGATTAGCTTTATTTAACCAGATGAAAGGGCAATATTACCGTAATCGAAACCTTTGTCTTCATAAATATACTGCAGATGAGTTACACAATGTGATACATTAACCAATACACAAGTATGAGATTGACCAATACACATTTCTTAAAATAAGTTCTGATTCATGTAGCTGCAACAGCAGTAGCACATTATACTTTATGTGCATTATGTCCTGTACATCACAAATTGGTCGGCAGTGGTGCACAAGCACATTTAAAAAAAAAAACTTAAAAGCTTTTAAGGCAGTGTTATTGACGCACGTGGTGATTTTTTTTAGTACATATCACAGGCTATATGTGTGTACGAGTGAGGTGGTGCAATGGTTAGCGCGCTGCGCTACAAACCCGGTGCCCCGAGTTTGATTCCCGCTCACGACCAACAACAGTAGCGATTATCTGAACTGGTCCTGGGCCTCCCTTAGGTCGACTCAGCCGTAAATAAAGTACCTGGACCAGTGTATAAACTTCAGCACTGGGCATACAACGGCAGTTGGGCGTCATGTTGACCACCCAAGCCCTCGTGTGACATGTCAGCCTTCATAGGTGCTCGCTAACATAACTTGTTCCAACAGTCTATTAAAGGCTATACGGGGGATCTTTGTACGAGAGAGAGGGAAGGAGAGAGTATATTTATATATAATTTGTTAAAGGCTGAGATCCCCATGATTGGTTCCCACAAGAGTACCCAAACATTCTGACGCTCTTGAGCAAATGGCTGCCAGTCTCACCACTTGATGGTACCATTGTCTACATCATCAATCCCAGTGGCAATTTCAACGTTTTATTGTTCACATATATGTAGTGCCTTGGATTCACTCGGACGACAATTGCCTTTCTTCCACCATCACTTTTATTTCCATCGTTCCGCACACACACACACTTTATAATTTCACACACACACACTATAATTTCTCCTCTCCGCGCTACGCCAACTCGAACACTCAAATTCCCCTCGACACCGTCCACTCATACTCTTTGTCTCCACACACAGTCTCTTCTTCTCTCACCGCACACACAGTGTTCCTATCTCTATCTCCTCACACACAGTGACTCGTCTATCTCTTCACACACAGTGACCTGTCTATCTCTTCACACACAGTGACCTGTCTATCTCTTCACACGCAGTAACTCTGTCTATCTCTTCACACACAGTGACCTGTCTATCTCTTCACACGCAGTGACTCTGTCTATCTCTTCACACGCAGTGACCTGTCTATCTCTTCACACGCAGTGACTCTGTCTATCTCTTCACACACAGTGACCTGTCTATCTCTTCACACGCAGTAACTCTGTCTATCTCTTCACACACAGTGACCTGTCTATCTCTTCACACACAGTGACCTGTCTATCTCCTCACACACAGTGACTTGTCTATCGCTAACTCTCCCTGTACCTACCTATACCGTAATCTCCACTCTGCTCACGCTAACTCTCGCTATTGCTATTTATTGTCCTCTGGGTTCAGCTCTCAATCTATTCCCACTAACACTTACCGGCTTCCCTCTTCGCATCTCTCTCTACCCGCTGCTGTCTCCACTTCTCGCCAACTCCCCCTCGTCCAAATCACCTAGCGTTTTAATCCCCTTTCCAATCAGCCTTAATTAATTGGCACGTGCCTCGCTGGTATTATCCCGCCAGCTCCGCACCTGTCCAACGGCCCAGACTCCGTGACACCGCCACTTAACTCTAACAGCCTCTCGACCAATCACAGCCTCTCTTGACTCCCTTAATTACTTTGGCCTGTTTACGCCACTCGTGACTTCATCGCCTGATCGAACTTACATGACCCACACTGTTTGTATGTACTGTATATGGCCAACTTACCCATGTGTATTGTCTACTCCACTACATCACCCCCCCCCAACCCCCCCCCCCCAACCCCCCCCCCCCCCCCCCCCCCCCGTGATGAAAGAACCTAGCCGTCCCCGGCTACGCCATACTCGAATTGGAGCAGTGGAGTGAAGCGGACGGAACGACGATAACATATATACAGAACGCACTCGCAACACAAACATTTTGTACAACCACCCGACACGCACCACACAACCACACTTACACAACACCTTTATACAGAGTCCCCAAACCCCCGAAAGTCAACGTAGTGTACTTCTCCTGGAACGGGTTCCCGCTGCCGGCCCATCTCCCCTGCACGGGACACCCTGCAGTAAAGGAAGGCCTCGCTCGTCTCGCCAACGAGGGGCGCTCCTGGGCTCCACCCTGCGCCCATCCCTGTCCCAGCGACGCTCTACTTGCGGGACTGTCCGTCGTTCCCGCTCAACACCCCGGCCGCCGCTGCCATCGGCGGCGTCTCGTCCACCACCACCGCCACCGTGCTCCCGGCCCCGGCAGGGGTCGTCAGCGACGGCTGCGCCACCGCCGCCGCTGGTTCGTCTCGTATGTCAAGGTTGACTTGTATGTTCCTGGCGATCAGCAACGACGACACGTCGTCGTCATCGTCCTTGTCCAGGAGTGACAAGACGACTTTCAGCTCCTTCGCCAGCTGTAGCACCTTCTCCTGCAGCAGGGAGTCCCAGCCCTCCTCGTCCATCGTCGGGTACGCAACCTGGGCAAGGGCCAGCAAGGCGCTGCGGAATGCCAGGGGGGACTCCGTGGCCTCCCGTTTCCTCTGTTGAAATCGACGTTTGGCGACCGACCGCGGCTCATAGGCTTTCCTCATTGCCGCAATTGCACCATCCAATGTTTTTCTGACAGCGGCAGGGAGTCCGTTAAAAGTTGCCAAGGAGTCATCATCCAATGCCGTCGGCAGTGCTCGTAACGCGGCACTCTCCGTCCATTTCAGGGACTCGTAAGCCGCATGGAATCTTCATATGAACGCCGTCCAATCTCCCACTTTGGCCTCAAGTCATTGTACGTGTAGCCGTCGTGGCGGTCCCGCTGACCGGTCGTCTTCGTCGTCAGAGTCCTCCACCCACTCCAGCTGAGCGGCAACCTCCGGCGGTAGACCCGGTACTGGTTGTTGAATGCGGTTCTCCGTCAAAAATTTCCGGAACTCCTCCGACAACTTCTCCATCCTGGCCTCCCACTGAGTCATGAGGACTCGCCAATCCTCTGGCGATCCCAGGCCCTCAGCACCACCCGAACCGCTTTCCCGGTCAGGAATACTGCCGGCCATCTGGCCGGGCTGTACATTGTCGTTGTTGTTGTCGCCGCCCGAGTCCACTGGCACATTTGTTTTCTTTGCCACTTTTTTGACATCGTGGCGTGTTCCGTACTTTTTCTGACACCAAATGTAGTGCCTTGGATTCACTCGGACGACAATCGCCTTTCTTCCACCGTCACTGTTATTTCCATCGTTCCGCACACACACACACTATAATTTCACACACACACACTATATAATTTCTCCTCTCCGCGCTACGCCAACTCGAACACTCGAATTCCCCTCAGCAACGTCCGCTCATACTCCTTGTCTCCACACAGTCTCTTCTTCTCTCACCGCACGCACAGTGTTCCTATCTCTATCTCCTCACACACAGTGACTCGTCTATCTCTTCACACACATTGGCTCTGTCTATCTCTTCACACACAGTGACCTGTCTATCTCTTCACACGCAGTGACCTGTCTATCTCCTCACACACAGTCTATCACTAACTCTCCCTGTACCTACCTATAACGTAATCTCCACTCTGCTCACGCTAACTCTCGCTATTGCTATTTATTGTCCTCTGGGTTCGGCTCTCAATCTATTTCCCACTAACACTTGCGGGGCTTCCACTCTTCGCATCTCTCTCTACCCGCTGCTGTCTCCACTTCTCGCCAACTCCCCCTCGTTCAAATCACCTAGCGTTTTTATCCCATTTCCAATCAGCCTTAATTAATTGTCACGTGCCTCGCTGGCATTATCCTGCCAGCTCCGCACCTGTCCAACGGCCCAGATTCCGTGACGCCGCCACTTAACGCTAACAGCCTCTCGACCAATCACAGCCCTCGTCCCTTGACTCCCTTAATTACTTTGGCTTGTTTACGCCACCCGTGACTTCATCACCTGATCGAACTTACATGACCCATACTGTTTGTATGTACTGTATATGGCCAACTTACCCATGTGTATTGTGGAGTGACTTATGCAGCCAGCTATGGCTCTAGGGTTTGGTGTTACATGTTGTTTGTCGTTTATTGTGAAAATTCGGTCACAGTTCCTATGATCACTGTTACATTGCTTTTATAGCTTTATTTTGGTGATGTCGAAAAGTTTTTTGGTTTGGCCATGTTTGTTTGTTGTAGTACGGAGTTAGACTGATGGCCTTAATCTAAGTTGTCTTGTGGTTTTTGCACACAGCGTTGGTGTATGGTGTTTTTTCATGAATATTTTGCTGTTTTTTCCTGGATTTTCTGTTTGCACAGTCACATAGTCACTTTAAGATGTTTTCTTATTCATGTTTTTTGTTTTTTGCTTGTTGCGGTTGCACCCGATTCAAGAGCCGAATGGTTCACAGGGCTATACCAAATACATGAAAACTGAAACTGTCTACTCCGCTACATGTATGAAACATTATTTTATTTTTTTCTGTTAAGTTTTCAAATATGACATGGACATGAAAAGATATCTATACTAGGTGTAGCGTTGCAAGGATAACGCACACTTAATATTGTAATTTATAATTTACAGCCCCTTATCAATCCAATGATTAATTAAGGCATTCCTACACCGTGTCGGTCATTGTACGGGAAGGTCTCATATGTATTTATGTATGTTGAACTTTTTTTGCACCGTACCTAGCCAACCGTGCTAATCGGAGGTGCAGGGGAAGGTAAACAAACCACTGATTTTGGAGACAGAGAAAATACCCCAATGGCCAAGAGCGCAGGACAAACCTCACTGTCACAGCCACACTGAAGATGGGGCCCAGTCACCCATTTTGTCTTTTATGAAGAAAAAAATCATTTATTTTACCATCAGCACTCTCTCAATTAAGACTACTTTGTAAATAAAATAAAAACGCCTGGTTTGGATATGTAACTCACAGCAAACTTGTAAAGACAACACAGGTCACAGGGCGGTGATCACGGCAAAAGTCAACACGCAACTTTGAGTTTGCATAAATTACAACAAAGTAACCAAAACAAATCACTCAGTATTACTCGCCAATAGATACACAGTTCAGAAGAAAATATGAAAGGGAAGGCAAGTACTTAAATTTGGGTTTGAACAAAGTAATTGCAACACAATCACTGGATTTGTTAAGTGTTAATAGTCTGCCACAACTCCGTTTTGTGTTTCCGAAATCTACCAGCGAGGTGGTGTGAGGGAAAACAGAAACAGGAAGTTAGAAGACATTTGTGAAAATGACGCATTTCTAATTAAACGCAAAACGCCATTCACGAGTCAAGTCGACCAATCAAAAATATATTGTAGGGAAATACACTTATAGCATCACCAACCCTGTTCAAGTTAAACTACACTGGTAATTCTTTGCTCAGGGTATTCTGGGTGGTATTCTCTATATCCCGCAGACAAAGGAGGGCTGAGAACCCAAAGTACCAGTTCCAAGTTACTCTCCTGCTGTTATGGAGTGACTCATGCTGCCAGCTATGGCTGCAAAGTTTGGTCGTACATGTTATGTATATCGTTTATTGTTCAATTTGAATCACAGTTCCTATAATCACTGTTACATTGTTTTTTATAGCTTTATTTTGGTGATATTCGAGAACGTATGGTTAAGCCATGTTTGTTTGTTGAAGTACGGAGTTAGCCTGATAATTGTATCTAAATTGTCTTATGGTTATTATTGTTCGACTTGCATTCCATTGGGATTTTTGCACACAGCGTTGCTATATGGTGCTTTTTTTCTGGAAGATTTTTACTGTTTTTTTCCTTAAGATGTTCTTTGTTCACGATTTGTTTGCTGCAGTTGCACCCGAGTCAAGAGCCTCATGGCTCACAGGGCTATACCTAATAAATGAAACTGAAACTCCCAGGATTCCTGTGCAAGCTCACATAACACAATGATGTAGTTGAACTTGCAAGGCTCTTGTCGCAAGGCTGCAGCAGCAATAACAAGGTGGCACTCGCAGGGATCTGGTCATAGGATCACAACAACGATAAGACACGGTCGTAGGTTCGTAAAACTCGGTCGCAAAGGTCAAAGCAGCATTGACCTTTATATTCTTCATGATATAGTATGGTCAAACAACTCCCTTCACTGACACGGCTCGGGAGGCCTTCATCCAGCAGAGGATTGACAATGGATTGTGAATTATTATTACTACCTCGCCTGGTATACAGGAGGTCGTGGGTTCAATCCCGACATTGACGCCCATATATTTGGAGTTTGTATGGCCTTCTCGTGGTCACGTGGACTTTTCTCCAGATCCTCCTGTTTTCCCTCCACATTGAGAAACGTGCGTTTAGAGTACTTGCCTGTTATACATTTCCACGTGATAAGCCACTTCGTTGAGCTATCATTTCTGATCAGGTCGCTTCTGAAAAAGAGCAATATAGCTCAGTGGGTCTTACCTGGTCAAAAATAAAAATGAGTTTAGTTTAGACCAGGTTGTAGGTTTGTAGGACTTGGGGTCGTAGATGAGATGTCACTGTTGCGGTAACTTCAGATATATCCAGACACTGCCCAGGACACACAGTTATCTCCAGACACTGACAAGGGTCGTGCTCTCCGGGGAAGTCCAGTAATCTCCAAGTACTCACAAAATACCACTGTCCAGGTAACTCCAAGTATTACCAGACAATCACACTGTAGTGCTCACATGTATCACATAATCTGGTGGCACAGTGGTTAACACACTGCGCTATTAACTTGGCCACCTGCACCTGACTTACATTCCTGGTCATGGTTTACATCAGCATCAAGTGATATCTGAACCAGTCCTGTGCTCCCCAGCATCACCAGCCATTACTGATCAGCACGGTAAAGTATGGTGAAACAACCCCCACGACTGACACAGCACGAGAGGCCTTCATCCAGCTGTGGATTGACAATGGATTGTGTATTGTTCTTTTTATTACTACATATTATGTAATTGCCGACACAAAGAAACCTCCCTGACGAATGAGCATCCTGATGTCACTGACCATCATTATACTAATCTTTAATTGGCCAAAGCGTCCTGTTGCACTGCTCTTTCAAGTGACTAATGCATATGTTACCTTGGCAATCCTAACGATTGCTTTGGTAAGGTCACTGAAAAGCAGGTGTTTATTCTGATAAATGATTGTCACAAAGAGAACATTCCATCCTTGCAAATATGCATTTTCTTGATGCATAAAATGTAACTACAGTACTGCATCACATTTGGCATGTTCACCATTGAATGTATATGTAATTTCAGCTAGGAAGCTTGAAATTCCAGTTCACAACAGACGTGCGCACGTAACCAAGATTGCATACAATCTATTAAATGCTCCATACAATGTATGGATCCCAGCATGGGGTGTTCCATTTTTGACATGCAAATGAGGTGTCAGTCTGACACAGGCAAGGCGGACATTATCGGTTCCCTGTCGCAGATAAAATGTGTGCACCGTACATGAAAGGAACTGCGCAGTAAACGCTGGCAAAAATGACCATCAAGGGGGTGGGGAGAAAAATGTGAAAAATGTCCATTATTTAATTTGAGCAACGAAAATCCGCAATTATACAGGACCTGTTACTGGGTAGTTAATGAAAACGATGGGGTTTTTTTTTATAATCTTGCAAACATATCTCATTAAAACTGACCTAAATGGAAGAATAATTGGTTTTTCCTCTGAGTTTGTCGTATTATTTTATTGAATTACTGCAGTTGTTCTGCATCTACATCAGCCATATACGAAACAAGAAGACTGAATTACAGTACTTCTTTGCAGAAGTGCCGACGGCAAGGAATCTCACTTAGGAAACAGCACATTAGTGTATTCGTTCCCCTGTTTAAGCGCAATACTTGTGGGTGCTTACAGTTCATATGGAGTCCTCAAAATATGTGAAAATATTGCGTTTTGTATGACCAGTGATCGCTCACCATGACAATGAAAGTTGCAAAATAGAGAAGCAATTTGCTTTTTGGAGCAAAATAATTACCATTTCTATCGTTCCATACCATGGCTAGCCTAACAGGGGCATGATTGGGATGAAAAGGTTGACAAAATATTTTACGAATGGGATATTTAACCGACATAGTTTACTGAAACAGCAAACTGGATAAAGTAATATGAAATTAACGTTATGTTGTCATTTAAAACGCAAATACATTGCGGGGAAAAAATATATAATACAAATCTTGCAGGTGGCTGTCCTGCCTTCCGACTCAGAAATGGAAATGGTTAGTTTGATGCTCCTTATAGCTGCGGCCCTTGTAAAATTCTGCAGTCTGATCGGTCGCTTACATTTGTGTCGCAATCCCAACAAGTGCTTGCTTTATGTTGTGTTATATATACGAGCAGGTTACATCGTTTGTGGTTCTAACCACAAAATTGTGGATCATTTGTGGTCCCTGGTGTCTCGTAGAGCAAGGGGAACTTGATTTTTTTTAAACCTGCTCATAAATCTTCACATATCAAGCAAAAACAACGTATATATTTTTTTTCCATTCGACCACCTAATAACATCTAAACATCCATGCAAATAAAAATCTCAAATTGTATCGTTGTGGGTTTTATTTTGAAGTTTGGCCAAGTACAAATACATGGTGTACCATTTCCACAGTTACACCAAATACTAGAATCAAAAGCTTTATTTATACTGGAGGAGTCCAATGAGCTAAAAAGTGATTTTTCACAGATGTGAACAAAATATGATTGAGTGAGATGTCCCTTTTGCTTCACCGTCTATATTCGGATCAATCACGTGGCTCAGATTATAATTATTGCATTCTGTCCTCTATGCAGAATGGAAGGCCATACATACAGCATAGCAGGTGAGTTTGAGTCCATCTGCTTGCAATGAACAACGCCATACTTTCACAGAAAATAACAGAGGTTTTTTTCTTGCACATACAGTATCCCTATTTTCCCACATTAACGCCTCTGATAGTTTGGCATGCAATCTTTGTGACTGCTAAGAAGGCTGGCGACTGGCAAAGATATCAGACGAGATCACTAAGTGGATGCAGGTTATTGAGCCGTAATGCGTTCAGAAAGAAAAGAGCATCGGAATGCAAGCAGGCATTCATACTGTGCCAAAAGTACAGTAGTTTATCTTGAAACAACGTATGTATCATTGGCTAATTCTCCACAAATACCCCCAGCGCTAACGCATATTCATTTTCAGCTTCGTTCCATTAAATGAATGTGTCCTTTGTCTATCTCTCGAGCAATTTAGTTTTTACTCTTAATTGCCATTGAAAGCTATTTACAATATTCTTTGGGTCTTTTGGTAAGGCCACGTAGATAGAAAAAAATAATAAAATCAAAATCACGACGTTTCGATCGCAACACAAGCACTCGTCTTTAGGTGAAAAAAGAGGGGGCAATCTGCTGAGGCAGGCTGTTTATAAAGGTTTAGAGATGGGCGGGGCAGCTAAGTAGGATAGGAACATCACAGCCAGTTATGATCTAAACTGGTTAATAACATCCTTCAAGTGTTTGCTCAGTTTGTACCCATCTTCTCAGCTGAAATTGTGGCAGATCTGAAACACGGTAGGACCAATACCTCAGCCGTGGCTGATCATTATTTTAACACGGTGGGCACACGTGAAATTGATTTTACCAAGACGAGGGTACCCTGCAAACCCACTGGCTATCAGCAAAGATTCGTTCATGAACCCATCCAGATATAAAAACACACACAATTTCAACCGCAAAGATGGGTACAAACTGAGCAATCACTGGAAGGACATGATTAACCAGTTTAGGTCACAACTGGCTGTGATGTTCCTATCCTACGTACCTATGTTAGCAGTTATTTTCGACTCTCTGAGTTACATTCGCTAACACAGCCAACCTTTAGGGGTGTTAGTAAATGGCGGCTTGCCACTACGTCGTCCGGGTCCTCGCCGAGCTTACAATTACAAGCAAATTTCTCTCTCTCCTACTCGCTGCTCAAATTTATCTCTCTCCTACTCGCTCCTCAAATTTCTCTCTCCTACTCGCTCCTCAAATTTCTCTCTCCTACTCGCTCCTCAAATTTCTCTCTCCTACTCGCTCCTCAAATGTCTCTCTCCTACTCGCTCCTCAAATTTATCTCTCCTACTCGCTCCTCAAAGTTCTCTCTCCTACTCGCTCCTCAAATTTCTCTCTCCTACTCGCTCCTGAAATTTCTCCCTCCTACTCGCTCCTCAAATTTATCTCTCCTACTCGTTCCTCAAATTTCTCTCTCCTACTCGCTCCTCAAATTTCTCCCTCCTACTCGCTCCTCAAATTTATCTCTCCTACTCGTTCCTCAAATTTCTCTCTCCTACTCGCTCCTCAAATTTATCTCTCCTACTCGTTCCTCAAATTTCTCTCTCCTACTCGCTCCTCAAATTTCTCCCTCCTACTTACTCCTCAAATTTATCTCTCCTACTCGTTCCTCAAATTTCTCTCTCCTACTCGCTCCTCAAATTTCTCTCTCCAACTCGCTCCTACATTGGCATTAGCTGCCCCGCCCATCTCTAAACCTTTATAAACAGCCTGCCTCAGCAGATTTCCCCCTCTCTTTTTCACCTGAAGACGATTGCTTGTGTTGCGATCGAAACGTCGTGATTTTGATTTTATTTTTTTCTATCCACGTGGTTTTACCGAAAGACCCAAAGAATATGAATTCCTGCAGTCACGAAAGCTTTAAGTCAAGACTATATACAATACTGTACGTTTAGCTTCCACCTCCTCTATGGTACGCCCCCCATATATCATCAAATTGACAAGCAATTGTCAGATACAACAGTCTACGTGAAGATCTGTCTCATTTGTCATGTTTTTTTCATCTTATTGTATTTAATTTTCCTGGCAGTGCTCATCCTTGAAAAGGTATACTGATTTTCATGCAGCTTGGCCCATTTGAGGAGTGATTTCTAATTAAGGACATTTATTTGATCCATTTTCCAATCACCTTTCTTCTTGTTATAAAATAGATTTTTTTTGTATAAATATAGACAACGATAACAAAGACAAGCACACACACAATGCACAAGATGAGATGGCAGTGACATCAGTTGCAGCTCATGGCTCCAGGCCGAGGAGACGACAAAATCCACCTCAAATGTCCCAGTCTCATGTGATCCATGCAGGTAGATTCATTCATCATCTGGAATGTGCTGGCACTCCATTTTGTTGCACTAAAATTTGATTTAAATCCACAGCACCAATCGTAAGCAGCAACAGCAGCCACACGCCATTCAAAATGCAGAAATAATTTTTTGCCCCCTCATGTGACCATATAGTAAACCGGGCCTGACACGAATGCTTTTGCGACATCCCTGCTGCTACTCAGCACGGAGTCTAGTGGCTGTTGCATGTTATTATAGGAAATAAAACATATCCTACATTCATGTACTGTACTATATTACAGCTTTTGACCAAGGCACCCAGAATTCACCCGATCTCATCAGATCTTGGAAGCTAAGCCTGGATAGTGGTTGAATGGGTTACCACCATGTATAACGCACACTTGCAGTAGGCATTATGGGCTGTAGAGCAAGAGCCATTGTTTTGCACTCCCCCCACCTTCACCAATCTTCAGTGGACAGTATTGAAGTATGGACAAATAACCTTAATGGCCCACAAGGCATGGAGAAGACCTTCACTCAGCAGGGGATTGACAATGGGCAGTTAATTGTTTCATAATTATAACAATATTTACCAGGTCCTTGGATTATTCATTGGAACTTTTGCAGTGCCATGTATTCCACTTTGGCAGGGCAACTACTGCTCAAACTTATTTTCGGTTAATCTATGTGTAGTGGGTAAATAACTGGAGGGGAGTTTATTTGAGGCAACACGGTTTATTAACAGTAACTGCTAACACAAAGGGGTAACGGCCCCTTACACCCGATACGCTAAGAAGGTAGCCCCTCCGGACAATTACGCCTCTCACTGACTAATATACATCTTCTTGAGCGAGGCTTGAGTCTTCACTGGTAGAAGCTGGAGCCGACCCTTGCCAGGGGTTCGGCTCTGCCCCTTGGGCTCTTCTCTTCAGGAGCCCTCTTCAGTCTTCAGGCGAACGATGACTGCCGGGACCGTTCAGAGGTCCGGCTTTTATACAGAACCGTGGCTCGCTCTGCCCTGGCCACACCTTCCTTCTCGAACCTTCCAGCAGGACCTGGGGGTGATGTCATCCCCCAGCCCCCTCCTGGGATCTGGGGTCTGCATGCCGTTCCATAGGGGTTACCGTTGGGCCCTGTGGGCCCTTGGGCTCAGCCCCTCTTCTGCCCCCTATTGGCAGGTGGCCGGCACTACCGGCTAACTGCATGGAGATGGTACATCTTCGCCCAATAATACCTTTACATCCGCACTCATATGTTGGTTTCAAAATGCAGTAGCTATCCTGCAGTATGTTCTAAAACGCATTTGATGATTTAAGGTTTCATTGCAAACTTGTTTTAGATTTAATTTTATTGAGAAAACCACTTGTTTACATAATTGTCATCCCATTTCCATTATATTTTCAGATTTTCTAAAGTTCTGGATATCATTAAATAGTATACTTTTGAAAGTCCATGTGCAATAATTACCATACTCGATTGCGCCATTGTGATTTTTAAAGTGTGTTCAGGTACGTAGACCTATAATGAGGGCCTGGAATGTGTTTTATTGTTCTTTATTTTAAAAAAAACTACTGTTAAATGACACAAAGCCTACAAAGTAACAAAAATACAGAACACACGACCAATACTTATATGTTCCTGTCATTGGTTTTGCATAGATTTAAAAGTGTGGCTCATTTATTTATATGGTCAAACATGGTATGAATTATTAATATGTTAAACAATTTGTTATGAAATGCAAGAATGTGAAATGACATGCTACTTAACGTAACTATTTTTGATGTAGAGATGGAAACATCCATTACATAAAAATATAGTTTGTTGAGGTTTGATTTAGATCCAAAGATTTTCTTTTTTAAACAGTACTTCGTGCAACCAAAGTATATCCTTGTTGTTTACCAATAACCGATATACTGCATTAAAATGTAAATGTTCATCGTAAATATATTAGAAATGCGAAGACAATTCAAATATTAAACGTGGGATATTAAATCAGATTATAATTAAAGTATTTGTGTCACTTTTTATTCCTTATTTGCATTTATACTACCGAATAAAAATAATGAAATGTATCAATTGCAGGTATACCAGCACTTTATCCCAACCCACACACAACTACGAAAAATGTGGTGAAAATAATTACACAACATTGACAATATGGCAACACACTGATCTTGGATGAAAAAAATACTCTTCTGTTTGCAAAACTCATATTAAAAGAAACGATTTGTGTTCTCAAGGGTGTTCAGATTAGCCAAATCACCAAGACTACTTCATCTGAGAAGATGAAACAATAAAGGACAGCCCCAGAGGCAGTGGGAATGTAATTGCCACCCTCCATCCCAGCATGCGGAGTTTGTTGCCCTTACTCGGAGAAACGGGCCCAGAGGGTTCTATCTAAGCTGCTGCATTATTGATGAATTCCAGCGCAGGTCACCAACACCCACAGGGCCGACACTATTACATTATTTACCAATTTTCATTCGGCTTAAAGAATTGCATGACCTGGTTTAAGGACTTGTTCAGTGTAATACAGATATGCTGGGTTTTTTTAAACATCCGAGAAACAATATATATTTTTATATATAGACATTCTTCCTTAATGCAACATTACCCTCAATGTAACGAACATAATTTCCTTCAGCAGTGCCAAACAGGAACGGCCTGTGGTAATATTTTTGCTGGGGTGGAGCTGGCAATAAGTATTCAATTAAACAATCAATTACTGTGTTCATCAATAGCAGTATTGTGTATCATCACTACACCACTACTATCGTGACCATCATCACTACTGTGCCCCACCAACACCACCATCATAATCTCTATCGCGACAATCAATCAGTCGCAGGTCCCAGCCGCCGGGGGTGTAGCAATGAACCCCACGATGTATCACCATGCAACTCTGCTCTATGCCCAGATGCCACGTCGAATGCAGGTCGCCGAGATTACGAAATCTCAGATAGGCCTCAATCGTTCGTATGCAGGTTAGCCTCGGCCTGTCCCTGGATCGCCTTCAATCCCAAGGAAGGTCATCGATCATCATCAGCAGCGATTGTATATCGTCATCAGACAGTGCCTCTCATAATAATAATAATTAACATCTATACTAGACTGAGCACTATTCACATTCATAATTTCATAAGGGCTGTGGCAATGCAAATTTGCTTGAAGTATCTTGTGATTGGCTATGGGGCCGTCAGTAGCTCATCATTCGGGGAGGGGAGTAGATTGAATCGACTAGGGGTTAAATGAGTATACCCATCAATCCAGGGTTAAGTGAGTATACCATCTATCCAGGGTTAAATGAGTATACCCATCAATCCAGGGTTAAATAGGTATACCATATATCCAGGGTTGCATGTGTATACCCATCTACCTGAATTGCCCCAGGTCAACTCAAACTCGATGCAGAAATAACTTTTTTTTAAACAAACGAGCAGCCCATGCTTCCTTAGGACATCACCGTCCATCCCTAAATCCAACCCAAATGCCAGCCAGCAAAACTTTTTGTTGTTGCAATATGATGTTTTTTTTATTAATAATAATAATAAAAAAATAAGCAATTGTGTGGAGTGCCACCCGAGCAACCCCAGGTGACCAACCGCCAATGCCACAAGAAGCTATTTTGAAAGATATAAAAGTTACATTTTTCTCACAATACAGCATACACCAGAGCACAATGTAAAGTGATAATAAATTAACATTCCATTTTGTTCTCAGAATAAGTGAAGCAAGTCAACTACTTGCTTGACTACCTTTGATTGGCATCCTTGTACCAGTAATTATAGAAGAACTGTACACTTTAATTACATCAGTGTCCAATCTAATCACTCGGTTATAGAAGACAATTATAATACCGTGCGTGGGAATGTAACGCGGTGAGGGCAGCTCCCCTTGCCGGAATTTTGACAGGAAGTTTAATCATACACGGAGCAAATATATAAATAAAACTTGATCCCGCTATGCGTAGCATGATCACATCTTGGATAGACGTTACCGGGAAATGCTGTTGATGAGCATTAATCATTTTTAAAAAGGCATGCCAATGGTAGTGAAGTCCACAATTCATCTGACCATATTTGTTTTTACAAATTCTACCTACAACCACACTGCACTGAGTACCTATTGTAGGCTGATGCGATGCATCAATGGCCACTGGTAAACCAGGTTCTGCGGTCTAGGAACAGTTCACTTACATTGCAGGATCAGCAGCAGAATGCGGATCTATGTCGCCACACTTCACGAGCCATCAGCCTCTACAGGATCAGCCTCTCTCACTCCACCCACCCCTGCTCCATCCCCCTCCATTCCTTTCTCGATCAGGGAATGGGGTCAGCGAGCAATCTTTAAAATAAAATAAAGACACTAAACACAGGATTGTGTATCTGTTAGGTTATCACAAACTCGGGCATATAAATACAGTGTATTATCTAAAAAAGACACGGCCTTGAGGTTGAACTAAGCGAGGTGAATTACACCGTGAAATATTTTATTTATACAGCAATTCCAATTAGAACCTTAACCTTATCACCTCAAAATTATTCCCAATTATGGAATAAGTACAAAATTACAGCAAAAGTTACAAATGTAAATAATTACTCATAATATTTGATTGCTACGTGACGTGTATTGTAAGCTTTTGATTTGAAGAAGAGGTATACAGTCGTGTCTCAATTATGTTTTCTTTATTGTGGCTTTTTGTCTGCCGACTCCAGAATGTGTACATTGCCACATTGAACAACATCTTGGCCTCTCATCTTTGTATTGGGGTGCCACAGTGACGAGATGTTAACGACTTCGCCTGGTATTCGGGTGTTTGTGGGTTCCATCCCGACCCTCACGCCTGACAATTTGGAGTTTGGATGTTCTCCACATGGTCGCATGGATTTCTGGAGAGATGAAGAATATCACACCTGCATAACTACTATTAACTCTCCATACATGATTGAAAAGATTGTCACCGTTCAGATGTATGGAGTTCTTTTCCTTTTTTTCGCACCTCACTGATAGCAACTGTCTCAAATTATTTTCGTTCAATTCTGTCTCCAATTGGACAAAATTTAATTCGCCAGGCAGTCAGTGTCCGTGTGTTGAGTGTAGGAATGGTCAAATCAAGGTGTCTTGTTCATAATCGATGATTCTTAGCTCCCCCTGCTCCGTCGCCTGTCCATACGATGCCGTGGCTGCTGAATCCAGAGAATATTGTAAGGGACTGATTTAAAATCACAGATGGTACAATCTGCCAGAAGACGGTTCCATTTACGTACAATTTGAGCACATTTGACAAGAGCCCTGTCACTGGTATTTGTGGTGGCATCGCTAGGGGACAATAATCTGCTGATAATATTTCCTGCAATTATTTTTACGTGATCTCACATAGGATTTTACATAGTGCTTTTTTTGTTAAAGCGCTTTACAAGAATAAAAAAATGGTACATTAGTGTTGGCTGATGGGGAAAAATTTATGGGAGTTGAGTGTTGGGGAGGGGAAAGAATGGGAAAGAAGGGTGATGATAGGGAAAGGGAGGGGCGAGGTTAGTAACGGGGAAGATGTAATAATAGGGTTTTTCACCTTTTTTCTAGCAACAAAACTGAAACCTTTTTACAAGGATTCATGTATTTGAGCTGTACGCCTTTTGGCGTCCTCTGGTCGAACACCAAATGGGTCGAGGCTCAAAAGAAAGCCGTCCCTTGGTGTGGACCAATCAGTTTCAAGGACAATGCATATATTATCATAGTATGTTTTTTGTTTGCGTTTTGACTGCAGGTATTGTGGTCAATGCAGACATGAAACCTTGTAAAAAGGTTTCAGTTTTGTTGCCAGAAAAAAAGGGGAAAAACCCCTATTATTACATTTTGGTACTGGCATAGGAGGTCTAATGAAGGGGGAAGATGGTTAAGGTTTTAAGGATCAAGACAGGAGGTAGTAGAGGGAAGCGCTTTTGAAAAAAGATAAGTCTTAAGGGAGGAACGAAAAATTGTGATGGTAATGTAAATAAGATGTGCAGATACAAGTCCAGGGATTTTGTTTTACGTCAGCACTTTTAAATAACTTCTTAAGAAGTTTGGAACGACATTTTTTTTTCCCATTTTTTGGTTGGCGAATGTTCATCATTACATGGGAAATTCATTATCTTGAGTAAAAACGTAATTGGATAAAAGTAATTTAAAGTTTTACACATATATTCACAAATCAAAAGGAAATGGGACAAAATGCGCAACGACTCTTGATTGGTTTCTGTGAGGACCTCATGGAAATTGCTAATTGGCTCAAGTTGAGTTTTGCCATTGAGCTTGATGATATTATTAAAATCAAACAATATGCTACTGCTTTGAAAAAAAAGCTTCATTTTATGTTATTTGCAATGTAATATTTTTCATTATTTTCTTTATAAGCAGAAAGACAAAATATATTTTTGAAATCCAATATCTTGACCGTTTTATTTCAAGCTGAGACGTAAATTGTTATTTCATGGTAAAAAAAAAAATTACACACTTTTACTTGAAATTGAAAAGAGAAGCGTTAAATATATCTCCTGTGCTTCATTTGCGGAATCATTCTGGGATTGGAAAAGTGCCTCCAGCAATAACTGCAAGATAGCGAATTAGGTATTTGCGAGATATAATGAACATCTATTTATAAAGTACTGGTATTTACTGATTGACAAGCTAAATGCATTACCATCAGAGGTGTACTTTTGGTGTGAAGAAAATTGCAATTATTCTTCAACAATGTATTCATAGAATTTCACAACTATGCGTTGCGGCTTTCGTTCATAAAGTTGAGACTCGTACAATATTTTACTGTCTCCAAATACTCATTCAACCTCCTAAATTTCCATGTGCACATTGCCTCATTGATATTTATTCCAATACGACAATTGATGGCCGCTTACTCACCCTCCCCATCTGTAAAGCTTCAGAGCTCCTTGCCGAGAGGTAGCCTGCAGCTCTTCGTAAGCCCCAAAGCCCCATTGGACATCAGTAAAAAAACAAGCCAGCTTGCATTAAATGTGAAAACAACCCCTCAGGGCACTGACAAATGATGCTGACATTTTACCTTTCACATCCCATGTCCCTAAGTGAGTATGGCTATTTTTGCAAACATAGTATAACATATGCTATATTGTCAAAGTAGACCGTATCTCGTAAAAAATATATTTATATATATGATATATAAGTAAGATTGAATGGTCTTTGGTTTCATTATTGGCCAATAACATTCTGTTGCGATGTTATATTGACTTAAATAGTGGGATATTTTTCCCCGAGATTCAGGGCCACTCGGTAATCTACAATACATATTCTGGTTTAAATGAAACTTGATTGAATAATGCATTTGGTAATGCACTTTTTATTGTGTGTAAAATACAAATTAATATCTACCGAAAATCTACTTTAAAAAAAACCCATGTTTCAGATAATTTATGTTTAACACTTATTGGTTATGAAAATACAAATGATGTTGGACCTCAATTCACACACAATAATGGCAGCAACATACTCTAATGAATTTTCAACCTTATAATTCTTGGTTCATATCTGCCTACATAGAGCTACAGCGAGGGAAAAAGTATTTGATCCCTTGCTGATTTTGTACGTTTGCCCACTGATGAAGAAACGATCAGTCTATATTTTTAATGGTAGGTTTATTTGAACAGTGAGAGACAAAATAACAACAAAATCCAGAAAAACGCATGTCAAAAATGTTATAAATTGATTTGCATTTTAGTGAGGGAAATAAGTATTTGACCCCCTCTCAATCAGAAAGATTTCTGGCTCCCAGGTGTCTTTTATACAGGTAACGAGCTGAGATTAGGAGCACACTCTTAAAGGGAGCGCTCCTAATTTCAGCTTGTTACCTGTATAGTTTCATAGTTTCATTTATTTGGTATAGCCCTGTGAGCCATTCGGCTCTTGAATCGGGTGCAACCGCAACAAACAAAAAAACAAAAACATGAACAAGAAAACATCTTAAAGTGACTTTGTGCATGTGCAAACAGAAAATCCAGGAAAAAAACATCAAAATAATCCTGAAAAAGCACCGTACACCAACGCTGTGTGAAAAAATCCCAGTGGGATGCAAGTCAAACAACAAAAACAACAAGAAAACTTAGATTAAGGCCATCAGTCTAACTCCGTACTACAATAAACAAAAACATGGCCAAACCAAAAAACTTTTAGAAATCACCAAAATAAAGCCATAAATGCAATGTAACAAGATTGTAGACCTACACAAAGCTGGAATGGGCTACAAGACCATTGCCAAGCAGCTTGGTGAGAAGGTGACAACAGTTGGTGCGATTATTCGCAAATGGAAGCACACACATAAGGACTGTCAATCCCCCTAGGCCTGGCGCTCCATGCAAGATCTCACCTCTTGGAGTTGCAATGATCATGAGAACGGTGAGGAATCAGCCCAGAACTACACGGAAGGATCTTGTCAATGATCTCAAGGCAGCTGGGACCATAGTCACCAAGAAAACAATAGGTAACACACTACGCCGTGAAGGACTGAAATCCTGCAGCACCCGCAAGTTCCCCCTGCTCAAGAAAGCACATATACATGCCCGTCTGAAGTTTGCCAATGACCATCTGAATGATACAGAGGACAACTGGGTGAAAGTGTTGTGGTCAGATGAGACCAAAATGGAGCTCTTTGGCATCAACTCAACTCGCCGTGTTTGGAGGAGGAGGAATGCTGCCTATGACCCCAAGAACACCATCCCCACCGTCAAACATGGAGGTGGAAACATTATGCTTTGGGGGTGTTTTTCTGCTAAAGGGACAGGACAACTTCACCGCATCAAAGGGACGATGGACGGGGCCATGTACCGTCAAATCTTGGGTGAGAATCTCCTTCTTTCAGCCAGGGCATTGAAAATGGGTCGTGGATGGGTATTCCAGCAACAACAAAGGAGTGGCTCAAGAAGAAGCACATTAAGGTCCTGGAGTGGCCTAGCCAGTCTCCAGACCTTAATCCCATAGAAAATGTGTGGAGGGAGCTGAAGGTTCGAGTTGCCAAACGTCAGCCTCGAAACCTTAATGACTTGGAGAAGATCTGCAAAGAGGAGTGGGACAAAATCCCTCCTGAGATGTGTGCAAACCTGGTGGCCAACTACAAGAAACGTCTGACCTCTGTGAATGCCAACAAGGGTTTTGCCACCAAGTACTAAGTCATGTTTTGCAGAGGGGTCAAATACTTATTTCCCTCATTAAGATGCAAATCAATTTATAAGATTTTTGACATGCGTTTTTCTGGATTTTGTTGTTGTTATTCTGTCTCTCACTGTTCAAATAAACCTACCATTAAAATTATAGACTGATCATTTATTTGTCAGTGGGCAAACGTATAAAATCAGCAGGGGATCAATTACTTTTTTCCTTCACTGTATATGTATTCATATCGGATTGCAAGCATGTGCCGATTCAAAATATTGATCTCGACAATGTGACCAGACGAGCTCTTTGCAAGAAACCCAAAACGAGTAATTCGGCATATGCTGGTGTGCTTTGATTGAAACCCTTGAATATGAAGGAATCATTCTCTCAACAATGCTTCATTATAGAGAGAGATATCAAAATAGGTTATTGATGCAGGCTTGACTGAAAAGACATCCCCCAACATATTAAACACAACGACAATTACACAGCCATCCTTTATAAGGTGGCATTGTATTTGGAAAGGCAAATACTTTAGCCGCCCATTGACAAACTGAATAATACTTTCTAAGGCGCCTATAGACCAGTTGTGATTTAACAAAAAAACATTAAGCCGGGGTGTAATGAGTCGCCATCTTCCCTGGTAGGTTGATGAATTGCTGTGACTCAAGTTTGCATTTTGGTGGAAAAATATGTTTTTAACCCATTTCATTCAACATATGGGGTTTTCAATTGAATTAGGTTTGGTCCTTGCATTGAGAGCTTGGGAACTGATGTTAATCAATGAATTAACGCATCGTTATAGGCTTAGTATTTAAATAAATAATGTGGATTTATATCCCATTGTCAATACACGAATGGATTAAGCCCCCCCCCCCCCATTCTGTATTGCTTCTGGGAGTTGTTTTTACCATACTTTACTTTGCTGGTCACTATGGGTTGGGACTGTGTGATATATCATTCGCTATTGATATTGATCCTGGCCACGGATCAAACTCAAATTGTCGGAGTAAATAGCGTGTTGTACGAACGACTGTGCCACAACTCCCCCATCCCCAGTACATATTAAGGCATTATTTGTTCAACAAAGCAATAGCACCATAATAATAATTAATTATATGGTTGTAGTGCATACGTATTCAGTTAGAATTGTTTTAGATTAATTATGATCAACTCGAGCCTTGCAATTAATACATTAGCTGCCAAATTGTTGTATGTATGTATGTTGAACTTCTCTCGCACCGTACGTAGCCAACCGTGCTAATCGGACGTGCTAAATTGTTCCATATAAAGTATTGTAAAAACAATATTGACCAAATCATAGCGGAACAAGTTTGAGATGTTAAAATAATAACAGATACCATTTGTTCATGAACCACACACTCAAGTATCAAACAGCCTTTAAATATATGAAGTATGCCAAAGTGAGGCATTCAGGTATCGATAAACAAAAATCACTTGATGATGTAATTATCATACTTTAAAGCCCGAGTGAGATCAAATACATACAAGCCTTAGAAGTCGGTACATGTATTTCTTGCACAAAGATGGTTATCCAATCTCTGGCTGGCTTTATCAATTGAAATAAGAACCTCAAATTACTATGGCAAAGGTTATTGTAGCTATAGGTGCTATGACGAAATGCCTCGACTTAAATAAGGCATTTGCAAAAATAAAAAGGGTCGCACAGGACAGAAAATCGATAACAATTGCATTCTGTGCTCTTTCAAATAATTACTTTGTTTAAAATACGTTTAATATTAGAATTAATGGAAAATCAAATGTGTTTCATCAATTTCAATTTGACCTTTTCCCAGAGACAGATAACTCGAATCTCATAAACCCAGAGCCAACTCACCCACCTGTATCGATGTAACATATTGTACGAGTACAAGTTGATAAGGTGTGAGAAAGTCCCATTTATTGCTGACTTTGAAGGCTGTTAATGATGGAAAAATACACGAATTGGAAATCACAATCATAGGATACATACGTAGGTCAGGCCATCCTCACCTATTCTACTTAAACATGTATTCAGTCCCTGTCAAAAATCGCTTAAAGTGTTGCGGTAGCTTGCTCTATGGTTTCACCTGCACACATATGACTCATTCCGTTGACGGTGCTGAAAGAGGAACAAAGGATGATGGGGATGTATCATTCATCAATTGTAACACTTCATGTGAAGTTAATTTAAAAGGCCAAGCAACTGAAAATTGATGAGATGTGGTGTGTCTAAGAATACTGACTGTTCATGTCATGTAGATTTGTGGAGTTTCTCTTTGCAAAAAGGCAACCACAAAACTAGAGATCATGGCTTAGTTGTAACTGATTATTTCTGGGGAAAGACAGGCAAAAATTTTGACGTGAATTAATCATCATAACGTAGTTCTTGTTTGATGTAATTTGCGACAACGTTTAGACATTTCTAAAATAAACTTGGCAAGATATAGATATAATGCATGTTAAAATGATTCCTGAGCAACTGCTTAAAACTAAATACTCAAAAAAAGTATTTGAATCCATCCACACGTGTAAATTTGTAGTTACTTTCATTGGTTTTCATCTTTTGCTGACTTCGAAAAAGAAGTCGAATGTATTTGCTCACGTAATATTACACGATGGTGGTAGGGAGTGGTCGTGCAGTCATTCACGCGGTCTGCTCTGAACCCGGCAACCTGGGGGTCAATGCCTGGCCACGGTGGTGGGCCTATAACAACTTTCTGGATTGACAAAGGGCATTAAATGGTCTCATAATCGAGCTTTGCTGAGGCCTCGTAATATATCACTTTGGAATTCCCGACCATCGTCTCTTTTCCCAAGCTCTTACAGTAGTAACCTTGCTCAATTCCAAAAAAAAAAATGTTAACTCTTCTATAATACAACTTTGACAGTGCTACGTTTTGGGCCTTCAGCCCTGTGCTCAGAAATTGTGTGAAAAAAATATATTGTCTGAGAACATCGAGGGTTATGAATGATAACTATTGAAAAAGGTGATAATTTTAATTATACATCGGCTTACTGTATACTATATAATATTCATTATAATGACCCAATGATTAACAATTAGTGGTACATTGTCATAGATGCATTTATTGCATTATAGTTTAATTCCAAATTACAATTTATAGTTTGGTTCTTGTAAAATGTACAGCAATTGCTACTATTAAGCTACTGCAGTACATAACATGGCACTACACTCACCCCCCTCCAGTGCGAAGTTGTCTAGTGCTTGTACTCCCTTTATAAAACCTGCCACTTATTCAACATTTCCCCCCACAATGTTTCCGTTCTTCCACAGATCAACGTTCCGTTTGTTTATGTGTGATCATTTTAAGGCCTTCTCTAGCCTATTTATTCTGTCAACCAATGGTGTCTAAGGTTAGTACTTGAATGGGTGACGTTTCACCAACATGGAAGAGTAGGCCAAAATAACCATGAGAGGGGTTTACCAGAGCTACCTCCAGTGGAGGCCCTTCTGGCAGCAGTGGCGTGAGCAAGAAATTGCAGGGACTGCGCCTTCACCCTTTACTAAATTGATACTCCATCCGTACCTATAATTGATCTCTCTGAAGATGAAACACTACATGGAAGGCACATGCCACTCGTGACCAAAAGGAGCCTCTTTAGGACAAATATTGAGTGCTGCAAGCCTGCTTATCTGACGCAAGCCTGGTTATATTGACCTACCTACTGACCTCATATTAACATTACACTTTGAATTTGTGGATAGTTATTGTTCAATGTACAATTACGCACACTGATTCAGAGGGCATGGCATAGAGCATAACACAGTTGCAGTGCCTTTGCAATTTCTTTTAGCACAGCATAAATATTAATGGTTTTAAAAGTACTGTACATATTACGATTGCACATGCAGATACACAGCACGTATTAACTGCCTTGTGCATTATTATGCAGTACAACATTATCTTACCAATAAAACCAAAAAGAGTTTGTCCATGAAATGTATATGGTCTTTCGTAATTTTGGGAAAAACTGTCTTCATGATGGAGATTTGCTGGCTTGTAAATCAAAATTGATCGAATTCGTTGTTAATGCAATCATGCGTTTTTGCCATGATAAGGAATGGGAATAAACTTGTTTCTTGTTTAGCTAAAAGTGTTTAAATACCCAGCTTTCAACATTTAATTACACGTCAATTGTAATTACCCAAAACAAGGTCTTGTCTCGCAGATGCACATTATGTATTTTAAATATATGAACTTTTTTTTAGGGATGAACCTCAAAGACTCACTCTTAGTCTTTGTGCGTACCAAGAGCACTAGTTGTATTAAATAGCAAGATGGGTAAATGTCCATCACTTCTTCTGAGAACATGCCTCTGTGCCATATGCACGTGACAAATCACAGAAGTGTACGAACATGCAATGAACATTTTTCTTCTCAGCATGATGACATCAACTGAACGATGAAAGCTTCAAAAGTGTGCAAATTCAGTTGAAATATGAGGCAGACCTCCGATAAGCACGGTTGGCTACGTCCGGTCTGAAAGAAGTTCAACATACATACAGTGCTGGGTGAACAGTGCTGGGTGGACAGAGGCAACGTTGTAATGTGCTCATTACAGCATTGTCCAGCTTTGGCCTTTCATTAAATTAGGCCATGCAGATCACATGTTGAGGGAAATTGCCACGGTGAAAATCTTGGTCGCCAGTAGATTATGAAAAATTACCAGAAAAAAACAAACTCGTGTCCTATACATAGACAAACCATCGATGTAAGTGTTTGCTTGGGCTGCTAAACGAGAGTTGTTAATCGTAAACTGGTGATAATTTTCAGAAAAGATTATGAAAGTAAGGCATCTGTAATCAATTCCAGTGGAAGTGTTTAAATCGAGCGATGCATGCAACTCCGATTGGTCAGTAGCAGTCATTTTAAGGCACCAGCGGCAAACCTAAGTCACCACGTGGTACATTTTCCCTCGTTTAGCTAAAATTTAAAGGTGCAGCCATGAAATTGCTTGCTCAAGCTACCCACATTTTACGCCACCATACGATCAACTGACTACTTGTACCCATTGCACTGCTGGATGGACGGTGGCAAGGGGATTTTAAGAAACTCATGCATTGTTTCAATTGCTGCGCTAGGCGATCAATTCGACATTGCCATTTCTAGATTAAAAGTAAAGGCTAATAATCGTTACATCATAGCAGCACCCTTTGTTTTTCAATTAAAAAAATAAGCAACATATTTCCTTATTGCAAGACATTTCTAAATGTGCGGCAAGACCAAGAGCAGATTTTTACAATTTATTCATGTCATTACTGGGAACGCAAAAACCCGATTTTAACAAACCTACAATGTCCTCGAAAAACAAAGGATATAATAAATATCTGCAGATTTTTCATCAAATGATCTTGGCTTCAGTCAATGACCATACCATAATGCCCTGACCTCCAATTGTACATCACCATCGAACTGCAGCAAGAAAAAATTATTCTTGTTTCAAGTGCACCGCCTCCTCATTACATATGTCATTCTGTTAAGAAAAGTGTAGCTCCAAATAGAACAATTTACTCCCATGCTCAGGCAACTCAAAGTGTGGGTGCTTTATGCAGACGGAACAGCATGTACTGTGCTTAGAAGCGTGGCTCGTCATAGGTGGAAAAATCACCATTAAATAATAATCATGCAGCTGTGCACTTACGATGGGACTACTGACAACGACAGACATGCAATGAGCATTCTAATCTTAATTATTCATAAAGCCTGTCTTCGCCAGGCAAAAGTTTTCAATAAAGATAATAATGAACCTGATATTAATTTTTACAATTTTTATCTATGATCAGAGACTAAAAACTACTAAAAACATCTGCATTTTTCTACAATAAACTAAAATTGTTGACTTGATTCAACTTCTTATATTCTATGGTTGTTTCGGTAAAGTCACGTAGATAAAAAAAATATATAACAATAAAATATTTTAAAAAATGAAAATAATGTGAATAAAAATAATAAAAAAGTAAAAATATCACAAAGTTTCAATCGCAATACAAGCAATCGTCATCGGGAGAAAAATAAGGGGAAAAGCTGCTGAGGCAGGCTGTTTATAAAGGTTTAGAAATGGGCGGGGCAGCTAATGTTAATTTATGAGAGGTCTCTGACATGGGCAGGAGGTCTACACCAATAAAAGAGCTGTTTATAAGGTTTAGAGATGGGCGGGGAAGCTAATGTTAATGTAGGAGAAGGCTCCGACACCGGCAATAGGTCTACACCAATCAAAGCATTGCACCTCGCTCCACACACCCACACTGCTGATGGTGGTGGACAAGAAAACACAAATCAAGTCATGACCCAAAGTGGTTGATGACATCTTTCCAATGATTGCTGAGTTTAAAACCGTCGTCTCGGTTGAAATTGTGCCTGTGTCTATATATATGGATGGCTTCGTGAACGAATATTTGTTGATAGCCAGTCAGCTTGCAAAGTACCATCGTCTTAGAGAAATCAATTTCATGTGAGCCAGCCGTATTAAGTTATGATCAGCCAAGGCAGAAGTATTGGTCCTGCCGTGTTTCAGATCTGCCTCATGTTCACGAACACGGTCCGAGACATGTCGTTTGGTTTCCCCAATGTAACTGCTGCCGCAGATACAGCTTAGTTTGTAGACGCAGGGATATTGCATGTCAGGATTCTTGTCCTTCACAGATGGGATCAGTTCAAGAATTTGATGCAATGTATTAAATGGGACCTGGATCTTGTGTTTGTTCAAGATTTTGGAAATCTTTTTGGTTATCCCTGCTTTGTAAGGTAAGGTGATGGTTTTGATTGGATCTTCAGATGGCTCCTTCCTCACGGTTGGGGTGATGGCTTTGTGGATTGTGTAGTCAGACTATCCATTTATCTTGAGAGCCTGGTGTACGTGTTTGAGTTCATTGGTCAGGTGTTCATGGTCGGAGATACATTGAGCTCTATGGTGTAGCGTTTTGATGAGGGCATTCTTCTGGGATGGATGGTGGTGGGAATCAGGTTTTAGGTAGGCGTCAGTATGGGTTACTTTCCTGTAGACAGAGTGGCTCATTGAGCCATCTGGTCTCTTTTTTATTAAGACGTCCAAGAAGCGTAGCATGCCATCCTTTTCTACCTTTATGGTGAATTTGATTGCTGAGTGTATGGAATTGATGTGGTTGAGGAATTGTTCAAGAGCCGGTCGGCCATGTGGCCATATGACAAACGTGTCATCCACGTACCTCTTCTACAAGGACGGGCGTAGAGTGGATGCCTGGATGGCGTCCGTCTCAAAATTTTCCATGGAAATATTGGCCACAACCGGAGATAAGGGAGAACTCCATTGGGGTGCCTTCAGTTTGTTTTGTAGAATGTTCCATTCCAAGTGAAGTATGTATTGGTAAGGCAGTGTCTCACCAGGGCTGGTACATCAGCATCCAGTCCTTGTTGGACCAAATCTTCAATTATTGCAATGGTTTTGATTTAAAGCTTTCGTGACTGCAGTAATTCATATTCTTAGCTCTTTCGGTAAAGTCACGTTGAAGGGAAACAATAAAATAATAAAATATATATAAAACAATACAAATTCTCACGACGTTTTGACCATAACACAAACGGTCGTCATCAGGGGTCATCAGGTGTTATTGTTTTATATATATTTTATTATTTTATTGTTTCCCTTCAACGTGACTTTACCGAAAGAGCTAAGAATATTGCAATGGTATCGGGCACAGGAACTTTGGTGAACAGAGAAAGTACATTGAAACTAACGAGCAAATCACCTGGGGACAGTGAGATGTCTTTAATTGATAATGCCAGGTGAGCTGCGTTAAGAACAAAATAGGTGGTCTTACCAATGAATGGCTGCAAGGTCTCAGACAGATATCAGGCCAGTTTGTAGGTGGGTGAGCCAATGGTAGAGACGATGGGACGAAGGGGTGTAGGATTTTTGGTAAGCCATATAGTCTGGGTGGTCTATCAGCAGAAGGTTTTAAGGAAAACCGTATGGTCTATTCAACTACTGAAGCTGAATCAGTGATGATACTGTTCGTTTCTGTAACGAGGCAGTTGGTGGGATCTCTTTTAATTGTTGTGTAGCTGCCATCATTAAGTAGGTCCTGGATTTTGTTATTGTACACTTTTTTGTGCATGATGACCGTGGCATTGCCCTTGTCGGCTGAGATGATGATGATATCTTCCCTTTTTTTTATTGAAATAACTCAAAGTGCTCCTCCTTACTGATGTTGCTGCCTGGTATCTTAGCGCTTTTGAGGGTTGCAGCAATTTCAGATCTTGTCACGTCTGCAGCGATGTGTCCCAAACCCTTAAGAGCTACATCGACCTGGGCAATGATGTTATCCACTGGTATGTGTTTGGGGGTGACTGCAAAGTTTAACCCTTTAGCTAAAACCGACTTTAGACTTTACCGAAAAAACTAAGAATATGAATTACTGCAGTCACGAAAGCTTTAAATCAAAACCTTGTCAACGTCTAACTTTTTAACGCGTGGATCTGATTTCTTCTTGGAAAGGAGGTTAAACTTGGAAATCAGGATATCTTTACATTTAGCTGACATTTAGCTGATATCATCAACCACTTTGGGTCATGACATTATTTGTGCTTTCTTGTCCACCTCTACTGTCATCAGTGTGGGTGTATGGAGCGAGGTGCAATGCTTTGATTGGTGTAGACCTACTGCAGATGTCGGAGCCTTCTCCCACATTAACATTAGCTGCCCCACCCATCTCTAAACCTTGATAAACAGCTCTTTGATTGGTGTAGACCTACTGCCGGTGTTGGAGACCCCTCCTACATTAACATTAGCTGCCCCGCCCATCTCTAAATCTTTATAAACAGCCTACCTCAGCAGCTTTCCCCCTAATTTTTTTCTCCTGATGACGATTGCTTGTGTTGTGATCGAAACGTTGTGATATTCATATTTTTCAATTATTTTTTATTCACTTTATTTTAATATTTATTATTTTATTGTTATTCTTTTTTATATCTTCTATCTACGTGATTTTACCGAAAGAATCATAGAATATGAATTCCTGCAGTCACAATAGTTTCAAGTCAAAATTATACTTCTTATATTTTAAGACGTACCCATCGGAAACCGCTCTGTTTAAAGATTCCATTCTTTTTTTATTAGAAAGAACACACATTAATGCACGTAATACTCTATGAGGTGAAGCTCCTATCTTTTACCGTTTTCGAATTATTCAGATGTGAACATCGTAAAATGCATATTTTTTCATTTAAAACCGCTTTAATCGAAAATATCTCAAAAAACAATAAAAGATAAAAGAATGGTTCTCTCTCAACTTTAGCAATCTTTGCAAGAACGTCATCAACCAGGTGGGGTGTTGACTGTTGTGTTGGCCGACTCTCTGTGTTGTATTGCATTATGTTTCCAAGTTTACTAGGTGTGTTTTCTCATTAATTTTTACCTGATGATGGTTGCTTGTGTTGCAATCGAAACGTCGTATTCTATTATGATTTAATTTAATTTCTTTCTACGTGCCTTTACCGAAACAACCAAATAAGATTTTTTTCCTGTTGTTTGTGTCCTAAAAGCTACTTATGTACCAAATGTCAGCTTTCTACCTTGTCGGGAAGTACCCTAGTGGGTTTTGAGGCAAACTGATTAAGATATTTATTTATATAGCTATGAAATTGTAGTGTAGTAGAACGACACTACTGTATTGGCTCGGTATGGGGGCTGTAGGCAGGTGTCACGGGGGTCGTGTCGGGCCGCGATACTCTGCATGAACCCAACAGGATACGTGACCGGATAAAGGGGGGCCAGGGGCCCCAGGGGGGTCACGTGGTTGGGGTTCGGGCCTTCCCAAAGGATCGGGAAGGGGGGCGTGGCCTGGGGCGGAGCCGGCCACGTTGGAGTGGTTATGAGCGGGGCATGGACGGAGAGCTCGGCTATTCTGTGCTGTTCTGCTCTGCTGCTGGGTCATCTCTGGGATGAAGCTCTCCGGTCTCCGCTCGTGGACCAGGCAGCGTGTTGGGCTATCCTGGTCCAGTAATGTAGTACCCCGTGGGTTAGCTAAGTTAGGAACGGTGGCTACCACCTTAAGTTGTTATGTTAAGTGTTACCTGTTGTGTTAACTAATAAAGAGTGTTGCCTCCAAAGTCAGTGTGCACCTGAATTTAACCCACTACAAAATGAATCAACGAGAATTGTTGTTTGTGAACACGTTTTTCAGTGCTATTAATTTTGTTGGATTTCAAATTAATATTTTAGATGCACTTGCATTTAGTGATGATATGCACCTTTTTAATAATAACACTATATCACCAGTTAATAGCTTTTGGTTGAAAACCTAGACATTGTATGTCTAAGTATCATGTCTTTACATATGATTTCATAAGAAGTGTATTGGTCTGCAGTTTCTCGTGTGTTATTGTATGAAGAACAGTAAATACAATGGCAACCTATCTTACTGTTTTAGTCATTTAATTTTCGAAACACTCTCTATTGCGCTTCCAATTGGCCAGGGATGCTTTAAAATCCTAACTGATCCTTTACTTTGCAACTGTCTGCTTTGAAAGTTGCTCATTTAATATCATCTACTAAATGAATATTAGTATATTACATTGGCTGAAAGCATTTTGGCAATTAATTGCTTGAAAGCCTCTTTACAATTCTAATCACTTTTACTTCATTCAATTTACTGAGACACACTTGGCCCTCAACTAAAATAAAAAAAATGCTTTAAATGAACATAATTGGTAGTTGGGACACTTTATAGATAGTAAAAAAAAAACCTGTATAATCTAATTACAGTACGGCGGCTTGCTAACACTCACGTTTTGGTCCTTTTGTTATATTATTTAAGAACGGAGGGGTCATTATTCGACTCGCTTCATTCTTGAAACCCGTTCAGATAGCACAGTGGCAGAGCCCTCCTTCTCACATCTGTATAGTTTCACGCTCAAATCGCCTCAGCCAATCATCCCTCATCAATCAATAAAATCATTAACGATTTGTAGGAAGTCAACAGTTATTGCACTATCCATAGATTATATCTCCTAGGATATAATTCAGATTATTTGAGAATGGGAGGCCTTTGACTTATTTGTAAGAGCATTCTGAGGGAAGACCACGTGTAACATGATCATAGAGCACTCAAAGACAAAGGCTCCCGCCTTTATTAGACTGTTGGGCAAGTGTTGTTAGCGAGCACCTATTAAGGCTGGCATGGCCCACCAAAAAAAAGTATTGTTAGAAAACGGCATAAAGTGTGAAGACCCAAAAAATATGAATTCCTGCAGTCACGAAAGCTTTAAGTCAAGATGTGAATGTAGTGTTATGCTATTTCCTAACAACATTTGTTTACACAGAAACCTTGTTTAATAATTATTGTACACATAAAACTGTTTGCAAACTTTTGTAATATAATTATAAGGTGCTAGTACAAACTGCAAATGCATAATAGCTACAACAACAAAAAAACACAACCCATCCAAAACCATTCTCTAATACATTCAATGTATTGTGACCATTTAAAACAAGTATTTCCCCAATGTAATGAAATGTAATGTTTTCTACTTGCACATTAATTGGGTTTGGCTCACGTTATGCATTTTTAATGGGCATCCATAAGTAGATCGTCTGAGATTGCAAAGTGCTCGACGAAATATAAAGTTAGGATTATCTGTGAAAAGTATAATCATGACTCCACAGCAGTGTTGTTTGCAGATTAAAAATGAGTGCATCAACAGAGCCCTTTGTATATTTTAACTCTGGCAACAATGAAAAATAAAATGGCACTGTCTTCCTCTTCATCCGGTGTGGTCCCACAAAGTGATTTTTTTTTGGTAAGGCACAGCTGCACAGCGAGTACCATTGAAAGGCAGCAAACAGAGGGTAATGACAGCGGGGTGGAAAGCGCCTAATGAGGAAAATGGCTCGCGTGACATTTTTGTGATCGCACGTGCCAAGCGCCTACTCACATTTGGCTCATACATTAGACGTTTGAGGTTGCTAAGGCGCTTAGGAGGACTCCTCTGTTTGTCACGGCTTAACACTTTGCCAACCCACCCTTAGCAATGCCCCCACCCCCACCCGTTACATTGCATTCATTATTTATACAAACGGTCTTACCGTATTAATTAATAGCTGTCCTTTTATAGACGGTTAACCGGTTCAAAGAAATCCCAGCAGAAGTGGCACCACTACCAGTGTCTGTGGATGCCACTGACCGCACTCTGCATCTGGTAATGTTATGCTTACCATGTGCTGAATACCATTTCCCTAAACACGTTCAGATGATAAAGGCAGTTGAAACAATGGGATATTTTTTTTAATCCCCCCACCTCTGTCTGTTCACCCAGCAATCTAAATGGGTGCACCACATATTCTTGGTTCTTTCGGTAAAGTCAAGTAGAAGGGAAACAATAAAATAATAAAAAACAATAAAATTCTCACGACGTTTCGACTGCAACACAAGCAATCATCATCAGGTGTGAAAACCACATCTAGAAATTTTGAAAAAAGTGGCGGTTATTTTTAACGTTAGCACCACGGAGAGCGATTTGACAGTTTGTTCAGATGGACGAGTCCATCTATGTTCGGAAAAGAGGAGGGGTGCCCCACAGTTAGTCGATCGGCAGGTTACGTGTAAGTGGTGTGAAGAATAGCTACCCCCACCTCTTTCAAAGACGTCTGATCAGCATGGAAGAGAAGATACATTCATTTTGAGAGCTTCCTCTAGTGGAGGTCCTTCTGCCAGCAATGGCACAAGATAACAATTGTATGGTTTCACCTTTATATATTAACCGAGCAACTACAGTCATTACTAATATTGCACGTGAAATAATGACCGGTTCCTGATTTTAAGAACCGCTCATATATTCTAAAAACGTTTACCGGTTCACTGGTTATCAATTAACAATCCGATGTGAAATAACAGCATTAGCTTCTCACAATGCAAACCGCTAATTCAAATTGAATTGGCCATGCATCCCAATGCTGCAGACTGGACAACATTCTTCAGATTCAGTGAGGCTTTCCTGGAGATAAATATTACGTTATTATTACTATCTATAAGTACACAGGATAGGGGTGGCCACCATCCAGCAGTGGATTGAAAAGAGAGGTTTACGTGTAGATAAGACAGGCAAGTGGATGGATAGGCAGGAGTTCAAGGTAATGGTATGAATGTGAAAAGAAAATACTGTACAGTATTTTTTTCTAGGATGAATTATTATGAAAGGCAGTATGATTGTGTAGTATGCAGAATATTAGGAATATGGATAAAAATGAATTCATTATTACATACATGTATTTCTGAACAACCAAGCTTAAAAACAATGTTTCAATATTTTTTAAAAGCTTCACCAATCCGATAATTGTGTATAGCACATTCATTTTACTCCGCTTTTAGGACAATTACACCTCATCTCAGCCAGCCTTGCTACTCTTTTACCTATCAATGCCTCATTAGTGAGACACAAACAATAACTCTCCAGATAAAATTATCAAAGAGTGGAGTGGTTACAATTCCCGTAATTCACCTTGTGTTTGATGACATCTTCTGGAAATGTGTGTATGTTGAAGTTCTTTACACCGTACGCACCTTACTAATCGGAGGTGTCGGGGAAATTGGAGGTGTGGGGAAAAGGGCCTTCCAGTGGACCAGATAAATATTGAGCTTCACCGATAAAGCACCTCAGGGCTTAAATGCCTAGTCTAGGGTCATCCGTGAAATGTATCATTTTTGAGCTGTGATCTCAAGGCTATGGGTGATGAGGAGAAAACCACCCAAATCACACTGCAAGAAATATACGATTTATCACAATCGAATGAGTTCAAATCATTCTGCCATTAAAAACATTGCCTTTGCTACCTCAAGACACATGGAAATGTTTGCCAAATTGTATCCTTGAGAACTACCATTTAAATGTACCAGCAACATACATGTTCACAACTCTGTGTTCATTAACTTGAAGTGTATATTTTCCTCTTTTTTACACATCGTTAAAAAAATTGGTTGCAAATAAATGTGAAAATATATATATGGAATAAATACAACACCTAAAATTGAGTGGTCTGAAAACAAAAGTTTTATAAAGTGGTTTACATTTGAGAAACAATTGAAACTACCTGTGATACAACGGCATTTTATAAGTATATATACTCCATAAAAGCATTTTCAGGTTAAAAACTCAGATGCTGAAGCATTCCATAATATTTTTAAGGATCTATTAACAATAATAAGCCAGTATTGATTGTTGCAAATATAACCAGAACTAAAATGCATGGACTTTAGCATCATGTTTACCCTCTTTTTTCAGGGTATAAACAATCATTGGCAATATTTGTAAACACAAATAAAGTTTTTGGACAAAGTTATGCATTGTAATATATTACCCATGATCAAATGTATAACGTGCCAATAATAATTATAATAAGACGACATAATAACTGTTATTACATATATCTAAACCCCCTGGCACTGAGTATGACTCCCACCTTGTGTCACAGCACACACTGTGTTAGTCACATTTCACATATTCACGTGTCTATTCATCCCTGAGAAGGACTACTAATGCTCCCTATATTATTGGTTCTTTCGGTAAAGTCGTGTAGACAGAAAATACAAATACAATAAAAATAAAAAAATAAATTAAAATTAAAGAAAAAAATGCTCCCTACTGTATCTCAGTCATCACAAAGTTAATCCAAACAGCGAAATACATATATCTAGAACACATATACAACACACCCTTAATATTCGCGGTTGTGTGTGTGCTTTATAAGCGCGATTTTGCGTATTCACGTCAATTAAATTGTACGTAGTACTTGTTTGAAATTAGCGGTATTATATGGCAATGGGAGTCGGTTGATATATTTGTCTGCTTTGAAACCCATCACTTTAAACTGACTTTCCCTTTTAAGTTTAGTCGGTTGCCCTGGTTTTGTTTTTATATCCTGCTTTTAGGATCCTAGCATGGAATGCGCATTATACAATTGAATTATTATTATTATTATATTCGCGCCCTTGGTTCGGGAGTACCCGACAAGATGTCGTGACAACACGGGAGCGGTGAGACCGCGAATGTTTGCCCCCACGGCGATCCCTCCTCCCCATAGAGATCCCTCCTCACTCCGCCTTTGTCTGTCCCGCACCGTTTGCACGCCAATTATTTCCTTTGCAAAGTTTTTGGGAATTACAACACGTAACACATTCATGTATGTACAGTGAGGGAAAAAAGTATTTAATCCCCTGCTGATTTTGTACGTTTGCCCACTAACAAAGAAATGATCAGCCTATAATTTTAATGGTAGGTTTATTTGAACAGTGAGAGACAGAATAACAACAAAAAAATCCAGAAAAAACGCATGTCAAAAATGTTATAAATTGATTTGCATTTTAATGAGGGAAATAAGTATTTTACCCCTCTGCAAAACATGACTTAGTACTTGGTGGCAAAACCCTTGATGGCAATCACAGAGGTCAGACGTTTCTTGTAGTTGGCCACCAGGTTTGCACACATCTCAGGAGGGATTTTGTCCCACTACTCTTTGCAGATCTTCTCCAAGTCATTAAGGTTTCGAGGCTGACGTTTGGCAACTCGAACCTTCAGCTCTCTCCACAGATTTTCTATGGGATTAAGGTCTGGAGACTGGCTAGGCCACTCCAGGACCTTAATGTGCTTCTTCTTGAGCCACTCCTTTGTTGCCTTGGCCGTGTGTTTTGGGTCATTGTCATGCTGGAATACCCATCCACGACCCATTTTCAATGCCCTGGCTGAGGGAAGGAGGTTCTCACCCAAGATTTGACAGTACATGGCCCCGTCCATCGTCCCTACAGGGCAGTGAAGTTGTCCTGTCCCCTCAGGAGAAAAACACCCCCAAAGCATAATGTTTCCACCTCCATGTTTGACGATGGGGATGGTGTTCTTGGGGTCATAGGCAGCATTCCTCCTCCTCCATACACGGCGAGTTGAGTTGATGCCAAAGAGCTCCATTTTGGTCTCATCTGACCACAACACTTTCACCCAGTTGTCCTCTGAATCATTCAGATGTTCATTGGCAAACTTCAGACGGGCATGTATATGTGCTTTCTTGAGCAGGGGGACCTTGCGGGCGCTGCAGGATTTCAGTCCTTCACGGCGTAGTGTGTTACCAATTGTTTTCTTGGTGACTATGGTCCCAGCTGCCTTGAGATCATTGACAAGATCCTCCCGTGTAGTTCTGGGCTGATTCCTCACCGTTCTCATGATCATTGCAACTTCATGAGGTGAGATCTTGCATGGAGCCCCAGGTCGAGGGAGATTGACAGTTCTTTTGTGTTTCTTCCATTTGCGAATAATCGCACCAACTGTTATCACCTTCTCACCAAGCTGCTTGGCAATGGTCTTGTAGCCCATTCCAGCCTTGTGTAGGTCTACAATCTTGTCCCTGACATCCTTGGAGAGCTCTTTGGTCTTGGCCATGGTGGAGAGTTTGGAATCTGATTGATTGATTGCTTCTGTGGACAGGTGTCTTTTATACAGGTAACAAGCTGAGATTAGGTGCACTCCCTTTTAAAGTATGCTCCTAATCTCAGCTCATTACCTGTATAAAAGGCACCTGGGAGCCAGAAATCTTTCTGATTGAGAGGGGGTCAAATATTTATTTCCCTCATTAAAATGCAAATCAATTTATAACATTTTTGACATGCGCTTTTCTGGATTTTATTGTTGTTATTCTGTCTCTCACTGTTCAAATAAACCTACCATTAAAATTATAGACCGATCATTTATTTGTCAGTGGGCAAACGTACAAAATCAGCAGGGGATCGAATACTTTTTTGCCTCACTGTATTTATTCACGCGTTGATATTTGCATTTTTGAATATGTTTATGTTAATCATTACTAAAGGTAAGCTAAATAACACAACACGATACAATATATATTCATTAATATATACATATGTAGCGTGTTCGAATTAGGTGCACACACACCCAGCTTGGAGGCAACACTATTTATGAAAACGGTAAGTAATATAACACTGTACATAAGGTGGTGACCACCTTCCTCAACTCACTAACACTCTGTAACACTATACAGCGTGACCCAGGCAGGCAACGGGCTGCCTGGTCCCAGATGATGACCCCGGATGATGTCGTCTTCACAGCCCCGCTGATCACCGCTCTGGCGTGGCCGGCTCCGCCCAGGCCACGCCTTCCTTCCCCCACCTCTGGGAAGGTCAGGGTCCTCCACCACGTGACCCCCCAGGCACCCCCAGTCCTCGTACTGGCCTACACAGTAGTGACGTCCTATGTCACTACACATACACAACGTTAATATGTTCATGGTTGAACCCAATCCATGTATATGTCGCCTATAGCCTATTTTTGCTCATCAGCTTTAAGTATTAAAACAATATTAAAGTATTAAAATTCGCGGATTTAGTATTCGTGCCGTTCTCCAGGAATAGTAAGGCTTCACTGACTGCGGACTATACAATGTGTTTATTAGGGGTGCAAGAATCATCGCTTTAAAATCCGATTGGAGCAGGTGATAGGACCACCCACGTGTAAATCACGACTTTGTCTGGTTAGATGAGAGGCAGGAGGCAATGTGTTTCCGACTCCTGCCTTGGCATGTGAAGGACACTTGCCATTTCACTCTGGAATTGAGTCTTAATTAGCATTCACAACCCCTCAGCTAGTGTATCCCTTGGCTGAAATAAACTATTTGTCGCCTACTTTTACTGTTACCAAGAAATAAATGGGCGTTTTCTCAAACATGAAAGCCGTTTACTTGTACATCAAAAAATTAGTTTACACGCTTCCCTGCTATTTAAGTTACGTAGTAACATGTAATGTGTATACGCTTTCTGTGTAGTTTGTTTTATGAGTAACTGATAAAACACATTTTAAGTATCGATTTGAAGCTTTCGGGAAATAATAAAATAGAAAATCTTTTTTTAAAATGTTCTTGCTGTGGTGCTCACACCTGATGATGATTGCTTGTGTTGCAGTCGAAACGTCGTGAGTTTTATTTGTATTCTTTTATTATTTCCCTTCTACGTGACTTTACCGAAAGAACCAAGAATACATTTTAAGTAATTGGAAATTATAACACGATACTAAATTATCCTGTGGAACGGTGATCAATTATTGCTGCACTAATCCCATGACGAACACGATATTTAGTAGAATACTTGATCTGCAGAAATTGCAACAATGGTGTGGAAAGTTAAGCAGTTGTTACAGAAAATAGCTTTAATAAAGGGCATTTATGACATATTTAGATGTAGAATACATGCATGTTGCAATGTACGACAATATATGTTTTTATTGTAATTTAAATGACTAAACACCAGCAAACTAGCACAAATCCATCTTGCTTAACACAGCATACATATGTACCGTACTCCAACTTAATGCATGCATTATAGTCACTTTAATGAAACATTTAATTGTTTCACAAAAATTAAATATACCCCTCCAAATAGTGCTAAGCTGTGCCCATCTGCCTCATGATCTCGGAATGCTGTTTTTGATGTGCACTGTGCATGCGTTTATGTATTAATGTATATATAACCCTTCAGCAAGACGTTCAACTGGGAGCAAAAGAAATGAGCGGACCATGCTGTGGAATGAAATATAATCACTGGAATTCCTCCCAATTAACTCCACATTGCAGACTCTTGCCCCAATTTTCCTTCGGGTGAAATTTCAACGTTAAATACTGCAGCGTAAACAAATATTTAATCACCAAAGGCGAATCACAAGGCTTATTTATGTAATTGTTGCTGTGAATAACAAAAATGTTGCGTGCTTTACTATGTATACGTCTGCGGCATTTCATTACCACATGTGTCGTATCGTGTGAGATGCTCTTAAATGATGTTTTGTTTTGTAAAACATTGTGCGTGAATTAGGAAAGGTTGCAGATGTTCTATAATAATAGGTGACAGTAAAATAGGTGAAGTCTGTCCCTTAAATTTGAGGATTTAGAAACAATATACACAGCACATCACCAGGTAAAGGCTATTCCTCACATTACATCTGTGCAATGAATGAAAATTGGACAAGCGACTGGATAGAATGGAAAGATTGCTGGAGCAGGGAAAGCAAGAGATGGTGTTTGAAAGGCGATTAAATGCAATTGGCATGTTGTGGTGGCGCAGGCGAGTGTGATCATAGAGAAAACACATATGCCCCAGTGGACAGACTTGAATGTGGATTCAGTGAATCTAGACGACTGAGGAATATTATGTACATCATGAAGGTTTCGATTTAAAGCTTTCGTGACTGCAATGATTCATCTTCTTTGGTTCTTTCGGTAAAGTCACGTAGAATGAGAATAAAATAATAAATTGATAAAATAAAATAACACAATCATATTCTCACGACGTTTCGGCCACAACACAAGCGGCCTTCATCAGGTGAAGGGGGCGAGACTGTCTGGTAGGACAGCGCGAGACTGTCTGGTAGGACAGCGCTGGAGTGCTGTCCTACCAGACAGTCTCGCCCCCTTCACCTGATGAAGGCCGCTTGTGTTGTGGCCGAAACGTCGTGAGAATATTATTGTGTTATTTTATTTTATCAATTTATTATTTTATTCTCATTCTACGTGACTTTACCGAAAGAACCAAAGAAGATCATGAAGGTTGTTGAGAGGCTGCATTAGCAATCTTACACACAAGAAAGACAAGAACGATGAGCAAGGGGAGAATGGTTAAATTACATGGAATATGACCGAGATGTTGATCAATATGTATTAATAGTTAATTTTGTAAGGATGGACAAAAGAGGTGGGTGAATGATGATTATGAAAGGAATTGGTTTTATTGTTGAGGGTAGATTTTGGAGGAGGAGACCTGGAAGTGCATGGCAAGCTCTGCAAGAGGTAAACATAGACCTGGGGAGAGGTGGTGGTTGTGAAAGTGGAGCTGTCGTGTGGGGTGAGATACATGGGGAGAGGTGGTGGTTGTGAAAGTGGAGCTGTCCTGTGTGGTGAGATACATGGGGAGAGGTGGTGGTTGAGAAGGTGGAGCTGTCGGGTGGGGTGAGATACATGGGGAGAGACAAGCCATGGGGAGAGGTGGTGGTTGTGAAAGTGGAGCTGACCTATGTGGTGAGATACATGGGGAGAGACAAACCATGGGGAGAGGTGGTGGTTGTGAAAGTGGAGCTGACCTATGTGGTGAGATACATGGGGAGAGACAAGCCATGGGGAGAGGTGGTGGTTGTGAAAGTGGAGCTGTCCTGTGTGGGGTAAGATACATGGGGAGAGGCATAGACCTGGGGAGAGGTGGTGGTTGTGAAAGTGGAGCTGTCCTGTGTGGTGAGATACATGGGGAGAGACAAGCCATGGGGAGAGGTGGTGGTTGTGAAAGTGGAGCTGACCTATGTGGTGAGATACATGGGGAGAGACAAACCATGGGGAGAGGTGGTGGTTGTGAAAGTGGAGCTGCCCTGCGTGGTGAGATACCTGGGGAGAGGTGGTGGTTGTGAAAGTGGAGCTGTCCTGTGTGGTGAGATACATGGGGAGAGACAAGACATTGGGCAGAGGTGGCGGTTGAGAAGGTGGAGCTGTCGGGTGGGGTGAGATACATGGGGAGAGACAAGGCCTGGGGAGAGGTGGTGGTTGTGAAAGTGGAGCTGTCCTGTGTGGTGAGATACATTGGGAGAGACAAGACATTGGGCAGAGGTGGTGGTTGAGAAGGTGGAGCTGTCATGTGGGGTGAGAGACCGGGATGAGGAAAGAGCCTGTGGAGAGGTGGTGTATGTATGTTGAACATCTTTCGCACCGTACGTAGCCAACCGTGCTCGTCGGAGATGTGGAGGGACAACAAAACTAAACACAAAAAGCAGTTAAATTTTGATTTAAAGCTTTCGTGACTGCAGTAATTCATATTCTTAGTTTTTTCGGTAAAGTCATGTTGAAGAGAAACAACAAAATAATAAAATATATATAAAACAATTGTTGTTGTTTTATATATATTATTATTTTGTTGTTTCTCTTCAACGTGACTTTACCGAAAAAACTAAGAATACAAAAAGCAGTTCTAAAGAACTTAGTTTTCAATCTAGATTTAAAAGTGCATTGCTCCAGTGGCTTCCTGGTATCGGAAGGAAGAGCGTTCCAGACGGCCGCAGAAGTGCATCTGAAAGCGCGGTGGCCGTCTTTGGTTGTGAACGTGGAGCTGTCGAGTGGGGTGAGAGACCTGATAAGATGGGATTGAAAACACCTGGATGCAGACTGTGATGGAAGTGAAGGCAAGAGACTTAGAACTTTCAGAACTACTCATTGTCATTGCGAATGAAATAAAGTCGACGTTTATCTTCTTTATCATGGACATTGTTTTGTCGGGTCTGCTGAGGCATTAAACTTTTCAATTTTAGCAATAAAAATGTCATGCAATGTTTACATAACTGACTTGCATACATGGTATCATTGTTATGGGATTATTTATATAATGAATAATGAAGTATTAATACTGTTATTGGTTTTAGATTTTTATTATTTTAAGTTTTTGTTTTCAAATACATGGTGGCCTCTTACAATATATTTTTTATATTTTAACTGAAAATAGTTATTTTGAGAATATCATATTTTCAAATCTTGGTATTACACAGAGAACCAATATTTGTTCGTAAAACTATCTTTAATAACACAGTTGTTTTTTTTAAATCCCATCAGGCCATTTCGAGTAAGTTAAACACTGTATTAGAATTCATCTCATCGCTTTCACTCTTGTTAATTTAAAATGCATCACGAAATAAAGAAACACAATGTCATGAAATTATTGAACTGGTCTTTGTTATAATTACAAATACATTGCATTTGAAATGCATGAAATATACAGTAGATACTTCCCATGGGAAGTCAATTGCATAAAATTTTCATGCAACAAATCTAAACCTGCCAGCCTGATGAATGATTATGGAATATGTCAATCAGCATGGCCAGCAATCCTCATAAGGACAATGCTGTGTTTGTAATTAGCGATGGAACACACCACATCATGGTGAGGTGTTTATTATTCAAAAAAATAATTCTGGATATGTCCCTCACATGAGACATGCCGAAGCAAATATAGTTCATATGCACAGCGTAATAGGTGCCCTTCACCGATTCCCAGCTGGCTACAGCAGGGATGTCACCGTCATTGTGACCTGTCTCTCAAAAATGTATTTCCTGCATTAACCCAGACTTGTCGTGCAAAAATGTGCTTTTGCATGTTAAATATTATCTTCTCCCAAATTCTATATATTGATGCACAGCAAGATGAAGAAGAAACTTGTCTATCATATGTGACGCCGACCATTGTGCTCTCAGACCTGCTCGTGCCTAAACGCTTGTGTGTGTCACTCACCCAAGCTAGGTCAGTTTAACGCGTAGGCTTTGTGGCTATCGCCTGATGAAGCTAGTTGTAATTACTGGAAAAACGTCGCACTCAGATTGTAAATGTTGTGGCTTGGCTCTCCAACACAGTGGTGTGCTGTACTAGTAACGAATTGGCATGTTCCATTTACGTGACAAACCTTACTAATTGGCTGTGTCGGGTGGTGGCGAGTTTTAACGACACACTTATATATTTACACGATCTAACCCATAAAAACCTGGATAATGCGTGCTAGGTCAATCTCACCGAACATAATATTCACCAGCACCCTTACTCTCTCAATCCAGGCACTCATGTCTCCAATGTGCACATACACAGAGTGTGCACTGATTACTTTTTTTTTAATTCTCTCCTCTTCATAATCATGCTCCATTTTACAAAGGCTCTCCAGCCTTCTCTTGTGCTCCACTTTATTTCACCATTTTGATCCCAACAATGAAAAAGATGGAACACAAATCTGATAAGTGCACAAGATTCGTGGAGATGGAGCATGCTTACAAATTTATTTATGATGAACCTCTTTCGTACCGTACGTAGCGAACCGTGATAATTGGAGGTGCGGCGGGGGGTGGCGGACAACAAACTGAATTAAAGGATTTTCAATTTAGATGACTCGTGCCCACTGTGTCTCGTTATAGACCAATCTCTATTCTTTCACGAGTTTAGAAAATATTCGAAAAAATACTTAAATCACGACTAAATTGTGACCTAAAACGTCACAATCTCCTGCACAGGAAACAGTCTGGTTTTCGAGACGGTTATTGTGCCATCACAGCCATGATGGAGGTATTATTTATTTTCTCTTCAGTAACCTGGACACATGGCCAGGACTGCTCTGCGCTATTTCTTAAATTGTTGAAAGCCTTTGGCACTGTCAGTCAACTAACATTTTCAATCAGTAGAAATGAAACACTATAAACATATAAAACCCGCTTCATCACTGTACTCATCGATTTTCACTGGATGTACCATGCAGGACCCACCATTGTAACTTTTACTTCAATACAATATCACTTCATTTGATGCAAGAAGAAATCTATACTCTTTTGTTCTTTCGGTAAAGTCATGTAGGTAGAACAAATAATAGATCACGACGAAATCTACATTGGACCCTGTTCATCCATAAAATACTTATTCAAAAAAACCTAAGACGTCCATCTAATTAAAATGTAACCATCCCAAGAATAAGAACTGGAATAGGTGATAAAACTTTTGACGTTGCAGGCACCAACGTTTTGGAAAAACCTTGTTTCCTCCCTTAAAAAAATATCTTGAAGCAGATTAGTGCTGGGTACAACCATATGGAAAATTTAATTTGTAGCTTTGATCCATACCTGTGTATCAATAGTGAAATTTGAATGTGCAATTTTATTGAGGGACTTTGTGTTGTCTTGGTGCGATCTGTAACTGGTTTTGATGTTTTACTGCCTTGCCGAAGCTTGGGAATTTATGTACTTATGAAAATTTGAACCGATACACTTTATTCATTACTTGCTTTTAGTTATTTGCTTCCCTTTCTTATACTTTGCACACCCATCGTGTTGTTGTATCGTTTGTTGTTGTAGCTTTCTGACCCGCCCATACTGGATATGTGTGAAAAATATCTCCATAGCTCATCGGCTTTCTCCAGGATAAATAAAGATTCTGATTCTTGGCTGGTGATCGTCACCGAGAACAACAAGGGGTGGCCATCAATACATGAATGTCAAAAGTTTTAGCAGTACTCATGCGTTGCCTCCTTGTTTCCGCTCCCTCATGATCTATTGTCTGATAACTGCGCCACAACTTCCTATCACACCGGCCACTGCACGCAGGGCCTCTTCAGGGAGTGACGAGGATCCAAGATGGCCACACCACCACCACCACACTGGTGCACCAACAGACTTGATACGTGAACGCACTCGTGTCACGATATACCTTGCAAGTTCAAAGTCTCCCGTCCCTAGAGAAGCCTAGCAAAAGAACACCTCGTGTTTCAAATTATTTCAAGTAACTTAACTTAACTTATTGGTGAAAGATTCAATGAGGAATGACTGTTTTAACTTCGCCAGGTTCTAATATATATTATAGAAAGTACGTGTTAAGTGTTATTCTATCATTAAGCATGCCTGTGGATTTAGTGTTCAGAGTTAAGAGCCTCTCGTGGACGTCAGCTCACCTTTTCCAGTGCTCACTTGGCTCTAACGTGCGAGTCACGTGCCGAGTGTCTGTGCAACAGTCAGGCCTAAAGTACCACCCATCTGTCCTGAACATATCCTGATCCAGTACCGCCCAATCCATTGTCATGCAGTAATCACACCCTCCCTAACACTTTCGTGCAAATATATGCAACATTTGTCAATAACATAAACACACTGGTTACACTTAGAATTGCATTGAGATATCAACAATTTTTAAGATCGTATGGATTAGAGAACATATGACCCCAGGCCAATGTACAACCTAACGGCTATTTTAATATTTTAAAATAAACAAAGGTCTCCTATTGGAAGAAGGAGGCCTCCACGATGATTGGTCGGGAGGCAGACTTTTAAAGGGATTGGAGGAATAAGGTTTCAATGAGATCACATCGGAAAACAGAGAGTATCCGTTAGAGGGGAAGGAAAAACAAGGACAACAAGGTTCAAGAAAGGGGGCTGAGGAATATAAAAGGGGAGAGGACGAGGAGTGGGGACGTTCGGAGGAAGATACAAGCTGGAAGACAAGCACGAGGGCCTAGGATCCCTTATTGTGGCTGTGTCCAAATGAAAAGTGTCTCTTACTACATCGTCATCAGAGTTGTTACATATGTATAGTGACTAACTCGGAGACGATAAGACTTGGAGGTACTTCTTTATTAACAAGCACCATCGGGGTTAACACACTTAATAATTAGTCCGTCTATTGCCGGCGATGCTACTCTGCCAGGACAGTTGGTAGGCTGCCTGACTAGCGGCGCCCGAGATGGTGAAGACGGAGACGACAACGAGAAGAATGGTTAAGGCGGCGAGAAGAATGGTGACGAAGGACTTCAGCAGCACGATGGTGATCCTCCAACAACAGCCCCGAGGTCCCCTACAGAGGCCTCTCTTATATTGTCAGTGTGGCCTCGCTCCGTCCCCGGCCACGCCCCCTTTCTGGAACCTACCAGCGAGTTCCTGGTGTGCCCCTTCTGTGACATTTCCCCTAGATCCCCCTATCATGTATATCCTGGCCTGCTGACGTCAGGACTGCCGTACGCCGCAGATCCCCTTTTCTGCCAGCAGCCAGTGCTATACCACTACATCTGTATAGTTTTACTGTAGTTATAAAACAACATGGATTTCATAAATAATAATGCGTCTATTTTTTTCTGAATTACTGTAGTCTTGAACATTTATATATATATTTTTTCTGAGAAATGTGTATTATTAATTAGTGGAAATTGAATACAGACTAGATCACCTAAAGTGCAGTGTCTTGAATATGTTTAATTTATTGTAATAATGTTTACTCGAACATAACTAAAGGACCTGTCCTTTTAATGCCTTCTGCCTTTGTGCAGATAAGCTCTCAGAGGTGTACACATCTTCATTATTTGCATGCCTCTGCTGTTATGGCTTAAATTCACGTGAATGCATTGCTCTTATGATAACACAGCAAAAGAACATTGCCATTCAGAAATTACATTTCAAAATATAGGCAAGGGATTTTAAATATGCAATAAATATTCCCATGACAATGCTAAATTGTGCTGTTTTATTTGCGCAAACTAATTTTTAATAGATATAAAAATGATTAATGTTAGCTAATCTACAAATGCACGTACGAGAGTTACAGTAGCTTACTTGTGGCATTGTGGGGGGTTTTCTCTTAGAAAGTATATTTATTTGATAATTATCATTGGCATCATCACAGTGAAATAGTAATTTCATTCCAAGGTGAAATATATTCCACTACTGCACAAGTTAATTATTTAGTCATAACATTAGCACATATTGTTATGTAAAAATATGTATTTAAATATATACAATTAAAATCACTACTCTTGCTTCAGCTTGATATATAATGGGAAATAACATTGCACACCACCAAGACAACCCCGACGGCTCTAATATTGATACTTCGCATACACGTCAGTGAGCACATCACCAACGCCTAGGTCAGTCGTCGAACAGCATTCCCGGTGGCGATTCAAACGGTCAGGAGACTTCGCCTCTTCGCACCCACGTTGCCTGGACGGACACCTTGGGTGACGCACCAAAGCCCTGTGCCCCACCACCGTCAACGGCGGCAGTGGCGTTACCGCAGGACCGTGGCTGACCTCGGGGCAGACCACGGATGACATGGAGGTCACTTTTGAGACAAAACACCGCGGTCTGGGACTGTGCTCAGCGTGGTGGCACACTTTGGATAGTAAGGGCGCTTGGCAGCATTTCATGAGGACTGCTATGCACCAGCCAGCGGCAAGCGACTGATGATGATGATGATGATGATCCATCAATAACATTATTGTTACTGGATATATGCCATGCATTCCATCTCCAGAAACACTTCTGTTGGCCAATAAGGATGTCAGCAATTTGTGGTGTGAAAGATGGATGGGCTGCGACGTCCCGAACAAGCAACGAATGCAAGACCCGACACAGGAATTACCCCCGGCTTCAGCTTTGCCCTTAATCGTGTTTGAACAACACAAGGCAGGTGTGGCTATTTCCTCTCCAATGTGAGTGTATTGAAGTGCAATTTGTTCATTACGTAACAGACCACTGCTCATTGCACACACAGGAGGTACGGACACTATACATGAAGTACCTTCTGATGCAATCGAATGGATATTGAAACTAAAACACACATTTGTTATATTTTGTCGGTTACTTTGCAAATGCCATGAGAAAGAAGGTGAATGTTGGAGATCTGGCTAAGACCAATTTTTCACTAAACTTGAGAAAATGTGTCATTTATTGGGCAACTGTGATTATAAAATAAAGAGATATCAGAGGTGCTGTCTCCTGCTCAGTGTCACAGTATGCAGTGTTTTGAACATATCTCACCCCCTTGTTTTTGTGGTTTTCCCGTGATGTGTATGCCCTGCTTTTTGTACAGAAGATGCTATATAAATTGAAATTATATTGGAATGGAGTCGTCTGCAAGATGTATTCACTCCCTGGGCTACCCATCCACCTCTATATTGCTTCCACAAAGACAAAGACACACATCCCCCATATATCCTGAACAGAATGTTTGGGCAAGTGCTGTTATCGAGCACTTATGAAAGCTGGCACAACACACGAGGGGGTGAGTGGCCAGCACTACACCCACGAACACACATATTTCTTTTCTAGATTTGAAGCTTTCGTGACTGCAAGGATCCATACTCTTTGGTTCTATTCGGTAAAGTCACGTAGGTAAAAAATAAAAATAAAACAACAAAAATAATGACGTTTCGGCCACAACACAAGTGGCCTTCATCAGATGAAGGGATCGGACTGTCCAGAGGACAGCGTTGGAGTGAAGACAGCCAAGCCCAGGTCGCGTCCTTTAAGCTGTGTGGGAGGAAACAGAAAACGCCTTGACAAAGTAATTAGCATAAAATGATGTAGCATGAAATGATGTACTGGACTGGCATGGGGGGGGGGGGGGAGTTTACATAATGTTGGTGTGAATGGAAATAAGCTGTTGTGAAAGTTTGGGATACCACTACTTGAATAAATATACTGTACAATTGAAAAATAGTTTAATGTTTGGTATGATTTAGAACATCTTTCCAATGATTGCTTAATTTGAAACCATCCTCTCGGTTGAAATTGTGTCTGTGTTTGTAAATCTGAATTGCCTCGTGGACAAATCTCTGATAAAAACTCATGGGTTTGCAGAGAACCTTGGTATCGGAGAAAACTATATCGTGATCACCCACAGCGTTGTAACAGCGATCAGCTACGCCAGAATAATTCGTTCTGCCGTGTTTCAAATCTGATTTGTGTTCGCGAATTCGGTCAGAGACATGTCGTTTCGTTTCCCCGATATAGCAAACACCACAGGTGCAGCTCAATTTGTAAACTCTGGGGTACTGTAAGTCAGGAATGACATCCTTCACGGATGGGATCAGGTCACGGATTTTGTGTACGTATTGAACCGGACCAGGATCTTGTGTTTGTTTCGAATTTTGGAGATCTTTTTAGTAACGCCTGCTATATATGGTAGTGTGATGGTTTTGATTGGAGTATCAAGTGGTTGTTGCTGTATGGAGGGAGAAACAGCTTGGTGGATGGTACGGTCAGAGTATCTGTTCCTCTTGAGGGCCAGATGTACATGTTTTAGTTCACTGGTCAGGTGGTGTTGGTCCGAAATGCAATGAGCCCTGTGGTATAACGTTTTGATGAGAGAATTATTTTGCGTCGGGTGGTGGTGGGAATCAGGTTTCAAGTAGGAATCTGTGTGGGTGGGTTTCCTGTAGACAGAATGTCAGACCTCGTGTGGTGCTGTGTCCAATAAAAGTCTCCAAGTAGCAACATGTGTCGGCGTCATTACTACTGGTATCAGAAGTGAGTATTTGAAGAATGTCGCACTCAAGCCGACGAAGGAACCCACTGATGACGTCCGACGATGTGGAGGTCCTTCTTCAAAACGTTTCCGGGAGAGGAGGACCCAGAGACCAACCTCGGGTATAAGCTCGGTGGGTCGACTTGGGCCAGTGGAAGAAGCAGGCTTGGTGGGTTGTAGCGGCAGCCACGGGGGACCTTGGTCACGATGGGTTCAGTGGGAGGAGTGGAGGTCCACATATTTGTTGAACATATCTCGCTGCTCCCACAATCTTGTTGTTGTTGTTTACTAATTGTGTTAGGTGCGTAATCTGAGCGGTGAAAATACAGCACACAATTGTTCTTTCTCATGTATTGTTTATTTACACATAGTTGGACGCAGGAAAATGTTTAATGATGTCACCGAGTGTGTGAAATTCCCCTTTGCTCCCCGTTGTCTGTTATGTCGGTCATTCCTCCCTAGTAGCCGGGACGGCTCGTTTTTTTAAAGGGGTGGGGGGGGCGAGGGTTAAGTAATGACCGAAATTTCAGATCACTCTCCCGAAAGCAAACAAACAGACTACCAGAAAATAGACCAAGGCCTCCACAGTGATTGGTCGAGAGGCAAGGTTCAAAGGGAATGGAGGAGAGATGATAAACCGAAAAAGGCAGTAAGCAGGTTGAGGGTTGAGGTGACGGTTGAGAACCGTTGGGCCAGTAGGATGAGGATTGGACGAGAAGAGTGGGGTGAGCGAAGGTTCGAAAAGTGTCAGCTCGGGGGGTATAAAGGGAGACAGCAAAAGGGGAGGTGGCATTAGGGGGAGAGGATGAGCTACAGCATAAAGAACGAAGCCCGGGTCGACTGTGGTGCTGTGTCCAATAAATGTGTCAATATCCTGCTCTGTCTGACCATAGGAGGCCAGGAGTCCAAGCCCTTCAGGGTGCACATCGGCATACGCCAGGGATACGTCCTTGCTCCGGTACTCTTCAACATCTTCCTCCTATGTGTCACCACGCTATCTGCACAAGGAGATTGAGAAGGATAGTGGTGTTACAGTGGACTTCAGGCGGGATGGTAACCTTTTCAACATCAGGAGGCTCCGAGAGCTCACAAAAATAATATCCGAGCCTGTCATCGAGCTGCAGTATGCTGGTGACTGCGCTCGTGGCCCACACACCAGAGGCCCTGCAAGCTACCCTTGCAGCTGCTGCAAGTGTGTATGACTGATTGGGTCTCTCGGTGAACATCATGAAGACTGAAGTAGTATACCAGTGGGCATCTACTAATCCACCTTACCCACCCACCAAGACTCACAATAGTGGAATACTTTAAGTACCTGGGCAGCTTTCTGTCTGGTGACTGCAGCAGTGAAAGGGAAGTACAAAACCGAGTAAAGCAGGCATCATTCTCTTTTGGCAGGCTCAGAAAAAGGTTATTCCAGAACAAGGACGTAGGCCTACATACTAAAACATCTGCTTACCAGGCAGTGGTCATCACAACGCTCCTTTACAGCTGTGAGACGTGGACCTTGTACAGTCGCCACATCAGGATGCTTGAGGCCTTCCATATTAGGTGTCTCCAACGCATCCTGGGGATAACCTGGCGTGATCGAGTGCCCCATACTGAGATACTCTGCAAAACCAACTGCATCAGTATGGAGGCTACCATCATCCAGCACCAACTTCGCTGGCTCAGTCTCAACCATACCCATCTGGAGGACACTGCGCAGAACGCTTCATCTGGCGCAAGCTCTACCAGCAAGGAGTGTCGAAGCTCGAAGAGGGCCGAAGTGAGCTACAGAAAAGGCAGCGTCTTAAGAGACATGAAGCCAGAACCATACCTACACCTCCAATCAGCGACTTCACCTGCTCTGTCTGTAGCAGACGCTGTGAGTCGAGGATTGGACTTTACAGTCACACAAAATCCCACAAATAGAGGCAGAGGAGGAAAGTCATCATCGGATAAAAGGCTCCGAGTAGCAACACGTGTCAGCTTCATTACATATTGATGAACATGTTAAACCAGGTCACCTTGCTATAACCGTTAACAAGAGTCTAGGCTATTTATGTTCAGCATTAGAAACATGATTTGAAAATTCGACAGGGAATAGTCACAAGGATAAGTCCGGTGTTGCTAGAGTGTATGCTTTTACAAGCACTTAATTGAGTTATTTCAAACATTTATAGTTCATCTCTCGCATGCAACCTTGTAATTTGCATTCAGTCCTCACCAGCCACTCATTCCACGCAAAGACAAAGATCCCCCGTATAGCCTTAACAGACCTTTGGAGCAAGTGCTGCTCGCGAGCACCTATTTAGGCCGGCACCGTACACGAGGAGGTGGTTGGCCAGGACCACGCCAGACCGCCTTTGTCTCCCCCGTAGAGATATTTACACACCGCACCAGGTTCTCATTTGAGACTAAGTCGGCCTAGGGGAGGTCCAGGGTTGGTTCGGATAATCGTCACTGGTGGTGGCCATGAACTGGAATGGAACTCGGGCCGCCGGGTTCGTTGTGGAGCGCTACCGCTCCCCACCTATTTTCACACATTCCACACATGCACATACAAATTAAATGGCATTCTCCTGCATCCAAGCGGTTGTTTTTATGTACAATTATGAACAATGTAATAGGTCTCACACCATTTGATTAAGACACACCACCTTAATGACTTGACATGTTAAATCGGTTCATATATCTTGAATCACCACCTTTAGTTTCCATCGACCCCATTACCCAGTTGGCAGGATTTATGAGGTGCACTAAACCATTAATGTAACCTTCGCACGCACCGAGCGAAACAAGAATTTACACTTACATGACAAGACCCCCGTTAAGGGAAAGCATGTTTTAAACAATTTTAATGAGCACATTCTCTTCTATGAAGATCACAAAGGCAGAGGGTTGGGACGACTGTGTCATCAGTTAAAAAGCTATAAAACATTGTCAAATGCCATTTACAAAATGGACAACACCATGGATTTACTTGTCAGTATGTAGTCTTCAAAGATAATCGATTTTTTTCGTATTTCAACTAATGGCTTCAGTCTAAAACCGCAAATATCTGGGTGCATTGCCAATAAATGGTTCTTTACACTGGGGTTGTGCAGGCAAACGTAGTAACATTACCATGTGGTGGAAATTGTTATAATGAAAGGATGTCAAATGTATAATTTACATACTCCAAATTGGATATTCCAGTATAAGGTTGTATGCGTTATCTAAGATTGTCAATATACAGTATTGCATAAAAATATGAGCTTAACAAATTGGCCTTATATAAAAGTTATTTCATTCATGTATTTTATTTCGATTTAAAGCTTTCGTGACTGCAAGGATTCATCTTCTTTGATTATTTCGGTAAAGTCACGTAGAATGAGAAAAAAATAATAAATTGATAAAATAAAATAACACAATAAAATTCTCTGTCTGGAGGACAGCGCTGTCCTCCAGACAGCGCTGTCCTCCAGACAGTCTCGTCCCTTCACCTGATGAAGGCCGCTTGTGTTGTGGCCGAAACGTCGTGAGAATTTTATTGTGTTATTTTATTTTATCAAATTTATTATTTTATTCTCATTCTACGTGACTTTACCGGAAGAACCAAAGAAGATCATTCATGTATATTCATGAGATTTCATGAACAATGTTAATGAATTAATGGAATTCGAATACATTACATTTCTGATTGTACCGTGTCCTGCCTAAGCTTGGATACTTTTATCAACTTAATATGATGTCTCTAATTTGCACTTGATCTCTGATCCATGTATTCCTCTTTATGTCTCTCAGAGGTAATTCAAGTATTCCTCCATGCATCTTGGCATACCTTTCAGCATTTCTTCCCTGTCAAAGTCCATCTTTGTAGTCCATATGTATCTCATATCATGCAATATGGATTGATTGTACAGGCATTAACAGGAATTGAACATTCATACAAATGAAATATAATTATTATTTTATTTTTACCAAATGAAAATGAACCCTCTGGCCTGATCTATTATTTATATGGTTTGTGTTTAAAGCATATCGATAATATCTTCATGCATTAATGTTTATCATTTGGAAGATGTGTGGTATTGATGGAATTCAAAATGGAATTGTAAATATATAAATAATACGGAAATTTAATGAGGAAAATAACAATTCCAGTTCCAAACACTCTGAATAACAAGGTCAACATTTAATGCATTCATGCAAATTGAACATTCACATTTCTAAATGATACATGCAGACTCAACTAGAGTCCAATCATTTATTAAGAATGTGCACACTGGCTTTTTATAATTATAATAAATTGGACCAACAATTATGAGATCTTACAAGAATAATATGACATGGCAGTTGATTTACAACCCAGGAAAAAAACACAAAATGCATTTTCAAACGCCATAACAATGTCACGCCTTGGGAAATTACTTTCAAGAAAACATTACCGTACTAGACTGATGTTTTGTAAAAAAAAAAATACCATTTGTATCTGCTGTAACACAATTCAGATGTAATGTCTCTACGTCAGCCTGTTCAGATATAATTTGTCGGCCAAATATTACACTGTATTAATAAAAGACAGGCTTCACTTTTCTACAATACTGCATGTCAACATTTATATATGTCCTGTTGCGTACTCCACCGTATTTGCTTTGTGGGGTCAGTAGACATCTTGAGAACATAATTTTTTAGGTTCAATGCTGTCTGCTTGGATCACAGCGATCTCACATGGGAATACCATGGATTTTTCTCACGTTGGGGAATGATATGCAATGCAGATAACCTCATCACAGACTTTCCTTGTAATTATTCTTATTTGGCCCATTGATGACTGATATAAAACAACGTACAGCACTCCTACATGGAATACAGTACTAGTAAGTATGTTAATGTATGGTTATGTTCAAGACTGAATACTTTACAGCACATTTGCATGAAACATTTCAAGAATATGCAGAAAATAACAGCACTTCGAGAAAATATGCGTTATTTATTTTATTTTTTCCTTTAAAAAGTCAAATTGCTCTCCTGCTCACAGGAAGTACTCATCTCTTTTGGCATTCCTGAGCAATTCCACGTTTCTGTGGATGAATTCAGCCTCTCATTATAATGACCCCTGTGTCCTTAACGCCAGATGGTGCTATGCAGGTGGTGATCATTTTATCCACCTCGGACGGATAAGCGATTCTGTCAACCATGCATATTTTTAATATGTACGGTGCATATTAGACACGCTTTACTAAATATTCACACGTTGGGGAGAATATGGAAATAAGTGGATGAACATCTTGATCAAAATAACACGCAGAATGCAGCCGAATTCGTGAGACCTCCAATACTAAGCAGGGCTGAGTCTGGATAGGGCTTGGTGAGGTGACTACAGTGCACAAACGGGTTGCTATAGGGTTTGTGTTGCTACGAGGTGGTGGTGGACAGTCGAGGGCAGTGTAGCAAAATGCATTGTTGTACTGTACATCTATTCTTTCACATCCATGCTCCTCATCTTCACGAACCCGCACTGACCAGCGTGGTGAAGTATGGACAAATAACCCTCATGACCCTCACAGGCATGGGGAGGCCTTCATCCAGCAGTGGATTGGCAAAAGGAATGGACATGTATACATACACGGATGAATATGCATGTTTATGACTTTACATGTTCTGAATTGTCACTAGCACATACAATAGGATGGCACACATATCACTGTGGGTGAAATCTGCCACAAGGCTTTGTTTAGTAGGGTGGACCTAACAATCAATTAAACCATTAGCTGATTCTTTGAACTCACATTATAAGTATCTATTCGTATGTGTAACAATAAATATATTTACATTTGTATGTGCTGTAATAGGTTCACATCACCTCTGCAGCCACTATAGGCACTGCAATCCACCACTAAATAATGGATTTTTTTAATCGAATAGCAAACCCTGAAGTATGCCAATTAATTGAAACAGTCTGTGGATGTGAATTATTTCACCTTCAACAAGAAGAATGATGAAAACAAACACGCGTTACATATAAAATGCTGAATGTGTTGCATGTCAGGTATTTATATTACATTCATAATAGAGGCTTTTGGGTTAGATCCCGTAAATATATAAATGTGTTGTTATAGGTTTGGCTCCTATATTGTATTATTGTTATTGATAGTCGATGTGCTTTTTGCTGTTGAGTGCCTCCAAGCATCAATGTTTAACTTGAGCCTCCGTATATCATCTATATACCACTGAGCTGCTTGCAGAAACATTTTAAAGGTCACAGTTGTACCGATGAATAGAAGGTAGGCAGGAGGTGATTTGATCATTTAATCCATAGTAGTTTTTTTGGGGTTTGATCGTGTAAATATAAATGTGTCGTTAAACCCGCCACCACCCGACACAGCAAATTAGTAAGGTTTGTCAGGTAAACAGAACATGCCCATTCGTTACTAGTACGGCACACCGGTGTGTTGGAGAGCAAATCCACAACATTTACAATCTGAGTACGACGTTTCGCCAGTAATTACGACTAGCTTCATCAGGCGGACAGCCAAATTCGTGGAGATAATCCTTCTGTTTCGTTCCTTTATATTTACACGATCTAACCCAAAAAACACGATGTTACGGATGCTATTGGTCACGAAAGCCTACCTGTTAAATTGATCATTTAATGTCTACAACAACTTGTCTTTGTGACAATGCAGTAATCTCGTAATATGTTGATTGCTTTTTAGCAGGTCACAAAAGTTTATGAATGAAATGCAAACATAGTTTGATTTCTTTTCCCGTTTAGGTTTGTATATTCCTGTAGTATTATATACGTATGTGTGTTGCATAACGTATGATGGCACTAATGAATATACTTTTCTGAACCATGCAATAAATATTTGCAAAAACTAAACAATGCAACTGAAAAACCTAAACCACTGTGTATTTATTTTTATACAGTACTGCATAGTGTAGCTCATCATCATCGGCCATCATCAATGAATGCTCTCGCACAATGTTGCTATACCTTCCCGTCTTGCAATGCAGTAATCCCTCTCTATCTCCAGCAAAAGAGTCGATCTCATCAATCCATCTCAGTGGTGGACATCCTCCCGGGCGTGTGCTCTCATTTGGCGGCCATTCTCATCAATCGGCCATCATCCCTGACGGTGACATGTCCTGCCCATGCCCACAAACATTCCTTGTAGCTCACGGCGCTTAAAATAACTATCAATCAACCTGCAAAAATAACCCGAGGCAACACTCCACATATTTGCTCGAGAATCAAGGTCCTATTCACAGTATCAGTGCATTTATGTGCTAATGTAATCGAAACAATGCCCTGTCAAATAAATGTAAAATGTAACATTTATATGCTCTTGTAACTTGCTTGTTTTACACTTTACTTAAAGAAATACTTTTTTATTTTAATTAAAGAAACATAACACCGTTTTTTTGTTTACACCATTTTTGTAAATTTTCAAATAAGTGCACAATAAAGAAATAAAATTGTGAATTGTTTTCCAGCAGAGGTGAAATGGGATGGGTACATTTCCTTTCAAGAGAATGCTAATGGAGAAGCTCAGCTGTCCTGTCACACTTGCTACGCAACCCTACGAGCAATCTTGCATTCTTTCTGTCATTCACACCTGACTTCACAAGCCGGGCATCTTAGCCTGTCAGAAATCAAATACCTTCCTCCCCACCGCCAGCGAGATTCACCAGGAAAGTGCGACCTTCACATGGAATTGTGTCGACTGGGGCTTCTCCATTCATGCAGAAAATGTCGGAAGTAACCTAGAAAGCTTGGAAAGAGTAATATAGTTTCAGTCAGAAATATAAACAAACTTTTAGTTCGGGTTATTTTATGGTTCATAGGTGCTCAACCACTCGTGCTTATTCTTGTAACAGTTCTTTACGGAAGTATGGTTGTATCACGCAAAATGTCTGAGTTCCTTGCCAAAATTTCAAACAACTTCACAGTACATTCTACTTCGTTGATGAAGAACTTCATGAAGAAGCATCTTTAAGGTCATCGGTGCACATGATGCCATGTCCTTCATGTATTAGTGTGACAATACTTGACGGTGCTGCTCAACAATGCAAGTTGGAAGAGACAGGGTGGCTCAGGACCGATTTAGATATCACTCGCCTTAGTGGCAGCTGTTGGCGGGAGTCGAACTCGGGGTGCCGGATTCATAGTGCAGTGCGATAACTATGCCACCGCTTCGCCCAGAACTTGTGAAAATACAGTACTCTAGACAGTAATCAAAACCTCCACCCTTTAGAGCCAGGAGAGTGGTCTATGTTACATGGTGATCCTGCCCAAATTGGCCAGGTCATGCTTGTCTTCAGATTTAGAATTGCTATTAATACCCGCTTATCCCATGACAGCATGCAAATGTGACTAATTATCTGAGCATACTGGCACATCTGGTGCACAGGGCTGTCCACATTTTACTTCAGCCCCAATAATGCATTGAGATTCAAGATGTGTGACAAATCTTGACAAGTAAAATACTTCGTGTGTGCAGAACAATATGCGAAAGCCACCACTTAAATTCTCATTTGGAAACTCCGTTGTGTTTACTTTGCTTTTTTCGTCTCATTCTCAAGGGATCTCCTCTAACAATCCCAGATCTATACCGCATGTCCAATGTCATCCACCCTGATTTTTTTTAATCATGAGTATCTTATTACCTACAGCTCACCTTGTAACCAAGCGATGTGCAGGTAAGATTAATAGATCATCGAGTGTGAGACACACACCTCCAAAGGTTATGACATTATTTTTTTTATGCAGCTACACAAAGTAAGTTGCTAAACTACAAGCGAGCAATTTTGTGTCTTTTCTTCCATCGCATGCTTGTGGTTTCTTTAGGCAGCCTCATTTCCTCAATGGATAATAACCCGAAGAGCCCCATGTACCCTGCCAGTTAGATGAGATGTGTTTGTCAACATTTCCTTTAAAGCAAAGCATTTGAGAACTAAACGTCGCCACTAGAGTTTTTGTACTGAAATAGGAGTTGATAATGCAAATATATTACATTGGCATTTGTTTTCGTTATGCTGTTTTTGGTGGTAATTCGACCTGTTCATTATGGTAATTGCGCAGGAGCGGATGTGTGCCCACTCTACCCACCTAAAAAAAAATGTTTTGCAGAATTGGAACTGCTACCACCATATTTCTCTTAATTTATTTATTATTATTTTTTAAAAGTACTGTTTGGATACTGGAAAACAATAAAAGTAATGCATACAGTTGTACTCCTAAGAGTAGCTGCTGGGGGAATGTTAGTTATGGGCTTCTTCCATCTCAGAAGATTTTCCATTATGTTACGTTGAATATTGTATGCATTTGTCCTTGTGTCCCCCATACCACCACCACTACTACTATGACCACCCCTCTCCCTTCGTAAATATTCATGGCTCTGCTCTCCTGGCCAAAGCCACATTAATATGTTTTTCATTACGAGGATGCAGACGCCACCTGCCACCAAGCATACCATGTGTGTCACTTTTCCCAAGGGATTCTGCAATCTTCCATTTCCATTGCCTGAAGGTCACCACCGTTAAGGCACCTTTCTGTGGGTGTCGAAGGCAGGAACGAGCCAAGCCCAACACATTGTACTCTTGTATCCACGCACCTAGTGCCCTCTTGTGGCTATTCATAAATTACATCAACACGTGTCATAGTGCGATAAAAAATATATGCATGCAAATACCCTAGCCATATTCTGCAGTTGCAACATAATGTTATGGCTTCAGTCATAAAACTCGGGAGACATTTAAAAATGAAAAATCTAATGGGAACTTGTCCGTTTTGGCACATTTCTCCACATATCATCAAACACCTAAACGATGACGAAGACAGCAGTACACGTGCCATGGCATTGTCAAACTACTTTGTGTAATTTACGACAGGAGATGGAAAGTGACATTGTTCTTGAGAACCCAGGACGAGGGGCAGAAAAGCTTCCTTCGAGACGTAGTAATTCCTTATCCTGCGTGTGGTGTGCACATGTAGCAGAGGAAACGAATTGTTATCCAGTTTTTAATCCAATGCCATTGAATACATAAATGTTCTTCTAACATGTAAAGAAATAAATAATCTGCGCCATCAACCAACCCCCTCTGACTTGTAGAAATACAGCTGACCTAAGTCCGTCCTTAATGTTGACATTTCAAATCTAATACACCACTGAAATTGTTTTTGTGAATTCACCCTTTACAATTCCAAGTCCATTGTGAACTAAATTAGGGTATACATTAGTGTTCCATTTTCTGATTGTGTTGAAAATACTGTAGCATCAGGAATAATGTTCCATGTGTAACACCAATGTGGTTTGACGTTTCCTTAATTCACGACACTTTCGCGCACACACTTTCATTACCAAGGGGATCGCTGAGAAATGTTGGCTCTTTAATTCACAGACACATTTTACAAATTAATCTTGTCCACTGCCAAAGCAAATACTGTGGTGTAGCACATTCTTTCTGCAATAAATACAGACCTTTGTGTCGATGTTAGCCTTTAATTAATTCTGTTCCAACTGAAAAACAACTGCGTTTCTTCTTTTTGCTGAATGCTCTGAAGAATACATTGCTAAAGCGAAATTGTTTAATTTAAAATTGAGTTGAGGTCTCTCTGTGTTGAGAGGCCCGGGCAAAGGGGGACTTCAAACACGCGTCCCCTCTGCTAGCAAAGTGCTGTTTAAAAAAAAAAAGCTTGGAAGTTCCCTTGATAGGAAGCTTGCAGCGCTTTAAACATAAAATCAGCGCTGTGCAATTTAAAAAGAAGCCAGCCGGCCACTTTGAAATGCGCAGCGCTTTAAGACAAATTCTAATCAAATTCCTGGCGCGGTGTACCGCACATGACGGGAAGAATTCGTCGCTCCCGAAACGGATCCAAAAAACCTGAAACAAAATGCAGATTTGAGGATCTCTACCCCACGTGGATTATGCAGATTATTGGAGGGTGGATCAGTGGAGCTCTGCTGTATCATTTTGCGTCGCACTACTAATGGACGTGCTAATGATGATTGATGAGACAAACGTTGACAGGGTCACGTGAAGGGGAGCACGGGATCCAATGGCGGGGGGAAGTGCAATAAGGGCGGAGATTGACAGAGCCAGGTGCGGCGAGGAGAATTCGAGAATAGGGGCGTGGCCGGACCGGGCGAGGCATAAGGGGCGTGGCCGGACCGGGCGAGGCATAAGAGCCGGCGCGAGCCGGAACTGGTGGCTGTTGGTGTGGGGAATCCCCCATCGTCGTCACCTTGGACGGGTCGGCTCCATCGTCTTCGAGATGTCTTGAAACTAGAAGCTACAGTGATGGAAAAAAAGTATTTGATCCCCTGCTGATTTTGTACGTTTGCCCACTGACGAAGAAATGATCAGTCTATAATTTTAATGGTAGGTTTATTTGAACAGTGAGACAGAATAACAACAACAAAAATCCAGAAAAACGCACGTCAAAAATTTTATAAATTGATTTTCATTTTTATGAGGGAAATAAGTATTTGACCCCTCTGCAAAACATGACTTAGTACTTGGTGGTAAAACCCTTGTTGGCAATCACAGAGGTCCAGACGATTTTTGTAGTTGGCCACCAGGTTTGCACACATCTCAGGAGGGATTTTGTCCCACTCCTCTTTGCAGATCTTCTCCAAGTCATTAAGGTTTCGAGGCTGACGTTTGGCAACTCGAACCTTCAGCTCCCTCCACAGATTTTCTATGGGATTAAGGTCTGGAGAATGGCTAGGCCACTCCAGGACCTTAATGTGCTTCTTCTTGAGCCACTCCTTTGTTGCCTTGGCTGTGTGTTTTGGGTCATTGTCATGCTGGAATACCCATCCACGACCTATTTTCAATGCCCTGGCTGAGGGAAGGAGGTTCTCACCCAAGATTTGACGGTACATGGCCCTGTCCATCGTCCCTTTGATGCGGTGAAGTTTTCCTGTTCCCTTAGCAGAAAAACACCCCCAAAGCATAATGTTTCCACCTCCATGTTTGACGGTGGGGATGGTGTTCTTGGGGTCATAGGCAGCATTCCTTCTCCAAACACGGCGAGTTGAGTTGATGCCAAAGAGCTCCATTTTAGTATCATCTGACCACAACACTTTCACCCATTTGTCCTTTGAATCATTCAGATGTTCATTGGCAAACTTCAGACGGGCATGTATATGTGCTTTCTTGAGCAGGGGGACCTTGTGGGCGCTGCAGGATTTCAGTCCTTCACGGCGTAGTGTGTTACCAATTGTTTTCTTGGTGACTATGGTCCCAGCTGCCTTGAGATCATTGATAAGATCCTCCCGTGTAGTTCTGGGCTGATTCCTCACCGTTCTCATGATCATTGCAACTCCACGAGGTGAGATCTTGCATGGAGCCCAAGGCCGAGGGAGATTGACAGTTCTTTTGTGTTTCTTTCATTTGCGAATAATCGCACCAACTGTTGTCACCTTCTCACCAAGCTGCTTGGCAATGGTCTTATAGCCCATTCCAACCTTGTGTAGGTCTACAATCTTGTCCCTGACATCCTTGGAGAGTTCTTTGGTCTTGGCCATGGAGAGTTTAGAATCTGATTGATTGATTGCTTCTGTGGACAGGTGTCTTTTATACAGGTAACAAGCTGAGATTAGGAGCACTCCCTTTAAGAGTGTGCTCCTAATCTCAGCTCGTTACATGTATAAATGACACCTGGGAGCCAGAAATCTTTTTGATTGAGAGGGGGTCAAATACTTATTTCCCTCATTAAAATGAAAATCAATTTTTAACATTTTTTTGATGTGCGTTTTTCTGGATTTTTTCGTTGTTATTCTCTCTCTCACTGTTCAAATGAACCTACATTAAAATTATAGACTGATCATTTCTTTGTCAGTGGGCAAACGTACAAAATCAGCAGGGGATCAAATACTTTTTTCCCTCACTGTATGTTGTCACTTGGTCTAACTAACCAAGTGTATATAGTCACTCGTGGTTTCTCGTTGAGTTGTCAGTTGACTTTATTCTAATAAATATACCGACAAGACAAGACGGTGTCTCTGAGAGCTACATTACACGTATCTTTTTAGTGGTGGTAAAAATATTTCGTTATTGTCATTTTCCGCAACAATGCTTCATTGTTATTTCGTGTATTGTAAGAATACAATAATTTACAGGAGAATTGTGAACACCATTCCATTGGTATGGAAAACTATTTGTTGATGTGCAGACACAATTTTAATATATTGTAATGTCCTTATGATGATCTGCTTTCTGGTGCCCTCTGCATCCATGATGCATGCAGAACAGCAATTTAGGATGCAATTTTGAACCAGGGTCTATTTCCATCACCCCAACCCCACCACCCCCTTCTTAATTTGCACATTTCATATTAATGCTGTCCTTAACAGAGACGTGTGTAGTACCATAGTTTGAGATCTAGATAACCATTTGCTTCAGGCAGTTGTTGGGATCTCCATAATAACAAATAGTAGGGTTACATGACACAACGACATCGAGAATATCACTCCAATCGTGCAGCATTTTGAAAGACGGCAGATGATGTACAGAGCTCACAGTCTCAATCATTCGATAAGTCCTCTAAAACCATTAATTCGTATCGATCCCCACCATCCCCCCTCCTCCATCCCTGGTCTTCTGCTGTTTCTGGTAAAAAATAATAATCTCATAACTTCGTGGGCTTTACCTGGTAAGATAAACCATAGTTTCGTTTTATTTGTATATTTTACAGTGATTTAGTTACCTTTCGTATACTTTGCACTCCTATCGTGTTTTGTATTGTTTGTTGTTGTAACGTTCTGACCTGCCCCTACTGGACATTTGTGAAAAAGAGCTTTCAACATTCTGATTAAATTTTAGGCTACCCCATGGTCAAATGATCGAAAATTACCCACCCTCAGTCTTCTGTTTTCTAGATTTATGAGACGATACTGAAAACCTGACGCATTTTTCTAAAAAACTATCATAAAAGTGATATATGTTGACTTGCTCACATCATACATAATGGGTACTGTATTGTCAGTTCTCACCATGAGTTGAAACCTTTGTAGATTTTGGGGAGGAAATGTGTTATTCACGACACTGAGAACCTGGGTTTGAATTAGGGTTGTTCACATCCTTTTTTCACGACCGTTAATGACATGAAAATAAATGTAAGAAAAGCTACTGGTTTGTCACACATATAGAAATGTCTAGCAATGAACATAACATGTTTACATTTATACCTGAGAAAAGAAGGGAGCTGCCATGGTGTATTGGGATACGAGGATGAAATGCGCATTATAAATTAGAATTATATTATTATCACACCGGACTTCTACCAATTCAAACCGATCTGCCAGCATGCATTCAGTAATGCATGTGCTAGCTTGATTAGATGCGAGTTGATCCATTGTGCCAAGTGATGGAGATTTGTCAAGAAAAAATACCTGCTATTCTCGCTCACATTTCAGACTGCTCATGTCAGAATATATCTAGCACTGATGCTTGCAGCATGATATCATGTATACACACATGCTTATGACCTTATTACAGTTAAGTCCCCTTCAGAAGGCCGTCTAAATATGAATAAAATCTATATATAGTTTTAACACTGATCATTTGAGCATTTAAAACGCCAGAGAAGGTGTCAAATTTTATTGCAATAGATATATAATGTACTCTTGAGAAGAGAAATATGAAAATTAACACAAACATATCACAGACGAATTTGAACAGTTACCTAGATATTGACATGGCATGCATTATAGCTACAGTCTAACACTCCAATTTATTTTTGCACAGCAATTGTTTATTCCGGCTACAAGATCAGGTAAAAGGGTTTTTATGTGTTTGTGTATATAGATTTATGTTTTTCTACGGCCAAATTGTCTACAAAATATGCAGATAACAGTCTGCTGTCATGAAAGATCCACAACGAAATTGCTGATTCGGCTGGATGTTGTTGCATATAATAACCACGTTTGAGATTTAAAACTGTAAAAAAAAAAGACCGCTTGAGAGATATACAAGGGTGTACCCTAAGTCACCATTATAAATAACATTTTCTGGAATGTATTACTTGGTCTCAAACGTCCGATTTGGGTGACGCACGGACACATTGATGTATTCTTGTGTACAAAATCACCAAGTTCAACACATTCGTTTATTTTCTGGGTCAGTTTAAGTATGATAAGTGGAAATCAGAACGTATATTTTTTCACCTCCAATCTTGATGAAACTTAGCACAGCCGTAGGTATTATGGAGATATGATACAATTCCAAAATTGAAGGCCAGTGGGTCAAACGGCTTCCACGCTTTGCTACAGGGGTAAAGTTCAAGCCATAAATAACATGCTTATTTCTGGGGCTACATATTAAATTAAGACATAGTTGGAAAGCTCTCTTTTAGCCTTTCCAGCCAAAAATTACAAATACCCATGCAAATGTGTTATTATGCTTGATGACCTTGACTGTGACCCTGACCAAACGACTCATGTTGAGATTTTTGTTTTACTATGGGGTAATAGATTCCCCAGACCTTGGGCAACACAGATAGTAAATATGGACATTCACTATAATATACATCCAATTTTTTTTAAACAAATGTTATTGATAAGTACCTGTATTTGCATGCAACCTTGCTTGTAACGTAAAACAACGAACTAGCCTTTTGCCCGTTCAAGGAAAAGCAGACTGCGACGTGATATTCATTGCATCAATGCGTGTGCAATTTGTAAGGCCGCGGTGACACAGACTTATTTCATTTGAAGGTTATAATCCCTTGTTCATCACGACGTCCTTTTTACTTCGATGTCTCAACAGCGTTACGGAGATCACGTGACGTGAGGGTTCTGCCTTTGTAGTGAGGGTTGTCAGTTGACGCCGAGGAGGGGGGAGGAGGTGCCTCGCCCCCCATGTGGAGTGACGTCAGCCGTTAATTATTATTAATGTGGGGGGGGGGGGTGTCCATTTGGAGGACGTCACCTTATGATTATTAATGAGGGGGGCTGTTCGATGTGGAGTGACGTCACTTGCGCATCATTATTAGTAAGGGGGGGGGGGGAGTACTCCATATAGAGTGACGTCACCGCTCGTGATTATTAATGAGGAGGGGTGGGGGAGGGTGTCCATTTGGAGGACGTCACTTGCTCATGAATATTAATGAAAGGGGCTGTTCGATGTGGAGTGACGTCACGAGCGTTAAGGACAGACATTCCTGGGTGATTATAGTCGGTATAGTGCAACAATAAAATGGCGGGATAATTTAAGACAGACACTCTATGTTTCCCCAAGGTCCGATTTACATTCAGGCCAGGCCAGGTGTAATATGCAACACAGTTAACTCACTCTCTGCGTGATCCAACAACGCCACCTATATATAAGTCATTGGAAAACAGGCTACCACTCTGTAAAAGTATCTGCGTACTAAAAGGCCATGCATGACAGATGCTATCGTTCTGTTGACTTAACAAGTGCTGTCGTGTGGTCAATGCATCATCAAAGGTTGTAAAAACAGTGGACATTCAAGCAGGCATGTGGCTGAGAAATGTGTAGAATAAACCACAGAGATTCTACGTTTTTAATCATGAGTAATGAAAGCCAATCTAAACAGACAGTAAACAAATATATGACACCAAATGGGGATACATTTATTACGTGCTTAATCGTCTAAGACCGTTAGTGCTCTGATGTTTTCAATGGAAAGTCTAGACAGTTTGTAAACTCAGCATTCACGAGGCACTCAATAACTTGCCTCCAGTGTAGGAGCTTAATTGGACTGTGGGAAAAAGCAAGCATTTACAGCTGGTATAAAACCCGAATATGGAAGACCCTAGCACAGTTGCAAAATATTTAAAAAAAATTAACCTCATGCCTATCAGCCCACCGATCAACGCCATGGTATAAATTAGCAAAATCACCTTTAACCAATATGCATTTTAATTTCCTCCCACCTGAATCATGTTCAATAAACATAAGGCCCATACTAATTATAATTTTGTAGTTTTTATTTAGATAGCTATTTATGCAGCTGCAGCGCACAACGCTGTGTGATCTGTGCACGTGGAGAGGCGCATATATTGAGATGTTTTCAGTATACATTTGGGAGGAAACCGAAGCATCCTCAAATAAAGCCACTTGTGGAAGGGGGAAACAACACATTTAAAGCCACAGGCAAAACCACAGGTTTTTTAATTCTGCACAATATGCATGTTTCGCTGCGACAGTATACATAGCTATAACTTGACATTGTGGAAGTCTCCAATTATTATTAGCATACAATATCATTTTCACGTACATCCTGGCAAAAACCCCATCTCATACATTTGTAGAGGTGTTAACTACTCACTGTTCGGTAACCTGCATTGCCACTAGGTATCAAAGGGGCAGTGCAGCGTTACCTCTGTGTACATAACGGTTGGGGTCAGACGAGGTGAAGTGGATTGTAGCCACAGTTTGGTAAGAACCAATCAGACAGTTCCACGTGGGAATGTGGAATTGGTTACACCTGGCCTCAAACGGGTATAAGAAGGGTGACCGCGCAGAGCGCGGGGAGTTCTCTCCCTACACGAAGACCGAAGCCCGGGCTGAAGACTAGCTAGGATCCTGGACCCAGCCTTCCAGCCCTTCTGAGGGCTATGGCTCGGTGTATCCAGTGGTCAAGACCCACCGGGCCAGCGGTGGGTCAGATAGCCTCCCCTAGGTCCCAGCCGGAGGACTCTAGGATAGCGGTAGACGTGTGAGTAAGTCCCGCCAAGATAGGAGGCTGTACCTCCTTAGGTTAGGAAGAGACCTGTGTGTAGGTCACGCTAAGTCCGGAGGCTGTACCTTCTTAGGGTATCGGGTGAGGGGACCGTTTACCCCTCTGTGTGTTAAGGACTGTGTAAGAGAAGTATTACAATAAACAGAGTGTGCCTCATAAGAGGTTTATTCGTCATTATAAAACTACACATTTATAATTTTATAATTTCGGATCTTCATTTCATATGTAGGCTTTGACGACCAATATTCTAAATTTTGATTTAAAGCTTTCTTGACTGCAGGGATTCATATTCTTGGTTCTTTCGGTAAAGTCACGTAGAAAGAACCAAGAATATGGACCAATATTCTGATTCACGATTACTTTCTTTTGGGTTAAACCATTTCGGTATAAGCTAAGTATGACTATTTTCTGATTTTGTTCAGATCATTTACATTATGTACAATTGTTCTGGAATAAAAAAAAGTGTGCCAACAGTAGTGACATCATCCAATGTGAAGCAACGCAATTTTTTTAGGGAAAAGTACAAATGTCCTCATCAGATCATTCTGAATCTATAAATATTTTTTATAATCTCTGAAATTTTGTGCCAGGCTTAATGTATTCAATAAATATAAAACATCGGGAACACTATGAAGCCAATTTGGAGCAGAGTATTGACACACTGTCTGTTGCAAATGCAGTAAATTAAAATTATGATTGAAAGTACAACTGTAATGCAGTCAGTCATAAAATATGATTTAGTTAATGGATAAAGTACAATCAGTGGTGGCATCACCATGAGCAGTATAAATGTGTAGTGGGTTCCAGGACACGGAGACGGCAGAGTAGAGGCAGCACTATTTATTGAACAAGGGGGTCACACTGGAAGGGATAGCGGCCCCTTCACCCGTATATACTCAGGAATAACCCCAGGCTATCTAGCCTAAGCTGTAGGCTCCCGATTTCTCCGGCTATAGGCGCTAGAGGAGGCTATCTGATCTGGCCCTGGTCAGACACAGATCTCGGCACCCCACCCACCAGACCGGCCCTTAAAAGGACTCCGGCTCTGGGGCTCTTGGGCCGCACCACTGGCTTGCTGTGCCGGCCCTGAAAAGGGCAGCGGTCACAGGAGTCCCAGGGTCTATCTTAGCCGGCCTTCCTTCTTGACTGGCGCTTCAGTCTTGGCCCCAACACACTGCCCCGAGCTCTCTGGCTCCCCGCCCTTTGTACCCACTGAGGGTGGAGCCATAGCGGACGTGGTTGTAGCCACCAAGGTGTGGGTGTGCCACACCTTCCCACACCGTGTGTTTCTTCCCCATAGCACCCCTACAAATGTAAAACAAATGCAGTACTTAACTGCACATTTTTGTTTATTTTATAAACTGCATATTATTTCATGTTTTACACTACAGTTTAAGTTGATTTAGTCTAACCGGGTGAGAACTCTAAGAGACCAGGAATTAGTCTAATTTGCAAAAGTGACCTGGGTCATCGAAATGATGAACGCAAATTAAATTAAATTCAGAACAAAAGCAACTTCATCTATCACGTTGAGAGTTTTAAATATTGCTGACATAATTGCCTGCAGTGTTTCTTCCCCATAGCACCCCTACATCACCCCCTCCCGTGCAGCCCGCAGCCGTCCCGGCTGCAACAATACTGAACAATAAAAATGCAACAAAACCCCAACCGTGCGTGCCTCATAACAATGAACGCCCCAACAAATAACCCAACCCACCTATACAAAGGTACACTATATACAACATATACATTTCCCCCCCCCCCTTTTCCGCATTCAACCGGATCCCCCCCCCGTCAGCGCAGCAAGAAGACTTAACAGGTGAGTAAAACAACGTGAACAAACAAGTGCAACAAGAAAGCAGTGTCACAACAACCGGCGCGTTTTGGCACGAGTCCGTTTCGCGGGTCCATCATAGGGGGGGGGGCCCCGGTCGGCCCGGCGGTGGGCACCGCCCGTGCGGGTGCACAACCCTCCGACATCCCGGGAGGGCAATCTCCGTCCCCACTGGGTGGCGCAGGCGCTTGGGAAGCCGTCAATCTCGAGGCACCTGAAAGCGGAACAGTTAGCGACGCATCAGGGGCAGGCGGCGAAGACGCCGTCCGGGAGTCAGCGGACACATCACATGCTCGGCCCGTGTAATGTGGTGGAGGGACGCGCGGCGCCACAAACGGCTTCAGACACGAGGGGTGTACATACCAGCGACGTTTCCCCCACTGGATATGAATACACTGTGGCCGCATAACCTGCACAATCACCACAGGGCCCCTCCAAGGCCGCAACAATTTCGCCGAGGTTGCCAACGGCACTTGAGGGCAGTGCAGCCAGGCTTTGTCACCTGGTTTGCACGCATGTGTGCGTGACTGGCGCGATCGCAACCTCTCGTTAGCCTTCTGTCGAGAGTTAGAGTTTTGGGCGGCTGCCTCTCGCGCCTCGGTCAACCTTAGGATATTAAATTTAACATGGTCGGCCAATTTCGATTTCCTGTTGGGTTCCGAGACGCGCAGCTGAGTCGCAATAGGTGGATCAACATCGCGACCGTACATCAGAAAGAACGGCGAGAAGCCGGTTGCCGCGTGAGGAGCCATTCTATAGGCAGCTAAAATACCCGGGATCTGAAGGTCCCAATCGGTCTGGGAGTCACACACCTGGTGACACAACATAGATGTGAGAGTCCTATGCAGGCGCTCCACCATGCTATCCGTTTGCGGGTGATAGGGGGAAGTGCGATTTTTTTTCGTACCAAGAAGCGCACACACCTCGTGCAGAAGAACGCCAGAGAAGTTCTTCCCTTGGTCAGTCAGCAGCCGTTCGGGAGCACCTTTGTCGAGGACATAGCCCTGGACAAAGGCCTCGGCAATGGCTGCTTGCTGACTGATTGGCGAGGGGCCATGCCATAGGCCATCGAGTGAAGTATTCTACGCCAACCAGCAGGTACTTGTTACCCCTAGGGGTCGCAGGGAAGGGCCCCAATATATCGAGTGAGACGAGTTCATTAACCCGAGAAACCGTGATAGATTGTATCAGCAGGCAGGCGCCATTTGCTGGTGGCTTCCGTTGGGCGCACTGAGTACATGCACGCAGGAGGTCATCCACATCCCTTGCCATGCCCGGGCAGAAGAAATCCAGCTGGAGTATGGCAAGGGTCTTGTGGGTCCCTAGGTGCAAAAGTCGCTCGTGAGCAGCCCACACGGCCTTACCCCGCAGAGCGGAAGGCACCACCAGCCTGTGACGGCGGGCCCTCCCATCCCAATGCATAAGGAGCCCCTGGTGCAGCCCGAACGAATCAACCCCCGTCACCTCCCTCATGGAACCCCCTGCGCGACGACGCAACGCAAGGAGGGACGCGTCCTCCATCTGGAGGCGCCCCCATTCCGCAACAGACAATCCCAGCAAGGAGTCCACTCCCCCCTGCTTGGCAGGACCCGCAGGCAAGAGGTCTTCGGTGGTAGCAGCAAGAATCGGAACGTTTAAGGGGGGGCTATCATCTGGCAGCTTACAACGCCCCGATCCCCTGAGACAAGCGCAATCTGAGGCGGGTGTCAGGCGAGACAGCACATCCGCATTAGTGTGCCGAGCACCCTTCCGATATGTGGTTGTGAAATCATAATCCTGAAGGATCTCGAGCCATCGGGACAATTGCCCCGAAGGCTGCTCTACCCGCAAGGCATATTGTAATGCCGCATGGTCCGTACGGACGGTGAAATGCCGTCTGTACAGGTATGGGCGATACTGTTGTATAAAAAATACAATGGCCAACAGCTCCCGACGTGTGACACAGTATCTCTGTTCCGCCAGAGACAAAACCCTACTGCCATAAGCCACGACGCGCTCCACACCACCGATCACCTTTGAAAGCACACCCCCAATACCCGTATTGCTGGCGTCCGTATCAAGCAGGAAGGGTTCGGAAAAATCGGGGTGGCTCAATGGTGGGGCCCGCACGAGAGCGTCGCGAAGGGAACGGAAAGCGACCTCCTCGTCCTGGCCCCACTGAAATTTCACTCCCTTTGCCGTTAGAGCATGTAAGGGCTTAGCAACGGTCGTGAAGTCCGCAAAAAAACCGCCGGTAATAAGATGCAAATGCAATGAAACTCCTGAGCTCAGCCACCGAGGTGGGGGTCGGCCAGGAGCTGACACACTGCGTCTTTGCGGGATCGGTGGATATGCCTGAGCGGCTGACGATGTGCCCCAAATAGCGTACGGATTCTCGGAGCAGGTGGCACTTTTGTGGTTTATTTGAACAGTGAGAGACAGAATAACAACAAAAAAATCCAGAAAAACGCATGTCAAAAATGTTATAAATTGATTTCCATTTTAATGAGGGAAATAAGTATTTGACCCCCTCTCAATCAGAAATATTTCTGGCTCCCAGGTATCTTTTATACAGGTGTAGTGGGTTCCAGGACAGGGAGACGGCAGAGTAGAGGCAGCACTATTTATTGAACAAGGGGGTCACACTGGAAGGGATAGGGGCCCCTTCACCCGTATATACTCAAGAATAACCCCAGGCTATCTAGCCTAAGCTCTAGGCTCCCGATTCCTCCGGCTATAGGCGCTAGAGGAGGCTATCTGATCTGGCCCTGGTCAGACACAGATCTCGGCACCCCACCCACCAGACCGGCCCTTAAAAGGACTCCGGCTCTGGGGCTCTTGGGCCGCACCACTGGCTTGCTGTGCCGGCCCTGAAAAGGGCAGCGGTCACAGGAGTCCCAGGGTCTATCTTAGCCGGCCTTCCTTCTTCACTGGCGCTTCAGTCTTGGCCCCAACACACTGCCCCGAGCTCTCTGGCTCCCCGCCCTTTGTACCCACTGAGGGTGGATCAATAGCAGACGTGGTTGTAGCCACCAAGGTGTGGGTGTGCCACACCTTCCCACACCGTGTGTTTCTTCCCCATAGCACCCCTACAAATGTAAAACAAATGCAGTACTTAACTGCACATTTTTGTTTATTTTATAAACTGCATATTATTTCATGTTTTACACTACAGTTTAAGTTGATTTAGTCTAACCGGGTGAGAACTCTAAGAGACCAGGAATTAGTCTAATTTGAAAAAGTGACCTGGGTCATCGAAATGATGAACGCAAATTAAATTAAATTCAGAACAAAAGCAACTTCATCTATCACGTTGAGAGTTTTAAATATTGCTGACATAATTGCCTGCAGTGCAAATCGACTCGGGCAGAGATTACGTCCAGATCGAATAGGGAAGTACAATATTGCAAAAGCCGTAGCTCATAACTGGAACAAAATTAGTTAGCACTCTGTTAAACAACTGTGCGCAATTGCTCAAGATTGATCATTTTTTTTATCTATGGGTTTGGTCCCAACCGCCTGCTGTGAAGCGAATACACTCTACGATATGTCCGTGTATATGTCAGTACTATGTTAAGGAGCTAAATGCCAATGTCGAAGTCTGCCAACCATGACAGGGCTTCAGGAAAGCATTATCTACATTAATACAGCAAAAGCCCGCGCCTTCAGTGGGTTTTATCTCAACAATAAAGGGGCCCGGTGATGCTGGGGGATCCCTGCCTGGTTGGTTATTTCGAAAAGTTTTTTGGTTTGGACATGTTTGTTTTGTTTGACTGATGGCCTTAATATAAGTTTTCTTGTGGTTGTTGTTGTTTGACTTGCATCCCACTGGGATTTTTGCACACAGCGTTAGTGGTGTACGGTGCTTTCTCAGGAATATTTTGATGTTTTTTCATGGATTTTCTGTTTGCACAGTCACACATAGTCACTTTAAGATGTTTTCTTGTTCGTTTTTTTGTTTGTTGTGGTTGCACCCGATTCAAGACCCGAATGGCGCACAGGGCTATACCAAATAAATAAACTGAAATAAATAAATAAATAGCCTGAAATTGTGTCCTGCTGTACTTGCATTGCGCTTGTTTGCGACATGTATTTAATTTACTATTATTCTTGTTTACCCAGGAAAGCCTCACTGAGTCTTATGGCTCTTTAACGGGAAGGGCCCTGCCAAGCTTTCTCAGTAATCTGCGGGTGAAATTGTAGATTATTTTTGTACATTGGGACCATGACGCCGGCACACAATGGCCTAATATTGAGAATGACGTCACGGCATATTTAACGTCTAACGTGAAGCAGAGGGCGTGTATTGTAATAACCAGGGCAGCCGATGGGATTCGAATCGTGGAACCTCTGCAACAAGCGATGAACGCAAGGCCATGTCACCTTTCCAAACTTCCCCCTTTACCTCCAAACACTTCCCCCCCCCATCCGTCACCCGTGCAGGCTTCCGTGACCCATCGATATATTTTGCACATTTACCACTACCACCACTGAATACAATTTCTGTATATTAGACGTTACGGCTGTCCACACTACACTACAGTAGAACAATAACTGTTCGTAATTGTAACGCAACTTCATAAAAAACGTACATTTCCAATGCTGAGTATTGATATCTGTGTTGACTTATTCGACTGTACATTTCTTAATGACCCGTTTTAAAACGCGCTATAAACACGGATACTGTGTAATAGTCAATTGTGCACCGTACAGTATGTCATACTTGCACGAGAGCGCATATTTGAATGTTACTCTTTTATTTTCAAGGACTGTTACGGTTTAAAACACTTTCTGACCCCATCTAAATAAGGTTTGCCTTTTGGCAATGGAAAGTCATCCGGCTTAAATGACAGCTGAGGACAACTGTTGACCTTAACACTCACCCTAAACAACCCAAAGCATAGCTTTGGTCGCCCGTGTCTTGAATGCAATACAGGACGAATAGCTTTCCTCCATCTCAACGCGAATAGCATCAGGTCAATGCCATACAAGATAGGAAAGCCAGAGATTCCATAATCACCACATTCTGTGTAGTGTAAGTTCAAATTCAATGTATAGTGTTCAAAATTACATTTTTTTTACTTGAATAAATGTGAACAACTGATAGCAGCAGTGATGCACTGATAGACAGTTGCATGTGGACAATTTCATGCGTATTAGGACTCATCAGCTCAGTATACGTGACCAATACTCAAATCTTGCAAAGTCTTCATCTGAGAACCATTAGCTTTGGCTTATAGAAACAATAATCGTCTGCAAATAACTACACAGATTGCCCAACAACGCAATCAATACTGAATGTACAACTATTGCAGTGTGTTAGTCATAGCCAATTTCATTATGAATCCCATTACATATTCATTAATGGGCCATATGGGCAACTCCTGGCCGCAGACGTCACTCACATAGAAAATCCATGGGCAATGCCTGGGTATAGACGTCATTCACATAGTAGAGGCATGGGTAATGCTTGGACAGTGACATCACATCGTAAAGCCATGGGCAATGTCTTGACGATAACGTCACTCACATAGTAAATCCATCGGCAAAGCCTGGGCTGTGACGTCACTCACAGTAAAGCCATGGGCAATGGCCTGGACTGTGACATCACTCACAGCCGTAAAGCCATGGGCAATGGCTTGACATTTGACGTCATCCACATAGTAAATCCATAGGCAATGCCTGTGCTGTGACGTCATTCACATAAATTTCGATTGAAAGCTTTCGTGACTGTAAGGATTCATCTTCTTTGGTTCTTTCGATAAAGTCACGTAGAATTTTATTATTTTATTCTCATTCTACGTGACTTTACCGAAAGAACCAAAGAAGGCCATTCACATAGTAAAGCGATGGGCAATGGCCTAGACTGTGACGTCACTCCACAACTGTAAACCATCTCCGATGACGTTCTTCACACAGCCCGCGCGCGAGCGGCACGACCGTCGCGAGATGACATCATCTCGTGATGAAAGTGACGCAATGTTGGTCCGGTGACGGTGTGGGAGAGAGACACAGACACACACACACGTGGTGACGTAACGCGGAACGCGCCCGGGTGTCACGTGGGGCGGCGGGCACGTCCCCGTGTTGACGCGATAGGAGAGCGGTGGTGGTTTTGGGGGACGCACTTGCAAACAAATTTTTTTGTTTCTTTATAACCGCGGCGTTCTCTCTCGCCAGGTTCACCGACCACCGGCACTCGGGCGCGCGATGGCGACTTGCTAAGTCGCCGGGTCGTGGTCTTTTTTTTGTTGTTTTCTGCGGTCGGCGGGAGCGAGAGGTGGGTGGGTGGAGCGGTGGGGGGGAGACATTAACGGGCCAAATGGAGGCGTCCGTGGTCAAAGATGAGTCGAAGGGGGGGCCCGTGTTGCACGTAGCCGTGGTGGGCTTCCACCACAAGAAGGGCTGCCAGGTGAGTAAGGGCCTCGGCTCTCCTGTCGCCCGCGTCGTGTCGCCTCCGTTAACGCTCAGGGCGCTGTTGACCCAACCATGCGAACCCCCGTCGCCCATTCAAGACGAAACACCCTTTCATTTAAACACCTTTTCAAGAAGCCGTCGCTCATTCAAAACTCGGCACGCGTGTAACTCATTGCCATCGTCTATGCGCCGTCCGTCATCGCGAGAAGGGCCTCTCGTTGCCAGCCTGACCCGTCAGCCGGCGTCGCACATTTAAACGATTCATCCGTGTCCCCGATGTTCATGGTCACCGCAGTCGCATGTTTCAATCCACCACGAGATTTTATCGTCGGCGAGAGTGCCCCTTGGCCACGTTTGCTTGGTTAGCGGCGATTGCACATTACCGTTCAACAACAACATCACCTATACAAACCATCGCTCCGTGACGATTTTAATGATCGCCCTGTGAAAAGTTAGCGTCCACCTTAAGGCGGGACCAGGTGAGCGCCTTCATTGGCTTCATTGCCCATGATGATTTACCTCCCGTCACCCATTCTGCATACGTATCTATAAAATCCACCACATCACAATTGATCACCACCAAAAAACCTGCGAGGTGAGGCTTTCCCTCATCGCTGCTTGTTTGTTACCCATTCAACACATAACCAATTTAACCAGACAGCCATTCGTATGATAACCCGCCGTCACCATATTTACTCACAAGCTTGGTTAGACCAGCAACCACCATTAGAATGGCCAAAAACTGGTGCCACTTTCAAAAATTATGCTTATTGCCGATTACCCTTAATGGACTTCCTTGCTTATAAACCAATAACCTCATTACCCACAACTGTTTCTAACTCGTGATCAATTACCTACTTTACTTGTGTCATTACCACCACCTACATCATTAACCCGTTCCTTCACCAAATCCCTTCATCGCCTTCCACCCACTCACTACCTTCTCGCCGATATCCCGTAATCTTTCGCATCATCTTTTCCGTCCACTCCATTGAGGGTCCCGCATATCCATCCAATATCCCAACATCCTCCTTTATCATGCTCTCTGCATCCACCGTCCATGGGCCCCTTTCTAATGCCTCGGGTACTTGTATCGGGTAAAACTGAATCCCACTCTGGTCACTCTTCCCTGTCCCTCTGCTTAATCTCCTTTCCAAACGATTCAGGATTCTTTTATTTCGTGCAAGTCTCTTCATGGCCTGCTCGACCGGCTGACCTCTTCTCCAGACTCCCTTGTTCCCTGTTCCTTTAACCCCATATACCAAAACCACTATTATTTAGTTACAGTCCCAATAAAATGCTCCTTTCAAGAACCCTGCCTCAGTCGGGTATCTATTGACTCCGCTGCCCCTTGGACCAAGCAGCGTCTCATTGTAACAACTGTGTTCTCCCACTCACCGGTCTCTATCTACACCCTTTTTTACAAGCATTGTTTATCTCACTTGCAACTTAATTGCCACGTGTAAAGCTCGCCCGATAATTATCTATCTCTTGAGAATACATGACGCAAGGTGGTGTTGCGTTTGTATCCATTGTAAACTTGAGGAACCAGTTTGGCAACCCACGTGGCTATCCCACATGAACAGTTTCTCTTACTCTGTGGCCCATCATGTAATTTTATTGGTTGATACAAATCCCATTCGATTAAAAGATCATCATTGTCAACATTAGCCGTGATCCACCCACTGCCAGATGAAGGCCTCTCCATCAATTCCATCACTCATCTGGTGTTGGGATGCCACAATCCATTTTGCTTCCGCACTTTAAGTTGATCTCATGGCGAAACATTTGCAGATTATTCCTGTTAGGGTTGTACAATAAATGGAGCTGACGAGCTATGTGTGTCGTCCCATGGGGAGGGGGTGTCCATTATATCCCACTTTGCTCACCTTACATGTCCTATCCTGACAATTCATTATTGTTTAAATATATTTCATGCCTATTTGAGAGTATAATGATTTTCAGGTCAAGTACAGATGTCAACACTGGAACGCAACTTAACACATTCTGTTTTTTTTCCACTTGAGCATTCGTTATGAATGGCATTGAATCAAAAACAGCATGAGATTTTCTTAATATTTATAATGTGCTAGTGTGGAATGTTGCTTTTGTCGCATGGATTTTAAATTGCTGACTGTGTAAAAACGCGAGCCCTTGTTGTAATGGCGGTTTTATTTACTGAGAGGAAAGAATGTAGCAGATGGTAAGTTAACAGAAACACTAAGTGAACATAACCATTTTATTTACTCAGTTTGCCTGCAAGTTTGAGTCTGAACATGTTGGTGCTATAATTATTTGCTCCATCGACCTTGATGTTTCGTACGAAAATTTGACAGTACATGCATAATGGTACATTCACGATTAAAATGTGCTGTACAGATAAATTAAGACGTCAAACCACGTGTTACCATTACATTTACCAGGGTCGTAGAATCACAAATGTCATGTATAATACACTCTCAGCCCAGGTTGCTTAACACTTAAATAATTACCTTCAGTCTACTGTACTGTTCTGCAAGTGCTAAATGTAATATTGAATACATTTGGTATTTGTCATTCTCATAGTGCAAAGCCATTACCAAGTCTGCAGTAGTTTGACAATATAGGGCCAAGTTTCTATGTATAATCAGAATCGAGTCATTTGCAGGTAATTTTTGGAATTTGGCAAATTTATGCTACGACGCCTGCTAGCACACCATGACCTCCGTATTTCAAAAGACAGGGGACCCTTTTCACTTCTACTGTGAGGCAGACTGTGCGTATTTTATTGTTAATACACCCCGCAGTAATAACCAATGCTAACTGCCGGTTTTTGCACTGAAGTTCAACAACAACCACCGCTTGGCTATGTCACCATTGCAATGGATAGATAAAAGTGGCAGGTGGGGTATCAGGCTGTGATGTGTCAAGACGGTGAACAAGTGCATTGTGGTCATCCTAAAGACCATGAATGGGGATTATTTCAGTACTTTTGTAAATATACAGTAAGCACATGCTGTACTGCATATGTGAGGACATCGAATTGTGTGAAAGTAAGTTTGGTTATGTTTTGTACATAAAGCAGGTGCTTCCAGATACCTTTGAAGCAGAAATGTAATTAGGCAAACATATGGATCAATATTTTGTAAATTCAAGGTACGTGGTTTCTGGCTTGGGTTTAACTGAGGTCAAGTCCAATGCCATCTTTTATTATAAGGTACTGCTATTTAGTCTCAGTATGAGACGTGTAAACATAAAACTAAATATTTACCTTGTTTGGCCAATTCAATATATCATCTAGTTTGTAGTGAAATAATGTTTTGACTCGGGTAAATCTAACTGGATTGCTCAGTCTGCATATATGTATGCCTTAGGACCCATTCTGTGGTCTGTTGGCAGTAGTAAGCATATGTCTCGAGGGAATCAAGTTCTAATAGCCTGATATTGATTTTTGTGGCCAATCATTAGCCCTCCTGCTCAGAGTATGTTGCCAGGAGGGCATGGTGCATGTTTATAATTTTTGGCAACACCTTTAACCCTGAGCTTTTGTGGGAATTCATTTGGAGAGTACTTACAAGTCAGGATTCTCGGTGTCAGGTGAGGCCATTGGAGTTAATGTGAGGGGACCCAATTATGTCTGTTGATTATCCCCAATTTAGCACTCCAACAACGAAGCAGCCGGCTATTTAAATTGTCTACACATGACAGAAACTGCTCGAGCGTATTAGTCTTCTGCACATGAATTTTGCTGCAGTTTGTCCTTCGAATGGCAATAATTTTATTACGTTACGTTCACATACAAATCTGGTCTTGAAAAATAAATACGAACAGCCATATATATTGCATATGCTTAACAATTGAGTAAATCAAGCAATTGAATGTAGTTTTAATTAAAGGAAGTGTGACCAAAGTTCGTGCTCAGGTGCTGGACTTGTTTGGCCTGAAACATTTTTTTCCCTGGAGGTTCCGTGTCCAGTCACTATTCAGTGTTAAAACCATTTGCAATGTGGAAAAATGTTCCTATTAACTCGTCTCAACGTATTTTCATACCATGCCTATTTTTAGATCTTTCCAAAGTCCACTTTAGACCTATTTTACAAAGGTTTTGAAAATTAAAACTGTTATATGTTTACCAATAAAAATATGGAGTTGACTAAAGTCTTACTCTTACAATTAGCACATGAAAGAGTGAAAGCCTTTCACGCTTCTCACTTTTCAAAGCTATTGTTATGTATTAGAAGCAGTGTGGAGTAAAATAACACTTGAGTTATGTTATTTCAGGATGATGAATAGGAAATATATTGCTGTCAAATAATTAATTATGAGTTATTAAAGGTCCATTTATTATGCTCATGAATTGGGTAAAAAAACCCTTTTACAATTGACAAGTTAATCGCTAATTAATTAAAAACATCCGTGCGCCTTTCATTAAGCAGCCTTAGTGTAATGTTAGGCTGTAATAATACGTGATCTTCACCAAAAATTGCATAATTTTACATATGTTTTAATTCAGAAGTGATTGTGTGGGGTGGCACGTGCCCCCCCCCCCCCCCAATGATCCGATCGAAATCCCTTATTTCGATCGGATCACTGGGGTTTATTAGTAATAAATCGGCATTCTGCGACCCCCACTGCCACTGTGTCGCATATTATTACGTGCCAGGCACTCTATGAGATGATAGGACAATAGTTTGAGTCCATAATTGGCAATAAGTAACGGAAAAGCAGTTGTAAGTGACTCTCAGAATTTTGCGCAGTTGCGTATACAGGACACGACTTCCCTGAAGGCATCAACACCTTCAGCGAGCGCGATGCCGATCACACAACGCGGTTCAAATTCGACCCTCGATCGATGGCTGTGCCATCGCCGCACACGCGTCGAATAAAAAGCAAGGGACAAGTCTTTACTTACTAACAACGTCTACCATTTTTCATTGCTGGAGGGGTTGCCCCCCCCCCACCTGAAAATCCTGGCTCCGCCATTGTGTGTAACACGTGTGAAATTAATACCATATTAAAGATGCTCAAGGGAAAAATGTGGTCTTTTTTCACTATGTCACCAAGTAAGCTCATGAAGATGTTTTATTTTGAAATTTTCTCTTGTACATTATTGAACACATTTAGTTTGGAAAATATGTACTGTAGGGCACCATCCTTTTAGCTCCCCATTCTAAATAGCCCACTGTAGAAAAACTAGCGTTTCGGTTGTAGGTTTTATCCTTTGAAAATCGTGGACATGCAAAAAAAGTTCCTTTCTAATTGTTGCCGTTTAGTATCTGAGATTAATAGCTAAATTCTGAATACATTAATGAAATAATAGGTAAAAAATTGTCCATATGCTTTTTGTCAAGCCTCTTACTTGGATATAATACACTTAAATGGTTATTTAAAATACAATACTTGGTTAATGAGTTGTAATGTCAAGGTCAAAGATCACATTTTTGAAGGGTCATCCCAGAAGGCACCTGTAATGTTGGTCAAAATCATATAAGTAAATTTCTCCAGGTAATGTATTTTATGAGAATCTGGAATGGTCATATATTGGTCCAGGTGACATAATGACCACAATATACACAGAGGGGCTGAATATTACTGTTGCAAAGTAGTGGAATGTGACCTGCTGGAGAATAAATGTGCTGAATAAGTCATTAAAGTTAGTGGTCCTCCTTTTTTTAACTCGGGATACTGGCCCTGCCCTTTATAAAGTGACATTTTATGTCATTACACCCTACCATGCCAAATCGCTCTCCGTGGTGCTAACGTTAAAAAAACGCCACTTTTTTCAAATTTTCTTACTGTGGTTTTCACACCTGATGATGATTGCTTGTGTTGCAGTCGAACCGTCGTGATAATTTTATTGTTTTATATTTTTATTTTATTGTTTCCCTTCTACGTGACTTTACCGAAAGAATCAAGAATATGAATCTCTGCAGTCACGAAAGCTTTAAATCAAAATTTTGTTTCAGCAAGTTGAAATATTCATTTGATGACAATAAATTGACTACAGGTGAATGCACATAAATACAAATTTTCCACATTTGTGGTCCTTCCCCCGCACCTCTGAATAGCACGGTTGGCTTTATACGGTACGCAAGAAGTTCAGCATACATGTATGCACTTGTACAACCCTTGCAAGCGAAATGTTCTATAACAAGGGATCAATCGGGTAAAATATCTTGATAAAAAAGGATGGTCTATAAGGAGTCTACCATATTATGTGTGCTTATCGGAATAATTACACCATTACATATATCTGCAGGAAACATGCAGAGTTTACCATGTTTTCACATGCTGAAGAAAAAATGGCAAAAATATATGCAGAGCCCGCTACAGTCCCTCCTCATAGAAGATTTGCACACATCTCTTTTTCTCAATTAGATGTTTCATATATTGTACTCATTGTTTCCTTTTTAATTGTATAAGTTGAAAGAAAACAATTCGATACTAAAAAAGGTTGATACATTGGAGTGTAGTATTTATTTTTTTATGTAGACATTGCATTACTTTAAATAACATAATCGGTTTATTTTTGTAGGACACATGCGTGTATAGATAGGTTGTTTTGAAATCCATATTTTGTTTTGGTGGCATCTTTCAAAATAAATGCATAGAATGAAATGTTATTGTGTATACTGCAAACAAGCTCGAGTTTATATGAAATGCTGCCATGTGTAACGATGACATTTTGCGTAGAAAAGGAAAAACTGGAAATAATGTATTTTTTTCAGAAGCCTGGTCGTGTATAAAAATCAGTCCTGGACTTGCATAGAGGATTCTAACATTTTAAACTCGAAATGTGTTCAAGATATCTGAGTTTCCCTGCAGTGGACTGACTTGGCAGTGTGCAATTTTGCAGTTGAATTCAATTTTGTATCAATGTGCACCTAAAGTGAAAAGTAAATGTGATATTTTAAAATAATATAGTTGTGTTAGACAGTTATGGTTAAAATCTTACACGCGCTCTCAGAAGTTTGCAAGATTAATTTCGTGTTGAATTCAGCTTGGTACTCTTTATCTGTACAAGCAATATGCACCAATGTAAATAGAGGAGGTTGCAGAATTGATGAAGGGTGTTTTCTGAGACAGACATTGGGATGGATTACGAGAGCGCCACAACGAAAGCCAAATGGTGTAAATTCACTCTAATAGCGTACCTTTTGAGCACAGGTGTCGGCTTTGCAACAGATATGTAATCTCAGTGATGGAAGAAAGTGATAGCATGGTGTGGTGGCATCAACGGCATTGGCCAGAGTTAAATATTGCTTTTTGGCCCGTGTCAGACGCGCATTTCCAAGACGATGTAGAGACGGTGCCGCATATCTCTCTGCTGGTGCAGGTGGAGTTCTCGTATCCGCCTTTGCTGGAGAAAGAGGGGCATGACAGCCACAGCCTACCCGAGGAGTGGAAGTACCTGCCCTTCCTTGCGCTACCAGATGGAGCTCACAACTTCCAGGAGGGTGAGGGCCACACTGTGTCTCTACTACCGTGCCTTTAACATGTGCAGCATTTATTAACCCCTAATGAGGCTGTGACTGCATCATGCAGCACTGATTTTAACAGCGTTGTCTTGCACACGACATGTTCAAATTATTGAATGCATAATGCAATTCAATGGGTGTCCATTGGAGAGTTTACACTGTCAATTGAACTAAAAATACACTTGCTAGAGCTTTATTTGTGTAGTAAAAGGTAACAGTGCAGCCTTGCAATTGCTTGCTCACGTGACTGCTAGCTGAAGGAGCACTAGGGGCTCTGTTCTTCCACACTGATAAGATGTGTTGCAAGAGGTGGGAGTACTCACACTTTACCCCACCACACACAAACCTGCTGATTGACCCTTTGTGGTGTACCCATTTATACTGCTTGGTGGAGTCATGGAAGGATTTTAAGAAACTTGTTGTGCCAGAAGATTGTGCTCTCCAATTGCATCACGGCAGATCCCCGTTTATATAGTGCCACGGTAACAGTCAACACCTTTTCATTTTGTATCGTGAATGTGGTTAATTATTTATTGAATGTGTGGGGCTCATTTATAAATGTAATGTGTTTTAATGAATGTAAATAATGTGTTCTGTACGTTGTAGCATCAAAGAGGCAGCCCAGGTTTTCTAAAGTGCTGGTCAAGTGGGTCCATTAGAAAACATGTATTAGTGTAATGCCTGTTCATGAATGGAAATAATTTCTTCCCAGTAGTGTGGAACCAAAAAGGGTGAAGTGGGGTTTAAGTGTTCCCTTCAAGTGGGCAAATATATAACCTGCTAAAACTACACTGAAAACGATCAACATATAAATGAAATCTACTGGATAAACCTGGCCATCATTATGTTAAACCCAGCGAGGATCATTTAAGGAAGCGTAAATGGATTCTCAGCCTACAGTAAGCAAACATCATTACTTTCAGTGCCAATTTTACCTGGAAATAACAACCTCGTACATCGATACGAGTATAGCAGGTGTTTTCTGATGAGAAGTCTGCAGCTCTGGAAACCAAACTATAAAATTTAAAGTCACGTAAATGATGTTTGTAAATAAACTACCAGAATACACACTTAGGGTATGGTGATATTTTCCACAGACACGGTGTTTTTCCTACTTCCTGCACGTGACGGAGAGAAAGGAACGGTGTACGGTGTTTCCTGCTACAAGCAGATTGAAGCAAAGGTTAGTAGAAATGAGAATTGCTAAAAAAACATCTTGTGCACGATATATTCTGGTACCAAATAGCATACTTACATTTTTTACATGAGGCATGTGCTTCAGTACAACATTCATCAGTGCTGGCAGCTAAATGCCTCACTTCTAATTTACAAAAACAAGCTTTAGAAAAATACCATTGCAAGTCCAGAATATATAAAATTGGAATTCATTTCTCATCCAATCTATGCTAGTGTGTTTTAGCAGCCTTAAATACAGTGAACATAAATGTTGTTTATTGTTAAGAAACCCTATTGCTCACCACATTAAGTGCAACGTATCAGACTTGTTGGGATCGTACAAGCCAAAATGATTGATATAGCATCCAATACAGAAGATTACTTTTGCAGATATTCTATACACACATCGTATGTATTGTAACACCATTTCTCATTGTGTGCTTCATCTTTTATAGCCCAGCATTCCATTTGTACGTCAACTAAATTATGAGAGCCTTTCAGAAGCCCTGAATCAAAAAGTTATAGAAAGTGGATCCCCCCCAGATTTAGGGGGACGACGGGTGAGGCGTAAAGTATCGACAAGCCCTCCACAGGAGCTAGAATAAGGCGGCCATAGGCCACTGAAATTCTAGTCTTGTAAATTTAAGTTGGCTTATTGTGCATTAAACTGTTGAAGTAGTATATTTTTGGCTTGCTATTATATATATTAATATGCTCAAGCATTGCTGCCAGTTTGTTTTGTTCTTTGAATAGTATGTCCGTTTAAATAATATCATGTTTCATCCAATATATATGCTGAATTGAGTGACTAATTGAAATTTAAATCTTGTTAATGAAAGCTGACAATTGACAGAAATATAGTTGATTCTATGCTTGTAACTAGAGAAATCCGAACATTTAACACTTTTGGTCTGCCAAAAAAATGTGGGTCTCACAAAATTAGAAGGCAAAAGGTGCATTGAACCTCAGCTTCTGAAAGTTTTCATCTGGAGGTTTTGAAGAGTGCAAAAACAAACATCAGATTTGCAAAATCCAAAAATGGAAATTTTGCAATTTAATCAAAGTATGACATTTCCATCATTGAATTGTTTGGGTAGCTTTCGGAATAGAGAAGCAATCTCTATGCAGTCTATATGCAGTAATACATTTCTAAATAACAGTGTGTTCATTTACACAGACACTGAAAGTCCGTGAAGCAGATGTGACCAGGGAGACGGTGCAGAAGAGTGTCTGTGTGCTCAGCAACACGGTAAGTGGAAATTTTGATGCAGTGTAGGTGAGAGGTGTACGAGAAACTCTCCTGGAAGATGAGTGCTTTCCAGCTACTAACTTTGCTCTTTCCATTAAATGTCAGCCTTTAGAAGGTCATATTTTTTTTCAATAATGTACGAAAACAAAACTCCATTTGGTTTATTTGTATGTGCATTCTCTTAGAGTATGAAAGAGTTGTATTTTTTGTATTCCTTTGGTTTTGGGTAACATTATTTTACATTGTGAAAATAACAACACGCAGCAGGAGTTGGTTTGCTGTATGGTGAGACTCGGGTAATTGATTTTACTTTTTGGGATGATACATGCCTGCTCATGCAAAAGCAATAGATTAAATACTTCTTTCAGTGTGTCTAAAATGTATGCACACTGTATTATAATAGTTTTGTGAATGATTTGTGGTCAAAATTGAGAGGACTGTTTAGAATTGACAAAAAATGTTATAAAAATAAAGCAGCAAGAATCTTTCAGATTTTCACACCTTTGTCTAAGTTATTATTAACAGTGGTGTATTTATAATGTTCATAGCAATTACTGTCGTTTGTTACGTGAATTTAAATACCAAGCAGACATCTGAATAACGCCTAAACAGGACAGATACAAATTATGTAGGTGCTTTTTTGGGACACTAATTATGGTATTGTCTTCTCAAAGGAAAATACTTGAACCATGTACAACATCACAAAATGGCTCTACATTTCTAACCATTCTCCACTTGGTGAAATAATTCGGAGACGTATAATGACCTGTTACATATTGATAATGATAGACAAGAGGTTTCCTATGGTATCATAAGTAGGAACATTTGAAAAGAATAAAGCATGCAAATGAGTGAGAGATCATATTGATTAAGATGGCTTTAAGATAATCAAATGTAGGTGTCTGAGAAAAACACTCAAGATTTGGCACACATTCATACTTAATGTTGACCTAAATAAGTCTGTAAACATTATTGGGCTTCCTAGATGTGAAGCTTTCGTGACTGCAGGAATCCATACTTTTTGGTTCTTTTGGTAAAGTTACGAAGGTAGAAAAATAATAATATATCATGACGTTTCGATAGCAACACAAGCGGTCGTCCTCAGGCGGAAAAAAATAACCCAGCAGTGGAACTGCTGAACCAGGAAAGAGCTGTTACAGCAAGAGGTTATATATGTGGCGAAGGGCAAGCAGGCGGGGTCTGAGTTGGAAAGGAATTCCATCCCCGCACGCAAGCACGTCAGCTGTGTTAATGGGAGAGATTAGGCATATAGATAAGGGGGGTTAGCAAGTTAATGTCATGTCTTTGTGTAACACAAGCTGCTGCGGCGCTGCCAACTGCGCTGTGAGAGGCAAGCGCGTCCACGCAAGAGAACCACAGCAACGGTGGTCGCGCCAGTGAGACACACAGCCAGAACCATCGATACATCGAGGCTAAGGGAGCAGAGGTGGCCATGTTAGTGAAACCCCAGCCCGTTAATGCAGAGGCACCCAACAGGGCAATGCAACTCAATAGACATGACATTAACTGCTGGATTATTTTTTCAACCTGAGGACGACCGCTTGTGTTGCGATCGAAACGTCGTGATATATTATTATTATTATTATTTTATTTTTCTACCGACGTGACTTTACCGAAAGAACCAAAGAGTATTATTGGGCTTATTGAAATTATGAAATCTTTTTTACATTTAAGTGTTTGTATAGAACTGATTAAGCGAATTTAATAAATTCATACTGGACCATAACATTTGATAATTATTTCAATGCATTACTTGATAATATTTACATTGGACAAATATTACCAGGTGTGAGGTTGCCATGCTTCAACAGCACTTTTTAGATATAATGCAGTGGTTTACATTAATTTAATGTACGGTAATTTAATTGTGCTGGAAATTATATGCCTAAACATGTCTTTTTGTGTTTAATAACATTCAGTTATATGACAGCTGATGCTAATCGCAGGAGGTAGTAAGTTACATTGATAGATAACAAATTAGTCATCCTCATCATAGGGGGAATTATACGTAGCTATAAATTTCCTTATAGATGATAAAACGTCTTAAACCATATATTCTTTACTCCTGAATAATAATGGTTTTGCAACTTAATACATTCCATCCTTAGTTATGAACATTATATTCTTCCAAAGCTGTGTATTTTATAGTTGCCCTTATGCTATAAAATATATAACAAACCAAGGTTCAAGATTTGCATTGTAATCCTTGTTAGTGATATGCAATACTGCTTTCTCAAATAAGATATTCACAGCAACTTGCCCTACCCTGGTAACTGGTATACATTGCTTACTGGTGTTGGGGATTTAGATGAAATGAGTACAGGACTGTTTTGCTGTTTATTTTCTATAATCTGAATACTCAGATTGTAAATGTTGTGGCTTGGCTCTCCAACACACCGGTATGCTGTACTTGTAACGAATTGGCATGTTCTGTTTACGTGACAAACCTTACTTATTGGCTGTGTAGGGTAGTGGCGGGTTTAACGACACATATTTACGCGATCTAACAAAAAAAACCTGTATTATGAATTATATTAGTCGCGAAAGCCTACGTATTAAACTCTTAATTTTGTGTTTTTTTCAAACCCATAGTAATAATATTAATTCCCAAGATTGTATTAACATAATCGTGCCTTGAAAAGGAAATTGACAATTCCGGGTTTAAAAACTTTATGTTAATGTGGGTTGATGTTTCATATGAATTACATGGACAATTTAAACAGTGGTGATCATTTATATGCAGCAGGATGCATTTTAAGCAGATGGCAAGTGGATGTGTATTCTAACTACAATCTGGCAGTTCTATGTCGGAAAAATTATGATTACAAGTGAGATAAAAACCTCAGTTAAACGTTGATAAGTTAGCTAAAGGTGATAACAGTACGCATGTTTAGCTTAATGCCCACTTTGACCTACAGCACTAGCTGTGGACTAACGTGTCAATATGTCACTATGATTGTTTTTATGTCGTTCAGCCACTGTTTGGTCTGCTGCAAGCAAAGCTGCAGCTCATTACGCATGCCTATTTCGAAGAGAAGGATTTTTCTCAGATTTCAATCCTCAAGGTAGGTGATTGCTGTGGCTACATCGCCTCAGTGTTATTGTTCCTAAATAAGTAAACAACATTCTGAAACCAACATTTGCGAGCGGATCTACTTTTACCGCATAAAAAATGTATGGTAAACTTTGCATCGTTACATTCTCATGTTTTTCATGCATGCATCATTAGCTCACTAATACTGGGAATTTACACAAGCTACGCAATCTGTCACAAATGTTGAATAGTCTTCATGTATACTTTTGGTGTAAATAATTCGCATGTGTTTTTTGCGTGACAAACACATTTATATTTAGGTAATCTAACCCAAAACCTTTATTATGGATAAATTATTTTAACTGGCATCTTTATAAAATCACTATGTAAATAAAATTTTAACATTTTTATATTATTTTAACGATTAAGATGATAATAAAATATTTTAACCTGTACTGTAATATGTTACTGGTTCTATAATGTTTTGCTGAAAACGTGAGACCCTGATAGAAATGATATACAAGGATCTACAGTGCTCAGCATCGTACGTAACACCACACTGCTGCACTCTACATTTTGGTTATGCAAGGCTGTATTGTTTCATGCTGTAGGAGTTGTACGACCATGTGAACAGCTCCCTCAAGGGAAGCCTGTTGGAAGGCTCCCAAGCGTTCCTAGGTGAGTCAAAGCTTTTACTTTTTCTGGCGCTTTGTTTACCCTTATTACAGGCCTCTGAAGGATTAATACGTTATCTTACGGAATGCATACATTGTCACTCACCTGCTTAGCTTATATAGTTTATGGGTATAAACTATATTGAATACAGCAGGTGTTTTACCATAGCAACCACTTTAATAGGTGCGTACAGTACACCAATCCTTAAGCTCCTTTAAATATAACATATCCCATAACCACATGGCTTAGCCTGTTTTCGTGCATATATACTGTAGTGTAAATACATCACCAAAGAAATAAGTATAAATATTGGAAATAAATGTAATCTAGGCATCCATTGATAATGGGCGTGTGGTGTTCTCTTGCTGTTCTGCTCTTTAATTGGTAATTTAAGTTGACAAAAGGTTGTCCCTGCTATACCTGTTGTAGGTCTGTCTGCACGTGATCTGGTGTTGCGTTTCAAGCACAAGGTAAAGCAGCACCGATACGGTGTTGCCTTTCTCTTACATCTCGCTGTCGCTGCTCTTTGTTTAACAGCTGTTGTTTGAAAAGGCATGGTGTGCAACTCGCAGCAGCGAAGCTGTACAGCTTTGTCAACGTCGGGATCATACATGGTGGTGACATTTGTACACGTCCTCCAACAGAGCTTATGTTATGTGGCAAGCAAGGCCCAAATTTTTATGAAGCATAGGCCTGAATATTGGAGGAGGAGTGACTATAAATTAAAAAAGCCTCCTAAGAGTGAGCCTTTTGGGTGGAATAAGTGGTGATTGTGGGTCCACCTGGATCCAGGATGTAAAAACATGGACCTCTCTCATTGCTCTCCAATTATTGCCCCAATGTATTTATGCTTTTGCTCGTACCTTTTTGCCTCAGAATATGTAATGATTGCAATCTTATTAAGCGTTTGTATCGTAAGTATAAATGTTGTGCTGGCATTCAAAGGTTTGCTGTATGTTAGAGCGCATAATAAAGGTATTGTGGCGTTAACCTCTTGAGCAGTGCAGAGGCACATTTATGGAAAATGCAAGGGGAAGTGCTGATGTTACAAATTGCGGATGGAGGCCTCGATGTTGCTCATATATTATTCTAAGGAAAAGTAATGTATTAATGTTCAGTGTATTTGTTGTGGTTGTGTACCACTGCAGACGAGTATCAACAAATAATGTGTTTTAATTAGAATGCATATTGGCTTTCATAAGACACGAGGTCATGCTACCAAAAGAGTAAACGCTTTTTAGGCATTGTCATTTTCACAGAAACATTTGTTTTACTGAAAGAAGCCATGTGTTGAACGGGGCCTGATATTATTAACGTGCAAGCACCGTGAAGAACTCGATGTATAATACACGTAAATTGATATCCCTATTCAGATTTCATGGGTAGCATCTGGCACACGTACCACGGGAGATTTTGCTGATTGTTCGGTAATGGTGGCAATGGTGTAGCTGTCGGTGAAAAACGGGAAATCCTGCTTTTGTACGGGGCTGCTCCGGGAAGGATTCATACATTGCACGGATCTGCCCTGGCAGCTGCCTGCCTGCCAAGCTGTCAGCTGACATACAGTGCTTATATACTTACTTATTTATTTGTCTTGAGCTTTTTGCCCCATTGTACACTGGGTTTCAATGTATAAGGGGATAAATTGCTCGACCGCTGGGTTTCCATTTTGACGTAATGGTGTAGTTTTACGTTATGAATTGTGTTTTAATGTAGATAAGTGTTAGGAAGGGCACAGGGAAAAAACATCAGTTCTATGGTAGGATGCATTGGCGGAAGTATCCACAAAATATTCCACAAATTTATATATTATCCATGTTTGTTATGGATTGCGGTTGGGCTACAGTATTTGGTCCCTGTACACTCAAGGTTAAGTAGCATAACAAATATAATTCTTTGTTCTGAAATATTTTTAAAAAAATTTAATGATTCGACCAAAGGGCATGTTTGTCTATTTTATGTGTTGGAATTCTTAAAGGAATGCGGCTGAACTTTGTTTAGAACAGGAAACATGCCTCTTTATTTTTTGTAACAATTTAATCAAAGAAATACAATGTTGCTAAAATCAATACACTCTGAAACATGATATAAACTGGAGCATGGGGCATTGCAAATGGTGAGAGAGTGCATTGTGTGTGATAACAGTTGAGGCTAAAATGTTTTTGTCAATGCTGCTCATGGAGAAAGCTATGTTATATTTATACGTAAGCATGGGATAGTTTTTCTTAAAGTATGTTTACATAGCTTTGTCTATATTAGTTATGTTTTATGTTGATGAGCAGTATTATTACCTGTGTAGTAACATAAGTCTAAAATGTATAATTTATTGATATGTTAAATAATTTATTCGTAACAGCAGTTAAGGTCTAGGACAATATTATGTGGACAATACATGTCCTGATTGTAGACTTACAACTGGTCATCATATAATTTTTCATCAAATGCTTGTACTGTATAATAATAGTGTGTTCCTTTGTCAAGCCACCGCTGGATAAATGCTTCCCCATGTTGTGGTAGTCATGTGTGTAGGACAGCGCTGTCCTACACACATGATAAATGCTTCCCCATGTTGTGGTAGTCACGTGGGTTTTTGGATAGACTTTACCATGCTGGTCAAAGCAAGTTCGCGAAGTAAATCGTCAGGACCAGTTTCATATATTTCTTGCCACTGATTCTTTCCCATGACCATGAATGCAACTGAGGTTTCTAGTTTACTTTTTATAGTTCTGTGCCCAGCACTTCCACTTTCCTTTTAAAAAGATACATGATTCAAATTATTTTTGCATACTATTTTAGAAAAAGGTTTTCTGCCTGGATTCCTGGCACGCGGCCAAGTGTTCGTACATAACATCACCACACATGCGTACATGCGTGATGATGTCACCCGCATCCTACAGCGTTTGGCGGGGTTCGTACGTGCCGACTTCACAAGTCTCCCCAATCCATTCTCACCTCGACCCTGGTCGTGTATCGTCGGGCTGCTCGTTTTAGATATTCTAATATTTAATGGTTTTTCCAAATACAATTGTAAGAGTGCATAATTTGTGTACAGTATTTGATTGCAAAAGATACCTATTGCCTTTTAAAATATACAATGTTTCGTTTTATATGTCGTTCGTACAAATTGCATCTCACATGCACTGAGAAACCACAGACAAGCTTCAATGCAGCAGTCAGAAAAAACAATTGCCCAAGCTCTGCAGTCCTCAATATATTATTAAGTTGTGTTTAGCCAATTGGTGATTATGCATAAGAAAGGAAACCTAAACACCCGGAAAAAAAACCCACGTGTGTGAGGGGTAAAACAATGTTATTCCCTACAGAAGGGACATGATTTAATATTCGGCTGCATTCTGCTGTATTGCTTTCTGGTAAGCCAGGGTATGGGCACCTCACTGGCCATGAAGGGAGTTTCACAATATTTGTGTGATCCACCAACCGAACATTTTGATAGCTGCTAATTGATCATGTTGAAGAAACGTGAGTGCAATTGAAACTTTCAATACCTAGTGAATGTTAAGATTTAACAACACACTGCGCAAAGTTCACGGTTCAAGTCCATTTAGTTTAACCAGGTGAGAGCTCGTGAGATGAGATTAGTCTCTTTTACAAGATATAATTGCATTACAGATAGCTAAATACTGCACACACATGAATAATTACTGCATAAATAATTGTGCTGTAAATAAAAATGACTGACAAATTGCTTAACGGTTCATAATATGACTATTGCAAATGAAAGTCAAATGCTGCTACTTATATTGAACTGCAGTGTTGTGTAAAGGTAGAATATTATTGTGTTATTTCATTTTATCAATTTATTATTTTATTCTCATTCTACGTGACTTTACCGAAAGAACCAAATAAGAGAAAAACAAAGAAGGTAGACTATATTGATGTGCTGCTTCACACGTACATATAATAAACAGGAGTGGAAACAGATACAACTTTTGGTAGGAAACTGTATTTTGTACAGATCTATATATTCTGCATAGTGTTATTTGACTGTTGTGATGTATTTAGATCAGGAGATGCCTGTTTGCGTATGACGGTTATAACCATGGTTATGGATCTCACATTCCTGCGTTATCATGTTCCCTCTATGGTGGCAATATAGGCGGGCAGAAGGTGTTTGTGTGTAATTATGTGTTGTAATTAGCCTTGTTAACGCAGGATAGCCTCACTAGTGACTTTTTGAGGAAGGGTCTTCCAAGTTTTCTTAGTAGGAGGTGATGATTGCCTTGTATATATTCCAATTCAGTAAATGTGTTTATTTGAACCATGATACTGGCATGCAATGGCCCTACTCTCACAATGGCTTACCACTGCAAAGCACATGGTGTGCACGGCCGCTGGATTCCAACCGAGCCCCTGCAACAAGCAGCGAACGCGCGACCATAAGGCCACGTTGCCACTGCCAATCAGCAATGATGATGATTGTGTGCGTGCGTTACTTCTCATTTGAAAAGTATTGCAATGTGCCCATCGTGGTGAATGTATTCTTTCCACAAACGTATCTATTCTGTAGTTTGTGGTGTGATCTTACATGATTAATTTAGTTGTATTGATTGTATGTACGTTGAACTTATCACACCATACGTAACCAACCATGCTAATCGGACGTGCGGGGAAAGGACAACAAACTATATAGACTATTAAATGTATTCCTTTTTGGAATGTTTAAAACATCAAGTGTTTATAGTGCACCTACCCCATAACATTCAAAGGTACAGTAATGTTACTTTTCAAGTAAAAATGTTTTTCTAGTTACTACTTGATCCATTTGCACATCAAAAATAAGGCCTATGCATATATCTACTTTGTGATTGACTTCCACCTGAATATTAGGTTTTTGTCCCAATAGGCCTTGAAATGTGTCCCATATGAAAATGAGTAATTTTAAGTTGTCAAATTGTCTGACTTATTAAAGTTAGCCTTAAGGGAGTGCTTATTTGTGGAAGTAAGGGATATTGATTGTTTCTGTTGATCTTTATGTAAGCCTTGGAATTATTAGTCTATGCTTGTGTAAATATGTCTGAATGAAAGGGGATGGACCGAGCTACAGTATTGTCATGGATCGTGAGATATTTGAACATACAGTGGTGATCATTAATGAATAATTGCAGGTTTATATAACTACAACAGTTTTTTTGTGGTGACAGTTAATTTCTCTAAGTTAAAATATGTAAATTGGAATAAGAATAATTGTTACATCAATGTTATATGATTTTGTGCAGTGGTTTCATATGTTTAAAACAGAGGTGCAGCACAAATAACAACAACCTCTTGAGTTAAATCATGAATTCAGGCTGAAGTGAGATGCTCTTTCATGTACATAAAGGATGTAGCCTGAGGACACGTATTGTTGGGGGGCTTTCCCAGTGTACAAATGCCATTTTGCCAAAGCCAAAATGTCAACAACAAATAAATCATATTTACAAACACATTGTCAAAGGTAGCTTTCAGTCGTTGCCCGAGATCTCAAGTGATGGCCTCAGATGTCACGAGAGGCTGCACCTGAGAACAACAGTCTTTGAGAATGGCAACTGTAGATGATCCCAGGCGATGCACTGTCTTTTACATTAATTCTATCGCCTTCAGATTTTGTTAGGTGTTTTAAAAAATATTAATGGACACTTAAATATAGCTTTCCATAGAATGTTATTTTAAGTAATACAACATTTTCTTTTAAATGTTTTACTGTGTGTGTGCATGCGTGCATGTCGGCGTGTTGTACGGAATGTGTGTAGGAACCATTTCCTAAAATATTCATGGACAGGCATGGGTTTTAGCCCAATCCTTTGCTTTAGTCATTAAGCATTCTAGACCATTGGACATTGGATGAAAATCGTGAATGCTATTAAGTCCAGATAGATATGCTTATCATTTGACCAATTTTTCCATCGTACAGTAATTTCTCAATGTTTTAGTTTGTTTAACTTTTGTCAAATATAAGGCAAAAAGTTTCAATGTCTAAATCCTGCAGTTCTGAATATCTCTCTTCTTTTGAAAAGTAAGAATCGCATAATAGCCTTGACCATTAAAATATGAGAAAATACTCAATATAAGGATTTTTTTCATTTTAAGAAATATATATACACATTTTGTTCCTTTGTTCAATGGGAAATACCTGAATCACATTCCTTTATACAGCTCGTGTTTACTACTCTTGCAAAGTGTCTAGTTTTTGCACATTTATATTTTCCAATTAATGTTTCTTCAGGCATTAAAATATATATTGCCAGGTCAAATTTTGATTTAAAGCTTTCGTGACTGCAGGGGATTCATATTCTTGGTTCTTTCGGTAAAGTCACGTAGAAGGGAAACAAAATAAAAATATAAAACAATAAAATTCTCACGACGTTTCGACTGCAACACAAGCAATCATCATCAGGTGTGAAAACCACAGTGCCAAATCGCTCTCCGTGGTGCTAACGTTAAAAAAAAACGCCACTTTTTTCAAATTTTCTTGCTGTGGTTTTCACACCTGATGATGATCGCTTGCGTTGCAGTCAAAACGTCGTGATAATTTTATTGTTTTATGTTTTTATTATTGTTTCCCTTCTACGTGACTTTTACCGAAAGAACCAAGAATATATTGCCAGGTCGTTCGTTATTATATATCCTGAATGGAAACAACCTTGGACTTGGACAAAGATGTGGCTTTCAGTTGCGCAGATGATTTGCTTTTTCATTAGCCTTTTTAATGAGTGCTGCCTCTTGCCACACAATCATTTCACTACATTTGTGGCTTCATTTGAATCTCAATGCTGAGCAAAACTAAATCAACTGAACACGTCTGCTGTTCAGTTGATTTAGGGACCATAAAAAACAGACCCTCAGTAATGTTTCACTTTGAATGAGCTGGTGTTATTACTTATTTATTGCTCTGGCTCGGGGCTTAAAACAGTCATTGTTACAGAGCACTTGGATTAATTCTGATACTTGATCATCGAACAACAAAGCCCCTTACAGCATGTTTATTTTGCTGAAAAATGTCATCACCAATGTACATGCAATATACATATATATGACTGTTTAAAACAACAGCAGCACTGGAGACACACTTAGAAGGTTTCTGATCAGGGGTTCATTCAGCCCATCATCCCTAATTAGGATGATAAGATCAGTACCAACTTTTGGGGAAGTCGGCAGTGGCTATATTGGAAGAGACTAGCCCTTGCTTTGGGAACATAGAACTTTCACTGCCATCTAAGGGTCTGCGCTAGAGAGGAGTGTTGCCCAATTTTAGCTTGAACAAAGAGATGCTTTAACTTTACTTTGGAGTGCTATACACCGTACAGTACAATAATTAATTAATAATATCAGCCCTTTGTTAATGCACTGCTAGATGGACTCCCCATGCCGTGTCAGTCTTGGGGGTTGTTTGACCATACTTCTCCACGCTAGACGGTGCACAGACCGGTTCAGATATATCGTTTGCCATTGATGTCACTTGTGGAAGTGTATCACTGAGATCGCCAGAAACATAGTGAGGTCATCTAACCATTACAACACCACTCCAGTATGTATACACTTTATACTGGGTTCTTTTTTTATCTGACAATTCTATTATTGCCCAAATAGAGGACTGTATATGCTTATTATGTGCTGTTTGCTCTGAAAAGTTATGAATGTTGATGGATGAATGGTTGAAGCTGTAATCATGTTTTCGCACTCGGATTTTGTATTAAATATTATTGCGTGGTATTAAAGCAACTGTTTTTGCAGGTTCTCATATTATTCAAGCTTCTGCTACTGGAAAAGAAGGTAATCTTACAATACATCATGTTTCTTTGGGATTGAGAAACGTACTTTAAATGCTTAGTAATTACTGCTTCACAATTGAGACACTAAGCTTAGTTAGATGATGTCAGTGATATTTTTTTATAATTGTCAAGCAGTATTACTCGTTACTAATGTGTAAAGCTATTGCATATTTTATTATGCAGGTATGCAAGTAGTACAATGATGATATGTTTTGGTATGACTGCGACTTATCCAATCATTTCGTGTTGTTTTCATAACAATGATTGCATCCTTATGGCCTAAACATTCGTATGTTCTTTTCCACAGGTCATGTTTGTAGGCTCCCCAGTTCACAAGCTAGTTTCTCCAATGATTGCTCTGCTATCTCTCTTTCCAGGTGACGTATACGCCAGAAACCCAAATATTTATGAAAAAGACTCGGCTGGGTTTTTTTGTTGTTTGAGAAAATAATTTTGGCTTTGTTATTACTAAAGCTGGCACAGTTTATTGATTTATCTCCGGTGTGATTATTAAAATGTATTTAAAAATGTCCAGTGGACCAACTCCTATTTAAATTGAGTGCAACACATAAATAACCTCTGCTAATCTATTGTGTACGATCCTGCCTGTGGTTCACGTGCTAAGTAAAATGTTGGTGTTTGTTTCCCTCTAAGGCATGATAGAGTATGGCCTACTGGAATCGTCATGGTACAAGCCACACAGCAGTGTGTCCTCGGAACGCGACGTAACAGACGTCAGCACGGATGAATTTGTGTCTGTGTCCGCATCGGACATCCCCGAGCCTGGCGAGTCTCGTTCCCAGTCGGAGGACACCAACGGGCAGCTGGACGAGAACAGCCCAACTCCGGATAGTGACACAAGCCTCGGCCGAACGCCCACGGCAGTCGTGCTGCTCAGGCCAGAGGAAGAGTCGGCACAGCGCTCCCAGGACCGCCTCAGCCCGTACCGCTCGCGCAAGACCCGCCCGTCGCCGGCTTCCTCCGAGAGCGACTGGGAGACTCTCGACCCTGGACTGGAAGGCGAAGACCTGGGACCGCTTGCCACAAAGGCACAGGAGCAGGACTATCCTGTGGAGCAAGGCGTGGGATCTCTCATCTTGTCACCGGCACAGGATGAGGAGAGCGCAGCGAGGGCGACGTCGGTTCTCCCCGTAGCGCCGTTAGGCCCGGTTCACGCGCAAGTTGGCAAGCAGGATGATCAAGCAGCCAAGCGTGACGTTCACGTGCCGGGAATTGTGTCTGGGTTGGAGGAGGACCTACATGGTATGCCGTTGCCCATCTTCACCAAGGTAACTCCATACAGAAACAATTTAACGGAGTGTTAAAATGTAGGCTTTCTAAATGTTATTGTACATATACTCGCAAGACCTTATTTTAATGGCTCGAGAGTATTCACTGTACATGCCGTGAGTCAGTAGGTCGTTCAGATTAAGGTTAAGCATGAAAACATCATGGAACTGCATCATGTTTGATCAAAGTTTAAGTGTATTTTAATACGTTGAGCTGAAATTAATGATCATTATGGATCTGCTGTTTTATCATGCATTAAATAATTTCATGTTTCTAAAATGAGATCCAGATTTAGTGCCTTTTATTTTAAAAGGTGGAATTTACCAAGTACTTTTTTAATGGCCGCTTTTATTTTTATGTATTTGTAAACAAGAATTGTGCTTCGTGTATTATATCATATTTAATAGTCTAGCAAGCAAATAGCATAAAACAGTGATTGAAATATAGAGGATTAATGTATAAAACCAGATGATTGAAATATAGATAGCAACCATCACTCCCTACTGCGAAGACCCTGCTGAAGACTTGAGATGAAGTGAGGCTTCCCTGGGTAAACAAGCGTCATGATAAACAATCGTTTAAAGTTAATCTTAAAGTGTCAAATGGAGTGCTAAGTACATGTCGTTACTCGTGCTGTGGTGCTCCAGGGCTATCTGCTGCTGCCCTACATGGCTCTCCAGCAGCATCACCTCCTCTCGGACGTGTCGGTCCGTGGGTTCCTCGCAGGTGCCACCAACGTCTTGTTCCGCCAGCAGAAACACCTCTCGGATGTCATCGTCGATGTACGCGATTCTCGAAACGCAGCACCACTCCCGCGCACGTGCACAGCATTTCTCTATTTTGCTCATAATTTTCAACAATCGTTTAATAATGTGTATCTTCTATTTGCCACTCTACTTGTGACTTTTCAGGCTAATATTGACTAAACAGTACTGTTTCCTTTTTTTATGGCATTTGCCAAGCAGAGACCATAACACTTATAATGTGGAAGTGTAAGAGTGAAGAATGTTGGTGGGTGATGAAAAGTATCTTGAACAGAGTAGGTTTACATGGTGTTTGAAGAACAGATTGTATTCCTTAAAATGTTTGAGCACATCCTGAGCTCTTGCAGATTCAGGGGTTTAGCGGAATACCACTATCCCGAACAAGCACATGATTGTCAATCCCACTAAAGAACCTCCGGCATCTAATCTCTACCTCAAAAAGAAAGTTTCACGTAAGGGTGAATCCACACATCTGACGGGCACATCCTGCCACTGCTTTTGCGGGTGGAAATTGAATGGAATCCCACTTCATGCGCCTGTAGAAACACCGACCAGACCATTGGCCACATTGTGTACACAACCCACTAAAGCCATTCCATGGTTAAGTAATCTGGACAGAAACTTAGAAGTTTATATCCATCCATACGTAATAAACATTCATCCAAAAGTGAGATTTGCGAGATATCAAATTTAAAAAGTGTTCTCTTATTGTGAGGCACTTTTTACAGAGCATACATAGTTATAGCTGTACATAGCATGATTGTGTTGCAATAGCAGTTACACAAGTGTGTGTGTTCTCACTAATTACAGGTGGAAGAGTGTCGGCTGGAAATACAGGACCCAGAGCTGCGGCGCATGCTGGCACTTGGCACGGCTGATCTTCGCTTTGCAGACTGGCTGGTAAAGCATGTAGCGGATAATCGACAAGACGTCTTCCTTGACGGCACGGGTTGGGAGGGTGGCGATGAGTGGGTGCGGAGCCAGTTCTCCTTCTACTTGCTGTCGCTCCTGGCGACCACATTGCAGCCAGGTAACAACAGAGGCTACCCTGGATGCCACACTACGTTGGGAAATGCTTGAAGGCAGAATTTGCGAAGTAGTTGTACATGCCAAAATGTAATGGACACTTGTAAGCTCTTAATTATATGCGGATAATACACAGCCTGATGTCACCTATGCTATTTAAGTGTTGGTAATTTAGTTATATTAATCCATATATTAATATAACTGCATGTGCTTTGGTATGGGCGTTAGGAAATTTACATTTATTGAAATGTAGTTTTGGAATAATTATGCAGTGGCAGTTTTCGTAATTTAAAATATTTCACGAGTTAAATATATATTTTTAAACATCTTAAAGTTTCAATTGTATTTAAAATAGATACATATGAAAATTACACATGCATTGTAGGTACACATTTAATTTATTTTAATGATTCCCCAAAATCAATTCATAAAACCAGTGAATGAACTATTAATTCAAAACGTCTTCCAAATAAATATCTTGTAAAGGTGATTATAACCTGGCCAATTACATGCCTTTTTTTGAAGAAATAAACCAATAAATCGCATATTTTGACTGGTTTAAGTAAAAAATTTAGCCCGAACATATAACATGAAGAAAGCTACAAAGTAATATTGACAGTTATATATATGTTGGCCTTCATAATGCAAATTGATTGTCTTTACTGCTTTGGCTGAAATTCCATTTTCTAAAACAGAGTGGTGCTCTAGTGCCCACATGTCAAAATAATACACATGTGATCCCACAATACAGTAGACGCACGTTTCATCAACATTCAAGGTCCAAAATATGTACAGAGTTCTCAGTATGAACGTTTTGTTCCACAGACAATGAGAAGCTTTTGGCTGATTTTGGTATGGGCTTTGTGACTGCTTGGCAAGATACACACAATTATCGTGTGTGGAACAGCAACACGCACCCTGGAATGGATGATGTCCAAGCAGGGTAAGCCCTTTAATTAAACCATTGAATCCCTATTCCGAGATTCAGGTTTCTAAAGCTGCTAAGAGAGATAATATGCAATATTAAAGATGCCAATGAAATGTGTAACGTAATAAATTAAGCTTAATCTCTTTTTAACACTGGACGAGTGTGTATTATACTTCAGTATCATAAGTAGACCATCTTACGTAAAGATTGTTTAATTTGCAAAATGCTTTTATGAATCAATTTCCCACCGATTCATTGTTTATAAACCATATATATAAGACATAATGGCCCCAGACATTGTGACACTTGGCAAATTCTCGAATAACATTTGCTTTGTACGATAGAAAAAAATTGACATAACTTGATAATGTTTAGTGGCTATAAAAATGCACTTTAGAATGTTTGCGTTGTCTACATTCGATGGCAAATTGGTCTAATGTATAGCTCTCTATACCACCAACCAGGCATAAATGTCACTAAATCCACAATCAATATTCTCACCATGCATTCAATTTCAGGCAACAGAATTTGAGGTGCATCTCATTCATGGTAGTCCTTGTCACAAGTAACCCCCTTGCATTGTAATAACCCTCAAATGCTCGTGGAGATTCCTCAATGTGCTATTAAACTAAAAAGTTAGTTTTTTGTGCATCCTAATGTATTGTGTTTTCCTCCCATTTCTGCAGACATGCTTTTCATGGGCAGTATAGTGTGGCTGACGTCAAGTTGCGTCTAGCTCAGTGAGTGCATTCTCACCAACAATAAATGAAGTGCATGATGTCTAGCCATAATGGCGTGTCGTATTTAACCCATTCACCTATAACGATATTTCTCTTCCTACTGCATGTGCTAACATTCTGGTGCATTGATTGTGAAACTTGCATTGCTAACTTGCTAACTTTATTCGTGCTTTCAGGATGTCAGTGAGAATGTGTATTTTGAATACAGCTGAAAACATGACACTAAACATTTCAGTTTTGAGCTTTTTTTGTCACTTAAAAGTGTCATTGTTATTAACCTTGGAATGCCTGTCAATGCTTTAAATGTATATATGTAGTATAATAATGACTAATCGGAATGTTATACTAAAAAAGTAATTGCATTTGAATGTAATGTTTATGGCCAGTGATTGCACCAGCTAAGCATTAAATTGCATGCATTTCCAGCTCTGTGTCAAACAGTGAGCGAGGCAAGAAGATTGGGAATGCTGTGATAACTACAAGTCGCTCCGTAGTGCAAACCAGCAAAGCTGTTGGTAAATCATACGTTTTATATTCATTGGCAAGTCTGAGAGATATGAAATGCATATCCCATGTTTTCTTTATTTTCAAATAGGTATACGGTAAACCCTGGCTAGCCAGACCTCGGCTTGCCGGATTTTGCACTTAGCCGGACCTGGTTGACTAAGTAGAAGAAGAAAAAAAAACATCTAAAATATATGTTAACTGCAATAAGAGTATAACACATTACAATACTTTACGTATTTAATACTTTGGAATATGCTCTGTAATATAGAATGCATAATGACATTCACTCGGAACACGTTATCGTGTGTATAATATTTAAAACACAGTTCAATGTGTTACTTTACTTGTGGCGATATATTAAGTCCTGTAGCGTGAGGCTGGAGGGAAGGGCTGATAAGGGAGGGGGATGGGGTGAGAGGGGTGTGGAGAGTGGGTGGGAAGAGTGGGTGAGATGTGGGGGGTGAGGGGAGTGGGGGTGAGAGAGCCGCCACCCTCGGAATGACAGATAACCACAGTTCTGTACAACACACCGCAGAGATTGTTTATCTGTACTGTACTCACTGCACACACTGTATAGTACACGTGTAAAGGAAAAACACATACACGTGTATTGTTCTTGTTATATGGACAGTATAATTGAAATTTTGGCTAGCTAGACTTGTCAGCTCGCCGGAACAGAGCTGCACCCTGTTAGACCGGCTAGCTGGGGTGTTCCTGTACTTTGTTCGTTAATTGACATGGAAGGTGGAGAGGGTGGGGAAGGTGGAGAGGGTGGGGAGGGTGGGGAGGGGCTGGTCACCCCGTGGTGCCCTTATAAAACTCAACGTTTAACCTACTCACGCCGGCTTGTGCCCGCCCTCACAGTCGGGCATATTGTGCGGAATACACCACGTGGTGCCGCCGTTGACCCTGGCCATTGACCGAGCAACCCAACGTTCCTACCAGCTCCCTCCACAGGAATGTGTTTCTCAGTGTACTTGGTCATGTAGGTGTAAACAAAACAATGATACGCCACTCTATATCACCATACAACAGTTGTAAAAGGAGATGTACAAATAATATTACTTTAATTGCTGTAGTAGAACCCTGCAATAAGTGTCATCCGTGGTCAGTGTGTTAAACTGAAAGCTGGTGTCTTGTTCCCTTGCAGGCCATTCCGTGGGGGGAGCCCTCACCAACGCCAAGAGTGCAATGTCGTCTTGGTTTACCAACCTAACCACACAGCCAGCTGAAAAGCAGCCCGACAAGGACTGAGGGCAAACCTGTGACCCGATTGGAGGCATCACTTTCTGAATGTGGGCCATAATGAGCAGTCCTATCCACTCCACTGCCTGCAGTATCAGCCTGTGTGATTAACTCTTGCCTTGCTGTTGCTTCTCGATTTGCAATATTCTTTTTGTTTTCAAATTGTAATTGTGTTGCGAGGCATAATCTGCCCAGTGGCTTTTTAAAATTGTATCTCAGCATTTGCAACTATGTCCAGAGTCTCTGGTGTATTACCTGAGATAGCCTTTGCAAAAACATGAGTAGCTTTGTGTTGTACGACTCTTTGGTTCCCCCTCCCCCCACACAAGTATGGCTTCATGTTGACTGATGCTTATTTACATGTTACATTTTCTTTTCTTCCTGTTAAAACCTGACAGTGCATCTGAGTTATTAATCATTGTGATGCTCCATTTCTGGATGATTGAATAACTATACTGCGATTGACACCATTACATTTGTACACCCATTGTATAATCGTAACTGTTTAAATGCAGCTCCCAAAAATAATGGAGTGCTTTCACATTATGTGAGCATCATGTGATAATTTCTAATGAATGTGCAATCAGTAGCTCTTGCAAAGCCTCGTATAGCAGTTTATACATGCAACCTTTGTTTACAGCTCCCTGTCACTTGGAGACGTGTGTTTTACTGTATAGCCATGCAAGTTCATGGGGGGATATGCATAGCACTTCTCAAGAAATATTGATCCTGTCAAGTACATGTTGATGTTGAGTCTTCTAGATTAGCTATCCATAATATTCAAGCCGAAGCACGTTCGTTTACGATAGTGCTACAGTAATGGCTCTAGCAGATAAATCCACTTGGCAGTACAACATTAATCAACCACAATGATTAACAATTCAGATAATAGTGAGGACTGCTGTGCTTGAGTAACCAGTATTTATACAAATAATAATTGGATTAATCATGGGCATTATCTTGAAAGGTACACTTCTCTAGCTCCTAACACAGATATTTGGGTGAAAAGTAACATTCCAAGAGAAATTTCCTATAAATTGGTCATTTTATACATACATGTGTATGAGTTAAATATCTGACTTGAAGCTATTTGTGGTTCCAGAAAGTTTGTTCATACTGCATAGTGGAAATGAGGCATTCCACTCAACTCTTGGTATACACTATGCTACTTCATACAATGTACGAATATAACATTCTCTACTTATTCCTTTTGAAAGCAGCTGAGAGGATAATTCATAGATGTGTGCAATATTGAGCGATTGGTGTGACATTCACATCTCAAAATAGTAATGGATCAGTCAAAACAGAATGGGACCCATGATGTGGCAAGGCATTTTACAGGTTGCTTTTGTTAGTAATTGTTTTACTGTAGACCTCAGATATCTATCATCTGTATGGTATAATACAGTTTTGATGACTCAAGATTTGTGTAGTTTTGGGAGCTATTTTAAGTGTTTAAGTGTGTGTATGGGTAAACGGGTAAAGTGTAGGATAATTTTATGAAATATTTATAGTCCTTTTGGGTTTTGTATGCAAGATACGAGTTACATTGCATTTGAGCTCTCCGATGACTTTTTTTGGGTTGTATTGTGTCTTGTTCGTCATGTCCATAGTTTCGCTCCACGTGCTGTGAGCCTCTCCAGCACATGGTGTGAAACAGACATCATTCCGAACAGCACGTAGTAGTTCATCCTGAACACCCACGGAGAGCCATACAGCATAACTGCAAAAACCTACAAGGCAGTTCATTGCTTTTAACATTTGCAGTAATCTTGGATTCATACATGAAGGTGTACTTTCTACATTGACACGGCCAATGTGATGCAGATATTACTTTTGTCAACTTGACCAGTCCATACTTTAATCCTTAGGCCTCAGCCACTATTGTAGTATTGAATTTATGTTGTATGTGTTTATAACTACATCGGTCATCAATTAAATTTATAGTCATCTGTATTTCAGAGAAATAAGTATACAGTATTCTCTTCAAATGAACCATATATTGAGCAGCTCATCGTTCCCATGGACCAAAGGATTGACTGCCCCTTGCTGTATTGGACATCACTTGGGTTTTACACACTTTCAGTTGGCACTAGTAATCTAACAAATGGTAGTAGTAATATGTATAGCTCACAATTGTGGCTTGTATAGTAATAGCATAAACAAAACGGTGTATTATAAGCTAGTGATGTTACTGCCTCTCATAGGTTAGAGCCCAGTTGTGATTTTGCACATGGTCCAGATTGAGGTGCAGAATCAATGTTAAATGTTGTACTAATGCCATCCTTCAACTAGACCAAACGTGCATCTCCCATATCATGGTGTATTTTGTGCATTTTTAAATGAGCCTCAAGTTAATCAAATTGAACACGTATCCCACTGATTATAAAATATTGCATCGTGTGTGGTAAGTTTCAAAATATGCATTTCCGTTTAATCTTGCAAAACAGTTGATATTCGATGAAAAATATATGTACTAGTGATGTGTTCTGTGTTGTCCTAACAGTACAGGTATTGCCCGTTTTAACCTATTGCCGTCAATTTTTAACGAATATAATTTGGTTAAATAATGTTTTAGGTGCCGTTTAATAAACTCGTAAACTTTTCCACAATATATACTCTTACAAAAATTGTTATCTTTGGCATCATGAAACCTGCATTCAAACTTTAACTTGTCATGAATTGTGCCTGCTGCACGTATGAACTTATACAGGATAATGCAGTTATTTGAATGTTTACCTGACTTAATGTTGCAGAATACATTCCTATGAACACCAATATATGGTAATATGCTATTATTTGTTAAGTCTTGCCAACAGCCTGCATAAGATGTATTTGTAAATCATATGGTAAGTACTATGCCCATCTCTTTGACTTGTATATAAAAATCCTTCAACAATTACAAATATTGTACTTGATTTTTCGTTGTGGTGGGGCTGTTATTGCTAAATCATACTAATGCAATTGGTAATATCTAACAATGTTATGAATGTTTATACCTTGACTTGGCTTTACACGTAATACGGTACTCTTCATTCCCCATGCACCACCAGACATTTGGTACAGTACCACAACAATTCAGTGGTGCTGCCAGCGTCATCCCAATATTCTAGGCGATGTCATGATTATTTCAAGTGCTCTATCTCGTTTGTAAGACAACTGCAGTTGGTGTTTGTAAAATGTAAAAAAATACCCCGTGTGTCATTGCTACTTGTTACTGTCAACTATATTTCAATGAGCGTTACCTCTATGGTGATTGCTGAGTGGTGACATTGTAAATACTGTACATGTAATGATATTGTATATCTGTGAGGATGTTAAGGAATGATTCCCAATGTGTGTTGCGCAGTGATTTCTGAAGAAGTACATTGCCAAGCTTGTTGAATACCAATAACTTCTAGTGGAGTAATGAGGCTCAATTCAGTGCTGTTAATGTCAGCTTGTCCAGGATACAGCGCTAAATGGTCAAAACTAATATCGGAATGGCACTTAAAGGAATGCACCATTCTGGAGATGGATTGATTCAATCAGCTCGTGTGCAGGTGGTAGATGACTTGCTACATTGCCAGACCATATGGCTGGATTGAGGATGGCCTCACCCAGCAGTGGATTAATATAGCTGATTACATTGATAAGATTGTGTTATGCTGTAGCCACATTTAGTGTATATTGAAATGTTTCTGCATAAAAGCCTGGATTTGGAAGGCAATTGAATTGCTGAGAATGCAGATTTTCAAACATTAAAGATATTAAAGTATCACAGTCTTTGTTTAAAAATATATGTTTAAGGTATTGAAATGTAATGTTCTAGTTTTGGAAAGACTGGAATCCCTATCACTTTTGATTTAAAAGGTAAAAATATATACTTCAATATTATTTTGGCAAAAAAATAAGATTGTAAAATTTAAAAAAATGTCGAGGAAAACTGACAAGACTACGATAAAATCATCACCTATTTTAGTAAACGTTAAATAAACAATGGCAAAGTCAAATTATAAAATAAGTACTGTGTTGCATTGAGACGTATGAAGTAGTATTTAAAATTTATCACGTATAATGCATAATGAAAACTAAGACATTTAAAGTAAAATCGAATAAGTTCCCCCGTTAAATGTCTGCTATCCTTGGAAGTAAATGTCACGATTAAATATGAATGAAATATGAATGCAGTGCATTTCAATTGTTACCTAGAAAAGAGTATGGAAAAATACATTGAGAATGGATCCAAATATAACCATTTGGTTCGGACAAGTACAGCGACACCCAGATGTAGATGGCTTGACCCAGTTTAAAATAAAGGATATGTTATGAAGATGCAGTTGTGGAGTAAACATGCTGTGCAATACGTTGCAATCCTGGTTGCATAAATAGAACAAAGAGTGATATAGAAAATGAATATTTAGGTCGTTATGTTTGGTGTCACATTTTGCACACTTTTTACATCATTAAAACTACTGCTGGAACCCCTAATGAAGATAATTCGACTTTTAGATGCATGCATATTTCATGTTTATTTGAAGAAAAAAACATAATAAACAACCACAAACCTAAGTTAACTGCAGTATTTCAATTAGCATCAGAGCCTTATATTCTAGAGGAGCCCCATAAACTGATTTGTTTACACAGGGATTTCGTTGATTTAAACAATACTGAATTGGCTCTGAATAAATTGGCTCTTTGAAAAATGTCATTTAAAGATGTGCAGACCTGCTACACATTTCTGGGTTGCGATTATAATTCTGAAACACCAACTTATTCCCCCTGTGACGTGACATTGAGGGCTTGCCCTGATATTTTTCAAATTAAAGACCTTCAAAGCCAATGCGGACCAAAAAAAAGTGTCATTGCCACTTCAAAAGAGTCATTCGGGGAGCCTAGCTCTCACCCCTTTGCCCTTGCTGGCAAGGGTTGTACTCGCTGAGTTGCTGCATGAAGCCGGAATTGGGATGAGCTGCGGGACGTGCCCTCTTGACAAGGGAGAATGCATCCTGGAAGGAGAGTCCATCCTCTTGGATGAGATAGCCAATGATGACACTGGCAGCACGGGACACTCCTGCATTGCAGTGCACCAACACCACGCCACCCTGTGGCAATAACATGTCACATCAGCAGGCTGCAGCGGCGTGCTTAACATGCCTCAATATTTTTCATGCTATGCTCCCCTTTTTTTGTGAACAGTTGTACCGGTCGGTGAGTACTTAAAACGTATAACTGGCTACTGAGACGTGCATGAAACTGCGTGTTAAACCCAACTATGGAGTGTGAACAGCAAATTAATCCAATGGATATTGATTACAATATACACATCAGACATCACTATTACCAATTCCTTCTAGTAATTTATAATCATGTTACATTCATAAGCAGACATTCAAATAAATTGCCAAACATTCGTAGTCAACTCGTCACGTAAGTCGGGCCTGGGTATGGTTCCGGATGACTGGTAAAACACGTATTATTTGTTGGGCAAATCCCTGCTACTCCAGATTTTTAATTGAATAGAAGCTAGACAAAGGCAACACATCCTTTCACTGTTGGTGTGGGGGAAGATAAAGTACAACTTCTGATACAGACTACTTAAGATATATAACCGCACCTGGCTTTGCTCCAAAGGTATGTGATTATATTTCGCTTCAACTTCCTGAATACATCTGAAATAAGTGTGCTGTGGTTAATTGAGTAATTTTCCGCACCTGTTTGTGAGCCCTTGAAATGAAGTCGAAGCACTCTGGAAAGTAGTTGGTGAGCTTCGTGTCTGGAACATCCAGCATCGTCACTATCTTGTAGATGTAGCTATCGGGAAATGCATTGTCCACTCCGTACGCCACGTTCAGAATGTGTGAAACCTTCAGTACACATTAAGAGTTAATATAGACCATACTTTTATGACATACTGTATAAATACTGTGAATGTGAGATATGAACTCTCCAAAGGCCAAGCACAACACAATTTCTGAAACTTTTTTTATAGGTTATCGAGTGTAACGTGGCAATCCAGTTACATTTATTATGCCATTTAACCTATATGTGACATGCAGATGTTCGTTGTTCAAGCCCCAAGGCCAACCTGGTTAAGTCGATGGGTGATGTTATTTAAAAAAAGAGTAGTCCCAAGTGCTCTGCAGGCATGGTTCAAAACTCAAATAGTTTGAATGGATTTCCCAAATTACTCGATTGGAAAATGCAAAACTAGTGCAGACTGTGTTTTTGAAACAGTGCATCCGCAATTGCCTTGTGCTGTAAGAATGGTGTACATACCAAATTTCCTTTTGATTTGATTACTTGGTCATGGATAAATTACATCATGGGACCTCCTTTGCCAGTACCAAAATATGAGAATAGGTTTTCCCCTTTTTTCTGACAACAAAACAGGTGTTAAGATGTTAAAACACCAAACTGAAACCTTTTACAAGGAATCATGTCTGCATTAACCACAATACTTGTGGTCAGAATGCAAACAAAAAACATACTAATATATGCATTGTCTCTGAAACTGATTTGTCCACACCAGAGACAGCTTTCTTTTGAGCCTAGTCTCAAAACTGTGTTTGACCAGAGGACGCCAAAAGGCATACAGCACAAAGACAATTCACTATCAGAGTAATGAGAGCTCTGGGTGAGCAACTACATAATTTTGCCAGAAAAAAGTGGAAAACCTATTCTCATATTTTGGTACTGGCAAAGGAGGTCCCATGATGTAGACGCTCACCCCGAGCTCGCATTACTGTGATAGTGAATTGTCTTTGTGCTGTACGCCTTTTGGCGTCCTCTGCTCAAACACAGTTTTGAGACTAGGCTCAAATGAAAGCTGTCTCTGGTGTGGACCAATCAGTTTCAAGGACAATGCATATATTATCAGTGTTTTTTGTTTGCATTCTGACCACAAGGATTGTGGTTAATGCAGACATTATTCCTTGTAAAAGGTTTCAGTTTGGTGTTTTAACATCTCAACATCTGTTTTGTTGTCAGAAAAAAGGGGAAAACCTATTCTCATGGATACATTATTAAGCTTATGCAACAAACCTTATGTTGCTGTAGTGTCCGGATGTCCTGAGCCACGTCTTGTGAACCTGCACCCCGGGAAATGTATACCAGAACATGAGCAATTTAACCATGTTTTATGTACAATGCTCTGTATATGCTGTTTAGTCTGATTAAAAAAAAAGTTAGGGTAAAGTATACTGAGAAACTTTTATTTAGCTATGTTTTCACATTCATATTGTGTGGTGTTTCAGCATGACTTTCTGAGCCACAAGCATTTTGAAATAAAAATGAAGAATCCTATTTTGCAATTGTAATGTAAATCTATGTATTGCTGATACCATTTTACATTTTAATGCTGAAATGAATAAAACCAATATGTTATAGTGACAGAAAATATTTCATGACTATACCCAATTATATTTTTTCTGGGAATACTGACATGGAATGTAACTTAGGTCAATGTAATTTCACCACAACTTGGACTATTGTACTAGGTGGAGGTGAACACTCTCAAAATATAACACGTTTGTGTGCTGCAATATGCACATCTCTGAACTTTAGTCCTTGCTCTGTATTAAAGTGGGCACGTGTATGACAAACAACTATGCTTGCAATAAGAAACAAAAGTGTAAAGGCTATATCCTCTCCCTGTACATTGTCTAAAGAGGGTTATAGTCCTGCAATTTACCAAATTCAGAATCTGCACACCTTGAACGTAGATCACGTTTGTAACAGTTCAGCTACGCAATCAATATGTAACGTTTGTGCATTTGCACTAAAAATAATGTTGTTATGCAAAACGAAAATTATTTTCTATTATCCACATCTCTGTGAATGGTTGTCATGCAGCTTGCCACCTGTAGTCATACCCACCAGCAGATATGCTTGCTGACCCTCCCCCCATCCTTCCCATCACACGCCGTCCCCTATGTTATTCAACGACCTCAAAAGTGCAATTTTCACCATATGCACTGCATAATTATCGTTGCTATGCAATTATACTCCATCTGCTCCAGCCGTGTAAATGGATTTTCTGTCTGCCCTTCATCCCGATGTTTAAACCCTCCCTCCATCCACACTGATGGCACAGCCTCTGCATATACGTTCTGGAGTTCAAGAGTTCCCAAGGGCAAAAGGCGACTGTGTCAATATGCACAGCCATTATAATTGGCCTTGTAAGCAATGTCCTCTTATTCGCAGTAATATATGGAACCAATATCACGGATCCGATTATCCACGGCATTATCCAATATTTTACTCTTAAATACCATGGGTAAGCCGTGGGTATGCGAGTGAATGAAAGCTGCAAATTGCGCTCGGAGCAATCTTTCACTCAGCAGAATGAGGTATGGTTGCCCCCCAATCAACACTCGTCCCCAACCAACCCCCACTCCAGCTGCACTCTACTGACATGTGCATAAGTTGCTCAAATGTATTGATTAAATTGCGGTGTCCACGTTCCCTCCTTATGTTGGCACTCCATCGTTAGTCTCTACAACTGACCATCATCCCTTCTCGTGACACGTCCCCGACGCCCACTTTTATTGTCATTCGATATTAAACATCCCTTAATGTCCAATGATCCTAGTTTCAAGGGAAATACCAAACCAGTCTTAGAACGTGGCTATTTACTTTTTTAAGGAGGGACCTCTGTGCGAGTTAATGCTTGGAGGCACTTTTGGCTGAGAACCCATCATAGGTTAAAGCTTAAAATGGTGGCAGTTGCCGTGAATGTTAATCAAAAGTTTCGAAATAATTAACGGTGGCACTGGCTGCGTACAGAACTACACATGTTGGGATGTCTGGCTAACAAGCGCCATGACCTCGCCAACTTCGCCTGTGCTCAGGCGACGATGGCGGTGTACAGAACGAGGAAAAAGACGATGGAAGGTGACACTGACGGCTGCTCTGTGCTGCTTCCAGTGTTCAGGGGCCTGCTCAAGGCGCGGCTCCGGCTGGAGCACGCCACGTACCACACACACGTGTCGGTGATGTGCAGCGCGTCTTCTTCGAACGCTGGGGAGCCTGAAAAGCCCCTCTCTGTACCAGCGTGGACAGCACCACCCCACGTGTTCACCTTCCGAAACGCTCGCTCGTCACCGTGGCGTGCGTGATGACCACCACAACCACGTGGCTTTTATTTTGTGTTGTGCGCGGTGCTTTTAGCGCCATAGCGCGTGGATTTGTAGCGCTTATTTTCATTTGTTTGCTGGTGACTGTGTATTTCATATCGAAATCGCCTCCAGTGGCTGTTGCTGCTGGGGGCAATAAAAGTTGTTTAAAAGTCAAAAGTCTGACAAACTACACATGCGGCTCTACTACACATCTTGGTCAAGTTGGGGGTGTTTTGCAGTTACACGATTAACCTATAGGAGGCTAATGAGCCCTTCATAAGGGCTCATCCATGCCGCAGCCTGCACCACCCTCCCCCATCATGAGAGGCTGGTGGGGGTTAAGTGCTGTGCTAGTCACATAGCTTGGACCAGTGAAGTACCGAGGACATAGAGCTCGCATGGTTCCCACTCATTCTTTGTTATTGCCCCGAACAGCTGAAATTCCATCGCTTCAAAATGTATTTGGTTACTACCCCCATCTGACACAATTTGATGCCGAGCTGTCGATTCTTGATCATTTCACTTGCAATTACATTTGACATACAGTATATAATCGTTTACTTACACATTCGCCCCATATCTCTTGCATTTTTCTGTAACTTAATCGTAGTATACTGAAATTATTCTTAAAACCATCTGCCCGAGCCGACTAAGACAACATCAAATGCATTCCTGTATTTAACACTTGTGCAATTGTTTGCTCTAATTTATGTTTGATTCATTCCTGTACTTTATTTGTTATTGCATTTGCCATGTTGGTGATCCCAGGTCACTCTTGCAAATCAAACTCATCCTGGTTTCTCGAGTTCTTTCACGAAACTTAGATCGGCAGTGCTAACTTCAACCACCAGGCGGCACTACAACACAGTGTAGAGGACAATCCAATCCAGTACAATGTCAAAGCCAGTAATAGGGGTTATAATTAGGCCAGTGGTTCTTATAACCTTTTACCTGTAGCATTGCCATCCCCCTTTGGTTCTCAATCGTAACAAAAAAATATCATGTTAATAAATCCACTGGGGTTTGATGAAACAAAGTAAGTTGTATCAACGTGCCTGTGCTTAATTTGTAATTTCGATGATTTACCTTCTAACAAAAATTCTGTCCATGTCTCTCAATCCCAGTAAGGGCATCTCACACCCCTGTGCGAGATGCACCCCAGGGGGTTAAAGGAGCCACTGGATTAAAGAGCACGCATACTGCAGTGCATATGTATAATGATTACACGGTGCCTTACTGGACTAATGTGTTTGTTGTGATAACTTTTTTTGTTGTTGCTTGTGCTTTTTGTTTTGGTGCCATTTTTTTAAATGTCTTAGTAGTAGGGTTTTCATTTGCTTGGTTAGTGGCTGTATTATGGCATTTGGTCCTTTTATATAATTTATGTGCAGCGTTATTGGATGCTTTTTTTAGCATGAATGACGCTATACTGTATAGTCAAATGAAAGTATTATTAACTATTCAGTATACATATTCTTAGTTTTTTCGGTAGTCACGTTGAAGAGAAACAACAAAATAATAAAATATATATAAAACAATAAAAAATTCTCACGACGTTTCGACCATAACTCAAACGGTCATCATCAGGTGTGTTGGTGACCGTTTGAGTTATGGTCGAAACGTCGTGAGAATGTTTTATTGTTTTATATATATTTTATTATTTTGTTGTTTCTCTTCAACGTGACTTTACCGAAAAAACTAAGACTATGAATTACTGCAGTCACGAAAGCTTTAAATCAAAATTTTATTCAGTATACAATTCACTGCAGTCAAGTCAACAAATAATTAGCACTTAATATCAGCCGCATAATACTTACAATATATAAACTGTATAATGTACATACTATATAACTTCACAGTACGGGGGGGGGGGCGAACAGCACATGCAATACACACAGTGTATGATGACTGCAGCACACACTAAAGTGCCCTGGACTATACAACGTACACAGTATGTACTAAAGTATATACATACTAAACCAGGGGTCTCAAACTCAACTTATCTGGGGGGCGCTGGAGGTAGAGTCTGGGTGAGGCTGGGCCGCATCAAGTATTCCAAAAAAAAGTACAACTGATCCAATCTTCTCAATCTTTATTAATAACAGTTCAGAACATGAACGGTTCTTCAGAACATGGGCTTCTCTTACCTACTCCTTGCTGCCAGAGACCTGGCAGCGCTTCCTCTTCTTACACAGCTGAGCCACATTTGGCTTGAGGGAAGAAGCAATTGAGACCCTCAGTATGGCTTGAAGATGCTCATCAGTAAGTTTGGACCTGTACTTTGACTTATTAAAGTTCACGGTGCAGAAGAGCTTTTCACACAGATATGTGCTCCCAAAAAGGCACATGGTCCGCTTGAACATCCTGGAAAGCTCAGGGAAGGTGGGGGGCAATTCTCTCAAAAATTGTCCAAGCTTGTCTGCTTTTGCACTCACCTCCCTGAACTTGGCTTTGAGTTCAGAATTGCACTGCAGGTCAATTAGCTCCATTTGAAGCACAGGAGGGGCATCTTGCACATCGAAGGAGAAGGGGTCAGCAAAAAATTGAAAAGTGGCTCTGTGTGTCTTGAAGTCTGCAAACCTGTGATCAAATTCCTCCTGTAGCTTTACAATGGCATCAGCATACTTCTCACCACTGAATGGTGTGCCCGCGTCCATGAGTGCCTTGCATGCTGTGAAATGGCAGAGGTTTGTCTGAGAGAGCTGGGCTTTCCATAACACAAGTTTTGTGGAGAATGCTCCGACTTTGTCATAGGCAGCACTGACAAGCTGCCCCTGGCCTTGTAACTTCTTGTTCAGTACATTCAGCTCCTGTGTGATGTCAACAAGAAAAGCTAAGTCCATGAGCCATTTGGGATCACTTAGCACAGGAACAGCCATCCCATACTTCTCCATGAAGGCTTTCACTTCTGCTCTTAACTCAAAAAACCTCTTCAAGACGTTTCCCCTGCTGAGCCAACGTACCTCGGTGAAGTAGAGCACATCCTCATATGCCGACTCTATTTCCTCTAAAAAGGCACGGAACTGCCGGTGCTTTAAGCCCCTGGATCTGATATGGTTGATGCATTTCACAACGACAGACATCACATTGTCAAACTTCAGGCATTTGCTGCAAAGGGCCTGCTGATGGATAATGCAGTGCAGAGCAATGGCCTCCTCCACACCCTCCTCTTCCAGTTTTCTTTGAACAAGTGCCACCAGTCCATTTCTCCTCCCTGTCATTGATGGCGCTCCGTCGGTTGTTATTCCAGCAAACCTCTTCCACGGTAAACCGGCATCCACAATGGCATCACACAGCTGGCGGAATATCTCCTGAGCGGTGGCCTGGCCATGCGTTGGCTTCACTGTGAGCAACTCCTCCGTCACTTCAAAATTGTCGTCAACACCACGGACATACATTGCGAGCTGCGCAGTGTCAGTGATGTCTGTGCTCTCATCAAGAGCGACTGAGTATGCACGGAAATGTGTTGGCTTTCTCACGCAGTTGATCGTATATGTTACCTGACAGGTCAGAAATGCGCTCTGCCACTGTGTTGGCTGAAAGGCTGATGTTGCTAAACTGACGCTTCTTTTCCGGAGAGACTATACTTGCAGCCTGTAACATGCACTTTTTGATGAACTCGCCGTCTTTGAATGGCTTTGCCGCCTTAGCAATCATCTCACTCACCGCGTAGCTAGCTAGCTTCGACTGCTGCATCACTCTCTTTGCTTGCTTTCTTGAAAAAATCTTGTTGCCTCAGTAGACATGTTTTAAGATTGGCGACCCGGTCCTCTCTCTCTCTCTCATCTCCCTGGTATTTTGCATACTCCTCAGTATGTCTAGTTAAGTAATGACGTCTGATGTTGTATTCCTTGTGCACCGCAACTTTCTCTGTGCATATAAGACACGTCGGGGTGCCCCTGTGCTCAACAACAAAAATATTCCGTCTCCCATTCGGTCGCGTTTCCCGCTCCTCGTGGGCAGCAAGGAGTGAGATTAACGTGAGCGCCGGGGGGACTCCCCCCCCAAAACGTATAGCCTCTTAACAGACTGTAGGGGTCAAGTGCCGTGAGCGAGCAGCGCCTAATGAAGGCCGAGGGGGTGGGTGGACGGCACCACGCCCGGCCGCCTTTGTCTCCCCAAGTGGCGATGTTTACGCACCGGGTTACTCATTTGAGGCCGAGTCGACCTAGAGGGAAGAGGCCCACGACCGGCTCGGGTACTCGTCACTGGGTTGTTGGTTGTTGTTGTTGGTTGTTGTTGGTGGTGGTGGCGGTGGTGGGCCTGAGCGGGAACCGAACTCTGGTCGGGTTCGTAACGCAGCAGCGCGCTAATCGTTGCACCACCGCTCCCCGCGCACACACGGACACAGCGATGTGATAGACACGGACACAGCACACAGCGATGTGATAGACACGGCACACGGACACAGCGATGTGATAGACACGGCACACAGACACAGCGATGTGATAGACACGGGGCACAGACACAGCGATGTGATAGACACGGGACACAGCGATGTGATAGACACGGCACACAGACACAGCGATGTGATAGACACGGGGCACAGACACAGCGATGTGATAGACACGGGACACAGCGATGTGATAGACACGGCACACAGACACAGCGATGTGATAGACACGGGGCACAGACACAGCGATGTGATAGACACGGGACACAGCGATGTGATAGACAGGGCACACAGACACGGGGCAGCGACCCTCCTCACCCAGCAGCAGCCACGGCTTCACCACCCCGACCTGCAGGTCGACACTCCAGTCGGGCACGAAGCCCAGCGAGCGGCCGCCCGGACCCCCGCGGGCCTCGGCCCCCCGGGTAGGGCCCCGCGGGCCCTCGGTGTAGCTGAGCCCCCCCGGCGTGGTCACCCGGGCCCTCGGTGTAGCTGAGCCCCCCCGGGTAGGGCCCCCCGGGCCCTCGGTGTAGCTGAGGCCCCCCGGCGTGGTCACCCGGGTCCTCTGGGGCCGCAGGGAGCCTCGCGCGAAGGCCGCGATGTCCGCCAAGAGAGACGGCTCCATGCCGCCACGGGGCGTCGGCTGCTGTGTGTGTGCTGTGTGTGTGTGCTGCCTGTGTGTGCTGTGTGTGCTGCCTGTGTGTGTGCTGTGCGTGTGTGTGCTGTGTGTGTGTGCTGTGTGTGTGTGCTGTGTGTGCTGTGTGTGTGTGCTGTGTGTGTGTGCTGCCTGTGTGTGCTGTGTGTGCTGCCTGTGTGTGTGCTGTGCGTGTGTGTGCTGTGTGTGTGTGCTGTGTGTGTGTGCTGTGTGTGCTGTGTGTGTGTGCTGCCTGCGGGATGTGTGTGCTGTCTGTGTGTGTGTGCTGTGTGTGTGTGTGCTGCCTGTGTGTGCTGTGTGTGCTGTGTGTGTGCTGTGTGTGTGCTGTGTGTGCTGTGCTGTGTGTGTGCTGCCTGCGGGATGTGTGTGCTGTCTGTGTGTGTGTGTGCTGTGTGTGTGTGCTGCCCCGAGGTTGTGTGTGCTGTCTGTGCTGTCCGTGTTGTGTCTGTGCTGCCTGTGCTGTGTGTGTGCTGTCTGTGCTGTGTGTGTGCAGCCTGTGCTGTGTGTGTGCTGCCTGTTGTGCTGTGTGTGTGCTGTCTGTGCTGTGTGTGTGCAGCCTGTGCTGTGTGTGTGCTGCCTGTGCTGTGTGTGCTGTCTGTGCTGTGTGTGCTGTCTGTGCTGTGTGCTGTGTTGTGTGTGTGCTGCCTGCAGGTTGTGTGTGCTGTCTGTGCTGTGTGTGCTGTCTGTGCTGTGTGTGCTGTCTGTGCTGTGTGTGCTGCCTGTCCTTGCTGTGTGCTGTGTGTGCTGTATGTGTTGCCTGTGTGATGTGTTCGCAGTACTTAATATTATGTCATACGCAAAGCACACATACAGACGCACGAGCAAATTGATGAAATCCACACGAATCACACCGACGTTAATCGCGTGTCCCTTTTGTTGTCAGCGTTGCATTCGTTTCGTTTGTTGGCGTGAGTTACAAATTGTAGTGTGTCCTGCACGGTCAGACTTGTTGTGGGACGTGTTTGGTTAGTGTGTACTGTGTGTTATTTTAATAATATTTTACAACACAGGTAATGTGGACCGTTTAATCGTGTAAAAAAAAAATATACCGGAATGTCGTGAGATGTATCAAGCTTATTGTGGGTTGCGCCTTTAAGTCGGTGCACATGTTGAGCTTATACGCCAGGTGGCGATGTAACACATGAATACGTATTGGTCTTCAGATCTCAATCCATCTTAACCTGTTAATTATTACTATGACTGTAACACATGCTGAGAAATGTAAAGATGATAAATAATCAGCATGCCTGTCAACCCATACGATTCACCCGCATTCTTGTACAGGTCCATACGGCGTACAGCCCTTTAAATACGGGCAAAACAAAATGTTTGGTCTGTTTGTGTTTCTCCCCTGCGATGGGACTTTGTTGGATGAACGTTGAGATTTATAAGGGCACGGGGTGACCAATGAGGTCTGAATTGGTCTGTTATACGGTAGGCACTGATAAGGGTTTGACAGGTATGAATCAAATATGTATTGCTTTCCATAGCAGCATTTCTCTTATGTGGAATTTGATGGGACGTTTCGTCTCTGGCATATAGACACACCTGTCATTGCCATTGAAATAGTTTTCAATTTCCGAAGCTGTTGTTGCCCGTGTGGGTGCAGGAGTGTGGGCCCCACGGTGGTGAGATGTTCACTCAGCCTCCTGGTCTGCAGGAAGGCCCTTGGGTTTGATCCCGACCCTGACGCCTCTATATTTGGAGTATGCGTGTTCTCGCCGTGGCAGCGTGGATTTTTCTCCGGGGGCTCCGGTTTTTTTCCTCCACATTTGGAAGCGTGCTTTTGGAGTATTTGGCTGCTATAAATGTCCAGATGATAAGCCACTTCGTTGAGCTGTCATTTGTGGCCAAATCCCTTCTGGAAAATATATATGTAGCTCAGTGGGCCTTACCTGGTAAAATGAAAAATGGTTTAGGTTGCATGTGCAAAAGTAAAAAAAATCATCATGCTGTGTCTGCTGTTAGTGCCCACGATTCACAACCGCAAATTGCAATGACAGTTGTGTTCAGTAAATGGATCCTAAATTTCATCGATATATATTTTCCAATCCATTTTATCTCAAAGTTAGCTAGTGGCCTCTTTGCACTTGCTAACTTTGCTTTCACTTAAGAGTCTGATCTACTGAAAGTGTTGATGCTTCCGAGCTGCTTCGAATGATTACAGTATACACATTCAGGTTCCTCTCCAATAAGGATTGACACAGAATCTATAGTTTCATTTCTGGTTGTCATCAACTTGCTTTTCTCAACACTGATTTACACTCTTGCTGCTTTGTCAAGTCTAGATGTTAAGTATTCTACTTCAATGTCATCTGAAATTAGATCTGTTTTTCTATTAGATCAATGTTATCTGCTTATATTATATTGTTGACTTTCCTTAACTTTGTCGATCATCATCTTCTCCAAAACGAATGAAACATGCAGTGACAGCTGGCGGCCGTGTTGAACCATTCGCTGAGTATACTCCTGAAAAAAACTGCACTTTGTGCATTCCCGTGTGAGGGCCTTCATACTATTGTTTTAATTCCTTGAATGATATTGTGGTTCCACACAATTTCACATGAAGCCTGGTACCAGACTTATTTAAATTATTTTTTTTAATCGATGATGTTCCGGTTGATTTTCATTAGACTATCAATGCATTTTACATTCTGACATTGAAAACATCATCTTGTGCTGTGTACAGCTGTGAAACTGGCTTGTTCTTCAACTAGTTGCCTGCTATTAATCTATAAAATTACTTTCTCATTACATTTCAAACTTACGTGTTTGATGTTTTGAGTACTTTTTACCATGCTTTTGTCTGAATTCCGATTGCACTGTTTCATGGATTGTTTTAACTTTGCGATTTAACATAACATATTGCTGTTCTCGCCAAACAGGTTTTCAACATGATGAGAATGTGGAGCTTTTTCTTTGCCTGCACACCATTACAAGTTTATAAGTTTATAAAAGTTCCGTGTTTTATTAATGTATAATTGTTTTGGTTCATGCATAGATTACTGAATTAATGTATTGTGAGCCGTATTTACATTTAAAAACTAGGTATTCATTTATTAATTATTATAATTGTCATCTAATAATTATTATATTACCTGTACATCACCTTCATAATTATGTCAATGTTAATTATTCAACATCAATAATATACTCATCATGGCCTCGTTAAACATTTAATCAACGTATCACCATGAATGTACTTCCTAAAATTCAGCACACCTAATCATTTTAAACGTGTACAGTGCAGTGCTGTCAGCGACACATTCTGAAATGCTTTACAAAATACAGGAATACAAGCTGTGATCCAGCACAACATTGACACCTGTTTTTTTATCACAAACGTCTCCAGTTCCTTAGAGCTTGACACAATCAGAGCATGTCACCATGTGCAAGCTTTCTGCATTTGTATAAATGGCACCTACAGCTTGAAAGATGTACGGACATTTGTCATGGATATTGATGGCCAACGAATTATAATCATTCTGGTAGCTTCAAGGATCTTTGTCAGAAGAACCTTATGGAAATTAAATGGGGTTAGATGGTGGAAAGAGCATTCCATACAACCTCGAGGCCAATATATTGTGTTATATACAATTCAGTAGGAATTTACTTTTCAGGCAATTTTAATCCAGAGACATCTACTTGTAAAATGAAACTATATTTTACATTTCTTACATCGATTAAAATGCTGTTCAATAATGTATAGGGCAGAGGAGGTTAACATAAACAATACATATACATTTGTATAGGAACTAGCATCTGACTTGTGTTAAGTTTATCATTCCATTGCTTTATTTTTATTATCTGTCTTGCGTGCAGTGGACAACGAATTTGACATGTCAAATACCTTATGTCATAATAACGCACAAAGACTTGCAGTCAAACTTGGCAGACTACAGTTTATGAACTTGAGCCTCAAACAGGGAATAATCATGAAATGTTATCAGTACAGTCCAGGGGTTTGTGAGAAAATGACATGCCTGAGTTTGAAAAGTTATTTTATCTTCATGACAAATACAAGGTGTTAATACTGTATGCTTAGCTCACATAAATCCAGAATGTGGATTTGACTGATCCAACTGAAATATGTAAAGATACGATGTAAACCAAACTTAGATGTATTGTGCAAAGATACTACATTAGTAACGCATTTAAACAAAAACTAATGAAATGTGTTCTGTTCAAAATACATTTATTATTATAAAAGACGAATCATCAGCTTGTCCATTACTACAGCACAACACAAAACAGGGCTCTTTTATTCCTACCATATTTTACTGTTATTTTGTTTGCTGTAAATTGATGTACAACAACTGATAACGAACATACAGTATAATACAATTATTTTCCTAAATTAATAATTTAATCATCTACAGTGTAACAGCTATTACGGTACTGTAATTTTCAGCATTTATAGACATAGATGCCAGATCTGAATGGTTTAGTAAAACTAAACTATTCTTTCTGCCTTGTGTCGCGATCGAAACGTCGTGGGTTTTTTGCTATTATTATTATGATTGAATTTAATTTTACTATTTATATTTTTATTGTGGGTTTTTTTTGCTTTCATTATTTTCAATTTATTAATTTTTGTTATTTTTCTTTTTTTTCTATCTACGTGACTTTACCGAAAGAACCAAGAATATAAATATTGTACATTTGGTGTGGACATTAGTAAAAAAATAAAAAAGAGCAGGTTTTGTTAGCTGGCACAGATGAGATCTCGGGTTCGGATCTGGATAGCGTGCAACCCACTAGTGTTTAAACTGAAAACAAGTTTAATCTTGGGTGACCACCCAGATTCAAAGTTAGGATCAAACCTGTGCCAGTCGAGTACTCTGACCCTTGAGCCACCCAGCCACCTTGGATAAATAGAGTATGAATACAAAATCTTCAACATTTGTCGCCATTTAAATATATATTTTCGTGCTATATTAATATTGCTTCTAGAGTACGAAGTTTGTTTACTATATAATTAATCTTATCTGTATTTATAAAAAAAATAACATTTCAAACTACTTAATGATCATGAAAATTCAGTCCCCTGAGTGAATGAACACAGTTGCAGTTTAGAACTCATGGGTTATGTGTAGGAGAGTTTATGTTGTGAAAATAGATTTTTTTCAGGTATATGGAAGGATATTTTAAAAAAATATCCATAATTATGCACCATAATTCAAGTTCAACGCAAAAGTTACAACTAATGTGTAATATAATTAGCCATGATCTGTTTACTGCTGGATGAAGGCTTCCTCAAGGCACCATCCCTCACGATTTCGTGATGAAATAATCCTGTACGTGATCTGATATTAATACTCAATATCAGCATTTGTCATCTCAAATGTGCCCCCTCTTTTCGCTGCCATTCGACTGTCAGTTTTGACCATTTACAACCCATCCCTTGTTGTCCTTCCCCCGTACCTCCTATCAGCACGATTGGCTGCGTACGGTGTGAAAGAAGTTCAACATACATGCAAAAATACGTGGCGGCGTGTCTTGTCCAATCTCACTGACTTTTGTTCACAGTCAAATGTCCATAATGTGTATCTGTTCCCCGTTTCATTTGTTCTTTCAATCAGTTCAATTCCAAGCATGCATTTTTTCATGCTTTGCATACTTGTAAGTTTTTGTGCCTTATATCTGTCATGTGCTCATGAATTAGTGCAAATCAACAAAACAATGTAATAGTGATTTAAAGCTTTCGTGACTGCAGGGATTCATATTCTTGGTTCTTTTGTTTTATATTTTTATTATTTTATTGTTTTCCTTATACGTGACTTTACCGAAAGAACCAAGAATATAATGTAATAGTGCTTTTATAATTTCAACAAATCCATCGCTATGAAATTCATACTCTTTTGTAAATGAAACATTTTCCGTTCTATACGATGCAATACAGAGAGAGTACTCTACAGTAATGCATACTCAATATCGAAGAATGGCGTTTTCAAAATACATTGTACAAACTTCGTAACTTATATTAATTTGAAGGAATCTTCACGAGCATAACTGGCATTAATGAGATGATGAATGTATTATTTTATTTGCTGTGTCATACGGCCATGTGTAATTCTTCCGTTGGACATAAAACCTCAAGTACAACGAGCGTGGCGCTATATAAAAGCAAACGTGCATATGTCACGATGTAGAATTCACAAATAAATTCTAAAAGCATTCCTTTATCATAATAGTTTCAACTATTCAAACCCATGTTATTTCCCTTTCTAAATTTTTCACGAAATAAACTAGCCAATACATCAGTTATGCATTTAAAAAGTACTTTATGGGTATATAATTGTACTCTCTGCTGGCACAACAGAGCCGACATCTTCAGAAGCCTGCGTCCTTAAGACCAGCAAGAAAACAAGTTGAGCATAGCTGTCCCGAGAAAAGGCTGTGCACAATTCAAATTCACGGCCGAGAGTGGCGAGGCACTTCACTTGATGAGGATCTATGCTGCGTGTGCGTGTCTTTGAGGTGTTGCCGCAGGCTTGATGCAAACGCAAACATTATTTCGGCAAGGCTCTTGTTCACCAAATAACGGGGAATGTTGCCCTGCATTGTTCAGAAACAAACACAGCATGACAGGCGTTGTGTGATGTACCAGAATTGTGCACGAATGACGAGATATATTACATTACAGTACTTTATACAACAATTTGTTTAAAAACAGAAAATATTTTGATTTAAAGCTTTCGTGACTGCAGGGAGTCATATTCTTGGTTCTTTCGGTAAAGTCACGTAGAAGGGAAACAATAAAATAATAATATATGATGATTGCTTGTGTTGCAATCGAAACGTCGTGAGAATGCTATTGTTTTATATTTTTCTTATTTTACTGTTTCCCTTCTACTTGACTTTACCGAAAGAACCAAGAATATAACAGAAAATATATTCATATGAAAATGCCAAAGTAGAGTAGAATTGTCCTACAATTGGAAAATGTACGTTTTAAGGTAATCTTGCATTATTCTTTGGTTCTTTCGGTAAAGTCACATAGATAGAAAAATAATAATACAAATAAAGTGAATAAAATAATAATAAATAAAAACACACTAATGTGGACTGTAACCTGGTTCTTAATCGGAGTGTGTGTACTGGCAATCTTTAATGTGGACTGTAGCCTGCTTATTAAGTTTGGTGAGTGTACTGGGAGTCTATAATGTAGACTGTAGTCTGGTTTTTAAGCTGGTGAGCGTATTGGCAATATATAATGTAGACTGTAGCAATGTCAGTCCACTCACCAAGGTAAAGAACCAGGCTACAGTCTACATTATAGGTTGCCAGTACACTTACCCAGCTTAACAATTGCTATAGTCTACATTATAGACTGGCAGTACACTCACCAAACTTAATAACCAAGCTACAGTCCACATTATAGACTGCCAGTAGACTTACTCCGATTAAGAACCAGGCTACAGTCTACATTAGTGTTTTTTTGTATTATTTTATTAATTATTTTATTTTATCTTGCATTAAATAAATATCTTACCTTTATGTCTGTATTAAGGATCCATATAAATGAACAGCCATTGTGTTGCTCAGAATTCTTCTGCACAATGAAGCCTCCAGAGTCATTGTTACCCCTAGAATGTAAAGTACAAAGCTTAATTATAAACTGCACAGAATGGCGTAAGTAATATGGAATTACAGACGTTGATTTATTAGTGATGTGTTGTGTAATATGAAGGATATCACTGATCTACCCCCACGCTATTACCGAACAAAATCGGAGGACGGAGGTTTGTTTTCATGCAATGTGGACATCCCAGCTGAGATGTATCGCTGGCCTTGCTTCTCAATCCTTCTCACATTCACAAAGTCCCTGGGAAAAATAAAATATATATGCTACTGTAATTACTTCAGTATATTCTTAAAATTTATGGGAGATCAGTTCCAGTTATGCATTCTTTTACTCAACATAAAAATGTATTATATAATCATAAGCACGACTTCTTTGAATAGGATCCTATTCATAACGGGATCATACGATTGAGAGAGTCGCACATGGATCCACCACTGGGACAACCAAGACTGTCCAACCTACCACGCAGACCACTGGGAATCTGTCAGAATAACCAGCACTGTCATTTTGAACATCTGGTATCAGTAATGCATAGCTAAGCAAGGTTAACAATTGCATTGCAATAAAGTGGCATTCCATTGTACTCATCTTTCATGGATTAATCTCTGGTAGAATGATATGCAAATGAATTGTAGATTAGTATTTTTTACATGAGAATCTCCTGCAGAAATCATCCAGGGTGCAACTTTAGGAATCAAATATGATTCCTGCAGGATTTGTGCAACTCTCGCATGCTCACATTGTACTACCCTATTATTCAAAACACATTGTCGAAAATCATGGTCAACACAGTACAGTTATCACAATGCATTGTTCATGTTTTCAGTAAATACAATGACTGTTCTTGTAGAGTTAGAATTTTAATAGTTATGATTGTGTTTAGTTATTTTGTGTATGCGTGTGCACAGAAATTGTTCCATCCATTACCAGAATGGTCAAACAGTTGAACACGTGCTGCCAGACTTTGGAATAGAGCATTTGCGAAAATGAAGGATCTCCAATATTACAATATTAGAATATGACCTTAAATTACTTGATTTTAATATTTTCTAACAGTTCGTTGCAAGCTACAGTTTTTACACAATACAAATCTGTTTGTTTTACAAGCTCAAAGTTTTGGGATGAAATCCAGTCGCATTTTACTTATTGCATCGATATACTCCAGCACAGTATTTGTAATGCATTGGTCTCTCACTAACATGCAAACGTTCTGAAAAAAGTGTACATACACACACACCGTTATGTAATTATGCAAAGTTTTGTAAACACAGGTACTGTTTATCTAATGTTAACTACGAATTATTACGGTGGATAGCATTAACATTGCTACGTAATTTATTTTCCTGTTGAGCATAAATACCTTGGTTTGACATAGCCATTAGCTGCTCCTGCTGAGACATCATATGTAACAAGTGTGTGGTCACTTATCCTCATCAACACCTGCAAACGTGATTAAAAATATATATATACATGACTGTATATCCCATCAATTTTATGCTAACGTTCCACGAAACAATAACTTTTAAATACGCAAAACAAGTAAGCAAACATGTTGAGCAACTGTTTAAGGTGTACAAATAGTAATACAGAATATAGAACAACATTTTAGGCACCATTGCGGTTCATTAGCACACAGCCAATTTCAAAACAGGAATAGTTGTGGGAACGCAGATATGGTCATATTCTGTAGAATTTTAAGATATTGCATTGTATACATACAGCGTGATTTTAATTCAAACATTATTTTAGCTGTTTTACATTTTACTTACGTATATAAGTTGCAAATGTTGGCCATACAGATTGTCCAATAATTTATTATTCTGTACGTAAATGGAACAGTAATGATTTTGCATATTCTTGCCACTACATTCTGTTTGAAAAGTCGTAGTGCCTCCATGCTCAAACAAGCATGCAGGCGTTCTGATCTCTGGCAGAACTGAGTCAGCAGTGGATATTCCACGTCACTATGGCAGGGACCAGTTTTTATATGACACAACCACTGTTTCCACAAAATGGGCAATTGGTGCTATTTCTTTTGACATAATTGCATCTCCGTCATTTCACGTGAAGCAACTGAAGCATGGAATAGAATTAAGTGCATGTCTCGGTAAAATGAAAAATGTGCTTTATTGTCTCTTCCAAGCCATAGTCATTTTCTTTTTTTGATATGAGTTACATTAGCAATTCATTTTTTATGCATTTCTTTCAAGGGCACAATAAAAGTAAAAAAAAAACACAATCTAGCTGTACATTTAAAATGTACGGTAGTGACAGAATAAATCTTGTACAACATAAATTATGTTTCTATTGCTGATTTACTCCTGCCTCACATAATCACAGAGCTGTTTGTTCAAGGTCCGTGCTAGAATTTAAAGCTACAGAGCTGTTTTGTTTTGTTTGGCACGGATTCAGGAGATTACTTACTTGCTTGTCTCTACCACTCTGAGTTTATAATCAACACCTTTGCTCTCCTGATTACACAATGGTGCCATGCATTTATGAGATACGTATATATACTTTCTATCTATACAAATATACACTTGAATAAATATTATTCAGAAGCAAATAAGTTGCATATTATTTGGTTAGCAATTGTAGATTTAATATTCGTAATCTGCTGAAGTTAATTGTGTGGTGAACTATGTTAGGTACGCAGTACTTCTAATTTAAATCAATTGTGCGTGTTACGAACCATTCTCTTCAGGAAATTAATTGATCTCGAAAAACGTTCCACACTTACATATTTTACCACAGACACTTCCACATTTTTACAATGTCTTAACTAGGAACCCAATCACGACTCATTCACATTCCCATTCGTAATGCTTCACATTATAATCGCAATTCTTCATTATACGAAGTTACTGCTTAAAACATATAATCACATCAACGGCCACCCCCAGTCTGGAATTCCAATGTGTTTTTCTTTCCATGTACTCTGAGCTGTCATATAATACCTAGCCTGTTCAAACATTTGCGTGCCTCATAATCCTTGAAGATTCAGACTTTGGTTTACCCTCAGTTATCCTCACGAGGCCTCCAACAATGTTGCACTGCACATGCATTGCACTTCTCTGTCCTTAAAATAAATACTGTTATGGAACTAGCAATTGAACCATGTTATTTAGCTTACATTGAAATCGGGGAAGTCGTGATCCAGTTGTTAATCACTACGCTAGGAATTAGGTAACTGGAGTTCAATTCCCGTTCACGACCAATGCTCGTGACGACAATTATCTGAACCCCCCGGTCGACTCAGCCTCAAATGAACACCTGGTTGTGGTGTGTAAACATCGCCACTGGGGAAAGAAAGTCGGTCAGGCATGGTGCCGGCCACCCCCCCCACCCCCCCCCCACCACGTCGTGCGCCGTGCCGGCCTTCACAGGTGCTGCCAAACAGCATTTGGTAGCACCTGTCACAGCAACATGAGAACTTTGTGTTGGGCTTACGCGCATGCTCACCTGGCAGTCGATGACTGCACGGTTCCAGCTGGGCATTCTTTCAGGCTGTAGTATCACCTCCTTGTAAACCACTTCGGGAGGGCACGGCAAGGACATCTGCTTGCATACAATTGCACAGATCTGTTGCATTTGCTCTCTTGTAAGGATAAATAATTGTCGAGAAAGGTCGTTGATTTATTGAACAATTCTAGATAATTTGCAACGTGATTTCATATTCACAGTCGCACACAATGGGCTTGTTTTGCAAATGTTATCACAAGGACGAATGTAAAGCTTGTAACAGATGGCCTGTGTGGGTGATTCCTTGCAGAAATAAATTAAGTAATAAGTAAAGCATGCTGAAAATGATCATCAGTAGGTTATCAATATTGTACTTTAAAAATATTACCCACGTTTACAATTCATGATATTTTAAATTCACCAGAAAAAAGTATTAGAAACATTGTGTTTTATATATGTTTGCAAATAAAAAATGCTGTATGGCATGGTAACCTTGAGTATAAATATCTTCATGTTATTTGGTCCATTTAAAGTATACACATCTCCATCATCCTGAGAAAAAAAACAACATGCATTATATATAGACTACACTTACATTTATTGTCATCAATATTAATATTTTTATACATTTAGGTTGTTAGCTTCAAAACTATAACAGCTTTGTCTGTGATCCTGTGAATTTCCATATTCAGCTCATTAACTGTGCAGCATTCTCTGCCTGTTGACAGAATGGATACAATCATATGAACCATGAATACACCCAAACATATTGTACCTGCTTGCGAGGCAATTTTCGATTCCCGTTCACCTTCACAAAGCATATCACTTCAATTTAATGAGCTGCTGAGGCTGATTATGATGACGACTCACCCTGCTTTTTTCTTTATTCCAGACAGTTTCCATACCCAACATAGATATCACATTCTGCATAGCGTCTATCCCCTGCTGTACGTACTGGTATTCCTGCAACAACAACAACAACAAAAACTCCATTGTAATCAATCATCTTTTTTATGCGCATGACTAAACGTCCTTTTAAAAAAAAGTCCTTTTCATAAACACCACCGCATTAGATGTGGATGGGTCGCTCAGTTTGATCAAGTTGTGCCTGTGTCAGATACTTGCAGCAGCACTGAGATACTGGATTGAAATCTCAGAGCCACCCCAAACGAAACAACATTTTTTTAATGCAGCACGTTTATAGATTTCAGTGACTGGACTAAGAACTTTTGTATTTAGTTAAAATTTGTCCATGATTAAAGGCAGGCACATTTTGAGGATTTACAGAGAAGATAAGATGGACTTATGGGTAAATCTGCACAACAATACAGTGGCATTTGCACAAGTGAACAATGTCAGACAAACGCAATTGGAGGCCCGTCAAATTGACGTTCTGCTTCGATCAAAGGGGAGTTTTGCAAACGCTTTGCTCAGTGTGCATATACGGCTTTTTTTGTCAACCCATTGCTGGAAGAGGGCCTCCCCACGCCATATAGGTCACGGGGATAATTTTACCATATTTCACCATCTCGGCCAGTGTGGGCTGGCTAAGGCAAAACAATACCACCGTAAATTTCGATTTAAAGCTTTCGTGACTGCAAGGATGCATCTTCTTTGGTTCTTTCGGTAAAGTCACGTAGAATGAGAATAATACATCAATTTATTTTTTTAATAATACATCAATTTATTTTTTTATTCTCATTCTACGTGACTTCACCGAAAGAACCAAAGGAGATGAGTACCACCGTACTTTCAGGTCGGAGAATTGGCGAATGGTACAACAATTTATTCTGCTGCACTGTTCTCTACTGCTCACCATGAAACTCTGCAGCCTCTAACAGATGTTCTGCGTATGGTTCTCAACCATCAAAGCACCACCCAGGCTCAAACCTGCTTAGCTTCTGTTATCTGACAATATCGAGTGCATTCCGGATTATTTAATCATTGGCAAATACATATACGGTATTAGCAATACTGTACACTGTAACTGGCGAAAAATAAGCCAAAAAAATACGTAAGTATATTGCCTATAAGAATGAACTTGTTCAGAGATGTTATCTGTAGTAGTTTTTTTATTGTAGTAGTTTTTTTTACGTGTCAAATATAGTAATCTCGAATGTAAGTACTGTACATGATATAAAGAATGGAACTACTCTTTTGTTCAAACCGCTGAGCTTGTGCGAATAGTGTCATGTGTTTTTAAGAACTGTTTTAATTTATGGGGAATACCTAGGGCTCAGAAAACCATGGAATAATCGTGTATAACCCTGGATAAAATGACACAAGTGAAGTATAAAATACAATCACTTCCACAGATTCCACAATCATATAATCTGTAAAACCGGAAATACCCCTCCCCACTAAACATAAAAATAGCGTATGTTAAATACGTAACATTTAAATATAGTTTTATATTACTAGTTACAGACACAAAGGGTAGGGAGATATTTGACGACTAGGCACTTTTAAAGGTACGAGCAGTCGCATGTGATATATTCATAATATTCATAATAAAGGTTTTGGGTTAGATCGCGTTATTTATAAATGTGTCGTAACCCTCCACCACCCGACACGGCCAATCAGCAAAAAAGTGTCACGTTGACAAAAGACAAATAGTTCACTACTTTAGCCCACCGGTGTGTTGAAGAGTGAATCCACAACATTTACAGTTTGGGTACGACGTTTCGCTGGTAATTACATCCAGCATCATCGGGCAATTCGCCAGAATGGTGAAGCCCTCGATTGCTCCCGGTCTTAAATAGAGCAGCAGGGTGACGTCATCATTTAACGTATTCAGGTGCAGTGATTTGAGGCGGGGGGGGGGGGGTATTGCAATTATATAATCGATTGGTAATCAGTCAATGGTTATGATTAGTAATGAGTTGTATATTTGTAATTAGTTGTAATGTGTGTTATTGTGAGTAATCCGTTAATTAGTATGTGTTTCCCCTATAAGGAATTGTAATATGTATTATTTAATAATACGCTTCCAAGCCGCACTAAGCCTTACATTATTTAAAAATGGAATATGATGTTCCTTGTCTACGTGTTAAACTGACATGTGATATAACTAGTTTTTCGGCGATAAACCCCGTAGACATGTGAATATTTGACTAGCAGTGATTGCTTGGCAGGTCACATTAGCTTGACTGTGTCCCCCAGATATGAAATGCTTTCTGACTGGTTTCAGTAGATAACATCTCACTGAGCGAGCCACACAGACATGACTGCCTTTGTTTTGCTGGAAAATGTTAATGGCTCACTCTCCCATAAAGGGGGTCAACCGGTCAAGGCGATAGAGCAGTTGTCCTGAAGCTCAGATGCAATACAATTCGTATTCCTACCGCGTCTAAATGCAACCATTTCCCAAGATACTGTACATAACAGTGGGACGTAGGTGTATAGGGGAAAGGAGACATATGTTGATTTAATTAATAGAGAGAAAGTAAAAGTGGATGATGTTATTACTAGACGAGTCAACAGCACAGATGGCTTGGGAAAGTGGGTTCCAGACTGTGGGTGCAGCAGAGGAGAATAAGTGACCTCCCACTGAGCTAAGGTTGACCGGGGGTTTTGATATAATGCCTTTCTTGCTAGAGCAGAGAGGGCATGAAGGGGAGTAGAGTGAGATGAAAGCGGAGATGTAGAAATGTCTCTCTCACTGAGAATATTACATTATTTTAAAATGGAATGTGATGTTCCTTGTGTACCTCACTGGACAGGTGATTGATGTCTTCAAGATCCAAATCTACATCGTAATCGCCTTCATCAATACCTGAAAAATAATTAATTGTAACATCCGAGTGTTTGCCAACAGGGATCTTAGTGTTATCATGACATCGGTTATTTGAGGAGTTTGTATTACTATGGATCAGACACCTGGATATTAATAGTTTTTTCTAAGACCAAGGCACTCTGCAAACCTTCGGGCTACCATCAAAGATTTGTCCATGAAAGCCATCCAGATATATAAACACAGAAACAATTTCAACCGAGAAGATGGGTATACGTTGACGTTATTAACTAAGCAAAGTCGTAACTTGCTGTGGTGCCTCCATTCTTCCCTGCCGTTTGGCTGTTTATCTCCGACTTTCTGAGTTACATTGCCCTGTTAGGTGCCTCCGCATTAACGGGCTGGGGTCTCATTAACATGGCCACCTCTGCTCCCTTTGCCTCGATGTATCGATGGTTCTGGCTGTGTGATGGGCTTTGTGTCTCACTGGCGCGACCACCGTTGATGTGGTTCTCTTGCGTGGACGCGCTTGCCTCTCACAGCACAGTTGGCAGCGCCGCAGCAGCTTGTGTTACACATAGACATGACATTAACTTGCTAATCCACTTAATCTCTCTGCCTAATCTCTCCCATCAACATAGTGCTAATCTCCCATTAACACTGCTGTTGTGCGCATATGCGGGGGATATACTCTTATGCGGCGACGGAAGCTCATTTCATGCTAATTTATCTCCCTATTCTCTCTCCCTAATCTCCCCCATTAACACAACTGACGTGCTTGCGTGCGGGGATGGAATTCCTTTCCAGCTCAGACCCCGCCTGCTTGCCCTTCGCCACATCTATAACCTCTTGCTGTAACAGCTCTCTCCTGGTTCAGCAGTTCTACTGCTGGGTTATTTTTTCCGCCTTAGGACGACCGCTTGTGTTGCGATCGAAACGTCGTGATATATTATTTTTTCTTCTTTGGTTCTTTCGGTAAAGTCACGTAGAATGAGAATAAAATAATAAATTGATAAAATAAAATAACACAATAATATTCTCACGACGTTTTGGCCACAACACAAGCGGCCTTCATCAGGTGAAGGGACGAGACTGTCTGGTAGGACAGCGCTGGAGTGAAAGAGCCACGTTCAGATCACGACCTTTAAGCTGTGTGAGAGGAAACAAAGCGCCTTGACAAAGGAATTAGCATATAATTTAGCATTGAAATGGCTGAGTGATTAGCTAGTGACTGGTCACAGAAATGACTATGTTGAAGTCAAGGCCTACACATCTGAGCTATTCACAGTACTATATAGTGAACCAATAAAAACTAAAATATAAATTACCTTAATGTTATCAATAAACTCTATATTCTACAATCAGCTAAGCTACCAACAATAAGTCGTTATATATCACAATGCTATATGGCGAAAAAATGGGTGGATTCTTACCCTCAACTTTAAAACCAGGGATAGCTTAGAGTCGCGGCATCCGTGGTGCTAAAGTTGAGGGTAAGAATCCACCCATTTTTTCGCCATATAGCATTGTGATATATAACGACTTATTGTTGGTAGCTTAGCTGATTGGAGAATATAGAGTTTATTGATAACATTAAGGTAATTTATATTTTAGTTTTTTATTGGTTCACTATATAGTACTGTGAATAGCTCAGATGTGTAGGCCTTGACTTCAACATAGTCATTTCTGTGACCAGTCACGAGCTAATCACTCAGTTATTTCAATGCTAAATTCGCCTAGTTATTTCAATGCTAAATTCTCCTGTTTGATTTGTACTAAGTGCCTCGGTGAATGTGTATGCTCTGACTTAAACGTAGCTATTTCTGTGACCAGTTACAAGCTAATCACTCAGCTATTTCAATGCTAAATTCTATGCTAATTCCTTTGTCAAGGGGTGCCTCTGCGGATGTGTATGCTTTAACTTAGCTATTTCAATGCTAAATTCTATGCTAATTCCTTTGTCAAGGTGTGCCTCTGCGGATGTGTATGCTTTAACTTTTAAGATAGCTATTTCTGTGACCAGTCACAAGCTAATCACTCAGCCATTTCAATGCTAAATTCTATGCTAATTCCTTTGTCAAGGGGTGCCTCTGCGGATGTGTATGCTTTAACTTAGCTATTTCAATGCTAAATTCTATGCTAATTCCTTTGTCAAGGTGTGCCTCTGCGGATGTGTATGCTTTAACTTTTAAGATAGCTATTTCTGTGACCAGTCACAAGCTAATCACTCAGCCATTTCAATGCTAAATTATATGCTAATTCCTTTGTCAAAGCGCTTTGTTTCCTCTCACACAGCTTAAAGGTCGTGATCTGAACGTGGCTCTTTCACTCCAGCGCTGTCCTACCAGACAGTCTTGTCCCTTCACCTGATGAAGGCCGCTTGTGTTGTGGCCAAAACGTCGTGAGAATATTATTGTGTTATTTTATTTTATCAATTTATTATTTTATTCTCATTCTACGTGACTTTACCGAAAGAACCAAAGAAGATGAATCATTGCAGTCACGAAAGCTTTAAATCGAAATATTATTTTTAATTTTATTTTTCTACCTACGTGATTTTACTGAAAGAACCAAAGAGTATGGATTCCTACAGTCACGAAAGCTTCAAATCAAGATTAATTCAGCATTTTTTTTAAAGTTTACATTTGAGCACAGGTATCTGAAATCGATGCTGGGAATTTCATCACAAGACCGTAAAGCAATGCACATTCTGGAGGTGACCACAAACAATAAAAAGCAAAACTTGTTGCGTCTGCAGGATGGGGGATGGCCAATAGCCGAGATAGCCATTAGAGTGGTCTCCACAATCCAGCTAGCAGGAAGAAGACCCAATAACAGATGATTGGAGACTTATGCCAAATATTGGAGATTGTGTCATGTCTATATTTAAAACTTATTATCATTAGAACTGTTCTTTGTGTTTAGTTTGGTGTCCTTCCCATGCACCTCCGATAAGCACGGTTGGCTACATACAGTGCAAAGTTCAACATACTTCCTGTGGGGCAGCTGTGGGATCTGACAGAGGGTAGAAAGCATTGATGAGGTGTGGTGGCATCAAGGGCTTTAGCCATCAACACATCCATCGATCTCTTGAAATGTCACAAGCAGAACCCTCCTGATAAATATTCCATTGTACAAAAGGAAAAACATCGGTAGAGACTCACCGTCCACAAATTCTGAGAGTGAGTGGAAGTCATCTTCTTGTTCTCCTCTTGAAAACTCGTATTGTCTGACATGGGGATTGTGTTGATTCTGGACTGTTTGTGTGGCTCGCTGCTCCTTAGGTAGCACACGGTAGTCCATAAACAATGCCTCAATCCAGGCAACCACGAAGGTTGTAATGGGCATCATAATTGCAAAAGACTTATAACTGTTTTCACCTGAATACTGTTTGGGGGTAGGGGGGATATACATATACATAGTATATTAGAAGTTAATAGAATTTTTTACAAAAGAACATTAATTTTTGGCACTCTTGAGTTTTCACATCAATTATAATTATGAAAAGGTAACATAATCCTAACCCCGAAGTCCTTCAGGAGAGTCAAGAGGTCAATCAGCTTTGAGGTAATGGAGTAGCTCAGGGTGTTAAAGCACTGAACCGGCACCAATGATATCCTGGATTTAAATGGGGCAGCCATCATAATTAAACTCTTCTTTGCAAATATTAGTGAGTTAATGGTCTCAGCATGGTCACCATGGATTTCACAAAAAAACTTTCAGCATTAAAAAAAATGGAAGGTTAATATGTGACCGTATTATTGTTTAGGCCAGGAACTGAAAACGAGTTAAAGGCAAGTTGAGCTTATGGCTTCGACAGGGCTCAGAGCACTCATTGTACATGCAATGGAACATGCATGCAAGGGACGCTGTAAGTCATACTGTCTTGCTGTCTTGGAGCACACCTATGTGTGTTGTTCAAATCTATGAGTTGCACTTTCAGACTGGTGGCTACACATTGATTTATTCGTTCGCTCGGACTCTTGCGCGGTACAGGAGCGCACTTCGTTGTGCTGACTTAAACCGTGTTTATTTGCGCAGACAGTTACAGACCCTGCACACACACACACACACGCGCTTCTTCTGGTGTTGCTGCCGGTGCTGGTGCTGCCACGGCCACTGCCGCTGTCGGTTCCACTCCTGCTGCTCGTTCCGGCGCTGCTTCTGCTCCTGCTCCTTGTGCTGATCGTGCCGGCGCTGCTCCTCCTCCTGCCGCACCCTGCGGTGTTTACCTGAGCTTCCTTTATAGGGGGTGCCCCCCCCCCCCACTGGGGTGCCCCCCACCCCTTTTGTCTTGGCCGGTCTCGAAACCCGAATCTCTGCCTGTAATGACTTTTGAGCATAAAGAACTCCCCTGCCCAAATCTATAGGTTCCACTGTTCTGTCTGGCACAAATTCAGAAAGGGGGGGAGGACTAATCACAATCCATTGTGCTACATGCCTCCAGCCTGCACGCATTTTCATGTTGTGGTGGGTTTTCTCATAATTTATAGAAAATTTAGTATTGAATTCTTGTTCCCTTTTGTCAAGAGCTATCACGGGTCTCCATAGTGCAGAGGGAAGCCCTCTTCTTCCTTATATGGGCTCCCAGATGCATAAGGTAGCAGTGAACATTGATGATAAGGATGCAAACAGTTGACAGTTGTCTATTTATTTCACTGCTTCCTCTTGGGATGGCCACATTTGCAACTCTTTTTAGTTTCTGGCTTAAACTATATGGCCACATATTCAGCTCTGTTGAGCTGGTGGCTTGGACAAGGCTGAGAGCAGTGTATGTGCAATATGGTGGTCGCTTGACATTCATGCAAGGCATGATGGGAGTCGTGTTTTCCTGCTGTTTGTGAGTGTATCTTTGTGCGCTTTTAAAGCTAGTACTTACATCCGTATACAATATCTTGAAAACGGCATATCCACTTGTAATACATGTTGTAGACTGTCGCAGAAATGGGAATAAATTATATATGTAAACATACATCATATGTCTAAGTCAGCATTACTTTGCAAATAGATAATACTTGCTGTTTATACAATACACCAGGTGTATAACATTTAAAGCAATATTTCTCAAATGTATTTCTGCCGTTTCATGAATATTTTATAGAAAATCTATACTTATATATAAACACATTGCATGTTGATTTAACTCTTATCTACTTATTGAACTCCTGCTTAAACAAATTCATTTAACTTTAATTGTCTTAATTATCTTGTAGGAAACAATAATGTACGCGAATATATGTATCACTAAGTCAAAGTGTTTCTGATAGCCCTGCGCCAATGGTGAACATTCAAAGTTCAAAACCTCCTATGACAGGGCCAGTCTCTCCAAAATCGTACACATATTAATAAAGAACATGGTTCTGCAATGTGTTGTTGGGTTGTAACACGTGTTTCTCTTAAAGAACGAAAGTCCAGTTCCTGAAAAAGGTACCAGCACATGGAGAAAAACGTCAGACATACCAAACAACACAAACAAAAACCACATCGGAGCGCCATATGTTAAATCGGCAAAAAGCTTCACGGTAGAATGTAAGACGTACGTCGTACTGTAAGAGAGCCAAGGCTACTCCTGCTGTAGTTGTAAAGTGTAACAAGAGACTTCCCAAAAGTTAAAGACCACATTATGCATTCTCTAATATGCATAATTCGCACAAAATATCGTGTTTGACATATTATCAAGCTCTCCCAGCCAGATTTGTAGGCAACGGGACATCGAGGTCACGGTGTGGAATACGCCTTCATGTGTCTGCACGGTGTCAGTGCCTAAAAGTGCCGCCCGCTGTGATTGAGGTCATTCATCTTCATTTCATGGGCTCACATTTTTCCTGCATGATTTTCCACGTTGGGAAGTATAACAGGATCACATTTATATTCAGCTTATCTGAAATGCCGAATGGAGCTTTCACCTGTGTTGACGTCAAGCCCTATGCTGTTTAGCGTATAGAGTATGTGTTGATGGTTCGTGACATTACTAAGCCATTTTGTCACCCATGTTCGATCTCACTTGACACCCAGTTTCATACTCTTTTGCAATGTTGAGCTATGCTTTGTGCATGAATGACTGCACGTACAGGAATGTGATGCAAATAACATGACTAGAAGTTTGATGATGTTAATTGTGTCATTTTCATTCATGATAAATTTGCCTTTGCCAACTTTACAGCATTTACGTACATTTAGTATCAGAATCTTTATTTATCCTGCAGAAATTCGATGAGCTTTGAAGCTCTTTTTCACAGATATCCAGTAGGGGCGGTTCAAAAAGTTACAAAAAAAAACAAGACGAAAAATGATCGAAGTGCAAAATATAGGAAATGTAAGCACATCAATAAAAATAAATACATCACAAAAAATAAATACAAATTCCAATAGGATGGCTAACAAGTAAAATATACTGCCACTCTGATAGTTGTTATCAGATGTACCCTGGATATCAAAACCATGCATATCCCGCTTCGCCCTGTTGAAAGTTATGGGTATTGTTTAGACTTAAAACTTTCGTGACTGCAGGAATTCATATTCTTTGGTTCTTTCGGTGAGAACCATTACCGAAAGGGCCAAAGAATATGGGTATTGTGGGAGAGTGAAATTGTAGTACAGATACGTCACAATAAAGCAGTTGACACGAAAAAACAGTGGTAAGTGAGAAGTGAAAATTTCGCCTGTACACGGAACACACATACATACCATATTCTTCGAGTCTTTCGGTAAAGTCACGTAGATAGGTTCAAAGAAAATAACAAAATAACTACGACGTTTCGATCGCAACACATCACAACACAAGCGGTCGTCCTGATGACGACCGCTTGTGTTGCGATCGGAACGTCGTAGTTTATGGACCAAAGAATATGAATTCCTGACCCAAAGAATATGAATTCCTGCGGTCACGAAAGCCTTAAGTCAAGATATACATACCATGTTAATACTGTACGTCTAAAGTGTTTTTTTATACATTATATATTTATTAACTTGCTCACAATAACTCTGCACAGGACGATTCCAACATGACTTTACGGTAAGTATTCTATCACTATCTTAAATTTCACACTTAACTTACAATTTAACAATCTTTGAAACAGCGTATTCAACCAAACCATGCGTTAATTGTGTTTTAACCGACCGTTTGTGTTGCTTTATATAGTTTCCAAATTTTGCTAAACCCTGTTTGATTTAGTGTGATGTTCCGTCTCTCTGTATCCCTTGGTATATCTGTGTTAATTCTCCCTACTTAAGGCCTGTCTGCGGTTATATGTTTCCTCTACCTGATGATGATTGCTTGTGTTGCGATCGAAACGTCGTATGCTATTATATAATTTTATTATTATTTTTTTATTATTTCTATGTGACTTTACCGAAAAAAACAAAGAATTACTTTGTTACTCCTGGTAAAAATCGGCAAAGTGGCTCTGGAGTAGTGAGTGGCTCACAATAAGAAGGTTCTGAGTCTCAACCCTGATTTGAGGTTGACTCAGCCCATAATCTCTCTAGGGTTCATAAAATAGGTACCACTTTGTAGGGAAGTCAAGAGTAGTCCTATGGAAAGACTGACCCTTCGTCATATAAATGTGGAATTTCTTCACCGGCCTAGGGCTATAAACATTAAATGGCCACCGCCTCTATGCTTATCTGAGCAGTAAATATACTTCGGATTTGGTTTTGAATACATTTCCTGGAGGAAATGTTATATGTTTGATGCCTGCTTGGTTTGTGGATAAAAACACGAGGTAATGTTGCTGCGGTCTGTGGGTGGTTTTTGTGTGCCGGCTCACCGCGACAGGAAACCTGGATTTACATTTGCACGTCGCATACGCCAGCAGCAGCATTGAGGCCCGGAAAATTGCCAGCCACTGTGGGGGAGCACACAGCATGTGAACATAAGCACTGCAGTCCTATTTAATTGCAGCTGAACTTGTTCATGAGGTATGCAACCCACATAACGTGAATTGTGGGAAAAAGAATCAGTTGCATACATGGAAATTGTACCCACTTACCTGGGCTGTCATTATATATTTAAAAAACCACATTTTTTACGTGTTTTTGAGGCTCACAATACCCAGAAAAGCTGGGGGAAATTGCATATAGCACATTTGTATGCCAGGCATTTTCAGCAAACCGAGCATTTGTAAAGCCCTCCTGTCATTTACTCATTCATCATCTGCCAGTTTGTGCAATCTGCCAGTTGCATTCGTGAGATTGTCAATGTATTAATTTATTTATCACTTAAGTGAACTTATTCATTAGAGGAATAATGCATTAGCCCCCCAAGGTAGAATAGGTAAAACCCTGCACTCAGAAGTGTAGATGGCTCAGAAAACTATGTAAAAAAAAGTTATAATTGCCAAATCCAATCGCTTTAGATGGGCAATTTTTTGGAAAGTTATCCAGATAATTTCTGGTCAGCTATTACATTTATTAAAAATACCATGTTTGCACGTAATAAAATATAATACACTGAAACTGCTCATGACATGTTAGATTACATACACTTGCATTGTCGGTGAATGAAGTTAAAACCACATTACATTTTAATTTAAGGTCCTTGCATCCTCATGCTTTTTGCTGAATGCAGGCAATATGTACTGTTTAACGCACTGACCAGCGTGATCAATGATCAAGTAATGCTCATTACCCACACGGCAGGAGGCCTTCATCCAGCAGTGGCCTAACAAAAGGTCTGTGGATATAAATGACGTCATTTTATTTCCCAGGTTATTACCCAGGTTTGCCTTGAAAAATATATAAGGCGAGTCATAGTTCAGGAAGGAGGTTTACCCAATTTGACTTAATTATACTGTGTGAGTAATGTTAACGTTGATACTTGGGGTCAGACATAACAGGAAGCCTAACTTGCTACTTCAGGAAAGTTAGAGTTGTCACATTGTTTTCAAAGAAAAATAAAATATTTCACGCCGTGAAAGTTAATATTTATAATTATCATTCACCATGGGGTTTCAATATATATAACTCAGCTCAATCCTCCCGTAAATCACGTGACTTATGTTTGGCCACCCCCCACTCTGAATCCACTCTCTCTCCCCACTGCCCCCTGTGGAAACAGATGCTGCTCCGTGTAGCGTTGAGGCCCTTGTGCAGTCTCTTCCTCCCCTTTTCTCGTCTTTCCGAACCCTATAGTCACATTTCTCTCCTCCTATTCCATCCTTTCCCTCTTTCTGTTTTCTCTTCCCTTACCCATCCCTTTTTCTTCTTTTCCACGTATTATATTCTTAGCTCTACTCTCCTTCGCGCTGTGTGTCACGGGTAAAACGTTGCTCGTGTTCAACCAAATAGAAGGAATGACAATGGATGAAAGGCTACATGGGTTGGGTGCAGAGAGGCGAGCGGGGGATTAAATTGTGTAATGGTTTTTAAAAATAGATGAGAGAATGTGCCAAATACACATTCATCCTGTAAAATGCATTTCCCTCATGTGCCCTATCGCAAGATAAATTATTTAGAGAGATCAGAGATATGCAGCTAAACTTGTTTGTCGGTGCTCATATGGGAAAAACGTATGCATCACAATATCCTTCAGTTTTCATTTCTACAAATGCTAATTAAATAACGTATCTTAAAACACACTACCACCCTTGTTTCCTCACCCTGAAGGTACGTCTTTCGGGAGGACTATGCAGTCATTTGTACATGGCCCTCTTCACAGAATTGGGACATTTATTACTATACACATGCAATTGTAACTGGGTGAATGACCAATGTAAATTATAATGATTTAATTTAAAAAAGGTATTCCCATAAACATTGCCCTATCATTTAATTAGGGTTGGAGTGAGGTTTAGTGTCAACGTTTTCGGTCAAGAGTAAATGCAAAAGTTCACATTAGCGATGGCCTTATTAAGGTTTAGCACTTGCAGTATGCTGCACACACGTCGTGCGAATTGGCATTCATGCGATGAAATCATGATGCTCTGGAATTTTTGGGTAGCGTGAATACAGCACTCAAATTAATTTCGATGATTAGCAACACTTTTATTTAAAAAATAGGTGAAAATGTGTTGTGCGATACTCACAATTATGTCAAACGATGTTTTGCTCACATCAGTCTGTAACATCTCTTCGAGTACAACTTCTGGATAACTGAAACCTATCTGTAATAATAATCCAATTCATAAAGCACCTTTTATCGAGGATCTCAAAGCGTTGCACAATACACAGCAGCAAACACTCAGCATAAAACAACTTGTGAAACAACAAAATTAAGTAGTGAGAAAATAAATGCTGAAAGACATTTTATGAATTAATGAATAGTTGAATCAACAAAAGAATATGAATACGTTTTAGACATGTTTTAAATATATATCCAGACTCAGAGATCCTGAGATCTCATGGTACAGAATTTAGGAGTCTGGCGGCTGCAAGGGAACAAGCTTGGTTGCCCATAGACCGAAGCCTCGACTTGGAAACACAGAGAAGATCTCCATTCTACCGGGCACGTCCCACTGCGTGAAGACCCCGGGGCGGGCCCAGGACACTGATGGGACAATGTCGCATGGCTGGCCTGGGAACGTCTGAAAATTCCCCAGGAAGAGCTAGAACCTGTCGCCAGGGAAAGGGAGGTCTGGACCGCTCTACTCAACATGCTGTCGCAGCGACCCACACCGGGACAAGCGGATTGAGAAAGGAACGAAAGTTCTCCCTCCCTTTCGAAGACAATTTTGGAAACATTTCTTGAAAAATCCGAACTTTCACTTTTTGCCTAAATAATCAACAGATTTATCATGATAAAGAAGGCACGTTTACCAAAATAGCTTGTTGACATTGTCACCTTATGATTGTGACCATGTGCACTGTCAGGTTGTGTGATTCGACCTTTTGAAAAGAGTGCATACAGACCGTCCATTCACATCTTGTCAACCCTGGTTAATAGGCATAGTGAATAGTGGGATGTGTACTGCAGGTTTTGGACACGTGAATATTTTTTTCTGTTCATAGTGAGGCCAGCAACTACATTGTGTGATTGAATTAAAGTCCAGTACTATGACTTTGATACAAAGTAGTGGGAGAAATCACTAATGCTAATAAATGTAACTTTTTAATTGAAACTACATGCAAATCGATGCATCAACTTGGCACCTAATGTGCTGAACACAAAATAAACGTTTCTAGATTTGAAGCTTTCGTAACACAAAAAATGTCACCTTCTGATTGGAACCACGTAGACAACATGACTGCTTCTTCTGCCGATTCACTTTCAGTCAAATGCAAAGCTAACCTGATTTCTAAATTCAACCACCTATCGAATAAGAACCCAGTCCCACATATAACAAAACTAGACGTTAACAAAATCGTCATTAATCAGAGTAACACCCCGATTTCGGACAATCTGAAAACAGTACTGGCTAGAGGGCTAAATTTTGCTGTCACCCGGAAACATATTCCTGTAGATGATATCATTTCTCAGGTCGATGTAGCCCTCAAAGGCATAGGACACATCCAAGCAGATGTTGCGAGAGCTGAAATAGCCACTATTCTTAAGAATGCTAAGAAACCCATTAGCACAATCAGAAAAAATGAACGCTATGAACTCGCGAATTTAAAAAACAGAAGTGATATAGTCATCCTCTCAGCCGACAAAGGCAACGCTACTGTAATTATGGATAAAGATTCGTACAACAACAAAATCCAGAACCTACTCAACGATAGAAGTTACTCAAAAATAATAAAAAAAAATTACCCTACTAATAGCCTAACTATAAAAACCAACAAGATCATCACAAGTTCGACCTCCCTAATCGAACCAACTAAACGTCCCTCCCTAAAACCTTCTGCTGCAAGACCCCCTAAATTCTATGGTCTCCTCAAGATTCATAAAGAAGGCACTCCACTACGACCCATCGTATCCACGATCAACTCCCCTACCTATAAGCTAGCACGTTTTCTGTCAGATACCTTGCTACCTTTCACTGGCAAGACCTCCTCAGCAGTACTTAACTCAGCCCAATTGGTCTCTATGGTCAAAGACGTTGTACTGTCCCCTGATGATATCCTTGTCAGCTTCGATGTGGTATCCCTGTTCACCAAGGTCCCGGTACCTGACACGTTTGAAATAATTGAAAATTTGGTACAACATGGACTAGACCCCGATACACCTGCGCTGGTTAGACACTGCCTCACCAATACCTACTTTACTTGGAATGGCACCTTCTACAAACAAAATGAGGGTACCCCCATGGGTTCTCCCTTATCACCATTGATATCCAATGTTTTCATGGAAAATTTTTAATCAGACACCATCCAGACTTCCACCCTCAGACCTTCCCTGTGGAAGAGATATGTAGATGACACTTTCGTTATTTGGCCACATGGCCTCCCAGCTTTGAACCTTTTCCTAGACCACATTAATTCCAGACACCCCGCCATCAAATTCATTGAGACATTCTGTCTACAGGAAACCCACCCACACAGATTCCTACTTGAAACCTGATTCCCACCACCACCCGACGCAAAATAATTCTCTCATCAAAACGTTATATCACAGGGCTCATTGCATTTCGGACCAACACCACTTGACCCGTGAATTAAAACATGTACATCTGACCCTCAAAAGGAATGGATACTCTGACCGTACCATCCGCCAAGCTGTTTCTCCCTCCATACAGAAACAACCACTTGATACTCCGATTAAAACCATCACACTACCATATATAGCAGGCATTACTAAAAAGATCTCCAAAATTCTAAACAAACACAAGATCCTGGTCCGGTTCAATACAGTACACAAAATCCGTGACCTGATCCCTTCCGTGAAGGATGTCATTCCTGACTTACAGTACCCCAGAGTTTACAAATTGATCTGCACCTGTGGTGACTGCTATATCGTGGAGACGAAACGACATGTCTCTGACCGAATTCGCGAGCACAAATCAGATTTGAAACATGGCAGAACGAATTCTTCTGCCGTAGCTGATCACTGTTACAACGCTGTGGGTGATCACGATATAGTCTTCTCCGATACCAAGGTTCTATGTAAACCCACGGGTTTCTATCAGAGATTTGTTCACGAGGCAATTCAGATTTACAAACACAGACACAATTTCAACCGAGAAGATCGCTTCAAATTAAGCAACCATTGAAAAGATGTTCTAAATCGAACTAAACGTTAAAGGAATTTTGAATGGTACAGTATGTTCATTAATTTAGTGGCATCCCAAACTCTCACGGTGGTGCTAATGTATTTTTGATGCTATTTGCGAGCTTGCACAGCTTTACATTTTTATGCTAATTCCTTTGGCAAGACGTTTTTTCTGTTTACCCACTCACAGCTTAAAGGAGGCGACCTGCGCTGGACTTGTTTAATGGTACAGTATGTTCATTCAATTAGTGGCATCCCAAACTCTCACGGTGGTGCTAATGTATTTTTGATGCTATTTGCGAGCTTGCACAGCTTTACATGTTATGCTAATTCCTTTGTCAAGGCATCTTCTCTGTTTACCCAGTCACAGCTTAAAGGAGGCGACCTGCGCTTGACTTTTTTCACTCCAACGCTGTCCCCTGGACAGGTTGGTCCCTTCACCTGATGAAGGCCACTTGTGTTGTGGCCGAAACGTCGTGATTTTTGTTTATTTTTTACCTACGTGACTTTACCGAATAGAACCAAAGAGTACAAATTAAACGTACCTATTTGCATGTACAATTAATGCCACCTTGTACCTTTCAAATACTAAACCAAACACGTCAGTGGCAAAGCAGCGTATATTCAATGATATTATTACATTGCGATGTTTATTAAATTGTTCCATTAAGAATTTTAAAAAACAAGTAACATACCTGGGAACTTTTAATGCTGACCATAATCAACCACAGCATGACGATGAAAATGCAATTGAAAAAGGTAAAGAGGCAGAAGGTTCGCCGCTCCTTTGACACGTGGCAGGTCCTTATGGAGACTGGAGAAATCCCAGATGACAGCAAGGCTGCTGTCTCATCGTCGTTGCCATCGATGCGGACAGATGAAGAGGGCTCGTGGTCCACACGCTCTCGATTGTATTCCGGGCACTCGCGGTCTTCGGGAGAATTCATGATCGGATTTCAGGTGCAGAAAAGCGAGACGTTTTCTTCTGTGCGGCATCCGTGCTTCATCACAGCTGTCCCGTGGATTTGTCTGGGCAGCAACGCCGACGATTCCGTAAAGCGAAGAGAGCCGGGGTTGATTCTGCCACAAACGTGTGCCTATGGGTGGAAGGTGGAAAGCCCTCTTGCTCGTAAATACACTTGGAGATACGCTGTTTATGATCGGTATAACACGCCACAACGTAGACTGCTTGTCTAACAGGTATAAACCATGCAAATAGAACGCTTGATGTCTTCACCACCACTTGGCTCGACGCAATATTGCACGGTATATGTTTTTTTCAAATAAGTTTGTACAATTTCCCTACAACTTATCTTTTTTATTTTTTATAAACTATATTCACGTGAGAGCATTTTTTTAAAAACTATGATCAAGACATTGTAAAGTACAGTAGGTGTGTTTGTTTGCATGTTGCTACCACACTGTTGTAATATAATGGTGTCACAAGACATTATATTGACCCATTATAATGTGCAAACTGCTGGACTTTGACTAGATGCCCCATTGGGTGTTTTAGCATTCGGTATAAATGTTACGTTTAAACAGTCACGAGACTCAGTGATAGTTAAAACTGTTAGTGTTTCACAGTTCACACGGTCACACTTCATCACAAAGAGGCGCAGTATTATTGATGTGTAAATCATAATATATTAAAATACATTAGAATAACCAGTGGTACTGTAATGATTAGCATGGATGGCTGTGTAAGAAGTTCAACGTACATACAAGTGACAAAAAAGGCTGAAAAGTGTGGCTTAAGATACATATGAGCAAAACGCAAATAAGAATGTACAGCTCTAGATTTGAAGCTTTCGTGACTGCAAGGATCCATACTCTTTGGTTCTATTCGGTAAGTCACGTAAAAGTATAAAACAACAAAAAATAAAATAAAAATACAAAAAAATATACAAAAAATATTTTTATTTTTTATTGTTTTATACTTTTACGTGACTTTACCGAATAGAATGTACAAGTTCGCTGAACAAGAGGAAACAACAGCGCAGCCAACACCGTGTCTCGGACATTTATTGAAGGAGGATTCGGATGAAAATTATTCAATAAAGACGTGGGCAAGATCAGGATGGAGTGATTTTGCAAAATGAACTTTTATGTTGAAGTAACATACCTACGTGCCGAAAGAAGAGAGTTTCGATATTGCTCGCCACGATATACGGATTGGAAACATTGAAGCTAACAAAATAACACGGAAAGCAACTTGAAAAGTACAGAAAGAAGCACGGATAAATGCACGCGGAGAATTACACTGGAAGAGAAATAGAAAAACACGGATCACAAATGGCTGGGAATAGGCTTATTCCCTTTTCACGTCCGTCACCTTTCAATTAGTTTCTTTAGCGGGTTTTTTTTTGGTGGAGATTCTTTATTAAACTTTTGCCTATTCTTTATTTATTGCCCTTTTGCCGCGCGCTGGGTCACAACGCAGCCGGCTGAACTTGCGCCACAGCGCGCCCACGAGGTGACCCCCAGCAATCCACACGCGCCATCGCCCAAGGTAAGTCGCACACTTTTGTTTTATGTGCTTTTTAGATAACGCGCAAGTCCCACTAATTTGTCTTATGAGCATTTATCTCATTACACACTTTGCACTGCCCACAGCAACGCGCACACGATCGCAAATTTTATTTCGCCTTACGCATGCAGTTAAAACACACCAAACACGTACATTCTCCACTGTGCGATGCCCTCTTCTACCCACCACACCCCAATGATACCCCAATGCGTCCTGAAACTACTATAGAGCCCCTACATATCGTCATTATAGCGCTTTCATAACATTGTCGCGTTGCCGGGGGGACCGGCCCAGCCCCTAACCTGCCAAGGTCACACCTCGGCGGGCTGGGAAATCTAGGCGAGCCCGGGGCCTCTGCACGTGACTAGGCCTCACCACGGCAGTCTGTCTGCTTACTACTTTGTGCTATACATTCCATATATACTGCTATACAGTCAGCATGTACTACTGTCGTGCTAGCAGGTACCACCACAGTCAATATGCACTGCTGTAGTTAAAGCAGGTACCAAAGTCCGTATGCACTGCGGTAGCTAAAGCAGGTTCCATAGTTCCATTTATTTGGTATAGCCCTGTGAGCCATTCGGCTCTTGAATCGGGCGCAAACGAAACAAACAAAAAACAAAAACATGAACAAGAAAACATCTTAAAGTGACTATGTGTGACTGTGCAAACAGAAAATCCAGGAGAAAAACATAAAAATAGTCCTGAAATAGCACCGTACACCAACGCTGTGTGCAAAAATCCCAGTGGGATGCAAGTCAAACAACAACAACAAACACAAGACAACTAAGATTAAGGCCATCAGTCTAACTCCGTACTACAATAAACAAAAACATGGCCAAAACAAAAAACGTTTTCGAAATCACCAAAATAAAAGCCATAAATGCAATGTAACAGTGATCATAGGGACTGTGACCGAATTTTTAACAATAAACTCCGTAAATAAATTAGAACACCAAAATCTAGAGCCATATTTTAAGCCACTGAATAGCAGTGGCAGCTAGGGGTGTACAACTCCTCTAGAGCAGTTTTGAGTGAAGATCTCATAGGTAGTGATTCAAGTTGCAGTTTATTGGCAATAGCATTCCAGACCCTGGGGGCATAAATAGCAAAGGACCTTCCTCCGGTTTTTTTTGTACGGCAATAGGGAATGTGAAGCTGGTAAATGAGCGAAGACCTGAGGTCAAATTTGTTCTTTGAAACAGCGAGGAGATCCAGTAGGTAGTCTGCGGATTTTTTTGTAAGTACATCGTGAATAAATAAGATCTGGTGCACAAGCCGTCGAACATTAAGAGATGTTAAGTTTGACCCAATGTAGAGATCACAGTGGTGAGTCCTATATGGGCAGTTCAATGCAACTCTTAAGGCCGAGATAGATGGAATCAAGCTCCTTCAGTACAGTACTTGGGGCTGATTTATACACGATGTCACAGTAGTCAAGTAGAGGCAGTATGGTAGCTTTTATCAATTCCAAACGGAACATTGGGGGGAAGCAGTGCTTGTGTCGATACAGAAAACCAATTTTATGTTTGTCTTTTTACCAATATAATCAATGTGATCTTCAAAATTCAGTTTTGAATCCAGGATAACCCAAAGATATTTATAGATCTTGACTTGCTCTATTTGATAATTATTCAAGGAATGTAATTGGAGAAGAATAACTTCCTGTCACTCCACAACAACAGGATCATCAGTCGGAGTATCACATTTTTCAATGCACCTTTAGGATCAGCACACTAAATCAAAATACAGATAATACTTAGCAGCGGTCATCCGGAGCAAAACATTTTATTTTATTTTAGGCCACTGATTAGCAGTGGTAGCTAGGGGTGTACAACACCTCTAGAGCAGTTTTGAGTGAAGTTCTCATAGGTAGTGATTCAAGTTGCAGTTTATTGGCAATAGCATTCCAGACCCTGGGGGCATCAATAGCACCTCTGTATGCACTGCTGTAATCATACCAGCTACCACCACAGTCAGTATGCACTGCTGTATTGATAGCAGGTACCACCACAATATGCACTGCTGTATTAATAGCAGGTTACAACATAGTCACTAGCCACTGCTGTAGTAATACCACAAACCACCACAGTCGGTTTGCACTGCTGTAGTTTAAGCAGGTACCACCACTATCCGTGTGCACTGCTGTAGTGATAGTGCATACCGTCAATGTATGTGTGCGTAAGTCCATGTGTATGTGTTAGTCAATGTGTGTGCATGGTGTGCGTGTGTATACAACTACTCTTTTTTAATTAAGTTACTTATTTTCACAATAATAATGCCTGCGTCTAAGTCCATGTGTGCGTGTGGGTCGATGTGCGTGTCTGTGGCGATGTGTGTGTGTAAGTCGATGTGTCTGTGTGTGTGAGTCAATATGTCTGTGTGTTTGTGTCAGTCGATGTGTTTGTGTGTGTCAGTCGATATGTGTGTGTTTGTGTCAGTCGATGTGCGTGTGTGTTAGTCGCTGTGTGTGTCGCTCCATGTGAGTCAGTGTAAGTCAATTTCTTTCTGTGTGTGTATTTTGGTCCACGTGTGCGCATAAGTCCATGTGTGTGTGTGTCAGTCCATGTGTGTGTGTGCGTCGATATGTGTGTGTAAGTTCATATGTATGTCAGTCTATGTATGTGTGTGTGAGTCTGTGTGTCTGTAAGTCGATGTGTGTGCGTGGGTCCATGTGTGTAAGTCCCTGTGTGTGTGTGTCTTAGTCGATATGTGTGTCTTTGTAAGTCCATATGTGTGTTTGTGTAGGTCAATGTGTGTGTGAGTCTATGTACCATCGGACACTCCACGCGACGCTCACAACAACGAGCGGACTGCCGGGTGGCTAAAGCACAGCAAGTCGGCACAGTAGGGGGCACAGGTGGTGCATCAGCCAGTCATCTCAGTCGTCTCAGTCAGTCGCCCTGTGGCATCTGGCTCTGCCCCGTGACCTCCTGCCAGCGGGCGTTCGACACTTCACGTGGCCTCAAGGTGCACGTAGCCTGGCACAAGCGTTGTGGTTGCGTCACCGCCACTTAGTGGCGAATGGCGGTTGTTGAGTCTATGTATGTATGTGTGAGTCGATATGTGTGTGTAAGTCTATGTGTGTGAGTCCATTTGTGTGTGTAATTACATATGTGTCTAAAGTCGATGTCTGTGTGTGTGAGTCCATGTGTGTGTGTGTAGGTCGATGTGTTTCTATGTGTGTGGGTCGATGTCTGTGTGTGTAAGTCCATGTGTGTCTGCCTTTTTCGCCCGGGCAACGCCGGCTACTTACCGCTAGTATAAAATATGCGGGAACTTCACGTGTGGATAAGTGTGAAACTTTGTGTTTTCATATGCTTGCACTTCAGTCAAGGATTTTTAAGATGCTGTTTTTGTAAATCATAGGCTGCTGCTCTTGTTCTTATGACAGCATAACTGATTTGTATTTTTAAAAGTCTGTTGTGATTATGGATTCCAATTGCAGCAGTCTAGGCTTTTGTGCAATGAATACTAAAACGTCGCACTATATGGCAAAATTGCACCAACTTACAGTTAGAGATTGCCAGAGAAGAAACGCAGCAGAGTTGTGATGCAGAGACAGTTCGCTCCCTACGCTCTAAACCCAACCTACCTGAGTTAAATTCCCAGCTACGGGTAACACGAGTGGCAGGTGTCATCTAAACAGGTCCTGGGGGGTGGAGGGGGGACCTCCAGTCACCAACCCGCACTGACCAGCGTGGCGAAGTATGGTCAAACAACTGTCATGACCATCACGGCGTGGGGACGGAGGCCTTCATCCAGCAGTTGTTTGCCAAAATGCTTAAATTATACTGTACTTAAAAAAATAGCAAATGACTGTAGCATGCAGCCTAACTTGACGTTTGGCTTGTATGTATTTTTTTTCCCGAAACATTGATTACCACAGAGTCTCCAAACAACACACGTTTAAGGAACCTATCCTCGCCGAAACTCCGTGCAGAAATGAACAGTTATCACCACTTTCTTCATCTGCCACCTGTGGCAAATGCCATTTGTTTTAACATTACCAGTGATCGAGTAGTTATCACTTTGAGCCTGTACATCAGCATCACACAAACAAGCATATTTAAGTATACACACACAAACACCAGGGTGTGTTATACGTGATTAAAGCTGTGTGGTAACTTACCAAAATGTATTCGCAGCGACTGGACCCGGTTGAAACAAGAAAATCAAGAATCTTGCTAAGTTTCACATCATGTATATGTGTGCTTGCACTTCCGTGTGACGTGCATCAACAGGCTGCTATGGAATTTCCCGTGATTAACCCTTCCACCCTACCCCTCTGTTGATAAGCAGGAAGCCCATCCAAGGTCATCGCACCTAACTAAAGGTGCTTTTCATCAAAGTTATGTCAGAATTTCCCATTTTAAATGAATGTCACGCGCGGTGCAAAGGTTAATAAAGGCGCATCCCTGCAATTGATTTCGCTCGCTCACGCCACTGCTGGCGGAAGAGCCTCCACCAGGATTGAGCTCTGGCGGGTGGTGGGCTGGGTATTTGGTCTACTCTTCCACGATATTTTATTGTTGCGTGTGGCAGCGATACGTCCAGGAGCTAGATGCCAAATGTCGATGTCTGCTGGCTATGACGAGAGGGCTTCAGGAAGAAAGTTCGTGGAGTTTTGCTCTTCCTCCGTTGACGGAGCTCAGACCACATTTGGGTTTATTATATGGTCCGTAGTTTTGGTAGCGTGGCTACACTAGCACTACTATATGGCTTGTCTTTCATTCATCAGGAACTCTTCCATACCCGCATCGATTTCTTCCGTGAAAATGGCTTTCTAAGTCCAACCGACACTAACCCGCCCAGGTGCCTTCTGGAAGGGTATTCTCATAAGAGACTGTACAATCGTTATCTCTACCTTTCTACCAGCATAGTTATGACTGAGAACTTGGGTGTTAGCCGTGTCCGGGAATCAAGCTCGACTCCCCGGCTATTTCAGGGAGCTGTGAGATAACCATTGCGCCACTCATAATAAAGTTTTTTTTTGGGTTAGATCGCGTAAGTAATACACCTTACAATTGTATGCCTTGTAAGGGCATCACATACTAATTAACTGTGATTAACAATATAATTTACAATAAGCCCCTCCCCTGCTCTCCGCACATGATTGACTCACAGTGGCCCCACGAGTCATTGGTCAACTCCTGACAACTTTGCTCGTTTTGAGATGTTGGCTTTGGACGGATGTCAAGCGAATATTATTTCAGCTCGGAAAATCCATCGTAGTGATATGTTTGGGATCATTTGACTCAATAATCCGTGACAAGTTGATTTCCAAAAAGTGCTTTGTCCCTTTGCGAACCGAAATGTTGCCTGAAGACCATAAAGCAGAGTTTGCAATTGTCGTGCCTTATAGGCCAAAACACATGCCAGAAGGCAAATACATGTTTTTGGTTCAATTCAGCCATTCCACATGTATGTAGTGGAGTATGAAGGTGCGTGGTACAAACAGCGTGATTACATGATCACACAGACAGTACGGGTTATCTTGGGTCAGCCTATAGTGAAGGCAAATACAGTGCAGGTTATGTTGGGGCAATTAAGCTGGGTAGCCGTGGACGGCTGTGATTGGTTGGTGCTGTTGCCAGGGCTGGAGAGGCGTCTGGAAGTCTGGCCAGAAACAGGTGCGACGGTCACGCGGAGCGCCGTTGGGACGCGGGTTAATTAATTGGGGGTGTAATGAGAGCGGGAGTCGGAGTCAACAGAGGGGAGTTGAGTTGAAGGAGTTGAGCTTGGAGATGGGTTGAAGTTGGAGAGCTTAGGGGAGCTGGAGTGAAGAGTTGGAGGTTGGAGTTGCTGAGTGCGAAGACGCTGTGTGAAGTCGCTGTGTGCGACGACGCTGTGTGCGGAGTCGCTGAGTGCGACGACGCTGTGTGTGAAGACGCTGTGTGCGAAGTCACTGTGTGAAGACGCTGTGTGCGAAGTCGCTGTGTGTGAAGACGCTGTGTGCGAAGTCACTGTGTGCGAAGACGCTGTGTGCGAAGTCGCTGTGTGTGAAGACGCTGTGTGCGAAGTCACTGTGTGCGAAGACGCTGTGTGCGGAGTCGCTGAGTGCGACGACGCTGTGTGCGGAGTCGCTGAGTGCGACGACGCTGTGTGTGAAGACGCTGTGTGCGAAGTCACTGTGTGAAGACGCTGTGTGCGAAGTCGCTGTGTGTGAAGACGCTGTGTGCGAAGTCACTGTGTGCGAAGACGCTGTGTGCGAAGTCACTGTGTGCGAAGACGCTGTGTGCGGAGTCACTGTGTGTGAAGACGCTGTGTGCGAAGACGCTGTGTGTGAAGACGCTGTGTGCGAAGTCGCTGTGTGTGAAGACGCTGTGTGCGAAGTCGCTGTGTGTGAAGACGCTGTGTGCGAAGTCACTGTGTGTGAAGACGCTGTGTGCGAAGACGCTGTGTGCGAAGTCGCTGTGTGTGAAGACGCTGTGTGCGAAGTCACTGTGTGCGAAGACGCTGTGTGCGGAGTCGCTGAGTGCGAAGACGCTGTGTGCGAAAACGCTGTGTGCGGAGTCGCTGAGTGCGGAGTTGCTGAGTGCGGAGTAAGCGAAGTAATCGTGGGGAGTGGAGAGACAAAGGTGGCGATCGAGTTGAGTGAAGCACGGCGAGCGAGCCGTGGCGACCAGGATACTGTGGAATGTGGAGGACATGCTGAGAGTTGTAAATAAAGCGGTGTTCGGAGAAAGACAGAAGTTGTCCGAGTGAAATCGAGCATTACATTTGGTGTCAGAGTAACTACGAACCATGCCTACATGTGGAAGACATCGGCCAAGAAGAAGAACGTGCTGACGGACTCGTCCGACGACGGCAACGATGTGTACGTGATTGCCGCATCGGGGCAAGTGGGTGCCGCTCCTCCGGCGGGCGGAACGAGCGTTGCCGACGGGGCTAAGCCAGCCCGCTGCTGTTCTCGCGCCGCCGGGAAATGCCGACGACGGAGCCGCACCTCCCGCGGCGCTGCAGGCGGGGCAGCAGGACGCACATCACGCCGCTGCTTCGCCGCCATCGAGAGGGAGAGCGCCGGAGCTGGAGGAGAGAGAATTCCGCCGCCGCTAATGCGGGTGCCGGGGCGGGAAAATTGTGCGCATCGTGCGCGCGCGACCGCCATCGTGGCGGCCGGTCGGGACGCGGTTCCCGCCGAAACGCCGTTCCCGCCATTCTCAACGCCTGTGGAGGAAGATGTTCAGCCGTCTTGGGGGCATCCTGTCGCAAGAGGATGCCGTGCTTCGAGTTCCTCACAGCCTCTCAGGCGAGTCGTGACACAACGCACCCGGTCCTAAACACACACCTCACCCATCTTGCGCGCACCAGGTTGTTGTTTTTTCGTGTGGGTTTTTGTTGACCGCTGGGCTGCTGAACGGGGTTTCTGGCTGTGTGAGTGTAGGATGAACGCAATGTCTGTGCTCGCGTGTGTGGTTACGGCATCGGGAGTGTTATCTGATGGGGATGTTAATGATTAATTCGTATGTGTCAAGCTCGATTGTTATTGTGTATACTGTATGAAGCTTCGCTAGTGATTGTTCATGTGTGACTGTCAGAAACTTTGATGTTGTCAATGTGTGACTGTGAGAAACTTTGATCGTCATTGTTGCCAAGGTACAGACCGTATGGAACTTTGATCGTTATTGTTGCCAAGGTATAGACTGTATATGCTGCGTGTACTGTATTACCTCATTCGGCGATTCGTGGGATTATGTATAGTTTGTTTTGCTCTAAAATTTCGATGCCTGAATCCCATGGTTAATGTTGAAGGGGATTTTGAAATGACAGGTTCAGGGTATTACGTACTCACTGGGTGGTTCCTGTCCGTTGTTGCTCGATACATGGGGAGAAAAGGGAGGGTTTTTCGTGCGAGGGAGCCCCTTAGGTTCTGTTTGGATCAAGGGTGCGTGGGGCTGTAAATTGCCGCCACATTGCATTGCTCTCTCAACTCGGTTGGTACAGCTGTGTGCTGCAATGCGAGTATCTAACATAATGGGTACTGATACGGGATGTGAAGTGTATTGTGGTGACCGTTGGGTATTTGGAATCGTCGCAAATTGTGTGCTTGTTCGCCATTGGAGATGGTGACATGCTGCTATTGATTTGGTATTGTGCTGGCTGTCAAATCTCTTGGGGCGCAGATCCTGACCAGGATGGCCCAGTAAGTGTTGAGTGTCTAAAACGAGAGTGTGGTCCCGTCATGCGATGGATGATGGTTTGACCTGACGGCCCAGAGGTTGAGGCCCTCCGAGGTGCGTCTGAAGCTATACGATGGAGCTATAGGCTCGCCCTGGCGGCCCGGAGTTCGAGACACTCCGAGGTGCGTTGAAACAGTGGGTTGGAGATGTATCCCTCAGTTGTCAGGGTGCATGTTGTGCATTGGGTGCACGATGTGTTTTCTCCACTCAGTTGGGGCAGCTGATTGCGGCATTGCCGTCCAAGCATGCGGTCGCCATTGTGTGTGTGCATGGGTATTGTGTGATTTTGGGTTGATTGTAGAATGTGTATTTTGGTTCCTTCCGCCGGGCGGAATTGATCATCTCCTCTTCCCTGACCGGGTGACTGTTGTGTCTGACGAGCCGAGGCGAGTGTTCGTCGAGTGATGCCTCAGGAGGGTTGGTTTCTCTCGTCCCAGGATTCCTGCGCCTGCCGCCCTTGGGGTCGCCGGTTGTGCTGGCTGGATGTGGACTTGAAGGGGGGAGTGGAGCACGTGCTCGCCTCCCCTGGGGGCTCGGCCACGCGAACTCGTTGAAGACTGGCCGCTGGAACTTGCTCCCGATGAAGAACTTTTTATTGACTTTTACGCCTCGTACGGCTGTTGTACATATGTTTTCTGTGATGCATTGTTGTTGTTATGTTCGTCCTAGGTACTCCACTACCCAGAGGTCGAAGTGTTGTCGTAGCCGGGACGGCTAGATTTTTTTGTATCACGGGGGGGGGGGGGGGGGTGATGTAGTGGAGTACGAAGGTGCATGGTACAAACAGCGTGATTACATGATCACACAGACAGTACGGGTTATCTTGGGTCAGCCTGTATTGAAGGCAAATACAGTGCAGGTTATGTTGGGGCAATTAAGCTGGGTAGCCGTGGACGGCTGTGATTGGTTGGTGCTGTTGCCGGGACTGGAGAGGCGTCTGGAAGTCTGGCGAGAAACAGGTGCGACGGTCACACGGAGTGCCGTTGGGACGCGGGTTAATTAATTGGGGGTGTAATGAGAGCGGGTATAAGAGCGGGAGTCGGAGTCAACAGAGGGGAGTTGAGTTGAAGGAGTTGAGCTTGGAGATGGGTTGAAGTTGGAGAGCTTAGGGGAGCTGGAGTGAAGAGTTGGAGTTGCTGAGTGCGAAGTCGCTGTGTGCGGAGTCGCTGTGTGCGAAGACGCTGTGTGCGGAGTCGCTGTGTGAAGTCGCTGTGTGCGGAGTCACTGTGTGCGAAGACGCTGTGTGAAGTCGCTGTGTGCGGAGTCACTGTGTGCGAAGACGCTGTGTGTGAAGACGCTGTGTGCGGAGTCGCTGAGTGCGGAGTCGCGGAGTAAGCGAAGTAATCGTGGGGAGTGGAGAGACAAAGGTGGCGAGCGAGTCGAGTGAAGTACGGCGAGCGAGCCGTGGCGACCAGGATACTGTGGAATGTGGAGGACATGCTGAGAGTTGTAAATAAAGCGGTGTTCGGAGAAGGACAGAAGTTGTCCGAGTGAAATCGAACACTACATATATATAAAATCATTGCCACGATGCATTATTATTATTATTAACACGTTTAACTTGTCTGTACACCTTCAGAGAACAAAAAAAACACTCATACTTTCTTGTAATTTCAGATGAAGTGGCAAATTAAAACACTGCCTGCAAACTATACAAAAAAAACATCCTCAACACATTCGTCAATAACACTGCTTTAAAGTCACATAGTTAGAAATAAAATAAAACAAATCACGACGTTTCGATCACAACACAAGCGGTTGTCATCGATCGCAACACAAGCGGTCGTCATCAGGCTTGATGACGAACGCTTGTGTTGCGATTGAAACCGAAAGAACCACAGAGTATGGATCCCTGTAGTCACGGAAGCTTCAAGTCAAGACTGCTTTAAAATGTGCAATATCTTGGGCAATGGTGCCTCTTCATTGCACATACATATAGAGACCAGAGAGAGAGAGAGTGAATTAGAGATGGAGTCTGTACTATACAGCATGGGGCCTGATCAGAATCGATTGTAAAAAAATCATAGGCCACCTCATTCAACCTGAATACATTTAACCCAGCAGGGCTGAATGAACGCCTCACCTTCACTCAAAAGATAGCTTTGTTATTGAGTGCTTGGCAACCCTTATCCTTTTAAGGTTCATACATGGTTTACCTCCGTTTGGAACACATATCTGCTTACATAACACACGATTTCTCAGTAATCTGTACAAAATAAAAGGACAGTTTTTTTTAATTGCCCCATATATATATCCCTCTACCCTACTTGCATGGTTTAGAAATTTTAAGCATTTGAAAGACCCTGTGAGAGCCAGTTGGATCCGATTGAAATTATAATTGAGCCCAAGATTGAGTCACTAAGTAGATAATGCTAATGTTTATTTTTGTGTGAAGGAGATAAGAGACGACACTGCAACAGGGTTACCCAAAATGCAATGTGCATGCAACATTGAATATTTTTTACTTTTACCCCAAATTATTTACGTAGTAAATACATTTTATTTATTGAAGGCTGTATTCTAAAATCTACTAATAGGGTTACAATTCATGTGGCGATTTAAAACTGTTCACAACGAAGCATTTTTTTTGGAAATGTAATCTTATCCGGCCCCATGGCGGTACTGTGCAGTCTCCAACACTTATTCCATCTCTCTGGACGATGTATGCGCCTTGCGGACGGCTCATTAGTGAAAGCATCACCTCATATTTTTTTTTATCTTCAAGGCAATGTTATTGATTTATTGTGTTGTGTTTTTTTTATTTGCTTGCTGCACCAATGCCAACGCAGCATCACCAAATACTTTATTTAATATAAAAACGTGGAACGTTTGGTTTTGTGAGTTGTTCCGTAGGGGCTGTCCATACGTTACGCACCTGGGGGATGGTCAGACATGTGTGACGAGGGGGGGAGGGGGGGTGAGAAATGTGACGTCACATCAAAACGCGCAACTTTAAATAAATACAGACAACACGTTCTACTTAATTAAATAGACTTTTTAATAAACGTTTTCTCCTACAACATCAGAGTGCAGCGCCACGTTAAATACGCACTACAAAGACAATGGTTTAAAGCGATTTGAAGCATGTTTTATATATTTTTTTTGGGGGGGGGGGTGTGGCAGAGCTTTGTGACGTCATATTGAGGGGGGGTCTGACTTTTTGTGACGCTGTGTGACGAAGTGGGGGGGGGGGGCGGTTCAAAAATCGTCCAAAATCGCGTGACGTCATTTATGGACGGCCCCTTAACCTCACGAAAACTTCACGGCGCTGGTCAGTGCGGGGTTTGTGAAGGGGGGAGGGGAGGCATGTCAGCACGTAACAGTCGTACGCGATAGCTTTTGCAGCACTGCCCTCTGCTGCCCAGCACTTCAGCCCTGCAGCCTGTAACAACCAGCCGTGCATGTTGCTTAAGTCCATCAAAAGCACCATGCATGGCTTCGGGGTAGCGCGTTCGCTGCGTGTTGCAGAGGCTCACGGTTGGAATCCAGCAGCACCCCCCCCTGGTTAATGTGCCTTCTGTTTCTGTCACTGTGTCGGCGCCAGGCTTTAAGATTTGCCCAATATGAGAAAATCACAAGCAAAACTACCACATACTCCTGCTGCTGCGAAGAGTTGGCAGGACCCTCCTGATTCCTAAGAATATTTCCTGGGTGAACGAGCATTACAATACAAATATATATTTCAGGATCTAAACTACTGACCATTCCCGGTGATTTTGTATTCACCAGGGTCCAAAACATCCCGTGTTATAGCCTTGGTTTTCACACCTGATGATGACCGTTTGTGTTATGGTCGAAACGTCGTGAGAATTTTTATTGTTTTATATATATTTTATTGTTTCCCTTCAACGTGACTTTACCGAAAGAGCTAAGAATATGAATTACTGCAGTCACGAAAGCTTTAAATCAAAATTTAGCCTTAGACTGTTTGGCAAGTGCTGTTAGCAAACGCCTATAATTGCTGGTACGGCACACGAAGGGGTGGGTGGCGATGGTTACACATCGCACCGTATATTCATGAGTTCCAGACCATGTGACATATCCCATTCACATGTCCACTGAGATATGTTACGATGGGCCCTTCATTTCTCCTTAGCATCTCATGAAGCCACTGAGTGGATCGCCAAACGGGACATCTGTGAAAAAGAGCTTCATAGCTCATCGGATTCCTTCAACATAAATGCAAATTCTTAGACGTCCCATTAGGAGTTGTTGCCGTCATACGAAAGAATAATATGTACTCATTTGAGGCTGAGTCGGGGAGGCCAAGGATCGTTTGAGATAGGTATTGACGGTGAGAGGGAATCGAATTCGGGTCGCCCGGTTCATAGCACAGCGCGCTAACCACTGCACCACTGCTCCGATAGACGCTGCACACAACGCTTGGTGTGTGTGTGTGGTGTGCTGTACTACCACGTGTGGTGTGTGTGGTGTGTGTTGCGCTGTACTACCACGCGTGGTGTGTGGTGTGTGTGTGGTGTGTGTTGCGCTGTACTACCACGTGTGGTGTGTGTGTGTGGTGTGTGTGTTGCGCTGTACTACCACGTGGTGTGTGTGTGGTGTGTGTGTGGTGTGTGTGTGGTGTGTGTGGTGTGTGTGTTGCTCTGTACTACCACGTGTGTTGTGTGTGTGTGGTGTGTGTGTGGTGTGTGTGGTGTGTGTTGCGCTGTACTACCACGTGGTGTGTGTGTGTGTGGTGTGTGTGTGGTGTGTGTGTTGCGCTGTACTACCACGTGGTGTGTGTGGTGTGTGTGTGGTGTGTGTGTGTGTGTTGCGCTGTACTACCACGTGGTGTGTGTGTGTGGTGTGTGTGTGGTGTGTGTGTGGTGTGTGTGGTGTGTGTTGCGCTGTACTACCACGCGTGGCGCGCGTTGACCGATGCCGGCACGCACGTGGGGGGCGCCCTCGCAGGCACGCGCGGGGGGGGGCAAAGGAGATGCGAGTGGAGGGGCTTGTGCGAGGGGGTAGTGCGAGGGGGTTGGCTCGGGCGGCCTGGTGGTGGTGGTGGGAGTCGTGTGTAAATTGGACGTCTGAATAAGAAGAAGGCGCATGCGCCACCGCAACCCTCCCCAGTGAACAGGCGGAAACCAGCCCGGCTACAGCCCACGGGCCCACGTTGGGGCGCCACTACGCCTCCTCCTCCTCCTCCACCACCACCACTCCCCTCCTCCTCCACCACCACCACTCCCCTCCTCCTCCTCCTCCACCACCACCACTCCCCTCTCCCCTTCCTAATCCCTGCCCCTTCTTCATCCTGCCCTGCCCCCTCCCCCCACACACACACACAACCCACCCTTCCTCGAAGTCGTAATCATCATCTCTCCCTTCCTACCCCTCGTACCCCTCCACCACCCTACTTCACCAAACACCACCACCGCCGCCAACAGCGGCGTCGTCGTCGTCGTCAGCATCATCATCGTGGTCGTCGTCCACGCACGCTGTTGTCCGTGTGACCGGCAGAGAGTCTCTCTCCTTGGCTGCTCCGCACAGCAGAGACCCCCCGTGCACAGGAGGCAGGAGGGAGGAGACAGGAGGAGGCAAGAGGCAAGGAGGCGACAAGGAGGAGGCAGGAGGAGGCAAGGAGGAGGCAGGGAGGAGGGAGACAGGAGACAGGAGGCAAGGAGGAGGCAGGAGGGAGACAAGGAGGAGGCAGGAGGAGGCAGAAGGAGGCACGGACATGGCGCGCCAGGCGTTGCAAGCGCAGCTCAAGCTGGCCGAGAAGTTGAGCATCCTGAACGACCGTGGAGCGGGCATGCTCACGCGTCTGTACAACATCAAGAAGGCGAGTTCGCGTGTCTGTGTCACTGCATGTGTGTGTGTCTGTGTCACTGTGTGTGTCTGTGTGTGTGTCATTGCGTGTGTGTGTGTCTGTGTGTGTCACTGCGTGTGTGTGTGTCACTGCATGTGTGTGTGTCTGTGTCACTGCATGTGTGTGTGTGTCACTGCATATGTGTGTCACTGCGTGTGTGTGTCTGTGTCACTGCATGTGTGTGTGTCTGTGTCACTGTGTGTGTGTGTCTGTGTGTGTGTCACTGCATGTGTGTGTGTCCGTGTGTGTGTCACTGCGTGTGTGTGTGTCACTGCGTGTGTGTGTGTCACTGCATGTGTGTGTGTCACTGCATGTGTGTGTGTCACTGCATGTGTGTGTGTGTCACTGCATGTGTGTGTGTCACTGCGTGTGTGTGTGTCACTGCATGTGTGTGTGTGTCACTGTGTGTGTGTTACTGTGTGTGTCACTGCATGTGTGTGTGTGTCACTGCGTGTGTGTGTGTGTCACTGCGTGTGTGTGTCACTGCGTGTGTGTGTCACTGCGTGTGTGTGTCACTGCGTGTGTGTGTGTCACTGCGTGTGTGTGTGTCACTGCATGTGTGTGTGTGTGTCACTGCGTGTGTGTGTGTGTGTCACTGCATGTGTGTGTCACAGCGTGTGTGTGTGTGTGTCACTGCATGTGTGTGTCACAGCGTGTGTGTGTCTGTGTCACTGCGTGTGTGTGTGTGTCACTGCATGTGTGTGTGTGTCACTGCGTGTGTGTGTGTGTCTGTTACTGTGTGTGTGTGTGTGTGTCACAGCGTGTGTGTGTCTGTGTCACTGCGTGTGTGTGTCACTGCATGTGTGTGTCACTGCGTGTGTGTGTCTGTCACTGTGTGTATGTGTGTGTCACTGCATGTGTGTGTGTGTCACTGCGTGTGTGTGTGTCACTGCGTGTGTGTGTGTCTGTGTGTGTGTGTCACTGCGTGTGTGTCACTGCGTGTGTGTCTGTGTCACTGCGTGTGTGTGTGTCACTGTGTGTGTCTGTGTCACTGCGTGTGTGTGTCACTGCGTGTGTGTGTGTCTGTGTGTGTGTCACTGTGTGTGTGTCACTGCGTGTGTGTGTGTGTCACTGCGTGTGTGTGTGTGTCACTGCGTGTGTGTGTGCCGTGGAGAGCTGGCGACCCGAGTTCGAATCCCGCTCACGGTCGACACCCGGTGACGATTAATCTGAACCGGTCCTGGGCCTCTCTCTAGGTCGACTCGGCCTCAAATGAGTACCCGGTGCGGTGTTGTAAACATCGCCACCGTGGGGAGACAAAGGCGGCCGGGCGTGGTGTTGGCCACCCACCCCCTCGTGCGCCGTTGCCGGCCTTCATAGGTGCCGCTCGCTAACAGCACTTGCCCCAGCAGTCTGTTAAGGCTACACGGGTGGTCTTTGTCTTTGTGGCGGTGCTGAATCCCAGTGTTTTGAGCTTTCCATGTGGAGGCGTTATCAGGTCTCAGCGGCCACTATTAGTGGCGTCGACGTGACCACGGCGCTTGTGCCAGGCTAAGTGCTCCTTGACGCCACGTGAAGTGTGGACTGTTCGCTCCCGGCAGGAGGTCACCGGAGTGAGACCCCGACCCCCGAGGTTGCCGGTGGGTTCACCGAGATGACTGACATATGGGTTCACCGAGATGACTGACATATGGGTTCACCGAGATGACCGACCGACAGATGAGTCCACCGAGATGACCGACAGATGGGTTCACCGAGATGACCGACAGATGAGTTCACCGAGATGACTGACATATGAGTTCACCGAGATGACCGACAGATGAGTTCACCGAGATGACCGACAGATGGGTTCACCGAGATGACCGACAGATGGGTTCACCGAGATGACCGACCGACAGATGAGTTCACCGAGATGACCGACAGATGAGTCCACCGAGATGACCGACAGATGAGTTCACCGAGATGACCGACAGATGAGTTCACCGAGATGACCGACAGATGGGTTCACCGAGATGACCGACAGATGAGTTCACCGAGATGACTGACAGATGGGTTCACCGAGATGACCGACCGACAGATGAGTTCACCGAGATGACTGACAGATGAGTTCACCGAGATGACTGACAGATGGGTTCACCGAGATGACCGACAGATGAGTTCACCGAGATGACTGACAGATGAGTTCACCGAGATGACTGACAGATGGGTTCACCGAGATGACCGACAGATGAGTTCACCGAGATGACCGACAGATGAGTTCACCGAGATGACCGACAGATGGGTTCACCGAGATGACTGACAGATGAGTTCACCGAGATGACCGACAGATGCGCCACCTGCGCTGCCCACTGTGTTAACTACAGTTGTATCCGCTCGGCGCTCCCCACGTTGTCGTTATTGGAGGGCCACTGCACTTCCACCTGCCCCGGTAGCGTTCCTCACGAGCCTCGTCCACAAAGACAACCCATCATCAACCCGTACAGCACCTACGAAGAAGGCTCCGTCCACACGCACACGCGCGTACTCTAAACACCGCAGGTAGAATTCACACCACAACGAACGCTTTAAAAAAACGCACGGGCACTCTTAAACAAAAAAAACATTCGCACGTTACTGGAAGCAAACAGGCAAATCGTGCTCGTGGCGTGCACAGGCGACCGCGAAAATATCGACAACATCAGCGTCAGCACCCTCCCTCCTCCCGGATGAAGGAATCCCCGAGCCGTTAGCTGTTACATTCACACCATTGCGCGCACAAGATCTTAGCCAGGGGTTGTCACCTGCACACAAACAAGGTGGCATTGTACCAAATACCGAAAGCCGTCGATTGCTTTTACAGATACACTTTGTACGTACACGGGTGTATTCTTACACCAACACGCAGTTCGTGCATGCACATCCACGCATTAAGCGTATGGAGTAAATCATCTCGTTGGGAAATTAGACAATGATTGTATACCGGTCTGCGTTATTTGATTGTCTAATTAGGTAAGAATATTAAGGCATCTATTGTTGGTGATCAATGCCCCCATTCTTCACTGTAATTAAATACACCACCATTTAGCCGTTAACAGATTGTTGGGGGTAAATGCGGTTCGCGAGCATCTATTAGGCCGGAACAGCACGCGAGGGGGTGGGTGGGGTGGCTAGCATCACGCCAGGCCACCTTTGTATCTCCAAAGCTGATGTTTACATACAGCACCAGGTACCGATTTAAGACCCGAGAAGACCTCGGGGAGATCGAGAACCAGTTCATAAATTCGTCAGTGGTGTGGGCCGCGAGTGGGACTCGAACTCGTGTGGCCGGGTTCGTAGCGCAGTCCGATGACCTGACTACACTTTCACTCCCCACGGTGTTCACTGCGAAACCAAGACTCACTGTGGATCGCCTTCGTGAGACTGTTGTACGTGCGGTCTTGGTAAAAAAAAAACCCATTGTGGTTAAAGGCATACTTTATTTTATATTTTCTTCTCTGAAGAAATGGCTCATGGGCATGCACATGCTCGTTATTCATACCCTGCTCTAATCAACCCGGTAGTGCATCAGTGGGACTGAAAAGTGACAACCAACTGCCCTGTCATGTTCAAAGGCATGATGGATCGGAAAGAGGAATCAAATGTGGCCACAGTTTGGCTTTTGTCAGATTATAGCTGAACGTTCCGAAACGTATCCACAGTATATTTATTGAGTTTTTTTTATATATATACTGGCTGTCGTGTATTATGGCAAATTACAGTTCGTTGTAATCGCATGCAGTGCTTTCATCATTAAATTCATGCTTTGAAGTGTGTCGCGATTTTTGAAATTCTGCGTAATTTGTGTCATTTGTATCGCTAAGCCATGTAGGCTATGGGGCTTGCTGTGCATGCTGTTTTTAGGTACGCCGCAGTGATCTGTAAACGCCTATTGTTAACCATGCTCCTGTAAGCATGTTCGAGAAAAAAAAACATCTTTTGGGAATGTTCTGCGCATAATTAAATGCTTGCAGTCGGTGGAATGTTTGATCTAGTAGCCCCTATTTTAATCACCTGAACATGACTTTTTGAAAGCTACTGTATAGACCAGTATTGATTTCAGCATATTTCACGTAACGTCTTGCATCGTTTTTTTTATAGGATGATGACTATACAATGCCTCTGGGTACTTGTATCAAATCTTTCTTCACAATATGCAACAGGGATTCCTTTACCACACAATGGGTTAGCGCACTGCATCCTATAATTGAATTGCCATTTGACGCTTGGACATTTGTTTTATGCACAATGAAAACATACAGCAGCCTAGCGGTGAAGTGACCCACCCTGGCTGGAGGCAACAAGTTGAGGAATGTGGACCAGTGGCTTGGCGGTGCCAAAACGCTCTCTGCGTTTCTCATAGAGACAGACCCGGGGACAATGTTCAGGCCCCATAAGCTATGTGCGAGAAAGTTCAATGTCCGAGCACGTGCGCGTGATGGGGAATGCTTATCATCCCGAGGCGGTATTGGCCGTACGTGATTCCAAACAGAAGCCTGGCACTATACAAAGCTGGCTTTCTTGCAACATTCCAGCTGTTTTCTGTTTGTTTCATGCTTTGTATCACGTCGAGGCCACTCTCGCCCATGTGAGCTCTGCCCAATGCACCACAAATGTATGAAAGGAATAGATTACAAGTTGTCATCGTGATAATGGGCAGCTGCCAGTATGTTTGGTTTGGCTGCGTGACAGGATTTAAGGCAATCTGTGTTTGCATACTACAGGATATATGTTGATATTGTTTTTTGCAGTTGGTATAAATAATGTCTTTTTCTTATGCATGCATATATATCAAATGCACAAGGGAGTATGTTTGGGTATTTTAATTGCACTTAAAACCATGCTCGTGTGGTGATTTAAAGATTTGAGAGCCAGCATTTTGCCTAGTATTTATTTAGCCAATGATGCTTTAACATGCCAGCAAACTCCGCTGTCGACTTGTTTATGGGCCAAGCATTAGCAAGTGAAAATTGTCCAACAGTAGGTTAGATGTTGCTTTTACTGTACATGACACAGATTAGCAGATAATGTCTCCTTCACATATCTGTCTCTCCACAAAAATATACAAGTATTTTTTCATACATAACCCATCTGCCCCACCGCCTTCTGAGAATGCATCATAATCTAGCAGTTGAACTGCATTGATACAAGCAAGCCTGGATTTTCTGATGAAACTGAACGTCAAAACATGTCCAGTGTGCTTGTTCTATACTGAATCGGTGCCGCTGGAATCATGCATTGACAGGAAAGCCATGGGGCCGATGGGTGGAGCAAAAATACTTTATTTTATGTGAAAGGACAGGCATGTGATGGATCAACATTGTCGGCTCGTCAATTGTGTTACTTATATTCTAGAGAGACGCTAATGACTTTACTTGAACATGACATACCACTTAGGGCTGTTTCCTTTTGGTACTGTATGCGTGTTAATGGACTATTTGTGCGTAATACATATCCAGTAAAATAATTAAGTATGTTGTAATTAAAGTTGGAGGCTATTTATATTTGAGAAATCTCTTAACTACGACTGAACCGATGGCTTGATTATTGATATCAATTGAAATTAATTATTGTGCCCACACTGAAAGCTTTGAGTCACGTGTGTATGAATTGATATTTCAAGAAATTAATGACTGCTGAATTGAATTGCAACCCGAACTCATGACAAACTCTCAAAATGCAAGCAGCGAGGGGCATGTGAATCGTTCCACCCCTACTACCACCGCTACTACTCCTCACTGAGCAGAGCTATGCTTATGTGTTACTTGTTTCTAAAGGCATTACAAATTGTAAGTGATCAGGTAGAACTCAATCAAATTGTAAGTGCTAAATCACAATTTCATGACTAAATCATAGAGGAGTTTAAACTAGCACGTGCAAAATGCATTTATACTGTTGAGAGCCATGGTGCTGTTCTCGTTGTTGCTCTGTATGGATGTGTTTGTGACCCGTTAAGAGTACTTGGGCATAATCGAGGGGAAATGTTCATTTGAAAAATGTAGGCCCTTGGGACAAATATGTTAATATTTATTTTTTTAAAACACTCTACGATGTGCCCGACTGTGGAATGTGGACTTAAAGTTGACCTGCTCGGCTTAAGGCACTTGCTCCTGGAAACACAGCATGGGCTTCGATTCATGTTCATCATGCATGGATTGAAGAGCGTAAAGAATGATTACAAAAGACCACGGAATGAGTGAGAACAGCCTCCTCCCCCACAGCAGACAACTAGAGTACAGCGAAACTCCAAAAATCCACGGTGATATGGGGATGGGTTTTCGCGTATCCTACAATTTGTGACAGAACATGGAAAAAAATATATTAAAACGGGGGTAATAAATTATGCCTTTCGTGAATTATATGAATTGTTAGCTGCAAAACTTCAAATATGTTGTATGTTACAGGAGTTGCACGGCATGCGATGAAACACTACAAAAATGCGTGAAATTTTTTCCCACAGAGGTGTGATTTTCAAGCATTTTGTGGTGGTACGTGCCTTGAAGTCCAAGCTAGAGAATGAGTGAAACATGGCTTTGTTCAAATCTCATTGTGGCTACACGTACTTCGAGTACCACCGTTTCACACTGACAGACATTCAGGCACGGAGGCAGAGAGACAGATGGCAGAAAAGACAAAACATGGAGAGATGGGGAGAAATGGAGCAACAAAAATTTGTGCCTAAAAAGGAAAACGTTTTCAATCAGTGTTTTATTTGCTTCGTATGAAGACATTATGAAACGCAATATGGATTGTTATATTGCTGAATTGGAGAACCCTTAAGGTATCTCTATATCCGTGTGTGTCTCTGTGTCTCTTTCTGTATCTCCCTGTGTCTATCTCTGTCTGTCTCTCTGCATCTCCGTTTGTCTCCCTATCTCCATGTGTGTCTCTTATCTCCATCTGTCTCTCGCATATTTTGTGAGTTTCGTCCCCGTAAATTCTGGAAGTTTCTGCAAACCATGGGGGGCATCGCAAGTTTTAGGATTTGTGGATTTCTGGAGGACAGATATGTGGACCTCACTGTACATCACTTCTTCGATGTGTGCAATTGTGCAAGCCTATTTCCCATAAATAAATGTAACACAGTGCATCACCTACAAATATACAATTACATATTGAATAGCTTCTTCATTTAGGAATTAACTGAAACAAAATGTACGGCACAGATTCATGAAAACGTGAATAAATTCATCTTGTTTGGTTCTTTCGGTAAAGTCACGTAGAATGAGAATAAAATAATAAAATAAATTCAACCATCCTTTAGCCCGTTGACCAATGGAATGCCCGGCTGTTTAGGCAAATTGAGCTTGCTATTTTTAAAGGTAAGTCAGGGTGAGGAATTATTGAGAGCTCGAGATGAATAGAATTTGGTTTGTGTGGCTCTCGCGGTTGCTCGCTGAAGGATTTTCTCCCGAGGCATCTCTCCACTTCGGTTTTGTGAGTGGATTGTGGGCTATGAATTCTAAGTAGCTCTAAGACTATCTTTGACAGGTGACATTATCCAGGCTCAAACAATCTGTTCAACCTCCAGCTTCGTGGGTGCATGGCATGGGAATGTTGCATATCTGTAGGGAGACTTGATTTATGTTATTCAGTCACATTAACTGGTGTAATTGGAAATGATTTGACTTTTTTGTAATTGTGATTATAATTGATTGTACGTTTTACAGTAATTAATCAATTAATTTGACATTGCTGTAATTGTATTTCCAAATGTTATCGTAACTTAACCTCACATTCTTTCGGGTGTAGGCATGTTTTATTTGTTCGGTTATTAAAAACATGAGAATCTGATCGAGTAATTGGCTGGATTGAGTAATAATAATTAGATGAATCGAGAATTTAATTGAATCTCATCAGATCGATATTGCATCTTTTACATATTCATTTTAAGTTAACTTTGAGGGTCAGGAATATTACCTGCCATGAGTTTTTTGTCCTTCCCCCGCACCGCCGATTAGCACCCGTTGGCTAGGTACGGTGCGAAAGAAGTTCAACATAAATATATACATGACATGAATTTGAAACATGAACTCTGACAACAAATATAGAACAAATGCTGAAAAATATGCAAAGAAGCATTCAGAGATGCATGCTTGGTATTGCACTTAGGGGAGGCCTAAATCCAGCAGTGGATAGTAGTTGGCTGCTGCTGATGATTTATGATGATATTAGTCAATTACCTAACCGTCCATAATATATAATGCAGTGATGTCCTTGCAGTCATCAGTCATCATGCTTCAGTGACAGAGTGTTCTGTTCAAATGTACCAGCACAAGACTGAGAGGCACTTTACACCTTCGTCACTTAGCTCCATCCATTTTCGACGTAATGTTAACACAGCTCTATTTTCATAAATTCAAACGTATTCATTTGTATGGAACCAGGCCCCATGAATACAAATCGGCCATCATCAGTGTTTCACATTTTGCTCTGTACTGTATGTTCATAATGGTTCCACACAATGAGTTGGAAGGCAAATGGTGTCACTCCTAACATCCTAAATAATCTGAATAACGCTTTGCTGCAATGTCTGGCAAGCTCCTCATCCAAGCCTTCTTTCGAAGGTGATTTTCAGTACCCTGTGCCCTTTGGATGTCTTTTCCTGGAACAATATTTGTTCTCCAATGCCATTAAATCAATGCTGAGAAAAATGTATACTATAAATTATGAATGGGAGTTGGTGCAAAAAATACAGAACTCATAAGTAATGTATGTGTGTGAGATGCATACTACGATAATTAATACTGTATGTTTAATCACCCTTCTGTCCTGGTTTTGCACAAATAAAGGTGGGTGATGTTCATATGTTATTGATGAAAGGCTTACTGAGCCCCAATACTCTTTTTAGGAGGATCTTGCATTGCTATGTTTGATCCGTTTATATTTGACAGGTGTGTTTTTATTGGTAATGATATATAGTATGTAAACTATTACAGTCATAGTAATGGACACAGTTGAATTAATATTTGGCACATTTTCTATGGCATTGATTATATTATATTAAATTTTCACAGAAATGATAATGTTGCTCATGAACTTCATAGAGACAAATTGATTTTCATAATTCAAGTAAAAACATTCTTGATATTATATGGCGGAGTGCCCATTTGCCAGAGAACTGCATTACAGTTAAGTGTAATTTTCCAAAAAATAGAAATTGATGTCATTGGTAAAATGCATATCAAAATATTCTTCCTAGACATCATGGTTAGTGATATAATAATGACTAGTAATGGAATATTCCTTTAAATATTTTAACATGTTCATTAACATGTAGCAAGATTAACATAATGCCTGCCAAAAGGAGGCTGGTTGGCTCAGGGACCAGAGCACTCAGCTTGCACTGCTTAAAATCCGGAGTTTTAATCTGAGCAGCCACATGTAATTAAACTGGGTTCCACAGTGTAGTGAATTGACATTGTCAGCCCGTGCCACCAATTACTGCAAACAAAAATGTATTACATTCTTTTTTTGTGCTTAATTTAGCAAAATAATTAAGTATTCCGCTTTAATTTCTCGTGACACATACCTGTATAGCAGGGCACATGGGAAAGTGCAGTGCCCCTTGAATGTATATGTGGTCACTTGAAGAGATCTCAGAAGCAGTTCTGTGACATCTCCTTCTTTTCACAAATACAGGGTGATGAACTACACTGAGATTTCAGAATGTTGTCCAAGAGTTCCTAAGAGAAGCAAGATAATATTTTTTTTTATAAAGTTAGGGAAGACAATCACCAAACCACTGCTACAATGTAAAATTTGCAGGTCTTCTGAAGACCAGATATGGTATATGTCGATATACAGAAGGTGTACTATAGTGTTCTGCTAAATACAGTAGAATTCTGATAATATAATCTGTGCTACAACAATCCGCGAATCCTACAATTCGTGGCTCCCTCTCACGGTCCGTGGCAACTCCTGTAATCCTCAATGGTGGAGATCCTGAATCTGCATTTCTGCCACGTATTTTTGGATATCTTTTAACAAAAAATCAGTTGTGTACTTCTGTTTTTGTCTCTGTGTTTGTGTTTCTAGCTCTCGATTTGTCTCTGCATCTCTGTTACTCTGCAGCCCAAGTTATGTCCTTGTGTCTCCCTTTCACTGTAGTTCTTAGCTAGCTTTGACATGCCAGAAAGCACTTATGACACCGAAATGTGTTTGAAGCTGTAGATTGTTAAATACTTTTTTGTGAGGTCTGTCGGCTAAAAAGATTGGCCTGTATTATCAATGTGTAAAACCTCAAATATAGTACTGCATTAAAACATATTTTTTAATATGATGGAAGCGATTTAAAAAATAGTAAAAACATATATAATTTTAACTTATTTCAGCCCTTTGTGAGGCCACTGCTGGATGAGGGTCAATGCCATGTCAGTTGTAGAGGTTATTTTACCATACTTCGCCATCATAGTCAATATAGGTTGGTAAAGCAGGGCACATGACCTGATTAATGTAAGCCATCGCTGGAAATCAAACTAAAAGTTTCAGGGTTCATCATTCTATTTCTCTTTTATTAATTCTATGAATCATTGTGGAGTAGAGCCTGAAGGCTGCACAAAATAAAGTTTTTTAAAATGTATGCCAAAGACTGAATTAACTGTCTCTGTCTTACAAGATAAAACGTTTACTCTTTAAATACTTTATTTCTGCATATCATGGATACGTCAGAATCCATTGCAATTGTATTGTTTTGTGACGATTACCTCCTGACAATGATCATGTCTGACTGCACACTTTCTAAAATGAATCCGGATTTAAAAATCCATGATAAATGTTTAATGTTAGTTAAATGTGGTCTTTTAATTTACTGAATGTCAGTATTCAAAGTTAAGTGATGTTTAAGTTGATTTGCAAATAACGAAGCTATAATACCCACTCATGACATGCTAAGTATAAAACGAATAACTTCATATATTTCTCAAATACACATGTTTTACTATGTGTCTGCATACTATTGCCAAACTATAGTCCTGTGAATGTACTTTTGTTTGAAGTAAATTACTAAAACGTATATCTGTATTTAAATGCATCTCTAAATACAAATATCATGCCTTGACATTTTCTCAATGCAGTATTTGACTGCCGATGTATGTTCCCTCGTCTCTGTCCACTGGAGTAAGCTGGCTGTTTGTTCTGAAGTCATGTCGGTATCATAAACCTAAAACAAGCCATTTGTGAAAGAAAAAAGATAATCCATGTAGTGTAAAGCGTATTAGTATTCCTTGCATAACTCAGTGGTTGTGGAACATAAAAAAAGTGATTCCATATTTGCAGTCCAATTAGGAGAGTCTTGGTTGTGATCTAAAGGACAAGTTTAGAACATTTCAATCTGTTAGAATGCTTGTAATTTTCAATCACACATTGCTGACAATAATTTACAATTGTGTAGTACTACTTTTCCAGCGCATAGCATATGCATACCATTTATGATTGATACATGTAAAATGTATTGATTATATGTATGTCTTCACAGGGAAAAACGTATTTTGTTGGCACAAAAAGTATAAAAGCTTTCAGTAAATATTTTTTTAAATCCTGAATGGAGGTCTTTGGGTTAGATCGCATAAATATAAATGTCCGTTAAACCCGCCACCACCCGACACAGCCAATTAGTTAAGTTTGTCACGTAAACAGAAGATGTCAATTTGTTACTAGTTCAGCACACTGTGTTGGAGAGTGAAACCCACAACATTTATAATTCGAAAACGTGACCTAACCCAAAATCCTCTATGGATAATATTGGTCGCCAAAGCCCACTTGGATGTTTTTATCCCGTTTCATGAGAACATTCTAAAAATATGCTAATATAGCAAGGTTTTTTTTATATAAGAGAAATGTAAATAAAATCCAATTTTAAGTTATGTTTTCTTAAAACAGCCCTCTTTTGTTTACCAATTAATATTTATAGAAGGCCTCTGCGGTGAATCTCTTTTGAACAAAAACTAAATCGACCGTGAAATTGCAAAGAGTCAACGTGACCTACGGCGAATGGCGGAGGCTTGTCGCACACAAGGCCGCAAGTACGAGCCCGAAAACCTTTTTCACACTTGGGGTGCCAACACTCTTTGACCTAGTGACCTAAAGCCGTGCACGGCCTATGACCTTTACATCAGACCCTTTTAAAGAAGAGCCCACTGTTTCTTTATCCAATCTTGTCTCGCCGACTTAAGTAGAAACCGGTGTTAGGACAAGCAATGTGTATTCACTTTCAGGTAGCAGGGTGGCTCAGAGGTCAGGCCACTGAGCTGGCATCGCTGTGATCCTGGATTTGAATCCTAGAAGCTTTTATCCCCTTATTGAACCGGGGTTCTCATCTACAAAGTTGGTGGTCTCTGCTTGGCCACCAATGACTACGTAACATTACATTTTGATTTTCATTTAATTCGGCTATATTTCTGCTTCATTATCAAGCCTTGAACACGTTTTCACAAGCAGTATGAGTTGAAAGATGCTTCTGCACAGTGTGGATTGTAGGTCACTCGAAGATATGTGAATTTGCAATAGCATGATAACATTTTTTTCCTGTGGACCATTCCCAAGCATGGGATGATGAGTTATAAATGTTTTCTTTATTTCTTGCCGTAATACTTATTACACAATTGGATAAAAAAGAAAGACATAGGCGTAATGTTTTATTATTATCAGTATTTACATTCATATGACTCCTGGAACCAACTCCACTGCAGCCAGAAGGGCATAGTTAGTCTTCACCACGGGAATGTGAGATTGCCACCAATGGTTCTGGGTGACTTTCGGAAATCAAACTGTTCTGTCCTTATTTATAGAGGGATATGCATTGCCTATGCGACTGTATAATGTGTACGGTATTGTGGCTGTGTATGTGCATTATAACATGAAACCCACTAAGTGCAGTGCCTTTTGGCAGGTATTGATGCACCATGATGTGGACCTTTGGGATTTCCCCCTGAAAAATCTATCTCGACCAATTTTTCGTGGGTGAAGATTATCACTGATTATTTATTTAAACACTAAAATCGACATTGAGACAGAACATTGCAATATAGGTAAAACATGTTCCGTAAAAAAAAACATTGCTGAACTGAACTGCCCCCTTTTCTCTCTGACCACTCGACCTGGGAATCAATCCCACGTGAAATTTCAAAGCTCTGGGTCATTTGCTCAAAATGTCATCAATACTGGTCTCATGATGTAATAGATTAAGTGATGGCAGATGTATAAATGATAATTCCCCTCCCCTTCATCTTCGGTGGAGAACAGCTGTGATTCATCTGTTATGGAAATCAACCGAAGGTAACGCTTGTAGATTGAAACATAACAAATGTTGGAATTTTACTTTTTCCAGGTTATTGGATGGCATGTTTTTAGAGTTTTATATTTAATAAACCCAAGTTATTATAATGCACTCTTTTAATATTTTTTTGTTTGTCATATACGGTCATTTTTAGAGCCTGTTTTCAACCAAGATTCCACACCGTGTTTTGTATCAATGTTATATTTTTCATAACCTGGACATGTAAGCACGAGCGAATAACGCACTTGGGCTTTGGTCTGTCCTATGCACATTGTGGAACATATATTTGGTTATTTGCTATTGATATAAATATTCAGAAATGTAATTTTACGTGTGCATAACCCATATAACATTTACGCATGTTCACCCCAATGAAGCAGAGACAGTTATATAGTGATACAAAACTTAATACAGTACATATACAAATTACGTAATGCTAATGATATTTTCATCAAGCATATATTGTAAAATCACTGCATTAAAAAAAACCCATTTGTTTCCGTAACGTAAGCTGCATTATTTGACAGAATTTTCATCACTCAGCGATGGAGTGACCATCAGGGCTGTGTGGTGAGCACAGTCCCACTGCTCAATGGACGTGAGATAAGTGCACAGCAGCAATCCCAACAGCCCCACGAGTGCCATCTGACCATGCCGTAGCAACGGGCCCCTCTGGGTGAGAAGAGGAATCGGGGGTCTGTCTCCCTCGCACATTATTTCCCTCTCGAACACTTATGCTGACTAATAGTGCGAGTGATGTTGTCGAGCGTCATGGTTGGTAATTTTCCATCCGCTGCTGGGTTAGGAATTCCCATCACTGATGCCTGCACCCATAACCTACGGTACTCTTGCATTTGCCCTCGTTGAATTGTCCCATGTGTTACGTGTGTGTATTCCTTCTTTGTGCTCCCTTTTATAATCCCATTTTTCCATTGGTTGTCATGCCTTCTCAAGCAACATGTCCGAATGGAATCTCGCAAGTGCGGTGCTGAATATAGCATTACGGATTCCAAATATGCAGTGTGCTATGATACGAACATGCACGCCTATTTCAAGATGTCCGAGTTCTTGTTTTCTTAAATTTCGTTGCTATTCTGTATTATTAAACTCAATAAAGTTTCATTTTGATACAAACTGATAGGTTGGGTATTTAATTAGCCGAAAGCTAACAAGTCTATATGTGCTGATCAACAAATATACAACATAATATTTCAATATATTGTTATGATTAATATGGTATTAGTAACCTTTCTCTACCATTCCTTAACAACTATATTCTTAATTATGCTAGGATTGACAGTCATGGTTATGTCAGTGCATCATATGTAGCGTAACTTTTGTGTCCAAGTGTACTAATACAACTGAATAGCCATGTCAGAAGGCAAGTGGTAAAGTAGGTTTAGCAAGTCTGTCATTCATAGGCAATACGGTAGCAACAATTACACATCAGAAACTATGACTGCATTAAGAGCTAATTACGTATATATATTTCTACTCGAAACAATTGTTTTATGTGCTAGCTGACTAATTTAAATGCGCGTTACGTTTGTCTCGCCTACCGTTTATGGCATGCAGGCCTGTGGTGACCCAAAGGCAAAGCCTACCTACCTACTCGACAAGAACCTGGAATCGGCCATTAAGCACATCGTCCGCAAGTTTCCCAGCGTGGACACGCGCAGTGGCACAGTACGTTCCTTCTACCGCGCGCACAAGTCCCGCTCGCGATGTTGTGACACACGTGAGCATTGTCGTTGTCTTCAGCCTGTCTGTGTGTGTATGTTGAACTTCTTTCGCGCCGTACGTAGCCAACCGTGATAATCGGCGGTTCGGTGGGGGGGGGGGGGAAGGACAGCGGCCTGCTTGCTTGGCTGGATTCTGTATGTTCGCACAGTAGAGGATCATGGTAAAAAAAAGGGGGGCGGGGGGGGGGCCCGGAAAAACCACGCAAAATGTATGTAAATTAGGCTATAGAAACGTATTGTTTACCTACGTATAATGGGGGGAAACATGGAGCGTGCGTCATCTGTTGTTGTTTGTGAAAGTAATCGGTTTGCTTACCGGCCCGCAATAAATGAGGAGCAGACAATAATAATAATAAAATCAGCACATGGAAAAATACTCAAATATTTATACACAACTGCAATTAATTAGCAGCGTAGCTAATCCTCTCATGGATAACTGTGTAGTATTAACACAGACTATGAAAACCCTATACCTTTATCGCCTGCAACAATGATACATTTCTGCTAAATGGGGAAAGATGCATCTTGTGTTCTTAACATGTTTTTACACACACACGTGTTAAACCATGGGTGGCACGTCCATATTAAAAATGGGAGGCTGACTGTTCTTCTGTTCTTGCATATGGCAGCAACATGTTCGGAAGCTAAATGCCAATGTCGAGGTCTGCTAGCCATGAAGGAGCTTTCAGGAGAGAGTTCAGGAGGTTAACTGACGCCACACCATGGGGAAGTGGGTAGACAAGGTTCCGATGGAGCGGACAGGAAGTGTTTTTTGGAAACTTGAAATTAAGCATAAAAACAAGTGTCTGTTTTTATCGTGGAGATTCCTCTAGCTGAGGTAGCAAGACGCAACAAGGCTGGACAGTTTCCCACCTTAGTTGACGTCTTAAACAGTTCAAAACAAATGTCAAGCTACAATTAGCACTCACTATTTGTTAGAAAACAGTAATATATTACAATGTATATTAGTGATTTGCGTAGTACCTTTCCTTGACTTTGCACTCTTAACTTGTTTTTGTTTTGTTGTAACATTCTGACTTGCCCCTCGTGGACATCTGTGAAAAAGAGCTTTATAGCTCATTGGATTCCTCCAGTTTAAATGAATATTCTGATTCTGAGATAAGGTTGTTCTTTACCTGTAAATAACCTAAACTTGCTGCTAGGCCGTGGTTTGCCTCGTGATCCTACCTACCCCCTCAGCTACAGTGTCTACACTGAGCAATATTTTTTTTACTTAAACTCTAAAATGTGCTACTCTGCATGGCTTTATATTTACAATAAATAGAAGGTATTCATATATAACACCTATATACATTCATCAGTAACCTTGTTATTTCCCACATGGATGATTTTTGTCAGAGAGGGTGAAAGCCAATTCTATTGTTCAGTTTCCCAGGTGGGCAGACTCCATCCTCCCTACACTCACTGTGGCACCACCTGTGGAAACTAGAACTTGTTGTTTAGCTTGTTGTCCTTCCCCCGCACATCCGATTAGCACGGTTGGCTACGTACGGCGTGAAATAAATTATGTATATATTAACAAAAATGCACGTGCAAAAACACACAGTTCGAAAAACAAATGGATTATTCATAACAAATACACGTAAAAACAGCATCGCTCTAGGGCTACTACAAGGGCATTTGAGTTTGGCAGCCAGCATATGAACACAGGATGTATAGCCATACAGTGTGTACTCTTTGGTAGTTTCGGTACAGTGTGTAGTCATAAAACAATTGAACAATGTAAGCTAAAGCAGACACAGATGTAGTTATGACTCAGGCTGACAAAATGGGAACTTGGCTGAGCAATGGTAATGCCCATCCCATCTTGCGCTGGGCAAAGTATCAAGCACGTTTCGTCTTCGCTCGTGTGGAAAAATGTGTCCAGGGTGTTTGTAAAGGTGTAGTTAATCACTGAAGCATTACAATTAGACAGAAGTTTGAACTGTGTGGCTCTGCTTTGACATTTGCCTTGGGAATATCTGTATTGCTGCTGAAGAAATGCAACGTGTCAATACTGCTAGTGTGCATGTAGGCGTCCGTGTGTTAATTGTGGTGAGTGGTGGTGTAGCGGTTTAGCGGTTTCGCGTGCTGTGCTATGAACTTAGCGACCCGAGTTCAATTCCCGCTCACGGCCAACACCGGTGACGATTATCTGAACTTGTCCTGGGCCTCCCCTCGGTCGACTCAGCCTCAAATGAGTACCTGGTGCGGTGTGTAAAAACATCGCCACTGGGGGGACAAATGCAGTCCCCCTCATGTGCCATGCTGGCCTTCAGAGATGCTCGCTAACAGCACTTGCCCCAACAGAGTCTGTCAAGGCTATACGTGGAATCTTTGTCTTTGTTATGTGTGGTATGTTAAATATGCAGGTCATTTGACCCAAACCTATTCGAGCAATGCTATTTCATGATTAGTGATTGGTGAATCTCAAACCCTAGCCAATGGGTGGGATACCTAGCATAGTCATTATGCTATGTGCATATACAATTATGCTTTGCAATGCATTGTACAAGCGATATGCGTTGCAATGAGAGAAAAAGAAAATGCAGAAAGTTTACATGTACTTGTATGCATATTAAAATGGACATTTAAATTTGAATGCAAGTATATATTTTTTTACATTGTGTACATTGTGATTATGTAAGTAACAAAACAGAATCATTATCAGCAGCAGCTACTGTTTATCCACTGCTGGATGAAGGCCTTTATGCTGTTGCCATCCCTCGCGACACTGCAGTGCCACGATTCATCTCACTCCTGCACATGAACTGATCTCATTGCTCCAACTCCATATTGTCATTTTACACCTTCATTACCACTCTGTCTTCATTCAGCTATGCGGCATATTTCATGTATTTATGGCATTGCACCTAGCTGCAGATTTGGATAAACGTCACATTTGTATCTCTTATTTGCTCAGAGAGAGCATTTAACACGTGACATTTTGTGTGGGATGAGATAGAAATTTTACTAAACCCAATCATAGGCTCTTTTTCTAAGTTATATCAAAATACACCATTATATGATTATCCCTAGTCATCATATCACTGTCCTGGAATCGACTGACAGTTTAAGTTGAAATTAAACTTTACAGCTGTCACGAGCATGTCATGGAAGAATTCATATTTTAAGTGCCTGAATGCAGCATCGGCCCATGTTGGCACAAATTTTCTCTCAAGGGAGTGGCACACAGCTCAGCTGCCCTCTGTGCTCCTCCTTTCTCAATGCCATGCCCCCCACAGCAATGTCTTTGAAAAAGCTAGCTGGCAATAGCTGGGGCTGTGATGCTCGGCTTCTTTGTACAGCGGCCTTGGCCTTGGTTTACTCTGCGGCTAAATACTGCTCGCCCGCCTGGGAGATGAGTTCTCGCATGAACCCCTGCTGCTGTGGCCCTCTGACCTGGAACGAGAGCGCAGACGAGATGTAAAGAAATGAATGCATCGCCACTGAGGTGAAAAGCAAGAACCTCATAGCTAACCCGACGGTCGAGCCTCCTGGATTCGCACTCCCTTTGCCCCCAGTGGTCGACGGCGACGAACAACCGCATGGGAACATCACACGGGTTGCTTGCGGAGAGCTCGTGCGTGCATTGAGACTCGAGGACACTCCACTGCAGCACTGCAGATGTGGTGAAGAACTTCACACAATGGGACATCTCGTAAACACCTATCCACTGGAAATATTTCCTGGGAAACCTCTCTGAATATCACGCTGCATCTCCTGAAGCTCTTGACTAGAAGCCTAAATGTAAAATCGTACTGTAAAATGTTGCTATTCATCCATCTTCATGATTGCTTTGCCTTCTCTCTTACTCGTGAGCCACCTGTTGTGACATCCTCTCTCCGAGCCACTCTCCCCCATGCTTCACCTTGTTCTCTTCCCTGTGCCCTTCTCATACGATGGATTTCTGACACACTTCTTATGGAACAACGTCTAACCTGTGGTTGTCATTAGATTGTTTTCTAAATTAAAGAAAATTACTAAAACTACATCTTTAATGTCATGATTCATACTATTTATATTTAGGTTTAGGACTGGGCCAAATTGGTGTCGTAAGACCCTCCACCACCCGACATTGCCAAAGAAATCAAATTGCCACGTGGTGTACAAGCACCAGTGAATTTTGATGCTTGAAATAGTTGAGCTTGGCAAGTTGTATTATGCAAATACCGGGATGGTTCATATGTTCTTCCACGACCTTAAGACTAGTTTCATGATAAGTTCCTTGGAGTTTTGAGTTGCACCACACGCAGACAATGTTCTGTGAAAATAAATAAATTACAGCTAGGGTTTTCTTCCTGGAAAATGCGTGAAATATTTTGTTACTTTGCCGAGTCTGCATTCGTCACCTGGGTCAGGAAATCCTTGACTTTTATTAATTTGTTTATTTAAATTAGCTACCTTAATACAGTATTCACACCACAGACACTGCATGGACTTGATATTAACATCAGATTTTTTAAATAATCTAGATATAAAACTTCACATTAAGCATGCAAATATCACACCTTATTAATCCTTATTCTGATAAAACAATGGCTGGACATTTAATCAGCAGTGGCTTAAAAGCTTCAATAAAGTGCATAGTTTAATGATTTGGTCATTTAATCTTGGTTTAATTCTAATGTCATCTGTCCATCCAGCACTGAATGTGTAAACTCTGCAATTCTGCATATTGTTATCACAGAGCAGGCGACAACAATTTTCCATATTGGTTACGTGGATGTAATTCTCATTCCCAGTTTAAAAGAACCTGATGCAGTTATGTTCTTCCGACTTAGATAATCAAACTCTACAAAATGCCTTTTTAAAAATAAATTAACTAATCCATAATACAGGTAATTTTTTGGGGGTTAGATTGCATAAATATATAAATGTGTTGTTAAACCCGCCACCACCTGACACAACCAATTAGTAAGGTTTGTCACGTAAACAGAACATGCCAATTCGTTACGTGTGTAGTGAACGACTTCCGACACACGTCTAGTAGAAGGCTTCTTATTTATTAAGAGCACACAGGGCGATGCACTTCGTAACGCGGCTACACCTAGAACGTCCAAACACGCAGCCCATCTCCGTCCTGCGTAGCTACGCTGGATGGTTGACGAGTGTAGCGGCGGCGACGGAGCTGCTCTTGCAGAAGGACAGCCACGTGGTCAAAGACGAAGAGATGACGACGGCAGTGACGCAACCAGGACCCAGACCCCACACTTAACAGCCCCGAAGCTCTGGTTCGGTGCTCCTTGTATCTGCCTGGCGCGGCCACGCCCCCTTTCCAGAACCTTCGGGTTGGTTCCCAGAGCTTCTCGACTGACTCCGCCCTTGACCTTTACCCCCGATACACCCCTTCATAATAAGGCATTATGTAATGCAGCCATAACCGTAGTTACCCCTTCAGGCCGGCAGGTGTCACCCTGTCATTACACTCATACAGCACACCGGTGTGTTGGAGAGCAAAGCCACAACATTTACAATCTGAGTACGACGTTTCGCCAGTAATTACAACTAGTTTTATCAGGCGACAGAATAAAATTGTTGTGAACAGCAGGAACAGCTAGAGTGGGCCTTCACTGTGTCGACAACGCAATACAATTGCATCATGGGGTGCCACGGTGGCGAGATGTTAACTACCTTGCCTGGTATACAGGAGGTCGTGGGTTCGATCTCAACCCTAACGCCTGTATATTTGGAGTTTGCATCTCACTCTCTCCCTGTGGTCGCATTGTTTTTTTCTCCAGGTCCTCCGGTTTTCTCTTCCAAATTTAGAAACATGCGTTTAAAGTATTTGGCTGCTATAAATGTCCTCATGATAAGCTGCTTTGTAGAGCTATCATTCGTGGCCAGGTCACTTCTGAAAAAGAGCTACATAGCTCATCGGGCCATTCCTGGTAAAAAAAAATATAATCACAGCGTATATTTCATTCATATTTTCTGCTTGTGTCTTGCCAAGGTTTTATTAGCTTGGCAGAATACAGATCTTTCGAGTTATGCACTGAATGTAAAATTATTCTTGGAAACTCAACAAAGCAATGCACGCACTCTGCTGTGAATTATTAACTGCTGGCAATACTATGCATATCTGTAATGAGTATGCATTAAACAAAATGTATACATTGTGAATATGTGCATTTAAAAAGAATGTAGGTACATTTCTTGTTATGTTCTGCATTTAAGAAATTGTAAATTACTAAACAGTGTGTTATTAAAATATCTAGTACGTACTCTTTGGTTCTTTCGGTAAAGTCACGTAGGTATCAAATAAAATAAATCACGACGTTTCGGGCGCAACACAAGTGTCCATCATCAGGTGGGAAAGCCATGGTCTGCTGCTGAAGCAGACTGTTTATAAAGGTTTGAAATGGGTGTAGCCCAAGGGTCATAAAGAAGTGGCCGGGGCTGGTGATGTTAATGTGATAAATTAGCATGTAACTGTAAGATAGGAGAGCGGCCTCCGAGAGGAGGGCACGGAAGTGGCTATGTTAATGTGAGGGATTAGCATGATGTTAATGTGAGAAATTAGAGGGCACGGAAGTGGCTATGTTAATGTGAGGGATTAGCATGATGTTAATGTGAGAAATTAGAGGGCACGGAAGTGGCTATGTTAATGTGAGAGATTAGCATGATGTTGATGTGAGAAATTAGCATGATGTTAATGTGAGACAATATCATTATGTTAATGTGAGACAGCATGATGTTAATATGAGACATTAGCATGATGTTAATGTGAGACAGAGGGCACGGAAGTGGCTATGTTAATGTGAGAAATTAGCATGATGTTAATGTGAGAAATTAGCATGTAACTGTAGAAAAGGAGGAAAGCGGCCTCCTCGTTGAGGGAGTGCAACCCAACGGGTGCAATCCAAAGGGCCTGTGAGTATGAGAGTGCAATCCAAAAGACATGTGAGAATGAGAGTGCAATCTAAAGGCATGAGAGTGCAATGCAAAGGACATGTGAGCATGAGAGATCTAAGAGAGAGGCATAGAGAGAGACACAGAGAGTCAGAAATAACAGCTGACATAGGCAGGTTGGATGGAAACATCACAGTCAGTTAAGACTTTATCTGGTTAATAACGTCCTTCTAATGATTGCTCAGTCTGTACCCATCTTCTCGGTTGAAGTTGTGTCTGTGTTTATATATCTGGATGGCTTCATGAGCATAAAAGTGGAGACAGAAGAGCGAATAGCACCTAATTTTTAACGTTTCAGAAAAATATGCATTTTTCTATTATTTACCTCGGAAGGCCTATCTGGGAGATGCATTTGAGTTTACATGAAAAGTACGACCCTCTTATATATTTGGCTTTATAGGAGAGAGGATTTGTAGTAGGTTCCCTACAGCATAGAAATACTGGAGCACATTTATCAAACCTAATTTTCGTGCATGATTACCCACTGAACATACATCAAAGACTCCCTCTTGGGTGTTCAGAATGCCGAGCGATGATATTTCTGCTTTGCTTGCCTCGGTAAAATGGAGTGCAGGGGTTTGTAGCCATCCTTGCAGAGGTGTGAAAAAGGAAAATATTTCCTGGTCCCCTACACTGAGTGAATTATGCTTTCTGTCCCTGAGGCCTAGGACGTTGTAGGAGCCTTGCATACGGTACTGCATATGATGTATGTATTATTTGTGAATATCGGCTTCTCAACAGTAGTTTCCACTGTTACTGTGGAAAGGAAAGAGTCATAAAAGCATTGTTACTGTCTTGCACAGCTGTGCAATGTTTCACAGGAGGATGCAATTACAGTGATAAAGGGCAATTCTATTTAAAGTAAAGATGTGTCCAGATATTCTCACCGAATTGATCTTGCATTGCCTCGGCTGTAATTCAATGCAATACGGTTCCTTCCTCAAGCTGTAGATGATAATGTGTGTGAGTTGTGGGAAATGAATGTGACATTTATATCTGGAAAACGTTGCTGCTTCTATTCCTTTTTTTACTTCAACATACAAGGCAGTGACAGCAGTGTTTTATCATTTTCATTGCCCACAGGTTAAATTGCATTGCTCAATGTTCAATTTTGTGGCAGCTAATTTAGGACGAGGCCCATTAATGTCATCGCTCATCACAAGTTATGTACATAAACATGGAGCGGAGCACCTTGAAATAGATGAATACATGCTCTATTCTGAAATATACCGACGTTCTCTATTTACTAAAAGGAAAGTCACATTTGTACACGATTCTTTGTTTGCATCCAAGATCGAATTATAAAATATTGGATTGCTGTGTGCTGCATGATGTTCGTGTGAAGGGAATCTCTACCCACAGTGGATTACTTGATGTTTTTTTTGGGTTTGCGAATCGCATTTCACAATAAATTTCCCACGTAGTTTTAAAGCAGAATAAAAATGATTTTAGGGAATTTTTCTGCGGCTCATATTGATATTGGCATTTTTCAAGCTTGTCTGCAGCTCTTTTTCTCCAAAACGTTTGTAATGTTCAATTTGGTTTTCTTTTTTCTGCTTCGGTAAACAAAAGAGATAATGCTATTAAAGCTGTCTGTCCTATTATGCACAAATGTACGTTGCACTTTTTTTGCACCATACGTAGTCAACCGTGCTGATCGGAGGTGTCAATCGCAGCAGAGTTGAGAAATGTTAATCAGGGAATTCCATTGCAACGTAATTCCCGGTCTAGCTGTTCAATTCCCTGCACGATCATTATTTATTCACGTGACTTTCCTGCAATGCATGTATGTTGGACTTATTTCTCAACTTTCGTAGCCAGCTGTGCTATCGAAGGTGCGGGGGACGGACAACAAACTAAACTTAAAAATCAATTCTAAAGAAATGAATTTCCAATATAGATTTAAAAGTGCATAGCTCCAGTGGATTGCTAATGCCACGAGGAAGAGCATTCCAGATGATCACAGAATCACATCTGAGAGCGCGCGATGCAGTGACCGTCTTTGATCGATGGTTAGCCAAAAGCCGCTTCTGTGAGGATGACCGGAGTTTCAGTGATGATTTATGCTCCTTGACAAAATATGCGAGGTATTGTGGTTCATTTGTGGCAAGCATTTTGTGTGTGTGTAATGAGCGCAACCTTACAATGTATTAATTCGGTAAACAGAAAATGAGTAACCATAGTTCTGAATTATTTACGTGTGCGTGCGCTATTCTTGGATGCAATTTTTTGGGGCGTTTTGAATGATGAGATAATTGCTGGAGACCGAGGGTGGCTGCGATTTTTTTTACGTTCAGAATGCACGGCCACCCTTGGCGATGCCGCACGGCAGTGAGGGCGATCCGCAGAGTGGGGGAACAAAAGCGTGCTTGTGTGAAAGTGGCTGTGGAGGGTTCTTTTATCAAAATAGATTTCACATTCTGGTCAGGTTCCCTTGACACGGGGAGGACAAAATTAAGCGGCGTCCAACAGCAGCGTTGTGATTGTGCTCATTCGCGGATCAGTTCTGCGGACATCCATTCATGCCGTGCTCACCAAAAATGGTCTTTTTGCAAAAAAACATTGCTGAAAATTTAGAAAGCGACTATTATCGTGGTTTTGCACACTCCTCCGCATGTACGTGGTGTATTTAATGCATTGGATTGGATTGGTTTTGGCGTATATAATATGGTATAATTCGATTGCCTTGCTGACTGCTTCTGTCACTTCTACTTATTCCATTGGTTCCCATTAATGTGCTGCGCCCACACACATTTTATAGTCCTCTTATGATGGTGGCACTTCACAAGTGTGCTGCAATTGAACAATTATCTTTATCCACACCAAAACAGTAAGAATAAACACCATATGTTTTGCGAGCCAAATGGCTTGTAAGTGTTTTGAAGACAGACATCATAAGTGTGGTGCTTCAAAGAGTATTTTGAGGGAGGATGTTTGTAGGAATTTTTGTATGCAAAAAACGGATAGTTTTTTCTTTCATTTTTGAGCTTTTGTCACTCATTTGTTATCAAATGAATTACATGTAAACATTGCACCTCATTTCCTTGGTATAATTGACTCTACATGCCAACACATTATTGTACAGTGAGGGAAAAAAGTATTTGATCCCCTGCTGATTTTGTACGTTTGCCCACTGACAAAGAAATGATCAGTCTAATTTTAATGGTAGGTTTATTTGAACAGTGAGAGACAGAATAACAACAAAAATCCAGAAAAACGCATGTCACAAATGTTATAAATTGATTTGCATTTTAATGAGGGAAATAAGTACTTGACCCCCTCTCAATCAGAAAGATTTCTGGCTCCCAGGTGTCTTTTATACAGGTAACGAGCTGAGATTAGGAGCACACTCTTAAAGGGAGTCTTTTATACAGGTAACAAGCTGAGATTAGGAGCACACTCTTAAAGGGAGTGCTCCTAATCTCAGCTTGTTACCTGTATAAAAGACACCTGTCCACAGAAGCAATCAATCAATCAGATTCCAAACTCTCCACCATGGCCAAGACCAAAGAGCTCTCCAAGGATGTCAGGGACAATATTGTAGACCTACACAAGGCTGGAATGGGCTACAAGACCATTGCCAAGCAGCTTGGTGAGAAGGTGACAACAGTTGGTGCGATTATTCGCAAATGGAAGAAACACAAAAGAACTGTCAATCTCCTTCGGCCTGGGGCTCCATGCAAGATCTCACCTCGTGGAGTTGTAATGATCATGAAAACGGTGAGGAATCAGCCCAGAATTACACGGGAGGATCTTGTCAATGATCTCAAGGCAGCTGGGACCATAGTCACCAAGAAAACAATTGGTAACACACTACGCCGTGAAGGACTGAAATCCTGCAGCGCCCGCAAGGTCCCCCTGCTCAAGAAAGCACATATACCTGCCCGTCTGAAGTTTGCCAATGACCATCTGAATGATTCAGAGGACAACTGGGTGAAAGTGTTGTGGTCAGATGAGACCAAAATGGAGCTCTTTGGCATCAACTCAACTCGCCGTGTTTGGAGGAGGAGGAATGCTGCCTATGACCCCAAGAACACTATCCCCACCGTCAAACATGGAGGTGGAAACATTATGCTTTGGGGGTGTTTTTCTGCTAAGGGAACAGGACAACTTCACCGCATCAAAGGGACGATGGACAGGGCCATGTACCGTCAAATCTTGGGTGAGAACCTCCTTCCCTCAGCCAAGGCATTGAAAATGGGTCGTGGATGGGTATTCCAGCATGCCAATGACCCAAAACACACGGCCAAGGCAACAAAGGAGTGGCTCAAGAAGAAGCACATTAAGGTCCTGGAGTGGCCTAGCCAGTCTCCAGACCTTAATCCCCTAGAAAATCTGTGGAGAGAGCTGAAGGTTCGAGTTGCTAAACGTCAGCCTCAAAACCTTAATGAATTGGAGAAGATCTGCAAAGAGGAGTGGGACAAAATTCCCCCTGAGATGTGTGCAAACCTGGTGGCCAACTACAGGAAACGTCTGACCTCTGTGATTGCCAAAAAGGGTTTTGCCACTAAGTACTAAGTCATGTTTTGCAGAGGGGTCAAATACTTATTTCCATCATTAAAATGCAAATCAATTTATAACATTTTTGACATGCGTTTTTCTGGATATTTTTGTTATTCTGTCTCTCACTGTTCAAATAAACCTACCATTAAAATTATAGACTGATCATTTCTTTGTCAGTGGGCAAACGTACAAAATCAGCAGGGGGATCAAATACTTTTTTTCCCTCACTGTATTTGTACCTGTTTACCACGTAGGCTATCATCCATAACAGAGGTTTTTTTGGGTTAGATCGTGTAAATATATGAATGTGTCATTAAACCCGCCTCACACCCGACACAACCAGATTGTAAATGTTGTGTGGCTTTGCTCTCCAAAACCGGTGTGCTGTACTAGTAACGAATTGGCATGTTCTGTTTAGTGACAAACCTTACTATTTGGCTGTGTCGGGTGGTGGCGGGTTTAACGACACATGTATATATTTACGCGATCTAACCAAAAAAAAACCTGCATTATACATTATTCGTACCGGTTTTAAGACACACACACACACGTGCGTACAGGGGACGATCGCTGGCTTTGTCGCAAGTCAGATGGGAATATGCAAGGAATCATGAATCATGTCTGCACTGACCACAATACTTGTGGTCAGAATGTAAGCAAAAAACATACTCTGATAATATTTGCATTGTCTTTGAGCTGTACGCCTTTTGGCATCCTCTGGTCAAACACAGTTTTGAGACTAGGGTCAAAAGAAAGCTGTCTCTCGTGTGGACCAATCAGTTTCAAGGACAATGCATATATTATCAGTGTTTTTTGTTTGCATTCTAACCACAAGTATTGTGGTTAATGCAGACATGATTCCTTGTATAATGGTTTCAGTTTTGTTGCCAGAAAAAAGGGGAAAAACCTCTTCTTATATTTTGGTACTGGCAAAGGAGGCCTCATAATTCAGAAGGGAATGTTCAGGAACTGGATCTATGGCTGTTTTTGAAACTTGATGAAATTTTATAAGATGCCTTTAACAATAATCACATGTGAAAAGTAAGCAGATGAGTTCTGGCATTTTCTCATCTTGGGGGTATATTGTTTGGATACATAGGGTAACTTTGGTTATGGCTTTTACAGTCCAATACATTAACACATTTGGGATCACTGAACACCTTTTATTATATTCAATATAACTTGCCAAAGAGCTGACACATGATTTTATGACAATACTTTCTCAATCTGGCCTAAACAGCATACGAGTTGAAATTTGATTCGCACTGAATGAATGGATGAACGGGCTTGCTATTACATTTACTTATATAACCATAATTAAATGATATGCAAGTTTTATTTTTAAAAAACCCAGTACCGTATTAATAAATAAAGATTGGCGAACCAGAAGTCATGTTCAGCAAATCCTGATTTTTGTTCCTGAAGGAAACCTATTTAACAATAACAGTCGATGGAATGTGTCTAATTATATATATAGCCATACACGCAATTTGTGGTGAGCTTAATGCTCTTTGTTCTGGCCACTAACCTTGCTAAAACAAATATTAAAACAAGTGGACTTGAACTCTTACATTTGTGCATATGTTTCGTTTTCTTTTCATGCTTACTCCTGTCCAGTGGGTAGATGTCTGAAATAATTGTCATACTGTCATAGGCGACTGGTGAAGGAAAGGTTATTTATTTGAAGCTTTATGAAAGTTTGACAAAGCGTCTCAGGGGACACACATGGAGAAGATAAGTATGCTGGGGACACGAGGAGTGTTGAATAATGGAGGTGGGAAACCGTTATATGTATATAAAAAAACATTGAAATCAGAAAGATTGCACATTCGGCGTGAACTAGGGTCAAAAGGCAAATGAAAATAGAGAGAGTGCTAGATTCACTACCTTGGAAAATGCCTTTGGGGAAATGAGAAAGTGAAAGCAGGAAGAAGAAGGCAATGGAAAATGCCTTGTTGAGAATACAAACAGTATTTGGATACTAAGAAGCCTATCTCTTAAGTTGGGGAAAAATCAGGTCCAATGGAAATGAAGTGTTTTTCTGAGTGAAATGCTGTTTCCGTGATAAACAATACATTTATCTCGTTGTGTTTTCAATGGGTTAACTCCATTCTTTCTTATTATAAAGTGTTATTGCTCAGCGGTCAAATGTCGAACAATTAATTTTCCTTTAACCTTCCAATAACCGTTCTTGTTCCTATGAGACATTTGTCAATATACGTTATTTCTGCAAGAGTGTCTCTAATAATCCATGCTCCACATAGGAATGAAACTGACAGCAATTCATAGGCGTTTGATTTCGAATCTGATGACTTATAACATTGAATGTATAGATTGTTGGAAAACGATGTCTATCTTATTGAAGATAACATACAACCTTAAATATCATAAGAGGGTTGTATGTATGTTGAACTTCTTTCACATCGTATTTCGCCAACAGTGATAATTGGGTGACTGAAATATAATTAATATATACTGTATGATTAAAACAAACGTAATTTAATGTGCATAATGAATTCAATGGCTGACAATGGTTATGCTTTGATCCAATGGAGTGTGTGTGTGCTATTCCTGTTCTATTTCCCATACTAGACATAGGATGGCAGAGTGATGACTACACATCATTATAGCTGGAAAAGCTTGAGCTATGCTTGAATAGACACTGAATTACTTTGGTGAATACATAAGTTTTAGGAGATACTGTTTAAGGAAGTTGCTAAGCCACGCATGTGCTTGAGATATTCAGTCTTGGCCCACGAGAGGAAGCTGCGCGTTGTGAAAGATGAACACCATCAGCTGTTTAGAAATATGCTTCCTGTACTGTTAGGATTACTCAAGTTAGTGTGGTAGATGGAAAACAAGGTCATTAATCATTGGTGCAATTCACAAATATAAAGGGAGGTCTGTTCTGTGCTTGATAATTTGGGCTCAGTTTTTTTTTTATCCAGCCACAGAATAAAGTCAGGGATGTGACAAGCCAAAGCGCTGCCAAACATCCCGCTGTTGTCATGGAAATGAGGATTTTGTTGCAGTTAACTTCTGGCTGCGTGCTCTTCTCAAAATGCCAAGCAAAATGGCCAGATGTTGGGCAGAACAGTAGGGTGGGGCCTGTAAATCATTGGGCGGGGCCTGTGATCAGTGGGCGGGGCCTGTGAGCAGTAGGGCGGGGCCTATGAGCAATAGGCGAGGGCTGTGAGCAGTAGGCCCGGGGCCTGTGAGCAGTAGGCGTGGCCTGTAAGCAGTAGGCGGGGCCTGTAAGCACCAAGCGGGGATAGAGGAATCTTTCAATTTACGTATTTTGTTCAATTGTATTCAAAGGTATACATGAAGCCGCAAAGTTAATGTACATGTTCTTATCCGTGTACTGTATATGGTCTGATTGGTGCCGCCTGGATTGCTGATTGTATTTGTGCACACCTTCTCTGCAACCAAGCATTCCCGATCATAAAACCCTGCACAGGCGGTCCCCAGGTTACGGAAGGGTTAGGTTCCCGGGAATGATCCGTAACCCGAATATTGTGTATGTCGGAGAACGGAGCGATTTCCCCACCACAATCAAGATAAAATCCCATTGCCCGAAATAATTGTGCCTCCCCCTACCCGATTACTCGTTCGTTTTCTCTCGGTACTGTTTCTATCGCTGCCTGTATCGTATCGCAATACATATAATGCTCCGCACCTCCCATCATTCTTTAATGTTATCGAATAATCTACCCGAACATTACCCGTAATTAAACTAATGGAACATATAGTGTATCCAGAAAACAAACAATTACGTTATCTTAAAAAAGGGAAATAATTACGTACCGCGACAAAGAAAATTCATTTACTTTAATCCTCATGAAGCTCGGTGAAGGCGACATTTTCGGTATTCATCCGAAACCTCACCGCGCTGCACTATTTGCGCATACGTAACTAACATGTTAAATTTTTTTTATATATTTTTTTACATGATTTATGGGACCATTTCCGTGAAGTCGGATTTCCGTATGTCGGGTCTTCCGCAACGCGGGGACTTACTATATCTGGAATAACAATCTTCTGATGTTGTATTGAAACATACAAGTTAATTTTAGCATGGACTAGGTTATAGGTAAAAAAAAACCCAGCAGATATCTCTGATCTTTAATTTTAATCCTTGACTCCTATTACACTTGCTATTTTATATTTATTGGCAAAGAGTTAAAGTTAACACTGGAGAGGCGATATAATATTGAGGTAAACAAAGCATTTGATGATTTAAAAGCGATTCTGTGGCATGGCACATAAACCAGCATTGTGAAGTGAGGAATGGGTGTCCATTCACTCTTGTATACTCTGTTTAGCACGATACAATCTCTATAAAATCTATACATGTGGATCATCTGCATGTACTTTTGCCACCCCACCAATGTCAATTCACAAGGAATAATTTAAAATATCATATGTAGTTTTTGGTAATAAGTCAAAATTAAGAAAATGCACGCTTGCCTTTAACCTGTCAATTTCACTCATTCAGCCTATTGTGCCTGGTTATGCTTATTTTGTCTATCATTTACAATTGACTTGGATGTGGCATGAGTCTTATTTCAAAATAGTACAATGGATAGACATGTGCCATTAAGGATATGTGTGTGGGTGGGGGAGGAGCAGTTATTATTAACTTATTTTTCAAATTTACTATTTCCAGATTTTTTTTACCATATTTAATCTTAGCCAACAGTGTTTCATCTTGGTAATTAAAGGACGTTGACACGTATTTCTTTTGTGAATTTATATGCTGGAAGCGTTATATAGATGTGGAACAGTGTTACGTATTTGTCAGTATATCACATTTAGTGATGTGGATTTAGCACATACATTACAACTACTGAATGTTAAGTTCATGAATGTGGTAAGTATGCTACACACACAACTATTTGTGCAGATATTGTTGCCCTTCCACAATGGAGGTTAGATGCATTGACACGTGGTTTTGTTTACGCCACAATGTGGCTTCATAGCAGAGAGTACTTCTGTTTGTTTCCAAATTACCTGCCCTTCGCAGAACATCGGTGTCCTTTCACACAACCTTATACTGTGCGATGAACAATGCATTTCTATTTGGCACTCCTTCTGCTGCACTTTCTCTATAAATGAACCTAAATCTGACTCCTTGTCTTATAGAAAGTGGAACGTAACTAATATAAGGGTGCCATGTGTGAACTGCACATATGCTGCGCTATCCAACATCGTTCCTTATAGAAAATTCCATTTCCCGACCGTCTCACTGCCACTCTCACCAATACAATAACGGAACTTAACAACCACTCAAATGCACCACCAACCAGACCTTACTGAACGAAAAAAACAGCTTTAATATCTGACTTACCCATATTAGCCATCTACACTGTAGTGGTCTCATCTCGCTGCTTTTAAGTCTCCCCAAATAACTTACCTTCTACTATCTACACCATGCTTATTTTCTCCCCTTCCCTTGCACAGTCTCTCCCATTCCCTGCCATTCCATCCTTTGTTATTCTGTGCTCTCAGAGATTTGTTACATTCATGAGCACATTATTATACGTGAAATATGCTGTTTGAGTGTCTTCCCGTGGAGTGCAATCTACCCTTCATTACACACATTGTCACCCAGTAAGTGATGTGTGTGCATGTCAGCACTCAGAGTGGGTGCAGCCTTCCACCTACTGGAACCCAGGTCCAGCTTAGTCTCATCTCAACAGCATAATAGGAAGCCACTGGAGCTATGCGTTTTAAAATCTTTACTGAAAACTAATTTCTTTACAACTGATTTTTGTGTTGAGTTTGTTGTCCTTCCACGCACCTCCGATTAGCACGGTTGGCTGCGTATTGTGTGAAAGAAGATTAACGTACATCCAAAACAAAATCCGATCAAGTCTAATTACAGTTCGGTTACAAAATCTATGCTGTTTTTTGCCACAGTAGTCCATAGGCTGAGCAGCTAGTACTGGTTAATGAAATTATAAAAGTCAGGAGGGAGGAGGATTGTCAGCATGATGGAAGCGCGCCTCTTCGCAGGCCGATGGGTGGAGGCCTTGAGAATATCTCCCTGTTGCTCTGTCTCCTCTATCTTTTGGCAGTGCTTGGGCGAGTCCGGTTTGTTTTTCCCACAGCTTAAGTTGTGCATCACTGCCCACAACCTTGTGGTTGCACCGTGTGTCTTTTATGCGGCACGAAGGGATTTTACCAACTCTCTTCGGCCATTCGTGACTCATGCAAGGCCATTCTGGGTCACTCTCCCATGCTCCCTATAGCGGGTGCACTCGCCTCTACAGGGCACTTTGGCTGCACCCTTCTTGCTTTGTTTGATGTGCATTGCACACTTAACATTGTTCCCACTTACCTTGCTACAGGCACCGTGTAGTGATTTTTAGTGGGATTTGGTGGCAATTGGCGCATGTCTTCTGATCGTGGCAGTGATTGAGGGCTCTTCAGATGCATATTTATCCAATGCCATGGTTGCGCGTTTGGGCCGAGTAACTCCTTGGGAGTTTTTATGCCAAAAATTAAGTTTATTTATAAGGTGGCTTGTCGACACACTCCATATTGTGACATGTGAATACCATTCTGTGCTAGGCGCTAACAGATGGATTGGCCCAAAACAATCCCAGGCCAAAAGGCCACATGTTGGATATGTAGGATGTGAAAGACGTTCGACATGCATACAACTCTCGCCAAGTGGGATTAGCAATAAAGTGTTCCTCCCCCCCCCCAACCCCGTGTTGGTGTGGGCGTTGAGCTGGAGAAGTGCCCTTGTTGAGCAGTACTGCCACAAACAAGCAAGCGAGTGCATGTGGTCACGATGGCGAGACGGCTAGGCCTCGAGCGGGCCCTGACGAAGACGAGCATGGCCACCAGTGGCTCAGTTGTCATCAGCCTGCCATCATCATTCCTCCACAAAAGGAGCATCAGGCCTTCACTTGGAGCAGGAGACAGTGTTTCCCAACTGCTTTCCCTGGTCCCTTTCTGGTTCTTATGTGATGGGGAGTTGCACAAGGCGCATGTTAACAAGGGTGCATGTATTTTTTGCTAGAGAGGACTGAGCCCTACTTCAAGAAATACAGGCAGTGACTTGACCTACTTCAAGAAATTGTCGACGGTTTACTTGTCTCCAGCAGTATGGTTCAAAGGTGCATTCTCTCGTGGTATGGATGAGGGGGCCAAGCCCTTCAGAGCAGGATTGGAGCTCACTTGATGAGGTCGATGGTAACTTTTTGGAGCATGCAGATCCAGTCCCTGCAGTAAAGAAACGTAAGATCGCGACTTTCAAGACGGTGGCCACGTATGCGGCACTGTCGCCTGGACACGTTGGTGTCGGCCGAGGCCTCCTGCAGGAGGACAGCCACGTTGGTGGCCATTCAGCTAACTTGGATCTTCACCCTCCTCCCAACCGTGAAAGATTGTCAAGTTTATATCGCGGAATTGGTGACAGCGTAGGAGGCACGATGGGAAAACCCCGTTTTTCCACACCACCAGCCTCACATTGCGACTGCCTCCTCCCCAGGGAGATCTTTCTGACGATCTCTGGACCGTGACATCTCCAAGGCATCCCTCCGTGTGGAAGGCGTCTGTGGATGGAATACATCCACGTGATGCTTGACCTTGGTGACTCACCCAGCGGCCGATTACACTGCATGGGGACACACTGCAGTGTAGATGCTAATATGGATAGTTACACACGATATTTAGATTCGCGAGATCTGACTGATAGTGCGTCCAAGTGATGGTACTGTTGTTGAATTGGCACGTGTGGCAGCGACGCTTGTGGGAAACGCATTTGACAGAGTGGTAGGAAAACTACTCTGCCCTTAAACTCACCCACTGTCCTTTTTCAATAGCCAAACCACCTTTTTCTGAAGTATTTGTCAAGTTCTATGAGCCCTTGTCATTTAGCAACCGTGTGTGTGTTGTGTTCATAATTGCGTCTTTGTAGATTTTTATTCAGCTTCAAAGTGTGTTTTCATTTGTAACACTGTGCCTGTATCAGAGAAAAAGAGGCCCTGATGCCAATGGTTCTACGAAAACTAGAATCACATTGATAATGTGAATGTGAATGTAATTGAAAGAATCCACACAAGCTCATGCTTCATTGCCTTATAATTATAATATTGAACAAAAAAAGCCTGCCACCTTTTATTTGAACAGTCGACTGTATTTTCAACATATCTGATAGATTTTTGCTGGCTATTGCTTTTGTGATTGTCTTAAGATTGTAGTCCGTGTCACCTTTTATACCTTTTCTCAATGCATCGCATATGTTCAGTGTATACCTTGTACACTATAAACAGTTACGTGCCAATTTGGGGGGGGTGAGGCGGAACAGTGACACAGCGGTTAGCACAGCGTGCTATGACCGGGTTGCACGACTGCTCGCAATTCAGTGAGTGGCAAGTTGTGGAACTGATGGCTCCGATGTGGGTATCCAGTTTTTAGACCCTGGCTTTGAATCTGGGCTGCCATTTGCACAAAACGACCCCATAGGTTTACAGGTTGTTTAATTGTGTCAGTCCCAATCAGCAAGGAACTCCAATTTAATCTGGAATATCTCTAAATTTGAGCTGGTTTAGCTTGAGGGCTTACGTGGCTGACAGACACAAGGAATAGCTTTCATCATAAAAGCTATAGAGCTGTGTTTAAAGGTTATATTAAGACAACCAACTAATGATGTCAGTTAAAAGTATATTATATATGCATGTATAACTTCTTTCGCACCGTACGTAGCCAACCGTGCTATTGTCAGATGTAGGTCATTCTCCAGTGTAGCATGTGGCTCTGCTGCCATAAAGAGTCTAGAAATGGGAACAAGTTTTTGCTCTCGGCATAGTTCCTGATGGCACAATTAACATACAAGTGGCAGAAAATGCAAACTGCTAAATTAAGATGTAAAACAAGCTCTAAAAATGTCCACATGTTGAATTTGTGCATTTTAATAGGGAACTGTAAAAAGAGATGAAGCCACAGGAAATGGGCTTGGTCCATACTCGCTTCCTGCTTGAGCCAGGGACAACTGGAACCCCGTTCCACACTTGACCCACCCTCGCCTCTTGGCGCTTGCAAATGAGTTGAAATCAAGATTTGTGCATCGATGTTCTTATCATTAATTGTGAGAAAAAAATGGTTGTCAAAATCTCCTTCATGAATGGAAAATTTAAAACAAAAGCCACAGGGCGATTGTGGCCATGAAGGCCAAACTATGTACCATATAAAGTAAATCACTGTAGGGGTAGCAAAACTACACAAACTCTCTTCACAAGCTGTCTTGTGGTAAGCAAACCTCGACATTTATCTCGTGAACATATTGCTGCCATTTGCAAGAGTATAATTGAGCGAAGGAACATCTTTGTGGGCATGTGGCAAACAATGTACCTGGTGATGCTGTCGTAAAAAAAATGGCTTATAATGTGAGTGGCTTCCACAAAACAACCCCTGAAATATATGCGTTGCGACAAAATCAGAACGAGGGTGTGCAAATTCAATTGTTTCATCCGTGTTGCAATAGCCCTTCCACTTCCCACAACACCCGAACGCTGGCAGCTTTGCTGGGAACTTACAGTACTAATGAGCCAACATGAAAAATCCCGCGGCAAACTCTGAGCCATTTCCACTCATAATTAATCTCTAACAGCCAGCTGCCTACTTTGTTGCGTATATTAAGTGGAAATGACAGATTGAAAACCCATGCAGCCTTGGTTTTTGATGCATTGTTGCTTATGTATATTTATAGTAAATTTCATAAAAAACAAGATATATAATAAATAAATAAACAATGTAAGGACATTCGAAATGTATTAACGATGAAGGTCATTGGCGAATATCTGAAACAGTTTTACCCCATTCCCTTTAACCACCCGCACAGAAGACCAGTGTGGTTGCAATATGCTCACACAACTGATATGTAATGGAAAGGCCTTCAATCTAATCCAGCAGTGGATTTACAAAGGGGGTAATCCTTATCCCCACACCATTCCCACACGAAATTAAACATCCCCGGTTGCTTCGCTACTGCAGCCAAATCAGATAAAGAATGGCAGGGAAAGGATGCTTCAGCTATTTAATTTGAAGTGATTATTCTCTGCAATAGCTAAACCAAGTATTGTACCCCATGGGGCTGTGAAATTGGATGAATAGAAATCCAATGTTCTTATTAAGACTCAACGACGACTTCTGATCATGTGATTGTTAAAGGGTTGTCATGAATTCCAGTTGATAGCCTTGAATGGAAAACTACTTTTGCTTGATGTACACTTTTAATCATGATCCTTATCCCTAATGAACATATGGTTCTGAACCATTGACCTACGTACCCTGTAAAAATGATTACCATTTTGCTGCTAATCCTACTTTATGAATAACTACAAATATAATGTTATTTTTGTTGCATGTACTTGTTAATGATAAACTCACTCGTATGCTGCGAATTAAGACAATAATGACGTAGTATGAGATTATTATTTTACATTGTTTGGCTGCTTAAAATTTGCACATGATAAGCCACTTAATTGAGCTATCATGTGTGACCAGGTCGCTTCTGAAAAATAACCAATAGCTCAGTGGGCTTAACCTGCTAAATTAAAATAGTTTAATGGTTCAGGTTAATTTCTGCCTCCCGCACCACTCCATACACCCCATCTATCATGCCAGGCTCATGTCAGCCGTGTCATTATTCCACATTGCAATGTGTATACATGACTTTAGACTTCTGATTCATCATTCATTTGATATCGAGGTGGCAACTAGTGGTTAGATGTTAAAGGTACTGGTTTATTTATTTAGTTTTAGTGCTTTTCTTACCTTTCCAACACTTTGCACTCGTTTTTGTATTTTTTATTTTTGTAACTTTCTGACCCACCCCTATTTGGACATCTGTGAAAAGGAGCTTCATAGCTCATCGGATTTCCCCAGGATAAATAAAGATTATGATAGTTGTATAAATTAACACATTGCTGTATCTTAGTAACAAAGCAGACAATATGTATCCGTCACATATTTGTATCTCCGTATAAAATACTAAAGTTGTTTTTTTCACACAACCCAGCAGCCACATGGCCTTCTGGGATTGCATAATTTCAGTGGCATTGATTGAATACAAGCTATATGTCTGGACTAGTTGCGACATACAGTGTCTCATCAGCAAAGTTAAGCTTCCGTGAAGGTCAAGATGTTATAGGAAAGGACCCTTTCTATAAAATACAGGTCCGAGCTTGATGCAAACTTCTAAAATACATCACACTAAATGATTATAATTTGCTAATGGAGAATTGACGTTGCTTACACTCTCCAGCAACGTGTTGTGTCTTACTTATGTGGTGTTTCTACTATGCTGTACTAAATTTAGCTCCAGCCAATGTCTTTAAAAAAAAATATGGCTACTATGTTCTTCCATTACTGAATGTCGGGCAGCTTCAATAATTATGAATGTGCAGATTGTAACGTGCACAATAATGCATTCATCTGTCTAAGCCGTCCTGAGCTGTTGGTCCCATTGGGTGTAAGTTCACAGTTGCTGGAATGTATACTGTATGTTCATTTTTTTCTTAAAATATTTAGTTTAGAAAGGCACAGTCTCATAATTCATGGTTAGATGCACAAGTGTGTCTTTTCATGCTGATCACTTTGTTTCCACAAGCAATGCACATTTAAGCTTGCACCTCTTTAGAGAGATTTAGGGTACACTTCATCCTGCATGCACATACAAATTAATCACACACCTTCTGTATATTGGACCACTGAGAATATGTACCATATATCTTGGCTAAGTATTTAATGACATTATGATCGAATCAAGATTGGGATCATTTTATTCTCGTTCAGGTATTTTATACACGAGAGAATATGGTAATCATTTTCTGTGAACACACAGTGGCATGTCAATCACAGACAGTGGCATGTCAATCACAGACATTGACAGGAAGCATTTTCAAACTGCTGTGGATTCCTCTTATCCCAATCTTTAAAATCCAAGAAGGATAATCGCCCTTGAAAGAGACCTCCTTATATAGTAATGCAAACATGTACCATTGACACAGTTCATGTCTCATCCTGTTTACATGGCATAGTTTTTTTTATCTGTGGTCTCTTGATAAACACATGCCACCCCAATAAGCTGTGATTTAAGTAAGGAATTTTATCAGTTAACGTACAAAAATTCTGGCATTATGCCATCATAAAATCGTGATGTTTATGGAAATATACAGTAGCCATTTATAATAGCGACATGCGTACTGTTCAACAATGTTCAACGTAACAGTTGAGCTCAAGAGTCAACTCATCCTGTAATCCCGCCGGGGTGGATGAGACAAGTGCGAGCTTTGTTGGAATTCTACAAAGGGGTCATCCGATGGGGGAGACTCACCTACACCGTGGACATGAGGACTCACTTACACCGTGGACATGAGGACTCATCTACACCGTGGACATGAGGACTCACCTATACCGTGGACATGAGGACTCACCTACACCATGAGGACTCACCTACACCATGAGGACTCACCTACACCGTGGACATGAGGACTCACCTACACCGTGGACATGAGGACTCACCTACACCGTGGACATGAGGACTCACCTACACCATGGACATGAGGACTCACCTACACCATGAGGACTCACCTACACCATGAGGACTCACCTACACCGTGGACATGAGGACTCACCTACACCGTGGACATGAGGACTCACCTACACCATGGACATGAGGACTCACCTACACCATGAGGACTCACCTACACCATGAGGACTCACCTACACCATGAGGACTCACCTACACCATGAGGACTCACCTACACCGTGGTAATGAGGACTCACCTACACCGTGGTAATGAGGACTCACCTACACCGTGGTAATGAGGACTCACCTACACCATGGACATGAGGACTCACCTACACCATGAGGACTCACCTACACCATGAGGACTCACCTAAACCATGAGGACTCACCTACACCGTGGACATGAGGAATCACCTACACCGTGGTAATGAGGACTCACCTACACCATGAGGACTCACCTACACCATGAGGACTCACCTACACCGTGGACATGAGGACTCACCTACACCATGAGGACTCACCTACACCATGAGGACTCACCTACACCGTGGACATGAGGACTCACCTACACCATGAGGACTCACCTACACCATGAGGACTCACCTACACCGTGGACATGAGGACTCACCTACACCGTGGACATGAGGACTCACCTACACCATGAGGACTCACCTAAACCATGAGGACTCACCTACACCGTGGACATGAGGACTCACCTACACCATGAGGACTCACCTACACCATGAGGACTCACCTACACCATGAGGACTCACCTACACCGTGGACATGAGGACTCACCTACACCATGGACATGAGGACTCGCCTACACCGTGAGGACTCACCTACACCATGAGGACTCACCTACACCGTGGACATGAGGACTCACCTACACCGTGGTAATGAGGACTCACCTACACCGTGGTAATGAGGACTCACCTACACCATGAGGACTCACCTACACCATGAGGACTCACCTACACCGTGGACATGAGGACTCACCTACACCGTGGACATGAGGACTCACCTACACCATGGACATGAGGACTCACCTACACCATGAGGACTCACCTACACTATGAGGACTCACCTACACCATGAGGACTCACCTACACTATGAGGACTCACCTACACCATGAGGACTCACCTACACCATGAGGACTCACCTACACCGTGGACATGAGGACTCACCTACACCATGGACATGAGGACTCACCTACACCGTGGTAATGAGGACTCACCTACACTGTGGTAATGAGGACTCACCTACACCATGAGGACTCACCTACACCATGAGGACTCACCTACACCATGAGGACTCACCTACACCGTGGTAATGAGGACTCACCTACACCAGGATTCTTCACCGCTGGGGTCACGGCTGTGCATTGAGATGTCAACGACTGCTTCGTCGTCCTCGATCATGATTACGCTGCCCTTTTATTAATATTATAAACCTTGCCAAAAAAAACATTCTATTGAAAAACACTTGAAACAATAAATTATGGTCAATACTGTAATAGCATATCTGAAAAGTTAAATTAATCTGTCATTAAATACTTCATTAAACAAATATTGTGTAAGATTGTATTGCTCATTTGGTTGTTTCTGGTATATATCCTAATATGCAGTTGTCTTGCAATGTGTGACACAACAATGCTCATACTCAAGCTTACTTCCTTAACGGACTTGAGCAGTTGTCCTGGACACACGTGGAAATCAACGTCAGCCCAAAGGCATGCTGTGATAAATGTGGGTATAAAATAGGAAAACATTCACGTGGCGTGCCATGAGTGTTGCATCACAAGTGTCCTGTCTTTTTTGTTCTTCCTCAAAGCAAGAGCTGAACCGGGCACTGATACAATCGACTCCCCAGCACCATTTGATAAGACTGCTAACAATGCATGTATGTATGTATGCATGCCCAGCCTTGATAAGTATGCATCTCTATTTTCTCCTGCATGCAAATCTACGCGTGAGAGTTTTTTAAGTTCATAAATTTCATAAAGCTCTCCTTTTATTTTACCAGGTAATGTGCACTGAGCTAGATAGCTCTTTTTCAGAATCGACCTGGCCACAAATGATAGCCTAATGAAGTGGCTTATCACGTGCAAATGTATAGTAGCTAAATACTCTAAACACGTTACTAAATCTGGAGGGAAAAACCGGAGGACCCGGAGTAAAATCCACACAACCACGGGGAGAACACGCAGACTCCAAATATACAGCAGCAGCAGCAGCAGGCGTCAGGATTGTAATTGAACCCACGACACCTCCTGTACACCAGGCGAGCTAGTTAACATCTCGCCACCGTGGCACCCTTTACATGGCAGTGCATGTCACAAGGCGTGATTCTCTAATGTGTGCTGGTCGGCTGGTATTTAGAATTTCGCCATCTAATTTTTTTTGCATGCCATCTATAAATTGATCATCAACATGAATTAATGTTATTATAATGATGGTTCATTATTTTTATCGGATATATTTTGTGATAAATTATCTGCAAGTTGGTTTTCCGAATGAATTGTGTGAAATGTATAATTTTATTTTCTAAGTACAGTAATGACCTATTTAGTGGCAATTCTGAATATAGCTAGAAGATCCTAGCTATATTAACTTTGGATAATAAACGTAATGAATCTGTTCAATGGAACTTCAGACGACCATAATTATTTACAATGAGGAAGTAAAACTAACAAAGTCAGCAATCCCTCATCATCTCTCAAAGAGGTGGCTATGCTGTTTCTGCAATGATGAAAGCCAATTGCTGGAAACGTCACCAGTGATAAAAAAAATTCTCTCTTTTAAGGCCATTGACAAATGTGCGAGTTTTGTTCTTGTCAATTGTGTTTGCGGTCCACTGCCAAATCAGCATCAGCACCCTCAACAACTAATTTGTTTCACCATTCAGAAAATGTTGACACAGCGGCAAGCAGGGTTCAACTCCATTACTGCATCGCTCGGTGGTTGAAGTGCCTTTCGACAAGCGTTTATCTGCACAGCAGCTGGAGGAGGAGTATCTCCGTGCTGTCGCGGTCACCACTGTGAAATGCATGCACAATTATGTTTCTCTTCTGACAGTTAACGCGTGATCTTGGTTTGGTGAAGAAAGTCGCTCCATGATATGAATTGTTTTTTAAGAAGGTTAAAATTTACCCCCTCCTCCCCCTTCCCTACCCCCAACCCACCTTGGTTATAAAAGTAACCGGAAGCACTTTAAATAGCCCATATTTGGAGAGGAATAAATACCCAGAGGGTGCAACTCCTCGATATGCAAACCCAGCATGTACGATTTTATGCCCTCTGTCATGATCGCGGTTGTGGGTTCAATTAAAAAAATAAAACAATTTATCGCGTAAAAATATTTACACGTGCACATTTGTGTTGAACATTTTCTACATTCGCATTTTCTGACGCACGGTGCACTTGCAACAATACACGCACGGATCTTACGTGTCCTTAATTGTTGGAATTTAACAGTGTCGGTCAGATACATTTAAAAAAAAATAAACTCGCACTGCCCATGTATTCGTGGTCCGCCAGGAAGTATCTAACTGTGTTGTTGGCCTGACTGGATGTGCTTCACATAATGTTTTTCAGGTTTGTTGAATTCTCGTCTCTCATCTTTTTGTTGTATTTACCTCCGTGATTTGTTCTTAACACCTGATGAAGATCGCTTGCGTTGTGATCGAAACGTCGTGATTGTTTTTTGTTTTAACATAGTTTTATTGTATTTCTACATACGTGACTTTACCGAAAAAAACAATGAGTAAGTGCAATGTCCTTTATTTCTGCTCCCAGTTTTGTTTTAAATAGCAACTGATGTTGGCATTGGGAAATCAGGCTCGTTGGGTTGTGTAATTAAAACTTTCACGTCATAAAACATGGGTTTAGCTCAAATCAATAAATGTAATATGGTTATCCACATGAGCTTAGTTTATGATAGAAATATTTTTCAAATTCTAAAATGCTACTACTATTATGTTCAATTAACCCAAAACAATTATTGCTTACACAACAAATATCAATGTTCATGTACGTCGATATGTTATTTGAGCACTGTGCCTGTATAGCCCTTTTGTCATCCCAGTGCACTGTGCAGACCATAGTGGTTTTTGTTGTTGCATATTGCACCATGCTTGATCATTGTGGGTTATATTTTGATTTAAAGCTTTCGTGACTGCAGTAATTCATATTCTTAGCTCTTTCGGTAAAGTCACGTTGAAAGGAAAACAATAAAATAATAAAATATATTAATATATTTTATTGTTTCCTTTCAACGTGACTTTACTGAAAGAGCTAAGAATATACATTGTGTGTTAGTCAATGGGAAGTATAGATTTATCATAGTCCAGTACAACTTGATTTTCCCATTGCTGATAATATGGCTCTGGGGCATCCTGCAGCAACTTTTTTTTTAATGCATGTTGATCACCTATCTAAGCATTGTCCAGGCTCAACCCTGATTAGTTTCAGACATGTGATGAAATAGGTTACATTCTGGGTGCTTTGGTCTTAGAAATTTGAACATGAAATGCTCAAATATATCCAGCACACAGCGACATACCAAGATAGCTCCACTCACTAACAAATATGGCTAAATGGCAATAAAACAACAGCTATGTGACAATGGTCATCTTATGGATAGACTAGCTCCTACCATGGGATTGTGGAATTTGCATCACTGCTTCAGGCACTGCAAGCAGAGAGGAGCATCATCCCACACTCATTTGAGAAGGGAAACATTTTTACATAAAATATTTTTTTACAAAAAAATGACAATCGCATCAGCTGCGTGTTGTGGATACGTCACGACGTAATGTGGGTTAATGTAAACTCATTGGACAATTCTGTAACAATGTTGTGTTTTGAAATACAGTGAATAACATATGGTCAAATCATGTATATATTTTTAATGATCTGTTTTTTTAGACAATAGATGCCTCCAAACACAGTGCAGGAGCTGATATGCAATTTAATTTGATATTTGCACAACAAAATGGTACGTCACAGAGATCTGTTTATAAACAGAAGCCTGGGGCGTAATTTTCAAAATTAGTTCCAGCCTTCACTTTATTTGTATTCATGTGACTCCTCATTTGCGTAATCATGCACGACACATACATCCACCCAGGCTTTGGTGTAATGCGGCAGCAAGTCATGAGCTAATGTGTTACGTGTGTAGTGAACGACTTCCGACACGCGTCTAGTAGAAGGCTTCTTATTTATTAAGAGCACACAGGGCGATGCACTTCGTAACGCGGCTACACCTAGAACGTCCAAACACGCAGCCCACCTCCGTCCTGCGTAGCTACGCTGGATGGTTGACGAGCGTAGCGGCGGCGACGGAGCTGCTCTTGCAGAAGAACAGCCACGTGGTCAAAGACGAAGAGATGACGACGGCAGTGACGCAACCAGGACCCAGACCCCACACTAACAGCCCCGAAGCTCTGGTTCGGTGCTCCTTGTATCTGCCTGGCGCGGCCACGCCCCCTTTCCAGAACCTTCGGGTTGGTTCCCAGAGCTTCTCGACTGACTCCGCCCTTGACCTTTACCCCCGATACACCCCTTCATACTAAGGCATTATGTAATGCAGTTTTTTACAGTAATTACCCCTTCAGGCCCGCAGGTGTCACTCTGTCATTACGCGTGTATGGCCCAACCCTTAGTCTTGGCTCAAACCATAGCCATGGAACTTGCCATGTGAATTGCACAGCAATTTTGTGCCCAATATCACCAGATGCCACTCTTATATGAAGCATAATTTTCAATTTTATTTAATTCGTTCAAACAAATGCATCCGGTGATTTTCTTCTCGCACGACAGCACTATGGTCTGGGAATGGCTTTATAGAATCGAATTGTGAAATTGTAAATAACTTCAACCTCTACGGTAATTTCGTGGTTGTTATATTTGCATTTCCGAACTGTGTTAAGCGAAGAACAATGTAAATATTTATTGGAAATGTATTTCCTGACTTAAAGCTTTCGTGCCTGCAGGAATTCATATTCTTTGGGTCTTTTGGTAAAGTCACGTAGATAGGTTCCCCTCTCTCTCTCTTTTCTTCCTGATGACGAACGCTTGTGTTGCGATCGAAACGTCGTTTTTGTTACATTTTGTTATTTTCTTTGAACCTATCTACGTGGCTTTACCGAAAGACCCAAAAAATATGTTTTTCCTGACTTGTGGTTTCACATCGAAGTTGAGGAACGTAAAATAACACACTTTTGTTTATTGTCAGTCTGCTTGAGTTATTTGTAGACTTCCTTTGAGCAGATGGGGGGTTTATCCCTCTGTGAATGATGATATTCCTCTAATTGCCAGCACACTTTCTATACTTCATTAAATTTATGTAAACCGATAAGCAGTGACTACCTCAGCCTCCAACAATAGTCAAGGGATAAAGAGATTATCAATATTGTTGTTTTAGTTTTTTTTTAATTCTCTGCCGTTCTATTATGTTACTGAGACCTAATTTTTCACAATTAATTCCCATGTACAGTAGGCAGTCCCTTGACTCGATGGTATTGTACAGCAGCAGCTCATAAAAACTCTAGCAGCGCTCTTCACACATTTTACAAAATTAGCTGTGGTTGTGTCACGCATTTACACCTGGATGGGTCTGGGAATGTTTCTCACGAGATAGAGATCCTTAAAATAAATGTGTGTGTAATTATACTAATTAGGGTACACAACCCTTCCACTCGAATGAAGTGTCGAGTGGGTCGAGTGGTCGGTGTGAAGCAACTCAGCCAGTATTGAGAGGGGGTGGCTGGGTGGGCCTGTGGTTGGTGCGCTCGCCACCGATTTATTTGGGCCAGAGTCAGCAGTTTAATTCCCGCAGCCACCCAGTAATTTGCAAAGCAAATCGCCAATGCAGAGACGACAATGATGAGCCTGTGGCATCATTCTCAAGAGTAAGCTACATTCCGTGTTTGTGTTATTGCCCAACTTTTAAAACTGAAGGATAACCTCAGCTGTAGTAGATTCCAAAGCATGACTATTTGAAAGCAATCATGATCATCATTTCCCAGGTCCCTCTTGTAAATTAGGTCATGCATCTCAATAAATAAATAATGTTGCACAGAATTGTGTTACATTTTTTTTATTTAAGGAGAATGTTTATGGCTGACTAGCCTTTGATAAAGTTCTTCCTCCGTTTTGTGTTGTTGCAGCATTTGTGAACAGGTTATAAGTGTGGAATTAATTAATCTATTTCAAAATGTTCTCTCCACCAGCAACAGTTGGCTCCTGTCCAAAATCAAAAGTCAGACATCCTCAAGAACCTGGCACTTTACTACTTCACATTTGTGGATATCATGGACTTCAGGGTGAGTGCATTTATATATATAAATTAAATGTGCGAATCTTTCTGTGAACAGCTGCTTGAGTTTTCATGGAAAAAAATGTGCACCCTAAACTTGCTTGTTTTGCTCAGAGGCAAGAAAACCTTTTCTCAAAACATCCTGGTGGTTCCACGAATTGAAAACGTAATTATTTCTCCAAGTTACAACCAACGTAAATATGAATGTAGGCACATACAGTGAGGGAAAAAAGTATTTGATCCCCTGCTGATTTTGTACGTTTGCCCACTGACAAATAAATAATCAGTCTATAATTTTAGTGGTAGGTTTATTTGAACAGTGAGAGACAGAATAACAACAACAAAAATCCAGAAAACGCATGTCAAAAATGTTATAAATTGATTTGCATTTTAATGAGGGAAATAAGTATTTGACCCCCTCTCAATCAAAAAGATTTCTGGCTCCCAGGTGCCTTTTATACAGGTAATGAGCTGAGATTAGGAGCACATTCTTAAAGGGAGTGCTCCTAATCTCAGCTTGTTACCTGTATAAAAGGCACCTGTCCACAGAAGCAATCAATCAATCTGATTCCAAACTCTCCACCATGGCCAAAGAGCTCTCCAAGGATGTCAGGGACAAGATTGTAGACCTACACAAGGCTGGAATGGGCTACAAGACCATTGCCAAGCAGCTTGGTGAGAAGGTGACAATAGTTGGTGCAATTATTCGCAAATGGAAGAAACACAAAAGAACCGTCAATCTCCCTCGGCCTGGGGGGGCTCCATGCAAGATCTCACCTCGTGGAGTTGCAATGGTCATGAGAACGGTGAGGAATCAGCCCAGAAGTACACAGGAGGATCTTGTCAATGATCTCAAGGCAGCTGGGACCATAGTCACCAAGAAAACAATTGGTAACACACTACGCCGTGAAGGACTGAAATCCTGCAGCGCCCGCAAGGTCCCCCTGCTCAAGAAAGAACATATACATGCCTGCCTGAAGTTTGCCAATGAACATCTGAATGATTCAGAGGACAACTGGGTGAAAGTGTTGTGGTCAAATGAGACCAAAATGGAGTTCTTTGGCATCAACTCAACTCGCCGTGTTTGGAGGAGGAGGAATGCTGCCTATGACCCTAAGAACACCATCCCCACCCTCAAACATGGAGGTGGAATCATTATGCTTTGGGGGTGTTTTTTCTGCTAAGGGGACAGGACAACTTCACCGCATCAAAGGGACGATGGACGGGGCCATGTACCGTCAAATCTTGGGTGAGAACCTCCTACCCTCAGCCAGAGCATTGAAAATGGGTCGTGGATGGGTATTCCAGCATGACAATGACCCAAAACACACAGCCAAGGCAACAAAGGAGTGGCTCAAGAAGAAGCACATTAAGGTCCTGGAGTGGCCTAGCCAGTCTCCAGACCTTAATCCCATATAAAATCTGTGGAGGGAGCTGAAGGTTCGAGTTGCCAAACGTCAGCCTCGAAACCTTAATGACTTGGAGAAGATCTGCAAAGAGGAGTGGGACAAAATCCCTCCTGAGATGTGTGCAAACCTGGTGGCCAACTACAAGAAACGTCTGACCTCTGTGATTGCCAACAAGGGTTTTGCCACTAAGTACTAAGTCATGTTTTGCAGAGAGGTCAAATTCTTATTTCCCTCAATAAAATGCAAATCAATTTATAACATTTTTGACATGCGTTTTTCTGGATTTTTTGTTGTTATTCTGTCTCTCACTGTTCAAATAAGCCTACCATTTAAATTATAGACTGGTCATTTCTTTGTCAGTGGGCAAACGTACAAAATCAGCAGGGGATCAAATACTTTTTTTCCCTCACTGTACATGTACAATGCCCCTCCATATGGTTGCTTTTGTCTGCAGGATATTGATGGTTTTGTGGGACAGTCAGAGCCACCGAGGTCTGCATTTATTCTCAAATGTACATGGGAAATGTCAACATTTATTATATGGCTGGAAGAGTGCTCATGTGCAGCGATGCAGATGGATTCAGCTCACTCAGTCTTTAAAGCCCATCTCAAAGTTATAGTTGTCTTGACTCAAAGAACAACATTACCATTTACCGCAAGATTACAAACAATTAATTCTCAGCAAATATGTTACATGACACGTAAAGAGCATGTTTTTTTTTATTTGTAATAAAACGAAAAATAGTATTGTGAATTTTCATTTCACATCCCTTTGTCAATCCACTGCTGGATGAAGGCCTCCCCATATTGTGCCAGTCATGGGGATTGTTGGCCCATACTCACTTTTCTTGCCAGTGCAATTTGCTGAAGGAGATGGGAAACAAGAACTGGTCCAGAAATTGTAGATTTGAAGTTTTCGTGACTGCAAGGATCCATACTCTTTGGTTCTTTCGGTAAAGTCACGTAGGTGAAAAAAATGCAAATATAAAATTAAAAAGTAGAAATAAATAAATCACGACGTTTCGATTGCAATACAAGCAATCATTATTTTAGTTATTTTTTCACCTACGTGACTTTACCAAAATAACCAAAGAATATTGTCCAGAAATTGTTGCCACTAACCACTGTGCAACAGCCTTCACTCCCTTACATTGGCATGAACACGTTGGAACAAAACAATCCTTTATATGTGTTTTGGTCGAGGCATAAAACAGCCATATATTGATTGAATGTGGACCTTTGCTTTTCAGCTTAGTCAAAACTGTTGTATTGACTTACCAATGCTATCGCTGTGTATACTTGTTGAAGAGCTGTTTAAATATAGAAACGTCAACTAAAGTTAAGATCATGGGACCTCCCTTGCCAGTATCATAGAAGAATAGGAATCATGTCTGCATTAACCACATACACTCGTGGTGAACATGCAAAAAAAACATGCTCTGGTAGTAGATGATGCATTGTCATTGAAACTGATTGGTCCACACCAGAGACAGCTTTCTTTTGAGCCTCGTCTCAAATAGTGTTAGACCAGAGGACGCCAAAAGGCGTACAGCCCAAAGACAATGCACTATCAGAATAATGAGAGCTCGGGGTGAGCATCTACATCATGGGACCTCCCTTGCTAATAAGTTTCAAAGAAAATGCATATACTACCAGAGGATGTTTTTGTTTGCATGTTCACCGCGAGTATGTGTGGTTAATGCAGACATGATTCCTTGCTAAAGGATTCTGTTTGGTGTTTTAACATCTTGACACCTGTTTTATTGCCAGAAACGGTAAAACCTATGCTTATAAAGTTAAGATGTAAGGTTTCAGTGTTATAATTTGGTCTTTCAGTGAACATTTAAAATGCTGACCTCCGCACACAATTGTGTACAAGTGCTTTAACGTTTCTGGTAGAGCCTCCTTTGGAAACATATGAATTAGTGCTGATAGCATCAACCCAAATGTTTAATTACCGTTTTGAAAAAAAAATTATAACGGAAGACTGGAACGTTTGTATTTTTGTCGTTATTAAATTCGCAGGAAACAACATATCTGTCTTATCTAGACTGAAGTTCAGAAATGAGTCACTCCGTGAATTTCGTTGCTGTGCACAGTGGCATTTATTTTTCAGTCAATTGTGTCTCTTGGAACATTGAAATGAATCATGTCAATGTGCATTCTTTTGGAGAATATTGCAGAATGAATGTACATACAAAATATGATTAGTTGACGCTGTTTTCGAAGCAATCTTTATTGCTGTTTGTAACAAAATTGTTGGCCAATTTAATTAACGGTCATTTGTGTATTTTCATGAGATAATGCAGACTTATTAAATGTTCTGGTATGGATAACAATGTCTAACACATTCAAAATGAATGTAGAGTCAATTTGAACGCATGTGTTTTTCTGTATTGCAGGATCACGTCACTGAGCAGCTGAACACCATCGATGCATCTCAAATATATTTTGACATTGTAGGTAAACACAAAGTATACTTTCTGATCACAAACAAATCCTTGTATTTTCACAATATGTTTGTTATCTTAGTATATGTGATATGCAAACAGCAGCCATCAAGGATCTGGTGTAGATTCACATTTTTCAGCAGTAATCTTGGTCATTATGAACATTCAGACAGATAAATTGTCCTAAACACGGCAGGAGGGTAGCCAGGAATCCAGCGGAATATATCGAAATTTTATTTCCAACTGCTCGTTGTATGTGTGGTTACTCTGGAACAGTGGGGAGTGGTAGTGTAGCGGTTAGCGCGTTACGCTATGAAGCCAGTGACCTGACTTCGATTCCCACTCATGTGCACCAACACCAGCGACGATTATATTCAATGAGTACCTGGTGCGGTGTGTAAACATCGCCACTGGGGAGACTAAGGTGTCCGGGCGTGGTGGTGTTGGCCACCCACCCCCTCTTGTGCCTGGCCGGCCTTCATAGGTGCTCGCTTAACAGCACTGAACCGGTCCCGGGCCTCTCCTAGGTCAACTCAGCCTTAAATAAATCTCCGATGCGGTGTGTATCAAACATAAGCACTGAGGAGACAAAGGCGGTCGAGCGTGGTGTGAGCAACGCACCTCCTTGTGTGCCGTGCCGGCCTCAACAGGTTTATCGCTGGCAGCACTTGCCCCAACAGTCTGTTCAGGCTATACGGGGGATCTTTGTCTTACTGTGGAGCAGATGGCATGAAAAAATTAACCATTATATAAGCTACAATAACTTTTTGATTTAAAGCTTTCGTGACTGCAGTAATTCATATTCTTAGCTCTTTCGGTAAAGTCACGTTGAAGGGAAACAATAAAACAATAAAATATATATAAAACAATAAAAATTCTCACGACGTTTCGACCATAACACAAACGGTCATCGTCAGGTGTGAAAAAACCAACGGCAAGAAACATTTGAAAGAAGCGGTGGTCCGCATTTATTTATTTATTTCCAAACGCCGCACCGCGTTTATTTATTTATTTCCAAGCGCCGCATTTTTTTTTTTTATATAAAACGTTAGCGCCACGGGCAGCGATTTGGCAGTTTATTTAGAAGGACGAGTCCATCTATGTTCTGAAAAGAGGACGGGGGAGACGAAAAATTAATGTATGCTGTCTGAAAGCCACCGTAAGCATGAACAATCAATTAAGACCTGAAATGGTTTATCAAATCCTTCCAATGATTGCTAAGCCAGAATCCATCTTCTCGGTTGAAATTGTCTCTGTGCTTGTATATGTGGATAGCCTCATGAACGAATCTCTCCAAGACAGAGGTTCTTTGTAAGCCATCTGGCTACCATGAGAAAATGTTTTCTCACCGGAATTATTTAGGATTTTCTAAATATTATTTTATTTACATAACAGGCAAAACGTCTTCTTGTTTTGTGAATACAATATATGTTAACGTTGTATCTTAAGCTTTGAGAAAACATACATTAACTAAGGAAATATTTAACATCTAATTTTGAAGTTGAGTTATACATTACCTTGGGCGGTGAGCACTCTGCCTCAATGCCCATTTCAGGAGGCTATCACTGACGGTTTTTTTTCATAATCTGTACATTTCAGGGTATTTTTGATGCTGTAAAAAATTAACCTATCAGATTAATGTAGGTTAATTGAATGCTTCCACGGTAAGCACGTTTCAAGAAAAGTGAAACACGACTTAAGATTACACTTTTCTTTGCCACTCTCAGTTCCCCGGCAGCAAAGGTTGTAACATTATCCAAAGAGATAGAACTCTGAAACCTTCCCTTTGATCAGTGCCATAGAGGCTCCTTTACTAACTCGGGTGTGTTGCCTTGACCAAACCCATTTGAGGCTCTGGAGCAATTTGACTTTGAAGATGGATGGATCACATGGCCTGTAGCACTCAGATTATCAAAGCACATTCTGAGGTTGCACTGAATGCTGTCACTACGTGCAGTGTAATGTCTTTCATTGGCCGGGAGTGAAAAGCAATCGTTTTCTGTTATAAAACTTTGCATTGGACGAACGAAAAATACTCATTCCATTGGTGTTTAGAACGAGTGAAAAGGGCCTCTTTATGCACGCGGGTGTGTGATTGAAGTGTATTCTATTACCTTTGCGTTAATCATAAAAAATGTGCAAAACGTAAATGAGTGCAGAGGGTTGCAGCAAGACGGTTTTGTATTTTTGCCTTCGAAACATGTGGTGACTTTTAGCTGACGTACAAAGCTCCTTCACAGGCAACAATCGAGTATTATGATGCATTGCAGAACGCACTGTGAATTTGCGCTTGTAAGCAACTTAGAATTTCATTAAAAAAAATAAAGCGCGGAGCTGCAGTTATTGCCTTTTCTGCAGCCTGCGTCACTAATGGCAGAAACAATTGACTGCACTTGTAAAACTCTGCAAGCCCATTGTTTTTTTTGCCCCTGTTCCTGTTGCATGCGCTGTCTTCCAGACCGTGAATTTTGACCTCACGAAGAACTACCTTGACTTGGTCGTGAACTACGTCACCATTATGATCGTGCTGTCTCGAATCGAGGACCGAAAAGCGATCATGGGTCTGTATAACTATGCCCACGAGATGACTCATGGAAGCAGGTAAGCTCCCGTTTTCTGGTGCAGGTCTCCCTCCCAGGTTTGTTTGAAATGTAATTAGGTGGATTGTTTCAATATTGCGGCAAATCGCCTGATTATGCTGGATGTAATTAACCAGCGAAACGGCGGCATACTCAAAATTGTAAATGTTGTGGATTTATTCTCCCAACACACCGGTGGGTTGATGTAGTAATTCATCGGCATGTTTTGTTTACTGGCTGTGTCCGGGTGGCGGAGGGTTACGACACATTTATAAATAAACGCGATCTAACCCAAAAACCGTTTATTATGAATAATATTGGTCGCGAAAGCCTACGTGTTAAACAAAATAGCATTGAGAATGGTGCATTTGCTATTTCTAGAGTGCGCCATTGAATGTTTGTGGTTTTTAACAGCCTTCATATTTAACAGTGCAATGAAATGGCACTGAATATAATGCGGATTTTATTTTTTTTACACCAAAAATAATTTGCTACAATTCATCATTTTGGGGTTGACAGATTTGAAGCAAACCCAGTAAATGCACATGCATGGCTCACAGCACAATAAAGAGGAATTGTTAATCGTTGGTGACATTGTTCACTTGCTAAATGAGGATAACATTCTGCATCTCACACATTGTAACATTGAGCGAAACTAAATTAAGACTGCTGTCTATGTTGGGGTGTAGCCCAAGCGATGGGCATGCATTCAAGTGTATCCTAACTAGACATTTACAAATCTTGGTGATATTTCCGCGGAGCTTATTGGCAAACCGAAAACCACATCTGCATAAACTATGGCTGATGCCGATACCTTTCGCCTAAATGGAAACTTAAAAATTATCCCATGTGCGAATGTGGTCACCCAGAAAAGAACCATGGGGACATTTAACGACTCAGTGCCCGATTCGCAAATGCAAAGGAGGCATCACATTGATTCCTGACGCGGTAATTTCCTGACGCAATTATCTGGATCAACCACCTCATTGTAAAATTATAGTTGTTGCTGTGCATTGACATCAGCCACAGAAATAAAAATTTACATTCCCACACTTCGTGCCGCAGAACTCCAACCAGAAGGGACAGACTGAGCATCCCACTGTCAGCCTGTTGTTCTTAGTGCCTGTTTTTTCTCAAGATTGTGGTGAGTTAATATAATCTATATATAAAAAAATACTGGAATTATCTCTTTTTTTTTACTCTGTGGATGATGTAATGCAGTGACCGAGAGTTTCCCAGGCTGGGCCAGATGGTGGTGGACTATGAGAACCCCCTCAAGAAGCTGATGGAAGAATTCCAACCCCACACAAAGGTAACAGGCTGCTCAGTGGCATTCAAACGCCATCGCTGTTCTCTCGGGTGGATGACTCCTCACGGAGGGAAGGGCATTTTGTTTTTACTTTAAATAATTAAGTTGAATGTCATTACCACACAATGTAAATCAGCATCCCAAGGTATTTTACCAGCACTCATTAATGTTGCAATTCTCCAGCTGTGTAAACGCTGGGCATTAGACAAATTGTAGGATCAGTAATGCTAAACGTCCATCAGGGGGAAACATTAAGCTTAATAGCTGGGCTTCCTGCAAACAGTAAATACTTCATGTTGCATTTGCATTTTACAAGCATAGCTTGTTGGTGTTCAGACCAAATTATACTTCGTGTGTTCTTGAATATTGGTTGCCCTAAGTTTATTGTAGAGGGAAAGCGCTGCTTGTGGCTATTTCCGCCCTGACTGGTGGGGTAGGTGGGGAATAATTGTAAGTTCTGTCACAAACTCTTTGGTTCTTTCGATAAAGTAACGTAGGTAGGAAAAATTATATATCGCGACGTTTCGATCGCAACGCAAGCAATCGTCTTGAGGCGTTGCGATCGAAAGTTCGTGATCTATTATATTTTCGACCTACGTGACTTTACCGAAAGAACCAAAGAGTATGGTTTCCTGCAGTCACGAAAGCTTCAAATCCAGATTCTGTCACATACATTGTTTCCTTGACTGATTCTAACATATAACAAAGTTAACTTTGATGTAATGATTAATTATAATGCTCTTAGCATATGCATCGTTAAGCTAAACCTTTCATACATTATATAAGAGCTCGTACAATGGTAATCCATGGCTTTACACTAAACCTTATCTTGGTGGTAACAATGATCGCGCCAGGGCTCTGAATGCATTGCAAGGAATTGTTCATTCTCGCATTTAGTTGAGCAATGTTCAATACGGGCAGTGTGTCAGTGGTAACTTATACTGCACTGAAAATCACTAAATCAATATTTATTTCGGTTATAGGACGCTAACCTCGTTTGATAAAGTGCCTCATAAGCAGTCATAGTTATCCTTATTTACAGTACTAACATATAAAATAGCAAGTCAGTTGAAATGGTGAACATCACAATACTAGGCATCAGTGATGAATGATGATGATGATGGTGTTGATGGTTATGACTGCACGACTGTAAAGGGCTTCCACTAGGTTAGCTAAGCAGCTCCCATGTGTATCATCATTATTAGAGGTTAGTCATTCATATCCACCCCTATTGCGAAGAGCATCTGGCACATACAACTAATTTTGAACTATAGCCACTGCAAGCTGTGACATGTTATACAATGCCCTCAGCGAAAACGTGTGCCAAATGTTATATTTACTTTTATTGTAAGGTGCCGTGGAACATTAATTTTAATTCAAATATCGCTCATTTTATTTATTTGCACACTGCCATTGTAGTGCAGAATTGGCCCCACTATGGCCATTAAATTGAATAAATAATGCTTCATGTCCTTTGCTTTTTTTTACTGTTTTGTCAGAATCATAATCAGAATATTTATTTTTACTGGAGGAATCCGATGAGCTTCAAAGCAATTTTTCACAGATGTCCAGTAGGGGCGGGTAAGAATGTTACAACAACAACAACAACAAACAGTACAAACACATGATAGTAGTGCAAAGTATAAGAAAGGTAAACAAATCACCCAAACACATACAATTCAAACCAAACCATCCCAATCCTACCAGGCAAAGCCCACCGAGGTTTTAACTTATTTTTCAGAAGTGACCAGGCCACAAATGATGGCTCAACAAAGTGGCCCATCATTTGGACATTTATAGCACCAACATAATTTAAATCATCTCAATGCATGTTTATAAATGCGGAGGGACAAACCGGAGGACCACAAACATGCAAGCTCCAAATATGCAGGCGTCGGGATAGAACATCCGACCTCTTACATATCAGGCGAGGAAGATCACGTCTCACCACTGTGGAACACCTTTGATAAATTAATAAAGTATATAAGTTCTAATTGCATAATTATTTCCCAATCTTCGGTAAGGCAGTAAAGCGACAGCAAAAACAGTCCCAGACCATGCCAAGACAACATACAGTCCCTTTATTTAAAAAAAAATGTGTATATTAAAATTGAACTCTCAATACATTTTGATTTAAAGCTTTCATGACTGCAGGGATTCATATTCTTGGTTCTTTCGGTAAAGTCACGTAGAAGGGAAACAATAAAATAATAAAAATATACATTGTTAAGGATTACATTTACAAATCATATTTGCAAATGTAGCTGTATTCAACACTAATCTGCTGCAAAATAATTTTGAAGGAAGATGTATGATGTTAACGGAGGAAACAAGGTTGTTCCAAAACGTTGGTGCTGCAATGGCAAAGGCTGTCACCTATTCAATATGGAGTTGGAATGTAAGTTTTGAAGCATTCCGTTTGTTCAATTATGTTATTTCTGATATCAGTATTAGGTTAAGAGAATGAAACAGTTTTTTTGTTTGATCATCTTGTTTTTAGATGAAGGAGCAATTTTAGTTATGGCAATTGATGTTGAAATAAATCAAAATCACGTTGGAGATGTTTTTTGACTTTAGAAGATTTACCTGATACTAGCATGATATTCTCATCAGCAAAGGGATTTAATTCAGTGATTTAAATTTAGTCCAAGATTATTGCAATATAATGAGAACAGATTTGGCCTCTCAGCTGGGAAATCTATAGAGGGGGAATGCACTTGAGTCTTGATATATTTTTTAATTGCTCTTTTCACAGGAACAATTATTTGAGTATGCAAGCCATATATCTGTGGGAGATGCTCTCAACCCCTGCTTACCCATCCACTGTGCACAATGACCAATGATTTGTCTTTACAGACTGTTCACGGGCTGTCAGTGAGCGCTTATCAAGGCCGACATGGCACACTGTGGCATTGCCAGCACCCATGCCTGACCCATTTACTGTGTGTGTCACCCAGTTTTTTTTACGTAGTATTTTTTATAATCACCTAACCTATTTGCATAAACTGCATGCACAATTGAAATTGATTACAGTTTTTCATGATCATCAAAGAGCGAGATATATATCTCTACATGACCTTTTTTCTCTCTCATGCACTACAAAATTCTGAGAAGAATAATTTTACCACTTCCGTTTTCATTTATAAACCGTTTAAGCGTGACTGCATCTCAAGGCGATGTACATATGAGGGGAGATATATACATTGTGTGGGCTTTTCAAAGGAGAAAGGATGTTACAAAAACATAATGAGGAAGTAAATTTTGATTTAAAGCTTTCGTGACTGCAGTAATTCATATTCTTAGTTTTTTCGGTAAAGTCACGTTGAAGAGAAACAACAAAATAATAAAATATATATAACAATAAAAAAATTCTCACGATGTTTCGACCATAACTCAAACGGTCGTCTTCAGGTGTGTTGGTTCGCATAAATTTATTTTTAAACGGCACATTTATTTATTGCTCTAATTCAGTAGGCTCACATGCCATTGACTTTTCCAAGACAGAGGTTCTTTGTAAGCCATCTGGCTTCCATGAGAGATTCGTTCATGAGGCTATCCACATATACAAGCACAGAGACAATTTCAACCGAGAAGATGGATTCTATCTTAGCAATCATTGGAAAGATTTGATAAACCATTTCAGGTCTTAATTGATTGTTCACGCTTACAGTGGCTTTCAGACAGCATACATTATAAAAAAAAATTTCGTCTCCCCCCTCCTCTTTTCAGAATATAGATGGACTAGTCCTGGGTAAACTGCCAAATCGTTGCACGTGGCGCTAACGTTTTTTATAAATAAATAAATGCGCCGTTTAAAAATAAATTTATGCGAACCAACACACCTGAAGACGACCGTTTGAGTTATGGTCGAAACGTCGTGAGAATTTTTTATTGTTTTATATATATTTTATTATTTTGTTGTTTCTCTTCAACGTGACTTTACCGAAAAAACTAAGAATATAATGAGGAAGGTTGCAGGGCAGAGAGAGGAAGGATATAAAATATTATTGTTTAATTGGAATTACATATAGCAATTTGGAATTACCAATTCTTTACGTGATGTGTATTGCCCATGTGAGAAAACAAGATTACCAGGAGAAAATGCACACATATGGAGAGATAGTGTCCAAAGTAGCTATGTAAGCTATTTACTTGCTGGCCTGTCTTTTATAGACCACCTAGTTGTAGCCCAACAGGTGGACATGATCTGTACGATCCACCCACCATGCCTCAAGAGATATTCAGGTGTGTGCTGCCACCCCTGGCTTTCTATGGGACAGCTACTTGATTTATACTGGTAGGAAACGTAGTGGACTGGAAGCCCAACTGGGATTAACTCACAGGAGGCAGGGGATTAATTGTATATGTCTCTGGATGTCTGTCCATGTGGGAGGGGTGGGGCTGGGTGGAGAGGGGAGGGTAGGGAGGGGCTGGGTGGGGAGGGTGGAGCTGGGTGGGGGGTGGGAGGGGTGGGGCTGGGTGGGGCTGGGTGGGGAAGGGCTGGTCACCCCGTGGTGCCCTTATAAAACTCAACCTTTAACCTACTCACGTCGGCTTGTGCCCGCCCTCACAGTCGGGCATATTTGCGGAATACACCACGTGGTGCCGCCGTTGACCCTGGCCATTGACCGAGCAACCCAACGTTCCTACCAGCTCCCTCCGCAGGAATGTGTTAATGTACACTGCCGAAGGCACGAGAGAGAGGTCTTGTAACGGCTTGTTCAAAGGCTGACTGCTGAATGTGTTGCTCTGCAAATTAACGGTTGGTGTTCTGTTGATAGAGGAGACCCACATTGTATAATTGACGTAGTTAGCCTACATGCAACGGGTTGGAAATTACATTGAAAAATTGTTTTATTCTACTTTAAAACCAACATTTTAAGTTTGAAAATGAATCAGTTTTTGATTGAAAATTAGGTTGATTGTTGCAGTACCAGCGTGATGTGACTGATGATCTGTTTTTTTTTATTTATTTGGCACACCGAGTGAGTCATGTGCTATGAAGAAGGGCCATTGTCCGAAATGTCGCCAATTCTTTTCTTGTAAGGCAGTGTTGTTGACGAGTATTTTAAAATAAATTGTGATTGAGTTATAAATAACCGAGGAAACAGCACTGCTTGCAATGAGGAACACAGTTGACCTTGATGTGGCGGGGCAGCCCAAATAGGGCAATGTATGTTAGAGCATTGCCGATATTCAAAATTTGGATCTCAGATTTGCTACCGGAGGTCAAACACATTTACACGAGAAGCACATTTGAGAGTCACAGTCTGGTCACTAATAGCCCTGATGCCTGTATATTTGGAGTTTATGTTATCCCCGTGGTCGCGTGGATTTTTTTCTTTGTTCTGTATATTGATGCCTATTAGTACATTTGGGATACGATACGAGCATGAGAGTCAACTCAATACTCAATTCATAGAATGAGGCTTCTCCATTCAAAGTAGCAATAAAAGTCATTACAGCTGTTAAAGTATGAAACAGGACAGTGATTAAGGCAGTTAATGACAATGAGGCATAACTCCTCGTATGATTAATGTCCCTTGCACACATACATTTTCACGCTTGCGGTGGCATTCTGTAAGAGTGCATTTATGCTATACGTATATTAAATAAAGATCCCTCGTTTAGCCTTCAACAGACTGTTGGGGCAAGTGAGCATCTGTGAAGGTCGCCACGGCACACAATGGGGTGGGTGGCCAACACCACGCCTGGTTGCCTTTGTCTTCCCAGTAGCGATGTTTATACATTGCATCAGGTACTAATTTAAGGCTGAGTTGACCTAGGAGAGGCCCAGGGTCGGTTGAAATAATTGTCACCGCTGTTGACTGTGAGTGGGAATCGAACCCGGATCGCCAGGTTCGCTCCCGATTTTATATATACACAAAAACACGAAGGAAATCATCCATAATCTAGTGTTTCTTTGGGTTAGATCGCGTAAATATATAAATGTGTCGTTAAACCCGCCACCACCCTACACCGCCAACTAGTAAGATTTGTCACGTAAACAGGGACATGCCAATTTGTCACTCGTAGAGCACACCGGTGTGTTGGAGAGCAAAGCCACAACATTTACAATCTGAGTACGACGTTAGTAAATTTTGGAGAAGGAAACCATCTTTGGAAATTGTGTTTAATGTTTTTATTCAGGTGCACCAAATAACAATGCAACACAGACCTGTAAGTTATGTTGGCCCACCTCTGAATGTGAATGCAATGACATGTATGAAAACGTTTCTATGCAACTGCACATACACACGCACACGCACACACACCTGCAAGAACATGTTACACACTCACAATGACATATGCGAGTGTGTACCCACAGTTCACACACCCATACATACATTCAGGCAGTGCACGTTGCATTGTTAAACGATTCGGTTAGACTGCATTGGCAGTGGCACAGAAGCACAAATAAAACAAATTTCACTACCTTCATCAATAACAACGTGGCCTTGAAAATAAAAGGAATACAATAGGCGATGTCTTAGTGCGATGGCCCTGTGGGGAAAGGACATATTTGTGGCATCGCGTAATATATGCAGTTTTATTGACAAACGTGATGAGGTTTCTTTAGTGTGCTTCATTGTGCTTAAATGTAGAGCACAGGTGAAATTCAGGCTATGCATTAGGTTCAACCTCATCCAATGTGTCTAACATCCATTAAACAAATCAATGTTTCTGATGTGCATTGAAGGCCACACCATTAAATTGATGCTCTTGTCTTTTTTGGTTTATATTTGGTGCTGTAATGCATGTTAATCTATTTTGCTCCACCCTAGGGATTTGCTTTAATTGGTGCATCTAATCCTGGAGCTGATCTAAAGACATATACCACCACAAACTCCACCGATTTCCAATAGTGCCTTTTTATTCGTGTGCCACACATTGCCACTAAGACTGCCATGCAAGTGTCAGGCTGTTTTACATTCATTGTATATGAGACGGCATTTCCAACGCGGTAGTTCTGTGGTTACATAATAAAAATGCCGAATGCTGTCACTAATAAAATAAATCATAACATAGCTGGGTAATATAATAAAATGTTTGTGTGCTGTCAAGTTTTTGTAGATGCAGTACAAAAGATAAGGGATGCTCCACTCATCAAATGATGGATCTGGTGATTTTGACATCGATTTGCAATGTTGTGGCCAGATTTACCCTGGTAGAAGATCTACAGCTCGTCCGCCGCCATAAATCCATCTTTCCCCACGTATTTTATTTCCTATTCCTTTAAAGAAGTGGTTCTTAACCTTTACTGCAGCCTTTGTACCCCTTTGGTTCTCAATCGCAAAAAAAAACAATGCTAATAAACACGTAGATTTGATGAAACAAAGTTAAGTTATTCCCACGCGGCTGCGCTTGAACTGTGTTTTCAATTATTTACCTTCTAAAAAAATAATCTGCCCATGTCTCGCACCACCCAGAAAGGGCAGCCCACACCCCAGGTTAAGAACCACTGTTTTCAAGCATCCCAATCCAGTGTGTGTTTGAGCTTTCATTTCTACCATTGAAAAACGTTTGTCTTCCTATGGAGCAGTGGTTCTCAGCCTGTGGTTCCGTGGACTGCTGGCGCAGGTGTACAAAGCCATAGGCAATGGACCGCGGAACAGTTGCAGATATACAGCTTTTGTTTTGTATTGTATGGTGGGCTGTGAAATTTATTTCAGGGTTGACAGTTCCACACGTCCATAAAGGTTTGTAACCGCTGCTATAGAGTAAATATACTTGAACGTATATATCTTAAGCAAACTCATTATGCCTTGCATTATAGGCGATCGATATTGGTTTTAGCTTTAAGCAGGGCCCCTATATTTTAAATGGAGTACTCTTGCCAAATACCATCTCGTATTCCAGCAGAATTTGTTTAACAAACCTAACTGCTGATGAGACCCAGAAGGTCAACCGATCCAGAGATTGCTTGCTTTATAAAATACTGCTTAGTAATATTGGTCTTGACGGCCAAGAGCCTGATAGACTAAACCATTGTTATTTACACGTGCAGACAGAAGATATTTGCTTTTATATACTGTACTTTACAGCAGTGGTTTCCAACCTTTATTGGCTACTGTATGTACCCCTTGTTTAATTTTGTATCAACCGAATATCCCATTTGCCTCATCCAACATGGTTTTGAGAGATAAATCTATGAATAATGAACATAAATGTATTAACCTCATAATAAAGGTTTTTGGGTTAGATCGCGTTATTTATAACTGTGTCGCAACCCTCCACCATCCGACACGGCCAATAAGCAAAAAATTACAAATAGTTCACTACTTTAGCCCACCGGTGTGTTGAGTGAATCCACAACATTTACAATTTTTTAGTACGACGTTTCGCTGGTAATACATCCAGCATCATCGGGCAATTGGCCAGAATAGTGAAGCCCTCCACCTGCTCCCGGTCTTAAATAGAGCAGCAGGGTGACGTCATAATTTAACCCAATCGTAGGCGGAGGGGGGGGGTATTGTAATTATATAATAGATTAGTAATCAGTTAATTGTTTCGATTTAAAGCTTTCGTTACTGCAGGGATTCATCTTCTGGGTTCTTTCGGTAAAGTCACGTAGAATGGAGATAAAATAATACAAATAATAATAATACAATTCTCACGACGTTTCGGCCACAACACAAGTAGCCTTCCTCAGGTGAAGAAACACTCAAGCGCTGTCTTCCGGACAGTCCTGTTTCTTCACCTGAGGAAGGCTACTTGTGTTGTGGCTGAAACGTCGTGAGAATTTGATTATGTTATTATTTTTATTATTTTATCTCCATTCTACGTGACTTTACCGAAAGAACCCAGAAGACAGTTAATTGTTATGATTAGTAATCAGTTGTAGATTAGTAATTGTAATGTGTATTATTTAATAACTAAATCCAAACACTATACCCAATCATGTGCAGAAATCAGAGGTGGCGGAGGGGGGGGGGGTTAAAGTAGTGAACTATTTGTCTTTTGTCAACGTGATACATTTTTTTTACTGATTGGCTGTGTCGGGTGGTGGAGTGTTGTGCCACATTTATAAATAACGCGATCTAACCCAAAAACCTTTATGAATAATATTGGTCGCGAAAGCCTGCTACGTGATAAATATATGAACCTACGTCAGCAGTCCTGCTGTGTTTGTTTCACGCCTGATGACGGTTGCTTGTGTGGCGATCGAAACGTCGTGATCTATTAGTGTTTCTTCTACCCACGTGACTTTACCGAAAGAACCAAAGAGTATGGATTAACCGATTGTCCATTTTGTGAGGTATTCTAACTCTCGTATTATCGTAGTTATTTTATTTTGGAAGATTCATACATGATTATTATTCACCAATGACGCCTCGTGTATGCTAAAAAATTCACACATTTATAAATCACTTCACGTACCCCCTGGGGCATTGCCACCTACCCCCAGGGGTCCGCGTACCCCGGGTTGAGAACCGATGCTGTACAGTATTCGTGTTCATAATAGTGTAATGACTTCAGTGATAAAATTGGTAAAAAATATATATTTTGTGAGGTTTATTTCATAACATAGAGCTTATGATATTTGCAGTCTCTTTCCAACAGTGGACATTAGCAGGCCAGCATGTAAAGCTCACATTCGGTATATTCCTGTTTGTACCGCTGCCAAATACACACACACGTTTTACTCGCTTTACTCTGACAGTTGTCAACCCGAAGCTACACTATTCTCTAAATTAGCAGCATGTGGTTATGTGCTGGATTTGTTCTCTTCATTCTGAGTATTTTTGTTCTGCCTGCAATGCCATCTCGTTGATTGCGTTATATAAAATAAACCTAGCGCAATGGCAGTTTAACAGAATTGATTTCTGCATGTAGAGCAAATTTTTTCAATGAAATGGAAATGTCTACGGTAATAGCTTGCTGCTATTAAACGTCATTGGCTGAGCCATGATTAGTTTGGTCTTGGTGAGCTGTTTTTTTTCCATATAAATAGTGGATGCTGATTTGTTAGCCAACCACTGATTAAGGCATCCATCCACACAGGGCATTAGTTTACATTGGGGTTTTAATAGAATATTATACGGGGTTTTAAAAACCAGAACTTGAGATTCAGTGCTCCGATAAAGAGGTGTCTCGGCTTTCAAAAAGCTTTAGGGTTTTTCTGATGGGTAGCTCAGGGTTTTCTACGAAGTTTGTTGTATATGTAAATGGATTTTTCCTGTAGAAATGCCAGGTTGAATAATCACAAATATATATTTTCTCGAAGAGTTTGAATACATTAGCATTTGAATATGTTTATTCCTTTAAATTGTATTGCAATTATTGATTTGCCAGAAACACTCTGTTTTGTGCACGCTCCAATGCTTTTGGCAATTTCTTCTTGGAATGAAAGTTGCTGAGGTCAGATTGAAATCTTTTACCACGCCATATAAAGCTTCTGGCGAATTAGTCGCTGGATTATCTCAACAGACAAGTCACTGTTATCATAATTTTAATTCTCATGATGCATAATCCTCTGAATCTACACCTAACATTATCTACCATCCGTACTGAAAGAAAACCAGGCATTCCCAGCATGTGCAGTAGTTGATAAATATAATCAGCCATGTGGATGTCTGGTAAAACATACACATAGTTAAATAGATTTTATGTCTCGTGAGATTGCTATACCAACTGCTTACTTCACTGTTACAAGTGTGCCTTGCGTAATTTGTTTGAAATGTTGAAGGTGTGAAGGCAGTTATCTCGTATCAAGAATCTGGTCTAAAAACTGAATGAGGCCTAACTGATGTAAAGAATTACAGGTTGGGATGGCAGGAGAGAACTCCGCTCTCTTTCCAACAACAACACCCGTATTTGGATTATTTATAACTTCACATCCTTTTCTCCGCTAATTGGCACTACCCTGCATGCGTGCCATTAATATTTGATAATTGGCACATCCGGGAAGAGGTCACAATGTGTGCAGTGTGCCCCCCTTGTGCCTGCATGTGTGTGTGCGCTTGTAGTGCATGGGGAGCAGTAGCATAATGATAACCGCTGTCACCCGAGTTCGTACTCCTGCTCATTGCCAACAATCAGTGGTGAATGTTTGAACCGGTCCTGAGCCTCCCCTAGGTCGACTCAATTTCAAATGAATACCGTAGTGCACTGGGGGACTCAAATGAAGGTCTGCAACGGTACTCTCTGACCACAGCACGGGCGATGTCCGTCTTTGTGTGCTGCGTGGTGCAGCTGGTGACCGATGCCCTGCTGTCGCTGTGCACCGTGTACCCGCGGAGGAACCTGCCCGCGGACCAGTGGCGCGCCGTGCAGCTGCTTAGCCTCATCAGCGCGCCGGCCACCATGATCAACCCCGCACAGTCCGACACGGTGAGCCGGACAGACGACGCAAGCCTGGCCTGGCCTGGCCGACTCTCATATTCACGACGCACACGATTATCCCATAGGCCGGTACAGCAGGATATGCCCAAGACATTGTTGCCAGACTTGCCGCTGTTGCGGCTGTGCAATATTTTAGACGCCTATGCATGCGTTTGCAATTGCGGCTTTTATTTTCTTGCCGCTTGGTATCAGATTGTATTGCATGCCTCGCTACAGATGGCGCTGTCGAAAAGCTCATCTGTGAGGTGCTGAAATCAATAGTGAGGAGGCAAATATGAATGGATACGAATATGTAATGCATGTGTATCCCCCATGATAGTGTGATACATTTCGTATTCAATATGGACAATGCAATGCGCTTTTGGGTACTGTGCTTTAATGTATACTAGTGTGTGTATTTGGAATGCAATAGTATGGTTTGCATTAATATGTGCCACGTGATAATGTATGTTGAAACATTTAACGAACAAATGAGAGACATGGCAATAAGACACGTGTAAATGCCGTGCATACAGATGCATTACTTTGAATTGTTATATTTAAATAATGTTTTTATTTAATGTAAAAATTCACACACAAATCAATGATATTTGCATATGGGTATACACTCATCTTCACAGAGGTTTCGTTTGTGTGTATGAATGTATAGTTTTTTAAAGTTATATTTTAGCTTGCAATGCAGATCAACATTGGCATCGTTAAAACACAGGCTCTGTTGATGACAACTCCATTACCACCAGACCTGACCATGCACCAGTTAACCGAGAAATGCCAAACTCAAAATAACGCAGTTGTAAGAGTGTAATAATGCATACTTACTGGTGAGCATCTGTATTGTTCTTGTCAACGGCAGGCTTATTGCATTCGCCAAAATGTCCTGGAAGCGGTGTTTTAGCCACTTTTTTAATAAGTTCGCTCGTGATGTAATTTATGCCTTCAAATAATTGCATTATAATCCTATAGATGTTCATCGGACACTTGCCTGCATTAATATCACCTGAAATGTATTTTTTGTCCCTGCAGATGCCGTGTGAATACTTATCCCTTGACAGCATGGAGAAATGGATCGTCTGTGAGTAATATAGACTATTTGGCCACAGTCACTTTAAGTATATAAGGGTGTCTGTTAAAGGTGTATGTCTTAAACTATTCGAGAATTATAATCAGAAAATATTTTTTACCGTGAAGTTGAAATGCTGGGCACATTTCCTGCACGGACTTGAGTTTTAAAGCCTAAACGTGTTAGTGCTCTTCAATGCTTGAATGTTCAAAACGATAATATCTGAAGTATTGGGCTCTCTCAAATCTCGAGACATCCATGGATGGATATCAGCTGCCGCCCTATTTATGGGATAGAGTGTGACTCCCTCACATGTGTAGGGTTTTCTCTAGGTGCTCCGGTTTCCTCCAACATGTTTAAACACTCACCAATTGAAGCAATTGACGAGACCCCGGGGTCCCATCACTGCCCCGTGGTGGGAAAAACCACGTAGCGACACGAGTCTTGCCTTACCGACAACAAAACTAGTGGTCAATCGATCGGCCTCGTCGAGAGCTACTCGGGGCACTAAGTTTCGTAAAAAGTTGAAAAATTACATAAACACGTTAAATTCACTGCCTGGGGGGCGGGCTCGCCTTGGCAAAGAAGCCGAGGATTGACGGCTGACCGGAGGGCGTTGTCGCCGCGCGCCACTGCGGCGGACGCCCCCCGGGGCTTGCGTTTGGCCGGTGGGGTGGCGCCCATCGTGTCGATCGCCGCCTGCTGCTGGCGCTTGTTGGCGCGAGTCTGGGCGGGCGGCGCGTTGCTGTCGGGGTCACGAGCGGGCGGACTGAACAACAATAATTATTGACCTGATTTTTGCGGGACCCCAGGGTCCCGCCAAATGATTCAATTGACTGAAAACGTCTTTATATATAGAGAACTGCAAAGCAGTTGTTGGCGACGGCTCACCGCCCGTCAGCCTTCCAGCTTGGTCCGTGATTTCTCAGCGATTGTGAGATGTCATTTACATGATCAACGATGCTATATACAATGAACAATTCTATTTTTTACGTATGTTACCAACACCTCGGCAGACATGCAGAGGTTTGTAGCAACGAGACCCATAAGATAAAATCTTCACTACCAAGTGAGCGCGTGTAGTTTTATTCACCCAGCCCCAGACTTTGTAATTCCGTATGCAGAGATGATATCTTTGTGGACACCTGTACACGTACATTTTTCCATAATAAGCCATACATTTAATTATGTGATGTTGCGGTTGAAAGTACTGTAATAGTCACTTTCATGTGGCTATAACTAGCTGGGTTCACGTTTATTAATGCGTTGTGTTTGTGTTATTGGTGGCAAATTATTCAAATACATTTTCAATAAGCACACGATCGAGTATTACAAAGCAATAATTTTGTTGTTGCATTTAGAGCAACCAATTAAGGCCATGTCACTTCGATCCCCTCCGTGTTTAAGATTAAGGCTTCATTGCGCACTTCAGGCAGATTATATTATTTGTGATTCTTACTCATACAGTGAGGGAAAAAAGTATTTGATCTCCTGCTGATTTTGTACGTTTGCCCACTGACAAAGAAATGATCAGTCTATAATTTTAATGGTAGGTTTATTTGAACAGTGAGAGACAGAATAACAACAACAAAATCCAGAAAAGCGCATGTCAAAATGTTGTAAATTGATTTGCTTTTTAATGAGGGAAATAAGTATTTGACCCTTCGGCAAAACATGACTTAATACTTGGTGGCAAAACCCTTGTTGGCAATCACAGAGGTCAGACGTTTCTTGTAGTTGGCCACCAGGTTTGCACACATCTCAGGAGGGATTTTGTCCCACTCCTCTTTGTAGATCTTCTCCAAGTTATTAAGGTTTCGAGGCTGACGTTTGGCAACTCGAACCTTCAGCTCCCTCCACAGATTTTCTATGGGATTAAGGTCTGGAGACTGGCTAGGCCGCTCCAGGACCTTAATGTGCTTCTTCTTGAGCCACTCCCTTGTTGCCTTGGCCGTGTGTTTTGGGTCATTGTCATGCTGGAATACCCGTCCACGACCCATTTTCAATGCCCTGGTTGAGGGAAGGAGGTTCTCACCCAAGATTTGACGGTACATGGCCCCGTCCTTCGTCCCTTTGATGCGGTGAAATTGTCCTGTCCCCTTAGCAGAAAAACACCCCCAAAGCATAATGTTTCCACCTCCATGTTTGACGGTGGGGATGGTGTTCTTGGGGTCATAGGCAGCATTCCTCCTCCTCCAAACACAGCGAGTTGAGTTGATGCCATAGAGCTCCATTTTGGCCTCATCTGACCACAACACTTTCACCCAGTTGTCCTCTGAATCATTCAGATGTTCATTGGCAAACTCCAGACGGGCATGTATATGTGCTTTCTTGAGCAGGGGGACATTGCGGGCGCTGCAGGATTTCAGTCCTTCACGGCGTAGTGTGTTACCAATTGTTTTCTTGGTGACTATGGTCCCAGCTGCCTTGAGATCATTGACAAGATCCTCCCATGTAGTTCTGGGCTGATTCCTCACCGTTCTCATGATCATTGCAACTCCACGAGGTGAGATTTTGCATGGAGCCCCAGGCCGAGGGAGATTGACAGTTCTTTTGTGTTTCTTCCATTTGTGAATAATCGCACCAACTGTTGTCACCTTCTCACCAAGCTGCTTGGCAATGGTCTTGTAGCCCATTCCAGTCTTGTGTAGGTCTACAATCTTGTCCCTGACATCCTTGGAGAGCTCTTTGGTCTTGGCCATGGTGGAGAGTTTGGAATCTGATTGATTGATTGCTTCTGTGGACAGGTGCCTTTTATACAGGTAACAAGCTGAGATTAGGAGCACTCCCTTTAAGAGTGTGCTCCTAATCTCAGCTCGTTACCTGTATAAAAGACACCTGTCCACAGAAATCTTTATGATTGAGAGGGGATCAAATACTTATTTCCCTCATTATAATGCAAATCAATTTATAACATTTTTGACATGCGTTTTCTGGATTTTGTTGTTATTCTGTCTCACTGTTCAAATAAACCTACCATTAAAATTATAGGCTGATCATTTCTTTGTCAGTGGGCAAACGTACAATATCAGCAGGGGATCAAATACTTTTTTTTCCCTCACTGTATGCCCTCAGCAGAGCTGAGGCCTTCAAAAGGTGAGTCTATCAAAGCTGCAGTGGTGCCACACATCTTTCCCTTGTCCTACCATACATTACCAACGTGTAATTTTCCGCATGAATGGTGAAAGGTGGAAGGTTACAGGCAAGGGAGATTGGCAGCAGAGACATGGAGGTTTAGCGCCGCTTACGTTTGAAACGTGGATGTGTAAAAAGTGTCCCTCAGAGGCTCAAAGAAGCAAATATTGATTTCAATTTGTTGACACGTGAGAGCCAAGTGCCAACACATTGTTGCAAATAAAAACCACAGTGAAATATAAAATCGAGTTGTAAAATCAAAACATGTTTATATTATCATGGTTTATCGATTTGACACGAGTAATTTTTGTTCTACAGTGACATGCAATATATTCATCCGGTTGGCATCGATTGTGTTGCATTACAGTTTTATTTTCTAGTAAATCAATTCAGATTTCTTTGTCTTACTTTTAAATATGCAATGATATTCTAAATCCATATTGATGCCCAAAGTACCATTGCATCCTTGAGAAAATTCATATTGCTTATTTAATCATAGGCCATAAACTCATGATGAAAGTAAATTATTTTATGGTCATGGAATGTTATTTGAAGCAATCTGACATCTTACTGGTATATTCTGCAGTTGTTTGGCAGCATTGATTGTGTGTACATATTGAAAATACATACTGATACATTAATGGAAAACAGATTTGTCAACGGTTTTCATTATTTTAGTCAATGATGACTATGGACCATAATAGTTTTTTTTGGGTTAGCTCGCATAAATATATAAATGTGTCGTTAAAACTCGCCACCACCCGACACAAGCTAGTAAGGGTTGGCTCTCCAACACACCGGTGTGCTGTACTAGTGACGAATTGGCCACGTTCTGTTTACTAGTTGGCTGTGTCGGGTGGTGGCTGGTTTAACGACGCATTTATATATTTACGCGATCTAACCCAAAAAAAAAAACCTCTGTTATGGATGACATTGATTGCAAAACCCTACATGTTAAAGATGACTATGAAGCAGACGAAAGTCATCAAGCATGGCAATTCTGCGACTACCCACCCCAAACCTAGCATGTCTATGGCAAGATGAAATGAACCAGGCTGATTGGGTTCACTGATTGGAATAACTAAGAATAGACAATAGTTTGACAATTGTTGTTGACTAGAATAAGGGAATGACTACATATCAAATCCACAGACTAGGACTTGGCTGAAATTTCACAGGTTGTCGGCAATTATACGAAGATGATTACACACATTAAAAAAAACTCTAACTAAATTAACACCGTCTCTGGGCCATCTCCCCACGTGCCACCTCCAGTCGGATTCCTGCTGTGCCACAGCACCCTCAACACCGACCAGAATGCTCAGATGCTGTGGAAGCTGGCACTTAGCAGTGGCTTCTGCCTCCGCTTGTTCCGCGATGAGATCTTCCACTTCCACAAAGTGACCGAGGAGCTCTTCACCAACATGAAGGGGTGAGAATGCAGCCACACATCACCTTATTTACCGGTCTGCACAGTGCGTGACCAGGATAACATCAACAAAGCATCATTGGATGCCAAAGCCAAAGCTAATCACGATTGGTGTCCAGATGATGCTCAGAATATACTGTCATGATCCCGGCTGTAAAAGAGCCGTTCGATGTTTGAAGGTCGCTTTTTGACACCGTGCACGATTGTCTTTGGCATCCTTTGATCATGTATTGGCTAAATGTATTTTTTGCACATAGTGTAGCCCGACTAATCTGCTCACAGCCTGCCTCCGAAATTCAGCTGCATCTTCGTTTGATAGTGGGATGCTCCTTCTACCCGAATGCTACATGCTCATCCAGCTGATAGCTCTCTGCATCTGCCATTTGGTGCATAAGCTCACAGTGTGTCTCATGCTTTTGACGTAAGTTTAAATTTTGATTGCTGAATTTAAAAAAAAAAATGAATTGGGTGCAGGAATAAATACTTCTACATCCCATTATTTTACACGAGCCATCACAGCGAGGCGCTTTGCCAGCCTTTATGCTGGGCACATTTGCCGCTTGCACACGTCCATTCCTTACGCTCTCTCTCTTCGCATATTCGGTGCACACGCGTTCCTCGCACGATCGTGCGGCCCGCCCTCGCGTGCGGGCGGGCGGGCGGGCACCCGAGCCACACGCCGCCGCTTCCGTGCATCAAAGAGCCATCACGAGCCGCCCGCCGAGTCGCGCGTGTGCACTGCTGTCTCGTCCGCTGAGACAGATGGTGTGTGTGTTTAGCAGAAGCAAGTGAAGCAATAAGGCAACCGCGAGATCGTAAGCTATGGCGCCGTCTCCGTTACGATGCTATCCAGTGAGTGAATTGGCGAGGGTCCCTCGTGCTCGTACCGCTTTTCCCGTGCGTCGTGGAACTTGCGTACGAGTAGGAACGCGTTTGTTCGCTGGCACAGGTGCACGTCACGAACGATGCAATGTAATTTTATGCTGCTGCTGCTGCTGCTGGAAGAGTGACACAGGCAGCAGGTGAGCCAGCAGAATTTGTTACGTGCAGTCAATGCCATAAATCTTCCCCGGAATAAACTGGCGGTTTGTAATGACATGGCTCTGTGAACTGCACAATTGGGATTTTGGGACACACTTATAATTCATGTCGGGGGAAAAAAAGGCTGCTGCTGCAATGCTAATTGCAAGACGTTACATTTATGTTTCACTTTTCAAATGTGTCCATGTCACGTTTTCTGTAGGTACAACAAACGTGTCGCTGATATCCGAGAGTGTAAGGAGCAAGCCCTCTCCCAAGCGTAAGTTGTAAAAAATAATTCTCCCGAGTTATTTGAATATTATCATTGACATTTCAAGAGCAAAAAAAACTGCCTTGAAGAACACTTAACTGGCAATTTTTTTTTTATTTTTGCAGCAATGCTTTAAAATTCAAGACATCCCGTCAAATAATATATAGGGTAGAACCTTTCTGTATTGTATGCGACAATGTGAGGCTGCCCTCTACTGGCCTTGAAACCGTCCTGGATCCGAATGTCACTTTATTTTGAACCAATTGTGAAATTGTAGTTGTTGCTCTGCATCTACATCAGCCATATGTAAGAAGAAGATTAAGAGCCAACCGAAACGCATACATTTTTTTTATGTTCGTGTCTTTAAAGTGATAAACTGTAGTCTTAAGCAGGTTAGCGATTGCCCCACAGAAGGTTTAGCATGTAACAACTTAAAGGTCAACACTTATTGTTACGTTAATTTAGATTGATCTTCTCCACCTATTTCTCTCTTGTTCTTAAATGTTACGTAAAAAAAAAATCACAAACCCAACCAGTAACACCGAACCGCATTTCCACCCTCAGGTAATTGTCTGCCCCAAATGAAAGCCATTGTGACACTTTTTTACTTTAGGTATTCTAAACATCTTCTTTGATAGTAAAGGTGTACATGTTAGTGCTTGGTGCATGCGTGCATGTATGTTGAACTTCTTTCGCACCGTACATAGCCAACCATGCTAATCGGTTGTGCGGGGCAAGGACAACACTTGCTTACATGTGTATGGGCCCATGCAGAGAGGATATGTAGTGTTTTATGGCAATGACAGAAGAAGCAACTTTGCCGTTGGGAATAGAATAATGCCAGGATCGGCAGTGGATGGGACCTATAGTTCATCGACCGAGAGGAAGCTCTGATGCAAGATGGATGCGACTAAAAAATAATGATTCAGCAGACCTTGGAGGTGTCGATTGTCTGAATAAATCGATGGAGTGAAGAGGAATAAATCACGTTGGCTTTGGTGTAACTTGATCATGTTATAACCATGGTGTGTCACTTTTCAGTGTAAGGATTGCACGTCTGAATCCCCGTTACGTTTGCACCCTTGGTGGTACGACAGGGGCCTGATGCATCGGGAGCGCAGGAAGTTTCTCCGCGCGTCTCTGAAGGAGCTCTGTACAGTGCTGGCCGACCAGCCCGGCCTGCTGGGACCCAAGGTAAGCCTGTCTGGCTGGGCCCCACTGCATCGCTCCACACACCCCGTCTATCGTCCAAGACTCACGTCAACCATGCATTATTCCACATTGCAATGTGAATACATGTATTTCAACTTTTAATTCGTCATTCATTTGATACTGAGGTGGCAACTGGTGGTTAGATTTTAAGGGTACTTGAAATTGTAATTGAAGGTGGGGTAACGAGGTGTGTAGGGGAATGTGTGGGACTGGCTCCCCTCCCAGGCAAGCATTGGGCTGTGCTCATCTCCATTGGAAATTTTCAGTCAGGCATAGACATTCCACATTCATATGGCAGAAGCTAGTCTCTCCATAGGACAGCCACTCTTTGACTTCCTGCAGAGTGGTGGTACACATTTGATTGCTGTCAGAGAGAGATAATCACAATGATTCACATCGTTATCTTCATCATCAGCCTTGTTATCATTGACATAATGCATTGTATTGATCCCAGATGCACAATAACGAGTATCATCATAATTGTTATGCATAATTACCAACATCATCATCATAGCCATTACTAACCTTGGTATAATTCATATGACATCATCTCAGGAAAATATGAAAGGTCACACACCATGTGAGCTTGTGAAACTTTTGGTTTGTAGAATAAATATCTATGTTTTATGTTATGCATGCCTATGTTATAAACCGTAACCTGCTCTATTTCAAGTTGGGAACGTTCTGTAATGCACAAACCCCCGGATCTATGCATATATATATTACACTGTGGCACTCTTAACATTGCTGGTCAGTGTTCATGTAGAATAACCAGGCGTATTGCTGATGATTGCAATTTTTTCGTAGATATGCACGTTTCTTAATACGATAAATAGAGTAGTGTTTACTGTGTAACGCGTGCATGTTAGTTTTCCTCTGAAATACGGGACGTGTGTCATGTACAACATTTCCTTTCCTATTCATAGTTGCAACGTTGCAATGCTCTTGAAAGCTTGGTGCGTCATTTTGATTTGATTACGATTCAGCAAATTCGCCAAACGACATCCGCTGAGCGTTTCCCCTGCTGTTTGAATCTCGTTGCAGGCACTGTTTGTCTTCATGGCGCTCTCCTTTTCCCGGGATGAGATTCTGTGGCTGCTGCGGCACGCGGAGAATTTGCCAAAGACGAAAAACATCGAGGACTACGTGGACAAGCGAGTCGTTTTTTTGAATTTGACACCCGTTTCACGTTTTACATGTGCACGCACAGCCCGCTGTGTCAATCCTCCGCTGGGTGAAGGCCTCCTCCCCAATGCCTCGCGGGTCGTGAGCGATGTTTGACTATACTTCACCATGCTGGTCAGTTCGGATTGGTGATTGTGAGAGTGGGGAGTGCAGCACAACAACAATGGATTTTGCTGTACTGTCTCCCACTGCCTACAACACTTGCTAGGCCAGTCTTGTGAACGTGACAGTCGCCCATACAAGCACTGCCCAGACTCAAGCCAAAATCTTAGCTTTTCAGCTCTGATAAGATCAGACACATTGTGGGTGAGTTGGTCATACACAAGGCTATGTTTTGCCAATCAGTGTTCAACACCAGATATCCTGATGATTGAATTCCTCATTGCATTGACACCTGTCTAACATTCAGCTACTTCGGTCTTGCTTTAAAAGCCTTTAAATGATTTGTACTTGTTGCATGCAATGAGTTCACGTTGTCCCCCCCCCCCCCCCTTCCCACCCCACACAGCCACTAAAATCTCTACCATTCACAACGATGGTAACGGAGAATCGAAACTCGAATAAATTGTGCACATTTTGGGGAGGGAGAAGCCGAGTCGTTGCGCGACATCATTACACGCCGAGGTGCACAGCAAATAACCACGGAGTTCTGTTTCAGGTCACCAGGAGGTGCTCTTCTACCCTGTTAGCCGCGTGTTTTCTCAGACGCTGACAATGGCTCGGGATTGCTCAAATACATCCAGCAAATTTCATGAAATGCTTTCCCGCGTTTTCCACTCCCTGGTATAATCCCATGTGGTATCCACCAGCGGCGTTCAGCTATTAGTCATGTCATTGCTCGCTGCGTTTACGAATCAATCATAGCTCAAGGATTATGTTTTAGAGAAATTAACTGCACTGCAAGTTTCACCTTTGGATTGGACCATTTCATAATTTTTGCTGTTGATATATTTGCCTTGTTATTGTGGATCCACATTACAATCGTCATTTTTTGGAACTTGTATTCGTAAACTATATTTTCTAACTTTTTTCGACAACTGTTCCCCAGCTGCCGACATTATCTCTTTGTCCGCCCTCACGTACGTCTCTTATTCTGTTTGTATGTATATCCACCTGTCCTGTTGTCCATGTATTCAGCTGTCCCCTCTATTCTTGTACCCGTCTCCCCTGGCTCCACAACCTCCCCAGGCACCAGGCAGAGCTTATGTTCTACATGGAGGAGCTCCGTGCTCTGGTGAGGAAGTACGCCCAGGTGATTCAGCGCTACCACTTGCAGTACCTGGCCGGCTTTGATGCCGTGGTACTCAACGAGCTCGTGCAGGTATGCGGCACCGTTTGCCAAACACCGCTGCACCCGCCCACCACACGCTGTGCCTTCGCTGTTATGCTGAAATGCTGAGGTTTCCCGACCAGAGCCCACCTTCACACGTGTTGATGTTATTCCATGCCTAATTGGCAAGACTAATGGGGGGACCTTGGCTCCTTCCAACCAGTGCCAGCCCAGGGAGCAGTTATTTACCCAGGGGGGTGGGAGGTGATGGGTCTGCATCCCCACACAATTCATCAGCCATAAGGATCAATGAGCCATGGTGAAACAAGGGCCGTGATGATCATTGGCCCGCGATGATCCACGGGCCTTGATGATCCACGGGCCGCGATGATCCACGGGCCGTGATGATCCACAGGCCGTGATGATCCATAGGCCGTGATGATCCACAGGCCGTGATGATCCACAGGCCGTGATGATCCACATGCCGTGATGATCCACGGGCCGTGATGATCCAAGGGCCGTGATGATCCACAGGCCGTGATGATCCACGGGCCGTGATGATCCAAGGGCCGTGATGATCCACGGGCCGTGATGATCCACGGGCCGCGATGATCCACAGGCCGTGATGATCCACGGGCCGTGATGATCCATAGGCCGTGATGATCCACAGGCCGTGATGATCCATAGGCCGTGATGATCCACAGGCCGTGATGATCCACAGGCCGTGATGATCCAAGGGCCGTGATGATCCACGGGCCGTGATGATCCACGGGCCGCGATGATCCACAGGCCGTGATGATCCATAGGCCGTGATGATCCACGGGCCGCGATGATCCACAGGCCGTGATGATCCACAGGCCGTGATGATCCACAGGCCGTGATGATCCACGGGCCGTGATGATCCACGGGCCGTGATGATCCACGGGCCGTGATGATCCACGGGCCGCGATGATCCACAGGCCGTGATGATCCACGGGCCGTGATGATCCATAGGCCGTGATGATCCACAGGCCGTGATGATCCACAGGCCGTGATGATCCACAGGCCGTGATGATCCACGGGCCGTGATGATCCAAGGGCCGTGATGATCCACGGGCCGTGATGATCCACAGGCCGTGATGATCCACGGGCCGTGATGATCCAAGGGCCGTGATGATCCACGGGCCGTGATGATCCACGGGCCGTGATGATCCAAGGGCCGTGATGATCCACGGGCCGTGATGATCCACGGGCCGTGATGATCCACGGGCCGTGATGATCCACAGGCCGCGATGATCCATGGCTGTTCCAGCACGGCTCATTTATTTTCCTCATACTTTCATGAGCCACGTTGCTCCGAGGGGCTTGGACCTTCATGCTCCCCCCGCCTTCTCTATTACCTCCACAGCCATAGTAGGGAAGTGATTCTATTTTATATAACAGAATTAATGTATGAAGGGATGAGGCTACCCTATCCCAAAGAAAATTCTGTTACTTTTATAATTGTTCCACCGAGTTTATAAAAAAACAAACAAACCCACAGCTCTAAAGCTGAACTACACAATAAATCCACCGAATAATCATGCCGTTTCCACGTAGGCTCCGTGATGTCATGGCTGCTTCCAATGGTGGCTTGGGTACAAGCCTTAAAGGGAGCCACGGGGCCCCCCGATAACTGGCTCATTGGGTGCTGTGTCAGCTCGGTGAGGCTGCGTGGGAATCTGGGCCAAGCCCACTCGCCCAGTTTGCAGACCGGCCTGGCTTGGCTCCAAGTGGTCGTGGGAACGTGGCATTATGAGTCCATTGAGCTGGGCTGGCCCCCCTGTTTCCACCGTGGGGCTATCAGACCAGAGTTGCTCTGAACAAAAAAAAAAATCTGCACGTGGAATTGGAAGCTTATATCTTCATCAGCCCCTCCCCCCCCCGCCACCCACCCCTGACCACCTCTGGCAACGTCTATCCCCAAACCCCATATGGCCCCACGTTGGCGTCACTGCACAAACACTCAGTGGCCACGCAGATAGTGGGAGATAAATGTGTGAGAAAAATCATTAAACATTTGCACGACCTGTGTGTAATTCACTTTGCGAAGAGCACAGGAAGAAAAGGGAAGAAGGGAAAATGTGCTTCAGTGGCATTGCCCTCGCTTGAGGGAAATGTTCTGTTTATAAACATGACTTCATAATGCGTTTTTTTTTTACGCCTATAAAGCTAGATAAGAATGAGAGTTTAATTTGTCAGCTGTAGACAAAGAAGTCGGGAGGGTCGGGTACTGAGTCGAACATGTTGTTGTAGCGAGTCGGTTGAAACCGATGACAGAGGTTGACCCATTTACCATGTGATCAGGTCATTTTTACTTTTGCTCTTTGCAGAGCAAGGCAAGCATATCAGCATCAGGTGCACACAGGCAGCAATGAAGTTGAAAAAATGTCACTCGCCAAGAACAACACGGTGGCAGGCGTATTTTTGTCAAAGAGCAGATGCGGTCGTTGAAACTTTCTTGACCCAGAATACGCTCTCTTAAAGAGTTGATGAAGAAGGTAAAAAAAATAATAAAGTGAGAAATGGAGATCGCAACAAAGAAAACACTGTTGACTTCTTCCCACCTGAAATGTCAAAAAGGCAAGCGTTCCCTGTCGCCGTTGTTGCCACCAGGTTGACAAGTCACGCACTCCTCCGCTTCGGTTGGCGTGACAGAGTAGGGCTCGACGGCCGCGGGAGAGAGACGCTCGCGGCCGGCTGCCCGCCGCTAAGCGCGGGTGGGCGGGCGGGAAGTGGTGGCGCTGGGCCCAAGCGGAGCAAAAGCAAATGCCTCGAGTCCCAAAGCAGTTCAAGGGGTTCGGGATTGATGACAAGCAGGGTGCATCGAAACGTCAGCTCGAATTAAAATCCGAATAAGCATAGCAATGTACTTTGTACGTTTGAATCCGTAATCTGATTCAAGTAAGACGTCAACATCTCTATCTTGTCTGCAGCTCTCATCTATCATCTTGCCACATCTCTGTGTTTATCTGCACTTCTCTTATCTCGCTACATCTATATCTCTTCTGTCATCTCTCAAGGATTTTATAATGGAAAGGTAGGGCTCCAAAAATTGTTTCTGCTTAGGGACGCCACTGGGCTAGCATCCACCGCTGCAGGCATTTGATCCTTGGTCTCAGTCCCAGGGCGTTTGTTTTTCAGTTTGGGTTATGTCCAGTGCAGAAAGAGTGAGCTGAGTAGCAATGGGTGGGAGGAAATCCATCCTGGCAATGCAGGGCAGGGGATCCTTATAAAGCCAAATGTCACAAATGGTGCTCTGGTGGATTTGGGATTTTCATAAAAATAATTATCACACCTTACGACAAAGTTTTTTAAAAATATCTTTGCGAAACATCTCCATATATAAATGCGTGACTGAGTTAATTTATATAGACCTGCGCCAACTTTGACAGCATATAGTTTGCACAGGGGTGAGAACCCACAGTGGAAAACTCTTTGTGTTTGAATGCTAATAAAGTCTGCAAATATGGAACGTTTCAGCACTGCAGGTGTTCTGGAAGTGTAATAGCCAAACATAGCAAAGGTTGCTCAGTTGTACTTTCCTCATGCGCTTCACCACGAGAGAAAGTAATGCGCCAATGGGACCGAATCTCCCATAATATGTGCCTTGCCAACATAACAATTTCCAGCCGTATCTCGGATAAAAGACTTGGTCACAAGAGACAAATACATTCCGTAAGTGGATGCATTTTGAAAACAAAGAGATGGTGCCAGATACTGTGTGTGACTTCTGCTGTGCTACCACAGAGTTGACTTTGAGCATCTGCACTGGCAGTGAATACAAACGAAACACACATCCCACTCGATGTTGAAATATGAATAAGTTTCCACCGCGAGTTCCCACCACCCACTAAACTGTCCGCCTTAAAGGATTGCTTCGCTTGCCCGTTTTCAGTATGATGCACATGTTGGTCACACGCAACAAAACGGAGAATTAATCGACTGGAGCAGTGGTTTCCAGCCTCCCTCGGCCAACAAACAACTGTCCACGCTCACATTTTTATTGTGGCCCACCGTACACCAATAACATAGAGTGTATGTTTCTTTTAACGTGTAATGTCAGCACATTAATTACCAGCAGCCAGCAGAGTTTTGAATGAGTTCTAATTCCAGTAATTGTGCAGTGGTGTTTAATTTTGTAGACTACTCTACGTTTTTGTGGGACCAACATTGGTCCGCGGACCCTAGGTTTTGGAGCCACTGATCGAGAGCTGGTCTTTGTTGCGGTCACGGAGGTTGTCGGTCGTCAATTTGGAGTGAAGTCATCACTAAGGGTCCGTAACAATGACAATGAAACACACATGGTGCTTCATTCCCATGTTGACAGTTGGTAATTTTAATCGAAATGGGACTGATACCCCAAGGCTGGGTAAATATTAGTCGGTCAGTACAAGAAGTGTCTGCGTATTCGGTTGTTAACTGGTTCTCTGCAAATGCAATGGTTTGAAAAGTCACCCAAACATCCCAGCTTGGTGTGGAAATTGTTTTTGCACGTACAGAAAAAATATGATTTATCATTTTAAAATAATCTCATCACCTATTTATTGGCCCTGACATCTCTTGAAATGTGTAAATTGAAATGTGACATTGTGGTATAAAGGGTATAAAGCAATATGATAATTATATAGACAGCTGGATTTTTATATAACGTTTTCTATTTTTATTTTACCAGTTAAAGCCTACTGAGCTACATAGCTCTTTTTTTCAGAAGTGACCTGGCCACAAGTTATAGATCAACAAATTGGCTTATCATGTGGAAATGTATAGCAGCCAAATACTCTCAACGAATGTTTATAAATGTGGAGGGGAAAACTGGAGGACCCGAAGAGAAATCAACTCGACCACGGGGAGAACACGCATATTCCAAATATAGAGGCATTAGGGTTGGGTTTGAACCCACGACCTCCTGTATACCAGGCAAGGTAGTCAACATCTCGCCACTGTAACTAATCAAATCATCGAGGTAACCTCGATCACAATAAAATAGCGTATACTTTTTTTTTCCTTTTCCAGAAGTTAGCGTTGTGAGATTATCACGCAGAACGTATTTACTAATTGCGTGATTCTGCACCAAGCCAGGCAGCAGCGTCATCGTTATGCAGAATGTGGTGGACGGTCTCAGACCGCTCCTAAGCTTGGTTAGCAACCACCATCTTCAATGGTGTGCATCATCATCTGTCTTGCATCACAGCTCCAATTTACTTACTTCCTCATCAGATTTGTTTTAAATGAAACCCTGGTTGTGGGCAAACATGTTTCAGCTTTGATCAGCACATTTATCCAAATTGCATTGTCATTTAAGCAACGAGTTCTTCTTTAAGTGTAAAGACATTCTATTACACATCACAGAAAGAGCGTCAGCAATATTTCCAGTTCATACAAAATGCATAGTGTTTTATTGAAACAGTGAACCATAGCTGCATTTAGTAATAGGATTGGCAGTGTTGTTTTTAATCAGTGTGCATTTTATTAGCTTCATTCAATGTGTTTGGGGATAAGAACAATGTTTACATGCTGGGCTTATATAATATGGATTTATTGGGCTGTGCTTATATAAGTATATATTAAAAATATAAATAGTGCATAAATGAATGCGTTAATGCTAAGTTACGGACACAAATTTGCACAGCAAGCAATTGTGTGTTTCACCAGAGATAGTTAATGTTTAAACAGTCGTAATGCATCTGATGAACGTTAATGAACGTTTGTTTCAGAACTTGTCGGTATGCCCCGAAGATGAGTCTGTCATCATGTCATCATTTGTCAGCACCATGACGTCACTCAATGTCAGACAAGGTATGGTCCTCGGTGCTGCCGCCACGCATTTTGTGCAAATGTCTCTTTTGGAACATCTTCATTTGGCTCACACACACACACTGGTGCACTGTGTCGCAGACTAAGGGCTACATTTTACAATCACGTATTTTACAGAAAAAAAACTAGGGATGGAGTTCTGTAGAAATATTTCCCTGTGCAATTACATTTTTATTCAGAATGTTTATAAAAAGTGCAATGATATGAACCATTTCTCTTGGCAGTGGACCAGGGAGAGCCCTTTGATTTCAGAGGATTGAGGCTGGATTGGTTCAGACTTCAGGTGAGTTCAGGATGTGGGGCACTCATCAGAGGAGCATCAGCCATCAAACCCATCATAAATTTTAGGTTATGTTATTAGTTTGTATTTTTATATATGCTGATTGGTAATCACATTCAGAGCAATTTTTTTAATGATCGTAAGCACTTAATTTTGTATGCCATGCATGTAGCATTCACGCTTCTACTGAAGAAGGCCTGCCTCTTTTAGAAGAGCCTTTAAGAGGCTCACAGCTCACCCGACGGTCGAGCCGCTTAGCTTCACACTCCCTTCGGCCCCTGTGGACGAAGGCCATGAACAACTGCATGAGAGAGCGGATCGCTCATGCACGCATGGAGACTCGAGGACACCCCACGGTGTGTGGATGTGGTAAACAACTTCACACGATGGGACATCGAATGAAAAGCTGTCCGGTTTTTACTCGGACCAAAGAAACATCTCCGAAGTTCTCTCCGCCACTCCCAAAGCTGTTGACCAGATTCCAGACTGACTCCCTCCCTCCCTCCCTCCCTCCCTCCCTCCCTCCCTCCCTCCCTCCCTCCCTCCCTCCCTCCCTCCCTCCCTCCCTCCCTCCCTCCCTCCCTCCCTCCCTCCCTCCCTCCCTCCCTCCCTCCCTCCCTCCCTCCCTCCCTCCCTCCCTCCCTCCCTCCCTCCCTCCCATCATCAAACGACGACATGCCCAGAGAGGTCTTGACCCATCCTGATGCGCTGGACATGTGCATTGGAACAATCGGAGAGCGAGTGCCCGCACATTACTCTGCCACTGGCACCCTGCCACGTATCGTTATGTAAAGCAACAATAACTGGCAAGAACTATGCACTAAATATGACTCTGACAGTCCCACAAGTTAAATATAGAGTACACTGCACAGAGGGCAAGTAAATCGGTAAACTTTTTAACAGAAACGTTTGAATTTCATGGCATTCTTTGCGTGTAGCATCCCATACTTTTTGAACCATTTTCAACTTATGCTGCCCTAAGTCAGGCAGTCTGATTGCAACGAGTGTCCGGTAAAAAAATAAACCATGCACGTGCACACATTTGGCAGTGCCTGGCGTCATGCCCATATACTTACAAGCCGGTGTAATGTTCATTTGAAATTAAATGCTGTCAGTGTAATTATTCGGACATTTGCAGCGCGAAGCCACTTAAACATAACGACTTCTGATCACTCGCTTGTCGGACAAATTGTGTGGCTTGGGGAAAAATGCACCCACATTGCACGCACTGTAATAGTGAACATGGTTGCATTTGTTGACTTCCTGCGGTGCTTGGGCCGGTGCATTCATGACGCGAACTGTTGGCAAAACAGCCATGAATTTAAATGCAAAAACGCCATGCAGGGGCGCATAGCGTGCTCCCTGTTGTGTGATGTACAGGGACTGTACGTTAGCTTCAGATGTAAACAAGGAAAACACTCCTTGTGCACAGTAATGTCATCCTTACAACCATTTGTCAATCTGCCGCTGGATGATGCCCGCCCCTCCCCCCCATGCTGTGCAAGTTACGGAGATTCATTGACGACAATATATAGCCACGCTCGTCAGTGCGGGTTGATAATATAAAGGGAAGTGCCGGACCTGTTGAGAAACCACTCACCGTCGATTGTAGCTGTTGCAGGGATTTCTGTGGGAGATTCTCCATGTCATGTAGTACACTTTTGATTTAAAGCTTTCGTGCAAGAAAATTTGATTTTTTTTTTCAAATTTTCTTGCTGTGGTTTTCACACCTGATGATGATTGCTTGTGTTGCAGTCGAAACGTCGTGAGAATTTTATTGTTTTATATTTTTATTATTTTATTGTTTCCCTTCTACGTGACTTTACCGAAAAACAACCAAGAATATGTAGTACACTGTCATGCTTTTTCCCCCCCTTTACCAGGCCTACACCAGCGTAAACAAGGCAAGTCTGCAGCTCAAGGACCACAAGGATCTGGGAAAGCTCATGAACACCATTGCCTTCCACACAAAGATGGTGGACTCACTCAATGACCTGATGGTGGAGACATCAGACCTGTCCAATTTCTGGTAAGGGGAGTGGGGAAGTTGGCGCATCAGAAGAAAGTTGGGAGCAGTGAAGTAGACACTTCAAGGGCAGGAAATACAAGGGCACAGCGCGGTCTGTAAGTGCAGGAAATACAAAGAGAATAATAACGGTTGCTGACGATGGAGCTAAATCTGTGGCAACATTGTGCCCTGTTCTCATTTGCCTTCCTTTCAGCTTGGATATCTCAATCTTTGTTGACCTCTGGTGCACTACTGTTTGTTGCTTTCTCAGTTATCAATTTTAGTGGTATCCTAAAGCATGTTTACATAAAATTCTTCAGAGCAGTTTGGCAGTGTCAAATGAAGTTAAAGGTAACGAAAGCAGATATGTAATTTATAGTAGGTATCTTTAAAAAAAAACTATAAGCAAACAAACAAAACACATCTCAAATCACCATTTTCAAGTGAATTTGTTTGATCAAAAGTGAGGCCTACTGCTATATTTATCCACAAATATGGCTGCCACTAGATGATGCTAGTTGTAATTACTGGCGAAACGTTGTGTTCAGATTGTAAATGTTGTGCTGTACTAGTAACGACTTGGCATGTTCTGTTTACGTGACAAACCTTACTAATTGCCTGTGTCGGGTGGTGGCGGGTTTAAGGACACATTTATATTTATGCAATCTAACCCCCCAAAAAAACCCTCTATTATGGATGCTATACAGTGTTAGACCCTTCTTTTTAAGTGGATTCGTAGTTAGTGTTTTACTCCAAAAGTAATTAAGGATACAGAGACTCCACAAAGAATTTCCGCTTATAAAATGCACATTAAAAAAAAAAACATGTTGAAAACATTATATTTTTTTTGCAACAGCTCAAATTTTAAGGGTTCAGTCACTGGAAAATTGTCCCTCGCAATTCCAATAAATGTTCTAACGCACATTACGCTGGTGAACTTGTCCCTGCAATCAAGCGAGCCTGAAGGGTATTGGTATCACGGCTGCCCAGTGGACAGTGGCAGGGTGGCATTTTTCCAATAATGCAACTGTGTTTTGTACCTGCTCAGACCTCACGGTTTTTGCACTCTCGTGTTTACATTCTGTGTAACTCCCAAGTTGGTGTTAATGAGCACCCATGGCAAGAGCGCACGAAAGCTGATCCAGCCAGCTGTAACATACAAAAGAGCCGATTGGATTTGACAGTTAAATTGAGCAGCAGGCTGAGGTTGGGTGGTAATAATTTAAAAAATTGCCTGTAGAAGGTATAGCTATTTCCCCCAGCCCCCCTTGGCTCAAGCAGTAATGAAACAGAGCAGACCTTTGTTACAGTAAAGAAAACTTTATCCAGAGCAATGCCATAAATTAGTTGTGGCTGATTTGCCTGAGGTCTAACGTAACACTTTTTGGTAAGGGTTTGAATGGCACGGCATTTAATCAGATCAAGTCGTCAAGCCCTGTACGGCCGGATAGGTATTTTTTTGTTGCTCTGGGACAAATGTAACACAAACCAGTCATACGACATTTACCTATAAAGGCTATAATGCCTACAGCCTCTATACATTAAACAGTCCCTCTCCCATCCACACTGTTTGGATTTTCAGAGAATATTAATGGGAAGAAACCTTTTATTTGATCCAAAAGTTTAAATAATTGTAATCACCACCGTGGTTTTTGCCTAAACGTCATAATTGGGCCTATTGCGCAATTCTAATTACGACATTTCAAATTCTCTCATAACTTGGTTGTATTTTTGTTAATGAAGAAATTGATAAACTCGGAAAAATGTGTCCGTATCAAAGTGTGACAGAGGATGGATACCTAAAGGGTTTGTGTATGGAGCTGCTGCGAAGGCAATTTAATACAATTTCTTCTTTCTAAAACCAGGGGTGCAGAAACAATATGTAATGTAAAGTGGCTATTGACATAAGGAACTATAGTACGGACGGTCGTTCAGAGAACTGGAGTAGGTGTGAATGTTTTAATTGTGTGTGTGTGTGTGTCCCACATCCACGGGTGGGGATTGTATAGGTTTGTGCTGGGACACAGTTGTACATGACTGCACGAGGTCTAGTCGCCCTCTCAGACACATGTAGTAGGTAGGGGTGTGCTCTACGTGTACTCTGCCTGTAAAGCGGCGACCAATTAAGCAATACACTTCAAGAGTACAGCTGTTGTTCAGACACATAGATTAACATACTGGGAGGCCTTCTTTAGCACTTTTGAAGGTGTTTTACCTTTTTTATATTTTTTATACAATGTCTTGGGTGTTTCGTTTTAAATGAAGTTATCAAAAGTATGATTTTGAAAGGTGTTTGTTATATTTGTGCTCAAGTCACACTTCTTGTGGATTGTGCTTTTGAGGGCTGGTGCCATACGAGTCACATCACCGGACAAGTCTAAATAAAATTTGCTTAATGACCAAACAGGGCTTGATTGAAATCTAGAAAAGTATGAGAATGATCTAGTATCATGTTACTGCCTGATCCTGTTCACTTATCTTTAGATGCACGAGTCATTATTACATGTCTGAAGGATAACTTTAATCTTGATTTGAAGCTTTAAGTCTGTCACTACCTTGTGCTGTCGTGCTATGCTTTTTAAAATCAATTTCTACTATGTGTCAAGCTTAATGAAGTCCAAATATGATCTCAGAGTTGGGCACACATTTACTTGATGGGAACAACATTCCAGGAAGTTACAAAATTATCACTTTTTTCAAAGTTCCTTTGAAGGGGTTACTTATTTCACATTTTCTCAGTCATAAATAAAAATGATAAAGCGAGAAAATGTGTTTTTCTCATAAGGCTTGCGAGCAGAAATGGGTGCAGTTGGGTTTGGTCACGTAGGAGTATCCATTAAGACATGGCTACCAAAACAGAATTCATTGTACTTGAGTAAAAAAAAAAGACAACGAAAACAAAGGGCGGCCTTTAAATCTCTGAGAATATTTTTACGGAAAGTTTTGAGCCTAAAGAAATCCCACGAACTGCCGTTCACCGATGTTGAATGAAAATGGAAAAAAAATCAAAACAACAAACGCCCTTTAAATCTTTCAGAGAATGTGAACCGTGACATTTGAGAGAAGCTTAAAGAAATACCACGAATTGCCGCCGGCCTGTGCCGACCGGTGTAAGACACCAGCGAACGAGACCGGCTGCGGATCTGGACTGATGCACCTCGCGGGCCTCTGTCTCCCCGCCAGCTTTTACAACCGCCCCTTCGAGCGGATGTTCCAGCAGTGCCTGGAGATCCCATCCCAATCGCGTTTCTCCATCGCCTTCCCGCTGGCGTGCTCACACTTCATGAGCTGCGCGCACGAGCTGTGCCCGGAGGAGGTAAGTGCGTCGTCGCTCAACATCACGCGCCGCCACCGATCACTCACTCTGCGCGTGCAGGCATCTTGATACATCTTCATGAGAGGTCCCATTGAGGGATGGTCATTCACTTTCGTTGAGATGCACTCATATGACCTCCATAGTCTATTGTTACGTTTGTTTCCGTGGTAATAGCCGGCAAGGCGGCTCAGCGGTACGAGTGGCTGGCAATCGGAAAGTTGCGGCTTCAAATCCTAGTTGGGTGGTACTCAGCCCATCATCTCTCTGTGGTTCATGAAATGAGTTCTACTTTGTGGGCAAGTCGGCAGGTAGGTAGATGGATAGACTACAATGGGAATGTTGAATTTCCACCACTGGCTCAGGGCTAAAAAAACAGAAACAAAAATCATAAACATAAATGGAGAAAGTATTAACCATCTCAGTGTTGTTGATGGCATGTGTTTACAACCAATGGTAATGAACTTCACCAAACTAATGAAGATATTAATAGAAAAAGCTGCAAAGTAGGGCTCGATATACATTTCATGAAATTATGGAATATATTTTTCGGGAGGGACACAACCAAAAACCACCAGAAAGTGTCTACCTAAGGCAGTTGATGCAGGTGAGAAGAGGTTGAAGTGCTTTAGGAAAACGTAACTTAATAATAAAAAGCAGCATGCTAACGTGCCGAAATAATAATATTAATGTGTTCATCAGTGTAATTGATTTGATGTGACATGGATCTGAAACTTGGATATTCACGAAGAAAATTTAACAAAAGTTGAAATGTGTGCAAAGAAGCACAGAGAGAGGTGCATTCTTGAAATTACACGGAGGGAAAGGAAGGAGGAACACATGGACGAAAGAACATGTGCCAGTCAAAGACAAGTTATTGATTGAAGCGACATGTCCTGCTTAGGCAGGAATTCATGAATTCCGATTTTTATTTTTTTATCAAAATGGCCATCACTTTTTTTGTGGATTGGAGGATAAAATATCCACATGACTTGAGCCCAAAGTGTCTTAAACAAGTGATGGAGTGCCACTCATCTCTGTTGCAATGCTCTGTTGAATGTCAGGGGTGGAAATTCTACATTCTTAGTGTAGGAGCCAGTCTCCATGAGATGTTAACTTCCCATGAAGTGGTATTATTTGTATCCACCTGGAGAGATGATAGGCAAAATAATTTCCTGATTAGGATATTAACAACAAAAACTATAATTGGCTTTGTGTTTTTATTTGTAATGTATTTTATGTTTTGCCATTTGAATGATGCAGCGACATCACATCGGAGACCGCAGCCTCTCCATCTGCAATGTGTTCCTGGAAGAGATGGCCAAGCAGGCGAAGAACCTCATCACGGACATCTGTGCTGAGCAGTGCGCCCTGAGCAATCAGGTCAGACATTTGTTACAATTCATCGACCAGTCTAAGCACCTGATAGGCCCTCAAAGACTGCGCTCGGAAACATTAGCGTTTACATTTCAAATGAGAATGGGGCCCTGCTCACCTCTGTTAGCAGCCCACATTCCTATCACTTGCCAGAAAGGACAATGCTTAAAAAGTGGTGAGATAATCATTAGAACGTATATGGTGTGGGGGTGTTTCTAAGCGAGTAACATGACAGCTAACTGGAATCGTTTTGTTATAGTGGCGGATGCAGATGGGAACAGGGAAAGAGAATTGGAGGATGCCTCTTACATGGGGGGTGGGGGCGGTGTCATTGAGTGTACATTCTGGTGCATTGTATGTCTAACCCACCCTGGAGCAGGCCCCCAGCTGCACTGCTTCTCAAGAATTACTGAGTGCTGGCCATGCTTTTTTGGCAATCAACAGACCAAGGCCTTGTAAGACAGCCCAGACTATCGAGGCCCAATTAAATAGCATGTCACAGCAAATTGTTGCTTATGGATACTCCCACAAAAGTTCAGAAGGGGTTATGAAGCTGGCTCACAGCACAGCCAGAAGCAATGGATAAAGCCCAGAAATATGGTCATGGATCAGGAGAGAAAATTGACCACAACTGATCGTCAATGGGCGTATTCGGAGTTTATTGTAGTGCATTAAATGAAAATGCATTCATTTGAGGTTTAAACAAAATGATTACGTGTAGGAAGTTGGCTTTATAGACAGCAAAGCAAGCCAGTATTTTACAAGCATTGGATGTAAACTATTGCTTGGCAAAATGTAATATTTCAGGGCAATTTAACTGTAGACATATATACTGTGTCCAACAACTTAACGTCTGGGAAAGGTTTCACCACACCAAGAGAAACGTAAGAGTTATTTCACATCCAGTAATTATTTTTTTGTTGGCTTGTAACTTTTTTTGTTTCGAGTAACATTGTTTGAATTTGTAAAAAAAAAAAACATGAATTGCAATGCACTCTTATAAAACAGCAGTGCTCTAAATACACCATGTGGTTACACACTCAGAGCCACCTCACTGTTCACGTTACGCCGATGATTTCTTGCAAGGCAAAGCACCACACACGCGTGTCCTATCTCCGCATCTTTCTCCACTCACTTGGGCCTCCGGTATGCTGGATCCTGCGAGTTTTGCGTACCCACCCTTGGAAGATAAATAATTTAAATCTGCGTATAAATAACCACAGACGCTACGAACGATCTCGGGAAAATAATTTGAAAAATGTTCATTTTGCACACCCCAATTACTTTATTTAATTGACTTAATAGCAGGTACGTTTTAAAAATAACTTTACGGGAAACATTCTGTTATTTTTGCTGAAGCACGGCATCTTAAAAAAATATATATATTTCAGGAACCAATTTTCATTTTTGGTTTTTCCTGACTGCTCCACTGTTATTTTGTATAGACGAGCCTCAATATCTGTCCAACGAAATGCCAGTGACCATGTATGTGGTCTGATGGGAACATGGAATGAATTTGTAATTATAATCCCTATGTTGGTCTCAAAAGTCTGGTATTTTCTGTTCCAGATATATTAATTTAGCAAGTTGACATTTTAATGCATTTGGGAACATTTTTTTGAGCACTTGCGATTTTAAAAGTTACGAACATTATTTACCTGGTGTCGATTGCTGTCGTTGACATCTAAATATCACTCCCTGAAACTGACGGCCATTGCTCTCGTCAGGTTCGCGAGATTACTTAAAGCAGATGTCAAGTGAAAGTTGGATTCAGTGACTGAATCCCACATATTCCACTGGGGTTTTTGTTTCTGGCAGTGGTTTTTTGCCGACATTCCTTGACCATGCACGCTCGTGAATATCTTCAATCAACCCCTTGATGAACTGGCTCTCCTTGTTCTCATTTGTTCCCCGTTTCTTCTGTCCATTGGTCCTTCAGCTGCTGCCAAAGCATTCGGCCAAGACCATTAGCCAGGCTGTGACCAAGAAAGCCAAGAAGCAGGCGGCCAAGAAGAACGAGCCGGAGAAGGAGAAGCCAGGGGTGGAAAGCATGCGCAAGGACCGCCTCATCATCACCAGGTGAGAGTGTCCACCTAACGCCCTCACTGCCCTCTCGATACCCGGTCGTCCCACTCTTCACAGGACCTGGGTCCCCACTCTCAATCGTTGTGGTGATAGCCTCAGTGGATGTTGGACTGTTTGGGGCCACTTGCAGCAGTCAAGATTAAATCAAATTAATAACAATGTTTTTGATAGGTTGAGTTAACATCCGACTTTCAGGTTGTCAGATGAGAACTCTGACCAGAGCACCACCCAGCTGGAGACTCTATCATTCGCCGCGATGAAAGTAGACCTGACGTTGGGTACTTGCAAAAGATGTCCATTCATTATCAGCTTTCTGTTTAATTATGAGATTTAAAATTTAAAAAAACGATATTTAATCAGCCCTTTGTGATTTCATGTGCATTCAACACAGCTTCATTATTATTATTATGGCATGATGTACTTTCACACACTAAGTTTTTAGTATGCTGAGAGGCTGCATGAATTTGCACTTGCTGCATCCCCACTCGTTACGACCATTTTACAAATTACGTCTTTGTCACTTCACCGCAGCATGGACAAGCTGCACACGGCCTTGGCTGAGCTGTGCGTTGCCATCAACTACGTGCCGACCTTTCAGATATGGGAGCACACCTTCACGCCCAAGGAGTACCTCACCAGCCACTTGGAAGCCCGCTTCACCAAGTAAGGACAAGGCCTGCCTCTACATCCGTCCCGCGAATTGCGGTGTATGTGGCCTGTGTGCTCAACGGTTTGTTTGTCCACTGCCTCGCGCTTCGTGATGAGCGAGCGTAAACGCTTTGTGCTCATTAACTTAGCTCACCAGGAGCACGTCCGTGGTGTTTCTTTAAAACGTAGATGCCACCGGTGAAGGAGAAATAGAGCAGTAGACCACACGTTTTAAGCATTTCCTTTGCTGGGGTGTCTCAATTCAAATGCAGCAGAAATATAAAATGTGTCTTTCCTTACACTTAACTTCAGCTGTGTGGCCCACAATTATTTTATTGGCAAAAAAATAAATATCTAAAGTCCTCAACAACAAGGAAAAAAACCTCCCGAAAGCACTTGAAGGATCTGCAATCGTCAGAGGCAGCTCTCTGATATCCAGTTCCATTGGCCATTCTCTAACACGAGGGGTTGCACTGTGTTGCGAGAGATCTGAATGGATTATTTGTCTCATTACATGATTCCAATAGCACAATTGCAATAAAATTGGGGGAATTTTTTTTTAAAATGAATTGTAATAAAAGTATTAAATTGTAGTATTGTGGTAAGTTGGGCTGTTATTGGTGACACATGCAGCTTATGTTGTGATTGTGCAGGACTGGGGAAGGCTACTTGTGTTATTGAGGCGAGATTCACAACCTGTAGGACTCTGAGGTGGTCAGTATGTATCTAAGTAATCTCATTGTATATAACTTTTATATATATTTGTCCCCCAATGTAATTCAAATGTGCTATTGACATCATGCCGTGAGAAGAAGAATCTATTTGTAAATCTCGGAGTTTTTGTGTGTGCAGTCATTGGTGACTGGGCTAAGACCATCAACTCACTACACTTGAGAACCTGGATTCGAACCCATGCCCTCAATGGTGCTGGCCCAATGCTCTGAGCCACTTGCTGTTGTCCGTTTGCGAGTTTTATTTGCTCACGTGCGTGAATTTTGTTCTGAATGCATTGGTATCATCTTGTGTATCAGAATACTCAATAAGGTATTCACCAAACATTGCGATTGTTTCTTTTTTTGTATTATTGCAGGTCCATTGTGGGAATGACCATGTACAACCAGACCACACAGGACATTAACAAGCCCTCAGAGCTCCTGAACAGTGTGAAGGCCTACATGTCTGTGCTGCAGGGGCTAGAGGACTTTGTTCACATTGATATCACTCGGGTCTTCAACAATGTGCTTCTGCAGCAGACTCAGCCTATGGACAGCCACGGAGAGCCCACCATCACCTCTCTCTACAGCAACTGGTGGGTGCATAGGACGCTGCACATGCCCGTGAGAGAGGCTTTCTGCAGTTGGCCAAGGGGTGCGGGTTTTTTTCAAAGTGAATGTAGTTTCAAAGCAAAAAAAAACCGTACACTTACATTGACTGTGTTTCCATGAAGAAATTGGAGAAACTACTCAACTAACTCAAATTAAAATTGCCTCATGTTTAGTTGGGAAAGCTGCGCATGTGGGAGTTTTCATGATTCGCTGTAAATCATCGCGCGTTACTTACATCTACCTCATTCGCTTTACCCTAAATTCGATTGTTACAATTATTATAAACGATTTAGATTTAAAGCTTTCGTGACTGCAGGGATTCATATTCTTGGTTCTTTCGGTAAAGTCGCGTAGAAAGGAAACAATAAAATAATAAAAATTTAACATAATAAAATTCTCACGACGTTTCGGCCACAAGTGCCACTCCATGGGGAGCCAACTGTGGCCATGCGACGGTTAGATTGTCCCCCACCATGGGAATGTGGAATCTCCTCTGCTGTCTAAGGGGCACAACAAGAGATAACAGCTACCCTCATGCTCATTTGAGAACAGAAACACTTCGACTTTAATCTTCTTTTTGGTTTTTTTTCCCTGAAGATTTTTCGGAGGAAAAAAAAAAACCAACCACATGTAAATATCCCTTCTCCGCCCTGTCTTGGACATGTCTCACAGGTACCTGGAGGCCCTGCTGAGGCAGGCCAGCAATGGTCTCATCGCATTCTCGCCTTCAATGAAGTCGTTCATCAACCTGCCCTCTGAGAACCACGACCTGCCCTTCAATGCAGAAGAGTATACTGACATCACAGGTGAACAGCGCCACAGTAGCGCCAGACGCGAGTGTGATCACATGATGCGTTGTTTGCGTGTAGAAAAATAACGTCTGAGAACAATATTTTTTTTAAAAATGTATTGTCCACTGCTTCCAGCTGACATATGTTCCGTCTGTGCCAGTTGAACACTGAAAGGTTCACGGACACCCACTGTATGAGCATTCGCCAGATACAATGTGCAATGCATTAACCATTGCGCCGATGCTCGACTGAAGAAAGGGTATTAATAGAAGTATAATGGCAGTGAAGCCACGATTGGAGAATTGTTTTATAATTTAAGTTTTGAAAGCTTGCCAAGTGGTAATTGTGTAAAGTCTGAGAATGTTGCATTGGCATTCACTGTACACTTACTCCAATGTAGCCAAAAGCAGCTGCATCACATACAGATCAACCGTTATGTGTTTCCATGTGGATAGTTAGGATTTAATTTGATCACAGGGCGAGCCAATGCACAAAAACATGTCAGCAGGGCATGTGTATGGAATAGAGAGGACTTTTGTTTAAAGCAAATGTCAGATATTTTAACATGACATCCAACTGTATCAGCAACTGAGAACTTTGTACAATATTAACGGTATTCATCTCAGAAATGTCATGCATATATTTTTTCCTTGTCGTATTTGTTTTGTTATTTTTGTCAAAAATTTTGCGTGAAAAAAAAACAGTAAACTAGAGTTAAATTCCTTTTATTTGCAAAAGGTGTGGATTGCAGAGGAAGAACTGGAAACTTTAAATTAAAGGCATATGGGAATGCTGATTATTGTTACCGAGTTCCATATTGAGTTATTTAATGCATCACCAATACCATGCATGGAATTATACATTGTCAATAGTGTCCCCACATGCCCCAGCCATCACTAATTCATTCATTCTTTGTTGTAGTATCCTTGAACGCCTCTCATGAATAGCTTTGTAGTACAGATGTAAATGTATGTATGTTGAACGTCTCTCGCACCGTACGCAGGCAACCATATTAACCCGAGGTGCGGAATCATCCAGTCCTGTGCTTTTTTCATGTATTTGTATAATGTTATATCAATGTGCAAGGTGTACACAAAGGCATCATCCATTTTTTAAGATTCATAATTAGGCAACAGTTTAAACTGCATGCTCGAATTCTTGTGATTATGTGAATAATAACGTGTTTTGAAAAAAAAGAATGTAAGTGGTCTTCAACAACACACAACAAATAATGATAAACAATCCCATTGGTGAACACCTTACACTGTCTCACGTCTCAATATGATGTGCATTTCCAACGTTGTGGCAAACACAAGAAAGGTTTACATATATACCATAACTGCATTATGCCAAGTGTGTGCATGTGCAGTTATATTGACCCAGCTCAAACCTCTGCCAAATTAATAATTGATTAATAATGGATGATATCTCATTGGACAACCCTGTGTAGCTTGTGTAAGTGTACATTTTCCGTGAGGATTTGTATAATTCTTTTGCTTCAAAACATAGCTTCGTTACAACCACCTGCTGATACCGATTCCAAGAATGAATGATGTTTTACCAAAGGCAATTTAGCATGCATTGGTTTGCAGCGAAGGTTTGTTTATGTAGAACAGGGAGAGGTCTGTAGTCCCTGTGGGGCGTAATATACACAGGTTTCACATCTCACACGCACGTGTGGATGGTAAGCGATGGCATGTTGGTAGCTGTACGGAAGTGGTCATCCATTATTGTGCCGTGTATATATATTTTAACAGTTTTTACAGAGGCGGTACTTACACGCGATAATGTATCTTGTAGCCACGAATCTAAACTTTACATGAAATAATGACAAACCTGACATTGCACAGTTTCAGATGTCAGTGGATGAAATGGCTTAGTAAAGCAAAATGATGACGATGGTTATTAAAGTAGCATTCCACCGAGTGCATTTCCAATCGCAGGATTGTCTCCTTTTTCACTCGGGGTGAGCAGAACGGATTCTTAAAATGATTGCTCTTGAACATGTTGTTTAGGCATTAAATGATTAAAAAGGCTTTACCCTTTCTGGTATAAAAACAGGAGGTGTTAAGATGCTCAAACACCACGTAGACACCTATTGCAAGGCACCAAGTCTGCATGAACCACACATGTGGTAAAACATGGAAACATATATGCTTTCAGAATGTATGCACTGTCCTTAAAACGGATTGGCCTATCCATTAAATATGCCGACAAAGTAAACGTGGTCAAGCCAATGTGTTGCATTTGGCTTTTGTTCGGCAGAAATGTTCGTGAAGTAAATTTTTCATTGTGTGTAATTAATTTTAAATAGTTAAACAGGAAGACCTCGTAGAATGTGTGGGGGGTTACGTTCCTGGGAAATGCCGTGTTGGGCAAAACCTTGTTCGACAAAAAATGGAGCTTGTGGGAAAAATAGGATTGTGTGTTCCTGGGTCCGAAACTATCACCCCCCTTACTTTGTTTGACTAATTCTACAGCATTCCTTGTGTGCGTACACTTTATTTTTCAATTCCACCTCAACACAAAACCCCTGTCTCTATTCCTCTTTCCGCACCGTGGCACTTAACACCCGATGCTTGCCCCTGACACTGTCACTTGAACATGTTGATGATATTTTGATTCTTGTTTTATATATATATTTTATTATTTTGTTGTTTCTCTTCAACGTGACTTTACCGAAAAAAACTAAGAATATGTTGATGATAATTCACCATCGAGGTGTCTGTCTGACTGATGTCCTCAACGAGTGGATGGCTGCATGCATGCGGCAATCTATGAACATTTGCGTTGTGCAAATGTATCGAGTGTGTTACATTATCAGACCAAAAACATACATGGTAAATACATCGTTCTCACACCTTACAATGGATGCAGCGCTCAGTGCACTACGTTGCGATGCGGAGATAGTAATCTATATTTTGCAGAGCGTTGACTGTTACCTCGAAATCTGCCTGGGGTTATCTCCAGATAATCTGGTGTCCTCTCACATGCCAAACAATCATTAATGGATTTGGCCAAACATCCTTTAGGGACCTCCTGAATCTCAGTGATCTTTTCCTGGGAAATAATTGGAATTTATGTTATAATTATATGTTAAAAACAAATACTAAGTTGTCTTGGGGAGAACTCTTCACTAGAAAGGATGATGGCCCATGGGCACGAGATACGAATTGGGGCATCACATAACCATGAGAGATGGCGACGGCACAGCGAGGCCTCAATATAGCAGGGAATATGCAAATCCGATGATGATGATGATGAATTGTGGCCATGGTGAGACCGTTTTGGAAAACATCAACACATTCCCCTTGAGCATTTCCTGTGGTTTTGTGTATTCTAATGTAGAGAGGTGCACGTGTATGTTGCTGTGCACAGAGATGCGTGCCTTGGCTGACCTGATGGGACCCTATGGCATCAAGTTCCTGAATGAGAACCTGATGTGGCACATCTCTTCCCAGGTCACTGAACTCAAGGTGGGTACTTAGAATGACGTGTGTCAGCTCACATTGCTTAAACACTCCCAGGTAAATCCATCCTCTAAGGTTGGTGAGTCATACAGCTCATCATCGCCGAGCTTTCACCATTATCACTCACTGTGTCGGTGTAACATTCTGTTTCATTTAACGGGTTTTATGTTTTCAAATTCATTTGGAATCTTTATCAATCATATGCCATTTTTCGTGTTGAGTTTTGCATGTTGTATGCGAAAGACCTTTTCTTCCATCACGTCCGCACATATTGTATTAGAGAATGGCCTCGGATGTGAACACTACACAGGTGGTGCTCCTTTGTGTCCTTGAAATGATATTGGCTGCATGCGAATGCACCAGTGTGTTTATATTTTTATTTCTCGCAGCTCAGACGTGGGCACATTTTGGCGATCATGCTTTTTCAGACTTATTAACTCGCTACACTGGAGAACGTGAATTCATTATAGGGTAGTTGCCTGAGTGTGGACCTAGTGGTACAGTCCCAATTCAGTTCTGTTTCACAAGCCTCTGGGTCGTATTCTGTAAAATTCACTTCTTTTATTGTTATTTATTTTATGTCACCCGATGTGTACGGCATTTTATTTTGGCGCACCGATCGTGATAATACTACGCCGACTTCAGTCAATAAAAACTATTTTCCTTTTCAATGCACGAGGCTTTTAAACGCTTTGAGGCTTCTTAAAAAAAAACTTCATGGGGAATTGTACTTTTATAACTTTGTTTTGACATGGTCATGCCCAGTGCTTGTTTTCAGGTCAAGTGCTGTGTGAAATAACTGGCTCAGCGGGACTGCAGTTACAGCGTTAGCAGCGAGCTTTCAGCACCTCTTGAGAAATGCCGTGTTTTCCAGAAAAATTAAACGAGTTCTGTAGAGAATCGAGAAACGCTGCCGAGGTCTCCCGATGGCCCTGCTCCACTGGTGTTCAGGCTTCTGAGAAAACTCTCCCAACACTAACACATCTTAATATGACAAGCAATGTGTGTGGTTTTGATTAGGTCGGGTTATATTATTACTTTTTAAATGTATATATATATAAAAAGGTGATCATATTTAATTAATTACATTTACAATCTTAGTTTCACACTTTTATGTTTTGTACGCTGTAATTTTTCCTTGAGCGATTTTGTGCCACGTATCTTCTCCCCATATCTCTTCTCTTGGCAAAGTCTCTATTAAAATGGGCTCCCTGGCTTAAACAATTATTAGCTCGAGTTGACTTTCCATTACCGTGAACGTTACCACCTTTACAATTTTACATCTTGCCAGGCTTAGCTATGTGCATGTCCCTAAAACACAATTTCACAAGTACGTGACTTTACCGAAAGAACCAAGAATAAGTGCACGTAGCTCTAGAGTTTTTATATTGGTAACATTTTGTACTTAGAATGTCTGGTCACACTGTGGAAACGCTCTAGGAACGAAGTACTCCTGCACAGGTTCACATTTACCAGAACAACGTTAAGTGCTGATGGGGTCTTTTGTTGTTATCGCATTTTTCCTTCTTGCGTGATTAATTACTTAGTCGTCGTTGTCAAATTGCTCACTCTATGCAGGGTAAAATTCACTTTGACGTCATATGCACCTTGGTGTTGGGAGTAATATCACACCAAGGGAGTGTGGAGGGGTTCTTAAACATTCACTTGCCAAAGTAGTAGTGCGACGTCACCCTGTAGACGGTTGTGAGGCAGACTGCTGCTGCTGCTGTTGTCACACCACAAATAACAAAGAAAAAGTCCCAACACATTCATCCAAAAACAGATGTGGCCCTAAAAGGAAAAAAACATATCACAAGGCGACGTTTCAAACAATGGCCCTTCTTCATTGCACCTATACACAACATCACATAGCTGTGTACAACATATCATTACAAACAATATTCCATCATCATCTTAGTGAGTACCTTAAAGGGATTGACTTGTTCATGCATATTTGTGCAACAACCAGATATATCTTACGGAGGGACACAACTGGAAAACACAGCAGAATATGAGATAACAGAGCGATACTGTTTGTTCATGCGAAGGATCTGGGTGAATTGTTGCATCGGCCGACTGAGGGGTGGCAACAGCTTTCGACGACCTTCATCCAGCAGTGGATTGATCATGGCTGATGGTGATATTTGCTACATTAGTCGTACAGTTTAAAGTCCATGTGGGGGTCGACTTAGTCCGGCATTCATCTGAAATCAACAACATGAGCATAACTGTTGGAAAATAATAGTATTTGTCCAATAAAGAAAACTGCCCTTCCACAGAAATATGGAATTTTTCACCATTGGCTCAGGTCAGCCTATGAATGCCAGCCAACACTCGCATAATGAGTGAGACACTCGGCTTTAGCAGTAATCAATATGTTGCTGTCATTGTATTCCTTTTGGAGAGAGACAGCATCTTAAAATTCAAGGAAAAGTCAGACCATCTACAGAGAATTAAACTTGTTTTTATAAAATATTTTTTTTATATTTGTTCACTCGCATCGAAGGCGTTTTTTTATCAGACTTGGCAACCCTCCTTGGCTGTGCCACATTGTGTCTAGATGCCTTGACCATATCCAGTGAAAATTATCCAAGGTTGTTTACGTTACAGAAGGTCCCAAACTAACAAAAACAACCTCTATGAATTGCTCTCACTTTTTAGTTTATCATTAGTTCCCATTGCATATAAACACAGTGTAATACATTGCTTAGCTGTTTTTTTTTGTCCATGCACAGCCTAAACAATGCTCAGCGCTGCTTTCAAAACTTAAACACTGCTCGGCAGTAACCTTTAGCCTGAATACAAAGATCGGAGATGCATCATGGTGGTGTTGGCTTCAAATGTTTGCACTTTAGCAGAGGGCTTGACTCGCAATCAGGGGTCGACCTTGGCTCAGTATCCCTGAAGGTCGATAAAATAAGCACCTTGTTGTTGGCAGTAAATAGCAGTTGTCTTTTAGACTCCCATCACAGCAATGTAGTAATTTGGTACCACCAACTCTGGCCACCAGTGGAGATTAGCACTGCCTTATACCTAATTGAGCAGGGAGAGAGTTGAGTTCTTATTCTCATCGCATATCTGCAGGGGCAGTAATGTGTGGGAATGCAGCACCCGATATGGGCGTATGGCAGAAAAGCATCAGAGCCAGACTAGCGCATGACAGCTGTAGACATTTTTAGGGTTTCAATCGCAGTCAATTGGACCCTGAAAGAAAAACTGTAAAAAAAAAATGTATCGTATGACACAAAAAGCAATCTCAGAAAGGTACAGCGTGTGCTGCGGTGCCAACATTAACGAAGTGCGTTCATTGTTTAAAGGTTACATGATAACATTTCAAATGTGTTATACCACAAAGCTGAGGCTGCCACTCTGCTTAATCTACCATAATGTGAGAACACCTTAGGAAATGACAATGCCACGGCCTCTCCGCACGCACACAACGGATGGCATTTGAGCACAAAGCAGAGTTGCCGCTCCACCAAAGTCCCATCATCCATCTCGGGTGACCCGTGCTCGGCTTTGGACGCTCTGCGTCACGTTTTGACCTAAGGACTTCAGATGCGGGCCCAGCCGCGCTCGCCCAATAACAGCAGCAGCAGCAGTCACCGTGCCGCAGTGCCGTGTGGAGAGCCCCGCGCGTTGGCAAAAGCTGCTGCCTGTGTACGCACGCCGATCAGTTCCCGGCAGCGCCAAGCGAATTTGGGCATGGACCAAAATGCGTCGTGTGAAGTGGGCAATAGATAGATCCTGAACCTGTTGGTGGGGGGTTTTTTTTCCCCTCCACATGTAAACGGTGGTGTGAGCTCTTAATGCACACCACGGGAAAGTGGTTGTTGATTTGGTGATGCGTGAGAATTTAAATGTTTTTTTTTGTTGCGACTAACAAACTGCTGCTGGTACCAGCGCAGGTGTTAATGTAAAATGTTCTCGTTACGCAAACGGTTTATAAGAACGTCTTGTTATTTACATTTTAGTGATGCCGTTGTTTTTTTTATATTTAGGATTGAGAGTGCACCAATGATATTATAAATGATGTTTTTCAGTGGATCTCATCTTGGCTTCAGAGGCGTCTCTAACATTTATTTGAATAAGTTGCTTAAAACCTCACACTTCCATGCATCCCTTCCTCCTCATCTATATAAATAAAGACCTTAACCTCTATGTATCTCTCAAAAACCTCCAGGGTACTTCCCGACAAGGTAGAAAGCTGAAATTTGGTACATAGGTAGCTTTTATGACACAAACAACAAATCAGAAAATCGAGATTATTCATTTGAAGGCCCCCAAATCTCGATTTTAAGTGCCCCATAAACATGTTTGTGCGTGTCATTCAGAAACCGTTCAAAATATAACACTGCAGTTTTTTCGTTTGATGGAGCGTTAAACGGCAAATTAAATTAAAGTGAGAACTAATGTTCTCTCTTTGTTTTTTGAGATATTTTTTATTAAAGCGGTTTTGAATTAAACAAATCCGCATTTTATGATGTTCAAATTTAAATAATTCGAAAACGGTAAAAAATATATGAGCTTCCCCTGATAGAGTATTACGTTCATTCATTTTTGTTCTTTCTAATAAAAAAAGAATGTAATCTTTAAATTGAGCGGTTTCCGATGGGTACGTCTTAAAATAGAATAAGTTGAATCAATTCGTCAACACATTTTTTTAGCGAAAAAATACACATTTTTGGAGTAGCTACTGGTGTCTGATGGTAGATAAAAATTGTAACAAATCATATTAGCTTAATTATATTTATTGAAAACTTTTGCCTGGGGAAGACAGATTTTTATGAACTAGTATTATATATTCTTGGTTCTTTCGGTAAAGTCACAGCAAGAAAATGTTCTTGCTGTGACTTTAATACAAGCAATCATCATCATGATGATTGCTTGTATTGCAATCGAAACGTCGTGAGAATTTTATTGTTTTATATTTTTATTATTTTATTGTTTCCCTTCTATGTGACTTTACCGAAAGAACCAAGAATATGATTCCCTGCAGTCACGGAAGCTTTAAATCAAAATTTAGTATTATATAATGGAAAACTCCACCCTGTTAATATTGAACATTGAAGCCTGCATGAACTCGCTTTTGTATTGTGTCATTAATATATATTTTTATCATAACACTATGTACGTATCATTAAACTGGATTTTATACTGAATAGCAACATACCCCAGTGTGCCTAAAGACAAACTTTTCAATAATTGTCTCTTACCAGCTTTGTCATCAATTGAAAATATGAACATTCTCAAAGGCAATGGAACAAAAGCTGAAAACGATGTGATAATATAATCATTTTTCCAGGATAGCCACACTCAATCATAGGAATCATTTTCAGGAGGGTCCTGCGTTGGGTTTTTATGTTAAGATGTCAGCCAATGAATGAGTGTTTATACAAGTGGAAGGAAACCGGAGCACTTGGAGATAATCCTCGTGCGTGAGGTGGCAACACTATCCCCTTACAGATGGAAACAGGTGGCGATTATTCCATTTGCTGTACTGCCTTCTCCTGGCGAGCCAGGGTATGGCACCTTGATGCCACCAAGGAGGGAGTTTAGCATAATTTGTGCAATCCACCACCGGTGCTGGATTACAGACATGCGCCACCATTGCCCGGCAAAGAAGTAAAGATATATGGACAGATGCATGCTGGGAATTATAGTGAGGCAGAAAGAAAAACTGGTGAATCGGAGTACAGAGTCAATAGAACTAATGTCAAGTTAGTGGGCTTGGACAGAACACATTACTAGAAGGAATGTTGGCCAATTGAAGAGATGTGCTGATTGAATGGCAGCCAAAGGAGGCAGTTTGCTAGAGACAATGTCCACCTGTCCATTGGAGCATTGAGATAGATCAGCTTTTGTGCAGGAGCGAGATGGAGTGTGACATAGAGGGTTAATAAGGAACAGTGGAATTATGGGGAGCCCTTTATCCAGCAGTGGATCGATCATGGCTGGTGGCGAGATGTTAACTACCTTGTGAGTTATGCAGGAGTGCGTGGGTTTGATCCTGACCCTGATGCCTGCTCTATATTTGGAGTTTGCATGTTCCCCCTGTGATCGTGTCGATTTTTCTCCGGATCATACGTTTTCCCCTCCACATTCAGAGTATTTGGTTGCTATACATTTCCACATGATAGGCTACTTCGTTGAGCTTATTATTCGTGGCCAGGTCGCTTCTGAAAAAGAGCCGTATAGCCCAGTGTGGGCCTTACGTGGTAAAATAAAATATATCTATATATGGCGTAGTTCTATGTTGATTAATATATCTCAAGGGCTTGCTGGCAATTGGAGAGTTGCAGTGTGGTCATAAGCTAGATATAAAAGTGTAAAGAGAAACAAATTAACTACTCATTTTTATTCCAAAGCCATGATTATTCTACTTTCTGTATGGTGTGTGTGTGTGTGATAACTTGCATGCACTCTGTTCAGAAACTCGTGATGGAGAACATGGAAGTGCTGTCTCAGATGCGGACGAGCTTTGACAAGCCTGAGCAGATGGCATTGCTTTTCCGTCGGCTGACTTGTAAGTGTGACACCCCATCGCAGGGTTTCAGTGACTTTCCATCGTGAGGCCATTCACTGTGTTGGTGTGTACAATGCACATGATCTCTCCCAGGAGCTGAGCTATTTCCATTTGCTGTTAGAAACCCAGCTTGTCGGACAGTGAAATGCAGGATGGGGTTAAGGACCATGAACCTTTTTATCTAGGACGAAAATCGACTGTGGAACCTTACTATCCAGATTACCAACTGGAGAAAATGTTACCATCTAAAAAAAGTTAATATAGCAGCCAAGCTTTTAATGTTACAAATTGTCTAATTTAAACAAATTGCCAAAATCAGCTTTGCAGATCATGGTACTTTTTATCCGGATAATATTAAATGTAAATTGTTTTCTCAAATGTATTTGTTCTTCCATATCCTGCTGTTAATGTTTCCATTTATGGGTCCTGTTTACTCGTTTAAAAAAATTGTAATTGTAATAAGTTGAAGCGTGCATTCTACAGTGAATTTTTCACGTCATTATTAACATCTTTTTTATGTTTGCGTATTAAAACATTTAAGCGTCAACTAAAACAGACATTGCGGCTTGTATACGATAACTGGTTTATGTCACGTTACAACAGATCAAAGGAAATGTTCTGGATTTTTTCCATTTTGCTTTCTCCACGATTGGTACACAACTAAAGGAATCTGCCTGAGTTATATGTAAGTAAGATCTAGTGATTTTTCTTGCGTGGAAGAAAGATCTCCTGCCTTTCGTGTGCAAACAGCTTGGTGCCATGTTTATATTGGGTTTGAAAAATTTTGCTCTTGGAGTCCATGAACAATAGCTCTGGCATATGCTCAGATCTTAGATAATGTTGCCAATTTGCAGATAGCATTTTATATTTAAAGAACATCACATGACAGTAGTTGATGCACATGAGGGCCAATTGATCTTTTCGGGAAGTACATTTCGTTTTTTTATCGAAAGTGTTGCTGAACAGATTATCTTCCAACTCTCCATTACTGCTCTCTGAAATAACCTTTTTGGGGATTTAACCTGAGCAGAGTCAGCCTATTGACATACTTCCAACATTTTCAACATTCTGGCTATCATCACACCGTTTAAGCGATGGTAGCTCCGTCGTCCACATTTCTCCTTCTGCAATAGTTCTAGACTATAGCGGGGGATCAAAAACACCCCAATGCTTTCACATCCTGGTGAGTATGGGTTCACCATCTTGCATTCCTGTGTGAGGAGGTTAAGGAGTTTTCAACTGACCTGAGTAACTGGAGTGCAGAAATCGAAAAAGACTGGAAGCCATTTTAAAGTATAGCTGTCCCAAAAGGGGGGGGGGGGGCAATGTCCCCGTTTTGATTGTAGTGCAGCTGTCTTGGTACACAACACTAAACTATCTTTATTTTACCAGGTAAGGCCCACTGAGCTAAATAGCTCTTTTTTCAGAAGTGTCCTGGCCACAAATGATAGCTCAACGAAGTGGCTTATCACGTGGAAAAAAACGCCAAAGAGCGTGCACATTCTAATGGCCATTGAAAAAAAAACTGTCTGCCAATTTAACGGAGGCTGATTGTATTACGCTGAGCAGATGTATGTAATTTTCCAATATAGTGACCACATAAAGTGACTGCTAATATCAATGTAATGGATAGCACATTGAAAGTGGGGGGGTGCAGGGGAGTTTGAAAAGTACATTTTAATCAAATTATCTGAAACCACAAAAGACATGCTGAGAAAGAGTTTAGCTGAAAAGATGCTAAACAAAATATTGAATACACATAACTCTTTAAAACGATTAGGAAAATAAATTAACAAAAATACTCAGAACACGGCACAAACAGGTTTGAAGACGTCATAGCAAGCAATTTTTGTATAAAAGCACGATTGGCTCTTCACAAATGGTAACCTTAAGGGAGAAAGATGAAAACATAATGCATGATAGAGATCAAATTATAAAATGAGTGCAGTGATTGTTATGCAGATCTATATAGCAAATAAAAAACATCTCAAGAATTTAAATGTTTTCAGATGAAGAGGAGGAAGTTACAGATGTTGCATTTCAAGAAGTCTGCCCATCACAGTTTGCCCAATAGGAAAGCTCCTGGACCAGCTGATATAACTGTAGAAATCATCAGAAGTGGGGCCAGTTGTAGGAACAAAATTATCAGACATATTTAATAAATGTTCACACATAAATGAAATATAGTAAAGGCTCTCAAAGCTGGATTTGATACAGTCGGAAATCAGGGTAAGCCGGAAAGGCTAGGAAAATAAGTAAATTAATAACGTGTACGAAAAATTCCCGCAAATAAAACGCCGACAAGTAGGATTATATCTCTGTGGGGTTTTAATACCAATGCTACTGGACTCAGTTAGGTTTGGCACTGTGATCGGATATGTCTGTATAATTCTCTTTTTATGAAGATGCTTTGGGACTGTTAATACTCATAAAAGTCTGCATAAAGTTTTAACAAGTTAAGCGAAGTAAAAACTGTCCCTTAGCTCTTACTGATTTAGGATAACAACTGAGGTCAGATGTTCAGGTATCAAGTCGGCAGGACGAATGAAAGTAATGTAAGAACCCCAGAGATTAATATATCACAATAAAGGCTCATTGATAGGCTGTAGTGCATATGATCATCTACGAAATCGTAAGTTGTATGTGGATGGCTATAGGGTCGTTTAGATGCATGAAAGGTAACAGGGTCACGTTGAGGGGAGGGGGGAGGGCATGTGAGAATAACTAGAGTTTGAAAGGGGGAAGCCCCAAATTGCATGGAAGGAGACTGCCACTCGATTTTGTCTTGGGCCCAACGTTGGCTTTCTGTGGGCCTGATTTCGGCTTATTTTACCGTAGGAATTTCTGAGCAATGAAATCGAAGCAGTGGCGCTCACCCTCTGTGAAATTTGGTGTCTCTGGAGGCCTCCTTCATTGTCGGCATCCTTCCTGTAGTGGCGTGGTTTGGATGAGCACTGGGCCAGCCAAAGACAGTGGTAGGTAGTCTGACAGAAAAGTGTTTTTACGCTCGTGAAAACCAACTTCGCATTCAGACTTTTCTTAAATGCCTGTGATTTCTCCTGCAGCTGTCGACAGCCTCCTCAAGCGGATGACCATTATTGGGATGATTCTTTCTTTTCGTGCACTGGCACAGGAGGCTCTGAATGATGTAAGTGGTGCCATTGCATAATTTTACCAATCAAACCCACATTTACCCGCATTATGCACTGCCCTATTCAACCCCGTGCTACTTTTTGCATGGAGCCACAAGCCACGCATATTCTGGGCACTACTCGGTGATGCCACCGTGCAAGACTCAGCAAGGACACAAAAGACTCTTTAGCAATGTGTGTGACACTTATTATATTGCGCCATTGTCCACTGCCATGATTTTCCATCATGCGTGCCTGTAAATTTGGGTCCAATTAACTCGAGGTAAATGCTTCAGTGCTCATGCCCATGAGTGCAAATGAGAACATGGAGACCGCTAGGAGTGATTTGTAGCCAAAAACAGATTTATTTATTTTTAGTTCAGAGGGTCTGAGACAATCAGATTTGGAATTTTAAGCAGTTGTGAATCTGAGGTGGCAAAGTCATTAGCACGCGCCGCACTATGAACCTGGCGACCCGAGTTAAATTCCCAACCATGGCTAACATCAGTGGTAAGTGAAATCTGATCCGTAACCGGCTAGTAGACCCGTTCATCAACGTGAACTAACCACTTTGGCGAAAAATGGTCAAATAAACCCCATAACTGATACAGCATGGGGAGGCATTGATCAGTGATTTGGTAGAGTGCTACAAACTATAATTGCTATGAATCTGAGATACTGTATACATATTAAAGAGATCATCAGTGGAAGTAGTCGTATAAATGAACACAATTTTGACGTAATAGTCAAAGTCAGGTATGTTTCTAATTTATTGTGAAAGGTTGTAAGTTGAATCCATTTTGCACAATCACGTTTTTGTCTTTCTCAGGTATTGTCCAATCATATTCCATTTCTTTTGGGCTCAATAAAGGACTTTAAGGACCACATTCCTCGAGAGACGGACATCAAGGTATGAACTTATTTTCATTATCACCATTCAAATGAAATCACACCAGCAAATCAGTGTGTAATTATATCCAAAATTGCTGAGACTTTCCTGGGAAAGCAAGCTTATTAATAATAAAATAATAATATGCGACAAAGTCAAGTTATCTCCCTGGTCAATTGTGTGTGGCAATCATCTCCGCATTTACAATCCTAAGACAGGATTCAGTCTCTGTTGTGACCCACGACTCGTCATTTACCACAAGATGATGATCGTATTGACCTCGGAGACTTTATGGGCATAGTCGACCACAGACCAGGATTTGTCACTCGCAAACGTCCTGATGCATGGTTGGGCGCTTTGAACAAAAATCAACAACGCAACAAAGCGTGACATTGTTCAACGTAACCTTGGTTCGCTTGATGCAATCGCGATCGGCGACACCGCAAGTTAACAACGACGCAGGTATTGCCGACTAAGTTCGAATGACGAAACACCCCTCCCCTCCGCACCCAGGTGGCCATGAGTGTGTACGAGCTGTCGTCGGCAGCGGGCCTCGTGTGCGAGGTCGACCCAGCTCTGGTCATGGCGCTCTCCTCGCAGAAGGGAGGTGCGTCTCTCTCTCTCTCCTCGTTGATGTTGAGCGGTAGACAAATGTTGAGTGAGGGTTTGCACCGCACTCTGTGGGAATTGCGGTGTAAAAGCCCCGGTAAAAGGAAGTTGATCTCACCCTCTTGTGTTGCTACTCCCCCACCCTACTCACCCATCCCCTCACCCTGTCTACCCCCATACTCACCCACCCCTAAGAAATATAGACTCAAAATGTACACAGGATGCATAAATGTGCACCGCAGGGATTGCCTGAAATCTCTAAACAAGGCATGAACGCACATACACTCATACATGCGCACGTACATGAATGCATGCGTGTCCACAGACATGCTCGTACATGCACACACGCTCTTTGTCTGGTATGTACGGATACATCCCTGCAAGGGCACCATGAGCAGGCCGGTAATGATCAACCCCGTCTCGATTTGATTAAATTGCACAATTCGAGGTGGCGATTCAATCCAAGAATCGGTTGTTATTTGTTTCTGCATACGCATATATAATGGTGCATTCTAACACCCCCAGTGGCTCTATTGATTTGTGTGTATTGTATGTGTCCTACACAGAAGCAAACTGTGCTGAAAAAAACTCAACAACACTGATTAGAATGATCAAACAACCTCTTATGATCAATGCAGTGTGAGGAGAGTATTCATCCAGCAATGTACTATATTCACAAAGGGCCGTAGATTATGAATTACCATGCTCAGCCATGCTCAATCCCGCAATTGTATTAATGGCATCCTCAAGCCCTGACCATCTACCGAGGTCTTGCAATCTAGCGTTCCATCTCAACAGCTGCAAATGAGCTGATTTCATCGCTGCATCTCCATACTCGGCTCAATCTTGGGGAAATTATCTCATTTGGCTTGGGTAATTGAATTATCATTATTTAGGCATATAAAACCACAGAATCATTATTTTTCCTGGAGAAATCCGATGAGCTATGAAGCTTTTGTTCACAGATGTCCTTTTCACATTTTAAGGTTAATAAGAGCTGAATTCTGCTCCTTCAGGATTTCTATTTAGATGACCATTTCTCTCGAAAGTACCATCACTGTTGGTCCTTTGGAGAGACTGGCCCCTGCCATAGATAGGTATGCTGAATTCCCACCACTAGCTTCAGGCCACCAAGCAGGGAAAAGCATCACTCAATTCTCATTGCACCATGGACACACTTGACATAAATTCACTGGGAAAACAATGTGTTCAGGAACACACAAACACCTGCATCATGGTTCCTATCTTGACAACTCGCTTTTGTATTTTGCCAAAAACATGTCCGACCAATGCAACGGAGTCCGAATAACGGAGGCGCTTTTTAAACAGCTGAGACGTGCACCTTTGAAAATAATCCCGGGCTTATTTGTAAGTGAAACATAAAGTTATTCCTGCAAGACAACCGTGCCCAGCAAATTAGCTGCACGTGTGTGCTCGCGGGATTTTACGTGAATGTGCATTGTGGTGAAGGGTGTGAATGACATTACTTTTGGAATTGCTCCTTCCACGTGGAGCAGCAATGGGCGGGTGTTCTGCTGAGTGATTCAATAAGATGAGCTCTTAACAGATTGGAATGTCACGAGCAGCCTTGACCGGCATAGCTGGTTCCACTTAATATTGGCAAATGTTTACATAAATTGCCAAAGAAAAGGGCTCAAGATAAATGTGAGGAGAACAAACAGTAATTAAACAATTCAAAATATTTGATGAAGGGATGCAACTGGAACCCACATCAGAGTGTGTACATCTCGGGCATGTATTGAAGGTGGACTGGGATCAAAGTGATTGAGGAGATACGCGCGAGAACATGTTGAAATACTTTCAGAAAACGGAACTTGATAATGAAGAGAAACAATGCATTGTGCTTAAAGAATAATATTTTCAATTGGTACATATTTTCTGCTGTGACATGGACTGGAAACATAGACACTGCCAAAGAACTTGGAACAAAAAGTTCAAAAGTACTCAAAGCGTTAAGAGAAGTGCGTGCCTGTAAATACACTGAGAGACAGAAACAAGAACGCATGGGTCAGACATCGTATACAAATCATAGACATTCTTATTAACTGTTGAAAAACAAAGTAAATGGACTTGGGTTGGCTGCGTCACTACACAGGATGATGGCCAGTGGTCGAGACTGACGATACAATGGCCATCGAGTTGGAGCGATGGTGAGAACAGCTGAAGTGTTGCATCTGCATGGATTGTGGCATTGCTGGACCACGAGGGATCACGATGACCTGGGGAGGCCTTCATCCAGCAGTGGATAGTTCTTGATGGGTGATGATAATCATTATGATTGACAGAATACAAAAAAACGACTTGTAAAATGGCTGCATTAAATTGTTGTAAAGAATTGAAAAGTTTAATTTCACGTACGCTATTTAAATATCTTGATAGCACAAAAAATGTATCATGTAGCAATGTGCTCACACCCAACTATATCAAAGGTATTTTTTTTGTATGCACGTATGTGCGTGTACTTTTAGCGATGGAAAAAAATTGTTTCTCACGAAATTTTTGGAAAGATGAACTGGCAAAAACACCATGACTAACAGTATAATGTTTTGCAGCTGATGGTTTGCAAGCAATGGAGTTTGTGCGTATTATATTGGGTTTGTGATAAGAGCCTCTATGAAGTCCGATACTCATGTCACCATGAATGCATGCATCTGCCATTGGCTGCTCAGTGTATTTTACCAAATACAAACAGTCCAAATGAATATGGGTGTTGTTTAACAGTATGCCTTTGTGTCTATAAGTAATAAAAGTTAGGTCTATTTTTTTCATGCTTAATCTTCGGAGAGCTGCTGACGCAGAGTTTCTCTCGATAACATCTCCAAAGTTGCACATTAGGATAATCCACCCAGCTCAGTAACGGCTCTGCAAAAAAGTCCATATTGCAGATTTTAGTGCCTAACTGCTAGCAGATGTTGAGTTGGAAATTTTATAGTTGCAAAGAATAGTGGTATTCATATTCTTGGTTCTTTCGGTAAAGTCACGTAGAAGGGAAACAATAAAATAATAAAAATAGAAAACAATAAAATTATCACGACGTTTCGACTGCAACAAGCAATCATCATCAGGTGTGAAAACCTTTTTTTCAAATTTTCTTGCTGTGGTTTTCACACCTGATGATGATTGCATGTGTTGCAGTCGAAACGTCGTAATAATGTTATTGTTTTATATTTTTATTATTTTATTGTTTGCCTTCTCCGTGACTTTACCGAAAGAACTAAGAATATGAATCCCTTCAGTCACGAAAGCTTTAAATCTAAATAGTGGTATTGTGTGAGAATATTGCCACTTAATTTTCGAATGAGCAACCGTGATGTCTTCACTGTCTGCTACCTTTCAATTCCACTCAATGGTCTTAATAAGCACGTTTACAATTCAACCTTCCTCGCGATCAAATCAGCAATCCAGACGCTGCCAAATTAAATTTCTCAGGGGTATTTCCATTTTTTTCCCGTGACAACGCTGCCCTCACTAGTGCCACCGCGATCGTCGCAAGGAGTTGCCGTGGGCACGATGGCAACTCCTTGCAGGGCTCGCATTGCAGATTGCGGAGGCAGTTATTGGTGCTGGGCTACGCTTGATCCCCACTCATGCTGCTGCTGCCGCTGCTGCTCGGGCTGCCGCTTTGTACGGAAGGCTGTGTGGTGTCGTCTTGCGCAGTGCGCGCACCGCCCTCCTGCGGGAGCACTACATCAGCTGCGAGGGGCGCCAGCCGCCCTGCTCCTCTGGCCTCTGTCCTACCAGCTTGGCTCGGGGGGATGGTGGAAAACGCACGCGTCAGCAAATCTCGGAGAGCGCAGGCACAGGGGCATTTGCCGAAACCGCCCGTTCTCTTGCCCGCTCGTTTGCTTCACAAGCTCCCTCGCACGCTCGCTCGCTCGCTCGCTCGCTCGCTCGTTCGTTCGCTCATTTACCCACTATTTCAGTTGCGCGCTCACTCGTTCACCTGAGCGCTAGTTTGTTGGTTCACACACGCGCGCTTGCACACTCGTTCACTTCTATCAACGCTCAATCACTCGTCCACGCACGTGATTTTATCACCCTCTTGCTCCCCTCAGCATCTTGCTACGTAAAAACACTCACGCTTGCTCATCTTTACTCGCTCACCGTTGGCACACCTGCAGTCTTGGGGTAGTTAGGTCTCTTTAATGTCACTCCACCAAGCTTTGTGTGGCCCACTTGCATCCTAGCGTGCAGACATTTAGCTGAAAGTGGTTTTTTTCATGGTATCTATATAAATTCAATGGCAGCTGATGTGTTTTCACCTCGTGCCGCATGTTGTTCGGCATCGAACATCATTGGGAACAAATAAATTTATGCAAACCAACACACCTGAAGACGACCGTTTGAGTTATGGTCGAAACGTCGTGAGAATTTTTTTTATTGTTTTATATATTTTTTATTATTTTGTTGTTTCCCTTCAACGTGACTTTACCGAAAAAAACTAAGAATATCATTGGGAACAACTTAAAACCACGTTTGAGAGGTAGATACAGCACAACCGCAAACATGTGCTCAACCACGTGAATGCGATCATAAATACAAAGGCTGGGACGTCGATAATTTGTTGAAGGAGCAGCCACGTGCTCAAATCGTGGCCAGGGTCGACTGGGGGCCCATCCTCTTCATTATTCCAGGCAGAGTGACAAGAGCACGGCTCGGTGAGATGGCACTGTGTGGCGGGAATTCGACAGCGTGCATCCTCAAAGAAGGCTGGCCCTTGCCAAAAGGAATGTGGAAATGTTTATTTCCCCTTGCTCATGAATGACAACTGGAAAGATCACTGGCCAGTCCCTGTTTGAGCGTGGGGATAATTTGATGTTTAAAGTAATAAACCACCTATTATAAGTGTAAGTGCCGCCAATAGAAAATGTATTGTTGAAGTCAGTGTGAAGTGGAAAACCGTTATTTGTTTTGTTGAATAGTTTTCGAGCAGATGTTCCTCGGATGTGGTTATAGAAAAGGCTCTAGCACAATGCTTGGAAGTTCAGTGACCTATTCTTAACTTCAGAATGTCTTTTTGTACACACCATATTGTTCCAAACTTATAAGATATGGTGAAATACTCGGAATAACGTAGGATGTGTTTTCGGTTAAATTATTCATATGTGGTGATTCGTGTTCCAAGTATTTGGAAAAAAACGTTTAATGTTAGTTTGCCAAGATGAGATTGCCAAACACAACTGAAGCCTTTCCCTGAGATGAGTGTCAGGTTTGCCTGTTCCTGAACCCCTGCATTGGGGCATGCCAGATCCCAGATGCCAGCAAGCGCCATGCCGCTTTGACCCTGCGCCACGAGAGGGCCGTGCGGGGTTCTTGCGAGCCCGGACGATTTTTTTTTACAGCGTTTCTAACCCCTTGACCTGAAGGAAATTGAGGGTGTAGCTTCACATCATGATTAAATACAGTACATGGTGGTCCAGATGTCTTCTGACCCCCATTTAATTTTCTAAAACTTAAAAAAAATCAGTATGGTTTATTTAAAACATAAATAAATGTGCAAAGGAAAACCATGTAAGGGGTCAATTAATTGGGAGGGGTGGGGGGGAGCTTTACCAGACATCTGGACAACCCTGTACACTACAACCATGACCCCTCCTTGCTGTTCTTTGTAAGCCCTTCGGCCTTCATCCTTCAAAGCTTCTCACAAACCGTCGAGAGGACGCAGGCTGCATCACAAGCAGTGGCATAGCGGCTGACGTGCCGTGTGGTCTGTTTGCAGAGGCATGGGTTAGATGCCTGTGTGTGGTGCCCAACACCAGTAGCCATAGATTGTTGCACCTTGTCTGGGCCTCCGTAAGGTCAACTCATTTGGTGTGGCATAATTGCGTCATCGCTGAGGAGACAGACTGTCTTCTGAATATACCATTCTGTCTGCTTTCCAGATTTCACAGGTGCTCCCTAAAATCGGTTGTTCTGACAGCGTATAAAGCTAAATGGGGATCGTTGTCTTTTGTGTGTGTGTACACATAATAGATCTAACAGTTGGTCCTGGTTTGTCCATTTTCCCCGATGCCAAAATGCAAGTCTTCAATATAAAAACCCGTATATCTTTACATATAAACTGAAATCTTAAGTAAATGCATAACTTTCTGCATTGTGTATAGTAAAGGTGAAGTGAGTGATGTGAAATAGTTAATGTTATTGGCAGTGACAGCTTGATACAATTATTGGAGTGATCTCGATTACACAAAGTCCGTTTCCTGTCATGTTTGGCTCACTACCAGCAAATCACTTTCGCAGAGCCTTGAAATGAATGAAGCACATGACATCAGTCGATGTAGTTCCCATCTTTATGCAGCATCCCCATTGGTACTGCTGTACGCCGTTTCCTTTACAGTCAAACACAATGATTCTGATGTGATTGGATCACAAATTTAGAAGAAGGAAAAAAATTAGTTTATTATTTCAAGAGCTTTTTAACAGCTCACAAATGTATCAACAGAGAATGTCTAACCCATATATGTACAGCATTGCATTGGGAGTAGTACTGTGTAAGTTTTAGTTTTTATTCTCTGAAGCACATTGATTATGGGGTACTAGCAGTTAGTGGAGTGTGTTGAGGAAGAGATATATTAGGCTTGAGCAATGTTCTCTTTGGTAACCAGAACATTTATCAACTGCCAATTTGATTTAAGTTCTTAAAATTGAGTTTTTAAAATGCCACGATGCTTTGACCATGGTGGCCTGCGTCTCCTGGAAGTCTGTTTTGAGGTCACAAATGCAAAGAGTATAACGGGGAAAGGGAGGAATGGTTGTGTCAGAGTTAGCACCAAGGCAAAAATAAACTTTCTTTAAAAAAGCCGTGTGTGAAGGTAAGCCTTTGTTTCGCACACGAGAGAGTCAACGAGTCGACTGTGTCAAGTCCAGCTTGTGTGCCACAGGTTTTAAAACCAGCAACTTGAAATGTGTAACCTCATAAGCAATTTAATGAATACTTGTACATATTCGTCACATTTAGTAACGACGCTAATGTCTCGTAAAAAAAAAGTTGTACTTTTCATTTCAAATTGTACTTTTTCTTTACTTTACCCTTAAAATTTTGAGCCACATATACGACGAGGTCTCACACAAATCTGTCAGCATATGACGACAACAGAAAATGAAGGCGTTCCAATTCGAATGAGATTTTTCTAATGCTGGCTTTTGAACACGCCAATTCTGACGAGGTCATCAGGGAAAACTGGATAATAAATCTCCAGGAAAAAGTTCGTGGACAGATGCAGCAATCCTGGCAAAAGTGAGAACTAGGAATACGTAAAGAAATACGGTCTGCTTGCGGTGTCCAGAGCAATAAATAAACGTGAAGATAACAAACAGAGCACCCTAGAGGTTTGCTGGTCGGAGCATCCAAAACTGGGTGGAGGAATCCCAGAGCTCAGTGATAATTACTTTCCTTGAGCATGTCTGCAGAATCCACACATCATTAGAGGTTTGTCAGCAGAGCACGTAGACTGATTCCCAAGTGCTGCAAGCCACTGTGAACAGTTGTTAAAACTATTTGATAGCTTTGCTTTTCTTCCCGTGAAGCCAATATTTTAGAAGAAATATGTCTGACAAAGCAAACATTTGAAACGTTTTAATCGGAGTGGTCGTACATCCCCCACTGTGATTAAACATATTTAGAACGTCATGATTTGTACCTATTCACATTATATGTTTTATGTGCTTTTATAAGGCTTTCAATGCATTACATATATCATGCATTGAGCATTGACCAAATAAATGATTACTGTCCTGTATTTCGAAAATTTAAACTAATCTTGAGTGTTTGGACCTTAATTGGCAAATTTCCTACACCTTTTGATTACCTATTAAGGCATTCAGCCCATTTCTGAAGGCCTCATGACATTTCATGCTTCATGGGTGCCATGGTGGTGAGATGTTAACTTACTCATCTGGTGTACAAGAGGTCGTGGGTTCAATCCCGATCCTGACGCCTGTTGTATATTTGGAGTTTGCATGTTCTCCCCGTGGCGCATGAATTTTTCTCCGGATCCTCCAGTTTTTCACTTCACATTTAGAAACATGCGTTTTGAGTATTTGGCTGCTATCAGTTTCCACACGATAAGTCACTTCGTTGAGCTATCATTTGTGGCCAGGCCGCTTCTAAAAAGAGATATATAGGTCAGTGGGCCTTACCTGGTCAAATAAAAGTAGTTTTATATTCTTGGTTCTTTCGGTAAAGTCACGTAGAAGGGAAACAATAAAATAATAAAAATATTAAACAATACAATTCTCACGCCGTTTATTTTATTGTTTCCCTTCTACGTGACTTTACCGAAAGAACCAAGAATATGAATCCCTGCAGTCACGAAAGCTTTAAATCAAAAGTAGTTTTGTTTTTAAATGCCACAATCCAGCCCAGTCTTGCTTTTGTGACCTCATCTCATTGTCCCATCTTTGCGTCAGATGGCCTCCCTTCACCTACAACATCTATTGGCTTACCATTCCTTCCAGCGAAGTGTCCTGTCCACAATCACTTTGTTTGATTAATAATCGACAAGGTCTCCATTTGCTTATGTTCTCTGATTCATGTGTTTCCCTTTCTGTATCTTAGTGCAATCCCTTGCATTCATCTCTCCAGCATGCTTTGCATACTTTTTAGCTTTTATTTAATTTACTTTGTCTGAATTTATGCTTCCAATCCGTATGGCATGGCAGAACTGCAAACTGTTGTTATGGCATATTCATCTGTTGCTTTTCAGTATCAGATATAATATTCTCAAAGCACTCTATTCTGCACTTAATTTTATTTCTCTGATAGCTGCCCTAGATGGACTGTTTGTCCTTTCCATTTGTGTCCCTTCAGCAGCTATTTACCATTGTTTTTGGCTACCTTAACGGCATACGAGTAGACAACATACATTTATATGATTTTTATCTCATCATATGAATTACTACAATCTTATTACAAATTGGTATACGAAGGTACATATATATCCACCCCACAGCTTTCTTACATCCAGCATTATGAGTCGTGATAATTATAGTTTGTAAATTATTGCACGGGACATATTTGGTCAAACAGCGAGTGTTCCATGAATTTAATATGCTGTGTTGTATGAACAAGTGCATGTGTGAATTGTGTGAAACTGTGATTGTTTTATTTCCTCGGAGATTTATTTTATCATCTTCTTAAGAAAATGTATTCAGCCAAAATGTGAAGCTCTTATTTCTCTTTACCTTTTGGTTCTTTCGTGAAAAAACTATATACAATTATTGCCATTATTTGTTACTTAATCTCTCTGATTGCTGGAGTAGCAGCAGCAGTGCACTGCACTTTGGACCCAGAGACCAGCGTTCAATGTGATTACGAGAACGAGAGGCATAGCGATGACTTGGATTGGAAAGGCCTTTATCCAGAAGTGAATAGATCATGGATGATGTTGACATGTCAGGTACTCACACAAGACGACTCGTACGAGTGCTTTACAGGAATAATGAGCACCTGTAATATGTTCAACATGGCGCAATGATTTTAATATACAACACAATTAGGTACCCTCTCTTTATGGGTGGCACATGTTCAGATATAAAATGCAATCATGCAAAGCCACAGTATTGCTAGCATACTTGTAGAATTCATACATTTACATGTGAGGTCTAAGTAGTGATGCGAAGTCCCCTAAGCTATGAACCCAATGACTTGAGTGGCGAGAAAAATCTGAACCGGTCCTGCCCCCACCCACGACTCCCACTTCACCAACCACCATCCCACGCTGACTGGCGTGGATAAGTATGGTCAAACAACCCCTATGACTGACTTGGCATAGGGGTTTTTTGACCGTACTTATCCACGCCAGTCACCCCACCCACGACTCCCACTTCACCAACCACCATCCCACGCTGACTGGCGTGGATAAGTATGGTCAAACAACCCCTATGACTGACTTGGCATAGGGGTTTTTTGACCGTACTTATCCACGCCAGTCAGCGTGGATAAGTACGCTGACTGGCGTGGATAAGTATGGTCAAACAACCCCTATGACTGACTTGGCACAGGGGGGGAGGCCTTTAGCAGTGGATTGACATCGGGCTGTAAAATATAAATATTTAGGCATGTATTGTTTTCTGTCAAAGGTGAAACCAAAGTAATGTAATCCAATCCTTATAACTTAAAAATACAACAAAACTGTTCTCATTGAAGAATACAAATATTTGCATGTTGAACACTTTTATGATGCATTACAATATCTAAATAACTAAAATGTATTAAAAAAACATTTCCATGCATACGTGCAGAAGAACTCTGCCTATTACATATTTTGTAAAACATGTACCATGGCTCACGGTCCCTGCATCACACCCCGAGCAAAAGGACCCTACAGCCAGCCCAAGAGTGGTGCTGGGGTGCACATGTTTTTAATTAGCAGTAATTCCTTAATTAGAAAATTATTTCAACCTTTCTAATAATCCAAAAGCATGAAATGCACGTACAAATAATCACGCATATGTCTGCGCACGTTGTGGGGAAGGATGGATAGAGGAAAATTGGTTACATTCCCAGCGGTCTAAGTTTTAATTCCTGTGGAAGATCTTCAGTAGGAGGCTGGTTATGTGTGGCTAGCAAGGGCCACCCCCTGGATTGGCAATCATTTTATTGCGAACTTGTTACTATAAAGGAGAAGACAAATGTGATGAGGTGTGATGCTGATCTCACTGTACGTCATGTGACCTTTCAACCACACGATGCCCAGGAATCATTAGCCATGGTCAATCCACTGCTGGATGAATGCCTTCCCAAGCTCCCAACATCTCTCAGAATTCTGTAATGTAATAATCCACCGAGCATTTGCACACACGCTGATTTAATTACTCCATTTCCTTAGGAGATGTCCTCTCGGACACGTTCCATTGCTCTGCTGCCACGCCATCATTATCCTTGACCTTCAACTATCGTCCCTTCTAGCGACGTTTACTGCCCAGGTCCACTTAATTTTCTTGACAGTTTGAATAATGGTTGTATGTTGAATTTCTTTCGCACCGTACATAGTCAACCGTGCTAATTGGAGGTGCGGTCATTAATGTGTGTGTTCTCTAATCCATGTGTTCCTATGTCTCACTTTCCGTCCCTGCAAAAATAAAGTGTCATCAAGCAAAGCGGTTTGGGGGGGGGGGGGGAGGAGGTAGCTCTCAGTGAGGGCGGTTATGAAACTTTCAAATGCGGGGAGAAATAAAAATTATAGAGAATGGTACAATACGGGAAAAAGATATATACAATACACCTCAATTATTAAAGATGCATCGCTCACAAAAACCGTGAAAATATATTTAGTGCCATTGTCACGTCACTTGTGAACAAAAATGGGAATTGAAAGTAATCCTGATGTAAGATTGTGTCGTTTTTTTTCAGTCACTATTTTATTTCGAATCATTTTTATCGCCTCTCTGATACTTTGCTGAACTGCTGGGTTTTTGTTGTTGTAAAGAAAAGGTTTGGTTAGCAACAGCATGTGTACTTTTTATTATTATTTTGTGTGGGAGTTTGTGTATGTTTATATAAAGTATTTTCAGAAATGTCTTATTAAAAATAGTGTTTTGACCTCATAGAAATTTCCTTCCACATTGTTACGGACCGTAAATTGTTTTTGTTGTTGACAGAAACGTCTCCAGAGGACGATTATAAGATCGCTTGCCTCCTCATGGTCTTTGTGGCGGTGTCTCTGCCAGCACTTGCTGGGGTCCAAACGTCCCAGTACAGCCCATGGTTGGAAGGTAACTCCCCCTAAGAGTTCACTGCATTTCTTTTGCACGGACTCAGTTTGTGGACACATTCAATGGAAAAAGGCCCACCAGCCATATTTATTTGTAAAGTTTTTGTATGTTATTTAATTCTGTTGCCTGGTATATTTTGTGTTTGTTTTTGCTACCGTGTAGCAACCCATTTAGCTCTTCTTCCTTCAACATCTATAGTAACATCTTTTTTAATAATGAAACAACAAAATTGTATTATAGGGATACGTTCAAGAATTTGAATGGCTTTTGTTAGCCATGCCAGACTTGCAGTGCTGCAGCTGTTAAGCTCTGTGCTGTGTCCGTGTGTGGACATTGAGATGGGGCCAGTCGTGGAATCTTAAAGATTTTGGCCTGTAAGGATGCCCAACAAATTCTTCCAAATCTCTTGCCAGTTTCAGAACTCTTTGTTCATTGTTTAAAAAGCACATATGCGTGTGCTGTTAATTATCTTGTCTTATTTAGTTGCCTCCCTCAACAGTAGGATGTTTGTCCTCGATTCCTCGCTGACCTCTGTCTTGATGAATTCCTGTGAGCCTTCGGGTTGTTCAAGCCACACGTCCTAATACATGGGCTGCTACCAATTAGCCAAGGAGCATCCAGCCAAACAACAAAAACATATAACTCTGCTGCATTTTGTTTCCCCTCCATTATTTTTTTCTCATGTGCTTACATTTTGTGGCACGGTCACTTTAAATGATCCCGAGCCAGTTTGCTCACTTTATGGAGGAGATATGGGTCACAGCGGTGCTAGTATAATAATTATAATACGAATTCCACGTGAGTGTATAAGCATGCAAAGACAGGTAGCCAGCAACCCCTTCCAAAGATGAAAAGAGTCTGATATAACCAAAACCTAGTCGCCAACGAAGAAGAAATATTAATCTCCTGATTAATGTAAAATATTAATGCAAACGGTACAAAGAACATTATTGACATATTCTTGGTTCTTTCGGTAAAGTCACGTAGAAGGGAAACAATAAAATAATAAAAATATAAAACAATAAAATTTCACGACGTTTCGACTGCAACACAAGCAAGAAGATTTTCTTGTTGTGGTTTTCACACCTGATGATAATTGCTTGTGTTGCAGTCGAAACGTCGTGAGAATTTTATTGTTTTATATTTTTATTATTTTATTGTTTCCCTTCTACGTGACTTTACCGAAAGAAACAAGAATATGAATCCCTGCAGTCACGAAAGCTTTAAATCAAAACATTATTGACGTTTGCAACATAGCTTAACTCAGATATTATGCCATTGTAGGCCCAAAGTCAATCAATGCCATTGTCTTATAACCCAGTGACAACTATTCTGGTATTCTTAGCTCTTTCGGTAAAGTCACGTTGAAGGGAAACAATAAAATAATAAAATATATATAAAACAATAAAAATCCTCACGACGTTTCGACCATAACACAAACGGTCGACCGTTTGTGTTATGGTCGAAACGTGACTTTACCGAAAGAGCTAAGAATATGAATTACTGCAGTCACGAAAACTTGAAATCAAAATTTAACTATTCTGGTGCCTATTATTATGTTTGCTGGATTTTCCATTTTAGTCATCTGTGAGTTGCTCAAATAAAGGCACATGTACATTTTACAGATGAAAATATAAGTGAAATAAAAGATGTATAATATATTCCTTTTATATAATGACATATATTACCAGAGCATGGTTTTGTTTGCATGTTCACCACTGTGTGTGGTTAATGCACACATGATTCCTTGCAAAAGGTTTCTCTTTGGTGTTTTAACATCTTAACACCTTTATGTGGAAACCCTCCCCGTAGAGGCGGTTAAATTTTGACTTTAAACTTTCGTGACTTGCAGGAATTCATATTCCTGGTTCTTTCGGTAAAGTCACGTAAATAGAAAACAAAAAATCCAAAAATATAAATAAAAAATAGAATTAAAAATTATTTAAAAAATAGAAAATAATAAAAGCAAAAAACCCACGACGTTTCGATCGCAACACAAACGGGGTCTCTCTTTTCTCTCCGCCTGATGAACACAAACGGGGTCTCTCTTTTCTCTCCACCTGTTGAACACAAACGGGGTCTCTCTTTTCTCTCCGCCTGATGAACACAAACGGGGTCTCTCTTTTCTCTCCGCCTGATGAACACAAACGGGGTCTCTCTTTTCTCTCCGCCTGATGAACACAAACGGGGTCTCTCTTTTCTCTCCACCTGATGAACACAAACGGGGTCTCTCTTTTCTCTCCGCCTGATGAACACAAACGGGGTCTCTCTTTTCTCTCCGTCTGATGAACACAAACGGGGTCTCTCTTTTCTCTCCGCCTGATGAACACAAACGGGGTCCCTCTTTTCTCTCCGCCTGATGAACACAAACGGGGTCTCTCTTTTCTCTCTGCCTGATGAACACAAGCAGGGTCCCTCTTTTCTCTCCGCCTGATGAACACAAACGGGGTCTCTCTTTTCTCTCCGCCTGATGAACACAAACGGGGTCTCTCTTTTCTCTCCACCTGATGAACACAAGCAGGGTCCCTCTTTTCTCTCTGCCTGATGAACACAAGCAGGGTCCCTCTTTTCTCTCCGCCTGATGAACACAAACGGGGTCTCTCTTTTCTCTCCGCCTGATGAACACAAACGGGGTCTCTCTTTTCTCTCCGCCTGATGAACACAAACGGGGTCTCTCTTTTCTCTCTGCCTGATGAACACAAGCAGGGTCCCTCTTTTCTCTCCGCCTGATGAACACAAACGGGGTCTCTCTTTTCTCTCCGCCTGATGAACACAAACGGGGTCTCTCTTTTCTCTCCGCCTGATGAACACAAACGGGGTCTCTCTTTTCTCTCTGCCTGATGAACACAAGCAGGGTCTCTCTTTTCTCTCCGCCTGATGAACACAAACAGGGTCCCTCTTTTCTCTCCGCCTGTTGAACACAAACGGGGTCTCTCTTTTCTCTCCGCCTGATGAACACAAACGGGGTCTCTCTTTTCTCTCTGCCTGATGAACACAAACGGGGTCTCTCTTTTCTCTCCGCCTGATGAACACAAACGGGGTCTCTCTTTTCTCTCCGCCTGATGAACACAAACGGGGTCTCTCTTTTCTCTCCGCCTGTTGAACACAAACGAGGTCTCTCTTTTCTCTCCGTCTGATGAACACAAACGGGGTCTCTCTTTTCTCTCCGCCTGATGAACACAAACGGGGTCTCTCTTTTCTCTCCGCCTGATGAACACAAACGAGGTCTCTCTTTTCTCTCCGCCTGATGAACACAAGCGAGGTCTCTCTTTTCTCTCCGCCTGATGAACACAAACGGGGTCTCTCTTTTCTCTCCGCCTGATGAACACAAACGGGGTCCCTCTTTTCTCTCCACCTGATGAACACAAACGGGGTCTCTCTTTTCTCTCCACCTGATGAACACAAACGGGGTCTCTCTTTTCTCTCCGCCTGTTGAACACAAACGGGGGTCCCTCTTTTCTCTCCGCCTGATGAAGACCGCTTGTCTTGTATTCTTATACATTTCTTTGCTTGTCTTTCTGCCCCATCACAATCCTGCCTCCTTCCTACAGGTCACTTAAACAACATCCACTGCCTGGCTACAGCTATCAATCAGCTGGCTGCCGCACTCTTCACAATTCACAAGGGCAGCGTGGAGGAGCGACTCAAAGAATTTCTGGCGGTGAGCGTTCACCTGCCCCGTCACACCCCTGAGCCATTCACAAATTGTGACGAGGTGAAGGTTGCTCTCTCACGGAATTCTGAAGATTGTTCTTCATTGTAAGCTCAACACTCCTCTCATAAGTTCCAAATTTGCTCACGTGAAACATTGTTGTTGTTGTTGTCGTTGTCGTTGTCGTTGTTGTTGTTGTTTCTCCAACATTGGCGGGTTTAATTTAAGATCGCATGAGTTCTGGCCCTGTTAGGCTTTAGTCTCTTCAGCCACCCAGCCTCCTCACTTCAAAATAATTCAGAATGAATCAGTCATCCATCTTGTTTGTTTGATATGCGAAGAGAAGCTTCATAGCTCGTCTGATTTCCCAAGGGATCAATAAAGATTATGAGATGAACCCCCCTCAACAAATTAATAATGAAATCCAACAAGTAATCTAAATATCATGAACAAATACACAATTGCATTGTATAATATAATCATAGATACAATACACAAAGGCCACAATTTGGTGGAGGTGTTTGCATAAAATGGTAGTTAACTGTTTACCAGTTTACTCAGGGATGACTTGAATCCCGATGGAAGTTTCCCTCCTAACTGTGTGAGGGGCAGCATCATTTTGTTGGGTGCATAATACGTCATGCTTAGCCTCTCAGTCAACACAGTGCCTCTAGTCTTATCAGCCTTGACCATGTCCTCTCTTTTGAGCCCCTTCATCCCGTTAAACGAACATTCATCAGACTAAAAGTGGGCCTGCCTATGCTACCAATGTTTGGTTGATCCAGATTTAATCTCAAAACAAATTCACAAATGTAAAAAAACTGGGCATATTTCAATTAATATTTGGCTGCGCGTTGCAATGATCGTGAGTTTACGGGTTCAAATCCTGATTAGGTGACTAATCAACTCAGTCCTTTAATCTTGCGGGGTTGATAAAATTAGTACTATTTTGTATATTAAGTCAAGTGACTCACTCCCACTATGGGAATGTGGAATTTATATTACTGGCTCAGGGCTGTAAACATCAGGAAACCACTTTGGCTGTGTCAAGCAGTCTGCGTATTCTGTTACTGCAAGCTGAAACAACTTTTGTATGATTGGGTAGAGAAGGAAAAACGTGCAAAGCATTGTTTATTTAGGATTATATAAGATATACTATACACCTGTGACCAAATTACCCTGAATGTCCCTGATTTCTCAGAAGCTAAGCAGGCTTGAGCCTAGTTAGTTTTTTGGACGGGACATTGCCTGGGAATACCAGGCTTTGTAGGCTTGGATTATGAGTTAGCCATGAGATGGCAGGACAGCTTTGATCATTGAATCTCCTTGTGTGTTCATTCTAGTTACTCAGTTTTCCTCCAAGGTGCCAAACACTCATTAATGAAATCGAAGTGCATCTAGCCTGGCACAATCACTATGATGATATCACCATCCCTTAGTGGCTAAAAGCAGTTAGTGTTGTATTTACTCTATACTTGAAATTGTATTCTTGAGCTGTATTTTTTTCTGTAGCTTGCATCGTCCAGCCTGCTGAAGATTGGCCAGGAGACTGACAAGTTGACAACGCGGAACAGGGAGTCCGTGTACCTGCTGTTAGACATGGTAGGGCCTTCCTTTCACTAGAAATATCATATGGTGGATAGATGAGTGAATGTTCTTATATGAAAGCGTTATTTCATTATTAATGAAATAATCTCTCTGCTCCATCGAGCAGTGAGTAGCATTCAACTTAATTGGTGGCTAATGGTGGATATTCCTGATTATAATCGTCAGCGGAAATGTATCCACGACAACTGGTGACTTCCCAGTAAGCAGTACTAATTTTATATTCACACATGGTGGAATAATAAAACAGCTATGAAATAAAATTGTCATTTGTTTTATTTGACGATATCAGCTAAAAACAGGCTAGGGTGAGTGAGTAGAATTAAGTTGCTGAATTTGAGGTTTTCCATAAAGAATTATGATGCATGCTTATCCCACTTTAATCTATTCACCCTCAGCACAGATGTTCTTAAAAAGCCACACTTATTACATTAAAGCAGATACAGTGAGGGAAAAAAGTATTTGATCCCCTGCTGATTTTGTACGTTTGACCACTGACAAAGAAATGATCAGTCTATAATTTTAATGGTAGGTTTATTTGAACATTGAGAGACAGAATAACAACAAAAACATCCAGAAAAACGCATGTCAAAAATGTTATAAATTGATTTGCATTTTAATGCGGGAAATAAGTATTTGACCCCCTCTCAATCAGAAAGATTTCTGGTTCCCAGGTGTCTTTTATACAGGTAACGAGCTGAGATCAGGAGCACACTCTTAAAGGGAGTGCTCCTAATCTCAGCTTGTTACCTGTATAAAAGGCACCTGTCCACAGAAGCAATCAATCAATCAGATTCCAAACTCTCCACCATGGCCAAGACTAAAGAGCTCTCCAAGGATGCCAGGGACAAGATTGTAGACCTACACAAGGCTGGAATGGACTACAAGACCATTGCCAAGCAGCTTGGTGAGAAGGTGACAACAGTTGGTGCGATTATTCGCAAATGGAAGAAACACAAAAGAACTGTCAATCTCCCTCGGCCTGGGGCTCCATGCAAGATCTCACCTCGTGGAGTTGCAATGATCATGAGAACGGTGAGGAATCAGCCCAGAACTACACGGGAGGATCTTGTCAATGATCTCAAGGCAGCTGGGACCATAGTCACCAAGAAAACAATTGGTAACACACTACGCCCTGAAGGACTGAAATCCTGCAGTGCCCGCAAGGTCCCCCTGCTCAAGAAAGCACATATACATGCCCGTCTGAAGTTTGCCAATGAACATCTGAATGATTCAGAGGACAACCGGGTGAAAGTGTTGTGGTCAGATGGGACCAAAATGGAGCTCTTTGGCATCAACTCAACTCGCCGTGTTTGGAGGAGGAGGAATGCTGCCTATGACCCCAAGAACACAATCCCCACCGTCAAACATGGAGGTGGAAACATTATGCTTTGGGGGTGTTTTTCTGCTAAGGGGACAGGACAACTTCACCGCATCAAAGGGACGATGGACGGGGCCATGTACCATCAAATCTTGGGTGAGAACCTCTTTCCCTCAGCCAGGGCATTGAAAATGGGTCGTGGATGGGTATTCCAGCATGATAATGACCCAAAACACACGGCCAAGGCAATAAAGGAGTGGCTCAAGAAGAAGCACATTAAGGTCCTGGAGTGGCCTAGCCAGTCTCCAGACCTTAATCCCATAGAAAATCTGTGAAGGGAGCTGAAGGTTCGAGTTGCCAAACGTCAGCCTCGAAACCTTAATGACTTGGAGAAGATCTGCAAAGAGGAGTGGGACAAAATCCCTCCTGAGATGTATGCAAACCTGGTGGCCAACTACAAGAAACGTCTGACCTCTGTGATTGCCAACAAGAGTTTTGCCTACTCTTAGCTCTTTCGGGAAAGTCACGTTGAAGGGAAACAGTCAAATAATAAAATATATATAAAACAATAAAAATTCTCACGACGTTTCGACCATAACACAAACGGTCGTCATCAGGTGTGAAAAGCAACGGCACACCTGATGACGACCGTTTGTGTTATGGTCGAAACGTCGTGAGAATTTTTATTGTTTTATATATATTTTTTTGTTTCCCTTCAACGTGACTTTACCAGAAGAGCTAAGAGTATGAATTACTGCAGTCACGAAAGCTTTAAATAAAAATTTAAGGGTTTTGCCACCAAGTACTAAGTTATGTTTTGCAGAGGGGTCAAATACTTATTTCCCTCATTAAAATGCAAATCAATTTATAACATTTTTGACATGCGTTTTTCTGGATTTTGTTGTTATTCTGTCTCTCATTGTTCAAATACACCTACCATTAAAATTATAGACTGATAATTTCTTTGTCAGTGGGCAAACGTACACAATCAGCAGGGGATCAAATACTTTTTTCCCTCACTGGACGTGTGCAATGGTTATGTGACCACCAATTCGAGGTGTACGGTGAGTTAATGTAACATTAAAACAAGCGATGGATTTTCCAACGCTTACTGAGGGATGTCAATGGAAATGAGACGCAACTTTATTGCCATTTAAACCTGGAGGCACTTGTAAAAAAAAAAACGATTAACATGGTGTTGCTTAGTTTTAAATACATGTTTATGCTTGTGTATATATATATGAGACTTAGTTTTGATCACCTTGAAATAACCAGACCGATTGTTGCGTCGGCATGGCCCTGAGACGAGTCGCATTCTAACGGTGTCATCTTGCACTGCAGATCGTGCAGGAGTCTCCGTTCCTCACCATGGACCTGCTGGAGTCCTGCTTCCCATACGTCCTCCTGCGGAACGCGTACCACGCGGTGTACAAGCAGGGAGTCGCCACATCCACCTAGATATGCCCCCCTCGCACAGTGGCACACGCGTTGCTTTAAATTAAAACGAAACTTGTTCTTCAAAGGGGTGTTTTTTTTGTGCATGGAGCTCATCTACTTTTCTCACTGCCAAATACTCCCCTCGAGATGAAAAGTGTTATGTATCGCATATATAGAAGGTTTCGTTAGGCTGTTGTGCTTGTTATTAAAGGTAGGCCGATACATTCCCATGGTGCTTTTGCTAAGAGGGGTGACAATTTTAAGTGTTTAAATGACATTGGAATTTAAGTGGATTTTTTTTTTATCTTTGAAAATAGAACTCACGTGTAGATATGTGGGTAAATTTTTGCTGATGTGGTGTGGTAAATTTGTATACATGCCTTCCACTGTGTGCATCAAGTGATCGGTTTCTATGTACTCATTGAGACGTGTGCCATACGTGTGCTGAGTGAGAGCACCTTTACGCAGCTGTGGAAAACTTTACCCTAAATGACGTGGTGTGTTGTTCACTATCCACTCACACAGCCCTTGTGCTGCACTTGGTCGAAAGTTATCGAAATTTATCTGCCAGAATTAAGATTACAAAAAGGAATTCCCGCACATTTTAAGGCTATCGTGTAGCTTGCGAACAACGCCTGAAACCTGGTCGGTTAACCAGTCGAGCAATCTTTTTAGTAGTTTTTGGACCATAATCAGCAACATTTTATTATTGCATCACACTTGTGACTCAAAGTGATGAGCTGTGTGGCCATAACCGCAGTATTAAATGTGCCAATTGGAGATTTGTTTTCAGAGACCAAATCTGTTTGGCGTTAATTGTTCACATGGTTATGCCAAGATAAAAAAAGAAAACATCTTTCCCGAGTCTTTCAAGAGCTCTTTAAAAACTCATCATTTTACCCTCTCCCTGTTATGAGTAATAATAAGAGCCTCATACAAAGCACATGTTTGTAAGCCTATATTGTATTTTTTTTTAACACCAATGTTTTATATTAACACAGTACTAATTTTATATGCAAACATTTATCCTGCATGATGCAGTATTATCATGTTATGTACATATATACAGCGTATTCATTTTTTGTCCTATAAGAAGCACCTAGATCAAAAGTAATTCTAAAGTATATAAATATACAATATATTACGAATTCTTGTGTGCAGATTCCAACAGTAATTGTACCCGCCCCCCCCCCCCCCTAAAATATTATGTAATTTTAATATCAAAAACTGTTAAAACAATTTGAAGGGTTGGTTTTAAACTTTTAATAAAATGGTTATTTTTCCTTCTCCTCATGCTCAATGAAACTGTAGTCTTAACATAACAAGTTCTTGAAACGTGTGTGTATGGCATGTCGAATCCAACCCTATTTTCCCAGAAATTATATAAAGAGGCTTAGTCTGTATTGAGCAGAATTCGGTATTGTGAGAGAAGAGAAGGCCGCTCTTTTAAGATTTTAACATTTTATGCATTGTGTTTTATATGATGTCCTCTATGCCACATTTCCATAACTGACATCTGCAGTGACTAACTAAACAGTTGGGCATTTTCAATAAAATATTTTAACATGTAAAATGTTGTCAAGTTCTAACACTTCAAGTGTGTGTTCAACGTGGCTGCATTTGTAAAAAAAAAACCCTAAGCAATATACACACACCACTGAGTCTGTAAATCTGTCCTTATATTCCAGCTCTAAATTCTACTTGGAAGTATGAGGTCATAGTGAAATGCTATGCATATAAGAATCTATAACTTTTATAAATTATTTTTGTTTGTCACTTAATGGTGTTGAGAAAGTGCAAGTGTATTGGTGAGTTATTCCACTGAGAGACCATGTGTCCCGGTAACTTACGAACGGCAGTGAAATAAAGGATGTAAAACAATGCAAACTGCAAAGGCGGCCGAAAAGTAAGAACTTTAGTGCCGTCAGGATATAGCGTTTCTTTTTTAAGGTATGAGGTAACACGGTGAGGTCATCGGATGTAACTCTTCGTCTGTGAATGCTTCCAAAGTCTAACGTAAGTGCTCAATAGGGCCACGACGCAGAGGCGTAACTCAGCCGATGGCCGCTAACGAGTTGATGAAATCACCGATTTTAATCTTGGCCGGTGGCAGGAGATGCCGATAAAACAAGTCGGGCCTCGCGGTGCTCTGACACCTAATTTGTGCCGTGGAGCCGAGACGGAGTTTATTTAGTGCTCGATCAATGCAGTCTGTCTGCAGCAAGGCAGCCACTCCTAACGCCCTTATCACCAGCGTGGGATTTCAGGCGTAATAAGATATTGATTGGGACGACGAAATATGACGCTGGGATGCATATTTCACACACTCTTACTGTGCTGCTCCTGTTATCTTACCTCATCGCCCCTGCCATCCCACCGCCGTCCTACACTAACCCTGTTTACCCCACCTCACCCCCAAAAGGCACCCACGGCCCAGAGCCCACGCTCGGAATTGACCGTCCTGGAAGTTTCACGCCCTCCGAATGATTGTTTCGAAGACAATAAACAGAGGTCAAGTAGCCGCAATGGGGAGAGAACATGACTTGGAATTAACGGCTGAAGGGGAGTAATCGTTCGCGGGTTGTCCCGCGGTGCTTCGCCCTGTGCAAGCCTCAGCCGGAGTGCGTGCCAGGGCTGGTAAGCGTGCGGGTGGCAGTGCCCATCGTTTTGCTGGGGGTGGACGCAATGCCCGGCCGATGCCAGCAACCGCTGTGGGATGCAGAGTATGAAAGAAGCCACTCTGCGGCCGTCTGGAACGCTCTTCCGATATTAGGAAGCCACCGGAGCGATGCACTTTCACATCTCGATTGCAAACTCATTTCTTTAGAGTTGCCTTTTGTGTTTCGTTTGTTGTCCTTCGCTGCACCTCCGATAAAGCACGGTTGGTGATGTACGGTGCGAAAGAAGTTGGTGAGGTGCTCCTTCGGGTTGCATTGCTGCTGCCATTGGACTGGGCCTGAGAAACGAATTCAAGCACAAATTAGTCGGCTACAATCCCAGTACCATTTGTGGCCTAATGGACTGTGACATACTGACATTGTTATTATTGGAAACACTTTCACAAATTTAAATACGCAACTATTTGGCAGACGCAGCTTTTAATGCTTAGGTTCCCAAGTTGATCAATATTAGCAGAGGAATTATGAAGTTTGGTCGTAAATTCCAATATGTTATGTTTTCATTAACTTTGCACATTAATGCATTTTTGACAAAGGTAAATGTGGTTTAGCAAATTCTTCTTCTTTTAAGTATTAAAGATACGACGTAGGCAGGATGTCCATGAGCCTCGTCCTATAAGTACATTGAATATGTTCTGGACGTTGAGATGTTATTCCTAAGAGCTGATTATTGCACATTATTATAAGCAGGGATTAATACCGTTAGTTTCTACGTAATAATCTTAAGAATAATCTCACCTGAAGACGGTCGATTGTTGTTGCGATCGAAATGTCGTGATCTGTTATTTTTTCTACCTTCGTGAATTTACTGAAAGAACCAAAAAGTATGGGTTTCTACGTAATATTGAGATTTATAACTTATACAACATTCTGTTAACAAATTATCACATGAGAAACTTGCAATGGAATAAAAAAATTAGCTATTCATGCCAAAACCATATTCTATGCTCTTCTGACCCCTTCATCTCTTACGTGTCACATTCAACTTGCAAAGGCCGAAGACCAATTTATAACTATTCCATAGGTCCCAGAGGATCAGTGACCGTTCTTTGAAAGCCCCTGCATTAAACTGTTTATTTTATATTAAATACAAGTACAAAGATGTATCCACTATTTTGGTCACGTACAGAAAAAAATACTGGAAAGCCAAACCATGTAATGTCCTATTTACTGAGAACCTTTTCATATGAAATCTGGAAAAAATGTCTCCCCAGCTTCCCATTCCTGTTTGACCAAAAGCAGTATTTAAATTTCCAGGGTACACCCCCTTCCCCCGCCGGCACCACCCCCCAGCTCCCATCCAATGTGAATGTGCAGTCGGCAGCCCCCTACGAACCCAGAGTGCAGAGTGCCTGCCGTGGATGCAGGTGTAAGAGATCTCATGTGGATTTCCACTTGGACACGACCCACCAAACTCGGATCCCCAAACACAGAGGCTGTATTGTCTGCAGCGTTTAGCTTGTGGAGATTAAATCACATGCCACAACGGGCTATTGGCAGCGTATATTTATTCCAGCCACACTTCAGCAAAAAACCGTGTTACAATAATTGACCAGCACAGCAATAGTACAGCCCCGGTGTGTGAATAAAATCATTGTTTTAATAGGGCAAATTAAAACATTAGTGCGGATACATTTTGATTTAAAGCTTTCGTGACTGCAGGGATTCATATGGTTCTTTCGGTAAAGTTACGTATTGTTTCCCTTCTACGTGACTTTACCGAAAGAACCAAGAATATTAGTGCGGATATTCATAAGCTTTCAACTTCAAGCATTCCAATTTACATACTATATCAGAAAAAAAAACACATCTTATGAACTTAGTTGGAATCTTTTTAAATATTTCCATCTATGATAAATGTAATATTTATTTTAAGTTATAGCATAGGAGGTGTGACAAAAAGCTTGGCAACTAAAATGATATGCTGCCGCTGCAAATTACAACCGATGTTTCCAAATTATTAATTTAACTTTGCTTGCTTAATATTCTGTAACATTACATCATTTACTGATGTGTAGTTCTACCATATTTGTTCTATTTGTAGCAAGACAAACATTGGTACAACTAGCAACACCAAACGATGTGGTATATATGTAACATAAGCCATTGGCAAGCTGTTTGGAATATTAAATGAGAACTGATGTCATCACACGATTCAGCAGCCACCCATCTCTTCCCAGTCTGTGAACAAGGCCTTATGGCATGACGCTGGTGGGGTGAAGATGCTGGGATCCTTTATGCCCGGCTCGATGTCGAAAAACCGCGTCATGGAAGCCACGCCAGCGCTGTCAATGTACGTTTCATGTACAGGATAGCAGTCCTTTGTCGTGTAAACGCCGAGCCAGGTCTCAACTGCATACCGCACACACAGGTTTAACAAAGCAAAGGATTATGGGTCTGCTATCTGGCTGCGTAACATTGTCGCTGAAATCACAATCATATTGAAAATAAAATAAAAACCCATTAGGGGTCCCCTCAAGACTCCATCATTCTTCCCATGTCAATAATTGAGTACCACTTCGTGGGAAGCCATTGATATTTTCATATACAAATGTATTGTGGACAGAATTTGCCACGAGCTGCTGCTAATGCTGGTACCTGGCCCATAGCCCCCCTTCATGGCCCAGGCCCACAGCTCCCTAAGACATCGGGGGCTTGGTGTTCAGCCCACCAGAGTGGTGGATTCTTAAACGTTACTGCAGCCTGCACCCGTTTGGTTCTCGATCGTAAAAAAATGTACGTTAATAAATACATAGGTTTGACGAAACAAAGAAGATGTACTTTCGTGCCTGTGCTTAATTTGTGTTTTCGATTATTTACCTTCTAAAAGAATCTGGTATGTCTCGCGCCCCCAGAAAGGGCATCTCGCGCCTCCGGGGGGGTGCCTGCACCCATCGAGCATTTTACAGGTACAGTAATGATGGCCAAGGCCGTAGCCATGGAGTCAACATTGGGGGGACCCCCAGACCCCATGGAAGATTTGGTCCCCCACCCCCCCCCCAGAAAAAAAATCTAAATTTGCAAACGAAATTCCTGCCATTTCCTGCCTAAAATATTTAAAAAATTCACTAACACATAGGATGGACTTTTTAATTTTTTTTACAATAATGTCTAATAGTGTTATTGTATTACATTGCTTTGTTGTTTTCTTTATTACCTTTTATTGTTTCATTGTATGTAATGGCAGAGATTAGGGATTAATAAAGTACAACCATAACCACAATCATATAAACAGAAATCTATTTTATAGCAATATATTGGGCGGCGACATTTTGAGCATATTTGAATATGTATTATAATTACGGCCTTGAATTATGGTGCAACAGGGTACAGCTCTCAACCATACACAATAAACATCAGGCGCCATTGTGGACAGTTTCTCGTGGGCCCTATCACGATTAAAGTAAGCAAATAATCTACAAGTATTACATGAGTGTGTATATATTAATATTTTAGTGACAACATTTGTCACAACTTAACACTATTGCCAAATTAAGGTCTTAATAAGGCCACCAACCTACACTGACCAGTGTTGCGTATGGTCAGAACTCCCATGATGTCATGGCATGGGAAGGCCTTCGGCAGTGGCTTTCAGAACGACTGAACATTATGTCGGTGTAATAAATATTCAAGGCCATTTTGGCAATATAAAAACCTGTATAAAGCTAATGTATGAAAATAAAGCTATGAAAATCGAATAATATAATGCCAAAAGCTATGTCACGAATGTTTTGTTTACAGCTTATTTATTACATTTCCCGGAGTTGACAAGCAGAAACGTAAAGAGGCGGTGTGAAATAATGGGTGGCTACACTGATTGGATACAATATTTTCCAACAATTGGGACCGATATGGTTTTGTGACAGGTTTTCTATCTACAGAGCAACCCCGAAACAGGAGTGGGGGGAGCAGGAGTGTGGCAATGGCACTCTCACATTTGCGTGCCGGCTTGCGGTCAGACCACTCCTGCACTGCGACCTGGTCACCGGGGCCACCTATCAGGTACTGATCCTCGAACGTGGAGTTGCTTGGGATGTCGTACGGGTCCCACGCATCAGTCAAAGCCTTTGTGAGACAGCGCTTGTTGGATTGGTCGATTTGGTATTGGACACCTTCGTCGTACAAGTAGATGTAGTCGTAATACCTGCAAAACAAACGGTGAGCGGAGTTTAGTTTATTGTTCGAGTGAAGGGAGACAGGAGACTACCAAATACTAACAGTATAAAGGTTGAGGGTTATTTGGGACATTAAAATTACTCCTCTACTTACGAACACTTGCCTTACGAACTTTCAGAGATATGCACAAACCTGTCCGTTTGTTCAGTTGCCTGTTTGGCCCGAAAGTCGTTAAGTTCAACCGCCGTGCAATAGATGGCGGTGGTGGCATCTATATCTGCAGAACACGAAGAACCAGGAGCATCTACAGATTATACAACTTTTAAAGCCATTCCCCGTGTTTAGTGCACATGCCATACAACATGTTTGTAATCGACAAGGAGTAAATTTTGACTTACGAACAGACTCGCTCGTAAGTAGAGGAGTCTCTGTATTGTGTTCACCACAACATTTTAGATGTGTTGGGAATTTAGATGTAATGGTTGACAGGAATTATTGCCAGCCAACTAATGTGATCCTCGTTTGACAACATGGATCATATTTTGACTGCAGTGATTCATATTCTTGGTTCTTTCGGTAAAGTCACGTTGAAGGGAAACAATAAAATAATACAATATATAAAACAATACAATTCTCACGACGTTTCGACTGCAACACAAGCAGTCATCATCAGGTGTGAAAACCAACGGCATTCTTGAACAAGAACTGTGCTTGCCGTTGGTTTTCACACCTGATGATGACTGCTTGTGTTGCAGTCGAAACGTCGTGAGAATTTTATTGTTTTATATATATTTTATTATTTTATTGTTTCCCTTCAACGTGCCTTTACCGAAAGAACCAAGAATATGGATTATATTGCTAACATAGCCTGACTGACAAAACATGTAACCTTTCTTTATTTTCAACAAGATAAAATTAAACACTATTTTAAACAAATGACTACACTCTTATGGTTTGTTGAGTTTTGGGCAGTCAACCAACATAATTTTAATTATAAAAAAAACAATAGTTATAATGAATGTATGGTAATTTTTAAGTAAAGTCGTTCAGCATTAGTTTGTATGATGAGAACGCATGTTCAGTGTACTACTTACTTTGTCTTTACCTGACATGTTTACCTCCATCTAGTAATACTATTTAGCCATGCATATATAGAGGTTAATTTATCTAATGGATATTCGCGTTGAGCTATAACACAAGGTGCATGTACGACGAACCTAGTTACGCAGTTTTAACATTGCGTAACTAAGAAACGTCCACTTAACTCTTTCAAATTGAGAATGAACAAGAACTGTGCTTGTTACATAATTATATTATAATTATATTACGTAACACGATTTTTGTTCCTGTGTAGTGTTATTTTCTAATTGCTTATGCCTCTAAAGTATATAAAATGGCTATTATTCCCCCCCAACCGTGCTTTTGTGACCAGGACTTTATGTGAAGGAATGACACAAATGCGCACCACGTTTTCTCATTGAAAATAGGTACATCTCAAAATATCACTGTCCTGGTCACAAAAGCAAAGGTTGTGGAATACGTTTCGATCGCAACACAAGCAACCATCATCAGGTACAAATGAATGAGAAAACAAACCTAGTAAACTTGGCAATATAATGCAATACAACACAGAGAGTCGGCCAACACAACAGTCAACACCCCACCTGGTTGATTACGTTCTTCCAAAGATTGCTAAATTTGAGCGTTGTGTGGAATTCCTGCCCATTGCGGCCGGAGGAGAGAATGGACTTAATATAAACAAGCACGGAGCAAGCACGGTAGAAATCAAATTCAGTCAAATTAGGAAGTGTAATGCAATGCAACACAGAGAGTCGGTTAGCACATAGTTAACGCATATCCTGGTTGATTACGTTCTTCCAAAGATTGGTAAATTTGAAGTTAAGTGTGAAACAAACAAGCATTACACTTCCTAATTTTACTAAATTTGCTTTCTATCGTGCTTGTTCCGTGCTTGTTTATATTAAGTCCATTCTCTCCTCCGTCCGCTATGGGCAGGAATTCCACACAACTCCCCCTCTGCCCCCCCCCCTCTCTCTATTTAAGGCCTCGACACAGAGACGTTGTCTTTCTGTGTGCCTATGTGTGTGTGTCTCTCTCTGTTTGTCCCTGTGTGAGTCTCTCTCTGCTTGTGGCTTTCAGACCACATCCATTATTTTTCGTCTCCCCCCTCCTCTTTTCCGAACACAGATGGACTCGTCCATCTGAACAAACTGTCAAATCGCTCTCCGTGGTGCTAACGTTAAAAAACCGCCACTTTTTTCAAATTTTCTTGTTGTGGTTTTCACACCTGATGATGATTGCTTGTGTTGCAGTCGAAACGTCGTGAGAATTTTATTGTTTTATATTTTTATTATTTTATTGTTTCCCTTCTACGTGACTTTACCGAAAGAACCAAGAATATGAATCCCTTCAGTCACGAAAGCTTTAAATCAAAAGAGAAATGTTTAGTTTCTAATCATTAGGATATTTTACTTTGCCATGTATATACAGGGAAGGGCAGTCTCCTTCATCACAGAGGGGTCTGGAAGTGGCGGTTTGCACAGTGTGCTCTGACTCTGACGACCCGAGTTCAATTCCCGACATGGCTAACCATCAGTGGTGAGTGATATGTGATACAGATCTGGGACTTTTCTTCATTAACTCACACTGGCAAATTAGATGTATTTCAGTGATTAAGAACAGTAATAATTTCAAATGCATCACTACGTCACAAGTTTTCCTTTGTCCAAAATATAGTCTTGATATGTTATCTAATCTATATGTTCATCGTTTTCTACCTTCATGTAATTCAAAACATGCCGTTACAATACCACGTGGGTGTATAAAATGTCTAAATGCATCCGCATCTATCATGGGACATGCATATCCTGAGTCGTCGTGGGTGTTTTACTTGGAGGATTCTGGAAGCCTCGTAGCAGTTTAGGTGTGGCATCCTTTTTTCGACATAAGTTGGATTTATTATCCTAAAACATCCTGTTCATCATATTTTCAAGTTTTAGGAATTTTTCCCCATTTACCAACTGCGGGAGGTCGCATATGTGTGGAAAAAAACGGGCAGAAAATTACGATGGAAAAAACCAAGACTTCAAATGGATATTTTTTCTCCTGCAGAGGAACTTAACCATAAAAAAACACAATAAAACATTGAATATGAATTCAAAATTATTCAACTCAAAGCAACATCTGTTAGATATTTGTATAAGGTGCCTTTAAATTGAAAGGGACTTTTATTTCACGTGTCACAAACATGCACAAACTTTATGGATGGTTCTGAATACAAAACGGAAAATTAAAAAATACGAGGTATAATTTGAATGAGAACTTGGGAAGGATTAAATAAAAGTTTCAAGAACTATAAATAAATGTACCCTACTTGGTATGTATGTGAGGTAGCTATAACTTCCTGAAAGAGCTCTAGCAATGCCTCGCATTGGAATTGGACTACTGAATAAAATGGCTTTCATACAAACTACCTAAAATACTATTTTAGGTAGAGTGTGTGATTGACTCATGAAATGCAACTGGGAAAACCTAGAAACTCTCATGGCAATGTTACTTTAAAATAATAAAATAATCTGAGCCAACAAAATTACCTGAAAGCCATTCTCAAACACTGAGGTTTCAAGCCACTGGCATTAGATGTCTGCAAACAGGGGACATTTCAGTCGAATTTATGACCTCACAGTCAATCTAATTTAACTTCTCCCCAATGTGAGCACCTGTCGGATTACACTCGGTGCGACATTCATATACCTCTTATGGATCGGGCTAATTTCTGCCGTGATGACCAACCATGGACTCCCAAGCCCCATGTGAACAGGGGAGGTGACACGAGATCTCCCTCCACTCACTCTGCCCGAGACTGCAATGTCACCAGGTATGCCGTGCAACACATAGACATTTACATGTTTAATTTAAAATGGTTCTATTTTAATTTTCTGTTATATGTCCATTGTATAAATATATGAACACAAGGTTGTTCTTTAATATCTTAGATTGTTAGTTTGTGGAAATATTAAAACTAAATGTATGTAAAATGCATTCTATTCAGTAGTCCTATTGTTATTTATAAAACGTATTCTGCTGCATGTTTTTAGTTTGTATTTTTAGTCTTATAATGTAAAACACATACAGGCTTTGTGTGTGGTGTTTGAGTCTCGGGGTTCATGGCTAGCCTGCTCTCAAATCAGGTTTAGCTGCTGGTCACATCCCCAAAATGTGCTTTCCAGTCCAGTTAGAATGGTTTGGCCCAGGAGTTTTTTTCCACAACAAAATTTGCATTTAGTTCAGTTGCTTTAGCTTCCTCTTGTGACCATTAAACGTCGTTTGAAAGTCGATTTAAGCCACTCTTGAAGGCACATTTATATTAAATCACAAACAAGAGCCAATTACAATGAATAATTTTAGAAACGTCTCTTTCATCACGTTAAAAAGTGTATTATCCTGAATTCGATTTTATAAATTACATTTCTATTCCTCCCCATATGAAAATGTGTATTGACAAAAAACATTTCATTTTCACAACTTTAAAAGACTAAATAAATTTCAAATGCTGGCAAACTGGTCTCTGAAATCCAAGTGGAGCATCAGGCTACAGTTAATTTAGATGTCATATGAGTTAGAATGAGATCAAATTAGACATACATATGTTCTATCCCCCTCCCCGACAACCAATGCATGATGATGAACAGGTCTCAAGATTCAATTCAATAATTTATTCTTTTTATCCTGTTCGTACTGGCTTATTGTATAGTACTGCCTCGTTTGTAGTCTCTCATTAGCAGTCTCGTTTGTACAATATTTTGAGCAGTCTACCGTAGTTTGAACTCTCGTATTTACACTCTCTCATTTGCAGTGTCCAATTTGTACTAATTAGTACTCTCAATGTTCCACTTTACTCATTTGTTATGTCTGTCCCATTGTCACATTCTTTTTCATTCTTTTCATACAAAATCATCTAATATAATTTTATAAGCACAACTTCATGTATGCATTGTGAGCATTAAGATGGACTTTATTTGAAGAATTGTTACATTACTGCATGAAAGGCATTATTCAAGCTATTAGCTCTGAACTACTATTATGTAGCAATTGACAGGAACACATAATATTTAACAGACTTGTGACAACCTATATAACCAGAATTGACTTAATGTTTGTTTTAATATGCATTTTCAACATTTTATGATTGTTCAAATAACACTTATGAACACACATTGTAATATTCTGTACAAGATGTAATTCCTGTAATTTACAATGGAAGAAAAAGTTTCCTTATACAGACTGCATTAAATTGTATGGACTTTTCGTAGATACAGTACTGTACTAATATAACAATTATGGTAATTTTCACAAAGAACAACCTGCCAAGCTATAACATTAAGTAGGACATCTTTAAAACATTTTTTTATTTTTCTAAAATCTGTACTTCATGTACAAGTACTTTACTTTGAATTTACTTTGTCACAAAGTGTGTTGTACAATTTGATGATTGTACCGAAATTATATTGTATCATGTACATCAGAAAACATAGAAACTGGTATTATATTATTTTGGGTGAGTGCCACTTTGGCAATACTATAATAACTGTATTTCTAGAGTCTCCATAAGAATGCTTTAGTAGAAAAATGAAAAAAAAGGAATTAAAATGATACAATTTGGCCAAGTGGCATGGCCAAGTGGCATGCATGCACATTAGCACGTACACCTGCCAGCCTCCAATGAGCTATTAACATGAACTAACTTTATAACCATTTGGGCACTTGAACCTTATGGCGGGACCCCAGGGTCCCATAAGCCCCCGGCTCTCACATAAACATTATATTATAATGTAAACATTATAGTATAATGTAAACATTATATTATAATGTAAACATTATAGTATAATGTAAACAAAAACTTTGCTCTTTTTCACCAATGGGTTTGAAAGACGGTGGCAAGTGTTGTCTTGTTAAACGATGCCTTTAAAACTGAAAACTACTTACCTGCAGTACCCCTATTTAAATACACTATCGAAAAAATCATTTACACCCCTCTGCCAATCATCGTGTTTCTCAGTGTGGATTTGTGAACACACTTTGTAAACAGTACATTAAATAGTACGCGTTTTCAATGCGCTGTTCATATTGTAACAAGCATTTATAACAATGTTCCTCTGCACCAGGGGTGGGGAACGTCTGGCCCGCGGGCCGTATGAGGCCCGCGAAATCATTTGGCGTGGCCCTGCCAAGGCAACCGCAGGCGGGACTCGAAATTCAATACATCTAGGAGCAAACCGGGAAAAGCAGTTGCGAGTAGCAACATCATCAATACCAGCTAACATCATCACACACCTCACCAAAGAGAAGCAGTTCCAGCCATCGCATTAGGGGTGAGTTAATTAAATGTTTGACAGGCTAATTTTTAAGTTGATAATTTTGCATGGCCCGCGAATGATGTTGTAAATATCCAAATGGCCCTTGGCAGAAAAAAAGGTTCCCCACCCCTGCACTACAGAATAGTGGGTCGCCGCTCCTCTTATCCGCATTGATACGAGCGGTATGTGGGGACTATGGCTTAACTGCAAAAAAAACCCTATCTGCACAGATGAATACGGACAAGAGAAGTATTATCAAACAGGAGGAATTAACGGTACAACGCATCTCATCTGTTAAATATCTGCAGGTAATAGGATTGTCATCGATTGATCCTGGCTGCAGACATTCGAAGGTCACAAATAATAATGAAGATAAGGGAGCAGTTTCACTGTATTATGCATACCCTTATGACAAATAAAGGACTTCAGTCGTGTAGGCAGTTTGAGCAGCTTTGGATAAGACTTGTTATGATCCTGTCCATACCCGAGCATGGAGTGCATTCGCTTGCTCAGCTCTTCTGCGCATCGTCCTCGCTGCTGTGCTTGGACGCCGACACGACAACAGAATGATCTGCGCCAGGTGGGTCGCGGCGTTTATATGCGCGGTAGGACGGAGTTGCCAAAAAATAATTAATTACGATTTTGACTTCCGTTTATTCGGGTTCCCGGGGTCCCGCCATGAGGTTCACTTGTCCGCAATTCATTTTCATACTGACCCAAAATTACTAAGGGTCAGAACAATACATTTGCTAGCTTTGGGAAGATAGGAGTAGTTGTTGGGTTATAAAGGTGAGTAAATTTGGGGAATTTTGTACAAGCCAACATGGTTTATAAAGGTAAAAAATAAAACAACAAAAATCACGACGTTTCGGCCACAACACAAGTGGCCTTCATCAGGTGAAGGGACCGTGCTGTCACGAAGACAGCATTTATTTTTTACCTACGTGACTTTACCGAATAGAACCAAAGAGTATGGATCCTTGCAGTCACGAAAGCTTCAAATCTAGAATGGTTTATAACGATTTGGAAACTTTTCGGGGTGGTATTCATTAAAATCTGATTATCAACTATTATTTATCCACTGCTGGATGAAGGGGTCCTCACATCATCACAATCCTTTATGGTTCTGGGATGCTACAATTAATCGAACTCCGACGCATGGGTAGTTCTCATCACTCCATCTCTGTGAATGTTCTATACTTTGGATGCAATTCCATCACCGTTCTTGTCTATCGGTCATCATCCCTTCAAGAGATGTGTTCTTTCGAAACCCACTCACATTTAAATTTCTCTGTTCTGCCCTGATCCACGTGTTACTATTCTGTCTCTCACTGGGTTTTTTTCTTCAAATATTAATCTCTCCATGCTTCTTTGTATATGTTTCAGATTTTTTTCATTTCCTTTGTCATTGTCGACTTTTTGGATCAATATGTTGTGGCAAACGTGCACTTGGTTAAAAAAAATGCAGAGGTAAGCCATAATATGATATGATGATTGGTACATTTGGTACGAGACAGGAATTATATAGAAGGCTAAGGAGTTCACAGACAGCAGGGTATGAAGATAACAAGGAGTCTAGAAAATGAACATGAAGGAGCCCATGTAGATACATTATAAATGGGAAAAAGGGGAACAACCTATTATCATATTTTGGTCCTGGCAAAGGAGGCCCCATGATGTAAATTCTCACCCCGAGCTCTCATTACTCTGATAGTGGCATTGTCTTTGGGCTGTATGCCTTTTGGCGTCCTCTGGTCTAACACTGTTTGAGACGAGGCTCAAAAGAAAGCTGTCTCTGGTGTGGACCAATCAGTTTCAAGGACAATGCATTTATTATCAGAGTATGTTTTTTCTTTGCATTCTGACCACAAGCATTGTGGTTAATGCAGACATGATTCCTTGTAAAAGGTTTCAGTTTGGTGTTTTAACATCTTAACGCCTGTTTTGTTGCCAGAAAAAAGGGGAAAAACCTATTATCATTATAAATGGAATTGCTTCGGTCCTTATGCACAAATGTCAGAATGCCAGGGATGTCTGGCTTCACCAGATTCAATACAGGAAGTGATCAGGAATGGGTATTCTAGTTAAACTTCAGTATTGCCAAAGACAAAACAGCAACAGAAAATGTACTAACTGGATGCCACTAATATAAATAAATAATTTGTGTTGTAATGAATAATTCAGTGAAGGTTTGTAGAAAAATAAAACATTTAACAGAAAACAAGGTGCATTAAAGCTCTAGAAGCCAAACGAATTGTACACTGACCAGATTTCCATATAAACCAATCTATATATGAAAAGCTAGCAGTCCAAAATAAATGCGCTTATTTGTAACTATGGTATGAGCATATGCAATCACTTATTTAGATACTTGCGCCTAAAATGTAGTGATTTCGCTCAATTAAATTATACACATTGACAATGCAGCCACAAGTTTCAGCACACACACACATAATCACACAATGACAATATATACAGTATTATATTCAAATATGCTCCATATGTACCCCCAAATATATTGCTATAAAAAATAATTGCTATGCTATGTAAATAAAAACAACAATTTGCTAAACCTTGGCCACAATATCTGGACTTGTCATCATATAAATCAATGCACAGATTTATGTTTATATGATTGTGGTTATGGTTGTACTTTATTAATCCCTAATCTCTGCCATTACATACAATGAAACAAGAAATGGTCAAAAAGTTTAAATGTAATACAATACATTATTAGACGTTATTGTAAAAAACAAATAAAAAGTCCATCCCATGTGTTAGTGAATTTTTTTAATATTTTAGGCAGGAAATGAGTTTTCAAATGTAGATATTTTTCTGGGTTGGGACCCCCAGACACCCTGGAAGATTTGGTCCCCCCCCCTCCCAATGTTGACTCCATGGCTACGGCCTTGGTTTAAAGCGATTTGAAGCAGGTATTGTTTTTTTTTTTGGGGGGGGCAGAGCTTTGTGACGTCATACTTGAGGGTGGGTCTGACTTTTTGTGACGCCGTGTGACGAGGGGGGGGGTTCAAAAATCGTCCAAAATCACGTGACGTCATTTATGGACGGCCCCTATACACAAAGCATACAGTACAGACCCATCCATAGCCACACCATACACATGTGCCACAGCAGTACAGAGAGACAACACGCGTCCATGCAATATGCATACACAATATATATCACACATATATACACAAACACAGACGTTTCCATGCGCGTAGTGCATGGTTACAACAACATTATTCAGACGGCTGTCACGACTGCATGCGGTATATAAGGTCATAATAAGCACAGCTCAACAAATGAATGCGTAAAAAAAGAGACGCAAACGCGAGTTTACATTCATCAAACAGAACGCGTGTGCGTGCGTCCTGGCTTAATTCGATGCTCGCTAACAGCACTTGCTCCCGTCGGTGTGTGTCAGGCTACACGAGGGGGGATCTTAATCTCTCGTGTCCCGGTGTGTGGCAGCCGACACGAGGGGGGATCTTCGTCTCTCTCTCGTGTCCTCCCAGTCCCCCTTTTATCTGTGGCTGCACAGTCACCACCACACCCCGTCGCCACCACCGTTATATGACTGCCGCTGCTGCTGCTGATCATCACGATGCTGCTGCTGCTGCAGATAGCGATCACGACGACGCTCGCTCATCACGACGCCGTTGAATGGTCGTGCCGACGGCGACGACGACCATTCAACGCCGTTCGCTGACGATCGCGCCGCTGCCGACATTCACGATGCGTGCGTCGGAGCGGTCGTGGTGCGGCCATCGCCGCCCCGGCCGCCGATGTCTCACCGCTTGCAGGGGAAGTGTCCCTTGCGCTCCTCGTGGACCATCAGCCGCCGGCCCTTGCCATCGTAGCACAGCCGCAGGCGGCGACTGCGGGACGAGACGGGGTCGTAGGCGACGGCGCGGCCGTCAAACTGCAGCGGGGACGCGCAGGGAGAGGGCCCGGCAGGGGTCCCCCCGAAAGCCGGCAGGGCCAGAGGGGAGAACAGCAGGGCCAGAGGGAACGACAGCATGGCCAGAGGGAACGACGTGGCCAGAGGGAACGACGTGGCCAGAGGGAACGACGTGGCCAGAGGGAACGACATGACCAGAGGGGAGAACGACAGCGTGGCCAGAGGGGAGAACGCGGCTCGCATCGTCGTCGTGACGGCGGTGACAGCCGAGAAGCGACAGCGCAGCGGGGCGTAGTGCGGGGTGGCTGTGTGTGTCTGTGTGTGTGTGTCTGTGTGTATGTCTGTCTGTGTGTGTGCAAGGGGTGGGTGTGTCTGTCTGTGTGTGTGTGTGTCTGTGTGCAAGGGGTGGGTGTGTCTGTCTGTGTGTGTGCAAGGGGTGGCTGTGTGTGTGTCTGTGTGTGTGTGTCTGGCTGTGTGTGTGTGTGCAAGGGGTGGGTGTGTGTGTCTGTGTGTGTGTGCAAGGGGTGAGTGTGTCTGGCTGTGTGTGTGTCTGTGTGTGTGTGTATCTGTCTGGCTGTGTGTGTGTCTGTGTGTGTGCAAGGGGTGGCTGTGTGTGTGTGCAAGGGGTGGGTGTGTCTGTCTGTGTGTGTGTGTCTGGCTGTGTGTGTGTCTGTCTGTGTGTGTGTGTGTCTGACTGTGTCTGTGTGTAAAGGGTGGGTGTGTCTGTGTGTGTTTGTGCCTGTGTGTAAAGAGTGGGTGTGTCTGGCTGTGTGTGTGTCTGTCTCTGGCTGTGTGTGTCTGGCTGTGTCTGTGTGTAAAGGGTGGGTGTGTCTGTCTGTGTGTGTGTCTGACTGTGTCTGTGTGTAAAGAGTGGGTGTGTCTGGCTTTGTGTGTGTCTGTCTCTGGCTGTGTGTTTCTGACTGTGTCTGTGTGTAAGGGGTGGGTGTGTCTGGCTTTGTGTGTTTGACTGTGTCTGTGTGTAATGGGTGGGTGTATCTGGCTGTGTGTGTCTGACTGTGTCTGTGTGTAATGGGTGGATGTATCTGGCTGTGTGTGTTTGACTGTGTGTGTAAAGGGTGGGTGTGCCTGGCTGTGTGTGTCTGACTGTGTCTGTGTGTAAAGGGTGGGTGTGTCTGGCTGTGTGTGTGTGTGACTGTGTCTGTGTGTAAAGGGTGGGTGTGTCTGGCTGTGTGTGTCTGTCTCTGGCTGTGTGTGTCTGACTGTGTCTGTGTGTAAAGGGTGGGTGTGTCTGTGTGTGTGTGACTGTGTCTGTGTGTAAAGGGTAGGTGTGTCTGTGTGTGTGTGACTGTGTATGTGTGTAAAGGGTGGGTGTGTCTTTCTGTGTGTGTCTGACTGTGTGTGTAAAGGGTGGGTGTGTCTGTCTGTGTGTGTATGTGTGACTGTCTGTGTGTAAAGGGTGGGTCTGTCTGTCTGTGTGTGTGTGTGACTGTGTCTGTGGGTCCGGCAAAACAACCCCCTACCTCCTCGCGGTGCCGGACGGGCAACTCTGTCGTGGACAGCGCTGTGGGGGGAGATCCAATTTTGATTGGCTCCTCCCCTCATGGCATATGTGTCCACCACAGGGGCTAAACGGGGGCTCTGGACGGGTGCGAGGGGCTGGTAACCCCTCCACCTTCAATTAATTACCACGAAACTACGAATTAAACTGAAATATGTAACAACTAAGCTTGTGCCGGAGGCCCCGGGGGGCCAGGCGTCTATGACGTCTCCTGGCCAAACCCCAATTGGCGGAGCCAGGAGATTGAATACCTACCCTCGGGGCTACTCCAGAAACAACGAAAAGCCACTACGGTTGGCCACGTGGAATGTTCGAACGCTCACTGCAGAGGAGAGGCTGCCACTCCTCTGTCGGGAGCTGGACCGGTACCGCCTGGATCTATGCGGCATTCAGGAGGTCCGGTGGACCGGCTCTGGCTCCTGCCACCATGAGGGGTGGACAGTCCTCTACTCGGGGCAGCAGACTGCCAAACAACAGGGTGTGGGTCTTCTTTTGAACAAAAGAATGAAGGGGGCGTGGGAGCGTGGCGGTGAGGTGTGGGAAGCTGTAAGCCCCAGGCTACTTTGGGCTCGCCTTCCCATCAACCGGAGGCGAGGAATGGTGGTCGTGGTTACTTATGCCCCCACCGAAGATGAACATCCGTGGAGGGATGCAGGCAAAGCCGATGAGTCAGATGCCTTCTATGACCTCCTGTCACAGGTGCTGGCTAAAGTGGCCCCTCGGGATAGAGTCATCATGTTGGGTGACTTCAATGCCCGAGTTGGTCATGATACTGGCACCTGGTCTGGAGTGATTGGAGGGCATGGGCCAGATCAGCTCAATAACAACGGTAGGAGGCTGCTAGATTTTTGTGCAGCCCATGGGCTTGTAATTACCAACACGCTGTTCCGGCATCGGCGCATCCACACAACATCATGGATGCATGCCGGGTCCAAGCAAGAACATCTGCTGGACTACATAGTGACGGACCAGCGAATGCGAGCCCATGTCCTTGACACCAGGACCTACCGTGGAGCTGATCTGCCCTCTGACCATCGACTAGTCATCTGTAAGATGCGCCTGCCATTTTTCCACTCCGGTGGTGGGTGTACACGCAGGACCGCCTTCCAACCTAAAGTGGCCTGGTCTCAGTTATCTGATGAAAGTTGCAAGCGAGAATTTCATCATCGCTTGCGGCTGGGATTGGCATCGTCCCCGACTCCTCCTGATGTCGAGGGTAAATGGGCGAGGTTTAGGACTGTGACTCATGCAGCTGCAATGGCTGCTTTGGGTACGCGGTCCAGACCTCCCCAGACACCCTGGATGACAGAGGAGTTGTTCACGATGGTTGAGAAAAAGCGACAGGCCCACTGTCATCGGCTACAGAATCCCACGTCAGAGAATGAGGAGGCTTACCGCAGCCTTCGCTCGGAGGTTCGGAGAGCCGTGAGGCGCTGCAAGGATGGGTGGTGGTCGCGGGTTGCTGAGGAGATGGAGTCTGCCTCAGTGGCCCGTGATCACAAATCTCTATTTAACTCCATCAAAAAAGTAACCTGCAGCGCCACACCTATTACCATCATTAGGGGAAAAAACGGTGATCCAATTTCCGACCCCCAGGAACAGGTTCGCAGATTTGCTGAGCATTTCTGTGAGGTCCTGGGGGAGGGAAAATCCCTCAGCCAGGAAAACATCGTGGCACAAAGTGAGGATGACCCTGCTGAGGCTGCGGTGCCTCAAATATTGGATGAAGTCACCCCCTGTGAGTGGCTGGCTGAGGTGCCATCTGCTGAGGAAGTATTGAAGGCGATCCGGAGTCTGAGACCAGGAAAGGCAGCGGGCAGAGATGATCTCCCAAGCGAAATGCTGAGGGAGGGTGGCGTTTGTGCACAGACTGCCCTATATGACATCATAACAACAGTCTGGACCACTGGACGGGTTCCGCAGGATTGGAAGGATGCCCTGGTGGTCCCCCTTTTTAAGAAGGGGGACCGCACAGACTGTAACAACTACAGGGGCATCTCACTCCTCAGTGTGCCGGGAAAGGTCCTGGCAAGGATTATTCAGCATCGCCTTGCCAGGCACGCTGAGGAGAGGCTTGCGGAGCCCCAATGCGGTTTCAGGAAAGGGCGGTCCTGCACAGATGCCATATTTTCTGTCCGTCTGCTACAGCAGAGGTGTAGGGAATTCCAACAAGACCTACATCTCTGCTTTATTGACCTGGTCAAGGCCTATGATACCATCAGTAGGCCTGGGCTCTGGGTCGTTCTTCGTGCTTTTGGAGTACCTGACCCTCTGCTCACGATCATTAAGGACCTTCATGATGGTGAGCGGGCCCGGGTAAAACTACGTGGCCGGGAGTCAGAGCCATTCCCTGTACACCTTGGGGTGCGACAGGGATGTCCTCTGGCTCCCACATTATTTAACATCTATTTTGACCACGTAGTTCGTGAAGCCTTCAATAGCTGTACCGGGGGAATCTCCATATGGTACAGATATAATGGGAGGCTAATCGATGCCCGGGTGCGGTCAAGGGATGGCTCCCTATTGCTCAACCACGTTATGTATGCTGATGACTTGGTAATAGCTGCTCAGTCAGAGGAGGAGTTGGAGACGCTGCTGCTGAGACTGGAGCGTGCCACTAAGAGGTGGGGCCTTACCATCAGCCCCACCAAAACTAAGCACCTGCCTGGGTATTTTGTACCATCGGACACTCCACCCCCACAACTCCCAATCGGTGATGGGGCAGTTGTGGAGAGAGTGGAGAGTTTCCCATACCTGGGCAGTGTGCTTATGACTGGCTCCAGTTTAACAGCAGAGGTCTCACTCCGAATCAGTCGAGCGGCAATATCTTTTCATCGGTTGCGTAACGCTGTGTGGAAGCTACCTGGTCTGTCGCTCCGCACTAAGCTTCAGGTCTTCTCGGCCACGGTCATTCCCTCCCTTCTCTACGCTTGCGAAACGTGGACCCCCCTAATGGAACATCTTCGCCGGTTAGAAACATTTAGGCTGGCCTGCCTACGATCCATCCTGGGTTTAACCAGACTGGATTGTGTGAGGAGCTCACAAATCCTTGAAAGATCTGGGCAGGGTCCCATCGGTGAGCTCCTCCGGCAGGCAAGGCTGCGATGGCTGGGTCATGTTGCCCGCATGCCCAGCCACCGCATGCCGAAACAGCTTTTGTTTGGCCGGATTGAGGGGGCTAGGCGGGCGCGGCACGGGCTAGAGAAGAGATGGAGTGATGTGGTACAGGAGGACGTGGAGCTGAGTGGACTTGCCAATGACTGGTACCAGCGGTGTCAAGATCGGCCTCTGTGGAGGAGGCTCGTGAAGGATGCTACTGGGCAGTTGGAGGCAGTCGCCCTCCAACAACAAAGGAGGGCGGAGGAGCGACGCTCACAACAGCGAGCGGAGCGCCGGGTGGCTAAAGCACAGCAGGTTGGCACAGTAGGGGGCACAGGTGGTGCATCAGCCAGTCATCTCAGTCAGTCGACCCGTGGCACCTGGGTCTGCCCCGTGACCTCCTGCCAGCGGGCGTTCGACACTTCACGTGGCCTCAGGGTGCACATAGCCTGGCACAAGCGTCGTGGTGACGTCACCGCCACTTAGTGGCGAATGGCGGTTGTTGTTGTTGTTGTTGTAAAGGGTGGGTGTGTCTGTCTGTGTGTGTGTCTGACTGTGTCTGTGTGTAAAGGGTGGGTGTGTCTGTGTTTATCTGACTGTGTCTGTGTGTAAAGGGTGGGTGTGTCTGTCTGTGTGTGTCTGACTGTTTGTGTAAAGGGTGGGTCTGTCTGTGTATGTGTCTGACTGTGTCTGTGTGTAAAGGGTGTGTGTGTCTGACTGTGTCTGTGTGTCTGACTGTGTCTGTGTGTAAAGGGTGGGTGTGTCTGTCTGTGTGTCTGTGTCTGACTGTGTCTTTGTGTCTGGCTGTGTGTGTCTGTCTGTGTGTGTGTCTGACTGTGTCTGTGTGTCTGGCTGTGTGTGTCTGTCTGTGTGTGTGTGTGTGTCTGGCTGTGTCTGTGTGTAAAGGGTGGGTGTGTGTGTGTGTGTGTCTGACTCTGTCTGTGTGTCTGTCTGTGTGTGTGTCTGGCTGTGTCTGTGTGTCTGTCTGTGTGTGTGTCTGACTGTGTCTGTGTGTCTGTCTGTGTGTGTGTCTCACTGTGTCTGTGTGTCTGTCTGTGTGTCTGTGTGTGTGTGTCTGGCTGTGGGGAGCGGTAGTGTAGCGGTTCGTGTGCTGTGCTACGAACCGGGCGACCCGGGTTCGATTCCCGCTCGCGGTCAACACCGGTAACGATTATCTGAACCGGTCCTGGGCCTCCCCTAGGTCGACTCAGCCTTAAATGAGTACCTGGTGTGATGAGTAAACATCGCCACTGGGGAGACAAAGGGGGCCTGGCGTGGTGTTTGCCCCCCACCGTGCGCCGTGCCGGCATTCTGAGGTTTGCCTCTCGCTAACAGCACTTGCCCCAACAGTCTGTGCAGGCTATACGGGGGATCTTTGTTTTGTCTTCATAGTGAGCATGTGTATATGTGTGTGTGTCAGTGGGTACTCTGTGTGTGTCAGTTTGTGTCTGCTGCGTATGTGAGTATGTTTAAAGTCTACGTGTGTGTGTGTGTTTACAAGGTTGCGTGTCTGTGTGTGTATGTGAGGTTTTTATATATAGATCACACTGTGCAGTGCGTGTGACAGGGTTTACAGTGTGTGTGTGTTGGGACATGGTGTTTGTGCCTCTGTATTCAGATGACATTACAGGGTATGTGCCAGTGGGCACATGTGTAATGTATTGTGTGTGTGGGTACTCACAATATTGTGCATTGCGAGTGCCAGTGGGCATGTATGTGCATGTGAGCCTGTGTGTGATTTAAATGAGTGTGGGGGTGTGGTGTTTATGGGGTTAAATACTCTTACGTGACTACTGTACAGTGTATGTGTCATTGGGTTTGTGGTTACGGTGTGCATGTGTCACTCAGCGCCTGTCAATTGCTCTCTGTGTAAGTGAGCAGGCATGTATGTGTATGTATGTGTATGCACGCGTGGGAGCACAGTTGGTGCATCTGTCGGTCAACCCATGGCACCTGAGTCTGTCCCGTGACCTTTCCAGCAGCGAGCCTTTCGACACTTCACGTGGCCTCAAAGTGCACCTAGCCTGGCACATTGGCCGTGTTGACGTCACCACTTAGTGGCGACTGACGGTTGTTGGTATGCATGGTGTATGATGTTGGCATGGCCCTGTGTACAGAATATACGATGTACGTGTATTTGGTGTGTACGGAAGACATCATCCGTGATCTGTCCGATGCTGGATGAAGGCCGTCTCCGTCCCAAGCCCGTCACCAATTGCGTCTAACTTAATGCACACACGAGCTCATCTCATTGCTCCATCTCCGCCCTCTTGGATTGCGTTCTCTCCTTTGGCCGCCAATCTCTTCATTATTGTCCACCGTCGTCCCCTTTCAGCAAGGTGCCGTGGCCCCAAGCCCCCCCTTCCTTAACAGATGTCAGGGTTTGCTACCTGTCGTGTTATTTATGAAGTGCTTCCTCTTTACTCTTTGATTCTTTCGGTAAAGCCGCGTAACTTTTACCGAAAGAACCAAAGAGTAATTCCTGCAGTCACGAAAACTTCAAATCTAGTTTTTTCTTCAGATTGTTTTTAGGTAACTGTCCCTGGAAATCTGTAAGCCTTCCTGCGACATTAGATGTGAAAAGTGCCATTTTGTTGTTAATTGCATCATAATAATAATACACCACTCGAAACAATGCTTTTACAACTAATTCTAGATTTGAAGCTTTCGTGACTGCAAGGATTCATACTCTATGTTTTTTTCGGTAAAGTCACGTAGGTAAAATAAAATAAATGAAAAGAACTAAAGTGTTGCCCCTTCTGGCACTATGGGATATTTTTTTACATTACATGTCTTGGTTTTTGCGTGTACCTAAGAGGTGGTGGCCTTAGTGATTATCCATAGCTTTCATTTGTTCTTCGAACCATGTCTTGTGCCTCTTTCTATTTCTTAGTTTAATTCTAAGCATGCGATTCTCCATGATTATTTTCATACTCGTGTAAAATTTTCCATTTTATCTGTCGGTGTCCATGTTTCCGATCAATGTTGTAAGAGGTAAGATTCACCGATTAATATCTTGATTTATTACGCACATTGGTATGTTGATTCATCAATTTGATTCATTTATAACTTCAAAAATATACACATTGGGTTGCCACCTGCCTAGTTTTGACTTGGACTGGATAGTCCAGGTCAGAAATTGGCACCTGTGTTGACGGTGGCAAGAATTGGTTTGTGAAGAGATCTGGTGGTATTGTGTTGAACTTGAAGTTCAGTACACTGCATCGTTTTGATAGACCTCGGCTGAGTGAGAAGTATGCCCATGTTTGGTCTACAATGAAAAGCTGGCAGCCCTATAAACAATGCTTTTCAGTTGTAACCCTCCTACCCACTATATATTTGTTAAGTAAACATGTTCTACATTACATTTCATCACTCGTATTTATCTTGAGCCTAACTTTGCAGTCTTTCTTAGGTCCTTGAATCATTCTGTTGTCATTTAAAATGGTTATGACCACGTCTACAGCATCTTGAGATTGTTACTGTATTGTCCAAAATGTTTTAGGTCTTGAGTCAATAACATTTTCATGATAATTTGTAATGTCCTTTTTATTAGGTGAAGAGAAGGACGTTTCAGATGTTACACTTGAAAAAGTAAATACTGATTTCACAGTATGCTGCTGGACCAGGTGGAACAACTTTGGGCATCATCAAAAAAAAGCAGGACTAATGGTTGAAACTACATTTTGACTGATGTATTCAATGTTTACGCACAAATGAAATACCACGCACCTCCGATTAGCACTGTTGGCTTAACATACAGTGCGAACAAAGTTCAACATACATATACGTAATGATGCCTCAAAAATTATTTAAATCGGAGAAAAAAATACTTGAAAAATACAGACTCGTTCACCTCGTATTGTGCATACACAAATTATTCACGAAGACCATTAGGAACCGAATAAGAAACAGACCAACCATGTACGTTAGCCAGGCTTAGGACATATATCTACACCGTTTATCACATACATACTATGCAGAAGGTAACAACATGCATAGCATCAGGGGAGTCAGGTAAGGAGACACACTTTTGTAAAATGGACTACAAGGTCAAATAAGATGTTATAGAGTGTAGGAGCCAGAAAAAAAATCCCTGCCATACCCCAAAGTGAAAGGCTTTTGACTCCTGGCCACACATATATCCAGGCTTATTACCATGATCACGAACAAGTGGATCAGTACGTATTGTCATGTATTGGAATTTTTGTACGTTGGAAATAAGTCTGCCACTTTGTCTCTGCTAGCTGGAATACATAATCAGCCAGGGCTTCTGCAGAGGTCTGGTCTGAGTGCTTATTTCTACCATATCACCAACACAAGTCAAGAGTCATCTAATTTTTCCTCGGAATTATGAGTAATATATTCAACTTGTGACATACATAGTATCCGTGCACTCGAAGTGAGAAAGGATATCTCGGAGGCGTGAGGAAGAGCCATGCAGTGAGCCGACGCCAATGAATGGCCAAGTTCTGCGGTCGTCCGTATGTTAAGGTGGTATCTGCCAATTAACGAGTGTTTATAATGTGAGAGAAAACTGGAGCACCCGGAGTAAACCTACATGTGCGAGATGGAACAGGCGGAGTCCACAATTTTTCTATACTGAATTCTGGGGAGACAGGGTTATGGCATCTCGACTCCCACAGAAAGAGAGTTTCACAACATTTGTATGATCCACCAACCCTTACCTCGAGTGCTGGATAATAGGCATGCGCCATCACTGCTCAAGGGGAGATGACAACCCCATTTGCACGATATCAAATACCTGCTGGAATCTTTCGACAGCTGAGACGAATGTGTTATGGGTGTGAATGGGGTCCTAGGTGGACACCTACCTCGAGAGTGAAAGAATGACAGGTATAAATCACAATTGTGTCGCCAATGGTTAGTGGAGAGATCAGCTCCATGGTAGGACGTTGTGCTAAGAACATGGGCTAACATGCTGCCTTAACTGTGGAATACCAAATTTTAATAGCCTATGGTGGAACAGGGTGTTGGTGATTATGACCCCATGGGCTGCACAGGAGTCTAGCAGTCCCTGATTCATTATTGACCAGTTGATCTGGCTCATGATTTCAAATAACTGCCTTTCAAGCAAGTTCTACCATTGTCGCTCACTCGAGAATTAAAGTCACTCAGTAGGTTATCTATCCCAAGGGGCCACGTTAGCCAAAATCTTGCCTGTGTCCCTTCACTGGGGACGCATAGGCAACCACTAAATGTCTCTTGATAGGAAGCCTGGAACTCAAGGCCTCTCATAACCCAACTGCCACACTCCCATACCATGTTTATTCAGAAGTAAAGGGATGTCCTATTTTACATTTTATTCTGAGTAGATGACTTTTCACTCCGCAGTGTGACAAGATCCAGAATCAGTCCACCAGATATTCTGTATCCCACAGGCTGGACAAATTTCCCTCTGTTACAGGTGTAATGGCAGCTTGATCAATGTCTGGGTGCAGTCAAAGGATAGCTCTTCACTGGTCACCACATATATATTGATGAGCTGGTAATTTCTGCTCACTATTAAAAGGATCAACACATATATACTGATGACCTGGTAATTGCTGCTCACTGTTAAAATTGGAGACTGCTGCTTAAGCTGGCTTGCCTAAAAAATGTGGGGTCTTCCTATCAGCCCCACTAAAAGAAAGCACTTCCCTAAATACAATTATTTCACCACATCACAGTCTTAATTCTCTGAGTAATAGGGTGGCTAAGATAACAATCGAGTAGTGGGAAACAGATCAAGCATTTGATATTCTCAGTTCACTCTAAAGCCAAACACCTGAATCTGTCTAATGACTTGCTAGCGAGAGTTTGACACTGCATGTGGCCTCAAAGTGTCTCAAGTGGTGGAGACATCATTTGTTTTTTGTAACGTATGTGTACAATACAGTATATGTATCGTTGGGAGTGATGTGACAAGTGGCCACCTGAATTATATTCCTGAGCCACAGCCAAAACCCAAAACGAAGCATTATGCCTGAACCTGTCCCAAGTCTCTTAAAACTAATTCCTGCGGAGGGAGCTGGTAGGAACGTTGGTTTGCTCGGTCAATGGCCAGGGTCAACGGCGGCACGTGGTGTATTCCGCAAATATGCCTGACTGTGAGGGCGGGCACAAGCCGGCGTGAGTAGGTTAAACGTTGAGTTTTATAAGGGCACCACGGGGTGACCAGCCCCTCCCCACCCAGCCCCACCCAGCCCCAACCAGCCCCACCCTCCCCACCCAGCCCCTCCCCACCCTCCCCACCCAGCCCCTCCCCACCCTCCCCTCCCCACCCAGCCCCTCCCCACCCTCCCCACCCAGCCCCTCCCCACCCTCCCCTCTCCACCCAGCCCCACCCCTCCCATTTTTGGATGCACGACGGACGGATACAATAATCCCCTGTGGGCTGGTGGTGTAACCAGGAGGTTCCTACCAGTATTAGTCCCTGCCTAGGTGTGTAGACGGCACTGGGGAAGTCTTTGTTCTTCTCCATAGCTTGCCGTATTAAGTGTGGTGTACCAGTTGACGGGTGTGTATGAAGTTGGTGTGGAAAACCCTAAGGTGACATCGTATGATATATATATATACCACAGCTCGCTTTCGTTGGGCAGTGCTCGGTGGCTTGCAGACTGGGCTTTGAACCTGGGCCAGCTGAATTTGATTCCGGGCCACGGCTAACATCAGTGGCTCTGGAGCGGTGGAACTGGGCTGGAGCGAGGTGGTTTGGGAACGGATGTCTGACACCGACAACGTTCCTGTGAAGGAACCAGGGACAAATTCAGTGGCGGGTGGTCTATAGATTATATAAGGAATAAAAAAAATATTCGCTGGCTGGCGGAAGGGAGGGACGGTCACGTACGAAGAAGGTGCGGGCTACTTGATTTAAAAAAATAATAAGTTTGGCTGGCTGGACGGCGGTTACTTCCAATAATTATTCACAAGTGTCCGTCCGTCACGCTCTGGATCTCCCAAACGGTATGTGAGACTAACATGCGCAGATAATTGCGTAAAAAGCTCCGCGAATATACACGACACATATACGTGTATACGTATATAACATTGCTTTATTGCATGAACGTGTTGTAGCAGGAAAATCAATTATAATTTACAGGTCAATGCTCGCGTCCGACGCCCCCTCCCTTCCCATCCCCTTGCGCTGAGGCTGAGTTGGTACGGTCCAGATCGAGCGCTGTGGTGAGCTGGGGGGGGGTTAATTGATGAGTTCCCCACTCATCTCCAGCACTGGCAGCGAGCAGTCTCAGCAACGTCCCGGGAGTCTTTCCCGGTTCTAAACTCCCGCACCGACCGTCGTGTCGTCAAACAACCCCGTTGACCAACGCCACGTCAGGTGGCCTTCATCCAGCAGTGGATCGACAATTGATTTGGAAGGGCAGACACGTTAAAATGAACGCGTGTTGTTTCTTGATGTTTAATTCCCTTCGTTTAAACTCCCAAGTAATGCAATTCGAGACACCATTTCCTTCTTTATGGTAACAATGCACAGTTGAGCAAGGGATGCATTTAAATGCGAATAAGTGGGATATTCGAGTGCCAAACATTTTTTCAGTTTTCGTTCCACGTAAATGACGCGTAATGATCCCATTGTAGTTCAATAAATGTGCTTTGTTTAAAATTACGCTGTTGTGTGCATGAATTCTCTTAACGAAGTAATGATACTGCAGACCCTACCCTGACTCACTTGAACACGCAGGAAAATGAATAGATGAAGAGCCATGAATTGTTATATAGGCTGTACACCCACGAAGCTGCATATGGGTGGGCCACGTCGGATTGTTACATTCGCGATTACGAGCAAACATTGGCTCAACTTGACATGTATCAATATCACCTCGGTAAATATGCTCGGTTCAGTTAAAGCATACGGTCTCAGATTGAAAACAGTATTAACCACTGCAGCGTCAAGGAAACAATTGTGCAGGTTATTTGATCATATGTAGACTATACGCACCCTTAGCATGATGCAATGCTATTTTGTTTGACGAGGTCTGCTAAAGGTTAGTACTCAAACAAAGTTCGAAATGTGTAATTCATCATCATGACGTTGTGAAATATGCCAGTTGTGTGCAGAACCGTTGAATTTCATTTTGCATGTGAAGTTAATCCATTATAATAAAAAAGCCCAAAACTTTAACGTCTCTCCAAAGATATTCATATTCACTGTGAAACATTTATCAAAGAGCGTTGTGGACGTATCACCGCTGATCTGTCACCAGTTTGAAACCACTGGGGTATGTTTCCCCTTGATGACATCACTACCACATCTGGACCTCTGCAGCTGCAATCCATATGCACGCCATGGCACTGTGGCGAGATGTGAAATACCTCGCCTGGTGTACAGGAAGTCGTGAGTACGATCCCGAGCATGAAGGCTGCTGTACATTTGCAGTTTGCATGCCTTTCTCACCCATGTTCATATGGATGTGTCGTTGTGCGCTCCGGTTTTTCCCTCCACATTTAGAAACACGTATTTAGAGTATTTGGCTGCAAAAAAAATCCCACGCTATAAGTAACCTTCGTTAAGCTATTATTCGTGGTCAGGTAGTTTGTGAAAAGAAGCTATACAGCTCAGTGGGCCTTACCTGGTAAAATAGTAAAAAATAAAGTTCTATCATCTTAATTTCTCAGTCTTGCCTTACGCTCTTGCCTCCGTCCAATTAATAGCACTCGTTCTGATTCATAAGTGACGTATTATATCATATCAACGGCCTAATAACTGATCACGCATCAAGATCGTACGCCTGCAATTGGTTAAATAATATAATCAGCAGACCGCTTGCTGAAACAAAATAGGCTATTTGTTGGAAGGCTACAACGGAAATACATCAGAGTATTCTTACCTCTGGTAATTGTTACCTTACTCTTTGGTTCTTTGGGTAAAGTCACGTAGGTATCAATTAAAATAAATCACGGCGTCTCGAGCGAACACAAGCATGCTTTCACACCTGATGACGGATGCTTGTGTTGCGCCCGAAACGTCGTGATTTATTTTATTTTATACCTACGTGACTTTACCGAAATAACCAAAGGGTACACATTCCTGCAGTCACGAAAGCTTCAAATCATAATTGTCACCTGCGGACCGGGATGAAAATGAATATAAAAAATAACTTGAGAATAAAAATCAACAAACAAATCTGCCTTAAAGAGAAATATTCCAATCAGTGCATGCTACCTACGATGACCAGCATCGGAGAATCATGGACAACGACGAAGAAAATAGAACAAATACTGCAAAGTGAACAATAAAGAGAATGGATAATTTTACCGAGAGATAATGTGACACATGGATCAGAGAGTAATCGCTAGAAGGGATGTCCGCTGATGGATGAGATTGGTGTTGGAATGGCAGGCAATGGGAGGTGAAACACGCCTGACGTCCACCGCTGAGATGTAGCGACGAGATCATCGCATGCACAACAGCGGCAGGAAGAGTTGTGCCATCGTGAGACCGGTGACGACTTTTTGGACGTCTTCATCCAGCAGTGAATATACCATGGACGCTGATGATGTCACGCTGCATTGCGGTCACTCAGTATGCCTTCTTAATCAATGTAAGTGCTTGTTTTACCTGTGCGCTGTAGGTGAAATAACAAAGACACATGAGTACGTGGTGTTTTCTTGCATCTTAGTCAACTGTACAATATTCACAATCGCACAGCGTGTCATACCCGCACGAGTACACGTATGTAGTTTATACACAATAGGAATATAAATGTATAATGTTCATGTATTAACGTACAGGATTTGCGAAAACTCGCCGCTTCTGTGTGTGCAGATGAAATGTTAGTTGCTGATATTGTAGTACAGTATACCCAAAAAAGTATAGGTGGGCTGTTTAGTGATGTGAGAGTTCGCTTCCAGGTGTGTTGAGGGCCAAATACCTGCAGGTGCATCTTCAAGTCGAGTACTAGATACTCACCAGCCTCACGAATACGAACAATTCACGTGATACAATCGTGCGGTCCGTTGGGTTTTTAGCACACGTGCCTGTCCAAACAAATTGACTTACCGAACCGTGGGGAATTGTCTTCCAAATGTGGGTGACAGTGCGGTCACTGCACGGGTCCCAGACTCAAGCGAATGGACTGCACGAATGCAACGCAGCCCCGTGCCTCATAACCGACAAAGTTCCCCAACTCCAGCACTCACTTGCCAACTCGTCTCTAACTCGTGCCCTCTGGCGGTCGTGCGCCACGGCTCACTGTGTACTCTTTTTGCTCTGACTTTTTAAGGGCGAAGCCAACCAACCAACCACCACCACACAAACCACAATACAGAAAAAAATACCGGCATAATTTTTCAAAACACCCGGGATTGTTCTCAAATGTCACGCGCACTAAGCCACTGGGTCCCAACAGAACAAACTCCGCTGCGTCCCAAACGTGCAGGTGCAGCAATGTTGCAGACACACGCAGACGAGAGAGAGAGAGAGGGGGGTACAGCAACGACGCGAGAATGCCACCTTTTTCGCTGAAAACAGAAGAGATCCGCTCTAAGAAGGGTCAGCGGTGGGGCGTAGCAGCAGCAGCAGGCGTGACTGCGTCCTGCGGCAGTAGCGGCACTGAAGCCCTCACTCACAATGAGCGCGGCCGCGTGCCGCCACCACCACCGCCGCCACCGCCGAGTTTGAGCAAAGAGCCAGCAGCGTGCCAGGAACATTCACACTTTAGATGAACTTGTCCACGACTCCTCTTTGACGCCACCAGAGCATCACGATACTTGGCCGGGAAGTATTTAAACGCGGGAGCGCATTTGGCTAAGCCAGCTTCGGTCTTGAAGCGCAAAGTCGTCGTGGAAGAAGCTTTTTATTGTGCGAGACTGGTGGAATTTTTTTCCCCCTCTCTCTCTCTCCATATTTTTACGCACACACGCACACACTAACACACTCCCTCTCTCTCTCTTCCAAAGTCCAGCAGCCCATGCAAGTGGCCATGATCTACGATGGTCGCTAATGTGCGTTGACGACAGTTTTTATTGCTGGGCATAAAAGTCAAGAGCGAGAGACGCACACACAGGGAGAGAGGGAGAGAGGGAGGGAGAGCGACGCAGAAGAGATATATATATTCACACCTAGTTTGCTGGACCTGGCCCCTGGGCTGTTTGTACAGCTGTCGATGCGAGCCATGTTCTCGGTGCTGCTGCGATGCTGCGCCCTGCTCTGCGTGCTCTCGTCCGGGGCGGGTGCCGTGGCGTCCTGCGAGCCCGTGCGCATCCCCATGTGCCAGAGCATGCTGTGGAACATGACCCGAATGCCCAACCACCTGCACCACAGCACGCAGGAGAACGCCATCCTGTCCATAGAGCAGTTCCAGGACCTCCTGGACACGCAGTGCAGCGCCGTGCTGCGCTTCTTCCTGTGCGCCATGTACGCGCCGATCTGCACCATCGAGTTCCAGACAGACCCCATCAAGCCGTGCAAGGCGGTGTGCGAGGCGGCGCGGGACGCGTGTCGGCCCGTGATGCGCCAGTACAACCACGACTGGCCCGAGAGCATGGCGTGCGACGAACTGCCCGTGTACGAGCGAGCGGTGTGCATCTCGCCGGAGGCCATCGTCACGGTTATGCCAGAAGGTGAGTTAACTCGCAGTGCGACGGCGGAGATGGTGAACGCGTGGCGTTGGCGGCGATGAAGCTGGTTGCGATTACCGGCGAAACGTCGTACTCAGATTGTAAATGTCGTGGCTTGGCTCTCCAGCACACCGGTGTGACAACCCTTACTGGTTGGCCGTGTCGGGTAGTGGCGAGTTTTCACGACACTTTTATATGTTTACGCGATCTAACCCCCCCAAAAAAACCCTCGATTATGGATGATATTGGTCGCGAAAGCCTCCTACGTGTTAAACTTGGTGGTGGTTGTTGGAGGTGATGGTCATGACGACGATGGTGGTGGCGGTGTTTGATGATGATGATTATGGTGCTAAGTGATGAGGATGATGAGTGATGAAGATGATTGGTAATCATGTCGACGGAAGTGACACTTTTATGATGATGATTGTGTTGGTATTGCGTGATGGTTGTGCACGTCCACGGCTGCACGGGAATTTACAACTTTACACTGGACCTGTTGAATTACGCACGCGTTCATTCAGAGTCGGCGTTCTATCATCATTGAATTCACGTTGCTTATGATCTTTTAAAAAAATACATAGTTCACGCAACGTGCTTTGTTATATATAGAACGGCACATATCTCATCTGTGCATCAAGTGCACTGTAAATACGTTGTAAATCACTTTTACATTTGAACAACTTTTTTTTTTACGAATTCCTACGCGTGAGTATGCAACGCGTGGTATGTTAACACTTACGAAAAAATGTTTCGCGTAAATAATTCTTTGGATCAGGGCTAACAGATTGATGCCATTATCCCACTTAAAATAAGTCTCGTTAATCAGTTTGCGGGCACACGCAAGGCAGATGTGAGGTGTGCACCTTGGTGCCTCATCTGCGCCAATTGTGATCGCACGTTCTCAACCACACGCTCGAGTGATATCTGTCATTCAAATCACGTTTTTTACAAATAAAGGTTTATATATATAAAAAAAAAACCGCGTCCCCTACACGCGTGCTAGTATGCTATGTTTCGTGTTCTTTTGTATTTAAACATGACAACAAGTAGCAAAGAGCGACGGGGAAGGGGGGGGGGGGGTGCAGTGTTACAGCAGCAGCTCTCGAAGTGGTTTAATAACCCGGCCAGGGTTTTATAAGGTCCCAGGGCGGTCCCACGTTTAACGGTATGAAGTCAAATGCATTAACCTCCCTAGTGTGGCCTAGGCAAGGGCGCGACGCCGAGCCATCAATACCGTGCGATAACAAGGCGCGCACTTCACACGACCACCAATAAAAACGATAAGCGACGCTTTAACAACGCTGATAACCAGCGCGGCTCTAAATCGCCACCGTCCACATCGCCCCCCCCCCCCCCCTCTAGCCCAGACTAAGCCGAAGCGAATTCCGCATCTCGCATATACAAAAGCACACTGGTGCTGTGATTATCAGCACCAGAATATTAATTTATACTGGAGGAATCCTATGAGCTATAAAGCTCTTTTTCACAGACGTCCCGACTGAACATGAAAATGTGAAGTGCATAAAGTCACGTGTAAATACAAGTCCTGCGTACAATAAAGCACACAGCCAAAGTGCATTATGCAAAATGAAATTAAAACCCATCACCATGTCCTGAATGAGTGCATTGTGGTGCTCATTTTATTCCAAGGGCCGCTTTCGTAATTTTTCACCGAGCTTGGATCCTCTCGAGGCGCTTTTTCACAAAATCATCGAGGAGCCTTCGACAAAGCGGCGAGTCGCTTCGATGTGCGACGCTCTGCCTCGTAAATTGTACTCCTTGGTCCCTGCCGTGCGAGCGCGTTGATGACCCTCGGAGCGACGCCTACGGCCACTTGCGGATAAACAGTCCAGGGGGAGGCGAACTCGCATTTGGACAAACATCCGTCGACCTTAACCCTTACGACTGCTCGTTTTTTTCCCCCTCCTCTTTGCACCTGAATTCCCGCAACTTCGGCGAAAGGAACCCAACAGAGAGACGTCGGCCGTCTCTCGTAGATGGGCAAAGACAGAGCGTTGGAATGGATGGATTGGCGATTGGCTAGACTTCACCCCACGAGCATATTTTAGCATTTCATATTCACGAACAAGAACATGGTTCATTCGGAAATGATGAAATGCACAGTTTTGTATGCAAAAGTGTGCCTTGCAAACAGCTCTAGAAATTAAGTAAAAAAAACTCACAGCAATGCAGACACTGCAGAAGGTTTACATATGAACTTCTCTCTACCTTATGCTTTATTGCCGTTTATAGCAGGTATATCTATGTGTACAGGCATACGTATTTGCGCTGTTGCATTGCGCCAATAGCCCGCCAGTGGACTTTACTGCCGCCAATGTACGCTCATGGTGTGTTTGCCGAGTTTGAAAACAAGCACTCCGAAAGGTCGTGCGTGACAGGTCAATTAGGAGCTGCAAATTGCATGGGCCCGGTAGGGCGTGCTACTATTTCCACCTCAGTCAGCATGAAGTGCTTTCCATGCGCATCGTGTTGTTTGTGAGGACCACAAAACGTTTACGGAGAGACAAATACCCGCGTGGGTAAACTAGAGACCCGATTTCTCTAACTTGTGATTTTGAAGTAATCGATTATCACAAGACCTTATAAGCACACACGGCCTGGTCACTATCCATCTTGTTACCATACAACATACTTTCCGTGAGATGACATCTGCGTCATTGCATTGGACTCGATTATCGCGCGTGTATACATTGTTATATGGTCTCAACATTAACATGGGACATTATCCATGTACGGAGAGCATGAGTACTCACGTGTGCAGTTTCTCGGAAAAAAAAACCTCACAATCACGTCGTGCATTAATTTAACATCCAAACCGTAAATCGACCTTCATATGTACGTATGCATGCACGCAAGTGACGCGAATGCTTACGGTGCATTTTGACAAATATGTATAACAACATCCTTCAAGTGAAAGTTGTGGGGGGGGGGGGGGTGACACTTGAATTAATAAAGCTAGCGGAACAACGACGCCGGGATAAGTGAGTGAAACAGATGGACACGTACGCACGGTGCGGTGAGTCACCATGCCAATGACCGTACGACCAGACGCGCGAACACCATTTGTGTGTCCGCATGTGGTGCTTGTCCAATGATACCCGGTACTCTCGTTCGAGGAGCAGCAGCTGGAGGTGAAATGTGTGCTCGCGTGTCACTCAGATGAGAAGAGCACAGACTCGACGTCAGTCGTGTTCATGCAGACCGAGGGGCCTCACCCTCCACCGGCGTGCCGCAACAACAGCCCAGGTGAGTCTCTCGGCTCACACACGCGCACACGCACATCCCCGAGATAAAGTTCCTCTGTAAACACTCTTTAATCTACAGGATTGTATCGTCCGAATGTCTGAAAGCTGCAAGCAGTGAGTGGATGATTGTTTCAGCTCTGTTTGTGGTATCGCCATTGACAACCTAATTAAAAAAAAAAATGGTAAAACTATGATGGGGAGTTTTGGCAGTGGTGCTGCGCTGTGAACCCGCTGACCTGAACTGGATTCGCTGTCACGGCTAACGTCAGTGGTCAGCTATATCTGAACCGGTTTGTATCACCACCACCCCTTCCCACCAATTCCACTTCGACCAGTGTGGTGACGTATTGTCAAACAACACCCCTCCATTGGCAAGGTATGGGGAGGCCTTCAGTCATCAGTATGTTGACAAATTACCGCGACTTCTTGAATAGTCAAATATGATAGCATTTATAAAGAAAATGGATGATAAACATGCAGGGAACCGATATTTTACAGTTCACAAAGGGACGTCGATCACCGTTGGGTAAATGTGGCTTCCAAAATGTAGTTTTGTAGTGGTGTCTTCTAGGGCCATGATCTCACGTGATGTGATGCAGGATATCTCATTTGCACAGTTGGATACAGCTGACTAACATACCTCTGATAGTACAATGCCACATTGTGTAATTGGTCGTGAGAAAAATCTTAAAGTTGCTGCAAGTTAGAAAATTTGCCAAAAAATAGAAAAGCGTGAACGGTAGAATATGAACTAACACACGGTATCTATGGATACTCTGCAATATTACAGCTTTAACTTCTGACTCATGGAGGTAACTCGGGAGTCATGAACTAATAATTTAATAACAACAGAGAGGCAACGCGTGTCTCTTGGAGGAAGTTTACTGTGTGCTCCGTTAAACGATTACCCACATCGCGTGTTAATAATTTGATCCAGGTGGGGAGAGATGGGTTTTTGTTACATTCAGTGCTCATTTATACGCATTAGTCATATAGGTTTTTTTTTTTATTCTTTTGACATTGATTAGAACTACACTCGTGCTGCCAAATGCCCGCGAACCTCCTTGAACCCTCTCTGCAAGCGTTTCAATAAACAACGTACGCACTAGCGTCGTTCCGTGCGGCGACAGCATGAACGAGCGCACCACACGCGCGTAAAATGTGTAAAAAATTTTTTTAATGAACGCCGAATGCCAGGTTCTGCTTATTTGTGAGGGTCTGACGGCGACAGGTGTCATCGGTTTGCTTTAGAGTTAAATAAACATGTGAGAGTGAACAGATTTTCACAACCTGATTAGTGCTTGTCCCTTATGATGGCGGTGCGACTATGAACCAGACGTCTTCAGAGACACTCAAATCTCACCGCACCCAGAACCACCAACCATACCAACGGTTACAATAATAGACAAAGGTAACTTCGGAGTGTAGGCTACAATAACATATGGAAAATATTTACTCAGTGTCTTGTTTATTATTATTGAATCAACTTAAAGGTGCTTGTGTTTGATTTGGTCTCAGAAAAAAAGCATCGACCGATTCCTCTGTCTCTCTTCTCAGCCATACGGAGTCTACTTGACAAAATTGCACTTTTAAACTAATTTGGTACATATGTTACATTTAGTACCATGTGGAGTGCATTTTACTTGAGACTATTAGGCAGGTGTGAATAATAACAGACTTCTGGAAGATATACATCGTGGAACTGAGGCAAGAACTGTCTGTCCTTTCCAGAAACGAGTGCGTGCCTTGCCACCTACAATGCAAACAAATTGCACAATTTTGGCAATTCTCTGCTTACTCACCTGCTGACATTGAATAATTAGTGTGCACACCTGATTCAAGATAACAATGTCCGTGGATGCATTGCAAACGATCATGCTTAACGTTTTAATGAAGTCATAAAAAACAGACACGCCCATTTTACAAGTTTAAATGTCTGCAGAAATTTGGAATGCAAAAGATGACGTACGACGGACATTTTCATTTTAAAATAATGAAAAATAGACGGCTTCAAAGGAGAAAAAAAAGATGAAAATCTGTTTCTTTTCCACAGTGTTTTTTTGAAATATATTATCATTTGGGTGGAGTATTGCAGATTCAGAACTGATGTACTGTAGGAATCCACCAAGACAGCATACTTGCACGGTGTATCTGATTTAAACTTGACTTGGTAGTTGTGTTCCATCAGCTTTGCCCATTCTCTGTAAAGTTTGGAATATTCTTGCGTGTTCAACGTAGGAGTCTCCAGGAAGCTGTCAGCTTCATTTTTCGAGGTTAGATGCCATGCGTTTTCCATGATGCGGAATATGTCGTGAGGAAATGTGCACATTTTTCCATCATTCTCATGCCATGCCATCGGGTTTCACTTTCTGCTGCAGAGCGATGCAAATGTCGAAAAATCAAGGCCAACCAAAAGACGTACACTGCCAAAAATTACAACTATGGTGAGTGCATTCAAGAAAATATCTTCTTTAAAGTTATTCCAACATAAATAAATAAAAAGATACAAATAATAAATTCATGGAGACAGGAACACACTTATGGGACTTTATTTTGCATTGTATTTGTTTGCCATTTTATTGACATGTAGTTGTTGACAAATGTTGTAGAGAAAGCCTTGAAAAATGGTAAGCTGAACAAGCTGGATACTCTGTCCCACAGGCCTATGATCTAATACCAGTGTTCAGTATACAGCCGTATCGTTTTCACAAGCTAGTTCTTAGCATGTGCCTTACTTAAATCCTCGAAGTTCCAGTTAATTCCTGACACGTTGGTGAATTTATGTTATGTTATGCTATACCGTGTAGCATTTTTTAATACTATTTTTTGTGGAAACTCAAAAGTGGTCATCAAATATATTGACTGGTCCATGATGTGAGATTGTGGAATTTCCATCACTGCTTCATGATCACTAATGTGGACGATTAGCACCTCATACTGTGACAATTGTTATTGTTGAGATGTTCTATTGATATTTTATAACCATTGCCTTACTGGTGAAGTGCACAGTTATGCATATATTTTTTGTAAAGCTTTCACAAACATTTAGTTGATTGCTTTGAATCCAATTACAGTGACAGTAATTCAAAATGACCTAATCGGTGTATTAGATTAAGCCACAGTTAATACACGAAATGTAACGGGGATGCTGCCATGGTGCGTCTCTTGCTGCGACAGTTAAAATAGGTGGCAAATTTCATAAACCGCTCAGCCTCTGTCCATTCAGCAGTTTAAATGGGTACAGCAGAGTTAGTTGATTGGCAAGTTTCAAGTTTCATTTATTAGGTATAGCCCTGTGAGCCATGCGGCTCTTGAGTCGGGTGCAACCGCAACAAACAAAATATGAACAGAGAAACATCTTAAAGCGACGACGCGCAACAGAAACATCCTGGATAAACCAGCAAATCTTTAAAAAAATTCCCACCGTATTACAACGCTGTGTGCAGGTCGCGTGTGGTGGGGTGAATTGTGGGTACTCCCACCTCTTTTAAGACACCTGACCAGCATTGAAGAGTAGGCCAAAAAGAAAATCTTTGGAGGGTGGCACTTTCCCACCAGCAGTGACGTGAGAAAGACAATGAAGACATTTTAGGGCTGCAGATTTATCATTGCACCACAGGATGGTCACGCCGTATAGAGCCTCTGACGTTTGAGTGACGTGCTAATGGCGTGGCACCGCGCGCTTCACAGTGATCCGCGCCCGAGTGAAGGACGTTCACAGGAGCGGCTGCAGTGAGATTCAAACGACAGTGGAGGTGAAGGACGTCATCAAGTCATCGGGCGTCAGCATCTCGCGTGGGGACGTCCACCTGTACACCAACTCCTCCTGCCTGTGCCCTGAGCTTCTAACTGCCGACGAGTACATCATTATGGGCTATGAGGACCGCATGCGCACCAGGTGGGATAGACATCGGAGGTCTTCAACTTCATATGGCTGATCTCGACGTAGAGCAGTAACTATAATTGAACACCGAGGAAGTTAATGAGCCAAATGTATGTACTGTATGTATGTTGAACATTTTTTGGCAGCGTACGTAGCCAACCGAGATAATCGGAGGTGCGGGGGAAGGACAAAAAAACTAAACACAAAAAAACTGCGTCGTGAGTATCATAGTGTATCGCAGTGATGATGCCTTCTTCATATTTGTGAATTGGACATTGACTTGCTCTGCCTGCGGGGCCATTCCTACATTTAAATGCACCGAGGGATTAATTTTGAGAACAATCAATGGGCAGGTTTATTAAATCCCCACTGCCGCTGTGCTTTTAGCAGTATAAATGGGAACACCTTAATTTTGACAAAAAAAATCTCTGTAAAGCTAACCGTTATGTGGCATTCATGGAGACCTGTGTAACTGTCATGAAGAATATCATTTAAATTCATAAATGGCAACTTATTTTACTCGTATTTGTAAAAAAAAATTAGCTCTCATTTACGAAATAGCCCATCATCTCTTGAAAGACCAATGCATTAATTATGTAAACAATGACATTAATTCCATCTGTATAGATATGTACTGAAACTAAATACACAAGTAATGTACACATAATGTGAAATGTTGCGAATATAATAACTATTACAGGTCTAAATACAGCGATTCAATTAACTCCACATACTCGACTCATATAGTCCAAGCATTCGTGTGACAGTTCTAATGGCTTTGACTGGAATTAAAAAAGCCTCTTAGGAATTCCATCTTAGAGGCATCTGAGAAGGCTAGTCACAAAGACATACACATGAGTGTTCAATCTCAGCTGTGGTGCATTTAAACCATTGAACTTATCACAAAGAAGATTAAACCTCTGCTGATGCATCCTCTCCAGGTGTTGTGTAGTGGGGCAAAGCCTCACTCCTAGAAGATCCAGTTAATAATTTATATCAATATGAAAGTTAAAATCACATTTCTATCGTTAATTATATGTAATAAAAGTTAGTAGCGCCGCATATTTGTGAATTGAATACGAATAATTGTCATATATCTGTTTTCCAGTTGAAGTGTCGGTACAAAAAAATTGAGGAATGTATTAATGTTTTCCCTTCTATATGATCTCTCCTTTGCTGTTCCCGTAGTATAGAACTCCCTCCCCCCAGCCGTCTGTGCTACCTACTCCCTGCCCCTGTCTGCAGCCAAGGCTCACAACCATCCTCTTCTCCTCTGCCTTACGACTGACCGTCCTGTTGGATATGCGCCTTTTTCCAAAATTAATATTAACAAGAAATTAACCGCTACACCTATATTTTTTTAATGAATAAAACACATAAGAGCATAGTAAACTGAAAAACAACACGTAAGCCAAAAAGACGCCCTCTAATATAAAATCGTACAAAGATGAAACATATTCTCCCAGTTATTGGTGGATGTCAGTTTTGCAACTCTCTGTACGTCTTTAATCGCAGCTGCATTCATTCTAGACGCGAGTATAACTTGTCTCAAACAAGACGTGTTCTCATTTTCCCTGCAGGTTGTTGCTGTTTGATGGCTGTGTGGCTGAAAAATGGAAAGAACGTTGGGGAAAGAAAGTAAAGGTATTAATACACAAAGGTTACGAGCGCAGACATCGATTCCCAATTGCCTGCAATAAATCAGCGGGTTATGGTGTAACAACCTACTCGGCCGTTCCCGCGTCCTTTGAGCTTTTGGGCCAATATAAAAGGTACAATTAACAACCAAGTGAGGCACCATGCTTGTCAATGTTTGCACCCCCCCCCGCCGCCCACCACACGTATTGTCTGCGTCTAGGACATTTACAGCCTGACATTTCCAAAAACACGTTTCTCACCTGCTGATGCTGGATGTAATCTCCGGTGAAACATCGGATGTAAAAATGTCAATATTTTTCTTGCTTTTCAACATTCCGGTTTGCTGAAAAACCAAATCAATTGGCACATTTGCCCACGTGACAACTTGATTTGCTCGGCTTTGTCAGGTGGGTGGAGAGTTATAGTTAAACATGTATGCTATACCTTAACGGTCAAACCAAAATAAACCAATTACGAATCATTTCCACAACGCTCGTTTGAATAGCCCCCTTCACAGTTGCTGCTTGACAATTCGAGTATTATACAACACGCCCTCCACAGAGATGAGTATGCTGCTACTCACCGGTTTGCATTCGACTTGTTCTATTAATTTACCAAGGCAACGTGGTGGCTGAATAATCTGGCAGTTATCAATAATTTGTGAGATCTTACAACACTGTGCATATCCTATAAAGTGGATATTAAATATCCACTGACCTAGTTGTTTCTCAGACTATGATGTTTTTATGGATGTCAAATTCTATAGATACATTTTTTTGAATTAATAACACAACTGTGTGCTGCTCACTAACAGCAGGTGGGCAAAACTCCAATCGTGCCTTGCATACACGGCATGTGATCATCGCATTGCATGTACAATGCTCTGAGTCTTGTCCACATTTTTAAAAAGAGCTAAAATAAAATAATAAAGTAATTCCTTCATGTCCAACTATGTGCAAACAGTTTTCTCTTACAATATAGATAAACTGTCTAAATTAACTTTCTCCTTGAGAACCTCAATACATATCATATAAATAATTTATGGAACATAAGAGACTTCAATGCTTAAAAATCTAATGCATTGTATGAACTTCTGCTTTAAACACAAATTAGACACTTGGGAAAATACAGGCCACATATATAATTGCACGGAACATATGTGTGTACATGTGGTAATTGTAGTTGTCTTAGATGGTGATAACAGAATATTTAAATAAAACATGTAATTTATGACTGGCAAGAGTCAGCCAAAAATAATTATGGTCCTTTAAGATTAACAGTGACCATAATAATACTTTAAATCATATCCATTTGTCCCTACAAGCTGTTATGCGTGATATTTATCTTGAAAACATTTACTTTATTAATTTAATCACAATGCAATGTCACGCAGTTATTTCCATATTATTCTAGTGGTTACGAAGAATGTGTTGTAAGCACATTAAAACTAGCATAACAACATTCAAAGAGCAACACCAAAACGTAAACAATGTGATGACATGTGTTTTTAGTTTGTGGCAAGAGAAGGACACTGTTACAATTGTGTGTTTGTGCGCGTATGGTCATGCCTTGATCTCTTGGAGCACTTTGCTATGCCTGCTAACAGCACAGTTAATTTACGCATGCAACAACAGGTTAAATAAAAATAATATAAAGGTTGTCATTATTATTACTATTAATGAAAAGAAAGACAGATCTGAATATTTCGGCCTATAGGCCTTATTAATTCTAAACAGACTGGGATAAACCATTCATCGTATGTTGGGGAAAACATACATATAATAGATTCACTGTACAATATATGCCTTAGTCTCTGTTGCGTCGAACTCTGCGACCTCAAGACGATGCCGATGCTGACGGCCTCATCCGAGTGTGCTGCTTTTGCTGTTGCTTCTGCTGCTGCTGCTGCTGTGTGTGGCTTAGCGCTGGGACCAGAAGCTGGGCAGACCAAAAGGCCCTGGAAGGAGCACCACAGGCATCAGAAGGTCCGGGAGCAGTGGCAGACCCAAGGGTGGCCCCAGCGACGACGGCAAAAACAGCCGCAGCAAGGACAGGGGCGGCCGGCCGAGAAGTGGATGAGAGCCTGAGACGGACGTGAGCTAGCGAGCGGTGTGTGCGTGGTGAGCACTCGGGCGAGAGTAAAAGGGGTGGTGATGTTTATATTGCACTATTGAACTTCTGATGTACAGCTGTTACTCTTTCTGACACCACTAGTCTCGAAGACTATTTATGAGAGAAAAAAAAAATTAAGATCAGATAGCAAGTTGTGATCAAAAGTAATAGTGAAGATCCTGAAATCATTACTTAGAGCTTGAGATTGTAATGTTTTGTGAAGGTTCCTCTTTTTTTTGCACAGCATATTAATCACTTTTTTTTGTCTTTAAATATAAATATATAAAAGAAATTATACATTATGCTTGCTGAGGCCTGCTACAATCAGCCAGAGTGCTGCATACTATGCTGCTTTAAATAAGAGAGTAAATTACCTCTAGATTAGTCTCCTGAGGAGTAAAAAAAAATGCTGAGATTCACAGCTGTTATCATGACAGCATGTTACGTATCAACAGTGTGTTATGGTATATTCAGTGTAAATGAAAAAAAAAACATCACTTTTAAAGGTATATTGTATCCTTTTAACAGCAAGTCGGCAGGCCTGCATTATGTTCAAGGTATATTGGACAGTGTTTCAGGGCTAGAAGTGTAACCCGCTGCATACATTGGCATTCTATAATTGTTCACATCCAGGCAACATTTTATTTGATGTAAATCAGTGAGGATGCATATGAAAGTCTGGTTCTAGTGAAGGCAAACCATGTAATGATGAGTTGCACCGAACAATATAAAGACAATTGAGCCATATTCCCAACTGACTGCCTGCAATGTGGACGTAAAAAAATGATACACATATATTTGAACGTAAAAATAAATATGGATTGTAAGGTATTGACAGTGTTTAAGCTTTTTCAAAATCTGAATAAGATGGTATAGTATAAGGGGGACGGCCAAAATAATGACACCACCACAAAATCTTGAACGGACATCCTCGCTCTTGGGATGTTTCAGCGCCGACTTTAAACAGCCAACAGCGATTTAAAAAAAAATGCGACCCTTTCTAGCCCTGTTTGCTGTATTGCATGGCAAAATATCTTGAGAATGAGATGTGTTTGCATCAGTATCTTATAATACGTCAATATGTAATACGCTACTGCGAGTGGACTGCATGGATTGTTTGCATACAAAAAAAAGAATGCACACGTTTCTAGCTAATCTAGAATGCACACCAATATCGTCATTCAAGAGTTGCCTTCGCCTGGGAGGAAAGGAGTTTTCCTCGTGGCACAACTGGGCTAAGCGTGCTATGTGCGTCAACAGTACGTTGTTCTGTGTAAGACCTGCACACCGCCTGATCATTTCACGCTGAACAGATCATCGCACAAGAGAAAATATATTTCCATTCTATGAATGACTTAAATGAATGACAAGAAGGATTTTTGAAATAGCCTTTAGGAGATATTGTAATTTTACAACACAAAAATAATATGTTGTTTAAGAGCCCTGTATATTCAAAAGCTTCAGTGGGCATTGTGTGAAGCTAACAAAGTTTGAACTACAAGTAATGTACTTTGAGTGTGCATGATAAAGGCAAGTATACGGTATATCATGTATGTAAGTAATCGTAAAATGTGAACGTATATATCCGATTAACTCTAGTCGGCTTTCATTCTGCGCCACGGTGGGTGCATATGAATGGCTGGGAGTGCATGCCATCATTGGGTCATTTATTTCTGGGATGCATTTAAAGCATTCGGTAATTAACAGAAAAAAAGAAAACTTCCACACAGAAACACGGTACGTGCAAATGCATCAGACAGTATAGTGCTGTGTCCTTTGATATGAGGGTGCTGTCTGCAAAATGTGTGCAGAGGTTCTGTGAATTTTTGATCTCATGTGCTCGCACCTGCCTTGTACTGCCTCTATAAGAAAGTGCCGCATCATCAGAATAAAGGATGCATTGTTGCCACGTCACTAACACGTATTCCAACGCACTGTTTCGTGAACTGGAAATGAGATGCAAAAAATACACTTGTACATTGCAGTCTAAAGGCCCATGTAGACTACGTTATTTTATGCTGATTGTACCCGAGGGACTAAAGGAGGAATGGAGTGGGTACCCCCACCATCCCCCCGCTCCTCTCCCTCTCGCCCCCTTTAAACTTCGTGAGAACAGAAACGTTTGAAAAATCAGTCCAAACAATAAGAATAATAACGCAATTTGTAGCGTGCACAATATTTAACGGACAAAACTATTTCTATATTACCGGGTAAGGTCCACTGCGCTATGTAGAGCTCTTTCTCAGAAACGACCTGGCAACAAATTATCACTCAACGAAGTGGCTCATAATGTGGAAATGTCGAGATCAATAAAGACATATCCACGCGACCACAGGGAGAACATGCAAACTCCAAATATACAGGCATCATTTTCGCGATCGAACCCAGGAACTTTTGCATACCAGTTGAGGAGACATATAAACATATAACGTGAGACATAACTTCAACCGAGAAGATGGATACAAATTGAGCAATCATTGGAAGGATGTTATTAACCAGGTAAAACCTTAACTGCTTTATGGTTGTTCCATGAAATCTGCCGGGTACAAGTCTACTTTTCCGAGTTAACTTCCCCCCCGGAATCCCCAGCTCTCTCGGCCTCCCACTTCCATGCCCGTCCAGCTTCACGTCCCCTCCCCACTTTCTTACCTATATAACCTCTACCAATATAACCTCTTACCACGGCAGCTCTGTCCCACTTCAGCAAAAATAAATTTTCTTGCTATGGTCTTCCCACCTGATGATGATTGCTTGTGTTGCAATCGAAACGTGATTTATTTTATTTTATACCTTCGTGACTTTACCGAATGAACCAAAGAGTATGGATTCCTGCAGTCACGAAAGCTTCAAATCAAGATTCAGTTGAGGAATTTAACATCTCGTCACCTTGGCGACCAATAAATGACCGTGACTCTGAGATAAAACAGTGCATTTGGTGATGCTGCGTTGGTAGTGGTGCACCAGTGCAAATAACTAAAAACTCAACACGTTTGTTAGGGCATCTTTTGGCTGGCCATTGAACAAAGACGGTGGTCACCGCATCGCGCGCTTTCAGATGCGCTTGTGCGACCGTCTGGAACGCTCTCTTCCTTCCGATATTAGGAAGCCACTGGAGCTATGCACTTTTAAATCGAGATCGACAACTTATTTAATTTTAACTGCTTTTTGTGTTGAGCGTGTCGTCCTCACCCATATGGCGTGAAAGAAGTTCAACATACTTAAAAAATTGCCTTAAAAGGAAATATATATATATAGCAGGCGACGTTTTTCGAGTTATGGCCCTGATATTGGTTAGTGACCTGTGTTTTTGTACGGTCCTTACACAGGAAACTTTTAAAAAAAGATACAAAAAGCACACATAAGAATCCGATTAAATTATACAAACAATGAAAAGATCAAATATAATGGTTCAAATTCATTTTATGACCGTAATGATGAATAAGGCAAGAAAATCGCTGCTCATGCTGGACAAGTTATACATCCGTTGTGATCATTTCTCCTGCATGCCACAGTGTCATAGCAGATGACAACGTGCCATAGTCATAACATATCAGACTAGGCTGAAAGCTTCCGATCGTGCCAATGTGGATTAATGTACTGTAGGGCGTACAAAAAAAAATGCAAGATTTTAAAGGAAGAATTGTTCGTGCATTATGGCTCTCTATCTTTATAACATTTGTATAGAATTTCCACGTGAGGCACAACGTGTGGACCACAAGCACAAATCAGTACTCTTATTGAGCGGTATTATATGCGACCGAAATGAGAGCAGCAACTAATGACCGACGAACCCCCACCACCACCACCCTTTGTTTTGCTACATTTCAACTGCTTTTGAAGTGATTATGTGTGAAAAGCCAAACTCGTGAAGTATTTGCATGTCTTCATCGCTCTTCCTCCTCCTCCCACAGGCGTCCCCCCCTCACTCTCTCTCCTCCGAACTCTTACGAACTCTCCCCACCCCTCTCTCTCCTCTCTCTCTCTCGTTTACGTTCCTGTTCTGCCCTCCACACAGAGCCGCTCTGCCACTTGAATGCGGTTTGCAAAGTCTGTCCACAAGAGAGTGCATGTCAGATCGGTGCAGACATGCAGCAGACGTGTAGCCTTAACAGACTGCAGGGGCAAGTGCTGTTAGCGAGCACCTATGAAGGCCGGTACGGTACACGTGGGGGGGGGGGGGGTGGGTGGCCAGCACCACGCCCGGCCACCTTTGTCTCCCCCAGTGGCGATGTTTACTACACACACCGCACCAGGTACTCATTCGAGGCTGAGTCGACATAGGGGAGAGCCAGGACCGCTTTCAAATAATCGTCCACCGCTGGTGTTGGCCCGTGAGCGGTAATGGAACTCGGGTCGCCGGGATGAATAAGCGCAGCGCGTTGCACACTCACAAACACTCACAAACACTCACAAAACCACTTTCATTGCAATTGGGAATATCTGAACTGGATGCGCTCTCCACAATCGAGGGTCAGTGCAATAGTGCCCCCGCGTGCCGGCATTCGTGTCAGCAAGTTAACGTTAAGAAACGATAACAACGTGACGCTCACAATGTTCACCCCCATTCTACAGAGCTGAGCATTAAATGCACTTGTAAATGCACACCTGATGACGGTTGCTTGTGTTGCAATCAAAACGTCGTATGGAGGCCGTCCGTAAATGACGTCACGCGATTTTGGCCGATTTTTGACCCCCCCCCCTCCCCCCCTCGTCACACGGGGTCACAAAAAGTCAGACCCCCCTCAAATGACGTCACAAAGCTCTGCCCCCCCTCCCCCAAAACCATATTTCCATTTTGAAAATAAAACATGCTTCAAATCGCTTTAAACTATTGTCATTGTAGTGCGTGTTTAATGTGGCGCTGCACTCTGATGTAGGAGAAAACACGTATTAAAAAGGAGGCGTTGGAAAGCTGAAATTTAGCATAAAATTCACTTGAAAATATTCAACGTCTAACTAAAACTGCAGATGTTCAGAATATTATATTTAAATTATCTTATAATTATAAAATATTAAAAGTCATTATAACTATAAAAAAATATACTTGAAGCTGTGTAGTAGAACGAAGCAAAATGGAGAGTACAATTATAACAATCACATTCATTCCACAGAATGAAAAGCCCTGGTAGAATCATTAAAATCAAAATGTTCAATACCAATCTTTCAAAAAAAATTACAAAAGTTATGCTTCTCCATTCTCCCATGGAGAAGCAAAATGCTCCTTCATGGAATAAAGAAAAAAGGTGACCTTGATCAATTTAAATAATCAAACAGTTACTAATGAAAATCAATAAAAATTAGCGTTGTTATAACAATTATATTTAATTAAGTAGAACGTGTTGTTATATTTATTTAAAGTTGCGCATTTTGATGTGACGTCACATTTCTCAACCCCCTTCCCCCCTCGTCACACATCGTCACAAATGTCTGACCCCCTCCCCCCTCCCCCCTAGGTGCGTGACGTCATTTATGGACGGACCCTATTCTATTATTTGTTTTATTTTCTTTCTCCGTGACTTTACCGAAATAACCAAAGAGTAGATGTTTTCATATTGGCCTAATTGACATCTGTTTGGCATTATTTGCGGTTTTGTTTTATGCTACCCCCCCTTTACCAGAGATAATGGACAGTTGACTGGTTCTGATAGAATTACCTTTGATAGCAATGACGCAGTAGCAACTGCGAGCTCTAATCATACCGTTTTCTCAATTTATTATTTTCTGAAACAATTACGATGCAGGTGACAACAATGACGTTGCATATGTGCCGTCATGATAATGAAGAAAATATATATTGCAAACTATATCACATCAATGACTGTTCTCCAGTAATTATATTGAACGTGTGTTCAGGAATCAATACTTTTCATAATGACAATATTTAGCAACCATGTTTTTTTTTTCTTCACACATTTTCCACTCTTTAGTCTGAACATTTTCCGTTCTGTATTATTTTTTATTGCATATTACAATTTCCACTCTACCCTTTCACCGTCGAACAATATTTTGCACCAACGTCCGTGCTTCTTAACACATGTCATAGCAGGTAGGGTGCACGTGTTTAAACTTGTTGTTTTTCGGCTGCTTTTCGTTTATCAAAAGGTCCAGTTTTGTGAAAAGCACTCCGAGCTGCTTTCACCCTCTCCCGTATTTGACAATCTTGACCCCAATGTGGTGGTGGTGGTGGCGGCGGGGGGTTGTGGAAGCGGGGGTGGGAGCAGGTGGAGAGAGGGCAGCAGTAGGCTGGATCACGGCCACAGCCAAAATCCTTCTTAGATCAGCAATAATAATATTTTTTAAAAAGATAACAATGTCCACTATGCATTTCAGGATGTTGTTATGGGCTGCTATGGGCCTACGTGATGGGCAGCAGAGAACAGTGCATCAACCCGTTGTTGTATTTACTCCCCGCCTTCACTAGCCTCCACCTGTGGGGGAGCTATTGCAACACCCCACTGCCCTTTGAGACCCTGCAAATTGATAATTTACCAGAGAAAAACTTAGATTTTATCATTACAATTAAAACTATTACAATTTCTGTACCGCCCACCTTTGATAAGTTTCTAGATCCGCCTTTGACCTGCACTAACCAGCGTGGTGACGTATTGGCAAATGACCCCCTTGATCTGCACGACACAGGGTGGCCCTTAACCGGCAGTGGATGGATGATCGGGTTGCTCAGATACCCAAATAGCTGTTGTGCCGATGCCGACTCTAAAAGACATGTTAAAGGCAGTACAAGACCGATGTATAATGCATGATCCACAAAACAGAGTACACTGAATCAAAATCAAAATTCAACAGGTGGCTCTGAGCTGGTAGCACCTAGACCATGGGTTTGAATTTGGGCAGCCGCGTGTGATTAATATGCGTTCCCAAGTGAGTTGATCGCCTCAAGTCTGATTTAAAAAAATGCAGAAAAAACAATTCTAGAATCTGTTTGACAAACATTCAATATCTGAAGGGCAAAAATATATCTTAACTGCCACAAGGCGAACATCATTATTGCTGGGCACGTTAGAAAGTACGGCGTGCTTACTTGTGGGAAATAAAAAGTCACTGAAAGGGATCTCAAAGAGTTCTTACGTAAGCACCTCCTACAGGCCATTATCTCACCACACGGGATGATAATGCACTGCTCTGAGAGAATTCCTAATGCATACCTGCTCTCATGAAATGATGCCGATTGCACAAATGGAATAAACTGTGGGGAGCAAGACAAAACAGGACAATTCTAACATGACGATACTGAAGGCTGCTTTGTCTCTCGCAATTTGGAATGGAAAGGCCACATCACAGAGATACATGCACAGGCCTGAATCTGTATTCATTGCCCCATGATGCACTCTGTACACACGGCGGCCATCCCACTCATCTAGCAGCACAATGCGCCGTTCTGTCATGTCCATTCGTGTGCTACGTGTGCTGCTGTGACATCCATTGTCCCAGGAATAAATAGGCGGAGGGACCACCTCCCCCCCGACTCCTTTCATCGCCCAGTAAACTGTTTACTTAGCGGCTGGCAGTGGTAGGGTGCCCGGGTGCAAGGCCTTTGAAATGAGACAACTGGCAGCAGCAGCAGCTCGTGGAGTGGCTTGCTCGGCCACCAGCACAGCTCCCAGACCTAGGCTAGAGTGGCATTTTTAAAAGCTGCGACAGCAAGTTGACATGCAGTATGTGCTGTCTCATACACCACCAGAGGATTGAGTGAAAGTGGAAGATGAAGTGAGTGTGTACTGATGTTTAATTCAGTAAACACACCACGAGAGTACACTGTAGCCTCAATGTTGTAATTATTTATATTTAAAGAACACTTCTGTACACGTGTAAGTGCACTTACATAGTGTAAATTTGCATTGTGAAAATTGGATACATTTGTCGATAGAATCAAACAATTTGTATAATTTGAAGCAGTGCATATTATCTCCAAATTACCCTTTGTTAATACAGACTCATAACTTTAGTAAGCAATTCACATAGCAACAATACAACGCATATACGTATATTTGCCTATGGGTAAGTTGCCTTCGTTAATATCAAATCGCAATCTTCAATTCTGACGCTCTGTAATCCATACTATTTTCACTTCAATGTCAATACGACATTATCTTAAACACGAATTAAATTAGTAATCTTCTTTTATTTTTAATACAAGTTAAGTTAAATCTTCATGAGAAATGTAAAAAAATACAGAGAAATGTCCCAAATTTCATTTCGGTAAAATCTATTTAGCTGAATTTCATGAACTACAAATGTAATTAAAGCCTCTAAATAGTGCCATGCTACATTGGTGGACATTTGAAAGCTTGAATAAAGTTATATAATTAACAGTTTAATTATTCGTTGATTTATTTAACCAGGAAGGGCTCAATGAGCTGTTAGGCTCTACTTCATGGGAGTTCTGCGATGGTACAGATGTTACTACACGGTACAGATCTTACACCGTTACACAGGGGAGCGATATAAACAGCAAGTATTAGCACTTGCTGTTTATATGGAACGGTAATGCGGAGCCAAAAACCGCAATTCTCTCGTTGCTCCAAAAGTCAGCCTGACAAAAACAAAATCTGCAGTACGTCCTTTTGGAAGGAGACATTTTAATCTGCCTGCAAGACAACGGGGGGGGGGGGGGGGCGGGGGGGGGGTACAGCTATGCCCCTGGGTCTACGCCTGGCGCTTTCTGGTCCGTTACCATAGAAGCCGGCGGGCTGGAGATTACTGGGCGTCTTCGGCGTGAGCGAGACTCCTCTTAAATCCTTGCCTGGGTTTAAAAAAAAAAGAGTCCCACAAAGGAGCCTTTTGTGCAGTGCTTCTGTGGGCAAGGGGCCCACACCAAGCGCACGGACACTCGCGTTCACAGTCGCAGCAGCAGCAGCAGCTGCATTTATGAGGACAATTAAGTACTTCTGCCTGACATCTCTGGCTGGGAGGATGCGGGCAAAGGGCGGCGGCTGTTGCAGAGCCACGTAGCCCGGTGCCGCCTGGCAGACGTTACCTAAATGCTGAGCAAAACTCTCGGGGTTTCACGGGACCCCCCGGTGTGGGGTGATCCTTGGACAAGCAGCAAGTAGCAGGATAATTAATCGACGTATAAATGCGGTTGTTATAACACCAACGCGTAAAATGAGCCAATGAAGGTCCTCGACAATGTGCATGAAGTTATACACAGTCAGTGCTTAATTTCATGGTGTCGTTTGGGATTGAAAATGCTAAACCGAAGTTGCATTGCCCAGCTTATTTAGGTCCAACGGCTTTAATCTGCCAAATAATGGATGGTTTAGTCATAGTTGTATGAATAAATAAAATGAGTATTCCTGGAGTTTTTTTTTTCAATTATCATGAATGCATGCTTACACTAAAGTATAACACGTTGTAAAAAAAAACCGCGCGTATTATGTTCAGTGTAACGTGCATATAATAATGTAAAATGCGTTTAATTTCTAATGCACATTTAATAGAATTTACACATTTAACAGGTAACCAAGATTATAGCAAATTATTGTATATGATCAAAAATGGACCGGCATTTCCAGTATTACATTGTAAAACTTAAGCTTGTGTTTTTTGTACATTTAACTATCTCGGTAAACAAGTGTAGTAATACGTGCACCAAAGCATGAACAGCTCAGGTTGAGCAGTTATCTACGGGACCTTTTTTGGCAGTATCAAGGTGTTGAACGATACAAAAGGTTTGTACCCTTTCTGGCATAAATGCAGGTGTTAAGATGTTCAAACACCAAATGCTGACTTCACGCCTTTTAAGAGATGCCTATTTGGTGTTTTTCACATCTTAACACCTGCATTTATGCCCGAAACGGTAAAGCCTTTTCTATCATTCCATAGTTCATTGTGACATAAAAAAGCATACCAGGGCGAATGATTATTTACTAATCACTTAGATTAACTCATTGGAATGTCTATTTTTTTACACTTTTAGAAAAATTGTTTAATGCTATGTTTTCATGGAAACCTTTTCACCCACATTCCTTCGACCACGTGCTGTTTCATGGAATTAAACATAATTAATTTTCCCCTACATTTCTAGTTCATTGTTGGTTTACTTTTGTTCCACAGTAAATGAAGAGTTAAGATCTTTACAAGAAAATTGTGGATGAAAGTGCAGTTTAATATTGACGTAGACTCGGTTGTATCTGTGTTGAAAGGTGAATTTATTATATTAATAGTGTGAAGGATGTATATATACAATATGTACAAAAAATAAGAAACATGACCAATTTGACATATGTTCATCCTTCTAATTTATATAACTCTGCATTAATCGATTAAATTAATATGCATTCTGCATGCAAATTTAAAATCTGTGAATACATTTGAATAGGTGCGATGAGAGGTTAATGGATATGTAATACTTTAAGTTGGTTTTATCATCCTTTTTTGAACAGAAGAATGATTGAGGCATCATTCAATGATTGCTGTATTTGATATCGATATAAACATTCCATTAACAATTCTGCAAATTGTATTCCAGCAGTTTATCCAACTTCTTTTATGATTAAAATTTTGATTTAAAGCTTTCGTGACTGCAGGGATTCATATTCTTGGTTCTTTCGGCAAAGTCACGTAGAAGGGAAACAATCAAATAATACAAATATAAAACAATAAAATTCTCACGACGTTTCGACTGCAACACAAGCAATCATCATCAGGTGTGTGTGGTTTTCACACCTTGATGATGATTGCTTGTGTTGCAGTCGAAACGTCGTGAGAATTTTATTGTTTTATATTTTTATTATTTTATTGTTTCCCTTCTTTTATGATGTTGATGGTTATACCATCTGGTCCAGGAGCCTTTCCCTTTATGCAGTGATGTGTTCATTTCATGAATGGCATTACATTAGTACATTTATACAGATTTTAGGACAATACTTACATTTCAGGAAGCAAGTGCATTGCAACAAATAATACACTAAGTTTCTATGAAAATATATTATTGGCAAACATAAAATGTGGCAGTTTAACATATATTTTAAAAACCCCATAAATTACCAAAAAATATCAAATTATACGTTGAACATAGCATCGACAGATTCAATGTAAACGAGATAAACATGGTATACACAAAACTACTAAGAATAATGAACAATATTGTTTGGTACATACTGCAATTGATAGGTTCAGATTAAATCGGTGGTAGCTCAAAAATAATGCCACGAGCAAAAGCAACAGGATTCCAGCGAAAGCAATGATAACTCTAGTTGCAGGCAACAGAAGTAAAGGACAACGGAGATAAAAGATGGAAGTATGGTGAGGTGGAGATGAATGACATGAAACATCAGTACAATCTGGCATATGATCGCCAACAGTGAAGGACTGCTGCTGGAAGTTTTAGGACCCAGTGTGATGGGGAGGAGAGATGCTGAAAGGTGTCTTTTGAATGACACCATCATGAGATGGTGGCTCTTCGCTGCCAGTGAAGATGAATACCACCCCATGCTTGAGCAAACATACTTTTTATATGGATATACCATTCTACAACTGACAATGCACGAATTCACGTACATTTGGATAAATAAAACTAATTCTGGTTAATGCTATTGACATGAGCACACTGGAGATACGGACAGATTACAAGCTGCATATGTGGTTTGGGACAACATTAACAATCTCCCATTGAGAATCCTAATAGATTAAAACTAGGGCTCACAGGATGTATATATGGACAAACTGTGCTGCATTCAAGGCAATGCATCAGACTAAGCAGTTGGAGAGTATACCACTTGTTAGCTTCATTACAAGTGTTTTAAGTATGGCTTAAAATTATGAACTTAAAGTCTGTAGGTAAATCTTATTATATAAACTTACAAGGGACCATTTTTTTATATATATTACACAGCGCATTGCAAATTTGATACAAATTCATAACAATTACGATTTCATGCAGCTAAATATTGTAATAAAAATTACTTGACGGCAAGATCATCAAATAATTCATTGGCGTAAAGCCCTATGGATGGCGTTTTGAATCCAAGCAATTATTTCGTTACAGCGGCAATGACATTGAACCAGGCACTGAAAGGTAGAAAATCTATCAGAGACTGAACAAAATAGTAATGGTCATAGCAAATTAAGTCCAGTCGTGCATATGTAAAAGAGAAACACTGCAAATCGAATTTAACATTGAGTTTATTACACTTAATTTTGGTGAAGACTGTTAAAAAAATAAAGTTAGTTTTAGAATATGAAACCGTTTTCAGAAGCAAATGATTGACTTCGTAAAACTCTTTTGAGTTTAGCTTAAGCTGTTTGCTTTACTCTAGTTGTCTATACGTAGCTAAATTACAAATAAGTTATTATGCATCTTGCACATACTTACGGCAATGCTTAATGCAAATAAAAACATTTTACTTCTTAAAATATAGACTGGTATCAGATAACCGAAGTGTGTAAAATGGTAATCATGTTCATAAAATTAATTCACATGCTCAATCTCAGATGGCCTTCATTACAATTCACAGACGCAAATATAAATTTTTATTATATTTGATTGTGGAACGTCTCAATTTGACGAGCCAAACCTGTCAACATTTTATAATTCTGTCAAATGAGACCAGGCAAGGTGAAAGCAACTAGACATGCAGTGGATAAAATATCCAATCTACAGTTTAATATTGCCTTCGTGTAAGAATCGACAAAAATGCACGAATCTTATTGCCGTGTGGTCTTCAGCACTCAATTTAACACACACCTTCCACACAGTGTGTTGATTATTGAATGAACTGATCAATATGGCCATTCGTATGTGCTTTATTTTTTACTTGCAAGCCAATCTCTCAAAACGAAAAACGTTGGTTGAAGATGGATAATCCACTGGTCTAGTTTTGTCATCTCAAACATAACTATATCCAAATTGTGTTGTGTTCCAATGATTTGTAAAAATGTCACGATACAACTGTCACAATGCTGTGTATTTAAAGGTCGGAAAAAATGTTACTGCTCGCCGAGATTGAAAAGTAACACACCAATTTGTCTAAAGAAAGTTTGTAATCTGTACGTACTACTTGCGATGACATGTGGTTCAGAACCATGGCCATTTAAAAAGTTGCCAAAGAAGCATCGATATGTGTTCTTGGATTTACATTGAGAGGCACCAAGATGACAACATATGTAGGTTAATGATGAAATGTAACCCTAACAGTAAAAAAAACGTAAGCAAGCTTCAGCAGGGAAAGTTTCTAAGAATGATGATGGCCGATAGTCAAGAATTAGATTGACAGCCAAGGAATTTAATGCATCCATGATGTGAGCAGGTGTTAGGTGCTTGTGGCATAATATTGACATGGTGGCTTGGGGAGACCTTGACCATGGTGTAGGAGTGCAATGGTGCCACCTTTGATCACGTGAAACGTCTGCAACCTAGCAGCAAAATCTGGGAATATTGCACGAGAACCAGAACCATAGTACAGTATATTGAACTTCTTTCCCACTGCACGTAGCCAACCACGCTAATTGGAGGTGCGGGGGAAGAACAAATTACAGTAAACACAAAACTCAGTTTTAGAGAAGTGAGTTTTCAATCTAGATTTAAAAGTGTTTAGCTCTCGTGGTTTCTTAATATCAGAAGAGCGTTCCAGATGGCCGCGGAAGCGCATCCGAAAGCGCGCGATGCAGTGACCATCTTTGTTCGATGGCCAGTCAAAAGCCGCAAGTTTACTTAAGTTGCATTCACATAATTAATCATTTAATCTTCTATCAACAGCGATTAGCTATTTGACCGTAATGAAACTATAGGTCACAACTCTGTGTCTGATAACGTGTGTGATATTTAATGTACTGCTCATGTAACCGTATATTTAAGACATAAAAAAAGAATTATAATGCATTTAAGAAACGTAATTGAAAATAAAGCTTCTAGTCTACCTTAATTTGGAATATAATACGTCAGATGGAAACATATGGCTAAATGCCGTGCTGATCTTCGAAGTTGATTGACTGTTGTCACCATACCAAAAAGTGCAGAAGGGTGAATTTTGGGTGCCTCAAGACCATTTCGGATATCACTTACCACTGCTGTTAACCATGACTGGAAATCTAGTCCAAGTCAACCTCAGCCAAATAAAGCACGTTGATTCGTAAAAAAAAAAACATTTACAGTGGATTAGTTAAATTGCACTGATATACAGGAAAGACAAACCAACAAACGTGTAAAATCCACCATTTATTGAAATGCAATGTATATACATGTATCCAAAACCAAAGCCTAGCAAAGAATAAGTCCACCAAAACAAACACCAGTTACAAAAAAAATGCGGGAAAAAAAGTTAATGAAGACAATCTCAGCTTAGGTTTTTTTTGCACATCTTAAGTTGTAATTGCAGAGATAAAAATGGCCATGTCAAGGCAAGGATATGTTAAACTCAGTCACCAATATTGCTTGTGAAGCATTAACTCCCATGCATAGAATACAGTGACAGTAAAAAACACACTGCACATATATTCTGCCATTGAGGTGTAAATGTGGAGTCTTTCTTTCCCTTCAAAATAAAAGCAAGCTCAATAAACAAAAAATATTAGAATATTCAGTATTGAATATCAATATCTGAAGTCAAAATGCGAAAGTATTAGAGTAAGGTGTGCCCAATTCAGGAGACTGGGAAGCAATATATTGATAACGGAGCAATAATAAAACTACTGTCGAAAAACCTTCATGAGAATAGTGTTCTACTGAAAATGTTAATACTCCTAGAGATAAAATGGCATTGAAGAAGGAATTATTTCACTTAAACAGTAACAGTTATGTGCACGTTTACCAATATGCTATTGTAAAGCATGTGATCTATAACAATAATTATATTTTCCTTTAAAAATGGGGATTTGCAATCGTATTTAGCTCAAAGCACATTTTAAGCTTCGTTTTAATTAATGGTTTGTTGCTCATGAAAAAAGATAAAAATATATATATATAATTGGGTGATAATTTTGTTTCACTCATATTGATCTCAAGTCCAACTTTGCTGCCATCTTTATTAAGTTATTTTACCATTTCCCGCAGTTCACTCTCAATGGAAGTGGTAATGACTGTCAACAGCAAAGCTAAGATGATTGAGTTCACTCAACTAGTTTGCTAAAAACAAACGAGAGATCTCTGTTGGAGGGAAATAACTGGAAAATCTTGCAGAATATGTATACCTTGGACAGTAATCGAAGGGGGACTTGAGATCAGGATGAAATAACAAAAAAGGCGGATGGAAGTGGATTGAAGCCCTGTTGGAAAGCACAATTTGATCATAAAAAAGCAACATAGCAATGTGCATGAGGAAAGTTTTCAACCAGTGCATATTTACCTGCTATGACATATGGATCAGAAGAATCATGGGCACCGATGGACAGGATGGAACAAGGGTTTAAACGTCCATAAAGAAGCATGGCAAGAGACGCAGAAAAGAGGGACATGTGGAATAGAGAATAAAAGCAGTTTGAAGACATGTTGACCGACAAAAACAGTGGGTTTGGGCAGGACACGCTGCTAGAAGGGATGATGCCCAGTGGGTGAGAATTACTTTCGAGGTGGCAGCCAAAGAAGGAAAATCTGTCCAAGAGGACATCTACTACAGAAATTGAGCGATGGCTTGTGTGCAGGTGCTGGGTGAGCTGTTGCATCGCGGGACCATGGAGGATGGCGGCGACTAAGGGAGGCCTTCATCCAGCAGTGGATTGAATGGCTGATGGTAAATTAGATACTAGTTGATGGTTTGTTTGGAGGATCAGAAATATCTTCTGAATCCTGTTTGCAGTCTGGCTGGCATTAACCTTACACACAATAAACATGCAGTATGTTCAATATCACATACTGTTTAATACATACCTATAATTATCCAAATTGTAAAATGTTATCTTAATCTTAAGGTCCTTGGAGTGTTATAAATTTTTTACATCACTTTCAAAAATGTTTGTGCAAAGGCAGATGATGAGAAAAATATTATCAAGAGGCATTGCTCTTTGCATATGCGTTTGTTTCGTTTATAGAAGGTGTTTAATACTTCCCAAAACAAAAATGACAATCAGCAATATACAATTGGTATTCACATGTTTTTACCGCTGCCAAAATAGGTGAATCAACGCATATGATGTTTCCACTGTTGGTTCCGAAATGCTCTCGTATTTACAAATGTGCTACGGTGAATAATTTTCATGTTAGAAAACGACATCTGAACCCAATAATTATCTCAAACAACTTTCAAGATTGCACATGACGGTGGACACACCATTAGGTCACAGTTCATCCTGTTGGACAAGAACAAAACACAAAACATTGGTAAGCATCAAACAAAAATTAAACGTGATGTCTTGTAATAATACTCAATATAGCAAGTATTCCACATGTGACAAACCAGAGTATGTGTGAATGGACAATAATACGTACCTTTTTGGTGTTTTCATGTAGGGGTATATCTCCCACCCGCCTTAGAAGGTTCTCTGCTATGTCTTTTCCATTTCTACTGTTAATCTCCTCCCCTCCTGTACTCCTCTGAACACAGAAAAACACCAAAACAAATTAAGGCGTTACGCTCAAAGCACATGTGTCAAATATACCATAATCTAAAGTATATTAGGAGCAATATTGAACGTGTACCTGAACCCTATGGACTCAAATTCCATGATTTATAGCAACACGTGTAGTTAAAATATTCCCATGTGTCTGTGTCTACAGTTTTGACCCAATTTTTTACGTAAATAGTTACATGTGTTGTTGACATTTTTACCATTCATGCTTATACTCTGGGATAGTTTAAATGTTAACACATGGATTATACATAAGTACACACATAAAGGAGTGTGTATATGAAGGCTACTTAAATGTTGAGGCTACACCACATACATACACGTGAGCTTTAATCTACACGGTTAAACTGGCTGTGACCTCAGTATTGTGGTCTGATTGCACATACAATAAGGTCAAGTTAAGTGTATTTATTTAACGAGGTGAGAACTAAGAGACCAGGATTATACTCATTTGCAAGGGTGACCTGGGACACCAATTTGACAAAAAGCAAAACCATTAAAAGTACGCAATTAGTCAAATAGAAATTAGAGCAAAAAACAAGAATCACGCCAGATATAAAAAAATATTGCCCAAACAAGAAATAATGCTAAATAAATTCACTGTAGCGCAAGTTGGCTCTGGCAGTTTATTTTTTACACTGATCTTGGTACAAATACAATTAAGTTACAGAAACATTAAACTGATAAAGAGTGACTTTTCAAATCATATGTAAACACTAAATTATATATTTTAAACGTAATTTCAAGTGAAGTTATCAAAAGGTGTACATTAATATATCATCATCCTTCTCTTGTACATCCTTCCATTAAAATCTTACGAATTGTGTAATAAAACAAGCATGACGGTGGTATGTGTGGAACTAATCAATGCATCACTATTTTCAACAAGACAGTGAAACCATAAGTTTTTCCCTTTATAGAATTTCCCCCCAAAAAATCCTCACCTTGCTTCGTCCCTGGTACTGGTAGAACATGACTGTGGGATAGCCATGAATACCAGCGCTCTGGCAAACATGTGGGTCATTTTGACAGTTCACCTTTCCAGTTCTTAATTTACCTTTTAGCAGCTGTGAACAAACACAATTTGAAGGGCACGTACAAAACGGATCGTAAATACAACAAATTAATTATATTACAACAGACGTTTATTTACAGTGGCTCAATATTGTCTTTTACACACTAACATTTTACATGTACTGTAAATGTATATACGCCATAAAACTGTGTATTTTATATATACAGATAATAACATGAGGTCATCAAATGGGTCTCTCACCCTTGCTGCGATTTCAAACTCAGGAGCAAATATTTGGCAGTGGCCACACCATGGAGTATAAAAATCGACCAGCCAATGCTCCATCCCTTCTAGCACCTCCGAGTTGAATTTCTGGGGGGTGAGATCTTCTGCTGTTTGAGGCAGGTATCTGTTAGGTGTACAACAAATCCGGTGCATAACACCTCGTTAAGAATTGACAACGTAACTGTTATCACATGTAATAACTACAGCCCTTTGCCAATAATTTTAATGCCGGTAAAAGAGAATACATATACGCATTATCGTTACTTACCCAAAAGCCCATCCCTTCAAAGAGTTGGCATCTCTGTGCCAGCCATTGTACTTGCTGAAATAAAAAATAAAAATCTTTGTCAGTTTGGCATTACAAAATCACAACGTACGAGTTCTACAAATCAAATGGTCATCATGGCTAATGCTATTTATGCTACCAAACCTCTTCCACGTGGCTCAGAGTCTCGAATTGTTCACTCAAATGCCCATATTTCCAACTGTCCTCTCTCCACCCTGCACATGTACCAAAACCCATTGAAACATCCTATTCCTGATTTAAACTTTATCTACCATAAAGTGGTACGAGGAAAATCAAAACCACATCTACTATCTTTTATTCTACTACTTAACATTTCCAGCTTGCAAGCTGCTCTTCTTATCCTGCCACGAAATTACTCGGAAAAATATATTATTTATCATATTTATAAATCAAAAGATAATTTATGAATATATTCAAATTTCATGAACAAAAATCTTGCAAATACATATATCGTGATTTTAATAAAAATTTGACCAAGAAGCAAAGCACTTATCGCGGACAACCATATGTGTTTTTGTGTAAAGCAGTCAAGAAAGTATAAAACTACTTACAAATATTTGTCAGAGCTAGCTGGATTCATGGGGAAGAGTCGGATTTCAGGATAGGCATGAACCATTTCACTTTGACACAGGGCATGGTGCTTCTGGCAGTCCACGCTTCCCACTTGCACCATACCTGACAGCATCTAGAAACCCCAAAAATGCACACACAAAAGAGTGGCAATGCAATAATTGCAGGGAAATTAATAAATAAAAGTGTAAAACCGTGCTTAAGTATGTAACAGATAAAAGTGGCCACGGGTGGAATTCACATACCAGAAGGTTATGTCACAGATATTTATTGTTATATTATAAATGTATATTCCAAGGTATTTCCATGCAATTTTATTCATTGTAAGTTTAGCATATGGATAAAATACAATTGTTTGGGAATAAAAATGTTGTCTCACGGAGTATGTAAAAGCAAAAAATAACGAAAGAAAATACGTGTAAGACAAAGTGTGAATGTACGAAAGCAGTTGTTCATTTGTAGATGAAGATTGCCTCCTCCTGGCCATTTATCGAAAAAGCAACTTCAAGCTTGTGAATTAACAGAACACCAACATGATGGTTGAAAACACAGCTCGGCGGTAACATTCACAACAATAGCAAAGTACTTCTCGGCCAATTGTGCCAGATCGGACTTAAAAACAAATTTGGCAATCTCATTTTTAAGGCAAACATTTTTTTACTATTTTGTACTCAAAAATCACTTTACCATATGCACATATTCTGCCAATCAGGTTCAACATTCTGTGACTTGACATTTGAATACATTTGATATTCAACAAGAAACGTCAAAAAAGTAGAGCCCACCACCCACAAGACAGATGCACCCCTAAACCATGTCTCCCGTGTACACATTGCACAGGCGTGTGCACGTGCGTAGGCAATGCACTGACCCGAGCCATACGCTTCCACTCTGGCAGGAGGGCCTGACAGGGCCCACACCAGGGAGCGTAGAAATCGACCATCCAAACTTCATCTCTCTTTCTCTGCTTCACCAGGGAAACGTACGTCTCTGGGGTCAGTGTGACCACTGACGGGCTCATCAGATCCTGAAATGCCATAATTAAGATAATTGGTTATGTCTGCAATTTTGTAATTACGACAAAGCCAAAAATAACACAATATAGTGACAATATAAACAGTGGCTGTAACCACGCCCACTCTTGAGATGGTCAATTTATCCACACTGTATTTAAAACATACTGAACACAATTTAGATTATTGAATCCTCTCCTGTTAACAGCAAAAACGAGGGCATCCTCCAACATGTTCATATGTTATAAGCCATTTCATGCATGACTCATTCCAGAATGTTATATTTAACTTTTTATAGCTGCCTATTTGGACTTATTTCAATAAGATATCTCCATTGTTTAGCATTGGTTTTCTCATAAGTACAACTAGTTTTTCTTTTTATGAAAATATAACTTTGTATATCCTGAATCACCACCAGTTTCTGTAAAATAATAGGGTATATTCTTGGCTCTTTCGGTAAAGTCACGTAGAAAGGTTCAAAGAAAATAACAAAAAATTACAAAAAACTATGACGTTTCGATCGCAACACAAGCAATCGTCATCAGGAGAAAAAATAGCGGGAAAACTGCTGAGGCAGGATGTTTTAAAGGTTTGAAATGGGTGTGGCCCCAGGGTCATAGGCGGAGTGGGCGGGACTACTGATGTTAAAGTGAAAAATTTGCATGTCAATGTAAGATCGGAGAGCTACCTCCACGACGACAAAGCTGTGGACAAGGCCATTGTATTGTGAGAGATTAGCATGTCAAGATCGCAGAGCCACCGCCACATTGAGGAAAACGAGCAACAGTGGCTGTGTTAGTGAGACATTTAACCTGTTAATGTAAACCTGTTAATGTAAAACCAGAGAATCGAAAATAACTACTAACATCGGAAGGTAGGATGGAAACATCACAGCCAGTCATGACTTAAACTGGTTAATAACGTCCTTCCAATGATTGCTCAGTGTGTACCCATCTTCTCTGTTGAAATTGTGTCTGTGCCTATATATATGGATGGCTTCATCCATATATATAGTTAGATGGCTTCATCCATATATAGTACCTTCGTCTTAGAGAAATAAATTTCGTGTGAGCCCACCGCATTAAAACAATGATCAGCCACGGCCGAGGTATTGGTCCTACCGTGTTTCAGATCTGCCTTATGTTCACGAACACGGTCCGAGACATGTCGCTTAGTTTCCCCAATGTAACTACTGCCGCAGACACAGCTTAGTTTGTAGACGCTGGGGTATTGCATGTCAGGGATCACATCCTCCACAGATGGGATCAGATCACGGATTTTATGTACTGTGTTAAATCGAACCTGGATTTTGTGTTTGCTCATGATTTTGGAAATCTTTTTAGCCTTAGCAGCCTTCCCGGTATTTTTTCTCCTGATGATGATGGCTTGTGTTGCGATCGTCATAGTTTTTTGTTATTTTGTTATTTATTTGAACCTATCTACGTGACTTTACCGAAAGACCCAAGAATATGAATTCCTGCAGTCATGAAAGCTTTAAGTCAAAATAATAGGGCTTATTTTTGGACAATTGTATTATTTTTTCACATCAATATACTTATTTCATAATAACTGGCCAAGTGTCAATTATATAATTTACAACATCTTGCTTTGAGTTTACACTGCACTAGCTATTGGTATTTATGCCAATTGTTTAAAGATTTTATACAGATAGTTTTGCCCACACCCCCAAGATATTATAAGTACCTTACGTAATTTTTTTTTAATTGTGATCAATGCAACATACAATATACGTATTATTTTCTTCAGTAAAATAGACCACCTTTGTCAAACTTGCTTAATTTCCGTGGATAGGCAAGCTAGTTTAGAATGTACATTAATATTTGTTTAATCTTGAATCAAAACTTAGATTCCATCAGCCACATATTAGGATGTTAATAGATGACGAATATCTATAAAGTTTAAGCAAAATGAGAATGCTGCTTGTATAGTATTATGTACCTGTACGTATTCCATCAACTGTTCAGCACTGTGCTGTCCATTGTATTCATGGATGTTGCTCTGGTTAAATATCAGTGTTGTCGGGTACGCATGGATCCCGTGCTGCAAAAACAAACATGCTTCCAAAGTTCAAAGACAAACAGCATAGTTTATGATTGGTGTCACTGGATTATCAGCACAGAGAACAGAATATGTTATTAGCTTTACAAGTCCATCATGTCATTTGTGACCGAGAAGGTGAACTACAGAGAAAATAAAACGTTTCATTCAGACTGATGTCATGCTTACAGCTGTTAAAGCATGTCATTTCTGTTGCAATAATCAGAACATGAGGCATGGCACACGAGTAATGAACACCTATATTTACGTAATACACCAGCAATATTGATTCAAATAAGAAAGATAAATGCTTTAGCACAAAGCACTACTGTACATACTGGAAAGGATTTCTAAACATGACATATATATATGCTTAAACAGCATAACTAATGAAGAGAAGGTACCTATAAAACACATTAAACAATGACGCTATCTTTAAATAAATGTAAAGATATTTACACTTGCTTGCATGCATCCCTTACATTACCGAACACATAAAAGGCATATTTTTACTTGTGTATTAAAGCAAAACTCTTTTCCCGAATGTAGACACATACCAAGATACTGCACTTAAAAGTCCAAAGTGATAATTAAATAACCTAAAACATATAGACCACCTCACACTACAACTGTCATAGACAATCTCACCAGGTTACAGATCTTGCTGTGAATGGTGCAGTCGATAGTTCCAAACTTGAGCTGTCCTGTCAACAGCCGGGAGGCCTTCCTCAACTCTGGCAGGAGGGCTCTGCATGGAGGGCACCACTGTGGGAAGGACACGGACCAAAAAAAACCACAAAGGTCACCTGAATTTCGATTTAAAGCTTTCGTGACTGCAAGGATTCATCTTCTTTGGTTCTTTCGGTAAAGTCACGTAGAATGAGAATAAAATAATACATAGATAAAATAAAATAACACAATAAAATTCTCACGACGTTTCGGCCACAACACAATTGTGTTATTTTATTTTATCAATTTATTATTTTATTCTCATTCTATGTGACTTTACCGAAAGAACCAAAGAAGAAAAAGGTCACCTGCTTATCCTTAGGCACTCTAGCAGGAAGGGCCGTTAGGCAGACCATTGAGGACCGCACACCAGCCAACCTTATTACACCATGTCACTTAAGGCTAAAGCAACCTAGGGAAGACCCAGGGTAGCTTCAGATGGGAATCGATCCTAAGTTCCTGGGCTTGTAGTGCAGTAGACAAACCACGCTACCGCTGCCAAACTACATTTCCAAACGACGACACTGCTTCAAACATAGTCGGTAATGAGTGATAGACAACAATTACCCGACCCTTATCCGTTTACAATTTCAGAACTGGTGTAACCCCGGAGGAGAGAGAAAAAAATCATACGGGAGCAAAAAAGTCGATCAGCCAGGGTTCCTTGTCTTTCTCCGGGAAAGTCTCTGGGCTGAGTGTGTGTACCAACGAGTTGACACTCTCCTTCGCAAAGGATACGAGCTCATACAGTGTAGTTTTACCTGCGCGGGGGGAAAAAAAAGACCTCACAATGAATGAATTTCACCGAGCGTGTCATGTCCGCAACACATACTGTTAAGTTTTCAAAGCAACGTTGAAACTAATATTGAAGCTTACCATGGTGTATTTCATATTCATGGAGACCTTTTCCTTTAAATACAACAACTGCCCGGCTGTTGATGTACAGTTGGTCACAAATGTAAGGGAATGGATTGCAATCAAGTGTTCCAACCTGTGAATGAGCATTTTGTGAGTTAGCACTATTACGTTTCATATTGTAAAAAAGAAAATCACATAAATCAAACAGCAATGCAACACGTACATAATACCATTACGTTTAAATTATATAATGAAAGACTCCTATATACATATAAAAATAAACATTAGCAGACAAACTAATAAAAAATGTGATGGAACAATATTGAATGGAGTGGTTAAAAAAAACCCCTCTATAACGTTCAAATAGATCTTTATTTTGCTTTAGTCAATCAGAAAAATGAAAATTCAGTTTGAATGCTTGAGAATTGCCTCTCGCCTCCTCATCTCACCCAGCCACCTCCAATACTGTCTTAAAGTACCATTTTTGGTTTCATAAGACTGTAAACATTATTCTGACCTCAACAGCTTGTTCACATTTTGTAAAAATTATACTAAAAGAAATGTGTAAACAGACACGGGAAGAGATGCACCACCTGTGTTACCTTTGCATATGAAACATGTAATCTCAACTGCAGAATGCCGTTTGTGAAATCTTCCTTGCATGAAGCCATTCCATTTATCAAACTATTTTATACAAACACTTTTTCCACTTTGACAATTTACATTTACTTCATGTTTATCTGCTTCTTACCTCATGCTCATTTTATTATCCTGCCTGCTCGACAAATTATATGTAGACCCTTGTATGTTGACACTATAAACTGAAACTACATTCCACTCGATATTATAATAGCTAAAGGTACATTTTATTTTAAGAGACTGTTTTCTCATATAACTAAAGCTATATATATAAAAAAAGCAAAACACAGTGACATTCACACCTTTATATTTTTCGATTTGAGCAGTGTATTTAGTTTTTTGAACTCGTAATCTCCTGCCTCTCCTTTGTCTCCAAAGACGATGAAAATGAGCCAAGGGCTTTGCAGGATCTGTTTCGGAACGAGATAATGCATCAGTGCAGTCATCATTGTTATACGAGCGTATACGACTACAAATATGGAAAGCAAAATGTTCATCCGTTGTTGCCTTTCTCACCTTCATGTCGGCGCCGGTAAGCTTCTCCAGAGCAGGGAGGGCTTGCATCACAGATATATAAATCTCCTTGGCATCAAGACTCTTCAGAACCTACACAGAATACATCATCATGGCATTAAGTATGTATTTATAATGTAGTAACACGTTTTTACAATTTACCACATTGCATTTAAAACATTTGTTTTTTATAAGAGCTCTATCATTATGACATGAGGCAAAACAAATATTGAGGAATGGCTGTTCACATCTGTGAAAATTTCCCAGCTGATCAATCTGCTTGTTTGATAAAGCTTTATATTATAACCATACTATACTCAAGCTTTGCTTGACATCACAGTTACATTTAAAACGGGTTTAAGATGATGCGTGTGCATTTATTGGAGACAAATATAAACGAAGTTCAATATTATGAAAGGACTTCAATGTGATATAAATAGAATTTTTTTTTAATTTAACAGGCTCTTACTTATTACAAAGCCTATTTTTTCAGTTTACGACGCTGTCACCAAACACACAGCACAACGGTGTAAGGTTAAAGTTCATACTTTCATTGTTATTAATTAGGCATCTTGAGAGTTTCTATGAGATTATAAGTCCAGTCGTTGATGCAAGTGTGTACAGGACCAGCTAATCTGAAGCTTAACTAATTGTAACGTGCTATATATCAACTCCAACAGCAAATGTACAACTGCATAATGATGATCAGTACAATATACAAGTATTGTTTTTGTGCGAGTGTTTAACCAAAGCTTTGAAGGTCCATTGCTGGAGGAATTAGCTTTCCCATAGTGGCATGCATTGAATACCAGAGAATGGTCAGCATCATTTTCACCGGACTTGATAGGGCTTTCGCCTGGTGGGTAGAAGACTGTCTTGCTCTCCTCTATGTTCATCTGCGAGCAAATGTGTTTTTGGGTGCTGCAGTCCACCCAGCCCACATTTGCCATTCCATCCTGTGGGAAGGGTATGCAATGTCTGCCATCAACATTATATGAGATGTAAAGCAAGGTGTTTTCATCTCAACAATTCCACAAACAAGACACACCTGCAATAACACTTCATGATTAAACTGATAATACCAAACCATTATATTAATGTATTTACCAGTTCTATACCGTGAGATTATTTCATTAGGTGAATAAGCCAACTCAAATTCATGACAACTAAAACAAATCGTATCACTCACCAACATTCCAGCGAGCTTACGCCTGGTGTGCTGAGATAAGCAATCTGCAACACCAAAATACACAAGGCAGAATACAAATATGTATGATACAAAAAAACAGCAGACTTCCTTTGGAGAAACCCAACCACCTGGTTGTTGTATGTTTACATACACCGTCTAGATATTCTACAGCAAACGAATATGACATTGTTAACATAGCATTAATAACAGTAAAAGTAGTATGGTATTATAAACTGGCCATATTCTGGTTTTTGCAAATGGAAAATTTTCGCAAAGTTTGCGATTGGATGGAAAGATTGACTCCTGGTCTAAGCATTGCAAAACACATGGTTGACACATCCTTCAGCGAAAAAATAATTTTGGCTGCCTCTCTGTCAGTGATTTACTCATCGAGCCTTGGACTTGCAAAGCCTACAAAGCTGAGACAGATCTTGCCATGAAGGCCATGTAGAATGAGATTTAGTTTAGAATCACAAATACTGATTTTCCTGTTCATACTTAATCTGCGATTGGAACCCAGGAATAAATTAGCATTTTTTAGGGATATGCTGCCAGCCTTTGTGAAAATGGTTTCTCATTTACAAATAGTTAAAATGTTATAATAACCTGTATTGTGCAACATTCCCATTAACAGATATATAATTACTATTTAAATTATTGGTGAAAGGTTGGGTAAAACACATTTAACTTTGTATATGTGATTACCATAGGGTATTCCAAATGTTAACTTGAAAAACAGAGCATAAGCGCTCCTTCCAGAGACCACCTGAGGTTGAGCTAAATGTTTTACGACATCAGCATCATAAAGGTTTGGAGCACATTTCTTCATGCAATAACTTCCCATTGAAGCTATTCATACCTAAAAAAGGAAAACATTCCAGTAAAATGTTCCTTTATTTATACTGGAATGGAATCATTTTTAGGACGTGACTTATCCATCCCTAGATGTCATGAAACGTATGCTTTTAAGAGCACACACTAAATTATCATTTCAATTGATAAGTTAGTAATTGCATACGACTCTCCCATGGTGATGTATGAACAGAGCAATGCAAGATGACACATTGTGAAAGATTGCTTTTCGCTATAATATCGGACTACACGCTAATCATGTTAATACATTTGTCTTCGCTAACAATCAATTCCCTGTCTCGATTGTAAGTAGCTTTGAAGTGGGATACAGTTTGCCCATTCTAATATATTTTTTTGGCCTCCAGACTCCCTCCAGTGGCCTAGAGAAACATACTTTGCACACTGACTATTCCAGTCTAACATCCCTTAACTGTTCAAAGAGGACCTTAAGCTTATACAATGTCAGTTATATGGAGAAATTACTAAAAAAATATATCCACAAAACACATGCGTTTCATTCAAAAATAAACGTAGTTAGATAGTCTTCATGACTAACTCATCAGCAGGACATGATGAAAGAAACAGTTTTTAAAAATACACAGAAGTGCTGGAATTATTTTCGATTTAACGGACTGAAAATTTATGGAAAAAACTCCACATTAAATACATGGAATCTGATTTAGAATACACAAATTCACGTAAGTGTAATGATATACATGTTTTACAGCAGCAAAATACATACAGTGAGGGAAAAAAGTATTTGATCCCCTGCTGCTTTTGTACGTTTGCCTACTGACAAAGAAATGATCAGTCTATAATTTTAATGGTAGGTTTATTTGAACAGTGAGAGACAGAATAACAACCAAAAAATCCAGAAAAACGCATGTCAAAAATGTTATAAATTGATTTGCATTTTAATGAGGGAAATAAGTATTCGACCCCCTCTCAATCAGAAAGATTTCTGGCTCCCAGGTGTCTTTTATACAAGTAATGAGCTGAGATTAGGAGCATACTCTTAAAGGGGGTGCTCCTAATCTCAGCTTGTTACCTGTATAAAAGACACCTGTCCACAGAAGCAATCAATCAGATTCCAAACTCTCCACCATGGCCAAGACCAAAGAGCTCTCCAAGGATGTCAGGGACAAGATTGTAGACCTACACAAGGCTGGAATGGGCTACAAGACCATTGCCAAGCAGCTTGGTGAGGCAACAAAAGTTTGTGCGATTATTCGCAAATGGAAGAAACACAAAAGAACTGTCAATCTCCCTCGGCCTGGGGCTCCATGCAAGATCTCACCTCCTGGAGTTGCAATGATCATAAGAACGGTGATGAATCAGCCCAGAACTACACGGGAGGATCTTGTCAATGATATCAAGGCAGCTGGGACCATAGTCACCAAGAAAACAATTGGTAACAAACTACGCCGTGAAGGACTGAAATGCTGCAGCGCCTGCAAGGTCCCCTTGCTCAAGAGAGCACATATACATGCCTGTCTGAAGTTTGCCAATGAACATCTGAATGATTCAGAGGACAACTGGGAGAAAGTGTTGTGGTCAGATGAGACCAAAATGGAGCTCTTTGGCATCAACTCAACTCGCCGTGTTTGGAGGAGGAGGAATGCTGCCTATGACCCCAAGAACACCATCCCCACCGTCAAACATGGAGGTGGAAACATTATGCTTTAGGGGTGTTTTTCTGCTAAGGGGACAGGACAACTTCACTGCATCAAAGGGACGATGGACGGGGCCATGTACCGTAAAATCTTGAGTGAGAACCTCCTTCCCTCAGCCAGGGCATTGAAAATGGGTCGTGGATGGGTATTCCAGCATGACAATGACCCAAAACACACGGCCAAGGCAACAAAGGAGTGGCTCAAGAAGAAGCACATTAAGGTCCTGGAGTGGCCTAGCCACTCCCCAGACCTTAATCCCATAGAAAATCTGTGGAGGGAGCTGAAGGTTCGAGTTGCCAAACGTCAGCCTCGAAACCTTAATGACTTGGAGAAGATCTGCAAAGGGACAAAATCCCTCCTGAGATGTGTGCAAACCTGGTGGCCAACTACAAGAAACGTCTGGACCTCTGTGATTGCCAACAAGGGTTTTGCCACCAAGTACTAAGTCATGTTTTGCAGAGGGGTCAAATACTTATTTCCCTAATTAAAATGCAAATCAATTTATAACGTTTTTGACATGCGTTTTTCTGGATTTTGTTGTTATTATTCTGTCTCTCACTGTTCAAATAAACCTACTATTAAAATTATAGACTGATCATTTCTTTGTCAGTGGGCAAACGTACAAAATCAGCAGGGGATCAAGTACTTTTTCCCTCACTGTAGAATCCTGTATCAGTCATGTAATGCATTTCTAAGCAGCTGCATAGCACATGCACTTAGAATCTGGTTATCACTATGTAAATACTAACAGAAAGAGACATGAGGATGTCATACATTAATAGCCGTGTTATCCAGCTGCTATGTGTTTCTTTTATAAACACTAATAGTAGAAAAATAAATAATACAATTTATATTAGGCTAGGCCCATACGTATATTACCTAACGCAAGAGAAAAAGTCTGACCAGTGTAGGACAGTGGGCAAAAAAATATATAAGACCAAGATGGTGTATCTGGGTTTTGAGGTCCAAAGAAACTAAAATAACGCAAACCCTGAAACAATATGTGCACACACCATGCATGAATGAAGGAATTTTAAAGTTAAATAGGATACAGCATGTTTGCACCCGCGATTATGAAGTTCCAATGGAAATGTTTTACACGTATCCAATATTACACATGGCAACGCATGGCACGAGGATTGCTGCAACACCGCATATGTATGGAAATGATTAACATTCGTACACGTGTCATTTGACCATGGCAAAACCACACGTTGACTAAAAAACGTATTTGTCAACCCACATGTCCATAAGTCATTGGCTAAGCAAACTACTGTCCTTGAAAAGCAGAACTTTGCATATATGGTAACTCTATATTAAGAGAACTGAAGTTAATGTGGTTTTACTAGATATTCATATGATATCTGAAATTTGACTAATTCATATCAAATGAGTAGCACATGCAATACCATGTAAAACCAGGATTTTTTACACTACTCTTTACATTTATGATATGAAGTTAGGTGATACTGTAAATACACCAAAATATTAGGTTTGTATTAAGGTAATAATGCGGTGAGATTTAAAATAGCTTGGAGACTAACAATGAAAGCACCCATGTAATAAATGCATTTTTTTAATGGAATATTATTTCCTTCCAGGCTGTAAATCAGCAAGCCTCAGCTCCTTTGTTTATTCCCAAATACGCAAGCGGTAATAACAAAACACCTCTATGATTTAGCACCATGGAAATGTGTGCATCAGCAGTGATGTAATTAATGCCAGGGGGTAAGGGAAACCTCCCAGATATAGCAAAGCTTTTCACCCCTTTGGGAGATTTATCAAGATTATATAGAATAAAGACTGCAGTTAATTAAGGCCCTAAAATGGTCTGAAAATGCCTTGGCTACAGTCAACAAGCAATACAGCCAGCACTGGAGTGCACCAATGAAAACGTGCACTTTTAACAGAGCTTATTTTAGCTAAAGTAAAAGGTTACTCAGAAACAAAGATTGATTTAATTTGTTTAAACGTGCCAAACTACAATAACAAACGTAACTTTCCTTTTTATAGGGAAGATAAATAGTTATTCATTAACAGTACATTGCTAGATCAAAGCCATCACTATGCTTGCTGTTTCCATGAAATCACACAGTGGAAACATCGCACTCTCAACTGTCCAGGGTCACCATGAGCTTAATAAAGTGCAAGGTAGGACCCAATTACCTCCGATGTCCGAGCAGTAGGAAAGGAGCCAGCCTGTCTCTGTAGATCCAGCCTGTTCGAAAGCGTTAACAAAATTACCTGCACAAGACAAAGCACGCCAGATGATGTTGCATGACCATTAAAATGTCATTCCCCATGAGAGGCAGGGAATGACGGAATGCAATATTAATGAACCGTGAACACTGATAGTTACGAGGATTAGATTCATACATTCATTTTCAGTGTAAGTAAAGTATTCACAGGCAAAATAATAAGACAGCAAATCCATGTATTTATACTGAACAAAGAACATGACCAAGAATAAAAAAATATATCAGGCTGAAAACCTTTCTTTCAGTATGGTCACTGACACCCCTCATTTCATTTGTATGTGTTTAACTCTTTTCAATTCCTCTCTGTGATTGCTCCCTCTGTTTCAAAAAGCATAGAGGATATTTAGTAAGGCACACAGATGCAGAAGCAGCAGCAGCAACAAGTGCATATCTCCCCGTGTCTGCGTACACATTTCCTCTTTTATTTATCTCACTTTAGGTTTCCAATGTGCAATTTTCAAAGAAGAGAATCCGGAACACTATATAGTGTGTACAAATCTTGGTGGCAAAGTAATTACACCAGGCTTCCGAAAAGTAACATTGTATTGACTTTCTCTGATCTTGTTCCACAGTTTTACTTTACCCTTGCTTTATCTGATGTTCTGCATATTTGTTTGCTTTGTCTCTCCCTCTATAAAGTATATTTTTACCCATATATTTATGGTGGAAAAGGAAAATTAATTTTCAATTATGCCGGCTTGGAATTAAAATTCATATATAAAGGAAATGTTTGCTTTCTTGACATTTATTAATTTGTCGCTAATATAAATATTTAATGCAATTCATATTCAAGCATAATCAATGTCACATTAATCCATACATAAATACATATATAAAATAACATTACCAAGAGCATTTCAAATATTAACCTTATCATGATATTCTTACCAGCCCAGAGCTCCGTTACTTTACTGGTTACGTACTTCATGACGAATCTGACCAGATCATCTTTAGACCTATCTCCCGAGTACTTGACTGGTTGCTGAAATATGGGAAACACAACAAGCACAATCACCCAGTTAATTTTTAGATGTTTCTGAAAATTTCATTTGGGCATGAGTTTGTACATTTGGTGAACGAGAGTATGGTAACCTTGTAAAATTATTAAATGTTAACCTGACATTATCACAGCTTTACAAACAAGAAACCATTACATTTGAAAAGGGTGCTCAAATCAACGTTTTGATTTTTGCCGTCATGAATATGGTAGTGAATATATCCACTGGATATTATATTTACATTTCGTTGATGTATAGCAGGGCTCTGATGATAATGTATTAATAGGGGGTATATTAAAGAGGACATTAGTATAAAAATCACTGTCAGGAGGAAGACAATCTATGCCTTCATTGACTAAGCCAAGTGTTACTTTTCACACTGGCTTGCCCATCTTGTAATATAATTACCCAGGTTTCTAATGCTATAAAAACATTTAATTTAAAAAAAAAACAATACACATACCTGAAGGAGTATTATTAAACGATCAAGAGAGATTTTGGATATGATCAAATAATATACTACGTTTATGACAAGTGTCAATTATTGTCTAAATCAAGCGTTGAAAAAGTGCCCCGGCGAAACACAACTGTCCCCAGCGACAGCATGTTCTACTAATGCGCCCTAATTAACGTGCCCCTGTAGACGCAGAACACAACCTACCATTCCAGCCCGATAGACGTACAGGCTGGGATAGCTGCCGATTCCCTTGGAGCGGCACATCATGCGGTTATCGCCACAATTCACCGCCGCCACTCGGATCACGCCATCCATCTCCTTGGCAAATTCTCGCCACTTAAAACGAAAAAGAGGAAAACATCCAAGGGTGGATGGGGTTTGTAACAGAGAATCACGATGAAAGCATGAAAACACCGGTGTTGTGACACGACATGTGTGCATGCACACCTTCCCACATATAAAGTCCGCGCAACATGCTGCGTATAGAGGGAGGGAACGCACCATAGGAGCCAGCTCATGGCAATGAGAGCAGCGTGGTGAGTAGAAGTTTACAAAAAATAATTCCCCTGAAGACACCGCAGCATCTGTGAATTACAATAAAATGGAAGCACTGAAATAAAGCAAAGAATTAAACAAGTTACTGCACTACTTCATTTTACATCTCTGTTTATTATATTGGGGTTTTTTTTTCAATGAAAAGTTAACTTTAGGAAACATTTTACGTTTGGAAAAAATAATTCATTTGAGGGGGATTTTATTTTATTTCAAAAGCATTCGTGCAATACTTTTACACATAAAGCAATTATATGGCTTTTTTTTACTGTAGGGCAGTAATAGTGAAATAAAAAAAAATATACACATTTTAGCATTGCTATTATGCAGCCAAATGCTTCACTACAATTGGTCTCAAAGATTGCGCAGCACTTGGGTTTTAAGAGTGGCAACCTGATAATTACAGGAAATACCAGAGTGCTGACTGCTGTGGACACATGCCACATAGCTGTACACTCACGAACACAACCAGAGAAACAACACGAATCCCAACATAGACATGGCGAATGCTGCATTTAATAATTATCGAAACATTTATTTTCAGGGGACAAATTAAATAAAGACTTTACATTTTATATTTGGTTGTTTAAAATATGATTCTAAGTTTATATCGTACCAAATTCTCCTCTGTCAAGTGTCAGAACTTCTGCATCGTCATCATAAATTCCTATGGGTAGGAGAAAAAAAACATGCAAAACAGTTACACTATTTCAAAACATGGCATGGATATTTCAATACTCTTGAAATTGTTTAACCAATGTTTTCAATTGGGGTCCTTAGACCATTAAGAGTGAATACTGATCATTAGGCAGTCCAGATATAATTACAAGGTTAAAAAGCATTAGGAGTTCCAGGATTGATATTACAGTCCGACCTCACGAGATTATGCCCACGCACCCACACTGGTCTGGTGGCAAAAGGTGATAGCGTCGCCAATTTTGACTTAAAACTTTCGTGACTGCAGGAATTCATATTCTATGGTTCTTTCGGTAAAGTCACGTAGATAGAAACAATAATAACAATAATAAAATAATAAAAAATAAAGTGAAGACAAAATTATAAAAATATCTCGACGCTTCGATCGCAACACAAGCAATCGTCATCAGATGAAAAAAAAAGTTTACAATACTTCTACAATAACATCTACACAACATATATTTCACTATACTTCTACAATAACATCTACACAACATATATTTCACTATAAGAGAGCTGTGGCATAGCAGTGAACAAACCATAAAAGTAGCCCTGATAGCCGTTTGAAATGAGTGGGTTATCAAGTTATTTACTATTCTATTATTTAATTTATTTTCTTTCTACGTGACTCACCGAAAGAACCAAAGAGTAATTCCTGCAGTCACGAAAGCTTCAAATCAAGTTTTATTCACTACTATTAGCTATGTAAATGCAATGGTATGATACGAGTTTTTGTACCGTAAAGTGGTACCAATTTCTTAACTGGCCCATGGACTATAAAGATTCTGATAAACGATTGTGCAGTTGAAGCACCTTTCAGCATCCTTACCAAAGTCATAGCGATAAAAGTTCCAGCTCTCATAGCGGCCACCCTGCTGTTGATCATCCAACCCCTTCTCGCCATATTTGTCGTATTTCTTCCTCAGCTCTTCGTCCTTCAATACCTCATATGCCCGGTTGATCTTCAGGAATTTTTCATGAGCATCAGGATCATCCTGGTCAGCAAAACGGCATCAAAAGTTTATGAATAACAAGGAAAACAACCAAGCTGCACCTCTCAATGAGTGTTGATTTGTGTAATCGAAGCTGCTGCTAGGGTGCAAGCAAAATGCCTAAAAGAAAACCACACCAGCGCTCAGCATTTATTTCAGTACTTATGTTGTCATAGCGTTTGTAAGTTAACAATGCACACACATTTTAGAGATTTTTACACAATGGTATGGTGTCATAATTGTGCCAACACTTTAATGAATCGGAATACTTGCATCTGGATAATAAAATAAAACACCATTATCAGCCATGATCTATATGCCAAGCTCTAGCCATTCTTCAAGATTTCATGAAGTAGAAAACCATATAGGTCCAGTACATGGGCCGATTTCATCACTGAATCTCCAACATGTAAATTGAAAATAATGTGCTACAGTAATACATTTTTGAGTTGTTGCACAACACTCTATGTCAAGCAATAATTTTTTATTGCAGGCATTGTGGCTAAAGCACAACATTTTAAATGTGATATTTTTAGGTATTTATGAAATGAACACAAACAAGATGGTGTACAATGTGTCAAAATCTCGAACTCCATTATATTAAACATTATATTATTACTTTCTGTCAAATAGCAATAAAAAAAGTTATTGCTATGATGTTGCCCAATTGATGCATTTCTTTGATCAAATTTAAAATCAATTCTTTATTTTCTGCATCAAAACGTACTGGTCACAGAGGCAACGGTCAAATTACCCTGCTGTATCCTTTTAAAGTTCTTATCAAGAGCTCTTCACAACGTTTAAGGGCCCTACCAAGACAATCACACAGGCTATTCCACCTCTCTACAGCTCATTTAACAAGCCTCAGCATTGGCAGTGAAAATCAATACCCTACTTTGTGGAGCAGGTGAGGCTGAACTCATCACAGTTTACGGCTATAGCTAAACAAAACTCCCACTGAAGGATATGCTAACCTTTTTACCATCGCCCATATATTATAAGCGTTATTGCTTAACAATATGTAGTTGTTGTTTGAAACTTCACTTTCTTTTTTCGTGACCAACTCTAATTTGCAAGAAAATGCAATGGACACGGTACAGTACCGAGTATGACAATAAACCCCAAAGGCAAATATTTGCAAGAGAGGCCCTCCGAAACTGCCACGCAAACCTTTACCGCATGACGCAGCTTCAATTGTCTCTAGTGGATAGCATGAGAAATATTACGCCGACATATAAAATAACCACAGCTAAATGTGCAAGAGCCAATTACCACTGTTTACTTCTCAAAACCAAGGCAATCACAGTTTAAAAAGTAGTATTACAAAATAGATTAAAACACTGAATCAATGTTCTTTATTCCAAATGTCAAGAGACACCGATGCAACACATTACACACACTACATCATGGGATATATTATACAATGATCAACAGTTGTTTTTTCCCCTCAGTACAGTAAAATTGTGTTGCAATTGTATGTTGTTTATAAAATCTACTGAAAAATTAATGGAAAAGCTTCACCATTAACAACTCACCTGGTTTTTGTCAGGATGCAAGGTAAGTGCCAGCTTCTTAAAGGCCTTGCGGATGTCCCTGCTGCTGGCATCACGTGCAACGTCCAGCCTCTGGTAGTAGTCGTCATCCCCTATGACCAGTGCCACGAGACAGAGCGGCAGGAGCAACCGGAGCAGCATGGCCGAGGCACTAGTGAGGTTGCCCTGCTGATGTGCACACCATCCAGACGTGTTTCCCTCTGCGTCGTGCAAAATGTCCACCTTTTTTTTTCCTCACCCTTTGGATGGTGCTTCTTCCTGTGAATGCAATACAAATTGCTACAGCATGGTAGTGAACACTTCATTATGATATAAACATGAATGCATACGATACCACAAAGCGAGTGGCTTCCGCATCGGAAATACCAGTTACGTAAAATATAACTTGCGTTTATCATAGAAGACTTAAAATTGTAGGAAACTGAAATGCCAAATAACATTTCAGAAGACCAATGTCACAAACGGCTTTACATGAATTGTATAGTAGTTGTACAGCACTTATGTAATTCACTACTGGATACAGACCTCTGCCCCCACACTGTGTGGGTATTATTTGACAATACTGCACCAAGCTGGTCAATGTGGGTTGGTGAAGGCTGGCAGCATAGACATGGGAGCATTACGAGTATAACCCTCTGTTCCTCACAATGCAGCCCCTGGGCAATTTGCTTGGATGGTAAATTAATTAAAATGAATGTACAGGACAGGATCAAGGGGGAGCCAGGCTGTGTGAAGCCGCGAGTGGCATTCGTGCAATGGTTGGCTTGGTGAATTCAGTAAATGTTGATGTAAGAGGTTTCAATGGTTAATCTGATCAACACCAACTGGCTGAAATTGACCTCAATACCAGCTGATTAGTATTGACCCGATTCACCATTGAAATGTATGGTCAATGTCTCATGGAATGAATTGGCTGGATTCCACCCTGATTCGGGCATGGCTATCAGGCTATAGAGGTGAGGGTCCATTGGGCCTGGCTGGCCATGTAAAACTGCCAGTGAAATACATGGCGACCATGCTGGATGATTCCCACTAAACCTTATCAATTTTGGGATGGATGGGTTTCTACTGGGCAATTCCTTATACGACAGAATCTGTGTGTGAATGCCACAAGTAAAGATTTAAGCATGATAATCGACTGAAGAAGAATCGTGATTCCTGCTGGGATCACTCATGGTTAAATCATGGAATGTGGATTTCGATTCACGTGTTGTGCAGTAGAACCAAACGGCAAAGTCACGTAGGTAGAAAAAATAATAGCTCGCGACGTTTCGATCGCCACACAAGCAATCGTCTTCAGGTGGGAGGGAGAGAGAAACAGGCTGCTAAAACAAGTCCTTATATGTAGAGCCGAGAGGGGGGGAGGGGGTGGTTGCCGCATCAGGCAAGAGGGTGGGGGCTAGAGATCATGTCTAAGCGAATGGGAAATCCAAAGATGGGAACCGAGATGGGGGGGGGTGTGGTTGATGCGAGAGCTGCGAGGACTAAGGAGGTGGCCATTGTATTGTGAGAGATTAGCATGTCAATGTAAACGAACCAACGCAGCGGTGGCTGTGCTAGTGAGACATCCAGCTCGTTAGAACACGAGGGTAACAAACGAGGGACAACACCACATCGAGGGAAGGAGAGACACACACCGAGAGGCACACCCACGCACACAGAGAGACACACAGAGAGACACACACCAAGAGGCACACCCACGCACACAGAGAGACACACACAGAGAGAGACATACATACACACACAGAGACAGAAGAGAGAGACATACAGGGAGACACACAGAGAGACACACACAAACCAAGAGACCTCTCCCGCCTCTCTCGGCTCTATATATAAGGACTTGCTTCAGCAGCCTGTTTCTCTCTCCCACCTGAAGACGATTGCTTGTGTGGCGATCAAAACGTCGTGATATATTATTTTTTCTACCTACATGACTTTACCGAAAGAACCAAAGTGTATGGATTCCTGCAGTCACGAAAGCTTCAAATCACTATAAGGGCTGTTGCCGTTTATTTAACCACTCTCAAACTCGACATCCTACACTCACACCAATGTAGTAGATGCACTCTATCTCGGTCCTTCCCCGGACACTTATACTGTTTGGACCCTACCCTCGGCTATCCCTTGGCTCTCTCACTCATCTGCCCGGAGCAGGGGTTCAGCCAACACCGCTCGGCGACGAGGAGTGAGATACTCACTCTGGCCGGTCCTTACCCTGGCTCCCCACGACGACCCCGCCTTCGTCACGGGGCCTCCCTTAAGAACCCCTTGGGCGGCTCCTCACCCCCAGCTCGGCCCCGCCCTTGTTCCAGAAGGTGCTCTCCGAAGCCCCTGACGTAACCCGTGACGTTACGTCATCCTTGACTGTCAACCCACTCGCACCTCCTTCTGTTCGCCCCCTCATTGGTTACTCACAATACTCCTCTACACATGTAAAGTAAACCCTATGGTGTCATATGCAATGCATTATAACCTATGGCCCATTTGACAGATACAACACAAAACTTAATTTTAAAGAGCCGTGGCCACTTTGAAAAAGACTGCGACAAAATGTCACTGCAAGCACCTTATCGACATTAATTGGGTACTATATAACCAATCGAATACAACCATTGTGCCTCCCAACCAGTGGTTTGCAAGATTGTCAAAGGTAGAACTGAGGACCTGTTGGATAAATACGATTTTTATTCACCATAATCAATACTGAGTGGTTTGTTGATCCTTATGGCGGTTACCCCGGGGTACCAAATAATACAAAATGGTCAAGGCAATTGACTATTTTATTTTCTGGGACACTTTCTTTGGGGAGTGGAGGGTCGGGGAGTAGAGTGAATCGTTACACCCCTGAGGATAGCGATTTTGTTGGGGTGTACTGTGGGGCTACCGTGTTGCAAGAGTGTCGCTAAATGCCCTTTAAAAGATGAGTGAGGCTAGCTGCCTGTTTGCCATAAACTGTGCGTGTGAAACGGAAAAAAATTGATCTTTTGTTCTGTCCCATTTATGTCAAGGTCGTAGCGCCAGATGGTGAGACGAAGAAGCCATTTGGAAGTCTCACGGTAGAATTATTATTTTATGCAGGATGTCTCACAAACTCGTGGTCGAACTCTCCCCATGCACCCTGCGATTAGTTTTTTTCCCATGAAAGTCAAACCCATGTTTAAGCTTTCAGTGCTGGAATATAGCCTAAGTAAGTGAAAACCAAATTGTGTTTTGCGTATGGGCGTGTGTGCAGCCATGAGATAGTTTTTCTCATGACATATCAGCTATTCATCCAAATGAAATTGAACATTTTACCTGCAATTTTTCATGCATCTATAGTCATTGGTGACTGGGCTTTGAGCATCAAATGCACTTGAGAACCCAGTTAAATCGCAAGTGGCCGTAACCCAGATTAAAACCTATATCCCTGCGGTTCTGGCTTAGCTCCCTGACAGATGAAGCACCCATCATTTAACAGTGTCACAGGATAATTTACACTTTGAATAGTGCATCGTACACAGCTCGTCGACATTAAGCGAGAGCCGGGCTGCTATTGGTACTATGTGACCCGGGGCTGCCACCAGCAGGTTCAGTTGTCACAAGAGTCCCAGAGTGGTTGGGGTATGGAGGTGGCTCAGGATCGAACCGAGTGAAAGTCACCTGAAAAGGCAGACCAAGTCAAAACAATATCCCAAGAAGCACCTATTTAAGTATTGTATATGTTATGGTAGTGTACCACCGGTGACGATTATCTGAACCGATCATGGGCTTTCCCCTAGGTCGACTCGGCCTCAAATGAGTACCTGGTGCGGTGTGTGTAGTAAACACCGTCACTAGGGGAGACAAAGGCGGCCGGGCGTGGTTGCTGGCCTCCCAACCCCCCCCCCCCCCCCTCGTGTATCCGTGCCGGCCTTCATAGATGCTCGCTAACAACACTTGCCCCAACATCGTTATGGCTACACGGGAGAGAGAGAGAGGGGGAATCTGTCTTTATGTAACCAGTGGCATTGTGCACACAATAAACAGGTAAATGGCACCACGGTAGTTCATTAGTTGTGAGGCGTCAGCCAAGAGGTCACAGGACACGTTGGTGGCACTGCGGGACCCAAATCTCGACCACCGCGGGTCCCACGCACTAAACAAGGGCCCTTGCCATTCCTTGAGCCATCGCCACACAATGGCAACAGCGGCAGTAGAAGCCACCGGGCGATGCTTTATTATTAACAAGCAGGGCACGCACAGCTCGAATGAAATCAGCTGAGCTCGGCGGCCCTGCCAACACCATCACCAACTCAGCGGTACAACTCCTGCCCGCCACCAACAACAAGCAGCAACAACATCATCATCATCACGACGACATTCACGAGAAGGCCTCGAAGCCGAGCTAACCCAACGCAGTGGCGAGCGTGCGGGCGAGTTAGTGAAGCGGCGAAGACGAGCGGTGAAACCTTCAACTTACTTGCGAGCCGGTAAGGGCCCCGGCTGTCTCACCCCCCCACTCGCCAAACCTCCTCCTCCTCCTCACCCACTCGACTCGCTCACTCAAAACCGCTCGCGCTCGGCAGCTCGATTGCAAGTGCCTGGGGCTGGAGGCTCGGGACGTCACGCCCGGCAGCACTGACGTGTCGCGTCGCCATTCGCGGCAGACCCGAACAGTCGCTGCGACGAGGCGCTCGCTCGGCACGCCGCACGCGTTGGGGGAGAGTGGGAGGAGTCGAGAAGGGGGCACACACACCACCCCCCACCCCCCACGTGGTGTGTGGGATTGGTGTGATGATGGCTCAGTGGGGTTGGTGTGATGATGGCACACTGAGATTGGTGTGATGATGGCACACTGAGATTGGTGTGATGATGGCTCAGTGGGATTGGTTTGATGATGGCTCGCTGAGATTGGTGTGATGATTACTCAGTGGGATTGGTGTGATGATTACTCAGTGGGATTGGTGTGATGACAGCACTGGGATTGGTGTGATGATGGCTCAGTGGGATTGGTGTGATGATGGCTCACTGAGATTGGTGTGATGATGGCTCAGTGGGATTGGTTTGATGATGGCTCGCTGAGATTGGTGTGATGATTACTCAGTGGGATTGGTGTGATGATTACTCAGTGGGATTGGTGTGATGACAGCACTGGGATTGGTGTGATGATGGCTCAGTGGGATTGGTGTGATGATGGCTCACTGAGATTGGTGTGATGATGGCTCAGTGGGATTGGTGTGATGATGGCTCGCTGAGATTGGTGTGATGATTACTCAGTGGGATTGGTGTGATGACGGCTCACTGGGATTGGTGTGATGATGGCTCAGTGGGATTGGTGTGATGATGGCTCAGTGGGATTGGTGTGATGATGGCTCAGTGGGATTGGTGTGATTATGGCTCAGTGGGATTGGTGTGATGACGGCTCAGTGGGATTGGAATTATGATGGCTCACTGAGATTGGTGTGATGATGACTCACTGAGATTGGTGTGATGATGGCTCAGTGGGATTGGTGTGATTACGGCTCAGTGGGATTGGAATGATGATGGCTCACTGAGATTGGTGTGATGATGGCTCAGTGGGATTGGTGTGATGATAACTCACTGAGATTGGTGTGATGATGGCTCAGTGGGATTGGTGTGATGACGGCTCACTGAGATTGGTGTGATGATGGCTCAGTGGGATTGGTGTGATGATGGCTCACTGAGATTGGTGTGATGATGGCTCACAGAGATTGGTATGATGATGGCTCACTGAGATTGGTGTGATGATTACTCACTGGGATTGGTGTGATGATTTGCTCAGTGGGATTGGGGTGATGATGACTCACTGAGATTGGTGTGATGATGGCTCACTGAGATTAATGTGATGATGGCTCAGTGGGATTGGTGTGATGATGGCTCAGTGGGATTGGTGTGATGATGGCTCAGTGGGATTGATGTGATGATGGCTCAGTGAGGATTGGTGTGATGATTACTCACTGGGATTGGTGTGATGATGGCTCAGTGGGATTGGTGTGATGATGGCTCAGTGGGATTGGTGTGATGATGGCTCAGTGAGATTGGTGTGATGATGGCTCAGTGGGATTGGTGTGATGATGGCTCAGTGAGGATTGTGTGATGATTGTTTGATGATGGCTCAGTGAGATGTGGCTAAATGTAGATGGATTCCCATACCACGGAAGCGTCTCGTTGCATGAAACAAACTGAGGGGGTCGTAAAGAACAGTAAATTTGTGCAAATTAACAAGGAATAAAAAACACACCACTGAAAGTGCTCAATGCAACCAGCCGCAATAGCCATTCATTTATTGGCTTTCACAAACTCACTATGGGTAAAAGCAAATGCAGAAAACTCTGTAGGACGATGCATACTGTCCACAAATGCTGAAAACTATTTTAGTCGATCAGCCTCTTATTATCTTTCCAGACGATATTTAGTAGCATTTATTTAAGCAAGCAAACTGGAACGGTTTCAACAATCTGGGTCTCATCAGCAGTCAGGCTTGTTAAACAAATGCTGATGAATTATGAGGTGTTATTGACGAGAACACATCGATATCACATATTGAGACCGCATTAAATATTTTATTATTTACCACAATACACATTTTTATTCAGCCACGGTCATGGCCAATCCACTGCGTAATGGATGAAAGCATCACCAAGTCGTTTTAATTGTAGTAATATACTTAATACAGTTACACAAGCTGAGTTCATTGCTCCATCACCTCGGTAGATAAACTCTCAAGATGCGTTCCATTCCAGACCACAATGCACACAGGCAGGGGCGGAGCCACGGGGGGGGGGAGCTGGGGGGGGTTTAGCCCCCCCTGAAATTTTCGGAAAGTCAGTAATCAGGATAACCGGATATCTGGCTGCTGCAAAATTCTGCAGGCTGCCACCTTGTGCTGCCCTGCAGGCTGCCACCTTGTGCTGCCCTGCAGGCTGCCATCTTGTGTGCTGCCCTGCAGGCTGCCACCTTGTGCTGCCCTGCAGGCTGCTTGAGCGGCAGCCTTTCGAACTTATCGAACTTATTAGCCACATCAGCGGCTCCGACCTATTAATAAACTCCGCGTTCAAATCCAATAAAATGTGTTTTATACATTTGTGGCGCCCATTGGAAAACATACACTGGATATCTCAGAATATTGAAGTCAGTCCCCCCAACGTCAAAATCCTGGTTCCGCCCCTGCACACAGGGCCATATTGTGGACTGATCTTTATTCTCGTCGCTAATTTGTATCCAAATGTGCACATCTCTTTATTATTTAGATGATTTGTGTTGAAGTCGCTTCTGAAAAAGCTTTCTTGCTCAGTGGGCTTTACCTGGTGAAATAAAAACATGTTTTTTTCGTAATTTGCTTACCTTTCCTATACTTGGCACTCCTGTCGTGTTTCTGTATTGTTTGTTGGTGTGACATGCACCTTCTGGACATCTATTAAAAAAAGAGCGTTATAGCTCACCAGATTCCTCCAGTATATATAAATATTCTGATTCTGATATCAATTGTATGTATGTATGTTGAACTTCTTTCACACAGTATATAGCCGACCGTGCTAATCGGAGACGTGGGAAATAATATGCGCAAATGACTTTATTTACAAAAAAATTCCCATTCTATATATTACACAATGCACTTTTCTTTACTGGCTGGGAAGTGCATTTTTATTGGCCACAACGCGTGCAATGTGCCTGTGATTACCAGAACATACGAGGTTCAGATTTAATTTTTTAGTGTGAACTGTGATGAAAGCATTCGAAACAACAAAGGCAGTGGAAGAGATTGGAGTGACCTTCCTACATTGAAGGTTGATCGGGCAGATTGGCATCAGGCAGTGGTCGCTTGGATATAAATAGTAACAATATTGTACAATATACACCCTTAAAATATAACTAAAAGTCAAGAACATGTGCATTTAAGAGCTATTAGAATGGTAGCAGTTGCTTAGCAATTGACATCTCTAGCATCACAACTGCAGTACAGTGACTCATAAATGCAATTTTGAGATTAGGAGAAAAAAAAAGATTCTCCCTAGATACCTGATTCACACTATGAGAGAGAGGTGGGTTTCTGCACAAGGGCATGTGATTGACTTTAAGGATGAGGTCGATTATGTTTTCAGTGAATGGTCATTTAAGTCTTGGTTTCGCCAAGCTCACTGGGGAGTAATATGGCCTTCAGATGCAGGCTACTGGGTTTTACACATGCTCATAAGTAGAGCTGGCAGTTGGTTCTGTACTGACCTCATATAAGTAGATTAGTCTGGAAAGTGTAAATGTACAAGTAAATACAAAACATTATATATACACTTCATGGTATATACAGAGCTTAATAAATATATTAGTGTGGCAAGTGTAAACTCCTTGTAATGTTTGCTTGGTACTATTTAAAGCTATTTTGTGTCTTTAAAGAAACTACATCTTCAGCATTTAGGTAAGTTAGCAAATTATTGTACTCTAGTTAAAACACATGCAGTATATGTACCCGTAATTAAATTTAACTGAATTTGATTACAAATTGAATTTGATTACCCCGAAAAATTGGTATGTTATTGTTTTTTTTACCAGAGGTAAATACGTTGAATTTGATTTATGAATGCAAGGCCCTCTTTAAAAAGCTTGACATTTCGCGACCGCCTGCCCCCTGAGGGGATGTTGGATTCTGCCCCCCTGGCCTTTATCAACCAGAATAGTGAAGTACGGTCAATCAACACCCATGGCTGACACAGAAGGTCTTTATCCAGCAGTGGATTGACAAAGAGCTTCACATTCGTATTATAATGAGTTAAATCGTTATAGACAAACCTTTTAATGCATTCTTCGTTTTAGCTTGAGGTATACAGCAGTTATTATTAAAGTGAGCAAATTATCTCTTGGGATGTAATGCTCGATGCATTACATTATTTGAATTGCTAAACTGGTATGAACACAACAATATCATGCAAGTAGACCCAACCAGCAGTAATCCCAAAATCTACGTATTACTAGTGTTTGTAAACTTATGCTGCAAATAACTAGAGGTAATAAAAATAAGCTCCTAATTATATTACAGTATATATCATGTGTATCACATTGCTTCTGATTAGTGCAAGTGTTTTATATTTTAAGGCATGAGTAATTATCATTTCCATATTTGCAATTGCAATTTTATTCTCCCATCAGATTTAATTGATGGGGGATGGTTGGGATTTCCCTGGCTCTGCTCTATATTTAGCTATGGGATGTATTCCCTCTAGATAACAGACCGAATGCACAATGCCACGTTTGAGCGAGCATTGTTCGTATTTGAATAGGTGACTGCCTGGAAATACTGTACCAGCTATTTTGTGGCAACGTGGCCTGGAGATGGCGGTAAAGCAATTTATTACACTATGTAACAACAATTTTTGTTCCTGGGTAGTAAGTGTTATTCCGTAATTGCTTATGCCTAAAAAGTATAGAAAATGGATATTATTCCCCACAAACTTTGCTTTTGTGACTAGGACAGTGATATTTTGAAATGTACCTATTTTCAATGAGAAAACGGGCGAATTTGTGTCTTTTCGTTCACATAAAGTGATAAAAAAACAACATATGAATCGAAATTAACAAGTATTTATACTAAAGTAATACAAAAATGACTACAAAAGATCTAGAAGTGAGTAGTTTCTCGAGATTTACGATTATACTGTAAATCACTTTCACGAATCAGCCCCCAAATGTAGTTTCCCATCATGTTCTCGTTATACTGTCCTTGGTAGTGGCGTTCAAAGTCCAGTACATCCTGGTGAAAGCGCTCGACTTATTCCTCCGAGTACGCTCCCATGTTCTCCTTGAATTTATCAAGATCAGCATCAAGGATATGGACTTTGAGAGACATCATACAGCCCATTGTGCTGTAGTTCTTCACCAGAGTCTCAACCAGCTCCACATAGTTTTCGAACTTGTCATTGCCCAGGAAGCCACGAACCACTGCGACAAAGCTGTTCCAAGCCGCTTTCTCCTTACTAGTGAGCTTCTTGGGAAATTCATTGCACTCCAGAATCTCCTTTATCTGTGGTCCGACGAAGACACCAGATTTTTCCCTTGCCTCAAACAGCTTTGGGAAGAAGTCTTGAAGGTACTTGAAGGCTGCCGACTCCTTATCCACAGCTCTGACAAATTGTTTCATAAGGCCCAATTTGATGTGCAGTGGTGACATCAGCACCTTCCGGGGGGGTCCACCAGTGGCCCCCACTTGACGTTGTTCCGCCCCACAGAAAACTCGGTCCGCTGTGGCCAGTCCCGCCTGTGGTAGTACGCCTTGGTGTCCCAAAGGCAAAGATAGCATGGAAACTTGGTAAAACCGCCTTGGAGACCCATCAGGAATGTCACCATTTTGAAGTCTCCAATGACCTCCCAGCCATACTCGTCATACTTCAAGGCGTCCAGCAAGGCCTTGATGCTGCTGTAATCCTCTTTGAGGTGCATCGAGTGAGCAAAGGGGAAGAGACGGGTACTTGTTACCATTATGAAGCAGCACGGCTTTGAGGCTCCTGGATGAGCTGCCAATGAAGAGGCGCCACTCATTCAGGTTACAGGCGATTCCGATTGCCTCGAACAGACTGGTCACATTGTGGACGAAGCGGAGCCCATCTTGACGGGTGAAGAAGCTGCAAAAAGGTTGGTGACACTTCCTCTGATCTGCGACTTGCACACTTTTGTCCAACAAGTTCCACTGCTTGAGCCTAGACGTCAAAAGCTCGGCATTGGACTTGGTGAGACCAATATCTCTCATCAAGTTGTTGAGGTCTTTTTGGTTGGGGTAGTATGGGTTTCTCTCCTCAACTCCACCTCTGAAATTGTCATCTGGATCTACGTCTTTCTCGCTCTCTGACTTGCTGCTCTCTTCTAAAGACGGCTGCTCTCCCTCCAGAGAATGGGTACGGGGAGCTTATGGCAGTGTGGCACCGGGGCGATGGATGAAGGAAGGTCCGGATACGTGATAGCAGGTGCATTCTTGCTAGTCCGACGTTTGGAAGGATCCACCATGCAGAAGTAGCAGTTGCTTGAGTGGTCAGTGGGTTCCTGCCAAATTCTTGGGATAGCGAACTTCATGGCTCTCTTTTCCCCTCTGTACCATCCTACAAACATACATTTATTTCACCCATGACTAATGTGTAAGAGATTCTCGCAACATTTTTCATATATGATATACTATCTTTACTACCCGGCTTCGCCCGGAACTTGGATTCACCACGCCCGACCGCCTTTGTCTTCCCAGTGGCGATGTGTACACACCACACGAGTTACTCGTTTGAGGCTGAGTCGACTTAGGGGAGGCCCAGGACCGATTCAAATAATCGTCACCGGTGGTGGCCATGAGCGGGAATCGAACTCGGATGGCCGGGTTCGTAGCGCAGCGCGCTAACCACTACACTACAATGCGTTACGCTTCCACATGCGCAGGTCACATGACAGATTTGACGTCACAGCTCATTTGCCGTACAAAAAATAAATGCATTATTGAGCTCCCCCCCCCCCCTTAAAAAAACGTGTATTTTATAATTTTTGCATGGGGTACAGTCTGGAAAGTACCCACATGGCAAATTTCAAGTTTGTTGCATGTCGGGAAGTACGCTAAACATTTTGAACAGACACACATAATCACAACTTTGCCTTTTATATATATGGACATTTTTTTTCAATAACTATGAAAATCGTAAACATTTTAAAATGTAAAACTTTAACTAAATTTTTTTAAAACAAATTTTAGAACAGAGTTTTTTTTGCATTGCTCGCAGGTGAAATGAGGTGCCCAGGGTTTGTCTTGATCCTCGACAGGCATGCTGAAATATGCCTTGTAGGCCTCACACATCTTAGCAGATGCTTCCAGAGAGTACTTTTTTGCTCTTGTCTTGATGCCATCTCAGAAAAATGCAGATATGTATCCACCTAGGCAGCTGTAACTAAACTGAACTGGTGGGCTTAAGGCCCCTGTATTTATACTACTATTTATATTACTGGAAAGTTCTATAATGTTCTAGAAGTTACTCCAAGTTTACACAGCACTCAATCTCTCTGGAAAATAGGTAAATTAAAAAATATATCACTGTCCTGATCACAAAAGCAAAGTTTGTGGGGAATAATAGCCATTTTCTTTACTTTTGAGGCATAAGCAATTAGGAAATAACACTTACTACCCAGGAACAAAAAAAATTGTTACACAGTGTTGTATATTGACTATTTATATGCCCCGCTTTGAGGGTCACTCATCCTAATCCGTGTTGGGGTTTCTGTGAATACTGTGGTTTTCTTCCACAAGAAGTCAAAGCACTCGTAATTGGAATTGACCAAAATATCCTCATGTCGGAGGCCCCTTCTGAAAAAAGAGTACTGAGACTTAGTGAGGCTTCCCAAGGTAAAATACCTTTTACCTTCAACGTGCATAATATCACCTGTTATGTGTCCGGTTATAATTGGTTTTTAGTTCATGGGAATCGTTTGACCGTACTTCATTCTGGTCAGTCTTCGTTGGTAAAAGCCGCTATTATTTATCGCCTCCCCCCACCCCTCCCACCCCTCCCACCACTGTAAATATTACAGATTGTATTCTGTGTGAATCAAGTATCTTAGAAGCATCACTTTACATGAAGCATCTGCACGACATGAATCTTGTCCACAGGCTTTAACACAATGCAGCTGACAGACTGCTGCACGAACGCAGCAGCCTGATTTCAATTCCCATTCATGCACATCACTGGCATTGGACACCTGTAGGTCCTGTAGTTCTGTTTCTGCTGTAGTCTTCTAATAGACCAGTGAATTTAAAATTGAGACTGTGATCCACACAACATTCAAACCTTTTATGTTATCAAATTAGCAACCTTTCTCAATGGTTACCGAATTTACATGACAATTGAACCTAGTGCACAGGTGAATAGAAAAGTTTGGTTGACGTGGGAGGTCACTAGAAATTAATATGAGAGGCCACTCACCTGGGTTGACTCAGTCGAGATTGAGGACTGTACCTGGAGTGGTGGGTCAACAACACCCATGCAAGGAAAGACAAAGGAGGGCAGGGTTCGTACTGTGGCATCAAATCCATCGCATGTCGCACCAGTTTTCCAAATATACCTGCACAAATGACTTGTCCCAATCAGTCAAGGATAAATGGGGATTACAGTGGGTTGCTCAATAAAGTACAGAAATGCAATAGTGTGTTTTTTTATGGGTGGTGGTCATATATTCTTATGTTTCGCAAGTACCTTTCAATTACATTTATACCTGTACTAAGACGCATGAATACCCTCCTATTACAATACGTACTCCATGGGTATAATTCTATGTTTACAGAATTGAATCAGACAATGTAAGTTTACACATGAAAGAAGGTAAATAAATAAATATTTCCTGCACAATTCTATTCGTACAATTGACTTATTCATCTTAAAATCGGGATACTTTATACCCAACGCAAGATAAAAACCACTAAACTTATCTGAAGAAGCTAGCTCTATTTGGCACACACACATATATACACACACCACATTGTTCTCTCGGGATTTAAACGGAGTGCCATGGTTACCCCGTACTTAAATACACAATGATTCCCCCCCCCCCCCACCAGTGAATGTGCAGTTCACACATTGTATATTAAGAAAATATTTGAAAAACACCGCATTCTAAATGTGATATGTTTGTAGGACCAGGTCATTGCAACCTCGGTGCTCATCGTGTAGGCTTTTCAACATTTTCTTTTTCGAGTAACACCGCAAATTACTTTACCAGCGTGAATCATCAATGCTGCAGTTTCCACTCATCTGTTGCTGTTCATGCATCACGCGGAAGCACCTGTCTGCTGCAGAAAACCTCTGCGTTTGAAACAAATGACATTGCGAGGGAATATCTACGCCAAACATTATCTCTCTCGACAATCATTGCACATCCCTTTGGCTGCGTATGAGCTGATGGTGCAAAAAAAGTGACCTGCCAAGGTGTGCTCCACGGCAGGTGCGGCACGCGTCCCGAATTCGCACGGCTTGGTAATCCGCGTCGGTGGAAGCAGCAGCAGCTGCAGATTCAGACTCGGCGTGCAGCAGCAGCAGCTTCAGACTCATCGTGCAGCAGCAGCTTCAGACTCATCGTGCAGCAGCAGCTGCAGGTTCAGACTCGGCGTGCAGCAGCAGCAGCTGCAGCTTCAGACTCGGCGTGCAGCAGCTGCAGCTGCAGGTTCAGACTCAGCGTGCAGCAGCAGCAGCAGCTTCAGACTCAGCGTGCAGCAGCAGCAGCTTCAGACTCAGCGTGCAGCAGCAGCAGCTGCAGCTTCAGACTCGGCGTGCAGCAGCAGCAGCTTCAGACTCATCGTGCAGCAGCAGCAGCAGCTGCAGATTCAGACTCATCGTGCAGCAGCAGCAGCAGCTTCAGACTCAGACTCAGCGTGCAGCAGCAGCAGCAGCTTCAGACTCATCGTGCAGCAGCAGCAGCAGCTTCAGACTCATCGTGCAGCAGCAGCAGCAGCTTCAGACTCATCGTGCAGCAGCAGCAGCAGCTTCAGACTCATCGTGCAGCAGCAGCAGCAGCTTCAGACTCAGACTCATCGTGCAGCAGCAGCAGCTTCAGACTCATCGTGCAGCAGCAGCAGCAGCTTCAGACTCATCGTGCAGCAGCAGCAGCAGCTTCAGACTCAGCGTGCAGCAGCAGCAGCAGCAGCTTCAGACTCAGCGTGCAGCAGCAGCAGCTTCAGACTCAGCGTGCAGCAGCAGTTTCAGACTCATCGTGCAGCAGCAGCAGCTTCAGACTCATCGTGCAGCAGCAGCAGCGTGCAGTGGAGCTGTAGGTGAGGGCTGCAGGTGCTGCAGGTGGTGCGCTCCTCGTGGCAATGGGCAGCGTTAACTCGGCACTTCAGCGCCGCAGCAAGAGCTCGGCTGTCGTGGCCCATCCTGGGCCCGATGGCTCCTCCTCAAGCAGCCCGATGTCATCCCCGCAGCCCTCTCCACCCGTCTCTGGCAGGACACCGATGCAGCAGCAGCAGCAGCTACACACAAATACAGGTTCACTAGCACAGCACGGCATGTCGCGGAGGTGGCCTCTTCACTGACGTTAATGTGCGTCGTTTGTTAAATTAGATAAGTTAAGAGTTGTATGGATTTGATGTCAAATTCAGTTATTGTGTCGTCACCATTTGTTATTGGTTGCAGTTATTCGCTTTTTTTTGGTCTTATACGATTTAGTTAAACATGACCAATGCCCAGTGGGGGTATTTTTTCCTGACTTAAAAAGAAAGAGCAGAGACACAAACGTAAACCAGACGAACGCCTATCGCCTTTGCGATTTGTGGAACTCATATCTTTGCGATAGGCGTTTATTTACAAGCAGATGTTCTATCCAACTTGATTAAACTTCATTGTCATGCATAAAAGTAGCGTGTATGGTTACTGCGTATGTGTTTGGTGCATCTTGTAAAAACTGTTTTGAGATTACTTTTGTTTGACTAGAGCATCGCTGTGCCACACTGATGGGAAGTCGAAACGGATGACTGCAATTGCAATTCTGCAATTGCAATTCTGATAACTTGTGAGCAGTATTTGCTTGAAATGAAAGTTAATCATTAGTGTCTGATAAAGTCTTCACATTTTATCTTTTGACTTAAAGCTTTCGTGACTGCAGGAATTCATACTCTTGGGGTCTTTCGGTAAAGTCACGTAGATAGAAAAAAAATCACGATGTTTCGATCGCAACACAGGCCATCGTCCTCAGGTGAGGAAGATTGATTTTTTCATCTTTTTGTATTCTTATTTGTACTACTCAATTTGTCACTGATGGCTTTTGTCTATGCTATTCTATTATGCATAGGAACAAAACAGAATTTCAAATATGCAAGACCTTTAAGTGGCGGTTACAGCTGGATAGGCTTCACAAAGCGTGAAAAAGCAAATGTCTAACTGATGGGAATGTTATACATAATGCAATATGTGCACAGGATTTAAATGCACACAGCAATATTTATTTTGTTCAGACGGAAAGTTGCGTTGGGTAGGGAACCAGGAGGATGTTAGTGGGGTAAGAGTTGATATGAGGGCATGCAATTGAGGGAGCTCAATGACATTTTGCAAGTAATCTTTTAGGATTTTGGGGAAACTTACATGGACATCACAAAAACATACTATGCCATTTTAAAGCAACCATTGCATTACCGAAATGTATTACGAATAATGTGCTTTCATTCACTATAGATTGCAAACCTTTCCAGGAAAATGCACCAAAGAATGATATGAGTTCCACAAATGTAATACATTTTCATGCTCGCTCTGTATGTTATGAATGCTGCTGTGTTCCTTTGTGAAATACTCAGTGTCTTCATTATAGAAAAGGATGCCACTGTTCAGAAGTATGGAGTCATCACATTTTTTTTCCTCACCTCACTGTCAGTATGTCCCAATTTATTTCTGCCAATTCTGTCTCCATTTCCAAAAGGTTTCATTCACTGGAGTCTATGGGTTGTGTATAGCTATGGTCAAATCCAGAAGGTGTCCTGTTAGTTTCTTACCTCCCTCCGCTTCTCTCGCCTGTCCCGAAGATGTCGTGGTTGCTGAATAAAGAACCGCTATAGACTGGCGTGGGGCATTCTCAAGCCGTTTCTCCTTGGAGAGGCAGTGTTTCATCGAAGGATCAGTGTGCGTACTATCTGCTGTGACATACAGTTCAGAAATATGGGTCACTCATGAAAAATATAGAGACAAACTGAACAGTGTGCAAAGAAGCATTGAGCAACAATGCACAAGTGAAATTACCGTACACTGAAAGACGTAAAGATGATCGTGTGGGTTAAGAGCGTACACAGGTGAATGACACCGTCCGAACTATATTTAAAAAAAGTAAGTGGGCTTGGGAAAGATGCGTCGCTAGAAGGGATAATGGACGATGCTCTAGAATAACAACGGAGTGGCAGCCAAGGAATGAAATGCGCCCGAGAGGACCGTCCACCGAGGAGTGCTGGATTGTTGCATCGCAAGATAGTGGGGGGTAGCGACAGCTCTGGGCAGCCTCTATCTATCAGTGGGTGGACTGTGGCTAATTATTTTTTGAGTATGAAATGTTTAATTACTTTCGCTAGCGATACAGTGTGTACTTTACACTAGAATACAATGCTGATTAAAATTTGTGTGTGTGTTGTAATTACATTTTCAACATTTATTCACTGAAAAATTCCCTATTGCAATCATATTGTATATTTCTGTTTTCATTTGGTATTAAATAATATGTGCAATCATAAATTGGAATTAAACCCAGGGGTAATTCCTAATAATTTCAGTAATTTTCCGCCAGTTTTTTTTCTTGACGTGCAATTATTTTTTAGTATATTTTCTGGTAAATGCTGGAAGAGAATATATATATTTTTTATCAATTTTATCAGCAGCATATGCGTTAGAAAAAACTACACCAAGACAGTTAAGACGTTATATAGAGGGATGTGTTTGAAAATAGGAAGGAAGCAGAAAAAAACTGTAGCCTTTTAACGAGTTCCCTTCTATCACTGCCAAATCCTATTGCTATCAAAGTGTGGAGGTGGTGGGGGTTCTGTCTCCTGCTAGGCCAAGTGGACCTGCCACTTGTCAGTCAATTTCCCATCCAGATTGCTCGCTGACACTGCTGTGGTGCTCATTTTCACATTCGCTTTTCCCCGAGCCGTCTACAGCTCGAGTATAACAAGCGGCATGTCTTCAATTGAAGGTTGGTTTGCCTTTCCAGTCAAACTAAATTTCAGACTGGTCCAGCGAATTCTATTCCGTTCATGATGTTGCAAGAATTGGTATTTTGGTCTGTTGTATTTTGAAATGCATTGCACTATATTATATTGTAGCAGTAATTTATGTTGTGAACGTGATTTTATTTAATGTTATTTTTTCTTGGCTGATCTACACTTGAGATCGTTTGTTTTGAAATGTATGCTTGATCATGCCATTTAGAGTTGTTGCATTTCATAGTCAGATTTTTTTCTTTGTGCCCATGAAATATTTGCTATCATATGTTCAAAATTAACTTTTGTAATATTCTAGTGTGCACTGTAAAAACAATTGATAATGGAAACATTATATGTAATTTAGTGTAAAGTATTTTCAATGATAATTATTGGGTTTAGGTCTGAACTATGCCGTATTGTGCAAAAAAATACGACAGTAGAGAATTCAAATGATTTGCTAAATAAATCAGCTTACATAATGAAGTCATTTTAAAATCGTATACATCAGTTTTACTTAAATATTCTTGCACAATGTCATTTTGATAACTGAGGACCAGAGGACATACGTATGATACGGTGCTTCATGGCATGCACCTATTTAAAATCTCAGTGTTGAAATTCATGAAAATGTCCTGGTAGCAGATTTAGAAGTCTTGCCATATAATGAAATCATATATGGCAATACTGTATACTATTTCAGAATTTTATTATTAATGAATTCATTCTTTCGAGAGAATACCATGTTCTTGTTATTTCTGTTGCTGAATGTGATGGAGATAATACATTCAACTGCACACTATAGTGTTTTTATTTAAACGTTATCCTCCAGAATTGTTATGCAGTACAATCTGGTAATATGTAGTGTCAAAAGGGAAAGTTACCATTATACAGATATATGTTAATATATTTATTGAGTGTTTATCAAGCTTCATTGGGTCTCCCGACTCTGTTTCAAGAGGGATCTATTTGGAATATTTTAGTTTTCTTTGTAGGAGGATCTAGGTTTGCCTGTAGATTTAATCTCTGTGCAAAGTGGTGAATGTGTGGATTTTCTCCAGGTATTCTCACCATATACCAAATGCTCATTCATGGTATTCACCAAACATCCCAATGTGGGGAAAAAGGATCCCTATATTAAGTGGGGCTTTCCTGGGTAAATTATTGGCATAAGCAAGTCATTTATGTCTAAGCAGGTATGAGCCTAGCAAAACGAAACGTTTCTTTTTTTAAGGGAGGCCTGGGTAAGAACAAATTCATCAAAATGGTGTTTTCCCCTCCCAAAATTAAATACAGAATAAAGTACAGTACTGTAATGTGAAAGTGAACCATAATTATAAATTATTCATACAAGCCAAGTAAAGCAATATAGCCAAACGCCCATGTACTAAACGGGACTTATAAAATGCAACATGCCAATGGGAGTCACATTAAATATTAAATTTAGCTTGAGTTTGATTTCAATAATATTTTGGGGCTCATGCTGAAAATAAAAACCCTCCAGATTCTCAATTAAAATTGAGTAAACATTTTTTATTGAATTAATTTTGTTGGCTATATTGTGTACAATATTAAATACATTTTAAATGCAAACTTAGTTATGCAAGGGAATATATGTACGTATTTGTAGATGTACGCTTAAATTAAAAACAGATAAGTACACATTTAGAAGTAAAAACACATAAGCAAGGCAATGTGTTACTGTATAAAAATTAATCATGATTATTATAGATGTTAAGACATTTAAAGTGGTCATATCATTTGTAGTTATAACTGGGCTGAACACGTTTTTTTCTTCTTCTTCAGATGTGTTGTATGATACAAAATGCGAAACAGAACGGCTGAGAAAAATGGGATTTTTTTGGGCGGGCAATTTTCAAGTTATAAACCTGTGAAAGTATTGCGAGCCTCCACTTGCTGCCCCGAATAATTAACGTCCCATCTGCTCTGAAATAACCTGTAAAGCAGCAGGTTTCCTCCGAGATAATACATTGTACGGTTTGAATGCACGATAAACCTCAATATATATAACGTATTCTTGTTTTTTTTCAAGGCATCATGTTTGCAATAATCACAACACAAGCAGTCAAAATGCAAACAAAAGAGACAACTCTGATAATAACAATATGCACTGTCATTGAATTTGATTGGTCCACACCCGAGACAGCTTTTCTTAGAGCCTAGGCTAGGCTCTTCTTAGAGCCTAGGCTAGGCTAGCCTAGCCTTAGAAGAGCCTAGCCTTAGGCTAGGCTTTTCTTAGAGCCTAGCCTAGGCTAGGCTCTAAGAAAAGCTGTCTCGGGTGTGGACCAATCAAATTCAAGGACAGTGCATATTATTATCAGAGTTGTCTCTTTTGTTTGCATTTTGACTGCTTGTGTTGTGGTTATTGCAAACATGATGCCTTGAATAAAGGTTTCAGTTTTTGTGCCAGTTAAAAGGGTAAAACCTATTACTGTATTATTGTTTCTTTCGGTAAAGTCACGTAGAAGGGAAGCAATAAAATAATAAAATATAAAACAATAAAATTCTCACGACGTTTCGACTGCAACACAAGCAATGATCATCAGGTGTGAAAACCACAACAAGAAATTTTGAAAAAAGTGGCGGTTATTTTTTACTTTACCGAAAGAAACAAGAATATGAATCGCTGCAGTCACGAAAGCTTTAAATCAAAATATATATAACATATTACAAATTAACATTAAATTAATGTCAAATACGCAGATAAGGGCGTACAGACAGATTTTTTGTATTAATACATTATTTAGTGTATATGTACTCTATGATAAAGAAAATGCATAGAGTACTATTATTGTAGAGTGATCAATTTAGAACATAATATCAAGCATGTAAATTGTTGAATTCAGCTGTTATCGAATGAAATGATTGTGGATGTGCCCTTTTGATACACAAACAACTTGAGAATGGAAATTCAGACAGAATTGAATATTGACAAGGCACTGCTATGCGCTTCACACATTAAAGATCAATGTACAACATCCTGAAAAAGCGCACTGCAGGCAAACCGCACACCACTGACGGCATACTGCAATGAGGATATGGTGAAGGCAGCTGCCATCTGGCTGTAATACTTTCACTGTCTCAGTGAAAGTATTTTCTCTTTTTAGACTTATTCAGGTGTAAGGTTCACGCTTCGCTTCCAAAGGAACATTTTTTTTACTAAAGTTGCACCTGCTCGTCACACTGAATGTTCTAGATTTGAGTTCTAGATTTGAAGCTTTCGTGACCGCAAGGATCCATACTATTCGGTATGTTCACCACTGCCAAACCTGCCATGTCCGGCATTGCCACATGTTCATTGATTTATGACCGTAGCATACACTTGGTGGCAGTATAATACACATGCTGACCTGGTAACTCCTATGAGGACGATCATTCTCATTGTCATCATCACCCATTGTCTATCCACTGCCGCTGAATGAAGGCTTCCCCACATTGTGATTGTTATGGGCGTGGTTTTACCGTGATGGTCATGGGGGTGGACCATACTTCATCATGCTGATCTGTGTAAGTTGTTAAGGGGAAGGTGGGCAGGATTGGTTCATAATATTCTTCCGCACTGTTTTATTTTGTATATGGTTTTCAACAAAAGAACAGAAGCAGACAGAACATTGGTCGACAAAAAAATCTCATGTTCGATGTATACATATAAAAACAGTATTTCCTTGTAGTGATCTAGGAAACTAAGAAAATGCCAGAGACAGGAAGGCAGAGAGGGAAAGTACGGAGGGGATAGCAATAAATAAATTGAATATATCAAAGAAAGGATTTGGCCAGTTGGGATCATTAAAGGGGAAGGAGTCAAGCCAATAAATAAGGAAGATCAGTTCCTTCCAGAAATCACCAATGAGCCACGTGACAAGAGACCCTAGATGCTCGAAAGTGGACATTTCTTTTATACATTTCAGCCAATGTTCAAGTACGGACCTTCCATTGCCTTAAGTAAGGAACTCTGAGAGCACTGCATGAAATTCTCAGTCGGGTTTCATGCGGAGCCGAGCCCAACGAAGGACAAATACCAAAAAGGCATTTGTGAACAGTGGTTTTGCGGGGGGAGGGGGTGCACGGAATTGCACTCCAAGAGATCATAACAGAACGTAGTATTTTCCGGGTACAACGTTTCGGTCTTTGAGGCATGACCAAAATACATGGTAGAACATTGTTAACACAATAAAACCACCAAAATAACATGAGCAGCAAGCCCCCCCCCCTCCCCCCAACAATATCACCCACAGTAATAAAACACAAATATAGTGTCCTCATCTTTCTCGGTGTAAGGGGAGCCGCTGACAACACCGGTGGCCGTGCAGTGACCAAGGGCAAAATGAAAACAATGGGCAGTATCACACATCACGCTCGCAGCATATCACATCAAGTGTACTTGCACTTTTGCCATTACAGCCGCAGACAAGGCCTGTAGCTTGACTTTGTGAGCCATTCCTAAAATACAAGGTCATTTGTAAGGCTACATTCATTCGTGATTTATTTCTAAGGGCTCAGGTCAAGAGGGCTTTATAGGGGAGGAGGTGTATCGGGAGAAAATAACACGTGGAGACAGCAGCAGGACAAGGCACACAGCTCTAAACACGGTCTATGGCTGTTTCGCTTCAAAGCTATATTTAAACACAATTCAGTTCGGATGGAGCTGAAATGTGAAGAATCCGCCCTGAGAGAGAAGAAAACTGCAGTCACTTTGTATGGCTTTGTATTACTCGGATTAGCTGAGTATATAGCGGAATGAGTAATTTTGTCAGGAATATCACCTTGATAGACTTGAACACGTTATATAGTGATATGGCGTTGGCAGTATTGCACAAGCGCAAATAACAGAACTCACCACATGTATCAATAACACTGCCTCCAAGGATAAACTTATCATATCTGATGTTACATGCAATGATCCATTCTCATAGCACATGCTTTTAAGACGGTGTTATTGACGAAAGTGTTGAATTATCTTCATAGACTTAGTTGTGTTTCAAGAATATCAGGCAGATGTCTTTTACACATTTTGCTGCAAGGATTTCGGATTATTGGACTGACAAACTCCCCTCCACACACACACACATAGGTATATGATGAGAATATATGACTGACAAAGCTACATTCAATATTGCAAATGTGGCCATGAAAGGTAGATTCTGTCCATTGGCAAGACTGTCTGTCAAATTTATGAAACCTGGAAGTTACATTGTAGCTACCAGAGAGGTGATTGACATTGGCCAGCAATGGATCATGCCCCGAGGTATGACTTGTAGGTTGGCAGAAGAAAAGATAAAATATGATTAATTTGATTGATAAATGATTCTCGGAAAGCATTCCTATTTACTTGGTAGAATACTGCATTGCATTCTTAGAGAAAGGTGCGATAGTAATAAGAATAACCATGTTAATAAATAACCTTTAAGGTATGTTGGCTGATGCAAAATGTTACAATAACTTTGTTGTGAAGATGTTAAAACGACAGCTCCATTCGTAAAGACAATGCCCACTAAAACATCTACATAGTCACTTTAGCAAAAAAAAAGGATTAACAAAACCATGGGCTAAAGGTAATCCCTTTGGGGAAAATATCATATTGGCACTAATTATCATCAATACCAGCATGCTGCATAAATGAAGATGTGTAATGGGGGCTAATAATGCAACAGCACACTTTTGTTAAATATGCACATCTCAAACCAGACCGCACACTATTAACAAATCCAAGTAATGTTTCGTTTGCCCATTCCATGATATTTAACAGGGCTTTATTCCAGTTACTTGTATTTTACCAAAAGGTGTTCAATTGAGCTGTTATTAATTTATTTTGGTCAGTAAAAAAAATTGTTGCACAAAATATATTTATAAGACTGCTAAAACAGTGACTCAATTTAGATGGTCATTGTTATTGCAAGCTGTAGATTTAAAACGTAGAATACGTTAAGCTTCGGTAAATGGCACATATGCAAATTTCGCACACCTTAAAAAAGCCAATTGACATATACGTTTATTAGACAATGAGAGGCTTTGCTCTCTCTGATAAACCTAGGCCTGACGTCATTACAATGGCAAACTTTGGGCAATTCAGGTATTCTCATAAAATGGAAAGGGGCTTGTATATTAAATAATTTCCATGAAAAGAAAACATGGAGCCTCCATTCAAATGGATATAAATATTTTGTCATTGCAGTTATTTATTTTTACATTGCATTCAGGACACACGACTGTGTATTAGCAGCATTAACTCTCAACGGATATACGTGAAAATTTGATGTTCTCGAGAAAATGTCAAACTTTTTTTTACAGCAACTCCACACTTTAACGTTAAAATTAACTCAAATGTCACGTCATATAAAAACTACCATCGTTCCATAGAATCTAAACTTATGTACAGTAAATGGAATATTTTAACATGTTTTTCATTTTATGTGTTTTTTTAATCGATCTTTTTCGCACAGGCTCACCACCTCACCGTGCAGCTTGCACTTAAAAGAGGAGGAAACCACAAACGCCTAAAGGCCGAACATTGTTGTAGCTAATTTGAAGTTAATTACGTTGTTGAAAAAAAACACACCGTTCACAAGAGTGCACTGCAAAGGATCCTTCATTTTTTATTCATAAGTCGAAGCTGCGTATATTCATACATTATAAATAAGTGTCAGCATGAATTATGGAATTATTATTTAGGGATGTACATCCATCGTGTCGGCAGCAGTAAAACTTTTTGTTAAATCAAATCAAATCAATTACACAAAGCAAAACATTTATACAAGTAACCGAAGCTGCCAGTGCTTTCCAAATATATCGCGTTGGTGTATCATTGTTTTATGCAACAGTTCCCTTATGCATTTCCTTGTCTCCTTCACCGCTCAGTACATGCATTCTTGATTACACTCTTTTGGTGCTGTCAAATTCAATAGTGAACAGCACTGTAAAGGTTTCTTTTTACTCAGTAGCTGTACATTTTTTAGGAGAGATTAAAGTTTGGTTGCATAAGGTTGGTTACAGCTTTTAAAAGAGAGAAACAATTTGCCCATCCTTGCATGTTTTAACAGCAGCAGCATCATCGAGAGAGGTAGCAGACCAATTGCTCTCGGAGGGTGATATCCGTGAACTTAAAAATGGTCTTTGCAAAGTCAACTTGAGCAGTCCTTGGTGATCTCGATTACTTTTACAGTTTGGTTCCAAGATGTAGATTATATTATGGTTACTGAGGTGATATCACAGGATCACGACCGCAACAATATGGATCGATTGAGTGTTGATTCAGCCCATAGTCTCTTTGGGTCCAGTAAACTTAGTACTACCTGGCGAATTATATTTTGTATTTGTTTTATGACAGTATTTATCAGAATCGCCACAAACTGGCGCAAAAAAACTATCATAAAATATCACAGTGAAATCCTCATCTCGTCACGAAGATGGATATGTTGCATGTGTAGTGTAAAAGCGCCGACTGTTGTCCAGCAACGGCAACTACGGTGGACGAGCAGTACACACGCCGGTGAGCATATACACGGTGTGTGTGTCGGCAGGGCAGAGGAACTGGGGCAAGGGTCATGGAAGACCCCATCTGGAAGCCCCTGGAACCCGCTAGTGGGTTCGAGAAGGGAGGCGCGGCCAGGGCGGAGCCAGGCCGCGCCGGGTAGCATAAAAGCAGCTTGAGAGCGGGAGCTCAGGGCTGCCGGTTCTGGGAGTGGACTCGTCTCGTCGTCGCTGCCGTCTTCGCCGCCTTCGTCGCTTCCGTCTTCACTAGATATTGCGCGGCCGGATAGTTGTTGGCTGTCTCGGTCGGCGCTGTTGGTGTTACAAGGTCAGGGCTGTGTTAAGGCTAGGCTGGACGACTAGGGAGAGTGCGAGGGTGAACCTGAAGGCGTTAATAAAGAAGTTGCTCCTGAAAAACCTTGTCTCCTGCTCTGCTGACACTGCACATGTATACAACTATACCTACTGGTCTGAATAAATATAAACTGCATTCTACCTTCGCATTGTTGTCTAAACCTTAATTTAAAATGAAAATGGGAGACAAATTGTTGAATGAACAAAATCGTACGTATTCTTGGTTCTTTCGGTAAAGTCACATAGAAGGGAAACAATAAAATAATAAAACAATAAAATTGTTTCCCTTCTACGTGACTTTACCGAAAGAACCAAAAATATGAATCCCTGCAGTCACGAAAGCTTTAAATCAAAATTTGAAATCGTACGTGTTTAGATATCCTTACTAATTCAAGAGAGTTCAGTCTAGACAGGGATACAATGACTCGCAAGGGTGCTATCGTCTTTTTTGTCCATAAGTGCCACTTATATTTTCTGTAGCTTACTAATATGCGGTAAAATGCCCGTGTGGCATTACACCAATTAATGATCTTGCATCAATTATAAATGACATCCAGCAAATTGAGTCATCAACTAGGAAGAAGCCATTCGAGCACCAGGTCAACTGAAGGCTCTACTTGGTCACAGGGTCAATTCTTTGCCGTACTTTTAAACTGTATTTTAAAACAGTAATGTGATTTTAAAACTTTCCTGGCCATTTTTGAAAGCAATTCGCCTACAGACTAAACCATTAGCTTTTCCATGTCGCTGGCTGACTTGCTATCTCTGTCAGTGCAGACCGGCACCATTTTGTTTGCCATTTGATTCGTGAAACTGGATGCAGTTCATGTTTTTTTGGCGCAAAGGGGGGAAATAAATAAGCACTCTACCCCAAGGCTGTGGGCCACGAGCAGACCACTTAGATATTCATGGCATGATACGCTCAAGCCATGTGTCAGAAATGAAACGACGCAGGGCGCATCTTGGTGAGAAAAAAAATAATACTTGTTGTGTAACCGTATACACCTACATTTAAGTACATTTTATTGATATGCTAAATTATCCCCAGTTGTCTTTTTATTCATTTTGTAAGATTATGAAAGTACATGTTATATTTTGCGTGAAATTAGTAACGTCCTGTATATTCCTATACAAGGGCTTTTAGCATGTTCATTGTTTGCTAAAGAAGTGTAAATGCAATATTTAAGATGGAATTTCTCGATGTAACACAAAATGATCATTAGCATTATTGTGGAGAATATGTTGGAGAATATTCGTTACTTTCTAGATAAATAGACAATGTCTCCTTAGTATATCTGTCTCTTCACATTAAAAATAACATTATTTCTTACACAAACCATCGATTTAGGACAAGCACACTCTGGACGGGCTTCAACATATACTATCATCAGCAGAGAGAGTATTTTTTGACTCAATGCTGGTGAACTATCAAATGTCATAGGCAAGGACTGTCCTAATTCGCCGTAAAATTATGTAACAACACAAATCATGAGCGTCGTTTTGGAGAATATAATTACAAAATAGATTGGCTGTCGTACCACACATTTCTGCTGGCTCACCCAGTTTCAACTCTTTCTTCTCGGGTTCCTCCTTTCTCCAGCTCTTCAGTATTCTCGGCCTTCTGCAAATTACTTTTTTTCCTGCTACCTAATGTTTCACCCCCTTACGTAGTAAAATGTGGGAATAAGTCCTGCATTTACTACGTTACGATCAGATACACTGTAAGATGTCAATATTTCAAACGTCTCACACCTTTTACAGCATTACAATGGAAAAACAAGAGCATGAGGGAAATAAATTGATCATATAAGAAATACAATTTAACAAAAAATTAGCCCTTTGTCAATGCACTTCTCGATGAAGACATTCCTCACACCATGCTGGACTATACTTCACTTCGTTAGTGATGAGGATGGGGACCAGAAGCAGTTCAGACAGCATCCATCATTGATGTTAGCTGTGGCTAGGAATCAAACTCAGGTCAGTGTGCTAGCCACATTATATATATATTATATATATAAAACTCCTTTCTAAACATATGGAAGCTAATGGTAAACAAAAATGTTTATGATAAATAACAATTTCTCCCATTTAAAAACAAGCATAAAATTGGCACAACAAATATACAATATGCTTACAATACATCCCCATATATATACTTTAAATCATGCTTTTTTAAAAAAAAATGCCATATTCTAATGATAGACGATGTCCATAAATGAGAAATAACCATTTACATTTTTACAAGTCAGAGTACCTTTCATCTCTAGCGACAATACAAATTAATGACCTCAAGGTATTTGTCTGCACAAATATTATTATTATTAGAAAGCAAGATTATAATGTATTTTAATATCAAAATCACATTTCAATTCAGGACTTCTTCCTTAAAATACGTTTCCCTTTAAAAGTAAACATTGAGAAAAACAACAGCACAATAAGATTTTGTACAAATGTCCTAATTCAAACTTCAGATTCACCGGGACACTTTATAGCGGTGCAAACGAATCCAGGGCTGCATGTGATTTAGCCGGGCTGATCCCATTTCGTGATCCATTAGATCTGACGACAGGTCAGGCTGGTGTTCTGGGACAACCAACATTAAGCTGCCAAGTGCATTTTGCCTAGTCCCTACCCTGTATCAACCATGTACTGAGACAAGTGAGAGAGGACATCGCTTTGTAATGAGTCTTGACAGGCTTAGAAACAGAAGAGTAATTGAATTTCACACAGTTCATGCAAATGCTCCTACCGCCTCTAATGTAAAGAAGTAAGCTAGGAAAGGGTGTATGTTGTGCTTTACTTATAAGGAATGACGACAGAATGCTTAATGTCCCCACTGGCTAAACAGGTTATCAAATGTTTTATCACTAATTTATCCAAATGTGTTTGATATGTTAATGGTTTTATGGAAATACATTCTAATTTCTTGAGTTTAAATATTTACGTTAGGTCATATACCATAACTGTACACATTTTTACAGTGGAAAGTATTTTAATCTTAAATAATATTCAGTCAGAATGTTTGAACTCCACTGCACATGATTGCGGTGTGCAGGGGCTAGGAGATGGGAAGACCTTGGTAAAATTGCACAGACACTGAATGACTGTAAAATGATTTAACATTATATGGTGTATGCTTTGAACGTACATGTACAGCCTTGCAGTTCGTGAGGGATATTTGACCATAGGTCACCATGCTGGTCAGTGCAGGCTGGTAAATGTTGCTGAAATGCCATGTATTGCCCACAACACCTGTACTTTTGTGCATGGTGACCACCCATTAGAGCACTAACAAACCTGCTTATCTTCCATTAGCTGACGAGATGGAGCATATGATGGGTAATTCAGTTATAGGCATGTTTTGAAAATGGATCATATCATGCACATTTTTTGGTAATTTGTCTGTGAATTTGCAGTTGTACGTGTAGGTTTTATGTACTTATTTGGTTGATTGTAAAAACATACATTCACGCAAAATTCACTTATTATTCAAAAACCCCAATGTCATGGTACGTTTTATGCTTGAAGAAGCTTGAACAAGCATCCTATTTTATTTTCATGATTTTGTTTTATATAAGAACTTGTATTTCCTTGCCAATGCCTAAAAGGATGGCAGTTATTTATATATTTCTTTGCATATGTACCCTACTGTAATGCTTATTTAATCTGTTTGGATGATATCAGAACACCATGGAAACTCGGAGTAAAAACGAGCAGTCAATTGCCCCTTCTCTAGTTTATTCTGCCAAAACACGATGGTCGGTCTTATTGGTGGCTCTAAATTATAATCAGCAAAGGTACATAAAAAACACATTGATTTCTACCACTAAATGCCAACAAGTATATTAGCTTAAGTGCTTTACGTGGGCTACTCACGTGTGGGCAATGAGTAGCAGAATGCCTCAGTTGTCAGGGGGTTTATTTACTTATTTATTGTAGTGTAAATCTTCCACTTGAATCTGTTACTGTGGTTAGGTTAGCTGAAGGACAAAGCAACGAAGTCAATGAAACCTTAAAAGTATAGGATAACACTGCTGCTAACAGTTATGCAACAGCAGGTGATTTAATCCCTCTGTCGTGACTGCTAGTGATTGCTAAAGATATTTCACATACATATGCTGCTTTACATAGTCCAGTGTCAAGTGTACTTGAAATACGAATTCTAAATTGTCTTGTTAAAAATATAATTTAAAATAACTTTTATTTGTTGCACACGTTATATATATACAGTGAGGGAAAAAAGTATTTGATCCCCTGCTGATTTTGTACGTTTGCCCACTGACAAAGAAATGATCAGTCTATAATTTTAATAGTAGGTTTATTTGAACAGTGAGAGACAGAATAATAACAACAAAATCCAGAAAAACGCATGTCAAAAATGTTATAAATTGATTTGCATTTTAATTAGGGAAATAAGTATTTGACCCCCTCTCAATCAGAAAGATTTCTGGCTCCCAGGTGTCTTTGGGATTAGGAGCACATTCTTAAAGGGAGTGCTCCTAATCTCAGCTTGTTACCTGTATACATAAAAGACACCTGTCCACAGAAGAAATCAATCAGATTCCAAACTCTCCACCATGGCCAAGACCAAAGAGCTCTCCAAGGATGTCTGAGACAAGATTGTAGACCTACACAAGGCTGGAATGGGCTACAAGACCATTGCCAAGCAGCTTGGTGAGAAGGTGACAACAGTTGGTGCGATTATTCTCAAATGGAAGAAACACAAAAGAACTGTCAATCTCCCTCGGCCTGGGGCTCCATGCAAGATCTCACCTCGTGGAGTTGCAATGATCATGAGAACGGTGAGGAATCAGCCCAGAACTACACGGGAGGATCTTGTCAATGATCTCAAGGCAGCTGGGACCATAGTCACCAAGAAAACAATTGGTAACACACTACGCCGTGAAGGACTGAAATCCTGCAGCGCCCGCAAGGTCCCCCTGCTCAAGAAAGCACATATACATGCCCGTCTGAAGTTTGCCAATGAACATCTGAATGATTCAGAGGACAACTGGATGAAAGTGTTGTGGTCAGATGAGACCAAAATGGAACTCTTTGGCATCAACTCAACTCGCCGTGTTTGGAGGAGGAATGCTGCCTATGACCCCAAGAACACCATCCCCACCGTCAAACATGGAGGTGGAAACATTATGCTTTGGGGGTGTTTTTCTGCTAAGGGGACAGGACAGCTTCACCGCATCAAAGGGACGATGGACGGGGCCATGTACCGTCAAATCTGGGCGAGAACCTTCTTCCCTCAGCCAGGTCATTGAAAATGGGCCGTGGATGGGTGTTCCAGCATGACAATGACCCAAACACACATGGCCAAGGCAACAAAGGAGTGGCTCAAGAAGAAGCACATTAAGGTCCTGGAGTGGCTTAGCCAGTCTCCAGACCTTAATCCCATAGAAAATCTGTGGAGGGAGCTGAAGGTTCAAGTTGCCAAACGTCAGCCTCGAAACCTTAATGACTTGGAGAAGATCTGCAAAGAGGAGTGGGACAAAATCCCTCCTGAGATGTATGCAAACCTGGTGGCCAACTACACGAAACGTGTGACCTCTGTAATTGCCAACAAGGGTTTCGCCACCAAGTACTAAGTCATGTTTTGCAGAGGGGTCAAATACTTATTTCCCTCATTAAATGCAAATCAATTCATAACATTTTTGACATGCGTTTTTCTGGATTTTTTTTGTTGTTTTCTGTCTCTCACTGTTCAAATAAACCTACCATTAAAATTATAGACTGATCATTTCTTTGTCAGTGGGCAAACGTACAACATCAGCAGGGGATCAAATACTTTTTCCCTCACTGTACAGTCTCACAGAAATCAAATATAATTATTAACCAGTGCATAGCATGTACCCATATACATTGCAGTAACACCGCTTGCTATATTCCTGTTGCCAGATATTTTGTTTAATACCACAGCTTAGAGTTGCAGCTATATATACAGTATAACCCACAGAGCTTACAGTAACATATCTGTGTCAACAAAGTCAAACCTGTGACATCTTTATCTCCATAAATATTGCCAAATAATTCTGCTCAGTTCTTTAAATCCACACTGACATAACAAAAAAAAATACGCGGCATTCCGTGGTGATTTCTTTTTTCACTCCAAATAAAACTCCATGACACTCAATATTGCAAGAACAAATGAAAATATTCATTTAAAAAAAAAACACACGTGTCATTATTCAGTCGTTTATAGCCATTAAGGGTTAGGGATTAGACTCTTCTGCAAACAGAAAGTCGAGTGGGCCACTTCTCGAGAAGAAAAAAAAAGAAATCAAGCTGCGGGCTCACCTAATTGGCTGTGCTTTCCTGTCCAGCGCCCGCAGGAGGTAAAAGATTGGACAGAGCTAAGCGTGCCGCTTACTGCGAGGGGGTGGGGGGGGGTCAGCTCCGTGCTTCTTTGGGCACACGCATACTCTCCCTCCTCTCCCCTCCCCGTGTCACTCACCCTGCGCTCTTTCAGCCGCTTGCACGATCCCTCGTGCTGAGGATTCCTCTTGCCCCGTTGCTTTTTTTTTTTGACCCGACATTGAGATCCGAAGCAGTGGGAAGTTCCGAGCCAGAAACGATGAACTCTTGCACGAAAAAAGGGGACTTTAAGAAGCGCCGGAGCACAACTATCAACATAGACGGCCTAACCTTCACCATTGGTACGTTTGTTGTTTGAGAATAAGGAGTTCGTATTAACTTTCGTTTACATTCATTGGCTACATTTGTACATTTTATCAAGCAATTAATTATATAATGCTGTGATAAACTTTGTTTAGGCTCTCTTATTCCAAATATTACGAATTCATTTTGTGAGTAAATCGAACGATTGTAATGTTTTGATGACTCTTGGTAATTATGCTTTGCCTATCGAATTACATTTAAAGCAATACATTTTTTCAGGATATTAACAATGTATGCATTTTTTGGGTTGCAGATAGTGTTTATTTTTACTTTCTAAAATTGAAGATGCAGTCATGCAGTCATTGTACAATGCCATGTTTCCTTCAATAGTGGCAAGAAGATCGATGTTTGTGGAAGATCGTGTCATTATTTGATACTTTTCCTGATCACAAGTGTTAAAATATCATTGTTCTCTTCATCTTAACAGTAATTAATTATGTATTTATCATTACACATGTGCGAAAGCTTATTTAGTGCAAAGGTTGCATCCACAGCGAGTATTGAGCACATTCAACAATCATTGATGCGATACTTCTTAGCTTAAAACAACGCTACATTCAGTAACTACTGTGTCACATTCATTTTCCATAACATGTTGTGATTAAAACAAGGTACAAATTGTTGCATTATATTTTGCAGTGTGGTAATTTGTGGTGGAAATTATAATGTAGTTTGACCTAATGCTTGAATTAAACCCAAACTGGCATGTTACATAGTAAGAGGTTTCAAAATATATATTATATTGTATGTACTGAGTATTTAAATTAGGAATATATGGACTATACCTTTAGCACTGCAGATTGCTCACTGTGATAGAAGTGTGTAATGCAAGTGGGCAGCTGCAGGATTGAGATCCTTACACCTGCCCAAACTGGCTTGGGAGCAAATGCTCTGACTGCTATGGTATGCTTGGCGTGTCTACTGCAAATGAGAATTTTGCTTCTGACTTTTGGTAACATTGTGATAAAAAATCGGAAAATGTACTTTTCAATTAAGAACACGTTTGATAATGGCCCAAATACTGAAATAATATTACAAAAATGCTTGGTCCAAGATTACATTTTTAACCTGGGAATACAAATAACTTTGTTATTTTAACCAGTGTTAGGATAATTTGAACTGGACTTGGGGTTTGTTGTAGGGTTACAGCATGGAGAAAGTGGCAATATTGATTATATTGATGTTATCAACGTTGTACTGCTGTGAATTTATGATAACATGATACAGCTTATTTATCGATTTGTTAGAGTCCAATAGACGTTTGTAAGTGAAGCAGGTAGTGTCTGTGTGACCGAACTGACATATTATGCATGAAGTCTTGTAAATAAGTCTAATGTTTATTCTAAGCAAGCATAAATAACCCAACTCTTCTCTATATTAATTGCATATATTCATGTACTCGCTTAAGCATATTATCTGATTAATTTACTATGCATCATAAAACAAATACGTGAAAAATATTAATTTTGACTGCATTTTGGTAAAATAACAGTCAATCTTTTAGCAGGCAATTCTTCCAAAATACATTTCCTTAGACGTGTCGAGGTGCCAAAAAAACTATGCACTTGAGAAAATGCTTTCACGAGTTTTTTGTTCAGGTAATAATTACATTGGAATGAACCATTTTATAGCACATTTAAGAATGTGACTAAATCTCTTCATCGTCCACTGTGAACATGACAATCATCCTGAAAAAAAAACAAGGTGTCCCGTTGACGGTGTCACGTGCATCTTGAAAGCAGTTTCATTGCACAAAAAGCAAGTTTCATTGAAATATATCAAGAATGTACGTGAATTGTGACAATAGCTGTTTGTTACCAGGAAGAACTACGAGATCTGGCGTTTGACTTAGAATTCTGTCGATTGCCTCCATTTCTAGTTTTCACTTGAGTTGGTCCACAATATGCAACACATTTTATGTCTTAGAAATGTGAAGGAAATCGAACTAGTAACTCCAGCGATGCCATTACATCACAGCCATGACGTTTTATTTTGATTTGTATGGATTGGATTTAAATTTGACATGCATTAAACATAGTATATTGTTGATTTTTAAATGTAAAACGAATGAAAACTCAACTGTTGCATTCGTAAAACGTGCTCCGGTGTAAAACATTTTTATTGCAATTTAGTTAGTCTAGAAATGTGCCGTGCGTGACATGTCACAGTTTCTATCATGACACATTCTCATTTGTGGAAAATCACAGCATAATCTCCCTCAGGCTACCTCGGTAAATGGTTGGCCCGTGCATGGTAATGACACCAGTTTCCTAGCTACATTTGAGAATTAAAAAAATAAGACTTTAATTAGGCATGGTCTTTTTACAACATCAGCTAAAACATAGAAAGAAAGTCTCTTTAACGCGTATGCTTTCACAACCAATAGTATTAATAATAAAGGGTTTTGAGTTAGATTGTGGAACTATCAATAATTGGCTGTGTCGGGTGGTGGGTTAACGACACATTTACATTTCTCAGATTTAACCCTGCTGCCTTAAAAAATGGGAAAAATATGGTGTAACTAAAACAGTCGTATGTGTATATAATAATAAAAAAACGTGTTAATCTACTTATGACTTCACAACAGGTGATGTTGTAATATTTTAGGTTAATGCGAGTACGATCTTTTAAGTCATTTATTTACCCAGAAAAGTAGTTCCCTTTTCTGGATAAATAAATCCAAAGCTCAAATAGAGCACGTTATTGTGTCGAGATATTTCACCAAATTCATGTTTCAAGGAGTGTTTTACATGTTAGAGAAAACCAGTCCCTGGAGAACACCAACACATACAAAGAGAAAATACTCAAAGGTCCAAACTAACAAGTCAAAGAATTAATTTACTCTGCTGTCTTTTCCTCGCCACATTGTGATCCAGTGGATTTGTGAGTGAATATAAATCCTCGTGATATACTAACCCTTGCCTCGAAAGTCATAAATTACTTGATTGCATCATACCTGCATTCCAGCTCTGTTATGGTAAAATTGTTACAAAATATAACGATGATGTAGCGGTAACGCACCAAGCTATGAACCCTGGCTATGGCTAACATCAGTGGTGGGTGACATTTGAACCAGTCATGGAGTCCCACCTCCTCCCCATCCCAAGCCGCAATGAACGACATGGTGAAGTATCGTCAACAACTCCCATGGTCTGTTGCAGCCTTATTCCAACAGTTGATTGACAAAAGGGTTGTAATTGAATATTCTTACTTCTCGTAGGTTTAAGGTCAGCCAATAAAATGAATTGTCTGTAATCTTCCGACAGTCGTTCTGCTTCCAATGAGACAATATTTATCAATATGCCATTTCTGGAAGAGATTATTTTCACCATCCTTATCGTCATCATCAGCCATTGACTATCCTCTAATAGTGGAGGGCATCAATATCTTGTACCTTCTGTCATCGTCACGTGATGCCACACTCCCATCTCACGCATGCACGAGAACGAATTTCATCGTTCCATCTGCGTGGTGGTCATTCTCTTTGATGCCTTCTACCCACTGGCTGCTATTTCATCACCAGCTTATCCAAAATCCCATTTGGCCAAAATCCCATGTATTGATGTGTCCTGCTCAGTCATTGTGTCTCCGATTTGCATTTGTTGCCTAATCTACGTGCCCATCCTGGATGTCCAATTTTCATCATTTGGCTCAGAGCCTGAGATAAGCACACGTAAGCTGGACAGCACTTTTTGTATCGACTCGTGGTGGCTGTAAGAGGAGAGGCTTGCGCATAGACGTACACGCATTTTACAAGCACATACGTGTGACTGAACAAGATTAATAATTGTTGGAGCAAATTATGACCAATATTCCATCTAGCCCTATTCTTGTTGTGGCCATAAACAAATTCTATGTCGTATAGCAAGCTTTGCATGAAGTAAGAATAAGGGCAGCTCTCCAGCTGCATTAACCCTCATTGAGCACTAGGAGGTGCTCAGATTATTGAAGGAAAGAATTTCAGAGGAAACCACTCAGAAACCTCAGTGGGGAACGTATTCGGCATCTAACACGGGGGAGATTTAACTATTGTCAGTATGCGTTGTTCATATTAATGCTATTATAAAAATGAGAAAATAACATGTCTGCATTTAAACGAGTCCATCACAACAGACTAATTGTGCTTGGCAAGGTATTTTATGCAGACGTATGGGTTGATTTACCGTATTATATACATTCTGTTGCCATGCATTACAGGATAATCGATGCCAAATTATCTCTGTCGTGCAGAATGATCCCTAATGAATTTGTAATCCTCTGCAAAAAAAAACATTAAAAAGTTTTGGAGGTGACCGATCCCTAATCTGTCAAATGAGAGCAGATTTTTTTTTAAGTTAAAAATCTCTGGCTCGCTTTAACTTTTCAATGCCATGTTTTATACATATACAGTTTATAAAATCGTAGACACAACATTATTTTATAAAGCAACTAAGGCAAACTTAACAACATTAAGTGCTGTATTTCTGTAAAACAAAAAACCCAAACGTTATCTTAAAGCAAAAAAAAACCTCACGAAAATCTTTTTTTTCAAAGGTTCATCTTATAGCCTGGCATATCATTGCCTACATGCCTCCTTTAGCTTGCATGTGGCTTTCCAGTGGAAGGCTTTGTGTATCCGTAGCGACGGTGACGTCGGCAGTGATTAGGGATACCGGTGATGGTGTCTGCAACAACAACAACAATAAAAACGTTGGCGCTAGCTCAGCGTAGAAAATGCAGCTAATCGGCTGGGCAAGACCTGACACAAACAGGCAAGCGGTTATTTTTGAAGTCCTATAGAGATAGCCGGGCTTCCACCATTTCCATGGAAACTGACTTCTCCTTTGCTCCCACAATCCACCTTTGAACCCCTGTTCACACCGACGTTAAGTATTGCATATGCAGCGTATAGTATAGTGAGTGGCGAAAAAAACACATTGAAGCAGTTTAGATAGCGAATACAGTGATGACGATTGACTACTTGGGTAAAGCACGAAGAGAGATATTCTACCTACGAAATGCATTCATCGGTGTAACATTTCCAAAGTGTTACCTAATGTTTGAGGCCACTGCTCTGAGATTGAATTAAAACACTGCACTATATTGTAACATACATCACAGGTGTTACCTATGTTAGCAACATTGCAGTGATGAGAAGCCGTGTAGTGTCCATTATCTAATTACCATTATAATTATCAGGAAATACTTTTATGTTTGCGACCAACATAGAACGAATATCTGTAAATGATACTGGCCCAAAAGAGTATATTTTTTTTCCTTTAAACAGAATATAAGAACAATTGTTCTCCTTAGTGAAAACATCAATCACGACTGCTATGAATGTTATCAAAACCAAAATGTAATACATTTTCCCATATTTACAAACATACCACACTACAGTATTTAAGATGGTTTCCATTAGGGCTAAATCTTGCTCACATTAAAGTGGAGCCCATATTAAACTTACGTTTACTGTCCAACTAACACCATGACCGCTGATTTTTATTCCAGAAGGATTCGAAAGACGTCTTATATAATAGTAATAATAAAAAGTTTTGATGTTTATTTGGTAGTATTTTTGGCAATACAATATGAATGGAAGCGTTACATAATATTCCAGCCATTTCATGTGTGAGTGATTCATGTAATGAAAGACTTGTCAAGTGCAACGTTTTATTGAGTGAATTCAAAAGGCAAGCCAAGAAGATCAGATACAAGGAACAGCAAATGTTTGCCTCGTAGATTCTCAGCCCTTAGAACATTTTTAAATTGTATTTTCTACAAACTGGAGATACATGTGCTGTAGTTTTATTATTTCAACATTTTACATTTGTTCGTCAACACCATCCACTGATGTGACTTTGTCTCTCACATCAGAATGGCTCATTGAGCTAAGTATAATAAATCTACTTGTTTAAGTGATTGCTAAACAATGTTACAGATCGTTACTCCTGGTATTTCAGTATTTGTAGCATAAACAATGCATGTATTAGAGTTTTTTTTATTTGTAGTTTTTGCTGGTGTGCATGATCGGTTGGGTTAAGAATCAGACCCAATGACATTTGTTTTAACGGGACCATTATGACAATAGCAACCTGACAGTACGATTAAACTAGATCCTATCAGTCAATTGGGATGAAGGCAGCGATGTTAATGTTAAACTGAAAAAAATAAATTTTCTTTGTTTTTAGAAGTTGGTCAGTGCTATGTTTTCACACACACTGGGAACCGGAATGTGCTGGACTAAGTACAGCTCAGTTTCTGGTCAACAGGGCCTACGTCCACATCCGCAAACTTTACAAGCCGTCAGGATCCGTAGGCCCCACGTGTTCCACCATAATATCCCTATTCTCCATTGGCAAGGTTGGAGGTCGGTATAAAAAGAAATGTTCCAGAAAGTTTAGACTGTTTTTAGTAAGAGTGCATTGTTTGCGTCTTTGCAGTGTGTCCATGACAACAATTTGGCTGAGAATTTGAGCAAAGTCAATTGTTCATTAATACAGTTTTTTGGATTATATCGCGTAAATATAAATTTGTTGTAAGCCCACATCCACCCGGTACAGCCAATTAGTAAGGGTTGTCACATGAGCAAAACGTGCTAAATAGTTACTACTTCAGCACACAAATCTTGAAAGCCTACGTGTTATGTAGATGCATAGTTAATGTTTTATAATCATGACATTTATTTGTAAATCCCATGTTACAGAATTTTTTAGTACAGTACATTATATCTTGAGTATTTTACACAATCTTGTTTCATTTAGCATGTTATAATCAGGTCCATTGAAACACGGGTTATTAAAATGTATGACATGGACATTTTTATTGCAACGTACATACATTACTATTAGGGAATTCTGCCCACAGTAAACTTTGCATTCATCCTGCTCACACACGCTGCTATTCTTATACATTTGCTGTAGAATTTGGTTACAGTTTTTAAACCATTTTATTCCAAAATACATGGCACATTTCTTACATATTTTTCAAATAAAAGTAGTCATTAAACTTTTTATCTGAATTTAAAAGTTCCCAAAATTATAATAACATATTTATAGGATTATACACAAATGTACTTATATTTAATGCATGCTGTACAAATACGTGATCTGCAATTTATCAAAAATGCTGATTTTTTAAAAAAACATTATGAATGATTCAATAGGACAAAAAATACCGATAAGATACATGTAAGTCGAAAGAGTAAAGCTATTTTAAAATCTAATAAAAACAACTACCACATTTATACTGCATTATGATCACTTTGGAATATATGTTGTTTTCATATAATGGCAGTTGGACTCAAATAAGCATATTTATATCATAACGATGGTTATAATAAAGTATTGTGAATGTCATTCAATCTTTAAGAGCTTGCTGGTAAACGTTAGAATATTTTGTGCTCCACGTTTCATCAACATGAATGTTAAATTGTAAAAACAAACATAGGCTTCAAACTAATCTCAATTTGGAAATGGGAAAAGGTAAATCTCGAACTTAGAAAAAATATATAATAATTGTGCATTAAATTTGAATATGATTGCGATAATATAGAATTCAAGGAACAAGACATAAAATATCTAATTATAATAAAAAATGTTAATGTAAAGCCTGACTGTAATAATGCGCGGCAAGATGTAAACACTGTCCTTCATACGGCTCTTGTAACATTATATTTAACAGTTTAATAAAGTCAATGAAGGATGAACGCAATAAGGCTTGTTGCCTGAAATGTCACTTTCCTGAAATGAAATTGGTCAGTGTCATAATTGAATATTTTTGATGTCATAGCCTAAACAGGCTTTAAAATTCCTTTCAGAATACACATCAACTTTCATAAACACAATTCAGTCGTCATCACTTTAAACATTTTAGTTCCTATGAAATAAGTAAACAATTGTGTGTGATGCCTTATTTTTATTTTTTAAACGTCAAGAAATAAAATATAGTTATAGTGATTTAAAGCTTTCGTGACTGCAAGGATTCATCTTCTTTGGTTCTTTCGGTAAAGTCACGTAGAATGAGAATAAAATAATAAATTGATAAAATAAAAGCGCTGTCCTCCAGACAGTCTCGTCCCCTTCACCTGATGAAGGCCGCTTGTGTTGTGGCCGAAACGTCGTGAGAATATTATTGTGTTATTTTATTTTATCAATTTATTATTTTATTCTCATTCTACGTGACTTTACAGAAAGAACCAAAGAAGATAGTTATAGTGATCTGGCCAGGAGGCTCAGCGGTAGAGCAAGCGGCTCACAATCAAGGGGGTTGTGAGTTCAAATCCTGTCTTGGGGGCGTTTGCCCTCGGTTCATCATCCCTCGATCAAATGAGTACCATTCTGTGGGGGAGTCGACAGTGGGTAGACTCACCCTCGCCATAGAAAAGTGGATAAAAAATACAATTATCATGATTCATGAAACCTTTGTCAATCTGCTGCTGGATGAAGGCATGGCATGTTAGTCGGTGCACTTTTTTTTACATACTTCACCATGTCGGTAATATATCACATTCATGAAAAACACGTAGAAATAATTACCTGCATTTAATTGCTGCCATCAATGGTATAGGAACCATATCACTGTTGAATTGCTGAATCGATGAGTGATGGATTCCTGTCAATTACTTATTCATAACTGATTTCTGGGTCAGATGGCACGAGTAAAATTCCAATTTGTGTTATAAACCCTACTCCACCCGACACAGACAAATAAATAAAGTTGTCACGTGAACAAATATTCCAATTTATTATAGTTTCAGCACACTGGTGTGTTTGAGAGCAATGCAGAACACTTAATTATTTGGTACAAATTACTGCCTGTGTGTGGTGATGAACAAAAAGCATAACCCAGCCATAATGGTGTACATTCCCCCAGGCCAATTAGCATTAAACACAATTTAAACAGTGCATATGACTTTTGTTACAGTTCAAACTGTTTATTGAATGTATCTCAATATAATTTTAGCATTTGCCGAGTAGGTATTTATGTTTTTACTTTCATATTCACACCCATATTAAATTCACATTGTACTTTCGTTCAAGTTTATCATTGTTTTAGTTGCAACATTCACATTTCTGTAATGTGACGTAAAACAACAGAACACGTTTGCAATTGTATTTTAGTGTGAACCATAAAGATGCGACCTGAGGTCTAAAGATTGCTTTGTGGCTCATTTGTAGTTGCAGCTATATTTTATTTTTATTTCAAGGAAGGGTTAGTTTATAACAATTTATACGAACCAGCTAAGCTCGCATATGCATTATGTTTTAGGGACAATGTTAGCAATATCAGTGGGTTCTATTTGAGTAGTTTGCATTGTTTTTTTTAATCTAATAAAAGCTGAACAGCACCATGATATTGTAATCTGTTAGACAACGAGACTTAAGCTCAGCAATCCACACATGATGATTTTAGGATTTATTGTCAATACTTCATCAACAAAATACATAAACTACATAGTCACTTATTTTTGTCTAGATTTGTATTTAATCATGCATACTTATTTCTTTGAAATAGCCAAGTTCATATATGAGGTTATCATAATTTTTTATAGTAAAATACAAGTTTATAATTCTGCTTATGCTAGAGGCAAAGGCGCATTGCCCGACATGTCCACTGGGAGGCATCCTTATGGCTTGGGAATCCTGCCGGTGAGCGTTTCTTGTTGAATGTTCTCAAGTTACCTCTATTGTATTGATTATTACTTTAAATGTATCTACTTTGAAAGTGTCAATGTACGTATTTATTGTATTTAGGTTTCTCAACAGAGAGCTCTATTATTTCCTGTTTTGGCATAAACAAAACAGGTATAAATGGAAAACATTTCAAGCTTACAAAATACATTTTTTGTACAATTTTACAATATCAGCAACCAATAGAGGTCAATTGTATTCGTAACTGGATAGGCTTGTATATCAAAAGTGTGTTATTAGCTCAGATTGTACTGTTGTTTGGTAATGCTGTGTAAAATACGAAATGTGTCATCTGGCATGAAGTGAATTTTCAAGATTCCGTGGAATCATTTTAAATATTACGCAGCTGAAGTTGTCATCAGAAAATTTAAAGGACAAACCTGCAAAAATACATTACAAAAAAATAAGAACACATTTTCATGCCCAGGTATGGTCTTGTAGAGCTACGGTTAGAGTGATTGACTAAAATCCTGATTGGGAGGGTAAATTCAGGTCTTTTTTTCATCCCTCCAGGGCTGAAAACACGAGTACCTCTCTGTGGGAGGTCAATAGTGGTGTTCTTATGACCTCTGTCTTAGAATATGGAATTCCCACTACTGGCTCAATGCCAACAAAGCACCACGCCATGCTCATTTGAGTGGGAAAACACCGACTCACTGACCCGCACCTTGCTTTAAAATAAAATGTATTGATTTAAAGTAGTTGATCCCAGCTGAACTTAATTGCCTCCAGAGGTATTTATTGAGTACACATAATTTCTGCAGCACCTTTAGGAGGATATAACTTCACGTGAATGTGTAAATGCAGCTCTGTTTATGTGCTGACCCATGCTATGCCTTCCTTCTCTCTATCCCCATCTGTTTTGTTTCAGTGGCCAATGATCTGGATGACAAGCCTGACCTGCAATCTCACCATGAAATACTTTCACGTACGTTTAACAATTTTTATTTTAAAAAATGAAAGCAAAAATGAAATGTCTGATCATAATCACGTATTACAGTTTACAGCCAAAAAATGTTAAGCTATACAACAGTGCATAGTATTTGCCATGGTGTTAGAAGGCCTGAAGGAATGATAATATTCAGAGATGATATTTAAATGTGTGGTGTAATGGATTAGTATTTAAAGAGGTACCATGGGTGTTCTAGAAAATTCTGCCATCTAATTGCCTCCCTAGTGAATGTTATTAATCCAGCTTTAATCCTGGATTTCCACATGCTACAATAATTAATGTTAACCGGTACCTGACCTGATAAAGTAATATGCCTCTTGATCTCACTTTCACAGCTCAATGAAATACGGCTATTACTGCCTAAATATATAATATCCTCTACAATCGCAACATCTATCCTGCTACCGGGACTTGCGATCCTACTCCAGGGGCCCAATTTGTAACCTACACCTAGCCTTAGAAAAGCTTCTATTAAGACCTCAATATCCAGCCTCGGTGCCTAAGAGGGCCAATGAATGAATGTTCCAACCAAAGTCCTTGCCAGTCCTACTCTGCTGCCACTGCTTGGTGTGACACGTGACATCCCACGTGGTGGGGTGGTGGGGGGAGGGGGGGCAGCGCAGGGAGGGGTAGTGAGACCCTGCATAATCTGTTGATTACTAAATATGCATGAGCTTCCAGTAGGCCAATGGCATCAATAAACAGTGGGAGAGGAATGGCTAGGGCACTTGTGTGCATAACCATGGCGTTTTGTTACCGTCCATAGATTTAACTGCAATAACGAAAAACAATACAGAGTCAATACATGTCTGAAATGAAATTTATATACATCCCCCCAATATTTAAATATGCTCAAAATGCCCCCCCCCAATTTATTGCTATAAAAATAAACAAAAGTTATAATAATTGTTATGCTATGTAAATAAAAACAACAATTTGCTAAACCTTGGCCACAAAATCTGGACTTGCCTTCATATAAATCAATGCACAGATTTATGTTTATATGATTGTGGTTATGGTTGTACTTTATTAATCCCGAATTTCAAACATTACATACAATGAAACAATACATGGTAAAAAAGTAAAAACAGAGCAATGTAATACAATACACTATTAGACATTATTGTAAAAACATAAAAAAAAGTCCATCCCATGTGTTAGTGAATTTTTAAATATTTTAGGCAGGAAATGACAGGAAATTAATTTTCAAATTTAGATTTTTTTCTGGGTTGGGACCCCCAGACCCCCTGGAAGATTTGGTCCCCCCCAATGTTGACTCCATGGCTAAGGCCTTGATATACACTCTTTAGTTATTTCATTAGCCATACACAACCCTAGCTCGACAGCTGCTGAGGCAAGGCCCGCTATCCAACTACAGTGAGGGAAAAAAGTATTTGATTCCCTGCTGATTTTGTACGTTTGTCCACTGACGAAGAAATGATCAGTCTATAATTTTAATGGTAGGTTTATTTGAACAGTGAGAGACAGAATAACAAGAAAATCCAGAAAAACGCATGTCAAAAATGTTATAAATTGATTTGCATTTTAATGAGGGAAATAAGTATTTGACCCCCTCTCAATCAGAAAGATTTCTGGCTCCCAGGTGTCTTTTATACAGGTAACAAGCTGAGATTAGGAGCACTCTCTTAAAGAGAGATTAGGAGCACTCTCTTAAAGAGAGTGCTCCTAATCTCAGCTTGTTACCTGTATAAAAGACACCTGTCCACAGAAGCAATCAATCAGATTCCAAAGTCTCCACCATGGCCAAGACCAAAGATCTCTCCAAGAATGTCAGGGACAAGATTGTAGACCTACACAAGGCTGGAATGGGCTACACGACCATTGACAAGCTGCATGGTGAGACGGTGACAACAGTTGGTGCGATTATTCGCAAATGGAAGAAACACAAAATAACTGTCAATCTCCCTTGGCCTGGGGCTCCATGCAAGATCTCACCTCGTGGAGTTGCAATGATCATGAGAATGGTGAGGAATCAGCCCAGAACTACACGGGAGGATCTTGTCAATGATCTCAAGGCAGCTGGGACCATAGTCACCAAGAAGACAATTGGTAACACATTATGCCGTGAAGGACTGAAATCTTGCCGACCCCGCAAGGTCCCCCTGCTCAAGAAAGCACGTATACATGCCCGTCTGAAGTTTGCCAATGAACAACTGAATGATTCAGAGGACAAATGGGTGAAAGTGTTGTGGTCAGATGATGGAGCTCTTTGGCATCAACTCAACTCGCCGTGTTTGGAGGAGGAGGAATGCTGCCTATGACCCCAAGAACACCATCCCCACCGTCAAACATGGAGGTGGAAACATTATGCTTTGGGGGTGTTTTTCTGCTAAGGGGACAGGACAACTTCACCGCATCAAAGGGACGATGGACGGGGGCCATGTACTGTCAAATCTTGGGTGAGAACCTCCTTCCCTCAGCCAGGGCATTGAAAATGGGTCGTGGATGTGTTATTCCAGCATGACAATGACCCAAAACACACGGCCAAGACAACAAAGGAGTGGCTCAAGAAGAAGCACATTAAGGTCCTGGAGTGGCCTAGCCAGTCTCCAGACCCTAATTCCATAGAAAATCTGTGGAGGGAGCTGAAGGTTCGAGTTGCCAAACGTCAGCCTCGAAACCTGCAAAGAGGAGTGGGACAAAATCCCTCCTGAGATGTGTGCAAACCTGGTGGCCAACTACAAGAAACGTCTGACCTCTGTGATTGCCAACAAGGGTTTTGCCACCAAGTACTAAGTCATGTTTTGCAGAGGGGTCACGTACTTATTTCCCTCATTAAAATGCAAATCATTTTATAACATTTTGATATGCGTTTTTCTGGATTTTTTGTTGTTATTCTGTCTCTCACTGTTCAAATAAACCTACCATTAAAATTATAGACTGATCATTTCTTTGTCAGTGGGCAAACGTACAAAATCAGCAGGGGATCAAATACTTGTTTCCCTCACTGTATTCACATGGGCCCATGTGCCCGAATGAACGGTGCAAACCTTGTTATTCCGGCCAACGCCTCAGTCAGCATGGAAAATTATGTTACCATTTCGATGGTGTGGTTGTTGGTGATTGGAATATGATACTGGGCGAGAACCACTCCTCTCCCAGTATTTATGGATTCCATTGGCTGGTGCAAAGCTCACCTATACCTGCCTTTAGTAATCAACAGATTACTCAGGGTCTCACTGCGTTCTATAATTTTAATGGTAGGTTTATTTGAACAGTAAGAGACAGAATAACAACAAGAAAATCCAGAAAAACGCATGTCAAAAATGTTATAAATTAATTTGCATTTTAATGAGGGAAATAAGTATTTGACCCCCTCTCAATCAGAAAGATTTCTGGCTCCCAGGTGTCTTTTATACAGGTAGGGTGCCATTGGCCTTCGAGAGGTTCATTGGCATTAGGGTATACTGCAGTAAGCACTAGACCAGCGTTCCCAAACCTTAAACCAGAGCCCCTTAAACCATCACTTTCAGAAAGACCAAGTAATGATGTTGTCCATCTTGCACGATGAAGACATGGGGTTGGTATCTTGGACACTTAGATTATATAAGCATTTTTTTTTTATTTTCAGTCTATACCACGTAAACACATTCATTTTCGTTGTTGTTGGTAAGCTATGTCCGTCCTTAAATAAATCTGAATACAATTTTTGCTACCCATGACACTGCACAACATAATGAACAGCTTAAGCAACGTTTACAAACAATCCCATATATTATTTGGAACGTATTTCATGAAGTACAATTATGCGAGTGAATGTATAATATCATATAATACGCTAGGCTGTAGGACTATTGCCACAGGGGGCCCAGGGGTCCACAACCCTGCAAGAAATAAATTCCTCCCAACGCTGACGAGAGCCCGCCCCTCTCCCCGTCACCTCCATCTGTCACACACCACCGCAGCAACACAGCAAATGCCGTCCTGCTGGAATACATTGGCCATTTGTGCCATCTCAAGTAGCTATGGCCCTGCTGATATGTAGGAGTGCATGCGTATTGAATAGGAATTGTTTACATGGTAAATCACATGGAAGCTCACACCATATCCGTGTTCCCACCACCATTGACAAATCAATACTGCAGCTTGAAATCCATTGCTGGACGAATATGTTCCACTGATGTTAGCCGTAACTGGGAATCGAACTCAGGTTTCCGAGTTGATATTTGGTGTTTGTGAATCGCTGCACCACCGCTCCCTCAAGCAGCTTGTACACAGGACGTACCAAAGCGTCTTCACTGTAAACACAGTCCAAATGCGAAATGTTCTGTTGGCATATGTATGTTGAACTTCTTTCACATCGTACGTGGCCAACCTTGCTAATGGGAGTGTGGTCGATTCCATATTTCATCCTTACAACTTAATATCATTATCAAAACACTACATTTAATAATATAATCATTAAAAATGCATTTTATGTCCCAAAATTGTGGTTAGTGTAATGGCACAGGGCCAAAAAGGAATGTTTAAATGTGTTTTTATACATAACTAACTACACACAGCAGACTTGCACACGTGGAGCATAATTCCAGAAGAAGCACCATGTAATTACATCTGGTGCCTTCAATAGCCGCTCCTACCAGTAACTTACAAGACAACTGTCCCTTCATGCTGCACAGATGATTCATTTATTTCGTATCTGTCATCCTACATTAGAGCTGAACTGTACAAAATCACTCGAAAGCACAATTATAAACGTTACTTCGGATATGCAAGTGATTTAACTCAGTTTTACTTCTCATATATTGAGTGATGTTAGCAATGGTGTCAATACCTTCCTGTAATTGGTCAACAATATGTAATGTTTATCCTCAATGAATACAAAGCTCAACAAACTTAGTATATGTATTCAAAGCATGCCCAATACAAAAAAAAACCCATCTCAGTGTCAGTTTTATTTTAACAGTGTCATCATTCTGTCTGACATCATTTCCTTTCTATAATTGCCTTAGACATTTTGAAAATAAACTAAATCTAAAGGCCAATCATCCTCCTGCAATTGTATCCTCAAACGCTCAGCTGAACGTACTTACTGGACATTTCGCTGCCCAACGCGCCAATACACGTACTTCACTATCGATCACAGCTCACTTGAATGCTGTTCTTGATTGGGGTGACAAAAACCTGGTCACGTTATATACATATATATAAAAAAAAGCTCGCAGTCAATAATCATTTCACATAAGACTGGCAATTGCACACTTCCTCCCATCAAATGTAACAACGTTATTCTAATCCATCGTAAAACCATTCATCTGCTTGGCACAACAATCTCATCTGAGCTGTCATGGAATGGTCGTGTTACTAATCTGGCTAAGGCGGCATCGAAAAAGCTTCTTTTTTTTTTCTCAGTGCCAAAGCCTCTTAAACTCGAACGGTTATTATTGCTAAACGAAGCAACCATTGGGTCATCTTCTTTGGTTCTTTCGGTAAAGTCACGTAGAATGAGAATAAAATAATAAATTGATAAAATAAAATAACACAATAATATTCTCACGACGTTTCGGCCACAACACAAGCGGCCTTCATCAGGTGAAGGGACGAGACTGTCTGGAGGACAGCGCTGGAAGCTTTAAATCGAAACATTGGGTCATAGTTGGAATCCTATTGTTATATCTCTGGTGGTGCACCCAGTTCCTACCTCAATGCACTTGATAGAATTCAACATAATGCAGTCGGCTTGATTTATGAACCAGCACTCACTAATCCACTCTCTTCACTAGCCCACTGGCGGCCAGGCGCCTCCTCATCGCTCTTTGCAGAATCTGCATTTCATTCTGGAGGAGTCCGATGATGTCCAGTAGGAGCAGATCAGAACGTTACAACAACAAACAATACAAATACGTGATAGGAGTGCAAAGTATAGAAAATATAAATAAATGTGAATATATACAAATATTTTTTTTTTATTTCTATTGCTACTATCATTGCTCCTCTTCATGTGAACTTGATTTCCACCCATTTTGAGGACTCGGTCTATTCGACTGACTGTTTCATCAGGTCCATACTGTGTTCAACCACCACACTGCAGGTCAAAACACTTATCTTTCTGCCTTTGTCCCTCACACTGATCGACTTTGGAATGCCCTTCAGTCTTCACTTTTCCCAGCTCTAAAGACCTTTTCTTAATCCAAGAAAAAAATACGTGTTCCACAGTTATCTATTACAACTCTGGTAGCGCCGTTTGTTGCTGGCCGTTTTACATTTTGAGCCTTGAGGCCTGTGCTCAGCGGTTGTGTTTAAGTCCCTGAATTACCTTGTGCATCGTATCAACTGTGCAGTAGTCACTATTATCTTTGGAGAAAGATTCCAGGTGCCTCAGTCAGTAAACAATGCACTTGGCAGGCAGCGTTAAGTTTCTTTGACCATTTTACTTTGACTGGAGAAAGAAGTTGATTGGGGTCAGCACCTAATGTCCAATATGTAACATCCCCGTTACACGAGTGTGCAGCAGCTAAACCACAAACCCACACATAACCATGACAAATCACTACCTCATTATCACATTGCTTTATGCACTGCAATATTAAACCTCTGTATGTTTATGGTACTCTGTGAGCTCAAGGCAGGTCGGATTGATTTGAGGTAACGTTACATAAGTTGTTTCAAGACGTCAATCAATATGATAGGCACCTGTGTTTTTGTAAATGGAAACAAAGTACAGCTAAGTACACGTCCGGCATGAATTGTATTTTTAAAATAGTAATATATGTATATATATATTTCTATTCTCGTCTACAGGAGTCAGAGACATGCAATAACTCTGTACTCTATAGCTTCGTGCAGAAAATAAAATTGGCTCCAGGTGATTTAAACCATTTTGGTCACTGACTGGAAGCTGAGATCTTTATCTGGTGTCATTTTCAATGTAAACTCTCTTCTGGCTGACCTTTCCCTTCACAGAATTGCTGAGCCGCTGGCTCTTCTTCTGCTGAATTATTCATTGTATAAAGTAAAGTGTTAAACACACAGGCGCACGCATACACACACACATTAGAGAATGTGTTTTGGCCTTTCCTGTGAACTTTTTGGAACAAAACAGTGAACTATATTATCCACAGACATCTGCCGCTGGAAGAGTAAGTTTTTCATATTTTTATTTTGTTCAAGAGTATTTTTTTCAATAACTGTGCAAGTAAAATGTCTTGCATAATATATTAAGAACTTTTCATCACTTGAGTACAATATATTAGTTTGTGTACATTTATGCACAGCATATTACATTATTTCATGCTATGTCTTTTAAAATGAACATTCCCTGCTGTCCTTTTGTCTGTTTCATTCCCTATTGGTATGCTTCATGGTACACGTGTTCAGATACCAGGGCAAGCAATAAGAAACTTACTTCTCACAAAGCAGCAGGCCACGACAGTGTCCAATGTATTAACAGCGAGTGTGTGGGAGGTGTGATGTACGGAGTTGTGCTAAAGTAACACTACTTGAATCCCGTGTAGATATCCCTTAGTGTGTGGTAGTATATCCTTGAGATTTATACGATGAAATCCTTTACAGTCTAACGTTATACCGCACACATAGGCTCAGTTCACGTCTTCACACGTGGGATTATTCGTGGTGACTAATGCGCCAATGTATCTCCCTTGTTGGTTGACAGCTTCCTCTCAAAAGCCGAATTGTGAAATGTTACTTAATGCTGATGTGCAAATGAAAAAAGTTTAGAACATATTATATAGAGAACAATTTTAAAAAAAACTCCCCCTGAATCATCACTGGGCACATGCTCAGATTGTTGATTCTAGTTTTGCTTCACTTTCACGGAGGCAGCTGTTTATCACGGTACTGCCACTGATAACCATAGTTAACACTCTCGTAATTGTATTGCTAACATTAATTAACGATCCACAGTAATTAACTGGAACATCTTGTCCAGCTAAGCTCACACGGTGCAACTGGCAGCCTTTTTGCCCAACTCGCCAACAAAAGCCAGGGCGTCCAATTTCGGGGAACGAAACTCGCTTTATGGACGCGCGCAATTCTCTCTGCCTCGGACGGTCTCGCAACGCAGGTGCAAATTTACCTGCGGCGGTCGCAGAGAGGTTGGGAATCCCCGCGGCGTCGGAACGCAAGCAGACGTGCGCACGCAGACGGAGGACGGCGGCCCCTGCCAGGGACCTGCAGGACGTGTCGCCGCAGCAGCTGCTGGCTGAGGACCCGCTGCCGGCAGACAACCCCGACGCCGCTTCTCAGGCAGCACTCAGGTCAGCGCGCGAGCCGAGGGTGAGAGGGGCATATGGGACGAGGAGCTGAAGGGTAACATTGAAAGTGGATTTGTCATGGCTGGAGTAAAAACTTTGCGGCCGTAAGCTGTTATACTACAAGAACGGCCCGCAGGTTAACAATTACCAGCTACGTGACCCAAAATTAATATAGTTTTGTTCATTTTTTTTTTAAACCTCGTTGTAACTTTGATTTAGAAGTGAAATAACAAAGGTACGTAATAATGCAGGGTTTGGCACTGGGCATGAGTGGTCATGAAACAGTTAACGAAAAGAATGGAAAATACAAACAAGTCCCCCAAACCCCCAAAAACTATAATATCTTCGGGCCTTCATTAAAGTAAATCTGGCCCCGAGGATGGTAAATGGAACAGGTCTTTCAAGAGGGTGAAATGTCGCAGGGTAATACAAGGTGGAAGTGGTACCACAGGCATTGCCAGGAAGCATTCGGGATGAGGTTCTGTGATTGGTGTTTGACAGGCGAGAGATTGGTATTTTTTTATATATACAAACGTGAATAGGTCTCGAGAAGAACTTTCCTTATTCCGTGTGAGTGAGTGACTGCGTGTTCACGTACGCACGATGTGTATACAATGAGAACATACAACTTGCATAACGTGAAAGTGGCCTTTAAGTTTTTGTGACTATAAGAACACTGATGACTGGTGGGCAATCTATCGCCCCTTTTTAGCACGGCCTGTTATTTTGTTACCTTAAAAAGAGTTATGCCCTGAGAAAATGTATCAAACGTGATTTGTTTTGATTGTGTGATTTGTGTGGCGTTCTTCATGTATTTTACACTTAAAAAATAGTCGTGCTGTGCTTTTACAGTATATGGATGCGTCAGTAGAGGGAGTAGGTCAACCAGGGCATTAAGAAACGTCTCCTCTACAAGTGATTTATAATTTAATGTACGTAGAATATAACTACGGACTGTATATCAAATACTACTTTGTAGAGCAGTCGAGTCGTGTTTTATTTTTTGCTAAATGTAGCGGAAGGAACGAAAATGCACAGATTTTTTGCACATCAAGAATGTTAAATATTTTCTGCCATTCGATGTAAGTTCCAAGCTTTTCTTGGAATCACAGCAACGGCAGTTTTAAATGTAGTACCTGTACACTCTTGCAATAACGTGTCCACTAACACCAGCTACATTTGTATGAAACGACGCTTTAAATTATATTAAATGTGTGCAGTAATTATAGAAACATATAACTTGAAAAATCCAACGTACAATCACTTACATTCATACATTAATACAAACGGGTCGCATAGCAGAACATGGTGTTATGGCACCAGTTACAGGTATCAATTACAATATTTTGTATTCACTATTCACTATTCCTACTCATAATGTCCTTTATGGAACCATTGATAACCATTCCTCAATTGCAGAGATCTCGCCTATCGTGATATTCATAACAAATGAGAATGTACGTATGCTGAACTTCTTCCGCACCGTATGGGGCCGTCCATAAATGACGTCACGCACCTGGGGGGGGGGGGGTCAGGCATTTGTGACGATGTGTGACGAGAGGGGGGGGGGGGTGAGAAATGTGACGTCACATCAAAATGCGCAACTTTAAATAAATATAGACAACACGTTCTACTTAATTAAATATACTATTTAATAAATATTTTCTCCTACAACATTAAATACGCCCTACAATGACAATAGTTTAAAGCGATTAGAAGCATGTGTTATTTTTTGGGGAGGGGGGGGCAGAGATTTGTGACGTCATGTTTGAGGGGGGGTCTGACTTTTTGTGACGCCGTTTGACGAGGGGGGGGGGGGTCAAAATTCGTCCAAAATCGCGTGACGTCATTTATGGACGACCCCTATGTAGCCAACCGTGCTAATCGGAGAATGCCATGATCAAACAATGTGAAGGACTTATCGTTTTATGTACAGTAACACTAATTATGTAAATAATGTACAGCCCATTCTCAATCCACCGCTGTTGGTCGCGGGGATTATTTGAACATATTTCCCCACGCTGGTGAATGCAAAGTTAGTGAAGCATGGTCCAGAATCGGTTCAGATTTCACCTCCACCGACCGTGGCTGTGGCTGGGTATCGAACTAAGATTGCTGGGTTCATATTCACTGTGTGCTTACCACGACGCCACTGCTCCTGACCTTTACATATGTGTGCTGAATTGCATTTTAGTCGTTTGGAATGATACTCAGCAAACATCGCCACCGTTCCCCGCTGCGGAGACTTGACATGACCCTCCTGGGTCACGCGATTCATGGAGGATTTCTGAAGGAAACAAGCGTTATAAAATAATACACACAATATCGTACTCAGTGCTTTCTTGCATAACGTAACATTTACCAAGGCACACTCCGGAACCCGGAAACATGTGAACATGACTCAGCCGTGATCCAGAGACATCAGAGAGCACCGCACGCACCAAGTACTGGCTTAAATGATTCCGAGGTGCCTGCCTGAATGTGCCTCGCATCTGAAGGTCGCATGCACTCTGTGCCATCTGCTGGCGACTTTGCTAATCCTTGCCATTACTAAGCCTCACGGTGAAGTGCATTGACAGTCAGCGCAGGAGCCCAGCCAAATGCCAATACGGGTAATGCACTTTCATAAGGGTTTTGTGTGTAATTGGCTGCTTTTGAAAGCAAGCCCAATAAGAAGACTTCAGATCAATGTGTGTGACGCATGGCTAAAAAAAAAACCCCCACAATTAACCGAGTCATGGTGTACACATTATGCTTTGCGCAATATGACAATGTACAGCTGCTGAATGTTCAATGTTAGTAGCAGATACAACATACACTAAAGGGAACATTGCATCCGATTACGGTATGAAGGGAGAAATTACAGTAATTTTCGACTCTCTGAGTTACGTTCACTAACACAGACACCTATTCTAGATTTGAAGCTTTCGTGACTGCAAGGATCCATACTCTTTGGTTCTATTCGTGAATTTTTTTATTTTTTGTTGTTTTATACTTTTACTTGACTTTACCGAATAGAACCAAAGAGTAACACAGACACCGTTAGCTGTGTTAGTAAATGGCGGCTTGCCATCCTTTTCCACCTCCATGTGGCGATGGCTCTTTCCGAGCTCTCTCCGACCTTACATTTACAAGCAAATTTCATACATTGACGTGCTAATCTCTCACAATACAATGGCCACCCCCATATCTTCGTTTGTCAAGATTTCTCCTATCTTACATTTACATGCAAATTTTATCTCTAGCCCCGCCCACTGACCCTTGGGCTACACCCATCTCAAACCTTTATAACTCCCGGCCTTAGCAGCGCTCCCACCATATAGTATTCTCAGCAGCTCTCCCGCTATATTTTTCACCTGATCACGATTGCTTGTGTTGCGATCGAAACGTCGTGATATTGTTATTATTTTTATTATTTGTTCTATCTACGTGGCTTTACCGAAAGACCCAAAGAATATGGATGAGAAATAACATGTTTGTTTATCAGACTGAATGTGTTAATTAATCAAAAATGGCATTTGTGTTAATCACATAAGACGAGAAAGGTTGTATGTACATACATAACCTGTTTAAGTGATCAAGTTAGTTGAAGAAGCATAGTGCCGTAGAAACAGTTTTATGAGGTCTGGTTAAAATAATACAAAATGCTATATATTAACAACAGTGAGCTATGCAGAAAGGCATATTGTTTTACTTTTCGTTTAAATACTGTATTATAGCCCACAATTGCAATGCGTTATATAATTTGAACTTCATAATGACGCTTAAAATATGCCAAACGTTACGTTTTGTTTTAATATAATTGTGACAACCCATTGTGCATCATATGCCAAGTATCCTATGCCCTTGCACGTGATGAATGTACGGTAATTAGCGACATGGTAGATAACTTATTTAACATATTTGAGACTTATAAGTTCGCTTAGATACATTTGTTAGCTACTTCAAAATGGAAATTTGTATATAGAGGGGCAGGGACGATGAGGTTATCACTCCACATTTATAAAATTGATTAATAAACAGTGAGTGATGAGTTTCCAATTGCAGCGAATAATGCTGGAATTCCTGATACGATAGAAGTTGGAGGAGCACTTCACAAAGAGTGTTTGAAATGTGTCCTTGGCATACTGCATGCTTGAGAGTGTTTCATTCCTCCTTAAGCCAATTACAGTTTCATTTTGCAAACAGCATATTTTACCAGGAACGCACATTTCACATGGTTTATGGCATTTCCAGAAAGCAATACATTGTAACGAGGAAATCAAGACCACTCTTGCATTTTTGAGATATATACGAAGCAATAGTGGCAAGTATAGATCTATTACAAATATATCGGTCTCTTAAAATAGGGCATTCCTCGATATATGGAACAGATACGTTCATGAAAAGTTGTCCGTAAAGCGATATTCCGTTGATCGAACCCATTATATAATTGGAGATGTGTTCCTACGGAAACCAATTTTATCAATAAAGGTTCATTCAGCCGGAGATGCTCATGGCTGAGCTCTGGAAAGTCGTAGTCAAGTCGGATGATGATGATGAAGCGATGGATAAGGGTCTCAGCAGCAGCAAGGGTAAACGAAATGGCGGATGCGGGAAATGGTGCGCCAATTGAGATTTGAGCCACTGCGGAGTTGAGATACGTGTAAAGAGAATGAGAGCTTGGGATTAATGGCAACTCGATGCTTTCACACATTCATCGCCAATGTAATGTCAGAGTTTGTGAAGTACACATCCAATCTGTCTGTCAGTCTGTCCCAGCATTTGCTTGAGTAAACTCCATTGTACAGGGTCCAATGAGGTCTCATTTTGTTCAGAAAAATGGTCAAACATATCAGTCAAAAAAAGAGCAGGTAAACAATCAACATCACTTGTTGCGTGCCCCATATTGTTCATGGCAATGATTGCTGCGCTACCTGCTGATTAATGCTGTTTAATGCATGATATTGAACTTCTTGGAGTCATCGCAGATACAGTCTGCTCTCCGTAAGACAGTTTGTCGCTCATAGCTGAGTGTGAATTGTCCACTGAGTGCCTGGTGAGTGTCAGGCATGTACTAAGTGACGCGTGTGTCAGGTCAATGGTGAGTGGTGAATGTCCGGTGAGTGACAGTGGTGAGTGTCAAATGAATGCTGAGTGTCAGATGAGAGGTGAGCTTGCTGAGTATCTAGTGAGTGTGAGTCGCAATTGCTTAGTATCGGGTCATTGCTGAGTGTGTGGTGAGTTATATTTCCCAGGTGCTTATCATGGAAGTGATGAGAGTCTGGTGAGTGTCTAGTGAGTGCTGAGTGGTTAAATTATTGACATTTAGGAAGAAAAAAAACACCCCGTCTATAGAACGCGTTGGCCTCTCGTGGCAATCTAAACATGTAATAAGCCTCCACTATCTTTTAATAATTTTGATTCTGTTAAAACTTTTTTGACCTCCAACCCATCACCAACATTGTGTGTATATGTATGATCTTAATTTAAAAAAAATACCCGTCCATCTTTGACATGAGTAAATGAAATATATTTACAAATAATTACGTGGGTGTCATTTTGGAAAATTAAATACAGTTTTTCACAATGTTGATTTATCTGTAAAGGACAGAGCAGCTGCAGTAAATAACGACTGATAAAGGTTAGTACTATAATGTCCTACGATTTTTTTCTAAGGCAACGGCTGAATCTTAATATGAAAAAAGGGGTTACCTTCATTGCCACATAATTTCAGCGTATTATTTGTGACCATAAATAAGAAACGCACATTAAAATCCAATAGATTTGTTACAATGTGATGCAGAATTACAAAGTTGTATTATGCTTAGCTAGTCATAGGCTGTGAGTGTCCTTCGAATAAAAAAATAAGCTGTGTGTGCTGTCCTCTCAGATAAGGTGGGCCGCACACATCTTCCCGGCTATTTGGGAGTACACCGTAATTTAGAGACCTCAGTCGATTTCTTTGCAAATTATTTGCCAACACTTTCCCCATCGTTCCTCCCCACCCTCGAGCACCTTTCTCTTCCCTGTGCCCCCCCCCCCCCAATGTGACCAATGGCCAGAGATTCCTAGGAACACAGGATTGACCTCAATCTGTGGCACATGCAATCACAGGGAAGTCCGCAGGCAAGAGCCAGCGAATCGATAGGCCTGTCATGAATCCGGTAGCTCCTTTAATCTGCAACGTTACAGAATGAACTTCCGCGGAGAGCTTTAGAGATCATTTTAGCAGCGCCGTATCTTCAGCAAGATGTTATCACCTATTACACGCATCACCATGCTGATGCTCGCAACAGCAATATACAGGTTAACACACTGTTTACACTCGGGGAAGATTCCTGACATTCGTGGACATTGGTTTACTGCGAGGTCCGTATTCTTAATATTGAAAAATACACCCAGGAACTTGATTGTCCTTATTTGTGATTAAAAGCAATCTTGTTCTTGCCTCAGTACAGGCCGTAAAACTGCAGCTGGACTGTTGATCTCATTAGTAGCAAATGGTTCCCTAATGTTAAAGGATGGATATTTAATGGGCAGCGCTGAGGTCATAGTCTCCGAGGCACAGGGGGCAGGCCCAAATGTCATTGGAGTGACCCAGTGATGGAGGTTTGAAAAAAAACAGTGGTTATATGGTGCAGTGGGAGAAGTGTTTGTTAGCTCATGCATTGCGTGGGGGGGGGGGGGGGGCACACAATTGTCATGCGTATTTGACACAGTAAATACATTAATTAAGAAAATTAACAATTGAAAAATATATTTCAGATTTGCTTTTGTAAGTGCCATGGCTTAAATGTGGTATCTATGCCGGGCATTCATTTCAGCCTATACCTGAGTATTTAGAATGCTGATGAGCCGCTGGAAGGTGATATTTACCCATGTCTGCCTTGCTACGGACTGTGAAATGCCTTTTGTAAATACCTATGATTGGAAAAAAAATATGCGTAAGTTGTCAGTATCTAAAAAAAATTGCATTTTATTTTTTATTCTATGTTTTTTTTTATAAACTTTACGAAGGCAAGATTTGCATTTTTTGTTGATATATGTATGCCCAATTTTTACAGGCACATATACAGAACAGGTATTTAAAAAATATAAACACGAACAGAATGTAGTTTCGTGTATGTATGTTCAGCCTTAGCAAAAAGACACATATACGTATTGATATGCTCACATGTGTACAGTACAGGATAACATTTAAAATATGAATTGCATTCATAATAGCAATACAAAAAGTGTGGTTTACCTAGGCCTTATGACTTGCAGCTATTGTGCAATTTTGCTGATTCCAACTCTTGTAGTGACACCTTCATATGACAACAATTCTATGAAGCACTTCGAAGGTATGGAACAAGAAATCAATTTACAATGTAAACATCAAGCATGATATGTTGAAACCAAGCATGCCAAGCATGACTGTTATAAGATAGTTATTGTATATTCTTTAACGTAGGCATAGGCCATGTATGAGTGGCTACTAGTTACACTGCATACACCTGAGTATACTGCCCCACATACACAACCCCTTGCAAAGAGACCTTGGCAGCACCCATTTCCGTCGGGTTGAGGCAAGAGTTGGGGCTGAAAAACCACGAATCATTGAGCAGCAGGTGCTCATTTCTTCACAAACAAGGTCTTCGTGATCCATATTGGGTTTTTTTGGGGGGGGGGGGGTTAGGGCCACGTGGTACTTTTGTGCCAAAAGAATCGTGTCATTATTCAGTGACTACCCGACAATATTGTCACTTTTTAGCTAGATATTAGTAATACGTGCCAAAGCATTCAAGTTTTGGCCAATAAATCTCCTCACCGGTGGCTCTATGTATGTATATGTGCATGTTGAACTTATTTCTCACCATACAGACTTGCATGACCGCATATAATATCAAGATATGAAGTTTTGCTGAAATCGATTGGAGTGTTAAGTTAAGGCTTCATGAACGAATCTTTGCTGATAGCCAGTGGGTTTGCAAAGTACCTTCGTCTTGGAAAAATCAATTTCGTGTTTGCTCACAGCATTGAAACAATGATCAGCCACGGCTGAGGTATTGGTCCTACCATGTTTCAGATCTGCCTTATGTTCATGAACACGGTCCGAGACATGTCGCTCAGTTTCCCCAATGCAACTACTGCCGCAGACACAGCTTAGTTTGTAGACACCGGAATATTGCATGTAAGGGATCACATCCTTCACAGATGGGATCAGATCACGAATTGTACGTACTGTGTTGAATCGAACCTGGATCTTGTTTGCTCATGATTTTGGAAATCTTTTTGGTGACCCCTGCTATGTATGGCAAGGTGATGGTTTTGATTGGGTCCTCAGATGGTTCTTTCCCAACGCTTGGAGTGATAGCTTTAAGGATTGTGTAGTCTGAATATCCATTCATCTTCAGGGCTTGGTGTACGTGCTCCAGTTCACTGGCTCAGTGGTGATGGTCAGAAATACATCGAGCTCTATGGTGTAGAGTTTTGATGAGGGAATTCTTCTGGGATGGATGGCGGTGGGAGTCAGGTTTTAGGTATGCATCCATAGACAGTGTCCCATTGAGTCATCTGGTCTCTTTTCGATTAAAACATCCAAGAATGGTAACTTGCCATCCTTTGCCACCTCCATGGTGAATTTGATGGCTGGGTGTATGGAATTGATGTGGTTGAAGAATTGGCCCAGAGCTGGTAGGCCATGTGGCCAGATGACGAACGTGTCATCTACGTACCTCTTTCACAAGGAAGGACGTAGGGTGGATGCCTTGATGGCATCTGTCTCAAATTTTTCCATGAAAACATTGGCTACAAATGGAGATAAGGGCGAACACATTGTTCCCAGCCTACCACCTTCCGATGTTAGTTGTTATTTTCGGCTCTCTGATTTTTTACATTAACAGACACAATTTCTCACGAACACAGCTACCTCGCGCACCATCCTCGAGGCTGCTGCTTCACGATCTCCATTAACATGCTAATCTCTCACATTAACATAGCCACCTTGGCGCACTCGCTGTGAAGGAGGCTCGGCGATCTTGCATTGACATGCTAATTTCTGCCTTGCAGCCCTGTGATTGGTGGAAAGCCCACCACCGCCGCGGTGGCTGCCCACCACTTGCATTGTCATTGGCTGCTGACATTTAGGCCACGCCCATTTCAAACCTTTATAAGCAGTTGTCTTTAGAAACTAACCCCACTTTTCCTGATGACGACCGCTTGTGTCGCGATCAAAACGTCGTGATATTTGTATTATATTTTTTATTATTTTTTATATCTACGTGACTTTACCGAAAGACCCAAAGAATATAAAAAGAGGAATAGTTTTGTTAAGTGAATTAGAAATTGCAATATGATGCTGCAGCTTTTGACAAATCTTCTATCCTGATGAATGGTTCATCTGCAGAGAGCCCATTGTTGGTGGGACGGCACAGTTGTGAGTGCCAAGAAGAATGATTTTGACCTGGCCGTATCAATGACTGGCTGTGTCCGCTTGGGCATAATGAAGTTGAAGCACATTGACAACATGCCACGGCCCGTCTCCATCAACCTCACTCACTAACACGTGAGATTATAGATCGCAACGTTTTTTTTCTTCCATAAATTAAAAATGTAATTTACTAATCTTAAATATGTCATCATTAAATGTGTGTGTGTTTTGTACATACAGCGTATGACCTCAGCATAAGCGTCTTATTATTAGAGGCATCGTAGTGTTTAACAGTGCAAAGATTCGTGGAGGGAAAGTCAGCCCTTGTGTTGGTATTCCATGAGGATGCTGTGTTTATGCAGCTTTTTACTCACTTCCCAGCCCTTCATTTTTCTCTATTAGTGGAAGGATGAACCTCCCTGATTCACTTTGTCAGCTCAACCTTTCCCTTTGGGATGCGGGTAGAGGTCAGATGACCCAATTCTAACATATAATTGAAATGTTTTGGCATATAATTCATGACCTATAAAAATGCAGCACACAACGTGTGGTATTTGCTGCTCTTTATATTTAGATATGCGCAAAATGTTTACATCACTGTAATTTTGTATGAAGCAGAGGTGCACAATGGTTCGTATCACTATCCAATCACAATGTTAATGTTACGAGTTTAAATCTTGGTTCTGTGATTTACTCAGCCGATCATCCCACTTGGGTGATGAAAAATAAGTACCGCTTTGGGGGAAGTTAACAGTGGTTGCCCTCACCATATGGATGCAACATTTCCAGTGTTAACTCAGGGTCACCAATGGATATGATCATCACCGAAACACCCACTGGAGCACGGAAACACTGTGACTTTCATCTTTTGTGACATTTATAAAGAATTGGTTAATACTGTTTTATGACGATGGGTCGATTGTAGCTATTCTCAAAATCTTAAGAACCCTCCTTTTAGTGAGCAGCATTGCATTTAAAAAATAAAAGTAATACGCATTAAATTTTCCTATGGGAGCAGCGTAAAGGGAGGTTGCTGGTGTGTTGATGCAGTTACAGACCGTTCTGATTACACACAAAGTGCTTGCCACAAATGAACCACAATACCTTGCTGATCTCATCAAGGAGCATAAACCATCACGCAAACTTCGGTCATCCTCGCAGTGGCTTTTGACTAACCATCGAACAAAGACGGTCACTACATTACACACTTTGAGATTCGCTTCTGGGGCCGTCTGGAATGCTCTTCTTTTCGATATTAAGAAGCCACTGGAGCTCTGTACTTTAAAATTTAGATTGAAAACTCATTTGTTTGGAACTGATGTTTGTGCTTAGTTTGTTGTCTTTCCCACGCACCTCCGATTAACACGGTTGGCTACGTACAGCACGACAGAAGTTCAACATACACACATACATACTCTGCATGCGTCCATGGATCCCTGATTGAGAAGCCTTGTTATATAGCACTTGTTTGTGTTCATCTAGCATTACCATCGTAGCCAACAAAATAAGGTGAAGGTCTCATGTGAACAATTACCATTTAAATGTTACGTCAATGGCCATGGCATAGTGGTCAGGTCACACTCAAGAGTATTTCGTAACAGCAACGAGGCTTTTCCAAAGACATTATGACCTCCCTCGTGTGGACTGAATCCCCAGCCCTCAGGTACATGCTACACAAGCTAGCTGAAGTAATCCCTTTCATATAGGCATTATGGCTGTACATCTGTGCAAACAGAATAATGGTAGATAATGCATCCTAAGCTCCGCTTATTTGTCTCTCAATCAGAAATGTGATAGTATTGTGCAGTTTATATTTTTATTATTTTATTGTTTCCCTTATACGTGACTTTACCGAAAGAACCAAGAATATGAATCCCTGCAGTCACGAAAGCTTTAAATCAAAATGTATTGTGCAGTTGTTATAAAAATACATTGATCTGTAAATTTATATCACACGTATCAACATAATGATGACAAACACATTTTAATAGACAATTAATGTATTTTAAAACAAATAAAATACATGCTTTAACCATATTTAAGTAAATATATTAAAGTAAATATGGTAATTTGTTTAATTTCAAAAATAGTTAATGGAATTTTTTTATTTAAGTAATTGTTAAGCAACACTTGCATCCTAAAAAAAATGTTTACATAACGGCCAAGAACATAGCTCCGCATATTTTAATATAAGGGTCAGGAAGTGAAGTCTCTAAATTACAGATACAATTACAATATTGAAGAAAGATTGTAACAATGTCCTTATACAGTATGGGCAATTACATTCAGGTAGTTGATGAATGCTTAGCAACATACCTGCCACAACATGCCAACACACCGATCCATTTTTCACAACAATAAACAAGCAGCACGGTTTATTCTCAATGATGAATAATAAATAAATTTAGAACATATTGATCTAATTGCGCAAGTGATTTTTGTGAATTTGGAAAATGTAACTTGCCCACCCTGCCACGGATTTCCACGTTTCACTGAGACTCAGTGAGATTTGTTATCAGTTAGGAGGTTCTGCACTGTGTTGTTCTTCTGAAACTAACTTGGCAAATGGTACGATTGGTAGCTGGTGCCTATGCTAACTTTGTGAAGCAATTTAGGTTACAATGGTTTCTTCCTCGATCATCATAGGACGAGTACAGAATGCAACGCAAGCATGACCCATCAGCAACTAGAAAGTACAATACAACTCTTATCCGTGTCCCTAATTGTATGCACGACTCCGATTATAATTATCAGTGCCCTCCACATTCATATATCAGCACTGGTGTTACCTGCACATTGATTCTTGCTGTTGTCAGCTTATAACCTCCCATTGCTGGGCAAAATACTCTCACATTGTCTTCCATCACTTCTTTTTCGAAGTTGTTTTTGTCCGGTAATGGCCTCTTCCTTCCATCCATGTTTATCTGCGGATAAGGTTCATGGCGTGGACATGGTGCCAAATTATCACATTTTCTGCAACTATCTGTGGATAATTGGAGTCACCCGGAATTGTCATCATCGGTGGTAAATTGATGATGGCAGTGATGGTTAGTGGGGATGAAAGTGACAATTATAATGATGGTCATGGTGGTAATGGCAATGATGGGTGTAAAAGTGACAATGATGACAATAGTAATTATGCATAGTGGTGACGTTATGAAGGTGTTTGTGATTGATATAACAGTTATAGTGTTGAAGGTGATGGTAACTACGTCGTCACATCTTTCCATTATTTGCACTCATCCATGGATGAAAGGAGTCACTTAAAAGTGGTCACCCGTAAGCGTTAAATTAATATGTCGCCTGGAAGCAGTCGAATATTTATCCTATTATTTGCAGATGAGACCATCTGAAACGTGAAACTTTGTATTTAACCAGGTGAAGCCCACTGAGCGATACAGCTCTTTTTCAGAAGCGACCTGGCCACAAATGATAACTCAACGAAGTGGCTTGTCATGTGGAAATGCATAGGCGCCAAATACTCTAAACGCATGTTTCTTAATGTGGAGGGGAAAACTAGAGGACCTGGAGAAATCCACGTGACCACGGGGAGAACATGCAAACTCCAAATATACATTAGGCATCAGGCTCGGGATTGAACCCACAACCTCCTGTATACCAGGCAAGGGAAATAACATCATGCCACAAAACCATTCCACAAACAAGAAGAGTCACCTGAAAGTGTCCTCGTTTATTCCTGGGTAACCACGTGGTTAATATCAATATTTTTCTCGAATAAATATTGATAATAGGATCTGTTAATAGCAGGAGTTGGTCATGAGGTGGCCAAGTAGTTTAGGGATCTGATCTCAGAAATCTGAGTCACTGAAATCCTGGGTTTGGAGTCGGGAATCCACCTGTGATTAAACTGGGTCCTCAAGTGTAAAATTGATGGTCTTAGCACAGTAACCACTGACTGCAATTTTTAATGTAATTTTATTCTTCCTTAATTTGGCTTATTCTAGCTCTGTCTATCCAACCAAAACGGTTAAGTCTCAGTCGCTACAAATCAGTATGCTCCTTGTGTGGATAAAGACGATTGCAGTTACTTCAAAAGTACCGTAATTCAGAATTGGAATTAGTGTAAAGTGTATCTCAATGACAAAATACAAAATAATTACACCTACCTGTCATTGCTCTTCTTTGGAAAAAAAAGTTAATTCACATCTACTCACTGACCATAAATAACAATTCTACCATTCATAGTGACACTTTCTGTTCAAAAATACAACCCTGACAAGGGGAATATATTAGTCAAAGTCAAGAGGTCGTCATGGCCATTGTCATTGATACCACCACATCTCTCCATCTATTATTCATGTTTGCATTTAGAGGTCCAGTATATCAGAAAATAGGACCCAGCATGTCAAATACTGTAACCTTGTTTTATTCATATATTAGAACACATTTTTATATATATAAAGCATAACTATGCTTGTAATATAATATACAGAAAATTATAATGTCCAGGGATTAGAATGCTCGGAAATATAGTGTACAGTTTAAGAAAATATGTGGTGCTGTCACATCATTGTTTTGCTTTCACGGGTTACTCGGACAATTATTTACATAGCCAGAATGTTTCGATCCCCCCCCACCCCAAAAGGTAATCTTGTAACACACAACGTTTATTGCCGGGTAATATCAGATGGTAGGACAGCATGGGCAAAAGCGCGACATGGCTTGTGACACATTCAGATGAGTACTTAGTGTCCAGTGATTCATGAATCTGTGTGTGCTTCTAGGCAGGAAGATGTGCATCTCCTGGGCGGCCCTTGCTTTTTAAAAGAGCATTCTCTTTTAGTGTAATGAATTTGCACACAAAATCAATAAAGGTCAATGACCTGAGAGATTTTTGTTTGGTGCTGCAATGTCCAATCAGCACAATGGTTTGAAAAAAAATGCCCTCTATCTTAGATCCTTGTCAGTATCGGGTATGGAATAGTAGCTCACTTGGTTTGTGATAAGACCCAAGGATTAGATGACCACTGATCAACTTTTTTTTTTTGCGTCCAAAGAGGATTTCGTGATGGTTTGTGTTTCGAGTGGGGTCAGCTGTCAGAAGCTTTCCGTGGAGGTGTACACCCTTTTGTACATTGAGAACAAAAAGGGGCAAGTCAAACTGCAAGCCGTCTGCTTATACGTTATTGCCTTTAGCCCGTCTTGACACTGATCCAAAGTAAGAGTGGACGTGTTGGACGGTGCTGCTTTAGAGGTAAGAAAAACCCAGCCGTGTGAAGAATGGCGATTTTTTGATAGGGTGGTGGGAAGTAGGCGACAAGAAATAGGAGATTATGTTTTGGATATATGAGATTGCACTGGATCTCTCACAATTCACATTCGTGTTATTTTAAATAATACGTGAAGCACCTTTGATATGACCTCGAGAAAAACGTGTAATGATTCATATTGGATGTGCCCATCTCAGGCCTATATAAGACCTTGTCTCAGCAGCTTTCTCTCTCTCTCACCTGAAGACGATTGCTTTTGTTGCGATCGAAACGTCGTGATCTAATTATTTTCTATTTACGTGACTTGACTGAAAGACCCAAATAGTATAGTGTGTTTTAACTAACTAACTAACTTATTGTTAGCTTGGTTTAGTGCAAACATGTTGCACAATATGAGTGCTGATAGGGCCCCATTTATCCAAGTCAATCAAATCTAAGCCATTTTTAATGAGCAAAAGCAAGTATCATCGAATTACATTGTGAATCTGTATACGTTTCTTTACGCGTAATGGATAAGATGAGTAAAATATTTGAATGGTTACTAAAAAAAAACTAGATTTGAAGCTTTCGTGACTGCAGGAATTACTCTTTGGTTCTTTCGGTAAAGTCACGGAGAAAGAAAGCAAAACAAACAGAACACGACGCCTCGACCACAACAAAAGCAGACGTCACCAGGCAGAACCAACCTCGAAAGAGAAACAAAACACAGACACGGAGACACACACACAGAACCAAAGAGTGGTGACTATAAATCATCACTAAAAGATGGTAGACTATTTCAACGTTTGTCATTGTGCCACCATGCAAATAAAAGTAGCATGGGCAATGTGTCTGAGATTGTAGTCTCGTTCATAATTTATATCACCTCAAAGCCCACGGATGTTTGACTTTAAATCTTGGATATTATCAGCAGAAGTTCCACGTCCTGTCATTGTTTTGTCAGTGAGCAGTCACAACACAACAAATACGCCGCTGTAAAATACTTTAGACAGGTGTGCTGTATGCAGCTCTAAAAATATCAAATTGACTTGAATTGCATTTCAAATTTACTAACACTAAAGTTTTGATACGATGGATTGATAAATACGTGGTGCATTCATCGAGAGTTGAAATAGATGTATTTGTAAGGTGAAATTTGTATTGAACTGGATTTTAGTATTAATCATTGGGTAAAGTGAGACTTGCATGTACGTTGAACTTCTTTCACACCGTAAGTAGCCAACGGTGCTAATCGGAGGTGCGGGGTAAGAACAACAAACTAAACACAAAAAGCAATTCTTAAGAATTGAGTTTTCAATCTAGATTTAAAAGCTGCTTTATGTAACATTTTAAAAGCAAAGTACAGCGTGGTCCTGATGTCTTGTGACTCGCAATTAATTTCTGTTTTAAAGAAACCTTTGTGCCTTAAAAAATATGACGTTTTCGAAAATATAAACGGAGGTCGCAAGACATCTGGACCACGCCGCACAATGCAAAAAAATATATATGAAGGCCTCCATATCGTTGTCTTGTCAATGGCAGAACCAATATCATAATATTGATAATTGTTTTTTTACCCTTTTATCTGGCAACAAAACTGACACCTTTTTTTACAAGGAGTCACGTTTGCATTGACCACAATACCTGCGGTCGGAATGCAAACAAAAAACATAACTCTGATAATGTATGCACTGTCCTTGAAATTGATTGCTCCACACCCGAGACACCTTTCCTTAGATGCCTAGTCTCACATGGTGTTGCATTCCGACCGCAGGTATTATGGTCAATGCAAACATGACTCCTTGTAAAAAAAAGTGTCAGCTTTGTTGTCAGATAAAAGGGTAAAAAAACACAATTATCATATTTTGCTACTGGCAAAGGAGGTTCCAATGGAATATCATAATTTGTTTACACCAAAGAGTCTCACGGGTTGCCTCAGTGGCAGTGTCCATTGGCAATGTCCTGAGTCATCTGTCTGTCGGAACAGGGTCACGGCACTACTCTTTGTGTCCGGAAGCTGGGCAGGAAGTAACTCTCGATTTAAAGCTTTCGTGACTGCAGGGATTCATATTCTTGGTTCTTTAGGTAAAGTCACGTAGAAGGGAAATAATAAAATAATAAAAATATAAAACAATAAAATTCTCACGACGATTCGACTGCAACACAAGCAATCGTCATCAGGCGATGATTGCTTGTGCTGCAATTGATTGTGTTGCAATCGAAACGTCGTGATAATTTAATAGTTTTATTTTATTATTTTATTATTTCCCTTTTTTCGTGACTTTACCGAAAGAACCAATAATAGGAAGTAACTCGTTGAGTCCTTTCCACAGAGTCACACACACATGTCATTGCCACATGAATGTGACTATTCTCTTGTGTGTTTTTATGGTTCTAACAACAACAACAAATGCCTCTGGAGGCCTGGGATAACTGTGTGTGTGTCGGGGTGTGTGTGTCGGGGGTGTGTGTGTGTCAGGGGTGTGTGTGTGTCGGGGGGTGTGTGTGTGTCGGGAAATCTGCAAACCTGTTCCTGTTCCAGGTTTGCAGATTTGCTGAGGATTTCTGTGAGGTCCTGGAAAACATCGTGGCACAAAGTGGGGATGACCCTGCTGAGGCTGCAGTGCCTCAAATATTGGAAGAAGTCACCCCCTGTGAGTGGCTGAGGAATTACTGAAGGTGATCCGGAGTCTGAGACCAGGAAAGGTACCGGGTAGAGACGATCTCCCAAGCGAAATGCTGAGGGAGGGCAGCGTTTGTGCACAGACTGCCCTATATGACATCATAACAACAATCTGGACCACTGGACGGGTTCCGCAGGATTGGAAGGATGCCCTGGTGGTCTCCCTCTTTAAGAAGGTGGACCGCACAGACTGTAACAACTACAGGGGCATGTCACTCCTCAGTGTGCCGGGAAAGGTCCTGGCAAGGATTATTCAACATCGCCTTGCCAAGCAAGCTGAGGAGAGGCTTGCGAAGCCCCAATGCGGTTTCAGGAAATGGCGGTCCTGCACAGATGCCATATTTTCTGTCCGTCTGCTACAGCAGAGGTGTAGGGAATTCCAACAAGACCTACATCTCTGCTTTATTGACCTGGTCAAGGCCTATGATACCATCAGTAGGCCTGGGCTCTGGGTCGTTCTTCGTGCTTTTGGAGTACCTGACCCTCTGCTCACGATCATTAAGGACCTTCATGATGGTGAGCGGGCCCGGGTAAAACTACGTGGCCGGGAGTCAGAGCCATTCCCTGTACACCTTGGGGTGAGACAGGGATGTCCTCTGGCTCCCACATTATTTAACATCTATTTTGACCACGTAGTTCGTGAAGCCTTTAATATCTGTATCGGGGGAATCTCCATTTGGTCCAGATATAATGGGAGGATGATCGATGCCCGGGTGCGGTCAAGGGATGGCTCCCTATTGCTCAACCACGTTATGTATGCCGATGATTTGGTAATAGCTGCTCATTCAGAGGAGGAGTTGGAGACGCTGCTGCTGAGACTGGAGCGTGCCACTAAGAGACGGGGCCTTACCATCAGCCCCACCAAAACTAAGCACCTGCCTGGGTATTTTGTACGATCGGGCACTACACCCCCACAACTCCAAATCGATGATGGGGCAGTTGTGGAGAGAGTGCAGAGTTTCCCATATCTGGGCAGTGTGCTTATGACCGGCTCCAGTCTAACAGCAGAGGTCTCACTCCGAATCGACGCTCACAACAACGAGTGGAGCGCCGGGTGGCTAAAGCACAGCAGGTTGGCACAGTAGGGGGCACATGTGGTGCACCAGCCAGTGATCTCAGTCAGTCGACCCGTGGCACCTGGGTCTGCCCCGTGACCTCCTGCCAGCGGGCGTTCGACACTTCACGTGGCCTCAAGGTGCACATGGCCTGGCACAAGCATCGTGTTGACGTCACCGCCACTTAGTGGCGAATGGGGTGTGTGTGTGTCGGGGGGTGTGTGTGTGTCGGGGGGCGGCTTGCCAGTTATGAAGGATGTTGGGCATGCTGCAAATAATTGTGGTCGTTAAATGTAATTTAACAAAGTTATTAACAACTAACTACGTTCCATTAGTTCCATTAGTTCCATTTATTTGGTATATCCCTGTGAGCCATTCGGCTCTTGAATCGGGTGCAACCGCAACAAACAAAAAACAAAAACATGAACAAGAAAACATCTTAAAGTGACTATGTGTGACTGTGCAAACAGAAATCCCAGGAGAAAAACATCAAAATATTCCTGAAATAGCACCGTACACCAACGCTGTGTGCTAAAATCCCAGTGGGATGCAAGTCAAACAACAACAACCACAAGACAACTAAGATTAAGGCCATCAGTCTAACTCCGTACTACAATAAACAAAAACATGGCCAAACCAAAAAAACGTTTTCGAAATCACCAAAATAAAAGCCATAAATGCAATGTAACAGTGATTATAGGGACTGTGACCGAATTTTTAACAATAAATTACATAAATAACATGTAACACCAAACCCTAGAGCCATATTTTAGGCCACTGAATAGCAGTGGCAGCTACGTGTGTATAGTTAAGTTTATTATCATTGTGATTCACTGGATGCGGAAGGCTGAAGATATATTTTGCAACAAGCTTGGAAACATTTTGTTTGTAAAACAATCGTGAACAGTGATGGTAGAGTACCCATAACACCAACGACATCACGAGGGGACTCATCCCTAAGGCAAGAACACAGGTTCACCGAATTCCATACAACGTCGCAAATAACTTTCGAAAATGCTAGTACACATATGCCAGCAGTTGTATTTACTTTATTGCAATGGTCAGGAATAGCGTCTTAAGACACATACCACTGATAATAATAAGTACATCTAGAATTTCCTGCACAAGATTGCCATAGAGTTTTACGCCCTCTTCTAAAAAAAATTGTTTACTTGTTTTGGTAAGGGGCCGTCCATAAATATGACGTCACGGTATTTTGGACGATTTTTTACCCCCCCCCCCCTTCGTCACACGACGTCACAAAAAGTCAGACACCCCCCCCCCCTCAAATATGACGTCACAAAGCTCTGCCCCCCCCCCCAAAAAATATATTAAACATGCTTCAAATCGCTTTAAACTATTGTCATTGTAGTGCGTATTAATATGGCGCTGCACTCTGATGTTGTAGGAGAAAACATTTATTAAAAAGTATATTTAATTAAGTAGAACGTGTTGTCTATATTTATTTAAAGTTGCGCATTTTGATGTGACGTCACATTTCTCAAACCCCCCCCCCCCTCGTCACACATCGTCACAGATGTCTGACCCCCCCCCCCAGGTGCGTGACGTCATTTATGGACGGCACCTGAGTCGAACCTGGCTTCGTTATGTTTCAGTATACGGAATGGCAAATATCATTTGTCCAGGAAAAAATTCACTGAGTCCCAAAATATTTTTGTTGCAGCATCGAGCGAGCTTGGGAGGTTTGGCAAATTCCCTTTAAACTATCATTTCACTTAATAGACTATTTAGATTATTTTGCTACGATAAATGTTCAAATGATAAGCCACTTTGTTGAGCTATCATTTGTGGCCAGGTCGCTTTTGGAAAAGAAGTTAATACCTCAGTGGGCTTTGTCTTGTAGGATGGGGATGGTTTAGTTTAATGTTTTTTTGTGTTTAGCTAGTATGTTTACCTTTCTTGTGCTTTGCACTTCTGCCGTGTTTTTATAGTGTTTGTTGCAACGTTCTTACCCGCCCCGACTGGACATCTGTGAAAAAAAGAGCTTTATAGCTCATCTGATTCCTCCAGTATAAATACATATTCTGATTCTGAGAGGAAACTCAAAGCCACGCATCAGAGGGTAACATTGAAGGTCAGCAACCTGCTCTCTGTACTGTTATCTACAGTCCAATTCGTAGTTCTGCAGTTGAGTGATTCAAACACGTGATGATCTACCTTTGAAAGTTATGGATTACACGAGAGTACCTCGACACCTTGACAAAATAGGTGGCTCAAAGAATGGTGCGTTCATCATTATTGCAGCACACTTTATACGCATCTTAATCTCGGAGCATATTCTTAAATTATTTCAGAATAAAAAACCTATAACACGTAATCACACAACACTACAATTAAACATTTTGTTTGAGTTAGTGACCTGCTCAAAAAACTTAAGTGAATTCACTTAAAAATCAAGCACTGTGCACTTAAAGCCGTATAGACCAACCCCCATCATCAGACATCTATCCATTGGGTGAAGGCGTCCCCATCATCACACCTCCGATTATCACGGTTTTGCCACATACGGTGCGAAAGTAGTTCAACATACTGTACATATGCTCACGGTCTTGTGACGCACCAATTTGTCTTTCTTCTGAGCTGATCTGTATGTGTGCATGTTGAACTTCTTTCGCACCGTACGTAGCCAATCGTGCAAATTGGAGGTGCGGGTGAAGGACAACACACTATACACTAAAAAAAGCACATTCTGAAGAATACCTTTTCGATATAGATTTAAAAGTGCACAGCCCCAGTGGTTTCCTAATATCGGAAGGAAGAGCCTTCTGGACAGCAGCAGAAGCGCATGTGAAAGCGCACGATGCAGTGACCGTCTTTGTTTGATGGTTAGGTCTCTTTGCTCCATCTCATCGGTGGTGGAATTTCTTGGCATTCTCCCTCCTTTGACTGCCACCCCATCGTCAATCCCGACCATCGGCTGTCATTCCTTCTAGCGATGTGTCCTGCTGAAGCCAACTTATTTTACTTAACAGTCAACGTGATGTCAAATATTTCATGACACGTGATATTATATGATAAATACTGTATACAAAATGATAACAAGAAAAAAATATAAACTAGAAAAACACAACTACATCCATAATACAATGAAGATGGTCAGGCATCTACTTTATTATCACTCAACAAGGTCAATCTGAAGTAATGGGTTTATAAATTGGTCTTGAATACGGCAAGGGTATTTGATGTGCTAAGGGGACTAATTCCAATCTCAAAGCTGTGAAGGAGAATAATACATCACTCTTAATATTGTCCTCAGAATGACAAGTTAAGTCTGGCAAAGTCTTACTATCTTGAAAACCTCATAGATATTGAGCTTAAACATGCTGCGTTAGGAGTATGTTACAACATTTAGATTAAAACAATGACATAGTAAAGCATTTTATAAACTGTTTTTAAAGATATCAATAACTCAAATTCAACGGTAGTGCTTTGGTAATGATTGGAAATTGATGTTTACAGTACTGCATTATACCACGTGTTCTTCAGCATATTTCGGAGTGCAGGATATGTGAATGCTATCGTTTGCTATGCTAAGCTTCACTTTTATTTCTAGAATGTGTTGTCTCTGGTTCACTGCTTAGCAGAATCCCAAAGCCACTTGCACTTTCAATTAGGGCGGTTTATGTGAGGCCACAAACATCAATATGTGCGAGCCTGCTGGATAAATCAGATGTGGAATTCATGGGATTATGCATACAATTCCAAGTCCCTGTATTCAACATGAGATGTATGCAGAACACGCACATTTGTCAAAATCTGTGGCGTTATATAAATGGCTTTGTTTTAGTTTAAATTATACTGAATCTATACAACTGTGGCTCAGCGCAAGATGTCATTGTGAAAACAAATTTCCCACAAATTCGACAAATTCTACTGTCAGATTCTATCATGCATTCATATATACAGTTTATTGGCTATTAACATTTTAACAGTGGTGTAATTAGTGAATATTACTGTACTGGGCAACAACATTCACAATGATAAAAGCTTAAGCATAGAATTTTGAATTGAAACTTTCGTGACTCAGGAATCTATACTCTCTGGTTCTTTCGGTAAAGTCACGTAGATAGAAAAAATAATATTGAAATTTTATAACAATATATAGAGCATATACGACCTGTATTAAGGATGTGATTGAAATCGTTGTCAATTTGGACATATTTTATTTCATTATATGTACATACAAATACTATTGATTCCTTGTTGAAAGCAAAAATGTACAATTGGTGTTACAGTATTTGGCAATCCTACTTATACGACCTTGCGGTATTTTAGAATACGTGTAAAAATGTAAGACCAGAATGGAAACAGGTCAAATAATATGAATCTCATGGGATCCTAAAGATGCACACCGTTAGCAGAGAACCAAATAGTGAGAAAGAGGAAAAATGAGAATTCAGTGAAGGACAGGTATCCGGTTCAATGTGGTCCCTTCCAGCGAAGGACAACATTCAAGGCCATCAAAAGTACAGTATTGTATATACTTAAGTTTGAGATGGTCCTTGGAATAAAACATTAATTTTCTTTGGTTATTTTGGTAAAGCCCAGCTCGTTCGCTCTCCGTAATGCTAATCTCCCAGTTACATGCTCCTTTGTCAAGGCTCTCTGTTCCTCCCACACAGCTTAAAAGACGCTGTCAAGCTTGACAGGGTTCACTCAAGCGCTGTCTTCTGGACAGTCCTGTTTCTTCACCTGATGACGGCTACTTGTGTTGTGGCCGACGTCGTGAGAATTTTATTGTTTTATTGTATTAATTTATTCTCATTCTACATGACTTTACCGAAAGAACCAAAGAAGATGAATCCTTGCAGTCACGAAAGCTTTAAATCGAAAACATTAATTATTGAGGGTTTGGATGAAGGTTTCAGCAGATAATGGGCCTGTGTGTTGATGCAGATGGGAAATGTTACCAACGTGCCAATGTGGCAACTTGAGGTCTTACAGAGACGATAAATATAATATGAGAAGGTGGGCTCAGCTTTTGAGCAGCTTATAAGCATCTTATTAACCATTTTAACACATTTGAGATTACTTGTCATGGAATTCATAGTGATCTTTTGTGACTTTATGTGACTTTTCTCATGGAATTCCAAACTTGTGCTGCCCTGGCTGCTTGCATCCTTGTAGTGGCAGAGTGGCTGGAAGTGTTAACCTCTCTCACTTTGTGCTGTCCTCTTCTACCCGTCTAACCAAAATAATACGCTACAGATCATTGTCATCTTTGTGCAGAATATCGCCAAAAAAGAAAAAAAAACATGTGATCGTTCAATGTCTCTTTGGTTTCCATTTATTTCACACACTTGATCTAGTATGGCATAATTTGGTTTAAGTCTTAGTAAATAATATACATTTTGTAACAAGTAGATATATTGTTTTATATTTTTATTATTTTATTGTTTCCCTTCTACGTGACTTTACCGAAAGAACCAAGAATAAGTAGATACCTGTTTCTTGTAGGTATGTAGTGCTTATATAAAACATTTAAGTTCCTCTAGTGTTGAGGCAGTAAAATATATAAAAAGAGAGAATGGATGATATAATGCTTGGTTGATTACATATGAGTTTTGCCAGAGTAAAACTAGCTTTAAATCTGAAAAATTCCCAAAGTTTAGCTAATGAAAAAAATACTTTTCAAAAAAAGTAGTCAATAATATAAAACAGTAATTGTGAACCCTAAGGATGTACCTACAAACCATAACCTCACCCAAATGAAAAGGCAGATGAGCTCTCGATGACTTTTATAAATATCACCTAGCCACTGGGGTGTGTTACATGAGGAATTGGCCCCAGCCAATTCCTCATGTAACACACCAGAACCCTACAAGTATGGAGAGTCTGCACAGAGGAGTCGGTCAATCCCTGGAGCCTGGCAGGATGGCCTGCTCCTACCTGAAGTATAAACCATAGAGACTGAAACGCTTGTGGTGTGTGAGCTGTACATTATATATGTAGAGAAACGTTAAAAAAACTAGTGAGGCTTCGACCTCTAATCCAATCACACTCAATAATATAGGAAAAACCCCTCCCTCATAATTGATATAAAAACTAATAAACTGGCCCTCCTGGGGGAATAAGAGCATCTAAAGAATAAAAGACAATCAATATCGATGGCACTATGAAGACGTTTCAGGACATCAGAGACATCTATAACATCCCGGGACACCATTTCCATAAATACCCCCAAATTAGAATTGCACTTCAAAACAGTAACATGAACCTCAACCCAAGCACTCCAACTGCTGCAATGGCTACATAACCCATTTTCCCCACAAATGTATATATAAAAGAAGCCTGTAACATTCCAATAAGAGGAAATAAACCCATGAGAGCTAGCACAGGGACCACATGGAAACAATCTCCACCATCTCCCTAACGACGGCACAAAACGATGCGATGTCTGAAGAGAACCATACAAAGGGGTCAGATCAGCACCACTCAGACTTATCCAATAAAAATTCCAACATGGGAGATCCCTCACGAATCAGAAGAGAGGCAAAAATTACCAAAAAAATCCCTAGATTTCCCCATTTCCCCCCCAACACAATAGCCACTTTCGACGAGAACACATTCTGGTCCAGTCACACAATTCAAGAATCCGATACCCAAATCTGCAGTACGAAGAGAAATCCAACTCCACTGAACTCACTTCCACTTCTTGAACGACAATGGCTAATACACCACCAGCAGCTCGGAAAATGATACCACCTCACAGCGAGATACACAACCCCCCATCCACCAATCACACGTTGGAGCAACACGCTCTACAACCTATCCAGTCAAGAATACCTGAGCTTCCAAATAATAAATAAGATCACGGGTAACCATAATACCGCTTCCCACTTCTTATGTAATCCACCAGACTTATTGCATATCATGTAAAATCAGCCCCTTCTGATATCATGTAATAAAAACATGTATTTGTCAATAAAACTGCCTCAAAAGGAAAAGTATATATGACAGTATACTTTGGTTCTTTCGGTAAAGTCATGTAGATAGAAAATAAAAATATATGTTTTACATTTTTCATTTTATTTAAATTGTATTATTATTTCCTATCTATGTGACTTTATCGAAAGAACCAAAGAATATGAATTCCTGCAATCACGAAAGTTTTAAGTCAATATATAATTCTAGATTTGAAGCTTTCGTGACTGCAAGGATTCATACTCTTTGTTTTTTTCGGTAAAGTCACGTAAGTAAAATAAAATTTAAAATAAAAGAAAACAACTAAATGAAACCACGACGTTTCGGAGGCAACACAAGCTTCCGTCTTCAGGTGGAACCGTGGAACAGTCACAGCAAGATAGCTGATGCAGCTTTCTTGCTGTGACTGTTTCACCTGAAGACGGAAGCTTGTGTTGCCTCCGAAACGTCGTGATTTAATTTAGTTGTTTTCATTTATTTTTATTTTACCTACGTGACTTTACCGAAAAAAACAAAGACTATCAATATATATAATAGGTGATGCTAGAGGCAATGGCCGTTCTCCATTAACACTTGCATGGCACGTAAATACCATGCAGATATCGCCGAGGAATACTGACGATTCTCCCTCTCCCCCATCCTGCCCACCCTCCTCTCTCAACCTTAAACCACCCCGTGGAAGGTCAGGGACAAAGGCACTCACACAGATGCAAGGTCCCACGGACACACACACACACACTACACGACACTCACTTGCAAGTCATGCTGTAGATTATTTGAGTTTATAGCCGCATGTAAAATGATCGTCGATAAATAAAGTTAAAAAGAAAGAACATAGTTATTTGTCTACATTGTTATTGTGAGAGACTAAGTTTTGTTGTCCGGACAAAACATTACATAAGACAAAGTAACAAAAATGAGAAGGCCAGTCGATTATTAGAGGCACCAACACAATGCCCTAGACTGTCCAGAAGAAAAGCATGAGCAATAATATCAATGGATTATCTAGGATCAATGAAAGACAAATAAGGAAACTGAGCCATGCTCAAGAGGAGGAGCATGAGGCAGTCTGAAGGTAACAACTTACAGCACTCTATACGCAATGCCAGACCTACCTTTGACAAGAGCCAAGGCAGTACATCATAGAGCAATGCAGATTTAAATGTGCACATTCACTCGAAAAGAGCTACGATTTATTACTTTTCTTTTATGCAATTCCAAATTCAAAATGCAGTGCAAGCCACACATTCGAGTGAAAGAGGTTCACGCGGGGTTCTGTTCAATGTCATGCACTGCTGTACTGGGCAGATACGTTGTGGCAGTGAGCTAAAGCGATGGAGTTAGTCATGCCTTGAAATAAGAGACGGCAGGGTTTTATATACATCATCCCTTGTTAAGCCATTCTCATTTTGTCAGCTTCTGCTTTTCTCAATGATTGCACACATTGTATTTGTTAATTGGAAATTGCACTTTCTATCATTAAACTTTAATTAAACGTCGTGGAAAATAAAAGGGGTCACTTGCGGCCACTGGTGAGTTAAAAGGGGCATGTAATGCTTTGATAGCAATTGTTGCTTCTTCTGGCGAACTTTCCGACTTATTTATATAGATCTAAAATTAAACATGGGATAGAGTTTTATTCAGCTATGTTGCACGGACAATTCCATGGTTATACATTGCCATTCATCTCTCAAAGTAACATATTAATGTGCCTAATGGGGGACATTTTCCATCAGGGCATATTACCTGCTGTGACTTATGTATGTATTGTAAACATGGACAATAACTGAACACACGTTGAAAACAAATCACAGAGAGATGCATGTTTTTTTTATACAGGGATACAAAGTCTCAAAAAATGCAATCGTACTTTGACATTGTGACGAATACGGCCAATGTTTCCTGACACAATTGGGTGTTAGAAAAACATGGCGAAACTCCTATATTTCACACTGGTTCACAGATCAATGAAGTTGCAGGTCATTGAGGATTTCAGGGGAAGTGCTAATCCCTCCCATCATCCACGGCACACTGTGCCGGCATGACATTTGTAATCACGGATCATGGGACTGACGTCCACGTTGTGCCGCAAATGATAGGATCCGCGAGCGTGTCTCCTCCAATACCACTGCGGATTTATATATTTTCTACTGTTTTACCAATATTTGCGTATTTTCTCACTTTTAGTATTGTCGCTCTCCAGCGTTTAATACATTCTTATTGGTTAACATCACGAGGGGCTCAGGTGCAGATTCTAGGTTACTCAATTTGCATCACTGAGCCTTACTCTTTACATATGTATGAATTATTTGAAAAAGTTCGCTTGGATCTTGGCCATGTATTTTGACATTACCTATCCTGCAGTAGGGCAGAGCAGCTGGTTATATTGAGCTTGGAATGACCTGTGGCCTGGAATTGGGGGCAAACATGCCTCACCAATGAAAGTATTTTATGGTCAGAGGTATCCAAAATTTTGCAACTGCACAGTGGTATTCGAACTCTCTCAAAATAGAGGGTTTTCACTCATATATTTTTTTCAATGTCATTATTTGTGTTGCATTTAAATTAATGATGAATAGCGTAATATCTAGGTTATTGGATCTGATCATACTTGGTTGTACGAAGAAAAAGTTAATTGAAAAAATAATAAAAAGGAATGCAATGATACACTTAAGGCACATGTGTCCAAATAAATCAAATGTACACGCACGTTTTATGACGACTAGCCAATGCACAAATGCCTGTGCGATTATTGTATTTATCTAAGTTCCTGATAAAGGTAATCAGTATTAAAAACGTTTTTTTTACAATTTTATCACACTATTGTGTTTCAGCATTTTGTGTGACCAAAAAACAATTCTCGTTTGAGCAACCGGTTTTCTTGACTTTCTGAGTAACTTCATATAAGTTACTGTACTTTATTTGCATGCATACTAATTTATTTGTCGATAGAAAAATGAATATGATGATGCTCGCAAACAGGGTCTTACCGAGCCATGAATTCCCTGATATTTGCATTGTATTGTTGTGCTCTTTGTATTTCGGCGTTCTGTGGTCTAACAGTGGTGTGAAGGCCATAAAAGAGGTGTCCGTCCAATCAGCTTGAAGGACAATGGATACATTATCAAAGCATGTTTGTTTGCATGGTTTACCACAAGCATGTGTGGTTAATGCAGACGTATTGCCTTGCGACGGTTGCCTATTTAGTGTTTGAACATCTTAACGCCTGTATTCTTGACGGATTGGGTCCCATAGATTTTACTGAAAAGCATATTTTGTAATTTCCACCATTAAACTCCATCACTGTTTGTATTTCATCGTGTGACTTGTACATTTGTACATTTGCACAGGTTGGGTCCAATGGGGCTTGATGACACCAGGTCAATCATCCAATCTGATTCATGATTTCGTAGATCTGATTCCTTGATTTGGACCGATCCATTACTCTGCTACAGATCAGATGTTAATTGCTATATTGTGTAATAAGGTATGAAGTAAATATCAAGATTAAAGTATGCTGGATACTTGTTTTAGTTGTAGTTAGATTACTCCCGTTATTTATTTATCAATATATAATGATAAATATATACACTCAGAGTAAAAAAAAAATGAAAATAAAACCAATATATGCCCAATGACCTGGGATCACTACATAAAATAATAAAAGTTAAATAAATATTGAAAAACCCCGTATCTATGAAAGAGACTTTGTTTACAATATGATATATATTTATAAACCTGGGTCTTACACTCCAATATTACCTATTCCACGAAAAAAAACTATCTCAGCATCGCAACTCCCACAATGTCACTCCTGCAAAATTATAGGAGTCACTCTCTTATAGGCACTCTCCTTACAGCTGCTCCTTAAAACCCACAAAAAAAACATAATTAACTCTCTCTGACCTCCAGAGTCCTTTTAGATCCTTCACCTACCCCTCTTGCAAATTGAAAAATAGACCCGTCTATTCAAAGTCTATTGGTAAACAAGATTGGCAGTTGTACACAACTCTCAACTGATACCTTACCATCACCTATTGATCCTTATTTCTCATAACACTTAGACCCCTCTGTAATGTCTTACAAAAATACACGCAAACAAAAATCCCGTGAACCCACTCAATACAACACAATGAAAAGCACATCCCAGAAAATCAGCCATAATCAAGCACACAGTTTACACTCTCGTCCGTGTGTTTCCTGGCTGACACCCCCCTATGTGACATACGACACTAATAATCAATTAATCAATTACAATCAATGTTTACACTCACAATCCATTCATGAAACATGCGTTTGAGAATCAATTATCTTCAATTCCCATGGGTTTATGTCATCGTGTTATGGAATCCCCGCAACGACTACAGATTCTTTGTGCTCCACGATAGTAAAAATATACACACATAGACGTCAAATCATTAATCAAATGGAAACCCCTGGAGCCGTTATAGATTACACATGCTCTGCAGTGGTAAAAAAATCTATCGATCAGTGAATCGACTCATGACCCCATACACGTATATATGTACTGTATGTTGCACATCTTTCGCGCCGCAGGTAGAATAAATGTGCTAATCAGAGATGCGGGGGAAGGACAAAAAAACTAAACACAAAAAGCAGTTCTGAAAGAAAATAGTTTTCAATTTCCTGATGTTGACACAGTTTTGCAGAATTAATTTTTCAATCTACATTAGCTCGTTGAACCAACTTTAATTTGAATGTCACATTTCTGCTGTATGACAGTCGCAGTGAGCTGCTTTCTTTTACACAAAAATACTGTAAATTAAGTTCTGACCAGCATGAACTGTATGTATCATACTCTCCATAGGTTTGAAGGCACATAACATTTTCCAAAAGAGACTGCATCTCAATGAGCTCCCATTCTTTTGTTAAATATTACTCTATGTGGTTGAATATAGCATCCTCCTGCAGAGCCTTGTTGATCAGTCAGACCCCTGTAGAAACCAAGCCGGAGACTCTTTGTCGCAAGAAATGTCAAATACGGTCATTTTTTATTTTCTTCCAAACTCGCTTAAGGTCACGTCTCTGTACCACTCGAATGCAGAAAATACTTCCCGATAGCATGATGCCAGTGTGTGGGCTCCATCATACAGCAGCGAGATAATGTTTTAGGTTTGGTTGACCCAAGGTGAATACTCAAATTCGACCAATGCAATTCATGTTACAACAATATCATTTCTGTGTTTTAAGATGTTTTCATCAGTGGCATATCACGATGAAATTATCCGAAATCGAAAACTATAGTGAAACCCGTAACACATTCTATCGAGTTGAGTTATTTTGAAAACTGTTATTCCGAATACATTAAAGCTAAGGTGTATAGAGTAGTAATATGTTTGCATAGAAATGAAGACAATCAGATCAAGACGCCCTTAAAGGAACTTATGGGTACTGTGTGTGACACTCAATGGCAAAGGGATTAGCTTGACTTCCGATAGGCTATAAGCAATTGTATGTTTTAATATTCAATGTTAGTAGCATTGGCCATGTTAGCGGAATTAGACGTGACATAGTGTCCCTGTGATCATTTTAAAATGTGGTTTGTTTTCACTGGGCACATTTTCAGGCAATATTTGTGCACATGTAAATAATATTTTTGTATTGTTTAACTCAATGATATTTTTTTTTTACTGTAGCTGTGCATTCATTGAATACATGAGCTAGGCGTTAGGTGGTAATATTTCCGCAACAACAGCCACATTTATTTATTTGCATTAAACACAACTATTTCGGTAATATCTCCATATACATAAATATGAACGTGACAACAGCAGAGACTGCTGTCACCTGGGATTGCAATAAACGCAAGTGATGACGTATCACACACATAATTGCTTTGCACTTCAGCCTATTCACAACCTGAATCACGATAGCATTTGCTCGCCTTTGACATTAATGCTCACCGACACGTGTGCGCAAAGTCTCGGTATTTGTATTCGAATAACAAAAAATATATATTAGAAATGTGTTTCAAGGTAGTCATGGTACCACCACTACTAATACTACTGTACAGCTAAATTTTATTTGGCAATTTAAAGCAGGGGCCCATTCCTGAAGGGTATTAAGCCAGAGGGATCCACGTCTGGGGATGGAAATGAATGGAGTCTCACAGGGTCTAGAAGAGGTCTCTGCACACACTTATTCAACCGTCATAGAGCAGACATCCTTCTTTACGAACAACGCCCGAGCGCAGCATTTATATTCTTTGACCCAGAGGCACAGCTCAGAACACACACCGCTCATAAAAATGTATCACAGCAAGGCAGAGATTTTATACACGTAAAGTAGCATTCATTAGACGAGAATGTGGTACCAACTTACATGGACTGTGCAATATAATCCGAGTGAAATTATACTGGAAAGATTTTTTCAATTAAGCTCAATGAGACATGTTGTCTCATTGGGCTCTTGCAAGCCTTAAATGAAATATATGATTGGTTAAATACTACTAAAAGCTTCTATGACGATTACTTTTACGGTAATTGTAATTGGTTGACTTGCTAAGAGCCTTTATGATTGATATTAATAGTAATGCAAGAGGTAAAGGTTGCCCATTCATCTTTGTGGCTATAATTTACTGCATCTCAATTGGTCTGTCATTTAACTTGCTGCTGTGTTTGTTTACCATGTATTTCTCAAATAAATATAGATATATTTACAAATAAATCTTACACTGAATAACATAATGACATATACAGAATGGCATGTACAGTAGATAGATATTTATAATGACAAAATGGTGAACATTACTCTTTAGAAGTTTGTATAAATAGCACCAAAGATATGTGTACTCTCAGTATAACCCGTAGCATAACAATTTTAGCATGTTCTTGATTCTTTCGGTAAAGTCACGTAGAAGGGAAACAATAAAATAATAAAACAATAAAATTCTCACGACGTTTCGACTGCAACACAAGCAATCATCATCAGGTGTGAAAACCACAGCAAGAAAATCTTCTTCCTTATTGTTTTATATTTTTATCATATTATTGTTTCCCTTCTACGTGGCTTTACCGAAACAACCAAGAATATGAATCCCTGCAGTCACGAAAGCTTTAAATCAAAATTTTAGCATGATTGCAATACGTTACAGTGCATTGTATTCTAGTTCCCACAGACATTTACAAAACTTCCACAGCAAGGTAAACGTGTATCATGGCACCTTTTTGCCAGTATCAACTTGTGAAAAATAAGAATAGGTATTCTTAGGTCTTTTGGTAAATTCACCTATCTACGTGACTTTACCGAAAGACCTAAGCATATGAATTCCTGCAGTCACGACAGCTTTAAGTCAATATTTAATAACAATAGGTTTTGCCCTTGCCTTGAAAAGGGTATCTATTTGGCATGTGAACATCTTAAGACCCTGTTTGATTGCGAAAAAGGGTAAAGTATTCTTAATTTTCAAAGCAAGGTAAAGGTGCTCACACCACTGCTAGCGGTAGCGCCTCCACTAGAGGGAGCCGTCGAGAGCTCCTCTAGACTGCATCAGTCTACTCTTCCGTGCTGGGCAGATGTCTTGGAAGAGGTGGGGTGTAACCCTCACTTTGACCCACCACACGTCCGTGGTGTACCCCGTTTGGACGGAGGTTTAAGAAACTTGCCCATTGCTTCAAATGTCACGTCGGGTGGTGGTGGGAGTAAAGTTTAAATGGGGTGGGGGCGGGGGGTGAATCGAACCTGCGATCTATGCATTGCAAGTCCAGCATGCTAACCGTTATACCATGACAGCATCACGGATGGCAAACGTTGCACTAACCTCGCCTCGGATTCGCTTAGCAACATTATGCTGCACTCATCAATTAAAAATGTTTGGAAACATTGTGGTGGCTAATTTAAAACGTACTCCATGAAAGGTGTTACGTTTCGAACATGATAAATAGCAAATGTTTTAAACAGCCATGACATAAACATGATTTTTTTTATTGTAATTAATTTTATTCAAAATCCATTTGAAACAGTCTATTTTTTCAGGCCAGATATTTTTAAGAGTGTTTCTAGACCAAACTAAGGAGCCTGTTGGTTTGTATTTTGTGACCTCAATGCTGCATGTCTATGGCCAATGAGTTTTATAGTTGCTGAGTGACGTAACTTTGTAGTCTTTAGCGATTAGTTAATTCGTTAACTGATACCCACTGCTTCTTCATGAAAAACGACAAAGAAGTCTGGATATAAAAAAGAAACCAGTTATATATTAAAAAAACAGTACTTTATAAATTCAATTCAAATCAAGGGTTAACTGAAGCTCAAAGTATTTATGTAAAAATCGTGATGGTAGTACTTTTCAACAAATAAAAGGGTTGCTCTTCCATCATGATATAGGAGCGGTATATGGTACTGTGTATGATTGTAATATGGTACGCTGTGTTCTTACATCCATGTTTTATGGGATTTTATATTTAATATGACATCAATACAGATACACATGAACTGCAGGGTTATATTTAAACTAATGGATGTCATGTATCAACAGGCTAAACATCAATATTGTTTTTTTTTATAGTATGAAGCCTATGGATTGCATTTTATGAAATTGATGTAGAGATTTAAACATATAAGACAAGAAACCTTCACAGTGTAATTTAAAATACTTTTGTGTAACTGATGGCATACGATGGATTGCCAACATGTACACTTTGGATATTTCAGTTATTTTGGTCCTTCCTCCAGTGTAGGCGCACAACATTCAAAAGGTGACAGAGCGAGAGGCGGCACCATTGTGGTGTCAGACGACGTACATTACACAAAGGTGTCACAGGCAGTGTGTGTTGACCTCACATTATCAGCTGGGGTCTGGGAAGATAACAAACAGTAACCCCCCCCCCTACCATTCATGCAGAACCCCTGTAACCTTAGTGTCAACCAAGATAAGAGATAAGATGCTAATTGACCTTCACTGAAACATTATATATAATAACAGGACTGTGTTGTCTGCAAGAATTGCTTATCAAGCGCATGTTGTATACCATGAATCTCCGACAATATCATTTTGAAAAGTAAACAGCAAACTCTGCTCGGGATGGTTTTAAATTCTAAGTAAACACAGAACAGAATTATACAAAAAAATAAGGAAATTGTGTATTTCAACAGTAAATAGCGAAACAGTGTTTTTTTTATAGTCAGTACTGTATAACAGTACAAATAATTTTCAGCCTTTCTTAACCCACTGCTAAAGACCACCCAATGGCACGTTTATTGTGGAAGTTGTTACGTAATACTTCACCACGGTGACCGTATGGGTTAATGAAGGGGGAGGGGGCCCCAGGACCAGTTCAGATTTCGCCACCCACTGCTGACATTAGCCACATCCGGGAATTAAACTCATGTGGCGAGCTTTTTACGCAGTGCATTCAATGTTGTGCCATTGCTTTACCCAGAATTCATAGTGGAATGCGTAGTCACACAGATGATAGCACAGCAAGTGAAGGTGGGATATGGAGTGCACCCTCTTGGTTATACTGTATTACGACCCCAGTGTTACATCATAGGAGATAAAACAATCCCAGGATAGTTTATGCTAGAAGTAATGGTATTACAATTCTGTAATTTCAGTGCCATCCATAATACAGGCACAGAATGTGTTTATATTTCATTGTATTCTTATCAGCTTTATTGTAAACTGTAAAAAAATAAATACCAGTTTTATATATTTAGAATCTTACATATATAATGAATAATTTTGGACACAACATAAACATGGTTACATAGCTACGTGCATACATGAAATGAGACTGTCAAGATTCAGAAGAGAAACTAAAACAACCTCATGGTCTTGCAATGCAAGGGAACGAGCATATTTGCGTTGGGTTAACATACAATGAATAAGCCATAATCACTGCACAGACAGATCAATTTAACTATTTAAGACACTTCACTGCAAATAGGCACTATACACCATTTGTTAAAGTCCAGCATTACAGAACATATTCTTGGTTCTTTTGGTAAAGTCACGTTGAAGAATTGTATTGTTTTATATATATTTTATTATTTTATTGTTTACCTTCAACTTGACTTTACCGAAAGAACCAATAATATGAATCACTGCAGTCACGAAAGCTTTAAATCAAAATTACAGAACATGACAACAATCAATTAAATTTTATTTATTGCTTTCAAGGCACATTTCTTAAAACCACGTCACCGGTATGTACAATCATCTTCCATGAGAATGTAAACCTGTTCCATAAGAAGGCGTGAGGACTTATTAAGTTTCTAAAATATTCTGTTGCGTGAATAATATATTCCGTTATTCACATGCATGATGGTTTTGTTAGCATCAGGCATTGACTGGCTCATGGCAATTTGGTTTGATAGGAAAAGTAGGAATATGAAATGGAAATCTGAATGAGCCACACATTGCTATAAAGGGATACCGTATAAGCAGGATTGTATTAGGATTTTTTTTATCTTCTGAATGGGGGGGGGGGACAGACCACTTACCTTGCACAAAGACAGAATCATTCTCTTGGAATTCAGAACACAGATAAATGCTGTCCTTTCCAAAGTAAACCAAGGTATGCTGAAAACTACTATAGATTACACATCAGAATGTAAAGTGCACATGCGAGGTGTATAAGCACTAAAGATTGGGAATTTCATCTGTGCAATGCGTTCTGTCAGCATTTAATTAATATTGTAGGTTATCAAGAAACCATAAGGTAGAAAGCAATGTTTTATTGGCTTGACAGTGCATATTTTGTAAAGTTAAAATAAAAAAAGAATGCTCCCATGTTCTTGGCAACACCGCATCTATAACTAAGTGCATATAAAATGTTATTACATTTTCTAAAAATATATCTTGGATCTCATGTTTTTGCTAACCTTTTGAGACTCTGGAATTGAAATATTCTGATGGTACAAACTATAAATATTTACATACACACATACATATATACACTGTATGTCAACTTTGATGGTAATGTAGATATAAAATATTAAATATTCTCAATACAGTGTATTGAATATATAGGATTGTGCTTATATGGATTTAGTTTTTTTTTACTGAGCTGAATGCTGGCAGAGTACCAGGAGAGAGCATTTTCAGGTTGCAAATATAAATGATTTGTGTGTAGGTGGTTGCTCAAAATGCAAATGATGTGCATACAAAAATGGCCTTAATGACATGGATCACGTGAAAGCCACACGCTTATGCATGCATTTCAGGATAAAACTGCATTTTTATTGATATCAACAATCCCCAGCTTTTCACCCATGTTTTCAAAAGCCTTTGTATGCTTTGTGCCTTAGTGGCCAGTTTTTATTTGGCTTTCTGCGACTGGTTACCAGTAATGGGTTGACTCACAGACAAAAGCACACCCAAGACCAGAGCGGATTAAGGTTGTCTGAGGCCTGAGGGGATGTGGAAAATCACGGGCTGGTCGGAACGGGGTATTGGAGTGTGGACCTTGAGGAAGGGAAGGATAAGAGGGTTGATGAGAGTTTATAAGAGAAGGGGGTGGGGCATGTGAGTTATTTTGGTAGTTGGGGTGGTCGTTGTTTAAGGCTCAAGTCCATACTCATCGCAATTTGAAAGATGTGTTGCAAATATGTCTATCGGTAAGTGGATGTAAAACACTGCCGGACACCTCAGATGGAGATAATCAGGGCAACATTGCCAGCCTATTACCGACATTTTTTCTTAACTGTCACACTTCCCAATGCAGAGTTTCAAGACGGCCCGTGCATGCATGGATGCTCGCAAAATAGATAGTTCAGAGAGATGGACGCCGGGGAAAGTCATGAGCTCGATTTTAGAAGTTGTGAGTGTGTCTCATCAAGGAGGTGGTGTGTGATAAGGAACCCTTGCTGTCAATAATGGATCACTCCCATTGCGCTACTGATTGTAACATTCAAGAACCTTGCTGATGGTGAAGAATCCGATTATTTATACGTTTTAAAACCTGAATCTTCCATTTTTAATGCAAGTAATTGTTCAAATTGACCACCTATTTCCAATTCCTCCTCCCTCACGAATAATTCCATTGCCAGAGTTTGCTGTTTCAGTCCTGGTTGCACCACATTGTAAATAGGCTCTCGTGTCTCCATGGAGCTGTTATAAAATTATAGGCTGCCAAAAGCAATCCTTCACTGGTATAGATGGGGCTGGTTATTCGGCCCTTCACCTCTTATAAATTAATATCTGAGCCAATGATGTTACCAGTGACCTCTGGGGGAATGTGATGTGCCACATTTTTTTCACTAAACTTGTTTCTTTAGTCTTGAACCAAAATGCCAAAGTGTCTCCATGTCCAAATCAGCATTGCCTAGTACTCATTGGTGGTCCTGGGATAGTGGCAGAAACTCTGCTTCCTTTTGTGATTCATGAGTGAGCTCTACCAAGGAGGTTTTATATAACAAGGAGCCCTCGTAACATAGAGTGGGGCTTATTTTCTCTGATTGAAATGGATCTAGACCAGATCCAAGTTCATCATGGGACCTCCCTTGCCAGTATCAAAATAAAATAATAGGTTTTACCCTTTATGGCCATAAAAGAGGCGTTAAGATGTTAAAACACCAAACAGAAACCTTTAGCAAGGAATCATCTCTGCATTAACCACATATACTAGTGGTGAACATACAAAAATAATACGTTCTGGTAGTATATGCATTGTCCTTGAAACTTATTTGTCCACACCAGAGACAGCTTTCGTTAGAGCCGAGTCTCAGGCAGTGTTAGACCAGAGGACACCAAAAGACAATGCCACTATCAGGGCATTGAGAGCTTGGGGTGAGCAGCTACGTCATGAGACGTCCCTTGCCAGTATCATCCAAGTTCGTTACGTGGAAAATTTATACTTAAATAAAGTGTTAAACTTTTCTTAAGATTCAGCGGGTGCTTTTTCTAGAGCTCTGAACTCTCAATTAGCAGGTTGTGGGTTCAGTCAAGGGTTGATTCATCCCCTCTGGGCATGGTGTGAGTTTTCGAGCAAGGACTTTCACTTGTTCAATGGTTAAATTTCGATTTAAAGCTTTCGTGACTGCAAGGATTCATCTTCTTTGGTTCTTTCGGTAAAGTCACGTAGAATGAGAATAAAATAATAAATTAATAAAATAACACAATAATGCTCTCACGACGTTTCGGCCACAACACAAGCGGCCTTCATCAGGTGAAGGGACGGGACTGTCTGGAGGACAGCGCTTTTATTTTATCAATTTATTATTTTATTCTCATTCTACGGACTTTACCGAAAGAACCAAAGAAGTCGTTCAATGGTCTTGGCTGCTTTCGGTTCTGAGGCTGGGCAATGAGACCTTAGTGTGAGCTTTCCAGCGACTAACTTGATAGCACCTTGGGCAATAGTATCAATTGTCCAAAGTGTGAAGAGAATAAGGGGCTTCATTTAAATATCAATACAGATAAGACAATGGGTTGTGAGATAGCGGTCAAGCGATGCATTGCATTAGCATGGTTGGATGTTGATGGACTATATAATCCACTGTATTATAAATCACTGTTACATAATGGGAGTTTGGGGCAAGAGTATACTGCATGAGTTAGAAAGCTGGTCTTTCGCAAAGTTTACTATACAGCATCATTTGTGACCTTTGAGTGTGTTGACCATACCTCATATTTGATGGCAGGACAGGATAAGCATTTGGAAACTGGAAATGTGGCACAGAAGGTTCTATAGAATCAGGGAGTGGAGGTTCTGATGAGTGGAGTACATGTGCAGAAGGAGGATGGATGTACTCTTTGCAACAGGACGTATTGGTGAGGGGATAGTGTCAGGTTGAACCATTTTGACCTCTTGACCTTGAACACCAATGCACTCTACTCTGCTGTATACATTTGAGTCTTGCAGATTTACCACAAGCAACGTTTACATACATATTTATGTAAACTATATAAATACAATTTTTTGAATTACTGCACACTATAATAATTATCTACAGTGCACGGTAATTGGGGGATCATAAATATGATTTCTGTTGCAGATATTAAACGTTTCATAGCTCTTTACAAAATATAGCAAAATGAGCTGGTGTTGAGGCACATTTACATATCGCATTCGCGTCAAATTATCGCTCTCTGCTCTACTTATCGCCCATTGAATAGGCTGAATGAAGCAAATAGGCACCCTTGCCTGAAGACCATATGCAAATCGTGTGTTTGGTGGCCCATAATGTGTGTGTGGTGGCCCATAATGTGTGTGTGGCGGCCCGTGAGTTGTAGCTGCGCATGCTCGCACAGATTTAAACACATATGCCAACAGCAACTGCTCCCGCAATCACCTGCTTGTATACACACACACACAGCCGTGACAGATGGTGGCTGAAATTGACTGCATTTAGAATTTCTTGGTGAGACGCCCAAGCTTTTGCAATTGTTTCCATTTCCCCCATTTCTTTTTGTAAACACTATAAGACCACTGTATTAAATTGTCCCATTGTCGTAACAAGAGATTTTTTAGTATGCGGTGTATGATTTATGGAAGTTATCAGTCGAGATTTAGTGGGAAGAGAAAGGCCTCTCTATGCACATTGAACACAGGACTTGTTCTGACTGGCAATGGCATATTTTAACATGTTTTTTATTACACGGATTCTTTGTTGGTAAACATCAACAATGTGTGATAACTGAAAATTACTCAATTGGGATGAATGTACACATCACCCCCTACTGGCAGACTAATGCCCACTTGCAGGCCAGCATACCTCACCAGGATGAGCATCCATCAGAAGGTCTCCTAGGCTAAAAACCTGAAATCTGAGACGTGTTATGTTATGAGCGGAATATGAATGCAAGTATTTTTTTTATTTTCTTCTGTCTGGTGTTTGGTATGATTTCATTTCAATTCTAAATATATGAGGGTCTTCAAAAACTGTTCAGCAAGATATATAATATAATCACCTCATAACCCTGACCTGGAGATTATAATTGAGTCACCTGTATTACACATATACATGCATTATTATTTTATTTTGTAACTCATGGAGACATGTCTAACCTTCAAATAAAAATGAGCTCACTGATATTTTGAGCCACTATCTTCATAACAATAAACTACTAAGTATGATTGCTTTTTTTGTCCAAAACATTTATACTGCCATTGTGTATACTGAATTCATATACTACACATATACCTGTACGTATTCATTAATTTACAAGACTGTATTTACATGGGGTAGGAGCTCAGCGAAGTATAACATTGTTGTACTTTGGAAAGATGATTTGGGCTTTCACTGTGTATTTGTATATGGAGCTTTCTCCTGTAGAGCAGTAAAATATTGTGGAATGTGGCAGGCCTTAGCTTGAGCAATCCTGCTGGATTTTGATGGACAATATCTTGTGCTGTGAGAGCAGGTGGATACTTTTAGTAAGAAAGCTTAAAATTATAATTTTTGCCTCCACGTAAGCTTACAAGATGGACAGGAGATTACATAGGGGTGATGCCTACAACATACAGATTTGCTCTGTGGATTTTTGCATATTTGCTTAATATAAGCTTTGATACACAAGTGTACAACGACAAATTTTGTACATAGTTGGCACTCATGAATAAACAATGTAAAATACATCCTTTTCCCCCTCATTTTATTTATTTATTTACATGGGATTATCAAAATTATTTTCGTTTTACAACAGTCTGTTACTGTTGTAAAACGTGAGGCTTTAAGAAGGCCACTTGTGTTGTGGCCGAAACGTCGTGAGAATTCTATTGTGTAATTTTATTTTATTAATTTATTATTTTATTCTCATTCTACGTGACTTTACCGAAAGAACCAAAGAAGTTTGTTACCACTCAGGGCAATTTTAAAAATTCCAGAGAAAAGTATTTTGGAAGTTTATTTAAAATTGAATTGTTATGATAGCATTACACCACTTTTGAGTGTTTTTTAACCATCGGTTAAAAGTGTCACCTAAAATTTGGTCCAATAAAATCTGGGTTATCAATCTTTAAAACTTGAAAGATATTGTTAGGTCTATCTCAGGTATGCCCTTTTATTTTTCAATTGTATCATGATGATCATCAATCGACTAATGTCCTTCTATAAGTAAAAGATAAAGGCACAGCCCTACAATTACTAAAGCTACTCTTTCACACTGGCCAGACATCTCAGAAGAGATTAGAGTACCCACACTTTACCCCAAACACGCTATCTGCCAATCGACTGACTGTGGTATACCCCTTTACACCGCTGCGTGGATAGAGGTGTGGGGATTTAAGAAACTTGCTCTTTCCAGATCAAACCGGGGACCTCTGGATTGCAAGTCCCGTGTGGTAACCTTTATACTGTTGACATCCTCCCTGTACTGTAATTCTATAACGTGAGTGTAGTTTTATAGACGTGAGGCTTTAATAAAAGGACGCTTGCTGTTATTTCAAGACAGCTATATTTGTGTCTAGTTCGCAAACTTACCAACCAACCCCTTATAATATTAATTTAGTCCATATATACTGAAAGTGTAAAGTGTTACATGTTTATAAAGTTAAACACATGGAACCCAACCACATCTGTGGTGTATGCTGTTAACATGGCGTTAAGATTAATTATCGTTTACTCACATCTCATTGTGCATTATTACAGTAAACGTATTAAATTAGACATTTGTTTCAAAAAAGGAATTACCAACTGACCAAATATCATGCATGCAAATTACGTTATTACTAACATCATTTTCTATGAATAATGGTCTTGATCTGGATTTCAGAAATTGGAAACTATTGATTTACTTGTTGTAGAAAAACAAAAACCGTAACTGAATTTTCTATTTATTCCATGAAAACTGGACTGGACATTTTCCTTAAAAGCGTAACTGGACTATCGTTTCCAATGTCATGGCCGCGTTTTTTGCTTCTCCGTTAGGTAATGTAACGCAATGAGTTATATATATTTTTTGCTCCTGGATAAGTGTTCCAACAAATCCTTGCCATGTGGTTTTAAATCCAAGACACTCAACCCAATAAAAATGCAAAGTGTGGGATGCTCAATTTTAATTTATATTATCAAGAGGCATATTTTGGTCCTTTGAATAGGAGCCAACTGTGCTAGCTGCATTTTGCACAGTGCCAGATGTTTAATCATACAGTTTCCTGTATGTTCTCAGCTCAGCTTTAAGAATACGAAGGTCATGTCCCCAATTGACCCAGAATAGTGATGCTAGCTGTAGTAAAAGCTTCTTCTTAGCACTGGATGTCTTTTACATAAATTTAGTCAGTTTTCACGCTCCACATGTGCTGTCTGGGGTAAGGCACGAGGCAAGTAATTCCAGAGCAAGCCCAAGTACGTGCCTATTATCATTTTGTATGTAAGAAGATTTTCACTTTACTAAAACAGGTGTGTGCTGAGGATGTTAGGAATTTCATGGGAGGATATGACAAGCAACTTGGACGTTTGGAATACAATATGGTATTAAAGTATTGTAGATGTGACGAGCTGGAGGAGGTTGTGAGCGGCGAGGTACACACTTGCATGGTGGAGAATTAAACATTACTTTGACAGGAACCCAGAGGCTGATGAGTTAAAGAAATGCGTAAACGCTGTTGGTGGATTCCAGTAATAGCAGACGTTATTGACTGCAAAAGTTACAGTATCTGACAGACGAAAATGATGGTGAAATATTGCCCATGATAACCTCTTGGCCTAGATATTTGTGCTTCTATCAAAACAGCACATATGTGCATGTGCACATGGATAGCAATTTTGTTAATGCACAGTTGGATGAGGATGAGGGCCTGGCATGCCATGCAGGTTTTAGGGGGTTATTTGATTATACTTTAAAACGCTGGCCAGGTGGGAAATCAATACATTTTGCTGCACTGTTCTCTATAACCCACAATGCCTATAGCACGTGTTTTATGCATGGTGGTCACCTATCCAACCACTATCCAAAATCTGATTAAACTCATTGTGGGTCATACGAACACACACACACACATCAAATGTACATTCGCACACACAAAAAATGAACCAGCAGAACTGGGCTGGTTAGAATTACAGTACAGTAATACAAATAAATATGGGGTTGAGCGGTGGCTCAGTTGTTTACGCACATCGTGATGAACCCAGCGACCCGTGGTCAATTCCCAGCCATAGATAAAACTAGTGGCAAGTGATATCTGAACAGATCCTGCACCCCAACCCCCTGAACAAACCACATTGACCAGCACGATGGAGTATGGTCAAATAACCCCATGCACAACATGGCAGGAGAGGCCTTCATCCAGCAGTGGCTTAATAATGAAAACGTACATTTTATGTCTGGGCTGCGACACACAAACTTATCATACATAAAAAAAAACATGCTTGTGGTTGGGGAGGACAATATTAAAACCCAGGATCTGAGCAGTGCTGTCTCAGTGTTCTAACATGCACATTAATCCACTAAGGCAGCTGGTCACCTTGATAGAATGTGTACATCCTGACAGGTAACACTGAGTCAGTAAAGTGGACCTCGGACAGTAGAGAAAATAAATCTCTGACGATGTCCATGTTAAGCACATAGCATCCTAATGTGCAGTCAACAATGCACACACACACCACTGCAGTGGCTCTCTGGCATGGGGACCAGCAAGTCTGCATTTGGCTGTTTACACTGTGGAGTGAAATAATTCCAACTCAAATATTATGGCTGCATTAGTGCAGTCCTGTAATTAGAGCAATGATTTATCCATTCGTCATATCAATACAGCCACAAAATATAAAACAATGCTGAATCTTTCTCAACTAGAATGAACTGAATATGCCGATAAGTCGACAGAAAAATGCATATCAATAGTTTGGGGGTGGGGGGGGGTTCGTCCACAGAAGTCCAACACATGTTAACATGGTTGCTTTTTTGGTGCAGTTATTGGTGACTGGGCTGAAATTATTAACTTGCTACATTTGAGCTCCGAGTATATTCGCGAACGGCGATCCAGACTTAAACCCAGAACCTCAGTCGTGCTGACTCATTTTCTCAGACACGGTATTCATCCCCCGAGCCACCAGCCGGGCATCTCAACAAGACCAATCTTTAGGATGGTCTTCGTTGTTTATGATGTTCGTCCATTTTCCTTTTTTGGGGAGGATTTTTCATGTGGGAGAACACCAGAATAGTCAAAGAAAACCTCAATATACAGTGGGGAGAAAAAAACCTCTCTGCTATAAAGATAACCTGTCACACCTACTTGCCTCACAATCTGTTATGTGCTCTTTGTTGCCATGCAGGTGTATGTCTCACATGTATCATGACTCCATTTCAGAATGATCCCCCAACTCCATAAAAAAAAAAATCTCTGGAAGAGAAAAAAAAACCACGCACACAAAAGTTGATTCCCTGTACACCTGATTAGGACAATCTTTCAATGCAGCGCAACATGTACAACCAAGAAAATGGCAAAGTGGTCAATCTCTACAAAGGTGTTATTATCGTTTTAGGCGTTTCTGCACGTACTATGGCATGGTTGGGCACCCGTGCCTTCAAGTGTTGCACCGTGGGACATGTACAGCACTGTAGTTGGTGTTCACCGTCTGGACCAGATGGCACTGGCGTGGGAGCGGTTCACGACCGTGCACCGAGGAGCCGGGAGCTTGCCCGTACACTTGACAGTCATGGCGTAGCATCAATCAGAGTGACGGGTCAAGCTGCACGCCTCGTACCAATTGTGATGTCGTGCCGGGTTTGAGAAACGGGCTTGAGCATATTTTGCCCGTGATCCCGTGTGTTCTTCTTCACACGTGTTTTATGCGTGCATGTTGAACGTATTTCACACCATACGTAGCCAAACGTGCTAATCGGAGGTGCGGGGGAAGGACAACAAACTGAACACCAAAAGGAGTTCGAATAAAATGCGTTTTTAAGCTATGTTTAAAAGCGCTTAGCTCCAGTGGTTTTATAATATCGAAAGAGCATTCCAGACGGCCGCAGAAGCGCATCTGAAGCGTGCGATGCAGTAACTATCTTTGTTTAATGGTTATCCAAAATCCCCTGCGAGGATGACCAGAGTTTGCGTGATGGTTTATGCTCCTTGACGAGGTCAGCAAGGTGGTATGGCTCATTTGTGGCAAGCACTTTGTGTGTAATGAGGGCGACCTTACATATACATGTGTGTGTAAGTATCGCACAATGATAACATAGTGGTCATATAAGTACCCCAGCTAGTGCTGTGATTATTTCTAATATTCATAATAACTTACAGCCCTTTGGCAACATTTTTTCGTATGAAGGCCTCCACATTCCACATCGGTCATGGAGGTTGTTTGACCATGCTTCACAACACTAGTTTGTGCAGGTTTGCGAATGCGCAGACCAAACCCGGTTCAGATATGACTTGCCACTGATGTTAGCTGTGGCCAGTAGTCAATCTCAGGTTCAGAGTTCTGTATACCAACCACTTTGCCACCACTCCCCTATAATGGTGTACTAATATCCAATTGCTGTTATAAATGTTCCAATATTCATTGTAGATTGCTTGAGTCATACTCAAACTTTTAAACAACAGACTATCCAATTATTTCTCAGGGAGCTACTGATCTGTGAGTAAGTTTTATAGGCAGTGTATGGTCCGATTACAATGGGTACGGCGAAAACGATCATAGGGCGCCACATGCTACGATGTCGATTCTGGTGTCAAGGTCATTTACAGCAAATTCCTGTAATTTACATTGTTTTGGCGGTTCGCGACTCCTCCTTTTATCCTCGGCACACCGCGGCAGATTGGAAATGTTTCTACGGACCGCAAACCCATGATCCATAGAAGTGGGGAGCTGCAGAGAAACACGAAGGCGAGCTTTTTTGGTTATTTAGCTATTTTATTCTTTTGCATCGGCACAAACTAGTTGTGATGATGTGATTTGTTTAGTAAACATGTTTTTGAAATGTTTTAAACTTGCATATCAAGTCTAAAAATTGCAAAAAGAAATCCTTCAATAGAGCCCCCATATGGCAAATGTGGACCACTTGAGTCTTCGAAAAAATAATAACCTAATATCATGCTAATTTATTGTGGATTAATGTGCCCACTATTCAACTGTAATCTGTAATCCACCCAATTTTTGGGTGGATTACAGGATCCACAATATGCTTCTCCCATATGAATGTGGATTATTGGACTTCTGGTGTATGTAGAATGACGTTGGTGTCACGCTATATATGGCATTCAGCACTTGTGTGTCCCAAGTATCTTCAGCCAGACCAGGTACGGTCCACCCAGTTGGCAGGTTCAGTGAAGACCAGGGTCCGTCTTAAAGGGGCACACACTGCGGTAGCAAGATGTTAACTACCTGGTCTACAGGAGGTCGTGGGTTCGATCCTGACCCTGACGCCTGTATATTATGAGTCTGCATGTTCTCCTTGTGGTCGTGTGGATGTTTCTCCGGGCTCTCCGGTTTTTTTCCTCCACATGTAGAAACATTTCGATTTAAAGCTTTCGTGACTGCAAGGATTCATCTTCTTTGGTTCTTTCGGTAAAGTCACGTAGAATGAGAAGGCCGCTTGTGTTGTGGCCGAAACGTCGTGAGAATATTATTGTGTTATTTTATTTTATCAATTTATTATTTTATTCTCATTCTACGTGACTTTACCAAAAGAACCAAAGAAGATGTAGAAACATGCGTTTTAGAGTAGTTGGCTGTTGTACATTTTCACGTGATAAGCCACTTTGTTGAGCTAACATTTGTGGCCAGGTCGCTTCTGAAAAATAGATATATAGCTCAATGAGCCTTAACTGGTAAGATAAAAAAAATACTTTAGCTTTTATAGTAATGGCATGTCACGCCTTGCTAATAATCAAAGCCGACTTGACTACTGCTCTATGACGAAGAGGAGTCCTGGCGTTGGAATTGTTTTAATGTCGAGGTCACACGTGAGGTGACATTGATGTCATTTAAAACGACCTCAGCCAATGTCGCCCAGCTCTAGTGATAATGGGATAAGTCGGAGTGGGTTGTATTGCAGCTTAAAATAAAATATAATTGTTTCCCTACTCAAACAACTAGAGGGTGGTGCTCATGTTTGTTGATGGCCCTGAGCTAGTGGTGAATATTTTACATTTCTATGGTGTGGTCCAGTCGCTCCCTGGGACAATGATGCTTCATCAATTAATATATAATGAGGTGGAGCTGTAGTACATGGGTTCGAGGGCTCAACTATGAACCAGGTGACCCGAGTTGGATTCCCAGCCATAGCTAACACCAGTGGTGAGTGACAACACAAGCAGTACGTCCAACATCCCCTTCACCAACCCGCACTGATCGGAGAGGTGAAATATAGCAACAAAAACTCCATGACCGACATGGCATTGGGAGACTTTCATTCATTGGTGGTTGGAGAATGATTTGAGTTATTTTTTTATTTCAATACGTATATTTATTTATTGTACCATTTGTATAAGAGCCTCAACTAAAAAGACCTGACATTATTGTTTGCTGGAGCACAAGGAGGCTTAATGGTGTTTCTTTAAGTAGATTCCATTATCCTCCCACCTTCAAGTCACGCGCCTTTCTATGAAGTGACATCGGGGATGTCACTGTATGGTGCCGGCCTGGGAGGGTCGTGGCGTGCGATGTTCCTACGTCGTGGACAGCGCTGGGTGGGTTGCTGTGCGATGCCGGCTTTACTATAACACGGCGTGCGATGCACCGTCATCACGCACACCCCGTAGGTGTGTGTAGTACCAGCCCTAGCGGGGCTTGGGGAGCGCTGGGATAGCGCGGGAACCACGCATAGCGGGCTCCCACGAGGGGGTGTGGGAGAGTGTCAGCCCAGGGACTGGGTTGCCCTGAGCCATGGCACTCTGGTTGACCCCGTAAACACGTAATCTAGAGTGTCCACAGAGAGGGCCCCAGGTGGGGGGGCTAGGGGGTGATCACGTGTCCAGGCAGGGCTCTCGAGAGGGATTGAGAGGGAGCTAGAACGCTCGAGAAGGCGGGCGGGGCCGCGGGCGGAGCCGGCCCCGACTCGGGAGCATATAAGGTGGGTCCCTGAGAGGGACCGGGGTCGCTTCGTTCTACAAGCTGGAAGCTCCAGGTCCTATAAGCTGGAAGATCTACAAGGCATCAGTACGTGGCCGGGACCCGAGTGAGGGTCCGACCCTTCGTAGCTTAAGGATGATGATTCTGCCCATAATGTTTGTATGTTGAACTTCTTTAACACCGTACATAGCAATACGTACAGTGTCAAATTGCACCCCCTACCGTATTTGCGTTGCTAAAAGTTAACCAACAAATTTCTGCTCACAAAAAGCAGGTGTTTACAGATATCTGTGAGCAACATCCATCCTCACCAATTGTGTTCTCTGTGTTGGCGTTGCAGTTAGCATGCCACGCTATGAATCTGGTGACCCGAGTTTGATTCCCGCTCACGGCCAACACCAGTGACGATTATCTGAACTAGTTCTGAGCCTCCCCTAGGTCGACCCAGCCTCAAAGGAGTACCTGGTGTGGTGTGTAAAAACATCGCCACTGGGGAGATAAAGGCGGTCGGGCGTGGTGCTGGCCATCCACCCCCTCGTGTGCCGTGCTGGCCTTCATAAGTGCTCGCTAACAGTACTTGCCCCAACAGTCTGTTAAGGCGATATGGGGGATCTTGGTCCGTGGTCAAACCAGATACCCAGTCCTCTCACCCCTCTGGGAAGGGATGTCATCTGTGTCCACTGGAATAGTTTTGAACAATGTGTGCACGCTATTTAAAATGCATGCTATGTTTAACCATTCTCTTTGTTTATTGCCTTATGACTTTTAAATATAGTACACAGGTTGAAAATTGAATGAAATATTTGTATCATCTAAAACCTGGAAATTGTTTCTATATATTGATCAGGAAAGTTTACACGTTTTAACGTTTTTTTATGAAATGGCACAAAATTTGTACTGGTATAAAAAGTGTACATTGTAGGCACGTAATAATAATTATATTTGTCATGACAATTGGATCAATTCACGTCATAATAATTTATTTTACACTTCATGCAAAGCATATTTCAAATGTTAAATTAACTTCAATTGAATGGGGAAAAACTATCAATAGTACAAATACAAAACATGCATGCGTACTACTATTTGTGCATTATTTCATCCTCATGGTGAGATACAGTGAGGGAAAAAAGTATTTGATCCCCTGCTGATTTTGTACGTTTGCCCACTGACAAAGAAATTATCAGTCTATAAATTTAATGGTAGGTTTATTTGAACAGTGAGAGACAGAATAACAACAACAAAATCCATAAAAATGCATGTCAAAAATGTTATAAATTGATTTGCATTTTAATGAGGGAAATAAGTATTTGACCCCCTCTCAATCAGAAAGATTTCTGGCTCCCAGGTGTCTTTTCTACAGGTAACGAGCTGAGATTAGGAGCACACTCTTAAAGGGAGTGCTCCTAATCTCAGCTTGTTACCTGTATAAAAGAAACCTCTCCACAGAAGCAATCAATCAGATTCCAAACTCTCCTCCATGGCCAAGACCAAAGAGCTCTCCAAGGATGTCAGGGACAAGATTGTAAACCTACACAAGGCTGGAATGGGCTACAAGACCATTGCCAAGCAGCTTGGTGAGAAGGTGACAACTGTTGGTGCGATTATTCGCAAATGGAAGAAACACAAAATAACTGTCAATCTCCCTCGGCCTGGGGCTCCATGCAAGATCTCACCTCGTGGAGTTGCAATGATCATGAGAACGGTGGGAATCAGCCCAGAACTACACGGGAGGATCTAGTCAATGATCTCAAGGCAGCTGGGACCATAGTCACCAAGAAAACAATTGGTAACACACTACGCCGTGAAGGACTGAAATCCTGCAGCGCCCGCAAGGTCCCCCTGCTCAAGATAGCACATATACATGCCCGTCTGAAGTTTGCCAATGAACATCTGAATGATTCAGAGGACAACTAGGTGAAAGTGTTGTGGTCAGATGGGACCAAAATGGAGCTCTTTGGCATCAACTCAACTCGCCGTGTTTGGAGGAGGAGGAATGCTGCCTATGACCCCAAGAACACCATCCCCACCGTCAAACATGGAGGTGGAAACATTATGCTTTGGGGGTGTTTTTCTGCTAAGGGGACAGGACAACTTCACCGCATCAAAGGGACGATGGACGGGGCCATGTACCGTCAAATCTTGGGTGAGAACCTCCTTCCCTCAGCCAGGGCATTGAAAATGGGTCGTGGATGGGTATTCCAGAATGACAATGACCCAAAACACACGGCCAAGGCAACAAAGGAGTGGCTCAAGAAGAAGCACATTAAGGGTCTGGAGTGGCCTAGCCAGTCTCCAGACCTTAATCCCATATAAAATCTGTGGAGGGAGCTGAAGGTTCGAGTTGCCAAACGTCAGCCTCGAAACCTTAATGACTTGGAGAAAATCTGCAAAGAGGAGTGGAACAAAATCCCTCCTGAGAAGTGTGCAAACCTGGTGGCCAACTACATGAAACGTCTGACCTCTGTGATTGCCAACAAGGGTTTTGCCACCAAGTACTAAGTCATCTTTTGCAGAGGGGTCAAATACTTATTTCCCTCATTAAAATGCAAATCAATTTATAACATTTTTGACATGCGTTTTTATGGATTTTTTTTATTGTTATTCTGTCTCTCACTGTTCAAATAAACCTACCATTAAGATTGTAGACTGATCATTTCTTTGTCAGTGGGCAAACGTACAAAATCAGCAGGGGATCAAATACTTTTTTCCCTCACTGTATATATGTATATACTGTGTACAACCGGAAAACAAGATATTTTTTTTATATTTGGGAAAATGTTTAAGCTGCACTGGGATACCTATTTTTTTGTAAAATTGTTTTTGAAGAAATAAATTTAATCTGAAAAGCAATGTAACAATCCACCTAAATCCAAATGCGGTTGTCCCCAAGTTGGGCTGCGTGTCGCGAGATGACGTCAGACGACATGACATGACTCGGTGACATAATGTGGATACATGCTCAAGGCGTCTGATGTTTCTCAGTTCGTTTAAATTCATTGCCAAGTTTTTAGCCAAGCCTTTGATAAATTTGCACGCTTGTCTCTCGGGTCTGTTCCGAATAATAACGCAACAATATAATATACGGTTCACATTGGATCATCTTTACAAGAGTTATAGTGACCCGATGATATAGACAAATGAATATATAGTGAAATCTATGGACAGAGCTAATGCCTTAATGCTTTCGACATTCGTTGTAAAGCATTTAAGTGCATTGCATTGAATCACAACCCAGAATTGTTGCATAAAATCAAATTAATTATTTTTGTTAGTAAAAACCTGATTTGCTTCAAATGTGCTGTTGTCTTAATTCCCAATACACCTGCACTTACAGTGCCAGTGCGTTGACCCAACAGTAAGACGAGTAATGGTGTAGTGCTCATCTCTCAGTCGTCCCGGGCCAGTGCTGGACATGCCACATGCCTTGCTTGCCCAATGATTACATAAGGAAAACCCTACTCACTTCTCACAAAAGCGGTTGTTCATGTTATCAATCCTCGGGGAACGATGTACTGAGTTGAACCTCAACCGGGATTTCAACTCATGCCCTGCATAATGAATCACGCATCACCACAGCACCCAGCTGGATCACTGCTACGACAGTATTCCCATTTGTTGCTCTATTTCTTAAAAGTAAAAATAAGAAGGGCACGTTTTTTTCTTCCAATTAGCATATTTTATTGAAATTTACATGAAAAAAATAAGTGCGTTATCGTTCGTTTTAATTTCGTTCTAATATTTTTTGAAAACTACAACTGTACATTATAAAATACAGTTCTTATGGAGATAAGCAAATAGCAATTGTGTTAAATGAAGCTCTTTTTTCATATTGTGTGCTAATTATTATGCAGGCACCCTACTATTTCATTTCACCTCATATATTATGGTGTTTTCGAGCAGGGTGTAGCTCATGTCATTATCCATTTATACATTATACATTTAGACTGTCAGTGCAAATACTACAGTCATTTGTAAGGTTGCATAATTTTAATAAGATTGGCCTGTATTGCAGAGTATATGCAACGCTTGGTAATGGGAACGCGGTGTATTTTTGCAAATACGACTCCTGTTTTTTTAGGTCAAAAATATTGTTAATTTGACCTTGAAATCTGTAAATTTCAACTAAATTAGTGAATTGAACCAGGTAAAAAAATAGCTCTTCACTTTTTACTATACCATGCATTATTTAAAATGCCTTTACAGGTATTGACACCACGGCAGGCAAATCCCTATCTGAAATTTGACTTTGCTTGCCTTTGTTTTGTATGATGCAATCGATCCGTTGATTCAAAAGGCGTGCCGTTAACAGGTTAATTCGTCAAGGGGATTGATGCGTACCATGCTTGCAGGCAGAATGCTTCTTTACTTTGTTCATTGTAAAGACAAAATACATTTTAAGGGCCTTGACAACATTTCAACATAAGCCCATATTGCTGGATGATCAGGCCGAATTTACCATGTAAGCATCTATATCAAGTCTAGTGATGCTGTTTACAAAAAAAAGTCCGTGTCATAAAATAAAAATAAAGTAAGACACCTATTTCAGAATATATATTTCTTTATAGTTTGTATATTTCCATGTAATGGTATGCACGTGCAGTGCAACAGTAAACGTCATCAGTTCAATGGTCGATGTAGGTTTTTTTTGGTGGGAATGAGTGTTTTGAAATTGGCATGGAGAGTGGACTGCTTAAATCTATATACATATAAAAGGGAAATTTGTGATTATGTGTCTGTTCAAAATGTTTAGCGTACTTCCCGACATGCAACAAACTTGAAATTTGCCATGTGGGTACTTTCCAGACTGTACAGCATGCAAAAATTAAAAAAATACACTTTTGTATTTTTTTTTGGGGGGGGGGGGTGTGCAATAATGCATATATTTTGCACGCCAAGTGAGGTGTGACGTCACATCTGTCATGTCACCCGCGCATCTGGAAGCGTAACGCGGTGTTCCTGCTCATGTCACGCATCCACCCCCAACCCTCCGCGAGTAAAGTGCCATACAAATGTGTTGCAGGTCTAAGGCGTTCTTCGCGCAGCATTGCTTTATTATTTCTGTCGTTTACTGCCGTACGCACCCTGAAAGTTGTGTGTCTGTCTGCAGCAAGCGCGTGTATGTGTACCTATGGACGCACGTGTGTGTGTGTGGGGGGAGCGGTAGTGTAGTGGTTAGCGTGCTGTCTGTGTGTTTGTGTCTGTGTGTGTGTCTGTGTGTCTGTGTGTGTGTGGGGGGAGCGGTAGCGTAGCGGTTAGCGTGCTGTCTGTGTGTTTGTGTCTGTGTGTCTGTGTGTGTGTGTGGGGGGAGCGGTAGTGTAGCGGTTAGCGCTACGCTGCGCTACGAACCCAGCGACCCGAGTTCGATTCCCGTTAGACGGCCACCACCGGTGACGATTATCTGAACCGGTCCTGGGTCTCCCCTAGGTCGACTCAGCCTCAAACGAGTAACTGGTGTGGTGTGTGAACATCGCCACTGGGGAGACAAATGTGAATCCAAGTCCCGGGCGAAGCTGGGTAGCAAAGCTAGTCAGATATAAATTAAAGTGTCAGACTTGTCCAGACTGTCCTCCCCACGAGGGCCCGTTGTACGTGGGTGACATCCACGGATCGTTGTGGAATCTGAGCGGTTCCAAGCCAACGTACTTCAGAATTGTCAACCCACAGTGGGCTCATGTTTGCTCACATAACGCATTTCTTGTCCTGATGCATCCAGTGTGCCAGATGTGGAGGCTGATGAAATTGAATGTGGGGATTGATGCAAAAAAATGGCTCATTCGGGAGATTAGATTCTGGCCTGATTATGGGAGCAAACAGCAGTTTTATAGCTGATGTTCAGCGGCTTTGCCTCTACTTGTTCGACAGAAAAAAAAACATGCAGAGCAATACAGTTGTGTGCAAAAATGTGTTTATGCATTCCCAGACACTTAGTTGCACAGTGCAAATTGCCCATCAGTGTGCATTTCCCACCCTCATATACCCAGGAAGGTTTACAGTATATGCAGTGTTTATATTCGTGGTCATTTATTAATATGCAATATATTATACTATAGTATTATTTGATTGTAAAATACAACTGTATAAATGTGCCCATTGCTTAGTGTGCTGTTTTTTTTCCCCTTGGTGTAAAAAAACGGTACACAAATCCCTTTTCATGCCTTTCGTTACAGTGTGTTGTAAGACATGCAATTTCCTCCCCTGGATTTCCATGAAAAGTACAAATGATAATGGTAGCGTGTGAAGCTGTATTTCTGATATGCTGTCTGATAGCAGTCACACGGCAGCGGCTTTCGGATATTTAAGTTGTGCTCCTGCTGTGTTCCACTTGATGTAATTATTGTTTACAGTATGGGCTGTAGATGCAGTGGTGGAGAGTGGTTACCGCTAACTGTGTGCATGCAACGATGAACAAATTGACTTGCAGGAGCAGGGTGAGCACCACACATGCCGATCTGCTGGCTCAATGCGAATGAATGAATGAACTTTAAAGGTCACACCTGGCTGTGGCAAACAGCTCGCCAATGGTTTAGTTAATGGAACCAATTTTTAAATGTCCCTTTTTGTAGAGTATTTTTTTATATATATAAAGGATCGCTGATAAGGTTGGAGCCATGAGGTTGGGGTAGTGTGTGTGTGTATGGGGGTGGGGGAATGGTAATGGAAAAGAATAGAGTGATAGAGTAGCTACACAATCATTCCGTCTCCGGCTATTACTATCCATCACGCCAATGAGTCCTTTGCATTAATCAGAAACGGGGCAGCCATCGCTCAGATATTCCATTTGTCTATCATTGTGCGCGCTCACTGAGTCGTGAACCTTGACTGTTAATCGAGAGCACCCACCTCTTCCTCCGGGGCACCACCAACCCCAAGGTTACAGCTGGAAAGTCTTCTCCCCACCACCACCCACCCCTTACCAGCAGCCACTCGAGAGACATACTCTTTGGGCCTTTCGGTAAAGTCACGGAGATAGGTTCAAAGGATATAATACAAATAACCAACAAAAAACTAAGGAGGTTTCGATCGCAACGCAAGCGGTCGTCATCAGTCTTTGCGATCGAAACGTCGTAGTTTTTTTATTATTATTTTCTTTGAAACCATCTACGCGACTTTACCGAAAGACCCGACGAATGTGAATTCCCGCAGTCACGAAGGCTTTAAGTCAAGGAGGGAGGAGACACTTAAGGGGCCATCCATTGAGTAGGTACGCAAAAAAAATATTGAAATATTGTCAAAACTTGAGCCTTCTTTTACTCCCTGTACGCACGCGGATTTTTTATACCCCCCCCCCCACCTGAGTACACCTGACGCACCCCCCCCCCCTGAGTACACCTGACGCACCCCCCCCCCCACCTGAGTACACCTGACACCCCCCCCACCTGAGTACACCTGACGCACCCCCCCCCCCCACCTGAGTACACCTGACGCACCCCCCCCACCTGAGTACACCTGACGCACCCCCCCCCCACCACCTGAGTACACCTGACGCACCCCCCCCCCACCTGAGTACACCTGACGCCCCCCCCACCTGAGTACACCTGACGCCCCCCCCCCCACCTGAGTACACCTGACGCCCCCCCCACCTGAGTACACCTGACCCCCCCCCCCCACCTGAGTACACCTGACGCCCCCCCCACCCACCTGAGTACACCTGACGCCCCCCCCACCTGAGTACACCTGACCCCCCCCCCCCACCTGAGTACACCTGACGCACCCCCCCCCCCACCACCTGAGTACACCTGACGCACCCCCCCCCCACCTGAGTACACCTGACGCCCCCCCCACCCACCTGAGTACACCTGACGCCCCCCCCACCTGAGTACACCTGACGCCCCCCCCCCCCACCTGAGTACACCTGACGCCCCCCCCACCTGAGTACACCTGACCCCCCCCCCCCACCTGAGTACACCTGACGCCCCCCCCACCCACCTGAGTACACCTGACGCCCCCCCCACCTGAGTACACCTGACCCCCCCCCCCCCCACCTGAGTACACCTGACGCACCCCCCCCCCACCACCTGAGTACACCTGACGCACCCCCCCCCCACCTGAGTACACCTGACGCCCCCCCCCCCACCTGAGTACACCTGACGCCCCCCCCCCTGAGTACACCTGACCCCCCCCCCCCCACCTGAGTACACCTGACGCCCCCCCCACCCACCTGAGTACACCTGACCCCCCCCCCCACCTGAGTACACCTGACCCCCCCCCCCCACCTGAGTACACCTGACGCCCCCCCCACCCACCTGAGTACACCTGACGCACCCCCCCCCACCTGAGTACACCTGACGCACCCCCCCCCCCACCACCTGAGTACACCTGACGCACCCCCCCCCCACCTGAGTACACCTGACGCCCCCCCCACCCACCTGAGTACACCTGACGCACCCCCCCCCCACCTGAGTACACCTGACGCCCCCCCCACCCACCTGAGTACACCTGACCCCCCCCCCCCCACCTGAGTACACCTGACGCCCCCCCCCCCACCTGAGTACACCTGACGCACCCCCCCCCACCTGAGTACACCTGACCCCCCCCCCCCCACCTGAGTACACCTGACGCCCCCCACCTGAGTACACCTGACGCACCCCCCACCTGAGTACACCTGACGCCCCCCCCCCCACCTGAGTACACCTGACGCACCCCCCACCTGAGTACACCTGACGCCCCCCCCCCACCTGAGTACACCTGACCCCCCCCCCCACCTGAGTACACCTGACGCACCCCCCCCCCCCCACCTGAGTACACCTGACGCCCCCCCCCCACCTGAGTACACCTGACCCCCCCCCCCACCTGAGTACACCTGACGCCCCCCCCCCACCTGAGTACACCTGACGCACCCCCCCACCCCCCCGAATCCTATAGAACGGCCGACATTAAATCCACACGTAGAAACGATCAAGGATGAATAATATTCACGTGTTTAAGCAAACAGATAGTCCACCGCCGGACTATCTAACTCATTTGAAGGCCAACGTAGACAAATTATTATTATCGAGGCTTCACCCCCCCTATGCGGACATTGTCAGTAGACCCCCCGCCCCCCATACGCAAGCGTGCGCATTTGGGTTACCCCCCCCCACCCACCGCTCCTCCCCCCTCCATGCGTGCGCACTAAATGGATGTGGCCCCCCCTTACAGCGCTGGCTGGCCGAGCGGCGTCGGCTCTCTCTCTCACTCGACGCTCGCCAGCGCCGCTGATGGGGTGCGCCGCGTCCCGCCTTCGACTCTGACAGCCGAAGGAAGCCCCCCCCCTTCCACCCACCTCGTTATTCTGCCCCCCACCCCACCCCCCCGAGTGGCGGGTTTGGACGATTACGACTTTTATCAGCTGCTTCCATCAACGATGTCGCGCCCTTCGTCCCCCGCGTGAAACAGCCCGGATGCTAATCCTCTTTTGCGAGTTGCATCGGCGAGCGGGCGTGCGTGCGGGCAGAGCGAGCAGGCATTGGCAGGGGAGGCAGGCAGGGCAGGCAGACGGACGACGTGCAGGGGGACAGGCACACGCACAGGCACGCACGCTCCATCCTGCCCCAGAGGTGTGGGGGGGGGGGGAGAGACTCACGCGCGCAGGAAGAAGCCTGCCAAGGACGGTCAGCGGTGCAGCTCCACGTCTTAACATCTGAGCGTGGACACCATCGATTTTATGAAAAGGTCAACTCTCACCATGGAGTCTCCCACGAAGGAGATCGAGGAGTTTGAGAGCAGTTCCCTCAAGTACTTGCAGCCGGAGCAAATTGAGAAGATCTGGCTGCGACTCCGTGGGCTGTAAGTAGATCGCACTCTTTCCACCCGGACCGCTGCTGTAATTGTGCTTTAGCCACGGTTGACATGTCTAACTCACAATGGCAAATTTGGCTGGATGATGAAATCACGAACAGATAATGTAAATTGTAATGTATTATTCCATTGCAGCTTTGCCAATTAGATCGTGATGCAAATACATGTAAACTTGTAACAATTGCTTGCTAAAAAAATAGAAGAATATATGGTATAATGCACACTTTATTGTCATGAAGTATTTTGTTTACGTTTGTTTGCTCTTATAATTCAAATATATGCAACATGCCCACGTGAAAATATTAACCATTGAATATTGAAATCCATGAGCATAAAAAGCTGTGTTGTTTGCATTACCATTGGAAATATATTGCAAATATATTTATAGTTCCTTGCATAGTATTTAAATTTGTGCACTTTAGTAATTATATGCGGGTGTATAATATACAGTTTGTGTATTCACGTTATTTTTTTTTAACAGGAAGTGGCTTGCATTACTTTGAGTATTAAGAACGTACATATACGATAATGTACAAATTTATCATTTGTATAATGTTATGGAAATCATTGTTCCATAGCATTGTGTACATAGCGACTGAAGTACCTTAATATTAAATTAGAACACCCAATGTTCTTTCAACATATTTTTTTATAATTGTTTTACATTTTTATTTGCTCAGATATTACTACAAAATAACTTTCAGTATCGGAAACTGAACGTGCAAAAAATTATTATATTAAGCAATTCGTTGTCGATGCACTTTACCATGTATACTGAAAAATAAATATATATTCAGATCATATAACTGTTGCCATGAATAGGGAGATGTGTTATAGGCTAGGGTTAATGCGCTTGGCTAATGCCGCTATAAGAAATGCAATTCTGCACACTGAAATCCCTGTTTGCACTCTCATTTCACAGCTGAGTGATTTGGTAAAAATCCCAGGACACAATTTTCACATTTTGAATTTCACACACTTTTAACATTCCAATCATATATACCCTTGCGATGTAATTCTTTCCATGCCGAGGTTTCATTCAGTTATTTGCTCTTCATGGTATCCGAGCTGCCTCAGCAACCCTCATCTGAACTCTTTATAAACAATCAATGAGGACCATTTTACATAATTAATTTTAAGTGACCATAAACTAAGCTGACTGATGCCAATTTCAAAAAGCCTTCGCTCAGTTTTTTTTTACTTAAGATATTTAAATAAAAATATCCGGGGTGAAGTTTGTAAGTATACATATTTGCATGTAAATATATTTGAATAACTATCTCATTGCTACATGAAAATATGGGAAATATGCAACTCTTATGTTCAATTCCTGCACTATTACATTCGTCTACTTATATCAGGTGAATAAAAACATATTTGTTTTGTTATATAAATATTCCTCACTGCCTACATCTCTATCAGTGGTCAGATGGTTTTTCTATCTTCTTTGGTTCTTTCGGTAAAGTCACGTAGAATGAGAATAAAATAATAAATTGATAAAATAAAATAACACAATAATATTCTCACGACGTTTCGGCCACAACACAAGCGGCCTTCATCAGGTGAAGGGGCGAGACTGTCTGGTAGGACAGCGCTGGAGTGAAAGAGCCACGTTCAGATCACGGCCTATGTTTATAATATTTGCTATACTTTTTCTGATATTTGTAGTTATGTATATCAATGAGTACCACAAACTTATTTTTGTCATCTCGTATTTGTACATTTGTTTTCTATACATTACGACGTCCATGAACGATATTCATTTTTTGTTTTCAATCAGGCCCTTTTGCAAGAGGAAAATTGCTTGAAAAATATGTAATATTTGCCCACAGCTTAATATATCTGCCATTTGTGGGAATACAAAAGCATGTTTAAACTTTAAAACATAGCCAAATCAAACAAGAAAATGAACAGCATTAGAGGGCCGAGAACACAGAGTCCAGAAGTAGGTGATGGGCACGATAAATGGGTGTTTGCTCTCACATCTAAATGGGTGGCAGTCAGGGGCTACTGTCACCCTGCCCCTTCAGAGAGAGATGGGATGCACAGTGACCACCCTTTGCTTTGTTTATTCCCCTTGAGAGCCCAGAAATTGGTGAAACCCCCTTTTCATCCCCAGCTGCAATCAGGCCCCAGATGAATTGTTTATCTTGTCTGTGTGCTTGTGGCCAAGAATAGGATTTAGGATTGAGCCACCTGCTCCCATGCCATTCCGCCTTGCACTCCCTCACCACTGATTAATAAATATCAGCCCTTCACTGACCCAAAAGATGCAAAACATGCAGCACGGCACAGTGGCTTTGGAGAATGTCCTTCGTGAAAGTATTCCCCGCCCCTTTTATGAGCTCAACAGCCACGAACTTGATTGGCAATTTCAATTATCTTTTTGTTTCGAGCTGTGTTTCGCATGCAATTAATTTGCAAGCCTCATGACTCATTTTGAAAAGATGTATGAGTACAGAATGACCTGCTCACTCGTGCATTAGTAACACTTTTTATCCGGCACACTTTCAAAATCACTTGTCTCTAAACATCACAGAATTTCCACATTAGCAAGGTGACAGAACTTTCATGCTGTTTTTCTTTGACCGACATCAAAGGCCGACAATTGTAGTTTTGAAAAATGACTATCATTATTTTACATTCATCAGTAATGTCATTTACCACATATAGATGGATACATGTATATATGTATAATGTAAACTATGCATATCTATATGACCTTCAAATAACTATCAAATCATACTTGTACCATCACGCTCACATAAGGTCAAAAGTCTCGAAGCTGTATCCAGTCATAGAAGTCAAACCAGCAGGTATTTACTCATAAAGTCTTTTTCAATGTCTCAGTTGCTACCAATTCCCCATGTGTGAATGCCTGAATGAGAAATCTAACACAAAAAGGTAAAATTGCATATACTTAAATGTGAATTTTGTATTTCGCTCATTTTTTTAACAGCGTACATTTTGACCTGTTTTTTTTCTTGCAGGCGAAAATATAAGAAGACATCACAGAGGTGAGGTTAAGGGCATTGGGTTAAATTGTACGGCGAATAAAAATAAAGATTTCACACATCTGTGCATGAATGCATTCTTTCATTGTCGTCAAGGTACACGATTTGTATTGAAAGGAGCCACCATGGCACCTTCTTGGCACGATGAGCGTGGTGCACTGCGGTGTTGTGCGAACAATGATGAATGGCTTACGCAACAATGGAATTTCTCTTGTCATTTGTCAGGACATCTAAGAATCAATGACATAGGAGTTCGCTAACAATATCGTACGCATTCCATGGCACTCCGGAACGTGTGCTTTCTTGATGCCGTTTCTTAAATCGTTCACATGGAAACTTTGTGACGTGCCTGCGTGCTCGATATGTAAATGTCTCATTCACTGTCTTTTTCGGCAACAGCTCAGCTCAAATAAACAATCTCAGTGAGGTAGACACGATGACCCTAGCGGTGTTTTTATGAGATATGAATGTCACGTCTTTGTCTTTGCCCTTTGCATTGTTATTTACCACATTTGATCTGCAACTAACATGCCCTTTGGGTTGATATTATCAGAAATTCTATCTACCCTGGTGTTAAAAGGAGGCAAGGTCAGTGGGGTATTGCATTACGCACGTGTCAGGATTACCATTGACCACCCAGCACTTAAAGGAATAAAGTGATAAGGTGATACATCACACTCAGAACACATTTAAAATGAGACGTTATTTATTTACATCCCCGAAAACATTTTTTTTGTCAAAAAGATGTAGATTAAAAAAATGTATATGCATAAATATTCAATATCTTCGTTCATCTAAGTTCAGTGTCAAGAGCACTAAGCTTTGGCTTGACTCATTGAATTTTGGCGAATCTGTAACAATAGTATGGCCCTTCCATTATAGCACGAAATTATACCCAAACACATATCGTAATTCGGCACCGATCATTTTAATTACCGTGACAAGCAATGCAATGAAGAAACACATATTTTAATACTATTCTTGTCAGGGGTCAAATGAGTCTGGAGTACCACTTTGTGGAAAATCACCAGGGCGCCTGTCATACGAATGTGAATCGGCCACTCCCGATGCAGGGCTGCCAAAGAGAATGAGCAGCACCTCTCATTTGATCACGGAGGCATTTTGCATTTGTAGAACATCCGATTAGCGCAGTTGGCTACGTACGGTGCGAAAGAAGTTCAACATACATCCATATTACAGTCGAGTGTGTATATTAGTAAATGGTCCATACGTCTGCAGAATTATTGAATGGAAGTGAGATTCAACCCTTGAAACCTTCGTAATCTGCGTAATTTACAAGCATGGCAACCACCTGGTTATCCAGGTGCCCAATACATAGCATACTAGTTAACTGTGGGTGTCAGGTGTGGAAATGCGCATGCCAACTTTCCGAGACGTGGCGAGATTCAGTAAGAGTCTCAAGGGTTCATAACGTAAGCTGTGCCCTTCAGATAGGCACGTGTAAAAGTATGCACTGGGCTCCGATAAGGCTGCCTGCAGTGTGACCCCGCAAGGAGAGGAATGTTTCCTGTAAGCATTTGCCAAGGTCAATGGGAGGAGAGAAAAACAACATTCAGATTTATTATTTCAATGTTCTGTGCTCTACATTGAATATAATTCATTTCAAAAGTGTCTCTATATTATACACGGTTTATACAAACAAAAAGAGCTTGCTCGAAAAATACGAATGTAAACCTACGGTCAAGTTGTAATTGTTATATTAAACAAAATACTCTATTTAAAAAAATATATATAGAGAGAAATACCATAAGCATGTAATTTTGCTTGTTTTCTTCACTCTCCATTGATATTTATTTTCTAATTAAATGCTTAATAGATTTAAAACAAGTGTTTTTTTTTTAAATCTCTGTAATATTTAGTTAATATTTTACATTTCACGTTGTTCTCGATCCGTTCCACATCATGAATTGTGATTTTTAGGGACAAAGTGGTTGGAGGGCTCAGACGGCTAATGTACACATTAGGGTATTGGACCATCGCTGTTATGCTCCAGGGCACAAAGCCCAAGGTAGACCAATGAAATAGGACCGTAGTTTTCCTGAGTGAAGTGAAAATAAAACTTATAAGCAGCCATGATAAATGGTCTGTATTCATTCACCGATGAGTGCTTTTGCAAAATGAAGAAAGAAAAAATTAATTCGTATGAAGCTCTGAGAAAATGACGCTTCCAAGTACTTTACTTGGATATATACTGTACTTGACTTACAATTTCCGCCACTTCTAATTAAGAGCGAGTTTCCGCTGTTCAAGTTACACTTATTGCTTTTGGATGTGTTTCAACAGTAATTTATTAAGCATTATTATAAAAGATTACGTCCTCTTCCCTGCATCTGGTTTTATCTCTATGCTAGTATTAAGGGGGTGTCAATTTGAGTATTTATATGCATCTGCATATTTCGACAGTGTATAAATCAAAATTATGATTGTTTCTGAGTGAGTTCATTGGCCTCTGTGTCATGCAATTTTCTATTCACTTGGGAAGCACTAAAAGGGGTACAGATACATTTTCAATACATCATAATTGTGATGAGAAATGGGGCCGATTTCCCTTTGGTGTCTGTAGAAAATAATAGACATTTAATCAGTTTCATTTCCATCACTGTGGCATTTAATGTATTCTCACCTGGTTAAACAAAGGACATTGAATGGAACTGATTTAACAGCCTACAAGAGGAAAATAATCTGAATATGAATGATTTGGTTGACATCGAAATTATCTTTGTACGTTTTGCCTACTGTCGAATACCCTCCAGTTGGTATATGAAAATGCAGTATATGAAACATTTAACGTTAAAATGCTAATATTCAGTAATTAAATACGTTGGAAGTAACACATATATTACACGTCGGTTACTTTCGCCATGACAGTACTAATAATTTCGTGCAGTATTTATATATAAAATCATTGCCCCTTATAAATATTGTAAAAGCAAAAACTTGCACGTTTCCCCAAGGCATTTTAGAGCTTAAAAGTGAATGAGTGCCGTAATATTGTCACTTAAAGTAGTTTGAATTGTAATACAATACATATAATTTTGCGTTATACATTGGCTGAACACAATTCTGTTGTCAGTGTAATTCTATATTCATGACAGTGTACACACATTCTTGGGTCTTTCGGTAAAGTCACGTCGATAGGTTCAAAGAAAATAACACAAATAACAAAAAAACTACGACGTTTCGATCACCGCAACACAATCAATCGTCATGAGGAGAAAAAAAGGAGCGGGAAAGCTGCTGAGGCAGGTTGTTTTAAAGGTTTTAAATCGGTGCAGCCCAAGGGTCATAAACGAAGTGGGCGGGGCTAGTTATGTTAATGTGAGAAATTTTATTGGAGAGCTCCCTCCACGACGACGACGGCGCGGAGGTGGCCATTGTATTGTGAGAGATTAGCATGTCAATGTAGGATCGCAGTGCCAAAGCCACATCGAGGACACTATGAACATCTCGTAAATATAATTAAAGATATTAAACTTAATCCTAATGATATTCTCGTAAGTTTTGATGTGACCTCTCTGTTCACGAGGGTTCCGGTCAGCGAGTCAATTAAATCACTCGACACTCTGGTAACGAACAACGGTTTAGCCAAAGATATCCCAAGACAAGCTGAACACTGTCTAAAGACCACCTACTTCTTGTGGCAAGGTGACTTATATAAACAAAAGGAAGGAGCAGCAATGGGTTCTCCTTTGTCTCCTGTGATAGCGAAATTGTACATGGAAGATTTTGAAACAAAAGCAATAGCTTCCAGCACACTAAAACCATCTGCTTGGTTTAGATATGTGGATGACAAATTGGTGGTCTGGCCACACGGCAAAGATACACTGAACGCATTTCTAAATCTCAACTCGCAAAACCCATCCATCCAGTTCACCATGGAAGTGGAAGCTGACAGAAGTCTACCATTTCTGGATATTCTGCTCGGACGGGGTAAAAATGGTAAAATAACACATTGTTTACCAAAAGAAAACGCATACTGACTCCTATCTGAATGCAGAGTCACACCATCACCCCGCACAGAAATCTGCTCTTATCAAGACGCTCATTCATCGAGCTAAGAAAGTGTCAGATGGTGACAGTCTGAGAAGTGAAATTCAACAAGTTAAAGAAGCGCTGCAAATTAACGGTCACAATGATGCACAAATCAACAGGGCATTGAATAGCAAAACCAAATCAAATAACAAGAGCATTGAAACTGCCCAAGTAATAAAACGATCAAAATACCGTACATTGCGGGAGTAACTGATAAACTAGCCAGATGTTTGGAAAAACAAAACATCTGAGTCAGATTTGGCACGGTACATAAAATACAGAATTTAATATCTGGTACAAAAGATGTATTACCGAAGCTATCAACAGAAGGTGTGTACAGGATTAACTGCACATGTGGTAAATGTTGCGTTGGGAAAACAGGACGAATGATCAGCACGAGACTAAAAGAACATCAGATAAATATTAAATTCTCCCAAATGCAACTGTCAGCAGTAGCAGAACACACGTGCCAACAAGGACACTCAATTGATTTTGATAATGTTGAAGTTTTGTGCAAAACTAGCTACTACTGGCCAAGATTAATTAGAGAGTCTATCGAAATTGATAGCTACCGTCTTAGTGCTGCGTGGAAGTGAATAATCAAATAATACATTGTTTAAAGGGCAGCGTACTTCAATAGGGATTACCGTTGGTAGGGCTATTTTAATAAACAGTAGACAGGAAGGACAAGTTCAAAAGGCTCGCGTAATGCACATGCATAATGTACGTTGCCTCAGTAATCGCGCCCCCCCCCCCCCCAAATATTTGCAAGAGCGCAGAAGGGTGGTCAACACATCTACGCCTCTATATAAGGAACGAAACAGTAAGACTTCAACACAAATTTGGCTGTCGCCTGATGGAGCTAGTTGTAATTACTGGCGAAACGTCGTACTCAGTTTGTAAATGTCGTGGCTTGGCTCTCCAACACACCGCTGTGCTGTACTTGTGACGGATTGGCATGTTTACGTGACAACCCTTACTAGTTGGCTGTGTCGGGTGGTGGTGGGTTTTAATGACACATTTATATATTTACGCGATTTAACCCAACAAAAACCTATATTATGGATGATATTGGTCGCTAAAAGCCTACGTGTTAAACTTTATGTCCTGTGTTAAATCGAACCTGACATGCAATACCCCGGCATCAACAAACTAAGCTGTGTCTGCGGCTGTAGTTACATTGGGGAAACTAAGCAACATGTCTCGGACCGTGTTCGTGAACAAAAGGCAGATCTGAGACATGGTAGGACCAATACCTCGGCCGTGGCTGATCATTGTTTTAATGCGGTGGGCTCACACGAAATTGATTTCTCTAAGACAAAAGTACTTTGCAAACCCACTGGCTATCAACAAAGATTCATTCATGAAGCCATCCATATATATAGACACAGACACAATTTCAACTGAGAAGATGAGTACAAACTGAGCAATCATTGGAAGGACGTTATTAACCAGTTTAAATCATAACTGGCCGTGATGTTTCCACCCTACCTTCCGATGTTAGTAGTTATTTTCGACTCCCTGGTTTTACATTAACAGGTTAAATCTCTTTACATTAACAGGTTAAATGTCTCACTAACACAGCCACCGTTGCTCATGTCCTCAATGTGGCGGTGGCTCTGCGATCCTACATTGACATGCTAATCTTTCACAATACAATGGCCACCTCCGCGCCTTCGTCGCCGTAGAGGTAGCTCTCCAATCTTACATTAACATGCAAATTTTTCACTTTAACATCACTAGCCCTGCCCACTTCGTTTATGAACTTTGGGCTACACCCATTTAAACCCTTTGAAACAGCCTGCCTCAGCAGCTTTCCCGCTCTTTTTTTCACCTGATGACGATTGCTTGTGTTGCGATCGAAACGTCGTAGTTTTTTTTGTTATTTTCTTTGAACCTACCAGTCACGAAAGCTTTAATTTAAGATTTGACATTGTGTACAATATGAAAGGGAATACGGGGAACTCGGTTGTAGGGTTTTGCGTTGGGAGGCATTATCAGGAAGGGGAAACACAAGCAGGGTTATCGTGGTTCAGTTTAAAGCATATGGATTGTGTATAGTACGGCCCATCTACTGTTCTATATGTAATGGCAACGTTATTGTAAGTGGAAATACGATTTAAGTGGAATGGCAGAGAAAATAAGCTGATGTGCAATGTAAATAGGCTAGAGGGAACGTTTACATGTAGGATAACTGATAGGAATATAATTAAACACGGGCAAAGAGTCCAGCAATGTGGCATAGCCAGGAAGAGATATTCCCAGACAGTAGAGGCAGCCATTAAGTTTGACTACAGGTATCAATCTCGGTTGCTAAAGAAACACACAAAATGTGAGCCAATGGCTGAGTTTATTAGTATTGACCGAATGGAATTTCTAAACAAAGCAAATTGTACTTTGTAGACTATGATGTGTGTATAATTGAATGTTTCTTTGGCTGCATGCAAGTTCGCACACGTCGCATGTTGAAGATGCACACTTACACCTGCACATGCGCGCCGCATAAATAAACGTACGCCCACGCGCGGCATTAATTTTGCACAACAATTTTCCACGCACAGATTGGTGCGCAAATACCGTGGGAATTAAAGACCCGGTGGGCCAATGCAGATGCGTCCCCGCCAGACGTCATCGGGGGGGGGCGGGGGGGGGGTAGAAGCCACGGCCACAGTTGCAATTGGTTCGCACGCTGCACTTGGCAATGCAGAGGTTTTTGGTTCTATTTCATCTCCCGGTATAGCAGTTTAAATAATGGGCACGTTTCTAAATTCCTCCAGCCTCGGTTCACCCAGCAGTATAAATGGGTACAACCATCGTCGATTGGCAGGTCGCGTGCTGTGGGGTAACGTCTGGCTACTCTCGACTCATCCAGGACATTTAGCCGATGGAGAAGAAGAGTAGGCAAATGTCCTCAAGGCGGTGGGGAGGTTCTACAGAGCTCCCTCTAATAGAGGCCCTTCTCCTAGCAGTGGTGTGAGCAAGCAACTTTGGGGTGGCACCGTCACCTTTCACACCACCCCAATGTATTTGTGTATCACATTTTCCAGAACACACATCTGGTAAATGTTAAAATGATGGTTATTTTTTTTCTGTTGTTTCTCTTCAACGTGACTTTACCGAAAAAACTAAGAATATGAATTACTATAGTCATCACAAACATGAGAATACAGTGATTGTCATGAACGCCTCTTGTCAATTTCAGCATGCGCTTGCATACAATGCAGCCTGCTGTGTCTTAGGGGCCGTCCATAAATGACGTCACGTACCTGGGGGGGTCAGATATTTGTGACGATGGGGGGGGTTGAGAAACGTGACGTCACATCAAAATGCGCAGCTTTAAATAAATATAGACAACACGTTCTACTTAATTAAATATACTTTTTAATAAATGTTTTCTCCTACAACATCAGAGTGCAGCGCCACATTAAATACGCACTACAATGACAATAGTTTAAAGTGATTTGAAGAATATTTTTTTTGGGGGGGGGCAGAGCTTTGTGACGTCATATTTGAGGGGGGTCTGACTTTTTGTGACGCTGTGTGACGAAGGGGGTGGGGGGTCAAAATTCGTCCAAAATCGCGTGACGTCATTTATGGACGGCCCCTTAAGACGGTTTTAGCAATGATGCATCAGCAAACGGTTACAAATATACTCAGAGGATGTTTTGTTCCGTATAAAAACAAATTTGCGAATAAGAGCAATGAATTTGCAAATGAAATGCTGAAGGTGTGTTTGCAATTCAAATTAAGGTGTATGTACTCATTGTATTGTGGTCTAGTTTACTAAATACAATGATCATTAAAGAAATATGAGTCTATGCACCATTCTCAAGAGTTATATTTAATTCAATTGACGTTTATTGTGTTCGCCTTTGCATCCCACGCATGCATTCATTCGCATTGACACTTAGAACATTAGACAATCTGCTGTTTGAATGTTTAAAATGCTCCATAAACAGCTACGTTATATACGCAATTGTAAAGAGTGTCAAACCTAATATTGACTCTTTACCCTCTCTTTATCGTACCAGATGACAGATAAGACCAGTTTTTTTTTACAATTGTCACAAGAGACTATTTTACAATTCCCTTTGCAAGTTTTCTTTAATTTGTCAAGGCTATCAACATTGTAAACATTGAAACATTGTAAACAATATATAGTTTGTATTTCAATGTGTAACTATGCATTTTATTCTCTGAAAAAGAGATAAACGTGTTATTGTTATATCTGTATAACAATGTAGCACTTTAAATTGTGCTAGAATTTAAGACCCTGTTTTGGAACTCGTAAATCTTCTATTCTTTAAATTTTAGAAAATCTAAAACATAATGTATGTTTTTTTTTCTTTCTCTCAGCGATGATTATATTATCGGCATTCTTTTTACACGTATGACTTTATTTTTTTAAATTATTTTATTCATTTATTTGTAAAGGGGCACACAGCCCATTAGTATCCAGTCTGGTGGCATTTTCCCATTAGAGCATTGGCAGACCTTTGGCCTGCAACAAATGGCTGAAAAAAAATATGATGGGGTAAAAATAATTGAGTTGAAATTAACCAAGCTGCGGCTTGTGCTCATGAAATCTACAGAAACCCCAAATGTCTTCGCCAACATGGTTTTCAGTTTTTGAATTAGACATACTCCACATTCTATAAAAAAAATATATATGAATATGGAGAGCTCTTTGTTTCACATTGTAGGGTGTAGAATGGCTCAAAAAACAGATCACGTTCTTTGAATGACGTTTGATCGTCTGCTATTCTCCCCTGGTGTGGTTGTTGCTTACATACAACTGATAGCACAACCCTTGAAGATATAAAATGTGAAAAAAAAACAGTCAGCATAGTCATTTTAGAATTACAGTTTGACTGCAATATGAGGAAATATATACATTTCATGCTTTATACATTGTGAGATAAAACACACGGTGCAAACTATAGCCTCTGTGGGACTGTTTCTTCAAATGAAGGGGATGATGACAGAAACTCATCTCAACAATGTTTGTTTTTAAACAGCAATCAATATCAAGAGCAATGGGAGTACAGTGAGCATGCCTGAGAGATAATCCACTGCACACGCTTAGGGACTGCACAAGTTGAAAAAAAAACTCTGTGTTGAACCATTTGTGACCGTGGCTAATTGTGTGGAAGCCAAGGTATATGTACTATTATGTAATGTCAATTGTCACAACAAATACGTAAGTAGCTTATCAGGAGCCATGCTTATTTACATGGCATAACCGTGGCTTGAAGTTTGAATGGCGGCTATTCAAGGCCAAAGTAGGATTCACAAAAGCCAAAAAGAGATTTGAGGATTTAGAATGGCCAAGTGGTTGGGCATTCTCACCACCAAATCAGTTTGTAACTTTCAATTGACAATAGCAGCCATCTAAATAACATCTGTGGGGAAGTAATCAAAGCAACACTGGATATACATTGGACATTAATACCACATAAATAATTTCCAAGAATGTTCTATTGTATGCCTGCTTGTGTTGCAGCATATATTACACATATAAAAAGATTTACAACTGCACAACAAATATACGACTGTCCCTATACAACCACAACTCTCCACAAGAGATAGAGCATACAAATAAGATAATCTCAAGATTGGCTTACCTGATTTAAATGAACACATGGATTAATCCACGTGTTGATTGATTGAAAAAATGAATTCCATTACTAAACGCCTGTCTATTGAAATGTATGGTCTTCTAAATTTCAGTTTTTAGTTTTGGAGAAATGGATGACTTTGAAAAAAAGACAAACCCCAACCCTGATGCATTTATGATCAGTGAATTCAATTGCATGAAAAACATCACGATGGAGATGTCTAATACGACCTTGTAATGCAATTACTTAAATATTTCCAACAAACTCATGGATTTATTTAATATGGGCCCTCAAGGAAAGAACAGACTTGAATTGTTACTTCTCTTTTAGTTTCCACTGCCAGTTAGCCATCCGTGCATGCCCTTAAAACATCTGGCAAGCACGGAGCCATCTCTCTGCTGCTCACGATGAATGTAACAGGGGTTAGCTACATGCACCGTGAATGAACATACGAAATTTAGTTGTCGAGACCGAATAGTTTTTGGCCTTAATTCAAGTCATTAAGCTTGAAACAAAAACACGATTAACTCGTATACGTTTGAAAATGAAAATGTATTCGTTGCTCAAAAAAAATCGCGAGGGAACTGTACGACTTTCATCTGGCTTAAACGCTTACATTCCGCTGTTTAGATGCTCGTTTGATTGCACCAGCCTCATAACTCATGCACAACATAAATCCTCGCTCGTGCATGCGGTTTCCACATGGAATACATTTTCAAGTTATTTTTGAGTAAACAATCAAGCTTATGTTGGGTGGCAGGATGGCACAGTGGTGACACTTGTACCTCATAGCGAGAAGGTCCTGCGTTCGAGTCGAGTTTGTATGTTGGTATGTTCTCCCTCTGTTCTGCATTGGTTTCCTCTGGGTCCTCCGGTTTCCTCCCACAGCTCAAAAAACACGTACAATGTAACGTATTATTGGCCAAACATCCCAATGCCAATAAATGTACTGCAACGTTGCTCAATTGGAATCGCAAATTATAGCATCGCCCCCCCCCCCCCCCACTGTGAAAAACTTGTCAGGACCCTCCTGAAAAAGAGTCTCAAGACTCTGTGAGGGCTTCTAGGGCAAGTGTAATAATAATCATAATAAATAAAGAAAAAATAACCCAAACCATCAGCATTGTATCATGCATGAATTTTTTTAGCTGTTATGCACAGATTATGTGTAGAAAAAAATAAGGAAATGCGAGCATAGTGGGAGAAAATCATGCAAGATGTGCGCCAATTGCCCAAGGAGTGTTTATTTATTGCCCCATAACTTGCGCTCCTTTTTTGGCCGTTGAAGGTTTGGCCGCATCCTGCCCAGCGCTGACGTCATGATCCTACTGAGCTTGTTTCCAGCTTTCTGTGCACGTAAAGACTTTTAAGTGCATGTTCCACTGACAGCAAGTCAGCTCAAAGCCAAGTTTTTACGCATGATCTTCGAAGCCGGCTAGAACCCGTAGACCAATACGAACGAATCTTTGCCGATTCATACAAAACATAATACTTAAACTCTTCGTTGTGTTCATCTTATTTAGCATTGCAGTAAAGCTACATAATTATTAAAAAAACAAGTAAAGTGTACATGAGCTATTTGAGCGGACAGCTCAGGAAACTTACTCCACTTTTCATCCACCCTGGGGGGTCATGGGAGATATAGTGTAACTTACACTTGGTAGTTTAGCTGCATGTCTGGGAGGACATGCACATCTTGTGATGTACATCGCTGTCAGCATAGCCGCAATGGAACAGCACGTGACCATCAAGAAATCTCTGCTGCAGCAGCCCATCGCCAGGTATACAGTGATACAAAAACATGCTTTTGGATCTAAGTAACTTGTTGTTCACGAGTGTAGTTATTTCTTTAATTTTCCTTTAAATACGGGAAAATATTTTGTTTTTACGTGTCTTATGTAAAGCAACGTTTAAATGCTTCCATAATAAAGTTTTTTTTTGGGTTAGATCGTTTAAATATATACGTGTGTCATCAAAACCCGCCACCACCCGACACAGACAACTAGTAAGAGTTGTCACGTAAACAGAACATGCCAACTGTTGTGGCTTGGAGAGTCAAGCCACAACATTTACAAACTGATTATGACGTTTCGCCAGTAATTGCAACTAGACACTGGCGAAACGTCGTACTCAGATTGTAAATGTTGTGGCTTGGCTCTCCAACACACCGGTGTGCTGTGCTAGTGACGAATTGGCCACGTTCTGTTTACGTGACAAACCTTACTAGTTGGCTGTGTTGGGTGGTGGCGGGTTTTAACGACACATTTATATATTTACGCGATCTAACCCAAAAATAAACCTCTATTATGGATGATATTGGTCGCGAAAGCCTGCTACATGTTAAACTGTTTAAATTCTTACTGGAGACAGTTTAAATGATATTTCACAAGTTTAATGGGTTTACGAAAAGGATAGTGGCTCCTATAATAGGATTTCATAAAATGTGAATATATATTTTTCTATTTCGAAACGTTTTAACTTTGCGTGTGAATCAGAATGATTTTGAATACTATTTTGGGAATGTGAAGTTAAAATGTGCTGATAGATGTCCTTTAAGGGATATTTTTTCACTGTAATAACCTTAAACGCGTACAGCACGTGATGCATGATGCACAGAAGAAATTTGACATTTTATAGAGATGCAACCTCAGTGCAGGTGTACAGTAATGCTTGCTGGACATGATCGATGTCTCGTTTGACCACCGATATCCGAAGTGTGGAGTAACTTCATCGTCAAACGGACACCATTGGGCGTTATTCATCTCCGTTGGGTGCTCTGAGATAGTTTTATAAATTTCACATTCCTATGACAGTCTAGTTCCTGCTTCGGGAGACTTGTCGATTTAATAAAATGTATTGTATTTACGCTAAAAAGATTATGTGGTAAGTTTTTTGTCACTAAGATCTCACTCAGCAACTTTGTAACTGACTTGCTCATCCTGACCATACAATACTGCCGAACCGTAAACATTTGTATATGCCTCCTGTGTTCAAGTAACAATAATAATCATTGATGCTGATGATTGCAACAATATAATTATGAAATCGCAATCGTAAAAGTAATTATTTATTTGGTATTACTTGTGCTAAATTAATGAATGCAATTTTCAATTCTCGTCATGCAAGGCATACAGATAGCATATGGACACAAGCATTCTTCATTTGGAGGTTACAAATCCCAAACATGCAGTGAAATATTGTCACTGAATGTTACACAACTTTCAAGTAGGTGTCACATCTATAATAACCAACGAAAGACTAAACCGAATATACAAATGATATTATAGCCTTTCCAAAAATGGTATCATTTTTTTATATATATGGATTTGTTTCCAAGCTTTAATTTGTATGTTTGATGTTGGTGTTAAAATGATGATAATTAAAAATAAGCCACATTAACTTTCCACGTTCAAAGACCACAGTAATTTCATTGCTTACAAACGAGTGCATTAATATGTTTAATGCTGTCTATACATCCAAACGACGTGAATTATTCTGGATACTGACAGACATTTTACTTGTAAGCACTTTCATATGTATCTGAAATTCAGCCCCTTTTTACGAATCAATTCATGGTTCAGAAATGTGGTTTGGCTTAGTCTTTGACTATTTTTTAATAAAGCAATTGTCTGCTGTACATTCAATATTTCATCGCTATGCACCGTACGACCGTATGTCGAACTTCTTCCGCACTGTGCGTAGCCAACCGTGCCAATCGGAAGTGCAGGGGAAGGACAACAAACTAAGCACAAAAAGCAGTTCTCAAGAAATGAGTTTTCAATCTATATTTAAAAGTGCATAGCTCCAGTGGCTTCCTAATAGCTGAAGGAAGAGCGTTCCAGATGGCCACAGAAGCGCATCTGAAAGCGCAATGCAGTGACCATCTTTGTGCGATGGCCAGCCAAAAGCTGCTGCAAGGATGATTGTAGTTAACGTGACGCTTTATGCTCCTTGACGAGATCAGCAAGGTATTGTGGTTCATTTGTGGCAAGCACTTTATGTGTAAATGAGGGCGACCTTATAATGTATTCGTAACTTAAAGCAAAAACAAACTGAGTAATGCAGCTTATACAGATATGTGGTCACGTTGGCCATACAGGTGAGAGCATCATTAATGCATTTCATGCAAGAGACACATCCTCGTAAATAACACGTTGGTGTACAATTTATGACTTATTGTAGATGCTCGACAATGTATGGTGCCAGCACTCCCTGCAGTCTAAACATAGCTTGCATCCAGCAAAATTGATCAAAAAAACTGGCTCCGATTCCTGCGTGCGAAAGTAACTTTGGTTGTGTATATATTGTGGAGCGTGGAGTGCAGCTCCGATTAGCATGATTGGCTATATACGGTGTCAAAGAAGTTCAACATACCTATGTAGTATGCTGCAATGTAAATCTGGCGGCCTGAGTTCAATTCCCGGCCAGGGCTAACATTAGTAGCGAGTGATATCTGCACTGGTCCGAGGCCAGCCCTTCAAAACCCGCATTGCCCAGCAATGATAACATTTGGTAAAACAATCTCCATGACTGAAAATAATAAGGCTGTAATCTAGCAGTAGACTGACAAAAGGCTGTATTTTTACATTTTTATTAATTCCATTGTCGTACGCATACACCTACATTTTGTGAATTTATAACCAGATGCATGTGTATGCCATTGTAACTAAAACCACAAAGGTCAACGCTATAACTTTTCTATCACATCATTGGTCTTGTTATGTCTCCTTTATATAGAATGCAACAAGCTCGGTAGGAGAATGAGGTGTGCATTTGAATATCCATGCATGTCAGTGCTGGACACAGTCCAATTTGTATTGAATTTTTAAAAAATATATATTTAATAATGTCTAGAGCCCAGGTTGCTCAAAAATACCGGAGCACATTTCCTCATTGTATAAAAGCAAGCTTCCTATCATTGTTCGGCTTTGGCCATTTCCGCATGTTTTTTTCCTGCCTTAAAGGGAATTAAAATAAAACTTTAAAATGGCCAGCTGACCTTTACCGTTTGAGTCGATATACAAGACAATTCATCATGTAAAGATAATTAAAAAAATAAATGTTGAGTTTAACAAAGAATGAAGAACTTGGTGATAGGGAATTGGCACCATATTCTGGATTTTCCATGCGTCTGACGTTTTACATATAACCACAGAGTAAATTAAGAGCACATGGCAGGCATTTTCTCAACAGAGGTGTGGTTATTTCAAGCCTATGTTTCTCTGTTGCATAAACAGACACATTAAAGATGTATGTGCTATTTCGAGCAAGCAACAGCATTGCCATATGCTTTGAACAAAAACAAATTTATGAGTCGAAGTTCCAACCGCTTCCTTTATTGAACAAAACACATCTGCAGCTTTTTGATTTGTGATGTGTGTGATATAAGACTGGCAATCGTGTGCTCACATTTTATGACGATGACTTATTTTATATTAACAAGTTAAACAAAAGATGCTTCTTTAAACATTTTCAGTCACGTCCTTTGAGAAAAGGAGAGTAAAATAATCAATCTTTACCATTTACTTGGTAAATGCAATACACAGATTCGAGTGTATTCATTCCAAAACACATAATACCGTGAAAATATATATCTATATGATAGTTTATGTCAAAACACTGACACTCATAATCATAATTGGAATATTCTAAACGTAAAATGGTTTGCGTGGAAGGATTTTTTTCCTGTCGTGAGCAAGTGTGCAGTTATTCAAAATTAATAATTAAATAGTGTACACGATCAATCAAATATTGATCATGTAAAATGCATTGAATCAGAAGCATTTGATAAGATATGGCATTTTGATGACAATATTTATCTTAAATCAAAGCTGCTGGTGTCATGAATAATAATTTTTAAAAAACTATTTAACTAGCACCGTTTAAATCAATTAAAATAAAGCCTATGTTTAACCTTGTACGGTTGAACAGTATCACATACTGTACCAATGTATTTCACTTTCCGACCCACCCCTACTGGACATCTATGAAAAAGAGCTTCATAGCTCATCGGATTCTTCCAGTCTAAATAAAGATTCCGATTCTGCATGAGCTACTTCAGATATATTTTTTTTTATTTCCACGTTTCTCTAGAATTGCCCAATGTCTATTAATTTAATGAAAAAAAAACATTTCACTCTGAATAGATATGATCTGCAAGGACTTATGGCGAGCACGCGCCAAGCTCTTTTACAATATTATGTTGTTCAACATTCTTTAACAATAAAACACATTAAAATAAAACTCACGAGAATGAATACAGGATGGAGCAGTGACACAGTGAGTGCATCCTGCACTATGAATCCCAGCAACCTGAGTTCAACTCCTGAGCATGGCTAACATCGTTGCCGAGTGATCAGAACTGACCAACCTGCACTGGTCAGCACTGTAAAGGATGGCCAGAAACCCTCCATTATGGAAATGGTGTAGGGAGCCCTTAATCCTGCAGTGTGTTGACGAGTGTTGTGTATTGTCGACTGAACAACTATCAGATATTTATATTATTGTTTCTTTCGGTAAAGTCACGTAGAAGGGAAACAATAAAAAAAAATATATTAAACAATGCAATTCTCACGACGTTTCGACTGCAACACAAGCAATCATCATCAGGTGTGAAAACCACAACAATACATTTTGAAAAAAGTGGTGTTTTTTAACGTTAGCACCACGGATATCGATTTGACAGTTAGTCCAGATGGACGAGTCTATCTATGTTCGGAAAAGAGGAGGGGGGGAGACGAAAAATAATGGATGCGGTCTGAAAGCCACCTTAAGCGTGATCAATCAATTAAGACCCGAAATGGTTTATCAAATCCTTCCAATGATTGCTAAGCCAGAATCCATCTTCTCGGTTGAAATTGTCTCTGTGTTTGTATATGTGGATAGCCTCATGAACGAATCTCTCATGGTAGCCAGATGGCTTGCAAAGAACCTCTGTCTTGGAGAAGTCAATGTCATGTGAGCCTACTGAATTATAACAGTGATCTGCCACGGCCGAGGTGTTGGTCCTACCGTGTTTCAGGTTTGCTTTGTGTTCACGAAACGTCGTTATAATTTTATTGTTTTATATTTTTATCATTTTATTGTTTCCCTTCTACGTGACTTTACCGAAAGAACCAAGAATATGAATCCCTGCAGTCACAAAAAACTTTAAATCAAAATTTATGAGATATTTGTTCACCTGTGTATCGTAGTTTATATAAAATTTCTCGGACAGACACTTGAATTAGCGTAGCCACCAGTGTACAGATGGATACTGCACTGTAGAGTAAAGAAATAATAAATTGCGTGTTTGTCCCTTTTTAGAACTGAATAGGGGTATTTTATGAAGAACATTTTTTGAGAACGTGCCTTTTTGAAAGGGTTTTTTTTTCACTTCCTTTCCCCACTCTCAATCTTGATCAAGTGCTGTGGGTGCCTGAACTGCTCTCAAATGCCCTGCACTGAAGGCAATGCCAGTTGAGTTTATTAGTTTTCAGATTTTATGAAACACATTTTAAGCCATGCCAATAGCCAAAGGGTAAGGATGTTGTTTTAGTAGTGCATTGTAGATACTACTTTCATACCTACTTGACCTTATTTCTTGTAATAATTTGAACACATTACTTGGATGATCCCAAATTTTCCACCAGCCAAATGTCTATTGCAAGCCATACTTGACCAAACTCATTGTAAATCATCTGGCCAAAAATGCGTGCATTGCTAAAGAAGAGCATTTGCAGATGGACGTCAAACTACAGTTTAAAACTGAACATCTTATTTCCTTTAGTAGATATTACTGTGATTGGTTATCAATGTGTAGCTGAGTTAAACGTATTTAACATTAATAATGTCGAAAAGCATCTACATGCATTAAACCCATCAAAATACTTCTGCCTTTTGACATTAATTGAGCTTCAAACATAGTAAGTAAACTGTTTTCATAAATGACACAACATGAAAATGGAAAGTTAAAAAATATTTTCACGTATTTAAAATTGCAAGTTTTCAATCGAAATTATACACGTAACTGTCGTCTGGAAAACAACGATCAATGCATTGTGTTTGTATATTGGAATGTAATGGCAAGCCTCTCTGACATGCTGAAATTAAAATGTCACACTTTCTCGTGCCGTGGATTTCGTCGAAGTTACATTTCATAATATTCCTTTGCTCTTACAGTGAGGGAAAAAAAGTATTTGATCCCCTGCTGATTTTGTACGTTTGCCCACTGACAAAGAAATTATCAATCTATAATTTTAATGGTAGGTTTATTTGAACAGTGAGAGACAGAATAACAACAATAAAATCTAGAAAAAATGCATGTCAAAAATGTTATAAATTGATTTGCATTTTTAATGAGGGAAATAAGTATTTGACCCCTCTCAATCAGAAAGAATTCTGGCTCCCAGGTGTCTTTTATACAGGTAACAAGCTGAGATTAGGAGCACTCCCTTTAAGAGTGTGCTCCTAATCTCAGCTCGTTACCTGTATAAAAGACACCTGTCCACAGAAGCAATCAATCAATCAGATTCCAAACTCTCCACCATGGCCAAGACCAAAGAGCTCTCCAAGGATGTCAGGGACAAGATTGTAGACCTACACAAGGCTGGAATGGGCTACAAGACCATTGCCAAGCAGCTTGGTGAGAAGGTGAAAACAGTTGGTGCGATTATTCGCAAATGGAAGAAATACAAAAGAACTGTCAATTTCCCTCGGCCTGGGGCTCCATGCAAGATCTCACCTTGTGGAGTTGCAATGATCATGAGAACGGTGAGGAATCAGCCCAGAACTACACGGGAGGATCTTGTCAATGATCTCAAGGCAGCTGGGATCATAGTCACCAAGAAAACAATTGGTAACACACTACGTCGTGAAGGACTGAAATCCTGCAGAGCCCGCAAGGTCCCCCTGCTCAAGAAAGCACATATACATGCCTGTCTGAAGTTTGCCAATGAACATCTGAATGATTCAGAGGACAACTGGGTGAAAGTGTTGTGGTCAGATGAGACCAAAATGGAGCTCTTTGGCATCAACTCAACTCGCCGCGTTTGGAGGAGGAGGAATGCTGCCTATGACCCCAAGAACACCATCCCCACCGTCAAACATGGAGGTGGAAACATTATGCATTGGGGGTGTTTTTCTGATAAGGGGACAGGACAACTTTACCACATCAAAGGGACGATGGACGGGGCCATGTACTGTCAAATCTTGGGTGAGAACCTCCTTCCCTCAGCTAGGTCATTGAAAATGGGTCGTGGATGGGTATTCCAGCATGACAATGACCCAAAACACACGGCCAAGGCAGCAAAGGAGTGGCTCAAGAAGAAGCACATTAAGGTCCTGGAGTGGCCTAGCCAGTCTCCAGACCTTAATCCCATAGAAAATCTGTGGAGGGAGCTGAAGGTTCGAGTTGCCAAACGTCAGCCTCGAAACCTTAATGACTTGGAGAAGATCTGCAAAGAGGAGTGGGACAAAATCCCTCCTGAGATGTGTGCAAACCTGGTGGCCAACTACGAGCAACGTCTGACCTCTGTGATTGCCAACAAGGGTTTTGCCACCAAGTACTAAGTCATGTTTTGCAGAGAGGTCAAATACTTATTTCCCTCATTAAAATGCAAATCAATTTATAACATTTTTGACTTGCGTTTTTTCTGGATTTTGTTGTTGTTATTCTGTCTCTCACTGTTCAAATACACCTACCATTAAAATTATGGACTAATCATTTCTTTGTCAGTGGGCAAACGTACAAAATCAGCAGGGGATCAAATACTTGTTTTTCCCCTCACTGTATCACTTTTAACACCCATGCTTGTGATTTCCTGGAGACCAGCCACAGTTCTGCTATTATAACATGTTGTAAGGAAGTATTTTGGCAAAACAGCTAAATGTGTTTTTATTTGAATGTGACAAATGCCAGATCTGATTTAAACAAATCACCCCCCCCCCCGCCTTTTCTTTAAAGTTGCTGCATTGAGATGTGTGCGTGTATATGTATGGTATGTGGGGAGCAGTAGTGTAGTTTGAAGTGGGCTGCGCTACCAACCCGGGAGACAAAGGTGGCCCGGCGTGATGCTAACCACCCACCCCCTCGTGTGCCGTACTAGCCTTCATAGGTGCTCGCTAACAACACTTGCCCCTGCAATCTGTTGAGGATATGCGGGGGATCTTTGTCTTTATACTGTATGTGCACACTGGTGTACGTATTTGTATGTGTGTGTGTACATGGGTGCATATGCACCTCTGCTTTATTGACCTGGTCAAGGCCTATGATACCATCAGTAGGCCTGGGCTCTGGGTTGTTCTTCGTGCTTTTGGAGTCGATGATCCCCTGCTCACGATCATTAAGGACCTTCATGATGGTGAGCGGGCCCGGGTAAAACTACGTGGCTGGGAGTCAGAGCCATTCCCTGTACACCTTGGGGTGCGACAGGGATGTCCTCTGGCTCCCACATTATTTAACATTTATTTGACCACATAGTTCGTGAAGCCTTCAATAGCTGTACCAGGGGAATCTCCATTTGGTACAGATATAATGGGAGGCTGATCGATGCCCGGGTGCAGTCAAGGGATGGCTCCCTATTGCTCAACCACGTTATGTATGCCGATGATTTGGTAATAGCTGCTCATTCAGAGGAGGAGTTGGAAACGCTGCTGCTGAGACTGGAGCGTGCCACTAAGAGATGGGGCCTTACTATCAGCCCCACCAAAACTAAGCACCTGCCTGGATATTTTGTACCATCGGACACTCCACCCCCACAACTCCCAATCGGTGGTGGGGCAGTTGTGGATAGAGTGGAGAGTTTCCCATACCTGAGCAGTGTGCTTATGACTGGCTCCAGTTTAACAGCAGAGGTCTCACTCCGAATCAGTCGAGCGGCAATATATTTTCATCGGTTGCGTAATGCTGTGTGGAAGCTACCTGGTCTGTCGCTCCGCACTAAGCTTCAGGTCTTCTCGGCCACGGTCATTCCCTCCCTTCTCTACGCTTACGAAACGTGGACCACCTTAATGGAACATCTTCGCTGGTTAGAAACATTTAGGCTAGCCTTCCTATGATCCATCCTGGGTTTAACCAGGCTGGATTGTGTGAGGAGCTCACAAATCCTTGAAAGATCTGGGCAAGGTCCCAACGGTGAGCTCCTCTGGCAGGCAAGCCTGCGTTGGCTGGGTCATGTAGCCCGCATGCCCAGCCACCGCATGCCGAAACAGCTTTTGTTCGGCCGGATCGAGGGGGCTTAACGGGCGCGGCACGGGCTAGAGAAGAGATGGAGTGATGTGGTACAGGAGGACGTGGAGCTGAGTGGACTTGCCAATGACTGGTACCAGCGGTGTCAAGATCGGCCTCTGTGGAGGAGGCTCGTGAAGGACGCTACTGGGCAGTTGGAGGCAGTCGCCCTCCAACAACAACGGAGGGCGGAGGAGCGACGCTCACAACAACGAGCGGAGCGCCGGGTGGCTAAAGCACAGCAGGTTGACACAGTAAGGGGCACAGGTGGTGCATCAGCCAGTCATCTCAGTCAGTTGACCCGTGGCACCTGGGTCTGCCCCGTGATCTCCTGCCAGCGGGCGTTCGACACTTCACGTGGCCTCAAGGTGCACATGGCCTGGCACATGCGTCGTGGTGACGTCACCGCCACGTAGTGGCGAATGGCGGTTGTTGTTATATGCACCTAACCCAGCACAATAGCTGTGTTGATGTGACTGCCACTGAGTGACAACTGGTAACTGTTGTTGTTGGTCTGTCTACTCTCTCATTTGGGTTATGTGGAATCCCAGTAGAGCTGACTTCAGAACTGTCATCGCACGGACATTTTGCGTGTCCCGTGCATCATCAATTACATTGTACCGTGAGTAAGTTGGTTCAAGACGCAAGCCAGCTGAATGGCCTACACATGGGTACTCTTTGGTTCTTTCGGTAAAGTCACGTAGGTAGAAAAATAAAATAAAAAATAAAATATCACGACGTTTCGATCGCAACACAAGCGGTCGTCCTCGGGCGGAAAAATAATAATAATAACCAATAAGTATGGATTCCTGCAGTCACGAAAGCTGCACATAAAGATTACACATGAGTATGAATTGTTTTTACGTGCCAAACCAAACGAATAATCAAGTGTTATTTAGAATTGCTATCTGTAATATATATTTTTTTACATATTTGTGCTATGAAGAAGGACCATTGTCTGAAATGTCACCTGTTGCATTTTTTTATTTTTTGCCGACAATGTTATTGACGAATGTGTAGATTTTTTTTATATCTTTACAATCACTGGATTTAGCTCTGACAGACTTAGTCATATTGATTGCTTTAATTATCTCCCTCACACTTCATTATTATTCCCATTCAGTTTATATCATGCACGTGCATAATTATTTGTATACAGTATTCCCTTGTTATTCGCGAGGGATACGTTCTAGTGATGCTCGTGAATAGCAAATTCCTAAAACTTTCAGAAGTTCTTCTCTATCTCATCTTTTTATCTCATCTTTTTTAAAACTCATCACATTCTCTCTCATCAATGTATTTCTCTCTCTCTCGATGCAGTCATGTAGAGTTCCAGATGCGATTCGCAGATAGCCAAAATCGCGGATAGTTGTACTGACTAAATGTGATGAAGAAAAATCCTGTCATTAATTTTAACGATAAAATCAGTACCGTGGCGATCGATATATATTATATTAAGATGCACCTTTGACTCATGAAATTATTCTCAAGGCATACGACCTCTGCAAAATAAGTTATTTAATAAAATCTTCCTGAGCGACATGTCTCGGACCGTGTTCGTAAGCATAAGGGAGATTTGAAACACGGTAGGACCAATACTTCTGCCGTGGCTGATCATTATCTCAATGCGACTGGCTCACACGAGATGTATTTCTCTAAGACGATGGTACTTTGCAAGCCTACTGGCTATCAACAAAGATTCGTTCATGAAGCCATCCATATATACAGACACAATTTCAACCGAGAGGATGGTTATAAGCTCAGCAATCATTGGAAGGATGTCATCAACCACTTTGGGTCATCCTTCACCGTCAGCAGTGTGGGTATGTGGAGCGAGGTGCAATGATTGCCTGGCGGCCCTTTGATTGATGTAGACCCACTGCGTTGGCGTTGCTTTCTCTTACATTAACATCAGCTTCCCCACCCATGCTGCTGACACAGGCTATGCCCATCTCTAAACCTTTATAAACAGTTTGCCTTTAGAGGCTAACCCTCCTTTTCCTGATGACGACCGCTTGTGTTGCGATCGAAACGTCATGGGTTTAGTTTTTTCGTTTTATTTTTATTCTTATTTTAATTTTATTACTGAAAGAACCAGAATAAGTCTACATGATAGACTACCAGTGCGCTCACTCAGGTTCAGAACCAGGCTACAGTCTACATTATAGACTGCCAGTACACTCACCCAGCTTAATAACCATTGCTATAGTCGACATTATGGACTGCCAGTACACTCACCAAACTTAATAACCAGGCTACAGTCCACATTAGAGATTGCCGGTACACTCACTCCGAATAAGAACCAGGCTACAGTCAATATTAGTGTGTTTTTTGTTATTTTATTTTACTATTTTTATTCACTTTATTTGTATTATTATTTTCATATCTACGTGACTTTACCGAAAGAACCAAAGAATATAAAAGATCTTCCTGCTTAAAACCTGTTTGAGAGATTGGGTCTCTCGCCAGCTTTCCTAATAGACAATAGTATATTGTTTCATAATGTTGGCACTACTACAGAAATTACAAATTCGATACACTTACGTCAAGGAGCTGGTCTAAGCAATGGCTGTATCATTAATTGATCAAGGATGGAAGAGACTTTGAAATTGTATAGATGTCAAGTATGATAATATAAATAGGCAACAATTGTTGCAATGCATTTAATTAGAGTGTCAACATTTCCACCATGATACAATATCACACTGGCAACTAATGAAGTAATGCATTCTCTATAGCAATATATATTACACGTATATATGTGATAGATATTACTATACTATATATGACTAGAGAATATATGTTACAAGAGTAATAACATATATTTTTTAACTGCAACTATTAATTATAACTGTTTGACTAAAAGTAACCGATAAACGTTAAAATGTGCACACATTAAAGAAAGCCGTCCCTTGGTGTGGACCAATCAGTTTCAAGGACAATGCCACATATATTATCATAGTATGTTTTTTGTTTGCATTTTGACTGCAGGTATTGTGGTTAATGCAGACACGAATCCTTGTAAAAAGGTTTCAGTTTTGTTGCCAGAAAAAAGGGGAAAAACCCTATTATTAAATTTTGGTACTGGCAAAGGAGGTCTAATGATGTAGATACTCACCCCGAGCCCTCATTACTTTGATAGTGCATTGTCTTTGAGCTGTACGCCTTTTGGCGTCATCTGGTCGAGCACCAATTGGGTCGAGGCTCAAAAGAAAGCCGTCCCTTGGTGTGGACCAATCAGTTTCAAGGACAATGCCACATATATTATCATAGTATGTTTATGTTTGCATTTTGACTGCAGGTATTGTGGTTAATGCAGTAACATGAATCCTTGTAAAAAGGTTTCAGTTTTGTTGCCAGAAAAAGGGGAAAAACCCTATTATTACATTTTGGTACTGGCAAAGGAGGTCTAATGATGTGCACACATGTACATGGTTTGCTCTTTTTTTAAATCCACTACTGGCTGAGGTCCTCTCCATGTTGTGCGGGTCACGGGAGTTCTTTGACCATACTTCATCATGCTGGTCCAGTGAAGCTTGGTGATGGCAGAGTGGGCATAGATACCGGGGGCATAGAAGGACAGTACAATAATGGATTTTGCTTCAAAACACTCTGACGAACAACGTTGCTCCGCAGCAGCCTTGGTTGATACCCATCTAAGCACTATCCCAGTTCAAATCCTGCGTCGCTTCTGACATTTCACGAGATGGAGTGGAAACTATATAATTTCATGTACGCACGCTTTCACGACCAATATGATTCACCATTCGTTTCTTTTGAGTTATATCATGAAGGTGTAATGTATTTATTTTTTACTACTAACTAGTTACAAAACATGTCATAGTGACGAATGTTAAAATATTGTAAAATCATGCAATAATGTTCAGCTTCTTTCCACGTAATTTTTTGTATTGAGTCCTTGTAGAATTATTGTGTTGCTTCTAGCTCATTTTTAATCAAGCTCCAGTTTACTGGATGTGCTGATAGATGTTAAATACAGTGAGCTACATTCAGTTCCTCTACAATGTGGAGTTATTTTTTTTTAAACATTCAATATCTCTGCAGACTGTCCCATTGCACGAAATATAGTTCACATGGGAATACGAATATTCTATTGAATATCAATATATACATAAGCCAAGTCAAATATGGACTGTATAGAACTCAGAGGCAATACTGTGGCTTACCATGGGGGAATCAATGTTTCCTCTCACCAGTCACCGGCTGAACAGGAGGAGCAGGTGTGATGGCAGTGCTCCAGGGGATATAGCTGATGTTACTGTGTCCAGGTTTGCAAATGTCATACGACAGACTTGTCAGTCCCGTGAGCCAAATCCATCTGCACCGTGTTAACGGTGCCCCGACAGAAGATGATTAAGTTGTCGGTGGTGAAATTTCACATTCCCCAATTGGCACCATTAGCCATGATTTTTTTTTTAAATGCATTGTGACTTAATGGTGATTTATTGGTAGCCAAATTAACGAGTCAAAATTATACTATACATCTATATTGTAATTCTTATCATCATCTCAAACGTAATCACCCCAATTGACGACTTCCTTCTCATTGGGTGGCCACCCTCTGTCTGCTATATCCTGCTGATAATTTTATATTTTATATGTAATTTTATGTGTTCGCGATGCCCAATCTTACAGTTGTCTGTTGCCCAATATTCTAGGACTAAAACATAATTAACTTACGTTGAATTGCGGATTAATATCAAGTAATTCCCTTAATACATTTGAAGCATGAGTCAAGCAGTAGCTGTCAATAATATACATTGATTTTAGTGAAATAATGGATCTAGTGAATTAAATAATACATCTACGTGATCAAGAGTTATTGACGTTTCAATGTTACATAATATAAACATATATTTGCGTGATTATTTTCTCGTCTGGAGTCTCTCATGTTTTTGTTATGCTGAGTGCAGACTTTTTTTTGTCCTCACTCATGGTATTCTTAATTTTTCTGCTGATTTATATTGGAAGCCAAGGTCATGGCCAATCATTTATCATAAGCTTTGTGTTGCTTCTTATTTGATATCCCATTACCAGAATATGAAAAGTCTTTAGAACGGTTAAGAAAGAAAGTAGGGGGTATTACAAGAGGCATATATTGAGTAAAATAATTCCATCTGTGAGTCGCTGTTGTGTGCTCTCTTGCCTATGTGGACACTGGTGGTAGTGAGCAATACAAAATACAATTCGTTGAGGTGGTTTTCAGATCGGTGATACTGGAAAATACTACAATGAGAGGTTTTGGGCCTTTCGATGAAAGGGCTTAAACTTCCCTTCGCGTACAGTAAATGGGAACAAGGGATGCTGCAATGTTTATATGCAAAAACATTACAATGATTACGTTTCGTGAAGTTATTCAACGTAACAAAAATTATATTTTTAATGATTAACAATCGCCAAATGATAAAGTTATTACCAATGCTCATATGTTAAGATTTTAATTATTGGTGTCTTCATGTAAAATGTAAGAGAGTAAACACGTAGGTATGTTGAACTTCTTTCGCACCGTATGTTGCTGTCCATGCTAATCAGACATGTAAAGCGCAAGTGCATTTCTCAAATGAAGATTTGATACAATGAAACGACTCGTATGTATAGTGCTGCATAATATCTCACTCGAAAACAGATATGAAGTTGCTGTTTGAATTTATATTATAGAACACGTGACAATGTGTTCTTATGTTCATTCGTTCGTTTCTCAATCAGCTTGTCCTGCTGAGGGTCACGGCGACAGCACGTTGAGTCTAGCTTTTCCTGGGGAATTCCCAGGCGTTCCCAGGCCAGCCGAGTGACAAAGTCTCACCAGTGTGTCCTGGGCCGGTCCCGGGATACTTTTGTTATTTTTTTAAAATTTACAATGAGACAGGTTGTCGGGGGGGGCGGGGGGGGTTAAACATTGTGAAACTCTCAACCAATGGGTTTCACTCGTGTATTTCAAACGTGACATTTAATTCTCGTTACGATGATATTTCCTTAATATGCACCATGAGTCACATAGCCCACAGAATCCAATGAAAAGCTAGACATTGGGAATACATCTTAAAGATGAAATCCAGAGGCAGGCAAGTGCAGCTTGGAGTGTTTTTGGAAAGCTGAGACTGATAATGAAAAGTAACACAGCAATTTAACTAAAATGAGATCGTTTTGCATTCGTAAGCGCTACCTGATAGGAGATACGATTCAGGAATTGCCATGGCCATTTATGAACATTTTGGAACAAAAACTGAAAAGTGCATAAATAAGCGTGGAGATATTTTATGCTTGGAATTACATTGAGAAACATGACGAGGGACACGTGGATTACAGAATGCAAGCAGGTTAAAGACATCATTCTGATTGTTGAGAAAAGCGAATGGGCTTGGGCAGAGGACATACTGCGAGAGGGGACGGTGGACGGTGGAGTACCAGCCAAGGAATGAAACGCGTCCAAGAGGATGTCCATCGATGATACAGTGATGAAATCAGCTCGTGCACAGGTGCTAGGGTGGGATTATTACATTGCAGGATCATGAAAGAGATGGCAGCGGCTTGGAGAAGCCATAATCCAACAGTAAATTGACCATGGCTGCTGCTGCCACCGATGATGATGAAAATCACAAATATGGTAAAAGATCTTGATTTGATGTTTTCGTGGCTGCAGGAATTTTTTTTTTAAATTTTACTTTATTTTCTACCTGCGTGACTTTACCGAAAGAACCAAAGAGTATGGTAAAAGATGCTTCAATCACATTTTCAAAATCACGCCTTTTCATTTACCCATATGAAAACAAATGACTGTACTTGCCTTATGCGATAGTCAAGGCTCAAATGAGAATATGACCTGTTCGGTGACTGCTAATTATGATCTTTTTTTGAAGACTAGAGCCCCTTTGGATGAATTATGGCCATAAATATGGTCGTGTTTACTGAAGGGTATTATTTAATTGAAAGATGAAACCACGTGTACACTGGGATTAAACGCTGGTTGTCTGTGCACTTTTTTTTTCAGAGCCATATTACTAATCTGCGTCTTGCAGGAATAGCTGGGAACATTGGCTTCCATGCGGCTCATGAATTAGGCATCTTTTCGGGGCACTGGGAGCTGTAGCATGATACCAGCATCTTCCCAAAATAAATTATGGAGAATTTTGTAACGCATGTTTAAAGATATATAGTATACCAATTCAACTTACAGATGAAACTGTCATAATGACCTCGTCCACAAGTTATACTGTTGCAGACCAAAAGCCAGGATATAATTACATTATTTGCAATAAATTGTTGGAAATCATTCCTTTATAGGCCGACAATCTATGGAAGTGGTTAAGTGCTTAATTTGATGAATTGAAAATACTGATTGATTGTAATGAAAGCAGTTAAATCAAAAGGGTCATTTGGGTCATGTGGCTTAATGACTTTACAATGAGTGTCCATTGTTATCTATAATCACCGTTGGGCCACGTGGCCAGAATTTAGCGGTGTTTATTGATAGCCCTATCGGTTTCAAGAACGTGAGTTCAAATCCCAGCCGAGTTGCACTCAGCCCATTATCCTCCTGGGGGTTTAGTGAAATAAGTCAACCGCAGTTGTGCAATGGAAACACTGCGTACTGTCATTGTAACACGTAGGTTTTCGCGACAAATATCATCCATAATACAGGGTTTTTTTTGGGTTGGATCGCGTAAATATATAAATGTGTCGTTAAACCCGCCACCACCCGACACAGCTAATTAGTAAGGTTTGTCACGTAAACAGAACGTGCCAATGTGTTACTAGTACAGTACGCCAGTGTGTTGGAGAACAAAGCCACAACATATCCAATCTGAGTACGTCGTTTCGCCAGTAATTACAACCAGCTTCATCAGGCAACAGCCAGATTTGTGGAGAAATCCTCCCGTTTCGTTCCTTAAATCGAGGGAGAGATGTGATGACGGACTGTACGGAAAACATTCCACATTTGGAATACAAGTTCACAATACCTTTGTAAACGGTATAACCATTTATTCTGTAGAGCGCTTGACACCCTGTCACTATGCTTCCAGGCAGCTTCTATAGAAACGCTTGCTGAAAGTTCTTCAAAAATTGCTGCCACCTCGCCTCCCACCCCCATCTGAGAAACAGCGCCTGTGTCATAGCTGTGCGCTACGTGAGGGCAGTTTGGCATCTTCCTCACCAAAGAGGGCTTCAGCCTCGCTGAGAAGCGGATTGTTGTTGTGCTGGATAATAAGTCCCCGTCTTAGGAGATATGTTGCTGCAGACCTTTATGTGTCTATTTTTCACAGTCGTCAGGACACTATTGATTTTCACTACTTTTCTTCGGCCGCTGTGGGAAATACAACCCCAAAATCTGCACCAATCCATCCTTTTCTTGATCACAGCTTCTGTTTGGTGCTGACTATACCACTTTCCCTTCCTTTGCCAACAAACTGATCTTGATTGTTACCAAGCAAATTACATCTTTATTCAGTGAGGCAAAGCAACTTCTGAAAGCCCTTGGAACCCCGTCTTACAGATTGGATGTCACTGTCTGCAGAGGTACATTTCTGGCAATTCCATATTCATTATTGTTATTCTGACAGGTGACGTACAACGTAGCCCTATTACTCTTTAAATGAACACCAATAAACCTGACGATTTTTTTAGTTTGATCGAGTGGTTCTGCAAGACAATAGATAATTTCTTGTCACCAGTTCGATGTATTCGGTTTATTTTTGTTAATCAGCTGTATTACTAACATGGACAGTTCCTTATATAGAATTGTGAATACAATGCCAGCCATATGTGGCAAGAGATTAGAGTCTTCCAGGCATGTAATGTTTATTTTATTTACAGTAAGACGTTCACCATGCAGCGTATGAAGGAAATATCCAAAAATCAATGTTGACAAGGATACCTATACTTTTACGTAGTGTGACGCTACTGACGCATTCCCATACTGACCATTTGACAGCCAATCGCATTTTACCGTGTCATGTCACAATTCCCTGTCAGTGGGAGAGCTTCCACTATCAATTTGAGAAAAAAATTGTTTGGGATCATAGTGACAAGGTGTCAAGCACTCCAGAGCCGAGGGCTATTGTACCTAATGCTAACCACTTTTTTTGTCAATGACATTACATAGGGGAAAAAATAGAAAATCCTTAAAAACAGTACCATTCAACTTGTAAAAAAAATAAAATTCAACATGCTTTTCTAAACATTATTGGCCAGACTGGTGAGTGTTGGGTCTTTAAAAATGTTCCTTAACAAAAAGCATAGATGTCTATGTTTCTGCTATGATAAAATAAAAAAACAGTCCTTTGTTATCACAGGGTTCCCCACACTCTGTCGATCATGGATGGTTTTCTTTGGTCACACTTCCCCACTCTGGACAATGCAATTTTGTGAAGGTGCCTCAAAACCAGATCAGAGATTACTCACCTCCAATGCGAACAATGGGCAGGGATCTATTGTAACTCAGGTGATAGTGCAACGTGATAACCACTGCTGCTATAACCAGTTTTCTTGTACTTATATGTGCCGGGGGGGGGGGGGGGAGCCTGTAATGGATAGCAAAATTTGTATATAAGTCAATAATGCATGAGCATGGATTATCCGTGAATTCATGGATAGTTACAAAGATTTATCACCCACACCAATTTTCTGCGGCATTTCCTCATGTAATGGAAATGTCACAGGAAACCCAGGTCCCCCATAGTGATCTGTGCTCACTGAAACTCGATAGCAAAAAAAAACTTTCAAATTATTTTTCCAAAACAATGCTTCAACTAACATTAATTAAATTCATGGATGATAAAACACAAGTGCTTTTATTTAATAAATGAAAAAACAAGACCAATTTCATCCGCAGTACTGCGGTGGTGGTGATATGACCTAGTCAAGCGACATCCGTCGCTTGAGGTGCACGGTTCGAACCAATGGTCGCCCTGATTAATACGGTGGGTATATGAACCATTATAATACAGGTTTCCTGCTTCATGATGGACTTTAGAGATCCCGTGATGTAATTCACAAGAGTAGACCACTGTATGCTGGTGTCATTGTCCATTTTTTGCCAAATTTGAAGAATTTTACTTGCAAATTATTCTATTGGAATTGTACACGGAAGTTATCACCCCCCCTCCCCCGCCCTGCTGTGAATACTTGGCAGGACCTTCCTGATAAAGAGCCATGAGACTCAGTGAGCATCATTACTCACTGAGTAAACCAGCATAGTAATAGTAAATGTGTGTTCGTCTTCATCCTCTGCACCAGTGTGTCAGAACCTCCGTATTCTAAACAGCATGGGGAGGTCTTCATGCAGCAGTGGATCGAATTTGTGTATGATACTGCTTTTAAGGTTATTCTGTTTTTCCAACTTAATGCCATATGAGTCCTCATATTTCAAAAGAAGTCACTTGATGGATAAGTACATACTCTCTGGTTCTATTGGGTAAAGTCACGTAGGTAAAAAATAAAATAACAAAAATCACGACGTTTCGGCCACAACACAAGCGGCCTTCATCAGGTGAAGGGACGAGACTGTCTGGAGGACAGCGCTGGAGTGAGAAAAGCCACGCTGAGATCACGACCTTTAAGCTGTGTGAGAAGAGACAAAGCGCCTTGACAAAGGAATTAGCATATAATTTAGCATTGAAATGGCTGAGTGATTAGCTTGTGACTGGTCACAGAAATGGCTATGTTAAAGTTAAAGCATACACATCCGCAAAGGCACCCCTTGACAAAGGAATTAGCATAGAATTTAGCATTGAAATGGCTGAGTGATTAGCTTGTGACTGGTCACAGAAATGGCTATGTTAAAGTTAAAGCATACACATCCGCAGAGGCACCCCTTGACAAAGCTTAAAGGTCGTGATCTGAGCGTGGCTTTTTTCACTCCAGCGCTGTCCTGCAGACAGTCTCGTCCCTTCACCTGATGAAGGCTGCTTGTGTTGTGGCCGAAACGTCGTGATTTTTGTTATTTTATTTTTTACCTACGTGACTTTACCCAATAGAACCAGAGAGTATGGATCATTGCAGTCACGAAAGCTTTAAATCTAGGATAAGTACATGTTGCAAAAGGAATGTGGAATTTCCGTAAATAGCTAATATTCACCAATGGAGATGCCTTAAGGTTGTTTTGAGCATGGACGTAATTTGACTTTCATTTTGAGTATCATTCTATTCGTAGAAATGCTTTGTTGTTGCATACATAGATAATCTTAACCATGAAGTCTATATACACAGGTGTAATACACATTATAAGATATAAAGTTCCTTATTTTAACAGGCAACATTATGGAACAATTTCCATTTACTGTATTTCAAGGATGAGCCGAGAGGGATATGTCTGATGAAATGTCTATTTTCCTTCGATGTTCTTTTAAATTGTCTGCGTTGTTTTATAATTTGTGGACTAAAGGACATGCAGATTGCACAGTCTCTGGTGGCAGCACTTAATTATCGCCATTCATCGCCGAAATGTGGGGCTGGTAAAATGACAAGATGGTTAGGAATGTATCCAGACTCCCTTTGTGATTTGTACCTGAAATATAAATTGTATCTAATTATTGTAAATTATAAAGCAGAGCATGGGGTCATCCAGCCCCTCGATGTGTCGTTGGCTGGGAGCCTTTTGGAGGTGGAACAACATTGAATGCTGCCGCTCGTTATTGCGTCGTCGTCGTTGTTGTTGTGGTGCAGCAGCTGTTAACAGTGAAAAGATCTTACAAGTTGCCTATGAGAAAGGGGGCATCGTGCACAGGCAGTGAAGAATAATAAACCCTTGGCGAAAATCCTAGTGCTGGGAGGGATTAGTGTGGTGAATAGAATGTGCTGGAAAGTGACTGGGAAAAGAGTGGAGGCTAGGCTTGGGATGGAGGGGAAATGTCAGGGAAAAGTGCTTCATCATCTTGTCACTGAACCCCTGCCCAAGCATCTGAAGAAGCACACCAGAAGACAGCTTAATAGTTTATCAATTTGGCCTTGCAGAGGGGATACACAAGACAGCTGGCAAGGAAGGCAACGTGGCTTGTTTCATAAAGCACAACCCACTTAGCCATTTGCAGTCATTGCATGCGGTCAATTGTGAATACTGAAATTGTAATTAAAAAAAAACTTGGTGATTCATTTAAAACGGTGTTGCTATAAGCATGTAAATATGCTCATGTTTACTTATTCATTGGGTTAACATTGACATATTCGCTGTGAAATACCTGGGCAAGAAATCGATATTAAAGCGGGAACAAACATTAATTAAAATGCTTTCAGAAGATGAATATACAAATGGAGATAATGGTAATGGCTGTGTGAAACGCTTACGTTTAATTTACTTGAAAATGTTTACGAATTTTATATTTGTATTTCCTAACTACACATTCTATTAGCAAATGGGAAAGTACAAAACAGGGGTGAGTCTGCTCATTATATTAATAGGAGAGAGATTTGCAGCAATTAACCGATTACGTTTTAGTGTGTGGGTGATTTAGCACTTATGTTGATGTGCTAAACAGCACCATAAAAGCACAATTTGCAAACGGGTCTTAATAATTATACTTTTTGTTACATTTTGTACAAAGCGAATGTTGTTATATCGTATTAATTAATTTACTCACTCGGCCGAAGATTCAACAGCCCTTAATTTTCATGATCACAATATGAACCTGACACAGACGTTCTGGTAGTTAATTCCGATGGGCATCGATGGAGGTTGCTGTACCTTCCAGAGACCGCTAAAATCAACGGGAGAGTTGTTTCCCACCTGGAAACAGAGGTGCAGTCATGTGAGCCAAATCAACCCCATTGACAAAAAAATAAACACATTCTGTAAAGCACAAGTGTGATGGCAAGCACCAGTCATGTTTCCACTGGGTCAATAATATAAAGGTAGTGTGATTGCAATTTTTTTTTAATGAATCTGTGGTCTTACTCTTTGGTTCTTTCGGTAAAGTCACGTAGAAAGAAAATAAATTTAATAATAGAACACGACGTTTCGATTGCAACACAAGCAATCATCATCAGGTAGAAAACAAACCTCGTAAAGTTAGAAAACCAATGCAATACAACACAGAGAGTCGGCTAACACAAGTCAACACCCTACCTGGTTGATTACGTTCTCTAAAGATTGCTAAATTTGAGAGAGAGAGAGAGAAAACACGGACATTGAGACACATAGACAGATACACAAGCAGAGAGAGACACACACACATAGACACACTCTCTGTGTCACGAAAGCTTCAAATCAAGTTTGAATCTGTGGTCTAATCATTGAACAGTTTTAAGCCATAATTACACTCAAAATTGAGCATGTTTGTGGACATTTGGCCTGATTCTACTCATTGATATTCATGAAGGGACATTTTCTCTACGAGCATTTACTCTGTGGAATCGTATTCGAGCAAATGGGCCACAGTGGGAATGTCTAGAGTAGAGCTGAAGCAGGACCACAGAATAGCAGAACTATCTTGGAATACACGATCTGCAATTTCACTATTAAAATCGCTGTGGAAATTCGAGAAAAAAATAGTCAGCTAGGTGGCGGTGAGAGAACTCAAATCACAATCAAAAGGTTGCAAAGTTCAAATTACAGACGTGGGTTGACGTAGAAACGAATTACGACCGTAATTCATGGCCCAGCGTAGTGAGGGGCAGCCTTCGGGAGACATGCATTAGAGTGGGAACCCAGAGGTTAGCATCTAAGGGGAAGATTATAGCATACAGCGAGGGAAAAAAGTATTTGATCCCCTGCTGATTTTGTACGTTTGCCCACTGACAAAGAAATGATCTGTCTATTATTTTAATGGTAGGTTTATTTGAACAGTGAGAGACAGAATAACAACAAAAAAATCCAGAAAAACGCATGTCATAAATGTTATAAATTGATTTGCATTTTAATGAGGAAAATAAGTATTTGACCCCTCTGCAAAACATGACTTAGTACTTGGTGGCAAAACCCTTGTTGGCAATCACAGAGGTCAGACGTTTCTTGTAGTTGGCCACCAGGTTTGCACACATCTCAGGAGGGATTTTGTCCCAATCCTCTTTGTAGAGTAATTAAGGTTTCGAGGCTGACGTTTGGCAACTCGAACCTTCAGCTCCCTCCACAGATTTTCTATGGGATTAAGGTCTGGAGACTGGCTAGGCCACTCCAGGACCTTAATGTGCTTCTTCTTGAGCCACTCCTTTGTTGCCTTTGCCGTGTGTTTTGGGTCATTGTGATGCTGGAATACCCATCCACGACCCATTTTCAATGCCCTGGCTGAGGGAAGGAGGTTCTTACCCAAGATTTGACGGTACATGGCCCCGTCCATCGTCCCTTTGATGCGGTGAAGTTGTCCTGTCCCCTTAGCAGAAAAACACCCCCAAAGCATAATGTTTCCACCTCCATGTTTGACGGTGAGGATGGTGTTCTTGGGGTCATAGGCAGCATTCCTCCTCCTCCTCCAAACACGTCGAGTTAAGTTGATGCCAAAGAGCTCCATTTTGGTCTCATCTGACCACAACACTTTCACCCAGTTTTCCTCTGAATCATTCAGATATTCATTGGCAAACTTCAGATGGGCATGTATATGTGCTTTCTTGAGCTGGGGGACCTTGCGGGCGCTGCAGGATTTCAGTCCTTAACGGCGTAGTGTGTTACCAATTGTTTTCTTGGTGACTATGGTCCCAGCTGCATTGAGATCATTGACAAGATCCTCCCGTGTAGTTCTGGGCTGATTCCTCACCGTTCTCATGATTATTGCAACTCCACGAGGTGAGATCTTGCATGGAGCCCCAGGCCGAGGGAGATTAACAGTTCTTTTGTGTTTCTTCCATTTGCGAATAATCGCACCAACTGTTGTCACCTTCTCACCAAGCTGCTTGGCAATGGTCTTGTAGCCCATTCCAGCCTTGTGTAAGTCTTGTCTCCCTGACATCCTTGGAGAGGTCTTTGGTCTTGGCCATGGTAGAGAGTTTGGAATCTGATTGATTGCTTCTGTGGACAGGTGTCTTTTATAGAGGTAACAAGCTGAGATTAGGAGCACTCCCTTTAAGAGTGTGCTCCTAATCTCAGCTCGTTACCTGTATAAAAGACACCTAGGAGCCAGAAATCTTTCTGATTGAGAGGGGGTCAAATATTTATTTCCCTCATTAAAATGCAAATCAATTTATAACATTTTTGACATGCGTTTTTCTGGATTTCTTGTTGTTATTCTGTCTCTCACTGTTCAAATAAACCTCCCATTAAAATTATAGACTGATCATTTCTTCGTCAGTGGGCAAACGTACAAAATCAGCAGGGGATCAAATACTTTTTTCCCTCTGTACATTGGAGGATGGCTGCTATCTGTGACAGAAATTGGAGGTGGAACATTCGTTGTGGAACAGTTGTGGGGTCTGGCAAAAGGAAATACAAGTGATGGAAACGTTTTGTGGATATAATAATGGCTGTATCGGCCTCTTGGCCATCACCTGGACACATCTTTCTGGATATGTATACAGTATTTGAGAAGAGTGCAGCTTTGCTCCCCAATTGTGACTGCATAATTCAAACCTCTTTCAAATTAACAAATGGGGTTTACCAACGTGCACACTCGTTCTGAGAATAGTGCAGGACTTTGTACTTTGCTCATGGCCTCTGCACTCTGTTGATTGGCTCTGCTCTCTTTAGAGTAGTCCCACTCTTATGATAGCTGCTCTGCAAAACTTGCACACACACATATGAACATCCATATAAGTGTATTTTTGATTGGGTTGCTCTCAAACCAAGACTTTGAGAGGCATCGCAAGACCATGAGGGTTGGCATTGGGAGGCCTTTTTTTACAGAATTGATTATTATAAATTAGTTTATGAATACTTACAATTGTGATATTTTTTAATTTTTACATTTCAACAGCTGTGAAATCCAGCAGAAAGAAGAAAGTAATGTTGTGCCATGGTGCTATCAATGACATTTGCCTTGACGACGTCTTTTAAAAGATGATGCCAGTTTTCAGGTGTGGCTGGTGAAAGCGGACAGAAAAGTGATTCCATATCATAGAAGGTGAAGTGTCATATTTTTGGTAACCGCTGAAATTGCTATTTTCATTAAGTGATCAAATAAATTGGTACATTCGGCATTCACGCCATTATTATAACGCAAGGCTATGTGTTGTGTTTTACAGACATAGTCTGTAGTATTGTGCGGTACTGAAATTGTACATCACCTAATTTACTTTTAAATTATTATTAAATACGCAATTGTCAACACTTTAGATTGGCTTGCTGTATCACAATGGATACAGAATTGTAAATAAAATGGCTCGGCAGATATTACGATATAATTCTGGATTTCCAAAGTGATTAGTACAGACATAGGGAGCTTGAACGCAAGTGTCACATTGCATAGGTATGACATGTTTGTAAAATCCTAACCATTTCTTATCCATTTCATTTTTGAGCAAAATACCCAGGCGTATTCTAGAAGGTTTAAAGATAATTTCCCAAAAAAATAAACAGCCATTTTTATATTTCATAGTTGTTTATAACAGATTAAGAAGTACACTTATTGTCAGTTTATTTCGGCATGCTTTCTCTGTTTTTTTTATTAAATATATTACATTTACCTCGTGATAGGGTAATTCCGAGTACAATAATACTGGGCTATTCCACATGAGCTTATGTAGGCATTAACTTGTGTTTTCACGTGTGTTCAAGTTGCCCCAACTGACAAATTTGAAGGGTGGAAAACTTGAACTTATTTTAAACATTAACAGTTTATACTAGGTAGGTGTTTTTCACATGCTTGCAACTAAATTTTGATTTAAAGCTTTCGTGACTGCAGGGATAAATATTATTGGTTCTTTCGGTAAAGTCACGTAGAAGGGAAACAATAAAATAATAAAAATATAGAACAATAAAATTCTCACGACGTTTCGACTGCAACACAAGCAATCATCATCTGGTGTGAAAACCACAGCAATATTTTTTTTTATTTTCTTGCTGTGGTTTTCACACCTGATGATGATTGCTTGTGTTGCAGTCGAAACGTCGTGATAATTTTATTGTTTTATATTTTTATTATTTCCCTTCTACGTGACTTTACCGAAAGAACCAAGAATATGCTTGCAACTAGTTTACAAAAAGGACGTATATTGGTGAATGGTGCATCAGGCCATGGCATGGGAAAACAGTGGCTTTGCTTTTGAGAATAGTGTCCTGGCAACTCACAAGCTTCAGGGCCAATGTGGTAACTCAGCTCAATTTAACTGTGAAAAGCAAAATATCATACATTCATTCATCATAGTCAAGCCAAGAATTACCTTTGGGCATTGTGGGAAAAAAAAATCATGCCCAACCTTCACCTTGCTAACTTCATCCCGTTTCCCTAAATGGTGCAATTGCTGCTACAGTAACTTAATAATGTGTTTAATAGATTTCATTCCTCAATACGCTGTCATATGCGGCCTAATCAGGAACACTCAGCGTTCAAAGATAATTCCTTCAGTCCCCATGTCATTTAAAGTGAAAGGCACATGTTTCAGGGTGATTTTCCACCATTAACATTTTCTCATCGAATGCATTTCATATGCTGTTGTGTGGCTCAAAGTATAAGCACGTGTTTCCAAAGTTTGTTTTATGCTCTGAATGCTTAGAATAAAGTAGTTTTTTTCGTGTGCATTTATGCGCAATGATGAATACGATTAATTATAATCTTTAGCCCTAGCCGTGGGTTAAAGATATAAATACATCACATCTGTAAAGGTGTTTCACTGATCAAAGTGATTTAATATCTGGCTTAGGCCTGTTAAAACAAGTAAAACATAGACCGTTGAACTCTCTGCTTGTTATATATAATTTTGGTGTAATCTTTAATGAGTCAAAATGTAGTTGCAACGAGTGAAATATCTGGTCTGGTCCCGTGGACGAATACATCTGCTCTGACTCCCTCGTCATCCATCGAACCAAAATCTCCTTAACAATCTTCTTGCCCACCTCATCTTTCCCTCTCGCACACACCCCAACAACTGCACAGAACACCCATTGTGTATAATCATACAACTCGCATTTGTTGCTGAAGTATACTGTCTTCCTTGGCGATTTTTTTAAAAACAGGTTCTATTTATATATGTCCGTGAAATGTTATTCTTAAGCTCACAAAACATGCATTGAATTGCATGTGTAATGATCAATGTTTTTAAATTCGTATTTGTTGGATGTAATGGGTTCACTTCTGGAGCAACTCAAGGTCCTACGATTCATCGCAGCGTCAGTAAAATAATTGTTCCTTGAAATGCAACCCTGACTTCAGAAATAATAAAATCGCTAGGAGGGTGAATTGTTCCACCCCTGTTGCCAATGTTGTCACTTCTCTTCTCCTATACTGGGAATAAGATAATTCAGAAGCAACCAAGCTTCAAGTTGACATTCAATAGATAGAAGGCAATTAATGCATTGGAGAGGCTCCTTTATTCCATTACCTGGTTAGACAGAGTAGATGGAATATTTAACTGCCATTCATATTAGCTTCTCTTGGTTGAACACAAGTGACAATGAACCATGCAGTATATTTGTATATTACAGTCCAAATACAAAATCAATACTCCATTGAGCGTGATGTTATGGTTTATTTTCCTGACTGTATTTATTATCATTATAATTGAGTATGATGCCACATCCTAAAAAGTTATTCAGTATATTAATAGCTTTGGGATGTGAGTGGGTATACGCTATATTTCTTTACATGGTGTTTATTTTCTTTGGTTCTTTCGGTCAAGTCACGTAGAATGAGAATAAAATAATACATTTATAAAATAAAATAACACAATAATATTCTCACGACGTTTCGGCCACAACACAAGCGGCCTTCATCAGGTGAAGGGACGAGACTGTCTGGAGGACCTCCAGGAGGACCTCCAGGAGGACCTCAAGACAGTCTCGTCCCTTCACCTGATGAAGGCCGCTTGAACGTTGTGAGAATATTATTGTGTTATTTTATTTTATCAATTTATTATTTTATTCTCATTCTACGTGACTTTACCGAAAGAACCAAAGAAGATGAATCCTTGCAGTCACGAAAGCTTTAAATCGAAATATGGTGTTTATTGTTTATAGCATCTTTATACTTCTTAAATACCATTGCGCTTTACAGTTGTAACACTCCAGCTACTGTCATTTGCGAATACACTGCATTGTTGGTGTGGTTTAAAACACATTTGGGAACTTTTTAAATATTAAACAAACAGCATGCTTCACCAGGAAACACATTGCCAACGATTGCTCATTTAAAGCCAATGTTTGTGAATATTTTGTAGCTTAAACACTGCATCTCGGCTGTTAAAGGTAAATATGTTGCAGGTTACTTTATCGGTAATCAGTGACAGTAATGTAAGGTTATCGTGAGAAATGTGGAGTAGTATGCAAAGCAGTATGGACAGATACATGCTTGGAATTAAACTGAGAGACATTGTATTGACTGGTGATTGAACAGGATGTATCTCTAGAAGGGATGATGGTTGATGGACGAGGGTGGTGATAGAATGGCAGCCAAAGGAGGAAACGTGCCTGAGAGGACACCCACTGACAAGGTATATTATGGGAGCAATGAGATCAGCGCATGCATAGCGGGCTGGATGGATTGTGGAATTGCAGGGCCATGAAGGATGCCGATGATGTGGGAGGCCTTTGTCCAGCAAGTGGATAGATCATTGCTGATGATGAAAGTGGAGTAAGTGATTGTTCAGTGTTTTAAAGTTTCAATTTACTGGCCAGGAATGTGTCACCAAGGAATTTGGGTCGTGGGAAATGCCGTGGAAGTGATGCCACTTGCTTTTTCTCCACCTTCAAACAATGTATACGTCCATTAACTCACGGGCCTTCAAGATTCATGATTTCCTGCACAATTTTTTAAAGCAGGGAATTTTTAAAATCTTTTTTATTAACTTTCAAACGTTTATTATCAGTCAGGCTCATTATACAAATGCTGGCAAGTTTCTTAATTTTTACAATATCAAAAGGAATTCCCTTAAACTGTGGAAGCAATATGGTTTAAATGAGAAATATTGTACGATTGTGGTAACACATGACTGAATTAACAACAGTTTGCTTGTCAGTGGAAATATTTAACTAAAGGTTTCTTACTCTATCGATCTATGCTTTCAATGTTTTGGTGGAATGTTTTCTAGCAGCATTTATTTCACAAAAAGCTATTTAAATGTATATAACATCCAAATGCAATAGAGGCAAACTTGAGAATGTTACCTTGAGTATATTTATTTGTAATCTCATTGCCTAATGGATTTTTAAATGTTCATTTATTTTCTGCACAACATTTGTGATACAGTGCAGTTCATACAACTCATAACAATGTGAGCAACTTTAGGTTGCATACATTACTTGCATAAATCACTGCTCATATATATTTGTATACACCTTCAAATCAGGTAAATACTACATGGTTTCATGGTTAAAGGTCTTTGGGAACAAGTGCTGGTCGTATGAACTTACATCCCAGCACCACACATGGCTTAAGGTCCCATTATGTGGAGAGGAATTTCACACGAGGATTCTGAGAGACTCGAGTCTTACCCTAATCCTGCTGACGCAATGCGCTAATGCCTTTTTGTTCCAAGCACAACAGAAGTGGGATTATTTTAGGCGAGGTGGACTTCAGAGATACCATCACTAGAATGAGAGGGAGAGTGATTTCAAACGTTAGGCATGAAGAATGGACATAAAGCACAGGTCAGTATCACATTAACCAGCCACTATGAAATCAATTGTCCATTGCAATGCTGCCAATTCGGCTTCACCCCTGTGGAAGGCTTTCTTGGCATTGAAAAGCAGCAATTGATCCTTACGGTGGTACCCCGGGGTACCAAATAATACAAAATGGCCGAGGCAATTAAATATTGTATTTCTGGGACACTTTTTTTTTTCCAGGGGTGTAACTTAACTCCGCGACTGGGGTACCAGTCAATCCGAAATCAGTGTTACTGAGCGATATCGAAACACAGCGAGGACGATTGCGCTGAAACCCTGAACGCTCGTACGCACCATAGTGGTGCATCCTGAGCACAGCTCGTCGAGATGAGCCGATTGCCGCATCGCCGATCATCAACAGACTAAAAATGACTGCATCACGGACATTATGCGAGAGCTGGGGTACTATGGTACCCCTGGTTACCGCCATAAGGTTTAATTTTTCCTAATTTATTTACATTTGAAATGCACACTAGTTAATAATTTCATTATATATTTGTTGCAGACTTTGTTGCCAACTTGAGAAAATTTTATTCTAGCAAACAGTCTATAACTGCTAATGTCATGTTTTGTTTGGATGACGTTACGCATAATTCTCTATGTAATAGACTTCATTCTTTTTCGATTACGAGGTCCAGCTAAAAACTTTTCAGTCGAAGGATTCGAACATTGTCCATATAACTCATCCTAATTTTTCTTGTCAGGTTTTGCGAAAAGATAATAACCTTTCTGTTTACCTTTTCTCTGCATACTAGCCTTTTGCCCGTCCAAGGATGGGTGTATTTCAGTAAATCTGAAACGTGCAAGCGAAAATCAGACCGTGACGTGATATTCATTGCATCAATGCGTGTGCAATTTGTAAGGCCCCGGTGACACAGACTTATTTCATTTAAAGGTTATAATCCCTTGTTCATCATGACGTCCTTTTTACTTTGATGTCTCAACAGCGTTACGGAGATCACGTGACGTGAGGGTTCTGCCTTTGTAGTGAGGGTTGTAAGTTGACGCCGAGGAGGGGGGAGGAGGCGCCTCGCCCCCCCCCCCCCCCCCCGATGTGGAGTGACGTCAGCCGCTAATTATTATGAATGGGAGGGGGGGTGTCCATTTGGTAGACGTCACCTCTTCATGATTATTAATAAGGGGGGCTGTTCGATGTCGAGTGACGTCACTTGCTCGCGATTATTAATGAGGAGGGGCTGCTACATGTGGAGTGACGTCACCCGCTCATGATTGTTAATAAGGGGAGTATCCATGTGGAGGACGGCACCTGTTCATGATTATTAATGAGGGGGGCTGGCCAACATGGAGTAACGTCACGCGCGGGACACACAGACATTCTTGGCTCATTATAGTAGTAAATAAACGAATTATAACATGTATGGGCATCCTATTACAGTATGTTGCACAAAACGCAGAGGCAATGATGCAAAGTGGGCTTGTAATGTATGACCAAGGGGGAAAACACAGCCAATAAAACCACAAAAAGCTCCACCTCATGTCAACCCACAGGCTCTTCGATCGTCAGTTGCAGCTCTAAGATGTTTATGTTTCCATTGTACATGTGAGCTCCCTTTTGTATTCAACAGATGCATTGCTGTTGTTAGTTGGTCGGGGTGTAACAAAGCATGGATCATCAATGAATTATTGTAAAGATAATTCGATATAAATTGCATAAGGTTGTGTTGCTTTGGGATGTACCCTTGAGTCTTAGACAAATGGCCATATCGTTTTTGGTATTGTTTGTTATTGTAACTTTCTGACCCCGCCACTACTGGATATCTTTGAAAAAAGAGCTTAATAGCCCATCGAATTTCTCCAGGATAAGCATAGAGTCTGATTCTAATGTGACACCATCTCCTTACCCGACTCAAACGCCAACATTATTCATCATCACCATCGTTAGCCGTGGTCAATCTGCTACACGACAAAGACCTTCCCATTCCGCTGCCATCCCCAATGCACGAATCCATCCAGACATCTTCACTAGAATCTTGATTTGAAGTTTTCGTGACTGCAGGAATCCATACTCTTTGGTTCTTTCGGTAAAGTCACGTGGTAGGCATAAAATAAAATAAATCAAGCGTCCATCATCGTCTGATGACGGACGCTTGTGTTGCGCCCGAAACGTCGTGATTTATTTTATTTTATACCTACTACGTGACTTTACCGAAAGAACCAAAGAGTATCTTCACTTGAGCTGATTTTCATAGCTCCATCTCCTCCTCAGTGGCCCTCTTCTCTCTGACACCTCCGTCTTCTTGCTGCGATCAACCCTTCTTGAGATGTGCCCTGCCTAAGCCCACTTTTCTTTTTTTTACAGTTTCAAAAATGAAATACTTCCAAGGTCAAAACATTTTAAGAAATTAAAAAACCCATGCATATACGTGATTTTATATATACTAAATATGTAGCATAGGCAGAGTTTGACTTCTATATTTTGGGCGAGCAGAGGGCTTAATAATATTTTAATCTCCACTTTGCATTGCGTATCATTTCATTGTCAATGCGATCGTTAAACAGTATTTTAAAACTTCAATAGGCCCGGCGCACTGAATACTTTTAATAATGGATAGGTCTATCTTCCGAAGTTACAGCTTGTTACTAGCTATAGTTAGAGTGTATAGTGTTAGTGTACTTGAAATCACAATATAGTTTACGTTCATTCTAGAACAGGACTCCCGTTCTAGAATCACGTAGTGAATAGGACACCTTAAATCACCTTTAATTGTGCAACATTTGGAAAACAACAAAACCTTAAATGAACGAAACCGAGCACTTTATGAATCATGTATCCCCGGTGTTACACGTACATGAATATCGTCTTAAAATATCAATTTTTAGCTCGTCTTTACACTAACTTTAATCGCGTGGTAGTTTTTTTTTTATGCAAGGCTTCACATCGGGGCCGCATCGCGCCCTCCCGTCGTGCTTTATTTTCTTATAGCGTCGTGGATCGTCACTTACATATTTAGCGTCCAGTCTCATTGCAGGCTCCTGGCGAACTTGAAAAAGAATGTGGTTTGCATGTTCTGCATCACTCGATGCAAATACCGTGGGACAGAAGCACCCGTTGGGTTCCGGTTCGCTTCCTTCCCCCGCGTTACGAATCGCGGGTCATATAATTTAAATATTTTATTTCAAATCTGAATTCTAAGCGACCGAAAATACATTTATAAAGGTGAACATTTTGGGGGCTATTTGCCCCTCCCCCGTGCCCCCCCCCCCCCCATCTCTGCCCATGATATGTGGAACCATCATCTTTTTATGATTTTCTACATATCCCTTAAATATTATAACCCCAAATGATCTGTTATGATTTGTGTTCCCTATTGCAGCTCGGATTGCATTATTCGATCTATTATTAGTTCTATCTATTATTAGTTATATCTATTATTAGTTATATCTATTGTTAGTTATATCTATTGGTGGTCATTCCTTTAAACAAACATTTTAATCAGTGAAAGTTGAAACGCAGTTTTGTCTTTAATCAGAGTATTTATCATGTGCTTTGACACCATTGCAATGTAGTAATTGCTACCATATTTATGTACAGCAATTGACATCCAATCATAAGGTTAGGAATGTCTGCTGTTTGAGTGTCGCCTTAGCCTATCATTCCTCTGGGGGAAATACAATTAGTACTACTTACTTGGGAAATCAACGGTTTCCTGTACAGAGCTGTTCCTTGCCATGAGAATATGGAATTTTATCTGCTGATTCTGGGCTGTCAATGCAGTTGAAAAAAACTTTACCTTCAGATTTGAATGGGTATCGTAAGTTGGTTGACATTATTTTTGGGGTATGTATGTTGAACCTCTTTTTCATCATACGTAGCCAACTGTTCTAATCGGAGGTATTATATAGTGGCATATTATACAAAACAGTTATTATTATTATAACGTACCTTAGCATTTATTCTCGTGGTCATGCACTTACTGCAAGTTTTGTAAATGTCCTTGTTATGTGCTATTGTAGGTATGCTGGTCCAACTGTTCTTTCATTGAGCAAATGTGTTTTTTGCAACTTAATTTGTCTTCACTGACCAATATTTTTTTTCGTCGATGTTTAAATGCATTCCCATGCACGTGGTCAATCACGTTTTGAAATTTGTGCCTTCATGTAATCGCGATTATATCAGATAAGTTATGATGATGACATCTTATTGCAATTATCTAAATCCAGAAGCAACGTGTTTACATTGGGGCTGAGAATGTGATACAGTATATCAATTAGACTACCAAAACAGATATTACTTGAGAAGGAGATTACATTAGATAAGAGTTGTGGGACACCCAGACCTCGACGTTGTGACTCAATTAAAATTAAACTAGAGATGAGGGGGTTTGCATTGAGGATGCCCTTGATTTGATTGTGGATAGTAAGATGTGAACAGCCAAGCCCTACAATTTAGACCATATTGCAGAATAGGCATGTTCTGTTGTTGAACAAGGTCATGTTGACCTACAATGACCTTCAGTACCCGGTGTCTTTATCAATGGGTTAATTGAGTGATTTCACCTCACATAGTCTATTCCTTTGTATCAGGCCATTATTCTCTTTCTTGTAGCCACTGAAATGTGCCCCTTTAATGATGAAAGGGAGGGGGGGGGGGGGTCAACGGTTGCGTGAGAGGCTAGCAATCAGATGGATTGCGAATTCAAATCCTGATTTATTGTTGACCATCATTCCTCCCCGGCTGATAGAACGAGCACCACGTTGTGGGGAAAATCAACAGTCCTTGTCTTGCAGAGGGACTCACCCCTGCCATAGGAATGTGGATTTGCCACCATTTGCCTCTGGGCTGCAAACGGGAGATGAGCGCCGACCTCATTGGCCATTTGAGCAGGAGTCTCTTTGATCAATGTCAACAATGACACATAATAATAATAATACCAACACCACCACCACAAGTGGCATTTTGTAGACAAGCTACTCAAGCTCTTTCCCCATATTTCATTTTTACTAATAATCACAGTATATTAATGTAGACATCATTAAAGCATGCATCGCAGCGCGTGTGCTCTTAAACACAGTGCAATATGGAAAAGTGTGTCCTCATTTCCCTAGAGTTGATTTTTCCCTGGCCGTGAATGTCTCACAAACATTCATGCGGAAATTAACATTTATTGCCCATATAACCTGCTCACCCTTGACCAGATCTTTAATTTGTGAATGAGAAGCCATAAACACCTACTATCTATCCCACTCGAGGAGCTAGCATGTTCATTCTCATGACATTGATAGGAAACATCAGCACCTTTATTTAGATTGGAGGAATCCGATGAGCTATGGAGCTCTTTTTGCACAAATGTCCAGTCGGAAACATGGACTATGGCAGAGAACATTGAGCTAAAGATAAAAGTATACAAATTGGCATGGAGAGGTACACACTTGTAATTACACTCAGAGATAAAAATGGCTGATGAATTTTTAGCCAGAAACCCAATCAGAGTGCCTTTGTAAGTAATGCATATACATTTAAATAGAATAAAATCATACCAACATTACCTATTGCAACAATGTTGCATCAATTCACAATGAATGCGAAAAATGCACAGTGCCCGTACAATTACAGTTCCTTTCACATATGCGCACAGACCCTTTCCCAAAAAAATATTCCCATTTTTCTGCGAACAGTTTGAATTCATGGCCCATTGCCCGATCAGCATAGACAGCATGTGCTCGAAGGAGGGCAGGGATGAATGTGCAGAGCCACCCTGAGCTGGCCACTGGCCACGGGCTCCCTGCTGGATGTTTGCGAAAATGGATGTTGACAGTGCATTTGGGGACCCAAAGGGCATCCGCCGTGATGCTTTCTCACTGTTCATGAAGCCAACTTGTTCAATTCTGCTCGCGTTGGTTAGACAGAGATTAAGATAGCCAGCAAATCAAAGTAACACATTACAAATATAAAAAAAACATAAAAGGTAGCAGTGGCACAGAGGATGGAGCTATGAACCCGGTGACCTGATTCCCAGTGTACGGATAACATGAGTGCGGATGATTGGTGGTGGGCGTCAGGAAAGAGATGCAGGAACAGGTCAGATTTCACTTGCCCCTGGGAAGGTCAGCTGTGACCAGCACGCCATCTGCAAGTGTTCATTCAGTCGCGGAATGAGAACAGTTCTGTGCACTATTATTAGTACATTTAAAAATCTGCAGTTGTTATGTTTGTTGAAACACCTAAACAAACGGAGAAACGCTGCATTACTACTAAATTGCATTTATTTTCTTCACTCAGCACACGTTATATGAGTCACACAACAACATATGTATATTGCGAGGCCTGTATTGCTGGTTCATTAGAGATATACTCATGCTTACATTTAACTGTAAAAACGAGACGAAAGAATGGTTATTGAGGATGCAAAGACACTTAAGGGAGAAGAGAACGTTGGGTGGAAGATGGTCTTGAGTCTGCAGTTGAAGAGGGGAAGGTTCTATGCAGTGCAGACGGTCAAGGATAGGTAATTCCAGCCAATGGAAGAAATTGTGGAGAATGATTGGCCTCGCATTGTATGGACATTGATATCGACTGGAGGCTTCAGCGAAGGCCTTGGCTACCGGAGCAAAGGTGAGATGAGAAGGCAAATCCATGACTGAATAAATCGACTTTGGTCATTACAGACATTGATGGCAGTATTGTAGTTGATTCAGGACTGAATCAGAAGCCAGAGGAAGGGATCTGGATATTCATTTATGGGTAGACGTGAGCAGTCCAGCGGTGGCATTCTGCACCGTCTGTATTTTAGACGTGAGGAATTTGAGGAGCCTGTAGAGGAGAGAGCTGCAGAAATGTAGTTGAGATGTGAGAAAGGCACGGATAATGCTCTTCGGAGTGGATAGGGCAATAGGGTATACACCCAGAATGCATTGCAATGGCAGATATATAAAGAGGCTCTGTAAAACCTTCCTCCTCCCCCGACACAGCTGACAATGAGCGTAATCCAAACTATCTTGTGTTTCGGTCTTTACGACATCTGATGTGGAATATAAATAAAAACGTTCGTGTTTGCACGGCAGACAATCTGAGACAAGCTGCACGGGCAAGCAGACATCTGGGCATCACCATCAATTTTGGATTTGGTGTGACGTATGTCACTGTGCTGTTGACATTCACCGTGGATGGGTATTATTATTTGTATTACAGATCAAAATGTCACTTCCTTTGACGAGAATGCACCGTCATTGTGATTTAAGAAAATAGTGCATGATCATAGTTGCCATGCATAAATGACACTTACCCTTGGACTTCACGGCAGATTTATCTTAGCTATGTCTCAGCAGTCATTTTACAATAGGCTGTAATACTTTTTTTTAGTTTTAACACACTATATATGTTAAATACGAGCCTCTTTGAGCAGTTACTGTAAAGCAAATTCGTAAAGATTATTTCAAACCATTGCTAACAAAAATTAATATATATCAAAACAACAGCAAACAGACGCACAAGCTATTTATTTTTCGATCGTTTTGTTGGGGTCCTTCTTGTCTTTGAATTTTTACATTGGCCCTGGCGACAGTGGTTGTACAGGTATTCATTCATTCTTATTTTATGTGCACGTTTAAAAGATAATGATAATTGTTTCTCTTCCTGCTGCTGCTGCTGCTGCTTTTGTGTTCCATTGAGTACAGTACAAGTTTTTTGCATTCGCAAATGCAATGTGGGGTTATACGTCAGTCGTGTTTTGCAGTCCATGTAAAGTGCACTCGATGGAGAATTTTAATGGGGACATCTTATAAACTGTTATTGCAAACGCTTTGAATTTCCTCAGCGGTGCAAGAAAACTTTACGAACTGCGATTCGGTTCCACATTTATAAGCAGCAGGCTTTGCAATTAACGCGCCTTTGGAGATGCGAAATGTGAAATAAAATATATTATAAAAAACATTATTTGACGTAGTGAACCGTTACATGTCCAACCAATACAAAGATCAAACGGGCAAATTAAAAAAATGCATTTGGTTTTGGTTGGCTTTGTGAAGGGTAAGGAAGCAGATATTATAATTGCACATAAGACAGCTTAAAGTTGCAAAACACAATGGCAATGATAGGTTATATCATTACATTCTGTTCAAGTAAATCAAAAGGATAAATAACGTTTTCGTGATTAAATGTTGCCCTTGATTAATATATATACAGATTTAACGTCTGTGATCCCAAAACTTCAAAGTAAACACTGAAAAGGACATTCTTGATTTTTGTCTTAATTTTTAGAATGGCAATGGACTTTGACCACTCCGGACCCAACAAATAAGGCAGAAAGTAAGCTGAAATTGTTACATTTTTAAAACCCTGCATTCATAAATGATTTATTTTTACAGCTGACCTGCCACATTAGTAACCTTGACACCTCTGATGAATTCAATCTTTGATGATGCCTAAGTTGACGGAGTTTTATGGGAATACATTTTTTTTAAAAGTATACAGTACTATTATTATTGCATTAACCAGTGCACCCTAAAGAAACAACTCAACTGCTAGATTTGAAACGTAAACTGTAAGCGTGAGTTTGATGAAACCGTCAGGGGATATTTTTCATTGCAATAAAAACAAAACAATCAGCTCTTAATTTGTAGGGATATAAACGCACGAGCTACGTGTTTCCATCTGTCAGAAAAAAAACAAGTTTGAAGCTTCAGTAAAATGATTATTAAAAAAAAGGTTAAATAACGTTCAGGCACACCACCCTGGGTGACATCACTACAACGGTATGTACGTATTCCATGCAGGAATCTTAAAACAATTGTATGTATTCATTATTCCCCTCAGACTGCCCCCAAGCACACAGCCGTAGGTGTTAAATAAGAGCCGTTTGATTTTTTTTTTGGATTACATCTTCCTTTAGCACTGCCTATATTGTAGCACAACACATCAGAAAAGGCCAACAACACAAAGACGAGGGTTCTGTGCAGCGGAGAACAGCTTCAGGTTGGGTGGCCCTTGGCAATTCAGCCTTGGGGGAAATGTAAAGATCGCCCCAACTGCACTCCCGCCTTCTCCCCACAGCAGCATTTCTGATTATTGCATTATTTAAAAAGGTCACGAGTCCTGGGAAATAAGCAATGGGGCTGCACTGAAGGGAAGAAAAACAACAACAGCAACAACATAAACACAAGCTATACTGAGAAGGAACCAGGAAATATTTTATTCTGTTGGCGCAACCAGTTGCAAATACAAATACAGTCAGGTCACCTTCTCACGACGTAGTTGTTTATAAAATGGTTAGATACAGTACAAGGGACGACGTGTTTTGTTTTTACTCCCGCTGAATTGGATTCTTAAAAAAAAAACATTTATTTAAGTTGAAGGTTTTAAGAGTAAATTATGAATTAATGTTAGATTATGTTTCGGCAAAAGTAACTGTCCTTTTAAATGATCGGTTCCTATTTCCAAGTCAAAACGGTCTTGAGGAAGCATTATAGTGCTTGCTGGTGTGTTGAGAGATTTATTACACGTATTTATTTTGAGTTTTCTAGTGTCCTTCCATGGGTAGAGTTCTTGCTTCATGAATTAAAGTCAGAATTCACACAGCTGACCTACCAAGCCTGCATGGGATTCCTGACAACTTCTCTTGAAGGGTACAAGCATCGTTTATTATGGTACAGAGATGTAGATTCTGCCTCAGCCACGGGAAACCCATTCCATTTGTGACATTACTTAAATGTGTATTTGAAGCAAGCAGGTCTAATCAAAGTGTGTGATGGCTATGTGATTACCTGTGGGAATTCAGATTTCATTGGCTCAAAAGGAAGGAGAATTCAGGATTTACTGCATAAACTGCAATGGTCACCAAAACTATGAAACCTTTGTGCACAGGCGGGGATTCATTTTGATATTGGTTTTATGTAAAAATAAGGCACAGTAGTTGGCAATATCGGTGAGATATCATTTGGTGGAATAAACCACACATAGGTGCGACTATAAAACTACTCAGTGATTGATTTTTACTAATATCATAACCTCACAGTGTTTTCCATGATATTTAAGACCAAAAATACATGAATGCATTACTTTATTTTAGCAGGTCATGTATTATACACATAAGTGGAACTCCTTCACCCATTGGCCTGCGAATTGGCTGGGAAATGGCAATATGCCAAGTTCATTCAATCAATTTGTAGCTTTTGAATTTTAGCTCCTCATACATACGTGAGTTCTTTCTGGGCACTCCTGTTTCCTTCAATATGCCAAACACTCCGTAATGTATTGGCCAAACATCCAAATATAGGAACATCCTAAAAGAGAGTACTACGACTCTGTGAGGCTTTCTTGGTCAAACAAAAGTAATCATATTTAATATATGATCGGGCACTGTTAAGTTTACTTTGGGGATTCATTTGCATGGTCAGTGTGCATTTATGATTGGTCAATATGTTTGTGAGTGTATAGATAAAATCTACTTAAGTATTTAGGTATTCAAATGTAAGTGTGTTTGTACATTCCACAATAACTTTCAGTTCGATGGTTTCCGCTCATTGTTGAACCAGTTTAAATATTGCTTGCTGTCGTCATGTTTGTTTTTATTACCTGCATAGGAAAGGAAGCTACACCCAATACTGTTAACATTCATCACGATCTAGTCACAAGGTTTTTAAAATATATATAAAATAAGGATATACTTTCATATTGAATATGGTACACACACGTTCATGCATATACAGAGTGCTTAAAAAATGTTTTAACACTTATATGGAACTATCGTTTTTTAATGGAAAAAAAACACTGTAAAAAGTCAAAGAGTCTCCACTTGTCCGCCATCGTTGTCAACACGTGGCCTGGAATCTTCTCCAAGTGGTCTCCAGAGCCTGGAGGCAGCATCACATTTTTTGTGGTATTGTTGCAAATTCTCAGAAGTGTTAAAATTTTTTTAAAGCACCCTGTATATTGTTCCGATAGTTTATACCTGAGAAAAAGGCATTTCTATAATTACTCAAACGTTGGCTCTGAAACTGCTATTTGGATCTCAAAACCTTTTAAATAATTCAAAATTGCTTGGTTTGGAAAAACGCATTTCATATTACATGGGCTGTGTACATTGCAAATAAATAATAATGTTGAATTATAATTGTTTGTATTAAAAGAGCCATGTAAAATGTGCACTGTATCAATATATTCGATACTGTATATGTTCGAAGAATTATACATGGTATAACAATAATGACATTTTAGATTTGATGTGCTGCACAATGCTAATTCAACTGCAAACGGCACAATCTTTCTGTACATATATTTTTTATGTGATAAGAATTGTGGTTTATTTGAAGCCATGTGAGAATGTTAGGTTACAGCGCTTATATTAATAGTCAAGTTAAATCAAAGTATTGACCTGCTCAAGTAAGCAATGGTGTAGTGCTCTCGTTACTACTGGACATCTGTGGGCCAAATTTTGATTTAAAGCTTTCGTGACTGCAGGGATTCATATTCTAGGTTCTTTCGGTAAAGTCACGTAGAAGGGAAACAATAAAATAATAAAAATATAAAACAATAAAATTATCACGACGTTTCGACTGCAACACAAGCAATCATCATCAGGTGTGAAAACCACAGCAAGAAAATAAAAAAAATATTGCTGTGGTTTTCACACCTGATGATGATTTCTTGTTTTGCAGTCGAAACGTCGTGAGAATTGTATTGTTTTATATTTTAATTATTTTATTGTTTCCCTTCTACGTGGTGACTTTACCGAAAGAACCAAGGACATCTGTGGGCCAGTCTGTTTTTCATCAAATGTAAGAGTTCCATGACTGCATTGCACTGGGGCTGTCAACTTGATAAGAAGTGGTGGCCATTTGATTTACCCCAGATGGATGTTACGCTGAGTTAATCGGCATTTCGTGGTTTAGCAGTCCTGTAATAATAATATAAAAAAAACAATTGCTGAACTACAAAAAAAAACACGTTTAGAAATATGCAAAATTGTGCAAATGTACTTCTGAAACCACTTTAAATACCACAGTTGCACAAGCGATTAAGGTGTAACTCTGAACAATGTGATGTGTTTGTCTTGACAATAATTACACGTTTGTTGGTCAACGTTATTTTCAGTGGCGTCGCTATCCAGTGCTCAGGTGGTGCAAGTGCATCAGGGCCCGTGGGTCAGTGTGTCCTCCATGTGCCGAGCTGTGGAGAGAGGGAGAAATGTAACATGGGGAGGAGGGGGGTTCCATGTTATTAATTGCACCAGGGCCCATGCCAAAGATGTTACACCACTGATTGTTGTTCCTAGACAGTGGCACAGCATCACTAAAAACTTTAATGGCACTATAACTTGACTATATAATGATCTAGCAGCTGTATATAAGCACACCCGTCAGGAGCATACATACATACAGGAGCAAGGCCAGATGATGTGTTTACATCTCAAGTGGTACTTTTTCTTATCAGAAGTTGTCCTTTGACTTCCACCCACCAGCGCGACGTAAGGACGTCTTGCAGCATCTTATCAGCGCTGTACTTATACATAATCAGAATATGTATTTATACTGGAGGAATTTTGATGAGCTATAAAGCTCCTTTTCACAGATGTCCAGTAGGGGCGGATAAGAACGTTACAACAAACAGCGCAAAAACACGTGATAGTAGTGTAACATACAAGAAAGGTGAACAAATCACCAAAACACATCCAAATAAAACACTAAACGACCTCCATCCTACCAGGCAAAAGACCACTGGGGTATTAACTTATATTTCAGAAGCCACCTGGCCACAAACGATAGCTCAACAAAGCGGGCCACAATTTGGGCATTTATGGCACGGAAATAATCTAAATAATCTCAATTGCATATATTTCATTTTTTTGCCGCGATGCGTATTTCCCATGGGCCTGGCAGGCTGCGATGTCTGGTGAAACAGCTGGAGCGTGGAGAGCTGCCCGTCCTGGACCTCCGGAAGAACCTGGAGTATGCCGCCTCAGTGCTGGAGGCTGTGTACATCGACGAGACCAGGTCAGCTCAGGGGGGGGGGGGGGGGCCCTCGAGTCGTGGCTCTCTCTGCCCGTGTGCTTGTTTGCATGCACGTGTGACTGCCTAACTACCTGCGTCTGATTAGGATGCCTGTGTCTGTCCCAACTGTTATGCGCTCACCTTGCATGGACGTCTGACCAGATTGCATACGTTTGTCTCATTGCGTACTAGTCTCAGTCTGTCCGTCCGTCCGTTTGTCGTCTGGTCTGTCATTATTATTATTATTACTACTATGACCCTCGTCTCGATATGGATGTCAAGTCTGCCAGGCTGCCATCTGCCTTTAGTGTACTGCCTATTTGTTGCAAATTATCCTTGGAGATATGAACCTTATGGCAGGACTCCGGGGTCCCGAATAAATGGAAGTCAAAAATCGTAATTGATTTATTTATTTCTGGCGATTCCGTCCCACCGCGCACATGAACGCCGCGACCCACCAGAAATCAATCAAGCACCCGTCATTGCCAAAATTGCCGTAGTCATAAACAAAACGTTGAAACTTTGATTAGCGCTTCGTGTAGAGCTCGTCGAGAGCAATAGATTGCCGCATCGTTCGCCTTCAACAGACGTAAAATGACGTCGCAATGCAGTTTACGCGAGAGCCGGAGGCTTATGGGACCCCGTGGTCCCACCATGAGGTTCTTGTGCCCTCGGGTCCAGAAGGGGACCCCTCCCCTTAGTTCGTTATCTGGTAGTGATATCATAACACACAAAACCCTACTGCTCAGGACACCGGCCAACGTTTTTAGCGGCACAAGCGAAAAATTGGAAGACACCGTTAACATTTCCCAAAACTGCCCAGGAGGGACATGATTTAGATGGGAAATTATATCTCTTGCCCCCCTTATTGAGAATTTTGTCAGCTTAGCTGAATGGGGGAAACCCTTCTGTCTGCCTAGGTGCCGAGATAACCAATGGCCTTAACGCAAGCAGCACAGCTCTCGACATGACACTCCCTCAGATTAGCCATCCAGTGTGGGGGACAATTTAATGTGCATTGCATTCATTTACTTCATAAAGACGCACGCTCATGCCTTATAGGACAATGATTCACTTTCATTTCTTGCAAGCTTTACGTGCCATGGACAGTGTGTGAAATGTAATCATCTGTTCGGCGGCCTTAACCTGTTTCCCCCATTCTCCGAACGCCTTGGGGGTAAGCAAGAATACTTTTAAGGTTGATGTGCTTGTTTTAATAAGTGGGATTGCCAGTTCGTTCTTAGCATTAAAGATGTTCGGACGATGTTAAGTGTAGTGCTAGGACAAAGGGTTAGGTTCCAGGTTAATTAAGTGTTCGTGTGCATTAAAATCAAGACGCTGTATTGCATTCATGCGATAGCACCAAGCATGTTCTTTAAGGTCAATTGTTATTTCTCACCATCAATAGGTGAGAACTATTTTTGGTTGACAGTGCTATCTCCTCTGTGCATTACTAATGCTCTACGGCAGTTGGAGTACAGTAAATTAAGTCCGCTGCCTGCACCTGTACTCGATTAGACACACTTTCAGTGTGCTTTGCAGAGGCAAATGACACGGAGAGTTTTTGCCTGCTCAAATTGCACACCGCAATGAATGCGTTTCCATATCAAAGCGTTGATACATCAACTCCGAGCTCCCTACAATTAAATTGCGCAATACGATGCAAGAATTAGATCATTACCCAAAGCTCCAATTTTCAGTTCTTACCCACTGTATTGGCATGTGTGATATGTATATTTAAACAGTTTTAACCAAATGTTGTTCGTTTTTATTAGAAGATCTTGTCCACAGTCAATGTGACTCATTTCTCATGCGTTGATTTTTTTCATTTCAATATATGGGTGGTGCTGTTAGTTGAACACTGCACTCAGAAATCAGGAGCCAAAAACACACACCGCAGTTATAGTAACAGGTTTTACCCTTTTAGCTGGCACAAAAAACTGACACCTTTATACAAGGGATCATGTTTGCAATAACCACAACACAAGCAGTCAAAAATGCAAACAAAAAAATGCAAATTCAAAGACAGTGCATATTATTATCAGAGTTGTCTCTTTTTGTTTGCATTTTTGACTGCTTGTGTTGTGGTTATTGCAAACATGATCCCTTGTATAAAGGTGTCAGTTTTTTTGTGCCAGCTAAAAGGGTGAAACCTATTACTATATCTTGTTACTGGCAAAGGAGGTCTCATAATGTAAAAACACACCGTAGTTGTCATTGACACTGCTGCATAGCAGATAAATATATAGTAAACTAACGTTTTAAACAATTACTCCTAACATACTACCTTTGCATTTGTCTCGCCATTGGTGGAATTCATGAGTTAAATTCTTGGACAGGAATTGACCCAACGCTTCATCCCTCCAGTGTCAATAAAGCAGATACCACTTTGTGGGAGGTTAACATAAGCTATTTTATTGAGACTTGCCCTAGTCACAGGAATGTGTAATTTCCCACAGGAATGAGTGCCACCCCAATGCACGTCCATTTGAGAATGGATATTCTTTTAGTTTGTAATCGGTGAAATTTATAATTGTTAATTTCCCCCAAAAAGCTATTAAAAAGTATTTTGAGACAATCATTATTATAGTAATTATTATTCTAACAACATTTGTATGTGTATGGGTAGAGTGGTGGTAAAGTGGTTAGCGTACTGCGCTGTGAACCTGGTCACCCGAGTTCAATTCCCAACCACGGATAACACCGGTAGCAAGTCCAGCAAAATCTGATCCTGTCCACCCCCTTTCAAAAACGCACAATGACCAACTTGGTGAAGAATGGTTCAAAAGGAAACCCCTGACCCGCATGACATAGAGAGGCCATCATCCATTGGTCAATTGAGAATGGTTGAAATCTATTTCAAATACAAATAATATGGCGGGATGTTACCTATCCCGCCGGGTATACGGGAGGTTGTGGGTCCGATCCCGACCCTGACACCTGCTATATATTTGGAGTTTGCGTGTTCTCCCCGTGGTCGCGTGAATTTTTCTCCGGGTCCCCCAGTTTTTCCCATCGCATTTAGAAACATGATTTCTTCGTATTTGGCTGCTAAAACGAATTGCACATAAGCCACATTTTTGAGCTTTCATTTGTGGCCAGGTTGCTTCTAAAAAAAATAGCTATATAGCTCAGTAAGCCTTACCTGGTAAAATAACAAAAACATCGTTCCGTTTCATAGTTTAGTATACGGTACACGATGAAACAAAAGTGCTATTCACGCAGAAATCATAACGCCTGTTCACAGTTAAAAACCCTCGCTCCACAGCAAGTGCCGATGCCTATCAGAAGACGGTGAGCGCCACGATTCATCTGCTGCCCTTGCTGCTGTGCCCACAGGCGCCTGCTGGACACGGAGGACGAGCTGAGCGACCTGCGCTCGGACACAGTGCCTTCAGAGGTGCGCGACTGGCTGGCCTCCACCTTCACGCGCCAGATGGGCCTCATGCTGAAGCGCTCCGAGGAGAAGCCACGCTTCCGCAGCATCGTGCACGCGGTGCAGGCCGGCATCTTCGTTGAGAGGTTTGTGGCGCCCACCGCACCCCCCCCCCCCCTTTCTCATCCCGATCCGTCGAGGTCCGGCCCCTGCATCGGTGCGGCTTCGTCTGCTCTTGTTGCGTTGTCCCCTCCCGTGGGACCGGTGCTGATGTGTGCCGAGATAAATGCTGTCTCTCGAGTGGCTCAAGCCTCCAATGCACCGTTTCATACCGAAGCCTCTTTAAATATACATCACGCTGAAAGCGGAGGGTGTTATCGCTCGTTACACTTGCACACAAATGTCCCCTGTTCTTTTTTGCGCATACACACCGCACTTACTTAGATCCCCTGTACAATATTGCCTTTTCAAGACCGTTTGGGCCAAACGCTGTTCACGAGCGCCTGTTGAGGCCTGAACAGGCTCCACGAGGTGGTTGTGTTGCCAGCACAGTACTCAATCACCGTTGCATTCCCATTGCTGACGTTATAACAACAACACCTGCCGTTCACCTCCAAGTGCCGGTGACATCACCACAGTGCCTGTGGCAGGCTAGGTGCCCTGTGAGGCCATGTGAAGTTGTGAAGGCTGGCTGGTAGGAGGTCACGGGACAGACCCAGGTGCCATGGGTTGACTGACTGACATGACCGGCAGATGCAGCAGCTGTGCCGCCCACTGTGCCAACTTTCTCCATTTTATTCATAATAAAGGTTTTTGGGTTAGATCGCGTTTATTTATAAATGTGTCGTGTTAAACTTTCTCCATTTTAGCCGCACGGCGCACCGCTCATTGTTGTGAGCATCGCTCCTCCGCCCTCCGTTGTTGTTGGAGGGCGATTGCATCCAACTGCCCAGTAACAGCGTCCTCCATACTGATGTTACACACATACACTCACACACCACAAGGATAACAATGTATTATAAATATATATAATTTACTCTTTTAGATCATTGCGTACTTTACAGTAGGCTGCATAAACATTGACAAAAAAACGTGCCAAAGGCACAACGTTTATCATTAACACTGCCCTCTACACGTAATGGAAATTATATTGTAGCTCACATTTTGGCGCAAAGGCTGTCTCTGTTCATTGTCCAAAAAGTCAACCTACTATATATGTTTCAATTTTAAGACACTGTTAATAATGAACATGGTGAATGTTTTTTGTCGTTTAACCTTGAATGTGCTTTGCTAAAGTCATCTGCACCGCAGTACTGCCGATTTTCTGCATTGCTGCTTAGAGTTTCATGTCCCTGCTTCATACAAATGGTACAGGTCAGTTACCGTGGGGGCAATGATGCATTTACAAGCCCAGCATGAAATGAGACTTCCAATTTCAACACCCGGGTCTTGTGAATGTCCTCCCTATGCAGGTGCAAGTGTGGGATTTTTAATTTGCAGTTGTCATATACTTGGGATGTACTCTGCCCTTGCGAGGGCGACATAGCTATAATGTCACATGCACACGTATTGATTACGTAATGTTTTTCAGTGACAATGGAAAAAAACCTTATTGATTAAAAACTATTGGGTTTTTAAAATTATTCATCGTGGCCAATACACCATGTTTAATTAGAACTAAAACAATAGCAGGCCCTTTAAAAATAAACATATATCACATTCAGTCACCCAAAAAGGTAGTACTGCCGTTTAAGAAAGCCAATTTGAGATAAGTTAAGTGATAATAATCCATGGAACTTAAATACATTCTTATGCTTGGATTTGATTCCCCCCCCACCAACATCGGATCAGTAAAACCACAATATCCTTAGACTGAGAGAGAAAACATCATCAAATATCCGCTTGAGTCTCGTTCAGCAAAGGTCTTTCACTTAAATCCATATTTTATTTAGATCAGACCTGATTAATTGCTGTGTTGTGTAAGAGAGATTATGATTCATCATCCTTAAGTGGCCCTCATTGCAATATAAAACAAGCTGTATGCATCATAATAAACATATTTTTTTATTTTTTATGTTGACTTTCCAAGGGATAAACACTTGCTAAACATAGATTTTGACATATTGTGATTCCAGATTAAAATACATAACTTGATGTCGTTAAACTTGACTTTGCTTGTGAAAATTTATTTTCAATAAGTTGCAATGCTTGAACAGATGATGTATTTAATTGGTTTGTCTGAAGGCGTTTAATCATGTTGTTATTGATTTAAGTGTCAAGTTGTTCAATGTTCACAGTATTTCTCCAAGGAACAAACTATATCTTGCGGCATCTGTGCAGACATTTGTTGGTTAAAGTAGCAGTAATGTTGAGCAAATTAAATTGCTGTTGGCAGTTTTATTTGATAGTTCCTTAAAAAATGTACATCCAAACTTTTCAAGGATTGAGGGAATTCCAGGCAAAAGTTGTGCTTTTGAGAAATTATGTGTTTTAACTGTGTTTAATTCATACAGACAATGTCACAGATAATTCTATTCTTAGCCGCAAATGTAAAATTTTACATTACAAAAACATTTTTTTATGACATGTTCTGGAGTCCTATCTATTCTGGACGTGTATGTCAATTTCTTTCATTACCAAATGCACTTCAACATACCATGCATGTGTTTGGGGGGGGGGGGGGTGGGCAGGCGGAGAATAAATTGAAGAATAATAATTATGAAACAATTAAAACAATGTTTAAAGATGCCATCTGTCATGCACGCGTATTTCATCAACACAATTTCTAAGCGCCGGCACACCCATTGATTTGCTCACATTATCGCAATGAGCAGCCTCAGCTGCATGTCATATATCAGCAACCAGGCGCACAGAGAGCCCTGTGCTGCTCACCCCACCAAGAGAGAATCGATGGCGAGGCTGATTGACAGTCGCCAATGCAGTCAACCCCAGGTGTGCAGGGCCATCCCGTCTCCTACCCACCCCCGCCAAGGCCACCCACCCCCCCCCCCCAAAAAAAACGATGCGTGCTGCACTGCGGTGGTCGATGATCTAAGGGCTTAATTTCATCTCCCATTGTGACACTTTTTGGGCCATGGAGAGTTGCTTGAGACCCCCTTAAGATTCAAATACTGTGATGATTAAGTGAGGCCCATCTGTGTACCACGCGACTCATGGTCCTGTAACAGCGCTGTAACTAACAGGGGGCTGGTGAGAAGGGGGAAACTCGAGGGATGCGAGACCTTGCTGCTGGTAATCGTCTTATTGGGGGAAGGGGACACTTGAAGGAGGTGCACTGTAGCTGTACGGGCTGTTTGCTTGCAAGCTATTGGCTGCATCGCCCGTGGGGTGAGAGTGCTCTTGTATGATATTTGTTTACAATGCACGAGCAGACCACTGTTGTTTTATTTGCTTACCCCTGTTCCGAAAAAAAATGCTGCTTATATAGCCAGTTTTATCGGTCTCCACAAATCTTGGATTTGTCAGAGAGAAAAAAAAACACTCGTGCTTTTGTAAAGAGTACTGGAGTTGATTACGATTGGCCTGGCTGGAGGGGTACATGTTGTTTGGTGCACTGATGCTGTTGTCGTACAGAACATATATTTATACAGACATTTACATCGTTAAAATGTATATTTTCTGGGAGAATATTTAGTTTATGTATATAATATGCTCAAGCGTATATTTTGTTATTGTTTTAGGTGACTTTGACAATATTTTCTGATTGCTTTTCCATATGAGAATTAAAATATAGAGGGTAGATATGTATCTTGTCATTTAGGATTTAGTTCGTGCTTTAAAAACATTAACTCAATCCTCAAGGGAGTGGTAATACATGCCCCAAATTCTTGGCAAAGATATGTAAAGCTTTTTTCTTTAACTCAATTTTAAAACGCTTAAAGCAATGGGACAGCGAGCCCGTTGCCCATCTATCCCCTGATTTCCATAACCGGTTTGGCTTATGTTGACGGTGTTTATTTGCGTCACAACGTAATGTAACAGGCCCGCAGATTGCCTCAATAAAATTAAATATAAAAAAACACTTAAAGCAGAAAGGCAAAATACAGTATGGAAATTATGTCTGCATTGTGCCCAGAATGGTTGTTACTGGACCAAAGTCGCGACAATTTAAATTTTATGGGTAAAAAAAACACATGACCATGGTGAAATAGAATGTTTTCACAAAGTTCAAATTATTTAAGCATATTCTGTTTATTAGCTGGGGAAAAGTAAAACCACGCTCGTATATCTTGACAATAAAACATTTTACAACTGCACTTGTATCCAATAACATATGAGTCTTGCCTAGATAATTCCAACATGTTGGATGTCTTGTCCTGCTCTTGCCGTGCTGTAGAATGTACAGACGAACATCCAGCATGGTGGGACTCAGCTATCCTCCAGCAGTCATCTCTGTCCTGAAGGTGAGAGCTACAATTCGTCGCCGTAAAAAAAAAAAATCACTCCCAAGATCTCCTCTTCCCAATGCCATTTTCTTTAGTTTGGCGAAAACAACCGGACAGGTCAAAGTATTTTATTTGCAATCGACATTTAGGAACCTTTAAACTAAAATATGCGGTACACCTATGACCATATTACCATCATGTGCCTGATCGCATCAGAAACTAAGTGGGTTTCAGCCTGGATCGTACTCGGATGGGTGACCACCATGCGCACAAGAGAGGTGTAATCGGCATTGTGGACGGCAGAGGGCAGGACAGCGAAATCCCATCGTCGCTGTTCACTCCTTTGACCTTCACCAACCTGCATGCTCGCCAGCGTGGTGAAGTATGGCCAAATATCCCTGATGGCCCAGGCAAGGTGTGGGGGGGGAGGCAGGAATTGACAACATGCGCCGTACATCGACGTGATACAATATGTGAACCACGACATTGACAGACAATCAATGGCCCATGGTGCCACAGGATCCTTTAAACATAATTAAGGCCAAACGACACGCGTTCAAATTTGTCGCAAAACAGAGTGCCAATTTGAACAATAAAGTCAACGCAGACTATCTCGGTGTTAGGGTTAGAACCTGGTAACCTTTTTGGCTATGCAGCCACTGAGTAATATCTCTGTGTGTGATAATTTTGTTCTAAAGTTTCACAAGGAAATTGTATATCCACTTATGTAAACGTGTTTCTATGTTGTTCTGCTGAACTTAAGTTTTCCCTGCAAGCAATGTGATATATGTATATTCTTGGTTCTTTCGGTAAAGTCATGCAGAAGGGAAACAATAAAATAATACAAACATAAAACAATATTATTTTATTGTTTCCCTTCTATGTGACTTTACTGAAAGAACCAAGAATATGAATCCCTGCAGTCACGAAAGCTTTAAATCGTGATATATGTAGTTAATCATGTATCCTCTGTATATCCTTTTTTCCTATTTATACTCCATTTCCTCAATTTATTGTCAATTCATCACTCTGTCAGTCGTAAATGTTGTGTTTTTTTCTAAGTACTTGAAATTCACATTTGTACGTAAGTTGTTCTGACACCACCAGTGAGATGAGAAGGAAAGGAGAGAACTTCATACACATGAAGAGTGGCAACGTTTTCTACAATAGAGGGAGAAATTACACTCATTATGGTGGAAGTGGATTCTTAGTGTCTCCTTGCATCAGATGTGAGAGCTTTAGGGTTCAAAATTTAATTGGATGGAGTTGCTCAGCTTACACTAATCCTCCTGAATCACTAAAAGATAAAGATCAATCAAATATAGGAACAAACAATAAGCATCGATGATGAAGGAGAGCAAATGTACGATAGCACTGTTCGTTTTTGGCAGAATATACAAAAGAAAGCATAACCTGACTTCGGTTATTTAATTGACGTGTCATTGTGTGTTGTTATCGTTCATTAATTGTCTGTTAAAATAGGAGAATGCCGTCTCTTGAAAACCATCACACCACAGTTGGTTGGCCTTGTGTCTTTCGGAACTTTGGTATAAGACATTAATGAAAGTATGTATGTATATATATACGTCCCATTACTCACTGAATAGGTAGAAAATAACAGGATGGGTATATTTCAGTTGTCAATGTAACTGTACCGAGTTGTGTTTGTGGTGACAGTGTTGCCTGAGATGTCATTGAGCTTCACACATAGAGGAGATATTTTTTTTAAATTACTGAGGGATTAGGCTGGAACCTGAATTAATTATTATAATTTTTTTGCTTGAGTGTCAAGTATAATGGCCTGTATAATGAATATGCAAACATCTTTTATACCAAGAAATAATGTAGTTTAAATTTGTTTCCTAGCATAAGCATGTGAGGTCCTGGCATAGATTCCACTGTTTATTGTCATGAGAATGATGTGTATGTCGATCCCGTACCAGGTTATAATTTGTGTGCGTGAAAAATGTGCAATGGTTGTAATTATATTAGTCAAAGTGCACAGTTGCACTGACAAAACTTATTATTGGAGCACATGACTTAATAATAACAACTTCATGTTTTGAATTTATTTCTGATAATATACATTAACTTCAATTGAGCTATCAAAGCAAAAAAAGATGACACATTGATAAATAAGCGATTATCTATTACATTTAATAATCAGCTGCTGTTCATCCACCATTGGATGACAGCCTCCCCACACCGTGCCCATTCTTACCTGGTCCTGTGATGCCAGAAATCCAAACGACCAGTCAATAAATGTTACAGTAGCTAAAAACAACCCTAACCGCAGGTGGTTGCCAAATAACAACATTCACATTCTATTCTTGGTTCTTTCGGTAAAGTCACGTAGAAGGGAAACAATGAAATAATAAAAATGTAAAACAATAAAATTCTCACAACATTAACAGTTTAAAGAATGCATCCGTCATTGGGATCACTGTGTAAGGATGCGTTGTGTGCCATGTGTTTTATTTCCCAGGAAGTCGACAAGTGGTCCTTTGATGTATTTGCACTGCACGAGGCCAGTGGTGAGCACGCCCTCAAGTTCATTGTGTACGAGCTCTTCACCAGATATGACCTAATAGCACGATTTAAGGTGAGCCAATTCTTAAACGAAACTATATTTTTTTTTAACCATGTAAGGCCCACTGAGCTATATATCTCTTTTTCAGAAGCGACCTGGTTTATCGAAGTGGCTTATTGGGTGTAAATGTATGGCATACAAATAATATAAACGTATGTTGATTCTAAATGTGGAGGGAAAAACCGGAGGACTCGGAGAAAAATCCACAACCACAGGGAGAACATGCAAACTCCAAATATACAGGCGTCAGGGTCTAGATGGAACCCACCACCTCCTCTATACCAGGTGAGGTAGGTAACATCTCGCCACCGTGGCACCCCCAAATTCCAACCAGACCTGCCAGTGATGTCTGAATGAACACCATTAAAGCTGTCCCTTCATTACAATCACTGGCACAGGTGTATATAGAAGTAACCATATTTTCATTTTAGATCCTATCGGTCTCTTTGTAAATGCCTCGAAGGCAATGCTGCTACACTTATTCGGAAATAAGGCCTATATTTTACATGGGAGCGGTGCAAATAGTAAGAGTAAATGTTTCCCAGACAGGGATGAGGCATAATGAACACGCCAGTGGGGGAACATCGCTTGAAGCCATACACGTCGCAGGGGGAAATGACAACAGTGAGTGATGGTGCTATTCGCGGTGGCATGACGTGTCACGCTATGCCGAAGCGAGCGGTAACATTTCTCCAAAGGACATCTGAGCCCAGAACATGAATTAAGGACCATATTGATTAATTCATATTCCGGGACTGAGTGATAAGCCTTGAGACAATTAATGCCTGGCAGCTTTAGGTTGCGGTAATATGCTCCTCATCTGTATGAATTGCATATAATGGCAACATTGCATGATGTATGAAATGTGTCATTTTCAGGGTGGCTCTTATATTTCAAAATACGGTTTACGATTGCGATTGTCTCTTGTTGTTGAATTATGCATGACCTTTAAATTGTAGCCCAATTGAAGGATGTGTAGGAGTCGCTACCATGGTATTTATTTTAAATATGGACCACCCTAACGTTTTTATGTTGAACTCCTTTCACACCGTCCGTAGCCAACTGTGCTAATGGGAGGTGCGGAATGTGTATGGAATGTAACTGTTTCACAGATCCCTGTGTCGTCTGTGGTGTCATTTGTGGAAGCTCTGGAGGCTGGATACAGCAAGCACAAGAACCCCTACCACAATTCGGTCCACGCAGCTGACGTCACCCAGACTGTGCACTACCTGATGCTCAAAACGGGCACAATAGTAAGTGTGTTACCCTCGATCATTTACAATTACACACTCGTCTGGTGTGCTGTGAATGTTAGGGCAACTGCTTTTGTGTTGTAAATACTCAACAATAGACGTCTGTGCTCACATCTTCACCAAAACCGCACTGACCAGCGTGGTGATGTGTGGTCAAATAACACCCACAACACGCACGGCATGAGGAACCCCCCTTTCAGCAGTGGATTGGCAGAGGGCTTTACATGTACATGCAGTACTCATGCACGTATCATGTATGTTTATGTCAACACAACACAGTACATACAAAACATGAGCAAAAATGTGAGTAGTCTATGATGATTTGGCTTGTGAACAATGACAACTCGTCATGCCACACAATGATAATTGGTTCTCCTTGAAAAATAAACATCAGGATGCACGTCTTTTTTCAAAAATGTAAACCCTGACATCGACGAATAGAATACAGTTCACCTAGTAAACATACATATCATGTTAAAGATTAGAATTGCTCTGCATAGATATTTGTGTGAAATTTGATTTGTAAAACGGCCCAATTATTTATTTATATACGTTCACCCTCGATAATGTGCACTCCCATCAGGCTGTTTGCTCACTTTGCACGTAATAACCAAATGCATGCGGATCACGTGCAAATGCTGTTGTAAGCCTTTCCGTAATGCCCGACCGACGCCAGTGTTCACTCTGTCATTAACACTGGCTTGAAAAAGAATCAGGTGGCAGAGCTACTGTGCTATTGGTGGAAATTTCAAAAGGGGGAAGAAAAAAATGGCTTTAGTGCGGTGTAATTAAAAAGCCTGCAGTCCATTACAATACCATAGCCCTGAAGGAAGTGTAGGGAAATTATAAATGCATTTTTCGCGTGCCATTGAAATTTACCTACAGCACGGAACCATTACGAGATTCACAGTGCCTGTCTTTTTTGTGCCGGGCTGCAAGGGCTTTATGTGAACCATACATTTTTGTTGGAGCAGCAGTGGTGGCTGGGAAGTGGTGTATTGCTTGCTGTGTTGCATTTTGTGGCTTGAAATAGGCAGCTGGGTCTCATTGGTTTAAAGCTATGGGGAGTAGGTAGTTGCATCAGGACAAATTATACTGCTCCTTATTAGCACATTCGCTGGGTCAGAAAGAGATACAATTTAGGTGCACCAGAAGAAAATGAAAATTGTGTGTGCTATATTCATATTAATGAAGCAAGCGTTTTCATTTAAATTAAGCATTTCATCCTAAACCCCCAAGGCTTCAGAAGTGGCCAGGTGGCTCAGAGGTCAAAGGGCTGAGCTGGGACTGCTGAGTTTGAATCAGGGCAGCAGCCTGTGATTATCAGTGGGATCTTAAGTGATGGGATTTGATGTCTCAGTTGCCAATGACTGCTCAAACTAACCATAATATTACATTTGGTTTGATTTGCCTACATTCCAGCCATGACAATCTCTTAGAAGAGTGTATGGGAAAGTGTGCCCCCTACTGTGCAAGGGATAAACATTGATTTTTTAATAATGTTTCAGACGTGTATTGTTTGACACCTGGGGCACAATGCAATTCAACCTACACACTTCAGAACTGTTTTTCAAAAATATTGTAATGCAATAGTATTGCTACGGCACAGTTTTTGTTTAGAGAAAATGTCGATTGCATATATGTTATCATAAGGCCACATAGCACTTGGTTAGTGACAGGATGACATGTTTATCTCACTTAAAAAGCTTTTAACAAGCATACAATTTGAAATTGTCATATATATGCGCTGCCAATTTAAGTAACATTTGAGAGCACAAGTATAATTTGCCGACACGTTATTTCAGTGCCTAGCAAGTGACATTTTTAAGCATGAAAGTCAGGCCTGGCACGGAATTCATAATGTATGCTACAGGGCATATGGTACACCATTAATAGTGTTTTAATATATGTCATATGCCAGCCACAAATTCTGATTGATGTTGCGTGTAAATAAATTTAAGCTCTTCCAACTGCTGTGACCAGTGTCCTCATCATCTCCCCATTAGTAGAAGAGTTTAACAAATTAGCCCGCTGCTGTTGGACATACGTTACGTCATCAAATGCAGCGGGGCTCTATAATGAAGACAAATAGGTTCATTGCAGATTTTTTTTGCAGCAATGGTCATATCTTAAATACTTCTCATCAGCAGCAGGGTTTATTGTCAAAATAATTTAAATTAAAAAGAACCAATGACCGACCATTTCCAACAACAAACGAAAAGGATTCATTGCTATGTAATGAACGTATTACTGTGCACGGAAGCCACATTGATAGAACACGCACGCTGTGCGGCATTGCTGCATCTCGTTAATGGAAAACACAGTCTGATCTCCTATAACACGTGTTTTCATAACGTGAATTTTATATAACACGATGAATGTAGTAGGGAACACATTTTTATAACGCGGATGCGAATTGGATATAATTCGGCCGAGTGAACAGAGCTACGTCGCGCGAGTAGGATTAAGTGGTTGTACGGTTGCCTCGGCGTAACATCGCACCTAGGTGGGATGCTGCTGGATGTTTCTAGATGCTACCCACGCACGTCAGTCGTTTGTTCAGCCTGCATACGCTTCTCACGTGTTCGTGCGGACTGTGCTTTGCCCTCTATTGTATATTATTTTATTATAACGTGATTTTTCCAGAACGCGGTGTTTTTCAGGAACTCGACTACCGTGTTATAGAACAGACTGCACGCTTGTATTGTAAATATTTTCACGGATGATTTGTGCCATCATTGTGTCACGTTGCTTCTCCAGTCGTGAATTGATCTTCTACCAGTGGCAGTAATAAGAAGCCCTCGCAGCCTTAATCTGACACATTAATCTCCTGAAACATCCAATTAAGGCGCCTGCAAAGTGGTTATCTGCTACCCAGGCCTCCTCTGACGAGGCGTGATTTACGTTATGCGTTGCAGATCGTAGATCATCGCCTTTGCCCGTCCCTATGCAGTAATGTGCGTTTAATTGATAAGTGCTTATGTACACTGCGTGGATATTTTGGGATGTCAGTTTTGCAGGACTTCGTCCTACTGGTGTGCCGTTTAAACCTCAGAGATGACACAAAACGAGATGGATTTTAACAGTGGCACGAACAGCCTCTGTGGTTCCTGTCTTGGATTATTTTGTAGGGAAACCACCCAGGAGCTTAGAGGATATCAGAGAGGACTAAACTCCCCACCCCACCTTACAATGAGATGCCCTTTTGTTCAGAACTAAATTTAAGATGAAAAGTTATATACAGTGTCTGTATTTCTAAACAACACCACAGAACATACTTTTGAGTTGCAGACTTGTAGTTGCGGTATCAACGATATTTCACCGCTCCAGCTCTTCAGTAGTCATCCTCTTCTACTCCATCATTCATCTCAAACTACAATCAAATCTTGACTTAAGGCTTTCGTGACTGCAGAAATTCATATTCTCTGGGTCTTTCGGTAAGGCCCATAAACTACAACGTTCCGGTCGCAACACAAGCGGTCGTCATCAGGACGTCATCAGGACGACCGCTTTGTGTTGTGATGTGTTGCGATCGAAACGTCGTAGTTTTTTTTGTTATTTTCTTTGAACCTATCTACGTGACTTTACCGAAAGACCAAACGAATACAATCACCCACTTGTAGTGTTGTGTCCTGCTCAACACACACTTTCTGTTTTTTTTTTTAACAGTCAACATGATTTCTCTAAACTCGTGAATGTTCCATGATGCATGTGTTCCTCTTGCTGTATCTCAATGTGATTCTAAACGCGCGTTTCTCTACGTTTCTCCGCGCATCTTTCAGCTTTTGTTTAATTTTGCATGTCAACGTCCTTGCTTCTGACCCACGTGTCATAACAGGTGATAAACACGTATTTTTACCGTATTGTTGAGACACATTGGTATGTTTTGTTTTCACCATTAAGGTCAGTTTTCCAAAAGTACTCAAACCCGCACCACAATCTGATTCGTGATATTTATAAATATTGAAAACCCTTTCAAAAATTGGAACACTGACACTGACACCGAGGAAGGAAACATTTGACATCAGAAGGGGAATTAGACACGGAGATACACCTTTAACAAAGTTATTTATGGAGACAACACGATTTAAAAACAATGGATTGGAGAAATAAAGTCATAAACTTAAAGGGAAATAAATTAACCTGTTCTATTTGCTGATGACATAAATGTTATGAAAAGCAATGGAAATGAATTACAGGATAATATAGAAGAACTTAATAAATAATGCTGCAAAGTGGGGCTCAGGATAAATCTGGTTAAAACAAAACCATTGGAGATATCTGTTGGGAGGGAAACAATTGGAAAACACGGCAGTTTTTGAAAGCAGACGAGTATCAACAATGAATACATTGCCATAATTTTTGCAAATGAAATCTACCTCAATGAATTCCCTCAAGAATGTTTTAAAACAGGGGCTCTGTGAGAGGTGCTAGTTAAACATGGCATGAAGTAAAACAAGGCTAATTTTCATCTGCTACCGAATTATACTGTTTAATTGCTATTTGGACTGATTTTAAATGTGGATTTCTATAATTTGTAACCAAATTAAGGTTGACCTTATTTTTTTTTCATATTTATAATTACCTTTGTTTGGGTTGGGGAATAGGTCTTAAGCTACGTAATATGTATGTAAGTACCAGAAAAGCAAACAAAGTGATTTGTTTATTTCGCTGGATGAGCTCAATGGAAGGTAATAAACACATTTTAAATGAACATTATTTGTTTTATATATAATATAGTACTATAATATTCCAACTTTTTCAAATGTTGTGCTATGTTATTCCTGTTCCAATCACTGTGTGCGTGTTTGCCCAAGGCATGCTACATGTTAAGGCTGCACACTGACATCGCTCAACTGCAATGCAAACGTGCTAACGAAGGCAGCGTACGACATGCAACATCTTTAATGATTTGTGCACTGAGCCACCCTCGGGAGAGTTCATCATGATGATGATGATGTATATATACACTCTCCTGGCTAGGTAACCGCTTATTCTGAATGATTGTAGTCTTTGTGTTTATCTTGTTTATAACCACATTGGACGATGAGATAGATTATTGGTACATTTTTTTGTGTCCCCTATGTAAATGTGTAGAAAATTAGAAGATGTCACAATAGCCGCTAGTTCATTGCACCTGGCAAACATTCATTCTTGACCCGTGATTCAATGTTTTACACACAGTTAAAAAAGATATGCGATCGACAATGGGGTTCCGCTAAACATTAAGTGCCTCTATTAATCTGGCTTGCAATCACGTAGGCACATTATAACAATTGTTACATATAATAAGATAAAAATCTACTTAGTACAATACCTCCAACTGAAACGCATCATCTGTAAAAACTTGTTTTTACATTAATTTATAAATAAATAAAATAGTTTCCCAAATGTATAGAAGATTATGGTTTTCAGTTGTATTGCCATCTGAAAAGTAAAATTGCATTAAAAAAACAACGGCGGTTAATGTGAACCATATATAGACGTAGACGTACAGAGACGTGGTACACTTTGAGCAGTTAGTGTGCATATTTGCATCATTAGGTGAAAGTTATTGGTCACAGAGAATAAAAAAATGGGGTTGATTGCATGCAATGCCTTCTCTCACCCTAGGTGGCAAGGTAATTAGAATTTTTAATTGTCAATATGTATGGTAGATTACTGATTGGAAGCTGGCCTTGTATAATAAAGAGGCATCAATTTTGTTATAATAGCCTTCGGGCAAAAACAGAAAACTACAATGTGAAATATATGTTCACTGATGAAAATGGATGTGCTTTTGGTAATTAAAAATATTATATATTTAGTGTTTTATAAAATAACAAAAGTATGATGGAGTGAGTGATACTTTTTTTTAGATAGAATAAATAACAATGGTTTAACCTACAAAAACCTTGAAAATGGTAGAGAATAATTATATATAGGAAATAAACAGGAAATAAATCAACAGTCTGACTCAGCAGCAGATCATGCTTTCCCACCTGATGACGGACGCTTGTGTTGCGCCCGAAATGTCGTGATTTATTTTATTTTATACCTACGTGACTTTACCGAAATAACCAAAGAGTATAGGAAATAAATAATCAGAAACATACAGTTTGATACAAACCTGCGCTGGCATTTGGCACATTTCCCAATCTCTTGACGTGATTATTGGAACTAATTGAATTACAAGACCATAAAGGGAAATATGCTCAGCTCTCTCGACCACAGATGGTAGCTCGCACACGCACATCTAGGTACACAAACTGGTACTGAGTGGCACACATTTCTTTCCATATTTCTACGGCAAGGGCCCAGTCTTTTACAGAGGCCAACCACCGTTGACGGTCCCACAAATTAGTGCAAATTTTAACTGCACTGGGAGAGACGAGTCATCCCCTCCAAGCCACACACTCTACCACTGCACTACCAGCTGGATGACTTTGTGACAGTTGCAACATTCAAATATTAGCATGCAACTACGTTTTTTTTAATGTGTTTTTATCTAGATGACGCAAAGCAATTGATTGCTTGTCTCTTGAAATCAGTCGAACCATACGTTGTCTGCTGACCTGTATATGTCGCGTAATCGTAACATTCTGCATGGACAAGTGAGCAAAATACTCACTTATGTATGATTTGGGAAAGTAATGTACGAACTGTTTCGTCCTTGAGTGTCGACCAATTACTAAGAATCATCATCCTTGTTGGCATTGAGCCCTCCCTCTGGGTTGTTCCTGAAAATGTACCGCGAGGACTGATGAGATAGCCAAAATAATGCTGGATCTTACCATGTGTGTAATTTAGAAGACATCATCTCAAATCCGATTACATGGACATAATCCGCAGCACAGTGTGGGCAGTTGACAGAGGTAAACATGTTGATTTTATAAATAAAACTCCCAAAATTAGTCAAACAGTTTGATGTTGTATTTATCAATCTGTATTATTATAATTGTATTTCTAAATCCATATTCTTATATCGGGATATGTTATCTGGAAAATGAGGTAGAGATGGCTATGGCACATGTAGGACGGAGGAACTCCGGGTACTGGACACCCAGAGGTCCAAGACCAAGGAGAAGAATTAAAGACAGATGGTAGGATATGGTGAGGGCAAACTTGGGAGATTGGATGTCAACTTTGCAAAAGCTTAGGGACCTAGCAGATGGAATGCGGTGATGGCAAGGTGTGTATTACGTAAACAGCATTGGCGTCCCTTGCCTTTTGACACTGTTTCTTCGTTTGCCTCCACAGCATTGGTTAAATGAGCTGGAGATCTTGTCTATGATCTTTGCCGCTGCAATCCATGACTACGAGCACACGGGCACCACGAACAACTTCCACATCCAGACACGGTACGCACCAAGAGCAAACAGGGCAGCAGCACGAGACTCCTGTGCAGCATGGTACGGTGCCTCCTCCTGCAGCGCTGGAAGGGCCACGTCTCTAAAAGAAGGCTCATTGGAACAACACGGGGTGCTGCAGTGGCGAGATGTTAACCACCTTGTCTGTTATACAGGAGTGCGTGGGTTAGATCTTTTACCCTGACGCCTGCTGTTAATTTGGAGTTTGCATGTTCTTCCTGTGGCTGCGTGGATTTTTATCCGGGTCCTTCGGTTTTTTCCCTCCACATTTATAAAAGTGCGTTTAGAGTATTTTGGCTGCAATACGTTACAACATGACAAGCCACTTCTGCTTTTTGTGTTCAAATGTATTGTCCTTCCCCCGCACCTCCGAATAACGCGGTTGGCTACTTATAGTGTGAACTAACTTCTACATACATATATATTTCCGTGGGCTATAATTTGTGGCAAGGTTGCTTCTGAAAAAAAGCTATATAGCTCAGTGGGCCTTACCTGGTAAAATAAAAATAGTTAATAGTTAAACAACGATTTTTCTATTGCACTTTTTCATCTTGTACATAACTTATATATGTACACACACACTTCTTGCGCAACAGGCAGAATAAATGTGCTCCAGTTAGATTAACTATTTTGTTTTTTGAGCAAATGTGTGTTCAAAATCTCCCTGGTTTTAGTTGGCAGTTGTGAGATTTTGTTATTGCATTTGTTACGTGAATTTGTAAGCTCACTGAGGGCACACGTCTTTGATAAGGGGAAAGCCAAGAACGAATACAGTGAGGGAAAAAAGTAATTGATCCCCTGCTGATTTTGTACGTTTGCCCACTGGCAAAGAAATGATCAGTCTATAATTTTAATGGTAGGTTTATTTGAACAGGAAGAGACAGAATAACAACAAAAAAATCCAGAAAAACGCATGTCAAAATGTTATAAATTGATTTGCATTTTAATGAGGGAAATAAGTATTTGACCCCTCTGCAAAACATGACTTAGTACTTGGTGGCAAAACCCTTGTTGGCAATCACAGAGGTCAGACGTTTCTTGTAGTTGGCCACCAGGTTTGCACACATCTCAGGAGGGATTTTGTCCCACTCCTCTTTGCAGATCTTCTCCAAGTCATTAAGGTTTCGAGGCTGACGTTTGGCAATTCAAACCTTCAGCTCCCTCCACAGATTTTCTATGGGATTAAGGTCTGGAGACTGGCTAGGCCACTCCAGGACCTTAATGCGCTTCTTGAGCCACTCCTTTGTTGCCTTAGCCGTGTGTTTGGGTCATTGTCATGCTGGAATACCCATCCACGACCCATTTTCAATGCCCTGGCTGAGGGAAGGAGGTTCTCACCCAAGATTTGATGGTACTTGGCCCCGTCCATCGTCCCTTTGATGCGGTGAAGTTGTCCTGTCCCCTTAGCAGAAAAACACCCCCAGAGCATGTTTCCACCTCCATGTTTGACGGTGGGGATGGTGTTCTTGGGGTCATAGGCAGCATTCCTCCTCCTCCTCCAAACACAGCGAGTTGAGTTGATGCCAAAGAGCTCCATTTTGGTCTCATCTGACCACAACACTTTCACCCAGTTGTCCTCTGAATCATTCAGATGTTCATTGGTAAACTTCAGACGGGCATGTAAATGTGCTTTCTTGAGCAGGGGGACCTTGCGGGCGCTGCAGGATTTCAGTCCTTCACGGCGTAGTGTGTATCCAATTGTTTTCTTGGTGACTATGGTCCCAGCTGCCTTGAGATAATTGACAAGATCCTCCTGTGTAGTTCTGGGCTGATTCCTCATCGTTCTCATGATCATTGCAACTCCACGAGGTGAGGTCTTGGATGGAGCCCCAGGCCGAGGGAGATTGACAGTTATTTTGTGTTTCTTCCATTTGCGAATAATCGCACCAACTGTTGTCACCTTCTCACCTTCTCACCAAGCTGCCGGGCAATGGTATTGTAGCCCATTTCAGCCTTGTGTAGGTCTACAATCTTGTCCATGACATCCTTGGAGAGCTCTTTGGTCTTGGTCATGGTGGAGAGTTTGGAATCTGATTGATTGATTGCTTCTGTGGACAGGTGTCTTTTATACAGGTAACAAACTGATATTAGGAGCACTCCCTTTAAGAGTGTGCTCCTAAACTCAGCTCGTTACCTGTATAAAAGACACCTGGGAGCCAGAAATCTTTCTCATTAAAATGCAAATCAATTTATAACATTTTTGATATGCGTTTTTCTGGATTTTGTTGTTGTTATTCTGTCTCTCACTGTTCAAATTAACCTACCATTAAAATTATAGACTGATCATTTCTTTGTCAGTGGGCAAACGTACATAATCAGCAGGGGATCAAATACTTTTTTCCCTCACTGTATGTCATCCTACAAAAATGGTGTAAGAATTTTTTTATAATGCAAAATCATGTAAAAGGTTTAACAGATTTTAAACGTTGATTTGAAGCTTTCGTGACCGCAGGAATCCATACTCTTTGGTTCTTTCGGTAAAGTCACGTAGGTAGAAATATAAAATAAAAAAATAATATATCACGACGTTTCGATCGCAACACAAGCGGTCGTCCTCAGGCTGAAAAAAAATAATCCAGCAGTAGAACTGCTGAACCAGCGAGAGCTGTTACAACAAGGTGTTGTGATCGAAGTGTCGTGATATATATGTTTTCTACCTACGTGACTTTACCGAAATAACCAAAGAGTATAGATTTTAAATGATACTAAACATTCAAAAGTCTAAGGTTATGTAATGTATTGTACATATAATATAATTTAGTCTACAAATTATTCAAAACAAATGTTGGCAACGTCATCATAGCTCAAGGACATGAGTCATTCTAATTACCCATGGAATGGAAAAAATATCTAAACTAAGCAAACATTAAACATTGCTGTTGGATGCACACGGGAGAATTGTATGCAATTCAAGAATTGTATGCAATGTATGCAATGCAAGAAATGCATGCACGACTTTGGAGTGCATATAAATGGTATACGTAGAGCAAATACATACTGTACAAGGCACTTGGGAGCAGTTATCATCATTGCATCCTGATGTCAGCTTGCTCTTCAACTGTCCTCATCCCCACTTAATATTTGTTGTCACAGTCTTTCCTAGTTTGGAGGGTATTGTGTCACACAAAAACATATCCTTCTTCCAGTACTGCACCTCCCAACACTGCATCATTGCACATCCCTGCTTCATATATGTTAATATCAGTAACCCAACCTCGTGATATTTGGTAGGGATGAAGCCAGTGCTTTACTAGATTTCTGTTGGTCTCATTCATGACAGGCATACAGTATTCAGAATTAATGTGGGCTAAGAACTATGGCATTCATTTCGCGAGGTAATATCTGATGAATCGGCCCATTGGGCCGAAGCCTAAATGGCTGCACTGCACCAGCTGCAGGCTTATGTCAGCCTCTCTTGTGGTTAAATGACTGTTAAAATCTTTACAGACTATGTTCTAAAAAGTGTTCACATTTAAACAAAAATATTCCTTAAGAATAAATCTTCAGGTTAATTTTGTTTTGACTTTATTTCTGAAGACAACATAGCTCAAACATGTGCTTTTTCTTTCGCGTTCTAAACTTGCAGTACTTGTATTAATACATTCAGTCTTAAGTGAAAGATAATGGGCCCAGGCTTTAGAAATCACAGCGCATTGATTCAAATGGGGGCACTCGACATATTTGAAGTGCCCTTGCTTTTGAATGCAGTAATCTACCATATTAAAGACATTAGAGAGCTGCATTTAGCTTTTTTTCCCAGTGCTTCTCCAATGTGGGCCAATAATGGCTGAAGGATTGCTTGAATTCCATTAAGGCTGAGCACCATTTTAAGTTAATGATTTTTTTCCACTTTGACACATTGCAGCTGCTAGATCATTACCAATACGTCCCAATGGCTCTCCTGGTCAGCTCGTGAAAATTTCATTCCCACTTCTTAAAATGGCCCTAAGTAACCATGGAAATCACTGGCAAGGTCACACAAATCTCGTAAATTATTCCTGACCTACCTCATGAAAAAAAAACAAATTAGCTGTCTGTATACTGCTGTGACCTAATTTACACCTTTCTAAAAAAGTCAACCAGAAGATTCTCCAACAACACAGTACTAAGCTTCAGTAAAAAAAAAAGCATTGTGAAGTTCAATGCATGTAAACGTGGTCATACTGCTCTGCAACAAATGTGTAAAGTAAGTGTCCTAATGTCATTCTGTAAAGGAGAAAGACTTTTGTGGGGAAAAATATATAATTCATACCAATTTACAGTGTAACTGAGATGAGACCTAACACCCCATAAAATCTCACGAGTGTTTTAATATAAAAAAGAAGAGAAAATCATAACCACCTTCCAGACACAATTGCTATAACTGGAACAGATTCGGTCCGACCAGTAGCAGTCACTCATCAGCAAAATCTACAGTCACAGGGAAACCAGACTGAGTGACGCACATGGGTAGATTACCCAACAGCCATACTTTAAATTTATGAAGCCACTAAAGCATAGAAAAACAAATACTCTAATTGCATTTATGTTGCCATTCATGATTCGTAATATTACATTCCATGCAGCGTTTTAAAAGAGTTACCTGAAAATGCAAATACCAGTTTCATGTTTAGAATGTTTGTGTTTTCATCATAAAAATTATCCAACCGTCTTAACCTGTTTGAAACCCGATATATTAATCCAGAAAAGTGTAACTGTGACAGGCAATTCAACTCACAATTGGTCAGTTCAGGAGTTAATATCTAAGTCAGGATTGACAGAGGCAATGATCAACAATGGTTATCTAATGGAGAGAAACCTGAACAAACACCTTTGAAATATGGGATTTCAACCATTTGAAATGAATGTCACCCCGTGGAAATTTTTAGCAAGGAATGCATTTATATGTGTATTAGGGAGGTCCTTACTTAGAATGAGGACCATGGTCACGACCACTAAACATTTTTTGATTAGGCTACATTTCACGGTGATGCATAATTGGACAACAAGAAATGTCAATCTTAAAACATATTTAGAAAAATAAGGATCACCCAAAAAGTATATACGTGTTTTCTCTACGATGTCAAGATTGCACAGTACTCCCCCCGTGTCTGTGCCTCGGCTTTCTTGCAGGTCAGACTCAGCGATCCTTTACAACGACCGCTCAGTCCTGGAGAACCACCACGTGAGCGCTGCCTACCGCCTCATGCAGGAAGACGAGGAGATGAACATCCTTATCAACTTGTCCAAGGATGACTGGAGGTGAGACAAGATCTACATCCTCAATGTTATCACTAAATGAATGTAAAGTAAAACAACTTTAACTTCAAAGTTATTTCGGGATGTATATCTTTTTTTAACACAGAGACTTTTGCCAATCTATCTGATGCGGCCCCTTAAAATAAATAAAATAAATTATACTTTCAGGACCATGCGTGCACTGGAGAAACTCGGGTGGATATATATTAAAGCACCTCCGATTGGCACGGTTTGCTACGTATGGTGCGAAAGAGTGTTCAACATACATATATGGAATTTTTTTATCCACCGGTAACACAAACAAATGTAGCAGCATTTACAGGTTTCCCTCTCTTTGTGCGGTAGTCGTGCTCCAAGGAAAAAGATGCACAAAGCTAAAACTGCACGAGACAGCTGCCTGCTCAGTTGCACATACAGTATACACACACACAATGTTATCCCATCTCCAACCACATAGCCACATATGAGTGAGTTCAAACTGCAAAGAGATTATTTTGGGTAGAAATAGGCGAGACGCATAAATGCGAACTTGCACAAACTGAACCTGCATAAAGCGAGGGAAACTTTTACTTATTTCCTACAGGCCACGCTGCTCATACTTGCAAAATGATATAGAGGGTGCTTCAAATTTGTTTTTAAACTTCTGAGAATTTGCAACAATACCACGAGAAATACGCCTCCGGGCTCTGGAGACCGCCTGGAGAAGATTCTAGGCACGCGTTTACAATGATGGCGTAAAAGTGGAGACTCTTTGACTTTTGGAAGCTATTAACAAAGATTTTTTTTATGTTGCAGCATATTATCCGTTCTTTTTGCATTAAAAACGATAGTCCCATATAAGTTTTAACATCTTTTTTTAAGCACCCTGTATTTACTTTGGGAGCCGTGGTCGTGAGATGTTATATCCCTCGCCTGGTACACAGGAGGTTGTGGGTTCGATCCCAACTCTGACGATGCCTGTATATTTAGAGTCTGCATGTTTTCTCCCTGTGGTCACATACATTTTTCTCCAGGTCCTCCGGTTTTCCCCTCCACATTTATAAACATACATTCAGATTATTTTGCTGCGACTATAAATTCCCACATATTCAATCAATCAATCTTTATTTTGCGTGCCAATATCGCCCTCAATAAAGTAGGCATCAGTGCACACTATAACAAACAAGAACGGTATCGGGGCATATTATGATAAACCACTTCGATGAGCTATCATGTGTGGCCAGGTTGCCTGTGAAAAAGTTATACAAGAGCTCAGTGGGCTTTACCTGCTAAATAAAATATAGAATGATAGCAAAAATTGCACGAAGTGGTACCATCTTCAATTTGAATTGAATAAGTGCGCACTACTGTGGGATGAATACGCTCCACAGTGATCCCTTTTAACTTTGTAAGCCACCTATTGCGACAGTGCCAAATGGGATCCCGGCAGGAAGCATTGGCCGACATTTTAACGCTCCATTAAACATTATCATCTGGAGGGACAGTTTGTGTTGATGCCACACTATCTTAGCTGCTTTTTGAAAAAAAAAACGTTGGTACGCTCGAGTTGCTTTCATGTCAGATGTCGTTGGAATATTGACTTGACATGTCCTCTAGAGATATACAGCATTTGGCAAGAGACTAATGTTCTCAGTTGAGCTTACGTTGGCTGGAGCAAGAACTGGACAGCCACTAATGTGTAAAAGTTTTAGGCAATTTGTTTACTATGGCATTTCAATGCTCTACAGTAATGGATGTTTTCTTGTTTGTGTTTATTAGAGGTTCGTTAATGCACATGTCTATGGTGAAAAAAGTGTTGGGTTTTAACATAGAGCTTTACAAATGTTCATATTTTCTTAGAATCATATGGGAAAAAGTTAACTTTGTGAAAAGCAGGTTAATATGTGCAATCTTATTATTTTATTTGTGGATGCATATTAAGATACATTCCAAACATTTGTCCATTTTTTATAATACTAAAGATTGTCATTCCAACTATAAATGGAGTATTATGAACAATAGTATAATAACCCTGTATTGGTATAGTTTAAGGCAACTTGTCACCTACATGTTAGTGAAAGAATGCCACTCAATATATTTCTTCATGCAATATTGTGTTCAAATAATGTTATATTGCCTTAACACACTACATGTATATTATCTTGATAAAAATATATATTTAGGCGAAATGTTACTTAGATTATATGTTAATGTTACTTTGATATCTCAAATTTGAGTTTTTCCCTCAGCTCTTTGAAAAATAACAAAATATTAATCGTATTGTAAGCAATAAGAAAATGGAACTTTTGTTACCAATTTCTATTGGTTACGCTCAATGAGCACGATTGGTTACGTACGGTGCGAAATAACTTCAACATACATACTGTAGATATGTTACGTTTAGAGTATAGTCGACACATGGTTTTTGTTATTTAAATTTAAAAGGTCGTCAACAAACAAAAAGCGGAAAATGTATCAAAGATTATTGTAAAGATACATTGCGAGGCAGAAAGAAGAAACACATGGGTTAGATGAACATGCACAGGTTAACTACGTAATTTCAAAATCAAGGAATGTAAGTGGGCTTGGGTAGGACGCCTCACGGGCTAGAAGTGGCGATGGCAGATGGTCAGCAGTAAAGACAGAAGTGGTAGCCAATAGAACGGAACGCGTCCAAAAGGATGTCCACCGAGGAGATGGAGCGATTAATTCAGCTCGTGCAGAGGCGCGGTGGATTATCACATCGTAGGATCGTGAGAGATGGCAGTGGCTTGGGGAGCCCTTCATCCAGCAGTGGACCGACCATGGTTGACGATGATACTCCCAGACAAAAATAAAAACGTGCAGTATGTTACCGTAAATGTTACTTTGCATTGCCTTGATGTACCTCATTAATAATAATGCTCCCCCTAAAATGAAATCTGAGTGAGTGTGTTGTGTGCTCGGGCCCACTATCTAATGGGCATGCCATTTTGAAGCAGCTGTTGCTGTTGTTTGATGTCATATGGTGCCTGCAGTGGATGAATCCATTTTACCTTTTGGTAAAATATGACCCTTCAGAGACCGGTCTCATCAGCATCCCTTTGTTGATTTGTGAAATTATCTTTTTGATAACCATCTCATAATTGGAAATAAATACCCCGGGAAATAAATAGTTCACTTGTTTACCTGAGGCTTTGTTTGTTCAAGAGTCGCACTTTAAAAAAATAGTTATTTGCAAAGATTATAAAAACCTTGAATAGATGAGATGCTTGATGAAGATGTCAGACATTTCTTTATCTAGAAATACAAATACAGTAGTCGGTGTTGATTAATCCTGTTTCCTAATTTTCTCAAGCCAAGCCTGCACTTTGTAGAGGTATAAAACATACTATTACATTGGACCTGTTTTGGCAGTATCAACGTATGAAAAAATGGTGTGGACCAATCAGTTTCAAGGACAATGCATATATTACTCGAGCATGTTTTTGTTTGCATGTTCACCACAAGTACTGTGTGTGGTTAATGCAGACATGATTCCTTGCAAAAGGTTTATATTTGGTGTTTGAACATCTGAACACTTGTTTTGTTGCCAGAAAGGGCAAAACCTGTTCTTTTTTTATTACTGTTTTTATTCAAAGTATATTTTCAGATCTGACAAATAGTTAAATCAGTGAAAAATACAATAATTAGCTATACAGTATAATCATTCAATATTCTTGGTTCTTTCGGTAAAGTCACGTAGAACCAAGAATATGAATCCCTGCAGTCACGAAAGCTTTAAATCAAAAATCATTCAATATTCAACTTTGGCAAAACTCAGTTTTGGAAAGAGTTGTGTTTTCAAGTATTTATTACCCCATGTCCCTGGGGTCTACTGGCAGTGTGTATGAATACACTTTGGCAGAATTATTTACTCCCTTCTGCTGATACTAACAAAAATGCTTTTCACTACAGCACTGACTTAGGAAACACTTCAAAGCGGAGTAAAAGTCCGTACTTTTTGCAGTATGAATTATTCGTAGTCCACATCGATTTTGCATTGTCGTTCAAACGATTATATTTAACTGCTCACTTGGAGATTTTTTTTTTACAAGTTGGTCAATGTGATCCAGTTATTTGAGTTTCAGGTTATTATTGATTTGTTACACAGATGGTCCCGTTTAGCCAGTTTTATGGCTATTTTACTTGGGAGATCAGTGGTGCATACAGCAAGAGTAAAAACATCAATATGATAGAGAATGAGTCCTTAAGGAATGTTGCATAACTAACAAACGAGATATTTGACGGTTTTAATTGAAACAAATGAGGCACCACATGACCCATATTTACATTTGGAATTGTATTTTCCAGAAATCGTACTGCTTTTAAACTATTTTCCAAGTTTCGATTTAAAGCTTTCGCGACTGCAAGGATTCATCTTCTTTGGTTCTTTCGGTAAAGTCACGTAGAATGAGAATAAAATAATAAAATAACACAATAAAATTCTCACGACGTTTCGGCCACAACGCAAGCGGCCGTCTTCAGGTGAAAGGAACAGACCTGTCGGGACGACAGAGCTTCAAGTGGTAATTTAGTATCCTGGAAGCAGTTGTTTCCACGCGATTCCTTAAGTTTAGAAAAAAAACCGTATATCTGTAGTTGGGTAGCATTGTCCAGATTGCTGCTCTTAGTCAAATGACCAGTTTTATTTTGTTAATGGTATTTTAAAGAATACTCCCCAGGAGTAGGTGTTTCCTGCTGTGTTTCCATTTAACCATCCCGCCAAGGGTGTTGTTGTTCATTACATTTGTTTTGCTTTGCTGCTGCATAATAAGAAAGCACACTTCCTGCTGCAATTGGTCACGCTTCAAATGGTCACGCTAATCTTCCAAAAATCTAAGAATCAACAGTGGGATAATACCGTTGAATGGGTGGTAGAAATGAGAAGCCACTCTAATGGACTCTCTGATTCATACTGAATAATGGCATCTCTTTAAATTACCCATGTTTGCCTAGGGAGTTGCGTGCCTTGGTGGTGGAGACGGTCCTTGCTACAGACATGTCCTGCCACTTTCACCAACTCAAGTCCATCAAGAACCTTCTGCAACAACCTGAGGGGTGAGCCACCTTACACCTCTCCTCTCTTCATTTACATCTCAAATCAGCGCATGGATACAGATCTTCATTGGACTCCTGTTTTCACGACATTGCTTGTGTTTATGTCCATTTCTAAATGTATCTATTTTACAAATTGCAGGTGTCCTCTTACATGTGCTTGCTGCATTAAAGGAGAGTCGGATCTATTTCAACAGCACTGTGATAACATTCCTAAGCTCTTTTGACCTTGCAGTGGAGGAATGTACGCTTGTAACAACCATACCTAAAAATAGGTGTGATCACTGCTCACATGCAATGCCAGAGAAATAGTTTTAAAATTTTATTTTTATCCAGCATGTGTTTGTTTGCCGCTATTACACATCATGTTTTTGTTTGGAGCTATTATGACACAACTCTCTCGAGTTAAATAGGATCACATTAATAATAATAACAATTAGTGTGACCCTTTGTCAAGCAACTGCCTATTGTGGGCTATTGTGGGCCTTCTCACACCATCTTCGTCATGGGTTTTCTTTGGAACTATACTATGCAACACTCATCAGTTTGGCCTTGTTAAGGTGCCGGGGACCAGTACCAGTTTGTATGTCACTAGCCACAGTATGGATTATTTATTTGTCGACACTTTTGGCAAAAAAACAGGAATAAAAAGAACTAGGGCTACACATGTTCCAAAAGACCGATGCACGTGCTCAAATATTGGAGTGTTCTCCAGCGCTGACCTAGGATATCGGAATAGATAGGAAAGACTCACCACAGACGTTAGCCATAGCCAGGAATGTAAATGAGGTCACCAGTTGTTTACGGTGAGATGCGCTAACCGGTATCTGAAGTGCATTTACATATGGTACATTAAATATATCCAGCCTATGTCCAGCCTTTTCCATCCAAGACGCTGAATGTTACTTTCTTAAGGGATAATTTGTATTTTTGCACGGTACACAATAAATATCTGATGCAGTTAAATGTAAATGTTATCCAAAGCCTTCAGACATGTATATTAATCTATATATATAGAAGTGTTACTTGTTTGTGTGTGTGTTGTTTTGCCAGACATCTCACCGAGTTTATTGTGAACAATAATTTTGCTGTAAGATTTTGTGAATGGGTTGAGAATGTATGGGAAGATGAAGGACACATTCAAAATTGGGGGAAGAGAGCCTTTAAGGGGAGGTCGTAAGTGAGGGGAGTTGTGAGAGGTTTTGGAGGTTCAGATTAACTGTGCTGTAAGAGGAAGGAGAAAGTTAGAAATGTGAACATTTTCCACTGGTTTAGCTCATGGGTTAATTGAATGAATTAATCGTATTGCAATCACTCACACTGTATTCGTGCGCAATTATTAAAATAAGCAAATGCTTTCAACACATTTACATGATTATCTGCGATGCATGATTATCTGCGATGCAGATAATCATGTAGCTCTTCCGACAAACACATCCATTGAAGTGTTAAATTTCCCATTTTAAAATAATGCAAATATCAATAATGACCACTCAACTGTAGCTTTCATAATTTTGCATTATTTATCATTTAAAAATTAATTAGGTAGAAAACCAGCTTTCATGACATATTTCAAGATTAATTTGCTTCTTCGCTGGTGTGGAAATAAAGCCAAGTAAAATAAATTGATATCAATCATGGCACGGCAGCTCTTAAATTATGTTGCCGTTTTTTTATCTCCATGTCTGTCTTATTGCCAGTGTCCTTTTTTGTCGCTGTAGTCTCTATCTGTAACACCATTATTTTATTATTATTATTTTTATTAAGAGCAACACTCTAATTTTGAAAAGCCCATTTCTGACAAATATTCAAAAGAAATATATATTTATTTGAGTAATTGCCGATGGGTGCATTTGCCATAACAGACAAAGCACCTGCACATTCGTTCAGTTTTATTTGGGGATGTGGACAAGAGTAAGATTCAGCCATAGGCTGCTTTACAAGAGAGGCGCGTGGAGTACCGTATGAGAGAAGTTACATTGTTAGCATAGAGAACAACAAATAATAATAAATACGTAACAACAATAATTAATAAAAAAAATCTTACGAGGTGCACATACTATCTGCTCAGCAGATAAATTTTGCTCTCACTTTTCATACTTTATATTCACATCGGTAATACCGTAATACACATTCGATATTACATAATGTTATTTATCAACTCACATGATCATTCTTTATATTATCAATATGTATACGGTGGTGTATCGTAAACACGCTGCGCACGTGTGAGCAGCCATCTAATTCTTCCAGACTCAATGCCAAGTAGGATCAAACGTCTGCATTGGGCGTTTGCCACATCAATGATCAAACATACGCATCTGTCAATCCTCCCTTGTGGTGTTATCCTTGGCTGCCTTTAAGAAAATACTAAGAGCAATATTCATAAAGACTCTTGCACAAGCTTTATTTTATGTACCTGGAATGTATATGATGAAGGGATAAAACATCTTCAAGAAATTTTATTCTGCAGAAGTTGTTATGCAAAAAATTTCAGGGCATACAAAAAAGGTAACGATATGGAACAAAGTGAGATGTCTCATTCGTGATCCATTTGAGTTCTTGGTTTTTCTTTAAAATCACCTTTGAGCTCACATGATTTAAATTTGCTTGATCGTAATGCAGAATAGATATAATAAAACAAATATTTGAACAAAGTAGTGATGCAATTGTACTTAATGACATGTCAAACACTGGTTAAGTAATATGACTGCCATTAACTTTCTGCTGTGGGTTTGTTAGTATTTCCTGAGCGAGATGCAGTATTTTTGTTTTGGTGATGGGATAACATCTACAATTTAGCATTATTGAGGTTCCTTTCAGGCAAATTACATAATTAAATTTTGCTTACTATAGCGCTCAAACTTATAGGTGGATGGCAAAACTTAATCCTTTTTTAATGTGCAACTCTTTCGTTATAAAACAAAACACTTGATATAAGTTTTGGATGCCCCATGTCGCAAGCTCTTTGCGTCCACAGTATTGATCTTACCGCGAAAAAATAACATGGCTCTCAGAGCACTCACAGCACACGACTATAAATTATTGTGGACAACTATATAATTACACTGTACTAAAGTTACCATATATTCCTTTGTGTGACCATGGCTTTGAAGGTTGCTGTCTATGTATAGACTTTCAATGATCGATTCAACACAAAAGTTAATCTTGAAAAGGTGGCCTATTTTAAAATACACCATTATGGAGGAAAACACATTGTAGGTTTACTTCACGTGGATAAACGTGTTACTAACTTCTGCATGCTTCCTCTCTGTGCCAGTGTTTCTGTTCCAGGAGATATCCAGTCATACCCCAGTTTGCGTCTCCCCTTTTTACGTGATTTGGCAAAGACGTCGTCACATTTATTAATACCAACACCTAATTTGCGTCGCCTCAACCCACACTTACATTGCTGACGGCATCATCCGTCCTTTCTTTTGTCCGTCACCTCGCCCTTCACCTCCACCTACCCTGTACCCGACCAACCGTACTTTGGCTCGCCGCATAGAGAAATGTGCTGGACTGTAGAGTACAAGAATTTATTATGTACAAATATTTTTTTGTTCATTTTTAGATGTGCTATATGTTATTGTGCCCGGTATAATGTACGTTAAAGTTTACTGCTGTACACTAGTGTTGAGTACAATATTTCTAGTAATTTAATGTAAAATTGTAGGCATGTCTAGGATGAAGATGCGCGCATTAACATAGAGCCTCACGATACGCCCACTGTCTTTGTTTAGCTCTCGTGGAAACATTGCTTTGATTTACGTCGTTTCGATATTTGTTTCGCCTTTCAGGAACGTGTCCTCGAGGTAAACCGGGGCATTTATTGTAATAGGGTACCGAGACCTCCACAATTATTTCACAAGCAAAGGAATTTTGCAAAGTCACTCATTTTACATACGGGAACACAGGCCACTTAGCAGTACACTGTTGAAGTGTGCAAATGCTGAGCATTGTAAATGTATTGGCATCTAATTGGGAGTGGTGAAAATAGTGAACATAATGGTATAAAACAATTGAAGACATTGGTGTAGGGTGTAACGTATGTATACAACAAGCATTACTGATATTTAATAGTCTAGCATACAGTAAAAAAGTATAAAATTAATTAAAGAAAATTATTAAATTTACATTCATTTGATTCTATAAATACTTAGGAGCAGAGTGCAAACCAGGATGGGTAATAAGGGCCAGCAATATTTCACGTGCCCGGTATACGTATGATCTTTACAGTTAAATGGCAAGGCCACGTTGTAAACAATGAGCCTCATAGTAAATCAGCGCGGACACCAGTTAGTGCAATAACTCAGGGAGAACGACTCTGTTGGGTTATTCATACCTCCAGGTATGAGAGTCCCCAAGGTCAGAGTCTATCAACAAATCAGAGGGAAAATGAACACGGACAGGGCGGGCTACAGTGTGAATAGGAAGGGCATGTTAAGATACATTTTCGAAAAAAAGCAGGCTTGTTTGGAATGACCTTGTGGGGAAATCCTAAAGAGAAAAAATGGCAGAAATCAATTAAATCTGTGTTAGCCTTGAGGCATCTCGTGGGCTACATTGAGCGCCTCTGAATATATAAAAAGCATTCAGATGATTATGATTACACATCACACTTTCAGCAAAACTGCTCTCTCTCTCTTATTTTGGCTAGTGTAAGGTTTTAAAATGTAAACAAAGTAAACGTCTGTGTTTTATTTGTTAGCTTTTAGGTCTTTGAACAGGCACTCTGCTTTACTGGTGAATAATATGAATGTGTTCTGGGAAGACTGCACTTAGTGCTTGATTAGATTTTAATAGCAATTGTCTCTGGAGATTTCATGAAATGTTATCCTTTTTTTTAAAGCAAAGCCTAAATAGAGGAGGCAACTTAAAATTTAATGGCAAGACCATGGATATAATTATGAGTTCTGTAATAGGTCTGAGCAAACACTTCTCAGTATAATCATTCAGAGCTACTCTGGCACTATGCTGCTGTCTCCACGGTGACAAATGTGAGAATCATTAAGGCTATGTTACTTAGCAAGATGGATTCGCCTTAGTGAGATTAAAATAAGAAACCTGTGTTTGCCATGAAGTAGGTGTTAATCTTGAGAGCTGGTAATAAGGTTTTTGGGAACCAAATTGGGAACCACCCTTGGCCATCAGTAAACCTGTCTCACTTCGTCCAATTGTGTCTCGCTTGAAATTCGTCTCTGACCTGTGTACGTATTCATTTGCATGCTTGCATTTCTCTGCATCGGTATATCCATCAGGGCCTGTTACGTTATCTCAATTTCTATATCCCCAAATCTCTCTCCCAAATGTTCACTTTTTTTGCCAAAGATGCCAATATATAGCACGTGACCCCAATGAGTATTCAGATTCAAGTATGATCCATAATGATGCATCAGACATTTGGCTGCCCATAAGCCACAGCCAAGTGTGTGACAGCAAAAAAAGGCATTCGTTTTTTAGTTAACATGCTGTGCTTTGAAAATGGACTGCAAATATCTATTTGTTACCTAAGTGTGGACACCGATGAGCCACTTTGCACAATAATGTGATGATTAAATTCCAAAAGTTGCCAAAAGTTTTCTGATGAGAATTACCAACTATCACTGTCAGTAACATTGTGGATGTCGCATATCCCCCGATATTGTTTTCAACATTATGTATGGGTGGCCTAAACAAATTATACGTTTGTCAAAATAATGGTCAAAGGCCTAAGTCTATCCCTGACCAGGTCGTGAACTCACAATTGCCGGGCACTCTAACCACAGCTACACCTCACTTTGACCTGACAATTAAATTACGAAATACGCCCACTTACAATAGCGGTTGGCAGCCTGACCCAGAACACATTTCAAAATGTAATGCAAGAAACATTTCACACTCTTATTACCATTTTCATGGTAAGATTGCTTGATATGGTGCAGCACTTGAAACCATTTCAGGAGGACGTATGTTTTCAGAATGTTCGAAATGACAATGCAATAGATTGAGAACATCTGACACTTTGCCAAAAAAGACTTTCATGGATGTGTGAGCACTTGATTTGTCTGCCATTCAGAACATAAACTCCATTGACCCTCTTCCCTTCCTTTTGAGCTTGAGTAGAGTGTCTCCTGTGTGGAGCACTGCACTGGAATACTGTATGGCTGCAGATAGAGCCTAGTTTCAATGGTGGACAAATGCGTGGACAAACACGTGACAGCCTCGAAGACACCTGGCCTTCTTTTGTGCGTCGGTGTTTATTTCAGCCCGTGATTCGATGGGAGTTTTCTTGAATGTGGTCACATTCCCAGTGTAACCACATTCCCAGTGTAACCACATTCACAATGTGACCACAGCAAAGCTAAAATGCGATTATCTTCTAGCAAATACCACAAACATTGGATTAACTGCGGCTGTTCTGCAATGTTCGAGATCGCTGTTGTATGGGGTATACTGCAGAACAATGGCACAACAAATGTTGCACTCTCTATTACCAGCCACACGTCATGGAATTTTGAGTTTCGTGGCCACTAGTGGGCTGCGGGAATATTGAGCTCTTTTAAAACAACTTCAACTCTTGGAAGGTATGAAATCTAAACAGTGTGTTTTGAAGTTATGTATTGACTAAAACACATTTTTGGAAGCGTTTCCCAAGAACTCGCTTCAATATATTACCCTGATTCAATTTCCTTATCCAGTTTAGGAAAGAAGCTTTTGATGTTATTAGGGTCTACGGTATCATTAACATATCTTGTATGCAATGTACGCACCTGGCAATGTGCAAACAAATAGCTTTTTTGTAACGTCTCGGTCTTTTAATGGATAGCATTATAAAATTAAAGTTGCACATTTTTAGAGCAGCACGTGGATTACAGAAGACACGCAAGTTCGAGACATTTTACCGATTGCTAAGAAAAATGAGTGGACTTGGGCAAGACATGTCAAATAAAGAGGACGATGGCCGATGGTTGAGACTAACAAAAGAGTGGCAGCCAAAGGAAGGGAATACATCTGAGAATATGTCCACCACGGCGGATGGAGTGAGAAAGTAAACTATTGCGTAGGAGCAATATTATTTGTAGCATTCCAGCTATGCTACATTGCTAAATTAGCAATGTAGCATTGCTAAATTGCAGCCCAACAATGTCTTGCTCATACGAATGCTGATGGAAGGGCTTACACTTTAGGGAGCTCTTGAGAGCCCCTCTAGAGAGTATTTGGCCTGCACTTCCACGCTTGCCAGATGTATTACAAGAGCTGGGAGTACCCACATTCGACCCCACCACACGCAAGCTGCAAAATACATTTATGGCGGTGTACCCATTTATTCTGCTGGCTGGACAGATGTGTTGCCTCTGTCCAACCTCATTTCCAAAGCGAGGCTCCGCAAATATTATCGCATATTTTTCACTATGCTTCGGGTTTCAAACTTCAATTGTTTGGATGAAAATGTCTTAGTTTATAACAAATCAAGTATAAAACTAAGACTTTTTATAATTTAATAGCTCTCCAGAGACCTTAATCTTATTAATTTTCAACCGTCAATTTCAACCACGGTAGTTTCCATATCCTTTGCATCCACAAAGTTGGGTGCTTCGCCATCGGCATTGACGTAACTATCGCATCTGCCATGGGGTTACTGGGTGACCATTTTATTACAGTGAAATAAATCAAATTTTGCTAAACAGTTTTTTCCCTGTACAAATGCAGAATAATAGTTGTAGAATGGAGGTGCTAAATATGCACGTGAATTAGTGTATGGATGTATGTATAACTTCTTTTGCACCGTACGTAGCCAACTATGTTAATCGGAGGTCCGGGTCTGGAAATCAGCCATGCATGAATCACCTAATTGTGTAATTCTTCGATTTTATTGAATGTGGAATGGGTTCAACTGAGTCGCAGACGTAGACTTGGAGAGGCAACACATTTATTCAATTCCAACACACGGAGTAACTTCTCCTTAACAGAATAACAATCTATGGTGGTGACCACCAGGCTAACTACACTAGTCACAGCATAACTGCTACTACGGACCGGGACCAACAGCTTCGGCCCGGGTCCACGTGTTGAAGACTCGTTGAACGGAGAACGTAGACGAAGTGTTTCTTCCAGGATGAGCAACAACCCCGGTCCCTCTCAGGACTCGGCTTATATTCTCTGTGGCATGGCCGGCTTCACCGTTGGCCACGTCCACCTTCTAGAATCCTCGGGAAGGATCTGGATCCCAATCACGTGACCACCCATAGCCCCCTCTTGGGGCCCCTTTGTCAACTTAACTGGTCACGTGTCCTCCCAGGTCAACCAGAGCGCCATGGCCTCACATAACCTCATCCTTCGGTCGGCACCCACACACCCTGTCCTGTAGGGTCGGCACTGCTCTGAAGGCGTGGTGCCATCCAGCGCTGTTATTCAGTGGACGCCGGGCCCCTCTAGGGCCGGTACTGCACCCACAGCCTGTTGACATCCAGCGATGTCACTTCAAATGGAATCAGTTGTCATTCCAATTCTTTGAAGACTGATGAAGCCATCAGAAGATCAACAGACCGATGCGCACACTTCCTTGACAAATGGAAAATTAAAAAAAAAAACTAGCTATGGTGCGATTGTCGTTATGTAAGCCAAACTATGGACCATATAGTAAATCACTGTAGTCTGTGCCCCTTCACTGGAGGAATAGCAAGACTACACGAACTTTCCCCTGAAGCCCTCTCGTTGCCAGCAGACCTTGACATTGGCATTTAGCTCCTGAACACATTGCTAAAGACAAGAATAGAATATAATGGGTGTCATTCCACAAAAACGGTGACAGAACGATGGCGAAAACAGACAGGTGAAACAGGTCCTTTGACTTGTGATGTGAGTGCAGAGTCGCCAGTTTAGGATGGAACAGTAAACTTTTGTAAAGCAATGCAAGAAGCTTCGTACATTGTGAATGGAGCTAGAATCATGAGGGGTCAGATATGTTTTTGAATCCTGGAGCGAAGAGTGAAGGCCATTCTCATAGATCACGCTGCGGTGAATGTAAATGCTTAGCGCGGGCGCTGTAGTAGGATGTGTATGCCGCATCACGGATTTCTTGGATATGGCTGATAAGAACAGCAGGAAAAGCCACGAAGGTGCTTTAGGTTATTGAATGCAGATTCGTATCACCCAAAGGCAGTGTTATTACAGATTTCCTGACTTTGTTGGATATCATGTTATTTAATATTTTTTGTACAACATGATTTCCTGTCTGCTCTTCAGGCATTATGCAAACATGGTTTGCATTCTTACTTACGATAAGATTACAATATAAACGGATGCCATTGCTTTTATGGTTGTTTGAAATGTAACTTTTTGTAAGTTAAGCTAATAAAAATAACAATAATTTATATAATCAGGGAAGTCTTAAGAGCCCTAAGAAAGGTCCTGCTTGAGGTGTTTTCCAAGGGTCATGGATGGGCATTATTTCTTAGTTGAGAAAAGAGCCAGAGCACCAGGAGAAATGCTAGAGGTAAAGCGATCATTTAGGATAGTAGAACACACACTGAACACTCGGTAGTTTAGCGATGTATTATAACAGAGCAAAGTTAAGCTGGAAGCAACTACTATATGAGTATCCTTCTCATTATCAGTTCATGGACCAGGGCATAATCCTGGCATAAAAAATGCAGGAATCATTTGTATTAGGAAATAAAACATAAAAAAGGACGTGTTTAAAATACTAACCTCAAAAGACACATTTAGGCTGAAGCATTTAACTCCATGGTAAATTTAATGCAAAATGGTTTAATAAAATTAGATTTATTTGACTGTAATAAAATTATCACCTAATGCCAGAGGCAATAGCTACGTCAATGCCGATTCTAAGCACGTAACTTTGTGGATACAAAGGATATGGAAACTACAGTGCTTGAAATATATGGTTGAAATTTAATAAGATTAAGGACTCTGGAGAGCTATTAAGTTGTGGAAAGTTTTATGTTCTCATTTAACTGCATTCGCTGTTATAAACTGAGCATTTTTTTATTCTTAAAATACATGAAGTAGGATACCTACTTAGAGCAGAATGAAATATATGAAATAATATTCGAGGAGCCCAGCTTTGTGAAATTGGTATTTTTATGTAACTGAAAAAAAGATGTTGGAATGAGGACGTGCATCTGGCCAGCCAGCATTTGATTCAGATTACTACGTCTTACTGAGCCAACTTAAATATATTAACTTTTACAAGTCTATGGTACCTCTCAGACCACTCGCAGCTAATCTCAGTGAAAGATCTTACCTCAAACAAAACCCCTATCACTAAAGGTGTCCCTCCAGACTACATACTCGGTCATACTCTCTTCACCCTTCGTGTCATTAATTGACTCGTTTATCCACTCCAACTTAAATATGTTCACTGATGACACCGCTGTGATGGTGTTAACAAATCAGAGGATGATGAATACTTTGACTTGCTCTGAATGCAAATGAACAATATAAAACGTCATTAGACCTCCTTTGCCAGTACCAAAAGGCGTCATCTGGTCGAGCACCAATCGGGTCGAGGCTCAAAAGAAAGCCGTCCCTTGGTGTGGACCAATCAGTTTCAAGGACAATGCATATATTATCATAGTATGTTTTTTTGTTTGCATTTTGACTGCAGGTATTGTGGTTAATGCAGACATGAATCTTCGTAAAAAGGTTTCAGTTTTGTTGCCAGAAAAAAGGGGATTATGTTATCATATAAAACGTGTTTTTCTTAATACCAGCGAGACAGAACTCGTAGTTCTTCCTGGAAAGTGACCCCTCCACTACAAAACAAATTATGGTGTTCAACTCTCAAAAAATGTAACTTGACAAGTTTAAATATCTAGGTGTCATCCTCGATCAGAAGCCATCTTTCACTGCACTTATCGATCATATTTGCAAAAAAATATCAGGATAAAAAAACTGGCTTCTTGTACAGAAATAAAAGTTGCATGCCACCCGACTGCAATTGCATATTATTAGAACCACTATATTCTCCATCTGCGCCTGGTGTGGTGTTGTTGACAGACTTGGTGTGGGCTCTGCGCAAAAATACTGGTCCCATTGTCCCACTTCGCGCCTCCCTTTGCCTTTGATGCCCCCCCCCCTACATAACGCATCTTCACTATGAACTTCATTTAAACTCTAATCAGCCCCCCCCCCCCCCCCCCGTTAATCTACAGGGAAAGGCATTAGGCTATCTTCATCCTCAAAGTGTTACAAAGCAAGCCTGGATCATTTAATCCCCCCGGTAAAATGTAAGAAGCTGTTCCTGCTCAAAGTCCCCCACTGTGAGAACCAAACTTGGTTTAAATTCCTTCTGTCTGGTGGCCCATAATCTCAGGAATAACTGAGCCAAAATGTTTGGGATCAAAATCTTACTATCCTTGTCCTACTTTAAATCACTTGGACCTCATATTTCCCTTCACATGTACATGCAATTTATGGGTCTGCTTTGCGGACTTTATGTCCTTCATGTTAATTTTTATTTTATCATCTCACCTAACTCGGTGTTGTTTTACATCCAATTATTTTTGTACGTGATAAGTTCTCCCAGCTTTGTTGTATTCTTTGTACTAGTTGTACCATGTTGCTGCACGACCTTGCAATTTGGAACTTTTATTATCTTTTTGTTCGTATTTTTTGTTGTAGTAACCAGGTTTCTATTGCCTTTTATTCCCCAATGAGTTGTACTTGTGCCAAAATAAAACAGACCAAACCAGAATTAAATAGGTACACCGCAGTTAGTCGATCGGCAGCTTGCGCCTGGAGCATTAAAGTGTAGGCACTCTCCCACCCCTTGCAAGACGTCTGTCCAGTGTGGAAGAGTTGGCCCAATACACTCTAGTTGGCCTCTCTAGCGCTCTCTCTCTCTCTCTAGTCGAGGCCCATCCACCAGCATTCGCATGGGCAAGACGTTGCAGGGCTGCAACTTTACCTTTTACCACTTAAGAACATTTTTTTTTTTAAATTGTGTGCACTCCTCCAGCTGTTGATTGATTGGCTGTGCGATTATTATTTTTGCAGAATAAGCCTGCACCCATTGTGCATGGATAATCATGCCATAAACAGAATAGATGCAACAAGATTTGTGGATTTTCCGTATGATACCTCAATTCCACGAATGTGCAGAATCGAACTGTATGTGCTTCAAGCTCCAAAGTGTTTGCATGCTCAAGAAGGATGATAACAGCACTCATCTCTATTTGTAGACCTGAGCTAGTGGCAGTAATTCCACAGGTTTTTTTTATATTCCGGAAACAATAGTGGACTCGTCCATTTACAACATTTAATAAGTGTCTGAATACAATTACAATATTTAACTCTTCCCAGACATTTCAAAAGGTAATTTCATGATACTTCGATATGCCCGAGGTGTAGTGCATTCACCACTTGTTGCAGAGGTTCAAGGTTCGAATTCCTACTGTCGCTCTGATTAATAACGTGAGTGTATTTACCATACTCTCTGCTTCGTAGTGAACGTTGCCATGATGTCACTCGCAAGAGTAGACCATTGTGTACTGACGTCATGGTTCAAACTTGCATTGCATAAGAAATGAATGTGTGATCATTGCGCAATACGGCAAAAAAAACTTGGCAGGACCCTCCTGAAAAAGAGGCACGAGACGTGCTCGAAAAATGTACATCTATTAACAAACAATTACGCAGGTTGAAAGTAGACCACAATTATAACAATAATAACCCACGATATTACAACCATCTCCCCATATTTTGAATGCCAAACAAACAAAGGCACGTGTTAACTTGCTTTTAGCCTTTTCATGAAAGAGGGGGAGGTGGGGGGGGGGGGGTTCTTGCACATCCCCGACACTTGATTCAACGCATCAATACAACACAATTTCTCCACCTTCAACCTTGTGAGACACAGTGCATTTAGCGTGCTTCTCTCTGCCATTGTGCGACTGAGAATGGACCGTACACTGTGTGCCTTCCACAGTTTTAACGTGCATTGTAGAAGCCCTAAAGTGCCAAGTGCCATTGCCAGTGTTATGGATGGTGCACATTAGAATCCCCAATGCCACATGCACTCAGAGTATTTTAGGTGGTCCTGTCATTCGACCCTTGCTAAGCTATGAAAATGGCATGGAAATGCATTTACTCTAAATGGATTTCAGCCTCATCATATCATATCTCTGCTGATCATGCAGAGCCATGAAGTGGTAAAGGGAGAGCCCCTGTTAGCCCCTGCGTAGAATACAACTTTATCATTGTTGGACTTTTTTTGCCAGTATCAAAGTATGAAAAAATAAGAATAGGGTTTACCCTTTTTGGCAATCAAACAGGTGTTAATATGTTCAAACACCAAATAGATACCTTTTGTCAAGGGATGAAGTCTTCATTCTATAGATGTAGCTGCTCACCCCGAGCTATAAGTGCTCTGATACGTACATTGTCTTTGTACTGTTCGCCTTTTTGCATTCTCTGGTCTGACACTGGTGAGACTAGGCCATAGAGAAGGCTGTCACCGGTATAGGCCAATCATTTTCAAAGACAATGCCCATTTATTATCAGAGTTTTGTTTGCATTTTCACCAAAGTACGTGTGGCTTTTGCAGACTTGATTCCTTGCAATAGGTATCTATTTTGTGTTTGAAAATCTTAACACTTGTTTTATTGCCAGAAAGGGTAAAATCTATTCATGTTTTTTTCATGACTTTATTATTGAGCTACTCACATGACAATTATATGCCTCTATGAAGAGGAGGAAGTTGTTTTATTTGCCTCCTTTCCTGAAACATTCAAACACACACGCACATAGTCGCAGAGTTATATACGTCTTGAATGTTCACAGGGCCTAATGGGACAAAATCGTGCCAGTTTCAATCAGGACCTGAATCCAATTCCAAGTGGAACAGATTGGATCCCTATTTTCTCAGATCTGACACCAATTCTATACTGTCGAGTATATATGTTAAAAGTGGCGCCCACCAGCTATTGCTGCTCAAGTGTGGTGTTAGGCGTCTCCTGTTAATGTACAAAGTCCCGGGTTAGATTCGCAAGCATATTTTACATGTCAGTTGTCCACATTAATATATTACAACAGCAAGATCGGTCGTTGGTCACTCATCTTAATGTACTTGACCATCCAATCCATCAACCAGTTCATGATGCGATCTTGATCAATCATGAATGGGTCATGGATCACATTTTTTATTATGGATCGTGTTCCATACTATGCATGGTCAGTCCAATCATCCAATCCGATTCCAAAATAATGTAGCGCAGGGTGACCTATTCCACACTATTAATGAAATATATATTCTTCGGCTCATGATCCATTCCTCTGTGGACAGAAAATCGATTATTTCTGAGATGAAAAGTACAGGCAAATTAAATGCTAATGTTACATTTAAGCTAACGGACAAAATAAAACTGTGCAAGTGTAAGATTTATAAAAAGAAAACGACAAAAAAGATGGCAGAAATTTCGAAAAATGAAATACATTACGGATTCGAATTGCTATCCTCAATCATGATAATTCATTATATTGTGGGGTGAGGCAAATTGTAAGATGCATTGCTCTTCACACTTTCAGTTCACAAATTTCGTGGCAGATATTCCTCTATAAATGTACAGCTCCTCAAACTTTCGAGGATGAGCTTGGATGCAGAAGAAACGCATTAACACACACACATGGAAGATGAAGTTGATCAAGACATTGATGAATAATACACTTCTTATGATGATGATGATGTTGACGATTCTGATGGTGAAAATACTCCTCATGATGATGATGTCATAATAATGTTGCTGATAATGATGGCGTGACACAGTTGCTGATGATGCTGGTAATGATAATGACAAGGATAATATAATTTTATTGAGTAGCTACATGAGTCTCAAGGCTCATTTTTGTAATGGTCCTGAAAGGTGTCCTATTTCATTTTAATAACTGCATATGGAAAGAAACATGAGTACCCAGGAAAAAACTCATGCACATAATCAATCAGGATACTTTCCACCTGCCATCAGAATAATACTGCATCATCAAAAAATATATAAACACACGTCTGCGTGTATAGAGCTGAAGGTGAAAACTGGTCAAAAGTGCCTGTGTAACCACACCACTGCATCATTTCCTTCTATCAGATGCTGCAACTGTTGCACTCACTGCGAGACCTACCTCTGGCGGTCGCATCACCATCTGAAAATATTATTGGGCACCTCTAGGTTAACTAAACCTGATATGGGTGTAAACATCAGTGTTTTGAAGACAAAGGTGGCTAGATGTGGTTCTCGCCACACCATCCCCTCATGTGCCATGCCAAGCCTTAATATGTTTTCACTTCTGAACTCACACTTATAGTTTATAAGGTTTAACAAAGGAATCTTGCTATATCTTCATAAGCATTATTAGTGTATGTATGCCAATTCCACTGCATCCTACTCCACTCAGCAGGGCCTAGTCCTTGGGATGTTAAGGTTGAATTTCCAGCACATTTTCCAAGGTCACAAGTGTAGAATGCCACATGAATGATGTATCACTATGTCCACTTCACACAGCCTCGGGTGGTAATATCCACAAGTACAGAATTGTCAAATGTTTCCACAGTTTTGCAGTAGCTCCACAGTAGCACTTTCACAGGCCTGCTCACTTTGCCCTATTCTACAGACTGCAGAATAGCAGAATGAGGCCTGCAATAATTGACAACAAGCAGGATGGGATCACCTTCTGAAAAAGTGGCAATTGCTCCACCAAAATGCAGGATTAAATGCTTAATAGATTGGGCCTCTGGTCTCAATTGCAACAATCTTTAAATATTCCAGATTTTAATCTACTTAACATTTAAAATACGGTTCCAATTATATGATCTGATTTTCAAGAAGAAGAAGACTCTTGATTTGGTGGTATATTGCTTCATATGGTGCCAATGTATGAATAACAATGCAATGCCCTAATGTACAAAGCACACTTTGTATAATGTGTTTCTTTTCTCTAATATGCTATATTGTACGAATATTAATGAAAATGCAGTCAGAGTCTATACATGCCCATAAATAAACATGTTACTGAAGCAGAGAGACTCCTCTTCATTTAATGGGTGAAAGCACTTTTTTTAGTGCAGTATGCTCATATACTTACTAAATATGTATCAGAAACGTTTGCTTGGCATTCCGTTACATTGAGTGTTGAGTCAATCCTGCAGTGGACTGACCACTTGCTTGGCCATTTATCACTTCTCTTAAAAGGCTCGTAATCAGAGGTTCTTTGCACATGCTTAACAGAGCTTGTAACAGGAAATTAAATAATTTGCCCTCTTACTGCTTAATCTGTGGTCTGAAGTGACTGCTTTGATGTCTGCCCTTTTCGGTAGGAGTGACAAATGTTTGAATTCCAAATCATTTGACATTTACTCTGCTCTGCACGATACAATCGACTTATTTATTAATGAGGGCAACACTGAAGAAGAGGGCCGTGTTTCGCCACAAGTGGACTATGCACCAGATGACATTCTTTTTTATATATATACTTTATTTTATTTCAATAGGAGCCCGATACAGAGCATCAATCGCATCACGAGGTGGTGGGGCTATAGAAAATCCACAGATCACAGTCCAAAAACTTTATGTATCCGGGTTTAAAGCAGAGGGGAGAGTGGGCGGGGGGGGAGGTGGTGAAGAGGGGAAAAGGCGGAGCAGATGACATTCGTAACGGTCTAGCAGATGGCGATCACATTTGGTCCATAAAAAAAAAACACAAAACAACTGAGATCTGCCTCACGTGTGCATGCCAGGCTCTAACACGAATGCCTCTCCCGTGGGCGCTCGCCCCCCCCTGCAGTGTGGAAAAACCCAAGGCGATGTCCCTGATGCTGCACACCGCAGACATCAGCCACCCAGCGAAGAACTGGAACCTGCACCGACGCTGGACCATGTCGCTGATGGAAGAGTTCTTCAGGCAGGTTCGTGGAGCAGTTGTGGCTTTTCCCTGGTGGCTGTGCCACCCCTTGGAGCAGTGCTGCTAATCTAGTTGCAATGTAAAACTGCTTAGGGATGCTTCTAGCACACACGACTTGACATCCCAGAGGTCACTGATACGGTCGCCAGGCACAGAAAGTTGAAACGATGGTGCAGGTTGCTTAAATTCCCCCACCACCCCCTGGATTCCGTGGTGGGATAAAGTGTGGGCACTCCCACCTCTTCCAAGATGCCTGGCCAGTGTGTGAAGGGTAGACCAAATGCCAAAATACCCTCTGGTGGAGGTTTTATTTCCACCGGCAGTTCCAAAGAAAGCAATTGCTGGATGTACCTTTGCTGCCGATCCTACAGCCGAAGGTCAATGAACCAGGAAGCTGTCTCACACTTTGTAGATTTTCGTTATAATTCTCTTTGGGAATTTGGAGAGGATATCCTGTTTGTCTCTCTGGAAGAGGATTTTGGTGATATGGCGTTAACAGCTCCTCGCGACAAGGAACGGGGGGGGGGGGGGGCGGTATTGTAGCTGGCTGAGAGTATCGGACACCAAGCTGATTTGTAAGCAGTATATTTGGATATTATGGTGCGCATGAAAAACCTGCAAGTTTTCAAAATATTTCTCTCATTATATAGAAAAACTAAATACATTTACATCTTGAGTATTTTTTAAGGCACTTCGAGTTGCGATTTGTGCAAGAAATGCACCACATATGGAAACAAAAAATAATATTGACTTTACCTACTTATAAAAGTTCACATTGCGAAAGGGATTGTTCTTAATTAACTCACTGAAAATGTTGCTCAATTGAACCTCCACTTTTTTAGCGAACAAATGCTAGATGCAGCGTGTGTAAGTAATTTTTATGAAGGCCATGTATCTGACAATTTCAAGGACCACTCCCGCACAAACAAGTAATAAATATACTATTCAGATTTAACCAGAAATATACAATGTGCTGATGGATGCTGCGTGTGATTGTAATCCGCAGGGCTCATTTTTCATGGCACATTTTAATGCTAGTTTGTGTGTCCATTTTGGCCTTCTTGTTAAACCCTATCAAAGTAAACCCTCTCATTGTACAGTTAACCATATGGAAATGCTAATTGTGATTTGAGATTAGCTTTTGTTCACATGTGTATAATAGGTGAATGAATGCAATGCCTAATAGAACATGGGATCTTTCTTCTGGCTTTATGTGCACCTTTCAGATGTGATTTCTTTTTTTACATTAAGGGAATAAACTCTATCACAAAAAATGTCTACGTATCACAGATGGGAATGTCCAATTGGGCCACTGAATAATACTGCATGTATTATCATCAGTCTCAATCCATTGCTAGATAAGGCCCTCTGTGTTGGTGCCACCATTCAAAGTGCTGCTCAGCTGCAATGCATCTCACTCTCACACGTGCATTTAATTCGTCATTCAATTTCCTCTCATTCCATTCACCTCAATTGACTTCCAACTACTGTATGTGGTTTACGCGTATACGGGTTCCTTTAAGCACAATAAAAAAAAACTCTATCCATGCAATCATATACTGTACATCTACAATACTTTTTATCTTGTGCTGATTTGTCCATATATTTGTTATAAATCTTTCCATTGAGAAGCACATTTTTTTAAAAGTTTAAATTCACTCACGAGTGTTTGTGTGTGTGCGTGTGTGTTTATTGTGCAGGGGGACAAGGAGGCAGAGCTTGGGTTGTCCTTCTCACCACTCTGTGACAGAAATGCTACCATGGTTCCTCAGTCGCAGATTGGTTTGTAAACTCTCGACTGCCTGGCTTTGATTCATTAGCTCTGATGATTGGCATGAACCATCACCCGAACTCCGGTCATCCTCGCAACGGTTTTTGGCTGGCCATGAAGCAAATTATGGTCACTGCGCCGCGCGCTTTCGGACGTGCTTCTGCAACCACTCCTCCTTACAATATTAGGAAGTCACTGGAGCTATGCACTTTTACATCTCGATTGAAAACTCATTTCTTAGGAACAGCTTTTTTGCGTTTAGTTTGTTGTCCTTACCTCGCACCTCTGATTATCGCGGTTGGCTACGTACGTTAATAAAGAAGTTCAACATATTCTTAGTTTTTTCGGGAAAGTTATGGTCGAAACGTCGTGATAATTTTTTATTGTTTTATATATATATTATTTTGTTGTTTCCCTTCAACGTGACTTTACCGAAAAAACTAAGAATATGAATTACTGCAGTCACGAAAGCTTTAAATCAAAATTTAAGTTCAACATACATACACTATCCATTGATAACAATTGGCCAAGGATGAATCCTTATGGCAACACAAATTGCCTCTTTACTGCAGGCAATAATTGCAAACACTTAGCTTTTTTATGATGTTATTCTCATATAATTTGAAAGTTGCAAATACTTAAGCTGAATGGCACAGCAAATACAGTACAGATGTTCAATTTGAGAAAAATATATATTTTAATAAACCACATGGGTATCGTTTTCTCGTTGCATTCATTTTCTTCAAACTAAAGCAATCTCACGACTCAATTGCCATCACGGTAAGACTGTGTCCACATATTTTACGTAAATTATAATATTAGACAATTCAAATTGATTTTCTAAGTTCGTTAATTTTGTTAGCTTTAGATAATTAGAAATTGCACCCCAAAAGAAAATAGAAAATCCAATATGCGCTCGTCTTAATTTAATGAATGACGCGTTTAATGATTGTTAATAACATACTTGTTACGAGCAACTAGCGCAAAACATGACTCAGCCTGAACATCCCTATACAGTATTAAGGAATTCAGACTGTCGCAATTATCGGAATAATTATCTGCTTAGAGTTTTTTTTGTTCTTTGTTAAATCCACTGCTGGATGAGGAGTGTTAGACTTGGGAGGTACTTGACCATACCTCATTACTCTCGCAAGCGTGCATTAGTAAATGGAAACCCATGGACCAATTCAGATGTCACGCGTCACTAAGGCTAGTTTTGAACTCAGATCACTGGGTTCATAGCGTAGCGCACAAACTCCTGAACTATCACTCCGTGCCAATAAAGGCCAAAAAGCTACTAACTTGCCTTAATATTTTGCACAAATTTACATCTCGAAGTGTCCGCTAATATTCAACTTGCTCCGCAATTAAATTTAGATGCTACCAATTAAGTCATAACTACCTGTGATGTTTCCATCCTACCTTCCGATGTTTAGTAGTTATTTTCGACTTTCTGTTTTTACGTGAACCGGTTAAATCTCTTTACGTTAAAAGTTTAAATGTCTCACTAACACAGCCACTGTTGCTCATTTTCCCCGATGTGGCGGTGGCTCTGCGATCTTACATTGACATGCTAATTCCTCACATTAACATCAATAGCCCCGCCCACTCCGCTTATGACCCTTGGGCTACACCCATTTCAGACCTTTAAAACAGCTTGCCTCAGAAGCTTTCCCGCTATATTTTCCTCCTGTTGTCGTAGTTTTTTGTTATTTTTTTGTTATTTTCTCTTAACCTATCTACGTGACTTTACCGAAAGACCCAAGAATAACAATTGCCTGCACATAAATTTAAAGAAAAGACCGGTTGAGACAAGAACAGGCAAAGAGGGGGGACGAATATAATTTCAGGCCTTCACGAGTTGCAGGAAGTGACAGCTGTTCTTGAAAATGAAATTGAGTTGTGCTGTGATGGTGATATGGGGAGCACAGAAGTCACTCCTGATTGGCAGGGACGGGCCATCGGTTGATGGTGGAGTTATTATGTCCAAAAAATATGTTTGTTTAGATTTTGTTTGTCACAAAGGTTGGACATGTGCCTTTCTCCACGTGGCTAAGACTGGATTTATAAAACAAGATTTTGTGTAAAGGATTCCGAACAGCCAGTTTTTATTTACTTGAGTATCTGAAAGTCACTTAATATTACGTCACTGATGAGGGCTTCAAAGGGAGTGATAATTGACTTTCACCTCAATAGATGACAGCATACATACAGCATGTGCTGTATGTCAAGGAGTTCCCGAGAAGAAAAAAAAGCAATGATAATGTGGGTATGTTTATGATATGTCGGTGGTAGTGAAAATAAAAAGTGACAAAAGAAATGCGAAATAAATTAATGGAACTACCAAATTGGTGCTATTCAACAAAATAATAATAATGGCCACTGAATAACTCCCAAGAGTGGTGGAAGGCTTCATTTACGTGGATCAAAGTTGTAGCAGTTTTCTTTCGAAAATATTGTTGTATATTTAGGAGTGCATGTGTACATGACGCCTAAACATGACAAACTTGCAAACATTATGTGGATATCCTCGTTTGGTGCAAACCTAGGCCAGACGAATGATTCCCACAGGCACATTGCCAATGTTATTTATTTATGCAAGCTACAACCTAGACAGGGTACACCTTAATTCAGCTGTCCTATTTTCAATAAAATCCCCGTCAGCAAAAGCAGCAAACCAATACATACCATTAAAGAAGCAATCATAAAACTCCAGCATACACTCGCACACAAAGATCTTCCATATAGTCCTAACATATTGTTTGGGCAAGCTCTGTTAGCGAGCACCTATTAATGTCGGCACGGCACACGCACGGATGGGTGGGTGGCCAGCACCACGCCTGGCCGCCTTTGTCTCCCGAGTGGCGATGGTTACACATCGCACCAGGTGCTATTTTGTGGATCACAAAACCTAGGGGAGGCCCAGGGCTGATTCAGATAATTGTCACTGGTGTTGGTGACCGTGGGCGGGAATCGAACTCAGGTCGCCGGGTTCGTAACGCAGTGCACTAACTACTACAATACCGCTTCCCGCTCACACACACACAAACGTACACTAAAAAAAAGCCACACGTCCTAGCAGTAATGCTACTACTACTACTACCACTGTCCAGAATATTAAGTTTAACAGTGTGAAATTACGGTCGGAAAAATTGAAATGACCTTCAGTGAAAGAAAAAAAAAAAACCAACACATTTTCGGCGACAGCAGAACACCGCATCGTGTGACAATGAAAGCGTCGGCGTCGTCCGTGCCGGCTCGCAGGTTTTATCGACTACATCGTGGAGCCCACGTTCACGGTGCTGACGGACCTCTCCGAGTTCGTGGTGGCTCCGCTCATCGATGAGGCGGCACGGGCCGGCACGACCAGCTTCCGACGCAGCAGGTGCCTAACGCGCGCACATCACCCAACGACGACAATGACCGCGACGCCGCGGCAGCGACAGTCGCAATGTGTGGGCTCCTTGTCGATTCGCTGGCGGGTGAAGTCTGCCACGTTGCTGCGTGCTCATCCAGTGCCTCTATGATTATCCTAGTAGCAAAAGTAGCTACGTGTGTAGCTACGCCGGGTCCCCCGGCACGTTCAAGGGCCCCACGCTAAATGCTTTCAAGCTATATCAATTGCGGTTCGGTGATTCTGCTATAGTGCTATACTGCCTTCAACTTTTATGAACGGCTGGGTCTTTTCAAGGTTAGCGATTTGTCGTATTATCTGGCTGTATAGCAAATGAAAAAATACAATTACTTAACTATGCAAGTAAAAAAAATTGTGTTTTAATATTTACGTGTTTTTTTATTTTATTTAGGGCCCCATTATAACATATGCTACAGGTCTCGCACTAGCTTAATCCGGCACTGCACTCACCCCATCGTAATCTGCCCCCGGTAGACGGAATCTTCATGCCAGCGCTGAAGGACTTTAAGAAGGTCATGGGCACATGAAATTCATCTCCTCCATTCACGTTCCGGGAGTGAAAAATGTCTGCAGGATTGATTCAAAACGATCAAACGCTGATCCAGTGTTGACATACAGTGTCTCGTCAACATTTAGGCTTGCTTGGATCAATGCTGGTGAACTGCCAGATGTTATGCAGCAAGAATCCTCTCTTTAAGATATGGATCGGTTATATTTTGTTACGTATATTTCCCAGTGACACGAATTATTATTTTGTCTTTTGATACCGTAATGTTGGATTGCGTGCTGTGCTTAACATGACATTAAGCCATCACAGTCTGTATGCTCTGATTTATCTATCTTAAAATGTAACAAGCAAAGCAATTCGAATCAAATATTGTGTCCTACTGTTGGACCAAGTGTTGTCAGATCTTTACGTCCGTTCACACAATGACATCAACCCGGTGACATTCAGTCGTGAACGCATTCGTTACTTCTAATATCCAAAGATAACGTGATACCCCTACCCCTTTATTGTGCATTTTAGGCTGAATTGTATGAATATGCATGCGTGTGAATATAACCAACTGTTCTGTCAAAGTGGTTGTCTTTATCTTCCAAAGCTATATGTATGTGTGTATGTATGTTGAACTTTTTGCACCGTACGTAACCGATCGTGCTAATCGGAGGAATTAATTAAAGTAAAGTAGATAACTTTGTACTGTTAATTATTATGCACCTAGAAATTAAGTGCCAAATTAAGATAGTTGCGAGCTGTTATATTTTTTAGATAAAAATGACATTCAGAATAACCAACATTTTCAAACATTTTATATTGTACAATTCAATTATGATACAATGTTTTAAAAGGTAATATGTTTAAATCAAACGATAAAAGAATGGCTTGAAATGCATAGTACCGTCATAAAATGTAAAATTATCTATCACCCTTTGTTATATGCGAAACACGTTTGTGATGATCATAATAATTATTATACAGTATAATATATCCCCCCTCCCTCATAGCTAACTGGCAGTTGAAATGGGATTTTGGCTGTGTAGGAGAATGAGGTTGTGTGCATGGCCTGTTAAGGTTTAATGGAATCCAGAAGGCGTGCCAAGCATCTGAAAAATAGGGCTGTGTGTTTGAAGCGACTAAAGGGGCACTTTGGATATTTTCCTCCATCTGCCTCCTGCTGCCTGCTTCCAATATAACCTCGGGGGATGTGCACGTATTGGGGGTCTTTGTGTGTGCACCAGTGCTTTGGCGCACACAAAAAGCCCCTTCGATGCACTCCCTCCCTCCCACCGCCTCCGGCGTGGGTGGAGAACTTTTAATGAACCTCCATTAACCCAATCGGCTGCAATTCCACGGCGTGCGTAAAAGCGATTTAATTGCGGCAAGTTCGCGCAGAACTTGTCTTCCCCAGAAGCCGTTCGGTAACCGGCGTTTACAGCACGTGGCATTGTAAAGAAAGTGGCCTTGTTAATGTGAGATATTACAAAGACAGATCTCACAAGTGCCCACAGGCACAGGAAGGCAGTAGGGGTATCACAGAATCACATCGGCGTGTATTGGTGGTCGTGTGTGTTAATTACATCATTGTCCAGCAGAGCCGGAGCTGTGGACTGGAGTTCGTTTTTCTGGTTTTGATTTTAAAGACGCTCTCAAGCACTTGCGTCTGCATATATAATATCTATCTGGCTCATATGCCCTCGAAATGAAATGTCCTCATAGCCACAATAAATATTGCCAAAGTCATTGACTGTAACACTTAAAATACATTCCAACTGTTGGAAAAGGTACAAGTGAACAAGTCAAATAGAGACAAAACACTACTGCAAGATGCAAGTATATTAGCTGTATTTTAGGATGTGATTTTGACCTTGCAGAGTGATAATGACCTTGAATATTTAAATAAGAAGCAAAGTCTGGGGTTGAGATTGCTATTGGGTAGAAATCTAATGAAAATAACAATGATGATGATGATGACACTGATAGCGATGGTAAAATAATGCACTTTATTTTCAGTCTCGCAGTCACAATGACTCATTTCATGGAGTTGGCATGGCAATGCAAAAAATATTGCTTATTATCATGCGCTAGCTATTACCGCACAGAGCGACACATTACCATATTCAGCGTTAGCACTTGGCATTATAAATTGCCTGACACTCTTCCATTTATATTTTTGTCTAGGGGTCTCCTTCAAGACAGATTATTTAAAACAAAATTCCTCTAATAGGAGGTCTTTTCTGTCAACGACCCCACCAAAACACGAGGCCAATGTGTTAATTGGGAGCAACGTGTTTGGAATGAATTTGCGTTCGCTGCTACGGCTGCGCTGGTAAAACGTTAAAGCACACGTACACACACGTGCCTCAAGTTGTCGAGCGTGCTGCCCATATTGATTTAGCATACAAAGTAATCGGCAATGCTTTTCATTGGAAAAGCCCGTGCTCAGAAGAAACAAGCAGATTTACTCGGGGGAGAACCAATCTAGACGCGCCAGTTGATAACACCCTCTATTCGTCGCCTCCTACTGCACACGACCAGCTCCATCCTGTTGGACAGTTGAGTGCACCTTGGCTGGAGATAATATAGGGCCCTTTTTACGGTCAAATTGAATTTTCACCTGGGAGCTGTTTGGCAATTTGCACTGTATTCACCTGCTGTCAGTCTTCTATTTGGAGTGCCAGAGTGCGAGAGGAACTGGTGAACACAGGGCCCAGGGCAGTGAAACTGAATGCTGTACTCCAGCCCTAAGGATGACATTGCCAAACAGAGGTTGAAGGTCATTATGATGGAATCACGCCTCGGTAGCACACAGGGGTGGTTTAAGTCCAGTTTGTCTACGAGTATGGGTGGATGAAGTATAATTAAGGTGGGACTTTCAATTACGTACATTGTACGAGGCTGAGCTTTCTCTCTCAGGAAAAGGTCTGGGGAATTAGTGGTTTATTGTGGGATGGAGGGGGAGGTAGCAGGTGTCCCTTGCTGTCGACGATATTGTCTGCATAGGGCTCGTCCAACTCAAACCTCAAAGCCACAGATGAAGACAAGGGGTTTGTTAACACAGCACGGAAAACATTACATATTCAATTCTAGATTTGAGGCTTTCGTGACTGCAAGGATCCATACTCTTTGGTTCTATTCGGTAAAGTCACGTAGGTAAAAAATACAATAACAAAAATCACGACGTTTCGGCCACAACACAAGTAGCCTTCATCAGGTGAAGAAACAGGACTGTCCAGAAACAGGACTGTCCAGAAGACAGTCCTGTTTCTTCACCTGATGAAGGCTACTTGTGTGGTGGCCGAAACGTCGTGATTTTTGTTGTTTTATTTTTACCTACGTGACTTTACCGAATAGAACCAAAAAGTATTACATATTCATTTACCATCTAGCAGTTGGTGTGCCATTTGCAAACAATTTTTCAGAATTTGATCTTGGACACCACGTGTTAAACTTGTGATATAAGACTGTGTTACCTCTTGGCATCCCTTCAAGAAGTAAATGTACAAAGCAGAATTCAAACTTGTTTCACCTCCATTGATTCACAAACATAAGTGTGCCTAGTAATTAGTTTAGTAGTGCGAATCTGTGTAATGTCGGCTTTCTGTGTACAAAGTAGGCCAAACGTAATGCCACTACATAATTATTAGAGCTGACATCACCCACACAAACACGATAAGGAGCACAGCTCACATGGAGCACAGCAAATGGTGGTCAGCGCGCTCCGAACCCAGAAACCCGAGTTCCATCCCCGCTCCCGGTCAACACCAGTGATGACTATATATCCGAACCGGTCCTGGGCCTCCTCTAGATCCACTCGGCGTCAAATGAATACCTGCTGTGACACGTGATAACATCCCCATGTGTGCCGTGGTGGCCTACGTGTAAGTGCAGCTCGCTAGCAGCGCTTGCCCCAACAGTCTGTTAAGGCTACACGGAGGGGGGGTGGTGAATCTTTGTCTTTGTGTGTGCAGCCTGAACAGCATCGCGCTCTCGGACGGGCGAAGGTCGAGTGCTCGCAGCATCGCCTCGGAGGGGAAACACCCCCCGCCCCGCACCGCCATGCTCGCAGTCGACCCCAAAACGTTCCGAGTGTCCTGGACCGACATCATTACACAGAACAAGGAGAAGTGGAAGGACCAGGCATCCAAAGGTGCGAAGTGGGACCCTCGCTGGGAACCAATTCTGACACGGGCTTGCGATTGCAGCGTGCGGGGTTATCGATGTGGACCCGGTCGAGCCGGCCCTCGTCGAAAAACACCTTCTGAGAAGCATCTCTTATAGAGACACCATCCCCCCCTCCACCCCCTCCACCCACCAGCCAGCCAACACCCCCTCCACTCACCACCCCCTCCACCCACCACCCCCTCCACTCACCACCCCCTCCACCCACCACCCCCTCCACTCACCACCCCCTCCACCCACCACCCCCTCCACTCACCACCCCCTCCACCCACCAGCCAGCCACCTCCACCCCCTCCACCCACCAGCCAGCCACCTGCACCCCCTCCACTCACCACCCCCTCCACCCACCAGGCAGCCACCACCCCCCCACTCACCAGCCACAACCCCCCCTCCACCCACCAGCTACCATCTCCAACAGCCACCACCCCCCCCACCACCACAACCACCAAGGCTGTTTAATTAACTTCTTTCCGATAAGCTTTTTTCAATTCCACAAGATAGAGGAGTGCACAGTAGCATCTACCCAGCAAAAAACAAATGATAAAGCAAAATTGTGTCCTCGGGATGTGAGAGAAAGCCCTCTTGGCTGAAGCAGTCACTGTTGTTGCTGCTCACCTCACATCACGCGTGCCTGTGTGCACACCATGTTATCTTTTAATTACAGTTTTAGTCTCTACAAAACGTGGTCAACTTATTTCATTATTTTTCACAACATGCGTTGCATGTACAGTACTCGCACACGTAAGCCGTCGCTGAAATAATTATACGTCCCTTTTTTCCTTTTTTTAGTAACAGATTTGATATTTTGATTTAAAGCTTTCGTGACTGCAGTAATTCATATTCTTAGTTTTTTCGGTAAAGTCACGTTGAAGAGAAACAACAAAATAACAAAATATATATAAAACAATAAAAAATTCTCACGACGTTTCGACCATAACTCAAACGGTCATCATCAGGTGAGTTATGGTCGAAACGTCGTGAGAATTTTTTTATTGTTTTATATATATTTTGTTATTTTGTTGTTTCTCTTCAACGTGACTTTACCGAAAAAACTAAGAATAAGATTTGATATTCTTAGCTCTTTCGGTAAAGTCACGTTGAAGGGAAACAATAAAATAATAAAATATATAAAACGATAAAAATTATCACGACGTTTCGACCATAACGCAAACGGTCGTCATCAGGTGTGCCGGTCCGCATTTATTTATTTATTTTTAACGGTGTATTTATTTATAAAAACGTCAGCGCCACGAGCAGCGATTTGGCAATTTATTTAGAAGGACGAGTCCATCTGTGTTCTGAAAAGAGGAGGGGGGAGACGAAAAATTAATGTATGCTGTCTGAAAGCCACCGTGAGCGTGAACAATCAATTAAGACCTGAAATGGTTTATCAAATCCTTCCAATGATTCCTAAGCCAGAATACATCTTCTCGGTTGAAATTGTCTCTGTGCTTGTATATGTGGATATATATACAAGCACAGAGACAAGTTATTAGAGATTCGTTCATGAGGCTACCATGAGAGATTCGTTCATGAGGCTATCCACATATACAAGCACAGAGACAATTTCAACTGAGAAGATGGATTCTGGCTTAGCAATCATTGGAAGGATTTGATAAACCATTTCAGGTCTTAAGTGATTGTTCAAAAGAGCCAAGAATATGAATTACTGCAGTCACGAAAGCTTTAAATCAAAATTTAACAGATTTGATTTCGTAATACACTTACAATGTAAACAGCCTATAAGACAGCGTGGTAGCCTTAAATTATTGTTACCATTCTGTTAAACATAAACACATGCACACGCCTTTCCCTCTACCGGACGTAACATCTGCAAGCATTACGTGATTCCCCCTTATTAACTGAAAATGACATAATTTGACATGTTTGCATCTCTAATAACTTAATGAAGGGCACTTATGATGTTCTTGTCATAACTATTTGAACCAGATAAATAACAAATTTAAAAATTTGAGTGAGATTCAGAATAGTGATGTTTACTTTCGGGTTTTTTGCCAAATTTCCTCCACTCCCATCTGGCCAGTGGAGTTGAAGTAATAATCATAATTACGTTATTTCACTTATTGGAATGTTTGGCAACTTCCATTGAGTAGCACTTTGAGGAGATAAGCTTGGAGCACGCAGAGAAAAGCCACGCATTCAAATGAGATGCCACTCAAAGGTCCACCCACACGTACAGATTCACAACCCACTTTCTGTACTGCCACCTCCAGGCTATCTCACTGCCCAGTGGGGTTTGTCGTCTCGGAGATCGATGTGAAATTCACCAACCCTTCAAAAGCACCGGACTGCAGATGTGCACCGCCACCGTGCCTAGGGTGCACTGGATGGAGTGAAAATTACATCCGTCATGCACGTTCTGGCTGGCATTGGCAGTGAAGGAAACATGTAACACGCTATTACTCATTCCTCAAACTACACCTGATAAAGCCACAGGATCAAACTGAATGTTTTGCTACGTAAAAAAAAAAATATATATATATTTTTACATTTTTTTTAATCACATTGAAAATGCAAAACAGAGTTTTAACACTCATGAAGAGGCAGATCTGTTTTTTTCAGGACTGATTAATATATTATATTCTTAGTTTTTTCGGTAAAGTCACGTTGAAGGGAAACAACAAAATAATAAAATATATAAAACAATAAAAACATTTCACGACGTTTCGACCATAACTAAAACGGTCGTTTTCAGGTGTGTTGGTTTGCATAAATTTATTTTTAAACGGCGCATTTATTTATATATAATTACTGCAGTCACGAAAGCTTTAAATCAAAAATTGATTAATATATTGTTTGTGTTATTGTTTAAGAGCAAGAATATTACCTGAAAATACCTTTTCTTCAAATTGCTTAAACATATGTGAGTTTAAGCTTCAGCTTTGCAACAAATCCCACATCAATTACAGTAATACCATTTCCACATCTGGTACAGAATTAGTTCATGCACTCCTAATCTTTCTACTTGTTGACCGAATTTATCTTCGTTTGACCTTCTTAATTAATTTTGCCGTCAAGCACAAGATCATCCGAAATACTGCCGTTAAGGCCCTCACTCAACCTATGCCACCATTACCCTGATCGTCAGAAAACCTCCAGTGCTTCCCAATTCACAGTGGATCACTTACACGATTCCCCTCATTGTCCCCAAGACTGACCGATGGCCCACACTTTTCTACTGCTCTGACTTCATATCTTCTCACTCTCCATTAACCATTGCCTCCTCCTGAACCCTTAGATGATATCACCCCCCCACCTCAATGTGTAGTCGCGAATCCACCATTGCTCTTATTGTGAGATTGTCTTCCCCTCGATTGTCCACATTTATAATTCCCTCCTGAAATTCAAATTTCAGCTCAAAACCCATGCATGCCTTTTCCACTGTCTATGAATTGTCTTTCCTTTGTATATTTTTGTTACAATTATGCTTGATGTGAAGCTTTCGTGACTGCAGGAATCCATACTCTTTGGTTCTTTCGGTAAACTCACGTAGGTAGAAAAATAAATAAAATAAAACAAAAATATATCACAACGTTTCGATCGCAACATGTGGCCACATAAATAACCTCTTGTTGTAACAGCTCTCTCGCTGATTCAGAAGTTCCACTGCTGGATTATTGTTTTTCCGCCTGAGGACGACCGCTTGTGTTGCGATCGAAACGTCGTGATATATTATTTTTATTTTGTTTTATTTTTCTACCTACATGACTTCACCAAAAGAACCAAAGAGTATCATTATGCTTGTTAACTGAGGAACGCTTCGGTGAGTCTGATTGCTCTCTTTCAGGAGGGTCCTGGCAAGTTTTCACAGTCAGAGGCAATGTTGATGCTATGTGTAATCCCAATTGAATCATATGCAGAACAAATTTCAGCTTTGGGATATTTGGCCAATACCAGTTAGAGTCTATATTTGTTTTAGCTTTTCAAACAGTATTTATTCAGTTTGCTTTCCCTTGTATATTAAACACCACCAGAATGAAACTTTGTAAATATAACGTATAGAACCCATAATAGAGGTTTTTTTGGGTTAGATCTCGTAAATATATAAATGTGTTGTTAAACCTGCCACCACCCGACACAGCCTCTATTGGATGATATTGGTCGCCAAAGCCTACGTGTTAAAATAACGTATAGAACTTGATTTTGTGTTTTCCCCCTATTTTACGTTATACAGCATCTTATTATACTCTTCTATTTATATACTAAATAAGTGAAATGTTATTATATACGTACACATATAAGTGCAGTATACCTGTATATCAAAATGCAATCACAACAAATGTGGATGCATACAGCCTCAAAATGCGACCACTTTAAAAACCTTGTACAGGCACCAGTAGGCATGTTTATTGTATGAAGAGAATTAGTCGGTGATCGAATCTGGACTTGAACAGGTGCAGAGAGCTGGCAGCACAGGTGGCTTTGGGAAGGAAATTCCGGACTAGGAGTGCACCAATGAGAATAAGCGACCTCCGACAGAGTGATGGTGAAATTCTTAGATGCTGAGGCAGAGGGTGCATAGAGGGGAGAAGAACGAGACGAGGTGGGAGGCAGGCAGGGGCGAGTCCATGGAGGATCTTAACGATGATGAGTACTATCGTGAAATTGGTCTGGAATGAAATAGGCAGCTGTGAAGGTAGGTTTAGGGTGATGTGGTCTCATTTATGGGTCTGAGAGAGAAGTCTCACAAGCATTATTTCTGATCACCTGGCATTTGGATATGTGGAATTTGGGGAGGCCATGGAGGAGAAAGTTGAAATGGTCAAGTCGGGATGTGACAAAGGCATGGATGAGGCTTTCAATGGTGGGTGGCTAAAGTATGTGATGCAAATTATTGTTTAAAAATGTATGGGAAATGTGATTCGTAAATGTCTGCCCTGGTATGCCCTATGTTTGGAATAGATGCTGAGGAGAAAGCTCGGAGAGACGAAGAAGTCAGAAAGCAAGAGGAGGAGCTTGAGAGGAAAGCTCTGGAGGAGAAGGAGGAGCAGGAGAAACAGCAGGAAACAGGCAGTGATAAAGGAGCTGATGTGAAAGTGGACGGTGGAGAGACTCGTCCAGAAAATGGGATTCAGGAAGATGGGGACATCTCCAACATGGACAGCAGTGCACAGGTGCAAATTGGTAAGATGTCATTTTGTAATGATTATCCACACTTTATTAAACTTTCCCCACATACTGTATATATGGGCATAGAGATAAGTGTTCGGGTCTTAAAATACAGAGTTAATAGATGTTATACAGTATACTATTGAAACCATTTAGAAAAATAGAACAGCTATGCTGACAATGTGTGAAGAAAGTAACAACATATATATTATAAGTGGCCTCAGACAAGGACACACTCTTTTCCCATTGTAATTCACATTGACACTAGAAGATATTTTTTTCTGGAAATTAGATTGGAGAAATAAAGTATATAATCATAAATGGCCAAAAATGTTCATAGTTTGAATTGGCTGGGTCATGACTGCTCCTCTAGGGGAGGGGGTTTTGATTGGCCAATGAGATGCCGCCCCTCGATGAGACACCACCCCTGAATGCAAGATCGTCCCAAATGGATCGATCCCACAAAATCAAATCCATCCAAACATATTTTTTGTAAACTTTCAAACTGTGTTTTTTTACTGTTCTATATGAATGTACATTTTCTAGAAAAATATATAAAAAGTATATTTAACTTTTTTAAATATCTACTAATGATGAAATCATATTTCTCCTGCCTCAGCAGTTCGCCTGCTGTATTTTTGTCACCTGAAGACGATTGCTTGTGTTGCAATCGAAACGTCGTGATTTTTTTATATTTTTCTATCTACGTGACTTTACCGAAAGACCCAAAGACTACTAAAGATTGTTGTAGGCAATTTTAGGTGGGTCACTGCCCCCATCCCACAGCATTTAGCCCAGTCACCACTGCATACAACTGTAACACACATTGGATAATGTTTCACTGGGGCAGGAATTGAAGGTAACCAAGTTCAAATAAAAAACAGAGCAGGGTGCAGTGATTTTGGAAAACTGAACTTGATAACGAAAACTAAAATACGAATGTGCCTAAAGAAGAACGTTTTTATCCGTGCATACTGCCTGCATGGCACCCGGATAAGTAACACGGACATTGACTGAGAAAATGGAACAAAGAGCTGACATGTGTGCATAGAAGCATGGAGAGATGCATGCTTGGGGGGAAAAAAACAGGAATAGGAATCCATGGATCAGAGAGAAAATGTAAGTTAGAGACATCGTATTGATTGTTAAGAAAAGTAACAAAGTTTGTATTGACGAATGTGTTTTTGTTTTTTTGTGCGTGTGCACCAATGCCAACACAGTATCTTGGCAAGTGACCTTACGAGAAGGGATGAGGGGCAATGCTTGAGACGCATGACAGGGTAGCAGCCATAGGGGGGAGCATGCCTGAGAGGAAATCCACCGATGAGATGGAATTATGAAATCAGCTGATGTGCAGGAGCTAGATCAAATGTTTCCCGATGCAAAATAATTAAGGATAATTTGGGGAGGCCGTCATTCGGCTGATAATGCTGACGATATAAACCGATACACATTAATTGAAGCTACACACTGCTCAATCATGCTCTATAAATATTAATACATCCATAATTATAATAAGGAGTGGTTTGATTATGGTTGATGATATATGATATACTAAAATGCTATAAAGCTGACAGGTAATCAATATTTATGCAGTATTTTACAGCGTGGCATCGGGTTACAAACATCAGCCTTGAGAGACTTAAGAATTCTGAGTGTGCATAATTATGACCAACAGTTAGACTCTAATCTTACTTTATTTCAGTAATTAATCAGACACTTTACATGTATTACTTGTCTGAGATGCAACACGACTTTCTAATGACAAAGGGATTTCCTCAGGGTTTGTGGCACACAGTGTGAGGAATGTTGCTGCAAAGGTATTTAATTGTGCAGTCAGTATGCATCCGCTAACGTATTTAGGTATCTGCTTGCGTGCCATACTGTACACCACACACTGCAGTGATAGTTAACGTAATGCCTCAGTTGCACTTATTTATGTTTCCAGCAGTTTTAATTATAAATAGGGCCTGGCTTCTGGGCCAGTTTGTGCTTCAAGAGAGTGATATCGTAAATGCCTTTTTTTTACCAAACATTAATCAGGAGCAAATGGGCTTTCAGCACTTTCGGCAAAAGCCAATTGCATAATCTCGAAGGTATTGAATTAAAACGGTCAAAGTAGGTTCCCAACAGCATAGCTTTTAAGCATTAAAACACCACCCTACCTAATGTAGACGCTTTTCCAAATGGAAAGTGCAGCTGAAACAGAAGCTGCCATTTTCATGAGAAATGCTTATGAATGCACATTATGTGACGTGTAAAGGCACCAACACCCATTTAACATGATTTATGATATCCGATCTGGCATATAAAGTAATATAAGAGTTTTCTCCGATGGTCTTAAATAATTGTGAAGAAGTTGCCTTTGGCTTCAAAACAGGCCTCTCCGGATATTTGTGAATGTTGGCCGTGTTGGCTGAGGTCACACGAGCATGCATTGTCTCTGGTGCAAATGAACATGATGGGAATCCATAGAAGTGCAGTGATAATAATTCACATCTGTAAGGTGGATTTCATCCAATGCTCCCATTGTATGCTTTTCTTCAAATATAATCCTTCAGATGTTACATTCATAATCTTAAAATGTTGTGTGACTAGATATGTTTCTTCGTACGTTAATGCTGTTGTTTAACTTGTAATTTAATAATGCTATTTATTGACCCAGGAAACTTCACTGAGTCTCAATATTCTTTCTTAAGCGTCCCGCATCGGAAAGGTTTATCCCATCCAATTAAAGAGTTATGTGTATGCAAGAGGAAATCATAATACCCAGAGAAAAAGCACATGTATGAGGCGATAAGCCTCAAAGGTCACATCGGCAAGTTCATAATCTCATTTTTTGTAGAGGCAGTCCTCTACTTACGAACACCAGATGTACGAACAGCTTCCATGAGATATATTTTTTTATGTCCACTAAAAACGCGAACTCGCACTTGCAAACTAAACCATGGAGCTATTTTGTTCAACAGAGCGATCCTCCGCGAGATGTAATGAGTCAGCCTCGCGCTGAGAGTGTTTGTGTGTGTGCGCGTTCGTGCACATTTATATGTCAAAGTGACTTGGCCTCAAATGAGTACCTGGTGTGGTTTGTAAACACCGCCACTGGGGAGACAAAGACGGCCGGGCGTGGTGTTGGCCACCCACCCCCTCGTGTGCCGTGCCGGCCTTCACAGGTGCTCGCTAAAAGCACTTGGCCCAAACAGTCTGTTAGAGGCTATAAGGGAGATCTTTGTTCGTGTGAAAGTGACTGTGCGTGTGGTGGGCAGTGCCGTGGGGGGAGGGCCAACTTAAATTGGCCATTCCCCTCATGGCGTCTGTAACCACTACAGCGGCCAAATGGGGGCTCTGGACGGGTGTGAGGGGCTGGTAACCCCTCCACCTTCAATTAATTACCATTAAAATACGAGTTAAAAAATGTATTAAGCTTGTGCTGGAGGCCCCAGGGGGACAGGCGTCTGTGACATCTCCTGGCCAAACCCCATTTGGTGGAGCCAGGAGACTGAATCCTTACCCTCGGGGCTCCTCCAGAAACAACAAAAAACCACTACGTGTGGCCACGTGGAATGTTCGAACGCTCACTGCTGAGAAGAGGCTACCACTCCTCTTTCGGGAGCAGGACCGGTACCGCCTGGATCTCTGTGGTATTCAGGAGGTCCAGTGGACCGGCTCTGGCTCCTGCCACCATGAGGGGTGGACAGTCCTCTACCCGGGGCAGGAGACTGCCAAACAACAGGGAGTGGTTCTTGTTCTGAACAAAATAATGAAGGGGGCGTGGGAGCGTGATGTTGAGGTGTGGGAAGCTGTAAGCCCCTGGCTACTTTGGGCTCGCCTTCCCATCAACCAGAGGCAAGGAGTGGTGGTCGTGGTTACTCATGCCCCCACCGAAGACGAACATCCGTGGAGGGGTGAAGGCAAGGCCGATGAGTCACATGCCTTGTATGACCTCCTGTCACAGGTGATCTGCCCACTGACGATCGATTTGTCATCTGTAAGATGCGCATGCAATTTTTCCACTTCGGTGGTGGGTGTACACCCAGGACCCCATTCAAACCCATCGTGGCATGGTCTCAGATAGCTGATGAAAGTTGCAAGCGAGAATTTCATCATCGCTTGCGGCTGGGGTTGGCATCGTCCCCGACTCCTCCTGATGTCGAGGGGAAATGGGCAAGGTTTAGGACTGTGGGTCATGCAGCTGCATTGGCTGCTTTGGGTACATGGTCCAGACCTCCCCAGAGACCCTGGCTGACAGAGGAGGTATTCAGGCTGGCTGAGAAAAAGCGACAGGCCCACTCTCATCAGCTACAGCATCCCAGATCAGAGAATGAGGAGGCTTACCGCAGCCTTCGCTCGGAGTTTCGGAGAGCCGTGAAACGCTGCAAGGATGGGTGGTGGTTGTGGGTTGCTGAGGAGATGGAGTCTGCCTCAATGGCCCGCGATCACAAATCACTCGTTAATTCCATAAAAAAGTAACCTGCAGCGCCACACCTATTACCATCATTAGGGGAAAGAACGGTGATCCAATCTCCGACCCCCAGGAACAGGTTTGCAGATTTGCTGAGCATTTCTGTAAGGTCCTGGGGGAGGGGAAATCCCTCAGCCTGGAAAACAATGTGGCACAAAATGGGGATGACCCTGCCGAGGCTGCGGTACCTCAAATATTGGAAGAAGAAATCACCCCCTGTGAGTGGCTGACTGAGGTGCCATCTGTTGAGGAAGTACTGAAGGCGATCCGGAGTCTGAGACCACGAAAGGCACCGGGCAGAGATGATCTCCCAAGCAAAATGCTGAGGGAGGGTGGCGTTTGTGCACAGGCTGCCCTACATGACATCATAACAACAGTCTGGATCACTGGACGGGTTCCGCAGGATTGGAAGTATGCCCTGGTGGTCCCCCTCTTTAAGAAGGGGGACCGCACAGACTGTAACAACTACAGGAGCATCTCACTCCTCAGTGTGCGCGGGAAAGGTGCTGGCAAGGATTATTCAACATCGCCATGCTAGGCACGCTGAGGAGAAGCTTGCAGAACCCCAATGTGGTTTCAGGAAAGGGCGGTCCTGCACAGATGCCATATTTTCTGTCCATCTGCTACAGCAGAGGTGTAGGGAATTCCAACAAGACCTACATCTCTGCTTTATTGACCTGGTCAAGGCCTATGATACCATCAGTAGGCCTGGGCTCTGGGTTGTTCTTCGTGCTTTCGGGGTCCCTGACCCTCTGCTCACGATCATTAAGGACCTTCATGATGGTTAGCGGGCCCGGGGAAAACTACATTGCCGGGAGTCGAAGCCATTCCCTGTGCACCTTGGGGTGCGACAGGGATGTTATCTGGCTCCCACATTATTTAACATCTATTTCGACCATGTAGTTCGTGAAGCCTTCAGTAGCTGTACCGGAGGAATTTCCATCTGGTACAGATACAATGGGAGGCTGATCGATGCCCGGATGCGGTCAAGGAATGGCTCCCTATTGGTCAACCACGTTATGTATGCCGACGACCTGGTAATTGTGGCTCACTCAGAGGAGGAGTTGGAGGTGCTGCTGCTGAAACTGGAGTGTGCCACTAAGAGGTGGGGCCTTACCATCAGCCCCACCAAAACGAAGCACCTGCCTGGGTATTTTGTACCATTGGGCACTCCACCCCCACAACATCCAATCGGTGATGGGGCAGTTGTGGAGAGAGTGGAGAGTTTCCCATACCTGGGCAGTGTGCTCATGACCCGATCTGGTTTAACAGCAGAGGTCTCACTCTGAATGAGTCGAGCGGCATTATCTTTTCATCGGTTGCGTAACGCTGTGTGGAAGCTACCTGGTCTGTCGCTCCGCACGAAGCTTCGGGTCTTCTTGGCCACAGTCATTCCCTCCCTTCTCTACGCTTGCGAAACGTGGACCCCCCCTAATGGAACATCTTCGCCGGTTAGAAACATTTAGGCTGGCCTGCCTACGATCAATCCTGGGTTTAACCAGGCTGGATTGTGTGAGGAGCTCACAAATCCTCGAAAGATCTGGACAAAGTCCCATTGGTGAGCTCCTCCGGCAGGCAAGGCTGCGTTGGCTGGGCCATGTAGCCCGCATGCCTAATCACCGCATGCCCAAACAGCTTTTGTTCGGCCGGATCGAGGGGCTAAATGGGCGTGGCACGGGCTAGAGAAGAGATGGAGTAATGTGGTACAGGAGGATGTGGAGCTGAGTGGACTTGCCGATGACTAGTACCAGTGGTGTCAAAATCGCCTCTTTGGAGAAGGCTCGTGAAGGATGCTACTGGGCAGTTGGAGGCAGTCGCCCTCCAACAACAACAGAGGACGGAGGAGCGACGCTCACAACAACGAGCGGAGCGCCGGGTGGCTAAAGCACAACAGGTTGGCCCAGTAGTGGGCACAGGTGGTACATCAGCCAGTCATCTCAGTCATCTCAGTCAGTCGACCCCTGGCACCTGGGTCTGCTCCGTGACCTCCTGCCAGCGGGCGTTCGACACTTCACGTGGCCTCAAGGTGCACATGGCCTGGCACAAGCGTCGTGGTGACGTCACCGCCACTTCGTGGCGAATGGCGGTTGTTGTTGTGTGTGTGTGGGGAGCGGTGGTGCAATGGTTAGCGCACTGCGCTACCAACCCGGCAACTCGAGTTCGATTCCCGCTCACGACCAACACCAGTGACGATTTTCTGGATGGATCATCGGCCTCCCCTAGGTGCGGTGTGTAAACATCGCCACCGGCGAGACAAAGGTGGTCGTGAGAGGTATCGGCCACCCAACTCCCTCGTGTGCCGTGCCGGCCTTCATAGGCGCTGCTCACTAACAGCACTTGCCCCTACAGTCTGTGAAGGCTGCACGGGGGATCGTTGTTGTTGTTGTGTGTGTGTGTGGGCACATGGCCCCCCCCTTGTGTGTGTGCCATTGTGGGGACTCATTGCACCCCTTCCGACAAGTGAGCCAACATCAGGAGTCAAGGAAAGTGAACATAAAAAAGATGTTTATATTTCTGTTACTTTATTTAATGTTTTATTTTATTTACTATACGATATTTATTACAGTAATAAAGGTTTTTGGGTTAGATCGCGTTATTTATAAATGTGTCGTAACCCTCCACCACCCGACACGGCCAAACAGTAAAAAATGTGTCACGTTTACAAAGGACAAATAGTTCACTACTTTTAGCCCACCGGTGTGTTGAAGAGTGAATCAACATAATTTAAAATTTGAGTACGACGTTTCGCTGGTAATTACATCCAGCTTCATCGGGCAATTCCCCAGAATGGTAAAGCCCTCACTTGCTAATGGTCTTAAATAGAGCAGCAGGGTGACGTCATCATTTAACTAATTTCAGGTACAGCGATTTTAGGCGGAGGCGGGGTATTGTAATTATATAATCGATTGGTAATCAGTCAATGGCTATGATTAGTAATGAGTTGTAGATTAGTAATCAGTTGTAATGTGTGTTATTGTGATTATATGCTACGTTAGTAATCCGTTAATTAGTATGCGTTTCCCCTATAAGGAATTGTATGTATTATTTAATAATACGCTTCCAAGCTGCACTAAGCCTGTAGCTGTCAGAGCGATTAAAGTTATTTCTATTTCTCTCAATTTCAATGGATTCTCTAATTAGTCTTTGCCAGTAATAATTCGTTTTACACAACACTTAAACGTTATCAAAATCAATTGAGTGTCCTTGTTGACAAGCATTTTCTGCCACTGCCGACAGTTGTGTTTGAGATAATTTAATATTTCTTTGGTGTTCTTTTAGTCTTATGCTGATGTTACGTCCCGTCTGTTGATAATTTAAGTAATTCGTCTTTAGTGCAAGATAATAGGTTTTGAATTTTGTGTACTGTACCAGATCTTACTGTAATGTTTTGATTTTGCAAAACACGGGCTAATTTGTCAGTTACTCCTGAGATATATGGAATTTTTATTGTTTTAACAAACTGATCGCTTTCAGCAGTGTTGCTTTGCGATCGCGATTTGGCATTCAGTGCTCTGTTAATTTGAGTATTATTGTAGCCATTCTGTCGTAATGCTTCTTTAACGTGTTTGATCTCTCTCACTAGACTTTCACCATCAGACACTGTTTTAGCCCGATGTATGAGCGTCTTAATAAGAGAGGATTTCTGAGCTAGATGATGATGCGAATCTGCATTCAGATAGGCATCAGTGTGCATTTGCTTTCTGTAAACGCTGTATGTTATTTTAACGTTTAGGCCATGTCCAAGCAAAATATCTAGGAACGGGAGTGTGAAATTGAGAGAAATAGAAATAACTTTAATCGCTCTGACAGCTACAGGCTTAGTGCGGCTTGGAAGCGTATTATTAAATAAAACATACTACAATTCCTTATAGGGGAAACGCATACTGATTAACGGATTACTAACGTAGCATATAATCACAATAACACACATTACAACTGATTACTAATCTACAACTCATTACTAATCATAATCATTGACTGATTACCAATCGATTATATAATTACAATACCCCCCCCTCCGCCTAAAATAGCTGCACCTGAAATGAGTTAAATGATGACGTCACCCTGCTGCTCTATTTAAGACCGGGAGCAAGTGAGGGCTTTACCATTCTGGCGAATTGTCCGATGAAGCTGGATGTAATTACCAGCGAAACGTCGTACTCAAATTTTAAATGATGTTGATTCACTCTTCAACACACCGGTGGGCTAAAGTAGTGAACTATTTGTCCTTTGTAAACGTAACACATTTTTTACTGTTTGGCCATGTCGGGTGGTGGAGGGTTACGACACATTTATAAATAACGCGATCTAACCCAAAAACCTTTATTATGAATAATATTGGTCGCGAAAGCCTACGTGTTAAATTTATTACAGTATCACATGCAAATGTACAACATTTATGAGTTTAATAATGCTTCCCTTTTTTGTTGAACTGTAACATATTTTATAACACTGACCATATGTGCATTTAAATTAAGTATCTTTTTATTGTGTTCCGACTCAGGAACGGAATCCGTTCGTAGGGCTGTCATACTGCCGTCTCCTGGTAACCTTGCAGCCGAGCCATTTTTACGTTCCACAAATATTCTTGATTCACCAACCCTTGCTTCCGAAGTTACGGTCATGCGCCATCATGCCTGGCCCAAAATTACGTTGGCACACTTAAGTTTATAGTGAAAAAAAAACCGGTTTAAGGTGCCCCTTTATTTGTTGTTACATATTTTTCAACTGAATAATTCATTTGGCAACATGTAATGTCTGTTCAGGCAACAAGCGCCAATCCTCCACTGCCCAAGATGGTGAAGCAGGGGGTGAAGACCAGAAGAGTGTGATTCCTCATGAGCAACAGCAGCAGCAACAGCAGCCATAAGGTGACCATGGGAAATTCCGCACTTATTCTACTCATGGGATTTTTTTTTTCAGGGTACACCAAAAAGCAATGTTATTTAAATTCGAATTTAGTTTGAGTAGATTACTATTGAACATGTTTCCGTCATGTTCTAAAACTCGTATTTAAAATCCAATTCAGGACATTTTTGTCAGGTTTGTATTTGGTTTATCAGCTGCACACATTTCTTGCAGCGCACAATTTTCAATGTAACTTTTTCCTCACATTTTACCCAATATAACAAATCGCTGAGTTCTGTGTAAATGAAAGAGCTGCCTTGCAAGGTTTCAGATATGGCAGAAAACTTCATTCAAAGCACCTTGCACCACATGGCACAAATCTGCTCATTCCATTCATTTATATTCTTTACCATTTACATTTTGACCCAATTACATTTTTGAGTTATGAGTTTTTACGTGTGTTGTTATTTTTGTTTAATCTAAAACAGTAATTATTTAATAGTAGTTGTCAATTCAGTTCAGTTTTATTTAATTGGTGCACATTCACTCCTTGTGCCAATTAATATTTGGCAAGAAGTACTAATTGTCCCATTCTACTGTCGATTATCTGATTATCAAAGTGGAAGATTACTCACATATGCAGCATTTCCCTATTTTTTTCTTTTGCATAATTGAAAACAACTTGTTTTTCTTACATGATTGAATTTGATTAAACACCGTTTAATTATCTGTACGCATGCAAAATTCGCTTGAACTGTTTAAGCATGCATCTTATTTTACTTTGATATACAATTTGTTTATTCATGTCATCTGCAAAGGGAGTTACGCTCTTTTTTATAATAAATACAAATCAAGACAGTCACGAATTTACCTTTAGCTTACAATTTAAACCACTTGCAAGGACATCCCATATTTTATAATATTTTCTTGCGAGACCCATAACGGAAGCTGGACTCCATGTATGGTGAATTGAAAGCTGTCAAGCCTGGTGTCTTTCACCCAGGAGGCTTGCTTGAAGTTGTGTGGCCGTGTGGATGGGATTTAAGTGAGGGACTTCAAACAGGACCATTAATCAAAATTCTTGAAGCCTCCAACATTGCACAGCTACAGTTAATAAATGTACAATCTCCAATGACTCAATAGGAATGCAATGCGTCTTTTCTTTGGGACCCAAAAAGCGGTGTATTTACTTGTAGAAACGTGTTTACGCTTTATGCGACGTATATGGCTGTACCACAGTATATTGTTGCACAACCAGCTGTTCTTATCACGAACGAAATTATAATTAAATATTAAGTCGCTTGTGCATGGCCATGTACAATAACAAGTTGTACATCTAAAAGGGCAGCTGAACATTGACCTGCAAATATAAGCGAGAAGGCGTTACTTATCAACATGGTTATGAATATAATCAAATATTTTTTAAAAACATCACAAATTGATGGAAAAAAAACACAACTTAAAAAATATTACGTGAAAGAGTTTAACAAGTTTTCATACCCATAAAAGCTTTAAGAAACAATATGTTAAATCATTATCCTACTCATTCTAAACCAATAGTAAGGTATGGGTCTGGCTGGGAGAGAGACGGTGATGTATGCACCATGTTTTGTTCCTCATTCATGGCAGATGAGGCCAATTGAGGCAAATGGATACATCGTGCAGAACACAGAACACATTCGAGGTAATTGTGTTCGCGTGCTGATCGAAGTATGCAGGAGTTCCGAGTCTTAAATGGTCCAAGTTGTCAAAACAACCTTAATAATCAAGGCCTCGTTTAATAAATAGAGGCTGGTGCACAATACAATAAACATCAGGAACAGGAAACTATTGGTTTCTAAGTAGTTTGCAAAACCATGTCAACAAGAGAACGCTTTTGATTTAAAGCTTTCGTGACTGCAAATTTTCTTGCTGTGGTTTTCACACCTGATGATGATTGCTTGTGTTGCAGTCGAAACGTCGTGAGAATTTTATTGTTTTATATATTTTTTTATTTTATTGTTTCCCTTCTACGTGACTTTACCGAAAGAACCAAGAATATAAGGGAACGCTTGTTCTTAAATTTACAGTATAAATGACTAGCAAGGAATTAAACACATGGAAAGACAGACAGCACCCAGTTCATGGAGCATTCATGGCATCATTCCTCAGTTTGATGAAAGGACAGCTGTTTTGGCAGAAGCTCTGCATTTTACATGACCATGCATTGTGACTTCTATAAAATAATTTCTGAGCCTCGGTAGACCTGGAATGAAAATACAATAGACCTCATCCTACTTATCATCTCCGATATCGCCTGTATGCTTTTGCGAAGCTGCCCATAGCCTTGCAAACTCAAACAGTGTCTCTGTAGATGGTGTGGTCACTGATCCTTGTATTTACATACGTGTACATGTGTATTTAATGGACCGGAGCATGCCTGGTCAGCTCCATCCATGGGTGCGTTATAAGTCGTGATATGATGATGCCAGACCACAATGCCCTTGCCCCACCCATAGCCGATGATTGGCTGCCGGGTTTGGTGATGGTTAATTGATGGCAACATTGTTTATGTGACGTTTGTGGAATGGCTTTTACAGATTTTTCTGCCGGATGTAGTTATCAGAAATTTTGAAATCCATTGGTAATGAATTGGGCCCACAGTTTATGATTTACAATACAGAGTTGACTGTGGATAATTGCAATCAAGTGTATAATTCCAATGTTAATGGTGTATTTACATCCCCTAAGGATGTACATAAGTCCCTCAAATGTATTTTATAGATTTTATTACGTCATATTTTTAAAGTGACCTTCGAGGTTACATTTTATGTCATTTTTATGTCTTACAGATGCAGTCCCACCAAGCACAAGAATACTAAGTCTCATCAGCTGCTTTTGCTATGCAGTATGCTTGGGGTTATGAAGTTGGTTTTCACAACCAATCTCAGCGCCACAAAAAAGGAAAATAATTTCAATTTGAAAAACAATGCCTAACAATGCTTTAAAATTGTAAACGTTGAATAGAAAAATCTTTATTCAGATTCTATTTATTTTTTTGAATTGTACTAGCTCATTAACAAAGGTAACAGATTGTTTTAAGCTACTGTACTGTTCGGCTTTTGGTTGTCAAGGATATGAATGCAATATAATACTAAGAAAAACACACGACACATATCCCAGCAGTATGTTCCACGAGTTTGAGTCACAGTGCTCGTGTCCAAAGTACAGAGTACCTGGATGCTCTCAGGTAAAATGGTCCGGCAGTTGCACTAAATGTGCAGCAAAAGGACACAGGGCGGAATGCTGTGTGATGTCTACGTTTCCTGCTTCTCGTCCCGTTATCTCGTCTTCGTCTCTCGCCATCGCCTACTGGAATGCTTTTAGGATCACGAATTTGAGATGCTGGTGATGTTGTGTGACACCAGTGCAGTTACTGACATATGTTCTCTCTTATCCAGTGTCATGTGAATTATAATCCAGACATCCATTGCAGCACAAAGTAAAGCATTCATATGTTTTACTGCCAATGTCAGAGAAAAAAAAACTTCAACCATAATCCCTGTGTGAAATTTCCCAGTACGCAGGAGTCAATGCCACGTTCCTCGATATGAATCATTCGGAACTGATGCGTTCATGTAACATCGTAGCGAATGGCCAACAATTTCAGCTGAAAGCCAATGGATGCAACAGACGTAAGAACCAATTACTTTGTGCTGTGTTTGGTCTTTGGAAAGTGTCCAAACTTACGTGTACAAGAAATTACAAGCTTTAAAAGTGTGCTGTTTAAATTGTCGCTCAAGTCTTTGAAAGGTATGTACTCGCTTTTGTCTTTGTGCACCATGGTAATGGGGATGTGTCCCCTTAGACTGTATATGTGTATAAAGCTGATTATATAACTTAAATTACCAGCAGAATTGTGTAATATACACAAGGTTTGCAAGTAGCTAACAAAGCTTAACAAGTTTGTTTAATACACATTGGCCAGCATTATATAAACTGACAAATATTTACTGTGTTTGTATCTTGTATTTACTTGTCTGTTCATCTCTGCCTTTTAAGTCTTTTATTTATTCCTTTTTTTTAAATTATGACACGTGCTTCTGTATCAGCCAGCAATTTATCTTCCATGTAAATAAAAAAAACAACCGTTTTGTTTTTGTTGCAGTTTACAACTGCCTGTTCATGTTATTTCAACCATCCAGTCGGAGTATGCTGTCGCGGCAAATCACCATACGAGACACGGCTGGTGGAGGCGGATTTTTTTTCTTCGTTTAACTTCGACAGCACTGCGCGCATGCCGCTGCCCGCCTAATGAAAATTGAACACCACGCTTCATGCTGCCTGGACCTCAGTAGTCTCCAATCGACCAAGGGTTGGATGCCCTTGCACCTCCGTATGAGGACACTTAGTGGCAACCGCTCTCCTTGCAAACTGCATCGTGAAGCGTTCACGCATTGCCTTGCAAGCACCTCAATGACACACCACACCCCCCACGTCACAAGGGAGCACGTGTGTGTGTGTGTATGTGTCCCGACAATTCGAAAAAAGGTAAATGTTATTTCACAATGCGCACAACAATTATCTGTATGAATGGTAACAACATCGCGTCTGCAATTCCATGCGTTCCAGAGTTATAGAGGATTGGGTGGTCGCCAGGAGTATGTGGTGCCTGGCTAGGGGGGTTTCAAATACAGTAATTGGTTTAATTAATCGTTATTTAATTATATCAGCGCTGCTAAAATTAATTATTTATGTGCAAGGGAGTCAAGAAACCGACGCAGTAGTTATCTATGGATAACTTATTAGAATATATTACAATTATGATGATTGCACGTGGATGCTGCCGTGATGTAACGCACAGCGCAATGGACTTGCACTATCATTTCACCATCCAGTGGTTCAATTCGTTTTCACAGCGCAGCAGTTCAAACAATGGGCAAGTTTCTTTAATCTTCCTCCCCCCCCACCCACAGCCTCTGTCCAGTCTGCAGTATAAATGGGTATGCCGTTGTCGATCGACATCTGTTGTGTGGTGAGGGTAAAGTGTGGATACTCTCAACTCTTCCAAATTGCGTGGCTAGCAAAGAAGACTTGCCCGAATGCCCTCTACAGGAGCTCTCTCGAGCTCTCTCGAGTCGAGACTTTCACCAGCGGTGGCATGAACGAGAAATTCCAGGGGCTGCACCTGTACCTTTTATTATGATAGTACTGTAGTGCAATTTAGTTGGCATTGTGAATTGACTCTGAACTGCAAGCCACTTTTGCAATTGCTGTGAGTTGGCGGAAATTAACTGTCCACAATACTAAATGGCTCTGGGAGTTCTCGCCGGCCAAAAGACCATTGCCGCCACACACTTCATTTGAATTACAATACTTATATATTTTTTCCGCCTGAGGACGACCGCTTGTGTTGCGATCGAAACGTCGTGATATATTATTTTTTTATTTTTCTAACTACGTGACTTTACCGAAAGAACCAAAGAGTATGGATTCCCGCAGTCACGAAAGCTTCAAATCATGCTTCATTACAATACCGTACTTAATTTGGATTGTAGAGTCAATGGCTACTGTGTTACTTCGCAGGGATATAGGCATTGGAGGCCGTGCCCTTCTGTTTGCAGTGGTGGAAATTCCCTATTCCTATGGTGGGGGCAAGGTTCTCCATAGGACAACCAATAATGTTTTGACTTGCCTGCAAAATGGTAGTCATTTTATTGACCCCGAAGGAATGAACTTGTAACCTTCTGATTGCAAGCCACCCATCTAATACAGTCATCTGGCTGGATTTCTAAAATAGTCATTCGTTTTTAAAGTTCAGCCATGACATACTGGAAGCAAACGGTTAAGGCTTGTTGCCTTACACAATGCACGAAAACATGTTTATACCACGCAGAGATCATTTTATGAGTTTCATTAAATAGAATGTAAAGCATTGAATAATGCCTATAAGGCATGATTGAACAAAAATACAACTATATTCAATTAAAGGCTTTTTTTTTTAATAAACCACTCCGTTGATGTAATGCAGACAATTTGCTACGATTATTAAATATTTTTCCAGTGATATATTGTGAAATTCCTTTAGAATTACTTATTTTAACTTTGGCCTTGCTACATGTACAAATCCCTCAAATCTAAAAATTGAAGCGTTCGTTTATTATTTATTTCTAGTTTACTTGTGCAGTTTCTGGCCATTATTAATGTGCATTTTGCACATTACAACACACCATGATATGATAGTTCGAGAGTGCATATAGAGACGTCGTGTTATCATGTGGGTAACAAAAAAACATTCCACAATTTTTAACATATACTTATTCATCTTTACTTTTATTACAGGAACAAAATGTGTTTTACTATTATCAATATTTTATGGTTTTCTTAGGCAATCTGGCCAACTGAGCTTTGGAATAATTGTATTCACTTCAAGATGAAACTATAAACTGAAAAAGCAATTATCAATGACATTTAAGACCATAACCACTCTCAACAGTGTAAAGGTTTTTCAAAATCCCTGTCAAATACTTTATAGAATAATAAAGGATTATTCTCCACTTTAGCCCATGCGCTATATAGAAACAGATATAGGGTCTGGAATTATCACTGCATGAGACTAAAGTGAGGATCATAGCGTTTTCCAAAAATGTAATTGTAAAAGTATCATTTCGAGATGGAGTAGAATTAATTGGTACAGGAATCATACGAGAATTGGACCAGGATGGGATTTAGTGAGCAATTCTTTTTGCAAATGGTTGTAAATTATTAACAATAGCCTCACTATAATTGCTCTTCATTGATTCAATGAACTAATTTAAAAAGCAGCTTGCATGAATGGGTTCTTGGCAATACATTTTGAAAGTTGTATATATATACAGTAGGAGTCAAAAGGGTATATATGGGCTGTCTTTTATATGCAATGTATTCACACTTACAAACGTTTACTGCACATGAGTATACAACTAAAAAGCATAGCTTTGTAAACCCATTGAATTAAGGATGATTGAAAAGATAAGGATCCTACATTTTTGCTGAACCTATGGCTCGTGCAAGAATGGATCACGTCAACCATAGCCAGCAAACACTATCAATAAGTTGACAGGTTTTTAAAAAATAAATAAAAAAAACACTTAGAAATTTGCACTTAGTGAGAAAGTGGGACGAGCAGAAAAAATGTTAATGTGGGTGAAGCCACAAACCGCTAGGATTTCTTACAATTATTAATTTTTAGTTATGCAGCTGGTGACCAATTCGTGTTTTTTTTTTTAAGTTTAAGAACGGTCGAAATCTGTGCCGCTGAAATATAATCGCGTTTTAATAAGGAATACATTAATATTTCATCACAATCCAGCAAAAGTACGCTGAAGGTCAGTGATATTATTACATAATGCATCAAAAGGTCTGCTCCGGTGAGATGTTGATGAGATGAGGTGTAGAAGCAAACGGGATGTGGTTTGGTGTTGTGTGACCAGGGTGGTTGAGATAATACTCTTAAGTGTATGCAGGATTGTATCGTTTTTTTTTACCATCCCCAAATAATCCAATATATTCTTCTGACGGAACCATGTAAATACTCTTCTAAAGTCAATGTATGCTTATACTGTACACCCAGCATAGAAATGTTCTATAAAATAAACTTAACTTTCTAACCAATTAATATAACTCATTTTAAACTTACAGCGAGCCAGTACATGTCATATGTATTCCCAGGTAACTCGATGCCCTATGCGATAGTAACACAGATAGGTAAGGCAAGTGATGCACACACTATATACCAAGGCAATGTGGATACTCTCTCGCTCTGTGAAGTGACATTGAGGTACACCTGGTGAGTTAGATAAACTTGTCAAACGTATACTGACCCCACCGAGTAGAGCAATTCAGTATGCAGACCCCTGTATCTTTAATATGTCACTGTGTAGATCCTAGAGCTTGCAATGTCTATGTCGAACCACTGTGCATGCTTGAGGTTATAAGTTTGAATCTGGGAAATCCACCACATGATTAAATTGGGGTGATAAGCGTCGCAGTGAATTCAGCATAGTCAATTAGTTCACACAAAAAATAGGTTTGCTCATATCCGCCTATCACATCTCTTAGGGATGACGTTTGTACAATATATGAAACAGTGGCAGTCGTTAGCACACTGCCCTTATACAGTGAGGGAAAAAAGTATTTGATCCCCTGCTGATTTTGTACGTTTGCCCACTGACAAAGAAATGATCAGTCTATAATTGTAATGGTAGGTTTATTTGAACAGTGAGAGACAGAATAACAACAACAAAATCCAGAAAAACGCATGTCAAAAATGTTATAAATTGATTTGCATTTTAATGAGGGAAATAAGTATTTGACCCCCTCTCAATCAGAAAGATGTCTGGCTCCCAGGTATCTTTTATACAGGTAACGAGCTGAGATTAGGAGCACACTCTTAAAGGGAGTGCTCCTAATCTCAGCTTGCTACCTGTATAAAAGACACCTGTCCACAGAAGCAATCAATCAGATTCCAAACTCTCCACCATGGCCAAGACCAAAGAGCTCTCCAAGGATGTCAGGGACAAGATTCTAGACCTACACAAGGCTGGAATGGGCTACAAGACCATTGCCAAGCAGCTTGGTGAGAAGGTGACAACAGTTGGTGCGATTATTCGCAAATGGAAGAAACACAAAAGAACTGTCAATCTCCCTCGGCCTGGGGCTCCATGCAAGATCTCACCTCGTGGAGTTGCAATGATCATGAGAACGGTGAGGAATCAGCCCAGAACTACACGGGAGGATCTAGTCAATGATCTCAAGGCAGCTGGGACCATAGTCACCAAGAAAAAAATTGGTAGCACACTACGCCGTGAAGTACTGAAATCCTGCAGCGCCCGCAAAGTCCCCCTGCTCAAGAAAGCACATATACATGCCCGTCTGAAGTTTGCCAATGAACATCTGAATGATTCAGAGGACAACTGGGTGAAAGTGTTGTGGTCAGATGAGACCAAAATGGAGCTCTTTGGCATCAACTCTACTCGCCGTGTTTGGAGGAGGAGGAATGCTGCCTATGACCCCAAGAACACCATCCCCACTGTCAAACATAGAGGTGGAAACATTATGCTTTGGGGGTGTTCTTCTACCAAGGGGACAGGACAACTTCACCGCATCAAAGGGAAGATGGACGGGGCCATGTACCGTCAAATCTTGTGTGAGAACCTCCTTCTCTCAGCCAGGGCATTGAAAATGGGTCGTGGATGGGTATTCCAGCATGACAATGACCCAAAACACACGGCCAAGGTAACAAAGGAGTGGCTCAAGAAGACGCACATTAAGGTCCTGGAGTAGCCTAGCCAGTATCCAGCCCTTAATCCCATAGAAAATCTGTGGAGGGAGCTGAAGGTTCGAGTTGCCAAACGTCAGCCTCGAAACCTTAATGACTTGGAGAAGATCTGCAAAGAGGAGTGGGACAAAATCCCTCCTGAGATGTGTGCAAACCTGGTGGCCAACTACAAGAAACGTCTGACCTCTGTGATTGCCAACAAGGGTTTTGCCACCAAGTACTAAGTCATGTTTTACAGAGGGGTAAAATACTTATTTCCCTCATTAAAATGCAAATCAATTTATAACATTTTTGACATGCGTTTTTCTGGATTTTTTCGTTGTTATTCTGCCTCTCACTGTTCAAATAAACCTACCATTAAAATTATAGACTGATCATTTCTTCGTCAGTGGGCAAACGTACAAAATCAGCAAGGGATCAAATACTTTTTGCCCTCACTGTAACCTGATACCTGAGTTCAATTCACAGCCATGGCCAACATGAGCATGAATTGATAACTGAACTGACCCTCAGTGCTACCCTCACAAACCCACAATGGCGAGCTGAGCGGAATATGGTACAAAAAAAACCTGTAACCAAAAAGAGAATCCACTCTAAACTAAGGGTATAGAATGTCGTGCTTCGCTATCTTTGATGAAAGAGGTTCTGATTTTTATGAGCAAACTGCAAACTAAAAACAGGCAAGTTACCATGGGCTAGTGTAAGGCAGGTTACACTTCAACACTGCCAATAATGGGACACGTTACAGGCAAAAATAACGAAATAAAGAGGCAAGTGAGATGTTGAGAGTGCTTTTGGAAACATTAATGAAAAGCAACATACCACTGTGCCTAGAGATGATTATTTTCAAGCATTGCATCTTTCCCACCATAACATAGTAAGTACCCGTTTAACGCGGTAGATGCGTTCCTGAAAAGTGACACAGTAAGCGAAAAATACATTAAGTGAAAAACGCGTTAAGCGAAAACTATCCATAAATGATGTAACGATCAAATTTGGTGGAGCAAATAACTGAGGGTACGCCGCCGCACACTGCACCACTCCGCTCACTGTGTCACTCCGCTCAGCCGCAGCTCAAGAAAGCCAGTTTGTCGCCAACCGCTCAGAAACCGCGTTATGACAGACGAGTTACGCATTATAACGGGGCGGGATTCCGCGTTGCGCGAAAAGTGTTCCCTAATGGAAGAACCGCGTGAAACGAGGGCTTGCCGTACATATTTATCCGAAACATCAAGACCTACTAATGCACAAAGAAGCGTGTGGACAGAGGAGCACGTGGAGGAGGGAATAACTAGTTATACACGAGCCACTTTCTAGCCACTGCTGGATGAAGTCCTCTCTATGCCAAGCGCCACTCCTTCACCTAGCGTGGGGAGGCTGTTCAGCTCCACAGTGGAATCCTCTCTCTACACCAGTGTTCCTCACTAATTGTCGGGGGTGGCACTTTTGCCGATAAGATATCACCGTGAGGGCCACCACACATTTGAAGCCATTGGGGGGTTTTGACAGCATGATTGGGGGTGTTTTCACGCGTGGATTTCTCTCCGGTTCCTCCGGTTTTTTTCCCATCCGCATGGAAAAAAAACAAACGCGCGTTTTAGAGTATTTGGCGGCTGTGACATTTCCACGTGATGAGCCACTTCGTTGAGCCATCATTTGTGGCCAGGTCGCTTCTAAAAAAAAGAGCTGTGTATACAACTCAGTGGGGCCTTACCTAGTAAGCTATATATTTAAAAAAAATTGTCGTAACAGTTTATCGTCGGCGAACGCACGTCACTTAAGAAGCGATGATGGCCTGCCACTGATGACGGGAATTGTCGCCGAGAGAGAGAGAGAAAAAACACTGCGGGGAAAGACGACCACATTTCGTTGTGCGAGTGAGATGGATTATGGTGTCACACGAGCATGAGAGACATTGTGAATAGACCGTCATCCAGCAGTGGGTAGATCATGGCCACTGACGATGATGGTAACTAAATGTTGTGGATGGAATAGACGGTGGTTACGTAAAATCACGCTAACACGTACTGTACAGTATTTGTTGCATTTAAAGCCTTGTTCTGTTTCGCTACCACCCTCTAGTGGATAAAACAGATTACAATGTAAGATTATGAGGGTAATAGAAAATAATTCTGATTCCGATTTATATGTGCCATGGTACTACACTGTGTACATTTGTGCCATTCCAAATATGTAACATTGTATTTTACTAATCCTGATGTCAAGCGGGAAATTTACTTAAATTTCTGCTTGCATCTACCTAAAACGTTGATCATGAGCCACCAAAATATAAAACACATTCCAGCAACTCATACCTCACTTCATCATTGGACCTCCTTTGCCAGTACCAAAATATAATAATAAGTATTGTGGTTAATGTCTGCATTAACCACAATACTTGCAGTCAAAATGCAAACAAAAACCATACTCTGATAATATAGGCATTGTCCTTGAAACTGATTGGTCCACACCAGACAGCTTTCTTTTGAGCTTAGTCTCAATTGGTGCTCGACCAGATGACGCCAAAAGGCGTCACACAGCTCAAAGACAATGCACTATCAACGTAATGAGGGCTCGGGGTAAGCATCTACATCATTGGACCTCCTTTGCCAGTACCAGAAAAGGGTAAAACCCCTATTATTATCATTCATCACTCTCAAGTGTGTGGTCAACAGGGCCGGATTACGATTTTGTAGGCCCCGAGGCTACAGGTACTGTGAGGCCCCCAATAATCTTTTCAAAAGGAAAACAAAGTTAAAGACAAATAAAATGTCTTCTTACAAGGCTAACAACAAATAAAATTCAGCATTCACAAATGAAACGACTTTTCACTTCATCTCTGGAGGCCCTCCAGCTGGCGGAGGCCCCTGGGCAGGGGCGGAGCCGGGGGGGGTGACAGGGTAGACAATTGTCACCCCCGAAAAAAAATGAAAAATCGAAAATATGAAACATTCTGCGTATAAGTGTACGACACTCGGTCTGGCGGACTCCGTGCAACTGCATTGTCAGAGTGTGTCGCCAACCGATGGCGTCTAGTTCAACAGTCTGACTCTCTAATCATTCTTGAAATTAAAATTTGTTGAATGTCACCCCGGGCTGAAAATCGTGGCTCCGCCCCCCCCCCATGCTTTAAACCGGCCCTGGTGGTCAAGTGTATTTCTAGCACTTAACCATGTCACATGCAGTGTTGTTCACAAGTAAATGTTGTTAACATTAATGCAATTTGCAATAGCTAAACTTATTAATTGTATTCACACTTGGGTTATACTGTACTTGGATGCTTGTCCTTCAATTTGATTAACCTGCCTTGAGAGCACTGCTCAATCCTCCGTGTAGACATCCACCCGCCACTTGATGAATGGAACTTAAGCTGACTTTCAAGCTCGGGTATTTAAAGTCAGTTCAGCAATCAACGGCTCCACTCGTGAATCCTTAAATAAACTAAAATGACTGAATGCAACCCAAAGACTGCCCGCCCCAGAAACCACGTGACACTCATCCAACCATAAATTCCACGACAGAGGCAATTTTGGGGCCTCGTTCTCAGTTTCGGATATTGTATCAGTTTCAGTAGCCAGCAAGGTATGTGTTAGGCTCCTCCTCCCTCCTTCAGATACTTAAAGACAACTGTAATTACTAATATAATGAGCCAATAATTGTGTCCTGCGCGTGACGTCACTCCACATGAGGCCCCCCCCTCATTAATAACCATGAGCGGGTGACGTCACTCCAAATGCCGCACCCCTCCCCAATAACCATGAGGGGGTGACGTCACACCACATGCTGCCCCCCTCCAAACACTTCTGAAGGCACAAATGCTCTGATATTGCACGTTGGACAAGAACCCCAATATATTTTAACAACCCAACCATAAAATAAAGTTTTTCATGATGTGGAACGATTTTTCATAATCTGTATGTGAATTGGTTAGTTTCCCCAAAGGACATATGTTCACGACTAAAACTAAAAATTTCCAGATAAAGCCCCACATTTTGACAAACGTCATAATGTATTACAAACACAGCATTAACTAGCAGGCATTCGGTGATCTCAACAAAATGCACTTTGAACTCAATGCTCTCTAAATCATATCGAACATTCAACATGAACCCAGTGTGAGGCACCTTTCAACATTATCTGCAGCACTAATTGAAATTACATAAATGGGGCAAACTTTAAACCTCACAATTCACGTTTCTTATAACATTACGTTGGTTTTCTGTGCAGTTGTACAAATGCCTTATATTTAAATTTTAATCAGCGTGTATTGCATTGCGCTAATCATGGTTTGCTTATGATACAGTATTATATACAGTACAAGCAAAACTATTTATTATAGAAATATCCATTTCGTTAAATGACAGAATATGAAATGGTTTGCCTCTGCTCCATCAAGTGAGAATACTTAATACTGGTAAAAGTGACCCCTGCATTTTCAATTCACTGCACCAATGTAGGCCTCCCCAAAGACAGAGGGCCACCGAGATGACGAGGGGATGTTATCTCCCTCGTGTCGTACACAGAAGTTCGTGGGTTAGACCCCACACCCCGACGATGCCTATACATTAGGGGTTCCCGTGGATTTTTCTCCCTGTGGTCACATGCTTTTTCTCCGGTTTTGCCCTTCACATGTATAAACTTGCGTTTTGATTATGTGACTGCTACTATAAATTCCCTCCTATCATGATATAAGCCACTTCGATGAGCTATCACCATGTGTGGCCAGTTCGCCTGTGAAAAAATAACGAATGGGTCAGTGGGCTTTACCTGGTTTAAAACAAATATATAAAATCACGTGAAATCCTCCGCTCATTTTGCCGATCCAATCCATCCCACACAAGCCCTGAATTGGATTCGGCTTCTACCCATTCGAGCTTGTGTGCATTCCCTTGCTGGGGACCGTCCGTCGAGGCGGTAATTCGCCTGGGCAGTCCCTGTCCCTCGCCATATTCACCGTGAATCCTGGATCTCATTTAGTTATTTTCAAGTAAAATTTGATGGTAAAAAAAAATGCGCTTGGTGGCTAACTTTGGCGAGGTTTTTGAGGGAATGTATCATCATGAAAATGATGAGATGCCGCCCATGTATGATTTTACGCAACATAATTAGCATCTTTTATGTACAGTAGAGAACATTTCATCCAATATCTGCGGTGGGGTTTTTTTTTCTTCTTCCAACTCATTCACTGTGCCTCTGTCACCATCTAGTGGTTGCTTTTTAAGATTGTCTTTTGTCTTTAAACGGCACAGTACAGGTACGAACATTGAAAAATAGCTGCAGACCTGTTTCAATTTTCAGTTCCATTTATTTGGCTCTTGAATCGGGTGCAACCGCAACAAACAAAAAACAAAAACATGAACAAGAAAACATCTTAAAGTGACTATGTGACTGTGCAAACAAGAAAATCCAGGAAAAAACAGCAAAATATTCCTGAAATAGCACCGTACACCAACGCTGTGTGCAAAAATCCCAGTGGGATGCAAGTCAAACAACAACAACAACAACCACAAGACAACTTAGATTAAAGCCATCAGTCTAACTCCGTACTACAATAAACAAACACATGGCCAAACCAAAAAACTTTTCGAAATCACCAAAATAAAGCCATAAAAGCAATGTAACAGTGATCATAGGAACTGTGACCGAATTTTCACAATAAACGACATAAACAACATGTACCACCAAACTCTGCAGCCATAGTTGGGAATTCAAAACAAGTACAGAATAATTATAGATCAAACGGTAAATAAAAAAAAGTGTTACATTTCCATGTTAATACGTGTAGACTTTTGAAGTTAAGTGCTGTTCGAGAGTATACGCCCTGGTAAGGCCACTATGAAACATGATGGGGGTTCGTGTGGATGCAGCCTGACAAGGGACAGTCATCAATTTGCTCAGTGCTGATGTCGACGCACCACACAATGCAGTCGTTTCATGCCAAATATGTCAATTGGGGTTCCGGCAGTGGCGAGATGTTAACCATCTCACCTGGTGTACAGGAGGTCGTGGGTTCGATGCCGACCCCTGACGCCTGTATATTTGGAGTTTGCATGTCTCTCTCCCCGTGGTAGCGTGGATTTTTCTCCGAGTACTCCGGATTTTTCCCCTCCACATTTAGAAGCATGCGTTTAGAGTACAATATTTAGCTGCGATACATTTCCACAACATTTGTGGCGAGGTTGCTTTTGAAAAAGATGTATATATCTCAGTGGGCGTTATCTGATTAAATTAAAAGTTGAGTTTATCATGAATACTGGCTATGGCCAGTCGCTTACAACATGGTTATTCGTCAGTAAGCGTGGTGCGGATATGATGCTGCCAACCTTTATAAACCAAGTTTTGTAATAATTTTTGCCCTTCATAGAGTTTCAGTTTCATTTATTTGGTATAGACCTGTGAGCCATTCGGCTCTTGAATCGGGTGCAACGGCAGAGACACCACAGATAGCGCTGTTAACTCTGTCGGGGTGAAGTGATCCTTTGTTCGAAGAGCATTCACATTCTCGCGTACCAAAAACTGTTTTCGTTTGTAGTTGACTCAGCGAGATATTCGAGTTAATTCGAAGAGCATATATGGTGATATACGTGCCATTAAGGTGTGGGGAAATATATGGCCCGTAATCTGTACCTTCTCCTACAACTTCATTCCACACGGCCTTTGCTGCCACATGCGACCGACCAATCATAATCCTGTATCCTTCACTGCAAGAATCTTATCAGGTGGTGATGGTGGCGACGCACGCCTGTATTGCAGCACTTTGGAGGCAGCTAGGGTTGGTGGATCACACAAATGTTGTTAAACTCCCTTACCATGGGCATCGAGGGACCATACCCTGGTTCGCCAGAAGGTGGCACAGATAAATGTGGACGCCGCTTGTTCCACAGCGTTGGCTTCATAAACCAATATTCACAATGCTTTTGGGTTAGAACGCGCCAATATAAAAGTGTCGTTAACCCACCCGACACAGCTAATTAGTAAGGTTTGTCACGATTTAAAGCTTTCGTGACTGCAATGATTCATCTTCTTCAATTGAAGCTCTGTCGTCCCGACAGTTCTGTTCTTTCACCTGAAGGCTACTTGTGTTGTGGCCGAAACGTCGTGAGAATTTTATTGTCTTATTTTATTACTCTCATTCTACGTGACTTTACCGAAAGCACCATAGAAGGTTTGTCACGTAAACACATTTCTGGCATATCACGAGAAAAAAACGCCGTACTCAAATTGTCAATGTTGTGTGTTTACTCTCCAACACTGGTGTGTTGAAGTCATAATTGACACGTTTTGTTTACGCGACAAACATTACTAATTGGCTACATCGGATGGTAGCGGGTTAATGACACGTTTATATTTATGCGATCTAACCCCAAAAAAAAAAGATTATAAATCCACCTGTTCCGTCTGTATGGGAGTGTTGCCCTGTCGAGCGCGTGGGTCTCCTCCCACAGGTACACACTAATTAGACAATAACATCTTAACATATAGAGGACCACAGAGATCGGGCAATTTGTTGGTGCCGGCCTTACCGCTTGTCATTGGTTCCTTGTCCCTCGGAAGTAATTTTCTCTTTGAGAGCGTGAATATGAGTTGCATTTAAACTCAATCAATATGTGAATATTTTCGACTCGGCAACACCGTTTTGAGTTTTGGCACACGCAGTAATTATTGTCACTTGCGAAGGCTTCCTTATACTCCGCCAATACGCAAGCAATTTTGCATGTTATTGTTTTGTACCGAGGGGTGTGTAATAATGCGTAACCTGCCAATACTGTGGAAGTTCTATTCGGCCCTCAGTAAGGTAAAGGTTCCACTAGTTTTACTTAAATCTTGAAGGTAGCAATATAAATGCCTTGTTCAAAAGCCTGTATTTACACATATCCTGTTACATAAACACACGATTAACACTGCTTACGGCAGACTTATGCTGCAAATTTAAAGGTAAATGTGCAATTACTAGCTCACGACACTACTGCCAGAAAGGCCTCTTATTAGAGGTCACCCTGGAGATCCCCTTTTAAAGGGGCTACAATTTATCCAATTAGCTACAACTGATAATTACAGTATTATATATTTAAAAAATCATTTGTACAAAATAAACGGACATCATCATCATTGTTATCAGCAGCTGTGGTGCTGAATGAAGGCCTCTTCCAGCTGCTGCCATCTCTCATGATCATGTAATGTGACGCATGTTCACGTTTCGTCGTTTACCTCGTCCTTGTACGGTTTACCTTTTCGTGACCTTTGGTTTAGCACCGATGTAAGGAAATCCGTTTCAAGGTCAATCAATTCTAAAATAGAGAATGTTTGATTTTTTTTACCACAAATATGCGTGGTTAATGCAGACTTTATACCTTGTACTGTGTCTATTTGGTGTTTGAACATTAACACCTGTATTTATGCCGGAAAGGGTAAATCCTTTTATACAATTCTATATCTTTAAACTGGCAAAAGGGTCCCATAGATATTGGGGAGGGGAGGGTGGGGAGGGGCTGGGTGCGGAGGGTGGTGAGGGGCTGGGTGGGGAGGCGCTGGGTGGGGAGGGTGGGGAGGGGCTGGGTGGGGAGGGGCTGGTCACCCCGTGGTGCCCTTATAAAACTCAACGTTTAACCTACTCACGCCGGCTTGTGCCCACCCTCACATTCGGGCATATTTGCGGAATACACCACGTGGTGCCGCCGTTGACCCTGGCCATTGACCGAGCAACCCAACGTTCCTACCAGCTCCCTCCGCAGGAATGTGTTCAAAGAAGCAGGGCCAAGTGAAGGGAATTACCACGATCAATTAGCTGCAACTAAACTGATAATTACAGTATTATTTGTTATATAATTATTTGGACTAATGTCCAAATAATTACATAACAAAAAAGGGTGAAAACAATAACGTAGAAATGCTCACTTGAATAACACAAAACTCAATAACTAATGATCCATTAGCCTTTTCTTGAATGTACATACAATGTTCATGAAGAGCATTGGAAGTAGTGGCTTATGTGTGAGAGCTGTTGGGATGGTGCCCCAGAAACTTTTTTTTATTAAAAAAAAAAGTACTTTAAATGAAAACACAGTTAAAATTTGCCACAGATCAATGCAAAGCTACATTGTTGCCGTCAGTGTTAGATATCACAGTTAACGTAGCCACATCCTAAAGCTAAGATATCGCACGTCGCCCACGAATAAAATGAAAATTACACTACACTTACAACATGCTATTCACTCAATTTAACTACTTGGGATAAATGTTGACAAACCTGGCTTAATTGTTCGGCAAATACATTATTATTTTGTTCTTCTCTTTTGCTCAAATGTAGGACTGTTTTTAATTATGGCCTATTTGCTGAAAACAAGAAACAATACTGCACTCAACACGTACTTGATTCAACTAAGTTAAAGTTACAGCAACATACATCTACTTGTACAATTTTGTCGTGAATGGAGTATTTTTTTTTTCACCGGTGATAATAAATCACATGAGTTTTTACACCACACATTTTAATAATAATAATATCAATACAAGTAGCACATTATTTTACTCAACCATTACATTACCATGGCAATCAACTTGATTATTAATGTATTAGTACACGAGTGAAATACCACTCCCTCGCACTCCTCACATCGTCATCTATTGTAAGAACCAAAATGAATTTTTATTGTAACTTTTGCTTTTACTTTAGAAAGTACGGCAATTTATATTCTGTTCAAGCATGAAAGCTCAACCCGGAATGACTACTCCACTTACAGCTCCAATCCACCATGAATTAATACACGGGTGCATTTAATAATTACAGCGCCACTTCCAAATACAGTACTCGTATCCCTGAAGAAAAATTCCCAAAACTAACACACTTCAATTTTACAAGGAAAATGTAAGCAAAAAAAACAGCAACACCTGCCATTCGCCACTAAGTGAATGTGAGGTCACCACAGCACCTGTGCCAGCCCAGGTGCACTTTGAGGCCACGTGAAGTGTCGAAGGCTCGCAGACAGTAAGTCATGGGACTGACCCAGGTGCCATGGGTTGACTGAGATGACTGGCAGATGCACCAGCTATGCCCCCTACTGTGCCAACTTGTTGCATTTTAGCCACATGGCGCTCCGCTCGTTGTTGAGCGTCGCTCCTCTGCCCTCCGTTGTTGTTGGAGGGCGAAGCCTCCAACTGATGAGAAGCATACTTCACGAGCCTCCTCCATAGAGGCTGATCTTGACACCGCTGGTACCAGTCTTTGGCAATTCCACTCAGCTCCACATCCTCCTGCACTGCATCAGTCCTTCTCTTCTCCAGCCTGTGTCGTGCCCATTTAGCTTCGTCTATCCGGCCAAACAGAAGTTACTTGGGCATGCGGTGGCTTGACATGCGGGCTATGTGACCCAGTCAACGCAGCCTTGCCTGCCGGAGGAGCTCACCGATGGGAATGGGTCCTGGCTGTCAAATCCTGTTGTAGTGTGGAGCTGTGGAGAAGCAGTTCACGCATTGCGCTATAAACCCAGCGACCTGAGTTTGATTACGGGCAACCACTAACATCGGTGTCGAGTGATATCTGAACCTATCCTGTCCCCCCTTACCCACCTTCACCAACCTGCACTTATCAACATGAAGTATGGCAAAACAACCCCCATGACCGACACAACTTGAAGAGGCCTTCATCCAGTAGTGGGTTGACAAAGGCATGTTAATTAATATATATGTAGAATTTACTGCTGATATACTTACCCATACCAAGGTTGTTTAAAACTTTTTAAAAACTTAAGATCAAAGCATCATTACATAGTCCATCACTACAACTCAAGTGGAATAGTTTGATCTTTTCCCTAGCTGGATGTACTATCTTTGAACAAGTTAAAGCTCACCAAAACAATATTAAACTAATTATAAAACATGTTTGGAATATATTAATGCACAGTTTGGTTACCTAGGAAGACATACAGGCACTGATTTAAATTTGTAAAGCACGTACAGACTTTGGAATTACACATTCGCATGTTCACACAAGACAACTTCATTATGGCAACTACAGTGCTGTAAATTCGAAAAATGCTGAATGTATTCGGCATATATTTCCTGAATGTGTCCTAATTAAATTCCTTGCGATGAACACAACTCTAGAATCAGAAAGCTACAAACTAAATACCAAGCACCCTTTTTTAAACAAGGTGCTCTTCTCTCTTCCCTCTCTCCCTCGGCCTTGCATATTGTGGCACATTCTGATTTAACTAATCACTGTCCTCTTCCACGAACGTCACGTTGTTGTTGCTCTTCAGCAGCTTGACGCCTGCAACAGAAGCACGTGGAGGATCGTCGATTTAAATCCATGACAAATGAGATATTAACAGGCACTTGTGTAGCAGGTTGATCATTTTAATTGCATGCGACGACCTTGCGAAGTGAATGGAGTTGGGAGCCTAGCTACCAAAAACCCTTGGCAACGTTTTGCCTCGGTGGTAACAAAGGTACTCGGTAATATCATGGCATTGTTGTTGGCTGGAAGCGTAAAACTTAGATTACAGCAGTTTTCAGTATGAATTCCTTGTTCAAAATGAATTGCGTCAAAATATTTGCAGGCTTAAAAATGTACTTCGTCTTTTCTGCTCATTTGGTTTATGTTCTCCGCTTGTTTTCTAATTTTAAATTAGTACATCGTTGTTTAAAAAAAAAAGCCACAGCTAGGAGAGAATCTGATATACGCATGCAATCTGATCGAGAAACAGCGTCACACAAATTAAATGAAAACGACAAAGTAGGAGACATCTATTTTGTTAAATTTTGATTCTGTCATTGAAAAGAAAATGAGATCATTTCTGAAGAGAAAAGTTGTTATGCAATATTTTGATAGAAGCGGAGAGTCAGACACAATGTACGTCTCAGACACGTGGTCGAGTATCACAATAATAAAGATGTCAAAACATTTGAAAACCCACTCCACAGATTCACAGAAAGATGAATGGCATGGATAAATATGAAAAAAAACCCACAAGGGATTGATTCGTGAATTGACAATAACGAGGCATCGTAATCATTACTCATGAAGCAAATCGACTTGGGAGGGATATATTGACAAGTATAATGGAATGAAAACCAAGAAAGAGGGTAGAACAGAGAAGGAACATGATGATGAAATTAGGGTACATATTGGAGTGACGGGGGGGGGTATAGGTGAATGGTTGGTGGTGAGGAGTCCTAGTTGAGGCTCTTGACAAGACACACACATCCTATATTGATCATAGTTAAATGAAAAACATCTTCTGTTAACATTAGGTTCAATACGAGAGATAGTTTTAAGGCTCCATTGAGGTTAAATGGAAATGTATCATTTACCTAACTAAACATTCAAACTTTGGTTTACATTTGCATATATTCAGCTCTTCGCTTTTGGGAGAAGGGACGCAGATTACCATTTACCAGTCCAGTTGGGGGCACTGTTACAGAGTAGACGCTTTGTTATGGGCCACGAGAGGGAATTACTTTGTAATTTGTATAACAGTAATGCGGACATTTAATAGGCTCATGCCATGGGTTAAAAACATTGCACACAGGAATAGCATATGCAAGTGTAGCATATTCTGGGGAGGAGGGATGAATCGGTGGTTACTGCACTGTGCTACGAACCTGGCGATGTCAGTTTGATTCCCAGCCACGGCTAACAATATCACAAGTTATCTGAACCGGTACACTGGCATGCCATCAACCCGCCTTCACTAGCCCACAATGAACAGCATGGTGAAGTATAATAAACCAAGCCCTATGACTGACATGGTTTTGGGATGTCTTCATCCAGGCAGTCGATCGACAGATTGATATAAATTATTGTATTATTATGATTGGAGTGTGCTGCTTTCGGGAAGGCAAGAAAGATAAGTATAATGAGAAGCAGGAAAAAATGATTATGATCATGACAGTGTATCCAAAAAAATAATACGTTTGTTAGGCAATTACCTTAATGAATTAAGCGTGATTTAACTCTAAGCGAATTGAAAAAGTTTCGCTATCATTCCTGTCATCGTCCCATTAAAAGAGATAATAGCACAGATTAATACCGGGACAGGCTGCGAAATTACTTTTGGGAATAAGTGCTCAGCAGTTTATTTTACTGTATGGTCCCCATTACTGGAAAACACGTAACCAACAATAAACATTAATTATTTGCACAAGCGAAGGCATTACTTGCCATCGGAGCCACACTAGCACCATAGTCCCAGTGCAGCTGTACAGTACTTTAGCTGGAAGAGGAAATGTTTATAAATAATTGATTAGCCAAGATGAGGTCATGTCTGAGTGCGGCTCCAGGCAAGAGTGCGAATAAGAAATGGAAAATTTTGATAACCTTGTTAATGACAAACACACAAAAACACAAACGTGCACACACCTATTGTGCACGATGTTAAACAATTTGATATAGACTCTCCACTGGTATTACCTACCATGTTGTATTTTGTTCATTTCAATAATTTTTTACTTCACCACCTTCATATACAACTTCACTCGGTGACTTCTGGGTAGTTTCATCCTGGAAAGCTATCTCTTACAGAACATTCACTTTTTGAAAGTCGTATTTCGCATGATACCCCAACAAGAGAAACCCCATGGTGGTATTCCCTTTTAAATAAATATGTATAACTTGCCCTACTGACTCCAACTTTGTTTCTAATTACCACAGTCACTTATTGAGCCAAGATCTACCAAACTAAGTTAATATTAACCCATGAGAAATATATATTTTAATAAAACAGTTCCATTTAAAGCATGGGCATATTTGTGTCCACTCTCATTGAACAAAGTACATGGGTACCTTTAAGTGCTCTACATGGCATATGATGCAATGGCATCACTTGAAGTATACATGAGTGTTCATGGTGATTTTTCTCCAGAAATTGGATGAAGCCAGATGAGCTGACAGAACAAGAACCACTCAGATTGTGGGTTCAAGCAATAGGCTCCCAAGCGATATCAACTAATAAGTTAGTCTGGTTACCAATGACTGTACAAAAAAAATCACTGTTTATGTTTCGTGAGTTTTATGCTTCTTTGAGAGAAATCGCAGTCTAAAAAAGCGTATCAATCATAACTTAAAGGATGTGAAGCACCCATATGCACAGCTAATGAAGCATCATCCTGTGGGGTGTGTTCTGACAGTGGCCATGCCACCTTGTCCACTCCTTAGTGGTGGAGTTCGTGGCTGTTTTTTTCCTTCCGTCGCCGTGAACAATTCATGGACAACCATTTCCACCCATGAGGGGTCCGTATTGCACTCCTCCACCCCCCTCTTGTCCCCACCCTCAATGGGCACGGCAGAGTTGGTACGGTCGGGCATACTACTGGGCTGTGGCCCAGACAATGGCCGAGGAGTGGGCATGCTGGGGCAACCGGCACAGCTCACGAGTGGTTAATATTGCGTCCTCCCCTTCCTCTGCGTCAGGAAAAAAACAATATAAAAGCAAGCAAGCCATTTATTGGTAGGAAGGGGGCAACTGTGGCATAAATTAGCTAATTGCACCAGAGATGGCGTCTGTCTGTCTTTGAGTGTCTGTCCCATAACCATATGTCAACCCCTTATCAGTGCCTACCTTATTACAGACAAATTCAGACCTTATTGGTTACCCTGTGCCTTTATAAATCTCTACGTTCATCCTACAAAGTCCCATCACAAGGGAGAAACACAAACAAATAGCCACATTTCTTTTGCCCATATTGAAACGGCTGTATGCCATATGGACCTGAAAACTCAATTTCCCTGTACAAGAACACGGGTAAACCGTATGGATTGACAGGTATGCACACAGCGCATATGCAAAGACTTCTAAATATCCTTAACAGACTGTTGGGGCAAGTGCTGTGAGCAAGCACCTATATTAAGGCCAACACTGTACACGAGGGAGTAGGTGGCCAGCACCATGCCCGACTGCCTTTGTCTCCCCAGTGGCGATATCTACACACCTCACCAGGTGTTGCTCGTGAGCAGGAATCAAACTTATATTTCTGGGTTCCTAGCACAGCATTAAACTCATCTAAAACTAAACGAATTTTATTTTACCAGGTAAGGCCCACTGAACTATACAGCTCTTTTTCAGAGGCGACCTGGCCACGAATGATAGTCCAAATAAGTGGCTTATGTGGAAACGTATAGCAGCCTAACACTCTAAACGCATGTTTCTAAATGTGGAGGGGAAAACCGGAGGACCCTGAGAAAAATCCACGCGACCACGGGGAGAACATGCAAACTAAACGTCAGGGTCAGAATCTATCCCACGACCTCCTGTATACCAGGCAAGGCAGTTAACATCTCACCACCCTGGTGCCCTGGTTAGCACGTTAACAGCTACGCTACCATTCCCCATATATATGCATATACACACATCATAATTGATAGGATGTGAAGCATAAAATACACACATATATATCAAGTCAAATAGCTTCTGTGTAGCCGAATAGATTGTCCACGCAAATGTTGTCATGCAACATTCCTTAAGGTGAGCATGATGCACAGAGGTGGTGTGGCCAGCAACTGAGTGATGCACACACAAAGTCAAAGATTCCCCATGTAGCCTACATAGACTGTTGCGGCAAGTGCTGTGAGAGCTCAACTCTGAAAGACCTGCACGGATCACCGGCAGCATGGTGTGTTTAGCACCATGCTTGGCCACTTATGTCTCCCCATTGCTGATATTTAATCACACAAGTTGCCGATTTAACCTAGCCCCCTAAGCTATAGTTGGTTGGCAGCACAGAGCAGGCTCATTTGCACACCAATTGTGCAGGTGGGCAAAGCGCTTCTGCCATGGTCATAGAGATCAAAACCTCCACGCTTGAAATGGTGGCACGAGATCACAGCTTGGACTGCAATATCACCAATAAGTTGTAAATCATATCATTTATATTCACATACGTATGTTGAACTTCTTTCACGCCATACGTAGCCAACGGTGCCAATGCGGAGGTGCGGGGGACGGACAAACTAAACACAAAAAGCAGTTTTAAAGAAATCGTTTTTTCGATCTCCTTTTAAACGTGCATAGCTCCAGTGGTCTTTCTATATACTACTTTCCGTACACAAAGTTACTTCATGATGGTCTGGAGTAGTTAGTCTGTACAAGGCTAGAGGCAACGGCCGTGCGCTGCTTGGAGTGAGCTTGCCTGGCACATGGGGGATGATGCGGTGAACGGGCGTGTCCTTGCGTCGAGGTTTTTGGAGTTCAGGCTCCGCCGTTTTGGCGACACTTGGCTGGGAGTCTCTGAGCGAGGCTGCGCGATCTCGCTGGCCCACCGCACTGCAGCCTGAAGGAGGACCCAGCGGGGAAAGGGGACAGTTGAACGTGGGGAATTCACTGGAGCTCCCCCCCCCCCCTTCGTGGATGATTTACGTGACAAAGCTCCGAAATAGCTTTGACCACAATAAAACTGTACATCGCAGATCATTGCTGGATAATTTGTCACGCAGATTTAGCGCCCGGTGCAACGTATTAAAATGTGTCGTCAACTTATAAGAAGGCAAATTAATGAATACGTGTATTTAATTATTTAGGCCTCTCAAAGTAGTTTATTATAATAAACAACACTTTGAGGTGTTATTTAATTTCTTATAGAGTAGCAAAGTAGGGCACAGTTTTTAAAGAGAGTGTTAGTGTAATTATCCCAAAAGGATGACTGGTATATACGTAATTGCATTGCATATAAACAAACAAGAACATTATATATACAAAGCACCAGCAATTAGTGATCTGCACTACTCCACTTAAATAAATAAATAAACAGCTTGCCATTTATAGAATTTGAAATAATGCACAGCCCTTTATCAAGCAACTGCTGGGGTCGGTCATGGGGGTACGATTGACTATTTCACCACGCTGGTCAAAGCCAAACAACTAGTTCAGACAGTCACTGTATCACTACTCCACCAATTTTATTTTTTTAAATCAATAATAATTTACATTTATTTGTAAGGCACCTTCCATAAATAAGTTAACGGCACTATAATGTTTTCCGGTTTTAGCTTAAAATTCAGGACAGTTATAAAACAGGTACTGTACATGGCAAATTCCAAAGAACATTCGGGGTGCACGTTTGAAGCCACGGTCTTCATCGCCACCAATGCTAAAGACAATTTAAAATATTTTTGGATACACTGTTATATAATAAAACAAATATTTCTAGATCCTGATAACAGTTGAATCATAACGTAAGCGAAATAATTAGGATTTATACATATCATTTTTTAAAATATTTTTTCTTAAGGGTGAATGTGTCTTTTACGCAAATAATACATGTAACTTAAGCTATCCCACAATGAAAAAAAAATCCATTAAACAAAATGCATGATACATGATGCATCACATTCATGCATGATACATTGTTGTATTTCCTTACTCTTAATATAAAAGGGTATCCCTACGATACATATTTACCTCTTATATTTTTTTTTATTTAAAGCTTTCGTGACTGCAGGGATTCATATTCTTGGTTCTTTGGGTAAAGTCATGTAGAAGGGAAACAATACAAATATAAAACAATAAAATTCTCACGACGTTTCGACTGCAACACAAGCAATCATCATCAGGTGTGAAAACCACAGCAAGAAAATTTGAAAAAAGTGGCGGGTTTTTTTAACGTTAGCACCACAGAGAGCGATTTGGCCGATATTCAGATGGACGAGTCCATCTATATACAAACACCGCAATTGCTTATGGGGATCGCGGGCTCCTAAACACTGCAGAACAAATAAACCAACGAAACCACAGTTAACAGATGTCACAATCACAGAATTTACTTATAAGCTCACCCACGTACAATCATATCACTGATCTATCCCATGACCGAGGCCAGTCCAGAATTAAGGGAATTGGGGGGGGGGGTGGGGGAAAGTGGTGTGTGGCGTTTTTGCTGGTTGGGTTTTGGGTTACATTTCTTAATGATCTGTCCCAGCTGGACCTAGCTCAGGCACCATGGGCTAAGTGCAGCATTATCAGTGACAACCATTAGTGTGTCACCCCTCGCTCCACTGCCTCCCTCTCACCCGAGCTTACTGCCCCCTCACCTGTGCCATTAGTGCTGCCCTCGCCATCTGGCCTGGCCGGATCTGGCCAATTGTGCTCCTTCTCAGCCACGCCCTTGAGCTTCCTTGTCAAGCCGTCTGCATCACATTCATGAATCTGCCAAGCAGGTACTAGTAGCAGAAACATTACACGTGTGTGCGTGTGTGCGGTGATCCGTGTAATGTGCGCGCGTGTGTCTTTATAGACGTGCACGTTCGTGTTGTATACGATTATCATTGACTGCCCTTTGAAAATCTGCTGCTGAACGAGGCCTCCTCATGCAGTGTCACTCATGGGGGTTGTTTAACCATACTTCACTGGGCTGGTCAGTGCAGGTTAGAGAAGAAGGGTGAAGGCCAGTTCTGTGCTCCCACTTCTCCAACCCACACCAACCAATGTGATGAAGATGGTCAAACAGCTGCCATGACTGCCACACTGTGCAGAGGCCTTTATCCATCAGTAAATCGCCTAAGGCCTGAAAACGAGCAATTTAGCTCGCAATCTCACTTTTAAATTGAGTACAGTACTTCCTTGTTAGAAATCAACAGTGATTGTGCAGTGGATAAACTGGCCTATGACATAGGAATATGGAATTTCCACCACCGTTCAATAGAGCTGAGCACTTTTCCATGCTCATTTGAGCAAGTGGATGACTATACTGAATTTTGAAATGGGCATGGATTAACTTCCATACGAAATCTATTATAGGTGGTAGCTGGTACACACAAAGCAGGCGTAAAAAGTTAAAGGTGCTGCCCTGCAATTTCTTGCTTACAGCACTGCATGTGGAAGGGCTTCCATCAGAGGAAGCTCCAGAGAGCCCCTCTAATAAGATATCTTAGCCTACTCTCTAACTCTGGTCAGACATTTTGGAAGGAGGTGGGAGTACCCACACTTCACCCCACCACACACAACGATCTAACTGCGGTGTACACGTACTGCTGGGTGGACCATAGGCGCGGGGGAGGGAATTCGAGAAACGTGCCGCATTAATTCCAACTGCCACGCCGGAAGAATCAATTCGAACCGGCGACCTCTGTGCATTGCAAGTTTCAACGGCGCCAACTGTTACAACCGAGAAAGCGTCCCGGTGCAAGCTGCGCACGAGGCGACCAAGTGTGGAACCTCTACTAATATGGGATGCTGCAGACAATCGGCGGTGCCATAGGCAGCGTCCCATGACACGGCCAGTGTGAGCGAGTGCCAGCATCCTCACGGCAACGCTGCCCAACCTGCTCGGGCAGGCTGCTTCGCGGCACTGGCCGTCTCGTTGTCACGCACGTCCCCGCTGGGCCTGCAGCAGCACGTGGCCCTGCCCGGCGGTGGCTTGGCCAGCGTCAATCTCTCCACTCCACCAGAGGGAGATGGTGGGTAGGGATCGACAGGCAGGGGCTCGGTGGTTTTTCCGACCCCGGTGTCCAGGTGCCAGTCCAGGAGGCACTGCAGCTCTAAAGCACCGACAACCCCGGGAGCAGAAACTCTCCTGGGTTACAAAATCGGGAACACTCTACCGTGCTGTGCTGTACTCCCATGCATGCGCTAGTTTAGAATCTGTTATGCAGCGAAATGGGTAAGTTTTTGAAATAGCTTGTTATCATCATTCCAGCATATTTAAATGTATGTAGGTATGTTGCACTTCTTTCGCACCGCTAAAAGCAGTACATTGTTCAAGCAAAATGCTATTTCAGTGTGTGTTATATGGCTCATAATACCTGTCATATCCCATGTACATACATACGTATGTGAATTTGGTAGTTTCTAAAATGTTATATTCAGCATGTTTGATAAATGAAAATAAAACAAATTGTCAGTTTTTCATAAAAACTGGTATACCGATTAATTATTCTTTGGCCGTTTTCGGTTGCAGCGATGGCTATAAAGGGCTCATTTTCATGCATAATGTATTAACTGTGTTCTTTTGGCACAAACTCATAGAGCATGTGATATTAATGTTTCCTCAGAATAAGAAATCACTCCCATGGCCCAATGCCTCACATCTGAGAACCGAGGCAGCCACGCCCTTGCAGCTTTGGCTACGGATGCTAAGCTAATTTGCTTGAATATATTCAAGCTGTGTTTATTTTAGTGTGGCATGTGATATTTACAGCAAAGCAAAATTATTAAACAATAAGATTAATAATTTCATGTGATACTGAATTTGAACAAACGGTACACGCATAAGCTCCCTCCCTGATATTCACATTTTAAGCCCTAGATTTATTGGTCAGACCTCTTCTTTGGTTCTTTCGGTAAAGTCACGTAGAATGATAATAAAATAATAAGCACAGCTTAAAGGCCGTATCTGAACGTGGCTCTTTCACTCCAGCACTGTCCTACCAGACAGTCTCGCCCCCTTCACCTGATGAAGGCCGCTTGTGTTGTGGCCGAAACGTCGTGAGAATATTATTGTGTTATTTTATTTTATCAATTTATTATTTTATTATCATTCTACGTGACTTTACCGAAAGAACCAAAGAAGATGAATCATTGCAGTCACGAAAGCTTTAAATCGAAATTTATTGGTCAGAGTTTGGACAATATGCAAATAGGTTAATTGGCTCCATTCCTTAAGTTTTGCACTTGTTGTTTACCTGTAACGATAGGAGGTGTGTAAACACTTTGTTTCCTCTGCTTTGGCGATGGAGTTGGAGCAGTGTGTACCTCCAAAACCTTTTTTTCAGAAAAAATATTGAACGAATTCAGTTACTCACACACAAGCACAAAGGTCCCCTCTCAGCATTCATGAACTTTTCGGAGCAAGTGTTGTCAGTGAGCCCATGTCAAAGCAGACACAACACACCAGACTGCCCCCCTTCCTTCTTAGCGATGTTGATAAACTGTTGATTCTCAGTTAAGCATATTGAGAGAAGACTCAAACCAAGGTAAATATTGACAATGCAATTGTACCCGAAAAATAATAAAACCAATATCGCTAAACCTTTGTGCACCTCCAATCCACTGAATAAAGACAACGATCTCCCGAAAAGGATAAAAACAGACAGTTGGGGCAAGTGCTGTTAGCGAGTACCTACGAAGGCCGGCATGGCACACAAGGGGCCAAGGTGATAATTTTTTTACACGCTGCACCAAGTACTCATTTAGGCTGAGCCGACCTCGAGGAGGCTCCGGACCTGGTTCAGTTATTCATCACCGGTGTTGGCCATGAGTGCCAATCGAACTCGGGTCGCCGGGCTCATAGCGCAGTGCACTCACCTCGACGCCACCACTTACACCAACTTCACTCAACACACGCACACAGTGCATGGACCAACATTTAGATCAATTACATTATCTTTGCAAAATATGTTCTGTGAGCTAATACACTGGATTTCTGTGAAACAAACCCTAATAAGAAAACCGTAGTTTGTATCATCATATGGCTCGCTGGGACCATTACCGTCTGTGGTTCCTGGTTTCTATTCTCTTCTGCTGTACGGAAAAAAGGAAAAAGTTAAATCACCCTTAGCAAGGTTCTGCACAGACATCGCATTCAAGACAAAAGGGAGAATTGAGTTTTTAAAAAGAAACCTTCATATATTTACATATTAGCTCTTCTTTTACACATTTAAATTAACGTTATGTGAACTTTATTTTTATATTACCCACCTCGTATTAAAGTTACAATCCTTTGAACACAATATTTAGTATTTCTAACTGAAGAGCTGCCATCTTCTGCAGTAGCCACCGCAGTTTGGTAGATTTTTTTGTACTTGCATTTGATACAATAGGGCAACGGTTTGAAGTTAATTATCAGCATTTCCTACAATTTCCCCACAATACTTGATTCGAACTCTTACCTGATAAGTACTACAGTAAACTACACCAGGTGTAGTTTTCCAACATCATCATCTTGAAACAAACCTGGCATACCAATGTTAAGTCATCTCCCATTCAACAATGGAAGAGCCTCAAAAATGTCTTTGTTTTCCTAATTTTGGCACATTGGATTATAAATCACGGTTTGCATTAATATTTCACCATCTAATATATCATTCATTAAGACAAAAGTAGGTAGTGTCCTGCCGTAGAACATCAATAATGTAGCGGGACATACCTGACGTCTGGGCATTTGTCAGAACAAGATTCGCAGGCGTCGGCCGTCTCCTTCGAATCTACAAAAAGGTTGCATTTAATGAACAGCTGCACACACCCACTGCTCTTAACGTGACATTATGCCAGGGGCACAAGCCACACTTTTAAAGTCGGGAGTGTCCCACTCGCGAATGGTTACCGGCGGCTATTGGCCAGATTACATAGAGCATCGACAATGTATACCCACCGCGATGTCACCGACAATTAGAGTCGTACCGTACTATACAGCAGTTATTAAAAAAAAACACTGGCTACTAACAGAACTGAACCTACGTTGTGCGCGCTGCTGTGAACTTAGAGGTTTCATCACGAGCGTAACCAGCATGTCACCTTGTTCAAGGGAGAAAAAAGGCACTCAAAAATGCCACGATTGTTATCCAAAAATGTTGCGTCTTTTAGCCATACCCAAAACATGTTTGGGGGAGTATCTAGACGTCCATGACACCCAGTGACAATGACATTATTACAAATGGCCAAATTGTCTCCATTATATTATCAATTGGATGACCACTCAAATCCACTGCGCCAGGAATTTAAAGGCCATACCCCTGTAGCAGGGGGGCAGTCTCTGTAGATGACGACCACTGACAACATTCCAGTTATATACTTATTTTACGAATCCCCGCTTGGATGATGAGCGGAACCAGCCCCCGTACAGTGTCTGAACTCGCAATAATCTGAATATCAGTAGAGCACCAACTAGTGCCACCCATCCACTTTACACTCGCATGTTGCACCTCCGATTAGCACGGTTGGCTACCAACGGTGCAAAAGAAGTTCATCATACGTACATACATATTAGTTACATTCACATGGTTTCGAGAAACCATGGCAAGCCAGCGGAAATCTCCAACCTGTGGCAGAGACTAGAATTTAGATATTCCTGCCCTTCCCCGCCCCCCCTTCCACCTCCAAGCTAGACAGGTGGCGGCATCAAGCACGGCTGTTTACCTGCTCAGCAGAGTCTGGGTCCAAGTGGTCGTGCACGGCTGGCGTGGAGAACTGCAGCTTCTTCGGACTTTTGGGTTCCATGGTGAAACCCGGCGAGAGGATCGGACGCTCACCCCGGCGCGGCGCTGCTGTCCGGGGTGCTCACGTGCCCGGCAGCTGGCCTGTGAGAGCGCCCTGCCTCTTGGTCCTCAGCCACAATTGGCGGAGGACCTCTCCCAGCCGGTCGATCTTGGGCAGGCTAATCCTCCCGCCCCCCCCCCCCCCGGAGGACGAAGATATTAACGCTGCTTGCTCGGACACACACATCTGAATCTGACGTCACCCACATCCCCCCTCGCCATCCGCCCCGACCACCCACCTCATCGGATTACGTTTCCGCACATCAGTAAGCAAATAGGACATCCCGTCTGCCATAACAATATAAGCAGGTGTGATTTCAGCACCGAAATCTGAGCCCACTCCTTTTTCACCCAATTACAGCACCCGCAGCTGATGCCTTTAAAGTGCAACGGATTGAAGTTTAGCCTCACAAAAAATATGGTCCAGAAACTTCCACACAATGGCAGCATCCTGACCGAGCCTCGCCCTTTCAATGAAAATTGCTGGTAGTTATCAATTATTCAAAGCATATGGCCTAGCAGCTGATAGACCTCACACTGACATAAACTATTATGATTAACTCCTTCATATGAAAACAGCATTATACAATTGATATTTTGTCAGCAAGCCACGTTGACAAATGAGCACCACTAGTGATAATGCATTATGGAATAAGCTGGCTGGCAGTGGACTGCTTCTCATGCTCAATCACTCCCCACTTTCTTCTTCTCTCAGCCTCATTGTTCAACTCCCCATCAACATCGCTTTCATCCCAAGAGCACTGGGGAAATGCGCGGTATCGAGCAAAACCACTCCGACAGGTCTCACCCCAATAGACGCACTCGCTTCACCACCTTGTCACCTCATCTACTCGAGCCAAATTTACTTAATCTGGCTCTAGAAACGAAAAATCTAAATTCAAATCTCTCATTAAAAAAAAAATTGTGGTGTCTCCAGCTTCTTGTAGAAAGTACACATTCCTATGGCAAGGGGGCGGATTTCTCATAGGCTGGACGAATGAGCCAAAATCCACAAATTGGATTTCAACCGATGAACTGAAGCGGTGGGCAGTGGGGGCAATAGTAAAATAAAAATATATTTTTATTCTTATTAGAAACCAAAGATTGTATTGTCTCCACATGTTGGTCAGTCAGGGGTTTAAGTAATTAACTCAACAATCAGTAAAATGTAAAACAAAACTGTAATATGCATATGTAAGTAACCTCAATTACCAACATGCACCAGCTGAAGGGCGGAGATTATGTTTTATAAACGGCAGAGGGCACTCGTCGTTTGCTGGAATTGGGCACTGCTGTTCATGGCTGGAGAAGGCACTGCAACCAAGAGCAGAACACTGGAGTCCCGAAGTAAACTCTCCAGCGTCGTTGTGAAAACGCACGCGATGAAGATCTTAAACCCCAGTTTGTATGCTTTCAGGTGTCCGACTTGCCGAGTTAAAGTTGGTCTTCTTGGAATGACAACGGCGATCATTTTAGAACGCTTATAAATGTAGATCTACATGCAATTAGCTCTTAAATTATATACATTTAACATAATGGACGAAATCAACATTACACCTGGCAATTTAACTGTCAATAATTTGAGAGTCAGCCTACCAAATGGATGTTTAATACCGAGACAAAAGTTACCAATGTATTTATTTTCAGTTGTCAAGTACTGTATTGCCAGGAGCCACAGAACCCCCAATTAAGGGAAAATCTAATAAAACAGCAAAAATATAGACAATTGTCTGTCAAGACTTGTCAATTTGCAAAAAGAAAATCACAATAACCAAGGTCTTCTTTTATGAGGTTTATTAGGATTACATTTGTCAAAACAAAATGCAATCTATTCATATGCAGTGTACTCATTCACACATTTATTTTAAAACAGCTGAACCCAAATAGGTATCAAATACTGTAGCACAGACATGGGTGAGGACATTTTACAGATATATATTAAAGCATTAGATACAAATATTTTTTTCGAAAAATAAAATGGGTTTAAGAGGTGCATGTGTCACCAATCTACATTTAATCTCAAGTACCATCCACATCACAATGTACTCGTGGTGCTGCACATTCATAACGCTGGGCGACGAATAAAACAATAAATCACACATCCGTTATTTATTATCCATTAAGTAGCATTAATAAATACACATACGGAAAGACAAAAACACGTTCAAAAATAACACTCTGACAAAGATCAAAACAGCAGCATGTTCTGAATACAAGTGCAGAACTATTGGGTTACAGTAGGCACACACACGAGCAACTGTGAAGACATTTACAGCAGTGAAAAAACCATGGCAGTATTGCACAAAACACCCAATGCTTCCCCATATAACATAATAAAGCCCAAGTATAAACTATGAAGGAACCAAAAACGTAAAACCTGCATTTACTGTTTTTAGCGCCACAATTATATTCTCATAAATTATAAAAGCATATTTATTCAATCTGAGTGTTAATTGTAAGTCAAGCTGCCCAAAGGGGCACGAAAGCTCCTCGGCACTTTTTAAACTCAGTACAATTTAATGTATTCAAGTCACAACGTACAGACACAAGGCACGTTGCTAAATATTCAATGTAATAGGCATATGAAAGCAATTTCAGCTGCACAACTGAATTGCTCATATCCTTAAGCAAGGTATTAGATATTATGAAGTGTACTTTTTCTCCATCCAGTCCCTGTGCACCAGCACTTGTGCTGGAGGGAGAGGTTAATTGAAGCCAAACTACTTAATGTCGTTGCGTTGCTGCAACAATCTGTGGTATTTTTTGACGATAGAATTTCCTTAAAAACAGTTAGTCTTACAAGACATTGTAAATTTTCAAACACGAAAGTATGATTATTTCCCCGAATTGAAATCTACTTTTAAAGTAATTTCTTTCAACTGTTTAGTGTTCACATCAAGGAAAAAGTTGTTGCCAGAAACTACCCCAGAGCCTTGGCGTTAAGGCACAAAAAAAGGCGAGACAAATAAACATTGCTACTCACAGCTAATCTGACCAGTCTCTCTTCCTCAGAAATCAACACCTCTCAACCCTTTGGAAAGCATTTGTAACAATGCACACCACATATTTCAAGTTTCAATATAAAGTGTACATAAATGTCAATGAAGAACATGAATATCATCCTAATTTTAAATAACCAAGCTGTCTACAAGAACATAAAATAGGGAAGCACAAAATACCTTATCACTCATTTGAATGCCAAGTTCCACAGAATGTGTAATGCAGGTAAACTGCTTGTTGCTATCCAATTTTTTATAAACACGCAAGAGGCTTTGCTAAAGTAAGCTGCTGGCTTCTAACATTGGCATCAAGTCTGGCTCTGGATTGAATCTGAATAGATGCAAACCAGAGGCAGGCATACCCAGCTGGGGCATAATCCCACCAAACAAATGATGGAGCACAATCCCACACAGACAGAATGGTACATCAACAGCAGGAAAAACACAAGTTGCTAAGTGACAAAACCCTCTGCATGCCACCCTGGAGGCAACATTACCTTCATTTAGGGACAGGTTTCAGAGAAGGCTGCAACTTATTTCAATTACAGCAATACCTCTTGTCGTCAACAAACTTATCAGTGTATCTCACATAACCCAAATAAACATCATGAATGACAATAATCCAGTGAGTACCACACATTAGTGGAGCTGGGATAAAGTAGGCAGTATTTAGTGCAAATTATGTAACAGTGTCTTCAGAGTAAATAGCATTGCGATCTCATAAAGTTATCTTCCAAGCAGCCTTGACACCTTGAAACAAAAACAATTCACAAGTTAAGATGAGAATACAAACCGATTACATTATGCGTATTAAAACATGTGCATGGAACACAGGTTAATCAGTCTGAATATATTATGTTTAAATCATTCAAACTTCCATAAGCAGTTGCTTATTAAAATGATGTTTGATGACATTTTTTTAAAGAAAATATTAAAATGATAAGTTACATTTCATGACGGAGGAAAATCCAAAAGCCCATTTTTTGTTTGTTTGAAGGTCCCCGTTTAGAATGTTCTGCCATTACATTTTTTTATGAGAGTATGTTTTGCATGAAGGGAATCGGAGTATAGAGAACCCCCCACACACACACACTTGAGGGAATAGTCAATCCTCAAAATACTGGGACAATTCAGGAGAGAGGTGCCCCAGTATTTAAGTTACGTTTTCTTAACAAAACGCTAGTATTTCCATGAACACCACATGTAGGCCAATTGCACCTTGTATTATCATCTATTAGGACTTAAAAAAAAAACTCATGAAGAACAGCAATGTAAAAAAACACCCACAAAACCACACAAAAGAAAATCACAAGCAAACGGCACAGTAATTACTGTGCAGTACTAAACTGGGACTGCCTGGCACATGACACGTGGTCAGTGTTGCTTCACAAAGTATTGAACTTTTTGGCACGGGGAGAGTGATAAAAAAAATATCCACAAACAAAACAAAATTGGGGTTCTCCAAAAATGCCAATTTATATGAGAGATGGTATATCCTTCCATGGTATATTTTGACAAACCCCACTGCCTTCACAGCACCCTGAGAACAATTATTTAAGGGCGATTTATAAAATTTTAGTTATGTTCATGATCCCCTGGAGTTTACGTAAGAGTCACTCAGTTATCGGTGTTTCACAACAGTCTTACCAGAAGTGCAACTACTCTTCCCCATCTGTGTTCTTAGGATGTACTGGCTTGGACGAGAAATTGAAGATAGGCAGCAGCTTTTCTACCAACTCCCGTCTGATCTCTCCTACCACAGACTCCTTAATCTGAAAGGGAAAAAAAAGCAGAGAATACAAGTGTAAGAATTCAAGATGTCTTTTAAGGACATAACGTTGAGCACACACGCAATACATTATTTGAGCATTCGTGTATAATCTTTGTTTACACTGAAGCACAGCACATACACAGCATACCCATATTTGGGCTGTGATTTTAATACACGAGACATAAGGACGTCTGTTGCACGAGCCAAAACTCACTTGAAAACGGAGCATTATGTACAGTGAGAGATACAACCAACTATAATATACTGATAATAGGTTTTTCCCCTTTTTTCTGACAACAAAACAGGTGTTAAGGATGTTAAAACACCAAACTGAAACCTTTTACAAGGAATCATGTCTGCATTAACCACAATGGTTGTGATCAGAATGCAAACAAAAAACACTGATAATATATGCATTGTCCTTGAAACTGATTGGTCCACACTAGACAGCTTTCTTTTAGCCTCGTCTCAAACGGTGTTAGACCAGAGGACGCCAAAAGGCGAACAGCACAAAGACAATGCCACGGCTGCCTAAATCATCTCCATACCAACGTTTACGCCACTCGTAAAGTACTAATTTAAGAATAAGTCACTCTCTTGGGGAGAGGCCCTAAGCATGCGTACTATACCAACTGAAATTTAATCTAGGTTTCAAGGATCATCAAGAGCAGTATGTCAATTGGCATGCCACCACTCCCCGCCCTCCTTTCACAATACTGTACTTTGACTCTGACACGCACCTTCAACATGCAATCAAGTTGCAACACATGACATTGGGAAGACCTTATCAAAAGCACGACTGGCCAAAAAAAAGTGCCGACTGAAGTGTCGACATAAGCTTCTTTTCCTTTCGATTTGTTGATGTCCAAGTAAAAGATTAAAAGGATGAAAATATTGCACACATGTTCAAGCAGCTGCTCTTTCGTAAACACCTTGTGCTGCAATATAGACAAACTTGAAGATGTTACCAGAAGGTCAATAGTGTTTGGCAAAAAAAAACACAATTTGATGTCAGACAAGAGCAATGACTAAAGTCTTTCTAGTTTAAGACACTATAACAGAACACACTTGTCTTTACTACAGTGGTAATGATACTCATGTTATATACAGCCCAACATCAATAATTGATAATAATTTCGGTTCCTACTCAATCTGTTTGATTGCACTTGTAAATATTAAAAAATATATTTCTTCAAGGCTAAAATTAAACGAACAGGCTTATCGGTGCATCTCACAGACAAATGTATCCGTATAAACCCAAGGCGGCATAGCTCTGTGACAACACTGCCATAAATTATGTCCACCAAACAGTACAGTCGTATATTGTAGCAAGTAGCAATATATTTGTAAAGGTACTTTCGGAGCAGGAACATAAACCTCATGTAAGGAGAGTGTAGTGCCAAAACGTGAAAGAAATAAGCAAACAAAATAAATTCTTCAGGACAAAACGAAAGTTTTGTTTCTCTTGTGTACACATCTCATCAGCCATACAGCCTTCTGGGAGTGCAATATTTCAGCAGAAGCAAACTCTGGACCGGTTTTGACATACTTCGTCTCATCAGCAGTCAGGTTTTCTTGAACCAATGTGCTACGATAGGCCATTAGAGCTCAAGAGTAGAAAATTCAGAGTAAAAAAAAACCCGGCAATTATTTAACTGTAGGTTTAAAAACTGCGTCTAGGCATAAAATAATTATACCATTGTGCTAACATGTGACCAATCAAACAATACACTGCCGCAATGCTATGGAAGTCCATTATATTTTATAAAAAATATATTGAGATTCAGTTGCTCTTGAGAAAAAAAAAACAACCTCAAGCATCACGACTTCTTCTCATGTGAAAGTTTTCTAAGCACAAATGAATGTCGGTTGGTGTTCAGCTTAAGTTTGCCATTTAGTTATCATGGACAGATGACCCTGACCCGCGGTTGTGAACACAAAACTTTCAAAAGCAAGACAGCCACACAAACGACAGCGGCACCCAGCTCATAAATCTCACCTCGTGCAAAACTCTGGCTATTTCTTTCGCACTGGCAAACTCCTTTTTCATGTCTGGCTCCGGGCCCGAGGATGCCCCCTCATCGCATTCAGCTTCGGCGGATGGGAAGGACGACTCGCAGCTTTCCGAGCAGCCCGCATCCACCTCATCCACCACCTCGTTAAAGATGGACGGCGAGCACTCACCCGAGAGAGTTCTCGAAAGGCTCGGACTCCGAGCTTCCGGGCTCTGGAATGACGAGCGGAAGTTTGACGTCTGCGGCAAATGAAAGCACAGCAGGATGTGTACGACAGCCAAAGAAAACAATGCAAAAGTAGATTCACTGCAGGCGTGTCCCGATATGGCACAGGCAAAATTGTAAGTCTTTCAAATCAAAGAAGTGATTTTTGTATTTAAATGCACCTTCTAGTAGGTTACGTCATATGCGGTACTTGTGACCGTTTTGCCAATAGCCTCCTCCAACGAGGGTGAAACGGTGCTTGTTCTTTAGGAACAATGAAAATAAGTCAGTACAGTACCTTAAAATGGTTGTATGAGGAACGAAATTTTTGTAAGGTGTACAAAGTTGTAATTTAACTAAACAAATCAACCAAAAAAAGCATGTTTTTTAAAGATGCAGAACTTCAGATCTACAAATGTAAACAATGCACACCAGCCATCTATGGAGACAAGTTTGTGTATCCAGGGCAAGGAGGCAATAGCTCTTTCCCCAAATCCATCTATGGATACATGTTCAGCGCTACCGACATCGTTAAACATTAAAAACAAGAAACTCAGGCTACCAATGGGAAAATGTAAATCGTAAAATAAGAACAAAAACACTGATTAAAGAATATCAAAGAAGCATTAGCTGCAGCATTTCTCATTGACAAGAACATTCTAGCTGTGGCAAAATGTATCAACTCAATAAAACTGCACTAAACATCATGTTCTTCAGCTTTGGCAGGACCAGTATTGTTTAATATCTAACAATACAGTCGAGTGATGTTTTAATTAACAATAGTCCGTGAAAACCTTTCCATATGGTTTAGTCGAGTGATAATTTATACGCAGTTTTACAATACGCATTGCGTTTAAGTAGAACTGATGTTTGCAAACATTTTATTTTCAGATTTTTATAAAATATAAATTACGAGCAGGAAGTACCCTGCGTTGCCCGGGCGAAAAAGACAGGCATACACATCGACTTACAGACATTGACACACAGACAGCGACTTTAGACACACACAGATTCAAACGCACATATGGACTTAGACACGATACAAATATTAATATTGACCAAATAAATTTAGAAATATAAGTTGTCGGCACACAAACAAAAATATTTAAATATTTCCAAGGTGATTATTAAAATAATAGGTTTTTATGTACATGAGTTTAGCGAAAGAAGCTAGAAAATTGTACTTAACATTGCCGTGGCGAGGCCTAGTCCCCTGCAGAGTCCCGGCCTCTGCCTAGATTGCCCAGCCGGCCGAGGTGGCACCTTGGCAGGCTGGGGGCTGGGCCGCTACCCCCCCCCCCCCACCATCCCTCCACCTGCGCTACAATAATACCAAGCGCTATAATATTAATATCTACGGACTCTATAGTAGTAACTGCACGCATCGGGGTGGGGGGGAGAAGAGGACATCACACTGAAGAATTAACCTTAAGCGTTGTGTATTTTGATTGAATTTTTTACGTGTAAAAGAAAATGTCCCCCTCACCCCCCACCGAACACGTGTGACTTGGTAGGGGCCGTCCCCCCCAGCGAAGACGTGCGAGTTGGTATGGTCGATCGCATGCTATTTTATAAATATATAATTTTCAACTGCACAAAATCGCTAAATAAAGTGCTTAAAAGTTGACGGATGGGAAAAAGGAATAGCGCCTGACTTTTTTTTTTACATAAACCCCACTATTCGAGAGTCAAATCCCTCGCAAGCGTGTGCACAAACACCACACAGACAATTACATTTATAGGTAGGATGCAAAATTCTTGACAGATAATGATCAAGTTCGCTTGAAAAAAAAGCCAGTGGTTACATTTTGAAGAATTTGTGTATTGATAAACACATTCATTCATGTACAAATCCCTTGCCTGACTCAGTTAGTGACTTTCTGCACAAATACTGCAACACACTATTAAAAAAAGAATCAGACTTCATCTCATAGACTCGTGGGAGGAGCCAAAGATACTAAATTCTTGCAAGAAAGACCTTGGACAATTAGGCAGCCATGATGATCAGCTAAAGCCGGAAACACACATCCAAGAGCACGCACACCGCAGAGATGGAGTTGCGCATCAGCTCCTGTGCAGGAGTCGCCGCATGGATTGTTGCAGCGCAGAGTAAAATAATATGGTAGCGACAGCTCGGGAAAGCACTTCACTGCTAATTAGTCGAGAAACGCTTCCTAAACCCAATTGTGGTTGTTTGGCCTCTGAATATTCTATTATTCTATTCCCAATGACCTTCGGGAAAATTGCATTAACACCAACAGTGGGAGCAGTTGTTGGAAATTGTCACAATATACTAAGTTGACAACTTTCGTGACTGCAGGAATTCATATTCTTTGGTTCTTTCGGTAAAGTCACGTAGATAGAAAATAAAATTATAAGCAAAAAACCCACGACGTTTCGATCTTCTATCTCCGTGACTTTACCGATAGAACCAAAGAATATAATATACTGTGTTTACACAGAAATCATATTTGGATCTTCAAAATCGTGGATGCCTCATTCTTCCATTAACAAATGCTGACTTGAAGAATTTAAGACCCATTTTCGTCTGAATGCAAATCATACAATATAAACTTAAAACCACAGAATTTGTAGCCTCCAGATACATGAACACACTGTAGTGCACAGCTACTGTACGAGCATGTCATGTGTAGGAACCGTTGAGCACGACTGGTAGAGGGGGGGGCAGCCCGTCCTAAACATACGTCACACACTGGAAATTCAGTTACAACAGAAAGGCCAATCCTATGACGCATTACACTTCACTGCCAGATTTTAGAGGGAACCTTTGTTGTAACTTTGCCCACATTCAATAGGGCTAAAAAGAAGCACTTTTCCTTTGACAAACTCATGCTGAAGAGAACCGGTTTATTTAAAAAAAACATGTGCCATCAGGAATGTGGATGGGTGAAAACTTTTGCCACAAAGTCCCCTGGTATTTTGCTTGAAAAGCCAAAAATGTACGAGAAAAAATACAAAACACGACGACGAGCTAAACGTTCATGCTTTCCTGATCAAATATTTCCTTTCGGTGAATAAGCTTGGCAACAAAATGCAATGCTCCCACAATTAGCCCTAACTGTTGGGTCCATTCTGTTACCAAGTGCCAATGAAGTAAGGCATGAAACAAAGGAGGTATGGCTAGCATCATGCTCAACCACATTCATCTCCCGAGGGCTGATGTTCACACAACGCATTAAGAACTCGTTTAAAGTAGATTCAGTCGAGGCGTGGCCCTTACAAAAACCAGATATGAATTGTAGAAAAAAAATCGGTTAATCTTCATATAGCGAACTTCTCAATGCTGTGTCTGAAAACTTCACGTAAAATGAAACGTATATTAATGCCCAACATGAAGAATGTATACATACAAGCCATTTAGCGTAACATATCAAAGCAATGTACCTTCGGAAACATAATTTACCAAGTATGGCCGAAATTAAAACCCAGAATGCCAAAACTGTAGTGCAGCATGTGAACCATAGTATGGTTCCCACACAAAGACAAAGCTCCCCCCCCCCCCCCATATAGCCTTAACATACTGTTGGGGCAAGTGCTGTTAGCGAGCACCTATGAAGGCAGGCACAGCACACGAGGGGGTGGGTGACCAACACCACGCCCGACCGCTTTTGTCTCCCCAGTGACGATGTGTACACAAGTACTCATTTGAGGCCAAGTCGAGCTAGGGGAGGCCCAGGACCGGTTCAGAAAATCACTGGTGTTGGTCGTGAGCAAGAATCAAACCTGGGTTACCAGGTTCGTAGCGCAGTGTGCTAACCACAACACTACCGCTCCCCATTCCTACACACAGACACATCCGTCTCTACTCATACTGGTCAATATGAGTAGCACAGGCTAAACTCACAGGGCCTGGGATTGCTCATCCCTGCCCCAAACAATTTGGGCCATGTGTGGCGTGTTTGTGTGCTGACCTCCTGGTGCAACTCCAGCTCGCGTGTCCTCTCCTCCAGACGCCCCTCCAACTCCATCAGTTCCTTTCTCACCGTCCACCTCAACCCACGCAAGTGCTCTCCTTGCAGTCTGGCAACACAGCACCAGCAGGTGCAACACCCATAATTCAGAACGATACATAAAAAGGTGCCAATATACTCCAATGGGTTAACCATAAGCTGATGCAAAACCTGCCGACTGCTGCAATTAAGTCAGCATGTAATTACCTCGTTATAAGCTCACAGCCCCATTACAGCGGTTGAAGAAATTTACAAGGTCTTAACATTTGTAAAGATTGTGATTATACAAGAGATTCATAATGCAACACTTCGGTTGGCTCATTAAAGACGATACTAAATGATGTTTTACATATATGCTCACTCCTATGTATATACTTATTTACACAAATAAAAGTTTTGTATATTATATAACAAATAAAGAATGCTAAAAGACAGAAGCATTCACGATTTGGTTATCCTGATGTATTTGTAAGGTATGTAAATAAACATGGTTGTAACTAATGTGTATTCATGAACTATCATGCTGCCCCACGAGTGGATGAGGTTTTTCACCAACCTTTCTTGCTCACTGAGAGGTCTGCGAATTGAAGCTTGCTGGCTCAAGACGCCAATCTCAAGTTCCGTGAGCTCAACGTGGAAATGACGAACGTTCTGCTTCAGCACGTGAAGTTCCACCAGCATATGCATATTCTGGAATAACAACAAAAGCAATTCGAAATGAAATTGCACATGACGCTGATATGGTTGACCTCGGTCTACAAACCTCTGTTACATGGAATAATTATTGCATGCAACATTCATTAACTCAACCATCCCATTTAAGTTTCAGATTAATTTATTAGAAAACAACCAATTTCAATTTGAGATAGCAGGTGCCTACTTTTTGATATTTAATAGGTATCCTGGTCCAGTGGTAGAGCTTGCGGCAGAGGTGAGCGGTTACAATGCGACAGGCTGACCTGGTTATTGCTGTAAGTGTATTGGCCAAACAAATACACTTGTCTGCGTCAGTGGATGTTAAAATATCCCCCCCTCCCCCTCACAAAATTTGCATGAAATCGTGTACTGGCGTCTTAGTCCAAATTATAAAAATAACCTGCAAATTACTCAATTGAGAGGACTTACAACATAACAATATCATTCCCTACTGGTACTGGGCTATAAAAATGGTGCGAATAGAAAAATGACTACATTATTCTAGTATATTAATTAGCCCGAATATAATACAATTTTAGGCTGTATGATGAATGCATCACAGGTGTCCGTGCTTTTTGTTAGTTCTGCATTTGATGTTTTACTTATGTGTATGCCTGTAGCTTGTGACTTAACTTGCACATTTTTGGGGAGATTTTATTCCCTTACGTCTTTCATTTATTAAGTGTGTCTATCCCAGGGGCTAACGTTCAATTGAAAAGTAGTTTCTAATTTAATAAACGAGTACTGTGAAAAAGAACATATGCAAACTCTTACTGCACCTGCACGTTAAACGTGGACAGCTTGTTTGTCGATGTCCTGATGTCAAAGAGGATCTTATGCAGCTCGGCCTCAATTTCTGGTCTGGAGAGAGATGGCCGCATGGGGAAGTGGTATAGAGGAGAGGTGACCCCCGGTGTGGATGGGTGGCTATGGAAATCCTCAAACTGGCCAGTCTGTCCACACACACTGCTGCACCGCACCCTCGGGCAATAGGCCTGGGTTTGCAAAGCATGGCAGCAGGGAATGGGGCGGTGACACTGAAAACAACAGCTCTGGCAAGACTGGGCTCTTTGGAGAGGCGGTGTGTTGCACCCCAGTCCGGCATCCAGTGAAACGGTTCTGTAGAGGCTGGTGTGATCTATGGGCTGGTTGTGTTGGGGCACAGAAATCACAGACCTAGAAGATGTCGTTGTAACCCTGTCCTGAAAAGAAACTGGTGCTTGAGACAAAGTTTGCTGTACATCTTCTGAAAAGTGGGTCATTTCTAAAACAGGGGCAGACATCTGCTTGATTAGCCTTGGCTTTCGCATGCCGATAGGCTCCTTCGGTTTGTCTTCTTCAGTGGTGTTATATTTGAATGTGAAAGCCACAGGGCTACAGGACATTTTGTGATCTGGTGTCATTTGAATGTTGATAGTTGAAACCACCTTTGTGGGACTAAGAAATGGACATTGTGCATGCTCCAAAGTGAGGGTGCTATCTCCATCATGACATTCTACAGGATCTAGGGAAACGGTGGTCATCAGATCATCCACACCAAAAGGACTGTTTGATCCTTGTGGGGTCCTCACTGGTTGTTTCATTGATTTTCTTAAGGACAACCTTTGGAGTGCAGATTCAATATTCTCATTTATTGGGAAATTCTCAGTTTGTGCATCTCCACTTTCATAAGACTTGGCAAACAATGGGTGTTTTGTTGCCATGTCCTTGTGACGTTGAGAATCATCACCATCATGGCCCTCTGCTCCAGGCTGAGGGGTGAAATTGCACTCGCCCACTGCAATGGCTGTATCTCGTTCCGCACACCATTCTTCCGAAGCCGACATTGGGAAATTAAAAAAACTTTCTTTTTCAAGGCTTGCTCTTGAATTACCTTTATCAGAGGCCATTTCATTTCCAACAGCATCTTTTGGAGAGTTATGTGTTATATTCACACTACCCTGAATTTGAAGTCCAACACCATGAGGCACGAGTTTTAAAGATTCATTGTAAATCACATGATCGGGCTCCACATATTGCATATCCGACACTTGACAATGCTGCACAACATCACTTGCACTCCGTTTGGACCCACCGGAGTCCATTATGGATGCAGACTTCTGTAAAAAATGTGGTGAATACTCGGCAATACATTCTTCACACTGTGGCAGTGCGGGACTTGTGTTTGTGTTTAATTCTGCATTCCTCACAGCACATTGGTTTCCAGCTGCATCGGTTTTCGTTGAGTCACAAGAATGGTGGTCATGCTTGCATTTTTCAATCTCAACCGGTTTTGTGTCCTTATCAGCAACTGAAATGTCATCATCAGACCCTTCGCCTCGTGTGTGACTTTCAGTGTCACTGCTTGGAGAACTATAAATTGCAGACACAGATGTTTTGTAGTGAATGGCAATGTCCACATCATCAGAGGGCTGTGTCTCGGAGGGCAGGGTCAGCGTAGTCTGGCTGTCAAAACTCTCCGCACTGCTGCCCATTTCCCCCAGATATGTTGAATGTGTCTAAGCAACACAAATAGAAAAAAAAATAGATGAATAACAACCAATAAATCACATACTTTGGATTAACATAAATTGTGTTAATTTACACAGTGGCTGAGTATGGCTTTCATTATGGATTTAAAAAAACAATAAAAAACAGATGACCCCCATGGAAGTTGAGAACGTGATGTTCGTATTCAACTTGACTTTCATGAGCTGATTTGTGATTAAAGTGGTATGCACTGCACAGATGGGTGCTGCCAAAGCAGGAGGGTACTTAAAAGAGGCACTGCATGCTCACGTGCGAGCACATGTGCTAAGAGACAAGATCTTTCACATAACATATATTAGATGGTATCATCACATAGCCAAGGACGTGCATTTTTAATTTAAAAAAATATTAGATTTAGCTATATATTACTTAACAAATGACAGGACTAGTTCAGATATTAGCCATCACCAAGAATTAAACTTGGTTCAGTAAAGTACAACAACCACTGCATGACTGCTCCCACACCTTGATTTTTTTCAGAGTAAATGAACATTAACGCACTATTGAATGACCTCCCCCCTCTTGTTATGATTAAGAGCTTGGTTAAAGAGTTCAGATTTTTTTCTTTTACAATTTGTACTGGCCTGACCCGTCTGTTACAATGTAGTTAAGTCGCATGCATATATAAAGGTGCACCTTTTCACAGAGGGATTTTTTTTCTTCCTCTTACTGTATTTCCGTCTTTCACCATAGCTGGTGAAAAAAGAAAAACCCGTGTCTTCTGAACGATGAACAACTGTTTAAAAGCCAAAGGACAAACCTTTGATGGTTTGGACAAAACTTTCCTTTTCACTCATTTCTGATAAGTGGAATTTAAATAACCAGTTTCTAGATAAAGAGCTGAAGTCATTTAAAATATCTATGTATAACCAAACTAAAACTTTTTTTTTATTTAACATATAGACCTGTAAATTTCAGTTTCAGTTTATTTATTTTGGTATAGCCCTGTGAGCCATTAGGCTCTTGAATCGGGTGCAACCAGAACAAACAAAAACACGAACAAGAAAAACATCTTAAAGTGACTGTGACTGTGCAAACAGAAAATCCATTAAAAAAAACAGCAAAATATTCCTGAAAAAAGCACCGTACACCAACGCTGTGTGCAAAAAAATCCCAGTAGGATGCAAGTCAAACAACAACAACCACAAGAAAACTTAGATTAAGGCCATCAGTCTAACTCCGTACGACAACAAAACAAACATGTCCAAACCAAAAAACGTTTTCGAAATCACCAAAAAATAAAGCCATAATTGCAACGTAACAGTGATCATAGGGACTAAAAGAATTTTTATAATAAACTACATAAACAACATGTAACACTAAATCCTAGAGTCATAGATGACTGTATGAGTTACTCCAAAACAACAGAAGCATCAGTCGGAGTATAAACATTTTCAATGCACCTTTAAGATCAGCACGCTAAATCAAAATGCAGATAATACTTTGCAGCGTTATCCGGAGTGAAAATTTTTATTTTACGCCAATGAATAACAGTGGCAGTTAGGGGTGTACAACTCCTCTAGAGCAGTTTTGAGAGAAGATCCCATTGGTAGCGATTCAAGTTGCAGTTTATTGGCAATAGCATTCCAGACCCTGGGGGCATCAATAGCAAAGGCCCTTCCCTCCAGTTTTTGTACGGCAATAGGGAATGTGAAGCTGGTAAATGAGCGAAGACCTGAGGTCAAATCTGTTCTTTGAAAAAGAGCAGATCCAGCAGGTAGTCTGCGGATTTTTTTGCAAGTACATCGTGCATAAATAAGATCTGGTGCACAAGTCGTCAAACATTAAGAGATGTTAAGTTTGACCCAATGTAGAGATCACAGTGGTGAGTCCTATATGGGTAGTTCAATGTAAACCTTAAGGCCGAGTGATAGATGGAATCAAGCTTCTTCAGTACAGTACTTGGGGCTGATTTATACACGATGTCACAGTAGTCAAGTCGAGGCAGTATGGTAGCTTTAATCAATTCCAAAGAGAACATTGGGGGGAAGCAGTGCTTGTGTCGATACAGAAAACCAATTTTTATGTCTTTTTACCAATATAATCAATGCTGCTGAACAGTTTCATGCAAAATAATACAAGCGCTATATATAGAAGCTAGAGCTCTTCAGCCTTATAAAATTCTTACCTCAAATTCAATTATTATAAATCAAATCTACTTGCTCATGGGATCCAAAAATCACTTCAGAGCAGGAGGCTTAAATTGCATAGAGTCCAAAGTGGCATTCAGGCAAAAAGGGAGGGGGGCCCACGTGAAGCATTGCAGGCTTGGTAGAATCAGCAATGAAATATATGGCCGATACATTTGTATAACTATTTAATGGAAAATCTGCTTGATACCGGTTGACGAGCATCAGCCCCAACACCAGGCAGGCAGCATTACTGGCATCTTAAATGTATAAAAAGATGCATATTGCACAAAAATGGCCAGATTCCACCCCAATTCTGGTGTGGCATTCAGATAAGATGGGAGATAGCATCGGGCCTTCATGGCCATATACACAGTGAAACAAAGAGTAAAGCTACGTGTACAGCCTTGGCACTGTATAACAACTTAGCTGTGCCGCACAGCGCAACCTCATGTATAAATTGTCCGGCTCCAATAGAAAATAACTTAAAATGCATCAATTCTTGCTCAATGGTAATATAACTTGTCGTACAAGTACTCATTTTATTTTGTAGCAGAAACCTTACGAGTAACATGTCTACTGTATTCTGCTTTAAGGCTGTGTTGGTGGTAATGCTAGTTTTATATTCTACATAATTGCAGACTACTTTCTCATGCTTGAAAGCCACAGCCCAGCACAAATTGGTCTATTCTTGACAATGCAAATTGGCACAGTATCGGTATGAGCATTATGGAAAACAATAATAACCATGGCCAAGGTGGGATTTAAACCCACCTTGGCCATGTGTAATTATATCTGGACTTGAGGCACTCACTGGGTGTTTTACACACTACCCGACATACAACCCATCTTCATAAGTAAAAGTGCAATTAGTTAAACTATTTGTAATGGTCCCCAGACATAGTAATCGGCTGTTTCCTTGATATAACTGCATTTTTTTATTATATCCATTTAAGAAAAAGAGTAAATATTAATCACTACGACTAGGATATAAAAAAGCAGAATCACATTGCTTAGTTTCCATACTTTTAGCATCTATAAATACCTGTATGCTGCTCATTGCAATACACTCCGTGTTGACGTCTTCAAATCCACTGCTGTCAGATTGACCACTGTTGGCTCTTAACAGCATTTCGCCAGCATAGAGACCTAAGGAAGAATGCAGGAGGCTTGCGTCATAACGCAAAAACCTGCTGGTGCAGATTACACCCTCAACACACCCACTCTTACTTTAAACAAGAATGCACATTTTCATCACCCCATCGAGTGCTCACATTAAAGCAAAAAAAAGCCAAAGGTAACTCCAGTCTCAAACCAAGCACTAGGAAGCGCCCCCGAACCAGCGATTAAAAAAAAAACACTTATGGCTAGTTACTTAAGAAAACAACCACTGAACTTTACACGAATTATGTTTATAGGTTGCACATTTATTGCTCTAAAACTGGTGTAAACAAGAGGTATATTTAATTATTAAATAAATACAGTACGTGGGTCAAAAGCAGGGAATAGTCAAATCATACAATAACAATAATTCCCAACTTTTGTCGATCCAATGCAAAATTAGGGCCTTGATGGTTTCTACTAAGCCAAGAGAAGACTGGTCCACAATTTCTTCTGTGTGCCAACCACTGTGGCGTGCAGCATGGGAAGCTTCAATCGGCATGCAGGTGTATTCTTTATGAAAGACCTAACATCACCAGGTCAACGCAGAGGTTCCTTGCTGCAATGGTATTCAACTCGTAAGTGAAGTAAGGAAGTCTGCCTGCTCAAACCAGTCCTGATGTGGTAACTCGTCTCTGTTGGCAGCTCAGGGTCAATTGTGAAAATTCCACATTTCCATGGCAGGGGCCAGTGACGACCCAAAGAATCAGCACCATTAACAGCCCACAAAGTGGCACTCAAAAGTCAAACGCATGGATACAATGCGTGTTATAATAGGCTCCTGTAGAAGAATGTGTGGTCAATTCGGGAACTGTACATAAACAATCAAGGACATCTTCAACGAGACAGAAGGCTAAGATTATGTCTGACGAAGTTTGATCTCATGCTGGCAGTTTAACTCCTGTAATAAATGTCATAGTTAAAACTCGAAATTTTATAGGATTTCTTTGAATAATACTAAAGTGGTACATTCTTGCATGTGCAACATTTGCTATGTGCATAAAACTAACTTAATAAGCTCATCTCATGAAATATCATTCAACCCTCATTCATGGATACTGCAGTACATATTGCATTGCAAATTATATCTCAAGGAGATAATTACACTTAAGTATCTCTGCAAATCGTGTTTAAAACACCAAACAATGAAAACAAAAACTGACAGATGGCAATTACAAAGATATTTCTTTAGACAGGCATTTAAAAAAAACAGGAATACCTAGTCACGTTTATCTATATTTTACACTTTTTGGTATTCTGGTTAAGTTTTACAACTGCAGTTCTAAAACAAACAAGTTTGCCATTCTTCAATATAAAAAAAATGTGATTCTTGGTATAAACCATGGGGAAAACATAACGAAGAATAACTGAAAGCCTTGAGGTATGTTTGGGCAAACATGACATTCCTGTGAACTATTAAACATTCCGGGAAATCGAGCGAACAACATGGATTAGCACTACAATTCAACTGCGGTCTTTACCATATATAATATAGTTCAGTAACGCTGCCGATAAAGCACTCTACTCGATCGAAACGGAGCTTAACGTGCCTCTGAATTGGATCCAATAATTATAATTTTGAGCCATGTTAACAGGCTTTCTATTAATATATAAAAAAAAAACATTCAACCAATGGCTCAGGGCTGTTAACAGAAATTAGCACAACTCATGCTTGTTTTGGGAGGCAACATTAAATTGTGTTGACTAGATAAGGAAGCGAACTATGCTGTTAGTCAGCAAGTTCAGTTGCACCAACCTTGCTACTACCTTGTTCTGGTTCTGAAACGTTTTAGGTGTAAAGAGCATCATGATTCGGAGGCCGAAACAAGCACCATATGGCCTAAAAACAAAGGAAACCTAGATATTCGCATCTTAAAATTACGTGTCCAAGAGCATTAATGTTCACACAAATAAGACAGTTTTATGCACAAGTAGGCTGAACTAATAAGTGTAGACTGCACTTGCCAAAAGATGGGCATATTAACCAAAAGCACACTGCAGTTGGCAGAAGAAGTGGCAAGACATTCACGAAGAGGCCAAGTTAAGATCCGACAAGATGCATGCCTCAAAAGAAAATACTGCTCTGTGCTAACACCAAAGACACATTTAAAACAATTAGTTTCAAAGTGTCAGTGAAAATGGTCTTAAAGGAATTTACCACTTTACTTCAAATGTAGTTATTCAAGATAGATCCAATGAGATGTAACATATTGCCCACCCCATGGGTGCAAGTGATGGAATTCTCTGTATAACCAATTTAGGCAAAGCAAGTCAACAGGAAAAAATCATATTTGGGCCATACAATGGCTTGCTGTTGCAATCTGGTTTATAGGGTATATAAATCACATCTTTACAGCAAGCTGTATACTTGGTTAAAACGATGTAGCATTAATGAGGCGAGTTAATAAAGTTTATTATCATGAGACCTCCTTTGCCAGTACTAAAATGTAATCATAGGGTTTTTCCCCTTTTTTCTGGCAACAAAACTGAAACCTTTTTTTACGAGGATTCATGTCTGCATTAACCACAATACCTGCAGTCAAAATGCAAACAAAAACATACTATGATAATATATGCATTAAATTTTGATTTAAAGCTTTCGTGACTGCAGTAATTCATATTCTTAGCTCTTTCGGTAAAGTCACGTTGAAGGGAAACAATAAAATATATATATAAAACAATAAAATTCTCACGACGTTTCGACCTTAACACAAACGGTCGTCATCATCACCTGATGATGATCACCTGATGATGACGACCGTTTGTGTTAAGGTCGAAACGTCGTGAGAATTTTATTGTTTTATATATATTTTATTGTTTCCCTTCAACGTGACTTTACCGAAAGAGCTAAGAATATAATATATGCATTGTCCTTGAAACTGATTGGTCCACACCAAGGGACGGCTTTCTTTTGAGCCTCGACCCAATTTGGTGCTCGACCAGATGACGCCAAAAGGCGTCACACAGCTCAAAGACAATGCACTATCAAAGTAATGAGGGGCTCGGGGTGAGTATCTACATCATTATTATTATTACATTTTGGTACTGGCAAAGGATGTCTAATGCAGACAAGAACAGGAGTACACAGGGAGAAGGAATGAAAATGTAAGCTACCTCTTTTGCATTTTGGCAACGTATGATGAAAGCTGCTGGCAACGTTCACTGCACCCTCATCTTCATTGCTCTGGATCTGGAAAAAAGTTCAACCCAAAAGGTATTCCTCCTTAGCAAATAACAAACAATACTTCAATTTAATTTTCAGAGAAACAGGCTGAAAATACAAGGTTGAGCACCAAACATGGATAATGACACGAGTGGCTTTTTTTTATTTTATACAATCCATTTACAAGATACACAGATCACCATTTAGTCTTACGGACTGTCAGTGCTAGTGTATAGCAAGTACCTATTAAGGCCGGAAAGCACAAGAGGCAGTGGTGTAACAGCACCATGCAAGGTTGCCTTTGTCTCCCCAGTGAGGATGTTGACACCAGAGCAGGTATTACATTTTAGGATGTCAACCATGACTTGAGGGGGCAAATGCGGATGTAGATTCGAATTACCATCAATTACTATGGAATTATAAGCAAGTTAAAGTTGTTCACATTAAACACATACCACCCTCCTCTTGCCTTAGCAGAACCAATATCATTGTTTTTTTTATAGCAGGAACTTTACTGCATTGTGCAGTGTTGGGAAAGTTACTTTAAAATACAGTGCACGCAGTACCCGTCTTCAAACATCAAGGTTAAACACTCGTGAAAAAAGGTACATTTTTTGCTCGTGAAAAGTTACTAACGATTTTTTTTGCACAACCCTTCGGGTAAAAATACAAAAAGGTCCTTTAAATTTTTGTTGTCAAAAAACCTGAACGCGGTGCTTAACACATATATAGTACATACGTACACACGTACATAATATTACAATACTTAACTGAAGTTTAAAGTTAGAATAACTACTGCACTGGCTAAAGACTTAACTATTGCCTGAACACGAATAACTAATTAGCATTGAATATTTACAAAAAAACACTTTGCAATTAACTAAACATTTATGACTATTAACGACATGGTTATATATTCTTGGTAGAAGGGAAACAATAAAATAATGGAAATATTTATTTATTATTTTATTGTTTCCCTTCTACGTGACTTTACCGAAAGAACCAAGAATATGAATCCCTGCAGTCACGAAAGCTTTAAATCAAGACATGGTTATAATTTAAGTCAACTGTGAACAACCGAGAAAGGATAGTGAACAATGGTCAAGATTAATAATAACGGAGAATGCAGCCAAGGAATCGAAAGCAGTGGATTGACTATGGCCGATAGATGAAAAAGACCATTAATATCCACACACTAAAATTAAAGATGCATCATAATTAGCATATGAATTAAATACAAATGAAAATCAATACTAATAACAATCTCATGTACTTGCTAGAATGTCACCATCATATGCAAGGGTCTTTTGCACGCTTTATGCATATTTCTGATGCACGCTTTATGCATATTTCTGAGCAGTGCTGGGATGATAACTAGGGGGGGTAGTGACAGGTGTTTTTTTATCACCATCGCCTGAGACTTACCCATATAAATAACTTATGAGTAAACATTTCATAGCGGTAAAGTTACTCGTAAAAAAGTCAAGAACCATGAAAACGGGAAATGTCACCCAAATAAGCAACTTTTTCTGGGAAATACAATACTTTTCAAAAGCGAATTCCCAACACCGATTTTACAAAACAGTAAGACGGGACAACTCGAGTGCTCTCTTACCTCCTCAATGTCAAAGGACTCCTTCTGCATCGCCTCCGCAAGTGGTGGACGATGTGAAGGCTCGACCTCGGTGTCTGGAGTGGAGGTTAGGGGTTTCCTGGGCCATTCTTTCTGCTCCGGACAAGGCACCGCACGTAACTGTTTTTTGGGACTAGCTATTGAGTCGCCGCACACCACTTCACCTGCAGACGTGCTCCGATCGCTCAAAAGCACAATGTCCGCCACAGCAGTGCTCACTTCATCCTGCTCCAAATTACCAGCCGAATTGTTGCTTTGAACGGTCACGACTTCACACGGAGAAGAATGATGCCGACGTGAAGATTCTGTTTCCGAGGGAGAGGCACGCCGCACGTCAGGCTGCAAGGGGCTCGTGTCGACAGACATAAAAACAGGCGTGTCATCTTCTGAAGCGGGGGGGACGACCTCTTCAGTCAGGGGATCCAAACAGAGCCTTTCAGAGAGACGCGTTGATAACCTTTGCAAGTTGTCTTCTCTCAGTTGACGTATGCGCCCTGCTGGATTGTTCTCACACTGCTCATCGCCCCCCATTGCTGTAGCCGCGCAACTTTGCGGCGCGGGGGTCTCGGGTTTCTTATGCCGGGCAGCACTCGCCGAGTCTGGCGGAGTGCGGGCTTGAGACAGGAGCGTGCGTCGCTTCTGCTCGATATCCGACGGGCTGCTCAGGCTGCGTCGAGTGCGGACGGTGTTCAGGAGCTTCGTGGCAGCCTTCACCGTGACACCACCCGTGGCTTCCTCGGTCTCAGGCGCCGAGGGGAGGGTGCCCGCTGCCCCTCTCATGATCATGTCGACTGGCATGCCACTCACACGCGAGTAGAGGCTCGAAAAGGCGTCAGCGACCGTTGCAAATACTTCGACCTGCCGGAAACGATCTGACAAGATAAAAAAAAAATTGGGATTACCGTGAACAAATATTGTTACTTTAAAATATGTTCAACGTCTCTTGAATGTTTTGCACACGTTAAAAGTATAAACTCTTCATTACCATTGTATATTTTTAACAGCACCTTAATAAATATAAACCATATATCCACTGGTGGATTACCTAGCCATGTGAATTTTTTTTTACTACACTTCACACTGGTCAGGTTGAGTCAGAAGGGATTCCCGGGATGACTTCAAAGTTTTACCTCGCCACTTCTGTCAGCGGTGGATAAGAATTTAATTTAGGCTACCGGGCTCAGTGCAGTGTGCCAACCACCGTGCCGAATGCTTAATAAAAGAGGCAATTGTTTGGGACATTCAGTGCTTCAAACCCATATTCTTCAATAAAAGGTCAGTTACCTTACACAGAGTATTCTACTTTCCTCTCAAGTGACATAGCGACATAGAAAATACCATAAAATGGCACATTTGTTGAAGAAAAATTCTGCTTTCGATGGAAAGTTTCTTCATAAAACTCAGGACGGCTCATGTTACGTCATTTTTTAAAATATATATATGACCAAAGTCCATCCGACCACACACCCACAGCCAGAATACAATGTGCATTCCACGATTTAACCTCATGACTTGCAATTTTTAATTAACCATTTATAGAGGCCATCATAGTTTCAATAAAAAAAATTGGCCAAGCTAAAAAAAATACCTTAAATAAAACAATGCATGAAATACCAAGCACGTAAGTGTGGTGCATGCCAGATTTTACAAGCTTTAAATCATATTATTTACACAGGCGCTTTAAAGATAATCCCGATGTTGCCGAACATTAATTAATGTAACAAATTTGTAATGTCTTTTATAAAAGAAACATCACAAATCATTGACATGCAAAAAATATATTGTAATCTACAAAGGCAAAGGGTTTTAATGCCCAGTTACCAGTTTGTTTGTTTTGCCTATAAAATCCATTACATGTGGCCCTCAACCACACATACGGTTGTTTGGACTGTCCACATTTCCCCTATTCGACATAATTCTGAGCTTAGGCAGGCAGCTTAAGTATGTTTAGTGGCTAGCACACATCATAGACAGCATTTTCACTAATTAATATATTATCATTCATACTCCTGATGCTAAGATATGCATTTTTGGAAGCATACCCACTCATTGCATGCATATAGTATTGTCTATATCAACCCGGGATGGCATGATGCGCCGATTCGGTAATGAATAGATTCTTACGCTTACAAAAAGATGTATTGTGGTGGTAGCGAGAATGAATTGGAACTTGTTCATATATGTTGCATGTCATGGGTTAAAGACACCACTGGAGCCACTTGATGTGGTACCACAGATGACAATGGTCAAAAAATAATAATCTAACTACAGCCCTGATTTGTAGCAATTTGTAAAATTGTTGGGGGGGGTGAATCATCCCAATCATAACAGTCACACAAACAAACAAGTCCCCACTAACATAACTCTTCAGAAAACCACTGGGTTCCACATTTTACTTCACTCTAAATAAAATAACTGTACTTGGCAATCAATACGATACACAAGCTGATAGCAGCGATGCATTGGTGGCGTCACTGTGGGCCTGGCAAATTAATGATTGCATTAAATGAAAGAAACATTTCAGGTCAAACGTCAACAAAAGCACATGAAGTTGCTTAACATGACAATTTTTTTTATAATTAATAAATAATAGAAAAAAGTCATTTACAGCCCTTTTGTCAATCAATCCACTGCTGGACGAAGGCCTCTCCTCATTGCATTTATCATGCGAGTTGTTTGACCATACTTCGACATGCTACTGGTAAGTATGCTTGGCGACGAGGGAGCACCAAGGGAGTGGTTTAAATGGCACTCAACCTGTGCTAGCCGTGGTCGAAAAAAAAAAAGACTGGCAGGTTCATAGAGCAGTGTGCCATCCATTGTGCCACTGCTCCACAGTATTACGTAAATAATTAAATTAATGTCACAAACTTTTTTAACCTAGTCCGTGTAATTGTAACAAATTGTAAAAGGTTTTATGATTTTTAAATACTTCATGCCAAATGGCATTGATTTTGGATGACTGCATCAATTTCCACCAAGTCAAATGCCTTCTCTTATTCTACATTGGCCAGGCACGATGGTATTTGGATCAAATTAGTTTTTTTTTCCTGGTTTCGATTGACATTGCATGGGGATGATGGAAAAACATTTCAAGTCAACCTTGTTCACAAAGGTGTAATCACAAAATTTAAATTCCGCCATAAAAAAAAACTATTCGCAACTTAGGATACATATATTTAAAAACATCCATATCATCCCTACTTCAAAAACAATTTTCAAGTAATTGTCTGATATAAATATATTTAAACATATTATATTTAAGCTGCAAGCCATTTCCATGCACACTTACTGGCCAGGGTTGGATTCTCACGATCCATACGCAAGAGCTGGCACTGCAGGAATACTCTGAAGTCGATGCCTGTGGCCTGTGATGGTGCAGCGAAAAAACGCGGAGGGATTTTGCTCGCAATATCCGGCTCGTCGTGACCAAATCCCAGGTTGTAAAGGATCTCCTCCGGGTTCTCCTCGCACAGGTCTAAGAGCTCGCACACACTGGCAAAGTAAGGGGAACATGATTGCTTACGTGTAAAGCTTCATCGTTTGCATCAAACAACATTTACTGAAAAAAACACCACACGCACTTGGTCTTTAACAGACCACTTTGGGTGGGGGGGGGGCGCTGGATAATGAGACACCTGCTTATTACACTTGTTTACAGGACACTTCTTACACAATGGACTGCTGATGTCTCTCCTCGCATCAGTGTTCCTTTATTATTAACATGGAGAGAGCACATCTGTACTCCCAGTTCAGCAGAGGATTCCCATCACAACATCCAAGATTGTGTTGGAGTGGGAGGGGTCAGAAGTTTTGCAATTTAGTTGAAGGGTAATTTACAATGGTTGAATTTGGTCAATGACACAGGAACAGTGTGGCCTTTTTCATAAATGTTACTCTATGTACACCACCCGCAATTCAACAGAGACCCCTTTGATCGTCTCATGCAGCATCACCAGACCAATAGAAGATTTCACCCAAAAAATACGTGCAAACTTGCTTCGTGCGAAGGAACTTTATCAGTAGTTACACACATACATTTCTACACATCCAAAATGTGTACCATTAACCTTTTCAGGAAACTGGCACCAATGCCACTACATAACAATTCTACAGTAATTCCAGGTCGTGCCTATGACCTTTTTCAACGTTTTCCGCATTTGTTAATCCATGCATTTGTCCTTTCTTCTTGAGCTGGAATAAATTAGTTGTCCGCAGACTTTGGAGACACTGAAAAAAACAAGCCCTGAAATTTCTGCACGCTATTTTTGGAAAACTTAGGAATTTAAAGCTGCCATTCCTAATCTATTTACTATTTCTGAATGTAACCGACCTTTTTAATCAGTTTGAATATAATTATCTGAAAGTCATTATGGCAATCGAAGAGGCTTGATGTTCAGGGTAAATTATACTCTGATGATACTTATGTATGGTTGATATTGCAGTCAGTAAATAATAGCTACAGTTAGACAATACTTTTGTTTCTCTCCAAACAAAAATCTTAAAACCCACAAATCACGCTAAAGTGTTCTACCTAAAACACGTTGTTTTTTACAATATCAGCCAAACTGTAAACAAAAACCTCAGAGGAAAGGATAGTGAATGACTTCACCTCGGTGCTGTAATTCACTGTGTGACGGTTCTGGGCAGAACTGCAAGTAACTCTAAGTAACCTCAAATCACATCAAGAACACATGTACAATGGTATGAAGGGGGCTATTGTACAGAAAGGTCACAGAAACTCCAGAGGGTACAAACATGGCTCCACATTTGTTTAACGGATTTTTCTACAAGATAATATAAAAACAAATTTGGTAAAAAACATTGCAATGACCCTCAAAACAGGTAGCCCTAGTGACCATACAAACAAAAAGGACAAACACAATTAGACTGAGAGGCCAAGTGGCTAGAAATGTCAATTCGGCCAGCTCAAGTGGTTTGATTCCCACTAATGGTTGATACACTTAAAGTCTGATACGATTTGGCACAAATAATTGATGTTGTGGCCCAATGGGTTATTTTACAGCATAAATTATAGTTGTAAAAAATTCTAAATGTCAAATAGACATCCTGCTCTAAAGAATGTGGAGCAGTTTTCATCAGCCATTTAAAGCCTTGAACAGTTGCAGGAATTTCACATCCCTATGGTCAGGGCAAGTTCCCCCGAAGGATAACCACTATTGATTCGTCATAAATAATAATTTTATCAGTGAGAGAGGAATGAAGGCCTGAATTCACAACCTTGCAATTGTGTGTCAAAGTGCTTTAATTCCAAAGCCACACCGATGTATGAAAATTAACCACTAAATTGTAAAAAATATATAGTTTGCTACAGTGCACATGCTCCCATTGTAAAAATAAAAACTGAAGAAATGTTAATGAATCAATGGTTTTAGGCTACTTTATGCATTTGAGAATGTGGGTATTTCCTACTGCTCAATTGTTTAGAAAGATTATAAAAAAGCTAATATACTCGAGACACTTCATTAGACTATGTTTTTTGATTTATGCATTGAGAAGACATTTCATTAATACCCCCATTGTTTTCCCCAAGCTTGGCAGAATTGGGTTCCAGGTGGCCAGGAAGGAAGATATTATCTCAGATTCACAACACGAAGAGGTTTTATGGAAAACCCTACATGCTTTCGAGCTACAAGCATTGTGTTACGGTACACGGCGAGATATACATTTTTTATAGAAATACTGTTTAACACGTAGGCTTTCGCGACCAATATTATTCATAATAAAGGTTTTTGGATTAGATCGCGTTATTTATAAATGTGTCGTAACCCTCCACCACCCGACACGGCCAATCAACAAAAAAGTGTCACATTGGCAAAAGACATAACACACATTACAACTAATTACTAATCTACAACTCAGTACTAATCATAACCATTGACTGATTACCAATCGATTATATAGTTACTGCACCTGAAATGAGTTAAATGATGACGTCACCCTGCTGCTATTTAAGACCGGGAGCAAGCGAGGGCTTTACCATTCTGGCGAACTGCCCAATGAAGCTGGATGTAATTACCAGCGAAACGTTGTACTCAAACTGTAAATGTTGTGGATTCACTCTTCAACATACCGGTGGGATAAAGTAGTGAACTAATTGTCTTTTGTCAACGTGACACTTTTTGCTGATTGGCCGTGTTGGGTGGTGGAGGGTTACGACACATTTATAAATAACGCGATCTAACCCAAAAACCTTTATGAGAAATACTGTTATCAAACATAGCAGTTTTATATTAAAAAAAAAACCATACGCTGCAGAGAATGTGTATGCAAAGTAGAATCTACACAGTACTGCATTTAATATGAAATTGGCTAAATATGGCATCTGTAAAAGGACATTTAGTCTATATTAGCCTAAATAGCTTTAGAATTGGACATCTAAAATAATAGGTCAATGTCATTATAAAACGAGTACTGCATTTCAGCAATAAGCATCTAAACTTGATGCACGTCACTGCTGCTTGCCGACTCCCAAGACAGAGCACGGAAGGCCTCGTGGAGAACTCTGCAGAGGTACCTCACCTTGAGACGGTGTTTCCAGAGCTCGAGGAATTGAAGCTCTGGCCCATGTTTTGAAACCCCACCTTCTTCTTGTTGGTTTTAGGTAGATCAAGCACTCTTTCTTCACTGTTACCACAAAAGAGAGACAAAGATTCCCCACCCCCCCTTAACAGATGTTTGGGGCAAGTGCTGTTAGCAAGTACCTATGAAGGACGGCACGGTACACGAGGGGATGGATGGCCAGTAACACGCCCGACCGCCTTTCTCTCTCCCCAGTGGCGATGTTTACACATAGCACCAGCTACTATTTGAGGCAATCGACATTGGGGAGGCCCAGGACCGATTTCAGGTAATCGTCACTGGTAATCCGTGAGCGGGAATCGAACTCGGGTCACCGGGTTTGTAGCACACCTGAACACTCCCCACCAGCCATGCGCACACACAAAAGAACACCTAAATGTGTATAGCCTATTAAGGTGTATTCTGTCAGCGAGCAGCTAATGAAGGCTAAATCAGCACAGACTTGATGTAGTTAATGCCAGTCACTATCGCCTTGGTCTCAGAGTTGATGACTTTGGCACATAGTAGGTACTCATCAACAAAGTTCAGATACACATTACTAATGATGTTATGGTTGGTCAAGAATGTAACCTGGGAGACCAGAACTGAAGTGCAATGCAATAAGGCAAGCTAAAAAACAAGATATTATTGTACATGACTTTGCACGTGATTTTTTTATTTTTTATCCAAGTATAAGTATAGCATCAGTTTTTGTAGTGGTGAAAATTACAGCAAAAGTTTTTGCTTTGGGGTTGTTTGTCTTGTTTAATAAATCATTGATTCTTAGAGCATTTTTTCTTTACTTTCCATTAAGATAAAGGCAACATTCCAACTGTTAACATAATATTTAACACCCAAACACCATACCCGATTACACATTTACAGACTGTGTTCCATTACACATAGGGGTTATCAATTCCATTACTTTCAATGAAAGCAAGAATACAATGGTAACCCTACCTGTTAAGCACTCTGTTAATGGCCTTGCTTCCGCAGAGATTTTGGGCTGAATTTGTAAGAAAAAAGTCAACATCATTACACAGAAAAAGTGCAGAAAGCATCACCAGACAATGATAAAAAAATGGAGATAGCGAGTGCTCCAAGCCAGCACAGTTAATTAAAGCATGTGTGTCAAATCCTCAATTCCTTCTAAAATAAAGGACATCGAGGTCTTCCGCCAGGCATTTAATGTGGAAAACCCAGCCAACAGGGATGCTTTGTACAAAGCTGCCTGCATTGGTAAAACAAAGTGGGACAGTTTGAGGTTTTTGGCTTCCTAAACTGGTATTTACCAAATTCCACCTCAAAACACTCGTCCTCATCCCACTGCATTTTCTGCAGCAAAATGTCTAATTATATACGGCTTCACATGTCTTACTAATAAACAATGTTTAAAAATACACAAACACATCTTGCACATAAATACGGACACTACTTTAAATAAAAGGGAACATTTCTTTGGATTTGCATGCGAGTGTCTAAATAAACGCTGTACGAACAAACTGAAACCTAAAAGCAGACTTTACAACATTCTGAAAACGATTGAGTCGGTGGTGCTCACATTTTACAAAAGCAGTTCATTCATAAATATACATTAACCTTGGACAACAGCTGTATACATCTGTGGGACAGCTGTATACATCTGTTGAACAATACACCTAATGCAACTCTGTGCTAAGAATGCAATGCTATAGTCACAATTACCAGTGTAATTGTGTAACTGCGTTCCATTTAGCAACGAAGAGAAACCCATTAAAATATTTTTTAATCGAGGGCATACACATGCCAAAAACTCTAGTTCTCACACCTCTCTATTCTACAATTCTGTACTCACACATGCTCACCAGACAGATGTTTATTAAGTTGTTGCACGGTGCACACGTCTAAATGACTGGCTAATTTCCAATCTGGCTCATGGTTTTTAGAAGCCGTCAGTAAAGAGTCGGGGAAATCCCATAACCACCGACACGGTTATTATACGGAAACTGGTGTCAATTGCGCGATCCGTTCATCACTATCAGGATACGTTATAAATATTAACGTTTGCGGCATTACAGACAGCATTAGTGTGAAAGTGATTAAAGTTGTATCTCGAGAATTACAGCAGCAGTCCTAAATCTGTAGTAGTACAGATTCAGTGAATCTTAGTACACACCAGCCTAACAGCTCAGTTGACGAAAAAAACTTTTAAAACGTTAATATTGCCCTTTTATCTTTGTGTTTTCTCCTGTTCTTCTCCCTCTTTCCTGTCTCTCTCCAGATTACAGCTGGGGGTCGCTGCAATAACTTGTCAGGTCGCTTGAAGATTGTATTCCCAGGTTCTTTACGTATCTTATTGTTGCAAATAAAAACACAACATTGCTATTGTTTTTTTTTTTACCGAAAGACCCAAAAAATATGAATTCCAGCAGTCACCAAAGCTTTAAGTTAAAATGTATTGCTATTGTTTATTTACGAGGTTAACAAATACAAGTCGTAAGTTGAAGGTTGAACATAGTATATGAATCATTATACGGGAGGTGAAAATACATTCCTTATTACAATAGGAAAAGTGTTGCAAGAGCACCTGTTTTTAACTTGATAGGTATTTTAAAGCTAAATCTAAGCATCTTTAAAAAACCTTTCCCAGGCCCTTTAACCATTTACAATTTTTTTTTTAATAAATGAACATTTGCTTTGCATAACAATTAGCAACATTATTAACATAATTACAAATACTATGCAATCCCAAATCCTCTCATTTTATTCCACGACTTGTCAATTAGATATAATTGTGTGAAGAGTATATACCTTCCGCTCCAAGCAACAGATCGTCTTCAATGTTGCTGCCAGGTTTGAGCTGGTTGGCACCTGCACGCCAGTAAATCGATTAAGTTATTAGTTTGGAACACCCATAAAGCACCACAAAAATCACAACCTTGCTGAATACAGTACAGCAAAAAAAGAAAATAAATATATTTTGCAGGTGGTGCGGCAAGGTGCGAGGATTACATAGAGGCAACAGTACATGCCCTTGAAGAACCAGAAAGGAGTTGAGTTTTTCTGTTCTCTTTTTTAGTTCAATTCAGTGAAGCAGTTAAAACTTGATGTTTAGTTATACAGTATGAACGTGCAATGTTGTTGTTTAAAATGTAATGTGAATAGGCCCTCATCTCCCTGCTCAAACAAGCAATGGAGTGGCACTCATTTGAATTTGTGACCCCGAGGCCGGTGGTAGAAATTCCATACGGCTGTGGCAGGAGCCAGTCTTTATAAAGACTTACATAGCGTTAGAACACGTTCAATAATGTGGTACTCATTCAATCGACTCGCAAGAGACGATGGGCCGACTTGCGTACAGATAACCATTTGAACTCGAAACCTTCCTATTCCGAGCAGAGCAGTCTACCAAAAGTCACGCAGCTAGATCTGCATAATGTATTCTAATGCACTTAACAAGCGTTTCAAATCTGTACCTTTCTGAGCAGTGTTTCCATTTTTATCTCCAGTCGGCCTTCAAAAAAAGTAACACCATAATGGCCAGTTAATGCTCGGTTCTCAAAATTTCGACCACTCCATGTACAGGTCTTACGGATTGATGATTTCCGACAAATTCCACCTGTTAAAGCCTTAAGTCATGCTTCGACAAAACAGCGTTTACATCACCTCATTTCAACCATAAATTGTAAGCGCACAAATTAGCATGAAAGCACGCAACACGAAAGTGAAAAAAAAGTGATAAGGGGTACTCACACGCAGTTTGTGAGCCAATTTTCCACAGAGTGACTGGTGAGGTTCTCTGCGTAATAAGAACCACAAGGAATCGTATTACTGCGTTGGTGTGATAACACATTACCTAATCATGAGCTCTAACTTACTCCGCTCAAGGACAGCGATTCAATTTTATTATTACCCCCCAAGGGACAGGGCTCAAATTTCTTTCACACTGCAGAATTGTGAACGTCTCAGCTAAGCAACATATAAGTACTTAATCTTACTTGAAATAAAATAAAATCACTAAGGGGCCACGTCAGTTCAGCTTTTTTAAATACTATCAAGATGCTTACTAAAACAAATCAAACACAACCCATGTAAGAATTGACATGCACAACCTTGTTGTCAATCCACTGTTGGATGATGACCTCACATCACCCTGCAAGTCGCGGGGATTATTTGCTCACACCTCCCCACGGTGGCTGGTGTGGGTCGAGGGCTGCCAGCATAGACAAATGGGTGCATCGACGTACAGGAAAGACACAACAAGAAATAAACCTTGACTTAAAGCTTTCGTGACTACAGGAATTCATATTCTTTGGGTCTTACTGTAAAAGTCACGTAGATAGAAAAGTAATAAAAACAAGAAATGTTGTTCAACTGACCCCCTCTGGTTACCCACCACAGCACCGCTGCATGCTTTAACACGTGGTTTAAATGATAGCAGTCAAACATTGAAGCACTATCGAGGCTCAACCCTGCTCAGTGTCCAAGCTATGAACAAGTGTGCATTCCTGGTGATTTGGTTAAAGTCCTAAGAATGTTACGCTCGTTTGTGTTATTGCATTAGATTTACCAAGATTTCTGCAGAACCCGAAAAATATCATACGGAAATAGACCCCGACTAGCAGAAAAATGTTGGTGGTCTCTTTCTGATATTTAGACGTTGTCAACCAAATAGTTAAAATACTCAGTCTTTCCATCCCTGATGTAAATCCAATTGTGGTCCATTTGCTCAGTGAGTTTATACGGACGGTCAAAATAAAATCGTGCCTGGGTCTACTGATTAAACCAATAAAGGGGAAACTAGTTTATGGCTTTTCTGAGTTTCCTTTCTATGCCATTGAACAGCCACAATTTCAGCTGTGAAAGGTTATACAGTTCATTGAAGACTGCTATTGAAGTGTATATGTTAGTGAAAAAAAAATGGGACACCCCCGACCAATTAAAAAGCATTGTAATGTGTATACTTCATAATTGAAATCGGTATTCCTTTGGACAACTACAATAACTTAGGTCAAACCACCCATCACGAGTACTTCAGCTGCATAACCAGCACTCCTCTAACCCCAAAATAACAGTTACTTTAAATTTTAAGAGCAATTATAATGATTTGTGCAACTGACAAGCTATTTTGGGTCATGGTGGTTAACAAAGAGGTCTCAAAGCAATGAGAAACCATTTGGATGAAATACCACAAACTGAGAGTTAGGGCTGTGACCATCCTGGAAACAAACAAAGGAAAAGCACCAACCTGGGTGAGGTTTGTAAACTGGAAATGCAGTTAGCCGATAATAAACACTAAAACAAGAATGCCGAAGAATGCTGAAATGTAAATTTTATGGGATTTTTCTAAAAACAGTAACGGGCATGTAACTACAGTGTGCATATATTCAAGATCCTCTGAACTTCAATTAGTACAATACCTGAATTAGCGCCATCACTTCACTCAAGATACAGTAGATTGTAAAATCATGCATGTTTATACGATAAAAAAATGTGTGCATCTAGATTCAACTCTTACCACTTGCCTGTTTATCAATTCAATGTCAAAGGAATTTAAATGACACTTGCGTGACGGATGTGTATAGTACTATGGAGTACAGATTAAAGTAATTAATCTCAACACTTAATACCACACAAATTAACTGTGCTTGTTTTATGTTATAAACAATACCACTTTTGCCAAGAGCATTTCAACAGCCACATGACCACCATAAATAGTAAACATCCCACAAAACAACAGGGCAGATCCCTCAACAATTAAGTGTTCCTTTTAAACAGTGGCACAAGCTAATGCAGTAATCGTGAACCAAACTTGGCATAAGTCAAGATAAATTGCATTTTAATTACAAAGTCAGCAAATTCTTGGAATATCTAATTAGGGTCTTCAGCAGCAGCAATTTTGAAACAACTTTTTATTCCATAAATAATTCTAATTCTCCAGCAATACAAACACGAAGTTTATAGATCCATTATGTACCTCTGAATGTCATTAGTTTGTGTAGTACACGCACAGTTGTGGAATGTATTAAACCAGGCTTCACTTGAGATCTCTAAATATGGCAAATTCAGAATTTAAATTTTATTTACCATCTGCATTACTCAAACAATTAAAATATGAACATCATGTATCCGTGCTAATTATTCAATTTGAGAAAAACACAACTGCTTTATTTATGTTTTACTCACCAGGTTTCTGGGTCCAGCCATTGCTAAGATTCTTCTCTGCAACTTGGCAAGCTTTGACTTCTTCCAAAATCTCTTCTTCACCGACCTCGGTTTTGTGTAGCGATTTGCTTGCAACATATGCTGCTCTCCTGTCTTTGGCTGGACTGGCTTTAGGAGTAGGTCTCCCAACTTCCTCCATGTTGAGGTCTCAATTGCCACTTCCGTCGGTCCCTTCGCTCAGCAGTGCCAGGGACAATCGTTTTTCCTGCACTAAAACAGAAGCACAATAATACAATCAAGGGTAGCCTTTTGACGGTGACAAGACAGTCAAAACAAACAGTGATATCAACCTGCCCAACCTGAGGAAATGGCAGACAGGAATCAGACCGAGCCGGGTGAAGGGTCATATACAACCACCAAGTTGCCACTCGTCATTTGTACATGCAACATCAAGAGCAATCGCTCAGTACAATTCACCTGTTCTCTTTCAAGGACTAAAGGTTGCATTTAACTTTTATACAAACCGGTGGGGGTAGTGATGGTTGCATTACCAGATGCTCTTATCTGACCCTATGAGCAGTGTATATGTCAGCCATTCTGGTATATTGTGGAAAGACACTGCGGAAAGACTCCGTCACATGCTGGGCGGCATCAACGACTGAAAGCGGAAAAATTGAGAGAATGCTATAATCCGAATTAGAGGTGCATCCCACCATCCAGCCATCGGAAAGGTCACTGCCCGGCAAGCAATGGACGACACTGGCCACGGCAGGTGCAATCACCTACTCCACTCAAATGTGACTGCAGCACACCGCATAAAATAGTGGAACACATCATGAAACTCGTGTCCGCTGATAGCGTTCTAAGAGCACACGTGGTATTGCCACTCGCTGTCCTAGTAAGGCAGCAGCTGGATTTACAACGGAGACATCGATTTATAGTTGCGAGTGTAAATTCATATCCATACCCGAGAGAGAGATGAGTAATGCCGAAGTGCCTCAACATCTACTCTTTGAGAACACGGAATTAATAAATCAATGGGGCAGGCCACGCTGCCTCTGTGGCAAATGCACGAATCCAGTTACTGTGTATATTTAAAAGTACAGTACTCAAGACAGCATTTTTTTTCATTAGATGACTTAGAGGTCAGAGTGCAAATTTTGACAATACTAAAATCCTGGGTTAGAATCTGGGCAGCCAAAACATGATTAAAACTGTTAAGTCAAGTAACGTGATCATCTGTGTCTGGTCAAACAATGACTTGCACACAAAAACAGTACATTTGGTATTATACTTGGTTTGGCTGTATTCAATCTGAAAAATTAAAAGGAATGGATTGACTCGTGTCATTAAGATTTATCCCTGTCGCAACAAGGGTAAGAAAGTTATGCCACCTAATTTGAATAAGTCCATTGCATCAATTTCAGAATCAATTCAAGGATATCTTGTCCCAGACAATTCTCCAAAACGGGGTGAGATTTCACTGCACCGTGAGAGCTCCGAATGAATTATCCATCCTGACGAGGCCAACAGCACAATTTGGATAGCATTATGGAAAAGAGGAAATTAAATGCATATTTAAAAAACACTGCTTACGAATGTCCAAATAAAACGCAAAGAGAAAAACACATTTTAATCACCAAAAATGTTACAAAAATAAATATTCCATAACGGCATTTAATATCTGCTTACACCCACCCTCCACTAATGACACAAGTCAGGCATACGTGCAAAATGAGCACCATATTTAAATACAATTTGTATAATGTTAAAAGGCAAGCATTCAGTTTAAAGTGCAAAGAAATACAGATGTAGAGGGAAATACGATCAGACATATTTGCCCTGATGTCAAAGAATGCTGCCTGCAAGCACGCAAAACTGACCGGCACTATTGTGCGGCTTTAAAGTTTCTACAGGGAGGCACTAAAATTTTACTTGGAAATGTTTATATTCCAAGTGGTGCTCTCATTGCCAATGTTTCTGAATGCCAAAGCTGTATTAATAACCACACGCAAAAGCAAGCTACAAATGCAATATCATCAAAAGGAACGTATATACACGAGAGCAGTAAATAGTTATACTTAACAAAACTGTCACTCCTGCACTTATTAAATCCACAGCTGTGCTACAGTAACTATTAATTTGCCATGCAGATGCGAGGGTTTAATTTAAAAACAATTGAAATGGACAATCCAATCAACTTTATACCAGCTAGCAAAGACTCAGTAGTCAATTCACAGTTTCAAAGTACTGAAATTAAAACGAAACACCTTTTAAGTAACTTGATTAAAATACAGTTATGTATATTTTTATTAAACGCTTAAGATGCCAACACACCCATGAGGGATTCCAGTGTCAGGTTGGGATTGATTATCTATGCCATACACATGCACAAGAAAAATGGTCACAAAAACATGGCCTTTGTAGGCCAAACCCACCCACACCCATCTGCCCAAACCCACAGCGCCATATCTCACTCAGACGGCTTCCTCTTTTACCCACAAGCTGGGCAGGCAATATTCTAGCATTTCACATTCCTCAGAAAACTCATCTCTTTTTGCTCAGTGTACTACACTCAAACAGTACAAGGCATGTAACTAAAACACTATACAAGCGAGCCAGAATGCATTCCCTGTTACATAGAGCGGAACATGAAAACATCCTAAAATGGACAAATCTTTCTAAGCTATGGTTTATTTTTCAAAATACTCCATAACTGTAACTCAACTGCAAAGTGTATGAAAATAAACTCATTATACACCATCATTGAGGGTTAAAGGCAATATTACACGTGATAATTTGTGTAAATTATTAGCTATAATCCTACATGGTGGTGGCACATGTTAACGCCTTTTTTGCCAATGTTTAGTGCCGACTGGGCCCCATGGCACACATAAAAGCGAACCAGCAGCATTATGTTTAACGAGCCTTCATCTGCTGATAAGACTAAATCTATATTGGTGGACAGTTTTCCAACTTAAAAATTTTTACTGTAAAAAAAAAACTGGCCAGGGACAGCCCACAGGCTGACCCATTGCAAACGATACATAATGTACTGCACATTTAATCAGATCTACAAAACGTTAATAGTTGAAACTCCTTGTTCAGAGCAAGATTACAATACAAATCATGAGGTTAGCATCCATGTGTGGCCAAGGTTACAACAACGATTCACATTCGTTACAAACCGCTGACCACAATTATAAAAATAGAAAGCAGTTACACAACTTCAGCAATAAAAACAGTGCCTCTGCTTTACCATGCCACAGAAGCAACAAGCAATAACGTGCCCGTTGTTGCCCCAGCTCTACATTAACACCATCTGGTCATTCTACACAGATACGTGATGAAAGACGTGCCTGTTTTCTGGCCTGCACCAAAAGGAAGTCATGTTTTCATGGAGTACGATGATGGCAAAAGCAGCTCACTAAAGAAGCGGGCCATTGAAAACCACACTGCAATTGCATGTGGCCATTCAGTACCGTTTAGTAAAAACGTATTGTGAAAGCTTATACAAAATTATACTTACGTATGTTCCTTTTATAAAAAAAAAAATTGGGGGTCAAGGACCCACAATATGAATACAGTACAGAACTTTTTTTTTCAATTATAATAGAAATCTAGAGTACTTTTTAACATGCGACTTCATCTATACATTTGTTGTGTTTGTTTTTTCCTTTTGTCATTTTGGTGACCTAGTCACTCTTCCAAAGGTGCCTCATCATAGTCTCTTGAGTTCCCACCTGGTTTAACAAAAGAAACTTTAAACTTACTCATTTGGTAAAACCATAACCGGACTCGCTTCCTTAGCACTATATCGCGATTGCGGGATGGCACGCAGTTAGGAAACCCTGATGTAAATTGAAGACTAAATATGCAACGCTGAACGTTGCTGCGCAATGAACCCATCTATCCAAGTTCGATTCCCGCTCACGGCCAACGCCAGTGACGAATATAGGAATCGGTCCTGGGTCTCCCCTAGGTCGACTCGGCCTCAAACGAGTACCTGGTGAGATATGTAAACATCGCCACTGGGGAGACGAAGGCAACAGGGCGTGGTGTTGGCCACCTAACCCCTCGTGTGCCATGCCGGTCTTCATTAGGCACTTGTTAAAGCACTTGCAAACAGTCTGTACAATCAATACAGGGGTCTTTGTTTTTGTGTATTCGACAAAAAAAATTGAGCAGTCACAAAACACACTATCATAATTTAGTTAATAAGGACACTCCACATGTACTGTAACTCAACTCTCATGTCTTTTAACAAGCTCAGGCATGATTTCCTAAAAGGTGCTTCTGGCTAAGCCCAAACATTCCACCGATACAGTATTGTATTGGCAAAACTAGTGCTTTCACACTCGGAAGATCTCACACCAACAGTAGTGTTCATTTTACCGACACATTACACTGCAAACCTGCAGCAAAGGAATACTGCAGCTGTCATGTTGAATTTTGAATGTTCTTTGATCCCATGTAACAACCCTCGTATGCATCCACTGCCACCATGGAGGTTGTGAGTTATTTGACAATACTTTAGCAATGTATATCATGGGACCTTCTTTGCCAGTACCAAAATATGATAATAGGGTTTTCGCCTTTTTTTCTGGCAACAAAACAGGTGTCGAGATGTTAAAACACCAAACTGAAACCTTTTACAAAGAATCATGTCTGCATTAACCAAAGTGCTTGTGGTCAGAATGCAAACAAAAAACACTGATAATATATGCATTGTCCTTGAAACCGATTGGTCCACACCGGAGACTGCTTTCTTTTGAGCCTCGTCTCAAACAGTGTTAGACCAGAGGACGCCAAAAGGCGTACAGCCCAAAGACAATGCACTATCAGAGTAATGAGAGCTCGGGGTGAACATCTAAGGGAAGGGGAAAAACCTATTATCATATTTTGGTATTGGCAAAGGAGATCATGATGTAGATGCTCTCATTACTCTGATAGTGGCATTGTTTTTGTGCTGTACGCCTTTTTGGCATCCTCTGGTATAACACCGTTTGAGACGAGGCTCAAAAGAAAGCTGTCTGATTGGTGTGGACCAATCAATTTCAAGGACAATGCATATATTAGAGTTTTTCGTCTGCATTCTGATCACGAGCAGTGGTTAATGCAGACATGATTCCTTGTAAAAGGTTTCAGTTTGGTGTTTTAACATCCTTAACACCTGTTTTGTTGCCAGAAAGGGGGAAAAAAACCTATTATCATATTTAGCAATGTATGTTTGGCGCACTGTTCGTGATATTAATATGCCCATATACAAGTGGTATTCTATAAGAAGTAAAGGTGCCTCCCTCAATAGCCCCTTATCATATCTACCCCCAAGACAGGGAATACATATGCAGGAGCCAAAAGATGCGGTGCAACAAAGTATTCTCTACACCGCTCTCCACAGCCCACAATGTTTTTCCAGACCAACAACAACCTGCAGTGGCCACCCATCCAAGCAGTACATAGGCCCAGCCCTGCTTAGCTTAGCTTATGCAATTCTACGGGAAGATGTACATTCCACGACATTTGGGCACAGGCTCTTTGATGACATGCAGCACGGCTTTAACAAAAACACCTCACCCCATACTTCCCAAGTGTTGCTATAGCCCTGCACAAACATTTATGCCTTGCAGCAGCTCCTGAATGTTCCCAACTGTGACAGGTTTCCTGTACGTTCTCGAACCTGTTTCCTCTGCTTTGGTAAGTTGGATGAGAATGATGCAATGGTGTTGTGTATTGTACGGTCAGCCCCCAGTGTTTTCCTGCTTATAAACAGAACCAAGTTATGTTTACCTGTGCAACTGCTGCTTATTTTCTCAACGTTACGTTTTGCCAAGCTTAACAATCGATGTAATTTCGCAAAATTGTGCACAATGCGATCGTTTAAATTGTCTAGTCTACGGACATGCATCGATGTATATTCCTCCTTACCTCATTAGGTACTATAAACGTATGCGTTAAACAAAGGCACGCCGCGTTGAAACAGTAGCACCAAAATCAATATAAACAAAATGTTAATTACCATAGATGCAACATCATAGACATTCTTATATTGGGAAAAGCCAGTCGAATTTAATAAAGTGTGCAATTTAGAAGATCCAACCCAATGTGGGTGTCACCAGGGGAAACATCCTGATATCCACAAGTTTTAGTAGGAGACTTTTCCCCCCTGCAAGTAGCTTGAGGAATTGCAGTGCCATTACATTCTTGCAGTACGGTGGCCTGCTGACTCTGTTGAAAAAAAACCCATGGGTTGTCTTCTGTAATGTTGTTTAATTATACAATCTGGTAGAGGGAGAATTATAATCCAATTTCTGGATTTTAAGTAAAAACAACAGATTTAAACAAACATGTATATATATATTCTTTGGTTCTTAGATCACCGATCTATTTTTATTTTTTCTACCTACGTGACCTTACCGAAGGAGCCAAAGAGCTTCAAATCCACATAAACATGTATATATATAAAATCACAGCATTGTTCCATTTCAGTTTTCCAAAAAGAATATGGTTAAACTACTACTATTCGTGTTTTTTCTGTCTATTGTTGAGAGTTTAGTCGCGAAACAAGGTTCTCCGAAAATTGGATAACTCGCAAAAACGCTTCCCATACCGCCACAGATTTAAAGTTTCACTTTGCAGTATTACCCTGGTTACCTCGACGGGCATAATACATGAATAGGTAAAACACATCACTCTGACAAATAAAAAGGTAACTTTAAACGCAGTATACCACGAATACATTACAACCATGATGGGGGGCTGGGTGAAGTGATTGGGGTAGGTGTATAATTTCAGGCCGCAGCTAATGTCAGTAGCATGATATCTGCACCAGTTTTACTCCATCCAACCACATACCCTCCCTTTCACCAACCTGAAACGACTAGTGCGGTGAGGTATAGTCGAACAACCCACCGCAACGGACACAACACGTGGGGTGGAGGGTGCTAATCCAGCAGTAGATTGGCAAAAGGCATGTACATTGCTATTGCAGCACTGTATATATACAGGGTGTACGAAAATCAATACACCAAAAATAAAGGTTGAATAAATGTATTGTTATTGGAGATACTGACATACGTTTTATATGAATATATGCATTCCATGTATAAGTTTAAGCTTTCGGTCAATACCGATTTGGTACGGCTTCAGGAGAAACCCCACCCGACTTGTCACCATTAGATTTTTCAAAAAGCAAAGTCTACACCCGCAAACAAAGGAACCTTGAAGAAATTAAACATCATATTGTTGATGCTGTCATCCATCCCTACAGCTGTTGGAAAATGTTCAGAGTTTGAACGCGGAATTAATCAACACCACACAAAAACTTCAGTGTATAAATATTTTACATGTATTCATATCCTGTTTTCGTTTGGCCGATGTAGCTCTAGAGCAACATCAAGACATTCATATTAAATGTATGTCAGTATCACGAACAACAACAACAACAACACACCAGATTCAACGTTCTTTTTTTGGGGGGGGTCAATTCATTTTTGGGACACCCCGAATTACGTGCACTGTAGAAACGTAGCTTAGATGGCAAGAGACTTCACCCGAAGCAAGACCTAGCAGGCCTCGCACTGGCCATCACCACCACCACCACACCACCACCACCACACCACCACACCACCACCACCACACCACCATCACCACATCACCATCACCACGTCCCGCACAAAGCGTGGTGCCAGGCGTGGTGCCAGGCGTGACACGGCGCAGTTGTCACCGTGACGCAGAGGGCGGCGGCGGCGTGAACTGTGAACGGCGACAACCTCGCAAAATCTCGATACTACGCCCTACTACCCGTTACGTGCCGTGGTGCAAGTTACTCTCTTGCCGCGGTTGTCACAAGCGAGAGATCTCGTGCTCAAAAAGGAGCATCTGCCGTTTACAGCCTCGCAACCAGTCGTGGAAATTCCACGTTCCTCCGGCGGGGTTGGAGGTCTCCATAGGACGACTGTAAGTTGTTCGACGAAGCTGTGGCGCTGCGGCTAACCCCGAAACTCGCCTATGCAGCCCCCCCCACACACACCACAGCACCCCCGAGCCCCGGCTGCTCTAGCCACGGCTAACATCAGTGGCGCGAGGTGAACCGAACCTTAAAGCCCTCTAAACCCCCGTCCGCACCCGACCTTCGTGAACCCGCCCACTGACCGGCGCCGTTTTAAAGTTAAGGCTCGAAACCAATTCCCATGAACGGGAACAACAGCAGGTTGGATCGACTTACACAACAGCATTATTGTCATTATTTACCACAGCACTACTCCGTAGCACGATACGCAGTTGAGTGGGTTTGGGGTGGTGGTGGTGGCTAGGACACTCAAGTGTATTCGTGTGCGACTTCGCTACTCTTAGTATAACAGTTAATTAATCGTAAAAACCACACGCAAGAAAGAACTCCCTTCTCTTGCTACGCGTTGTAAACAACGTTCACAGCGGCGGATATTGTCGAAAGGCGCTTGGTTAAGTTTAACCACCGCGTTCAAGTCGGAAGATTTTGGAGTTGTTTTTTTCGTTCACGAAAATAACCGGACCTCACGAATCCGCGTTGAGTTCATCCTAGCATCACGGGGGGTATAATAATAATGGCACGCGTGATGCCCTTTATGTTTGTCGCTTGTTTGTTTGTTGCCTGTCGCGCCCGATTCAAGAGCCGAACGGCTCACGGGGCTATACCTAATAAATGGGAACTAAATGGAACTAAATCCCGGGCGATCCATCTCGAGTTGCTACGCTGCCGCTGCTGCGAGTGTTGAATGCCAATGTTGGCTAGACAATGGTAGTTAGGGCAAGGACTTGAAGCATGGCATGGCACGGGGGGGTGGTGTAACTGTGCAAGGCGAGCCAAGCAAACCTCCTCCCTACCCCCCAGCAGCAGCAGGTCACGGGAGTTTGGGGCCGACAAGACAACCTTGGGCCACGGAACACCGACGGGTTAACGACGGAGCGACACAAACTTTAACTACGACAACAACAACAAGAGTTTGGTACGATCACGCCCGACTACTACACGCGCACACACACACAACGTTTGAAACACAGTCGGAAGTCATTTAAAACACAGCCACGATTGTGAACCGGTTTCCCAAGGGGGTGAGAGAGAGAGAGAACAGCGACCGCGCAAACCCGAGTCGAACCAACAAAACCGCAGGGCGGCCAAGCGGGAAGTTCGCTCGCACGTTGCTTTGCTGTTCACGTTTCCTCAAGAAGAAGAATTTTTTTTTAAAAAGTCGCTTATAATGAGTCGCCTCAACTCCTCGCGGGGCTAGGCTAGCTAACTAACTAAAGGGTTGTCGGGAGAGGCACACTTCGGTGGCGTTTACGGCCCACACGTACGCATCGCAACCCGTCAAAACGGCACTCACCATTCAGCCGCGAGGCCACCAAAAAAAACCGCTCCCGAAGTGCGGGAACCGCTCTCCCTTCTGCCTTTTATAGGGCGCCCCAAGCGGACGTGGGAGGAGGGAAGGGCCCCGGCCCGAGCGACGCTTTCTCAAGCTGTACCCCAAAAATATCAAGAACTCACCCACCCACCCAACCACCCCCACCACCACCAACGCGCGCGCGCACAACAATCGTGCACTGGCTTGTCCCCCACCACCCCCAAACCGCCTTCACCAAATCCGCAACGCGATGGGATGCGTGCAGGTTGGGTGCTTCACAATGAATGCTGCTTGGTCCATGATATTGCTCCGCCAAGGCCAATGGGCTGGATTGAATTGGGGTTTTTTTTTCATTTGTTTGCGGAGAGTTCTGCATGTGCAGTATATTTTAACTAAAGTTTATGATGATGATGATGGAAAATAAAGCGATTGGATGACAGTGGTGTAGACGTCTGAAAAAATAGCCAAATATATATTACAATTTCCTCACATTAAAAAAATGTATTCCTGAAATCATCATTGAATCTTGGTAATTTCGGAAATTATTTGGGTACATGTTTTGAGACGATAGGTGGGCTCTAGTCAGGTGGAATGGGACTCATATTGACCAATAGGAGAGCTTCCGAGCAACTTTTAACGAATAATCTAATCTATGATCAATTCCTGGTTATGTTCAAGGTAAGGTTAGGGTTCGTAATGTATGCAGGGATTAAACACAAATAACACTTAAATTTTGATTTAAAGCTTTCGTGACTGCAGTGATTCATATTCTTGATTCTTTCGGTAAAGTCACGTTGAAGGGAAACAATATTTTATTATTTTATTGTTTCCCTTCAACGTGACTTTACCGAAAGAACCAAGAATACAAATAACACTTGATTGTAGTCACATGGGTACAAAGCATTCACGGTAGTATTTAGGGAAGAACTAATTCGGATTTGAAAATAAATAGCATTTGATGATCCAGGAATTAAAAGTAATTCATGAAATCCTGATTTTTACCCAAAAAAATGTCAATTAATATCCCATATACAGTAGTTTATAGGAAGTACTCCAGGAATCAATTTAAAAATGTTGGGAAATAATGTGATACAGAACTAACAAGAAGAAGAAGATTAAATTAATGTATTCCCACACTCAAATTGTCATGGAGGTTGTTTGACGATACTTTACCGTGCTGGTAAGTGCAGATTGGTCAGCTTCACACTTCTATTCCTTTTCGTTTTAAAGCTTTCGTGACTGCAGGGATTCATATTATTGCAGGGATTCAAAGTTCTTACTGTGGTTTTCACACCTGATGATGATTGCTTGTGTTGCAATCGAAACGTCGTGAGAATTTTATTGTTTTATTTTTATTTTAGTATTTCCCTTCTACGTGACTTTACCGAAAGAACCAAGAATATACTTCTATTCTTGTTGATGTTGCCGTGGCCAGGAATCGAATGCACGTCAACAGGTTAATTGTGCAGTGTGAAAACCACTGCACCATAGCTTCACTGAATGGGAAATAATACATTTTTCACATACATCGTTTTTCTTTTACACCTTAAAGGACACCACATTTGTATAGTGACACAGTTTGTCTACATTATCTCACCCGAGCAATGTTAACCTTGCCATGGCTGCACAATATTGAAAGCGGCCTGTGTTTGAAACCAAATTGAATAGCATTATTAGGTGGTGGATGACTGCTGATCCACGCCCTCTGTGTACACATCCTCGCCCCTTTACTGGGTTCAAAGTACACAGATATTTACCATGCTATGCACTAAGTTCAATCGTGCATTATTGCAACTTTAAGTGTTCAACACCGGTAATATGTAGTAAATAATGTACGATATGTCAGTCGCTCAGGACACTTGTAAGAAAATAAGCGTTTAATCTAAGGTTGTTTTTTTCTATTTAAGGATTTTCAGAAATAAATGATCACTACATTTATACACACGTGTAATACAGTATATACATTTGAAATCAGAATGTGCATGCTTTAATAAGATAATCTGCATTAAAATAAGGTATATACATACTCAAAAAAACAGTTGGGTATGATTATATCAATTTGGTAGTTGGAGCCAGGGGTGGAAATTACACATTCACCTGTTGAAGACCATTCATCAATAGGAGTAATCCAAATCAATATTACAGCAAAGTGTCAGGAGCAGTTACCAAGTAAACCATTCATCTTGTTTTCATGACCATGCAATCCCTCCATGTATTCTTATCAGGTCTTCCTTGCAAAAGAGACGTATTGTCTCACTGACCATTCACCTGGTTAATGATGATGATGTTTTCTGTGCGACATTCGTGCAGGGAGAAGTGTGCTGTCCTTTAAATATCAGCCCTGTATAACTGTATTCTAGTTGTACATCCAACCCATTCAAGTGTGTATAGATTTTTGGGTGCACTTTATAAACATGCATTTGGGGTTTGTGACAAAAAGGTAACACAATAGTAGAGCGTTTCGGGGTGGCAGCTCTTCACTCATCCAAAATGCTACGGATCGGTGATACTAATTGAAAGTGCAGGGTGTTGTGTGTGTTTTTCTTCACGGATCGCTTGCATGTCAGAGAAGCCTGAATCAGGCTGTGCATACGTCATGCAATTACGCAATGTGCAAAAATATAAGTAGCATGTATATGGGCAGTGAAGTCACTTGTGAATTACATCACAACCTGGGTTAGAGGTTTCATTTACTGGGATGAAAGAACACCAGAAAAATATTTGGTACACCCAGCAACATGCCACGTTTTGTGTAATGAGTTTCGTAATTGCTTGACTGCATGGTATTATGTTGACACTATGAATGCAGAGCTTTACCCCAACTATCGTGTTATAATGAAGCATTTTTATTTTGATTAAATAATTATTTAAAGGAATATTATTTGAAAAAATGTACGAAAATTGTAACAGGAGAAACAAAGGCATAATATGACTGGAGAAAACATGAACCAATTTTTCGCATTTGTTGACGTTATAGTCGTAGTCATTATTACATCCAATGGGAAAGAACTGCATGAAATGTGAGTAGAATTTAATAATTAAGGCTTTAAAGTTGGCCTCAGGAACACTTGTCATAGATAGGTTTCAAATTTCAAACGTTGGTAAGAATCATTGTACCTCGCAATGTCTATACTGGTGTCAATTCCCATACATGCCCTCTGCGTGTGCCTGAAGCGTTTGTTCAGTAAAATACTTTTGGGCAAAAAAGTTGGGCTCAGGATAAATAAGAGCAAAACAACCAATAATTGGAGATATCTGTCAGAGGGATGCCACTGACAAACACAGCAGAGTACGTCTACCTGGGGCGGCTATTAAACGGCAGACCGAAATCAAAAATATTCAAGAGCTAGACAAGAACAGGGGTTGAAATACTTTAGGAAAGCTGAATTTGATCATGAAAAGCAATATACCAATGTGACTGAAGACTAAAGTTTATAAATCAGTGTGTGCTACCTGCTATAGTATACTTCAGAAACCTGGCGATTCACTGCAATAGAAGCATGAAGATATGTTATGCTTGGAGTAGCAGTGAAACGCAGAAAGAGGAACATGAATTAGAGAACATGTGCAGGTTAAGGACATAGTTCAAACTATGAATATTGCGTAAGTTGCTTGGACAGAAAACGTCACTCGAAGGGATGGTGGCTGCTGGCCAAGAATAATAAAGAACGGGCAGCCAATGAAACACCACGTCCGAGAGGATGTTCACCGAGTAGATGGAGTGATGAAATCCATTTTAGTGCAGGCGTTGGGATTTTTAAAAGTGGCACTTGCTTGGGCAGACCTTTATCCAGTAGTGGTCTGACCATGGCTGTTGGTGAAGAAATAATACCGAGTGAGGCGAAACGTTTTTTTTTCTTGATTCAGGCTTACTTTGATCATGGTGTGTTTAAAGTGGTCAACTGTAGGTAATTTGATCAAGTGTATTTAGTATTCACTACTCTGATTTTTAACATTATCTCTCAACACGGCACACACCCTACTTTGTCTGAGGGCTCAGGTCACATATTTGTCAGATAATACGTGTGCATAAATACTCTTGCTGCACATTGCTTCCAGTAAATGGCATTGCTGCGAGTTACACATTCCACGAAAGACAACAACACTTACAGGTTTTGCTGATAAACCAAATCAATTGGCATAGTTGCCCACTTGACAACTTCATTTGTGATTGGCTCTGTCGAGTGGTGGAGTGTTATTGTTTTACATTAACATTATACCGACACGATCTAACCCAAAATAAACTATTCATGAATCATTGAAGAGGCCATCATAGGCAGATGAGAAGAGGGGGATCTTGAGCCCAAACATCTCTTAACTTATTTACACACGCTCATTAATTAAGGTACAATAACATACAATGCATATTAAAATACAGCAACAAATCTTACTTGCATGGCACCCCACTAGCTGTAATATTATTTTGTGCAACAATTGTTGGGTTATGCTGGCGCAGTGGGCTGGAGGGGGGGGGGCTTGAACCTTGACTTTTTTGTTGCTATTTCTGGGTTTAATATATTCTTCATATTCTAAACATTTCTTAAAATCACCGGAAAAAGTGCGGACAATGCAGATGCACCCTTTAAAATCGTCACTGACTGACGCATTCGACATATGGAACACAATACATGATGTCACAGACATAGGAAATATCACCTTTTTGTATTTTAAACATTCTGTAAAATTCTAGATTTTAAGCTTTCGTGACTGCAAGGATGCATACTCTTTGGAAGCCTTTGTTGCCTCCGAAACGTCGTGATTTAATTTAGTTTGCTTTCATTTATTTTAAATGAAAACAACGAGTATTCTGTAAAATGTTCATCTTACTATTGAAATCCATCAATGATTCATATGCACATTTAGAAATAACACACATCCATGATACGCATGATGAAATTGTGTTATTTTTTAATAGTTTCGTGAGTGACAAAATTGAGTCAGGTAGGGGTGATGCACGCCTCTATCCAGAATTGCGGAGGCCACGGTTTTTGGATCACACAAACGCCGTGAAATTCCCTTTCCGTGGACGTCAACGTGCCATAACCCAGGCTTGCTGGAAGGAAGTGTGGACTAATTTCCATCTGTTCCATCGGTATGGGATATAGTGTTGCCCCCTTGCACACGTGGGTGCTATACCACATGTATAAACACACATTACCTCACCGAAAGCATCTTAATATACAGAGGACCACGGAGCTTGGGCAATTGTTGATGCCGGCTCACCACCCGACGTCCTTCCCGCTTGTCTGTGGTTCTTTACGTCTCTGGGTGAGTCTCTCTTCAGGAGTGAGTAATTACTGTGCTCGTTACAAGTTTGATATTATTTTTAAAAGCTTGATTATATTGCACAGTACACCAACCACAGTATGTATGTATTTCATTCCTGAGAGCCATGAATCCATTGTGGAATAGTCATTGTATCATGTTTTAAATTCTGTTCACTCTACAGTGAATAATATTTCAACATGTTTCAGGAGGAATACTTCAGTGGTCACGTCTTCCTTGAAGAAAACTATAACAAAAAAGAGTTGACTTAAACCATTTGATATATTTTATGTATCGTCTCTTTAAGTACTCCTTTATAATGTGTCAGTTAACTTGTCTCACGCGATTTCAAGTCCACAGTAAATTTAGACTCAGGTGTTGTGAAATGGATAAACATTTACACAATGTTTACTGGTAACAGGATTAAGTTATATCCTTTGGCATCTGCACTCGGACTCCTGGGCTGTGTCTGGTCATCATTTAAGCTGAGTGGTTTGTATTAATGGAACATATAGTACCATACTGGAAAATTACCTAAATTGTGCTCCTCAGCTAAGCTCTCCAAGACCTTTAGATAGCCTTCTGCGCTCTGGGTTCTTGGCGCATGATAACATTTTACCTGCCACCAATGGCACCACCATTGAGTGCCAATATGTTATTGGCTCAAAGTTAAAGCACATTGGCTCTGATTCCGAATTCTATGAGCCTTTGGCCCTCTGCAACTTTATATTCAAAATATTTTTTCCATTTTTTTAGCATGGTACAAGCACTGGTTGAGGGGCACAATAAAATTCCATTATTGGGCATCGGGTCTCTAAACCAAGACATACTAATCGCATGCATTACTTTGCCTATTTCTTTATCTTCTCTTTCATCTTAGTACTCATCGTAGAAGTATATAATTTCTACTAATCACTCGCATCCACCAACAGATACGTGTTCTCTTTAATGCTAATTTGAGCAACAAAAAAATATCGCTTTTTTCTCCCGTTATCGAATGTATACAGTCTGCAACGACCTACGAATGCAATTATTATACACGACCGAGCGAATGGATCCAACAGATATGTCTTAGTAATCATACACATTCTCCATAAGTGAGAACAACAGGAGACAAGACGCATCTGGCCTTGATGCCTAGAACACGATTACAAATCGATAAATAGCCCACGGAGCGCATCTCTCTTTCAGGCGCTGAACAGCAGTTGCAAATGCAATCACGTGTTCACAAATACGACATTTAATAATTCTCACCTTAGTATTCACAAACACGGTTTTGGGGCAGTCCAAGATAACGATGTGACATTTAAGGGAACTTCCTTGAACTGGTTGGGTGCAATGGTTTGCTTACACTGGCGTGCCTTTATAGCTCGCTGTGTTCCTGCGTGACTGCATATTTTAGCTTGTTGGTTGTGACATTTCACATTCTCTACCCTCACGACCTGGCATATCTCTCTCTACCTTAAACTGGAATGGTGGCCCCATAATAAAACCTTATTTATGCATATCTAACTCTGTATTCTATGGTTATGTATTCATATCCAAGCGTATAAAGATAACAGTGTATTATATTATTGGTTCTTTCGGTAAAGTCACGTTTAAGGGAAACAAAATAATAATATATATATATAAAACAATAAAATTCTCACGACGTTTCGACCGCAACACAAACAGTCATCATCAGGTGTGAAAACCAACTAAATCAAGTTTATTGCTTAGCACTTGTGCGAAGTTAATAATTAAGTGAGGACATTAATCACTTTTGACTCTTGTAGTACTCATTTTGTCAACCCCAGAGGAATTGTTACTTTTTTTTGTAATCTCACATGCAATCGTGCGTTCTCAATTAGTCTGGATTCCTATTGTATCAATGAACTGTCTTTATCATGTTTATCTTTGGCTGACTTGCTTACGTACAGTATCGGAAACTTGTAGCACTGAATTCTCATCTACAGCTCTACATGATGATTCATGATTGTTAGACACTTTACAAGGATACTCATTCGCATTTCCTTCTTAAGTATTTTCTTAAAAGGCTATGTTTTGATTGTCCACCTGTTTTGGATTTAAGTATTTGTTGCGTTTTGCTTTGCTAACGTATCTCTATCACTCCGCGTGACTTTACGTCGTGGGACATTTAGCTTGTGAATGTTAATTATATATTATTTGGTTCTTTCGGTATAGTCACGTAGATAGAAAAAAATAATAAAGTGAATAAAAATAATAAAAAATAAAATAATAATAAACCAAAACACTAATGTTTACTGTAGCCTGGTTATTAACCTGAGTGAGTGTACTGGCAGTCTATAATGTAGACTGTAGCCTGGTTATTAAGCTGGGTGAGTGTACTGACAGTCTATAATGTGGACTGTAGCCTGGTTATTAAGCTGAGTAAGTGTACTGGTAGTCTATAATGTAGACTGTAGTAATGGTTATTAAACTAGGTGAGTGTACTGGCAGTCTATAATGTAGATTGTAGCCTGGTTATTAAGTTTGGTGAGTGTACTGGCAGTCTATAATGTAGACTGTAGCCAGGTTATTAAGCTGAGTCAGTGTACTGGCAGTCTATAATGTAGACTGTAGCCTGGTTATTAAGCTGGGTGAGTGTACTGACAGTCTATAATGTAGATTGTAGCCTGGTTATTAAGTATGGTGAGTGTACTGGCAGTCTATAATGTAGGCTGTAGCCTGGTTATTAACCTGAGTGAGTGTACTGACAGTCTATAATGTAGACTGTAGCCTGGTTATTAAGCTGGGTGAGTGTACTGGCAGTCTATAATGTAGACTGTAGCAATGGTTATTAAGCTGGGTGAGTGTACTGACAGTCTATAATGTAGACTGTAGCCTGGTTATTAACCTGAGTGAGTGTACTGACAGTCTATAATGTAGACTGTAGCCTGGTTATTAACCTGAGTGAGTGTTCTGACAGTCTATAATGTAGACTGTAGCCTAGTTATTAACCTAAGTGAGTGTATTGACAGTCTATAATGTAGACTGTAGCAATGGTTATTAAGCTGGTGAGCGTACTGGCAGTCTATAATGTAGACTGTAGCCTGGTTATTAACCTGAGTGAGTGTACTGCCAGTCTATAATGTAGACTGTAGCAATGGTTATTAAGCTGGTGAGTGTATTTCTAACCATTGCTACAGTCCACATTATAGACTGCCAGTACACTCACCAAACTTAATAACCAGGCTACAGTCTACATTATAGACTGCCAGTACACTCAATCCGATTAAGAACCAGGCTACAGTCTACATTATAGACTGCCAGTACACTCAATCCGATTAAGAACCAGGCTACAGTCTACATTAGTGTTTTTGTTTTTTATTATTTTTATTCACTTTATTTTTTCTTATTATTTTTCTTCTATCTACGTGACTTTACCGAAAGAACCAAAGAATATGAATTTCTGCAGTCACGAAAGTTTTAAGTCAAAACACACAACATAATTGAAGATAAGATAGATCGTATTTAACACCTTTCTTGAATTGACGCAAAGTTTCTAAGGACCCGGGAAAACAGACGATGGGATGAATATATCCAAAGTCAAGCGAAGTAAAATAATAAGTAGCAAGAGATGTTCTTTGACCTGCAGAACACAGTGTGGTAAACCGAGTTCTCAATAGTGGTGGAGGAATCCAGGAGTGCAGTTTGGTAGGTACAGTAACCATGGTAGTAGGGTGAAAGTTAAAAGAGTGATCAGAAAGTGATTGACCACCAATGGAATCACTGTGGTGTGAATCAGTGAGTGCATTGATCAACCTGACTGTTTAACACTGAATTATGTCAAGTACAGCAAGGTGCTCCACCCCAAATATGACAACAATCCAGTACAGTATTCAACGTTTGCCAAATGTGTGCTATGTATAATACTGTTGTACTAATTGTAGTTAAAGAAGGCTTTGGCACAAATAATAAGACGAAGCTTCTTTGATGTACTTGGATGGGGGACTGCCTGGAAATGCCAAGTTTTCTTGGCTTGGGTTGTAAAGTTTCCAGGAAACTCTCTCTGTGGAGATTTGAGTATTATACTGGTAGGAACCTCCTGGTTACACCAGCCCACAGGGGATTATTGTGTCCGTCCGTCGTGCATCCAAAAATGGGAGGGGTGGGGCTGGGTGGGGAGGGGAAGGTGGGGAGGGGCTGGGTGGGGAGGGTGGGGCTGGGTGGGGAGGGGGTGGGTGGGGAGGATGGGGAGGGGCTGGGTGGGGAGGGGCTGGGTGGGGGGTGGGAGGGGTAGGGCTGGGTGGGGAGGGGCTGGTCACCCCGTGGTGCCCTTATAAAACTCAACGTTTTACCTGCTCACGCCGGCTTGTGCCCGCCCTCACATTCGGGCATATTTGCGGAATACACCACGTGGTGCCGCCGTTGACCCTGGCCATTGACCGAGCAACCCAACGTTCCTACCAGCTCCCTCCGCAGGAATGTGTTCCACCTGTGTGAGTGGGATATCATCGGTGACTCTAGTTTCATCTTACATGAAGCAAACCCCCATTAGTGAAATTGGTTAAACATCTCAAAGCAGGATCCTACTGGAAATATCTTGAGATACAGCAAGGGTATTCTGGGTGCAAGGTATTATCTGTATTCAAATACACTTCCACATAAACTGCCCTAGTATTAAATCCATTAGCAACCATTCTATACAATACACATCACCCTCAACGACATAATATGCATGGTCAATGTGCGTATTCATGCTTAAATGATTGTTGATTGATAATTATCTGTCAATCAACAATCATTTGGGAAAATTGGGCATATTTTCTCTAGAAGTGAACCAATTTTTTCTTATACTTGAGACATTAAACCACGACTTCCAATTGCTGAACTGTGCTCTGTCCATACTTATGCTTACAGTCATACTTGCATCTTCACATTTAGACTGTTAAAAGTAAATATGCCATGTAGAGGTGGAATTTTACAAAAGTATTTCTGATGAGAACTGCTAAAAAAAACTCATGGCAATTGTGTTTGGAGAGAAGTGAGCATTTGACCTGGGCTCAGACTATGCCTATAGACCAATATTAGGAAATGTGCGTCATTGCCAGTAAAATACTGGACGAGATACAATAGCAGAGTGACGTATGTGGCAGTGTGGGTGATTAAATTGCACAGTAGAGGCAGGGCAAAGTGCAGTTGATTCTGTCCCATTGTAGGGAATGCACAGATTCCCTCACCTACTGTAAAACAAAAACATCAACCAGTGCTCCAGCCATAGCAGTTGTCGACCAATTGAGCTTGTAAATAAATTTGGCAATCATCAATGTTTACTTACTCACTTGATATCAGTATCTAGGAGTTCTTAGAACTCAAGTGAAAGGGTCGTGCATTAAAGAGTTGACGCAGAAACTGACTTGCTGATGTAGTTCACGCAGATCTATAAGTAGGTATTAAGACATACTAGGCAAGTCACCGATGCTGCGACATACTAAGCGCGTGCATTGACATGCTAATCTCTCACAATACAAATAGCCACTTCCACAGCCTCAGAGAGACCATCTCTAGCCCCCGCCCTCTTACCCATCTCAGGCCTATATAAGACCTTGTTTCAGTAGATTTCTTTCTCTCTCTCTCACCTGAAGATGGCCGCTTGTGCTGCGATCAAAACGTCGTGATCTATTATTATTTTTTATTTACGTGACTTTACCGAAAGAACCAAAGAGAGAGAGTTGAAATCCGGGTGAGGGTCAACTCTAGCCATCGCCTCATTGTTTCAGTAAAATTACGGAAGTATCCCTGGTGAGCACATCTTGTTGGGACTTAAGTGGTTGTCCTATCGAGAAACTGATTTCCATCACAGTAACGTAATCTACACCACATTCTAAACAAACCCGTTTTAATGGTGCACTGCCCCAGAAAAAGGCAAGGTCTATGCAAATTCAGTGCTATGCATGAGCATGTGACGCTGACTTTCTGAAGTTGGTTATTATTAACTAGCTAATGCTTAATCTGTCATGTTTACAGTGAGTGTTGAACTTAGCTGACTATGGGAATATCTCAGAGTTGTGAAGACAAATCTACAACATACATGCCAGATGCCGTGTTTAACCATCATAATAATGCGGTATGTAACATAAGTATAAAATGTTACCATACTACTCTTTTCTATAATTTTACACATTAAAATGTATCATTTTTACGTGTATTTTTTTTCAATAGGGGGGTAAACGTTCTATGACATACTCAAATTAGGGGAATGTTCCCTAACAATTAAAGGATATTAAAATTACTTTACTGCACGTAACGTTAAACAGTGGTTGTCCTTTGGAAATCCTCCCTCTGACAATGGGAAGGGAATGTGCAATTCCAAAACAATTTCTCAGAGCCACCAATGGAGATGAACACTGCCAACACACACATTTGAGAGTGAATACACTGTGAGTGAATGGAGCAATCCCATACTAAGAACCATATGAAATTAACTACAGGGACGATGTCTGTTCTATGGAAGAGGTGAATCTTCATTGTTGGCTCTGTCTTCCGTAATAGTCACACCCCCTTCCTTTAGCAGCCACGCCCTCTCTATTCCAGCCCCACCCACTCTCCCTGTAGCCTGACCCCTTCCTGTAGGCCACAATTTTGGCCACTTTTTTAGCGATATGTCAAAGGCCATAAGTTGTACATGGGTGATAACTAATACCATTGAACAGTGATCTTAATCGCAAGGCCAGTGTGCCACTGGCGGCCCCTGCTGGTCTTTAGTTCGGCCCCTGATGTGCGGCCGCCCGACAATACACAAATGTGAAAACACCCCATCATGCTGACGTCTTATTGGAGAAAGTGGCCCCCTCTGCAAATTAGTGCAGAACACTGCCATAGACCCCTTGTTCCTTCTGGTCAGAATGAAACGTTTGGTTTATTATATACAGTGTAAGAAATAGACTAGAATGACAGTTAATTTCTGCTTATAAGCACGAGAAGTCACTGACTTGTAAATGTCAATTTGGTATAAAAACGTCACATCTATGATTGATAAAAAAAATGTATTTAAAATAAAACTACATTTAACCATTCACATACACGAGACGTAGGTTCTTCAAATATTTTTTTTTTATCCGTTGGGCCACAAAAACATGTTGTTGCCATTTGTTGGTGGGCCAGGTGACATCATATGTTATGATGTCGCGTGGCACGATGACGGCAGTGAGCCATATCACTCGGCAGACTCTAGCCCGGCAGGCCACACCGAAAGCCTTGACGGGCCACATTTAGTCCTTGGGCAGCCGGTTAAAGAACCCAGTATGAAAACCAATAACAAAAATAAGATATGTTTTGTATTTTTTATTCGTATGTTTAAGATCCATGAAATTGTAGCGGTGTTGCCTTTCTTAATCTCATCACTTAGTAATGTTGGGAAAACGTCAGTTAATGCTGGATTATCTCCATATATATAAAAGGCAAAGTTGTGAATGTGCGTCTAGTGAAAATGTTTAGCCTACTTCCCGACATGCAACAGACTTGAAATTTGCCATGTGGGTACTTTCCAGACTTACACCATGCAAAAATTATAAAAAAAACACTTTTTTTAGGAGGGGGGAGCTCAATAATGCATAGATTTTTTTGCACGGCAAGTGCACGTCAAATCTGTCACGTGACCCGAGAATATAGAAGCGTAACGCATTGTAGTGTAGTGGTTAGCGCGCTGCGCTATGAACCTGGCGACACGAGTTCGATTCCCGCTCACGGCCACCACCGGTGACGATTATTTGAACCGGTCCTGGGCCTCCCCTAGGTCGACTCAACCTCAAACAAGTAACTGGTGTGGTGTGTGAACATTGCCACTGGGGAGACAAAGGCTTTGCCCGGGCGTGGTGGATCCAAGTCCCGGGCAAAGCCGGGTAGTACAGCTAATACTGTATATGAATATGTAAATATTAATAGCTAGTGTGGATTTATCATGGGCCTCATCAACTAAATAACAAATGTCAACAGCATTGCTTGCTTGCGGCTAGTATGGAAATCATAGCCTTGATGCATACGATCCTGCTGAGTGTGTGGAAAGAGATTGGGTAATGTGATCCACCAGAACTGCTTCCTTGATCATCAGATATTAGGCTCACAGGGCCTGGTCTTGAGCCTAATTAATTCATTAATCTTAAATTTCGATTTAAAGCTTTCGTGACTGCAAGGATTCATCTTCTTTGGTTCTTTCGGTAAAGTCACGTAGAATGAGAATAAAATAATAAATTGATAAAATAAAAATAAAATTTTATTTTAGCAATTTATTATTAATCTTACCTTGTAATAAATTTGGCCAAGCTATTCATAACAATATTAACACACAATTCATAACGTGCGCATGTTTCAAACATCAGACGCATAGTTGGTTTGAGAACTCGTCTAGACTCCAAAAAGATCAAATCCATGGCAAACTATAGAAAACGAAATCTGGCTCGGTGACAATGCCGACAATGCACTCAACTCACAACCCTCTAAAGTTGAGAATTCAAATCCTAATTTGGTGTCGCGTCGGTGCAATATCCCCCTGGGGTAAACAACTATCGCTGTGGGAAGCCATCAGCAGTGGTTGTCCTATGGAGAAACCCCTTCCCCAGCTGCTAAAGGAAGGGGGTGTGACTATTACGGAAGACAGAGCCAACAATGAAGATTCACCTCTTCCATAGTAGTTGATTTCATATGGTTCTTAGTATGGGATTGCTCCATTCACTCACAGTGTATTCACTCTCAAATGTGTGTGTTGGCAGTGTTCATCTCCATTGGTGGCTCTGAGAAATTGTTTTGGAATTGCACATTCCCTTCTCATTGTCAGAGGTAGTATTTCCAATGGACAACCACTGTTTGACGTTACGTTCAGTAAAGTAATTTTAATACCCTTTAATTGTTAGGGAACATTCCCCTAATTTGAGTATGTTATACAACGTCTACCCCCCTATTGAAAAAAATACACGTAAAAATGATACATTTTAATGTGTAAAATTATAGAAAAGAGTAGTATGGTAACATTTTATACTTAAGTTACATACCGCATTATTGTAATGGTTAAACACGGCATCTGGCATGTATGTTGTAGATTTGTCCTATGGAGAGACCCCTTCCCCAGTTTAGAAATGTGGAATTTCCAACGTCTTGCTGAGGGCCCACTTGTATGAGCAGCGTAATATAGGGCACTATAGACGCGTTTGAGAAAACTGAACACGAACGATGGTGGCATTGTTGGGAAAACAATGCTGCGAACGGTGATATGACACCTGCAGGTAGCTGTGCAACTCATATCGAGTGAAACTCCTTACCTCGTATTATTTTTATCTCTACCCCTAATCGATCCGTGGGAATGCCTACTGTCCATAGGTGGGTTATTTCTATTTTACATGTTTATACACGATTAATAGAGGTCAATTGGAAGTGGTCTCCTGTAAATGTTACATTTATCTGGTGACCCTGTCTTTTCACAGTTAAGAATAGTCCCCTAAGAAGTGCCGGCAGATCGTGTCTATTATCTGCGTGCATAGATATCTGGAGTTAATTTCGTGCATAAGTGCCAATAATAGGATATGGCAATTGTGTCCCCTATAGCGACACGAATACATTGAGTTTCACTGAATATATGTAGCGTAAATGCTCGATAACGTCCTATAAATTGACACAGCAATCGTTTGCTACAAGTCACTGCGTATATATATATTTAATGCTGGCCAATATCTAATTTACACTGTCAGCATCTAAATGCCCCTACACGTTAAGATTACTTTACGTGTACTATGCAACAGGTCAGGTAATAATTATTTCCCCATGTTAAAATCCAAGCGGGCACTAATCTATTCTTGCACGTGGCAGGGCAAATATGTTCATGAGTCAATGTGCTCTGAGTGTTTTAACAACCACTAGCGCCACATGCTGGACCATATGAAAAAAAAGCACCACTGGTAAAGGATTCATCTTCTTTGGTTCTTTCGGTAAAGTCACGTAGAATGAGAATAAAATAATAAATTGATTATTATTGTGTTATTTTATTTGATCAATTTATTATTTTATTCTCATTCTACGTGACTTTACCGAAAGAACCAAAGAAAATGAATCCTTGCAGTCACGAAAGCTTCAAATCGAAAATTAAATGGTAAAGGATTATTTTCAATTGTGCACTGGTACAAAAAACATGAAATTAACTGTCATTAGCATCAGTTCATAGAAATTGTAAACAAACTATGACCATGACCAACTTAAGGTAAAATAATATTTCCTTTTTGGAGGATTTTATTGGCCTAGGTTAATAAAAATGTTTTAATTTTTGCTCAGATTTATTGCCATATAGTGAATCAGCCCATCTGCCATCAGGACGCGGTGCCAACCCAATTGGTTCAAATCACTAAATTAAAGCCGATTGTGCCAAACACAGCCTTGCCAATTGTCATAAACGATAAATACTGTAATCTCATGCCTGTTTGATAACAGGTGCTGTTTTAACTGTCCATGTGTGCGAATCGTATGCAAACATCTAAACAAATATAGTGCTGTAAACATATCAGTCCAACTGATTTTATTTTTGTGCTTCTTACACCTGCAATAATATTTATAGGATTGAGGATTAAAGTATTTGTGAACTCTAGTCATAAACATAACATAATTACGTTGCAAGAAATAAGTACTATATTTGTATAAAAATTTTAACTGGAAAGTAGCCAATATATTAAGATAGCATCCACATTTTCAGCTACTGCAATAGTCTAAGTTGATTCACCATCATCATTGTCAGCAGAAGCCATTGTCTATCCACTGTTAGATGAAGACTTCCACACACCATTGTCATCCCTCATGGTCTCGCGATGCCACGATATTCCAGCTCACTCCTGCACAGTGGTCGTCCTTCCAGGCACGTTCTGTCCCACAGGAACACATACCTTCACGCGGTTTCATAATAAAATACAACCAGGCATAATGGTAAATAATGGTATTTGACATTAATTTTGTTTTTTCTCAGATTTAACTGCTAATAATAAAATCTTTTATTTTGTATGTGCAGAGACAAATATTAAGGAGACTTATTGTCTATCGATGGCTTCACATACATTCTCCACAATAACGCTAATTATATATTATTTTGTGTTACTGAAAATATGTCCAAAGATAGTGTTTCCCACTGTTTTGAATATCGAGTCACAATGTTTTAATAAAGCAGTTGAGTTGTTGCTCTGGAGACTGGGAGATCGTTGATCGATGTTTGGTCACTGGGTTCACGGCATAAGTCGTGATTTCTCACTTAACTAGTGGGCCACGTGAAGGCAGCCATCGTCCACTCCACATACTTTAAGGTCAGCTTTGAACCAAAGCTCTAACCACCTCTAGGTAACTCGTGGAATATTCCCAATCCGTGCTTAATGGTCCTTAGCAGACACACCAGCCAAGCCATGTACGTTTCTAAAGATTTAAACGCAGAGGTGCAACCCTGTAATTTCTTATTCACACCACTAGAGTCCCTCTAGAGAGCCCCCTCTAGGGGGCATTTGGCCTACTCTTCCTCCCTGGTCAGATGTCTTGGAAGAAGTGGGGATACCTACGCTTTACCCTGCCACACGTGATCTGCCGATCGACTAACTGTGGTCCACTTATTTATACTTCTGTGTTGACAGAGGCTGGGGGATTTAAGACACTGACTTAATTTTTGTAACTGCCGTGCTGAGGGATCAAAGCAAACTGGCGACTTTTAGGATTGTACATTCAGTGTACTTACCACTACACCATCGCAGCCTCCCACATTATTTTTACTCTCATTTTAAACAATGAGAGTTACCATTGGTCAGTGGCACCCAGAGACACATACTAAAACACTCGTGGATGGTCGCAAATGGAAACTGCGAGGGGGAGGCATTGAAAATGTGGCCAGTTTCATCTATTTTTAATAATATTCATGATATTGAAACCAATTGATAACCCTGTCAATCTAATGCTGGATGAAGGCATTCCCAGATCATCAACTGGTCAGTGCCAGTTGATGAAGGGAAGGGGCCCAGGACCAGTTCAGATATTCCTTGCCGCTGGTGTTAGCCATGGCTGGGAATTGAACTGAGATGTTTGGGTTCGTCGTGTGGTGCGCTAACCACTGTGTCACCGCTCAAACCCCTCAGCAGACTGTAATACAGAACACAGTAAAATATTATTATTTACATAGAGCAGCATAAAGTAATAAAATGCCTCTGATTATAATGCTTGTAAAACATTTTAAATAGTTAACGTTATAAATGACTCCGACAAGAGAAGGAAACTACGATTTTTTTAATAACTTTTAAATTTCCATTTTGGCCTGTTTGAAATGCTTCTGCTTAAAAAAAGCCCGCTGCAATGAATCTTTATGCACATTTCCATGTTGTTGTTTTCAGACCATTAACTTATCTACGTCGGCTTCTTACAAGCAAAATACTGTTTAATTGTGAAGAATGACATTCAATAGATTCCCCTGATTTCGCTTGTGCCGAAGTCCATTTTGAATTCACGGGACAGCATTTTACATTTCCCCTGCATTAAATGAAATGTCCAGCAGAGACCACTATTGCATCTTGAGATAAACAAATACCGCTATGCATAACACGTTTCATTTCCCCTAGCCAGCTTGAACCTTTCCATCTCCAGTGCAATTCTACTGACTACAAGTGTAAAACTGTCAGACTCCTAACTCATATTTCATGGTTAATGTGCACACAGCTCCCAACTCAAAGGCTGGACACTGCGCATTGTGCTACCATGACACTGGATTAACAAACACAATCCACAGTTTCTGCGTTGCAAAGCCATAACACTAAATCACCATCTGCATTACTGCCAGCTTTCATTATTGTGATCCGGCGACTTCCTGGGCAGCTGTTAGCTGTATGATGGCAGGAGCTAACCCACACTGTTATACGCAGTGTTATGGACACGGAAGGTGCACCAGTATACTAGGAAGTGTGGCCAAATGCACATGGTCGAACGAACAAATATTTCAGAATGCTTTGGTACCAATCCCCCACGAAACAAGAATGTTCCCCTGAGATGTATAGCCGTTGACACGTGTGGATTTTTGTTAGGAGACGATTATAGCAATTACATTTCAGCACGGTGAATGTGTAAATAAAGTAATTAGAAGTTATGAGAGTTTACCTGTAAATTTGGGGTTATTTGTGCGTTCGTGTACATGATTAATGCTTGTGCATATAAAGTTAGATCGTTTGGTTTTATTTTGTTTTGACAATCTGCTACATTTGTTTTGAAATTTTCTGTGAAGGCCAATAATATTGTGTGTCCGTGTGTCTGCCTTGCAGTGCATGAAGCAAGCACAGTACAATTGCTCTGACGAAACATCAGGCTGGCAAGCAGACTCTTGGTCGCCATGCTTTCTCTGTGAAGACAATCTTGGGTGCTCGTCAAGGGAAACTCACAATTCAAGTAGGCTAACCCCACAAATAGCATAGCTTAACATCAAAACAGACATGAACACTACAGTTTATCGCTTTCGTTGAATCGGTGTTAATTTTCTACCTCTTAATAAATTATGCTGACAGTACTTCATGGCGCTATTACTGGTTGCCTCCATTTAAATAAAAACACATCCTCATTACAATGAAAGCCATCTGGCATTGCACACACGGTAGTTTTATTTACAGCCTATAAGCAAACCACAATTCAAAGTTCTGGAAACCTGAATCTGTATCACGCCAGTGAGCATCAGGCGTGAAGAGATAGTCCAGCGAGATTATTTTTCAGTAGCTATGTGTGCAAAGGTAAAACTGCAAAACAGTTACCGTGCAGCTTGGTGAAATAGTCTGAACAATTCTTAAATTGCCTGCAAAATATGACCTTAATTCAGAAAAAAACCTTCCGCTAAACTGCTCTGCACCTGTAATTGATTGTGTGTTGTCAAGATTACTGCCAATGGAGATGGCCGTGTAAGTGCCGGAGAGCAAAAACGTCGTCATTTCACTGAGCCGGCACCACCAAGACACGTGATTACATTGAGTTCTCAAGTGTAGTGAGCTCACGGCCTAAGCCTGGTCACCAATGTAACAAACATTTTTTTAGGGAATGTTTAAAGTGTGTCTCTGGTTGTGCACGAAGATGCCTGTTGAACTGACTCCATGTGTAGTCCTACGATGACAACTTCTGTGGCCATTCTCTCGCACGAGGTGGTGCATTGCCAGCTGTGAAAGTACCAAGTGAAAATATCAAGCGATTGGGAGGAGAAGAGCCCCAAAAAGCACTACTTATTTCTTGTAGAATTACCAGAAACTCCAACATAAAGTATCCATGAGGACCTACCAACAATCACATTCTCTAGGACACTGGGCTCAATGTGCACGTGATCCCTTCAGCGTCTATCTTAAATGTTTTTTTTATATATATACAGGTCCATTTCAGATGTATTGTTCAATGGGTTTTTGAGTGATATCTAAAAAGGAAATTCAATACAAATAATGCATAACCACTTTTAATGCATTTGTTGACATATTTATATATTCATGCACTCATTTATTTGTTTTTATATTCAAGCATTTCATATTTATACGAAGCGGCTGGATAGTCTAATGGCCAAGATGATTGCCACTGAACCATTTTGCATGGGTTCAACGGATCTTACATTGCATTTGCCCCTGTGATGACACAATCCATTGCTCACACCCCAAATGATCTGTAGGTTAAAGTCCCATGAACATCATTTGCAAAAGTGGCCTGTTGTGTGCCACGATCAATTCCCAAGTTTGGTAAATTTTGACGTTGAAAAAAGACAACAAGGTGTCTCTACACTCAAATGAGAATTTGTCAGTAATCAGCATCTTTGGAAACTTTGAGCCAGTAGTGAAATTTCCACATTCCTGTGGCAGGGAGCAGTTTATCCATTGTACAACTGCCATTGATTTCAGACGACAAAAAAGTACCCATTTTAGCAACCCTTGACAATGATGGGTAGAGTCAACCCCCCAACCAGGATTTTAACTCAAACCATTCTGCTGAATATGTCACGTTAATATTTTACAAAATAAAAATTAAATACACCGGGTAAATCTGCCTTTAGTATATAATATGCATTGCCGATTTCTGAATGTCTTTAAAACAACAAATCTTCTTAAAGAGGACATGTACGACCTGTAACACAGGGCGGTATGTATGTTGTTGGTGTACAAAACACGAATAAATAAATGTTTCAAAAATAATCATTTAACCTTTTCAGGTAGAGGGATATAGGAATGGCTTTAGGAGATACGAATGGCAGATGAGTGGTTATGGGTGTGAATAGCTAATTCCCTGTGATAAACAAACACTTACAGCACCGTCATCTTCACCACGCTCTGGCATAGATGTGACAGGAATGGAGCAGATGGTCATGCATCCGTTGTCATTTGCTTTTAACTAATAAAACAATTGCGTGAATTTTCATGTGCCAGGTATGGGTGAAGGTTAACTCAATAAAGGTCCAAATATCATATTGGTGTGAGTCATTTGAAGCCATCTGTCATGAGACACGTACAAAATATTGGCCGCTTGACGCTACTGAATTTAACATGAAGAGTAACGCAGATGCGTTACAATATGGAGCTCAGAGAGTGTTCTTATCAAGCGATGAATTACTGATTACCAATTACTTTGGAGCTTTCATTATGAACTCAATCACGGTAAAGAGGAATACTGCCTATTGCAATTCATTTCATCGACAGTTATAGATGTGTGTATACATTTAGAAAGTGTAATAAATACTTAAATTTAATTTGTATCATCATGATTGAACAGGTCACCCTTTCCTTGGTCCCTTGATCCTCTCTTATTCAAGATTAAATAAGGAAAATCCTCAAAGCCACTTCCTACTGTCAGGAAGAATCAATGCCCGGGTCTGGATGTACACTGCCACTGCTCTTCGTGCTATTCCCCATGTACTAACGCAACTGTGTGCAGTCATCTTTATTGGACATTTTATATCTGTAACGTATCTGTCTCACTTGTAATATATATATAGTTTACACGTACGAAGTATACACACACACAAATGTAGCGTATAAGCACACGGATATACATGGCGAATATATACACATAATCCATACCATATGGCGCTTAATCACACCATATGGAATAGGCTTGGCTTGAATGTTCAACAAATGCTTCTCCACTTACATTCCTTGCACATGTAGATACTTTCTAGCAATGTGTGTTTCCCATGGCATCTCACCTTTCTCAACATTCAATATGTCAGAATAAGCTTTATCGCCATCGGTCTTGATCAGTGCACAGCAGGATGAAGGCTGTCTCTATCTCTCGCGGGGCTGCGACGTAACAATCCATTTAGCACCTGCACTTGAGCTGATTTCATAACTCCATCTCCGCGGTTGAATTGCCTTGTTTCGCGAAGTCGTCTTTACCCCTTTCTGTCTCTCAGTGTGGTTCCAAAAATGCAACTCTGCACGCTTCCTTGAGCTTTAATCAACTTCTGTTCCATGTTCTTTGTCAACGTCCATCTTTACGTTCCTTGAGTTAAATTTTCCAAAAGCACTTGAACATGGTCTCGTTGAACTCCTTATTGAATAATTTTTGACGCGACCCGCCTTCAATAACTGCAAGAGGTACACTTACTCTGCTGCGTTTTCGAGTTGTGTGGCTCCAACAGATATCGACGATTGTTCAGTGATATTGTTGCGTCGCTCCGATTTGTCTCAAGCCCAACGTTGCAGCCTCCTTCCCATCAGTCGTTATAATGACCATGTCGTCAGCACATCTTGGATGCTACATATTATCTCCCTTTAACAGTTGTGCCGTTATTTCCCAAATACTGCACATATTTTTGGAAACCTCTTCTAATATTAGTGTGAATAACTTTGACGAAAGCGTGTCTCCCTGTTTGACTCCACTACTAACATGTAGCAATTCTATTTTTTTAATAAATGTTATTATTTATATTATAATGCATGGAAATGTATATATTTATTTTTAGGCCTTTGAGCATTTGGATGACAGTATCATTTCCACCGAGTCTCAAGACTTTTCATAGCCTGCTACGGAGAGCCACAATTATTCATATTCGTGAGTATTTTCCAGAACCCTAACCCGAACCTACTCATGTGGTTGCACGGTCTCTAAATTTCCTTAATCTATTCCCAATGATCGTCACGAACAATTTATATGCGTCAGACAAGGGGCACAGTTACGAGCATAGTAATGGGCAGTGCATTGGAAATGCGGAGAAAGGTTTTAAAACAAGTAGTGAACTAATTGCCAGAGAAAAAATACATGTTTATGAAGAGGAAGGATATTAAAAAGAAAAAAATGTGTCAGAAAAAATGGAATGCACGGAACTCTGTACAACGATTACAAAAAGTATAAGAATATATGAATAAACAAAGCAGGCAACCAGGGAAATATTCCTCAATCATTCTCCACTTCAAAAATGTTAATAAAACTCACTTCAAGAATTACAGACCCATTAGCCTCTTAGCACCTCCGATTAGCACGGCTGGCTACGTACGGTGCAAAAGAAGTTCAACATACAGCACATTATATCGTGTACTGTCATAAGTCTGTACATTTATAATAAATAAAAAATATCTTACATATTTTACCGTAATATGCATTAGGTTAACAAGGTATGGGGTTATAAAATATATATTAAATACTGTGCGTAACAGTTCACCCGACAACACATTGTGTCAAGTAAATGGCATTTTTAGATTGCAGTGCGGTGATATTTATGTTGTCGACAATTTATCTTCACAAATACCTGGTAATGCAATTTGGTTGTTGTATAGCTTCACTGCACAAAGTGATGCCTAATCCCCACAGGGCCAAGAAAGGACGATGTGTACAATGAGGCACTTGCAGAGAATGGACAGATAGAGTAAATTTTTTGAAATTTAATAATCGGTGCACTATATACAGCATGCAGTATATATCCATGTAGAAGGTATAGACATACTTGGTCATCCCTTCTGTATTCACAAATACAGCATTTATATGCCGTATGAAATACAAACTTCACCTTTATTTTTACTATACACCATAGAGAAGTGTGATACATCATGCCTATTACTGTAATTATGGCATAGCTACCACGAACAGGCTTCTATTCACGAAGCTGACTGATGCCAATTAACGTAATGTCGTTGTAGAGGGCCCACCTCAGGTGCAGTTGTGAATGGTAACCTGTGAAATTCATTTCAACGGTGTGCACCATTTCTGCAGGCTTCTCATTTTTATCAGCATATCATTGTTTGTGTCGAGGGCCCTGAAGTAGCAATCTACCTGGCCATCCTATTTGTCGAGTGAGGGTCACTCATTTAGCAGTTTTCTGGTTTACTCTGAGCGCTGTGGTTGCATATCCGGTGCGTACATCGCCACTCACATAATGTGGTGCTCAGCGCTAATGAAGGTTGCTCGTGAGTGTTGGCACGCAACACCTAATATGCGTGTATTATTCATCATTCAAAATACCTTTACTGCTCAATGTTAATTGGTTATCTGTGCCGTGTACCAGATTGATTACGGGGTCTTGTTAAAATCAGTGGTGAATGATATCTTGATCAGTCCCCGCAATCATCCTCTTCACCACCTCACACTGATCAGCATGGTGAAGTATGGTTAAACAGCTCCCATGTATGATGTTGAAGATTAGCCTTTCGTCGTTATATCACGTGACATTTGTAAAATTTCTGCACTGAAATGTTGCACTATTTGCATTCAAGACAGGTATTCCTTGCAAAAGAGACCCTTGGCTTAATGGGCACCCACCTGATTCTAAATAAAGTCAATTGACTGATTTAATGTGTACATTTAACCTGGAATCACAATGCAGAGAAAGGATCCATCTTTCGCCTCAGACGTTGAAACAATTTGCAGGTTTCATGAATCCCTCTATCTCTATCAACCCAGCAGTATATGAATGGGTACACCAACGTTGATCGGAAGGTCGTGTGTGGTAGGGTAAAATGTGGGTACTCCCAACCTCTTCTGAAACCTTTGGCCAGTGTAGAATAGTGGATGCATTTCCACCAGCAGTGGTGCGAGCAAGCAATTGCAAGGCTCCACAATTTATATTTTACATTAATGTTTACAATTCGTTTTAATTATTCTGCGAGCTGCTCCATAAATATTTGCAAAGCATAGCTCCACCAACTGATTTTTTTTTTTAAAAACATGCGTATAATATCAATCATTTGCTTCCACCATCAAAAGCCCGCTCGTAGCCGGGGTTAATGCAATTTACTCTATCGAAGTAATTAAGCAACGCTCTGGCTAAAAGCATCGTCAGCACTCCTGATCTTTGCAAACACGCGTGCGTGTGGCGCAAACAAGCTACGGCACGAACAACCACCACCGAGATAAGCGGCAGCTTCGCAAAGAGCCCTACCTTGCTCGAGTCAGCGCCACTGATAAATTCACCCGGACGCCAGCGAATTAATTAATCACCATGGCCTGTGACAAGGTGAATGATGATCGTCATAATTAGGACAACGCAGGCAGTGGCAGCAGATGACTTGATGTTTAATCAAACAAAGGGAACCCACTCGGGTTTTGGCACTCCTGCAGTCGATGCAGTAGTAGGTTGAGGTTTTTTTACTTCTGGTTGCAAGGCGAATCGGAGTTAGGGGCAATTAGTGTAGAGCTAACCGAGACTTCAGGGCATTCGGGATGTGAAATGTTTGAATAGAACACGGTTTCAGGCGTGGCATTTTTACAGACCACATGCATGACACGAGGTTGACCGATTGATGTTCATGCGTGGACTGAAAATGTGTTTCACTCACCGGGTACCGTTTCATAATTCTGTGACATGAAAAAAGAGGCAATGCAGTTCAATGAACTCACATTTGGTGAAACAAAAATAAACAATTGTCATGTGTTTTTTTAAACGCTTTGTTTTCCAAATAAATATATCAAATGTAGTTATATAAACTGGAATATTGGCAGAACTTTAAATTCTTTAAATTCCAACATATATGTGATTTGTAAGATACAGATGATGTTGAGAAAGGCTATAGCGAAAAGTAATGTTATTTACAGTTCATAATTTGAACAGTCATGTTCACATTCCAACGTTTTTTTTCACGTCTTATACAGGCATAACCCGGTTTACACTCAGGATGCGTTCCTGAAAACCAGAACGTAAATCGAAAGTACTTCAATCGAAGCAAAGACACGGGATGGCGGATCGTAACGTGGTCCAGTACCTAAACCCATTGTGCACCTACACTGTGCAACCGTTGGTGCGAGCAGTGAACACTATTGACATATTACTAATATAATGAGCCAAGAATGTGTGTCCCGCGCGTGACGTCACTCCACATGAGGCCCACCCCCCCCGCGTGACGTCACTCCACATGAGGCCCACCCCCCGCGTGACGTCACTCCACATGAGGCCCACCCCACCCCCTTCATTAATATTCATGAGTGGGTGGATTATTACACTTACGCAGAGGAAGGTCGAGGTGAATTAAATAATTTATTACGCAAAGTCGCTTCAAATATGACGTTTCTTTACAGAAAGTGACGGTAAAAAATAAATATACGCAGCACAGTGCTACATCCGTGCGTGACGTCACTGCAAAGACCCCCCCCTCATTAATATTCATGCACGCGTGCAAATTTACACTAACGCACAAGAACATGCCGCACCCCTCCCCTCATTAATAATCATGAGCGGGTGACGTCACTCCACATGCCGCACCCCTCCCCTCATTAATAATCATGAACGGGTGACGTCACTCCACATGCCGCACCGCTCCCCTCCACTAATCATGAGCGGGTGACGTCACTCCACATGCCGCACCCCTCCACAATAACCATGAAGGGTGACGTCACTCCACATGCCGCATCCCTCCCCTCATTGATAATCATGAGCGGGTGACGTCACTCCACATGCCGCACCCCTCCCCAATAGCCATGAGGGGTGACGTCACTCCACATGCCGCACCCCTCCACAATAACCATGAAAGGTGACGTCACTCCACATGGGGCAACCCACCCCTCGTTAATAATCACGAGCTGAACAAATGTTTCTATTAAATATTTCAGATTTACTGCAATACACACCCGTCCTTGGAGGGGCAAAAGGCTAGTTAAGTTATATTACCTTGTCTATTATACTATATGTATGATTATTAGTTGTTTATCATATAAGAAATAGTTTACACGGGTATAAAAAAAAATGTGTATCCGTAAATGCGGTATGTTGGGGTGTGGGGGGGGGATAAAAATACTCGAGCCAGTCAGCGACCCTAACGCTTGGGCGCCCTCTGGCTCATGAACGTCGCCGTGCAACGTAACAATGTTGGGCCTTAACGGTAAAGTTCGTGAATGTCGAGGGCGTGATGGCGAGGTACATGATAATGTGTACGAAAAACGGGATTTGGTATCAATAAGTAGGGTACGTTACAGCGACAATAGGGAAAGCGGGAGGGCCTAAATCGGTGTGTTACTGCGTTGGCGTTTCACACCAAAAATGTGAAAGCTATTGGGGAGTGCTGTGTCGTGGCTGCTTTGCTTGAACATTAGTAACTCGGGGTTGTTCGGGGGCGCCTGTGGCGGCCCTCACAATCATTTACGGCCTTCGGCCAGGAAAGTCACGAAAAAAATTGCATACGAAGGAAGCATTCACGCAAGCACCCGAAGCTCTGTTTTGAAGTTTTAAAATGAAACATCTTTGAATTGTGTTATGTTTTGAATTAGATAATTGTACTTTAAAGAACTAAATTAAATCACGACGTTTCGGAGGCAACACAAGCTTCCGTCTTCAGGTGGAACAGTCACAGCAGAATATCTGCGTCAAGTGGACAGCTCTGAGACAGCCGGGATTATATATACGGCTTCAGGGAGGGGGAGGAGCCAGAAAGTGACGTGGTGGGGGGGGAAGGGCTGAGTTAAGCCGCCTTTTGTTAAACTGCAGGGGGTTGGTTGTTGTGTATAATTACAACGAGCATCATCAGGCCTGATGATGCTAGTTGTAATTACTGGCGAAACGTCGTAATCAAATTGTGAATGTTGTGGGTTTACTCTCAAACACACCAGTGTGCTGTACTAGTAACGAATTGGCATGTTTTGTTTACGTAGCAAACCTTACTAATTTGTTGTGTCGGGTGGTGACGGGTTTAACTACGCATTCATATTCACGAAATCTAACCCATAAAACCTCTTCTATGGATGACAGTGTCGCTTAGCACCAATGTTTATCGTTGTCCTATAATTAAGTTACACATTTTTATTTCACATTAAAAGGACAAAAATTAATTGCACGTTTACAAAAACTCTCTGTTCTCATGCAATCTACACCATTTTGAAATTAAAAGTATTAAACATGTTCAGAGGCATCCTGAAAACTCACAAATAGTGCAAACGCCCAGTGGGGTGTTTTTAAAATGCATCATGTTGATTAAACTGGGCATCCTAAAAGTAGGCATTTTTATATTAAAAAAGCTAAGTAAATCATGAAAATGTGAACTATTTCACGTGAACCTGATTGTGTATAATGCACGATACTAAAACAAAAATCGAGCTTATTTAAGGATGGCAGAGGTATTTAGGGATTTATGAGGTATACCGAACCTGTACATGAATAATATTGTTTCTATTTGTGTGGTATTGGAAGACCTCCCATGGCCCCCATCGTCTCTATAAAAAGGAAGGGAACCACTAAACAATAGAAGAAGATTTTGGTTTAGAATAAATAATGCAAATGTAATGTTACATAGCAATAATTTTCATGTAGACTCATATGCCATCCATGCTCAGAGACGGTAATATTTTCAGACCAAATGACTCATTGATACCCATTCCCTGCAATGTGATGGTCACTGTAAACAGCGCGTCATCGAATAAAAGGTAAGTGTGATCTCATAATCGGAGACCACAATGATCTATAGTTGAGTTTACAAATAGAACACCACAGGCGTATTTGGCGACATCGGCATCCAGTATAGATTTTTAAATTGTACAGATCATTACACGGGAATGGTCATGAGGCCTTAAAGGGTTCTGATCAGGAAGTTTACATTTGCCGTAATTACAGAATACTTTCTAAAGTGGGAGCCAATAGTGCATTGGGACTGAACATAGCTTTGTCCTTTCTCCGTTAGTCTCCTGGCACCATTTCAAGGGATGGTCCCCAACCGGTATTGACTTTCTGCCGCGTTTATTTGTGGGGCTATGCCGTCTTTGTGACTGTATGCAGTGAAGGTGGCAAGGGACCGATAGAGCAAGTCATGTCATGAGAAAGGGACGTTTTCACTCATACATAATTCTTACAAACGCCTCTATTCCATGGTCAAAACATTGCTTTGTCAAAAATGTCCAACCTTGCACGTTATGTGGTAGGAATTGTAAAGTGTAATATTTATCAAATAGTTGAACAATGGATTTCGTTCTTTGTTAGAGTGCATAGAGACATTGATAATTAAATCAACGCCAAAAGCAGTGATCACTGGAAGCCCTGTATTTGAGAAATACATATTGGGATACTGCATTGGCAATGGTGCACAAGCACAATTAATAAAAACCCAACACATGTGTCAATAGCACTACTCTCAATTAATAGTTATATATAAAATGGAATGTTTCAGACAGGTAATGGCCATTCTTCATAGCATGATAGATCAATAAAGGCCATTGCCTGGAACAGAGAGATCATCTCTCTGCTATGAAGGGACTTTACCTGAAATATTTTTTTCCCTTAACAAATTAAATGTCTGGGTGGTTGTGAGTTCAAATCTCATCAGGGCCTCAACTCAGACCCTCGTCCGCTTCGGGCCTATAAAGGGAGTACCACTAAATCAGAAGGCAACACTGGTTATCCAATGGAAAGACTGACTGGTGCCATGGGAATGTGGAATTTCCACCACACACATGTGAGTGTCATACCATTGCTTTCTGATAAGGAGACTTCCACTGTTTGACCTGACCAAATAAATAAAAGTGGCAGCCCCATATTTGGCTGGCATAAAATCACTAAAAACACCTAACATGCTCTGATTCACACCTGCTACAGACAATTGAGTGTTTTCGGCTTCATTAAAATCAATTAAACTGTGAGAAGATGTTTATGTGGTTTGTGTGTATTTTTTTAGAGGCAATACTTGCAAAACTTTTTCGACAAAACACATTGAGAATCGAAGAATATTGCTGGAGCACCGTGGAAGTATTGGCCAACAAAAGTGTCTATGCCTGGCTCGTATTTTGTGTCATTCACCACTTTCGGAGGAGAGGAATAGAAAATGTACAATGTTTAGACTGGATGACAAAACCACTACCCTAAACCGCCTGTACCATTCTGTTAAAACATTGTTCTGAATAACACCAATGGGAGGAAACCTTAGATTCATCTTTAGAACGTACAACATTTTGGTTACGCAGGTTAGGACTTGCCAAGCAGCAAGAGTAGAAAGCAAACATATATCACGTGCATTTCCATATTCATATTTTCTTTAACATTTGTGAGAGTGGTAATGCTTTCACTCTTGGTTTTGATTTTATTTTAACAAAAAAAAAGACCTATATAGATTCTTAGTGTAGGACACATATCTGTCACTAAGCACGAGTATCAAAGCTTGCAGAAATCGTTGTGATGTGGAAATTGGCAGGGAACAGCAAACGTGGGAGGGCACAAGGGGAAGTCTGTGCACTTAAAGCTGCCGTCTGCACTTTCCAGCCGTACTGTTTATCATCAGCAAAAGTGGCGTTTGTTTGCCCCATGCAAACACCACCTGGTAATGGGCACTAAGCAAAGTTTATTTAATATTTTTTGATACAGTTGAGAAATGTCATAAAAGAGGGCGGATTATTTTTGCTACTTTTGATGGGTGGTTGCTGGATATTTTACCCCTAAATGAGATGTATCTAGACTCAATCAGAATGTTGGCGATTTTCACTCCTGGTCACATCGATTAGCCATGCCCATGGTCCCTCTAGGATTAATGATGAGTAGTTGTGGTAAGTTACCAGTGTCGACTCAGGAAGACTCTTAGATTTTTTGTTTATTACTTAAAATGAGAAAATAACCCGTAGGAAGGAAAAAAGTTCAACTCTCAATGACGATGATGATGTCCACTCGAAGGGATGCGATCGTGAGCAGTGGCGAGAGCTGTTTGTGGTCAGCTGCTAAACACACTGGAAGGCTGCTACTCATGGTATTGTCAGGGGGCATAAGCTGCCATACCGTTAACCGTTTGCCTCATTTCCCTAGGTGGGCAAACACGCTTCTGGTGATGCTGAAGCTATATTTCAGTCGTACAACCAGTGGGAGCTCGACCAATTGTGGCCACATAATTCGTGAATGATATTGTCTCATGCACACGAATTATACAAACACCAAATCACTCCAATGAATATCAGTGAAGCATATGGTAAGATGTAGCAGATAACGTCAGCAATTGAACACAAATGCAATTTTTGGATAACAAATCTAATTGTACGTATTTCAGTTTTATATTTTAAAATCTTAGAACTGGTTCATGCAGTAACGCGTGTAGCATTTATCTCAGAGAGTGTACGTTTCATTAAAACGTGTATTTTTTCGTCTCTTTGTATGGAGTTGTTTTCAAATATCAGAAGTAAAATTAACGACGTTTAAAACGGTGCATTATCTGAAAACACAATTAGCGAATACATCATCGGTGTTCTTGTTGGTATTTTTCTTGCTGGTGGTATTTCTGCATAACTGACGCCAGATTTGTTTCTCTCGCTTGCCTCTTTTTTTTCCCCTTTCCCCCTCCGAAAGAGAACAGATGGCGTCTCTACCAGAGACCGACCGACCAAGAAACAAAACTGCCACTCATTCGGACGCTGCCCTCCTGTGCCCTTGTCTTCATCCTACACATGTAGCGTGATATAACATCTTTCACTTTCTCGCCGGTGGACGGTTTTAGTGTTTTCTTTGTTTTGCTCCGTTACATTTTTTTTAAACGTACATTTATAAGAAAAAATAAAACCTTGAAAAACGTGGCTTCCTAAAGACCATTATCATTTTAGGCAATTCAGAATTAAAATGCATTTTGAATGTGCTGGAGGCACCGGATTGCTGCCTCTACCTCAATATGCCAATGAAGAGGCGGTGTTCCCGTAGGGACGCTCCCTGGCGCAGGTTCATTTCGCGGACTTGGCACAGATTCGGCAATTAGCGAACGCGCCAGAATTCTTTCGCGAGTCTTTCCATATCGGATGCTCGTCACGATTGGCGTATTACAGAGATTGCCTTGAACCGTCCAAAATGTAAATTGTATTAACGGACGCCTACAGGACACAGCGTGTGTCCGCGCTAGAGTGCGCTTTCTCAAAATAAAGGGAATTAACGCAATTGCGATTAAATTCGTCCTGGTTAATGATACATAGAGGCAAATCTTCATCTAAAATGCAAATAAAGCGAGCCTCATGTCTCCCCGCCATCCCAGCATGATTTATGACTTGAAAATACCAAGGAACTAATTAGCGGAGTAATTAATTCACACTCATTTGCATTTTTGCATGCGTAATTAGAACACGGGACTAATCATTCTGAAATGGAAAGTTTCAGTCATTACGTGTAATGTTCACTGGGGTGGAAAGATGCGATTGACGTGATTTTTTTTAACAAACATTAACATATACAGTATTACCGCTAACTTTTTCGTGGCCGTTTTAATTGCTCAGAAACATATTCTACACAGAAAAGGAATATTTCATAGTGGACATTAAGTATTATTTTTGTTTCAAAGAAAGTATTGCCCAGGGAATTAAAAATGCCCCCCAATAACACAGACTCATAATAAGATTAATTTCTGCAAGGGGAATCAATTTGTATAGTGGTTCAGGTAAATCATTAGGTGCTATTTAAAGCAAATAGTCGGGGGAGATGACAAATGTAAAAAATGTAGTCCTCCAGTCATTAATTAATATTGTGCTCTGTTAGCCAACTCCCATCATCTGAGACCTGTTTAGAACCACAGAGCTATGCATACGATTTCCCAATTTCGGGCCAAAATAAATGAGGCGATAATTCGCCACCTGAGCAGGTGGCAAACCAACAGCAGCCAGGGTTTTAATAGCCAGGTTTATTCTTTCCTCGTAGCATCGAGTGCTGAGCCGAGGGATTGTTGTCGTGCGCACTGAGTCGGTCTGTGAGGAATTGACTGCTCCGGTAAAAGATGAAACCCAGGAAATTCTTGTCCATGAAGCCGCGATTGATATGCTCTATCCTCAAGGATGACTAAGAGGAGAGTGATAGCTTGCTTATGTTGGGTTCTTTGTTTAAAAGCACGAATCAACGTCTGTGGTTCTTTTATTTTTAATTGAGGTGTGGCTAAAAAGAGGTTTACTGTAAGATTTTTCGGGGCATATTGATGGATTGTTTCGTAGAAATTAAGGGAATAAACGAAAATGACAAATAAAGCGATTAAGGTAGGAAATTACCAATAAAACACATTCAAATAATTCACAAATAACAAAAACGCATTTGTTGACAAGCTAACTCATAAGTGTAGAAATATTGTTCAATTTGGATAACAATGCACCTAATGATTTCATTGAGCTAAACCCAAATTAGAAATGATGCCCCTCCAGTCCTGATGTCAAGCTGACCGTATTGCCCATGACAGCACCGTATGTAGGTGACATAAAGCCAGCACACATGTGGTAGCACACATGTGGTAGCACACATGTGGTAGCACACATGTGGTAGCACACATGTGGTAGCACACATGTGGTAGCACACATGTGGTAGCACACATGTGGTAGCACACATGTGGTAGCACACATGTGGTAGCACACATGTGGTAGCACACGTGTCTGAAATGTGGACGTGAAGAGATTGAGCCAATGTGGGACTTCTATCTCCGAGGCGAGGTGGTGTTTAAATGGGGCAGTAGCGCAAGTAAAGCTTTAAGGAAGGCCCTCCAGCTTCATCACACAAGCAACAATACATTACAAAAGACCAGACATCTCAATAAACATGCTCAGTACTACTGTGAGTATATTATCCATTAATACGAATTGTCTGCATCACAGTGGACGTTGAAGATCCGACGACCTTATTCGAAAAACAGTCGGCCATGTGTCTTGGCGTCATGGTCCAAAAATACCAAATTTTAATAACATTCTCAAAATGCAATAATTCGAATTTCCAATCGCAACATAGCCCCTCCCCCCTACTGACGGACTAATGCCCACTTTCAGGCCAGTGCTGTGTCACCTTGTGCTGCACAAGGACAGCTGTCATCAACAGGCACGGCTCCAGATCCTCTCGGATGGCACTACCCAAGCAAGTATCCCCTCCTTCACTGCTACCGTGGGGGGGCCCACATCGAAACATCAACAGACCGATGCGCACATTTCAAATATGGGAAATTTAAGACAAACTACAATGCGAATGTGTTCCCATGTAGCTCAAACTTTGGGACCATAGGGTACACCACTGTAGTACTTCAACAGCAAATTAAAAACTGCACCAACTCTCTCTCTCTCATGACGCCCGCTCGTGGCTAGCAGACCTCGACGTTGCCATTTATCTCCTGAACATACTGCCATACGCGTTTACTTCCCTATCCACGTGGGTTTTTAGTTGGTGAACAAGTCCATCGTCCCCCCCGCCCCCCCCCCCCAGGTCTTCCAAGTTGGGGGGCGAAGAAGGGGTGTGGGGGTCTTGGAGGTCGTGGGGGTGGGGGGTGTGGGGTCCCCTCCGCTCCCTCTGTGGCGCGGCCTATACTTGGTGAACATAACACCTCGTAAACTGTTGCACCTTTTTAATTTGTTTGCCGCATTTACAGCGGCAAGAAGCGTGCGCTGTCCGTGGTGCTGAAGAGCGCGGCGGTTCGCCGTCTCCGCCACCTGCAAGCACAGATTGCGACGTGCGGGGCCAGGCACGTTTACAACGCGACAAAGTCCGCAAGCCCCGACACCTGTTTGCCCAACTATTATCCATTAACTGACCGCGCAGCAGAAAATACACATATATGTACATATTCTTTGTGTCTTTCGGTAAAGTCACGTAGATGGTTCAAAGAAAATAACAAACAAAAAAAACTACAACGTTTCGATCGCAACACAAGCGATCGTCATCAGGAGGAAAGAGGAGGAAGTCAAGATATATATGTACAATAAATATACGTGTACGTGCATGCGTCACATTGTATAAATCAACAAACGCCCGAGAGCCCAGTGGCGTGATGCCACAGCTCGTGGTAAGGGACCGTATTCGCGAGTGCCGTGTGACCCCGCACGCATTGTGCTATTTTGTTTGTTTCCGATCAGATGTTCGCGGCGAAAAGCCGGCTTGTCGCCGCAATAAACTTCACTGCACATCACAGTCAGTCTACAGCAGGCACGCGTCACGGTTTATATACACACACACAAGGGGACCCGAAGAGTTATTCCACCTGCAGTCGGGTGCGATGTCCAAGTTTTGCAGTGACGTTGAAGCGATGTCGATGGTGCCGGGCTGGCGGTCGGCACTTCACCTGCGGCTATTTTTTATTTGATTCAAGAGAGATTCTACTCCTACTCCTCGTCGCCGTCCCTCCCTCCCACCTATATGTTAAATATTCGATTTTGGTGATAATGCGTTGATAGTGATGTGCAAGCACAAAAATCTAAATAGTTCATTATACTGTCTGAAAAGGGAAATTATATCATAGGCGACAATTCGGGCAATGGCTGTTTATACAACATGAAGGGTCATTGCCAGCAACGTCGCCTATTATAGGTCCCCCCCCCCCACCCACACACCTTTTGATGCACTGTTATTCACGAATGTGTTCAGTGTAATGGTAATATGCAATCCTACTGCGTTGTGCAGCTGGGTGGGCCTCTTGGTTATAAGGTGTATCGACATACCGTTGACAGCACGTGGCGAATATTGATGTGCTTTGTGCCTCGTAAATTAAATTGTAAGCAATAACGGATTTAAATAGGCACTTAAAGCGCCACACACGAGTCGAATGATAGTAAGACCTTTACAAAAGGAGTTCTCAAACCGACGGTTTTAGAGCACGTGATCTCGTACGGTGATCGCGATCACTCATTAGATGCGCAAAAGCGGTTGCTATTAATGTAAACGTGCATTTGTTGTGTTAATTATTCACAGATATAAAGGTTTAGGAAATGCCTTCATCACTGGCGTGCTACCTTCGAGCGCGTTTGGAGTTACGGTGATTAAAACAGTACATCACACTCACGGCCAAGTACAACGCCATTGCGTTCCAATTGACTTCACTGCATCGACGATAAAAAAAACGTGGCAGGGACGTCACAGTGAACTAGAACTACGTATATTATTTTTTTAATTAGCGAAACAAACAAACAACAATCGTGTCAAACGGTCCCCGGACTCGGCTTGCATATCCAGAGAGTGCCCAGTAAAAGCATAACACGTCAGGCCATTGCTGGGGCCAACGTTGATCCAACGCAGGGGTCGGCAAACCTGCGGAATCGGAGCTGTATGCGGCTCTTTACGGACTGCTTCGTGACCGTGATTCACCACGTGCATTGTGCCTCTTCAAAATATTGGAGGTTTTTTTTAATGTATTTATTACCGAATTCTAAAAAGATGTCTCTTCTTGTTCTTTTGGTTGCTTGACCCCTGCCTGGTCCAACGGTTGCAACCATATGACGCAACGCCGTGCCCAACGTTGTGTGGGCGAGTGCCCAACGTTGTGTGGGCACTCGTTTTCGGGTTGCGTTGGCATTTAAAGCAAGTTTATGATTCAGTAAATATGCCCAAGATTTAAAGAATCGAACTAAGGCAGAGGCAGAATGAGAGTGTTCGAAGATGGCCCAATTTTGTTTCTATGCACGGGATTGGTCAGTTTTTATTGCAGATTTCGGTGAATCTCGAGGCCTGCGATACTTTGTGGATTATATGTACACTGTATATATTTTTTTATATAAATCACAATTTGCTTATGTTTACGAACTCCTTTTGCTCTTTCCAAGAGGTGTATTGACAGGATTTTTACAACAAAGGTATATATTTACTATTCTTGGTTCTTTCGGTAAAGTCACGTAGAAGGGAAATAATAAAAGAATACAAATAAAACATAATATAATACAATTATCACGACGTTTCGGCCACAATGCAAGCAGCCGTCCTCAGGTGAAGAAACAGAGCTGTCAGAAAGACAGCATCTTAATGAACACTGCTAAGCTTGGCAGCGTATTTTAAGCTGGGTAGGAGGGAGGAGAGAGCCTTGACAAAGGAGTTTACATATCAACAGAGGAATTGAGCATATTGATGACAAATGCAGATATGGGGTTAGTCACTCCTTGTGGAATGTATAGGCGGTGGGTTGTCCCAAAGTCATATTATGCTAGTGTATTATGTAGGATTAGCAGTAATAAAGGGAGGGAAATTTTAATAATAAAGAACTGCAGCAGCCAAACCACCGCGTATCAAGCTCGTGTATGATGTGGAAAACAAAACATGAATTTCTAAAGAACTACAAATACCCTACTACCATACAATAAACCGATGTGAAAACCCCAAATATAAACTACATCAATATAATCAATGTACTCAACATACTCTCCAATAAGCTGAGCTATTAACATTAAGTAACTGGGTATATACTGCACTATATAATGAGTACCATATAGTAAGCTGATAAAAAAACTAAAATATAAACTATATCAATATAATCAATAAACTCAATATACTCTCCAATAAGCTGAGTCTACATGTATCAACAGAGGAATTTAGCATATTGACGCTAAAGAACTGCAATTACCAATTCTACCGATGTGAAAAAAACTAAATATAAACTACATTAATAAATTCAATGTACTCAATATACTTTCCAAATAGCGTATCTATTTACATTAAGTAACTGGGTATACACTACACTATATAATGACTACTATATAGCGAACCGATAACACTAAAATAGAAACTTCATCAATATAATCAATATACTCAAAATACTGTCCAATAAGCTGAGTTTACATATCGAACATTATATGTTTACTATCGTATTGTCTCTACGATGTAATTAAATGCGTAACTTGATTTAAGTTGAAAGAGTGTAAACTATGTATAAAGCAGCGATTGGAGCAGTACCCATAGCACATCTGTGCACTGTTCTTTTCATCCATATAAAATACAAGTTACGCATATTCAAAGTGAATGTGCAATAGTACACATAGAGCAAAGTTGCTACACAGATTGAGTCCGCATGAGAGAGACATACAGAGTACCTCGACAGGCGTTACGTGGGTTTCAGTAATCTGTACTGCACAGTATAATCCTGCTAAACTAGAGTTTGGTCGCGGTCTGAGCTTGGCTGTGTTCACTCCAGCGCTGTCCTCGAGACAGTCTGGTCCCTTCACCTGATGAAGGCCACTTGTGTTGTGGCCGGAACATCGTGAATTTTATATTTTTTTATTTTTGTTGTTTCATACTTTTACGTGACTTTACCGAATAGAACCAAAGATTCATCTTCTTTGGTTCTTTCGATAAAGTCACGTAGAATGAGAATAAAATAATAAATTGATAAAATAAAATAACACAATAATATTCTCACGACGTTTCGCAGTCACGAAAGCTTTAAATCGAAATAGAACTAAAGAGTATGGATCCTTGCAGTCACGAAAGCTTCAAATCTAGAATAGAGTATGTTTCTTTGAATAAAAACAAATAAACCCGATTTGAGAGATTCTCTTGTCTGTGTTTTCTCCAGTTCCTTTCACTTTTGTCATTTAAAGACTAGATTTAGTTCAATAGAGCAACAATAGATAGAGCTACAATATACAAAGTAGCTCTATCTAGTGAACGCATACCCCGTGAGGTGAATGACAGTGGGTTCGAGTGCCTTTGAAAAGATGAACTTGAAAATGAAACTCGTCACAAGTGTTGAATAAATATGCAGACGTTAACAAAAATAAATGTGCCATGCTCATTGGTAAACGTCTGCAGGAATTATTCAACACAATAGTTGGAGTTTGGCAAGGCTGAAGCATTGACTTTAAGCTTTCGTGACTGCAGCAATTCATATTCTTTGGGATCTTTCGGTAAAGTCACGTAGATAGGTTCACGTATATAGGTTCAAATAATATAACTACGACGTTTCGATCGCAACACAAGCGGTCGTCATCAGGTCCGCTTGCGTTGCGATCAAAACGTCGTAGTTGTCTGTTATTGTCTTTGAACGTGAACCTATCTACGTGACTTTACCGAAAGACCCAAAGAATAAGGCTGAAGCACTTCACGGGTTTTAAATGACCTGTAGTGGCTGGTTGATTGACCATAGTAAGCCGACACTTTGCCAACGACATTCATCCAAGAGGAGGTAAATTAGAGGAATCGACACGATGTCACATTATGACTGGATGAATAAGCCATTAGTATAGTATGGAGATAGGTGTTGAGATATGCAAAGTTATGGTTTTAGGGGGATTAGCGATAATCCTAAGGGATACACATACATTTAATTACATTGGATCGACTATCATGAATGATAGAACATCTCTAGAAGAATGTTTATTCAAGGGTAGCAAAGGCAACAGCCACACCACCCCCCAACATGAAGACGCTCTGAAATACAATAAAACATCCCAATAGGCAATGTGATCCAAAACTCTAGAGAACACCAGTCACTTCGGGTTTGCCTATCTGGACGTTTACAGCGAACACGGAAATTTGTTATACAGACAAGGGATGTGAGATGCTTCAGAAGGTTCCTGCGCATTCTTTACACCGTACACATACGACCAGGTGCTGTTATGATACAAGGAGAAATTGGAAGAAAAAAAAAACAACAACAACAAAGCCTACTACAGATCATGCAAGCCAGAACACTGAAATGGTATGAACACGTCAGCAGAGATGCAGGACTAATGAACACTATCCTGCGAGGTAAAGTATCGGTGACACGGAATAAAGGGAAATTGCTCAAAATAACTCGATTACTAATACTGCAGAAAGCACCTTTAAGCTGGCCAAGGGCAGGGATAATGAAGGTGGTGGCAACAGCAATGAAGCCCAAATCTCCACAAGTCGTGGGACTGAACCGAAATAACATGAGCCACGATGATTTTAATAATTTGCACTTATTAGTAGAATCGTATTAACTTCAGGCTGTTATAGGACAACACTAAATATATATACTTTGATGGAAGACCGCCTGGGAATATCTGTTATCGTAGGGCTATGATGAGGTGTCCATCAGATGAAAAAGTAAACGATTATTAAATCAATCTGTCCGAAGATTTGAGTGTTTCCTGAAATGTGCCAAGCACTCTTTCATGAAATTAGCAAAACATCCCAATGCAAGATCATCCTGAAAGGGCCTTAAGGCACACACTTAGCCTTTCCCGAGTCAAGAGCATTATTATGCTTTATGTAAGGCGTTGAATGTTGTTGTGCGTGTTGTGCTCGACATTCGCTCGCACACTACTTTATACAACCTTCACTCGTGTTTTTCTCAAGCACTCATACATAGCATTGTATGTAATGTCCTTGGCCAATGCTGGACTAATGATTCAAGGTGAGATTCATTGCACTAGCAGCTTTAGCACGGTAAGCATACAGTTCCTTTCATTTATAGCCGATATCTGACGTGTTTCTGGTTCGAACCCAATGGGAAAACAAGTCTCTTTATCAAGGGATGGCTACAGTGTGGGGATGGACACAGAGGGGTTTGCAGTACGCGTTGGGTGTCAGTATTTGTACGATTATTCTCCAGAATTGTAAAAAAAAAAACACACCTCTCCAGTGCGCACCCGTTTCGCCAAAGATCTATTTGGGCACGATTGACTCCCCATCTCCGTACGATCTCGCAGGTGCCATATAAATCAATTAGCCGGGCCCCTAAGGGCAAGGGACCACGTCTGGGGACCCGGTGGCAATCTAACAATCCGACTGTCAGGCGCATAATCCGTCTTGCTAGGAACGCCCGCGTGCGAGGCGTGTGCCTTCTTCAATAAAGTCTCCGAATTGGGAGTTCTCCGTTCTCCAAAGTTAAGAGAAACACACTCCAAAAAAAAAAACCCACGATAAACGTGTGATGACATTAAAATTGTCACTTCACGTTCATCGTTGCAAAAAAAAAATCCATACGCGATAATCCACGGTAAGTAAACGTTGTTAACGCTTTGTCAGAGACGCTAACCTAAAGTCTAATTATGACCGCCGTGATGCATTTTCAGTGAACGCCAAAAACAAAAACCAGGCGCGAGCCACTCAACTGCCCCGTGAGTCGACGCACGATGCCGTCAAGTAACAAGAAAATAATAACTTTTGCGCAATTAAAGCGCACGCGGGAGACCCTTGCCTCGGCCGTCCCGTCGGTCGGAGCAAGCAGCAGCAGCAGCAGCGCCACGCCGAGCTCATCTGCGCTTGTGACGGCGCGAGGGAGGGGTGGTGGTGGTGGTGGTTGGGGGGGGTGTGGACGGGCGGTGTTTGGTGGCGTGCTTTTGAGAAAGGCGCCGAATAACGGCTTTACCCGCCAAATTTCGAGACCTCAGATGACGGAGCCTAAATGAGTGATCAATGCCCAGCCACCCAAGCCAGCCAGCCATCCACCCACCCCACACACCCACTCGCCAACCCATCCAGCCACCCCCCCCCCCGCCCCCCCCCCCAGCCATTCTCTGCGCGTGGCATTGTGTTTTTGGTTGTTGTTGCGCGCTGCGTTTCTTTTATTATTTCGCTTCGTGTCCATCTGTCACTCGGCGTGGTGGGGGGGGGTGGTGGTGGTGGTGGTGGTCCCGGGCTCCTGCTCGTCTCCGCCGCGCTTTTGCCAAACGGACCTTGATCTGTCCGAGGGATAACGCGATTAAACACGCGAGGAGGGATTCGAGGCGCAAGCCCCCGAAGAGAGTCAGCCCGCCCCGTGAGCACGCGTGCGCGCCACTCAGCGCACAATCGGCGCTCGCGGACCCACAAATTCAAATAATTCGATTTCCACCTTCATTAGGGCGGCGCGTGGCCGCGGATCGCGCAGCTCACGAGCCACCGCTTCCTTTGTCTCGGAGCGCGTGCGGGACGCGTGCCCCGACGAGTAATCGATTAATCACGAGGCTTAAAGGCTTACGCGTACAAAATGGGGCCCTCGGCTTAAGGGAAGATAGAGACTTCTGGCCCTCTCGGCGAAACACCCGGAGCTTGTATGCTGCACATGCGGCGCAAGGGATACGTGCCAATCGCTTTGGCCGCGGTGCCACGACAGTTCGCCTGATTGTATCTGACAACGGAGAGGCATTTAATAGCCCGCGAATTGTCAGCAATAGATAAAGGAAGCGGTGTGTGACAGTTTATAAGTTGCATGAATCCGTTTCAAAGAGTCGATAAGGGGGGGGGGGCATTAAATAACTATTAGGGTGAACTTAAGCGCAATTGTATAAACTATAACTCACGTATCATAATAGGTTTTACCCTTTCTGGCAATAAAACAGGTGTGTTAAGATTTTTAAACACCAAACATAAACCTTTTGCAAGAGATCATGTCTGCATTAACACACATACTTGTCGTGAACATGCAAAAAAAAACGTTCTCTGATAATATATGTATTGTCTTGTTATAACTCACGTACTGCCAGATTAATACTGAATATACTGTATTACATCATTGCGTGTAAATTCTTAGCAAATTAAAACAGGGATAAACTTTAGTTATTGCAATGCCCTCAAGACGCGTTTCGATTATATATATTTTATTGGTAAAAAAGGAGTGTTTAAAAAGTTTAGACACAGAGCTGAGTCAACTCGTTTACAATTAAAACGTGTTTGATTTTACCCTCAATATGAAACAAAATAAATTGTACGTTTGCTATATCCTATTTTTTTATCGTTGCTACAGAATACTACAATTGTGTGACGCTTGAACTGTATGTACTTATGATATATTTAATTCGTTCTTTACATATCAATTAAACGTTACAAACAGTGGATTGTCAAACGTTTCTAAATTATTATCATTACTATTGATGGACATGTCAGTATTCAATAAACTAAGCACGTGCCGATGCCACGCTTCTGTCACCATCCCACTCCGAAAAGTGATTGACCTCCCGTTAAGCACTGATAGCGACAACCACACCATCCTACCGCGTGACTTATCACAACAGTGTGCCAACACACAAAAACTCATACACCATTCACACGCATTATACAATTATCAACACATTATAAAACCTTCAAGCAATTCTACGGTCTAGTCTATTTCACGGCGAACAACGTTGTGTACTGGTTGTTCGTTTTATATCATTACCGTGCAGCAGCATTCACCCCCTCTACGCAGCTATTAATATCTCATGGAAAAGTCGGAACCCGAGACGCAAAATTAATTTTTCCTAGAGGAGGAGAATAGCAGCTCTACGGCGCTTCTCTAACTAGCGACAGATGGCTTCTGCTCGGGCCACAAAGGGATATAAGCGCGGATCGGGACTCGGCGCGGCTGCAATACAAATCGTGGCACACCACGTGGCCAGGGCTCTCGGTGACGTGGAGGAGCCATATGGCTCACCATCCTCTCCTATAATCTGGCGGCTGGTGGCGGGATTCGCGGACAGAGCGCTGAGCGGGGGCATGGGAAGGCTCTCCGGGAAAGCGCTGAAGCTTCTCCTGACGAGGCGCGCACGGAGCCGAAGAGAGAGAGAGAGCGAGAGCGCGCGCAGAGCCCCAGAGCCCTGCACTGCCTATGACGCCCGGCTACTGACACAGGTACGGGTAGGGACTAAATGCTGCTTGAAGAATGGTAATAGTAATAATGATAATAGAACATCAGGGAGCGCATCGGTTACGTGACAGTCTGTGAGCCACACACGGTGGTGTCGTTCTACACAGGAATTATTCGCTGGCGACCGATTGCAGTGAGAAAATCTATTGGAGAATATTGAATGTATTTTTTTATCATACGTATAAACTTATTATTTGTTTTTTTGAGTAATTTTATTTAGTTTCGTGGATATGTAACCCATACCAAATCTAGAGTTAGTTTATGTAACAATATTAAATATAAATGCTTCTCTAGTTTAACTTTGTATGCGCGTACTTTCCTGCGTTCGGGATGCAATGTCTCTCTTTTTATTTCACCGCTCTTACCACAACAAAGCTTTTAAAGCTACCTGTTTGTTATCAGTGGCGCATATGCGCTGCCCATACATCCCACGGTTTTTTTCTTGGAAAAGTTATTGGCTTTTCAAATTTCAAGTAAAAAAATCAAAATCAATTATGAAGTACACAATAGAGGAAACGAATAGTACATAAAAAATCTAAATCAATTTGAAGTACACAATAGAGGAAACAAATAGTACATTAACCGCGTGCGGGGTTCATATTCTTGGTTCGTCAAGTAGAAGGGAAACAATAAAATAATATATTTTTTATTATTATTATTTGATTGTTTCCCTTCTACATGACTTTACCGAAAGAACCAAGAATATTAATCCCTGCAGTCACGAAAGCTTTAAATCAAAATTTCGCGTGCGGGGTTGATATATATTTCGCCCGGGCAGGCTGCACGCAAACAGCCCGGCTCGCCAACGTTTATGACTGCACAGATTTCGCACCTGATCCCCGAGGATTACTGCGCCAGCGTGCTTCTGTTTATTTGAATATACCCGCGAGTATTGTAATTGTATGCAGTACAGAAATACCATGTAGCCTCTAGTTATATGGCGCGTACATAGCCGCACTGGACACGCTTTGTGTGTCAGTGCGGACGATTAAAAAGAAAGGAGTACAAAATAAGAGGCAACGTTTTCCATAATCATTCATCGCTTTATTTCTGTCCGCCACTCTCGAGTTGCCCGAAGCGAGTCCAACCCCAATCTCTTGGCTTGGGATGATGCAGAATCCTGATAATCTGATTACATGTGCCAATCAGCTTTCATTTACATAATCCCTTTGCATGCCTCACAAATCGGTCTCTTATATACTAATCTATAGGCTATCTACTTGCTCGGCTACAATCCCTTCTCGGGATTTTTTTTTCGTTCGGGGGGCGCGGCTGGTGGGGGGGGGGGGGGGGTAGGGGGTTTGTTGATGATGTGCGTCTGGAGAGATGAGATGCAACGACCCGTGGCGTGCACTTACAATACTCATAATGGCATTGCAATAATAATGGCAATAAATCTTTGTTTTAGCAAAAATGTTGAACTGCGATACAGTGCTATTGGTTATAATGCATCACGCCTACATCGGCGTGAACACGTGTCGATATAAAAAACGACGTGAAGAGTGAGCATCGTACAAACGAATCGAGCAGTATACGTGCAGTATACAGTATGTTCTTGGAAAAATGTATATTCATTGCATTACGATGTATATGTATGCACACACAAGACGTGGTACCAATGACGAAATTAAAACGTTCTCACAAAAGTAATGTACTTTATTATATGAACAAGGAAGCATGTGTGTGTGTGTGCGTTGTCATTTGTGACAGCAAACACAACTCAGGGGCTGTAATGTGCCGACTTTTGCGAGTGATGGCTTTTTGTTTTCCTAACGGCCATTTCTTTGCAACAACTTGAATCGAAGGTATGAAGACAGCCGAGCCGTGCGCCGACACCACGCGAATGATGGAGAACCTCTCGAACTGGGCCGAGGAGTGCCTCACGGAAGACGAGGACATGAAGGGGAGCGGCCGCGAGGACTGCGAATCTCAACACGACCTCCTCTCGCTCTCCGCCTCCTACGACAACGACGACCTGGCCGACGACGACGATAAGCAGGACGACGACGACGCCGACGACTTGGAGGAGGACGAAAACGACGACCAACAGAAACCCAAGCGCCGGGGCCCCAAAAAGAAGAAGATGACCAAGGCTCGGCAGGAGCGCTTCAAGATGCGCCGCGTCAAAGCGAACGCGCGCGAGCGGAACCGCATGCACGGGCTCAACGCGGCGCTCGACAACCTGCGCAAGGTGGTGCCCTGCTACTCCAAGACGCAGAAGCTGTCCAAGATCGAGACGCTGCGCCTCGCCAAGAACTACATCTGGGCGCTCTCGGAGATCCTTCGCGCCGGCACCAGCCCCGATCTGCTGAGCTTCGTGCAGACCCTGTGCAGGGGCCTCTCGCAGCCCACGGCCAATTTGATCGCGGGCTGCCTGCAGCTGAACCCGCGGACATTCCTGCCAGAGCAGAGCCCGGACTTCATGCACATGCAGGCGCCCGGCGGCGGCGGCGGCGGTGGAGGTGGCGCGGGTGGCGGAGGAGGAGGTCCATCTTCTTACGCGATGAGCGGTCACCACCACCACCAACACCACCACCAACACCACCACCACAACAACAACAACCACCATCACCACAATCACCATCCGTACGCGGCGGCGTTTCACCACTCGCCCGGCTTGCCGAGCCCGCCCTACCACAGCACCATGGACAGCGCCCACCACGCGTTCCAGATCCGGCCCGAGAGCTACGGAGCGGCCCTGGACGGCTTCTTCGAGACGGGTGCCGCGCCGCCGCCGCAGCAGCAGCAGCAGCAGCCGCAGCAGCAGCCACCGCAGCCTCCATCCGCACAGGCTGCGGCGGCGGCTGCTGCTGCTGCTGCTGCGGCTGCTGCTGCTGCTGCGGCTGCTGCTGGCGGCCAGGAGTGCGCGAGCCCCGAAAACTACGACCCGCCCCTGAGCCCTCCGCTCAGCATCAACGGGAACTTCTCGTTTCGACAGGAGACGTCGGCCGACTTCGAGAAGCCCTATCGGTTTCACTACGCGGGGGCTGCCGGCGGTGCCGCGCACGGAGCCGGCTACCCCCCACCAAGCTTGCGCTGTGACCCCCCCGTTGAGGCGGCCCCCTACGAAATCCACCCGCAGCACGAAAGACTGCTCATGAGCTCGCATCTCAACACCATATTTCATAACTGATTGTTCAATGATGAACAACAACTTCGCACCCCCCCCCCCCACCCTCTCCCAATTGCGTTGTTCACATGCGGCGCAAAAGTTCAACGATGTTGGCACCCTGTGTCATAAACTTAACAATGATCGCGCTTATTTGTATTTTGCTATTTTGTGTTTCATTACAACGCGTGTTTATTTTTACGTTGCTTCTGCTGGTATCACTGGGAAACGAATATTTTCTTCTGCTGTACGTGAAATCGCATTTGTGAAAATGTTTCGAGAGTATTTAACTGGTGGCGCCACGCCGAGGTGACCGCGTGATTTTTTTAGAATTGGCCCGTCGCATTCGTAGCCCTCAATGTAAGAGAATCGTATATCGTGACTCACAATGTAACGGCAACAATATTTTGACTGTAGTGCGATTGTGCTTGTGTATATAATAAGAGGTGTGCGTATGTAAAACCACCTGCCCGACGCTATTGTGCCCTAATAGACGCTTTGGATATTTAAACAAAAAGATAAATGTACTGAACGCGTATTTTTTTGGGTCCCTGACTGTCATTGCGAGCAATAATTAGGAAGCTATGCAATTTTTGAATTGTGAACCATCCGCGAATTTTACGATTATTTAATTGTCTTCTCACACAATGACTAATTTTTTGACTTCCACTTGCTTTTTGTATGCAATTTCTAACGAGACTTTTATATCGACGAGTCCATATTTTTGCGTGTGAGTTTGTAATCGCTGCCACGTTGATGATAAAGAGTAGTCAGTTTGTAAGCTCGAATAATAACAATGATAAAAAACACGTTAAAAATAAAGTTTATCTCTACCAAGAAACAGCCTACTGTAAAGACGAATGCCTTAGACGTTTTATACAACATGCGGCATGAAGAAAGTTGATGGATATGTATTAAGAAAGTGATTAAATATATTTAACAAACAAATACATAATAATGTAGTTTTGCTGCCAATTTATTTTTTGTTGGGCCAATCATCAAGTCTTTCCTCTTACCATAGGTGATACCTTATTCATGTGCACCACATTCAAGTCGTTGCTGTGTCCCATTTCATTACCACACAGCAGGTCTCTGTGCGAGAATAGGAAACTTGTGCTTAGGAACACTAGCGGTTGTTTTGTACATATATATTTTTGCTCTGTGTATATCCCAGTGACATGAAATTAGCTCTTCATCCTATTTGATGGGATTTATTCATTATTTGATCTTTTTTAAATGGAACCGATGTCTATTTTGATAGACTGCAAAAGTGTACATGTAAATTTATTTGCAAATAAATTATCGTAAATAAATGTTAATAAAAATTGTTGTTGGTGGCTTGTTGCCTATTGTGACTCAAAATGCTTAAATGTGGGAAATCTTTCGCTGCGTTTACACTTCATTAAGCACTAGTTGTGTTGCTTTCTTGCAAAATACTAATACTAACAACATCAGAAACTGTTTGTGGTTCCTATTTGTATAAAGTATTTTATGATTATGATGTGCACATCCACAATACGATACCCGAAAATATGGGTTGGATACCGGATGACTATACATAGCTTAATCATTATACAATGTTTCGTGTGAAAAATAAGAATTGTAAACGTTATGTAATAGGAATTCCATTCTGAGCAATTGAACACTGGAGGTAAAGTCAATGGAAGTACATCAGGCACTATGACTATGCTCCGAGAATGTTGCACATCCATCGTATAATTCATTATGAGGTTAAAAATTAACTCAACCACACAATGTAAATCACATTGACTTCATGTAATTTCTATGGATGCATACAAAAGCGTAAATTGTAAAGGTTTGTTGAAAAATAGGGATTTTTTCATCAATTGTCAAATAATGTTTTACCACTGTTAAGATAATAATTAGGTAGCAACCACTTGCGTGGAAAGTCGCTTTCTAATACCTTACCATACTTATCATGGCAACATATTACATTTCTATTACTACAGCTATTAAGTACATGACCACATGAATGCACTGCATCTAATATATGTATGCAATCGTGACTGAACGACTGATATACATTTTTATGATAGTCTAGAAAGGCTATATATGGCATTTGGCACACATAAACATAGCCAAGTGTATGCTTATTTACTTATAAGAAAAACAAACCAACTATATGCCATATATATAAAAAAAACTTTGAACTTTGAGTCCTCAAAAATGATAGCCCAGAGATTGATTGGTTTTATTCATTGCACAGAGTCAGACTAAAGTTCTACATTTAAAAGTGATTTGCCTCCCATGTAGTGTGATGCTGAAGCCAATAGCAAGAAAAAACGCTACTGGTTACTCATAAATAAATAAAATCTACTTAAAAATAGGTCACTTTAGCCGCAGCCCATCTGCTGCTACCTCTGTTGAATGAAATGACAAAGGCATACAATCCCTACTCGTTGCTATTATTCTATAAAAGGGGTTAAGCCTCTACTTTAAGTAATAATGTCGGTGCAGTCGACCTGCAAATCTGATTGTGCCGTAATCTTTCGCAGGTCTCCCAGGTAAAAAGTGCTGGCACATTGCAGCTTGTCATAGCCTTGGCATCAGACGTTATCCCTTCTGTTGCCAGGAAACCAGTGCTGGCAAATCTCTTGGAGCACTGGGGTTGGGAAAGAGACTGAAGGGTGACACCCGCACGTGAAAAAACCACTGAGCCTGTAAATGCTGATTCCAAATTCATAGAGAGCTTCACAAGACTTGTCGTCAGTGATTTTTAGTGATAAGTCCTACAGGTGGATGCGTAAGTGCATGCACAAGTATAATATTTATAGTGGCATTGCAATTCCTAGGGTGTTGCATGACGACAATATCTATTTAGAATGAGTGATGTGTGATGTGCAGTGGTTAGCAAGGCCTATACAAAAAATGGAACGTTATTATTTAACGGATTTAAAAATTAAATTAACCAATCACACTGTTCAACTTCAGTGGCCAACCTAACAGGTCAGAATTATGATCTTGAATTACATTTTGTTTTTACAATCTTTTTAATATCTTCTTTACAGTGCTGTAAACAGCAACAACATGAAACAGCCCTCAATATCGACTATCTCATGCCAGAATTGGCCCTGACCCTCCCCTCCACCACAAAAAAAAACTCCTGCCACGAAAACTATTTAAAACCAACAAACAAACAAAAATCCTAACACTGATGCAGAACGCTGTCGCAGCAGGGCTCAAATTAAATGGCTTGCCAGATTGCCGCTGGAACAAACAAACACAAAAAAACGTGAATACGTGCAAACAAAAAAAGCGTAGGGAAGGCCACTGCTTGTTCATCACAGCGAGCGATCTGGCGGGTGGGCCACGACGTGAGCGCACAACGCCCGTGAGTCCGTTGGGTGCCTCCACGCGGTGGAGTGGAGGGCGGAAAAAGAGGCCCCGAGGCAGCGGCCGCAGCCGTGCGGACACGGCGCGGCACCCCGCCTGCCGCCAGCTGCCAAGCTCGGAGGCCCGCGCTGCACGTGGGGAGGGAGCCAGATCCTCTCGCTGCCTGCCTGCCTGCCTCTCTCTCTCTCTCTCTGTGTGTCCACGGCAATTTGCCCACGCCGTATTAGGACGAACAAAATGTTAATAAATTGAGACGGGACTGGGAGTTTAGATTAACATGCCCGTTGATGTGGCAATGCGGTGCCAGGACTTTCCTTGATCGGTTTATATTGTAGTCGGTTTGTTTTCCTCTTTTTTTTGTGTGTGTCACTGACCGAAATAAACATCCCGCTTAAAGAATATGACGTGGAAATCATTCTTTGCCATTATTGCCAATATTGTTCTTATGTATTTTCACACGTTCGCGTAAGCGTATGATTTAATTGAGGCAATGACACGCACTGGATTACTCATCAATGTAAATATATAGTTATCACACATTGGCACTATTATAATTATCATGCTTTGCACATCCTATGTACAATTTTCCATTAGCTGTTAACTAAATTGCCAAATGCGTATTTCAAGTTCAAAGACAACAATATCCCCCTTACAGCGTTAACAGACACTTGGGGCTGTTAGCGAGTACTTATGAAGGCAAACACGACACACGAGGGGCTGGTTGACCAGAACCACACCCGGTCAACTTTGTTTCCCCAGTACTAATGTTTTACACACTGCACAAGGTACTCATTTGAGGCTGAGTCGACCTAGGGGAGACCCAGAACCGAATGAGATAATCCTCGCTGGTGTTAGCTGAGCGGGAATCAAATTCGGCACAGCGCGCGAATCACTATACTACGCTACCGCTCCCCATATACAATACTGTTTCAAGTATTTGTACAGTACAGACACACACACAAAGACATCAAAAGTTTAATGTCCTAGATTTGTGTCGTATCTGGATCTTCATTTACTTCGACGAAATGAATTAAAATAACAAATTTGCGAATCACAACATTTATGATCATATCTCTTAACATTTTGCTTCAAGTTTGCGAAGGCGAGCCCGTGAAAAGTAGGATTATGAAGCCCCCCCACCTACCATGCAAACCAAGAGACAAAATTCGTCTCTTTTTACCGAGAAAAATGCAAAGCAGAGATCACAACAACTTCAATCGAAGCAGCTCGGGTAGCTTTAAGTTGTGTGTAATTGGTTTACAGCACAAACCAGTGGTGCCTTTTCCTGTGATTCCCTGCCAGGCTGTAAGGGTGGCGTCAGCTTTTTTGTTGTTGTTGTTGGAAAAGAACGAAGCCCCCTCCGAATTCCAGCCGCGCCCGAAGGACAGGGACGGCCGCCCAATCACCGGGTTTCAAAACGGCAAAAGGATTCCTCAGGTTCGCTGAAGGGCGTGTGTGGGGAGAGGGGGGAGCCATCGCCTCCTTCTCCTCCCCTCTCCATTCATGGGAAACAGACGCAGATGTTGCTTCCGCGGGGTGAGCATTCTAATTTATGAAAATCGCAACCCATGAATATGCATGAGAGGCAGCCGCTCGTGAAGGCTGGAAACACGCGCTATATAGAGGGGCCACCCCGGCCAAACGTCTCGCAAATCACTGATTGGGGGGGGGGGGGTTCTGATATCTCAAGTGGTGCTCATGCTACACAATACAGGAGGAGAGGAGGGGGGGGTGGGTCAACAAAGATTCCACCTGCCCCCCGTGTCGTCTCTAACACTGTTGGGGCAATTGCTGTTCGCGAGCACTTGTGGAAGGCCGACACGGCACACGAGGAGGTGGATGGATAAAAAAGGTGTATAAAAGCCAACACGCCCGGCCGCCTTTGTCTCCCCAGTACTGATGATTACACACCACGCTGGGTACTCTCGTGTAAAGAAAGATCTTTATAGACATAAAATGAAATCATTACATTTTCCTCAAACAAATAACTATGTTAAATACGGATATATAGTATTATTTACTTGCAATTGTCTACCTATGATATACTGTAATAAATTACAGCCCTTTGGCAATTGACTACAGGATAAACGCATTAACATATCTCATAATTGTAAATGCTACTTAAAGATCGTTTAGACAAATGTTTGGTAAATTGAAGGTGATAAATGCCACTTAATGTTGGGTCTGAGAAATACTTGACGTTTTAACGATCGTTGGGGAAGGCTGCAATTAAATGAAATCTGTTACATTGACATTTTTTTCATTGGCATTCGTGTGCCCCGTCCACATAGAAGGGAAAAAAAATCGTCAATTGGACGTAGCCACTGTGGCAGCGCCGTCGCTATACGGGTATGAATGCAGGTTAGACAAGCGCGATTTAACCCGGGGTTCTCAACTACGACTAAGAGCTGATGTTTTCAACACGACACTGCAGTTCATTGTTTCACCAGCGGTCGCCTTGCTGGTCAGTGCAGGCTTGGAGGAAGCGGGTGGTGGGCACAGGACGGGTTCAGAAAAACCGCACTGCTGGAATCGTGGCCAGGAATCGAACTCAGGTGATGGAGTGAACAGTGTACTGATCAAACCACTGCGCCATTCCTCCCCTCCGTGAAATTCCCTTACAGTCAACACAAGTTATGACATCGGTGGGTGTTTGCAAATTGTATAAAATGTAACCACAGTAATACATCATGGGACCTTCTTTGCCAGTATCAAAATATGATAATAGGGTTTCCCCTTTTTTCTGGCAACAAAACAGGTGTTAAGATGTTAAAACACCAAACTGAAACCTTTTACAAGGAATCATGTCTGAATTAACCACAATGCTTGTGGTCAGAATGCAAACAAAAAACATTCTCTGATAATAAATGCAATGTCCTTGAAACTGATTGGTCCACACTAGAGACAGCTTTCTTTTGAGCCTCGTCTTAAACGTTGTTAGATCAGAGGACGCCAAAAGGCGTACAGCCCAAAGATATTTTTGGTCTGTGAAGGAATTTGTTCTACATGTACAAGTATACAGGGCACTCAAAACTTTATAAATAAATATTTAATCATTATTATACACAATTACCTTTGCAAGTTAACCTGTAGTAATATACGAATAACGTACAGCATTGCATAGTTCTGACATAAGTATTTTACGTCTGACATAAGCATATTTCAGAATGCATGTTAAATACCATATAACTCGACCCAGACATAATCATCCTCTAAAAACGGTATTCATATATATTTTAAAGATAAAACATATTAAAGAAACATTTTACACCTCCTAATATATATGCAAGCATACGTAGGCAGTCACAAATGTCGTTACACAATACTTCAGCATTCGCTTTATTTTTTTTGAATCACAAATGTTGCGGAAGGAAACGATCGATTCTGATCATTAATATTACGGTGCAGCGTCTACTCTATGAACTCCATCGCCGCAGGTGACCACAGTAAGTCGCCCCACAGAAAGCGAATGCACGCCCACAGCGCGTCACACGTCATGACCAGCGAGTGCTGAAAATAAAAAGCAGAACGATCGGCGCACGCAAGAGGCGTGCTCCTGCCCGTCCGACTGCTTCGACTCGTTTTGTGAATTTGGAGAAAGTCTTGGCGCTTTGCTACGTATGGACTTCATACTTAAATTCATATTTCAAAGATAAAGACATTTCTATTTGCACGGCAATCAAACCTTTCCAGATAGGGCCACCGTTTTTTGATGTTTGTCCCGTCATTGGATACATTGCGGAAATCATCCACTACAAGCAGTATAGCAAGGTACTGTCGTATATGCGAATGAGCAATCAGCCAGCCAAACCTGTAATGTCATATAGGAACCCTGTCTCTCGACACCTTTCGCTTGCCTGTTTTGTGGTGCATAAACCAAAGTATCTCGATTCATCGCAGTCTTTATCATTATCAATTTCCTTCTTCCGCTCTTCTACATCTTCCTACATTTTCCTTTCCTCCATCCACTGTATCCCCATCTCTCTCCCTGTTTCTCTCTCTCTCTCTCACCTCTCACTCTCCTTATCCCCACACTGCTTGTCGCATTCCCTCGCTCTCCTCTTTCCGCTTTGCTCTCTGCCTCTCTGACTTCTGCGTGACGCCCTTTACCTCTCTCCACGCCCCTCTCCTCTCAGTTGATCTCATTCCCCTTTCCTTCCTTCCTCTCTCTCTCCCTCCCCTCCCTCCTCTCCATCGTGTTTGCGTGGGATACACAGCCGGGTGAAGGGTGTTTGGGGGACGCGGCGTAGGCAGGCACAACCCCTGCTCAGCGCGGTTGGATGCGGGTGACATCATCACGCACACACGCGTTGTGATGTCACCAACGCACACCTGCATTTGGGCACGCGCCAGCCAGGAATCCAGCCAGAAAACTGGTTTCTAATATAGTATACGAGCTGTACTATCCGGCTTGGCCCGGGACGTGGATTCACCACGCCCGCCGCCTTTGTCTCCCCAGTGGCGATGTTGACACACCACAGCAGTTACTCGTTTGAGGCCGAGTCGACCTAGGGGAGGCCCAGGATCGTTACCGGTGGTGGCCCGTGAGCGGGAATCGAACTCGGGTGGCCGGGTTCGTAGCGCGGCGCGCCAACCACTACACTACAATGCGTTACGCTTCCACACACACAGACAGACACACACACAGACAGACACATACAGACACACACATACACAGCGCACTAACCACTACACTACAATGCGTCACGCTTCCACATGCGAGGGTCACGTGACAGATTCGACGTCACAGCTCACTTGCCGTGCAAAAAATATTATTGAGCTCTCCCCCCCTAAAAAAAGTGTATTTTTTATAATTTATGCATGGTGTACAGTCTGGAAAGTACCCACATGGCAAATTTCAAGTTTGTTGCATGTCGGGAAGTACGCTAAACAGACACACATTCACAACTGCGTTTTATATATGTGGAGATAATATTAATACCCCTCCCTCCCCATACTCTAGTGTTGGGGTCTTCCGTCCGCCTTCTCCACTCATTCCTGTCCTAGGTAATTCCCACATCCTGGTTCACCACTTTGAACCAAGTCGTTAAGAGGCCTACCTCTGCGTATCCACCCTGGAGCTTGCACGTTCGTCACCTTTCTTCCAGATCTGCTTTTTCCTCTATTGTTATGACATATCTTAGCCACCTCTCAGCCTGCCTGAGATGGGTACCACTCCTGCCTTCTTCTTTGCCTCTTCCTTTGCGTCCTTTGCGACGAGATCTCTTATTTGTGGGATGTCGAGTCGCCACCTCCTCGCTCACTCGATGGGCCCAGTCGCCTGCCCGCTCACTGCGACCGCGAGGGGCAACAATCGAACCGAATGAATCATTATTACTTGCGGAGGGCACACGTATTATTTCCGTCAAGGTGCATAAACCATCACGTAAAACTCCGGTCATCCTCGGCAGCGGCTTTTGGCTAGCCATCGAACAAAGATGGTCACTGCATCGCGCGTTATTAGGAAGCCACTGGAGCTATGCACGTTTCAATCTAGATTGCAAACTAATTTCTTTAGAACTGCTTTTTGTGCGTAGTTTGTTGTCTTTCCCTCCCCCCCACACACCTTCGATTAGCACGGTTGGCTACGCACGATGCGAAAGAAGTTCAACATGCGTACAGTACATATACATCATGGCATTTTCTCCGCATTGTGTAACTCCTTTGATTTTTTTTCCCCCTATCGCCCATTATTTCCACAGAAGCACCAAAGAACGGCGCGATTTATAAACAAGGCTCCCTCATTTTCCGACACGCACGAATCCGGTGCTCGTCGAGCCTCGTGGCACCTACAAGCACGTGGCCTTGACACCCCCCTTCCCCACCAAACCGCCACCATTACTTCACCAAATCACCAAATTGTTCCTCCAAATGAACCTCGTGGCGGTACGCCGGGGTACCATATTACCCCGGCTCTCGCATAATGTCCGTGGTGCAGTCATTTTGAGTCTGTTGATGGTCGGCGATGCGGCAATCGACTCATCTCGACGAGCTGTGCTCACGATGCACCACCACCACCACGGTGCGTACGAGCGTTCAGGGTTTCGGCGCAATCGTCCTCGCTGTGTTTCGACATCGCGGAGTGGCACTGATGTCGGATTGATTGGTACCCCAGTCGCGGAGTTAAGTAACACCCCAGGGTAATACAGTGTCCCAGAAATACAATATTGAATTGCCTCGGCCATCTTGTATCATTTGGTACTCCGGGGTACCGCCATAAGGGGCCGTCCATAAATGACGTCACGCGATTTTGGACGATTTTTGACCCCCCCCCCCTTCGTCACACGGCGTCACAAAAAGTCAGACCCCCCCGCCTCAAATATGACGTCACAAAGCTCTGCCCCCCCCCACCCAAAAAAATAAAACATGCTTCAAATCGCTTTAAACTATTGTCATTGTAGTGTGTAGTTAATGTGGCGCTGCACTCTGATGTTGTAGGAGAAAACATTTATTAAAAAGCATATTGAATTAAGTAGAACGTGTTGTCTGTATTTATTTAAAGTTGCGCATTTTGATGTGACGTCACATTTATCAAACCCCCTCCCCCCATCGTCACACATCGTCAGAAATGTCTGACCCCCCCCCCCCCCTAGGTGCGTGACGTCATTTATGGACGGCCCATAAGGGTCAAATGTTCACATCAGCCAGTTCTTGGCCAGTTTAGACCCAGCCCTGGCCGCGTGACGGTTGGTGGGCGGAGCCTCCTGACGTCATCCCTGCCCACCACTGCCCGTGTGTGGCTATAGAGCAGGCCTCAAGTTTTGAGAAATCTTGTCAGCACAACATAATTGTTTTATACACACGACGGGCACATGTTTTATATGCTCCCCCATCTAGATGTGATTATATGTCAATCAAACATTTTCATATCACCGCTGGAATAATCCAAACATGTGTGTTCATGGCTTTTGATGTGCGGAGTCGTTTGGTGGCTGATCTGAAATCATCAGCTCGTCACGCACGAGAAGCCACTTTAATCGCGTGTGGTATCATGGATTCAAATCCAGCAAATGTAGATGGCTGAGGGTTCTGATATAGTATTAGTCGCCTTAGTCACCTGGTTAACTCCAGTTTGAGAGTTTTACTGCTGTATGGATGGACGCATGCAGATGAATGCATGCAAATATAGCATTAACATGTTTTAATTGTAGCCTTAGGATACTGCTCAGGTACATAGCATGGAATACTTTTCGGGACCACCACAGAGTGGCATGTTCCAGCATCCATTTGCCAACCATTTGTCCAGTCATTTAAGCAGCAATTACAATTATAAGCCATATTATAGCTTTTGGAACTTGTGCAATATTTCCTACATTGTTACCCAAAAAGCATAGTTAGCACTCCCAGCATATTTGCATAGCACGCAGTTAGTTGTCATTGGGTTTGTTACCAAATAATGGCACCTTTCAACCATTTTTATCCAAGATAATAATAATACATAAACCCGAGCGCAAAAAGGATCATTGAAAAAAATAAATGTAATTGTTTGAGCGAGGCGTCTGGAGCTGTGGCGATATATTTTACGATCAATACACGTGCCTATTAAACCTACAGCCGGGACAATGATTTGCATGGTCATAGGCAATGGTAAACACTGAAGCAATGAGAGAGGAATCATGTAAAATGCATCAAAGTTAAGTGGCTCGTGCTGCTTACCTAAACCTGCTTTGCTGTTCATCCCTGACATTTGCTCTTCAAGCACTTTGTGGACGCTTTGATTTGCATGCACCAGTTTTGTGCTGTTCAACTCAAGGCAATAACTTCAAAAGGTACGATTAAATATGTATGTTAATTACAGCCAAAAGTCTCATTGAAGTCAACCAAAAAGCACTAATAAAGAGCGAATGTGCTTGCATTGTGAGGTGTGCACCCTCTCGAGAGATTTGTTTTGATGCCCTCCTAATTATAGCACTTTGGGTTGACTTAAATGCAAGATTTTACCCGTACTTATTATTTTTCATTCACACTGGGCACATTCTTTTTTTATTTACCAAAAGGGTAATGCGACAAGCTGTGTATTAATGATGCATGTCTTGTTATTTTTCTGTATATTTACTCCAGTTGCTGCATAATTTATCCTTAGGTGTCAGTAGGATGAATTACATCATCTTGCATATTGCTTAAGGTGCATCGCTATGACAACCTATAACTGGTTTAATGCAAATGTCAAGCACACGGTTTGGCATCCCTGTCAAGTTGGGTCCAGATAAAATACAATAATACCGAGGTAATAAACAAATAAATTATGCCATTGTTAAAACAATGGAATGTTCTTTTATTAAAACAGTTGTTTCATGAAAAATATTAAACATGTCAATTGGTGGTGATTAAATCTTGATTTGAAGCTTTCGTGACTGCAGGAATCTATAAAATAAAAATATATATATATCTATGTGACTTTACCGAAAGAACCAAAGAGTATGGTGGTGATTTGTTATTTAATTTAATCAGGGGTGAGGTCACTTGTAGTTGGTTTGTGTTTCTGAAGTTTACTTTGAAACTAGTATTACCCACAAAAAACAACACGCAGTTCTGATGAACTTTAGTAATGCTGCACATGAAAGACAGCAGATGTATTATATTAAAAGCATTGAATATAGTATAAACAATCTATCATTAAGTACAAATGAGCTTTGGCCAATTATATTATCAATATTTAGTGGAAATATGGTATATACTAATGACTGGTAACCATCAAAGAAAACAAAAATCAATACATCGTGTATTGAGGGAGATACAATTAAGCTGAAAAAAGTTCTCCATAGTAACAATTCCATTATTATTGGCAGTTGGTAAATGCATTGAGTTAGATTAATTTTATTTTAAAATCCAACATTTAGGTGTAGGCATTAATGCATGATGCCTTAGCCAGTAAATGTACATATCTCATTAAATATAATGCACAACCATGAGGCATTATTAAATAAGATATTGAAAGCGAGGATAAAAGTGAATGCCGAAAGTAATTGAGTATTGTTGTCTACAGGATGAAATTTAATTGCAATAATGAATAGCGATTCATTAGATAGTTGAGAAAAGTACAGGCATTTGTGCTACAGCTTATGGACAGGAGTATAACATTTCTCAGATTATAAAAATTCAGTACTCAGATTCCAAATTTACAAATGCTTGTATCTCATGCAACATGTGTACATACATATGTGAATCCTGTTATTTTTATACTACATAGATACACAATTTAGGATGTATATATTGTAAATCTTTTATACGTTTCTAATGCCAAATTGTCCGTAAAATAAACCTCGGTTTTCTTTTCGAGGGTAATCTGGGGACTATACAAGCATTCAAAAGTGAGGACACAGTAGCTAACGCCAAAATACCATGCGGAACAATGCAATCCTTGAATATTTACAGTTTCATCGTCATCGTCATCACACTACAGTGGCATGTTTCCACACTGGCGACACGTTATCTTCCTCACCTGGTATGCAGGAGGTCAGGGGGTTTGACCCCGGACGCCTGTATATGTTGAGTGTGCGTGTTCTCCCCGTGATCGTGTGCATTTTTCTCTGGGCCCTCCGGTTCTCCCCACCGCATTTAGAAATCTGCGCTTAGAGTATTTGGCTGCTATAAATCTCCACGTAATAAGCCCCTTCGTTTAGCTATCATTTCTGGCCAGGTCGCTTCTGAAAAAGAAGCTAATAGCTCAGTGGGCTTTACCTGGTCAATACAAAAATAGTTTATCTTTATTTAAACGTTTTTGTGATTTTCTTACATCTCCTGTACTTTACACTCCCATCGTGTTTTTGTATTGTTTGTTGTTGTAACTTTCTGACCCGCCCCTACTGGACATCTGTGAAAAAGAGCTTTAGAGCTCATCTGATTTCTCCAGTATAAATAAAGATTCTGATTCTGATCAGCCCAAGTTATTCCAATGATGGAAGAAGGCTTCCCTAGCCTATCACCATCTCTCACCATTGATCGATGCCATAATCCACCTAACACCTGCATTCGACTGTATTTCGTTGCTCCACCTCTCTGATGATCGTCTCTCAAATTCGTTCTGTTCTTTGGCTACCACGCATCATTATTCTGGACCACCGGTTACCATCACTTCTGGCGTTCTTCTTTGGACACATTGGCATGCTCCATTTATTGATCATGTTCAGCTTTTCAAAAACACTCCATTCTGCTGTCATCTGCCCCTTTATTTCGTAACTTTCATCTGAATCCACTTTTAAGAACTTCCCCATTACATATATACACACAAATATCACATTATGTGAGCTATATTTTCCAGTTTTGCCTGTCCGTCTTATATCTATAACTGTTTAATTGTTTTGATTTAAAGCTTTCGTGACTGCAGTAATTCATATTCTTAGTTTTTTATTATTTTGTTGTTTCTCTTCAACGTGACTTTACCGAAAAAACTAAGAATATGTTTAATTGTTTGTTATTTATCCTGAACCCAACTTTTTAGCCTTCTTAATTAAGTTTTTATACTATTTCCGGTAGTTGTTTCTGAATGGATGTTATACTTACCATATAATCAGCAAATCTGAGACAGTAATGTTTTTCTTGATTAATGATAATGCCTTTATTTTTGCAATATAACTTTCGGAAAATATATTCTGTTGCTGTAAATAACTTTCGTGAAAATCACCACTGTTCTTCATTATGTATGTGGTGCCTTCGTGTAATCTCAGTGGTTTGTTTTTACAAATATGTTTATATTACGTCTTGGATGACTGTATATATTTATATTGAGTTGAATTTTGTTGTCACAATGTTCAAAGGCCAGGCACGATGGTAATGTAAATCTATTGGTATTTCCAGAAACAGATTCATTGCACGTGGTCAATGGTAGAGGAACCTTTCCTAATCCCTTTGTATAATAATTTATCACAAACATCACTTGGAATAAAATAACGAACAATCAGAGGCCAACTGACCATAGGAGAAAGTCGAGTTTAGGAAAGGTTACAATTTACTCGTGAATTCTTAAATAACTCGCTGCTACATATCATGTCGTGGGGGTCAATTGACTGACCATATTTCACCATTCAGGTCAGTACAGATTGGTGAATGGTAGAGGGGGCCATTCAGGACAAGTGTGCATACCACCCGCTACTCACGTTCGCCATGGTTGGGAATCAAAACTCAGGTCTCCGGGGTGATAGCACAGTGCATTATACACTGCAACACTGCCCTTTCGCTATTTTTTCTTTAGCACATTTGTTTAAATAAAACAGACTACACTTCCTGCTTTTGAAATATTAACATTGACCAAATTGTACTAAAATGCTTTATTAAATCAATCAAGAACATAAAATTGCCAACAACTGACACCAACATGCACTTTGTTTATACACCAGACACTGTATTAACTAATACTGCTCATTTGTCTGTCAATATCTCCACGGAGAATACAGATTGATGATAATAGTATTCAACTCTAAATTGCGAAACGGTTTAATTCCATTTGGGTAAAGAAATGCAAATCTTAAACTGCCTGCGCGGGGCTCGAACATTCTAGATATGAAACACTTTGTGGTAGAAAATAAATGAATGACGATGACAATCAATGATTTCTGGGCGGCTAAGTAGGGCCCCACCGATGAGGTTATGGTGTCCATTACCCCCTGGGTGCAGTGGGACTTAGTGTTCAATAAAGTGTAAGACAGAGCTCATTTCATTCTGGTGCAAATTTCACGGGCGTCATGTGAACTGAGTTTGATCATCGCAAGTCTCGGATGTCAACACACACACAAAGCATGTTGGCGCATGTATATGAAGCTGCCACCAAATTGTGGTATGGATAATTTCGAGAATGCAGAATATTTAATTTCATATCACTGACTGTTTATATTTCATTAGTGCCGTGATGAACATGTCATGAAACAAAGAAACCTCTGTCCAGAACTCACACACTTGAGCGGTCGGGATTTGACCAAATCACCATACATGTTGATTAATTATGTATACTCCTCCAGATTTCGGTTTTTATCCAGGCCAAGGCTGAGTTTTAAACTGTCTTCCCTATTAACATTAAGTGGAGTTTTCTACTCATTGCATCATCTTCTAGTAACAGTTCGAAATAACCTTTCTGATAGATCACTCTCTGAGGCAGCTGTGACTGCCATATCCAGGGGGTTCAACTTTGCCATCGCACCCAAACAAGATCCCAGTGGAAGACACATCAATGAAAGTTGAAGCCGTGGTACATTCAATGTCCATAAATGAGGCTGAGGAGGAGAGACACGAGATTAGTAGGACACTGCATAAGCCAATAAACCCGACTCTTAACTCTACTACAAATGAACAACGGATCCTGAGAGACCTCCGAAAGGATGAAAACATTATTATTATTATTGTACTAGCCAACAAGGGCAATGCCACGGTCACTTTGTGAGTAAGAATTAAGTGGAAGAATGTTATTTTCTTGGTGTGTTTTTATACTCAGAATTTACAAACATCCTTTAAAAATGGTTGAATGTGCAATGATATCCTAATTGCGGGAATGCGGTATATCAACAGCGCTATATAATTTGTTATTGCACATTTAAAGTGGTGCAGTGATTAGTGCACCACACTCTGAACCTGGTGACCTCAGTTTGAGTTTCAGCCATGGCTACTATTAGTGAGGAGTGATGTCTCAGTGATGAGTATTGTTAGAACATTTACACGATTTAAAAATATATTTTGTAAACATACAAGCAAATGTCACAACAATATGCCTGTGCCATTCTGTGTAGAAATCATTATATTAAAATAGGTGTACTACACACACTTAGGTGCGTTTGAATGAGATGTGTAAGATGTTATTTAGAGTATTGGGAAATTGGAATATTTGGCATGATAAGGGTCAAATGTTTGTCACAAATGTTAAGGTTCACAATGACCTTTGTCGAGCTTTAATTTGAATGGCACTAAAGGTCAACACTTGTGAATAATTTATTCAGATAATGAAGATTTTTGTTGTTGGCTTTGGGCATGGGTTTTAAAAAATAGCAGGCATAATTTATAAAGAAAAATTATGAAAATGGTGGTGGGGGTTGCTCCGTGGGCCAATTCGCCTCCTCACGAACACCAGTCATCAGTTTAATGCAGGCATGGAACATGGGCTACAAAAATTATACTCAAATTACGGAAATCAGCTCGCGTAATTATTAGAACAGTCCAGCAGTAATAACCCAGATATGATAATTATTTCATTACCAGACTTTGCCCAGTCCAAGGCATGGGACAATGCTCCGTTTTTTTATTTTATTTTGCGGGACATTGCAGATTTAATGCATTATCCCAATTTGAATAATAGATCCAATTGTCGAAAGAAGGCCTGCTGATAAGGAGCTCGGACAAAAACAACTTGTCCATGAGGTTGCTACCATCTTGCAATGGGGACTGAATACAATTACACTTGTGTAATTCAAGTGCGAAGATAGTTAAGAAACCAAAAATATTTGTTTTAATGATGAAAAAGAATCGTACATTTTTTTTATTTACATACAGTGAGGGAAAAAAGTATTTGATCCCCTGCTGATGTTGTACGTTTGCCCACTGACAAAGAAATGATCAGTCTATAATTTTAATGGTAGGTTTATTTGAACAGTGAGAGACAGAATAGCAACAACAAAATCCAGAAAAACGCATGTCAAAAATGTTATAAATTGATTTGAATTTTAATGAGGGAAATAAGTATTTGACCCCTCTGCAAAACATGACTTAGTACTTGGTGGCAAAACCCTTGTTGGCAATCACAGAGGCCAGACGTTTCTTGTAGTTGGCCACCAGGTTTGCACACATCTCAGGAGGGATTTTGTCCCACTCCTGTTTGCAGATCTTCTCCATGTCATTAAGGTTTCGAGGCTGACGTTTGGAAACTCGAACCTTCACCTCCCTCCACAGATTTTCTATGGGATTAAGGTCTGGAGACTGGCTAGGCCACTCCAGGACCTTAATGTGCTTCTTCTTGAGCCACTCCTTTGTTGCCTTGGCCGTGGGTTTTTGGTCATTGTCATGCTGGAATACCCATCCACGACCCATTTTCAAGGCCCTGGCTGAGGGAAGGAGGTTCTCACCCAAGATTTGACGGTACATGGCCCCGTTCATCGTCCCTTTGATGCGGTGAAGTTGTCCTGTCCCCTTAGCAGAAAAACACCCCCAAAGCATAACGTTTCCACCTCCATGTTTGACGGTGGGGATGGTGTTCTTGGGGTCATAGGCAGCATTCCTCCTCCTCCAAACACGGCGAGTTGAGTTGATGCCAAAGAGCTCAATTTTGGTCTCATCTGACCACAACACTTTCACCCAGTTGTCCTCTGAATCATTCAGATGTTTATTGGCAAACTTCAGACGGGCATGTATATGTGCTTTCTTGAGCAGGGGGACCTTGCAGGCGCTGCAGGATTTCAGTCCTTCACGGCGTAGTGTGTAACCAATTGTTTTCTTGGTGACTATGGTCCCAGCTGCCTTGAGATCATTGACAAGATCCTCCCGTGTAGTTCCTGGCTGATTCCCCACCGTTCTCAAGATCATTGCAACTCCACGAGGTGAAATCTTGCATGGAGCCCCAGGCCGAGGAGATTGACAGTTCTTTTGTGTTTCTTCCATTTGCGAATAATCGCACCAACTGTTGTCACCTTCTCACCAAGCTGCTTGGCAATGGTCTTGTAGCCCATTCCAGCCTTGTGTAGGTCTACAATCTTGTCCCTGACATCCTTGGAGAGCTCTTTGGTCTTGGCCATGGTGGAGAGTTTGGAATCTGATTGATTGATTGCTTCTGTGGACAGGTGTCTTTTATACAGGTAACAAGCTGAGATTAGGAGCACTCCCTTTAAGAGTGTGCTCCTAATCTCAGCTCGTTACCTGTATAAAAGACACCTGGGAGCCAGAAAGCTTTCTGATTGAGAGGGGATCAAATACTTATTTCCCTCATTAAAATGCAAATCAATTTATAACATTTTTGACATGCATTTATCTGGATTTTTGTTGTTGTTATTCTATCTCTCACTGTTCAAACAAACCTACCATTAAAATTATAGACTGATCATTTCTTTGTCAGTGGGCAAACGTACAAAATCAGCAGGGGATCAAATACTTTTTTCCCTCACTGTACAGTTGCCAATCCATTGCGAAATGGAAGCTGTGTCAGTCATGGGGGGGGGTGGGGGGGGTGACCACACTTCACTACGCTGGTCAGTGTGGTTTTCTGGAGTGAAGATGAGAAGGAAGGGGGGCAGGTCAGATAAGAATCGCCACTGATGTTAGCCATCGATGGTAATAGGATTCAGTCACGAGGCTAATTGCACAGTGCGAGGACCATTGCACCATTGTGTTATGAACGTCAATCGGTCGTTAAAGAGGCTGGAATCAATTTCTAATTACGCAAATTTGGATATAATTTCATATTCCAACTGTGATAACCGAATCACATCTCATTTTCAAAGTAACATTTAAAGTTCAGTCTTTGCGCGAGCGTTCACATGTAACATTTGTGTGCAATATTCAGTCGAATCTGCTAATAGATATTAACTTACTGTTAATGCCATAGAAGATCTTTACTTAGATTGAAAACAATCTGATGAGCTATGAAGCTCTTCAGAGATGTCCAGTAGGGGCGGGTCAGCCAGTTACACGAACAACCGATAGAAAAGAGAAAACGACATCAGAGTAAGTCACTTAAACATAACGAAACAAGTTGCACAAGTACATAAATTCCTGCAAGATTTGTCAAGACCAAATGCAAGCTTGGGCAAGGCAGCAGAACAACAACAACAACAGTCCAAGACCACACCAAGACAATACAGTCCCTCGACTACACTGCAAACTGAACTTCACATATACTTTAGTCAACTCGTGGCCTTTGGTACGCAGTTGCAGAATATGCAGAAGGCATGGCTTAATTCAATCCATGTCATGTCCTTCAAATTAATTTCTTAAGGGCCACAGCACGCTGGTGCGTGCGTTTTGTCTCACCGCATCCATGCGCGTCTGGTGCACATGGCTCAATTGCTCAATTGGCTTCAACAGAGCATGCACAGATGAGAAACCTGCCATTAACACGGTACGTCAAGTGAGAAAAACCTGCTCTCTCATCGCTCGTGGGACAGCGTTCGGAACCGGGGTTCGCCGGGGGTACGTCGCACACTCCACGTTTTAAGCATGCAAGTGTGAATCTGTTCCGATGAAGAATACAACAAAATTAAGTTGACTTTAATCACCACGGTGACAATGGGATACCACCATTCATGTATATTTTGCAATGATTATGCAGCTATGAGCGCAGCCCCAAGAGAAATCACTGCATCATATTTTTGGTTTCAGTGCACACAGTGGACCGTGCACTGAACAGCTGTGCAACAAACCTGGAATATAAACACGTCTGATAGACGTTGTATGGAAATCCTTAACAAGTCGTAATGAGGCCCAGTGGAAATTACGGCCGTTTTACACACACCTACGTGCACACGCACACACTTCAATCATATCATCTTTAACCATGACAAGGTTAAAACTCTTTTCTTCATTGATGCGATCACTGCACTGATACCATTAAAGGGTTGATGGTGTGCATTATTTGGCTTGCCATCAAATGTAACAAAAGATGTTCCATTACATTGTGCAGTTAATTTTAAAACTTTTATGAAGTCAGATATTAAGTGTAAACGCAGTGTTATACCGACTGGGATTTTAGCTGCCAATACGTTGTACTCTGTGATTGGCCACACTATAGCTGGATAATAAAAAAAATGGTGTATTAAATATGCAGTTTTTCAAATACGCATTTTAATATATACAATATTTCTGTTAAGTGGCCCCAACAACGTCGCTATAATAAAACTAACGGACTTAAGAAAATGATATAATTTGACCTCATGAAATTTTGGGAGCGTACACCAAAACAATTGGACTACTCGTATGAAAAACAGACTGGCATTTTGCAACGTAACAAATGTCTCCGTAAGCTTGTTTCCTTAAAGTGATTCATAAATGTTTGTTTTTGGTCACACCACGTAAGAAAAAAAGCCAAATGGTGCCATCCATCCTCCTCCACCTGACAGAGCCAAACAAATCAAGTTGTCACATGCACAACCCGTGCCAATTGATGTTGTTGTCAGAAAACCGGCACGCTGACAGACAATGCACACGAAATCTGACAATTCGACTGGTTTGCCTGAGTCGGGTGGAGGAGGGTGTAATGCATTGAGTCGGGTGGATGGCGCCACGGTGACTAGGAGATGTTAACTACCTCGCCTGCTATGCAGGAGGTCGTGGGTTCTATCCCGACCCTGATGCCCGTATATTTGTAGTTTGCGTGTTCTCCCCATTGCCGCTTGGAATTTTCTCCGGATCCTCCGGTGTTTCCCTGCACATTTAGAAAGTGGCGTTTAGCGTTTTTTGGCTGCTATACATTTATACATGATAAGCCACTTCGCTGAGCTATCTTTCATGGCCGATGCCGCTTCTGAAAAAGAGCTATATATATCAATACAAAATACTGTTTAATCGTGTATTAGTTTATTTCGTTTAATACTGAGGCAATCCGATCTAAAATCCAATAATGATTAATAAATATTGGTCGTGAAAACTAGCCTACGTTCATAGTGGCTGCAGTCTCAAGGGTTTCCAATGTTGAGATGTAAAACACGGATATTGTGTTAATTTTTAGGTATTCATAAAAAAAATTATACTGGAAATATAGTTAACTCCGAGTCAGTACCATTTGCATGTTTACATTTTATTTGTTTTAATTAAAAAATGTAACACGTAGGCTTTCGCGACCAATATAATCTATAATAGAGTTTTTTTGGGTTAGATCGTGTAATAAATATATACATGTGTCGTTAAACCTGCCACCACCCGATACAGCCAACTAGTAAGGGTTGTTACGTAAACAGAACGTGGCCAATTCGTCACTAGTACAGCACTCCGGTGTGTTGGAGAGCCAAGCCACAATATTCGCGAGCTGTAATTACTGGCGAAACATCGTACTCAGATTGTAAATGTTGTGGCTTGGCTCTCCAACACACCGGTGTGCTGTACTAGTGACGAGTTGGCACGTTCTGTTTACGTGACAACCCTTACGAGTTGGCTGTGTCGGGTGGTGGAGGGTTTTAACGACACATTTCTATATTTATGCGATCTAACCCAAAAACATCTCTATTATGGACCTATAGAACATGTTTTCATATCGTGCTAGTCATTAAGAAGTAGTGCATTATGGTTGTAATGTCCCCCGCAACCCGCTATTCAAATAATCATAATCATAAAAGATCACAGTACAATTCCAATAAATTATTATTCCTTTCTACGTTAAAGTGAATGTCACGGCCTCTAGTGGTTGGAGGGGTCACTTAGACCCTTTAAATGCAACATATCCCAATTAAACACATTGCACCTTCTTTCTTCGTAACAAGTCGTGGCGAATACTCTTTGGTTGTTTCGATAAAGTCACGTAGGTAGAAAATAATAGATCACGACGTTTCGATCGCAACACAAGCGACCGTCATCAGGTGAGACAATCACAGCAGGAAAAACTGCTGAAACAGGCCTAGCTTCAAATCCAGATTGAAGTCTTGGCAAGCACATATTTGAATGACTTATGACAATGTCGAATGGAATGGTAATATTGTTTTGGTATGATCATCATAATTGTCCATTATTATCATCACCAAAATCCAGAATGCAGCACCTATCTATTGTCGATTATTCATTAAGTGGCACTGTGGTTCGAGCATGAGGATTCAAATCCCGGTTGTGATCCACATCAGCCCATCATATACATCTCTCGGGTTGCTAGAGTGATGATGGGCTACAGAGGTTACACTATGGCTAGACTGGCTCTCAACATACGAGCGTGGAACTTCCACTGGTGGCTATAGGCCATCAACAGAGATGTGAACTGCTCTGTGTTCGGTTGAGTAGAAAGACACTTTGACGGCTATGAGAATAGAGTACATGATAGTTAAAGACCAGTTAGAGATGACTGCTGTGGTGGCATTTCCTCGACTGTAATGGTGTCACGGGCATACCCTGAACTGTAAAATACGAAGCTCTTTGCTTTTGTTTAATAAGTCCAAGTGAGTGCTGATGATGATTTTATACGGCCAATGAAGATAAACTATTAGAGATTCAGTTCTGAGTGATTTATTAATTCCATTGCTTTGTCTGAGTGTATGTGAATTACAGATACACTTACCAACCCACTCAGTCACTCACCCATCCACCCACTCACTCACCAACTTACCCGCTCAATCACCCACTCACTCGCCAACACACCCACCTGCCCACTGCCTTCAAATTAATATTTGGGGCAATGCCAAGTTGCATGGTCCGTGGTTTGGTTTTCGTGGCTGCGGTCACACAGAGGAAAGCCTTTTTGTTTCCCACTTGTGCGTGAGGCGTCTACATCCTCCGTGTTGTGTTCTCACCCGGATTGGCACTGACGATTGTTTGCGTGGAAGGTGGAAGCCGGGCAGTGTGGGGGTGCCCTCGCTGATCAGGTGTTTGTTGGGCACGTTGCCTGAAGCCCACAAATTGGGCTACGCCGTTTCGATGCTGAAATTTGAGTCACGCAGAGCTAGCTCTGGTCGGTGTTTCATGTGAAACAAACATTAAAACGCACATCCGGAATATTTATCCAACAGCATTAACGTATCATGTAAATACATGCACTGCTTGCAGAATTATCAAGTGACTGAAATTTTTTACAAAAAATAAAATTAGTCTCTGTGTGTACACATCTCCATATATATAAAAGGCAAAGTTGTGATTATGTGTGTCTGTTCAAAATGTTTAGCGTACTTCCCGACATTCAACAAATTTGAAATTTGCAATGTGGGTACTTTCCAGACTTACACCATGCTAAAATAATAAAGAATACACTTTTTTTTTGGGGGGGGGGAGCTCAATAATGCATATATTTTGCACGGCAAGTGAGCTGTGACGTCAAATCTGTCACGTGACCCGCGCATGTGGTAGTGTAGTGGTTAGCGCGCTGTGTATGTGTCTGTGTGTGTCTGTCTGTGTCTGTGTGTGTGTCTCTGTGTGTGTGTCTGTGTATGTATGTGTCTGTGTGGAAGCGTAACGCATGGTAGTGTAGTGGTTAGCACGCCGCGCTACGAACCCGGCGACCCGAGTTCGATTCCCACTCACGGCCACCACCGGTGACGATTATTTTAACCGGTCCTGAGCCTCGCCTAGGTCGACTTAGCCTCAAACGAGTAACTGTTGTGGTGTGTGAACATCGCCACTGGGGAGACGAAGGCGGCCGGACGTGGTGTACCCAAGTCCCCGGCAAAGCCGGGTAGTCCAGCTCGTACATTTATTATATGAGGGTTACTCTCGTCACTCACAGTTGTTGAACTGATCAAACAGATAATTACATTCGTCACGAATGAAATCACATGTTGTTATGATTGTGTATTTGTAATAACACTGTAATTATTTTCTTGAAATTCATTGTGCATAGTTTTAATAATGATTATGGACATTAATATTTCCATTTCAATAGCATAGAATTTTACGAAAATCCGTTGGCATCGTTTACAATTATTTTGGGCACATTTAAATGACTACTCAGAGTAAATGAAAACAACAGTAATTATATCATTATATCACAATATAGATTGTATAATCACTTCGTGTCATATTTCTTAATGTATTTAGAATACATCAGGAACTAAATGTGCTCCAAACAGTGCTCATCCTATTGTAGAGAATGGGCCTCTTTCTTTTTAAGGGCATTTATCTCACTGTTGCAAATGAGCGGAACAAGATATCGTAAGTACATACACTTTACCCCACAAGTGATTCAATACATTACTGAATGTAGATTATCCATTGTAATGCTGAAATAACAAAAAGCTCAACACAATGCCAGAAACATAATCTAGTATTTTTCATTTTAAGGCCACGCTGTCATTGACGAATTTGTGGAGCTTATTTATTAATTTGTGCTTGTGCACTGCTGCCAACGCAGTATGAGCATACCATTTATTGTCATGCTGGTTGGACTGTACAGCCAATCCATGAATATTAATTCAAATTGCACATTATTAGATTGTTTAATCATTATACAGCAATTACTAATTGAGTCCCTGTGTTTATCAATGAGAAAATTGCTTCACGAAACAGCCTTCACCGAAACAACATCATATTTCACGTAACCACACCGAAATTCGACCAATACAACCCCTTCAACGACTGCGTTTAATCACAGACGATGGCATCGCGCGACCATACCTGGAATATAATTAAGAGTAGAAAATGTACGCGCGTGTCTTAACGCTCTCTGAATTTCAAGAGAGTGGAATGCACATTGGAGTGACAGTGCGTTCATCCACCACACGGAGCACAAAGTCCACCGAAAGCGTCCGTCAACTGAAAAACAGATGGCAATGGCAGCGAAAAATTGTTCTGGTGTCACAGAACCGTCACAGTGGATCAAAGCGATTATGTTCCAGGATGCTCGTCACCTTTCATGGAGCTCCAGCGATCAGCTACGGGTGATTAGTTGGCCTGGCAGTAACGTGGCTTCTCAATTACCGGCCCCGAGCTGTACTGGTGGCCGCGTGACAAACGCAGTGTTGCAGCACGGAAATGATTTGGCCCGGGCGCAATCGGAACGGAGCCCACTTTTTTTTAGTTTATCCCGAGAGAGAAGAAAGTTCCACTGTTGGTTTTAGATTATGTTCGTGGAATATAATTTATGCAGAATTCTGTCACTGACTCTTCTGAGAATATACGTGCTGGAGCGGTAACTTTTAGCACTCACATTTTTACCAGTGGAGCGTAATGACAGTTTATACCAAGTTTATCATTACAGTGATGCCCAAATAAAAAAAAATCGTAAAATGTTTTTTTAAAAAAAGATTTTTTTTTATTATGAACCTATATCTGAAAAAGTGAATGTGCCAAACACTGCTTACATAGCACAAAACAGTGTCACCTAGTGTTGGGTAACAGATGCCGAATGAAATTACACTTCAAGTAGCAATGTAGTTTAATCTTCCAATCCAATGGTCTGCGAGATCTTGGGAATTCCAGAAGGGTATTTTTTCCCTTCGACTTTTTTCCTTGACTTATTATTTGATCCTGCGCACTGCTGCTTTGCTCATTTGTCCAATGATGCCCTGCAATGTTTTGTGAGCCAGAGACTTTGCGTCTCAATTGGCTCTCGTCCGTCATGATCAGAGTTTTGATTGTCTCCAAAACAATGAACGAAGTATACGTGGTAACGACTCAACTTATTTTCACGGGGGGAATCGCAGCTTCGTGTGTACAAAAAACGAGAGCCGGACGACGCAGGAGCACTCGGGCTGCGGCTAACTCTCGGTCCATCACCCGAGGGCACAGAGAGAGACGTGCATAAGCTCGCGGCTCTCAGGGCAAAGCAGGCGCACGCCGATACGACGACCCACGCCACGGGCTGCGCGTCACGCGTGCCATGCCGCTGTCCGTGGTAGCTGAAGGTGCGCTGCGATAACAGCGCAGCGCGTGCGCCGGGGCAGATACAGCGGGGGGGAAGTGAGTGCCACAAAGAGCTGGCTCGAGCCGGCGTATGGGGATACCATGCCGGAACGAACGAATGAATGAATGAATGACATCCTTATTTGCTCAGGTGAGAGCCCACTGAGATTAATTGTTTCGACCAGCGCCGTGGTGGAAGTCACAATGCGTCAACTGTGAGAGGAGCAATCTGCAGACGCGGTGAATGTAAAAGATAAAGCTCCAACCCGACAGTTGCTTGCTTATGCGACTGCTGGCGGTGGGGCCTCTACAAGACGGAGTTATAGAATGTACTTGGCCTACTCTTCCATGCTGGCAAGACATCTTGATTTTGGATGAGGTGGGAGTCCCCATATTTTTTTACACATAACCAGCCAATCGGTTAGCTTGTGGAATTGCAGACTACCACATGATGAATAGAAACGTGTATGCCTGACGTGCAGACGTGGAGATGAAAACATGTCAGCAAAATGCGTGAGCCGAGTTAAGAATATAAATACGATGACAGTTTATAATAAGGTAGGGTACAGAATGTGCTCTCATAATATCCATTTGTTTCTTTAAAAACAACATTGCATGGACTTAAAGACAGGCTATAATTTTTGTTATCATCCTTTATATTTTACTGATGCGCTGATAGAAAACAATGTTGATAATGCTGTAATGTTTTTTTTAAATCATATTTCATTTAATTTCATAGTGAATATGTAATGCAACATATCATTAGAAAGCAAAGCAAAACTCTCTAAAAACGAGTCTTGCAACTCAATATCGCTTTTTTAGATATTTTTTAAAAAATCAATTACTACCACCAGTTTTTAATGACCACTGTACTATATCCCAAAATAAACTCATCTGCAGTTATTCAAAACCAGGCACTGCTTTAGTGGTTGTAAGAGCATTAGGGGCTTATGCGGTTTATATTTTTACAAATGAGTCAGTGTTCGAGGTCACTGCAATCCTTAGGATGCTGACACAGATTTTTATATTGCTTTGCTAAACACATATATTATGGATATAGAATATGAATGCTTACAAACTACTGTACACTACCACTCAAAAGTGACTCAGCCACGCAGCATTAGCTCTCTATCTATCAATGACAAGTGTGATACAATACTATACCTTAAAACTGTCATTCGCCCCTGAAATGAAGGTTATAAATTAGTCTAAAGCAATGACTAAACAAGACAGGCTAGTGCTTGCAAAAAATGCGACCTCTTAAAAGCTCGATAGGCATCTCAGTGGTTTCATACATTATCTCTGAGTGAAGAGCCTACACCGCTTTGATTTGGCGATTAAAGATTTAGAGCGGGGGAAAAAAAACAAGCTTGTGTTTTTATATCCTAAATTTGACAGCAACAACTGCACAATTGTGTTTTCAAAGGTACCGTACATGTTGTGAATCGGGTGGCAAGAGGCTTTAGATTTCCAAATGATGGCTTTTAGGAGCATACAAGTCAAAATTCGTATTCCTTGTTGCACAATGATGTTGGGTTAATACAATGTGGTACAGTCATACATTTCTTACCGGGCCTCAAAATACTCTTTCGTGAGAGACCTGCATTGGAATGGTTGGTCAAGTCTACAAAAGAGCGTTTAGTGTGTGGGAGGAAACTGGAGTAACCCGGAAAAACCCCGTTAACACGAGATCCACAGACATGGATCTAATCCAATGACCGTCATACCGTGACCATCTAGCAATCCAAACCAACAACAACTGATATTCCCACGAATGCAGGTGCTGACCACGCCCAACTTTGCTTAGCTTCTGAGATCTGATACCATTTAGCCATATTCTGCATAATTTAGTCACAGGAAACAATTTTCAGAATCAGAATTCAATATCAATATTATTAAACGCACATGCAATTTACAATACAATGTTGGGCCTACCTAATGTCATAATATAAAGTAGCCTACTCTAAGACTGCACCTGTAATTTGGTAATAGACAATGGAGTGTGGTAAGATCAAATTAGAAACCTGAAGCGATGGAACAAATCACGTGAGTATGCAGATTGGCGAATAACTTCATAATAATATCACGTGTTCCAGAATGCCAAAGTATGGTAAAATAACTCTTACTGCTTGCACTGCTTGTAGAGTCCCTCATCCAGGAGCAGATTGACAAACGGGCTGCACAAGTTCATCAAATAATTACTCATATAATGAGCCAAGAATGTGTGTGTGTGTCCCGCGCGTGACGTCACTCCACATGAGCCCCCCCTCCTCCTCATTAATAATCATGAGCGGGTGACGTCACTCCACATGCCACACCTCTCCCCAATAACCATGAGGGGGTGACGTCACTCCACATGCCGCACCCCTCCACAATAACCATTAGCGGGTGACGTCACTCCACATGGGGCAACCTCCTCATTAATAATCATGAGCTGAACAATTTTTTCTATTGAATATTTCAGATTTACTGCAATATACACCCGTCCTTGGGTGGGCAAACAAGCTCTTGCGTAATAATAGTTTAGTTTGATTTGTATATTTTTTAAAGTGATTTGCTTATCTTTTCTATACTTTGCACGCCTGTCATGTTTTTTGTATTGTTTGTTGTTGTAACGTACTGACAACGCCCCTAATGGACATTTGTGAAGAAGAGTTTTATAGCTCATCGGGTTCCTCCGGTGTGAATACATATTCTGATTCTGTATACTGAGTCGACTATTATTAAATTTACATTTAAGGGATACACGATGTACATCCAATGAAAAATCATAAAAAATACTATTCCTATACAATTAAGATATTCTTAATTTGCATTGTTTTCTTGTGGTATGAGCAATGGCAATAATAATAAAAAAACGCATATAAATGCAACACATTAAAAACAAAACCACACTAGAATACCAATTGAACTCAGCTATGAGCCAGACCACCAACATTTTGTGGATACACATGACGGACCTATTCTAATTACCCTCATTTCGCTCTTTATTCCAATATGAGGACCCGACCACTGCTTGTTTATTGAGCGATCAGCCACAGCGGGGGTGACATTTTGAAGCTGACAGGCCATGTAAAAGGCGTTTGGAAGCTGTCGCCACTCCTGGCCCGGGAAGTCCCGTGGGGAGCCCATCGCCATCCCCGCGCCGCCCGCGTGGCCTGACAGCTGATGAGCTGCTTCTCCTGGGCCCGGCTGTGGCACCGACTCCTTTGTGTGCGAGGGGGCAGGGACGTGGCGCTGACTTGGTTACGAGTCGGCCGAACGAAGGTTCCTCCTGCACTTCGCGCTGAAGGGAGATGCATTCGCTGCTGTGCCCAAGATGCTCGCCCAGCGTAAATGTGCGTGAATATTCTGAGGCCAAAGGTCTCCCACCGCTCAAACGAGCACGAGGGCCAGGTGCACATTTGCCAGTGGCTGAGCAAATGGAGGCCCTTAAACGTTCAGATCGCAGGGGCTTCTCCGTACGTAATGCAACCCCTGTTGTCTTCGCGCCAAGTGGCACTCGTTTCAATGGATCCATTGACACTTGCATTTTCTTATTTGTGAGTCATCATCATCATCGGCCATGATCTATCCACTGCTGTATGGAGGCCTCCACAAGCCATTGGCCAAAACTCACTGGACAGCGCTTGAATGCAACGATCTCTCTAGCTCATGCAAATGAGCTGATTTCCTCACTCCATCTCCGCGGCGTACATCATCTTGGGCGGGTTTCCTCCTTTGGCTGCCAGGGCTCTGTTATTGGTCTACACCACCGCCCATCGTCCCTTCTAGCGATGCATCCTCTAGCCTAGCCGCGTGCTCTTCTTTTTGTCTCTCAGTGTAATTCCAATCATGCACGTCTCCACGCTGCGTTGCACGTTTCAGTTTTTGTTACATTTTCATTGCTGTTTCGTTGCTGAAGTAGAATAGTTTTATGATTCAATATATTATCTAATACTGTCTATTGCATGATGCTTTCTTACCCCATGTTTCCCAGAAGCATTGGTCCAATAAGGAGCCCGACAAGACAAACTCCGAGTCAAAACCTGATTAACGTTTTTACTTTTTTTGTTATTCTAACAGATCACAACCCAGTGAGACCCATTAGACGAATGCCACTGGTTTATCTCAACGTCAACAGGAGGCTTGAGCCACCATTCTGATGTGTGGCGTAATGTGGCTCTGTTGATCATCCAGATATGACTGCAGTGATTATGGTAAGTGGGGTTTAGGCATGTAACATTGCATTTTATTTAATCTGTTAAAACATTTTACCTGGATAATCCCTTGAGATGGAACATCTCGTTTTGGCAAGGGTATTTCCAGAGTGTCAAGTGACACATACATAGCAAAACACATCATGGCACGTATTCAAACAGTTGAAAATCTACAACTTTTAAGTATACATTTATCACAGTGAACATCACACCACAAGTCAAACAAATACATGCATTCAACGTGGCTCAATGCCGGTTCGTACAGAACAGTGTTCTTCACTAAATATTCAAACGGGGGCCACATTCACCCCGTTAAGACATCAGCGTGAGAGCCACCACACATTCGAACTTATTGGGTTTGATAGCGTGATGGGGTGTCTTCACATGTCGTGTATTTTCGGGGGCCGCACGTCAGGGGCCACACGAAAGGTCACCTGCGGCCGCCGGTGGCTCGCGGGCCTTGACATGAAGAACACTGGTATTGCATGTTCTCCATCTTTAGCAGTTGGAACTGCTGGTTGAGGGCCTCATCACGCTGTGCAGATCATTGGGGTGATTTGAAAATAACTCACCTTACTGCTCAGTGTGGGTTTGTGAAGACTGAGAGCATCGACGTTGGAGCATACTACAATCCAAAAGTGTATTTTGCTGCACTACCCTCTACTACCCATGATGTAGCCCCACTGCAGCCTATAACTCCTCGTGTATATATGGTGATAACCCACCAAAGCACTATCCAGCCTCGAATCCTGCTTATCTTCTTACATGTGATGAGATCGAGTGCATCCCACGTGAACCGGCCATAACATAAATGATCACAAAGAGACATTTACTTGGAAAAAAGATATGCAGGATGATCCTGCATATGGTTGTTTAGCCAATTCCACTGATAAGTGTTTGGAATTTGGGAGGAAACTGGAGTACGATTCATATCACAGGCAGACTCAATCCAATGAGTGCACAACATCTATCTGTGGACCAAACCAATTATAGTTCTACCATCTGCTAACTAGCACATACAGCCCTTACAGCTTGGGCATCATACTTGATAGCAGAACTAGTATTGATATGATGTATGACACAATGTTTATTATTGGTGATGGATTTGCAATATTATTCAAGGACAGTGCATATTATCAGAGTTGTCTTTTTTGTTTGCATTTTGACTGCTTGTGTTGTGGTTATTGCAAACATGATGCCTTGAATAAAGGTGTCAGTTTTTGTGCCAGTTAAAAGGGTAAAACCTATTCCTATGATTTGCAATATATTAGACTTGCTGAATTTTTTGCATTCATAAAATCATGCAAGCATAACAACGAGATAACTGGTCACATGCGTTTATACAACATGAACAGATCCAGAACTCGCTGTGAGTCTGTTGTTCAGTGGACAGTTTGCCTTACCCCCATCCATCAATTAACAATAAATTACTTTCAACACTAACTCTTAAATGTGCATCTGGACTTTGCAATCATAAAACCTGAAATTAATGTCAAAATTACCAGAAACATGCACAGTAGCAATGACCGTCTGCTTGCAATCTATTAACTCAGTGAAGGCTTTACAAGGACCAGGATTAACATCCCTCAAAATACACGCAAATGCAATTTTACTTTGAATATTTTTGAATTCCCTACAGACTTGACTACTTTTGCTGGAGTAAAAACACCTTGATGAGGTCAGGGTTTTACAAGCTGAATTCATTTTTTTAAACCACACTCAGTGATGAATTTTTTTAGCAGTGGCCCTCGTCTATGCATGCTCTACCTGCACGGGAGACGTTTAGGAGGTGCATCTCTACCTCCACTTATTAAGGTGGCAGTTAACGCATTATTATTACCACACTGCCTGCAGTAAACCCTCTCTCTCACTTGCTCTCGCTCAACTCTCTCCTCTGCACTTTATTGCATGCCAATAACACCAGTCCCATCTGCCACGGGCCATGCAAAGCTTTACAGTAAAATGCAAAACGACGCCGAGTGACATTTACCCAGCTGCCCGCATTCTTTAACCCCCCTCCCACCCACCTCCCCGCATCCCCCCAATTCTTCCCAACCACCCCAGTCCCAAACCGCACTCATGCCCCGTGCCCGCCTGTAACACCGCGCAACCCCCAGGCGAGTGCCAGCCACCCCCCCCCCCTCCCCCGTGGGCAGGAACGCCAATGACGATAAGAGCTGTTTTAAAATTCTAATCAAGTCAGAGGTTTATTTCAAGTCAGATGAGAGCCCATCGGGATGCAATATGCCCATTTTCATGGGAGGATCGTGATATTAATGTCAAATAATAATATATAATAGTAATTTACAGCACTTTGTCAGTTCACTGCTGGATGAAACCTCTCCACACCGTGTCAATTGTGGGGTTATTTATTTTTTTACTATACTTCACCATGATGGCCAGTGTAGATTGGTGAAGGGGGTGGAGAAACTCGTTCACATATCACTACCACTGTTGTTAGTCATGGCCGGGAATCAAAGTTTGGTTTCCTGGTTCATAGCATGCTGGGCTTACCACTGCAACACTAATCATATATATACATCTTAAAAGTCAGGAATAATGATCCAAAATGCAATATGTGAATAATTAAAATTACGTTAGGTGTCCATAGTCAAAAAATAACATCATGAAACTCACAGGCATTTTTATAGACAGGCTTCTCATCAACGAGCATTTGAGTACACGTTTTACACAGCGTTTCTTCACAACCAGCTCTCAAAGTGCCCAAGCGAAGGGGCAAAGGAGTGGCAATGGTTCATCATCATTAGACCTCCTTTGCAAGTACCAAAATGTAATAATAGGGTTTTTCCCCTTTTTTCTGATTGGTGTGGACCAGTCAGTTTCAAGGACAATGCATATATTATCGTAGTATGTTTTTTGTTTGCATTTTGACTGCAGGTATTGTGGTTAATGCAGACATGAATCCTCGTAAAAAGGTTTCAGTTTTGTTGCCAGAAAAAAGGGGAAAAACCCAATTATTACGAGTGGCAATTGGTTACAAAAAGGTGCACAAACCACCGCACATCGAAAAGCTGTTATCCTGTCGAAGTTTAGTTCCAATTCAATATCATTTCTGCTATGACTCCATGCCGCAATGGCTTATTCTGGTAAATGGCAACACGTGGCGCCTAATTCGTGTATCTAAATAAATTAAACTTGCATCATTTTCTTAAAAAAAAAGTGGTCAGTTATCATAAAATAGTGAGAAATATGCTGTGTTTGCTATAACAGAACAGACCTGCTAGAGAGGGGGCTGCTAAATAGGGGGATGGTCTTCTCTAGGTGGGTGCTAGAGAGGGGCATGGTCATCTCTAGGGAGATGCTAGAGAGGGGCATGGTCATCTCTAGGGGGCTGCGAGAGAGGGGCATGGTCATCTCTAGGGGGGATGCTAGAGAGGGGCATGGTCATCTCTATGGGGCTGCTAGAGAGGGGCATGGTCATCTCTAGGGGGCTGATAGAGAGGGGCATGGTCATCTCTATGCGGCTGCTAGAGAGGGGCATGGTCATCTCTAGGGGGCTGCTAGAGAGGGGCATGGTCATCTCTAGAGAGGATGCTAGAGAGGGGCATGGTCATCTCTATGGGGCTGCTAGAGAGGGGCATGGTCATCTCTAGGGGGCTGCTAGAGAGGGGCATGGTCATCTCTATGGGGCTGCTAGAGAGGGGCATGGTCATCTCTAGGGGGCTGCTAGAGAGGGGCATGGTCATCTCTAGGGGGCTGTGAGAGAGGGGCATGGTCATCTCTAGGGGGCTGCTATAGAGGGGCATGCTCATCTCTAGGGGACTGCTAGAGAGGGGCATGGTCATCTCTAGGGAGGCTGCTAGAGAGGGGCATGGTCATCTCGATGGGGCTGCTAGAGAGGGGCATGGTCATCTCTAGGGGGCTGCTAGAAAGGGACATGGTCATCTCTAGGGGGCTGATAGAGAGGGGCATGGTCATCTCTAGGGGGCTGCGAGAGAGGGGCATGGTCATCTCTAGGGGGCTGATAGAGAGGGGCATGGTCATCTCTAGGGGGCTGATAGAGAGGGGCATGGTCATCTCTAGGGGGCTGATAGAAAGGGGCATGGTAATTTCTAGGAGGCTGCCAGAGAGGGGCATGGTCATCTCTAGGGGGCTGCTAGAGAGGGGCATGGTCATCTCTAGGGGGCTGCTAGAGAGGGGCATGGTCATCTCTAGGGGGCTGCTAGAGAGGGGCATGGTCATCTCTAGGGGGATGCTAGAGAGGGGCATGGTCATCTCTAGGGGGATGCTAGAGAGGGGCATGGTCATCTCTAGGGGGCTGATAGAAAGGGGCATGGTCATTTCTAGGAGGCTGCCAGAGAGGGGCATGGTCATCTCTAGGGGGCTGCGAGAGAGGGGCATGGTCATCTCTGGCGGGGATGTTAGAGAGGGGCATGGTCATCTCTAGGGGGTTGCTAGAGAGGGGCATGGTCATCTCTAGGGGGGATGCTAGAAAGGGGCATGGTCATCTCTAGGGGGCTGCTAGAGAGGGGCATGGTCATCTCTAGGGGGGATGCTAGAGAGGGGCATGGTCATCTCTAGGGGGCTGCGAGAGAGGGGCATGGTCATCTCTAGGGGGGATGCTAGAGAGGGGCATGGTCATCTCTATGGGGCTGCTAGAGAGGGGCATGGTCATCTCTAGGGGGCTGCTAGAGAGGGGCATGGTCATCTCTATGCGGCTGCTAGAGAGGGGCATGGTCATCTCTATGGGGCTGCTAGAGAGGGGCATGGTCATCTCTAGGGGGCTGCTAGAGAGGGGCATGGTCATCTCTAGGGGGCTGCGAGAGAGGGGCATGGTCATCTCTAGGGGGCTGCTATAGAGGGGCATGGTCATCTCTAGGGGACTGCTAGAGAGGGGCATGGTCATCTCAAGGGAGGCTGCTAGAGAGGGGCATGGTCATCTCGATGGGGCTGCTAGAGAGGGGCATGGTCATCTCTAGGGGGCTGCTAGAAAGGGACATGGTCATCTCTAGGGGGCTGATAGAGAGGGGCATGGTCATCTCTAGGGGGCTGATAGAAAGGGGCATGGTAATTTCTAGGAGGCTGCCAGAGAGGGGCATGGTCATCTCTAGGGGGCTGATAGAGAGGGGCATGGTCATCTCTAGGGGGCGGCGAGAGAGGGGCATGGTCATCTCTGGGGGGGATGCTAGAGAGGGGCATGGTCATCTCTAGGGGGATGCTAGAGAGGGGCATGGTCATCTCTAGGGGGCTGCTAGAGAGGGGCATGGTCATCTCTGGGGGGGATGCTAGAGAGGGGCATGGTCATCTCTAGGGGGATGCTAGAGAGGGGCATGGTCATCTCTAGGGGGCTGCTAGAGAGGGGCATGGTCATCTCTAGGGGGCTGCTAGAGAGGGGCATGGTCATCTCTAGGGGGGATTCTAGAAAGGGGCATGGTCATCTCTAGGGGGCTGCTAGAGAGCGGCATGGTCATCTCTAGGGGGCTGCGAGAGAGGGGCATGGTCATCTCCAGTGGGCTGCTAGCGAGGGGCATGGTCATCTCTAGTGGGCTGCTAGAGAGGGGCATGGTCATCTCTCGGGGGCTGCTAGAGAGGGGCATGGTCATCTCTAGGGGGCTGCTAGAAAGGGGCATGGTCATCTTTAGGGGGCTGCGAGAGAGGGGCATGGTCATCTCTAGGGGGCTGTTAGTAAGGGGAATGGTCATCTCTAGGGGGGGAGCTAGAGAGGGGCATGGTTATCTCTAGGGGGGGAGCTAGAGAGGGGCATGGTCATCTCTAGGGGGCTGCTAGAGAGGGGCATGGTCATCTCTAGGGGGCTGATAGAGAGGGGCATGGTCATCTCTAGGGGGCTGCGAGAGAGGGGCATGGTCATCTCTAGGGGGCTGATAGAGAGGGGCATGGTCATCTCTAGGGGGCTGATAGAAAGGGGCATGGTCATCTCTAGGGGGCTGATAGAAAGGGGCATGGTCATTTCTAGGAGGCTGCCAGAGAGGGGCATGGTCATCTCTAGGGGGCTGATAGAGAGGGGCATGGTCATCTCTAGGGGGATGCTAGAGAGGGGCATGGTCATCTCTAGGGGGATGCTAGAGATGGGCATGGTCATCTCTAGGGGGCTGATAGAAAGGGGCATGGTCATTTCTAGGAGGCTGCATGAGAGGGGCATGGTCATCTCTAGGGGGCTGCGAGAGAGGGGCATGGTCATCTCTGGGGGGGATGCTAGAGAGGGGCATGGTCATCTCTAGGGGGCTGATAGAGAGGGGCATGGTCATCTCTAGGGGGCTGCCAGAGAGGGGCATGGTCATCTCTGGGGGGGATGCTAGAGAGGGGCATGGTCATCTCTAGGGGGGATGCTAGAGAGGGGCATGGTCATCTCTAGGGGGCTGATAGAGAGGGGCATGGTCATCTCTAGGGGGCTGCCAGAGAGGGGCATGGTCATCTCTGGGGGGGATGCTAGAGAGGGGCATGGTCATCACTAGGGGGCTGCTAGAGAGGGGCATGGTCATCACTAGGGGGCTGCTAGAAAGGGGCATGGTCATCTCTAGGGGGCTGCTAGAGAGGGGCATTGTCATCTCTAGGGGGGATGCTAGAGAGGGGCATGGTCATCTCTAGGGGGGATGCTAGAGAGGGGCATGGTCATCTCTAGGGGGATGCTAGACAGGGGCATGGTCATCTCCAGGGGGCTACTATAGAGGGGTATGGTCATCTCTAGGGGGGATGCTAGAAAGGGGCATCGTCATCTCTAGGGAGCTGCGAGAGAGGGGCATGGTCATCTCTAGGGGGCTGCTATAGAGGGGCATGGTCATCTCCAAGGGGGATGCTAGAGAGGGGCATGGTCATCTCTAGGGGACTGCGAGAGAGGGGCATGGTCATCTCTAGGAGGCTGCTAGAGAGCGGCATGGTCATCTCTAGGGGGCTGCGAGAGAGGGGCATGGTCATCTCTAGGGGGCTGCTAGAGAGCGGCATGGTCATCTCTAGGGGACTGCGAGAGAGGGGCATGGTCATCTCCAGGGGGCTGCTAGCGAGGGGCATGGTCATCTCTAGGGGCCTGCTAGAGAGGGGCATGGTCATCTCTGGGGGGATGCTACAAAGGGGCATGGTCATCTCTAGGGGGCTGCTAGAAAGGGGCATGGTCATCTCTAGGGGGGATGCTAGAGAGGGGCATGGTCATCTCTAGGGGGCTGCGAGAGAGGGGCATGGTCATCTCTAGGGGGCTGATAGAGAGGGGCATGGTCATCTCTAGGGGGCTGATAGAGAGGGGCATGGTCATCTCTAGGGGGCTGATAGAAAGGGGCATGGTCATTTCTAGGAGGCTGCCAGAGAGGGGCATGGTCATCTCTAGGGGGCTGATAGAGAGGGGCATGGTCATCTCTAGGGGGATGCTAGAGAGGGGCATGGTCATCTCTAGGGGGATGCTAGAGATGGGCATGGTCATCTCTAGGGGGCTGATAGAAAGGGGCATGGTCATTTCTAGGAGGCTGCAAGAGAGGGGCATGGTCATCTCTAGGGGGCTGCGAGAGAGGGGCATGGTCATCTCTGGGGGGGATGCTAGAGAGGGGCATGGTCATCTCTAGGGGGCTGATAGAGAGGGGCATGGTCATCTCTAGGGGGCTGCCAGAGAGGGGCATGGTCATCTCTGGGGGGGATGCTAGAGAGGGGCATGGTCATCTCTAGGGGGGATGCTAGAGAGGGGCATGGTCATCTCTAGGGGGCTGATAGAGAGGGGCATGGTCATCTCTAGGGGGCTCCCAGAGAGGGGCATGGTCATCTCTGGGGGGGATGCTAGAGAGGAGCATGGTCATCACTAGGGGGCTGCTAGAGAGGGGCATGGTCATCACTAGGGGGCTGCTAGAAAGGGGCATGGTCATCTCTAGGGGGCTGCTAGAGAGGGGCATTGTCATCTCTAGGGGGGATGCTAGAGAGGGGCATGGTCATCTCTAGGGGGGATGCTAGAGAGGGGCATGGTCATCTCTAGGGGGATGCTAGACAGGGGCATGGTCATCTCCAGGGGGCTGCTATAGAGGGGTATGGTCATCTCTAGGGGGGATGCTAGAGAGGGGCATGGTCATCTCTAGGGGGATGCTAGAGAGGGGCATGGTCATCTCTAGGGGGCTGCTATAGAGGGGCATGGTCATCTCTGGGGGGGATGCTAGAGAGGAGCATGGTCATCACTAGGGGGCTGCTAGAGAGGGGCATGGTCATCACTAGGGGGCTGCTAGAAAGGGGCATGGTCATCTCTAGGGGGCTGCTAGAGAGGGGCATTGTCATCTCTAGGGGGGATGCTAGAGAGGGGCATGGTCATCTCTAGGGGGGATACTAGAGAGGGGCATGGTCATCTCTAGGGGGATGCTAGACAGGGGCATGGTCATCTCCAGGGGGCTGCTATAGAGGGGTATGGTCATCTCTAGGGGGGATGCTAGAAAGGGGCATGGTCATCTCTAGGGAGCTGCGAGAGAGGGGCATGGTCATCTCTAGGGGGCTGCTATAGAGGGGCATGGTCATCTCCAAGGGGGATGCTAGAGAGGGGCATGGTCATCTCTAGGGGACTGCGAGAGAAGGGCATGGTCATCTCTAGGGGGCTGCTAGAGAGCGTCATGGTCATCTCTAGGGGGCTGCGAGAGAGGGGCATGGTCATCTCTAGGGGGCTGCTAGAGAGCGGCATGGTCATCTCTAGGGGACTGCGAGAGAAGGGCATGGTCATCTCCAGGGGGCTGCTAGCGAGGGGCATGGTCATCTCTAGGGGCCTGCTAGAGAGGGGCATGGTCGTCTCTGGGGGGATGCTAGAAAGGGGCATGGTCATCTCTAGGGGGCTGCTAGAAAGGGGCATGGTCATCTCTAGGGGCGATGCTAGAGAGGGGCATGGTCATCTCTAGGGAGGCTGCTATAAAGGGGCATGGTCATCTCTATGAAGCTGCTATAAAGGGGCATGGTCATCTCTAGGGGGCTGCTATAGAGGGGCATGGTCATCTCTAGGGGGCTGCTAGAGAGGGGCATGGTCATCTCTAGGGGGCTGCTAGAGAGGGGCATGGTCATTTTTAAGGGGCTGCTAGAGAGGGACATGGTCATCTCTAGGGGGCTGCTATAGAGGGGCATGGTCATCTCTGGGGGGATGCTAGAAAGGGGCATGGTCATCTCTAGGGGGGATGCTAGAAAGGGGCATTATCATCTCTAGAGGGGCTGCTACAGAGGGGCATGGTCATCTCTAGGGGGCTGCTAGAAAGGGGCATGGTCATCTCTAGGGGGCTGCTAGAAAGGGGCATGGTCATCTCTAGGGGGCTGCTAGAGAGGGGCATTGTCATCTCTAGGGGGCTGCTAGAAAGGGGCATGGTCATCTCTAGGGGCCTGCTAGAGAGGGGCATGGTCATCTCTAGGGGGCTGCGAGAGAGGGGCATGGTCATCTCTAGGGGGGATGCTAGAGAGGGGCATGGGCATCTCTAGGGGGATGCTAGAGAGGGGTATGGCCATCGCTAGGGGGCTGCTAGAGAGGGGCATGGTCATCTCTAGGGGGCTGCTATAGAGGGGCATGGTCATCTCTAGGGGGGATGCTAGAGAGGGGCATGGTCATCTCTAGGGGGGATGTTAGAGAGGGGCATGGTCATCTCTAGGGGGCTGCTAGAGAGGAGCATCGTCATCTCTAGGGGGCTGCTAGAGAGGGGCATGGTCATCTCTAGGGGGCTGCTAGAGAGGGGCATGGTCATCTCTAGGGGCGATGCTAGAGAGGGGCATGGTCATCTCTAGGGGGGATGCTAGAGATGGGCATGGTCAGCTCTAGGGGGATGCTAGAAAGGGGCATGGTCATCTCTAGCGGGGATGCTCGAGAGGGGCATGGTCATCTCTAGCGGGGATGCTAGAGAGTGGTATTGTCATCTCTAGGGGGGATGCTGGAGAAGGGCATGGTCATATCTAGGGGGCTGCTAGAGAGGGGCATGGTCATCTCTAGGGGGCTGCTAGAGAGGGGCATGGTCATCTCTAGGGGGCTGCTAGAGAGGGGCATGGTCATCTCTACGGGGCTGCTAGACAGGGGCATGGTCATCTCTAGGGGGGATGCTAGAGAGGGGCATGGTCATCTCTAGGGGGCTGCTAGAGAGGAGCATGGTCATCTCTAGGGGGCTGTGAGAGAGGGGCATGGTCATCTCTAGGGGGATGCTAGAGAGGGGCATGGTCATCTCTATGGGGCTGCTAGAGAGGGGCATGGTCATCTCTAGGGTGCTGCTAGAGAGGGGCATGGTCATCTCTAGGAGGCTGCTAGAGAGGGGCATGGTCATCTCTAGGGGCGATGCTAGAGAGGGGCATTGTCATCTCTAGGGGGGATGCTAGAGAGGGGCATGGTCATCTCTAGGAGGCTGCTAGAAAGGGGCATGGTCATCTCTAGGGGGATGCTAGAAAGGGGCATGGTCATCTCTAGGAGGCTGCTAGAAAGGGGCATGGTCATCTCTAGGGGGATGCTAGAAAGGGGCATGGTCATCTCTAGGAGGCTGCTAGAAAGGGGCATGGTCATCTCTAGGGGGGATTCTAGAGAGGGGCATGGTCATCTCTAGGGGGCTGTGAGAGAGGGGCATGGTTATCTCTAGGGGGATGCTAGAGAGGGGCATGGTCATCTCTAGGGGGCTGATAGAGAGGGGCATGGTTATCTCTAGGGGGATGCTAGATACGGGCATGGTCATCTCTAGGGGGCTGTGAGAGAGGGGCATGGGTATCTCTAGGTGGCTGCTACAGAGGTGCATGGTCATCTCTATGGGGCTGCTAGAGAGAGGGGCATGGTCATCTCTATGGGGCTGCTAGAGAGGGGCATGGTCATCTCTAGGGGGCTGCTAAAGAGGGGCATGGTCATCTCTAGGGGGCTGCTAGAGAGGGGCATGGTCATCTCTAGGGGGCTGCGAGAGAGGGGCATGGTCATCTCTAGAGGGCTGCTAGAAATGGGCATCGTCATCTCTAGAGGGGCTGCTACAGAGGGGCATGTTCATCTCTAGGGGGCTGCTAGAGAGGGGCATGGTCATCTCTAGGGGCGATGCTAGAGAGGGGCATGGTCATCACTAGGGGGATGCTAGAGAGGGGCATGGTCATCTCTAGGGGGCTGTGAGAGAGGGGCATGGTTATCTCTAGTTGGCTGCTAGAAAGGGGCATGGTCATCTCTAGAGGGGGTTCTACAGAGGGGCATGGTCATTTCTAAAGGGCTGCTAGATAGAGGGGCATGGTCATCTCTAGGGGGGATGTTAGAGAGGGGCATGGTCATCACTAGGGGGATGCTAGAGAAGGGCATGGTCATCTCTAGGGGGCTATGAGAGAGGGGCATGGTCATCTCTAGGCGGATGCTAGAGAGGGGCATGGTCATCTCTATGGGGCTGCTAGAGAGGGGCATGGTCATCTCTAGCGGTGATGTTAGAGAGGGGCATGGTCATCTCTAGGGGGGATGCTAGAGAGGGGCATGGTCATCTCTAGGGGGGATGCTGGAGAAGGGCATGGTCATCTCTAGGGGGCTGCTAGAGAGGGGCATGGTCATTTCTAGGGGGATGCTAGAGATGGGCATGGTCATCACTAGGGGGATGCTAGAGACGGGCATGGTCATCTCTAGGGGGCTGCTAGAGAGGGGCAAGGTCATCTCTAGGGGGGATGCTGGAGAAGGGCATGGTCATCTCTAGGGGGCTGCTAGAGAGGGGCATGGTCATCTCTAGGGGGCTGCTAGAGAGGGGCATGGTCATTTCTAGGGGGGATGCTAGAGAGGGGCATGGTCATCACTAGGGGGATGCTAGAGACGGGCATGGTCATCTCTAGGGGGCAGCTAGAGAGGGGCATGGTCATCTCTAGGGGCGATGCTAGAGAGGGGCATGGTCATCAATAGGGGGATGCTAGAGAGGGGCATGGTCATCTCTAGGGGGCTGTGAGAGAGGGTCATGGTCATCTCTAGGGGGCTGTGAGAGAGGGGCATGGTTATCTCTAGTTGGCTGCTACAGAAGGGCATGGTCATCTCTAGGGGGATGCTAGAGAGGGGCATGGTCATCTTTAGGGGGCTGCTAGAGAGGGGCATGGGTATCTCTAGGTGGCTGCTACAGAGGGGCATGGTCATCTCTGGGGGGATGCTAGAGAGGGGCATGGTCATCTCTAGGGGGCTGCTAGAGAGGGGCATGGTCATCTCTAGGGGGATGCTAGAGAGGGGCATGGTCATCTCTAGCGGGGATGCTAGAGAGGGGCATGGTCATCTCTAGGGGGATGCTAGAGAGGGGCATGGTCATCTCTAGGGGGCTGCTAGAGAGGGGCATGGTCATCTCTAGGGGGCTGCTAGAGAGGGGCATGGTCATCTCTAGGGGGCTGCCAGAGAGGGGCATGGTCATCCCTAGGGGGCTGCTAGAGAGGGTCATGGTCATCTCTAGGGGGCTGCTAGAGAGGGGCATGGTCATCTCTAGGGGGCTGCCAGAGAGGGGCATGGTCATCCCTAGGGGGCTGCTAGAGAGGGGCATGGTCATCTCTAGGGGGCTGCCAGAGAGGGGCATGAACATCTCTAGGGGCGATGCTAGAGAGGGGCATGGTCATCACTAGGGGGATGCTAGAGAGGGGCATGGTCATTTCTAGGGGGCTGTGAGAGAGGGGCATGGTTATCTCTAGTTGGCTGCTAGAAAGGGGCATGGTCATCTCTAGAGGGGCTGCTACAGAGGGGCATGGTCATTTCTAAAGGGCTGCTAGATAGAGGGGCATGGTCATCTCTAGGGGGGATGCTAGAGAGGGGCATGGTCATCACTAGGGGGATGCTAGAGAAGGGCATGGTCATCTCTAGGGGGCTATGAGAGAGGGGCATGGTCATCTCTAGGCGGATGCTAGAGAGGGGCATGGTCATCTCTATGGGGCTGCTAGAGAGGGGCATGGTCATCTCTAGCAGTGATGTTAGAGAGGGGCATGGTCATCTCTAGGGGGGATGCTAGAGAGGGGCATGGTCATCTCTAGGGGGGATGCTGGAGAAGGGCATGGTCATCTCTAGGGGGCTGCTAGAGAGGGGTATGGTCATTTCTAGGGGGGATGCTAGAGAGGGGCATGGTCATCACTAGGGGGATGCTAGAGACGGGCATGGTCATCTCTAGGGGGCTGCTAGAGAGGGGCAAGGTCATCTCTAGGGGGGATGCTGGAGAAGGGCATGGTCATCTCTAGGGGGCTGCTAGAGAGGGGCATGGTCATCTCTAGGGGGCTGCTAGAGAGGGGCATGGTCATCTCTAGGGGGGATGCTAGAGAGGGGCATGGTCATCACTAGGGGGATGCTAGAGACGGGCATGGTCATCTCTAGGGGGCTGCTAGAGAGGGGCATGGTCATCTCTAGGGGCGATGCTAGAGAGGGGCATGGTCATCAATAGGGGGATGCTAGAGAGGGGCATGGTCATCTCTAGGGGGCTGTGAGAGAGGGGCATGGTCATCTCTAGGGGGCTGTGAGAGAGGGGCATGGTTATCTCTAGTTGGCTGCTACAGAAGGGCATGGTCATCTCTAGGGGGATGCTAGAGAGGGGCATGGTCATCTCTAGGGGGCTGCTAGAGAGGGGCATGGGTATCTCTAGGTGGCTGCTACAGAGGGGCATGGTCATCTCTGGGGGGATGCTAGAGAGGGGCATGGTCATCTCTAGGGGGCTGCTAGAGAGGGGGCATGGTCATCTCTAGCGGGGATGCTAGAGAGGGGCATGGTCATCTCTAGCGGGGATGCTAGAGAGGGGCATGGTCATCTCTAGGGGGATGCTAGAGAGGGGCATGGTCATCTCTAGGGGGCTGCTAGAGAGGGGCATGGTCATCTCTAGGGGGCTGCTAGAGAGGGGCATGGTCATCTCTAGGGGGCTGCCAGAGAGGGGCATGGTCATCCCTAGGGGGCTGCTAGAGAGGGGCATGGTCATCTCTAGGGGGCTGCTAGAGAGGGGCATGGTCATCTCTAGGGGGCTGCCAGAGAGGGGCATGGTCATCCCTAGGGGGCTGCTAGAGAGGGGCATGGTCATCTCTAGGGGGCTGCCAGAGAGGGGCATGAACATCTCTAGGGGGCTGCTAGAGAGGGGCATGGTCATCTCTAGGGGGCTGGAGAGAGGGGCATGGTCATCTCTATGGAGCTGCTAGAAAGGGGCATGGTCATCTCTAAGGGGCTGCTATATAAGGGCATGGTCATCTCTAGGGGGCTGCTATAGAGGGGAATGGTCATCTCTAGGGGGCTGGAGAGAGGGGCATGGTCATCTCTAGGGGGCTGATAGAGAGGGGCATGGTCATCTCTAGGGGGCTGCGAGAGAGGGGCATGGTCATCTCTAGGGGGCTGCTAGAGAGGGGCATGGTCATCTCTAGGGGGCTGCGTGAGAGGGGCATGGTCATCTATAGGGGGCTGCTAGAGAGGGGCATGGTCATCTCTAGGGGGGATGCTAGAGAGGGGCATGGTCATCTCTAGGGGGATGCTAGAGAGGGGCATGGTCATCTCTAGGGGGATGCTAGAGAGGGGCATGGTCATCTCTAGGGGCTGCTAGAAAGGGGCATGGTCATTTCTACGGGGCTGCTAGAGAGGGGCATGGTCATCTCTAGGGGTCTGCCAGAGAGGGGCATGGTCATCTCTAGGGGGCTGCTAGAGAGGGGCATGGTCATCTCTAGGGGGGATGCTGGAGAAGGGCATGGTCATCTCTAGGGGGCTGCTAGAGAGGGGCATGGTCATTTCTAGGGGGGATGCTAGAGAGGGGCATGGTCATCACTAGGGGGATGCTAGAGACGGGCATGGTCATCTCTAGGGGGCTGCTAGAGAGGGGCAAGGTCATCTCTAGGGGGGATGCTGGAGAGGGGCATGGTCATCTCTAGGGGGCTGGAGAGAGGGGCATGGTCATCTCTATGGAGCTGCTAGAAAGGGGCATGGTCATCTCTAAGGGGCTGCTATATAAGGGCATGGTCATCTCTAGGGGGCTGCTATAGAGGGGAATGGTCATCTCTAGGGGGCTGGAGAGAGGGGCATGGTCATCTCTAGGGGGCTGATAGAGAGGGGCATGGTCATCTCTAGGGGGCTGCGAGAGAGGGGCATGGTCATCTCTAGGGGGCTGCTAGAGAGGGGCATGGTCATCTCTAGGGGGCTGCGAGAGAGGGGCATGGTCATCTATAGGGGGCTGCTAGAGAGGGGCATGGTCATCTCTAGGGGGGATGCTAGAGAGGGGCATGGTCATCTCTAGGGGGATGCTAGAGAGGGGCATGGTCATCTCTAGGGGGATGCTAGAGAGGGGCATGGTCATCTCTAGGGGCTGCTAGAAAGGGGCATGGTCATTTCTACGGGGCTGCTAGAGAGGGGCATGGTCATCTCTAGGGGTCTGCCAGAGAGGGGCATGGTCATCTCTAGGGGGCTGCTAGAGAGGGGCATGGTCATCTCTAGGGGGGATGCTGGAGAAGGGCATGGTCATCTCTAGGGGGCTGCTAGAGAGGGGCATGGTCATCTCTAGGGGGGATGCTAGAGAGGGGCATGGTCATCACTAGGGGGATGCTAGAGACGGGCATGGTCATCTATAGGGGGCTGCTAGAGAGGGGCATGGTCATCTCTAGGGGCGATGCTAGAGAGGGGCATGGTCATCAATAGGGGGATGCTAGAGAGGGGCATGGTCATCTCTAGGGGGCTGTGAGAGAGGGGCATGGTCATCTCTAGGGGGCTGTGAGAGAGGGGCATGGTTATCTCTAGTTGGCTGCTACAGAAGGGCATGGTCATCTCTAGGGGGATGCTAGAGAGGGGCATGGTCATCTCTAGGGGGCTGCTAGAGAGGGGCATGGGTATCTCTAGGTGGCTGCTACAGAGGGGCATGGTCATCTCTGGGGGGATGCTAGAGAGGGGCATGGTCATCTCTAGGGGGTTGCTAGAGAGGGGCATGGTCATCTCTAGCGGGGATGCTAGAGAGGGGCATGGTCATCTCTAGCGGGGATGCTAGAGAGGGGCATGGTCATCTCTAGGGGGATGCTAGAGAGGGGCATGGTCATCTCTAGGGGGCTGCTAGAGAGGGGCATGGTCATCTCTAGGGGGCTGCTAGAGAGGGGCATGGTCATCTCTAGGGGGCTGCCAGAGAGGGGCATGGTCATCCCTAGGGGGCTGCTAGAGAGGGGCATGGTCATCTCTAGGGGGCTGCTAGAGAGGGGCATGGTCATCTCTAGGGGGCTGCCAGAGAGGGGCATGGTCATCCCTAGGGGGCTGCTAGAGAGGGGCATGGTCATCTCTAGGGGGCTGCCAGAGAGGGGCATGAACATCTCTAGGGGCGATGCTAGAGAGGGGCATGGTCATCACTAGGGGGATGCTAGAGAGGGGCATGGTCATCTCTAGGGGGCTGTGAGAGAGGGGCATGGTTATCTCTAGTTGGCTGCTAGAAAGCGGCATGGTCATCTCTAGAGGGGCTGCTACAGAGGGGCATGGTCATTTCTAAAGGGCTGCTAGATAGAGGGGCATGGTCATCTCTAGGGGGGATGCTAGAGAGGGGCATGGTCATCACTAGGGGGATGCTAGAGAAGGGCATGGTCATCTCTAGGGGGCTATGAGAGAGGGGCATGGTCATCTCTAGCGGTGATGTTAGAGAGGGGCATGGTCATCTCTAGGGGGGATGCTAGAGAGGGGCATGGTCATCTCTAGGGGGGATGCTGGAGAAGGGCATGGTCATCTCTAGGGGGCTGCTAGAGAGGGGCATGGTCATTTCTAGGGGGGATGCTAGAGAGGGGCATGGTCATCACTAGGGGGATGCTAGAGACGGGCATGGTCATCTCTAGGGGGCTGCTAGAGAGGGGCAAGGTCATCTCTAGGGGGGATGCTGGAGAAGGGCATGGTCATCTCTAGGGGGCTGCTAGAGAGGGGCATGGTCATCTCTAGGGGGCTGCTAGAGAGGGGCATGGTCATCTCTAGGGGGGATGCTAGAGAGGGGCATGGTCATCACTAGGGGGATGCTAGAGACGGGCATGGTCATCTCTAGGGGGCTGCTAGAGAGGGGCATGGTCATCTCTAGGGGCGATGCTAGAGAGGGGCATGGTCATCAATAGGGGGATGCTAGAGAGGGGCATGGTCATCTCTAGGGGGCTGTGAGAGAGGGGCATGGTCATCTCTAGGGGGCTGTGAGAGAGGGGCATGGTTATCTCTAGTTGGCTGCTACAGAAGGGCATGGTCATCTCTAGGGGGATGCTAGAGAGGGGCATGGTCATCTCTAGGGGGCTGCTAGAGAGGGGCATGGGTATCTCTAGGTGGCTGCTACAGAGGGGCATGGTCATCTCTGGGGGGATGCTAGAGAGGGGCATGGTCATCTCTAGGGGGCTGCTAGAGAGGGGGCATGGTCATCTCTAGCGGGGATGCTAGAGAGGGGCATGGTCATCTCTAGCGGGGATGCTAGAGAGGGGCATGGTCATCTCTAGGGGGATGCTAGAGAGGGGCATGGTCATCTCTAGGGGGCTGCTAGAGAGGGGCATGGTCATCTCTAGGGGGCTGCTAGAGAGGGGCATGGTCATCTCTAGGGGGCTGCCAGAGAGGGGCATGGTCATCCCTAGGGGGCTGCTAGAGAGGGGCATAGTCATCTCTAGGGGGCTGCTAGAGAGGGGCATGGTCATCTCTAGGGGGCTGCCAGAGAGGGGCATGGTCATCCCTAGGGGGCTGCTAGAGAGGGGCATGGTAATCTCTAGGGGGCTGCCAGAGAGGGGCTTGAACATCTCTAGGGGGCTGCTAGAGAGGGGCATGGTCATCTCTAGGGGGCTGGAGAGAGGGGCATGGTCATCTCTATGGAGCTGCTAGAAAGGGGCATGGTCATCTCTAAGGGGCTGCTATATAAGGGCATGGTCATCTCTAGGGGGCTGCTATAGAGGGGAATGGTCATCTCTAGGGGGCTGGAGAGAGGGGCATGGTCATCTCTAGGGGGCTGATAGAGAGGGGCATGGTCATCTCTAGGGGGCTGCGAGAGAGGGGCATGGTCATCTCTAGGGGGCTGCTAGAGAGGGGCATGGTCATCTCTAGGGGGCTGCGAGAGAGGGGCATGGTCATCTATAGGGGGCTGCTAGAGAGGGGCATGGTCATCTCTAGGGGGGATGCTAGAGAGGGGCATGGTCATCTCTAGGGGGATGCTAGAGAGGGGCATGGTCATCTCTAGGGGGATGCTAGAGAGGGGCATGGTCATCTGTAGGGGCTGCTAGAAAGGGGCATGGTCATTTCTACGGGGCTGCTAGAGAGGGGCATGGTCATCTCTAGGGGTCTGCCAGAGAGGGGCATGGTCATCTCTAGGGGGCTGCTAGAGAGGGGCATGGTCATATCTAGGGGGCTGCTAGAGAGGGGCATGGTCATCTCTAGGGGGCTGCGAGAGAGGGGCATGGTCATCTCTCGGGGGCTGTCAGAGAGGGGCATGGTCATCTCTAGGGGGAATGCTAGAGAGGGGCATGGTCATCTCTAGGGGGGATGCTAGAGAGGGGCATGGTCATCTCTAGGGGGCTGCTAGAGAGGGCCTGGTCATCTCTATGGGGCTGCTAGAAAGGGGCATGGCCATCTCTAGGGGGCTGCTAGAGAGGGGCATGGTCATCTCTAGCGGGCTGCTAGAGAGGGGCATGGTCATCTCTAGGGGGGATGCTACAGAGGGGCATGGTCATCTCTAGGGGGCTGTTGAGAGGGGCATGGTCATCTCTAGGGGGCTGCCAGAGAGGGGCATGGTCATTTCTACGGGGCTGCTAGAGAGGGGCATGGTCATCTCTAGGGGTCTGCCAGAGAGGGGCATGGTCATCTCTAGGGGGCTGCTAGAGAGGGGCATGGTCATATCTAGGGGGCTGCTAGAGAGGGGCATGGTCATCTCTAGGGGGCTGCGAGAGAGGGGCATGGTCATCTCTCGGGGGCTGCCAGAGAGGGGCATGGTCATCTCTAGGGGGGATGCTAGAGAGGGGCATGGTCATCTCTAGGGGGGATGCTAGAGAGGGGCATGGTCATCTCTAGGGGGCTGCTAGAGAGGGCCTGGTCATCTCTATGGGGCTGCTAGAAAGGGGCATGGCCATCTCTAGGGGGCTGCTAGAGAGGGGCATGGTCATCTCTAGCGGGCTGCTAGAGAGGGGCATGGTCATCTCTAGGGGGGATGCTACAGAGGGGCATGGTCATCTCTAGGGGGCTGTTGAGAGGGGCATGGTCATCTCTAGGGGGATGCTAGAGAGGGGCATGGTCATCTCTAGGGGCTGCTAGAAAGGGGCATGGTCATTTCTACGGGGCTGCTAGAGAGGGGCATGGTCATCTCTAGGGGTCTGCCAGAGAGGGGCATGGTCATCTCTAGGGGGCTGCTAGAGAGGGGCATGGTCATCTCTAGGGGGGATGCTGGAGAAGGGCATGGTCATCTCTAGGGGGCTGCTAGAGAGGGGCATGGTCATCTCTAGGGGGGATGCTAGAGAGGGGCATGGTCATCACTAGGGGGATGCTAGAGACGGGCATGGTCATCTATAGGGGGCTGCTAGAGAGGGGCATGGTCATCTCTAGGGGCGATGCTAGAGAGGGGCATGGTCATCAATAGGGGGATGCTAGAGAGGGGCATGGTCATCTCTAGGGGGCTGTGAGAGAGGGGCATGGTCATCTCTAGGGGGCTGTGAGAGAGGGGCATGGTTATCTCTAGTTGGCTGCTACAGAAGGGCATGGTCATCTCTAGGGGGATGCTAGAGAGGGGCATGGTCATCTCTAGGGGGCTGCTAGAGAGGGGCATGGGTATCTCTAGGTGGCTGCTACAGAGGGGCATGGTCATCTCTGGGGGGATGCTAGAGAGGGGCATGGTCATCTCTAGGGCGTTGCTAGAGAGGGGCATGGTCATCTCTAGCGGGGATGCTAGAGAGGGGCATGGTCATCTCTAGCGGGGATGCTAGAGAGGGGCATGGTCATCTCTAGGGGGATGCTAGAGAGGGGCATGGTCATCTCTAGGGGGCTGCTAGAGAGGGGCATGGTCATCTCTAGGGGGCTGCTAGAGAGGGGCATGGTCATCTCTAGGGGGCTGCCAGAGAGGGGCATGGTCATCCCTAGGGGGCTGCTAGAGAGGGGCATGGTCATCTCTAGGGGGCTGCTAGAGAGGGGCATGGTCATCTCTAGGGGGCTGCCAGAGAGGGGCATGGTCATCCCTAGGGGGCTGCTAGAGAGGGGCATGGTCATCTCTAGGGGGCTGCCAGAGAGGGGCATGAACATCTCTAGGGGCGATGCTAGAGAGGGGCATGGTCATCACTAGGGGGATGCTAGAGAGGGGCATGGTCATCTCTAGGGGGCTGTGAGAGAGGGGCATGGTTATCTCTAGTTGGCTGCTAGAAAGCGGCATGGTCATCTCTAGAGGGGCTGCTACAGAGGGGCATGGTCATTTCTAAAGGGCTGCTAGATAGAGGGGCATGGTCATCTCTAGGGGGGATGCTAGAGAGGGGCATGGTCATCACTAGGGGGATGCTAGAGAAGGGCATGGTCATCTCTAGGGGGCTATGAGAGAGGGGCATGGTCATCTCTAGCGGTGATGTTAGAGAGGGGCATGGTCATCTCTAGGGGGGATGCTAGAGAGGGGCATGGTCATCTCTAGGGGGGATGCTGGAGAAGGGCATGGTCATCTCTAGGGGGCTGCTAGAGAGGGGCATGGTCATTTCTAGGGGGGATGCTAGAGAGGGGCATGGTCATCACTAGGGGGATGCTAGAGACGGGCATGGTCATCTCTAGGGGGCTGCTAGAGAGGGGCAAGGTCATCTCTAGGGGGGATGCTGGAGAAGGGCATGGTCATCTCTAGGGGGCTGCTAGAGAGGGGCATGGTCATCTCTAGGGGGCTGCTAGAGAGGGGCATGGTCATCTCTAGGGGGGATGCTAGAGAGGGGCATGGTCATCACTAGGGGGATGCTAGAGACGGGCATGGTCATCTCTAGGGGGCTGCTAGAGAGGGGCATGGTCATCTCTAGGGGCGATGCTAGAGAGGGGCATGGTCATCAATAGGGGGATGCTAGAGAGGGGCATGGTCATCTCTAGGGGGCTGTGAGAGAGGGGCATGGTCATCTCTAGGGGGCTGTGAGAGAGGGGCATGGTTATCTCTAGTTGGCTGCTACAGAAGGGCATGGTCATCTCTAGGGGGATGCTAGAGAGGGGCATGGTCATCTCTAGGGGGCTGCTAGAGAGGGGCATGGGTATCTCTAGGTGGCTGCTACAGAGGGGCATGGTCATCTCTGGGGGGATGCTAGAGAGGGGCATGGTCATCTCTAGGGGGCTGCTAGAGAGGGGGCATGGTCATCTCTAGCGGGGATGCTAGAGAGGGGCATGGTCATCTCTAGCGGGGATGCTAGAGAGGGGCATGGTCATCTCTAGGAGGATGCTAGAGAGGGGCATGGTCATCTCTAGGGGGCTGCTAGAGAGGGGCATGGTCATCTCTAGGGGGCTGCTAGAGAGGGGCATGGTCATCTCTAGGGGGCTGCCAGAGAGGGGCATGGTCATCCCTAGGGGGCTGCTAGAGAGGGGCATAGTCATCTCTAGGGGGCTGCTAGAGAGGGGCATGGTCATCTCTAGGGGGCTGCCAGAGAGGGGCATGGTCATCCCTAGGGGGCTGCTAGAGAGGGGCATGGTAATCTCTAGGGGGCTGCCAGAGAGGGGCTTGAACATCTCTAGGGGGCTGCTGAGAGGGGCATGGTCATCTCTAGGGGGCTGGAGAGAGGGGCATGGTCATCTCTATGGAGCTGCTAGAAAGGGGCATGGTCATCTCTAAGGGGCTGCTATATAAGGGCATGGTCATCTCTAGGGGGCTGCTATAGAGGGGAATGGTCATCTCTAGGGGGCTGGAGAGAGGGGCATGGTCATCTCTAGGGGGCTGATAGAGAGGGGCATGGTCATCTCTAGGGGGCTGCGAGAGAGGGGCATGGTCATCTCTAGGGGGCTGCTAGAGAGGGGCATGGTCATCTCTAGGGGGCTGCGAGAGAGGGGCATGGTCATCTATAGGGGGCTGCTAGAGAGGGGCATGGTCATCTCTAGGGGGGATGCTAGAGAGGGGCATGGTCATCTCTAGGGGGATGCTAGAGAGGGGCATGGTCATCTCTAGGGGGATGCTAGAGAGGGGCATGGTCATCTCTAGGGGCTGCTAGAAAGGGGCATGGTCATTTCTACGGGGCTGCTAGAGAGGGGCATGGTCATCTCTAGGGGTCTGCCAGAGAGGGGCATGGTCATCTCTAGGGGGCTGCTAGAGAGGGGCATGGTCATATCTAGGGGGCTGCTAGAGAGGGGCATTGTCATCTCTAGGGGGCTGCGAGAGAGGGGCATGGTCATCTCTCGGGGGCTGCCAGAGAGGGGCATGGTCATCTCTAGGGGGAATGCTAGAGAGGGGCATGGTCATCTCTAGGGGGGATGCTAGAGAGGGGCATGGTCATCTCTAGGGGGCTGCTAGAGAGGGCCTGGTCATCTCTATGGGGCTGCTAGAAAGGGGCATGGCCATCTCTAGGGGGCTGCTAGAGAGGGGCATGGTCATCTCTAGCGGGCTGCTAGAGAGGGGCATGGTCATCTCTAGGGGGGATGCTAGAGAGGGGCATGGTCATCTCTAGGGGTCTGCCAGAGAGGGGCATGGTCATCTCTAGGGGGCTGCTAGAGAGGGGCATGGTCATATCTAGGGGGCTGCTAGAGAGGGGCATGGTCATCTCTAGGGGGCTGCGAGAGAGGGGCATGGTCATCTCTCGGGGGCTGCCAGAGAGGGGCATGGTCATCTCTAGGGGGGATGCTAGAGAGGGGCATGGTCATCTCTAGGGGGGATGCTAGAGAGGGGCATGGTCATCTCTAGGGGGCTGCTAGAGAGGGCCTGGTCATCTCTATGGGGCTGCTAGAAAGGGGCATGGCCATCTCTAGGGGGCTGCTAGAGAGGGGCATGGTCATCTCTAGCGGGCTGCTAGAGAGGGGCATGGTCATCTCTAGGGGGGATGCTACAGAGGGGCATGGTCATCTCTAGGGGGCTGTTGAGAGGGGCATGGTCATCTCTAGGGGGCTGCCAGAGAGGGGCATGGTCATTTCTAGGGGCTGCTAGAGAAGGGCATGGCCATCTCTAGGGGGATGCTAGAGAGGGGCATGGTCATCTGTAGGGGGATGCTAGAAAGGGGCATGGTCATCTCTAGTGGGCTGCTAGAGAGGGGCATGGTCATCCCTAGGGGGCTGCTAGAGAGGGGCTTGGTCATCTCTCGGGGGCTGCCAGAGAGGGGCATGGTCATCTCTAGGGGGGATGCTAGAGAGGGGCATGGTCATCCCTAGGGGGCTGCCAGAGAGGGGCATGGTCATCTCTAGGGGCTGCTAGAGAGGGGCATGGTCACTCTAGGGGGATGCTAGAGAGGGGCATGGCCATCTCTAGGGGGCTGATAGAGAGGGGCATTGTCATCTCTAAGGGGCTGCTAGAAATGGGCATCGTCATCTCTCGAGGGGCGGCTATAGAGGGGCATGGTCATCTCTAGGGGGCTGCGAGAGAGGGGCATTGTCATCTCTAGGGGGGATGCTAGAGAGGGGCATGGTCATCTCTATGGGGCTGCTAGAGAGGGGCATGGTCATCTCTAGGGGGGATGCTAGAGAGGGGCATGGTCATCCTTAGGGGGCTGCCAGAGATGGGCATGGTCATCTCTAGGGGCTGCTAGAGAGGGGCATGGTCATCTCTAGGGGGATGCTAGAGAGGGGCATGGTCATCTCTAGGGGGGATGCTAGAGAGGGGCATGGTCATCCCTAGGGGGCTGCCAGAGAGGGGCATGGTCATCTCTAGGGGCTGCTAGAGAGGGGCATGTTCATCTCTAGGGGGATGCTAGAGAGGTGCATGGCCATCTCTAGGGGGCTGATAGAGAGGGGCATTGTCATCTCTAGGGGGCTGCTAGAAATGGGCATCGTCATCTCTCGAGGGGCAGCTATAGAGGGGCATGGTCATCTCTAGGGGGCTGCGAGAGAGGGGCATGGTCATCTCTAGGGGGGATGCTAGAGAGGGGCATGGTCATCTTTATGGGGCTGCTAGAGAGGGGCATGATCATCTCTAGGGGGCTGCTAGAGAGGGGCATGGTCATCTCTAGGGGGCTGCTAGAGAAGGGCATGGTCATCTCTAGGTGGCTGATAGAGAGGGCAAGGTCATCTCTAGGGGGCTGCTAGAGAAGGGCATGGTCATCTCTAGGTGGCTGATAGAGAGGGCATGGTCATCTTTAGGGGGGGTGCTAGAGGGGGGCATGGTCATCTCTAGGGGGCTGCTAGAGAAGGGCATGGTCATCTCTAGGTGGCTGATAGAGAGGGCATGGTCATCTCTAGGTGGCTGCTAGAGAGGGGCATGGTCATCTCTAGGGGGCTGCGAGAGAGGGGCATGGTCATCTCTCGGGGGCTGCCAGAGAGGGGCATGGTCATCTCTAGGGGGGATGCTAGAGAGGGGCATGGTCATCTCTAGGGGGGATGCTAGAGAGGGGCATGGTCATCTCTAGGGGGCTGCTAGAGAGGGCCTGGTCATCTCTATGGGGCTGCTAGAAAGGGGCATGGCCATCTCTAGGGGGCTGCTAGAGAGGGGCATGGTCATCTCTAGCGGGCTGCTAGAGAGGGGCATGGTCATCTCTAGGGGGGATGCTACAGAGGGGCATGGTCATCTCTAGGGGGCTGTTGAGAGGGGCATGGTCATCTCTAGGGGGCTGCCAGAGAGGGGCATGGTCATTTCTAGGGGCTGCTAGAGAAGGGCATGGCCATCTCTAGGGGGATGCTAGAGAGGGGCATGGTCATCTGTAGGGGGATGCTAGAAAGGGGCATGGTCATCTCTAGTGGGCTGCTAGAGAGGGGCATGGTCATCCCTAGGGGGCTGCTAGAGAGGGGCTTGGTCATCTCTCGGGGGCTGCCAGAGAGGGGCATGGTCATCTCTAGGGGGGATGCTAGAGAGGGGCATGGTCATCCCTAGGGGGCTGCCAGAGAGGGGCATGGTCATCTCTAGGGGCTGCTAGAGAGGGGCATGGTCACTCTAGGGGGATGCTAGAGAGGGGCATGGCCATCTCTAGGGGGCTGATAGAGAGGGGCATTGTCATCTCTAAGGGGCTGCTAGAAATGGGCATCGTCATCTCTCGAGGGGCGGCTATAGAGGGGCATGGTCATCTCTAGGGGGCTGCGAGAGAGGGGCATTGTCATCTCTAGGGGGGATGCTAGAGAGGGGCATGGTCATCTCTATGGGGCTGCTAGAGAGGGGCATGGTCATCTCTAGGGGGGATGCTAGAGAGGGGCATGGTCATCCTTAGGGGGCTGCCAGAGATGGGCATGGTCATCTCTAGGGGCTGCTAGAGAGGGGCATGGTCATCTCTAGGGGGATGCTAGAGAGGGGCATGGTCATCTCTAGGGGGGATGCTAGAGAGGGGCATGGTCATCCCTAGGGGGCTGCCAGAGAGGGGCATGGTCATCTCTAGGGGCTGCTAGAGAGGGGCATGTTCATCTCTAGGGGGATGCTAGAGAGGTGCATGGCCATCTCTAGGGGGCTGATAGAGAGGGGCATTGTCATCTCTAGGGGGCTGCTAGAAATGGGCATCGTCATCTCTCGAGGGGCGGCTATAGAGGGGCATGGTCATCTCTAGGGGGCTGCGAGAGAGGGGCATGGTCATCTCTAGGGGGGATGCTAGAGAGGGGCATGGTCATCTTTATGGGGCTGCTAGAGAGGGGCATGATCATCTCTAGGGGGCTGCTAGAGAGGGGCATGGTCATCTCTAGGGGGCTGCTAGAGAAGGGCATGGTCATCTCTAGGTGGCTGATAGAGAGGGCAAGGTCATCTCTAGGGGGCTGCTAGAGAAGGGCATGGTCATCTCTAGGTGGCTGATAGAGAGGGCATGGTCATCTCTAGGGGGGGTGCTAGAGGGGGGCATGGTCATCTCTAGGGGGCTGCTAGAGAAGGGCATGGTCATCTCTAGGTGGCTGATAGAGAGGGCATGGTCATCTCTAGGTGGCTGCTAGAGAGGGGCATGGTCATCTCTAGGGGGCTGCGAGAGAGGGGCGTAGTCATCTCTAGGGGGGGGTGCTAGAGGGGGGCATGGTCATCTCTAGGGGGCTGCTATAGAGGGGCATGGTCATCTCTATGGGGCTGATAGAGAGGGGCATGGTCATCTCTAGGGGGCTGCTATAGAGGGGCATGGTCATCTCTAGGGGGGATGCTATAGAGGGGCATGGTCATCTCTATGGGGCTGATAGAGAGGGGCATGGTCATCTCTAGGAGGCTGCTAGAAAGGGGCATGGTCATCTCTAGGGGGGATGCTAGAGAGGGGCATGGTCATCTCTAGGGGTCTGCTAGAGAGGGGCATGGTCATCTCTAGGGGGCTGCGAGAGAGGGGCATGGTCATCTCTAGGGGGGATGCTAGAGAGGGGCATGGTCATCTCTAGGGCACTGCGAGAGAGGGGCATGGTCATCTCTAGGGGGCTGCTAGCGAGGGGCATGGTCATCTCTAGGGGGCTGCGAGAGAGGGGCATGGTCATCTCTAGGGGGCTGCTAGAGAGGGGCATAGTCATCTCTAGCGGGCTGCTAGAGAGGGGCATGGTCATCTCTAGGGGGCTGCTAGAGAGGGGCATGGTCATCTCTAGGGGGGATGCTAGAGAGGGGCATGGTCATCTCTAGGGGGATGCTAGAAAGGGGCATGGTCATCTCTAGTGGGCTGCTAGAGAGGGGCATGGTAATCTCTAGGGGGATGCTAGAGAGGGGCATGGTCATCTCTAGGGGGATGCTAGAAACGGGCATGGTCATCTCTAGTGGGCTGCTAGAGAGGGGCATGGTCATCCCTAGGGGGCTGCTAGAGAGGGGCATGGTCATCTCTCGGGGGCTGCCAGAGAGGGGCATGGTCATCTCTGGGGGGATGCTAGAGAGGGCATGGTCATCTCTAGGGGGATGCTAGAGAGGGGCATGGTCATCTCTAGGGGTCTGCTAGAGAGGGGCATGGTCATCTCTAGGGGGCTGCGAGAGAGGGGCATGGTCATCTCTAGGGGGGATGCTAGAGAGGGGCATGGTCATCTCTAGGGCAGTGCGAGAGAGGGGCATGGTCATCTCTAGGGGGCTGCTAGCGAGGGGCATGGTCATCTCTAGGGGGCTGCGAGAGAGGGGCATGGTCATCTCTAGGGGGCTGCTAGAGAGGGGCATGGTCATCTCTAGCTGGCTGCTAGAGAGGGGCATGGTCATCTCTAGGGGGCTGCTAGAGAGGGGCATGGTCATCTCTAGGGGGGATGCTAGAGAGGGGCATGGTCATCTCTAGGGGGATGCTAGAAAGGGGCATGGTCATCTCTAGTGGGCTGCTAGAGAGGGGCATGGTCATCTCTAGGGGGATGCTAGAAAGGGGCATGGTCATCTCTAGTGGGCTGCTAGAGAGGGGCATGGTCATCCCTAGGGGGCTGCTAGAGAGGGGCTTGGTCATCTCTCGGGGGCTGCCAGAGAGGGGCATGGTCATCTCTAGGGGGGATGCTAGAGAGGGGCATGGTCATCCCTAGGGGGCTGCCAGAGAGGGGCATGGTCATCTCTAGGGGCTGCTAGAGAGGGGCATGGTCACTCTAGGGGGATGCTAGAGAGGGGCATGGCCATCTCTAGGGGGCTGATAGAGAGGGGCATTGTCATCTCTAAGGGGCTGCTAGAAATGGGCATCGTCATCTCTCGAGGGGCGGCTATAGAGGGGCATGGTCATCTCTAGGGGGCTGCGAGAGAGGGGCATTGTCATCTCTAGGGGGGATGCTAGAGAGGGGCATGGTCATCTCTATGGGGCTGCTAGAGAGGGGCATGGTCATCTCTAGGGGGGATGCTAGAGAGGGGCATGGTCATCCTTAGGGGGCTGCCAGAGATGGGCATGGTCATCTCTAGGGGCTGCTAGAGAGGGGCATGGTCATCTCTAGGGGGATGCTAGAGAGGGGCATGGTCATCTCTAGGGGGGATGCTAGAGAGGGGCATGGTCATCCCTAGGGGGCTGCCAGAGAGGGGCATGGTCATCTCTAGGGGCTGCTAGAGAGGGGCATGTTCATCTCTAGGGGGATGCTAGAGAGGTGCATGGCCATCTCTAGGGGGCTGATAGAGAGGGGCATTGTCATCTCTAGGGGGCTGCTAGAAATGGGCATCGTCATCTCTCGAGGGGCGGCTATAGAGGGGCATGGTCATCTCTAGGGGGCTGCGAGAGAGGGGCATGGTCATCTCTAGGGGGGATGCTAGAGAGGGGCATGGTCATCTTTATGGGGCTGCTAGAGAGGGGCATGATCATCTCTAGGGGGCTGCTAGAGAGGGGCATGGTCATCTCTAGGGGGCTGCTAGAGAAGGGCATGGTCATCTCTAGGTGGCTGATAGAGAGGGCAAGGTCATCTCTAGGGGGCTGCTAGAGAAGGGCATGGTCATCTCTAGGTGGCTGATAGAGAGGGCATGGTCATCTCTAGGGGGGGTGCTAGAGGGGGGCATGGTCATCTCTAGGGGGCTGCTAGAGAAGGGCATGGTCATCTCTAGGTGGCTGATAGAGAGGGCATGGTCATCTCTAGGTGGCTGCTAGAGAGGGGCATGGTCATCTCTAGGGGGCTGCGAGAGAGGGGCGTAGTCATCTCTAGGGGGGGGTGCTAGAGGGGGGCATGGTCATCTCTAGGGGGCTGCTATAGAGGGGCATGGTCATCTCTATGGGGCTGATAGAGAGGGGCATGGTCATCTCTAGGGGGCTGCTATAGAGGGGCATGGTCATCTCTAGGGGGGATGCTATAGAGGGGCATGGTCATCTCTATGGGGCTGATAGAGAGGGGCATGGTCATCTCTAGGAGGCTGCTAGAAAGGGGCATGGTCATCTCTAGGGGGGATGCTAGAGAGGGGCATGGTCATCTCTAGGGGTCTGCTAGAGAGGGGCATGGTCATCTCTAGGGGGCTGCGAGAGAGGGGCATGGTCATCTCTAGGGGGGATGCTAGAGAGGGGCATGGTCATCTCTAGGGCACTGCGAGAGAGGGGCATGGTCATCTCTAGGGGGCTGCTAGCGAGGGGCATGGTCATCTCTAGGGGGCTGCGAGAGAGGGGCATGGTCATCTCTAGGGGGCTGCTAGAGAGGGGCATAGTCATCTCTAGCGGGCTGCTAGAGAGGGGCATGGTCATCCCTAGGGGGCTGCTAGAAATGGGCATCGTCATCTCTCGAGGGGCGGCTATAGAGGGGCATGGTCATCTCTAGGGGGCTGCGAGAGAGGGGCATGGTCATCTCTAGGGGGGATGCTAGAGAGGGGCATGGTCATCTTTATGGGGCTGCTAGAGAGGGGCATGATCATCTCTAGGGGGCTGCTAGAGAGGGGCATGGTCATCTCTAGGGGGCTGCTAGAGAAGGGCATGGTCATCTCTAGGTGGCTGATAGAGAGGGCAAGGTCATCTCTAGGGGGCTGCTAGAGAAGGGCATGGTCATCTCTAGGTGGCTGATAGAGAGGGCATGGTCATCTCTAGGGGGGGTGCTAGAGGGGGGCATGGTCATCTCTAGGGGGCTGCTAGAGAAGGGCATGGTCATCTCTAGGTGGCTGATAGAGAGGGCATGGTCATCTCTAGGTGGCTGCTAGAGAGGGGCATGGTCATCTCTAGGGGGCTGCGAGAGAGGGGCGTAGTCATCTCTAGGGGGGGGTGCTAGAGGGGGGCATGGTCATCTCTAGGGGGCTGCTATAGAGGGGCATGGTCATCTCTATGGGGCTGATAGAGAGGGGCATGGTCATCTCTAGGGGGCTGCTATAGAGGGGCATGGTCATCTCTAGGGGGGATGCTATAGAGGGGCATGGTCATCTCTATGGGGCTGATAGAGAGGGGCATGGTCATCTCTAGGAGGCTGCTAGAAAGGGGCATGGTCATCTCTAGGGGGGATGCTAGAGAGGGGCATGGTCATCTCTAGGGGTCTGCTAGAGAGGGGCATGGTCATCTCTAGGGGGCTGCGAGAGAGGGGCATGGTCATCTCTAGGGGGGATGCTAGAGAGGGGCATGGTCATCTCTAGGGCACTGCGAGAGAGGGGCATGGTCATCTCTAGGGGGCTGCTAGCGAGGGGCATGGTCATCTCTAGGGGGCTGCGAGAGAGGGGCATGGTCATCTCTAGGGGGCTGCTAGAGAGGGGCATGGTCATCTCTAGGGGGCTGCTAGAGAGGGGCATGGTCATCTCTAGGGGGGATGCTAGAGAGGGGCATGGTCATCTCTAGGGGGATGCTAGAAAGGGGCATGGTCATCTCTAGTGGGCTGCTAGAGAGGGGCATGGTAATCTCTAGGGGGATGCTAGAGAGGGGCATGGTCATCTCTAGGGGGATGCTAGAAACGGGCATGGTCATCTCTAGTGGGCTGCTAGAGAGGGGCATGGTCATCCCTAGGGGGCTGCTAGAGAGGGGCATGGTCATCTCTCGGGGGCTGCCAGAGAGGGGCATGGTCATCTCTGGGGGGATGCTAGAGAGGGCATGGTCATCTCTAGGGGGATGCTAGAGAGGGGCATGGTCATCTCTAGGGGTCTGCTAGAGAGGGGCATGGTCATCTCTAGGGGGCTGCGAGAGAGGGGCATGGTCATCTCTAGGGGGGATGCTAGAGAGGGGCATGGTCATCTCTAGGGCAGTGCGAGAGAGGGGCATGGTCATCTCTAGGGGGCTGCTAGCGAGGGGCATGGTCATCTCTAGGGGGCTGCGAGAGAGGGGCATGGTCATCTCTAGGGGGCTGCTAGAGAGGGGCATGGTCATCTCTAGCTGGCTGCTAGAGAGGGGCATGGTCATCTCTAGGGGGCTGCTAGAGAGGGGCATGGTCATCTCTAGGGGGGATGCTAGAGAGGGGCATGGTCATCTCTAGGGGGATGCTAGAAAGGGGCATGGTCATCTCTAGTGGGCTGCTAGAGAGGGGCATGGTCATCTCTAGGGGGATGCTAGAAAGGGGCATGGTCATCTCTAGTGGGCTGCTAGAGAGGGGCATGGTCATCCCTAGGGGGCTGCTAGAGAGGGGCTTGGTCATCTCTCGGGGGCTGCCAGAGAGGGGCATGGTCATCTCTAGGGGGGATGCTAGAGAGGGGCATGGTCATCCCTAGGGGGCTGCCAGAGAGGGGCATGGTCATCTCTAGGGGCTGCTAGAGAGGGGCATGGTCACTCTAGGGGGATGCTAGAGAGGGGCATGGCCATCTCTAGGGGGCTGATAGAGAGGGGCATTGTCATCTCTAAGGGGCTGCTAGAAATGGGCATCGTCATCTCTCGAGGGGCGGCTATAGAGGGGCATGGTCATCTCTAGGGGGCTGCGAGAGAGGGGCATTGTCATCTCTAGGGGGGATGCTAGAGAGGGGCATGGTCATCTCTATGGGGCTGCTAGAGAGGGGCATGGTCATCTCTAGGGGGGATGCTAGAGAGGGGCATGGTCATCCTTAGGGGGCTGCCAGAGATGGGCATGGTCATCTCTAGGGGCTGCTAGAGAGGGGCATGGTCATCTCTAGGGGGATGCTAGAGAGGGGCATGGTCATCTCTAGGGGGGATGCTAGAGAGGGGCATGGTCATCCCTAGGGGGCTGCCAGAGAGGGGCATGGTCATCTCTAGGGGCTGCTAGAGAGGGGCATGTTCATCTCTAGGGGGATGCTAGAGAGGTGCATGGCCATCTCTAGGGGGCTGATAGAGAGGGGCATTGTCATCTCTAGGGGGCTGCTAGAAATGGGCATCGTCATCTCTCGAGGGGCGGCTATAGAGGGGCATGGTCATCTCTAGGGGGCTGCGAGAGAGGGGCATGGTCATCTCTAGGGGGGATGCTAGAGAGGGGCATGGTCATCTTTATGGGGCTGCTAGAGAGGGGCATGATCATCTCTAGGGGGCTGCTAGAGAGGGGCATGGTCATCTCTAGGGGGCTGCTAGAGAAGGGCATGGTCATCTCTAGGTGGCTGATAGAGAGGGCAAGGTCATCTCTAGGGGGCTGCTAGAGAAGGGCATGGTCATCTCTAGGTGGCTGATAGAGAGGGCATGGTCATCTCTAGGGGGGGTGCTAGAGGGGGGCATGGTCATCTCTAGGGGGCTGCTAGAGAAGGGCATGGTCATCTCTAGGTGGCTGATAGAGAGGGCATGGTCATCTCTAGGTGGCTGCTAGAGAGGGGCATGGTCATCTCTAGGGGGCTGCGAGAGAGGGGCGTAGTCATCTCTAGGGGGGGGTGCTAGAGGGGGGCATGGTCATCTCTAGGGGGCTGCTATAGAGGGGCATGGTCATCTCTATGGGGCTGATAGAGAGGGGCATGGTCATCTCTAGGGGGCTGCTATAGAGGGGCATGGTCATCTCTAGGGGGGATGCTATAGAGGGGCATGGTCATCTCTATGGGGCTGATAGAGAGGGGCATGGTCATCTCTAGGAGGCTGCTAGAAAGGGGCATGGTCATCTCTAGGGGGGATGCTAGAGAGGGGCATGGTCATCTCTAGGGGTCTGCTAGAGAGGGGCATGGTCATCTCTAGGGGGCTGCGAGAGAGGGGCATGGTCATCTCTAGGGGGGATGCTAGAGAGGGGCATGGTCATCTCTAGGGCACTGCGAGAGAGGGGCATGGTCATCTCTAGGGGGCTGCTAGCGAGGGGCATGGTCATCTCTAGGGGGCTGCGAGAGAGGGGCATGGTCATCTCTAGGGGGCTGCTAGAGAGGGGCATAGTCATCTCTAGCGGGCTGCTAGAGAGGGGCATGGTCATCTCTAGGGGGCTGCTAGAGAGGGGCATGGTCATCTCTAGGGGGGATGCTAGAGAGGGGCATGGTCATCTCTAGGGGGATGCTAGAAAGGGGCATGGTCATCTCTAGTGGGCTGCTAGAGAGGGGCATGGTAATCTCTAGGGGGATGCTAGAGAGGGGCATGGTCATCTCTAGGGGGATGCTAGAAACGGGCATGGTCATCTCTAGTGGGCTGCTAGAGAGGGGCATGGTCATCCCTAGGGGGCTGCTAGAGAGGGGCATGGTCATCTCTCGGGGGCTGCCAGAGAGGGGCATGGTCATCTCTGGGGGGATGCTAGAGAGGGGCATGGTCATCTCTAGGGGGATGCTAGAGAGGGGCATGGTCATCTCTAGGGGTCTGCTAGAGAGGGGCATGGTCATCTCTAGGGGGCTGCGAGAGAGGGGCATGGTCATCTCTAGGGGGGATGCTAGAGAGGGGCATGGTCATCTCTAGGGCAGTGCGAGAGAGGGGCATGGTCATCTCTAGGGGGCTGCTAGCGAGGGGCATGGTCATCTCTAGGGGGCTGCGAGAGAGGGGCATGGTCATCTCTAGGGGGCTGCTAGAGATGGGCATGGTCATCTCTAGCTGGCTGCTAGAGAGGGGCATGGTCATCTCTAGGGGGCTGCTAGAGAGGGGCATGGTCATCTCTAGGGGGGATGCTAGAGAGGGGCATGGTCATCTCTAGGGGGATGCTAGAAAGGGGCATGGTCATCTCTAGGGGGATGCTAGAGAGGGGCATGGTCATCTCTAGGGGGCTGCTAGAGAGGGGCATGGTCATCTCTCGGGGGCTGCCAGAGAGGGGCATGGTCATCTCTGGGGAGATGCTAGAGAGGGGCATGGTCATCTCTAGGGGGATGCTAGAGAGGGGCATGGTCATCTGTAGGGGGCTGCTAGAGAGGGGCATGGTCATCTCTAGGGGGGATGCTATAGAGGGGCATGGTCATCTCTAGTGGGCTGCTAGAGAGGGGCATGGTCATCCCTAGGGGGCTGCTAGAGAGGGGCATGGTCATCTCTCGGGGGCTGCCAGAGAGGGGCATGGTCATCTCTGGGGAGATGCTAGAGAGGGGCATGGTCATCTCTAGGGGGATGCTAGAGAGGGGCATGGTCATCTGTAGGGGGCTGCTAGAGAGGGGCATGGTCATCTCTAGGGGGGATGCTATAGAGGGGCATGGTCATCTCTATGGGGCTGATAGAGAGGGGCATGGTCATCTCTAGGAGGCTGCTAAAAAGGGGCATGGTCATCTCTAGGGGGCTGCTAGAAAGGGGCATGGTCATCTCTAGGGGACTGCTAGAGAGGGGCATGGTCATCTGTAGGGGGGATGCTAGAGAGGGGCATGGTCATCTCTAGGGGGGATGCTAGAGAGGGGCATGGTCATCTCTAGGGGGATGCTAGAGAGGGGCATGGTCATCTCTAGGGCACTGTGAGAGAGGGGCATGGTCATCTCTAGGGGGCTGCTAGCGAGGGGCATGGTCATCTCTAGGGGGCTGCGAGAGAGGGGCATGGTCATCTCTAGGGGGCTGCTAGAGAGGGGCATGGTCATCTCTAGGGGGGATGCTATAGAGGGGCATGGTCATCTCTATGGGGCTGATAGAGAGGGGCATGGTCATCTCTAGGAGGCTGCTAGAAAGGGGCATGGTCATCTCTAGGGGGGATGCTAGAGAGGGGCATGGTCATTTCTAGGGGTCTGCTAGAGAGGGGCATGGTCATCTCTAGGGGGCTGCGAGAGAGGGGCATGGTCATCTCTAGGGGGGATGCTAGAGAGGGGCATGGTCATCTCTAGGGCACTGCGAGAGAGGGGCATGGTCATCTCTAGGGGGCTGCTAGCGAGGGGCATGGTCATCTCTAGGGGGCTGCGAGAGAGGGGCATGGTCATCTCTAGGGGGCTGCTAGAGAGGGGCATGGTCATCTCTAGCGGGCTGCTAGAGAGGGGCATGGTCATCTCTAGGGGGCTGCTAGAGAGGGGCATGGTCATCTCTAGGGGGGATGCTAGAAAGGGGCATGGTCATCTCTAGGGGGATGCTAGAAAGGGGCATGGTCATCTCTAGTGGGCTGCTAGAGAGGGGCATGGTCATCTCTAGGGGGATGCTAGAGAGGGGCATGGTCATCTCTAGGGGGATCCTAGAAACGGGCATGGTCATCTCTAGTGGGCTGCTAGAGAGGGGCATGGTCATCCCTAGGGGGCTGCTAGAGAGGGGCATGGTCATCTCTCGGGGGCTGCCAGAGAGGGGCATGGTCATCTCTGGGGGGATGCTAGAGAGGGGCATGGTCATCTCTAGGGGGATGCTAGAGAGGGGCATGGCCATCTCTAGGGGGCTGATAGAGAGGGGCATTATCATCTCTAGGGGGCTGCTAGAAATGGGCATCGTCATCTCTCGAGGGGCGGCTATAGAGGGGCATGGTCATCTCTAGGGGGCTGCTAGAGAGGGGCATGGTCATCTGTAGGGGGCTGCTAGAGAGGGGCATGGTCATCTCTAGGGGGATGCTATAGAGGGGCATGGTCATCTCTAGGGGGCTGCTAGAAAGGGGCATGGTCATCTCTAGGGGGCTGCTAGAGAGGGGCATGGTCATCTCTAGGGGGGATGCTAGAGAGGGGCATGGTCATCTCTAGGGGGGATGCTAGAGAGGGGCATGGTTATCTCTAGGGGGATGCTAGAGAGGGGCATGGTCATCTCTAGGGCACTGCGAGAGAGGGGCATGGTCATCTCTAGGGGGCTGCTAGCGAGGGGCATGGTCATCTCTAGGGGGCTGCGAGAGAGGGGCATGGTCATCTCTAGGGGGCTGCTAGAGAGGGGCATGGTCATCTCCACGGGGCTGCTAGAAAGGGGCATGGTCATCTCTAGGGGGCTGCTAGCGAGGGGCATGGTCATCTCTAGGGGGCTGCGAGAGAGGGGCATGGTCATCTCTAGGGGGCTGCTAGAGAGGGGCATGGTCATCTCCAGGGGGCTGCTAGAGAGGGGCATGGTCATCTCTAGGGGGCTGCTAGAGAGGGGCATGGTCATCTCCAGGGGGCTGCTAGAGAGGGGCATGGTCATCTCTAGGGGGCTGCTAGAGAGGGGCATGGTCATCTCTAGCGGGCTGCTAGAGAGGGGCATGGTCATCTCTAGCCGGGATGCTAGAGAGGGGCATGGCCATCTCTAGGGGGCTGCTATAGAGGGGCATGGTCATCTCTAGGGGGCTGCTAGAAAGGGGCATGGCCATCTCTAGGGGGCTGCTAGAGAGGGGCATGGTCATCTCTAAGGGGCTGCTAGAGAGGGGCATGGTCATCTCTAGGGGGCTGGAGAGAGGGGCATGGTCATCTCTAGGGGGGATGCTAGAGAGGGGCATGGTCATCTCTAGGGGGGGAGCTAGAGAGGGGCATGGTCATCTCTAGGGGACTTCGAGAGAGGGGCATGGTCATCTCTAGGGGGCTGCTAGAGAGCGGCATGGTCATCTCTAGGGGGCTGCGAGAGAGGGGCATGGTCATCTCTAGGGGGCTGCTAGAGAGGGGCATGGTCATCTCTAGGGGGCTGCTAGAGAGGGGCATGGTCATATCTAGGGGGATGCTAGAGAGGGGCATGGTCATCTCTATGGAGCTGCTAGAAAGGGGCATGGTCATCTCTAGGGGGATGCTAGAAAGGGGCATGGTCATCTCTAGGGGGCTGCTAGAGAGGGGCATGGTCATCTCTAGGGGGCTGATAGAGAGGGGCATGGTCATCTCTAGGGGGCTGATAGAGAGGGGCATGGTCATCTCTAGGGGGCTGCTAGAGAGTGGCATGGTCATCTCTAGGGGGATGCTAGAGAGGGGCATGGTCATCTCTAGGGGACTGCGAGAGAGGGGCATGGTCATCTCTAGGGGGCTGCTAGAGAGCAGCATGGTCATCTCTATGGAGCTGCTAGAAAGGGGCATGGTCATCTCTAAGGGGCTGCTATATAGGGGAATGGTCATCTCTAGGGGGCTGATAGAGAGGGGCATGGTCATCTCTAGGGGGCTGCGAGAGAGGGGCATGGTCATCTCTAGGGGGCTGCTAGAGAGGGGCATGGTCATCTCTAGGGGGATGCTAGAGATGGGCATGGTCATCTCTAGGGGGCTGATAGAGAGGGGCATGGTCATCTCTAGGGGGCTGCTAGAGAGGGGCATGGTCATCTCTAGGGGGATGCTAGAGAGGGGCATGGTCATCTCTAGGGGACTGCGAGAGAGGGGCATGGTCATCTCTAGGGGGCTGCTAGAGAGCGCCATGGTCATCTCTAGGGGGCTGCTAGAGAGGGGCATGGTCATCTCTAGGGGGCTGCTAGAGAGGGGCATGGTCATCTCTAGGGGGGATGCTAGAGAGGGGCATGGTCATCTCTAGGGGGATGCTAGAGAGGGCATGGTCATCTCTATGGGGCTGCTAGAAAGGGGCATGGCCATCTCTACGGGGCTGCTAGAGAGGGGCATGGTCATCTCTGGGGGTGCTGCTCTTAAGGGGCATGGTCATTTCTAGCGGGCTGCTAGAGAGGGGCATGGTCATCTCTAGGGGGCTGCTAGAGAGGGGCATGGTCATCTCTAGCGGGCTGCTAGAGAGGGGCATGGTCATCTCTAGGGGGCTGCTAGAGAGGGGCATGGCCATCTCTAGGGGGATGCTAGAGAGGGGCATGGTCATCCCTAGGGTGCTGCTAGAGAGGGGCATGGTCATCTCTAGGGGCTGCTAGAGAGGGGCATGGTCATCTCTAGGGGGATGCTAGATAGGGGCATGGTCATCTCTAGGGGGATGCTAGAAAGGGGCATGGTCATCTCTAGTGGGCTGCTAGAGAGGGGCATGGTCATCCCTAGGGGGCTGCTAGAGAGGGGCTTGGTCATCTCTCGGGGGATGCTAGAGAGGGGCATGGTCATCTCTGGGGGGATGCTAGAGAGGGGCATGGTCATCTCTAGGGGGATGCTAGAGAGGGGCATGGCCATCTCTAGGGGGCTGCTAGAGAGGGGCATGGTCATCTCTAGGGGGATGCTAGAGAGGGGCATGGCCATCTCTAGGGGGCTGCTATAAAGGGGCATGGTCATCTCTAGGGGGCTGATAGACAGGGGCATGGTCATCTCTAGGGGGCTGATAGAAAGGGGCATGGTCATTTCTATGGGACTGCTCTAGAAGGGCATGGTCATCTCTCGGGTGGCTTCTAGAGAGGTCATGTTTTTTTTCTGGCAGAGCAGAGTAATATGCCACTTTAACACATGAAAAATCACATACAGATCTGAAATGGACAACTGTGTAAGGCAGCATGTGTTTCGGTCATGCACCACTTTGAGGGAATGTTGCTTATTCATAATCCACCTGGTTTGAAAGTGTGCAATGATTATTCACCGCACATTGATCACAACTTGTAGGAATGAAATGCTCAAGTGGTGCACACAAATTAGGAACACAACAAACGAGACAGTAGAAATTATACGCAAAATATTGATTATCGAATAAATTTGCGACCTAAAATTCTGACATTTCATCAAATTATGATGGGGAGGTATGTCACTATCTGCCTGCAATCTACCACCCTGCACTACAGCACCACGAACTGTCAGCAGGCTATTTTAGCGACTACAGTAGATCACTTCCTGAGGTCTACAGCACGCTGTTTAGTTTAGTTCATTATATTATTTTTAAAAATGTACACGCTTCCTATCCGATTGGCTGATGAGATGCTCTCCAATCAGCTGCTCAGGATGTGATCCGATCTTGTTCGATTCACATTTGCACGATGCGATCATCCCATCTCGTTCCAATATTTATATTTGCAAAAGCCAAGTCGAATTAAGTTATCATCCAAACCAATACTACATCCCTAATTACGAAAACTCAACACATTAGTCGATTAACACTGCACTGAAAGAAAAAGATGAGACCAGGTGATGTTTTGGTTAATGGCTCCTCTTCATATCACAATTTATCCGCTATGAAAAAGGGCAATTGCCATCATCAACTATTAACATATGCGACCATGGCATATGTATTGTTTACTTTTAGGGCAGTGTTATTTGTATTCATGTACCAATGTCAAGACAGCGTTAAAAAAAAAAAACGCCATGCAAATACAATGGCGATGATATTTACGACAAAAAGATGACCATCCCACTGGGCTATTGCTATCAAGCATTAAAGCATGCGAACGCCATCCCGAGTTCACCACGAATGCATGCGGGCACTGAAGATCACAGCACAGAGTGTAGAACAGAACTCGCGAACAGAGAGTTGAGGACAGTAGTTTTCATCCGGCTCACAATGAAATGGACACAAACCACTTGCACAGCCCCAGGGGGACCAGGACAAATGGCCTTAAGTGGATGTTTATTGGCCTCTGGAGGCTGGGATTCACTGATCTATTTCCTCCACCAAGGGACATCCGAGAGACCAAGATGTGCTCATGTAATAGATCTATAAACACTCTGCACTGGTGTCTCTTTTTTATTTCAAATATACTGTTAATGAGGCAGAATGAACAACCTCCTGCTAATATGTAGACAATATTTTGCATGTGTCATTTCGTGCTTTTTAAAATACTGAATACTTTATTTTAAACATCGCCATCGCAGTGAAATTCACTGTACTGTTAGGTGTGAAGTTCAGTGTCTAATGCTTGACAAAGTGGAAAACGAAGCACGTCGGTTTTCCAACACACTGCTAATAGTGTACAAAAATGAACAACTTTTCTTTCTGCGTGATAAAATAAGCGTCGTTTTTATTACTTTAACAAAACGTTGGCCAAAGTGGCATGAGATGAGACTCGTCGGATTTATCTTTCTTAGCAAAATTTATTTATATATTTATTTTCAATCAATTGTCTTGTGAACAACAATGCCACGAGGCAAACAGTCTTGCCAAGGAGCCAGTTTAGACCACGTTGGTAGTCTAATTCCCGCTCCCTCCCACTTAGCTTTGCATGTCCTCACCAAAATGTGTTAAGCAGGTGTTAAAGATCCTGCAAAAGAGTACGCCATTGTCGTCAAAACCGATTTGCCAATGTGAAAAATTACAACGCCTAAGATCGAAAAAATATGATCACACTTTGGATATGTAACCTATGATTTCCCTTGTACAAGAATCACTTGATTTAATTGGGCCTGTGACACGTGAATCAAAAGCTTTAAATGTTAAGTGTCAGGATGTTATGGTCCAGATGGGCCCTCATGCAAGGTATCTGCATCTCCTATCACGAGCAGGGCTTTAACTGTGCTTCATTTCTCATTCACAGCCATGACTGTCTTATTGCACATTCAGGATTCAATTGTATTCTGTTTTACAAATGTTGTGTGTGTTTTAGGCATTACGTCGTATTATAGATGACTTTAGGGATTGTTACAAGAGCAATTGCGTTGCTATTGGAATAAATTAGTTATCACTCATTGCACCTTTAAATGTAAACGACTTGGTTTACACATTCAAAGTTTGAATAACTGATTAAACTAGAATGCATGTTCCAATTAATTTGCCAAAACAGTCCATTTCTAGTCATGTTCAATTGTGACTTTCATAAACCATATGAAGCTGACGTTTTTACAAGCGCACAGGATTCATATTTGCATGGCGGAGTGAGCTTTACATCACGCGTATCAACAGAGACAGGCACTGACGTCATACAATTAAGAAAAATGAGAACGAGGGGTTACGCACTTTTGAATCACCATGACCCTGATGGGCATTCCCTGCGGGACAGTGATTGTGTGTCCGGCCGACGGGTGTTGCTGTGGGTGCGGTGGATGGATGAGAAATGGGATCATGGAAACGAGGAGGCATTCCCACCAATTGGAGTGGAGAGGCAGTCGGAGAGCTCCATCGAATGGCACAGCTGCTGAGTCACTCCCGAAGAGAACACCTTTAATTATTCATGACCGCTACGTGTGACACAGCAGCCCAAAATACTCAATGCAATCACACCAGCTGGGTCCTATTGGGGGACATTTCTAATCACTGCTTTCACTTTAAAATAAAAGCAAAATGGCCAAATAATACATCAGAAATATATATTTAAGTTCGGTTTAATGAAGCACAGTTTTAAAATGTAGTTTCTTGAGGGAAAATAGTGGCAATTTGATAACGGTTGGTATTGATTAATTATTTTTGGGACATTCTCCATCTCAAACTATAAACTTGTTTTCATTTGTCCAGGTAAGGTCCCCACTGAGCTACGTAGCTCTTTTCAGAAGCGACCTGGCCACAAATGATAGCTCAACGAAGTGGCTTATCATCATGTGCAAATTTATAACAGCCAAATAAACGAATGTTTCACGCGACGACGGGAAGATAGACATGCAATCTCCAAATATACAGGCGTCGGGGTCGAGATTAAACCCACAATCTCCTGTATACCGAGTGAGGTAGTTAACATCATAGGGATAGCAAAAATCAAGCTAACTTACGATACAATTTGCTGTGATAATACCTAAATGATTTGTTTTCAGTTGATTTTCGTAATTAAATATTTAATAAATTGTATGTATTATTTATAGATAAATACATTTTTAAGTGTAATTAATGGCAAAGAAGCATCCAAAGACGTAGACCATGACGGTGATGATAGCACCACTGTGCATCTCCAAACCTTGTTTTGTATGCTCCAGGACGATTATCCATTTGACTGGCATGTAATTTATATTTATAGTTATAATTAAGTATTTTTATTTCTTTCACAGTAATCCGTGAGCACAAATCAGATATGTTATCATATATTCGCCTCCCTCATTGTACAAAGACAATAACGGACAATTCATACGGGGAGGTTGATATTTTTTACGGCGTGTTTCATTTGAGCTTGAAATCGAGTTGATAGATGGGTTTGTTTACTTAGTTTTGAAGTTATGGAATATGTCTGTCACTTATTTTATACGTGGATGTATTTTAACAAAAAACACGTGAATTGGCATTCAAGGCTGCCAATGACACGGGTCTTCCATCCACTTAATGGCCCTCTGGAGCGCTCATCCAGGCAGTGCCGGATTATCCTCGTGGCAAAAGTAGCTACATATGTGTAGTAGCTACTACATGTGTAGTAGCTACTACACATGTGTAGTAGCTACTACACATGTGTAGTAGCTACTGCATGTGTAGTAGCTACGGGCCCGCACTTTCAAGGGCCCCGCGCTAAATGCTCTCAAGCTATCAATTCCGGTTCGGTAATTCTGCACTTGCTCTATTACTATAGTACTATACCACCTTCAACTTTTATGAACGACTGGGTGTTTAAGGTTAGCGATTTGTCGTATTATCTGGCTATATAGCAAATGGAAAAATACAATTACTTAACTATGCAAGTAAAAAAACAATGTGTTTTAATATTGATGTTTGATTTTATTTTAATTTAGGGCCCCTTTATAACATATGCTACAGGCCCCGCACTAGCTTAATCCGGCACTGCCTCCAGGGAGTACTTTGGTCTACTCTCTTGAGCTTGCCAGACGTCTTGGAAGAGGTAGGTAGCAGTACCCACACTTCTCCTCCACTTCATGCAAACCTGCCAATCGGCGCTCACTGTGGTGTACACATTTATACAAACATCCCGATGAAAAAAAAATACCTGCAAATTATTCAATTGGGATGACACGTGGCAACATCGGTCTCTACTACAAAACTTGGCTGGACCCTCCTGACAAAGAATCTTCAGGCTCAGTAGAGGCTCTATCTGTTAAACAATCAAAGTAATCTTACAAAACAAAATCTACGTCTCGAATTTTCTGTCTGGTGGCTGGCTGGGCTCCTCTCTACCCCAACAACATCTCTGTTGTGCGTGGCTGCGGGCTGTAGCATTGACACGGCGGAAGAAGTTTGGAAGACGCATCATAGAAAGTGACACCGAAGAGGTGGGGATACCGAGCACAGAAGATTGACAAATTTCATTCGCCATTGCTCTAACTTTTCAACTTGTGACTTATCAATGTCATTCTTTCGCCAGAAAATATAACAAGCGGATTACTTTCAGCACTGTGAGTGCATAAATACGGTAGCTGCTTTTTATTTACATAACGAGTTATCTTCGACTAACAATAAAAACAAATACTACGAGATGGACAGGGGCTGAACTGTATTTACATTCAATTTATTTAGTTTGAGTGGGGGTAAGGGTGCGCGCGTGTGTGTGTGGATTACCGTGGTTAGCGGTATTGTAGCGGTTAGCGCAACGCTGCGCTATGAACCTGGCGACCCGAGTTCTGTTGCCGCTCACGGCCAACACCAGTGACGATTATCTGAACCGGTCCCGGGCCTCCCCTAGGTCGACTCAGCCTCAAATGAGGAACTGGTGCGGTGTGTAAACATCGCCACTGGGGAAACAAAGGCGGTCGGGCGTGGTGTTGGCCACCCACCCCTTCGTGTACCGTGCCGTCCTTCGTAGGTGCTCGCTAACAGCACTTGCCCCGACCGCCTGTTAAGGCTACACGGGGCGGGGGATCTTTGCCTTCGTTTGGAATCCCGTGGCCGCACGATCCGTGGCTGAACGATCCCGCTGATAATAGTGTGGAACTTCCGTTAAACGCACAGCATCCCCAACCCTCCTCCTTACGGCCACCAGGCTTGCCCTATTCATTCATCACCCCTTGGGAAGGAGGGCGGCTCTGGAATCTGCTGGGCCAGGGGCGGGAGCGATGAGGTCTGAGCCCCGGGCAGGGTGAGCCGTAGTCAGTTGTCAGCGGCAGAGAGGCGAGTGGGGGAGTGGTGGGCGAGGGAGAAAGGGAGGAAGGGGGGGGTCACGATCCTGGTGACCGAACACCGCACGCCCGCTCAGTCGTGACGTGCTAATGGCCAGCGGCTGCAGCAGAAAAATTGAATTAGTGGAAATCGAGGGAGCGTAGCTAATCGTTACACACATTAGCACCGTATGCTCACCGCTGGCCTTTGTGAAAGTCTGAGGTACCCGTAATTGAGTCGTTTCATGCCGGCTGGTATGGCTACCAGGGAAATGTACACAGGGCTAAGGAGGTCTCGCAAATGTTGTTCTTAGAGGACAGGAGCTGAAGGGCATCGCTCTCGAAGTGTTTGTTTTCGTTGGCTTCTGTGTACCTGACTTTATGACGCAAAACCCTGCTTGTGCCTTTTTTAAAAAAAACCGCAACATATATGATTTGAAGACAAAGCCCAGCATAATAATTTCTCACACTCATCAGCTTTAATAGCAGGTGACAGCTCTTCAGCATAAATCAGCAATGCTGACATTGAATTCATTGACACCGGAAGACATCTGCACAGATTTCGTTTTGCATTTAACGTCATGAGATAGTTTGTATTTACGCATCGAGTGATTTCTATATTTTTTTGTTACAGAGATATGCACGCCGATTTTAATGATACAACTTAAACACACACGTTGCAAGGTATATATTTCTAATTCAAAACATCACTGTTTAATATTTGTGTGTACAATTCATTTGGGGCAAAGGAGAAACACATTCCCACATGCACTTTCTATGCCCACATGCACATGGACATAAAATTGCAGTTACAGCCGTGATCAAGCCACTGCTGGATGAAGGCCCTCATGCCATGTCGATGAGGGGAGTTTGACCATACTTCACCATACCGGTTCGTGTTGGTTGTTAAAGGTGGGCACCGGGACTGCTTCGATATCGCTCGCCACTGACGTGAGCTGCGACAGGGAAAGGGTGCCAGGGTTTATAGCGCAGCGCTTGAACCCTGCACAAGTGATCTTGCCATACGTGATCAGTATACGACAACTAACGAATGAATGGACGCTGCAACTCTTTTGGTCGATGTTATATTTGGCAAGTGCCATAGTTGTAGCCTCATATTCAAACAACCACTGACAGTGTTCATCTTTTTTTTGGTAGCCATGCGCAAGTGGTTACAATGGCAACATGTTCTACAAAGCGATATTCCTTTTATAAGCCATGGGAGGGTGATGGAAAGAGTCAACTCGATAGCTAAGATTTAGACTTGTGCTGTACTTTGAGTTTTGTGCTTTGCGACAGACCATGCCTGCCTGATGCAGGGTGTAACCTACTTAATGGAAACATAACATTGCTTTACAATCGTATTGAACAAAAATATCAAGCCAACGAGTGAATCTTGGACAACAATTAGTGAATAATAAATACATTTATGGAATGGAGTTTCTGGCAAGAAATGGTGGAAATATGACCATATGTTATTGAGACCAGACAGGACCATCAGATGGGTTGGGCAGGTGGGTTTGGTATTGCATGTCCACTGAGCCACAAATTCCCAAGTGCATCAGATGGAGTTTATCAGATTAGGCTTTGCACTGCACTCACAACTGATTACAATGAACTGCTTCAATGGTTTCCTGATCCATGTTTCATTATTTGATACTTGCTCCAACAAGTCTTTGAAAGCTTGCTACAGAAAATCAGTTTGTCGGGCTTTGATTATATTATGAAAATTGATTTGGGCAGCGACAAGAAATGAAATATTCTTTACAAGTTTACAAACGGTTTTGTGTGTAGTTGAACGTGGCTTGAATTTGTCTGCAAAATAGGATCGTTTCTGAATAAAAAAGCAATACATGGTAAAAAAATAAGATCTCAATTGGCATTATTTATATTTCAGACCAGTCCCACAAGAGGTGTAAATGCTTTATAAGTGTCTACAATTGGGTGCAATGACAGTGACATTTTACGCTGAAGATACATTGAGTTTAGTTGTATCAACACTGAATAATCTAGTTGCAATTTTCTCTACTCAAGGCATTTCTGAGCCGTGATGACTTTGAAAAAAACTCGGAATATGCAGTGAAATGTTGTATTACTATGATAGTGTGTTATTAATTTACTTGATGTACTTGTTTGAAGGTGCACTCAAATTAAAAATACGTCTTCTAGTTCAGAACGTGTGAACGCAAATTATACGTGTGAAAAGCGACAGGGTAACAGAAGCCCCAGAAAGTTGACATACAGCTTATTTAATTGGAAAATATTGATTTAAAAAAAACACACTACATTTACAATCGTCTAAGTGTTGAGCATAAACAAAAACTAAGCTTACAACTAATAATAAACATAGACACGAATTCAGACAAACTTTTATCTTGATCCAATATTCATTTTCGAAAAGCCGGGGGAGCATTAAAACGCTGAATATATTCACATACATGGCTACAAACATCAGCGGATGAGTACAAGTTGTGATTGTGAATAATGCAGGTAAGGCTAATTGGTCTCCGCACTCCGACAACAGATGGTCCGATGATGCAGCAGATGCGTGCGGCCCAAAAAATCTCTGCCGCGTGTCTGGGAAATCGGATCCATGCGCTTGGGTTTCAGGCAGAAGGACCAGCCACCAATTAATCCCTCCCCCACCACCCAGCACGCACGCAAAAGCACTGCAGAGACAAACTGAGAGAAAGAGAGAAAAATGAGAGGTGTGGACGGGGGGGGGCCACTCCATCAGATTAATTACCTTTCCGTACCAGCCCCTCGCCCATCTCCCTCTCGGCTCCTGCGGTGCGCAGGTGTGGAGTCGTCGATTCTGGACACTTGCCCAAAAAGCCCTCACACTGCGGATAGGGTGTCAATTAGGGCAAGACAGCCGTGGGCTATGACTGGCTATGGGACGATGCAGAGGAAGGGCGATTAACCGTGGATTTGTTGACGTGCGCGATGAGAAGAGAATGAGAAAATAGAAGTTTGTGTCGTGCTTGGCAGCGTTACGTGGCAGATGCTGCACACGGAACATTAAGAAATGGTGTGATTATATGTGACTGATTCGCACATTGCAGCCACATCCATTTTTTTGCACGTTTTATTAGTAAAATATAAATGAAACCCATCACATTTAGTACAGTATCGCTCTATAATAAGCCAAATTGGCATTCATTATGCTGATGCATACAGTGTGTGCCGTAAGGAGGAATTAGTAAATAGTAATTCTTTTTCATAAAATAACATTCATCATCTCTTCATTCCTAGACTAGTCTTGACTTTTAAACTGTTATCTGATGCCCATGTAATGATTTCCAAGTGCATTACGACGACGTATGATCATTTTGCAACGCATTGTACCCATCACGTGCAGAACAAAAGAAAATTGTTGCCAGAACTGCAACACGCAGTACACATCACCCTCAAAGGTAATAAAAAGCATTAGCTCATCCTATGAAGTCATTGCCGGTGCTACTAGCAAAGGCTGCTGCTGTACGTGCGTGTGTGCGTGCATATACATACCGTGGTGGGGGAGGGGGATGAGTGTACACGCGTATGCACGTGCGTGCATGCGCGTGTGTTTGCCACTATCCAGCAGAGAGGGGTATCAATGTCACTACATCCACACAGGGCACCCCCCCCCACCATCACCACGGCACCCCCAGGGACATCACTGATGCCTCGTGCTCCGCCCCCACCCCCCACCAATGTCCCCCCCCCACCCACAAGCCGCCACCTCGCACTCCTCTCTTTCAACACTGAGTATATACTGCAGCCCTGCACAATACCCCCCACACACACACACACAGCTTTGCATAAACCATAATGATCAAGCGGTTTGGCCTCGGGCAGCTCGGAAGGCAGGAGTGGTCCCCGTGACAGTTAAGCGAGAATGGACGCATGTGTATGGATGTGCTGCTCACGACGCTGCGTGAATATGCATGTGCCCTAATTTGGATCTTGGAGGCACAGCGTGTGTAATTACAGCAGCGCATGTTTTGGTAGCGGTTCTACATCTCCAGTGCCCTACCAGGTTTATTTACATGCATTACTTGTAACGCCGCGGCATTAAACACCACCTCGCAGTTTATTGACATTCAAAAGAAGTACGTGTTTGCATACCCATTTAGCGGAGCTGGTCTCGTGGCAGGTACGCAGAACAACAAGATTTTGCGGAGAGAAACGTTTGCGGACAGTCGTTCGTTGTTCACGATGCGGGTGGCTCCTTAGCAAGGAGAAGTTTGCGCAGTGTTTTCACGAGTTAACGTTCAGGACTCGGCCATCTTCATTTATGCCGCACGAGGAATCCGATGAGCTGTAAAGCTCTTTTTCACAGCTGCCCAGTATGGGCGGGTCAGAGAGTTGCAACACAATACAAAAAACACGACTGGAGTGCAAAATATCGGAAAGGTACGCAGATGACTAAAAAAGTGAGACTAAACTTTTTATTTTACCAGGTGAAAACCCACTGAGCTTTTAAGCCTATTATAAGAAAGGTAAACAAATCACGAAAAATGTACATAGGCAACGCAAAGTGCATGCAAAAAAGGTATATTTTGGTGATTGTAAATAGTATATAGAGATAGACTGTGGGTACTGTATTGACGCACGCAGGGAATTAAAATTTCCCTTTGAGATCTCGTGGGAGGTAATTAATACCTGTAAATCCGCTCAGAGCAAAGCAGAGACCAAGTCTAGAGTCACTGAACAGACATTAATGCCAGTGAATTTAACACGAAGCCAGCATTTCCCAAAATACTGCCACATAACAAGATCAAACTCCGAAGCAAACCACCGGTGTAACAACGCCACACGGGCTTATTCAGCGATACAGCAGAGTCAATTTGTTGTTTACATTTCCTTGCAGAATCTTCCTTTATACAACAATAACTACGCAGCAACATTTTCTAGAAATACAAAAACTTTCATACTCGTATTATCAAAAAACAGCTTTGTTTGTCCAGACTATCGGAACTTGTAAATGGATTATGATAAAGATAGTGGGTGACCAATAAACGAAATGTAACCATGTGAATTTTGTTCTTATATACAACATATCTTACACAATTCTCACGTCGAATGACACACTCAATGCTGTGCAGATGAAATATTGTGGAAGCGGGTGTATTCCATCAGAAGCCTCTGTCAGCCCGCGGAAAGGAGTTATTCCCAAGGCAGCTTGCCAAGTGCCCTGCGGTACAGTTCCTCCTAGTGGATATGCTGAGGACACAACTGCCACATTATTGACAGGGTGAAGAGACATCTGTGGCAGCGCCCTGTCTTTAAGAGGAGTATTTCTTACTCAAATTAATTACAAGATTTTTTTCATTCAGCCATACATTTCCCCCTTTTTTGTTAGGAAAAATTGTATGGATACAGCAGGTTATGTGGTGTTTTTTCGGGGGGATATGGACGTAGCTGAAGGACCAGATTCGAATGCCCTTCCAGAGTTGCCCTCAGTGGGTGGTTGAGTGGAGATGCTGGGCCTGACCCTTCCATTGCTGTAGTCCTCGTGGTGTGGGTGGCCCCCACAATGTTATTTGCTCGCATTTTATTCATCGAGTCAAAGCAAAGTTTGTCAGTAGCCAAATGGCCCTCCCCATTATTGGCCATTCGTGGCGATAAGCTAGTGGTGGGACTTTCACATTTCTATGGTGGGGATCAGTCACTCAACGGAACTGCTGCTGACTGCCCACAAATCAGTACCAATTTGTTTTTTTAATGGTTTGGTCACCATTCCCATAGTTTGCACTCCTATCCTGTTATTGGATTATTTGTTGTGGTAACTTTCTTACCCACTCCTCCTAGACATCTTCGAAAAATATGTTTATAGCTCATCGGATTCCTCCAGTATGAATAAATATGCAGATTTTTATTTGGTCAGCTTCTGATGGATGACAGGTTGGTTTGATCTCTGAATCAGACTAGAACTCACAACCCTCCTAATTGTGAGACAACTGTGATGTCACACCACCCACCACCCAGCCATAGGTCGTAGCCTTGAATTCCAAAAGCTAAACACACATTCTGATTTTGAAGTGTGTATTAATGTATAGCACTTCGTCAATCCACTGCTGGGTGAAGGTATCCCATGCTTTTCGTTTGACCACACCTTACCACGCTGGTCGGTGCAAGGTGGTAAAGGATGTGCCAGGACCAGTTCAGATATCATTCATCACTGACGTTCGCCATCCAAGTCCGTGCAGTACGAAGCAAAAAAAATGTACTATTAGACACTCGAAGCTGAAATTAAACGGTGCCATTTCCATGCAGTATTGTTGCATGAAATAAAGCCGTTTCCATGTTGTTCTTTTTAGGCCGCAGCATTGGAGAAATAAGGTTCCCGTGCAGGTCTGAAACTCGAGCATCGTCCAAAACTAATTTGAAATGTACTCCGATTGTCCGGGCAGGGTCACATAGTCAGCATAACAATGCCGATAGTTATGTATGTGAAAACATGGATATTTTCAGGTAACATTATTTGAGATTTTTGTTGAAGACACCCTGTGGGTTGGGTCAGCCCGGTGAGAGGGTCGGGTAGGGTTCGTGTCTCACAGCCTCTATTTCCCCATACACATGAGCTGTGATTGAGTAGAACGGACAATAATTGGTTACACATTTCAGGTTAATAGCTGGATAAATTAATAACATTTAACGTATCATTCTCAAACATTGTGCAATTACAAATATGCAAGAGAAATTTACACCGAAAACCAAAACTATTTAAATGCACATGTTAGTCAATAGCCTCCATCAAAACAAACATTAACTTCGTATTTTAAAACATATTTTCAAATTTTCTTATCCACTGAGGAAACAAAAAAGTACTTTAATGTGATCTCGGCATCGGCACATGCCCTAAAACTGTTGCATTGAGCAAAATGGAATTGCGGACCCACCAGCCAGAGAGGGCTTGTTAGAGTGTATGGTGGGCGTGAATAAATGCTAAACGAGCATTTAATCAGTCAGTATTAGTGAGGTGAAGAAACGTGCCCTCAACTGCAAGGAAAGGCCATTGATTAGAATTAGCAAGCATCCAAGTAGGTAATGATGCAGTTCCTGTTGCAGAGGAACTGCATTTTCAAGTGTTAAAAATCACACATTATGTTGGAGTCCCCAAAGGGTAGTCCTCATGCTACCTCGGCTCCATCTACAATTTTTTAATCATTTTTTTTTATATATATATGGGAGACAGTGCCAAATTAAGGCATTCCAGGACCTTGGTTCACAACAGAGTGTGAGGACCCCTCGGGGAGGGGCTTGACCAGAGAATGTGAAAGAATGGATATAGGAGCTCCTACATGAGATGCACAGAAATCCCAACATACAACAAGTTTAATTTGGAGCATCCAGTGCGGTCATAGCACACGACTGTGCCTTGCTATAGCCACCATATTAAAGTATAAGCCGTCCGGTCAGCCATGAGCTCTCGCATATGCACCACAGCAACGGGAGACAAGAGAGAGCTGGAAGGCAAAACAAAGCATGGCTATAAACTCGACTATTTCGTTAGTCACTGCAGCATACACGTATGAAACCAACGAGCATGCAAGCAAGCGCTTCTGCTTCATGTTTACGACCATTTTGGCAACCATCATGCCTCAGTGTTCTAAACGAAACTTTAAAACTAATTTTTTAAATTTTTACCAGGTAAGGCCCATTGAGCTATATAGCTAGTTTTCAGAAGTGACCTTCGACACATGATAGCTCAACGAAGTGTCTTATCACGTGGACATTTATAACAGTCAAAATTCTCTAAACGCATCATTATAAATGTGGTGGGAAAAAAAAACTCGAGGACCCGAAGAAAAATCCACCCGACCATGGGGAGAGAGACACCGCAAACTCCAAATACACAGGCGTCGGGGACGGGATCGAACCCACAACCTCCTGCATACCAGGCGAGGGAGTTAACATCTCACCACCGCAGCGCCCGTCCAACTGTGGTCCACACCAACCAGCCAACAACTTCACAGCAGTCCGATCGGGCCAACCCAATACTGAGTGGGGCTCAAGTGCGCCGCTTCCCAACTTCCTGTGCGACGCGCTTTCAGTCACGACGGGCCCAAAACCAGTCGTGACGTTTACGGAGCCAACGTAGGAACAGGCGGCGTGATGAAGTTAAACCTCCCAGTCATGTTATTGAATCGTACATTTGAAATACCCTTAACCAACGCAATTCTAGATTAAGCAAATAAAAATACGTAGTTTAATTTTACCATCTCCATATCTAACCACCAGCTCCCTCCGAGTGTCCTGAAGTATGGCCTTCATCCAGCAGTGGATTGATAAAGAACTGTAAATAAATTGCCCAGTTGACAGATTGATGACTCCACACTTTAGTGAATTCCCACTGGAAATGATGTGGGGTGGGTGGGGGGTAGTTAAAGTCACAAGGGCGGAGTGGAGCTGTACTGCTGTCATATGTTCACACACGTAGAACTGTGAGTATATGAAGGCATCCTGCCAGAATCATGAACACGAGCTCCAATGTCTTAACACAGCCAGTACACTTGCTCCAATGTCTTAACGCAGCCAGTACTAGAGATCCAATGTCTTATCATAGCCAGTACATACTCTTTGGTTCTTTCGGGAAAGTTACGTGACTTTACCGGAATAACCAAAGAGTATGGATTCCTGCAGCCACGAAAGCTTCAAATCAAGATAGCCAGTACAACAGCCCAACGTCTTCACACAGCCAATACACTAACACCAATGTTTCCCACACACCAGCCAGCAGCCGTCCCCCATTGCTGCCAACATCTGGCTCAATGTTGATTTAAAGCTTTCGTGACTGCAGTAATTCATATTCTTAGCTCTTTCGGTAAAGTCACGTTGAAGGGAAACAATAAAATAATAAAATATATATAACAATAAAATTCTCACGACGTTTCGACTGCAACACAAGCAATCATCATCAGGTGTGAAAACCACAGGAAAACAATTTTTTATATAAATAATATATATTATATATAACACCGTTTAAAAATAAATACATTTATGCAAACCGACACACCTGATGACGCCCATTTGTGTTATGGTCGAAACGTCGTGAGAATTTTTATTGTTTTATATATATTTTATTATTTTATTGTTTCCCTTCAACGTGACTTTACCGAAAGAGATAAGGATATCTGGCTCAATATTGACCCATTGATCATTGATTCTGGGTGCCCACCTCAATGCGTACCCTGGTAGCCAGCCATCCTCCATGCATCACAACCTTTTCTTCCACAGGACAATCGTGGCTGGCTTCACACGGAGTGACACCTATTCATCTTATCAAGTGAGGAGGGATTGTAAAACAGTAATGTGCTGGATTGACCTCGCACTTAAATTGTCCTAGCAACCTTTCACTTGAGGGCTAAGCACCATAACCAAAGAATTATCACTCGGATCATCATGGTTGTTCCATTGTACATCTCACTATTGTACCCGGCCCAATTTTAGGACATTAAAGTAGGTGAGGTTAAGTGCTTAAATTTACGACTTTTTTTACATAATTCGTGTGTTCAAACACGATTATGCATTGATTGAATGGGTCACCAAGCCAGTCCACCGTCTCTTTTGAATTTCTCTAACCTTTGGTGCGAAATTATCTGATTATCCATGCAAAATGTTTATTCCATGAATTGCAAGAAAATTCGTAATATTTCTTTGGTCTTTCCCTCACGGCACCCTTATCCCTGATTACTTTGGCCCAGGTCAGGTGTGTGGAATGAAGCAAGTGAAATGGACTCTGCAGATGGCACAAAGGTGCCTCAATGAGTTTCAAATCTCAGAACCATTTTCAGGTTCTGTAAAAATCACCAACATCCTGCCAAAAGAGGGGGATTCACATAACGACCAAAACACATATATATTATTAATTGCACGCCAAAATGTTTAATCTTAAATAGGATATACCGAGTCTCATCACCATCATCATTGCCTCTCAATTGTTATTCTAATGAGCGCCCCCAAGTCAGGCTGTACAAGTATATGGGAAGTTGTTCTAAGCACAGAGTAGTCCCTCCCGTATGAGAGGAATTTATACCACTGGTTTAGGACCAACAACTGATACAACGCCATACTTTTTTCCGACAAAAATAGCACTTAATTAATGTTACATTTTTCCTACTTAACTATTTCTTTCGAACAGTGAGAGTCTTCACAATCGCGACGAGTGTTAATTGTATAATCTGAGAAGAAAGAACCAAGTTAAATGCTCCGAAAACCCTCTGATGTGCCAGCAACATCTGCTGGAGGCGAGAGCGGCTGTTTGGAGAGAGCACAGATTATTGCCAACGCAATAAACCCCCAAAATGTGAAACGTGTGTGAGAACATTAAGCTGATTTACATAATTGATTAATGTCACGGCAGTCACCTGCAGGTGCTAATGCGAAGGACCAGCAGAAGGGATCAAGGGTAACTGCCTACACTGAATGTGCTGCAGCACAATGTCCATTCATTTTGTTACACCGGTGCTATTTACATTTGTTAAGGGGGGAAACATTTGGTCCTATTCATGTTCCGTGTGCCATCGTGCAATTGCCCCGAGACCTAAATGGGCTGTCAAGTCGACTTGTGCTCGATGAGCAGTATCAAAACGATGCTCCTCTGCTGTAGCTCATTTTGATTAAGTTCACTTTGGGGACACTTCGATGGGGTCACAGACTATAAATGCACCTGATTGCACGCTTCATTCTGGCAGTTCAAAAGGCTCTAATTAAATATCCCCAGAGACTAATAAAGTGTCAAGTATATGAGCTCGCTCTTTGTAAACTGCAAAAACCTGCAATTAACACATTTAAATCGTGTATTAAGCAGACTTGCTCTTTATATCTGACTAGCGTAAGTATATTCAGAAAGGTTTCAATGAATACTCTAAATCACGACGATTAAGGTACTATACCATATTGTGGTTAATTTGCACCTAATGTTCATGTTAACTTGTCATATTCTGTGATTTTATGATCCATAATTTTAGTCAGCGGATGACTAGGCATTAAATAACTTTAACGTTAATGAAGGACATCCTCAAAATAAGATCAGTTTATGAAGACCGTTGACAATAAACTACACGATGATTTGTCTTATATACCAAGTATACATGTTTGTGACAGTTCCATTATTAAACGCTTTTAAAACCTAGCATGCCACATGAGGTAATGTGGGGCCAACACTGTTCCTTCTAACTTCCCTATAGAGGGCGGTCCAGATGTCTTGTGACCCTCATTTAACTGACCCCTAACATGTTTTTCCTCGGCATATTCACTTCCGTTTTTAAACAAACCTTAATTTAAAAAATCCGAAGTTTTGAGAATGAAATCAGCGTCACAAGACATCTGGACCACCACGAACAGTACAGTATTATAATGCGGATGCCGTTGAGCTAGGAAAGTCTCCGGACTCTGCCCAGAATTGAGGTGTTTTTTTTTTATCCCATTCCATTCATGATTGTTTGACATATGAGAGTAAGCCAGAGTGCATGGAGAACGCCCTATACATGAGGGGGTCAGCACACTAAGCACTGCATATCTGAGAACCAATTGCTGCACTGCCATCTTCTGGCCACCTCACAGGCCAACTCGAATTATTCATGCCAAGGATATATAGAGTCTGTGCAAAAACACTAATTTTAGGTTTTCATATTCTAATTTTAGGGTGAGATAATTTGTGGGCGGTCTACACAAAAGTCATATACACATTGCCGGTGGTGTGTACGGCTTCTAATAAACGTAGGTAGCTGAACTGTTATCACGTTGCCTAAATTGCTATGCCATAACTCCAGACTCAAAACAATATAGTGGTTTTGCGTACACCTAAATGTGTATATGTTTCATGAAATTAATGGAATAATCTTTATATGGATTGTTCACCCAAAAAATGTGCATCAGATTGTCACGTAAACCATCCACTGCAGTCTGCTCGTTCACATTTCACTGTGATATTTGTTTTAAGTGCAAATGAAAATCTAGTGGAGCAGAATAGGCATTGCATTGTCAACTGTGACTCGTTCTATAAGTGGCTTTGCCCAAAAGTGGAGAATGGCAAAATACTTGAATTTTAACAGCAGCCTGCAAAAAAAACAACATCCAGACACTCTTGACAATTAACCGGGCGCGCGTGCGCTGCACTAATTATCAGTCAGGCAAATTAGCGCCTTGTATTAACAACTAATTTTTCACCGAGGCCAAATTTGGAAATGTATAATCAGAGAATGCACGACCACGCACGGCATGTGCTCCCACAAAACCGCCTATTAAAAATTGCCACCCTTTGGAGTCCTCTTGAGCCAGCCCACTGGTGTTGATACTTATACGTTCGTAAAGAGAGAGGTAGTGTAAGTAAAATTCATGAAAGGGCATCAAAGCAGTGTTTTAGTTTGTGACGAGGCAACTCATAATACAGAACTACCATAGTTGTAATGGTTTAAAACACTCATTAATTGGCCGATGACACCTTTATATATATATAGAACCGCAAAGCTTTGGCAATTGTTGGTGCCTGTTCACCGCTTGTGTGGTTTCTCACACCTCTGGGTCGTGCTCTCTCTACTAGAGCTGGGGCATTCTGTGCGGCGTGTTATAAGCTTACATTATTTTTGAAAGAAGGCTTGATATGATTCAATACTTTTATCTCCCATTCCTTTGAAAACGAATTTCTTTAGAACTGCTTTTTGTTTCCGGTTTGCTGTCCTTTCCGCCCGCGCCTCCGATGGGTATGGTTGGCTGCGTACGGTGCAAAAGAAGTTCAACACGCGCACGGACATAGAAGGTTGTTTTCTGAGATGTTGGACTGGGTGAAAGAAAAAAAACCCTTCACAATTTGTACGGCTAATTCTGTATTCTACACGCGCCCGTTATATCCACAATTAAGAAACTCTAATTCTATAGGTATAAATTCACTTATTGGCGACAGATTAAAAAAACAATCAACAAAACAGTAAACAACTCCTGAATCGTACAATTAAGCCTGCCCAAATCTGCTATTCTATTGGTTGTTGACATCATCCCCTCTGGATGGCGCTGTTGAGCTGCATGAGAGATCATGCTCACGTATTTTCCAATGACAATGACGTTGCCTCTCTCTGTGTACATGTTTAGGACCGAAGGCTAAGACGATGTAATCAATTTACAAAGGGGGCGAGGAATATTTCACCCAGAGTCGTAATAAGGTGCGGAAACCAACAGTAGTAGTAAAAGCGCATTTCTGATCTCTGTTCCTCAAGGCATTTAGAAGTGAAATCACGTGGGTGTTTTTATTTTATTGTTGACAAATACACCCCACACGCAGTCATGTTGTTAGAATCAGACTTTTGTTTTTTTCTCGAACAAAATAATGAAATCGTTTTTATAAGACTGTAATTATGAAGCCCACCATCTAGGCAGACGGATGAAGTCACGTCTCTCCTGTTTACCTCCACACGATGGCCCCTCACTCCTTCTCCCATGCTGTCCTCACTGTCTGATACTCTCTCTCTCTACCTGGACATCTTCACCGCTGCATCTAATCCCATATTTAAGTCCAGCCTAAGATTTTCTCATTTTCTACAACCGACAAATGACTTATATATCAATTGCGAAACCCCATCTGGGGACGCTAATAGGATTAAAAGCTTTATTAATCCAAATATACGATACAATTCAACGTGTATTATATTACATCTAAATGTGACCGCATCTCAATGCACTGTACGGGAAAGTGGGCATATTTCGTTGAAATTTAGACAGTCAATTGTACGCAGAGGCGAGAAAGGGAAGATTACGTCGGAGTATTTCTCCTGCCAATGCTTCTCGCCCTGTGCTGCAGTCCCGAGTTTCAGGATTGTCAGTTCAGTTGCTGCGTGTAGGATGTTCGTGGTGCAGCGTGTAGGGTGTTCGTGGTGCAGCGTGTAGGGTGTTCGTGGTGCAGCGTGTAGGATGTTCGTGGTGCAGCGTGTAGGGTGTTCATGGTGCAGCGTGTAGGATGTTCGTGGTGCAGCGTGTAGGGTGTTCATGGTGCAGCGTGTAGGGTGTTCGTGGTGCAGCGTGTAGGGTGTTCATGGTGCAGCGTGTAGGGTGTTCATGGTGCAGCATGTAGGGTGTTCATGGTGCAGCGTGTAGGGTGTTCATGGTGCAGCGTGTAGGGTGTTCATGGTGCAGCGTGTAGGTTGTTCGTGGTGCAGCGTGTAGGGTGTTCGTGATGCAGCGTGTAGGGTGTTCGTGGTGCAGCGTGTAGGGTGTTGAAGGTGCAGCGTGTAGGTGTTCGTGGTGCAGCGTGTAGGGTGTTCATGGTGCAGCGTGTAGGGTGTTCATGGTGCAGCGTGTAGGGTGTTCATGGTGCTGCGTGTAGGTTGTTCGTGGTGCAGCGTGTAGGGTGTTCATGGTGCAGCGTGTAGGTGTTCGTGGTGCAGCGTGTAGGGTGTTCATGGTGCAGCGTGTAGGGTGTTCATGGTGCTGCGTGTAGGTTGTTCGTGGTGCAGCGTGTAGGGTGTTCATGGTGCAGCGTGTAGGGTGTTCATGGTGCAGCGTGTAGGGTGTTCATGGTGCAGCGTGTAGGGTGTTCATGGTGCAGCGTGTAGAGTGTTCATGGTGCAGCGTGTAGGGTGTTCATGGTGCAGCGTGTAGGGTGTTCAAGGTGCAGCGTGTAGGGTGTTCATGGTGCAGCGTGTAGGGTGTTCATGGTGCAGCGTGTAGGTGTTCGTGGTGCAGCGTGTAGGGTGTTCATGGTGCAGCGTGTAGGTTGTTCGTGGTGCAGCGTGTAGGGTGTTCATGGTGCAGCGTGTAGGGTGTTCATTGTGCAGCGTGTAGGGTGTTCATGGTGCAGCATGTTGGGTGTTGATTGTGCAGCGTGTAGGGTGTTCATGGTGCAGCGTGTAGGGTGTTGATTGTGCAGCATGTTTGGTGTTCATTGTGCAGCATGGTGGTCGACGTTGTGTTCATGTGGACTACACTAGAAACACCATCTGATAAGGAAGCTGTTGCACTTAAAAAAAGAATCAGGCTGAATATGTATTTTATAATCTCTATGATACAATTTGAACTGTCGATACTTTTTACTCTTTAGCTGTCTCAATTTGTATTTATGTAATGTTATGATTGCATGTGAAGTGCTCTGTGACGATTTTATATTGAAGCGCCCTATATTAAATAATACATCTTGATTGATTGATTGACGTCTTGCCACGAACGCATACAACCTGCAACCTGTAGCATCAGTACGCACATCGGTTTTAAATAAAAATAAAAACCCCAGCCGTCTGTTACGAGAACTCGATGGTAACATAAGAGGTTTTTGGGTAAGATCCCGTAATTATAAATGTGTCGTTAAACCCGCCACCACCCGACACAGCCAATAAGTAGGGCTTGCCAAGTAAACAAAACATGCCAATTCGTTACTAGTACAGCACGCCGGTGTATTGAGGAGTAAACCCACAACATTTACAATTGGATCACGAAGTTTCGCCAAGTTATTACAACCAGCCATATTTGTGAATAAATCCTCCTGCTTCGGTCTTAAATAGAGGGATAAATGTGGTGTCGTCACTTGTCAGCCAATCAGGTGCAATGGTCAGAGGGGAGGGGTGGGGGGTTAATGTATGCTTATGCCATTTGTAACGAATTGGTATGTTCTGTTTACCTGACAAACCTTACAAATTGGCTGTGTCGGATGGTAGCGGGTTTAACGATACATTTATATTTACGGGATCTCACCCAAAAACCTCTATTATTAATATTGCTCGCGAAAACCTACTGCGTGTTAAACCCAATGGTGACAACTCACTTGGCCGTCCGCGAGCACAACGATCACAACAGCACAGAGCCGGCGAGCATTCCTATAAACTATTGTAATAAAACTGAACAAAAAATTATTTACTTTCCACAGGTAAGGCCAGACAGCTGTTATTCAAAAGCAAGCTGACAAGGCTTGATAGCTCAAGGAGATGGCTTATCTCGTGGAAATGGAGAGTGGCAGCCAAATACTCGCATGTTGATTCGAAATGTGGCAGGAAAACGTCCGGGGGACCCGGACGTCAGGGTCAAGATCGAATACACGACCTCCTGCATACGAGGCGACGGGGATAACATCTCACCACCGCGGCGTCCCTTTGCATCTCGACACCGCAAGGGCATCGGGGGAGGGGTAGGCGGGATGGGGTGGGTTGGTGGGGGGAGCCCAGCGGTGACCCGGAGTCAGCGCACAGAGGGCCTCGCTTTGCCAGCCCGCCGCTGCCGGCACGCGTGCCCACCGAACGATCATTAACACCCCGCGCCTCCACGCCCGCAGCCAAGGCGGCGCGAGACTTGGCAGCTTCATCTAATTTACAAATTACAATGGGGCTTTTTTTGACTCCACGCCTCACGAGTCAGCACACGGAGAGTGAGCCGTGCCTCTCTGCATGTGGTGTGCGTGCACGTTTCGAGCGGTGCATTTGCATGCGCGCGCACGCACGCGCGCGCGTCTTTGTCGAGCGGCAGCGGAGCGGTCAGCGCGACCCGAACACGATTCCCGCACGCGGCCAACAGCGGCGACGATCATCTGAACCGGTCCCGGGCCTCCACCTAGGTCGCCTCGGCCTCAAATGAGCACCTAGGGCGGTGTGTAAACATCGCCACCGGGGAGACAAAGGCGGCCAAGGGCGTGGTACTGATCATCCACCCCCTCGTGTGCCGTGCTGGCCTTCATCGGTTCTCGCTAACAACACTTGCCCCAACATACTGTTAAGGCTATACGGGGGATCTTTGTCTTTGTAGAATGGTCCTTGCCGTAGAGTTACGAAACCGGCCAACCCAGTTCCATTCCAGCTCACGGCTAACATCAATGACGAATAACTGAACCTGTCCTGGGCCTCTCTACTCGGTCGAATCAGCCACAAATGAGTAACTAGTACGGTTTGTAAACAACAGCACGGAGGAGACAAAGGCGGATTCATGTAGTTTTGGCCACCCACCCTCTCGCGCGCTGTGTTGGCCTTCTTAGGTGCTTGCTAACAGCTGTGAAGTGTTGCAAATACACGAGGTTTTTCTCACAGAACAATAATTTGCGTGGTGGTCTGCATATTATTTTCTAAGAGTTGACATCGGTCAGCAGATCCAGAGAGGTTATGTGTTGAGTTTAACAGCCCTGCACTTAAAATGTCCATTTAAAGTCAACATTTGCAACGATAACTACTGTGGGAAGATCTCATCTGACATTAACGTTTGATTATTGTGAGAGTTTTAATCATAAAAAATAATGCAAAGTGGTCCCTTCGATGAGCCACTGAACTGTGGTTCAGTGAATATCACATTTTGAACAACCAGTTTAATTTTCATCTGTCAGGAGTTGTTGTGCCAGATTTAGGTCACGTTGCGCCTTGGAACCTCCACAATTAGTATTTACCGTTATGCCTGTGACAGGCAATAAAGGATTGCGTTTTGTCAGCATGCTTTTTTTTCTTAAGAATGATCGGTTACATGCGGGAATGATTTTTGCAAATGCCAACCTTTGTGTAAAGTTCCGTACTTCATATCATGCTGGAAATAGTTTCGTGTGACTCTTAAACGTCACACCCATGAAAGTTCCTGAATTCCATCTTGAAACGGTAAATGTGCTGCCATTTTCTAATACACCTGTGCCCAATACAAATACGAGAACCAATTGCTGTCGATCAGAAACTTTTGAACCGTAGGTGTGAATTTGTGCTCAAATTGCACACCGAGACAACATGCAGCACGAGGCAGCTTCAAGCCAGTGGTGGCAATTGTACATTGTAATGTTGGGGGGTCAGTCTTTCCACAGGACCATTACTGTTCCCTTCCCACGACATGGCAGCATCTTAAAACTCCCAAATAAGTTTGAGGCATCTTTTCTGCGCAAGTACACTCTATTCGCAATTTACATTAATCAGCCAAATAAGAATTGGGTTCAGATGAGCGTCAGTACGTTGGGTGGCTTTTATTTGCAGCTCACTGTACTGCACTCGACTGAGTTCAACAATCACTCTCACATATCTTTACAGTAATGTGCACAGGAGGATCATACTCTTGTGCATTTCACACTACTGCTTAGGCTTCCGTGAAAAAAAATAATTAAAACGTTAAATGAAACAGAACATTATTTTTTTCTTCTAAAATCATTATTTTTATTGTACGGTGTCATGCACACATTCCGTGTACTCCATATGCTTACTTTAATAGCATTAGAACACTTAGTTTGCAAAGTGTCTGGTCCTGGAAGGTTACCTTGAACAGCGAGCACGCTGTTAGCTCGAGTGGGTGCGCTGCCAGAAATGCCGCTTTCTACCAGCTGCACCCGCTCAGTGCGGGCACGGCGGTGGAGTCAGTCACACGCTTGGCTGCGGCCGAGTCATTACCCGCCACTCGCCTGGCATCTCCTCCCTCTCCTCTAATGTGCAACTTCATTAAGGGCAGACTGTGGGGAGGTTGGCGGGGTGGTATCGTAGGGTGGAGGGGAGCAGTGGGGGGGGGGGCGCGCAGTGAAGAAACTTATGAATATGCATGTTGCTTCGTTAATTATGCTAATTGAACTGCAGAAATGAGCAAACGTGTGAGTGAGAAAATGCGTTTTGGTTGCAGGGTGGGTGGTGAGTGGGGGGAATTCGGGTGAGTCTTGATAGACGTGTAGGGAGGACAGCATGGACGTCGGGGTGATTTCTCGATGAGCATCGCGCCGGTGCCGATGCGGCCGCAAACGTGCGCGCGAATGTCGCGCGCAGACGCTGCTCGTTTGCATGCACATCCATTATTTGGGCAAATGCGGCGAGGCGTCACCTGCTCAGGGCTCCGCCGCGCTGTCATGCAATTGTTGGGTGGCGGAGATCGGTTACGATCGGGGGGATCCATCCCATGTGTCGGTGGCGGTTAGCGTGGCAGGCGGGGTGAGCCGAAGATGGATGGGAGATCACTGCTCCCGCTCGGAGCCGTTGACAGGTGCGTGCGACCTCACGTCACTGCAATGCGGGCAGACGGCCTTGATTGGCTGGTGTTAATTAATTCGCTGTCGATCGCACCGGCTGCTGTCGTTAGTGATGGAATTGAATCGCGCGAGGGGCTTTCGTACCTCCCCGCACACCACCCTGTAACCCACCCCCCACAAACCCAGCCCCCCCCCCAAGCTGTTCCATTATTTGGGAAGGGGGATGGGGGGGTGTAAGAATGCAAGAAAAAAAACATTGCCAGTATATTTCGCACGGAATTTTAAATGGCACCGTTTCTCCAAGCACCGTGAGAAAGAGATGGGGATATGCCTGAAAATGTATAAAAAGTACAAAAAATATCGCGTTTAGCAATGTTTTAGAGATTGTTTATTTTCGAACGCAAAATACCATATTTTCCAAATATTTTATTTATACAAATGTTACACAAATGTCTGTTGTGTGTTTATGGCGTCAGCTTTGCTCATAATTGGAGGAAAATAAAAGTAAAATAATGTTATTTGGATCTTTCGGTAAAGTCACGTAGATGACTTTCCCGAAAGCCACGTCTATCGGTAAAGTCACGTCTATTGTCTCAATTAAAGTCACTTAAAGTTGTTTCCATGATAGAGCATCTACCTGAACATTTTCACGGTGCAAATTCCACATTCTGACGGTGGGGAAGAAGTGCAACCTTGCTACCACATTGCACTCAGGTAATTAACTCGAGAAAAAAAAACTAGGCACTATCCGGCTGAATTTTGTAGATTTTTTTTTAAAAATAAATGTGCCTATTCATTATCATTAACCCAAATTGAAAAACTCTATAATCTCAATACCAGCCAGATCTCGTGGAATAAATGTTAAGAATTATTTAAGAAAAGATGAACATCCTCCACTTTTGGTATATGCTCAGCCGACAGTAGAATGACCGTCTTGTTTTGGTGCAGTCTCACTTGGAAGTCACACCCTCAGCTTTGGTAACACCCTCACGGTTGGTCGAAAATGGAATTGGCCGAGTTTAGTGCCACTTCGAAAAGCCACCTGCAGTTACATATCACCACGCTGTCTCGGATGAGGGCGGTCCTGATTAGATCTCTTGAGGGTGCGCGCAGCACTTCCTGGAGGGCCTATATCTCAATGTCTGCCAGAGAAGTTTGTGTACATGAGAATTTCAAAACAGGGGGTCGCGGGAGATATCTGAGTGTCAGTGGCACGAGAACAGATGTTTATGCAAGTGCAAGAAAACCTCCTTTTCCTTCCTCGTATCACCGGTGTTGCGAATCCCAACAGCTGAACCCCATGCATGCGGGAATTGTAATAAAACAAAATCAACATTAACCGTTCAAGTTGGGCCAACGTTGCATGTTTACTGGGGTGGGCTTGCAGGCCAGCCACTGCTTCACTTGCCATTCCGTCGAGGGCGTGTGGCAACACGAAGATTGTCCGTCCGTCACTTGGACCCCTCAAAAAACGTCTTTACTTTTGTTTTTCTTCCTTCTTCTAAACCCTTCTCTTTATTTCGTTACGTATTTTCGTTCGAGCCCTCTAAGGTGAACAAGTCGGAATACATTTTTTGTTACGGAAAAATGAGTCTGGATGCACGGTCCAAAGTAACGCAGAAACAGGTGGCTTCTTAGTTCAGCTTACCAACCAAATAAGACTACTTCATTCACTCACTGCACCGTTAAGAACTGCTAAGATGGCGATGTGTGCGTGTGATTGCACAAATCATAATGAGCATGGGGTCGGAGCGATTGAGACAGGCGTCGAGTGCAATGTTGGACCCCTGCTTATGCTGCCCAGGTCTTATTTTATATTTTGATTTATTATTCTTATTTACCTGTGTATATTTAGTTTTTCATATTGTATGGCTGCTAAGAGATGCCTTTGTATTTTGATACTTTCTAAATGTATCTAATGATTATTTTCTATAGCTTAAGCTTTTGAAGAAGAAGAAAAAAACATGTTTTGTGAGGTCTGCCCCAGCAGTGTGTCCGGGTATAAAAATGTTAAGTATTGGTGGGAGTGCCTGTAACACAGGGGAGTAAAACTGGTGGAGCAAGCAGACAATGCACTCGCCATGCTTAAACACACCTCGCCTAGATTTACACTTGTGTTACTAAATAAACAGAAAATTTTAAATTCCAGTAGATGTGTATGTACGGTAATGAGATGTTGAAGTTTTTGTGCGCCGTGCGTAACCAAACCCTACTAATCGGATGTGCGGTGGGGGGGGGGGTGTAAATGACAACAAACTAAACACAAAAGCGGTTCTAAAGAAATTAGTTTTCAAGATAGAAAGTGAGATGTTTTAATTTGGTATTGTATTCACAATTTGCAACTACGGTAATCAGAAGCAGTGTCACATCCAAACTGCAGCCAGCCTGCCGGTAAAGCACATTCCATCTTGACATCCCATTTGCCCTGGCCAGGGCCGCCTAATTGCCCCCCCTACGCCCCCATGTGCTAAACGGGCATGAACCCCTGCACAGTGCCATAAGCACAAGCAGCTTGAAGCAGCGAATGTAATGATGATAATTGTAATGATTATGATCATTCGGAGACACGAAACGAGCATTTTCGCATTTGGAGGTGGCACAGAGCAGGCGGCATACAACGCTGATAATGGCACCGCTACTTGACAACGTGCCATGGTATTATCCTTGGTATTACGTGTGAAAAACAATCACTGACGACCAAGCGCGATGGTCCATGATGATAGATGGCATGCGTCCATCCAACTTCCTGTTCTCATGAGTAGGATTTCAGAATGCAGGGAATTACATTTACAAATTTCTGTTGATTTCGTTGATTTATAACAGTGATGACGATTGCACGCACGATGCAATTAGATTAAGGTAAAACGAAATATGCCAGTGCGGTTTAAGGCGTGGCACGTCATCTTGTTACAGAATGAGTTTTAAACGTGGGACGTGTTGTGATTAAATTATTTTAACACTTTTAACGACTTTGGTTCTTTCGGTAAAGTAACGTAGAATGAGAATAAAATAATAAATTGATAAAATAAAATAACACAATAATATTCTCACGACGTTTCGGCCACAACACAAGCGGCCTTCATCAGGTGAAGGGACGAGACTGTCTGGTAGGACAGCGCTGGAGTGAGCTTGTGTTGTGGCCGAAACGTCGTGAGAATATCATTGTGTTATTTTATTTTATCAATTTATTATTTTATTCTCGTTCTACGTGACTTTACCGAAAGAACCAAAGAAGATGAATCCTTGCAGTCACGAAAGCTTTAAATCGAAACTTTTAACGACATTATTTTTTTTCGTATTATTGTTATAGCAAAAGTATATAATACTCATTCAATGTACTCAACATGAAAAGGTGAGAAAAATACATTATCAAAAGTTAAGAAATGGGAATTGTACTGTACTTTACAAGACAACCAATGCTCTTGGTGATTCCCGTGTTATTCTAACAGCGATTGTGCCATGTAAGATCCGTGCAATAGGATGGGGGTAATATTATCATTCTATTGTGAATCTAAATATTGACTCAAAGCTTTCGTAACTGCAGGAATTCATTTTCTCTGGGTCTTTCAGTAAAGTCACGTAGATAGGTTCAACATTTATAAAGTGAACAAAAAATAATAAAGTTGACACTTGGGCTACGCCTATCTTAAACCTTTAAAAGCAGCTTGCCTTTGGGAGCTTCTCCCCCCCCCCCCCCTTTTTTTCCACCTGAAGACGATCGCTCGTGTTGTGATCGAAACGTCATGGTTCATTTTTGTTTATTTTTTCTAATTAATTTTGAACCTATCTACGGGACTTTACCGAAAGACCCAAAGAATATTGTGAATCTAGTTTAGATAAGCTTCATGCATGATTTGCTGAGCTAAGCATTACAAATTACAACTGTCTAGAACAGCGATTCTGGACTGCCTATCCTGCACCCATGTGTAGTTGAACTACCTGGAGTAGTTAAATGTATTGACAAGGTTATACAGAGACTTAGTTGTCCTATTAATATGCTGGAATATAAACACCAGAATCAGGTCAATTCTATGCACTAGGCATCGGCTATATGTTTTCATGATGATTGTGGTGATACTGGTTGATGCCACAAAGCCCCTATATTCTTTCCAAACTCCCAATTCGATCATTCTGGCAATCCTGTTTCAGTAATCTTATTTGATTCCTAAAATGGAATTGTGATTCCAGTCTAATATTCTTCAGAGTTCCCTAGGTCAAATATGTAGTACTGCTATATATGTGTAAATTACAGTATTGTACATCACAATATTGTAGTCTGTTTTAACACACTACTCATACTATCTGTATGCATTACTGCCAACCCCGTATAAATGTTGTTGTTTAATTGTTGAAAACAGGAAATTATAAAATAAATGATGGAGCTATTTCGGGGAATTGTTGTCTCTATCCATCTGTAGTGACATCAGGGATGTCACTGCATCAGGGATGTCACTACATCAGGGATGTCACTACATCAGGGATGTCACTACATCAGGGATGCCACTACATCAGGGATGTCACTACATCAGGGATGTCACTACATCAGGGATGCCACTACATCAGGGATGCCACTACATCAGGGATGTCACTGCATCAGGGATGTCACTGCATCAGGGATGTCACTACATCAGGGATGTCACTACATCAGGGATGTCACTGCATCAGGGATGCCACTACATCAGGGATGCCACTACATCAGGGATGCCACTACATCAGGGATGTCACTACATCAGGGATGTCACTACATCAGGGATGTCACTACATCAGGGATGCCACTACATCAGGGATGTCACTACATCAGGGATGTCACTGTATGGTGCCGGCCCGGAAGGGTCGTGCCGTTCGATGTTCCTACATCGTGGACAGCACCGTGAGGGTGGCTGTGTGTGACACCAGCCCTAGCGTGGACAGCACCGTGTGGGTGGCTGTGTGTGACACCAGCCCTAGCGTGGACAGCACCGTGTGGGTGGCTGTGTGTAGTACCAGCCCTAGCGTGGACAGCACCGTGTGGGTGGCTGTGTGTAACACCAGCCCTAGCGTGGACAGCACCGTGAGGGTGGCTGTGTGTAGTACCAGCCCTAGCGTGGACAGCACCGTGTGGGTGGCTGTGTGTAACACCAGCCCTAGCGTGGACAGCACCGTGTGGGTGGCTGTGTGTAGCACCAGCCCTAGCGTGGACAGCACCGTGTGGGTGGCTGTGTGTAACACCAGCCCTAGCGTGGACAGCACCGTGTGTGTAGCTGTGTGTGACACCAGCCCTAGCGTGGATAGCACCGTGTGTGTGGCTGTGTGTAACACCAGCCCTAGCGTGGACAGCGCCGTGAGGGTGGCTGTGTGTAGCACCAGCCCTAACGTGGACAGCACCGTGTGGGTGGCTGTGTGTAACACCAGCCCTAGCGTGGACAGCGCCGTGAGGGTGGCTGTGTGTAGCACCAGCCCTAGCGTGGACAGCACCGTGTGGGTGGCTGTGTGTAGCACCAGCCCTAACGTGGACAGCACCGTGTGGGTGGCTGTGTGTAACACCAGCCCTAGCGTGGACAGCACCGTGTGGGTGGCTGTGTGTAGTACCAGCCCTAGCGTGGACAGCGCCGTGAGGGTGGCTGTGTGTAGCACCAGCCCTAGCGTGGACAGCACCGTGTGGGTGGCTGTGTGTAACACCAGCCCTAGCGTGGACAGCGCCGTGTGGGTGGCTGTGTGTAGCACCAGCCCTAGCGTGGACAGCACCGTGAGGGTGGCTGTGTGTAGCACCAGCCCTAGCGTGGACAGCACCGTGTGGGTGGCTGTGTGTAACACCAGCCCTAGCGTGGACAGCGCCGTGTGGGTGGCTGTGTGTAGCACCAGCCCTAGCGTGGACAGCACCGTGAGGGTGGCTGTGTGTAGCACCAGCCCTAGCGTGGACAGCACCGTGTGGGTGGCTGTGTGTAACACCAGCCCTAGCGTGGACAGCACCGTGTGGGTGGCTGTGTGTAGCACCAGCCCTAGCGTGGACAGCACCGTGTGGGTGGCTGTGTGTAACACCAGCCCTAGCGTGGACAGCACCGTGTGTGTGGCTGTGTGTGACACCAGCCCTAGCGGGGCTTGGTGAGCACTGGGATAGTGCGGGCACCACGCACAGCGTGTGGTGGGGGCTCCCCTGAGGGGGAGGGGTGAGCGTCAGCCCAGGGGCAGGGTTGCCCCAGGCCATGGCACTATGGTTGACCCCATAGACACGTGATCTAGAGTGTCCACACATGGGGCCCCAGGTGGGGGGGCTAGTGCGTGATCACGTGTCCGGGGAGAGCTCTTGAGAAGGATCGAGAGGGAACGAGAATGCTCGAGAAGGCGGGCGGGGCCGAGGGCGTAGCGGCCCCGACCGTAGGGGGATGTAAGGCGGGTCCCCGAGAGGGACCGCAGTCGCTGCATTCTACAAGCTGGAAGCTCAACATCTGGAAGCTGGAAGCTCTACGTCTCAAGCTGAAAGCTCTTGGTCTTACGAGGCAACCACGTGGTCGGAGACCCGAGTGAGGGTCCATCCCTTGGTAGCAGTAACTCCTCTGTATAGTGTAGTTAGCTGGGTGGTCACCATCCTAAGCTGTATCTGGCAAAGGGGCAGTTACCCCTTTGTGTTACGGTGTTACAATAAATGTGTTGCCTCTAAAAGAAACAACGTCTGCGACTCAGTTAGACTCCCTACACATCAATTTTATCCGGCGGTGTCATCGCGCAAAAGGGAAACTTGATGCAGAACTTTTGCAGATAAGTGAAACCCTTTGTGTTGGGAAACTAAAACTAAACCATTTTTCCAGGTAAGGCCCACCGAGCTATATAGCTTTTTTTGAGAAATGACCTGGCCAAAAATTATAGCTCAACGAAATGGCTTATCATATGGAAAGTTAAAGCAGCCAAATACTCTAAACCAGTGGTCCCCAACCTTTTTGGCACCAGGGACCGGTTTTGTGGAAGACATTTTTTTCATGAACCGGGGGGGGGGGGGGCGGGGGGGTTCATCATTGGGTCTTTCCCCCTTTTCAAAGAAGCTCTCCAGCGACATTTGTTTTGTACTCATTTTGGCTAGGGGTTAGCTTGTGGACTTACCAAAACTGTGACTGAGACAAGTGCGCAGTGCGCAAAAGAGGCGCGGACGGAAGTGGTAAATAAAATAATGGGGGCGGGCCATGCGCGGACTCACCGCTCTCACCTCCTGCTGTGCGGCCCAGTTCCTAACAGGCCACGGACTGGTACCGGTCCGCGGCCCGGGGGTAGGGGACCCCTGCTCTAAACGACCCGTGGAAGCAGATATCATAGAACTACTTCTGAGATCACTTCAAGTGACCTCTGATCCACACACTAGGAGGCAGCACTTTCGCATACACGTGACAGTAAACTGATATTTTAAATTCTCGAAGCTACAAGTAGTTAATTTAAGTACAGAACCAAAAAAAGTTGATGTTTTTTTCCCTGTAGTCATTGGCGACCTTATAGAGACCATCAACTCATTACATTTTAGAACCCAGTTAAATCACAATTCACACTTGATTTTGGGTGAGGCCACGCAATGGTCTGGACAAATTAGTGTCATGAAGACCCTCCACCACCCAACATAGCTAAACAAATTACATTGCCACGTGCACAAGCATTTGATGCTACAATTTATATTTTTGCTCACCAGTAAGTTGAATTCTCACAACCGAATTTAGCAATTAGATCCCAGGATCTCAACGGTGCCAGCTCAGCGCCCTGAACTCTGAACTGAGCCACCTGGCCACCTCCATGGAGCAATTTTTGTTTTTGCAGTTGCTTAACTACAGTTGATCATCAATTATCCGGCTTCCAACATTATCCAGCGGTTCCTGGACCGATCCGCAAAAACCGGCAAAACCGCTCCAAATGCTGTAACCAGTCCAGTGATTGGCACCATGCGCGTGACAAAAAAAGTAGCTACGCTTGATTTCAGTGTTACATGTGTAATGTCTCTCGGACAACACGAACTGTAGATGGTTGCTTTATTATTTAGCGCGCTTCATGCAGATAACTTGGCCAGGGATTGCACGCAAGTGGCGATGACACCGAAGGCAGTGACGACGCGAAGACAGCGACGGCCCGCAGTCGATCCCGATCCCACGGCAGCCCCAAACCTTGCCTTTCGCCTCCTTTTATCCCCGGCGTGGCCCTCACTCCGCCCCCGGGCCACGCCCCCTTTCTCAAACTATCTGGCCCGTTCCCGAACTTCCCAGATGGTTCCCCCCTTGTCTCAACTCGCCCTCTATCAACATGAACCCCTGCAATTACTACTCGTGACCGCTAGGCCACGCACTGTCCCTGCACCCGCACTGTCTCTACACATGTATACAGTACATTATACACTACATAACAACGTAAACAATGAAAATACTGCACTATACACATCACCCCATGCAGAGTCGTCAAGATTGGAGTGGTAAATACGGTACAGTAAATGCAGTAACTTTGTTTACAGGATATTTATTTTTGTCTATTTGTGTGTTCATTTATGGCAGCTTCATATAGTAGAAACATTTTTAAGACAAAAAAAATCACATAACACCTCCCCCCTAAGCCGCCGGATAATCGATGACCTGCTGTAGCAATATTACTAGAACGTTATTTTCTATCTCACGTAGAGTAATTGATGTACAGTACCACGAGTGTAGCCCATCGAATCACATTTTCGCACCTCCGATTCGCATGGTTGGCCACGTACGGTGCGAAAGAAGTTCAAAATACACACATTGCGCATACAGCCAATCTCAACTCAACAACATAGCATGCTGAGTCTGAATTGTGTATGACCTCTACTGGATAGTATGTGATACAAACAAACCCCAACTTGACAATGTAATCAAATTAATGTGTTTTTTTATGCAGCTTAAGGTGTGCACGTACGCACGTGTGTTCTGAGAGTTAATAACTACTCGGATTATAACACATAGGGGGCACATCGAGTGCGTGCGCTGAGAGGTATTGCGAAATAAGAACACCGTGGATTTCTCAGAGACGCCCGCCTGGGTTGCACAGCATCAACAAACACACAGCATCAACAAACACACAGCATCAACAAACACACAGCATCAACAAACACACAGCATCAACAAACACACAGCATCAACAAACACACAGCATCAACAAACACACAGCATCAACAAACACACAGCATCAACAAACACACAGCATCAACAAACACACAGCATCAACAAACACACAGCATCAACAAACACACAGCATCAACAAACACACAGCATCAACAAACACACAGCATCAACAAACACACAGCATCAACAAACACACAGCATCAACAAACACACAGCATCAACAACCACACAGCATCAACAAACACACAGCATCGACAAACACACAGCATCGACAAACACACAGCATCGACAACCACACAGCATCGACAAACACACAGCATCGACAAACACACAGCATCGACAAACACACAGCATCGACAAACACACAGCATCGACAAACACACAGCATCGACAAACACACAGCATCGACAACCACACAGCATCGACAAACACACAGCATCGACAAACACACAGCATCGACAAACACACAGCATCGACAAACACACAGCATCGACAAACACACAGCATCGACAAACACACAGCATCGACAAACACACAGCATCGACAAACACACAGCATCGACAAACACACAGCATCGACAAACACACAGCATCAACAAACACACAGCATCGACAAACACACAGCATCGACAACCACACAGCATCGACAAACACACAGCATCGACAAACACACAGCATCGACAAACACACAGCATCGACAACCACACAGCATCGACAACCACACAGCATCGACAAACACACAGCATCGACAAACACACAGCATCGACAACCACACAGCATCGACAAACACACAGCATCGACAAACACACAGCATCGACAAACACACAGCATCGACAAACACACAGCATCGACAAACACACAGCATCGACAAACACACAGCATCGACAAACACACAGCATCGACAAACACACAGCGTCGACAAACACACAGCGTCAACAAACACACAGCGTCAACAAACACACAGCGTCAACAAACACACAGCGTCAACAAACACACAGCGTCAACAAACACACAGCGTCAACAAACACACAGCGTCAACAAACACACAGCGTCAACAAACACACAGCATCAACAAACACACAGCATCAACACGCACACAGCATCAACAAACACACAGCATCAACAAACACACAGCATCAACAAACACACAGCATCAACAAACACACAGCATCAACAAACACACAGCATCAACAAACACACAGCATCAACAAACACACAGCATCAACAAACACACAGCATCAACAACCACACAGCATCAACAAACACACAGCATCAACAAACACACAGCATCAACAAACACAGCATCAACAACCACACAGCATCAACAAACACACAGCATCAACAACCACACAGCATCAACAAACACACAGCATCAACAAACACACAGCATCGACAAACACACAGCATCGACAAACACACAGCATCGACAAACACACAGCGTCGACAAACACACAGCGTCAACAAACACACAGCATCAACAAACACACAGCGTCAACAAACACACAGCATCAACAACCACACAGCATCAACAAACACACAGCATCGACAAACACACAGCATCGACAAACACACAGCATCGACAAACACACAGCATCGACAAACACACAGCATCAACAAACACACAGCATCAACAAACACACAGCGTCAACAAACACACAGCGTCAACAAACAAACAGCATCAACAAACACACAGCATCAACAAACACACAGCATCAACAAGCACACAGCATCAACAAGCACACAGCATCAACAAGCACACAGCATCAACAAGCACACAGCATCAACAAACACACAGCATCGACAAACACACAGCATCGACAAACACACAGCATCGACAAACACACAGCATCGACAAACACACAGCGTCAACAAACACACAGCGTCAACAAACACACAGCGTCAACAAACACACAGCGTCAACAAACACACAGCGTCAACAAACACACAGCGTCAACAAACACACAACATCAACAAACACACAACATCAACAAACACACAGCATCAACAAACACACAGCATCAACAAACACACAGCATCAACAAACACACAGCATCAACAAACACACAGCATCCACAAACACACAGCATCAACAAACACACAGCATCGACAAACACACAGCGTCGACAAACACACAGCATCAACAAACACACAGCATCAACAAACACACAGCGTCAACAAATACACAGCGTCAACAAACACACAGCGTCAACAAACACACAGCGTCAACAAACACACAGCGTCAACAAACACACAGCATCAACAAACACACAGCGTCAACAAACACACAGCATCAACAAACACACAGCATCAACAAACACACAGCATCAACAAACACACAGCATCAACAAACACACAGCATCAACAAACACACAGCATCAACAAACACACAGCATCAACAAACACACAGCATCAACAAACACACAGCATCAACAAACACACAGCGTCAACAAACACACAGCGTCAACAAGCACACAGCGTCAACAAACACACAGCGTCAACAAACACACAGCGTCAACAAACACACAGCGTCAACAAACACACAGCATCAACAAACACACAGCATCAACAAACACACAGCATCAACAAACACACAGCATCAACAAACACACAGCGTCAACAAACACACAGCGTCAACAAACACACAGCATCAACAAACACACAGCATCAACAACCACACAGCATCGACAAACACACAGCGTCAACAAACACACAGCGTCAACAAACACACAGCATCAACAAACACACAGCGTCAACAAACACACAGCATCAACAAACACACAGCATCAACAAACACACAGCATCAACAAACACACAGCATCAACAAACACACAGCATCAACAAACACACAGCATCAACAAACACACAGCATCAACAAACACACAGCATCAACAAACACTCAGCATCAACAAACACACAGCATCAACAAACACACAGCATCAACAAACACACAGCATCAACAACCACACAGCATCAACAAACACACAGCATCAACAAACACACAGCATCAACAAACACAGCATCAACAACCACACAGCATCAACAACCACACAGCATCAACAACCACACAGCATCAACAAACACACAGCATCAACAAACACACAGCATCAACAAACACACAGCATCGACAAACACACAGCATCGACAAACACACAGCATCGACAAACACACAGCGTCAACAAACACACAGCATCAACAAACACACAGCATCAACAAACACACAGCATCAACAAACACACAGCATCAACAAACACACAGCATCAACAACCACACAGCATCAACAAACACACAGCATCAACAAACACACAGCATCGACAAACACACAGCATCGACAAACACACAGCATCGACAAACACACAGCATCAACAAACACACAGCATCAACAAACACACAGCGTCAACAAACACACAGCGTCAACAAACACACAGCGTCAACAAACAAACAGCATCAACAAACACACAGCATCAACAAACACACAGCATCAACAAGCACACAGCATCAACAAGCACACAGCATCAACAAACACACAGCATCAACAAACACACAGCATCGACAAACACACAGCATCGACAAACACACAGCGTCAACAAACACACAGCATCAACAAACACGCAGCGTCAACAAACACACAGCGTCAACAAACACACAGCGTCAACAAACAGACAGCGTCAACAAACACACAGCGTCAACAAACACACAGCATCAACAAACACACAACATCAACAAACACACAACATCAACAAACACACAGCATCAACAAACACACAGCATCAACAAACACACAGCATCAACAAACACACAGCATCCACAAACACACAGCATCAACAAACACACAGCATCAACAAACACACAGCATCGACAAACACACAGCGTCAACAAACACACAGCATCAACAAACACACAGCATCAACAAACACACAGCGTCAACAAACACACAGCGTCAACAAACACACAGCGTCAACAAACACACAGCATCAACAAACACACAGCATCAACAAACACACAGGGTCAACAAACACACAGCATCAACAAACACACAGCATCAACAAACACACAGCATCAACAAACACACAGCATCAACAAACACACAGCATCAACAAACACACAGCATCAACAAACACACAGCATCAACAAACACACAGCATCAACAAGCACACAGCATCAACAAACACACAGCATCAACAAACACACAGCGTCAACAAACACACAGCATCAACAAACACACAGCATCAACAAACACACAGCATCAACAAACACACATCATCAACAAACACACAGCATCAACAAACACACAGCGTCAACAAACACACAGCGTCAACAAACACACAGCATCAACAAACACACAGCATCAACAACCACACAGCATCGACAAACACACAGCGTCAACAAACACACAGCATCAACAAACACACAGCATCAACAAACACACAGCGTCAACAAACACACAGCATCAACAAACACACAGCATCAACAAACACACAGCATCAACAAACACACAGCGTCAACAAACACACAGCATCAACAAACACACAGCTGTTGCCGTTGGCGTCTCACCGTTCCCCGAGGCCACGGCACGCGCTTTGCTGCCTAAATCCGCTAAGAAGCACAATCGACTGTTTGCAACAACAAAAAAAAAGCTTAACCTGCAATCATGCACCTACTCAGGCTGGACACAAAGATTTGTTTCGGATGGGGTAATCTCATGAAAGAAGCTTTCAAGCCAGAAGCTTTGTCAACCCAGATATATATATAGCCCAGTCAACACGAAATACGAACCATCCGCTGTTTGTGATACTAGCTTCATGTAAGGCTGTATTGTGGAAAATTATACATTCATTTTGTTTTGCTGGATGAAAAAAAACTGCTTCCTATTACACAATTGCTTCTTATTCCCAACACTGAGAACACAATTTTCACTCTCTGCTTGCAGCCTCTGCCACGTGCAATCCAAGCAAAATATTATGCAACTACAAATACGTAAATAACGTCCCACCTCACCAAGCCATGTAGACTATCGCCACCACCTCCGTGCATGTCTGAACAAACAACCCAAACAATCACCTGGTTGATATGCAGCTTGACATACTTTCTAAAGTAATTAACAGCACCTGGAGCTGGTTTTATATGTACTGAAGTAATACATCCGTGCGTGGTTGATGCATGTTACTGCACACATGATGAAATATGTTTTTGTTTAGTTTGTTTGCTGCATTGAAATGTTGAACCATAAAATAACTAGTGAATAAAATGTTACTGACAAATCCATATATATATATTTATATAGAAAACTACCAAGCCACCTTGCGTCTTTCTGAAGGGTGAGCAAGACATTTTACGGTAATGGCCAACGACTGTTGTTGTTGTTTTATTACCACTGACAGTGTCTGTTCATAAAACACTCTTCAGAAGCGACACAGGTTTAATATTCACAATCACAAAGTTTATCAATAGATACAACAAATAAAAATTAAGGATAGTGATTATATCCTCGTTTTTTGCCCCGAGTTATCCGGCGTAGATTAAGATTTCCCACTATAGTGGCCAGCTTCTCCACGAGACAGCCAACTTTTGACACCATACAAAAGTGTTACTGATTTTTATTATCAACCCTGCAACAATAATGGGCTGGACAAACCCCTGAACTGGAATTGAAATTGCAGCCTCCCAATTAATTGTGCGTGGAGCACTCTGTGACACACCCACCCGGTATGATTCACAACGATGAACGTGCTCGACAGATAAAAACACATTTTTATAGCAGCCCTCAAATGACGTATATTCAGCGTGTAACCAGTAACAATAACTAACAACAGCATTGTATGACATCACGGCAGGATTTCAAAATGGACGTCTACATTTTTTTGTAATCTAAAAAAAAATCACTGTAATATAATTTATTAAAAGGTATTCCCCAGCTGGAATGTCAGAGAAGAAGGCACGTGAAATAACAATAAAGGTGTATCGTAACTATTATCCCAGGAAAATATGCTGGTAGTTATTTGTACAAGCAGATCCCTTGTAAAGCGTGTTTTGTAATACGTTTTGAGACTAAACCAGCAACATTTTGCATTTACATCAGATTTTTGCGAATACAAATGTGGTGGTAGGTCCATTAGTGGTAATGATAACCCTGGTATGGAATTCTTGGTTTAAACTGATATATGCATTTGTAATTACTATGTAAGAAATAGGTGTGTGTAGATGTCGAGAGTGCGTATGCTAGGCATATGATGATGAATTGATTAATCAGTTCTTCTTTAATTGAAATCGATTCATTTGTTCATTATACACGTATCGAATCATGCATGTGAAAAGCGATTATTTATAACTCATGCAAAGTATATGTCAACACTACATAGACTAATGAAGAGGATACAACTGTATACACCAGGTAGAAATAACTAAATCAATACAAAAGGGATTGGGAAAAAAAGGAGACAAACATAAATCGATTCTTTAATATAATTTTGGGCCGGATTAGTTAGTGAAAATGAATTCGGTCTCGGCGGAGGGGCGAATCAATACTTTCTTGATGTATGTATATGTGTGTATGCATCAAATATCGTGTCTTGGTATGACACTCGTGTACAATATTGGGAAGCTTTCTAACATTCTCACGCTGACACCATAGCTCGCACATTCCTGAGATGAAATTGCAGAAGGAACGACCGAATGTTTTGTTTGCCTGCAATCCTGTGACAGCATCCTCTCTCTACCCCTAAGCTGGTGGCAACTGACCAGTTAAGTTTACGAAACTATGATGGCATCACTCTCCCTCCTCGTTGTTTGTGTCATTTAAACTGGCAGTCACGTGTAGACAAGCCAATCTCTTTTGTCTCTTCCCACTGTTTGATCCCGAGTGTGCTATCAACGTCACGAGATAAATGAATAAGAATGCATTCAGAAATTTCGCATGGCAGGGCAGGGAGTCACACCGCGTGAGAGAACAATTCAGCGGAAAGACGGACCACAGCACTGCTTCTGAAATTTTTTAAAGTGACCGCGTATCCGTACAAGGAGGCAACACTTTTCCACCCCCCTTTCGACAGAGACAAATGTTCGTCACATGACGGTGAGGCTGATATTTTTTTTATTATTATTACGACTGAAATCTAACCAAATTGTCTCAACTCATGTTAAAAGTTATTATGGATTTATGATATTTTTTTGCACAGACATTGGAGACTGGACAGAGCCCATCAACTCGCTGCACTTCAGAACCGGGTTTAATCACGGACATCTGGCCAAATTTTAACGCCCAGGATTTCAGCGGTGCCAGCTTTTGCTCTGTCACCTCTGAGCTACCCAGCCGTCTGTGAGGCTGGCAAATCTAATGCCTTCCCTCCTGCCCCCGCTTGCCAGTGTCATGCATTGACCATCTCCATACTTGACAGCTCTGGTGTATAAACTAAACTTTTGTTTTTATTTACCAGGTAAGGCCCACTGAGTTACATAGCTCTCTTTCAAAAGCAACCTGGCCACAAATGATAGCTCAACGAAGTGACTTATTACATGGATATTTAGAGCAGCCAAATAATCTAAACTCATATTGATTCGAAATGTGGAAGGAAAAACCGGAGGACCCAGAGACGAAATCCACGCGACCACAGGGGGGAGAGACATGCAAACTCCAAATATACGGGTGTGATGGTCGGGATCGAACCCACGACCTCCTGCATACCAGGCGAGGTAGTTAACACCTCGCCTTTGGCGCCTCCTGCAGTGTAAAGGATTCACAATTATCCCACTCAGTAGGCGTTTCTCCGGCGAGGCTTTCTCACTGGTATCGTTCGTTTGCAGAAGCCAACCTACAGGGACAGACACAGGAGAGTCAGCAACTCTACCAAGTGAGCAATATTTCTTACACCTTACACTGTGCATATATGTACGAGTCTTCTTCATAAGTGCCGAAAGTGACAGTATCTATGGATTTATCAAAGATTAATTCATGACTGGATGAGTGCAGAAGCAGAAAAAATATTTGAACATGAAAACTGAACACAAATACAGTATCGAAATTTAACAAATAGAGTAAATCCAATTTTAACAGTAAATCGAAATTTAACAAATACAGTATTTAAATTTCAATGTCACGTAATATCATCAAATCTGTTGACCAAGGCATCATCATCAACCATGTTCTATCAACTGCTGGATAAAAGATAACCATACCATCACCATCTATCATGGCCTCAAAGTCCCACAATCTGTCTCTTTCCTGCACATGAGCTGATCTCATTATTTACTCCATATCTGCCGTGGTTATCCTCTTCCAGTGTGATCCTTCACTTCACTCCCATTCTGTCATTATTCGTGATTACTGTCATAATTCCATCCAGCGACAAGGCCTGCCTAAGTCCACTTACTTTTCTTAACAAACAATATAATTCTTATTCGTTCCCTGGTCCAGATGTTCTTCTTTCAGTTTCTCAGTATATATCCAATCATGTACCTTCCCATGCTTCTGTAATGTGCACTGCTTGAACACGTTCTTCTCTCGGGACAATCGTATATTGGAATGTGGATTAGCAATACAACATGAATGTCATCAAAAATGTATATAATTTGAAAAAAGATTAAAATATCTGATCTACAAATGTGGCATCACAAAATACATCATGTTGCTAAATGCAATTGCAAGCAACGTCCACTCCAACCACAATGACTACTTAACTACAATGGCAATTGTTAGAGCTGCTGTAACTTCCTACCCAGGCACAAGCCCTTCCTGCCGTCTGTTGCCATGTATGTGCTAAAATGCCACACGCGATGACATTCTACATCAACACAACGGCAGTTGTAGCTTCATCATAATAAGGATAGTGAATACCAACAGCCCATCCCACATATGTATACTTCAAGTAGATTCCCATCGTTCATATAATTTACATGCACAATGACTCTGCTGCCTTAATTATGGATACGATTCAAAGCGGGTTATTTTGCAGCCGGTGCGTAGTCACTTTGCTGGCTCCGTGAGTCTGCGAGCGGACGCGAGGTTGGCACCTTTGTGGGCTCAGCGTGGGCTTGCACCTTGCGCTCTGCATGACGTGCGACAGGTACCTGCCACAGAACGAACGCGATGGCGCTGAGCACGAGCACCCCTGCCAGAGAGCTGAGCACAACGCTCCACGTCACAACGTCGACCACTTCTCGCGGCTCGTACTTGGCGTCCGCGGTGACCTGCAGGACCAACAAAGTCCACGCGAATTTCCAAACCGTCAAGTGCTCTGCTTAAGCATTAAAGCAGTGGATTACTCCAATTGCAGGAATGCTCCTTAAAGTCGTATCCTTTGCAAAATCGTGAAATCTTTGTTTCTGTAAATTAATGATCGAGTTGGCACACAGACAATGCAAACGTCACTAATTATGGGGGTGTTTGAATAACTACAGCAAAGAGATGAAAGTCCATTTTTAGAGAACAGTGAGTACCAACAGGACAAACAGATGACTTTTTCCAGCTGAGAAGCAGATTGAATGTATGTAACCTTTTTTTTGACCAGTAAATGACATAAACCCATTGAGACATATGAAACAACATTGCCTCTTCTGAAAAAGTTACCCGCATTTTTTAGGTTGGTACTTAATCCAAGACTGTACCAAGACCGTCAAACAACCGTCCACATTAAGTTTCATTTGGCGGTCCGCAAAGATAGAAATTTGAAGTGGCTAGTTTTGGGATGTACGTTGGATGTGCCAGAACATTACATCCAAGCTTGTCCCACAATACCGTGATTGTGAGTACGTAGAGTTGCCTTGAGTTAAAGCATCAAATGGCCCACCACTCCTCCTTTCATCATCGTAAGCGTGCTCACATCCTCATTGCAGCCGTTCCACTCGTTTATAAATGTTGTGCAGGTTCATTATTAGTTACATTTCAATTGTCTTTGCGATCTCAGGGAACATTATACATTGTTTTATAATATAAATTGTTTCATAATGTAAATTGTTTTATAATGTAAATTGTTTTATAATGTAGAGTTGCGCAAGGGTGCTACCATCTTCACCACATCTAAGTAAGTACGTTTATAAACGTGCAACTCTTATAATCACGAGTGTGCAATAATCGTACATTGTATCAAGAGTCAATGAAAGGCATATTGTACGCAGCTGCCGTAGTTAGTAATAACACCTGCCCGCCAGCTAAAAATGGGACTGTATAAACAATAGTTCACATGAGTACCAGGGTCATGCCCCATTCACTGCAGGTCTAACAAAATAAAAAAATACATAAATAACATCATTATTAAAAGTTTCTCTACTTCTTAAAATAAATGTGTAAATGTTTTGCTAGTAGGTCTTTTGGTTTTTCTTTAACAATAGACTAGATTTTCTTAAGTTTCTCTATGCTAATCAGTGTAATATATTGCAAAAACTAAAATAAACTGCTATTATAAATTATACTATCATGGGGCTAGATGTGTGATATAGTGATTAGCATGATTGCTTCTGGGTTCAGGCCTTGTGGGGTTGAAACCAACCTCAGCTCCACAAATACTATCTTAGCCCCCTGATAATAATTTCCTGATAATGTGATATTCTTACATTGTGGAAAACTGACACCGTTGTCCAATTTGTTTGGAGCAACGGAGCACACAGCATTGACAGTGAGGTTAACCGTGCGGTGATCACAGGGATATTAGGAACATTACCCACATGAATTTCCAGATTAAACCTATCGACGACACATGTTTGGAGATAGAGTTTCGTTTATGATAATACAACACTCGCCATAGCAATTGTCATTGTTGAGTAATGAATGGTGATAGTGATGGGCACGCTACAACCTAGAGTTGGCTGTGTCGGGTGGTGGTGGGTTTTAACGGCACATTTATATATTAACGCGATCTAACCCAAAAACCTCTTATGGATGATATTGGTCGCGAAAGCCTACATGTTAAACATAGAGTTGGCAAGGAAAAATATGTTTACCTTTTTTTTAAATGGGTACTGAACTTTCTAATATAAAAAATACAACAAGCCGTGCGGTACATTTGCATGCACAATGACTAACAGAATTACAGCCTTTTCTACACAAAAAAAAACTGGCCTTTGTACCAAAATGTAAATCTGTGCCAGAAATTGAATTATGCAGGGTGCAGATGTAATTGTATTTACTTCGTACTGTGGAAGCACTCATGAGTGATTAGGTTATGCATTGTCTGGGAACCATTTGAATGAGGCAGTTTTATTCAGGGGGGTGGGGGGGACGGTATCCTGGCTCCAAAAATGTAGAGACAGCACCTGCCTGGGCTTAGCTGCATATTCTGTAACGACTGCCGATGACGTTTAATTCCGAAATGATAATCTTAAATTAATATAGTTTCAAAACACCTCTCATGAGCATGCCAAATGGTGATGCGTGACTCCATCAGAGGGAAATCGATTCACAATTTCCCCCCCCCTCCTCGGAATAATGCTCAAGCTGCGCAAGTGTTCGGTAACGCAGACATGCGCACCCTCTGAAACACAAGACATATCCCAGCCCGCCCTCCCCCCCCCCCCTTTTCACAAGGATGCAAGGGGGGGACTATTAGACCAAGAGTCACGCTGGCTTTAACAGGTGCTCTCCACCACCGTGCACGCATGCAATCGACGCGCAAGCACGCACGCCGCGCCACCAGGACATTTCGCGGCACTTTATTGCATCGCGGGGTAATTTAGCGCGGAGATTGACGGAGCAAATCCAATTAAAGCGGCGCGCGCGCGCGTGCTGACCGTGGCGCGTGCGGGCCCGCCGTCCGGGACGACTCCGTGCAGCGTGACGCTCGCCTCCGCGTCGAGCTGCACCCACGCCGCACGGTCCTGACAGCACGCGCGCACAGGGGGGCCCATCACGGACAGCAGCCGCAGCAGCAGCAGCAGCTGCAGCTGCACGAGCAGCAGCAGCAGCAGCAGCGGCGGTGGCAGAGGCAGAGGCAGCGGCAGCTCAGGGGACCAGGCGCTCAATAACGGCAGAAAGGTTCCCCCCCCCCCCACGGCTACGGCGAGACCCAGAGGCTGTCACAAACAAAATATTTCCGGACATCAAAACTAATGCCGGGCCCTCTGGGAATGTTTTTTTTTTTAAATAAATGTTTTGCTGCAAAGCAAATGTTTGCGAGTGATGGTCATTAATGATGAAGGTGGCGGGGCGGGGGGTGGGTAAAAAAAAAGCACCGATAGATTTGGTGTTAGAATTATGATGAGGGTTTGGAGTGAGATTTAGGTTACGGTTAGGGGTAAGGATGGGATTAAAATTACAGTAGGGGGAGGTTCTGTTGTAAAAAAAAAGAATTCGCTACTCGCGAGGTAGTGAATTTAATTCTCAGTCCGTGGTCAACGCGGCCACCACCCCCCCGTGGTTTATTAAAGGGAGACAGCCGTGCTCTCTCTACGGAGAGGCTGACCTTCATCATTCACTGCGTGGAATTTCCATCTCAACTAAACTATGAGCTATTTTTTTGGTATTGTACTAGATAAAGCCCACTGGGCTATATAGCTCTTTTTCATCAGCGACCTGGCCACAATTGATAGCTCAACGAAGTGGCTTATCGTGTGTAAATGTACAGCAGCCAAATCTTCTAAACGCATCTTTCCACTCCACAAGCCTACGACCAAATCAACCTGAATGCATTGATGGCCATTAATGATGATGAGTGCTTCCCTGTGTCTAGTTGATGTTCTGGTTAGAGATCATTCTTGGACGGAAAAGGAGGGCCAACTGGAAATCAATGTCTTCCACGAAAACTGCATTTAATGACATTAAAAATTCGATGAGGATCTGGCATCATTTAGAGGTATAACACTGTTCAGTTTCCCATCTAAAACAAGGAATTTCAAGGCTGAGCAACTTGTGTTGATATAGAAATAAAGGGTTTAGCTAACACTTAAGTCTGTCTTAAGTCTGTTTAATAAGGAAAGCTTTAAAACACGTAAAAAACCTTAAATGAATAGCATTTGAGCTTCAACAAAATAATGGACATTGGGAAGTGCTGACATGAGCCTGGATAACCACAAGAAATTCATATTTATATTGAGTCAATTTCTCACCATCTCCAGCACGCGTGTGTCCAGCAAAGTCCTGATGTCCACATCACGAACACTCCCCTTGTGCAAGCTGCCGAGAGGGCAGGTGATGTTCACACACCTGGCCATGCCACCGCATGTCTACAAGGCAGATCACGCAGGAGCACACTTTATACAGCACCTACATTTCAAAATCCTTTTTCCATTTATTGCGCATCAATCAATCATACGATGTTTTATTTATCTATCATTGGTATTTATTATATCCTGGAGAACCAGGATATAATAAATTACGAAAAGTCAATTCAATGTGCTTCCATGTTTAAAAGAGCAAAGGGGCCATATTCCTCTATAACAGTGGCCATACGCCATTGGTAGAAATTGTGCCATTACTAAGTAAATCCACTCTTAACTTGACACGGGACCGCACTTGTTTTATGAAACTTGGAGGGATAACGGGTCAATGAACTAATGTTAATGCTCAAGATTCCACGTGTGAGTTGCATGCTCTGCCACAGCATCGCCTTCAAAACAATGTGACATGATCTTTAACATTCCATTACAGCAGGCTGCAGACTCGGACTATTTTTAAAGAGGAGTTCTGTTTGCCCGGGACAACTATTTGATGGTCATTTTACTCACCACTTTCAGGTGCTTAGAATTGATGATGTTGATCAAGTTTTGAAAAAATCCAGGGTTGCTTTTCACATCCGGGTGGTGACAATTTTCAGCTGAACCGTCAATTACACAATTGGCTGCCTGGCCTCCTACCTGCGAAGAGAAAACACGTGTTTACTTAGAATAAAACACTTGGATCCGAGGTATTTTATCTTTAACACTGAAACAGTCGTTTTCCACTCCACAAGCCGACAACAAAATCACAATGAATGCACCCATTTGGATCGTTGTTCAGATGCTATGCATCGTTAACCCTGGTTAGCGGCTGGATGGGAGGTTGCCTGAGAATGACAGAGGTGTTGTCGGCTTGGCCTGTGAGGTGGACAGATAATGGGAGTACAGAAATGGATTCTTGCATCTCTCTGTTAGAAGCTTTGTGTGTTACCCCCATTGTATGTATGTGTGTTACTCCTCTTTTACTATAACTGTGCAGGTGTTGACTATCGGGTGGTTAGTATTGTAGGAGGAAACTGGAGAGTATTTGTATTACTTACTACTCCTGTGCTTGTGCATTTATCCATAAACCTACACGTTAGCGATCGCTCCCAGATATGTCTTTCTAATTCGAAGCAAGACTTTTTGTCCTGCTTCGTAAATTACACTATGTAACACGATTTATTTTCCCTGGATAGTAAGTGTTCTCTTTTTTATTGCTTATGCCTAAACAGTTTAGAAAATGGCTATTATTCTCCACAAGCTTTGATTTCGTGACCAGGACTTTATATGAAGCAATGACACAAATGCACACCACGTTTTCTCATTGAAAATAGGTGCATTTCAAAATATCAATGTCCTGGTCACAAAAGCAAAGTTTGTAGGTAATAATAGCCATTTTCTGTACTTTTGAGGCATAAACAATTAGGAAATAACACTTAGTACCCAGGAACAATTTATTTGTTGTTATACAGTGTTATTATTGTAATGAAACAAGTTTCCAGGAATGTTTATTAAAAAAAAGTTTAAAGTTCCAGCACGAAAAACCGACGACACATTTAAAACAAGTCTCATCAACTATACAACAAGCCTCACTGACACGTGATGTTGGTTGATTTTAATGAATGATTGTGTGTCACGTGGAGGAAGATATCGGTATTAAAGTGGCAGTGTAGTATATAACTCCACTGTACTCTGCCATTTTTTTTCAATAAATAGATATGCCATGCTTATGCATTTCACATAAGTAAATGCCAGCCTCCGTGTTTACCTTGTTGAAACAAATGCCTTGGGAAATCTTCTCATGGACGGCTCTCAGTCCACAAAATTGTCTATTTCCCCTTTTCAACAATGAAGCTATTTCTACCATAATATATAAATGTCAAGAGACAGTTCAACACACCCATGTTAAGAGTAGATAACCATTCTCATTTGCATCAAATTAAACAGGTTATATATTATCCCAAGAGCATATTTGCAAGTGATCATTCTTTCTCCTTATCAAATTAGCTTATCTGCAAGATTTTAACAAGAGCACTTATTTTAATATTAAATGAGTGTGATATTAATCCCTTCACCTTTAATCCCCAAGAAATGAAACATTTATTAAATAATTGTCAATGCCTTTAACCCGCAGCTTCTGACACGTGTATGGCCCAGCCAGAAAGGGAACACAATCACACGAACGCTGCCTCTCCATTATTCATTCACTCATACATCCCAGTGGCTCCGGTACCCTTCGCAAGTGTACACGTGCATGTAAATGTAAATCAGTGAGAATATTAATGAGGCCAACGATGGCATGCATTGTGCAAGCTTTAATAGAAGGCCGTCCATAAATGACGTCACGCACCTAAGCGGGGGGGGAGAGGGGTCAGACATTTGTGACGATGTGTGACGAGGGGGGAGGGGGGGGTTTGAGAAATGTGACGTCACAACAAAATGCGCAACTTTAAATACATTTAAACAACACGTTCTACTTAAATTTTGATTTAAAGCTTTCGTGACTGCAGGGATTCATATTCTTGGTTCTTTCGGTAAAGTCACGTAGAAGGGAAACAATAAAACAATTAAAAAAAACAATAATATTTTATTGTAAAGTCATGTAGAAGGGAAACAAAAAAACAATATAAAACAATAAAATGTTATTGTACTCTTTGGTTCTATTGGGTAAAGTCACGTAGGTAAAAAATAAAATAACAAAAATCACGACGTTTCGGCCACAACACAAGCGGCCTTCATCAGGTGAAGGGACGAGACTGTCTGGAGGACAGCGCTGACAGTCTCGTCAGACAGTCTCGTCCCTTCGCCTGATGAAGGCCGCTTGTGTTGTGGCCGAAACGTCGTGATTTTTGTTATTTAATTTTTTACCTACGTGACTTTACCCAATAGAACCAAAGAGTATGGATCCTTGCAGTCACAAAAGCTTTAAATCTAGAAATGTTATTGTTTTATATTGTTTTTTTATTGTTTTATTGTTTCCCTTCTATGTGACTTTACCGAAAGAACCAAGAATACGTTCTACTTAATTAAATAGAATTGTTATAACAACACTAATTTTGATTAATTTTCATGATTAAATTTTATTATTATTTCAATTGATTAAGGTCACCTTTTATTAATAGTATAGATTATATTATAATGTTAAACATAAGAACCGGAAGTCAAACTACGTCACACTTTTTTCGAGAATAATACTTCGTCAGGAAGTATATTAAAAACGATTGATAGTTTCGAATAATACTTTTAAAATCCCATGGGAGAATCATTTTGATTCTAATTATTCTACCAGGGCTTTTCATTCTGTGGAATGAATATGAGATTATTATAATTGTACTTTCCATTTTGCTTCGTTCAACTACAAAGTTTCAAGTATTTTTTATAGTTATAATTACTTTTAATATTTTATTATTATAAGAGAATTTTAATATAATATTCTGAACATCTGCAGTTTTAGTTAGACGTTGAATATTTAAAAGTGATTTTTGTGCTAAATTTCAGCTTTCCAACGCCTCCTTTTTAATAAATGTTTTCTCCTACAACATCAGAGTGCAGCGCCACATTAACTACGCACTACAATGACAATAATTTAAAGCGATTTGAAGCATGTTTCATTTTCAAAATGGAAATATGGTTTTGGGGGAGGGGGCGGGGGCAGAGCTTTGTGACGTCATATTTGAGGAGGGTCTGACTTTTTGTGACGCCGTGTGACGAGGAGGGGGGTGGGGTCAAAAATCGGCCAAAATCGGGTGACGTCATTAATGGGCGGCCCCTAACGTGTTGTTGCTGCATTTTCTTGAGGTTGAGCGCAACATCACAACGGGTGACAACAATAATGTGTAGAAATAACCAAGTATAATGTACACTCATTTTCCTGCACCTCCGATTCGCACGGTTGGCTCCATACGATGCAAAAACAGTTCAACATATACACACATACAAATGTATACTTACTTGGGCATGGGATGTTTGACAATGGTGACGTTTGTTGCATCCAATGCTTCATTCGAGCAATGCATAAACCAATGTAAAAATGTCAACAGTGTATCGTATAGTACATAATCGCGAGACTCCTTATGCATTCACCAGGAGATCTCACCGCCTCAATACAATAATATCCCACAATTAACCTCAGCCATCCGTGCTATCTGACTGAGAATTGCCCAAAGTAAAGATGCCACCCCGCAACGCATTACTCACGCCACTGTTGGCAGAAAGGGCCTCTGCTTATACGACACTTTAGAGAGTAACCCAAGAGCCTGCTTTGGCCCATTCTTCCATGCTGGTTAGGCGCTTCTAGCACTCATCGGCAAATGATCGAATCAACAGGTGTTCTTAATTTCTAGAGAGGCAAGGCATTTCATCATATACGTGTAAAATTTGGCAGAGGAGAAGGTGCACCTTGGTCTCCAGTACAGTGAAGAGCTTGGGAGCGTCGCTCGACAGTTGCCCAGGGACCAGGAGCTGCACCCAGGCTGCACGCACTCTGCTGGGACCCATATTCGTCACCTCGCACAGGGGAAAACATCCGTTTGTTGACGATAGTGAAACACCAGCTGGGGCAAACACAGCCAGGGTCATGGACATAATGAGGATAATATGGACGAGGGATGCGCGAAAATCAGTGAGACGTTTTTTTTCCCCACCCTATCCGATAGGCTTGGGAGGGGGGGGGCGAGATGCTGACTTGGTTGAAGTGTGAGAGATGACGAAGAGGAATAAGGGAGAGAGGAGAAGTGGTGGGAAGAAGAGACGTTGATAAAAGTCAAAATAAAAAGTCGGTGTCTTCCTGCGCAAACAATGGCCACTTTAAAATTGAATACACTTGGGTAAAGGCTTGGAATGGTAATATGAAGCGGACAGAATTATAACATTCACTAATAAGAAGGAATGCACGCATTGATGGACGGTCAGCAGAGAGGCGTGTGGGTTGGGATACCTGCTATCAGGGTTTAGAGGAAGCTCACCTTTATTGAGAAGAGGACCGTCTGTTGCAAGCACTCTGAGGTTTGGTCCCCCTTGGCAGCTTCGCCGAAGTAAAATAGCGCTGGAGACACCGTTCTACAAACAAACAACAGTCACGAGATCCACAGTGTGTTTGGAATAAATGATGTCGAGTATTTTAATTCGATAAAAATAAATCTAAAACTAAACTTTGTTTTACCAGGTAAGGTCAACTGAGTTATATAGTTATTTTTCTGCAGCGACCTGGCCACAAGTGATAGCTCAATTAAGTGGCTTATCAATTTATAGTAGCCAAATACTCTAAAACGCACGTTGATTCTAAATATGGAGGGAAAAACCGGAGGACTTGGAGAAAACTCCATGCGACCACGGGAAAAACATGTAAACTCTAAATATACAAGTGTCAGGGTCGGAGTAGTTAACATCTCCCACAGTTTAGAGAATAGATATTTTTGAATATCCTTATTCTCAAGCTAATGTTGGGCATAGCTCATGTTTAATTGCAGCCATACAGCAGAGCTGAAAATTAAATATTACCATTGCTATGGTCTATTCAAAGCATAACCACTGTTAATATCCAAAATTTAGGGTACTAATTTTTTGCATTCATTTTTCATTTCTTAGGGCATTACAGTTCTGTGCTAATGGTAAGTCACGTGGATTAGTCGCAGGGCATTTCTTCAAAGATTATAATTCTTACCCATTGATGATCGCTGTAGCTGCATTGGTGACGTGGACTACAGCCTTCTTGTAATTGTCCTCTAGGGTGGACTCTGCTTCAGGAGTCTCACTGCGTTCAAAGCAGAACACCACAGTCCATTCATTGCCACATCACAGTTTCTTATAAAACAGGACTAGGACAAAAAAACCCCCCTTAGATCTCAAGTTGAGCATGGTCAGTAATAGTTAGAAGTCATAATCGACCTGAGTTTCATACCTGACCACAGCTCACACGAGTGGCGAGAGATTTCTGAATTGGTCCTGGGCCCTTGTCTCAGCAGCCGATCACTGGCGAAGTATGGTCAATTCACCTCCATGGACTCGTCCCCTCCCTACGTTTGCCCTCTCACCTCACTCTACTCGCCTCAATGTGCTCTCTGCAGCAGCAAACTAGCGCTGTTGGCAAAAGCTCTCAACCATCCTACGCTCAATGGGAAGTCACTAATTCTCTGCTGCTACCCTCCAAGTTGAGTATTCTCACCCCCCCCCCCCCAACCATCCGTGCCACCAGCTCCCTGCTCCTGTTCAAGTCAGACCTTCTTCTGCCTATAACGGACTGCATGACATCTGTAAAGTGACTACAACCGGACATTACTTGAAAAACGTAAACACATCCCTTTCATCCGGGTGATGCACAAATCCTGCTTTGTGTCTAGTGTCTTAACATGCACTTGCATGTACATGCTCTATAAATCCAAATTCTATTGATGTAGTGTGTTATATATATATAAGTATTTAAATATATGATATATTACGTGTATTTATGCCCTCATTATTCATTCCCGTAGGCAGGAGAGCGGTAAGTATGTTTGTGTGTCACCCTGTTGATGCAGGACCAAGACAATTCATCGTGCCAGATCATTAACCGTCGTACTTTTGCTAATGTCTAATTTATTTTGAAGAGAGAATCATTAAGTTACATTAACAGTATCGTCCATAAATCAACTCCATTATACCGATCCTGCTAATAGGGAGGACCTGATTATAACACCATTATAAATCTCCATGCCTACAATAAAATTAGACGCAATGCAATTACCAAGGTATCAATTGTATGTCTGGTAAACAGCTCAAGTTTGGTTCAATGTATCTACTATATACAGTACATGCTGTTGTTGGAGGGGTCTCATATTTAGTGCAATTACTGTTTGCATGACTTTCACAATGCTCAGTAAACCCGGGTAAGTCCGTGTAACATATAAAAGAGCAAATCGGGAGATTTGTCTGCTTCAGTTCAGTTACAGCTCCCTGTGGCTAAGCTCCAGAAAATATCCTCCCCCGCACTCCCACCCTGCTATATTCTTGGTTCTTTCGGTAAAGTCACGTAGATAGAAAATAAAATGAAAATAAAAGATAATAAAATAAAATTTAAAAAATGAAAATAATTAAAGCAAAGAACCCACGACGTTTCGATCGCCGGATGAAGACCGCTTGTGTTGCGATCTTTAATTTGATTATCTTGTATTTTTATTTTCTATCTACGTGACTTTACCGAAAGAACCAACAATCTGAATTCCTGCAATCACGAAAGTTTTAAGTCAAAACCCCACCCTGATGTTGAGAGGATTCGATGGCATGCGGTTCAGGGGACCAGGGCCCGCTGCAAAATATTCATTGAGAAATAAATCCCTGACTACACAACTGTGGCGATTCACGCTCATCGACTTAAGAAGAACGAGGCTTTATTTACCCTTTCTGGCAACAACACTGGCGGTGGTCAGATGTTCAAACACCAGACAGACGCCCATTGCAAGGCACAAAGTCTGCGTTAGCCACACAGACTTGTGGCAAAACACGGAGACAAATATTCTCTGATGATTGCATTTAAAGGTCCCTTAGATGTAACTGCTCAACCAGAGCTATTAATGCTTCGATATTTGCATTTCCTTTGTACTCTTCGCCTATTGGTGTTCTCTGGTCTGGTGAGACAAGGCCATAAAGAAGGCTGTCTCTGGTGTAGGCCAATGAGTTTCAAAGACGATGCATATATTATCATCAGAGCATGTTTGTTTGCATTTTTTGCCACAATAATGTGTGGTTAGCGCAGCATTGATGCCTTGCAATCGGTGTCTCTTGAACATCTCAACACCTGGGTCATTTCCAGAAAGGGTGAAGCCGTTGTGTGTCGAGCTAACTACATGGAGACGGCTTCTGGAGGCAACGCGTTTATTAAGCAACAGACTCAACTGACAGCGACTGTAACACGAAGGGGTACGGCCCCTTCAACGCGACAGCCTAAGGGAGGTACAGCCTCCCTTATAGTGTGTCCTACACACCCCGGCTACGCTCCACACACTCCCTGGCCATGGCCGCTAAGGGAGGCTAGACCGACCCGACCCAGCCAGGGTGCTGGTCCCATCACTGGTCCGCTACAACCGGGCTCTGATAAGAGCCTCGGTTGATGGTTCCAGGGTGCTGATCCCACCACCGGTCTGCTACAACCTGGCTCAGACAACTCGGTTGAGGGTCCCAGGGTGCTGGTCCCACCACCGGTCCACTACAACCTGGCTCTGACAACTCGGTTGATGGTCCCAGGGTGCTGGTCCAGTCTTCAGGTCTTCGGACGTCTTCAGGCTTGAGTTGGCGAACACTACCGGACCTGTTCAGAGGGCCGGCTTTTATCCCCAGGTCGGGCTTACCCCTCCCCTCATCACCCCGTCTCCAGAACCTTCCAGAAATGTCTGGGAGGTTCTGGAAAGGTCTTCAAGGGTCTTAAATCTTAAAGGGTCTTAAATCTTAAAGGGTCTTAAAATCGGCCTGTGGCCCCTATCCCCCCAGCCCCCAGCCCTTGGGGGTCTGGGGTGTCAACCTCCGGTCACGGACCACCCAGGGGGGGGGGGGGGGGGTTACCTTTGGTCAACTCCTACACAGCTCGTTTTTTGACCCCTGTCGGCCCCTGAGCTTGGTGGCAGGTAAAGCGACCTACAGCGCCTTGGCGCAACACTGGCAAAAGAAGGTCCCGTAGCTCAGTGGCTTTAATACTAAATTCTCCTAGCGTGACATTTGATAGGTCTTCCAGATTTTTCCATGAGGAAATTTTCGTCTTTGATACAGGATTCATGGAACACCATTCATGCTACCTAATCCAATGCACCACTGAATTCTGCGCATTCTAAAAGAGATCGAGGAATCGACAGCACCACGAGAAAATGTTTTGCCGAAGGGGAGACAATCAAAATGCACACTGATAGGTCAACGGCCTTATCGCTGTCCTGCCTTCAGCGCAGCTCTTATCCCAGCAGGTGGGTGTCTCATGTATGGCTTGCATCACCTGCCGGTCGAAAATATATTTTGTCAAATTGGATTAGCAAGGTCACCAATTCAACATCCCGTGGATAGTGACCGGCTTTCCTCTGAAGTGGTTGGAGCACTTACATTTGTAAGTCTCAGTGATCGTGAGTGTCTCGCAAGGAATACTCGTAACAACTAAAATCATTGTGTCTAGGACATTTTAATTGCACATCAATATTTAAACAGCAAAGCATTGTTGTAAAAGTGTGAAATTGACGAAGAGCATGGGATTTTATTCTCACCTTTTCACAGTTATATTAAACGGCAACTCTCCCTCATCCCCGGTAAGCATGTTGGTGTCAAACAAAATGCCGACTTTCCTCTGCAAAGGAAAAATGCACAAAAATGCATGGTTAATGTATATATGGTGAACTTCTTTTCACGTGCTCATCGAGCCATGCTGATAAATGCAGATTAAGCACAGCATCTGTGCTTTAATGGTGACGTGCAAGCGGACAAGGTTGTACAAACCGTTGAGTTGTGTTCAATCAACTGGGGTCCTAAGTTGCACACCAGTGATGAAGCTGTAGGTGCACAACTATGATGCTCATCACCCTGCGAAATACGGGAGCAAAATAATTATCAGTTTATATATTTATGGAAAAAAAAACAGCACTCAACGCACTCATTAATAACACCGTGGGCTAAAAAGGACACGTATATAATCGGTAACGTTTTGGGTAATGGCTCTTCTCCATGGCACATGAATAGGCCACAGGACAATACGAGTTGGTGATTGCACTTTACACAATGGTGCCTGATGAGAATTACAATTTTCAAAATGATTTCTGATGACCAATTTTCAGTCTATTAGTAGCAGCAGCAGCATGACTGAGTATCTCACAATAAAACCGGAGTTGGACCCTACACGTGTTTGCTATGGTCGTGGTGCTCTGTTCTCCATGCCGCTCAATGTGGCTGGTACCACGATCGTTGAAGCTAAAGAAAAAAACATATCCTCACGATGGCACTGGATAACCAGACGTGTCCTCTCTTCCTGCTAAGATAGCAGGGCAACAACCCCTCATATCCTGAAAGAGTGACCCCCATTTGATAAAGTTTGACCTCATAATGTCGCATTCTTTATCGAACGTATAATAGGATATTAACTTATGACATGGAATTATTTACTTTGGTGCTGACGAATGACTTCGATGCTTAAACTACTCAATCATAGTGTAAGGGGAAACAGAGTACAGACTCTATGAGATATACTGTGCTACGATACAGTTATTAGTGGAGTATGAAGACCCATCAGTGTTAACATTTCTCCAATACTCCCCGAAACATGCAAGACGGTCGATTAATTAGCCAAGCACCTCATGCCTGCGGTGACAAGTGCTGCTTGCACCTCAGCACGATGCATTTCACAACCGTTCTCACGCAGACCAGAAACATCACCAGCAGCAAACAACTCGAGATAGACTGCACTTTGGTACGACAGAAGACATCACTGCGTGCAAACCAATAGGTAATGTTATATTTATAAAGGCGATACTCATGAAACTACGGTATATCGCCGGGACTATCAAATCAGTGTAACCATAGTTTTTGGTAAATTTCCGCAGTTATGTTGCCTAGAGGAATGTCCTTGTCGAACTTCAATGACTCAACAAGCACTTGGACAGACAGCAGCAAAGAGTTAATTACGTGTAAATTAAGTGCACTTTTGTATGTGGGGGGGGGGGGGGGGGGAGGCACCGTGGTTCATGCACTGGACTATATGAACCCAGTGGCAGGAGTTTGATTCCCAACAGTGATTCACATCAGTGGTGCATGACATCTGAATAAATCAAAGTGGTAAAGTATGGTCAAACAATCCCCATGGCCAATGGTGCATGTGATAAAACCTTCATCCGGCAGTGAATTTACAAAAGGAACTGTGAGCTACGAGTATAAATCGTTTTGAGCATTTACTATACAGCACATTGCTGCACTCCATACTGAGTGCATTTTCTTGAATGGCTCTCTCATCCGTGATATCGGAATATCAAGTATCATCCCTTGTCAAGAACACAGTGGAGCCAACATTGGTCCAACATTTGCCTTTTAATAAGTTAAATGTACGAAGATGCTTTGACCCAGAAGCACCAGGCCAATGGTTTAAATGCTACATAAAAAAAAAATCACTACCCATTCTACAAAGAAAATCAGGTTATTAGTGTACATGGTGTTGTATGCTTTGGGAAGATAATGCATCCCCCTCTCCAACGCAGCAGAGATCATGCAATGTCCCAGCTAGTGCTAGGGGGCACTGCAGGGAGGGGCTATGGTAGTAGACTTCAGACTGATGTCCGTTTTAAACCTGTGGACATTAAAGAACGCATGCAACTCGTTGCTACACCGAAAATTAGTTACTGCACATAATATACATATGGAAGGTGAAAAAATAATCTTGAAAATTTGTTAAAAATCAATGTGTCCCCTGTGGGAGCTTCATGTCCTTGTAAATGAGGTATATTCATCTCAATGGATCTATCCAGAATTACAGTATCCAAATAAAAATATTAGATTTAATTGCTGTCAGTAAATCAATGCACGTTATCCTGACAGGGCTCCTGAGATTGAAAGCACCTCCGATTAGCACGGTTGGATGCTTACGGTGTGAAAGAAGTTCAACATACATACATACAAAGCGTACACGTGTGGGCAGACCTGTACGAGAGCCTTGATGTAGTGCAGCGGGCGTGGGAAGGCCACAGAGAGAGAGGAGCCATGGGCAGAGTCTCCGCGGTTGTGTACGCTAACGTGCATCAGCAGTGTGCGTGTGTTTCCAGCCACCACGTTGTTCCCAGGATGCTCGGAGCTACACAGAATGACAGAACAAAGACGAAGATTATGTACGGTGCGAAAGGCGTTAAACACATATACATACACACAAAGATCCCCCGTGTAGCCTGAACAGAGTGTTGGGGCAAGTGCTGTTCATGAGCAACTAGAAGCGGCACACGAGGAGGTGGGTGGCCAGCACCGCGCCCGGCAGCCTTTGTCTCCCAAAGGCGGCCGGTCACCGTAAAGCATTTAATCAAGGTAATTATTGCTTATGACCTGCTATGACATATGGATCACGAATGCCAACGTAGACATAAAATAAAAACCAATTTGTTTCGTAAGAAGCGTGGAGTAGTGCACGCTTGGAATTCGACCGCGTGACAGGAAGAGGAATACATGGATTTGAGATCTTCTTAAGTAAAGTGGCCTTGGGCAGGAGACATTGTCTGGAAGGGATCATGACCGGTGGCTGAGAGTACTGACAACAGTGGCAGCCAAAGGAGAGATCACACTCGAGAGGGCATCGAACTTCATGCAGCAGTACACATATAGACGAGATTGCGTACCCAGAATGAATAAACACGACCTCCACCCAGAGGTCAGGTGTACAGTTTGTGGTCACAGAGTGGCACTGGAGCAAAGTCTGGAACACATTCGCAAAAGGAGAAAGTAAATAATACGAAGCATACGTAAAAAAAAAATCAATCTACGTGAATATCGCGCCATTGTTTAATAACAATTGTGCCGAAGTTATTCATTTTGCCGAGTTTTGAGACTATCTTTCAGGTGGGTCCAGCTGCTTAGAAGAATTGAGTGTGTGGTGTGGAAACCGCAGGAGCCAGAAAAAAACCACCACACAACACCGCCGTCTCCTGGCCACATCAAAGCTCCACGTCTGCAACACCTGGGACGAGTTGGTGGTCACCCAACCAAGCCCGAACCAGGCCCGAACCTGTTTAGCTTCAAAAGATCCAACGAGATCTGGTGCATGAATGGTGATTTGGTCATAGATAATTTGTAATGTGGTATCCTCCACCACATCTAGCATGACAGTATTACTTTTTACCACTGGTGCTTAAGCAACCACTCTAGAATGTCTGCCTCCAGTGTTTTTACACAGACATTTAAATAGGTGTATTATACATAACAAATCTGTTTTTGCAGGGAATATTAGGTTTGTTGTAATGTTCATTCTAGATTTGAAGCTTTCGTAACTGCAATGATTCATACTCTTTGGTTTTATTCGGTAAAGTGACTTTACCGAATAAAACAAAAGAGTTTGTTGTAATGTTTTATATATATAAAAATATACTGTCATGTTTGCATACTCTGCTCGTGTAAATCTCAACGTTATTTGTTAGAATGTGAAGTTGACAAATGCGTGTGAATATATTGTTGAAATCGATAATTTATGTAATTACATCAGGACTTTTTCTACAAAAAAACATTGTATTTATATATATTCAACACAATCCCTGCTATTGATATCAGGACACTAACACATAGTATATTTTATCAGTATAGCTTGCGAAGCAAGCTTTCATGTACAAAAAAGTTCAGTAAAACACGTCTCTCTGTTTTTATAGAAACGCCTAATTATAACTTCGTTTCAGTCAATATTTATGCCTCAGGGCTCGCATTGCAGTAAATCTACTGTGTACATTCCAGATGGTTTAAGGATGGCATACCCAAAAATGGAACTAATGCTAATTAATACAATTACAAGCACTGCTGAAACTCTTAGCAGATAACTTAAGCCTGCTTGAAATAGGCCCTCCCAAGTTCTCCAGGCAGTGTAGATCACTGAGCATGTGGCACATGAGAGGACTTTTCTGTAAGTTGAGAGTGTTACTTGGCTCATTGACATACAGGATGACACGGAGCGGTAGGGGGGCGTTAACGAGTGTGGTCTCTTGGGGGCGTGTGGTGGCCCTGCTGCCTGGCTGACCTGGCTCCAGGCCACGTGTCCCTGGGCTCTTGGTCGCAGCATGGGCTGGAGGGGATGTGGGGGGACATCACTGGGCCCCGCAGCCACCGCAAGGAGGCCATAGGTCACCTCCACCACCACCGGTTGGAAAACATCGACGACTTCCCGCTGGAAAGAAGGAAATAGTTTTAATGTATGTTGAACTCCTTTCGCACCGTACGTAGCCAACTGTGCGAATCCGAGGTGTGGGCGAAGAATAACCGACTAAGGAAGGACAATGAAGTAATCGCCTAACTTTCTGTTTTCCCAAATAATAATTCAGAAATGATACCCAGGTCCAAAACATATTCTTTGCTTCCTCTCACTGGCATCTCGCTGCTCCTGGAGGCGGGTGTTCCAAACGCATGATCTCAGAGCGATCCGCCAGCCCCACCGTTAAAGAATTGACTACAGCGGGCGCATTGCTCGAACTGGCCCCCAGCTCTCAAGGGGAAGATGCCCGGCGAGCCAGAGTAGTGTGCAGCACCAGCCTGCCGGCATGGCTCGGCCAGTGCCTCATTCCATTCGTGATTGTTTCCTGCTCCAGTAAGACTGTGACATATGTTGTACAAACAACGCGTTATACATACTGTTATACCTTTTACGCGCTTAAGGAAAATGTGGCTTATATTTAGATTCCTACTTAATGTTAGGTTAACAAAGTAAGCTAGAAGAATGTTTAGAAATATACACCAGCACAATCCAAACAAGAATGGATTACTGGGTTTCCAAACAGGGTTAAAGTTAGAATGCAATGCTTTTTTTCTTGTTTTTATTGAACCCAAGTCAACAGTCATACCAGAGGGCACATTAATGTACGAGTGAGGCTTTGTGTGTCTTGTGATTTCGCTCTCTTGAGTCGTCTTTCGTCCATAAACAGGGGCTTGCTAATCAAGGTGTACGAATGCAATGCTTCTTTTAAAAGGGCCAGAATTATACTTAGCCGTCATGATCAGACTGGGTCATGCTAGATTTGAAGCTTTCGTGACTGCAGGAATCCATACTCTTTGGTTCTTTCGGTAAAGCCACGTGGGTATAAAAATAATGGATCACGACGTTTCGATCGCAACACAAGCGACCGTCATCAGGTGAGACGATCACAGCAGCAGGGATAACGGCTGCTAAATCACAGCAGCAGGGAAACTGCTGCTGTGATTGTCTCACCTGATGACGGTCGCTTGTGTTGCGATCGAAACGTCGTGATCTATTATTTTTATACCCACGTGACTTTACCGAAAGAACCAAAGAGTATGGGTCATACTATTTATGAAGTTGGATGAGGGATGGTCCTAATCGACCAGTAGAATGACAAACGGCTGTACATGTAGAATGTCGGTTGTTGACTACGAATCCCGTGTGCAACAGTCCACATTTTGTGCTCACATGTTATTGATGGAAAACACGAGACGAGGGCCTGCCTCACCGCCCTGCGTGTGTCATCGTAGACTAAATGCCAATGCCCTTTTCCCAAAATGTCTGCGGTCGCACGAGCGCGGGTGACAATTCAGCCACGCTCTAGCACTGGTCTGGGTGTGGCCGCGAGATGGATATCTTCAATTCCGCCTCCCGGTGCCACGTGCCAGCGCAGAACGGCACGCGTGGCACGTCGGTTATGGTGGGCTGATGTGGGGCGTGTGTGTGTTTTTTTCGTGAAACACAAAACCCCACAGTTGCGAAGGACTGACCGCGAGCTCGCGCGCCCCTAACTGTGTCAGCTCGCGTGAGTTGGAAAATACTGAGCAATCAGATACAGGGGGACTGGCTCCACAAATTTCCAGCCCTCATTGGCAATGCCAAGAAAAAAAAAACCGTCGTCAGTTCCTTGCACTCGAAATGAAGGCTCACTTTATGCCACAACTACAGATTGACTCTTATTCCCGTACTCGTTCTAACCGAAGGGGATATTTCTGATGCTACTGTCAACCAACTTTGATAACTATACGTGTGCATCATTGCATCGTGTGCCCAATGGAAACACTAATATTTTCACTGGAACACATACAGGGACTCCTCTACTTGCGAACGCGTTTGGTCCCAGTGGTCTGTTCGTAAGTCAATTTGCTCGTAAGTCCAACTTTACTCCTGTTGATTCCAAACATGTTGTTCGGCATGTACACTAAACACGGGGAATGGATTTAAAGTTGTATAATCTCCTGTAGATGTAGATGCCACTGGTTCTTAGTGTTCTGCAGATGTAGATGCCACCACCGCCATCTATTGCACGGCGGTTGAACTTACGACTCTCGGTTCGAACAGGCAACTTGACAGGTTTGTATCTCTGAAAGTTCGTAACTCGAACGTTTGCAAGTAGAGGAGTCCCTGTATGTTGCCTTGACAAATGACGCATTTGCTCTGTGCTAGGAGATTAAAATAAATAGCGTTGAGAAATAAAACGTTTGGCTTTAATTTTACGATCATATGATGATTATAATAATACTATAGGGCTACGGTAATTTGATGTATGCATAAACTATCAGTGGCGGCGGGTGGGTTTGAACATTGGCAGGACACAGAAAGCCCATTAGGAGACGTAATATATAAAGAGTACTGTCAAATATTAATTTGTTTGAGCACAGGCCAGGGAGAAAGGCTATCGTGTGTCACCGCATTGGCCAGAAAAAAAACAAATACTAGAAGTGCATTCATGAAAAAAATCCATATCTGCTGTATTAATTGAAGTCGCCATGCAATTCCTTCACAGCAAGTGGTCGGGCTGCCCAAAAAACAAGCAACTTCATTAGACCTCATTTGCCAGTACCAAAATGTAATAATAGGGTTTTTCCCCTTTTTTTCTGGCAACAAAACTGAAACCTTTTTACGAGGATTCATGTCTGCATTAACCACAATACCTGCAATGCAAACAAAAAACATACTATGATAATATATGCATTGTCCGAAACTGATTGGTCCACATCAAGGGACGGCTTTCTTTTGAGCCTCGACCCAATTGGTACGCTGCATTCTATTATTGCAGTAGCTGCTTTGCTCTCTGGGATGGTAGCGACATTTACCCTTTAACACAGGCATTCACCAATGCAGCACTAACGAAAAGCCAGACCTGAGGAGACCTCTCCCTTGAAACGCATAGCCGAGATATTACACATGGACCTTTTTTTCCTCAAAACCTTATCATACAGCTCAGAGAAAGCAGATGATATCTTGGAAAAGATTAACACTTTTTATCGTGATTGTGCGTTGGCAGTGGAGCACAAGCACGCATCACAGAAAAAAAATAACAACATTTGTCTATTACACTGCCCTGAAAGGGGAAAAAATATAAAATGTAATCGGTGATGTTTTGGGCAATGGCCTTTCTTGTATGTACGTTGAACTTCTTTCACACCATACACACCGTATGTAGCCACCCGTGCTAAACGGAGGTGCAAGAGATTGGCAAAATCGATAAGGGCAATCACATTGCCTCTCTCCATGCTGGACTCATTCCGGCGCTGCACGAGCGCTGTAAGCACGACACAATAACACTGCACCGCAGTTCAGTACTGCTGAAGGTAACGCACTGTGCAGCAGCAGCAGTTATTATACACTATATCGTACGAGTAGACAGTATAAGGTGCGACATGTGATATGATTTGGGGATTGAACTCCCAGTGTTCCCTACGTGCAATATGGATAATTTAAATAGCCCCACGTACGGAACCTCAAGTAAATGTCCAGGTGTGGTGGTACCGATATCAATTTAATGAGCACTACTTTGTGGAATATCAGTGCGAAAAACTGACCGCTCCTTTAAATTCCTGCTTAAATGTGCCGCATTGGAAGCCGTAAAATGTCTTGTTTTGTTGGAATCAGTTATATTGGGTGAGACGCCAACAGGAGTGATGCATTGACAGTTATTGATCAAATAAATGCGGATTCCTAAGGACGCAATACATGCGTCGAATTTAATGTGTAAGAATCAATACATTATTAGTTGCGGTTTTATCGTGTATTTAACGGGTTCACATCACTCATGCAGTCACTAGAAGCCCTAGCATGTATTACTACAATGTTAACCAAATAATCGTTTCTTGAGTAAAAAAGCCGGCCTTGAATTATGACAATTCATTGAACTGGCAGGGAGGTAGATCGATACACCTCTAGACTGCAGCATTGTTATTAAAGTATAATCTGGTCCTTGACTCAACAGGGATGAATTTGAACAGCAGGGCACGATGCAGTGTTTGCTGGAGGCAATTGAAGGGAAGGAGGGCATTGCATTGAGAATAAACAAGAAGAGACGTTTCATCCACACAGAATCGTGTATATAAATTACATGAATGGTGCTTCATTGAGAGCACTAAACGAAAGCATCTTTCAAGAAAAGGATGCAATTTACTCATGGCAAATGTAGTGAATCCCGCAGGCAACGTACCTCCCAGAGATTCATTAGGGCTAGACAGTCTACAGACATCACCACATACGAGACGTCAACACATCTCACCCTCATAAGGGCTCATCAGAGAGACTGCCACAAAGAGCCCGGGGTCCTGTTTTTTCCAAGGCGACCAACGTTTAAAGCGTAGGGTTCTTGATAGTTGCAGCAACAAGCAATGGTTATTTAGGTGTGACCTATATTGCCAATTGGGGAAAGAGGAGAAAATGATGAGGTTGACACATGGATGAAGGGAAATAATTATGCAAATCATAAAAATAATCCTGGCATATATTAATGTAATAAAAAAAACAACTAATGGGACATTCTTTGCTGGCAGTGTACTCATGCAGAAACATCAACCTCTCAAAATGTTGATGAGCGAGAATGTGGCATTTCTTTACCTGGCAGATCTTATTTTGTATTCAACATTACAGTGTAGGTTAAACACGTTGTCCTCAAGAGGACAGCTGAGGGTAGAAACATATTCCATGGATATATGATCCGTGATTTGTGAAAGTGCACAGATGTTCCAGATTGGTTTGGAGCACTGGGTATGATTGTGACGGGGGAGCCATTGTGAAATGGTTAGTCCACGGCAAGTAAATCCAGTGACATGAAATAAATTCCTAGACATCGCTACCAACAGTAATCAGAATTGGTCTTGGCACCTAACCTTCACCAACTCACACTGACCAGTGTGGGATGCGTTCGTATAGCTGAATATTATTTTAAGAATGATTGAAATTGGATGATTATTATTTGGTATTGAGATAGTAAATATTTTAACGACCATGGCCATCACCATTACTCTAATGATGATGATGTTTCCTTCACGATTGTGATCATTATCACCATGAAATAACAATAAAGAATAATTACAAAAAATGAAAATAATCCATAATTCATTAAATAAATTTAATAAATAACAGTTCACACATTAATTATTCATTGATTCATCTTGTGCATGCCAATTACTGGCTTTGTGACAGTTTCTCCAAGGGGGACCCCTTCTTGACGCAGCACAGATGCTTTTTACCTCGGTGAGCGTACAAGGATGGGATTGAAATTAATTAAGGAATTAACTAATATTTCAATTGTGCACCTCTGACTTGCAGTCCACGCATGTTTTTGCAAAAATATACATTAATGGAATATAAGGGATGATGGAAATGTTTCTGATTTATGAATCAATCCTGTGGCTTTACACAGATTTGTGTGTATCTTGAATTTGACCTCTGAGCTGGAATGATGTAGTAGCTCATACACTACACTACCATCCCAGTGAGCTAAGTTTAATCCTTGAGCCATTTGCAGTGGTAATGTATATTCAGTTTCAGGCCTGGGCCTCTCCTTAGTTGACTGGGCCTAAAAAAAATGGGCTTCTCTTAGGTTGATGCAGCTGAAAATTAGTACCTGGAACCTGGTGCCTCATTAACGTAAAGCGAATTGTGTGCAGTACATGAAGATGATTTAAGTCCATGCCTGGAAATTAAGCTTACCAAGTGTATGAAGGCGTACCTAATGAAGACGTGAAGCTGAGGAATATGAGAGGTAGCAATGTTTTTGGCAGAGACATTCCAAAGACCGCGTTCAGATTATGCCATTGATAGAAAGGTGTTTTTTGCAACTATTGTGTTGCCATTTGCCTAACTCTATGCATGCATGCAAGTATGTGTGTGTTTGTGTATACGTAACAGTGGTATTGTGAATACTGTGCATCATTCAGAATAAATGCATAAAATTATATTGTGTACAAAGCTATTTCATACGCATGTACTGTATATATAAAATCATACACACGTAAAGAGTTGTTCTATGTATACACTTTAGTATGGATTGGTCTATATAGTTTATAAGGAGTACTTTCACTAACCTTCGAGTAAAATTACGAAAAAAATACTCGCAATAGCAGTATCTTAGTATGTATCATGACATGCAGCATCTAATTTACCACATTTATACCTCAGTCTAAATGAGGGAGTGTGATCTTTAGCTCACCTTGATAATCCCTAAGCTCTCTTGGCAATTGTCACCAAGACGCACAGCCAAATGCCTGGATACAAAGCTGGCAGAATTGTTGAGCGATCCCACTGTCATTCGGGACTGGAACCCCAGCTCCCGTCTTCTGATATCAGCAGTGAGATTGTACTGCAAGCCTGGTGAACCAGCACGCACAAATAACTCAAGAGGTGTGTGGCGAGCTCACTGCAGTCTTCTCACCTCGAGTGAACCTGGCGATCTAAGGTGAAATTCCAACCATGAACTGGTGGCTTTGGTTAATAACCTCTGTGCATGAAAGGGCACGAGCATACCCTCATCCAGCAATGGATTGGTGCCAGGTTGAATTTTGAAAAACTTTTTTTCTGATTGTTATTATGTTTTCAACGAACATCCACCCCCCCCTCCCCCCCCGCTGTCGTGGCTTTAATTACATGAAATATCAAGGGATGACTTTTAGCTTTCAAGGAAGATTGTATTGAGCGAAATTAATCATTGGGAGTCATCAACAGAAGTTAAGCACATGCTGGTAAATGTGTAAGCACACACAGAGTCATAACAGCCCTTCCTCATTTATCTTCATAGACCACGGGGGCAAATGCCATTAGCTAGCAAATATCAAGACAGCTGTGGCACACTAGGTGGTGTGTGGACAGCAGCCCACGTGGCCACCTTTGTCTTCCTCATGTTTACATATCGCAACAAAGTGTTCATTTAATGCTGAATCGACAGGACATACAGGCCTTGGCACTCATGTGCATCGGGATAGCAGCGATATTCACGCGAAGCAAAACACTTGTGACAACTCTCTGCCTTCTCCCATGTTTCCACCAACGACAAATGCAAGACAAAGATTCCCCGTATAGCTTAAACAGACTTTTGAGGCAAGTGCTACCAGCGAGCAGGTCGGCACGGCACACGAGGGGGTGGGTGGCCAGCACCACGCCCGGCCGCCTTTGTCTCCCTAATGGCCCAGGACCGCTTCAGATAATCGGGTGGCCGCGTTCGTAACGCAGGGCACTATTCGCTGCTCCACCGCTCCCCTTACGCGCATACGCAGGCATATACACCGACAAGTCACCTATTACGCTGGGTAGGTTCCGTCCGGTGATTGTGAAGCACACCCTGATGATGATGCAAGTGACTGGTTGATGAGTGCCTGGACAGACCGAGCTGCTTGCGTTAACGGTGGATGGGAGCGACACGTGGGCTCTCACCGTCACCACCGCCTTAGCTCTGCGGCAACAGAGAGATGTGAAATGTGAGTCACCGCAGGGCAATTAGCACAGGTGCTTGTCAGTACTGAACCACCGTCACACGATACAGCCACATAATGAAACAAAATGTGTCAAGCCATTCGATTGTATGCATGTTAGTGTCCTGGAAATCGGTGACAATTATTTGACTACCTGAACACCACTGCAGCGTCAGAGTTAAAAGCACCAACAGTCACATCTGAAATGACAAAAAAACAAAGCATCACGTGTTTGAATGTTGTTTTTTTCATGACACATTGACTCGTTCATATATATGTATGAAACCTTGAGATGATAAGCATATGAATGTACACACACCATACAAAGTTACCAATGTGTTTTACTCGATGTTGACAATTATTGTGATACTACAAAACCGAGACACATTTGCTCAATAAGCTCAGCTGAGCAACGTGTTGTGTCATTGTGTTTGTAATTGCTAAGTATTGCAATGGTTACAAAATCATCATCATCATCATTCATGAACTCGTTCTGAAACGCCCATCAGTAAATCACCCTGGAAAGGGCGCAATATAAATCCGAAATATAGAATAGTAGATGAATCATGCTGTGGACAACGTGCGTCACCTGGGTAACCATTTCTCTCCTTGTCTGACTCCTCACATGGGTCACCATTTCTGTTCTTGTCCGACTCCTCACCTGGGTAACCATTTCTCTCCTTGTCTGACTCCTCACATGGGTCACCATTTATCTCCTTGTCCGACTCCTCACCTGGGTAACCATTTCTATCCTTGTCCGACTCCTCACCTGGGTCGCCATTTCTCTCCTTGTCCGACTCCTCACCTGGGTCGCCATTTCTCTCCTTGTCCGACTCCTCACCTGGGTCGCCATTTCTCTCCTTGTCCGACTCCTCACCTGGGTCACCATTTCTGTCCTTGTCCGACTCCTCACCTGGGTCACCATTTCTATCCTTGTCCGACTCCTCACCTGGGTAACCATTTCTGTCCTTGTCCGACTCCTCACCTGGGTCACCATTTCTATCCTTGTCCGACTCCTCACCTGGGTAACCATTTCACTCCTTGTCCGACTCCTCACCTGGGTAACCATTTCACTCCTTGTCCGACTCCTCACCTGGGTAACCATTTCTGTCCACGTGCGACTTCTCACCTGGGTAACCATTTCTATCCTTGTCCGACTCCTCACCTGGGTAACCATTTCACTCCTTGTCCGACTCCTCACCTGGGTCACCATTTCTCTCCTTGTCCGACTCCTCACATGGGTAACCATTTCACTCCTTGTCCGACTCCTCACCTGGGTCACCATTTCCGTCCTTGTCCGACTCCTCACCTGGGTCACCATTTCTCTCCTTGTCTGACTCCTCACCTGGGTCACCATTTCTCTCCTTGTCCGACTCCTCACCTGGGTCACCATTTCTGTCCACGTGCGACTTCTCATCTGGGTCACCATTTCTGTCCTTGTCCGACTCCTCACCTGGGTCACCATTTCTCTCCTTGTCCGACTCCTCATCTGGGTCACCATTTCTCTCCTTGTCCGACTCCTCACCTGGGTCACCATTTCTGTCCTTGTCCGACTCCTCACCTGGGTCACCATTTCTGTCCACGTGCGACTTCTCACCTGGGTAGCCATTTCTGTCCATGTCGATGACTCCTGATATGGAATGTCCGAACATGCTCAGTTCTCCGTTCACGCTTCGACCCAGGATCCTCTTCTCAAAAGCCACGTCATTGCACATTGGTATAAAATAACAAAAACAAATGAGTGAGAAAAAAGTTACATGTAAGTGATATTAAATAATGCATACATAAATGTACTTATTCATATGCACTCGCTAGCAGACCTTGCTCCCATCATTTCCAAGACCGACCGGAGGAAAAATGCACGTAGCATCATGCACACCCCTATCTTGTCCAGAGCTTATGCAAGGTCAATTCAGTCATTAAACGAGTACTTGATGCAGTGTGTAAACATCGGTGTTTTTGGCTCACAAAGGAATCCAGGCATAGTGGTTGCCACTCCACCTCCTTGTGAGTTGTGCCAGACTTAATAGGTGCTCACAAACACCTCTAATTGCTTTAACGAAACTATTGGTGGATATGTGGGTGCTCACTTTTGGGACTCGCCCCAAGTCTTGAAAGCTTAACAGGTTATCTTTGCCGTCACGTGTGTGTATGTGTGTGTGGGGGGAGTGGTTAGCATGCTGCGCTACAAACTCAGCGATCCGAGATAGATTCCCGCTCAAGACAAACATGGGTGACAATTGTACCTTATAGCGGTACCCCGGGGTACCAAATAATACAAAATGGCCAAGGCAATTAAATATTTTATTTCTTGGACACTATTTTTTCCAGGGGTGTACTTCACTCCGCGACTGGGGTACCAATCAATCCGAAATCAGTGCTACTCCGCGATGTCGAAACACAGCGAGGACGATTGCGCTGAAACCCTGAACGCTCGAACGCACCGTGGTGGTGGTGGTGGTGCTTCGTGAGCACAGCTCGTCGAGATGAGTCGATTGCCGCATCGCCGACCATCAACAGACTAAACATGACTGCACCACGGACATTATGCGAGAGCCGGGGTACTATTGGTACCCCGGGGTACCGCCATAAGGTTCAATTATCCAAAACGGTTATGGGCTTTTTCGAGGTCGACTCAGCCTCAAAGGAGTGCCTAGTGCGATATGTTAACATCGCCACTCGGAAGACAAAGGCGGCGGGTGCGGCGCTGGCCACCCACCGCCTAGTGTGCCTTCATAGGTGCTCGCTAACAGCACTTACTTTAACAGTCTATTAAAGGCTATATGGAGGATATTTGTATGGACATGGCGGTGTTGTGGTTAACACACTAAACTAAAATATATTCCAGCGATCTGGTTTAGATTTCCGTACATGCATACATCAATGGCAAGTGGTATTGAATCTTCCCTGAGTCAACACAGCCTTAAAGGAGTCGCCCACTCGGTGGAATATGTAAACATCGGCATTGGGGAAACAAAGTCGAAGTGGCAGAATGATGGCCAAACCACCTGATCCTCGTGTACCATAGCAGCCACGATAGGTGCGAGCTAACAGCACATGCCCCTATGGTTTACAAAGCAAAAGTAGAGTTCTTTCGGTAAAGTCAAGTAGGTGTAAATTAGGAAAACTTCAAATCTAGATTCAAAGTAGAGTTATTTTGCAATTATTAAAACTATAAACTATTTAATTTTACCAGGTAAGGCCCACTGAGCTGTATAGCTCCTTTTCAGAAGCGACCTGGCCACAAATTATAGCTCAACGAAGTGGTTCATCATGTGGATATTTATAGCAGCCAAATACTCTGTAAAAGCATGTTGAAAAATGTGGAGGGAAACCCAGAGGACCCGTACAAAAAAAAATCCACGTGACCACGGGGAGAACATGCAAACTCCAAATATACAGGCAGCAGGGCCGGGATCAAACCCACGAGCTGTTCACCAGGCGAGGCACTCATCATATCGCTACCATGGCACCTCTGTGTGTGTGTGTGTGCGGCTTAATAGGTGCTCGCTATCAGTATTTGCTTCCAAGTTTCTTCAACTAAATTGGAGATAAATGTCGTTGTGTGTGGTTGACTGAGTAGGTTGTGTGGTGGCAGAGTGGTAAACACATTGACACCCCAATTCCAACTGCTACCTGTGAAAAAGAGTGGGAAATTCCAGACGGCCCCCCATTGTAGATGTACACAGCACCACGCAGGTCATCTTCATGCGGAGCGCCAATCGCCACATCTGGTTCTCAAAAGAAAGAGGCGGACAAGTTTTCTTTTCTTTTTACAGGCAACGATGATGTTCCGATGTAGAGACGTCTGGCGGATTTGTCACTCACCTTCAAATCTATCATCATTTATATCGCCCAGGGCCACAATGACTTGTCCAAAGTGAGCGTTGTATGCATTGGCTCCGGAGAGAAGAGACTTCTGTTCTACCAAATTTCCCTGTGCCACGTAAGAAAACCAGTATCTTTATTTAGACTGGAGGAAGGCAATCGGACTGTCATACATTGTTAGAATCAATTAACGCAACGTTACTCACATACACAGCCAACAGTACGCTTTGCTCTTTCATAAACCAAGGGAATGTGAAAATCCCAATGCTGCATCACGGTTACGTTGCATCTGTACAGGACGTATCCCCACTGCGTCACAGTAACGTAACATTCAGCAGTGTTAATTTCTGATGGCACCATTGGAGCACCAGGTGGACATTCCATAGTTTGCATTACTTATCAACGGGGCGGGTACCGAACATCGATAATCGATCTCCCGGTCTCTTGAGCAACAACACAAGCCACGCCAAAGGCCCTCTGCAGGGCCAAACTGCTCCGGACGCATTTATCTGCCTTAACCACCCGAGTGTGAAATTGCAGCTGTTGCTCTTCTTCCACATCAGCCATACGAAAGAAATTACTTACACACCACACACACACACACATCAGCGAACACCAGTTGCACAGACATACGGGCAACAGTGGCCATACGTTCATGCGTAAACATAGCGAGGGTCAGTCGTGAAGACTGCAGCGGCTCGTGCTGCCTCCCTCTTCCCCGCTCGGTACAGCTGAAGCCCCGTCCCCACCCTCCCGTGACCAGCCTCGCACACCTGGCCGGCGTTCATGAACACATGCACCCTGCCCTCGTCGCGCGTCTCGCTGTGCTGCGGCGCCCCGACCAGTAGGTCCGCCAGGCCGTCGGCGTCCAGGTCCACGGCGCATGTGGCGGAGCCGAAGTACGAGCCGAGCTGCCGACGACAGCACAGAGACGCCCCACGGTCACCGGCTGCGCGACCGACGCAGAGGCGAGTTGCCGCCGCTCCGCTAACTCGATGGACTCTCTATTTTTGGGACCATTCATCACTGGCGGGGCGGCTGAATCGCGAGCGGAATGAAATGCATCGGTGCGAAGGATGCTCGGGTAAGTTGAGGAACGGCAAAAAGACGAGCGGACTTTTCCATCGGATTTTTTTTTTTGTAATGCATTTCATTCAGTGACTTTTGCCAAAGCAGGTGTGGGCCCACGTAGATACAATATTTACTTAATGAAGCGAGCAATTTGATGCTCGCATCTGCATAAATAATACACAACTGGCAGAATGTGTTTATGTGATTGTGAGTCCACTTGGATGCTGGATTTTGACACTGGCCATAAATTACACACTGTTGTCAGTAATATCACAGAGTTCTTAAACCTGTGCATTATTATTATTAGGCCACTTTGGAATTCGAACTGTGAACCCCATGCAAACTAAATTATTGCCAGCGTGCCGACGATCACATAGCTCTCCAACATCCTGCATACACCAAGGTTTATTCACAACGAGTACATGACTGTTAACGAATCATTACACTTACATACATACCTGTTTTCCCGAGGATTGCCATGTTATTTGCAGTTCACCCTCCACTAATGTCAGCAGGTACACCTGGTGTGCAATATAACACAAACGCTTTTTACCAAATTGCATGGCCGTAACGTACATTGCTATTTCCCGCTCATTTGGACAACCCAATGAATTCCAAAAAGTAAAGCCAACCATCAATAATCATCAATACAATGAAAATATGCAATGCAAAGCAACGACCAACAAATCACCAGACTCCAACTTGTATACAGCAAATCCTTGCCCATCGCCGGTTTTCCCATCGCGGATTTGACCATCCGCTTCAAATTTAGAACACTTTGCCGATCGCGCCCCAGTGGTTCGACCATTCGCGGTTGATCGCAAGATTCCTCTGCGCATCGTAACTGCACTGCTCGCGATAATGCTGCCGCGGAAGAATACGTGCCATCCGGTCTCCATCTTGTCTCCTAAGAGGGCCCAGCTCACGTACTGCCAACCTCCAAGTGAGGTTCTATGCACGATGTTTCTTCCTGTCGTGCACAATACTGTGCACGGATGTGTAAATCATTGTACACTACATTACGTTTTTTTTCTTCATTCTATACATTGACCGCTCAACCAAGCGTGGAGTGGTGGTCATCTCCAGTGGCAGTTCCGGGCTAGTGGTGGAAATTCCACATTCCCATGGCAGAGCCCAGTCTAAACATAGAATGATCACTGTTCCACGGTAAGCAGTTCCACGCGACTGCCTCTTTGTCACAGCGGCTGTTGAAAAGCTGCTGATTAAAGAGTTTCAGGGATCATAATTCTCATTCAATAACCCAGGGCCATGAATGTTGGTTCTTACTTTGCCCACGTTGTCTTGACGCGGAGCTCCAGCTATGACACCCAGGCTCGTTCGATTATAAAAAATCCCAGCTGATACCGAATAGCCTGCATGTTAAAAGTCAACACAACAAACAAACAAACAAAAAAAGTCAACACAACAATTTAGAATTATTTCAAACACGGTATTGGAATATACATTGCTTGGTGTTTAGGTAATTTGTCGTCAACGTAAAACGTTTTTCCATGTTGGGAGTGAATTGGTTGCCGTGTGTGGAGAGGCGTGCGGTGGATGCGTGACTGCGATGCGTTCGGACCCACCGAGGTAGCTGTCCTTCGTGACGACGGTGTCAGGGGTGGAGAAGTGCGTAAAGCCGGAGCTCACGTTGTGCAGCATCACAGTGCCTGCCCAGTTAAAGGATCCAGGACCGCCCAGCACCATGAAGTTCTACGACGACACGGTCCCACGAACGTTACAGCAACTGAATGTCAATTGAATACATCTGTGAAGTCAACTGATTGTTACGTCGCATAAAATAGATGTTTGTATTTGTTGCCAACTTTAACAAACACACAATTGCCTTATCTCATTTGGGGGGGAGGGGGGTGGTACCACCTCAGAATCAGAACATGGATTCATACTGGAGGAATTCGATTATCTATGAAGCTCTTTTTCAACAGATGTCCACCTGTGTGGCGGAGGAGGCAGCCATTCCAGCCTGGCAGGAGGCATGTTGCCGCATTTCATCGTGGGCGTCGACTGCACCTGCACGGAGGGTGAAACAATCACATTCACACCAGCACGGTCCTCATGACCACCTTGCTTTTAAGCTATAGAACCAATCTGGTCATAATTAAATATCACGTTTCAAACTCAAAGTGGTTTTCAGCTTAAATGAGTACTGGGAAATGCTCATATCCTGAACCAGTGATAGAAGGTGCACATCACAATAATGAACAAATTACATTATTATGACGGAGGCAAGTCAGAGTATAAGGCAACCACCGTGGCTGCCCGCAAAGTGATACAGATTTTATTTTAATAGAGGAGTCAAATCCACATTTTGAGTCGCAACCATCGAATTTGCAAGCCACATTGCTGTGACACATTGGCATCCAAGGATATGTATTGTGTTTAAAATAAACTAAAAGTCCAGTCCAGTTGTACCTTCTGGGACGAAGGAAAACACATTCTTCCCCCAAGTTTGGGATTTGCAGGGCCTGGCCACAGACATGATGCCACAGCAACTAGCACAGGCCATTAGCCAAGGCGACCTGATAAATTATGTTACGAACGCTTGCTTCGAACTGAACAAGTGTTAGTTCATGCACGTTCACTATCACTTGTGTGCTGATGAACTCGGAATTCGTTCCAAATAAGCTCCAAATCATAAACATCATATTTATAGCACATCATAAATTACTATATATTAGAGTTCAGAACAGCCAAAGGCGCACAGCTTTGTCGCAAGACCCTGTTACATTATCGCTGTGTTGCTTTCTGAAATGTCCGTGGGTAAGGTAACGAGCAATCGTACAACTGAAACAATCCCCAGTGCTGGACATATGAAATGTAGATTCATTATTTCATAAACCAAACTGCTCCATAGCCATTTTCCTCGCATGCCCTTGTGCTATTCCATTAATTGTGCTACACGGTGCATGCCTGCACACCCATGGAGCACTGGCAACCGTCACTCGCATTGCAGGGATATTGAACAATGCAGGCCTTTACCGATACTGCAGGGGCTGGTGTGAGTCACTGCATCGGGCTTCAGGTCAGGAGGAATGAGAAAACAGATGCCGTGAGGAAAGATGTCGTCTGGGTTTACGTTGGCCCGGCGATGGGCACAGGCCTGGGCACATTAACAACGAGCATGACGCATCAAGGTTAATAATACCGTTCAGAGAACTCGTAGCATTACGGTGCCTCTATGCATTGAACAAAACGTGTTTTTATTTTAAAACGCGTAACAGAGCTCAAAGGATCGCAGTCCCTCTATATGCATTATGATTTTATGTTAAAACAGTTATCAGAACTCATAGCATTATGGTACCGCTATGTATTGAGTGCGACGTGATCATGTGATATTTTTTAAAAGCCAGAATGTCATCAATATCAACAGAGCACTGGGCAATATTCATCTTTTAGCAGTCTTGAGTCAGCAGAGGAAATCCACATTCTTGTATTCAGGGGAAGTCCCTCTTTAGGACAACCACTTACTTATTTATTGACCCATAATAGATATAGGCTGAGTCAGCCCCCGACTGAAATGTGAACTCATAATCTGCTGCTTGTGAGATAACAGCTCTGCCACAGAAATATCTACGCTGAAGATTACATTATAACCATCATTTTGAGTTCTGCACCATGTAATGTGTTATCTGAGAACAATAAATTTAGAATGCAATATTAAACAATTTAATTTTGTGTGGCACGTAGATTTCAAGCAATGTAGTCCTAAAAATATATAAAAATGGTCCAGAAATATATAATCGATTAATGCAGATTCCACGGTCTGATAAAATATGATTTTCTTCCAAGACTCTCCTTAATAGATCTATTTTTGGATTTCCAACTTTGAAGAACATTTCCATTGCTCACTTGATTTTCACGGCTAGGTTCTGTGGGTGCAGGGAAGGGTGCAGAACAGCAGTACTACGGCCAACACCCAGTGACAATTATCCGAACCGGTCCTGGGCCTCGCCTAGGTCGACTCAGCCTCAAATGAGTACCTGATGCAGTGTGCAAATATTGCCACGAGGGAGACGAAGGGTGGCCGGGCGTGGTACTGGCCAACTACCCCCTCGTGTGCCATGCCAGCCTTGATAAGTGCTCGCTAAAAGCACTTGCCCCAACAGTCTGTTAAGGCTACACAGGGGGATCTTTGTCTCGGGGGGGGGCCTCAATGCTTGTGCGCACTGTTCATAAAGCGCTCACCATGACCTTGCTCTCACCACCACCAGCCTCCCTCGCCAGTGACACCCCCAGCCACTGGTCTGCACGCGTCTCCCGACATAAGGTCCCACACACATTTCCAGTCCGCTTATCTGTGGACATGCGGCAAATGCCATATCAAACCAAAAAAAAAAATCACTTTGCTGCATCTTAATGTGGATAATGACAACGAATTTTAAAAAAGCACATTTGACGTACAGTACACATAGGAAAGATGCCCCCATAGGGTAATGGTTGGCAATCCGGAGGTCGCCAGCTTGGTGTGATATCCCGGCGCGACAGTGGAAATAATGAGCGAGTTTTTGTTTTGTTAATCTACCCGCCTTAGGCGAGCGACAGGTCCGGTGTGGTGGGATCAAGTGTGGGTGATCACACCTCTTCCAATACGTCTGGTCACCATGGAAGAGTAGGCCAATGTACCCTATAAATATGTTGTCTGTAGTTTTTTCTAGTGGAGGCCTTTCTGCCAGCGGTGGGGTGAGCAAGCAATTGTAGGGGTGCACCTTTAAATATTGTGGGTTTACTCTCCAACACACCGGTGTGCTAAACTAGTCGCGAATTGGCATGTTTTGTTTACGTGACAAACCTTACTAATTAGCTGTGTCGGGTGGTGGCGGGTTTAACGACATATTTACACGATCTAACCCAACAAAAACCTCTATTATGGATAATATTGGTCACGAAAGCCTACGTATTAAGGCTTCTTTTAGAAGTCCGTCTCAGTTGAAGTGCCATATTCGCCGTGCTCATTGCACGATTACTATCGCTGTATTCTGCAAGGGTGCCTATATTTGGTCTCTGATATTTACGCATGTCTTGAATTGTAGCACATTTTAGACTCAATGGATGTGTTTTTCAGGGCATTCAAAACTATTTCCATTCTGTGTCTGTGTGATGTCATGACAAATTACATTGCTCATCTGCTCTTTACAACTTTGACTATGATTTAAATGGCTTCTCGTCACCGATGTGATAATTAACAGACTTAGTCTGATGGCAATTGTTGTGGAAAAAATATATATTTTACCACTTAGGCATCATAAAATTACATTTAGCGTATGAATGTGATCCACCAAAACTTCCTGATTTCAAAATTATGGAGTAAAGGCAAGTGTCACCAGACCCATAATCCCGCCTCGTACTTAGCTCCATTCTGCAAAAGAGATTTTGCTTATTTACCGATATTCAAGATCGTGAATCTTGAGCGAATTTGTACATCAAAAAAAACCTCCATCAGCCACTGCTCTGAATTTCGCTTTTTTTTACATGGTGAAAACATGGTGGATATTAAAAACACTCAAAAAACAATGCGGGTGGTTTTATTATCTGAGTGGTAAAAAGATGATTGACTGATCCCCCCCTCCTCACCCTACCCCATACATACATAAATATGCGTGAGCAGGTACTGTTAACGAGACGCACGCAAGCCAGCCAGGCAGTGAGCATACCTATGGGTAATTCGCTGCAGCTGTACCCTCCTGCGCCGTCCTCGTGGCATTTAAACACGGCGCCAGAGCGCTCAGCGCCTGACTGCGCTTGAGGAGCCCCAATCAACACCCTGGCACAAACAACGCAAGCCGTACAGATTTTCTCCGCTGGCGCCTAACGCAACACATGCGTGTGTGTGCATGCACGCGCATTAGCGTATGCATAAGTCAGTGGTGGAAATTGCAGTGCTGTATTTTTCTCTATTCCTTTATACGATGATAGAATCCTCATATTTATGAATATGTTGATGCATGGGTCACCATCTGGAGACAATTTCGTCCGCTCCGTGGTTTATTTCCCATGCCAGGTGTGGTTATGTAATCGGTAAACGAATTTAAATTGCATTTGTAGTTTACTCACTTTAAATTGTCATATACAGGAGTGACACATACAATATGTCGGTGATGTTAAGAAGACAGTTGTACGCATCTTAACCCTTTTATTTTTCAATCACGTATACAAATACCAATGCACGTTTCACTTACCATTGTGTGACATATATACACATGGTTTGCATATACAATACACTCACTTTTATTTTGATTTAAAAATTTCGTGACTGCAGGGATTTATATTCTTTATATTTTCTTGTTGTGGTTTTCACACCTGATGATGATTGCTTGTGTTGCAGTCGAAACGTCGTGAGAATTTTATTGTTTTATATTTTTAATATTTTATTGTTTCCCTTCTACGTGGTGACTTTACCGAAAGAACCAAGAATATGAATACACTCACTCATTGTGCACGATTCCAGTTTCCACACACACACACACAAACAAATATACAACTATTGAGCCGACAATACATTGCACACAACTCAGTAGCTACGTCTCCTGTTTATAAGTGCATTACTTAAATATAGTCGAGACACGCACAAGTCCAGAAAGAGCATGCACCTACCAAGTGTCATTCTCATAGGCATGCTGCAACACCGAGAATCCAAAGAAAGTGCCCTTGGCTCCCCGTATGGGAGCTGCGCCTGCCACGTCCAGGTTGTACGCCAGCGCACCACGCAGGGCAGTGCAGGTGACGTGAGCCAGCAGCAGCAGCAGGCGGCAGGCAAAGAGGCCAGCGGCACGGGGCATGGCACAGCAGCTGCCTGTGCTCGTGGTGCCGAATGAAACATGTGCTTTGCACAGGCGATGACTGTACGTAATCAATGATAATAATAATAAAATAATGAATAAGAGCAACTTTGTTAATTAATTATTATCATAACTTAGGGGTGAATCATGCGCTTTTCACACACACGCTATGACTATGTAATTAATAATTATACTAATTAATTAACATAAATTATGTATTATTATCCGAATTACGTGGTAGGGAAGCATACATGTATGTACCGTATGTTGAACTTCTTTCGCATCGTACGGAGGTGCGTGGGACAGCGGGTTTGTGATGCTTTTGCATGCCTTGATGTGTCCGAGTGCAGTAGCAAGGTTTGGGGATCTCTAGTAAACTTATGAATGATTATAATTTTAAAGAGAGACTGCACGCCTTTATACTCTATTAACACCCGCACGCCCCTACACGCGTCTCTTGTACAATATATGCTATTGTCTCAAAGTGCTCTCAGCCAGCTACAGGTCAGCCAGGTGAAATTGTGACTCGGTTTTTTTACGTTAAATTAATGTGAATTATCTGCCATATTATTCAAATACTACGGAAAGTGATATCAATTAGAGATGTCATTAATATTCTGTAAATATGAGCTACCAGCATTAGAAAAATGGACACTCACTTTTGTTGCATACAGGTTATACATTGTTCAAAGGAGCATAAGACCTTGGATGAACTGTTGAATATGCCGACAGTAATTGAAATAATGTCTAAATACACACTCAAGACAACACAGGGATGTGTAGAAATGGAGCGGTGTTATTGAAAAACCATTTACGCGAGAGGACATGGCATAGTTGTCAAAGATGTATGAAAGGAGAAGCATGTTTTCACAAAATTGTTCCCACAAATTGTGGTATTCTTGAGAAAGTGTGGCAGATGTGTCCACTATTGCACAAATATTCACAGTGTGACTGAAGCCCTGGATCACGCTTAGCCTGAACATTCGGTCACCTGTTGATGTGGTCTGCGGTCAGCAGTCGCGAGACAACTTCGTGTCACGTAGAATGTTCCACAGAAACTTAAATTGATGTTGACATTGCACAACACATCATTTTTAGTCACTGAAAATGAGCATGGTTAATAGTTGTATGATACAGCTGTACTGAATATATTGTTTAATGTATTAGTTTTATTTGCGTAACAATTACATTAATTCAGTATCTTGTATTGCACTGTGCCAATATAAGTCCTGAATATGATCATAAACGTCAGTGAATATTTGGAACTTTGGAGATAACTCTGCAAGTGAAGTGAAAAACAATCCACAACATAAACAATATCAAAAGGATGTTTTATTTTTGCAATTTCATGTTGAAAATATCTGATTTCAGTTACAAAACAAAAAAATTACATCAATATAATTTTCATTGTGCAATGCTGTATACAAATTGTACAATGTTATTTTTACTTACGTCACAATTTGAAATTATCGTTTAAAATGTAGGCACAACCATTTTAAAGTTATGGTCAAGACCTTGACTTAGTTGACTTAGTTGGTCGTGGGTTCGATTCCGACCCTGACGCCTGTATATTTTGAGTTTACATGTTCTCCCCGTGATCGCGTAGATTTTTATCCGGGTCCTCCGGTTTTTCCTACCACATTTAGAATCAACATTCGTTTAGAGTATTTGGTTGCTAATCATTTCAACATGACAAGCCACTTCGTTGAGCTACCATTTGTGGCCTGGTCGCTTCTGAAAAAGAAGCTAATAGCTCAGTGGGCCTTACCTTTTCAAATTAAAAGTTGAAGTTGACAAAAAACGTACTGTCATCATGGTTTATCCACTGTTGCAATAAGTCAGCACATGTGTTATCTTAGTTACAATTGAAGTCGTTAAAGCTATTAAATATATGACATTGTGTATACCTAAACGCACGTGAGGATGTTTATTAGGCAATACACATTTATTCAGGTGGGATTAATTTGAAATTGTTACCGATGACAGATTTCCATAAGAATACGAAACATTTTGTATATTTAATTGTTCTATCATGCAATTCAGTACTTAACATTGGAAAATTCCAAATCAGTATCACTGATTTAGAATATTCAACAATTCATTATATACATATATACTGGAGCCCAACGTGATTTTAATTGTACATTTTTTTAGCAATGCAAAAAGCATTGGGGTATTTACTGAAACTTGGCTGAACACACTGTGATGGAATACACCGCAGCAAAATATTTTCTCCACTTACAAGAACTCACTCGCCACGATGACGGTCATAATTGCTCGAGCTTGTTTAAAATGTACATGCTTGCGTTATTTATTTACTTGGAAGCCAGCTCCTTTCGTGCGTCGGGGGCTGTCACAAGTGTTTGCCGTGGCTTTTCTTGCACGGCGCTTAAATAAATCTGCCACCCTACGAAAATTCATGCTGCGAGTAAGTGCTGTGGCATTACGCAAGGGGAGACGCTGTGACAGATGGTGGGGTGGGGTGTGGTGTTTGCCTGTGCCAGAGTTACGTGCTTGCTGGGGGGGGGGGGGCACCGCACCAATTCCCACTCACGTTCTCATTTTTAAAGTCACCTCTGCCCTCCCCGGAGCTGTAAGGTATATACGGGGTGTGCCGGTGCGCAGCTAATGCATATGCATAGTATATATCCTGATTAGCACTGAATATTAAATACATTTTTTTATACGCTATTAGAATTAAAGCAACATGTCTCATAAAAGTAAAGCATTAGGCATTCCGTATTTGATGTAGGGAGAGAGAGAAGGAGCACACATATATTTGGTACATTCAATAATATGATTCCGCTTTTTCAGGTAAGGAACCCTATAGGTTTTAGTGTATACTTTTTCAACACTTGTTATGGTTTTTAATTTTTTTTATGTACCATTGTTTGAAGAAAAGAAAAGAACACTTTTGTTTTTTTATTTTTTTATGTACCATTATTTGAAGAAAAGAAAAAAAGGCACTTTAATGTTCTCCCTAAAATGCAAGGATTGCAGTAGGTGTTTTATTACATGTATCACCGTTTTTATAAAACCTTGTGGTTGCCTTAAAAAATTGAGAACTCTGTATCAGTTGCAAATGTAAATGAAGATCATGCACCCGTTATCACTTTTGTTGCTACTAAAATAGCCCAAATATTACAGCTTCCGTCCCACGAGGGGCAAAAGGCTAGTAAGAAAATATTTGATCTCCACTTTTGGATATACATTTGTTTAATGGCAATTAGGGATTTTTTTGCTAAGTAAATTATTTGTAATGTGTAAACTATTACATAATCCAACTAAAATGAAAACTGCGTCATTTAAAGTTCATATATTGAGACATTGAGATTTGTGTTTTTGACAAGAAGTTATAACATATCACCTCAGTGACTTGTCCTTGCACTGTTGACAATATAATTAATCCTTGTCTACAAAATATATGCACACTATTCTTGTTGGCAAAATTCTGACACTGTTCTGGACGGAACACTCGCCCACTGCATTGGCATTTTTGCTGCATTGACATTGTTGCTACATTGACATTGTTGCTACATTGACATTATTGCTGCATTGACATTGTTGCTACATTGACATTGTTGCTACATTGACATTGTTGCTACATTGACATTGTTGCTGCATTGACATTGTTGCTGCATTGACATTGTTGCTACATTGGCATTGTTGCTACATTGACATTGTTGCTGCATTGACATTGTTGCTGCATTGGCATTGTTGCTACATTGACATTGTTGCTGCATTGACATTGTTGCTACATTGGCATTGTTGCTACATTGACATTGTTGCTGCATTGGCATTGTTGCTACATTGGCATTGTTACTACATTGACATTGTTGCTGCATTGGCATTGTTGCTCCATTGACATTGTTGCTGCATTGGCATTGTTGCTGCATTGGCATTGTTGCTGCATTGGCATTGTTGCTGCATTGACATTGTTGCTGCATTGACATTGTTGCTGCATTGGCATTGTTGCTACATTGACATTGTTGCTACATTGACATTATTGCTGCATTGACATTGTTGCTACATTGACATTGTTGCTACATTGACATTGTTGCTACATTGACATTGTTGCTGCATTGACATTGTTGCTGCATTGACATTGTTGCTACATTGGCATTGTTGCTACATTGACATTGTTGCTGCATTGACATTGTTGTTGCATTGGCATTGTTGCTACATTGACATTGTTGCTGCATTGACATTGTTGCTACATTGGCATTGTTGCTACATTGACATTGTTGCTGCATTGGCATTGTTGCTACATTGGCATTGTTACTACATTGACATTGTTGCTGCATTGGCATTGTTGCTCCATTGACATTGTTGCTGCATTGGCATTGTTGCTGCATTGGCATTGTTGCTGCATTGGCATTGTTGCTGCATTGGCATTGTTGCTGCATTGGCATTGTTGCTGCATTGGTATTGCTGCTGCATTGACATTGTTGCTGCATTGACATTGTTGCTGCATTGGCATTGTTGCTGCATTGACATTGTTGCTGCATTGACATTGTTGCTACATTGGCATTGTTGCTGCATTGGCATTGTTGCTGCATTGGCATTGCTGCTGCATTGACATTGTTGCTGCATTGACATTGTTGCTGCATTGACATTGTTGCTGCATTGGCATTGTTGCTGCATTGACATTGTTGCTGCATTGACATTGTTGCTACATTGGCACTCGTACACCGCCCATGCTGCTGGTGCTATTGATACACTTGGACTAGGCCCCCATCCCCAAACCTTTCTAAACAGTTTGCCTTTAGAGGCTGACTCCTTTGCCTGATGACGACCGCTTGTGTTGCGATCGAAACGTCTTGATTTGTTTTTTTTATTTCTAACTACGTGACTGACTTTACCGAAAGAGCCAAATGGTATGGATTCCTGCAATCACGAAAGCTTCAAATCAAGATTCACGTCACGTTAGATTGATTTAAAGACAGCATTGCTTGACAAAAATTATGCCTCCGAAAAATTATGCACCGGAATAGTGAACGGATGTTGCGCCAGTGAGTTCTTCATGTTTGCCGGCAAACATGAAGAACTCACAATCATTATGTGAGCCCAAGCGCTGCCAGCGGGTCCCCTTTTTCGAGAGGGTGTCGCCCCGACGTGTGACTGCGTCCGTGACCTGTGCCCTACTCGCGGTTGTGTGTTTGTTTGTTGTGTTCTTGATCGATAAAATAAATAACGTGAAATAAAACAAAATACGGATATACCTCAGATTCACGGTAACAAGTGCGGAGCTCGTCAATGTTTTTTTTTAATGAAACAGCGTTTGTCTAAATAGTGCAAGGATTCTATCATGGAATAACTTTCTGATGTTTACTTCACATTTGCTATGCATGCTTGCCTGGACCTAATTTGTAGTCTGTCTTTGACTGACATGACACCTTGTCTCATTGGGTGTATGTACCCTATCTGCAGTGCACTCGGTCGTATCTCTGTGTACACATCAGATGCCTGCAATTAAAGTGGATGAATCTATCTAGACAGGGAACTGCATTTTAAATGTTCATCCCAATGTCACACTAATGACTCTCAACTAACATGAAACAGAAAATAAACACCTTTAAATGTACTCTTTTTAAAGTGTCGAGGTGTGCCACAGAGAAGGGCCATTGCCTGAAACATCGCCTATTATATATTGTCCTTTGAAGGCCACAGTGTCATTGACACATGTGTAGGGTTTATTTTGGTAAAATTTGCCAATGCAGCGTCATTACCACAAGATAACTTAATTGTGAAAAAAAGCCAATCACGAGCACCAATGAAAAACAACATACATAGTGAGTCAATGGCTGCCAAACAATGGGATATCCACGATGCAATGTTTAAAAGAAGAGGTGCAGCAGTAATGGCTCACTGCCCAAAGAGGAGTTAATGCTCCTGCTGAGCCTGTGTCGGAGCTGTGAACCAGGACCGCGATGATCCAAGGCTTGAATCTCAGGCTCCCGTTTAAGAAAGAAAAAAACAATATTGTATGCAAAGTGAGTTGGACGTCCTCAGCTTGGCTATTTGTTATACTGTACTAAATTCGGTCAAGCCCAGCTCTGACAGCATCATACGGTATGACATGTACTGAATAATCCGTTCATATGCACAACTGAAATAATAACTGTGCTGTTGTTATGACGGACAAGAAAGCTAAAGCAATACTTTTAACGCTCCCTCTAACATCACTGGAGGAGGCCCCAAGTACATTGCTCTGTAGTCGATGATTAGCTAACGAGTGAAAAATACAGGAGTTTATATATACTGTATTTCAAAAGCACAGGATACAAATGACATGGCGACATTATGGTAAACCTTTGTACAGCTGTAGATTGGAAATAATGAGGATACATTTTAATGCTGATGATTTCAATTTGATGTTTGATTTGTAAAAAAATGATTACATTGGCAGCTTTCTTGCATACTGGAATGAACCCTAATACAGAAATGTAAATAACCAGCAGGAAATAACTAAGCACCTCCACACATATACGAGTGTCCTTCAGGTGATGAAAGGGTAGCAAGAATTTAATTTTGGGAAAAAAGGACAGTTTGGATAGGTCTTTAATTCGAGAGTGGAGAGATCATAACTGACAATGATGATGAACGATGATGATGATGATAAGGCTGGCCAGTGTGATGGTTTGTGCACGTACAGTCTAATGAAGCAGAGGTAATGTATCGCAATGCATTTTTAATGCCATTTGCAGTGAAATATATTTCCTTCTACTTGTTTTTCACAGCTTTGCAGTTGACCGACTTGACCTGTCTGGCCACGAGGTCTGGCGGCTGTTGTTTTCGGTGTGGTTTTGACCTCTGTTTTTTTTTGTTTGAGGCTGGCAAAGCAGGCGGTTTCTCCGGTTCACCCAGTATAATCCCCTCGCCACACATTATCAGCCAAACATTTGGCCACTTGTTGGTACAGATCGAGCTGATGGTCCGATGATGAATAAAATAAGTAATTGACCATTTTTATTCCGATGGACATGAATAAATAAACTTTAATACAAGTGTCGAAACTCCCTTTGATATCTTATTTCAAACCATTTTTGGCTTACAAAATTGTAACCGATGAATTTACTGCATTGCGAATAATATAATTAATGTATATATGTTGTTTTTATCAAATATCAGTTTCACACGTAGGCTTTCGTGACCAATATCATCCATAATACAGCTGTTTTTGGGTCAGATCGCGTAAATATATAAATGTGTCGTTAAACTTGCCAACACCTGACAGCCAATTAGTAAGGTTTTCCACGTAAACAGAACATGCCAATTCGTTACTAGTACAGCACACCGGTTTGTTGGAGAGCAATGCCACAACATTTACATTTGTACTCAGATTGTAAATGGTGTGGCTTTGCTCTCCAACACACCGGTAGTGCTCTACTAGTAACGCATTGGCATGTACCTGTTAACGTGACAACCCTTACTAATTGGCTGTGTCGGGTGGTGGCGGGTTTAACGACACATTTCTATATTTACGCAATCAAACCCAAAACAAACTTTATTGCATATCAGTTTGTACATGCAATGCAAATGACCACATCACCTGTAACACCACAACGTATTGAATCGTGTAAGCTCAACAGGACGGGGATGGATAGTGCTTGGGTGACCTCCATGCATTAAAACAGGTGTTGCTGAGGAGCGACTTTGTGGGCAACCATGCAATGGTAGTGCGGTAAAACCGAGCAATGAAACAGCAGGCGGATATCGCAATTTCTCAAAATTAGGAATTTGAGAACCCACGTTTCATGGATTGACAATGTACATATATATTGAGTTACATGTATGCATTTCAGGTTTGAACCTCCGATTAGCACGGTTGGCTACGTACGGTGCGAAAGAAGTTCAACATACGTAGAACATACGTGAAACAATATTCAATGTGAGTTCCTTTAACATTAATAACGTGATGTTTAATATTGCTTTTGATTTGGCTTAGAAGGTAATGAATACCAATTCATTCCAAAACTCCATGCTGCAGTATAATCCATATAGCTTCATTAAACAAATATAAGTATTTTATCTTAATGGTGTATTACATTGTATTTACTCTCATCTACCACACCCCTTTCTTATCTCATCCAGCCAGCCTCCGGCCCACACAGAAGTTGTGGTAGAAACTACATTCCCTGTAAAAAAAAAAAACCAAACCAAGGTGCTCCTGAGTGCGGCAGCAGAGACAAAGATCCCCCGTATAGCCTGAACAGACTGTAGGGGCAAGTGCTGTTAGCAAGCATCTATAGAGGCCGGCGCGACACACGTGGGGGTGGGTGACGAGCACCACGCCCGGCCGCCTTTGTCTCCCTATTGGCGGTGTTTACACACCACACCAGGTACTCAGTTGAGGCTGAGTCGATCTAGGGGAGGCTAACGAAACCGGTTCAGATAACCGTCACTGGTGTTGTCCGTGAGTGGGAATCGAAATCGGGCCGCTGGGTTCATAGCGCAGCGCGCTAACCACTACACTCCGGCTCCCCCATGCTCCAGAGTGAGGTTGCAGGGAGAGTCCACAAGCGTAAGGAACAAACGCATATTTAAAACTTAGGCATTCTTTCACGGCCAATATTATTCTGTCACCTGCCGATCATGCTGGTTATAACTAACCAGCGAAGCGTTGTACCCAATTGTTAATTTTGTGGATTGCTCTGCAACGTTACCGTTGGTGTGCTGAAGCAGTAATAAATTGGTACGTTTGTTCACGTGATAACTTTATTAATTGGCTGTGTCGGGTGCGGGGGGGTGTACGACACACAATTTTAAGACCCAAACAAAACGCAAGCTAGAGACATCCTATAAACTATTTAGTAACTCAAGTGTGCTTGGACAGGATGCATCACTAGAATGGGCGATGACTGGTGTCCAGACCGAGGGTGGAGTGGAAGACAAACCAAGATAATGTGCCCGACAGTACACCACATCGTGGAGATGGAGTGATGAAATCAGCATGTGTGCAGGTGCTAGTTGAATTGATGCATTGTGTGAGCGTGAGAGATGTTGACAGATTTGGGGAGGCCTTCATCCAGCAGTGGATGGGACATGGCTAATGATGATAATGAAGTGTGTCATATACAAATACATCCGATTGAAAGTTTTCAGACGGTCTGAACTGTTTCGCTTCTCCCGTAAAGAGAATGAAAATAATGAAAGTGTGTTTGTTGGGTGTTTTACAAAAGATGGATAGAATACTGTATTGCTACAGTGAGGGAAAAAAGTATTTGATCCCCTGCTGATTTTGTACGTTTGCCCACTGACAAAGAAATGATCAGTCTATAATTTTAATGGTAGGTTGATTTGAACAGTGAGAGACAGAATAACAACCAAAAAATCCAGAAAAACGCATGTCAAAAATGTTATAAATTGATTTGCATTTGAATGAGGGAAATAAGTATTTGACCCCTCTGAAAAACATGACCTAGTACTTGGTGGCAAAACCCTTGTTTCGATTTAAAGCTTTCGTGACTGCAATGATTCATCTTCTTTGGTTCTTTCGGTAAAGTCACGTAGAATGAGAATAAAATAATAAATTGATAAAATAAAATATTTTAAAAAAATTAATGTGTTATTTTATTTTATCAATTTATTATTTTATTCTCATTCTACGTGACTTTACCGAAAGAACCAAAGAAGAAAAACCCTTGTTGGCAATCACAGAGGTCAGACGTTTCTTGTAGTTGGCCACCAGGTTTGCACACGTCTCAGGAGGGATTTTGTCCCACTCCTCTTTGCAGATCTTCTCCAAGTCATTAAGGTTTCGAGGCTGACGTTTGGCAACTCGAACCTTCAGCTCCCTCCCCATATTTTCTATGGGATTAAGGTCTGGAGACTGGCTAGGCCACTCCAGGACCTTAATGTGCTTTTTCTTGAGCCATTCCATTGTTGCTTTGGCCGTGTGTTTTGGGTCATTGTCATGCTGGAATACCCATCTACGACCCATTTTCAATGTCCTGGCTTAGGGAAGGAGGTTCTCACCCAAGTTTGACGGTACATGGCCCCGTCCATCGTCCCTTTGATGCGGTGAAGTTGTCCTGTCCCCTTAGCAGAAAAACACCCCCAAAGCATAATGTTTCCACCTCCATGTTTGACGGTGGGGATGGTGTTCTTGGGTCATAGGCAGCATTCCTTCCCCTCCAAACACGGCGAGTTGAGTTGATGCCAAAGAGCTCCATTTTGGTCTCATCTGACCACAACACTTTCACCCAGTTGTCCTCTGAATCATTCAGATATTCATTGGCAAACTTCAGATGGGCATGTATGTGCTTTCTTGAGCAGGGGGACCTTGCGGGCGCTGCAGGATTTCAGTCCTTCACGGCGTAGTGTGTTACCATTTGTTTTATTGGTGACTATGGTCCCAGCTGCCTTGAGATCATTGACAAGATCCTCCCCTGTAGTTCTGGGCTGATTCCTCATCGTTCTCATGATCATTGCAACTCCACGAGGTGAGATCTTGCATGGAGCCCCAGGCTGAGTAAGATTGACAGTTTTTTTGTGTTTCTTCCATTTGCGAATAATCGCACCAACTGTTGTCACCTTCTCACCAAGCTGCTTGGCAATGGTCTTGTAGCCCATTCCAGCCTTGTGTAGCTCTACAATCTTGTCCCTGACATCCTTGGAGAGCTCTTTGGTCTTGGCCATGGTGGAGAGTTTGGAATCTGATTGATTGCTTCTGTGGACAGGTGCCTTTATACAGGTAACAAGCTGAGATTAGGAGCACTCCCTTTAAGAGTGTGCTCCTAATCTCAACTCGTTACCTGTATAAAAGACACCTGGGAGCCAGGAATCTTTCTGATTGAGAGGGGGTCAAACACTTATTTCCCTCATTAAAATGCAAATCATATATATAACATTTTTGACATGCGTTTTTCTGAATTTTGTTGTTGTTATTCTGTCTTTCACTGTTCAAATAAACCTACCATTAAAATTATATTCTGATCATTTCTTTGTCAGTGGGCAAACGTACAAAATCAGCAGGGGATTAAATACTTTTTTCCCTCACTGTAACAGATGTGAAATGGAAACGACAAGTCAACCTTCAACATTAATATCCCGTCATATCTCACTGGAAAACCACTGCCACGGTTTTGGCTATGGGTCAAATGCATATGAACAAATTGTGAATCATAGATGTTAACGTTCATTACGCGTTGATATTTCATAGCTTGACACACATAAAAACAATAAACTCCACTCGAAAGAGGAAGGTCCTGCACTTCAACTTTTGTGATATTTTATATTTAAGTAAGTCTTATTTTTTTACGTATGTATAGTGTCACTGATAAGTGACCAACATACTGTTATGATCTTTAATACTTTGCAGAGCGCCGATATTGCAGTGAAGTCAATTAAGATATAGGGACAGCTCTTTATCCGCAAAATTTTCGCAAATTGGATTACCTGATTTGTGAATTACTAAAAGTTGTATGGATTGATTCAGGGTTGCAGTCAACAGGATTCACATAAAATAGGGTCAAAGAAAACGAGTAGAGACTTCATTGTGTACAATCGAATTTGTGGCCAACAGTGGTTACATCCATGCTATTACTATCCACGTTATTCCTATTCGCAAAATCGCAGATAATAGGAAAGGTTGAGCCGCAATACATAGCATTTATACTGCACTATATGTAATGTACGTATGAATTAATTTCAATGAACACAGTAAAATGAGAACAGTTATATTTTCACCATTTCAGTGGAAATTAACGCAGAAACTTATAAAAACTAATTTTGATTTAAAGCTTTCGTGACTGCAGCGATTCATATTCTTGGTTCATTTAATAATAATAATCTTTTAATAATCTTTTAATAAAAATATTATTTTATTGTTTCCCTTCTACGTGACTTTACTGAATCAGAGACTAAACACTGAAATAACCACGTAGAAGGGAAACAATAAAATAATAAAAAAATATGATGTTATTGTTTCCCTTCTACGTGACTTTACCGAAAGAGCCAAGAATTATAAAAACAACTTAACAAAGAAAGCTGTGAAGTTGTTCTCAAGATAAATACGAGACAAAAAGTCACGTACATTAACTTTGCTAAACGAAAATAACAAAAACATTGTGGGAGACAACTGGAACAGACAGCCGAACATGTATACTCAGGGCAATTATTATTGAAGGCGGACCAGGATCAAAATTATTTTAAAAAGAGGCGAACGAGAGACGGATGGAGAAATAAACACAAATGTGTTAAAGGGGAAAAAATGCATTCCAGTCAGCACACATTACCTACCGTGATATCCATCAGAAACATTTAAGTTGACAATGAAACTGGAACAATAGATAGAAGAAAATACGCAAAGCAGCAAGGAGCGGTACATTCCTTTAATTGCACCGATAAGCTTTACGAGAAAACAGATGAATCAGAGAATAAACACACACACTGGAGACGTCTCATTTACTGTTGAGTAGAGTAGGTGGGTTTAGGCAGGGCACCTTCTGGAGAGAATGGATGATAACGAAGTGACAGCCAAAGGCGTGACAACGCCCTGGAAGACGTCTGCCCCGCGGATATGTAGTAGTGAGATCAACTTTTGTGTAGGGCCCGAGACGGACTGCGCACCGTGTGAGATAATGATGCCAGCAGTGGCTAGAACATGTCTGATGATGATGATCATATAGTTTTTTTTTTACTTTGTTGTGGCTAGAATATAGTTTGTTGTGGCTAGAACATGTCTGACAATTTTTGATTTAAAGCTTTCGTGACTGCAGTAATTCATATTCTTAGTCCTTTCGGTAAAGTCACGTTGAAGGGAAACAATAAAATAATAAAATATATAACAATATATAACAAAAGATATATAACAATACATATTTTATTATTTTATTGTTTCCCTTCAACGTGACTTTACCGAAAGAACTAAGAATATGTCTGACAATGCTTATGTGATTGTACATGTGCATTTTTTGTTTAGTTAGCCGTGGCTAGAACATGTCTGATGATGATGATAATTATATGATTGTACATATTTTAGTTGTTTTCATTCCCCCGCAACTTCGATGAGCACGGTTGGCTACATACGGTGCGAAAGAAGGTCAGCATACATACGTGTCGTGATAAGTAGTGCAATATCGTAATGGTGTATCTACATGTATCTTAAAATTCCTAAGTTGTAGCTCTGCAAACTTGCCATCGTCTACCGAGTGATGCTCACTGCTTGTGGAAATTACGTATGCCAAATCTTCCCTCTAGTGGTGCAGCTTAAGAGTGCATTTTAATCAGGATGGTGCGCAGTCTTGCCTCCTTTCAATATCCAGTGTATTCAGTACAATCCCGTACAAAAATGAGGTTTTACATTACTGCGTCTCTTCACGAATCCAGATTATAATTTTTCAGATGAACCTCAATTAAGGGGAACTAGTTTTTTAGTACGTATGTTGAACTTATTTCGTATTATAAGCAACACAACGTGCTAATCGGTGAAAAAAAACGTACTGTATTGTTTACGAACGTAATTAACCAAAAATGTAATATATTTATTTGATTTATGAAAACAACAAAAATGTAATCTCTGCAGGTGACCTGAAAAATATGCATTGAATGTTAACACCATCAACGTGTGTACCACAACTACTGTGCTGTATATAAATATTCAGTTTAACACGTAGGATTAATGTATATAAATATTGTTTGTTATTTTACCAAGAAGAGCCTCAACGGAGTTATATTATTCATTTTGGGAGCTCTCCACTTGTGATGTTTAGCAAATTCCGATCGGAGCATGAGGAAAGCATTCCGAATCGTCTGGAGAATACCAAGGCAAGAAGGCGAGAACATTCAAAATCAACACCCGAGCTGCAAAAGAATCAAAAGGTGTACTCACCCCTACATCATCTCATTGCCCTAAACATGGGTACCTTATCAACCTAGAGCATCTGAATGATCCACCAACAATGTCTCCATAGACCATGCAGACCATATGATCCCCATCCAGGAATAATTGCATATAGAGGAAGCCGTGAGTGGATCCACATTGTGTATAAGATGTTCTGGTGCTATTGTGTTGAATTTTATTATAGTGCATTGCGCCGTGGTGATATACCTCGGCCGACCGAGAAATATAAAGTGGTTTTGGCCTGGCGAAATGTTGGCAACCCTGAACGTGGACAGACGCTGAATGTGTCATCTGGTGGGCGGCATTTGTGATACCCGTTTTCTCTGGGCGCAGCACAGAGGGCATGCGCTGCATGCATTTGGGCCAGGGTAGGCGCCAAACAGGGGAGGTGCTGCACGTGGCACATAACTCGTGTACAATACACACGTCAATGTCAGATAGACTATGGAGTGTACGATCAGATTTGGTCATAATTGGAAATTACATGATCTCCAACCCATCCAATTTGCCGTTTCGGTAAATCAGCTTAAGATTTTATACAATCAGAATTGATCAGAATGAAAATCGGATTATAATGAAATCACTCGCCGTTGCACTACATTTGGCCAACGCGACAGCGCGCATGGGTGGCCGCTGTGAGCCGTGTGCACGACGATGCATGGTGCATGCAGTGGCTCAACTGTCAAGTTGGCGCTCGTTTCATGGCTCTGCACTTCGCACACACGTGCCAGCTCATATGAGAGTGTGTGTTGGGTCAGCGTGCCATATTTAGCGTGTTGTTTATTTATTTTTTCATTAAATCTCCCCCTTTTCCAGGCCCAGGGTTGAGCACTTTACATGCCAGTGGCAAAGAAATATGGAAGTGCTTTTTAGCAACGCAGGGCAAACAAAACACTAAAGACCCAAGCAGGTGTAATTCTTATTTTTTTTACTGAAATGAAAACAACAACTACGCAACACATTGGGGAACCAAAACAAAACATTAGAAAACCAGTCGTTCAAAAAAAACACAAGAGTAAATGAGTACATTTATAAAAGCGCAACTCTTACAACCTTGGTTATCACGAGACCACGGAGGACATGCAACATTATTAGCATGTGGTCAAGAGTTATTGTCCTACTGGATAATCTCTGTTGGCGTATAGGGTACGCATTAACTAGAGCCTTAACATTTTAAGTGAAATATGTTGAACTACTATTCAAAAAAATGTGCTACTGCTGTGCAGTGGTGTCACTAAGGGGGGTGCGGGAGGTGCGAACCGCACCGGGTGACACCATCAGAGGGGGTGACACCAAAATCACTGTCCATACAATTTTTGTGCAGTGTTTCAGCAGAAATGTGTTTTTGTTTTTATATATTTAAAAAAAATATCCCTGGAGTTATAACAACAAAAACATTTTTCGTAAGCCCAGCTTACATGTACTGTATCGATATACTTACTTTTTTTAACCTTTTAATGCTCTCCGGTCAGAGGTGTCATTATTACCCAATTATAACGAATCGCGTGGTTTCGTCTGCGCGCGCGACAAAGCACGCGCGGTTGTTTTCGTTGCTGCTCGTGTATTTATAGTCGCTGATTTTGTAAAGAAATTCTGGTGTTTTAGCTACAATATTGTGGTTAAATAGTATTTGTGAAGATATACCAATAACCTTTTTGAGACTGATGTAGTAATTAAAGGAAAAGAAGGATACATATCTAAAAGGCTTCCGTTCAGTTACTAATAATGTTGTAATTCCATGTAGAAATATTTTACAAAACAATATTATTGTTAGTATTCATATAATCCAAGAAATATTACATTTAAGCAATTTACAACTATATTTATCACATGTTGTTATATAATTAAAATTGATAATAAACTTACATGTAGAACAATTATTGATTCCATAACTCTTTGATAACTAAATAGCGAAATTGTCAATGTAAAACATGAAGTGGGGGAAATGCTATGTTTCTTGATACATGTTTAGAAATATAACTTAAATCTTAAATAAAGTGTAGCATTTTATTTATTTATTATTTTATTTAGTTTAAAACATAACTGATTTGCAATTATATATCTGATTTTAATATAGTTGTTAAATGTTTTGACGTTTTTTACTTCGAATTCTATTGTTTTCTTACCGAATTTTCACTTTAACCACACTAAACTATGTTTAGGCTGTACGTAAGATATTGTGATTTAAAGTTGTAATTTTAATATTGCTAGTTGTTTATGTCACTACTATTGCCATTACGGGAATTAGGATTTACGAGTAACATTAGTACAAAAACACTGCAAAGGATTCTGTATGGTCGAGTACGGGAGGAGGTCCATGGGGGGTGGACACCATGAGTTACCGCACTGGGTGACACCAACCCTAGTGACACCACTGCTGCTGTGTATTGTCTTGACGTTTCTCAATGATATGCAAAAAACGTTTAAATATTTAATGAACGTCGTATTAATTTGAATCCCAAATAAAAACTTGCGCACTGCAGTCTCGTTGTGCACGCACAACACAGGCCCCGATAATCACGTGACCGCTTGTACAAATGAATGTTTTACTTCACACGTGATGCAATTCATATGCTACAATGCCCAGTATGCAGCTAATCTGGAGAGCTGGGGGTAACCACCACTCCAAAAGTGTCAGTACGGTGTCACTCGCCTCTAAGGCACTGTGAAGTGTCTTGCTCCTCAGCTTCACTTTTTCGCTGTCTCAATAGTATGGGGTCAGCAACATCGGTGGCTCACATCCTGAATGTCTCGCAACATTGCGAAGCATTCCGCGGTCTCTGGCGTTGAACGGGGTTCACCCACTTGGGAGGGCCGTACCTCCTGTTGAAGGGTTGCTGGCGATTATGACTGAAAAGAGCACTGTAGCATTGTTTGCTTCATGCACTCATTCCACGGAGTGCATCATTGATGTTGAAACCTCTCCAAATGGTAATTATTTCCTCTGAGCTACCCTTGTTTCTGTTGGACAGGAGTTTTCAGGAAATCTCCCTTCCTTAAGTGGTGCTTCTCGACTGACCTTGTAATTCTGAGTGCGAGACAGCTTTTCCGTCTACCATTACCTACAATGTTCCAGTTCAATGCCTTAAAGTCTTAAAATGTAGGCAGCTGCTATATCTGGGTCTGCCCCCAGCCACTCTCCATGTGCTGACAACTGATGGCTCCCATGCCATTCCTTTAAAAGGCTCGTAGCCATCGCGGAATCCCTTAGGGTCATGGCCAATTGAAATGTAGAGGGCTTTTGCCGCCACATACTTTAGGTTAGTGATGGGTTGGCCTTTCACACGTAATTGCAGACATTACGGGTGCAGGACTTCATCCACCATGTGGAGAGTTGCTGGCTGAGGCAGCTTCAGACTGAAACAGATTTTTGGATCTCCTCGTTATTTCTTTCAGATGTCCTGAATAATCATTTAGCTGATGCTGAACTCTGGCTGCACTGCAAGAGATCCACATCGATACTGCTGCTCATGGCATGAGACCGAGGGCACGACTGGAAAAACGTTGGGAGGAAATACCAAAGAATCGGGCCGTAAATTGATGCGCATTCCAGTTTTTTTTTACTCGTAAATGCCGTGTACGTTTACTTATGCTATATCAGTCCACTAGATGGTGCTGTATGTGCGTGTGAGTCCTTCACAGTCAATCGTGTATTTTGGCAATATGCCACACTGGAGGCAAACAGGCCATATTTACGAAAAAAAATGTCCACGATGAGTATGTAACATATCTGTGAAACAAAATCATTACATGTTCCAGGTTTACAACAGTAACGATACAATTTTATTTTACAAAATACATTAACTCATAGGGGTGTGCTTAAAAGTTGACTCAAGATCAAGGTGTCGTCGTGACCATTGATCCTTGTCACCACATCTCATCATCACTTCCTTCTGCCGTATTTTACGAAGTTGACAGTACCCGGTCTCCACGTATGATACATTTCAAATATACAAAATAAAAACGAGCGAAATGGCCCAGGAATGGGCCTCTTATGTTCAGCAGCACGCCCTGGAACTGTGTACGCAGGGGCCATGAGTCATCGGGCTACAACGGAGCGGTCCCTCCCACTCTGTATCCTTTCCCCCCACCACCATGATTCCCTTCTACTCCGTACCACTCGGAACCATGATGTGGGCTTTACGAGATCATGTTTTGTACAAATACGTTCAAAGCAAGTTTAGGTTACGTTAGGCTTTCTTAAGCTATCTCAAATTAAGTACCCAGACATGGAATTGAACAAAGGGAGGTGCAACATTGGTCACGCATTTCTTTTCTGGTCACAACCAGTTCTGGGGTTCAGTCAGATAAAAGCGTTCCTCTTTTGTAAAGGTGAGTTCTGAGGTTCTTTTTGCAGAGCTAAACTCGCATGCCGTTTCCACTGGCACATCTAGGCCGAGGCAGTACGGGACCCTCTCAGCACAGCTGGTTTTCCACCGGCTGTGATAACGCTGGCTTCATAACTTATCTGAATCTGGCTCTGGGTCAAATCGGGACAGGGGTGCGCCTAATGACTTGTGAATTGCGTATGACGTCAGTCACCAGATTGTGCGGGCACTGCCAGTGGAACGGCTCAGTTTCTGCAGTGGAAAATAACCAAGCGCTTTCTGAGCTATGCCAGGCAGGTTCGGCGCAGCTTGGTTGTAGAGTGGAAAAGAGGTATTCGTGTTGAGTTGGCCCAGTAGGATTGGTGTGGGCAAAACCGGCAAGCCCGGTTCATCAACTAAGCCAGCACTTTCCAGTAGTCGTAGAAACATGGACATAGTAACCCATCACCTGGATTTAAGGCTTCATTTTGGCCTCTGACCTCTGAGTGCTCACTGCAATAACTGTCTCAGGCTATCAAGCTTTAGGAATCTCTTTTATATGTATATATTACTCAATTGTCATACTGCAGGTCAGTATCTGACACACATACAGAATTTAGTGTATGCACCTATATAATGTGGTGTAAAGTTACGGTAAGAGCAAAAGCAGATGCCATTGACCTGTAATATATTTTATTTCCACACAGGGCTGGTGCGAGGGGTTGCAAGTGGCCCCAATACCACCACATGTCCCATTGGTCGACCAAATTTCACTGTGCTTAATGGTACATCACTATTATGGTGGCCTCCCACACAACATGCCTGATTCCACATGACATGCTTAAACTTAATGTTTGGCTTATAACTGCATAAATTCATGGATCAATTCTTACCGTCACTATACCTGCATAAACACTGTACGTGAAATAATCTATTGTTTAAATTCACGTGTGTCGGGTTATTTACACCCTGTTCCTTCAAGAATTTCAAACGAATCACAATGACAAAAAATATAATGTATTCTTTAATGGAATGGTGACCCTGAATCACGACAACTGATCAATCACGTGAAGGGAAAATCATGACATGCTCACTGGATGGGTACACGTGGTAAATGGTCAATGCATCACGGAATGGGAGCAATTCGTGACATTGAATCCCACTAATTCACAAACCGTTATCGCACAGGTACAGGTGTGCGGCCTTACACAACTGACACATACCATAGTATCCAACAGCCTTCCATAATAGTGATATGCTTATCAGTTACTTTTATAATTACACGGTTATCAAATACCTGCTGTAAATAGGATATGTTACCAAATTGTGTTTTTTTACACGTGCAGCATTTTAATGAAAACAAATATTTTTCATCACTGTACTAATAATGTACACCGTATTACCAACATTATTCACGCCACATTTGCTTGTTATGTACTAAGAATAGTTGTTTGTTATTCATCCAGCAGGACAGCTGGAGTGTGCAACTATTCTCATAAGAGGATAGCAGCCAAAAACAACCATAAGGAAAAGAGCCAGACTTGTTGGCAGCCGAAACAGGAAGTCAAGAAGTTCAAATAAGTGAGATATCCACAACGCTATGCCAAATATGGTAACTGTAAACATTCATACGCAATAGTAGAATATACACAATGTAGCATCGAATGACATAACAGTGAATAATCAAATCACTCGTTCCATGTTTGGATTACAATAAACGTATGCATGCTTAAACGAATGCTGCCGATTAACATGTCTTGAATACCAGAGAGGTAAACAGCCGAGACAAAATATTAAATGTTTACGTGTGGATATACATAATGGAGAACGATGAATGTATATGTTAAAACAGTTTAATTTTGCGTGGCACCATGCATTGCCCTCAAAGACATACATCTTCTACGTTATCACTGTTACAGTAGAAGTAAATTGAAATACAAGCACATTAGACTTTAACCTTTCACTGGCAGCATCTGCTGAGAATTGTGAACTCTATTCGTCGAGGTTGCACTGCATGCCTGAACTGAACCAGGCAAAGTAATGTTGGCCGACTGGTGGCTTTCCTATGCTAATCCGATGATGTCTTGCACTGTAATGGGCTATGGGGAAACAGAAAAACGTGACACACCCAACGACCAATACCAGCCATGGCAACGACCGCCAAACTCGCAGATAAACAAAAGGACACACCGTCTAACCCATTCATAAGTTCACCGGCACCTTCTCAATTCGGTCGGTAGGGTATTTTTTACTGAAATCCAACGGAGGTTTTCCCGTCAGTTTGTCTGGGGGGAGTTTTTTTTTTTCAATTTATTTTTGAAATCGTGTGTTCTGCAAACTTTATTTTTGATTGCCTCTACAGAAAACTGTTCAACAAATGAATGCCATGCCCTGAACACGACCAGCAATACTGCACCCGACAGCCATAAATCAGCTGGCAGAATTGGGTAACAACCAACCAATCAGCATCCCCTTAAAAAACCTGCCTGCCATTCAACCGAGATGTACTATACACAAAGGGGATTTGGCTGAATGACCTTGGAAGCAGGCACCTGGGCGAGAATCCCAGCTTTCTTGTGCCAAGATTAACGGCAGCTTTTCAAACGTGTCAAGGTGTCTCAGTCTCGTCAACAATATCTGCACAAAACATTTAAGAGTGTGGTGTTGCTCATTGTGTGTTTTTTTTCCGGTAAAGTCACGTATGTAGAAATACAATAAAATTACATTAAAACAAAAACAATCACGACGTTTCGATCACAACACAAGCGATCTTCACCAGGTGTCAAGAACAAATAATGGAAAATAACAAATCATGGAGGTAAATACAACAAAAAAGATGAGAGACGAGAATTTAACAAACCTGAAAAAACATTGTGAAGCACATCCAGTCAGGCCAACAACACAGTTAGACACTTCCTGGCGGACCACGAATTTCAGAAGAGTGTTAATGTTGTATGAGAGTATTTAATTACCTTATGAGTGTGGTGTTGGTTATATTTCCTAAGTTGGTCTAACCGAGGTCGAAGGGCTACATTTGTCACGACAGGACTGATATATAATTTTCTGGGCACAAAATCTTCAACTGCGTGGTTGTAATGAAGGGACATCACAGGTACTGTACTGAAGTTCTATGGCATCAGTAAAGTGTATTCGGGGCAGTGTTCATTCCAAATGTATTGTCAAATACTCTAAAGGAAAGATTTGGGTAATCTGTCAGTCTACAGCATACAAACATGCTTCAATCTACTTGGAAGTCTTTTTTTTATCTTAGCAGTTAACAGAAACCCAGCACAGAAGTTGAGTTCATCTTACTGGTAGAAATACAATCCCATTGTTATTCTACAACAAAGTATTTAGGATTTAAGTAGGATTTGAAAGTATTTTTTTTTTACATTTTAAAGTAATTTACAAGTTCAATTTATCCACCAGATTTTCTGATAAAACTTGTACAGCATTTTATCCCATGTTTCTGCACAATTGCCAAACAATGCTACTTTTGGACAATTTCACTCTCATACAACATCCTTATCGTAGACTTTTTTGGATGGGGTCAGTCCCGAGCAAAACCGCATTTGTGGTTGCCTCGTTTGTTGCAATACAATACTTGGTGATACTGACATTTGTTGCAATACAATACAGTACTTGGTGATACTGACATTTGTTGCAATACAATACAGTACTTGGTGATACTGACATTTGTTGCAATACAATACAGTACTTGGTGATACTGACGTTTGTTGCAATACAATACAGTACTTGGTGATACTGACGTTTGTTGCAATACAATACAGTACTTGGTGATACTGACGTTTGTTGCAATACAATACAGTACTTGGTGATACTGACATTTGTTGCAATACAATACAGTATTTGGTGATCCTTACGTTGGTGGCGACCCTGGCATCCATAGCCCTGAACTTGGCTGAAAGCCTCACCCACTGTGCTGCACGCTGGATATTTTTTTTTGTTAAATGACTTATCACGTCCCTGGTGCTTATTTTGCCAAGAGAATAATCTCCATAAGCTCCCCTTTAGTTATGGACATCGTGTGTATTTAGCTCAGAACAATAATTCAAAAGGATGTTTCCAGATTCACGGCTCAACCTGAATTTCAATATATCTGAAACTGTTCCGTCACCTAAGCTATTACACTTTTAGTTTCAAGTTTTAATTCACAAGTTCATTTTTTGTTTAATGACATGATCTATCCACTGCTGAACGAGGGCTACCCACATAATTACAATCCGCGTATGAGATTATCTCATCACTATCTGTGGTCATCTTCTTTTGCACGTTCCCACCTTTGGCTGACATTCTTGCCACCAGCATCGCCTGTCGGTCATCATCTCTTCTAAGGACATGTCCTGCCCCTAAACCCAAATACTTTTCATAACAATCATTGTCTGCAATTCGCATTTATCCTCTGATTCATGTGTTCCTGTCTCTCGGTGTACTTCCCGGTATATCTATCTCCAAGGTTGGTTGCTTACTTTTCATCTTTTGTTTTGTTGTTTGTAAATGTCCATGTTAAAGATCCAGTGATGTTATTACTATTTATATTTTTGCCTTCATTTCTCCCATCCAGTTTTCAAAGCATATCTCATCACTTTGAATGGCCTTGATCGACTTTTTCTGGTTTGTATCCGAACTTTTGTTCGACAATCTCTATTTAACATAAGCTATATGTTCAAGGCTTAGCTTTGCGAGAGTTTGGATGAGTGAACAAACTTCCACTTAATAGCTGTTCGTACACTTGTGTATACAGTATTCAATGTGTTAGTAATCAGCCACAGGTTCAAGAAACTGGGGTCTCTCTAACAATACACAACACGGTTCTATTGCCAACAAGTTGTTTATGGAACCCGATACACGTAATGTGTGGTACCTTGTGGAATATCATTTTAACATCCACAACAGCTGTTCTCTTTACCTGTTAAACCTTTTGAGATACAGGGGTACACATCTCATGTTAAAGATGAATAGCAGATTACGGATGCATACATTATCTGTATATATAGTAAAAATATGTATTTATATTTTTAGCATACAGTACTATATTCTGACAGGGCAGGAACCACAATGTTATGGAGCTGTGGCGTTTCATGGCCCATGCAACCTTATTTCACCAGACTACACTGGCGAGTGTGAATGTTTTACGATACAATGCAGTTTTAAAACTGTGCAGCCTAAAATATAGCTTTCAATACAAATTATCTTTGTTTAAAAAATAATTGTAATTTATCGAGTATGAAATGGTAAATTGGAAAGGCTGGGAACGCATCCTCAGAGTACAGTCCTGTTATCTTTATTCAATATACGAAGTTTAGTCAAACGTTCCAGGGACGCACCCACTTTGTAAATCGAGGTGCTACTGTACGACTTTTAGGGTTGCTGTACAGCCCTCTGTTGTCCATTAGTCAAGCATGTTCTTGCCGTGCTCAGCGGTGGCTCAGCTTACACGTGCCGATTGCACTCTGGGGTAGTTACCATTGAAGTGCCCATCGTGTAAATGTGTAGTTACGCCTACGACACGCTCACCACAATGTACGCAATTGTATACGGCTGGCGGGAAGCCCCCTTATACCCTTCGACGTGTACGAGCGTCGTGCAGCTCTTGACGATAGGCGCATCGGAACATCACACCCCTTAAATAGCGTACCGTGCCCCTTTCACATCGCCTAATGTACATATATGGGGCTACTGCATCGACATACGTGTACACACACACAGGACTACTGCTAACAGCACACCCCCTGACCGCGTGATGTTCGGACAGCTGTGTGTGTGTGAGAGAGTGAGAGGTTGGTGAGGAGTTAGCGGTGTCCCAGTGGCGGCCTCCTCCATGCTTCGCCGCATGGAACCCCGCAGCCCTCGTGGCCGCCGCTTCCGCCTTCACTTGCCCGGCGCGTCACTCGATGACGATGTCGGGGGCGGGGGGGGGTTGTGGGGGGCACTCCGAGGGGCCACTCAACTGCTAACTGCCATTGACTGGAAGATTTTATTTGTTATTATTTTGTACAAATTCAAACAAGTGAACAATCCCGTTTGGAAAAGAAAAAAAACACTCGTATGCATTGCTGTGCATATAGGGATTTTCTGATACTGCTTTGGCAGTGGTGCATAAGCACAAATGACAAAAAACAACACATTCGGAAGAAGCATTGGCCTACAATTTAAAATGTTTGGCAACGTTTCAGCCAATGATCCTTGTTTTCAGCAGACCGTTTGCTCGTAGAGCAGTGTTATTGACGAATGTGGTGTATTTGTGCTGTTTTTATGATTGTAATAAAATGTGAAACGTTTACAACTAATTTCCTGCCTCCTAAACATGTTTTTTATTATAAATAATCGACGAGGATTAAATGGGTGCCGTGTCTTTCGTCCCTGTTTTAACAAATGTTTGCGATTGTCTATTTTCGCGTCCCTGAGCTAGTAGTGGAAATTCCACATTCCTACGACAGAGGCCAGCTTATCCACTAATTGACCAGTCGACTTCCCACAGAGTAATTCTATAAACCCTGGAGGGCTGATGATGGTGTAAATCAATAACATAACGGAATTTTATCTCAATTTTCTGGACGTTCGCTGAGCCCTCTTAACCACAGCAGCAATTGAACGAGGACAACGTAAATAAAAGATTACAAACTTTAAGATACATATGTAATGCCATGGTCTTGAGAATTGAAACCGTGCATGCATTCCAGCGCTTAGTAGGCAGGTTCGTGAATTACAGAAGCCATCATGTCGTGTGAAACTTGGCAAAGGTAATACAGCAAGTGGGTTGTGACCCAGTCGTGCACACGTTTTAGTGGTATTCCCTTATACTGGTAGGAACGAAGTTGTAAACTGAGTGTACCAGCCTGCAATAGATTAATGTGTCCGTCCGTCCCCTTTCAATACTTTAACGAAGTGAAATCTCGTGCTGTTGGGGTGTAAAAATAAAATTGCGCAAAATTCCCATGTTCCTACCAGCCCACCCTGCAGGGACCTGTTTTAAGCAAATTGGCTCCAGACACATCCGTTATCGCTCAGATGAAAGAACAAGAATTGACCAGAAATTCAAATTCTGTCGAGAACCACGTTGTTTCCAATGCACGTTTTTTTTCTGTTGTTACATGAATCTGTGGTTATTATTAAATTTGAATTTTCTCAGTGAATTCCATGAGTAAACCACACGTACACTTCAATAATCATCAGTCAGCCAATAAGACTTGGGGGAGAGGGAAACCTATGTTTATCCACATTATGTTTATAAATACCTTAACTAAATTACGATTGAGAACATTAAAGAGATATTGTTATTCGTTTTTAAATTTAGTTTCTTTTATTTCTTAGATGATCCCGATTAGCCATTTTTTTTCCGGCTATTTAACAAGGCAGATCCGTGGTGAAGTGAGCACAGCAACGTAACAAAACCATCAATATCGCAGAGAATGAGTTCAGGGTACTAAAGGAATCTTGCAAACATTAGCACGAGTTATTTAATGGTCGAAATACACGCGAATGAAATAACAACTGTGCTAATATCACGAGCCAGAGGCGCACGAAAACAAGTTAGGTGCAAGTAATGTGTGTGTTTTGGTTTTAATGAAGATGGGCTGTGAAGGGAGTAAACCAAAAATGGAAATGAGCGCCAATGGTGAATGGTCTTCCAGAAACGTTGAGCAGCAACGCGGAAATTTTTGTTTTTACCAAAGGTTTACTACACGATCTTGATCTGAAGCTTTCGTGACTGCAGGAATCCATACTCTTTGGTTCTTTCGGTAAAGTCACGTAGGTATAAAAATAATAATAATACAAGATCACGTTTCGATCGCCACACAAGCAACCGTCCTCAGGTGGGACACACGGTCCGTAGTTTGGATTGCATGACCACAATGGGACCTGTGGCTCGGCTTAAAATTGCCCACCTACAGGCGGGGGACGATAACCTTCCACGCGGCACACTTGTTAGGCGATTATTACATTTCTAGATTTAAAGCTTTCGTGACTGCTAGGATCCATACTCTTTGGTTCTATTGGGTAAAGTCACGTAGGTGAAAATAAAATAACAAAAAAAATCACACCTACGTGACTTTACCCAATAGAACCAAAGAGTATGGATTATTACATTACCTGAGCGAAACGCAAGCAAAAACATTTATTTTTTTTGAACCCGGGTCAGCCGGTTTGCTGCGTCCGTCACGCGCGACCCTGGCGTGGGGGACCCGGCGTGCTGGGCAAGGGCGGGTTCGGCCTCTCGAGAGAGACGGGCGGCGAAGACGAAGACTACGAACAAGGCGGCGGCGGCGGCGTTCACACTCACCACCACAGACACACAGAGCTACAGCAACAGCAGGGAAGAAGAACCACAGCGACAACTACGGCAGCAGCAGCAGCAGCGGAACCACGGCAACCCAACCGGGCAGCACGCGAGAAATAAAAGAGAGAGAGACAGACGGCAACCAGCAGCAGTGAGAGAGAGAGAGGGGGGAGTGTGGGGGGAGAGAGACGCAGTTTTGGCTCAGGGCGCGGCAGCGTCGGCGAGAAGGGGGTGGTGGTGGTTGTGGTGGTGGTTGTTGTTGTTGGTGTCACAGGCACCCTTGGGGTTGCAACGCGAAGAGTTTTGAGAGGGGCCGGAGGAGGGCAATCGTCTTGCGAGGCTAAACGCGAGCGGCTCCCAACTTCACTCGAGACCGTCGTCACAGGCAGGAGTGGTGGTGGTGGTGGTATCGCCAGAGTTAGTGGTGGGACTGTAGTCGTAGGTGATAGATAGTCATCGCTAGAGTTGTTGGTGGTGGTGGTTGTGGGACTGTAGTCGTAGTAGTAGAAGCGGCGGCAGTGGGAGCAGCATGGGGACGCCGGGCAGGAAACGGAACCCGGTGCGGGAGACGTTCGCGGCCGAAGACGACGCGCTCAGCCACATCGCCAAGGAGGTGAGAAAGCGCACTTGGCCTACCGTGCATCTACCGCGGAGTTACCATGGGTTTACTGTGAACTTGCCTTTACATCTGGCAGGTGATTCCGTTAATACCATGGACTTACCGTGCATCTCCCGCGGAGTTACCATGGGTTTACTGTGAACTTGCCTTTACATCTGGCAGGCGATTCCGTTAATACCATGGTCTTACCGTGGAGTTACCATGGGTTTACTGTGAACTTGCCTTTACATCTGGCAGGCGATTCCGTTAATACCATGGACTTACCGTGGAGTTAGCATGCGATTACTGTGAACTTGCCTTTACATCTGACAGGTGATTCCGTTAATACCATGGACTTACCGTACATCGACCGTGGAGTTACCATGGGTTTACTGTGAACTTGCCTTTACATCTGGCAGGTGATTCCGTTAATACCATGGACTTACCGTCCATCTACCGTGGAGTTACCATGGGTTTACTGTGAACCTGCTTTTACATCTGGCAGGTGATTCCGTTAATACCATGGACTTACCGTGGAGTTACCATGGGTTTACTGTGAACCTGCTTTTACATCTGGCAGGTGATTCCGTTAATACCATGGACTTACCGTGCATCGACCGTGGAGTTACCATGCGATTACTGTGAACTTGCCTTTACATCTGGCAGATGGTGGTGTTAGTACCATGGACTTACCGTACATCTCCCGTGGACTTACCATGGGTTTACAGTGGACTTGCCTTTACATCTGGCAGATGGTTGTTAGTACCATGGACTTACCGTACATCTCCCGTGGACTTACCATGGGTTTACAGTGGACTTGCCTTTACATCTGGCAGATGGTTGTTAGTACCATGGACTTACCGTACATCTCCCGTGGACTTACCATGGGTTTACTGTGGACTTGCCTATACATCTGGCAGATGGTTGTGTTGGGACCATGGACTTACCATGGGTTTACTGTGGACTTTCATTTACATCTGGCAGGTGATTGTGTTAGTACCATTGACTTACCATGAATCTACCGTAGACTTACCATGGGTTTACTGTGGACTTTCCTGTACATCTGGCAGATGATAGTGTGACATGTACCGTACATCTACCATATAAATATGGTCTTACCATAGATTTACTATGGACTTCCCATACATTTACTGTGAACTAACCACACATTTACTTCGGAAATACCATGTATTGTCAACATATTTTCCCGACAAAGACACTACCATATTCATAGAGAATGTGTTCAGCGAGATTGCTGTCGAATTACCATACATTTACCATGGCCTTAACACCACTTCACACTCAAATTCAATGACGACCCATTTAGCCGGATGGTCAAGGAGGTGAGCTTCCAGTGAGAATACCATACATTTTCTATGGGTCTTGTACGACATGTACAACGAAACTTAACAATTCAAATAGAAGAGAAGTCAGGCAAGGAGATGTACTCACGTCAAGGCTATTGACAGATACACTACCACGTCAGATGTTCTTTATAACAACACATAGTGAACGTCAGGATATGATCACAGAACTTGACGACGGATGCCAAGAGTGGTTAAGATAAATGAGCAAAGCAAAAGTCACGCACTTGTTAATTAATAATACATCTTTAAAAAAAAACATCAACGTTGGATTGTTATCTGAACAAAGTTGTAAAAACAGTAAATGGAGAGCAACTGTTGGAGGTGTACTGAGATAAAAGTTACTAAATAAAATGTTTCTTCTCAAATGAAAATAGCATTATGCCGAAGGTAAGACAGTTTTCAATCAAAGCATATTTCCTGCCATTGCATTTTTTATCAGAATCATGGGCACTGGCGAAGAAAATGGAACACAAACTAAAAGTAGGCAAAGAAACATGGGGAAGTGCGTGCTTGAAATTACACTGTCAGACAAAACAAAGAATAACATCGAGCAAAGAACAAGGGCAGGCTAGAGACCTTTTGACTGTTTGAGAAAGTTAATGTGTGCTTGGGCAGGACACGTTCCTAGACGGGATGAAAACGGATGGACAAGACTACATAACATAGATGGCAGCCACATGAGGGAGTGGATAACCACTAGGAGACGGGACGATAAGGTCAGCTCATCTCTATCGAGATGGATTTTGACATCAGAGGGTCATAAAGGATGTCAGAGACGTGGGCGGACCTGTTTTCAGCACTGGATAGAACACAGCTGATGATTTACACAGCATATCATGTACACTCGTCGATTCAAAGAGTAGTATGTGTTTTTGCCAGGTTCATAAAGAGGTGAGAGTGTCATGGGAATTCACCATCAAACTAACATATACTTTATACTTATACACTGCCACAGTGTATAAGTCTTTCAAACACGTTATATATTTACTAGTGTTTACTTACATATGCACTCATTAATAGTGGGTGCACCACACTTTTCCAGGATGCCATTGAGTTCATGATGTCTAGGATCTATCATCGTAATGCAGTATACACATTTTTATTTAATAGATTCCAAGGTGATTCCCTCAGCCACAAATAAAAGTAGGCCATTATACAATATAAACACTGACTTAAAGCTTTCGTGACTGCAGGAATTCATATTCTTTGGGTCTTTCGCTAAAGTCATGTAGAACAATTTTTTACGTGACTTTACCGAAAGACCCAAATAATATAATATAAACACTATTCAGTACATACGCAATATTCACACCTGCTTATTATAGGCCTTGAACTACCATATGACATGTGGCAACAAAAATGCTTGCAGCAATTTCTGCACAACAACAATGCGTTATGGTTGTGGTTGGTAGTGGTCATATGACTGGCCCGACCCGTCTGGTGGAAAGGCTTAAGACAATGCTGACGGTCACTGACATTTTTCTGGAGATCTGGGTCACCTATAAGTGGCGGATAAGAGTAACTCACAAGTTTCGCAGCAAATTGATCCCATTATCTGCATTTATCTGAGGAATTTTGCCCCGGACCACAATTGCCACTGAAATGGCCTTCCAAAAATATGCATTTCATCCAATTATCTGCACAAAAGTGTGGATAAGATGAATGACAAAGAAGCGGCATCAAATCCATCCTGGTCATGCTTCTTCACATAAGAACTGCCAAAAGCACCCCCCCTCCACGTGCCCCCTTATCAAAGCGGAAAAGGGGAATTCTGATATACTTTGTAAGTATTTGGTTTATTCGAAAGAATCAGAAGTTTATTTCCCAAATTAAGCCCATTAAGCAAAGCTAAGATGCTCTTTTTCAAGGACGACTCAGACAAAATCAAAGCATTCCACAATTACAAAAAATATTTCACAATACAGTCGTGTAACATGCACTGATTAAAGAAAAACATAATCGGTATATATTAACCAGCGAAAACACATGTTTAGTAAACATGGTAATTGACGAAACAATTTTATTAGAGCTGATAAATGCATAAAGAAGCAATGGGAAAGGTGCAAGCTTCGAATTACATTTAAGAAACAGGAAGAGGAACACATGTATTGCAGAACATACTCAAGTTAAAGACAACATGGTGACTGTTAAGAAAAGTAAGTGGGCTTTGTCAGTATATGTCGCGAGAAGGGAAGTTGTTAGCCAATGATCGAGACTAATGATTGAGTGATAGCCAAAAGGATCATGCCGAAAAAGCCTGTCTTCTGGGGAGTTGGAATGATGGGATCACCTCCTATGCAGGTGCCAAATGGATCGTTGCATTTCAGGACTGAGGGATGGCGACGGTTTTGGGGGGGTGGGTGCCTTCATCCAGCAGTGGCTTGATCAAGCCTGATGAAGATAACGAAATAGAGTTTTGTAAATTAGCATATGTATGGTAAACTTATTTTGCACCGTGCATAGCCAAGCATGCCAATCCGAGATATATAGAAAATGTGCGTGACATTGTACTCTGCTTACATTTGTGCCAGTGGTGCATCACATAAGTAAATGTATATCTGTCATGTTGACATTTTCTAGCGTAATGATATTGAGTCTACTCTCAGATACCACATAACCTTTTGGTTGGGCAATGCCTTACTTGCCAGTGATTGATAGGTAAGCTTTAGAATAATGGCAAGAGTAAAAAGTCAACATTGTTTACTCTCTTTGCTTGAAGCACAATACATGCCAAAGTACATTTTGTCATTCCAAATGTTGGGAGCATAATCACTGCTTTAGTAAAGATTATATCCACAATATGCAGGATGCCTCCAGATTATTTGCTTTTGTAGAGCTCATTTGTATTTACCAAATTTTATATTAACCATCTGCATTAGGCAAACTGTATAGCAGGTGTGAGGAAAAGTGTAATTATTTTTAAGCTATGGTTCAGTACTTTTTGTTTTGTGTGCATTTATTTCAGAGTAGGGGTATCAAACACAAACCATGGGCTATGAAGCCCAAGGGTATGTATTCACTGGAACGTCACATCCTTATGATGCCACCCACCAACTTATCGAGTTGGCGAGCATTTTTTGTTGTTGTACTAGATCATTATTTTATTGCGCATCCGTTGTTTTTTACAGGCCAAGTACAATTGAATAACCCTCAAATTCAACCATGTCATGACTAAGGCTCTAAGTGCAGATTTGTAAAATTGTGAAATCCACTCCCATTTTGTCAGGATTGTCAAACCTGTCGCACTTGTTCCAAACATTGTCAAATCCGGACTGCTATTCCAAGGTCTGCTATTCCAAACGTCATATATGACACTTTTCACTTTCAACATTAATACATTCTTCCCCTCTTTTCAAACATTTTGTCAGATACAATGGCACGTTTTTGCTTTTCAGCTTAAAATTTCTCAGCCATGTTTTAATAAAATAATACACGTTGCTGTGTTATGTCTGGTTTATGTAGAGTGCTGCTGCTGCTGCTGCTTAATCGTACACGTACATTTGTTATATCGTACATGGGCAACGCAAAATATGTATTGTGCTGTTGGCACGACTGTGGGATGAGCCTCTGATGCGGTCACCAAAATAACCAACGGGAGCAAGAAGATCATCCTGGGAGACCGAGGCCCGCATGTGGGTGGAACATTCCAGAGGGTTCATGCGGGCAAAGTAATGATATGCTAACCAAAGGTGTGTGCTGATATTTATTTTAAAATCATTATCTTTTTTAAGACCTAATATAAATAAAGAAGGTAAGAGGTCCTTATCTTTTGTCTGCAGGGCAGCAGCAAGATGGGAGGTAGTCTGGGTGTTGAGGCTCGTTAGGAATGGGAGCTATATATAGTGCATGTTTATCCTCGGCAAGCTTGGGTCTCTTTTTTTTTTGCTGTAGTACTGAACCCTTGCAGCTGTGCACTGCCTTTTGACCAACCAGTAAGCATGACCTGAGGGAGAGCACATGGTCTGTTGCTAAGTAAATCACTTCAGCTGCCACACTATTAATTTCAAATGAATACAGTGCATCGACTGGATGTGGAGGTGTAGCTTTGATAGCACTTTGTAGGTGGATGACCTTGCCCAGACATGTGCAATAGCTCATATCTGGCTTCACTAAACACAGTTTGTCTCTTTTGATTTAAAGCTTTCGTGATTGCAGGGATTCACATTATTGGTTCTTTCGGTAAAGTCACGTAGAAGGGAAACAATAAAATAATAAAAATAGAATCATCATCGTCAGATCATGATTGCTTGTGTTGCAGTCGAAACGTCGTGAGGATTTTATTGTTTTATATTTTTATTATTTTATTGTTTCCCTTCTACGTGACTTTACCGAAAGAACCAAGAATACAATTTGTCTCTTTCTGTCCAAAATAAACCCTGTGACAAAATATACAAGATGCCTGTGGTATTTCACATGTGAACGTCATAACAAGTAACATTATTCATTAATTTATAATTTGCTATTTAAACAAACAAGTAAATGTGCTTGTGAGACGAAAGGAGATTTTCGACCGGTGCTTATTGCCCGTCATGAAATTCGAGAAGTAAACTTCGACAACAAACGTGGAACAAAAGCTTAAGAATGCGCAAAAGGAGCATGGGGAGACGGAGAGAGGGACATATCGATCGGAGAGCAAATGAGAACCATCACGTTGGCCGTGAAAAAAAGTAGGTGGGCTAGGGCAGGACACATCGCGAGAAGGGATATCAGCAGATGGACGAGACTTACTACAAAGTGGCAGCGAAAGGAGTAAATATGCCCACGAGGGACAACAGACATTAAACAACGATATTGGATCATGCACACGAGTAAGACAATGTTTGGTGGCATCGCAGGATAGTGATGACATGGAGAGAGTCCTTCCAGTCGTGACTAGAACATTGCCAACGATGAGACGGCACTGTTCATACTGTGAGAGGCTGACCCTTCCTTGGTAATGTGGCATTGATATCACGAGTCCAGAGCTGTCAGTGGACACGAGTGCTGTTCCATTGGTCCTTTGAGTGGGAAAACACTGACTTAAGACATCATTTACATTCTGTACTTAATTATTTTGGTCTAGTACGTACACATTGCGTCTGTTAATATTGCTATTGTAAGGCGCCGTCCAGAGTGACGCATCGATATGTCTGGTATTAGCAGAGCTTAAGCGTTGTAGAAATGATTAAACGTCCTCATTCGTTGCAACATGGAGTTAATTCTAGGTTGGCCGTACAACAGCATGGGGATTTGAGTGTGCTTCGAAAATCCTGAGATTAGCAAGATGTCTCGTGTAAGGGATTGCAAGCTGCTAAGCTGCATTTATTTAGTGTTGTGCTGCACATACTTGCAAAGACATTAGTACTCGTGTACTGTGTTGCATGGTCGATTGTGAGTACATACAGAATACATATCACAGGAAACCTGTCGCCTTTGTACGATCATATTCTTCACTAGATATTTTAGAAGGTTTAGAATCTTAACAGTTAAGCTCAAATATTTTACATTCCGGATACTCATCTATGGAGGTAAGGATATTTAGTCTGTGGCTAATGTAAGTGATTAACTTAGTCATGATTTAACATTGACTTTAACAATTAAAATAATGAAATTATCAAAAAGTTAAACGTATTGCATGTTATAAAGTATGTAGCGATAAAGTGGTTTACATGCTTAACTGAAAAATATATTTGCTATTCAAGAAATTGTCTAATATGAAGACGTCAAGTAAATTGGCTTAATGCACCGTGGGACATGCTATTATTCACAGTGAGTTGCTTCCAAGCCACTGACTCAGTTGCTGACATAATGGGGTCAACCCCTTCTGGTCTTACAAACAAGCCAAAGTACAGTGTGCAGTGCCAGTGTTTTGTGCAACTATATAGCGTGTTCCTCCGGCACCTTATAGCTCGATCTGCACGCCTTAGATGTGTAGCTCTTCAAAAGTGAATTTGGCTTACACAATAAAAAAAACACACATGTATTAAATGAAAAAAACTCGGAACTTTTGTCAAGTCAACACTGTTCGTCACATCAAGAAAGTGTCATTGTTCGAGATGTAACCGATGTTTGTTTCCGTTCATGGCCACAGCGTTATTGACAAATATGTCAAGTTATTAATTGCCCTTGTTCATCACTGCCAACGTGTTATCTCCATATTATTTGCTGTAAATGACTTCATTAAACAATGTAATGATGTATAGTATAAGAGGAGCAAGCTAAGCAATATGGCTTTGTACTTACACTGGCTATATGTTTATGTAGGTCAACACCATCTATATCACAGTGTATGTTCGCCTAAGCTCAAATGACACTTCCCTAAACACTTTCCAAAAGTGTCCAGAGAACCGAGAAGTCTACACCTACTCTCAACCTCACGCTGTCTCACTCTAAGTTCACGGTGCAGGAGTGTTGGTAGTGTTTCTGGCATAGGCAGGAACCCACCCAATCATTTGAAATGAACATTGCCTCCAGTGGCGAGAGATTTGTAGACTCTTAACTCATGAATTGCAAACCTGTTTTTGTTTTCGTGAATTTTCACGAAATATTTCTTCGAGTAACCATTTTTTGTTGCTCATCAGTAGCCTGTTTTATGAATGTAAGATTAGATATATAAATAATAAGTATCATGTAAACACACTCCTTTAGTCATATAATATTGTTGAAAAGTATTTGAGACTTTTAGCCACGTACATTCGACTATAAAAGAATTAAATTTCGATTTAAAGCTTTCGTGACTGCAGGAATTCATCTTCTGGGTTCTTTCGGTAAAGTCACGTAGAATGGAGATAAAATAATACAAATAATAATAAAATTCTCACGACGTTTCGGCCACAACACAAGTAGAGGAAGGCTACTTGTGGCCGAAACGTCGTGAGAATTTTATTCTGTTATTATTTTTATTATTTTATCTCCATTCTACGTGACTTTACCGAAAGAACCCAGAATATAAAAGCATTGTGTTAGAGAACCATATTAAACTATAGGCCAAATGTTTTGTCATATGTAGGTGTACTGTATATTTGGACTTGGCATTTCCTTGAAAATCATGGTACTTTCTATCCATCCTCTGGCATAATCAGGTTGTGGAGAGTGCCAAGGGCAGACACGAACCATCAGTAGGTTTGTTTGGAATGGACTTTGAATATGCGCTCATATATCGAACCAAGGCACAATACAAGATTTGGCAAGGCCAGGGGATGATGGGTGGAAACACTTTGTCCTATTATTTTTTTACAAAGTGCCTTTATGTTCTGTTCTTCAGGGTCATTCGTACGTGTACGTTTTAGTAAAGGCAAATCTTTTAAAATACACGATTGGAAATTAGTGAAATGTTTAACTTCACATGTCTTATTTTCATCTCAGAAATACATTTCGTTTTTTTAAAGAGCATGACATGTAACAGGATTTTCAAAGCATGACCAATGAATGGCTTCGAAGTTGTCTTCCTGTGTTTTGAACGAGAACATATTCTGCAGGAATTAAATAATTGCAGGTTAAGTCAGGATGGTGAAAAGAATATCACAACCACACCCAGTTTTTGTTCATTAGGCTCGTGCTGAATGCATGGAAATAGTGCCAAACATAACATCCTTTGTGTGTGTGGAATATACGTTCAGCTGAATATAATGTCCCAACATCTTGAAGTCTTGCTGATAAACTTTATCTAAGGATGTTTAAAAATATGTTTTTCATTGGAAGAGGTATTTAAATACATGATTTGTCAATACTGTACAGTCGTTAATTTAAAATAAAGCCAATGCATTTTGAAAAGCTGACTTATTGCCAGATATTTGTCTCTTCTTCCCGTCTTCGTGTTTGTTTGGATAATCGAAATTACATTAAGCTGTTATCATTTTATTATTGAAAATGACATTTTCCATCAAAAAGTTAAAATGTCCACGTGCTCACTGATCAGTTACCCTTTAATGATTGAAGCAGATGATATAAAATACTACGTTGCAAAGTCCTCACAAATGTCTCAAATATTACAATTACTCGTCTGTCTTCGACTTTGTTCTGTAATATAATAATCTTAACATGCAAAGGCCCACTATAAGTGGGAAAATTGCTATGTCATCTGATTGGAGCTATTTAGGATTTTGTTGAAAACAAATACAAAAAGTGGCTGCCATAGATTTGTTGTCTTTTGTAGTCATATCCTCGCATATATCTGGCGATTGTCAGGCTCTTATTGGATATTCTATATAATACACGTACAAAGTAATAAAAAACAAATATTGGAAAACAGCTCGTCGAATATGAACCTTTGTAGCTTGGAACAAGAGCTTAAATTTACAATGATGTGCATGAAATTGATATGAGAGTAATCCACGTGACATGCATATAAATATAAAATGTGCTACATTTATTTCATATTGGCCTATTGTCTGGTCTGCATACATTTTAGCTGAGCATGCAAAATCAAGTTGAGCAGCAGAGTAGGCAGAATATAAAAAGCTACTTAATAGACGTTACAAATCTTTGCTGCTATAAACTGCAATATCAGTTTGTTTTATAGGATGGCCTTGAGAAGGTAATTGCATTCGGGACAGCATGGGTATATAACTCACCTGCGATGGTTTCAATTTAAATTTGACATTGTGAACAAAAGCAAGTCAATCCAAGTATTCCAAAGGTCTAACCTACAGCTGAAATGTAGCGTTGATAGTTTTCAATGAAACAATCCACACTAAATCTCTGGGTCACACCCGAGTAGGTCACCGTCACAAAAACTGCACAAATTCATTTTGTGTTAAAATGTGTAGGTGCAGCAGAATCTTGAACCCATTACGTGGCTTGGGGAAAGCAGTCGACGTTGCAACATTTGTGCTTACAGACGTGTATGTCATGTGATTTTCACTTGTCAGGCGGAGGCCAAGCTTGCGTCGAAGAGGGCTGCACGAGCGGAGGCAAGAGAGATTCGCCTGCGAGAACTGGAGAGGCAGCAGAAGGATGTAAGTGGGTGCACAAAAGTGTTGAATTTTTTTTCGTTCAAAGAATTTTGATTGAATGTAAATCGCAGCAAGTGCGGTTTCTGAAAACAATAATGTCCATGCCAGTTGAAAAACGATTTAATGGATACACTTCATGTGTGCACATCCACTCAGACAATGTCACAGTTGCAGAGTGACAGTATTACAGAAAGTGGAACACTCTTAATGTATGGTATTTCTTTTTAAAAAAATGTAGCTGTTGGCATAGCTGTTGAGTGTGAAATCAGTGTAACTGCATGGCGGGGGGGGGGGGCACGTTTACAGGGCTACGAATTTTCACAATTTGTCAAAATATGAATTTGGCTAAATTCAAGCCCTGATAATTACATTTTGGTTTCATACTCGTGCAATGTACACAAACTCAGGTTTAATGGGATCGTTAACGGTGTAACCATTGTGGACCAAACTGGCCATTAACACTATTTGAGAATCTGTTTTAAGAATGGGTGACTAATCAGATTCATCTGGCCACCTTTTATGCATATATTTATATATAATGTATTAGTGTTCGATTTTTTTTTATGTTTTTGAAATGCAAGCAGACATTCATGTGCTTCAAACTTCAAGGATTCACATTCTGTCTTACTTTGCTTATGTTATTTTTGTTTTAAGTTTCTATTTTTATGGATTTCCATTATTCGACGTTGCGATTTGATTTAAGAATCAATTTGTTTGTATCTGGTTTGTGTTTGGCTTGTGGGCTCCACGGTGCTTTACATATATTATTTGCGTGTACTGTAATTTTTGATACGTGATAAATAATTGTCATACGTGAATAAATCTATGCATGTACTCAGAGTGTAAAGGTCACGGATTGAATTGATGAACTGAAGAACTGTTACGTAACTATTACTTTTTTCAGATATTGTTTGTCAATATCCTGTGGTCAGCAGACTCACGTGAAATTTTGAGATCAAAATGCAGAAGCTGGTTGTGCAACGGCATTGGTTAAATTTCCACTGCAATTTTTTTTGTTCAGGACTCCAAAATGTATCATAATTTTCAAGGAGGGGATGAGGCCTTAGTTTATTTTTTCATGGGATGTGTTAACCTGATTTTAACCTCATTATTGCTGCAAGTTTTCACTGCAAAAACAGTAAATGTAATCCTGCTCTCATTGGTTCTTTCGGTAAAGTCACGTACAGTGAGGGGAAAAAAGTATTTGATCCCCTGCTGATTTTGTACGTTTGCCCACTGACAAAGAAATGATCAGTCTATAATTTTAATGGTAGGTTTATTTGAACAGTGAGAGACAGAATAACAACAACAAAAAATCTAGAAAAACGCATGTCAAAAATGTTATGAATTGATTTGCATTTTAATGAGGGAAATAAGAATTTGACCCTTCGGCAAAACATGACTTAGTACTTGGTGGCAAAACCCTTGTTGCCAATCACAGAGGTCAGACGTTTCTTGTAGTTGTCCACCAGGTTTGCACACATCTCAGGAGGGATTTTGTCCCACTCCTCTTTGCAGATCTTCTCCAAGTCATTAAGGTTTCGAGGCTGACGTTTGGCAACTCGAACCTTCAGCTCCCTCCACAGATTTTCTATGGGATTGAGGTCTGGAGACTGGCTAGGCTGCTCCAGGACCTTAATGTGCTTCTTCTTGAGCCACTCCTTTGTTGCCTTGGCCGTGTGTTTTGGGTCATTGTCATGCTGGAATACCCATCCACGACCCATTTTCAATGCCCTGGCTGAGGGAAGGAGGTTCTCACCCAAGATTTGACGGTACATGGCCCCGTCCATCGTTCCTTTGATGCGGTGAAGTTGTCCTGTCCCCTTAGCAGAAAAACACCCCCAAAGCATAATGTTTCCACCTCCATGTTTGATGGTGGGGATGGTGTTCTTAGGGTCATAGGCAGCATTCCTCCTCCTCCAAACACGGCGAGTTGAGTTGATTCCAAAGAGCTCCATTTTGGTCTCATCTGACCACAACACTTTCACCCAGTTGTCCTCTGAATCATTCAGATGTTCATTGGCAAACTTCAGACGGGCATGTATATGTGCTTTCTTGAGCAGGGGACCTTGCGGGCGCTGCAGGATTTCAGTCCTTCACGGCGTAGTGTGTTACCAATTGTTTTTTTGGTGACTATGGTCCCAGCTGCCTTGAGATCATTGACAAGATCCTCCCGTGTAGTTCTGGGCTGATTCCTCACCATTCTCATGATCATTGCAACTCCACGAGGTGAGATCTTGCATGGAGCCCCAGGCTGAGTAAGATTGACAGTTCTTTTGTGTTTCTTCCATTTGCGAATAATCGCACCAACTGTTGTCACCTTCTCACCAAGCTGCTTGGCAATGGTCTTGTAGCCCATTCCAGCCTTGTGTAGGTCTACAATCTTGTCCCTGACATCCTTGGAGAGCTCTTTGGTCTTGGCCATGGTGGAGAGTTTGGAATCTGATTGATTGATTGCTTCTGTGGACAGGTGCCTTTATACAGGTAACAAGCTGAGATTATGAGCACTCCCTTTAAGAGTGTGCTCCTAATCGTAGCTCGTTACCTGTATAAAAGACACCTGGGAGCCAGACATCTTTCCGATTGAGAGGGGGTCAAATACTTATTTCCCTCATTAAAATGCAAATCATATATTTAACATTTTTGACATGCGTTTTTCTGGATTTTTTTGTTGTTATTCTGTCTTTCACTGTTCAAATAAACCTACCATTAAAATTATAGACTGATCATTTCTTTGTCAGTGGGCAAACGTACAAAATCAGCAAGGGATCAAATACTTTTTTTCCCTCACTGTATGTAGAAATAAAATCAAATTTAAATAAATCACAAATAAAATAAAATAAAAATAATCACGACGTTTCGAACGCAACACGAGCACTCATCATCAGGTGGAAATGAGGCAAAACACATCAAGTTTTCAAGTTTCATTCATTAGGTATAGCCCTGTGAGCCATGCGGCTCTTAAGTCAGGCGCAACCGCAACAAACAAAATTTGAACACAGAACATCTTAAAGCGACAATGCGTAACAGAAACATCCTCGAATAAACCAGCAAATATTCCACACAAAAAAAACCGTATTAAAACGCTGTTTGCAAAAATCAATGTGGTGCAAGCCAACAACAACAACCATGAGACAATTTAGATTAACCACATGTTTTCGAAGCTAGCGAGGGAACACAGAGATGGATATCACACGCAGAGCACACAGAGAACGGCAAACTGCATGGAGGCAAATACAGCAAGAAGATGGGAGACGCCAACTCAACATACCTTACAAACATAATGTGATGCAAACCAGCCGGCCAACAACACAGTTAGAAACTAACATGGTTGACCACGTATTTCAAAAGACTGCTGAATTTTCTGTTCATGACTACATTTTGTGTTCATGTTCATGAACATGAACATGTTCACGTGTTTTGCCCCATTTTCACCTGATGATGAGCGTTTGTGTTGCGTTCGAAACGTCGTGATTTATTTTATTTTTGATTTATTAAAATTTTATTTTATTTGTACATACGTGACTTTACCGAAAGAACCAATGACTATAGTAATTCCTGCGGTCACGAAAGCTTCAATTCTAGAGTAATCCTGCTCATTTGTCCAGTACATTTCTACACTGTAGTTTTATTTAGGCCGTATTTTAAACTAGGTCAGTCTTTATACTCAGTCTTTTTTTAGGCGAGCTAAAATTCATAGGCGGTCAAACGAACTGGTGAACCTGCCAGACGTGATTGCCTTCATTGAGTCCTTAAAAAGTGAGTGGAACAACCCTACCTGGCACATAGTAAACAAGGAACGGGCTTTTTCATTCGCTTTCATGTGCCGACGAGGGGTTGGTTTGTTACGCCCTCGGCCTTTTGGGATGCTATCAATGTAGGGTCCTGGCCATGGCCTTTTAGGTGGATGCTGCCAGTTGGAAAATCATCTGGCACATTTAGAGCTGCAGTCTGCTTCATAAGCCTCGTTCACTTTTATCGCCAATTACGACCACACGTGCAGATGGTAGGAGGGAACACGCCTGAGAATGTGACACACTGCAGAGATGGAGCGATGCAATAAGCTGATTGCAGGTGGTATTTGAATTGTGGCTTCGTAAGACCGTAAGAGCTGGCAATAGCTTGGGCATATTTGCATGCTAATACTCTAATCTTAGGTAACTTGCATACATTGTAAATACAGTATGATCAATTCGTATTATGTCGTCATACTGTAGTGTTTTCCCCACCACTACAATAATATGATACACTATTTGTCAAACTGTCATTGTATTTGTGCAAAACTTATCCCGTAAAAACTGACATTTTTGTTGCTTGCGGTATCTGTGTTAGGTGCAACAACAAAAAAAAACTAATTGTAAAAATCCACATTGGTCAGAGGTTTGAAAAAGCTCGACAATAATATTTTCGGGATGGCAAGTGTGCCAAGCTATATACTGCCACACTGTTCCCCAGTTGGATGGAGTGGCTTGCTATTGGAGTGATGGCAGCAGCCCTGTTAGGTCTTCTAGTAACACCTTGGGTGTTATCTGGTTACATGAAGGCATAGTGAGTCGGGCCAAACTTTGCCGCATGGATACTTTGACCTGACCAGGGCAACTGTAATTGCCTATAAGCATGCACCCATCTTTTTTTAAACCAGTAGATCTAGCATTCGGTCTGCGATGTGCGATATAAAAATAGTAAATCCCCTGTAAGCACTACTACTGTGTATCTAGAAAGTATGTATTGCTGTCATAAGGTGCGTCTTTATGTGTACGGTAAAGCGCTGTGTGAGTGCCTGTCCGCACGGTAGTGTAGCGGTTAGCGCGCTGCGCGACAAACCCAGCGACCCAAGTTCGATTCCCGCTCACAGCCAACACTGGTGGCAATTATCTGAGCCGTTCCTGTGCCTTCCATAGGTCGGCTCAGCCTTGAATGAGTACTTGGTGTGGTTGTGTAAAATCATTGCCACTAGGGAGACAAAAGCGGTCGGGTGTGGTGCTGGCCACCCACCCCCTCGTGTACCGTGCCGGCTTTCATAGGTGCTCACTAACAGCACTTGCCCCAAAAGTCTTGTAAGGCTATATGGGGGATCTTTGTTTTTGCATATTTATGCAAAGGTCTGAAAACACTTATTTCATATATGTAATGATTTGATGGAAATATCCTTTTTTAACTTTAGAAATTGGGACTTGCACTGTGTCCAATACAATTGTTGCATGTGATCGTAATCCAGTGTTGCATACTGTTTGATTTTAACAACATCGTTATTAAACGATAACGTTATCTCCATATTCCATTCAGAAATATGGTATAAATAGAACACCGTAAACAAGCCTTGTCAGTGTTTTCCATTACTGCGACGTCCAGGTAAAATCATTGCTTTGTAAAGTCATGCTCAAGGTCCACACTTCTCTCTTTGTCTTTTAGCAAGGGGAGTGATTTTCACAATCAAGGTTTATGGAGACAAGAAACCACTCAAGGGCTGCGGACATACATTTTATATGTTTCATTACATCAGTGCTTTGGGCTCAGGCTGTGTGTTGAGCACTGGATAAAGTGTTGCTCATGTGGAACGGATTTGATGGTGTCAGCCAAGCCACAAATGTTACATTCATCCTGACCATTTTGAACTCGAAAGAGCATTGTTATTGGTGGCATGTATTGAGCAGACCATGCATTTATCTAAGTGGCATCTAGCAAATTGGCAAAAACACTTCAAGGAGACATTAAATTGTTCCCCATCAAGATAAAGTACAGGGGGGAGTACTGTCATTGGATAGACGCATACAGTGAGGGAAAAAAGTATTTGATCCCCTTCTGATTTTGTACGTTTGCCCACTGACAAAGAAATTATCAGTCTATAATTTTGATGGTAGGTTTATTTGAACAGTGAGAGACAGAATAACAACAACAAAATCCAGAAAAGCGCATGTCAAAAATTGTATAAATTGATTTGCATTTTAATGAGGGAAATAAGTATTTGACCCCCTCTCAATCAGAAAGATTTCTGGCTCCCAGGTGTCTTTTATACAGGTAACAAGCTGAGATTAGGAGCACTCCCTTTAAGAGTGTGCTCCTAATCTCAGCTCGTTACCTGTATAAAAGACACCTGTCCACAGAAGCAATCAATCAGATTCCAAACTCTCCACCATGGCCAAGACCAAAGAGCTCTCCAAGGATGTCAGGGACAAGATTGTAGACCTACACAAGGCTGGAATGGGCCACAAGACCATTGCCAAGCGGCTTGGTGAGAAGGTGACAACAGTTGGTGCGATTATTCGTAAATGGAAGAAACAAAAGAACTGTCAATCTCCCTCGGCCTGGGGCTCCATGCAAGATCTCACCTCGTGGAGTTCCAATGATCATGAGAACGGTGAGGAATCAGCCCAGAACTACACGGGAGGATCTTGTCAATTATCTCAAGGCAGCTGGGACCATAGTCACCAAGAAAACAATTGGTAACACACTACGCCGTGAAGGACTGAAATCCTGCAGCGCTCGCAAGGTCCCCCTGCTCAAAAAAACACATATACATGCCTGTCTGAAGTTTGCCAATGAACATCTGAATGATTCAGAGGACAACTGGATGAAAGTGTTGTGGTCAGATGAGACCAAAATGGAGCTCTTTGGCATCAACTCAACTCGCCGTGTTTAGAGGAGGAGAAATGCTGCACATGACCCCAAGAACACCATCCCCACCGTCAAACATGGAGGTGGAAACATTATGCTTTGGGGGTGTTTTTTCTGCTAAGGGGACAGGACAACTTCACCGCATCAAAGGAACGATGGACGGGGCCATGTACCGTCAACTCTTGGGTGAGAACCTCCTTCCCTCAGCCAGGGCATTGAAAATGGGTCGTGGATGGGTATTCCAGCATGACAATGACCCAAAACACACGGCCAAGGCAACAAAGGAGTGGCTCAAGAAGAAGCACATTAAGGTCCTGGAGTGGCCTAGCCAGTCTCCAGACCTTAATCCCATGTAAAATATGTGGAGGGAGCTGAAGGTTCGAGTTGCCAAACGTCAGCCTCGAAACCTTAATGACTTGGAGAAGATCTGCAAAGAGGAGTGGGACAATCCCTCCTGAGATGTGTGCAAACCTGGTGGCCAACTACAAGAAACGTCTGACCTCTGTGATTGCCAACAAGGGTTTTGCCACCAAGTACTAAGTGATGTTTTGCAGAGGGGTCAAATACTTATTTCCCTCATTAAAATGCAAATCAAGTGGGCAAACGTACAAAATCAGCAGGGGATCAGATACTTTTTCCCCTCACTGTATATACAGTGTATCGATGGCTGTATTTACCACGGTGAATTCTGATTGAGCGCGAGTTGTGGCTATCTTTTATCTACTGTCACCCCTACCAGCATGGTACTGAGAATGTGCAGCTTTTCTTCGTCATGTTAAATACATCTAGTGGCCACACCTTAACCTGCTCGACAAAAGGATAATGCCACAGTGCAGTTTGTCTAATGTAAAAACTCCTCCTGTCCCATTTATATCACTTTATTATGATGAGTTCAGTTGGGTTATTGTTATCTACAGTTACAGCGCAGCAAGCTGTTTTCGGTGTTTCGTGAGTAATGTAAAAAATACCATGTTAAATGTTAATTTGATTGACTTTGTATTTCTTTAGTTATTATAGTGAAGTACTTTACTCATTTTTTTATTGGGCTAAGTTAATTATTACTGGAACATCACACCAATTGAATACAGAACTTTTATACACCCCAAACAAAGTCCAGACTTTAGAGATGTGGAAAACCTTCATATATATTTTTAATGACATGGACATTTTGAGGGCCTTTACTATTTGAAATACGTGGAAAGGACATCCTGAACTAGTGTAGTCAGCCAGATATGGCTTCAGCCTACTACCATACACTTTACTTCCTTGCCTTTACCCTGGTCGACTTGGACAAAGAAAATCAACGGATTGCCCAGAAGTAGAACGTAAAATAATTCTGTTCGGTTTAAATCCCAACACTTTTTTTTATAACAGCATTGAAAATAATATTACAGAAATTGTTTCGGCCAGACGAGACAGTCCAGTATTGCTTATTGCAGCCTTCATTAAGGTCAACCTCTGCCCTGAGCCAAAGCAAAGTGCTGTACAGTTCTAGATTTGAAGCTGCTGTACAGTTTTAGGCCCCTTCTCATGCCATTTTCCTCTTGCTCTTATTGTTAACAGCCTCGCCTTAAACTGGTGAGTCAATGTTCAATGACGGTTTGTTGTGGGGGCTGCTTAATCAGGTCTTGACAGCCACCCTGGCTCCCTGGGGTGTGTGGGTTCCAGCCCAGGCTTATCAGCATGACAAGCCTTGAGAAGCTATATAGTACTGCCTGGGCCACCCTCAAGTACTGGACACTGTTACCATATCATTCCTGGCACTGTGGATTCATTTAGGAATGCACGTTTGTCGTACGGTGTGAAAGAAGTTCAACATGCGTACATACATTTTGTGAATGTATTACAGCTGGTAATGTGTTTAACAGGAACGAAGTGACACACAAGCATACCTGCAAAATTGTTGTGACACTTTGGGGAGTGCCCGTGGCTTATGATGGGTAGTTGACAGTTTATCAGCGTGTGTGTGCGCGCGCACGTGTAACACTGGCCAGCGAGTGTCCGTCCATACCTGTGAGTCTTGTCTCTGCAAAGTCTCTGTAACAGTTATAGGTCTGAAGTGTGATAGAGGAAATTAAGCTGTTGGTACCTTGTTTTGTTTCAAAGTTATTGTGGCACTTGCATACCGGTTATGTTGTACATTTTATTTACATCGTATGTTATTATCACATGCAACTACTCCTTTAGTGACTTTTCTTTTCATTCCAAATTTTTTTTCATACTTTTAACTGTCTTGTAAAACAATTACATGTTGATTTCCATGATATTTTCACAAGACTGTCTCTTCTGTATATGCCATAGCTCTCATTCTTTGACATTATATTTTCTCTTTCTAAGATCTACAATATTCAGAAGGTAAGGAAAAACAGCATGTTTTCGGAATGCGTGCTTGAAATTCTACTAACAACTGTGCTCTTTAAATCCCAACACTCATTTTGATTTGCTGTGTCTTAACATAACCAGTCCGAGTTTGGTTTGTTGCACAAATTATTATAATAAGATGAGTAGTCCTTTAAAAAAATAGATTTCTATGTATCAAGCATTAGCCTTTTAAATCGGTTGTATATGTCACTGAATGACCTATATACTATTAGAAACGTACATCCATAAAGCCTAACGTAATATTTAAATACATTTTGTTTCGTTACTTTAAGAATCCATTTGGGTGGCTCAGTGTTGGTGAATACAATGCAACCGATACATTAGTTGAATGTTTACCCCAGCCTTTACCCAGCGCAAGACCACACGAGTCAGGAGGTGAGCCTGCACTGTGCTGCGTCACCACTGGCCTCTTGCCCATTTGTGGAGGGTACTTGGGTAGAAAGTGAACTAGATGTTGAGTATTTTGTACTAGACGTCAAAATAATGTTGAAGCAGATGTTGTGAATGTTCTGGAGCTGCTCGCCCGGTGGGGTCCTAATGACCATTTCAACGCACTGATAGCCCGGTTTAACTTCAATTCGTTGGGTCTTCTGCAGTAAAGTATATTTACCCAGTGAGCCGCTCGTGCACCCAGCCGAAAGAGGCGGGTGATCTCGCTCTTGTGATAAGATATCTTCATGAGGACATCAAAGGTACTTTTATAGCGTCCCTTCCGGAGTTCCATCTTGTGACAGTGTGCGTCACTGTATGCACTCAATGTACTGGGTAGTGGGATTGTAACATACTCTTACAATTATCCGTTACTTGACGCCAATTGCACTGTGAGTGCCAATTTGTTTTATACACAAGCCGGGTGTTACGTGCAAGTATGAGGATGCAGTTAATTGTGAAAAGTCGTCGATTAGATCCCGCACACACCAAAAAAAAAATCACCATTGGTGGCATTAAGCAAGCGGAATAAATGTTTATCCGTCTGGAAGTCAGGGTGACGAAGGGGGGACGTGTTCACTGACACAATAGGTAAGTTATTGGCAGTAAAACATTCAAGTTTGTTAAAATCGCCATGTCGTTGTTATTTCCCTTGGGTATTGTAGTCGTTATGCGCCACCTACTTTACTTGTTCATGCTGTGTAAGGGCATATTCTTTTTTCAAGGCTCGATTGTAGTTGCTATTTTATAATATTGGTGACAAACATTGCACAATTTAAACTGCAAGTACTTTACCAAGTATATTTTGAACAATCTGATGTGTCTTTGCAGTATTTGCAGGGGCGGAGCCAGGATTTTGACTTTGGAGGGGCTGACTTCAATATTCTGAGATATCCAGTGTATGTTTTCCAATGGGCGCCACCAATGTATAAAACAAACTTTATTGGATTTGAACGCGGAGTTTATTAATAGGTCGGAGCCGCTGATGTGGCTAATAAGTTCGATAAGTTCGAAAGGCTGCCGCTCAAGCAGCCTGCAGGGCAGCACAAGGTGGCAGCCTGCAGGGCAGCACAAGGTGGCAGCCTGCAGGGCAGCACAAGGTGGCAGCCAGCATTTTGCAGCAGCCAGATATCCGGTTATCCTGATTACCGAATGTCCCAAAATTTCAGGGGGGGCTAAGCCCCCCCAGCGCTCCCTGTGGCTGCCCCTGAGTATTTGTAGAAATGACTCAGCAAGGATATGGATAGTGTTTTACATTGCTCTGTTGATGTAAGAACATCAGCATTATCCGAATGAAGATGTCATTACAAAAACGATCATACAGGTGCATGGTGTTTTATTTCTACTAACATACTGTGCATTAATTTAAGCCTTCAAAGTATGTGCCTTACAAGGAGAGTTGTATTTATTCTGCATAAAAGGGTACATGACTTTCATCGTGATATAATAAGCTAACCCTTGGGATTGCAAATGATGTATTAAAGTTTGCCGTGATTCACTGTCGTATGGTAGTTAGAACCTTACCAAAAATGGGGGTAATGTCAGGTTTTGTGGGCTCGTGAGTTTCGGCATGATTGCAGATTCAGTGCTGGCTCTCACGTGACGACTCAACCATCTTTTAGACGAAATTGTTTCACAGGAACTAATTTTGCACATGGCTTGAATTAAACAGTCGCCAAGAGGGCTCTTGATTTTCCTGTGCCTGTTGACTCTGGTAGGGATAGTTATTGTGCAATGTAATTGCGGACAGATGATTTTAAAATGCCAATTTGGTCTCTCGACATATGTAAACGCCCCTCTTATGAAGTCGAGTGGTCTTTAAAGTCCACTTTTCAACAGAGCATACAGTGGTAATTTTTTTGAATAAGCTGCCTGTGGTAATTTAAATTTTGACTCCAGTGCATGCTGTTTCACTGGCAAATTCTTTGTTATAATCAGGACCTCATGTTAATTTCCACAGCTCTTTGGGTTATTGCATCATTACTAAGATTGAAAGGACTAAATAGTAGACTTTATTTTTGCATGCAAGATTGTTGTTAATTGTGTTACAAACAACTACGTATACATGTTACAGTTTAGGAAATCAAGAAATACATTCTTAAAAATAATGTTCGTTCACTGAATACTGTATGGAATAAGTGTGCCACCCAAATGGGTAATTTATCGTTATGCATAGGGGGCACAAAGGGGAAAACATGTTTCTGTATCATTCGCCATGCACCAAACAATATAACTGCAGAACTTTACCTGCCCCTGCTGGACATCTGTGAAACAGAGTTTTATAGCTCATCGGATTCCTCCAATATAAAGACATTCTGATTCTGTTACGACACTTTAACATGAATGCTAAAGGTTCCCATTGCCTGCTATAGAAATTATTATGCGTTTACAATAATTTATTAAATATCCCTGAAAATTCTGAATCGGGTTATTGTCTCTTTCAAGTACATTTATTAAACATGCATAGCTCTTTACATGTAAAACGTCTCACCTTTTATATTTCTGTTGTTAAACATCCAAGAGCTGTGTTTGTGATTCAATATTTCTTTTAAGAAAAACATTTGTAAAAAAATCATGACTATTCATATGACATATGTAATAAAGTATATAACGATTGTGAACACGCATGTTTGCAGTGATCAATTCCTATTAAATTATGAATTATACTGTGCAAACATCACCTGCATGATAGTATAATATATTAACCTATCATTGCCATTGTTTTAATGTATTTTTTTCTATGATATGTCTTGCTATGTGTAGAAGTATCAGTTGCCGCGGCATAATGAGGAATACGACAATATACACCAGTGGATGGTAGGACATGTTGCGTGTTTGCATACGTCTTCTGTTAAAGGATAATGAAGCACATCCATGTACACTTTGAATATTGGGGCACTGTTAATTCTGCGTGTACAATTGGTTCAAGCATAACCTCAGCTTTGCGGGTTAATGTACATGGCTTTCTTTACGTGTGTTTTTATCACATGATAATTATACATTGCTGATATGCAGATCAATTTCAGATTAAGCCAACTCGTAATCATGGCATGTGTGATGGGTCACAGCAATACATTGCAAGAAAACAGCTTTAAAATATCAATGCTCATCACAGCGTCAGTATTATTTGAAGCCGTTATTTCACCTCTGTTGTTTTTACATCACCTGGCGATGACTGGCCTATGCACCTGTGATCCTACATGAAAAGCTGATGTCATGGGTTCACAGGATGGCGTGGAGGTTCCATCAACAAGGCTCTCCAGACCACAGTCGGTCTGTACTGCTTCCTTCCTTCCGTCCTTTCTCGTCCTGCGCGCTGCTGTCACCTGCGCCGTTCGTACGGCGGCTTCCTTGCCTTGTTTTTTGTTTTTCACCTCGCTTTCCTTACTTTGCATTTCCCTTTTTTTCAGCGGCAGCGGGCGTCACCTTTCTCTGACGCCGATGGGCTCTCAGAGAGAAGCGGCCGTTCTGGCAGCAGGGTCAGTAGCTTGCAGCTGCGTTTGTGGTGGGAGTCACTGAGCCCGAGCTGACTGATGAGCCTTGCTGGTGCTGGAGTTGAGTTTCATTGTGCTGGCACATGCACAGGAAGCATTTGGTTACAGTGAAATATATAAATAAAGTGCTCACCTAATTAGTGCATCGTTATCCTTTATATGTTCACATTAGTGCAAGTCGAGATTTTTGCAGCACTCTTGGTACTTACTATTCTTTATAATAAGATATGTTGGTTTGTCGCTTAGAGTCACTACAGTCGCATGAACAACTATGAGTTTTCCTGCAACAAACCTATTTAGTTTGCTCTTTGTGCTCAAGTGTGCTTCCTGACTAAGCTTTGTTTTGTTATAGCGTGAGGACTATGAATGCGAACGAGATGGTTCCAGTGGAAGGAGTAGGGTGAAGAATGGTTCTGCAAAGAAATATCCATTGGTCTGTATTATTTTGAATGCAATTTAACCAGTACGGTACTTTATGACGATTACATTTAGGTTTTGTATTTTTTTTCAAGGGTAAACTCTGTTTATATTTCATCATGCACGCATTTGTATGTATTAATGTAAATGCTGCATGCCAAAATACAGTATCAGTAAACGAGTGTGGTTGGATTACAGGATCATGAAGAGAGATACTCCAGCCGATATCACAGAGTTAAGCCGGTACCTACCTCCATTCATCTCCTTAACATTTATATTTTGTCTTGAGCTATTTAACATAGGCCTCAATACGTTCATGGGCTTAAATGCTTATGCGAAGAAAATGGCAGTTCTTTAATTTATGGCTGATGGCATTCGTGTAAATATGTCTCCACATATTATTGTTGGGAGAATTGTAAAAAAAAACGTAGAATGCATACTTAAATGACCTAAGGCCAATTCTGATTCGCGCGTTGACGGCACCTGATGACATTTCATGTGGAAATGTTATTTTTAAAATATCGTGGTTGAATTCCAGGATGATGAAGAGTTGTACTGCAGCCAGCTGGGAAAATATAAACCGGTATAAGCAGTCTCTCATCTCCTTATCTGCACCGTCTATGATTTTGTTTCCTTTTTCATTGCTACATATTCACGTATTTTTTTTTTTAAGCTGTCATTAACACTACTGAATTCTTTATTCTTCTCTTCCTTTTGTTTTAGCGGTTGTCCAGTGCCGAAAGAGAATCGGAGAGTAGTGACCATAGAAGGGTTCGTATTTTTTTGCGTTGAAACCAGTGATCTTTAACAAATACTGACCGTTGTGACAGCACGACTTTATTTTAGAAACCTCTGCACTGCTGCCTGTGAGTGCCGAGTGCAAGCGCCATTGTCAGTGTGCATGTAATATTCAAATAAAAGGGAAAAAAATATATAAAATAACATGTATATTTAACTGCAAATACTCACCTTTCAACTGAATGTTGCCCTCTTGATGATTCGCTCAGGACACTTTTCTTGAATTGTCGTAGACATGCAATGTGCATATACATTTTTAATTCATATATTACTTTATTCTGAGCAATCTTTATTTAAACTACCAAGGGTATTTGTATCTTCTAACCTTAAATATTAAATGTTCACCTTTTCAGCGTGCGCCGCCTGCCGACGATGAGACTGATGAGGTGATGAGTCCACAGCTAACTAGATAATGACCCTCAAACGTCAGTGCGTGTCAATGCAGTGTTGCATGTGAAACGATTAGTGCAAAGAACTGTTCGCTAAAAATGGAAAGTCCTGCACGTTGCAACTGTGGTCTCTGACCGAAAACGAAAGCAGGAACCGGGCATTATAAAGCCATCAACTTTTGAGTGCACTTACTTGCGTTTTAATAATTAAAATGGCCCTCAATTTGCAGACTGTTTTACCACATTGCTGTTTTAAATTAAAATATAACCTCAAACTGTTGCATGCACACTTTAGCGGTCCCTTGTTTTTATCGGATAAACTAGCCTTGTGGTTTTACATCTTTTGCGCTGTGATTAACAAAAATGTTGTAGTGTACTTGAAGTATTTACAAATGGAATTCTGTTTTGGTGTGTGATTTGTATTTGTATTTACTTTTATTGGATTTCTTTGTTGAAGAGTGCTTCAGCATGCACGTGTTGTATCTAAGCAATGTTTACATTATTTCTTCATCTAATCTCAATTTTCCATTGTAGATTTGGCAAAGCGACAAATACAGACGGAAGCTCGGTTCTAGAGTAGGTATTATTCACTGCATGGCTGTGAGTTTTGTTTTTAACTGATGTCTGTGGGTATTTTTAACACAATTATTGCTTGATTTTATTATGTGCTATTTATTTTCAAGAGTAATTTTTTTAATATTCGAAGTCATAGACTTCCTATTGCTAGCCCAGTATTCCAGCATAGGTTTCTAAGAATGAGCTCCGGGCAGTAACAAGCAGATGTGTGATATTTAAGGGAACTGGATGACATGACATATCCACTCATTGGAAAGCCATTGCTTTATTTATTCTGGTTTCTTATATCTTTCAGGCGCATCCCATGCAATCAAGCACATGCATGATGAATGCCTCCTGTCTAACATAACAGTAATTGTTTATTAAATATCCTTTAAAGGGCTAGACAATTAATTTGTAATATACATTTTGGTGTGTCATTGACCCGTACAGATATGGTTTATAACGGGAATTGCAAATCTAGATTATAAGCCTTGTTCTTCTCTTGAGAAGAATGTGTACTGTATATTGAAACCAGCAAGCATCCCATGGTGTCAGCATCATATCTTAAGACGTATGCATCAATAAATAGAGAGTGCCACTTATTGCATCTTACAATAGATGTATGTATGTTGAACTTATTTCGCACTCTGCGTATATAGCCAATCATTCTAATCGGATGTTCGGGGATATTTACTTTAAGGTTGTGGCCATACAATATGCAATTATATTTAGCATTGAAATAGTATGTGCATGCAACTGCATGTCAAGATGCTGAACAGAAATAGTGGGCATGTTTATTTTATAGATAGGGGAACTCAATCATAGGCAGAGTAAAGAGGTCTAGACTTGAAAAAAGGTAGCGACAGGGAGTCGATAGCACGGACTACTGAGCTAAATGTGTTCGTGTTCCCTTGCTTGTTGGTCATAATTGTAAAGCTGGCGGTATATTAATAGTTTATGTTAAATCAGTTTTGGTTTATATTTTGCATGTGAAAACTCGAAAAGCACATTGGAAATTGCCTAAATATTGGCTTTGCCTCTGACATTCATGTTTATTTTTTACATTAAGCCTGGTTTCTGAATAATTATGAGCTAATGCTGAATGTGATACTTGAGATCTGTGTTCTTTTATCTTTATCAGAAAAATAGTTATGACAACTGGGATGCTGGCTCCAGCAGAGCCAAGGCCCCTGCTATGGTGTGTACTTTGCTATTTCTATGCTCTGGGAATTTAACGAGGCTATATAGATGCAAATACAAGTAGATCGATGCCCATGCATTGCACAAGAAAATGCATGAGACCAATTACACAAACGTCCTTTCCACTAAGACCGAGATAGTTTGGCAAGACGTGTTTAATTTGTTTTGTCTTGTTTGGATAAACACATTTTATTACCTGGGAATGAGGCTATAAAGTCTGACAGTGGTAGTGACGTCAGATGGCTTGAACTATCCCTGTAAAACAAAGTTCACACGTACAATCATGGTTGATTTTAAACGTGTTACATTTGTAGTAATTGACAATCATAATCACTTCACTTTGGTTTGTAATTTTTACTCTACTTTTCTCTCGTGCACTGCTTTTCTAGTGCAGTGGTCTCTGCCATTTTTCACCTGTCAAACAACATAATCGTTTGGTTATAAACTGGAATAACGTAATCTGCAGACACTTGAATAAAGTAACTCAAGCTCATGAGACTGTTGATTGTTTCCACGACCACTGGGAACTATTGGCAGCACTGGCCAGACTGGAGAACCCCTGTCCCCACAGAAGCCCAAATAGGAACCAAGTAGCATGGTTTCTATATGATCCCATAACAAGGCTACGGAGTCCCCATTTCAAATTGTGAGCCATTATCGTTTTCTGGGCTGACACTGGAATCGGTCGTGATGTCATGGGGAAAATAGGGCACCGCGGTGGCAAGATGTTAACTACCTCCCCTGGTTTACAGGAGGTTGTGGGTTCGATCCCGACCCTGACGCCTGTATATTTGGAGTTTGTATGTTCTCCACGTGGTCTCATGGATTTTTCTCTGGATCCTCCAGTTTTTCCCTCCACATTCAGAAACATGCGTTCAAAGTATTTGGCTGCGCTACTTTCCACATGATAAGTAACTTCGTTAAGCTATCATTTGTAGCCAGGTCGCGTCTGAAAAAGAGCTATATAGCTCAGTGGGTCTTACCTGGTAAAATACAAATAAATACATACAATACAGTCAGATATTGAGTGTCTAGTGATGCAGGTTGCTTTATCGCACTTCATGGTCAAATTACATGGCCATAAAATTACTAAGCAATGCATTTCTTTGCTTTAAAACCTTTGCCTTTGTTAAATTACATAAAATAAATGTCACTTCCCAAACACCACTCTCCAGCTAGAGGGTTAGGTGACAAAGGTGGGAGGGGACAGAGTGGGAGCCAAGCTCACAGATCCTGGTGGCTCATTGGGCATGGGGACATGGGCCATGGTGCTGGTCCTGGGCCATTGCTGGACCAGCAGACCTTAGTTAGCAGTGGTCATGGAAACGAGGCTTTAATGAATGTTAGAAGTGGCCTTTCCTTATTCTGCTTAAATATCGTTTTTGGGCCTGCGACTCAGGTGCCTTATATTAAATATATTTCTCTATTTAATATAAGAAAACAGTTAACTTCACATTTTTGTCATGAGTGAGTCGACATTTTATAAAACTTCGTGTTTACATGTTAAAAAAAGCTAATATTTACATGATATTATTAGCTGATGACAGTTTGACTTTTTTCGACATTTAGCAAAGTGGCATGGGTAAAGCTTACACACAACGGAATGTCCTTTGGATGCTGAGTTTATTTTTTTCACATGTTAATCATTGGCAGCAGGATGACGGTGTCCGGGGCGGCTATGATGACATGCCCTTTTCAAGGCGCACTGGCAAAAGGGTCTGTTTTCTTTCCTCTGCTGAAACAAGCTGCTTGCAGCTTTCTTTCACTTACCTCTCTCTCTACCCCCTAACATTTTCACATCTCCAATTCTACAATCGCTTTTTTTCAGTTACACGGACCAGCAGTTTATCAGTTTTATAGACTGGACTGTGCTTCATCAAAGATAATGATCCCCCCCCCCCCCCCCCCGTTATAGCCTTAACAGACTATTGGGGAAAGTGCCGTTCTCGAGCATCTATGAAGGCCGACACGGTACACGAGGGGGTGGGTGGCCAGCACCACGCCCTGTCGCCTTTGTCTCCCCAGTAGCGATGTTAATTATCTGAACCAAGACTGGTTCAGATAATTATCACCGATGATGTTGTCCGTGAGCGGGTATCGAACTCGTGTAGACGGGTTCGTAGCGCAGCGCTAAACGCTCCACGACCGCCCTGCAGCTTTCTAACATGCCCCATAACATGTTCATGCCCCATAACATGTTCATGCATACCAGTCAAGTCACTTTTTTTGACACGCTTTTATTTAACTCACTCTGTGTCTGTTGTCGTATCCTCAAATCTTGTAACTCAATTTTAACCCACTTCCCAACGTAGTATCGCCTGCAAACTTGGTATACTTATGTCATACTGATGACAATACTATATTCTATCAAAAAATACAAAAAATATTTTTAAGCATTCTCTTATGTTTCGGCTTATGTCTAATTGTCCACGCTCAACTCACGTTGGCTGTGAATGACCACGGCCCCTTAATTTATGGCAAGTCTCGGGGCGACTTCCTCGAGTCGTGAGGTTGTGCCATTACTCGTACGGTACATTTCATTAAAGCGTGTTTTAAAAAAAAAGTATTTTTAAAATGTTACTTTTTCAGTTGCACCGAGCATCAGTTTATCAGTTTCACAGAATGAACTGTGCTTCGTCGCACACTTCGACCGCGTCCATCTCGGGCACATTGTAAAGACCGTATGCACCATTACACTTTTAGATGTGGTGTGCTCATTGTTGAGTGAATGCTGAATACATTTGACTGGTGTCTCACGCATATTCATTGTGATCGTTATGCGGACATGTAACTGTTTTAATTATTTTCAACAGACTTCCTCTCTTTACAGTGAGCCTTTGGCCCCTGCTCGAAGCTACAGGGTCAGTGTCCAATCTAAGTTGATAATCTTTAACCCCATGCAGTGAAAAGTGTCTTTGTTTTATTTTATGGTGGTGACAAGGTAATTTATTTATCCTTAAATAAGGGTAGACTTACTGTCCAAGCGAGCCTTTATCATATTCTTGGGTGTTTCGGTAAAGTCACGTAGATAGGTTCAAAGAAAATAATCAAAAAGGTTCCTTTTCCTGAAGACGACCGCTTGCGTTGCGATCGAAACGTCGTAGCTTTCTGTTATTTTTTTATTATTTTTCTTTGAATCTATCTACGTGACTTTACCGAAAGACCCAAGAATATTAATTCCTGCAGTCACGAAAGCTTTAAGTCAAGATTTGAGCCTTTATCACTTCCTAAATCACAACGTACGTTGGTTTTTAATAATGTATCTTCCTTGTGATACGTATACTCATTCAGTGTCCTGGTGAGTTTAAAATATACGGTACTTTCTTTTATTTGGGTGGCACAGTTTGACCACGAAACCATCGCATTCACCGTTTTGGCCTGTTTGTATACGTAAATGGAAACGTATCTATTATCTTTGAAATTAAAATTTTAACTGAGCCCAATGTTGATGAGTGTAATGTTTCGTCTTGTCCTGCTCAGAATCGGAACTATAAACAGGGCGCAGGCTAGATTTAATCGTAAATGTTGCCCAGACCTGCAGCCCTCCCACGTGCAGCTAGCCCACACTCAGAATGATCTATCTTGACTGGAATACTGTATAGATATATTTACAAAGTAGGGGCAAGATTGCAGTACTGCAGAACATTGTTTTCCTTTGGGGCCGTCCATAAATGACGTCACGCACCTGGGGGGGTTCAGACATTTGTGACGAGGGGGGGTGTGTGTTTGAGAAATGTGACGTCACATAAAAATGCGCAACTTTAAATATAGACAACACGTTCTATTTAGTTAAATAGACTTTTTAATCAATGTTTTCTCTTACGACATCAGAGTGCAGCGCCACATTAAATACGCACTACAATGACAATAGTTTAAAGCGATTTGAAGCATGTTTTATTTTCAAAATGTAAATATGTTTTTGGGGGGTCTGACTTTGTGACGTCATGTATGAGGTGGGGTCTGACTTTTTGTGACGCCGTGTGACGGGGGGGGGGGTGGTCAAAAATCGCGTGACGTCATTTATGGGCGACCCCTTTGCCACTATCTAGAAAATGCAGTCAGAATGCATTTCAAATGTCAAACTACAATACCGAATAGGTATTAATGTGGCTCCATTTAAATTCGGGCCTCAGGATTGGATAAAAGATCACTGAGCCATATGACCTCGGTGACATAGAAGTTACGTGGACTGGTGGTAATAGTTGGGAAACTGGTGGAGTGCCATAATGTCATGAGAACAGGGCATGTGTGTGTGTGTTTTGGCATTGGTGACCACTCTGTGTTGGACACATCTTCCCTGTAGACTTTGGGCTCAGAAGATATTCTGGGCAGTGCCCGTGGGTGGCGGGGCTCTTCCTCACGGGTCGTAAGTGCAGGGTGTTTGCTGTTTGTGTTTTCTTTAACAGTGTTTGCAGTTACTTGACTAACCGTGGCCACGTCTGAATCGGCTAGCACTTCGCCAAGTCAGTGAAAATGGAACGACAAATGAATCGCAATGCTTGAATATACTTTTCAGTCTTTGTTATTGTATCGGACCTTCATTCTTTTAATATGTTTTGCGTTGGCTATAAAGCGTGACTGTGCATTGCAGTTTACATTTAGGATAATTCACCGTTAACATTTCTACCACATACTATTGGTCTCTGAACAACGCCCAGCATGGTCTACGATTGAGACCCTGCTTGGCAGTCGAATCATCGCATCATCCCTCTGGAATGTATTAAACGTGCATTGCTTCATGAGAAGTCAACAGTGTTATCCCGTGGAGAGAGCGATCCCCAACCATGGTCATGTCGAGTTTTCTTCACTGGTTCACGACAACCAAAAGCATCGAAAGAGTACCTCCTGCTCGAGCAGCAGTAAGACAATGTGAATTGAACAGCATCCAGCAATGCACTGTATGCGAGTGTAAAAAGGCCACGCATATAAGCTTACATGTCGGTTCATTCAAAGACTATTTGTTTGGCATTTCAAGGATGTCCATGTGTTTGGTTTAGACAGCTGCCTAAGCTCCACTTGGCCAGCTATGTTCATTGCCCTTGAACTCGCTGAACCTGGCCTATGCCCCCCTCATGTATTGGGAATGGGTTTCATTGTTCCTGCTGTCGGAATGGTTAAGGTAAATGTGTTAATGCTCGTAAAAATTACAAGAGTTGCATTGGCAGCACAGGCCACAAAACCTCAAGTTTTGTCTTGCGGATGACCTGATAGAAAAAATTCAGTCAGGCTAACTTTTTGGGCAGTACCCCTTGCATTAAAGAAGGGCCATTGTCTGAAAATGTAGCCTACCATTGTATTCAGTATATTTTCAGTTAACAGGATATTTAAATGTCATTTTTAATTAAAATAGCTTAATGTTATTGAAAGATGAATATGGTAAGTGCTAATTGAGCATTTAGTCACTTTGAAATACATTATAACTATCTTAATTTATTAAAGTTCCAATGTGACATTAAGAGCTGTTCATTGTAATTTGGGAATGGCAAAGGGGTTATGTTCTATGTATCTTGGGTTGATGTCTTAGGTGATTGGTGTTCTAAAATCTAAGTACTGCGTCGAGGTTGCTGTGTTTGTGAGTAAATTTGGACAAGCAGAGCAAGCCTTATACATAGCATACATTGTGTGAATTCAAGGTATAAGCTCACACGTATTATGAAAGTGAGCTATTGTTAATTTTCTGATTCGTTTTCACAGTGCTACAATTAATATCAGTTCACAGGCATTGCACACAGCTTCTAGACAGCTTGCTTCAATTTCCCCTGTATAAATATATTTTTCCACTAGCCTCATTAGTGTTGGATTGAACAAACTCTACCCCTATCCACTACTTAGCATATGTCAGGCTCACTTCTACTTAAACTATCTTACGCCTGACAGAGACTTATTTATCCAAAGTACGTGAATTTGTAATATTTACATTTTCAGATAACCATGCTGTTCATGATTACGGAAGCATCAACAATTCAACTTGCGATAATACTTTGGCCTGCCAAATAATATATGGCAACCCTGCACAGTGCATGTACATTGTTGAAGTGACTATCGGCTTAAAATAATAGAATCCCCTGCATCGTTAACCTCCTTCACGTGCCCTTTAGGAGTGTCTTGTAAGTCGTTGCTTTGTTTGTAAAACTTCAGGCAGCGGAGGGTGTGTCCGGCTCGCGGCTCTGCTCTCTGGTCAATTCTAGTAGGGCCAGCCCAGCGGTGAGATGCCAACGTGTTCTCACTATCATACGGCAGCCAACGCTCCATTGTCCGTGGTCATGGGAGGAGTAGCCCGGATAAAAGAAAGTCATGGAAAAAAAGGCCAAACTTCATGTGGCCAAGAAAACGTGTGTTGCTTACCTGTCTTGTTTAGTGTTTGAAACAAAGAATGTCTCTTCCACTGGCTAGTTTTGGCTGTACTTGCAAGAGTGAGTCACATCGGTTGAGTCACGCGTTAGGAGGCAGATAATTAAACCAATGCAAGCAAAAACAACATTTATCACAAGGACTGGCAATCTGCAAGGCGAATAATCCGCCCACGGATAATGGAGAGGAAGCTACCTGTAACGTGTTTTGTCTCGGTGTGTGGCGTAAATGTGGAGAGCATGCATATGGAACCACTGGTGGGGATATTAAACAGTAGAGCTAACGGGACATTTATAAGCAGGCCTTCACATTAATCGTACCACTCCTGCCGTAGCGAGATTGTTTACATGAGTGTAATGTGTGTTTAAAACATAATTGTGATTAATTGTTTTTTGCTTTCTGGCTTGTAAGTATCAAACTATAACAATATGCTGCTGTTTACTGAAAAGTAAAAAAACCCCTTGATGTATCATACACGGTACTGTAGTCTATGGTTATAGATGGTACAATGTTTGGCATCTGGTATTAATTTACAAGCTCATGTCCAAACACGATTATACTCGCTATATAGAATTTAGCCAAATGCAAGCAAATGAGATTTGAGTTATGCTAAAACAAGCTTCATTGTGTGAAATGTAATTAATGCATCATTAAGATTCTTGGTTTAATAGGAAACAATTACATTGAATGGTTAATTTATTTTACTGCACTTGGTCCTTGTTAACATCATCTTGTAAATTACAATATCATTTTTTTTATTATCTGTAATGGCTGCTAGAACTGCCAATGGGCTTACATCGGGTCTAATTTCATGCAAACATTTGCTTGCTTATCGAAAACCTCAAACGTGTGTGAACGTATTCATTTCTGAGTGAGGATTCTTTTTCTGAGCCACTGCATCCTTTGTGTGGGGAATCTGCTTACTCCACCACTGCTGCAGTCTGTTGCTTTACACTCTCCTTCTGTGTTGCCCCTTTGCCGTATCCTCCTCCGTCTCTTCCGCCTGGCGTGGTGGTTATCAGTCCTCTGATGATGAGGTGACGAGTGTACACTCGCGGAAATCCACTCGCTCAGCCCGGGGCGTCACGGTGAGAGCCGGGCCACCCATGCCACCTTTGACAATCCGACGAACACCGGGCAATCCGCAGCTCTTTCATAAGGTCCCCGTAGCGTGTTGACACTTTATTCAACAAAGCACAGTTGCAGCACCAGCTAGTATCAGGTAATCATTACATTTTACAATAGCTACAGTTTTGTACATTATACTCATGATACATGCACTCGAAGAGTGTTGCGTGTAGGAATGCGTTATTTATTATTTATGAAAATTAATGTAATTGGTGTCCTAATGTGACACGGTGTTACATTAGGGGACACCACTTTCCAACAATGGAGCAAACAAAACTGTACACATTACTGCGAAAAATGTGGAGAGACTTTCATCCAAATTGGATGCTTTAACATTTCCTCGTGGGAATGGTTGGTGTGATTCATTTGCTGTAACTCAGCTGCACATTAAATGTGTTAATGTCTGACTAAAATTAGAAAAAATGTTAAAAGTAAAAAAAATACTGTACACGACAGACAATCCACACAGCTATGAAATAATAGGATCTTGTGTTTAGAATAATACACACTAATATTTCCTAATTAACATGTGCAAACATTCGAATTATATAGGTTATATTTAAGACATCTGTGCATTGGTCAGTACAGTTTAAAACATGCTTTAATTGTGCAATCTTATGTCAATCCACCGCGATATGAATGCTTTCCCATCCCATGTTATTTGTGGCGGTTGTTTGACCATACTGCACTGCGCTGGTCATTGCGGGTTGGTTAATGTAGCGAGAGGGCAGGGGCCAGGATCAGTTTAGATATCCCTGATGTTAGCCGTAGCCGGGAGTGGAATGCAAGCCATCAAGTTCAATATTAGCTACATTTAATTTAGCGTTAACCGAAAGATGTGCTGTTAGTAGGGTTAGGACATACGTATGCACATTAATCTCAGTGGTATTTTCATTCAGTTAATTATGCACATGTGCCCTCCTACACATATGCAAAACATGTGCACAAATGGCATGCCACCATGGAGTTTGTATATTAGGAATATATATTCCTGCATCATCTTTTGGTTTTCCATTAATTTACATGTTTTATGTCTCATTATTTTGGTGATAATAGATCTTTTAAAGAGTATTCTACTGTGTAAATGTTTTTTTATTCTACTGACACGGCTACCTTGTTCTTCTACCTGTAACTGCTTTTTTCTTTTCTGTTTCCCTTCCATCTTTCTTCATAAGTCGTCAAACCCACCATCACGAAAAGGCTCAATAGTGGACATCTACGGTTGCTCTTCTCGCAGAGGAAGTGCACTCTCTGATTTTGATGATGTTTCAATCCCTGAGCTGGCTAAAGTGAGTTTACTTGCACAGTTGGGAGTGTGAATTAAAATAGACGGACAGCTGGGATGCAAAGCTTTGGTTTTCTAATGCTAAAAACAGACTTGATTGTTGCCGTGGCTTTGCAGAAGCGTTTGCCGGAGATTGGCCAACTGTTTTGAGTCGCATCGTCTTGCTAACTTTGCCGGGGGGAAAAAAACTGAAGGCATCGATATTGATATCATATGGCTCCTTGTTTGCCTCTGTTTTCAATTTAGTCGTCGTGCTGAAGTTGTGCACTGAAGATAAAGCTGCAGCTTCAGCATTTTATTCATTGCGCTGACCTCGATGACATAAACAAGCTGCCTAAATGCATTCCACAAGCAAGCTGGATCCCCAGGACACGGATCCCCTAAGGTTCTGCAACCACGCACGTTGACTGACAACTTTTTTTTTACCCCTTTTTTTTCCTCCAGTACACTGATGATCACAGTGACAATGACCTCGCAGAAAACACAGGACGCGTAAGTATATTGACTTTGTTTATGGGAGCGCAACAAGTCATTGACTCATGTTTGACATCCATATTTCAGCAAAAAAACCCTGTTCATGTCTGTGATTCTACAGTGTAAGGAATATAATTTCACATAGCATCAAGTATACTGTCATGTCTCCATGGGCCTTACCTGGTAGAATAAAACTAGTTCATACTTTTAGGTCATAGTTTAGGTGTGTGTGTTGCCTTACAGTTTTTGCTTGCACCGTAGGCAAGTCAAGACTTGTTTCCACACTGCTGCCACCCTCAAAGGGTGTTAATTTATAACTCACTATTCAAGTTCACACACATCAATCAAATCGGCCACTTTGTGGTGCTATATTTACGGCAAAAGAGTGTATTTTAATTAAATATTGTGTAATGTAACCACAGCTGTAGCACAGCAGCTGGGCTAGGGTGGCTCACACCTAAAATATAGCAGTGGAGATTAAGGTTGGGCGTTGAGGTGCTGTACCATGGCTTGCCTTGTGATGCCGCATGTAACCTGTGATGCTGCATGTAACCTGTGTGTTGTCTGTATGCTGCTTGCAGCCCTTGACATCCCGGAGTGCTGTATCAGCCTTGTCCTCATCCAACTTGTCCTCCAAGCAAGGCAATGGAGACATTGGCTCTCTTGGAGATGTGGATGTCTCGACCAAGGTGAGGCGTCTTGCCCTTTGTCACAGATATATCCAGCAGTCGCTGATAAAATAAATTTGATATTAAGATGAATATCACTTGGGTTATCTTGTTCGACACTATTCTTTATAAATAAAATATTCCAGTTAATGCTCCTGCCCAGTAATTATTAAACCTCTCACCTATTTGGAAAATAATATTTGTGTGTAGTGGCAGAGCCAAATTACCCATAACTCTAATAATTGCCAAAATTCTAGAATTGGCTCTACGTAACTTTGGTGGCCCATATTTCCTGTGTGTCCTTAAAAAAGAGATCACTAGTTTCAGTGGGATATCACCTGATAAAATAAATGGCAATAGTTGATCATTTTAATGCAAGTAAAGCTCTTGGCACAACGTCCAACAGTCCGCACCGTGTCCTGGGAATTAAATGTACAACACGTCAGACATCGTGCCGAGCAACACGCATTACAACCCGAAAACGCAACGGAGAGCCACACAGCGGATTCATAAAAACCTTCTCAAGAGTATATCCATAAAATATGTAAAATATATCATAAACAGGGTGTACATATCTTCAGTTGAAATACATTAAGTCTAGTCTTATGGTAGATTAATCAAACATTACAGAAAAGGCCAATGTCCCTCGTCGTCATGTTTCTATATGCATCTCTCTTGCGTCTTCGAGACCGTCAGCACAAATTCCCTCCATACCATTGTCGAGGTATTCATTGTGCGTAAACACCTTTTACATCTGTGTAATATTCCCCCATCAGCGTTGTGTTTTCTTCTCTTCCTTGTGTGCATGAACATTTGCTATACTGCAGTTGGTGTCACCGCTGTACATACTTTGCTCTTCTGACAGGTGGCAGATTCTACGAACCCCCCACCCCCACCTTCCCTACCCCTTGAGTGCTTCCCACACACGTGTATTCAACTAGTATGCCGCAGAGACGATGTGTTAAAGCATCGATGGGTTTCTTATGCATCGGAAAGCCCAATCCCTAGGTCTGTCACTTCTTACGCGATTCATGTTTTCTTGAGACCTGGCTTCCATTTCTGCTCACTAGGATATCTATGAGCTAAAGGATCAATTGCGCGATGTAGATTCCAGATACACGAAGGGCCTAAAAGAAATAAAGGTACTGGAAGCATGATGTGGAGCTATACAATAAACGGATGGTTTCCATGTGCTGTTTGATGCACTCACACAAGCGTCTGCCTTTTGAAAGAAACAAGACTTTAACTTAACTTGTAATCGCTGCATGTTGTGAAATAGTGTGTGGCTGTAAATTTTACATAAAACTAAAAGTTTGCATGCTATTTAAAAAAATGAATGTACTTTTGGTTTAATAATGAGTAAGATTTTCACTCGACCTGTTGCAAGCTTGCATCCCTAATGATGTTTATTAAATTTCATTGTTCACATTCAATTGACTTAATTAAAAGCACCAGTCTGTTGTAAACACAGTGGACTTTATTATACAGTGAGGGAAAAGAAGTATTTGATCCCCTGCTGATTTTGTACGTTTGCCCACTGACAAAGAAATTATCAGTCTATAATTTTAATGGTAGGTTTATTTGAACAGTGAGAGACAGAATAACAACAAAAAAATCCAGAAAAACGCATGTTAAAAATGTTAGAAATTGATTTGCATTTTAATGAGGGAAATAAGTATTTGACCCTCTCTCAATCAGAAAGATTTCTGGCTCAGAGGTGTTTTTTATACAGGTAACGAGCTGAGATTAGGAGCACACTCAGCTTGTTACCTGTATAAAAGACACCTGTCCACAGAAGCAATCAATCAATTAGATTCCAAACTCTCCACCATGGCCAAAACCAAAGAGCTCTCCAAGGATGTAAGGGACAAGATTGTAGACCTACACAAGGCTGGAATGGGCCACAAGACCATTGCCAAGCAGCTTGGTGAGAAGGTGACAACAGTTGGTGCGATTATTCGCAAATGGAAGAAACACAAAAGAACTGTCAATCTCCCTCGGCCTGGGGCTCCATGCAAGATCTCACCTCGTGGAATTGCAATGATCATGAGAACGGTGAGGAATCAGCCCAGAACTACACGGGGGATCTTGTCAACGATCTCAAGGCAGCTGGGACATAGTCACCAAAAAACAATTGGTAACACACTACGCCGTGAAGGACTGAAATCCTGCAGCGCCCGCAAGGTCCCAAAGCTCAAGAAAGCACATATACATGTCCGTCTGAAGTTTGCCAATGAACATCTGAATGATTCAGAGGACAACTGGGTGAAAGTGTTGTGGTCAGATGAGACCAAAATGGAGCTCTTTGGCATCAACTCAACTCGCCGTGTTTGGAGGAGGAGGAATGCTGCCTATGACCCCAAGAACACCGTCCCCACCGTCAAACATGGAGGTGGAAACATTATGCTTTGGGGTGTTTTTCTGCTAAGGGGACAGGACAACTTCACCGCATCAAAGGGACGATGGACAGGGCCATGTACCGTCAAATCTTGGGTGAGAACCTCCTTCCCTCAGTCAGGGCATTGAAAATGGGTCGTGGATGGGTATTCCAGCATGACAATGACCCAAAATACACGGCCAAGGCAACAAAGGAGTGGCTCAAGAAGAAGCACATTTAGGTCCTGGAGTGGCCTAGCCAGTCTCCAGACCTTAATCTCATAGAAAATATGTGGAGGGAGCTGAAGGTTCGAGTTGCCAAACGTCAGCCTCGAAACCTTAATGACTTGGAGAAGATCTGCAAAGAGGAGTGGGACAAAATCCCTCCTGGGATGTGTGCAAACCTGGTGGCCAACTACAAGAAACGTCTGACCTCTGTGATTGCCAACAAGGTTTTTGCCACCAAGTTCTAAGTCATGTTTGCAGAGGGGTCAAATACTTGTTTTCTTCATTAAAATGCAAATCAATTTATAAAATTTTTGACATGCGTTTTTTCTGGATTTAGTTGTTATTCTGTCTCTCACTGTTCAAATAAACCTACCATTAAAATTATAGACTGATCATTTGTTTGTCAGTGAGCAAACGTACAAAATCAGCAGGGGATCAAATACTTTTTCCCCTCACTGTATTATTAAGTCCACTGTATTTCCCTCTGTGGGAACACGGTGAATGTTAAATTGTTTGACAGGTGTTGCACCGAGAGAGCATGCTCAGAAAGTTGAACGTGATATTTACATTCGTGTGAAAATGAGGCTCAAGAAAAATAACTTGCTGCATCTTGTTTTATTTGACTCATGTTATTGCGTGCATTCTCTTTGGCAGGAATCACTGTCAGAGGTCCAGGAAAAATTTAAAAAGGCTATGGTGACAAATGCACAGCTTGACAACGAGAAGTTTAATTTGATCTATCAGGTAAGAAATACATTCCGTGGAATATGGGAACAAAGTAAACATTCCTGCAAAAGAAACAGTTTTTTATTGTTTTTATTGTTTAATATATTTTTTATTATTTTATTATTTCCCTTCAACGTGACTTTACCGAAACAGCTAAGAATATGAATAAGAAACAGTTTGTACACAAATGTAAACCTTGAAGCAGTGCATATTCGTGAAGACTGGTCATACTTATAGATGCTGTTGTTAAAGTTTTAAAAAACATTTTTTCAATGTTTATAGTTGTTTTACCAAAGTTGCAGTAACGAATGAAACTCATGATTGGCATACCTTTGTCAACCCACTGCTGGATGACTGCTTCCTCGCATCTGTTAATAATGCAGGTTGTTTAACTTTCCCTCACCATGCTGGACAATGCAGCTTAGTGAATCGGGGGAGGGGCAGGTCTGATTCAGATAGATATCACTCGTTGCTGGTGTTATCCATGGCTGGGAATCAAACTCACCGCACTAAGTTGAAAGTGCGGTGTGTTGACCTCTGTCTCCATGGCGAAACAAGTTTTGGGTGCTGCTCATCATCTTTTGAGGGCCTTGAGCTTGTGTTAGAAATTCCCCACTGTGGTGACCAGACCAGTCACCGTGGACGATACTTATTTGTATATATGTACATTGAACTTCTTTAGCGCTCTACCTAGCCGACCGTGATATCGGAGGTGCACATCATCCCGGCCATTTGATCAATGCCGTGATGATGTGCTGCGTAATTTCACAATACAGTGAATACACGTGAGATACAATTCCATTCTACAGGTTCTCATAATTCGTAATCAAAATGTTGTTTTATTTGTCGATGAGAGGCACCACTGAGTGGGATGCATCAATCCCCGTGTTGCAGGTGGACACCCTGCGTGACAGCATGGAGGAGATGGAGGAGCAGATGGCGGAGCTCAGGCGCCAACACGAGGACAAATGCAAGGTACTTAGGGTTGCACTGTTGCGCAAAAGTGTCCTCTCGGCTGTCAACCGAGCCAGCTCATCAGCAACCCTCAAACTGGTTCAAGCAAGTGCGCATATTGCTCTGGTGGTTTTAACATCATTGATTCACATGCATGTGTCTCTGTGTCATATGTGTACGTTTTTATTGCTACAGAAATGACCAGGTATTGAAAAATGTGGGATACAAATGTTTTGTTGCATAGTTGATGACCAGATTCAGAGAGCATTGTTTGACCCCAGGAATCATACTTGTAAATAAATCACCAATGTAACATTTCTTATTCAGTAATTACTTGGTTTCCCATAGACTGCCGATGTGAATGACTTGTAGGTTTAACATTCTTGACTCGGTCTTATGTGCTATTTGCATTGCAGCAGCTGTTAAACTAGACTGCATGGCAGATGCTTTGCACCCATGAAGTTAAACCCAAACCATCTATACAGCTTCTATTATCACTACCCATAGTTATGTTGAAGCAATGAGCTTTTAAGTGACAACCTACTGAATATATCACACAGCTTGCAAGTTACATTGACAGCACACCATGTTCAGCTATGAATATGTGTGTGGGGATTTTCCAAGCCACAGTAATTTTGTGCACTCGCCAAAGGTACAGCCGAGTACTTTTAAAATGAGGTTTATTAAACTTATTGATTTAAGCCCTCCCGTAAACAGTCGCATAGCAAGACATGCTAATTGAATGTTTATGGGGAGCTTATATCGGTATCGAACCCCACGGTCAATTACACATTCAGGCATAAATAAACCATGAAGAGCTTTGGGTTATGTATTTTGGTAAGCACCAATTTTCAATGTGTGTGTTGTATTGGCAAGCAAACTATTGCTAGATTTGTTTGTATATTTCTAGGTAGCAAAATAACGAGGATAATATAATGTGAAACAGATTTTCCTCGTAACTACCATATTAAACGCACATCACAGCTGAGTATATTGGCCCGTTGATGTTAGACAGATGTCTTGAAAGAGCACGCTTTGCTGATTGGCTCTCAGCAGTTCTCTTTGTTGGATCATGTGTTATGGCAAAGGCAAACACATGTGTGCACTTCAGATGGTCATCGCAACTTATTTCAAATAAGAATAAAACACAAATGCACTTCGCCACTAGGACTGTTGGCATGAAGTGGTCTGATTGATACGGCTCATATTACAACTTTGATATTTCCTGCAAAGTGCTGCATCTGCTGTCATGCAAATTAAAAAAAAAAACACCCTTTGACCTCATTGGCAGTGGCAAGCCATTGTGTTCTGTTGTTGTGTTGCCCCAGAATATTGCCAAAAATATAATTACAAAAACGTTGCCCAAGAATATTTTCAAAATTGTAATTACAAAAATATTTATTTTTTGTAATTAATATATATATTTTTGTAATTAAGGCTCCATATGTCTATTTTGCAAAGAAGATTAGGAATATTTTTTTGACTTTTCTCTCTTTAAATATTTTGATAACAATAACACGAATATGAAAACCCAGACTTGTGGAGTTTGTGATTTCAGAGCAGAAGACAAAGTTCACCCACGTTTAGTTTGGTATAGGATGTATTTAACAATACACGTTGGTTTTATATAGGTGCTCGAATATATATGAAGTGAGATGTTTTCAACTGTTTCTTTTTCATATTCCCAGGACTTGGAGAGACAAAAGCATGCGCAAAGTGTGCTGCAGTACAAATATGACGAACTGCAAGAGGGCCTCAAGCAGAGGGATGCACTCATAGAGGTGAGCAGTTGGTGGCAGAAATTTGCAGCACTCCCCTGGACCCAAATTAGTCTCAAACTGCCACTTAAGAGTTTGCGCATGAAGACAAACTCCACCGGGTAGTTATGGAAACTGTCAGAAAATCAAAAGCTTTCCATTTTTTGCGAGTCATGCCATTATGCTCGTGTTCGCAATTAGTGGAAGCAGGCTTTACCGCAGTAATTGTATTTTTTAAGTATCATTGCAATTGTTTTGTTATATGGGAATATAGTTACATAGATAGTAATATAAACGAATTATAACTGACATTTTCAATGCACGAGATAAGTCATTTCTGAAAATTCCAAAGCATAAAACTGGGCTAACCTGCCGAAAAGCAGAATGGGTAGAGATGTTTAATTGCATTATCCTGTGCGACCTTGATATGTCCTCTACAGTCATTAGTAAACCCTTACAATAGCAAACATTGAATTATTATATCTCGATGGCATGCCTGAAAATCATCAAGGAATTAAGTCAATTGAAATGTGCAAATAATCACCTCATATATGTGATTGATTTGTAAGGCGTATATAATTACTGTAATATGCCCAGGTTACCATAGTTAATGCCAAGCATAGCATCAATCCATGTGATATTGGCGACCCAGCGCTAGTGAGCATGGAAATAGCATGTTTGTATTGTGTGGCATTCATGTATGTGTGCACTGAATTTGGTGTACAAAACATGTGGAAGTACATGAATGAGTGCATTGATTACCTAATTACGTCAACGGCTGTTTACCTTGAACATTCTGAAACTTGTAAATATAGCTTGTGGTCATAATCGATACATTCATTTGTTGACACCATCTAATATCTGTAGACTATGACTCCACTCCATTGAATGAGTATGATACACAATGACAATATGGGTTATGTGTCTTGCGGGTGCATGGACTTTTTCTCAATTAAACTACATGTTTTGATTTAAAGCTTTCGTGACTGCAGGGATTCATATTCTTGGTTCTTTCGGTAAAGTCACGTAGAAGGGAAACAAAATAATAAAAATATAAAACAATACAATTCTCGCGACGTTTCGACTGCTTCTGTTGCAGTCGAAACGTGAGAATTTTATTGTTTTATATTTTTATTATTTTATTGTTTCCCTTCTACGTGACTTTACCGAAAGAACCAAGAATATAAACTACATGTATGAAATAGAGTTCAGAGTGCTGGGCTGGCAACTCTGAGCTCTCCGTTTCAATCCACAAAGCCATCTGTGATTAAACTAGCTAGGTTCTCAAGTGTAGTTGAAGTTGACAGTCGCAAAGAATCAGCTCTTGCAGTTAAAGTTATCCTTTTTATGGTCATTCAACAATCTTTTGACAGGGTATATGGGAAATTATGACCTCTCCTGTGTAAAGGATGAAAAAAAAACGTGAAGGATTTTTCAGAAATTCTGTGAAAGATATCTTGTGCAGCCATTATCTGACACACTGCAAGATATCTGAATGGATTCATCAAAGGCAAATTGGTACTGTTACTAATTGCTAGGGCCTCCCAGGTTGATATAGCCATTAGGTAAAGCAGCTGCTGTATGTGATTACCAGCAGTAGGAAGACAAATGATCAGTAATAGCCAAGCCACTGCTATATATGTCGGGTGCCAAGCAATAATATATGTTTTTTAGAGAAAGAGCACATCCTCCCACGGTCTAACCAAGTTTAAAAAAGTTAAATAATTGTTTATTTGTTTTGCAATTGGATAAGTTGCATTATTTGTTGGTATCACATTCACCACGGCCAGCACCCTCAATTGCAGACTTGGATGCCTCCATGCGGGTAAGTTTACAATATATTGAGCCTTTTAAAGAATACACAAAGACATACCTGTTAGAATTAGTGTATGATATTCTTCTTCATCCGGCCTCTGCCATTTCTACTTTCATTTCTACCAAATGCTTTTTCTCCTCTGCCTTCTCCTCACGCTTTCAGGAAATTAAAACACTGCAGCGTAAAGAAGAATCATATGTGCGGGAGGTAAATGATCTCCAGGAAGCAATTGGGTGGAAAGAAAAGAAGATAGGGGTATGTGAACATGTCGGTCTGTGTACAGCACATACCTTTAAATTCAGTAGGAAGGACATACACCAGTAATGTGTGTAGGGTTGCCTTTACATTTTAAGCAATATTTAAGCAACTACGAAAGTTAAACTGGACAAGAATGTAATGCATATTCAAATTGTGCATGCATAGTTATTACTGGACTCTTGAAAAGGTAACAGCTGCGCCATACTTTACCCTTTTGCCTGCTGTCCTTTGCACTGTGTTTAAACTGTACGCGCTTTTGAACTGGATTGCTCTCGTCTGTTTTTCTCACTGCTGCCTTTCCTCTATTCTTGGAACTCCTGTTCCCCGTAATGGGGGCCAGGCTCTTGAAAGGCAAAAGGTACACTTTGAGTGTATAATGAATGAAAGAGATGAACTCAGGCAACAAGTCACTCAACTTAAGGAAGATTTGAAAAAGGTATGAGAGCACTGAACTTGCTTTAAGACTGCACTGTTTGTGGAATAGTATATAAATGAAACAAGTCAACTGCAAAGAGTCCGTCAACCAGCAGAGGAAGCGATTAGACTTTCCATTCTACCAGAGCAGCGGTGCATATTATAACATACAACCCAGCTTGTGTTGATCTGCATTCAAACAGGATGCTTGCCTCAAGACTGTTTTGCCACTGTACAGTTCAAATGTTTTAAGTTAAATGTGTGACTTCTACTCAATATGACCAAAAATACCTAAATGGCTACCATCTGTAGATGAAACAGCACAACCCAGGTGTATCTCTGTACGAGTGCCACATATAGAAGGTGATCACGTGGCTTATTCTGGTCAGAGCCAGACCAGCTGGGATCCTACACTCAAATGTTGGCTCCGACCCAAGATTATAATGAGTCTCACTCTGGTCGCAAGTCACCAATGGCTGTACAATATAGGTTGTGTACATTTGGTTTGTATTAGCGTACCTCAGTTGAGGGCTAAGTTTGTATGTGTTATCTCATCATGGGACCTCCTTTGCCAGTACCAAAATAAGTATGTGTAGCAGCATATCGATATGGTATGATAGTAATGTGGGAAAATATTCCCCACACAGCTTCAAGGTGATTCTAGATAATATTATTAAAGTGGCACCAGGAGAAGTTATGTATTGTCTTCTGGGATTCCCAATATGATTTAATTCGAATGACTGCAGGGCAATGACTAGACTGGAAACTACATAAGTTAGCGCCTGTACCAAGATAATACGAAAAAAGGGAAATTGAATGGATTCATATATAGGAAAGACGTCACCCTTAGAAGTGCATGGATGTAAACAGATACTAGTGTGGCTTACCTTCTGCATTACATTTGGAAGTTGCTAATGTGAAATTGTCTAGTAACAGGAACCATTCAAATGCGTGAAATCAATGCAGCATTGTAGTTTTTCCATTGCAACCACATTATCTTCATGATCTTGTTCAGAAAAGAAAGTCCACTTTGGCATAAGTCATTCGAAGTTTGAACATGAGTTTAAACTCAAAGGGATACTGGATCCGCCCACAGGTTTGGCAGCATGTAAAAGTATTAAAACTGTTTTTATTTTACCAGCTAAGGCCCACTGAGCTTTATTACTCTTTTTCAGAAGCGAACTGGCCACAATTAATAGCTCAACGAAGTAGCTTAGCATGTGGAAACGTATAGCAGCAAGATACTCGAAACGCATTTTTCTAAATGTGGGTGGGGAAAAGCTGGAGGAGCCGAAGAAAAATCCACACGACCATGGGGAGAGAAACACCGCAAACCCCAAATACAATTCAGACACAACCCACGACGTGTATAGCAGGCGTGGTAGTGAGCATCTTGCCACCGTGGTGCGTGTGCGTACGTGGCGTGCTGGAAACGCGGGCAACGGTTGCGTGACTTTGCGCGCGGCGTTTCCTGTGCCATGCAGAAGCACGGTCTGGTGATGGTTCCGGAGGGGGAGGTGAACGGGGAGGTGGGGCCGGACGGGGAGCCGCTCGCCGGCGGCGGGGCGGTGACCCTGGTGTCGCGGCAGGCTGCACAGCTGCTCGAGGGCGCGGGGGATGGGCCGCTTGGTGAGACGTCATCTTGATCCACTCGCCGCCTGGCGACATTGCCTCGTCACAACATTGTCACCCAGTCGTGTTCTAACCACTGCTGGATGAAGGCCTCCCCACCACGACATTGTGATCCTCATTATCCACTCGTCGTGGTCTCGCGATGCCACAATTCAACGCTTCCTCCCGCGCCACCACCCTACCACACATGGGCTAATGTTATCGCTCCATCTCTTTCGGCGGGTGTCCTTTCGGGCGCGATGCGTCGCCCTCGGCCCTTCTCCAGTATTACTCAGAATCAGAATCGTTATTTAGACTATAGGAATCCGATTAGTTGTGAAGCCCTTTTCACAGATGTCCACTAGGCTCACATCTCCTCACATGCACATTTGAATTGTTTTAATTTTGGTTCAAGATATTCATGCTCAATTAAAAAGGATTAGGGCCACTCACTTTACAGTACTGTTGGATTAAATGCACCATATTTCCCTTCATTTAGTGCATGATATTTACAAATGTTTCTATTTCATGCTAAAAGATAATACAATTTGACAGTTTTGAATAAGATGGTGTTGCCACGTATTTTCGGTTGCGTGTAACAGCAAGAGTGGTCATCCCTTCGACAGGTTGTCTTTTTAACTTCAGTAATATGGATTTTTCACAATTGGCATACAACTCCCCACATGCACATTTGATTTGTTTTCAGTTCTTCAAGACATTCATAATATTGCGTTTTGGTGATTTCGAGTACTTGCAGTTGTGGTTACTGTTGCTGTGCTGTAATTATAATAAGTTACTTTAAACTTAGACGTCAAAATCATTCTCGGCTAACAGGTAAAGGTGGTCTGGTTGCGGTGATGGGTGTGTTAGTAAGCACATCTCCACAACTCTTTTACGTCATTGTAAAGGTTATTGTGAACTTGAAGGCATACTCTCAAGTAATATTTGTTTCTTTTAAGTAAATACGTTGGCAAAATGAAGTGCTTGACGTCCCATGTATAACTTTAAACTTAAGGAAAGGCAAGCCGTGTCTATCAAATTGTTGTGTTGACAAACTCAAAATTTAATATTGTGCATATTATAGCTTATAATGTAACATCAGAGTAGCTTATGAGAGGACAAAAAAATGTTGCAAGATCATTGGAAATGCAAATTTTAACAAGCCATAGTGATTTATATTTGGTTGATTACAAGTTGAAGGAAGTCTATTTTTTATTTACTTCTGTCAAGGACTGTACGTGGTTGACCAGACCCCTTTAGTTCCTGCTGGCAGCCGAGCCCTCACCAATTGGACACACCCAATTTTAAGTTTAATGTAAACTTTACATCATTGCCTGGTTTGTTCTACACTGATGCCATCTAGTGGCCAAGTAGCAAAGGCTGGTTCTATCCTGAATTTTAGTGGTAACTTTGTTGAACTATAGATTATATTCGCAGTAGTTAAGCATAATAAAGGTTTTTGGGTTAGATCGCGTTTATTTATAAATGTGTCGTAACCCTCCACCACCCGACACGGCCAATCAGCAAAAAAAAAAGTGTCACGTTGACAAAAGACAAATAATTCACTACTTCAGCCCACCGGTGTGTTGAAGAGTTAATCCACATTTACAGTTTGAGTACGACGTTTCGCTGGTAAATACTTCCAGCATCATCGGGCAATTCGCCAGAATGGTAAAGCCCTCGCTTGCTCCCGGTTTTATATAGAGCAGCAGGGTGACGTCATCACTTAAAACCGGGAGCAAGCGAGGGCTTTACCATTCTGGCGAATTGCCCGATGATGCTGGAAGTATTTACCAGCGAAACGTCGTACTCAAACTGTAAATGTGGATTAACTCTTCAACACACCGGTGGGCTGAAGTAGTGAATTATTTGTCTTTTGTCAACGTGACACTTTTTTTGCTGATTGGCCGTGTCGGGTGGTGGAGGGTTACGACACATTTATAAATAAACGCGATCTAACCCAAAAACCTTTATTATGAATAATATTGGTCGCGAAAGCCTACGTGTTAAACTGAGTAGTTAAGCAGATGACAAAATATAGGGTGATCTGGGTCTTTGGAAAAAATAGTACTCTTTCACCAGCTTACATCCGTTTAGTTTATTGTGCTTTATATTGTTCACATTTATTCGTGTGTGTGTGCGTGCAATTTTAGCTGTGTTAACATACACTATTCAAAATCGTACATTCAAGTATTGTTGTGGCTTTGATTTCTCCTGTTTAGACATAAGGTTGAAGAGGCTGGTTGAAGACAAGGAATCCCTTGTAGAGCAGGTGATTGCTATTCCCAGGCTACACACACTGAAGATGTGAAGTTAAATTAATAACTTGCATCCCCTATCCATCCACTGCTGCACGAAGACCTTCCCACACGGTATCACTGGTAGATGTCATTTGACCATACTTGACCACACTGGTCGGTACGCGTTGATGAAGTGGAGACCCAGAACAAATCTAAATACTATACACCATTGATGTTAGCTGTGATCGGGAATTTAACTCCAATTTCCGAGTCTGAGATGTTGCTCTACTTAATATCGCATTGCTTCAGATGTCATTTTATTTGTTTTTTGTGTACTTTTTTGGTAAATGGAGTGATTTTTTTTCCAATTGTGGTTATATGTGAATATTTTCTGTGGGTCAGGTGAAGAGCCTGAAGATTCAGCTGGAAGAAACCAAACAGAAATCGGGAAAATCGGATAGCGACCCCACAGAAAACGGCATGGATGGTATCGAGACACAAAGTAAGCACACTACTCCGTCATGGCTTCACGTTCAAAAGTACGGTATTACTTAACAAACACATTTCTTGTTTAACATATTTGTATTTTAATACAGCTCACTTTTTACCAAGCCTATGCAGCCACTTGGTAATGAGAACGTTACCACTGCATGCTGTTTACATAAGGCTTTCCCATTCCGATGACGCACGTATGCGTACGTCATAACTTTATCGGTACCGAGGCTCCCACAAGGCCATGTGGGAAGGCATGTAACACAGTTTGGTGCCAGATACCATGGGGTGTGGTTGTGTCCCTACAGTTCTCTGCAGTGAGTACAATGTCTTTAAAAACAATGGCGCTATGCCTCTCCAAATAAAATTAATCCTAACCGCTTGCGCATTCCAAGATTCATTGGTGAACATTACCCACCCTATAGCTTGCAGACATCTCAACGGGAAAGGGTTAATAGTAAATGTTAATGCTCCAGACATCATTTGCAAGATAAGTTTATTTTGTGCCTGTGGAATGAACCAAATTTTCACATCACACAAAAACATTTTAAAATGACCCATGCTGATCTTAGCATTTGTTAAAACGAGCTACAATTCTTTTGGCATCCAGAATTTATAAAGCATTTAATAAGTAACTACATTTTATACTGCCAGTATGTTATCTATGATCAAGTCACCCTGAATGCACTTGTTCTCACATCCCAGAAGTTCAGTGAGATTAAGCCTGGATAGTGCTTGGATGGGTAATGGACCATCCACGAACAGGTTGTCATTGGGCTTGTGGGGTGTAGTGGGCAGTAGATGCAGTGCAGCAGCATCGATTGTTGTGCTGTAGATCTATGGTTCCTTGTCTGTGCTGACTTCACCAACCCACAATATTCAGCACAGTGAAGTGCAGACGTGAGGAGGCCCTCATCCAGCTCTGGATATTTTATTTACACATGTAATGGGAATCTAATAAACTTAGGCCTTTTTGGTGGCATTATAGAGGAGTGTGTATTGCATTAGGTTTAATTCTGTGACTGCATGGTGCGTGTTGTCTTTGTTTTCCTTCAGGAGATGTAACTAGACAACTCAGTGAGCACAAGTTTAAGCTTTCAAAAGCGGAACAGGACATCACAGCATTGGAACAAAGTGTAAGCTTTCCCATTGTTTTGGCCCATCTTTTCAAGTTGAAGTTTTTTTTTGTTTAGATTTTTGTGTAACTCAAATGCCAAACACCAGATCTTAAACAGAGACGTGCACACATGCGCATCTGTGTTTACAGATAGCTCGTCTGGAAGGTCAAGTTGCACGTTACAAAACTGCTTCGGAGAATGCAGAGAAAGTTGAAGATGAGCTTAAAGCAGAAAAGCGTAAACTGCAAAGAGAGGTAAGGGAAATGTACAGATAAGAAGATATTGCTGTTTGGAGGAGGATGGCTGTGGTGGTGTTAGTGGTGTTCATAGTGGTGGTAGGGATTGGTGGGGGGGGGATGAGCATTTGCACATGATTGTGTGTTATCGGCACACCATCTGTGCTTATACTTGCCACTGTTTTCTTTGCAGCTGAGGTCAGCACAGGACCGTGTGGAAGAGCTGGAGATCACCAATAGTCAGCTTACAAAGCGGCTGGAGAAGATAAAGTCCACCAGAAATGTGGTCCTTCCTCAGGAATAATGATGCACCCTATCCTCTTCCAAGCAAAGCAACGTTGCATCGATTGGATTTACTATTGTTCTGACTGCCTTTTTTGCTACTGCTTTAGTTCACTTCCGCAATGCCTCATTAATTTGTTAAAGCCTCCCCGTGTCTTTTCAGGGGTCACTTTTCCCCGTTGAACACAGATTGTGGATTATCATGTTCACGCTTTCATTTATTTGTTGTTGTTTTGGATGATGTGTGGCAATCAGATTGAAACCGAATGGCTTATAGTTTGCCCAACATTACAGTTCTTGGTGACGTGAAGCCAATAACGATACGTTCAAACGTATAACGTCCTTTTTGCGTTCACGAAGTGTAGAACTGTTCCTTAAGCTTATCCAAACTGGTGTGTTGAAACACTTATATACCATTCATTCGCAGGATTTGGTAGGCATACATTTTTGCAGGGCATGTGTCAATTAACTTTGCAAGGAAATATATTACGGACGATACAGTGAAATGTTGCACAGGTCCTTTTCAGTCTTAACGTTTGCTCATTTAAAACAAAAAAAATATGCTGTGGCCTCGCAAGCTGAATTTGTTTCGTCTTGTGCTCCAGGTCTCCCAAATGGAGGGAAGACCATGCATTTTTTTTTCTGAAATGTCCATGTTATAAGAATGTGCAGGTGTTTCAAAAACTAAATGTCCCTGACAATAACATCTTTAATAATGCATATGCACTGATCAAAGTGACTTTACTGTTGCAGGTCTATAAAACTAAAGTTAATTGTGCCTTTTTTTTAACGAGTAAAGACATTTTTATTTAATATGCATAGTATCATGCACAGTGAATAGGTTCACGTGTTTTCTTTATGAACGCTGCAAAAAGTCATCAGTACAAATCATTTTTGTAGCACGACTATCAACAGAAAGCATTTCCTTTTGCACTGACAGCAGTAGCATATTCTCTCTTTCTCTTCACTCGTAGGAATGGTACAGCAACAGTCTAGTGCTCTCAAGCATCCACTGTGTATATAGTAAAAAAAAAAAATCTAAGAACGAGTTGTTGCATCTGTGAGGCATCTCAACATTTAGCTCATGGTTTATGCCTCAAGCCAAATAAGGATTTATTGCCAATCATAGATGGGCGTCCATGTTTAATGAACGCTCATTTATGATTTTTGTCCTAAAATGTTAATTTTTTTTGTTGGGGTTTGGTTTTAAGGGTGATATGCAAAATGTGTGGAATGATGTGCTTCATGCGATGTTAAGAACTGCTTTCAGTGTATTTTTATTTCTGGAAAGAAAATGCAATCCAATCAATTCTCTTGTCTCCTTATTTTCAACATCTCATTTTGATGTGAAAGAGTGGTGTTTAGAGTGCTCCTGATCTGGGTGATGTAGTGTTTTTTCTAAGCTCACGATCAAATGTGTTCAGTTGCGTTTTAATTCCGCATCTGTAAGTTTCGTGAAAGAGTTTCCGGATCAGACCGGAGCGCAGTGACTGACACGGAGTCGATCTCACGAATTTCTCAGCTACATTTCAGGTCGGGATGGCAACATCTTTCACAGGGACAGCTGGGAGTTTATGGTTTTCCTAAAATAACTTTCAGCGAACTTTCATAACAAGACATGCAAGGCACATTATTTAATATTGATTTGTATTTTTTGCACAGTTTTCAATTTCATTACCAACGTATTTGCTTTTGCTCCAATTTTTTTTTTTCTTTATTTGTAGTTTCCATTGTACTTGGGTTTTTTAGTGATTGCTTTTGTCTTTGGTGGTGACCCAGGCCAAACTTGCTAATGAGACTATTCTGTTCTAATCCCATCGGTGAAGGATGTCATTCCTGACATGCAATATCCTGGAGTCTACAAACTGAGTTGTACCTGCGGTAGCAGTTACGTTGAGGAAACGAAACGACATGTCTCGGACCGTGTTCGCGAACACAAGGCAGATCTGAAACACGGCAGAACCAATACCTCTGCCGTAGCTGACCATTGTTATAACGCTGTGGGCTCTCATGATATTGTTTTTTCCGAGACCATGGTACTCTGCGAACCTTCGGACTACTATCAAAGGTTTGTTAATGAAGCCATCCAGATATATAAACATAGACATAACTGCAACTGAGAAGATGGATACAAATTGAGCAATCATTGGAAGGATGTTATTAACCAGGTAAAACCTTAACTATTTATCTGCCGGGTAGAAGTCTATTTTTCTGAGTTAATTCCCCCCCCCGCATCCCCAACGTTCCCAGCCTCCCAATTCCAGCCCCGCCCACTCCCCCCCCCCCCCAGCGTCACGTCCTCTCTCCCCCGAGCGCTCACGCAGCCCCCCCATCTCTCCCCTTGCTCCTCCCCCCCTTTCTTACCTATATAACCTCTTGCCACGGCAGCTCTCTCGCCCACTGCATTGGCATTGTTGCTGCATTGGCATTGTTGCTGCATTGGCATTGTTGCTACATTGGCACTCGTACACCGCCTATGCTGCTGGTGCTGTTGATACACTTTGGCTACGACCCCCATCCCCAAACCTTTCTAAACAGTTTGCCTTTAGAGGCTGACTCCTTTGCCTGATGACGACCGCTTGTGTTGCTTTCGAAACGTCGTGATTTGTTTTTTTTATATTTTTCTAACTACGTGACTTTACCGAAAGAACCAAAGAGTATGGATTCCTGCAGTCACGAAAGCTTCAAATCAAGATTGAGACTTCTAGTTCTCACCTGGTTATCCAAAATAAACTTGAAACTTAGGGAGGCCTTGTATCCACTCGTGGATTGAACAAGGATGATGATAAAACGTTAGTGTAATAATGACGAAGCATGGAGGTAAATATGCATCCATTCAGCAATTGTCCATTTATATTTCAGCTCACAACATACAATAAGTCGAATGTATTTCCATTAATGTTTTATGCAATAGGTTCACATCATTCACAATGTCAAAAAGAAATCAATTCAGTTGAATCACTTCAGTTGCAGCTTACGGTGATATGCATTCAAAATAACATGCTTAAATGTGCTTATGATTTCAGCTGTCATATGGTGATTAGGCAGGCATTGTTTGGACAATTAAAATCTATCAAAGTGTAATCATAGCTACTAGAGATGTAACAGTGCATTTATTTGTCGATTTAAACTATTTATGCTCATGTATACGGAATTGTTCATGTCAGAATATTTTTTGTATTCGTGTCGTATGCAATTGGGTCACATCAGTGGCTAACATGCAATCCCCATCAAGGAAAAGTGTACAAAGCTATATGATGGGGGCACACATGCCCCCCCCCATCACGTTTCTCATGCATGGGTGGGGAACATTTTAATTCGTGGAAGCTGAATAAGACTTTCAAATACCATAGGCAGACGGCTCATTAGTTGATATAGAAACTCTCGATCATGCTCGGACTGAATGCATTCTCATAACTAATTTGGAGACAACAGGTGACCGAGTGCACTACAGTTAGAAACGCAAATTGCCAGGTCCGATTGTATGCCCCTTTTAGTACCCAGTAAGTGTCAAAAGACTTTCAGTGCAGGATTCTTCTTGTTTGCATGATGACTCAAAGCAGTAGGGCTCATGGCTGGATGCTAGATACAGCACGAGAGCCATAGGATTCCCACCCCTGATATAAGGTGTAGCATGTTCACACTAGTTCACACACATGCACCACAGTGGCAAGAAACAATTAGTGAATTAACCTCCATCCCCGAATTTTGACGAATATATTAAGCTGCCAAGGAAGGAAGATATCGGCATGTGTATAAACCACAAGATGTTCATAAATGTGGGCAATGACCTTGGCTGCTTTGCTGGGCTGTGGGATAGTGGTATGGATTAAAGGTAAGGTAAAAAAAACTAAACAAAACAACGGTTTTATTAACAACTTCGTTTAACTCACGGTCGAGAAGTACATCAGTGGCGCCTGCTTTTTGTGCGAGCCGATTTCACAGTTTAGGGACCGCGGCGTTTTTGACCTTCACAAATATACGTAATAAGGTGTCCATACAAAATTTAAATAGCTTTAAAGTAGCGAATTAATTGATTAATTGATGCCGATTTTGATACAGGCATGCATTGTCACCGGATCCGAGTACGTGTGTAAAATGTGAAATTGATTGGACAACGAGAAGTGGACGAAATTTTGCTTACAAGATTTGACCCAGACAAACAGGAATCAAGTGAAGTGAAACCGTTGAAAAAAAGAAGCCAACGCACGAAGGGGCTGCTCGTAGCGTCACAGTTGCAGTGTCCTCCCCTTTACCAACCTTGCCTTCCAGTGCCACACGTCCTGTGAAACAAGTGCCACACCATAGGCAGTTGCACTTACTACGGACGGTCACACGTTCGTTTTATCACTGCATCAAAACTTGATGAGCATGCACAATAACAATTTTAATTTACATAATCTCTAAACATCTTATGCATCGTAATATGAACTATGGATTCGTTTTTGACCTTTTTGGTACCCTTTAAAGAGTTCACAACAGATTGTGGTGGCTGATATTCACCCAGGTTTCTCTTTTAAAATAAAACACCCGATCTCTAGCATCATACCTGGCTTATAAAGGTCATATCAGAATCAGAATCTTTATACTGGAGGAATCCAACGAGCTATAAACCTCTTTTTCACAGATGTCCAGTCGGGGCAGGTCAGAAAGTTACAACAATCAATACAAAAACACGATAGGAGTGAAAAGTATAGGAAAGGTAATCAGATCACAAAAAGTTAAACTTAACTTTTTATTTTACCAGGTAAAGCCCACTGAGCTTTTAGATTATTTTTCAGTAGCTACTTGGCCACAAATGACATTTATATCAGCCAAATCATCTAAATTGAAATGCATGTTTCTAAATATGGAGGGGAAAATCGGAGGACCCGGAGAAAAATCCATCCGACGACATATATACAAACAGGTATCGGGATCGAACCCCCGATCTGCATACCTGGAAAGGAAGATAACGTCACCTGATGAGCCAAACAGTCTCAAACTGCCTTCCCCTAGCCATCCATACTGTCAACTTCCTGCTACTATTCAATTCCAGATTCAAAGACCTTTCTTTCGCCTATATCTGACTGCCTATTCAAAAAAATGCATGCCAACTGTTTCTGTGCAGCATATTGAGCTACTTTTGCATTTAGATTCTCTATAAATCCATATTTATCATCAGGAAGAAGCATCAGCAATACAGAAAAATACAAGCATAAATGGAAACTTACAATGAGTGAGGGCTTAGCATCTTTGTCAAAGTTATGGCGATACATTCCAATGATCTCCTCCTCGGTGTTCTCCCGACTTGTGCCCTTCACATCAATGTAATGACATTGGCCGCTCACAAAGTGACAGGAGATGGCCTGAAGGCAGACACCAAGCCATCAACAAATGTTAGTGCAGGCAAATTAGAAATCAGGTCTCTGAGAAACGTTTTTGATAGTTTGTCGCCGTCCAATGAAGTTACCTATGCCAATATATCTCTCAGTGGCCACTAACATGTTGCAGACTTTTGAGGAGGGCACTATGTGCCGGTGTCTCTTGAATTGATAAATGTGGTTTGTAAAAAAAAAAGTGACTCCTCATGGCACCTAAATATTTGCTTCGGCATTACCCCGACCCAGTGGAAATTATTGCGATTCTCACAAACACTAATTTACGTGGATTAACACAGGGCTGTGAAACAAAAAAATTATTGCTCGAATTACAGCTGCGGAGCTGACAAACTATCGGCAGCCGATCATCGCGTACGCACACACCCATAAGCAAAGGCGGACGCACCTTGCGGAAACCGTCGGTGCGATTCATTCCGGAGCCATGGATAAGCAAAGGGTGAAAGAACACGGTGTCGCCCTTTTCCATCGTCAGGTGCAAGCGTGGGGTCGCTGGATCAAAGTCACGCACCGCATGATACAGCTTGTTCACACCTCCCTGCGCACGCACGCACGGACATTGCCGGGTTTGTGTTAACACGGATTTGTCCCTCACTTTGGAGAGATCGTCTATTTGTGACCTCTTTCACCGCAAAGATTGAGCGACGGAAGTCAAGCTCGTGTACAGCAGCCGATGGCCGTGAGAGACGGCAACGGGTCGGGGGTGCCTTCATACAGCAGCTGACATCGTGGCTGATGACATTTGATTGTTATCAATGGACAATAAAGCAGTCAACCGTTTGCTTTCTGGGGAAATTAAATTGCTCCCAAAGAGCGGACGCAGCAACCTCTCTCACCTCCCACTCTGGGTACGCGTGAGGCTTGAGGTCTCCCTTGTGCGTGCCGGGGAGGACCACCAGGGTGCCGTTCTCTCGGTCGATGTGCTGCATGGCGGTCCAGGCGCACACGATGCGGTCCGCAGGCTCGAACGGGAAGAAGTGCAGATCCTGGTGCAGCGGATGGCGCGAGGTCTTCAGGCCTGCAGCGACACGGAGAGACCGACCTCAAGGTGGAGGACACGAGGCGGCGTGTATCTGGTGTAAGCTGGATGGGTGTAAGCAAACTTGTGTTAGCACGGTTCTGATACAATACCATATTCAACGCAGTGTTTCGCGACCAGTATTATTCATAATAAAGGTTTTTTTGGGTTAGATCGCGTTATCTATAAATGTGTCGCAACCCTCCACCACCCGACACGGCCAATCAGTAAAAAAAAATGTGTCACGTTGACAAAATAAACATTTCACTACTTTAGCACACCGGTGCGTTGAAGAGTGGATCCACAACATTTACAATTTTAGAACTCAATTGTTTCAAAAGCGATCTGGTCACAAATTATATCTCAAAGAAGTGGCTTATGTCGAAATGTATAGCAGGCAAATACTGTAAACGCATGTTTCTAAATGTGGAGGAAAAAACCGGAGGACCTGCAGAAAAATCCACGCGACAACGGAGTGAACAGTCAAACGCCAAATATACAGGCGTCAGGGTCGGGATCGAATCCAAGACCTGCATACCAGGCGAAGGTAGTTAACGTCTCGCCACCCTGGCGCTGATATAGGACAGCACGGATATCTCGCCTGCACTTGCTTTCAAGGCTTCTGCTGCACCACATTTCTGGTCGGTTTTCTAAAGGTTCTGTGATTGTCCCACATTCAGCAAAATACTAATGAGTGCAATTGGCCAAACAACCCAATATAGCGTCTGGAACCGACATTCATTATTAGGTGTGTAACAATTATCTGACAATCACCCATTAATCAAATCGCCCAAACATTTCTACAACGCCAATTTACCAATAATTTATCCCGTTATTGTCAGATTTCGGAACCCAAGCAGTTATCGAGCCTGGATAGTTGCTTGGATGGTTGGCCACCATTCAGTAAATAGGCTGAAGTGGCGCTACCTTGTCAGCAGAGAACAGGGCAACAGTATCCATTGGTGTACCCTGCTCCAATGTCTATCTTAATTAATCATTGCATCGTGATATGCCTACTTAAATCCTATCAGATCAATCGAAGCATGTTTTTCCGACCAAGCAAAATTTTCTACATGTTAAATTACAATACTTTCACTTTTGACTTAAGTTTTAGAAAAACTACGCATGCAGAGGATGCATCGAGTCTTGGACAAAAATAGATTCTGAGGCTCACGCTACACGCGTCAAATCCTTCGTGCAAGGACTGATTCTATCAAATGTATAGTCTGCGTAAATAGAATGTGAATTGGTAAACCTTACACAAGTGTAAAAGGATCGACCAAATGCACAACCAATGGTCATCGCCATCTCCCCTGTTCAGCTCGCCGACAAGGTCGAGATAAATTTTGATTTAAAGCTTTCGTGACTGCAGTAATTCATATTCTTAGTTTTTTCGGTAAAGTCACGTTGAAGAGAAACAACAGAATAACAAAATATATATAAAACAATAAAAAATTCTCACGACGTTTCGACCATAACTCAAACGGTCATCATCAGGTGTGTCGAGATACTCAGCGTTACGCTCGACAAAAACCTCAACTTCATTCGACACGTCAAACGAGATACGTGAATTCTAGATTTGAAGTTTTCGTGACTGCAATGATTCATACTCTTTGTTTTTTTTTCGGTAAAGTCACGTAGGTAAAATAAAATAAAAGAAAACAATTAAATCACGACGTTTCGGAGGCAACACGGAAGCTTGTGTCGCCTCCGAAACGTCGTGATTTAATTGTTTTATTTTATTTTACCTACGTGACTTTACCAAAAAAAAAACACTCGCGCTCTCACACATCTGACCTTTTTTGGGGTACGGGATCAGCCAATATGCTGACATGCAGAATTGTTTCAACACGGCTGGATTACTGCAACACACTTTTGTTTGTGTGTGCGTGTCACAAGTCAGGCTTGCACGACTCCAATGAGTATACAACATGGCTTACTCTGTTGAGCTCATCGGACATCCGCCACCGGCCTGTTGAAGATGTCACGCTTGTTATCCATTCAACTTTGCATGAAGTTGAACATGTATGAAGGTCTTTACTCACACAATGGTAAGTAAAGTTTTTTTTTTAATCAAATCACGATGGCAATTTGTAACTTCACTTAGTGGATGTAGGCGAGCACCAACAAAACATTATTTTTCAATGTTTAGAGAGGGAATTAAAGACGAGGGGGTTAAGCTACCAGTGTCGGGCGGCTTGTTGATGAGCATGCTGTGAATGGCCGTGATGTCCGGGCCCGCGAAGCACTCCACGTACTGCAGGATCTGCAGAGGCAACATGGCAAAGAGTGGGGTGATGGCACCACAGGGATTTTGTGTGCCAGTGGTGTGAAGAATGAAACCACTCGAGCCGTTCTCTCTCTCGAGTTACAATGCAATGTTTTGCCTCGTATGAGGAGCATCTGCTTTTCATTAATTTAAATGTTCAACGTGCGATGAAAATGTACTACTTGGACATTACGAATGCAAGTGCAATCAACGGGCAAATTGCCATCGGCTTCAAATCTAGACATAATCAAGGCAACGTTTTCCGTCTTAAAATGTTTTGGTCTTTTCTCCGCATTTTATTCCAATTGCGCGATTGGTGTTACGTCGGGCAGCAAAGAATGCATTCATAACTCTTGCATGGCAGTGTAACCAACCAGTGTTAGATAACAGAAGCAAGATATTCACATGACTACTTCTGAGATCGCTACAAGTTACCTCTGATGCACACTAGGAGGCAGCGCGTTCCCACCAATCCCACTGCAGAGGAACACTCATCACGTGACCCGAAACTCACACAATTTTAGCAAAATGAAGTGAAGTACGAACTTCAGTGGAGTTTATTTAAACCATCGCTACACTTGCCGACTCGTCTAACTCACAGGCGGCTGCCTGAATTTTAGTGACGGCGGCTTTGTGCTCTGACCTCAGAGCCACTTTGGCCACCCCCCAAATAAGGGACACACGATGTTTTTTTTTTACAACTAGCCCACAGCTCTATGCTAATTCCTTTCCAGTGCAATGATTAAAAGACGGGAAAATGAACCAGGGGTCGGCGCACCTCAGGAAGCTGGCAGTACATAAAGAGGATGGGGTCCTGTTGAAAGTCCTGAACCTTAGTGACAGAACTCTGATCTTGAGCGGCGATCTTGGACTTGGCGATGGCTATGTCTCGCATGATCATTATTCCTGGGACGGTAACCTCCCGCCGGCAAATTCTCTCGAAACGATCCCTGCCGACACATACCGTTACAACCTCGAGCCACATTTGTCATTAACCCTCCACCGCCTGACGAGATTGATATTATAATGTATATGATGCATATGGCATTTACGATATTATATACATGTATCAAGGTATTGATCAAAATCTGACTAACGAAGCTAACCGGCATCTTAAGACTTTTCATACCCGAAAATAACGTCGAAACTCTTTGGTTCTATTCGGTAAAGTCACTTAAAAAAACAACAAAAAATAAAAATTCACGACGTTTCGGCCACAACACAAGTGGCCTTCATCAGGTGAAGGGACCGTGCTGTCATCATGACATGTCATCATGATGTGTTGTGGCCGAAACGTCGTGAATTTTTATTTTTTGTTTTTTACGTGACTTTACCGAATAGAACCAAAGAGTATGGATCCTTGCAGTCACGAAAACTTTAAATCTAGAATATATAACGTTGACAGACCGCGACGTTTCGCTCAAAATGCTTTGGGCTTCATCGGGTGGCGAACGAGTGCGCTGCCTCAGCCGTTTAAATTTGACTTGCCTTCATTAAGCATAAAACTAGGGCTGGAATTATTCCCCTGCCTCTCATCCACCCCTTACACATTTACATGACAAATTCACGGACAAAATTCCCAAACCTCGCTATGAGAATGCACTCAAATAAAGGTAATAGTGTTACTTTGTTCTGATTAAAACGGTGTTAATAAACGGGACTACTTTTCTTCATAAGAAGTGAAAAGCACACCTTTTGGGAGGAGCTCTCTGAAGGGCCCTGGATAAATGTCCCATTAGCCTGCACACCTAAATCAACCCCTTTACAAGATCGATAGTTTCACGAATCCAAATCGTTAATTGAATCAATAATATTTTGAGCATATGAATCAATTTTAATTGATGCCTTCTATTTCGTGTTTATTTTATACAATCGAATACATTTGTGGCATTATACATGTCCAGTAAGTTGTATGTTTTAGAAGTATTCTTTTACTCAATTGTAACAACCTGTATCGCTCCAGATCTTCATCTGCCACCAGACCCTTGATGGCAATAAAACCGTTGTCTTCATAGAAGGCTCTCTGCTCTGGTGTCAGAATCCCATTGTCCAGCGTGTACCTGGCCAGATATATTGTAAAAATCAGTGTTCACAATACCGTAGAAATAAGCATCACCTCTTTAAAATCAAGAATTAAATTAATTTCAGCCAGGTGGATCATTCATCCACGTGTTTTTCCATTAGTCCTTCCAAAATGGGACGCCCATCCAACCTCAAATGGCCCAGCACAAACCCCGTGAATCGCACCCCAGGTTTCACTTACGACAGGGATGTGTTTCATGTATCTTAAGTGTTTGATCACACAAGCCAATACAGCCACGAAGATCTACAAAATCTAACCAACCACCATCGAAAATCTTGCCAATCCTTCTTGATTACAACCAGAGCCCTTGTAAATTCGGCCTTTCGTGTCTCAGAGAAACAGCAACAGATTTGGATGGACATCAATATCCCAAACAAGCGCCCGATTGCGGATCTTGTAAAGTACCTCCTGGATTTAATATACTGCACCTCTAAGACGATGGTTCACGTTAAATCAAATCTGCACATCTCTCGACAGATCCGCTCGCGACTTTCACAAACGGAATGCAAAGACAGCTCAGTGTGCAGTTGTGGAAAGAATAACCCCAGACCACCGACCCACATAGTCGTCTGAAAATGCAATGGAAGCATTGAGGAAAACTGCCCATCAACTGATGCTACTGCCTGGATAACTAATGCAGAAATATACATTGCTATGAATCCATCCATGTATGTGTGAGATAATAACCTGAACTTAGATGAGAGGCCACGATGGGATGTGCCTTCAGCAACAGGATTTCGGCTCTGATTGCCGACGTTAAGGAAAACAAATGCAATGAATGTTAAACATAAACAATTGTGAACAATACATGGGCACGAATGTTGTTCCACCAACAAATTTAATTTTTTGGAATTTGTGTTTTGTAATTAATGCATTAAAACTTTAACTGAGAGATGCTATAAAGGGTAGTATGAGGGTCTTAACGAGCCAAAATTCATGGTATGGTTTACCAAGGGCTAGGAATTGGGGTTTAGGTTTTAGGAGCAGTAGTTCTCAAGACAGCTTTTTTGCCACAGTATAGATAAAATCAACTGTTTGCACAATACCAGTTCTCTTGTCAATTCACTGATGAACGTCTTCCTATCCTGCATCGGCCATGGGAGTTGTTTGACCATACTTCATAATGCTGGTCAGTGAAGGGGACATGTCCAGGATGGTTTCATATAGCACACGCCACTGATGTAACCGCTGCCGATAATTGAATTGAGGTAGCTGGGCATACAATACAGTGTCTCAACCACTTCATTGCTCCCAGCCTCATTACCGTTGTACGATTTTTTTTAACCGCTCACTTGTGCGAGAGTGCAATAGAGATATGTTTCGAATGCACAAAAAGTGCACAAGAAAACCACTCGGCATTTGTGCATTACAGTGAGGGAAAAAAGTATTGATTCCCTGCTGATTTTTGTACGTTTGCCTACTGACAAAGAAATGCATTTTCTGAAGAAATCCATCGTGGTCATCCTATTCTTAAGCCACCATCAAAATGAATTTGCGCAAATGTGACTGACAGGCAACACAACTAGCCAACTCAAGTTTTAAATCGAGTAAAGTACTCTTAATAATGAGTGCTGGCATGCTAATATAATGCTTCATACACTTGGGCTTGAAACCTACGCGTAGCCGGTTTTATTCGCTATCCCTTATCACAATGGACACGTTTTTCAAATTCCACTCCACCTCTGTGCATCCGAACAGAAGTCAACCAGCAGGTCGCGTGTGGTGGCATAAAGTGGGGGTACTCCACACGCAGTGCCGGATTAAGCTAGTGCGGGGCCTGTAGCATATGTTATAAAGCGGCCCTAAATTTCAAAATAAATATTAGAACACACATTTGAACTTGCATAGTAAAGTAATTGCATTTTTTCATCTGCTATACAACCGGATAATACGACAAATCGCTAACCTTAAACACCCAGTCGTTCATAAAAGTTTAAGGCGGTATAGTACTATAGTAATAGAGCAAGTGCAGAATCACCGAACCGGAATTGATCGCTTGAAAGCGTTTAGCGCGGGGCCCTTGAAAGCGCGGGGCCCGTAGCTACTACTACATGTGTAGATACTACTACACATGTAGCAGTAGCTACTACTACATGTGTAGCTACTACTACATGTGTAGCTACTACTACTACATGTGTAGCTACTACTACTACATGTGTAGCTACTACTACTACATGTGTAGCTACTACTACTACATGTGTAGCTACTACTACTACATGTGTAGCTACTACTACTACATGTGTAGCTACTACTACTACATGTGTAGCTACTACAACTACACGTGTAGCTACTACTACTACACGTGTAGCTACTACTACTACACGTGTAGCTACTACTACTACACGTGTAGCTACTACTACTACACGTGTAGCTACTACTACTACATGTGTAGTAGCTACTTCTGCTACGAGGATAATCCCGCACCTCTTCCAAGAGCTCTGGCCATCATGGAAGCGTCAGCCACATCCTCTCTCGGGGACTTATCGAGAGCTCCCTCTGGCGGGAGGCCTTTTCGTCGGCAGTGGCACGAACAAGCAATTGCACGGGTGCGCCTTTACCCCCGGCCAATCCACTGTTCAAGGTGTTCCCTAAGCCGCCGCGAACTCGCGGCGTAACCATCTACCAGAGTTCTTGCACGCTCATCTCATGCCACCATCGCTCCATCTTCCCGCTCGACGTCCTTCTTGGACGCAGCCCTAATTGCCCTTCTTGGCGTCGTAGCTCGCGGGCTAAACATGTGGAACGAGTTTTGGGCTACAGCCTAGTAGGGTGGGAAAGAAAAAAAAACCCACACACACGGACTGGTCGGCACGTTGGCCCTGTGCCTTTTTTTTACACGAGGAACCGAGAGGCTTGCTTGTCCTGCTTTCGCGAATGACTCCACAAACGCTGCCAAATGTATCGGATCAACAATCGAGCGAGAGTCACACGAGCGCGAATACCGAGTGTGCAGGCGGTGCAACTACACTTGAGACAGGGGGCCCCAGGCGCCCGTGGGGACCAGAATATGAATGAATGGAGAGAGAGAGAGAGATCGATGTGGCACCAGAGCCAAACGTCGACCGCGCCGGCGACTGGTTCCCGTATCTCACGCACAACGCACGCGCGCACACACACACGACGCCGGTCGAGAAAACCAACAGGAGCGAGCACACTGCGGTCGGCTTCGACGTTCAAACATTCGACGAGCACTTGTCCGTGTCGATACGCCTCGGAGGTGACCCAGGAACAGTCGAAGTCGCAGTTGCGCCATCGTCCCGAAGGTGTCTCGTAACAAAGCTCGGTTCGTAACAAAGAGGAGTCAAAAGCGACCCATCCCCCCCCCTCCCCTCCTCTATTTTAAATATGCACGGGTGGGGTCTTCCCATCGCCGGCCGGAGCAGGGCGCGGCCACCCAAAGCAATGGTTTGACTTCACAAACAATGGTTGGAATTTGCACGGGGCTGATGTGCAACAGGTCATCATCCATCATGTCACAGGTTGAGCCGGGCAATTGCGTTCAGAAATAGCGCGAGTGCATCGTTGATGATGATGATGATGGCCTGCTCTCCGCAGTCGCGATTTCGGGCATTGAAACGGCGGCTCAGTTTTGGGTGACCACGGTCGAACGTTGCCCGGAGAGGTTTTTAAAAAAAAAAAAGTTACATTTGTGCATCGAGTAACCACGTCTGCCTGCCTGCCACGGTTTGTGCGGATGTGGTTTAAGGGGCTGTGGCTCAGGGATCTTCGCGGAAAATCGAAGCCAGTGATATTTTTTTGTCGGACATTAAAATGCTAAACTACTGCAGTGTGGGGGGGGGGGGGGGCGAGCGGAAATTTGTACCGCCCCAAGGGAGCAAGACTTGAGCCGAGATCGTAGACGTGGGAGCATAGAGACACAGCACAGCGCAATGGATGTTGCTGCACTGCTTTCTGTTGCCAATAACGCAGGCCCGAGGGTGATCTACTGTCCTGTATCATGTATAATAGGCGACGTTTCGGGCCATGGCCCTTCTTGATAGCACGTAAAAAAATGAATATTTTTTTGTTAGCGGTGGGGTAATGTGTGGGTAACTCCCACCTCTTGCAACACGTTTGGTCAACGTGGAAGAGTTGAACAAAAAAATACACCCAAGAGTGATTCGCTAGAGCACCCTCTGTGGAGGTCCTGCGTCGAGTTGTTGTTTTTTTCATGGATTATGTGTCCTTGTGCACCACTGCCAACGCAACATCACCAAATAATTATACACGTCTACGAACTTTAAATTATGAATGCGTATTTGCTAATATTGGTCATCAAACAAAACCGTGATGCCCGCCCTAACCATCTTAGAACACTGGGAAACCATCGAGAAGAACAGCATCCAAATTGCACGCACAATACAGTACCACTATTATTATTATCATTGTGTCGAAGCGCCACCACTTCTCCGAACCCTGTTCAGAAGCAGTGGGCATGTTTATTACATAGAAAATAATGGACATAGACCGTGGTAGGAAAAAAATGCGAACAGCATGGATGGGTGGTGAGGAAGGGATTTCCAGACCAAGGTAGCAGCAGAGGAGAATGAGCGACCTCCCACTCAGGGAAGATTAACAGGGACCATCTAAATTTCGATTATTTCCCTTCTACGTGACTTTACCGAAAAACAAGAATAGGGACCATCTACTAAAAGTTTACTTTCTGGTGTGGGAGGGGGGGGGGCGTGGAGGGGAGTTCGAGTAAGATGAGAAGGGAAGAGGTATGAGATTACGTGTAGAGTTTTCACTGTGTTTGTGTGTGGTGTCTTTGTGGGTGCGCAATATCTTTTTACAAGTTGTCATCGAGAACTGGTTAAGATGGCGCGATTTTAAATTACGGCAGCAACTTTACAGATAACACATTTCTACAACGACAATGACAGAGCTGTATGTGATAGTGCGAATGTTTGTGTCAAATTGTATGCACAATATTATTTTATATTTTGTAATGCACGTTAGATGACACACTGTTGTAGTTCTGGCAGGTATCTGTCATTTATTTTAATATTCGATTTGTTTACGTTGTGATTGATTCGTTATACACAATGACAGAAGCCAAACTTATTATCCATATTCGTGGCTATCTCGCATTTAACGGATGGCTTTGATACGCTGTTCAATCACACACCATACACATAGATTTGAATGCAAACAAGTATCTTATTTATTATAAAGCAGAGGGCCAATCATTCAATTAGTCTTGACGACGTGCAGGACAATGATGTTCTTCGTTCTTCAGTGCATGTCGTCGAGTCTTGCTGACATGTAGAATGATGTCCTTCTTCCTTCAACGTCCGACGTACGGTCGTGTCTTCACCGTGATCATTGTTCATGGTTTTACTTCTAGATTTGAAGTTTTCGTTACTGCAAAGATCCATACTCTTTGGTTCTTTCGGTAAAGTCACGTAGGTGAAAAATAAAAATGAATAGAAGTAAATTAAATCACGACGTTTCCGATGCAACACACGCCTCCGTCATCAGGTGGGGCAACCACAGTAAAAAGAGTTGCTGAAATAGGCAAAAGAGCTGCGATTACCAGGTGGGTATATATGTCTTCAGGCTATTGACCCTCAATGTCTCATTTGCCTCCTTTCCCCTCCACCCTCTCTATCATCGGCTCCCCCCACCTCACCTATATAACCCCCTGGTAATCGCAGCTCTTTTGCCTATTTCAGCAACTGTTTTTTTTACTGTGATTGTTCCCACCTGAAGACGGACCCTTGTGTTGCATCCGAAACGTCGTGATTTAATTTACTTTCATTCATTTTTATTTTTCACCTACGTGACTTTACCGAAAGAACCAATGAGTATTGATGGATTTACATTCACCTTTTTTCTTGAGCTCGTGTTATCCACGGCACGTGACTTTGTAGCACAGTTCAGTTCAATGCATTTACCTCTCCAGTAGCCACAAATGTTGCATCTTTTTCCTTCCCCCCCCCCCCCCCCAATATTAACTTCTGCAAAACTCACTTTAAGTCTCCATAAACTGACTCGCCGTATGTTTCGGCTCTACACGATTCAACAACTGCAAATCTTAAAATTACCTTTCAGCACCTTCACTGCTTTACCACAATACCTTCTCCTCTGCTTCACCACTACGCCTCTGAGGACTTTTACTCGGCGTCTCAGCCGTTCTCGTGCAATGCACGACCTCTCTCTCGAGCAAGCAGCCTCACAAACACGGGGTGGGGGGGGGGAGCGCGCTACCCGGTCCACACGAACATCAAGGCTGCCCCTGGCTCTCTGGGCTCCAGCCCACCGACCCTCTTCTCCTCTATCTCTATCTCTTCTTCCCCTTCTCCTGTAACGTAGCCCACTGATATAACTCATTCCATGAATGGGCCAGTGTGTAAGAATTAACAAAGTGTTTCATATTATAAGTAATTTATCTCTCTTGTGAGACAATGGAGGCCTTACACATATGACATATCTCCATAGATTGGCCTTCACTCCATCCTCCTCTTTCGGAGGTAAGGGTGGTTTATGTTTGGCCTCGAGTCCCGTGCCAGGTGTGGCCACAGCTGGTTCATCAATCTGCCATCCTTTTCTCGGGCAATTCACTTCCCATCCTTTCTCCGAGGTTAGAGTAGTTTAGTGTGTATTTGGCCTCGAGTTCCGTGTCTTTTGTGGCAACAGCTTGTCAGCATAATGCAGTGCTCCTGGAGTAAGGCACCCTTCGGCGCACAATGAGCCAACCTACAAACCTTGTTGTATGTATGCTGAACTTCTTCTTTTGCACCATACGTAGCCAACCGTGCTAATCGGAGGCACTCTCAAGTCAAGTTAGACTTCTACCTGTGGCGCCAAGTTTTTTTTTAACAACCATTAACTAATAAATTATAATTTTCCCAATTATCTTTGTGATTAGCGAGAAAGTACATCATATGATTGAGATAATGAGTATGTAATCCTTTGCGTTTTTTATAAGGATAATTCCATGACACTGTGTGGAATGTGCCCACTTCACTCACAGTTTGTGACTATGCAACAGTATTGTGATGCCCTTAATAGGAGCTCGCTATTACTACAGAGTTGACCTCGTGTCGTTGAATGATTTGAAAACGTGGACAATTGAACACAGCACTGAAAATACGTCTGGCAGTTTTGAATGGCTAATGACTTTCATCTGGAAAAAGCCATTTAAATGAGTTGACCTACACCAACTAGTATACAGAGCACATCCCATCTGAGTCACGACTGCATCCATTAAAAAGACCGTGACAAAAACTATGTATAAAGGCTTCATACATTCGTCAATAACACTGCGTTCTAATAAATAAATAGGCCACGTTTCACCTCTTATTTTTCATAGCAATTATGCTATGAAGAAGGGTCATTTTTTATTTTTATTGTGGTTTTTTGCTTTTATTATTTTCAATTTATTATTTTTAGTTCTTATTATTTTTAATTTTATTTTTTTGGTTTTCTATCTACGTGACTTTACCGAAAGAACCAAGAATATAAGGGTCATTGCCTGAATCGTTGCCTGTGATAGAAACATACATATGTAGAATGAAATTGACAAGTACAACGTTTGTATGAGGAACTAAAGTCGCATACTTTTTTTTTCATAACATTTATGCGAGGTATTTTTTTCATTTCTACTTAAAGCTGACATTTTCACACCAATTAACTTCCCTATTATTGGCTCAAAATGCATATGATTAACAAAGTTAGAATTTTCTCAGACATATCATTTGCATGCAGACACTGTCTTCTGCATTTACGTGATTTATTTTTAGTCTATGACGTTTAACTGGTGACAAAGGATTGCCATGGCCAGCTGACATACGGACGTGCCCGTACGTTTCAAGTTTATTTAGTTTAACCAGGTGAGGAAGCAAGAGACCTGGATAGTCTCATTTGTGAAAGTCTTCCAGTAGGGGGCGATTATTGCTTTGTATAGTCCTAATTGAGTACTATGCGGTAAACGTTCAACTTGAACCTTATTTTCTCAAGTGTTTTTAATATCTTGGAATACAAAACATATTTCCACTTACAATAGGATTCATGGAATACTTGTTAGCATCATGTCAACAGTGTACCCATGTAAATTAGCTTAAGTCACTGCGATTTTACCCAGTTGCATTTAGATGGCAAAGATGAATTAGATGACAACTCGCTAATCACTTTCTACTTAATTGGCACCCATAGGGAATTAGTTTGTGTCTCTATGGATAGTTAAAGCGTAGTACTGTACCAGTTAAATGCATCACACTGCATAGGTAAAGATGGTTTCCCCTATTCTTGGTTCTTTCGGTAAAGTCACGTAGAAGGGAAACAATAAAATAATAAAAATATTGAACGATACAATTATCACGACGTTTCGACTGCAACAGAAGCAATCATCATCATCAGGTGTGAAAACTACAGCAAGAAAATTAGAAAAAAGAGGCGGTTTTTTTTCTTAACGTTCTCACGTTAAGAAAACCCATCGTAAATACTGGTAGGAACGAAGTTGTAAACTGAGTGTACCAGCCTGCAATAGATTAATGTGTCCGTCCGTCCGTCCCCTTTCAATACTTTAACGAAGTGAAATCTCGTGCTGTTGGGTGTACAATTTGTCCGAAGAACCCTCAACGATTTTGAGGGCAAAAAGGTGGGAAGACACTCTCAATTTGCACAATTTTACGTAACAATGTCATAAAATTGCGCAAAATTCCAATGTTCCTACCAGCCCACCCTGCAGGGACCTGTTTTTATTGTTTCCCTTCTACGTGACTTTACCGAAGGAACCAAGAATATGAATCCCTGCAGTCACGAAAGCTTTAAATCAAAATGGTTTCCCCTGTTGAGAAGAACGTGTGAGTGGGTACTTATATTTATAAAATAATATTGACCGATGAAAGGAAAGATACTGTATATTTTTAATATGGAAGGATAGGCTATTTGCATATGCTATATAGTTTATGGTTATTTTTTTTTTATTCACTGTTAGCTGAGAACCTCCCGATGCTGTGTAAGTGATGCGGGCAGCCTTAAAGCAAGACATTTTTTTAAAGGAGGGCACATAGAGGGGGCACGACACGGTGTAAAACAACAAAATGTGAAAACGCTTATCTGCTTTTGCCTATTAAGCATTCTGCCCGAGATGTTTTTTTCTTCCCTACACCACGTTAGGCAGTGTGACTCGGTGAAAATGGATGTCAAGAAAGTTTTACATTTCACTCGCCACTGATGTAGTCATGGATCGGAGTTAAACTCAGGTTATCAGGTTCATAGCTCAGGGGACTTTGCATCACCGCTTCGCCCTTTTTATATGTATGTAAATATATGAATTATACAAGCATGCTAGCAAGACTGCAGCTTTGCATGATTACATTTTATATCTGAACATGTGCCACCCATGAAGGAAGGGTATCTAATTGTGTCGTATATTAAAATCAATGTGCCATGGTACCTAGTGCGACTACACAATTACAGTAGATGGACATATTTACATGTGCTCATTATTCCTGGAAAGCACTGATGCTCGTCGTCTTGTGTGAGTACCTGACATGTCAACATAATTTGTGATCCATCCACTGCTGGTTGAATGCCTTTCCAACCCAAGTCATCATCATCATCCCTCATATTCTGGCAACGGAACAAGCCATGCAGCTGCTGCACACTGACTGATCTCATCACGCCATCTCCACAGTGGTCGTAATTCTCACCTTCGGCTGTCTCTCCGTCGTTGGTCTTCATCGTTGGCAAATCTTCTCTTCTAGGGGTGCCGTGGTGGCGAGATGTTAACCACCTCGCCTGGTCTGCAAGGAGGACGCGGGGATCGATGCCCACCCCGACGCCTGTATATTTGGAGTTGGCATGTTCTCCGCGTGGTCGCGTGGATTTTTCTGCGGGTCCTCCGGTTTTTCCCCTCCACATTTAGAAAGATGCGTTTAGAGTATTTGGCTGCTATATATGTGCACATGATAAGCCACTTTGTTGTGGCCCGGTCGGTTCTGAAAAGAGCTATATAGCTCAGTGGACCTTGCTTGGAAATATAAACACAGTTTAGTTTATAGTTTCTAACAGCGTGTCCTGCATAAACCCACTTTCAGTGAATATATGATGTTTCTTTTGCAACACTCACGTCTCAAACTTTTTTAACTATCTGCTCTCCAAGCATGCATCTCAACTAGCTTCTTCGTGTAATTTGAAGCTATTGAACCTTTTATTTGTGAGTCATCATGTTTCTGATTCATAGCGGGTAAGTCTTCTTCTGAAGGTGCATTGCTTTGTTTTTCATGATCAAATTTATTTTCCAAAAGCACTCCAACTTGCTCGCATCTGCCTCTATATATTTGTTCTTCCAATCTCCCGAAAAAATATTCGCCTGATATGCTGGGGGTCGTGGCTTCGATCCCGACCCTGACGCCTGTATATTTGGAGTTTGCGTGTTCTCCCCATTGTGGTTGTGTGCATTTTCTTCGTGTCCTCTGGTTTTTCAATCCACATTTAGAAACATGCGTTTAGCGTATTTGGCTGTTATAAATGTCCACATGGTAAGCCACTTTGTTGAGCTATTATTTGTGGCCAGGTCGCTTGTGAAAAAGAGCTTCATAGCTCAGTGGACCTTACCTGGTAAAATACAAAAATATTATTAATTCTCTCATGTGTTTTACAATATTGTCCCTCCAACAATTAACTTCTTGACTTTTATTTTGCTCGTATTTTTCTTGACACTAACTTTGTTGCCTCCTTTTTTATTAAATTCCTCAATCATTGTCTACAATTAATTTCCATTGGTTTTTATATTGACTATGAGGCTGGAATTAGGATTTTTTTTTAATACTATCGACCACATACGTACACTTAATCAGATTATGGACAAGACAAATGCATATTCAATACAGCAGATAGGTCCCTGTTATGAAATTCACGACAGGGGGGAAGGGGTGTGTTATGTATTTATCATGTATTTTTGTCAAATCATAATGCAATGCTGAAGACTAAGAAGACACAAACACACTAACTGTATAAAGAAGTGTAATAGTAATAACAATATTTGAAATATTCTGAATAGCAGTCAGCAAGTTGCATCAGAAAAATGACTCAGTGTATTATTGCAAATCGTTCAATTTAATTGAAAGCATTACACTGACTTTAGCACACTGCAATAAATGGAAAAAGGCAGGTTTCTAGAGCATGAAACTGCAGTACACATTTGTAAAACATTATTTAACAACGAATCAGTATATTGGAGCAATAAATGCAGTTCCGTTTGTTTTATTAAACCAGGTTTATATGCATGTACATTTAACGACTTTTGGAAGGCATTTGACACAGTGGGCATTGATGCAGTCATCTAAGCTCCCACAAACAAAAACCTCAATAAAAACACACGGACGATCAAACTAACATTTACAAAGATGAAACAGCTACACTTAGATTGCATTCATAAATTTAATGTACATTTAACAACAATCTTGTCAACCCACTGCTGGATGAGGCCCTGTCCATGCCATTGCAGTCATATGGGGTTATTTTACCATACTTGCCCAGTATGCATAATAAAGGTTTTTGGGTTAGATCGCGTTTATTTATAAATGTGTCGTAACCCTCCACCACCCGACACGGGCAATCAGCAAAAAAGTGTCACGTTGACAAAATGTATTTACCAGCTAAACGTCGTACTCAAACTGTAAATGTGGATTCACTCTTCAACACACCGGTGGGCTAAAGTAGTGAATTATTTGTCTTTTGTCAACGTGACACTTTTTTTGCTGATTGGCCATGTCGGGTGGTGGAGGGTTACGACACATTTATAAATAAACGCGATCTAACCCAAAAACCTTTATTATGAATAATATTGGTCGCGAAAGCCTACGTGTTAAATTGCCCAGTATGGTTAACAAACAAAGCGATCAAATCCAAATCATATATCAAAAGATCAAATCCAAATCATATATCAAAAGAGGGTTCGGGCACATGAGAAGATGTTTTCTGAAAATTGGATCGGAGAAAAAAACAGTCTAAACATTTATGGAGAAAATATCAACCAGTTCACATTCGTTGATGACCAGAAACATATACAAAATAACATGCATCCTAAGAGGCTTTCAGGCATACTAGAACAGTGATATGCTAGAAAGTGTTTGTAATTGGTTTATATGATAGCGTAGCTTCAGTTATGGGGGGAAATTGTTCTAAGCTTTTGGAAAAATGTTTAGGATTTGTATTATATGACCTAGATAACCCAACGAAAAATGTCCGTGAGGTTATCATTCCCCTTCCCCACAGCAGCTCTGGTGATGTCCTTGTACCGCTCACCCTTCCAACCTCAATTCTATTCTAGGCCACAGTCTTTCATCCGAGCACTATGCAGCAATAACTATCAGCTTCTTCATTACTGTGAAATGAGACATGTAGAAAATTGTGTTTTTTATGGCTAGATTGTGTCAAACGGTTAGGCCTACTCCTCATACCGTTGGTCCACCCTACTAGAAGTTGTAGGGGGGGGGGCGGTGTGGTCAAACAATTATTTGCATATTTTTATTTAATGTATGTCACGAGTGCAAGTGGGACTGTTCACAAACTGAAATCCCATCGTCTGGACAATGTACAAGTAAAACAGTAAAAAGCAACAATGGCATGTCAAAACAATAGTCATTGTAGGAATAAACTTTTACACTTCACCCTGCATTAAGCATTCGTAAGTGTGATTGTGCTTCTGATATATTTTCTGAAAAATATTTCCAATATCCCTTTCATGTGAATTCATTTTATGCATCATGATTGTGTCTGGCAACAGACATGGATGGCATTGTCATATTGCATCGGTTTATCAATGTTTAAATTCAGAATGTTTCACTCATCATCAGCCATTTTCTAACCACTGTTCTGCTGAATGAAGGTCTCCCCATGTCATAACCATCCCTCACGGTCTATGTCTGTGCTACACACATCTTCCTCATGCAAATGAACTGATCTTATCGCTCCATCTCTGCAGAGGTTGTTCTCTTGAGCACACTATTCGCTTTGGCTCCCTTTATGTTACCAGTCTCAGCTATCATCCTGTCTAGCGATGTGTCAAGACCAAGCCCATTTGTTGTTCTAATTGTCAGTACGATGTCTATGATTTGTGTTTGGTCCCTCAACTCTCCGTGTTGCGTTTTCTATCTCTCATAGCAATTTAAAGACGAAATCTCTATTCACATCTGTGCACTTTTCATCGTTATACCATGTTCTTTGTCAGTATTCCTGATCTGTATGTTACAGCTGACAGTATGCACCAATTGAACATTTTAAATGTCCGATGCAATATTAAGAGTTCATTGCGTTACAGTTATCTCAGCGCTGTACATATATATGTTAAATTTTACTACCAAATGTACTGCAACTGGTATTTCCTTGAAGCCAAACAGTGAAGGAAATACAGTATGTGTCCATGATGTTTATTTTACTCATGGTTTTCCAGACTATGCTATTTTTTACGTTACAATGGGTTTTCGCATCATATACAGATTTGATTGTCCGTGATGTTGGATTCCTGAACTACACTTCTCAGACAGATGGATGTTTTGTGTTTACTGATTAGCTCAATTACAACACGTTCCTCAATACAAATAACGATGTTGGCATTCATCTTATCAACGTGGGGAAAACACACTAGAAATGGAAGTTGATCATAAAAATTAACTAATCAAATGCTTAGAGAAAACAGTTCTCAATCGGTGCATGTTAACTCGTATGTACTTTCTGAAAAATCAGAAAAGTAATCAAAGAAGGGACGATGGACAATGAATGAGACTGCTGATTGGAACCGCAGCCAAAGGGATAGAACAGGCCTAAAGATTAAATTATATAAAACGAAACTACTGTTGAAACGATATTTTTATTTTACCAGGTAAGACACACTGAACTATATCGCCTTTTTTCAGAAGCGACCTGGCCACAGATGATAGCTCAACGAAGTGACTGATCATGTGGAAATGTATAGCAGCCAAATATTCTAAACGCATGTTTCTAAATGTGGACCACGGGGAGAACATGCCAACTCAGGCATCAGGGTCAGGATTTAATCCACGAACGACCTCCTGCATACCAGGCGAGGCAGATAACATCTCCTCACCGCGGCGACCGATATCACCTCATAGGCAGGATTGAGATATATTGTGCCAATGGCAGTAGTGAATAAATCATGACTAATGATGATCGATGAGAAAACACAATCTTTTCAGAAAGTGGAAATTAAATTTTCATATATATTGTGTGATTAAATAATAGTTGGTTTTTATTTTAAATATAAGGATGCGAAGCTTAAATATGTGACCCATTACAGCATATAAATGATAAAGAGCAAAGGCCTTGAAACCGCACTGAAATCAATAGGTATAACCATGCCACTGTAAGATCTCACACATCACCTTGTGTACTTGCACAAATATAGTAAAAACAATTCAGTTTTCTGTACTTGTCAGCTCCTGGTAACCACAGGAAATTGCACTTGGCTGTCTCTTGTAAAGAGTGGCCGTATGTTTTCCCTTTTAGCACAGTTTGAATGTGTTATCCTCCACTAACCTGTCGATTACAATTGAGATGGATCACCATTTATGCTGTAATCTCTCAGCTTGTTCATGCATGAAAATATTTTGCAGAGGTTATTTGAGACGCCCGTCTGTTTAGAATTTCAACCCTTCAAAATCATACGTCAATTCATCGCATGTTCTGCATTGAAACATGATATATTCACGTGTCAATCCATCAGTTTTTGATCTCACAATTACATTGATGCTTTTGAAGAGTGCACGTTAAAATTGGGTTTATTATAAAATGCGATGAAGGAAAAGAATGCAGGGTATTTTAGTTTTTAATGATTGGAAACATTAGAGCACAAATCATCTTCAACCACATTCTATCTTCTGCTGGATAAGGCCTCTCCTAGCCATCACCATATATCATGGTGTAAACATGCACCAATCCATCTAACTCCTGTATACCAGATTATTCAATCTCTCCATTTCTCTTTCAGCTGCCAATCTATTGTTGTTAGTCTCAACCACCGGCCATCATTACTTCTAATGACTTTCCTTGTCAAAACTTACTTTTCTCAACAGTCAATATCCTTAACGCACTCTAATCCACGTGTTCCTCTTCTTGAGAGTCTAAGTGTAACTTTAATCAATTTGTTACTCTTCTTGCACTTCAGTAAAATACCAAGCATGCACCTATCATACTAATGTGTACACTTTAAGCTTTTGCTGCATTTTGCTCTGTAAAGGTCCATGTTTATGATCCATATAGCAATGGTATAATATTTACTAATCAAAATCGTTGCTCTATAGGTACGTTGGCTTGTTACTTTTCATTATGAAGTTCAGTTTTTCCACGAAACTCCATTTTGCTCTCCTCTGCCTCTTATTTCATCATGTTGATCCCCGTGCTTGAATAAATGACCAATGTTTACAGACTTGTGTGCATTCTCTAGTCGTCTTCCTCCAAAATAAATAACCAATTGTTCTGCAAAGTTGTTGTGACGTGAACTTTCTTGTTATAATGATTGTGCCATAAGAAAATCTGAAAGGGTTAATATTTTCTCAGCCTGTATTTACACCTTGAGTTCTACAATACATTTTTCATAAAATATCATCTCTAACAAGCAACGAATTGATAAAGGGCTGTGCATGCAATTAATTCATGCAATCTCCGTGTCAGAATTAAAATATTTATTTCAGATCGAGAATCTTTATTTATCATGAAGAAATCTAATGAGCTATGAAGTTACAAACACAAAGTGTAGCTGTTCAATCGTAATTGTTTACATATTTATAAACATGGTATTATAATAGGCCTCAGTTTGTGAAATGACTGCATCAATTTGAAGTGAGTCATGTATTTTTCCCTCGTCTACAAATGAAACATCGCCGGGGGATGGCGATTGGAGGTCCGAGGCTGGAGTCTCGGCGGGCTCTCCTGCGGAGGCGAAGTCCACCATTACACGCGCTGAAGAGACGTCTGCCATTACACGCGCCAAGGACGCCACGCGGCAAGGCGCCGCCATTTTGGACGGAGCGGAAAAGGCACGGTCGGAGCCCGCCATTTTGGACGGGTCGCGTGGTGTGCAAGGTGCGGGGGCCGCCGCAGAGTTTGGACGAGGCGGTGCCGATCGCACCCGACGTCTCCCTCGTGTTAAAGAATTAGTCGTGGCCGGCGGCGACTGGAGCGCCTTCACTTTGAGGTTTGAGGCGGCGTTCCGTTCTGTGCGCAGGTCGGAGGAGGAAGCGCTAGTCGCTCTACCGACTGTGTTAGATGACGACGCCCTGGCGGTGTTCAGGTCGATCCCTCCGGAGAAGAAGGCAACTGTACAAGGTGCGTATGCCGAGATGGCAGAAGTTTATGAGCCACCTTCCGATACATGACGAAAGCTTTATGCAACGTAGGTGAGGGAGTTCCGAGTCACCTCTTGCCTACTGTAGTGCGCTGACGGCGTTGGCTGTGGCCGTCTACCCTGACGTGAAACAAGAAGCCCTCGACTCGCTTGTTATGGACCGTATGCTGGCTCTGGCGAGGGACATGGAGGTGGTTTTTGCCTGCGTGTGGCCATGATGTACAATCATCCCGTTGGGCCGCCAGATGTCTTGACGCTATAAATTGAAGCTGAATTGATAAAACAAATGCATAGAGAAAATAGGGATTTTTAACAAGAAAGTTAATGAAAAATCACAAATCGGTGAATAAAATAAAAGCTTGTTTTAAATGTATGCTCATAAATATGTAGTGGCATAGCGCTGACTGCTGGCGGAAAAGGGTAACTTCGGTGCATGGCAGTGACCACGTCAGCGGCCACAATAGACACGAGAGGGGGACATTTCATGGACAAGGTCATCAGAGGGGGCCCCATCGGGAAGCCTCGGGAACCCGCTATTAGGTTCCAGAGAGGGGGCATGGCTGGGGTGCGGAGCTACGCCACGCTGGGAGTATAAGAGGGGCTCCTTGTGTGTGGATCTCAGGACTGTTGCTGGAAGTGGGATCCCTGCCGTGTTGTTCAAGATCGTCGCTGTCGCCCCATCGCCATCGTCACTGTCGTCTTCACTCGATATTGCGCTGCTAGACGGTAGTTGTTGGCTGTCTCGGTTCAACGGCGTCAGTGTTAGACGCTCCGTGTTGTGCATAGGCTAGCAACAGTGATAGTTTGTACCCACGTAGGTTGTGTATTACCTCGATCGTGTTCGTTTAATAAAAGAAGTGCCTCCAAGTCTCCGAGTTGAGTCACTGCAAATATGTAACGTCCTTTGGTTCAGGCCACAAGTAATTTATTGATAGGCAGATTTATGGAAAATTGCATAATGTATTAACTAATAGAAAGGTTTGTTACAGTTTAAATAGAAGCTCTTCAGTTAAGATAAGCAAAATCTTGCTGAGACTTGAAATATACACTTTGTGTATGCATCATACCTCTTATCATTGAGATATCTTTTAAAGTAACAAAAACATCTGTGATACTAAAATTTATGTTTTTGCCATAGCAGCTAGAGGTTAATTACCCAGGGAAACATCCATGATGAGAGTTGCAGCAAAACCCATTCTCCAATTTAAATATGATATACCGTACACCATGTATGAGAAGTTCACTAAATATTGTGAGATAGCTGAAAGAAGGACAACTGAAAAATCGTCTGAGTTACGACCTATAATACAGGTCTTGGAGGTGGAGACAATGAAAAAGATGAAATAGAGAGATGGATGAGAGTAGGTTGTAGTAGCATTGTGAAACTTTCCTTGACAAGTAAAAAGCAACACTCCAATGTGCCTAAACATGAAAGTTATGTCATAGTAACCGACAATTCACTTAAGCACGGATTTAAAGTGTGCCAAAGCATCCTCTCTGTGTGCCAGAATCGTATTTTTAGTAAAAAAATATTTTTGGAGAAAAAAGTGTGCCAAAGCATGCCCATGGCCTACAGACACATTGTTATATTGCTCTCTTGCACTATGTGTGGATAATATTGCTTGCACTATACTGCAATTGTGGAGGTATGTAACTTATTTTCATGCCCTATGGCAGGGGTCGGGAACCTATGGCTCGCGAGCCAGATGTGGCTCTTTTGATGATTGCATATGGCTCGCAGATAAAACAAAATATTCTCACTTGTTTTAATCCATCCATCGATTTTTCACTGCGCATGTCCTGTTCAGGGCTGCAGGAGCAATTGTCCATTATTTTAATTGGATGATACTGGCCTACGTTTGCCGTTGCTGGGTAAAACAGGTAAACGCCCCCTTTTGAATCAGTCTGAGACTGCGTCTGCTCGGTCATTAGCTCAAAGCTAACCCTTCGACGAAGAAGATGGCGAAAAGAAAAAAAGACGACGAGTATCGTACATTTCAGGACGAATGGACCGAAGAATTCGCCTTTGTGGAGAGAGCGGGTTCTGCGGTGTGTCTAATTTGCAATGACAAAATTACATCGTTGAAACGGTCGAATGTAAAGCGGCACTTCGACACGCGCCACGCTACCTTTGCATCAAAATACCCTGCGGGAGACAGCAGAAAGAAAGCGTGCCAAGAGCTTCTGAGCAGGGTGCAAGCTAGCCAGCAGCAACTCCGCGTATGGACCCGGCAAGGTGACTATAATTCGGCTAGCTTTGCTGGTTCTTTAGCAATAGTGAGGAACGGAAAACCATTCACAGATGGCGAGTATGCTAAAACGTTCATGCTGGATGTAGCCAATGAACTTTTTGATGATCTTCCGAACAAAGACAAGATAATCAAACGGATACAAGACATGCCTCTGTCGGCAAGAACTGTTCATGATCGTACCATCGTGATGGCAAACAAAGTGGAGGAAACGCAAGTGAAGGACATAAATGCAGCGCCGTTCTTTTCTCTGGCTTTGGATGAGTCAACAGACGTGAGCCATTTGTCGCAGTTCAGCGTGATTGCAAGATATGCTGTTGGTGACACACTGCGCGAAGAAAGTCTTGCTGTTCTGCCATTAAAAGGGTCCACAAGAGGTGAGGATTTATTCAAGTCTTTCATGGAGTTTGCTCAAGAAAAAAGTCTACCTATGGATAAACTTCTCTCAGTGTGTACTGATGGTGCTCCGTGTATGGTGGGGAAAAACAAAGCATTTGTGGCGCTTCTCCGTGAACATGAAAATAGACCCATCCTAAGTTTCCATTGCATTATACACCAGGAGGCACTTTGTGCTCAGATGTGTGACAGGCAGTTTGGCGAAGTGATGTCGCTGGTCATTCGTGTGATCAACTTTATTGTTGCCCGAGCCTTAAATGATCGCCAGTTTAAAACACTGCTGGATGAAGTTGTAAATAACTATCCTGGTCTGCTTTTGCACAGCAATGTGCGTTGGTTGTCAAGAGGGAAGGTGCTTAGCCGTTTTGCGGCTTGCCTGAACGAAATCCGGACTTTCCTTGAAATGAAAGGCGTCGGGCATCCTGAGCTAGCCGACACCGAGTGGCTCCTCAAGTTTTACTATCTCGTAGATCTGACTGAACATCTGAACTAGCTCAACGTGAAAATGCAAGGCATTGGAAATACAGTGTTATCCCTTCAACAAGCTGTATTTGCTTTTGAAAACAAGCTGGAGCTTTTCATCACGGATCTTGAAACAGGTCGTTTACTACATTTTGAAAAACTGAGCCAATTTAAAGATGCATGCACAGCAAGTGAGCCCATTCAAAACCTTGATCTCCACCAGCTAGCTGGCTGCACATCCAGTCTCCTACAGTCCTTCAAAGCACGCTTTGGAGAATTTCGTGAGCACACTCGTCTTTTTAAGTTCATCACCCATCCAAACGAGTGTTCACTGAACACAGCCGACCTGAATTACATCCCTGGTGTCTCCGTCAGAGATTTTGAAGCAGAAGTGGCTGACCTGAAGGCCTCAGACATGTGGGTGAATAAGTTCAAGTCACTGAATTAAGATTTGGAAAGAATCACACGACAGAAAGCGGAGTTGGCGAGCAAGCACATGTGGACAGAAATGAAAAAACTCCAACCCGAAGACCAGCTGATTCTCAAAACTTGGAACGCGCTTCCTGTCACATACCACACACTGCAGCGTGTGAGTATTGCTGTATTGACCATGTTTGGATCTACGTATGCATGTGAGCAGTCATTCTCACATCTTAAAAACATCAAGTCCAACCTACGATCACGTTTAACGGATGAAAGCCTCAACGCTTGCATGAAGCTTAACCTCACCAAGTACCAACCCGACTACAAAGACATCAGCAAATCCATGCAGCACCAGAAGTCGCATTAATGGTGAGTGTTATAACAACATTATTTAAAAGAATAAATTCAGAGGCTTATTATACTGACATTTAGTTGAATTCACTTTTAAAATATATTATATGGCTCTCACTGAAATAAATTTCCAAATGTTTTGCTTTCATGGCTCTCTTAGTCAAAAAGGTTCCCGACCCCTGCCCTATGGCAAGCTTCACTGAATGGGAGGTAAATCCATAGTCGATGTTAATATATGTAATGACGACTTGACACACTTCTCTTGAGATGGCACTCTATTGAAGATACGTTCACTTGACATCAGGCAGAGACCCCCACTGCAACAGCCCGAGTCTACTGCACAATTCACTTATATATCAACATGAGCCCACGCCCCCCTTCCCCGAACCATCTCGCTGACTCTGGACGCTCGCTCCACCGGCAGACTCTACCGTCCTTTTCCGTCACCTGGCCACGCTACCTTCTCGAACATCCCTGTAGCCACCAGTCCCTTCTCACTCACAACTTATTCCCTTGTCATTACCTCCCGTGGCCACTAGTGCATTCACACTGTAAGCTGGCTCCCCTGTCATTACCTCCCGTGGCCACTAGTCCCCTCACACCGCATGCAGGCTCTGTTGTCATTACACAAAGACCAAGAGTAGTTGTAGTACAGCCATGAACATTTTCTACTCATACTCTTTGGGTCTTTTGGTAAAGTCACGTAGATAAAAAAATAATAATATATCACGACATTTCGATCGCAACACAAGCAATCGTCTTCAGGTGAGAGAAAGAACGCTACTGAAACAAGGTCTTATATAGGCCTGAGATGGGTGCAGCTTCAGGGTAAGAGGGCGAGGCTAGAGATGGTCTCCATGAGGCTGTGGAAGTGGCCATTGTATTGTGAGAGATTAGCATGTCAATGTACGAGCTTAGTATGTCAATGTATCGGTGACTTGCCTAGTATGTCAATGCATCGGTCTTTGTATTGTCTTTGTCAATACAAAGACATCAAACCTAGTAATGCAACTCAGAGAGTCATCTAAAATCGCAGGAAAGATGGAAACATCACAGCAGGTTAAGACTTTACCTGGCGAATCACGTCCCTCCAATGATTGCTCAATTTTCTACCCAGGCAACTTCTCCACATGATCTCTCTACAAAGAGGCCTTTTCTACCAAACAGACTTGCATACTGGTGATGTATTAGTGTGATGGTCCCTGCACCATCAAAATGTCCGTTGGGCACACCCAATTTCATATTGCAAATATCCATGGAGGCTGGATTAGCATGCGTCTTCATTCAAGATGTGCCCACATACAACATTCGTATTAGTGACGTGTTAAAGTTTGGTATTTTTTTTCCTGTGGGAATGTTTTTAAACGTCTGTCAAGTATATTTGTATAAAACATTTAAAGCTTTATGACAAATATAAAAAATGGCTGAATTCCATACTCAACATATTAATGGATGAGAGTGTGTGACTATACTTCACCATGCCCGTCACTACGCTGGTCTCTGCTGTTCCATGGCTATGGAATGGCATTCACCCATCCACATCCCCAAAGCAAACAAGATAATCTCGACATGGCAGGGAAAATCCATAGGCTGTGCTCTACAGTGACGTCACCCTCTCCTGAGTGATCTGTCACTTATTCTTTGGTTCTTTCGGTAAAGTCATGTAGATAGATAGAAAAAAATAATCAAAAAATAAAGTGAATAAAAATATCACGTATTTTTCTTCACTTTCATCCACGTTTTTTTTTCTATCCATCTACGTGACTTTACCGAAACAACCAAAGAATATGAATCCCTGCAGTCACAAAAGGTTTTAAGTCAAAATTTCATCTGTCACTGTTACGGTACCGCCCCCGCCCCCTACACAAAGAAAACTCTACTGCCACCTCCCCCCCCCCACCACCTAATCCGCGAGTTGCTGAAGCCGGGCCTTGATAAGCATGCGTCATTGTTATTACCAACTATAATCACCCAGAAATGTCTGTCCGTCACGCGCGTGACGTCACTCCACATGAGGCCCACACCCCCCCCCCCTCATTAGTATTCATGAGTGCGTGGATTTTCACACTAACGCAGAGGAAGGTCGAGCTGAATTAAATAATTTATTACGTAAAGTCGCTTCAAATATGACGTTTCTTTACAGAAAGTGACGGTAAAAAGTAAATATACGCAGTACAGTGCTACATCCGTGCGTGACGTCCTGCAAAAGAGCCCCCCCCCCCTTAATTAATATTCATGCCCGTGTGTAAATTTACACTAACGCACAAGAACATGCCGCACCCCTCCCCTCATCAATAATCATGAGGGGTGACGTCACTCCACATGCCGCACCCCTCCCTAATAATCATTATCGGGTGACGTCACTCCACATGGGGCACCCCCCCTCCCCCCCCATTTTTTTCTACTGAATATTTTTTTCTACTGAATATTTCATATTTACTGCAATATACACATACACACCCGTCCTTGGACGGGCACAAACAAGCTAGTTAACAATAAAGTATAAGCGCACCGGAAGCGCCACGAAAAGCAGATGCTCGCACACGCGAACCACGTGCTGTTGCTGCAGCTTGCTTGGCAGCATTGTTGTTTAACTGGAGAGGGAGATGAATCATGTTTATTGCCGTGATATTTGTATCGTCTTTGAAGCCACTTGCACGCAATATGTACGATGGAATCCACTGGCTCTGTTAGCTCCCAGAGTGATTGTTAGCTCCCAGAGTCATGGACAGGCCAGTGCAATGATCTGTTAGTTTATACTCAGATGTATTTGAGAATAGGTTTTCCCCTTTTTTCTGGCAACAAAACAGGTGTTAAGATGTTAAAACACCAAACTGAAACCTTTTACAAGGAATCATGTCTGCATTAACCACAATGCTTGTGGTCATAATGCAAACAAAAAACATTCTCTGATAATATATGCATTGTCCTTGAAATTGATTGGTCCACACCAGAGACAGCTTTCTTTTGAGCCTCATGTCATATAGTGTTAGACTCGAGCACGCCAAAAGGTTACAATTACCACACGCAGTATTTCTAAATAAGAGTGGCTGGCATAGCGAAAGAACGTCCAGGCAATTTAAATGTTTTTTCTGGGAAATTACTTAAACATTTTGTCATAATCACATCTACCCTCTTAGATTAAATTCCCATGTCAGAGAGGCCAGCTATTTCAAAAGAGAAAAAAAAAAACAATCCGTTGCATTAACAGTACTTGGAAATATCTATGGAGACTGGATTAGCATGCATCTTGATGCACGATGCCCCATATACAACATTCATATTAGTGCTGTTTGTGTACCAACATTTAAAGCTTTGTGACAAATCTAAATCGAACTAAAAATATTCGGACGTGGGAAATGAAATGTAAAATGTATTTTAAGATGTTTTTAATTCCATACTCAACATATTAATGGCTGTGATTGTGTGACCATGCTTCACCATGCCAGTCACTACGCTTGCCCTGCTGGTCGATGGTGGCTGGTGCGGCAGGGGTCGGCAGTCTGTGGTGCGGTGTCTCTTTAAGGACCACCCTGTGGCACGTTATTTATTAAGGACCCACCACCGCCTCGTTTTCACCACGTGCATTTGAATTTTTTTTTTGGATCGAATTCGAAAAACATTGTCTCTTCTCGTTATTTTGGTTGCCGAACACCTGTGCTATGGAATGGCATTCGCCCATCCACATCCCCAAAATAAACAAGACAACCCAGATGAGGCACGGAATATCCGCAGGCTATGCACTACAGTGATGTTACCCTACAGCAATGCATTTGTGTCTCACGTTTTTACAATATGTGCAGTCAATATTGCTACATTGTTTGCATTTTCGGCGCCACGGTGGCGAGATGTTAACTACCTCACCCGGTATACATGACGCCGGTATATTTGGAGTTTGCATGTTCTCACTGTGGTCGCATGGGTTTTTTCTCCAGGTCCTCCGGTCTTTTATACCTAATTTAGCAACATGCATTTTGAATATTTGGCTGTTATACATTTCTGCTTGATCAGCCACTTCGTTGAGATGTTATGTGTGGTCAGGTTGCTTCTGAAAAAAGAGCTACAGAGCTCAGTGGGCCTTACCTGGTAGAATTTAAAAAAATAGTTTAGTTCAGTTCTGTACAATATCCCATGAACCCTGCCAACCAATGTATTACCTTATAATTATAAAGTAATACATGAATTCATAGCCCTTTGTCATTGCACTGCTGGATGAGAAACCTGTACACGTCATGTTGGTAATATGGGTTGTTTGGTCATACTTCACCTTGTGGGTCAATGTGTAAGCTGGGGAATGGAGAATACCCATGACCAGTTTATATATGACTTGACTCTGATGTTAGCTGCAGCCAGGAATCAAATTCAGGTTGCTGGGTTCACGATGCAGTTCACCAAGTGACGTGCCATCGCTGCTACCTCCCCCCCCCCGCTTATCAACACAGCCTCCAATAAAATAAACATCATCCAAAATACGGTGCAAAGATCAACAACGTTGTCCACGCATAAATACAGTATACACCTACTGAAATGAGAATGGCTTTGATAATTATCAACAGATTATGATCTATATTCTTGGTTCTTTCGGAATAGTCACGTAGATGGGAAACAATAAAATAATAAAAATATAAAACAATAAAATTATCACGACCTTTCGACTGCAACACAAGCAATCATCATCAGGTGTGAAAACCACAGCAAGAAATTTAGAAAAAAGTGGCGGTTTTTTTTAACGTTAGCACCACGGAGAGCGATTTGGCCGTTATTCAGATGGACGAGTCCATCTATGTTCGGAAAAGAGGAGGGGGGAGACGAAAATAATGGATGCGGTCTGAAAGCCACCGTAAGCGTGAACAATCAATTAAGACCCGAAATGGTTTTATCAAATCCTTCCAATGATCTGTTGAACAATTTTCAAAATGTCGACTCGTTGGGTTAATTTAAAGATTTTGTGTAGTGCATTCCAATCCGCAAAGTTCTGATAATAAACGCAGTTCAAATTCTACACAAAGCAGATAATAATGTGACATTTTGTTTTGTTGTGCTCATGTATTTTTTTAATGAGGTTCACGTGGTGTGACAGACTAAAAAGTTATTTCGGCACATACTGAAGTTTACAAATGAAGAACGGCTAATAGGCCAGGCTGGAAACCCAGGATTTTAATGATGTCTGTGAACTGGGTCCAGACAGCGTTGACACTTCATGGTGATCGGAGCACTACGGTACACATTCAGGTTAAGCACATTTTAATGACGTGTGTGTCAAGAGCACGAATGCAATGCAGGAATACAATCTATCATTTCCCTTGACATTTACTGCTTTATACATTAGTGCCTTTCATCATAATGTCTAATTGATGTACTGTTGGATAACATGGGACGTGACGTGGAACAATTTAAAACCACACGTAGATAAAACAAATATATTGCTTGGATTACAATTCAGTATTATTTGCACACGCTCATGTGCAGTTATAAATGCTTAGTGTTAAGCCCAAATTAATTTCACATTGTATTTTATCTAACTTGGAGGGCAATGGATCAGCGTTCATGTCACGTGGCTCATTGGTACCGGGCTCCTCTAGGGAAGTTAACGATCCAAACAGCGGAGCGAATTCTGTGAGCTCCAACTCTATACTAATCCCAGTTTAGTTCTGCACATCTTTGGTTTCTCTATATGTGTGGGCTACATCTACATATTTAAATGTAGTGCTCGCTATTTTGGCCACACTGATATTCTTTAAAAAAGTGATTGTGTCCATATAAAAACAATTTTCTGCCCTCGGAGTAATCTGGTTTCAGAGCAACTGCCATAATGTGCTTTGAATTAGTCCGTTAACATTTTTAAGAAACGTTTTTTGTAAAAAAAAAATATTCTCAGCTTCACTCAAGTAGATTGACTGCCTTAGCATTGTTTTGTATTTTGCGTGTCATTTGAGTAAGGCCTCCAAACTCCAAAGCAAAATAGTTGTCTCCTTGTCTGTTTTGATCATTATTTAACCTGGCATGCTGAGCCATCTGTAACCCTATAACCCATCATGCCTTCAGCGTTTGACTTTCAGTAGCCCTTGGATGATTCCTATGGAAAGCCTCAAGCCCTGGATTTTAAAAGAAGCATGTTTATGTCAGGCTGTCGAAATATCTGGCACTCTTTACTTCTGCCAGGACAAAAAATGTAAGGCATAAAGAGTGATAGCTTCTAGTCATGTATATAGTATCAAGTGTAGGGAATTTGAACACAAAGCTACTTTTATCATGATTTATGGTCACAGTTTTGGTGTATGGTGTACACGGACACGCATTCTGCAAATTACATTTCTAGATTACCCATTGTACCATAAATGTCAACTGGAAGCATTTCTGAAAATAAGTACTATATTTGATTGGACGCAAGCTGAGAATACGAGGGCGATAAATGGATGTCCTGCAGGGAAAGTGTGTTGGTTGCTAAGCGGTCGTTGACAATTTAGCATTGCTCAAATTCTTTGTGAACTTTTATTTTATTTAAAAAAGGGGTTGTCAGTTTTTTTTTACCCTTAATATTCACGGGGATACATTCCTGGAGAACGGCGGGAATATACATTTTGTGAATATTAATGCTTAAAGCTTTTGAGGAAAATATGGCTAGCGGCCATAAACATATATTACGTTGATGTATTATGTTGGACTTCTTTTGCACCACACGTAGCATCCTGTGCTAATCGGCAGTGTGGGGGGAAGGACAACAAACTAAACACAAAAAGCGGTTCTGAAGAAACAGAGTTTTCAATCTAGATTATTTAAAAGTGCATAGCTCCAGTGGCTTCCTAATATCGGAAGGAAGAGAGCGTTCCAGACGGCCGCAGAAGCGCATCTGAAAGCGCCGCGATGCGGTGACCACCGTCTTTGTTCGTGTGATGGTTTATGCTCCTTGACGAGATCAGCAAGGTGAACATATAAATTGTATGTTTTTATTAATGAATACATATATTGCATGAATGTTAAATAACGTACCTTTAATATTGATGAACACACACGTATTTAAAAGTAAAAATATAAGTAAAAAAATATTAACAGTGCGTAATTCCCCCACCGCCCCCCCCCCTCCAAAAAAATCGTCAATGAAAGCACTCGCGTGTCAAAATGTGCGGCAGACAAAGGCAGAGCGAGGGGGGGATTGGCATCACACGGGGGCAACTTTGGTTAAAAACGATTAAAAAGCTATTTATTTTGTGGTCTCAAGATCCACGCCGCTCCCACGCCTCACCAATTCTTGTCGGGTCCTCAGCAGCAAGAGCTATGGCCGGGAATATATATAAAAAAAACATCCCCCGCGAATTAAAAATAGTCGTGAATACGCAAAACAGCGATCACAACTCCCGGAAAATAGTGAGGGTTTACTGTATGGATAGTCGAGGGGTGTAGAACTATGATCCATTGATAACAAATATTACTCTAAGACATAAAGAGTTAATGGTGCATATACTTTTAAAAATGCATTTTATTTATCTAGCAGTGTTGAGTATTCATTTAAATTGGATTATAATTTAAAAGTAACGCTTATTTGGAAAATTCCTCAAAATATACAACCATCAGTGGATCTTTTGACAGCAACAACAAGCAAAATAAAAATACGCTTACTTGTATCGAACAATGGCAATATGCATTTGTTTTATTTACATGAACAGGAAATTTACTCATTCATGATACATTTTTTGAAACGGCATTAATCTCACCCAACAGCCAATGCTATGGTCACAGGGGGCTCTGTGGCACTCCAAAATTGCAGTTAGATGTCTCATGAAACATATATAATGACACTTGTCAATATGATACAATTGTAGAGTATTAGATTACTTACAATGATGTTAGGATTAATGTCAAGTGCATTATTACCACAGCAACAATGGCATTGTCAAATGATGAACTTGTGGTGGCTTGAATTTGATGCATTAACATTTGAGATACTGTGGTGCTTGGCTACAGAATACATCGAAAGTGTTTGGCGAATTAGGTGAAACCTGTATGTCGAATCCTTTCATTTCTTACAATCAAGTCTGATGGTGTATTTCTGTGTCACGGACATGTGCAATGTGTTTTACACTGGTCTAATTTCCTTGGAAACTTATCTCTCGATGTACCATGTCCTTTGGCACTCATGGCCTTCCATTTAAGTCTGCATCCAATTGTTCACGTTGCTGATGTACTTAATTCGCTGTATTCTCCTGCTTCTTGTACCTATACTTTAATTGAAATTAATGCCGAAATTACAGTACTGCTTTTAAATTAGTTTCAGACGTTTGTGTTGAGGTCCCGAATTGAGACAAAATATAAATGTGGCCTCTTAATCATACATACATCACAGCAGCATTGTATTCGTACACGTTGCACACACACACACAAGCCTCACAAGCACGGTGGTTAATGAACACGCGATTACCGAACACACGATGCATCAAAAGCAAACACACTTTTGTTTTACTCAAATGGATGACCGCTTCAACAATAAGACTAATCCTCCCTCTGTGTATTTAATAGTTTGGATGTGATAGCCTCAAAAGTAACAATGTCGTCGTGCCACTGATAAATTAAATTGACCTTTAAAATGCATGCCTTGTAAATTTCTGAACTGCAATGACATTGAAACTAAATTTAATAATCCCTACGATGATCACCCAGGGATATGTCTGTCCTTAACGCTCGTGACGTCACTCCACATCGACCAGCCCCCCTCATTAATATTCATGAGCAGGTTACGTCCTCCACATGGGGGGGCGAGGCGCCTCCTCCCCCCTCTTCGGCGTCAACTGACAACCCTCACTACAAAGGCAGAACCCTCACGTCACGTGATCTCCATCACGCTGTTGAGACATCGAAGTAAAAAGGACGTCGTGATGAACAAGGGAGTATAACCTTCAAATTAAATAGGTCTGTGTCACCGCGGCCTAACAAATTGCACACGCATTGATGCAATGAATATATTACGTCGCGGTCTGATTTTCGCTTGCAAGTTTCAGATTTACTGCAATACACCCATCCTTGGACGGGCAAAAGGCTAGTTAGTAAATAGTTTACTTTCATGTAGCGTAATTAATGCAAACAGCACCCCTAAATGCCGCACATCACGTAGGCTCAAACCACAACAAATTAAATCAAAATTTTAATTATTTCAAGATAAAAAATCTTTCAGAATGTAAAACATGAAGTTAAAATTACAGAGAAGAACTCTAAGGGAATTGTCTCAGTGGTAATTTTTTTTTAAATAAGCACAAATAAGTTGAGGAGACATCAAGTCCTGAAGCAAAGAGCAGCATACGAATGACAGTGAGAGGTAACTTTCACTCGTAATTTGATTGCAATCAGAATATAATGGATATTGGAATATATTCAACGGTAGTTTGCATGGGAGCCAATGATAAGTAGTGAATGTAAATGAGACATTTCTTCTGGAAAGGTCACAATCCTTCATTCTGAATGTAATCTTGCTAAGTTAATTCTGGAGACTTTTACCATTTGTCAATAAAACTTTATTTTAAAACAAAAAATATCTCAGGTGTGAACATTTTATTTCTGGTATGATTGCTATTGTAAAATATTGCTTGGGCAAATTACCCTTTGGACAGAAGGCACAGTGCAATGATGATATTGCAAAATATGCTTGGTGCTGATTTTATATTTTCTACATACCTCAAATATCATGAAGTTGCAGTGTAGTCCAGATAAATGAGTCGTTTTATTTTCAGATTCTACCCCCCCCCCCCCACCAACACAACAGATATGCTGTTTGCCCCATCATGATGACTTTTAAATTGTTGACCAAAGACACCAATCTCATATGACACTGTGGAGACAAGAAAATTGAGCATTTTGAGGCAATGTTCAGGGTCGCTCACTGCCGTGTCACTATCAATGGTTCTCTCTGACTATGCCCACAGGCAAGGGGCATCTCTGGGTTTTGGTGAAATCCTCTTCGTCAACAGGAGTGCAGTTCCAATCAACGTTATTTGAACTGTAAAAGTTTGTGACGTTAATTATTTATGAATACGTTGTTTCTCTCCTACCCCTGATATCAAATTTACCTAGTCAGTTTAATAAATCATAGAGCAGCTCAAACCGTTTCCCCAAATTTGACTCCTCACACAAGCAGTAATAAAAAAAACACGAATAAGATCATCATATAAAAAAATGTGAAATTAAAATCCTTGCTTTTGGGTTTGAGTATGTGTCTGTTAGTTGAAACTTGGTTTAAATAGGCTTAAGAAAGAGTTAAACACTATCGTCTTTGATTGTATGGCTCACAGTTTAATGTTATGTTTAGGTCAGACTCAATAGCACATGGATGGGAGAGATTCTGGATGCCACCGTTAGCGCCGCTTGACCTGAAAATATGCACCTGCTCTTTCTCTCCAAGTCTCAAGACACACATCCCTTGTCCCAGAGGTAAAGCCATGCATAATTAGAGCTTTTCTCATACTACTCGATAGAGCTATTATCATTGTATAAATAGATTAATCAACAATCAAAATAATCAATTTGTTCAGTAATCTGTTGTTATTTTTTAACATGCCGATACATGACTTGGCCCGCAACCCTAATTACACTGTAAAATATGTGACTGCTCATACCTTTCTACTCCGAAACCTCCAGCGGGGTCAGGCCTCAAAGGACAGACTGTGCAGCCCAGCCCTCACGTTCGTTCTCCGCTCACGGATTTCATTGGGAGCCCAATGTGAATCCTAATCAATGAAAGCCCTCGCATTCAACGGAAAGAAAATTAGTGTTTAATCAATCGTGATTATCTGTAAGCCAAAATGTGAATTTGGAGTATTGTAATGAGTACTTGTATAATCAGCGTTATGCATATGCGTGTATATTTGACTACCCGTCTTTAATATCAAGCACACAAAAAAGTGTTATTTGATTGCTATGTTCTGACTGGGTGTGCGTTCGATCTCACACCTCCAATTAACACGGCCGGCTAAAGAAGTTTAACATACAGAACATACATACATATTATTTGAGGAAGGAGGTGAAATAAAAGATTCTCGGGCTGAGAGAAGAGCCATGGTGTGGGATGACGAGGGGAACAATGGGGAATAAAACAAGATTAGGTTGACGGGGTTTGTGGAGGAAAGAAGTGGCAATTACCACATCATCGGCATACGTAACATGGTTGACCAGGAGGAAGCCATCCCTTCAGGGTACTTGGGCATCGATCAGCCCCCTATTGTATTTGTACCTCATTGAAATGCATCTGGTACAGCCATGGAAAGATTTTCAAAACTACGTGGTAAAAACAAGATGTTAAACAGTGTGCATGCCAATGGGCACTCCTATCACACCCCGAAGTAAACAGGAAATGGCTCTGACTCCCAACTATGCAGCTTTATCCCGACTTGTCCACCATCATAAAGGTCTTAAATGATCATAAGCAAAGGGTCAGGGACTCCAAATACATGAACAATAACCCAAAGTCCTGGCCTTTTGATGGCATTATAGGCCTTTAATAGGTAATTAAAGCAGAGATGTAGATCCTGTAAAAAATCCCTGCACCTCTACTTTAGTAGATGGACAGAGAATACGGCATTTGTGTTTATTCATCCCAGCCTAAAACTCTATTGGGGCTCCGTGATCTTCTCCTCAGCGTGCCTGGCAAGGCAATGTTGAATAATCCTTGCCATGATCTTTCCCAGCACACTGAGGAGTGAGATGCCTCGGCCTTTCTAATTATTGCAGTCCCTCTTCTAATAGGGCACCACGAGGGAATACTTCAAATCGTGCAGAACCATCCTGTGATCCAATGAGTCATAATGCTGTCATGTAGCTCAGCCTACACGAAATCACCACCCTCCCTCAGCAGTTTTCTTAGGTCATCATCTCTGCCCAGCATTTTTACTTGGTCTCAGGCTCTAGATCGCTATTTGCACAAAATCAGAAAATGGCATCAGCCAGTCACTCACTGGGGGTGGCTTCCTCCTCCAACATTAGAGGCTCCTCAGTCCGAGCAGAATCAACCCACCTTGCCCCATGACAAGGGTTGGTGGCTCACACAAATGTTGCCAAACTCCCTTCCCGTGGGCGTCAAGGCGCCATACCCTGGATTGTCAGGAGAATACAGTACAGCAAAAACTGTGGACTCCACTTGTTCTGCCTGTATGAGGTAGTGGGTTTTCACTGGGTGCTCCGGTTACCTCCCACGTGTAAACACTCGTTAGTTCACGGTTAACGCCTTCATATATAGAGAACCGCAGAGTTGGTAAATGTCGGCGACTTCCTGCTTGTCTGCGGTTCCTCGTGCCTTTGAGTGATTCTCTTTATAAGAGAGTGAACAAATCCTGTGCACATTCCAAGTTGAAAATGTTAATGACTAATACTATTGGTGTTTTTTGCAGACCACACACCTCATACGGATAAGAAGAGTCGCAGGTAATAGGGTCTCGCATAAGAGGGGCACTCCTGTATACCCTGAATTAATGTTTCTTAATAGTGTATACAATATATCGTACAATACATATCAATTATTATGTACAGTAGTACACTATACATTCTATGTTGATGTATGTATTTTTTTATATACATATTAAATATGTTTTATTCCACATCCTCCCTTGCATCATGCATTGACGGGTAAAGATGTTGATGTATTGTTATGTATTGTTATGTATTGGAATCCAACGAATGACTATAATAACAGATTCTGGCATATTCCCTGGCCTTATGTAAAATCAATTCCTATTGCAGTGCATAGCACGAACCATCCTTGCAAACATAAATACGATGCATTACACACGTTGGAGAAATGTAAGAAAAAAAATCTGTGCTAATGTGCAGACAAGGTCAATCAGGAGGCAAGGGATCATTAAGTTATTTTTTTTAGAAATGTCAAATAATTAGTGTCAAATGCTAAGGTTAATAAAACTCTCCTCTAAGGCATCCCCAAAATGTTGCTGCCAGGTTTGGGATAAGGACTTTTTCAGCATTTTAATGTCAACACTTGTCAAAGACTTCTCACCTGTACCGGTAATTGTGACAGCATAACCCCAATCCTCGGATCCCTCCGCGAGCTCCTAATCCAATTTCTCATCAACTTTAACATCGCTCTCGGCATCTATCAAAAGCCTTCATTGACTTGCCCCCTGCCTATTTCTCCCACTTTCATTTGACACATTTTTTGTGCACTCTCTGCTGAAGCAACCAAGGCCTTCTGCCAAGGGCCACGGTCAACCTTCGCTCAGTGGAAGACCACGCTTTCCCCTCTGCTGAAGTTTAGATTTCCCACCCACCAGACATCTGCGCCGCTGTTGACCCCCTGGCTGTGTTAAAGTCCAGGCTTAAGAGCTTCCTCCTCTCATCTCCATACAACTCTTTCCTTCTTTGTATAACATCAATCAAATACATAAGCCCCCCCCCCCCCCCCCAGTTCTCCATGATACACGTACCACTGTTTTATCTTGATATGTGGTTCCATTTAGATACTGTTAACATCCTGAATGTACGACAATTGTATTATAAAGCAGCTGTCTTATATTTATAACATATTATGTAATACACCTTTGTTCCGATATGTTCTGATGTACTCCCAACCATAATCTTATTTCAAGGACAAAGCAAATCCAGTTTACACATTCATGAAATGTCGATTTATTATCAATGGGCAGGAGCGTGACCCATTTATCAGCTCAACCTATATGGAATTTACTGGAGATCACCCCTCTTCAATAAAGCATGCTCACAGTCACTGGCTATAAACAGAGACGCAGCTTACACTGCATGCTATGTGTCTAGTGGTGATGAAATGAGCTTACAGAGCTAGCAAGCAGGCATCACTCAATAATTATATATACGTGTACGGTGTAAGTATGTGTTTGAGCATACGGGGTATGTGACCAAAATTAGGCATCTGTATTTTGTGTGTGTGTCTAGCTGTGTGTGTGTGAGTGTGCGTGGGTGTTTGTGGGGAGCGGTAGTGTAGCGGTTAGCGCTGCGCTACGAACCTGGCGACTCGGGTTCGATTCCCGCTCACCGCCAACACCAGTGACGATGATCTTAACTAGTTCTGGGCCTCCCCTAGGTCGACTCAGCCTCAAATGAGTACTTTCTGTGATGTGTAAACGTCGCCACGAGGGATACAAAGGCGGCTGGGCGAGGTGTTGGCCACCCACCCCTACGTATGCTGCGGCGGCCTTCATAGGTGCTACTCTCTAACAGAACTTGCCCGAACAGTCTCTTACTGGCTATACGGGGGATCTTTGTCTTTATTTGTGGGGAGCGGTAGTGTCGCGGTTAACACGCTGCACTACGCACCTGAAGACCTGAGTTTGATTCGCACTCACAGCCAACATCAGTGTCAGTTATCTGAACCGGTCCTGGGCCTCACCGAGGTCCACTCAGTCTCAAATGCGTAGCTGCTGCGGTGTGCGGTGAAACATCGCCACTAAGGAGACGAAGGTTGTTCGGCGTGGTGCTGGCTACCCACCGCCTTGCGTGCCATGCTAGCCTTCATAGGTGCTCGCGAACAGCACTTGCCCCTACAAGCTTCGGTCTTTGTATGTTGGCACAGTGGAAGGCACAGGTGGTGCGTCTCAGGCAGTTCACCCATAACACTTGGTTGTCCCGTGACCTAAGTGCACCTAGCCTGGCACAAGCATTGTCGTAATTTCACAGCCACTTTGTGGTGAATGGCTTGCTATTGTTATAGATATACACACATGCACACAAGTTAACTTTCCCATCACGTTGACTATAACCAAGTAGACACTCAAAATATATGGAAAATGAAAATTATATGAATTCAATGTTATCCTAATATCAAAACCATATCTTCCTGCATAATTCGTGCAGTATGATAGATACCATCACGCGATGATGAATCTATAAGTGATTATGCCAAAAACATATGGCACAGGGTATGTCACGCTTTTTACAAATGTTAATTGTTTGGGGTATTTTTTTTCGCCAGTTGTTTGACCATTAGATTCCAAATCCATTCAGAAACTTTAGAGAGCAGTGTGGGCCATATGTCAGAGAATAGCTGCAGAGGAAGATTTTCACAGGGCTTCTAAAACATCCTCCAAGTGGAATTTGTATCCTTTACGCAGAAAGGATCGACACTTTCCCGTACACTCTGCAAAGAGGTTGTTGCTTAGATTCCAATGAAATGTTTTAAATTTCAGAGTTGGAATTCAGTAAAAGTAAGTACAAAATCTAAATTCACTAAGATGTTTTTTTTTTCTGCTGTCATTGGTGACCGAGGTAAGAATATCCAATTGCTGCACTTGAGAATCCGATTTAATTGAATCCAGAACCTCAACATTCCCGGGTCACTGCTCTGACCTCCAAGCCACCTAGCAAACGTTACTGTGCATGCTTGCTCCATGTATATATATATAATATCTATATATATGATATGTTAGTGTTTTAAATTGCAAATGATTTGACGAGTAGGGAACATCGTGCAAGGTGCCCTGATTTTCCACTTTACCTCCTGCAGGAATTGCAAATGTAACTTTGGGACCTGCTCAGGCGGCAGCGTCTGTGTCACCTAAAACAGAGGCTATGCCTCGGACGCCCGTCTGCCAGCTTACCAATTCCAATTACCAGCCCATTACTCTGACAGTCACAGACACGTCCATCAATTAGAGCACCTTTCTGCCCACCATGAAATGGCAGTGCTCCTGTCTCTGTTGTTTAAACGAGCAGTTTCTTAAGACGGCGTGCGTGCAAAATCTATTAAGGTTATGTCAATTCAATCAATTATTCTAGACAGATCAGCTATGCGTGATGAACTGTACATTTTCAGCGAATTGTAACATCTGAGTCATTGATGCTATGCATTCCAAGTAGATAGTACTGTAGGGCTCAGCATGTACTTTTTTCAGAAGATTGTAAGTTCAAATTCTGGCTGGCGTTGACTCAACCCATCATTCTTCCAGGGTCAACACAATTAGTACTGCTTCATGGGAAAGGCAACAGCCGTAGACTCGCCCATGCTATAGGAATGCAGAATTTCCACCACTGATTCAGGGCTCTGAATAGGAGAGGTGTGTCACTTCAATGCTGATTTGAGAAATACATTCCTGAATTTTCTTACCCAGGAAAACGTGACTGAGTCTCAACACTAAAAGCTCAAGAGGTTCCAGCATTGGGAATGTGGGCCAATTTATTCACAGCTATTATTGAGTGTGGTAGAAAGCCTGATTACCCAGAGAAATTCATACCGGAGAAAACTGCATACAAGGGAATATCACTCAATATTATTGTACGGCAACTACAAAATGAGTCAGCATCTTACTTTCAATTCTACCACCTGCTAATAAAGCTGGACTACAGGTCTAAGCCACGCTGCCTGGTAGACTTAGCAATGGAAGAGAATAAATGGTACAGACATCAATTGAATGCTGTGGGAAAGGGTGATGGATTGAGGAAGAAGAGAGGTGAAAACAGACACAAACCAAGCAGCATTTCAAATAAACAAAAACATTTCAACAAACGGTTGACATTGGTAGAATTGCCGCGATGAAATATTAGTCCGGCGTGTGCCATATCTACTGTAAGGGTTATAAGATTTAGGCAAGAGAGATTGCGCCATCAGTTCATATAAGAGTGCATGTGTCAAAAGTCTCCTGCATAAGCTGTCATCTATCAGGTGCAAATAAGTCACTGCAGATGTGCTTAAAATAGCTTTGGCAGCGCATGTGAACAATCATGAGTTCAACACCCTTGTCAGTGTATAGCTTAATGTACATATGAATGTGATTTTGGTGACTATGCATATGTACTATAGAGTCACTATTGATATATTCTTTGGGTCTTTCGATAAAGTTACGTAGATAGGTTGAAAGAAAAAAACAAAAAACTACGACGTTTCGATCACAACAGAAGCAATCGTCATCAGGAGGAGAAAAGAGGAAAGCTGCTGAGGCAGGCTGTTTTAAAGGTTCAGAATGGGTGTAGCCCAAGGGTTATAAATGAAGTGGGCGGGGCTATAGTGATGATAATATGAGAAATTAGCACTGACTTAAAGCTTTCGTGGCTGCAGGAATTCATAGTCTTTGGGTCTTTCGGTAAAGTCACGTAGATAGAAAAATAAATAAAAATCACAACGTTTCGATCGCAACACAAGCAATTGTCTTCAGGTGATAAAATACAGCAGGCAAACTGCTGAGGCAGGATAAATATAGCGAGAGAACTACTGCAGCAAGAGGTTATAGAGGTTTTAGATGGGTACAACCCAAGGGTAAGTGGGTGGGGCTAGAGATGGAATTTGCAAGTAATATACCTCGGCCATTGTATTGCTAGAGATTAGCATGTCAATCTGTTAATGTAACCCCACGACTACGGTGCTGAAGAAGCCATTGTGTTGCTAGAGATTAGAGATTAGCATGTCAATGTGAGATGGCTCCCGCAGCAGCGGCTGTGTTAATGAGACACATTCAGCCTATTAAACAACGAGGACCACTGCCACATCCAGGAAAAGGGAAGCAGTGGCTATGTTAGTGAGACATTTAGCATGTTAATGTAAAGCCATTTAACAAGGTAATGTAACTCAGAGAGTCGGAGATTACTAACATCGGCAGGTAGGATGGAAGCATCACAGCCAGTTATGACTTTACCTGGTTGATAATATCTTTCCAATGATTTCTCAGTTTGTACCCATCTTCTCGGTTGAAATTGTGACTGTGTTTATATATCTGGATGGCTTCTTGAACAAATCTTTGTTGATAGCCAGTGGGTTTGCATAGTACCTTCGTCTTGGAGAAATCAATTTCATGTGTGCCCACATCACTGATTCGACATCTTTAATCGAACCAACCAAGCGGCTCTCTCTAAAACCCTCTGCTGCTAGACCACCCAGATTTTGTGGCCTACCAAAAATCCATAAAGAAGGTACACCACTCTGTCCTATCGTCTCCACCACTGACTCACCCAACTACAAACTGGCCCTATTTCTGTCTGAGACCTTGCTTCCATTCACTGGCAAGACCACCTCAGCTGTAATTAATTCAGCTCACTTGGTATGTCTATTTAAAGACATCTCACTCTCTCCAGGTGATTTGTTTATCAGTGTCGATGTAGTTTATTGTTTACCAAAGTTCCTGTGCCTGACACCATTGCAATCATACAAGATTTGGTCCAACAAGGGTTGAATGCTGATGTACTGGCCCTGGTGAGATACTGTCTCACCAACACTTACTTCATCTGGAATTGTACATTCTACAAACAAGTTGAAGGTACCACAATGGGTTCTCCCTTATCTTCAGTGGTAGCCAATGTTTTCATAGCAAATTTTGAGACAGATGCCATCCAGGCATCCATCCTACATCCTTTCTTGTGGAAGAGGTACGCAGATGACACGTTCGTCATCTGGCCACATGGCCTGCCAGCTCTGAACCAAGTCTTCAACCACATCAATTCCATACACTCACCCATCAATTTCACCATGGAGGTATAAAAGGATGGCAAGTTACCATTCTTGCATGTTTTAATCGAAAAGAGACCAGATGGCTCATTGGGATAATCTGTCTATAGGAAAGCCACCCACATGGATGACTTCATCCAGCCCAGACGAATTCCCTCATCAAAACTCTACACCACAGGTCTCATTGCATTTCCGACCATCACCACCTAGCCAGTGAACTGGAGCACGTACACCAAGCCCTCAAGATGAATGGATATTCGGATTGCACAATCCGTAAAGCTGTCACCCCAACCGTTGGTAGAGAACCCCCTGACGACCCAATTAAAACCACCACCTTGCCATACATAGCTGGGGTCACCAAAAATATTTCCAAAATCATGAGCAAACACAAGATCCAGGTTCGATTCAACACAGTACATAAAATTCGTGATCTGATCCCATCTGTGAAGGATGTGATCCCTGACATGCAATACCCCGGTGTCTACAAACTAAGTTGTGCCTGCGGCAGTAGTTACATTGGAGAAACCAAGCGACATGTCTCAGACCGTGTTCGTGAACACAAGGCAGATCCTTAACACGGTAGGACTAATACTTCTGCTGTGGCTGATCATTGTTTTAATGCTGTGGGCACACATGAAATAGATTTCTCCAAGACGATGGTACTTTGCAAACCCACCGGCTACCAAAGATTTGTTCATGAAGCCATCCAGATATATAAATACAGAAACAATTTCAGCCACGAAGATGGGTACAAACTGAGCAATCATTGGAAGGATGTTATTAACCAGGTAAAGTCATCACTGGCTGTGATGTTTCCACCCTACCTTCCGATGTTAGTTGCTATTTTTGGCTCTCTGATTTTACATTAACAGGTTAAATTTCTCACACTAACACAGCCACCTCGCGTGCCTACGCGGCAGAGGCTCTGCGATCTTACATTAACATGCTAATCTCTCACATTAACTTATCCACCTCCGCGCCCTCGTCATGGAGTTCGCCCTCCGATCTTACATTAACATGCTAATCTCTCACATTAACATAGCTACCTCCGCGTCCTTCACCGTGGATGTCGCCCTCCGATCTTACATTAACATGCTAATTTTTCACATTAACATCACCAGCCCTGCCCACTTCATTTATGACCCTTGGGCTACACCCATTTTAAACCTTTAAAACAGTCTGCCTCAGCAGCTTTCCTATTTTCTCCTCCTGATGACGATAGCTTCTGTTGTGATCGAAACGTCGTAGTTTTTTGTTATTTTCTTTCAACCTTTCTATGTGACTTTACCGAAAGACCCAAACAATATGAATTTCTGCAGTCACGAAAGCTTTAAGTCACTATTCATATCATTAAGGAATGCTACACATTTCTGAGTGTGTTGATTTTTTTAAAATCTTATGAGTAAACAGTCACTACTATTCTCGCCGCATGCAATGTGTTCAGGGGCTGAGTGCCAATGTCGAGGCCTGCTAGCTTCAGGAGAGAGTTTTTGTGGGTTTGCTATTCCTGTGTTGATGTTGCGCAGCCTACAGTCGTTTACTATACGGTCCATGTTTTGGGTTACATGGCCACAATCACGCTGAGGCTTGCCTTTGATTTTCAATTAAATATTCCCATTAACAGTCTGTGATGTAAAAAATAATGGCATTACTGCTCCCCACACCCCACTACCCTCTTCTTCTTCCCATCCCTTTTATCCCCTCTCTTAAGTTATTTCTCCATTATCTTCCTCTCTCCATATAAAAATGCACGCTCCCACTCACGGTCCCCACCTAGGTGGGGCAGTGAGCTCAATTTCTTCCCTCCTTCTTAACTATTAAACAATATATATATTTTTATTTTACCAGGTAAGGCCCGCCCATGAGCTATATAGCTCTTTGTCAAAGCTACCTGGCCACAAATGATTGCTCAACGAAGTGGCGTAGTGCGTGCAAATGTAATGCAGCCAAATACTACAAACGCACGTGTCTAAACCCAGGAGTATAGAATTTGGTAATTTTCTCCGTGGAGATTCTGTGTTCCCCCCTCCCCCTGTCACGGTTTGTACTCTGTACCGGGCTCGTGTTTAAATACAATAACAAACAATAAAAATAATGGCATTTTGCGATAAAGCCAACTACCTAAGTTCGATTCCCAGCCATGACTAGCATCAATGGCTTGTGATATCAGAATCAATCCTGATCACCTGCCCTTCACCAACCTACAATGACCAGTGTGGTGAAGTATGGTTAAACAACCCCCATTAGCAGTGTAGTATGAGAAGGTCTTCATTGCCCGGTGAATTGTTAAAAGAGCTGTACATTTATGTATTACTGTATTATCATTAACAGAGCTGGGTGGCAGGGAAAATGTGACCTATGTGCAACACTGCATACAAAGTGGGAAAATGCACTGCACATATTAGGTGAGGCGTAAATATATTGCAGTACGCAACCATCATTGTAGGGCAGAGGCTTGGTATATTCCGTCTGATGGAGGATGTCTTGTTTTCTTTTGTGGATGTGGATGAATGAATACTCTTCCAAGAGTCAGACTAGCAGGTACCATAGAAACCAGGGCCAATCCATAATTGTGATGAACAGACACTGGTTTGAGCCAATTAAGCAATACTCCCAGGACCAATATAGTCTGGCAGTAGCCCCATGGAGGGAGCAATGGTCTAACATCAAATATATGCCTCATCGCTTTAGCTCGTACTTTGTCATATCAGCACAATGCAGCCAAACTAAGGCTATTGTATCTTCACGTACAGTGACATTTATTGCAAATGATTCAGTATAGAAAATTAGTTATTGCATCTTATGGAAATTACCTTGCCAACAGGTAATGCCAATACTTCTTTTTTAATATACCTGTCGGATGATGTATTTTGCAGCTCATTTGGCCTGTCAGTCATGTGGTTTGTGCATACTTCACCACGCGTTATTGAAGGATGGACGTGGCCCAGGACTGTATTATATATCTCTCACCACATGTGAGTTCTAGCCGGGAATCAAACCTAGGTCCGTGGGTTCAGCATACAGTGCGTAAACCGCTGTGCCGCTGCTCTACCACAAATAATAATAATAAGTGATGGATTTTAATACATTTTGTCTGTGCTTGCAATGTGTACAAATTCCCAAGAATGCAATTATTTTCCAAAGTTATAATGGCATGTTCATAGTTCAAAAGCCTTTAATTCAGTAGGACGTTTTGAAAAAGAAAAATGTTCAGGTCATTGTGTGAACATCAATGGCCTGATTGAAACCTACTTCGTTTTGTACTAATGGCACGGAAAAAAAAAACCTCAAGATGACATTGAGAAGGACACAACAGCTTTGTTCATATTGAACCTGAGGCTAATGATGTAATGTGCGAACACTAAAGACAATGACTTTGCCTTTGTAGTTCGTACTGCAGGGAGATATCTTATACTGTATATATATGTACTGATATATTTTGTCCTTGTGACATGTGAAGTTTTAAATCACGAGCACATGTAGCTCTTGAAACGTCTCCAGCTAAAAAAAATATTTTGCGGTTTTAGGTAATGATTGAAAAGGGGGCAAGTTGTTTGACAACAGCACCAGACATTGAACAGTGATTGGCGCCAGAGCAGGCAGCCATCACAGTGCATATGGTGAGATTCTATCACGTGAACAACAACACTGCGAACAGAACTGCATTCAAAACCCGTGTTTAAGACAAGTGGGTTGTGCGCGTTGACAAAATTGCATGAGACCAAGTTTAGGACGGGTAATCTAAAGCAACACAAAGCCTGCAAGTGGCCGGGAGAAAAGTTTACAAGCTATCCTGCACGGCTGCCTAATTTTAAACAACTAACCTTTTCCAAATATAAATGCCGCAAAATTCAGTGCCCAGTCTGTAAATATTGATAGGTCACCAAAATACACGATCTCTTTGTAATGGAGACCTAACTTGAACGCTGAATTGTTGATGATGAACGGTCATGTTGTCAGTAAAAAAAAAGTGACACAGTCCAAGTATCCTCATCCTAAAATAAGGGTGGAATGGCACTCATTTAACAGGTGGCCATATGAACCTTATGGCGGGACTCCAGGGTCCCGAATAAACGGAAGTTAAAATCGTAATGAGTCAATGTATTTTTTGGCGACTCCGTCCCACCGCACACATAAACGCCATAACCCACCTGGCGCGGATCGTTCTGTTGTCGTGTCGGCGTCCAAGCACAGCAGCGAGGACGAACGCGCAGAAGAGCTGAGCAAGCGAATGCACTCCATGCTCGGGTATGGACAGGATCATAACAAGTCTTATCCAAAGCTGCTCAAACCGCCTACACGACTGAAGTCCTTTATTTGTCATAAGGGTATGCATAATACAGTGAAACTGCTCCCTTATCTTCATTATTATTTGTGACCTTCGAATGTCTGCAGCCAGGATCAATCGATGACAATCCTATTACCTGCAAATATTTAACAGATGAGATGCGTTGCACCGTGAATTCCTCCTGTTTTATAATACTTCTCTTGTCCGTATTCATCTGTGCAGATAGGTTTTTTTTTTTGCGGTTAATCCATAGTCCCCACATACCGCTCGTATTAATACGGATAAGAAGAGCGGCGACCCACTAATCTGTAGAGTAACATTGTTATAAACGTTTGTTACAACATGAACAGCGCATTGAAAACGCGTACTATTTTACGTACTGTTTACAAAGTGTGTTCACAAATCCACGCTGAGAAACACGATGATTGATAGAGGGGTGTAAATATTTTTTCGATAGTGTATTTAAATAGGGGTACTGCAGGTAAGTAGTTTTCAGTTTTAAAGGCATCGTTTAACAAGACAACACTTGTCCCCATCCTTCAAACCCATTGGTCAAAAAGAGCAAAGTTTTTGTTTACATTATAATATAATGTTTACATTATAATATAATGTTTATGCGAGAGCCGGGGGCTTATGGGACCCCGGGGTCCGCCATAAGGTTCATATGCCAGCATAGTAAATGATACATTACCATGGGAGTGGCCAATCTATCCATGAATAATATAACCAATGTTGATTTTTCACAAAGTGGTACTGTACTCGTATTGCTTGCCATTTAAGGAGTATCGAGTAAATCCCTGATCAAGACTTAAATAACTTCCAGTTGTAAGTTAATCACTTGAACATCTCAATGTTCCTCTTTTTTATATTTTATTTTTAAACGGTCAGTTTTTCTTAAGAGACTGACACACAATGTTAACACAGAGTATCTGATTCCGTGCAAATGGTTTACTTTGGTAATTTCCCACGGAGCTTAGCAAGCATCTGCAGGATACAAACCATACACATTCGCTCAGTGGCAGGCACGCTCACCGTAACGCTTCCCAAACACAGAATTATTAGGTCAGGTAGTTGAACTGACATGCTCACAATGGCCCGCATATCACGTACGCAAAAAATGCAAATGCTATACTTGGCTTTGGCAAAGAACTGGCAAAGTCCTGAGACTTTTCCGATAATGACATTCCCAACAAGATATGATCAAAATTTCCAGGCAGGGTGGGCCACAGGATCTCCATGACATCCAAACAGTTGACAGATGTTTTTTTTTCCATGGCCAAAATCAATAAGGAGTTGATTAATGGATTTAGGCACTGCAGTATAATTGTAATAGCTCTAACAAAACAGTAAGTTTCGCTGAGACAACTTCCGGTTCCCATATCGAAATTAACTTATTTTCTCTTTCCCTTGAGTAAAAACATTACATTGCAACCATATAAATAAATGTTAGCAACTATATGTTGAGTAATAATCTATTTATTGTTTCCATTTTCCTAAGTTTTTTTTTTTATGTGGAAAGTAATGCTCTTTATAAGAACGTTTGATGAGGCACTTGTTTGAAATTAAACCCCAAGAAAAACTAATTTGAGGGACATTAAGACTGCTGCTTTGGCTACACTGTACTTTTAGTTATCAGGGAAGCTTGTAAAACTATTTCTGATGTTTTAATAGCCACATTATTATACGATCTGTTGATGTCATGACACATTTAATTCATCTGAATGTTTTTTTTTAAATGCATAAATTGTTTCTATATCTCCCCCAACCTCTCTATGACCCTTTTCAAATTATATTTCATTTAAATGTAAAATATTAACTTGATGTGATTCAATGACGTTGTTCATATAATCGCACAAAAAACAAGTACATTAATTATTACTTAAAAAATACTCCTGACATTAATGTTTCTGTGGTATTTTTGATCAGCACACAAATCAACGGGTTATTGTCACCCTGGAGTAATGCAAAACGCATTTTAATGTAAATGTGTCCGCAACAGTATATTTTAACACCTCTCAATGTTATTATATTCATATAATTTAGCAATAGAATGTCAGTGAGCGAAATGTCATGTGCCCTAGCTAATACGCTGCCCATAAATTAAAATACAACATGATTCAAGTAAATGCAACGACAACAAAAAACCCTCTGCCATCGTTGGCCTCCTTTGAGCCGGAAGTTCATCTGGGTATTCACTCGGTGATGAATGCTGGTAACTGTTTTCGTTTAGGAATGCCAATATGACACTTGAAAGTGTGTTCACATATAGGAAGTGCTTCTGTAACCTTTTAAGCGGAATACAAACAATGAATACGTAATGTTGCTGGAAATGTTTCGCTACTTACGTTTTACATTGTACACTGTGGCTTTGACCCAGATGGTTCTCCAAAAATAATAAATTTCAGTGTATTTATTTTTTAGCCGGTCAATCCTCTTGCCCTTATTCTTACTTTAGATATTTAGATTTAAAAGTTTTATTTTTTTATTTTTGTACATTTTTGTTTAGTTCAAAGTATTTCAAGGTTTCTCTTATCTTTCCGTACCACGTGTGGACAGCAGGATAGGGCACCCTGGAAAAGGCATGCTTTCGAATGAGACACAACTTACCCCAGAGTCTGATTGATTAACTTATTTCATCTACCTATAGCAGAAACTATTCACCAGAAGTGCTAGTGTTTCTCACTATGCTTTGTGTCACTATCATGCCCTCAAAGATAGATACAGTAAAATGTAATGTACAGTATTGCAAATTTAAGATTGTAACTGCACTGTGCTATATACCCAAAGAGATGAGTTAGATTGCCAGCAAAGAAAACATCAGTTGTTTGATATCGAACAGGTTATGTGCGCTTCGTTCATACCCCACCCTTCCCAACATGGTGAAGTATGGTCAGACAACCCCTATGACCAGCATTGTAAAACCTTCATCCAGTAGTAGATAGATAATGGCTTATGTTGAATACAGTATTAATATATTCAATAAAGCACATTACTGATCTTCATGACCTACATATTGAGTTGGTACTCTACATGATTATTGAGGCTTTTCCCCACTAACTATTGAAGTTAAAAAGATCAAAGTGATGTTCTGCTCGAATGAACACTGATACAGTGCTCATCTCCTGTTCATAGTCCTGAACCTGTGGTGGAAATTCTACATTTCTATGGTGGGGCATAGTCTATCCTTCGGTAATACACTGTTGACTTCCCCATAATACTGTATGGTACTTAATGTATTGCCCTAGAAGGGATGATGGGCTGAGTCATCTCCTGGTGACTCATTTAGGAGCTTTTAGAAGGACATTTATTTATTCATTTACGAAAATAAATTAAGAATATAAATTTATCAGCAGAGTTTAAGAGTCTGAAACCCTGTGCGCAGGTGATGAAGTTAAATACTTTAGACAAAGCCTGTTGTTCATATACGCTCAATTACATGAGTCTCAGAGACGTTAATAACAGACAGATTTACCATACTCTTTGGTTCCTTCGGTAACTTTACCGAAGGAAGCAAAGAGTATGGATTCCTGCAGTCACGAAATCTTCAAATCAAGATTGAGACATTTACTGCTTAATTATTTATATTATTTGCCAAAGTGGCTGCTTGTGGTATTTGGTCACTAGATTCGCTATTATTTGTTTGTCAGGCCGACGTAAACACATTAATAAAGTCTCCACGTCAAACACAAGGCAGGGAAACAGACATGGCATGATAATTTCAAGAGTCTATGGAATCAGAACCAACATTCAGAAAGTATCCTAAGCAGTTGCCCATGCATCCACCCACACTTCTGTAATGGTCAAAGAAAGACATCTTAAATAAATAAACTCGAAGACTGGGATAGTTGCTGGGAAGCGAGGCATGGGATTGGAGAAGAGGTTTCAAATGGGGAAAAAGGCTGGAAAACGGGATGACGAATTGAAAGACGTTTAGGAAAAGAGAAGGTGATTGGTGGAGAAGAGGAGCAGATAAAGAACCTTCTGGAAGGTTTTCAAAAGGAATGGGGCAGGGGGGGGCATGGGAGAGATTAAAGGTGAGCGTGGAGAGTGCTTGGGGTCTTTGGCAGTGAAGCTGTGTGTGTGGTGCGGCTAGATTAAAGTGCCTAACCCAAGAGACGACTCTTACGCGCCCCCATTCACTTTCTACTCAACCCAAGCATGTGTCCACCGCTGTCCACTTCAGCACGGCTCTTTTTAAATCTATATCATAAAAGTAACCTTGTATACATCATCTTCACTTATGAAAGAAGTTCAACGTACATACAATCGTCTACTTAACACACAGATAGATTATATTTGCCTAATTGCTTTTTAAAAACTGATTTTGGTGACCCAAGGTCACTTTCAAATTATATTTTCTTGTTCTCTTTTTAGTTCTCACCTGGCTAATCAAATAACCGTGACTGACCTTACTATTTATATATAGAAACACGTGCCGTAGTTTCAGTATGTTCCGGGTGACAATAGTTACTTGGTGAAATGTATATATCCTGAAGCAGAAGATTAGCGCTCGATACAGTCACATTTGCAAATGTGATTGTCACTTTGATCATTATCTGTGTGCCCATAGTTCAATGTTAATGTGCCATTTGATTGAGGAACTACTGCTGGGACTTATCTTGCTGTGGCCTGGGTCCGTTTTGTTTCTTTTGCTGCCTTTTGTAAATCGGGATATCATTAAAATTAATGTATACATAATTTATTTATATTTCGTGACTGGCTTATATTTTTTGTAATCTATTTTGCACTCCTATCGTTTGTATTGTTTTCTGTTGTAACTTGCTGATCCGCCCATACTGGACATCTGTGATAAAAGAGCTTCATAGCTCATCAGATTCCTCCAGTCTAAATAAAGATTCTGATTCTGATATTCATGTAAAATATAGCTTGAAATATTATGGGAAAGGAACTTTATATGAGCAATAAATGTAATGTGTGTACACATTGATGAAGCTGTTGGTCTTTAACCTCAGTTATTGTGAATAGAGTATAAGTCAAACACTGTAGTCACTGGGAGAAGACAGATTACAGATTGACATGATGCCAATTCCAGCTTCCCCTGACTCCCATTAAGTCTTGCACACAAATAATGTGTAATAAGCTAGCCAATATTCCTTGGCATATGGCACGTGTCTTATCTATTAACAGTTCAGATAAAAAAATGTTTTGTTGATTTGATGACTAGGTATATACAGTGAGGGAAAACAGTATTTGATCCCCCGCTGATTTTGTACGTTTGCCCACTGACAAAGAAATGATCAGTCTAAAATTTTAATGGTAGGTTTATTTGAACAGTGAAAGACAGAATAAGAACAAAAAAATCCAGAAAAACGCATGTCAAAAATGTTATAAATTGATTTGCATTTTAATGAGGGAAATACGTATTTGACCCCCTCTCAATTAGAAAGATTTCTGGCTCCCAGGTGTCTTTTAAACAGGTAACGATCTGAGATTAGGAGCACACTCTTAAAGGGAGTGCTCCTAATCTCAGCTTGTTACCTTTATAAAAGACACCTGTCCACAGAAGCATTCAAGCAATCAGATTTCAACTCTCCACCATGGCCAAGACCAAAGAGCAATCCAAGGATGTCAGGAACAAGAGTGTAGACCTACACAAGGCTGGAATGGGCTACAAGACCATTGCCAAGCAGCTTGGTGAGAAGGTGACAACAATTGGCGCGATTATTCGCAAATGGAAGAAACACAAAAGAACTGTCAATCTCCCTCGGCCTGGGGCTCCATGCAAGATCTCACCTCGTGGAGTTGCAATGATAATGAGAATGGTGATGAATCAGCCCAGAACTACACGGGAGGATCTTATCAATGATCTCAAGGCAGCTGGGACCATAGTCACCAAGAAAACAATTGGTAGCACACTAAATCCTGCAGCGCCAGCAAGGTCCCCCTGCTCAAGAAAGCACATATACATGCCCGTCTGAAGTTTGCCAATGAACATCTGAATGATTAAGAGGACAACTGGGTGAAAGTGCTGTGGTCAGATGAGACCAAAATGGAGCTCTTTGGCATCAACTCAACTCGCCGTGTTTGGAGGAGGAGGAATGCTGCCTATGACCCCAAGAACACCATCCCCACCGTCAAACATGGAGGTGGAAACATTATGCTTTGGGGGTGTTTTTCCGCTAAGGGGACAGGACAACTTCACCGTATCAAAGGGACGATGGACGGGGCCATGTACCGTCAGATCTTGGGTGAGAACCTCCTTCCCTCAGCCAGGGCATTGAAAATGGGTCGTGGATGGGTATTCCAGCATGACAATGACCCAAAACACACGGCCAAGGCAACAAAGGAGTGGCTCAAGAAGAAGCACATTAAGGTCCTGGAGTGGCCTAGCCAGTCTCCAGACCTTAATCCCATAGAAAATCTGTGGAGGGAGCTGAAGGTTCGAGTTGCCAAACGTCAGCCTCGAAACCTTAATGACTTGGAGAAGATCTGCAAAGAGGAGTGGGACATGATCTCTCCTGAGATGTGTGCAAACCTGGTGGCCAACTACAAGAAACGTCTGACCTCTGTGATTGCCAACAAGAGTTTTGCCACCAAGTACTAAGTCATGTTTTGCAGAGGGGTCAAATACTTATTTTCCTCATCAAAATGCAAATCAATTTATAACATTTTTGACATGCGTTTTTCTGGATTTTTTTGTTCTTATTCTGTCTCTCACTGTTCAAATAAACCTACCATTAAAATTTTAGACTGATCATTTCTTTGTCAGTGGGCAAACGTACAAAATCAGCAGGGGATCAAATACTTTTTTCCCTCACTGTATGGATAAATCAATCAATGAAAACATATGCCTACACTCCCAATCCATGCAGAGCATTGTGCATGCAAGAACGTATTATTTATGATACAGTATACAAAAACGATGAAAATGCTCCGCTAATGTCACGTTAGATTAATGGAGCAAACTGTACAAATGAGAGATATTGTACTACAATATTTCCGTTTTTTTTAATAACTTAGCAATTTACAACTCTTTTTCACGAAGTTCCCACATTGGAGTGTTTGTCCTGTCCCATTTAGAATGTCGTGGGACGACAAACACCCGGAGCCACATGAGCAGATACCGCTCAAAGCTCCACACAGATAGATGCAATCCACAGATTAATTCCAGTGAGTGGACCAATATATTTGGTCCACTGCTGTACTGCCATCTCCTGTTACCTCAGCCCCCCCCACACACACAAAAGAGACATTCCAAATGAAGTGGTAACATATGAAATCATTAACATCTGCATCCAGCCGTGGGGCCAAATTGCAACAATCGCATAAATGTTGAGGCGGCAGGGGAGATATGATGACATGCCTATGAACAATCGAACAAGTGTCGCACACAGTCAGTGTCGTCGCCCACTGTGTTCACCAATGTTATGGCACTGAGCAGCTTCCCAAAACCTGACTTAATTTATTACCCTGTGTGCATAATTATACGATAATAACAACGATATTGCTCGTGATTCCACCGACCAGAACCTTAATGGCCAGTGGGCCATTTCAATTCTAGATTTGAAGCTTTCGTGACTGCAAGGATCCATACTCTTTGGTTCTATTCGGTAAAGTCACGTAGGTAAAAAATAAAACAAAAATCACGACGTTTCGGCCACAACACAAGCGGCCTTCATCAGGTGAAGGGACCAGACTGTCTCGAAGACTGCGCTAGAGTGATTTTCAACTTGCCTCTCCATCGGTGTGGAACGCTTTGCCAGATGACCATCGACCCCCCCCCCCCCCATTTGAAAACATAATGTTGTCGCCCTCTTCTTGGGCCTGCTAGAGCCTAAATAGGCATGCAGATATTACTGAATGCGTAGTGCAAATGTAAAAGTCAGCTGTCCATCTCTTTTTTTTTACCTGCCATTGATGCGGTATTCGCATGGTAAGCCAGAGACTTGCATATTCCCAGTTTCAACTAAAAAAATGCGATGACTATTCCACTGATAACGTACAAAATAAGTCACTCCTGCTGATATTGCATGCAATCATGGAACATGCATGCATCGCTGCATCGTTCACTTTGAGAAGTATAGGAAATGTTCTCTCTGTTTTTAACGCTACTAAATGTGTTTTCTTTTGGGAAGCCTTTAAATATTGAACGTATTCTACAAGCCTGTGTCCAATATTAAATATTTATCGTGTGATATTAAAAGTGAAGTTTAAACGAATTATACATAATTTCAAGCAGCCTATCAATATGTAAGGCACACTCTGTTCTGTCACCGTGTGCGTAGGTGGGTAAATGTGCCTTCCATGAGTTTGTTGACTGAGTGGAAATATGTGGAATGAGCATCGATCAAACAAGAGTGGCACTGGAGGGGAAAATCAAAGACAGTGAAAGGTGGTGGAAGGGTTCTCCTAACTTTGATGCTGTGTTTTTGTGAAATGGAATAGGTATGGCAGTGGGGTCTCTCAGATCATCTCCGTGGTATGAAACTGAATGGTGATTATCTTAATTAAAATTGATTGTAAAGTAGTTTTTGAACATATACAAATGTATTTTTTTTATTATAATCATAATAATAATAAACAATAGAACATTTCTGTCGAATTATGTCAGAAACGTTATCATTTTGGTATTAAGACTTCAACAATTTGTCATTTGATGTGGTCTGGGTATTCCCAAACTGTCATTATCTCTTATGGTTCTGCAATGTGACAATTCATCGAACACCTGCACGTGAGCTGATGTCATCTCTGTCGGACGTCCTCTGTGGGAATCCTAGGCCAGGTGCCCCCCTTTCTTCATCCAGAATCTCATCAGTGCCTACTCAGCACTGAACTGTGTCGAGCTGCATTTCGCATTTGGGGTGGTAGGAAAGCGAGCCGGCAGGTGACTCGGAGTTGAATGTTCAAGTATCCCCCCAGCCACGTGGAGACTCCTCGGTCCGTCCACAACTTTATCTGCACTGTAGGTGCTCTCTCATGCACTGCTGCAATCCTAGGGCATATCACGGCTCCACCTGTGGCTTGGACACAATTCCAGGCCCTGCCATGGTCCTAACTATAACTTGGACCCACCCCTATTGGACATCTGTGAAAAAGAGCTTCATAGCTCATCGGATTTCTCCAGGATAAATAAAGATTCTGATTCTGATTGAACACTCACCTAGGCCCTGCCTTAGCTCCAGTAGCCATATGGAGGCTCTTCTTCGCATGGGAAAATCATGGACTCCCATGATTTTGGCAGATGTGATAGTTGTGCTGTGCACAATGACACGTTTCTGTGTTCATAAAAGCATCTTCCTATTGACCATATCTAATGTGTTGCACCACTTCAAAGCATATATTCGCACAACAGTAAAAAACTACTGTCTGACGAAACAGCCTCCTAGGAGACGCCGATTCTATTTTGGTCTGCAGTTGCTACCCCAATGCAAGCCGCAACACAAAAGCGCACTTTGACCAGTGGGGAACTTTGATTTATTCTCACCTATTTACAGCCAGATATTTATTTTCCTTCAGCAAGCATAATTAATAAATGAATACATTACATCAGCTTATTTCATGTGAAAGGTAAGCCCAAGGGCACACAGTAGCATCATGCCGGCACGTTTGCTTAACTTCCACGGTGATTGACGACCGCAAATATTTATCACCTGCAGACAAATTTGTATGGGGCTAACACTGCTGTAATATATATATACGTATGAAAGTCATCCTAAAAAATATAAAATTAGTAGCAATGTTTAATAGTGTATTTTTGTTGTTGTTGTGAGATGTTTAAGTCACGTAAAGGTATGGGACTACAAGGAGTTTCTTCCTGGATCTGTCGACTGAAACTTAGTCCCAGGGCATCTGTGTTGTAGACACTTTTTCCAGAAATAAATTACCCTGATTTTAGTGAAGCAGTATTAACATGATTATTAAGCATTGGTAAGTGGTTAACTCATTAATTGCTTATAATTTACAGCCCTTTGGAAATACATTTTTGGATGAAGGCCTATCCTTGCCATGTTGGTCATGGGCAGGGTCGGTAACCAAAATAACAAGAAGAGCAATTTTCTTCGAATGCAGCAAAAAAAGTGTTTTAACGCATATTTCAAGAGCCGCAATGCGTGTGAATACGGGATGGTGGATCTTCATGAATGACGTTACGAAGCAACAATCCTTAAAAGAGCCGCATTCGGCTCCGGAGCCGCAGGTTTACTGACCCCTGGCCGTGGGGATAATTTTACCCTAAATCACCACACTGACCAGAGTGGGTTCGTGAAGGTGGGGGACACATAACCAGTCCACGCATCACTCTCGACGGATGTTTAGTCGTGGCCGGGAATCAAACTGAGGTAGACGGTTACTCATTGGTTTTTTCGGTAAAGTGACTTTACCGAAAAAAAACAATGAGTAATTTTATGCAGTCACGAAAGCTTTAATTCTTTATTGAGGTAGGCGGGTTCACAGCGCGATGCACTTACCAATGTCACGATTCCGATCTCTAAATATAATTTATAATTGTTTTTCTCTGATGGCAAAACACAGGAGCTCCACAGTTTAGGTGAGGTACTCTCGCCCAAGGTATGTATGTAAGTTGAACTTCTTTTGCACCATATGAAGTCAACCGTGCTAATTGGAGGTGCGGGGGAAGGACAAATAACTAAACACAAAAATAATTTCGAAAGAAATTAAATAGTACTCTTGATGTATTTGATATTTTATAGTTGGGAATGAATATTGTATGAGCCCGTATGATGGTGAAATGTGCCTGTACAGACTCTCCTTTATGTATTTATTTGAAGTGTGTTGCCATGTTGAAAGGAAATGGCATCTCTGGTGCGATGTGATTTTTTTTTACTACTGCATTTCAAAGGGTTCAAAAATATAGAGCAGAGTACTGTTCTAAAATGTTCTGATTTGGTAGGTATGGAGACACAATCTTTATTGAATTATTTCACGTTGTGTTGAAGGTAAAATTTTTATATATGTTGCAGATAAACACTTCCAATCAGTTTATGGCATAATGCAGGTGAAATGTCTCTTTTTCATTCGCTGAGACGGTACTACAAGCGACGTTGCTGTATTCTTGTGCCATCCTGCAACATTGTCTTCACCTATGTATGTATGTGTGCATGTTAAACTTCTTTCGCACCATATGAAGCCAACAATGTCAATCAGAGGTGCGGGGGAAGGGCATTAAACTAAACACAAAAAGCAGTTCTAAAGAAATTCGTTTTCAATTGAGATGTAAAAGTGTGCAGCTGCAGTGGCTTCCTAATATTGGAAGGGAGAGCATTCCAGACGGCCGCAGAAGCGCATCTGACAGCACGCGATGCAGCGACCGTCTATGTTCGGCGGTTGGCCAAAAGCCGCAGCTGTGAGGATGACCAGAGTTCACGTGATGCTTTATGCTTGACAAATGTCCTAACTGTGCGAATGTTAAACTGCCAGAGACCACGTCCACCTATAATTAATTAATTAATTTGATTGCTTGTTGTCTTCCCATATTGAACTGATAGGTGTGTCTGTCAAAATGACTACAGTTTCCACATGACTCTGCATTATTCGTGGTTTGCCAAGATTGTAACATGAACCCATTTTGACTTATTTAAACAATAATAAGTCATTGTAAGGAAAGCCTATTGTTCTCGCCAAGTATAAATGATGCATCCTATTACAGTGCTGTAAAATATGTGGGGAGATTACATGTCTGTTATGGGAAACTCAGGATTTAAAAGAAGCACTCTAATTCATGAGCCTTCAGTCCTATCTAATAATTAGATGACTAAAAATTGTTGGCGTTAAGAAATTGGGAATATCACAAAAGCTCAACCTGTTATTGTTCCTTTTGGCAAATAATTATATCTGCCCATTATGTCATTGACTTTTGTGCACAAGTTGAAGGGGGTTTCTGCCAGGTTGAGGAGGACAAAATAAAGTTAGTAGAGGGTAAAGAAGATCATGCAAAACGTCCTACTGCACACAGCTGGTGTCAGCTCTAACAATGACACCGACAATCCTATTATTGGTTGTCGCCAGTTGTCACTTTATATATATATTTTTTTATAAATCATTTATCACGAGGCAGCAATGTATTGAAGTAAAATATGTAGGGCTCTCTACAGTATCATATCGACGTGTTGTAGAGTTACTCATCAGTGCATTGCTAAATTAGCATTCACGTTAAACAACTTTTAAACATGTATAGAAGTACAAACATGCGAGGCAACACTGATCATATACAGTTGCTCCTTGTCCAGGAGCATATTTTTTCTCATTGGCATCTATTAGTCCTCAATCACGTGGGCAAAAACAGCACAAGATGCAAGGTGCACATGCTGTACTTAATTTACAAAACTGGCATTTTATGATGAAAAGTCTCAAACAAAACCACACGAAATGATTCGATACCACCGCCAACTTGAATATAATAATAAAAAAATGTGCAATGGCACATCTGGGATCACCTTGATCTGAACAGGATGGTGGCTGAGGATTGGTGAATTTAACTGAAACGGGGCGTTTTAATTTCAGGACCTAAGCCATGTAGAGCCCAATGCACTGCCACAAAGGGACTGGGTTGAAGCTGGAGGAAAATAACTGGGAAACGTTTTTGACTGAGCTGCCTAGAGTCTGACAAACTGCAGCATGGCAAGAATGGTGGACTCAGTCTTAAAGGGAGTGGGTTTAAAGAGAGACCGAATCCCCTTTGGAACCGAATCCACCTTTGTCTCACAAAGCCCAGTCTACTGCAGTGTCTCTCGGAAGACTGCATCAGCTGGTGTACTGGAGCACCAATGGATGGAGGACTAATTTCAGAGGCCGGCTCGCCTTAGAGCCCCTGTGCATAGTTTATGCTTTCGTGTTTTAACAACCACCGGAAAACGCGCAGGCCTTCGTAGCATTTCCCACAACTGTATATGCTGGCTTTATGGGGGGGGGGGGGGGGGCGGGGTCTTTTTTTACACACATCTGGGGTAGGGGTTAAAGGTCACCAAGGGTGGGGGCTGTGGGTGACCCCTCGGGTTGCCCTTAGTTGGGTGGTTTTGTTGTCATCACTTTAGCCACGGCACCCTGATATAACGTGAACTCAAATGACACTAAGAACTTTAAGAAAATTGTGTCTTGCCCATTACTGCATATGCCACCACGTCAACCCAAAGGTGGTGTGACTTTTGAGAGGCATGTGGGTCGGTTATACCTCCGTTATCATCGCTTGCAGCTAGGACAGGGGTCAGCAACATGCAGCTCTGGAGCCGCATGCTGCTCTTTCAGGACTGTTTCGTGACGTTATTTATTAAGGACCACTGTCTCGTATTCACCTGCATTGCAGCTCTTGAAACATTCAGTTTTTTTTTATCGAAATACATGTAAAAAATGGCTGTTATTGTTTTTTTGGTTGCTGACCCCTGAGCTAGGATCGTCCAGCTTAAATTCTCAGACACTTGAGAGACCAATGTATTTTAAAAGTATTTTTTTGTCTTTTTATCAAAATGATACCCCAATTGTGCTATTGGTGTCATGTCATGAGACAAATAATCAATTTGTATCTCTCACAGAGCAGCGTGACCCTTAATGGTCAACATTGACTGGCAAACCGGATATCACAAAACTGCATCTAAGATCCATTCAAGTGACCCCCTGATCCACACGACAAGTTTACACCCAACAGTGAAACTGATTTTTTTCCCATCTATTTTAGAACGAAAATAAATGTGATGGGGTCTTTTTTATGCAGTCACACTGGTGGCCTGGCTGAGACCATGAACACACAACAGACTACTTAAGAACCTGCTTCACTCACAGGCAACTGTCAGGGACTCAGCGTTGCCAGCTCAGCACTCTGACCTCTGAGCTGTCTGGCGACCTCTAAGAGACTAATGGTGAACAAAGATAATTGTTAATCAATTAAGGTTGATGCATATAGTAATGGAATATCTGGCATCTCTTTGGGAAAGCCATTATGGTACGTAATTGCACAATGTTTCCAGAAATTTGACGCAGTCATAACCATAACATGAGAATGCACTCCTTGTCAAAGCCCCATGTGAACAAAATGCCGTGTAGATTTCAGCAGCATATGTTTAACTTTCGACAAATGTTTGTATTGTGAATGAGCATATGTCTCCAGAGTCAAAATATGGTGAATGTTGAATGCAACAACTCACATCGCACACGTGCTGATTTACAGGAGAAAACATCGGTAATGGTTCCATGGTGTGCAGAATGTGCAATTCATGGGTGCGTGTTGTGGGCTTGCCACACCCTCTAAGGAGAGAGAGAGATTATTATACCCTTCCAATTATTTCTGGTGCCACTATTTGCCACGTGAATAAAGTTTCGTGTGCCCAATCACAATCGGATCCTATCGTGACCCAAATCTGGACCACGGTTTTTGTGTGTGCGCTTTACACCAGCACCTTTAGTGGTGGATTTGTGGTTTATTTCGGGCTAATCCTGCCTTTCGCTCCTATTCAGTGACCATCCCCGCCACAGGCTGTCTACCAACATCCCACTTCAGTAATATGGTGGATTGCGCGTCGCCAGTGCACAAGGAGCGTCGTGGCCCAAGCAGTGGCGGAAGAGTGGACACGGTGGCTCTGAATTTGGGATTTCTGGAAATCGGCCTTCCAATGGCGGGAAGTGAGCAGTTGTGGTATAAATGAGCTAATGGAGTTTTCTTCCCACATGCAAAATGCTATTAAGACTCAGATAGTGCTTTTCTGGATATATATCATCATCAGCAGCAGCAACGGCAGTGGCATAGATAGTCTAATTAATTTTGTTGCAAGCAAAGCAATTTTACAAAGAAGAATTCCTAACATCTCTATATAATCCTGCATTCTACATATTTCCCATGTGCTATAGGTATATTGTGGTCCCTACACTTAAATTAATGTTGTTTTAATTTATTTAACTATTCTTAGGAGCCACGATAAAAAGGTGCGTTATTTTAGACAAAGCCCTCTAGATATTTCATAGCTGAAAAACCATGATGTAATGTTGCATTTTTAAAATGCTTTACCCATCATTAAATATAACTGCTACTTGGCCCATTAGACTGAAGAAATATAAACGTTACTATATGTTAAAATCACATTTCTACATTCATAAAAATTCAAATTAAAGCCTCACAAAATACAAATTAAAGCCACACATTGTAATGTTTGCAACATTGCCAGCAAATAGAAATAAATAAAAACTGTGACCAATCAGCAGAATGGCACATTTCCTTAGCATATTTTGCATCCACTTTAATGCAGATGAAGCTTCTGCAGACCTTACGACACAGACGTGTCAGAGTTGAATTTAGATACCGTTCCATATTTTGCGATGTTTAAACAACCGCCAGCGTAAACCACGCGTTGGGCCCTCGCCACTGAACTGATTTTTAACGGAGCTGACATCTTTGATCCTGCAGCTGCTCGTTTATTGTTTCAGGGCATATTGCTGTAAAACAGATATTAGACTCCTTTGAAAGCATAAGGAACTTGAGTGCCAGTATCGTAATTTGCGTATAATTTTCACCCCAGGCTCCGGACTACAAAGAGAGATGAGTACTACCCAATAATCACTTGAGTGTGTTGGCAACTTTTTTTGTACAGTATAACGATTTTTGTCTATATTTTATTGGCATAATATTGCTCGACTTGCTTCCACCAGCCTGAAAAACAAGCAATATTGAATTTCAATATAAACAGAGTTGTGTAATATATCATTGAATATTTGTATGAATGTAGTAAAGCAAATCGATTTTTTTTAAACGTTCAGAATAGTACATCTTGCCGAATGGATTGTGATAATGGAAGCATATGTTGCAACATTCTCGCTCTTCTAATCTACTCGATGCTATTCACAAAGGTCATGACCCTTTGCCGTGTGTCACAATCCCTGGTTCCTCAGTGGGCTCCTCTGAAGGGTGGACATGATAGGGCCAGGTGCTTATTTGAACGACTAACAATGGAAGCTACCACTCCCACTGCCGTATTTATAGAATTGGTTACGTGACATTGTTGCCCGATGGTGTGGACTTGTCCTCCGAATTTAATATGTTTTGTTTATTATTGCAAAAAAAGCCTTCTGTAAATATTATAATAAGGGAGCATCAGTAAAACAAACCTCTGTGGGGGATTGCATAACTGATCTTTGTTTTCCAACACCGCCCACCGGAGCCATGTGAAATGTCTTTGGCAATGAATGTCGTTCCTTTGGTTGCCGACAGTAAGAGAGAGAGAGAGATGTGTCTTCAACATGAAGCAGAGCTGTCGAAGATAAGCGGTATAATGGAACATCACCACATGCTTTCATGTACACTCTTCTGGGCTATTATGTTGCTTCATAAGCACGTTGACTGATCGCTTCCAACAACTCCGTTAGCCATGAGCCTAGCCTTCAAGGATACTCTTATATAAGCGCACAACTTTATCTATCTGTGATGAACGCTGCACTTTCCATCGTTTTCATGCAGGGGGCGCTGTAAACTTACACGCGCCCCCTACATGAACGACGGAGGCGCAGGGACAGACGTTCGATTACGTTGGAGTCGATCTGCAGACGGCGGTCTTCTCGCACGGCCAGCAGCTCTACGTCGCCTTATCTCGATCCCGCAATCCCAAACGGGTGAAAGTCCACATCGAACCGAACCCCCAGCAAGGCCATCTTACTTAACGACGAGAGAAAATTCACACGGAATGTCGTTTTCAATGAAGTCTTCCGGATGTAAAATGATATCAGCTTTTAATTAAGAAATACAATTACCTAATTCATAACATAATACATACGCGACCTTACCGAAAGAACCAGTGAGTAAAGTAATTCCTGCAGTCACGAAAGCTTCAATCCTAGATTAATTCAAAGATGTTTCATTTTAAACTTCAAAACGGAGCATCGGGTGCTTGCGTGAATGCGTCGTTCGTGTGCAACTTTTTTCGTGACTTTCCCGGCCAAAGGCCGTAAATGGTTGTGAGGGGGTGTCGCAACAACTCGTCCTTTAATAGTTATACACAAAGGCACGATGTTCTAAACTTGATTTAACGGCCCTCAGAACAAATAACTTTTAACTCAGATTATGCTTTAAGAAAACAGCACAGTGTGTTCGTCCGCTATTCAGGCTAAAGCAGAGCTGATATCCTCTTGCATTTAATGTATTCAGTATAGCCAGTGGTGTTTTGTAAAACAATGGTTGGCCCATCGAATCGCCCTACATTCCATCCACACTCATATCTCTCCTTTTTTCTCAAAATAGAGTTTGCAGTATCAGTTGGCTTGCCCCCCGTTATCGTTTGTTGCGCCTTGTGTCCGATGTTCAGCCCTCCCTCCATGTCTTTTAGCTATGTGTATTAACGCGGTGGCGTTCGCGTCACCATTTTGCTTATCTAGAGATTGAAATATGTTGCTTAGAAGCAGTCTGAATTCCCCACCTCCTCAACTACGTTATTATGCTAATGCTTTGATCTTGCAACCCCTATTGTTTTTTTTAAATAAATGCATCACTAGTCATTGTTTAGTGTCACGGTCACTATGTTCATGCGAGTTTCATGCGTACGTCTGTCACATGTACACATATATACGGACATTATTTAGCATCTTTTTTGACCACGTAGTTCGTGAAGCCTTCAATAGCTGTACCGGAGGAATTGCCATTTGGTACAGATACAATTAGAGGCTGATCGATGCCCGGGTGCGGTCAAGGGATGACTCCCTATTGCTCAACCACGTTATGTATGCCGACGATCTGGTAATTGCTGCTCACTCAGAGGAGGAATTGGAGGCGCTGCTGCTGAACCTGGAGCTTGCCACCAAGAGGTGGGGCCTTACCATCAGCCCCACAAAAACTAAGCACCTGCCTGGGTATTTTGTACCATCGGACACTCCACCCCCATAATTCCCAATTGGTGATAGGGCAGTTGTGGAGAGAGTGGAGAGTTTCCCATACCTTGGCAGTGTGCTCATGACCGGCTCTGGTTTAACAGCAGAGGTCTCACTCCGAATCAGTCGAGCGGCATTATCTTTTCTTCGGTTGCGTAACGCTGTGTGGAAGCTACCTGGTCTATCACTCCGCACGAAGCTTCAGGTCTTCTCGGCCACGGTCATTCCCTCCCTTCTCTACGCTTGCGAAACGTGGACCCCCTAATGGAACATATTTTCCGGTTATAAATATTTAGGCTGGCCTGCCTACGATCCATCCTGCGTTTAACCAGGTTGGATTGTGTGAGGAGCTCACAAATCCTTGAAAGATGTGGACAAAGTCCCATCGGCGAGTTCCTCCGGCAGTCAAGGCTGCATTGGCTGAGTCATGTAGCCTGCATGCCCAGCCACAGCATGCCTGTACAGCTTTTGTTCGGCCGAATCGAGGGGGCTAAACGGTTGCGGCACGGGCTAAAGAAGAGATGGAGTGATGTGGTACAGGAGGACGTGGAGCTGAGTGGACTTGCCGATAACTGGTACCAGCGATGTCAAGATCGGCCTCTGTGGAGGAGGCTCGTGAAGGACGCTACTGGGCAGTTGGAGGCACACAGGAGCGACGCTCACAACAACGAGCGGAACGCCGGGTGGCTAAAGCACAGCAAGTTGGCACAGGGGGCACAGGTGGTGCATCAGCCAGTCGTCTCAGTCAGTCGACCCATGGCACCTGGGTCTGCCCCGTGACTTCCTGCCAGCGGGCGTTCGACACTTCACGTGTCCTCAAGGTGCACATAGCCTGGCACAAGCGTCGTGGTGACGTCACCGCCACTTAGTGGCGAATGGCAGTTGTTGTTATATACTGACAGCTTTGTATACAACATACAGGATGTTACTTTAAAATACCTAATTTATTCAAGATTTTAAACAGAAACTACTTTCAATATATGGACAGAATATATACATTATTTCATTTGTTTTCAGATATTTCAAACGGTATGATTCTATAGCAAAGAAGGGAGGAATATTTTTGAGTCGGGTCAATGATTCTTTAGAAATGGGGTGTAATGCAGCACTCGGAACACGTGATTTTTTGTACCAAATGTGTCATTATTAACGCATTCAAAACGTCATTATACCTGTACGTTTACATCAAATGTGTCACATGAAATTGACTTTCTGCAATAACAGCAAAGCAACTTCAGGAAATAAGTGTGAGATCGAAGTACTTTTAAGGCTTCAGTGATGGAGACGGGCCCGCACTGTGCACAGTACGGTGACCCCGTGTTGCTCGAGGTGACTTGCGGTTGTGTTTCTGCAAATGTGGCATTTTTTTTAGATTGTGTTTGCACAAAACGTAGCTTCAGCATAAGTTATCAATCAAATTGGCCAAAATTGTAATCCAACATATCGGCGCTCTTATAGAATATTTCACATGTTATATTGAGTGATATGTATAATAAAGAACATTTGCATTCACGTGCCATACTTTGATAATAATGTGGTATTCAACCAATAACATGTTTTAAAGATAACATTTTATATGTGACCCTTTTATTATATTCTCCTTGTTTTAGTAAATAATGTGGATAGCTTCACTTCTGCGATAACCGAGTTAGGAATTAATTCACATTGACTTTCAATGCCATAAACTATCACGTGGGATGGCGTTGTGGTGTCAAACATGAGGTGGCTCCAATGAAACCACTGACATTGCCTTCAGAGACCAAACCCACAACAAATGGCTTTATGTGTTGCCAGAAGGCAATGGCATTTAACAAAATTGGAGTGAACAATCCTAATTTAATTAACTCTCTCATAGCTGATTACACGAAGCTGTGGACAAGAAGTGATTAAACTATAAAGAATGACAGAATTGTGTGCATATTTGATGATACTGGAAGGGCTTTGGGCAATTAAACTTCACAATTTTGACCTCAGAATACAGCTTATCTAATAAGCCATGTCTTGAGTCATTTGTCAGATGACAGATAGTGACACAGTGGAGTTTCCCTGTATAAACCAGTGGTCCAACAATGTAACCTAGATTGTACTTGACAGCCGTATACTTCATTCGGCCAGTTTGTCACGTAAACCCACTTCGTCAGCCCATCAATTACAGGCAGCGCAAAATTAGATTTCTCTCAAAGACACAAAGTATATATAGGGTTTCATGAGATATATATATATATCTCAGCCCATATTTAAATTTTAAATATTAAACGCATGGTTAGAAGGAATAATGGCTAGTGGAGAAAACTGGTGATGGAATGGCAGCAAAAGGGGAGAACATACCAGACAGTAAGCCCCATCACTGTGATGGAGCGATGAGATAAGGTCACATGCAGGAGTGAGAAAGATTGTAGCTTCACAGGACCATAACAGATTGCAACCGAATGGGGAGACCTTCGTCCACGTGTATAGGCAATGACTGATGGTGATGAAAACATAACTAAACTGCACAAAAATGTATCTGCATTGTATGATTACTGTCATCTCCCTAAACAGCTGAATATAGGAAACAGATTGAATGTTGGTATATGGCATGTTTTCTTGTTAAAACGCCAACGTCCTTGGGGAAGTGCTGTGTGTGCAGATTGTAGGGGTCCTCTGTGACACAATGGGTAGCACAACTGGTGGTTAATTTTACTTTGTTCATTAAGAATATACACTAAGAATGCATAGTGAGGAATTTTACGAACATTAATCACTTTAGCCCTTCATGAAACAGTTTGTGTACACTTTTGCAGAATATGAACATTCCACTACCGCATTGTCTGCTCAAATTGCTTGTGGGGCAGCACTCACCTCTTTTGGAAGTCATCAGCCAGTAGTATAAATCCCACATTTCTGTGGTCAAAGTCAACTTTAAGAGGTCATCACAACCAATGCCATTTATTCAACCTCACCTCATGGACAATAAGGTGTTTACATACGATTACGGCAATACATTGTTATCGATGTAATCAGCAAGAAGAGGTGCAGTGGAGGATAGGTTACCTAGACAGGCAATGGGGCGAGCTCTCGGAGATTGAAACAATTTTGGGGCCTAGCATAGGATGCGATAGTGAGACATTAACTATTACACTAACTCTACATTTTGTACAGCTCAGAATATGACGATGCATGGAAACAAGTTACATTACACGACCGGCCTTCTATTTAACAGGTGAGAAGTTGGGAATTTGACGATCACCTTGCTCAAGTCAAAACATCTCGCTTTTCTATCACCTCAATACGGAGCATTGAACCAATATTAGGCCAACGTTGGGCCAACGGTCCCAACCACATGCTCACATTAGCACAACGTTGTATTTTATTTTTTACTGGGAATCTATTCCAAACTCTGAAGTTGCTTACCCTATCCTCATGTGTTGCTCGGATTTGCATTTCACTCATATGACCTAACCCCAACATCAAATTATGAATGATGATAATATTGGTTGAGAAAAACTATGTATGAAGTTACCAAATCCCCTTCTAAAATCCCAAACATGCTCTGCCTACACGTGCATTCAATGGCCATAAATGTTGCCTCTTGTTTGTTAACTCTATGACAAAGACAAAAATCCCCCGTGTAGCCTGAACAGACTGGGGACAAGTGCTGTTAGCGAGCAGCACCTATGAAGGCCGGCACGGCACGCGAGGGGGTGGGTGGCCAGCACCACGCCCGACCGCCTTTGTCTCCCCAGTGGCGATGTTTTTACACAGGTACTCATTTGAGGCTAAGTCGACCTAGGGAAGGCCCATGACCGGTTCAGATAATCGCCACCAGTGTTGGCCGTGAGCGGGAATCAAACTCGGGTCGCCGGGTTCATAGTGCAGCGCGCTAACTGCTACACCACCGCTCCCTATGACCATCACAATAGCACAGACATTTGTATGGTACGAGCCAGATTGTTCACAAATTGACTACCGTTGAACTTCCGCAAAGTGGTACCAATTGTATCAACGTTGGAGGAATGATGTGGCTGATGTGTTCCCTGACAGAGATGTATCCTCACGAGCCTGCAATTGTAAGCCAGTGGGTTCTGCAAGCAACAGCACTCCACCATATTTTTCATACTGTATTTTCCCATACACTGCACGAATAGAGTGTGTTTATAGATATATATACATGCAAGCGACCATGCAGAGATAGAGATTCCCAGCTGTGGACAGGAAAGGGAATGACCCGATCTTGGCTGGGCCTCCTGATGACTTTTCCTGTATCCGTGTGAGCGCTGCCCTCAGGAAGCCTGCAGGCGGACTTGTGAGCTGAGGCCGCCCCTCCTCAGGGTGGGACCGTAAAACAAGAGACTCCACGACTGCTGGGGGAAGAGAAAAACCATGACGTGAGACCTCCCATGACTGGCCAAGGGGCTTTGTTGAAACCCCCATTGGGTAACCTTGATTTCTCAGTAGGGAAAAGAGTTGAGCAAATAAGCACGCGTTCTTTGAGTGTTGTTGCATTTTTGCATTGCAAGCTTGAGCAGATGTCTTCCCTCGTGTGACTGCTGTAGCGTGGATTTCAGACAACAACAATAATTTAATAGCATCCATTCACTAAGTGGCTAATTGTTAATGCGTAGTTTTCTGATGATTAATATAAATGTATACATATGCATTGCTAAAGAAATGTAAAAACAAAAATGTTTACATTACACGTGCGGTAGAAGAGTGATATATCTTACTGGTAATTGTCACTGTGCTATGAAACCTGAGTTCGATTCCAGGCCATGGTCAACCTGAGTCGACCCACACTTCACAAACCCATACTGACCCATGTTGGCACGGGATCCATCCCCATGAATGACGTGGCCTTCATCCAGCAGCGGACTGACAAAAAGGGCTGCAAACGATAACGCATTATTGCATTACGCATGTGCAATTTCACTTTGCACGCAATAAATCCCGAGTCAAAGTTTAATAGATCCATTTAGCATCTTCATCAATTATGCATTCATGCAGCAATCCAGTGATACAAAAATATACATTAAATATATACTGTAAATACTGTTCTTCACATTCACATCCACGTGTTCCATTCTTGTTGATGCTAAACTTTTGCAAGAAACTGAATAGACGGCCTCATAAACGCGTATCGTTAATCTCTGATCACAATAGTCTGCATATTGCATCATGAGTGATACAGTATATCAGTGTGTCGTGAATGAGAATAGGTATACTTTAATAATAATAATAACACATTTACTTTGTGATGCATATTCAGTAACTTTTAAAAAATAATAACTTACATTTATAACACATTTACTTTGTGATGCATATTCAGTAACTTTAAAAAAATAATAACTTACATTTGTAAAGCGCCCTTAAACAATCGTTCTCAGGGCGCTATTTAATGAAATCTGAAGCACTCAAAGTTCATTGCAGTTTCTGTTTTATATCGAGAGTCTAAGGTGACCTTTTTGGAAATGTAATTGCTGCGTAAATTGAGTAAATATTTCATGTCAATTGTTGGCTATCAGCAAAGCACGGAGTGATATGATTTTGTTAACATTCAACTGAAAATAGTATTCTTTCCTGAAGGGCAACATGCTGCTGCCGGAATTGTAAATGCACACCAACAAATCATCCGGTCACCACCAAAAGTCTTCCTTCGTTACAGTGCAATCTCCCACCATTGTTGAAAATTCGACTATTGTAGAAAAGAGACTAAAATATCGTGTATACGAAGCTGCTTTGTTGTCATGCGGTTTTTGCAGCCTTTGATGGGGTTTTTTTGATGCGTGTAATTGAGTTCCATGCCCACACTATGACCAGAGATTTACAATGCCATTTGAAATTTTCCTTCCGTGGATATTTCTTTATGCCTCAGCACTATCCAGTCATCCTTGCCGCGGCTTTTGGCTGGCCATCAAACAGAGACGGTCACTGCATCGTGTGGCGCTTTCAGATGCGCCTCTGAGGCCATCTCGAACGCTCTTCCTTCCGATATTAAAAAGCCACTGGAGCTATGCACTTTTTCATCTAGATTGAAAACGAATTTCTTTCGAACTGCCCGTTACTTTGTGTTTAGTTGGTTGTCCTTCCCACGCACCTCCGATTAGTGTGGTTGGCTACATACAGTGCGAAAGAAGTTCAACTTAAATAATATCCCAGGGTCATTTTTGTAACGACAACATAAAAGTGTATTTTTACGCAGTACAATTGGACTCACATTTTTGTAGCGCATCCACTTTGGTAATTCCATTTTAATCATCTTGTCTTAGAGGCACATGTATTTCTGTTTCAAATGCCTAAATCGGCTGTCATGAATCAGGAATTGAGAATTCCCTTGGGTCTTGTTTTCAGTGAGAGTGATAGACAATGAATGGTGCTATACTTCATGGAAAAAGATGTGATATTTCTCAGCCATCAAGTGTCAAGAAATAGAGCCCTAGGATACCGGAGATCTTTTGATTCATTATTCACAAAAGGCCAAGCTATTGCCTACTGGAAAATGTATTTACTCAGTATCTCCTGTGAAGTTTCCCACGACCAATGTATGAACTGTGTTGTCTACCGCACTAACTTCACGATACCAGTTACATGCAATGTAAATAAACCTACATGTATTCTGTATAATTACTGCCTCACTCAAAATAACATGAACAAAAACGCCTCTGCAAATTGATGTATGCAATTAAATTGTAGTATGTTTGTAACGCTGAGAATTGTGCTATTTGTACTCAATTAAAATAGTAATCATGCAGAACTTTTTTTAAATCCACTGCTGTATGGACGTCACCCCATGCTGCTGTATCAGTCATGGGGTTTTTTTGAGCATACTTCACCATGCTGGTGAAGGCGGTGGGTGAAGGAAAGTGGGGTTAGGACATTTGTCGGGAATCAAACTCAGGTTGCACGGTTCATAGCACGGTGTGCTCACACTGCATCGACTACCAACGTTTCTCCTAAGACGTTAATTTAATTCACGCCTAATTGTGAACATTATAATGCTGATGCGTGTAATTTTGTAATTCGTTGTTTCGTATTTAAAATCCAACATACTGAGGGCAAAAAAAATAATCACACAATTGTTGCGTAAATGTTCATGCCTCTCTCTCTTGCCGACGTCAATAGGTAAAAGTGCAGCACTACCATTGCTTGCTCATACCACTGCAGGGGAAATGGCCTCCATGAGAGGTATTTCTCGAGAGCCCCCCTCTAGAAGGTATTTGATATACTCTTCCACATCGATTACCTGTGGCGTATCTGTTTGTTATGCTGCTGGGTGGACTGAGACTGAGAGATTTAAGAAACTTGCACCATTGTTTCAGCTGCCACGTCTATAAATAAGTAAAAAAAAGTGGAAAATGACGGTCGGCCCTGCCATCGAGAGCCATCAGTTCATCACGCCGTTTACATCTGAAGTATTTGAAACTGAGAAAATGTTTAATGTTTAGTCTATTTTCCTTATACATTTGAAAGTTTTTCCTGATGTCATGTTTGAAAGCACATGGTTATTGGACACATTTGTAATTTACGTATTCGGTTTGCTGAATATATATGGTGACAATTGCAGAGCCACGTATTTCAAATATTTTCCAACTGTCGTGTTGACTCCATAATGAAGGAAAATGTGTTTACAACTCAAAGGCCTATAACGGAGAGTCTGGAATGTCAGAGTTATGGCTTTTCACCCATAAGAAGAGATCATTAGTCTTGAAATCCCATCCACTTCTATGTGCATGCCCCTTCACGAAGAGCAGTTTTGAGAGTACCTGTCATGAGTTGCTCATATATCACATGGTTGGCCTGGCCATTGCATAACAATCGGATAATGTTTGAGCTTATACGCTCCTTTGTGTTCCATCACATTATATTCTGTCATTCTGTCATTACCAAGCCACAATAAGGGCAGTTCTGTTTTATCACTACACAGTTCAAAAATATCTTTCCATAAATGATGTACGGATGAGTCTGGACGTTTTTTGCAAACAAGGCAGCATTAAAATACTGCTGACGGATAAGGTTTCACATCGCAGGACAACATGTTTCCATACCGAATGGCTAAGCAGTCTCTTTAGTGTGCTGACAATGGTAATTTCTATCGGTCTCTTTGGGCCACACTGCAATAGCCACGTAATCAAAATAAGGGTGATTACGTTTAAAGCATTTACAGTATACACGGTAAACATTAATGCTGTGCCCATTATCAGTGTCATTGTAATGGTTGTCAAAAAATATCCGAATTTTCATCACAATTATTATCATTGCCATTGTGATGACGGTTGTTATTTTCACTGTAACTGCAGTATGATTGTATTTTTTAAATGCCGCCAATTTGAAGACTGTTTCATACGAAGATTATTTTGTTTTAACACTGCAATCATAAATAGGTCTCACCTTTAGCCCTTCTTAGATGATTCAACATGAGGCATGGATAAATTAATCAAACGGTCAATTCGTTTATTGATGAATAGCGATTTTCATGTTTATGGTCAATGCGTCAAATCATGCATTTGAGAACTCATTATTTATGTTGTGAAAATGATATCCACATCATATGTTTAAGTTATATTGATGCCAATGGAGTGAATAAACTGTAAAGAAGTGACAATGAGAAACAATTAAAAGGAGCAAATAAAGAACGGATTATTGTTGTGACTCAGAATGATAACAATTCTCCAGATAGCTAGGCGAGAGGGGGTTATGTTGCATGTTGCTAATTATTATCTGTACCAACCGCTTAATGTTCCACCAAAACACTGACATTAAGCAGTTTTGTTGTGCGAAGTGCAGTTTTACAACTTTTATTTGAGCCTCAAACAAAACTTGTACGCAGAATAAGATAAAACAAACATACGTAAATGGATCTGTTGTGTTTGTCACAATAAACCACTGCTTAAAGCAGTAGTACAGTGCACACACAAAAAATGCCTTCCCCAAGATGTGGAATCCGGTGGTCACTTCCTCACCAATTTTCAGAGAATGCAGCTTTGATTCAACGACAAATGAAAATATTCGCGGACACGTATGCACGTAATCATTTGATGTCAAGGTGAATCGACTGAACTGCAGCGTAAATTAATGCTTTTATCCGTTGGCCACGGATGGAGCTTGCAAATGGCCAGTGGCATGAATAATAGATTTACCTTCACATGAACTAATCATTACATTGCCTGTTGAGCGATTTTAAAAGCAAAGCCCCCGATCGCACGCATGTTGCTCGTAATATGCACAGGAACATGTAACATGTGACCCTCTAGCAGCCTAATGAAAGCTTTCCCTTCATTTCATTTTGCAAATAGCAATCCATATGTGGGGTGGGCTGTGGAATTGAATCGTAATAACTGTTACTTTAATCCGCTATCCACGTTACAACGCAGCCACTTAGGACGGCATTGTACTATTGCTTGCTGTGTTTCGTTTGTTGCCCTTACCCCGCACACCGTTGATTAGCACGGTGCAAAAGACGCCCAACATACATGTGTAGTGACTAACTCGGAGACGTTAAGACTTGGAGGCACTTCTTTTATTTAACGAACACCATCGGTTTAAAGCTTTCGTGACTGCAAGTATTCATCTTCTTTGGTTCTTTCGGTAAAGTCACGTAGAATGAGAATAAATTAATAAATTAATAGAATAAAATAACACAATAAAATTCTCACGACGTTTCGGCCACAACACAAGCTCTGCCCCCACCCCCCAAATATAATATTTCTATTTTGAAAATAAAACATGCCTCAAATCGCTTTAAACTATTGTCTTTGTAGTGCGTATTTAATGTGGCGCTGCACTCTGATGTTGTAGGAGAAAACATTTATATATATGAAGCAACACAAAACGCGTTTAATAACCATACCTCATATAATGCTTTTCTGTTACGATAATCCCGAGTTGAAACGGGAAGGTTCCCGCACATTTCAAAAGTTTGAAAGCTAATGCTAGGGCGTCTCCAGCACCACGAAATTGCAGAAATGACAACCGGTATTGCGAAATCACCACACATCGCAGCCGCCACCCTTTTGTGATAGATTGAATATCGTGCCGCGTGTTCAAGTTTACGTTGAGTTTTTTCTGCTTGTCCGTATTATTTGTATTCAACGTATGCAACGCGGCATGTTTCAAAAGGAGTCAATACCAGTATTAGCAGTTCGTTTGGCACAATTTAACCTTGACAACTTTTCGCCAGCGTTAATTCAGAGCGTAACACAATCCATACTTGTAAAGTCAAGCGTGCACTTGATAGGCGCGCGCGCGCACGTGCGCGTGTGTGTCATTGACTAATGTGGGGAGCGGTAGTGTAGCGGTTAGCGTTACGCTGCGCTGTGAACCTGGCGACACGGGTTCGATTCCCGGCCAACACCAGTGACGATTATCTGAACCGGTCCCGGGCCTCCGCTAGGTCGACTCAGCCTCAAATGAGTACCTGGTGCGTTGTGTAGTAAACATCGCCACTAGGGAGACAAAGGCGGTCGGGCGTGGTGCTGGCCACCCACCCCCTCGTGTACCGTTCCGGCCTTCATAGGTGCTCGCTAACAGCACTTGCCCCTACAGTCTGTTAAGGTTATATGGGGGATCTTTATCTTTTGCCATTGACTAATGTGGGGAGCGGTAGTGTAGATCCCAACACCAGTGGCGATTATTTGAAACGGTCCTGGGTCTCCCCCTAGGTCGGCTCAGCCTTAAACGAGTACCTGGTGCGGTGTGTAAGAAACGTATCGTCACTGGGGAGACAAAGGCGGCCGGGCGTGGTGCTGGCCACCCACCCCCTCGTGTGTGCCGTGCCGGCCAACATAGGTGCTACTCGCTAACAGCACTGGCCCCAACAGTCTGTTAAAGGCTATACGGGGGGTATCTTTGTCTTTGTTATTGACGAAGTGCAGAATGCACGGACAGATTCGCCTGGCTGTGAAGGAGCATCACCATCACGGGCAGCACATAGAGGAATGTTGAAGCTGGTAATTACCATTATCGTGATTATTGAGAGTTTAGTCTATGTATGTGTCTCGCCTTTTCATGGCGGGTGTGCCTTTGTGTTTGGTATACACCACGTTATTAAAGCAAGAGCTTTTGCCACAAATATGTTCCGAATTATTTGCATGATTACAAATAAACACCGTCTTTGGGTGTCTCGGTACTATGTGAGAGTACATGCAAATCGTGCGAGGAACAATACATTTAATCTCTTTTCAAATTGCTGTCCACTTGAAACTCAAACCGAGTGATAAATTGTCTATCCTGTGGCACATCACACAGCAACAAATGGATCGGGAACCTAGAAATTCGGAGTTTATTAAAAAGACGAATTGGGGGATGAAGTGGATAATTTAATGAAAATTTTTAATTTTAATTAAATAGTTATTGTATTGAAATGTGTTGATTACATCAATTTACTTAAATGTTACACACAGCGAATGAAAGTTATATTGTAAGTGGTGGATGCATTATAATAAAAAGCCACAGTTTGCTTTTGTACACGAACACATTTCTTCTTAATATACTGTACCTGCGTTTAAAACTCAAGCCCACTCCTGCTCATATGCAAAACCCACAATATGCTCATTGAACATACATTATCTCTCTGTTATTGTAATCACCTGTTTGGTCCAGCAATGCACACCTTTACCAACTGCTTATATAAAGAGTGTCAAGTGCTTTGTAGAACATACGCACACTCAGACCTGCTCTTCCAATTATTTCCCACACGTTAGGCATTAAGGGCAAAGGAATCTGCATTAGCTGACAAGCAGCAAGATTATAGAAAACAAACCATAACTACATTTTAGCAACCAATTAATCTCGCACTGCCGGTTTCGGTATGCTGTCAGGCTACCTTGCCATGTATGAAAATGACTTTTTTTGTCAAATTCTACGCTCCCAGCTATAACAAATTGTTGAAGAATTACACCCAGACATGAGCTTTATTCAAAATACGAATGTGATTTAAATGAGAACATTATTCACACGGAGATAGCAACTAACTGTATGCGTCTCTGTTCTGCCATACTCGTCCTTGCTTTTATATGCAGTCCAGGGTAATTGCATTTGTTTTACATTTAGTGGCATTTCAATTATTTTAATGGTTGAATTATTATTTTAAAATGTAAAAAAGAAGTATAAGTGAATAGTTAATGCAAATAGCGATTTGTTTATATTATCCACACATTTAATATATGGAATTTAATTGCACTGTTGTTTCAAATGAGGAAATATATATACACATGCAGGAGCTAATTTTACTGTATTTTTTGTTAGAGTCTCCTTCCCAGCACTTTTACCAGCTTCAAAACTTGACCACGACTTTAGGTTTGGATATCCTGCCTAATGGCAGTCATTCAGCAGGTAGCTCTTCAATTTCGCTTCTGTAATCTAAAGAAAAAACCCCAACACTTTTTATGTATTTCAGACCTAAAAATACAAGGCCATCTGGCCTCCCTTCTGATTACAGGTCTATACCCTTGTGGAGGCTTGCCACACGACATGAGATGCACTGATGTATGATATTTATGCAATGATTTGGACTGTACGTACTAGAGTGTGGCTATGGTATAGGATTTCAGAGTCCACGGATCATGAACCCATTGAATATAAGAGTATATTACACGGTAATATATCGCGATACTGTAATTTGGCATTTGTGCGTTATTGAGCAACTAGCACGACATTGTGCACAACAGGGAATGGAAGAATGGTTTGTCACAATACACAGCAATTGTATGGCTCTCTCATGAATGTTAAACTATTAAGAAGCAACAAAAATAATACATGTAAAGCTTTTTACCCATGAAATGCAGCCCCCTGAAATATTCTGCACTCTTCCAATGGCCAGGCGTGGAAGCTCTCTACGTGCAATATTGTTACACATAAAACATGATGTACAGTATTGATGCATTGATGTAATTAGATATTAAATGTCTTGTAAAGGGGCATGTGGAAGTCTCTAACACGTATACCAAAACACATCGGGCCAGTTATCTTGTTACCAAGGCTGCTTCCTTCGATTGCAGATATTTTCATGAATTTTAAACCTGGGCAAAAAATGGAAAAAGACAACCCCCTAAGATTCCATCGAGCTGACTTGACATGCTCACATCTGTTCACAATGTATCTTGTCTGCTCATGTACAATGATGATCAATAAAGCCCATAGGGCTGAAAGATCTAATTATATTTTTTTTATTTTACTTTGGTGTTTAAACAGTACCTTGTATGTGTATTTATCATTTTATTAACCTCAACATGTCCCATAAGTCCAAATGCTTCTGCCTAAAGTAACCATCTGCAATGGATAACGATTGATGGGTTGTGTTTTGGCAGTGCACCTGCCTCAAAGCCCTTTAAGCATTGGATCAACAATTCAGTTTGGCAAAGCGGCATGATAACGTCCAAAATGTTCCAATCTCTATGAAGGGAACCCATACGATTGTTTCTCACCGTACCTGAAATGTAAAGTCACTGTGTGTCGTTGCAGAAATTATATCATTTTTTCATTTGAAAATGGCCTCAATTATTCATTAATAAATAATTAAACACGCGTGCTTTTGTAGTCTCGGGGTGCATGCTCTGCAAAGGAGGTAGCAATTAAAATTATCAGCAAAAATCAGGCTTTTATATGACATTAATAAATTAATAGGCCAATTAAAATAATAACAGCTTTTTTTTTTCACTGTCACCGAGAGGGAAGCAACATCTCATTAGATCGGCCCACCGGCCTTCGTCAGGAAATATTGAGGTTTACAGGGAGAGAGTCGTGCATATCCTCAGAAGCTAAGTGGCAATTTGTGTGGCATTTCCATATTCGCACATCATATAGGACAACAAACAGCTGTACAAAAATATGAACTGCCCATTTGTTTCCACCTGCAAAATCTGCACATCGTCATAGACAAAAAAAAATTAAATCCACCCCCGAGGCGTTTCCACAACTGCGACTGTGATACGACAAAATCGTGTTGTGTAACGAGCCGCCACATTCTTAGCTGCTTGTTAGTGCTGCTACAATATCAATGAATCCGTGACGATTGCTTCGAGTGTGAGATTTCATTGTTTTAGTTACCGCTTTTGTACGGCATGTCGAGAGTGTATCGGCATTTGTTTCGTGTTGGGGGCCGTTCATAAATGTCGTCACGCACCTAGGTGGGGGGGGGGGGGTTGAGAAACGTGACGTCACATCAAAATGCGCAACTTTAAATAAATATAAACACGTTCTACTTAATTAAATAGACGTTTTGATAAATGTTTTCTCCTACAACATCAGAGTGCAGCGCCACACTAAATACGCACTACAATGACAATAGTTTAAAGACGATTTGAAGCATCTTCTTTGGTTCTTTCGGTAAAGTCACGTAGAATGAGAATAAAATAATAAATTGATAAAATAAAATAACACAATAATATTCTCACGACGTTTCGGCCACAACACAAGCGGCCTTCATCAGGTGAAGGGGACGAGACTGTCTGGAGGACAGCGCTGGAGTGAGAAAGCCACGCTGAGATCACGACCTTTAAGCTGTGTGAGAAGAGACAAAGCGCCTTGACAATATACTTTAAATTTTGATTTAAAGCTTTCGTGACTGCAGTAATTCATATTCTTAGTGACTTTACCGAAAAAACTAAGAATATAATATACTTTAAATTATATACTTTAACTTAGCTATTTCAATGCTAAATTCTATGCTAATTCCTTTGTCAAGGGTGCATTTGCGGATGTGTATGCTTTAACTTTAACATAGCCATTTCTGTGACCAGTCACAAGCTAATCACTCATCCATTTCAATGCTAAATTATATGCTAATTCCTTTGTCAAGGCGCTTTGTTTCTTCTCACACAGCTTAAAGGTCGTGATCTCAGCGTGGCTTTCTCACTCCAGCGCTGTCCTCCAGACAGTCTCGTCCCTTCACCTGATGAAGGCCGCTTGTGTTGTGGCCGAAACGTCGTGAGAATATTGTGTTATTTTATTTTATCAATTTATTATTTTATTCTCATTCTACGTGACTTTACCGAAAGAACCAAAGAAGATGAATCCTTGCAGTCACGAAAGCTTTAAATCGAGATTTGAAGCATGTTTTATTTATTTTGGGGGGGGGGCAGAGCTTTGTGACGTCGTGTGACTTTTTGTGACGTCGTGTGACGAAGGGGGGGGGGGTCAAAATCGTCCAAAATCGCGTGACGTCATTTATGGACGGCCCCCTTGGCTGTGTGACGTTTTGGCCCTTTGGACCTTTGCTCGGCAACTCTGTGAAAACAAAATCAAACAAATGGCTTTGAAGAGGATCGCAGAAAAAAAAATGGTCCTGTAGACATTGCAGAATGATAAATAAAATCGCGAGGTGGGACCGTGGTGCGATGGTTAGCGTACTGCACTACACACCCAGCAAGCTAAGTTCGAAACTGGGCGCCAGCTAACAGCAGCAGGAAGCCAACCGGACATCAGCCCCCTCTTCAATCACCACCGCTGCCAAGCGTAGGGAAGTATGGTCAACCAACTCCCATGATGACGAGGCTTTGGAGAGACCTTCATCCAACAGTGCAAATGGCACCCGGGCTTAAATTTTTGTGTTTTTCAAGTTAAAGCATCTGAGCCGACGCAGCCCTCCCCCCACGGTGTGACTATATACAATAACGAGAGACTGCACAACTGCTGGAACAGCACTTTGTGAGGTCGCCCATGACCGCCCAGGAGGTTTTGTTGAAACCCCCATTGGGAGTAGCCTTGATCTCTCAGTTGAGAAAATAAGCACGCATTGCTGCAGTTTTGGTTGCAGTTTGCATTGAAAGTTTAAGCAGATTTCTCTCATATTCTTAGTTTTTTCGGTAAAGTCACGTTGAAGAGAAACAACAAAATAACAAAATATATATAAAACAATAAAAATATATATAAATATATATATATTGTTATTTTGTTGTTTCTCTTCAACGTGACTTTACCGAAAAAACTAAGAATATGAATTACTGCAGTCACGAAAGCTTTAAATCAAAATTCAGATTTCTCTCCTCGTGTAACTCTGCTGTGGCGCAGATTTCAGAAGAAAAAAAATAACAACATAATACGTTGCATCAATTAACTCAGTAGGTAATAGTAAATGTGCAGTTGTGCAATGATTAACATAAAATATAGATTGTCAGAACCTTTTAGAAATTAGAATACAGTAATTATGGGATGGAGCAGTGACGCATTAGTGCACTGCGCTATGAGCACAGCGAACTGATTTTGATTCCCAGCAACGGCTGACATCAGTAGACAATGATATATTCAGTCAAATAAAGATATAAATAGCCGACATTTCCGAGTTAAAAATGCAAAAAGCCGGCCTTAAAAGGTGCTCTAAATAATGTTAGTAAAGTGCTTACTTATTACCCTCTCCCCTGTTCTGTGTCGTGTAAAAGTGTTTGCTGGTAAAATCGTATACATGTGTAGACGAGTAGTGGAGGACGTCATGTCACTCAGGGGGGTGAGAATGGATGACGTCAGATGTTACGGGGGACATATATAAGGGGGAACCCGTAACGTAGAGGGGGTCGTCGCGAAGGGCCAGGAATGGAGAGAGTTTAGGGAGTCGGGATCCAGGGTAGGGGGAATCAGCGCCAGGCGAGAGTGATACTTCACCCGGCCAACCGAGTTGGATGATCCCTCGGTCGGTGCTGGGGGAAGATCATGTATAGCCTGGGTGGAGCTAGGGACCTCCCAGTACCCTTTCCCCTGGGGAGATATTAGGGTTGTCACCTGTTAGGTGTAAGCCTTTAATAAGTTACCGGCAGTAGCCCTTAGTAAACCTTGGCATCCTCCCCTACTCAAGAACCCTGTCAGCGTTGTCAGTTGCACCTCAACACATGTGTGCACGTTATCATGGTGCAGTTCATTTACAATGCACGTTTGTACTCTGTGCCATGATTACAGCAACTCAGTGCGCAATTGTGCCCACCACGAGTGGTACGTGATGTGACCTGGCTTGTGTCTCCATGGAGATCCCCACAAATTAGGCACCTAGCTATTAACGTTTCAAAATCGTCCTCATCACAAACACAGGGGGAAGAATCTAAAGGGTAAGCATGTAGAGTTTCATGAAATGTTTAACTCGTGGAGCAAGCCAATGGTTTCACACAGACGTGAAACTAAATGCGCCATCACCGTGCCAAGCGAGGATGAAAAGGTCACTTCGTCTATCTAGACGCTGTGGTATTTAAGGAGCAGTCTCCTGTATATATATTACATGGACAAATATGTGGATCTGAATTATAGTCCTATTTGGTTGACATACTTTTGTAAAATAATAATTAACTTCACAGTTATACTAATGATAATCTAGTACTTCAAAGCATTTTAAATGTATACCCGCAGTTGTAGAACTGCACCCCTAATACTCTTTGGTTATTTCGTTAAAGTCACGTAGGTATAAAATAAAATGAATCACGACGTTTCAGGCACAACACAAGCGTCCATCATCAGGTGGGAACGCATGGTCTGTTGTTGAGGAAGAATGTTTTAAAATGTTTGAAATGGGTGTAGCTCAAGGGTCATAAAGAAGTGGCCGGGGCTAGTGATGTTAATGTGAGAAATTAGCATGTAAATGTAAGATAGGAGAGCGGCCTCCTCGACGAGGGCATGAAAGTGGCTATGTTAATGTGAGAGATTATGATGTTAATGTGAGAAATTAGAGGGCACGGAAGTGGCTATGTTAATGTGAGGGATTAGCATGATGTTGATGTGAGAAATTAGCATGATGTTAATGTGAGACAATATCATTATGTTAATGTGAGGCAGCGTGATGTTAATATGAGACATTAGTATGATGTTAATGTGAGACATTAGAGGGCACGGAAGTGGCTATGTTAATGTGAGGGATTAGCATGATGTTGATGTGAGAAATTAGAGGGCACGGAAGTGGCTATGTTAATGTGAGGGATTAGCATGATGTTACTGTGATAAATTAGAGGGCACGGAAGTGGCTATGTTAATGTGAGGGATTAGCATTATGTTAATGTGAGAAATTAGAGGGCACGGAAGTGGCTATGTTAATGTGAGGGATTAGCATGATGTTGATGTGAGAAATTAGCATGATGTTAATGTGAGACAATATCATTATGTTAATGTGAGACAGCATGATGTTAATATGAGACATTAGCATGATGTTAATGTGAGATATTAGAGGGCACGGAAGTGGCTATGTTAATGTGAGGGATTAGCATGATGTTGATGTGAGAAATTAGCATGTAACTGTAGTAATGAAGGAGAAGAAGAGTGGCCTCCTTGACGAGGGAGTGCAACCCAATAGGTGCAATCCAAAGGGCCTGTGAGTATGAGAGTGCAATCCAAAGGACATGTGAGCATGAGAGTGCAATCTAAAGGACATGTGAGCATGAGAGTGCAATCCAAAGGCATGAGAGTGCAATGCAACGGACATGTGAGCATGAGAGATCTAAGAGAGAGGCATAGAGAGAGAGACACAGAGAGTCGAAATAACAGCTGACATAGGCAGGTTGGATGGAAACATCACAGTCAGTTAAGACTGTACTTGGTTAATAACGTCCTTCCAATGTTTTCTCAGTTTATACCGATCCTCTTGGTTGAAGTTGTGTCTGTGTTTATATATCTGGATGGCTTCATGAACAAATCTCTGAAGGTAGCCGGTAGGTTTGCAGAGTACCTCCGTCTTTGAAAAAATCTATTTCGTATGAGCCCACAGCGTTAAAACAATGATCGGCAATGGCATAGGTATTTGTCCTAACGTGTTTCAGATCTGCCTTATGTTCACGGACGCGGTCCTAGACATGTCATTTCGTTTCCCCAATGTAATTGCTGCCGCAACCACAGCTCAGTTTGTAGACACCAGGGTATTGCATGTCAGGAATCACATATTTTACAGATGGGATTAAATCATGGATTTTGTGTACTGTATTGAAACAAACCTGGATCTTGTGTTTGTTTAAGATTTTGGAAATCTTTTTGGTAACCTCTGCTATGTACAGTAAAGTGATGGTTATGGTTGGATCCTCAGAAGGTTGTCTCCGCATGGCTGGGGAGACAGCTTTGCGGATTGTACAGTCCGAGTATCTGTTCATCCTGAGGGCTTGGTGTACGTGCTCCAACTCACTGGCTAGGTGGTGCTGGTCGGAGATGCAACGGGCCCTATGGTGTACTGTTTTGATGAGGTGAATTCTTGTGGGCTGGATGGTGGAGGGAGTCAGGCTTTAGATAGGCATCCGTGTGGATCGCTTTCCTGAGGACCGAATGTCCCGACGAGCCATCAGGTCTATTCTCGATCAAAACATTCAGGAATGGTAGCTTGCCATCCTATTCCACTTCCATGGTGAATTTGATAGACGGGTGTATGGAATTGATGTGGTTGAGAAATTGGTTCAGTGCTGGCAGGCCATGTGGCCAGATGACGAACGTGTCATCTACGTATCTCTTCCACAAGGAAGGACGTAGGGTGGATGTCTGGATGGCATCTGTCTAATAATTTTCCATGAAAACATTCGCTACCGCTTGCGATAAGGGAGAACCTATTGGAGTCCCCTCATTATGTTTGTAGAATGTACCATTCCAGGTGAAGTATGTGTTGGTAATACAGTGCCTTACCAAAGTTGGTACATCTGGATTCAGTCCTTGTTGGACCAAGTCTACAATGATTGCAATGGTGTCAAGTACAGGTACATTGGTGAACAGAGAGACTAAATCGAAACTGACAAGCAAATCATCTGATGATGGACGCTTGTGTTGCGCCCGAAACGTCGTGATTTATTTTATTTTATACCTACGTGACTTTACTGAAAGAACCAAAGAGTATGGATTCCTGCAGTCACGAAAGCTTCACATCAAGATTGCACCCCTAATGTTTACTTGTTGTAACATGAGGACCTGGTGTGTGGTTTCAACACTAACATTCGGGAGACAATGGTGGTGACCCTAAAATCAGCATCTCTTATGTGCCAAGAAATCATCACTAGCTGCTCACTAAAAGCAGTGAATCTTTAAACTGTTTAAACAAATTGTTTTTTTATTTTACTAGGAGAGGCCCACTGAGCTTTATAGCTCATTTTCAGAAGTGACCTGGCTACAAATGATAGCTCAACAAAAGTGGCTTATCATCACGTGGAAATTTATAGCAGCCAAATACTCTAAACGCATGTTGCTTCTAAATGTGGAGGGAAGAAGGGGAGTACCTTGAGATAAACTCACGCGACTACGGGGAGAGAGACACGCAAACTCCAAATATACAGGCGGCAGGGTCGGGATTGAACCCACGACCTTGCTATCTGCCAGGTGAGTTATACAACATCTTGCCATCGTCGCGCCCAACAATCTGTGCAGGCTAAAACGAGGATTTGTTTTCTATTTATCCTGCCTTTGCATGTGTATCATAATCGTGAGTAAGCATTTTGAAGCACATCTCTGCTGAAATTGCCATCCCCCATTGGTACACTCTAGTAAATGGGACCCATGACTTCTCATGGATAGTTCAATGTAAAATATTTCCTTTTGTGTTTTTATTTAACAAAAAAACACATTCTTTGCAAATAAATATGTGCACGTGGTAAAAGTCTATTACAGATCATTTGCATAATAGTGTTGCACTCACTTTATTTGCACAGTGCAGTGGTTATCCCAACACCTCTACATGTCTCCCTCCCTCATGGTTCTTTCCATGTGCTCCTCTTATATCCCCCATTCAAACGTAAATCAAGTAATCACTCACTGTATGCACCTGTGTATGGGAGAAAATGGAAATATTGCCTATGGGGAGGGATGAGGATGGAATTATGCAAAACCAAATGGAATCCACTTGTTGAAACTCATGGTAGGCTGCCTCGTTATCCCCCCCTGAAAAAAAAGAACTGGAACGTGATTGTTGATTTAGAATATTGGCTTGTAGCTGGGTCCTGGAATCCACATGGAATAATTTTTTACTTTGTCCATTCATTGTAAGAGTATCCCCCCTTTGTAATACAGTATATATAATTTTCCTCAACGTTCGACTTAGTCGTTATTGTGTTTCAGCTAGCTATTATATTGCATGAATCGCCATTTCACTTGAGAGTAACAGCTTTTATGGACAATGGTCTGAAATGTGCAGTTATTCAAAGCTCCAAATTTAACACCACCTGTTTCACTCCTACAACTCTTTAATACAATTCAGCTTTGATTAATTATCAGTGAATTTTCTAATATATTTGTATTAGCTTGATTTAGCTTCATATCTATTGATCATATCCAATGACTAAAATTACGATTAATGCAGATTAAATCTCCTTATCTCTGACAGGATGATGAGCCTTATTACTATTTGGATTTGGGAGGCGTTGGACACTTGAGCTGTGAGATGGGCAGGAGATGATAGCAAACCAATGCATTCTAGAACCATTTTGCAGGGGGCTTTGAGAGTTCCCCAGTCAAATGTGGGTTTTCAAGAGACTCTTAAGCCTTCTAACCACTTGCAAAACCATGGAATCAGCCCAACATTGCATTGCTGTAGCCTCTTAAAAGTAGCCCTGAGACTCAGTGAGGCTCTTCTGGGTAAATAAATGGCATTATTATGCTTAATGGATGTGAAAAGCTATGGCTTTTGGAATGTGTAAATAAAGCTAGTGTACTTTACAATGTGTACCGTATATGTATTCCTCACTATAATAATCTGCATGGTAATTTCATAGGTATTTGTTCAACAATGATTATGATGTTAACTACACGTTGTCTGGTGGACTGTTAAAGACAGAATGGGCAACCCTTCGATGTAGCACGGAGTCATGTCGATGTGTGGACCAATATATATACAACTTTACAGGGTATCTCACATACCATTCCTGGTGCCCCACGACACCACAGGTTTATGTTTTTAGAAGTAACCAAATGTGGGTGGTGGGTAATGACGTATTTTAATATGAAAAGGGAAAACTGCTCAAGGGAAAATCATGGCGAGGCATGAGAAACACCGTTGGAGGAACTCTGAACTGAAAACATTATTGCCTTTTCGAATTGTTTTTGTTTTAATTACCCATGAACACCAAAAAAGACTACCTATAAATCCTCATCTGAAAGCAGTACCGAACAGCTAACAGTGACTCGTGATATCTGAACCGGTCCTGAGTTCTTCACCAACCGGTACTGGTTTAACAACAACAACAATGTGACTGACGTAATGTGGAGAGTTCGTCATCCAACATTGGATTTGGATTATTATTGTTGGGCTATAATTTATGGTTAATTTAGATTTAATTCCAAACCGTAAAGGTTTCTTTCTCATATTTATGATTCCTTAATGCTCTGACTGCTGTTCTTAGCTCTTTCGGTAAAGTCACGCTGAAGGGAAACAATAAAATAATAAAGTATATATAAAACAATAAAAAATTCTCACGACGTTTCGACCATAACGCAAACGGCCATCATCAGGTGTGACCATAACGCAAACGGTCATCATCACACCTGATGATGACCGTTTGCGTTATGGTCGAAACGTCGTGCGAATTTTTTATTGTTTTATATATATTTTATTATTTTATTGTTCCCCTTCAACGTGACTTTACCGAAAGAGCTAAGAATATGAATTACTGCAGTCACGAAAGCTTTAAATCAAAGCTCTGACTGCTGTTCAGGATGAATGCACACCAAATATATCTGGTCTACAAATGTATACGAGAGCTGGTATAAATTGGCTGTTCCAGCAACATTGTGATAATAATTTTTTTTATTAAAATAAGCTCATGAACACCGTTCAGAACATGCTAATTAGTCTGTAAGTGGCAGTAAAAATATAGAGCAAATTAAACTTTCTTTTAAGACACTAACTAATAACATAGCCCATGCAACAGAATGTATGGAACACTGCATGCCATGCGACATTGGGCATGTACTGTATGCACCGCAGGCGCAATCAAAATATAAATGACTGTTGCTTTATTTTAGTTGAATGCTAGAACACTGAGTGGGTGGCATCCAAAATATGTATATTCATGAAATATCTAAAAAAATGTAAAATGCTGATATAGTATAACATCAATATAAAATGATTACAATCATGAGTGGAAAAACAAATATTTAACTTTAATGCCGTATATGATATTTTTATATATAAATACAAACTGGTGAGACAATATTCCAAAAGATTATTAATTAATGTGTATATCATATTGATAGAGCCAATTGAAAGGCACCATGTTCATTATTCAACACATGGGAAATGTTTTAGTTTAAATTGCTGTGCACATGTGCAGTTTTCCCACTCCAAATTGCTATAATAACCTACTTTAAAAATGCATTTGCACTGCGTGTATTATAACCGTGGGTAATTGCAATGTTTTACACAATGTGTTCCTTATCTAATTCTAAACTAACAACAGTAGAGTAGTCAAATCATTTACGTAATTAACACCATCATTCATGATCAGTCCACTGCTGGACGAGTGCCTCCCCATGCCTCTATCAGCGCAACACAAGGTGTTCGTACTAACGACACCACTGTTTTCAGATGTCATACAGCACCGATCTTAGTTCAGGAGTTAAATGCCGATGTTGAGGTCTGCGTGGGAGATAATAGCCCTCTCGCAGCCCACCTGTTAGGTTTGTTTCGTGTTACCTTAAACACAACGAATACCCTCATCTCGGCCCAATGGGCATCTTTCATTTCAATTCTTGTAACACGACGAATGGGAGAAAAAAAAACTAAATTAATATAAACGCCACATTGATTGCAGCGTGATGTTGATCAAGGCTTAAACATAAAGCAGCGGTGAACTGGATCCAAGCTGTTTTAAGTTGTCATCAGAGACAATGTGAAAAAAATAACAATCCCAAGCCGTTAATTGGTAAAGGGTTGAGAAAATTAGGCATTTGTGGGTTGTAAACAAAGTATACTTTTATTCTGTATAGGAAACTCCAATTTTAGTTTTATGAAGAGGCTTTGAATTTACACGGTCCTGGTTAATGAAGCACCCAGATGTATCCATGGAGTAACATGTCCAAAAGAAAAATATGTCAAGTTAAATTGAATTAAGTTAATATTTGAAAAAGAAAAAAATATGCAATACATGATGTGCATCGAAGTAATGTATAGTTTATTTACTTATCACATTGTAAATACTTTTCTGAGCTTACATAGACCGGTTCCTACATTACATTGTGCATGCTAACCCATGCTTTCCAGATCTCATGGTCACTATAAAATTTTTTTTTATGATTTAAGTAAACTGCAATCCTTTGCAATCTTCATTGTTTCTCAAGCTAGGCCATTGTTTAAAATGTCATATTTTTTTAGTGTATTTATATATCGGTGTTTGTATAAGAAATACATTCAAACTGTGCAGTGTATCATTAGAAGCAAAAACGATCAATGGTTAGAATGACACTAATCCTATACGAGAGAGAAGCAATGGCTGTTGTTACATTTCCTCTACTCTGCAACTACACGCTCAAAATAACTGGAAAACAATATTACACAGAGTTCAGCTAAAACCACTTAGTTAATGCATTGAAATTCTGCTACAGAAACGACAATGCAACCTTGACATCAAAGCAGTAACGGCTAAACTCTTCGTCAAAACATTACATAGATCGATTGGTGTAGATAGAGTGCGTGTGTATGGCAATGTCGATTACATTTAAACATTATATACCATTTATAGTCACTTCATTGTAAATGTCTAGAAGATGGAAAAGGGTACAGCTGCAAACCTTGTGAATATCTTGTTCATATCTTGATTACCATAATTTTAAGTGGACTGAGATGTTTGGGGAGATATTTTAAAAGGCTGACCAGCATGTTTTAAAATAAAAATAGACGTACCCCCAAGCCTTGCCAGTTACTATGGATGGGACATAAGTAGGTTATAGTTTATACAATTAAATATAAGGAGTAATATTGCTATGCCCTCGAAATATAACTGCATTAACAGTCCTGGGTTAATGTAATTCCTACTGAGTTGTGATCAGCAACGCGAATACAGTTTTGGGCGAGTAAAGCAGGTGGTCAATTTTATGAGTACGCATTCAATTCCTTTCCCTCCGTTAGACTGTTACCGCACAATTATCTGACAAGAAATAAAAACAATTCTGGTAATTGGGATGGTTTATTTTAGAATTAATGTGATCGTAGATCCCCTGTCAGTTTCATTACACAAATTAAAGGCTATCTGTTTAATTCATTTGCATTCTACACGAGCGTATACAAAGGGAGACTTTTCACTTCAACTGATTTATGTGATCAACCAATGATGTTAATGTAGCAGAAGGGTGGGAACTTCAGACGCGGAATGATTACTATCCTCCTAGGGCCCTAAGCGAAAACTGGGGCCCTAACTTTAGGTACCCTTCCTTGTCTCGGGGTCTATCGTCCACGAGTATCGCCCCATAGGGGTCAGCTTACAATAGTTATTGAGGCAATCGGGCTCTTCAACCTGTCTCGCTGGGGCATTAGTCCAGCCTTGGCCTGATCACCACATGCTGCTGTAAATTTCTGGAGAAATTTAAATGATATATTTTTTTAAATATCACCTAATTGGATACGGTAAAAAGCAAAACAAAGTAAATTTTGATTTAAAGCTTTCGTGACTGCAGTAATGCATATTCTTAGCTCTTTCGGTAAAGTCACGTTGTTTTATATATATTGTATTATTGTATTGTTTCCCTTCAACGTGACTTTACCGAAAGAGCTAAGAATACAAAACAAAGTAGACAATTTTGGATTCATAACAATGGAATTTACTTCTCAGTATGGTGTCATCAATTTTATTGGCTATAGGCCAGTGAAGAAGCCCCCCCAGAATAGTTGTTTCCCATGGGCTCAAAAATTTGGTGATTACCATTCTGTTCTATTACAACGAATGCATCATTGTCTCTGCAACCTCCTATAGGCTCCTTGTTTTTAAAACGGTGAAGAGTAGAACAAAAAGGAATAGAAAACATCGGCAATGAATTCCGCCCTGAATGCAAATATTGACTCTAGCTAGAACAACTTTTGAAAAGAAAAAAAATCCATTATGTTTCAGTATTATTCTGCTATTATAAGCTGTTATTTATCAAGGGAATTGCCAGGATATGGTCTTGTTTTGTTGAATTTATGATCACATGCTATGTTTAGAATGACAGGAAACTCGAACTGTGTTATATTATGCTGCATATGATGGTAATTCATGTGGAATTATTTCAAGTGTTTGTCTCATTTTAGTTTCAGAATTTTCCACGTAAAAGCACAAATACATGGTATCCATAAAGAAAGCGTTCCTTATTAAATAATTGTAGAGTAATTAGAGGGCGGTTTAAGCTAGATCAATACAACTATGCGTGCGGGAGTTTGAAGATTGTATCGCGTGAGATGCATTCCTCTCGACCTCCAGATGTCCGCCATGCCCTTGGCGACACACATCGTATCAAGAGATGAAAGACTCTCAAATATTCACCATCATCGACGGTACGATGCTATCAAATACGATACAATTTACATTTATATGGCATCTAAATGTAACTGCATCAAACACACACTGTACATGGATAGTGTAGAATGACATAGGCAAGAGGGAAACAAGCGGAAAAGTCTCAAGCCTGGACTTGCTTCTGTTATGTTCCATTCAAGATTTAGCAAGCCTTTCGGTTTAACAATGCAAGTGTATATGTTCCTAACATTTCAACCATGCAGTTCAAACTCATGTCTAATTGTAATTCTTAAAATAATGTATGATACCCTTATAGATACCCTATATATCATACACTGTACACATACCATTTCATTCCTGTGTTTGACTTTAGCTCACATCGTTTTGTTCGAGTGCATCATATACAATGGATCAATGAAAAAAACAACTATTTGACCACTTGCTGAGTGCTTACACACACAAAATAACTATGGCTGTGTTGGGGCAATTATTTGTTGTTGTAAACATGAGATGCCCGAGTATATCAAGGATGCTGTCATAAAAAAAATAGCAGCTATAGAAGGGCTATCCAAGCAGGGATGATGGATGTGGTTGTTCAGGCTGAGATATATAGTGCACTACTGCATAGGTCGACACTAACTCTCCATAATCGAGTGGCGTTCCAGGGTTTGCTTGCTGACACTTCAGCTCATGCAGCCCATGCTTATTTCTGTGCCTGTGCAATGTCCAGCTGTTCCCATCCATACCCATCACATTATAACAGTGCCGTCCACTGTTAATGAACGCGCACTTGTATTTGACAATATCGCGTGAGAGTTCACCATTTCTTTTCTCAGTGCGGTCATACAATCGCCACGTGCGCCTTTGATTTTCATTGTTTTTGTTTTATTGACCATGAATAATTTAGTAAGAAGTGCAGTAGTCATGCAAAAATACGTTTGAAAATAACATCTGACTATGCAGGGGGTTTTTTGTTTCAACATCAAAGTAAATTTTCGTCACACATCTGATACAATCGCCTGCCATGTCATATTTAAATCAATTATTGTAAGCCCCCATTTGTGACCGTAATGGTGTATGTGATCACACTTTAATAAGCAACCAAACACAACAGTGGCATTCATTTGAATATTGTGTGAAGGAATATTAGACAATTCAATTCATATAATGAAGTATTGGCAAAATATATGAAACTCAGCTGTTTGTTGATAAAGTAATTCAATAATTACAATGAGTCTTAATATACTAAATAATGTTAGACGCAGTCATTCATTTGTACACGTGTAAAGCTAAACATAGTAATAATAACAAGAACAATATAAGCAACGTTCTGAAAATTAACATTTGAAATAAGTTACTTTCAGACTGCAATATTTTTGAAAAAGGTGACTTTCAGGCTGCAATAAATCAAAATTGAAATTCTAATATTAAGTAAAAAAAAACCTCAACTTTTCCGATGAAAATGTTTCCATCTGACACGATAATAAAACTATACCAGCATAACAGCACGGGGATAATGTTGTTTCACACATTCGTGATGGTCTCCAACTGAGACTGTACTCTAACTTGGAAAACAACCGATGGTCCCACACTGGCATTTGAAGTTATCTCCAACAAGTATGGCCACTTAAACTCATTCTCTTTTCACCACCACAGCGGCATATTTATTTTGGAAAACTGGCAGCAAGTCAACCAGATAATTAAAATATGAAGCAGATCTTGCAGAACCTATGACAACAAACTGCATGGTAATCAGTTTCGGATTATCAAAAGCGTTAATTGCATGTTGACATTGAGCTGATCTCTTCAAAGGCCATAATAGTGGCCAAGCCTCAAACATCCCACACTGTGCAAACTAGTGCGAGGCCAAGATAAACCCATCTGGCTCTAGTGAGCCCCATTCGCTCTGGCCCAGTTACTCGGAGTGGGCAGCTGGGCAAGGGCCTGTGTGGATCAGGATTAAAGAGAAATTAAATCCAGCTCTGGGTATTAGTTTTCTGCCTAAAATAAAGGCCGCTAGAGTATGGTTATACTGTGCGCATATTATGCTAGATACAGACCTGACATCACACATGAGAAGGGTTATTGCACTTTACATTAAACTTCATAAAACAACTAACGATATTATACATCTCACCGAGAAACTAACTTCTAATTTGTCACACTTTATATTTACACGTTACATGCCACACATTGGCTGGAGCAACTGTTTACACCCTGCAAATGCATTCAGGCTCTAAGTAACATTTCTGTTCACTATTGAGCATACTACAGTCTAATACTCTTAATTTAACTAAATTAAAAGCTGAAGAAACTCAACATTTATATATAAGTCAGCTTTCCAACTGTGGAAAATGCACTGTGTGCCACAACTCACCAACCTTGCCAATTCCCCATGAAAACTCAACGCATTCGGCAGTATTGCCCATGTCTGCGTTAATAAACGGTGATAAATGAAAGCCACTTATTAAATTACATACTGTTGCAGAATGTCGTCCACTTCACAAAGAGATTGCAAGTCGCCTTGATAATTGGTTTATATGAACCTTATGGCGGTACCCCGGGGTACCATAGTACCCCGGCTCTCGCATAATGTCCGTGATGCAGTCATTTTTAGTCTGTTGATGGTCGGTGATGCGGTAATCGACTCATCTCGACGAGCTGTGCACTATGCGCCACTACGGTGCATACGAGCGTTCAGGATTTCAGCGCAATCGTCATCGCTGTTTCGAAATCGCTCAGTAGCACTGATTTCGGATTGATTGGTATCCCAGTCGTGGAGTTAAGTACACCCCTGGCAAAAAAAGTGTACCAGAAATAAAATATTTTATTGCCTCGGCCATTTTGTATTATTTGGTATCCTGGGGTACCACCATAAGGATCATATACAGAATATATCTTGTAAATCTGATCATTTTGACATTTTACTATAGTACTGCTATTTTGAAATTTTATTTACTTGTACAACATTGCATGTAGGGATGCATATATAGTCATGTTTATTAACAATTACAGGTGGTACAAAAACGGCAAAATCAGTGCCAGATCACCAATCCCACTGAATCTGAAGCCTATAAAACTTTGCGGATTTGCTTGTGGCCCCCGCATATCCCTCTTGTGATGTTTTATCACATAACACAGCCAATCCATTACAATAGTAGGCATTGGAGGATAATCTTGTTTGGGCTGCAATAGATTTGGCTGTACATTTTTTGGAAAATATAGTTTTTTGGGCCAAAATATAAAAAAACACACGCAAAAAAAGAATGCCAGTGTGTATTTATAATTGACCTACTATGTTGAGATATTTCATCCTACTAGAGCTAATCTTAAGGACAAATAACAAATACCACATCACTCCACGATCTCAAGGGATCTGGTGACAATATTTAGCATGAACACAACACACATCCCACGTCACTCCCTAACTCTGATTCAAAATCATACCAATGGAAACGATCATATACAGTAAGACAGAATTCCAGTTAACACGTAGGTGTTTATTAGCTAAAGTATCATACAAATTGTATTTGATTGTATTTGCGAGTCTTTATTTACTACTTAATTATCATCGTCGCTTCCACTTACATTTCCCTAAGTGCACTTCGCAATCAGCCATGTGATGTAACAATGCATTAATTCATCAATTATGTTAATTCATGATGCAATGATTCATCATTAAAATGCCGTGAGCTGTTATGCTTACGATCCAAAGCTCAAGTTTTTTCATCTGCACGTGGACATGAGACCACATCACCCCAATGCTCAAATCACTGCATTGTTTCCCTCTGAAATCTCAGATGAATTTCAACATCACGCTCGCCCTCCTAAAAATCCGCAATGGCCTCGCCTCTGCCTATATATCTCTTCTCATCTCATTCTACTCCCCTTCACACACTCTCGCTCTAGGCTTCCTGTCGTAAGCCTTCAGGCAACCTTCACTTAGTGGGACGTCAATCATTCTCGTCTGCCGCCTCCATTGTCCGGAAATCAGAATCAGAATCTTTATTTTGACTGGAGGAATACGATGAGCTATGAAGCTCTTTTTCACAGATATCCAGTAGTTTTCACAGATGTCTCTTTGCCCATGCTCCTACCCCTGCCTTTGTCCAGATTCATCCTTGCATTGCCTTATGACTAACTTTCCTCTCGCTCTGAAATAAATACGCCCACTGTTTATGTGCACGCTATATACTCAATGCAAATTGTAATATACTGCAATTTCCTCACGTAAACCCTACAAAGGACTAGAGATTCTACATGCACTACAACGTCGAGACAAACCAATAAATACATTCTGCGATTGAATTGCAGCCCCAAACTGATTGAAAAAGTCATGTGCAGTATCTCAAAACCCCTGGGCTTTCACATTGACAGAAGCCGTGTCATAGTTTTTGATGTCTGCCTCTCAAAAAAAGTATACACCACATACTGTGCGTTTTTTCTGTTTACGAGGCCATTTAAATTGCTCAGACAATCTTCATATGCAGTACAGCGATTCAGATTCTATGTTTTATAATTAATTGCCTTATTAGTAATTAATTATTCAGAAACTGGGCTCAGCTGTGCCGAGGCTTAGTGGGCACAGCAGCGGGTTCTTACTCATGAGACGAGGTGCAAATCACACCGGGGTCTGCTCAGCCCAGCGTTCCTCCTGATTCCATACATTTCACAAACATCCAATGAGCATCTCTTGGTGGGACGTCAACAGTGGTTGTCATCTGGTGAGACAACCCCCACCAAAGGACTGAGAAATTTCCACCACCAACTCTGGAACGTTAACAGATGCCCAACGCCTGTTGCAACGTGCCTCGATGCAATGCAGTAATGGATTTGTAATACGCAGAGATTGGCATACAATTTTATTATCCTCAGCACATTAAATTACGTTTATGCATAAATATGAATGAGAATGTTCAACCGTGCATAGAGTGCTCATGCATTTTGAGTCAAAGGTCCTGCCTTAAAATAAGTTGAGCCGCTTCTTTCTTGTGGTGCAGCCAGTCGGAAGATAGCACAATTCTTACCACCACAAGGAATCTGCCCATGGGTTTAATGCAGTAAACCCATTTACTTTCTGGGGTGAGAGCAATTGCACAGGGGTTTGCACAGCGTTTTATAAGCCCAGTGGCCTCCGTTCAATTCCCGGTCAAGGGAAGCGTTAGTGGCGAGTGATATCTGATATCAATAACCCGCATTGATCAGTGTGGTGAAGTATGGTAAAACACTCCTCATGACTGCCATGATATGCAGAGGTCTTCAACTGCCAATGCATCGAAAAGGACTGCAAAATGAATGATTGTAAATTATTACCAATTTACTGCTTGGTATTTGAACACTTGAATAGAGTATGCTGAGATTTTTCAATTGCCTTGACAGGTATAAATTCTGGACCCATGAATTGTGGTCACTATGATAACAATGAAACATTGGCAGCGGTTACAGTTGTGTTGGGGAATATATGTGATATCGATTACCCAGCTTCATGGCTGCACAATTTAAAATGCCTGGTAATGGCATCACAAAGTGTAAAAATATAAATGGCATTTGGAATTTCAGCAAATAGGGCATGTTGTTCGCTAACTTGGGTTCCAAAAGTTAGAGAAGTGCTGCGGCAGATTCTGTATCATTTGTTGTTGTTGATGATGGATGACTTGCGGTATACAACAGTGTGGCTTTTTACTTTGCGTCCACATTATAATGGTCAACAATATGAATCGACTTCATGTGGTTTAAATACAAGCCAGAAATACATGAACAATCCCAGCAACACATTACAGTGAGCAAATTGGTACTTTTTGCCATATATACTCTTCATTGCTGCATATTGACAGACCATGTGAAATCTAACAAAACAGCAGCAGCAAGGCCACTGGAGGCTGCCAGAGGACACAGAGTGTGACTGATTGCTATAGCTCAGCTCCACTGCAGACTTACCATTGCTCTTTCCACCTTTCCCTATTTTCTCTGCTCATTTTCCAAACATAAAACTCCCAGGTCATCGCCTCAATATTTAAATGTAAATTACCCAGTCAAACGTATACGCAAAAAACAGACGAGGCTTTTTTTGCTGTGCAGATACACCAACAAAATCCTAAATCTGGCATTGCCTTGTTTAGCTTTCTCGTGTGTAGGAAAAATGCTGAGAAAGTACGTTCATATTGGAAGGACGCTTGCTTCAACCACCAGGAGAATGTAGGTGGAGGTCAGACCCAGAGGTGCAGCATGGTTGAAATGCGCTCTACTGCGAGGAATTTAATCAGGGTCCCCTGTCTGCCTGCCCCTGCCCTTCTCTTCGCAGCCCGGCCACCAGTGCAGTTGCACTGCCTGCACGCTCGACAAGCCACGCCACCGCTCAGGCCACTCCCTCCCGCCGCTTGCTGAGCCAGACGATGAGCGCCGTGAGAGCAGCAGCGAGCACGGCGGGGCCAGCGACCAGCAGCCCCAGCACAGTGTCCGGAGGGTCGGCCAGCACCGGCTCGTCACGGGAGCAGTTGGAGAAAAAGCGGCGGTGGACGTCCAGGAAGAACGCGTCCACCACCGAGTTGGGCCAGAAGCAGTCGCTCTGCCCTGCCTTCTCCTGCGTGCAGTTGGTCAGCGCGTTGTAGAGGCTGCCCGTGGGTTGTCGTTTGGGTTCGGGGGGGGGGGGGGGGGGGTGGGTGAAGACACATGACACTGGTTATGGACAGTGCCAGGGCTAGATGGAACATTGCTCAAGGTTCATTCGCGCATGCATTTTATATCCTGCCAACGGTTGTGCTGAGCCTGGAAACGTGTAGAGTTTTAGCACGGTATTCTCCGTTCGCTGTATGTGGCATTTAAATGTTCCCTTCGATTAGCGCGGTTAGCTATACACAGTGCAAAAGAAGCACCAACATAAATACATACAGCACATAATGCATAGCAACTAGCTACGTGGCACTGTGATAAAGCGCTTGGCTGACTGTTGAAAATGATGAATTGTGGGTCACAGAACAACTGAGACAGTCATCAAGTTCAAATTTACTTGTTTAACAAGGGGAGAAGTCAAGAGACCAGGAGAGCCTTATTTACAAGAATCACCTGAGTATCACCTTGAGGTTTGATTAAAAACAAATTAATGTGTTTTATTGTGGGAAGTGAGCAGTAGTTATCCAGTGACTAGACCACTCCATTTCAATGTCAAATTTCCATTCATCACTCCCTTGGGGTCGCCAAAAGGGGTGAAGGTCATCCAAAGGTCATTTGAGCACAAGGGCCCTTTGACTCTTAAATTATTAAGGCTTCAGAACATTATACTGGAAAGATGTTTCCTATTGTTTACTGCAAAAATTTTCACCACAGTTCAAAACACATTGCTGCAGTATACCAGGCAATGGAATACAGACACAGTAAAGAACAGCCAATCAAGGGGTGATTTTGAAATACATCTCCAGCCAATAAAGTAATATGTTATAAGATGTACAAAATAAGATCACAGAAGTATGACCAGAGGACGCAGCTTTGGTTCCAAACCTTGGGATATTGAAAGTATGCTTTTAGGAAATTGTCATTTTTGCCAAGGAACCATCATTCATGATCCAAATGCACCTCTGTGTTACGAGTCATTACTGATTGTTATATTATAAACCTATTTAAGGTAATTTTCTGGAAAATTCTTATTCTCATTTACAGTCATGGCATAAGGTCACATTCCGTTATCGATACGTAAGCATTTAAATAGAGTAAATGGCATACGCTAAGTGAAATCGTGCAGTTACAGGTTATGCTTACAGCAAATTATGATGTTCCGAAAGAGAATACGGTAACTTCTGATGACGGAGCTGGCATTTAAAACAGTTCATTCATACATAGATACATTCATGCGTTTATCAGTGAATAAAACGGTCTCTATGTCACAGAGAAGCCAAACTCGCATCTGCATCTGTTGGAGTATAACCTTTAACCAGGTGGAGGTGAAATTGTCAAGTTAAATGATAGGATGCTTTAGTTCCACTGTGAATAAAATAAAACACAATTCATGACGATGAAAACTTGACTTAAAGCTTTCGTGACTGCAGGATTGACGATTGCTTGCGTTGCCATTGAAATGTCGTGATATTTTTTATTATTTTTTCTATCTACGTGGCTTTACCGAAAGACCCAAAGAAGATGAAAACTTGTTTATATGGCATTACAATACTAGGCAATCTATCACGTAATGAAATGTGTTGCATGATTAATACAATTATATTAGAAGCAATTATTTTCATTGTTATTGTAAAATAATAAGGAAAATTATATCTGTGAAAGTCTATTCAACATGTTGTGTACCTGTATTGACAAGATGACATTAAGGAATTTTAATAAATAACAGGGTGCTTCAAAAGAATACTCTTTGGTTATATTCGGTGAAGTCACGTAGGTAAAAAAATAAAACAAAATTCACGACGTTTCGGCCACAACACAAGTGGCCTTCATCAGGTGAAGGGACCAGACTGTCTCGAGGACAGCGCTGGAGTGAACACAGCCAAGCTCAGACCGCGTCCTTTAAGCTGTGTGAGAGGAATTAAGGTGCCTTGACAAAGGAATTAGCATAAAAATTAGCATTTAATTGGCGGACTTAGCATGATGAACGGTGTAGAGGGGGTGAACATGTGCAGGTCGGCGAGGGGGGGAGGGGGAGTTTACATATTGATGGTGTGAAAAGGGAATTTTAAGAGCTGCGAAAGTTTGGGGTACCACTACTTTTGACTTTACCGAATAGAACCAAAGAGTATGGATCCTTGTAGTCACGAAAGCTTCAAATCTAGAATTGCTTCAAAAGAATGTTAACACTTACATGGGACTGTCGTTTTTTAATGGAAAAAAGAACGGATAGTACATTGTAAAATGATAACAAATTTGATTTGAAGCTTTCGTGACAGCAGGAATTACTCTTTGGTTCTTTCGGTAAAGTCACGTAGAAATAAAATAAATAATAGAATACGACGTTTCGATTGCAACACAAGCAACCATCATCAGGTGTGAATGAATGCAAGCTCGGAGAGAGACACAGAGAGAGAGAGAGCGACAAACACACAGAGAGAGACACACAGAGAAAGAGAAACACATGGGGGAGAGACACATAGAGAGACATACACGCAGATAAGTTATCTGTGTGTCTCTGTGTGTGTCTCTCTCTGCGTGTCTCTCTCTATGTGTCTCTCCCCCATGTGTGTCTCTCTCTGTGTATGCGTCTCTCTCAGTGTCTGTGTTCTCTCTCTCTCTCTGTATATGTGTCTCTCTCCGAGCTTGCATTCATTCACACCTGATGATGGTTGCTTGTGTTGCAATCGAAACGTCGTATTCTATTATTTATTTTCTTTTTTGTCTACGTGACTTTTCCGAAAGAACCAAAGATGATAACAAATGTATGTTAATCGCTTCAAAAAGTCAAAGAGTCTCCACTTAAATTTTGATTTAAAGCTTTCGTGACTGCAGGGATTCATATTCTTGGTTCTTTCGGTAAAGTCACGTTGAAGGGAAACAATAAAATAATAAAATATATAAAACAATAAAATGATATATATTTTATTATTTTATTGTTTCCCTTCAACGTGACTTTACCGAAAGAACCAAGAATATGAGTCTCAACTTGTTCGCCATCATTGTCAACACATGCCTGGAATCTTCTCCAGGTGGTCTCCAGAGTCCAGCTGCGCTTTTCTTGTGGTATTTTTGCACATTCCCAAAAATGTTTTAAAAAATGTAAGCACCCTGTATACACCAATGGGTTACCCTGAACCGTGGGTTTAAAAAACTCATCCGTGTGGGCAGCCTAGACCAGCTGTGCCGCTAACCAGTACACGGCTGGAAATCGGTATAGGCCCTGCTAAACAGACATCAAAAGTATGTTTTAAATTAAATAGACATTGCTGCGTTCATTAAAAAAAAACAGAATCTCTCAGAAAGATTTGTTAGTGCAATGCAGCTGGTTCTTTCTGAAACATTCACTGAATTATAGAGCGGCAGTTATCATTCGGCTGTCCAATGCAGGACACGCTGGAGACGTGCCCAAAATTCCACTCAAAAGTGCATGCTGGGGGAGTGGCAGCGTAGGTAATATAACACCGAGCTAATAGGGGCAGCTCAGTTGGCTGCTGGCAAAATTACTAGCGTGGACTGAGAATTGCCGGAGCCTGGGAGCAGCTTGTCTTATATCTGTCTGGCGCTGCCGTTTTGTGGTCACGAGCAAATTATTTATTTGCATTTGTACGACGTGCAAAAACAATGCTGTAATGAAATTAGATATTTATATATATAAAGCATCTGAATGCAAAATTGTGTCTAAGAGGCTTTACAGATAAGGCAGGCATAGACATCGAGTGAGTGAGATAAGGGATGCATGCAATGGAGCAATGGCGTGTCTTTGTTCATACGTATCAATGAAATACATTTACAGGCTGCTCGAGTAGCAGAATAAAATTGGTTTCCAAATCAAATAATTGTGAAGCAGCACTCTTCTCCCATTTGTGACCCTGAGCCAGTGGTGGAAATTCCCTATCCAAGAACAACCGCTATTGATTCATATGAATGCACCGAAGTAAAAATACAGAAAGAAAGAAGACCATATCAGACTACAGGAGCAGCAGAAGAGACACTCACACTCGCGTGTTTCAAAATTAAGACATTTGTGGTAGGTCTTGTCACTAGATTAAAGTTGGCATCTCTTAGATTGGATGTATTTGTTGTACGAATTATCCCGTTAAGTCAGTTTCCTGGCTATTTTACAATGCGATCCTCTTAAACAGTTAACACGAGTAGCCTGCATTGCACATTATCTGAAGGTGGGCGATCGGAGATTTAGAAAGTCCATTGGCATTGGTTACATTTAATAGGAGCTTAATTTTCTAAAACCTGCTCAGCCTTACGAGAACAATTACATTTCTAATGTTTAACGACTGCAGTCGACAGCCCTCCGCAGTTGTTTTTAGTATTGTAAACGCAGCATATTTGAGTGTTATTAACTAATCTGTTTAGTCAATTATTATATTTCATTCTGCTTGGTTTTCCACATTCCAGCCTAAATTGATCCACTTTGCAATTGAATACATTACTAAATCCACATAATGAGCACGTGTGCGCAAACGTTAGCATTACTCTATTTCAAAATGTAATTAGGATCCCTCTAAAATGTATAAAGCTTATTGTGGAAAACAGCACTGGATTGTGTTTCAAAAACACAAGTAAACCCAATAATGTACTGCACTCGCGTAAGCATGCACTAATGATGGCTTTCAGCCATTTTTTTTTCAATTCACTCAAAAAGGCCAGTCAATCAAACCATCAATGTCTTCTTTTCCCCTCAGTGACAGTAAAGAAACCACTGCACTTTATTGCAGTATATTGCAGTCACTATCCAATACAGTGCAGCATCTGGTTAGATTCAGCTTGTGTTCGAGCACTCCTTTCCAAATCGAAAGGCTGTGACTTTTTTTAAAAATCCCAATCACAAGGTTTGGCTCATAACCCAAGGCTGATAAAATGTGTCAAAACATTTTTTTTACAAGTCAACAGTGATTGCCCTAAAACGACACTGTTCCCCTCGATAGGAATATGGAATTTCCACCACTGGCCTTGGGCCACCAGAGAAGATGAGTTGTGCACCAAGCCTGGTTGAGCGTGGAGACAGGTTGACCTCTCTTTGAAAATACTTTAAGACAGCGTATTGCCAGGAATATATATGTGTGTGTGTGTATATATATATTCCGTCATAGCACTGTTGGAACATGTTGTATAGAGTAGCATAGAACAATTTAGAACAAAGACACAGTGTAGAATAAGTAGAAAAGCTCCCAAAAAGACATGTAATGGCGAAACACGAACAACACTTGAATTCATGTACGGGGTGCAGCACGCAGTTAAGATCGATGGCCTTGAGAGGTGTGCTTATGGTTTGTAGGAACAGCCAGAGGCTGCATTGGTCGAGATAATTGAAAACCTTCCTTGTGTCAATACAGAGAGCAGAATTTGGCAAAACCCACACTACTTTTCAGCCAGCAGCTGCATGCATAAGTCTTCGTCAATAGTCGTTTCCCCCTGTAACAGTTCAAACTGGGTGCAATTTGTTTAAACAAGTGATTGTTATTGTGCTGTAAAAGGAGTCTTATCAACATTTTTTGCTGGGGATTTGATCAATGTGGCTTGTCTACTCTTGGCATAATTCCTTATCGAATGCATCAGAGGCTTCGTTTCAATCACTGTTGAATGAAATCCTCACCATACCATGTCGGTTGTGACGAGATGTTAATTACCTCGCCTGATATACAGGAGGTCATGGGTTCGACCGCAACCCTGACGTCTGGATATTTGGAATTCGCATGTTCTTCCCGTGGTCGCATGGATTTTTCTCTGAGGCCTCTGGTTTTTTTTTCCCCTCCACATTTAGACACGCGTTTAGAGTATTTGGCTGCTTTGCATTTACACGTGATAAGACACTTTGTTGAGCTATCATTTGTGACCAGGTCGCTTCTGAAAAAGAGCTTTATATCTCAGTGGGCCTGACCTAATGAAATAAAATAAAAAATTGCTCAGTTTTAGTTGTTTGCCCGTACTTCACCGTGCTGGTCAGTGCGGGTTAGTGAAGGGGAAGAGTGCGGGTGGCGACCCGGACCCTGGACAGGTTTAGATATCACTCGCCACTGATGTTAGCCGTGGCTGGAAATCAAATTCGGGCTTGTCAAGTTCACAGCACGAGTGCGCTATCCACTCCATCACCACTGCAACAGGATCGGCAGTAATCGCACTGTCCTGCCAAACCAACATTTACAAGCAGTCCATAGACCAAAGAAGACATAGGCACCACCTAAGATAGCAAAAATTTAATCGTAGCTAATTATTTATTTGGCAAAAAGATTTGATCACTTGATGGCCCACTCATTTCAAACGGTCCTCACACAATTCACTGTTATTGCCCCCATGGAGAAATTGGCAGCAATTGAAGTTATGCCACCTTAGCTGGTCCCAACAAGTGAGAAATAGGGTCTGGACTCATGGACTAAAGGGGCCTCTGTGGCAATGTAGAACGTCAAACTGTCCTGTGGCCTCAAGCTCAGCCTTCACGTACATTTCTCCCTGGGCAAGCAAAGAATTTAGTGCCCCTTCAAAATAGTAACCAAAAAATTACCTTGCCATTTGTTGTTATGTAATATCTTTCACGTGACTTGTGTATGTACATGTTACCGATTATATGTAAATTGAAACCTATTTCATCATTGTCTCAACTATATATTCAAAAGGAATCGATGAAATTTTGCAGAAAAATATGACAAGTGCCACAAAAGAAAACCAACATATTATGTAACAATGTAAAATGTATAATATAAGTAAATACAGAGTACTCACCGGAGACGATGGCATTTAAACAAGGGCGTACTGTGTACACCAGTGGTGTTCACTCATTTTCAGAGGGAGGCCACTTTCGCTGATAAGACATCGATGTGAGGGCCGCCACACGTTTGAAACGATTGTTTTTGACAGCACGTTGGGGTTGTTGTCACGTGTTGTGTATTGTCAGGGGGTCCGCGCGTCAGGTGCCCCACGAAACCCCACCTGGGGCCGCCAGTGGCCCGTGGGCCTTGCAATGGCGAACACTGGTCAAAGCCATTCCATTTTCTTTGGTTCTTTCAGTAAAGTCACGTAGAATGAGAATGAAATAATAAATTGATAAAATAAAATAACACAATAATATTATCACGACGTTTCGGCCACAACACAAGCGGCCTTCATCAGGTGAAGGGACGAGACTGTCTGGAGGACAGCGCTGGAGTGAAAAGGCCATGCTCAGATCACGACCTTTAAGCTGTGTGAGAAGAAACAAAGCGCCTTGACAAAGGAATTAGCATATAATTTAGCATTGAAATGGCTGAATGATTAGCTTGTGACTGGTCACAGAAATGGCTATGTTAAAGTTAAAGCATACACATCCGAAAAGGCACCCCTTGACAAAGGAATTAGCATAGAAGTTAGCATTGAAATAGCTAAGTTAAAGTATACACATCCGCAGAGGCACCCCTTGACAAAGGATTTAGCATAGCAATTCTCCTGTTTGATTTCTACTAGGTGCCTCGGTGAATGTATATGCTCTGACTTTAACATAGCTATTTCTGCGACCAGTTACAAGCTAATCACTCAGCTATTTCAATGCTAAATTCTACGTATGATTCGAGGAGATGCACATTACTGCAAAGTATTTATGTAGCTGGTTATATAGAATAAAAAAAACACATTACTTCGTCGTATTTCGTAACGTGTAAAAATAATGGAGGATCCATAATGTATCGAGCATGGAAATGTTGTAGACTCTGAGACTTGATCGCCCGTTAGGGGGCCCTGTGACGTAGCGCGTCGTCACACACGCTGCCCAAACAATTGCGTTCTCTTAAATGTTTGTTTACAACGTTGTAGCGAATCAATGTATTTTGAAATCGAATTCCGTTCTCTAATTCGTTGCGGCTACGACGCTACGTTACGGTAAAACAGCATGAATAGGAGCAACGTAAATGTATTTGTACTGTACTTCTACGTTCCCGTATCTCTACTTCTACTACCTCTCATTATCATGGTTAAGCATTGTAAAATAATCCCCATGCCCCCCCCCACCCCTCTCTCTATGGGGAGGCCGTAATTTCAGAGGATTGACGAAGCGCTGTAAATTGTGGCGAGTATTCCACAGTATGGGTGTGCATAATGGGAATACATCATATTATTCATGCATATGCAGTGTTTCCAGTCATGACAGTATTAAAATTTGCCAATAACATGTAAAACCAAATTAGTGCATGTTTCAGCTTGCCCTTATATCCATATACTAATTCAGACACATCTCCATCGTGAGGCATTTCAGTTTGCATTCTAAATTCCAATTTGCGTGCTCAGCATATCTTAGCATTACACGAACATAATGTTTCTTTGCACCTCATGTAATGCTCCTCCTGAGCACGCCCACTTCAATGTTTGCCTTATACCGACTATAATCACCCAGGAATGTCTGTCCTTAACGCTCATGACGTCACTCCACATCGACCACCCTCCCTCATTAATATTCATGAGCAGGTGACGTCATCCAAATAGACACCCCCCCTTCATAATATTTATCGGCTGACGTCACTACACATATTATATAATTTAAAAAACCCTTCTCATTTAGTTGTTTGCTGATATTTTGATGGCTTCTGGTAATCTTGTACGCATCCTTGACGCCAATGATAATTTGTCTTATTTTACGGGGCATATCTTCACGCATTCTTCATCACATTTGAACCGAAGCTTAGGGCTAATTTTCAATTCCAGTCAGTCCTTAATAAACATGGAATAAATACTGCATTTCCTTTGCTCTAAATAGACATCTGCATTGTAAAGATAAGCGCCTGAAGGAAGCGCAGTGTCGTCCTCCATGGCATCTCGCAGCACAAAGAGAAGCACACACAACCCAGTCCACCGCCCAAGATACACAAATAGCTCCATCCAAAGCAAAAAGCTCCCCCAGGAACACGCTTTTGGGGCAAAGTGCTGTTAGCGAGCACCTATGAAGGCCAGCATGGCACACGAGGGGGTGGGTGGCCAGCACCACGCCCGGCCGCCTTTGTCTCCCTAGGGAGAAGCGCAGGAGCGGTTCAAATAAATTCGTCACTGGTGTTGGCCGTAAGCGGGATATAAACTCGGGTGCCCAGGTTCGTAGCGCAGCGAGCGAACAAGATTGCACTACCGCTCCCCATCCAAAGACCCCCCCGTCAGCAATATCGTTCCCCATCCACCACCCCCAGTACACCTCATATGAATGCGTATTCATTTTTTTATATATCGCCTCAAACATGTTTAAAACAAATATATTGTGTGCTCTGACCCATTAGACAATAAAGAATGATCAAAGGTACAGTGAGGAAAATGCAGATACAAGGTACGAAATACAGAGTTCATGTTGGTAACATTCACACTTCCAATGTACATGAACTTGCATTAATTACAATGCTCTGTATGCTGTACACTATATGTAGATATCAAGTTATGTCAGCCAAAAGCTGCCTAAGGTGTTCAGTGTTCATATTTGATTAATTACTTAGTTTGCCACAAAACAAAACTTGCATTTCGTGAATTCAAAATAGAAATTCTAAAAGTAAAGCGGGATGTATTTCCAGCAGAGAATAAACACTCATTCCTCGTGTTAATGTTCAACAAAGGGGAGCGTTGTAAAATGATAACCATTTTCAGAATTGATTACCGATTCCGAAAGTCAAGAACTGGCAATCGATTCCAATGCTATTTTCGTCCCGAAAGCACTGATTCGCACTTGTGTTGACAACGTACCAACTGCACGGGCGGCAGACCTGGAGGTAAATAATATATGGGTAAACAAATCAAGAAATAATATATGGGTAAACAAATCAAGAAATAATATATGGGTAAATAAATCAAGAAATAATATATGGGTTAATAAAAGCTAGAGGTCCAGCCCTGCAGTTGCTTGCTCGTGCCACTGCGTGCGGTGGTCTCCGTGTAGAAGGAGTTTCAGAGAGAATTTGCTCTCCTCTTGCATAGTGGCCAGGAGTACTCCACACATTACCCCACCACGCCATGACCTGCCAATCGACAAACAATGATCTACCCTTGGCTTCAAGCTTTCGTGACTACAGGAATTTATATTCTTTGGGTCTTTCGGTAAAGTCACTTGGATAGAAAAATGAATAAATAAAAATAAAGTGAATAAAAAAATAACAAAAATATCACGATGTTTCGATCGCAACACAAGCGATCGTCATCAGGAGAAAAAAGAAGGGGAAAGCTGCTGAAGCAGACTGTTTTAAAGGTTTGAGATGGGTGTAGCCCAAGGGTCATAAACGAAGTGGGTGGGGCTAGTGATGTTAAAGTGAGAAATTTGATAACGTTGAAGTGTTGTGTAAAACTAATTATTACTGGCAAAGATTAATTAGAGAATCCTTCGAAATTGAGAGGAATAGAAATAACTTTAATCTCTCTGACAGCTACAGGCTTAGTGCGGCTTGGAAGCGTATTATTAAATAATACATACTACAATTCCTTATAGGGGAAATACATATAATTAACGGATTACTAACGTAGCATATAATCACAATAACATACATTACAACTAATTACTAATCTACAACTCATTACTAATCATAACCATTGACTGATTACCAATCGATTATATAATTACAATACCCCCCCCTCCGCCTCAAATCACTGCACCTGAAATGAGTTAAATGATGACGTCACCCTGCTGCTCTATTTAAGACCGGGAGCAAGTGGAGAGGGCTTTACCATTCTGGCGAATTGCCCGATGATGCTGGATGTAATTACCAGCGAAACGTCGTACTCAAACTGTAAATGTTGTGGATTCACTCTTCAACACACCGGTGGGCTAAAGTAGTGAACTATTTGTCTTTTGTCAACGTGACACTTTTTTGCTGATTGGCCGTGTCGGGTGGTGGAGGGTTACGACACATTTATAAATAACGCGATCTAACCCAAAAACCTTTATTATGAATAATATTGGTCGCGAAAGCCTACGTGTTAAACTGACAAATTTGCATGTAAATGTAAGATCGGAAAGATTAGCATGTCAATGTAAGATCGCAGCGCCGCCGTCACATCGAGGACACGAGCAACGGCGGCTGTGTAAGTGTGAGACATTTAACCTGTTAATGTAAAGTCAGAGATTGCATGTCAATGTAAGATCGCAGCGCCGCCGTCACATCGTGCCAGGAGATGGAATCACACCCACGACCTCTGGATGACCAGTCCAGTGTGATGTATATATGAACCTTATGGCGGGACACCTGGGGTCCCATAAGCCCCCGGCTCTCGCATAAACATTATATTATAATGTAAACAAAAACTTTGCTCTTTCTGACCAATGGGTTTGAAGGACGGTGGCAAGTGTTGTCCTGTTAAACTATGCCTTTAAAACTGAAAACTACTTACCTGCAGTATCTCTATTTAAATACACTTTCGAAAAAATAATTTACACCCCTCTGTCAATCATCGTATTTCTCAGTGTGGATTTGTGAACACACTTTGTAAACAGTACATTAAATAGTACGCATTTTCAATGCGCTGTTCATATTGTAACAAACGTTTATACCAATGTTACTAGACAGAGTAGTGGATCGCCGCTCCTCTTATCCGTATTAATACGAGCGGTATGTGGGGACTATGGCTTAACCGCAAAAGAAAACCTATCTGCACAGATACATACGGACAAGAGAAGTATTATCAAACAGGAGGAATTAACGGTGCAACGCATCTCATCTGTTAAATATCTGCAGGTATTAGGATTGTCATCGATTGATCCTGGCTACAGATATTGGCATGTCACAAATAATAATGAAGATAAGAGTATTCTAGATTTGAAGCTTTCGTGACTGCAAGGATTCATACTCTTTGGTTTTTTCGGTAAAGTCACGTAGGTAAAATAAAATAAATTAAAACTTAATTAAAATCACGACGTTTCGGAGGCAACACAAGCTTCCGTCTTCAGGTGGAACAGACAGCAAAATTAGCTGTATCAAGTGAACAGCTCTGGGACACACGAGCGGCATCTTTTGAGGAAGGTTAGCGTCTCGATGAGCTGTGACTTCTTGTCTCGTTGTCTGTTAAAAGCTCTACGTGACTTTACCGAAAAAAAACAAAGAGTATGAATCCTTGCAGTCACGAAAGCTTCAAATCTAGAATTAATGCCCTCTACGGGGAGGAATTTCACCTACCTGTTAGAGCTTTTAACGGACGAGACAAGAAGTCACAGCTCATCGAGACGCTAACCTTCCTCAAAAGATGCCGCTCGTGTGTCCCAGAGATGTTCACTTGATACAGCTGATTTTTCTGTGTCTGTTCCACCTGAAGACGGAAGCTTGTGTTGCCTCGGAAACGTCGTGATTTAATTTAGTTGTTTTCATTTATTTTATTTTACCTACGTGACTTTACCGAAAAAAGAAACAAAGAGTAAGATAAGAGTAATTTCACTGTATTATGCATACCGTTATGACAGTTTGAGCAGCTTTGGATAAGACTTGTTATGATCCTGTCCATACCCGAGCATGGAGTGCATTCGCTTGCTCAGCTCTTCTGCGCATTCGTCCTCGCTGCTGTGCTTGGACGCCGACACGACAACAGAACGATCCGCGCCAGGTGGGTTACGGCGTTTATGTGTGCGGTGGGACGGAGTCGCCAAAAATAAATTAATTCATTACGATTTTGACTTCCGATTTTGACTTCTGTATCTAGAAAGCCGTGCTGATTGGAGGCAGCTCTATAAACATGACCTTTTTAACTGAACAATGTAATGTTGACTGCTCCACTTTTCTAGATATGTGGAAAACAGGTCGGCATTTCTTAACCATTTTAATGCCAATAAAACTTTAACTACCCAAATTTTGCTTAAAAGTCATAGGTTGCATATACACTAAAACCTTGGATTGCGAGCATAATTCGTTCCGGAAACGTGTTTGTAATCCAAAGCACTCGTACATCAGTTGTGATCACGTGACGCTTGGCAGATAAAGTGTATACGTACTACTCGTATTGCAAGACCTCGCTCGTTTATCAATATTTATTTTTAAAAAATGCTCGTCTTGCAAAACACTCGCAGACCAAGTTACTCGCAATCCAAGGTTTCACTGTATTACTGGAAGTGTAGCAACTGCGTATGTTTCTAAATCACATTCATTATTTTCAAATGATACACATCGAATACATAACTATGGCAATGCACATTGTCTAGAGGGCGTGAGCTATGACTGTTGAAAACATTGTGCTCAAAATAGCCATTTATTTGTCAACGAAGTTGATGTATGTGCATTTCATAATGAATAGTTCATTTGTTGGTGCATCCTAAAATGCACACGTGGTTTGTTGAAATAACAAAAGGAACGATGAATACAATTTGCCGAGACTTGTTCACTGAACCAAATACAGCGGGACATTGCACACACTGAGAAATATATCACCCACAGAGCAACTGTGTGCGATAAAATATCTCCTTCAACAACTAATGCATACTTAATAGTAAAAGGCCAATTGTTATTTTGTGTGTGTGTTTTGTAAATATGTATGCTGTCCACTAGCCAACCTCTTTTTAATCTTTATATTAATAATGCAAAGGTATGCAAATGTTCAGTAAATACATTGTCACCAATAAAAAAACTGCATCGACATTTCTCTTGCGGTGAAAATTCGCATTCCTGTTACAGGGACCAACCTTGCATATATATTTACACGAACACACCTGTGGTCACTCCACTGTTGGATGAGGGCCTCTCTAATACCTGTGAGTGTCGTCAGGGCTATTTGACCATAGTTCACCACGTTGGGTCGTGCAAATTGAAGACAGGGAGCCAAGCTGTGGAAGCACTGAAGCTGAGTGCAACAATACCTTTTGCTACATAGTTCTTGTCCTCTGTTGCCCACGACAAAGTCACACAGCAGCCCATAGCACCTGTTTGTGCCCGGCACTCACCAATCCAATGCTCAACTCTGTTTAGCTTCCGAGATCAGACGAGATCGGATGCATTCATTGGATGAGATCGAAGGCGCATAATATAAGCAGCCCATATATATGACAGTGATTTTATGGTCACCCACTGTTGTTCATCATACCAACTCTTGAGGTTTGCCGAGCCAAATCAATCCTGTCTGGGCTTTCAATTCTGAGACTCTAGAGCAGTGGTTCTTAACCTTGTTGGAGGTACCGAACCCCACCAGTTTCATATGCGCATTCACCGAACCCCTCTTTAGTGAAAAATAAAATGTGATTTTTTTTCAAATTCAAGACGTAGATATGTTTTTTACTGGTACACAAAATGAGCCGTGCATGAACATTACCTTGTTCAAAGAATAAAACCAACACAATGCATAAACTCACAACAAATTACATACCTGGAAATCAATGTGACTTCTGCTGTTGCCTTTGAGAGATCAGTTCAGATATGCGTGGCTTCACCTTGGCAAGTGCCACTCTCATGTCATTTTCACAGCAAAGTCTGTTCCTTTACTTCGTTTTTATGTCCAGCATCCTCGAAAAGGATTGCTCACAAAGATATGTTGTAACAAATGGTATAAAAAAAATCCAGGGCTTTCTTAGCAATAACTGGATACTTGTTCATTTGTCGACACCAAAACGTTGAGAGCGTTGTTGTTCTGAAGAGTTGCTGTTGAACCTGGCTCTGCTGAATTTCAATGATTTCGTCGAGGAATTCATCATTGACATCTGCTGTTTCAACAGCAAACGTGAACGGCTGTCTCACCCATGCTGGATATGACTCTCTTGTAGGGAAATATCCGTCGAGAGACTTTGCAAGCTCATCTAAGTGCGTGGCAATTGTTTGCTTCAGTTCCGTGGATACAGAAATATCTCCGATTCCAGACACATCTTCGATCTTACTTGCACAGTCGTCCAGAAGCGGGAAGTTTGCAAAGTTATTGTTCTCTGTTCGTCGTTTCCATAACGGTAGATTTTTTTGAAAAGCCTTCAGGTGTTCTTCTGCTTCCATGATATTGACTCCACCACCCTGCATCTGCTGATTGAGATGATTGAGAGCTGCGAATATATCAGCCATGTACGCTAAAATGAGAATGAACTCAGGATTTTTGAAGCAATCTGCATGGCAGTGTTGGTGCTCTTGCAAAAACAGGGCTAATTCCACACGCATGGCAAAAACACGATTCAGCACCTGTCCCCGGGATAACCACCGAATATTAGAATGGAGCAGAAGTACCTCAAATTCAGAGCCAATTTCTTTACACAGCTCACTGAAGATGCGGTGCCTCAGAGCACTTTTTCGCACATAGTTCACACATTCCACCACAGGTTTTAATACTTCTGCCATTTTTGGAGGTAAGGTTTTTGTTGCCAACGAATGCCTGTGCAGAATACAATGCGTCACAATGATGTGTGGTGCATCGGCCTTTACTAGCGCACCAAAACCAGACTTTCTTCCCAGCATGACTGGAGCTCCGTCCGTACAAACTGCAGAAACCATATCCCATGAAAGATTGTTGTCTCTGAAGAAGTCATCCACAAGCTTCTTCACATCGGCTGCCTTCGTTGTTGTTGTAAGAGGCTTACAAAATAAAAACTCTTCTTTTATCATGTCGTCTTTCACATAGCGTACAAAAACAGCAAGCTGGCTTAGATCAGAAACGTCTGTGGTTTCGTCGAGTTGAAGGCTGAATTTTGCCGGGCTTGAAATCAGATCCGCGACTACTTGAGCCAAGATGTCTTTACTCATGTCTTCTATTCTGTCACTGACGGTGTCATTTGAAAGGGGAATTTGGGATAATTTACCTTCGGCCGCTGTTCCGAGTATCAGATTCGCCATCTTTAATGCAGCTGGTTTCACAAGTGTTTCACCAATGGTGTGTGGCTTGCCCTGCTTTGCGATCAGGTAAGCAACTTCGTACGATGCTGTCAGGATCGGTTTGTTAACAGGTACAAATCCAAGAGCAGGCAGAGTGGCCCTTTCATCGAATCTGGCTCTCTTCACCCTGAATTCAGCAAGTGTTGTGTTCTTGTATTCCCCGTCTCCATGCAGCTTCAAGAAGTGTTCCTTTAGTTTTGCCGGTGCAAGACTAGAGTTGCTCAACTTGGCGTTGCAAATCATGCAGATAGGACGCTCACTCCCATCACGTTCCGTGATACATGAGAATCCATGTTGTACATATTCGTCCGACCACTTTCTTCTTTTGCCCGACATAGTTAGTATGGATAAAATATTAAAGAAATCACACGACGTACGACAACAACAGTCACACGTTGACTACTGAGTACGCACTAAATTCCCCGCAGCGCTGATTGGCCAAGCAGTGTAGCATGATCATCTGCAGCCAGTGATGGCCAAGCGGGCCGTGTGTGTCATCACAAATTTACACAATAATTCAAGTGTGTCCGGACCTCCGTGGCGGGGGCTCTGCCGAACCCCTGAGATTGACTCACCGAACCCCTGGGGTTCGATCGAACCCAGGTTAAGAACCACTGCTCTAGAGCCTTTCCAGCGATTCAATGTACACAATAAAGTAAACATTATTATAAAGTCATCGCAAGATTACTCATGCTGTTTGAATCTTTTTACATATATAAGTTATTGGAGTAAAGTACACATTTTCTGGAGAGCGTTAATCTCTTCACCTCACCAAGTGCCTATTGGAATCTTATCTGTGTGTGCTCAATAAATGTCAATATAACTGTCCATATTTGCTGCCACGCAATTGACAGGAAAGGGCAAGCCTCTCACCAGTGTGGATTTATGTGTAAAAAAAAGGCGACATTTTACTAAATACATAAGTAGACAAAATGAGACATTGGAAGGAGACAAAGTGTCTGCTTATTTTTTTAGTTAATTACATTCATCACAACCCTGCTAATACTGAACTTGTGTAATATGTGTGAATTGCGCCATTTGTGTGACTCGCAGTAACCAACACTTGGCTATGCGAACGTTTCAGTTTAAAACATAGTATTGCTTCCATTCCTCCCGTGGCACACAATGTCCACATATCAACTTTAATGAGTAAAGCAGCAATAACATAGCCTGTGCTCCACGCAATGGCATTGTTGAATTTCAAAGGATGCTCAACACCAACACGTGCTGTTCTCTCGCCTCACAATTACTGATTACGCATCTATGATTTTGTTTACTCTTCTATTTATGGTAGTAGGGTTTCTGGCAGTGACTAAGACAGAGAAGGTACTTAAGCTTACAATCTGTGCCCCAGTGGGCGTTCTTTGCCAAGCCAGCATGTAAGCTGCGTGCGATAGACCATTTCACTTTACCCTGTGCAGCGATGGGTTTTCAGAGGTGAAAAGGGTCTGAGAAAAGCAAATTTGATGATAACTTTCATCATCTATCATCCATGTGCCAAATGTGTTAGATTGGATTAAAATAACACAAGATGACAAAAATGCATCCGAATGTTCTCCATTATATTGCACTTTCCCCATACATGGATGGGAGAGCATTATACTGTACGTTTATCAGGATATACAATGTGGAAGTTATGAAAAGTTAATACATAAATTATATGCTGAATAACTTTTCAGAAAATATTACTGGGTAGATGTGTTTCTGTGTACGTGCATCTGCACGTTTAGCAAATTTCCCTGCTTATGGCTGCTGCAATTTCCAAAATAATATTTGTCTACGACAATATCGAAAATAAAATTTGTCCAGCCACAATTGCATTGATACATAACATTCACGTTATCGCAATGTTGCTCAATGTACTGCGAGGCAAGAGTACCATACATAATACGAATGTCATTGGTACGTGTAAATACTCAACTCGTATCATGAAAAAAGGTACATGTTAAAACACAATAATGAAACACAAACTTTTGCAGCAGTGACTTTATAGATATACTTTAATAATAAGGAATTGTAGTTATTCAGTATTTTATATCCAAGCATTTTATATAGCTTAAGGCATTGCTGTTTTGAGTTCTTAGCTCCATTAAAGTATTCACACCATAACATGCAATGCAATTATCATATAGTAATGGTGTGTGTCTAATATAAAGCTATTTGTCTCAATACTAACAATGTGACTTGTCAATACTACTCATGCACTGAAAGCCAAATGCAGTCGTGATAATGTACAGCCCTTTGCCAATGCACTGCTGAATGAAGGCCTCCCCACACACCTTGTCAGTCATGGAGATTGCTTGACCTTGCCAATTGATCAGTTCAGGTTTTCAATCATATCTTATGTTAGCTATGGCCAGGGATTAAACTCAGGAAACAGGGGTTCATAGTTTAGCCCCTGCTCTACCCCAGGGTATCACAACATATATTAATGGAGATAGACATAAATTTAATTATATTCTCGGTAAACTGACTTTCAGGCAACCCTGTGTGTTGGTTCTTGAAGACATCAGTTGTTAAGTGCCATCTGTACTGGCTCTATGTGTCAATGATACTAAATGTACTGATACATATTGACTCAAAGTAGGGATGTTATTTCCATATGAAATAGACTGTCTTTTACGAGCAGCAGTTTTATTAGCTGTACAATGTTGACCTTGTGGAGACTAATCCTGATAATATCCAATAAAACTTTCATCTTGTAAATTAAAAGCATGTATTATGATGCAATAGCAGCTGTACTAGTTAAAGAGCCTTACAGCACGGAGCCTGAGAAAGTTAATGGAGCTCATCCTTTTTCTACTTATCTTGTAAGTTCCTAACATACACGGTTCATTAATCAAGCAGTACATTGGAGAGAAGTGTATTTGCCTTGTTTTGTCGTTATTAATATATACACCTGACATGGATATTTATGAAAGCAATTTCAAGGTATTCCAATTTTCAGCACCAATAAATAAAAAAGATTTAATTAACCATTTTAGCCACTCAATTGATTTATTCAGAGATTTCGATTTAAAGCTTTCGTGACTGCAGGGATTCATCTTCTTGGTTTGGTGTTTTATGACATTAAAGCAATTTCTCAAATCGCAATGTTGTGGAAAACAATTATATTGCAATAAATGCCACTTAAAAAATTTATTATATCAACACTTGCTTTATGGGCAGTTCAATCAGAGTAAGGAATACTTTTCATAAACAATCTAACTTATGTGCATCACTTTATTAAAGTCAGTTCGACCACTGATGGTTTGACAATGTAGCCATCCTAAATTGATATTTGATCTACATGTATTCAGCTTTGAGGAAGTCAAAGACATTAGAGTCCCATTTCATACCCGATAGAATTATTGCTGTCAAGAGAGCAGGAAATAGAATGATTGAAACACTGGAAGCCAAGTTGCTGTGTCTTGTTCAAGGACTGTTCTCTGTCAGGATATGTCACACTGCTCTCAACGAAGGGAGATCAGATTTCAGTATTCCCATGATTAAACCTACCTCTGTAACTGTTGGCGATATAATTGACGCTCAAACAATGATGAGCTGTGCTGCTTATACTACTTGTTTTCTTATATCAATTTGTATGTGGATACTGGGCTTCAAAAAGAGTGTTCACATTTTAAGAACCCCCAGTCGCACAATTAGATTTTTTTATTAATCTAAGAAAATGTGGAATGTAAACAAATAAATGTCCTTGCTGCATGACCTATGAACAGTACTTGATTATTAGAATGTAATATCTTTTGAGTATTATGGGTGGTTGAAGAATTCTTTTTCGAAATTATATGCAGTAGCTTATTTGCTCACTGCATTTGATCATTATTTACTTCATGATTTTAGCAACGGATTTATTTTGCAAACATTCAATGGGTTAATATGTTGTCGAAGAGTTCTCTATAGATATTTCTTTTGTTCACTGAGTGAAAACTTTATTTTTTGTAAAATCTATGTACTTTCAAACGTAACTTATTTTTGGAAAATAAAAACTGCGGATAACCACCTCCATGGCTGTGTCAGAACCTTTTCAAATGTGTGTTTGGTGTGCACACACAGACATCATTATGGACGTCATGTTACTCCTGCTGGCATATGCAGTGTTTTATTATAAAATTGTGCACCGCTCGCGCGAGTGTGTATCGCAAATGATGAATAAGTACTGAGTGCTACCTCCGAAAGAGATTGATTAGCGCAACTGGCTGAATGAAAAAGAGAGGGTGTAGTAAGCACCTGCTGATAATGAGCCAGTCGCACCAGTAGTCTGATCCCAGCTCCTCCATGTGGCTCTTGAACATGACCAGGCACTGCATGTCGAGGTTGTTCTTCAACTCCAGCTCATTGCACATACGGACCGGGGCGAAAGGCCACCCTGCACAAATGAAGGAATGTCATTTAGTATTACACTTGCACTGTTATCGGTGTCCTTGTTAAAAACGAATGTATTGTGTCATTTTCAAACTGGCCTCATTTGAAATATGTGCCGACCTTCAAATTAATGTGTTCCGTAATAATGTACTGTGATACTGCATTGGTATATGCAAAGTTATTCCTCTTGACAATACATTCATCATGTATATACGTTTGTCAATCCACTGCAGGATTAAGGCCTCTGGACACCGTGCAGGTTATAGAGGTTGTTTGGCCATAGTTCACCATGCTGGTCAGTGGTGGATGTTAAAGGAATAGGGGTGTGGGGGCCAACCAGGACCATTTTAGACTTATCTAACAACTGATTTCGGCAATGGCTCGGAAACAAACTCAGGTCACCAGGGTTCATAGTGCAGTATGCTGACCATTGTGCCAGGTTACAAAATAAACAAAAGCTTGCATTGAACGCAGTGCATTTGATTAATCTATTTACTATACAAAAATCCAGGAGCACGTCAATACACACGTGCATACGGTACATGTATGCACGTATGCATTTAAATGTGACAAGCCTTTCAACATTAGCTTGAGTAAGAAGGTAAGAGAAACAAAAAAAGAAGTACATTTGCATGAGCATAGATGCCAAGAGCTGTCGACGTTGTCAGGATTGGAGTGAAAGTGCCAATCCAGACCCGACAAAAGTGTTACATATCGACAATGCTTTTAAGGCAATACAGTAGCTAAAGAGCTGCACTCAAGATCCAGGAGTGACGGAAATTCTCAATGGACATCGTAGTGACTGCCATAGCATTTGCAGATTGCCATCACAGCCGCTTGGGGGTGCAATTTTAAAAGAGCCCAGAAATGTGAACGCGTTTTACACTGCATTCGTACCTACGTCACGGTCAAAGAGGTTATCTACTCGCGCACCCCTTGAAGGCAGTATTTAATGTATAAGTGTGCGTCTTTTTTTACCAGTAATGCATGATAACACAGTACCTGTACTCTTTGTCTTAGAATAAAAAAATGTAAGGACAATAGCCACAAGAGGAAACAGAGTTGAGCTCGTGTGCAGGAGCTACATGAATGATCTCATTGTAAGGCAGTGAGAGATTGAAGTGACTTGGGGAGGGCTTCATCCATCAGAGGATAGATGATGGTTCATGATGTTTATGAAAATTACAAAAGCATTATTTAACCGTTAATTAGGTTTCTATTATGACTAATGAGTCAGAAGTCAGCTTCTATCTGGTTATGACCTCCTTTCCAATGTTCTCATTGACGTTCATTTGTCCTTGGTTAGTATAACAATTACAAGAGCCTCAAACAAACTATGACCTAAATGCTCTTTACGCCACTGTTGCTTCACCCCCTCGACATCAGTACCTTTACTTTAAAGTCTAGGTATCCAATTATGTGTGAATTCCCATCATATTTATCAGCCGCATCTTTCAATTAGTGGGAAAGAAAATCAACCATAGGGGGTCAAGAACAAAGCAGGTTGGAGGTCACTCCTTTTTCTAAATGTCTTCATTTATTCAGACTCGTACCCAAATGTGTTAATGTTATGGAACATGCTCTAGAACTAGGCCACCACTAACCCAAATATAATTTATTGGTAACCTACTTTTTTAAAGACGTGAATAAGCAGCTGGCCAGACTATACAGAGCTAAAAAATTATAAATCCAAGGTTAACTTCAGATGTATTTAATATATGTAATCCTACTACTTTACGCTAAAAGGCTAATATTTGCCATGCATAATGGAGAAACAGAATAACGTATATATTCAGGACGCTGTTTTTTTGTTTAAATGTGCATCCAACGGAATGTGTCATTATTATCCAGTTTAGCTGTGGGTACACATCTGCTAGGCAACAAGCTACATTAGCAATGCCAATGATTCAAGTTCGTTATTTTAAGCATCGTCTTCACGTGCATGCATGCACACACATATCTTATATGTACACCGTAATCTACTTACATGTGTAATACATTTGTATAGTTTTACCTAATTGGCTGTTCTCAAGGGACCCTCAAGTAAACATTAATAGTTGTGCAAAATATAATTTAAATGCACATTATGCTCCATTCAGCCGTTCATAAATACGTATAACGTCTACCTTAAAATAGATTAAACATTGTGGTCATTCCCAAAATAAATTGCCTACCGTACCACGGGTATCCATCCGTCTATCTCGTTCATACCGCTATTAGCCACGCGGCCTCATAACATATGCTTCATTGTGATACTTTGTAGACCTTTGCCAATCCACTGCTGGATGGAGACTTCCCCACGCCGTGTCGGCCTTCGTGGGTGTTTGACAGCGCTGTATCACGGCTGGTATAAAGGGCACCGTTACGGATCGGTCCGCATAGCAGCTTCTACAGATGTTAGCCGTGGCCAGGAATCGAACTCGAGTGGACATATTCATAGGGTAGTGCGCCTAATCAACGCGGATACTGTATACTATGTTTACTCAGCACTTTCCACAAACATTCTATCCATACGAAAATTAGTTTATTTGAACGCCCGTGTACGAGACAGACGTGAATATAAGCACGGAGAGTTGCCAAGAGTGGCCAACTGTGCAGTCTACGACAGTCACAGAAGCACATATGAGCACGTCCCCGTGTGCAATTTCAGTACACGGCAGAAACACACTTACCCAGCAAGGCTAGAACCGCCAGAGTCCTGAGCGCAGGTGAGCCTTGAGCCATGACAGCTGCGATCTCTATCCGCCAGGTGAAAACGGTCCGGATGAATCGGCCAAAATCTCCAAGCCCATCTCACAAATTAAAGAACAAAAATCCACCGCCAGTACAGGCTGAGCGCGCGAACCAGGAATTAAGCCAAAAAAAAGGGTCTGTTATCTGACACTATGCAGGAACACCGTGTAATATTGAAGCACCGGTGTTTCGTAACGCCTCTTGCGTTGAGGATTTTTTTATGCTGCGAGAATAAACTTGCTCGGGTGCCCGTTCAGGCGAGGAGGAGGAGGAGGAAGAGAGGTCGTCCCGAAGTTACAACGCGCCTTGTGGTCGATCCACACGCGAACATCGTTGCGTGTTGCAGGGCAAACGGGCTGTGAGATTCCCAGGAGCAGAGGCGGGTGTCGCTGAACCCAGGCAGCCGCTTGCTCTCCCACGGACGGGAGGAGGAGGAGGGGGGGGGGACACACGGGGGTCCTCGTTTGGCGCAGTTCAGGCTCCTCGTTGGCAGACACGTGGCGTTGCTCACTCTAATAAGGGCGGCGTTCGCCCGGTAGGAGGGGTCCTGTGTGCATCTCACACAGGACCGGGGGGGGGGGGGGGGGGATGGGGTGCGTGAGAGTGCGTGAGTGTGCGCACCTCTGCACGAACTCGGCGCCTGTAAAAGCAAAACCGGAGACGGGTTCCCGAGTCAATTTACGCGAGCAGAGGCGCGGTGACGGACGCCCAGAGTGCGATGAGCCGACAGCCATGTAAATAAATGAGCGGCGCCTCCTCGCATTAATGTATTCGTTTGCCTGTGCGGAACACCCCCCACACTCTTCTCCAAAGGGCGAGCCACCGGGACGCTTCTTATGTGTGGCCAAGAGCGCAAGAACAGCCAAGGCAGCCACCACCACCACCCCCCCCCCCCTATCCACTTGATCCGGGGTTTTGAATCGATGGACTTAAATTTTTAATTGCGCTGCGCTCTCTTTACACGTCCCTATTTTAAGGTTCGTGCGTGCATGTCATGCTTTTTGTAGAATACTGTATGTACAATCGAGTGGACTCGTGAACCTCATCAAGATATTGCTTCGCATGTGTGTGTGTGTGTATATAGTAGAGGGCATATATTGTCCGCGGGTTCCGTTAATCAGGATATTCGAATTCAGTACGTAAATAGTTTGCGATCGGCAGAGCTGTGTAACTCACTTTGGACTTTGTGTACTCAACCCCAAATACATTATTCAGCGCGTTAAATAGAAATGTCAAGGGGAACGTAAGGTGTCCATGTATCTACCGCGTTGGATTAAGATCTCCATAGCATGTAACACCTGCTATGAGCAGCACACATACGGTCACGCGGCGTGGAGGTCAGATTTTAAGCTTGATAAACAATGTATCCCAACGGTGCTCACAACCATTCCATATCACCAATGGCAGGCAGCTTGTTAACTCGGAAACCAGCTTCTCAATCTGTGCATGCAATGCAATCTCCGTCAGCCATGGTCACTCAACTGCTGGATGATGACCTCCCCAAGTCGTCGCTATAATCCAGCTGCACACGAGCTGATTTACACAATACGATGCATCTTTGGATTTACAACAGCGCCTTACGTGCGACAGAATCTCAGCAAACTCTAAAAGAAAGGTGGGCGTGCACGTGACTTGGAAAATGGAAACATTTAAGAAAGGGGTTACTCAAGAAAGGAGTAAAGCGGTCGGAGCCTACGTGGCTTCGAACGGAACAACTGCGTTGAAGGCAGATACTATAAGAGACGTTTCCTACAAGAGGGACGGAAGTCAATCACAGCCAGAGACGAGAAGGAAAGTCAGAGTCTTGGATATGAACGAGGGCAGGTATCTGGTCGAGAAGACGACCAGTGGGAGGAAGTTCCAGGTGGAGGTTCTGCGGAAGGTTTCCGTTTGTTGGAGCAGAGAGTGCGTGGAGTGAAAGGAAGAGCGAGATGAGAGGGGATGGTGGAAGAGAGGGAGACGCTGGGCGAGTCTGTGTGGAAGGGACCTTGTCGTAGATCCGGGATTGCATTGGGAGCCAGCAGAGGGATATAAAGATCGCAGTGATGTGGTGGTGTTTAATGGGTGTGAGCTAGAAGTCTGGTCCCAGTCACGTGGAGAACAGAGAGTGGTTTATTATCCCTGCAATGGGTTTTGTGGAGTCTTCTTGTGCACGGGGTAAATTGATGATAATGGGTTACATCACTTAAAATCTCCAATTTGAACAGCCACACTTTACGTACGACGTAAAGTGCCGATGTACCTGGCTAAAGCTGTTCAAAAATACAGCAGCACTGCAAAGCCGTGTATATTATCTGCTATGAGACGTGGATTGGAGACACGGACAGTGACATGGATATTGGGACAAAGGCTGAAAAGTGCGTAAAGAAGCGTGGGAATGTGCACGTTTGGGATTACACTTAAAACCGAAAGGGCAACACACGGATGGGCGAACATACACAAGGGGGAGAGATACCGCTTGGCAATAAAAGTAAGTGGGCTTGGGCAGGATACGTCTCCAGAAGCGATGACTGTTGATAGCCGAGACTTACGACGATGTCGAAACACGCACCAGGGCGCGTCCACCGCGGAGATGGAGCGACGAGATTCGCTCGTGTGCACTAGCTGAATCGCGAGGCCGTCAGAGACGGAGACGACTTGGGGAGGCCTTCATCCAGCAGTGGATGAAGGTCATGGCTCATACGACGTTGGAATTTTGACGCCAGAGAATGCGTCGGTTTCTTCCTCCGCGCGTTTGGAGTTCATTCTCACGCGAAACACAAGAGTAATGGGCCAAACATTCCAAATCAGGAGAGCCCCCAATGCTCCTTTCAGCACGAGGTGACGCGTGGAGCGCAAAGGATAATGTTTCTCCGGGAATAGCGCAGCCGATGAGCCGAGTCGCCCTCTCTGGGCAGACTCAAGGCACCGACAAGTCCCGAGGAATCTCGATGCGCGTGTCTATTCCTATCTCCTCTGACATTTGTATTCGAAACTGCGAAGGCTTGTTTTATGTTTCCCGGAATCGCTCACGTGTAAAGGCCTTTAAACGTGCATTTTAAGGCAACATTTCGAAGAGCGTGACTATTTGTACTTTGGAATAATAGAAATATGGGTTTTTTTGTGCATCGGGTATTACAATTATCGCTGAATGCGCAAAGACACTCCACATTCCGAGAGCTTATTTTTTTAAAGGCGATCGATACGTCAATAGTCATAGACAGATCATGGGGTTATCAATTCTAGATTTGAAGCTTTCGTGACTGCAAGGATCCATACTCTTGGCCTTGTGTTGTGGCCGAAACGTCGTGATTTTTGTTATTTTATTTTTACCTACGTGACTTTACCGAATAGAACCAAAGAGTAAAGATCATGGGTGTTGCTACTCTAATCTGCAAGTGACAATTGTATCATTTGCCTGGCTCACAAGTGCCGCCTTGTGGTTAGCAGCACTAATGGCATCTCTTCCACATTTTATTATATTATTTGGTGACAATGCGTTGGCAGTGTGCCCAAAGCTCAAAGTACAATTCACTTGAGGCAACTGTTTAACTTAGGTTATGGCAACAACATGGTTCGAATGTACAACCGGCATCCTGTAGACATTGTATTGTATACTAAATTAAAGCGATATATGAATTCACTTATTTTACTAAAATTGCTTCAGCTGACCGATGTTGTTTGACGTGGAGAAGGCAAGGATTGGTGGATGAATGTTGACACATTGTTGCATGAAAAAAGACACAATGTAGTCTATGGCAATAATTGAACTGTTTATTGTTACTTTTTGGTTCTTTCGGTAAAGTCACGTAGGTATAAAATAAAATCAATCACGACGTTTCGGGCGCAACACAAGCGTCCCATCATCAGGTGGGAAAGCATGGTCTGCTGCCTCGAGCTACACCCATTTCAAACCTTTTAAAACAGTCTGCCTCAGCAGCAGACCATGCTTTCCCACCTGCTGATGGACGCTTGTGTTGCGCCAGAAACGTCGTGATTTATTTTATAGCTACGTGACTTTACCGAAAGAACCAAAGAGTATGGATTCCTGCAGTCACGAAAGCTTCAAATCAAGACTGTTTATTGTTGTTAAAATTCAGAGTTCTATATGCAATATACTGCCACTTGTATATATTTTTAACAGACTATCACAACTCATCAATAATCATCTACTAAACTGAGAAAGTCATGAGAAAAGGCAGCTAAAAGAGATCCCGGTCTCATGGGGGCCAATGTGCACAAAAAGCAGTACAACAATTTGCTTCGTGATCACGCCTGAGCTAGCTTTGAGAGTTATACCCTCGTATGCATGGGATTTCTCCGGGTACAATGGGTCTCTCTCACATCCTATTATTGCAGGAGCCTATACGTATGTATGCTGCACTTATTTCGCACCGTACGTAACCAACCGTGTCAATCGGAGGTACAGGCTTTACACTACTATAAATCAGTGTTGCAAAGTCTGTAAAACCTACTGCGCTGCAGTACAAAATACCTGGAATGTAATTTCTTAAAAGGGCAAACAACAGTGGCGGGCAATGAAAAAAAATACACAATAGTGTACGAGCACAGTGAAAAAGTTAATTCAATCACGACAAATGCCCCTGTCTATATGCGGTGCCACTTTCCACCCACACCAACACTTTCTAAAACAATAACTGCGAGCTCTCGAGATCAAAGATCAACCACGGAAAACGAACAATCATCTACTAAACAGAATAAGGTAATCTTCGTCTTGCGTATGGCTGATGTAGATGCGGAAGAACAACTACAATTTAACTTTCAGGTGGTAAGGCCAGCTAATCGCGTCAGGAGCAGCTGAGTGTATTGCTGTGATGTCTCCTTCATATTTGTGGATCGGGCATTGCGTCTTTATATGTTGTATGGTCTGTTCTGGATGACCACAGTCGCACACTACTGGAGAGTTTTTTTTTTCCATTTGTGCATCAGGCACCTACCGGTATGGTGGTGAGATGTTAGCTACCTCTCCTGGTATACAGGAACCAGTGGGTTTGATCCTGACCCCGACGACCACATATTTGGAGTTTGCATGTTCTCCCTGTGGTCATGTGGATTTTTCTCCGGGTCTTCCGGTTTTTCCCTCCTCATTTAGAAACATGTGTTTAGAGAATTTGGCCGCTGTACATTTACACATGATAAGCCACTTCGTTGAGCTATTATTTGTGGTCAGGTCGCTTCTGAAAAAGAGCTATATAGCTCAGTGGGTCTTACTTGGCAAAACAAAACTAGCTTCATGTTTTGTGCAGTGCATGCGATTTAGGGTGGACACATGAACTTCGTGGAAAATCAAACCCATTCATCTTCGTTTTGGGCCTTTCACTAAAGGTCATGAGCCAAAGGCAGCCCCCCCCCCCTGCCTACCCCAGCCAATGGTATTTCCCAATCTGGCTGAGAGGGGGGCCGCAGTCTGAATTGACCAATCACGACACGTGGCAGCCACCGCTAGGTGGCAGTGAGCGCAACCACGATGCGGGTAGGTGGGGGGGGTGTTGTTTGTGGGGATATACTGCCAGGGACTGACCACACAGTACCAGTAGTGTGATACGGTCACACAGGGGCCTTGTGAGTACCCTCTTTGTCGCACTCATTACGTGATTTGCATTGCACACGAGACTGCCGGTACGTGTCGGCTGTTGTTGTTGTTGTTGGGTTTAGGTTGCTGTTGTTGTTATTGCTGCTGCTGTTGGGCTGCGTTCGTAGAATACAGGAGGAAGCGCAAATAATACTTTCAGCGGGGTGGAGAAGGCGCGTGTCTTGTGTCTGTGCGTCGCTTACATCACTTGCCTCAACAGGTCTGTTAAGGCTATACGTGGGATGTTTGTCGTTGTGTCAGAAGCTTCAGCTTCTTGTTTGGCCGGATAGAGGGGGGGGTGCCCAAACAGGCATTGCATGGGCTAGATGAGGGCTCGTGTGGTACATGAAGGATGTGGAGCTGACTTGACTTGACTATGACCGGGACCAGCGGTGACAAGTTCGGCCTCTGTGGAGAAGGCTCGTGAAGGACGCTGACGGGGCAGTGCCAGGCTAGGTGCACATTGAGGCACTGGGGAGTTGTGGAGGCAGTCGCCCTCCCAACAACAACAACAACGGAGGGCCGAGGACCGACGCTCACGACAACGGGCGGAGCGCCGGGCGGATACAACGCAGCAAGTTGATGTTACGGGTTGAATGTCTGACGGTCATCTCAGTCATTCAAACCCATGACACTTGGGTCTGTTCCGTGACCTGCCAGCAGCGAGCCTTCCACACTTCATGTAGCCTCAAGGTGCACCTAGCCTGGCACAAGCGAAGTGGTGACGTCATTCGCCAATTGCGGCTGTTCTTTCTGTTTGCAACGTATCCTTCAACGCTGCCAGGGTTACGCCTGCGGGGTTATATACAGTATACTACAGTACCTGTAATAGCATTGTTGAAGCAAGCGCCCACGTGCGTACTGTGTGCCCACGTGCGTACTGTGTGCCCACGTGCGTACTGTGTGCCCACGTGCGTACTGTGTGCCCACGTGCGTACTGTGTGCCCACGTGCGTACTGTGTGCCCACGTGCGTACTGTGTGCCCACGTGCGTACTGTGTGCCCACGTGCGTACTGTGTGCCCACGTGCGTACTGTGTGCCCACGTGCGTACTGTGTGTCCACGTGCGTACTGTGTGTCCACGTTGCACGCTGCTGCTGTTCAGACTGAAGTGCGTGGATAGGTGGAAGTGTGCACGCTTCAGCTATTACTTCGGGTTTCACTCTGGTTCAGTTACCACCCAGCTTCAGATACCACTGATTCAGATACCACTGATTCAGATATCACTGATTCAGATACCACTCTACTTTAGTTACCACCCAGCTTCAGATATCAATATGATTCAGATACCACAGTGATTCATATACTACTCCGCTTCAGATACCACTGATTCAGATACCACTGATTCAGATACCACTGATTCAGATGTCACTGATTCAGATATCACTGATTCACATACCACTCTACTTCAGTTACCACTCAGCTTCAGATGTCACCCAAGTTGTGTACAGTATGTTTGCTTTAACTGCAAACCTTATGTCCTATGCTTCTTGATGTGACTGCAACTTTTGAAGTGACGTTACGTGTTATTTCTGGGTGTAGGCTATAAAGTACCACTTTGTAAATTACTTTACTTTGCAGTCTGCCACGTAGACTTGATAGTAGGCATGAGAAAGGTACAATACTCCAGTCATGAATTCCAATGTTACACATTTCTGCATTCCACTCACACGGACGCCACGTCTCCTGGTCCCTTCACAGTCTGTACGCCACGCATTATTTTGTGCAGCGGAGGGCATTTCAGCAAAATCCATAGTTGTACTGTACTATACTTATATGGCCCCACCTCTCTCATGCTCCCCACCTTTATCAGTTCGTACTGACCAACGTGGTCAAGTATGGTCATATAACTCCCACAGTGCACAGAGGCTGTACATGTGGCATATAAAGCCTTGCTTTTTACACACAAGCATTGTGACTATATTATACAGCCTTGTACCTTTCCAGTCTACACTGTTAGCAAATGAATACTGACAGCACTCGGTATCGTACTGTACCCCGTAGATAGCCACGTCATTTTTAGTGAAACTGGCAGATTCATGTTTATTGACAATAACAGGATACTGCCCTACTCAGCATCAAGCCTGTGCACCACCGAAGTGTTTTTCCGTATTAATACCACGGAGTTATTGTTTGCAGCTCTGTACAATGTGTGCATGCGCGGTCGAGCATTTGGGCAAAATGCATGGACTACAGAATTAACTTGAGACTGTTTAAAACATTGGAGGCGTTGTAATGAAGCGAGTATAGGACACGATTAAATGGTTTGGGACTTAGGTGCTTCCTTTCTGCGCGTTGCTCAAGCGGAACCACTGGCTGCATGTTGTGTACTTTGGAGAGAGCTGAAGAGCCTCGAAGTTGGTTTAAGTCCCCAATTGAGTACCCGCCCTTATCCATGAGCCCTCGGTGCTCCGAAGTGTTTAAGTTCAGACTTCAGGGCCATTCTGAGGATGCATTGTGAGTGATGTTAAGTTCACAAGTGCCATCCTTGTATCTCTAGAACTGTATAACAGTGAAACAACATAGATAGCTTCATGTTGACATTTGGGATCACGCGTTTGGCTGCGATTGGTGTTCTAAAACCCCTGATGTGCTTGTTTTAGTAATGTTTTTAAATGCATTCTAATTCAGGTTTGTGAACCCAGGTTAAATACATGACAAACTAACCTTAGGTTTTACTTTAGTTGGATAAAATACAAATCGTGTAGTATCAATCTAATTTACAACTTATGTGATCATACTGATTATATTATAAAAGATAAAGGTGCACCCCTGAAATGTCTTACTCATGCCACTACTAGCAGAAGAGCCTCCAATAGAGGGACATATGGACATGTTGACGGTATACTGGCGCAGCATAAAACACCTTTCTTCCTAAAACAGTCTAAAACCTAAATTTGAATGGCAAATCTTCTTATCAGTATTTAATTGACCCTGTCGCCAAGTTTGACGTGGTTTGTAAGTTTATTCAATCTACCGAGACTTCCTAAAAAAGGTCAATATTGACCGTTGATTTGGGTCCGTTGAATGAGGAACCGTCCGATCAAGCCTAAGGCACGAGTCATGTCTGCCCTTGGAATATGGGGCTAATCGTCATCAGACTTGGCAAAAGCTATACGGCAACATAATGTAAAGCTTCGTGTTCGGCTGCTCATACCATTCGTCTTCCGATTGCGTTAACATCACGAGAACTGATTTTGACACACCTCGCAAGATTTTCTGATCGGGGTTGCAAATCACGGGGAAATAAAAAAAGAATTGCGAAAATTTAGCTTTTTTATACTGCACACTGATGTACCACCAATACATTAATATAGAGAGCCCATACTCTTGCACGCTGGCCAGAGATCTTCGAATAGGTGGGAGTATTAACGCTAAACCCCAACACTTGCAACCTACCAATGAATTGACTGGTGTACCCATTTGTACTACTTAGTTGGACAGAGGTAGGGAAGTTGTCATAAAAAATGTCTTCTCTCCATGCTCAGATCACTCTTCTTTACATCCTCTGACACTTCAATTTAATTAATTGCCCAATGCTCCCAATCCCATCGTTTCCATCTTCTCTTTCATTGTATTATTATACTCCAGACAGCTCCTCACAAAAAGGTGTGTAAATCTTTGAGAGTTTGCGCACTACAAATGCATTCAGTTAATTGTGCAATGGTCCACATTGTTTTCGACAGGTCTTGGTGGGATGACACAGAAGCTTTTCTTAATTTTGCTGTGCAAAGTTCGGCTGTGAAATAAAATTCCTGCATGGCTCACAATGGAAGTGCATTCTTGTGTTTTTTTCCGTTCCAGTCAGTGCAGCCACCACAGAGACCCCCGTAACCTGCTTAAACAGGTAAGGTATTCGTTTGTGTAAATATGGCATTTACCCTTGCTCTTGCAGTAATTTTGGAATCTGGCTTTTGTTTCTATTTTTCACTGGTTGTGTGCAGTGTAGACCTGTTGTGAACAAGGTTGCGTGACGCAGAACAGTTTTGGCCTTTTCTGACAAGCACTAAACGAGTGTAGCTGCATACATTCTAAAATAAGTGCACATGACAAATAGAGCGTCACATACAGAGTTTCACATGTGCAACAGATAAAGGTTGAATGTATCCTATAAGTATTTTCAAACTTGGCCAAAATGATCTCTTTGTGCATTGCTTAACTAACGATCGGAAGCAGCAAAAATTTAAATCCTGACCAGGGTACAACTCAACCCATTTGTTTTAGGGGGTCGACAAATGAGTACCCCCTTTTGGGAAGTGGTTGACTGGAAGAAATGTGAAATTGCAGTGTCGGTTCAGAGCCACAAATGAAGCAGAGCATCTCTCACTGCTCATCTGTATGGGGAGACACGTTGACAATAATAAAATACTTCATTTTAGATTGCACCTTCGTGCATTTATACTGTGGTGTTAGAGATAAACAGTCCTGCACGATCACTATGTTGTATTCTGCATAAGAAACATGGAGTCTTATCTGAAAAATTGCCAAACTGAAAGAGTGTTGGAATAACATTCACGAAAGCATTGAGGGCTTTATCTTCAGACAGTGTTGGAATTGCTCTGGTATCTAGCCACGTTTGCATCTTCTATTTCAAATACAAATTTCAGGCAGTTCAGTAGAAGATTGCATTTAAAGTAAATATCGAAAATAACATTTTGTATCTTTTACATATTTTAGCACAGCCATGCTGCAGATATTGAAGCATGCACGCCTTGTAAGTGGACAAGTCTGTGGACCATCAATTAGGTAAGGAACTCCGAAGTCATCCTCATTATTGTATTGCATTACGTTTCATTCTTACATGCGTCTTGGTAAAGAGTGGGTGGAGGCATTGTGAAGGATGGAGGAAAAGGGGAGGGCTGCAATTTAAAGTCTTGTCATTTATACAAAACGAATAATAATCTACATCCCTTTAATCCACCTTATGATTAAGACCCCCCCATACCATGTCGGCCGTGGGTTTTGTTTTGACCATATTTCACCACACTGGTCAATGTAGGTTGATAAAGGGGAATGCCCAAGATCAGTTCAAATTTCACACACCTCTGATGTGGGTGGCCGTGGAATAAAAGCTTTGAAGCAGAATGAAACAACAAAAAATGGGAGTTAGCAAAGTATTGTTTTATCCTATATTGATACAAGTGGAATTGACTGAGCTGGTCAGAGTTTTTTTATGCTTGTTCTTCTGATATATTATTGAGACCCTGTAGTGTCTGGCCACTTTTCCTTTATTTGAACCAACTACATGTTTTAAGTGACATTTAGATAAGGCAGGCTTGATTGTACCCATCATGGAAGTTTTATGTCTGAAGGGTTTTGTCAGTGAATATCAATTCCGATGTGGCTCATGGACCTGACCAGGGAAAATGTTTTAGGTGAACACATTATTTGTTGATACTGCATTGGCAGTTGTGCACAAGCAAAGATAGCACAAACGCAACACATTCGTCATTCACGTGCTAGGAAAGAGAGCTTTTGCCAAAAATGTCGCCTATTACACGTTTTTCCGTTCGAGGCAATGTTATTGGGAAATGTTGCTGAGTTTTACTTTAGGACGAAAACTAGTAATACGACTTCTTCTGAACACTTTTGAAATGGGTTATTGTAACAGTGCACCACTCATGGGGGCCTTACTCAGTTCTCTCTGATTTCTAAGACCACAGCGACTAAACCTAAATATTTGTTTTACAGGTTTCACATGACAGTGGAGGATAAATATCAGGAACCATGTTCATACTTAGAAGGGGTACAGTAAGGGTTTATACTGTTAGTTGTCAGGAATATTTAAAATTTCCTGTTATTTGTTTTTGCCCATGAACATTATACCAATGGTCAATATTTCAAACAGGATCAAATATTTGGACATATAGTTTTGTTTCATCCAATAGTGGCGTGTTGTATATTTTGTCATTTAACACTGATTTGACGTAATTTGCAAATAAAAACATTTAAAGATAATAGTAATTTTACTCTTAACCATATTTTTTGCATCAGTGAGTGATCAACTAAAGTTTGCGTGAAGTTAACTTAAAAATATGAGGGCCAGCTAATTCTATATTGGCCATTTTACCAGTGTGGCTTGCAAATTTAAATAACTTTGCAGTGATTGTATTAACTAAATATAATTTACATTCACGTATTAATTCTACTCTCCATACCAATTCTGTGATTTGTTTTCTGATTGACACAATATTACTTAATGCTCTCAAGATTGTACGATGTTTCATGACTGGTTGTGGTGTTGATCTCTGCACAAAAGTGGAGGTATTAAAACCACATAAAGAATACTAATATTACGAGTCCTGCACAACACGTCTCTCCTTTTTAAAATAACATGGTACATTTTGATTTAAAGCTTTCGTGACTGCAGGGATTCATATTCCTTGTTCTTTCGGTAAAGTCACGTAGAAGGGAAACAATACAATAATAAAAATATAAAGCAATAAAATTCTCACGACGTTTCGACTGCGACACAAGCAATCATCAGGTGTGAAAACCACAGCAAGAAAATTTGAAAAAAGTGGCGTTTTTTTATTTTAACGTTAGCACTACGGAGAGCGATTTGGCAGTTATTCAGATGGACGAGTCCATCTATGTTCGGAAAAGAGGAGGGGGGAGACGAAAGCCACCGTAAGCGTGAACCATCAATTAAGACCCGAAATGGTCATGTGTTTGGTGTGAGACTTGCGCATTCAGCTTTTTTCGTGTGCCCGCATAGTGTCTCTTGCGTTTCAGAAGCTTGGCAATCTGTATTCGGCAATGTTCATTTTGCAAATTAAATTAGTCATAAAAAATATCTGTAAACTTAGCGTGTAGTTATTTATTTTAGTTTCTGGTGACTGAGTGTACAAAAATAATCAAGCATGATGATGACCACGACTACCCACCAAAGACCAAAGCGTGACTGGCTATGACGGGATGAAATTAACTCATCTGAACGAGGATGATTATTAATCATGTCAAATATTAGAGGCAGCAGTGCACTGAGGAAGAACAGTTGGCAGCCATCATCTTAAAATTTCAGTGAAGGGTGGCCTAGCACAATGTGTATTCGACTAGTCTAAACTCGCAGCAGTTAAAAATAATACATCATAAAACCCCAGGCACATTCCAAGTACATGATGACAAAGTGTTTTACTCAAGAAATGTACCCTGACCTTAAATATTGAAACCTGTCAAAATGTACACACCAGTTTGACCCTAGGCTGTTCGAGTTGGTAGGCCAATGTCAGCGCCCTATTGCATGCACAGATTGTGTGTACGCTGTACTTTCGTGTGCGTAATTATTTTATTCATAATAAAGGTTTTTGGGTTGGATCGTGTTAATTTAACACATTCCTGCAGAGGGGGCTGGTAGGAACGTTGGTTGCTCGGTCAGTGGCCAGGGTCAACGGCGGCACCACGTGGTGTATTCCGCAAATATGGCCGACTGTGAGGGCGGGCACAAGCTGGCGTGAGTAGGTTAAACGTTGAGTTTTATAAGGGTACCACGGGGTGACCAGCCCCTCCCCACCCAGCCCCGCTCCTCCCACCCCCCACCCAGCCCCTCTCCACCCAGCCCCTCCCCTCCCTCCCCTCCCCATCCAGCCCCTCCCTACCCTCCCCTCTCCACCCAGCCCCACCCCTCCCATTTTTTATATCCAAATGTCCGGATACACGTGGACAGACATCCACAGACATACACAATTAATCCCCTGCCTCTTGTGAGAATTAATCCCGGTTGGGCTTGCAGTCCACTACGTTTCCTACCAGTACCAGTATAAATGGGCGCTAGGTGGCGATGTTTTTATATATCCGGGTGTCCGGATACACGTGGACAGACATACACAATTAATCCCCTGCCTCCTGTGAATTAATCCCGGTTGGGCTTCCAGTCCATATAAGGGCACCACAGAGTGATCAGCCCCTCCCCACCCAGCCCTACCCCACCCAGCCCCACCTCTCCCACCCCCCACCCTCCCCACCCAGCCCCTCTCCACCCTCCCCTCCCCACCCAGCACCTCCCCACCCAGCCCCTCCCTACCCTCCCCTCTCCACCCAGTCCCACCCCTCCCACGTGGACAGACATCCACAGACATACACAATTAATCCCCTGCCGCCTGTGAATTAATCCTGGTTGGGCTTCCAGTCCACTACGTTTCCTACCAGTATAAATGTCTTGCAACCCTCCACCACCTGACACGGCCAATCAGTAAAAAATGTGTCACATTGACAAAATACAAATAGTTGACTACTTTAGCCCACCGGTGTGTTGAAGAGAGAATCCACAACATTTTCAATTTTTGAGTACGACGTTTCGCTGGTAATTACATCCAGCATCATCGGGAAATTTGCCAGAATAGTGAAGCCCTACATCTGCTCCCTGTCTTAAATAGAGCAGCAGGGTGACGTCATGATTTAACCCCATCAGGTGCAGAGATCAGAGGTGGAGGGGGGGTATTTTAATTATATAACAGATTAGTAATCAGTTAAATGTTATGATTAGTAATCAATTGTAGATTAGCAATTAGTTGTAATGTGTATTATTTATAAGAAAGGTTTTGGGTTAGATCGCGTTATTTATAAATGTGCCGTAACCCTCCACCACCCGACACGGCCAATCAGCAAAAAAGTGTCACGTTGACAAGACAAATAGTTCACCACTTTAGCCCACCGGTGTGTTGAAGAGTGAATCCACAACTTCTAGATTTGAAGCTTTCGTGACTGCAAGAATCCATACTCTTTGGTTCTATTCGGTAAAGTCACGTAGGTAAAAATAAAATAACAAAAATCATGACGTTTCGGCCACAACACAAGTGGCCTTCATCAGGTGAAGGGACCAGACTGTCCAGAGGACAGCGTTGGAGTGAAGACAGCCACTTCACCTGATGAAGGCCACTTGTGTTGTGGCCGAAACGTCGTGATTTTTGTTATTTTATTTTTACCTACGTGACTTTACCGAATAGAACTAAAGAGTATGAATCCACAACATTGTGTATTATTTAATAACTGAACCCAATCACTATACCCAATCAGGTGCAGAAATCAGAGGTGGCGGAGAGGGGGTTATTGTAATTATATACTACGTTAGTAATCAGTCAATTAGTATGTGTTTCCCCTATAAGGAATTGTAATATGTATTATTTAATAATACCCTTCCAGGCCGCACTAAGCCTGGAGCTTTCAGAGCTATTAGAGTTATTTGTATTTCTCTAAATTTTTTTGGATTCTCTAATTAGTCTTGGCCAGTAATAATTCGTTTTACACAACACTTCAATGTTATCAAAATCAATTGAGTGGCCTTGTTGGCAAGCATGTTCTGCTACTGCCGGCAGTTGTGTTTGAGATAATTTAATATTTCTTTGGTGTTCTTTTAGTCTTACGCTGATGTTACGTCCCGTCTTTCCAATATAGCATCTGCCACATAAGCAATTAATCCAATATACACCTGTTGATAATTTCGGTAATTCGCCTTTAGTCCAAGATACTAGTTTTTGAATTCCGTGTACCGTACCAATTATTTTATACCCACAAAGACTCGTTCTTTACTGTAGCACGACTGTGATTGCAGGTGCTTGGCTCCGGCCGCCTCTCCACGGGTGACTGCTGGCATGCAGGCATCGGCAGCTCACTACAGCACAGGCAGCGCCGAGTCGGAGCATGGGACAGGCCCACGGCGTCACGTCATCCTGCTGGGGACTGCCCTTGGTGTGGGTACAGTTATGGCTCTGGGACTGTATCAGAACTTACATGTGAGTGCATTAATACGTCTCAATGTTTCACTTGTCAATAATATATGCGTAGCATCGCATCAATATACAGATGCATTTCCAGTGCAAAACTTAAAAAAAACTGGTGATATTTTGACAAAGGCAAGTATGTTTTTTTATCTCTAAACACTTCACGTCGACAGGTGAACTTTGACCCTACCTGAAAATCTTTATTCCAAACTACACACTGACTTCATGCTGACAACTCGCAGTTTGTAATAACCTCGGCGAATGGAATATATCAATGTAATAATACACACCTATTTCTCTAACAGGACTGACAGGTCAGGTTAGCCACCACACTAAACAAAATGCAGGACTTGTAGGTGATGGTGCAATAGCTGAGCCCAGGAAAAAAAAGTGATGACCAGTAGGAGCATTTGTTATATCTGAGATCAAACTGAAAATTTGATCTAGGGCAGACGTTGTGTAAACACCGCTCTTGAAACTCCATAAGTGTGAAAGCTGGTTGTGTAACGCAGGCAACAGTAAGCTTCATTTATTTTAACTGAGGTTTCTCAGAGCCTATGATTGGCATCTGATGCTCGAACATGAACACAGGGGTTTTGAGATGAGTTGACACAGTGTTCCTACTTACCAGCAGCAATGATCTAAGCCAACAACAAATGTTTACAAAGCACCATCTGTTAGATGTTTGTGGTCCTATTTATCAATGTTACAATCGTGCGTGCAGCAGAACTCAATGTTAGGTAGGTAGGTTTAAAATAATTAAGCTTAATTTTTACCCATTGCAGCGAAGATTTATCCAATGTATGTGCTTCTTTTTGTGGAGCACGTGAGATCTATGATGGGACAGAGGCTGCGATACATTTCATGAATTGTTTCCCCTTCATTGTGAAATGTTGGTCAATGCTTAAAATTCAACACTTTGGAGGCAAGGGTTGATGGATCAGGTAGATTTCTGTCTGCGATTCCAAAACTTGCTGGGCTGTGAAGTGGCAAGTGGATATCAGTAGGGCACATGGATTCATAAACCTGTCTGAATGGACCTTTGAGCGTTAAACTAAATCACGTGTCAGTTTTAGTCTGGTGCTCTACTTTCCTTGCACCTGAAAAACATTCATGAATAAAATTCGCTAAACATCCCGAAGCAGAATATTCTTGATAAATACGTGATTTTATAATGTAAATAAATACAATAATATTGCTAATGCACGTTTCTTTTCTTAGTATTTCCTAATAATATCAAATAAATTATTGGACAAGAATTCAAATACAACAACTATTGATCCAGCTATGATTCATAGAATCTTGGATCGGATCAGTTCAATTAGGGTTCACATTCTCAATATGATCTTAATTACGTGAGTAGTACCATGCTGGAGCCTAGTAAGAGTGTCTTTCTGCTTTCATAAAAGATGGGGCGGTACTTTTAGTGGTACTAGAGAGGTGTTTTTACAGACAGAGGGAACAAATGCTTCAGTGAAAATGAACATTCAGCGACCGTCATCGCGTCGGTTGTTTGATTGTCATACAAGCAGGTGTCTCAAGCCAAGGAAAAGGCAGCCCTGATGCCCAGCAGCTCAGATGCAGAGATGCCTGTGAAAGCCATCGAATCGGTCGCAGTGACAGAGCTGCCGATCTACACAGAGGCGGAGGTGGCCAAGCACCGCACTCCCTCGGACAAGATCTGGGTGTCCTACAAGGGTGGTGTGTATGACATCACCGCCTTTGTGGAGCTGCACCCGGGCGGGGACAAGATTCTGCTGGCAGCCGGCGGGGCCTTGGAGCCGTTCTGGGCCATGTACGCCGTTCACAACAACGAACACGTGCTGGAGATCCTGGAGGAGTACCGCATCGGCCGCTTGGACCAGAGCTCCGTTACGGCGGCGTCTTTGGACCTCTCTGACCCGTACTCCACTGATCCTGCGCGACTACCGATTCTCCGAATCAACAGCCTCAAGCCCTTCAACGCCGAGCCGCCGTCGCAGCTGCTGGCGGACACGTACCTCACCCCGAACGCGATCTTCTTCAAGCGCAACCACCTGCCGGTGCCCGTAATCGACCCAGAGACGTATCGCCTCGAGGTTCAGGGGCTTGGCATGAAGAGGCCCATCAGCCTCTCGCTGCACGACCTGAAGAGCAAATTCAAGAAGCACGAGGTGGTCGCTACGCTTCAGTGCGCGGGAAACCGCCGTACGGAGATGAACCGCGTGCGGCAAGTGAAGGGCCTGGAGTGGGGCATAGCGGCTATCGGGACGGCTCGCTGGGGTGGGGTGCTTCTGCGCGATGTGCTGCTCTATGCCGGCGTGAAAGAAGATCAGCTTCCGCAGGTGAAAATGTGGCGGTGCTAAGTTGGTCGTCAAGGTTTCTTAACTCTTTCCCGTTCCGATGACGTTCGTGTACGTCATCAGTTATTATTCTGATTCCGTTCTGATGGCGTACCTGTATATCATCAAAATGAAAGCAAAATAAAATAACTTTGTCGGTACCGAGGCTCCCACAAAGCCATGCGGGAGGGTGTGCGGCACAGTTTGGCGCCAGCTATCATCGCGTGCGTCCTTATGCTACAGTTATATGCGGTGAGTACAATGTCGATAGCAGCGGCGCTATGCCTCTCTAAATAAATTTAACTCTGCGCCGCTTGCGCGTTCCGAGATTCTGAGGTGAACGGGACTTGTAGACATCTCGGAACGGAAAAGGGTTAACGTTCTTGTTGGGAGTGCTGAGGGCTGGGGTTTGATTATGCAAATGCACTTGTGGTGTAAGTGGGTTGGCAAATGTAGCAAGGTTAATGTGCCATTAGGCAGATGACCAAGCACCGCACAAAATGTTATGGCAATAAATCTCATTTTTGTAAGCGTTGACCAACTTTAATGATTCATTTTGTAAATACATTTTATTTAAATTATATTACGTAAAAATATTGACATGTATCCTTAATATGTTACAATTCGTGGTTTGGTAGTAGTCTTCTATAATTTAAATGTGACTAAGTAATAAACATATGAATCACAAAATGCTAAAGATTATCCTAATGTATTTTAATTCACCTGCCATTCTTTCTCCTTCTCAAAACATGTCCAACTGACGGAACTTTGTATTTACTTTTTCACTGCAGTTGTAATTTAGCCAAGTATGAGAATTTTACTCTCATTTGAAAGGTTGCGAGTTCGAATCTCCATCAGCAGTTTACTTAACCCATCATCTCTCCAGGCTTTATTAAATAAGTAGTTAGATTTGACCCTTTCCATAGAAATGTGGAATTACCCCCCCCCTCCACTAACAAAGACACTCTCCCACAAATACTCGCTTGAGCTGGGAGACATTTGTACGTATATACATTGTCGCCAACCATTCTTGACTGCGTTGCTTTGTGCGTGTGTCAGAACGGGCATGTGCAATTTGAGGGCCTGGACAAGGACGTGACTGGCAGCGCGTACGGGGCGTCTGTGCCGCTGCACAAGGCCCTGGACCGCCGTGCCGACGTGCTGCTCGCCTACGAGATGAACGGCGAGGAGTTGCCCCGTGATCACGGCTTCCCGCTGCGCGCCATCGTGCCCGGCATCGTGGGCGCCCGCAACGTCAAATGGCTGGGCCGCGTGCTGCTCAGTCATGACGAGAGTCTCAGCCACTGGCAGCAGAACGACTACAAGGGCTTCTCACCTTCCGTCGACTGGGACACCGTCGACTACAAAACTGCCCCAGCCATACAGGTGCCGGCATTATACCCGAGTCCAGCCCGTCGTGCGTCGCAGCTTCGCCACAGCTTCCATCTGCAGCCAGCCGAGCTGTTTGATGTTCCACTGACCTTTAAATCGTCGGTCGTCGCGTCTGTCCACTGCTGGATAAGGGCATCCTCACACTCTGTGGGTTATGGCGGGTTATGTGACCACACTTCATGCTGATAAATGCGGGTTTACTGAAGGCAAGGGGCATAGACATAGGAGTATAAAAGTACAGTATGACATCATTAGACCTCCTTTTGCCAGTACCAAAATATAATAATATGTTTTTTTCCCTTTTTTCTGGCAACAAAACTGAAACCTTTTTACAAGCAATCATGTATGCATTGTCCTTGAAACTGATTGGTCCGATTGAGATGATGCGCAAAAGAAAGCCGTATCTGGTGTGGACCAATCAGTTTCAAGGACAATGCATATATTATCAGTGTTTTTTTTGCATTGTGGTTAATGCACACATGATTCCTTGTAAAAAGGTTACAGTTTTGTTGCCAGAAAAAAGGGGGAAAAACCCTATTATTATACAGTATGAAAATTTATTTTTCACAGTATGAAAATTTATTTTTCCACACTGCCCTCTGCTGCCTACGTTAGAGTGAAATAGTATTTTTTTTTATATTAGTATTTTTTTATATTAAGCCAGAAATATGTGTATGTAGAGTGTGAGGGGGTGGCCATTTGATGTCATGATGTAATTTATTAATCCAGGAAACTTTTACTGAGTAGCAAGGAGAGTCTCGGAGATGGTGACATTTAACCAATCACTTTCAAAAGGCATTTGCTTTCTACCCAACATCTGATAATAAAATTATTATATGTCAACTATCTTCAGATCTCCCAGCCTTGTCAAGGTACCACACTGTAAAATCTGGTCTCTTTCAATCAGTCTGGGCAGTCTTCTTTCTGTATCTTAGAAGGACTATTGCCTAAATCTGATGTACTATCAGGACATTTATTAGTTATGAGGCATTGTTATTGACAAAGATGGTGTGATTTATTTGGCGTTGGCTCATTTTGAGACGTTCTCTAAACCTCACGCCCATATCTCCCTTGCATAACATTTCATCGTCATCATCAGCCATCATAAATCTAGCGTTGGATGAAGGCCTGGCAAAGCTGTCGCCATCTCTCACAATTCCACACGCAACAATCCACCTAGCACTTACACATGAGCAGATTCCGTAATTCGATCTCTGCGGTGGACGACCGCTCGGGCGCACTTCCTCCCTATGGAGCACCAGGGTGATGAGATGTTAACTACATCACTTGGTATGCAGGAGGTCGTGGGTTCGATCCCGACTATGACACCTATATATATTTTTAGTCTGCATGTGCTATCATGTATGGGCAGGTCGCTTCTGAAAAAAGAGTTTTATTGTTCAGTGGGCCTTAACTGAATAAATAAATATCTATGAATGCTGTTTCTCACTTGTTGAAAAGGACAGATGAGGAATTTGCCTCTGCACCCTTTGCCCTGCTCACTCGATCCTTTAATATCCCCCACACAACCCCACCCTCCGATCCTCGCCGGCCCAGGAGCTGCCGGTGCAGTCGGCCATCACGGAGCCTGTGGATGGCACGGAGCTGACGGAGAATGCGGATGAGGTGACGGTGCGCGGATATGCATGGAGCGGCGGCGGGCGCAGCGTGGTGCGTGTGGACGTGTCGCTGGACGGCGGGCGCACGTGGCAGACGGCGGAGCTGCTACCGCCCTCCAACGACTCAGCACCGCAGGACGAGGGTCGCGCGTGGGCCTGGAAGCTGTGGAGCCTGACGGCACCCATCCCGAACGGACAGCGCAGCCTGGAGATCGTCTGCAAGGCGGTGGACAGCGCTTACAATGTGCAGCCCGACTCATTTGCACCCATCTGGAACCTGCGTGGCGTGCTGGCCACCGCTTGGCACAGGGTTAATGTCAAGGTGCCGAGTGACGAGAAGAAATGAGGTACCCCCTAGACAAGGTTATCTGCGCTTGGCTTTCATTAAACAAAAAGTCAACGTTTTCTCCCTTGCGCATACGAGTAGGGGGAAGGGCTTGTCTCCACTGGCAGTCCTTGTGAGCCAGTGGTGGAAATTCCATATTCTTATGGTAGGGGTCATTCCCTCCATAGGACAATCACTGTTGATTCTCCACATAGTGATGCTCATTGCAAGCTGCAAACAAGGTGTGTGTGACAAGGAAAGTATGAATGAGTTACTCATAGAGCTATAGCTTTGTTAGGGCTATTGTTTTTTTTCCCCTTCAATAAGGTGCAGATGAATAAGCTCATTAAGCTATGCTTGAAATTCCTGAAATCAGTTGCAACGCACAGTGCAGAGCCTGGTTTTTTAAATTTGTGCAAATGATAAATCACGCATAATTGTTTTTTTTTACACTTAGTGTGAACGATTATATATAGTGTGAATGATTGGCATTTAAGTGTTTACACCAAAAAAGCTAATCATGTTTAGTAAATTATCTACTGATTTAAGTAAACAGCAAAGAACACCTCAATGGATGTGCGTAGGATCGCTCTTAAATTACAACTAGGATTTATATAGCATACAAGTTCAGCCACATCGCGACACACATTTCAAGATGCTGTAAGCATTTAAATACATTTGATCCATAAGGTGCAATTAGAAAATAATTATCACAAAAATAATGTAATGTAACATATTTACGTAATCTAACCCAAAAAAAAAAACCTCTTATGGATTATATTGGTCGCGAAAGCCTACGTGTTAAAAATATTGATGTCTTTATACATGTATTATTTTTTCACAACCTACAATTCTGTCATTTCCATTGGCAATCATAAGGCGTATACTTCTGATCAAATACACATTGCCATCTTGTTATTTCCATTTAAACCAATTTACATTTTCTTAAAAACTCGTTAATTGCTATGGAGTAAAGTGTGGTTATCATTTCACCTCTTGTGGCCTATCTACAGTCTATAAATAATATAATATTCATTCAAAGAAGCACACCTGCTAAAAGCATTGCAGTTTCGTGGTTGACTGTGTATTGCAGCTTGGTAAACACTTTGGTGCAGTGTAAGCAGTCAAGACGTAGTCCTTTTAAATAGATACTCCCTACATTTTAAGATGATCAAATTTGGTTCAATTGACCTGTCATACATTGACCCACACGTGCAAAGATAGTGAACGTCTACAAACATGACGGCAGGAACTTCCTGAGCAGCCTTACCACAAGAATGTAATGTGCATTGAATTTTCAGAGCCATGCAGTTAATGTTGCATCAGTGATAACAATGAGACATTCTACCCACGAAAGTGTTGTTTTTAGGTTGTACATTCTGTGCGTGTTGTAGGTCGTCAAGTGTCATTGTCAATGTTCGAGGAGAACATGGCAAAGGATTCCAGTTGAGGTTTGCCAACCTCTGTCAGTGTTGATGAATGTCAAATTCCAACCTTGAACGCCTTGATAATTTGACTCCTAACGCGGTCGTTCATATAAACCCCCTCCTTATCCTCGACACCTCTCCCCCACTTCTCCGTGTACAGTTCTTTACTCTCTGATACTATTTTATTCAGGGGATCTTAGGAATGTTCCTTCCTCGGGAATTGTGGCAGAGCAGGTGTATTGAATGTTGTGTTTGCGTCGGAGGAAACCAAGAGTGTGAGAAGACCCATGCAAAATAAAGGGACAACAGATACGTCATCAGCCTATCTTAATACAGTACGTGTGCTAATATAGCAAAGCGTTGTAGCTAAATCTGCAGCGAATTATGAAATGTGACTCGCAGAAGTAATTATCCGCAGTGTTTTTTTTCTGGTTTGTCGTCTGACATAGTGAATGTGCATTTAAGGGCGTGTTTAATACACTTAATATTTTTACTGATAATGACGATATGGACACATTTCTTCAGTCCTTTGCCAGACTTTCGAATACGTGTTGTATAGTATATTGAACTTTTAATCAAGGTGTTAGCCAGATTGATATTCGACTTTTTTCAAACCTATGATTTGGTCTCCTTTGTTTAAGTTGTAAAAATAGTATCAAGCCAGTGACCTGATATAAGGATACCATTTTGTTTTGTGAAGGCTCTTTGATGACATTGTCGAAAACACAGTGATTGGAGAAAAATAACATGCTTTGTCGAGAATTGCCAGGGCTTAATACTGCTATGAGTGCTAGATTTGTCGAGAATTGCCAGGGCTTCAAAGTGCTATGAATTGCAACATGTGCAAGGGTAATAATGGATGGAATAATGGATGGACAAATGGCTGGTGTATTTGTTTCAGGTTGTCATTTCCAGATCATATATATTTACTATCTCATGAATATCTTACACACCTGCTGCATAGGATTTGTGAAAGAATAATGTAAATGGTCATACTGTTTTAAAGCTTTCGTGACTGCAGTAATTCATATTCTTAGTTCTTTCGGTAAAGTCACGTTGAAGGGAAACAACAAAATAATAAAATATATATATAAAACAATAAAAAATTTCTCACGACGTTTCGACCATAACACAAACGGTCGTCACACACCTGAAGACGACCGTTTGTGTTATGGTCGAAACGTCGTGAGAATTTTTATTGTTTTATATATATTTTATTATTTTGTTGTTTCCCTTCAACGTGACTTTACCGAAAGAACTAAGAATATGGTCATACTGTGTTTAATACAGATGCGTAATGAAACTCTTATTATCTGCAAACATTGTATCGACAAATTATGTTATTTGTGGATCCAAATCCATTATTGGTTGATGTATCCCATTGTCCGAAATTTCCCACAAATAACAGAATGAGGAGAATGATGAGGATGACAATGACAGTCATCGTGCTGATGCCATCTTCTTTGGTTCTTTCGGTAAAGTCACGTAGAAAGAACCAAAGAAGATGAATCCTTGCAGTCGCGAAAGCTTCAAATCGAAATGCTGATGCCACTTACGATTATTGTGATTATTATAATGCTGTTGTTGCTACCGCTGATAATATTTTTTTTTTAAGAAAAACTAATGTGTCAAAACATTTTTGGAGAGTTCTGCATCAGAATATTAGGCAGGTCGAATTTTTATTATTGTTTTGCATGCAAAAGGAAACTGGAATTCCCACAGAGTGCAATAACAGGAATTCTAGCACAATGAAATCACGCTAAAATGTCTGCATATATGGGTTTACATGCACACTTAATGAATTCCCAATTCCTCACTCGTGGTTTTGGAAGTTTCACAAATCTGCATCATCCACACACTCACCTCCAGTGCAGCTTGTGTGTGACTCGCGTGGACATTTGCCCTATGGGTGGATGACACTAGCGATGGAATGGCATCGAAAGAAGAGAATGTGTCGGAGAGGACAACCACAACAAGTTTAGATCAACTAATGTTCAAGACTAAAATTGATTATCCCCGGATCATGAGAGATGGGGATTGCATGTGGGGGTCTTTATATAGCAATGGATAGAGAGTGGCTAATGATGATGAAGATGACGAAACATTTGCTGTAAAGGCTGAAGCCTACTCATTTTTTCATCATGATTATGAAGAGATTAATAATAATGCATATCAATAAATCTTCATTTGATGTGCCAATATCGCCCTTCAGTAAAGTAGGCATCAGTGCACATTACAGCGGAACGGGAACGGTACAGGGGCATAGAGCAGGAGGAATGAAAAAAGAATCCCGTCCTGACCGCACCGGCTAACAATGACTGAGCAAAGTTAATTGCAACCGCGCGCAAAAATAAAGTGCAATCGTGCACAACGAATAGCATATGATAATGATAACATGAAGGTGATAATTACGATGTTTAGCTGCTGCTGTTGGCACGTTTCCGCCGATGCCGTCACAGCAGCAAGGTGCAGCAGAGAACACAAATACACCACACCTCTTCCGCATCTTCCTATCGTTTTATTGTGTGAAGAGGAAGTACCTGGAATTGCCTGCCAGCGAGCGAGAAATTATTCCTATTCTCGGAAAATTATCAATAAAGAGGCGTCCTGTGGCAGGTTCATCTGTTCTGCGATGGTCTGAGGGTGGAATGTCATTCTGCAGATGATGAAGCTGTTGCTGCTGTCTGACTCGGCCCGATCACACATGCTAAATACTTATATTTGCTATTTACTTTTAGTGGATACAATTATTTTATTTTCTCAGATAACAGGATGAGAAATCATCTTGTCCACAAGGTGTTTTTTTTCATCTGTAAGCAGCACACCCGCTCTTTATGCATAAGGAATTTCAGTGTAACCTAAAGGGTATGTTAATGTGTAAGCTATAGTCGTTAAGTCTGTATGGGGGATCTTTGTCTTTGTTGTTTTAATTTATTTGATGTGCACAAACTAATATACTTATCACAACTCTTGGAGAACGCTAACCGTTACTAATACCTGTTGATTTTACGGAATTATATTTTGCAACTATATGCAGTAACTATATTAGAAGCGGTACATCAGTTTCTTGACATTTCATTGTCATCAGTGTGTGTGTACATTTTTGTTATAATTTAATGCTACCAATAATATGAACACCAGGCCAGTGTTGTAGATGAAAAGCTATTGAATTGCTGTGGCTCGGTAATTACTGTCCAGCTTACTACATAGTAGACTATCGAGGTATATTATATTCAATTTAGCTCTGCAAACAAAACATTTACTTCACAGCAAACCCACACAATGAAGCAACGTAACATGTTTTAGCGTATAAATCACAGCGCACAGATTCTAATTTAAGATTTTGTTGAAAAAGGGAATTATTGATTAAGCTCCATGATATGCCTTTCACACGCTTATTTTGGAAATAAAATTGAAAGAAGTCTAGGACTTGTTTTAATAATGACGTGTTATCTTTGTGTTGAGTGTGGATGTTGCATGCATTCAGATAACCCCCCCCCCCGCGCGCGAACAGAAATCTGCACGCATTTTGTACAATCAAAAGTCTATTTTTTAGTTCTACAGTTTATTTCTGTTACACTTTAAATCGATGTTCACATATAACAATGAATTCAGTGTGTTGGAGTCCACTCTTATATCAAATATATGATATATAAAATGATTTTAATCTCCAGAGCCTGCATTTTACTTTAAAACGATGCAGAGCACACTATTGTATCGATCTGAGTATTATGCACTGCTCTGTAAAATGCTTAGTTGGGCATCTTATACAATAACATACAATTACACGCATTCGGGAGTGAATGGTTCAATTCTAATTTGATGTAAACACTAATATAATAGCACGGAAGTATACTCTATGAAGATGGATGTTTTAAAAGCTATGAAAGCAATTACTGAATCTTCTTGCATGCTACTCGATAGGGTCTTCGGATATTTTAAGTTAGCAAATTGCTACGTCATTGACCTTATAATTGACATGTTAATTTAAAAAGAACACAGCGCTACAAGCTCCCTGTATGTTTTAGTATTGGCCTGTTATATTCAGTTTTAACTTGTGCTTGCATGTATTTTTGTTTGTGGTATGGGCTGTGAATATGATATATAGTGAAATTTGCAACAATTAAAGCCCTTGGGTGGTTGGGGGTTGCGATTGTAGATGCTGTGTGGATACATGCAAGCCATATAGTGTAACTTCATTGGATAACACTGTGCATAATTACATACAATGGGTTGGTTTTTAGTTTGTAACAAATCGCTGCTCAGTGCTGGCCCCTATTCTGGCCTCGAGAACCATGCAGGAGCAGCCGCACTCGATCTGGCGTGCCCTCTGCTTCTGTCCCAAAATGCACAACGACCGAGATGAAAGGGAACCCATCATGTGGTAAGAGACTTCAGAAATAACCATCAGCTCGGGGGGGGGGGGGATTAATGAGGTTTGCATAGAGATTTCAGACAGCTTAAGCGGCTGGTTTGGAGTGTTGTGAGGCAAGGGAGAGGACAGAATTAACAATGATGGCCAGGGTGGGCTCCATTTGCTGTCCCTGCTGCTTTCTGAGCTCTGCACGTTTAGGAGACCTGGAGACCAGCGAGAAGAAGTCGCTCATTCGGTGAACAATTTCTGCTTTTTGCCGGATTTGTATTGTTAACCCGTGGTTGTGCTTAAACGAGAGGGCATGTTCTAATGAATGCACGGCATTGCTTGGATATCGTGTTGAATGTTAACAGCCGTGTTGCGCAACGAGCGGAGAGAACCCGTGTGTATACGTGTGCACACATACTATAGATTTTACTCTGCACATTGTAGACATACATTATACTCCGTGTGCTTGCATAGCTATTGTCAGTTTTATTTTAGCTTGTGGAACAATTACAATTCACTTCTCAATCGTGAAAGTTGTAAACGATGCCTGTGACATGTTTTTCCTGATTATGCAGTAAAAGTAGAATTTTACTGTCATTTCATAAAAGTAATCGAGTACATAGAATGTAACAGTTATGAAAAGTGTTGAGTGTTTTTTCACGTACGATAAATATACTGTAACTGTTCTCGGTTGTAACGAATTACATGCAGCTGCATTTAGTGTATGACAAATATGAAACCTCTCCAAATCGAGATGTCAGATGAATGCCTGTTGCAATGAGCGCGACCCTTCAATAGGCTATCTACCAGTGGTTCCCTACCTGTGGTTCTGTCCAATACTGTGGGAAGTGATCTTCGGAACTGTTGCAAGTATTCATTTTTCCACAAAACACCATATTTTTCACTGGTCATTGGACAACTCTTTGCTGTATAACAAGCACAACCACAGAAAAAGTATGGTAATCGTCGTAGATGGCTTTTTGATTGGGAAACACTGCTCCAAATATTTCCATCGGACAACAAATGTATGGGGAAAACTGTAATCCTACACATTTGTTCACTTAATTTTATTTTGTCGGTTTCTACTTATATTAATTCGGAACAAATTTTCAACTTAGAATTTGCATCGCATACCTCTACGGATTACGTTTCCGCAGCTAGCTTGTCGCTGCCATTGTGGGTTACTTAATTATTGCCGTGAATTATGATACTTAGTTTTGTTGGGTTGTGGTTTCTAGATGGCAGCTCATGAGAGTGGTGCTGGCATATGAAGCCTTTTAAGTGTTTTCATGTGACCCAGTCACGCCTTTTCTGCGCAGCCTGACTCACATTTTTGATGCTCTACTTTTGACACAGTCTGCATTACGCCAACCAGTTTCTGCGCTAGTGCTCGCGGAGGCTCTAGTAAAGAACAAGGGAGAGCTTTGTGCTTTGCGAGAAGCTTTTTAAATATAGAAATAAATCCGCCGTATGTGACCGTAATTATATGGCTTTTAATGAGAGATGGTGGAGGAGAGGCATGGCTCTGATATATTGTACTGGCCATTGTACAGTAGCACTGAGCTTCTGTAAAAACTGGCTCTCTCCGCCTGGTTGTTGCGTTCATTAGATCCGCTTAGTCTGAAATAAGCATGTTAGCAAAGCAACCAGGAGAAGCCATGCAAGAGGCCGAGTGGTTCTTCCACTCTGGGTGGCTCATGCAGCTCAGCGCTGTGCTCTTAAGCGCTCTGCTGAGTCAGCGACACTGACACACGAGGATCTATAACACATTCCTGCGGAGGGAGCTGGTCGGAACGTTGGGTTGCTCGGTCAATGGCCAGGGTCAACAACGGCGGCACCACGTGGTGTATTCCGCAAATATGCCCGACTGTGAGGGCGGGCACAAGCCGGCGTGAGTAGGTGAAACGTTGAGTTTTATAAGGGCACCACGGGGTGACCAGACCCTCCCCACCCAGCCCCACCCCTCCCACCCCAATTGTGTGGCACGTTAAAGTGCATGCCATGCCTCCAGAGAGTTCACATATAGCTTCTCCAACCCTCAGGCATATGCATTCTTAAAATATCAACACAAAAACAACTACAGTGAGGGAAAAAAAGTATTTGATCATTATAATAATTTTGACATGCGTTTTTCTGGATTTTTTGTTGTTGTTATTCTGTCTCTCACTGTTAAAATAAACCTACCATTAAAATTATAGACTGATCATTTCTTTGTCAGTGGGCAAACGTACAAAATCAGCAGGGGATCAAATACTTTTTTCCCTCACTGTTCCAACTTTAAGGATCCTTTCACAAGTGTATTTGTTATGTTTTGCTTTGAAATTGCAAGAGTTACAATAGTTAGGCAGTTTGCGTATGTAAAATATCGCAATCTTTTTCACATTCCTAGGTTTGGTATCCGGAAATGTATAATCCAGCTCTCCATAAACACAAATCGGTGGTTATTAGGTGCTTGGGTATATTGTAATTTGGTATATTGTAATTGCGAAAAAAGTTCAACATACATAGCTAAGGGGGCTGTCAATAATGTTTTACTTGGGGGGGGTGCACAGATTATTGCTTGCCCCCTACACATGCAATAGTTGTGAGGACAACTGTTCCCCTTTTACTGGTAGGAACCTCCTAGTTACACCAGCCCACAGGGGATTATTGTGTCCGTCCGTCGTGCATCCAAAAATGGGAGGGGTGGGGCTGGGTGGAGAGGGGAAGGTGAGGAGGTGCTGGGTGGGGAGGGAGGGGCTGGGTGGGGAGGGGAGGGTGGGGTGGGGAGGGTGGGGGTGGGAGGGTGAGGAGGGGCTGGGTGGGGAGGGTGGGGAGGGGCTGGGTGGGGAGGGGCTGGGTGGGGGTGGGAGGGGTGGGGCTTGGTGGGGAGGGGCTGGTCACCCCGTGGTGCCCTTATAAAACTCAACGTTTTACCTACTCACGCCGGCTTGTGCCCGCCCTCACAGTCGGGCATATTTGCGGAATACACCACGTGGTGCCGCCGTTGACCCTGGCCATTGACCGAGGAGCCCAACGTTCCTACCAGCTCCCTCCGCAGGAATGTGTTCTCCATGTCGCTGCACATCTGAGACCACATTTGATTTTTTTTTAATACACCTGGACCCTCACTCCGAATGGGTTCTTTCTGCACGCATTCGCAGATGCGCGGTGTTTTATTTTTCACTTCAAAAACATTCAGAAAGCACCACGGGGTGCGCTTAGAAGCTGCACGGATTTAGGAGTGGAGGTTGCGAGGAAGGTGGCGTGGTGGTGGGCAGGGCGCGCACGAACCGGGGCTGTCCCCAGACTCCGCGCGCCTCGACCCCCCCCCCCCCCCCCCACGGCTCCATCTCGCTCCACGTGGGATTCTGCGCAGCCGCGGGCTGATCGGCTGTGGTCGAGGAGCCGTCGAGTTCGGGAAACAATGCCACCATGCCCCCCCCCCCTCCCCCCCGTACGCAACAAAGGGCCACGGAAGAGCTGGCTGCCTCGCCTCTCCCTCGTCGTTCATCTCAGTAACTTTTCGTTTGATGAATAAACTATGCCCGAACAAGATTTGTAGTCTCCAGAGTCTGCCCTAGCCATTGAAAACGAATTCTTTAGAACCGCTTTTTGTGTTTAGTTTGTCGTCTTCCCCCCAACCCCCCCCCCGTACCTCCGATAAGGGGCCGTCCATAAATGACGTCACGCGATTTTAGACGATTTTTGACCCCCCCCCTCCCTTCGTCACACGGCGTCACAAAAATCAGACCCCTCAAATATGACGTCACGAAGCTCTGCCCCCCCCCAAAAAAAATGCTTCAAGTGACGTCACATTTCTCAAATTCCCCCCCCCCCCCCATCGTCACACAGTCACAAATGTCTGACCCCTCCCCCCCCCCGCCAGGTGCGTGACGTCATTTATGAACGGCCACTTAGCACGGTTGGCTACGTACGGTGCGAAAGAAGTTCAACGTACATAGTATATATATTTCTTTAAGTGAAATAGACGCAAGCAAAAGGTAAACTGAAAACGTTTTCGGGATACACGAGTGAGAAGCGAGGCAGCCCTTCGCGGTCCATCGTTGATTAAGGGAGCACGGTGACCTTATATCCCCGTCTGCTCCTCTGCTGAACTTGCACTCCGTACTGTGGGTATCGCAGTGCAATGCAGTAACATCCTAGGACTAAGTGTGCGGATGCAATAAAACCACACTTACCCGACACCGTCGCCTTGCTGTTCTTGACGAACTAGCGGCCTGTATTGGTGAGAGTACTCATGCACATCTTCTTTGGTTCTTTCGGTAAAGTCACGTATAATGAGAATAAAATAATAAAATAAAATAAGACAATAAAATTCTCCAATTTTGGAGCACTGTCGTCCCGACAGTTCTGTTCGTTCACCTGATGAAGGCTGCTTGTGTTGTGGCCGAAACGTCCTTGCAGTCACGATAGCTTTGAATCGATACTCATGCACAATTTTACATTGCATCGTTATACAGTATTGCATTTAATTCCTTGTTTTTGAGTTCTGTATGTGCGTTCGTGAGAAGGTAGGAGTGAGAATACTGTATCTGGGGCGGCTGAAGAGGTCTGGAACACAGTGTCCCTTGTACTCTGTACACCTGGATTCACTCTGCACGGATTCACTCTGCATGGATTTGCTCTGCACGGATTCACTCTGCACGGATTCACTCTGCACGGATTCACTCTGCACGGATTCGCTCTGCACGGATTCACTCTGCACGGATTCACTCTGCACGGATTCGCTCAGAACGCAACCCCTGTGCAGAGCGAGGCAGGGTCCCGTGGATTGCAAAGCATGACCCACTACTCGTGTTTGGCATTTACCTGAGCTCACGATAGAAACAGTCAAATACAATTGTGTGTGTGACGATTGATTATATATGCAGGTGGCATGATGTTACATGAAGGCGAATGGTATGAAAACCAAACTGTATGAAACAGTATAAAACATGAAAGTGAGTACGACTCGAAACATTAGGCTAAAAGAATAGATTAGTTACTCTTTGGTTCTATTCGGTAAAGTCACGTAGCTAAAAATAAAACAACAAAAATCACGACGTTTCGGCCACAACACAATTAGCCTTCATCAGGTGAAGAAACAGGACTGTCCAGAAGACAGCGCTTGAGTGAACACTGCCAAGCAAGGACCGCGTCTTTTAAGCTGTGTGGGAGGAACAGAGCGCCTTGACATAGGAGTTAACATATACATTAGCGTGTAACTGGGGGACTAGCATGATGTTGGTGTGAGGGATTAGCAGCAGTTTACATATCAACAGTAAATAAGCATGTAACTGGGGGATTAGCATGATGTTAGTATGAGGGATTAGCACCACGGAGAATGACGAGCTTGAAGAAAGCCAAGCGCAGGTCGCCTCCTTTTTTTTAAGCTGTGAGGGGGTAAACAGAAAACGCCTTGGCAAAGGAAGTTAGCCTAAAACACAACGCTGGGAATTAGCTCAAGATGATAATACACCACCCTGGAAGTTTGGAATGTCACCACCTGAATAAATATACTGCACCACTGAAAATTAGTTTAATGTTTGTTTCGAGTCATGGTAATTCACGACAATTTAATAATTGCTTTGGTGAATTGTTACATGCCTATTCACACAATACCACGTATTTTGTAACTACAATTCTGCTGAAACTGGGTATATATTATAGCGCAACACACATTAACACTTGGTTCATATGTATTAGCATAATTATACTACTTGTACGGTGATATTATGCCGCAAGCTTTATTTTGTATTTACCAACATCACTGTTTTGTCAAGAAACTTGAGCCCGAGGATAACGTTCTGCTTGTGTATTAAATCTAGACCGAATGAAATGTCCTCGGATGGGTTTATTGAATGCCGAGTTTGTTCCTGAATACGTTTAGAGCCCAAATGCTCTGACCGCAGTGTTTTCTTGTCTGTAGCCGCGTGAGTCACAAACAAAAACTGTAACACCCCAGAGGCAATTTTTGTTGTGCCATGTCATATCGAATCCAGATTGAATTCCATCAAAGTGGCGCGCACATTTTGACTAAGAAAACCATTGACCATTAAGAACGTGGATACTCCATGTAATGGAACACTTTGACGAGCGAATACATTTAACATCATGATAAACACGAAAGGTATTTTGAACATCCAGGTTGAAGACCTAATAGTTGAGGTGACACAGGTTCACTTGACAATTGTGTATATTGCATGGATTTAACTGTTTTATGAGAGTGGTGTTCACAGGTTTACTGCAGTAGTGCCATTATGTACAGTATCGGGGTTTCTTTATCTGCCTTCCGCTCAACGTCTAGACTTTAGCGCTATCACCCCTTTTATACCTACGTGACTTTACCGAAAGAACCAAAGAGTATGGATTCCTGCAGTCACGAAAGCTTCAAATCAAGATAGGATCTAGCTCATTGACACTTTAGTTAAACACTAAGGTATCGACTGTACACACTTAGCAAATTTTAACTTTACATTCACAATGAAAGCCAATTTGAAAAGAAATGGATGGCAACAATGAGAATTCTACCCCACGAGGTAGAAATATTCATCTGCCGTAGTGTAATGGTTCTCACACTGCACTTTCAAGCCAGAGGTCACCCGGGTTCCCCTCCATCTCCTGGGGAGGTTAATTGGAAGAAAATGGAGAAACGATGTTAAATGCTCCTGTCTCTAAAGCACAGTACACGCACAGTCGATTAGCAGGTCGCGTATGGTGGGGTAAGGTACACCCGCCTCGTAGTCCATAAATACTACACACAACCAGCTCGAGTTAATTAATACCGCATCGCGCGCTTTCGGATGCGATTCTGTGGCCGTCTGGAACGGTCTGCATTCCGATACATATTAGGAAGCTACTGGAGCTATGCTCTTGTAAATCTCGATTGAACAGTAATTTCTTTCGAACTCATTTTTGTGTTTACTTTGTTGTTCTTTCCCCGCACCTCCAATTGGGCATTTGGCTATGTGTGGTGCGAAATAAGTTCTACATACACAACCAGCTCTAGTTAATACGCTATTTTATAGTCCAATGCTTTAACTGAATACTTGTTCTCTTGTAGCAGCATGGGACTCAAATGAACCGGTTTAATTTTGAATTTACTCATCTTTCCTGGGTTGCCCTTGCCCAGGGATCGTCAACCTGCAGCTTCGGAGCCCCATGCGCCTCCTGGAAATTCGAAAATGGCTCTTCTTGTTATTTTGGTTGCCAACCCCTGACCATGAAAGTCCAGTTCACCATGGAAGTCCAGTTCACCATGGAAGTCTAGTTGACCATAGAAGTCTAGTTCACAATGGGAGTCCAGTTCACCATGGAAGCCTAGTTCACAATGGGAGTCCAGTTTACCATGGAAGTCTAGTTCACAATGGGAGTCCAGTTCACCATGGAAGTCTAGTTCACCATGGGAGTCTAATTCACCATGGAAGTCCAGTTCACCATGGAAGTCAGTTCACCATGGAAGTTCAGTTCACCATGGAAGTCCAGTTTACTATGGAAGTCCAGTTCACCACAGAAGTCCAGTTCACCACGGAAGTCCAGTTCACTATGGGCAGGGGTCGGCAACCTATAACTCCAGAGCCGCATGCGGCTCATTGCGGGCTGTTTCGTGACGTTATTTAAGGACCCACCGTCTCGTATTCACACCGCATTGCGGCTCCTGTTTGTTACCGAATTCGAAAGAAAAAAAAATGTCCCTTCTTGTTGCTGCCCTTGCCCGTTGCATGCAGGTCCCAGGCGGCCGTGTACTACGACCGTACGATGGACAAATCTTTTGAGCAGACGGAGAATCTGAGCAGCTGCTCGAGCGCCGCGTCTGGCTCGTCGGAGACGCTGCCTCTGCTCGGCGACGGAGAGGACGACGCCACGGCGGCTTCTGACGGAGCGCTCCTCGAGAACACGAGCCTCGACCTTGTGTGTACACGCGCCGCCGCCTCCTCCTCCTCGTCGTCGTCGTCGCAGTCGATCATTGATTAATCCGGCGGCTTGGGGCTTCGGGAAAGGGGAAGAAGAGGCGCCCGATTTTTAGAAAAACGCCGGATAATTATCAAGCACAAAATTTAAAATAGCTGATTTTTTTTTTGCACGTAACATTATGTTTTAGGTGTTATGTGTTTTTTTGTCGTCTTTTAAACGTGTTTGCAATATGAAATTCCTATGAATAAACGCACAAAGGCAAACATTATACTGTTAAAAGTTACTGAATTTACTATACCGTGCTTACCACTAATCTGGGTTGATGTACGCAGTACAACGCTCTTGTTTAATCACAACCACGTGTTTTACGATCGCCGGACTGGTTACAGCCTTTGGAGCGGGTTTTGTCGGATTGGCTCGGGACCGCCGGATAATATTGGACCCCGGATAATCGATGATCAATTGTATTTCATTCATCATCATTATCACCAGTGGTTCTCAACCTGTTTTGGCTACTGCTACTCCCCTCGTAATTTTTTTGTTTCAACAGAGTTATGCCCCTTGCGTGACCCAACATGGTTCTGAGAATTAAATATATGAATAAATGAATATCAATATTTTAACCAATTGTCTATTGTATGAGGTATCCTAACTCGCTAGTAACTGCAAGCGTATAAAACGTTTTCAACGAACGCTCTGTGCATGCATGCCATCATTGGTATAGGCAGATTCATGTATGATTATTCATCAGTGCTTCTCACGTATCACATAATTTCACACGTTTATAAATCACTTAAGGTAACCCCCTGGGACATCACCACCATGTACCACCAGGGGACCGTGATCATCACGATCCATGGGCAGGTATCCCCCAAGGTGTCCACTGTACATTTCTGTAATTTGTTTCCACTTTCCTCTGTCTTGTGCCAATATTCTCAAGGGGTCGTCCATAAATGGCGTCACGCACATGGGGGGGGGGGGGGGGGGAGTCAGATATTTGTGACGATGTGTGACGAGGGGGGGAGGGGGGGATTTGAGAAATGTGACTTCACATCAAAATGCACAACTTGAATAAATATAGACAACACATTCTACTTAAATAAATATACTTTTTAATAAATGTTTTCTCCTACAACACCAGAGTGCAGCGGCACATTAAATATGCACTACAATGACAATAGTTTAAAGCGATTTGAAGCATGGTTTTTTTTGGGGGGGGAGGGGGGGCAGAGCTTTGTGACGTCATATTTGAGGGGGGGCTCTGACTTTTTGTGACGCCGTGTGACGAGGGGGGGAGGGGGGGGTCAAAAATTGTCAAAAATCGCGTGACGTCATTTATGGACGCCCCCCTAATAGTGCCACATATTTTAAGCATCAATCTCTTATGCCGTCAAGCCCTTCTCTATTGGGTCTTCGTGTATTTCCGGTTCCTTCCATTTTTCCGAACAACACACTTTCATACACCTACTGCTTAAAGAGTGTGTCAAAAGAATTTGGTCTATGCAGAAATTACCCAACATTTTATCATGCAAATTTAATCCATCGGCATTGGGGTAGTGCTCATATCCATCATTCACACAGTCGTGAAAGCCTACGTGTTAAAGCGACGCAGCCATTTGTGGACACTCCACATTTTTATGGCAGCTTAGTCCGTCCTTTAGGAAAATCAAATTATGATTTTCCACGAAGTGGTATCTATTGTATGACATTGCAGGGGTGATGTATGATTCAGCATTTACTTTTTTTTTTCCAGGATTTTAATTTGAATGTTTAATTCTAGTCTAACTGGTTCATAAAAAATGACATGAAGATTAAAGGCACAGGGACAATGAAACATACCAGTCATTCATAAAACATAAGTCTATTGATGCGTCGTCTCTCACTGCAGCTCTGCGGACTGTTCACTCGCTTTGTTTTGTGTTTTGCAGGCGTGGCAGATGCTTCAATATGGAAAAGAGCCAGACGACGAGACTCACAAAGAAGTTCAGTGGCGATGGAAGATGATTCTGTCCAAATTAGGTTATTGCCCTTTAATTGTCACTACCTCAGAATGCTATTGCTCCTTTATAATAGATTAATTATTGCATTTGTGTTGTACCAGTGGTACTAGTTGGCAGGCTGAAGCTTTGCAATATCATTGGCAAAATACCGTTGATGCAATGCAATGTACAAGGTGGTCCAGATGCCTTGTGACCCCAAATTGATTGACCCCTAAAAAAAATTTCGTTTGCATAATCATTTATGTTTTAAATAAACCTTATGTATGTATTTTTAAAAATAATATTACGTTTTAGAGAATTCAATAGGAGCCAGAAGACATCTGGACCACCTTGTTTATTGTTAATCAGCACCACTATGTGATAATTACCAGTGGCTGTCCTATGAAAAGACCGGTGCCAGATGTCTTGTGACCCCCATTACATTTTTTTAAAACTTAATATGTTTATATACCAACGGGTCTGTTATGTAATGTAAGTAATATTTTTAAAAACGTGTAATAACTGTATTAAATAGAATTAATTGTTGTTAATACATAGGCGGAGTTTGACTTCTATGTTTGGGGGCGGCAGGGGTTCGGTTGACCCTCACATTAGGAATCGTGGGTGGACGTAATTAATGAATGTATTTATTATCTCTATTTGTAAACTACTGAAAATGAATTAATAAAGGTGTCCAGTTTTTTTTTTTGGGGGGGGGCTTAGCCCGCCCCGTGCCCCCCTCTATTTCTAAATGTTAGCAATGTCCTAATTAAGGGTCCAGTAAGTTTGTATGAGAGCCGGCATTTTCTTGGCACAGGATGATTCGATGCCATGTCCTATGAGAAATTTGACAACGTTGCTAGGTCCACTTGAGCAATTGTATTCAAATGAATAAGCAAATGGAAAAAAAAATTGTTCGGGGGCAATTCATTGTGGATCACAAGATATCTGGACCACTCTGTAAAGTGACATTACTATGTTAATACAATGGTTTAATCAGATGTTCAAATCCATCATTTTAGCACCTGAAATCGTGGTTTTAAAAGCACGTGCTACCACAAATGGTATGCTTGATCAAACAAAACACCGAATATCCAGTGATAACATACGTTACGCAAATACTGATTGCAGAATTGTATCGTGGCTGCAGTATATAAGGTAGCGCCAATAACTTTCAGTTCATTACACACAAAATAAGAAAAATTGATTAGGCCAACTTGATCTTGCCAAGGTGTGAGGACTTCTTAAAGCAATGGTAGATTTGCAAGCATTGATCCACTCGCCTACATAGCAGAAGTTATGCCATATACTTTGGTGAGTAGTTCTTTGGTTTTCTTATACGGTCATTTCTCCAGCGCAATGTGATTATCTTCCATCAATGCGGGTTCACTGATGTATGATAACTTCTCTTAGTGCCTTAATTGAATCGCATATGTACGAACGGAAAGTAATGAATTGTAAAATAATCATCACATTACCGCAGTAGTGACAATGCAATCTCATCTTTATCCAGGAATACCTGAAGCCAATTTCAGAAACGTCCTACTTTTCGATGTTTGGCCATCCCCTTATTAAGGAATGGTCTGCGTGTAGCAAGAAACTTGCAGTACAGTAACAAAAAGAAATCGCACACGTGTGGAGGGTATACCACTGACTAACAAGGTAACACAAAGAGGTTTGTTAATTACATTCGCTGGACTGCCATCTCATGGCCACCGCGTGGCCAACGTTAGTGGGATTCTCGGCTCGCGAGGAAATCTGCGCGATCCGCCAACCCTGACCTCCAAAGGCGCTGCGTCGCGGACATGCGATAACTCACGTGTTTTGCATGCGTTGCTCATTACATTGCCAGAAAAGCACAAGGACTTTCTGTATATTCCAAATGGCCACGGTGTTTGCTACCTATTATTATCAGCTCAGGGGGTGCGGCAATCGGCGAGGTGGGGCACCGATATTTGATTTGTCTCGCGCGGTCGCATCTCGGTGAAAGGTCGCAGCTCCTCTTGGCCTAATCCCATCATTACGCCCATGGCCTCGAGCTGTCGTGCCTGGAAAATGCAGCCACCGCAGCAGCTCCGCAGTATCTCTTTTGCGGTATGAAGTTACCGCTCTAATTAAATGAACAGAAAACGTCGTGGAACGTAAATGTAATAATTTGCGTAAAATTACATTTAAACCGCGTTTTAAATACGTTTTTGTCCTTTTGCACCGTTGAAAGCATATCTGATGGTGGTTGTCAAGGGGGCCCCGACTCGTAGCTTTGGCCAGCAGGGGGTGGCGGGGCAAGGCAAGGCGCCCCCTGCTCAAGGCGGGTCACGCTACTGGCTTGCAACGCTTATAACAGCACAGTAATGTGAAACGGCTCAGTCGAGAAGACGGTGCCAGGAAGGCTCACGAACTTCCACTTTCAGAAGCTGAGCCTTGGCCAAAGTATTTTTTTTTTAATGTTCATACTCATTATCACGCTTCTTTACCCAGGAAAGCCTCACTCAGTCGCAATACTTTTTTTCAGGAGGTTGTTGCAGTGTGGGGTAATGATTGCAAATGCTGTGTAGATTCCAATTGAGTATTTCGCGGGTCATATATCAAATTTGTTATATTTGGACCATACCCCGAACGATGTCACGGGATGTGTTCAAGTCCACCGCGAAGCAGGAGGACTTGTCCAGAATTCTGGTAAATCGCCTGATCAAGCTGGTTATTATCACCAGTGGAACGTCGTACTCAAATTGTAAATGTTGTCGTTTACTCTCAACACACTGGTGTGTTGAATTAGCAACTAATTGGCACGTTTTGTTTACGTGATAAACCTTGCTAGTTGGCTCTGTCGTGTGGTTGTGGGATAACAATGCATTTATATTTACCAGATCTAACCAAAAACAACCTTTATTATGGCGCGTAGTGGTTTTTTTTTACGGTAAATACACCCGCAGCATTTATTTGGGCGGCCGCTAAAAACCTAACCGTGAACCTCTGCAACGAGCGGCGGTACGCGCTACGTTACTGGATTGCCGTGAGTTTTCTTCCCGGTCCGGTGTGGGATTGTGCTCCGTGCTGCAGGGTTTGAGGGCGAGACGACCGTGCTGCTCACGGTGACGCCACGAGGAAGCATGAGCGATGGACCAAATGCAGAGAGGGCCCTGAACATGTTGACCCATTTGTCTGTGCGCACGGCTATTTTCCACCCGCTCGATGTGCCCCCGGTGCGCTACCTTGTGGTGCTGGTGAGTGTGTGTTGTGAATACAGTGACAACAGGCACTGCACATATATTGAATCCAATCTATATTTTAAAAACTAAAGCAAAACACTGTTACACTCACCACCAAAATGTTGATAGCGCTGTCTGGTTTGTACTCAATCAGAACTGTTTTTTTTCTCCCAAAGGACATGTGAGCATGAGAGTGCAATCCAAAGGCATGAGAGTGCAATGCAAAGGACACGTGAGCATGAGAGATCTAAGAGAGAGGCATAGAGAGAGAGACACGCACACACAGAGTCGGAAGTAACAGCTGACATAGGTAGGTAGGATGGAAACATCACATAACTGACTGTGATGTTTCCATCCTACCTGCCTATGTCAGCTGTAATTTCCGACACTCTGTCTCTCTCTCTATGCCTCTCTCTAAGATTACTCATGCTCACATGTCCTTTGCATTGCACTCCAATGCCTTTGAATTGCACTCTCATGCTCACATGTCCTTTGGATTGCACCCTTTTGATTGCACTCTCATGCCTTTGGATTGCACAACTCTTCGATTTTACATTAGCATGATAATCTCTCACATTTACATAGCCACTTCCGTGCCCTCGTCGAGGAGGCCGCTCTCCTATCTGACAGTTACATGCTAATTTCTTACATTAACATAACTAGCCCCGCCCACTTCTTTATGACCATTGGGCTAAACCCATTTCAAACCTTTTAAAACAGTCTGCCTCAGCAGCAGATCATGCTTTCCCACGTGATGACGGACTTTACCGAAAGAACCAAAGAGTATGGATTCCTGCAGTCACGAAAGCTTCAAATCAGTATCTAGTTTTGCACAAAATTTCAACATCAAAATCAATTGAGTGTCCTTGTTGGCACGCGTGTTCTGCTACCCGCTCATGGCCACCACCAGTGACGATTAACTGAACCGGTCCTAGGCCTCCCCTAGGTCGACAAAGCCTCAAATGAGTACATGATACAATGTGTAAACATAGCCACTAGGGAGACATTGGTGCCCGGGTGTGGTACCGGCCACTCAGCCCCTCGTGTGCCATGCCGGTAACAGCACATGCCCCAAAAGTATGTTTAGGCTACACGGGATCTTCGGGTTTTTGGTAAGTGTGTTATGTGTTTGTATGTGAGAGTGGATGTGTCTGCCACAGGGAAACATTTATATATTCATTAGCAGAAATATTTCTGTATCTCAATAGGCTGTAGCAACCAGAAGGCATATCGCAATAACCTTGGCCTCAAACAGAAGCTGAATGCCTCTTCCTGGAACTATCAAAATTAAATGTATCACGTGTGGAGTTTTTACTTCATTTATTAATTTTAATTGACTTATGCACGTGTCGAAGACCTCAAAATGAAGAGTACAATTGTTTGCCCATTGAGCAGTAGTTGTCATTCACTTCCATGACATGTGCCTGATATGAATATTAATGAGACATTCCGATATTTTGTTTTTAGTTTATGGGAGAAATGTAAATTGTGGCTAGATCCTGACTTTTTTATATTTGGATAGAGTTAAGTTAGACAGTATATCTTGGGAATTTGGCATGATATTTTCCAAAGACTTTGTATCACTTCATAGGAGACCATTTAAGCAATATGTAATACAATGTGCAGTGTCTCCGGCCTATTCTAGCTGAAATCGGAATGTATAAAGGAAGCATTGGGGAAGCTTGAACAAACCATATAATACATTCTTTAAAATGCCACTAAATACAACATTCATAAAGTCTGGGTTTCCATCTGTCACCCGTCTGGGACACCTGCCCGTAGGATCGCCTGCTGTTGTTGGATGTCGCGGAAGAGTTTGTGGCCGAGGCAGAGCGTCTGTATCCTGTGGAAGAGTGGGGGGATCTCCATAACATGAGCCTGTCGTGCTCTCCTCGGTCGACGGTAGGAGCACGGCCATCTTAGTTCGCCACTTTAAAAACTGAAGCCCACTTGTCCGTCAACGCTCTGGACAAAACCGTACATTACTTTTCGCTGTAGCGTGTATTCGTAGAAACTGAATGCCTTTCTGCAACATTTGTACAACTATTTTACACATCTTGAGCAATGTCCATTCCAAGCAGTTGGTATTTTTGTATTTGTTTTGATCGTATTTAAACGTGAACCTGGCACAGAGCACGACCGTGACGTGGGGAAGGGGCACAGAAACTCCAAACTCTATGGTCCTGGGTTTAGAGGGAAGGGAGGGAGAAATTCGGGCTCACTGCCCCAGCAAGGTGGGGACCGCGAGTGGGAGCATGTAGTGTTCTTTTTTTTATTACACTGGGTAATTTTACAAATGTGGCACCGTTGGTTATCATTAAGCAGCGTTTCTGAATGATGCCACAAAGTCTTAAATGACCACCTCCCAACGGAGTTTAGGAATGCAGTAAACGCATTATTGGTATTGTAAGGTGATGGAATTCACTTAAGAGTTGTCCTTTTGCAAAGTGGCTAAGTGGGAAGCATGTTGATTGCTACTCAGAATGTGTGGTTTTTTCCTAGGGTGCCCTCGTTTCAACTACTACATAAGCACTCAACTGGCTAAGCACATCTTAATATGCAGATGATGGTAGAGCATGGGCAATTGTTGGCGTCAGCTGTAATTCCTCAGCGTTGTGAGATACACTTTGCATGAACAACGCTATATATAATTAAACATTGTTTACTTTGATTAATTAGGCACAACCAGCAAAGATATCTAAATAAAATACAATATATACTATACAGTGTGTTCACAAATGGGGCTCATTACTTTTGCTTTCCATGAGGAATATTATTTGGGTAACAATAGTTATGAACCCTATTTTTAGGGTCAGGAATGAAATGAAGCGGTGGTAGGATGTTTGGCTTGATAATAAAGCATCCACAGAGCATATGTAGTAATGTGTACACACAAAGGTACGGCATGCATTTGTAGAGGAGTAGAATGGGGAAGTGGCGACACGTGTGCTGTCCAGTGCGATGACGTGACGTCATGCGCTCGGGGCAGCAGAATGACGTCACGGCTTCTCAAGGATTAAGGGGGGACCCCGTGACGTCAGCGGGGTCGTAGCTGGAGAGTAGGGTCTGAGAAGGGTGGAACGGGGAGCCAGGGACAAGAGGGTAGGGATAGGGGAGAGAGCACAGTGCCAGGCTGGACGTGGCTGTGCTCCAAGGTCGGCCGTGTTGGCCGATCCCACGGCCGGCGCAGAGGAGAACGCACAAGGCAGTCGGCTGTGTCGGGACCTAGCCCGGGACCCCTAACCCCTGGGAAGTTGTTCACCCCTGTGTGCTGTTAAGATTTGTAATAAACCTTTGGCGGAAGCCCTTAACTTACCTCAGCCTCCGAGTGAGTCGTCGGGAACTTCTCAACACATTTACAAACTTTTATCAATGTTGTTTCTGAACCATGCCCTGTTATTCTCACAGATTGAAATTTGGGCAGATGGACATTTGCTCCCTAGAGAAACACCATGCCAAAGCACCTATCAGCTCTGCCAAAACTTTGGCAGAATTTGGCCATCTGCCAACATTAAAATTGCAACCATAGTATTGCGTAATTTCAGTCGAACTTTGAATTATTAATATGTGAATACAATTGTTGTCTTTTGGACCCTCTTCTAGGCCAAACGCATTGAGTTTGCGATGCATTCTTCGTTATTATCAGCCATAATCCACGACGATCTCTCCTGCGGTGTATGGGTTTTAAGTTCTGGTTTGATCTGATCAGGTTTAAACAATGTAAATGGAAATATGGTCGGTTATAGCAGGAGAGAGGAAGACTCACCCTCAAGATAGTAATGTGAAATTTAATGCACTGGATTGTGACCCTCATCGCTACCTTGAGCATGGAAACACTGCGTTTGCTCTATATTGTGATGTCTAGGGGGTTGGTTATTCAATGAATCACTGATGATTATTGTGGTGGCAGTTATACAGTAATTGCGGTCATGGCAATGGTGGTGAATAACCTTGTGATGTTGGAGCACCAATTGTACAATGGGTGGGATTTTTAGTTTATTTTATACTTTTGCAAGGCTTGAAGCCCCAAATTCCCTTAGTAGATCTACCACTTGGAATGAATATTCATAATCAAATCACGGTTGAATACAGTACTTATCGGCATCACCAGCTAGTTTGACTTACAATATGCCCAATAAATATTAATTCTCTCATGCAAACTTCTTGAGATTCTGTATTTCTTAACACAATGGAGGAATATGTTTAAAAAATACATAGGCGATATATTCATGTTCAAATATAAACTAAAACATTGTGGGGAAAAAGTTTAAGTCTAATTGACAAAAAGCAGAGAGTTGCCCACAATACCCAATACTGGATGTGAAGGGACTGCAATGTGTGACGTGTACGTATACAAATATGAGCATACACACATATGCAAACAATAGCAATGCCACATCAGACGAAAAGCATTCGGTCACATTTGCTTTTATTAATATTCCATAAAGTACATGCAATAAAATAAAGTAGTCTACATTCAACACACGGTTAGTAGTGTAAAAACAGTTAAATTGCAGTGGCAGTACAAGTTATTGAACATGATGCATATCTGACACATGTAATAGTTTATATTCTTTGGGTCTTTCGGTAAAGTCACGTAGATAGGTTCAAAGAAAATAAATTAGCATTTCATGGTTAATCTCTCACATTAACATAGCCACTTCCGTGCCCTCGTCGTGGAGGCCGCTCTCTGATCTTACATTAACATGCTAATTTCTTACATTAACATAACTAGCCCCGCCCACTTCGTTTATGACCCTTGGGCTACACCCATTTTAAACCTTTAAAACAGCCTGCCTCAGCAGCTGTCCCCCTCTTTTTTCATCCCGATGACGAACGCTTGCGTTGCGATCGAAACGTCGTAGTTTTTTGTTATTTTTTTGTTATTTTCTTTGAACCTACATACGTGACATTACCGAAAGACCCAAATAATATGAATTCCTGCATTCACGAAAGCTTTTAAGTCAAGATGTAATAGTTTTTTATTCTTTCGGTAAAGTCACGTAGGTATAAAATAAAATAAATCACGTTTCGGGCGCAACACAAGCGTCCATCATCAGGTGGGAAAGCCTGGTCTGCTGCTGAGGCAGACTGTTTTAAAATGTTTAAAATGGGTGTAGCCCAAGGGTCATATATACCTACGTGACTTTACCGAAAGAACCAAAGAGTATGGATTCCTGCAGTCACGAAAGCTTCAAATGAAGAATGTAAGTTTGTTTTGTGCATGGGACAGGTTGAGCATATTAGTTGAATATTAATGTGAATACTGCTTAATGTTCTTACAGCTGACAGCACGCCAGTTAACTTTTAGTAGTCGTCTTGTGATGTGTTTTTTTCTGTTTTATCCGGTCCACGCGTGTGTGAATAGAACACGCATCATGATTACAGTAGACTAATACAGTACATTTGAAAAAATGACATTGTAAAAAAATACTTTGAATGTAAGGTTTTTGTTTACAGTATTAAAACACCAGCAGGCAACTCCCCATTAACAGAGAATGTTTAAAACACATTAAAAAAAAAACTAATTTCAGTAAACATGCAGTGTGCAGCACATATCTGCTACCATACCTCCTATAATCACCTAGGAATGTCCTTAACGCTCGTGACGTCACTCCACATCGACCAGCCCCCCTCATTAATAATCATAAGCAGGTGACTTCCTCCAAATGGGCACCCCCACCATTAGTGATAATTAGCGGCTGACGTCACTCCACATGGGGGGGCGAGGTGCCTCCTCCCCCCTCCTCGGCGTCAACTTACAACCCTCACTACAAAGGCAGAACCCTCACCGATCACCGCAACGTTATTGAGACATTAAAGTAAAAAGGACGTCATTATGAACAAAGGATTATAACCTTAAACTGAAATAGGTCTGTGTCACTGCGCCCTTACAAATTGCACACGCATTCATGCAATGAATATATCACGTCGCGGTCCGATTTCCGCTTGCAGGTTTCAGATTTACTGCAATACACCCGTCCTTGGACGGGCAAAAGGCGAGTTGATTGATGTTTGAGCAAACGGTTATTTTGACAATGAGAACTAAAAGTGTAATTTACATAAAAGTATATAAAAACACTGCACCAAATAAAAGCATATAGCAGTTGCAACATTCTGATTCTATGACCTTCCGTGATTATGCATAGCCAGATAAGACACACTCATTTGCATTGAAATAGAATACATTCAATGGAGAGCATATTCCATCTCATTATTTGATTGGAGTCGGCAGATTAAGTGACTGGCAAGTGAAATTATACAATTCTAAACTATAGAGGTTTGTAAAGTGTTCCATTTAAAATAGTATGCATTATATTTAACACATTCCTGCGGAGGGGGCTGGTAGGAACGTTGTTTGCTCGGTCAGTGGCCAGGGTCAACGGCGGTGTGGTGTATTCCGCAAATATGCCCGACTGTGAGGGCGGGCACAAGCCGTAGTGAGTAGGTTAAATGTTGAGTTTTATAAGGGCACCACGGGGTGACCAGCCCCTCCCCACCCAGCCCCTCCCCGCCCCACCCTCCCCTCCCCACCCAGCCCCTCCCCACCCAGCCCCTCTCTACCCTCCCCTCCCCTCTCCACCCAGCCCCACCCCTCCCATTTTTTATATCCGAATGTCCGGATACACGTGGACAGACATCCACAGACATACACAATTAATCCCCTGCCTCCTGTGAGAATTAATCCCGGTTGGGCTTCCAGTCCACTACGTTTCCTACCAGTAATGCCCACTAGGAGCGCATTTGTTATATATCCGGGTGTCCGGATACACGTGGACAGACATCCACAATTAATCTCCTGCCTCCTGTGAATTAATCCCTGTTGGGCTTCCAGTCCACTACGTTTCCTACCAGTAATATGGAATATATGGGTGGGTTATAAAGTTTTTTCCAGAACAACCCTCGTTTCTAGATGAGCAAGATGGATTTGTGGTGTCTGTGTTTGCACTATTTACACGGGAGTGCGCGTCCCATTGTAGGATAACGGCTGAATGTTGGGCAGACACACGCTGGGCTCAGTGGGGCTCTGTTCCGTCCACCAGGACACGACAGGCTTTCCAGAGCTGAGGGGCCCTGGCCGCAGGATCACGACGTCCCTCGAAGCCACCGATGGGTCCTCGTCATAGAAGTTGAACGGCCGGAAGAAGAATCCCACTGCATTTCCCGACGTGGCCGTGTTGGGGACGTCCTCCGAGTGGGGGATGTGCACGAAGCCCACCGTCACCCAGGCCACCAGGTCCTGAGGAGCATAGGGAAGGTGACTCGAGGTCAGGTAGTTGGACGTAATCAAAACGCAAAGTATCGTGACCATTCAAATAAAAAAACGAATTGGTAAATATGACAATCAAACTTGATTTGAAGCTTTTGTGACTGCAGGAATTACTCTTTGGTTCTTTCGGTAAAGTCACGTAGAAAGAAAATAAATTAAATAATATAATACGATGTTTCGATTGCAACACAAGCAATCGTCATCAGGTAGAAAACAGACCGAGTAAGCTTAGAAATATAACGCAATACAACACAGAGATTCGGCTAACACAACAGTCAACACCCAACCTGGTTGATTACATTCTTCCAAAGATTGCTAAATTAGAGAGAGACACAACACAGACACGGTGACGTTACCGAAAGAACCAAAGAGTAATTCCTGCAGTCAGGAAAGCTTCAAATCAAGTTTGAACTACCCTACAGGGAGGATTTAAGTTTGTTTTCTCTCACTCTCTCTCTGTGTCTGTGTTTTGTCTCTCTCTCAAATTTCACACTTAACTTCTAATTTAGCAATCTTTGGAAGAACGTAATCAACCGGGCTATATGTTAACTGTGTGTTAACTGACTGTGTTGCATTGCATTACATTTCCAAAATTTTACTAAGTTTGTTTTCTCAAACTTCCTATTTCTCTCTCTAAATGTTGTCAAGTTTGTTTGTCTATAGGTCAGTTTTCTCTTTCTGTACCCCGGCCGCTACGGGGTGGCTTTCCACACAACTCTCTCATTGACATGCTAATTTCTCTACCCCCCCCTCTCTCCCCCCCCCCTCTCTCTAAGGCCTCGACACAGAGGCATTGTTTCTCTGTGTGTCTATGTGTGTCTCTCTCTGTGTCTCTGTGTTGTCTCTGCTTGTGTGTCTGTCTATGTGTCAACCTGTCTGTGTTGTGTCTCTCTCTCAAATTTAGCAATCTTTGGAAGAACGTAATCAACCAGGTAGGGTGTTGACTATTGTGTTAGATGACAATCAATTTCACTAAAAAAGTTCACCATGACTCTTATACACCCATGGCTTAATAATATTACTGGTAGGAAACGTAATGGACTGGAAGCCCAACCGGGATTAATTCACAGGAGGCAGGGGATTAATTGTGTATGTCTGTCCACGTCGGAGGGGTGGGGCTGGGTGGGGAGGGGCTGGTCACCCCGTGGTGCCCTTATATGAACTGGAAGCCCAACCGGGATTAATTCACAGGAGGCAGGGGATTATACACTGCACTTTCTGGTGCGACCTCTTTTACACTGCACTTTCTGGCGTCGTTTTATAATTCTGCTCACTTTTCATTTTGCTTTCTTCTGCGCACGACCCTAACAACTATGGCTTAAGTATCCGTACATAATTACTTCATAATTACTTAAAAATTTCCTACCAGCCTCCTCCGCAGGAATGTGCTACATTTGATCCATAATCAACTTTACATATTTAATGCTATCTTCGTCTGGTCGTTCATCTGTCCCATCTGTTGTGGCAGGTGAGTAGGAAAAGGGGCACTATGTCGTAAACACCATCCAACATGAACAAAACTTGAGTGTACAGTTTAACCAGGTGGCAGCCCCCACTGAAACAAAACATATTTTGCAAGGCAAACATGGGATTAATAAAGTAGAAAATATATATCAGTACAAACAATTGGAAACACATTCCTGCGGAGGGGGCTGGTAGGAAATTTAGAAGTAATTATGAAGTAATTATGTACGAATATTTAAGCCAAACTTATTAGGGTCGTGCGCAGAAGAAAGCAAAATGAAAAGTGAGCAGAATTATAAAACGACGCCAGAAAGTGCAGTGTAAAAGAGGTCGCACCAGAAAGTGCAGTGTATAATCCCCTGCCTCCTGTGAATTAATCCCGGTTGGGCTTCCAGTCCATATAAGGGCACCACGGGGTGACCAGCCCCTCCCCACCAAGCCCCACCCCTCCCAACCCCCACCCAGCCCCACCCAGCCCCTCCTCACCCTCCCCTCCCCTTCCCTCCCCACCCAGCCCCTTCCTACCCTCCCCTCTCCACCCAGCCCCACCCCTCCGACGTGGACAGACATACACAATTAATCCACTGCCTCCTGTGAATTAATCCCGGTTGGGCTTCCAGTCCACTACGTTTCCTACCAGTATAACACAACTTTAAACAGACACGTTTCTCTCCCTCCTCATCATCTTGGGCTATTGTTTAATTTAAAAAAATATGGACAAGTTTAACCAATGTTTCTTGCCAAAATGAATAAAAAATGCATACAAGGCCAAATATACAAGGTTATTTGTTAAATACAAGTTTTTAATTTTCAGCATGACCAAGCGTCCAACTCCTCCTAGTCAACTGGTTAGCACAAGTCAACAAGTATCATAGTTATAATTTTTTTTTACATTTTATTGTAATGAACATAATGTATAATAAGAAATGCATATGAACATGTACTGTACTCTATACAAGGTGTAGAGCGGTGGCACGGTGGTTGGCCTACTGCACTCTGAACCCAGCGACCTAATTTGAATAAATGTCAGCTGACATTTAACTGGTTCTGGGTCACCGGCTTTATAAATCCGTACTGAAATGTCATGGAAGGGCCCTTCACCTAGCAATGCATTGACAAGGGAGTGAAAATTATTAGTTATTCTTATGACTGTAACCTCAAAAGGAATGCTGTTTTCATGGCCAAAAACGATTTATTAGACTTGATTTCCTGTTGTTGATCTTTTAAAATTTGCCATGGATATTTAACCCCCTATGAGATTATATCATAATTATAAAAGGCATTTGAGGGATTTTTTTTACAATTTATAAAACACAGCAATTGACCATTTTTAATGTGTTAAGAATTTCACTGAATATATTTTTTTATATTTTATAAACATTAGATGTGTAGCGGCATTGTTACGCGCAACATGTATACTTACCTGCATAGCAGTATTGTATGAGTCACGACTACAATAACCGTTGACCAGGGGTGAGGGGGCCACAGCCCACTGAGGGAGGGGGCTGGGGGGGCCAACGGTTGGACCCAGACCCTCTCGAGACAGGACGGTTGGGAGAGGAAGAATATAAAGGGCAGCAGCTCTCCCAGCTTGAGTCAGTCCGCACTCACCTCAAGACTCAAGACATCGAGATAGTGCCCTGGGACTTCCGACCTACGGCCCTTGTCAGTGCCAGGTCCGAACGGCCCAGTGGCAGTACCCGTTAAGCAGAGTATAGTGTGAGGGCACACTAAGTATGAGGACGTATCCTCTAGGCCAGGGGTCACCAAACTTTTTTCACAGTGGGCCGGATAACTGAAAGAATGACGAGCGCAAGGGCCGCATAATAAATAAATAAATATTTCTGGAGCGTCGGACCTGTGTTGACAGCTGGAAAATCTTGGGGCGGGAAAGATGCGTGTTTGTGTGTGTTGCCATGGAAACCATGGTAACGTGTTGCCATGACGTTGCCATGGAAACCATGGTAACGTCAGAGCATAGGCGGAGCTACCACGAGCCGGGGAAGTACTTGGGATGGCGCGAAATAAGCAAACATTACAATTGACAAGAAAATCTACATACAATAATTTAAAATAGTAAATTTAAGGAACATAGCAGTCAGGAGGTCTCCGCACGTGTGAAGATCTCCTAGTATTCTAAACATAATATTTAAATTGTATCACAACGTCTCGTGTTCCATACGTTTTATCAACCAAATTCAAGTACCGTCGGCGGGCCTGATGGACTGACGCCGCGGGCCGAATCCGGCCCGCGGGCCGTAATTTGGTGACCCCTGCTCTAGGCTATCGGGTGGGAGAGGCCGTTACCTCTCTGTGTTAGGGACGTTCTCTAACGTTAGAGTAAATAAAAAGTTGCCTACAAAGAAGTCTCTGCCTCCTTCGTCAACACTACAACTGGTGTCAGAAGAGACAAAGAATCCACACCACCATGGACACTCGAAGCAAAACAGCACGCGTGGGCACCTCTGAAGACGCCGCCGAAGACGGGCTGCACATGGGTCCCGGAACCTCGTATGAGAGGAGTGATGAAGGGCCGTCCATCACGGTGCACACGGCTGGGCTGCCCAGCCCATCGCCGCCGTTTATGGACGACATGCGCGCTGCACACTCGCAGCTTGCCGAGCTCCTGCACACAGCAGCATCTATTCTCAACCGGCTAAAAGTCGGCGAGCCAGGAGTGGCAAACCGACCGATCGCGCCTACAGAAGCTATAGCCAGTCTCATCGACAGATCAATGGACATTTCCACTGAGACGGTCGCCACGGGCGACTCAACCGCATCCAAACCGCCAAATTCTCACCCTCTGCAATAACGGCTGCCCGTTATGAAGGCATTCTCCACGGCCGAGGGAGATTGGGCTGCCTTCAGCAGGAGATTCCTGGTCAACGCAGAAATGGCGGGGTGGTCGGAGGAAGACGCGCTCAAAGCTCTCACTTCGGCTCTGGATGACGATGCCTTGGCGGCATTTATCTCAGTGCCACTGGCGGACCGCTCCACCCTCCCCCAAGCGATGAAGCAGCTGGCGGCGGTCTACGACCCTCCATCACACTCGCGCCACCGCTTCGATGACAGGAAGCGAGGTGTTAACGAGACCTTCCTCGCCTACCGCAGCTCCTTGCTGGCACTTGCAAGGGCTGCATATCCACGAATGGGAGAGGAAGGCATTGACGCAATAGTCATGGAGAAAATATTGGTGCTGGCTCGTGAGTTATGTGTGATGGTGCAAGCCATCGACAACTCCGACCTCTCTTCTCTACAAGTGACGAAGAGCATCCAAGCACACCTCTTCTTCCAGCGACAAGGCACAGCGCCGAATTGTGTTGCCTCGGCAACCACTGCCGTGGATCGCAACGCTACGGAAAATCTTCCTCCAGCGTGTGCTGCACAAGGAGCGCCCAGCTGGGGAAATCGTCCGTGTCGCCATGAGGAGAACACTCGCAAGAGGACGCCTCAACGTCAGGACTACAGCACCGTCTCTTGCTACAACTGCGGCCTGCAAGGGCACGTCGCATAGGGCTGCCTGGTTCCTTGACGGCGGCTCCCAATGACCCCAACACCGACGGGACGATCTTCCACCTTTTCCCAACACTCAGAGGCGAGTCGCGGCACCACACACACCCGGCCAGATAGCAAACCTCACACACCTCACACACCTCACCGCGTCGTTTTGGGCTGTGCGTCGGCTTGCGCCGCGCCGAGTCGTTCGCATGATAGACTGCAGCTTCGACCGGGTCAGTGGTCGGAGCTGCTCCATAGGGTGATCGCTGAGACCGCGGGGACGTCGGTCGTCACGGGTTCCATTGACGGTATCAGGATTAGAACACTCATTGACACGGGTGCGTCCGTCACCATCATTTCCCAGTTGATTTATGACATGCTGCCCGGGAAATATCACCCTCTGAGCCCTGTTGAAGTGCCTTGTTACGCAGCCAATGGCGGATCACTTGGTATTATAGGTCAGTTTCATGCTGAAATTTCTATCGGGGATGTTAAATTAGCAGGACCGATTTTCTTTTCAACGTCGCTAGCCGTTCCATGTCTCCTTGGAACGGACTTTTTGACCAAAATGCCTATCAGAATTTTGATCGATCAGAGCTGCATCGAGTTGCCTTCCGGTCGCCGTGTTGAAACTGCCACGAGTGCCATGCACTCGTGGCAGTTTCGGTAAAAATCCTGCCGGGAGCGCAAATGTTAGTGCCTCTCCGATTGCGCAAGCAGCTCGATCCTGCTACGACTACTGCTGGCATTTTGCTTGAACCATCTAAGAAATCAACACACGGACTGGCACTTGTCAGGGCTCAGACACTGGTATCGGCAGAGGGACAACCTTTTATACAGGTCTTGAACACGAGTTTACACACGTCGGTCATTTGTGAAGGTACTGTCGTTGCTCATGCATCGCCGGCACTTGGCGAGACACACATCGTTAGTAGCGTTGGGGTTGGTACATATCCAACGCCGAGCTCAAGTACAGATTTTCGCTGGCTTGATTCGTTATGCTCACTCAGCTGATTGAGATCACTCCTATTTGAATTTTCCGATATTTTCAGTAAAGGTAAATTTGACTTAGGCCGCACCAATTTGCTCAGTCACCACATTGAAACAGGGGACGCGGCCCCCATACGCCAAAATCCATATAGAATGAGTCCTGCTGAAAAGGAACAGGTCAGGCTGGCCGTTGATGACATGTTGGCAGCCGATGTTATCTCTCCATCTAACAGTCCGTGGGGTACGACAATTGTTCTTGACAAAAAGCGCGACGGAAGCCTCTGCTTCTGCGTTGATTTTCGCAAATTGAATAAAATCACAATTGCAGATGCTTACCCACTACCACGGATGGACGACTCCTTTGACGCCTTGGCCGGCGCTCAATTTTTTTCAACATTGGACCTGCTATCCAGATTTTGGCAGTTACCTCTTGACGAGACGTCCCGACCCAAAACGGCGTTTCGCACGCCACAAGGTCTCCACCAATTTAATCGGTTACCCATGGGACTCCACTCCGCGCCAGCAACATTCCAGAGACTCATGGAACTCGTTCTGGCCGGTCTTCAATGGGACTCTTGTCTAATATATTTGTACGATGTCATTGTTTTTAGCCGCACCTTCGATGAGCACCTCGAACGGCTGCGAGCTGTATTCGGAAAAATGAGGAATGCTAACTTAAAGTTTAAACCACAGAAGTGGCATCTTATGCAGATATCCGTCAGATACCTTGGCCACATTGTTAGCGAGTCTGGCATTGCTACAGATCCTGAGAAGACGAAGCGCGTGAGGACATAGGTCACACCTACGTTGGTAGGGGAAGTGCGTAGTTTCATTGGATTTGCGTCGTATTACAGATGCTTCGTTGCAAACTTTGTACAATTGCCAAACCACTCCACGCCTTAACAGCAAAAGGTGTTAAATTTCATTGGGACGAGGCTCAGGAATCTTCTTTTCAAACCCTTCGAAATGCTCTGGCCGATGCTCCGACACTCAGTTACCGCAATTTTAACAAGCAATTTATCTTGCACACCGACGCCAGTGATACAGGTATTGGTGCTGTTCTATCTCAAATCGTTGACGGCATGGAAAGGGTCATTGCATACGGTAGTAGAGTTCTCTCACCGACAGAACAACGCTACTGCGTCACGCAGTAGGAATTTCGGGTCCGATCGGATCACACGGCATTACAGTACGCCTTGCGAGTGAACCAACCATCTGTCCAATTGTCCAGATGGTTGGAGATACTTCAGGGTTTCACGTTTAGCGTGGAATACAGGAAAGGGACCCGGCACTCGAATGCTGATGCTTTGTCGCGGTTACCACAGCGCTCGCTCTGCACTTGCCTATCCGGCTCAGGTCGCTGCAAGCAGCCCTCTTGCCAGTCAACCACACCACTGGCGGCTGCGGCGGGAGCGCAAACGCCCATGCAACAGGAGGATGAGGGTACTAAGCCATGCGACTCTGTGCTCAACCTGGACATCGCCGAGTGGGGGCGTCCGCAGATGGAGGACGCGTCGCTGCTTAGACTGCGCCGGCGTGCTGTAAACTCCCAAGGGGCTGCGGGATTGGGTCGTTCAGCCAGAACAGTTATGCAGGACGGGCTCCTATTTTTCCGGGACGACACTCTAAACAAGCAGGTGATCGTCGTCCCCAGAATTCTGCGAGGTAAATTGGTGCGTGTCGTTCACGAGCAATTGGCTCACCTGGGACTACAAAAGACGCTGGACACCATTCAAAGGGACTTTTTCTGGCCAGGTATGGCTGATGACGTGGCAAACATACTCAGGAGCTGTGTCCAGTGTGCATGAAGGAATCATCCCACTACACCTTGTCGGCCGCCCCTACAGTCCATCAAAGTGTATCGCGTTAATGAGTTGTTCGCACTTGACGTGCTGGGGCCATTCCCAACTACTGCCCAGGGAAATAGATACTTATTGGTTGTGGTTGAGTATCTCACACGGTGGCCTGTGGCCTGGCCTCTCCCCAACCAATCTGCACAGGTTATTACGGACGCGTTCGTAAATGGTTACGTCATGGACAAGTGTGCGACCGAAAAGTTATTGACTGACCAAGGGAAAAAATTTTGCTCCAAACTGCTCAAACAGGTCTGCGCTCTGCTGGGTACCCACAAAATTCGTACCTCACCATACCACCCACAGACGGTTTGGTCAAACGACTAAACAGAACACTCACGGCTATGCTTAGCCATCATGTCAACGATTCTCAATTGGATTGGAATTTGCGTATCGCTGGGTTTCTAGCAGCATACCGCATGTCTCCCCATGCCTCCACCGGATTCTCTCCCTTCTACCTCATGTACGGACGGGAGAGCAGTCCCCCAATTGATGCACAGCTGGGTCTGACTAGCTCTAAACATGTGCCAAAATTTGACGAATCCTTACGTTACAACATAGATAGGTTCACAGAGACTCGAGAAGCATCCCGGGTCAAGTCAGATGCTAAACAAAGGGCCAACGAACGACTTACAGGTCTTCGTACCTCCAACCACAAATGGGTGACAGGAGACACTGCGTGGCTCCATTGCCCCCAGATCTCAACAGGTACTTCGTCTAAGTTGGCCCAACCATGGAAGGGGCTGGTCGAGGTGGTGCGTGTCGTTCGGCCTCAATGTATACAGATCCGCTGGGGACGACGTTCCTGGTATATTCACCCGTCGCATCTGAAACCGTTCGTGCACTCGCGCACTCCTTACACATGCATACTTAGCTCTGGCCGTGGTTGTGATGTGCCCGACAAGCTACTGAGTGCGTCAAATGCTCAGGGGGATCACCTGACACCTGTGCCTCAAACCACAGACGCTGCAGGAATAGCGTCGCCACCGGCTCCGTCCCCACAGGCACAGCCGGAGGCTACACCTGACATGACGAGCCCAGCCACAAGATCAAAGACCCTGCGATTTCGTTGACACCCCGCTGACTCTCTTTCCCCCCACCCCCCACACAACGTGGCAATCGACACCACACAAACATGTTGTTCATTGATTCATTATTAAAACGTTGTATTTTACATTGTATATGTGGGTTATGGCATTTACTGTTCAAAGGCAGAATTTATATGTTTTTATTTTGTGTATGTTTGTTACTGTTACCTTGTTATTGAGATTTGTTACAGCCGAGATGGCTGTGTGCTACGAGGGGAGGGGTGATGTAGTGGCATTGTTACGCGCAACATGTATACTTACCTGCATAGCAGTATTGTATGAGTCACAACTACAATAACCGTTGACCAGGGGTGAGGGGGCCACAGCCCACTGAGGGAGGGGGCTGGGGGGGCCATCGGTAGGACCCAGACCCTCTCGAGACAGGACGGTTGGGAGAGGAAGGATATAAAGGGCAGCAGCTCTCCCAGCTTGAGTCAGTCCGCACTCACCTCAAAACTCAAGACATCGAGATAGTGCCCTGGGACTTCCGACCTCCGGCCCTTGTCAGTGCCAGATCCGAACGGCCCAGTGGCGGTACCCGTTAAGCAGGGTATAGTGTGAGGGCACACTAAGTATGAGGACATATCATCCTCTCGGCTATCGGGTGGGAGAGGCCGTTACCTCTCTGTGTTAGGGACGTTCTCTGACGTTGGAGTAAATAAACAGTGTTGCCTACAAAGAAGTCTCTGCCTCCTTTGTCAACACTACAGATGTATCAAATTCCAATTGAACCAAATGGTGTAACTCTAATAATCACCAGTGTCCCTGGTTATGTTACTGAAAATCAAAGACGTGTATGAAATACAATAATTTTCTTCCACTGACACTTGAACACACAGTGATCACTACAGTGCACAAACATTTCACGAAACAACTATAATAATCCCTTAAGAAAAGTTGGAGTGGACTTCCCATGCATGGTGATGTTAGGAGTTGCTTACTCTACTTAAGCAAGCATTTTGATGACACGTACGGCCCTTGTCCATTCTCTGTTGGACGAGGGCCTCCCCACATCCGGTTCGTGGGGGTTAAATAGAGCACAATTCACCACACGGCTCGGTGCGGATGATGAAGGCGCCGAGGAGAGATGTAGAAGCATTGAAGGACAGCACAACAACGCAAATTGCTGTACTGCCTTCTACTGCCCACATTGTAACCCCACCAGCCAAGCACATGCTAGTCGTCAGCCATCTCCAAGTATTATTCAGCCCCAAACCTGCCTTAGCTTAAAAGACCTTTGACTTGGTCAAAGGCCATCACGATTCAGGTCACAACCATTTCATATATTAGCTGCGATTGGGAAGTCACCTCATTCACGATATTGTCGTCATCATTTAGGAAGTCCGGGAAGTAAACTGCTGGGTCCCAGGGGTCATTCTGGTTGTAAATGCTGGTGCTGTACCGCTCCGTCTCCTTGTATTTTGTCACTGCCATCTGGTATCTATTTGAGGAAGAAAATATATCTGAGAATCATAAAATGTACTACAAGACAAAAGAAAATGTTAAAACTTCCTGTACTGGCAAAATGAAACGTGAGCTGTAAACAATGTACCTCCCCCCGCCCCCATCAACAGCACACGGTTCCACCAAGTAACCCACTGGCAAAAAGCGTGGCACGCATTGAAGGACATTGGGGGTTCAAATATCGATTGGTGCGGGGGGGGGTGCAACTCTGCCAATGATTCCTCCAGGAATCAATACAATGAGTGCCAATTTGTGGGAAATTAACTGTGTTTTTCCTTTGGAAAGACTGGTTCCAGTTCCAATAATGGACAACTTTGTAGGTAAGATGAGGCATTGGTACGGTGGCACAGTGGGTAACACCCATGGCTAAATTCAGTGGCAAGTGACAGCAGAACATGAGGTCCTGGGTCGTCATGTGTCACCAACCCGCACCGAGTAGTGTGGGTGGCGAATCGTGAACTAACCCCCATATGACCACCGAGTGTGGGGAGACCTTCATCCAGCAGTGGACGGACAAAGGGTTGTAGATGATTATAAATGTGTTTTAGCAAAGGTAATCTATTCTTCTGGTATAAGTAATACTGTATGGCTTATTACGAATAATACTCGACTCACCTGCTCCATGCAACAGCTTTCTCTTCTTCGTAATCCTCAGGCAGAAGTGGCTTGCCATGGCTTGTGAGCTGTATCCGATACCCCCGTGGATGACCCCACTTGTTTTTAGATTTAGAGTTCACAAACACAAGATACGGCAGCTGGGAGTCGTATTTAAATGCCGCCTCAGTTTCAGTCCTCTTGAGGCTATGGTGAAGCGTGGGCTGCATCTTGGTGCGTCCTGTTTCCCATGGAATGGGAATGTTCTCCATTTGTAAAGACACCGTCTCAAAGTTATTTTCAGTCCCTGTCGACATAATACAAGTGAAGGTTTAATATTGTACAAGTATATCACAAAGCATGAAGTGTATTAGATGGCTACGTATGCATGTTGAACTGCTTTCACACCGTGCGTATCCAACAGTGTTAATTTGAGGTGCAAGGAGGACGACGACGAACTAAACACAAAAAGCGGGTCTGGTTTGTTGTCCTTCCCCTGCACCTCTGATTATGGAGGTTATTGCAGTGGCACGGTGGCCAACTTTGTTTTGCCTCGCAGCAAGGACCCTGGGCTTGATGCGGGATTTGGCATCTTTCTCGGTGGCGTTTGTTATGTTCTTCGCCTATTCTCCATCTGTTCCCCCCTGGGTTATCCAGTGTACTTCCATAACGAAAGCATACAATGGAAATGGAGATGGACAAACATCCCAATTGCAGGAACCTCCTGACAGAGTGTCAGTGTGGATTTTCCAAGTAAATAAGTAACTATTATTTGGGTCTTTCGGTAAAGCCACGTAGATAGAGAAATTATAAAAATTATAAAAATAATAATAACAATATGACGACTTTTCGATCGCAACACAAGCAATCGCCATCAAATGAGAGCTGCTGAGGCAGGAAAAATATATGGCGGGAGCATTGCTAAGGCAGGGAGTTATAAAGGTTTGAGATGGGTGTAGCCCAAGGGTCAGTGAGCGGGGCTAGAGATAAAATTTGCATGTAAATTTAAGATATGAGAAATCTTGATAACCTAAGCTGTGGGGATGGCCATTGTATTGTGAGAAATTTGCTTGTAAATGTAAGCTAGAGAGAGATCAGAAAGGAACATCGCCACATGGAGGTGGCGATGTTCCTTTTTCTATCTACGTGGCTTAACCGAAAGACCCCACATGGAGGTGGCGATGTTCCTCCTCAGGTGGGATAGAAGACGATTGGTTGTGTGGCGATCGAAACGTTGTGATCTATAATTGTTTCTACCTACGTGACTTTACCGAAAGAACCAAAGAGTATAGATATTGCCGATTCCGCTGTGTCCCAATGTGTTCCCCCTGAAATAATTTTCTTGCGTTCATACTTTGTACATGACATGTTTTAAATTACTCAAGTAGAATTATTTATTTGTATATAGATTGAATTGCTTGAATTGCAATTATAAAAAACGGAATGTTTAAAATGTATACTAATAAGACCTACTGCAATAAAAAGCACTTTTGAGAGTTTCCCAAACATGATAACAAAGTCCCTTGTATTCATATTTCGCTTTACTGTATATTATCGCAATAGAAAATGTGTAAAATATGTACAAATGTATTCCATTGCAGGATATTTAAAGTACCATGAACAAATACAACTCTGTGATAAGTCCAGCAAAGTATTCAGTAGCTTCTTCATAAAACCTTTTAAGCATCACCTCCATAATATTTACACAGAAAGTCTCACCAAGTCGTTAATCATGTAATGTATACTTGATATTTGCAACGAATTTGGATTACCCAGAGAAAAGGCACCAATGGAAGATGATAACACGCAAAGATCTGCATAGATGGATTCAAGAATCCATTGCTCTACTACCAACTCCCCTTGAGGGCACAACCAATACTGCACTGGAAATAGCAGAAGGCTGCCACTTACCAGTTTAAGAACTATTTAGCTTTTGATTTAAAGCTTTCGTGACTGCAGTAATTCATATTCTTAGTTTTTTCGGTAAAGTCACGTTGAAGAGAAACAACAAAATAACAAAATATATATAAAACAATAAAAAAATTCTCACGACGTTTCGACCATAACTCAAACGGTCATCATCAGCAGGTGTGTCGGTTTGAGTTATGGTCGAAACGTCGTGAGAATTTTTTTTTGTTTTATATATATTTTGTTATTTTGTTGTTTCTCTTCAACGTGACTTTACCGAAAAAACTAAGAATATAACTATTTAGCTATCGAGAGGTTTAAAAACGATATTGTGGAGTACAACACATTTATTTTTCTCAATTCCATAAAAGTGGCAGCCATTTAAGTGCATGCACAGTGAACACACTCAATGCATCGGTGAATGTATTCCTAGTTTTTAGGCAATGATGATACATTTAGTGAATCACACCATTTCTACAAAACTATTTCTGGGAAGCTATTTGGAAAAATGAATAATAATTTAACATTACACGTCTTCTTTTTAGGGAAGACAGATTCCACCTAAAATTAGTTCTTGTTGATACGTACCTGGGCTGTGTGTTTTGGGCTTTCTGACATAATAAAAAACAAAACTTTTAAAGTGACTTCCTGAAGTGCCTCAGCAGTGACTGCTCGTGTGAGATTTAAATAGAACCCCAATGGAGGAGGTCACTGAAAGAGCACCAAGTCACTGAGTGTCAAGTCACTGAAGGAAATATCAAACACTGGAAAACGCAGGGCAAACAACCTCGGTGCATATGTGCAAGGTTAAAGCGGTTATGTTCTTCTTATTTGGAGGTGGGGGGGGTATGAAGCCATCTCGACACTGTATTGGTCATAAAGATCATTTGTCAACACTTCACCACAGAGATCAGTGCAGGTTAGCAAACGTGAGGCCCAGGGCCAAAATAGAACACTTATGTTCGCTCTAACCCGGGAATTGAACGCAGGTTTGCTGGGTTCACAGTGCAGTTCGCTAACGACTGTGCCACCACTCGGCCCTTGAAAGTATAAACCAACACATTACACTGCATAATATGAAAGTTTACAAGAAAGAAATTGTCATGAAAACCCACCTCCCAATTCGACGTCCACCTTGTAGTTGAACATGTGCGTGTGCACATTTCCCAGGACGTGATCGGATATTCTGGTGCCGTACTTGGTGCCGTCTCCAAATAGATAACTCGTCTGGAGGTACCCGGTGGCTTGGGTTTTTGTTTCAATGACTCCATTCTGGTAAAATATGTAGTCTATTATGTAATCGTAATTGTACACAACGACGATAGTTCTAATCACGAGCACATAGCTGACCAGGCCACCGTAGAACGTGTAACCGTTTTGAAAGTCGCTGTCGGTGTGGCGACGCAAGGGCACTCCGGTGTTGTGCTCAAAAATGCAGATGGAGTTTGGGTATTTCGTCGGCTTGTCCGTGTCCACAAAGTGGTAGATGTCCAAAAACGTCGCACTCTCCGGGCAGTCTATGCCCCTCACCAACTCAAAATTGTCAGCACCAAAGGTCCAGCCCGAGTCGATGGCTTTCAACTGCATCCCGACGGGTGTGTTTCCAGCATAAAAGGAGACTGCGTCTTGGAGGCTCATCTCATACACGAGTCGCTCATCGTTGTACTTGATGTCAAAGAGCTGGAGACCCGTGAAGGAGATTCTGAAAGCGAACGTCCAGGGCATGTACTGCACAAAGTTCCCGTCAACCCGGTATCGGTGGCCCTCGGGCTCGTACTGCCGTGGTCCCGCCTGAGACGTGTCTACTCTGAAGGCTCCGCGACGATCATACGCAGCAGACTTCGCATTGCTATCCAATTGCTTCACCTTGTTGACGGTTCCTTCGTCGTATTTCCGAACAAATTCTTCAACACTGTCAAAATACTGGCTATAGTAATTTACTTTCATCACGCTCCAATCATCCGTATTTGTGCTGTTGTGATCGATCAGGATTTCAAGGCTAACTGGCTGCAGATAGAAACCCTCCACATTTCTGAAGAACTGAAGCCAGGAATGCCTTTGATTAGATTCAAAACCTCTTATGGGAAGGTCTGCTGCAATCAGACACTTGTCTCCACAATTATGAAACCAATAGCCATAACTCTCTTTCAAAATGTGTTCTATTTTGCCCATGATACCGGGGATCAGTTGTTTATACAAGTATTTGTATTCTGGAATTGATATTGGTCGTGAGCAGTAATTAATTGTACGTTTCCTTGTTGAGGGATGGTATAGATTGTACCATCTTGGGTTCGGAATTGGACCAACCAAGTATTCTGCAACAGAAACTGAACTGTCAGCACCACGAAAAACCACTGCCTTGGCAACTCGTTCAGGCTTTGGTCCCCCATGGTCCAAGTAATTCAGGGCTTCTCTTTTTGTTGGGTTGTGGAGCTCAATCATGTAGATGTAATTGCTTTTCAAGGTTGCTTTTGTGACTGGGACAATATTGAGCGGCTTTTGATTTAGCAGAAATTTGCGTACAGCTGTTAACTCTGCAGGGGACAAGTCAGAGAAAATCTCTCCGGCTTTGTGGTTGGGCATCCATTTATTATGAGTGGAGTTAGTGGGGCATGCTTTTGGAGACTGTGAACTTTGGCTCATCCATACGAATACTGCCAAAAGTATCACGCTTGATAATAAAAAGAACAAGCAAAAAAGCACCCTTAGTCTTGAGACGAATTTTGGTTGCTTTGCCATTTAGGCAAATTTTGTGAATCTAACCGTGGCTTGTTGGATGTTGAAATCTGAAACGGTAAGTTGTAATTAATACTTTTTTTTTAAAAGAATATTAAAAAAAATTCTACTTATATATACTAACATTTCACACACTTTAGTACTTTAATGTATTAACGATTAATGAACATGGATTTGTTACAGCATGTAAAACTAGATTTGTGATACATTATTGTGAAATATGTATTCTTAAAAAAACACTCTACAATGCGAATTAAATGTTTAAATAAACTCCTTTTAAAAAGTTTTTTTCAAAACAACGGTTTTATTAACAACTTTGTTTAACTCACGGTCGTACGTCAATGGCGCCTGAGACACGTGGCGCCTGTTTTTTGCGCGAGCCGATTCCACAGTTTAGGGGCCGCGGCGCTTTAGACCAACACAAGTATATATAAATAAAAAAAACGTTCATACAAAATGTAAATTGCTTTAAAGTATCGAATTAATAGATTAATTGATGCAGGCATACATTGTCACCGGATTTGAGTACGTTGTGCAAAATGTGGAATTTATTGGACAACGGGAAGTGGACGAAATTTTGATTACAAGATTTGACCACGACAAACAGAGGAATCAAGTTAAGTAAAACCGTTGAATAAAATCCCAGCTTGCGGGACTAATCGGAGGCAGGTGCATTGATGCGGCAAGCTGAAAACAAATCGGCTAGCCACAATTTCAATTACAATCCGAGTAAAAACAATAAAACTCGTTAATTAAAGACAGTCGCACACGTACAATACAGTATATGTGCAATAAAATACATCGGTGTGTGTGTAGTGCACGTGCGTTTAAGTGTACGGTGAAAACGGCACAGGTGAAACACTACGGAAGCAGGCACAACAAACAATCATCGAGAGTTAGGGATAATCATCTCTTTCATTCAGATCTGTATATAACTGCAGTACTTCTAACTGCGAGCACAGGACAGGCGACCGCCGCACCTACAACCTAATTGACCCCTGGACGACGATCGTAAGGGGCCGTCCATAAATGACGTCACGCGATTTTTGACGATTTTTGCCCCCCCCCGCTTCGTCACACATCGTCACAAATGGCCAAGAAACAACATTCCAGTCGTGGGATGAGCTCAAGGAGGGCTAATTCGAGCACCATCCTGCGGCGGGGAAAGGAGGCGGTGCAAGCGTTTTTCAGCCGAGCCCACAACAGCCAAGAATCTGCTGTCTGGGAGAGGGGGGTGGGCGCTGTTAAACCCTAGCAAATGGGCGAGAAGCCGTGCATGTGTGACGAGTGCGGCAAGACGTTTTTCTCACGCTCGGCCTACAAGTATATATATTTTTCTATTCCACTTGTGTGTAAATCTGTGTATACCCCGGATATTTTAGAGATGGCAATTCTCCTGCTGTGTATCCTACTGCGTCAATACTTGTTGCTCGATTTGCCACTACACCTGCAAATGAAACAGCTCATAGACACTTCTACACTCCATCATTGTATCCTTTTAAACCCTATATTTGTCCCATTACTTCACCAGCACTCCTTCCAAACTTAATTCTGCTCTTAAAAATAACACCATCTGCGAGCTGCTGCTATTCGTCCAAGGTTCGCCGCTCTTCATCCTGGCCCAAATGAAAAGAGCTCGTATAATTCTGTAGATTTTTCTGGCAGGAAAGGTGTTGGTGTTCTACATGTCAACATCAGAGGGCTTGTGATTAAATTAAGTCAACTAAAACTAGAAGTGGCAAATCTTGACCCGGACATTTTTTGCCTAACAGAAACATTTCTCACTCCTGCCGTCAATGACTTGCAGATTACGATTGAAAACTACAACCTTTTTCGGCTTGACCGAGGATCTAAAGGAGGTGGAATTGCCATCTATGTTCGTAACACTATTGCATGTTCACCAGCTCACTCCTTGTTTAAACAATGTTGCTTTGAAGGTCTGGCTCTCAGAATAACTCTCCCAAATAATCAACAGATATTGGTAGTGTGCTGCTATAGACCGCCTTGTGGGAAGGATGTTGAAGCTGCATCGGCACTGAGAGAGCTTTTTGGGGGCCTCCCTAAAGGTGAAATAATTTTAGTGGGTGATCTAAATTGGAATTGGCTAAACCCGCCGGCCGTGGCCACAAATTTTACAGATGAATTTAACATGTTTCAATTAATAAATGTCCCCACAAGACCCAACCTAAAAAATCCGGGACAGTCAACTCTGCTTGATGTCCTATTGACAAATAACCCTCACAATTTCGCATTGACTGGTGTTCTGGGTAATAACCTTAGTGATCACTCCTTTATTTTTGGTGTGAGATCATCAGCCAGACCCAAAGCCCCCCCTAAAATTGTTGAGAAGCACTCTTTGAGGCACTTCAGCACTCAGGCATTTACAAATGATGTGCTTCACTCGGATATTGATAAGGTCTGTGATATCCCCAACCTGACTACAGCTTGGGAGACTTTCAGGTACACGTTTCTCCAAATTCTTAACAAACATGCTCCGTTGGTTAGATTTAAAACTAAAGGCAACCGCCCACCATGGTATGATCCTTTGATTACAAAGCTCATGAAAACTAGGGACAAGGCTTGGGCATGTGCTCAGAAAAGTAATTTGGTAAACGACTGGCTAGAATACAGGATTTTAAGGAATAGATGCGTAAAAAAATTATGGCATGCAAAAAATGCCTACTTTTCCTCCACTCTCCTGGAATCACATGGAAATGCCAGGATTTTTTGGAAAACAATCAAATCTATCGAAAAGGCATCCAAAACAGAAAATCTGCCCGTTGAGCTTCACCGAAATGGGGAATATTTTTCAGATCCCCAAAAAATAGTTGACAATTTTAACTTTCATTTTTCTGAAGCTGGTAATCTTTTTGATAATGTATTGGGAGTCACCCCTGCTCCTGCAAATTCCTACACCCCTGTCCAAACATTAAATGAATTTAGTTTCCAACCAATCTACGAAAGTAATGTTCTGAAACAACTGTCCTACCTCAAAGGGTCCTCCTCTACCGGAGCAGATAGTTTTCCCCTCTTTGCTCTACTAACTGTTGGTCACCTAATATACAAACCTATAGCCCATATTTTCAACCTGTCCATCAAAGAAGCATCAGTTCCTCTAGAATGGAAACATTCCTATGTCCGTCCACTTCACAAAGGGGGCCCTAAAGATGATCCCAATAACTACTGACCTATCTCAATTTTGTCCCCATTGATGAAAATTTTTGAAAAATTATTGAACTACCAAATTAGCAGTTTCCTGTCCACCAACAATCTACTACATCTAAAACAATCTGGGTTCCGGAAAAAATACAGCACCACATCTGCTGCATTAGACTCTTTGAATCAAATTTACAATAGCCTTGATAATAAGCAGTACTGTGCCTGTCTTTTTCTTGACCTGTCCAAAGCTTTTGATACAGTAGACCACAACACCCTGCTTAGTAAACTAAGTTGCCTCGGTTTTTCCGAGAACACAGTACAATGGTTAAAAAATTACCTCTTTTCTCGCACCCAAACTGTATTCACAGATGGATGGAGGTCAAACAGTGTTAAGATAACAAAAGGGGTTCCACAGGGTTCCATCCTCGGCCCCCTCTTGTTCTCTCTTTATGTCAATGACTTGGGCACTGAACTGGATCATTCCAGGGTAAATCTTTTTGCAGATGACACGATACTGATTACTGCTGGCCGCTCTCCGGATGACGTGATTGCTAAGCTCCAGGGTGATTTCAACAAACTACAACATCAGCTAGTTTCTCTTAAACTAGTCCTGAATACCTCCAAAACCAAGGTGCTGTGCTTCTCTCCGGGACTAAAGCAGGAAGTTATTTTTCCCCAATTACATTCCTTGAATAATTATCAAATAGAGCAAGTCAAGATCTATAAGTATCTTGGGGTCATCCTGGATTCAAAACTTAGTTTTGAAGATCACATTGATAATATTGGTAAAAAGACAAAAATAAAAATTGGTTTTCTGTATCAACACAAGCCCTGCTTCCCCCCAATGTTCCGTTTGGAATTGATAAAAGCTACTATACTGCCTCTACTTGACTACTGTGACATCGTGTATAAATCAGCCCCAAGTACTGTACTGAAGAAGCTTGATTCCATCTATCACTCGGCCTTACGTTTTGCATTGAACTGCCCATATAGAACTCACCACTGTGATCTCTACATTGGGTCAAACTTAACATCTCTTAATGTTCGACGGCTTGTGCACCAGATCTTATTTATTCACGATGTACTTACAAAAAATTCCGCAGACTACCTACTGGATCTCCTCTCTGTTTCAAATAACAAATTTGACCTCAGGTCTTCGCTCATTTACCAGCTTCACATTCCCTATTGCCATACAAAAACTGGAGGAAGGGCCTTTGCTATTGATGCCCCCAGGGTCTGGAATGCTATTGCCAATACACTGCAACTTGAATCACTACCTATGAGATCTTCACTCAAAACTACTCTAGAGGAGTTGTACAACCCTAGCTGCCACTGCTATTCAGTGGCCTAAAATATGGTTCTAGATTTTGGTGTTATAATTTATTTATGTAGTTTACTGTAAAAAATTCGGTCACAGTCCCTATGATCACTGTTACATTGCATTCATGGCTTTTATTTTGGTGATTTCGAAAACGTTTTTTTGTTTTGGCCATGTTTTTGTTTATTGTAGTACGGAGTTAGACTGATGGCCTTAATCTTAGTTGTCTTGTGGTTGTTGTTTTTGTTATTTGACTTGCATCCCACTGGGATTTTTGCACGCAGCGTTGGTGTACGGTGCTATTTCAGGAATATTTTGATATTTTTTTTCCTGGATTTTCTGTTTGCACAGTAACATAATCACTTTAAGATGTTTTCTTGTTCATGTTTTTTGTTTGTTGCGGTTGCACCCGATTCAAGAGCCGAATGGCTCACAGGGCCATACCAAATAAATGAACTATGAGCTATGTCTGCCCCCTCCCCCCCTAGGTGCGTGACGTCATTAATGGACGGCCCCTAAGTGGAGCCGTAGTTAGTAAAACCCTTATTTCCCATAAGCAACATGTTATACATTTGGGGTTCCGTTCCTAGAAACCCATTACGTACCATAAAAAACACCAAAATGGACCATGAAAAGAATTGAAAATAACCCAGACATTTATTGTAAGTTAACATAACCTTTACCAACATTTATTAAGTAAAAACAAAGACTTAGGGGCCGTCCATAAATGACGTCACGCACCTAGGGGGGGGGAAGGGGGGTAAGACATTTGTGACGAGGGGGGCGTTTGAGAAATGTGACGTCACATCAAAATGCGCAACTTTAAATATAACAACACGTTCTACTTAAATATAATTGTTATAACAACACTAATTTTGATTAATTTTCATTATTCACTATTTGATTATTTAAATTTACTAAGGTCACCTTTTATTTATTCCATGAAGGAGCATTTTGTTTCCCCATGGGAGAATGGAGAAGCATCAATTTTGTACATTTTTTTTAAATGATTGTTATTAAACATTATGATTTTAATGATTCTGCCAGGGCTTTTCATTCTGTGGAATGAATGTGATTGTTATGATTGTACTCTCTATTTTGTGTCGTTCTACTACAACGTTCCAAGTATTTTTTATAGTTATAATTATTTTTAATATTTTATAATTATAAGAGAATTTAAATATAATATTCTGAACATCTGCAGTTTTAGTTAGACGTTGAATATTTTCTAGTGAATTTTATGCTAAATTTCAGCTTTCCAACGCCTTTTTAATACGTGTGTAGTGCCGTGAATTTACTCGGACGACAACCGCCTTTTTTCCACCGTCACTTTTATTTCCATCGTTCCGCACACACACACACACTATATAATTTCACACACACACACTATAATTTCACACACACACACTATAATTTCTCCTCTCCGCGCTCCGCCAACTCGAACACTCGAATTCCCCTCAGCACCGTCCGCTCATACTCCTTGTCTTCCCACACACAGTGGGTCTCTCTCTATCTCCTCACACACAGTGACTCGTCTATCTCTTCACACACGCAGTGACTTTATCTATCTCCGCACACACAGTGACTCGTCTATCTATTCACACACAGTGACTCGTCTACCTCTTCACACACAGTGACTTGTCTATATATAACTCTCCCTGTACCTATCTCTCCCGTAACTACCCCTCTGCTAACGCTAACTCTCCCTATCGCTACATTTTGATTTTAAGCTTTCGTGACTGCAGTCATTCATATTCTCAGCTCTTTCGGTAAAGTCACGTTGAGTGGAAACAATAAAATAATAAAATATTTATAAAACAATAAAAATTCTCACGACGTTTCGACCACAACACAAACGGTCGTCATCAGGTGTGTCGGTTTGCATTAATTTATTTATTTGTAAGCGGTTTATTTATTTATAAAAAAACCGTCAGCACCACGCGCAGCGATTTGACAGTTTATTTAGAAGGACTAGTCCATCTATGTTCTGAAAAGAGGAGGGGGGAGACGAAAAATCTATTCTTCCCTAACATTTGCCGGCTCTCCTCTTCGCATCTCTAGCTGCTCTCCACCTCTCGCCAACAACTCCCCAACAACAACTCAACTCCCCGTCCAAATCACCTAGCGTTTTATCCCCTTTCCAATCAGCCTTAATTAATTGCCACGTGTCTCGCTGGCATTTTTCCGCCAGCTCGCACCTGTCCAACGGTCCAGACTTCGTGACGCCGCCACTTAACGCTAACAGTCTCTCGACCAATCACAGCCCTCGTGCCATGACTCCCTTAATTACTTCGGTTTGTTTACGCCACCCGTGACTCCACCACCTGCTCAACCTTATGTGACCCACACTGCTTGTATGTCTGTATGTACTGTATATGGCCAATTTACCCATGCGTATCTTTTACTCCACTACACATGTTTTCTCCTACAACATCCCAGTGCAGCACCACATTAAATACGCACTACAATGACAATAGTTTAAAGTGATTTGAAGCACGTTTTATTTTCAAAATGGAAATATGGTTTGGGGGGGGGGGGGCAGTGCTTTGTGACGTCATATTTGAGGGGGGTCTGACTTTTTGTGACGTCGTGTGACGAGTGGCAGAGGGGAGGTTAAAATCGGCCAAAGTCGCGTGACGTCATTTATGGACGGCCCCTTACATTTGAAAATCCTTAAGTACACTTTCTGCACGTGCATCAGATTTCCTCTTCTCGGACAAAGCGAAAGGAGAAAAAGTTTCAAAAGTAGAAGGACATTTACAAAGAAGTGAAGAGCATTGCGAAATAGACGCCGCTGCGTTCGCTGTCAGCGCAGCTGCTGACTATCGGGCTATAACTCTACATACGCGTGCGGTAGAAGAGCAAAGCAACGCCATCAATCGACTCGGCATCAGTGGCAGTCTTTAGTTTAGGTGGTCGTAGATATGAGCTGTGCTCGTTACTGTGGGGGTCTTAATTACGATAAGAAAGGACGTAAAAGCCGTCGTAAGTCGGGGGTCACCTGTACTGTTAATACGGTCCCGTTTCATTGTGTCATTGTTTTATATATTTTAACTTGTGCCATTTTAACCTAACACCGTTCGCGTAGAGGCCAAAAGCAAAGTCAACTCACGGTTCTGTTTGCTGTGAAATAATGTCGAGGGTACACCGGCTTCCCAAACTTTTCCCCAAACTCTTCCCCACCCTTCCCCCATCGCCCTCAACCGTAACCCATCCCCCCTCCTCCACTAACGTATGAAGTACATTTTAAATTAACTCTTTTTGAATGTTCGAATGGGTTTTAGGATTGCATAACACATTTTGAATTGTAGAGTACGTATAGAGTATGTAAAACATTGTATTGTTTAACATTTTTTTCATTTTAGATGGGTTTTTTTCTTAGCAAAACCTGATAAGCGAATTGTGAAATGCGGTTAGCCAGGGTTTACCAGTAAACTTACAAAGTATTTTTTAGAGCAAACATGTGGGATTTTATATCTCAACACTTAGGCATTTTCCCACCTGATGACGGACGCTTATGTTGCGCCTGAAACGTCGTGATTTATTTTGTTTTATACCTATGTGACTTTACCGAAAGAACCAAAGAGAATAAGCTTATGATGTACAAAGAGCTCTAAGGCATCCAGCGTAAAATGTGCTCCATCAAAAATGAATTATGATTATTATTCATAAATTTGTCAATCCACTTATGGATTAATAATTTTGGCTAGATTAATCAAATGTGGTTGTATCCTTTGAACAGGTACTTAAACAGTGAATAGTGCACTGTCCTCTGAATCATGCGACTTTTTTAAACTATTTTTTTAAACTAGAAACTATTTTTGTTTTACCAGCTCTTTTTGAGAAACGACCTGGCCACAAATGATAGCTCAACGAAGTGGCTTATCTTGTAGAAATTTATGGCAGCCAAATACTCTAATGGCATATTTCTAAATGTGGAGGGAAAACCCGAAGGCCTCGGAGATAAACACACGTGACCACGAGGAGTACATGCAAACTCCAAATATACAGGCGTCAGGTTCGGGATGGAACCCACGACCTCCTGTATACCAGGCGAGATAGTTAACATCTCGCCACAGCTATTATCAGTGGCGAGTGATACCTCAACTGGTCCTGTCCCCCTGCCCATTGACCAGCCTGCACTGACCAGTGTGAAGTATATTGAAAGAATCCCCATGACCAATATTGCTTTGGGAGATCATCCAACCGAGATTCAGAACACATAGGCTTATTTAATTTATTTTAGCACTGGCATAATTTTTTAAAATCTTTATTCTTTAAGTTCACATTTTATCTATCATCAGTATTAATATATATTTTTCTTCTGCCTGTGGGGCCACCTCAAATATGTTGTTGACAAAACTCGGCCAAGACTCCTTAATGAATTGAGACAATACATAATTGATCAATTCATAATAAAGGTTTTTGGGTTAGATCGCGTTATTTATAAATATGTTGCAACCCTCCACCACCCAACACGGCCAATCAGCGAAAAAAGTGTCATGTTGACAAAAGACAAATAGTTCACTACTTTAGCCCACTGGTGTGTTGACGAGTGAATCCACAACATTTACAGTTTGAGTACGACGTTTCGCTGGTAAGTACATCCAGCATCATCGGGCAATTCGCCAGAATGGTAACGCCCTCGCTTGCTCCTGATCTTAAATAGAGCAGCAGGGTGACGTCATCATTTAACTCATTTCAGGTGCAGTGATTTGAGGCGTAGGGGGGTATTGTAATTCTATAATCGATTGGTAATCAGTCAATGGTTATGATTAGTAATGAGTTGTAGATTGATAATTAGTTGTAATGTGTCTTATTGTGTTTATATGCTACGTTAGTAATCCGTTAATTAGTATGCGTTTCCCCTATAAGGAATTATAGAATGTATTATTTAATAATACGCTTCCAAGCCGCACTAAGCCTGTAGCTGTCAGAGTGATTAAATTTATTTTTATTCAACTCAATTTCAACGGATTCTCTGATTAGTCTTTGCCAGTAATAATTAGTTTTACACAACACTTCAACGCTATCAAAATCAATTGAGTGTCCTTGTTGACAAGCATGTTCTGCCAGTGCCGACAGTTGTGTTTGAGATAATTTAATATTTCTTTGATGTTCTTTTAGTCTTATGCTGATGTTATGTCCCGTGTGTCCAATATAGCATTTGCCACATAAACAATTAATGCGATATACACTTTCTGTTGATAATTTACGTAATGCGTCTTTAGTGCAAGATACTAGTTTTTGAATTTTGTGTACTGTACCAAATCTTACTGTAATGTTTGCTTTTGCAAAACACGGGCTAATTTGTCAGGTACTCCTGAGATATATGGAATTTTAATTGTTTTAACAATCTGATCGCTTTCAGCAGTATTGCTTTGCGATCGCGATTTGGCATTCAGTACTCTGTTAATTTGAGCATTATTGTAGCCAATTGAGTGTCCAACAAGGACAGTCAATTGATTTTGATAACGTTGAAGTGTTGTGTAAAACTAATTATTACTGGCAAAGACTAATCAGAGAATCCATTGAAATTGAGAGGAATAAAAATATCTTTAATCACACTGACAGCTACAGGCTTAGTGCGGCTTGGAAGCGTATTATTAAATAAGACAGATTACAATTCCTTATAGGGGAACCACATAGTAATTTACGGATTACTAACGTAGCATATAAACACAATAAAACACATTACAACTAATTATCACTCATTGTTTTTTTCTGTAAACTCACGTATGTAGAAATACAATAAAATTATATTAAAACAAAAAACAATCACGACGTTTCGATCACAACGCAAGCGATCTTCATCAGGTGTCAAGAACAAATCACGGAGGTACATACAACAAAAAGATGAGAGACGAGAAGTCAACAAACCTGAAAAAACATTATGTGAAGCACATCCAGTCAGGCCAACAACACAGACACTTCCTGGCGGACCACGAATTTCAGAAGAGTGTTAAATTTCGTGTTTAACCTTTGGATTGCACATACCAGCATAGATAGAATGAAAAATACGAGGTACACGGTCAGTAGAAATACATATACAAGTCCACCAAGAGGTAAGCAGGGAGGAAAGACTGACAGGGAGGCAGAGAGAGGGGGGGGGGTCGGAGGGATGAACAGAAGCGTAAATAGGAAATACGGTTGGAGGGGGGGGGGGGGCCAGAACGAGAGCAGCAGCTCAAACACGCACATCTTACACATACAAAACGGCAGCTCAAAAAAGGACCACCTCTTGTAAATACAAAACGGCCGCTCAAAAAATGACCATCTCTTGTAAATACAAAACGGCAGCTCAAAAAAGGGCACATCTTACACATAATTACAGCGGTAACTTCCCCGTAGAAGTGTGATAATAAAGTATTAAAGCTTTCGTGACTGCAAAAAATGACTCATTGTTTTTTTCGGTAAAGTCACGTATGTAGGAATACAATAAAATTATATTAAAACAAAAAACAATTACTACGTTTCGATCACAAGGCAAGCGATCTTCGTCAGGTGTCAAGAACAAATCACGGAGGTAAATACAACAAAAAGATGAGAGACGAGAATTCAACAAACCTGAAAAAACATTATGTGAAGCACATCCAGTCAGGCCAACAACACAGACACTTCCTGGCGGACCACGAATTTCAGAAGAGAGTTAAATTTCGTGTTCAACCTTTGGATTGCACATACCAGCATAGATAGAATGAAAAATACGAGGTACACGGTCAGTAGCTGAGCTGCCACTCTCGCTCTGGCCCATCCCCCCCTCCAACCGTGTTTCCTATTTAAGCTTCTGTTCATCCCTCCGATCCCGCCCCCCCCTCTCTCTGCCTCCCTGTCCGTCTTTCCTCCCTCCTTACCTCTTGGTGGACTTGTATATGTATTTCTACTGCCGTGTACCTCGTATTTTTCATTATATCTATGCTGGTATGTGCAATCCAAAGGTTGAACACGAAATTTAACACTTCTGAAATTCGTGGTCCGCCAGGAAGTGTCTAACTGTGTTGTTGGCCTGACTGGATGTGCTTCACATAATGTTTTTTCAGGTTTGTTGAATTCTCGTCTCTCATCTTTTTGTTGTATTTACCTCCGTGATTTGTTTTTGACACCTGATGAAGATCGCTTGCGTTGTGATCGAAACGTTGTGATTGTTTTTTGTTTCAACATAATTTTATTGTATTTCTACATACGTGACTTTACCGAAAAAAACAATGAGTAATTTTATGCAGTCACGAAAGCTTTAATACTTTATTATCACACTTCTACGGGGAAGTTACTGTTGTAATTATGTGTAAGATGTGCCCTTTTTTGAGCTGCCGTTTTGTATTTACAAGAGGTGGTCATTTTTTGAGCTGCCGTTTTGTATGTGTGAGATGTGCGTGTTTGAGCTGCCGCTCTCGTTCTGGCCCCTCCCCCCCTCCAACCGTATTTCCTATTCAAGCTTCTGTTCATCCCTCCGCCCCCCCCCCCCTCTCTCTGCCTCCCTGTTCGTCTTTCCTCCCTCCTTACCTCTTGGTGGACTTGTATATGTATTTCTACTGACCGTGTACCTCGTATTTTTCATTCTATCTATGCTGGTATGTGCAATACAAAGGTTGAACACGAAATTTAACACTTCTGAAATTCATGGTCCGCCAGGGAGTGTCTAACTGTGTTTTTGGCCTGACTGGATGTGCTTCACATAATGTTTTTTCAGGATTGTTGAATTCTCGTCTCTCATCTTTTTGTTGTATTTACCTCCGTGATTTGTTCTTGACACCTGATGAAGATCGCTTGCGTTGTGATCGAAACGTCGTGATTGTTTTTTGTTTTAATATAATTTTATTGTATTTCTACATACGTGACTTTACCGAAAAAACCAATAAGTAATTTTATGCAGTCACAAAAGCTTTAATACTTTATTAACTAATTATCAATCTACAACTCATTACTAATCATAACCATTGACTGATTACCAATCGATTATAGAATTACAATACCCCCCCCTACGCCTCAAATCATTGCACCTGAAATGAGTTAAATGATGACGTCACCCTGCTGCTCTATTTAAGATCGGGAGCAAGCGAGGGCTTTACTATTCTGGCGAATTGCCCGATGATGCTGGATGTAATTACCAGCGAAACGTCGTACTCAAACTGTAAATGTTGTGGATTCACTCAACACACCGGTGGGCTAAAGTAGTGAACTATTTGTCTTTTGTCAACGTGACACTTATTTCGCTGATTGGCCGTGTCGGGTGGTGGAGGGTTGCGACACATTTATAAATAACGCGATTTAACCCAAAAACCTTTATGAATAATATTGGTCTGCATTAACCACAATACCTGCAGTTTGACTGCAGGTATTGTGGTTAATGCAGACATGAATCCTTGTAAAAAGGTTTCAGTTTTGTTGCCAGATAAAAGGGGAAAAACCCTATTATTACATTTTGGTTCTGGCAAAGGAGGTCTAATGATACTGTCACATCGTATATAAATCAGCACCCAGTACTGTACTGAAGAAGCTTGACTCAATTTATCACTCGGCCTTAAGATTTGCATTGACCTGCCCATATTGGACCCACCACTGTGATCTCTACATTGGGTCAAACTTAACATCTCTTAATGTTCAACGGCTTGTGCATCAGATCTTATTTATTAACTATGTACTTAAAAACAATCTGCAGACTACCTGCTGGATCTCCTCTCTGTTTCGAAGAAAAAATGTGACCTAAGGTCATTTACCAGCTTCACATTCCTTATTGCCGTACAAATACTGGAGGAAGGGCCTTTGCTGTTGATGCCCCCAGGGTCTGAAATGCTATCGCCAATAAACTGCAACTTGGACCACTACCTATGAGATCTTCACTCAAAACTGCTCTAGAGGAGTTGTACACCCCTAGCTGCCACTGCTATTCAGTGGCCTGAAATCAAATGTTTCGCTCCGGATGACCGCTGCAAAGTATGATCTTGTATTTTGATTATAGTGTGCTGATCTTAAAGGTGCATTGAAAATTTTTGATACTCCTACTGATACTCCTGCTGTTATGGAGTGACTCATGCAGCCAGCCATGGCTGAAAAGTTTGGTAGTACATGTTATGTTTATCGTTTATTGTTAAATTTCAATCACAGTTCCTATGATCACTGTTACATTGCTTTTATAGCTTTATTTTGGTGATTTCGAAAACGTCTTGGTTTAGCCATATTTGTTTGTTGTAGTACAGAGTTAGACTGATAACTTTATTCTAAATTGTCTTATGGTTATATTCTTAGTTTTTTCGGTAAAGTCACGTTGAAGGGAAACAACAAAATAATAAAATATATAAAACAATAAAAAATTCTCACGACGTTTCGACCATAACTCAAACAGTCGTCTTCAGGTGTATTGGTTTGCATAAATTTATTTTTAAACGGCGCAAAGCAGACCTTAAACACGGTAGGACCAACACCTCGGCCGTGGCAGATCATTGTTCTAATTCAGTAGGCTCACATGCCATTGACTTTTCCAAGACAGAAGTTCTTTGTAAGCCATCTGGCTTCCATGAGAGATTCGTTCATGAGGCTATCCACATATACAAGCACAGAGACAATTTCAACCGAGAAGATGGATTCTATCTTAGCAATCATTGGAAAGATTTGATAAACCATTTCAGGTCTTAATTGATTGTTCACGCTTACAGTGGCTTTCAGACAGCATACATTATACAAAATTTCGTCTCCCCCCTCCTATTTTCAGAATATAGATGGACTAGTCCTAAATAAACTGCCAAATCGTTGCGCGTGACGCTAACGTTTTTATAAATAAATAAATGCGCCATTTAAAAATAAATTCATGCAAACCACCACACCTGAAGACGACCGTTTGAATTATGGTCAAAACGTCGTGAGAATTTTTTATTGTTTTATATATTTTATTATTTTGTTGTTTCCCTTCAACGTGACTTTACCGAAAAAACTAAGAATATGAATTACTGCAGTCACGAAAGCTTTAAATCAAAATGTTTTATGGTTGTTATTGTTTGACTTGCATCCCACTGGGATTTTTGCACACAGCATTGATATACGGTGCTTTTTCTGGAAGACTTTGCTGTTTTTTCCTGGATTTTTCCGTTTGCGCGTAGTCACTTTAAGATGTTTATTTTGTTCATGTTTTTGTTTGTTGCAGTTGCACCCGATTCAAGAGCCGAATGGCTCACAGGGCTATACCAGATAAATTAAACTGAAATCTGAAACCTTAAACACGGCAGAACCAATACCTCTGCTGTGGCGGATCACTGTTTTAATGCGGTGGGCACACACGAAATAGTTTTTTTCCAAGACCGAGGTGCTCTGCAAACCTGGCTACCAAAGATTTGTTCAGCCGTCCAGATATACAAACATAGACATAACTTCAACCGAGAAGATGGATACAAATTGAGCAATCATTGGAAGGACTTGATCAACCAGGTAAACTTTTAACTGTTGTCGGCCGACTCTCTGAGTTGCATTGCATTGTTAAGTTTTGCTAAGTTTGATGTCTCAGCTTTCATTTCTCTCTCGCCTAAGCCCTCGTGGGATTGCACTCTCTTTCTCACATGCCCTCATTTCATTGCACACTCGTTTAGTCTCATTTTATTGCACACTCTCACATGCCCTGTGGATTGCACTCTCATTCTCACATGCCCTCCATGCTAATCTCTCACAATCTCTAGCCCCCACTCTCTTGCCCGATGCGGCACCCCACCCCTCCCCCCCCCCCCCCTCGGTCTAAATAATGCTTTGTCCACAGCAGTCTGTTTCTTTCACCTGAAGACGATCGCTTGTTGTTGCGATCGAAACGTCGTGATTTTTTTTTATTTTCTATCTACGTGACTTGACCGAAAGAACCAACGAATATAATTGATCAATGTTCAAAGATTAGACCTGTAATAAAAAAAAGTCCTACATTTATTTCAAAGGTTAAATTCTTCAATGTGTTCATGTTAATGGAAGTCAGTTTGAACATTTGTTCAAATACATTTAATAAAACTGTTTATTAAAATAAATACCACCCTATGTTTCCTAACTTTTGTGCCACCCTGTACATTATTAGTAATACGGTTCATACAATTATATTAAATCATCGAAATGGTAAAGTTTCATATGAATAACAAATCATATATAAACGCACAGTTAAATCTCAATGCTTGGATGTTTTATTTTTTTCTTTAAAAAACATTAGCATTAAAACTCATGATCCTGTACGAGCCTGTAACAATCACTATAAATCATTAATCAAACTGTTTTGTTGTGGTGCAAACCTATGCTCCCCCTGCATGAACGACGGAGGCGCAGGGACAGACGTTCGATTACGTTGGAATCGATCTGCAGACGGCGGTCTTCTTGCACGGCGAGGTCTATGTTGCCTTATCTCGATCCCGCAATCCCAAACGGGTGAAAGTCCGCATCGAACCGAATCCCCAGCAAGGCCATCTACTTAACGACGAGAGAAAATTCACACGAAATGTCGTTTTCAATTAAGTCTTCCAGATGTAAAATTATATAAGCTTTTAATGAAGAAATAAAATTATCTAATTAAAAACATAATACAATTCAAAGATTTTGATTTAAAGCTTTCGTGACTGCAGTAATTTATATTCTTAGCTTTTTCGGTAAAGTCACGTTGAAGGGAAACAATATATTTTATTATTTTATTGTTTCCCTTCAACGTGACTTTACCGAAAGAGCTAAGAATAACAATTCAAAGATGTTTCATTTTAAAACTGCGAAATGGAGCATCGGGTGCTTGAGTGAATGCGTCGTTCGTGTGTACATTTTTTTCGTGACTTTCCTGGCCAAAGGCCGTAAATGGTTGTGAGGGGCGTTGCAGGTGCCCCCGAACAACGCCTAGTACTATGATGAGCCAAGAATGTGTGTCCCGCGTGTGACGTCCCGCCACATGAGGCCCACTGACCTCCTTAATATTAATGAGTGGGTGGATTTTTACACTAACGCAGAGGAAGGTCGAGCTGAATTAAATAAAAAAGTGACGGTAAAAAATAAATCTACGCAGCACAGTGCTACATCCGTGCGTGACATCATTAATATTCATGCCCGCGTGGAAATTTGCACGAACGCACAAGGTCGCGCACTCCACATGCCGCACCCCTCCCCTCATTAATAATCATGAGCGGGTGACGTCACTCAACATGCCGCACCCCTCCACAATAACCATTAACGGGTGACGTCACTCCACATGGGGCAACCCCCCTCATTAATAATCATGAGCTGAACAATTTTTCTATTGAATTTTTCAGATTTACTGCAATATACATCCGTCCTTGGACGGGCAAAAAAGCTAGTTGTAAAAAAATGCAATATTTATACGGCACAGTATTGGAATTAAAAGCTGACTTAGATAAAATAAATAGTGTGCTGTGCTTTAAATATATTCACACTCACCAGTGTAGTCTTTGGTGCAGCCATAAGGTTGGATTGCCCACCAAACACCACAGCTCCGTAACATATAGTATGATGCTGCGCGCTGATTAGCCCAGATAAATGTAAACAAACATTCCGTGCATTTTTCTGCTAACAAAAACTAAAATTGTTGACGAATTGATGTAACGTGTTCTATTTAAAGACGTACCAATCGGAAAAACCCGTAAAATGAAATATTCCGTTATTTTTTTTTATTAAAAAGGACAAAAATAATGAACTTAATACTCCATGGGCAGAGAAGCTCCTATCTTTGACCGTTGAGAATAATTCAGATTTGAACATCATAAAATACACGTATTTTTTGATAAGTAAGTTTCACAAACATTTTTTGAGATCCCCAATCTTCGCCTTCACTGCTCCTAGATGCCCACGGCTAAGGGCGTTTCACAAACATTTTTTGAAATCCACAACCCTCGCTTCCACTGATCCTAGATGCCCACGGCTAAGGGCGTTTCACAAACATTTTTTGAGACCCCCAACCCTCGCCTCCACTGCTCCTTGATTATCTATTTAAACACTGGGTCAGTGTGAAATAATTCTTTGCTTTTTTAGACTTTTTGTTCATTGATTAATGGAATCTCGCGTCTAATTCCTGCCGTAATTGGTGGCATATCACACCGGCGCACCATTTACACAGGACTAATCATCGTGGTGCACCCGAGATTATGAGATCCGCGATATGGTCCCTCCCATATCACCGAGTATTACTGGGATTTTGATATACGATCTATTCTGCTGTACTACGTATGACCGCTCATTAATTGGCTGAAAACGTATTCATATAGAGAAAACCGCAGAGCCTGGACAATTGTTGGTGCAAACCCACTGCTTGGCTGCCTTTCAGCTTGTCTGTGGTTTCCCGACAATTGGTAGATGCAATTTACGTGAATCACACGAGATAAAATAAACCAATCAATAGTATTATTACAGTTCGGTGATGAAGGGCTCATGGCGCTTGGCCGGCATCTTGGAATCACCATTATAACAGATTATGGATTTTTACGTACTACGTTTCAATGAAGGTATCGGTTGATATCGAAGCAATGATAGGTCAGGAAAGATGTCTCAGTAAACTCCCAAAAAAGTGCATCTCTCTATCCTTTATTTTCCAGCATTTCTCCCATTGTATTTACCAGAATCCATGCTTCAACATTTGTGTCACATCGTTTTGGTCTTCATAGCGCCTAGTGCGGACCACTGCTCCCCACCCCAACTCAACAGTGCTGTACTATGCAATAATGACAACACACTTTGGTGTGTCCTCATACACTGATGGATGAAGGGCCTTGTGCAGGGGTTGGAAATCTGCGGCTCCGGAGCCGCGTGATGCTCTTTAAGGACTGCTTTGTGACCTTATTTATTAAGGACCACCGTCTCGTATTCAGATGCATTGCGGCTCCTGAAATCCTGTGGGGTTTTTTACGAATTCGAAAAAAATGGCTGCTCTTGTTATTTTGGTTGCCGATCCCAGGTGATGGGAGTTACCTGACCATACTTCACCACACTGGTCAGTGCGGGTTGTTGAGTTTTCAGCACACTGAGTAGAGAGAGCTTTGACTCGTTGCATATCACTCAACATTCAGTCCCTGCTACTGCAGCGCTTTCAATAGAAGAACAACTTGACATATAAGACCGCTGCAGGTGTAAACATAATCATGGTCAGTATGCCCCGCTCTATTTACAAATACATCCACACAGTGCACGTCTTGTGTGTTTAGGATCCTTGCAGCAGCAACAGCGACACAAGCAAGCCCGTTCCACTCGAAACGCCACTGCGACTAATTCAAAGCACATCCTCTCACACGAGTAATCTTTTGAATTGTATTCTTCGCTCGACTTCACAGCCCCCTTTTGTCAATCCACCGCCGAGTGACGGCCTACCGCACGACGCGTCAGCCATGCGGGGTTGTTTGACCATACTTCACCATGCAGGCGCAGTACGTGTTGGTGAATAAAAGTAGGGGTTTGAGGACGATGGGGGTGGGTGGAGGGGAAGTAGACACAATTAAAATAGCACTTGCCTCAGATGTTAGCTGTTGCAATTGACACGGAAACCTGGTGCGCAAACGTGGTTACCATCATCATCATCATCATCGATCCACGCGGACATCCGAATGACTTCCACCCAATGATCTCGCGACGCGTCCCTTATTTTCACACGATAATAATAATAATCACGTGGAATGAACGGAATGTTAAATAAACACATTTTACACACGGTGATAAAACAAAAAAATCAAATTCACGTCGTAAACACCAAACACTATTATTCTCTCCCCGGAGACGATCATCTATAGTTATTACACTCTGTGACTGGCAGGCCGGTGTGTGTGTGTGTGAGAGTGTGTGAGAGTGATTGCTGCTCACCCGAGTCGGATTTTGTTTTGGTTCACGCGCTTGTCCCAACTCACTGACTCGCAGTGCGCCGAGCGGCCGCGCGTTCAGCAAAATGTTCACATCCACGGCGTGACGTCACAACGCAATCACACCACCCCCATCCCGCATCGAGGTGAAGATTTATTATTCTTGGTTCTTTCCGTAAAGTCACGTAGATAGAAAAAAATATATATACAGTAAAAAATGTTTAAATATTTTTAAGTAATTATAAAATAAAGTAATTATTTTTCGGTAAAGTCACGTAGATAGAAAAATAAAATAAAACATTTTAATAAAGATTTAAAGCTTTCGTGACTGCATAAATTAATCATTGTTTTTTTCGGTAAAGTCACGTATGTAGGAATACCATAACATTATATTAAAACAAATCAATCACGACGTTTCGACCGCAACACAAGCGATCTTCATCAGGTGTAAAAAACAAATCATCTTCTTGCTGTATTTACCTCCGTGATTTGTTTTTTACACCTGATGAAGATCGCTTGTGCTGCGGTCGAAACGTCGTGATTGATTTGTTCTAATATAATTTTATGGTATTCCTACATACGTGACTTTACCGAAAAAACCAATGAGCAAAACATATTTTATTTATTTTATGTTTCTACCTACGTGTTTTATTTTATTTTATTTTTCTATTTACGTGACTTTAACGAAAAATAATAACTTTATTTCATAATTACTTAAAATAACTTACAAATTTTTTTTTACATAACATAAAAACATGTTTTATTTTATTTTTTTATCTACGTGACTTTACCGAAAGAACCAAGAATATGCATTCCTGCAGTTACGAAAGCTTTAAGTCAAGATTCAATGCTGTGAACGTTTTCTTTTTCAATTCTGAAGATAAAATTAAGAGAAATAGGTGCAGCGTGCTGAAAGAATCCCCTGAATGGCGTTCGTAACGATGATGCCTGAAAATAGTCACTGCCAATTGGAGGTTCAGAATGAGATGGAACAACTCTGCAAAGCCTGTCAGTACAAAAAAACGTGGTGATGTGGATATGTATCATGCTGCATTTTAACATCCTGCAGCAGTGTCCATAACGAGTGGGTGTCTTACTGCTTTGTGCTGACTTTCGTTTTTTTGCTCAACTTGCGCAAAACAAAATTAATGCACAATGAGTCTATAGGCTGAGTTGGCCTAATTTCTCCCATACATTTAGTTTAATTAGCTAAACGCTTTTTTATCTTAAATGTGCCATGTCTATTATTTGTCAAATGATTGTTGGAGGGATATAACCTGTAATTCAGGATAAATTATGAAATCAAGAATAAATAATGAAAACAATCAAGCTAATGTGCCTTAAGAATAGCGTTTAAAATCGATGCACGTTGCCAGCTATGACAAGAATCATCAATGTGGTGACTACCAAAACATTTAATAAAAGTATACAAGTGCCCAAACAAATGTATATAGATGCGTGGTGGGAATTACAATGAGAGACAGACGCCAGTCGGAAGATAACTGGTGGTGCACAAAGGCATCACCTGCTTGCGCTTAGCAGGTATTGCCGCTACATTATGTGTAGTGCCTTCAAAAATTACTCACACCGGCACGTGGTAACAAGTCACCTGCTTACACTTTATCACTCCTGTTCACACGCCAGTTGTAGGCACTCCTATATCTATCTTTACTGTCACATACACTTGACTTCTCTCCGCTCTCACCTATTCTGTACCTCACCTATCCTGCACTCAGCAACTCTGCACTCAGCGACTTGCACACAGCAACTTCGCACTCAGTGGTTCTGCACACAGCAACTCCGCATTCAGCGACTCTGCAAACAGCAACTCCTCACTTAGCGACTTTGCACGCAGCAACTCCGCACTCAGCGACTCTGCACACAGCAGCTCGTAGAACTCTGCATCTCCACCGCTGCCCTCACCTACGTTGCCTCATACCCGCTCACCCGTCTGTCCCGGGCTGGGGGTTCAACCAACACCCACCCGGCGACGGTGTGAGGGTTGAGGCTTCGTTGACCGCTTGAGCGGCAGCGGCAAGATGTCTTCACTCTTGGTTCCTGGGCAACTTTCCTCTGCTCACGCACAATCCTCCTCTCATTCCGAGTCCTCACGTGCCTCCCCTTAAGCCACTGCCTGACTGGCGCCTGGTGTCCTCATTAATCCCTTATCATCACCCCCCATCTCCCGTCTCCCCGGCGACAACCTCCTGCCTCAACGTGCACACCTGCTCAACTTCGTTTGCACCCGCTTCTCCCCTTAATTACTGGTGGTTTGTCATTGCAAACCTCATGTTGCAACGCGCACACCCATTCGTCCTCAGGTGCACCAAATTAACTGCATGCACCGCGTATATCTCTCCTCTACATATGTCTGGCAGTACTCATGGTTCCAATCAAAAGGTTTATTGGAGTTAGTCTGATAATCACTACACGTGATTATCATGGGAATGGCTGGCAAAAGTTGTGGTTTTGTGGAGTGGTCTATAATTAAAAGTACTTTACATATTATTACAAAACATCACTACAACGTTAATTGTCCCCAGCATGATTTTATAATCAAAGGGTGTGGGGTAGACTCACAGACCTCATGCACAAAGACAAAGGTCAAGAGAATGTTACCCAAAACATTTCTTCATTTCACGAAAGTTTCTCAACGACCAATTCCAAAAATTATAGTCAAGGAAAGACAGTTTATAATTAATTTTAACGCCTTAAGATTATCATGGTGAATAATTGGTCAAGATATTTAGTTTACAAAGGCCTTAACAGAAAATTCTTAATTAGCTCACCATCCATACCGTAGCAGCCCTTTGCTGAATCACTGCTGGATGAGGGCCCCTCCATGCCATACGGTTTGTGAGGGTTGTTTGACCATTCTTCACCACGGCACTCAGTTTGCGCTGTGAAGGCATGGGGCATAGATATTGGAGCATACAAATATAGTTTAACAAGTCAATTCCTGATTGAGACATGAAATCATGGCCTTCCAATTTTAAGAATACACTCTCATAGGTAGTGGGACGCATCTCATTATTGTTCCAAGGTTTTGACTGTACTGGGGGATGCTTTTTAAGGCCGTCAACTGCAGAAAAATATTTTAAATGCCATTCAGCAATGTTACTGTGGTGCCACGACCGCGGAGCAACTCCACAAGTGCCGCGACTCCCTCCAGGCCCCTGCACTAAACACACACCCACATGCAGCGCACACACATAGTGTCCCGGCGGGGGATCACCTGGCACCACGGGTTTTCATCCGAAGGGCCCCTAGGTGGAAAGTCCCGGGGTTTCCGGTGCCAGGAGATTGGCCGATCCCCCCTCCCCCCAGGACAAATCACATTGTGGCCCCCCCTAAATTGGCTTAAAATTGTATGGGCTTAGCCAGAAAAGGTTAACTGGGCCAACCGCCATGAGTTACTCACAGCATTGGGGGGAGGACTGATGGTGGAATATTAAGCAAGAAGAGCGTAAGGTCAGGAGAATCGTCGCACCACCGCCACCCCCCATCTCGGCCCCCATACCGAATACACACTCGCGGGGTGTGTGTTCACCAGCTAGGCACCCTTCCAGCCAATGGGCACTGCCGCCGCGGCACTCGAGGAAGGACGCAGTAACAAGGGGGCGATAACCACAGGACTGGTCGTGCGGGACAGACGCCTTTGAAGTCAGGGGATTAGGCCATGGGAGAAGAAGTTCCAAAGCCGCAACAGCGCAGGTAAGCGCACGATTGGCTGCGTGGTGCGATGTCACCCTGGGCCTTTGAAGTTTAAGGAATTAAAAGAGTGGCCCAGGACGATTTTCGCTCTCGTCTTCAACCTTTGGGCCATCAAAACCCACCCCCTGCCATCCTGTCCCGAGGCCTTCACAGCATCCGTGTGATGCCAGCGAGTACTGCTACGAGGCAGTGATTGGTAAAGTTTTATCTCGTCCTTCTCCCTACAACTCTCACAGCGTCCGTGCGACGCCTTGAGTACAGCTTCGAGGTACGTGGCAGGACGTGTGAGCAACTGGGTATGTAGGCAGAGTTAGGCTAGGCTCTTCTCGCAAAATATTCCCCCTCAGGTAGTGTGTATTTGCGCCGCGAATAAAACGCTAGTACAGAACATTGGTGTGGTGTCTGCGATTTGCGTGTGGTGTGACTGCACGGGGAGACGGTGTGCACGAGAATGCGAATGTTAGAGGTACAGCGTATGCACGCATGCATAGAGGAGATCGCTGCAGGCATGGGTGCGGTCGTACCGTGGCGCGCCGTATCAGCGTGAGTGACGGTGTGCGCGGGAGAGCGAGCGGCGAGCTGCAGCGTGGGCACGCGTGCCGAGGGATAATCGCCCGCGGGTGCTTTCGCAGCTTTACGTTTGTGTTGCCTGTGGTGCGCACGGGTGATTGAGGGCTAACTCTGTATGGCGGCAAGCCAGTAGCTTAGTTACGTCACTCCGAGAAGGAAGCGAGCGCGGGAGGGCCGATCACCCGAACGGCGGGGGGGGCCCAGCGGGAGCTGATCGATGCGGTGGAGGAGGGAGTGGAGGGGGCGAATGTTGCGCCCCACTTGCCCAGCGAGGGCGGTGGGACGGACGTCAGCCTCTGCATAACTGCATCGGTACAAGGTCATACTGAAGTGAATGACGCATTTTTAAAGAAAAAAAGCTGACGAAAAAATGTTTTAAATTCTGCACCCTGACACATATCCACAGATATGGTTAGAGATATGACCTCTAAACCTTTGACTGAAAACTTTCGTGACTGCAGAAATTCATATTTTTTGGGTGTTTCGGTAAAGTCACGTAGATAGGTTCAAAGAAAATAGCAAAAAACTACAACGTTCCGATAACACAAGCGGTCGTCATCAGGCGGAGAGAAAAGGAGGGTAAGCCTCAAATGCAACTGTTTATACAGGTTTAAAAGTGGACGTAGCCCAAGTGTCAGAACAAAGTGGGCGGGGCACAAGAGTCTAGGTCAGCAGTGAATAGAGCATCCTATAGAGAACGGAATGGGCGGGGTACAAGAGTCTAGGCCAGCAGTGGATAGAGCATCCAAAAGAGATGGGATCTAGGCCATGATAGAGCAAAAGCTATATAAATGGAGCCTAGGCCAGCAGTGGATAGCGCATGCAATAGGCATGTTGTACTAGAGGTAGTCTAGGCTAGCAGTGGATAAAGTATGCTGTTACTAGAGGTAGTCTAGGCCAGCAGTGGATAAAGTATGCTGTTACTAGAGGTAGTCTAGGCCAGCAGTGGATACAGCAAGCTATAGCCAGTAGTCTAGTCCTGCGGTGGATAGAGCGGGGCTCCTCACCTCAGCTCTCTCCCCAGCGGTTGCAGGCGGAATGAGTGGAGAAGGTTGTGTGAGGGGTTAAAAAATTGGTGAGCATCGGAGAGTGTTAAAAATGGAAACATTGCAGCAGTTATGACTTAAACTGGTTGATAACGTCCTTCCAGTGATTGCTGAGTTTGTATCCATCATCTCGGTTGAAATTGTGTCTATGTTTGTATTTATGGATGGCTTCATGAACGAATCTTTGTTGATAGTCAGTGGTCTTTCAAAGTACCGTCGTCTGAGAGAAATCAATTTCGTGTGAGCCAACCGCATTAAAACAATGATCAGCCACGGCCGAAGTGTTCGTCTTGCCGTGTTTCATATCTGCCTTATGTTCACAAACACGGTCCGAGACATGTCGCTTAGTTTCCCTCATGTAACTACTGCCGCAGATACAGCTTAGTTTGTAGACGCCGGGGTATTGCATGTCAGGGATCACATCCTGCACAGATGGGACCAGATTACGAATTTTATGTACTGTGTTAAATCAAACCTGGATCTTGTGTTTGCTCATGAATTTGTAAATCTTTTTGGTGACCCCTGCTATGTATGGCAAGGTGATGGTTTTTATTGGGTCCTCAGATGGTTCTTTCCCAACGGTTGTGGTGATAGCTTTACGGATTGGGTGGTCCGAAAATCCATTCATCTTGAGAGCTTGGTGCACGTGTTTCAGTTCACTGGCTATGTGATGATCATCGGAGATACATCGAGCTTTATGGTGTAGAGTTTTGATGAGGGAATTCTTTGCTCTATCATGCGCTATCCACTGCTGTCCTAGGCTCCATCTCCATAGCATTTTCTCTATCATGGCCTAGACTCCATCTCTATAGGATGCTCTAGCCACTGCTGATCTAGACTCGTGTGCCCCGCCCACTCCGTTCTAACACTTGGGCTACGCCCACTTTTAAACCTTTATAAACAGTTGCATTCGAGGGTATTGCGCTGTGAATAAACGTTAGCACAGAGTATCGGTGCAGTGTGATTTGTGTGTGTGTGTGGAGCAGCTGCGTGGGCGGACGAGCGGCGAGAGTGAGGGCAGAGCCGCAGCACGAGCTCTCGTTAAAATAATTGCGCGCGTGATTGCACCGCTGCTGTAGTGTTAACAGTGGGGCGGGCGCGTGTTAGAATATAATTGTCAGCAGGGGCGCGCGTGTTCGCGTCGCCGCTATAGCGCTAGTTGCATTGCGTGCGCAGGTTAGGAAATAAAACGTCCACAGAAGCGCGCGCATTGACGCTGCCGCTATAGTGCTGGTCAAAGTTCGTGCGCAGGTTAGGATATAAACCGCCCACAGAAGCGCGAACGTTCGCGCTGCCGCTGTAGCGCTAGTCGTGGTACGTGCGCGTGTTAGGGTATAATCGTCAGCAGGGGCACACGTGTTCGCGCTGCCGCTATAGCGCTAGTCGTGGTGCGGGCGTGTATTAGAATACAAGCGCCAGCAGGGGTGTGGACGTCGGCCCCCACAATATTCCGTGCCACAGAGCTCTCTCTCTCTCTCTCAAGGTCTCCTGCCATACCCCTCCACACTCCTCACACCATTGACCACAGTAAGCCGCAGACACCAATGGAACCCATCAAACAATTTACTCATCATTCCCAAGAAAAAACACAGGACCGTTCTGGCTGAGCGGCGTTTCTCCGTAGCCGCACCGGCAGTCTTCAGAAACTCTCTCCCACTGCACTTTATTTCCCATTGCGTTTGCTGATAATCTCTTCTGCGTTCGTCCGGAACACTCTTCGTTCCGATGTTAGGAAGCCACTGGGACCTTACGCACTTTTACATCTACATTGAAAACTCGTTTCTTCAGAACTGCTTTTTTTTGTCTACTTTTCTATCCTTCCCCAGCACCTCCGATTAGCACAATTGGCTACGTACGGTGCAAAAGTAGTTCAACGTAAATTTCGATTTAAAGCTTTCGTGACTGCAATGATTCATCTTCTTTGGTTCTTTCGGTAAAGTTACGTAGAATGAGAATAAAATAATAAATTGAAAAAATAAAATAACACAATAATATTCTCACGACGTTTCGGCCACAACACAAGCGGCCTTCAACAGGTGAAGGGACGAGACTGTCTGGTAGGACAGCGCTGGAGTCCCTTCACCTGATGAAGGCCGCTTGTGTTGTGGCCGAAACGTCGTGAGAATATTAGTGTTATTTTATTTTATCAATTTATTATTTGATTCTCATTCTACGTGACTTTACCGAAAGAACCAAAGAAGATAGTTCAACGTACATACGTAAATATAGTACATTCCCCGCATCCAAGCACTAATCCACCTTCAAGCAGCAGCTCTTGGCGCTCACTGGTTCAAGCTGACAAATGAGATACTTCTACAACAAGTACTTACACAATCCGTGATTCGAAAACAGTCTTGTACACTTATGGGTGCATCATCGTGTAACTTACGTCATGTTTACTTTTCTTTGTTAAAACATATTTCAGCCTCTGCCACTGCATGTATAAAGTAGTGTTTCGGAGGTTACGTCGAAGACAAAGAGGGTGAGGAAATAAGTTTCTTTTTTTAATATACAAGATGTGGAAATTGAGGGGTGGGATGACCCATATGATTTCCACATGGGTGCATAAATGCTGATGGGAAATCAGCTTAGCGACTGGATGGTGTTCCAAAAGCTCATATATCATACTCTGACAGTGTCATCACAAATCATCCTCAGGCGTTGCCGTTTCACTGCTGGATGAAGGCCTCCCGACGCCATCTCCATCACTCGTCCTGCGATGCCACAAATCTAAATTTTCGTTGCTCCGTTTCCACAGTTGTCGACTTGGGAGCTGGATTCTCTTCCATTATCACTCATTCCGTCACCAGTCTCATATGTTGGGCATTATCACTTTCAAGTAAAGTGTGCTAGTTAATTAATGTAATTATTGCACTTTAATTATTTGAGGTTCAGGGTTTATTTTGGCAAAGGTAATAGTCATTCGGCAAAACAAGCTCATTTTCAATGGGGGACCTCATTACACCATAGCAACCTGGTTACTACAGCAAAAAAAAAAACATCCAAAAACAACTCTACGTGGTCAAACCACCAAATGGAAAAGTCGTGCATCAACATGGTACAACTAGGAATAAAATACAATGTGATACTCTCATTTCATTTCTTTTTAATGCAGATATAAAAGCTATCTTTCAACATCCCAGGGAACCTCCATTAATTCGATGGCCACTCCTCCGTTCTAGATTTGAAGCTTTCGTGACTGCAAGGATCCATACTCTTTGGTTCTATTCGGAAAAGTCACGTAGGTAAAAAAAAATCACGACGTTTCGGCCACAACACAAGCGGCCTTCATCAGGTGAAGGGACCAGACTGTCTGTTCAAGTTCAGGCTTTAGACTTTCCTCTCTACATGTAACTTTACCCTGAATTAGAGCCTATCTATTAATTTAATATTAAGTGTCTGCTTTTCCCATTTTTACCTCACCTTGTTTCATGCTTCCATGTACAAAACCCTTAACTTTCAAATCCCTTCCATGGGAAACTTACAGATTAATCGTTTTTGAGAAAGTATTACAGCATTTTCTTACATGCATGGTGGTATACTTATTAGTTGCTCCTCAGTTGTGATCAATCTTCTGTTGAATGAAGGCCTCCCAAGCCACCAGCTCTAACAATCTTGCCATATAACAGTGCCCACACGACTGAAAATATTCTGGCAAGTAAACTGAATATTTTAATAAACAGTACATAACAGAGACCTCTATATTTTCACCCCAATTCTACATATGTTTTGCATCATCCATGTTTTTGTTTAATTCATCTCACCCCTCGAAAGTGACCTCTACGCCCTACGTGGCATCCTTGTTGTAGATATTACGACTGTACCCCATCCAACCACTTTTCAGACAAGAATGTTTAAGCTTTTAAAGACTCAAATTTGCATTTTAAATTGTATCATATTATCACTTGTAATTTATCCAGCCAGGCAGTGAGCCATGCGGGTTGTGTTTCTAATCCACATGAGCCATGTGGCTCACCGCCTGGCTGCCTTCCAGCTTGTTTGTGGTTTGTCAGCTATTGTGAGATGCAATCTTCATCAACGACGTGATATAAACTGAGCATTGCATTCCATGTAATGCGTGATGACACAGGAGTGACACAACATTATGGACATCACTTTGCCGCTCTAGTGAAATCGAAAAAGAACCACCACGCCTTAGGCTGAAATCTAGGATTCCTTTCTGCATACACACCTCCGGTTTCGCAGTCGAAAATAAAGACATCGGTACTCGTTGGATGACATCCTGGCAGGCTATGGACGTGGTAAATAAAAACCACATTGAAGTACTGCCAAAAAGGATCATGCTAAACTGAATTTGAACACAACATAAATGGAAGATCAAAAAATCGTAAAACTGCCACTGTGGTGAAAGTCCAAATATTTAACTGTTGTGTTATCCGACTCTCTGTGTTGCATTGCATTACATTTCTAGGTTTACTAGGTTTGTTTTCACATTCATTCACACTTGATGACGGTTGCTTGTGTTGCAATCGAAACGTCGTATTCCATTATTTATTTTTCTTTTCTTTCTACGTGACTTTACTGAAAGAACCAGAGTAATTCCTGCAATCACGAAAGCTTCTAATCAAGTTTGAACCACCTCTACAACTCACACTTAACTTCTAATTTAGCAATCTTTGGAAGAATGTAATCAACCAGGTAAAGTGTTAACTGTTGTTTTAACCGACTCTCTGTGTTGCATTGCATTACATTTCTAAGTTTACTAGGTATGTTTTCTCAAACTTCTTATTTTTCTCTCTAAATTTGACCAGGTTTGTCAAGTTTCAATTTCTCTCCTCCAGGCGCTCTCATTGACATGCTAATTTCTCTGCCCCTGCCCCCCACTCTCTATATAATGCCTCGACACAGAGTCGTTGTTTCTCTGTGTGTCTCTGTGTGTCTCTCTCTCTGCTTGTGTCTCTCTATGTGTCTCCGTGTCTGTGTTGTCTCTCTCTCCAATTTTTCAATCTTTGGAAGAACGTAATCAACCAGGTAAAGTGTTTACTGTTGCGTTAGCCGACTCTCTGTGTTGCATTGCATTACATTTATAAGTTTACCAGGTTTGTTTTCTCATTCATTCATACCTGATGACGGTTGCTTGTGTTGCAATCTAAACGTCGCACTATATTTGAATTTGGAGCTTTCGTGACTGCAGGAAATATTAAATTATGATTTAAAGCTTTCGTGACTGCAGTAATTCATATGCTTAGCTCTTTCGGTAAATACTCTTTGGTTCTATTGGGTAAAGTCACGTAGGTAAAAAATAAAATAACAAAAAACACGACGTTTCGGCCACAACACAAGCGGCCTTCATCAGGTGAAGGGACGAGACTGTCTGGAGGACAGCGCTGGAGTGAAAAAAAGCCACGCTTAGATCACGACCTTTAAGCTGTGTGAGAAGAAAACAAAGTGCCTTGACAAAGGAATTAGCATATAATTTAGCATTGAAATGGCTCATTGAAATAGCTAAGTTAAAGTATACACATCCGCAGAGGCACCCCTTGACAAAGGAATTAGCATAGAATTTAGCAAATGCTAATTTTTATGCTAATTTCTTTGTCAGGATACTTTGTTTGCTCGCACACAGTTTAAAGGTCTGCGGTCTGAGCATGGTTGTGTTTCACTAAATTCTCCTGTTTGATTTGTACTAGGTGCCTCGGTGAATGTATATGCTCTGACTTTAACATAGCTATTTCTGTGACCAGTTACAAGCTAATCACTCAGCTATTTCAATGCTAAATTCTATGCTAATTCCTTTGTCAAGGGGTGCCTCTGCGGATGTATATACTTAGCTATTTCAATGAGCCATTTCAATGCTAAATTATATGCTAATTCCTTTGTCAAGGCGCTTTGTTTTCTTCTCACACAGCTTAAAGGTCGTGATCTAAGCGTGGCTTTTTTTCACTCCAGCGCTGTCCTCCAGACAGTCTCGTCCCTTCACCTGATGAATGCCGCTTGTGTTGTGGCCGAAACGTCGTCATTTTTGTTATTTTATTTTTTACCTACGTGACTTTACCCAATAGAACCAAAGAGTATGTATCCTAGCAGTCACAAAAGCTTTAAATCTTTCGGTAAAGTCACGTTGAAGGGAAACAATAAATTATATATAAATTGCAAGTTAAGTGTGAAATTTAAAATTTAACTTGCAATTTAGCAATCTTTGAAATAACGAATCAACCAGACTTTGCGTTAATTGTGTTTTGACTGACCGTCTGTGTTGCGTTATATGGTTTCCAAATTTTGCTAAACCCTGTTTGATTTCGTGTGCTCCCACGTTTCTCTCTCTCTGCATCCCCTGTTGTATCTGCGTCTGTATATATATCTGCGGTTATGTGTCTCTTCTCTCCCGTAAATTTAGCTCTTCTGTACCTGATGATGATTGCTTGTGTTGCAATCGAAAGGTCGCACACTATTATGTAATTTTATTATTTCTTATTTTTACTTGACTTTACCGAAAAAAAGAATAGTCGCAAATATTATTAATTTTTATTTTCTTTCTACGTAACTTTACTGAAAGAACCAAAGAGTAATTCCTGCAGTCACGAAAGCTTCTAATCAAGATTGCGTTCAGCATTAATATCTAAAAAACATAACACTCTAATATGTGAACACTTATGCTAGGAATTGTCAACACAGTACTCCTGGAGATGTCCTCCTCAATGATCCGTACAATTAACCCTCAATGGTTATGTTTGTTAAACTGGGTAACATAACAATGGGCTAATTCCTCAGAGTAAAGCGACCATACACGGCGATAGAAAAAAGTCCTTAAAAATGAATGTGACAATATTCATACAACAGTAGTAAAGAAACATGTGCCTAGGGCAAAAGTAGTTTTCAATGAATTAATTGGTAAGATTAAGCATCTGTTTGCCTAACAGATGCTTATCAATAGGCTAATGGGTTTCAATTGATTCGCGGGCAAGATTCCGCGTGTAGATTCGTAACATCGATGCTTATAAAGGTTTAGTGTCAATGAATTCATTGGTAAAGCTATGCAATTAACGAACCGAATGACTAAAAGACTTCTTAACGACCATATTCATGCAGCTCAATGGACGGAACAATGTTTTTCACGATCAGATAATAGTTAATGCACGACCTTAGGATGGCCCTTCTCGAAACACAAAGATAACCTTTGGAGCAATCTTATTAGTTCCGATATGTGCGTTATGTGTGATTGGGTGTATTGTCTTCGTGCTCAACTCTTTTCGTTAAGTGGGCGCCGAGGTGGGGTGTTTCTTGTACCAAAAATACCTCGGTTCATGCTGGGCGATGAGTCGTGTGTGCGTGGGCGTGTCATACACACGGCGCTCTCTCTCTGTTGGCGGCGGCTTCAGGCTTCTCCACTGCTGGATGATTGTTAGAGTCGGCAAGACGCTCGCCTTCGGCAGTGCCCGATAGCGCTCGCAGCTCGTTCACCGGTCGGCAGCCGACACTTTTTCTCGGTTGCGCTGGTCACGCTCCAGGCTTTTCCACTGCAGGATGATTGTTGAGACGGCACGATGCTCATCTGTGGCGGTGCCCGATAGTGCCCGCAGCTTGTCCGCTGGTCGCCATTACCGACACTCTTTCTCGGTTGCGCAGGTCACGCTCCAGGCTTCTCCACTGCTGGATGATTGTTGAGTCGGCACGATGCTCACCTTCGGCGGTGCCCGATAGCACTCGCAGCTCGTCCGCTGGTCGCTAGTGCCGACACTCTTTCTCGGTTGCGCTGCATCGATGTGTGTGTGTGTCGAACACCCAGCGCCTTCGCCAGCGCCGACACTTTTTCTCGGTTGCGCCGGTCATGCTCTCTCCCTTGCAAAAGGCACGGTTGATCCTTATGTAATGAGAGAGCGTCATCCAGGGGCTGCCAGAGGGTAATGGGTACAGCCACCATTACGTCATCGGCATTCAATCCTAAGAGGGGATATGATCTGGGCCAGAGAGGACGGGCAGGGTTACTGAGAGAGGTTCGAAAACTATCGAGAAGGTTCCCCGAGGGGGCGTGGCCAGAGGCGGGGCTTAGCTCTGCCGAGTAGGATATAAGGGAGATCGGGGAAGGACTCGAGGTTGGTGTGGGGAGCCTGGGTTCCGGACTGCGTCGCTGCTCATCTGCTCCTCGCCACGGGTCACATGGCGGATCCTCCCTTGGAGCTCACCACCGCTCTCAGCGCGCCGTCAGCCAGCGGCGAGGCCGGGAGAGCGGAGTGAGCTTCGTGGGAGCTGGGGGAGGGATGCCTCGTCCACGGGGTTGGAAGAGGGAAAATACCGGAGGGGGAAGGAGCGAAGCCGTGCTGTCCTACCATTAATAAAAGAAGCACTTGAACGACCATCGCCATGGAAGTCTTTTATTACACTTGTAGACTCGACCTTTGCAGGAGTCTTCCAAATCTGCATGTTCGTGGTTAGTCTTTCGCCGCTGCTGCTGCTGGTCTTACGCGATGCTCGCTTGGTCGATGCTTGGCGCTTTCTGCGCTTTCTCCAGGTTGATTGCTTGTCGTTGTTCGTTACTCTTTCTCTCTCTCTCTTGCTGCAGCTGCTGGTGGGAGCTGGCACTCAATGTGCGCATATGCGGGGATGATACTCTTATGTGGCGACGGAAGTTCATTCATGCTAATCTCCCTCCCTAATCTCTCTCTCCCTAATCTCCCCCATTAACACAACTGATGTGCTTGCGTCCGTGGATGGAATTCCTTTCCAGCTCATACCTCGCTTGCTTGCCCATCGCCACATATATAACCTTGATGTAACAACTCTCTCGCTGGTTCAGCAGTTCCACTGCTGGATTATTTTTTCCGCCTGAAGATGACCGCTTGTGTTCCGATCGAAACGTCGTGATATATTATTTTATATAATTTTTCTACCTACGTGACTTTACCGAAAGAAACAAAGAGTATGGATTCCTGCAGTCACGAAAGCTTCGAATCAAGATTAATCTGTTAAGTCACATCTAGGCCTAGTTCCTGTCGCCATCCTCCAGCCATCTCGCCATCTGTGGAAACACATGCTTTCAATTGCCCCTGTGTTGTCTCCGCCTCGCTGTGTGCTGCGTTTCATCACTATCCGAGTAGATAACCTCTGATTCAATAAACCTTCAGAGCCAAGGTGAACATTCAACCCCAAACGTATTTAATTAATTGAACGAGGTAAAACTGATGGAAAAACACAGGACAAATACAGCATATGTTAATACTTGGAAATATCAATACAATGAATGAACACTACAGCATCATAACATTGTCTTAGATAACATGAAACTCAACAATAGATCCTGGATGGACCAGGCACCTACATTAGTACTGAACAGCTATACAAGAGAATCAGCTGTGTTAAGGGCACATCGTGTAATCACCATACTGCAGCTTAAATGTACAGCACTACACATAACACCGAACTGTGGATGAGATATTGCATCATCCTTGCTCTAAAGATCACAGTTAGGTTACGTGGGTACAAGTTTGACTCGACTTATTCAATTACAAGTAACATTCACAATAAGGCAAGTGGCAGGCTTCGTTGTTAACTAGGCCTCATATTTATCATAGCAATTTAACAGCATTATAAAGGCATTCACAGTATTATAACGGCCATTCTAACATTATAACAGCATTCCCAGTATTATAAGACCATACACGAACTTACAGACAATGCTTCTTAAAGTCCCACAATGAACAGATGCAACCTGTCTTCACGGAGACATTATTTGTGCCTCCATTTTGTACTCTGTGTAGATGTAGGGGTGTTGTGGGAAGGTAACACACAGTGGGGGAAGGTAACACAGCCACACCTTGGTGGCTACAACCACGTCCGCTATAGCTCCGCCCTCAGTGGTGTATGGGTATAAAGGGCGGGGAGCCAGAGAGCTCGGGGCAGTGTGTGGGGCCAAGAATGAAGAACCAGTGAAGCAGGAAGGCCGGCTAGATAGACCCTGGGACTTCCCTGACCGCAGGGTAAGCCAGTGGTGCGGCCCCAGAGCCTCAGAGCCGGAGCCCTTTTAAGGGTCGGTCTGGTTGGTGGGGTGCCGTGATCTATGCTTGACCAGGGCCAGATCAGATAGCCTCCTCTAGCGCTTGTAGCTGGAGGAACTGGGAGCACAGGAGTTAGGCTAGATAGCCTAGGGGGTGTCCCAGAGTGTATACGGGTGAAGGGGCCGTTACCCCTTTCAGTGTAACCCTTGTTAAGTAAAATAAACAGTGCTGCCTCTACTCCACCGTCTCTGTGTCCCGTGAACCCACTACATAATGGCTGACACCCTGCAGCCTGGCTGAGAGTGCATCTTAAATCGTAACTTCCTGGTCACTTGACCGAATTAAACCTTCAAACATGAAATTCCTGTGTTATCACACTCCCACTCCTGCCGTGAGGAAGTACACCTGCAGTGAGGCAGAACATGTGTTTTACTAGTTTTTCAACTTTCTGCAGTTTTGACTCTGCAAGTGGCTCAAGGTATGTTTTGTCGTGGTTTGGAATTTCTTCATGGCGTTTCCTATCTCAAGGGGAGGCGCCCTCCCTTCATACGTAATTTATTGCTACCATGTGCTGTGTCAGCTGCTGGAAGATATTATCTTGGTCAAGTGTGATTGGCCTATTTCGCCTTGTATGTCTTCTGAATGACCCTAGGTCATTATGTATAACCAAGATTTGTGATATATATTGTTAGCACAGGTATTCTGAGAGTTTTATTAACCTTTGTTCCCCATCTGTGTCGCCAGGGATCTGTCTTGGGCCTCCCTTAGGTCGATTCAGCCTCAAATGAGTATCTGGTGTGGTGTGTAGCAACATCGCCACTGGAAAGACAAAGGCAGTCGGCCGTGATGCTGGCCAACCCACCCCCTCTTGTGCCACTCCGGCCTTCATAGGTGCTCACAAACTTCACTTGCCCCATCAGTCTGTTAAGACTCGTAATTTTGATGATACTGCGTCCAGATCTAAAACTAGATTGTTCGGCATTTAATACCTTAGATGTCTTTACATACTTGATCAAATGTTTTTTTTGTATACATTTCTAAGATTACAATCAATGGGCATTGATTTAGAGGTAAGAAATCAATTAAAAGGGTGTAGAATTGCAGTTAAAAAAAACACAAACCGCACTCCTTAATCTGTGATGCATCGAATCGCCATGGCTGGTGTGGCGGTATGAATTGTTACACCCCTATTGAAAGCCCTTTATGTCCACTCTCAAGGTCTTTTTTCACCCTTCTGCCTCTTTGCTTTAGTTGGTGACAAGACTTCAAGTCCACTGCCTGAATTGGAAACCTTCATGTATGCTCTAGCCATCTATAATGCATGGTTTACGCTCGAGCATAACGTGAATCCAGGCTGAGTGGGCATCAAAAACTGTGCTATTAGATTCTAGATTTGAAGCTTTCGTGACTGCAAGGATTCATACTCTTTGGTTTTATTCGGTAAAGTCACGTAGATAAAATAAAACGAAATAAAATAAAACAATTAAATCACGACGTTTCGGAGGCAACACAAGCTTCCGTCTTCAGGTGGAATAGTCACAGAAGAATATCTGTGTCAAGTGCACAGCTCTGAGACGATCGGGTTTATACCTAGGTTGGGGGGGGGGCAGAAAGGAAAGTGGGTGGGTGGGAGGGCTTAACTATTAGATCTCTAAAACGCTTTAACTCATCACCAACACCTCTTTTCCCAGTAGATGGCACTGTGGTGAGTGGACTCAACTCAAACGATGTCAGTTCACAATTTCCACATCTGGCTCTAGGGCTGCCAAAGGATACGATGGCTGGCCAGAAACATTTAGCTTTTTTGAGCATGAAGACACCTCGCTTTTACTTCAAGATAAGCTGCTCCTTCATCGACACTGCAGATTCATTTTTGCTAATTAACAGTTTTTTGTTATAAACACCATCTGCGAATCATCGCAGAGTTGCTGTGTGCTTTACACGGGACCACGCGTCCCGTTGTAGGCAATTGGCTGAATGTCGGGCAGGCAGACGCTGGGCTCAGTGGGGCTCTGCTCCGTCCACCAGGACACCCGCGTCTCTCCCGAGCTGGAGGGCCCTGGCCACAGGATCACAATATCCCGCGAGGCCACCAATGGGTCTTCGTCGTAGAAGTTTAATGGTCGGAAGAAGAAGCTCGCGCCGTTGCAGGCGGTGGCCGTGTTTGGCACATCCTCCGAGTGTGGGATGTGCACAAAGCTCACCGTCACCTAGGCCACCAGGTCCTGCCCAGCAGCACAGCCACAGCCCATGGGCGTTAGCACAACTCGAAAGACTTGAACTTCTTTCGCGCTGTACAAAGCCAATCCGTGATGATTGCACAAAGTCCCCATTGCATTGTTACATATCAGTTTTACGTGGTCATGTTTTACCTTTTTCAAAAATCCGAATCTGTCCGCCCAGCCGTATAAATGGTAAAACAATTGATCAGCGGCAGGTCACGTGTGGTGGTGTAAAGTGTGGGTGGGTACAAGCTGCCAATGCAAATGAGATGTGTTTGTGAAGGTAATTTAAGTAAGAATCTAAATCTAATGGAAGCAACCTGATTGACAATGTTCTCATTGTCATTCATGAAGTTCTGAGAGTAAACGGCAGGATCCCACGGGTCATGTTGATTGTAGATACTTCCACTGTACAGCTCTGTCTCCTTCCGTTTTGTTACCGCCACCTGATACCTTTGGCAGAAATGAGAGGTATGCAAACAATGGTAATTACAGGAGCAACGTTGAAGGAACGTCACTAGTTTCAGCACATACGGACATACCTGACACGTCAACTACCATAATCATCAGCCATCATCTACCCTCTCTCTTATGTTCCCGCGATGGGATAACCCATCTACTGTAGCGCCTGTACATGAGCTTATTTCATCAGAGAAACAAAGGCATACATTTAAATGGTGATAAGATTAACCAGACCTCTGATTTGCTGATAACACACAATATATGAGCGTTACATATATTGTTAAACACATCATCTGATGCATGTGTAGTGACTTATATGGAGTCACTATGGTGTTTAGCGCCAGCTACTGTCACAAGAGTGGAACTGTACTTCTTGAGACTGGCACCAGAGTGGATATGGCATGGAAGCGGGCCCTAGGGAGCATAGTTCTGGTGAGGGTTGGAGAAAGAGCAAGTGAGGACGTGATACTTTGTGTGAACCCGAGAGGGCACGTGACCGGGGCAGGGTAGCAAGGGGGCCCGAAAGGGGGCTCGAGGGACACGTGATATGGCCCAGAGCCTTCTAGTAGGATCGAGAAGGGAGCGTGGCCGGGGGCGGAGCCAGGCCATTCTCAGGAGCATAAAGGGGCAGTCCCAAGAGGGTTCTTGGCTCTCTGTTGGAATGGAACCCGTCGGTGCTACGTCTCTTCAATCCTCGGTCCTTGGTCTTCGATATTACGCTCGGCATCGTGGGTCAGGCAGTGTGTTACTGACTAACCCGGATATGTAGTTACCTTTTGTTATGGTCTAGTTAACCATGTCGTTATCACCTCGATGTGGAACCAGTGTACGTTTATGTAGCAACCCTGTTGGGGTGTTGTAATAAACATGTTGCCTCCAACTACAGTGTGTGCCTCCGTACAACACACTACACATGTGTAGAGGAGTATTGTGAGTAACCAGTGAGGGGGTGAATAGAGGGAGGTGCGAGCGGGCTCACAGTCAGCGATGATGTAATATCACGGGAGGTGTAAGAGGTACCTTTGGGAACAAAGGCTTGTCCGAGCTAGAGGGAGGAGCTGCCAAATGTGGTACTTAAGGCGGACCCCGTGACAAAGGCGTGGTCGTAGGGAGCCAGGGTGAGAAGCGGCTGGAAGAGGGTCTCTCTCCTCGTCGCGGGACGGTGTTGGCTGAGCTAAAACTGCACAGGGCCAACTACCGGCCCAGTAGCTGTAATATGATGAGGTTGAATGCTGGTAAGCTTACTTACTTATCTACCAGTTATGTGTTACTTTTTTTTTAAAGGATATTTACTTTTGTTACTTATTTACTGTTTTAAGTTCACTCGTTTCCGGTTAGTTTGTTTTCTTTGTGCACGTTATGATTTAAATGGTAACAATTGATAGTGGAATGCATTACAAATGTAAACTTTGTATTAATATGATGGGTATATGGAGGTGCGGGCTATCTCAAATTTGTTTTACACAAAACGTTATTTTTGCGGGGTATATGCGTCTGTGGGTTATATGCGTATGCGGGCTATATGCGGGGAAATACGAAACGTGTGCAAATTTTTGTATTGATTGCATAACAGGAAGTAGACTAAATTTTGATTACGATTTGACCACGACACAGGAGTCATGTTAAGTAAAACCGTTGAAAAACCTTCACCTCGGCGGTCGATTAATCATGGCTGATGATCACGATGACTCAAATGTGTTTTGATTTTTTTTATATCTATACCTGCTCCATGCAACGCCATTCTCCTCCTCTGGCAACAGGGGGTTACCGTGGCTCGTGAGCTGCACGCGATAACCACGCTGGGCGCCCCACTTGTTTCTGGCGTTCTCGTTCACGAACACCAGGTATGGAAGTCTGACGTCGAACTTGAAGGCTGCCTCCGACTCTGTCTCCTTGAGGTCATGCTTCACGCTGGGCATGACCTTGGCGTGCTCTGGGCTCCAAACGACGGTCGTGTTCTCGAGCTGCAGGTTCACAGTCTTAAAGCTGTTGCTTGTGCCTGTGGGACAAACGGTAAGCTTCTATATACAGTATACTGCATAAACAGTGACGTGTGATGGTGATCTCTTTTTTAAATTTGAAGAGGCGTTGCCGTGTACTCTGAAGTTAAGTTAATGTATACCCATGGTGCTATTCAATATTCACCACTTAATCTATTTGTTCTTTACAGAAGACCAATATATATTGGGAGGAAACCAGGTGTAAGTGTTAAAGGTAAAGTATATTTTTTTCTTTTAAAAAAATACTACATGCATTCAGGATAGAATAACATTTGAGGTGGCTCAGAGAACTGAGTACTGAATCAACACTGCTTAGATCCTGAGTTGAAATCTAGTTCGTTTCTAGTTCTGAGAATTTAAATGATCAGTTTTAACTTTGAGGCGACAAAGGCATAGCAGGATTATGAGAAAGTGCGACCCCTACTGCGTAAAGGGTAACAAGGGCCCTTCAAATATAGAGAAGGCCTGTAAAACTAAATATCTTACTTAGCAACTCTCTAACACACGGGGTCCACTGCGTCTGCAGAATTGTATAATGGATCCTTCATCATGGTTAATGCTATCACTTGTTTTGCAATTAGTTGAAGTCCATCTCTACGACTTGTACCGTAAAAAAGCCATAACTTTTGCTTTAAGCACCTTTCTTGCAACAATTACATTAAATTAAGCTCACTACTCACCCAAAGTGGTTTGTGAAATCCATGAATACTGAAATTTTGTGAAATACATAAATACTGCCATTTGCCCTGTTAACACATTAATTGACCCCCTTATCACAACCCCTGTATTATGCACATTACTTCCTCAACTGCAGACATTCCTCGAATACCTACACATTTTTACTGCCTTCAAACACTTTGGATAACGGTGCATGGGCAACATAATGAACTGCTGGCAAACTTTGATTTTGGACTGCTTTGTTTAATGCCCTACTATCCATTATCATCTAGATCAGCATGAAAATAATCATCATTGTTGGCATTTACATCATCATTATTCTCTCATCCATAGGACATCGTAGATATTAGGATGTGTTTAGCACCTGCCAGCAACCACTTTCACGTTCCTCCTATCCATAAAAAAAATACTGGGATATAATGCAATTAGTTCTCATCACAACCTCTAACGGGTAGATCTTATTTTCCGTACAGATAAATTAAAGAGTTGACCGACGTACAAAAGTAGTTTGTGTGAATTTAATGTTGGGCTGCTGATAATAGGATTTGCGGATAAGAGGGTTGTGGATAAGATTTACTCTATCTACATTATACATTTTAAAGGTACTCTATAGAAAATAGAATAATTGTTCAGAACAACAAGTGACAATACAATGCTGTTCTAACGTAAATGCCCTTTAATCACTTTCAATATATGAACAATCATGGATTAAAGCTACGTGAGCAGTTTTGTAAAACAATACATGCATGGATAATATTGATGAAAATAAACTCACCCACTATATCCATGTCCAGTTTGTAGTTTATCATGTGCGTGTGCACATTGCCAAGGACGTGGTCAAATATTTTGTTGCCATACTTGAGTCCATCAAGGAAATCCGTCGCCACGAGGTTCCCAGTGGGGTGAATCTTTGCTTCAATGACTCCATTCTAGTAGAAAATATAGTCCACGACGTAATCGTAGTTGTACACTGTGTTGACACTCCTAATCACGAGTACATAGTTGACCAAGCCACCACAGAACGAGTAGCCTCTCCGGTGTTCGTCCTCCAAGTGTCGACGCAATGGCACTCATGTGTTGTGCTCGAAAATGCAGATGGAGTTCAGGTTTTTCAGCGGCTTCTCCGAGTTCACAAAGTGGTACGTGTCCAGGTATGTGGCAGTGTGCGGGCAGTCGATCCCCTTCACAAGCTAAAAATTGTCAGCACCAAAGTGCAAACCTGAGTCTATGGCTCTAAATAAGCTCCCGATCGGATCGTTGCCAGTATAGTATGAGACGGCATCTTGGAGGCCCATCTCATAGACAATTCTGCAGGTTCATTTCAACACAATACACAAAATCCGTAATTTAATCCCATCAGTAAAGGATGTGATTCCTGACATGCAATACCCTGGTGTCTACAAACTGAGTTGTGGTTGCGGCAGCAGTTACATTGGGGGAATGAAACGACATGTCTCGGGACCACGTTCGTGAACACAAGGCAGGTCTGAAACACGGTAGAACCAATAACTCTGCCGTTGCCGATCATTGTTTTAACGCTGTGGGCTCACATTAAATTGATTTTTCCAAGACAGAGGTACTCTGCAAACCTACCGGCTACCTTCAGAGATTTGTTCACGAAGCCATCCAGATATATAAACACAGACACAACTTCAACCGTGAGGATGGGTACAAACTGAGCAAACATTGGAAGAACGTTATTAACCAGGTAAAGTCTTAGCTGACTGTGTTTCCATCCTACCTGCCTATGTCAGCTGTTATTTCCGACTCTCTGTGTGTCTCTCTCTATGCCTCTCTCTTAGATCTCTCATGTCCTTTGCATTGCACTCCCATGCCTTTGGATTGCATTCTCATGCTCACATGTCCTTTGTATTGCACTCTCATACTCACATGCCCTTTGGATTGCACCTATTGGGTTGCACTCATTGACATAGCCACTTCTGTGCCCTTGTCGAGGAGGCCGCTCTCGTATCTTACAGTTACATGCCAATTTCTAACATTAACATCATGCTAATCTCTCACATTAACATAGCCACTTCCGTGCCCTTGTCGAGGAGGCCGCTCTCCTATCTGACAGTTACATGCTAATTTCTCACATTAACATCACTAGCCCCAGCCACTTCTTTATGACCCTTGGGCTACACCCATTTCAAACCTTTATAAACAGTCTGCCTCAGCAGCAGACCATGCTTTCCCACCTGATGACGGACGCTTGTGTTGCGCCCGAAACGTCGTGATTTATTTTATTTTGTACCTATGTGACTTTACCGAAAGAACCAAAGAGTATCGATTCCTGCAGTCACGAAAGCTTCAAATCAAGATTGATGTCAAATATCTGAAGCCCCATGTAAGAGATTCTGAAAGCGAACATCCAGGGCATGTACTGCACAAAGTTCCCGTCAACCCGGTACCGGTGGCCCATGGGCTCGTACTGCTGCGGTCCTATAAAAGACGTGTCTGCTCTGAAGGCTCCGTGACGATTATATCCCGATGATTTTCTACTGCTGTCACTCAGCTTCATCTTAATAATGGAACCTTTGTCATATTTTGTGATTAGCTCTTCGATGCTTAAAAAATATTGGCCATGGTAGTAAACATTCTCCACTGCCCATTTTGCAATGTTTGAGCTTTCATGATTTACCAAAACGTGAAAGCCTACTGGGTGCAGGTAAAACCCTTCCAATTGTCGGAGAAGCATTACCCAGGACCGCCTTTCTCCTGACTTCAATCCTTTTGGTGCCACTTCCCCAACGGTTAGGCATTTTTTTGTACAGTTATGATACGTATAGCCATAACTCTCCTCCAAAATATGGTTCACTTTTTCTAAAGCTTTTGGTAAAAAATGTGTGTACAGAGCCGTGTATTCCGGGATTGTCGTTGGCCGAGAGCTAAAATTAATAACGCGTTTCCTCGTTGATGGACTGTGTGGCCGGTACCAGGTTGGATTCGGAAGCGGGCCTATCAGATATTCTGCAATCGATGGCTGAACGTCAGCTCCGCGGAAAACCACTGCCTTAGCAACTCGAGCAGGCTTGGCTCCTCCATGGTCCAAGTAATTCAAAGCTTCCTTTTTGTCTGAGTTGTAGAGCTCTATCATGTAGATGTAGTTGCTGTTCACGGTGGCTTCTGAAGCAACAATATTGAGGTCCTTATCGCTCACCAGAAAGTCCTTGACGGTGGTCAATTCTGTTGGCGTTAGGTCGGAAAATATCTCTATTGCCTTGTAATCGGGTTTAATGCCATTTAGAACAAATTTATTTGGGCACTTCTTGGGAAAGTTTGCATTTACATGCTGGTGAATCAAAACTGATGCCAGAATAATACTAATTGAAACAAATAGTAGGGTAAGAAATACCTATTTTCTTGAAGCTGAATTCATTTCTGACATTGTGCCTTCTGTAGATATGATGTTTAGATTGTTAATAGGTCTGAAGCTGGAAAGATAAACATTGATGGACATTAATCCAACACATTACACTGCACACATAGGGAGTTTTTGTTTGTTTATGAATGTTATTTCAATTCAGTAGCATTCGCATCGCACATTTTGTGATTAAATCTACAATTTTAAACCCTTTGCATCATTTGTTTTTAGGCCATCTTCCAATTCCCCCAAGTTCATTCATGGAGTCAAAGCCCAAAACTCTGGAAGGGCCGGCAACGAGAACTCGTTCAAAGACTTTGCATTTCACATAGCCCTTATCCAGCTCCCTTTTCCTGCTCCGGCTGTGAAGTGCTCACATGCAGGGGTCAGTTGGGCTATTGGCTGAAACTGGCCCATCTTGCGCTCATGCATGGTGACATACAGCATGGGGAATTGAGGGTGCTGATGGAAGGGAAAGTGGGAGCCAGCCATTGTACATTTCTCACGGTTCTTTGTTCTCCTCTTTTCACCTTCCTCTTCCCTTTGGTTAAATCTGTAAATGATTGAAATTGTGTATTTATTGCACCGCCTTGCTCGTGCACTGTATATTTTGTCTCAGTTTTTTTCTTCCTGTTGAGGCACACACAGTTTGGTTCTCATGTGTTTTTGTCAGCTGGGACGGCTGAGTTCTACAAAGGGGGGGGGGGGGGGTGATGTAGTGGTGTACATAGTGTGTTTACAGCGTTGCACTGTCGGAAAGGAGGTACTGCAGGTGCGGGACCTCTCCCTAGCACTGGCGTGTATAAGTGAGGGGTTGCGCCCCTAGGGGGCATGGTCTGAGTGCTAGTGGGGAGAGGCCGTGTGAGGACATGGTACTCCAGGTGAACTCGGGCAGGGCACGTGACCGGACGAGGGGATAACGGGGGCCAGGGGGCATATGACGGGCCATGTGACCAGAGCCCTGACTCTACTAGAAAGATCTGGAAAGGGGGCGTGGCAAAAGGCGGAGCCTGACCACGCCAGGGCCAATAAAAGGCGAGTCAGGCATATGCTCGGGGCTCATCTCGGGGAATGGATTCAGCGGGCTACGCCTATGATCTCCGGGCTTCAGCGTGGACCTGACAGCACATGGCTGTCTGGATCCGAGCGGGTAGACGTCCCATCCAGTGGCTGTGAAATAGCCGTGGTGGTCCCCGCCGAATATAGTTATCCCGCCAGTGGTTACGAAGATACCTGTGGTGGTTACCGCCATATATAGTCTCGCTAATGAATGGTTACGTGTTAGCCTATGGTGGTCAACACCCGAAGTAGTTACCCAGTGGAAGTTGTGTTGTTCAAGAAATAAACGTGTTGCCGCCAAGTCTTGGCGTGCGTGTGTCTGAATAGAACCCACCGCAATAGTATTGCGTATATTTTAATCGAACATTTAATTATTAATATGTGAATATATTTGTTGACTTTTTGACCCTCTTCTAGCTCAAACGCATTGTGTTTGCGATGCATTCTTCGTAATTATCAGCCATCATCCACGACGATCTCTCCTGCGGTGTATGGATTTTAAGTTCTGGTTTGATCTGGTAAGGTTTAAACAATGTAAATATCGTCGGTTATAGCAGGAGAGAGGAAGACTCACCCTCAGGATAGTAATGTGAAATTTGATGCACTGGATTGTGACCCTCATCGCTACGTTGAGCACAGAAATACTGCGTTTGCTCTATATTGTGATGTCTAGGGGGTTGGTTATTCAATTAATCACTGATGATTATTGTGGTGGCAGTTATACAGTAATTGCGGTCATGGCAATGGTGGTGAATAACCTTGTGATGTTGGAGCACCAATTGTGCAATGGGTGGGATTTTTTGTTTCGTTTATACTTTTGCAAGGCTTGAAGCCCCAACTTCCCCTACGAGATCTACCACTTGGAATGAATATTCATAATCAAATCACGTTTGAATACAGTACTTGTCGGCATCACCAGCTAGCTTGACTTACAATAGGCCCAATAAATAATCACGTTCTTTCATGCAAACTTGTTGAGATTCTGTATTTCTTAACAAAATGGAGGAATATACAGTGAGGAAAAAAGTATTTGATCCCCTGCTGATTATGTATGTTCGCCCACTGGCAAAGAAATGATCAGTCTATAATTTTAATGATAGGTTTATTTGAACAGTGAGAGACAGAATAACAACAGGAAAATCCAGAAAAACGCATGTCAAAAATGTTATAAATGGATTTGCATTTTAATGAGGGAAATAAGTATTTTACCCCTCTCAATCAGAAATATTTCTGGCTCCCAGGTGTCTTTTATACAGGTAACGAGCTGAGATTAGGAGCACACTCTTAAAGGGAGTGCTCCTAATCTCAGCTTGTTACCTGTATAAAAGACACCTGTCCACAGAAGCAATCAATCAATCAGATTCCAAACTCTCCACCATGGCCAAGACCAAAGAGCTCTCCAAGGATATCAGGGACAAGATTGTAGACCTACACAAGGCTGGAATGGGCTACAAGACCAATGCCAAGCAGCTTGGTGAGAAGGTGACAACAGTTGGTGCGATTATTCGCAAATGGAAGAAACACAAAAGAACTGTCAATCTCCCTCGGCCTGGGGCTCCATGCAAGATCTCACCTCGTGGAGTTGCAATGATCATGAGAACGGTGATGAATCAGCACAGAACTACACGGGAGGATCTTGTCAATGATTTCAAGGCAGCTGGGACCATAGTCACCAAGAAAACAATTGATAACACACTACGCCATGAAGGACTGAAATCCTGCAGTGCACGCAAGGTCCCCCTGCTCAAGAAAGCACAAATACATGCCCGTCTGAAGTTTGCCAATGAACATCTGAATGATTCAGAGGACAACTGGGTGAAAGTGTTGTGGTCAGATGAAACCAAAATGGAGGAGGAATGCTGCCTATGACCCCAAGAACACCATCCCCACCGTTAAACATGGAGGTGGAAACATGCTTTGGGGGTGTTTTTCTGCTAAGGAGACAGGACAACTTCACCGCATCAAAGGGACGATGGACGGGGCCATGTACCGTCAAATCTTGGGTGAGAACCTCCTTCCCTCAGCCAGGGCATTGAAAATGGGTCGTGGATGGGTATTCCAGCATGACAATGACCCAAAACACACGGCCAAGGCAACAAAGGAGTGGCTCACGAAGAAGCACATTAAGGTCCTGGAGTGGCCTGGCCAGTATCCAGACCTTTATCCCATAGAAAATCTATGGAGGGAGCTGAAGGTTCGAGTTGCCAAACGTCATCCTCGAAACCTTAATGACTTGGAGAAGATCTGCAAAGAGGAGTAGGACAAAATCCCTCCTGAGATGTGTGCAAACCTGGTGGCCAACTACAAGAAACGTCTGACCTCTGTGATTGCCAACAAGGGTTTTTCCACCAAGTACTAAGTCATGTTTTGCAGAGGGGTCAAATACTTATTTTCCTCATTAAAATGCAAATCAATTTATAACATTTTTGACATGCGTTTTTCAGGATTTTGTTGTTGTTATTCTGTCTCTCACTGTTCAAATAAACCTACCATTAAAATTATAGACTGATCATTTCTTTATCAGTGGGCAAACGTACAAAATCAGCAGGGGATCAAATACTTTTTTCCCTCACTGTATCATAATAATACATAGTCGATATATTCATGCTCAAATATAAACTAAAACAAATTGTTGGGAAAAAAAGTTAGTCTAATTGACAAAAAGCAGTGAGTTGCACACAATACCTTATACTGGATGTGAAGAAACTGCAATGTGTGACGTGTACATATACAAATATGAGCATACGCACATATGTCAACAATAGCAATGCCACATCAGACGAAAAGCATTCGGTAACATTTGCTTTTATTAATATTCCATAAAGTACATGCAATCAAATATAGTACTCTACATTCAACACATGGTTAGTAGTGTAGAACAGTTAAATTGTAGTTGCAGCACAATTTATTGAACACAATACATATCTGACATATAATCGTTTGTTTTGTGCACAGGACAGGTTGAGCATATTAGTTCAATATTACTGGCAGGAACCTCCTGGTTACACCAGCCCACAGGGGATTATGGTGTCCGTCCGTCGTGCATCCAAAAATGGGAGGGGTGGGGATGGGTGGAGAGGGGAGGGTGGGGAGGGGCTGAGTGGGGAGGGAGGGGCTGGAAGGGGAGGGTGGGGAGGGTGGGGCGGGGAGGGGAGGGTGGGGAGGGGCTGGGTGGGGGGTGGGAAGGGTGGGGCTGGTCACCCCGTGGTGCCCTTATAAAACTCAACGTTTAACCTACTCACGCTGGCTTGTGCCCGCCCTCACAGTCGGGCATATTTGCGGAATACACCACGTGGTGCCGCCGTTGACCCTGGCCATTGACCGAGCAACCCAACGTTCCTACCAGCTCCCTCCGCAGGAATGTGTTATTGTGAATACTGCTTTATTATCTTACAGCTGAAAGCACTATAGTTAACTTTTAGTAGTGTTGTGATGTGTTTTTTTTTTTATCTGGTCCATACGTGTGAATAAAACATGCATCATGATTACAGTAACACAGTACATTTGAAAATGTTGACATTGTAAGAATTTTAACTTTGAATGTAATGTTTTTGTTTACACGTATTGCAACACCAGCTATCTGTGAGATTATATAATTCTGAACTATAGAGGTTTGTAAAGTGTTCCATTTAAAATAGTATGCATTATATTTAGTTCGGAATATATGGGTGTGGGTTATAAAGTTTTTTTCTCCAGAACAACCCTCTTTTCTCTAGATGAGCAAGATGGATTTGTGGTGTCCGTGTTTGCGCCATTTACACGGGAGTGCGCGTCCCATTGTAGGATAACGGCTGAATGTCGGGCAGGCAGACGCTGGGCTCAGTGGGGCTCTGCTCCGTCCACCAGGACACGACAGGCTTTCCAGAGCTGTGGGGCCCTGGCCGCAGGATCACGACGTCCCTCGAAGCCACCGATGGGTCCTCGTCATAGAAGTTGAACGGCCGGAAGAAGAATCCCACTGCATTTCCCGACGTGGCCGTGTTGGGGACGTCCTCCGAGTGGGGGATGTGCACGAAGCCCACCGTCACCCAGGCCACCAGGTCCTGAGGAGCATAGTGAAGGTGACTCGAGGTCAGGTAGTTGGATGTATTGAAAACGCAAAGTAACGTGACCATTCAAATAAAAAACGAATTGGTAAATATGACAATCAATTACACCACTAAATTCCACCATGGCTTTTATACACCCATTGCTTAATAATAAATTACATTTTATCCATAATCGACTTTATATATTTTAATGCTTTCCAACGAAAGGATTGAGAGTGTTTATGGGTTATCTTCATCTGGTCGTTCGTCAGTCCCATCTGTTGTGGAAGGCGAGGAGGGAGAGGGGCACTATGTCGTAAACATCATCCAACATTAACAACATTTGATTGTACAGTTTAACCAGGTGGCATCCCCCATTGAAACAAAAATATATTTTGGCAAACATGGGATTAATAAAGTAGAAAAGAAAATATCAGTACAAAAATTGGAATAACACAACTTTAAACATAGATAAGTTTTTTCTCTCTCCCCGTCATATTGGGCTCTTGTTTGATTAAAAAGAGACAAGTTTAAACAATGTTGCTTGCCAAAATGAATAAACAAAAATGTACAAGGCCAAATATACGAGGTTATTTGTTTAATACAAGTTTTTAAAGTTCAGCATGACCAAGTGAACAACTCCTCCTCGTCAACTGGTTATAACAAGTCAACAAGTATCAGTTATGATTTTTTTACATTTTATTGTAATGAACACAATGTAAATAAGAAATATATATTAATACTAGCGGGAAGTACCCAGCATTGCCCGGGTGAAAAATACATTTCACAACTTATCTTAAAAACAGAACATATACATGCCCAAATACTAAGCTATTGTGAAAGCCCGGTGGACAGTTTGTCCATTTCTCCAACAACAAAATAATAAGAGACTTGCAGAAGTCCAAAAAGTTATAGAAAGTGGGGGGTAAATTGTTGATCTAAAAGGTTTCCTAAAATTGTGGACCCCCCACCCCCTCAAAAAATATTTTTACCCCCCGCATAGACATACATACCTACACATCCTACATACAATAGAGTGAGTAGTATCTAATGACTCTATAGTAGTATCTGACTTTACAGTAGTATCTGGCTCTACAGGAGTATCTAATTACTTTATAGGAGTATCAATTTACTCTATAGTAGTATCTATTGACTCTATAATAGTAACTACTGACTCTATAGTAGTAACTACTGACTCTATAGTAGTATCTATTGACTCTATAGGAGTCACTACTGACTATAGTAGTATCTATTGACTCTATAGTAGTATCTACCAACTCTGTAGGAGTATCTGCTGACTGTCCAGTAGTATCTACTGAGCCAGTAGTAGTTACTGAGGGTATAGTAGTATTTACTGACGGTAGTAACTACTGACGGGAGTAGTATCTACTGGCCCTACAGTAGTATCTACTGACTGTAGTAGTAACCACTGAACGTAGTAGTATCTACTGGCCATACAGTAATATATACCGACTCTATAGTAGTAACTACTAACTCTATAGTAGTATCTGCTGACTCTATAGTAGTATCCACTGACTAGAGTAGTAAGTACTAACTCTATTGGAGTAGCAACTGACTCTATAGTAGGATCTGCTGACTCTATAGCAGTATCTGCTGACTATAGCAGTATCTACTGACTCTATAGTCGTATGTAATGGCTCTACAGCAGTATATACTGATTGTAGTGGAATCTACTGACTGTAGCAGTATTTACTGACCGTAGTAGTATCTAGTGTGAGTAGTATCTACTAACAATACAATAGTACCAACTGACTCTATAGCAGTAGCTACTGACCGTAGTATCATCTACTGACTGTATAGTAGGATGTACTGATTGTAGCAGTTTTTATTTACTGTAGTGGTATCTACTGAATGTAGTACTATCTCCTGACTCTATAGTAGTATCTGCCAGTATCTACTATCACTACAGTAGTATACACTGACTGTTTTAGTATCTACTAACGCTATAGTAGTATGCACCTACTCGATAGCAGTATTTACAATCACTACAGCAGTGCATACCGACTGTGGTGGAATCTGCTATCACTACAGCAGTGCATACCGACTGTGGTGCTACCTTCTAACAATACAGCAGTTCATACCGAATGTGGTGGTACCTACATAACTGCAGCAGTGCATACCGACTGTGGTGGAATCTGTTATCACTACAGCAGTGCATAACGACTATGGTGAAATCTGTTATCACTACAGCAGTGCATAACGACTGTGGTGGAATCTGCTATCACTGCAGCAGTGCATACCGACTGTGGTGCTACCTGCTATCAATACAGCAGTGCATACCGAATGTGGTGGTACCTGCATAACTGCAGCAGTGCATACCGACTGTGGTGTAACCTGCATAAATGCAGCAGTGCATACCGACTGGTGGTACCTGCTATCACTGCAGGAGTGCAAACTGATTGTGGTGGTTCCTGCTATCACTGCAGCAGTGCATACCGACTGTGGTGGCACCTGCTATCACTGCAGCAGTGCCTGCTGTGGTGGTACCCGCTATCACTGCAGCAGTGCACACCAACTTTGGTGGTACCTGCTATAACTGCAGCAATTCCTACTGTGGTGGTACCTGCTATCACTGCAGCAGTGCATACCGACTGTGGTGGTACTGCTATCACTGCAGCAGTGCATATCGACTGTGGTGGCACCTGCTATCACTGCAGAAGTGCATACCGACTGTGATGGTACCTATCACTGCAGCAGTGCCTACTGTGGTGGCCACCTGCTATCACTGCAGCACTGCTTACAGATCGAGGTGGTACTCTACCTGCTATCACTGCAGCAGTATATACTGAATGTGGTGGGACCTGCATAACTGCAGCAGTGCATACCGACTGTGGTGGTGCCTGCTATCACTGCATCATTGCATACTGACTGTGGTGGTGTTGTATATGCCGGGTATTGAAAATGTAATGAAAATAATAATTAAATGAAATTTGGAAAAATGCGTAAGTATCCAAAAGCATGTTAATTTATGTAATTATGCTAATCAGAGAGATAATCGTAAACATTTATGTGAATGTATGTGATTATGCCAATGAGGGCAGTTATGATCATTAGGCTTAGCTTCGTTGCCCAGGGTCGTATCATCAATTGGGATAAGACAATTAATCGTATGAAGTTATGCAGGTGTGCTGTAAGTATGCCAGATTAAGCTCGGCTTCGTTGTCTAGGTTCGTATTATCGATCGGCATAATACAAATTATTCTCGCTTTAACATTCGCTGATTATGTATTAGTGTGTTATGTCAGGTCTCCAAATTCAAATCTCACCGCAGGATACAGTTCTCATAATTGAGATTATTACGCATGAACTCAGGAAAGAAACACTCAAACACGTCTGTGTTAAGTAATTTAAATTTTTAAACAAAACCTTAACACTCTAATATGCGAATTCTTATGCTTGAAATTGTCACAGTACTCCAGGAGATGTTTCCCTCATTGATCCATACATTTAACCCTCAATGATCACGTTTGTTAACTGGGAACCAGAACAATTGTTACTTCATCAGAGTAACACAAGCATATATGGCAAATAGGAATAAAAGTCCTTAAAAATTCATGCAATGACATTCATACGAAAGGCGATAAAAGCAAATTATTATACCCCAAAGGTAAAAGTATACATAAATAGATTCATCGGCAAGATTATATAATTAACGAAATGTCTTGGAATAAGGGTGTGCGACGGGATGCATGCCCTCCTATGGGAGATTCTTATCTTTGGCTAAGTTTTAATTAATTCGTGGACAAGATTATATGATAAAGAAACAGGTTTAACACGATATTCTCTCTGTGAGCATATAGATTCGTGACGAAGGTTTCAAAAGTTTAGTTTGTATCGATGAATCTATTGGTAATTTATGCGATTGGAAGTAAAATCACATAAAACAAAATAAGAAGAAAAAATGAATGTACTTATAAACGACGTATTCTTATCACTCGATGAACTGCGATGCCTTCACGGCCAGCTGATGGTTCATGCACTTTATAATTAGTCTCCTTATTGTGTGGGTGCGTTGGATTGTCTCTTTGGTAAATTCTTGTGTGAGCAGACGCCGGGAGTGTCGTGGGTTTGTGAGTGTGGGGGAGGGTATACGAACGATGGCTGGTTCCCTCTATCGCTCAGCGTCGGATGTTAGCTGACGGTTCTCTCCGCCGCTGGATACTGAGCTGCGTCGGCATGATGTCTGTCCTGGAGATGCTCGGTCGCTCGTGCGCTGGCAAGCCGGCACCCTTGCTCGGTGGCGCTGGCGGCGCGACTGCGCGCCCTCTCCGGCTCTCTGGCGATGAACGATGCTTTCGTTCGTTGATGGCAGGCTTGGTCGACGTTTGGCGCTTTCCGCCCTCTCTTGCGGATGATGCTGGAACTCTCGTCAGCTTAGCTCGAACTGCAGTGGCTCTTGTGAGTCGATGCCCAGAGCGGAATGATTTCCGAGCGACACTTCTTCTGATGGTGCTGAATTCGCACGGCGTAGCATGTCGCTACTCAGCGAGCCTCGCCATCCTGGATGAGTTGCGGAGTCTTCTTCTGCGTCGGTGGTGATCTTCTGCGTCAGTGGCTGGCTGTTATATTCAGGGGTTGAGCATCTTCGATAGTTGGTCGCCGTCTTCTGCCGCTGGTAGCTGCTGTTCAATGCTGGGGTTGTGTCTCTTTACATGCGAAAATTTCTTTCTTTGCTTGCCTTCCAACAAAGGACCAGAACTTTAAATTTCGATTTAAAGCTTTCGTGACTGCAATGATTCATCTTCTTTGGTTCTTTCGGTAAAGTCACATAGAATGAGAATAAAATAATAAATTGATAAAATAAAATAACACAATAATATTCTCACGACGTTTCGGCCACAACACAAGCGGCCTTCATCAGGTGAAGGGGGCGAGACTGTCTGGTAGGACAGCGCTGTCCTACCAGACAGTCTCGCCCCCTACCAGACAGTCTCGCCCCCTTCACCTGATGAAGGCCGCTTGTGTTGTGGCCGAAACGTCGTGAGAATATTATTGTGTTATTTTATTTTATCAATTTATTATTTTATTCTCATTCTACGTGACTCTACCGAAAGAACCAAAGAAGATGGACCAGAACTTTCTTTGATCTCGCTCTGTGTTGTAGGGTGGGGGGGAGGGTGGCTGTACGTATGTCCGTGTGTGTGTGTGTCATTTATTAAGACATCTTTTCATCCATGGAACGCAGTTGCCCCCCCCCCCCCCCTGCAATAAAAAGAGTCATTTCCATCGCTATCTCGTGCTGACAAAGACGATTGGGAGGCACTTTTCCTATGGAACACAGTTTATCTTGGTTGTGTAAGTTTGACCTATTTCGCCTCATCCCTTCTCGATAACCCTCGGTTTAATACTGCATAAATATTATTTGGTTTATGTTTCCTAAGATTTGTGATTTAACATTGTCATCACCACGTATTTTTTTAGGGTTTATTAATTTCGACCCCCCGTCTGTATCCAGGGATCGGTGTTGTTATGCTTGAGTTATTATTATTTTAATTTTTTTGATGTTCTGAGTTTTAGAGTTAAGTTTATTGACTGTTGGAATTCATATTCCTTGGTTTTTGTAAGGTCACGTAGATGGCAAGAGGTAATAGAATTTAAGGTGAATAACATTAGTATTAATATGACATGTATGAGAAGTGATAACCCACTAGGGAGATTATAGTCTGGTGTTGTTTTTTTATCGTAGTGAGTGTGTGGACAGTCTATGATGTCGACTCATTTGTTGCTAAGTTCTGAACTTCAACCGTTGTATTAATAGCAACGAAAGGGAAAATTATTTTAGAATTTGCCTGTGAGTGGCGCCTGGTTGTCTGTGTTCTCAAAAAGGGGGTCTTTGAAGTCCTGTAGAGTTCCCCTCGAGTCTCATTAGTAATTCCCCCCCCCCCCTTTTCCTCTTTGTTTTGGGTTTTATTACTTTTATGGCCTATCTCCGGAGGCCTGTTGTGTGTGAGAATGGCGGCTGCTGTGAGGGGAGGGGGTTGTTCACCTCACTCCCTCTTGCCCCAAGTGATACCACGATTGAAAAATAAATATTGGCAAAATCCTTATTAATATCAAAAACAAAAATTGAAAAAGGCCTATATATACAACAGTGGTACTTGATATCACTGCAGCAGTGCATAATCAACTGTGGTAGTACCTGCTATCACTGCAGCAGTGCATAGCGACTGTTATGGTACCTTTCACTCCAGCAGTGCCTACCGTGGTGGTACCTGCTATCATTGCAGCAGTACATACCGACTTTGGTGGAACCTGTTATCACTGCAGCAGTGCATACTGAATGCGGTCGGACCTGCATAACTGCAGCAGTGCATAATCAACTGTGGTGGTATCTGCTATCACTGCAGCAGTGCATACCAACTGTGGTGATACCTGCCATCACTGCAGCAGTGCATACTGACTGTGGTGGTACCTGATATCACTGCAGCAGTGCATACCGACTGTGGTGGTACCTGCTTTCACTACAGCACACTACAGCAATGCATACCAACTGTGGTGGTACCTTCTTTAACTACAGCATTACATACCGACTGTGGTGGATCCTGCTATCAGTACAGCAGTGCATACAGACTGTGGTGATACCTGCTTTCACTACAGCAGTCCTTACTGACTGTGGTGGTACCTGCTTTCACTACAACAGTGCATACTGAATGTGGTGGAACCTGCTTTCACTACAGTAGTGCATACCGACTGTGGTGGTACCTGCTATCACTACAGCAGTGCATACCAACTGTGGTGGTACCTGCTTTCACTACAGCAGCGCATACCGAATGTGGTGGAACCTGCTTTCACTACAGTAGTGCATACCGACTGTGGTGGTACCTGCTATCACTACAGCAGTATATACCGACTGTGGTGGTATCTGCTTTCACTCCAGCAGTGCATACCAACTGTGGTGGTATGCTTTCATGACAGCAGTGCATACTGACTGTGGTGGTACCTGTTTTACAGCAGTTCATACCGACTGTGGTGGTATCTGCTATCACTACAGCAGTGCATACCCACTGTGATGGTACCTGCTATCACTACAGTAGTACATGATGACTCGTAAGCAGTATATATCGACTCTATAGCACAAAGTACTAACTTGACAGAGTGCCATCGTGAGGCCTAGTCCCGTGCAGAGCCCCAGGCCTCGCCTAGATTGCCCAGCCGGCCGAGGTGGCACCTTGGCAAATTGGGTGCTGGGCCGCTACCCCTCCCCACCATCCCCCCACCCGCTCTACAATAAAGTATCCAATCTCTATAATATTAGTATCTACCGACCCTATAGTAGTGTAGTGATGGTAGCATCACTACTGTGTACACACACACACACACACGTGTGACGTCACTATGCGGGGGCGCGTCACGACCACGCGGGTCTACACACACACGACGTCATCCCGGCTGGAGGCGGGAATGACGTCAGGGCTGGTTTTGGACTCGGGAGGCCACGAGGGTGGCGCGAGGTCATGGCACTCTCTGTGACCCCGGCTGGACACGTGACTGGACCCCAGTGGGAGCCGGGGGCCTAGGGGGCACCTTGGGGGGGCACGTGGACAGCAGGGGTCTTCGCGAGGGTTCTCAAACGGAGGCGTGGCCGGGGCCCGGGCACGCCGAGGCCCATATAAGCAGCCTCCTCACAAGGTTCGAGGCTGCCCGTATCAAGAATGAAGATGCATCGTGAAGACGCCAAGAAGAGATCCGTGTGTAGGTCCCAGCCGGAGGACTCTAGGATAGCGGTAGACGTGTAAGTAAGTCCCGCCAAGACAGGAGGCTGTACCTCCCTAGGGTATCTGAGAAGTGTGTGTTAGCTAGAGTAAGTCGGTGGTCACCACCCTATGCGTAATGTAAGAGTTAACTGTTGTGTTCATTCATAAATAAATGTTGCCTCCCAAGAATTTGTGTGTGCACCTAATTCGAATCCACTACATTTGGTGTCAGAAGTGGCTAACGTTAGGTGTTATCCTAGTCAATATATTATGTGCACGATTACTACAACTTACCTGGTCGCTTTCACACGACAAGGAGGTGGGAAGATCATCTTCGGGGCAGCCCCGGGGTTCTGCAGCCTCGGTGAAGGAGGGAGATGGCGCTGCAGGCGGGGCAGCAGGATGCACATCACGTCGCTGCTTCGCCGCCATTGAGAGAGAGAGCGCCGGAGCTGGAGGAGAGAGGACGCCGCCGCTGCTGCGGGTGCCTGGGCGGGAAATTTGCACACGCATAGTGCACGCGCGGCCGCCATCTTGGCGGCCGGTCGGGATGCGGTTCCTGCCAAAACGCCGTTCCTGCCATTTTCAACACCTTTGGAGGGAGATCTTCAGCCATCTTGGTGGCATCCTGTCGCAAGAGGATGCCGTGCTCACCATCCAAGATTCTTCAAGTTCCACCCTGCCATTTTCCGTTCCTCACAGCCTCTAAGGCGAGTCGTGACACAATGCACCCGGCCCTAAAAACACACCTCACCCATCTTGCGTGTGCCGGGATGCGATTGCTTTTTTTTACTTTTACTCGCTGGGTTGCGGAGCGTGTTAGTTCGGTTGTGTGCGTGGCAGATTGACGCGGCGCCCGTGTGAGTGTCTGCTTTGTAACAGTGTTGTTAATTACGGCGTCGAGATCGTTATCTTGATGGGGCTGTTAATGATTAATTGGGTTGTGTCGAGTGTCCCGAGGCCCTTTAATGTCCCGTGGGTTGCCGTGTTATTGGGTCGCAGTGTGACATCGGTTTATTTTTGTTGTTGTTGTGATTGCGATGTGCCACATTTGTTAACGATGTGTTGATTGTATGGGGCTTTTCTCGAGATCGCGATGTGTGGACTGTACGTTCTGCATAGACTGTCTCTCTGTACAGATACGGGATGTAAGCTGTATTGTTGTGACCATTGGGTATTCAGGATCGTCACAAATTGTTCGTACCTGTTCGACATTGAATCAATTCAGTGGGGTATCCTAATTCAAATTGTATGTGTTGTGATGGTGTTAAATTACGATTGTGTGGGGGATGACTGCCTTGGGTTTTGGCTCTGCCGTCATTGGTATGGAGCACTTAAATTGCGATGGTGACATGCTGCCAGTGATTTGGAATTGTGGTGCTGGCTGTCGAAAATCTTGGGGCGCAGATCCTGACCGGGATGGCCCAGTGAGTGTTACGTGTCTAACACGAGAGTTGTGGTCCCGTCATGCTATGGCTGACGGCTTGACCTGACAGCCCGGAGATTGAGACACTCCGTGGCATGTCTAGCCTAGTGGACAGTTCGCTCATATGGCTCAGAGAGTGTGGTCCCGTCATGCTATGGCTGATGGCTTGACCTGACGGCCCGGAGGTTGAGACCCTCCGTGGTGCATCTGGAGCTGTAGGCTCGCCCTGGCGGCCCGGAGATCGAGACACTTCGAGACGCGTCTGAGACAGTGAGCCAGAGGCTCAGGGAGCTTGTGGTGAGTTGCTCTCTCGGCTCGGTTGGTACAGCTGATTGCTGCAATGCGAGTCCTGGAAAGAGGTGTTCTTGTGTCTTCTCAGCTCGGTTGGGACAGCTGATTGCTGCAACGCGAGTCTTGAAGAGATACTGGTTTAAATTTCCCCCGCTACAGCCGATACGTGCGACAAACTGCGGCGACACGCAGAGGCGTCGGAGGGTGTAAACATGGGATATGGATTGTCTGTTGTGATTCCCAAAGGAGTACACTGGGATGCAAGTGCAGGGAGAACCGCGGAGATATGCGGGTGCACGGGGATTGCGGAATTGCCGTTCGAGCATGCAGCCGCCATTTTGTGTGAGCGCGGGAAACCACAGGGGATGCGGTTCGTGCATGCGGCCGCCATTTTGTAGTGCACGGGTATTTGTGTGAACCATTTCTGGGCAAGAGCAGGCATTTTTTCGTGCCACGTCGATTTAACATTTTTTAAATGAAAAATTTAGATACTGAGGCAACCCTGAAGTGTGACTTCTTTGCCCAGTACATGGGTCAACCTGGAAGCATGACCTCCTTGACCCGGGATATTGTACAACATCCAACGTTGTACCTTTGGGTGCAGCATACTGGCTCGACCTTGAAGCGTGACTTCCTTGAGCCAGTATATGGGTCGACCCTGAAGTGCGACTTCTCGACCTGGGATGTAGGGAGATGTCCGGAATGTTAGGAGGTAGTTTCTTCTTGTCACAGGATTCCTGCACCTGCCGCCCTTGGAGTCGCCGGTTCTGCTGACCGGATGTGGACTTGAAGGGGAGAGTGGAGCGCCCGTACGTCACTCCTGCTCATCCTGTTGCCCAACTCCTGGGGAGGGGCCTTTTTCAAGTTCCCCCACGACCTCCAGAGAGAGCGTGCTCGCCTCCCCTGTGGGCTCGGCCACGCGAACTCGTTTGAAGACTGGCCGCTGTCCATGACCCTCACACCTTGTTGATTGCCTACACCGTTGTCAAACAGCCACATTCATATGTTGGTGCGTGCATAAAAATTCACACGGATGGGCTGTGCTGAGGGATAAGGGGGTTGACCAGTTCTTTTGGTGTACATGTGGTTGTTGTTGGTTCCCCTCATTCCATACATTCTTCCCTTCCCCCCTCTCGGTGTGTGTACATATGTTTCTCGTGGTAATTATTATCGGTCGCCGGTTATTTATTAACGTTGTTGTTGGAGGCACACTGTGTTTTTCTTCTGTATTGTCACAGCAAAGACGGCTGTTTTTTTACATGGGGGAGTGTGATGTAGTGATGGTAGCATCACTACTGTGTACACACGCACACGTGTGACGTCACTATGCGGGGGAGCGTCACGACCACGCGGGTCTACACACACACATGACGTCATCCCGGCTGGAGGCGGGAATGACGTCAGGGCCGGTTCTGGACTCGGGAGGTCACGAGGGTGGTGTGAGGTCGTGGCACTCTCTGTGACCCCGGCTGGACACATGACTAGACCCCAGTGGGGGCCGGGGGCCTAGGGGGCACCTCGGGGGGGCACGTGGACAGCAGGGGGGCTTTGAGAGGGAGGTGTGGCCAGGGCGGGGCCCGGGCACGCCGAGGCCCATATAAGCAGCCTCCTCACGAGGTTCGAGGCTGCCCGTATCAAGAATGAAGATGCATCGTGAAGACGCCAAGAAGAGATCCTTGTGTAGGTCCCAGCCGGAGGACTCTAGGATAGTGGTAGATGTGTAAGTAAGTCCCGCCAAGACAGGAGGCTGTACCTCCTTAGGTTAGCAAGAGATTTGTGTGTAGGTCCCAGCTGGAGGACTCTAGGATAGTGGTAGACGTGTAAGTCCTGCCAAGACAGGAGGCTGTACCTCCCTAGAGTATCTGAGAAGTTGTGTGTTAGCTAGAGTAAGTTGGTGTCACCACCCTATGCGTAATGTAAGAGTTAACTGTTGTGTTCATTAATAAATAAGTGTTGCCTGCCAAGAAATTATGTGTGCACCTAATTCGAATCCACTACAGTAGTAAGGGCACACATTGGGGTGGGGGGGGGAGAAGAGGACATGATACCTTTAAAAAATTACCTCAGCGTAGTGTTTTTTATTTGCATTTTTAACGCAAAAGATAATTTCCCCCCCCCCCCTCCCAACGAAGACGTCTGCATTGCTAGGGGCAATCCCTGGTCAGCTTTGTCGCGCATGCGCAAATGCGTGCTTTGGCGCCCGCTGAGCAGCGCAAGGAAATAAATATTAATAAATAGCACTAAATAGTTAATTTAACTACTTGAAAGTTTACGGAATAGCGCTGGCTCACCACGGGCCTTATCGCGTGGTACTGGGTATTTTTTTGAAAAGTAAACCCCACGGTTCACAAGCCAAATCCTTCACAAGTTTCGTCCACACACAGACACATGGACAGACAGATAGACAAAAAAATGCCTTTTATAGGTAAGATGTACTCTTTACAAGGCGTAAAGCAGTGGCACAGTAGTTGGCCTACTGCACTCTGGACCCAGCTACCTAATTTGAATAAATGTCACAGCCGACATAATTTCCGAGTGAGATTTAACTGGTTCTGGGTCACCAGCTTCATCAATCCGTACTGACATGTCATGGAAGGGCCCTTCACCCAGCAATGCATTGACAAGTGAGTTAAAATTATTAGTTATTCTTACGACTGTAATCTCAAAAGGAATGTTGTTTTCACAGCCAAAAACTATTTATTAGAATTGATTTCCTGTTGATGCTCTTTTTAAATTTGCCATGGGTATTTAACCCCCTATGAGATTATATCATAATTCTAAAAGGCCTTTGAGGGATATTATTAACATATAAAATATAGTCATTGACAATTTTTCATGTGTTAAGAATTTCACTGAATATTTTTCCGTTTTATAAACATTAGATGGATCCAATTCCAATTGAACCAAATGGTGTAACTCTAATAATCACCAGTGTCCCTGGTTATGTTATTGAAAATCAAAGACGTGTATGAAATACAAGAATTTTCTTCCACTGACACTTGAACACACACAGTGATAACGACAGTGCACAGGGCATGTGTGCACAAACATTACACACAAAAACTAAAATAATCCCTTAATAAAAGTTGAAGTGGACTTCCCATGCATGGTGATGTTAGGAGTTGCTTACTCTACTTAAGCAAGCATTTTGATGACACGTACGGCCCTTGTCCATTCTCTGTTGGACGAGGGCCTCCCCACATCCGGTTCGTGGGGGTTAATTAGAGCACAATTCACCACACGGCTCGGTGTGGATGGTGAAGGCGCCGAGGAGAGATGTAGAAGCATTGAAGGACAGCACAACAACGCATATTGCTGTACTGCCTTCTACTGCCCACATTGTAACCCCACCAGCCAAGCACATGCTAGTCGTCAGCCATCTCCAAGTACTATTCAGCCACAAACCTGACTTAGCTTAAAAGACCTTTGACTTGGTCAAAGGCCATCACGATTCAGGTCACAACCATTTCATATATTAGCTGCGATTTGGAAGTCACCTCATTCACGATATTTTCGTCATCATTTACGAAGTCCGGGAAGTAAACTGCTGGGTCCCAGGGGTCATTCTGGTTGTAAATGCTGGTGCTGTACCGCTCCGTCTCCTTGTATTTTGTCACTGCCATCTGGTATCTATTTGAGGAAGAAAATATATCTGAGAAGCATAAAATGTACTACAAGACAAAAGAAAATATGTTAAATCTTCCTGAGAATCAATACAATGAGTGCCATTTTGTGGGAAATTAACTGTGGTCTTCCTTTGGAAAGACTGGTTCCAGTTCCAATAATGGACAACTTTGTCGGTAAGATAAGGCATTGGTACGGTGGCACAGTGGGTAACACCCATGGCTAAATTCAGTGGCAAGTGACAGCAGAACATGAGGTCCTGGGTCGTCATGTGTCACCAACCCACACTGAGGAGTGTGGGTGGCGAATGGTGAACTAACCCCCATATGACCACCGAGTGTGGGGAGACCTTCATCCAGCAGTGGACGGACAAAGGGCTGTAGATGGTTATAAATGTGTTTTAGCAAAGGTAATCTATTCCTCTGGTATAAGTAATACTGTACGGCTTATTACGAATAATACTTGACTCACCTGCTCCATGCAACAGCTTTCTCTTCTTCGTAATCCTCAGGCAGAAGTGGCTTGCCATGGCTTGTGAGCTGTATCCGATACCCCCGTGGATGACCCCACTTGTTTTTAGATTTAGAGTTCACAAACACAAGATAAGGCAGCTGGGAGTCATATTTAAATGCCGCCTCAGTTTCAGTCCTCTTGAGGCTATGGTGAAGCGTGGGCTGCATCTTGGTGCGTCCTGTTTCCCATGGAATGGGAATGTTCTCCATTTGTAGAGACGCCGTCTGAAAGTTATTTTCAGTCCCTGTCGACATAATACAAGTGAAGGTTTAATATTGTACAAGTATATCACAAAGCATGAAGTGTTTTAGATGGCTACATATGCATGTTTAACTTCTTTTGACTGCAACACAAGCAATCATCACCAGGTGTGAAAACCACAGCAAGAAAATTTGAAAAAAGTGGCGTTTTTTTAACGTTAGCACCACGGAGAGCGATTTGGCAGTTATTCAGATGGACGAGTCCATCTATGTTCGGAAAAGAGGAGGGGGGAGACAAAAATAATGAATGCGGTCTGAAAGCCACCGTAAGCGTGAACAATCAATTAAGAACCGAAATGGTTTATCAAATCCTTCCAATGATTGCTAAGCCATAATCCATCTTCTCGGTTGAAATTGTCTCTGTGTTTGTATATGTGGATAACCTCATGAACGAATCTCTTATGATAGCCAGATGACTTGCAGAGAACCTCTGTCTTGAAGAAGTAAATGTCATGTGAGCCTACTGAATTATAACAGTGATCTGCCACGGCCAAGGTGTTGGTCCTACCGTGTATTAGGTCTGCATTGTGTTCACGGATGCGGTCCGAGACATGTCGTTTGGTTTGGTTCTTTCACATTGTTTGGTTTGGTTCTTTCACATTGTGCGTAGTCAACCATGCTAATTGGAGGTACAAGGAGAAGGACGACGAACTAAACACAAAAAGCGGGTCTGGTTTGTTGTCCTTCCCTTGCACCTCTGATTATGGAGGTTATTGCAGTGGCACGGTGGCCAACTTTGTTTTGCCTCGCAGCAAGGACCCTCGGTTTGATTCGGGATTTGGCATCTTCGTCGATGGCGTTTGATATGTTCTTCACCTGTTCTGCATCTGTTCCCCCCCGGGTTATCCAGTGTACTCGCATAGCGAAAAGCATACAATGGAAATGGTGATGGCCAAACATCCCAAATGCATGAACCTACTGAAAATGTCAGTGTGGATTTTCCAGGTAAATAAGTAACTGTTGGAATGCCCGTCTTCGAAAAATTAGATTGCACCACTGACAACTTGGCAGGAAACACCAGGCAACTGAATGCTATTTCATCCAGTCTTGCAGAAGATTTGTTTTTTTCTGATGGAACCCAGTCACCAATGGCTGATGAATAAGGATTTGGCTACACAACATATAAACAATCTGATTGTTTAAATAAAGCTAATTATTTACAGCTAATTTCTTTTGAACTGCGTTTTACGTTTAGTTTGTTATCCTTTCCCCACACCTCCAATTATCACGGTTGGCTAGATATTGTGCAAAAGTTCAATGTACATACTAATGTTTAAGAAATAAATGTATAATGTAATTAAATGTCACTATCATCAGCCATGACATATCCACTGCTGGATGAAGATCTTCCAATGTTGTTTCCATCTTGCGATGCCATAATCCATCTCACTTACAGGCATGTTTCCTCCTTCGGCTGTCACCAATCTTATTTAACAGCCATCACCCTCGCGAGTGATATACGTTGCCAAAGCTCAGTTCATTTTCTGAATGTTCAATTTGACGTTTTCAATTCTCACCATGCTTATTTGCATCATTGTCAGTTTTTGTTCAACCATTTTGTCAGTGTCCATGTTTATGATTTGTATCTAATAGGTGTTATGCACCGATTTAAAGCTTTCATATTTGCACGCATTTGTCTGATGATTTTAATTATTACATCTAATTTCCAAACTCTTTATTACATTATTTTGATCTCAGTCTGCCTTCAGTCATGGACATAGATATTGCCTACTCAACTTTTTCCCATTGTGTTCCCCCTGAAATTATTTTCTTGCGTTCATACTTTGCACATGACATGTTTAAATTACTTAAGTAGAAATATGTATTTATATATAGATTTAATTTATTGAATTGCAATAAGAAAACACGGAATGTTCAAAATGTATACTAATAAGACCCACTGGAATAAAAAAGAAGCACTTTTAAGAGTCTCCCATACATATTAACAAAGTCCCTTGTATTCTTGGTTCTTTCAGTAAAGTCACGTAGAAGGGAAACAATATAATAATAAAAATATAAACATCATTTTATTGTTTCCCTTCTACGTGACTTTACCGAAAGAACCAAGAATATGAATCCCTGCAGTCACGAAAGCTTTAAATCAAAAGTCCTTTGTATTAATATTTCACTTTACAGTATATTATTGCAATAGAAAATGTGTAAAAATGTATTCCATTGCAGGATAATTAAAGTTCCATAAACAAATATGACTCTGTGATAAGTCCATTAAAGTGTAAAGGCCTGTGGTGCATGCACAAGGGCCCTGGGGCGCCAGCCGGAACAATGCGTCCGCATTGGCATGTCTTGTCCCCTTGCGATGCACCACTTGGTACGTGTACTCTTGCAGGCGCTCTATCCACCTGGCCAGCTGGCCCGAAGGCTGGTCGATGAGGAGCGAATACTGCAAGGCCGCGTGGTCAGTGCGGGCTGTAAATTTGCGACCATACAGGTAGGGTCGAAATTGCTGCACGAAGTGGACCACCGCCAAGAGCTCCCTATGTTTGACGCAGTAGCGCTGCTGCGCTGATGACAGCATGCGACTGCCGTAGGCGATGACCACCTCCCAACCCTGCTGGATTTGTGACAAAACGCTGCCTATGCCCACATCGCTGGCGTCCGTGTCTAGAATAAAGAGGAGGCCAAAATCCGAAAAGGCCAATGGTGGTGCATCTGTCAGACGCGAGCGCAGCTGCTGGAATGCCTCCTCCTCCAGAGGTCCCCAATAAAACCTCTGGTTCTTCGCCATCAACACGTGCAAGGGCTTCGCAATGGTTGCGAAGTTGGGTACGAACCACGGACACGAAGCCCACAAACCTGCGTACCTCTGAAACCAGCATCTGGCCATCTTTTCCGGGTCTGTAGCCACTCCAGACTCACTGACGACGTGGCCCAAGTAGTGTTCCGACGACCGCATAAGGTGGCACTTCAACGGCTTGAGCTTCAAGTTCACATTCCGGATCCACATGAATATCTGACGCAATCGGCCAATGTGTTCATCAAATAATCGGCTGAAGACAATGACGTCGCCCAGGTAAATTAGGGACGTATCCCATTGGAGGCCTGCTAAGGCCAACTCCATTAAGCATTGGAACGTCGTCGGTGCAGTCTGGAGGCCCATAGGCAGGTTTTTTAACTCGAACAGGCCCTGCGGTGTCTGGAATGCTGTTTTAGGCCGAGAGTTCGAGTCCAGTGGGACCTGCTAGAAACCAAATAATAAATCGAGTGTACTGAAAAATTTTGCTCCTGCCAGTGCATAAAGTGAGATGTTAATACGTGGTAGGGGATATGCGTCGGCAAGCGTGACGGCATTGAGGCGGCGGAAGTCCACGCAGAATCTCAGTGACCCGTCTGGCTTCTTGACTATGACCACCGGTGCCCCCAGGGCTGAACATGTCAGAGAACTCCTGCACTAATGAATGCAGCTGGTACTTCTGGTCGGGCGCAAATCCGGCTCAGGCCCCGCCAGCTGGTCCATCCACGAGTCATTCCCTCTGTCCTCGGACTGGCTGATGCTTCCAACCAACTCTGGCCCCATCCCGGGGGCTCCTAGTGACAAGGGACTAACGTGGGCCAGAACCGTTTCTGCCTGCACCGTCGCTGCTCTGTTCGAGGTGTTCAGCACTTGAATGAACAGATGCTGGTTCCCCTGGACAATAATTTCGTCCCCCACCAGTGCATGGCGGTCCGTGGCCGCTGACGCCGGAGACACCAGGATGGGTGAGTCTGGCCGGGTTGTCACGAGGGTGGACCGATATCGCAGCGGTATCAGCATCGGGGCTGCTGGGGGAATGGAGACAGACTCACTGACCAGAGCCTACACGTGGGGTACACCCCGGCCAGCCTCCTCTGCCTTTAGGAAATGCAGATGTGTTCCCTGGACTTCCACCCGCCCATTGGCCAGATCAATTTTCATAGGCATTTGCCTCAGAAAGTCCGTCCCCAACAGGCAGGGCACGGGCAGCATTGCGGAGACGAGTATGGGTCCTGCTACCGAAATCTGTATCAGGGCTTCAATCTGGCCCAGGAAGCCCATACTCCCTCCATTTGCTGCGACTTGATGGAAACTAAAGGCCGTTTTCTATCCGGCAGCATCTCGTGCATGGTCCTCGAGATGATCGTGGCATATGCCCCCATGTCAACCGAGATGTGTGCCGACACTCCCGCGACTGCACCGACCAGGACCGAGGTTCCCGACGCGGCCGCTACCACCCGCCTTGCCAGCTTCCTCCATTGTGTGGCTGAGTCCTGCCACTGACCAGGCGGCGGCTCACTATTCTGTGGTGTATGGCGAGGTGACGGGGGATGGATGTGAACGGGCCGAAGATGGGGTTCCCTCCTTTGGGGTGTGTCGCAGCAGGGTGAATGCGCCCTTGTTACCTGGGGTGGGCTCCCCACTGGGGTGCGGGCTGGGCTCCCCGTGTGGTGCGAAGTGACCCCCCTTTATGACATGGGATGAGCCCCCCTTGTGGTGTGGGACGGCCCCCCCATTGTAGTGGGGAGTGGCGATTGGGGGGTGGGACTTCCCGTGAGCCCTTCCCCTCCCCCCTCCCCTTCCTTTGTTCGCCGGGGCATGGGCCCCCTTTATGATGTGGCCCTTCCGGTCCTGTCTTGCTCCGCCGCATTGCGAGGGTGAGGCGGTGTGCAAGACTGCTCCATGGCGCACCGGCGATTGCGTGTGCTGCCTCAGCCCCAGGGCCATTGCCGCTGGCAACTCGTCGGCTTTGCAGTTAAATAGCGACGTCACTCCCAGCCGTGACGTCACCCCAGGCCGTGACGCCACCCCCAGCTGTGACGCCATCCCCGGCTGTGACGCCATCCCCGGCCGCGACGTCACTTCCAGCCCCGAGGCAACTTCCGGCCGTGACGTCACCCCCGACCGTGACGCCACTTCCGTCCGCGACGTCACGTCCGCCCATGACTCGATTCCCGTCCCCGTCACGGTCCCTGGCCCGGTCAAGGTTCCCGGCCCCGGCCCCGTCACGGTCCCCAGCCCCATCATGGTCGCCGGCTCCGTCGCGGTCCCTGGCCCTGTTGCAATCCCCGGTCTCGTCGCGATCCCTGGCCCCCGACTAGGATGGTGGAGCCCGGGAGGGATGGCATCACTCGCCTGGTTCCTGTCAGTGTTCGGCCCCAGTGGGTTCCAGGTGAAGTTGGCTGTCTCCGGCTCCGTGTGGCACCCCCTCGCCACATGCCCCTCTTGACCGCAACGGTGGCAAACCCACGGAGCATTTCATTGGGGTGGCTCAGCGCGGTGTTGTAGAGGCAGCTGCCAGCGGCGTGGCGGCTGGTCGCGCCCCTGGTTTCTCTGCTCCGCCAGCTCCCAGATCGCCATGTAGACCTCCCGCAGTGATGGCTCCAGCTCAGACACTCGAGGTCCGTTCCCAACTGCCACGTAGGCAGCCTGCAGCGATGGTGCAAGTTCGGCGATTGGCATCGCTGGTCCCAGTAGCGCCGCGGTAATGGCCCAGGTGCTCCCCCCGCCGCGCCAGCCACCTGGCTCATGGGTAGTGCCCGGCCCATGACATGTTCATGGGCTTGTAGGATCCGGGCGGCCCACAGCGAGGTACGTTCCTCCGGCGTCACCACTGGCATTGTGATGCCGGCGCAGCAAGCGTAGGCGATGAGGTGCTCAACCACGAGGTTCTTGAGCACCTCGTCAGCCAGGTTAGGGAAAGCCCTCCTCGCCAACACGAGCAGCGCACCCCTGTAGGCTAAAGGGGACTCTCTAGCCCTCGCTGGCGGTCCTGGAACCGTCTAAACTCGCCCTCAGCTGGGCAGTAGATCTCCCCCAAAGCCTCGTAGGCCGCGTGTAGTGAGTTTTGCTGTGTGTGGGAAGGGAGGTGTAAGACGCGAGTGCATCGTCATCTCGAACGGATGGCAACGCTCGAAGCACCTCTTCGTCCGACCACTCGAGAGCGTGGAAGGCAGCCTCGAATTGGCAAATGAACACCTCCCAATTACCTCCCTCGGCCACGAATTGCTCGACGGGCCCCAGCCGGCGCGCCCGTCCTGCCACCTGCTCCCCCCTGCTCCCCCCGTTGGGTGTTTAGCCCTGGTGGCTTTGGCGGGAGTGGCTGGCGTGACGAGGCTGGTTGCAGCTCATGCCTGGTTGGCTGGTCGGCCTCCGGGTCCCGTGGCGCCTCCTCCCGTAGTACGAGTGGGAGAGGGGGTCCCGACGCCGGCGGGCCCCCCATAGGGAGCCGACGCAGTAGCTCCTGGAGTGCCCTCTCCACGAGGGCCATGCGGTCCTCCATGGGGTAATCCATGGGGTCCAGGCCCTCTGCTGCTGCTCCTGGTAACAGGCCCCCTTGTTGCCCTGGACATGGAGGATCCCCAGCCCCTGCTTCCTCTTCTGTTGGCTCTTTTCCATGGAGGTTCTTCCTTGTAGCCATTGTCGATCCCACCGCTGCCACCAGAAACAAAGGAGAGCCGACACAAGGTTGCAGGGGGTTTGTCTTTTATTGCTTCCCCCAGTCCATACTCATCCCCAGCCTTCTCGATCCGGTTTCCGCCAATTCTCCCTTTTTCCCGCCCGATCGCTCTCTTATATCTCCTCGCCTGCTCCTCCCCCTTCCACTGTCACCATCCCACTCCGCCTTTTTTTGGTGGGAATCCTTCCCCTGACATCCCTTATAAAAGTATTCAATAGCTTCTTCATGAAACCTTTTAAGCAACACCTCCATAATACTTAGACAGGAAGTCTCACCAAGTCTCGAGAGGATGTTTTGGTAATCATGTAATGCATAATTGGTATTTGCAACGAATTTGGATTACCCAGAGAAAAGGCACCAATGGAAGATGATAACACGCAAAGATCTGCATAGATGGATTCAAGAATACATTGCTCTATTACCAACTCCCATTGAGGGAACAACCAATACTGCACTGGGTTTCCACTTACCAGTTGAATAACTATTTAGCTATCAAGAGGTTTAAAAACGATATTGTGGAATACAACACTTTATTTTTCTAAATTCCATACAAAGCGGCAGCCATTTAAGTGCATGCACAGTGAACACAATCCATGCCTTGGTGAATGTATTCCTAGTTTTTAGGCAGTGATGCTACGTTTAGTGAATCACACTATTTCTACGACACTATTTCTGTGAAGATATTTGGAAAAATGACCTATAATTTAACATTACACGTCTTCTTTTTAAGGAAGACAGATTCCACCTAAAAATAGTTCTTGTAGATACGTACCTGGGCTGTGTGTTTTTGGATTTCCGACATAATCAAAACTTTTAAAGTGACTTCCTGAAGTGCCTCAGCAGTGACTCTGCTCAGTGTGAGATTTCAATAGAACCTCACTGCACGTCACTGAAAGAGCACCAAGTCACTGAGTGTAAATGTGACTGAAGGAATATTCAAACACAATGGAAAACCCAGAGAGATCAGAAATCAGTGCAGGTTAGCAAACGGGAGGCCCAGGGCCAAATTATTGCAGTTCGCCAACCACTGTGCCACCACTCGCCCCTTGAAAGCATAAACCAACACGTTACATTGCAGAATATGAAAGTTTACATGAAAATATTTGTCATAAAAACCCACCTCCCAAGTCGACATCCACCTTGTAGTTGAACATGTGCGTGTGCACATTTCCCAGGACGTGATCGGATATTCTGGTGCCGTACTTGGTGCCGTCTCCAAATAGATAACTCGTCTGGAGGTACCCGGTGGCTTGGGTTCTTGTTTCAATGACTCCATTCTGGTAAAATATGTAGTCTATTATGTAATCGTAATTGTACACAACATTGATAGTCCTAATCACGAGCACATAGCTGACCAGGCCACCGTAGAACGTGTAACCGTTTTGAAAGTCGTTGTCGGTGTGGCGACGCAAGGGCACTCCGGTGTTGTGCTCAAAAATGCAGATGGAGTTTGGGTATTTCGTCGGCTTGTCCGCGTCCACAAAGTGGTACGTGTCCAAAAACGTCGCACTCTCCGGGCAGTCTATGCCCCTCACCAACTCAAAATTGTCAGCACCAAAGGTCCAGCCTGAGTCGATGGCTTTCAACTGCATCCCGACGGGTGTGTTTCCAGCATAAAAGGAGACTGCGTCTTGGAGGCTCATCTCATACACGAGTCGCTCATCGTTGTACTTGATGTCAAAGAGCTGGAGACCCGTGAAGGAGATTCTGAAAGCGAACGTCCAGGGCATGTACTGCACAAAGTTCCCGTCAACCCGGTATCGGTGGCCCTCGGGCTCGTACTGCCGTGGTCCCGCCTGAGACGTGTCTACTCTGAAGGCTCCGCGACGATCATACACAGCAGACTTCGCATTGCTGTCCAATTGCTTCACCTTGTTGACAGTTCCTTCATCGTATTTCCGAACAAATTCTTCAACACTGTCAAAATACTGGCCATCGTAATTTACTTTCATCACGCTCCAATCATCCGGATTTGTGCTGTTGTGATCGATCAGGATTTCAAGACTAACTGGCTGTAGATAGAAACCCTCCACATTTCTGAAGAGCTGAAGCCAGGAATGCCTTTGATTAGATTCAAAACCTCTTATGGGAAGGTCACCTGCAACCAGACACTTATCTCCACAATTATGAAACCAATAGCCATAACTCTCTTTCAAAATGTGTTCTATTTTGCCCATGATACCGGGGATCAGTTGTATATACAAGGATTTGTATTCTGGCATTGATGATGGTCGTGAGCAGTAATTAATTGTACGTTTCCTTGTTGAGGGATGGTATAGATTGTACCATCTTGGGTTCGGAATTGGACCAACCAAGTATTCTGCAACAGAAACTGAACTGTCAGCACCACGAAAAACCACTGCCTTGGCAACTCGTTCAGGCTTTGGTCCCCCATGGTCCAAGTAATTCAGGGCTTCTCTTTTTGTTGGGTTGTGGAGCTCAATCATGTAGATGTAATTGCTTTTCAAGGTTGCTTTTGTGACTGGGACAATATTGAGCGGCTTTTGATTTAGCAGAAATTTCTGTACAGCTGTTAACTCTGCAGGAGACAAGTCAGAGAAAATCTCTCTGGCTTTGTGGTTGGGCATCCATTTATTATGAGTGGAGTTAGTGGGGCATGTTTTTGGAGGCTGTGAACTTTGGCTCATCCATATGAGTACTGCCGTGAGTATCACGCTTAATAATAAAAAGAACAAGCAAAAAGGCACCCATAGTCTTGAGACTAATTTTGGTCGCTTCGCCATTTAGGCCAATTTTGTGAATTCAAACCTGGCTTGTTTGATGTTGAAATCTGAAACGGTAAGTTTTAATTAATACTTTTTGTATTAAAAGAACGTTAGAATTATGCTACTTATAAATACTAACATTTCACACGTAGTAGTACATTGATTTATTAACGATTAATCAACATGGATTTGTTACAACATGTAAAACTAGATTTGTGATACAGCATTGTAAAATATGTATTCTTTAAAAAACGCCACAATGCTATAATTTTTTTAAAATAAAATCCCAACTTGCGGGACTCATCGGGGGCAGGTGCATTGATGCGGCAAGCTGAAAAAAATAGGCTAGCCACAATTTCAATTACAATCCGAGTAAAAACAATAGACACGTTAATTAAAGACAGTCGCACACGTACAATACAGTATGTGTAATAAAATACATTGGTGTGTGTAGTGCACATGCGTCTAAGTGTACGGTGAAAACGGCAGGGGTGAGAACTAGGAAAAGCAGGAGCAACGAATAATCATCGAGAGTTAGGGATAATCATCTCTTTTATTCAGATCTGTATATAACTGCAGTACTTCTAACTGCTAGCACAGGACAGGCGACCGCCGCACCTACAACCTCATTGACGCTGGACGACGGTCGTAAGTGGGGCTGTATTAAGTCGAACCCTTATTATATGTTATACATTGGGGTTCCGTTCCGATAAACCCATTACGTACCGTAAAATACCAAAATGGACCACGAAAATGAATGAAAATAACCCAAACAAACATCTATTGTAAGTTAACATAACCGTTACCAACATTTCAGTAAAAAAACACACACACATTTGAAAATCCTTAAGTACCCTTCTGCACGTGCATCACATTTCCTCGTCTCGGACAAAGCGAATGACGAAAAGTTTCAAAAGTAGAAGGACATTTACAAAGAAGTGAAGAGCGTTGCGAAAGAGACGCTGGCTACGTTCGCTTTCAGCGCAGCTGCTGACTATCGGGCTATAACTCTACATACGCGTGCGGTAGAAGAGCAAAGCAACGCCATCAATCGACTCGGCATCAGTGGCAGTCTTTAGTTTAGGTGGTCGTAGCTATGAGCTGTGGTCGTTACTGTGGGGGTCTTAATTACGATAAGAAAGGACGTAAAAGCCGTCGTAAGTCGGGGGTCACCTGTACTGTTAATACGGTCCCGTTTCATTGTGCCATTGTTTGATATATATTTTTTACTTGTGCCATTTTTACCTAACACCGTTAGCGTAGAGGCCAAAAGCAAGTCAACTCACGGTTCTGTGTGATATGTAATAATGTCGAGGGTACACTGGCTTCCCAAACTTTTCCCCAAACTCTTCCCCACCCTTCCCCCATCGCCCTCAACTGTAACCCATCCCCCCTCCTCCACTAACGTATGAAGTACATTTTAAATGAACTATCTTTGAATGTTCGAATGGATTTTATGATTGCATAACACATTTTGAATTGTAGAGTATGTATAGAGTATGTAAAATATTGTATTGTTTAAGAATTTTTTTTCATTTTAGATGGGGTTTTTTCTTAGCAGAACCTAATAAGCGAGGTGTGAAATCCGGTTAGTCAGGGTTTTACTCGTACGACACTGTTACGTACAATATACATGTCGAGCAGAGAACAAACTTTCGGCAAAATGTTCGTATATAATTTAAGTCTTGAAATGATACATTTACCAGTAAACTTACAAAGTATTTTTTAGAGCAAACATGTGGGATTTTATCTCTCAACGCTTAGGTATTTTGTATAATTTGCACTTACAAGCTTATAATGCACAAATAACTCTCAGGCATCCAGCGGTCAAGGTGCTCCATCAAAAACGAATTATTATTATTCATACATTTGTCAATCCACTCATGGATTAATACTTTTGGCTCGATTTATGAAATGTGGTTATATTCTTTTAATGGGTACTGAGGCAGTAAATAGTGCACTGTTCTCTGAATCATGCGACTTGTTTAAACAATTTTTTTTTTAAATGTTGATCTAAAGCTTTCGTGACTGCAGTCATTCATATTCTTAGCTCTTTCGGTAAAGCCACGTTGAAGGGAAACAATAAAATATATATTGTTTTTTATATATATTTTATTATTGTATTGTTTCCCTTCAATGTGACTTTACCGAAAGAGCTAAGAATATATATTTTTTAACTATAAACTATTTTTGGTTTACCAGCTTTTTTGAGAAGCGACCTGGCCACAAATGATAGCTCAACGAAGTGGCTTATCATGTAGAAGTTGATGGCAGCCAAATACTCTAATGACATGTTTCTAAATGTGGAGGGAAAACCCGAAGGCCTCGGAGAAAAACACGCGACCACGGGGAGTACATGCAAACTCCAAATATACAGGCGTCAGGTTCTGGATGGAACCCACGACCTCCTGTATACCAGGCGAGATAGTTAACATCTCGCCACGGCTATTATCAGTGGCGAGTGATACCTCAACTGGTCCTGTCCCCCTGCCCATTGACCAGCCTGCACTGACCAGTGTGAAGTATATTGAAATAATCCCCATGACCAATATTGCTATGGGAGATCATCCAGCAGAGATTTGGCAAAGGGCTATACAGGGGGCCCAAAAGTCAGAACACATAGGCCTATTTCATTTATTTGAACACTGGCATATTTTTTTTTATTTATTCTTTAAGTTCACATTTTATCTATCATCAGTATTAATAACTATTTTTCTTATTCCTGTGGGGTCACCTCAAATATGTTGTTTACAAAATTCGACCAAGAATCCTTAATGAATTGAGACAAAACATAATTTATCAATGTTCAAAGATTACACCTGTAATTAAAAAAAGTCCTACATTCATTTCAAAGTAAAATTCTTCAATGTGTTCATGTTAATGGAAGTCAGTTTGAACATTTGTTCAAATACATTTGTAGCGCCGTAAATGGACTGCAAATATCCGCAATGGCGGACAGAGCCCATCAGGGGCGGTACAACTAAAATGGCGGGAAAAAACGTTAGGATTACTAGCCTGGGGGGGAGGGGGCTGCGGGGTATTCTACGATCCCCCGCAGACCCCTCCCGACGGGTGGGGGCTGTGGGGTGTTCTACGATCCCACAGAGCCCCGCCCCTCGGATATAAACTGTATATAAGGAGGGCCTCTGGAGAGCTTAGAGGCAGTTGCAGCTGAAGACTGAAGACCGAAGACTGAAGGCCGCTAGACCAGGACCCTGGACCCTCGAGCCCGATGCCCTTCTAAGGGCCGGGTCGAGCTTGGACCAGTGGTCGGACCAATACCGTACCAGGGTCGGTCAGGATAGCCTCCCCTAGGTCATGGATAGCCGGAGGGCGGGAAGCCAGCAGGGGGCAGTGTTAAGTCACAATAGCCCGAAGGCTGTATCTTCCTAGCTAGGGGGCGTAAGAGAGCTATTATAACAGTATATTAGACACACCGTGTTGCCTCTACAATATCGTCTCCATCTCCATAAAATAACACACTACACATTTAATAAAACTGTGTTTTGTCAAATTAAATACCACCCTATGTTTCCTAACTTTTGTGCCACCCTTTACATTTTTAGTAATATGGTCCATACAATTATATGAAATCATCGAAACAGTAAAGTTTCATATGAATAACAAATCTTACCTATAAATGCCATTTTTTGTCTGTCTGTGTGTGTGTTCGCACACTTGCGAAGAATTTGGCTCTCAAACGGTGGGGTTTATGTTTAAAAATAATAGCCAGGTATCACGCTGTAAGCCCTCTGATGAGCAAGCGCTCATCCTTTTTCCCATCCGTCAACTTTAAAGTAGTTAATAATAAAGGTTTTTGGGTTAGATCGCGTTTATTTATAAATGTGTCGTAACCCTCCACCACCCGACACGGCCAATCAGCAAAAAAAGTGTCACGTTGACAAAAGACAAATAATTCACTACTTCAGCCCACCGGTGTGTTGAAGAGTTAATCCACATTTACAGTTTGAGTACGACGTTTCGCTGGTAAATACATCCAGCGTCATCGGGCAATTCGCCAGAATGGTGAAAGCCTACGTGTTAAACTGTTTAAAGTAGTTAAATTAACGATTTAGTGCGATTTTCATTTATTTATTTACTTACGCGCGCTCGACCATACCAAGTCACACGCGTTCGGTGGGGGTGAGGGGGACATTTTCTTCCGTGTTAAAAATGCAATAAAAATACTCAAAACGCTGAGGTAAATTCTTCACAGTGTTATGTCCCACCCCGATGCGTGCAGTTACTACTATACAGTCAGTAGATGCTACTACTATAGGCCGTAGATATTACTGCAGAGCGGGCAGGGGGATCATGGCTGGGCAATCTCGGCGAGGCCGGGGGCTCTGCACGGGATTAGGCCTCACCACGGCAATGTTAAGTACTATTTTCTTGCTTCTTTTGCTAAACTCACATTGATAGAAACCTATTATTTAAATATCACCTTGCAAATATGACATTAATAATGTTTGTGTAAAGACAACTAATATTTATATTTCTTGTTTCTTTCACTAAACTCACGTACAAAGAACCCTATTATTTTAATAATCATCTTGGAAATATTAAAATATGTTTGTTTGTCTTCTTGGTTCTTTCGGTAAAGTCACGTAGAAGGGAAATAATAAAATAATAAAATTAAAACATAACAAAATACAATTCTCACGACGTTTCGGCCACAACACAAGTAGCCTTCTTCAGGTGAGGAAACAGAACTGTCGGAAAGACAGCGCTCCAATGAACACTGATAAGCTCGGCAGCGTATTTTAAGCTGGGTGGGAGGAGCAGAGCGCCTTGACAAATGAGTTTACATATCAACAGAAGAATTTAGCATTGAAGTAGCTGTGTTAATGTTATAGATTAGCAAGATGTTAAAGTCAGAAATTAGTATGTAACTGGGAGATTAGCATGATGTTAGTGTGAGGGATTAGCATGTAACTGGTCACGGAAGTAGCTATGTTAAAGTCAGAGTTTACATATCAACAAAGGCATTTAGTATATTGACGCTAAATAACTGCAATTACCCAACTATTATGCAATAAACCGATGTGAAAGAACTAAATATAAACTACATCAATATAATCAATATTGATGTAGTTTATATTTAGTTTTATATTTAGTTCTTTCACATCGGTTTATTGTATGATAGTTGGGTAGTTGCAGTTATTTAGCGTCAATATACTAAATGCCTCTGTTGATATGTAAACTCTGACTTTAACATAGCTACTTCCGTGACCAGTTACATGCTAATCCCTCACACTAACATCATGCTAATCTCCCAGTTACATGCTAATTTCTGACTTTAACATCCTGCTAATCTATAACATTAACACAGCTACTTCAATGCTAAATTCTTCTGTTGATATGTAAACTCATTTGTCAAGGCACTCTGCACCTCCCACCCAGCTTAAAATACGCTGCCAAGCTTAGCAGTGTTCATTGGAGCGCTGTCTTTCCGACAATTCTGTTTCTTCACCTGAGGAAGGCTACTTGTGTTGTGGCCAAAACGTCTTGAGAATTTTATTTTATTATGTTTTATTTTTATTATTTTATTTCCCTTCTACGTGACTTTACCGAAAGAACCAAGAAGATGAATCCCTGCAGTCATGAAAGCTTTAAAACGAAATGTTTGTTTGTGTGCTGACAACTAATATTTCTAAATTCACTTGATAAATATTAATATATTTATTATTGTGTCTAAGTTCTTGTGTGCGTGTGAGTCCATGTGCATGTATGCACTATGTGTATGTGTGTACGTCCGTGTGTATGTGTATCAGTCGATGTGTGTGCGAGTTAATGTGTGTGCGTGAGTTGATATGTCTGTGTGTCAGTCGATGTGTGTGTGTGTGTTAGTCAATGTGTGTGCGTGGTGTGTGTACACAACTAATATTTAACAACTAGGTTACTACATTTTTTAATACTAATGTGTGTGTCTAAGTCCATGTGTGCGTGTCAGTCCATTAGTGTGTGTCTGAGTCAATATGTGTTTGTGTCAGTCGATGTGTGTGTGTGAGTCGATGTGCCTGTGTGTGTCAGTCTATGTGTGTGTGTCGATGTGCCTGTGTGTGTCAGTCAATGTGTGTGTGTTAGTCGATGTGTGTGCATGGCTCCATGTGTGTGTCAGTCCATTTCTTTGTGTGTGTGTGTAGGTCTATGTGTGTGTGTGAGTCGATGTGCCTGTGTGTGTCAGTCGATGTGTGTGTGTGAGTCGATGTGCCTGTGTGTGTCAGTCAATGTGTGTGTGTTAGCCGATGTGTGTGCATGGCTCCATGTGTGTGTCAGTCCATTTCTTTGTGTGTGTGTGTACTATTTTGTGTGTCAGTCGATGTGTGTGTGTGAGTCGATGTGCCTGTGTGTGTCAGTCAATGTGTGTGTGTTAGCCGATGTGTGTGCATGGCTCCGTGTGTGTGTCAGTCCATTTCTTTGTGTGTGTGTGTGTGTAGGTCTATGTGTGTGTGTGAGTCGATGTGTGTGTGTAAGTGAAAATTAAAAAAATACATTGTGTGTGCGTCTAAATCGATGTGTGTGAGTCAATGTATGTGTGTGAAAGTCCAGGTTTGTGTGTGAGTCGCTATGTGTGTTTTGTAAGTCAATGTGCGTGTGTGTGTGTGGGTCGATGTGTGTGTGTAAGTTGATGTGTCTGTGTGTGTAAGTCGATGTGTGTATGTGGTAGTCAATGTGTGTGCGTGGTGTGTGTGTGTAGAAAACTAATATTTTAAAATTAAGTCAATTTTTAAAGAATAATAATGTGTGTGTCTAAGTCCATGTGTGCGTGTGACTCGATGTGTGTTGTCTGCATCGATGTGTGTGTGTGAGTCGATGTGTCTGTGTAAGTCCATATATGTGTGTGTGTAAGTCGATGTGTGCGAGTCACTGTGTGTGTGTGTTTGTGCAAGTCGATGTGTGTGTGGGTCGATGTATGTGTGTGTGTAAGCCCATGTGTTTGTGTGTGTGAGTCCATATGTGTGTGTGTGTGTGTGTTAGTCCGGGAAAACAACCTCTTACCTCCTCATGCTGCCGGACGGGCAACGCTGTCGTGGACAGTGCTGTGGGGGGGAGGGCCAATTCCGATTGGCCTTTCCCCTCATGGCATCTGTGACCACCACAGCGGCTAAATGGGGGCTCTGGACGGATGCGAGGGGCTGGTAACCCCTCCACCTTCAATTAACTACCACTAAACTATCACGGAAAAATGTAATTCACAAGCTTGTGCCGGAGGCGACGGTGGGACAAGCGTCTATGACGTCTCCTGGCCAAACCTCATTTGGCGGAGCCAGGAGATTGAATCTTTACCCTCGGGGCTCCTCCAGAAACAACAAAAAGCCACTGCGGATGGCCACGTGGGATGTTCGAATGCTCACTGCAGAGGAGAGGCTGCCATTCCTCTGTCGGGAGCTGGACCGGTACCGCCTGAATCTCTGTGGTATTCAGGAAGTCCGGTGGACCGGCTCTGGCTCCTGCCACCATGAGGGGTGGACAGCCCTCTTCTCGGGGCAGGAGACTGCCAAACAACAGGGAGTGGCTCTTCTTCTAAACAAAAGAATGAAGGGGGCGTGGGAGCGTGGTGGTGAGGTGTGGGAAGCTGTAAGCCCCAGGCTACTTTGGGCTCGCCTTCCCATCAACCGGAGGCTAGGAGTGGTGGTCATGGTTACTTATGGCCCCACAGAAGACGAACATCCATGGAGGGATGCAGGCAAGGCCGATGAGTCAGATGCCTTCTATGACTTGTCACAGGTGCTAGCTAAAGTGGCCCCTCGGGATAGAGTCATCTTGTTGGGTGACTTCAATGCCCGAGTTGGTCATGATGCTGGCACCTGATCTGAAGTGATTGAAAGGCATGGGCTAGATCAGCTCAATAACAATGGCAGGAGGCTCCTAGATTTTTGTGCAGCCCATGGGCTTGTTATTACCAACACGCTGTTCCGCCATTGGCGCATCTACACAGCATCATGGATGCATGCCGGGTCCAAGCAAGAACATCTTCTGGACTATATAGTGACAGAACAGTGGATGCAGGCCCATGTCCTTGACACCAGGACCTACCATGGAGCTGATCTGCCCACTGACCATCGACTTGTCATCTGGTGGGTATACACCCAGGACCCCATTCAAACCTAAGGTGGCCTGATCTCAGCTAGCTGATGAAAGTTGCAAGCGAGAATTTCATCATCGCTTGCGGCTGGGGTTGGCATCGTCCCCCACTCCTCCTGATGTCGAGGGGAAATGGGCAAGGTTTAGGACTGTGGCTCATGCAGCTGCAATGCCTGCTTTGGGTACACAATCCAGACCTCCCCAGAGACCCTGGCTGACAGAGGAGGTGTCCAAGTTGGCTGAGAAAAAGCAACAGGCCCACTCTCATCGGCTACAGCATCCCACGTCGGAGAATGAGGAGGCTTACCGCAGCCTTTGCTCGAAGGTTCGGAGAGCCGTGAGGCGCTTCAGGGATGGGTGGTGGTCACGGGTTGCTGAGGAGATGGAGTCTGCCTCAATGGCCCGCGATCACAAATCGCTCTTTAATTCCATAAAAAAGTAACCTGCAGCGCCACACCAATTACCATAATTAGAAGAAAGAATGGTGATCAAATCTCCGACCCCAGGAACAGGTTTGCAGCTTTGCTGAGCATTTTTGTGAGGTTCTGGGGGAGGGGAAATCCCTCAGCCTGGAAAACAACGTGGGACAAAGTGGGAATGACCCTCCCGAGGCTGCGGTGCCTCAAATATTGGAAGAAGAAGTCACCCCCTGTGAGTGGCTGGCAGAGGTGCCATCTGTTGAGGAAGTCCTGAAAGCGATCCAGAGTCTGAGACCAGGAAAGGCACCGGGAAGAGATGATCTCCCAAGCAAAATGCTGAGGGAGGGTGGCGTTTGTGCACAGACTGCCCTACATGACATCATAACAACAATCTGGACCACTGGACGGGTTCCGCAGGATTGGAAGGATCCCCTGGTGGTCCTCCTCTTTAAGAAGGGGGACCACACAGACTGTAACAACTACAGGGGCATCTCATTCCTCAGTGTGCCGGGAAAGGTCCTGGCAAGAATTATTCAACTTCGCCTTGCCAGGCACGCTGAGGAGAGGCTTGCGGAGCCTCAATGCAGTTTCAGGAAAGGGTGGTCTTGTACAGATGCCATATTTTCTGTCTGTCTGCTACAGTAGAGGTGTAGGGAATTCCAGCAAGACCTACATCTCTGCTTTATTGACCTGGACAAAGCCTATGATACCATCACTAGGCCTGGGCTTTGGGTTGTTCTTTGTGCTTTTGGAGTCCCTGACCCTCTGCTCATGATCATTAAGGACCTTCATGATGGTGAGCGGGCCCGGAAAAGACTACGTGGCCGGGAGTCGGAGCCATCCCTGTACACCTTGGGGTGCGCCAGGGATGTTCTCTGGCTCCCACATTATTTCACATCTATTTCGACCACGTCGCTCGTGAAGCCTTCAATAGCTGTACCGGAGGAATTTCCATCTGGTACAGATACAATGGGAGGCTGATCGATGCCCAGGTGCGGTCAAGGGATGGCTCCCTATTGCTCAACCATGTTATGTATGCCAATGATCTGGTAATTGCTGCTCACTCAGAGGAGGAGTTGGAGGCGCTGCTGCTGAACCTGGAGCTTGCCACTAAGAGGTGGCGTCTTACCATCAGCCGCACCAAAACTAAGCACCTGCCTGGATATTTTGTACCATCGGACACTCCACCCCCATAACTCCCAATTGGTGGTAGGGCAGTTGTGGAGAGAGTGGAGAGTTTCCCATATCTGGGCAACGTGCTCATGACCGGCTCCACTTTAATAGTAGAGGTCTCACTCCAAATCAGTCGAGCGGCATTATCTTTCATCAGTTGCGTAATGCTGTGTGGAAGCTACCTGGTCTATCGCTTCCCACGAAGCTTCAGTTCTTCTCGGCCACAGTCATTCCCTCCCTTCTCTTAGCTTGCAAAACGTGGACCCCCTTAATGGAACATCTTCGCCGGTTATAAACATTTAGGCTGGCCTGCCTACGATCCATCCTGGGTTTAACCAGGCTGGATTATGTGAGGAGCTCACAAATCTTTGAAAGATCTAGACAAAGTCCCATCGGTGAGCTCCTCCGGCAGACAAAGCTGCGTTAGCTGGGTCATGTAGCCCGCATGCCCAGCCATTGAATGTCTAAACAGCTTTTGTTCGGCCGGATTGAGGGGGTTAATTGGGCATGGCATGGGCTAGAGAAGAGATGGAGTGATGTGGTACAGGAGGATGTGGAGCTGAGTGGACTTGCCGATGACTGGTACTAGCGGTGTCAAGATCGGCCTCTGTGGAGGAGGCTCGTGAAGGACGCTACTGGGCTGTTGGAGGCAGTCGCCCTCCAACAACAATGGAGGCCGGAGGAGCGACGCTCACAACAACGAGCGGAGGGCCGGCTGGCTAAAGCACAGCAAGTTGGCACAGTAGGGGTCACAGGTGGTGCATCAGCCAGTCATCTCAGTCAGTCGACCTGTGGAATCTGGGTCTGCCCCGTGACCTCCGACACTTCACGTGGCCTTAAAGTGCACATAGCCTGGCACAAGGGTTGTGGTGACGTCTCCACCACTTAGTGTTGAATTGCGGTTGTTGCTGTGTAAGTCTATGTGTGTGTGTGAGTCGATGTGTGTGTGTAACTCCATGTGTGTGTGTCTAAAGTCGATGTCAGTGTGTGTGAGTTCATATGTGTGTGTGTAAGTCATTGTGTTTGTATGTGTGTGGGTCGATGTCTGTGTGTGTAAGTCGATGTGTGTGTGTCTTTTTTGCCCGGGCAACGCCGGGTACTTCCCGCTAGTCATATATAAATGCACAGGCAAATCTGAATGTTTCTGTTGCAATGGGTGTTTTTTTTATTTTTTCTCTTTCAAAAACATTAGCATTAAAACTTCTTATCCTGTACGAGCCTGTAACAATGACTAGCTATCAATCATTAATCAAACTGGTTTGTTGTGGTGCCGACATGGATTGCAGACAGAATGATTATTTATCAAACAGAAGGGTGGTGCTAATGCACCTGCATATGAGCAAAATCCTCTCTCAGCTTAGTAGTGGTTGGTTATATACGAAGCAGATGCGTTCCTGTAGCTTCTTTCGGATATTAAAACTTTGTATTTTGAATAACTTATAATTTTAGTAGAATGAGGATGTGTTCCCAGCTTTTGTAACTTACCATTTCATACTATAAACACTCCATAACTTACCATTCATATTGTAAATGATACAATATTTTATTCCACACACTATTGGAATTAAAAGCTGATTAGCCCAGATGAATGTAAACAAACATTCTGTGTATTTTGCTGCCAAAAAACTAAAATTGTTGACGACTTGATTCAACTTGTTCTATTTAAAAGCGTACCCATCGAAAACTGATTGGTCCACACAAGAGACAGCTTTCTTTTGAGCCTAGTCTCAAAATGGTGTTAGACCAGAGGACTTGAAATGGTTTCAGTTTGGTGTTTTAACATCTTAACACCTATTTTGTTGCCAGAAAAAAGGGGGAAACTCATTCTCATATTTTGGCACTGGCAAAGGAGGTCCCATGATGTAGATGCTCACCCCGAGCTCTCATTACTCTGATAGTGCATTGTCTTTGGGCTGTACGCCTTTTAGCGTCCTCTGGTCTAACACCGTTTTGAGACTAGGCTCAAAAGAAAGCTGTCTCTGGTGTGGACCAATCAGTTTCAAAGACAATGCATATATTATCAGTGTTTTTTGTTTGCATTCTGACCACAAGTATTGTGGTTAATGTCTCAACACTTGTTTTGTTGCCAGAAAAAAGGGGAAAACTAATTATCAGTATTTAGCATGTTAATGGAAGATCGAAGGGCAACCTCCACTTCGAGCACGCAGAGGTGGCTCTGTTAATGTGAGAGAAATGAGCATGTAATGTAAGATCGCAGAGCCGCAGCCACGTCGGCGCACGAGGTGACTGAGAAATTTTACCTGTTAATGTAAAATCAGAGAGCCGCAAATAACAACTACCATCGGAAGGTAGGATGGAAAAATCACAGCCAGCTATGACTTAAACTGGTTAATAACGTCCTTCCAATGATTGATCAGTAAGCCATCACCCCAACCGTGAGGAAGGCGCCATCTTAAGATCCAATCAAAACCATTACCTTGCCTTGCATAGCAGGGATAACCAAAAAGATTTCAAAAATCTTGAACAAACAAGTTCCAGGTCCGATTTAACAAAGTGCATAAAATTAGTGATCTTATCCCATCTGTGAAGAACAAGATTCCTGACATGCAATACCTCAGCGTCTACAAACTAAGTTGTATCTGCCATAGAAATTAGATTGGGGAAACTAAACGACATGTCTCAGAGTGTTCATGAACATAAGGCAGATCTGAAACACGGCAGGACCAATACTTCTGCCGTGGCTGATCATTACTTTAATGCGGCTGGCTCTTATGAAATTTATTTCTTCAAGACGATGGTACTTTGCAAGCCTACTGGCTATCAACAAAGATTCGTTCACAAAGCCATCCATATATACAGATACAAATTCAACCGAGACAACGGTTATAAACTAAGCAATCATTGGAAAGATGTCATCAACCACTTTGGGTCATTAATTCATTTGTGTTTTCTTGTCAACCTCTACCGTCACCAGTGTGGATGGGTGTAACGAGGTGCAATGCCCCCCCCCCCCCATCTCTACCCCCCTCTCTCCCCCTATCTCTACCCCCCTCTCTCTCCCCCCTATCTCTACCCCCTTCCTCCCCCCCATTGTCTACCGCACTTGGAATGCGCCCCTCACCCTCAGCTCCACCTCTATCCCGCGCTTTACTCCTACATTCGTATTGGCTGCCCCATCGATGCTGTTTACGCCGCACAACTTTCCTCCTCGCAACTCTAATCCTCTGCCCACTCACAACTTTGGAAGCCCTTATAAGCAGTTGCATTTGGAGGTTTGCCCCCTCTTTTCTCTCTGCCTGTTGAAGACCGCTTTTGTTGCGACCGAAACGTCGTGGGTTTTTTTGCTTTTATTTTTAATTTTATTTTCATCTTCTTTTACATTTTATTTTATTTAAATTTTATTTGCTATCTACGTGACTTTACCGAAAGGACCAAATAATATGGACCCCCGCCATTAATAATAATTAGCGGCTGACATCACTTCACAGGGGGGGGGGGGGGCGAGGCGCCTCCTCCCCCTCCTCGGCGTCAACTTACAACCCTCACTACAAAGGCAGAACCCTCACGTCACATGATCTCCGTCACGCTATTGAGACATCAAAGTAAAAAGGACGTCATGATGAACAAGAGATTATAACCCTAAAATGAAATAAGTCTGTGTCACCGGGGTCTTACAAATTGCACACGCATTGATGCAATGAATATCACGTCGCGGTCTGATTTTCGCTTGCAGGTTTCAGATTTACTGCAATACACCCATCCTTGGACGGGCTATAGGCTAGTCAGAAATAATAGCACATTGTCACTGAAACCAAAAATACAATATAACAATCTATTTGAAAATAACTACACATTTGGACAATTAGCATTACAGTGTTGTACAATGTAATAACTTATATATAAACAAAGCAACACTGATGGATATACATCCCTCAGACAGGAGAATGAATCACCACAATAGCAGCAGCGATTGATCTTTTTAAACAGCCGTTCAGACAGTACTGGCCAGTGAATCCCAGTGCACGATAATGCACAACACGTAGCAGCTATAGAACCTGAAGCAACAAATAAGAATTATACTTGTAGCATTAATTTATCGGTTGCGTTCATGGTGGTAAAATGTACAAAGCTACATTATTTAAACGTTTCCGAAACACAGGTCGTGTAGCAAAAAAAATGCTTGTGAGTCGCGTTAATGAGTTCTGTATCCTGGGTACATGCAGTAAACGGCCTGGGGCCATGATGTGGTGTTATGCATCAAGAATAATGACTAAGGAAAATATGTTCTTGATTGTTCTATAGAGTATACGAACATGGCCCAATCATCGAGAGCTTGGGAGACATGTCGGATTTATTTATTTATATATGTCAGCGAGATTACATAAATGCATCTTCTGACTGATAAGACGTGTAACACTAACCCATTACCTCACTCTCATCGAACACTCAACAGAAATTCACTAATGTCCATCACATTATGCGGGCACTCACGTTTACGTGGCGTAGTGATTGTGAATGGTTGAGTTACGTAAGTGAGGTTTTATAGAGCAGGAAGTAGGTTAATTGGAGGAAGGCTGGGAAATATATGGATACATGTTTAGCCTTGGGGACACAAGCGAGGATGTAATATAACCACTGACGGGGGGAACCTGGTTCGGGGATCTCGCTCATAGGATGGTCGCTAAGAGCTCGGCCCCAATCGCGGAGAGGAAAGGGTGCGTACTGACGAGTACTGGGGGAGAAGAGCGAGTTCGGGTAGCAGAGGAGATATGCCTTCCTGGTGTAATAATCATCATTTCGACTTGTGATGCGCACAGTATTCGCCCACTCTCACACAGAGAGAGATCGAATCAAGAGGCGCGAGGAACCGCAGGCACGCGAGAAGGCAGCCACATGGTGATCCGACGCCAAAATTATCTCAAGCTCTACGGTCATCCATATATGAAGGCGTTATTGGCCAATTAATGAGCGTTTACATGTGGGAGGAAACTAGAGCACGTAGATAAAACCCACGCGTGCGTGTGGGAAGCACTCTTATTCCATACAGACAATAGGTGGAGTCCATATTTTAGCTGTACTGCTTGCTACTGGTGACCCAGGGTATTCTTCCTTGATGCCCACGGCAAAGGGAGTTTCACAAACATTTTTGAGATCCACCAACCCTCGCCTCCACTGCTGGATCACAGGCATGCATGCCCACCACCGCCCTAAGAGGAGTGAGGATGCCAGGAGATATACCTACCAGAGAGTAATGTAAGTGACAGGTGAAAAGTTACGTTGATTCGAGTACTATGAGAAGAGATGTGACAGTCCACTTCATATGGACAGGTCGGGGGAGATTCGCGAGCAAGTGAATAGAGTTAACAGAGTGTGTTGACATAATGCATATGGCTTAGGGGCAGCTACATTTGGTGGTAATGAAGAGTGATAATGACATAACCTAGCGAAAATACAGTATGTAGATTTAACTCCCTATTTATTGTTGTACTAAATTTATAGAATACAGATTTTTGTATAATGGTTATTTATGTAGTGTATTGGATAATGTACATATGCTAAATGCTCTTGTACAAATCATTTTTAGGAGAGTCTCATATCAGCCAACCACTGCTGCCTTCTTATAGCAAGAGTAAAAAAAATGAACCCTCAAATATTCAGAAAATTCCTTCAGTGGAGCATCCGTCATTGACAGCTCCTCCCAAAATCTGTGGCACATAGCGTTAACAGTAGATGAGGTCAATTTGTTATCATACTTTATTTTTAAAGCACAATGCGTTTCAAGAAGGTGCCAGCTTCATTGCAATGTGAACTCTATTATCTTTTTATTTAAACACTGGTTCAGTGTGAAATAATTCTTTGCTTTTTTTAGACTTGATATCCCAGTAGTTTCCCCCCTAATCTGGGAATTTGTTCATTGATTAATGGAATCTCGCGTCTAATTCCTGCTGTAATTGGTGGCATATCGCACCGGCGCACCATTTACACAGGACTAATCATCGTGGTGCACCCGAGATTATGAGATCCGCGATATGGTCCCTCCCATATCACCGAGTATTACTGGGATTTTGATATACGATCTATTCTGCTGAACTACGTATGACCGTTCATTAATTGGCTGAAAACGTATTCATATAGAGAAAACCGCAGAGCCTGGACAATTGTTGGTGCAAACCCACTGTTTGGCTGCCTTTCAGCTTGTCTGTGGTTTCCCGACAATTGGTAGATGCAATTTACGTGAATCACACGAGATAAAATAAACCAATCAATAGTATTATTACAGTTCGGTGATGAAGGACTCATGGGGCTTGGCCGGCATCTTGGAATCACCATTATAACAGATTATGGATTTTTACGTACTACGTTTCAATGGAGTTATTGATTGATATCGAAGCAATGATAGGTCAAGAAAGATGTCTCAGTAAACTCCCAAAAAAGTGCATCTCTCTATCCTTTATTTTCCAGCATTTCTCCCATCGTATTTACCAGAATCCATGCTTCAACATTTGTGTCACATCGTTTTGGTGTTCATAGCGCCTAGTGCGGACCACTGCTCCCCACCCCAACTCAACAGTGCTGTACTATGCAATAATGACAACACACTTTGGTGTGTCCTCATACACTGAAAGGGCCTTGGGCAGGAGTTGGAAATCTGTGGCTCCGGAGCCGCGTGATGCTCTTTAAGGACTGCTTCGTGACCTTATTAAGGACCACCGTCTCGTATTCAGATGCATTGCGGCTTCTGAAATGTTGTGGGGTTTTTTACGAATTCGAAAAAAATGGCTGCTCTTGTTATTTTGGTTGCCGATCCCAGGTGATGGGAGTTACCTGACCATACTTCACCACACTGGTCAGTGCGGGCTGGTAAATGGGGGAGGGCGAAGACTGGTTTATATATCATCACTGATGTTAGCTATACAGAGATTTTGTCAATCCACTGCTGGATGAAGGCCTCCCCACTTCCTTCAACTGAGAATCCCCAAACTGTAGAACCAATCTGTGAACATACTCCTCGGTTCTTTTGGTAAGGTCACGTAGATAGAAAACTAATAGATCACAACGTTTCGATCGCAACATAAGCAACCGTTATCGGGTGAAACAAACACAGCAGGAGAACTGCTATCTGTGAACATTTTGTCTTGACAAACCTATCAGAACCACCACACTTTTAAATACCTATGAAAACATTAAAGGCAGGCTTTTTTGTATTTTCAGATCTCATTTATAAATCACAATGTGATAAAGCCTCCATTTATAAACATGCGGTTCCATTATTGAACAAAAGTAACAATGCATTTTTTGAAATACATGTATACCTGATTAAGTGCACTTAGTACCGCATGCCTTGTTGAGTTTTTAGCACACTGAGCGGAGAGCTTTGAGCCGTTGCACATCACTCAACCTTCAGTTCCTGCTACTGCAGCGGTTTCAATAGAACAACAACTTGACATATAAGACCGCTGCAGGTGTAAACATAATCATGGTCAGTATGCCCCGCTCTGTTTACAAGTACATCCACACAGTGCACGTCTTGTGTGTTTAGATCCTTGCAGCAGCAACAGCGACACAAGCAAGCCCGTTCCACTAGAAACGCCACTGCGACTAATTCAAAGCACATCCTCTCACACGAGTAATCTTTTGAATTGTATTCTTCGCTCGACTTCACAGCCCCCTTTTGTCAATCCACCGCCGAGTGACGGCCTACCGCACGACGCGTCAGCCATGCGGGGTTGTTTGACCGTACTTCACCATGCAGGCGCAGTACGTGTTGGTGAATAAAAGTAGGGGTTTGAGGACGATGGGGGTGGGTGGGGGGAAGTAGACACAATTAAAATAGCACTTGCCTCAGATGTTAGCTGTTGCAATTGACACGGAAACCTGGTGCGCAAACGTGGTTACCATCATCATCATCGAGCCACGCGGACATCCGAATGACTTCCACCCAATGATCTCGCGACGCGTCCCTTATTTTCACACGGTAATAATAATCACGTGGAATGAACGGAACGTTAAATAAACACATTTTACACACGGTGATAAAACAAAAAAATAAAATTCACGTCGTAAACACCAAACACTATTATTCTCTCCCCGGAGACGATCATCTATAGTTATTACACTCTGTGACTGGCAGGCCGGTGTGTGTGTGTGTGTGAGAGTGTGTGAGAGCGATTGCTGCTCACCCGAGTCGGATTTTGTTTTGGTTCACGCGCTTGTCCCAACTCACTGACTCGCAGTGCGCCGAGCGGCCGCGCGTTCAGCAAAATGTTCACATCCACGGCGTGACGTCACAACGCAATCACACCACCCCCATCCCGCATCGAGGTGAAGATTCATTATTCTTGGTTCTTTCCGTAAAGGCACGTAGATAGAAAAATATATATATAAAAATAAAAGTAAATTCAATAAAAAATAGTATTTATTTTCATATAAATAAAGTATTTTTGTTTTTATTATATCTACGTGACTTTATCGAAAGAACCAAGAATATGAATTCCTGCAGCCACAAAAGTTTTAAGTGAAGATTTCTGTCCTGGACAGCAATTTTCAGACCTCATGTCCTCGCCCGATAGTTCTTGGAATGCTGTAGGGAATGCCGGCATAAGGTACTAACCACGAGAGTACTCGGCACGCCTATCCATCACCCTATAATTTATGTACAATATATGACCTATAATGCTGTGAACGTTTTCTTTGTCAATTCTAAAGATATCATGAAGCGAAATAGGTGCAGCGTGCTGAAATAATCCCCTGAATGGCGTTCGTAACGATGGTGCCTGAAAATAATCACTGCCAATTGGAGGTTCAGAATGAGATGGAACAACTCCGCAAAGCCTGTCAGTACAAAAAAGCGTGGTGATGTGGATATGTATCATGCTGCATATTTAATATCCTGCAGCAGTGTCCATAACGAGTGGGTGTGTTACTGCTTTGTGCTGACTTTCGTTTTTTTGCTCAACTTGCGCAAAACAAAATTAATGCACAATGAGTCTATAGGCTGAGTTGGCCTAATTTCTCCCATACATTTAGTTTAATTAGCTAAACGCTTTTTTATCTTAAATGTGCCATGTCTATTTTTTGTCAAATGATTGTTGGAGGGATATAACCTGTAACTCAGGATAAATTATGAAATCAAGAATACATAATGAAAAACATTACAATAATAGGGGTTTCCCCCTCTTTTTCCCCTTTTTTTCAGAGGACGCCAAAAGGCGTCACACAGCTCGAAGACAATGCACTATCAAAGTAATAAGGGCTCGGGGTAAGCATCTCCATCATTAGACCTCCTTTTCCAGTACCAAAGCATAATAATAGGGTTTTTCCCTTTTTTATGGCAAAAAACTGAAACCTTTTTACAATAAATCATGTGTGCATTAACCACAATACTTATGGTCAAAATGCAAATCATGCCAATGTGCCTTAAGAATAGCGTTTGCCAGCTATGACATGAATCATAAATCTGGTGACTACCAAAACATTTAATAAAAGTATACAACTGCACAAACAAGTGTGTACAGATGCATGGTGGGAATTACAATGAGAGACAGACGTCAGTTGGAAGATATCTGGTGGCGCACTAAGGCATCACTTGCTTGCGCTTTGAAGGTATTGTCGTGTTGACACTGAAGGAGGATAAGATTCTGACTTGTGGGCAGGTCTTAGTTTTGTTGCGTGTATGCACGTGTACTATCTGATATGTTGCAACAAGCATAGAGCTCAATGTTATTCTGATATACTGGTTGATACTTTGACGTTATTGAATATGATATACTACATAATACAATTCTTAGTCTGTTTCCTCCTGGCGAGATGTATGTATGTTGAACTTCGTTCGCACCGTACATTGCCAACCCTGCTAATCGGACGTGGGTCTATGCACTTTGGGATGTGAGGTCTTGAAATTTAAAATAAAAAATAACATACCCCTGGAAAACGAAACAGCGAGAATCATGATTCCATTAAAGTTATTGTTAATCGTATTGCTGATGTTGATGTAGAGCAACAACTATAATTTTATATTGACGTGGTTGATTATATCAGGAGTAGCGGAGTGTATCACTGAGGTGCCTCCTTTGCATTTGTGAATCGGGCTTTGAGTCGCTATAGTTTGATGGTTCTGTTCTGGGTGATGACAGTCGCACACTGGGGAGTTTTACATTTTTAATTTGTGCATTGAGTATTCACGTCTGCCGTGGTTTGTGACAATACTGTTTAGGGTTGCCCATAGGCTTTTTTGAACTCAAAGCCAGAGATTAAATAATGAAGACCTACCAACATGACAATACGGAAAGAGTACTTAATGTTTTCCAACCTGTGTTTGTCCTCAGCTATAGGTTAAAACACCATATTTACTTAAGAAAACAAAATAGGCTTGGGCAGGTCACGTTGCGAGACGAGATGATAGCCAATTATTCAAGATAAACAAGTGGTAGCAAAAGGAATTGAACGCATCGGAGAAGATATAAACTGAGTAGATGGAGCAATGAAATCAGCTCGAGCACAGCTGCCTGGATGGATTTCTGCATTTCCTGAGCATGAGAGATGGCAGTGGCTTGGGTAGGCCTTCATTCAGCAGTTGAATTGATCATGGCTGACCCTCCAAACCTCGACGAAACCAAACAAATCAAGTTGTTGTGTGGGCAAGTGCGCGAATTTATTGGTTTCTTTCAGAAAACCGGTACGTGGCAAAGCAAGAAAAATTGACAGTTTTGTACAACTTTTTACGCAGTGCCGTCCAGTTCCACTGCTGGATTATTTTTTTCCGCCCGAGGACGACCGCTTGTGTTGCGATCGAAACGCCGTGATATATTATTTTTTTGTTTTATTTTATTTTATAGGAGTTCGTCTGATAATAATCACTACACGTGATAATCATGAGAATGGCTGGCAAAAGTTGTGTTTTTGCGGAGTGGTCGATGATTAAGAGTACTTTACATATGATTACAAATCATCACTACAACATTAATTGTCCCCAGCATGATTTTATAATTAATTAAAAGGTGGGGGATATACTCACAGACCTCATGCACAGAGACAAAGGTCAAAAGAATGTTACCCAAAACATTTCTTCATTTCACGAAAGTTTTCGCAACGACCAATTCCAAAAATTATAGTCAAGGAAAGACAGTTAGTAATTTGTTTAAAATCCTTAAGATTATCATGGTAAATAATTAATTGGTCAAGATATTTAATTTACAAAGGTCTTAACGGAAAAGTCGCAATTATCTCGCTATTCATACCGTGGCAGCCCTTTGATAAATCACTGCTGGATGAGGGCCTGTCCATGCAATACGGTTTGTGAGGGTTGTTTGACTATTCTTCACCACGGCACTCAGTTTCGGCTGTGAAGGCAGGGGGCATAGATATGGGAGCATACAAATAGAGTGTAACAAGTCAATTTCTGATTGAGACGAACTCATGGCCTTCCAATTTTAAAAATACACTCGCATAGGTAGTGGGACGCATCTCATTATTGTTACAAGGTTTTGACTGTATTGGGGGATACTTTTTAAGGCCGTGAACTGCAGAAAAACGATTTAAAATGACATTCAGCAATGTAACTGCATCGGTGCAAGGTCATACTGAAGTGAATGACACAGCGGGCATTTTTAAAGAAAAAAGCTGACGAAACAATGTTTTAAATTCTGCACCCTGACACATATCCACAGATATGGATAGTGATATGACCTTTAAACTATTGATTCGGTTATTTGGATCATGTTTTGCTAATTCCACTGATCTACATTGGAATTGTAAGTTTAGTATTAACAATTAATATCCATAAGACTATAATGTTTATCGGTCAAACATTACATGTCCAAATGGTATTTGTTCCTAATGTTGTCCTGAATGAGCATAAGACACCTTGCAAAACTAATCTTTACAGATCAGATTGATTAACAAGGATTCCTAAAACAAATTCAAATATTTAATAAATGTACAGTTTAATAATTATTAACCCTCAAGCAACAATGAGACATATCAGTGTCAAGTTAATCAGTTATGGAGAAAAATAAAATCGAAGCTCTAAGACATGTTTTGGAAAGAGATCAGTTTTAAGTTAATAAACGTTAGTCACTTTGTTTGTCAGTGTGCCTGTAACTGTGACTAACTCTATTGCAAACCGGCCAAATTGATCCAGGGGTGTCCAGCAACCTTGAGACGAAACAGAACAAAAATAACAACAGTGTTTGCAAATATGTCAACGTGTTTTGCACTGACACCTGCCCGTTACCTTCCATACAGCCAAACACAGACTTTAGAAGCCAAGCTCACATTCAAAGCATTGCATAATTAATACCTTTGCATTATTTTTTGTTAAATATATAACGATCCTAACCTTATCCTGTAAATTAAATAACACGTTTCAAAATCATGAACAAATAAAAGCAAAAGTGTACTGGACCTTGAAGATATTTTTAAATCAACTGAGTACAAATAAATGTGCAAGTTATTTTATTTTCGATGCGCAATATACCTGAATTAGAAAAAGCATCCAGTGTTAATGTTTATTAATATGCAAAGCCATTTGAGTATTTAATTAAAATCCAATGTATGCCTACAATCTATATAGTATCTGCTGTTTCAATGAAGTCAATATTATTTTTTGTTCATGTTTAAACATTTGGAAATTAATTCTAGATTTGAAGCTTTCGTGGCTGCAAGGATCCATACTCTTTGGTTCTATTCGGTAAAGTCACGTCGGTAAAAAATAAAACAACAACAATCACGACGTTTCGGCCACAACACAAGTGGCCTTCATCAGGTGAAGGGACCGTGCTGTCACGAAGACAGCGTTGGAATCAAGAAAGTCAAGCCCAGGTCGCGTCCTTTAAGCTGTGTGGGAGGAAACCAAACGCTTTGACAAAGGAATTAGCATAAAGTGATGATTGAACACTTAAAGTGCTGATAGAACACAAAACACGGGGGGAGGGGGAGGGGAATTTGACAATGCAAACGTTGTGTTGAAGGGAAATAAGCTGCTGTGAAAGTTTGGAATATCGCTACTGGATAAATATACTGTACCATTGAAATTAGTTTAATGTTTGGTATGATTTAGAACATCCTTCCAATGATTGCTTAATTTGAAAGCATCTTCTCGGTTGAAATTGTGTCTGTGTTTGTAAATCTGAATTGCCTCGTGGACAAATCTCTGATGATAACCTGTGGGTTTGCAAAGGACCTGGGTATCGGAGAACACTATATCGTGATCACCCACAGCGTTGTAACAGTGATCAGCTACGGCAGAATAATTCATTCTGCCGTGTTTCAAATCTGATTTGTGCTCGCGAAATCGGTCAGAGACATGTCGCTTCGTCTCCCCAATATAGCAATCACCGCAGGTACAACTCAATTTGTAAACCCCGGGGTACTGTATGTCAGGAATGACATCCTTCACAGATGGGATCAGATCACGAATTTTGTGTACTGTATTGTACCGGACTTGGATCTTGTGTTTGTTTAGAATTTTGGAAATCTTTTTAGTAACGCCTGCTATATATGGTAGTGTGATGGTTTTGACTGGAGTATCAAGTGATTGTTTCTGTATGGTAGGAGAAACAGCTTGGCGGATGGTACGGTCAGAGTATCCGTTTCTCTTGAGGGCCAGGTGTACATGTTTTAATTCACTGGTCAGGTGGTGTTGGTCCGAAATGCAATGAGCCCTATGGTATAAAGTTTTGATGAGATAATTATTTTGAGCTGGGTGGTGGTGGGAATCAGGTTTCAAGTAGGTCAGGCACTGCCTCACCAACACCTACTTTACTTGGAATGGTTCCTTCTACAAGCAAAATGAGGGTACTCCCATGGGTTCCCCTTTGTCACCAGTGATAGCCAATGTTTTCATGGAGAAATTTGAATCGGACACCATCCAGACTTCCACCCTCAGACCTTCCCTGTGGAAGAGATATGTGAATGACACTTTCGTCATTTGGCCACCTGGCCTCCCAGCTCTGAACCTTTTCCTACACCACATCAATTCCAGACATCCCGCCATCAAATTCAACATGGAAGTGGAGAAAGATGGCAAGCTACCATTCTTAGATGTTCTGTTTGAGAGGAGACTTGATGGCTCATTGGGGCATTCTGTCTACAGGAAACCCACCCACACAGATTCCTACTTGAAACCTGATTCCCACCACCACCCAGCTCAAAATAATTCTCTCATCAAAACTTTATACCATAGGGCTCATTGCATTTCGGACCAACACCACCTGACCAGTGAATTAAAACATGTACACCTGGCCCTCAAGAGAAACGGATACTCTGACCGTACCATCCGCCAAGCTGTTTCTCCTACCATACAGAAACAACCACTTGATACTCCAGTCAAAACCATCACACTACCATATATAGCAGGCGTTACTAAAAAGATTTCCAAAATTCTAAACAAACACAAGATCCAAGCCCGGTACAATACAGTACACAAAATTCGTGATCTGATCCCATCCGTGAAGGATGTCATTTCTGACTTACAGTACCCCGGGGTTTACAAATTGAGTTGTACCTGCGGTGATTGCTATATTGGGGAGACGAAGCGACATGTCTCTGACCGATTTCGCGAGCACAAATCAGATTTGAAACACGGCAGAACGAATTCTTCTGCCGTAGCTGATCACTGTTACAACGCTGTGGGTGATCACGATATAGTGTTCTCCGATACCCAGGTCCTTTGCAAACCCACAGGTTATCATCAGAGATTTGTCCACGAGGCAATTCAGATCTACAAACACAGACACAATTTCAACCAAGAAGATGCTTTCAAATTAAGCAATCATTGGAAAGATGTTCTAAATCATACCAAACATTAAACTAATTTCAATGGTACAGTATATTTATCCAGTAGTGATATTCCAAACTTTCACAGCAGCTTATTTCCCTTCAACACAACGTTTGCATTGTCAAATTCCCCTCCCCCTCCCCCCGTGTTTTGTGTTCTATCAGCACTTTAAGTGTTCGATCAGCACTTTATGCTAATTCCTTTGTCAAAGCGTTTGGTTTCCTCCCACACAGCTTAAATGACGCGACCTGGGCTTGACTTTCTTGATTCCAACGCTGTCTTCGTGACAGCATGGTCCCTTCACCTGATGAAGGCCACTTGTGTTGTGGCCGAAACGTCGTGATTGTTGTTGTTTTCTTTTTTACCTACGTGACTTTACCGAATAGAACCAAAGAATTTGGAAATGAAGCCTGTGAAGACATTGTTTGAAATTTTTAATCGCAGTCAAAAGTAGTCTTTTGATTTGCATTAATCAAGTATTTAAACAGCGGTGTAAATACTATATAATTGCTGTGGGGGGAATACAAAACACTGAAATTGCAAATCCAAAACTTTGTATTGTACTGAATTATCTAATTTATAAAATGTCGTAAAGGCAACACTAGATGGCGCTATGGTGACTAGAATTGCCAGTCAAAGCCATTGTTATTTCTCTACTTCGGCTTAACTTTCAGAAGACATGTATTATTTGAGGAGATGCGCATTACTGCAAAGTATTTATGTAGCTGGTTAGGAATGTCTTCGTGGTCTGATTAGTGTAAATACAAGGAATACAAAAAAACATGACCTCGCATTAAGTAACACTTAATAATCTGGAATCCATAATGACTTCTTGTTTTTGATAGCATATTCATTTTAAAGGAAAGCCTCCTTAAGTCTGAAGACATTCAAGGAAGATCTGGAAGTGGAATGATTCGCCATTGCGTTATTATTGTTTTGCGTTGGTGGAAGGGATTCACCAGAATGTTTGGAGAAAATCAATGCGTATGACAGATTAAACAGCAGAGGCAGAGTACGAAATAATTTTCTGTGCTGCCAGCTCCACACGTTGAGAATCTCGGAGGTGTGATGGCATTTGTGTAGTCTGATAGGCCTTAAAAAATCATTGGCATACAGATACAGGTTTGTGCCACCATACCCAGCAGTACAGCATGTGTGTGTGTCCATCTTTATTGTTAAAATCAGTGTTACAATGTTCAGGTAAGTGGTTGGTTGTGCTATGTCCATTGCTATTCTGTAGCCAATTCCTGTCCGATGTTAGTTTAGTCATAATTTGTATTTATTTACTTTAGTCAGTCTTACCTGCGTCGATGAGAACCTGTGAATTTTAGTCAAGTCTCAGGCTATAGAGATTATGTAGTCATTCTCTAGGTCGTTGTGACTAAAGCAGTTACATAAACCGGTGTGAGGGGCATGAGATTTATTCCTGCCCAATATCAGATCAGCCAAACAGTAAACAACGTAATATTTTCATCTATATAGCCAACTACCATGTTTGGTCTTCCTCAGTGTACTGCTGTCTCGAATAATGTTACTAATTTATCAATGTCGAGTTTCAGACATCATAGTCAATGAAGCTTTGCTTTTGGTGGGCAGAAGTTGCAGCGATCGTCATTCTTGATTATTTATATCCACTCATAGTAATTGACAACTGAAAAAAAAATACTTGCCAAAAATTATCATGACCAATTTGAATGAAATAATATATAACACTCTAGATTTGAAGTTTTCGTGACTGCAGGGACCCATACTCTTTGGTTATTTCGGTAAAGTCACGTAGGTATAATGATGATTGCTTGTGTTGCAATCGAAACGTCGTGATTTAATTTGTTTTTTACCTACGTGACTTTACCGAAAGAACCAAAGAGTATAATATAACACTGCTCCTGTCAAGAGCTCCAGTCTCTCAATATGACTGTTGGGTTGTTACTATGCATGGATTCATACATGTTTTACGCTCATGTCTTGGGGTGACAAATTAGGCAACCGATTTAAAATTGTCAGCCCGGGCGGGACACATCATTATCGAGCATGATCAAGGATGGTGACGATGCAGCCTCCGGCCCTAGGGGGCAGCACTGGCAATGGTGCTTCCAGGTCCTGGTAATGCAGCGTATGGCTTTGTGGCAACCGCATCTCTCGAGTGTAATTTATCCTGCCTCAGTAAAGCGACCCCCAACTCCCAATCCCTGCCCCGACTACCCCAGCACCTCCCAACTAAAAATGAGCCAAAGGCAGCCATTTCTATGGGCATTCCGTTTTCTCCATGGTCAGCCTATGGAAATATGTTTCTCAATGTTAGCCATTGGGCATTCCCTTTGTCTCCACGTTAGCCTATGGGCATTCCCATGAGTTTTTTTCTCTCAGATCTGGAGCCAGCCTGGAGCAGCTAAGCTACCAGAACTGCGGCGGAGCTGGAGAACTGGCAAACCCAATTCCTAGTGAAAGGATACACACAGGTCAGTGGGTGCTACACATTGTTAATCTTTATTCGTGTCCGAAACTATACAGAGGGCGACAAAACATGGCGTGATAAGTACATTTCACCACTACTGTAACTACGATATGCGCATGTGTTCAGCTTTACATAGCGTAGCCGTATGCAAAATGCATCGCCCCATCTCTAAAGAATCACAGATAACTGAGAAGCAACCGGACAGTGGTCCGGTGTCAACAATTTCCCAATATCGGCAGTCAGTCAAAATAACGAGCATTTATAATGTGGGAGGAAACCGAAGCACCCCAAAACATGCCCAGAGGGGGGCAATACTCGATTCCCATACAGATAGAAACAGATGTCGATTAGTCCACTTGCTGTACTGCATTCACCTGGAAAGCCAGTGTACGGCACCTCGACGCCCACTAGAAGGGATTTTCACAACATTTGTGCGATCCACCAACCCTCGCTTCCAGTGATGGACTTCAGGCCACATGCAAAGCCACCACCCTACATCTAATCACCCTTAACCTAACATAACCGTTTTCAAGAATACAGAACATAAGATAGCTTTTTGCTATAATAATAGGGTTTTCCCCCTTTTTTTCTGGCAGCAAAACTGAAACCTTTTTCAAGGATTCATGTCTGCATTAACCACAATACCTGCAGTCAAAATGCAAACAAAAAACATACTATGACAATATATGTGGCATTGTCCTTGAAACTGATTGGTCCACACCAAGGGACGGCTTTCTTTTGAGCCTCGACCCAATTGGTGCTCGACCAGATGACGCCAAAAGTTTCAAGGACAATGCATATATTATCATTGTATGTTTTTTGTTTGCATTTTGACTGCAGGCATTGTGGTTAATGCAGATATGAATCCTTGTAAAAAACTTTCAGTTTGGTTGCCAGAAAAAGGGGAAAACCCCTATTATTACATTTTGGTACTGGTAAAGGAGGTCTAATAATATAGCTTTTTGCTCTTAAACATTATGGTTGAGACATACATTTACTGTATTTGTTCCACTTGCTGTCAGAAAATAGTTTTAGTAATACAATTTTTGATTTCCCATGGTTTATAGGCTGCATGATGGGCAGCAGAGGGCAATGCCAAAGGATCCATTGTTGCACTGTACTTCTGTGGTCCCACACCTTCACCATCCGGCACTGACCAGCGTGATAAAGTATATAACCACGACGACTCGCACAATGTGAGCAGGCCCTCTTTTAGCAGCAAAATTGAAAAGGGCTGTTCATGTACTGTACAGTATATAGTGTTATACACAAATAGAAGTGAAACGGAGCTCTTAAAGTGTCTAGAGTCAATGTGACTGGCCACCAAGAAGAGGAGAGATTGGTTAGTATCCGAGAGAATTTCTCAAGTTGGAGGTGAGCTGAAGGGGAAGCTTGCCAAATTCATTTCAAACTCGGGGATACAGCAATGTCGATGTGTTATTAATATTCAACATTAACATTTACACGTCTAGATATGTGCGCGATTTGTCAGTATCAGCAGGGGACTTGGAAGCTTCCATAGAGAAAAATAATATCTTGATAATGCCTATTTAATCGCTTTGATCCATAGATTAATGACATTGTTCAAAGGCAAAGATAAATGGTACAGTTTTCATGTAATGTAATGCTGTGAGCAACGTTGCTGTCCCTGTTACTCCATGACAAGGTGCAACACAAAGAAAAGTTTCACTCCGGCAACACTCAACAATGTTTAATCAGCTTTCAAAATGTGCAGATGTTATAGGGGTAATGTGCTCTGATTGGCTGGATGGAGTCATGTGATCATCATGGAGATATTCAAACATGACTATAATTTAGAATTAGGATGGCGAGATGCTTGATAATAAAATGTATTAATCTTTATGAAGTTACATTAATTAAAAAGCACTCAAATATTTCGCGAATATATTTGTTTATTTTTGCTTAATTACTTTTCTAACATGCCTAGTTGTGTTTTTCATTGTTAGTGTTGCCTCCTTGTTCATCGATCAAACCGAGACATAGTTCTGTCAAGTTCAGCATAATACCGCCAGAACCTGAACACAGGTTCAAATTCCTGATCTGCCTCGGTCAAACCTGGACAGGTGGTAAACCTCTTCAGAGGCCAAGCAGGCCAGGCACCTTACCTTGCCTGCATCCCTTGCTAGGCTCCCTGGGCTGGGCCACCCAGGCAAGAAGGGAGTTCAAGCGTTGGAGCACCATTAATGGGATCTCAACACACTGAGATTACTGACTGGTGATTCGAAATACAAATGCTATGCCAAAAAATAAAGAGGTTTGCAGTGATTGTGCAAGTCTGTGGAATGGAACAAAGTTACGTGCAGAATTATTTTATTCTTAATACCCACATATAAACAAGGTGACAGAGAGTCTCTGTACAAAAGAACTGCCTTTACAATTCACAGTAATTAATTTAATTGGGAACAATCTACATCCAAACACTACCGAACATGTCCTAACATGTTTGAAAACAAATGATTACAGTTCATTATTTTGTCTGTATATGTCCCTTGCACGTGGGTAATTTCCATTCTTATTTCATCCATGCTCTGGTTAAAATTTGCGCCCACTGCACAGAGACTTTTCGATAAACCTGCATACTATTTCATCTTTTTTTCACCATATATTATTCATAACGTGTTGAATAAATGCAAGAATACAATTGATTTAACATGACATCACAGCTATCTCAACAGTACTGTGTGCGTTACACTTACACAGGAGTGCGTGTGCCGTTGTAATCTAGTGGCTGAATGTCGGGCAGACACACGCTGGGCTCAGTGGGGCTCTGCTCCGTCCACCAGGACACGCGCGTCTCTCCCGAGCCGGGGGGCCCTGGCCGCAGGATCACGACGTCCCGCGAGGCCACCGATGGGTCCTCGTCGTAGAAGTTGAACGGCCGGAAGAAGAAGCCCGCGCCGTTGCAGGCGGTGGCCGTGTTGGGGACGTCCTCCGAGTGGGGGATGTGCACGAAGCCCACCGTCACCCAGGCCACCAGGTCCTGCCCAGCGGCACGGCCACAGGCGATGGCGTTAGCACTATTGTGAAGCCTCGATTGTTCTGCTACGAGTATTTTTTTCATCTTACATCAAGGAAAGCTAATATCAACCAGCCAGATGGCTCAGCGGTAGTGCAAACGGCTCAATGGGAAGATTGCGTATTGAAATCGTGGTTGGCGGTCGACTCAGTGTTCATTTGAGTAAGAAATCACTTTGACAAATCACGTTGACTTATTACATGAAAAAAACATTTTGATGTTGCAGTTGAAATCTGCTTGACTTTCTAAGAATGTTTTCGTTAAGAAAATTTCTTTCCTCGCATCTCAACTCCTTGCTACAAGTTAGTGCATCACTAGTGCAGGTTTTGAATAACCCTTCTGGTGCAATGCAGTAAAGTAGCATGGCCAAACGTCTATTTTCTTTTTCTCATGCACAAAGTTTCATCCCCATTTAAAAAGTTCATTTTTGGCATTCTAGATGAATATAGTCTCATTTTTATAACAACACTTTTTGACATAAAATGAACGGTGAATGCATTTTTCAGTGAGCTAATTCAAAAATATCCAAGCAAAAAACACATGTTAACAGATTTTTAAGTCACCTCATTCACGATATTTTCATTGTCTTTGAGGAAATCCTGGAAATAGACTGCTGGGTCCCAAGGGTCGTTCTGCTGATAGATGCTGGAGCTGTGTCGCTCTGTCTCTTTGCGTTTTGTCACTGCCACCTGGTACCTTGGATAGAGGGAGACATTCAATGGTTACGTGGAATTCATCACCATCACGATCCATGGCCAGATAGCACATATAGTAATTAGTTTCCACTCTTCTCTGTCTTGTACCAATATGCTCAGTTCACATATTTTTGGCACTCATGTCTTGTGTCATCGTCAAGCCATTCTCTGTGAGGGTTTCCTCTATTTCCAGTTCCTTTACATTTTTCCAAACAACAAACTTTAATGTCCCTATTGTCGATGTGTGTTCAAATAGTGCCAGTTTATGTGGAATTACAACTTATAATATACATCATGCCTAGAAATGTTGGTGTTATACAGTATGCATGTATAATTTAACAATGTTTGAATAACACACAAATGAGATTAAATAAATATTTATCTCATGGAGATGTATATAGTGCCTTATTCGAATATGTTTTACAGCAATTATACAATTATAAATTAGATTATAGTGGTTGAGATAAACAGAAGTATTATTCAGAGTGGTGATGTAGTTACGATGTGTTTTGGTCGTCGTCACCCTCCCCCCCTTACCCCCCCCCCCCCCAAACGTTCCACTTTTGCCACTTGCATCATGACAGAAATAATCCATTCAGAAATCTCACAGAGCATTGCATCCTTGTGTTAAAGAACGACAGTTTTCAAATGACTTATGAAAAATCGTTCTAGTGGCCTCTTTATATCCCTTTGCACAGTAGATGCCGTAGTTTCCCATACACTCTGTGATGATATTTTCACCTGATGGTGAAATTTATATTTTTAATTCTCAGGGCTGGAAGTTACTTAAAGATGAAGTGCAAAATAAAATGTAATATGTTTTTGTTGTTGTTGTGCAGTCATTGGTTAATTGTCTAAGACCATTGTCTCATGACACTTGCATACTAGGTTTAATCACAGGTTAATCACTGCTAAGATTTGGATTCAAGATCTGTTGTGTCAACATTCTGATGTTTGAGCCATCTGACCACCCCTTAGTTTCGAATTGTTTAATCGCATATCAATTATTAACTACTAAATCCAACGTTTTATTTATTTATTACAAGTGATAATTCTACCAACAATAATTACTTAATCAAGATTTGGCAGAGTGATGTCTCAGTGGTTTAGTGCACTGCAATTTGAACTCAGCGAGCTAAATCTGATTTCCGGCCATGGCTAACATCCATAGCGAGTCATATCCGATTGGGTGCTGGCACCCCTTACTAACCCACACTGACCAGTATGGTGAAGTATGGTCCATTAACTCATATGCTTAACATGGAATGGGGAAGCCTTCATCCAGCAGTGGACTTGCAAACTTCTGTACATTATTTTTAATTATGAAAACGAAATGGTCCTTTTTATGAATGTTTTTATTGTAAATATTAAACATAAATACATCTTACACCTATGTGTAGCTATTTATTTGCAGGTTATGTGCCATGTTTAATTGATAAAATCACAAATTATGTTTCATATAACTATAGTTGATTTACAAAAGCAATACATTACATTTCTGGAATTGTAACATAAGAGCTTTCATTGCGGAATGATCCTGAACATGTCAATTTTCCTTCATTTTCAGTAACTTATAGACTTCAAAAGGTGTTATATTTTCAGTAACTTGTATTTAACTCTCGTGTTTGCGGTTCAGACAAGTAGATTGTTTTGTATTTATAATCTAGTATGATTTGATGTCTTGAGTAGTCATTGGTGGTTGCCTGATTGAAAGCTATTAAAAAAAAATTATTTTTATTTTACCAGGTAAGGCCCACTGAGCAATATAGCTCTTTTTCAGAAGAGACCTGGCCACAAATTATAACTCATTGCAGTGGCTTATCATGTGGAAATGTATAGCAGCCAAATACTCTTAAACACGTTTCTAAATGTATAGGAGAAAAACTTGAGTACCCGGAGAAAAATCCAAGTGACCACGGGGAGAACGCGCAAACTCTAAATATACAGGCGTCAGGGTCGGGATCGAACCCACGCCCTCTATACCAGGCGAGGTAATTCACATCTCGCCACTTTGGTGCCCGAATTGGGCTGTGACTATCAGCTCACTACAAAAAAATAAGCTATTTTATTACGTAGGGATGCGGTTTCCCATGATTCAAGCCACCATCTCGGTGAATTCCAGCCCAAAATTCGTGAGGTCCCTAAATCTGCATGGGAAATCCCAGCAGATAAAACACAGATACCTGCTCCAAGTGGCAGCTTTCTCCTCTTCGTAATCCTCTGGCAACAGGGGGTTTCCGTGGCTCGTGAGCTGCACGCGATAACCACGCTGGGCACCCCACTTGTTTCTGGCGTTCTCGTTCATGAACACCAGGTATGGAAGTCTGACGTCGAACTTGAAGGCTGCCTCCGACTCTGTCTTCTTGAGGTCATGCTTCACGCTGGGAATGACCTTGGCGTGCTCTGGGCTCCAAACGACGGTCGTGTTCTCGAGCTGCAGACTCACAGTCTTAAAGCTGTTGCTTGTGCCTGTGGACAATAAAAACATGGCGAAATGCAAATATTTAGAAACCACATGCACTTGAACAAAATAAAGCAATGCATGAACAAAACAATCTTTTGTAAGCTTGTCATAATGAGTTATATAGTTGTTTATGGAGTACAAAACAATTGCTTTAATCAATATAAATAAGGCACTATTTTAATGGAATTTAAGTGTTAACTTTATTTTAACGCGTTATAGCTTGAAAATCGGTTTGAAATTACATATCATGGCGTTTCATTTCAGCTTAACCTTTGTGGCATGTAATGCAGTGTTTTATACAATTTCTACATCAACAGAGCAATATATTGGTCATGAAAAATCATAAAAAGAATCTACTACTCTATTTGATCTGTTTATGTCTTTGTTTCATTATGCATTATGTACACTTCCACAGACGTTAATAGCAATGTCAGGGACCCAATGCTGCGGGTATAATCATACTTCAGGCTCGTGGCTAGGAAAGGGTCAAATTTCACTTGCTACTTATTTTTGCTTTTGATGGGAATCAAACTCAGGTTTTCAGGTCCATTGCAAAGAGTGCAAACTACTGCCACCACTCTGCACGATTTACATTTATATACGTATTCATATTAAACCTTCCTTTATGCTGTACACAATGATTTTATTGTAAAGCGAATTTAATGCAAGTTCATGTGCTGCTGAATCATCAATGTACCATATTAAAGTATAGTTCGTATATTTGTCTTAAGAGTCATACATATGCCGTCAGTTATTTTCACGTAATATTTCGTAATAATTCCATTTCAACTTTTATCTGAAAACATCTTTGGCTTAAAGTAGACGGTTTCATAACGCTTGTACGGATGTGAGTAAAACTGTTCAATTCGTTGGGTTCGTGAAGGGCCAAAAAAAGGCCAGGCCAAAAGCCTGTCCCACAGCCTGACGGAAGTAGGCACAGACACAGGAGCATTCTACTTCACAGGTGGAGAGAGAGAGGGAGGGGGCTTTTACGGAATGCAAGCTCACAGCCTGAAAAATGCAGGGACAGAAATAAACTGGTCGGCCAGAAAACTGAGTGTAACTGAAATCTATCCGGTCTGGGACGTCGCTTTTCTCGCGGGAATTTTGTTATCACGCAAAGACCTTCCAGTGTAATACCGGGCGTGATATTACATTTACTGGTCGTAGTTACATGACACAGTATTACTGTGTGTGGTGTATCATCGATCAAGTGTTCATCATTGTTTTCTTTCGTGTATTTAAAGTTCTGACAGCAGTATCTAAGTCACATTCTAACACAACACATACTGCTCCAATAGTTGACAATATTGTTTTAATATACACTATTGTATATATAAAAGACACTTACCGGCTATATCCATATCCAGTTTGTAGTTTAACATATGAGTGTGAAGATTGCCTAGGACGTGTTCAGATATTCTGTTGCCATACTTGAGGCCTTCACCGAAAAAAAATGTGGTAAAGGGGTATCCAGTCGGGTGAACCTTTGCCTCGACGACTCCATTCTGGTAGAATATGTAGTCCATCACATAATCATAGTTGTATACATTATGGATGCTCCTTATCACAAGTACATAGTTGACCAAGCCACCATAGAAGGTGAACCCAAGATGGCTATCTCTGTCAAAGTGTCGACGTAATGGCACACCAGAGTTGTACTCGAAAATGCAGACGGAGTTCGGGTATTTCAGCGGCTTCTCAGAGTTCACAAAGTGGTACGTGTCCAGGTACGTGGCAGTGTGCGGGCAGTCGATCCCCTTCACAAGCTCAAAGTTGTCGGCACCAAAGTGCCAACCTGAGTCAATGGCTTTTCCTTGTGTGCCGGTGGGACTGTTTCCAGAATAGTAAGAGATTGCATCTTGGAGACCCATCTCATAGACAATTCTCTCACCGTTGTACTTGATGTCAAATATCTGAAGCCCCATGTAAGAGATTCTGAAAGCGAACGTCCAGGGCATGTACTGCACAAAGTTCCCGTCAACCCGGTAGCGGTGGCCCTCGGGCTCATACTGCTGCGGTCCCGTCTGAGACGTGTCTGCTCTGAAGGCTCCGCGACGATCATATCCTGAATTTATAACGGTGCCGGTTAGCTTGATCTTATCAATGAGTCCATTGTCATACTGGCTGATGAGTTCTTCCAGACTATTAAAATACTGCCCGTTGTAAAACACTTTCTGCACTGCCCACTCTTCAACGTTTGAGCTTTCATGGTTAACCAAAACTTCAAAGTTTAATGGCTGCAAAAAATACCCTTCCATAAGTCTGAAAAATAAGACCCAAGACCTCCTATCTCCAGACTTAAGTCCTCTCAATGGAATGTCACCTGCATTAATGCAGTTTTTAGTACAGTTTGTATACCAATAACCATAACTTTCTTTGAGGATGTGGTCGACTTTTTCAAAAATTCTGGGCATAAATTCTCCGTGTAATGCCTTATATTCCGGGATTGTCGTTGGCCGAGAGCTAAAATTAATAACGCGTTTCCTCGTTGATGGACTGTGTGGCCGGTACCAGGTTGGATTCGGAAGCGGGCCTATCAGATATTCTGCGACCGATGGCTGAACGTCAGCTCCGCGGAAAACCACTGCCTTAGCAACTCGAGCAGGCTTGGCTCCTCCATGGTCTAAGTAATGCAAAGCTTCCTTTTTGTCTGGGTTGTAGAGCTCTATCATGTAGATGTAGTTGCTGTTCACGGTGGCTTCTGAGGCAACAATATTGAGCTCCTTATGGCTCACCAGGAAGTCCTTGACGGTTGTTAATTCTGTTGGCGTTAGGTCGGAAAAGATCTCTATTGCCTTATAATCGGGTTTAATGCCATTTAGAACAAATTTATTGGGGCACTTCTTGGGAAAGTCTGCATTTACATGCCGGTGAATCAAAACTGACGCCAGAATAATGCTCACGATGATAAATAAAAGAGCAACATATGTCCATACCCTAGAAACGGTTTTATTTTTATTCATTGTTCCTTGTTATGCAGGTGAAGTTTCACTTGTTTATATATCTGTAAATAAGAACAAATTCATTAAAATTGTACAACAATACATTTCTTTACAACAGACTATATTGCAAGCACAAAGAGGAGTTCCATTTTGAGGACATTTTAGGTGTATAAAAGTTAAACATGTAGTCCACTTGTACTGCATTACATACTCATGTGTTACATTACAGGACCGTGAGAAATGGCAACGGTTTGGTGAGAGGTATTCATCCAGTGGTGAATTAATGATGGCTGATGAAGATGATTAAGTTACATTCATCTGCCAGCAATCTGCACGTCAAGTCAACGTGAAAGAGTCGAGTTCACTCTCGCTAAGGTCCTTCTGCCAGCATAGGCGTGACACCTTCACCATTGTCACCGCATTTATGTCTATATATCAATATTGAGTAATCCATTTTCAAATGTAATCCAGTTAAATATAACCACCTTTTTTCTCTTCATGCGCGATTGTAATTTTTTTGTCATTAATGTATTCAATTATTCAATTGCATTTTAGCATGGTTGGATACGTACGGTGCAGACGACATTCAACAGACACGCACACATTACATTTTTTCAAACACGAATTTGTATTCTAACGATGTGGTGTTGTATATATAGAAAGAAACACCAAGCAGAACCCATATATAGATTTAAAAGAAAAGACAAAGGTAAAATCCAAAAGAAAAAAAAAACATTTTATTTAAGCACAGTGCAGATTTAAATGTACAGCTAAATAAGTATTATTAGTCATATGTATAACTTTGTGCTCTGAGATGGAACTCAACTTGCCTTCCTAAAAATATTTTTTTTCCCCAAAAAGTATTCTACGGTAAACGTGTATATCTTCCTTGCTGGTAAATTATCAAATAAATGTTGCTATCCCGTGCCACAGAGCTCTCACTCTCTCTCTCTCAAGGTCTCCCACCATACCTCTCCACACTCCTCACTCCATTGACCACAGTAAACCGCGGAGACCAATGGAACCCATCAAACAATTTACTCATCATGCCCAAGAAGAAAAAAAACCACAGGACCGCGCTGGCTGAGCGGCGTTTCTCCGTAGCAGCACCGGCAGCCTTCAGAAACTCTCTCCCACTGCACTTTATTTCCCATTGCGTTTGCTGATGATCTCTTCTGCGTTCGTCCGGAACACTCTTCGTTCCGATGTTAGGAAGCCATTGGGACCTTACGCACTTTAACATCTACATTGAAAACTCGTTTCTTCACAACTGCTTTTTTCTGTCGACTTTGTCATCCTTCCCCATCACCTCCGCTTAGCACAATTGGCTACGTACGGTGCAAAGGTATTTCAACGTACACACGTAAACATAGTGCATTCCTCTATAGCGCTTTCGGTTAAGTCACGTAGTAAGAAAATAAATTAAATAATAGAATACGACGTGTCGATTGCAACACAAGCAATCGTCATCAGGTAGAACTAAATTGCATTTTATTTTCTACGTGACTTTACCGAAAGAACCAAAGAGTCATTCCTGCAAGTCAAGATAGTAACATTCCCTGCATCCAAGCACGAATCCACCTTCAAGCAACAGCTGTAAGCGCTCACTGGTTCAAGGCTGACAAATAAGGGTGTTGAAGCTCCCTGGCTCCGCACCTTCGAGTTCTCGATCGAACAATACTCCTATTCATAAAATAAGTACGTCACAAATTGTGTTTATTATTGTTCACATTATCAGCATCGGTAAATTACTTCAACGTGTGTGTGTGTAATCATGCAAACTTACCTTCCACTCTTCAGATATCTCTCAATGCTGAGACTGCCAAACCCTGTGCACGTGTATCAAGTCCAATCCAACGACTTATATGGTACTTCTACAACAAGTACTTACACAATCCGTCATTCGCAAGCAGTCTTGTGCATTTATGGGGGCATCATCGTGTTAAACGTATTTCCTGTTTACTTTTCTTTGTTAAAACATACTTCAGCCTCTGCCACAGCATGTATACAGTAATGTATCAGAGGTTACGTCGAAGACAAAGAGGGTGGGGAAGTAGTGTTTTTTTATACAAGATGTGGGTTGGACTAGTGGAAATTTCCGGGTGGGATAACCCGTATGATTTCCGCATGGGTGTGCAGAAATGCTGATGGAAAATCAGCTTAGCGACTGGATGGTGTTCCAAAAGCTCATATATCATACTCTGACAGTGCCATCATCATCCTCAGGCGTTTCCGTTCGACTGCTGGATGAAGGCCTCCCGACGCCATCTCCATCACTCGTTGTCCTGCGATGCCACAAATCCAAATTTCCGTTGCTTCCTTTCCACAGTTGTCGACTTGGGGGCTGGATTCTCTTCCATTATCGCTCAATCCATCACCAGTCTCATATGTTGCGCATTATCCCTTTCAAGTAATGTGTGCTGTCTTCTTGGTTCTTTCGGTAAAGTCACGTAGAATGTACATAAAATAATAAAAATAAAATATAATAAAATAAAATTCTCACGACGTTTGGCCACAACACAAGTAGCCTTCTTCAGGTGAAGGAACAGAACTGTCGGGACGACAGCGCTTCAATTAACGCTGCTAAGCTTCGCAGTGTCTTTTAATCTAGGTGGGAGGAGCAGGGAGCCTTGACAAAGCAGTTTACACATCAATAGGAGAATTTAGCATTGAAATAGCTGTGTTGAAGTGTTGGATTAGCAGGGTGTTAAAGTCAGAAATTAGCATGTAACTGGGAGATTAGCATGATGTTAATGTGAGGGATTAGCATGTAACTGGTCACGGAAATAGCTATGTAAAGTCAGAGTTTACATATCAACAGATGCATTTAGTATATTGACGCTAAAGGACTGCAACTACCTAACTATCATACAATAAACCGATGTGAAAAAAAACTAAGTATAAACTACATCAATATAATAAATGTACTCAATATATTCTTCAATAAGTTGAGCTATTAACATAAAGTAACTGGGTATACACTACACTATATAATGAATACCATATAGTAAACTAATAAAAAAATATAAACTACATCAATGTTATCAATAAACTCAATATACTCTCCACTCAGCTGAGCTACTACCAATAAGTCGTTATACATTACAATTCTATGTCGAAAAAAAGGGTGGCGGTTATTTATTTTCAACGTGAGCACCACTGAAAGCGACGAGCTTTGTTCAGACGGACGAGTCCATCTATGCTCGGAACGGAGGAGGGGGGAGAGAGAGAAACAGCCACGATGCGCTGCTCTGTCCTGTGTTGCGTTACAACTATGCTATAAACTAGACTACTATACATTGCAATGTTATGCCTTCCAATCTAAACTACATTGTATAATATTGTATACACAGCCCAATGTAAGCTCTAACATTATGCATTATATTGATATGTCTCCAACTAAACCTTTTTCTACATTACACGACTATACACCGTAATATACACTGCCATAGACAAACCCACCCTTGAATTATACAATGCGTTACTATACACTACCCTATACTTTAGACTGTAAAATATTAGACTTGTAATATTACACTATGTATTATTCTGCCAACCCTACTGTATACCACACTGCTGTATATTCACTATACAATTACGATACTATATATTGCCTTATGAATTATGTTAAACATTACACTGTTATACTATTTATTATTATACAACATGCTATAAACCATACCATTGACCGTCGTGTGAAAGGTACTAAGAGGCAGTGCCAGCGAATGGACTGCGGTCTGAAAGTCACCGTAAAATACAATCAATTAAGAACCATTTCGGTTCTTAATTTATTGTATTTTACCATAGAGCCTAATGCATTTCCGACCAGGAACACATTGCCAGTGAACTCAAGCATGTACACCAGAGCAGCGCATCGTGGCTGTTTCTCCCCCCTCCTCCGTTCCGAGCATAGATGGACTCGTCCATCTGAACAAAGCTCGTCGCTTTCCGTGGTGTTAACGTGGAAAAGAAAAAAACGCCAAACTTTTTTTCGACATAGAATTGTAATGTATAACGACTTATTGTTAGTAACTCAGCTGATTGGAGAGTATATTAAGTTTATTGATAACATTGATGTAGTTTATATTTTAGTTTTTATATCAGTTTACTATATGGTATTCATTATATAGTGTAGTGTATACCCAGTTACTTTATGTTAATAGCTCAACTTATTGAAGAATATATTGAGTACATTTATTATATTGATGTAGTTTATACTTAGTTTTTTTTCACATCGGTTTATACTAAATGCATCTGTTGATATGTAAACTCTGACTTTAACATAGCTATTTCCGTGACCAGTTACATGCTAATCCCTCACATTAACATCTTGCTAATCTCCCAGTTACATGCTAATTTCTGACTTTAACTCCCTGCTAATCCAACACTTTAACACAGCTATTTCAATGCTAAATTCTCCTATTGATGTGTAAACTCCTTTGGCAAGGCCCTCTGCTCTTCCCACTTAGCTTAAAAGACGCTGCGAAGCTTAGCAGCGTGCATTGAAGCACTGTCATCCCGACAGTTCTGTTCCTTTACCTGAAGAAGGCTACTTGTGTTGTGGCCGAAACGTCGTGAGAATTTTATTTCATTATGTTTTATTTCTATTATTTTATTTCCAATCTACGTGACTTTACCGAAAGAACCAAGAAGATGAATCCCTGCAGTCACGAAAGCTTTAAATCGAAATTTAATGTGTGCTAGTTAATTAATGTAATTATTGAACTTTAATGATTTGAGGTTCAGATTTTATACTCTTTGGGTATAAAACGTCACGTAGATAGAAAAATAAAAATATATATTTTTCTATCTACGTGACGTTACCGAAAGGCCCAAAGAGTATGAATTCCTGCAGTCACGAAAGCTTTAAGTCACGGTTCAGGTTATATTTTGGCAAAGGTAACACTCATTTGGCAATACACGCTCATTTCAATGGGGGACCTCATTACACCATAGCAACCTGGTTACTACAGCAAAAAAAAAACAATGCAAAAACAACTCTTACGTGGTCAAGTTACAAATGGAAAAGTCGTGCATTAACATGGTACAACTAGGAATAAAATACAATGTGATACTCTCATTTCATTCATATTTGATGCAGAAATAAAAGCTATCTTTCAACATCCCAGGGAACCTCCATTAATTCGATGGCCACTCCTCCGTTGCCTTGTTAATCTGGAATCTTCTTTTCCCGGTCACCTGCACCATTAGTTGTTCAAGTTCAGGCTTTAGACTTTCCTCTCTACATATAACTTTAGCCTGAATTAGAGCCTATCTATTAATTCAATATTAAGTGTCTGCTTTTCCCATTTTTGACCTCACCTTGTTTCATGCTTCCATGTACAAAACCCTTAACTTTCAAATCCCTTTCATGGGAAAGTTACAGATTAATCGTTTTTGAGAAAGCATACAGAATTTTCTTACATGCATGGTGGTATACTTATTAGTTGCTCATCAGTTGTGATAAATCCACTGCTGAATGAAGGCCTCCCAAGCTACCAGCTCTAAAAACAGACATCTATATTTTCACCACAATTTATATGTTTTGCATCATCCATGTTTTTGTTTAATTAATCTCACCCCTTGAAAGTGACCTCTATGCACTACGTGGTATCCTTGTTGAGGATGCTACAACTGTACCCCATCCAATCACTTTTCAGACAATAATGTTTAAGTTTTAAAGACTCAAATTTGCATTTAAAATATCATATCATCACTTGTGATCTATCCAGCCAGGCAGTGATACATGTGGCTTGTGTTTCTAATCCACGTGAGTCATGTGGCTCACCGCCTGTCTGCCTTCCAGCTTGTTTGTGGTTTGTCAGCGATTGTGAGATCTAATTTTCATCAACGACGCATAAGCTGAGCATTGCATTCCATGTGATGCCGTGATAACACAGGAGTAACACAACATTATGGACATCACTCTGCCGCTCCAGTGAGATCGAAAAAGAACCCCCACGCCCGAGGTTGAAATCTAGGATTCCTTTCTGCATATACACCTCCTCTTTAGCAGTCGAATATAAATACATCGACACTCGTTGGATGACATCCTGGCAGGCTATGGACGTGGTAAATAAAAACCACATTGAAGTACTGCCAACTAAGAACCATGCTAAACTGAATTTGAACACAACATAAATGGAAGATCAAAGAATCGTCAAACTGCCACTGTGGTGAAAGTCCAAATATCTAACCCGTCGACTGCCTCTTTGGTTGGTTGAAAAATATTCGACTTGAACTATAGCACATTTAAAAAACTGTTGCTTTTCCCTCCCGCCATACGACAGAAGATTACATTACGTGCAGCGTCGGATGAAGGCCTCCCTAAGTCGTGGCCATCTCGTGGGCTTGAGATGCAACAATCCATCTCTCTTATGCACACTTGCCCATTTCAATATCTCTAACTTGTGTATAGGTGTGTATAACAGATGTGATTCTCTTCCTGTTCCTGAGTATAATTCCAGGCATGAAACATTCTGCATACTCTTCTGCTTTTTTTCCCTTTTCTTCGTTATTATTTCACAGTACTTGCGTGTCGTTTTTTCCCCATTTGCAGGTTTGACTTATATCTATTCCATATGGGGGTAATGCAACCCATGACATACCTTTCCACTGGGTAAGATTAATAGTATTTAGCGGGAAGTCAGCAAACGTGTCTGATTGAGACTGGGCCTCCACCGTATGTTTAACTTCCACTACTGGCTGAGGGCTATGAACAGGAAACAAGCTTCCACTCCTCCACACTAATTAAAAGACAGCCAAACAACTGGACGTTTTATTACAGTAGTGATTTTACCGCGTTATATCCATATTTTAGTGAATGACACTTTATCCAAATGAATGCACTGAATGCAAAGGCATATTACAGAAAAACAAGGGGGTTTCTGGTATATTATGTGAGGACAGTATCCATAAAATGTTATTTTTAACGACGCTTGAATTCCCTAGGATTCCTCCTTAAATTAAATATTAGACGTTATGTAATCATTAATGGAATTGCAATCATTGGAGCATTGACAGTTACACAAAACAATGACTGAAAAATTCTAGATTTGAAGCTATCGTGACTGCAAGGATCCATACTCTTTGGTTCTATTCGGTAAAGTCACGTAGGTAAAAAATTAAATAACAAAAATCACAACGTTTCGGCCACAACACAAGTGGCCTTCATCAAGTGAAGGGACCGTGCTGTCATGAGGACAGCGTTGGAGTGAAAACAGCCAAGCCCAGGTCGCGTCCTTTAAGCTGTGTGGGAGGCAGCAAAACGCTTGACAAAGGAATTAGCATAACAATGAGCACGATGTACGTAGGAGGTGCATGGGCCATGGTATATTGTGAGGACATAACTCCACTCACTCACTCCACTCACTCACTCCACCCACTCACTCACTCCACCCACTCACTCACTCCACTCACCCCACTTACTCACTCCACTCACTCCACTCACCCCACTTACTCACTCCACTCACTCCACTCACTCACTCACTCCACTCACTCCACTCACTCCACTCACTCACACTACTCTCTCCCCCCCCCGCTGCTGGTCCGTCATGGTCCCCACCCGCCCCTGGTCCATCATGGCCCATGCATCTCCTACGTACATCGTGCTCATTTTTATGCTAATTCCTTTGTCAAGCGTTTTGCTTCCTCCCACACAGCTTAAAGGACGCGACCTGGGCTTGGCTGTTTTCACTCCAACGCTGTCCTCATTACAGCACGGTCCCTTCACCTAGTGGTATCCCAAACTTTCACAGCTGCTTATTTCTCTCCACTCACTCACTCCACTCATTCACTCCACTCACTGCCCTCACTCACTCCACTCACTCACTCCACTCATTCACTCCACTCACTCCACTCACTCACTCCACTCACTCACTCTACTCCCCCCCCCCGCTGCTGGTCCATCATGGTCCCCACCCGCTCCTGGCCCATCATGGCCCATGCACCTCCTACGTACATCGTGCTCATTGTTATGCTAATTCCTTTGTCAAGCGTTTTGCTTCCTCCCACACAGCTTAAAGGACGCGACCTGGGCTTGGCTGTTTTCACTCCAACGCTGTCCTCATGACAGCACGATCCCTTCACCTGATGAAGGCCACTTGTGTTGTGGCCGAAACGTCGTGATTTTTGTTATTTTATTTTTACCTACGTGACTTTACCGAATAGAAACAAAGAGTAATGACTCACAAAGGTTAAGTAATCCCCCATGAGATGGCTAGGGTGACCTCGGGGTCACTGCATCGTTACTCCAGGACCGTGTTTGGAAATGTTTAGTGCAACTGAGGCTATACTATACATGTTGCCATTAAATCACCATGGACACTTGTGGTATTGCCAAACTTGCATCGCTGTATTAAAAAAAATGTTCACTGCCCATTAGTTGCGATGTTACTAGTCTTTAAAAATATTAACGTTGATGCATTGCAGTGGTAACTGCAAACATGTGTAACTCCCTCTTGAGCCGCATACAATGACTGACCACCAGTGCATTCCATGTTCAACTTATTTCTACTCTTACTTTGGATATTATCCCTGGTTCTGCTGTGTATAACATTTCAAAACAACCTGATTAGTTTCAAGCGAAAAATAATTAATTTTCACTTGGTTATATGTTTCTAAATGGCGGGGGATTACACCAAACAGTCAGGAGAGGGACAATGATGAGGACACAATGCAGTATATAAACAATACTGTGTTGTGCTTTTTGCCACTGCAGACAGCTGGAGACACTCACAATGCAGCAGTGAATTGAAAATGATTGCTGTAGTCGCTGATGGCGATGATCGGTACTGCATACAGTATTTCGGTTTCTAGCATAGGCTGTCTTCTCAGCTTCAATACATTTCCTCATTCATGCATACACATTCTGTCAACCCAAACATGTGGCGCGGATTGCTTTCATGAAGTCGCCATTTCCCAACAAGCGTTGCGCTGAAGTGCAATTCTCGTCTTCTTCCCATGTAAATGTTCTGACGGTCACCTTTGATGCTCTGATACACAGCCCATGGAGCAGTTGTCAAGGGAGACCAAGAAATGAGCACAACAAAATAGAGCGTCACAGACGCCATCCTTGGAAGATAATCATTAAAATCACGCGAAACAATAAACGGAACAGATGAAACAAATAATGATTCGATATTACTGTGAATGAAATGTATTTGGCCACGATACTGTTAGAACAGCTCACAGGATAGATAAAAAGTCATGGCATGACAGCCAAGAAAGGGGAACGTGTCACATTATTATGACCAAAGAAGACGTGAAAATTAAAGCACGTCCCAATGCGAGATCTGTTTATGGAGCAATTAAATTCCATGAATGTAGAGTACATTTCAAAACATGTTAAGTTAAACTCAGTGTCCCCCTGCTTGAAAGGCAATCAGTCAGTACTCATTCCTGTAAACAGCTCTGTCGTTGGAAATTCCACAATTCCCACGGACAGAATATTTTCTCCATATGACAGCGAGTGAAAGGATGATGGACCGCGTTAGCTCCTGACTGTTATTGAGCTCACAGGCGTCCGAATTGTAAGTCGAAAAATGTTACCAAAGCACCATCACAGTATTTGTATGTGATTCATTTTCAACATATGCTTTTTATCAGTGCTTAATATCAGTTGGAATAGTCCAAAACAGTGTTCCGGGTATTATTTTGCCACACCACAATCATTTGAACCTAATTTTGTCCAAAACAATTGCGAGTCCATGCATCTCATATATTACTATATATTGTAACTGTAGTGTTATATTTTAGGAACATATGTGTACTTTGGACTCTATACGTGAATAATCCCTACTCCAAACCAGACTAGAAGCGTTCCGGAAAATATCGAGTGAGAAACTTAAGCCATGTTTTTAGTTTCTAGATGCCACACACAATTGTCCACTGTTGAGAATGTCTTGTCGTCCAAGGGGTTAAACGTCCCCAATTTCACAGTGTGGTTTTGCACTTCACCACATACTTTGCATGGCCGCAGGATTCATACCTTCGTCCAATCCTTGTCAAGACCCCCAGTGCTGAGAACTTCTGGAGGCTATAATTCCGGTCAGCACAAATGACACTTTGACAAACAAATCGGAGCTTATGCAGGGTATTTCATGGCAAAGAATCCTGCACGGTTGTCATTTATTATAAACATTAGTTTAATGTATGAGTCTCCGAGTTAAGGGTTAAGGGGAGTCTGGTGCGTGTTTTCTCCTCCCCTGCTTTCTGTACAGAACCACGCATTGTATCTATGCCTGCTAGTGTGTGTGTATGGGGAGCGATAATTTGGCGTGCTGCGCTATGAACCTGGCGAACCCGAGTTAATTTCCCGCTCACTGCCAACATCACTGACGATTATCTGAACCAGTCCTGGGCCTCCCTTAGGTCGACTCAGCCTCAAATGAGTACTTGGTGCGGTGTGTAACAACATCGCCACTTGGAAGACAAAGGCGGTCGGGCGTGATGCTGGCCAACCCACCCCCCTCGTGTGCCGCTCCGGCCTTCATAGGTGCTCGCAAACGGCACTTGCCCCATCAGTCTAAGACTGTAGTAATTTTGATGGTACTGCGTCTAGATCTAAAAGATTGTTCGGCATTTAATACCTTAGAGGTCATTAAATACTTGATCAAATGTTTTTTTTGTATACATTTCTAATATTCCAATCAATGGGCAATGATTTAGAGGTAAGAAATTGATTAAACGGGTGTAGAATTGCAGTTTAAAAAAAACACAAACCGCAACCCTTAATATGTTGATGCATCGAATCGCCATGGCTGGTGTGGCGGTATGAATTGTTACACCCCTGTAGTGCCATACGACGTCACTACTCTATCGGAACTGTACGAGCGTAGGGACATATGACGTCACTACTGTGTTGGCTTGGTATGGGTGCTGTAGGTGGTTGTCACGGGGTCGTGTCAGGCCGTGACACTGCGTGAACACTACAGGACACGTGACCGGATAAAGGGGGGCTAGGGGCCCCAGGGGGAAGCTTGGGGGTCACGTGGTTGGGGGCTCGGACCTTCGAGAAGGGGGGGGGGCGTGGCCTGGGATGGAGCTGGCCATGTCGCAGCGGTTATAAGCGGGGCATCAACAGAGAGCGGGGCTGTTCAACCCCGGGATGAAGACGCCATCAGCGGTCTTCGAGTCTCCGATCGTCGTTCGTGACCAGGCAACCCGTGACCTGCCCTGGTCACGCTGTGTAGTACTCCCCGAGTGTTAGTGAGATTAGGAACGGTGGTCACCACCCTGTATATAATGTTCACGTTGGTTACGCGTTAATAGTGTTGCCTACAAGTTGAGTGTGCGCCTCAATTGAACCCACTACACCCCTATTGAATTCCCTTTATGTCCACTCTCAAAGTCTTTTTGCACCCTTCTGCCTCTTTGCTTTAGATGGTGACAAGACTTCAAGTCCACTGCCTGAATTGGAAACCTTCATGTATGCTCTAGCCATCTATGATGCATGGTTTACGCTCCAGCATAACTTGAATCCAGGCGGAGTGGACATCAAAAACTGTACTGTACTATTAAATCTCTAAACTGCTTTATCTTATCACCAACACCTCTTTTCCCTGTAGATGGCATTGTGGTGAGTGCACTCAACTCATAGGATGTCAGTTCACATACATTTAGTGGGTTTACTCATCAATCCACCTGGATGTATAAAATTATTACCACTATGTGGAGAAAAGTGGAATTTCCACATCTGGCTCTAGGGTTGCCAAAGGATACCATGGCTGCCCAGAAACATTTAGCTTTTTTTGAGCATGAAGACACCTCGTTTTTATATCACGATAAGCTGCTCCATCAACACTGCAGATTCATTTTTGCTAATGAACAGTTTTTTTTGTTATAAACACCATCTGCGAATCACCGCAGAGTTGCTGCGCGCTTTACACGGGACCGCGCGTCCCATTGTATGTGAGCGGCTGAATGTCGGGCAGGCAGACGCTGGGCTCAGTGGGGCTCTGCTCCGTCCACCAGGACACGCGCGTCTCTCCCGAGCCGGGGGGCCCTGGCCGCAGGATCACGACGTCCCGCGAGGCCACCGATGGGTCCTCGTCGTAGAAGTTGAACGGCCGGAAGAAGAAGCCCGCGCCGTTGCAGGCGGTGGCCGTGTTGGGGACGTCCTCCGAGTGGGGGATGTGCACGAAGCCCACCGTCACCCAGGCCACCAGGTCCTGCCCAACGGCACGGCCACAGGCGATGGCGTTAGCACAACTCTATAGACTTGAACTTCTTTCGTGCTGTACAAAGCCAATCCGTGCTGATTGCACAAAGTCTCCATTGTATTGCTATATTTCAGTTTTATGTGACATTTTGTGGTCATGTTTCACCTTTCTTAAAACCCCGAATCTGTCAACCCAGCCGTATAAATGGGTAAAACACAATCGATCAGCAGCAGGTCACATGCGGTGGTGTAATGTGTGGGTGGGTACAAGCTGCCAATGAAAATAGATGTGCTTTTGAAGGTAATTTCAGTAAGAATCTAAATCTAATGGAAGCAACCTGATTGACAATGTTCTCATTGTCATTTATGAAGTCCTGAAAGTAAACGGCAGGATCCCACGGGTCATGTTGATTGTAGATACTTCCACTGTACAGCTCTGTCTCCTTCCGTTTTGTCACCGCCATCTGATACCTTTGGCAGAAATGAGAGGTATACAAACAATGGTGATAACAGGAGCAACGGTGAAGGAACGTCACTAGTCTCAGCACATACGGACATATCTGACACGCCAACTACCATAATTATCAGCCATCATCTACCCACTCTGTTCCTACGATGGGATAATCCAGCTACTGTAGCTCCTGTACGTGAGCTTATTTCACAGAGAAACAAAGACATGCATTTTAAATGGTGGTAAGATTAACCAGACCTCTGATTTGCTGATAACATACAATATGAGTGGTAAACATATTCTTAAGCACATCATCTGATGCATGTATTGGGAGGCTAACAATGGATTTTAATCACATTTATAAATCGTTACATGCCTTGTATAGGGCTGAAGTGATCTGCCCATATAATCCTACTGTATAAAAATGGACCCAAAGTACTCTCAAGCTACATGCATAAAATCACACGTGTAAGAATCAATTATCTTCGATCAATATGCGTTGTGTCATCCTCCCACTGGACGATTTTGCTATTATGTTGCTATAATAAAGACGTCTCTATTATCTATGATCAATATGCGTTGTGTCTTCCTCCCACTGGAAGAGTTTGCGATTACAATGTAGCTATTATACAGACGTCTTTATGATCTTCACGTTATGATATTTCCGGTCATCCTCTTTCGGGCCTAACTTTGATCTCATTCGCGAATCTCACGTGAATGCAAAGCTGGGGGGTGCCCTTGTTGCCTCGAGGTGGCATCGTGAACAAAATACGCTCTCTTTTTGTGGGCTGCATCTATTCCCTAGAGTAGACTGATCATGACCCTCCTTATTCGTGATTGTCAGGGATTCTCGGAAGGTTCTGGTAACCTTAGAGTATTTCTTTTCACTGTATCTATAGAATTGTGGGTAGTAATAATAATGGCTGTTCTGCAAATAGGATTGGAGTTGTTGATTGATTTACAGATAATTGCGGTTGAAGATAAGGATGTATATAAAATGAGTTTTTTATTTGCACGTTATACTATAAAAAAGGGGGGGAAACCTATTATTACGTTATACCGGACTGTAATAGTACATTCACTGCAGAAATTGTGACGAAATCAGCGAACCAGATAGTGTTCAATCACATCACTGACTTGGAAAAAACCTTCACCTCGGCGGGTGATGATCACGATGATTCAACTGCGCTTTGCTTTAAAAAAAATACCTGCTCCACGCAACGCTTTTCTCCTCTTCATAATCCTCTGGCAACAGGGGGTTGCCGTGGCTCGTGAGCTGCACGCGATAACCACGCTGGGCGCCCCACTTGTTTCTGGCGTTCTCGTTCACGAACACCAGGTATGGAAGTCTGACGTCGAACTTGAAGGCTGCCTCCGACTCTGTCTTCTTGAGGTCATGCTTCACGGTGGGCATGACCTTGGCGTGCTCTGGGCTCCAAACGACGGTCGTGTTCTCGAGCTGCAGGTTCACAGTCTTAAAGCTGTTGCTTGTGCCTGTGGGACAAACGGTAAGCAGCAGGTCATTGTTTCTATACGCAGTGTGCTGTGTACACAGTACGCTGTGTGTACATTATGCTGTATAAACAGTGCCGTGTGATGGTGATCTGTGCTTTTTTACACGCTTTCTTTTAACTCACTCTTGTTGTTGTCATTGTTGTTGTCGTTGTTGTATCCTCAAATCTTGTAACTCAATCTTAACCCACTTCCCAATGTGGTATCGAGTGCAAACTTAGTATACTTATATCATACTGATGACAATACTATATTGCATCATAAAAAATATATAAATCTATATTTTTAAACATTCTTTTTTTATATGTTATCTTTTGGCTTGGGTCTAATTGTCCACGGTCAACTGACGTTGGCTGTAAATCACCATGGTCCCCTTACGTTATGGCAATCTTCGCGGCCACTTCCTGGAGTCGTGGAGTCCTGCCATTACTAGTACGGTACATTTCATAAAAGCGTGGTTTTAAAATTTTTTTTTTTTAATATTACTTATTTAAGTTTGAAGAGGCGTTGCCGTGTACTCTGAAGTTAAGTTAATGTATACCGATGGTGCTATTGTTCAATATTCACTACTTAATATATTTGTTTTGTACAGGAGAGTAATATATATTAGGAGGAAACCAGGTGTAAGTGTAAAAGGTAAAGTATTTTTTTAAATGCATTTAGGATGGAATAACATTTGAGGTGGCTTAGAGAACTGAGTACTGAATCAACACTGCTGAGATCCTGAGTTGAAATCTAGTTGGTTTCTAGTTCTGAGAATTTAAATGATCAGTTTAACTTTGAGGCGACAAAGGCATAGCAGTGTAATGAGAAAGTGCGACCCCTACATAAAGGGTAACAAGGGCCCTTGAAATATAGAGAAGGCCTGTAAAACTAAATCTCTTACTTAGCAACTCTCTAACACACCGGGCACACTGCGTCTGCAGAATTGTATAATGGATTCTTCATCTCATGATATGAAAGCAAAATTAGAAACATTTTGGGGGAAACAAGATCGAACTCCATCAAGAGAGAGAGCGAGAGCTCATCATGGCTAATGCTATCACTTGTTTTGCAATTAGTTGAAGTCCATCTCTACGACTTGTACCGTAAAAAGCGATTGTTTTTGCTTTAAGCACCTTTCTTGCAACAATTACATTAAATTAAGCTCACTACTCACCCAAAGTGGTTTGTGAAATCCATAAATACTGAAATGTTGTGAAATACATAAATACTGCTATTTGCCCTGTTAACACATTAATTGATCCCCTTATCACAACCCCTGTATTATGCACATTACTTCCTCAACTGCAGACATTCCTCGAATACCTACACATTTTCACTGCCTTCAAACACTTTGGATAACGGTGCATGGGCAACATCATGAACTGCTGGAAAACTTTGATTTTGGACTGCTTTGTTTAATGCCCTACTGTCCATCATCATCATCTACAAGCAACATGAAAATAATCATCGTTGCCATTTACATCATCATCATCATTATTCTCTCATACATAGGACACCGTAGATATTAGGATGTGTTTAGCACCTGCCAGCAACCACTTCCACGATCCTCTTATCCATTGAAAAAAAAAATACTGGGATATAATGCAATTAGTTATCATCACAACCTCTAATGGGTAGATCCTATTTTCAGTACAAATGTTCAGATAAATTAAAGAGTTGACGACGTACAAAAGTAGTTTGTGTGAATTTAATGTTGGACTGCTGATAATAGGATTTGCGGATAAGAGGGTTGCAGATAACATTTACTCTATCTACATTATACGCCTGCTCATTTTAAAGGTACTCAATAGAAAATAGAATGATTGTTCAGAAAAACTAGTGACAATACAATACTGTTCTGACGTAAATGCCCTTTAATCACTTTCAATTCAATATATGAACACAATCATGGATTAAAGTTACACGAGCAGTTTTGTAAAACAATACATGCATGGATAATATTGGTGAAAATAAACTCACCCACTATATCCATGTCCAGTTTGTAGTTTATCATGTGCGTGTGCACATTGCCAAGGACGTGGTCAAATATTTTGTTGCCATACTTGAGTCCATGCCCAAGGAAATACGTCGCCACGAGGTACCCAGTGGGGTGAATCTTTGCTTCAATGACTCCATTCTGGTAGAAAATATAGTCCACGACGTAATCGTAGTTGTACACCGTGTTGACACTCCTAATCACGAGTACATAGTTGACCAAGCCACCATAGAACGAGTAGCCTCTCCGGTGTTCGTCCTCCAAGTGTCGACGCAATGGCACTCCTGTGTTGTGCTCGAAAATGCAGATGGAGTTCGGGTATTTCAGCGGCTTATCCGAGTTCACAAAGTGGTACGTGTCCAGGTACGTGGCAGTGTGCGGGCAGTCGATCCCCTTCACAAGCTCAAAATTGTCGGCACCAAAGTGCCAACCTGAGTCCATGGCTCTGAATAAGCTTCCTATCGGATCGTTGCCAGTATAGTATGAGACGACATCTTGGAGGCCCATCTCATAGACAATTCTCTCACCGTTGTACTTAATGTCAAATATCTGAAGCCCCATGTAAGAGATTCTGAAAGCAAACGTCCAGGGCATGTACTGCACAAAGTTCCCGTCAACCCGGTACCGGTGGCCCTCGGGCTCGTACTGCCGTGGTCCCGTCTGAGACGTGTCTGCTCTGAAGGCTCCGCGACGATTATATCCCGATGATTCTCGACTGCTGTCACTCAGCTTTATCTTAGTAATAGAACCTTTGTCATATTTTGTGATTAGCTCTTCGATGCTTATAAAATATTGGCCATGGTAGTAAACCTTCTCCACTGCCCATTTTGCGGTGTTTGAGCTTTCATGATTTACCAAAACGTGAAAGCCTACTGGGTGCAGGTAAAACCCTTCCAATTGTCGGAGAAGCATTACCCAGGACCGCCTTTCTCCTGACTTCAATCCTTTTGGTGCCACTTCCCCAACGGTTAGGCATTTTTTTGTACAGTTATGATACGTATAGCCATAACTCTCCTCCAAAATATGGTTCACTTTTTCTAAAGCTTTTGGTAAAAAATGTGTGTACAAAGCCGTGTATTCCGGGATTGTCGTTGGCCGAGAGCTAAAATTAATAACGCGTTTCCTAGTTGATGGACTGTGTGGCCGGTACCAGGTTGGATTCGGAAGCGGGCCTATCAGATATTCTGCAATCGATGGCTGAACGTCAGCTCCGCGGAAAACCACTGCCTTAGCAACTCGAGCAGGCTTGGCTCCTCCATGGTCCAAGTAATTTAAAGCTTCCTTTTTGTCTGGGTTGTAGAGCTCTATCATGTAGATGTAGTTGCTGTTCACGGTGGCTTCTGAAGCAACAATATTGAGGTTCTTATCGCTCACCAGAAAGTCCTTGACGGTGGTCAATTCTGTTGGCGTTAGGTCGGAAAATATCTCTATTGCCTTGTAATCGGGTTTAATGCCATTTAGAACAAATTTATTTGGGCACTTCTTGGGAAAGTTTGCATTTACATGCTGGTGAATCAAAACTGTCGCCAGAATAATACTAATTGAAACAAATAGTAGGGTAAGAAATACCCATTTTCTTGAAGCTGAATTCATTTCTGACATTGTGCCTTCTGTAGATATGATGTTTAGATTGTTAATAGGTCTGAAGCTGAAAAGATAAACATTGATGGACATTAATCCAACACATTACACTGCACACATAGGGAGTTTTTTGTTTGTTTATTAATGTTATTTCAATTCAGTAGCATTCGCATCGCACATTTTGTGATTAAATCTACAATTTTAAACCCTTTGCATCATTTGTTTAAAAATCATTTACCACGGACTTGCCTGGAAGCATACTCTGATCATTGCAACCACCTTGTGAAGTCATAAAACACCGTTAGATAAATATTTCCTTCATCTCTGCTCGTATACAGGCAGACCTCGATGGACGTGAGGGTTATGTCCCTGGAAAATTCTGTGTTAGGCAAAAATGTGTTAGACAAATAGTAAGCCTTATGGGAAAAATAGGGTTGTGTTCCTGGGTCCGAAATTATCACCCCCTTCATCTTTGTCTTACTAATTTTGAGTTCTGCCATTATTGTTCTAAAAGATGCTGAGTCACTCCCCATTGCTTGTGCGTGTGTACACTCTTTGTTTTTCCGTCTAACGTTCTCCACGGGTGGATGGCTAGATGCATGCTGCAATATGTGAATGTTTGCATTACACTGTTGTGCTCATTGAGTGTGTTACATTACCACACCAAAAACATACACACGGGCAAACATTCATGGTAAATAAATCGTTCTCACAGTCGATTTGTTCACACCTTTCAACGGATGCAGTACTCTCACGTCACTCCCTTTCGATGCAGAGATGAGAATCTTCGTGGCGTCAAACCGCATCGAGCCAAAATATCATCCCCGTGTTCTGGAAAACAACACAATAGTTAAACCTTGCAGAGCCCAACGGTTTTCCTGTATATTCCAACTTGATCAATTGGGCCTGTCAATAGACCTTAATGGAGGCGATGAGTCCAACACTTGCTGCTTTAAACTGTAGCTTATTGAAGCCAAGTCAAGTCAGCTTTCTTGATCACATAGCCATGCATACATGAGGTACAAGGCAGTGAGGTTATTTGTTCCCGTGTCGTTCTCTCTCAGCTTGTGCAAATTAACAATAATGCAAACAGCAGCAACAATATTTTTAAATATATTTTAACATTCATAAAAAACTAAGTAAAATCGCTGTGCAGATAAAAGTGACATGTGCATAGAAGAAATAGGGTTCCCTGCGGGTGAGCTTTATACATGATCTTGTTTTGTAAAATTTTCTCGTTTGGTTTATGTCTAGTGCAATCGGTGGGGGGGGGGGGGGGTTGAATGGGGGTAGGGGGGAGCAAAATCAGGGGTTGGTGGGGCTTGGGCAGAGATTGCGCGAGGCTCTGCTCAGCATCCAGATGGCCTGGGGATAGAAGCTGTCCCCCCTGAGGCGGTTGATGGTAGCCTGCAATGCTGCTGTAGCCTGCCTGGCTTCCTCTTGGATTGTTTTCTGATGAAAAGGCCATGGCCCGGGTGGCTGGAATCGGCGGTGAATCTTTTGGGCCTTCGCGATGCACCTCTTGGTGTCGCGGTCTCCCAGGGTAGGCTGCACTCCACCTGTGATCTGCTGTGCAGACCGCATCACCCTCTGAAGCATCTGCCGGTCCCGTTCGGTGCAGTTACTGTACCAGGTGGTGATGCAGCCAGTCGAGATGCTCTCAATGGTGCACCTGTAAAAGTTCCTGAGAACAGGTACGGGCATGCCAAATTTCCTCAGCCTTAGTTAATAAAGGCGCTGCTGGACATTTCAGGTCCTCTGAGATGTGAACTCCGAGGAACCTGAAGCTGTTGACCTGCTCCACTGAGGTCCTGTTGATGGTTAGTGGCACGTGCTTACCCCTCTTCCTGAAGTGCGGAATCAGCTCATTAGTTTTGCCGACATTGATCTCAAGGTTGGTCCCTTAACACCATGTCGAGAGTGCCATCACCTCATCCAGGTAAGCTGTGGTGTCGTTGGTGATCAGGCCCACCACTGTCGTGTTGTCGGCGAATTTGATGGCGTTCGAGCTGTACCTGGCTGTACAGTCGATAGTGTAGATGGAGTACAGGAGGTGGCTATGCACACATCCTTGAGGGGGGGGGGGGGGACACCTATGTTGATGGTCAGGTAAGACGAGATGTTATTGCCCACCTTTACCGCCTGAGGTCTTCCGGTTAGAAAGTCCAGCACCCAACTGCAGAGGGTGACGTTCACACCCAAGGCCTCCAGTCTGGAGATTAGGATTGAGGGCACTATGGTCTTGAATGCTGATTTGTAATCGATAAACAGCATTCTCACAGTTACCCTCCTTCACCTCCAGGTGGGACAGTGCCTTATGCAATGTAATAGTGTCGTCCGTGGACCTGTTAGTGCGATACGCAAACTGCAGGGGGTCTAGTATATCTGGTAGGATGGAGCAGATGTGTTTCTTCATTGCCCTCTCGAAGCACTTCGTGATGATGGGGGTGAGCGCTTCAGGTCTGTAGTTATTAAGACAAGTAATTTTGGCCTTTTTTGGGGACCGGAATGATAGTAGAGGTCTTGAGGCATGTTGGAACAAAAGCGTGGGCAAGGGAAAGGTCGAAGATGTCTGTTAACACAGGGGCCAGCTGCGGTGCACATGCCCTGAGGATATGCCCCGGTATCCCGTCTAGGCCGGCTGCCTTGTGTGTGTGCCAACCTGCCGGAGAATCTTTTATCACCTCGCCTCTGTTGAGCCTAAGGACGCCTGCAGGAGAGCTGTGGTTGGTGCGATGGGGGGTAGACAGAGGCAGGGGGGGGACTGTGGAGCTGGGGCTGCAGGGATAGCTGCTGCATTTGCCTCGAACCGTCCATAGAAGGTGTTGAGCTGGTTGAGTAGGAAGGCATTGTTGATTGCCTCGCAGATTATTGTCCCCTTGTAGTCTGTGATGGACCATATTCCAATCCGCGCCGCAGACTCCAAGAGTTAGAGTCACGGTACAGGACCCCCAACTTGTCCCTGTATTGTCTCTTGCTCGCCTTGATGGCGTTTTGGACCGCGTATTTGGTCCTCCTGTTTTTAGCCGGGCCTCTGGATTTGCATGTTTTGTGTCGGTCCTTCGGTGCTGCTTTGACTGTCGCGTTTATAACCCAGGAGTTGTCACTTGGGTAAGAACGGACAGTCTTGGTTCGCACAGCAACGTCCATGCAGAACGTGATATAACCTATTGTTTCCCTTCTACGTGACTTTACCGAAAGAACCAAGAATATGACCTAGCACTGTTGATGCAAATTCCTCCACTCTGTCCTTGGCGACATCCCTAAACATATCCCAGTCTGTATCCTCCAGGTCATCCCTGAGTCTGTCCTCTGTAGCAGCGTCCAGATATTTGGTTTCCAGTGCAGATATTGTTTTGTGCGATACGTCCATAGCCGGCGTGGTGTTGGCACTCGGAGGGACATACACAGCGATTAAAACAATCACATTAAATTAACTCGGGTGGTAATGAGGGCAGCATGATAGGATCACAAACTCTACATCTGGTGAACACAAAGACGCTTTGATGGAGACATTGCTCACGTTCCACCAAGATCATCATCCAACCACCACCTTTTGTTTTCCCACTGTCCATAGTCTGATCGTGGCGAAAAGGATCCCCTGTGTAGCCTGTGAGACTGTAGGGGGCAAGTGCTGTTAGCGAGCACCTATGAAGGCCGGCACGGCACACGAGGGGGTTTGTGGCCAGCGTCACGCCTGGCCGCCTTTGTCTCCCCAGTGGCGATGTTCACAAACCACAGCAGTTACCAGTTTGAGGCTGAGTCGACCTAGGGGAGGCCCAGGAGCGGTTGAAAGAATCGTCACCTGTGGTGGCCGTGAGCGGGAATCGAACTCAGGTCGCTGGGTTCGTAGCGCAGCGCGCTAACCACTACACTACAATGCGTTACGCTTCCACATGCGCGGGTCACGTGACAGATTTGACATCACAGCTCACTTGCCGTGCAAAAAATATATGCATTATTGAGCTCCTCCCCCCCCCAAAAAAGAACAAAAGTGTATTTTTATAATGTTTGCATGGTGTACAGTCTGGAAAGTACCCACATGGCAAATTTCAAGTTTGTTGCATGTCGGGAAGTACGCTAAACATTTTGAACAGACACACATTCACAACTTTGCCTTTTATATATATGGAGATGACGCGTGCACGACCATACCAACTCGCACGCCTTTGGTGGGGAGGACGGCCCATGCCAAGCCGCACGCCTTCGGTGGGAGTGAGGGGGACATTTTCTTTCGCGTTAAAAATGCTATGAAAATACACTAAATGCTCAGGTAAATTCTTCACTGTGTGATGTTCCCCCCACCCCGATGCGTGCAGTTACTACTTTACAGTCGGTAGATGCCACCACTATAGGCCGTAGATATTACTGCAGAGTGGCTGGGGAGATTGTGGCTGTGGGGGGGGGGGGGGGGCGGGGGGGGGTCAGGGGTAGCAGCCTGCCAAGGTGCCACCTCGGCCGGCTGGACAATCTAGGCGAGGCCAGAGGCTCTGCATGGGACTAGGCCTCACCACGCCACTCTGTCAGGTGAGTACTTTGTACTATAGAGTCCATAAACACTGTTATAGAGTCAGCATGTACTACTGTAGTGATAGCAGGTACCACCACAGTCACTACGCACTGCTGTTACATTTTTAAGAGTAGGTTTGAAATATATTTTGGACCCGGGTACTTCCCGCTTGTTCATAATAAAACCGGGCCGGAATCAGACTTGTGCTTCTCTGAAAACATGAAATAATTAATTAACAAACAAAAAACCTAAGAAAAACACAAGTGACATATAACGAATGTTTAATTCATTCTACCAAATTGTGTGTTTTAATCTCTGTATTTGCACACAGTGACACTTCAAACAACTTGTGACCCTATTTGTCAAATTTTACTCAACAAAATCAATTTGAAAAATACTTCCACGATTCAATACTGCGGCAGCTTCTTTCATGCTTAAGCTTTGCCCTGCAGCCTTGCTTTGTTTTTGGGGGGGGGTTCAAATTATTTACACTGGCACATATATAATCAAAAATACTCTGCCTCTTCCCAGAAAAAAATAGTGTTTTTTTACATTCATTAATTACAGCTGTGAAAGCAGCCTCAGTCTCTCTCAAGCAGGTGTTGCGGATTCTCCTCGTTCACTACAGCGCATTCCATTCGTGTTCAGTTTGTTCACTTAGGGGTCACTTGTGGTGCGCGCCTGTCATCCAGAACTTTGGAGGAAACGGTGAATTACAGATAATTACTTGCGCCTCGCAAATCCACATTGCTGCGTAGTGACCACGGTTATATGTTCATTTCTGACACAGATTAGTTAAAAAAAAATTATGTAATCTGCCGTAAACATATCCTGTGCCGATAAGTCCATTTTGTCTTAATTTTTTTATGCTAATTCTAAGTTTATAATGAAATAGTTCACAAACTATCAAATTTTATAATTTATTCAAACCTCTTCTGTTTCAAAGATTAACAGCTACTTTAGCATCACGTAAAATGTTTACCCGAGTTAAATGTTTAGCATCTGATTCAGTTATTATTGGGATTGCTAGTGTATATGTACATATGGAGGCAGCTTTCGATTTAAGTGGCAGTATTAAACACGAAGCATTCATAACCGTGTTACTAATACAGTATGTGTATACCACACACGCAATACGGTATGCCTTCCATGTACTTTTTCGTACGGCCGATGCTTATGTAGGCGGTAGGGCAACAATTATAGCTTTACATTGAGGTGATTGAGCCAGATAATAGCATCAAAGTACATCGCTGTGATGATGCCTCTTTTTGTATGTGTGAATATGGCATAATTTAAGTTCCTCCATTATCGTGATTTTTTTATTTTTTTGTTTTTGTTGAATCGTGTGCATTGGTTAAATAGGGATCGTGAGCTACGTTTGTGCACACCTGGTCCCACACTGTTGGTGTAATTTAAAATGTCCGAGACAACTTCACAGAAGTGGGTGGATCACGTTAACAGGGTCATCTTAACCGGGTCATTGTAGAGTCCTTGAGGTATCCACTGTGTTTCAGCACACGGTGTCTTCGGCAGGGGCTAGGTAAAGAGTGTCACATAGCAACCATTGCTCTATTCTCATGCATATTATTATGCACGTGTAACTGCATCTGTAAAGTAAATTGGTTGCGATGTATGTGAACCCTTCGACATACAGCAAGGAGTAAACTATGTTTTGTATTCCATTGATACCCAATAATAAGCACACATTTTTATGCTGTGGGCAAAGAGAGAACATTACATTTCAACATTTTCATGTTGTATTGTATCTATACAAACTAACACGTATATTATTAAAGTGATATAGCTATGCTGATGCATAACATTTTAGAGGGATGGGCTTCAGGGTAGTTTAACAATATTCATGCGGTACACATGATTGTAATATTCCATGAAATAAAAAAAGTGTTTAATACAATAAGCACATTTATATTTTACCCGTTTATGTCAACATATTAAGTGGCCAATTACGAATCTCTGGACCTCACAATGTACATTTGAGATGTTACAACACAAGTTAACGATACGAGTCTTTTACGTGGCTTACTGAAGCCCTTGCACATTTTGTTGGTGCCTTTGTGCACTGTAATTTACATTTTGCCGTGCACTTATTCTAGATGATGGACTTACGATTTGTACGGTGCACACGCAAATGCACGTCCAGGCTGCTACCATGAATACTCAATAACGATTATATTCAAAATTCCCAGACCTACAATCCACTGTAGGATGTAACAATCCCCCCCCCCCCCCACTGACCACGCTGTGTCGATCACGGGGTTGTTTGATCATACTTTACTTTGCAAGTCAATGCGGGTTCAGAGTAAAATTCAAGTTGCCAGCTTAATAGTGCAGCATGCAAACCACTGGGCCAGCCCTCGTCTGAATTATATGACAGTGATACAAAAATAAATGTCAATAACATAGCAGTAGCTTTGCTGCTCGCAATCCGAAGGTTGCGAGTTCATATCCTGTTTGTGGTTCGTGAATTTGGTCTTTCACACCTTTAGGGTCGATAAAGTAAGTACTGTACTACCTTGTGGGGAAGTCATCAGTGATTGTCAATTGGATAGACTCGCTCCTGTCATAAAAATGCGGAATTTCCACCACTGGCTGCGGGTTGTAAATGAAAGATGAGCACTGCTTCAATGCCCATTGAGCAGGAATCACTTTGACTTTTAAATTTTATCTCCTGACTCCGGCCAAGATTTTAAAGAAGAAATACTGCAGTAGTGACCAAACTCGGCCACATCTAGGGTATTGTTACAGCTGTTATAAATGCCATAGAGCCACTGTCAGTATGTTTTTGATCATATGTATATATTCTCAACAGCACTTACAAAAATTATAATAATGTCTGTTATAGATTAGGAAAAACTAGCAGTACAAACGTTGAGTAGAAATTTCAAATAATGTAGTGAAGCAAATAAATTACATATTCTATGGGAACATCACCTTGTACATATTTATCTGAACAAAAGAATGCTACTGTATTCAATACTATAAAATGTTTGCAGTTACGATGGACTAGTGCAAATAAAATACTCAACACATGCACCAATAACACTATGGCCTTAAAAGGAAAAAATATATATAACAGATTACATTTTGGCTAATGGCCCTTCTTCATCACACATAAACAGGGAAGCCAGAGAGATAGGGTGGATACAAGTTTGGATACAGTCCTTTACACCATGGGGCCTGATGAGAATTCATTTTAAATTGGCAGGGAAACAGTTACCCAAGAGTAAGCTATTGGGCAACCCTTTCAAATTCGGGATATTTAGTGGTGCAGAGCCTACCCAGCCACCACGGTAGTGTCGGCTCTATCGCATGTGTAGTGTGTCGAACGAGGCACACGCAGAAATCTGGAGGCACCACACTTTATTATAACAGCTAGCCTAGGGATAACACAACGCTTAACACAACACTAGAATGCAACTATTGGGAAGGAGAATCTATACTAGACCCCTTGGAAGGGATCCCCTTATTCCTCAGCCCCTATAGCCGATCTCCCGGCTCCCCGCGCCGCCGCACTGATCGCTTCCCACGCTGGACTAAGCACTCCGCTCTGCCCCCGTTCCTCTTTCTTCCCGCGGGCCACGCCCCGGGCTGCCCCCGGCCACACCTCCTGCTCGGTCTCTCGAGAGGAACAGGAGCCAGCGTCGCATTTCCCCGGGCCCTCACATCTGGGTCCCCTTAACTCCCCTGAGCCAGCACATCCCCTCTCTCCTCCAGCGACGGGACCCCGCCAAGCAGGGCCCGCTTCCCGCAACGTCTCCGTCGACTCCCTGCAGAGGTACGTGCGCTCACTCATATAAATCGTGGGTGCTTCCCGCGTGTACCCCGTAGAGACACTACTTACGTCTCTATATCACCCCTCCTTTGTTAAACTCGGCCGTCCCGGCTGACCAATATAAAAGCAACGCAAGAGTGGGCCTCCAACAGAATGAACAAGAACAAGCAATAACACCAATAAATATAACAGACGAAAAACCGATATGTACATTATTTACAGAATGAGGAAGGGAAGAAACCTTTTTAGACGGGAACAAATCCAGTCAGAACATATGTAGATTGGGCAAACCACGCTCCTGGACTGGCCACCCCTACACCTCGTCCATAGAATACCGCACCCGAGCGCGAGATGAGCCCAGTTCAGCTAATGGCTCATCTGGCTCGGGTTGCGGACGCGGACCCCGGTGTAGGTGTATGCAACCGGCGAGGGATGGTTATTTAAATTTAGCCATCCTTGCCCGCGTTCTCATTGCTGGACCGTCCAACAAAGGGGTTGCGGATCCTCCTGGAGCTTCAGACAACGGCGGAAGATGGCTCGACGGGCCCAGCACGTCACGAAGCAAAGGGTCCCCCCGTGGAGCAGGGTCAGGTGATGGCGGCTCTGTGTTCCCCTGCACCCCTTGTCTCGGACTGAGAGGCGACGTCGGTTCCTCTAGGCGCTCGGACCCTGCAGGCGGAATAGCAGAACTGTCCTGAGGAAGGACGTCAGGTGACACGCGCCCCAGCTCATCGGACTCACCGGACCCCCGACCCTCATGGATTGGGGATGAAGAATCCGCGTGCAGTAGAACAAAATGTTTCAGGCGTGACGGGTAAACATACCAGCGACGACGATTATATTGGATCCGCACACACTGTGGACTCCACACTTCCACCACCTCTACCGGACCCTGCCATGGTTTGTGCAGTTTGAGCGAAGTGCCCAGTGGGACATGAAGGCAATGGAGCCACGCCCTGTCACCCTTCGCCCATACAGTAGCGGGCCGGCGAGGCCTGAACAGACGTTCGTTGGCGCCTGTCGCAAGGCGGAGTTACCCCGGGACGCCTCCCTAGCCTCCAAACACTGCAGGACCCCCCTCATAGTATCAGAAATCCTGGTACATTTTCCCAGGGATTTCAATTGTACGTCAATTGGCGGGTCACGCTCCCTCCCATACATTAAAAATAATGGGAAAACCACATGGAAGCGTGCGGAGCAGAACTGTATGCCGCAAGGACACACAGAATGGGCAAATCCCAGTCAGACTGAGTTTCGTTAACCCGATGGCACAGCATGTGCGAAAGGGTTCTGTGTAACCTCTCGACCATGCCGTCGTACGTACCTTCTTGGTACCCAAGTGATCGCACACCTCCTGCAGCAGTTTATAGGATAAAATTTTCCCTTCATCCGTCAAGACATGTTCCGGTGTGCCTTTATCCAGCACATAGCCATGAAGGAACGCAGTAGTGATGGCCTCCGCCGACTGGTTCGGTAACGGCAAAGCCATAGGCCAGCGCGACAGATACTCCACCCCTACCAATAAATATTTATTCCCCCTTGGGGTGGTGGGAAACGGACCGAGGACATCAAGCGCGACGAGCTCATGAACCCGGGAAACGCATATGGACTTTAGCGGTGGACGATCCGTCCTAGGCGGAGGTTTTTGGTGCGCACAATCTGTGCACCCTTTCAGCACGTTGTAAACATCATCGGCCATGCCCGGCCAGAATAACTGTAGTTTCAGGATAGCCAACGTTTTCTTGGCACCCAGGTGCATGAGCCGCTCGTGTTCTGACCTCATGACTTTCCCCCGTAGAATAGATGGCACCACCAGAGTGTAATGCCGGGAATCCTCATCCCATGCCTTCAACAATTCCCCCTGCAGGGTGACCGATGCAACCCCTCGACCGTTACCCCGGCCCCCGGTTTTGCCAACACGGCGCCGCAGCTTAAGCAGCGAGGCGTCTCCCATTTAGAGGCGGCCCCATTCCTCCTGCGTGAGACCCAACGTTTTGTCACGCACGTGACCTGTGTCCTGTGGCAAACTGTCATCGGAAGCTGCCATAGCCTGCAGAATTTCACCCCCCCGGGGTTTGCAGCAACCCGCTCCCAAAAAGCACGCACAAGAATCACGAGGCGGCAACCTAGAGTGTACGTCCGCGTTGTTATGACGGATGCCCTTCCTGTGCGAGATTTTAAAAGTATAGCCTTGTAAGATCTCCAGCCATCGTGACAGTTGTCCGGACGGTTGTTCGACACGCAACCTGTACTGGAAGGCCGCGTGGTCCGACCGCACCTCACAGGCCGTCCCATAGAGGTATGGACGATACAACTAGACGAAGTAGACGATGGCCAATAATTCTCGTCTAGTCACGCAGTACCGCTGTTCCATAGGGGACAAAACCCCACTCCCATAGGCCACGACCCTCTCCACCCCGTCTACCACTTAGGACAGTACGGCGCCAATTCTTGTGTCGCTGGCGTCCGTGTCGACAAGAAAGGGCAGCGAGAAGTTCGGATAACAGAGGGGAGGTGCACCGACCAACCCCTTCTGCAGCGCGGTAAAAGTTGCTTCCTCCTCCATCCCCCAGTGGAATTTCCGGCCTTTGGCGTTAAGGACATGCAGCGGTTTTGCGATGGTGGCAAAGCCGGGCACGAATCGAAGGTAATAGGAGGCAAACACGACAAAGCTTCGCACTTCACCCACCGTCTTGAAGGTTGGCCACGTACGCACGCACAAAGTTTTATCGGGGTCCATCGCTATACCGGATTCACTTACCACGTGACCCAAATATTTGACCGAGCGCTGTAGGAAATTACATTTCTGGGGCTTAAATTTCAAGTTCGAAAGATGGCCCTCAACCGTTGCAGGTTGTCCTCAAACGTACGCGAAAAGACAATTATGTCATCGAGATAAATGAGACACGAGTCCCACTGGAGTCCCGCCAAAACCAATTCCATAAGCCGCTGGTAAGTAGCAGGGCTGGAGTGGAGCTCCATGGGAAGCCGATTAAACTCAAACAACCCCTGGGGGGTACGAAATGCCATCTTAGGTTTAGAGCTTTTGTCCAGGGGCAACTGTTAAAAGCCGGAAAGCAAATCAAGGGTTGAAAAGAATCTCGCCCTCGACAGAGCATCCAAGGAATCATCCATCCGTGGAAGTGGGTAAGCGTCGGCAACCGAGACCCTATTCAACCTCCAAAAATCCACACAGAAGCGTAAGGAGCCATCCTGTTATTTCACAAGGACAATCGGCACGCCCCACGGGCTGGTGGAAGGCGCAATAATATCTGCTGCAAGCATATCCCCAACCGCCTGGCGAACATACTCTTTTTCCGTGGGGCTCAGCCTATACGAGTTCATCCAGATGGGGGCCGCATCGCCCGTCTCAATATGATGGTGTACCAAGAACGTGCGGCCAATATCGTATTTAGACTTACTGAAGATGTCCGAGAATTCAAGAAGAAGTGTACGTAACGCAGACCTCTGATCCTCGGATAAATCAGGGCTCTCGGCGCACAGAGTGTCGACCCAGATGTCATCGCCGCTCTTTCTCTTCTCCGCAGCTGCGACTAATCTCGCGGAGTTCACTTCCACGGCCTGTTCATCCACTGGCGAAGCATGAGCCAGAACCGTGCCCTCTTGTATGATTGTGGGTCCCAGACCCGTGTTTAAAATTAGAATAAAGTGTTGCTGATCGCCCCTGACGATCGTTTGAGCCCCCACTAACATGAGGCTACGACTGACCTTGTTGGCTGGTGTTAAAAGAACACCGCCCTGAGTGGTGTTTCGATCAAGTTGCCTCCAGAGGCGCAAGGGCACGAGCATTTGCGCCCCAGAAGGGATCGAGACCATCTCCCACGCGAGGGCCCGAATAACAGCGTTAGTCTTCACTAGCCGAGTCGGGGAGGCCAAAAAGGGCATTCTGCGGCCCGACGGCAACTCGAGACACCCTTGGTCAACAAGGATTTTAATGGGCATTCTTCCCAGAAAAATCATACCTAACAGGCAAGGCATGGCCAGCGATTTTGAAACCAGTACCGTGCCGGATAATTGAATGTCACCAATGGTCACGATCGCTGCCATTTGTCCTATAATGCGCAATGATCCGCCGTTGGCCGCGCAACACGGTACCTGGACCGGACGGAGGATAGCCAATTTAGGCAGCAAGCATTAAAAAATCATTTCAGATATGATGGAGACGGATGCTCCCGTATCAATTAACATCCGCACCTCCATGCCCTGCACGGTGCCAATGACAGCCGATGATGCCGCAGCCGCGGCCACAATACGTTGGCCTAACGCCGACAATTGACCGGGTCGACGTGACCACCCATCCGTCCCCCGACCTAACGTTTCATGCCCCGCGACCTGACCGGACAGCCCCCCCTGCGGATCTCCCGCGACGCGCGAACCGGATGGGTGAGGTGAGTGTGAGGGCTGGGTGTGCGGTGTAGCCCGACTCACCTGAGGGCCCCGTGGGATGGATGACGGTCATCTGGAGGCAGATGACGTCCCAAAGGCATGTCCGTGTTCAGTCCGGCACCCCTTGGCGATGTGGCCCGGATGGCCGCATTTGAAGCATACGGGGGGGGGACAATCCCGTCCCGGAGTAGGCCTTCGTCTGCCGATCCCGGTCGTCTCTCGGTCCCCTCTCGTTCCTCCTCCACCAACTGGCGTCGAGAGACGCGAAGGCCTGGGACGACTCGACTCTGTCGGCGGCTGTCCCTTCCTCGGCAGGGGCTGCACACACCGCCACAGGCGAGCGTCGCTTGATGTTGAGGTGACCTTTAACGATGTCAATTCGTCGTTGTCGGAGGCTGGCAGCACGACGTTGAGATCACGGGCCAGGCCAAGTATGCGATATAAAACCAGGGCGTCCAAGCCGTCCTTGTCCATCTTCGGATACGCGGCCTGGGCCAGCGAGATGAGCGAGCTCCGAAAGACCAGAGGCGTCTCCGCCTCCTCCCATTGCCTCATAGCATAACTATGGCACACGCTGGAAGGCGGATCAAAAATCCCCGCCATCTGCGTAAGAGCCTGTTGCAGCGTCGCCCGATCTTCTGCTGGGATGGAGAAAAAGCACCCAAGGCAGCGTCGTCTAGGGCCGTAGGAAGGGCCTGCAAAACCTCCCTGTCCGTCCATCCCACCAAAGCATGTCGATGTGAAGCGGCAGCTGAAAGCCACCCAGTCTGCCCTCAGCAGCAGAAAATTATTTAACCAAAGGGAGACGTTTCTTTAGACCAGGCCCCTCTGTGAAAGGTTTTGGCGTGGCACCTGAAATGGCAGCAACTCCCTCCCGTGCGCTGGACAAAATGGCGGCCGCCTCGCTTATTGCGTGTGGCACGTGGTAATGGTGGACTCTTCGGCCCTCGGCTCCGGTCTTCTGGCTCAATCCACCGATTCCCCCAGCTCCAACTCTGCCACGAGCACCGCTGCCGCAGAGAGCAAGTCAGCCAGCCGTTGACCCCGCGCCCGTCTGTCTCTTCCCGTTGCAGGCAGCGTGGCGAGGTCGCAGGCCCCAACCTCTCTCGGTCCGCACCAGGGGCTGCTTCTTCCGGGGCCGTCTGTGGGAACACCCCCTCTTCATCTTCTTCCTCGGAGGAAGTCCTGGTAGGTTGCCGTAGTCTAGTAAGCACTTTCTCCCTAGTTTAACCAGTAGTTTCACTTCTGGCACCAGGTGTAGTGCGTTGGACGAGGCACACGCAGAAATCTGGAGGCACCTCACTTTATTATAACAGCTAGCCTAGGGATAACGCAACACTTAACACAACACTAGAACGCAACACCTGGGAAGGGGAATCTATACTAAACCCCTTGGAAGGGGTCCCCCTATTGCTCAGCCCCTATAGCCGATCTCCCGGCTCCCCGCGCCACCGTACCGATCGCTTCCCACGCTGAACTGAGCCCTCCGCTCCGCCCCCGTTCCTCTTCCCTCCCCCGAGTCTTGCCCCCGGCCGCCCCCGGCCATGCCTCCTGCTCAGTCTCTCTAGAGGAACAGGAGCCAGCGTCACATGTCCCCGGGCCCTCACATCTGGGTCCCCTTAACTCCCCTGAGCCGGCACATCCCCTCTCTCCTCCAGCGACGGGGCCCCGCCAAGCAGGGCCTGCTTCGCGCAACGTCTCCGTCGACTCCCTGCAGAGGTACGTGCGCTCACTCATATAAATCGTGGGTGCTTCCCGTGTACACCCCATAGGGACGCTACTTACGTCCCTACACATGCATAGAGGTGATAGATAGCCTTCCATTTCAACGTGGCTTGAGACAGCTCCTGTTGATGTGCAGGGCCAGTTCATCTCAGGGGCAGTTAGCCTTACAGAAGTTTAGTTCTGCCCCATTACTGGCTCTAGTTGGTGACAGACCTATCTCACCATGTACTATAAAAAAAATTAACGAACACCATCCCATAACACATGGGTGTTTCATAAAACTGAACTAAAACATTACATTGGCTGTTGCTATAATTAAAAGTACTACTCATCACACTTCATAATTGTGCATATGTTTTTCACTAAACCGTATTCACAACCCTGCTTTATTGTTCGATTTCTATGCTATGCTCAGGATATGTGAAACACTGCAACTGAAAATTGTTTCATGCCCGCAGCATTATATAATAATGTATTCTCATAGCCTGCTAACAGCTCGCTAACATATACACGTTGCGTAGTTCTAGGGCAGTATATGCCAATGGCATTTCCCATATCGTATGATGTTATTGCAGAGCTGACATTCAGCATGAACATGACGGTAAACAAAAACACATGTTACGGTTATCAGCAGCAGATGGGGGTTTGAGTCGAGAAGAATGTGATTTTAGCTCTTATTGTATCACTGCTCCTTGCCTCCAAAGGGTTCAGCAGGCATTAAGTAAAATATCAAATCGGACATGGGCAGAAAACGAGCTCAATCACGTTAACATAAAAAGCTTTCCCAGAAGTGTTAATTAAGAATACATGATGTGGGAAATGGTTAAAGGGGCCGTTAGGAATGACTGCTGAAAAAATTGAATGCAGAATTGTGCTTCCTGACTCAAGGGAGCAATACAGCAGTACATCTGCATTATTCGCAAACCTAAACCATTTCTGGTAAATCTTGACTTAAAGCTTTCGTGACCGTAGGAATTCTTATCCTTTGGGTCTTTCTGGCAATTCCACATCCCCATGGTAGGAGGAGGGGGCAACATATTATTACAGCAGAGAGTCGCACATATTTGTCTGAGTAGATTGGTACAGCAGAGAGGTGTACATATTAGCGATGGTATGCGTGTGTGTGTATTGGTACATGTGTATGTATGGGTATATGTGTATGTATTGTTTATTTATTCTAGATTTAAAGCTTTAGTGACTGCAAGGATCCATACTCTTTGGTTCTATTCGGTAAAGTCACGTAGGTAAAAAAATAAAACAACAAAAATCACGACGTTTCGGCCACAACACAAGCGGCCTTCATCAGGTGAAGGGACCAGGCTGTCTCGAGGACAGCGCTGGAGTGAAACACAGCCACGCTCAGACCGCGACCTTTAAGCTGTGTGCGAGCAAACAAGGTGCCTTGACAAAGGAATTAGCATAAAAAATAGCATTTGATTGGCTGACTTAGCATGATGAACGGTGTAGAGGTGGTGTACATGTGGGTGAACATGCCGGTTGGCGAGGGGGGGAGGGGGGGAGTTTACCTATTGATGGTGTGAAAAGGGAAATTTTTAAGAGCTGCGAAAGTTTGGGGTACCACTACTTGAAAAATATACTGTACCATTGAAATTAGTTTAATGTTTGGTTCGATTTAGAACATCTTTCCAATGGTTGCTCGGTTGAAATTGTGTCTGTGTTTGTAGATCTGAATTGCCTCGTGAACAAATCTCTGATAAAAACCCGTGGGTTTGCAAAGAACCTTGGTATTGGAGAAAATTATATCGTGATCACCCACAGCATTGTAACAGTGAATCGAACCAAACATTAAACTAATATCAATGGTACAGTATATTTTTCAAGTAGTGGTACCCCAAACTTTCGCAGCTCTTAAAAATTCCCTTTTCACACCATCAATAGGTAAACTCCCCCCCCTCTCCCCCTCGCCAACCGGCATGCTCACCCGCATGTACACCACCTCTACACCGTTCATCATGCTAAGTCAGCCAATCAAATGCTAATTTGTATGCTAATTCCTTTGTCAAGGCACCTTGTTTTCTCGCACACAGCTTAAAGGTCGCGGTCTGAGCGTGGCTGTGTTTCACTCCAGCGCTGTCCGCGATACAGCCTGGTCCCTTCACCTGATGAAGGCCGCTTGTGTTGTGGCCGAAACGTCGTGATTTTTGTTTTATTTTTTACCTACGTTTCTTTACCGAATAGAACCAAAGAGTATGTATGTATTGTGTATATGTATTTATAAGGGGGGGGTAGGGGGGGGCTGCAGCTGGGAGGTGTGGTAGAACAGTGGTTCGCGCAGTGACTGCATTATGAACCGAGTGACCTGAGTTTGATTCCAGCCACACCTAAACATCGCTGGTGAATGATATCTGAACAGGCCCTGGGTTCTCCCACTCCTTCACCAAATCCGCAACGACCAGCGTGATGAAGAATGCAAATTTAGACATGTAAGATTGTAATCACAATGCCAAACTCTCTACCATTGATTACAACATTTATATTTTGGGAGTGGTTGATAAAACGTAAAACAAGGTAAGGTGGTTAAACATTAAATTGTGGATATGCACGCAAATGTTTGATGTTTCTTGCGTAAATACATTTCACAACATCTTAAAGGTGGATGTTAGTTTTTTTTTCCATTGAATCCTGAAAACTGCAGTCTGAACTCATGAAAATACAATGCAAATGCTCAAGACTCGTGTATTTGTTGAAACTGATAGAGCGTGCACACTGTCTTGCAAGCACGTGTATGGTGTCTATTTTTCAGGCTGTAGAAAAAGCACAAGCATCTGTAAAGAAGCAGCACGAGCGCACATGCTGACCAGATGTGCCAGTGCTCATCAGTCTGAGGTTTTTGACCCCCAGTTGGGGCCATGAGAACCAATAATGGGGTCAAGAGGCATTGAAAACACCGTGTAACAAATGTAAAATATATTGTTCTTGGGTAGTAAGTGTTATTTCCTAAATTGCTTATGCCTCAAAGGTACAGAAAATGGCTATTATTCCTCACACACTTTGCTTTTGTGACCAGGATAGTGATATTTTGAAATGTACCTATTTTCCACAACATTCCAGATAGATTCATTGCTGAGTAAACTTGAAGTAACTTCTATAACATTCTAGAACTTTCCAGTAATATAAATAGTATAAATACAGGGGCCTTAAGCCCACCAGTTCAGTTTAGTTCCAGCTGTCTAAGTGGATACATATCTGCAATTTTTTTGAGATGGCATAAAGAGGCTGCAAGCATCCGGCAGACGCATTTTGCTATGTCTGTTGCCAATTTATCAAGACAAGAGCACAACATTACCCTGTGGAAGCATCTGCTAAGATGTGTGAGGCCTACAAGGCATATATCGGCATGCCTGTCGGGGATCAAGACAAACCCTGTGCACCTCATTTCACCTGCGAGCAATGCAAAAAAACTCTGGAAGGTAGGATGGACAATTGTTGCTCGGATTTTATGTTATAAAAATTGTAAAATTGTGAAAGGTTTTAATTTTAAAATGTCTTACAATTTTCAATGTTATTGAAAAAATATATGATATATGGAAAATGTTGCGAGAATCTCTTATACATTAGTCATGGGCGAAAAACAAATAGTTTTGTAGAATGGTACAGAGGGGAAAAGAGAGCCATGAAGTTTGCTATCCAAAGAATTTGGCAGGAACCCACTGACCACTCAAGCAACTGCTACTTCTGCATGGTGGACCCTTCCAAACGTCGGACTGGCAAGAATGCACCTGCTATCACGTATCCGGACCTTCATGCCACACTGTCATGAGCTCCCCGTACCCACTCCTCAGGAGAGAGAGCAGCCGTCTTTAGAAGAGAGGAGCAAGTCAGAGAGTGAGGAAGACGTAGATCCAGATGACAATTTCAGAGGTGGAGCTGAGGACAGAAACCCACACTACCTCAACCAAAAAGACCTCAACGACTTGATCAGAGATCTTGGTCTCACAAAGCCCAATGCCAAGCTTTTGACGTCTAGAATCAAGCAGTGGAACTTGTTGGATGAAAGTGTGCAAGTCGCAGATTATAGGAAATGTCACCAACCTTTTTGCAGCTTCTTCACCCGTCAAGATGGGGTCTGCTTCTGCCACAATGTGACGAGTCTGTTCGAGGCAATTGGAATCGCCTGTAACCAGAATGAGTGGCGCCTCTTCATTAACAGCTCATTCTTGGAGCCTCAAAGCTGTGTTGCTCCATAATGGTAACAAGTACCCATCTCTTCCCCTGGCTCACTCGGTGCACCTCAAAGAGGATTAGAACAGCATCAAGACCTTGCTTGACACCTTAAAGTATGATGAGTATGGCTGGGAGGTCATCGGAAACTTCAAAATGGTGGCATTCCTGATGGGTCTCCAAGGCGGTTTTACCAAGTTTCCCTGCTCTCTTTGTCTTTGGGACAGCAAGGCGTACTACCACAGGCGGGACTGGCCACAGCGGACCGAGTTCTCTGTGGGGAGGAACAACGTCAAGTGGGGGCCACTGGTGGACCCCCGGAAGGTGCTAATGCCACCACAGCACATCAAATTGGGCCTTATGAAAAATGTGTCAGAGCTGTAGATAAGAAGTCGGCAGCCTTCAAGTACCTTCAAGACTTCTTCCCTGAGCTGTCTGAGGCAAAGGTCAAAGCCCGTGTCTTCGTTGGACCACAGATAAAGAAGATCCTGGAATGCAATGAATTCCCCAAGAATCTCACTAGTAAGGAGAAAGCAGCTTGGAACAGCTTTGTCATTGAGGTTCGTGGCTTCCTGGGCAATCACAAGGTCGAAAACTATGTGGAGCTGGTTGAGACTCTGGTGAAGAACTACGGCATAATGTTCTGTCGGATGTCCCTCAAGGTCCATATCTTTGATGCTCATCTTGATAAATTCAAGGAGAACATGGGAGCGTACTTGGAGGAGCAAGGCGAGCGCTTCCACCAGGATATACCAAGGACAGTATAACGAGAACATGATGGGAGACTACATTTGGGGGTTGATTCGTGAAAGTTATTTACAGTATAATCGTAAATCTCGAAAAACTACTCACTTCTAAATCTTTTGTAGTATTTTTGTATTACTTTAGTATAAATACATGTTAATTTTGATTCATATGTTTTTTTCTGACTTTATGTGAACAAAAAGACACAAATTTGCCCGTTTTCTCATTGAAAATAGGTGAATTTCTAAATATCACTGTCCTGGTCAGAAAAGCAAAGTTTGTGGGGAATAATATCCATCTTCTATACTTTTTAGGCATAAGCAATTAGTAAATAACACTTACTACCCAGAAACAAAAATTGTGTTACATAGTGAAATGTTCTCGTAATGTAGTACCATACCTCTATCCATTTCTGTGCTGGTGTCTCACACATGGTACCTCTCTCTCGAGTGTGTCTGTTCTCTCCTGATCTCTCCATGTGTCCCTCAACTCTGCACCTGTCTTCCTGTCTCTCTATGAATGTGTATATTCATGTGTTTGTGGGTCTGCATGTGTTGCAGTGTTGCCAAGTCCATTTATGATCATAATTTGGCTTGTTTTTTGTTTAGTCACTTACATTTTTTGAGAGGCGTCGTGGGTGATGATGTTTTTGGACTTGTTCGTTGTGGGTTAAGGTGACTGGGAATTGACATTGTATATAAAATGTCAGTGCACACAAATGCATTATTTTAACGTGTTGTTTAATGTTCCAAAAAATAATTGTATAAATGCCCATTCCCTTCCCTCTGAAATGGGTTGGTCTTTTTTGGGGCTTGTCTTGAAAGGAAGAGTATGCCTGCACATGTGGGGGAAGTGGTCGTGCAGCAGTTAGCTTACCACACTACGAACCTAGCTATCCGAGTTCAATTCCTGCTCAATCATGAAAAGTGACGAATATCTGAACTGGTCGTTTGGCCTTCGCGAGGTGAACTCAGCCTTAAATGAGTACCTAGTGCAATGTTTTAACATCGAAACTAGGGAGACTGACAACTGGGCGTGGTGCTGCCTATATAGCCACATTGTGCTGCTAAAAGCACTGGCCCCGAGACTTCTGGTAACGTCTTGACCGTGTGAGCGGTGCTCAAACAGACCCCTCTGATCCCTTCATTAATATCAGCTCAGTGCACTAAGTTTTAGATTTTTTTTAGTTAGTTTGTTCATTTACCTCATTTTTTAAACTCATAATCCTAGGGGGGAGACCCTGACTTTCACACGTTCTCCTCCCTGCATGGAAACATCTGACTTCTAGTCTTGGGACTACCCCATGCAACTGAAGCCTGAGTGTGTGTTCTGCCTGCCCCATACTCCACGTGTTCAAAGGCGGAATGAGCCCCGGGAAAGAAGTCGAAGTCCTCTCACGCACTGACCTGCCCAATCAACGAGAGACCTGAGACCATATCGTACTTGAAAAGGTCGACCAACTTTTCCAATGTGCTCAGGAAATTGTACAACAAATGGAAGAAAACACTGCTTTGCACCGGGTCCTCAACGCAAAAAAATTAAGTGGTATCAACGAAAGGGAGGAGAGGAAAGTGTCCATCATGGCATTTCTTTAGGCTGCACTTGAGGAGCAGGGGAGGGGGTCTGAACAAGGAACACAACGCCAAACTCAAATAGCTACAAGAGGCATTAAATCGACTGGATGCTAATGACCGAGAAAGTCAACTAAAATCCTATGGCCTCTCGGAGGGGGTAGAGGGTAGCTCTTTCCTGGGAGCCTTCACCTCTATCCAAAAGTATGTACCCTCTGCACGAAAGAACGCCGAAACTCCAGATTGGCAGCCAATACATCCAGACTAGATCATTCAGGTTTGTCGGGTCGGAAGGAAAGAAGGACATGGCTTAATGGAAATAAACAACCTGAGACAATGTCCCCTGGTAATTATTTTCTCCAGCCATGAAGGGGCTGTGGAAATGCTCAGAATGGTAAGGATGTCAAGGGGCAAAGTCGCTAATGGAGGGGACCTGGGTCTTCATAGTGCCTGACCTAACCCCAGCTGATTCAAAGGAGATTAATTTTCTCCTCCCTTTCCATATCGTTTTGGTGAAAAGGGACAGGGTATGCTCGCAGCTGCTCTACCCAGCAAACTTCAGATCCACATCGGGGAGAGGAGGTGGGATTTCCTGACCCAAGATATTCAGGAAGTCCTACAAGGACCAGAGGGTAACGGGAGACAACACTGAAGGAGTCCCGTTTGAGACTGTTGGTCACCAGAGGATATGGATCGAGCGTGCCGGTCCTGCATCTTCGGCGCCTTGACAACATGTATGCATACCCGGGCTGAATGACACAGGGAACTCTCCTTCCAACCTCTCCCTTTATTTATATTCTCCTCCTACCTTCTCAACCCCCCTCTCATCATGCTCCCTTTGACTACTCAGGATTAACTTGACAAGTGGCTTTCAACCCAGGAGTGATGGCTCCCTTCCGCCCTAAACTGGATGTACAGCACGGCATGCGCCGTGTGCAGCTGTGTGCGAGACACATAGTGGTGGAGAGACTGGGGGTTTTGTTGTTTGGAAAGCCTACTGTCTAGAATAGACTTATTTCTGATATCTAAACCCCTTCTCCCACAACTCACGAAGGCTAACATTTTGGACATGTAGCTCTTAAACCACACACCGGTGTTGATCCAACTCACTCTAAACCCTGATAAGGTGTTGCAAAGCTTCTAGTTCCGGGACAAGCAACTCCTGGATGATAAGTTGATGATGGAGGAAGTCAGAAAGGAGGTTAGAGAATTCATCGCAATCAACTTGACATCAGATCCCCCAATATCTCCCCTGGTAATCTTGGACATCCCTTAAAGCGTTTCTCAGGGACTCGTTGATGGAAAAAGTAGCCCGCAGGCTCCAGAAGGTCAGAAACAAGCAACGGGTGCTAGAAGAGAAACTTGCCTCCCTGTAAGAAGACTACAAATCCGTGCAATCGCAAGATACCATGAAGGAGACCGACGTGACCAAAATAGAGAAGGGCATCAATGACCAGACCACCCTCTAGAAGAAAGCCAAGCTTCTTTGACATGGGGAGAATCTTAGCAAGTCTGATCAAATCCTGGCAGAACCAGACAAATATCACCCCCATACATTGTAAAAAGGGCTCCCCCATAACAAAGGCCACATTTTAAAATAAAATCTTCAAGATCTTATATGAAGCCGTGAAGACATCGGATTCTGCCACAAACGAGGTAATAAACACCTTGTTGAGCAATATTCCCTTCCCTAATTTGGACCTTCAAATGGTGGAGGATTTAGATAGAATGGTTAACTTACAATAATTTAACGAGGCCCTAGCATCGTCACCTTTGGGGAAGGCGGCAGGTTCTGACAGATTACCGGAAGAACTCTATATATAAAAAAAAATTGATCCCCTATAATCTCACAGTTCCCACTGACCATTAATGCACGTTCACAACCAATGGCCTCCCAAGCTCCATGTATGAAGCCAGGATCTTAGTCTTGCATAAATCAGGCACACTTTCGGAGCTTGTAGGGAATCACATCCCCATTTCTTTACTGAACTCAGACTATAAGCTGCTTGCAACTTTTTTTGCAAATAGACTAGAAAATACCCTTCTGACAGTCATTGGAGAAGCACAAATGGGCTTTGTTCAGAACAGAGATTCCGCTGAGAATGTCATCACATCGCCACAAGGAAACACCTAATGGCACATGTCCTTCCCCAAGATGGGGCAACGGATAAATTCAGAATTCCTTCCACCTTCATCGATGATTGTAAACTGCTTTATATTAGACCCACGGCCTCAGTGGTCACGAACGGCTTAACTTCCCCGGCCTTTCATTTGAGCAGGCAAGAGTGTCCCCTCTCGCCGTTGCTATTTACCCAAGCTATCCAACCCTTAGCTGAAAGTATCCGGAAAAGCCAGCAGGTGGGAGGGGTAAGTGAAGAGGCGGTGGAAAATAAAATAAATTTGCGTGCGGATGATGTCCTCATTACTTGGGCTATCTTCCATTGCACAAGTTGCATAATACATTACAAAGTAGTATTTTTAAACCGGAAATATATATGAATAATTAAAACGATTTGCTTCACTCGTTAAACAAATACAGTTCAGGAGTTCTACTTGACAGGCCCTCCCGAAAGCCATTAGATCAACTGTAGAATCGGGACCATTTTCATCTTCTTAAGAGCTGATTACTCATATCGCGCACCCAGCCCAGGAAAACCATGGGATGCGTAGTGCAAGAAGACAACAAACACTAGGGGTGCCAAGAGCTCATTACGCAATGGTTGCACTAACATTGGCTCTTTCACATGCACACACGCAGCTGTGGTGCCGCCGCAGGGGAGCGGCTCCGTCGGGGGCCGTACCCACCGCCGTGACACCACCACCGGGGGGTGACAACGCCGACACGGCGCGCCCTCGCCGCACCCCCCCGCCCTCACCCCGCACGAACGCACACACACCCCACGTAGAGCCGGGAGGGAAGGCAACTTGGCCGACGGGTTTTTATCCAGAAGTCCCTAATGGGATCAAGCTTCATGGTTTCCTGCGGCCGGGAAATTGGGCGACCTACCACCGAGGCTGGCCCGCACCGCGGCGCCGTGACCTGATATAATGGCATGGTTACAGCAGGGGCGGTAAAGCCACCGCGGATGAAATCACACACACACGGCACGGGGCGTGGGAACAGCAGTACACCTTTGTTAGAGGTAGAATTAGGGACCCCAATAACAACGGCACAGGAGCATTCTGAAATCTGAATAGACAAGACAGCACGGGGTGTGGGAACAGCGGAACGCTTTTGTTATAGGTAAGATTACGGATCCGAATGTGAAAGGGACGAGAATAACTTGGCCTCCGATTGGACAGGGCGGCACGGGTACAGAAGCATCTGAATGTCTTTTTATTATAGGTAAGATCATAGACCCGGATGTGAAAGGGACGAAAATAACTCGGCCTCCGATTGGACAAAGGGCACGGGTGGACGAATGAGAGGACCACGGAATGCCTGTTGCGATAGGGTGGATAAAAAGCGGGGGCTTAGGGTAGTGAAGACCAGAGTTCTTCAAATCATCGCGGTCCACGGAGCAGGAGAGTCAGCCGTTCGAGACGTCCGTGTGACGAGCTTCAGCACAGCCAGGCTCAACCCTCTACGGAGACGAGCCACAACCTCGCCCTTCTACAGCTTTCAGCGCAGCAGAGTGGAAGTAAGCGTAAATAAGAGAGAGATGAGTGTGAACGATTTAATCGAGGGTAGAGAACGGAGCGATAGGCAGAATAAATTGAGCCTAGGATTCCCGAAGGATAGGCTAGGAGGGCCTGCTGACTCACACAATCACGCATAGTTTAATGGGTTACTCGCGGTAAATAAAATAGCTAGTAGGGGGATAAACTGTGTCGTGTGGTCTTTGGGAGTGTGAAGAGGAGGGTAGAGCCTGCTTGGTGTTCGCGTGCATGCGCGGTTGTTTACCACGAGGCGGAGTGTTCAGCGTGCGCGTGCCTACGCGACTGTTTTCGGTGGTGTTTAGCGCTCGCGTACCTGTGCGATTGTTTACAGTAGTGCTTAGTGCTCGCGTGCCTACGCGACTGTTTTCGGTGGTGTTTAGCGCTCGCGTGCCTGTGTGACTGTGTTGTGGTCGCGTGCCTGCGCGATTGCCTATAGCGAGGTAGCGAGCTAAGCGCCTGGCATGCGCGTGTTCGCGCGGCTGTTTGAACGGCCCTTTAAACCGGAGGAAAGTGACCCCCTCAAATCAGCAGCACGCGCACGGCAGATGCCCCTGGCCTCCCACCCCCGACTCCCCACTCCCACGCGTGTGATTGGTGCACGGGGCTCGGCAGGTAGCAGCGTCGTGTTTGTTATTGCCTGAGCGCGTAGAGCGTGTGTGTGAGGGAATCACGCGTCGGTGCGCCGTACCTGTTTGTTCACGTGCGGGACGGGGTTTTACTTTGCGAGCGCGCTCACCGCGGCACGCCGCCACTGAACAGCGTAGCGCGTCGTAAGCGTAGAGCAGGCGGCCTCACCGATTGAAACATGCTGACGCGGTCAGAAACCAAGTCGGGGGTACAGGGGGGCGAGGAAGTGGAGGCCAGTAGCCTGGACCCCACAGAACAGCCGGGGGGTAGTGGGACGAATGGAACGGGGGAGTCGGGGGGCAACGGCCCCGACAATTCGGTGATGGCGGGGGACGGTAGCCCCCACACTGCACACATGCATGTGGCGTGTTGGTGCGTGGGGAGCGGTGGCAAAGCGGTTAGCAGGCTGCACTACGACCTCGGCGAACAGAGTTCGATTTCAACACGCCAGAGACGATTATCTGAAGTGGTCGTAGGCCTCCCCCAGATCGACTCAGCCTTAAATGAGTACCTGGTGCAGTGTGTAAACATTGCCACTGGGGAGACAAAGCCGTCCGGGCTGATGATGGCCACCCAGCCCCTCGTGTGCCGTTCTGGTCTTCGTGGGTACTCGTTAACAACACTTGCTCCTACAATCTGTTAGGGCTATACGGGAGATCTATGTCTTTGTGCCACACATACCAGTGAATGTTTGGTCCTGTCTGAGCTTGGATTGACGTGCAATTGGTTGCTGTCCATGAAGTAAACATAGCCTCTGCTCATTTTGCCTCATGTAATGGTGCAAATATTTTCTCTGGAATTGAGAAAAATGTAATTTATACAAAGTTAAAACTCCAGCATGCTACATTTAGCCCAATTCATATGACCCCCTGTCTCAATTGGCTTGTCTGGTAATATAAATGCTACTAAGCAGCTTATATTACGTAAACCGCAGGTTCCCACTCATATAAGTCCTTCCGTATGAACAGTACTGAGTGTCTACACATTCTGGTACGTTACAGGTGACTTCCACGAGAGGCCAGCATCACGCTGTTCGCTTGAACAGGGACCAATGCCTCAAACGTTACCCTGTTAAATGCGTTCCAGTTACATAACAGTTTTAATGGTAATGGTGGTGAATATTTGAATATTTTGCTTTTACTTTTATAACTTGAGTTTGATGCTGATTTGTTCATTTACCACTTTTGGCTAAGTGGTTGTTCTTAACACTTATACTTTGTTCATAAAATGTGCAAAAAATGTACTTGCCCCAATAACCTGTAGAGGTGATATGGTGGATCTTTGTATTTGTGTGCATATATCTTCATGTACTGCATGTGCACGTGAATTGTATGTTAAAAGTGCTAAAGCAATTTTTTTGCATGAATAGGAATGTTTTTGCATTATCGATCATGGCATGTCAAAACAAAACACGAATTTATGTTTGTTGCATATACATCGGAAGTCTAATAATACATCTGGGTGCAAAGCTGGGCCGCGGTTACATAATCAGTTAACCAAACGTCATGCACAACAGCTTCACTAGACAACAAGACATATACGTTGGAGTGACACAATAAAAAAACAGAGCTTGAGTATGTGTGCTGTGCCTAGGACAGCAGTTTAAAGTGGACTGGGATTAAAAGGCAGAAACAGAAGTGGACGAGAGTAGATTTGGGTCATTTGGACAACTGAACGTGATTATCGATTTCAGAACCTAGCTTGGATTTGGGAGTAGCATTGACTCCCGCAGCAGCGGCAAGAATGAAATGACGCTCACGGGGATGAGAATGCATTTTGGAGGGTCAGGGATGAGATAGGATGCCAATTGAGCCTGCGAGAACAGTCGAAGGAAATTATGTTGGTTATAGCAGAAACACTTTTATAATCTGCCATTTCTGGCATTGGATATTCTTCTGAAGTCGTTCGCATTTAAATACCATGGGGAAACTGTCAATTTAAAAGCTGTACATTTATCAACCTTTAAACTTCCCAGTGTTATTAGTACACACAGTGCACAGCGTGCTCTCCAACTTGAATAAGCCCATCTTCCTACCCCTGCTCCCTGTGCTCTGAAGAAGAGCCACTGCCTGAAACTCTCTGGAACTAAGCAGTGTTAATAACAATTTTGTGAGGACTTGATTAGTGCTTGTGCACTACTGCAAATGGATTTCCTTAATTATTAATTTGATTTCACCACAATGGACGTTTTGTGTCATCTATAAATCTGTGCTATTGTAGTGACAAAGAATGGGTCACTATGGCGCGTAGCGCTGGTTACTGGTAGAGAGCGGGATCGTGGGTGTAATAGCCCAGTCTACCAGCAGGGCAGGTGACGTTTGCCACTGGAGCGCGTAGCGCCGGTTGCTGGCAGTGAAGGGCATTTGAGGATACAGCGGCCGGTCTGCCAGTAGGGCACGTGACAGGCACGAATGTAGGATAAAGGAGACAGAGGGGACACGTGGGGCAGAGCCCAGAACCTTCGGGTAGGTTTCAGAAGGGGGCGTGGCCGAGGCACGGAGCCAGGCCACGCTGGGGAGGATAAAAGGGAGGCCCTGATGCTGGGTCGGGGCTGCTGCGGTTTGGGAATGGAACCCGTCTTCTTCACAAGTCTTCGTCTCCGTCTTCACCTCCTCGTCGGTGTTGGGTCAGGCAGTGTGCCGGCTGTCCTGACCCATATATAGTTACCCCCTATACTCTGGAAAGTGTAATATAAACGTGTATGCCTCCTACTATTAGTGTCTCTGAAGTGACTCACTACACTATGATCGTTCCTGTCTAAAAATCACTTTACATGCACACTCTGAGAACCTCAGTGGACTGGATGATTTAAGCTATAATATTATTGTAAAACAATAGGAAAACATTTGTTGTCAAGCTCACTTGACAAGATGGGATCGAAAAATATGACAACATAATGAAAATGAAGTTCCCATGGCACTATTTAGTTTGTACATGTGTGCATGTCTAGTGAGTCACTCAGATTACACTAATAATAGGAGCCTTCACAGGTACAGGGAGTAACTACACTACGGTCAGGACAGGTAACAGGCTGCCTGACCAACAATGCCGAGGAGGTGAAGACGGTGATGCAGACTCCTGCAGCACGACGATTTCCACTCCAACCAACAGCCGTGAGTCTTGCTCAGGTTCTCCCTTTTATCCACCCAGCGTGGCCTCGCTCCACCCTCGGCCCACGCCCCACTTCTAGAACCTACTAGAAGGTTCCCGGGTTTTTCCTCACGTGTCCCCTCTGTCACCTTTGCCCCACATCCCTTTCTCCAGCCTATCACATAACATGCTGGCAGACAGGGCTGCTACAACAGCAGATCCCCTTCTCTGGCAGCAACCAGCGCGGCATGCGATAGTGACCCATTCCATGTGTTTAACTGAATGTGAGTGTGTGTGCCCTTTCGAAGTGGGGAGCATTGGCACAGTGGTCGGTGCGCTGTGCCACAAACTCAGTGACCCGATTTCGATTCCCGCTCACGGCCGATATCAGTCACATATTTGAACTGGTCCCAGTGGACCTCCCCTAGGTTTACTCGGCATTAAATCAGTACCTGGTGGGGTTCGTAAACATCAGCACTGGGGTGACAAAGGCGGTCGGGCGTGGTGTTGGCCGCCAACCCTCCGATTAGCGTGGTTGGCTTGCGTTCGGTGCGAAAGAAGTTCAATATATATACACAACCCCCTGGGCGTGCGGTACTGGTCTTCACAGGTGCTCACTAAAAGCACTTGTTCCAACAGTTTGTTAAAGGCTACGGGGGGGGGGGGGGATATTTTTCTTTGCCTGTGCTAAATAAGTCCCCCACACCCCACTCCCCCCATTTAAGTTTAATTATTTTATTTAATACACATTTTCAACACGTGGCGCATTAAACAACACATTAACTGTCTGGTGTTGTAAGTCAGAGATTATTATTAGGTGTTTATTGTTTTGGCTGAACTTTACTTCAATTGAACACTTGCACATGAGGGGTGGGAAAGGGTGGGGTTGGTGTAAGTTTTTACTTGAATTGTGAATGTAAAAGCGTTGTGGACATGTTTCTCCCCAAATAAGGCGTCACCAATAGTGAAAAGATTGACCAACTTGGCTCTATGTTACAACTAGCTTAACTACCCGGCTTCGCCCGGGACTTGGATTCACCACGCCCGGCCCGCCTTTGTCTCCCCAATGGCGATGTTCACACACCACAGCAGTTAGTCGTTTGAGGCTCAGTCGACCTAGGGGAGGCCCAGGACCGGTTAAAATAATCGTCACCGGTGGTGGCCGTGAGCGGGAATCGAACTCGGGTAGCCAAGTTCGTAGCGCGGTGCGCTAACCACTACACTACAATGCGTTACGCTTCCACGCACACAGACACATACATAGACACACACACAGACACACAGACACAGCGCGCTAACCACTACACTACAATGCGTTACGTTTCCACACACACACAGACAGACACAGACAGACACACACACAGACACAGACAGACACACACACAGACAGACACACACAGACAGACACACAGACCCATACACAGCGCGCTAACCACTACACTACAATGCGTTACGCTTCCACATGCGAGGGTCACGTGACAGATTTGACGTCACAGCTCACTTGCCGTGCAAAAAAATCTATTATTGAGCTCCCCCCCTTAAAAAAGTGTATTTTTATATTTTTTGCATGGTGTACAGTCTGGAAAGTACCCACATGGCAAATGTCAAGTTTATTGCATGTCGGGAAGTACGCTAAACATTTTGAACAGACACACATTCACAACTTTGCCTTTTATATATGTTACAATATACCCATAATGTGCCTTGTCCATTTGTATATACCCAGTGTACGCCCTCAACGTAGAGCACACAGATAATTGTGTAATGGGCAGTTCCAAAAACAAGGTCTCTTGGCAGTACTCCCAGTGCCACCACCTGCTGCCAAGAAGACCATGTTTAATATTGAATAAATACACAGACAATAAATTTCCTTCACGTAGCTGTCTCTCCACGTAAACAAATATATATTAAAGCGTTTTTACACAGCCCCCATTGACACCGCAGCAGCCTCTTGGAGTGTATATTTTCAGCCGCATTAATTCAATACAAGAAAACTCGGAACACGTTTTTTTACATACAGTGTCTCATCAGTAGAGTCAGTTGCCAAATGTCATAGGCAAACACCCTCTCTTTAAGATTCGGGTTCTAGTTCAATGCAACATATAACACAACACCGTGACTTGTATTCTCTAGAATGCCAAACTACAAGAACCAATGGTGCAAGCATCGAGTGTGGAGGCGGTGCGACTGCACTGGGTCCTGTGGGCCTACATAGCTCAACGGCATCGCCAGTGAGCTTCTGAACAATATTCATTGCGTTCTTGGTTCTTTCGGTAAAGTCACGTAGAAGGAAAACAATAAAATAAAAATAAATAAATAAAATCCTCACGATGTTTCGACTGCAACACAAGCAATCATCATCAGGTGTGAAAACCACAGCAAGAAAATTTGTAAAAAAAACCTGCCACTTTAAATTTTTTTAAATATTTTTATTATTTTATTGTTTCCCTTCTACGTGACTTTACCGAAAGAACCAATAATATGAATCCCTGCAGTCACGAAAGCTTTAAATCAAAATATGCATTGTCTTTGAAACTGATTGGTCAACACCAGAGACAGCTTTCTTTTGAGCCTCGTCTCAAAACGGTGTTAGACCAGAGGACGCCATAATTTGATAAGGTGATTTAATTTAATCAAACGACAGCCCTTTGTCAGTCGACTGCTGGATGATGACCTTCCAAGCTGTGTGGGTCATGGAGGTTGTTTGACCACACTTCACCGTACTGGTCAGTGCAGGTTGGTGAAGTCTGCTAACCACTGTGTCACCGCTCGGCCTTATTTACATTTTCAGGTACATTTTCTGATTTAGTCATGTATGTCTGCTTTGTTATTATCATAGTAAATGTGGACCATCATTCCAATTGTTTTTATTGACATGTTTGAAACGATTTTTTTAAATTGTAAAAAAAAACCCAGTAAACATTCCAGTGTACTAACGATTCCACCAGGGCAGCATCTCCTATGCACTTTTAGAATACACAAGTGTGACAATTGTTAAGAGTTTCTAACAGTCACATATGCTCCACGTTTAATACATTACACAATACCTGAATGCTCATCACACATCAGGAATGTTTTCGTATTGAGACTTGTTCAAGTGGCAACTTGATTACTTACCTGTGTTGGTCGACACACATTTTGCTCTCTTGATTGGACCAAAAACCCAATAATGAAATGTGACATTGTTCACAAAACCCGATGTGTCAAGCAAGACTTTTAGCTGCCTATCAATTGACTACAGTACTGAACCAAGAAATCTCACCATATATTTACAGTACAGCATGATAAATACAGCACTTGTACCAGTAACTGAAATTTAATTCAAACATCTACAGAATCAGAGGACCCGTCAATGTTAAACCAAAAACCATTCGCACCTCCGATTAGCACGGTTGACTACAGTTCGTATGCACGGTGCGCAATAAGTCAAACACTCATTGTAGCGCCACAATTTACAGACCCTGTGGTCGTCATGGTTTCACAAACAGAAGCTCTTATTGCTACCTAACAGCCATTGGCATCGTATTCGTCAAAATGTTTTTAAACAGAGAAAGTTGTTGCTTAGTTTGTGTACTGATAATGGCAATACTTTACAACGATTAAAACCTACAAAGTATAGCACAGTGCATATAAGTCTTTATTTTGTCGGAAAACAAGCACACCAAACCAACTGTTAAACATTTTTTTTTATTTTACGAGACAAGGCCCACTGAGCTATAAAGCTCTTTTGCAGAAGCGACCTGGCCACAAATTATAGCTCAACGAAGTGGCTTATCACGTGCAAATGTATAGCAGCCAAATAACCGAAAACGCATGTTTTCTAAATGTGGAGGGTAAAACCAGAGAACCCGGAGAAAAATCCACACAACTACAGGGAGAACATGCAAACTCCAAATATATAGGCATCAGGGTCGGGATCGAAACCCTTAACCTTCAGTGTACCAGGCAAGGTAGGTAACGTCTTACCACTGTGGTGCCCTGTCTCCTAAAGCAAGAAATCATGCAAGATAATTGGTAAAAAAAAATCATGCAAGGCATGTTGAGTGCATCGTATGAGACTCCATCTGTTACCTTGCGACTTCCCGCCACACCACTGGGACTAATACCGGCCTTTTTTGGCTTATATAGCGAACCATGAATGTGTTTGCTAACTGATAAATAAAAACAGATGTTTGCAGACAATACTGCCTTTGCTAACTGTTCTAACAAAGTCACAGCCATTTGCCGAGGGTGGATATGGCTATGTGTATGCAGAATTACGATAATAACGTATTCTTTTTGCGTATGCTAAATTACAAACTCTTCAGTGTGATTCTGTGGTCATCCAGAACAGACCATACAACAATGGCGCAATGCCCGACTCACAAATACGATAATAACTGATGATGCCTTTTAACTGAAGATGGACTTTTAGAGAGATGAAAAAAATCACGAAGTGCATTTATCTCCCTACAGATGTAACCGTAAGAGACCTGGGATTTGGGAGAACATAAGGGGAAACAAAGCACGTGTTGGGTAAGCTCAGTGATTACACGAGACAGCGGGCAGAGTGGAGGTGCATTCTTCGCAGAAGAAGATTTGGTGGATGGTGAAGGCGTCGATTTATTACGCGCTGTTCGTGCGTTATGAATACCAGGTTCATGTGAACATTAATTGCTATTATTAGTGAGCTATAGATAATTAAGGGTATTTTTTTACATTTCATGCATGAGTGAGACAGTCCGAGATGGCTTCTAAATGTGTGGTGGTAGAGACAGGGGTGTTAATAGCACAGGGAAAGACATGAAGAGACAAGACACATAGCGTGTGACACATGAGAGGCCCCAGAAAAGGTATTTTAGTGGTTGCTCTTATTTGTTCATGTTTATACAGCGTTCAGGTCTTAACATTTAGCTATGCAGTACCCTGAGCAAAAAATGCTTCACTATGACACGCAAAATGTTAAACAGGCCACTTATAATGGTCTGCTATATTAACCAGCGTTAAACTGATTAACCAGTGTATTACAGTTTTGGATAAGGAGACATAGAGCAGCGTGTTTTGCATAGTTGAAGGGATTTTACTTCGACCATATGATTTAGCTTTTCACCAGATGTGGGTGTTGAGGTATCTGGTGAGGCCAGATGAAGGGAATGGTGGTGGCAAAGAGAATAACAGCACAGCCAGCTTAATTAATGTTGGCCCCTTTACTTAACCAAAATCGCGAGCTTCTATGACGGACCAGAGTGTACCTGAATCATTTACTAGAAATTGAGTGGAATTGTAAAGTTATGTCAACAGGAGCCCTTTTATATTCTTGGGTCTTTCGGTAAAGTCACGTCGTCTTTCCTGAAGACGACCACTTGTGTTGCGATCGCAACGTCGTAGTTTTTTGTTATTTTGTTATTTATTTGAACCCATCTCAGTAACTTTACCGAAAGACCCAAGAATATGAATTCCTACAGTCATGAAAGCTTTAAGTCAAGGAGCCCTTTTACTTTCGCATGAATAATAATAATAATACATGGAAAAATCAACACATTCGTCAATAACACTGCCGTAAAAATAGAGTAAATAGCAGGTGACATTTCGAACAATGACCCTTCTTCACAGCATATCGAGAGGGCATTGCGTTAGACCTCCTCTCTTGGTGATACTGCCAACACAGTGTCACTAAATAATTTTACTAGTATGCGTAATAGAGAGGATGACATGTCTGGACCCAATCATGAGTCTTTCTGTGGGCATGTCACGTTAATAATTAATCACAGCAGAGTTACATTCAGTCCCGAATGCTTTGGGACCGGTTGATGTCGCTCGCTATCTTTGACATAATGCCACCAACTTGGGCAGATTTATGGCCATTTTCATAGAAACATTCTGGATTTTGCAATGCATTCCCATCTATTTGTACACAAAAACACACCCAATCCGCCACTGCTCATGCCACAGGCTTCAGAAACACTAAAACTTTCCGTCGGTCATGTGTAATCCTGCAAGTTTGCAAAAACAAACTCCATATCAATCAAACCTCCTGTTTTCTTTACTTGGCATCCAGGAAATTAAGAGCATCCAATTTGAAAGCATCAATCTTTTCCTTTACATTGTTGTCCACATCTGATGGACACAGGCGGCAATTTCTAAGTTGATAAAGTGACACCAAATTCTTTCCAAATCAGGACTTATGGTAACGTTGTTGATTTGGCCAAACTGCTCTGTCTAAAATAAATTCATTTATGTATATTTATTGACAGCGCCACTTTGTGACTAAGTGGGTAGCACATTTCATTTTCACTTCCAAATAATGTTAGTATCTACATGTTATCTTTACATTTATGAAGAGGTCTTGTTTTGCACCGTTCACTCTTTTCAATTATCGTGTTGTCAGGTCTCAAATAATTAACCCAATGATGGACATCAGAATGTTGTGGAATGCCAAAGTTAGTGGTGAAGGTATCATCATACTGGGTGTCTTGTCCCAGCATTTGTGAATCATCCTGGATTAATGACCACAATTTGGGCTCCATGTTCAGTGCCGTGGCTGTTGTGATGTTTTTTTTCCAATCTCACAGTTCTCCATGCTTGACTCTGTGAATGAACACTGAAGAAGAGTGTGTGTTGTTTTCGAAAGATCTCATGAAGGGTGGCTCTTTTCTCTCTCTCTGCGTTCGTGGGAATGATTAATTGTTTGTTATGCCGGCTCTTATCAGCGTCATTCTATTTGTTCACAATCAGTGACAGATAAAGCTACCCCTATACACACACAGTGCAACATTTCCAGGGCTGATGCTTGATAGTTTGACTTTGGCAAACTCGAACTGCCATATCAGCATACGATAAAGGGTACTGACCATGAAAAGTCACGTACATTTTTATCGTATGTTACTCAAAGTTATATGGTCTCTCACGAGCTGTTGTTTGGCTCCTGCATCAAAATAATACAAGCAAAAATACAAGACATAGAACGTTGTTCATATGTGGTTTGTCCATAAGTTTGAACATTCAAGGCCAGATGAATTGGTATACAAAGGCAGTTCACACTGCAAAACATAGCAGTGACTTGTGACGAGAAAATATTTATGCAAACTATTCACGTTAATAAATTAATTGAGCCCTAAGTCAATAAGGAGGCTTTACAGCGGTTTTCTCTGAAAATAAAAACATTTTTCCCACTAGAATGTGTTTTTTTACTGCATGCATCTTCTGATTAAAACACTAATCGACAAGTGTTTTATATATTTTATCACAATTGTTTTACTTTATTTTTATTTCAACAAAACAGTCTGGGATTTTCTATTTATTAAAAGCACAGTAAACTTAAAAGACACCACTCAAAACAAATATCTCGAATTTGGTTGCTATGGCAACAATCCCATATTTTTTAACACATCACTACATTGATGCCATTGGAGTGCTCTTGTGATTTTAGAGTGCTTGAAAGTTTTTCTTCAATACGTCAAAACTTTATGTTAGACAGTCCAGGATGCATGGTTTAGGCACGACCTACAACAGTGGTTCCCAACCATTCTGCACCCACATTCCACTACCAACCTTCAAAACAGTTTAGCAAATCATCATGCATCAAAAATGTTTTTCAAAATTAAATTACTCTAATAGCGCTGTAATTTAAGTAAAAAGACACGAAAATGATTAACTTTCTTTTTATTAGTTGTGCAATAGGCAGTAAAAAATATGGTGTTTTATGTAAAATATCGTAGTATTTGCAACAGTTCTGCAGACCACTTCCCACGGCCTGGTGGACTGTTGACCGTGGACCACAGGTTGAGAACCACTGATCTATAAGACAAAATATGTTTCTTGGATTGTATCTTCCTTAAAAAAATCTGCATAAAATGATGAAACATGTTATTGCACAGAATCAAGTTCAACAAATGTGCATTACACTATTTGTTTTTGAGTGAAAACAACTAAAATGTTCAGAGAATAGCACCAGCCATAAATAATGTAAGCTATTCTGCACACTATTACAAGTAAAACGATGGCACAGACATTAACACATCGACGCTCGTTGATGAAATCACTTAGGAAGTAACCGACAGTTGAATTTGAACACAACGGTTAAAATCAGTGCTTTTTTAATAACATTAAATTAATGCTCGTACAGTGTACAGCAAGAACCGAATTTATGACACCACCAAATAATATCTGTGTAGCCCAATAAAGTACTCTCCCTTTTCCACCATACGGCCGACAAATATGCACATTTATTCCATCCTGCTTGGAAAATATGCACTATTGAAATGGAAAAGAGGCATAAATGCCCACAGATAAAACAGATTTAGAGACACCTTGGAGATGCCTTTCTGACCGCATGATGACTGTTCAACAAGCGTCCTCTGAAGTTCACAATTCAACATTTGTGTGTTGTGTAGACATTTCACTTTTTACATAGATAATTTGGGGGACAACTGGCCAACAATATCAAAAGACATGACGACATAAAAGTTGTACTATCATGTATAATCCAGTCGAAACAATGCAGAGCCTCAATGAAACGTACCTACAGGTATGGGCGTGCTTTCTGCTTCTTGACCAAACGTTGGTTTTCATCTCACTTGACAGGTACACCCTCATGTATATCGGCATTTTACGCAAAATATGTATGGATTTAACACTTTATTGTATTGTTTTTCATGGCTCTCCATATGTGCACGGTGGATTTTTCTAATTCAGCAGCTGTGTGGATTTTTGCGTCAAAATTACCAATAATTAGACTTCTGTACATTAAAAAAACATCCCCAAATAAATAATTTCGAAAATTGAAGTGCGGTGCTGTAATTTGCTTTTGTGTGATTATTCCTAACTTCTATATCATTTCGTCTTTCCCTCTGGCACGGCTGTGGGTTGACCGACCAGTAGACAAAAGTGCCAGCCGTGATATTTTGGACAATTTAAATCCCTTGTATTGGTTTCAAGAGCCTACTGGACATATTTGAAACTACTGGACATCTGTGAAAAAGAGCTTCATAGTTCATCGGATTTCTCCAGGATAAATGAAGAGTCTGACATTTAAACAATGTTATTTTTGCAATTGTTAAAACGGAAAAAAATGCATACATGTATACGTATATAGTTTATCCTTCAGAATGAATAGGAACACAATTTGATTTTTGGCCTCAGGATGAAATGAACTATCAGAACTTTGCACTGCCTGAAGCTTGCCTTGAATAGAAGATGGAAAATTGCTTTGCTGGACCTTCCACAAATCCAATAAACCACGTGGGTTGACGGACTACTGATTAAATTATGTAGGGTCACATAAACAGCGCTTACAATGAAATCAATTACCCTTCTACAAAGGATTATGAAGCTATTTGAACACATTCATATATTTTTTTCAGACTCAAATGTATGAATACAAATAACATAGGCATGACGCAATGGAAGCTTAATCAGTGTTATTATAATACAGTGAAATGTGTAAAACACATCGTTGAAAGTCATGCATTATCAGCCAACACAAACAGAATAAACCAAATATAAACAGGCAAAGGATGATTTGCGTGATTGTGCGAATTAACGTCAAGAAAATGTGTATATTTTTATAATCAAGTGTTTCTGTAAAATGGATCACAAGTTGAATTAATAAACAGCATAGTATACTGCCCTGCTGACAAATAACTGTGTGCATTTCAAATCGAGTACTGTATAGGAAAAAACTATACAGTACTCGATTTGAAATGTATTTACAACCTAAGTATGGCCTCAGGTTTACTCAGAGGTCCTCTGCAAAATCAATGTGCATGATTGATCTTCGTATTTGTGTGAACCGCACTTTTGCCAGTCACTTAAAAACTTCCGGTACATAAAGCTATGAAATAAATTAGATCGTTTCAAGCACAAAAAAGAAAACAGGTGACAGACGCTGTACCTTAAACGGATATGGCATTACATCATTAAGTGTATCTTTTCTCAATAGAAACATCACCAAGCATTAATATGTAGATTCACGCTGAAATAAAAAAAATATATACCTGGCAGTAGATACAAATACATTTACAATACCTCATGCCTGATATAAATCAATACGCAAAATAATAGAAAGTGTGTATTGTGCAATTTTTTCCACTTAAAATATTGTTATGCGTTAAACTCAAGGTTGATATATACAGGGTGTCAATAAAAAGTATCGTCCATTCATTAAAATTATAAACAGCAGTGTTCATTGTGTAGTTGAACTGTTGGCAGCAAATAAGCTTATTGATGTATTTTTTTTCTTCGTTAGCATAATCTAAAATAAGCATTGGAATCAATTACTACACAGGGAACACTGCATGGCTGTACCTGAACAACTAAGACTCTCGAATATCGGTACGATGCGAGTCCCCAACGCCATGGCAGACATGTGGAGCTTTAGAGGGGTGAGACTCGTATGACAAATTCTTCCAACAACCGAGTGTGTATAGGTTTATGGAAATATGTTCAGGATCTAAATGCCAAAGTCAATGTCTGCTTGCCACTTATTAAGAACGGATGACGTGTTTATGGATAGCCTGTAGTATTTAATTAACTTTAAATGAACAATTATTATGCAACCTTTACAAAAAAAAACATTATTATATGTTGGTGCGCGTTAGCAGAAAGGCATTCTGTTCAAAAGTTTCAGTTGATCATTGCTCTGTGCTTTTAAAGTTGAGCCAAAAAGCATCATTGTCTTGTGTGAAGCATCAATCAACCAAGGGGATTTCCTGCACGTACAGGGCTGGAAATAGTCCCTCTTGTCCGTTCACCTCTCCAAACCACCACCCATCTGGGTCCTTTCTGTGGATGTTGAGAATTTCACCTGCGTAAACAGGAAAGACAAATGGCTCTTTGAGAGAGATTATTACATGATAACCTTTTAACATTTGGTTATTATTGTTCACTGATCCTTCAAGCCAAATTTCCATTCGGCTCTATTTTAAAATGTATTTTCATGCAGGACATTACTCTTTTTTTTACTTGCATGTTGGTACCTTGAAATATGTTTGATGTTATTCACAGTGAATATGTATTAAAACACATTTGTAATTGTACATTAATTTGGAGTAGTGATGTTGCATTTGTAACAATGGCATTGATAAAAAAGAAAGGATCTTAGATGGTGAAAATTATAACCATTTCTAAACACAACACCATCAGTAATTCATCAGCATCAAGTGTTCTAAAGTTCTTACCTTCCCTAACGGTCAGCTCTTCATCCGTGATGGCAATGTGATCGTAAAGGACTCGGCATTTTCCAATTACTGGAAAACAGAATTAAACAAGCATATCATATTTTGTTCTTGCAGTCGTCTAGCCTCCTGTTAATATAACTTATTTAATTGTGTCGTGACTGCAGAATTCACACACCAATGGCGTATTAGAGTCGGATAGTGTCAGCTTTAAAAGCATAATATTGTATGTATGTTCAACTTCTTTCACAAAGTACTTAACCACCCGTGCTAATCGGAATTGCGGGGAAAGGACAACAAACTCAAAAAAATTCTGGGCATCAAGGTAGGTCCTGCACTGTTGAGACAGCCACGAACTAGGCCAGTTACATGTCCATGCGCACAGCGCTCATCTCGGAAGAGGTAGAGGGTTAATGATGTGCAAAGATGTTGTTCGAAGTTGAATGCCAAATTTAGACATGTGGATGTTTGAAGGAATGGATATTGTGAAAGCCTAGCATTACTATTCACCTCCAGTATTATTAAAAAATATAACTGACTTCTTTCCATACATAATGCATGTTTAATTTTACTATGTAACACGATTTTTGTCCCTGGGTAGTAAGTGTTATTTTTTTATTGCTTATTCCTCAAAAGTACAGAAAATGGTTTTTATTCCCCACAAACTTTGCTTTTGTGACCAGGACTTTACGTGAAGGAATGACACAAATGCACACCACGTTTTCTCATTGAAAATAGGTACATTTCTAAATATCACTGTCCTGGTCACAAAGGCAAAGTTTGTGGGGAATAATAGCAATTAGAAAATAACACTTACTACTCAGGGACAAAAACATTTTTTTGTTATCTCACGTCCATTAATTATAATTATACATTTATATATAAGATCAATCACCAGTACAATAACAAGTTCCAGATTAACAATCTGGAACATACAAAGATCAAGTCAATAATGAAGCCATCGAAACAGCTTAATTTTTCCTTGTGACTCGTACGATCGAACATTTCGTTCTTTCCTGATTACCAAAATTTTATGTAAAAATAAGATAAATAAGTTGTATAAACGAAGCTACACTTAACAGCCATTAAAAAAAATGCCAGTTTATTCAACATTTACCAAGTCCTAGTGTCCTATTCAGTGGCGAGTCAGTGAGATTTCTGCGTGTGTACCTATCAGTATCATCATAACCATGCCTCTTCACTGGTTGATAACTGCCACTCACTACAGTTGTCCTCCAATACAGCAGTGCCACCTCGTGTTGGGGCGGTGTTCCATTGCTGCAGGTCAACAGCAACGATAGGAAATGTGCAGCGCATAGCTTAAAGGCATCGCTGCTCGCACCACGCCCGCAGTAAAATGTACACGTGCAGCCACGTGTCAATCCACTGTTGGATGAGGACCTCTCTGAACCATGCTTTCACCATACTTGACCACACTGGTGAGTACGGATTGGTGAAGGCAGGGGGAGCACACAAGCTAAAGTAACGCAGATGTACAAGGTGGTCCAGATGTCATGTCACCCCCTCCCCCCCCCCCCCAATTAATTCACCCCGAACATGTTTTCCTTTGCATGTCAATTTAAGTTTTAAATAAACTTTCCTGTAAAACAAATGTAAGTTTTAGATAATTAAATGGGGGTCATAAGACATCTGGACCACCCCGTACATTGTATTTTGCTCATCTGCCCTCTGCTGGCAACAGGTAGAAATTACACTTGGACAATTACAATTACTGAAACGGATTTGAGCTGGCACATGAGCACACATTAGCTTGGTACTCTGTGTTAATGAAGAATGCAGTGCCTCGTTGAATTCACTTTGCACAAATGCCAATAGGATGTATGTATACAAAAGTCACACATCTCTTAACATGCAGATTTTCGCGGCCAATATCATGATTCATAATAGAGAGTTGGGTTAGGCCCTGTAGTGATCTGGCCAATTCTAAGTCGTAAGACCCACCACCACCAGATATAGGCAACCACATTAAAGCGTCTTGTGTGCAAGCATGTAATGGGCCAATTACTTTTGGTTTTAACTCACCGGTAAGTTGAAGAACAATTCTCACAACCAAAATGTAGCAATTTCATATTTACGTTTGGCTTGAAACTGTGCCATCAGCTTTGTCGCCATTCTCAAACTCCAGGAAGAAAATTGCCCTGCAGTTGTTTGGTGCAGTTTCAAGCGAAACGTCGTCTCTAATTGCTAGATTTGGATATGAGAACTGTCACTTAGATTCACGAGTTATAGTTTTACACCATGAACCTCATGGCATTGGCACCAAGCACATACTGTATATGAAGGTGTTTTTTTTCCGGCTCTGAGCCTCGGAAATTTACATTGAATATCAATAATCTTAAGGACGCCTTCGACAAGTCTTGGGAACATTAATGTTGGTTTTAAAATGTATTTCCATTGAGTGTGTACTGTATTGTTTATCGTGTACAATGTAACATATCAAACTTCAGTGTGCTCAGAGGCCATGCTAGAGTCAAATATGGTTACTGATTCCTTTTATTCCATTCCAATAATTTCTGGAGAATTTCAGTGAACGTTTCTGAATTTTCTTTTGACTTTGAAAAGAAATAGTCGAAAATTCAAACAGACCCAGTATGGAATAGAGGGAAACAATTGTGTTTAGAACGAGGGGATAAAAGTAGTCAAATATTCCCTCTCCCTGTGTATCATTATACTAATATATTTTGATTCTGGATGTATTGAACATTAACTTGTTTTCTTATGGCCTTCAAAACTTATGGAAATTAGATGTCCCCACAATTGTAATGTGGAATTTCAATTCGAGATCATTGTCGCAAATGGAGATAAGCACTACCCTGCGACTGAGCCATTTGACTAAGAAGTCAAACATGTGAAGTGTGAAGTGAAGTGACCAGGTGGCTGAGAGGTCAGAGCACTCGGAGCCTGCGTTCAAATGCAGAGAGCTGCCTGTGATTAAACTGGGCCCTCAGTTGATGGTCTCAACTCATTTGATCCATTAACCGTCGACTGCACAAACTAAATCATCACGTGTGGCTTAGGGTCTGTTCCCCTAGTCAATATTGCATTGCGTCAACCCTCACCGTATCTATCGTAATGATATGCCGCGCAAGATGTCTCGCTCCACGTGGCAATTTAACCCAAATGCAAGCAGCGGCACGATGCGCAATTTCATACCGGGCACCTCTGGATTGCAATGCGATTCTGAGTGCCCAATTACGCATGCAATCCATCATTGGTTAAGCGCCCACCGGGTTCAAGAGCAATGTGGCTATAATTTGAATTTAGAAAATGGAAAATATTATGTTATTTTATTATTTCTTCTTTATACGTGACTTTACCGCAAAAAAAAACAAAGAGTAATTCCTGCAGTCACGAAAGCTTCGAATCAAGTTTGGAAAATATCAGTTTGACTCTCACATGTGAGTCTTGCTGTGTAAATAAAAAAATGACCACTTGCGGGATTTTTCAGAATTACTGTAAATAAAACGATTACGTAGCCATTCTCTGACACATTGCAAGATTTCTGAATGGATTATTCATCTTATTGCCTGATTCCAGCCACACAATTGAAAACATTATCGCAGAGTCTGAAACATGCAGTCAAAGATGGAAATTATTTTCAATTGAACACTTGTGCTAGTTGTAACTGTTTTTTTTTAAGCAGGCCTGTCTCAAGCTACATGTTTAAATCAAATTAACAGCTTGAATGTCTGACGGCTCAGCTTGAGACAGCTATGGGCATGATTGATCATGGTATTTGCTATTAGCTATCTTGCAACCAGAGCTTATAACCATACATCAGCAGTTTAATATTTGGGAGTTGACCCACATGAGCAAAATGTAACATGTGCTTTAACATGGATATTGGAAGTCCTGTGACAAAATTTGTAACAATGTATAATTATGCATATCATAATTACATCTAAACACATACATTTGAAAATCAACTGCATCTAAATTTCCTTAAACACTCACGTGACCAAAAGCATGACATTCATTATTGACCGTAACTTGGACCTTACCTGGTAAAGGTTCACCCTGGTAGGTATCAATTGACAAGTCAGAAGCCGCAGCCCCGATGGTGTTGGTTAAAAGGCTCGCCTGCGAACCTTCTACCCGATAGTTCAGATCAGCATGAGCCCTGGTCCCTGTTGCAAATTGTTCACTGTTCGCTCCATCTGTCGTGTTGGTGGATCCGAATGCTGCTTGCTGCTCATCGCGGGAAGCGGCTCCCTGCATGCCCAAACCTTCAACTGTAACAATGCTGGATCCATCTGTCTCCTCCAGTTGGGCGTGGATGTCGCTTTGAAGACTGCCCGGAATGGCTCTCAATTCCCCACCAACATCCGTTCCCGCAAAAGGACTGCTGGAGTTTTCGGCCCCATCGACCCGCTCTTGTGTCTCGTGTCCTTCCCCCGAGTTGAACCACCCGATTACGGAGCCCCTCGGATGGGGCGCCCGGGGAATCCTGGCGGGAACCCTCCGAGCTGCGGCTCCCGACCTTGCTCCGAGGTGCCGAGCGGCGGGGCTGCCCTCATTGATGCGGTGATTGGGCCGCTGAGCACTTCCCGCGGGCTCACCGTTCCTCAGCATGAGGCTGTTCCTCATGCTGGCGATGCGCCGCCACTTGCCGCGTGTGTTGTTGTTGTTTTGCCGGTGCGGCAGGGAAGTAGGCCGGATTTGTCGGACGCCGACGCCCGGGGGGGCCATGGTTCTGGCCGCGTGTTGCCCGTGGGTGCCGTGCCTCGAGCCGAGCGGGCAGTTTGGCAGGCCACAGCCCTCCACCGTCTCTGCCTCGGGTATGCTCAGGGCGCAGCCCTCGTCCAGCTTCAGCTTGGGCATCCGGATCATGGCATGCTTGAGGCCCTGTCGGTTGCAGCGCGTGTCAAATTGAGGAATTAGAGAGAGTGAGGAAAACGTGGCAGCGTTGATCGTGTACGTTTTGCAGCGATTTAAGTTTATGCTCTCGTGTGTCACCCAAAACCCGTCACAATATATGCAGCGTCTGATGTACTGTACCACTGGCACAGTGATTAAGTGTATGCTTATAATTGCAAAGCGGCTTAAAATTCACAACACGGGCACATTTATTGAGTTCTACACCAGGCATTGTAATAAATGAAAGTACAAAATTAAAATAACCCACAATTACATTTTCTACGTAATATTATGAATTACTACACGTCACCGCTGATATTGTCATTCTATATCCATTTGCCCTGTTCTTATTTCCATAAAGCTTGAGACCGAGCGGGAGCACGTGCCTTCTTAGCACGCGTATGCATCATCCTCTCAAGGGAAACCTCTTTCACTCGCATGCATGGGGGGGGGGGGGGGGCGTATTTAGTACTTGTATACACCTGTGACGGCTCCCCCCCCCCGCCCCCCCCCCTTGTGCTCTCGGTCCAATGCAGATTCACACCTGCTTGTCGGACCAGGCGATGACACGGTCGGAGAGCATGTGACGGGGTCGTTCATGCGTCTCCAGGTCGGCGAGCACACACTCCAGCTTGTGCTGATTCAGCTCAAGCAGATGCACCTTGAACTGCCCCTACAGCAAAAAAAACGCACAGGGCTAGTGGGTGACTTGGCCTACGTCGTAATGACGACGCCAGAGACAAATGCGGTGTTTATTGAGTCGGAGGTGGCGTTCAAAGGGGATTGGGTGCAGCTCTGTGGTGAGTGTCGAGCTAGGAATCCGAGGCATTCGGGGATAGGGAGCGGGCAGAATTGTAGCTCTTTAGCGTTGTTGCAGGGGAAGGTGCGGGATGCGCAGTGGAAAACGTGTGCATACCTGTCAACCCGTACGGTTTACCCGTATTCTTGTACATGGAATTTGAGTTTGTAGGTCCATACGGTGTATAGCCGTTTCAAAACGGGCAACATTTTTTTTGTCTATTTATTTGTGTTTCTCCCTTGTCATGGGACTTTGTAGGATGAACTTTGGGATTTATAAGGACACAGGGTGACCAATAAGGTCTGAAATGGTCTGTAATGAGGTGGGCACTGATAAGGGGTTGACATGTATGCGTGTGAGGCCATACAGGAATCTATGCCGGTGGTGATTCACGAGGTGGCTGCCCGTCACTTTACCCTCCCCCAGGCATATACAGGCAGGGTAGGCCACGAATTGGGCCAACTGCTAACGAGGACTGAGGATCCACTTCCCTTGCTCGCGTTACTTTCGAATTGTGTGACAGACCTGAGATTGGTTTGTGGCTTTAGTTAACATCGGCGGCGCGTGATATCAGAACTGGAACTTCAACGACCTGCACTGACTGGCATGGTGAAGTATGGTTAACTGCCATGGCCTGTAGGGTGTGTGGAGGACTTTCATCTAGCGGTCGGTCGACAAAACGCAGTTCACTATCAGATATTATCATTATACAATTATTGCATGTGCACAATGTACATATTTTCTTTGACGTAAATATGACTGCATGAAGTGAACGTTTTCTAAAGGTCCCTACCTCTCCCAGTTTGCTTTCCAATTGGGCTCTGGTGTGCGCGAAAGAAGACGTTTCACCGTATGTTCCAGTGAGTCTCCTTAAAGCTGTGAGTGGAAACGCACCGGGCAAACCGAGTCAATGCAATGGACATCAACAAACACATAGTATTTAAATTATTCTAAAAAGAATACTTATCCAGTATTGGTGCCATTTTAATTATCAAACTGTACAGTTGTCAGGATTGGCACTACCTGAATTGTGAGCGTGTGTGAGTTTACCGTTGTTTTCATTCCTGGTTTTCTGCAGTTCTGTATTCAGGCGGGAGATCTTGTTGTTCAACGAGTCTGCAAGTCTCCCTTCATCCATGTGACTCCTGGCTACTTCTTCCTGTAAGTGCAGGACCACAGAGCAAATGCTGATCTATGCGTGATTTGAATAACAAAAGCTGGGACAAAGGTCTCAATTTGTTGGACCTTTTACTGAAAACTCCAAAAAACAATCTAATTTCATGCATGGTTCACTATAATTTGTTAACCATTGGTATAGCATATTAAGCAGGTGTTGAGAATGTACTCTTTAAAATAACATCGTGCAAATCAAACAATTATATTTTATTTCAATATAAATGCAAGATTCCAGTCATAGCAGCTTTAGTTTATTAATTTCCTTAACCAAGGGTGTGTTGCTAGTTTTGGTTGTGCTAAGGATTGCAGTCCATGCAAGGCTATAGCTGTGTTAAAACTGCAGTTAACATCACAGTTATGAGTACATTTTGGTCAAATGCATTACAGCAAATGCTACGGCTTATATTATCCTTGGGCTGACTAATGAACACATCACAGTAGTACATGGGAAGTGACAAATGCAATCACGATGAATATATTATATTACATTCCATATGAATACTAATGTTTTAAAATGTTGCCCACCTCAAGTAACACGGTGAATGCTAAGACGAAGGTGGTTCTACTTGCCACAATGATGTTGTTCTGTTGATCCATTCATCTATAACGGATGTGGTGATCATTGTATCCTGGTTCAGCTTTTTCTATACATCATGGGAAACCACCACAGTGCTTTGCAAGCCCTACCAGAGTGCACATCCAATTAGGATCAGTGGAGAAGCTTATCGAGTGTGCAGGTGGTGCAATTGCACCGGCACCCATGGATCGGAGGTTGCCAGGCACCGGGCTATGAAGAGGGGAATTTGGACAGGGGGAGTCGATTTGATTCCTTGCATCGTGGCCGGGTCAGGACTAAGACTGTGCATGTGTGTGTGTTGTGTGCTTTGGGTGTATGTGTCCCACAAGCTCACGTAGTAGTCTGCAAGCATGAGCTCCGTGTTCTCGTGGTGAGCCCAGTTGGACATCCCCTCGAGAAGTGGCTGGAGATCCTGGTACACGCTGATCCGACCCACCGACTCCTGCACTTTACCTGTGATCTGACATACATACACACAAAGAGAAACATCCCCAAGATAGCCATAACAGACTTTTGGAGCAAGTACTGTTAGCGAGCACCTTTGAAGGCCGGCACGGCACATGAGGGGGTGGGTGGTCAGTACCATTCCTGGCCGCCTTTGTCTCCCCAGTGAGTCGACCTAGGGGAGGCCCAGGACCGGTTCAGATAATCGTTACTGGTGTTGGCCAAGAGCGGGATTCGTAATGCAGCGCACTAACTGCTATGCCACCGCTCCCCACACACATACAATTATGGACTTTGCTCTGTGCCATTGGGAATACATACTGATCATATAAATGCACTTAACTTTAAAACATGATGTGTAATGCCCGTGTACAAAAAGAGATCACTGTATTTATATAGCACACACGAATAATCAAAGCAAATCACATTTTTGTCATGAAGTTGAAAATATCTATTAATTACAGCCTGTTGTGTGTGCTTACCCGATATAGCTGTTTGATTAAGGTATTATTATTATTCATCAGCTGCCCTAAACTTACATCGGCAATTCCGCACATCACATTACATGCTTGGCTATTTGTGGAAATGTTCCTAACGCATTGAGCCAGGTGATACATCCTTCTGATTATCTGCAAATTCCAGGATAACCTGTGCTTTTTGAGCGATCGGGTTATCCATCTACTTTGTGAACCATTAGCATTTCTCCCTTTGCCGAAATACAATTTCGTGATGCGGTGAACCGTCCCTGGCGCAGCGCTCACATTGGTGATGGAGCTGGTGTGGTCAGTGAGGAGGATGCTGTACTTGTTGAGAAGCTCCTGCAGGCTCAGAAGTCTCTTGTTCTGCAGTTCCTTCAGTTCCTGTAAGAACATTGCATTTCGTTTTTTTTTATTTGCAAGCTTTTTTCGAACACTTTCTCCTGTAGAGTCAGCCTACCATCCCCTCCAATGTTGATACAATGGGTGCCAATTAGTTTCAGGTCAACCATAGTTATTCTATGGATATACTGGCCCTGCCTTGGGAATGTGGAATTTCCACCATTCCCTCAGGGCTTTCAGCAGATATGAGTCCCACTGCATTGGGTGTTTCGAGCGGGTGATCAATGCAATAAAATGTAGAATTATATAACAACTCGATGACCACGTCACAAGAAGCTGTACAGTCGACCAGTCATAGATGTATTAATGCTGGACTTTAACAAGGTCAAGTCGTTTTGAAGGCATATTGCTCTGGACTGCTCCATGATCCTGATCTGCGTTTCCCTCTCGGATGTCTGCGTTGTGACTTTGAGTTATTGAATAATAGAAAAAAAAACTAAAACACAAGGGCATGGAGTTGACAGCACAACCGCCTGTGAGAAAGACCTTCCTTGACTAATGGGGCAGCGGAGGAGAATGAGCGACGTCCCACTGAGTGAAGGTTGACGGTGGGTGCTTTCCTGGAGCGGAGAGACCACGGTAGGGAGGAGAGAGAGGTAGACGGGGCCAAGTCCATGGAGGAAATTGAACATGGTGAGCGCAATGTTAAAATTGGGAGCCGTTGGATGGACTGGAGTATTGGGGTGACGTGGTCTCGTTTATGGTTGCAGGTAAGAAGTCTAGCAGCTGCATTTTGTATCACATTACTTGAGTTTGCTCAGTGAGGGCAGGCTGTCCCAGCGGTCACTGGGTGGTGCTCATCCACTTTTGTAGACCTGAGCCGGAGGTAGGCAAATCCAACTTCTGTCGACTTTACACAACGTGGTGCCAGCCTTACCACATGGTGCTCATTTTATCGACCTTACGAAATAATGGGCTCAATTTGGAGCCTGCTGATGCTCCGAAAACAGGTAATACCTGGCCATATACAAGTTTATGCAGCAAAAATCTAACTTTGCAAAAAATATAAGAGTAAACGTTGGACTACCCTTTGAATATGTTTAAATTCCGATTACTGTATTTTATCTTTAATATTTCCAAAGTAACAGTTTATTGAGTGCTGAAACACGACCCTTACTGCAGTTTTGCAAGGTACTTCTTCGGCTGTACATGTTACAGGTTAAAGTCCATGTAATGCGGCAGGGCGATGAGTTTGGAGTAGAGGGCTTAGCAGCTGACGGCTTTCACATGCCATGTTACCCATTAATGCCACATAAGCTCCGTACTGTATCCACCATGGGTAATTATTGTCAGATGGAATATTTATTTTTTACATGGGTAGCTGAGTTGCAGCTGACACACAACCAGCTATACATCCTGTATTCTGAGACATCCTACTAATCCCACGGCCAAAAACACATCTTTATTTAGAAATGACCCATCATCCCTACAGAGGAGACCTGTAACAAGTACCATGATAAGTACTGGATATATAGTGGGACTAAAATATGGCCATACACTTAGTATACGTTAATTTAATATATGCTGCACCTGTTATAAAAAGACTACGTGATCTATAAGAGTTTTAATATCTCGATTTTACGTTTAATATCATGTCACTGTAATTGTATACTGCCAACGAATGAATGCCGTGCTGTAATCTTGATTTTACAACCTTTAATCAATCCACTGCTGGATCAAAGCCTCTCGAAGCTGTGTCGGTTGTGGAGGTTGTTTGACCATCGTTCAACCGCGCTAGCGTCAGTTGTCACCACCCAATGTAGGCTGTGGCCGGGAAATTGTAATTCCATACCTGTCAACCCCTTATGAGTGCCCTACCTTATTACAGACCAAAAGTCCCATCACAAGGGAGAAACACGAACAAATAGACAATAAAAAAAAAATGTGGCCCGTATGGAAACGTCTGTACACCGCATAGGGTGGAATACGCAATTTCCCTGTGCATGAATATGGGTAAACCGTATGGGTTGACAGGCCTACACAAGGCTGGAATTCATCACAGTTTCTTTCAACATGCATTTGTGTTAACTTTTGAATAGATTGTTGATGCACAAACATTGGCAGTGTCAACTACATGCAGAAAATGCGTTTTTTTTAAATGTTTTCTATTACTGCAGTATTCCCCTGAAAACATACGTTTGAGATTTTAGTTGTTACCAATATTACATGAACGTGGGGTGTTTGTGTGGTTGTGTAAATCTACTTTTCCAATACGTGCCGAATCGGTGTATTTTAATTTGGGATGCTAATCCCAAGTGTCAACACCACAATATGAAGGTTGCATTCTTTGTGCCGGGGATGTGTACGTCTAATTAACATAGCTAAGGCCATGAATCTAACTGTGGCCTTCAAAAGCCGAGTGAGCTACGGTCTTTTATGCTTGCTCAAGAAGTGAGTTCATGCATGAGCATGTCATTCTGAATGTTTAAAAAAAAAAAATTGCTCTTTCTGCTTTTAAACAAATCCCCCCCACCCCCAATCTAAACTAAGTATATTCTTGGCTCTTATTTGTTACTCTTTACTAATTTGATTATTTATTGAAAAGTTCATGTGAACTTGGTCAGCAGCTTTGGAAGAAAATAAGAGATCGCTGGAGTAAATCACTTTGTGGTAGGCTGCCCGAGGCCCGCACATTCTCAAGCGCTGCCTGACTCGGCCTGCAATAGGGCATGACCAGTAAAGGGGACTGTCTGCTTCACTGCCAGACTTGAGCAGCTGTCACTGCACATCAGCCTCCCCCTATACAAAACTCCGCCACCACCCCCCAAGGCAGCTAAACATAGTTTGCGTGTACCGGGGAAGCAGTATGCGGGCCAGTGCTGAGGATGATGCTGCCATTAGTTACCTTTCCTCGGGAGGCAAAACCAGCCGGGTTACATGGGGGCGCATGCAAAGGGGCAGCACTTGATTTTGAAGGCGATGCAAAGGCACAACTGCTAGTGTGCACAATAATAAAACGGAGGCAACCGACATAGAGGGCATCACCGCAAGACAATCCGTTTTCAAGTTTTATTCCAAGTCAGGGGAAGGGGAGTTATCTCACCCCATCATCTCTCGTGAGGTCCCTAAAATGAATATCACTTAGCAGTTGTCATATGAAGAGTCCGGTACTTGTCGTAGAAATGTGTAATGTATGCCACTGGCTCAGAGGCAACCGGAAAGATTTGTGCCACCCAAATTCTCGCCTGAGCTGGAGGACACTGAACAGTTTTTTGGTCTTGGCTTGTCTCATATGCCTCACCCTCAGACCTTTTGAGTCACCGTGTATATGTCGCAAACCTAAACCAAGAGCCTTGTAGTTAAACACAAGTGTATGTCATATGTATGCCAGCTTGGGTAGTGCATCTCCTTCAAATTAAATCAGTGGATTTGATATTCACAACATTCTTATAGCAGAGGGCTATCATGAAGATGCTATGTTTCACAGACAGTCTGCGGTCATTTTGGAATAGGGGGCGATATTCCTACGTGTAATCTCAATTGAGCATTTTGCAGGTACATTTTCAAATATGGACTATAACACCGGCACACAATGGCCTACAATTTTCAAATGACATCACGAGCTTTTTAAAGTCCACTTTGAAGCATTTACACCGACAGTGTTAACCCTGGATACAAACCTCGAACCTCTGCAAAAAGTGGCAAATGTGCTGCTATCCAACAGGGTGCAGTCCAACAGCGAACAGAAAGGACTGCGTCAATGAGCTCAACAGCCAGGCACAAAGAGACATTGCGTTCCACAATTGCCTCTGGCTCCTCACATCTTGAGTGACACCCGGATGGCAGCAGAACAAAGTAATTTTTGGCAGTTAAAGGCGGTGCTGTGGCTGTGACATCTCGCTTCAAACAGCGCCACTAGCCCCACGTGGCCTACTTCGTACTGCAGGCCACATTCCGCACGTTGACGGTGACTTCGGCCCACGGTCCACACGGCGTCTCGTGAATGACGTCATTCATGAACTCGATCTCTTACCTCAGGTAGGGGGGAACGTGCCTGGGCTTACGTAGGAGGCACTACTCTCCGCGGCGGTGACCCACCTCACAGTTTTGCTCCATGGTCCTCTCCCACTGGCATCGGTACTGAGCCCCCAAGATGTTATGCTCATAGTACTCTTGGTCTGCCTTCTCCAGGGCCGACATAGACTTTTGCATCCGTGCTTCCACCTGAAAATGTGGCCACAAAATGAAAGCCCATTATCACGGAGCCCATATATCCGCAGCCCAATGATTGTGGGTTTTTGAGCACGTGTTGCTGTACAGATATTTACTGCAATAATCAATTGGTTTAACATCGTTACGTCATGTATCTCCTAATTAAGAGTCTAAGTGAGGGTTTATGAATACTATTAATGCATACCTGGTCTGTAGCTACAAAATAAGCAACAATTACAACATTTGCTTTTATCAATGTTAAACCTTATATATAGTTACACAATTTAGCGATGGTATTTCAGGTTTCTAGATCGATAATTGATTTAAATAAACTTAATTTTGAAGACATTTTGAAGTCATTGTTAAATATGATGAACATGCAACATATTTTAATAGTTTTTTGCTGATTTGTATCTTTGAAATGACTTTATTTCTTAAGTTTATTTCAATAGCCATCCAATAGCCATCCATGTTTGTGTTTTTCAAACACGTTCAATTCAAAAGCCATAATGTGCAAACAAACCCCCGAGATGTGATCCGCGATTTACCTTTCTGCTGTCCTTGTCATTGCGAATGGAGAAACCTGCCGAGAACGTGACTAACAACATCTCGTGGTTCCGCGAGCACTGGTAAAGCTTTCTCTGCAGCTGTCAACACAAACACAGAGCTGTCACGATCAAGCAGGCATGCAGAGGATATCCTGACATCGCCTTAAATCAGGGGCGGGGAACCTTTTTTCTGCCAAGGGCCATTTGGATATTTATAACATCATTTGCGGGCAATACAAAATGATCAACTTAAAAATTAGCCTGTTATATTTGGTCAAACATTGAATTAACTCATCCCTAATGCGATGGCTGGAACTGCTTCTCTTTGGTGAGGCGTGTGATGATGTTAGCTGGTATTGATGATGATGTTCCTACTTGCAACTGCTTTTCCAGGTTTGCTCCTAGATTTATTGAATTTCGAGTCCCGCCTTGGCAGGGCCAGATTAAATGATTTCGCGGGCCAGACTTTCCCCACCCCTGCCTTAAATTTTACCGCCAACTCCTCCAACGCAATGACACTGAGGTGAGGTTAATAGTATAGGGACTCCTCTACTTACGAACGAGTTAGGTTCCAGAGGTCTGTTAAGTCAATTTGTTCGTAAGTCCAACTTTACTCCAGTCGATTCCAAATATGTTGCACGGCATGTACACTAAACACGGAGAATAGGTTTAAAAGTTGTATTATCTATAAATGTGGATGTCACTGGTTCTTAGTGTTCCTCAGATGTAGATGCCACCACCGTCATCTATTGCGTGGTGGTTGATGAGTATGCAAGGACCCCTCTGTTCGATATGGGTCATAGTTCAATGTACAACTACATAGTAATACACAACACAAAATTATCATTTGGGAGAACACAAGTTGCAAAATAAAACAGCAGATTATATATCATTAGATTTGCAAGAGAATAAGTATAGAAGCCTTTTATTACACAAATATTCCTTGGTAAACTCCCTGTACAATCACATTCATGAGTTGTTGTTTTTTTACATGGGAATGACTACACTCTATTACACAACCATCCAGCACACATTCAGTGCCAATTATGGAAAATATGCAATCGTTTTGACTTCAATATCAGATGTGTTACTATATTACAGTAGCATTTTTTAACATTTAAAGTAACTACACATTTTACAATTTTGTGGACCAGTGGACAGTTGCACAAGCACCTTACACCAACAGATATGTGCAATGTGGATCGACTTCATCTGCTAATTAATAACACTGGAAATTGTGCAAACGAAGATCATGGTTGGGCCTGATAACGTGTCCTTTTGAAAGTCCTGATGAATTGGTCAGTTGGCAAAAGCGGCTACAAATGGCCAATTTCCGGCAATTTATTCTATTATCTCACAAGGCATTTCAGGAGAGCGCCATTTAAGATTTTTTATCCACATGCAATGTGCAGAATGCCATTGAATCAGGTCCATATTACTATTCACGATCTCTCGAATCATGTTAGTATGAACTAACGATACCTTGAGCTGGTTGCTGCGGTTTTCAGTCATGATCTTTGTTGCCTTGTCGACAGTTTGCTCCAACTGTAACATTCACGAATGTTGGGTGATATGGGATTTAGTTAAATGACAACACGGAGGATGAATGATTTGCGTGGAAAATTTCAAGGATACCATGGTAATAAACTTCCTACTGCTGAAATTCGTTTACGTATGGTGATATATATTTCATATGAATTAACTGCTAAACACATATAATCAGTAATTGTTTTGCAATCTACGACTTGAACTTTTTTTACCCTATATCCAAAAAATATTTTAATATGAAATTAATAAAATATGGGTACATGCTTCACAAACATGCAGCAGCATACAAATTGGCTAAATCAAAGTATAACAAAGTGCGAAGTAGTAACCGATTCAGAGATATTTCCTGGCTCAGGGTTAAGAATTTCAACAATGCAGTCATGCTCCTAGAATTATGTCACGTCACATAATTAATTTGAAACTCTCGCAAAGCAGCGCATCCACGTTAGAGAACAGTCCGTGGAACGAGATATGACAAAGCCACTTCTTATATCTCAAGTGATCTCTTTAAAAAGGCAGATGCAACTTGAATGATTTGATGTGTGCACTGCGTATACATGGTTGGTTTATCTATGGTATGACCAGTGGATGTTGTGTTTGTCCATTCCTTTGTGATGCTATGAACAGGCATTTCAACAATGTTTTCATGACAACATCCTAATTGAAAATGTCACTCTGTGTTTTCCAGCACGCAGTTATTCTCGCAAATATTTTCAATGTAGTTTTATATATTTGGTACCAGTTATATTTGGTACCAGTCAAATGTTCATTTAAATAGAATATTAATAATTCATAGATTGATTGATGATTAAGTTATAACGGGGGGGAGGGAGGGGGTGTAAAACAGTGGCATAGTGATGAGCGCATCTGCACTATGAAACCAGTAACCTGACTTTTATTTCTAGTAGCCACGGCTAACATGAGTGGCAAGTAATAGCTGAACTTGTCCTGAGCGCTGCCACTTTATCGACCTGCACTGACCAGCGTGGTAATGTATGATAAGGACAAAGATGTGACCAACACAGCATGGGGAGACATTTATCTAGCAGTGGATTGGAAAACGGCTGGACATTACTGTTGAATTACGATTAACATAACTGTAACAAGCCAAAATAATTATGCTTATTATAGTCTCATTGTCCATGCTTATCCATAATAGAGGTATTTTGGTTAGATCGCATAAATATGAATGCGTCGTTAAATCAGCCACCACTCGGCACAATCAATTGGTAAAGATTGTCACGTAAACAAAACATGCCAATTCGTTACTAGTTAAGCACACCGGAGTGTTGGACAGCAAACCCACCACATTCACAATTCGAGTACGACATTTTGCCAGTAATGACAACGACCACCTTCAGGCAGACAGCCAATTTACGAATTTTCTGTGGCGGGTGGTGGCGGGTTTAACGACACATTTATATTCACACAATCTAACCCAAAAACCTCTATCAAGGATAATATTGGTTACGAAAGCCTACGTGTTAAACCGGCTATGCTTATCTTTGCCTACCTGCTTCTTTCTCTTGCACTCCTCATCAATTTCCACTTGCAGGGTTTTCACAAAGTCTTCTTGAAAGGCTTTGGCGAGATTTCTAAAGATCAGGGGAACAAAGTAGAATTAACACATTGAGGAGTAACAGAACAAATGTAAAGGTGAATGCAAACTTTAAATTGGTCGTGTGAGTGGGTCCAGACGAGTGTGCACGTTTGGAATACAAATACTTTAGGGTTGTATAATTAGTTTATACAAAGGCACACATCTATTCGGGCCACTGCACAAGAGTGTGAATTGAATATTTTTTTTTCCTCCTGATGACGATCGCTTGTGTTGTGATAGAAACGTCGTAGTTTTTGGTTATTTTGTTATTTTCTTTGAACCTATCTACGTGACTTTACCGAAAGACCAAAAGAATATAATTGAAAATTAAGAAAACATTTTGATTTCTATGATATCCATGTTAATTAAAATATACTCATTTATGTACGTACACACTGGCTAACTTACACTGGTTAGATGTACACTAGAGGCACATTAATTTTTGCGGAATATCTGGACAAGTTAAAACAAGTAATAATTCATTATTTTATTCGCATTGTGAGATGAGAGAATTTTAACGGCATTTAATTTCCACAATGTGACATTTTCAGGACCACAAAAGGTATTTTTTTCGTAATAACCAATCACACCATGCATTGGGTCAGCTTGCGTACTGCAGTGACTCATAGCAGAGGCTGTAACCAATCCATGTAGGTCATTAATCGTCACACATACCACACTCGCCCACTGAAAAATGCCATTAATTGCCCACGTGACAACTGACCAATAAAATGCACTTCATTTTAAATCAATGCTGATGCGGTGAAAGTTTTAGATAAACAGAACAAAGGTTATGTTCACCAAATTCTCTCATGAAAGTTTTTGTTTTCACACACCATCTTTGCTTCACATCACTGTTCATGGCCAGAGGGAAGAGGTTTATTTTACATGTAGCAATTCGTGGGATGGAGCGGTGTTGTAGTGGTACGCGCACTGTGCGATGAACCCAGTAGCCTGGCATTATTAACCCACCGCAACTGACATCAGTGGCAAACGGCATCTGAACTGGTTCTAAGCTCCCCTTCATCCACACGCATTTGGTTAGCGTGGTGAAGTATGATCAAACACCCACTATGACCTGACACAGCTTGAGGTGGCCTTCATCCTGTAGCGGATTGTAAAATCGCTATAAGTTCATATATATATTGAATTGAGAGGTGGAGTGGGTTGAAAAACATAAAAAACTCTCCACGGAGGTGTCCATTCATGGCATGCTAATGTTAGACAAGACATACATTTTACGTTCATGGTAATGTATGAAAATGCCTCATTTACATGTGTAGTTCAGATGTTGAAGTCATTTCTTGGTATACTGCGAGCAAAGCATTCAACACCGAGCTGCAAAACAGACCACAATTGTTATATCATATTACAGTGGGAAAAAACTCACAAGCATTCGCTGAGTATTAATAACGCAGTGCGGTGGTTCTCACCAAAATGTCCGCTCCCCCTCTGTGATTCCACAAAGTCTTTCGCTAGCCACTAATAAATGTAACAGTTTCTTCATTACAGCCTATGCGCACGATTGTATTTCTTTATATTTGCATAATAATGCAAATATCTACAAATGTGCTTAATGAGCCCATCGTGGTGCCTTCAAAACCCGAAAGTCTGACAACCACTGTTGTAGTGGACACTGCTTTAACAGTCGTTAGTTTAACCGTACACCAGAGGCTTATTAAGTGTGTGTCCCAACATTAACAAGCAAGCCAACTTTGCAGTGTGTCTATATGGCTATATGCGGATATATTTTGTACAACCAAGGGAGGTTTGAAGGTGACATCACATTGTGGCTTTTTTTCTTCTCTTTCTCGTTTTAAACACCACGTACCCTTTCTCGATCTTGCTAGATACTTTGCATAGCCGAGTCACAAGCTTTTTCAGGGTTCGGCCATAGTTGAGTTCCAGGTCAGCCCTGTGGGACAAAAATAACATGATGCATTTATAATCTGGCCACATTCTTTATTAAAGGAAGACTCTGTAATTATGTATGTAATAATGTAACAAACAACAATTTAATGCTCTTATAAGTGCATGTAAACCTGCTCTGTTTACACAATTAATCTTTGTAATGCAGTGCAGCTTTAAGTATGTTTGTTATTACAACAATTTGCACTTGACTAGGCAAATCCCACACACTGACTGATGGAGACTGGCAGGTGCTGGCACGTAAACAGAAGCAGCCCTTGTCTCCAATGCTTTGTATTCACAAGCTGTTCCCACTACAGGAAAATTACCGAACAGAGAAACGAATGAGCGTCTACATATAATTCCTGATGAGATAGTAATTATTTTAACATTCTAAATACCACATGTCCTGTGTCGCTGAATCGATCATTATTGATAAGTCAAATGAACCTCCTATCACTTAAACATAAATTGTCCATGAAGACAATTCATAACAAAATAATGGACACTTTAGAGGCCAAACAGCAGCATGAGCAAGGGGAATTGCCTGAAATGATGACTTCCATGGAGATATGAGTTTAGCTTAAGTGTATATGTTGTATGTATGTTGAACTTCGTTTGTACTGTACATAAACCAAGCACGCTAATCGGGGGAATTAAATAAACTACTGTATTTTTCTTACTATAATTTGTATTACTAAGTAAGGCGCACTGAGCTATGTAGCTCTTTTTTCAGAAGCAACCTGGCCACAAATGATAGGTCATCGAAGTGGCTTAGCATGTGGAAAGTCATAGCAACCAAATACTCTAAACTTATGTTTCTAAATGTGTGGGGAAAACCCCGAGGACCGGGAGAAAAATCCACACGACCACGGGGAGAGAGAATATGTAAACTCCAAATATAAAGTTGTCAGGGTCGGGATTGAACCCACAACCTCCTGTATACCAGGCGAGGTAGTTAACATCTCTCCACCATGGATCGTTGTGGCACTGGACCATGGCTGATGATTAATGATGATAATGTTAACTGTCAATTTAACGCATACTCTGATCAATAGCTGCTGCACAAAATGTCACAGTGTTGCAACTAAATTCATACATGCTCATGGATTTTTTTAATATATGGTACATATAAAAGTTAATAAATGTTTGGACAATCGAATAATATTTTATTCATATTGAGAATGTTTTAATACTATCATTATAGCAGCACATATTCGTATTTATCGGCAGCATTACAGATTATGCTTGTTTTCAAAATTCGACTACTTTGGCCAAGTTGGAGAGGCATCTATAGCAACATTAAAAATAAAATTGGCTGTAAGCTTACCAGGGGTTGAATACAAAATGTCTCTGAGTGGAATTAATGGAATGTAGCATGTTAATCGCGGAGTGTAAGAGATGAACCAGTTTTAGTTCCCAGCACCACTGTCTGCGATTGAGCAACAAAAAACTCTAGCTGTGCCTTTAACTATCGTGGTTATCATCAACAACATCAGCCATACTCTATCCACTGTTGGATAAAGGCCTGCCCATGCTGTGGCCATCCTCATTGTCCTAAAATGCCACAATCCATGAGTCGTGCAACAAGAACGTATCACTCCATCTTTGCGGCGGTCATCCTCTTCTGTCCTTTGGCTGCCATTCTGTCACTAGTCTCGTCCATTGGCCATCTTCCCAAGCCAAAATGTTTCTACCCCTCAAGTGCACTTCTATTTCTTAACCCAGTTTCCGATTAGCACGGCTGGCTATGTATGGTGTGAAAAAAGTTTAACATACATGATGCCTCTAATATACAGCACGTTTTCTCTGATCCATGATTTCCTCTTTGTCTCTCATTGTAATTCCAAGTGTGCACCTCTTCATGCTTATTTGTAGCCTTTTCAGAATTTGTGAAATTTTCTCATTGTGTCACTGTTTCTGATCTTATGTCCACGCAAGTGTAGTGACTCTCGGACAACTTGTACTGGTAGAGGTTGCTTTATTCATTATTCAAGGAGTTCCACGCACAGATCACTTGGGCCAGGGATGGCACGCAAGTAGCAACGACGCGAAGACAGCGACGACACGAAGAGCGACGGCCCGAAGACAGTCGGCCCCAATCCCACGGCAGCCTCGAACCTTGCCTCTCGCCTCCTTTTATTCCTGGCGTGACCCTCGGCTCCGCCCCCGGCCACGCCCCCTTTCTCGAACCGTCTAGCCCATTCCCGAACTTCCCAGATGGTATCCCTGCCGTGATTACCCCTCGTGACCACTGGGCCACGTACTGTTCCTGCACCCGCACTGTCTCCACCCACGCACTGTCTCCACGCATGCACTGTCTCTACACAAGTAATCTGCAATGATTGAGCATTTCATTCTACAGGCACATTGGTATGTTTCCTGTGAAATACCAGAAGTATATGTAGATTGATGGGCAGTGGCAAGTCATACATATGTGGTTTTGGGAGATGGTTCTCTTTGGTTTATATATATATTATGTATTTATTCATCACTGTTGTGGCTCATTAAAGAAACATGACACTGAATGTGACCACAGTTGATCCAAAGTGAGATCTTTTCGCTATATGCAATAAATACAAGGTCTCACGCAACGTGACTCAAGTCATGCTAATGAATTTGAGATAACGATATCTTATTGTAAGTCTCACAAAAGAGCCATCAAATAATAAGAGGGGTGTGAGTTAAAATACGAGAGTTTAATTCGCCATTCTATTTTTACTTATGTTTTGAGATAAATAATTACCGACTATTAAGTAGAAAATCTTCAAATACTACTAGAATGATACATTGCCATCACCTAAAAAACGTGTGAAGCCAATGTTACTATGACCCATCTATGAGTTTAGATGTATTACACCTCCAGTTAATGCACACACATGGCCGAATGTAGATTTATTACACCTCCAGTTAATGCACACACATGGCCGAATGTAGTACATGTGACATGGAGTTATATTTCATGGGTGCTGCGTTATCCACTAAAGGACTGCATGAAATTATGCAGCGTGAGATGCAACATTCAAAATGTATCTGATCTTGTCCAGGAAATGTGTCTGGTGTTCATTTCATGCTGATAACATGATACAATTTCCTGACATTGTGTGGCCAACACTAGTGTGTGTGTGTGTACCGCATGGGGAGTGAGGAACAAACATCATTTCCTCCACTTCCTATCCTCACAACTTTCCGTACATGGCTGATCCAAATCTGGTGCATGTCAAATATTGTAGCAAAATCGTCTAAGCATGACAGACATGATTCCATGTATTTGAGCTGACCGCACGATATCAACCTTTGTAGTTTGAATTGGTGATATCAGCTCCATTCTTTGCGAAGAAAAAACATGCATCTCTCTTTGTTGTTGTGTTACAAACAAGTGCAGTGTAAAACACAAGTACAGTGCATATTCTGTAAATCACACATCAAAAATAAAGCAGGTCAACTCATTATACATCCTCAATATCTAGCACATTCAGGAGAGTTTGAGGCTGGACAAATATTGTTTACGAAGGTCCAACAGTTTGGGGAGAGGAGTGATTTGCCAGGATGTTTACTACCTCACATGGTATACAGCAGGCCGTGGGTTCTATCCCGACCCTAACGCCTGTATATTTGGAGTTGTATGTTTTCCCCGTGATTGGGTGGATTTTTCTCTGGGTCCTCCGGTTTTTTATGTCCACATTTACAAACATGCGTTTAGAGTATTTGGCTGCTATGAATTCCACTTGATAAGCCACTGGTCACATATGAAAAAAAGCTATGTAGTGTAATATTTTCCTCAATACTCCCATGCAACACTGCGGTGGTAAGCTCGAAAGGAGTCTGTGTAATGACACGGTGTAGTTTCTGCCATTTCACCGGAAGCCTATAACATGCCGAGAGAGGACCAACAGTGGCACCGTGAAGAATGCCCTGCTACTATCATAGCTCTGGGACCAAGCAATGGATGGTCATCTCAAGCCATCCTAACACTATGACTGCAAATAAACTAATATACATTATCCGATATGCAATGGACACTGGCGAATGAATGTAACAAAAGCTGAAAAGTGCAAAGAGAGCTGTGGAGAGGTGCATGCTTGGAATGACATCGGGAGATTGCAAAATAAACACATGGATTAGATAATGTGTGCAGATTAGAGAAGAGCCTACAAAACATCCGGGTTTGGCCAAGAAATTGCCGGTTCCATAAAAACTAACCAGATGTTTGGAAGCATGTGCATAATTGCGATTTTGTCCCAGTTTAACATTTTCTGGCCTCTTACTCAACTCATGATATGAGTAGTGGGCTAGCTTGCCAGAGGAGGACAGAGTGGAGTCTTTAATGTGGTACTACACTGCATTATATATCGTCTGTGGAAAGAGTGATCTTTCCATCAGAATGTGGAACTTCCATCACTGGCTCAATGCCATAAATGCAATGCTCCATGCGCGTCTGAGTTAGGAGACACTGAATGTTGGGGGGGGGGGGGGGGGGAGAGTATTTGAATCAAAGTTACATTGACTCTTAGGGTGACCTGGGGCAGGGGAGACAATGCAAGGCCGTGAGAGCCATGCCACTGTTACATTTTTACTGCTCCCTCCATCCTGCACCTTCTGTCTACCCGCTGTAAAAAAAAAACTAACAATTTGTTTTTACCAGGTAAGGCCCACTGATCTATATAGCTATTTTTTCAGAAGCGTCCTGGCAACAAATAACAGCTCGACGAAGTGGCTTATCAAGTGGATAAACGCATGTTTCTAAATGTGGAGGGGCAAACCAAAGGACCCTGAGGAAAATGCACACGACCACAGGGGGGGGGGGGGGGGGGGAACTCCATATATACAAGCGTCAGGGTCGGGATCGAACCCACGACCATCCTGCATACCAGGTGGGGTAGGTAACATTTTGCCACCATGGCGCCCCCAGCCATTCCTAATCCTCCGAAATGACATTGCTCTTCATGTAGAACATAAAATGTATAATTTCAAAATCTCAATATAATATAAGCTGGATAAAAGCACACCCCTTGTGAGGAAGGTCAGCTGTGCTTATATCTGACGTGAAAGTATGAGAAGATTCCCTTCACTTCCATGCAACAGTGACGTGTGTTACTTATATGAAAACTCTGCTTATAACCAGCTTTTGCTGTATTGGTAAAGTATATACATTTTGAATAGCAGGTACCACCACAGTCAGTATCCACTGCTGTAATCATAGCAGGTACCACCCCAGTATGCACTGTTGTAATCATAGCACGTACCACCACAGTCAGTATGCACTGCTGTAGTGTAAGCAGGTAACACCACAGTATGTACTGCTGTAATCATAGCAGGTGCCACCACAGTCAGTAGGCACTGCTGTAGTAATAGCAGGAACCATCACAGTCGGTATGCATTGCTGTAGTTAAAGCAGGTCCCACCACAGTCAGTGTGCACTGCTGTAATCATAGCACGTACCACCACAGTCAGTATGCACTGCTGTAGTGTAAGCAGGTCCCACCACAGTCAGTGTGCACTGCTGTAATCATAGCAGGTACCACCACAGTCAGTATGCACTGCTGTAATCATAGCACATACTACCACAGTCAGTATGCACTGCTGTCATGAAAGCTGTTACCACCAAAGTTGGTATGCACTGCTGAAGAGATAGCGGGTACCACCAGAGTCGGTATGCACCGCTGTAGTGATAGCAGGTACCACCACAGTCTGTACGCATTGATGTACTGATAGCGGGTACCACCACAGTCGGTATGCACTGCTGCAGTGATAGCAGTATCCACCACAGTCGGTATGCAATGCTGTAGTTAAAGCAGGTACCACCACAGTCAGTATGCACTGCTGTAATAGCAGGTACCAACACAGTCGGTATGCACTGCTGTAATAGCAGGTACCAACACAGTCGTTATGCACTGCTGTAGTCATAGGATACCACCACAGTCGGTATGCATAGCTGCAATTATGCAGGTACCACCACAGTCAGTATGCACTGCTGCAGTTAAAGCAAGTACTACCAAAGTCGGTTTGCACTGGTGTAGTCATAGCAGGTGCCACCACTGTCAGTATGCACAGCTGTAGTCATAGCAGGTACCACCTCAGTTGGTAGGCACTGCTGTAGTAATAGTAGATACTGCTATCGAGTTGGTAGATACTGCTATATAGAGTTAGTAGATACTACAAGTCAGTATATACTACTACAGTCAGTCAATACTGCTACAATCAGTATATACTACTATACAGTCAGTACATACTACAGTCAGTAGCTACTACAGCCAGTATATACTACTATAGAGTGAGTAGATACTGCTTTAGAGTTAGTAGTTACTACAATAGTCAGTGGATACTACTATAGAGTCAGCAAATACTACTATACAGTTAGTCGTTACTACTATAGTCAGTAGATACTACTGTAGGGCCAGTAAACACTACTACAGTCAGTCGTTACTGCTACAATCAGTAAATACTACTAAACAGTAGCAACTACTGGCTCAGAATAGTGTGTATCTAGTCAGTAGATACAACTACAGAGTCAATCGATACTACTTATTCTGTTGTATGTAGGGTGTGTAGGTATATAAACCTACGTGGGGGTAGATATATTTTTTGAGGGGGGGGTCAACAATTTTCGGAAACCTTTTAGATCAACTATTTACCCCCCACTTTCTATAACTTTTTGGACTTGTGCAAGCTTATTATAATATTGTTTATCAATAAATGGACAAACGCCCTACCGGGCTTTCACAATAGCTTTGTATCTGTATATGTAAGGTTTTTAAGATAAGTTTTGAAATATATTTTTCGCCCGGCAACGCCGGGTACTTCCCGCTAGTATATTATATTTTTCCATGAGCACGTTATATATGTACTTCATTTTGATTGTACAAAATATGCACACGCAAACCGTACATGCACATATATACTCGAGTGAGGCTCCGAGGCATTGTTGGCATTTCTCGTGATGCCGTGTGACCTGAGCCATGTAAACAGAGGCACTTTCAGTTCGGCCGACATTGCTATTTGTTATACTAGCTTGTTAGCCCGTCCTAGGACAGAAGCTGTAATATTTACGAAAAAATTGAGCAGAGCATAATTGTATCTTGTGTAAATGTAATGGCAGTGAATCTTGCACGAAAGTATGTCATCGAACACTTCACTGCGGTTCACTGTAGCACTGCATTAATGGCAGTGAATCTGGCACAAAACGAAGTCATAAAACACTTCACTGCAGTTAACTGTAGCACTATATTAATGGTAGTGATTCTTGCACCAAACTATGTCATAAACACCTCACTTCATCTCACTGTAGCACTGTATATAATTAACCTTCAATTTGTTCAAATTCACTGCTCTGATAATTTATTCTCTTCTGTTTTCGGTCGCTGGGGTTGAAATAAATTGGAAATCGATACAATATCTGGAAAATCACCGAGAAATGTCTATTTTACCATAATGTGGAAGCATAAATTAGACTTACCTTTTGTCTCAAGTGCTGAAGAAATAAAGACACCAAATCCACTTTGTTGCTGTGTATACTTATTTATTAGATTCACTTTCAATAAAGAAACGTGAAACTTAAAGTGAATTTGCGAAAAAAATGTATTTCCGCTCGACCTTCTGCTGCGTGAGTGTAAAAATCCACCCGCTCATGAATATTCATGAGGGGGGTGCGGCATGTGGAGTGACGTCACGCGCGGGACACAGACATTATTGGCTCATTATAGTAGTAATACCTGTCAATGAATGGGGGGAAACGATTTGCCACTGTGGATTGGCAGGAAGATAAGTGGGCAGTGGAAGCAGTGTAGTTATTTAAAAAAAAATTGGCTATGATTAACCCCAAACCCTTTACTCCTTCCCCATTTCACCCGTAATATCATTCTCTACTCTTTGGGTCTTTTGGTAAAGTGACGTAGATAGAAAAATATTAAAAAATCACGACGTTTCGATCGCAACACAAGCAATCATCTTCAGGTGAAAAAATACAGCAGGCAGACTGCTGAGGCAGGAATAAATATAGCGAGAGAGCTACTGCAGCCATAAAAGACACATTCGGACAGTCCCCGCCTTAGAGGTGCCAACCAGGAATGGAGTGAATGCAAAGTGCTGATAGAGAGTAGCCTACATAAAATGCCACATAGTACTGGCCATACTTAGCACCTGCTAGCAGAAGAAACACTTCAATGGTATTTGTTATTTAACTGCGAATTTGCATCGTAAATGATTTCTTTGAAAGTCCTAGCAGGGACAACTTCTGTGCATTTGTATGTCCTCGAGCAGTGTAATGTAGCAGTGAGATGCTCTAGTAGCCTGTACTAAACTGATTTAATTAATAGTAAATTCATGTTAAAAATAAAATGATAATCCACTCCTGGACGAAGACCCTTCCATGCCTTGTTGGTTATGAGTGTAATTAATGATCACGGATAACATCAGTGGCAAGTGATAACTGAATTCTTCCTGGGCCCTCTCACTTTACCAACCCACATTGACCAGCGTGGTTTAAGTATGGTTAAACAACCCCAATGACCGACACAGCTAGTGAAGGCCTTCATCTATCGATGGATTGTGAAAAAGCCTTTAAAATTATTCAATTCATGTTTTTATATATGAGTTTATGGCATTACAGAACAACACTTCATTGACAACTGGAAAATCATGAATCAGTTTACAGTTTGGGGTTGGATGCAAATCAACATCTCTCTGTGCCTTTGATAAGATAAGTACCACTTTGTGGAAAGTCAACAGTGATCATCCTATGGAGAGATCTGTACCAATAATAGACGTGTGGAATTTCCACCACTCGCTCAGGATCTTCAACACAAGAGTATAAATACGTAGATTTTTTTGAGCCTATGGTGCAGCATATCCTGCATTTGCAGCAGCGAAAAAATTCCAAAAGAGAATGGGGAGGGTTTGTTCATGGGGTGCAGGCAATAAATAAAATGGCCAGTCTTTTCAAGATAACTTGGAAAGGCACTTTCACAACCATAACAACGGAAAACATGTTGTTCCCAATGCTGCATGCGATGGCTTGACCTGGGCACAGCATCAATGGTTGGAATGTGTTGCTGTGACGTTACCAATAGTTATGGAAAAAAGGTTGAATATTTTAATGATTACTATACAAACTATACATTGGCAGAGTTGCATGATGTCAACGAAGACAAAAGCACTTGTTAATTAAACAAACATTCATCCAAATGAATTGTATAGGATTACACGTATAATATTAACTTCAGAGACATTTATTTGACTATAGTTATGCTGTTGCTACGTTGTTAAGTAGGCACGTAACTATAACATACGTGGCAAGAGAATATGATTCCATTTAAATATCACTCTTTGCCTATGTAACCTACACGAGCCAGAGCTTACCAAAATTTAGACCTTATGCCCTGCAGCTTTCCATCATTTACCCAATCCAAACATCGCAACTTATCGCAGTCGACCCACCTCACAGACATTGCAATGTCAACACCAAAACTCCCACTCTAACGGACACTACAAATACCATCAACCACCCAAATTTTCTGCATTTTCTTCCCCCTCAAAAATGTCCACCATCCCAAGCTCTCTACCCACTATCCCGGTCTCCCTATCCACTATCTCGAGCTCTCTACCCACTATTGAGAGGCACCCTGCTCACTATTCCGAGCTCCCAACCCACTATCCCAAGCTTTCTTTCCATGTAAATGGATGCCATATTACGCCTACACAGGCCCTGAGGTCAGAATCGTTGAACAACTCATCACCATGATGCATGAGGCCTTCTCCATTGATACAACAGCTATCTTCTGTTTATGCCACCCTCCTAAATTCCTAAATATCCACTCAGTCAATTCAAAGCCACTTCTCATCCATCATCTCATAAAAGAGGGCACCAGTGACACTCTGTGTCTCATTGAGAATTGGCGCACACCCTTTGACCTCTATTCACTCTCTGAAGCCCCCCCCCCCCCACCGCTCCCTCCACTCCAAGCGTACTCGTTCCTTTGGCAGAGTTGTAGGAATTGCTGTCATATCTAAACCTGCCTTTAAATTCCTAGACTATAAATATCCAAAATGTTTGCTCTCTAGATCGTTCCTCTGTTCAACTGTTACCCCTCAAATCTGAAACTCGTTGTGATTTACCATTTGTCAAAGTCAAAGCCGACCAAAATTTCTGATCTCACCTCGACCTTGGGTCTCTTCCTCTACTCCACTCATCACTCATCAACACACATTTTAATTATCTATTTCCATCTCAACCACCTTCCAGTAACTTTTAGATCCCATATATCTCTCCACTGATCTTACCTCCCACTCACTTCCGTAGCCACACTTTTGACCACATCACCTCCAACACCAGGCTCATCATCCTCACCACTTCCACCTGCCACTTGTAGTGACCACCTCATACACTTCTCATTTTCCCCTACAGATCATCTCTTTTGAGGTCCCAAATATTCCACCCTACCAGATATATTTCTCCTTTGCTCCCGTGTTGCTGCATTCCGTCTAATGAAACATGCTTCATGCACCACAAATTTTCTTCCGCAATTACATTGCCAACTTATCTACTGCTGTAAATGATTTTGCCAATCTGAATACACACAGCTTGTTTAGAACCACCACGTATGCCTGATACAAAACTCTTCTTTGTGAATAAAAACAAGTCAATGGAAGAAATCTGGATATAAAATCCAATACCACATCTGGAAGGCTCACATGAGTTAGCTCTGGTGAGGTCAAATCTGATGCCTACTGTGGTCTAATAGCAATGGTACTCAGAACCACAAATCAAGTGTGAACTACTCGCCTCCTGTCTTAGGTCAAGACATCAGAAATAGCATCCTGGTGTTTTACTCGGCTCCTCCTAATGTCTGTCCTTTTGTCTCACCACCACCTATCCTTGACATCCCTCAGTGTGTCACTAAAACACATGACTACGATCATCTCAAACCTACACAAATCTTCATCTATCCTCAATCCTCTACCCATTAAAACATTCTTCACTGTCTACCCATGCTGGACCCCTACATTCACCTGCTTTATCAATACCTTCATTTCATCTAGTACAATTTCCTTAGCCCTCAAGACTGTGGCTGTCACTCCCATCCTTAAAAGAATCCCACACGTGACCCTAGCTTTTGCCGTTAACCTTCCTTTGCTTGGAAAAGCCAAAGAAAGGGGTATCTTATCCCTGTTTGGGCTTCATGACCCATGAAGATATTCTATAAATCCAAACCAGGACGCGATTTCTGACATCATATCCTAAAGGAGGGGAGTAGTTCACGTTTGATAAATAACATAGAAGAGGAAGCTGGGTTATTAAGATGCAAGAGGAAGTGCGTAGCACGAAAAAAGGGATTTGTAGTTCCAAGTAACATTTGCAATTAGACCACAGTTGGCATGTTATTTGGACCTCACCAAAGCTAGCTCACGAGAGTCTTCCAGATGTGGTATTGGATTTTAAAGCCAGATTTCTTCCATTGATTTTTTTTGTTCGCAAAGAACAGTTGTGGATCAGAGAGACGTGGTGGATATAGGCAAGCTGTGGGTATTCAGATTGGCAAGATCTATTTCAGCAGTAGATACGTTGGCAATTTGGTTTCCTCCAATGCCATTCTACCAAAACTGCTTTCCTACATCTGTTGTGAATTACCTCTCATCAGACCATTAACCATCTAATTCCTAGTTCTCGACCTTTTATGCAGTTTTCAATACCACAGGTTACCCCACGCTCATTGGAGACCAGCATAACTATCTTAGCATCTCTAGTGCACCTCACTACTGGTTCTGTGCTTACCTCTCAGGCAGAAATTAGTTCATGGAGAATCGAGAACATCACTCGTATAATAGTGAAATTGATTTGGGATTGGATTTATAGCCAGTGAAGCAAATTATGTACTGGAATGATGCGGTCAGGTTTCCGGGTGCGGTTAAGGAGTCTGGCAGTTGTGTCATGGGGTGTAGTGACAAGTAGATATTCTATAAATTCACATTGTGTTGTGATCTTGATTTAACTTGTAACAAATGAAGTCATTGCACTACACACAGGTTGGTATGGAAACCCTGACCATGGTGATGCGCTGTTTTGGGAAGTTCATTATAAATTACATTATAAATTTGTTATTTTCTTTGAACCTATCGATGTGACTTTAGCGAAAGACCCAATAATATGAATTCCTGCAGTCACGAAAGCTTTCAGTCGAGATTTTGTGTACCAATATCTTAATTCGGAGGCTATGGAAACCACAGACAAGCCAGAAGACAGACAGAATCATCACCAATAATTGCCCAAGTACTGGCCCTCATTTGGGATGTTTGGCCAGCTCCAAAACTGAGTGATTAAACATAGTGTTGAAATTTGGTCTCGTGATCTATTACTATGGTTATGATTATGACAGGTTTTGTTTTTAATAAACATTATAACATTCAAATGACTGTATTCGGTATATCCACTCGCCGCAATACACGGCAGTGTCGGGTGAGTTTCTACTGCCTATTTCATTCATTTCCATCCGTGTTTGGTGTTTTATTGGCCATTTCAAAACCTGGATTTAGTGTGGGGGGGAGATAAAATGTCCAGGGGCAAACTGTACAGCGGCGGGTAATTTGGAAGTGCCATGGAGTCACTTTCCAGCTTCATGTTGACTAGTGGATGTTTGCCAGAGGTTACAAGTTGTGACACACGTCAAAGGCCGGTACGGTGCATAGTTAGTTTTTTTTAGGAATACTGTGGCAAGCCATGAATAAAACAAAAATCCAGGGAGTGGACGATGGGCAGCTTTCACGTGGCCAACTCTGTTAAGTGAGAAATCACAACTCGTGCCATCAGCCTGGTGACCGAACATCGATCAACAAATACCCCAGTCTCCAGAGCAATCAAGCCAAACAAAAAAACATTGGCAAGATAATATTACATTCACAGCTGGGTACCGCAAATAATTTTAAACATCTCAGAGTTTTCTGAACAACCGAACGTCGCGTAATAAACCTTAAGTGAAATGCAATTGTGAGCATAGCCGTGACTTATTATTGTTTATAATTGTCATTGTAAATAGCACTCACTTTTTCTGTTCAGCCATTTGCTCGTTATGTTAAATTGTGATAGCAATTTAGAACAAGTTATACCTGTACAATTGTAATTGCTAAGCGTGATTTGCTCCAATTGCTTTTAAAATCAATGACACCGCTATTAATTACAGCATTTAAACATATAGGTGGTTTTATTTGTTACGTAGGAATAATGATCGTTTGTCCCGAACTGGTTCTATTCAGTGCGGTATGTTGTTTCATCAATACATGTGCAGTAAAAAAGTGTTGGACGTGTACACTTTAACAGACTACGTACGCAACGAGGCAGTCTTTTAATGTGCATACAGATTGACCGATACACGCCTGCGTGCCGTATGAATGTCTGCAAGCTGTCACCTGATCTGGAACACGGCGGTCACCTCCTTACAGAAATCTGTTCCGTGTTTGACGGACTTGAGCAGCTCTTCGTAGATCTTTGCGTACTGCGTGTAATGTGACACAACGTGCCGTGAAGGGCATTATACATTACAGAGTTTGCACAGTACTGTACTTCCATGTAAATGATTAAACTCCAATTCGTCGCATGGCCTGTTTATCATAGAAACCTCGCAAACAGGTACCCGTTGATTTAAAACGGGAATAAAAACGTGCATATTATTCGCGAACAGGTGTGGTCCAAAGTTAACGAAATAAAATCCATTAAAAAAACATACGCTAAATATAAATGTAACCCTAACTCTTAGATGCATTCGCAATCACTAACTGTTAATACGCTTCATTATTTTTGAAAACGTATGAAATGCTTTGAAAATAGTTATGGTCGGCTAAGCGCAACGCAACTGACTTTACTCCTTGTGACTGCTTTACTGCAGGTAAAAAAAATGTACCACAGTTAATTCAGTCATGTGTGTGGTATAATACCAGTTGTAAGGCTGAGTCAGAATACCTAAAAACATTGTGTCGGCACTTGGCTTTGCGACTTTCCGCGGCTCAGTTGATTTTTCATGTAATCTCCCTCTGGGTTAAATTTACTTCATGCATTTATTTTCAACCACACTATACCCAGCACGAGACAAGATGTGTTCAGTTATGCTGGCCACGATTTACAATCTAACTAAATAACAGCTACAACTTCACACCACCAGTTGCTACAGTTAAGCACACGAAAGAAATCACTGTAATCTCAACAAACACATGTTCATCGTAAAGTCGTGAGCAGATCTAGAATCAAACACTTACTTTTTTTGGCATTTTTAAAACCTAAAGAGCTCTACACATACCAGTCTCATCAAAGCAAGCTAATATTTAATTCTTACCGTGACTTCACTTTTCGGGTCTTGCATGTCTGCAGCTCTCTTCTACGTGATCTTTATTATTTTTCACCGATCTTGATGTTCTGACATTGGTCGCTGCGCATTCACCCGTATTCAAAGTCAGAGAGAGCACGTTCACAGCCAGTGGGGAAGACGAGAAGAGTGAACGGTGGCTGGTCTTGTTCCCAACTCGGCCGGGCTATGTCCAGTGTGTGTGCCTATTTAAAAAAAGACAAACCACATGACTACTGTCACGCCTTCCGGGACATCCCCCGCCTCTGCTGTTGAGTTGATTTTTTTTATATGCTTTGACAACACGGAGTGAAGGGCATCGTGGCGACTGGCAATGAACAACGGGTCTGGGCAAGCAATAAGCCGGAGCAGACAGCACCTGCATGCATTTCATTGGCCTGGACCCATCCATAATTAGCCCCTCGCCAAACTCATACCTGCACACTACATTCTGCGGGCTATGTGTGGCCATTCTGTCCCGTCTCTCTTCCACACACTCACCTACCTTGCATTTCATGCCAAGTTGATCAAAGAGGCTCACTTGAAGGATTATTAGGTTTGTGACATGTGTTTTTTGCCAATAAAATTAGGAATTTAATGACGTACTGTTTTTAACTCAACTCTATTTGTTTTATACTGTATACAGTCCTCTGACTTGAAGAACTATAAACCCATTTGCCTCTAATCCGACCTATATAGATTGCCTATTATCCCACCGATATGGATTGTTCACAAAGATCATAGGGAATAGACTGACAAATTGAATGCCACCCAACAAAGGGAGCAAGCAGGGCTTAGCAAAAGTTTCTCTACCATTGACCACATACAAACTATGAATAAGGTTCCTGAAAAGACCAACGAATTGACATTACCAGTGCCTAGCCTTTGTTGACGATGAAAGAAACACATTATACTCAGCAGAAAGTGATGCAATAGTCCAAATGCCCGCAAACTAAGACCTAATTAACATGTAGATATTGAAATAGTAAAATCCGTCTACAACAAAGAAGATTCCGGAACCCATATTAAAAGGGGAGACAAGAGGACCTGGCTTTTTCCATTGTTATTCACAGCGATGCTAGAAGATATTTGACTGAAAAATTGTATTGGGGAAACAAATGTAGGAAGTAGAAATAACTGATTTAAAGCTTTCGTGACTGCAGTAATTCATATTCTTAGTTTTTTCGGTAAAGTCACGTTGAAGAGAAACAACAAAATAATAAAATATATATAAAACAATAAAAAATTCTCACGACGTTTCGACCATAACTCAAACGGTCATCTTCAGGTGTGTTGGTTCTACCTGTACCTAATCTGGCACAGCAGTCAACCCATGACACCTGCTGGGTCTGTCACGTGCCCTCCTGCACTTAGTCTGGCACAGCAGTCAACCCATGGCACCTGCTGGGTGTGTCACGTGACCTCTTCCTGTACCTAGCCTAGCACAGGAGTCAACCCATGGCACCTGCTGGCTCTGTCACGTGACCTGCCAGCAGCGACCCTTCGACACTTCACATGGCCTCATAAGTGCTGCGGTGACGTCACAAGGGGGGTGGGGCACGTGTCTGAGTTACAATTATTAACAGAGCTTACCTAACGTATCCACACTACAAATTGCAATCACCTTCACTTGCTACTCCTGTAGGCTTCTATAGGCTTTACATCAAACCTTCCGCCACATTTTCTACAAGACATAACCACCTTACTTATCCACACTACAAATTGCAATCACCTTCACCGTCTACTCCAATAGGCTCCCACGTTACCCGTCCCCACATTCCCTACATGACATAAACTTCCCAACCTATCCGCGCTACACATTACAATCACCATCGCCGGCAAACTCCTAAAGAGCTCCCAAGGGTTCCCATGTTAAGCGCCCACCACATTCCCCAGTTCGCTTAAGAAACCACGCTTATCCATAGAGACACACAGAGACCCATAGTTCAGTTCATTTATTAGAACCAACACACCTGAAGATGACCGTTTGAGTTATGGTCGAAACGTCGTGAGAATTTTTTATTGTTTTATATATATTTTATTATTTTGTTGTTTCTCTTCAACGTGACTTTACCGAAAAAACTAAGCATATAGAAATAACTGAGTAAAGAATGCTGAAAAGTTTGGCTCTGGATAAAGGTAAGCAAAATAAAGGTCATGTGCAAGAGGTTCGTGAAGTAAATTTAAGTTTGAATTGATCTGACGGATGGACACAAACTGGGAAACAGAGCAGAACGCGTGTACCTTGGACAGCTATTGAAGACAGGAAAGTATTGAACAAAAACGGAAAAGCGTTATCATTGGAGAACATACCTGAATTAAAGATACAATTTAAACTGTTCATAAAAGTAAAACTCTAAACGATTCAAAACTTGTAACCGTTGTTTATTTGACCAGGTAAGGCCCACTGAGCTACGTAGTTCTTTTTCAGAAGCGACCTGGCGACAAATGATAGCTGCACGACGTGGCTTATTCTAATCGCATGTTTCTAAATATGTAGGGGAAAACCGGTGGACGCGTGGATACAATCCACGCGACCACCGGGGAAAACATGCAAACTCCAAATATGCAGGCGCCAGGGTCGGGATCAGAACCCACAACCTCCTCCATACCATGCGAGGTATTTAACATTTCGCCACCGTGGGCTTGTGCAGGACATTACCACGAGGGATGATGGCCAACGGTCAACAATAATAATGGAGTGGTAGCCAAGGAAAGGGACACGGATGACAGGATATCCACCGAAATGATGGAGCCAGCCATGACGTCAAAGCAGAAGCTACGTGGTTTGCTGCGTCGCAGGACCGTGCGAAGTACAAAGACCTTCATCCAGCAGTGGATTGACCTTGGCTGATGGTGGTGGTCCTCCAAACCTTTTTAGTAAAATTACCAATGCAGTAGACATAGTAAAAAGAAAAGTAGAACTCTACTGTGTATATATATACAAAAAAATTGCACTAAATCAAAGTCTCACACATTTTTTTGACAGCCCCGTATTTACATACCATGCCATTTTCACTGTGCAAAGCGCAAGCGTACCTCGCTGTGTCCAGGACTGCAGCAACATGTGCGACCGGCACCTTACACCCTCTAAAATTAGCTTGTCCACCCCCCCTCCGCACTCCACCCCCACTGGGGGCCATCAATTGAGAACGAACGCAAAAATCTGTAAAAACTTGACCCCTCCTCCATTGAGAACGTACGGAAAAATCTGTAAAAACTTGACCCATCCTCCTGCCCTCCCTGTACGCACGTGTGCTTTTTACCCCCTCTCCCCCCCCCCCCCCCCCCGAATCCTATGGAACGACCGATATTTAATCCACGCAAGAAACGATCAACGATTAATAATATTATAACGTGTTTACAGATAATCCACCGCCGGCTGCATTTAAGAATTAAGTTGCGTACCTTTAAAAAGTTTGTCTAGTGTCCGCTCGGTTCAAACGCCGACTGCACCAAGTCGAACAGGTGACGTATTGTAGGGATTTCTCTTCTTTGGTCCTTTCGGTAAAGTCACCACGTAGAATGAGAATAAAATAATAAAATAAAACAATAAAATTCTCACGACGTTTCGGCCACAACACAAGTGGCCTTCTTCAGGTGAAAGGAACAAACCTGTCGGGACGACAGAGCTACATTGTACCGTCGTGAGAATTTTATTGTTTAATTTTATTATTTTATTCTCATTCTACGTGGTGACTTTACCGAAAGAACCAAAGAAGATGAATCCTTGCAGTCACGAAAGCTTTAAATCGAAAAAACAAATGTAGGGATTTCGTCAACACGCGCAATGTCAGGCTTGAGGCACAGCAGCGTGATAGCGAGCAGTCAGGGGTACGGTGGTGACATACAAGTGACATCTCTCCCACGGTCCCACTACTCCCGCTGGTACTTGCTGTCTGACAGCTGATGAAACTGAACTGTGGCTCATTTGGAAGGACAATGTAGACAAATTAGTATCGAGGCTTCACCCCCCCCCCTCCCACGTTTCCAATGCGTACGTACATTGTCAGTAGACCCCCCCCCCCATACGCAAGCGAACGCATTTGGGTTAACCCCCCCCTCCATGCGTACGTACTAAATGTATGGCAACCTATCCCAGAGATGGTGTCGGCTCAACCCATCAATCCACACTGCGCCAGGGTCATCTGCCAGCCAGCCACCACAAGGGGCCGCTGCTCATAAACACGTGGCCGGAACGGCAGTGATAAAAAAAAACACTCACAAAGAACTAACAAGACAGTGTCACGTAAAGGGGAATTTTAGGAGGGGAGAGTTGATTTTGCGTCCGCTAAGCGGCGCTGTGTTTTTGAGTGCTCTCCTCACAAACGAAAAGGTTGCTGCAAGTCAACTCGTCCCATACAACCAACGAGTTAGTTGAAAAAAAGGCGTACAATGTTGTGGGAAGTCAACAATGTGATCTCGTCGAGAGATCGGACCAGACTTTTGAAGTGTTCAATTTATATCAATGGCTCTAGGCAGCCAATGGAAATTGTTGTTGCTCATTTGTTCTAAGGAAAATGTGTAAATGAAGATTATCATCCTTGCTACTGTATGTAGCTCAGTGGGATTTAGCTGGTAGATAAACAAGATTTTTTTCAATGAAATTCACTTAGTGGTCTGTACTAGACAATTGAGCCATGAATAGGGATGCGTGGGCGTTTCTTGCACTGAGGGTGAGGAATGAGCTGAGTTGGTGCCTCGCCCCACATTGCCTCTCGGGAGGGTTCCGCCTAAAGACAATTTAAGAGGCAGATATGAGATCTTGCAACTGAGCCGAGCTATTGTGCAGGCCATTTCAAAGCACCTCGCAACAGAGGGACCGGGAACTAAGCATAAAAACGACGGAATTTAAGGTAGTGCACCTATAACCGCTTGGCTTATGAAACGTGGCCAAGGCAAAGAGAGCCCAAGTGTGATGTGACGTGACCGCTATCGAGATGATAAACAGCAGGACTCGCCAAGTTACAATTTCAGACAGCTTCAGGAGCAGTTGGCTAGTTACTGGAAAGCGGGACATCTATTTGCCTTCGAGGCCAACCACGAATATATATGTTTACCCTCGATGCAGAATCCCATATATTGCAGTTGTAGATAGTGTGAAGAAGGAATGGAGTCAGAGCATCATTTAAGCATTCCCCACCTCCCCCCTCTAATTCCCAGGATTCAGGTGACATCAAATGGCAGAAACTACGAGAACAGAGGAGTAAACAACCCAGACACAGCAATAATTTTGATGGAATACCTGGGCATTGGCTCATGATGTTTCACCTTTTTACGTCTCTCATGAGAGGCTCAAGAACGTCTGCTGCTGTGCTGACGTACAATTACTAAGTGCATGAGAGCCACTGTGGTGCATCCCTAGGTGGTGTATCGGGAGGTTGATTGACGCCCCATGTCACGTGGGATCACCCCAACCATTTACTTGCTCACATAGGCGTTTGGCTGAGATGTGTTTGTTGCTGGCATCCAGCAGGGATAGGTTAACCTCCCAATGGTCTTAGGGATGACTGGAGGGGTGGGGTAGGAAGCCAGATCAATTGTCAGGTTCCTCCCCCTCGGGGTTTTGCAGTTGGATACAGGAGAGACTCAGCCTTCTGTCATTCGAGCCTCCCGCATCACCCTCTCTGTTGCACGCGTTGGATGTTTTTGAATGTTGTTGTTTCTCGTCAGCACAACGTTACGTTCGGCTGCCCGTTAATGCAACGTCGGGGCAATTGAGTCTCGTGCATAGCGCGTGCGACACACGTAAGAGCGTCTGGCCGTCACATGCTGACTCGTTAACTCACGGCCATCTGAGGCATTTATGGCTTTAACCGGCCACTGCAAGCCCTCGCCACATCCTCATCTCCCTATTGTGACACATATACATGCAAAAACGCAACAAAGGCGACCTCCTTCCTCTCATATCACTCTACTTCAACCTCTCTCTGTGTACTCTCCGATCCGGCAGCCAATGTTTTTTCGTCGAAGCCCCGAGTCAGAATCTCGAAACAGAATGTTTATTTATATTGGAGGAATCCGATGAGCTATAAAGCGCTTTATCACATACGTCCAGTAGGGTTAGGTCAGAACGTTACAACAACAAACACTACACAAACACGACAGGAATGCAACGTATAGGCAAGGTAAACACATCACTTAAAAAAAGATTTCCGAATAAAACCAAACTATGCGGTTTTTAAATCGTATCAGGTAAACTCCCTGAGCCATTCACTTCTGTTTTGTTCATCCTTCGCTCAGTGGGAGCTCGTCGCTCATCCCCCTATGCTGCCCCGTAGTTTGAAATCCCATCTCCCCTGCCCCTGTTAAAGTCCAAGCTCAATACCTTCCCATTCCATGTTGTTACGATTTCATTGTCTCTCTACAGAATAATTCCGCTGCTGCTGTACGCCTTGAGATCCGCTCACATTTTAGACGCTGCATAGCGCCTCCAATTGCCACGTTTGGCTACGTACGGTGCGAAATATGTTCAACATGCATCCGTAAATCCAAATTGTAGAAATTGTACGTGCAAAGCACGCACAGTCATACTCTTCGCCCAAACTACTGTTTTGAAGTAGTTTGTGTGCAGGGGAAGACATTACCTTGGTCAGCAGGAACTGTGAGGCAGACTGATGACACAGAAAAAGCATAGTCGCAAGGGACTTGTTATGGCTGCTGAGAAAATCCTCCTGAAATGGCTTGCAGCACTAAACCACAGGAGCTGTTGTTTCATCACTTAGTGAATTCACATCAAAGTTTTTGAAACGGTTATTACGAATTGACATCCTATCGTGGGAAAGTTGGAATGTACGTAATTTGTGAGGTTTGCAATAATCTGAGGCAGGGGTTGGCACCCAAAATAACAAGAAGAGCCATATTCTTGAATTGGGTAAAACACTCAATACTCTTTGGTTCTATTCGTGACTTTTCCGAATAGAACCAAAGAGTATGGATCCTTGCAGTCACGAAAGCTTCAAATCTAGAATTAAAACACTCAATATTTAAAGAGTCGCAATGCGCGCGAATACGAGACGGTCCTTAATTAATACCGTCACGGAACAGTCCCTTAAAGTGCCCATGCGGCTTCAGAGCCGCATGTTTGCCGACCCGACCCCTGATCTGGGACGGGGGGGGGGTGTTAGCACGATAAATGCGACAGCCTGAGTTAAATTGACAGCCAATGGCTAACGCCATTGGTGATGTCTGAACCAGTCCTGGGACCTCCCTTCACATACCCGTCATGAAGTGCGCTAGAACAAACCTCATGACAGACACCGCATGAGAAGGCCTTTGTCCAGCAGTGAATGGACAACGTTATGTAAAATTGTACTATTACTGTACACATGGTATAATAACAGGGATTTCATATGTACATGCTTATTATATTTTTAAGATATAAAAGTATGTTTAAAATCAGTGGATAATCTTGCAGTTCTGGGAAGGGTGTGTGAAAGTGGGACATAGAATCCCACTCTATATCCCACTTAATTGTGTTAACGAGTGAGTGGTGAGGGTCAGGTGAGTGTCATGTGTCCATATATTACCAGGTCAGTAGGAGGAAGACTGCCCCGTAATATTCTAATAAATTGTGTTAATATTTTACTCGGAGTGCATGGTTCCGGTATTTTTGATAGAATATAAGATATCCCAGTACAATAATAAACCAATCCAATACAATCGATGATTCTATGTACTCAATTCAGATACATTTTTTCTCATTCAATCCAGAGTAATTGGGATTGGATTTCATTGCATAATGATTTGGGCCAAAACTTTTGCAAATTCTGATTCGCAGCATAACTTGTCATAGTTACTACATCTGCATATCATAACACAACGTACAATAAAGCAATACTATACAGTATATGGGTCTTTAATTATTTGCCAAAATTGTGTCGCTCCAATTTATACGTTACGAATGCCCCTGCCTAACCACAAGGTGGCAGCAGGAAAAGAGGTGGGTAATTAATGTTCAGGAGATTGTAATGCAAATCACGTTCCCACATATAATATACTTGTATAATGCTCCACATGTTTTGGTTTAAACTAACATACGCTAATTCTAACACATTGTGTGCGGTATCTGTACTCTTAAATTAACCTTGAAATTATATAACAGTGCGGCAGCGACAGAACTTGTCATGTAAAATCGAACTGTAATGTTACATTGATGTGGGGAGATGGAGTAGGTGAACCCATGCTCACCAACTCCAACCACATTGTGGGACCGGTGACACTTACTTTAATTAATTGAAGCATTCCACGAAAAGGTCCAGAAATCACATGTTGAGTTGACAAAAGTTGAGACATTTCCCTGCAAAAATATTTTCCCAAAAAAAGTTGCAAAAACATTTGAAAACGTCTTAGGTTCAGTGCCATCTAAGCGTGGTGTTAGTTGTTAGTTTTAACGCTCAGCTCTCTAGACGAAAGATTGGTAAAACCGTTCCACCATCCCACGTTTCACAGTTGGATGTGCACAGTGCAATGCAATTTTCACGATTACTGTGTGGTTTTCATGACTTGAATTTGAATTCAGAATAAATACAAAATAGTGCATTTAAACAAAAGGCTAATGTTATTATAGACAATGCCCAAAACAAATCACCTTGTGCATTTAGTTATTATTAGGGCATAGTTGTCTTCAAAATGCATAACCACATCCCACACAGCGATTTTACAGTTGGTAAAATTATTATTATAAAATTGTCATTAAATATTACATTGTTATTGTCATGATGAAATTGTCATTAAATGTAGTTTGCACATAAGCACCACTGCCAATGAAGTCCTGTAACGTTATGTTGAATCGAATGCAGTAAAATACTTGATAAGTCACATTTTAATATTGTAATCACTGAATATGTGCATACATTACTTATTCGGGTTTAAAAAGTAAACTACTTTAACAGAAGGCAGGGTTTTTTTTATAACACAATGGAAACAGGAAAGAGTGGAGCTGCTCCAAAATCTAGCCCCAGTTCCAGAATGCTACAGTGACCCCACCTCCACTCTGCATGCAGTGACCCCAGCCCCACTCCGGATCCAGTGACCTCAGCTCCACTGCAGATCTAGTGACCCCAGCCCCACTCCGGATCCAGTGACCCCAGCCCCACTCCGGATCCAGTGACCCGAGCTCCACTCCACATACAGTGACCTCAGCTCCACTCCAAATCCAGTGACCCGTGCTCCATTCCGGATCCAGTGAGCCTAGCTCCACTCCGGATCCAGTGAGCTCAGCTCCACCCTGCATTCAGTGACCTCAGCTCCACTCCAGTCCAATGACCTCAGTTCAACTCCGGATCCAGTGACCCCAGCTCTACTCCGGATCCAGTGACCCAAACTACACTCCAGATCCAGTGATCCAGTGATCCCAGCTCCAACTCCACTCCTGCTCCGGAGCGCAACATAGAAAATTGGCAAACCCTACTCTGGCTCTAGGGGCTCTGTAGCCTGGTGAATCATACATTACAATTTACGGACACTGATGAGGGAATTGAAAATGATGTACTTATTTACTTGGTCGCACGGAAAGTCTATCTGCTAAAAGACTAACCTATTATATGTATATTGAATAGCTGAAAGGACCTCAGTTTCATTACCAGCAATGCCCCAACCACCACTTAATCTTAGTATTATTTTAAAGGGGAATACTATTAAGGATTCAAATAAATTATGGCTGACTGGCCTGTTAGCCTGCAAGCATATGTATACTTGCTGTGGCCTAAATGCACAGGGGGGCACTCACAGAGTTTACTCATTAGCACAAAATACAAAGGTACATGTGACCGTGTTACGCAACACTGTCCTTTTATATATTTTTTTTTTCAATTGTGACACATCTTAGAGGATGTGTGTTTGAAGGGAGTTTCCCAAGACAAAACAGCCTAACATAACATTGAGAGCTCTACAGTCAAATGATAAACACTTGACTGCAAGCTCTTGCATTACAGAAAGCAATGGGTGTGATGAATGGTTATTACAGGACGTTATGTTGGCTGCAGGTATTGTGAAAATCCATCCCACTTTTGGCACCCACTCTTCGCTCGGGTAGACGTTTGTTATTTTGAGTGGATGAAATTGTAAAAAAAGATATATAGGCTTTGTGGAACTTACACAGTGCATGTAGGAAAAAGCAACTGTGTTCATTGTTAAATACTGTGCACATGTAAATATAAAAAGCGTTTCTCACAAATAACTTACTTGTTTTGTATTCTTGGTTCTTTCGGTAAAGTCACGTAGAAGGGAAACATTAAAATAATAAAAATATAAAACAATAGAAATTCTCACGACGTTTCGACTGCTTGTGTTATTTTATATTTTTATTATTTTATTTTTTCCATTCTACGTGACTTTACCAAAAGAACCAAGAATATGAATCCCTGCAGTCACGAAAGCTTTAAATCAAAATTTACTTAATAAAGAATTAAAGCTTTCGTGACTGCATAAAAATACTCATTGTTTTTTTCGGTAAAGTCACGTATGTAGAGATACAATAAAATTATATTAAAACAAAACAATCACGACGTTTCGATCACAACACAAGCGATCTTCATCAGGTGTCAAGAACAAATCATGGAGGTAAATACAACAAGGAGATGAGAGACGAGAATTCAACAGACCTGTGAAGCACAACCAGACAGGCCAACAACACAGTTAGACACTTCCTGGCGGACCACGAATTTCAGAAGAGAGTTAAATTTCGTGTTCAACCTCTGGATTGCACTTACCAGAATAGAGTGGACAAATACGAGGTACAAACTCAGCATAAATACATATACAAGCCCACCAAGAGGCAAGGAGGGGGGAAAGACGGACATAGAAGCAAGGAGAGAGAGAGAGGGGGCCGGAGGGACGAACCGAAGCCTTAAATAGGAAATAAAGTTGGGGGGAGGGGGCCAGAGAGAGAGGCCAGAGAGAGAGGGCCCCCTCCCCCCAACTTTATTTCCTATTTAAGGCTTCGGTTCGTCCCTTCCGGCCCCCTCTCTCTCTCTCTCCTTGCTCCTATGTCCGTCTTTCCTCCCTCCTTGCCTCTTGGTGGGCCTGTATATGTATTTCTGCTGAGTTTGTACCTCGTATTTGTTCACTCTGTCTATGCTGGTAAGTGCAATCCAGAGGTTGAACACGAAATTTAACTCTCTTCTGAAATTCGTGGTCCGCCAGGAAGTGTCTAACTGTGTTGGCCTGTCTGGTTGTGCTTCACATAATGTTTCTTAAGTCTGTTGAATTCTCGTCTCTCATCTCCTTGTTGTATTTACCTCCATGATTTGTTCTTGACACCTGATGAAGATCGCTTGTGTTGTGATCGAAACGTCGTGATTGTTTTGTTTTAATATAATTTTATTGTATCTCTACATACGTGACCTTACCGAAAAAAACAATGAGCAAAATTTACTTGTTTTGGTTTTATGTTACAATTGAATCATACTCTACACCCTACTGTTAATAAACTCTCTACACACTGTCTAAGTGTGAAGTGTTCAACGTTCTACCTCATTTACTTACAGCGACAATTATTGTTTTAAATACATCTTTTAAGCCTCAGTATTGCACAATATGAAATTACTTGACTCATAGACACAATCTTCATGGAGCTACAACCACATTGTAATATCAGCATCTGATATACGATCGCAATATTCCAGTCTTTTATTGTAAATGTTCATGAACATGTTCCTGTTTGCTTTTTTAACCTATTATATTCTTCATAATAGGTTAATACTTAGCAAATGCATCATGGAAATACAAATCTGCGATAGTCATCATAAGAAGAGGCTGGCCTTTCACCATGAAGATGTGGAATGTGTGTCTGCTGGCCCCATATTCACCAGCAGAGACAGGTGCCAGCTCCCTGCTTGTGTGGGCAGAGAGGTGACGGCAGACATCAGCAGTGGCGGAGCGTTTACAACGCGGTCGATGGTTTGGGATTCGTGGCAGCGCACTCGCAGGCCGCCCAATCTTCGATGAGCCATTCGTGCACCAGGCGGCCGCATCGGCCATGTCCGGTCCTGATTCGATTGATGGTCGACCCTTGGAGGCGTGGAAGGTTGAAACCTGGAGGTTCGACGGTCGGGTCCCTGTATGAGATATTTTTTTGACGACCGCGGTCCAGACTTGCCTCCATCTCTCACCCTCATGTGTATGTGGCGTGAATTGAGGCTGCTGCTGTGACCCAAAGGGGTGGCTTGATTTTAGGCGAACAGGCGGCACTGGGTTTATGTCCCCATGTTTCAGAAGCTGCGGGTTAACGCGAATATTTTGGTATCCCTGGACGGCATCTGTTTCACAACGGATTTGCAGAGGTGGCTTAAACAATTGAGGTTTCAATGTGTGACGTAAGAATTTTGCAGAAAGTGCAGTGCAGTATGTCGCCTTTGTGAAAGTGACCTGGCAACTATCCGTATTCTATTAGCCATTACTGCCAAAGTTATGACCCTTTGGACCACTCTTAACATTTCAGTAATGGTTCTTGACAATGTTATGTAATTTGTGATTGCCTTTCTGGGCAAAGGGTCAATGACAAAGGTAAAAAAACGATGCTTTTAAAACCATGTTATGCTTGCGTGAATACACGCGACCACTTCATCCTTGGATCTATGAATAAATGGAGGCATTTTCGGGGTAGGACAGTGGCATGAAACGATGCCTCAAATTGATTTTAACTTTTCTAGGTTCAAAAGATCAACGAACAAAAATTCCCTCAGATGTTTTATATGGAACGTGCCGAGAAGCGGTAAGCACACGGAGAGAACCGAGTGACATTGCATTTACTCCCGCGCCTTAAACGGCTACATGACTCACAAAATGCGCTGTTTCATCAGCTAAGCAAACTAGAAATCGGCACGCGCAGCGCAGCACGTCAGAGCAAATTGTGGAGCTGTCCGAGTTCGCTAATGAATTAGTCACTCTATTGCATTTTCATGAGGAATGCACACCAGGGGGCAGAAGATCCAGCAGTGTAGTCCTGTCGAGAGCCAAGACGCCTTTGTAGGATGTCATTCGGGGTAAATAAAACAAAAGATAAGCTCGTGTACATCACCAACAGCCGCACTGCATTTCGATGTGCATGACCGCACATACAGCCATGCATGCTACGTTGGTTGATAATGGAGTACGACACTTAGCTTTCCATATTGTAGGTTTTCATTGAGCGAGCCGAAAATATTTCACCCAACTTTAACGTTCATCATTTTCTACCACAGTCCCGTAAAAATCAACCATTGTGAATTCAACGGCTTGGATATCTTTATTGCAATGCCTATTAAACAAACACTTTCTTTTCAAGTGGAGTCAAATTTCTAATGCAAGTGTAACTGCGCACAATGTCAGTCAAAACACATGACAATTCAAAAAGTTTGATTTCTCTCTACTTTTTTAAGCCATGATTTTCATACAATCTCCTTCTCTATTGTAATGATACGGTATTTGTATTTTTTTCTACAGTATTCAAGTCCAAATGTATTTATTTGTAGACGAGCCTATCGTTTTATCCTGTGAAGTTCATCAGTGACTGCTGCAAGTGGCTTATAAAAAAACTGCAAGCAAAAAATTATATTTACTCGTTGAACACGTATGCTTTGGCGACCAATATCATCCATAATAGAGGTTTTTTGGGTTAGATCGCATAAATGTGTCGTTAAATCCCGCCACCACCCGACACAGCCAACTAGTAAGGTTTGTCACGTAAACAGAACATGCCTATTCGTCACTAGTACAGCGCACCGGTGTGGTGGAGAGCCAAGCCACATATTTACTTGCAGGAATGTTGTGAAAAGGGGTGGCCAACAATAAAATGCCAAATGAAAGTCCAGACTAAGGTTGGGACGTGCGAAGTTTTTCCAAATGAATCCACGTGATCAAAGTTCACATATCATCAGCTGATAAAACAATGGCATACCCCAAGACTCAGTGCTTGGCCCAATGCATTTCACTGTGCAACATCAGCGACGCGCCAGACACACCCCGCGCAAGTTTGCCCTATGCCGATGACTCGGCTGTAACCACACGGCACACGGACTTCAACCGAGGCAGAGGCAACGCTCTGGCTTCGGCCGAACCCGAGCGAGATCATCGTCGAAGCTTTCCACCCCAACCGTGGTCTGGTGAGAAGGACGCTGGCCGCGAATGTCTGTGGCAGTCGCGCGAAAAGTTCGTCTGCAACGAAAAAAGTGTCGGAAATCACGCGGAACAACTCTCTCATTCCGACACCACCTGGAGAGCCTTGGCTGCAAACTAAAAAAGAAAGTTTTTCAGAGTCAGAAACTCCCTGGGACATCCTGGGGTGCCGACGCCGCGATACTCCGTACATACAGAGGACTGCTCCCCAATTTGGCAATCCGGCTCGTCGCATCCAAGGAACCTCGATGTCCAGCTGAGTTTGACGATGAGAATCGTAACCGGCACGCCAATATAAATAATCCCCACATCCTTGGTTACTCGTACTGTCCCGCATCGCACCAGCAAACCTCTGTCGTGCAGCAGCAACTCTCCGGGAGTACATCGCCTACCAAGACAAAGAGCTGCCCATCCAAAACAGACCTCAATGACGTCCAGAAAATGTGCCGAGAAATCTAGAAAGCCAAGACAAGACAGCTCCAATCCCTATCAGTCACAATGGTTTTTTTACCATACTTTGTACATGTCGGTTGGTGAAGTATGTCGAATGCTCCTGGAATGGGGGCTATTTGACCGTACTTCTTCACGCTGGTTGTTCAAGGTGAGCGGTGCCAGGATCTGTTCGGATATCACCCACCACTGATATTACCCATGGCTGGGAATTGAACTCGCCAAGCACCAATGCATCACCGCTCCCCCCTCCTCTCATTTATAAATCGCACCAAATTAAATATTTCATATCAAAATAAATGATGTGCAAGTATCTTCCTTTCGACACACAGCATCGCAGCTAGCACTGCGGGAAAATGCCCCTGATGTTGTATTCATGGCAGCAGTATTGCTGCAATGCGCGGCATGCTTCTTAATCATTAATTACAGCTGTGTTGTGGCTGCGCTTGCAGCATTCGTCTTTATGAAGCAACCCAGGTGTTGGTAATGAGAACCAGCATTCCGCATTCTTGCCAAGGTTCTTTTTATTCACACTTTACTACCACCCCCATAACACGGCCTCTTCCACTGCACAAGCCAATTTGCTAGCGACATTATACGTGTATAACTACGTGTATATTTACACGTATATATTTCAGTTCACGTTAAATGCCACATGAGGAGTTAATTGTCGACTGCGTGATAGAACGACGCAGTGGTAGATGGCACGGTGGGATTCCATCTCTTCCTTTTCCATAAAGAAACCATGTGGGGGGATTGTTTGTTGCACCAACGTCAGAACGGAGGCATTACAAATAAATCAAATGCAGATTAATTGTTCAATGAGAGGTGAGTATACATCCTCCGAAGTCAAAGGCCTACGGCTGCACATACTGAATTTGTCTGGCATATGTACAATGCGCTCAATTGTTCAGCAGCGATGTATTCAACTAATCTGCTTAATGTCCGATGACTTTAGTACCTAACTAAATCCGCGACAGCTGATTAACTTACCATAATACAGTACCTCCGCTATAAATAGACACGTCTCCATTGACTACTCGGATGATGACTTTTTCTCTTTTTTTGAGGTGGGAGATACATTTGCATCCGTTTTTGTTCAGGTCCAATTGGCATTACTGATATGCATTTCTGCTAGCACATTCCTGAATGAGGAGTGATTCAAGTGCCTCCTATTAGTATGCTCTTCTGATTGTTAAAATGTTACAACACATGTATAAAAGATGTTACAAATAGCCATGATGTCCAAAAAGTGGAGTTTAGACGAAGCAGCGTGGACAAATATGTGCACCTTTGGCTTGCAAGGTTAAATGCACTACATTCAATGTCAAATGCTGATGTGGTGATTTACATGATTTGTGAATAGTTTTTCACATAATCAGTGTAAAGCAGAGGCAATTAAGTTGCAATTTGTTTTGTTTAAAACAACAGTTATCCTGGCTGAATAAAAGAAAGATGTTAAAAGCCAAATAAGCAGTTTAATTTGTGTAACAGATATATTGTATGTACAGTATGTTGAACCTCTTTTGCTCCGTACGTAGCCAACCGTGCTAATCGGAGGTGCGGTGGTAAGGACTGCAAACTAAAGACAAAAAGTAGTTTTATTACAGTATACATTAAGAGCGTGGAATAAAATAATGCCAATGTACATTCTTGGAATTACTCCGAGAGACAGAAAGAGGACACGTGGATGAAAGAACACAGTGGGTCTGGACAGAATAAGTTGCTCGAAGTGATGATTGCCAGTGCTTGGGGATAACTTTATTTATTTATCAGGTAAGGCCACAAATTATAGCTCAATGAAGTGGCTTATCACGTGGAAATACAGGCGTCGGGATCGGGATCGAACCCACCACCTCCTGTAGACCAGGCGAGGTAGTCAACATCTCACCACCGCAGTACCCACTGCAGAGCGGCAGTCAAAGGAGACAACATGCTCAATGATTGTTGAATTGCAAGACTGAGAGATGGTGCAGGCTTGAGGGGTCCATCCATCATTGGACAGATCATGGTTGTTGATGATTTAAAATGTTCTGTACCGAATATCTCTGGGCTGTTGCTATAGAATATGTATGGTGCACAATGTTACGTACAATGTTATGCTGCCTTATGTAAGACACAGGGTCAGAACCAGTGCAATCATGTACTTTCTTCTGCAATTTTCTTAATTATGAAATAATATCACTCATTTACCTCAACTTAATACATTTATTTTATATATCGTCATTCATGCTAATTGCATCGAACAATAATATTGTCTCAGCCAAAACATATTTGTACTTTGCGACATAGCTTGTAAACAGCTTTCATAATGTAATTTACAACATTACACATACTGTACTGGACTTCAAACTCCTTTTGCATTATATTGCAATATGTTCACGTCAGTGTTACAGTAATAAAATGGGAAATGGATGTAATATGCTGGTGCTTGTAACGCTCCCTTTTATTATAATTATAAACTAACCTTTTGCCCGTCCAAGGACGGTGTGTATTGCAGTAAATCTGAAACTTGCAAGCGAAAATCAGACCGCGACGTGATATATTCATTGCATAAATGCGTGTGCAATTTGTACGGCCGCGGTGACACAGACCTATTTAATTTGAAGGTTATAATCCCTTGTTCATCACGACGTCCTTTTTACTTCGATGTCTCAACAGCGTGACGGAGATCACGTGACGTGAGGTTTGTAAGTTGACGCCGAGGAGGGGGAGGAGGCGCCTCGCCCCCCCCCCCCATGTGGAGTGACGTCAGCCGCTAATTATTCTGAATGGGGGGGGGGGAGGTCCATGTGGAGGACGTCGCCTGTTCATGATTATTAATGAGGGGGGCTGTTCGATGTGGAGTGACGTCACCTCCACATGATTATTAATGAGGGGGGGGGGAGGTCCATGTGGAGGACGTCGCCTGTTCATGATTATTAATGAGGGGGGCTGTTCGATGTGGAGTGACGTCACCTCCTCATGATTATTAATGAGGGGGGCTGTTCGATGTGGAGTGACGTCACTTGCTCATGATTATTAATGGGGGGGGAGTACTCCATATTGAGTGACGTCACCCGCTCATTATTATTATTAATGAGGAGGGGTGGGAGGGGTGTCCATTTGGAGGACGGCATCTGCTCATGAATATTAATGAGGGGGGCTGGTCGATGTGGAGTGACGTTACGAGCATTAAGGATATTCGTGGGTGATTATAGTAGGTATGCCAATCAACACGAGAGTACATCCTCCAAGGAGAGGTAGCGGTGAGATGAGCTCACATGTAGGTGTGAGATTCATTGTGGGAGACCTTCACCCAGAAGGGGCTGGACAATAACGGATGAATGATATCTCTGATGCGAGTTGTGCGGTACAGATCTAGTCAGGTGGCACTGTGGCTGAATGCTCAATTTGTAATCAGGTTTTCAGTTAAAATCATGATCAGTGCTTCACTTAGCCCAGGGGTCGGCAACCTGCCGCTCCGGAGCAACGTGCAGCTCTTGAAATATCACATTTTTGACCGAATTCGATAAAAAATGTATCTCTTGCTTGGCTACCTCTGACCTAGCCCATACTCCCTTCGGTTATAGTTTTTTTTTAATATCTCCCATTCTGTAAGAAGGACAAGGTGATTTTCCTATAAAGAGACTGGCCTCTGCCGAGGAATATGGATTTGTAATGACAAACACAGGGCTGCCAAAAAGATAAGCACCACTCCATCATTTCAGCGTTGAGACTGCCTTTGGCTTTCATCAATGTTCATCAGGATTCTAGGAAGTTGGAATTTTAGGAATGTACACAGTTTGCAGTCTAACTTTTTGGTATGCATGAAATTATCATTGCCGGTTAATGTTTGGCCAATGTTTGTACTGTACTTTTGAATACAGCTTAACTTTTATCGCCAAAAATCTACGTAGTTAAGCTAAATATGTACACTTACAATGGTGGGTTCATTAGCTTTTTAATGCCCATCACTTTGTTGGCCATATACCAATGCATTTTCACAATGTTTCCTATCTACATACATTTCTGAAAAATAACTTGAATTACTGGCCTTTGATCACTCTCTAAATGTGGAATTTATCTATGGTCCCGACAACTAACTGTATATACATTTTATTTTGGAAGCAAATGTCTTGACTGTTATCATCTCTTTGAAGCATCTTCTTTCAACTAGTATTTAAAAGCTCAAATTCTCCAACCACGTTTGGTAAAAAAAAAAACTTCAACACATTCGTCAATAATATTGTGGTCATTAAAGGAAACATATTAATAGGTCATGTTTTTTTTTGCAACCAGGGGTGGAGCCAGGATTTTGACTTTGGAGGGGCTGACTTCAATATTCTGAGATATCCAGTGTAAGGTTTTCCAATGGGCGCCACCAATGTATAAAACAAATTTATTGGATTTGAACGCGGAGATTATTAATAGGTCGGAGCCGCTGATGTGGATAATAAGTTCGATAAGTTCGAAAGGCTGCCGCTCAAGCAGCCTGCAGGGCAGCACAAGGTGGCAGCCTGCAGGGCAGCACAAGGTGGCAGCACAAGGTGGCAGCCTGCAGGGCAGCACAAGGTGGCAGCCAGCATTTTGCAGCAGCCGGATATCCGGTTATCCCGATTACCGACTTTCCCAAAAATTCAGGGGGGGCTCAGCAACCCCTGTGGCTCTTCCCCTGTTTGCAACGCATCAACGCACATCAAATAGCTGTGCTATGAATGAGGACCATTACCTGAAATGTCACGTATTATATATTTCCCGATTAAGGCCACGGTATTATTGACTCACGTGTTTATTTTTGTTATTCGTGCTTGTGCACCACGACCAATGCAGTACAGTCTCACCAGATAATTTGTTCACTCTTGGTAAAGGTTAAAAATGTGTACCGATTAACAGGTGTGTTGCATGTAACATTTAATTATTTTCCACCTGTGTTTGGGATTACCACCTGTCAAGTTTTACCCAGATTGCTATGGATAGTCTAAAAATAAGTAGTATATGTGATGAAAATCAGGTCAGCCCAGATACCCATATACAGCGTCACAGTTCTTACATAGCATGTGTCATGCGTAAGAACTCAGAATATGTTTATAAGGCCACTGCGGGTACATTATGCATATTTGTATTTAGAACAGTGCATTGGTCACCACAGAGTACTGTAAGTAGAGTGTGCCCTTGAAATAATGTGGGTGGATATACCAAGTCCCACTTTACATTTATATGTTTGGGCACCTCTATAAATTTAAAAAAACCTGGGGGGAAAATAAAAGAAAACTCCCAAAGCTTGAAAACTTGAATAGTGATCAAAGCAATGGTGACTTGTTCGTCGGCCTGTCCATGCTGGGCAAAAACATCACACGTCAGGCAGACCCAGGTTGATACTATGCTTGTGATTTCAGAATTAGCTCGTGACTTTCATTGCCATTTGTTTACATCATATTAAAATTTGAAATAATATATACAAACAGCCATACAGTATAAACAACTTTACAAGCTATATAAATGGGCAAAATGTGGTCTTCGAGGGATTAAAAAAAACAGATATACAAGGGCAAAGCATCCCTGAATTAGGCTTGAATTTTGAGGACACATCTGTAGACCTGGATATAATTTCTGGCCAAATAGTGTTTGCGTGAGCCACAGCTGGGCCTGCCCTAAGCCAATCCAGCCAGACGTGAATGCTGTACCTGCTGTATCTCTGTTGTCAATATCAGTTCTTGCAAAACACAAGTGAATATACAGTACGTGCATTATATTATCCACACCGCAGCTTTCAACGTCTTGCCAACATTTATATACATGAGCGACTATAGATAGTGGCCTGCGCGATGAACACGGCCATTTGAGTTTGATTTCCAGCCATGGCTAAGATCGATGGTGAGTGATATTTTTAACTGGCCTTGTGACCCCCTCACCTGACCAGTATGATTTTTATCAAACGACCACCAAGGCATGCGGGGTCCTTCGTCCAAAAGTGGATTGACAAATGATTGCAATGTGTATATATATAATTCGGGATCTTTAATTGAGAGAAACAATGAGATTAAAATAAATGTTTGGCTTGAATTATGAGAAAATATACAATGTTACACTATAGCAAGTCTTAATTAATGTAAGTGGCAATTGGTTAAAAATGTTAATGCCAGCTGCTGCATAGAGTATGCTTTTCGACTGCGATCTCAATTCAAATTTTTTTTCCAGGGATGTGAACCACAATAAGCACCACTAACTGATTTTCCTGCTTGGTCCTGTGGTCGGTTAACAGGTAATGATATATTTTTAATCTGTGCGTCACCGGTGAGAGGTTCCTTATTATATAGATACACTTTATTTTTACCCTTTACCACTACATTTGGTTTTGAAAATGAAAATACAGTAACGCTGTGTGGCATGATTACGGATACATATACAGGTGCCATTCATACATTGAGGCGTATTCATGCATTGGGGCTTGAAATAGATTTCCTTGAAACTTGCGTGATGAATTGCAAGCAACCTTTTTTCAATTATTTGTTACAGTAAATCAGAGGGTGGACGCTTGTGTTGCGCCGGAAACGTCGTGATTTATTTTAAGTCTATATTTGCTTTTCATTGCTATAGAGGTTGGTTTAATATTAAGTGCAATATACGATTCAAGTTATGGCTTCTTGTGTACTGGTGCTGAGAACTAGGCTTTGTCTCATGTGAAAGCCAATGATTCAATGCCAACTTTTCAGCAATGCTGGCATAGTGCCCCAATGATATGGATTTCTAAATTTCCCCACTATGTTAAATTCATTGCATTCACATGTGATGAGCAATGTTTCAATGCAGCAAAGGTAGCCATAATCAAAATGCATTTGAACAGTGGAACATTAGATTTTCAAGCAAATGGCATTTAGGTATGGTATATTTATAAAAAGGGAGTAGGTTATATGATGCATGTCTGAATGAGTCAGTCCCTCGTGCTGTAGGGAAGGGTGTGTAATGTGACCAACAGGGCTGTACACATTTAGATATTGCAGCTAAATATAATGTACTGCTGGATCACGGGTGACATTGTCTCGCAATCATCTTGAGGCTAATTCCATAATTCCGCTCTATCAATGTTGTTTGCAAAACAGACAAATCAGTACTCATGTGGTAATGCAAGTGGCTGTTGTCGAGCAGTATATGACCTCATGGTAACAACTTATACGATCTCAGAAAATGTCAAATGGCACCTCCCCAAAAACGCACAAGTTTCAACAAAAAGATCCTGTCATTCCAATTCCTTTGAATCACATACGACGTCAGCACTGTAAGGTCAAGGCCTTTTTTTTTTACAACGCGTGCAGTATTTAAACAAGGCCCCACTAGCTGTACGCAAGGATAACCCTTGGTTAGATATTGTGGCACATGCCTGTACTTTGGAGATTATTTTGGTGGATGGAACACATATCATCATGTGTAAGACACCAATCTTTAGGCACAAAGGCAATATTACAAAATATTGCAGTCAGGAGGTTTTTATAGATACCTGTATGCTAATGACAGAGCTCTGCTTCTCACATTGAGCTCATGTACCAGTGGCTATTTTAACAACTGGCTTGGAACAATTGAGAAACAATCCTCTCTAATGTTTCATTGTTAAATGCTTTTATTTTCAAAAGAAGATATCAATGCAGGTTTTTTAGTGTAATCTTTACCACAGGTATTAGTTCGCACGTGCCAATCATTGCAATCGCTATTGTACTTAAATTGTACCAGAATTGATTATTGTTTCCTGATTTTCGGATTATGAAAATGGTTACTGATGTACGAGTTATTGTTTAACAACCACGATCAATTATAACTGTTCCTCTACAGCTAGTTACCTGGCAAGGTCTTACTGTGTTCACAATAACCCATAAACTCAATGGGATCTCACCTGGTTGAATAAAGAACATATGTCCCAAAGCCTAACATGGCGCATGAGCATCAATGAATTGGGAGCACTCACGACTTTTCGATCACAACACAAGCGGTCGTCATCAGGCGCCTGATTTTTTGCATTTTCTATCCACGTGACTTTACCGAAAGAACCAAAAAAAATGAATTCCTGCAGTCACGAAAGTTTTAAATCAAAATCCACACGTATAATGTTAGTTTAAAAGTCACTACCCATACATTAATTGGATAATGTTCACACATCTGACTCATCAGCAAAATCCAAACAATACATTTAATGTAATATAAAATGCTCTGTAGAAAGGTGCTCAAAACTGTGAAGGCCTCATGAATACACTGTTGGATGAATTGTGGGGGTTATTTGACCATGTATGCATCTCATGTATCATGTCCACAGTGGTGGACTGCTATGATTTGTGGACATTTCAGCCTAAATTCACATTCGACCAAAACCATGTTTGTTTTTTATTTAAGTTTTGGATGCAAGAGGGGCGCAGTATATTTCAGGACGGTGTTGGGGAGTTGCAGGACCGGTCGAAATACCACTCGCCACTGATGTAGTAATAGCCATTGCCAGCATTGGGACTCTTTTATAATGTCAGTGTGATAACCGTCGTGCCACTACTCCTCAGGATATTTCATAATCACAATATTTATCAATACTGGAGGAATCCGATGATCTACGAAGCTCTTTTTCACAGATGTCCAGTAGGAATCACTGCTCACCACAAATAGCCAGGATTATTCCAACACCAAATCCTTCCTCCAAAAGATACGTTTACATTTTTAGGATGTTTGAAAACGAAATTCCATCAGCGAGAGCTCTGGGCTCCGGCGGTTCCAGCGTTCAAACGGCAATTTTCGCACACATCAATTACTGCGACTTGCAAAGACTGTTGTGTTGTTGCCCGGGTCAAACACGCAGCGCAATGGAACCCGGCTGCTGCTGCTGCTGCTTTGCTTGCTCGTGGGAGGAGAGCGTCGGAGGGAAGGTGGGTAGGGTGCGGTGGATGGAGGGGGGTGCGGGGATGGAGGGGGGTGCGGGGATGGAGGGGGGTGGGGATTGGGAGGGGGTGCGGGGATGGGGTGGGGGTGCGGGGATGGAGGGGGGTGCGGCACTCCTCATCATCATCCTCCTCGGTGACTTCAACGCGCACGGCGTGGTGACGTAACAAGGGAGGCACTGACCAATGAGCGAGGGGGAAAACACACACACGGGCAAATCCACACACACACGCGCGCGAAATAAATAATAAAGATAAGAATGTCACGGCGGCTCCTGACTCAGAAGCTCGCTCTCCCCTCCGCCACTCGCGGCAGGGTTCCTTCTGTGATAATATTACCGAACACGGCGATGGTGGTGGTGGTGGTGTAGCGTGCGTGCGTGCGGCGTGTGGTGATAGCGATGCTGGCGAAGGTGACGATGGTGCTGGTGTGATCATGGTGATGGGTGGAGGAGGAGGAGCAGCAGCAGCATCAGCAGCATCAGCTCCGTGGCGTGTGCCCCGCGGGGGCCGGGTTTAACTCGGCAGACGGAGAGGGAGCGACCACGGCTGGCCGCCAGCTTTCGTCTCGACGAGTCACGACGCGTCCGGCTGTTTCGACGATCCGGCTCGGGTACCGCGGGTGAGTTGAGTGTCCGGAATACAAAGCGGGGTTTCCCGTGTGCTCCTCCTGTGTATGTGTGTGTGTGTTGATGTGTTCACACGGGGTGGTGAGGATGAATGATACTCCGTGAGAGTTGTGCGTCTTCTGCATCATCACTCATCCTCCGCGGTTCCGCAAATCTGCGCTGTTGTTACTCCATCTGGAGAGAGTTTTTTTTATGGGAGGGGGGGGGGGGGTTTGCCGCATTGATTTTTTTTTCTGTGTAACTGTTTGCCAGTCCGTTTCTGGCCACAGAAGCTTCCCGTTTCGTCCCCTTGGCTTGCCTTGTTTGTTTTCGTTCCTTTCCACCAGCCAGCCTAGATCTCCAATTGTAACCTAAACCCTAACCCCTAACCCATACGGAGAGGAAAAGCCCTCTACGGATCTGTGGGAGGCGGGTAGGGGTGTGTGGGGGGTGGGGATTGCTAACACGTGAAATGGAAAGGGTGCTCGGCCAGGGAAGGTAATCGTGGTTGTTTGTCGAAAGCAAATCCGTGCTCCGATCGCTTTCGGTCATCGCCGGTCGAGGCTGCCTAATTGCAGGTGGTGGTGGTGGAGGGGGGTCGCATTACTGTTTCACTGCGTGGCCTGGGTTTTTTGTTTTGCTCCCTCCAGCCAATTTGTGGCTGTGCTTCGTGGAGTCGTGAAAGAAAAAGAAATTAGTCGGTCACAAACCCCCTCCCCACACCTCCCCCCCCCCTGCAAAAAAAGTATATGATTGTCAACGTTTCGTGCAATGGCCCTTCTTCAGAGCACGTAGGAGGGAGAGGGCCAGAGAGAGAGGCCGTGGCGTGTAAAAGCGACGCGCCCTCCCTGCGTTGCCCATGTGCATGTTGGTTGCGGGGAGCGGTAATGTAGTTGTTGGCGCGCTGCACTACGAACCCCGACCCACCCGAGTTCGATTCCCCGCGTTCACGGCCACCAACACAAGCGACGATTGTCTGAACCGGTCCTGACCCCTCCGCAAGGTCAATTCGGACTCAAATGAGTGCCTGGTGCGGTGTGTAAACATTGCGACTGGGTGACATTTGACCCAATAGACTTAAGCGTATAATTGGGACAATTGTCTTTGTCAGTTATGTGTTTACGGGGCCCGTGGTGACATTTGCATACCCCACGTGTGCAGCCTTTTGAATGTGTAATATGTGTGCTTGGTTAAATGTCTATACAGTATTTTCGCTTTGTATTTGTATTCGTATATGGCCTTTTTTAAATGTATATACGTGTACTCTGTTCGTTTACTTGGCCTTTTTTTTAAAGTGCATATCTGTGTGTTTAAATGTGTACGTGTCGTGCAAGTACGCATTGGTATGCGAGGTAGGCTCTGTGAAGTGTGCTGCGTGGCTGCGTACAGAGAGAGGCTGTGTATTGTTTTGTGGACGCATGCGAGAGTGGTGTATAAGGTGAGTTGTGCTTTCTACTGTGGATGCATCGTGCTGTTTGATGGGTCTCTGTTGTGTTTACGTGGAATGACGATGTGTGTACGAATGCGTTGTCGGTAGACTGTGTGTTTTTAATGCAAAAGCGGGTAGTTTTACGCATTTTGAGATGTCGTCTATATTAGAATTACATGCGATAACCCATTGATGCGACAGGATCCTCCCCAACATCCACTTCACTGCAGATGGTGTTGGCTTAAGCATCAGCTGGACATTCCTTTGAGAAATGCGCTGGGAATCTAACCAAAACAAACTAGATCAGTGACAGGTTCTTCATAACAGTCTGCCGATAAACCACACGTGTGTGGTTGCATCTGAAATGAGTACATCGTGCAGTGTGCTTTATTGTGTACGTGCATTCCGTCTAAAATGCGCACTTTGTTTTATGTTGCACACGCATCTGTGCTGTATTTTAAATGTCTGTGTGCGTGCGTGCTTTGTTAAATGTCTATACCGTGTGTACACGTTGCCTTTTTAAAGGCGTGTGTGGCTTTCCATTTAAATGTGTGCTTGTGTACTTGGTCTCATGTACTTCGCCCTGCGTCAGCTACTCGCCGCACGAATTCTACAAACGCTAGAAATTGGACGTACTCTTTTTCTTTTATGCAATTGAATGACAATGATAAGGCCATTTATTTACCCAGGAAGGCCAGTTTTTTTTTTCTTTCAGGATGGTCCTAACATTGGGATGTTTGGCCATTTCCACTCATGAGTGTTTGGCTCGATGTGGGAGAAAATCAGAGTATCTTGGGAAAACCCACGTATGCAAGAGGATAATGTCCAACACTCTGCATTGAGGTACTGTATTGAAGAGCCCGCTGTTATATTGCCATATTCTTGGTCACCATACAGCCCTAGTTTACAATACCTGATATTTCAAAGGAGGCTGAACAACGCTTAGCTTCGGAGCTCTCACAAGATAACAAAACAACATTATGTGTTTGATCTATTTTAAATAGTTGTATGCGATTGGTGGAGTGTGTGCCTATGTTTTTCTTCTTGTAACAAACATGTACGGAATATTGTGCTTGTGATTTAAAAAAAATACATTGTGTGGGGTTGCATGTGCACTTCGTCTGTGCACGAGTGTGCACAGGAAACGGCCCTCTAAACATACCTACATTGGGCCATTGTTTATCGCCTTCATTTGGGCCATTGTTGATCTCCTTCATTTGGGCCATTGTTTATCTCCTTTATTTGGGCCAATGCTGGCGAGCATTAGACCAAATGAAGCAGGCCTAGTGAGAGTGCAGCAGCGGTACTTGTGGTGCGTGTGTGCGCGCGTTTTCGTGTGCACGTACGTGAGTGTATACAATGCTTCGCAGCAGAAGGCAACGTCCTCAAAGTGCTTCTTGCCTCCCTGGGGGCTCTCAACAGTGCAATTTAACGGCAGTGGGTGGTGGAGACACAAGGGGGATGGATGGGGCGGATGGGGGGGGGGTTACTCATCTCTGGGGATTGCAATGCATGGCAGCAGTAAAAACCCACTGTCTTCAGCAAGTGCAGAATTCACATCTGCAAAAAGGGCTGCTGCAAATTCATCGCATGCCAACACGAAATGTCTCTTCGGCTTGAGGAGAATTCACACCTGCACCACTCTGGACGCTTGCGACGACGAGGGTGAAGAACAAAATCTCCATTTACGAATTCCTTTCTGGTTGCTCGAACGTGCCCGAGATGTACCTGCTGGCGCTGCATACCGACAGCGTGACACGGCCAGCCCCAATAGTGGTGCTTTAAGGCTGCACCCACAATCGGGCACCCCCCCACGCCCTGTTTCTTGCCCTTACCGCCACCCACAACGCATCACGACTCCACCACCACGAGCTGCAAGCAAAGCAAGCAGCAGTCTGGCGCAGGTGCCCCAGGCTAACTCGGCACCTCCAGTTGCCTGCATAAAGTGCACTCTACAGGGTTAGACCGGACTCGAGTGTGTGTGTGTGTGTGGCCACGTGCATTGTTACGTGGGGAGCGGTGGTGTAGCGGTTAGCGCGTTGCGCTATGAACCTGGCGACCCGGGTTCGATTCACGCTCACTGTCAACACCAGTGACGATTATCTGAACCGGTCCCGGGCCTCCCCTAGGTCGACTCGGCCTCAAATGAGTACCTGGTGCGGTGTGTAAATATCGCCACTAGGGAGACAAAGGCGGTCGGGCGTGGTGCTGGCCACCCACCACTTGCCCCTACAGCCTGTTAAGGCTATACGGGGGATCTTTATCTTTGTTACGTCGTGATTGGGTCTGTTTTACCAAAAGATCAGTAACCCCGCCGAGGCAGCGTGCAATCACATTTGCACCGAGTAATTCCCAAAGCTGTTGTCAGCAGCTGAGATTTCTGTAGACACCCCACTCTAATACGCGTGCACCTTTTGTGTTTTTGTTTGTTGCATGAGCCCTGTCAACATGGCTTTTATTCTGAGGTGCCAGGCAGTGCTTGCTTAATTAAGCTAATCGCACCGCGTAGTTGAGCCGACATTTACATCCACTTTACATTTATTTTTTGGGATTTATTCGTAGTAAACAAAGAGGCTAGGATTCTGCAAATGTGTAACAAATGTTTTCTTTCAGTGCGTTGAGGGATTAATGAAAACAATTGCATTCTTTCGGCTGAACACCCATCATTGAGCTAAGCAAACAGAGCCGAATTTTTGAACCCTTATGAGAATTTCCGGGGATTCGTTACGCGAGTATTTGGAAGAATGTTAGTTAAGAGAATCTTCTTGTAGAAGCGTGGGGTATGCACCACATTTTTTAAAATGTTTTTTTTCTGCAACATAACTGGTAGAACCGGTTGGTTGCATAAGTATAAAAGCAATACCTGACCTCTGTTTGCAAGTACTCTTCGAAAATGTGTTTGTTTTGTTGTCAGAATTGCACGTAACTGCACAACAGTACTGTATTTATTTCCGGTAGTTGGCGCAAATAGTTGTTGCATTTATTGAATAGCGTGAAAGCATGGCATAGTCAAACCTTTCAGTTCACGACGACCTGTAAATACAGTACTGTTATACGTTTCAACATTTTAAGGTGGGAATACTTGCACAGGCAAGCTACGGCATGCTTCCCAAGCAGGTGTGTTCGCCAAACCTCCACATACATTTCAATGATTAAAATAACGAGTCAATCCCTCCTCGAACGAGCAGTGGTACAATATTTATCTTCATTGGAGTCCAGAGGTGGAAAATACACATGCCCATGGAAAGGGGGGCTATCCTGGTACTCAAGTGGTGATAATCTAATCACCCTCATTAGGGACGATAGGTTGAGTTGACCCCGCTCCCAGATACAATAACAAGTAGACTTGATGACATTAAAAAACATTCATCTTTTTTGCATGCCACAACTGGTCGTGGAAATATATATTACAAGAGTAATTTTGAAAAGGGTGGAGGAGTAAGCAAGTGGAATCATAATATTGTGCAACCAAATCCAATTAATGACATGTGTTTATTACCGTATTGTTTTCTAATTACGGTTATGTAATTACATTAGCCGTGGTTGGTTTTGTGAGTTTTATTTGGGATGTGTTTGGCTTGGTGGGTCGGTTGTCATTTCACTGATTAATACAGTTTACTTGCCATTTGCTGAGGACATGTAAGAAGTGACTGCCAACCATTGGATATGAAGAACTTTAGCTTTAGCTCCACGCCTCCGAGTTCTTGATCAAACATTGCATCCGATCCCAGAAATAAGTCCGCATTATAAATCGAGTTTGTTATAATTATTATTATGATTGTCTGAGCTTTAGTCTGAAAATAAGCACGACGATCTCCAGCAGTGCCTGGCTGTGCCAGCAACTAATTTTGACATCCATGATATTTTGGATAAACAATGGCAGTAATAAATAATTACGTTTTACACGTTTTTTCGTGTATGTTTTCTCATATTCTATTGTAGTCACGTATACACGCTGCATAAATTATAAATGTATTTTTCAGCAATGCCATCTGGTGCTGTCACTGAATAAGGCCCCCTGACCTGAGGGAACACATTGATCTTGTTATGAATTCATTGTCAGAGCTTTTCCTAACGGATCCTAAAGCTTCTTCATTTGAGGGCAATTTTAGCACACGATGGCAGTGGGAGCAATTGTATTAAACATTTGCATACGTCTCTGCAGTTTTGTTGATTCCAGGTTTGCAGTCAACGTAACGTAAAACGTGCGGTGCTTTGTGCTTCTCGTTTTAAACATAAATGTTCTCACAATTGTACGTTATTGCATTAATGTAAAGCATTTATCCATTACTCCGCTCGAGAAGAATAATAATCTTACCATAATAGTAATTTCATTGCTGTGAATGTTCCCGATTTGTTTCATTATACTCCACTGCCCCAAGAATAGTGTTTTTGCAATGTGATTAAACGACACAACTGCATCATTTTTTTTGAACAGTTGTTTCATATATGAATGCAGAAAAAAAATCTATTTGCAATTTTCCAAGGATTGTTGTGCGAGATACATGTCATTTTACAGTGCTGCTCTGGGTGAACACGCTGCATTTTCCATGGTGACATCTGTGAACCCAAAGGCCACTTGGGAAGCCTGCCAGCCTTCAGTATATGTGGACAGTTGTGCTTTTGTTAACTGGACCATACCGTTTGGGGTTACATGTGTGCAAACCATGGTGGAAAAGTCGCAAACAAATTATTGCATAATAACCAGTAATGATCCAGTAACATTACTGCCAAATTGCATGGCAATTCTACTTATTATTGTTACAATTGAGTTGTATTTTTGTGTTTGGTTATGTGCATGCCTGTAATCTTTTTTGAAAAGTGATATTGACTGATAACAAATGGAATAATGATTCCATATTTGCAGTCCAGTGACTGTAACGTATTCATTTTCACCAATTATGTGTTTTTTTTTCTTTCATTTTTTCAGATTGAAATATTTCACTGCGATCTATGGACACTTATTTTTGAGAGACAGCAAGTGGACTGGCTGGCTATAATATAAACAAAAAAATGAACATTTAAGGTAACGAGAATAAAAGTGCATATTATCCGACACCATGTCAGGGGTGCAATCTGCAAGCGGCATCCCAAGCACACCACACCCAAAGGTCCGAGCCCTCTATGGCTACGAGTATATTAGCTCGGATGGAAGGGTCATCAAGATGACCGAGGGTGAAGAGTTTTTTCTTCTCAAAAAGGCCAACGAGGACTGGTGGCAAGTGAAACGGCCCACGGAGAGCAAGCCCATATACGTACCAGCGACATACGTAGAGGAGAAGCCCATAGAGCAGTCGCCTGTGCTCAAGACGTTTGGCAAGATTGCGTCATTCAACGGTGCTGGCTCAGGCCTGCGCAACGGAAGCACAGACCAGCCAACGTCGCCCAAGAGCAAGATCGTTGCAACAATTTCACTGCCTCTCAACCCCTATGAGGGCTTTAGGGGCTCCGTCTTGATGCAGGATGACTCGGAATATGCCGAAATTACCTTCAAGGAGGAGGAGGAGACGACACACCTGTCCACAGGATCCTCACAGGTGAGCGCATCACTACAAGCCGTCATCATCGTCAACATTTTATACTGGATTATTTTTTCCTTACAAACAATTCACTCACTTAAGCACTTCACGTCAACACGTTTATAGGTTCATCTATGATTGTTATAGATCTGGCAGACATTGTTACGCGAGTGAGACACCTATCATGCATGGATATAAGGTGGTCAATAGATGGCAGTATAGAAAGTAGATTGCTGGCCTATTTACATATTTGATATTTCATGGGACCTCCTTTGCCAGTTCCAAAATATGAGAAGAGGTTTACCCCTTTTTCCTGGCAACAAAACGGGTGTTAAGATGTTAAAACACCAAACTGAAACGTTTTACAAGGAATCATGTCTGCATTAACCACAATACTTGTGGTCAGAATGCAAACATGCATTCAGGAATATCGCTGTGTTTGAAGTACAGTGTTGTGGTTTAATTTCCACGCTATAATATTGCGTTTTTAGTCGGGGTTGGGGGGGGGTATCTGACCAGGTGGCTCAAGGGTAGAGCAAGCGGCTTACGGTGTGAAGGTGGCTAATTCAAATTGTGGTTGCGGGTTGACTCGGCCAATTATCCCTATTGTGTCACTTTATGGGCAAGTTTAAATTGGTTGTGCTATGGATAGACTTGCCCCTGTCATAGGTATGAGGAGTTTTTTTTATCACTGGCTAAAGGCTATATTAACAGGAGATGAGCCATCATCTCAATGCGAATTTGAACTGGAAATCACTTTGGACTCTTTTTGACTACTGTATTAGGAATTATACATAATTGAAGATGACAAGGGCATGGCTCCTTGAGTCAAACACATGCTTTACTGCTATCAGGGTAAAACACGATTAAACATTTATATCAGGGAGCCTTTTGAAGGGATAATTGCTATGAGCTGAGAGCTGTTTTGGTTGCTGAATGTCTGTAACCAGCTTTTGTAAAAAAAAATATGCAATTAAACATGTGAACAGTGCTATCAGGAATATATGCAATTATCTGATAGCATAACATTTTGCAGTATAAATCACATTCTACTTTTGTATGTTTAATAATTAACACGTAGCTCAATGGATTAACCACGATGACTACTTGCAGACATGCAATACATTGAGGAATGGACTTTGATTTAAGGCCTAGTTCCTCCGACGAAGCTTCGAATTTACCATAGCTACTCTTTATATCAGCAGTTCTTTAATCGCGGGCTCACCTCCACAAAAGCCTTTCAAGGGGGAAGAGCAGGCTGTGTGGCAAGGATGCCATACAGGAGAATTGAGAGAAAACACGCTCATGCCGCAGCATTAAACAACCGCCTTACAAATACCACGTTGACTATAGAGGCGTGGATCTCTCTTTGTACTGTGGCCCTCATAATGGGGCGGCACGGGGGAGCAGTGGTCTCGACTGGGTGGAGGGGACCATACCAAAAAAGTTTTTCACCGCAATTATGTGACCAGAAATAATAAATGTACTGTTTACAATAGCCATTTTTTTTCTGCCAAAGCAGGCAAATATAACCTGACATTAATGATTCATTTACTGAAAGAGTGTAAATTTGTCTCACTATTGACACATGGAAAACAAATAGCACAGTGTACAGTAAATTTTGTAGAGTTATTACGTGAAGAAAAACACGCAAGCCTCAGAAGATACAAAATAGATGCTTTCCTGAGCTAGCGCCGCTGATATGTATAAAGGCAATTCAATTGTCTATCATGGTAATTTTATTCAGTCCTTGTATTGTTGAATGTATATAATTCGCAAAAGCATACCTCTGCAAATCAGCATTTTAACTCAATCTTTTTCAGAATCTAAGTTTTACTAAAAGCAAAAGCCAACTATGCGATATTCTAAACTATGGATGGACCATCATTTTGGATCCTAATGAGAAATGTTACGATCTCTTAGCTATCTGGTCTGTCTGTTCTGGACGTTGGCTTAACATTGCCACAGATATAAAGTATTAGATTTAAACAATCGCTGCATTAGATTATGATTTATATTAAACATGCAAACTCGTATTTCTGTAATGTATTATACAATCGTAGAACGTTAAACAACTGTACAATATACATTCAGCGGCTGCAGGTCACACATACAATACTATGAAATCATATTAAACATTGAAAACAAATGTCTGTGTTAATATGGTAATTAAAATCTAAGTGAAAAATAACTAATAACAGCCAATACAGAGTATAATTTTTTTACGACCTTTTCCTGACTTATAGAACACAACTCATGTTTTATACTTATACTTATAAGGGACTTTAAACTTGCAACTACAACCCAAGATTTAATGATTTGTCACAATTTGGATCATGAGTCAATTTAGAAATTATTTGTGTTGGTTTGACTTGTCTAATAATACTCCTATTTGCTTCCTTCTGCTTCTTTTCATTTTCCTAAATGTATAATTTATATGTAACCAGTAGGGAAGAAAAACGAATACATTCTCACAAACTGGATTCTATGTATGCACAATCTCTGGATTTGATTAGAGTGAATGCTTTGATCCAAGCCGACTGCACAGTTCACCAGTCGATTGGCAGGTTGTGTGTGATGAGTAAAAATGTGTCTACTGTACTCCCAGTTCTTCCAAAACATTTGACCAGCATGCAAAAGTGAGCCAAAATCCCCTATAGAGGGGTTCTAGAGCTGCCTCCAGTGGAGACCCTTCTATCAGGAGTGGTATGAACAAGAAATTACAAGATTGCATGTTTACTTTTAACTGCAGTCTCCTCCAGTAGTTTTTATTATGCAGTGTGTTGAAGGTTTACATTACTCTATATTAGGTAATGATTAATGTTTTAAAATACATTTATACTGTGCTTTAGATATGTTTTGATGTTTTCGCAGGAGGTTACTAGTTTTAATTTGCAGAACTTTTAATGGTTTCATAATGTGATCAACTTTTAGAATTGAAATGCAATTGCAATACTGAACTTTGCCAAGTCCGATCGACTCGCCGATTCTGATCAATTTAATCGGCATTCTTTGAAGTCTAATTTTTTTAATATGATTTGTGTCACGTGATCATATATATATAAAAAACACCAAACCACACACCCTATTCTAAACCAATGCTCTTGATTGATAAACATTTGCCATTTAAATTTACGAGTCACTGGCAGGCAATTAACATAATTGTATGCAGTGTGAAGGTAAAACTAAACAACCTTGCAGCATAAAATGTTTGATTTTCTCAAAAGTTACTTCTCCTAAAACGCAGTAATTGCGTTGACGAAGAACACCGCGTTATGGAAAAATCACGTTATAATAAATAATAAATAATATTGGGTAAAACACAGTCCGCACGAACACGTGAGATGCGTATGCAGGCTGAACCAAGACCGAGGTGCGTGGGTAGCATCTCGAAGCATCCAGCAGCATCTCGCCTTGTGTGATGCTAGGCCGAGGCAGCCGTACAACTGCTTATTTTTACTCGCACGACGTAGTTCTGTTCACTCGGTGGCATTATATTCAATTCGCATCCGCGTTATAAAAAAGGTGTTCCCTAATACGTTCATCGTGTTATATCCAATTCGCATTATGAAAATGCGCGTTTTCGGAGGACTTTACTTGGAATTGAACCTTAACATGCAAACTGTTTCATTATTAATGTGACCCAGCTATTTATAATATTGTCCTCTGGTACAAAAATACTGACTAGGTCAGATGACCACTTCATTTTGGGAGTGCCCTTCACATGGGAGGTGGCTGGGGTGGCTCAAAGATCAGAACGTAGAGCCTCCCCGAGTGAACCACCCGAGATCCTAGGTTCAAATTAGCGTTTCAGACACCGTGATATAACCGGGTTCTCTCGCGTAGCAAGTTGATGATAGTCTTAGCCTGTTCACCAACGACTGCATACAACAAAAAAAGCTATTTAAATAATGGTTTCGCTGTCCCATGACAAACAATCTCACAGCAGAGTGTGTGGAAATTGGCACCCCTCTCCCGTGTAAATTATATAAGGCTCCTTGCAGGATGTTTCAGTTGTCCAGTGAAATATCCTTTTTGCAGCACTTCTCTAACACACGGTTGATGCATTGCACTCCGAGATATCCGAATGGATGTTTTTAGCCATGACAATGCACTGATAGCGCAATTGGTATAAAGTGGAGACAGGACATTATAAAAAAATTGCCCTTTGTGAAATTGTCATCCTGCATTGGGTTTGTTTGGGCAATTTCACTGAATGCTGTGAACAATCTCTGCCACATGCGAAGGCTGCTGCGCAGTTGTATTTATTTAGGCCACGATTTAGATATTGTGAATGTGCACGGCATACATATCTATTTATTTACATGTTTTGCATTGCATATAAAACATTTATATGTGTACGTCAACTCGTATGCACCTGTTTGGTAACCGTTTCTATGAGTTTACTTATCGAAATAACATTGTTTTATTCCCATGTGTTTTTCACCTTGTAGCGCATGCATGTTCTTGTGCAGTGCTATGACAAACGCATGTTGTTGTTCTTTAGTAGAGGAAGATAGGTGGCTAACGGGGCGGCGTTGGACACTAAAACATCCCTGCTGTACAAATCGTAGGACGTTCCAAAGATAACTACAGTACAAGCACGTCCCTGGCTTAATAGAAGCCGCTTCAAGGTTATGCAGTGAAAGCACTGTCTTAAAATAATATGGAATTCTATCGTCTTTACAAGGGGCTGGCTGGGTCCCTCTAGCAGCAGTTGAGGCTGTATTTCGAACTTGCCTCCTCTCAGCCTGCAGAGTGTAGCAGGCCCAGCATGTAAGGCAGGCTATTGAAAGGAATTTGCTGGAGCACCATCGGGTGTTTGGCTAATGAGGTGGTGTTTGATGTCACCAATACGAAAGTGGCTGGCTTTGGCTTTGTATTATTGTTCTATACAACTGAGGTGCCCTGCTTTTAAACATTTGAAACGGAAGAAGATGGGCGACTGACTCAGGGGCCAGAGAACTAAGCTGGCACCACTGAGAGACGGAGTTTGAATCCGGGCAGTGCCCTGGCGATTCTCAAGTGTTGCGAGTTGATGGTCTCAGCCCGGTCACAGATGAATGCAGAACATAATACAACACTGTACTTTGTTTTGGTTTGGCTCATAATTTGGTATATTCCAGCACTAACCTGTGTGGTTTGTCATATCACCATATGGTGCTTCAGTGTATAAAACGTAACTTGGTGTTGCATATTAAAGGCTTATTGGAGTGACTTAGTTGTTCCATGAATATCATCTTCTTCACCCCCCTCCCTTCACCAATGTGGTGAAGTATGGTCAATCAACCTCATAACTGACGCAGCATGTGGAGGCCTTAATCCAGCAGTGGATTTACAGTGTGCCGTATGTTTTACTTATTCACACTTAATGAAGGCTTTCAGTATGTCAACCATCAGTTTTGGCTGCAAGTACAGGAACTGTACATTGTATTTACGTGCATTACAATACCAACAGTAATGTACTGTATTGTAGAAAAGTACGTGGTTGGTTCTGCCATCTGATGTGAAGTCGAAAGTACAAACAATTCTGCGTGGAATTGGATCAAGACGTTTTAGAATAACCATAATTAGAAACGGCATTTAGGGAAATGAATCGACACATGTAATGTGGCTCACTCAACATATTCTGCATTTAGTTTTTTTTAGCAGGCAACGGTGGGGTTGTGTTTGTTGGCTATGTTCTGAACTATCTTTAACTGGCTTATTTTGCATCGGTACGTAACCAACCGTGCTAACCGGTTTTCCACCCAACACATTTAGAATAAACATCACGCGTTTAAGAGTATTTGGCTGCTATACATCTCCCTCGTTGAGCTATCGTACGTGGCCAGGTCGCTTCTAAAAAAAGTGGACCTTACCTGGTAAAATAAAAAGTTGAGTTAGTTTAAGTTAGTCCTGAGCCATCTCTGCCTATCGCCCAGGTAGTTGCCACCCTTTTGCCTCGCCCGTATTACTGTCCAGCATTTGGCTAATGTGGAGGAGTCTATTTTATTTACCCCCCCTTTAAAAAAAATTGTCTCAGTGATGCGAGTGCCTCCTGAATGTTTTTCAGTGTTTTAGACAACAAACCCCACCCGCATTTGAAATCCGTTGCAAAAAAAAACGCCGATGCTCTTATCAGTTTACACCGCAAACAATTACCGCGTTTGTAAAAATCACCGACCAATAGTCGGTTGCAATAAAGTTAACCAGCCAAGCAAACGTGAACAAGACACTTGAGCACGGGAACTCCCCCCCACACCACCACCACCACCACGCACTCAGGACCCGTGGTGTGAGGTCAGCCTTGCGAGCAGAGTCCAGTCACCCACGCGGCATGGAACGGGTTTGACAGGTAAATAACCCCGGGTTGGCATTCTCACTGTACCCCGAACCGTGTTGTCGTGGCGTAAGAAGCGATACTGAAACACGCGGCGCGATGTTTCGCACAGCAGTGTCACCCACGGCGGGGGGGGGGGGGAGGTGATGATTTAACAACACGTGGAGTCCAGTTTAAACTCGGCGCGCTGTTGTTACGCGAGATGAGTGATGAGGTGGTCGAAGGCCCCCCCCCCCCCTCCTCGTGTTTGTTGTCGAGTTCGTCCGGCCGAGCATTTCACGTTGTGAAAGACGCGGTCACCGCACGTTTCGAGTCGACATTAACATCAACAACAACAACTGTGAGTGGCGGTGATGTCACCAAAGCGCTTGTGCCAGGCTAGGTGCAATTTAAGGTCACGTTCAAGTGTGGAAGGCTCGCCGCTGGCAGGAGGTCACTGGACAGACCCAGGGGCTTATTGGGTTGGCTTGATGTGCCAGGCTCGGGTGCAGGAGGTCATGGGACAGACCTAGGTGCCATGGGCTGGACCGCCTGAGATGACTGCCAGCTGCGCCGCGTGTTTGACCTTCGCTCTGAATCCGGCGTCCCGAGTTCAATTCCCACCCATGGCTAACATCGGTGGCAAGTGATATCTGCAACGGTCCTGGTCACCTCCCCTTCGCGGACCTACAACTATCCAGCGCGTTCAAGTGTGGGCAAACAAACAACCGTCACGTTGTGCGGATGCCCATCATCCAGCAGTGGATCGACGAACGAGTGTAGATGACTCGTGACACGCTACGTATAATCAAGGGCGGTGAATGCAGTGAACACTTGTGCTAAGTGCAGTCGAGCATTTTAATAACGTTTATTCCTGCGAGTATGAAATAACAATACAAAAAAATGTGTGTCTCCGAGAATGTGTTCTTTACGATCACACTCTTGCTATGCCCCCCTATTCGCCTATTTAATCAAAACACTGCTTACTTGCACCTGTACCTAACTTTTTCTAGCGCCTCCTGCTCCCGTTATATTTACACATTTTTGTTAATTTTCGTGTGATCTTCAGATACCTCCTCATGTTATTTGTGCAATATTCCCCAAGGGACCCTGTCTTGTCGTTCCCTGTAATATTTCTGATGATTTTTGTTTTGCCCCTGCTGCGCTTACGCAGTACCACGGATCTCCCTTTTGCAAAAATAGCCGTGCAGCCGGCTACATGGCATCATCCGTGTAATAACGAAATAAACTTTGCGTGCATTGCGTTAGAACACGCTGATACGTTGCCACCTTGAGAGCACATGTCAGCTTGCATTGACACTGGTCCTCGACGATTCTAACTGTTGGGTTTGGGGACGGAAAGAAAAACACTAGGTGGGGAGACATCGTCGGTGTCATCCAAACGTGTCTGAGTGGACGCCGTTGTGTTTTCGTTTTCAACGTGGGCATTTTTGGGTTCTAAAAGCACGGCTTGGTATGTTCAACACACAAGTTCATTTTCACAAAGCAGTGCACGATTTTGTCAAATCAAAGTCAACCTGAAGGTCTCCGTGCTCAAACAGGCATGGGGCTGTGCTCGTGTGTTGGTGCCCTTGAGCTAAGTACTGGAATGGAAATTCCACATTCCTGTGGTTGAATCTCCATGAAACCACCACGGTTGACTTACCATAAAATGGTACTTATTGCATAAACTCATGGACGAATGATGGTCTCCTTCATCCATGACCACGATTTGGGCTTCTGAATGCGAGTTGAGCTCTGCATCCAAAATATGCTGTGGCGATATATTGTCGACCAATGTCACGTTGCATCGTAAAGTTGAACAAGTTAACATACCCTTTTTTTGTGTGTTTTGTATAGAACGTTGCCACGTGTAAAATGTCCTCTGCATTGTTGCAGAACGCGTATGGCGTCTTGCACTGCATTTTGTCCGTGTGTGTTCGGTGTTTTTTTGGGCACATTGCAAGGTGCCATGCACACACTTGGCCAGTTCATGCTATGGGTGGAAGCTGTTACCTGTAGAGTCTTCTTCCTTCATATGGCTGATGTAGATGCAGTGTAACAACTACAATTTCACATTCAGGTGGTCAAGCCAGGTAACCGCGTCAGGAGCAGCGGAGTGGTGGTATCGCTGTGATGTCTCCTTTGTATTTGTGAATTAGGCATTGCGTCATTATATGTTGTACGGTCTGTTTTGGATGTCCACAGTCGCATATTGGAGAGCTAAATTGCCATTTGTGCATCAGGTATCCGCATCTACTGCCACGGTTTGTGCAGTGGATGCTGTTAAAGAGGGTGGTACATGAGCTTTGTGGAAGATCAAAACCAGGCATCTCCTGCATTGGGTATTTCACGAGGTGTTTGCGAGTTATTTTCAACGACGTTCACCAGGTAAAGGGCGCTGCGAAACACACAGTGATGTGCGCTTGTTGAGTGTGAAAGTGTACAGTGCTCGGCGGTAATGAGCCCAACGTTGTTGAACGGCTCGCACCGTACTCAACGATTTTATGACGGTGGTGGTCTCTATTGTCTCGGTGCTCGGGTCCATGCACAGCCAGCCATCTTAGTGGCTCCCTGAGAGTGTTGGGCAGCTGCTCATTGTGAACCAACACCGGCGTACACTTCCTGTTTTTGTTGTACTGTATTCATGCCCCCTTTGTTCACGAGATGTTGATTATAACAGTTGTTTGTCTCGGGCTGGGAGAAATGCCCAGTTGGAATGAGAAAACAACAGACCTTCAGAATGGCAATCATTGGAAGGAAACGTATACTGTCAAGAACGTTTTTGTTTCTCTAGAGTGTTGAATGTGGATAGGTTGAAACGACTGCGCCCGTTATGTTTTAGATGAGAGATTTTGACGGCCTCTTCGCTTTGGGCTCAACATGCCGTTGGTGATTTATATAGCGTACCGTGGTGTGCAGATAACCCAATTCACATTCATTACTACAGTGCAGTAGTTGCCAAGATGGTTCTGTTTGGGGAAAATTCAGCTGTTATTGCGGCTTTACACAGTTGGGACGGAACGATTCAATAGTCACGATTTTGGGTAGCGATTTTATTCAACTATACAGGATAACTTTTATGCGCAAGTATTAGGAAGCTGCTTCACAATGCATTATGGGTAAAAATGTGGACAACCGCATATAATAGGAAGAAATAGGGTCGCGAATAAATAATAGGAGTTTGTGCGGATCCTGCAGCTGTGTTGGATAATAGTCACGGGTAATAGGTCAGCGGATAACAGGAATGTTGGATATAGTTTTATTAACATTGCATGTGTAATGGTCCTCTGGCTGGAGGAGGGTTATACGATCTCATTCCATGCAACATATAAGTTTTTTTTTAAACATCCCCAACCAACGTGATTGCCTGCCTCCATCATTTATCATTAGCGTTGGTATGCATCAATGAATCGATGTATAATTACAGCCTGAATATATTACTTGGGGTCTCACCACCATGTTAGTTCCACTGCTTATTTCAATACTGTACTGTGCTAAATGATGAAGGGCAGAAACTACAAGTGTCACGTCGCTACCTAAGAAGAGCAGTTTTCTGCAACAAGGTTGCACTTGTTCGTGCGCTCTTAAGTACGCGCCGCGTTATAAGTGCCCCTTTATACGGTGTTCTTTAGGCTCGTTACATTCTTTTATGGGTCACAACACGCCGTTTGTGGCGGCTTGGGTTTATGCTGTCTTTTTATTCCTTGAACGTCTGGGCTTCACAGGGACGAATTTGAGAGAGAGAGAAAAAAACGAATTGTCGATTTTGCGAGACTTGGGGGGGAGCTACGGGGGAGACCTAAAGAGCTTTTTAGTCAGGCTACGGTCATGGTTAAGGCAGGCCAGGATGCTAATAAATCCACCACGTTGAAGCCCTTGATGATCAGATTTCACACACAAGTGCTGCTCGTTGAGGGAGCAGGAAGCTTGACGTTGTTATATTTGGGGCGCTGGTAAACACAGCCTGAATCTCTGGCTGATCACATTTACTCTGGCAGTTGTCGGGTAGTAAACCCAACGGAGACAAAAGTACTGTTTTTTTAACATTGCACGGAGCTTGTTTACCTTGCAGTAGCAGTTCCTTCCACTGAAGGACATTGAAAACCAGACCACTGTACTGCATATTAACGACTAAGTTGTCTAATTTAGTTTGTGCCTGCTACATCCAATGCAGTGGTTCCCAACGATGTCCTTGTTGTGTACCGATTACCAGACCTCAATGTGGTGTGAAATAAGTTCAACATGCATACATACAGGATTGCAAATAATTATAATCATAAAAAATACACAAATATCACTCGCCACGCGCTCATAACATTTTTAATTAATTTACAATTTAACAGTTTTTCGTCCCAGAGTCATTTGGCATCACATGAACGAGAGGGTGAGTGTTCACTGGATGTTGAAGGCTGGAGAGATTTTCTCACGGGCTTGGAAGAATTTTGTTGTGTATTTGTAATATAAATGCTCAAATAAATGTGATAAACGAGAGGCAGAGGGCACGAGCAGAATACGTGAAAGCCCGAGGCATCCAAATTGCACAGGTTTTTGCCGAATTCCAAACAGCGGATGAGTATGTTGACTTAGAATTGCGATGCACCACTGCTTAGTAACCCCGCATCAACATCATCATATCCCAATTGACCAACATCCATTTCTGCGAATTGTCTCGCGTACCCCAGCGAGATGTATCACCAGAGATACGCGTACCACAGGTTGGGTATGACTGGTCCAACAATGTCAAGTTTCGTAACACGAGCTGTATTGTGTTTGCGTGAGAATGCGCACGAGCCATCCAATATTCACACATGGCAACGACGGACACAATTGCATGTTAATCAAACATTTGAGTTATTTGTGTTCGCTTCCCCCTCCCTCCCTCCCCTGGAGCCGGAGGTACCCGACACTCGTGTCTTGTTGATTATATAACTCATTGATTTAGACAAACAAAAATACAAGCACTGTATGTATGCCTTTGTGAGCTTTGTTCTAGCGAGCTATGCTTTGGGATAGGAAAGACTGACGCGTGTGGGTGTGTAGCAACATCCGGTCATCTGCTCCAGCACTTTTGTTATGTTCCTTTGACTTGAGGGACGGTATCATCATGATTAGACCTCCTTTGCCAGTTCCAAAATGTAATAATAGGGTTTTTCCCCTTTTTTCTGGCAACAAAACTGAAACCTTCTTACAAGGATTCATGGCTGCATTAACCACAATACCTGTAGTCAAAAGGCAAACAAAAAAAAACATACTATGATAATATATGTGGCATTGTCCTTGAAACTGATTGGTCCACACCAAGGGACGGCTTTCTTTTGAGCCTCGACCCAATTGGTGCTCGACCACATGACGCCAGAAGGCGTACAGCTCAAAGACAATGCACTAAAGTAATGAGGGCTCGGGGTGAGCATCTACATCATAATAGGGAAAAACCCTATTATTACATTGAGGGACGGTGTCTCATCGGTACGCATAAACTATAACCCGTTAACTCGTTTGGCTGCAGTAAAAGCACTCGTTTTTCTCGCATTGACGTTTACACGATAGGGCGTGTTGTCTTGCGGCCACATTACAGGGATGAGATCATGAAAAGTAGTTACTGTGTGAACAACTTACAATGTGTGGTTTGCATTGGCTATACGATTGGCAAATACATTGCACTAGCTTTACTACCCAACTTGGCCCGGGACTTGGATCCACCACGCCCGGCTGCCTTTGTCTCCCCAGTGGCGATGTTCACACACCACACCAGTTACTCGTTTGAGGCTGAGTCGACCTAGGGGAGGCCCAGGACCGGTTCAAATAATCGTCACCGGCGGTGGCCGTGAGTGGGAATCGAACTCGGGTCGCCGGGTTCGTAGCGCGGCGCGCCAACCACTACACTACAATGCGTTACGCTTCCACGTGCGCGGGTCACGTGACAGATTTGACGTCACAGCTCACTTGCCCCCCCCCCCCCCAAATAAAAACACAAAAGTGTGTTTTTATAATTTTTGCACGGTGTACAGTCTTGAAAGTACCCACATGGCAAATTTCAAGTGTGTTGCTTGTCGGGAAGTATGCTAAACATTTTGAACAGACACACACAATCACAACTTTGCCTTTTATATATATGGAGATAACAATTACGACGTGCATTTAAACACTAACGTGACACATAATAGTCCCCAAATGTTTATGCTTCATGGAGTTGTTGTACCCAGGGATCTCTTCCCACTGAATGTATTTGCCTGAAGATGCATCGATTCGCATTAACGTAGTTTGCGAGTTTGAATTTTCAAAAAAATACGCCGTGGTCTGGTTTCTTTTGGGAAATTTCACATCAGTAAAATCTATGAGCGTTTTGGTTGCTTCCAATGCGCGCATGTAGCCTGGTTTCGTTGATCTGAATAAATGTATCTTGATGACAACTTGGAAAGGAAATGCACCCAATCAGTTTGCCTTCTACCCAGTAAAAAAAAAGACGTTGGGCCAACGTTTGCATGTTTTACATACTGGGTTTTGTTTTTTTAAAACATACTTTTTACATATTTTGTGTTGTTTATTTTTCAAATTAACACAGTTTATTTGGACGTCACTGAAAAGTGCACATCAACCATGTGGTGTAGCGCTTTTATGCAATTGCATTAATTATGTATAGTTTTAAGGAAGCGCTCGTAAAACGAGTGGGAATTATTCGGAATCAGCGGCTAAGTGAGCGGCTAAGTCCATCATGTTGATGGATCATGAACAGAATCGACTGAGAATACACTGGAGATAATTCGGAAGAGCCCTGTTGTTAGGACAAAAAAGCATCAATAAAACTCGCCCCCACTGACGTGCAGTTGCAAGGGTTTATGTGCAATGGTTTACATCAGCACGCTGGCCATTCTGTTTTACACTTGTGCACAGTTAAATGTACTCACACCAGGGCTTGCGAAATAGATGTGCGAAATAGTTCACACACACATACTGGCGAGCACTCTGAACGCATGCAATAAGACAAAACTTTATGAGACCTAAATATATTTACCCACAGACACACCTAAAAAAACCCCTAAAACTATGTAAACGTCTGTACACACCTTCATACGTATACTTGCATTAGCACATGAAGTATGCTGTAATAAAAAAAATGGGGAGAAGGGAAACAAAGATATTAGTAAATAAACACGTACGTATATATTTGTGCTCCGTAATTTTATTTTAATGTGCAGCATTGGTGTTTTGTCAACAGTTAAATCATTTTTTTAATTTAAAGCTTTCGTGACTGCAGGGATTCATATTCTTGGTTCTTTCGGTAAAGTTACGTAGAAGGGAAACAATAAAATAATAAAAATATAAAACAAAATTCTCACGACGTTTCGACTGCAAGACAAGCAATCATCATCAGGTGTGAAAACCACAGCAAGAAAATTTGAAAAAAGTGGCGGTTTTTTTACGTTAGCACCATGGAGAGCGATTTGGCAGTTATTCAGATGGACGAGTCCATCTATGTTCGGAAAAGAGGAGGGGGGAGACGAAAATAATGGATGCGGTCTGAAAGCCACTAAGCGTGAACAATCAATTAAGACCCGAAATGGTTGATCAAATCCTTCCAACGATTGCTAAGCCAGAATCCATCTTCTCGGTTGAAATTGTCTCTTTGCAAGCCATCTGGCTACCATGAGAGATTCGTTCATGAGGCTATCCACATATAAAAACACAGAGACAATTTCAACCGAGAAGATGGATTCTGGCTTAGCAATCATTTGAAGGATTTAATAAAGCCATTTCGGGTCTTAATTGATTATTCACGCTTACGGTGGCTTTCAGACCGCATCCATTATTTTCGTCTCCTCCCTCCTCTTTTCCGAACATAGATGGACTCCTCCATCTGAATAACTGCCAAATCGCTCTCCGTGGTGCTAACGTAAAAAAAACGCCCCTTTTTTCAATTTTTCTTGCTGTGGTTTTCACACCTGATTATGATTGCTTGTGTTGCAGTCGAAACGTCGTGAGGATTTTATTGTTTTATATTTTTATTATTTTATTGTTTCCCTTCTACATGACTTTACTGAAAGAACCAAGAATATAGTTAAATCATTGTACTGTTTCCCAGTTTAGCTCGCGGCAAAGCTGGGGAATAGCTCTGACGTGATCATCCATCATGTAAACACTCCTTGCAGAGCCACATGTCACATTGGACAATAACTTCAGAGCAAATACCGAGGAACCACAAATCTCAAGGTATTCCTCCGTTGAACCTCATTTTATTCAACAATAGTTTGGATTTATGAAAGCACCAACAAAACCGTAGTTGCTTTACAAAAGTGAGGGAGGCTACATTATTGTATTAGCACGGTTGGCTACGTACAGCGCGAAAGAAGTTCAACGTACACACATCTGTGAGGAAATAAAGTGGGATTGAGGCGGGCTTGGGGCATGGCAGAGAGGAGAGGTGGCAACACTGCATCACGTCCCTGGACAAAGCAAACGGGGCACAGTCTCGGTGACCGAGCCCAGGGAAAGCCGGGGCAGCCAGAACAACACCAACAAGTCTCAGGGTGGTCTCGTAAAGGGCTGGGGGCCTCCATCAATGTATCTCAGAGAAGTCTTGCGAGGCCCAGCTGGGCCAGACATGTCATCACTAATGGGTCCCAGGGCAGTCTGGGCATTGATGGAGGTGCCACCCTCAGTGTGATGCTCCATCTATCTTTAAATGGTGCCCAAGTTTGGGATGAAATAAATTACGCGTGACTCTTAATGTATCGAATTTTATTTTTTATGAAGTTCTTGTGGAGATGACGCTTACACCTTTATTATCCACTGTCCAGGACTTCAGGGCTGCTTAAGCCACCTGGCAACCTACACTACTACACTATTGTGTAAAAATATTAAAATATTTTAATGAATTGCAATGTCTAACTACAGTACTTGCTGTATAAAATGCAAGGCCACATTTGATGACACATTTGTAAATGTCCTGTATTGTAATGAATCGCAACAGAACAGCACTATAAATAACCATAAAATGCTATTCTGATAATACAGTATTTTAGAACTGGTAGATGTTTGGAAACATGCTCATACTGCCTAATGGAGGCACCTTAACAAATACCACTCGACAGAGTGGATGAAACAAACAGGCTTGTGTATATGATACATTTTGGTTGTCTATACTGGATGCATGTGCAAAAGCTATCGGCATTCTGAAATTGATTTTGCAGATTGATTGGCTGCTTGTTGACTGGACCCTGTATTTTTTGGTAAGAGCTTATGATTAACACTGGGCAATGTCAAACGGAGGTTATAGGAGGAAGCAACCTTTTGATAGTTTACACAGGTAAATGTAAGAGCATATGCAGTAATGGTTGATGGATTTGTCATTTCCATAGTTGCACATATGGAGCCCATTCGTAGCAGGTGCATCCTCTACTAATGTGGTTTCACATCTGTCATTGTACACGAACAAGGTTAACAAACAGTGACCTGCACATGGCTCTGGCATACCAATGAGATGAAGCTGCATGCAAAATCATGCAGTGTTTGTGTAGCCCAAAGCCTAATCCTTAATACCATGGTGGTCTCAGTGTTGCCCGATCACTCGTTAAGACCCATTTAGTCACATTTGTTCTGCTTTTGTGTCACAATCCAAAAACTCTTTAACATTTTACAATTCATATTCAAATATTAACCTTTTATTACCAGTGTAAGATGCTGATGTGTATGTTTACATATTTATTCGGGGTAGATTATATTAACCTGATAACCTCCTAGATGCCTCCCGCCAAAACCCAGTTTGTTTTACTTATTCAGTTTGTTCAGGTCGCCTTCAACAATTGTTATGGATGGTGCACATTATTCACCAATCCGTAATTTTAAAGTAGACCATTAATATCATTAACAATTGATATCATTAGGGTGCATTGAGCAATGCATGTGTGTTTTATGGTGTGTTTGATCGTGTTCAAATGCTGGTATTTCATAGATGGAATTTGTAAAATGTTTATGCAGTGTGCGTGATGTGACATTGGTATCGGCCCACACAGCTACATGCCTGCCATACGCCATAACTGTGTGCACTTTTCTGTGCATTTCACACAAATAACAAGGGGCCAAGCAGTATGTCTTGGGATGTTTCTCCTGCTATTCTTTGGATCTTCAAAAATGTGCTTTTAGATCGTCAATATTTTTGTCTGGTTGTCGGGCTTCAAGCAGCACGCCCAACACCAGGCTGCCCAGCTCTATCTTCTCATGGGCTGCACTTTACCGGATCTGCACAAACCACAGAAAATGTTGATACCTAATGCACAAGTGGAAATCCAAAGAATCTCCTGTGTGCAACTGCGGCTACAAATTCGAGACCTTGGACCGTATAATTTCATACTGTAAAAATATATATGCATGTGATGGTGGTGGGTGTGTGTGTGTAGGCGAGTGAGTGGGTGTATCTGCATTTCACTAACTCAGACAAAGCTTTCAAATGGAAAAATCACTTACAGCTGAATCTCTATCAGTTGCCTTGCATGAGTCAATTGAAAGAAGACCCGTACATGCTCTCTCATTAACTTTCCTGCACCCTCTCACTCACTAGCTATTACGCCATGAGCCAGGGAGACCAGATATTTCATTTGTCGTTGCCGGCTTATGTGGTCTAACAGTAGGCGTTCCAATTTTTGTTATTGTGGTTAACATCAGTGAATTATACGATAATTGTTTAACATAGTGGCGTTATCAAACAGTTTGTTCTCATTAAACTAAACAATTTCTATTTTACCAGGTAAGGCCCACTAAGATATCTAGCTGTTTTTCAGAATCAACCTGGCCACAAATTATTGTTTAACGAAGTGGCTTATGTGGACATTTATTGCAGCCAAATACTCGCAACGTATGTTTCTAAATGTGGAGGATCCAAAAAATCCACGTGACCACAGGAAGAACATGCAAACGCCAAATATAGATGTATCAGGGTCAGGATAGAACCCACGACCTCCTGAATACCAGGCGAGGTAGTTAACATCTCGCCACCATAGCTCTCGTAAATAAATACATTACATGACTTAAAGTTTTGTTACTTTTAAGTGGTACCGGTTTCTCCACTGGCTTATGGACTATGTTTGTCTGCTCCGTCTCTTATGTTCATGCCAATCACTCCCCTGCAAGCACTCGCTTGCTGTGATGCATACACAATAACTCCCCCACATGCATGCTCCTTTCTCACTCTCTTGCATGTCTGCTTGCTTTCCTGCTGATACTGCTTTTCTGATGGTCTTGAAAATGGTAATGGTGAGAAATAAAATAATAGTGGATTTTGGTATTGAATAATGATTACTTTAGTAGATACAATCTTGGTGATGGGGATGGTGATGGTGGAAATATACAATGTTGATATCTGACCGGAAAGAACAGGAAAGCCTTGCGTAGTCAGCGAAGGACCGTTGCGCCAAACGTGTGACCTCTTGTGACAGTATTCGCATCAACTGAATTTGCTGCCATATCTGTGTCTCGTAATTTGCTTGATCCACATATCACGGGGGTGACCACAGGGGCGGTGCCATTCCTTTGAGGGTCGCAGACAACTTAGAACGTCAACCACCAACTGAAGTGCGCAATTTGTTGAAGTTTGCTCATCAAGACGGGGGCGACATGTCCAAAATGTGACGGCCGTTTCACTCGAACTCAGCTCTCAATCGCTAGGTGGCCAGTCGCAGATGCAATTGTGACATTTCTCTAGAAGTCAAACCATCGGATACCAAGGTGTCTTTGGCATGTTGAAGGGCTTCACCCGATCCAAATCAGCTTGAAGCAACGTCCAGCCCTCTCCGCACCATACAACAAAACTGACAAAACACAGCACTGGTAGACTAAATTTGGTGCCCAGACTTAAACGTTTCTGCGACCAAATGCGGTCCAGACCATTCATTTATTCCTGAGGCCAGGCCGATCTGGCACATGACATCAGGTCTACATCGTCCATCAGTGGTTTGTACAGATCCCAGATAGAGAAATTCCTCCACTGCTTCCAAAGCATTGCTGTTAATTATGCAGGGTGCTTCTGTAAGTCTGGAGCCCAAGTTTTAGACATTTGTTTTCTGCCATGAAACATTCCCATTTTGCTTGCATTGTTGTGGAAATGTTGGAGGACTGGTGTCAATGTTTCAGGATTCGCAACAAACAAGGCTGCAACGTCAGTGTAGTCTCGGCCGGTGAAGTGGTGCCGGCCAATCCTGACTCCAAGGTTATGGGTGGGTTTCACTTGAGAAGATCCAGTGGATCGCCTGACAGAAGGCCTTCTATTATCCATTATTTTTCCACGGATAAGAGGAGTCATACCAAACTCTTAATGTTGTCCGTATTTATCCACAATATAATTTTCTTGTAAGTTTTTGCGGTTAACTCGAAGAGTGTCACTCATCTGTGGTTTTGCTTATTTGTCAATAGTGCAGTGCCATCCACTTCACCGTTGATAAGGGGAGTGGCATTGTACTACATTTTATAAACTGCCATTTGTTTACGTGACACACGATTGTACTGTCAAAATGTAAGGATTTTACCAGTAAATATTCATTCATCACTATGCACACAAGTCCCGACTTGAGAATTAGTGTGCAATGATGACAAATGTGAAAGCACTGATGGGGGAGCAGTATTATATTGTAATACTTGTTTAGAGATGGATTAGTCTGTAATGATTACATACATTGCAAATGCATTACATTTGGGTTGCCACCTGTCGGGGTTTGACCTGTACAGGCCAGGAATTGGCATCTGTATTCAGCTGGTAGGAGTTTATTTGAACCGAAATCTGGTGGAAATATGTTTAACTTCATTGTACAGGGTGGTCCAGATGTCTTGTGACCCCCCCCCCCCATTTTATTCCCTAAAAATACATATTTTTAAAGAAAGGTTCACTTCAAACTGAAATTATTATGCAAAGGAAAAACATGTTAGGGGCCAATTAATTGAAAGGTTACAATATATCTGGACGAGCCTGTAGTATACTGCAGACCTTTGATATACATAGGCAAAAAAATGTCTGCGTTTGGTCTGTGGGAAAGACACACCTTTGGAGGTCCCAGGTGGGACTGCAGAGTCTCGCTGGGGTCAGTGGGAGGCCGGATTGTGCCAGCCGGTGGCCACTTTTGACCAAAATAAACATTTAAACATATTTTTCATTGGTCACATTTCGTTGACACTTTCGTTCGGTCAGCCTGTCTCTGTGGGCCCTCCTTTCTTGCCTGAAGGCCACATCAAGCTCCATGCAGCCCAGCCACCCCCACGATTATGTGATTCTGATCCCATTAGGGATCGGATTATTTTAAAGCAATAGACTCACAATTCCAGATGAGGAGTCCTATTTGGAATGTACTAAAGTGACAGAAAATAAATGATTATGTAATAAAATAAAATATAATTTGCAGCAATTTGCAACCCTTTGGCAATGCACTGCTGGATGAAAGCCTCCCTCTTCCATGTTGGTAATGGAGATTGCTTGATTACCCTTCACCATACTTGTCGGAGCAGGTTGGTATGAAGGGGATGGGCCCAGCATTCTTTCACTCGCCATTGATGTTAGCCTTGGCCCGGAATGTAATTCGCCCAGCCGGGTACTTAGTATTGTGCTTGAACCACTTGCCACTGCTCCACTCAATTATGCCAAATGATAGGATATACAGTTCTGTACTGTATAATCGGGAAAATTTACATTGTACTTTGGTGAAGCAAACAAAATAAAACCTGTAAAACAGGCAAGGCAGCAGAGCATCAGCTGTTCTGGTTTGGTAACACCTTGCAATGTAGACTATAATGACAAAAAGTCAGAACACCTTTTAAACACTGCAGAATTTGTCGACTTTTTATAAGATTTGTTGTGTGTTTCAAAACTACAGAACCCCGTACTTGTTTACAGCAATCCATCATCATTTCTGTAATTGCAGGAGTTAGTGGCAATTATTGGAACGTTTTAGCAAAGAGTTGTCTGTGAGTTTCAGTGTTACAATCTACTCGGCCAATTCTACGAGCAGGAAATGGCAATTGTGGCTTATCTGCAAAGGTGATTTGCCTGTTATTTTGGGCAGATTTTAGATTAAGGACCATTCTTTGTAGGATATTTTCCGGAAAACAGTTATTAAGACTGATTAAGTTATGAGATCAAATCATTAAATGCAGTTAGTAATTGTTGCAGCCTATATCGAAAAGTTAGTTATGCTGTAAAAACATTAGAAGCAGTGCAAATTAACATTTATACAGTTAACCTATTTTATCTTGGCTAGACAACTGTTTGCTTTTAATATTTTTAAAGGATGACATTTTCACAAAACAATGTTATCGTTTAAAAAAAAATGCACCATACCAATACCATACTGTACTGCAACTAATGTTTTAATTTTTTTGTATTGAAACGATGTGTTGGAAATCCTTAGTATTTTTTTACCAAGTTAATAAAAACATTTAGTACAAATCGATACGACTGCTTATAGGAACAATATTGGTCATTACTGCACTGTAGTCAGAAAACATGCATTCAGGCTTTCCATGCACCACAAGCAATTGTGTTGCAAGCACATCTGAAAATCCGATAGAAATCCAACAAATAACAATAGCTTTAGAACTGCATAATAATTTCCTGAAAACAGAATACATACACGTAATGTCTCTTCTGCAATTGAAGTTTGAATAAAGGTTTTGAAGTGAATGTTATTAAATAATGTTGACCTTCCATTTCCTGCAGCAACCATTATTGCAATGGAACATCAGAATGGTTTGTGACACTATCACATCTTAGTGATCTTTGAGTTAAGCACGTTCAATAATCGTCGCAGAGCCAGGCACATCAGTGCATTGTGTGGCAACGCAATCGATTTCCCAACACATAAAAGTCCCACTGGCTGCATTGATAAATCTGAATTGACAGCAAGGAGCAAAGGAGTGTGTGGAAGACAGGGGTGGTAGAGTTGCTCTGTGATTTTTACCCTTGATGGAATCGTTGATTGTCTTAGGAATACGTACCGCATGACTTATTACAAGGACCCATCTCTGTGTTGCGTGCCTTGGGAAGGGCAGCCTATGTCCTTGGGAGCGCACTTCCCTTGTCACAAAAATTCCAGCATTGTAGTTACCAGCTTTAGAAAATGTCACTTTTAATGGTTAGCTATATTTGGACATTCCATACTCTTGAAAGATTAGTTTCTTGACCTTTTTTCTTAATTCTTGTTTTGAACTGTATTTGTTATATATTGTATGTGTACACAGTTGCACATATCAGAAACATTGTTTAACATGTACAGTGAGGGAAAAAAGTATTTGATCCCTTGCTGATTTTGTACGTTTGCCCACTGACAAAGAAATGATCAGTCTATAATTTTAATGGTAGGTTTATTTGAACAGCGAGAGACAGAATAACAACAACAAAATCCAGAAAAACACATGTCAAAAATGTTATAAATTGATTTGCATTTCAATTATGGAAATAAGTATTTGACCCCTCTGCAAAAAATGACTTAGTACTTGGTGGCAAAACCTTTGTTGGCAATCACAGAGGTCAGACGTTTCTTGTAGTTGGCCACCATGTTTGCACACATCTCAGGAGGGATTTTGTCCCACTCTTTGCAGATCTTCTCCCAGTCATTATGGTTTCGAGGCTGACCTTTGCCAACTCGAACCTTCAGTTCCCTCCATAGGTTTTCTATAGGATTAAGGTATGGAGACTGGCTAGGCCACTCCAGGACCTTCATATGCTTCTTTAGCCACTCCTTTGTTGCCTTGGCCGTGTGTGTTTGGGTCATTGTCATGCTGGAATACCCATCCACGACCCATTTTCAATGCCCTGACTGGAAGGAGGGTCTCACCCAAGATTTGACGGTACATGGCCCCGTCCATCGTCCCTTTGATGTGGTGAAGTTGTCCTGTCCCCTTAGCAGAAAAACACCCCCAAAGCATAATGTTTCCACCTCCATGTTTGACGGTGGGGATGGTGTCCTTGGGGTCATAGGCAGCATTCCTCCTCCTCCAAACACGGCGAGTTGAGTTGATGCCAAAGAGCTCAATTTTGGTCTCCTCTGACCACAATACTTTCACCCAGTTGTCCTCTGAATTATTCAGATGTTCATTGGCAAACTTCAGACGGGCAGGTATATGTGCTTTCTTGAGCAGGGGGACCTTGCGGGCGCTGCAGGATTTCAGTCCTTCACGGCGTAGTGTGTTACCAATTGTTTTCTTGGTGACTATGGTCCCAGCTGCCTTGAGATCATTGACAAGATCCTCCCGTGTAGTTCTGGGCTGATTCCTCACTGTTCTCATGATCATTGTAACTCCACGAGGTGAGATCTTGCATGGAGCCCCAGGCCGAGGGAGATTCACAGTTATTTTGTGTTTCTTCCATTTGCGAATAATCGCACCAACTGTTGTCACCTTCTCACCAAGCTGCTTGGCAATGGTCTTGTAGCCCATTCCAGCCTTGTGTAGGTCTACAATCTTGTCCCTGACAAACTTGGAGAGTTCTTTGGTCTTGGCCATGGTGGAGAGTTTGGAATCTGATTGATTGATTTGCTTCTGTGGACAGGTGTCTTTTATACAGGTAACAAGCTGAGATTAGGAGCACTCTCTTTAATAGTGTGCGTCTAATCTCAGCTCGTTACCTGTATAAAAAACACCTGCGAGCCAGAAATCTTTCTGATTCAGAGGGGGTCAAATACTTATTTCCCTCATTACAATGCAAATCAATTTATAACATTTTTGACATGCGTTTTTCTGGATTTTCTTGTTGTTATTCTGTCTCTCACTGTTCAAATAAACCTACCATTAAAATTATAGACTGATAATTTCTTTGTCAGTGCGCAAACGTACAAAATCAGCAGGGGATCAAATACTTTTTTCTCTCACTGTAAATGCATATGATATTTGCTAAAAACAACATGTAAAATACGATATTGTATACAGCATAAATACATGATTGCAAATTTGTTGAGACACCATTGGCCATCGTCACCGTTTAAAATTGGTATTCACCACTTAGCACTGAAACTTTTTTGTGAAAATGAATATTTAGTAAATGTGGTTTTTACTCATTGTTGTACCTGAATTTGAACACAACTTTTAACAACATGCAGTATTTTTATTTAAAGCAAAACATCTCGAAGCCGGATTTGAGTAAAGCCACAATTTGTGGTTAGCTGGAAGGCTAACATCTGCAGCTAATTAAGCTGCAGATGGTAAGAGATGGAGTGTGCTTATGTGCATTAGCAATTAAAGAGCGATATGCACATGATGCACTTCTCTGTTATATGTAATTAGGTGCAACCATTCGCTTGGGCCCCACATATTCTGCTAGGTGCTCTGTCATTTTTTTTACATGTATGTATCTAAATAAGCTCAAGCTTCCCGTAAATCTTGTGAATTATGTGTGGTCACCCCCCACTCTCCCTGCTGCCCCTGTAAAAACAGATGCTGCTCTGTGAAGTGTTGCGGGCCTGATATCGCCTCTTCCTTCCTACTGGTTCCGTTTCCATCCTTTTCCCCTCATTTCCCCGTTCTTCATCTTCTACACATTCCCGTTCGCTTTAGTTCTTTCCATACATTATACCCTTGACTCTACTGCCCATGCGCCATGGGTAAAGAGTTGCGAGTTTACAGTATTTTACATTTATTTGACAAATTAACAAAAAATATCTTCAGCCTAATCAATCTAGATTTGCAGTTTCCTTGACTGCATGGATCCATACTCTTTGGTTCTTTCGGTGAAGTCGCGTAGGTAGAAAATAAAATAAATTAAATCACGACGTTTCGGGTGCAACACAAGCATCCGTCATCAGGTGGGACAACAACAGCAATAAACAATTGCTGAAAAGCTCTAACAGATGTGTGGAAACCCTGCCCGTAGAGGCGGTTCTTTAGGTAAAGTCACGTAGGTATAAAATTAACTCTTCAGCCTTCCACCTCTGCTTCATGGTCGTAGAAAGTTACCCGGACTAAACACTACCTAGTATGCTCGATTCATTTCTCATCATTAAATAGTACGTTTTCATTTGCATGTTAATACGTTTTCAATTATCTTCAAATCTACCAAGTGTTAATATCTAAAATTACGTCCGCACAGACTGGCTATGATGGAAAACCAAAGCATCAAAATTTCTAAAGAAAAGAAACCAATGAAAGTTGTAGTTCTGGGTTTCCCGGCTCCTGCATCTCTGCGTTTGCCCTGTGTACTTCTGGTGGTCACTCGTTGTGGTCTGTTGAAGCGTTTCCAATTCGCTGCGGTGTGCCAAGGATTATGGGAGAAGTCACGAACCGCCAATAATCTGCAAATCACTGTATTGGATTATTGCATTCCAAATTATTGGATTTCTGATAGCGTAACGGAGTTATTTAATTATTTTGAACATTTAGCGTTGTCAGACATCCCCCATAACCAGAATGGCTCTTGCTCCCCCCCCCCCCCCCAAGTTAGATTGTCTTTGAGAGGTTTTACTGTAATATTTCATATGTAGAAAGTGCTGCATTAAAACATAGTTTCACAAAATATACGGCCAGGCAATTGTTATTTTCAACATAATTCACTCACTATAAAATTATATAATTAGCATGAAAGAAGCATTTCCCTTGTAATTTTATATTGACATCTGCGCACAAGTAGCTAGCAGTTTACCTCTGGCAGAAATTGCCTGTACAGTTATCAAACAGTTTAATTTATTTAAAACTTTTAAAAATTAACGTATTTTTTTTTATCTTGTACTGATTAAATTTTTCACTTTTAATTGTAATACATGATAAATAAAGCACTGCGATAATAAAAAAAACTGAGAAACTTCAAAAAAATTGTTTTTGGGTTAGAGCGTGTAAATATAAATGCCGTAGTTAAACCGACCACCACCCGACACAGCCAATTAGTAAGGTTTGTCACGTAAACAAAACATTCCAATTCGTTACTAGTACAGCACACCGTAATGTTGGTGAGTAAACCCACAACATTTACAATACGAATACGACATTTCGCTCTTAATTACAACTGGCCTCAAGACGACAGCCGGATTTGTGGAGAAATCCTCCTGTTTCGTTCTTAAATAGAGGGATAAAGCGATTAATGACGCATTTATATTTATGCTATCTAACCTAAAAAAAACCTCTCTCGGATAATATTGGTAGCAAAAGTCTACGTGTTAAACTGAGAAATGTCTCAATGTTCATGCTACAGTTATTCGTCTAGTCATGATTTATATTCTTGGTTCTTTCGGTAAAGTCACATGGATAAAAAAATAATAATTAAAAATAAATAAAAGCAAAAATAAACTACAATAAAATAAAAAAATAGTAAAATGAAATAAAAAATACATTGAAAATAATAAAAGCAAAAAAACCACGACGTTTTGATTACAACACAAGCAGTCTTCGTCAATTGCATTGTTATTATTCCTGGTCGATAATAGAACGTCCACTATATTGTATCACCTGACATACCATACGGGTCTTCCTGTGTCTTCTAGTCAGTGAACGGTTAGTGACTGCTCAGACTGATACTCATGATAACTTTAAACCCAGCGAAAACCATTTTTTTACAAACACTTAATCATGTTTTCTAGAACTTGATTGAAGGTTATTGGAGGTGCAGGCTCATGGCCATGAGTGAAATATCTCAGCTAATTTATTCAATACTCGTGTACATGAACCTGGAATGTGTATAATGCTAGTTGTGATTAGTATCATTCATCCACAAAACATTGTTTTGTAGCAGTTTGCATTCTATTTGGGATCATAAACAGGTATTTTTCACTCAGAACATGTTCAACAAAGCAAAATATAATTTTCAGTTAGAGTTACGAAGCAATTGTGACTGAAACTGCTACAACATTTGTTTGGCAATGTGCATTGTTATACCGTACTAAACATGCCGAAATTTAAATTTTGATTTAAAGCTTTCGTGACTGCAGTAATTCATATTCTTAGTTTTTTCGGTAAAGTCACGTTGAAGAGAAACAACAAAATAACAAAATATATATAAAACAATAAAAAATTCTCACGACGTTTCGACCATAACTCAAACGGTCATTATCAGGTGTGTCGGTTTGCATACATTTATTTTTAAAACGGCACATTTATTTATAAAAAAACGTTGGCGTCACGCGCAGCGATTGGCAGTTTGCCCAGGACTAGTCCATCTATTTTGATAAATCATTTCAGTTCTTGATTGATTGTTCACGCTTACAGTGGCTTTCAGACAGCATACATTATAAAAAATTTCGTCTTCCCCCCTCCTCTTTTCAAAAAATAGATGGACTAGTCCTGGGCAAACTGCCAATCGCTGCGCGTGACGCCAACGTTTTTTTTTATAAATAAATGTGCCGTTTTAAAAATAAATTTATGCAAACCGACACACCTGATGATGACCGTTTGAGTTATGGTCGAAACGTCGTGATAATTTTTTATTGTTTTATATATATTTTGTTATTTTGTTGTTTCTCTTCAACGTGACTTTACCGAAAAAACTAAGAATATGCCGAAATTTGTTTTTTTCTTCGACTACAATATCCACGTGACATTATCAAGAGATTTTGGTGTTAGGGTCAAACCCATGGATCCTGATTTTAAAAAAATACAAATTGGGAATGAAATAAAAAAAATATATAACAGATGATAGTCTAGTAATGATGTTTGCTTTTGTGATATATTTAAAGGAGGTTACAGTGTAATATCGACACAGTACATGTCGAAGTTTATAGCGCCATAAGCTACTCCTGTGTTTGGTGACCTTTAACCATAGTAAAGATTGGTTTTGTCCTCCGTGATAAAACCTGTTATAACTTCTGTCTGAAGATAGCTGTGTCGATCGTCATTTGTGCAGTAAACACCTACGGGCTATCTGTGTATGGATCGTGATGATGTTCAGATGCAGTGTCTGAGCAATACTATTCCATGTGAACACCAAGGGATTATTTCCAGGATATTGTCAATTGAATTGCACTATGACAGTAATTTTAATTGATAACATATGAATGTACAGCCCTTCATCAACCCACTGCTGGATCAAAGCCTCTTCATGGTGTTTTGTTCATGACAGTTGTTTGACCATACTTCACCAGGCTGGTCAGTGTGGATTGGAGGAAAATTGGTCCAGGATCAATTCAGATGTCATAAGTGACTGATGTTAGCTGTCACCAGGAATATAACTTTGGTTGTTGTGTTTTAGCACAATATGCTAATCACTGCACCACTGCTCCACCCCTTTAAATTACTGTCCGTTATTACATATAAAGTAGCTTTCTGATGTCACGGACGAGTAGTTGTTACTCCTTCAGTCCCATGGTTATTTTTTCCACGGATTGCTTTTAGGTTGTGGCCCCGGTGGAATGCTATAAAAGTGGCGGCCTTCACAGACAGTCACTGACAAAGTGGGATTGTGTTAGTGGAACGGAAAGGTCGACCCGCAGCTGTATCATAACAAAGGGGGGCCGTTAAAAGAAGCCTGACCCTTGCTCCGAGGACTCTGTTGCAAATCACCAGAGCTGTGGGAGGTCATGAACCTTGCCGTGTTCTCTGCTGTGCCAATACACGTCCGTTCGTGTTCCAGTGACGACCTAGTTGATGATAATGCGCATGGACATACTTTCATTGCCAGTTGCCTTGGCAAACTTTAAGTCCTCAAGCATTATACTGATGTATTGAAGATTTAAGTTTATTAACCCAGTCATTGGGTGCTTGAAAGGCTGCTGATGAATAGCTGGCCACTCCTACAGCTGTTTCATATGAAGACTGTCCTCCCAAGTTTGTTGTATATTGCTGGTGATGGCGAGGGAAATTAAAGTTTGTTTTCATAGTTCATCTTTTGCTTGGGGAATGTTGTTATTTGATGATTGCAAATACCTCTGGAAATTCATGAACCCGGTGTAATTTGTGAGTAACTAAGGGTGAACAAATCCATCAAATTATTAATAGGAATTTCTCCAGAGGTTGCTATATTTTGCAAACACAATTGGCTTGGTGGGCGATTGTGGTTTAGATTTGCAGGTTGACCTGTGATCTTTTCACGGGGCAGATCATTAACACACTTAAAACAGGTTATTACATTCCCAATGCAGTAATTCGTTTGTACTATAATACTATATAAAGTCGCATATTTGTGCCATCAAACACTTACACTGCAGTGTAGGCCTATATCTGGTCAGCACTGACGTCATGCAGTAGTTAGCACATCGTGGTGTGCACTCACCGACCTAAGTTTGATTCCTGGCCATGGCTAACATGAGTGATGAGTGATATGTGAACCGGCTTTGGATACCTCCGGTAACCTAAACAACTACCATGAACAAAACGGTGCAGGGAGGTCTTCATCTCACAGTGAATTGGCAAAGGGCTTTCGATCACATGACTGCCTATATTGTACTCTCATAGCCATTAACAGTTGCGTTGCCCTCGCAGAAAGACACTGAGAACATGATCATGGCAGATTAATATCAAGCATATTATTTACGCACGATATTTTCGAAGCTCATTTTGTGCATACAAAGGAAGTATCTTGTAAAATCACCTTCCCAAAACAAGTATTCTTAGAATGCAGGCGTACAGGTTTACAGCCGGTAACGTTGAAACCTATTTTGGCATCACCCGGACGAACTTGTATACACCTGTACTTGGCGACCAACATGCTTGCATTTAAAGGCTTTATTTGTGTATCATCATTGTAAGCAGCTGGATGAAGACATCCTACATCGTCGCAAATCCCTCACAATCTTGTTAAACTAAGGCCATAATTAATCTCGCTTACGTATATGAACTGGTCTCATTGATCCACCTCTGTGTTGCCATCCTCTCTAGCCTGCTCTCTTCTTTGCCTGCCTTTTCGTCACCTGTCCGGTCCATCGGCCATCATCCTTTCCAGTGATGTGTCATCTTCCCACCAAGTGTACTTACTTTACCGTCGATATGATGTTTTTAATTTGTTATCTGTATCAACGCGTTCCTCTGCCTGCCGTTCAGTGTTAATTCCCGGCGTGCAAATCTCCACGCCTTTTTTAATGCATCTGTGCATATTTTGCATTCAAAAGAAGTGGCATTTAATGAAATAGGAATGGACTAATTTACTGACTGAATATAAAATATGGTTGTGGCCTATAATGCTAATATTAGTCAGTATTAAATATTCGTTATATCAGCATCAGTGATCTTATTAGGTTAAACAGACCAGCAAGACGTATGAATGTTTAGCCTAGCACACAGTACATGTTGTGGTCAATACTGTAGTTATTTTTACAATATTTTGGCAATACATGTTATGGTGATAGATGGTTTAATTTAAAATATATAATACTTAAGTACAATTCCATATTAAGCATTTAAGACCTTTTACATGGAAAGGTTCCATGGAGAATTGGCTAACTTCATTATAGTATAGTTATTCACACATTTATTGGCAACAATATCGAACATTTTAATTATTAGATCTTAATGCTTCAGCTTGGGTTTGAACGTGGAGTATTTACTTGTTTTTGCCATAAAGGGATGGACAGTATTGTGAATGTTGACTATTAGCGAGGTGTTAAGATGCAGAGGCCAAAAACGTATTTTGACGGATGTGCTGTCTGTCACAAGTACGAACAAGCCAGAAAACGAACGTTACGTTTGTTTGGACTTTTTTTTGCTGCAGTGTAGAACAAAATTGAATGTACCGGTGTGCATCTGGGTTGTGGCTGATGAATGTTGTTATATCCAATGGATAGACGTGGTGTTTCCATTTTTGTGGCATTAATTGCAACTCAAATAGTCCCACACAAGTACTGCCATGGATAACCAAGTTTAACACGTAGGTTTTCGTGACCAATATTATTCATAATAAAGGTTTTTGGGTTAGATCGTGTTATTTATAAATTTGTCATAACCCTACACCACCTGACACGGCCAATCAGCAAAAAAGTGTCACGTTGACAAAAGACAAATAGTTCACTACTTTAGCCCACCGGTGTGTTGAAGAGTGAATCCACAACATTTACAGTTTGAGTACGACGTTTCGCTGGTAATTACATCCAGCATCATCGGGCAATTCGCCAGAATGGTAAAGCCCTCTCCACTTGCTCCCGGTCTTAAATAGAGCAGCATGGTGACGTCATCATTTAACGTATTCAGGTGCAGCGATTTTAGGCGGAGGGGGGGGGTATTGTAATTATATAATCGATTGGTAATCAGTCAATGGTTATGATTAGTAATGAGTTGTAGATTAGTAATTAGTTGTAATGTGTGTTATTGTGATTATATGCTACATTAGTAATCCGTTAATTAGTATGTGTTTCCCCTATAAGGCTTCCAAGCCGCACTAAGCCTGTAGCTGTCCGAGTGATTAAAGTTATTTACATTTCTCTCAATTTCAATGAATTCTCTAATTAGTCTTTGCCAGTAATAATTAGTTTTACACAACACTTCAACGTTATCAAAATTAATTTAGTGTCCTTGTTGACAAGCATGTTCTGCCACTGCCGACAGTTACTTGAGATAATTTAATATTTCTTTGGTGTTCGTTTAGTCTTATGCTGATGTTACGTCCCGTCTGTCCAATATAGCGAAAAAAAATCATCTTGTGCCATTTATTGACCACCGCTCACTGCAGTATAATGCTGTGCATTTAGTTTGCATATATGTAATACTTTGTATGCTGGCATTCGTTAAAATTCCATTGAATCCCAATCTCTGCATGAACGCAACTTCAACTTGCATGTGGGCATCTGGATCTTCTTTTCACGAGGCATTTTAAAAATGAATTGTAATAGTCAATCTATCAGGAGTATCAGCCACGTTTGAATATGCTTCATTTTGTTAAAATGTATAACCCTCTTGGGAGGCCAACTATATCGTCCCATTTACAAGGGAGGTCTGGAAAACTGCACGTATCTATTGTAGAAGCAGTTGTTTATTGAATAATGTATCTGCAGGTTCATTCATATTCGAACCATGATGTTTTACCGTCAGCAGTGACACCGTCAAATAATTGTCAAATAAATAATGCCAAAATATCCTTAACATGAACTTTTTAGGCAATCTACTGCAATATTTTCCAGTATAAGTTATGATCTATTTTTATTTTATGAGGCAAGGCCCCTTTTTCAGAGGCGACCTGGTCAGAACAAGGCTTGGAATGTGGAAATGTATTGCAGCAAAATACTCAAAGCACATGCTTCTAAATGTGCCGTGAAAAACCGGAGTACCCGGAGAAAAATCCACGTGGCCACGGGGAGCTCATGCAAACTCTAAATATGCAGGCGTCAGGGTTGGGATTGAAACCCACAAACTCCTGCATAATCCGGGACTTGAACCATCCACTCCGTATGCACTTTACTCATTGTAAAGCGTGCTCACAATTAGCCGATGCATCCACCTGAATAATAATAATGATGATGATAATACTGACACCAATAATAGAGTGCAGATGGTTATCTTTACACTTGTAACATGAGATGGCCTTCTCGGTAAAAGCTGAGGGGGAGGAGTCTTTCCTGACGCTGTGACATGAATTGCCGTGACGTGCATTACTGCCGACGCTAAATGCTTGCCCACCTGACGGTTCCATAACTTGTTCCTGTCGGTACGTCCGGGCTACACCGCACAACTTCGTTTGGCTGCGAGCAGTTTCTTCGTGTCAAAGTTTCTTATTCTCTTGCGGGAGAAATATCGCTTTTAAATTATTTGTTTCAGTTAAAGTGACACGAGAACTTTGGTAGTGACGAGATGTTTGTTCATGGAAATCGATGAAACAATGATGGACATGAGGTAGGCTGCTGTCTTAAGGTCTTGTACGTTGATTTTTTTTTTGTATCTGGCAGTCATGCCACGAGCTAAGGTTAAAATGCATAACGACTTTTTTACACAGCCATGCTTCCTGTATGGGCCGTGTGTGTTGAAGTTAGTGCCGTAGATATTTAATTAAGCTGCCTTACAATACTTGTATTGATGTTTTAAATGTACGTTGCAGGATTTAAAGATGTTATCATACCTGATTTAAAAAGAAAGATTAGCAATAAGAGCAATAACAATTCTTAAAGGAAATGTTACTGTCTGAAAACACTGCCATCTCTAAATGAATTGATAGGTTGCACCATAAGTATTTATCTACGTTTTTAAATGGATAAACAAAATAATTGACAAACACGCAGTGATAATACTCAATACTTGACCAAAGCAGGAAACACTTTTGAAATGGTATACCCAATGTGTACATCATCTAACAGGTAATGAGTGTTCTTTCTATCCAATTACGTACACATTCAATGGCTTTTCCATTCTGATTTCAATCGCCTCTGCCATTATTAAGCCAACTTTGAAACAATTGTAACTGCTCCGTGTAAAATAAGGCTGTTTTGGAGTGGAATTTGAGAAATGTGGCTGTATTGTAAGGCAGGTGCCTCCCCATCCTGAGTATCCTGCCTTTGCTTGTTTTGAAGATTCCAGTGCTGTGTTGTGGTGACAGAATCTGTTCACATTGTGACCGTCACAAGGAACAAGAACTTTAATTGCTTCAAATGCATGAACCGTGGGAATATTTATTTTATTAAACCTACTGAACTATCAAACATTTTTTTTACCAGCTCAGGCCCACTGGGCTATGTTAGCTCTTTTTCAGAAGTGGCCTGGCCACAAATAATAGCTCAGCGAAGTGGCTTATCACGTGTAAATGTCTAGCAGCCGAATACTCTAAACAGATGCTTCTAAATATAGTGGGAAAAATCGGACGACGCGGAGAAAAATCCACGCACCCATGGGGAGAGAGACATGCAAACTCTTAATATACAGGCGTCGGGTTCGAACACACGACCTCCTGTATACCTAGCGACATAGTTAACATCTCGCCACCATGGCGGCCCAGTCAGAGGAGTGTTATCCAATGTAGTGTATTGGAACTTTGTGGACAGTCTGTATAAATACACAGTTGGTGCGAGGGTGTAGTGTACATTAGCTCCTTACGTCACATTAACATAAATTTACAATTTATTTTTAATGAACAAGGGGCATCCAGGAATGCAGCCATGTTAATTAATGCAGTCGTGTCATTCATGTTAAGTGTGTATTCTGGATATCATTTATACATAAAAATAAGTTTAACTTTTTGCATTACATTATGGATTTTTAGCACTTCATTAGTGCATCGCAAGTAACACAATTGGTATTTTTTTTAATTTTTGAAAACGGTACCATGTTTTATGAAAACTCCAAATATACAGGCGTCAGGATTGAACCCATAACTTATTGTATACCATATTCTTGGTTCTTTCGGTAAAGTCACGTTGAAGGGAAACAATAAACTAATAAAAATATATATTTTATTGTTTCCCTTCAACGTGACTTTACCGAAAGAACCAAGAATATGAATCACTGCAGTCACGAAAGCTTTAAATCATTATTGTATACCATTCAAGGTAGTTAACATTTCGCCACTGTGGCGCCCCCAGAAACAGTCAGAAGAAAAAAAACAGAAGGTCTTGAGCTTGACTGGAAAGGGGCAGAGAGCTAACAACATGAATGGCAGCTGGAAGGAACGTCCCGAAGCGCGAGGGCAGTATAGGAGAATGATTGACCTCACGCTGAGCAACGGTAGACTTTCAGCAGAGGGTCTGTCAATCAATGTGAGATGAGAGGGAAGAATGTAGGCGGGCTAAAAGTCCATAGGGGATCTTAAAGAAGATGATTGCCATTTTGTAACTGAACCGCGATTGTATTGGAAGCCAGTGGGATAAAACATTATTCGTGGTAATGAGGTCTCATTAATTGATTTGGGTGAAGATGAAACTGACGAGGGCATTTTGGATAATCATTTTAATGTATAGACCGCGTGAATTTAATCAGCAGTGGACGATCACAGTGATAGTGAGGGATACACAAACATCCTTTCCATACAATTTTTTTTAAACTAAGGCCAAATGTCAAATTTGTATTTATGCCTTTCGGATTAAGAATATAAACGGATTTCATGTACGTATTAAAATGTAACATTTTGACAAATGGCAAGAATGTGAAAATATTGTTTTATTCTGGTGACAAATCATGGGGTGTTTTACGTAACCTGTTGTCTTTTGATCGCACAAACCGAGACAATTCAACACTGCTTTAAAAACTATACAGACATAAGTCATATGCTACTTGTTTGGATTATTTTTTGTTATATCAAAATATGTTTATAGTCCGCATATATATCAATGCTTGCCAGTAATTTCAGAGATAAATACTGTTTATTAGCATGGAACATTTGAATCCTCTCTGAGGTCTAAAGTTGCTCATGTCTGATTTAGAATGTGCAGAGTATGTTGTATACAATATATGCAGAAAATGTGGATTGCAACACAGTACAGAGTGGCTGTGTGCAGTAAATTAAAAGTGTCTGGGCAATCGATATTTTTTTTGTCATCACCATCAGCCATGGTCTCTCCACTGCTGGATGAAGGCCTCCCTACACATTCGCCAAGTCACATTATCCTTGCGATGCTAGAAACCATGTCGCCCCTGTACAGGAACTGAACTCATAATGCCATCTCTGCAGTGGTCATCCTCTCGAGGTGCATTCCGTCAGGATTGTTTTTTTCTTCTGTTGGCTGCCATTCTTATACAAGTCTCATCCATTGGCCATCAGTGCTTCTAGCGATGTTTCCTGCCCCATTCCGCTTTACTCAGCAGTCAATGTGATGTCTCATATTAAACGTTTTTGGGTTAGATCGCGTTATTTATAAATTTGTCGTAACCCTCCACCACTCGACACGGCCAAATCAGCAAAATAAAGTGTCACGTTGACAAAAGACAAATAGTTCACTACTTTAGCCCACCGGTGTGTTGAAGAGTGAACCCACAACATTTACAGTTTTTGAGTACGACGTTTCGCTGGTAATCACATCCAGCATCATCGGGCAATTCGCCAGAATGGTGAAGCCTTCACTTGTTCCCGGTCTTAAATAGAGCAGCAGGGTGACGTCATCATTTAACTCATTCAGGTGCAGTGATTTGAGGCGGGAGGGGGGAATTGTAATTATATAATGCTGATTGGCCGTGTCGGGTTGTGGAGGGTTACGACACATTTATAAATAACGCGATCTAACCAAAAAACGTTTACTATGAATAATATTGGTCGCGAAAGCCTACGTGTTAAACTGAATGTGATGTTTGATTTTAATGTCTTAATCCATGTGTTCCTCTTGCTGTCTCTCACTGTAATTCCCAGCATCCATCACCCCATTCATCGTTGCGTGCTTTTGAGGTTTTTTTTTGTTTTTGCTCCATGTGTTTGTTTTTTCTTTCACGTATAGTGGCAGGGCCATATACACTGGTTGATGGTCATGTATTTAAAACAATTTGCGCAATTCAATATAATTACCTGCCTGGGAAGCATTCTGCTTTTAAAAATGCGCACCTTTCACATAAGACCACAGGTGATTGTTGAAGCCAGAGTCAAAGAGAGGGGTGGATGATGTACTAATTAAAAAGCTGACAGCAAATGAGGGGATAAAGACAGAGGTTGGACTGCTACCTCCATTGCGGAAAGCACAATCTGCTCACCTAAACCTATTAATATTGAGCCATGAGACAAGCTTTGTTGTGAAATATAACGATGATAATGCTTAAACAAATCCAATAATGGTTAAAAAGCGGGGACGCAGTCTATATTAACAAATGGTGAAGTGCAAGAGATGTGGTTTACATTGCACAGCAAAACAGAAATTCGCAGCCTGATTGGATAGCGTAATGTTTAGTGCACTTATCTTGAGGTGTGTAACGATAATATGCATTGATCTGTTAATAGGCATTATTTGGCCAATGATGCATACCTCTAATGGCTACAGGGGTCATGTCATGATCCCTCCAGTTACTTGAGTCCTTCACAGTCATCACAATATAAAAAAATAATAATTGGTTCATGATTAGAATCACGGCTATGAATTGCGACGGAGTGAATTGCTACACCCCTACTTGACATCCAACGCTTTGCATCTGGTGGATGACTCAACTCGTGCAGCTGCCCAGTAATGCTGGGAGAAGTTAACTATTTGCACAAAAGGAGACACTGAACGTTGAACAGCATCATTAAATTAAATGTTCTTTATTCTTGGTTCTTTCGGTAAAGTCACGTAGAAGGGAAACAATAAAAATATAAAACAATAAAATTCTCACGACGTTTCGACTGCAGCACAAGCAATCATCATCAGGTGTGAAAACCACATCTGAACAAACTGTCAAATCGCTATCCGTGGTGCTAACGTTAAAAAAACGCCACTTTTTTCAAATTTTCTTGTTGTGGTTTTCACACCTGATGATTGCTTGTGTTGCAGTCGAAACGTCGTGAGAATTTTATTGTTTTATATTTTTATTATTTTATTGTTTCCCTTCTACGTGACTTTACCGAAAGAACCAATAATATGAATCCCTGCAGTCACGAAAGCTTTAAATCAAAATTTAAATGTTCTTTATTGATGTTTTGAGTGCTCGGTGAGACCCATGACCCATAATAATGATTTACAGCTCTTTGTCAATCCATTGCTGGATAAGGGCCTCCACACGCTGTTGATCATCAGAGTTGTTTTACCTTACTTCACTAGGCTGGTCAGTGTGGGTTGGTGAAGAGGGGGCCCAGGACCGTTTCAGACATAATTCGTTGCTGATGTTAGCCGTGGCTTGGAATTGAACGTAGGTCTCTGAGTTCATCGCGTAATGTGCTAACGATTGCACCATTGTTCCTCTAATATTAAGGGCAATTACTCACTCGAGAAAGCCTCAATAACTCTCAAAATAAAATTTTCAACAAGTATGGCCAATGCTCTAAATGACTGTTAGGCATCTAGGCGGAAACTATAATCTACCACGCATATGAAGGCATAACACTCACAGCTCTGTACAGATAGGTTGAACATTTATTTGTTGTACTGGAAACACACAGCTCAAGCCTACGACAGCTAGGATTTCAAGGCAATCCCTCATCCAAGTACGAAGTAGACTAAACACAGCTTAGTTTATGATATGTGAGAAAGATCTGGGTAAATTTAGGATGATTTTAGTTATTCTCGGGCCAAGAGAGACTTACGAATATCTAGTACGTGAGCGACATCAGTGTTATTTGCAAGTTGTTTTCATGTATGGAATTGGAGCTAACAGACACACAACGGCATACTTGGTAATATTGAGTATTTGCATATGGCACAGCCTTTAGTCTTATGCATAATATGCAGATGTTTCTTCTAAAAGAGATCCTGGGTCAATTTCATATGTTCATAAAGAAGCAGCTTTCACATATGGTTGGTGTAAAGTGACCAAGCGATGTTCAATATGGTTATATATTTTTTTGCAAAACCAGTAACCGCATGATGAAACCGTTAAAACCCGATTACCCATTTTTGTCCCGCACACATAGATATGCCTGGCAATAAGTATGTATGTTTAACTTCTTTCACACATATGTAGCCAACCATGTTAATTGGAGGTGCGGGGAAAGGACAACAAACTAAACACAAAAAGAAGTTCTAAAGAAATGAGTTTACAATTGAGATTTAAAAGTTCCAGTGGTTTCCTAATATCGGAAGAAAGAGCGTTCCAGATGGCCGCAGAAGCGCATCTGAAAGCGCATCTGAAAGCGTGCAATGTAGTGACTGTCTTTGTTCAGTGGTTATCCAAAAGCTGCTGCAACGATGACAGGAGTTTGCGTGATGGTTTATGCTCCTTGACATCAGCAAGGTATCGTGGTTCATTTGCGGTAAGAACTTTGTGTACAATGAGTGCGACCTTGTAATGTATTTGTTCGGCAACTATAAGCCAATGCAGCTCAGCGGAGCACCGGACGGACACGGTCGGATGTTGCAGTACCCGTCACGACATGTGCCGAATAATCTTGTACATGTTCTAGATTCGGTAACACGACAAATGTAGGTTGTTAGCTGATAAATTAAGGGTGCTGGCGGGGGGTGCGATGGTTCGCGCACTTTGACTTGAAATCCAGAGGTTTCTGGTTTTAATTCCATCTCCCGGTGCGGCGGTTGGAACGGTAGGGCAAATGTCATGCGCTCTGTACTTTATTTTGCCTTCGTTGCAAAAAACTCCACGGGAATCGGTCACTGAATTCTTCTGCCCTTTGGGACCGGTTTATCAATTGTGAAACGGTTACCAGTGTACCGGTGATCACTTGAGAACCCTAATATTAAATAGCTGAAATATATCTTATTTTTCTGCCAGATGCATACAAGAACCTTCATTTTTGTTATCACATGAAATGAGACTCATTCTGCTTTGAAAACCCATCTCTTTAAACTGGCGTTCCCTCTTTATTTTGGTCGATTGCCCTGGTCCTGTTTTTTTTTTCTGCTTTTCATGCATTGTGCATTGGGATCCTAGGATGGAATGCGCATTATACATTTGAATTATGATATCAGTGGCAGCCTGATTGGATAGCGTAATGTTTATTGCACTTAAAATAAATTATTTTAAACGCAATTCATGGTGAAAATGTATCATTTAAATGATCGTCATCGTTATATTTTATGAAGCACCTAATCACACCAATGTATCTCAAAGAACCATGACACACACATTACACATTTTACAGAGTGATTCACAATAATAATCTTCCCGTGGGCCATGTTGCTATAACTCTGTGCCTTATACCTGCCATTCTGTTATCACATGAAATAAGAGCTATATAAATGGACACTCACCTGAAATAAAATATATTAAACACAATTCACGGTGAAACATTAATTTAAATCATCCTTATTGTCATTTTACGAAGTACCTAATCACACCAATTTATATCACAGCCCCCATAGCACACACATTGCACACTTTACATCGTGATTCACAATGAGTCTCCTCTTCCAGTAGGCCATCTTGCTATAACTCTGTGCCATGTACTTCTCTCCTGTGCCTGCAGTCCCCATCCCCGCTTCCCAATTCCCCGCTGGCCTTGACAGCACGCTCTTCCTCACCCGTCTACACCAACCTGGAGGAGCTGAAGCTGGTCCAGGGCACAGACTTCCCACCCACGCCAACGGGGGAACCCATCGTCACCTCTGAGGATTCATGGGAGACGCATCTGGACGAGAGCTCCAATCGCTTCTTCTACCGGAACTTGCTCTCCGGCGAGATGAGCTGGAAGCCCCCTCGACGAGCCAGGGTGAGATATGTAAACCCACGCACACAAAGCTGAAGGTGGATCCCATCGTTTATAGCGTTGTTGACTGTAGCCACATTTATATTCATCATGTCACATACTATTATGTGTCCAGCCTATGGCGCATATGTCTTGCTGTAGAGACACTGGTGGCCGCACTCTGCAAATGCAGAATCTCTGCAAATGCAGAAGTAGGGTGACCATTGGAGACAAGTGTGTTTGCCTATTGCTCATTTGAGTATTAAGAAGTCTGACTGTGACTTGGACACAATACCACATGGTACACGCAGAGATCTCACAGTTTAGCCTCGCAGGCTGTCACAGCAAATGCTGTTAGCAAGTGTGTGAGTGCACACACACACACATCCCTCCGAATTATATACATCTAAATAATAATATTGCCATGGTAGTTGATACAGATGGCAGAACTTTAATGAAATCTGCAAGTTTGATTGTTTAAAAAAAATGTAGAATTAGGCCATTTGTAATGGAATTACCCGATAATTACCCGCCAAGTGACAGTAATTTACAGTTGATTATTTTAACGTTTGCAAAATAGTTTTTTTAATGAAAAAAATAGCCGGAACGCAGATCTTTGATGAAATGTCGTTCTATTGCTGAGGGGAGGGAGTTGTTTAGCGGTGGTGTTGAGAGAACAGTGCGTGGCTTCACAGTGAGAATTTGTGAGACCACCAAGGACATATGGGGTCACAGGAATATTTGATTCTAGATTTGAAGCTTTCGTGACTGCAAGGATTCCTACTCTTTGGTTTTATTCGGTAAAGTAACGTAGATATAATAAAACAATACAAGAAAATAATTTATTTACCCACTCCCGTGCAGTGCGAAGTGGTTGTTACCCGCAGCAGCCTATCAGAAGGCTGCTTCACCCAGCCCTCCCACCCACCCACGCCCCCTTACTGACTCCTCCCCCCTCCCTTAACCTGTATATAATCCCTGTTGTCTCTGAACTGTGCTCCTGACACAGATATTCTGCGTTGACTTTTCCACCTGAAGACGGAAGCTTGTGTTGCCTCTGAAACGTCGTGATTTAATTATTTTCTTTTATTTTGTTTTATTATATCTACGTGACTTCACCGAATAAAACCAAAGAGTAGGAATATTTGAGCTTGGCTTAAAGTCTGCTTAAAATATTCATCCCTGCAAATGCCGATTATAATTACAAGTACTGTACAAGCATGTGATTGCTGTTAGAATATTCATATTTAATGCGTGGCAATTGAACTTTTGACAAATAAAATTGTAACCGTTTGATATAATTCACTAATTCGTTGAACAATGAGACTTCTGTTGACTTCGAACAGCCGTGAAATTGCGTTACTGCTGAACAGACCCTGAAGATGATCATCCGAAGATGTTTTGTGTTTGGATTTCATCTCTGCTTATTTCCTCAAGGCACTAATTATGCGCCATTTGTTTTGCTGTGCTGCATTTTATTTTGGCCACATTACAGCAGTGAACAGTATAATGAGCATGTTGGCAAAGATGTGCTCTTAACCTGTAATTATATCATTGTGTTTAATCACTTGTGCTGCATACTGTTACGATGCCGAGTATTCATAAATACACGTGGATCAGCATTGCGTATGATGCACATGCGAAGCTAGTTTTGAGAATAATGTGGTGCGAATACCTATGGCTGCAGCAATACATCAGTTAATTGATTAATACCAATGTTAAGGCTCGTGATACGTGCACATAATCACAAGTGTATGTAGGGATTAAGATTTTTCTTATTAAACTGAATGACAATGATCTTATCTTTTATCTTATCAAGATTTTATGAAGACGGTAAAGACGATGGAAATATTGATCCTCGAATCAAATCTCATCCTTGAATTGCAACAATTCATTGACTTGCTGTGCTGCAGCCTAACATTCCACTGTGCTGAAAAACAAATAAGCCCCCCACTTGGTGGGAAGTCAATAGCGGTTGTCTTCCTGTGCAAAGGGAGAGAGAGAGAGAATGGCCTTCATAATGGAACTGCTATTTTCACTCCTGGCTTAGGGCCATCAACACAGATTGCATGTTTGAGCAGTTGGAAACTTTGACTTTTGCACTGCAATCGAAACATGTATATATATGTGCATGTTAAACAAGCACAATGTTTATTGTTTTGGTGCCGACGATTATGATAAATTATTGTTAATACCAAAATTAGGACATTGTTTTCTCTAAGGAGTATTGAGGATCATTCGAGGTATGCACTTTCGCAGATGATTTGTGTCATATATTAGCGTGCATTCATATTGATTAGATTCTACCAAAGCAAACACATGTATACATGTGTGTGCAAATTGTATAATACAGTAATGAATGAAATACGACAATTAATGGCATGGTGGCATTCAAACGCCCAGTACTACGTTGACTTCTGACAGTTTGACCCAGAGATATGTGTACCTATTCATCTCGGAGACATTTAGCTTCTGCAAGCGTTTTCGTGGTGCCATTCAAAGTCACATGCGCACATGCTTTTACTCATTTATCATCTGCAATGGCGAGGGTGCCCTATTCACAATCAGAAGGTTGCATAGTTCCAGTGCTAATCTAATGTCGACTCACTCAATGTCCCTCAGAGGTCGCTACGTGTGCGCTCCGAAGGAACAATCGACATGATAATGCCGTGCTAACATTTTACATCAATTGCATTGCGTGCTGCTCTTTATGCAACTGTTGTTGAATACACAGTATTTCCTAATAAAATAATTACGTGTTCATTTTATAGGCACTAGAGATGACCTTTGGATTCAAAGAACATCGGATCTCTAAGGACAATTTGACAATGTTTTAAATTTTTTTTAAGTCATTTATAATGTGCACTAATTTCTATACGTATGCATACTAATAATAGTGACATCACGCCGATTACTTTTGGCTGGAGGAGCACGGAAGTGGTGTCGTTTTTTGGGCTCAATCCAAAGCAAAAAGTAATTCGGATCGTCCGAAATTTCATTTTTACGCTAAATACTCAGAATAATCATAAAATCCACAACACATCCCTCATATGCGATAAATAAATACGAGTACAAAAGAATATACTAATATTCACTTACTTACATTGCTGCTAAGGTTGATAACCCATCTAAAATTAGTAAGTTTAAATCTGCATTAACTTTAGTTGCATGCTAATTTCTCACATTAACATCACTAGCCCTGGCCACTTCTTTATGACCCTTGGGCTACACCCATTTCAAACCTTAAAACAGTCTGCCTCAGCAGCAGACCATGCTTTCCCACATGATGACGGATGCTTGTGTTGCACCCGAAACGTCGCGATTTATTTTATTTTATACCTACGTGACTTTACCGAAAGAACCAAAGAGTATGGATTCCTGCACTCGGGAAAGCTTCAAATCAACACAATTGGTATTTTTTTAATATTGAAAAACGTAACATGTTTTATTTTTATGATTATTATTACAGTGTTTAGAACTGTCACTGAAATCCTAGGTTTTTCTTCTCAACTCAACGGTTGAGGGTCATTATTTTTGTCCACATCACCGCGTGCTGCACGTTCCATTGTGGCACATCAATTCAATTGGTCGACCAGCCGCTCTGCGTCTGCTCCAAAGCCTTGGCTGGTAACAATGGCAGGAACTCAGGCAGAGGAAACGCAAGGAGAAGGGGTACATTTTTCAGGCCTTCCTCTCCCCAGCTTTCCTTGCTCCCCCCCATCCCTCCCTGATGCCCCCCAACCCACCTCCGGCTTTTTTGTTTTTTTAAATGACGTGAAAGTGCGCATTGCGCCCACGTCTGTCGGCCCATCTGGGGCGTCTATCAAAACTAAAATGCGCCGATGAGGCACCTCCTCCTCCGTGGCGGTTGGGGGGCATTGTTAACGTGTGGGAAAATAGCGGGAAGCAGACGTGGTGATTTGTTGGAGGATGTATACTCTCTGGAGAAATCCTAAGAGCTTTACGGGTGAGAGCGGTTACATTTACAGGCTGAAAACGATTGCGTTAAAGGCAGCGGGCTCCCTACGGAATAAAACTTATTTTGCGGATTATGCCTTTTTGCTGCTGCTGTGTCTAGTGAATGGGTGGGTTTTTTTCAGACGTTCGGTGCAATTTCAGCTCAAGTCAGGGTAATCGGACCATTGATTCACTACACTGGAGAACCCGTTTTCATCATGGGCACCTGCACCCAGAGTTGAACTCAGCCTCTTGGTGGTGCTGGCTCATTGCTCTGATAACAATATTACCCACTTGACACATCTGATCATGATTTCAGGAATATCCTATTCGTTTTTGACAGGACACTTGACGAAAAAAAAATTCACACGTATAACAATCTGCAATGACAATGCTGAAAGTACTTTGCCAAACTATATTGCGCCAGGTAATGTTTTTAATAGAGTGTGTGTCTTACGATTGACAGGTCATGAGTTTAAATGCTGGCTGGGGTTGTCAACTCAGGTTTGGTCTCTTCACAGTTGATGAGATGTGCAGTAGTTGGCTTATGGAAAAACTGGCCCCAATTGTATGGGCCAGAAATGGATATAAACACTGCCCCGTACTGGTTTGAATGAGGACACTCGCACTCTTGATTTGGTCGAATTAAGCATGCAAATTGAGGCTGGAAATTATTTGCAGATAAATAGTAATAGCAACACAAACGAAAATGTAAAGCAAGCACAATAACGAGTGCATAAAAATTATAGGATTGGGTGCAGCGGTGATGCAGTCCGGCCACTGAAGTTTGATTCCTGGTCATGGCTAATATCGTTGGTGAGTGATATCTGAACTGAGCCCCTTACACCCACCCGCAGCGTCTAGTGTGGTGAATATGGTCGAACCTCCTGTGACTGACAAAAGCATGCATAGGCCTTCATCCAGCAGCGGCTTGACAAGAGGGCTGTAAAAAAATCATTGGTTCATGTGATTCAAAACCAAGCATATGCAGTATGGTACACACATGTTTAGAAGTGTATATCGAACAAAACATAAACTGACAGGACCATGTAATTACAATAGATCCAAATTGATTAGAGAAGAGATTTATTGCATGACGAGTAAACTATACACTATTTAAACTAAACTTTTTTTTATTTTACCAGGCAAGGCCCACTGAGCTTTATAGTTTTTTTTTCAGAAGCGACCTGGCCAAGAATGATAGCTCAACGACGTGGCTTATCATGTGGAAATTTATAGCAGCATGTTTCTGAATGTGGATGGAAAAACCGGAAAATCCAGAGAAAAATCCACGCGACCACGGGGAGACCATGCAAACTCCAAATATATATAGGCGTCAGGGTCAGGATCGAATCCATGACCTCCAGTATACCAGACAAATTAGTAAACGTCTGTGCACCTTGGTGTCTGTACGGGGGTAAGGGAGAGGGAGCCTGAGATGAGAGTGGATTATACCTGTTTAACGTAGCATGTAGAAGAGAGGAATTGGCATTAAAGATGACTGTGGTTTAGATCTTTGTGGGAAGGAGCAGAGACCTTTACTGAATAGAACATTAATAAATCTGATAACCAGTGGCAAAATTGGATTTTAAGTTGCAATCTGTGGCTTTGAGTCATTTGGTAAATATGTAAATGCTGTATTTTTTATTCATATATGCCTCGCTGAGCCTCAACGCTATTATTATGTTAATGAGGAATCCTACAATGTGATGTTTATCCTACAATGTGATGTTTATCCAGAAGTATTTACAGGTGCAATAGAATGAGAACTGTACTGCGGTGGCTGTATTGTGGTTTCTGCCAAATCTTCATTGCAATAGGGAAACTTTAATTTGTGACTTATAATTTCTTCATAATGTGTATTTTTAAGCAGAAAAATGGTTGTATGCAGACCCATTAAAATTAAAAGGCAGACAATAATGTGGATAACGTTAGTTTGATCACTAGGTTACATCGAATCTGACCGTTGATAAAATATGTATATAATAGCCTGGTTCGAATGCGTCAAAAGAAGACATGATGTCGGGTGGTCCAAACTAACCTTCAGAATGGTAGCCAAAGGAGGTGAATGCACCTGAGAGGGTGTCCACCATAGAGATGGAGCAACGACGCAAGCTCTTGTTCAGGCGCTAAATGGATTTCTGAGGAGGCATGCATCCGGCGGTGAATTAATCATGACTCGATGATGATGATGGTGGTGATGATGAAGTGTACTGCCCTGCGTTGCTTAATGTGTGTTGATTTCTTTCTGCTGTTCTGCAGCCTCCGACGCCCCCGCCAGACTACAGCCCGTCACAGTCGAGCCTCGCAGCGGCGCCCCAGGCCATCTTGCCACCTGGCTGGCAAGAGGAGATGGACGCGAAGGGAGAGATCAGCTTCACCCACCTGGCCAGCCCTGACAAGGTGACTCTGGGCTAGGAAGCTTTAAGTTATAGTAATAGCTTTTTACCCTTTTATCTGGCACCAAAACTGACACCTTTATACAAAGGATCATGTTTGCAATAACCACAACACAAGCAGTCAAAATGCAAACAAAAAGAGACAACTCTGATAATGGTATGCACTGTCCTTGAAATTGATTGGTCCACACCCGACACGGCTTTTCTTAGAGCCTAGTCTCCACTGGTGTTGGACCAGATGACGCCAAAAGGCATACAACTCAAAAACAGCGCACTATCAGAGTATTGAGAGCTCGGGGTAAGCATTTACATTATGAGACCTTTTCCAGTAGCAAGATATAGTAATAGGTTTTTACCCTTTTATCTGGCACCAAAACTGACACCTTTATACAAGGGATCATGTTTGCAATAACCACTACACAAGCAATCAAAATGCAAACAAAAAGAGACAACTCTGATAAAGATATGCACTGTCCTTGAAATTGATTGGTCCACACCCGAGATGGCTTTCTTAGAGCCTAGTTCTTACAAAGTTCTACATTCCTACCCATCCAAAACATTAAAAGTTATGGAGGCTGTTATAATCATAATTACTCGTGTTAAAGGAGGGTGAAATTTTGGCATGAGAAGTCTTATTATTAGCAGTTTATGCTTGCATAAAGAAAGGTTTCCAAAATTCAGGAATTCTACGATATATTTACGTATGTGGCTTACTTCTCTCGTGCACATTTGGGAACTATTTATATTGTAATCCAAGCCATATGAACAAAACCTCCTCGACCGCAGGCTGCAATACTAACCTACCAATCAACGATGAACTGAACAAATTCCTCATTCCACAGGAAAAAAAAATGTCTGGGTAAAGCAAACTTCAGCATCAAAACAGCGTGGATCGATTCGTGGGCTTCAAGCAATGTGCTTTAACAAACACCTGGCCAGCGAGTCCACCACAACCACACTGGCGGCTTCCACCTTCCATGGAAATAATCGAGAAACACGAAGGAGACATCACAGCGATGCACTCCGCTGCTCCGGACGTGGTTATTTGGCTTCACCACCTAAATGTGAAATTTTAATTGTTGCTCTGCATCTACATCAGCCATACGAAAGATTGGCAGGTTTGGTTAGCTTGTGAATGGTTCGGTTGACGGAGTGAATATCTGGCGGTGCGATATTTGCCAGAAGTATATATAGACATGTAACGATGCATCGATGTAATCAATTTCAATTTATTTTCTCAGGATACATTCATCAATTATTTGTTATCAATTATATTTTGATGACAGGTGGGAGAGTAAATCCGTACATCCAAATGATGTATCTGAATGAAATGGTTCTCATTGTGTGCAGGGGCGGAGCCAGGATTTCAGGCCGGGGTGACATTCAACAAATGTTAATTTCAAGAATGATTAGAGAGTCAGGCTGTTGAACTAGACGCCATCGATTGGCGACACACTCTGACAATGCAGTTGCACGGAGTCCGCCAGACCGAGTGTCGTACACTTATGCGCAGAATGTCACCCCTGTCACCCGCCCCTGATTGTGTGGGTTTACAGTATTTGTTATTCGTGTGAAGCATCAGCGCACGTTACTATGGTCACGACTTCTTGTTAGCCACCTATAGCAAAGGTAAACAGATCAATCTGGCAACAATGACTAAATTAAGGTGGCACAACTGTGTACAGTCCGCATTCAAACTTGAAGTTATGTCCAAGTCCCACTAAAATAAGTTAAAGAGTCACGTTTACAATGCACAGCCATTCAAATGATCATGATCTGACACTGGTATGATTGTTTACTTTACTTCCCTGCAGCGTCAATAACCTGAAGTGTAAATGGTTGAAGTCGTTTCACAAGGATTAGGTAATTCATTTTCAAAAGAAGTTGGCCTCATTACAAGAAAGGTGACATCCAAAAAACAATATATATTTTTTTATTTTTGACCATACCAGCTTCCGTCAGCGGAAACGTGGCAGCTTGAGGTCTGCAAATAAACAGCTGTTGTTGTTGCACCTCGGGGAAACCCCCTTCTAATCTGCCCGTGAACAGAGTGCCACAAATCACGGGTTTGAAGTTGCGTGGTTCCACGCTGACTTCAGCTGGCTTTGTCGTAGCTGGTGCTTGGCATGCACACGGCCGCGTGCTGTGCCCCGGCTGAGTCACGCCTGTGTACAATGGGTGCTGCGGTCCCCACTCCAAGTGCCTTTACTAGAGCCCGCCGATGATGGTGCTTCTTAAAGTCACGTGCCACTGAACTTGTTAACAAGTTTGGTACGCATTTCCTATTATTATATAAACACACACCTGGGCACACAACCCAGGTCTATGTTTATATAATATATAAGAATCTTGATTTTGAAGCTGATGACGGGCGCTTGTGTTTGCGCCCGAAACGTCGTGATTTATTTTATTTTATACCCACGTGACTTTACCGAAAGAACCAAAGAGTGTATAATATATGAGTTGTTAAATTGTTTGTGTTGCGTCCTCTGTTAATCATCGTTCATTAGGAACGTTAAACACATGTAAAATAAGACTCATAATTGACATCAAAGCTCTACATATGGGCATTGCGAACAATACAGGTTCATAGCAACTCGTACAGTGATCATCACGAATGTATGGCTCCATTGGATTTGTGAACGTTTTTCCAGACAATCACCCCACGGGTTTTGTTTGTTTAAAAAAAAAACAATTCGCATTGTTTCTTATATCGATTCACCAATCGACAGCTTTTAATATTGTGTACATTGCCCACTTATGTGATTTAAAAACATGAAAGGAAATCTAAAAGAAAGGTAACAAAAACACCACTGAGAATATAAGAAGCCAATTCTGGAACTCGCAATCCAACGCTACGGTAGTTTATGTATGGTATGTGTACTAAACTGGGACTGCCTGGCATGTAAGTTTCTGTGCTGCGTGGGGACACCACAAGTCCAGCATTGCTTTGCAAGCCGTTTGAGTATAGGAGGAGCATGGGATGTCTATATCAGGATTCACTTATGTGCACTAGGTAACCGGTAACCTGAGTTTGATATCCAGTTATGACTTACATGAGTGGTGAGAAATATCTGAACCAGTTCTGGTCCATCCCTATATTCATAAGGTGCATAAATATATAACACAGCACCTGCAACCGGTAAAAAAAAAAAACTTACAACAAAAGCGTGTCTAACGTATGCCTGCGGATCGGACTGTGAAACTGAAATATTGTACAGCCACGGTCTGCTTAAACAAATTATGCTGTAAAATATTGGTATTGGTGTTAAAGGTCAAGGCTCATAGACTAAAAATATTCTCTGCATATGTGGAGCGGTGGACTTTTTTCGTCTGATTATTTGCAACTAATTATAGGAGATATCGTCCTGTGGGTGAAACCAAAAATATCAACAAAAGCTGACTCGTTGCCATTTGATCTGGTGTCATGAAAACACTGGTATTCTAACACAATTTCCATTCCATTAATGTTATATATTGGCCATATACAAGAAGCACTGTGAAAATACAGAGAGGTGGGCCTTATTGAGATCATTTATTTGCAAACTTCGGCTCAAGTAAAGTGGCCTTGGTTTACAAAAGGTTGCAGTGTTCTTATTTTGATGTTGTGTTAACAATGCCCAATATGACGCATAGCACTGGTAGAGTATTGTGTGTCACCGAAGCCCTCATTATATTGTGCTGTGGGTAGCAGCCAAATGTGCTCGAAGACTTCAAGCCAAACAGATGACATCGCCAAGCATTGTGGTGCAAATCTTACTGGAAATGTAATTAGGTCTGTGCATAGCAAAGATCGTCACGTGTGTGATACTCCAATGTGTGGGGAAGATGTGAGGTGGGCATATCTCGCGTGATGTAGAGTGTTTCTGACCTATCTGTATTTTTTTTATTGTGACCCCTTGATATGTGTGGGTTTTCTCCAAAATATCAATAATTAGTAGGACAATTCATTATTATCCAAAATAGTGTCCTCTTGAAAAAAATAACAGTTCTGAGCCATAATGAATTTTTCATGAATATTGGACATGAGTATTCAGAAAATAGAGACCGCGGAAGAATGCAATGCTTAAGGAAAACTGAACTGTCACAAAGAAGACAATGGAACGTTCTTCTGCACATGCCATGCGATGGAGATGAAGAATGCTTTAACGAATAATAACTACGGAAGAACAGTTGAAACACCTGCAAACAAACATTTGGGAAATGTTTGAATTTTCTCATTGACGCAGAGACTTATGTCGGAGACCACCAGTCCATATAAAGCATCACATTTACTTCAGAAAAGACATTGGCATTTAGCAGAACAAGTCACTGGAAGGAATGAGTCATAAAAACAAGCAAACAATAACATGGCAGCAGAAGAGGACAACCTTCACGGAGAACCATTTGGGAGACGGAACTGCAAAATTATAGTGCATGCAGCAATAAACGGATTGCATCTGCACGAAGATTGCTGCCAACACGGTGTGGCTTTCATTAAATAGTTGTATTGCAGTATTAATCCATGCTAACAATCCCAACAAAGCCATGTGGTACACTGTGCTCTATTGGTTATTTCGAAATGGGCGAGGAATTTTGATGAGAAAATTCCTCTTCATAGTGGAAAAATGCCGATGCACTGTAGTGAAGCAGGTTTGCCATATGAATTGGTCATCGATTCATGTCACTTCTTGAAGCTGGAATGAAAGAACAGAGAGAGCACAATTCATTATTGGCTTATGCCCATCCTCCCACCCCATTATGTATGGATTTTCAGCTCGTTGTACCCGGTCATCTAGAGTTGTAACATTACAAGCGCTCCCTCCACCGCTGGAGGACCACATTCTGCTGTGCGGCAATCTGCACAGTGTGGATGAGACTGGAGTGGGTGGTGGAGCTAGAATGGAGTTGGAAGACGTGGCCCCCAAATGTGTCTGTTGAGCGAGCGTGGCTATGTCTTTGATGCTATTAAAGAGGGATATCTGTTGCGTGTGCTCTACCACAATTAGGTGGAAACTCTCATGAAATTATTCTTGCCCGGCTCCCGGAAAGAGGCTCTGTGCGGTAGAGTGGTAACACTGGCAGTTCCATCTTGCAAAACTCACAAACACACAAAGACAAAGATCCCTCGTATAGCTTTAACAGACTGTTGGGCAAGTGCTGTTAGCGAGCATCTATGAAGGCCGGCACGGCCAGCACCACACCCGGCAACCTTTGTCTCCCCATTGGCGATGTTTTTAGACGCCGCACCAGGTACTCATTGGCGGCTGAGTCAACCCTGGAGAGGCCCAGCACCATTGGCTTTAATCGCGTGACTGTTGTTTGCTTTGTGTGCAGTGGAAGAGGTTGATGGATGAAAATGGCAAGGTGTACTTCTACACGAGCAAGGGGGACAGTGTCTGGGAGCTCCCAAAGGTGATTTTTGGTGTTAATATCTTGATTGATTGATGCCACTTATTTAACAGAAGTGTGATTTCTTTTATACTTGGAAGTTAGAATCAGAATTCCAACCGTGGCTCACATCAGTGACGAGTGATATCTGAACAAGTACTGTGCCCCAATGCACATTGTGAAGTATGGTCAAGCGTCTCCAATAACCGAAAGTAGTTGGGAGGCCTTATGTATTATGATTATGAATTGATGTAAATATATATTTTTGAATGGGGATTTGACAATGGTTTACACTAGCTTGTTTTGGTGAATTGACTCAAACAGTAATTTCTGGTGTCTTTGAATAAACATCACAGTAGCAGTAGGAAATAATGTGGCTGGGTGACAGCATGGCTGAGCAATTGACTCACAATCAGGTAGCGGGGCTGACCGAGTGCCTTGGTACAAGTGTAACATAGGCTGCCTGGGCCACCCAGCTGCTTCAAACCATTGTTAGTGTAGCCAGCATTTTTAAAATATCGAGTCATAGTCTTAGCCTAGTCAATGAAAGCCTGTGGAATATTAGTTAAGTCTTCATACACAGATTTCATGTTGTAATTCTCTTTGTCTGGTGGAATAAAGAGGTCAATCATTTAATCCACTCTCAGTTATTAAATGTTGGTGTAAGGGGTGCACAATTGCCGTCTCCCCCACCCCACCATAATATCAGGTGAGCCAATCGGCGAACTCGGTAAATATTTTATGTACACATTTGGCCAAATACCACTTTTCTACATCAATTCCGCCGTCCACTGGAGGTCTTCTTGATCTTCCTCAGGGCCATGCTGTCTCTAATAACGTTAAAGTAAATTAGTTTGGGTCTTCATTCAGACAAGTTTATTTGATTATTTTCGTAGACCTTTGTCGGTATTTGTAGTAGACGTCGTGACACTTGATAATTTTTCATACACTCATGGTGTCACTGGTGACCGAACTTTGTTGACAGATATATTCAGCACTAAGTTTACGTGTGCTTCCAACGAATGTGCTTTGTTTTTTTTTAAATACTTTTATTTGTCATCTTGCTCCATTCCTCCCGCTCGGCCACAAACAGCTGGAGTCTCCCCCTCCCACTGAAGAGCCCAGGGCCGGAACCCTCCCTCGTGCATCGCACGCCTCGGAGCGGTCCCTCCACAGCAGCACGCTCCCACGCGGCACGGGCACCTCATCGTCCTCCTCCTTCTCATCCTCGTCTGCAGCCACGACGCAGGATGTGAAACCCGCACTCAGCAGCTTTGGCATGGCCACGCTACCACGCGCCTCCGCCGGCTCGTCCGACAGGCAGTTTGGCACCGGCGCCGGCGGCAGCAGCAGCGGCAGCGGCAGCAGCGGCATCGGCAGCACCACCTCGGCGTTGGCCGCGACTTCTCTGGTGGCGACACTACGGCCCGGCGGGCCTGACAAGCCTCAGCTCGTGCTGACAGAGCAGGGCACGGTGACGGCAGTCAACTGGCGCGTGCGGCAAGGCGGTCTGGACAGGGCCATCCAAGCCAAGTCGGTGTTCATTCCAGATGAACCAAAGGTATGTGGGGGAGCATGGGCACAGTATTCTAAGTTGTGCAGAGTTGTGAGAAGCGCTTTCTTGACTTGGCAATGGCTGCTTCTGGGAGACACGTGCCAGTTGTATTATTAAAAAATATATATTTAATTAAATGTTCTAAGTTGATTAATTCTTTTTTAATGAATTTAAAGTCAAATTTTATGAGCTGTAGCCCACACTGGTAGACTCTTGACTCACAATCCAAAGTAAATGCAAGGGGGTTAATATGTCTGTCAATGATAGTCACTGAAGCAAAGGATTTGAAGTGTTCATCAATAATGTTAAATTGCTATCTACAATATATTGTAAAGTTAATGTGTCCCTTTTACTTGAGTGAAAATTAGCTGATGCTCACCTCAACTAACAGTACTATCGAGATGGTAACCATTGTTGACTTCCTACAAAGTGGTTCTTATTTTACCAGTCCCAGAGGGTAGATTTTGGGCTGAATTGACTCGTGGCTCGATCTGTTGGTGTAGAAATTTTATGTGCTGTTCTACGATTAAATATCATATAAATGCTACATTATCCCCACATTATGCCAAGTTATTTTACTATTGTATTAACCTTTGTGAGAATGCATTGGCCATTGGAATTTTGCAGATATATAAATATTAAAATATTCTTAACTGAGCCACGTGCATCTCTTGGAGTGATTCTTAAAAATGATCAACTTATTTCCATTTGAAAGGTGGTCAAAATCCAGTCACACGGAACAGTTTCAAGCCAGTGATCATGAAAATGTATCTGTTGCTCTGCTGAATGTTAGATAATGTTTGTGAAAAGCTAAAAGCACTTCATAAATGCCATTAGCCCATAGTGCCCAAACCTTCAAGCGAGACGTGTAATAAAGCAAACCAAATGAGATGCGAACCGATTAACTCAACAGTGCACTTTTAATGTGTTATGTACGTTATGTAGTGGCTTTCAATGAATATAGTTTCACCACTCAAAGCTGGTTTTGTTTTCTCTCGCAGGAGTAAGCAGGGCATAACAAACAATTATTCAATAACTATAAAGAGTCCAAGCGGTTCAGGTGGTAAAGGGCATGTAATATTGTTTAACAAGCATAGGTGGGTATTTATTTTGTGAACTTTTGTTTTATTACACAGCCCCCTCATTGCTTTTAAAATGACAGCGTTGCTTTATGCATTTCTCCACAGCGTGTAACCACTTCAAAACTGTTTAAAATTCATCAGTTATCCAGAGTCGTTGGAGGCTTCTAAATCTCCTTGACCTTCATGTCATTTTGAGAGTAACTGCCACATTTCCTGCCTGCATGTCCATGCTGCTGATTTAAAGACCATTTTACCAAGCAAGTGTAAAAGCGGAGGGAAATATGCTACAAAAATGATGCATCTTCCCATACGCACTGATCTCGCGTGATATATGATGGAAGTGATGCAGCATTTATTCATGGGGGGAAAAAGCAAAAGTGTAAATGTAATGTGTTTAAGGTGTCACATACTCGTGAAACACAATAAACATGATTTGAAGGGCGTTTTCATTTAAGTACTGTAATTTAATCAGTGCCAATGATACTTTCCGATGCAATGAGTGGTAACTAATTTAATTTCAAAGTATTGCAATAAAACACAATAAAAAATATGACAATAGTTGAATGGCACCAGAAAGATATTGAGTGGAAAATGTATTCTCTTCTGTGTGTGTGGGGATCTGTGGCGTAAGTCATTTGTGCACTGTGCTATGAATCCAGCAATCTGAGTTTGATTCCCCACCATGGCTTACATCAGTGAGTTGTGATGTATGAACTGGTCCTGGGCTGCCTCTTGGTTGATTCAGCCTTAAACTATTATCTCGTATTCTATATATATATAAAACACACATTAGCACTAGGGGAGATAGATGCTACCAGGCGTGCTGCTAGCCACAACACCCTGTTGTACGATGTGCCTGTTTTAAAAGGTACTTGCTTTAAAGCACTTGCCGCAACAATCTGCAATTATCTGTATGACGATACGCAAGAGAGAGAGGGGGGGTTGTCTCTATTATGTTTGGGAGGACGATGAAGGGTAATGGTTCATCCAGTGCCATACAATTCCTCCACACTTAGGTGATTCTTTACCTTGCACAACACCAGTAATAATAATGGTACGTGAACCGGTCCTGGGCTTCCTCTAGATTGACTCGGCCTGAAATGAATGCCTTTTGCATTGAGTGAACATCTGCACTGTCGAGACGAGCGCAGACGCGTATGGTGTTGACCAGGCCCACTCGCTCGTGTCTGTGTGCGTCTGTGCGCGCACTTGTGTCTGATGTCAGCCTTTCCAACTACCGTGCCAACTGTTGGCACAGTAGGGAGCACAGGTGGTTCATCTGCCAGTCATCTTGGTCAGTCAATCCACGGCACCTGGGTCTGTCCCGTGACCTCCAGTCAGCGAGCCTTCAACACTTCCCGTGGAACTCAAAAGTGCACCTAGCCTGGCACAAGTAATGTGGTGACATCACCGCCACTTAGTGGCGAATGGCAGCTGTTGTTGTCAGATTTACTATGCCCTCTGGTCTGTAAGGCTAAAACAGGGGATCCTTGTGTTTGTATTTGTGTTTTGGCAGATTACACCGCACAAAAGGACACTTTCAGATCACGACTTGTCGGACAAGGCTGCACCAGCAACTGTAAATCCACTGTCACCAGTAAGCGCCACTGTATGGAGAGTTGCATAACCAATTGAGGAATAGCATTTGTCAAAGTCGAGAAAGTGCACCTTGCTTTATCATTCTCTGAAACTGCTTCAACCTGAAAAGTACGTTAAATTAGTTTGGCTTTCCATAAATTGAAATGCAGTGCTGTTTTTTATTATTATCATTATATTCTCTCATGTTTTATTTGAAGCTCAGGTTCACTTTGTGTTCATGCTATTGTTACGTTAGAGTGCATTGCAAACTGCCGCCTCCATCACATGCCCATTGCGTTTGTAAAAAAATAAATGCGTGTTTGTTTCATGCAGCGTCTACACTTCGTAAGCATTTAGTTTCTCCTTCACAGGTACACCTGTTAAGCGTTGGTCGAGACTTTGTATGCCTCTATCTCAATGGACTCTACAACCAAAAGACCTCAAACTAAAATCTTTTGCTCTCGTATGAAAACGGATTGCATTTCTATAACCACCAACATTTTATTTTATTGATTAAAAAATACATGTGTTCTTTTTAAAATGATCTATTCATTGGCCAGGGCCACAAACAAATGACGTAATTCATTGACTTCACACAAAATCCTATGACCGACCCAGTGAATGTATGCATTCTGAAAGTGAATCAGCCTCAAATGCTGGTTTACCCAAAGAACAACATCCACTGTGTGTGTAATCCTATCTGTCGGCTCTCATGTTTGGTGTACTGTGAAGTTACCCAAGACCGTCAACCATCGGAGGATTTATTTTCCTAATCAGGCCTGGTATGCGTGCCTCTGGTGCAATGGGATGGTATTCTCTCAGCTGCCTCTTTGGCAATTTGAAGCAACGTTTTTTCAAAAGATAGAAATGTCTGGTTTTGAAATAGATGAATCACTTTTCTTCAGCAGTGGTTTCGGTGTTAATCATGTCGGATTTTAAAGATGATGTGGGAAAAATTACATGACCAGCATTTGCATGCAATATATTTGCATCGAGAGTGTTAATGTGGTCCTTTTATTTCAATTACAACAAAAAGGTGTACATTAATGATTAAATGTTGTGGATAACTACAGCTGAGAATATTTCCAAACTTTATTTCCATATATATGCAGTGTTAATAAAGAATCACATTTTTTAAGAGGTCCATTATATTGTGTTTTTTTCATTGGAATTATACTTTTTTTGGTGCAAGTTATATATAAATTAAATTAATATATAAGTTATTTACTAGTTGTTTCAATCATAATTACCAAGTTGTTGTGATCTTGCAGCCCTTGGACAAAGCTGGAATGCTCAACAAGACCAAGATAATGGAGGCTGGCAAGAAGCTCAGGTTCGTACTGGGTTGTTACACTTGGTTCTTGCTGACACGCTAGCTTGTGAGATGTGAATTATTCGTATGTATTGTGAAGTTTGTACAACAACTGTCGTTCCCCACTAAGTGGTAGTGACATCACCACGGGGCTTTAGGCATGCTAAGTGTAATTTGAGGCCATGTGAAGTGTTGATGGCTCACTGGCAGGTCACATAACAGATTCAGGTGCCTTTGGTTGATTGACTGAGTGTGTCATCTCAGAATAGATGAATAATGAACCAAATGAAATATGTATTCGGTGTTTTGATTGGACTATACTATCCACTGCATGTTCAATACTAGAACATCTCTATTGGTAGGTACATGGGCATAAGACAAATGCTGACACACTGCAGGCCTTAATGAAGAATGAACATTTATAGTAAAAATTTAATAATAATTGACAGCTCTTTGTCAATCCACTGATGGATAAAGTCCTCCCTATGCCCTGTCGGTCACCGGGGGTTTATGGGCCATACTTCAACCACACTGGTCAGCACAGGTTGGTTCAGATACCAATTGCTACTGCTGTCAGTTGCAGCTGGGAATCGGGGTGGGTTAATAGCGCAGTGCGCTAACCAGCTGCAGCACTGCTCCATCCACGGACACATGGTCGCCCATTTTAAATGTGGCAGGGTGGGTCAAACGAGCACCTTTGAGCCAGCTGTGGTTGCCTTTGGATGGACTGTGCCATGCCAGAGGAATGTCAGTTTTTCACCACTTGCTGTGGGCTGCCAACAAAGAAGAGTAATTGTGAACACATGGAGACACTGGTTTTTTTCTGTATTTTGCATTAGTTAATGTGATTGTTTTAATCGGTATTTTAGGTAAGTCGCTTATGTAATTTGTTTTTACATAATGAAGAAAAGTGTAAATTCTCATGTATAGAGCAAGTGTTCTCTGTATCTCATTACTGCGGGACCTAAATTCCATTTGAAGTTTCAGACTTTTGATGTAATGTCTCTTCCAAAAACCACTCACTCATTTGATTGCACATATATAATAATTTCTTAATACACAAACATGTTTTGAGCGTTTTACATAACTGTTGTGTCTAAACAAACAGACATACCGATCTCTTTGAGTCACGTCTGTTTTAAGCGTGAAATCCTTCTTGAGAATAATAACTCGTTTCAACAACAGATGAGCAAATGTTTGAACTCTAAAACTTATATGCAGAGAGCTATGTCTTCTTGTTCAATTGTGGTATGTCCCTGAAAGTATTTAAAACAACTTTATTTGTTTTTTTTAAGGTCAACCCCTTGCCTGAAACACGATTGGCACTACCACCTCGAGTGTTCTATAGAAAAAATACTCCACATTCAGGCACTTCATGCTTTAAATCAGTAAATAAAAAATGACTGACATGAACACGGAATGTTACAATTGTGAATTAAATTGCAAAAATCTTATGAAACACGTGGATCTCATTATTTTGTCACAAAGATGTGTATGGAATGGATTGTTAGCATCACTTATCAATAGCTCTTATTGTACTATGCAGCTTGACGATTTGTATGAAATTACTGTGGTTCAACTCAACATTATTATCACTGGCATGAAATGTTAATAAACTGTCATGTTCGTTATGGATTTTTATATCATTGTATTTAAAAGAGGTGACACCAGTCAATGGCTGGTGCCTTAACTGTATTTGATTATTTGGCTGATATAAATGATCACATGATAAGCCACTTCGTTGAACTATTATTTGTGGCCAGGATGCTTCTAAAAAATAACTAATAACTCAGTGGGCTTTACCTGGTTAAATAAAAAAATAAGTTAGTTTTTATCTATTTATTTTTAGTGATTTGCATACCTTTCCGATACTTTTCAATCCTATAGTTTTTTTGTATTGTTTGTTATTGTAGCTTTCTGACCCGTGCCTCCTGGACATCTGTAAAAATAACTTCATAGCTTATCAGATTTCTCCAGGATAAATATAGTTTCTGATAATGATAAATAATCTGATATGTACGGGCTTATGTGGAGATATATACTATTTACGTCGACTGATACATTGGTGGGGGCAAATTCTTGACTAGTGCAATGCTATGATGTACTCAATACTGAATGCTATTGTACTGACAGTGACCATAAATGTGATTTTTCAGGAAGAATTGGGCTCCCTCGTGGGTGGTGCTGAGTGGAAGCAGTCTGGTTTTCCACAAGGAGCCCAAAGCACAAACTGCTGCCAGTTGGGTAAGTCTTATCGCTGACTGATCATCGGGCACAATTTTATTTTAGCGTTCTCTCAGGGATGGGCGTTTTCAATTCAATAAACCAAGCCTAAGGATTTGTGTGTCAAGACCAGAGTGACTTTCAAAAGTAGGTTAGTGAGACCATGTTGGGGAAACATGAGAATAAACCTGGTCTCCATTTCTAGCAGAAATCTGTTTTTTTCTTTTTACGTCGCTGAAAGTTACTGTTTGGAATTAACAGACAGGATTTCTGTCTGGGAGCAGGCTTTTAATTAGGTCTGGTGGTGACATGATCATTATCCAAATCACATATCTAAAAACGCAGCATTTCAACAGCAAAAGCAATGGTTCTGCTTTTGAAAATTTGCATAATCCCTTTTTTTCCATGAACAGCTCCCTCCTGTGCTCACAACCCGCCAGCCATTCGGTTTTGGCCCTGTTTGCGTTTCATGTTACTCAAATACCCTGCTATGCAGCAGGAAAATATTTTTTGTGACCGCAAATGCATATGGTTTGCAACCTCTTCTTTCAAAAGTTTTAAAAAGAAGGACCTCTGTTTTACTTTCTCTGCAACATGCAAATGTAGGCAGGTGGTGCCGTTTCAGGGAGGGGATTGGATGTGTGTGGTTAAGGGAGAGGATAGGGTGTGTGTGGTTAATTGGGGGAGGGGATAGGGTGTGTGTGGTTAATGGGGGGAGGGGATAGGGTGTGTGTGGTTAATGGGGGGAGGGGATAGGGTGTGTGTGGTAAAGGGAAGGGGATAGGGTGTGTGTGGTTAATGGAAGGGGATAAGGTGTGTGGTTAATTGGAGGAGGGGATAGGGTGTGTGTGGTAAAGGGAAGGGGATAGGGTCTGTGTGGTAAATGGAAGGGGATAAGGTGTGTGGTTAATTGGGGGAGGGGATAGGGTGTGTGTGGTAAATGGAAGGGGATAGGGTATGTGTGGTAAATGGAAGGGGATAGGGTCTGTGTGGTAAATGGAAGGGGATAGGGTCTGTGTGGTTAATGGAAGGGGATAGGGTCTGTGTGGTAAATGGAAGGGGATAGGGTCTGTGTGGTTAATGGAAGGGGATAGGGTCTGTGTGGTAAAGGTGCTTTGGAGGAGTTTAGAGCAGCACTTCTGTCCTCCCACCATGTGATGTGAAGTTAATGAGAATAACAGCTTTTTTAAACTCTTCACCTAAAAGCCTTGCCGACACACATAAATCTAGAATTGACACACATAACGTGCAGTCGAATGAATTTATTTCGAACGATGAAATCTAGCGACCCGGTTTATTCCACAATTTGCTTCCGCTATTCCTTCTGCATCTTCTACTGTAACCTTACTCCTATTGGTCTCGGTCTCTCTACCCGGCAGAGTGTGGTGTCCAACATGCTACTGAGCCTGGTCGCCGCTTGGAAGGGCTCGACAAAGATTCGTCGAGCTGTCACTCGTGTAAAACATAGACTCGCGTTTTCACTCGCTTCGCCATCCATACTGTGTGGCTGAGCACTGTTGAATAGGATCTGTTAACCTTTCAAACGTGTTTTAATCGTAAAACTATTTCTACTATCTTACTAACGTACATGCAATCAGCCGATGTTGTTGGCTGCTTATGCTGCTCCGCTTACTGCTTGATATCGGCCTTTTTTGTCTGTGCATCCATATGTCACCCGTAATAGAACACCGGCACATGCAGCTATAACTCTGACAAGTATTTTGAGTAAACGCCAAGCAACTAAGCGCCTCTATATTGGTATCGCTATTGTAATCGGTTCAGTGTTGTATCACGGATAGTTTTGTCCTGCTGCATTGCACTAAGGGGCAGTTACGTGGAAACGAGCCATGTCAGCTCAGAGGACCCAAAGTGGACTAGGCACGACAACATTTAGGGCAGTTAAACAAACAATTTTCCAGAAGCCGATGAGAATGACCTCCTCATGACGCAGGTAGAATGAACGCCATGAGAATATAAACAATGCACGTGAAACGTAACAACAAAAAACAGACATCGAAAAATCGGTGCGTTCCATACCATTGTGTACAGCATATTTTTCTAATGTTATCAATAGTGGCCATAGATTCCGCTGTAAAAGGAGATGTATTGAAGTGTATGATGCACAATTACAGAGGTTTTTTTTTAACAGTGTATTATGGGCTTCATGTCTTTGCTTTACTGTCATGTGTGTTTTCGATCCTTCATCGGCTCATCCTCATTGTCAAGAGTTTTACTTTTGCACTGTAGCAGCAAGCCACATTCGGCTATATTGTTATTAAAACATAATACAAGGTACAAGCATGCGCAAGCGAATGTACACATTGCTACTTGTTTTATATTCTTCCTCTTGAGTATAATTTATTTCTCTCTAAACATTGTGCCTAAGAACACATTCTTTTTTGTAAAACATCTGCACATTCCAAGTGGTTCCTACCACACTCGAGCACAATTTGCACTTTCAAAAGAGGCCGATAATGCAGGGTTGTGATGTCGCGTTAACGCATAGAAACGTGTCTTGCTTACAGAATGCCTACAATTCTCCCACTGCAATTTACTGAAAATAATTGTATAACTGGCGCGCGTGAAGCGCACTTTTACACGATATTTTGTGTGGTTGAACTGTCGTCTGTGCACATGATTGGTGACCAATTGCCGAATTACCATCATAAATACGACTGCAAAACCTGAGGCTGATTCCTTTGGCGTTTTTAAAGCCGTGGGATATTTATTAATTGGCCATGCAGAGTGTATCATCTTTGATGCCGATCTCTTGCAAAAGATGGCAGTCTATCCCTTGGTGTGGATCCTTTCCATTGAAAGGAATGCATTTAGACATGTTTTTGTGCCACAAATATACAATAAAATCTCTACTGTGGATAAATTGCAAGATTGAAGCAGAAATGCAGCCTTGCTTATGTTTGACTCAATGGAAAATTTAGTGTGGCTGCATCACGTGACGTATGGGGTCGCTGGCAATATCCAGTTGTCATCTTGCATTGCATCCTGATGAAGAATCATAGGCATCTGCTTGAGGTGCAGTGTCAATGTGGTGTAGGTGTGTATGTGTACGCTGAGACAATATTGGCTACGCCTCAATGTAGGACCCTGCAAATGGAAGTAAACCATCCTGCACCTTTTTGTGAATTGTAACATTTTTAATATTGCCCTGATGGTTTATTTTCACAAGTAACATGCTTGCATTAAACAGCTTGCAGAGTGTGCATAATACTACTGAGAGCGTAGTTTTGTTAAGTTCACAGTGAATCAATTAATCTTTAGCATCTTAGTGCATCTGGCTGGCGACAAGGGTTTGCAGCTGAACATGCATGTTATGCTGATTGAGAAGTAATTGCAATTATTGATTATTTCAATCACATAAACTATATGTAGAGATTTTGCTTTTGAGAAGGGGGAAAAAATATGCAAAAAACTGTGACGTATGACGTGAAAGTTTGTAATTACCAACGTAGTTTTTTTACCCGAGACCATTGCTATTGAATTAAATAAATGTGACTCCCACACACCTTGAGTTTTGTTCTGCATTTATAATTGGATATACGACCATGCTCACAAATTTAATTAACCCTGCGCACATTAAAACGGACGTAGTTCAAACCTAGCAAGTGTGGATATGTGCATTTAATTTTAATTGACTGCAGCGATATTAACCCTGTTGTGTCGCCCATAAGTGTGGATTTATGCCCCTGTTACCGTTAGTGCTGCTTATTACTCGTGCGAGGCAACTTGATACTCGTGGTAAACGTGTGTGCTTCTCTTTAATGCGTTGTTCTCTACATACTTGGTAAATAAAACTCGGTCTTGTCCACCCTTATGAAAATCACCATAACCACCTAAAATAACTATTTGTAAAATAAATATATAACATTGGCCCTTGTTGCCTTAATAATGTTTGAACATCGATGTCTCTCGGTCAAAATAATGAAATAATATCAATCAACATTATTTTACTCTGCTAGGAATACTTCCTTAAGCGATAATAAGCGTGTATCGCTTGGGAATATAAATTATTATCTTGGACATTGTGTGCCACTTAACAATACAATAATAAATTTTGTTTTAAAGCTTTCGTGACTGCAGTGATTCATATTCTTGGTTCTCTCGGTAAAGTCCCGTGACTTTACCGAGAGAACCAAGAATATAATAGAATCACAATCCGTATACGAGGGGTATAATCAAGGGCAGATGGCATATCACAACTTAATAGGATAATTTAACTACGCACAACATTACTTTTTTTGTATTGCCACACTGCCGTCCGTAACGCGCGTCGTGGACTATTTCTGTTTTCCAGAAAACGGGCTCGGCACAGAGCAAGCCCGAGGGCTCGGTGGAGCTACGTGGAGCCCACGTGGAGTGGGCCCGGGACAAGTCGAGCAAGAAGAATGTCTTTCAGGTTTGTGGGTGGAACCCAGTTGCCGTCGAGCTGAGCCTCGGGCACTAAATAGGCATCGGGGTTTCACGACAGCTGGCTTGGTGCTGCACCCCACCCAGCTTGGTGACGTTGCACCTCGGGGTCACCGTATTGACTACGCATCTCGTGCTCCTGGTCGCATCCTGACGCAGCAATGGCAACTGGCTTCTCCACGGAAGGAAAGAAACGAGGCCGGGTCTTTACGGAACAAATGGCGCTTCGTGGTCCGGTTTTGAAATTCTGTTGCAAACTTCGATTGTTATGTTGGCGTTGTGACACTTTATAGAGGTCGTATTGTCGTAAACCGGCAATTCTCTTGTTATGCTTTTCCATAGATCCAAACAGGGACGGGGCATCATGAGTTCCTTCTGCAATCGGATAATGATACCATTATCAACGAGTGGTTTCAAGCCATAAGGAGCGTCATACAGAAACTGGTCGGTGCCCACAGCCTGCCACTTGGCCACTTGCATTCATTTTGTGTCATTGATTGCATTGAGATGTAGCTGCAGAAATGCCGAGTGTTCTCTACACAGATCTCTTAGTGTCCTGATTTTCTCAAACCAATTGCTCCGCAACATCCTCCGTTGCATCATTCGACAAATATTTTTGATGTTGCTGACGCTGTTGCCGCCAAAGCATATACTTATTATTGCTATTGATACAGCACTTGCTTTGAAGGTCTATCAGCAATGCAGAAGACCTGTAAATACCCTTTCCATATTTTCTGTTGACATTTTTTTTCTTAACATGTGCAACGCAAGGTAAAAAAAAAAATGTACAACTGCGGGCCACACGGTATTGAACAGTTCTAATAATGTTTGAGGTGGTGGACACTTAAAAAAAACATCCACAATTATATTCCAACTGTACGAACAGCATCCTGTCGAGAAGAAATGTCAATTCGGAAATTTTTCAGCATAGGAATGCGTCGCCCTTTGACAGAGAATCTCACAAGAGGCACACCGTTTAATTATAATCTGCACAGAGTACGTATTAAATGTTGGTCAAACCATTGTTTTTTTCACAGCCGCAATTTGACCATATTGTCAAACCCAAATTTAATGTCTTTTTGCTTTGTATTTTTTGTTCATCGATTATTAACCAGGCTCAGACCAACTAATTTTACCTGGCGATTAGTCCGGTTGGCTACGTACGCTGTGAAACATACATACATACATAATGCCGACCCCCATCTTGGGCTCCATCTTGGGCTCGACACCGATGAGGGAGAGCTTGATAGCTCATCGGGTTTTTCCAGCCTTGGACTATTTGCGGGGCTCTGCTGAGATTTTAATGTAGAATTTCAGCAGTGCTTGTTTAACGCTCTGACGCCTGAAATAACGTGGACACCTCACTTGTATACACTTCTAATTAATATTTAAAATATCACAATTTCATTGTAGAGCTGCATAGAGTGCCATTGCATATATACACACACACACACTCAGCTCGGATTGTGCAGTGTTACAGGTTTTCACAAAGCTGTGTATTGACAGCAGTGTATGATAGTGTTTACCTGAGGTAAGATTGTTATGAGAAAGACCTTGTAACTTTGTCATTATCACTACATGATTCTACCTACACCAGTTTCAGTTTTACACTTTTTACAACCAATGTGTTTGAGCGATTACATCATTGCATTGGAAATTGTGTCATGCGGTGATATCATTTGAGCAGTGTTCTGGAAAGACTTTGTAGCACACAAGAGCTCATTGTCCAGAAAGTAGTGTTATGTTGAGGGTAGATGGATTAAATGGCTAAAGTAAATGAATGAATGCGGTCATTGTTTGGCCATCTGTAGGGTAATACTACAAAAACAACTATCAAAAGTGGATTGTCAGCATGGCTCACCGATATCATGTTTGCATATATATGTGGATTGCCAAGTTTTTTTCCAAGACACTCCTCATTTGTGAAATGTTTGAGGTGTTGGCCACCAATTTTTCTGCATGGCAGTGTCATTGAAATCCTAGTTTTGTGTCACCACCATTCAGCTTTACCGAAGGGACATTCCCTTGTATAAGATGGCTTAATGTGTCGTTGACACGGCTCATTCATAGAGACTTCAAATGAAAATCTCATTAACTTTACTGGCCGTGTCTTATAAACGACTGTTGCACGTGTTCACTCCAGAGCAGTGAGCCAGGAAACCGGGATGAGGTGTTCCTCAGTGTGGTGAAATTTGGTGGAAACTTTGACGAGGTCGACGGCAGCGGCGGAGAAGAGGAGAGCAGCGAGTCACCTCTGCGGGAAAAGTCCAAGGATTCCAAGAGGCCATGGGGTTAGTGCTGTGCTCGTTGACCCTGATATTGCCTCTCTCTGCCTACTGGGTGTTGTGGCACTATCATATGGTACCAATGAATATCTGTATTTAAATCCTGTTAATAATATTGTTCATTCATTGTAAATCATCTGGACTGCAGATAACAAGAAATATTACCTTTTCCCCTAAATAATAGGTGAGGTGATAAGAGGACGACATGAGATACTACACTTTACTCTTACATCTGCCTTGAGCAATTGCATTGTTCACTTGTCGACTTTTATTCAGAGACGTCGCATTGACCGTTAAGAATTTAATGTTGGACGGTGGATGCGTTTGGCCGTGGAATTTCAGCCAAAGTATAGTTTTGCTCAAGAGGATAACCAGCGTGTAAGTGTTGCGATTAAATTAGCGCATGCAGGAGCATGAGACGTGACGATGACATGGGGAGGCCGTCATCCTGCAGTGAATAAAACATGATAATGACTAGTTTTATTTCGAATGTACACGTGTTTCCCCTCTCCTTTGTTCGCTAGCAGTCGGTAAACCAGCAGTGGTGGAAAGCACGGACAAAAAGAAAGCCAAAAGGAAATTGATGAAATTCTTTCCGAAGAGGCCACCAATCCAGTCACTGAGAGACAAAGGCCTCATCAAAGGTGAGAGTTCTGTTCGTCGCGCCCTGTGAGATGCGCGCGTTGTCACATCGCAGCCACCACCTCCATCACTGTGTGGTGGCCGAGGTCAATTGGCAAGGTGACATCGCTGATGGTTTTGCTGCTTGGTTTCTCCTTTGACGCAGAGCAAGTGTTTGGCTGTCCATTGGCAATGCTGTGTGAACGGGAAAACACCACCGTGCCCAAGTTTGTCCAACTCAGCATCGAGACTGTTGACAAAAGAGGTAAACAGCGTTTGACCGTTTCGCCTTCTTAAAAAATACCCTTCCTGAATATGCACCTTATGTATTTCAAGAGTTCCATACTGATGTGTAATTGGTCATTATGTTATTTAAAACAAAGAGAATAGATCTTGACCTAAAGCTTTCGTGACTGCAGGAATTCATATTCTTTGGGTCTTTCGGCAAAGTCGCGTAACTTTACCGAAAGACCCAAAGAATATAAAGATAATATAATTAATGCAAGATTAAATGGTTTGGTACAATTTATGTTTATGCTGGGATTTCAGTCACGTCATTAAAATAAGTGCTGTTTATTTACAGAATATTTGTTTGTTTGGCAGATCAGTTGGATGGGTAAACTCCACATTCTTCCAAAAACACGTATCCCCACCAAACAGGATAATGATGCACGTGCCCTTAATTTATTTTAATATAAATGCATTTTAATGCACTGAATCCATTTTTATTTGGAATAACGCTACATATCCTTCGATTTAAAGCTTTTGTGACTGCAAGGATTCATCTTCTTTGGTTCTTTCGATAAAGTCACCACGTAGAATGAGAATAAAATAATAAAATAACACAATAAAATTCTCACAACGTTTCGGCCACAACGGATGCATTAATTACCCATGCTTTGCATCCGCAAGTTACGATGTAATAAAACAATTAATTTGTATCGGTTCAGCCTTCGTACAATTAGACATATGGGTTTTCTTCTTGTTAAATTTCACGGTGTTTGTTTTCAAGTATATATTATTCTTTCAATAGTCTATAGACATTCCGTGATATCTCGGTTCCATGACTAAAGTGCGCAAAACAATCAAAATACACGGTTAGATGTGTGCCGATTCCACCACTGATTGGCTTTGTAAAAATGAGTTCAAACATTTCAGAATGTGTGCATTGGCAGTCTGGTAACTAGCACGGGGCAGTGGGATCTCTACGCACTATGCTGGCATGACCGGTTTTTGCAATCATGAAGGTTGTTGTGAATGGAGTTTTTATTATTATTTATTACGCGTTTTTTTGCCCTGGAAGGACTCGTCGAGTCTCACGACATATTGGGTGATTGCTGTGCAATTCCACAGTTTAATAGCACCCCCTTATGTACGGTTTTAAGAACTTCACTTACTTCTCCCAAGGGTGAATAAGTGTGTTTAAGTCTTGCATGATGACTTGCTTTTATTTTTTTTCGTAACAGAATAAAAATAGCTTACACTTAAATTACTTCTATAGCGTTTAATTGTGATGCATTGGTTAAACAATTGGTACATTCTGTTTAGTCGCACAGCTTTTGTTGATTTATTTGGCGACGTTGCATCGCCAGTGGTGCACAAGCACAATTAACAAAACACTCAACACATTCTTCACTAACACCATTGCCTTAGGAACAAAAAAAACAATTGCCATTTTGGGAAATTGGCCTTCTTAATAGTGCTTAAATAGAGAGACCAGATGAGAGTTGCATAAACAAACTAATTCCGATGACTAGTTTTTATCTCGGCATATAGTGAACTAATTGTGGCCATTGGGTAACAGACGAGAACCCTTTGTTGACGGTTGTTAAACCAGTTCTGTCAGGACTGTTTATGGACCCACTGCCCAGTGCATGTTATCAGACTGCCAATGTGCACATTCTGAAATGTTTTAACTTCTTTTGACATCACAAAATCAGCGGTGCAAGTCAGTACGCATCGAACTGCGTATTTTGCTTGTTTTAATCTTGATTTGAAGCTTTCGTGACTGCAGGAATCCATACTCTGATTGATTGTTTTCTTTACACTAATCTGTGCCATGAACACCTATGGAAAATTGATATAATAGACCACACTTGTGACTGGTAGATCTGCATGTTGCAGCAACTAAGTTATTTCGTATATTCAAGTCATTGAAATATTGCCTGATGGAAATTACTTTACATTTATGCGTTATATGAAGGCTCAAGTTCAGCTTCAAATGTATGTGGAAATAAAGAAATATATATTATTCGCGTATGAAATGAACATTACGTTTAACACACACTTAATCTTTGATGTGCTTTAGAAATTGTATATAAATTACAGGAATGTGGTAGTCATTTTGGCACGTCAAATTATGCTGCAACACATGTTTTTTCCATTAATCAATGATGAAGGCAGCTTTATGCATTGTTTGTCACTGAGTTTCCAATTAAAAGTAGGATTAACGATCTTGACTTTTTCCAAAAGTATAGTATTTGCATGGATCGGGCAACTTATCATTTTCCAATACAGAATTGTTTATCATTAACATTCACCAGGATTCTCCCATTATTTTACAGTCGTAACCTGTAGGTCGTATGGAATCTGACATGTAGCTTATTTTCGCTAGAAAATTTTCACGGTGTTATAAATACATTCATTTGCCAAAATATAAAGGACATACACATGTGTTTATCCTTTTCACAAGTAGGCTAAGTATTTTTAAAGGCCCTCTACATTTTCATCCGATTTTACAATTTTTTATTCAAATAAATCTATTTAAAAATAAAATGAATTGGTAACCCGGATTATTAGAAAAATCAGCATCATTTACACAGCAGAACCAATGGAATCGGTCACAGTCTAGGATTGCGTCCTTTCAATGGTGGAAACACAGATGCATAGCGTGTTCATCTCCTATTCACCGGCGCAATCCGAAGCAAACTTCTCCCCACAATGGCGAGATGTTTACTACCTCCTCTGGTATACAGGAGGTCGTGGGTTCTATGTTGACCCTGACACTTGTATATTTTGAGTTTGCATGTTTTCCCTGCAGTTGTGCAGATTTTTCTCCGAGTCCTCCAGTTTTTCCCTCCACATTTCGAAACATGCATCGAGAGTATTCGGCTGCCTTAAATGTCCACGTGACAAGCCACTTCATTTAGCAATCGTTTGTGGCCAAGTCTCTTCTGAGAAAGAGCTATATACCTCAGCAGCCCTTGCCTAGTAAAAATAATACAAAAAAGTTTTCAAGTGCCGTTTATAGTGTAGTGGTGGGCTGATGTTCAATAACCATACCCGTACAATGCAATTTGAAAGCTTTGACATTTCTGTGTTTTTTTTCTTTTCAGGGCTATGCATAGATGGAATCTACCGGGTTAGCGGGAACTTGGCCACGATACAGAAGCTGCGCTTCCTTGTGGATCATGGTAAGCGATGACAGATGGCGATGCCAACTCGCGAATTACATGCCACACGAGGGTAAACCTTAAATCAATCCTGAACGGCCTTTAGCTATAATATACAAGGAAATTAACAATGCGGATTACAGGCCTATGTAACTGGGTCACAAATCGTTCCAGGTTTAAGAAGTTGCCTGTTGCAGTTAATAGTGATTGGATCAGCTGTGTATGAAGTAATTTTATTTGCACATAAAGCTGTTTTTCCACTGGATTACACAAAAGGCTTTTTTAATGTCAGCTGCTGTAAGTGCCTGCAAAGTAGTGATGAATAAAGCATTTAATTAAATGCACCATTACCAGATATTAAATCCTTTGAATGATCTACTTACGTTATGAAAACATTACAGAAAAAATAAGCGTGGGCTTTATCAGTCATGTAAATTGACTGCAATCTGAAAAGTCTTGTTTATATTTAGTTCACCCTGCATTTTGAATAATGTGTGTTCCCCATAGCCTTCAAATGCCATACAATATGAACGTATGATTAATAACCAATTCAGCTTTTGCGAAGGACATTCTTAAAAAGCGGTGTTGTTTTTTAAATGCAAGATGTATTGGTGAGCAGGGAGGTGAATATATGATGTGGGGAGTCCGCTTAGCAATACTGTCAGACGTTTCTCATGGTGGTTGGTGGTGAGCAGGCCCGGACTGGACATAGGGCAGTCAGGGCTATTGTCCGGTGGGCCTATTCAAAACCGAGTGCTGATGGGCCGGTCTGTGTAAAAAAATTAGCACTATTTGGCAGCCCCAAAAATTATTCCTTACCGGTCCATTTGTTTTTTGGGCCAACCCAAATGGACCAATGAGATCCCATGGCAATTTGGGCCGGTGTGTTTGCAAATTCCTGGGCTGATTTTTTGTCCCAGTCCATCACTGGTGGTGAACTTAGGTTCACTACCAACTGCTCGCTTAGCTCCTCTCCACTGTATTCCCCCAATATGACCAGGGCGTTATGTGCCAAGTTCCAAGCCATTCTCTGTTCTTGTGCTTTGCAGAAGAGAAGGTGAGCTTGGATGAGAGCCACTGGGAAGACATCCACGTCATCACCGGAGCCCTCAAGATGTTCTTCCGGGAGCTGCCTGAGCCCCTCTTCCCATTCAACCAGTTTGATCCCTTCATTAGTGCCATAAGTATGCGACACGGCACCTGCACGTTCATTACAATTACCACCTCCCGAAACAAATACGTCATTCCCGGCCTTTCAGCAAATTTTAACTGCTGGTCATATTTCCATTTTCAAAAGCATCTCCGAAGGTCGCATTCATTACACGCAAAGTGCTCGCCTCAAATGCACCTTGCCTTGATGATCTCGTCAAGGAGCATAAACCATCACGCAAACTCCGGTCATCCTCGCAGCTGCTTTTGGCTAACCTTTGAACAAAGACGATAACCGCATCGTGTGCTTTCGGATGCACTTATGCGGCCGTCTGGAATGCTCTTCCTTCCCATGTTAGGAAACCACTGGAGCTGTGTACTTTAATAAGTGTGTTGTCCTTCCCCCGCACCTCCGATTAGCACGGTTGGCTATATATGGTGCGAAAGAAGTTCATCATACATTACCATATCCTTTATAATAGCAATATAATAATCATCATATCCTTCATGCAGGAAAACCTAGTTGGGTCTAAAGACTGTCCTATTCGGGATTATCTCTCTAATTCCTTTTTCGAAAAATGTTATTTGGATTGGAGAAATACAATGTGTCTCTGTAGAACCCATGCATATGAGAGGGGATAACACTCAAAATTAATTCACGAGATGTCTCTTTGAAAATGAATATCTGAAAATGTTCACAGTGCCAGAGTGACTGTGTGTGATTTAGTTGCTGTATACCTTATTATTCTATTTGTACAGAAATAATAATCAATTAATTCATGGCCTTTTGTGAATTCACTTCTGGACCAATTTTTGCGCACGCCCTGTCAGTCATGGACCCTTCTTGAAAAATAGTCCTTCCACTCAATGGGGCTCTGCTGGATATAGAGACAGGTAAATCATTAAATCTTGACTGAAAGCTTTCGTGACTGCAGGAATTCATATTCAATGGGTCTTTCGGTAAAGTCACGTCGATAGAATAATAAAATGATAAAAATGAAAATAAAGTGATTAAAAAAATATAATAAAAAAATATCACGCAACACAAGCAATCGTCATCAGGTGACGACTGCTTGTGTTGCGATTAAAGCATCGTGATATTTTATTATTATTATTATTTTTATTATTTTTTTATTAATTTTTATTATTTTATTGTTCTATCTACGTGACTTTACCGACAGACCCAGAGAATAAGTAAATCATTATTAAATTATTGTTTCATTCGAGTCGCTTACCGTCGCCATGAAGCGGACGCGAAGAGCTCAGGTCATCGGATGTGGAAGGCTGGTGATGTTTTCTGACGAGCTTGGAAATGTTACTCAGTTTTTTGTAAAATTTAATGAGAGCACCGACTGCTACAAAGAGAACACGTGGGCCCATCCAAGTGCATGGGCTTAATGAATTACATACAACAGTTAAGTAAATATAGGCTTAGAATTGCTAGTGCACATGCACATCAATTGTATTTCTTGTAACGGTCAGTAATAGCATAGTAGACTTCCTCACCATATAAGAAGTGCATCTAGAGCTTTCGACACAAGATAAGCATCGAGCTTTCCACCGTCTCCGAGCACGTGCTGCTTAATTAGCACGCCAACAGTGCTTCGGTGGTAATAATAAAAAGTTTGCATGTACAGTATTTATTTATTTAGCCTTTCTGGCTCATTTCAAATTCTGGTTTCAGTCTGACTTCATGTTGTTTTACTCTATCCAGCTTAATCAATAACTATTTGAAACCCGCCAATCCCCAAAATGTACACATTATTTCCTCTAATACATATTACAAGAAACGAACAAAAAATGAAACTAGCTAAGTTAAGCTGTTGATAAATATTCAGACCCGTAATTTATCGAAAGCTTCACCAAGTTGAAGCTAATTTGGAAATGAAATTTTTCAATGTTTGCCACTGCATATAATGCATGCCTGAATGAGTTTACATAGTTGTTACTCCAAACCGGGTTTCGTGTTTAATAATTGGCAGAGTCAACGGGTACTTTGTTGACTCTTGTATTTTCCTGTTGAAAATGTTATGTTACTTGAAGCATAAAATGATTGCTCTAAAGTCGTCTACTGAATATATTGTTGTTGACACTGAGACTATTTCCATTCTCTTCAACATGGCATCGAACAAACCATTTTATGAACTACAAATGTCAATATATTAAGCTGTGCCCTTACATAATGACATGACAATAACACTTCCTTAAAATAATACATATGTAACAGGCAACGTTTTGGAAAAATGGACCTTCGTAACGCAATATTTTGACATAAGATATCACTGAAATTCTATAAACATTGTGAATATATTTTTATGAATATCAGGGATGGAACGGTGCAGTTGTTAGTACACTGTACTTATGAACCCAGCTGGCCTGCGTTTGGTCCCTGGCTAACATCAGTGGCGAATTATATATGGACCAGTCCTGATCCTCTTCCTTTACCTACCTACACTGACCAGCATGGTAAAGTATGACTAAACATATAACAACATGACTCACATGGTTAGGGGAGGCCTGAATGGAATAGTGGGTTGACAAAAGGTTGTTCGTTATTGTAACATGTTTTCTGAAAGAAAAAAAAACATCGGGGGACAAGGATTCTATTCTATTCTTTAGGTTTTTCGGTAAAGTCACGTAGATAGGTTCAAAGAAAATAACAAGGATTCTATCAATTACTTTAGAATTACCCTCCTGTCACGACCACAGAAGTACTTCAGTTGCAGTGCAAAGTCGAATGTATACAATTTATTTTTATGGGGCTGAGACAAGCTCGCTATGCAAAAAAACCCCTGTTATTTTTCATGCTAGAGGCCTGGCAATTATAACCTAGGGACTAACCGATACTAGCTCGTTCTGACATGGGCACTGCATAATCCCCGAGCCACTCGCCTTTCATATTTTTCCTTTGTTTATATCCCCCAGAGCTCCAAGACAGCAGGGAGAAGTTGACCAAGATTAAGGAGCAAGTGCAAAAACTCCCCAAGCCAAATAAAGACACCATGAGAGCCCTGTTTGAGCACCTGAAAAAGTAAGTTGTGCGTGTTTATTCATGTGCCTACATGATAACGATATACCCATCAAAGCGCCGATGGTACAGGCACCACCACCAGCTCTTTAGCTCTTTGAAGTGGGGTTTTTTTTGACATTGCATTCCGACGGGTGCGGCGCAGGTTCCGATTCCGCTCGAGAGCCGCCTCCTCCTCCTCAGCGGCGTTTCCTGAGTGCGCTCTGGCCGTATTTTTTTGTGCCTCCCAGGGTGATCGCGTGCGGCGACGCCAATCGAATGACGACGCAGAGCGTGGCCATCGTGTTCGGGCCCACGCTCCTGCGGCCCGAGAATGAGAGCAGCAGTATGGCCTTCCACCTTGTCTACCAGAACCAGATCGTGGAGTTCATACTGTCCGAGTTCACCACCGTCTTTGGCGTGTAGCCCTCGACTGTGTTTGCACTACTCGTCTGTCCAGGCGCAGCGCCACTGATCTAACTACCTGTCTATTTTATATTGTAGCCGTTCGATGTCTTCTCCTGTAAGCGTCCACAAGGTGAGTTCCAGGTAAAGCTGAATGTAAAAATGCGTCAACAAGGCCTGCATATTGCATAAGCATTGTAGCTTCATCACACACTTCATCTTTGCAATCCTGGCCTTTTCACATTAATATGAATGGTAAATTTAATGCTTCTATTAAAAAAACAATCATATTTGAATAAAGTTCGTTTAAACGAGAAATTATTTTTTTATATTTTGTTAAAATAACCTATCGTCTGTGGTATAACGACTTGCAGTGCATTTCCGCAGGGATATTGAAGGTGTGTGATTGACACCGGAGCAAATATTTGGCCTATTTATTTTGTATTCTGAAGAAAAAATAACTTGGTCAACGCCATGTACAGCGATGTCTAAACAAATAATTTCATAACGGTGCCATGCTTCGCTGGTGATATGTTTGTGAGTAAGCGCGAGAGTGCGTTATGAAGCCAAACCGCGTTTCGTCAGTGCCACGCAAAATCACGTCGTCGAGCTCTCGTGTTTCAATAAAACTGCTCGTCCGATGTATACAAATTTTAAGCGATTGTGGCTCAATTGTATATAACTCTAAAGAAACTAAACGTCCTTCAAGTGTTAAATGCGATTAAAATTCATGACCCGAGATACTCAACATTTTAAATCGCTTAAGTTTTCTTTTTTGAATCTGACAGTTCCCGACGTATTAAATGACATTCTGAAATGTGTCCTGAGCATGTAAATTTAGAAATCAGAATAACCTTAAAATGTACGAGTTATCAACACTGCAACATGCCTGATCATTGATACATTTGTATATATGCATCGTGTGTACCTAAAAGGGGCTTGTCATAGATGAAAGGCACGTGGAACTATTTTTCTGGATCCGTGTTTATGCTTTGGGATTCTTCTACACAAAATAACTTATTGTAAGACCCAACGAACTTGTATTTTCAACTGGATATTGTTAAAACACTTAAAAGGTTTGCGTTGCATTTTATCTCTACATTTTCAAAGTGCATGAAATTGTTGGCAGAGGTTGTCGAACATACAAATGGACCCATTCGTGTTTACAAAGCCACAGCCCTGTTCAAAGTTTGTTCATGATGACCATCGAACATCGTATCTTAATGCATGGGTGTCAAAGAGGCTATAATTTAAGTACGTGTGCTTTTGGATTGAATACGGTCTGACAGGAGAAACACTTGGGGTTTTATTTTCGATCGTACAGTTTTTACTTTAATTTTCTGTTTGGAGGTTGCAGCTTTCAATGCACTTACTTGCCAAAATGAGGGGACTGGTGAGTTTTGATATGTGAGCTGTATGTGTTGCTGTTGGATTACACCAATGTGGATATTGTTCAGTTTTCATTTCTGCTTTGCTGTACTTCTTGTGGCAGTAGGTCACCCCTTCTCTGTAGGTGAAACGGTTTGCGTTGAGGTGTCAGTGTTTATAGGTAGGTGTGTGTGTGTGTTTGTGCGCTTATGTTTGTGTCATTCAGAGAGTCTCTAGTGTGGTGTCTGAGTTTTGTTTAAACCTCTGTGTGCTCGTATATAACTGATTACGGTCATTACTAATATAAACGTTAACCTAGGATATACGGGAGCATTAAATACCCTTGAACGATTTGTTCACTTTTTGAGCAATAGTTAAAAAAAATGACAATCTTGTTTATGTTAAAGTAATAGTCTGTGAAATAGGCTTGCTCAGAAGGTGGATAAAAGGTCATTAAAACCATTGCTTCTCAATCATTATCGAGGGCTTGTTAGGTGAGCCTAGGTTGGTGTGCTGTGAAAGATGTTACCAAAAACCCCTGTGTGAGGCCACTTTGACAAGTAGTGTAGGAAATGTATCAATTCAGGCATGCCTCCGTCACTGTGGAGGTGTAGAGAAGGGTGCTGCATGCCACTTGTCTGTATTCTTGCCAAAAGGACTTGCAATGCAGAGTCGATCAACTACTGACCTTATATCATGCGGTTGATTTTTCAACGAACAAAGTTTGACGAGTAATTGTTTTGAGTGTTGTAGAGGTTTCTCTTGTTTTTTAAAAGAACCACTAGGTATATCCGTTTGTGTAATTTGTTAATATTGTGTTTATTATCGTCGTCGTCATCATCATGTTTGTATTTTGATGTATTGACATGTACAATTATTCAACTTAAAATACATTGCGCAAATACATTGTAACCAATTTTCGATTTTTCTGTTAATGTTGCCTACCAGACACTTAGCAGATTACTATTATCTATTGGGAGCTCTCAAATACTCATATCTTTATTGAATCAATTCTAAATGATATTGGTGGCCAAAAATATGTTTTTCAGCCACTGCAATTTCCCATCTCTCTTTAAACAGTCGCTCAGGTGCCAGCATTGTTTTGTATCATAGCTTTAAAATGTTCTTGCCTGACACTGCCCACATTAAGTGCTGAAATAAAAGACTGTACATTGTCAATTGCCATATCGCAGTTCTAACAAACTGAGCGTAAGTTGAACATACAGCTTCAAAGCACAAGAAAGTATGAGGTGTTGGCACATGCAAAGTTTTCCTGTCATGAGACATATATGTGGTTGTTGCCTGTGTCCATTAACAACATGAATTGTAGGCTGTGGTTTGTCGAGAGTTGTGATAATCAATTTGTCTAGCTACACTCCCTTATTATGTAACGTTTTTACCCACCCCAACTGGACATCTGTCAAAAAGAGCTTCATAGCTAATCGGATTCCTCCAATGTAATTAGATATTCTGACCTGTGGAAACAGGCACTGGGAGAATCTCGTCGGGCCCAAGCCAGTTTGTTTTCCAGCCATGCATAGTGAACCCATAACATGTTACAAACGTGCCACGGTCTATATAAGTTGACAGGGAGAGGGGGAGGGGCACGTTTACGCTAAAAAGTGCACTAATTGTTTGTTTGATAAATGTAAGAATAAAGTCAAATAATGTTGTATCCTGCCAGGTGAGCCATTGTTTGGAACACAATGGCCATGTCTTACTCTTCACCTATGACATACAGCAATGACACAAAATTAGAAGAAAAAAAACATCTACGCTAATTAAAAAAAGTTAAATGCACCACAAGCTTTATTAATTTTGAAATGTTGATGAGCTTTCATCCAAGCTTGAGATTCGTATTTGTGCAAGCTTATAATTTTATTTTTAAAAGGTAGTTTAACATAAATCAACTTCATGTTGACACTGCTTTACAACAATGACATATATATTAAATATATTAATATTGCAGGTATTGGGGCTTCAGAGCAGCCAAAGAAAAAAAATACCTCGATGTGGTAAAGTTGTGACATCACATGTTTTGAATTTAAATTTGAATATTTTGCCAATATCAGATTGAACGGAAATTAATACTTAATGTCTGCGAATGAAAATCCTTTAATGTGTCTACTAACATTTGTTTTAATGTAATCTTAATATTTGGTAGTTTTTTCAAGGTACCAACGATAATAAGTCAATCTTTTTGTCCTTGAATACTCTGAATTAAGGCTATTATCCAAAAAGTTGGCCAATCATGTATTTTCCTGATTTCAGGCCATGTTAATGACAAAGACGGCCTTATATAATTTCTGTCGGCATACAAGCACAGTCCCCTGGTCTTTTACTGGTTCATGAGCTAATGCTATTCTTAAGTCCGGCTCCTGGTCTAGTACGAGTGAGATCCTGGATTCAAAACCCAGCCTTCAACCTGAGTTTAAAGCACATTCTCGTGCACATTGAATTTCGTTGCCTCGGCCTCGTCTGCTGTCAATCATTATGCTTTATAATCAACATACACATGTTTGGTTTTATACTTCAGATCTGATGATAGCTTTGCACATATGCACCGAGTGAACTGCTTTATATTTTGCATAGCTGATATGTGTGCGCATCCTTGTGGTTGTATAAAATAGACCCAAGAAACATATCGGGCAAAGGCCTCCGGTGTTGATGCTAAGTTCTTTGCTTTCCATATGATAAGTGGCTTTGCCGTTGGTAGAAGGTACACAAATGCAACATGCTCGCTTTATGGCTTAATGCACATAGCACAATGGGTATATGATTATCATGAAACAAGATGTCCAATCTTGACAAAAGGCAACTTACTTAGACTTAAGATTATTTTCATTGCAGAGAGGAAAGAAAAACGTCATCGTGTAATTTTGTATTCATTTTTTTTTATAATCTTATGCAGCTGTTTGAAGCAACTCGAATTTATTGTTTTGAACGCACCATTAAAAGAGGCCAATGCACTAACTCTAAATCCTTCTTTGTTTTCCCAATCCAACAATTCAATCTGGCATGTGCGCTGGGAGGTGTGAAGGGCCAGAAAGTTGCCAACAAAACAGCCCAACCACACTTTACATTTTGAATCTGTATGCACTTTATGTCAGAATTTGTCAGGACACGTGAACACTGGAGCCACCTTTGATTTGCTTGTTGGTGAATGTCTTTGAGAAAATGCCTGAATCAATCTGTCGGGAGATGTTATTTCCACGTTGGTGTCGTTTTGTGCTGGATCAATGCGTTGGTGCCACGTACGTACCAACAATTTGGCTGTCTTAGCATTTTTCGTTTGTTTTGCATGCACCTCGTGATAAAAAAAGACTTGCACACTACACTGCATTAAAGCCAACAGTACTATTCATTGTGAATGCAGTAACGTCTTCATAATTACACATCCATTGAACTGTGTCAAAACATTAGCAATGTAATTGTGTGTTTGTAATACGCGTAGGATCAACATAATCTTTCACAAAAACGCATACCAATTTGGTTTCCCTACCATTTACTTTTGTTAACCGCCTAACACTGCGTGTATTTTTTTTTATGTGTATGGCCTTGTAATTATATTCTGGATTAATGTGTACAGTGTCCTAATGATCTGTTTTGGGGTCATCTTTTAGCAATGGTGTAAAGGAAACATTTGTGTTTGTTTTCATAGAGTTTTATCAGCGCTGTACAGAAAACTGCTACGATAGAAATAAAATGTAACTATTTAAATCTTGGACTTTTTCGTGGTGTCATTGTTATTCCTAAATAAAGGTAGTAGTGGCTTATGTGTGGTCCCTACAGGATGTGTGTGGCAGAAGGTAAGGCAATAGTGCAGTGGCAGCTCGCCATATACTTGAGCCCAGGCATGTGCGCGTCTGTGGCCGTCTGGAACGCTCTTCCTGATACTAGGAGGCCACGATATATGCACTTTTAAATCTAGATTGAAACTCATCGCTTCAGAACTGATTTTTTTGTGATTAGTTTATTTTCCTTCCCCCGCATCTCCAATTAGCACGGTTGGCTACGTACAGTGCGAATAAAGTTCAACGTTAAAAGGCTGCCCCGTGAAAGAACGTTCCAAGGCAATGCATCGTCTGATCACTGCACATGCAATGATGTGTCGCTTCAGTGATTTGAAAATAAAAAAAACGGTTATGCTCATGATTCGTGCATGTAATGGAGCGTGTGAATATTCGTCTTTTTTTTTTCCATATCGTCTATGTTGCATGCAATTGGGTCATGTGAGCTCTGCCGCAAACAGAGGTGCTATGGTCACAATAATGTCAACAATTCTAATCACGACAGTCAAATCATGACACTTAATTGAATCGGAGAGAAGGTTGGGGAAGGGATTATTGTAAAAAATGTAAACAAAGTCCACAGCACTATGAATGAACGTGTACTCTGCACGTACTATTTCGACAAGCTGCATGTCTGCAGAGGATGCCAGAACTGTTCAAAATATGGCTCGTGGGCCAAATTTGGCCGATGTACTCTTTATAACCCAGCCTGCGGAATCACAAAACACGAATGGGCCTCGGAGACGAGTTCCTCATTGCAAGGACCGTGGGCCATTGGTGGCTCCTGGTGGCCCCTGACGTGCGGCCCTCGACAGTACACAAATGGGACAACACCTCATCATCCTCATCATGCTGTCAAATTGAATGGTTTCAAATGTGTGGCGGGCCTCACACTGATGTCTTACGGGCGAAAGTGCCCCCCCCCCACCCCACCCCCCCTCTGAAAAGAATCATATTTGGAGTTTGCATGTTCTCCCAGTGGTCGCGTGGATTTTCTCTGGAGTTTCCCTCCACATTGGGAAACGTGCGTTTCCAGTGTTTGGCTGATAAAATTGTTCACGTGATAAGCCACTTCGTTGAGCTATCATTTGTGGCCAGGTTACTTATGAAAAAGAGCTATATAGCTCAGTGGGCCTTACCTGGTAAAATAAAAAATACTAACGAAATAAAATCAATGATATAAGAATAGGTTATACCCTTTCTGGCAATAAAACAGGTGTGAAGATGTGAAAACACCAAACTGAAACGTATTGCAAAGAATCATGTCTGCACCCCGAGCTCTCAATGTCCTAATAGTTCATTGTCTTTGTGCTTGTTCGCCTTTTGGCGTCCTCGGGGCTAACACTGTTTGAGACTAGGCTCTAAAGAAAGCTGTCATGTGTGGACCAATTAGTTTTAAGACAATGCAAATACTACCAGAGCATGTGTTTTGTTTGCATGCTCCCCACAAGTATATGTGGTTAATGTATACATGATTAATTGCAAAAGGTTTCAGTTTGGCTTTTTAACATCTTAAGACCTGTTTTATTGCCAAAAAGGACAAAACCTATTCTTATATTTTGATACTGGCAAGGGAGGTCCCATGATACAATGAACGACGACACAAACCTCCTTCCCTCTCACTGAAGTTTGTTCTGCACTTAATTTGTCTAAATTCCAGCTCTGTCCGATAGAAGGTGGGAAGTGCCGCAGCCGATGTTGGTCGCGCCCCATTAAATAAACCATCTACTGGTGTCGCGTGGTGTCGTGGAAGGTTCCAATTCAATGACACAACACTCATTGTCTAGTGCGCTACTTGGAAAAGCAATGCATTGAACGCAGTACACTACATTAGTACTGGCCGTTGAAGAGAAGCAGTTCTCTTCTGAAACTAGACAAGTTACAATTTGTATAATCCGCTTGGTTCTTTCGGTAAAGTCACGTAGAATGGAAATAAAATAATAAAAAAGAAAACATAATAAAATAAAATTCTCACGACGTTTCGGCCACAACACAAGTAGCCTTCCTCAGGTGAAGAAGCAGAACTGTCGGGAAGACAGCGCTTTAGTGAACACTGCCAAGCTTGGCAGCGTCTTTTAAGCTGGGTGGGAGGAGCAGAGCGCCTTGACGACGGAGTTTACATATCAACAGAAGGATTTAGCATTGAAATAGCTGTGTTAATGTGTTGGATTAGCAGGATGTTAAAGTCAGAAATTAGCATGTAACTGGGAGATTAGCACCACGGAAAGCGACGAGCTTTGTGCAGACGGACGAATCCATCTATGTTCGGAACGGAGGAGGGGGGGGGGGGGGAGAGAATTTAGCATTGAAATAGCTGTGTTAATGTGTTGGATTAGCAGGATGTTAAAGTCAGAATGTTTGTGTGAGGGATTAGCATGTCGGTTTCTTTTTTCTTTTCAACGTTGGCACCACTGAAAGCGACGAGCTTTGTTCAGACGGACGAGTCCATCTATGCTCGGAACGGAGGAGGGGGGAGAGAGAGAGAAACAGCCACGATGCGCTGCTCTGTCCTGTGTTGCGTGACAACTATGTTATAAACTAGACTACTATACATTACAATATTATACCTTCCAATCTAAACTACATTGTATAATATCGTATACACAGCCCAATGTAAGCTCTAACATTATGCATTATATTGATATGCCTCCAACTAAACTTTTTTCTACATTACACGACTATACACCGTAATATACACTGCCATAGACAAACCCACCCTTGAATTATACAATGCGTTACTATACATTGCCCTATACTTTAGACTATATAATATTAGACTTGTAATATTACACTATGTATTATTCTACCAACCCTACTGTATACCACACTGCTGTATATTCACTATACAATTACGATACTATATATTGCCTTATTAATTATGTTAAACATTACACTGTTATACTATTTATTATTATACAACATGCTATAAACCATACCATTGACCGTCGTGTTAAAGGTACTAAGAGGCAGTGACAGCGAATGGACTGCGGTCTGAAAGTCACCGTAAAATACAATCAATCAAGAACCGAAATGGTTGATAACGTCTTTCCAATGGTTAGTAAGCCAGAATCCATCTTCTCGGTTGAAATTGTCTCTGTGTTTGTATATGTGGATGGCCTCATGAACGAATCTCTCATGGTAGCTGGATGGCTTGCAGAGAACCTCCGTCTTGGAGAAGTCAATGTCATGTGAGCCCACTGAATTATAACAGTGATCTGCCACGGCTGAGGTGTTCGTCCTACCATGTTTCAAGTCTGCTTTATGTTCGCGGATGCGGTCCGAAATATGTCGTTTGGTTTCTCCAATGTAGCTGCTACCACAGTGGCAACTCAGTTTGTAGACGCCCGGGTACTGTATGTCTGGAACCACATCTTTTACCGACGGAACCAGATCACGGATTTTATGTACTGTGTTGAATCGGACCTGGATCTTGTGTTTATTCAGGATTTTGGAGATCTTTTTTGTGACCCCCGCAATGTAGGGTAAGGTGATGGTTTTGAATGGCTCCTCAAGAGGATTCTTCTTCATGGTTGGAGTGATGGCTTTGCAGATTGTGTAGTCGGAGTAATCATTAGCCTTGAGAGCTTGATGTACGTGCTTGAGTTCACTGGCAATGTGTTCCTGGTCCGAAATGCATTGGGCTCTATGGTATGGTGAGGGAATTCTTCTGGGATGGATGGTGGTGGGAATCCGGTTTTAAGTAAGCATCCGTATGGGTAGCTTTCCTGTAGACAGAGTGGCTCATTGAACCATCAGGTCTTCTTTTAATTACGACATCCAAAAAGGGTAGCTTGCCATCTTTTTCGACTTCCATGGTAAATCTGATGGCTGGGTGTATGGAATTGATGTGGTCGAGGAATTGGTCTAGAGCAGGCCGGCCATGTGGCCAGATGACAAAAGTGTCATCCACGTACCTCTTCCATAAGGTCGGGCATAGAGTGGCAGTCTGGATGGCATCAGTCTCAGATTTTTCCATGAAAACGTTGGCTACAACCGGAGATAGGGGGAGCCCATTGGGGTGCCCTCAGTTTGTTTGTAGAAAGTTCCGTTCCAGGTGAAGTATGTGTTGGTTAAGCAGTGCCTCACAAGGGGGGGTACATCAGTATGCAGTCCTTGATGAACCAAGTCTTCAATGATTGCGATGGTGTCAGGTACAGGAACTTTGGTGAATAAGGAAACCACATCAAAACTGACAAGCAGGTCGTCTGTGGACAGGGAAATACCCTTGATTGTCGATACCAGATGAGTAGAGTTTAGTACCGCAGAGGTGTTTTTTTCCAGTAAAAGGCCGCAGGATTTCAGACAGAAAACGAGACAGTTTGTAGGTGGGGGAGTTGATAGTAGAAACGATGGGACGAAGGGGTGTATCTTCTTTATGTATCTTTGGAAGGCCATATAATCTTGGTGGCCTGGCCGCAAAAGGTTTCAACGAGAACTGTTTGGTTTGATCAATTAATGCTGTTGAATCAGAAATTATTTTGTTGGTTTTAGTGACGAGGCTGTTGATGGGGTCTCTACTTATTTTTGTGTCGTTGAGTAGTTCTTGAATTTTTTTGTTATATTCTATTTTGTCCATGATGACAGTGGCATTGTCCTTGTCGGCTGAGAGGATGACAATGTCATCCCTCTTTTTTAATTGAGATAATTCAAAGCACTCATCTTTGCTGATGTTGCTAGCTGGCATCTTAGCGTTTTTGAGGGTTGCAGCGATTTCAGATTTTGCTACGTCTGCAGCGATGTGACTCATGCCCATGAGTGCCACGTCGACACGGGCAATAATATAATTAACTGGTATGTGTCTAGGTGTGACTGCAAAGTTTAGCCCTTTAGCTAAAACGGTTTTCAGACCATCAGAAATAGAACTGTTGCTGCGATTAATTACAACTTTGTTAACGTCTAGCTTTTCGGTGTGTGGGTCCGATTTCTTGTTGGAGAGGCGGTTGAATTTGGAAATCAAGTTGTCCTTACATTTGGTCGACATAGTGGCAGCTAAAGAGGCAGTCATATTGTCTACATGTTCCCAATCCGATGTGGACATTGTTGCCGTCAATGATAAGTGTGATTTGTAGAGTGTCTTGTCTAACTGATCTAGTTCGGTGCACGTAAGTCTGATTTTTTTCTGAGATAAGAGCTAAGCTAGTTCTAGATCAGTGGTTCTTAACCTTGTTGGAGGTACCGAACCCCACCAGTTTCATATGCGCATTCACCGAACCCCTCTTTAGTGAAAAATAAAATGTGATTTTTTTCAAATTCAAGACATAGATATGTTTTTTACTGGTACACAAAATGAGCCGTGCATGAACATTACCTTGTTCAAAGAATAAAACCAACACAATGCATAAACTCACAACAAATTACATACCTGGAAATCAATGTGACTTCTGCTGTTGCCTTTGAGAGATCAGTTCAGATATGCGTGGCTTCACCTTGGCAAGTGCCACTCTCATGTCATTTTCACAGCAAAGTCTGTTCCTTTTCTTCGTTTTTATGTCCAGCATCCTCGAAAAGGATTGCTCACAAAGATATGTTGTAACAAATGGTATAAAAAAATCCAGGGCTTTCTTAGCAATAACTGGATACTTGTTCATTTGTCGACACCAAAACGTTGAGAGCGTTGTTGTTCTGAAGAGTTGCTGTTGAACCTGGCTCTGCTGAATTTCAATGATTTCGTCGAGGAATTCATCATTGACATCTGCTGTTTCAACAGAAAACGTGAACGGCTGTCTCACCCATGCTGGATATGACTCTCTTGTAGGGAAATATCCGTCGAGAGACTTTGCAAGGTCATCTAAGTGCGTGGCAATTGTTTGCTTCAGTTCCGTGGATACAGAAATATCTCCGATTCCAGACACATCTTCGATCTTACTTGCACAGTCGTCCAGAAGCGGGAAGTTTGCGAAGTTATTGTTCTCTGTTCGTCGTTTCCATAACGGTAGCTTTTTTTGAAAAGCCTTCAGGTGTTCTTCCACTTCCATGATATTGACTCCACCACCCTGCATCTGCTGATTGAGATGATTGAGAGCTGCGAATATATCAGCCATGTACGCTAAAATGAGAATGAACTCAGGATTTTTGAAGCAATCTGCATGGCAGTGTTGGTGCTCTTGCAAAAACAGGGCTAATTCCACACGCATGGCAAAAACACGATTCAGCACCTGTCCCCGGGATAACCACCGAATATTAGAATGGAGCAGAAGTACCTCAAATTCAGAGCCCATTTCTTTACACAGCTCACTGAAGATGCGGTGCCTCAGAGCACTTTTTCGCACATAGTTCACACATTCCACCACAGTTTTTAATACTTTTGTCATTTTTGGAGGTAAGGTTTTTGTTGCTAACGCATGCCTGTGCAGAATACAATGCGTCACAATGATGTGTGGTGCATCGGCCTTTACTAGCGCACCAAAACCAGACTTTCTTCCCAGCATGACTGGAGCTCCGTCCGTACAAACTGCAGAAACCATATCCCATGAAAGATTGTTGTCTCTGAAGAATTCATCCACAAGCTTCTTCACATCGGCTGCCTTCGTTGTTGTTGTAAGAGGCTTACAGAATAAACTCTTCTTTTATCATGTCGTCTTTCACATAGCGTACAAAAACAGCAAGCTGGCTTAGATCAGAAGCGTCTGTGGTTTCGTCGAGTTGAAGGCTGAATTTTGCCGGGCTTGAAATCAGATCCGCGACTACTTGAGCCAAGATGTCTTTACTCATGTCTTCTATTCTGTCACTGACGGTGTCATTTGAAAGGGGAATTTGGGATAATTTACCTTCGGCCGCTGTTCCGAGTATCAGATTCGCCATCTTTAATGCAGCTGGTTTCACAAGTGTTTCACCAATGGTGTGTGGCTTGCCCTGCTTTGCGATCAGGTAAGCAACTTAGTACGATGCTGTCAGGATCGGTTTGTTAACAGGTACAAATCCAAGAGCAGGCAGAGTGGCCCTTTCATCGAATCTGGCTCTCTTCACCCTGAATTCAGCAAGTGTTGTGTTCTTGTATTCCCCGTCTCCATGCAGCTTCAAGAAGTGTTCCTTTAGTTTTGCCGGTGCAAGACTAGAGTTGCTCAACTTGGCGTTGCAAATCATGCAGATAGGACGCTCACTCCCATCACGTTCCGTGAAACATGAGAATCCATGTTGTACATATTCGTCCGACCACTTTCTTCTTTTGCCCGACATAGTTAGTATGGATAAAATATTAAAGAAATCACACGACGTACGACAACAACAGTCACACGTTGACTACTGAGTACGCACTAAATTCCCCGCAGCGCTGATTGGCCAAGCAGTGTAGCATGATCATCTGCAGCCAGTGATGGCCAAGCGGGCCGTGTGTGTCATCACAAATTTACACAATAATTCAAGTGTGTCCGGACCTCCGTGGCGGGGGCTCTGCCGAACCCCTGAGATCGACTCACCGAACCCCTGGGGTTCGATCGAACCCAGGTTAAGAACCACTGTTCTAGATAGAATTCGTTTTGCATTAGAAGAAGTTGCAGCAGCAGAGGTCAGTGTAAATGCGGTTGGTATTACCTTAGAGTCGCGGCATCTCTTTAGAAAGATGAGAGACTCGATTAGCTGATCCTTCTTATCCCGGAGTTTGTTGAAGGATCTCGAAATTTGTATAATGTTTGTAATTTATCATTCTACGACCGTGCTACTCGTAGCATCCTAAGATGTATACAAAATCATGAAGTTTTGTAATAAAATACCCACGTGCGTCCCAGCATAACTGCGTAATGCACGGTTGCCTAATGTGACTGGCTATTTGCACTGTAACATTTTAACGTAAAATAACTTTAGAATCCGTTGTAAACCTTTTTTTTTTGGACGTCGAGAATGCAATGAGCCTTGGTGCACGCGGCTCTCTGCCGGAGTTGCATTGACGATGAACGGACGCCAGGTGGTGCTACAATGACGCGCGGAGGCTGGGGGGAAAAAAAACACCGGATAAAGCCCGAATTTTTCATGCAAAGCGGGGACCGGCGTTTGGATGTGTTACCTACAGACTCTTGAACGCACTGGTTTTGATCGTGTTTTACAGTGTGTTATCCGAGTGCATTGAGTGTGTCGCGTTGAAGGGCTTTGCATGAGTCCTTGTTTGTAAGGCACACATTGGAATTTTGGGGAAAACTAAATAATGTCTTGATTTGGTGATAAATGACTTTTAAGACAGAGACTTTCAATGCAGAGTCGAAGGAAAGCAAATAGATGGGTCTGCATCAGACGCCTCCTCGCAGGACAACACGATTTGTAATCTGTCTATCTATTCTGAGTGAAATCGCTGCATGCACACCCCTGTTTTTGCGAAACTAAACTATTTAAACAAATCTTGTATTTATTTTACTACGTTAGGCCCACTGAGCTATATAGGAGCTCTTTTTCAGAAGCGACCTGTCGACAAATGATAGCTCAACGAAGTTGCTTATCGTGTGGAAATTCATAGCAGCCCAATACTCTTGCCGCATGTTTCTCATTGTGGAGGGTAAAAATCGGAGGACCCAGAGACAATCCACTCGACCACGGAGAGAACATGCAAACTCCAAATGTACAGGCGTCGGGGTGGGATCGAACCCACATCCTAGATTGAACATCCTAGATAGAGCAGGATAATTTTGCAAATAAATCTTGAGACTCGGGCTTTGCAAAGTAATAAAATAAAAGTAATGTTACGAGATATTTTTTAGCAGTCCTTCAAAAGTTGTATTCTTCATAAATGCTTACTCATAGATAAAATTAACATGTTTCCTTTTAACAGCAAAATGGGAAATGCTCCAAAACTGACTAGACAGCAACTTTAACACTGTGCATGGCTGTAAATATTTTCTGGCACTACTACGCGGTGCTGTTGCCTCTTGTTATCAGAATCAAGAGCAGGAAAAAAAACAGTGCTAACGCATGCATGCACAGGAAAAGTTGACTTTTAATGCACAAAATAACTTGTTCAGCATTTTTTTTAACCCGCTATTTCTTGTGGGATTTCTAAAGGTGTCGAGTTTTACAATGGTGAAATCTGTCCTTTGTATAATTAAGGGGTGCATAATAGATTCTAGCTCGATTAGTTTATTTTCAACTGAGCCTATGATACATGAGCACATTTGAAGACGGTTGGACTATGGGTATTATAATGATAATAACGTGTAAGGATAAAGTGTTGCATATATTTCAACATCTCGTTGTATTTGAACTGTGACATTGACGCGTAGGGTCCTGTGGGTTTACAGTGTAAACATAATCCTCTAAAACATGTTTATATGCTTTATCTAGACGTGCCACATGGTGGAGAAATGTGAATCGCGAAGTGAAGTTGCATCTGCAAAAAGTAACGAATAAGACACAATTCAGATTCGAAGCTTCTGATTTCAAATCAGATTCGAAGCTTTCGTGACTGCAGGAATTACTCTTTGGTTCTTTCGGTAAAGTCACGCAGAAAATAAAATCAAATAATAATAGAATACGACGTTTCGATTGCAACACAAGCAACCCACACCAACACACACCAAGACAAACAGGCCTTAAATAGAGAGAGGGGAGAGGGGCCGGGGCAGAGAGAGGACTGGGGAGGCGTACAAACGAGGGGACCAGCGGACAAACGAGGGGACAAGGAGGGAGCAGTGTGGAATTCCGGATCACAGTGGCCAGAGGAGAGACAATGGTTTAGAGCAAGAAAATCGAAAGTTTAAGAAAGCAAATTTAGTAAAATTAAGAAGTGTAATGCAATGCGACACAGAGGGTTGGTTAACACAAAGTTAACTCATAGCCTAGTTGATTAACGTTCTTCCAAAGATTGCTAAATTAGAAGTTAAGCGTGGAACAGACAAGCAAGGAGAAATTTAGAGAGAGAAATAGTAAGTTTGACAACACGATAATTTTACTAAATTTGTTGTCGGCGGCTCTGGGATCTTACATTGACATGCTAATCTCTCCGGTCTTACATTCACATGCAAATTTTTCTATTTAACATAACTAACCCCGCCCACTTCGTTTATGACCCTTGGGCTACACCCATCTCAAACCTTTAAAACAGCCTGCTTCAACAGCTTTCCCCCTCGTTTTTCTCCTGATGACGAATGCTTGTGTTGCGATCGAAATGTCGTAGTTTTTTGTACATTTTTTTGTTCTACGTGACTTTACCGAAAGACCCAAAGAAAATGTTATTTTTTTACTTACAGCACTGTATATTATTTAAGGCATTCCCATACATATGGTTAGCATCAAAACTAAAACTCAATAGGCATCAGTTCTACCGGTTTCAGAAAGGTATCATCATTATAGATTATCAAAGCTACCTTGTAGTTTTAGTCAAAGTTACGAGAATTGTATCGGCTACCATATGAAATGAACCACATCTACACAATCCGCGGAAACATTAGGGCACCTACTCCTGAATTGGAAGATGAAAGAATCTCTCAACTTGTGACTGCGGAGCACCCAAACAAACAATCCATCACGTGGTAAACACGCGGTAAACACGTGGTAAACACGTGCCCAACTGAATCTCAGAAAGACTGCGTAGAATACATTAACTCTCTCATGAAGCCATGAGCTATGCAAAATCCATCCTTAAGAAAGAAGAAAAGTAAATTTTACCTCACCAGTTAAGGCAGCATTCGGGTGCTATAGGGGTACGCAATTGCTCTTGCTTCTCACAGTTTTTAATTTCAGTATTAAAACAATTATCATCAAAATATTTGACCAAAACGTTTTAATGTTATTTGCTGAATACTCGACAACGTGATGTTGCATAATATTGATCTTAAAATAATTGGTCAAAACTAATTTCACCAAACTTACATTTGAACTATTTAATGCAGATACGTTTATTGTTGCTCCTGATTTTTTTTTTACCTCAATTATGTAAAACATTCAGCAGTTAAACATGTTTCATCTGTCCTCCATTTAATAAGTTACTCAATCTGGAGATATTAAAATACAAAAAAAGATCCAAACGTATGTTGGTGCAGTGGTTTAGTGGGGAAACTGCACTGTGAACCTGGTAATCTGAGTTCAACTCCCAGCCACGGCTAATATCAGCCCTGGGCCACCCTCCCCACCCCACTGACCAAAGTGGTGAAGTATGGTCAAACGATCCTCATGACTGACACAGCCTGGGGAGTACTTCATGAAGCAGTAGATTGACAAAGGGTTATTTTTAAAAATTATAGTGAACTTAAACAAGTAGCATTACACCTTCACACTCTAAAGAGAGCGGTTTTCCTCTCTCTCAAGCAAAACTATACAATCCAAGCTAAATTCTAAGTTACATTATTTTTTTAAAAGTAAATAACACAAATTCACGTCATTTTTTAAAGTCATGGGTTACTGGGCTGGGATCATCATCTTGTAAGACTTGAACAACTAAGTGAACATCTCAGCTGACAGGCAGTGAATCAAGCTTAAGATCTTGGTGGTTTTTCCACTCAAGGCCCTCTCATAGGTCACGACACATCAACGTTCGTCACCCGAGCCTGGGGGGTGGGGGGGGCACCACGGTGAGGGAGAGGTGTACAGACGCCCACTAAACCCGACGCCCCTTTGCCAACCGGCACTCTCTCAACGTTCCTGCTGGACTTAAGGCGACGTGTCTATTGCCGTGCAGTGCTACGGCGCTGGAACGCAGCGTTCCTGGCACTCGTGCACAGAATGTCAGGCTTGCCCGGAGTGGAAGGGTCTCTTAACGTTGATTACATTATTTACATGTCGGTGGCCAGTGGCCGGGAAATCTGAGTGCACTGGTGTAGCCAGTTTGTAGCATACGCTTATCGTATTAAAAAAAATGGCACACGGCGGTCTTGGTCTTCATAAGAATGTGCATTGGGTGTGCGGCACAGACAGCTTGTTCCGCATGCTGTACTTGCTGTACTCGGCTGTAGTGACAAGGCTTATTCGCGTGCGTGTGTGTCAAGGTCGTAATTATTAATTATCTAGAAATTATATTGGGGGGACACATGAGAGGGCCTTGAGTGGAAAAACCACCATCCCCCCCCCCCCCCCAATATATTGATATAAAAAATATATTTTTTAAATGATTGCTATGCTACGACTGGCAACCACGCACCGGCGTCCGAAATAATCATTAGCAAATGTAATCATAACAAAACTTAACAAATTTCCATTATTATTATTACTAACGGTTCTAGTATTCCGGTGTACTGCAGTTCTGCGTGTGGTGTGTCCACGTGGTGTTGCCGTGCCCCAGCAGAAGCCGTTGCTCGGCTGCTGTGGGTAGGCACAATCAATGTCAAACACTGTCCTGTCTCTCCATTTCAATACTTTCAAATGTATGAAAAAGTGGAAAACTAGAATGTAATGTGAGTGTTACATAGGCTATATCACTGTCGAGTGGAAACAAAGTTTTTGGTGAAAACGGGCCGATTTGCGATTGCTAATCAATCAACCATCACTAACGTTAGCTATCATAGCTAAGTAAGTTACTTGGAAAGTTAATTAGCCACACATTCACCCAGCGACCAACAATGTCGCTCACGGGCGTTTTCAACTAACGTGAATGTCTTTATTACATTACATTTGTCAGAAAGCCCACGTGAAGTCTGAGTAAAGTGTCAATCATTTATGTTGTGCTGCATGTGTAATATTTGTAGACAGTTGTAGCTTTAATTTATTGCATATTCGTACAGTATAGTGTATAGCTGTACTTGCTTATGATACATAGGATTATTAGTCTTCTTTGGTTCTTTCGGATAAAGTCACGTAGAATGATAATAAAATAATAAATTGATAAAATAAAATAACACAATAATATTCTCACGACGTTAATATTCTCATGAGGATTATTAGTGTTTTTTTTTTATTAAAGTGCAAGCAGTTTTATTATAGTTAAGTATTCTTTGGGTCTTTCGGTAAAGCCACGTAGATATTAAAAAAAATCACGACATTTCGATAGCAACACAAGCAATCATCATCAGGTGAGGCAGGATGTTATAAAGGTTTGAGATGGGGGTATTACCTTAGTGTCGCGACATCTCTTCAGCCGCGACACTAAGGTAATACCGATCGCCTTTACACTGACATCTGCTGTTGTCACTTCTAATGCTAAACGGATCTTGTACAGGGCTGGCCTAGCCCTGATCTCAGAGAGAATAATATTGCTCCGATTTTAACTCGACAAATTAGACAAGAATCTCTTGCAATCACACTTAACATTGATAGAAAAAATGTTGATATCTGATTGGGAACATGTAGATAACATGACTGCCTCGTCAGCTGCCTCAATGTCAGCTAAATGCAAAGATAACCTGATTGCCAAGTTCAACCTCCTGTCCAAGAAGAAGCCAGATCCACACTTTAAAAAGTTAGACGGTGACAAGATTGTTATCAATCAGAGTAACAGCCCAATTTCCAACAGCCTAAAATCGGTTCTAGCTAAAGGGTTACATTTCGCAGTCACCCCTAACACATCCCAGTTGATGATATCATTGCCCAGGTCGACGTAGCCCTTAAGGGTTTGGGACACAATCCTGCAGATGTGGCAAGATTGGAAATCACAGCAATCCTCAAAAACGCAAAGACACCTATTAGCAACATCAGTAGCGATGAGTAATTTGAGCTTTCTCAACTAAAAAAGAGAGATGACATAGTCATCTTCTCAGCCGTCAAGGGCAATGCGACTTTCATCATGGACAAAACCACATATAACAACAAAATTCAGGACCTACTTAATGATGATAGCTATCCAAAATCAATAGAGATCCCACCAACCGCCTGGTTACGAAAACCAACAATATCATCACTGTAGATTTGAAGCTTTCGTGACTGCAAGGATCCATAGTCTTTGGTTCTATTCGGTAAAGTCACGTAGGTAAAATCACGTAGATTGTTTTATTTTTTACCTACATGACTTTACCGAATAGAACCAAAGAGTAATATCATCACTGATTCGACATCTTAATTGAACCAACCAAGCGGCTTTCCTTAAAACCCTCTGCTGCTAGACCACCCAGATTGTATGACTTACCAAAAACCCATGAAGAATGTACACCACTTCGTCCTATCGTCTCCACCATTGACTCACCCACCTACAAACCTGCCCGATTTCTGTATAAGACTGTACAACCATTTACTGGTAGGACCACCTCAGCTGTACTTAACTCAGCTCATTTGGTATCGTTAATTAAGGACATATCACTATCTCCAGGTGATTTGCTTGTCAGTTTCGATGTAGTATCTTTGTTTACCAAAGTTCCTGTTCCTGACACCATTGCAATCATTGAAGATTTGGTCCAACAAGGACTGAATGCTGATGTACAGGCCCTGGTTAGACACTGCCTCACCAAAACTTACTTCACCTGGAATGGAAAATTCTACAAACAAGTTGAAGGTACCCCAATGGGTTCTCGCTTATCTCCAGTTGTAGCCAATTTGAGACAGATGCCATCCAGGCATCCACTCTACGTCCGTCCTTGTGGAAGAGATACGTAAAGGACACATTCGTCATCTGGCCACATGGTCTACCAGCTCTGAACCAATGCTTCAACCACATCAATTCCATACACCCAGCCATCAAATTCACCATGGAGGTGGAAAAGGATGTCAAGTTACCTTTCTTGGATGTTTTAATCGAAAAGAGACCAGATGGCTCAATGGGACACTCTGTCTACAGGAATGCCACCCATACGGATGCCTACCTAAAACCTGACTCCCACCAACATCCATCCCAGAATAATTTCCTCATCAAAGCTCTACACCATAGAGCTCATGTATTTCAGACCATCACCACCTAGCCAGTGAACTGTAATACGTACACCAAGCCCTCAAGGTTAATGGATATTCAGACTATCTGTAAAGCTATCACGACAACCGTTGGAAAAGAACCATCTGAGGAATCAATCAAAACCATCACCTTGCCAAACATAGCAGGGATCACCAAAAAGATTTCCAAAATCATGAGCAAACACAAGTTCCAGGTTCGATTCAACACAGTACATAAAATTCGTGATCTGATCCCATCTCTGAAGGATGTGATCCCAGACATGCAATACCCCAGCATCTACAAACTAAGCTGTGTCTGCGGCAGTAGTTACATTGGGGAAATTAAGCGACATGTCTCGGACCGTGTTCGTGAACATAAGGCAGACCTGAAACACGGTAGGACCAATACCTCAGCCGTGGTAGATCATTGTTTTAATGCTATGGGCACACTCGAAATTAATTTTCCAAAAGACGAAGGTACCCTGCAAACCCACTGGCTATCAGCAAAGATTCGTTCATGAAGCCATCCAGTTATATAAACACAGACACAATTTCAACCAAGAAGATGGATACAAACTGAGCAATCATTGGCAGGACATTGTTAACCAGGTTAAGTCATATGGCTGTGATGTTTAGTAGTTATTTTTGATTCGCTGGTGTTACATTAACAGGTTAAATGTCTTTACATTAACAGGTTAAATGTCTCACTAACACAGCCACCGTTGCTCGTTTTCTTTGATGTGGCGGTGGCTCTACGATCTTACATTGACATGCTATCTCTCACAATAGAATGGCCACCTCCGCAGCAGTTTCGTCGTCGTGGAGGTAGCTCAGCACTCCGGTCTTACATTTACATGCAAATTTCTTCACTAACCCCCCCCCACTTCGCTTATGACTCTTGGGCTACACCCATCTCAAACCTTTATAACATCCTTCCTCAGCAGCGATCGAAACGTCGTGATATTTGTATTATTCTATTTACATGGCTTTACCGAAAGACCCAAAGAATATGAAGTTCCTGCAGGCACGAAAGCTTTAAGTCAAGATTGATGGTTAAGACCGAATAAAGACATCACAACAGTCTAATCCCACTGTTCATTGAAGCTGAGATATTCCTCTAAGTATGGCTTCTCATGTGTATTTCAGATAATACAATCAAGCAGGGAGAGTGAGTTTGAGACAATGGCAGAGAGAGAGAGAGCAGACAGGCAAGCGAAGATGAAGGTGCAAGAGAGGGAGGGGAAGGAGCTTGGACCTCGCCCAAATCAGCCAAATGTTAACGTCATGCCTAATCAAACCCTATCAAATAGGACACTCTACTTTCAGGAGAAATGGTTTAAAGATTATACTTGGCTCCATTACAGCCCCTCCTTAAAGGGGGCCCTCTGTTTCTATTGTGCTAAATACTTTCCAACACAAAAGTCTAATCTTGCATCAAAAGCAGATTCAGCTTTTGTCAAGACTGGCTTTCAAAATTGGAAGAAGGCACTGGAGAAATTTAGTGCCAGAACCTGTTAATGTGCAACTTTCACGTGAGCTTGAAAGACAGCAACTACAAGCAAGGAGAAATCTTATGAAGATTGTTGGGGGTGTGAAGTACTTGGCACGGCAAGGTCTGGCTTTTCGAGGCGTTGATAAGGAGAGTGGGAATTTCAGCCAGCTTCTAAAGTACAAGGCAGAGGGCGTTGCAGAGCTGAAAGGTCACTTTGATTTCACCAGTGCCCAAATGCAAAACGAAATTTTGAAACTGGTGGGAAATACAATTGTCAAAGAAATTGTGTCGGAAATAACATCATTGCCAGTGGTCCAGTTCGCACTTACCATTGATGGCACCCAGGATACATCAGAAGTGGAGTCAATATGTTTGCACCTTGTAGATGCAGATCTACAACCAAATGAATAATTCCTGGGACTCTACGAAGTGTCATCCACGACAGGGCAAAATATAGCCAAGATGGCATGTGATGTGATGATGCGTCTAGGCCTTCCTCTGTCCCAACTTCGAGGAAAAACCGATGACGGTGCCGCAAATATGACTGGACGATTGCAGGGGGTGCAAGCCATTTTAAGGAAAGAACAACAGCTAAGCTATGTATTGTCACTGTGGTCCACACTGCGTGAACTTAGTTACGTAGGCTGCCTGTGTGGATCTTTGCTTGAAGAATGGCAAGTCAAAACACTTGTCATTGCCTGGAGAGGAGATGATATGATAGGAGAGGAGAGCAGAGGAAAGGAGCAGAAATGACTGCAGAGCATGGGGGAGAGGAAAAGAGATGACTGGAGAAGAGAGGAGAATATTGGACCAGGGGAGAGGAGGAGATAGGAGAGGACAGCAGAGCAGAGCAAACGCCCCTGCTGCCTACCCAAGTTTACTTGTAAATATGTAAATAAAAACAATTTGCTAAACCTTGGCCACAATATCTGGACTTGTCTTCATATAACAATGCATATATTTCTGTGTATATGATTGTGGTTATGGTTGTACTTTATTAATCTCTGCCATTACATACAATGAAACAAGAAAAGGTAAAAAAAAACACAGAGCAATGTAATACAATACACTGTTAGACATTATTGTAAAAAAATTCTAAAAAGTCCATCCCATGTGTGAGTGAATTTTTTTTTGGGGGGGGGACCCCTAGACCCCCTGGAAGATTTGGTCCCCCCAAATATTGACTCCATGGCTACGGCCTTGCCTTGAACAGTCAACTTGGCAGCTTTGGTGTGTGGTTTCACCCTGATCCATGCGTTCCTCTTTCTGTCTCTTGGTGTAATTCCAAGCACACACACATGTTAGTGCGTGCCCGCTATATTTCAATGTTACATTGTGAATGGATAACAAGAATACTTAAATTTTGATTTAAAGCTTTCGTGACTGCAGTGATTCATATTCTTGATTTTTTCGGTAAAGTCACATTGAAGGTAAACAATAAAATATATATAAAACAATACAATTCTCACGACGTTTCGACTGTAACACAAACAGTCATCATCAGGTGTGCATACCAACGGCAAGAACATTTGAAAGAAGTGGCGGTTTGTATTTATGTATTTTTTTGTAAACGTTAGCACCACGGATAGCGATTTGACAGTTTGATTAGAAGGAGGAGTCCATCTATGTTCGGAAAAAAGGAGGGGGGAGACGATTGTTCACGCTTTCGGTGGCTTTCAGACAGCATACATTAATTTTTCGTCTCCCCTCTCCTCTTTTCCGAACATAGATGGACTCGTCCTTCTAAACAAACTGTCAAATCGCTATCCGTGGTGCTAACGTAAAAAATAAATAAATACAAACCGCCACTTCTTTCAAATGTTCTTGCCGTTGGTTTTCACACCTGATGATGACTGTTTGTGTTACAGTCGAAACGTCGTGAGAATTTTATTGTTTTATATATATATTTTGTTATTTTATTGTTTCCCTTCAACGTGACTTTACCGAAAGAACCAAGAATAAGAATACTTAAGTTTGAATTGGCACTCACGATTTCACATGTTGTGCATTCATGGGAGAATGAATAGCGTTCTGTGATTCTGAAAGTCCACCAGTGACACTTTGAAATGTTCTCTTACTCCTGCATGTATTTTATAATGGATTGATGACAGATTAGTCATTGAATCCAGATTGTTCTAAGTATGTTCGAACGACCCACAGTAAAAAAAAAAAACTCACAATCTTTCCCATCCCTGCCCATGAGCTGATTTAATCAATCCATCTCCAGTAGCCATTCTCCCAGATGCATGTTGAACTTCTTTTGCACCGTATGTAGCCAACCATGCTAATCGGAGGTGCAGGGGAAGGACAACAAACTGAACACAAAAAGTAGTTCTAAAGAAATGAGTTTCCAATCGAAATGAAGATTTCTCTGCTTTGTCTGCCATTCTACAGTGGCATTTAAACAAAAATTCCATAATCCATCATTCGTCCAGCTAGGAATGTCCTTGTGAATTAGAAGATGACAGTTCATTTCTACGCTCATCATACATATATTGAACTTGCATTTGAGAATACATTAAGTAAATGCGAATGTTATCTTTAATTTAAGTTAATGGGGTGTGAACAAGACTACAAATGAGACAGAACAGGAAATAATTAAAGATAGTAAAAATGAGACGAAAATGTATTTATTATTTAATCAAATTCAGAACCTGTACGGTTCATTGGCAGCATAATGACGATCATTAGTTGTGATAGAAATTGCATGTTCATTGTCATCTTGTCATTGTCATTATCTTCATAATCATAATTGCTCATTAAAAATCACCATCAGCAACTCTTATAGTCAGACACGCTGGTGCATGTGTGTCATCCAACACTGGAGGCACAGATTTGTAGATCGCAGAGATTTGTGACGCTCCCAAACTTGCTGGCTTCAGATGGCAGTACAGCAAGTGGGTTCTTGAAGTCTCTTTTGTTGAATCGTTGAGTGTTATCCTCATATGACTACCTAAGTATCTTTAGACTGAGTGAGGCATTGCTGGGTACGTTAATTAGATCAACAGTAAAAGCGGCAACAGTAGCAACAGCATCGTGATGGTCATTGTGATCATAACTCGTGATCATAATCGTCAACATTGTCAGCATTATCTTTGATGTTTTGTGATGGAGTGGACCTTTCTGCAGTGGCTTGACGTTAGGAAGCTAAGTCGCCACTCCAGGGGTTTCAACATTCAGAGTTCGTGGCCCTTGCTGTGCGTTTGACTTGTCTGCCTGAGTGAAACATCTTGTTTTTGTAAAATCCCTGATGCAGAAGGGCCTAACGGACCAGTTTGGCTTCAAACTCGGCAAGGGGTGGAGGGAGAAGATTGAAAGTCACAGCACATGATCATCATTTTTTTTTATATTTCTTGGAAAGGGAACGTTACAAAGTAAAATAAACGGTTGGACTGTATAATGTTCTGTTCCTTAACATTCCGTTTCTACTTTATATTTAGTTCCATTTGAGTGGATTTCAATCGATATGCAGTGATCATAATTCCATAGAATAACAAAAAGTGGGTGCCACGGTGGAGAGATGTTAACACCCTCGTCATGTATACCAGAGGTCAAGGGTTCGATCCCGACCCTAACACGTGTACATTTAGAGTTTGCATGTCTCTCTCCCCGTGGTAGTGTGGAATTTTCTCCGGGACCTCCAGTTTTCCCCTCCACATTTAGAAACATGCGTTAAGAGTATTTAGTCGCTATACATTTGCACATGATAAGCCACTTCAGGTCGCTTCTGAAAAAGAGCTATATAGCTCAGTGGGCCTTTACCTGCTAAAAGATCAAAATGGTTCAGTTTTAGTTTAATTCCGTCAATGAGTCACATTTCCATCAGTGGTGGAATCGTGGCATCCCGCTCCGAGGAGAGCTGCCAGACGATAGAGTGTGGGGTGGCTGTGGTGACTCATTCTCCACTGAAAGCTCTGCCATGAGCTCACACCACAGATACATCTTAGCAGCAGCATCTGCGTATTGCGACATTGTTGTGATGCATCCAACTCGGACTACATAAACCACTTTGGGAGAACTTGATTTACCGAAAAAACCAAAGAGTAATTCCTGCAGTCACGAAAGCACCTAATCAAGTTCGAACCACCTTTACGGGAAGGTATGAAGTCTTGTGTATTATTTCTACGTGACTTTACCGAAAAAACCAAAGAGCACTTTGGGAGACTTTAGAGGCCAACTTTATGTGAACGAAGGTGTAATAATGCCTGTTGCTCAACAGAATAGAAGAATCTTAGAATTTTATTTTTTAAATATTATTCAAGATATTACTGTAATTACAGGACAAAGATGAGTTATGCAGCTTAGAGATTCAGAATTGAATGTTTCTTGAAAGCATTGCGGATGTAATTGGAATGGAGAGGCTACGATGGATGGACAATATGAGGGAGAGAGACCAGGTGACTGAGACCAGGTGACTGAGACCAGGTGACTGAGACCAGGTGACTGAGACCAGGTGACTGAGACCAGGTGACTGAGACCAGGTGACTGAGACCAGGTGACTGAGACCAGGTGACTGAGACCAGGTGACTGAGACCAGGTGACTGAGACCAGGTTACTGTGACCAAGTTACTGAGACCAGGGGATTACGTGAAGTCAGATGGTGCTTCCTGTACAACAGTTGTGAAATTTGTCAGAAGAAAATATGTAAATGTGTCGCAGTATCACCTACATTCCCCATGATTGTCTATTCACCTTAACCTCGCGATACACTCCATACACACTGCAAGTTCAGAGGAGCACAGCTGCGCTCCAATGCTTAAATCCCCTCTGCAGGATGTGAGGCCACACACCACGGCCGCATTAGTTTCTAGCGCCATTAAAATTATTCAGTTGCGGTACGTGACAAAGTGAAGCCTGATTGATCGGCTCAGGCTGTGGGCAGTAATTGTGCAATGACGTCATGACAATGTGGTTGAATCCCAATGTTCCAATCCAAACTTAGGATTCTGAGGAGCAGATTGCCACTGCGTTCATTCCTCCTGAAAAAAAAACAATCGGTGTCAAAATGCACCTGTGAATGGAGTGCAGTGACCACGAGCAGAATATCCCATAAAAATCAAAACAGCTCCCTTCATGAATTGGGCCCATCGTCACTGGATATCAAAACGTATAGTAACGGTCTATGCCATTGTGTTATTGTGGTACGTTTAAAACACCAAACTAGTCGGATCGGTGGTTTTAAACCCAGCGAATAATGACACCACCAGGAAACTCAAATCTTAATTTGTTTAATTTTCAGTTTTTTTTGTTTTGCCAAGAGCTCCAAATGAAGACCATGAGCAGTGGACGCATTGGGTTTGCCTGATGGGTCAGTGACACAGCATGGACTACGAAATAGTTTATTTGTAACATAATTACTACAAAATAGTTTATTTGCAACCTAATTATCTTGTAACCGAAAGATATAATGTCATTGAACTCTCAACTAACTAAACAAAGAACATTAGAGTGGAGTTATTGAATACCTTCATTAAATTTAGATCTGTGGTGTAAGGTGGCCAAGAGGCCACCGGGGGCTAATGTCAATGTCAGAACAGTGACGTGGTGTCACTGAGATGTTGGGTTTGAATGAAAGCAGCTGCGCATTGTTAGACTTCCACGTTGATTTCGGGGGCATTGTTGGAGGATTCTATTATTCAGCATTTACACTTGATAATAGGATGATCATCTGTAGATTAATGTAGCCTATAGCTAGTGCGGCTTGGAAGCGTATTATTTAATAATGCATATTACAATTCCTTATAGGGGAAACACATATTAATTAACGGATTACTAATGTAGCATATAATCACAATAACACACATTACAACTAATTACGAATCTACAACTCATTACTAATCATAACCATTGACTGATAACCAATCGATTATATACTTACAATACCCCCCTCCGCCTCAAATCACTGCACCTGAAATGAGTTAAATGATGACGTCACCCTGCTGCTCTATTTAAGACCGAGAGCAAGTGAGGGCTTTACCATTCTGGCGAATTGCCCGATGATGCTGGATGTAATTATCAGCGAAACGTCGTATTCAAACTGTAAATGTTGTGGATTCACTCTTCAACACACCGGTGGGCTAAAGTAGTGAACTAATTGTCTTTTGTCTACGTGACACTTTGTTTTTGCTGATTGGCCGTGTGGAGGGTTACGACACATTTATAAATAACGCGATCTAACTCAAAAACCTTTATTATGAAAAATACGAAATTGTTGCTTTCATTTAATTCATCGTACCTTTCAAACTTTTAAGGAATTTAAAGTTTTATTTGTATATTTTAAAACATCACTGACAGTCTTTTTAAGCCATTTGTTGTGATTTTTGCTAAGGACATTAAAACAAAATCTATTTGCACTTCTTTATAATTTCCACTTCTCCGCTAGGGGGAGCATACAAATACAATGTAAACGAATAACAGAAATGCCACTTAATGCTGTTTTACCACGTTATTATCTTATTTTAATACTTATTTTGAAAGCATTCTTGCACATCTTCCGTGAAGCACCGACCAAAAAAGAGCACGAATGAATGCCAAAAAAAAAAACCCCCGACTGTGCCGTGCATCCGATTGCGCAAGTCTTGGAGCATTTGCAATTAATGTCGAACAGCTGCTCTTCCTGACTGCTAGCTTGTTGTCGGAGGCGAAAAGTCAACGGCTGTGAAGCTTAATTAAAAGGCAGAGGGAGGCTGTTTTGGGAGTAAATGATGCTGGTTGTTTGAAACAAAAAAAAATAAGTATTTTTTTTTGCATTCCTGAAAGCTCTTAGCAAAGATAACCACAACTGCCTTTAAAATGCAAGCGCATGGGCCAAGGGTGTTTAATATGCGCGGGAGAGTCCAACTTTGGCTCATCAGCCAATCAGAGCGTGAAAGGTCAGCGATCGCGTTGGCTAATTACACAGGAGGAGGAGGAGGGGGGGACAGAAAAAGTAGTGGGGGAAAAAAACTCGCGGCCGTTTTTTTTTGTTGCTGTCGGTAAAGCGCTATCTTGATGGGGCCTCAAGTGTTCCGTTAATGCCATCTCCATAATTGGCGTTAAAAGCAGACCGGGCGATTCCAAAGCACCCTTGCTCAGTAATTGCTGGCTCCGCGGCATGTCACTTCGCCCGTGTGTGTGCGTGGCAGTCGCTGGCTCGCGTTTCCGTGGGACAAATATTCCACCACAAACACTGAGAATGTTTTTTTTTTTCCACCTCACACAAATGCGCCCAACTGTGTTCCGCAATTTGTCCGGATAGCGAATATAATACACTTTGTATTTTATAAATATATATATTTTTAAAACGTATAACAACCGTATATTGTGCTAATTTAAACAAACGCATTGCACCTCGCGAGAACTAGTTTAATGGGGCACGTCGGGCACGATGATTTGTGAAGTTTAATTTGTTTATTTTGTTTAAGTTCATGCAGGAGAGGGTCACCGACTTTGTATATATTTGTTCACACCTGTGGCCTGCGCGTCTTCTGGTGCTGGAGAATCACGAGCAATTGTTTTGCCCATAACTTTGCAGCTTCAATGTAGAACAACACACACAGCCACCGTGGCAATGCATTACTTGGTGATGCTGCTGCATTGGCAGCAGTGTGCAAGTGGATTTAACAAACAAAAAAGAGCATTCGATAAATTCGTCAGTAACTCTGTGGCCTCAAAATAAATAATATACAATCGGCGACGTCATGGGCAATGGCCATTCTTCATATATCATGGCTACAGCTGTGTAGGCGACATATCACGTTTTAAACATTCAATATTTTGGTCATGCATTATATTGATGGAAAGATGAGTTGGGTTTTGGCCAAAAACTCGAAGTGTGGTCTTTCATTTTTGTGGCATTTCACATGCAGTAGAACCCCTCCTAACGACGACCTTTGTGAACGACTAATGGCTTAACGACGGACCTCCATAGAGCTCAATGTGTAGTATATAATGTATATGTTAGTGTATAGTGTAGTGTATAGTAGTGTATAGTGTAGTGTATAGCAGTGCATAGTAGTGTATAGTGTAGAGTAGAACCCCTCTTAACGACCTCCCCTGTTAACGACTAATCACGTAACGATGGACCTCCATAGAGCCCAATGCGTAGTGTATAGGGTAGTGTCTAGTCGTGTAGTGTATAGTAGTGTAGTGTATAGTGTAGTGTATAGTGTAGTGTATAGTAGTGTAGTGTATAGTAGTGTAGTGTATAGTGTAGTGTATAGTTTAGTGTATAGCAGTGTAGTGTATAGTAGTGTAGTGTATAGTGTAGTGTATAGTGTAGTGTATAGTGTAGTGTATAGTAGTGTAGTGTATAGTAGTGTAGTGTATAGTATAGTGTAGTGTATAGTAGTGTAGTGTATAGTAGTGTAGTGTATAGTAGAGTGTAGTGTATAGTAGTGTAGTGTACAGTAGTGTAGTGTATAGTAGTGTAGTGTATAGTGTAGTGTATAGTAGTGTAGTGTATACTGAAGAGGAAAACCCTCTTAACGACTACCCCCGTTAACGACTAACCACGTAATGACGGGCCTCCATAGAGCCCAATATGTAGTGTCTAGTAGTGTATAGTGTAGTGTATAGTAGTGTAGTGTATAGTAGTGTAGTGTGTATAGTAGTGTAGTGTATAGTGTAGTGTATAGTAGTGTACTGTATAGTGTAGTGTATAGTAGTGTATAGTAGTGTATAGTGTAGTGTATAGCAGTGTAGTGTATAGTGTAGTGTATAGTGTAGTGTATAGTAGTGTATAGTGTTGTGTATAGTGCAGTGTATAGTGTTGTGTATAGTGTAGTGTATACTGTAGTGTATAGTAGTGTAGTGTATAGTGTATAGTGTAGTGTATAGTGTTGTGTATAGTAGTGTAGTGTATAGTGTAGTGTATAGTGTAATGTATAGTGTAGTGTATAGTAGTGTAGTGTATAGTGTAGTGTATAGTGTAGTGCCTCCATAGAGCCCAATGTGTTCGCTTACCGACCATTCCCCTGTTAGCGTCCGGCTGTTTTAGGAACAGTAAATATTAATTTATGTATTGATTAACCATGTTTGTTTTAACATTATGTGTTTATAATGTTGTTGTTAACTTTATGTATACATATCCATTGTTTAAATATTATAAAGTACATTTTTGGGTTAAAAAGGCTAACTTTCGATGCTATCGGAACGAATTAAGCCTTTGACGTGTATTTCCTAGACTCTCTTAACAACCAAAGCACTTAACGACCGGTTTCGTGGAACCAATTACCGTCGTTAAGAGGGAGGTTATATGTGTAGAATAGGACTCCTGACACCAGGGAGGATTGTAGAACCAGACGGAGACCAGGGTTGTTCCTCAGGGCTGCTTGCCGTGTATTTACTCGCCCTGCTCCACTCTATTCACGCTCCCTCACCCCACACTTAGCCCCATGGCGGGTGCTCGCTACCCCCCGTTCCCTTACCCCCTTCCCAACTCTCTCTCTCTCTCTCGAGGCTACCCCAACGTCTCCACACGTAGCCCCCCCCCTATCTCGGCCGGCCCGGGACGTCTTCACTCTGGCCCTTCCTCTCTCTTCTACCCCCTCCCTTCTCTCAAGGTCCCCTTTCACCCCCACTGCCCGGGCTCCTCCCTGTCACCAGGCTCTCCCTTTATCAGACGTCTCTCTCGACCTCCCTCCCCTCATGCCTCGACCTTCTGCCACTCCCCCCTTGCCTTGCCCCCCCCTTCCCGTGCTCTCCCCCTCGTTGGGTACTCGTGGTACTCCTCTACATAAGCAAAGGATCGCTCAATCCTAATGTGGCCCTTACATATTGTGGCGGTCAACTTCTCTACAGAATCGTGAATGAAAGGTAGAACTACTGGAACGACAGTGCTACTGTTTTAATGTGTCCCATCGAAGGAAGTGTGACTCGGAGTGAAAAATACAGACGTCGTGGTGATCCGTGTGTGTATTCGAAGGGAGATTATTTTTTGTCGCAACATAATGGGCCTCATGATCGAGCAACAACTGTTTAAACTGAGCCAAGAAGTACAATGTTACCCTCTTTTGCCCATACTGCATAGGACACATTTTTGTTATCGTTAATTGAAACGGAATTTGGATTTGTAAAGCGTCGAAATATGAATGCATCTCAAGATGCTGTACAAAAAAATTGAGCTTTACGCATCCTTAGAGCATGAGGAGAAGACGTATTTAAGACTAAATATGTACAGCACATGACTGGAAACGAAATGTTTTCATGTGTACTGCATTCAAATAATGCATTCACAAAATCAAGCAAACAAATACCCACTTGTAAACACTCGGAGACACACACACACACAGACTGAAGACATCACTCGAACGGATGCTGCCTCATGGATGAGGCTGGTGATCGAATGACAGTCGAAGGGAGAAAACACGAGCAAGAGGAACAGCACCGTGGACATGGAGCTATGAGGTCAGGTCATGTGTAGGAGTGAGACGGTTTGTGGTCAGTTGTGAAAGTGTGGTTAGCACACGCCCTGGTATATTGAATTAAATGGTACACCTGTTTATATTATCCCCCACCCTCTTCGTTGTAGAACTACAACACCAAGACCCCCTTTCGGCCCGTGGGCCCTGGTGTAGTTGGAGCTAGGGCTGAACGATTTGGGGAAAATATGTGATTGTGATTTTTCTGACATTGCGATTTGATTTGCGATTACATTTTTTTAAGTCAAGCTTCAGTTCAGTATTCACTGTGTAATAGATTTAAAACATGTGATGGAGCATTACCACGATACCATCAAAATATGAACTTAAAATATTTGAATTGTTGCCAACATGTATTTATTAAATGTTTTAATTGAAATAGAACAATCAAACATCGAACGATTATTCTTTGAGTCTTTCGGTAAAGCCACGTAGATAAAAAAATATAAATAATGACGTTTCGATCGCAACACAAGCAATCGTCTTCAGGTGAAAAAGACTGGGAAATCTGCTGAGGCAGACTTTATAAAGGTTTATAGATGGGCGGGGCAGCTAATGCCAATGTAGGAGCGAGTAGGAGAGAGAGAAATTTGAGGAGCGAGTAGGAGAGAGAGAAATTTGAGGAGCGAGTAGGAGAGAGATAAATTTGAGAAGCGAGTAGGAGAGAGAGAGATTTGAGGAGCGAGTAGGAGAGATAAATTTGAGGAGCGAGAAGGAGAGAGAGAGATTTGAGGAGCGAGAAGGAGAGATAAATTTGAGGAGCGAGTAGGAGAGAGAGAGATTTGAGGAGCGAATAGGAGAGATAAATTTGAGGAGCGAGTAGGAGAGAGAGAGATTTGAGGAGCGAGTAGGAGAGATAAATTTGAGGAGCGAGTAGGAGAGATAAATTTGAGGAGCGAGTAGGAGAGAGATAAATTTGAGGAGCGAGTAGGAGAGAGATAAATTTGAGGAGCGAGTAGGAGAGAGAGAAATTTGAGGAGCGAGTAGGAGAGAGAGAAATTTGAGGAGCGAGTAGGAGAGAGAGAGATTTGCTTGTAATTGTAAGCTCTGCGAGGGCCCGGACGACGTAGTGGCAAGCCACCATTTACTAACACCCCTAAAGGTTGGCTGTGTTAGCGAATGTAACTCAGAGAGTCGAAAATAACTGCTAACATAGGTACGTAGGATAGGAACACCACAGCCAGTTGTGACCTCAACTGGTTAATCATGTCCTTCCAGTGATTGCTCAGTTTGTACCCATCTTTGCGGTTCAAATTGTGTCTGTGTTTTTATATCTGGATGGGTTCATGAACGAATCTTTGCTGATAGCCAGTGGGTTTGCAGAGTACCTTCGTCTTGGCAAAATCAATTTCATGTGTGCCGACCGTGTTAAAATAATGATCAGCCACGGCTGAGGAATTGGTCCTACCGTGTTTCAGATCTACCTTATGTTCACGAACCCAGTCCGAGACATGTCGCTTAGTTTCCCCAATGTAACTGCTGCCGCAGACGCAGCTTAGTTTGCATGTCAGGGATCACATCCTTTACATATGGGATAAAATCACGAATTGTATGTACTGTGTTGAAGCTTTAAGTCAAGATAGAATTATTGTTAAGTTAAATAAATAAAGTTACAATAATAAATTAAACAAAAAAAACGCAGCCTTTGCGATTTGCTAATCGCATTGTATCAAACAGCGATTTAGATTTGATATCGATTAATCGATTTCGATTTCAAGCCGATTAATCGTTCCGCCCGAGTCGCAGCGCCTGTGAACTCGAGAGCAACGCCACGGATTGTGGCACCGTGGGACTGTGTGGGGATGCCGATGGTGTGGAGAGGCCTTAATACAGCATTGGATAGACGATGGCTGCCGCCGCTGCTGACGATGCTGATTCAATCATTGAAATATCGTAGCATCTCATATAAACTATATGTGCCTGAAGTGGGGGTTTCGAGGCGATAGTTTATACAACACGGTGCAGTCTGTTTAAGATTGCTCACGTAAAAAAAAAACCGCAAGTATCATGCAATGATTTGTATTTTATTAAAAGTACGGATAAGTCAATCAGCATTGTTGGGAGAATGACGTAGTATACTGTTTCCTTTTTGATGCATCCCACTAACATAGTACGTGGAATTCCATGCTAATCACAGTACTGGAAAAGGGGAACAAACTTTGTTAAGTGGCCATGGGATGAACTAGTTTCATGCCTAAGCTCATCATAAAAAGGCATCCAAATTTAATAAATAAAAACAATACAGCGCTGTAATGAAAATGCCGTAATGTAACGTACAATATTTTATATATTTAACACAACGTGGATGTTATTTTTGTTGGATAAAGCCCTCTTACAAATATTTCAAACTTTTTGGGTGGCCTGTGTTCTGCAAAGTAAACCAAAAAATGCATTATAAAAGGTTAGAGACGCTGATGGTTTTGATTTTTAAGCAATGTAAGATACTTTTATTGGCATTTGTTATGCTGAGAACACTGCCAGTTGTCTTACTTTTCTAGGATATTTTTTTTTCCATCGAAAGAAAACGAATAAAACATTTAAAGGTAAAAATTGATGTAAAATGCTAGGTGTGCCTTGACCTCAGCTGTTATGACAGCTTTATGTTGAAGACACCACTGGCGCTGCCAGAAACAACTATTTTTAAAAGGCGCCAGATGTATATTTTTGTCAGCTCTGCTCTCTGTGGTTTTCAACTTAAATTTCCTCTCTATTGGTGAAGGGGCCAGCATTGTGTTTTGCTACACTGTCACTATAACAACACTCCACTTGCATAAATAAGCACATGTGTGAGTTTGAACTTCTTTTGTTGATGGAAGTGTTTGTTTCAACTGCAGCCATATCCTGAGATTCATATTTGCCCGAGAAGCCAGCACATTGCCTCTTAAACCCCATTGCAATTCTCATTAAAAGGGGTTAGAACGTTCAGCAAGTTTATTTGACATCGCCTCTGTTCATCCAACGATAGATGGAACTGCACTCCACCATCGCTGTAACGATTCTCTACATAATCGCAATTCGTTTGTCATTATTGAGGGTAAAAGCAAATCAAGAATCCACTCATTCTAAAAGGGGTCAAATTAATAAACGACACCATTTGCAATTCGAAGAAAACAATTCTTGTAATAAGCTATCATAATTCTATGAAAGAATCGTGGGCATACTAATCTATTTGAATTGATGCATTGATATATATGACAGAACATTGCTTGCAGTTGCATAATGTGGGAACTACAGCCTTTTTTTAAAGGAGTGTGCACTGCAGCCAGTCATGAGTCCTAATGCACAAGTGTGGACACATGAGAGTCTTGTGAATACTCATCTGGGCCATTCTTGTATACATAGTGAATTACTCAAGGGAATACATGCAGTACATGTGTAGTGGCATAAAATAAGTCACTGGAGCGCGTAGTGCTGGGGACTGGTGGAACGGGATTATGGGGAGCAGCCCGGTCTAACCAGTGGGACACGTGGGCAAGGCCCGGAGCCTTCTGGGGGATCCAGAAGGGTGCGTGGCCGAGGGCGGAGCCTGGCCACGCTGGGGAGGATAAAAGTCGAGCTCCGACTCACAACCGGGGCTGCTACCGTCTGGAGAGGATCTCGTCTTGCTCCCGTCGTCATGGTCTTCGCCTCTTTGGGCTGTGGGTCTGGAAGCTTGTTGGTTATCCCGACCCGGTATTTAGTTATCCTCTATGGCTGTGAAGGTCGGAATAAACAAGAGAGAGTCCCTTCTACTAGTGTCTCTGAATTAGTACACTACACATGTCAGTTACCGGATTTCCAAATCACTTTTTTGTTCAAATAGGTGTCGTTTATTCATTTGATTGCAACATTGATTTGAGAGAAAAAAAATCATATATCGGTCCAAAATACGTATAATTTGAACATTGTAATTTCTTCAAACTCATTTGAATACTGACAAACCTATTAGCTTCCGAACACATGTAAATACTAAGTTTAACTATGGTAGAAGGGATCGAAGTTATCTCATGGTTTTGATTTATCTTGGGAATGTATTTATAAACCTATTGGTTTCCGTCAGAATCTTATATGCTAAGCTAGCTTTACTACCCAGCTTTGCCCGGGACTTGGACTCACCACGCCTGGCCGCCTTTGTCTCCCCAGTGGCGATGTTCACACACCACACCAGTTACTCGTTTGAGGCTGAGTCGACCTAGGGGAGGCCCAGGACCAGTTCAAATAATCGTCACCGGTGGTGGCCGTGAGCGGGAATCGAACTCGGGTTGCGTTACGCTTCCACATGCGCGGGTCACATGACATATTTGACGTCACAGCCCACTTACCGTGCAAAAAAAATATATACATTATTGAGCTCCCCCCCCCCCCCCAAAAAGTGTATTTTTATAATTTTTGCATTTTGTAAGTCTGGAAAGTACCCACATGGAAAATATAAAGTTTGTTGCATGTCGGGAAGTACGCTAAACATTTTGAACAGACACACATATTCACAACTTTGCCTTTTATATATATTGAGATTACACGCTCCTCTCCATCATATTTTATGAGTAAGGTTTGCCACTAGAGTCCAGTGGTTATTAACCTATGGTGCACGCACCCCTTGAGGGTGCAGGACATGGCCAGATTTCTTTTTAAAAGGTAACTCATTGAAACACAAATTAAGCACGGGCATGTAAGTACAACTACTTTGTTTAATCAAACCCTATATGTATTTAGTAATGTTATACTTTTTTACGGTTGAGAACCAAGTGTAAAGTTAAGAACCTGTGGCTATGCCTACAAAAAATGCATCCCAAAATATGGGTAATATCAGATTGTTTACAGATTTTCCAAATTCACACATTTATCCATCCTCAATTCATAAACATGCTGTGTTCAATTAGTCTTGTGATGGATATTGGACGAGAGTATTATTCGGGTTATACTATCCTGATGCTGGCCCCGCTTCTATTACTGAATACAAAGTTATTTAGTCTGGTTCAGGGACGTTTCATTTTTTTTTTCACATTGTGAAGAACAGTGGTTACTTCTTCGTGTGTGACATCTATGATCACTGTTACATTGCATTTATGGCTTTATTTTGGTGATTTCGAAAGCGTTTTTTGGTTTGGCCATGTTCTTGTTTATTGTAGTGCGGAGTTAGACTGATGGCCTTTATCTTAGTTGTCTTGTAGTTGTTGTTGTTGTTTGACTTGCATCCTACTGGGATTTTTGAACACAGCGTTGGTGTACGGTGCTATTTCAGGAATATTTTGATGTTTTTTTTCTGGATTTTCTGTTTGCATAGTCACATAGTCACTTTAAGATGTTTTGTTGTTCATGTTTTTGTTTTTTGTTTGTTACGGTTGCACCCGATTCAAGAGCCGAATGGCTCACAGGGCTATACCAAATAAATGGAACTATGGAAAACTATCTGGAGCCTCCTCATTTGATCCTTTCTCCTCTTGTGGTATATACTGGATATATATTGCACTGTGTTTCGCTATATTATACATATGTTGTGTAGTAACTCTTGCCACCCAGGGGACTTGCAGAGGAAGACGGAGACGAGGATTCTTACATAGGGCTGCTTGCCGTTTATTCACACTCTTATACACTCTCTATACTCGATGCTTACACACGTCAGAACTCTGTCCTTTACGTGGACATCCCTCAGCTATCTACGCCCCGGTACGGCTTCCCTTATGCCTACCCCCTCGTCTGCCCCGGGCGGAGGCTCACCCATCACTGCCCGGCGACGAGGCGAGGCCTCCGCATCACTGTGTGTGTGTGGGTCGATGTGCATGTCTACGGCCCTGTGTGTGTGTGTAAGTCGATGTGTCTGTGTGTGCGAGTCAATGTGTGTGTGTGAGTCTGTGTGTCAGAGTCGATGTGTTTGTGTGTGTCAGTCGATATGTGTGTGTGTTTGTGTCAGTCGATGTGCGTGTGTGTTAGTCGCTGTGTGTGCGTCGCTCCATGTCAGTCAGTGTAAGTACATTTCTTTCTGTGTTTTTTGGTCCATGTGTGCGTGTGAGTCCATGTGTGTGTGTCTGTACGTACATGCGTGTGTGCGTACGTACATTGTGTGTGTGTGCGTACGTCCATGTGTGTGTGTCAGTCCATGTGTGTGTGCCTCTATGTGTGTGTGTGTGAGTCCATGTATGTTTGTGTGCGAGTCTATGTGTGTCAGGCGATGTGTGTATGCCAATGTGTCTATGTGTGACAGTTCGTGTGTGTGTGTGTCGATATATGTGTGTGTGTAAGTTCATATGTCTATGTGTGTGAGTCTATGTATGTGTGAGTCGATGTGTATCTGTAAGTCGATGTGTGTGTGTGAGTTGATATGTGTGTGTGTGTGTCAGTCCATGTGCGTGTGTTAGTCGCTGTGTGTGCGTGGCTCCATTTTAGCCAGTGTAAGTACATTTCTTTGCGTGCCTGTAGGTCCATGTGTGCGTGTTAGTCCATGTGTGTGCTTTATTGACCTGCTCAAGGCCTATGATACCATCAGTAGGCCTGGGCTCAGGGTTGCTCTTAGTGCTTTCGGAGTCCCTGACCCTCTGCTCACGATCCTTAAGGACCTTCATGATGGTGAGCGGCCCCATGTCAAACTACGTGGCTGTGAGTCAGAGCCATTCCCTCTACACCTTTGGGTGCGACAGGGAAGTCCTCTGCCTCCCACATTATTTTACATATATTTGGACCACGCAGTTCGTTAAACCTTCAGTGCCTCTACCAGAAGAATTCACATCTGGTACAGATACAATGGGAGGCTGATCGATGCCCGGGTGCGGTCAAGGAATGGCTCCCTATTGGTCAACCACGTTATGTATGCCAATGATCTGGTAATTAATGCTCACTCAGAAGAGGAGTTGGACGCGCTGCTGCTGAACCTGGAGCTTGCTAAGAGGTGGGGCCTTACCATCAGCTCCACCAAAACTAAGCACCTGCCTGGGTATTTTGTACCATCGGACAATCCACCCCCACAACTCACAATTGGTGATGGGCCAGTTGTGGAGAGAGTGCAGAGTTTCCCATACCTGCCCAGTGTGCTCATGACCGGCTCTGGTTTAACACCAGAGGTCTCACTCCTAATCAGTCGAGCGGCATTATCTTTTCATCAGCTGCGTAACGTTCTGTGGAAGCTACTTGGTCTCTCGCTCCGCACGAATCTTATCGCCCACGGTCATTCCCTCCCTTCTCTACGCTTGCGAAACTTGGACCCCCCTAATGCAACATCTTCGCCGGTTACAAACATTTACGCTGCCCTGCCTACGATCCATCCTGGGTTTAACCAGGCTGGATTGTGTGATGAGCTCACAAATCCTTGAAAGATCTGGACAAAGTCCCATTGGTGACCTCCTACACCAGGCAAGGCTGCGTTGGCTGGGCCATGTAGCCCGCATGTCCAGCCACCGCATGCCTTAGCACCTTTTGTTCCGCCGGATCGAGGGGGCTAAACAGGCACGGCACAGGCTACAGAAGAGATGGAGTGATGTGGTAAAGGATGATGTGCAGCTGAGTTGACTTGTTGATGACTGGTACCAGCGGTGCATTGTATATGTGGGTTATGAAAATTTGATGAAAATAATAATAAAAAAATGAAATTTGAAATTTGCATAATTTATCCTAAATTATGTTAATTTGTGTAATTATGGTAATTCGAGAGATAACCGTATTAATTTATGCGAGTGGGTGTGGTTATGTTAATGACATCCTTTATGATAATCAGGCCCCGCCTCGTTGACAAGGCTCGGTTATCAATCGGGATAATGCAATTACTCGTATGCAGTTATGCAGGTGCTGTGAGCATGTCAAATTAAACTCGGCTTCGCTGTTTAACTTCATATTATCGATCAGTGTGATGCAATTATTCTCGCTTTAACATTTATTGAGGATGGATTAGTGTGTTATGTTAGGTCACCAAGTTCAGATCTCAACGCAGAATCAGTTCTTATGCATAATTCAGGAAAGAAACACACATCACTTCTGATTTAACCAATTTTATTTCTAACTAAACTTTAACTCTAAAAGATGCAACTCTCGGCTCGGAATTCCAACACAGTATCAACACAGTATCATCACGACTGCGATTTTTCACTTTGATAACAGCACATTGATTCATTCCCCACGTAACGCGAGCAGTTGGTGAGAGTCGTTAAAACATCTAAACAAAAAAAACACCTTGATAATCTATTATGAAAGATTATACTAGAATTTGCACACACCGTACCGCGTTCATTCATAGATTCATGAGCAACCCTTATCGCGTTGTTAGCACATTGGGTCATGGAACAGTTGAGTATTCTGTAAAGTACGCAAGTACGTGCGGCGATCAGTAACGAAAGGTACTTAAAGATTATATGACGATATTCATACGAAAAGGTGATCAAAACAGTTATTATTCCCAAAGGCACAAATATATCAACAGATCCATCGGACAGATTATATGATTACCGAAATGGCTTAGAGTGAGGGTGTGCGGAGGGGTGCGCTCTCTCCGCTGATATCCTTATCTTGGGCCAACGTTTAATTAATTGTGGACCAGGTCACCTGATAAGGAAGCCAGTTGGATATGCTATTCCCCCACGTGAGCGTAGCTCCGTCGCGAAGGTGTCAAGGATTAATTCGTATTGATGGATCGGTTGGTAATTTATGCGATTAGAAGTACAGCCCAAAACTAAATATTAAGGAGGAAAATTACGAATATACTTATAAACGACGGAGTGTTCACTCGGTCTGCCGCGATGCCTCCACGGCCACTGATGGTTTGCGGACTTGAGCATTGGCTTTTTGGTTAAGAACCCGTGTATGTTTGAGGGATATAAATTGTGTTGAATAGTCAGTGTTCGGAGTTGATTCTTTGCGTCAAACAGACGCCTGGTTTGTCGTGTGGTGGGGGGCAGTGCGCGTCATACATATCAGTCGGCCCACACTGGTTGACGTAGGTTGACCAGTTAACACGTTGTTGTAGTTGCGATGGCCCGTCGGTAGATGGCGCACACAGCTCGCTCGTAGCGTGCGCGGTGGTGCCGTCGGCTTGGCGGCTGGCCCACGTTCCGCTCTTAGCGGGCACGGTTGTATGATCGGTAGATGGCGCTCGTCTGCTGGTCGCTGGCACGGGAGTGTCGCTGAGTGTTGACCACCGGTTGCGCTATCGGGCGCTGGTGATACACGTTCGTTGCGATGCAAATTTTGATGGTGCGACTCGCACCGCGTAGCCCCGTCGCTAAACAGCGAGTCTCGCCATTCTGGCTGGCGGTAGAGACTTCTTCTGCGTCGGTGGTGGTGGATCTTCTGCAGGTATGAGTTGAGCTGGTAAGCTGGTCTTGTCCGCTTGCTGATGAGTTGTGTCGCAAAGTGGCGCGCAGTGGCGCGAAGTGGCGCGAAGTGGCGTGAAGTGGTGCGAAGTGGCGCGCAGTGGCGCCAACAGTGGCGCGAAGTGACACACAGTGGCACGAAGTGGCACGTGCTGGCGCCAACAGTGGCACGAAAAGGCGCGCAGTGGCGCCAACAGTGGCGCGAAGTGGCGTGAAGTGGTGCAAAGTGGCGCGAAGTGGCGCGTGCTGGCGCCAACAGTGGTGCGAAGTAATGCAAGGTGGCGCACAGTGGCGCGAAGTAGCGCGCGCTGTTTCAATGCTGTAGTGTCCTATTTTATGCCAAAATCCCTCCTCTTGGCTCCTCCCCACAAGGCGGAGCTTCTTTTGATTTAGCTGTGTGTAGTGGTCTGGAGTGTGTGTCCGTATGTGCGTCCGTCCGTATGTGTGTTCTTGCGTCATTTACGGCATGCTTCTGTTGCCCTCGTCTTTCCATAAACCATAAAAAAACAGATGTTACAAATCGTCTCAAGGGCGTCTCTCTGTCTGTGTTACACAATCTGGAGGGAGGGGCGAGATTCCCTCCTGTTTGACCTTCCCCGACGCCCAAAGGTTGGTTAAGGTTTTTAAGTTAACATTTTATTCCATCATAGTTCATTCCATCATAGTCTTACAGTTATGAGTCTGTATGTGAATCGAGGTCTGTTGTGTTAGGTTTCCATCGTGGTGTTTGATTTTATTTCAAGGGACGGTGCTCTCTTGAGCATATGCATATTCTTATCATGTGCTGCAGGAAGACAAAGGCGGCCGGGAGACTCTCTTTTTCCCTGGCCCCCGGTTTAACATCGCTCAAGTATCATGTAGTTTTATGTTCGACAAGGTTGTGATTCACCCCGTTATTCCTGGCCTTTCCTCAGTTTTTTATTAATTTCGTCTTTTCGTGTGCATGCTTATTCTTATATCATTTTATTTCCGATATCCTAGGTTAAGAGGTAGGTTTCTTGATCCTGGGAATTCGTATTCCTTGGTGTCTGCTAGGTTATATAAGCGGAATATAGTTTACGGTGAATGGCGTTAATATTAATGTTATGTATGAAATTATGTGTTGTGATTTATTTAACTTAAAACTTGCTCGCCTGGGGTTTTGCTGACATACGCTGCATATTCCAAGGCATCTCTACCCACGCCCCCTCCTCTCTGCTTGCACGTGTGGTGTGTGCGTTGTTTATTAGGTTTAGCTCTCCCTTGAATACAGATAGCCTGTGATAATTCCTTGCCTTTTGGTGCCATCTTTGCTCTCTCACGAAGCAGGAATACAAAGGCGTCTCTCTTTCTCTCCGTTGCCCTTGGTTTACCATCGCTCAAATATTATTTGTTTTATGTTCAACAAGGTTGTGATTCACCCCGCTATCCTGGCCCTTATTAAATTTCGTCATTCCGTGTATAAGCTTTATCATTAATTATCGTTCTATTCTCGATATCCTGAGTCAAGAGGTAAGCCTCTCGAAGGTCGGAATTCGCACTCCTTGGTGTCTGTGGGGTCGGGTAACGGGCAAGGGCATCGTCATTTTAAGGTGAATAGTGTTAGTATCAATGTTCTGTGTGACTATGTCTTGTAATTTCTTTAACTTAATTTGTTTGCTGAGGTTTGGTGATGCCTTCGTTCGTAAGGAATTTCCCCCCTCTCTGCTTGCGCGGGGTATGCCATTCGTCTAATTAATTGGGGGAGTGTTGTTTTGGAGTCCTAGCTTTCCCGTGAGCGCAGGTGGCTGCAATAATTTCTTGGCTCTGGTTTCTGTCCGCTCTGCCACTCTGTGAGAAGACAAAGGCGGCCGGGAGGCTCTTTCTCTCTCTCTATCCTTTGAGTTAACACTGCGTTATTATTTGCTTATGTCCTGAGGTTAGAGAATTCGTTTTGACTTAGGAAAAATTCTGATTGCCATTTGCTTCGGTCCGGTTGTGCAGAAATTATTAAAGATGAATTAACATTCAGTATTGAATTAATAAATGGGCAATGGTTCATTGATGTAGCTCGAAGCCTGGTCTCCAATTGGAGCGAGCGTGAGGATCGATAATTTTAACCTACTCCTGTTGTTGAATATCGAACTTTAACGTTACTTTAATAGCAATGCAGGGTAAATGATTTAGCTGTTTGGCTTGGATTTGTCTGCGGCTAACGCGAACGCTCGGCGACCCTGGGCTCTGCGTTTACGTTAATCCTGCAGTTTGCTGTGCGCTGCGCTTGGTCTGTGACCTCTGACCCTGGGCGTGTTTGTGAACTGTCAAAATTATGTCAGCAGGTCAGGGTAAATCGTACTTTGGCAACCGGGCGATTCTCCGATTGCGTGTTTTCATTAATTATTTCGGCCACTTAAAAAAAAACAATATATTGGCAAAGATTTTATTGATTTTAATTGTGGAAAAAGGGCAAAACCTTTGTTGGCAATCACAGAGGTCAGACGTTTCTTGTAGTTGGCCACCAGGTTTGCAAACATCTCAGGAGGGATTTTGTCCCACTCCTCTTTGCAGATCTGCTCCAAGTTATTAAGGTTTCGAGGCTGACGTTTGGCAACTCGAACCTTCAGCTCCCTCCACAGATTTTCTATGGGATTAAGGTCTGGAGACTGGCTAGGCCACTCCAGGACCTTAATGTGCTTCTTCTTGAGCCACTCCTTTGTTGCCTTGGCCGTGTGTTTTGGGTCATTGTTATGCTGGAATACCCATCCACGACCCATTTTAAATGCCCTGGCTGAGGGAAGGAGGTTCTCACCCAAGATTTGACGGTACATGGCCCCGTCTATCGTCCCTTTGATGCGGTGAAGTTGTCCTGTCCCCTTAGCAGAAAAACACCCCCAAAGCATAATGTTTCCACCTCCATGTTTAACAGTGGGGATGGTGTTCTTGGGGTCATAGGCAGCATTCCCCCTCCTCCAAACACGGCGAGTTGAGTTGATGCCAAAGAGCTCCATTTTGGTCTCATCTGACCACAACACTTTCACCCAGTTGTCCTCTGAATCATTCAGATGTTCATTGGCAAACTTCATACGGGCATGTATATGTGCTTTCTTGAGCAGGGGAATCTTGCGGGCGCTGCAGGATTTCAGTCCTTCACGGCTTAGTGTGTTACCAATTGTTTTCTTGATTACTATGGTCCCAGCTGCCTTGAGATCATTGACAAGATCCTCCCGTGTAGTTCTGCGCTGATTTCTCACCTTTCTCATGATCATTGTAACTCCACGAGGTGAGATCTTGCATGGAGCCCCAGGCCGAGGGAGATTGACAGTTCTTTTGTGTTTCTTCCATTTGCGAATAATCGCACCAACTGTTGTCACCTTCTCACCAAGCTGCTTGGCAATCGTCTTGAAGTCCATTTCAGCCTTATGTAGGTCTACAATCTTGTCCCTGACATCCTTGGAGAGCTCTTTGGTCTTGACCATGGTGGAGAGGTTGGAATCTGATTGATTGAGTGATTTTGTGGACAGGTGTCTTTTATACAGGTAACAAGCTAAGATTAGGAGCACTCCCTTTAAGAGTGTGCTCCTAATGTCAGCTCGTTAGCTATATAAAAGACACTTGGGAGCCAGAAATCTTTCTGATTGAGAGGGGGTCAAATACTTATTTCCCTCATTAAAATGCAAATCAATTTATAACATTTTTGACATACGTTTTTCTGGATTTTCTTGTTGTTATTCTGTCTCTCACTGTTCAAATAAACCTACCATTAAAATTATAGACTGATCATTTCTTTGTCAGTGGGCAAACGTAAAAAATCAGCAGGGGATCAAATACTTTTTTCCCTCACTGTATAATTCGAGTACGACGTTACGCCGGAAATGACCACGAGTCGCATCAGGTGACTGCCAGATTTCACGCAGAGCTGACACGAAGAGTATCGAATGTTTATTGACAAGTAAATTTGGCAATGAAAACCAACATTCCATTATGCTTGCAGAGAAACGTTTTCAATCTGTGAATATTACCAATTATTATCAATGGGACAGTAACAGGGACAACTGATTAATGTAATGGACCAAACGTTGAGAAGTTTGCATACAAACGTGGATAAAGATGCATGCTTGGAGTCACACTAGATAAAGAAACAGATGCAAATCAGTGGTGCCACATGTAAGATCTAAAAAAGTGAAGTGGGCTTGGGCAGATACATTACTGGAAGGGTCAATGGTTGATGGAAGGGTTGAAACTGATGACAAAATGTGCACAGAAAGGATATCATTCGTGCTAGGCAGGGATCAAGGATTGAACAGCATCGGTTCATCTGCAACATTGAGATGGATCGTGTTATTGTAGATCCTTGAGGAATGGCAATACATTATTGTAATTGTTATTGGAAAGGCTTTCATCCAGCAGTTTGATAGATATGGCTGATGATGAGTATCCTCATATGGTGAGGTGGGGCTGTGAGAGAACACATGACCTACAAGCCAAATATTGTGAGTGAATATTTCAGTTGGGAGTCAACTCGACTCGTCATCCCTTAATACAAGACAAAATAAGTATCGCCTTGTAAGAGGTAAATTGTAGTGTTCCAATAGACAGACTTATCTGCCTTAGCAATGTGGAATTTCCACGGACGGCTCGAGACTGGCAATAGAAAAAAAAATAACCTGCCAATATGTGTTTGAAGCATGGAGACACGTTGACTTGAAAAGTATGCTTGGGGCAGCAGCGTTTTGCAAGTGTCCACTCTGATCAGTGGCCTGCACACGACAAGTTGGCAACGACTGCTCAGGCCTCACCTGCTCCCCACCAAGGTTCACCGAGGTACACTGACAACAATTAGGATGGCATGCGGCTTGCGTGCACATGTTGAACTTCTTTCGCACACTACGTCACCAACCATGCTAATCGAAGGTGCGGGAAAGGACAGCACTCATTGCTGCCTCCCCTGACCAGGCGCCTAAATTATTGGCATGCATTTAAAGGCAAAACCATTAAAGTTTTTTTTTAAGCAACTGGATTATTTAGTTTCCAGCCAAATGATTTACGATGTAAACGTTGATAAAGTCCTTTTATTATTTAGAGAGCTTTCGAGCCCCCTATATGCTGCATCAGAAAATTTAAAACAGACTCATTTGATCAATGACAAGTATTTCATGCGATGAAAAGGAATTTCTGCTTACATTTTTTATTTATTGCGATACATTGTCTAATTTGAGGTTACATATTTTTAAAACAATAATAATCTGCAGCTCAATATTTTTTTTACGGCACTTTTTTGAGACGTTAACTTTTCAAGGTCTGAGCAAACAGACATGTGACCCAGTAAGGTCCGTAGAAGATGTAATAAGCCACATTAAATAATTAAAATGTTTTAATATTTTAATTAAGTATAGTGTATTAATTGTCACTTGTCCCCACTGCGATTCCCAACAATTGCCCGGAGCCTGTTTTAATGAGACTATCAAAACTACGCCATACCATGTGTAAAATAATTCATGCTCTCCTGCCTGTGTGTGCAAATGGAACTTTTACTAATTGCATCAATAATTTTATAATTAAAAAGTTGTTAGTGTTCCATCCTGGAACGCTTCCTCTAAGTGCAGTCTTGATCAATTAGAAAAGCACAGAAGTGCATACTTCATGGCTTGGAAGCAATTGCTGGGACAAAGCACATCTCCTGTGGATAATGTCTGGCTCTTGGTCTATGCGAGCTCTGGAGGAAGATTTGGGAGAACCTCTGATATGAAAGTAGAAAATAGTTAAATTAATGACTTTCAGGGCTCTTAAGAGTCCATATTCCATCCTTGCTCCCCAAGCCCCCATCCTGAATTCTATTTTGGTATAATGGTTCACAAACTTTGGCTAGATGCAAGCTCGGCAGGGGCATGGGGTGTGCAGGGGACAGAATGTTGGGCTCCAAAGTCTCAGGAAGTCATAAATTAGAAATCGTGGCAGGATTAAACTTAAGGGCATGCACATGTGGAGCATATCGGAGGGACCGATTGAAAACACTTTCATTTGGTAAGGAAAAGCGGATGTATTTCCACTCAATAATGTGCTCTTCGCTGTCACCTGCATCACTTATTTTTAAAACTCTAGTTTCATTCAAAGTGCCTTTGTGTTCTCTGTGGACAGAGTACCCCAGACCAGCATTGCTTTGGTTACCGCTAGCCTCTTGTCTAGCAGTGGCCAGCTTTGGGGTGCTTTCTTTAAGCCTGGCTCACAGAGAGTAAAAGCAATGGCACTAAGCAATAAGTTTGTTGGATCACTCGCAAGTCACTCAGCTGTCACTTATTTGTCGCCAGTCTCAACGCTATCGTACATTTATATGAAAATGATTGTGCATTCAACAATCAACAAGTCAAGCGATGGTCTACGACCTCGCCTGATATGCAGGAGGTCGTGGGCCTGACCCCGGCGCCTGTATATTTGGAGTTTGCATGTTCTCTCCGTGGTCGCGTAGATTTTTTTCTTGGTGCTCCAGTTTTTTCCCTCGATATTTAGAAACATACGTTTAGAGTATTTAGCTGCTTATACATTTCCACGTAATAAGCCACTTCGTTGAGCTATCATTTGTGGCCAAGTCGCTTCTGATAAATAGCTATATACAGTGAGGGAAAAAAAGTATTTTATCCCCTGCTGATTTTGTACGTTTGCCCACTGACAAAGAAATGATCAGTCTATAATTTTAATGGTATGTTTATTTGAACAGTGAGAGACAGAATAACAACAACAAAATCCAGAAAAACGCATGTCAAAAATGTTATAGATTGATTTGCATTTTAATGAGGGAAATAAGTCTTTGACCCCCTCTCTTTCAGAAAGATTTCTGGCTCCCAGGTGTCTTTTATACAGGTGAGATTAGGAGCACGCTCTTAAAGGGAGTGCTCTTAATCTCAGCTTGTTACCTGTATGAAAGGCACCTGTCCACAGAAGCAATCAATCAATCAATCAGATTCCAAACTCTCCACCATGGCCAAGACCAAAGAGCTCTCCAAGGATGTCAGGGACAAGATTGTACACCTACACAAGGCTGGAATGGGCTACAAGACCATTGCCAAGCAGCTTGGTGAGAAGGTGACAACAGTTGGTGCGATTATTCGCAAATGGAAGAAACACAAAATAACTGTCAATCTCCCTCGGCCTGGGGCTCCATGCAAGATCTCACCTCGTGGAGTTGCAATGATCATGAGAATGGTGAGGAATCAGCCCAGACCTACACGGGAGGATCTTGTCAATGATCTCAAGGCAGCTGGGACCATAGTCACCAAGAAAACAATTGGTAACACACTACGCTGTGAAGGACTGAAATCCTGCAGCGCCTGCAAGGTCCCCCTGCTCAAGAAAGCACATATATATGCCCGTCTGAAGTTTGCCATTGAACATCTGAATGATTCAGAGGACAACTGGGTGAAAGTGTTGTGGTCAGATGAGACCAAAATGGAGCTCTTTGGCATCAACTCAACTCGCCGTGTTTGGAGGAGGAGGAATGCTGCCTATGACCCCAAGAACACCATCCCCACCGTCAAACATGGAGGTGGAATCATTATGCTTTGGGGGTGTTTTTCTGCTAAGGGGACAGGACAACTTCACCGCATCAAAGGGACGATGGACGGGGCCATGTACCGTCAAATCTTAGGTGAAAACCTCCTTCCCTCAGCCAGGGCATTGAAAATGGGTCGTGGACAATGATCCAACACACACGGCCAAGGCAACAAAGGAGTGGCTCAAGAAGAAGCACATTAAGGTCCTGGAGTGGCTTAGCCAGTCTCCAGACCTTATTCCCATAGAAAATCTGTGGAGGGAGCTGAAGGTTCGAGTTGCCAAACGTCATCCTCGAAACCTTAATGACTTTTAGAAGATCTGCAAAGAGGAGTGGGACAAAATCCCTCCTGAGATGTGTACAAACCTGGTGGCAAACTACAAGAATTGCCAACAAGGGTTTTGCCACCAAGTACTAAGTCATGTTTTGCAGAGGGGTCAAATATTTATTTCCCTCATTAAAATGCAAATCAATTTAGAACATTTTTGACATGCGTTTTTCTGGATTTTTTTTGTTATTCTGTCTCTCACTGTTCAAATAAACCTACCATTAAAATTATTATAGACTGATAATTTCTTTGTCAGTGGGCAAACGTACAAGATCAGCAGGGGATCAAATTCTTTTTTCCCTCACTGTAGCTCAGTGGGCCTTACCTGGTAAAATAAAAAAAACAGTTTTGCCAAGGAGTTTATTAATACCTGTGCCATGGGTTATTGTGATGTGTCCCCCATTGAATCTCATGATTTTCTTAAGATCGTGTAAATTGTGAAGCACTATATTGTAGTTACTTGAGTAAGGTAAAAGCAATGAGTGGTTTACCACGACTGGTGCATTACCAACGTCTTGATTTGTACGAGCCTGTCCAAAGGGCTATCATAATATATATAGTTTGGGCTGGGAAGCTATTTAACAATACAGCCACTGTGTACTGTTCAAAATAAAATACACACAACGCAAAAGGTATACAACCAGCTTAATTTGCCATGGTAAGACGTTTGTATTTATTCTAATACTACTGAAATTTCAATACTAGATGTTTCTATTGATTGCTGTTCTCAGATTGGCGGATTTGTGTCTTCATAAAATAACTGCTTGCACCTGTTTGTTCGATTGACCGTGAAGCAAATATTAAAACTTTTTCAGCAGTTTGCTTAACATTGCACTGTTGCTCTGTGGTACAGCTGTCTTCTTGCATGGACTTATTAATTCCCACACGCTTTGCTTGTGGATAAAGTGTACATAAGCCCAAGGCTTCAGACTCAGAAAGCTAAAGCTCCCCATTGAGATGAATTGACAAGGCAGTGGTACAATGCACAACACTAGTTTGCAAACCATATGGAGCCCTGTCAAAATTTCATCTCATACCATATTAAAAGCGATCATATGTGAAAGGATTAAGTTTTAGCAAACTGGCATTTGGCACAGAATCAATGTAAGGGCAGTGACCTGACAGGCTTAAGTGCCCCTATTGCCAATTGGAGACATGCACAATATGCAGTGGCTTATTTAATTCATCCTATTTGTTTGGTCCAATTAAGAAATGTGCCTTCAGCAATCATTATAATAATGAGTTATGATAATGCCCTGCCAGGAATAAGTATGTTTTGTGTATTGAATTAGAATTTATGTGACTAGCATGTTTTAAGAACATCAGTGCCTGCATATCTGCGTGAATTCAGAATCATTAAAATTTACAATAGCAATGATATATATTTTTGTATCGAGGGTAAGTGCACCTTACATATCTCCTTCATCACTTGGTACCATCAGAAATCGATGTGTTTGCTGCATCTGCTTTTTAGCGATGCGAGTGTGTACTCATACACCAAATTAAGAAATGAAAATCAATACAATATTTAACCCTGCAATTGCAATTTATTTTGTGAGCATTCTTTTTATTATAGCTGTTTTTTTCCATAAAAAAAATCTCCATATATTTAAAAGGCAAAGTTGTGATTATGTGTGTCTGTTCAAAATGTTTAGCGTACTTCCCGACATGCAACAAACTTGAAATTTGCCATGTGGGTACTTTCCACACTGTACACCATGCTAAATTTATTAAAATACACTTTTGTGGTTTTTTTTTTGGGGGGGGGGGAGCTCAATAATGCATTTTTTTGCACGGCAAGTGAGCTGTGACGTCAAATCTGTCACGTGACCCGCGCACGTGGAAGCGTAACGCATTGTAGTGTAGTGGTTAGCGCGCTATGTATGTGCCTGTGTGTGTCTGTCTGTGTGTGTGTGTCTATGTATGTGTCTGTGTGTGTGTCTGTGTGTGTGTCTGTCTGTGTCTGTGTGTGTGTCTGTGTGTGTCTGTCTATGTCTGTCTGTCTGTGTGTGGAAGCGTAACGCATGGTAGTGTAGTGGTTAGCGCCCTGCGCTACGAACCCGGCGACCCGAGCTCGATTCCCGCTCACGGCCACCACCGGTGACGATAATTTAAACGGTCCTGGGCCTCCCCTAGGTCCACTCAGCCTAAAACAATTCACTGGTGTGGTGTGTGAACATCGCCGCTGGGGAAACAAAGGCGGCCGCGCGTGGTGGATTCAAGTCCCGGGCGAAGCAGGGTAGTAAAGCTAGTACATATATAATTGCTGTATACAAATTGTTTCAAGTATGTGTAACTGAGCAGAATGTCAGGACTATTTTAATCTCCTCCCCATCACGGGCGGACGTGTTGCGCTATTGGCAGCAGAAGTTTTCCGTACTGCTCAGTGTGATCTCCCAGCTGCTTGTTGGGGGGCTGAAAGGAAATCAGCTGAGTTTTGATGTGGTCCCTTTGTAGTGGGGTCTGCGAGGCAAATTTAGTGGAACCCTTCCAAGGTGGCGCACGTGAAAACGTGAATGTCCGGAGTGAACAGCGTGCAGGAGGAACTGACAGAGAGAAAAATAAGGTGAAGTTTGGCACAGCTGGGAAAGAATAATAGACCGCAAAAGCTAGCAGCTGTTCCGTTTCATTGTGTAATGCTTTGAAATATCCACTGCTGCCTTCATTGTTTGTTTGTTGTAAGTGGCATCAATTCAGCCTGGGACTTTTCATGATCTCAATCTTGTAAAAACTGTGTAGTTGTAATGTAGGGGTGTATCGTGTTTTAATGATGTGCAATTTGACATGTTTACAGTAGAGGGAGCTAAATACTAATTGAAAGGGGTTTACGTTCTTTGGTGTGGTGAGTTTAATGCGGTGCTTGCAATGCTTTACGTATCGTAAAGGTTTAAAAAGTCACAGTTGTGTTTTTTTATGTGAGACAGTAAAACAAAGTTGGCATTTGTGTTTGTTTTACCAACACAGCTTTGTGAATTGCAATGACTCAAGTCTAAGAATTGTAAACACGTTTTACCTTATGATCAACACAAATGTATTGAAGACCACATATTGAGACACATTTACTCTGGATACTGATTTGCAATTAATTGGCAAAATATTATTTGGAATGTTTTAACTGTATGCTTTTTGTAAGATACAATGCAAAAATGCAGGTTGAAAAACCCTAAACAGAGCAGCAATGAGCAACTGGTCGTAGGTTACCACAAACTTTTAAAAGGGCCGTAAAAGTTTGAGATATTATTTTTCTAGAAAAAAAAAGTATAAAGAACTTTGCCTAGATCTTCGCATCAATAACTAGGGCCGACTGTAATGTCTTACGAAGGAACAATTTTTTTCACAGATGTATTTGTTTAAACAACGCAAACTCTGAAATCGTCGTCACCTTCCCTCCGTCTCCTCAGCAAGGGTGTCAGGGTGCGTCCCATTAAGCAAATGGCACCGGGTTGCCTGACGATATATGCAGGAGTCATCCATGTACGCTGTGGGGACCCCATGTCAAGTTCAACCGAGTATAGCAGATCTGCGCATTGATGGTCAACTTAATGGCGCTTTCTTGACGATGCATTTATTATGTTTCCCACATGTCAAAACCCCGTAGCTCTACTCTGCGAGGGTGAAAATCTCCACGTGGGCATAAATACATTAATGGAAAGGCCCGTTTGACCGGTTGAATTATTTACCAGCGACATAATCCCCCGAACATTACCGGCTGGAGGGAGACACGCTGCCTATTGTAACCTGTCAAATCGGCTTAGTGCTGACACGTATAATTACCGTAACAGCCGGGGCCTGCCGCTATCTCACGCGGCGCAGCATGGATGATGTTTGCACCTCGCTGCTTCAGAACGTCACCACCACCCAGTCCCCTCCACCCAGGCCGCTCCACACAGTTCGCTCCACCCCGTCTGCTCCACCCAGTCCGTTTCCACCCTGTCCGCTCCACCGCGTCCGCTCCACCCCATCAACTCCACCCAGTTCGCTCCACTCTGCCCGTTCCACCCAGTCCGCTCCACCCCATCAACTCCACCCAGTTCGCTCCAACCTGTCCGCTCAACTGAGTCCATTCAACCCAGTTCGCTCCACGTAGTCCACTTAACCAAGTCCGCTCCACTCTGTTCCATCCACCCAGTCTGCTCCACCCTATCCCATCCACCTGGTCTCCTCCTTCTGGTCCCCTCCATCCCTGCTCACAACTCACACACGCACAGCCACCCCAGCTGTTTCATTCCGTGGACGAGTTTACATTGATTATATTATTCGTGTTCACCCCAGAAAGCCTTACTTTATCCCCGTGACTCTTTTTTAAGAGGGTCCTGTCAAGTTTTCCCATCAGGGGTTGATGATTGCTACATATAATCCCAATCGGGCCAATTGAGTAATTTGCCGGTATTTTTTTTTCTCCAATTAAACAAATTTGGACCGTGACGCCGGCACACACAGTGGCCTACTCGTGCGAATGACGTCGCGGGATTTTTAACGTCCACCCCTGAAGCAGAAAGGCGAGTCTTTTTTTTTTCGCGGTTTAATGCACTCGCATGATTAGTCATGGCGGCCGCCTGAAATCGAACCGTGAACCTCCCGTGGCAAGCGACGGCTGGGTCACGCCACCACAGCCCATGGATGTGGAGCAGCTGCCCCGCCAACAGAGCACGCAGAGTGCGTAGGGGGGACCGTGGTGCGTGGTGAAGCCGGGACAACCTGCGAAGATCAACAACAATAACAGAAACACGGATCTTTACCATCGCCACTATTATTAATACTTCCTTTTAACCGCCTGCATATAGGTAGGTTGATGTCTTGGATTAACGGCCTCACTTGCAGCAGATAGAGGGAAGATGAAATGTTTGACTGAGAAGATATCGATGATGTCAGTCCACATTCATTCCACTTACAAACAGAAGGTCGCAATTTCACACCGTGGGTCAACTTAGCCCATCATCCATATCGGGCGGGAGGGGGACATTAAAATAGGTACCATGAATCCGTACATTTCTACGGTTGTGCTGTGCCGTATGATTTATTTGCATGGTAACATTACGTGATTGCAAGTCCTTAAGTTAATTCAGGTAGAGCGGACTGAGATTCATCACATACTTTGCCAGTATGGCACGGGCAATAATACATTAATTATTACAGTACTGAATTTGTGCAAAATTATTGCAGAATGGGCGGGGAGCATAAACTTGGCATATGGCACAGTCAAGTGCTCCCATAAAGAAGTCACGGGGTCGTTTAAAGTACAACCTAAAACAGTTTTGATATCCCATATAAACTATGACTGTTAAATATACGTATGCTCATCTACAGTATATATTAAAATCTTAAAAATTAGTATGAGCTGAAGTGCAACAAATACTTGAAACAAGGTCATTATTAATTGTGGTTGCATAATCAAAGCAGTGGGCTGAACTTATAGTTTTAATAATCTGCTAATCGTAACTTTTTTTCCGACTTAACTAGTAAGTATCAACTAGAATCCACATATACACATGTAATGATGTTGGCTTGTTAAGTCACGTTTTGTTAGCGAATACCCGACAATGTTAAGGTCGAGAGAGTGCTTGGCAGAGGATGGTGTGGCCAGCACCATGCCAAGATGCCTCTGTCTCTTGAGTGTTTATTTTTCACACCGAATTATGAACTCTCTTGAGGTTGAGTCGACTATAGGGGGAGGCACACGGCAGTTGCTGCTACCACTAGCCACTCATGCCATCCGTGGCTTGGTATCGAACACTGGTCACCGGGCTGGTGAATGCTGTGCGCAAACTGCTGAACTGCTGCTCCCTCCGCACGGATACATGCGCACACATTGTCTTGCTAGCTACGCCTTCTATTCCCATTCTATGTTGCGATCAGGTCTGAGCGTGACATACAGAACCAATCTTTATCGCCCCGTTGCATTTCCTTAGCCACATCCACGCGGTGTGAACAGTATCGGCCCTGCCACCGTGAGACTTGATGTGAGAATCGCACATTCGGAAGCATTTTTCACCGTCTCGAGCAAATCACGCGCATTTTCAGGATCGCAAGAGCACCGCGGAACGCCCTAGGAACTTTCCAGTTCTCTGTTTTCCGAGTTGTTAAAATGAATGAAATGCAGTTCCACAGGCTAACGTCTGTTGAACTGTCTCTCGCATGAAGACTGGGCAATCCCATGGACCCCCTCTGGGCATTGTCATGCAATGGTGCATCTCTCAACGTGATAGCTCTGCATTACTGCATGGAAGGGGAGTATACAAGAGCATTCATAGACTGGCTTTAGTCTACATTGATCACTGATTCTGTACACACACACACACACACGCGCGCGTTCAATACGTTCGGTCTGCATATATTTAGATTACGTGGCACGTTAAATATAGTATATTGCAGTCGGTTAATATGCTGTGTACGCACGGCTAAACAAATGACCACACACACGGAGGATTGCATTCAGAATGCATATTTTTTTCTTTGTTAAAATTAAACTTTTAACATTATATATGCAAACTTTAAATGTACGTAGTACAGTATATGCTGTACAAGATTACAGAATTAGAAGACAGTTTTCAATCAGTGTACAGCATTTTTTTTTTTTGTTACAAATGGATTAGACACATTGACACTGACAGAGAATATGGAACAATCTGAAAAGTGTGAAAAGAAGCGTGGAAAGGTGCATGCCCGTGTTTATTTATATTTATATGGAGTGCCAGAAAGTCGAGACATGGATCAGAAAAAAAATGAAAATTAGAGACATCATGTTGACTTCATAAAAACGAGTGGACTTGAAAGAATAATGGCTGATGGTCAAAGCAAACAAAGGAATGACAGTCACGAGAAGCCACACGCCTGAGAGGATGACCAATGCAGGGATGGATGAATTATTTGAGTTTGAATGCAGAAGCAAGATGGATTGGTAGGGCTGGACTGCCAGGGATGGCAAAGACTTTGCGAGGCCTAATTTTCAGTAGTGGCAGGACCATGAGCCGGCAACCAAAATAATAAGATGAGCCGTTTTTTTTCGAATTCGGTATAAACCCCCCCACACCCCCACTCAACATTTCAAGAGCCGCAATTCACGTGAATCCGAGACGGTCCTGAATAAACGAACGTCACAGAGCAGTACTCAAGGAACTACGGTGTACGGTTGCTGATGGTGATGGTGACTCAGGGCAAAAAACGACATTGAAATCGTACACACATGTAGCATGCAATAACAGCAGTAAAACACTTGACAAAAACTCATATTTATAAGACAAAGAGCAATACACTATAATGCATTTGGTAAAATGGAGTCAATTACATATTTTAATCAAAAAGGGGTGTGTATCTTAAACTGATGCCAATAAACCCGAATGACTAAAAGTGCTTTGGTGCACATTTGTGGTTGGAGAACATTAAGATTTACACCCCTGCTGGAGAAGTGCATCTGCTGCAAATTTGGTCTGTTTATCCAATAAATCAGAAACTGTTTACACATTTAAATAGCCCGCCTTGCTAGCTTTTTGAGTAGCACTGTATGGCAATGTGTTTTTTTCCCCCCATTAGTACACTGGATTTTCCATAGGCAACTTTTTAAAGATATGCTGTGGCTTTGGACACATACACAACAAACAACCTATTCTTGGTTCTTTCGGTAAAGTCACGTAGAGGGGAAATAATAAAAATAATACAAATAAAACAATAAAATTCTAACGACGTTTCGTTTCGGTTTTCACACCTGATGATGATTGCTTGTGTTGCAATCGAAACGTCGTGATAATTTTATTGTTTTATTTGTATTATTTTATTTTTTCCCTTCTGCGTGACTTTACAGAAAGAACCGGGAATATGAATCCCTGCAGTCACGAAAGATTTAAATCGAAACAAACAATCTGTTTATATCTATGGGACCGTTTTGCCAGTATCCAAAATGGAGCAACCTGCAAAGTGTACAACGATTCAAGGAGAGTTGCATGCCTGTGTTCTGATACCTGCATTGTATTTGTAACCGTCTGCCTTTTGGCGTTCTCTGGTTTAACACCGATGAGACAAGGCCATAAAAAGTCTGTCTCTGGTGTAGGCCAACTTAGATTCAAAGACAATGCGTGTTTATATATATTATCAGGAGCTGTATATGTCCACTGCTTCAGTTCACACTGTACCCATGATAATACATCACTTGTGATGATGTGATGATTAAGCGAACACTTTGGTTATTTTTTTTTCCTTGAGCAATGTTTAGCGCGTCTGTTACACGTTCAACGTTTTCACTTCCCCAGTGAAATATTACTTGTCACGCCGCACCCCACTTCATTCGTTGTATTTATCTTTCGAAGACAACGAGTTATAAACTGCCTTTGTGGCCAGAAAAATAGAACAACTCCTGATGGTCTTCATAACTGAAAAGATAGCCTAGAAAACACAGTTGTTTCACTCACAAAAGAAATGTAGATGCTGTAGAGTCACTCGCCAATGATGTATAAACACATTTGGCATCTGAAGGTAATTTAATTACAACAACAAAAAACGTTCAGGGTGTCCTGGGGATGCAAATACCGTGGGTCACTTTCAATGTTTTTTTTCTTTTCAAAGACCGCCAGTGTCAGGCTCGGCAGAGCAATTTAAGTTGTTGGGCAACACGACGCGGATCTGGCATGAGCGCCACCACAAAAAAATGAACCGAGCAGCTTGAGAATGAGAAGCACATGACGACTCTCCACGAGGACGGGAAGCAAATCCGTGGCAATTACAAAATGCCATTTACCTTTAACAAACACATTCATCTCTTAGAACATTTAGAAAAAATAAAGATGGCTTCAGTAATCATTTTAAGTTTGATCCCACTCAACTCCGTATGCATTTGCTTTTCGTATAAAAATGCTTCTCACATAAGAACACACACTTAGGTGCACGCGTGCGCTCAAACAAGCCAGAGATTTCCAGTGTAGCCACACGGACTCTTGGGACAAGCGCTGTTGGTGAGCACCTATTCAGGCTGGCACGGCACATGGAGGGGGAGAAGTGGACCACGTGGCCAGCACCATGCCCAGCTGCAGGACAGATAACACATGGGGTACTCAATTAAGGCTGAGTCAACCTAAGGGTTATCCAGGGCAACTACTGCCATTAACTGATGTTAGCTGTGGCCAGAAATCAAATTAAGTTCGCTGGGTTCACAACACAGTGCACCGACTACTCTCCCCACGATTTACTAAATAACAAAAGATGAACCCACTGCAGCCATACGGATTGGAGGAAATTCTGTTGGAAGAACACCGAAAAAGGCGCGGGAGGGAGTGGTGTAGCCGGACAACACAATTACTGATGTTTACACATTCCACCAGGTGCTCATTCAAAGTTCAATAAACCCAGGAGAGGCCTAGGACTGGTTCAGACGGTGGTCAATGATGTTTGCCATTTAGTGGAAATTATACTCAGGACAGCGGGTCCGTAGCACAATGGGATAACCGCTACACTACCACTCCACAGGACGCTACCGCTCCACCCAACTGACTATCACACAAGGACAAACACACACACACGCACGCGCACGCACAAACTCAAACCATTTAAAAGAGAAGTCTTGGCTTGGTCTGTTTGAGCAGTGCCACAAAGCTGACTTACCAAACATTTAAAGCCTGTCCAGCATGCGGGTGTTATGGCTTGGACTGCTTGACCAGCTGTTTGTGTGGGCACACCTGCAGCTCGTTACCAGCCACATCAATCATCCCATTACCTCGCCAGCGCATAAAGCAATTATGCGTAACGTAATGCGCATGATGTTGGTTAGGGCAGAGGCCGAAGGGAGGGCTGTATGGAAGACGGGTTTTGTGTGCAAGAGGGGGAAAAAGCCGGTTATAGTCTAACCCTTTATTTGCCATATCTAATTTCATTATGTACAGGTGCTTATAATTGCGTGTTGTGTGCAAACAGACGCCACTGGTTATCCCCATGAGCCAAATGTCCCGTGAAGAAAATGTGGGTGTTTGCTGCGATCGGAATTGTTTTACCATTGACTGAGTACAATGTTGATCTTGTCTCACTTGCGCAGAATAAAGTCTTATTTTAAAAAAAATGTATTCGTCAAACATAATGGAAGTACATGTGTTTAATTTCGAGATAACCTTCACTGATTTATTTTAGTGGTGCCTCTGAAGTTTACTGGGCTCATTTCAAGCGCAAATTAATTGAAGAAAAGTAAATGTTTATTTTATCTCGATATTATGGAAGTTTAGAAAGAATTACTCGCGCAAATTTTCTGCGTCATAAGTCAGCTTTTCTTACATGCACCATAATCGTATTACACGTACACTCAGGCAATTTATGAAATAATTTGTTTTCTGCTTTTGTTTCAGAATTTGATCTGCTATGGCATATGGTAGGTGTTATTGTGTAATCCTAATTCAGTAAAACTGTAATCATGTGCACTTGGGAAAACTAGTCCTATTGGGATGCCTAGCCGAGCTAGTATTTCATCATTTCCAATTTCCATTGCCCTCTATCTCTGCATTAGAAATGCGGCAGACATTTGGTCTGACACATTGCAGGACACTTTTTTTTGTCATCCATGGCTATAAACGACAGTGCATGTTTACTTGTGAATTTCAGTGGCCATGTGAAACATTGAATATGGACAAGGAACCCAGTCAAAATGTTCTCAAAATGTTCTCAAAATGCGCACTAGCCGGCCCTTTGCCATACACTGTGTATCAACCCAAGTACGGGGGATTTAAAATTGTGTTCTGCGTTAAATATTGATACTAATGTTCAACAGATATTTCTTTGAAAAAGTCTGAGCAAACCGGTGCATGCTTAATAATGGCAGTCCATTCAGCCAGCATAAAATATGGGCTTGAGTTTGCAGGCGAGTGTCGTGTGCCTAGGATGGAATAAAGTGGGGAAGGGAACGAACTTCTGGGCCCCATGGGTGTAAACCTGGGATGCGTGGTAGTGTTTTTACAACCCCACTTCTTACGAGGGCATGCAAATTTAAACTGTTCTCTGAAGAGCGATGCAGGTAGTAATGCCATTACCATTCATATTCATGGATGCGAGTTTTATATATTTATATACCTCAACACAAATACGCATTGCGAGTGAATAGACACACACACGCACACACACACACAGAGAGAGATACAAGTTGAGACACAGCCAAGCATATAAACCGCGACAATAAAGGAAAAAGTGTGTGGGAAGACATTCAGCAAAAGACCATCGTGCACTCTCGTGACGTTGCTGCAAATGCGAGCGCAGGAAGTTATGGCGAGGGCGACTTGGATTTTACGTCGTATGTTTTATTGTGTGCGTGCGACTATGGCCTCACTTACACGTGCAGTTGAATTGTTGTGCCCACGCCCTGCCGGCATAGCCACTCGTCGAAGCACCAGAGGGGCATCGGGAGGGCACCGGCGTTGGTTTGGGAGGGACTGCGTGGGTTGCTTGGATGACTGCGAAGTCTGCTGGGGAAAGGGGTCTCCATTGTCACGCGGTTGATAATCACTGATAACGATGCCCGTCACTTCGCTTAGTCGTGGCACGTGGCTAAAGTTACTCCACACTATTTGAGGGTTTTTATCTTTTGTGTAATCCCGTATTAATTTAATGAGGGAATAGTGATGTATCCCGTGTGCCAGGTAAGTATGTTAATGACATCTGTTAATGTAATCAATGTTGTTATCTGGCTTGACCACCTACATGTGAAATGGTAGTTGTTGCTCTGCATCAACATCAGCCATACAAATGAAGAAGAATGTGGTTCAATGATGTGAAATATAGTCTATAATCCTTGAGAAAATTGTGCGAGTGTGAGAACCTATACTTTTTGACAAGGATTATTCCTGACATTATTCACAAGATGAAATGACAGTACAGAAGTTTTTTTTTCAACATCTTCTTTTAAAAGCAACGTCGTCACAAGGCAAAACAATACTCTCAGCCACGTAATTATTAATATGCATCTGTCTGAAATGCATTGTTAAATGGATTTCTGTACATCTGTTCCTAAATTTTGCAAATATTTCATAACTCGTGCAATCGATGCTCCACATCTCTACAGTAAGTGAGACATAATAAATGTAATCATTGGTTTAGTGCATTAATTAAGAAGCAGGTTGATACCATCAATGTGATCAGCTCACGTGCAGGAACGAGATAGATTGTCGCCTTGCTGAGAGATGGTAAAGTCACAGGAAAGCCTTCATCCAGCAGGGGATGGATCATGACTAATGATGATGTTAACCTAATGGTAATCGAATGTTAAAGCACACACTAATGCACGAAGATTGTAATACATTTAAATGTGTATGAATAACAAATGTTACCTAAATGTAAAATAAACTTGACTTAAAGCTTTCGTGACTGCAGGAATTAATATTCTTTGGGTCTGTCGGGAATTGCCACGTAGATAGAAAAATAACAATGATTTTGTATTATTATTTTTCCCGCAGAACCCCCTATTGGTCCCACGGACAAATATGAGTTACAGATATCCGTCCACTTTTATAGGCAAACACAACGGGTCTGCATCGCATGCTGGCGACATTCTCGTTGTGTCATATCTTTCGTCAAAAACGTTTCCACCGTCTCCGTCACCACCAATTGGGGGGGGGGGGGGGGTAAAAGATTCGCCAAGAAAGGGCGTTTCGGGCAAATGACCAAGGCGTGAATCCAGCTCAAAGCCTACCGAGGTTTCGCAATCACGGATTTTGCCAACGACGGGGGGGGGGGTGGGAGGGGGGGTTCAGGAACCTGACCCACGTGGTTTGGCGAGGGATTGCTGTATTGCAAGCAGTGTGTGAGATGATTGAAGATTGGGCTCAGATTTACAAGGAGGTGAAAAAAAATCAGAATCAGTGCTTTTGCAAAACTGCATTTGATCACGAAAACAACATGCAACATGTTCTTGAACAAGAAAGCTTTCAATCCATACTCATTACCGATTCATGCATTTGAATAAAAAACATAGACACTGACAAAGAAAATTGAACAAAAGCTTAACAGTATGCCAAGATAACCATGATAGGCTCAAGCTGCGAAATACTAGAACAAGCATAAATTGTAAACAAAATATGAACAATGAAGAAAAATAAGGAGGCTTCCTGGCAGAACATATCTCTAGAGATGTGTGGCACATTCTGAATGGACCACTATTTTTATTATTTCCGTGTGCAGCAAGGGAGTAAAGTGTGGTTTTGTGAAAGTCCTTATGGACGTGTGTTCACCAGAATGTGATAACTGAGTTGGGCCTGTGGGTGGCTGGCAGGGTTATTGATTAACCGGACTTGTACACCAGTCACGTGGTTAATGGCGACTCGGTTGAGGATTGCCATGTATGACACAGGTGCTGTTGCATGTTACAGATTGACCACAATAAATGTGTTTGCCCTCGATTTGGAGCACCTGCCCACGTCCTTCATTTTGAGTGTGCAACAGATGGATGATGTATGTTGAACTTATTTTACACCATATGTAGCCATTCATGCTTATCAGAGGTGCAGGGGAAGGACAACAAACTAAATATGAAAAGCTGTTCTAAAGAAACGACATTTATAATCGATATTTAAGGTGCATTGCTCCAGTAGATTCCTAATATCGGAAGGAAGAGCGTTCCAGACGGCCGCAGAAGCACATCTGAAAGCGCACGATGCCGTGACCACCTCAAAGGATGGGCAATAGGTAAGACCGGTGGCGGAAAGGAAACGCACCTGAGAGGCAACATCACAGAGATGGGACAATGAGAAGTTTACGTTCGAGGGTGAGATGGATCAGGGCATCGGAGGACCGGGAGGGATGGTGACGGAATGAGGCGGCCTTCATCCAGCAATTTATAAAACATGGCTGATGATTAAACAATATGCTAATGTTGAACGTAAATGCAAACAACTAAGTACATTTTTTTTACATCTTGCTCATTTAATTGTGTTTTTTTTCCCTGCTGGTAGATATTTTCTGCAGCCATACATTTAGTTGAACACCATTATTCCCCTTCCGTAAAGAATATTTGCATTGAATGAGTTGCTCATCTCGCATAAGCACTACAAGAAAAAACAGCGGAAGCCTACTTTGTGATATCAAACTTTTAGCATCTGAATTAACCATTAAGGCAAATGATTAAGTAAGGTAGATTAAATAAAAAAGCAGCCACAAGAATTATTAATTAGGTCTCGGGGAGACACTGGATGCACAAGGGAGTGAAGTGTCTTCACGTCAAATGTTCAGGAAAACTAGAGATGGGTGGTCTTTTAATATAAGCATAAGCACCATGTGAATAATATATGCACTGTATATAAAACAGCATGAATTCTAAGGCGGTGACAACCAATGCTCGTAATAAATGGCTTTGGAAATTTGCAAGTTGCTTATTTTGACACATTTATTGATGAAAACATCACTGAGGGTTAGTGCATTTTGGTTAGTACATTTGACTTTGTGCATTCGGATTAGTACATCAGGGTTAGTGTTAGTGCATTGGAATATTAATTAGTGGATTCGGGCTAGGGTTCGTGCATTTTGGTTAGGGTTTGTACATTTGGGTTAGTGTATTAGGGTTACAGTTAGTGCATTATGGTTATAGTTAGTGCATTTGGTCAGGGTTAGTGCATTAGACAGTTTGAAATGGGTTTTCAGGAACTATAATTTCATTATTGAGTTTAATTTTCACATTTATTATAATGTGGATAACAGAAAATCGAAGACTAAATATGTCTCTGTTCAAACAAGCATGTGACAGTGCCATATCCACTGGTTTGCTCAGACAAAGTGCTTCAAATGACACATTAAACAACCTCCAATAGATTGGTACAGAATTTATCAACCCTCAATAGCTGTGTAAATTATGGTACACAATGCGGTAATGTTGTGTGACCAACTTAATGGCATAATTTTTAATGAGATGGATGTATTTGAATTGCAAGAGCTATCTAGTGGCCGTCTGTGTTGGTAGGGAGGCTTTGCAGTGGCTGTCTTAATCACAATGTGGATCCCAGTGTCTATCTACAATAGTCACTTGCTATGTGTCAGTAATAAAATGTTAATGGCTCTTTGAACTATGAGCACATTCACATTAAGCTATTACATCACATGTAACTATTTAACAATGTAATATCTAACGTAAATACACATGTTCTGCGCTGGTTAATACTTAAAGATAGAGCTGCAACGTAAACTTTACGTCCGTACAACTTTCGTCAATATAATAAAATTAATTACATTTCTATAGTGCATGTGTATGTACTAATTCGCATGTTGATACATGGTCACGAATAATGCTTCCCTCTGCTGCTTATGAAGCTAAATGGGAAATCTTTGTCGTTGTAAGTAAATCATTTACACGTCTTTTTCAATCCACTGATGGATGAAGGCCTCCTCATCCATGCTGCGTCGGTCGTGTGGGTGGTTTGACCATACTTCTATCACGCCGGTCAGTGTGGGCTGGTGAAGTAGAAGGGAATTTAACTCACAGGTTCAGAGTGCAGGACATTACCACTCCACCTTGCGTTACGTCCATTGCTGGTAAAAGGCACCCACGATTAATGAGTTTTACAGCTCCAGTGACATTACAAACATAGAGATAGTATTCTTTAAGTATGCATACATAATTACAATGTAGATTTAGAATAACTCGTATCGCTGGGTTCAGTGTAAGTGCTTTAAAGTGCGTCAAATATGATAGAAAGTAAATAATAGATTTTTGCATGACTTAAATAGGATATATTAGTTTTTAATTAAATAATGGATTCATTTGAAGTGAATAAATATTGATAATTTTGATTACTGTATCGAGACTCATGGAAAAATATATTCCAGTTTTACAACAACAAAACACAATACAACAAATGATATCTGTTATTATAAATAGTGAATTGCATTTATGTGCATTCCAGCTGTTAATCTCTCAATTTTTTTTTCAAATATTCCCGTGACGCGAATGCCCAGTAGCGTGTAAGGTTGTGGAAATGTCAAGACCACAGCACTTTGGTTGCATGAAAAAAATTATAAAGACTTGTTTCATCTGTTTCCTTTTTTTGTAGGACACGCTTTGGCTTTTTAATTTATGTCGACGCCTCTGGTGGCACTTAATAACGCTTCACATTTATGCTGCCCCGTCACATCTCCGCTTGGATGTCTCGAGCCAGCTGCATGTTTCCTCGTTTGAATTTAGAGCACCAAAATTAACACGATGGGTTCTCAGGACAGCATTGTCAATTGTGGTTTGAGCTCAAGAATTGTGAATCATATATTACATTAAAAAAACGTTTGTTTTCCTCCGCTTGTTTTTGCACCGTGTTTAGTAATTCACAACGAATCACGGGTAGTTAATCGCACGTGCGTGCATAGCTCACTGTGTAATACATTTCATAGATGTTTATACGGCATCATAATTTTGAATTTGGTATTGTTGAATTATGATCATGTTTGTGAGCTAAGAGTGAGCGTCTGGCTAAAAAGGTCAAGTTGTCTTTCTTCAACAAATGAGTATTGGGTGGTTGCTCATCTCTATCGGTGGTTCTGAGACAGCTGTGGAAATTCTACCTTACTTGTGGTGAGGACCAGACTCGCGATAGTCAAATGCTGTTGAATTACTATGAAGTTGTTTATTCAGTCGTTACCAGGTGGTGCCATTGGTAACAGCCTCGGAGAAATAAAGAGATAGGTTCACCCTGACCAGGATTCGAATTCGGGATGCATTATTGGTGGCCCAGTAGTTCTACCAAATTAGCTGCATCTCAGCCGTGAATATTAGCGAAGGTATATCTGGGCAGTTCTATCTTAGAATCTGAAATTGTACGTTTACAAAAGCTCAATTGAATGAAATAAAACCCCCCAAATCGAAATGTTTGAACACGAAACGTGCACCTATGCAAAGTGTGGGGTGATAAACACCGCACAACAAATTATGAAGTATAAAGTTTACAGTGATACGAGTTGTACGCATTTTTATATAAAATATAAAGCATCAAAATGACACACAATAATGGTATATGCACATTGATTCCCAATACGCACAGTCTGTATCAATTACAGAATAGGTGCATCGGTAAAGTGGTTCGTGCACAGCACTATGAACTTGGCAAATCGAGTTCCATTCTTGGTAACAGCTAACATCAACTGTAGATCATATTTGTCCATTTCTGGACACTTTCCCCCTTCAACCCACACTGACCAGCGTGGTGAAGTATGATCGAACAATCCCCATGACTGGCAACCAGTGTAGGGAGGCATTCATCCAGCAATGAATTGGTGAATCATTATGTAATTGTTTATTATAAAGATAATTAAATAATCAGGTGTGCGCCTGCGCATATATTGAATGTCCCACTTCTCAAAATGCTTCAATGAACCTTCTCTGGTTGTAAGATTCCCACAACCTGAAAGAAGTTGAGTTTGTTTGTGAATGGCGATGAAAAATTACAGTGGTGATGATGATGATGATGGACGAGAATCTAATGCGCAATCTGTTTTGATACGCTTACAGATGAAAAATGCTTTTCATGAAATATTGTTACTTCACAAAACAAACGTTACTTCAAATGCAATGTTGAAACGAGAAATGGTTTGTTCAATGAAACCTTTGCTAAATTGCCCACTCGTAAGGTTTCCATTAAACAAATACAATCAATTAAGTTTTTAATAGAAAAAAATCTGTGATGAAAAACATATTTCAGGGCATCAGTTAGACGTTACTAAAACATGTAAAAGCTAAAATGTTGATATATAGAAGGTTACACATAATGCACTTCAATGTCTTCAAATACCATTCCTACAATAAACCATCTATATATCAAGAGTCACATTGAACTGCTGTCCGTGATTCAACACGAGTGCACAATTAAATGGACAGACGTACAATGAAGCCATTATCTTGTTCACATGTTTCGTACATATATAATCTACGTTTATTTTGAATAATAATATTAAGAAAAACAATGCGGTGCATTGATTCAGTGAGCTCCAAGCACTGGTTTAAATTAAGCAATTTGATGGACTTGAGTGAATTAATGGCACAGGCAATAGTCGGCCTTGTGTGGCTCACTTCTGAATTGCTTTTAATTGTGTGCTGTTCCCTAACGGACAGGTTTAAGGGTAAACCCCCACTTGGTGAAATAACCAACTAACAGATGGCACAGTTGGACGCCATGCAAGTTAACGGTATTACTGAAAAAGTCTGCTTTGGAAATGAATAATCTGCAGGGAAAAACTGGTTTAACTTGTGTGCATGGAACGTATTAAGCGCTTAAAGCTGGTCGGATTAAATGTGCTTTGTGAGCCAGGACACTTAAACAAGGTATTAACAGTGTATGTCTACACTATATAAATATACTCTCAGTTCTTTATAAGGATAACGCATATTTTTCCATCACAGTCTAAAAGCTTTGAGAATCCTACGGCACCACCTAAACTGGATTAATGTCGTTTCCAAGCCACGTTCCTCTGTGCTGTTAAGATTTTCGGGGTTTTTAAATGTAAAAAATAAAATCCCCGAGCTCGGTTCAAGTCATGGTTTTCAATCACGATGAGTATGATGTTTAATTTCATAGCACAAGTTAAAGTCTCCCTGTTACTCACCTCCACTGGTGGCCCAGAATCACCCCCGCTCCTCCTCCCAAAAAACCTCATCACGACGGAAAGAGTCAGCGCTTGTACATATCATAGGAGCAGCCTGTCCTATATGTATATATGTCTATATTTAATTTGACCAAGTCTTTTTTTTTTACGCCCATAAAATAAGGCTGAACTTTACTACACTTTCAGCATTACCTTTTTTACATCTAGTCCGACATACGCTTTGGATTTTTATGCTTAATTAAATTTTTTATATAACTTTGAAAAGAATGGCATTGCCCATGAACAGAATGAAAACGGCAAGAGTAAAAAGGTTAATTATGCAAAGTGGCGTGGCTTTAGTGGAAAGTGTTTCGAATGTTGTCTTTTACGCTAATTACGGAGATGACATTAACGGGGGGGGGGGGGGGGGGGCATTTGATCGCGTCCCTTTGAACGCGGTTTTAAGGGAAGCGGGGAGGAGGAAAAAGCTTGTCGACTGGCATAATTATCGTGTGTATTTGCTGACCTTTACACGCCGCTAAGCGTGGCGAATGTCTCGCCTGCGAAATGCCGGCTGATAAACAGCGCGGCGCGGAGTCTCGCTCGAAGAGCTCTCCGCTGTCACTGCGGTTCCTATTCTCATTCTAAATACGCGTCTTCAGTCACAGCCTGCGTTTCTCTCTGCCGTAAAGCCGATGGATTGCAAGAATATAAAATGAAATTAAAGGAAGGAATGTGACTATTTACCCGAAAAAAGTGCAATCATTGGCAAATTGTTATTGCGTTGCTTGCAGCTACTTTTTCCATCTTCGGATGTTCAAGTTGCTGAAATGGACAGAAATGAATGCAAAACATGTCAGAGATGTGGTTCTTAAATGTTCTATTTTTTAAACAGGAAACAAAACATTGAAGTAGCTTATCAATATGCAAAGGGACCTAAGTGCTTGTAAAAAAAGTTTATATTTTACCATGTGCATAAGTAATAGGATTTAGGCATCCAGAAAAGGCTCCCTGAGTCTCAAGCCTCCCTTTCAGGAGGGTGCTGAATTCGAATGTGTGGCTAATTCGTTTTTGAGGAATATGTTTCCGGTCCACACAGATAGATTCAAGTATGTATTACTCTTCTGCCTTCTCCTGGCCAGCTCATAGCCCAAACCTATAATATTTGGAATTCACAGGAAGATGACGATGCGAGGTCAAGACTTCCTCCACGTTTTGTTTAGGCTGGGGACTTGGAACCATTACATCGACTGCCTTAATAGCAAAATTATGATCATTTATGTCCTGTAGTTATGTTTATAATTTGACATTTAGACCTGATAATCATATACATATATATTGGGTACAATTGGCACACTGCTGGTATGTACAGGGACATTACAAATAAACTTTTTCCAGTAAAAAAATGAGTGTACTGACCATTCTGTAATAATTTTCTGTAATAAAAACTATTTTAAGTTGGCTTACAGCACAAGTAGTGGTATGTCTTTACGGTGAATATATCAGAGTGTTTGGAATACTTTTGCGTAATTTTCTGCAGAGTTTAAACGGTGGTTATGGGCGAAACTGAAACGTTAAATCAGTGAAAACTGGCGCAGCATTCAGTGAAAGTTGTAAGCAAATAGGCGATCCGGCTCCCTACAAGGCTCGATGTGGCAAGAGCAAGTCTCTAAGTAGCTAACAGCGTTGCCACATTCTGTGCCAAATTCTCCCACCTTGATCAAGTTCGCTGTGTAGATTCGTCATTTTTTTATTTGGCTGGAAAGGTGGCCACAAGTGGCAGGTGTGCTGATAAGCATATGCATCTCATGGTTGTTCATTTCATCCGTTCATTTATTGTGAAACACCTTGTTGACGGTGCGTATATCGCACGGATTATTCGTGAGATGTAAGCCTGCGTTAAATTGTGCGTCATTTCCGATGTAGTGAATATGGGGCAGCTGTCTTGTCCTTGCACGCACAGAAAGCTCATCCCACAGAGAGATACTGGAAAGGATTAACTCACTTCAGAAATTCCAGAAGACATTCGGTGGTTTATTATGTATGCTTAACTGAGAATCCAAATTTAAAACCAAAAATCTTTTTTTTCATGAAATCATACAGTGAGTTAGATACTAAAATAGACAGAATGATGTCAACCACTGGTATTGCACTTAAGAAACTAAACAAATAAAAAAAAATCCTCCCTTTTTTCGTGTAAAAAAAGTAATAAAGCAAAATAAAGCTTGCTCTTTGCCTTTGAGTGGCCTGCGCGCCTATTTGAGGGCAGTTTGAGTCCTGCGGCCAAAATCCATTCCGTTTGGCGAGTCACCTTGGTGGAGTGCACCTGAGGCAAGGTTGGCTTCGGTGCGTAATATTATTGGCGTGTCGGCTCCGATAACATCAGCGGTGCCGCAAGGACGCCCAGCCGGGGCATCCGTGCACCCCCCCCCCTTTACCACGTGCAGCCCCCCCCCACCCCCCATTGTCACCCCCACCTGGGGCGAGTGCATGTGCACACGTGTGCGTGGTGGGGGGGGGGGGGGGGGGCGAGCGTGCGGTGCTTTGTCGATTTGCGCTCGTTACTCGCGTGCGTTGCGGTGTCACGTGTAGTTCGAGCATGCGTTCAAGCTATCGGAGAGGACATTGTGAGAGCGAGTTGCCGGGGGAAAAGGAGGTTGAAAATGTTTTTTTTTTGCTGCAAGTGTTTATTGGAATAATTGTTTTTATTCGATTCTACCCTCCCACCCCACACACACTCACTCTGGTAGCGTTTGTGAGCAACAAGTGAAACCTTACTACGGTGTTATCATCCCGTGCAGTCGTTTGTTTTCGTTTAACTTTCAAATATTGTATAGTGATCAATTGCATCCGTTGTGAAATCTATATAGTGTCTATATATATAAACTGGGTAAATCTCCACTTAGTTCGTAAAGTGTAGATATTCAAAGAATATTAATGTGGACTCAATTTGTTATCAAATCAAATGACAATTGGTGAGTAATTGTCGGATCGGAGACACTTGTGTGACTTGGTGCGATTTGTATACTCGCTTCTCTTGCAATTTGTTTGAGAACGAAGGCCTCGTAAAACAATCGTTATTTTCAAGTCATACAAATTCATCTCCTTAGACCTTTGCGGCTGTTTATTTCCAATATTGAATTTCTTTGGGCGGAACAGTGGCACAGTGCTTAATACAGTAAAACCTTGGATTGCGAGTAACTTGGTCTGCGAGTGTTTTGCAAGACGAGCAAATTTTTTAAAATAAATATTAATTTGATAAACGAGCGATGTCTTGCAATACGAGTAGTACGTATACGCGTTGTACTGCCGAGCGTCACGTGATCACAACTTATAATACGAGTGCTTTTGGATTACAAACACGTTTCTGGAACGAATTATGCTCGCAAACCAAGGTTTTACTGTATAGGTATAGATGATATTGGTCGCGAAAGCAAAGTGGTTAGCGCACTCCGCCGTGTACCCGGTCACTCAAGGTTGAGTCCCAGTCACGTCATCCGAGTGATAACTGAGCCAGTCGGGGACACACTCCGCCTCCCATCTCCAACCCACACTGACCTGCATGGTCAAACAACAAACATGACTGACGTGTTACGGAGATGACTGCATCCAGCAGTTGATTTACAACGGGTTGAATATATGTATTATTACAGGATTAAATATACGTTGCATTGCTGCAGAATATGAATTTCCTTCTTCAAGACAGTCCGTTGTTAAACGGAGAATTGAGCGTTGCAGTTGTTTTACTATTTAAATGTCAGCTATATTAAAAAAAACAGTTTATTTTAATACCGCGTATTTATCTTAAACACGTTTCAAATTATATATTTGATTATATATGAGAATTAAAAAAATACCACTGATGTCATTCAACTGTTTGAATTGTAGATAAAACTAGTGAACGTAAAAAAATTATACTGCTGTGAAAATATGATAAAACACTAGCAAATGAACACAAACTCACCAAAATGGGGTCTGCCATTGCTTCTGTTTGTGGACAGAACCTAATTGCAAGAGTAAAACCGTCTAGTTTTACTTGACTATATTTAGTTTTTAATAAACCAAGCCACTTGGTTAATGCAAATGCATGTGCTATAATTAATGCACACGAATCACATAAGTGGGTGGAATGTCCATTATTAACAAATGCGCATGGACTCTTACCCTGAACCACTTTCAACTCCATTCCTGTACCCTTACATAAAGCTGCCATCAGCATTTTCCCACCTCATTACTCTATCGAGAAAACAATACAGATGTGTATTTTGTTAAATAATTATATTCAACCACAAATTAGATTGTCAAACTTTGCATGCACCATAATTGATTTGTCACAATGGAAACCGAGATTGTGGGTCGTGAAGATAAATGTAGATTGGAAAATGAAACCATCCTGAGGCTTTTTCACCAAAACAAGAATCCGCAGCTCTTTCTCTATCTTCGGGGTTTCTCAGACTCCAGTGATTGCGACCCACTAAATGATACCTCCCAACCTTTGTCAATCTTTATAATAATAGGGGTTTTCCCCTTTTTTTCTGGCAACAAAACTGAAACCTTTTTACAAGGATTCATGTCTGCATTAACCACAATACCTGCAGTCAAAAGGCAAACAAAAAAAACATACTATGATAATATATGTGGCATTGTCCTTGAAACTGATTGGTCCACACCAAGGGACGGCTTTCTTTTGAGCCTCGACCCAATTGGTGCTCGACCAGATGAAGCCAAAAGGCGTACGATCAATCTGTCAATCTTCTCCGTTCGAACAAAATTGTTGTTTTGGGTCACGTACACTTTATGATTGCTAATCACGTTCCACAATTGTAGAGATCGCGAGATGAACATCGAGAATCTTGAGCCAAAAGGTGATGAATGTCTTTGAACACATTCGTAAGATTCCACATTTTGTAAGTCACATGCATCCAATTTTCTGCATTGGCGTCATTGTTGTTTTTAAGTCAAACTGAGCGGTCTTCGACTTAACAATACGGTACATTCTGAACTTCAGCAGAGGGTGGAGCAACTGTAACACGAACATTAACTTTCGTGGATTTTTTTAATGAACTTTGTTATTTTCTAATTATATATACGATTTTGTCACGGTATTTTGTGTGAAATACCTTTGTACGTATCTCATTGTCTGTGTTTGTGTGTACATCCATGTGTGTGTTATCTCCATGTTGCTCTCTGTGTGTCTCTCTCTGTGTATTGCCGTGGATCTCTCTCAGTGTGTGTATCTCAGTGTCCCTATGTATCTCGTATCTTTGTATTTATCTCCGTGTATGTCTTTCTCTGTGTCTCGACGGGGTTGATTTCTCAAGGTTGCCAGGGCAAGTGTTTTTCTTTCCCTAATGCTACCCTGGATTGCAGTGAAACGTAGACACTGGTTGGCACAATGGGCCTTCGTCACCTCCGCGTTTCTTATAATGAACTCTGGAAATGCCGAATCTGTCGTGTTTCACCAGCCATTTCCAACATTTCATGGACTTTATTCCAATGCATCATTACGGTGACCAAATTGGCACTTAGCTACAATAAACACTGGCATTTAATTTTGGAAAAATCTGTTTTTGAAAAAAAAATTGCAGTTCTTAGTATCCTAAATACATCCTTTAAAAAGTTGTTCAGCATAACGAAGTGCACTTACCCCATTTTTTTTACTGAAATTATCGCTTCTGGATTAAAGAAACACTTTTACATTTTAATGAATAGAATACGCTTAAGTGAACATACGTAGAGGCCAATATGTAGCCAACAACTTTGTTTGAATGTGAATTTTGTGATGAAACAGCAGTATACCATATGAATATGCTTAATCTTATCGTTTTCTTCCTGGCGTGCATGTGTTACCTTTGTACTATATCTGTGTGTTCTTTGATGTTCTATCGTTTTTACTGTTTGTTTGAACTCCTGTGTTTGTGTGTTATTAATGTGAGTTGCCCTGCTGTGCTTGCAGAAATGTTTTTTTTTTGTGCCTGTGTGGTGCAAATGACATGTAAAGAGAATTCTATGAATGTATAGAGCCGCGTGCCCCCGTGCCGTAGTGCTGCCCTCTGTCGCGGCATTCCATGATGGGGCACATCGCACAGCCGCAGGCAGATTATAACTTTTTTTGTGTCTGTACAGAAACATAAATGTGTTTATACATTTGTGTTTTAGTCGTAAGTGTAATTCAGTTCAATGATGTGGTTGCGTTGAATAAATTTGGGTTTTTTTTACCATAAGTAGTACATTAGCACCTCACTCAATTCCAAAAATGTTACATTCAGTTTTTTTTGTGTTCCCAAAAATGTGTTTGTGTGCATGTGCAGCATGCATTGTGTCATAACGCACATGAATGCACCCTTCAAATTGGGACTATAAATGCATTTCTCAATGACAGTTCAATAACTGACCACACACCATACACAATTACACATAGGTCTAACTGGTTCCTGGAATAAATGATCATCATTCAGGTGTGAAGTGAAGGTGGCTTCAATCAAATCTCTTGCAGTGGCAAGTGTATCCTCCAAGCCATTTCTAAAGACTCATTTTGCCCACTCAAGTGTCACTCATAATGATCCCCACTGATCTGCTATTGCAACCCCAGTGTACCCATCATGATATTTAGTTATACGCCTATTGCTGTTGAGCATGGTGATATATGCCTGTGAGATAGTCTTTGGTAGATCACACGGAAACAATCTTCACGTGGCATTTGAGCTGCATGATGAAAATTATCCAAAATGTGGCTGCCAGTCTCTTCCATCCTGCAATTAAAATACCTCAATCGTGGAATAATTCCTTCAAATGTATTTTTGCTTTAAAATAAATAAAAAATATATTTATTTGAAGCTAGATGTGCAATAATTCCTCATGAATTTTACGCGAATTCGAATTGTGCAAATGTCCAAGGCAAACTAACCATGTCAGTAAGATAGGTTACAAAAGGTTATTCCACCATTGACATGATTCCATGAAACTGATTCTAAAAAAAAAAATACTTACGAGCATCAAACACCATTATGCGTAGCTTATTTGAATTATAGATTTAAAAAAAAACATACTTTTGATTTACTCTAAACTGATTAAGTAATGGAAGCTTTCAGTTATTTAGGCCTTGATAAAATTCATATTTTAAAAAATACCATGCAATGCTGACACCACCGCGATAATGAGATGGCACAAAGAAGCAACGAAATCAAAGAGTCAGGCGAGGGGATAGAAGCTCTCACCAATATTATCTACAGCAACATTAGACAACATTTCACTTCGGAAATTATATTTGAGAAAAAAAAAAGTATGAAAGTAAATGGAGAATATATTGGAAAATTCAATATTTGCTTACAACATAATCCTTGAGGTTCTTCAGGGAGATGAGGATGTATCACAATTTCTCTGAGGCATCTGAGGCCACCATTTCAAGAGCTGTGCTCAAATAGTTTTTTTACGTGATTTCAGGCAGTGATTTTAGAGATAGTGTAGATCTTCTTAAATGGGCAGATTTGGATTGGCTTGTATGTGGCTGTTTTCATGGAAATGTATTACATTTCTTCGAGTCTCATTCGGGACGTTCAGAGCACAGGATAAAGGAGTTAACTTCAGTGTGCCGGTGACAATATTGGTCTCTTCTATAATGGTTGAAGTTGGCTCGGTATTGTCAGATGTAACCGTAGGCTTGGTCCACCATTTTTTTAGTGGCGTGGCCCTGAGAAGGCCCATTGCCCTTCAGTCGATTGTATGAAATTAGGGTCCGGTGTTTGGTGTTTAGAATCTTTGACAGGTGAACAACGTGAGGGTCATATTCTTGGTTCTTTCGGTAAAGTCACATAGAAGGGAAACAATAAAATAATAAAAAATATAAAACAATAAAATTCTCACGACGTTTCGACTGCAACACAAGCAATCATCATCATCAGGTGTGAAAACCACAGCAAGAAAATTTATTGCTGCTGCTGTGGTTTTCACACCTGATGATGATTGCTTGTGTTGCAGTCGAAACGTCGTGAGAATTGTATTGTTTTATATTTTTATTATTTTATTGTTTCCCTTCTACGTGACTTTACCGAAAGAACCAAGAATATGAATCCCTGCTGTCACGAAAGCTTTAAATAAAAAAAATCGTGAGGGTCATCATCACTCGCCCTGTGTGGTAATGTCAATGCGTGATTGGTACTTGCCAATGTTGAACGGTTTTCTGGTTCCTCTTATTTTGAAAACTGGATTACATTTCAGCCGCCGTGAAGCAGTCAGCTGCTAGTGATAACAAAGTGTACGCTGTGGCAACAACTATGGCACTTTGATCTCAGACTGTTCGGAAATAGTGTTCCAATGCAGCTTCAATCAATGTCTGGTTTTAATTCTGGCCTCATATCATGGCTTTTTAGTAAGTGGTTACAATACGGGCACTGCTTAAAGGGAGAATGCACTGTGTGCCATTGTTTACAATGGATCTCCGGTGAATTTGTACGATTAGTTGTTGAACATAGGATAAAATGTTTAAATGTATTTCAGGTAGCTTTAAGTAATTATTGGAGAAAAGTGCAATGTAAATGTGATTTAATTCTCATAAGTTATGTACTGTCCACTGCGGGATGGCAAAAGATAAATATTCCTTGTATAGCCTTTAACAGACTGTTGGGGCAAGTGCTGTTAGCGAGCACCTTTGAAGTCTGGCACGGCACACGAGGAGGTGGGTGGCCAGCACCACGCCTGGCCGCCTTTGTCCCCCGAGTGGCGATGTTTCTGTACCAGACTGGCTACTCATTTGAGGCTAAGTAGCCACTGGTGGTGAGCGGGAATCGAACTCTGGTGGCCAGGTTTGTTACATAGTACGTAAACCACTGCACCAGCATTCCCTACTGCTACTGGATGAAGGCCTTCACCCACTATTACTAAGCCTCATGGTCTTACAATGATTAATTATGAAGAAAATACAAATCGTATAATTCTAATTGAAAAGGAACAAAGAATTGCAATAAAGTTGCCCAAATGAATAAACAAATTGTGAAAATATGAATTCAGCGAAACCCATAAATGCAGAATTCTGACTTACAACAATCAGTAACCTACTTTGTGAAATAAAACAATGTGGCCCTGTATATAGTTAAACAGTAAATATCTTGCAGATACACGGAGGCATTTAAAAATGCAGTTATCGATAACATCTTGTTTTAGGAGAGAACCCCACATGGTTAACTCAACAATGTGGGTTTTCTGTATCTAATTGAACCCCCACTGAGAATTATGTTTGACTTCATAAAAGTCGTCTCTTGGACTCTGGACCCCAATGCATATCCCCTTATTTATTTTCATAAGAAATTAGCCCTTCTCTGCAGCATGGTGTTGAGACCAATAATTTCTAAGCACTGAGCACGGCGACCTCCTGAAGCTTTTACATTGCATTCATATTGACCCGGTGGCATGGTTCCCATCAGACATCACTGTTTTAAGTTGCTCATCTAAATTTACGAACAGACACTATCCCATGCATTATATCTAAGTGTGTGAGACATTGGCGATGGTTAGTGCAGACCCTCTTTGTTGGGTCTCTCGGTGTTTAGCTCTTAAGATTTGGTTTCGTGAAGTAAAATGTGGCCACCCTTACACGTTATGAGGCTTCTCAATGTTGCACTTTATTTTTTTAATGGTTGACTCTTGTTTACTGTACATGGACACATAAAATAAGGACCTTGCCTATTTGGTTGTTATTTATCAAACTTATTGAGAGATATTCTTGGGTCTTTCGGTAAAGTCACATAGATAGGTTCAAAGAAAATAAAAAATAAAAACTACGACGTTTCGATCGCAACACAAGCGGTCGTCTTCAGGAAGACCGCTTGTGTTGCAATCGAAACGTCGTAGTTTGTTATTTTCTTTGAACCTATCTACGTGACTTTACCGAAAGACCCAAGAATATGATTTCCTGCAGTCACGAAAGCTTTAAGTCATTATTGGGAGATGTTTAAATATGTTAACGTCATTAAAATGCATTTTTGGCTGACATCATCCTTATTTCCATACCTTTAAAAAAATCATAAAGCGGATATGTTTTATACCATGAGTTGAAAGAGTGTTCATATAAATGTTGAATATAATTTCACATCGAGACTTATGAATTGGAGTTTACTCGCTTTTCATTTGGGAAACAGCACCAACATTGTCCGATTTTAGCCAATTCATTTTACCACTATGTCACTGAAAAATAAATATGAATGATTTTTTTTATTATCAAGACTAATTGAGTCTTGATACCTTGTATGAGGCTCTTGGTATGTTTGGCCAATATTCATGTTGGGCATTGTGTATGTGAGAGTAAACCATCGCCCCCAGATATACCTCGGCATACTGGGGATTAACACTCTAACATCTTTGAAGATAGGCCAGCGAGCTGCAATGCATCAGCTCCTTGTTGTCTGACAGGTGGGTATAATGTTCTCATGACAACCTCTGTGATCAACATACTCCGGCCTCGAGAGTGCTGTAAGGGGCGGGTGCCACCATACAGAACAATGTTGTGGGCTCCCGTCGGTCCATTTGGGATGACACGCAATTACGCGGCAAATGCAGTGCATCTGACTTGGGCATCGGGTGCTCAATCGCGCAAGGTGTGATTAAAAGACACAGGTGGAACATTGGGAATCGGCTTCCTGCAACACACACTTTGACCCCTGAATATAACCCGCACGCATCCACACGCTTGCGTGCACTTTGCACTCGCCGATGGCTTCACCGGCGGTACGCGCATCTTGGTGCTCCACTCGCTGCCTCACCGAGAGGGGTGTCACTCGGGTTAATGTGGATGCCGTGGTGTTTTGGATGATCTGCGTGTTGCTCTTTCTGCCCCGTACCCCTCCAGCACACGTGTTAGTATTGATATTGTTAAGCCTGCTGAGTTTCGTAACTCCTTTTTTTTTTAATTGTCCGAGGGTCCTGCCATCGTTTGCTGTTGTTGACTGCGGTATTTTTACAGGCTCGCATTAAAAAGTATGGTTGTGAACGTTTGCTCATGCTAGTCTTGGCAGAGCCACGCTTACTACCTCTCTGGCAGGTGCGTAAGGACAGATCGAGAGAACTCATACGTGATTTTTGGAGCTCAAATGATGCAGCAGTCACGTTACCAATACACCATTCGACTTGAGGCTGAATCTTGTCAAGCACTACAAAGAAATTCACTCCAGATGTGGCAATGGCATACTAACGTGTAATGCATTCGGCGTTATACTGAGTTAGTAACTGAATGTAAAAGGTTATATATTTAAATGCCCTGTTGAGCTATGGAAATCAGGCCCCAATTAACCATGATATATAACAGGTGCCTGATGAGCCACTAGCAGAGCCAATAGGCTCCTGGTTGATCTTAATCCAGGTCTGTAAATAACAGGATCCCTCTCCTTTTGATTGTGGTTATAATCTGAAGAACCCCATCTCCAAAAAACCCCAGTGCTTTAAAATGTATTTATTGTTGTAGTGTCAAGGACAATGGAGGCCCTCATATCCATGACTCCTGTCATCTATGCTCCTATTATCCGTGACTATTTCACATATAAGAGGAAGTACTCGAAAGCAGTGCTAAATAATTCCTATCATCGACATATATCTAGGGCTGTCCATGCGGACAAAGGGAGTTTTTTTCTTTTTCTAAAAGCTTTTGCGGAAAACGAATCCGTGAATCCCGCTCCTAATATTGCCACGTCTTGGAAGCATTTCACTGTACAACTGCCGTACTGTATATATATAGCGGACACTCTCGTCGCCAAATACAGGTAAGAGTTTCAATCCGTTATTGTCCACCTTCTCTGTCGCACACAGCTCCCTCCTTCACACACAATTCTCTCCCAGTCATCCACAGCTCTCTCTCCCTCCCTTCACTGCTGCCTATGTCCCCTATATTCCCCACAGCCCCATCTCCCATTATCCGTCGCTCGATTCCTGCCTCCCTCATTTCCAGCCACCAATCCCCTCTCTTCACACCTCGGGGTTACTCCCGGACAGCTCTGTGCAGGGATTGACATCGGCACGCAGGGGATAGGGAATGCCGATGTTACGAGGACCGTCATGGGGGACTGACTCATATGTGTTACGCTGTTTTGGGGGGGGGCAAGTGTTTGCCCCGTTTTTGGGCTGGTGGCAGTAAAATGAAAATGCCATGGAAAGAATCCTTTTGATTTTGGAAAACTATCGACGCCGCTGAATACTGTGCTTGCCCGTGCAGTCTTGATGTGTAATATGCGAGGTGTAAATGTGATCGTGATCAGACCAGGTGAAATGATTGCACAGTGAGTGTATGCGTTAAAATACAAAAAAAGGGGTGAATTTAGAAGGTGGGAGGCTGGGGTGCAACACAGTCACCCATGGTGAGACGAGAGTCAATTTGCCCTTGACAGACCTCCCCTTGCCATTATGATTTAGCCAAACACTAACTCTTTCAGGTATGGATGCATATGTACAGGTGTTATGGCTGTGCCATGATGGTGAGAAGATACCATGCGCAAACTAGCTGGAAATGGATTTTGGGCACTATGATTTTGGTCGAACAGATCGTGGAACATATGACTCAATGCCCGATTCACATCTCGAAGTCATCACTGTGTTACACTCTACTAATCCTGATTCAATCATGTGGCTCAACCACCTTCATGTCAGATTATAGTTGTTGCTCTACATTTACATCAGCCGAACGAATAAGAAGATCTGGTACCTTGGAGATGGACGTTGTGAACTTCGGTGACAGATATCTGCAGTGATGTGAGGTGGCCAGCAGATGGCAGTGGGGCAAGGTTGATAATGTGTTGTCATGGATTTTAAGTTGCGTTATCACCACGTGTGACATGGGTTTTATGTGAAAATTGCAACACCCACCTATAAACAAATGTCCTAAGTATAATTGTCCTGAAAATACGTGCTTGAGACTCGGTTGAATGTTTTCAGGGAAAAAAATAAGAATTTTGTTAATATTTAAAAATATATACATACACATCAAGGCACGATCATTTTAACCAGAGTTGTAAAAAACTATAGATTGAAGATGATATTCTTTGTTGTCAATACAGTGCTACTGGGGGGGGGGGGGGGGGGGGATTGCAGTGGTTGTTTATTAACACCGTGAAGCAGACTTTTACCGCGAGATACGCTGAATATTCCTCGCTGGTTGTAAATCCGTACGTTGTTGCTTAGGCCGGTGGGATATTTTCAGCAGCACATTTATTTTTTTCAAAACGTCACGTTCATTTGCTCGTTGCTCACGTCTGTAATTAAGAAACACTGATTCAGCAACTCCAAACTCTGTTTATATATTTATGAGCATGTTTATATTTGAATCTAGAATTATTATGTTTTTGCTCCATCAGTGAAATGAATGCAGATATGAAAAGGAGTTCAATCCCCACGTGGTCTATAGGAACGGCATCCGCTGTTATCCGCTGACAAGAACAACAACATTCAAATACTAAAAAAAGCATGTACATCGTTAGCAGGTACCGCTTTGAACTTGTATGACAAGAATAATTAGCTAACATATATAAATATTTTTGTTTTACTAAATATTGTTGATTTACATCTGCTTATATTTGTAAAGTACATCATTGACAATCTTCTTCTGAATTTTGATTTAAAGCTTCCGCGACTGCAGTAATTCATAATCTTAGCTCTTTCGGTAAAGTCACGTTGAAGGGAAACAATAAAATAATAATATATATTTTATTATTTTATTGTTTCCATTTTATTTTCTTCATCTGCTTCAGTTAACATTACCATCCATTAACACGCACTAAAATAGGGTATCTAAAATATTTCTCATACTTTTGTTAAGTTTTACTTCTGTTAGGTTTTTTTGTCGGCTTGACAGGAGAGTATGGCAAGTTTGGTGATGTGGGGTGAGTGAACAGGAACGAGGCTTTGAGGGCATCCACGCAATTGTTCATCTCCTTTCTTGGAGCTTAGTGGGCCTTTTTTATTTTTTGGAAAGTGTAGCACACTAACACGTGCACAAGATAAAAGCAATTGAAAATGTGTTCAAAAGATGCCTTCCAGAGCCATGCCAGGAAATGTGCTGCGTCCATTTTCCTGTGGTTTTTATTGGAATTTCCGAGATAAAGTCGAGGAGAAAAATAGAAAATGTTGTTGATCACAAACGCGTAATTAAATGCAGGGATTTTTCTTTTTTTTCCCCCTGTGAGATAAAGGGATTTTCGTTTCCTCGGTTTATAAAACCACCAAGAGCCCCTCAAAAAAGGTTTTTGGAATTTCAAATTATTAGATTGTGGTTTTACAGTCTTTTGGATTTGTATGTTTTAATATTTAAATAAAAATTAGGAAGTTATTATATAGCAAGGTGCAGGTTATAGTAATAGTGTAGTACGTGGCTTTGCCGTGCTGAAACTACATATACAGAAAGCTGAAAAGTTTCCTGTTATATAATGAAATGGCGCTTATCTAATACATATTTGCTATAGATTAACAATATGTAATGAAAATACAGATAAAATCAATGGTGCTTTATAACCAAGTCCAGCTTTAGACCGCACTTGTGTCAAGCATCATGACTGAGCACAGGGCTCTTGAGTTACCAGTGCCAAGAGAGATACCATACTTAAAGAGATGATGCATCGTTCTCCGAAATATAACCTCTATTGAACAAATCTGGCGATAGGTTGTTCTATTATTTGAAGATTTCAAAGCCCGCATTGTTTCTTACAAAATTTCACGATGTCTGTTAAATGTACCTTTCATCTGGCATTTCTTATGAAATAGAATTAGGACTAATTCAGCTATCTTGGGCTGAGCTCCATAAATATTCATTCTCACCCGCCACATTGTCAGGAATCGAATGTATTTTGCTGAAATATATTTTGGGCCTGATTGTTAGTATTTCTGTGAAGCGGATTTCTCAAGATGAGCAGGCCTGGGATTGGAGTGCTGTACTTACAGTTGGAAGTATGTGAATCTAAATACGAGTTGTAGTTTTATTCAGTCTCTCATCCATCTGATGTTGACAAAAATAATGACGTCTAATACGTGAGAAGCGAATGGCGGTGATCCTTTGGATACACTGGCCACCACCACGGGAATGTGGAATTTCCACCACAGGATGAAGACCTTGAAGAAATCAATGCCACCCATTTTTGATTTTCGCAAGGTCACAAAGTGACTTTTGGCTTGAAGTATCGGCAGATCTACTCAAAGTTTGGTTATAAGCTGGTGGCGTGTCACGATAGAAAAATGCTAACCAAAAGATCGCATGCCCTACTTATGTGGTTGCACACTGCACACAGCCCCTTCACCAAAAAGAAAAGAGGACTTTGATGTGCTAAATATTATCTCGTAAAATAAAACACCACGTATGCTTTATAGTGCACGTGATGCCTAATACAACATAATGTGACTCTAGAGTCTAATGCCTATGTGGCATATGTTTACAAGAAAGAGCCACCTGCCAAGGAAAGGCTTGAAAAAGTTGAACCAGCGGTCGGATCAGATGAGAGGGGCACCACACAATCCCTGGCCCTCCTGTTGAGTTATTCTATGGAGCATCCACGTCAGGGCATGCAGAGCGAGACGTTAAATACCTTGCCTGTTATGCAAGGAGGGCGTGGGTTCGAATCCGACCCAGATGCCTGTATATCAGGAGTTTGCGTGTCTCTCTCCCCGTGTTCGCGTGGATTTTTCTCCGAGTCCTCCGGTTTTTCCCTCCACATTTAGAAACATGCGTTTAGAGTATTTGGCTGCTATACATTTCCACATGATGATAAGCCACTTCGTTGAGCTATCACTTGTGGCCAGGTCGCTTCTGAAAAAGAGCTATGTAGCTCAGTGGGCCTTGTCTGGTAATATATATACAAAGAATTAGCTTAAGTAGTTTTAGTTTTTCGAGCAGAACCCACTTATTAATTGACTATATCAAAGGCAGCCGTGTCAAGCCATCCCCATATTTTTGGTGTAATGTTTGTTGTTTAACATTAAAAATACTGTTTTAACTCAGAATACTTTTGCATAGGTCAATTTGTAAATAAGTCGTTGAAACTGAAGGAATTTACTCGTTAATATAGTAAATATATAAATACGTAAAATTAAACAATGCATGTGTCAAAATCAACGAACACGTCCTTTGCTTTATATTTATAAAATTGTGAAAATTGTGTGTATGTATAATTTATATATTGTCATAGGAATTTACTTAGACTGAAGGCTTCACGTGCTATTTATTAGCAGTTTATTATATGCAAACAAATTACTGTCCCGTAATTCATAAATAATTATGTGACACGAAAATATATTGTTGGCATATATTTGGCGATGAATTACTGCAGAACATGACTGTTTGCAGTTATTATATTGCATACAATAGTGTATCGTGTATTCTAATGTACAAATAGTTTATATTTATTAAATGCATACATATGTTTTAAAACGAGCCATATTTTAACATTTCAATAAATAGTGCAGATACTCGCCATGGATACTCAATTGCTTGTCAACGAGCACCACACGTTCAAACGTCAGACCCTGCACACATCTACTAAACCATATTGTTATTATTCTAATTGCAAAGTTTGATTATCATTAATCATCGTGTTTCATGTTAATGTGCCATTCTAACATTAGCAAATAGTCGTTAACAAAATTTTGTCTCGTGTTAAGTGTTTGAACCTCTCAAAATGTTGCTTTAATGCCAGCATCTTAAATCACGTGATTCAAGATGGTGGCACCCTTGCACAACTTCAAATTAGAAGAGCGGCGTGCTCCCATGACGTACTCTCAGAATCTAAATACAAGTAAAATGTATTTAATATTGATGCTGAAATTTGGTAATAACAATGGAAATTGTGACAATGTTTATAAATAGGTGGCATGATGGCTGCAATCTGGGCCTGTGCATGTTTATGATTGCAACAGAAGTATAAGTAGGTCAGTTGATGCTTCAACTCTGGCCAACATCACTTGTGTTGAGGTTGGTTTAGGAAGCACAAGAAGGGAGAGAGTCAAACCGGTGCCTGTCTTTCTGAGCCAAACACGTTTCAACTTTACTTGTTGATTCCTCAATGAGTGTTGAGGACAGAATCTACTAATTATTATTCATCGCATCCATACTTTGTTCAACCATCACACCCGCAGGTCACAAACAACTCCTCTGTCTGCCTCTTCGATAGCACTGCTCAACTTTTTGAATTCCCTCCCATAGTCCATTTCCCAAACTTCTTATACCCTTTCTCGGATTAAGAAATGTGCTCACCCTTATCGATTACACCTTGCGCAGTGTTGTTTGGTGTTGGCCACTTCAGTTCAGTTAGTTCAGTTAATTTATTTTGGTATAGCCCTGTGAGCCGTTTGGCTCTTGAATCGGGTGCAACCACAACAAACAACAAACAAAAACACGAACAAGAAAACATCTTAAAGTGACTATCTTAAAGTAAAGTGTTGACAACTGCACCGCGGGTGTCAAACAACACCCGGGAAACGTGTCCTGTGCGCAAAACAAAACCCCTTTGCGCATTGTGGAGAAGAACCCCCCCCCAATCAACCGCAAGGTCGCCGTCAAGAAACCCCGTGAGCAATTGTGGGCCGACTGGACGTGCACAACGGCGATAGAGCGGGACACGACTGCGGACCGGCTTTGTCGTTCTTCGAACTCATCAGTGCGGTAGAGTCGCCAAAACTCACTGCTGGCTTTGGGGTGGGCGGCGGGGTGGCGGGGGGGGGGGGGGGGGGCGTTTCGGACCGGTGTGTTCTTCATTGTGTAATGAATCCGGACTCGAACTTTAGAGCTTTCTTTAATTTCACGTAACGTAGCTTAGGACCCCGTTGTCATGAGATAATGCCGACGTGGAGATCGTGTGACCGAGCAGACCGCGCAGACGTGAAGACATCGACGATGGCCCGAGTGCCTCTCCACAGACCCCGAACATCCCTTCTTGCCCTTGCTTTTATCCTCGTGGATTCTCCGGGGGGAATTTTCCCAGCTGTCTCTTTTGGACACCCTGGGGAATTTGCCAACCAAGACCCTCCAGACTTGCCGGCGTCTTATCTTTGCATCCAGCCTCGCTGACACCCTGTCTTCACCTCGAGACTTACTGACACAGTCTTTAACAACTGCAAGGCCCGCGAGCCACTGGCGGCCTCTGTGGGTGAAACCCATCATCATCACCACCACGTGCTGCTGTCAAACCCCCAATGGTTTCAAATGGTGTGGCGGCACCCTCGCACTGACGATGTCTTATCGGCGAAAGTGGCTCCCCCCCCCCCCCCCCCTGAAATATTAGTGAAGAACAGTGAGCTATACAACAAAGGATCGCACCATAACCAGTGAAACATCACTTTCACCTGGAATTTAAACCAACAGCAGGAACGCACGACGCTCAATCGGTGGCGTAGCGGTCGAGTACACGATAGCTAAGCCACTGACAATGCACAAACGGTGAAGACACCCCCTACTCATCATCATCATCATCGTGCTGTTGTCAAACCCACGATGGTTTCCAATGGCGTGGTGGTACCCTCGCACCGATGATGTCTCTGAAAGGTCGTGAAGAACACTGCTCTTAGTTCAGTTTCAGTTTATTTTTTTTCATTTTGGTATAGCCCTGTGAGCCTTCAATTAGGCCCTGTGCTCAACAACTGCGGTTAAAAAACACGTATTATTTTTCCACGAAGTGGATGCTTATACGACCACATCCATTGTCCTCCTCTGTTTGCACGGCTAAGGCGGTGTAAGGTGCTCCCAATTCCTCCCCCCCCACCCGCCCACCACAACCACGAACACAGGCCCTGCTGCGCACCGCGATATCCTCCTGAAAACCGCATGAGAAGAGGTGGTGGCGTGCGTGACCGTGCGAGAGGGAATTAGGACCGGCTTTGCGGGGAGCTTTCCAGAGACTCCCCATCACCTGCTGAGCATCTCTTGTCTCACAGAGAGGAAGCCTGTGGCCAGACGAAAGAAGCCACCCTTCTTACCTTTGATGAGTAGCATTTCAATGTGTCCAGAGCGCTCGTGGAAAGAATGTAAGATTGGTGCGCGAATGCATGTGGAAGATTGTTATTTTTGAAGATCGCTCAGCGCGGCGTTTAAGATGAATGGCAGGGCGCTTGCCTCTTTATTAATATTTTTTATCGTTCAAATGGCTTGTAGATAATCTTGGCTTAATGTGCACTTCTTTCAGATTAAGCTTTTATTTCTTCCCCGGTGAGTGCACTCCTTACTTAGAGTTGCCGCTCCATAATAAATGCACCCCCCCCCCCCCCCGCGCTCACTTGGACTATCAAGACATTTCACTTTTAAACGTAAGCGCCAAAATGCGAGCTCTTAGTAAATAATCGCCGCTGTTGATGGGTTTTTTTTTTTATTTCAGAAATTGTAAGTAGCAGCTGCAAATGAATTGGAGGGCATTCGTAGCAGCGCCTGTAATGTTGCTGGTCTGCCTTGTAGTCAGTTGGTTAATGCATTGTCAGATTTCCCTTCTACGTCGGGGTTGTAAGTTATTTCAGATAAACAGCTCCTCCCGATAAACATGCCTATTTTGCGTCTTGCATGAGTGGGAGGGGGGGATTTTCAAACGCTCGACGCACTCTCACAGTCGTTTTTGCATTAATGCTGATTATTTCCATTAAAGTCCGTATCCCATTCGGTACAGGTTTGCATGCCGTCACATGCAAATTATAACCCCCTATCCCCCTTTACTCTCACGAGCCCAGCTTTGCTCGACGCCTCTCCTCGGGTCCCATTCGCTAAATACGGACACAGAAAGCCTCCTAACCCTCATTACCTCGCAACTCGTTTCTTAACAAACAGAACTGGCCAGACAGATCGTGAGGTTCACGTTCGCCTTGTGCCCCCTGCTTCTTCCCCCCCCCCCCCACCTCCACAACCCACCAAACCCAAACCCTTTCATAAGGCACGCTAAATTGCCGTCTGTGCATGCTACAGCCAATTTACGCTTCGACATTTGCCTACTGACTAGCGTCCATCTCAAACTAATGACATGCACGCGCACCTAATAAGACTCGAGCCACCACGATGTCCACTTTCACCGTCACGACCCTGTCAAACCGTCGACATTCAGCGCACGCCTGCATTATAGTCTGCACCACCGGCGCATGTTCCCAAAAACAACAAAGCGAGTTACTTTTTGTTTATATCATTTAGGTATCAACAGTGAGACATTTAATTTGCCGTCATATGTCCTTATAATGAGCCGACTGGAAAACTTAATGGATCAGTTGTGCGCCTTGACTTGACACAGGAGGGCATTTATTCATCGTTGTGAATTCCAGTAAAAGTTATCTATTTTTTTAAACATGAAAAATATTTTATTTTCAAACTTTTTTCAATTGGTATAGTTTTTAAATTGACTAGGCTGACCGATTTTGAAAGAAGTATAGATTTTAAAGTTTGCCTGTTTTTTTTCCTTCCAATCCTTTATTTAATAATTGTTTATATATATATTTCAACTGAAAATAACCTACAAATACTCACATAGGTTGCCAGCCTGCCTCATTAAAGTTTACACTTTTCAGACTGGTAGGTGGCTGACTCGATTGTGCATCGCAATTAACATACGAATATATGTATATGAACATGTGTAGTGACATCGGGGATGTCACTGTATGGTGCCGGCCCGGGAGGGCCGTGGCGTTCCTACGTCGCGGACAGCACCGGGTGGGTTGCTGTGTAAGGCCGGCTCTAGGTTGTTTGGGCTGTGCATGAGCGTCTCTTGCACCTGGGCGTGCAGAAGACGCTGGCCATGCTCAAGCTGGATTTCAATTGGCCGGCCATGTCTGCGAATGTGGACGATTTACTCAAAGGGTGCGTGCAGTGTGCTCGTCGGAAGCCTGCAGCGAAACCCTGCCGCCCGCCTTTGCAATGAATTCAGGTATCGCGCGTCAACGAACTTGTTGCGCTGGACATCCAAGGCCCGTTCCCCACTACCGCTCGAGGGAACAAATATCTGCTTGTGGGGGTCGAGTATTTTTCATGATGGCCTGTTGCTTGGCTGCTCCCAAATCAATCGGCTGTGACTGTTACGGAGGCATTCCTCAATGGTTATGTTATGGACAAGGGTGCTCCTGAATGCCTTTTGACCGATCAGGGCAATAATGTTTCTTCTAAATTGTTGCATGAGGTCTGCGCTTTGTTACGAACAAAGAAGGTGCGCATGTCACCGTACCACCCGCAGACGGATGGCATGGTCGAACAGCCACATAGGACTCTGACCGCAGACTCTGAGCCACCAGGTCAATGAGTCACAACTCGATTGGGATTTACATATCCCTGTGGTCCTCGCCGCTTACAGGATGGCCCCTCACGCGTCCACCGGCTACTCACCGTTTTTTTAATGCATGGAAGGGAATACGACACCTCCCCCCCCCCCCCCCCCATCGATCTGCAGTTACAGGCCATGCCGAAAAGGTAGAAATCCAAGATTTCTGACTCCGTTAGTTTCACTCTTCACAAGCTTTCCGAGGCATGGGAAGCTTCCAGGGTAAATTCTGAGTCGCGACAATTGGCCAACGAACGGCTTAAGGGAGTGCGTGCTTCTCCGTATGAATGGACATCTGGGGACAAGGCCGAGGAGTTGCACTGTCCGCAGGTGCTGGTGGGTACATCGCCTAATTTACTCCAGCCCTGGCGGGGGCCGGTCGATGTTGTTCGGGTTGTTCGACCACAGTGTGTCCGGATCAACTTGGGTCGGCGGAGTTGGTTTGTGCATCCCTCTCACCTGAAACCGTTTATTGCGCCGCGCGTATTCTTTTCATCTCCACATTGCAGGGGCCGAGTGTCGAATGTGTCCGACGAGCCAGGGTGTGTGCCTGCTGAGGTTGGTCCTCAGCGGCGCGATTCTGTTCCGCCTCCAGGTGCTGCGCGACTGACGTCTCCCGAACGGCCGCGCATGCCGTCTCCGCAGGCTTCGAGTGAGGAGGACTCGTCGACCCGGCCTACTGCTTTCCGTGAGGAGCCGGGTTCGGCAGAACATTTACACATTTCCCCCGGGACCTCCAGGGTGAGCGAGCCCACCGCCTCTGGGGGCCCGGCATCATGGACTCGCTTAAAGACTCGTTTTTCGTGATCCCCTTACCCACAAGTTCCCAGTTACAAACACACAATTACTTTGCTAATGCCATGAGTAATATTCATTTGTTCATGTACCCAAATATACACGTGGAGAACCACTGCAATGTGAGTGATTCTTGTGACGAATTTTTTACAGAGCCCAACAGCGTGCTGCTGGGAACCGGAAAGCTGTGCTGAGGAGTCAACAATGATAAAGAGAAGTCATTTGATGCATTACCACCAAATGCAGACGTGCGTGGGAAGGTGTGATCTACAGGAATTCAGAATGCGTGTATCACTCGAGTAACAGTGACATTCCACGCAAGCACACACCCACACAGACGAAGTCACAGATCCCTCATCTAGCCTATGTAGGCTGTTAGTGCAAAGTGCTCTCCGACTGAGCATCTATGACACACGCACACGTGCACATGCAAACACGGGCCTAAGCATGCGCGTACCATATATGCAAGCTCATCTCAATGCCCACGTTAATACCACATATTTGTTCGTGTAAGACAAGCGATGCTATACAGTGAGGGAAAATAAGTATTTGATCGCCTGCTGATTTTGTACGTTTGCCCACTGACAAAGAAATGATCAGTCTATAATTTTAATGGTAGGTTTATTTGAGAGACAGACTAACAACAAAACAATCCAGAAAAAACCCATGTCAAAAATTTTATAAATTGATTTGCATTTTAATGAGGGAAATAAGTATTTGACCCCCTCTCAATCAGAAAGATTTCTGGCTCCCAGGTGTCTTTTATACAGGTAACGAGCTGAGATTAGGAGCACACTCTTAAATTGAGTGCTCCTAATCTCAGCTTGTTACCTGTATAAAAGGCACCTGTCCACAGAAGCAATTAATCAATCAAACAGATTCCAAACTTTCCACCATGGCCAAGACCAAATAACTCTCCAAGGATGTCAGGGACAAGATTGCAGACCTACACAAGGCTGGAATGGGCTACAAGACCATTGCCAAGCAGCTTGGTGAGATGGTGACAACAGTTGGTGTGATTTTTCGCAAATGGAAGAAACACAAAAGAACTGTCAATCTCCCTCGGCCTGGGGCTCCATGCAAGATCTCATCTCGGGGAGTTGCAATGATCATGAGAACGGTGAGGAATCAGCCCAGATCTACACGGGAGGATCTTGTCAATGATCTCAAGGCAGCTGGGACCATAGTCACCAAGAAAACAATTGGTAACACACTACGCCATGAAGGACTGAAATCCTGCAGCGCCCGCAAGGTCCCCCTGCTCAAGAAAGTACATATACATGCCCGTCTGATGTTTGCCAATGAACATCTCAATGATTCAGAGGACAACTGGGTGAAAGTGTTGTCGTCAGATGAGACCAAAATGTAGCTCTTTGGCATCAACTCAACTCGCCGTGTTTGGAGGAGGAGGAATGCTGCCTATGACCCCAAGAACACCATCCCCACCGTCAAACATGGAGGTGGAAACATTATGCTTTGGGGGTGTTTTTCTGCTAAGGGGACAGGACAACTTCACCGCATCAAAGGGATGATGGATGGGGCCATGTACCATCAAATCTTGGGTGAGAACCTCCTTCCCTCAGCCAGGGCATTGAAAATGGGTTGTGGATGGATATTCCAGCATGACAATGACTCAAAACACACGGCCAAGGCAACAAAGGAGTGGCTCAAGAAGAAGCACATTAAGGTCCCGGAGTGGCCTAGCCAGTCTCCAGACCTTAAACCCGTAGAAAATATGTGGAGGGAGCTGAAGGTTCGAGTTGTCAAACGTCAGCCTCGAAACCTTAAGGACTTGGAGAAGATCTGCAAAGAGGAGTGGGACAAGATCCCTCCTGAGATGTGTGCAAACCTGGTGGCCAACTACAAGAAACGTCTGACCTCTGTGATTGCCAACAAGGGTTTTGCCACCAAGTACTAAGTCATGTTTTGCAGAAGGGTCAAGTACTTATTTCCCTCGTTAAAACGCAAATCAATTTATAACATTTTTGACATGCGTTTTTCTGGATTTTTTTGTTGTTATTCTGTCTCTCACTGTTCAAATAAACCCACCATTAAAATTATAGACTGATCATTTCTTTGTCAGTGGGCAAACGTACAAAATCAGCAGGGGATCAAATACTTGTTTTCCTCACTGTATGTAACATTACAAAGACACTCACACATTTACATAATTAACAGTCACAAATGTAAGTACACGTTCATGCATTAACCGTTACTTGATCAATCCTAGATCACTATTTACGAGGCATTCGAGTAGTGTGATGGGCAGCCTTCTCTCTGCTGGACCAATTCACAAGCAATAGAATATTCGTGATTTATTTTGGGTATTTACCAAGGACCTGTTGTAAAGTAGACAAAATAAAAGGCGCTGCAGTACATACCGTGTAAAGCATCCATTGCAGATACAACGTTTTGGGATGCTGCAACTGCAGCGTAGCTCAGTAACTGTATCGCTAGGTATGAAATTGAGACTAAGGGAGATAAAGCGTGATTGTTTTCATGGCGTTGAAATCAGCATCGGGCAGTTATTCAGAGTGTGACCTGGCGAATAAATTAACATAAATCAGGCGATAGCCCTTTGTGCGTACATGAAAAATAATTTAGGTATCAACGAAAAAAATGAGGCACAAAGACACGAGAAATGTTATTGAAAACATTGAATTGAAAAGTAAAAAACGGAGGGGGTCATGTTCCAGAACAAAAGTCTTGAAAACGTTTTACCAGTGGGTTTAGCCCGATCTTAGCACAGCCTATCGTAATAATGTTAACATGGGCTGTGTTGTGGTTGTGGACAGATTACAAATCCCATGCCCTTTGAATGGACGCTAAGAGTAGCGAAACTTCTAAGGGCAGTGCTGGGTGCTGTGATTGCCTTGTCTTCCAAATGATTTCATTATTGCATGGGTTGTGTTTAGGGACTTTGCAGTACATGTGTACGTTCTCTTGTAATTATTGTGTTGGAGATGTGATGCTCTATGATGATGATGATAATAATAATATATTATTTCTACATCAGTGATTTGCCGATTAGAAATGCAGCTCACCGTACGTGCGTTCGTGCTGTGTATCGTTTCGGGCATGTCTGTTGCAAAAAAAAGGTTGTAATTATTAAAATAATTAATGAACGTCCAATTTCGGTCGTGTAACAAGATCCTGCTTTGAGTGGCGACGCAGGTGATTAGCAAACTGCACTATGAACCCGTCGTCCTGGGTTACATTCCCGATGTTAGTGGTTATCTGAACTGGCCCTAAGTTCCTCTTTCGCCAACCAGTACCTTCCAAGCATAGTTAAGTATGGTCAAACAACACCGATGCCTGGCATGGTTCCGGGAGGCATTCATCCAGCAGTAAGTGCATTACTTTACTATTAAATAAGATCCTGTCATCTGGTCACAATGATTTTTTTTTTTTTACAAAAACACAATCAAATCTGGACGGCTGAGATATTCTTCCGACTCTTTAAACGAGCTCCTACAATTGCTTAAGATTCGTCAGAATAGCGTGAGGCTCTTCCTCCTGGCTTGTTGGGGGGGGGGGGGTGTTAGACAAGCACTAATGTCAGCAAGGGGTTTAACGTCAATCTTTGCTCATTTTTCAGAATCGCTGCCATCGTTCACTCTCGTTCTGTTGAAGGATTTGCCGAATTACGTGTTTTTGCGCACGCGCACACTCTCTTATTTATACACACACACACAGTAACATCTCTCGCTCTCTTTGCCCCCATTTTTTGCTAAAAAAAAAAAATCTCCTCCTGTCACTCGGCACCGATCCTACCCTTTGCACGATTCTGGAGAGCGAGGGGCACATTAGTCTAACGAACGGCGGGATGAGTAAAAAGCACGATGAAAGCCGCGGGACGCCCCGAGGGGAGGACAAAAGCCCCGTGTTAACGTGAAAAGGTTTTGTTGTGGGGGGGTGGAGGGGGCGGCGGTTAGATACCTACTGAATGCGGTCCCGCTCCAACCCGGGCATAGAGCCAAGAGACATTTCCCTTCGCTCCCTGATCACGAGCGGGCCATCGCTGCCACACTCTACCCTCAACAGCTGGGGGCAAACGCTGCACGATCGCAGATAGCGATTGGCGGCGGCGGCGGCTCTTATTTCGACGTTTCCCTGGCCCGCAAATAGTCGCCGTGGGACATGAATAAGTTAGGCATGCCCTAAAGTCATGCATGTCGTTCGGGTGATTGTTTTGTTGTTGCATTGTTTTGTTTTCAAATACCGTAGCTTTCAGCTACGAGCGATTGTTGAGCAAAGATAAGGGGGCCTTGATTAATGATTAAGTCCTTCCCCAAGGAGGCGGTGAATCTGGAGCAGAGTTGTGTCTGCCGCACGAGCAGAAGTAAATCTGGAGGCTCCTGCTCTTTGATGTGGCACTTACACCTGCGACTGGCGTTGCGTGCATGAAAGAGGCCACTTCCTTGAGACAGATTCATTTTCCAACGTGGCGGATAGCACTCGCATTAATACGCCTGCGTGGAAATGAGTCATACTCACACTGAGACGCTCATTCTCTAAAAATATGAAGCACAGGGCGGCAGTAATACGTGAATTCGAGTGACCAGAACGCGTTACTCTGGATTTCCAACCTCCATTTTAAATAAGTCGTGAAATGTGTAATTTTAATTGAGCCAGTGGCCTTTTTTAAGTTGCCTTTGAAGATGCTTTTAACAATTACCTCACCATATATATTTTTTAATTAATATTTTTACTTGAGTTTTTTTTTTCTTGGCGTGAGATTGTTTGCTCTTTGATTGTCAGTCATGTCATCGCATGCTAATAACGAAACCTGCCTGGAAGGCTGCAAGACCCATGTGGCAAGGCTCCACACTAGCCATGTGTGTTCTCATATTGTATGATGAATTGGACACTTAAAATGTATAATAACATTTTCTCTACTGTTATATAACGTACCGTCCTTATTTTTACTCACATCAAGTCGATCATTGGGGATGTTATTAAAACGACACTAAACTATTTTATTTATTGCACCAGGTAGGGTCAACTGAGAAGCGATCTGGCCACAAATGATAGCTTAACGAAGTGGCTTATCGTGTGCAAATTGAATAGTAGCCAAATACTCGAAACGCATATTTCTAAATGTGGAGAGAAAGTCCACGTGAACATGGGGAGAACATGCAAACTCGGGATCGAACCCACGACCTCCTGTACATCAGGCGAGGTAGTTAACTTCTCACCGTTATTATTATACTTCACTGCGCTGATCAGTGTGGGATGTGAAAGAAGGCGGGAGCCCAATAATAGTTCAGAGAGTGTAGGTTTATTTTATTACAGGTAAAACTACATTTGCAATGAACACTCATTTTCGATGGGGACCTCGTTACAGAAACCTCATTACAACAAAAACAACACGAACAAAGCACTCCACACACAGTCAACCCTCTCTACTATTAGACATTTGAATGTTGTCCTGATGAAAGTAGTTATCTGGCCAGGTGTGACTGCGTTTGGAGACCTTTATGGAAGGATGCAAGTTGAAATCTCAGTCAAGGATCGACTCAGCTTGCCATCTCTCTGGGGTGTGTAAAACATTAACACATTTTTTTGGCCATGTCAAGAGCTGTCCATCACTTACTTGAACAGAAATACAAGTTGATTATTTGACTTTGTTGACAAATAACGCTGTACGTCAACATTTATGTCATATGCTATGCATTAAATGAAACTGTAGCGCACAAAGACATTGTTAGGTGCCAAGCCTCCCCCTCACCTTGCCCGTGGTTTTCAATTAACTATCACACTTTTCTGAGCCAGCACTATCTCAAAAGTATGCTAAAATCATGCTCTCATCTGCTTATAGAAACTCCAATCCTCGGCATTAGTACTGATAATGTGGCTCCAAGCAAAGTCGTCGCTCATCCGTCGATGCGAGGGTTGAACCAAGGACCAATTGTCCTGTTCGAAGGCTGGTTCAAGTGTTGGTTGTTTCGAGGATCGGTCAATTTGAGGAACCAATTAAATCACGTGTCATCTTAGTCCCACCTCTCTCTCTAAATTGGAAAATAATGGATCTCAAAGGAACAGTCTGTGGACAATATCTGAAAGGGAATCTTTGCGCGTATTTCCCCAAACTAAGCAAACAGCACTTCTTTGACATTAACGAAAACACCACTTTGTCTCCATAGACCAACTATGACAATGTTGTATACGTCTGTAGTGGTTTGTGGAAATGATGCTTAAAATCGTATTATATAACCCACTCTGCCCCATGTGAGGCATACAGGACTGAACCAGAGGACACTACTCAATCTATAATACCACAATCAAATGTAGGATATGAGAGAGATTGCAAGCACTGTTTAATAGTATTATTATCATCAGCAGCAGCAGTTGTTGGTAGTATAAATCCATATTGCTCCTAGCATGTGTCTTGATTACAGTACATCATTCCATCTCCTTTTTATAGGCACTCATATATCAACGTGCTCTTGTATGTCATTTGTATTACATGCCTGTTATGTTATATGTTTCTGATCCAATATATGGTACCGCCTCTTAAAACTCGAGGACACTTTTGTTATGTTTATTATCAGGATTCAGTTTTCCACAAATGCATTGTTTCTGTAAAAAAAAAAACCCTTCTCTATTTCATCAGAGTGCTCAGGAATTCATCATAATTCATTGTGCAGTCCCAAATTTCACAAGTAGTTTGAGTTCACACAAAGGGCCTACATACACACATACATTAAGAACTCGGCATTTATATATGTATATTCTACGAGATTTGTTTTGTATCGATACTGAATCTGTAATACAATATGACCATACATCGTTCCTCAAACTGAAAATAAATAATTTAAATCGTAAGTGCATTATAGTCATTACAGTGATACTACTACAATAGCTTGATTAATAGTGCATGATGAGTTTTGACAATGGAACTGCTATTGCGTTTCAATCCAAAATCAAGATGGATATTTACATAATATACCTGGCATTGTGCATGTATTGTTAAAAGAAGCACTGTCCAAGACAGTAAATTAACCTCACTCACGTGTGTATGAATTTAAAAAAAACAATACCGTGATTTTATTTGTGGAAAAAAAATTGCCAATGTATTCGTCACCAAAAATGGTGACAAACTGCCAAGGAGATTTGTTTCTGCAATGTATTCAAGACGCGAACCTGGACCAATATGTTTGTTTCTGTATGAATGTGCCTCGCAGCCGAGGGGAGTGACTTCACGTCTACGATGTTATGCTGAGTGATGTTACCGGCGGCGCTTGTGTGCCCATCATCCCAGCCACCAAAATTAATCGAAACTGGGGGGGGGGAGGAGGCCTACAAAAAAAAACCCACGGCGAACCCAAAATTGCACGCAGCGCTGGCATTGCAGTCCAGGCTTTTGTTTAACGCAGTTCGTGGTAAACAGTTTTGGAGGCGTTGGGTTTCGGAGGGAAGGGAAGTGAGGGAGGGAGGGGACAATTGTTAGTCTGTACCTTGCTGAGCAACGCCTTACCCAGCGCGGGGCTTTTTTTTTTTGTCCCCCGTGACACTAATTGTCGTCGAAAAAGCGGCACTGCCAGACAACGAACTAATTTGTGATTATGATTTGTTTGTTCGCTACTTAAAACCCGTGAATAAAACATAAAAAGGGTGGGATGTCGCGAGCGCTCTCATCACGCGCGCTGATTAAAAAAAAAAACTCGAGCCGAGTGACGGCACGGGTTTGTTAAAAAAAAAACTCGCGAAAACCTCAAAGCACTGGAGTTGCGGTGGGATCCGAGTGGGAGCGGCAGAGTTTCTCTCACCCCGCAGCGATTATTGATCCTTCCCTTTACATCGACAAGAACAACAAAAGCTCGTGTGCACCCCCCCGCAGAGGAGCCGATCTTTTATTCTCTCCGTGGGCTTACCGCTAATTTGATTTCGCCCGAAGAAAATTAACTCACTCACCGCATGATCTAAAGAATAAACAAATAGGTGGTGTCAGTATAAACATGTCTTCTCTTTGAAAGCAGCGGGATTTCTCCATGTTTTGCTGAGGTGAGAGTCCTTATGAAGCTCAAAAGCAGACTTGAGTAGCTTCATCGTCTAATTGTCTTGCACTGCTCTTTAACCGGAGTTGGACATTTATGGATCAGGAGATGAATTCGGATGTCAGTTTGTGGGCAGGAGTTTTTTTTTCACATAATTACACAACACGACAATAGAGCCATCGAATTAATAACGATATTAATTCATATTCTTTGGGTATTTCGGTAAAGTCACGTAGATAGACAAATAATAAATCACGACGTGTCGATAGCAACACAAGCCATCGTTCCTCTTGGCTCAGCAGTCCGCCTGCTGTATTGTTTCACCTGAAGACGATGGCTTGTGTTGCTATCGAAACGTCGTGATCTGTTATTTTTCTGCCTACGTGACTTTACCGAAAGACCCAAAGAGTATGGATTCCTGCAGTCACGAAAGCTTCAAATCAATATTAATTCAGTCCTTTGTCAAGTCGGCTATTTGGGATGAAGTCTTCGTCACGCAGTGTAAGTCGTGTGGATATTGTATGGCCATAACTTCTCCAAGTTGGTCGGTGCGGATTGGTGAGTGGGTTGAGAGGGCAAGGACTTGTTTTTAGACATGGCCAGGAATTGATCTCAGGTCGTCAGGTTCACAGTGCAATGCGCTATTCCCTGCGCCAAACGCGCCACCGCTCCACCACTATCGGGTTACCTATGTTGATATGCGTACCTTGTGCGATCAGACATTGCAATACAGCAACTGGATAGCTGTACTGCTTTCATATCATAAAACGCTTAAGGTAGTTGCACGGAAATAGCTCCGTACGTGTTATAGTCATTGCAGTAACAATGTCTGTGAATGCAATAATATTTATGCATACGTGATAAATTAACTCTAAAATATTAAATATCAGTACAATAATGCGGTAACTTACATTCTGAATTATTATAATGGTAATATTATGATGATTATTATTACGATGATAATAATCTACAGGCAAACAAGCCACAATTTAATAAAGCTACTGTTCAATTCCTTGCCAAGGTTCACATCAGTGGCGAGGGGCAGCTATACTGGTCCCGCTACCGCAACCCTTCACAGATCTGTACTGCCACTGGTGATGAAGTATGGCTATATGACTCCTATGACTGACACGCATTGCATGGAGAGGCCTTCATTCAGTAGCGGATTGAACATTTCCTGCAATTATCACAATGACATTTATTCCACGACTAAATAATACTGCGCAAAGTGTGATGTATTTTTTTCCTTCCAAATAACAAGTATTCAATTGTAGGCAATGCTCAGCTCAGAACCGCACAGCTCAAGTATGCGTACAAGTATATAAAGGTGACAACCTTGGAAAAATAGTGACATATTTGGGCCATGTTTGTGTGTGTGTGGCATGGGAGGTTGTAATGATGCGGCAGTTACCGCCACGCCGATTTCCCCGGCTGTGCCAGTCTGGCTGCCGTAACCCTGCCAATGTCACCGTGCGATGGGCTGGCCTGGCACATGAGGCTGGCATTCAGACCGGCTGATATCTGCCATCTGTGCAAGGAATTCAGGTTTCTTTCCACGTCTCTGTTTTTATTTGTTTTTGGGTCTGCTACTATTACCTCCTGGGATGCCTTCTGTCAAGTTTTACCCTCAGAATGTAAATTTTAGAGGACCGTGTTTTGACAATATAATTGTTGTACTGCATAGTTGCCGCTGTAGTCACATATACGATTGCATTTGGACACGAAATATATGTCCAAATATGAATATGCAATGCGCTAAGGCTAAGCAATGCATTTTCAGTTTTAGCAAATCATATTTGTCCAATATATCATAGCAACTGACAGCATATTAAAGTGCTGAGTTCTGTTGGTTATCATTACAGAATACGTATTTTGCACATGTGCATGATAATTGGGCATTTATTAGCTTCTCTAGCTATCGTAATATGAAATTAAGGTTTATTTATAAGTCAGGTAACATTTGCAATCAACAAGCATCACCCTCAACTGGAATGAATTTGTACCCAAACACAAATAATTTCCAGTATTACAGTATACCAACAATTTAGCTGTCATTATAAACAAATTGAGTGAAGATACAGTTAAATTTAACAGCTACGAAAGAGGGATTCTAACATTAATGAATTAACTGCCTTTTCTTTCCAACATTCAACTATGGCCACAGTATACTTTTAAAACTTGTAATCCCGCACGGATACATTTTCAGGACCTGCATATCCCTTTGTTTTGATCTTTTCTGCATTTACATTTGATAACGAGATTTTCCCATTCGCTCTGACTAATTGTCATCTTTCTACCTCTGCATGTTTCGACCCATCTCCTGCCAGCCCGGACGCAGTGCGTTTCTTCTCTCAGCATCCCTCCGTCTTGAAGCCACTTCTCCGGTGGGCCAACTTTTGCTCTTTCATCCCTCCCTCCCTTGGTCCCTACCATTAGGAGTTAATTACCTCACCTCATTTAGCAATTACATTAAGAGGGAGGGAAAAGGCCTTCTGAATTGAATTGCTCGCTAATGGAGTGGGGAACGGCTGCAGCAGAGATGCGGTCTGTCACGGCCATTCCTCGGCCACATCTCTCACGACGGAGCGCGCGTGTGCCCGCTCCGTCACACCGCTCCGCCCGTGTGTCCCCCCCCTCCTCCTCTCCCTCCCGCGCGCGCGCAGCGTGCACATGGATGTACCTCCCTCTGGCCAGGCCGACCCAGCCAGCACTCCCCAGGGTGAGCTTAGTCACTCCACGCTGCGCCCCTCGTTGCGTCCAAGAGAAATCCCTCCTCTGCTCTTCCGTGAATGGCACATGACCAGATGCAATGCAAAACATTTGGCCGAGTACTAATTTAATTTACTGCTATAATTTTTGCATGTTTTCACTGGTATCATTTATGTCAATCTGTAATGATAAGTAAGGCGAAGGAAATCGCAATACTATATATAATACATGCTGCAGTGATCATTGAAAAATATACCAGGTTTACACATTTGGATAACTGCATTACATCGGGAGAGGGCTCACTGACAACCTTTGCAGGGGAGACCTGAGAAATCCAGAAATACGAATCAAATAAAGCCTCATATGTTATTAACAAAACTGCATACATTTAAATCATTGGAAGAAGCATCGGAAAGTGCGAGACTTAAAGACAATCTAAAAAGGTAGCAACATTATTTTGTTTACCTTATGCAATTAAACGAATTATAAGGTATACTTTACCTACTGGTATCTAAAACTATACAATGATGTAGCCTTAGAAAGTAGGATTGCATAATGGCAGCATACTAAGTAATGAAAATGGCATTATGATAAGTATACGTACATCATGGCCTCAAACATCTAGTGGATACAATGTACAATGAAATGACATGTGTATTGCCTAACCACGTTATCCATTCTCTCTCTCTCTCTCTCTGCTTCAAGCAGCAAACCTTTGTCAAATTTGTCTCGGCCACTATTACGCTCCAAGACCCTTTTGTACCCACAGTGACTCAAATCATTGCCGTCTTTTATGGTTAGAATGTCAAAGGTCTTTACCTTTTTATAAGCAAGTGCAGAGAGAGAGAGAGAGGCGCCTATTATGTGATTGAAACAAGCGATGCTTTAATAACGAGCGCAATTTAAGCTTCTGGCTGCATTTTAAAGCGTGCGGTAATTGCTTTTCATTTTTCAATGTTGCATGAGTGCACTGTAGAGCCATCTCACCTTGTCAGTAACTGGGTTTAAGAGGTGTGATGATGCAATTAGCATTAACAACATCATTCCTGTGTTTTATTTGAGACATTTCTGCAACTTCAAGTGTACTCAGAGTTCTCAACTATCGGGTGAAATCATGTCACGTAGGCCTTCTTTGTTTTTTTTTAACGCAACTTGAAATATCGTGCCATCTTTAAAGAAGCTTGTCGTTTACTTGTATCACCAGCAATGCTCGTATATTTAAACAAACATAATGCAAGAAAACAAAAATACCACCTCCCATTCAAGTCATCTTGGTTTGTTTTCTCTCGAAATGTACCCAAGAGGCAATTGTACATGGGAGGCAGAAATAGCTGAAGTGACTTGAGCTCCTGATGACCATTTGCCCTGAGAAGAGATAACAAAACAAGACACGGCCCAAACACGGGGAAAGACATGATGTGATGCCGCGGAAGGGCTGCTAGTCTCATTTAATCGTTTTCACATTTTTTTTTTAACCTCCTATGCAAATGTTGCAGTCACTGGCATCCGTCTGACCACATCGACACTGCAACAACACCGACAGAGAAAAAAAGATCATCAGAAGCGGATGAATACACTTCGCCTGCCACCCAACCCATTGCTGGTTGCCACCATTGCTTTGCGATCCACCCTAGAGGCTCACAATTGTGGATTCGTATACGCTTAAAGCTGTAGCTCCCAGGCTGATAAGATCATAACAGCAACAACATCTGCCAGAACGTGGTGTTCTCACCCATGCGTCATTACTGTGTGACCTCAAAGCGCAACGCATAGTCGGGTATGGGAGGGGACACTAGGGGCCTCTAATGCCTTAATTTGTTTATGTTTATGGCCTAGGCAGGTGATGGCTCACGTCTGAGAAGTGTGCAATAGATGCACAGACAACTGGCAGCAAAATTGTGTCTCGCACGATCTATGCATAAGGATCGTCAAGGTAGGGAAATTGATTACCTCAAGTCAAAGTGGGAAGGAATTTGCATTAATTCGCTTGTACAGGGTCGTGCTGGCTATATTTATGGAATAGTTGCGATATGTTAAATTAAACTCAAACAGACTCACCGTAAAGTTGTCATATAAAATTCCGATGATTCATTGCCGAAACGAAATCGTGTAATCAACTGTAATAGCAGAAATCCTGGAGGCAACAATCATAGCGTGGCTGCAGGACCACGCACGGACAATGCGCTTTTGCTCTAAGGACTTATTTTGCCAAATATCTAAAGTACATTTCACTATCTGTTGTAATTTATTGTCGTATTAAACAGTGCACGACAGTATTCATCAGCAGCAAATTTTTCCTTTATTCAAGTAATCTAAATGCAGTAGTTTTTCATCAGCAATAACGAAAATGTACCTTCAACTAATTGTGAGATGTACCTTCATTGTTCGATGGCCATATTTAATACTTAGATGATGATAATGATGCATCAACGTGTAGATGTGGTTAATATATGATGATTGTGTGATGGTTTAATTGTCATCATTAGCAAAGTATTACTGAAAGTTAATGGCAATAAAGTAAAAGTGATGAATTACCAATACACAATAATCAACACAGTAATCGTTAATTTGGTCATGGTAGTAATAGCTTTAAGGATAAGTTATTTAATGTTTTACTATATAACCCTTGTTAAGGACTGGGCATTGTAAATTATATGAACACATCTGAATGATACATATTATATAATTACACTCCACCAACACCCGGCTACAAAAAGGTCAATAATAATATTTCGAAAAATATATTATTATAAGGAGCGACTGAATGAGTTTCTCCTTTCTGTCCTGGATGTTTCTCGATGGTGATTTATCAGAACATCATCGCATATGTAAATGTTTTTAGAAGGCAAGTGCAAGGCTTTCCTGTATTACACAGTAGAGCATCTGTTTGACCTTTTGCTTTGCCAAAACAGAAATAAATTTGCTTGTTATAACTCAGTTTGAGTGTTGTGACCTCATTTGGAATCAGACAGGCTCCACAGCTCATAAGGCTGTTGGGATACCAGAGATACAAGCGTACAATTTTAAAAGTGAATACATAATTTCTTCAAAATTTGCCAACGTTCAATAGATGCCAATCAATGGGACAAAAGCATTGCCACGGATGTGTTCAAAACATGGAAATGAAGAGGCTAATGCTTGTGCCGGGGTATTAAGTCAACACCTCCTAGATCCTAGATTCAAGCCTTGGATTTACCTTCTCGGTATAAAGAGTCTCATGTGCAGTCAGATTTATGGTTTCGCTGCAGTCAATAAGAAGTGCGCAAAATCCTGAATTTAGCATTTGCTCTTGATTCAGTAACGCATATCAACAAGGGCATAAATGATCAAATGCAAAACAAAATTAACTCATCTGCAATTAGAGAGCACTGTCAGAAAGGGCAGATAAGTAAACTTTATTGCGTTCTTACAGAAGAAGTCCTCTTTTGTATTACTCACTCGTTAGTAAACCCTATGTTGTTCCAGTCCAAGAATGAAACTCTTTACCGTGAGTGACAGGGCCCCACTATATAACGTTATTAACACTCTGGAGTAAAACATCTCCCATGAGTTCAACAACTACACATAGCTGTTATTACATATTTCACAACCCTGTCAGTTGAGTCACCAAGAGGACGGAATACTGTTGCTCACATTCACGTAGTATTTGTTCAAAATGATGTACCACGCTGAAGTATTCTATATCATACTGTTGTAGTACTTTGGCAAGTTAATGTGGTGGGGAAAACTATTCTAACAGAAATCACTTCCAACCAGCCAACGTGTGGCATTTAATTAAATTATTCGGTTACTTACTGCCATGCTCAGGAATCTTTTACATCTGTCCAAGGACACATTTTGTAGTTTTTTTAATGAAAAATACTAAATTCCTATTAATCATTATCCAACTTACTACACAGCTTACCAATACCAATTCCCAGATGTGCATAGTTTTGAAAAAAAATATTGGTAATAAAATACTTTAAATCAGCATTTTTGCAAATAATAAAAGAGGTATGTGGCGTATCAGTGTGATTAGTGCCTTTGTATTAGAATGTTACCGCTTGGGTCTTAAATTATCTTCCAAACGTAAACAGCAATTTGTAATGGTCGCTTGCACATTTGAACGTGGATTTTTATTTGAATATGCACAAGGCAGCTAAGAGAATGTCTGAAATGTGGGTTGATATTTTGTAGAGATTGTAAATAGACCTGCATTCATAACCATCAACTCTGTTCCTCTCAAGTCCCTTCCCCTCGATTGATTTGTGCCAACTTGAACCTTTAACAATGCTGTGGAAACTTGAGACTGACGGCGACCACAATCTCCTCGCTGTAGTTGAAACATCTCACTTGTTATATGGCAGGCTGGCGTGTCCTAATAAGCTGCCGGAGCACATTTCCCAGTTTAGTCAAATCCTTGAATGAAATTGATGCTCCCTTAATCGACTGGTTTGATAGCTTGTTTAATAATTCTGTACTCAACATTGCTCAGTTGGCAATCTCAAGGGTTTGAATTCAGGTCCAAGCTAAGGGTAAAATCAACTCATCATGATCATCTCTCTTAAGAGATATATCCACGTCATCTCAATGTGGAGTTGACCATGTTTGCTGGCAAATGAACATGAGAAGCACACAACACTTGTTTCAGCATGCAGACACATTTTAACTTTATTGGATTTTGTACTCAGCTTACGTCCATATCAGGTTCAATCCACGATTGTAATTCGTTTATTCTTCGTAACAGCTTTAATGGGTAAATTGGTTTTAACTGAAAGTGCCTATCCACCCATCTGCATTAGCACCCTTCTACCTAATAATAGTCACATTATATTTCACCGATTCTGGCCTATGGTTGAAGAGCCCAGTATTTTGCCTGCGTTTTCATTCAGTCCAAAGTTCTGTGCACATTTCTATCTCTGAAACATCTCGACCAGCTGTGAATAAATCTATAGAACTGGACCAGATCCACCACGCTTTTCCAGCATTGCTTTACTCGCCCAAAGGTCTTTGTTTAAGCATGTTCAGTCTTTATTATGCAATGTGACACTTGCTTGGCCACTTTCTACCCTGTCCTTTGACAATATACGCTGCCAATCAGGATCGGGATTTCACAATGCGTTTTGTGCAAAGTAAACAAACATACAAATAAGCGTACCAATTAACACCACATCGGTAATATAATTACCAATTACGTCCGCAATGCTCCAGTCTCCAGCCTGAGATCACAAGCTGTTGACCAAGGAAGATAGGCGGTTGGTCCCGATGATCCCAGGTTGTATGTGTGGTTTATTCATAGTTGGTAGCTTTATGAAAGCGGCGTGTCTCTGAACGTTACTATTTTAATGTATAACAAGAACCACTGATGAGTAGGCCCGACAGGAATTATCTGTTTAATATAGAGGGCACCAAGACCATTCTTGTAAAAAAAAAATCATACGCTCTGGTACAGAACCAAAAATTTCATGCCAGGAGTATGAGCTGATAGTTTGTCAGCAATATTAGGAGGGGCGCTGCTTGTAGATTAATGATTCCCAAAGGCATGAATTCTAAATAATCAACTTGGAAGGATCAACATTTGCAAATTGTGCAATCCCTTAACAGAAGAGGTTTTAAAAAGTATCATGATCAGGCCATGTGGGTTGCCATCTCCCCAGGAATGCTCAGCAGTGTGCTAATTTATGGAGCTCGAAAGAGCACTTCATTAGTGCACTAATTTAAAGAGGCCCTTCTTAATTAGGGGCATATATATTACTTATAGCAGGTGGTTATTATGGGCCTGACACCAGCGTGCAATGGTCTAATCTCACAAAATACGCTCTTTGAGCTTTATGAAATGGTGGTGGCTTCATTTTCCTTTCACCAATTCCCCACATTTTGCCCATCAAGCAGTAGCCACTGTCAGGAATTGGCCACAAGATTTTAACTCAAAACGCCAGAACAATTAGTGAACTCCAGTCTTGACCGTGACTTTCTCTTTACCACTCTCAGCAACCACGTTACAACCCTGCCCTGTGTCTGCCCTTCCAATCCTAGCAGACGTCTCATTTTACACTTGCAGCTAGCACCCCTGCTGCTGTTTATAACTGGATTGTCATTTGAGTTTTTGCTCGTACATATCTTGATAAGTGAAGTAAAAACAAGCTTGAATAATATACTGTAATTGATCGGATAAATGAATTAATTTGTCCGTCCCTCTCAAGATCTGGATATATTTTTACACGCCGTTAAGAAGTGCATTTTAAGACTGTTTTTTTTTCTATGTGCAAGTCGGGTAAGGGGCCATCCATTTAGTACGTAAGCAAAAATCTGGCAAAACTTGACCCATCTCCCCCCTCCCTGTACGCACGCGTACTTTTTACACCCCCCCCCCCCAACTGCGTACTTACGCTTGAATCTTGGATATATAATCCACGCAGAAGCGATCAAGGATTAATAATATTAACGTACTTTTTGGGCCTTTCGGTAAAGTCATGTAGATAGAAGAAGAAAAATAATAAATAAAAATCACGACGTTTCGATCGCAACGGGTGAAAAAAATACAGCAGGCAAACAGCGAACAGCAAACAGATAGTCCACCACCGGACTATGTAACTCATTTTAAGGCCAATGTAGACAAATAATCATCAAGGCTGCACACTCCCCCCTCCCCCCCCGTTCCCTATGCGTACGTACATTGTCAGTAGATCTTCCATACGCATTTGGATTAACCCCCCCCCCTCCCCCCCTCCATGCGTACGTACTAAATGGATGGCCCCTAATGTCTCCTAATTCTAATTGGAAACAGTGTGCGAAGCCCTTTGGCACCTACAAACCTGCACCACCTCGATTAACATTTGTATTATTTATATCAACTACAACTATGGTGACAGCATGCTCTGAGCTCACTGCCCTCCAGTTATAGCCCAACCAAATGGGTCAGCTGCTCCTAAAGAATTGCTCTTAACCCTTCACGTAACTAAGAGCCTTCCGTGCTGCCCCTAGAGGTTGCATTATAATGCCGAGCTTGCCCTACGAAGGTCCACGACTTTGTTGTTGACTTGCTTGTATCTGTATTGGCGTCTGTCAGAAGTACCCACTGGGTGTTTATGCTTATGCCCTCGGGTATAGCGAGCACTCTGAGCACAAGTCACATCCCTTTTTCGTTTCGAGTGGAACATATCCATTGTCCACTCGGTTTGTGTCCGCCTTCGTCAGTAATGCTCCTTCGCCATTTCCATAAACTTGACTTCTGTTGTGACAGACCCCTGGAAGTTTTGCTGCAGTTCATGAAGCGCGCGCCACGGCAAGCGATGTTATTATTTCCGTAACGAGCATACAATTGCCGTTAGGTTGACAAGAAATATATAATTACATGTAATACAATATAATTAAATTGTGACTACCATTTTACTTCCTTTCAGAATTGAAGAATCGGTTAGTTTTTTTTTCCTCTCTCACGTCCGTTTCTGGAAGCGTACGTAATAATTTATCTCCGTTTTCCAGGATATTTTATCAGCCGAATGAGGGCTCTTTACCCCGCAGCCTCTCTTGGTTTTTATTTTACTGCCGTTTTACGCAGTGCTGGAGTGACTCTGAGCTGTAAAAGCAAACAGATGGCCCAATCAGAGGCGAGCAGAGGAAAGGTTAGATTTTGCATGCCTGACAAACGGGCACTGTCACCGTGCCAGACGGACATTTTTGTTTATCACGAGTGATGGCCCAAAGGAAGGAGAGTGGGGTGGGGAATGAGGAAAGAAAGACACACAAAAAACAAGGCAGGATTGAGGATTACAAATAGTTGGTGCGGATAGAGAACGCCTGGAAAATATGCGGGATGCAGTAAGAATGCGTGAGGTATTTTGATTTTCAGCGATATTGAATCACAGTGCAGATGATTAATCTCAGACTTTCATTACACAATGGATGAGCCGTTTATGTCCGTGCAGAAATACTGTTTGTAATTGCAACGTAACGCCGTCACGAGGCGGCGACTTAAGTAAGAAATGATTTATGGAAGAAGGACGGAATGAATTTCTAATCGCATATAAATATTCTTCTCCTGATTTACAACGTAACAAATATAATAGATGTGCAAAATAATGTAATTGTGTATTTTTGGTTGCAACATTTACTGATCTGCATTATGATTTTTAATTCTTGTTACGTAAATCATACCCTCGCACTGTTTATATGATTAATTTAATTCAGCTATTTTTTTGGCATTTGGTTTGAAATCATTCGAGGATGCCGCTTTTAAAGCCAAATTAATGCCAGTTAATAAGCAACCAAATGCATTTGATCTTCCAAAAAAAAGTAATAACAAGCAAAACACTAGGTCATTTAAAATAATGTTTTAGTTAAAATATAGGTTTAAAGACAAACAGTATGATTAAGATTGCTTTTTTGCATTTGATCCAATGTACTCAACTGGGCCCTCGCAAAATAGGTGCACACATTTTAAATGTTTCATTAAGTTTGTAAGATATCAAATGTCATCCCTTGAAACTGGAGCACATTTTTTCACAATATTTGAGCTTATAGTACCTCCCTTAGGGCACGATCGGGCATGTGACTTCACGGGGGAAAAAATGTATAATAAGTGTTGTATCTGGAAGGAAAAAGAGAGACCGCTTCACTATCCATCACGTTTATTGTGGTGGATTACGTCAGTTGGAAAACATCTCTAAGGCTCAGACACTGCCCGCGTGTGTACGTGTGTATGTATGTATGTGTTTGTGCCCATTTATTTATTTTTAAAACAAGCAAGTATATGCATTTTATTTATTTGTTCATTGCCTTATTGAAACACCCTTATGCCCTTGGGTTTGTATTTAGGTTGATTGCTCTTCTTGTTGTAAGGGATTCACATTTGAGGGAGCGATGGTTACAGGGGTAAAGCGTACTGTAGTCGCAACATGGAAAGTTACATCCGAACTGGTTCTGACCTCTCCCCTCCACTTCACCAACCCGCACTGACCGGCGTGGTGAAGTATGGACAAACAACCTCCCGTGGCCGGTGTGGCATGGGGAGGTCTTCATCCAGGAGTGGCTTGAGAAATGTCTTGAGTACGTAATTCACGCGACAAATATACCCAGAAACATGTTGAAAGTGTGATTCCATCAATAGCATTTTCTTGCAATTAAATTATATTACACCCCCCCCCCCCTCGTTACTATTGTATCCAGTGCATATAAGATACCCGTATAATATTAAAACATTTTTCCTTATTATTGTGATTTTACAATGTGAAAACAAACGTGGAAAACGATTACACACCCGTGACATTCCACCTTCATTGCTTCATACGAAAGCCACACTCGTCAACAACGCCACCTTAAAATAAAACAACGTACGATATATTTAATCAGCGATGTCTCGGGCAATGGTCCCTCTTCATAAGCACACATTTCCCATACACATTGATAAGAACTCAAATACAGCAAGCGACACGATCAGAGAATATATCCCAACGCACCAGAAGTATTGTAATACCTACAACGAAATGGGATTGTAATTCCTACAACGAACATTTCGGAGCAGCGCTTGTGTATCTACGCTGTTGTTTAAGTGTGCACGACGCACAAAGACAAAGATCCCCCGTATAGCCTGTAACAGACTGCTGGGGCAAGTGCTGTTAGCGAGCACCTACGAAGGGCCGGCACGGCACACGAGTGGGTGGGTGGCCAGCACCACGCCCGGCCGCCTTTGTCTTCCCAGTGACGATGAGTTTTACACACCGTACCAGATTCAGATAATCGTCACCGGGTGTTGGCCGTGAGCGGGAATCGAACTCGGGGAAGGCGCCGCGTTCGCAGCGCGCGGCAAGAGCCGCGCGACACCGCCGCTCTCCACACGCAGCGCGCAATGCCGCAGCACCCCCCCACCCACCCCCCACACCTCCCACCGCCCAACAATTTTGCCGTGTTTGTTAAGCTGAGATGTTATTTATTTTCTTGCTACCTAAGTGAAAGTCGAGGGGCATTAGGCTCGGGCGGAGCGGCGTGAGAGTCTGTCGAAGCGACACCCAGCCCAGCCGTTTGATCTAATCGCGCTGAAAAGCCTCCCGTGTCCCGGCGTGCAACCCACCACGCTCAGTCGGAGCTCTGCGGCTCCGACAGGGGAGGGAGAGGGGAGGGAGAGGGAGACCGCCTTACTCGGCGCCTCTTCCCCAGGGCAGAATCAATCACGTCTGCTGATATTTTATTAACGAGGCTCACTGTGGGCTGCACCCTAACTAAACCCTCTAACTTCTTTTTTTTTGTACCTTCCCCGTCGCCACCGCAGTTACCGCCAGCGAAGTTTGTTGCTCGCTCTCTCTCTCTCGCACGTGTGTGTGTCTCTGTGTGTGTGTGTGTCTCTGTGTGTGTGTGTGTCTATGTGTGTGTGTGTCAATGTGTGTGCGTCTCGCCGTTACAGCTGCGCGTACTCGGGCACCACGGTTCATTTCATCCCTCGGCTAAAAAGGAAAAAAAAAGTGGTGATGTGTGGCTTAGGAGGAATAAAGCTACTCTCTGCCCGCAATAAACAAGCCCCATTGATAATGGTATTAAATATAGATCAGAGTAAGCTGATTTGTAGTATTAGAGCGAGCGGTGGTTTGCTGCTGTGCTCAAAAACACATTTCTTCTTTTTAAATTTGAGTTTTAAATGTAATTCAGACGTATTGCAAACGTTACGCTCATTGAAGAATGACTGACTTCACTATTGCACCGGCGGGTGTTTGTAAGACCGTTCAGCTCCCGATGCTAGCGTTTGACCATCAGGGTAGTAGTGTGCGGTGATTTAATCTCTCTCCATTGCTGTTTCAGCAGGCCACACCAAAGTCGTGAATATGTTGAACGCACGTTCACCTCTTCGTAGCTTAACTTTGAAAGCAAATGTGAGCTAAATTACAACACCTTCAGAAAGTCAAATGGATGTTGGATAACTTTGCACAAAATAGTTTGTAATGCTATTTGTGTTGCAGCAAGTTTGGATACATTGTTATCATGTCAACTAAGAAAGCACTTGTACAATTGTTCTCTGTATTAATATTGTTCTTTGCCCGTAATCGTAATTATTTTTTTTTTAAAAAGAGAGCTTAATCACAAGTTTTGCTGTGATTAGAAACATCACCATTTTTTGTAATGCAGTGTTTAAAGTAATTCCTACAGTGCCTGTCTTCAGTCGCAGTGTCTAAATGTTGCTGTCTTAGGGGCCGTCCATAAATGACGTCACGCGATTTTTGACGATTTTTGACCCCCCCCCCCCTTCGTCACACGACGTCACAAAAAGTCAGACTCCCCTCAAATATGACGTCACAAAGCTCTGCCCCCCCAAAAAAAAAACATTCTTCAAATCGCTTTAAACTATTGTCATTATAGTACGTATTTAATGTGCCGCTGATGTTGTAGGAGAAAACATTTATTAAAAAGTCTATTTAATTAAGTAGAACGTGTTGTCTATATTCATTTAAAGTTGCGCATTTTGATGTGACGTCACATTTCTCAAGCCCCCATCGTCCCACATCGTCACAAATGTCTGACCCCCTCCCCCCCTAGGTGCGTGACGTCATTTATGGACGGCTTCTTATCGTATCCTCTGCGTCTATAAACGAATGTAATGCTTATAAAAAAAAAACAAGACGTCGCAACTTTAATAGACTTTGATGTAGCCACATCTCACCATTATTATGTATATAATAACAAACAAGCCTGCGGTGTTTGCCTCTGACCCCGAGCTAGGTACGACTTGAATTAGGTATGTCTATTCTGAGCTAGATAAGTCTATACAATCTCTGTGGTCTAAAACCTCAGTCCAAGCCAGGTACAGTACTGTATTTTAAACTACTTTTTTTAGTAACTCTACTGGGTGGGGGCGATTTAAAAAAAAATAAACTTGCCATGGATTAATCTTCCGCACCGGGAGAATGAACCGAACCGGCGAACGTCTTGGATTTTAAGTTTAGCGTTCTGACCATCACACCACGGAAGCATACCTAACTCCATTGGTTTAGCTCTAACTCCTTTGGTAAGCCATGCGGCAAGCTTTAATCATGTGTGTTGCCCATCTGCTCTTTGGTGCGGGGGGGGGGGGCTTTATTATGCTCTTTTTCCATGCCTGCTCCTAATTATCTTGGGCTGGACATGTAGCTTTGAGGATGTACACTTACCTCTGAATCAAAAGTTTAGAAGTTTTGCACGCCCTGTTACCGTGTGCAGTAATTGTGTATAGTAATTTACCCTGGTGTTGCACATATATGGAGGCAAAAATCGCTATTAAAAACTATAAATTGCAGGGGCAAGTGTTCTTCGCGAATACCTATTGAGTCTGGCAACACACACAAAGGAATGGCGTGTCCTTGTATCCCTAGTTCTGATGTCTATACACTGCAGTGGATACTTATTTTCAGCCGAGTCAACCTAGGGGAAGCCCAGGACAAGTTGACATACTAATTGCCACTGATGTTGCGCATGGCCGGGAATTGAACCCTGTTCATCGGGAATACAGGGCAGTACCACCACTCCCTATCTCCCCCTCCCACCTATCCACACCACCCGCCCCCAATCGAACACACGCTACTTTGGAAAACATGCCATAATTCACAAATGGCGAATCTACTACAACTAGAGCAATATGTTTGACCAATGCCTGGAACCCCACACGGAGTATAGAGACGCACATCCCCCACACTCAAACGATTCACGATCCCCGCAGGCAAATTGCAGGTGATTGCCAGCTCAAAGAGCAGCTCTGTGCTTCTTAACTGCACACGTTCACACTGCTGATGTGGTTGTTTCTGACATAGCTCAAGTTCAACTGTGCGTATGCTTTCACTTAAAAACTGAATTAGCAAGAAAGAAACATCTCGTGGACCTAAATGCAAACAGGTGTGAGCTTCCTACTCGCTGAGCCCCCAGGCTACTACTATACTCTGGGTTATATGCATCCATACCTTTTCATCACTTGGTATAATTTTCATATGGAGGTTTTTTTTAATTCATCACAAATTAGTGTTTTAACTTTTAGACTCGTTAGCACGATGCTCGACTATAATTATGCTCGGGAGTAGCAGCGCAGTGGTTTTGCACACCACACTATGAATCCGGCTATCTGAGTTAAATTCCTGGCCATGGCTAACCTCAGTAGTGAGTGGTATTTAAACTGTTGCTGGACACCTCCTTCATCAACCTGCACTGACCAGCACGACGAGGGTATGGTCAAACAATCCTCATGACCGACATAGCAATCCGGGCAGTGAATTTGCAGGCTAGAAATATTATTTTTAATGGTGCTGGTTATGGAATACTTCTTCGTGTTAGTCTATGGATTGTAACAGTTTTTTTTTTGTAAATAAGGGGTTCGTAGGTAGCACATCACAAAATATAATGATGTGCTCAGTAACATGTCACAAACTGTTTTTTTGTTTCCCAGGAAGGTCCTGATTGGGGATTATGGCCAATATTGTACGTGTATTTTTTCACGTGGGAGGAAAATGCAGTACTCAAACAAAGGAGAGAATACAACTCAAACATCCACACAGATATGTCACAATCCCAAGATGTGTACTGCCCTCTACATGTATCTTAGAGTCCTGCAGGCACATACGGTAAGGTCTTTGGCATCAAACAACCCTTCCTCTGAAGCTGTAAAACACAACCCCACCACCTTCTATTGCAGCTGTTTGTTCATCCACTACCTATGGCCCAACAATGGTGTCATTGTGAGGAACTCAAACGGAAGAAAAAAAATAACATTAAGCTATAACCAAGTATACAATCGTCTTTGCATGGGTTACCTAATGAGGTAGGCAAAGTGGGGTTATGGGTTCATGTTAAGGCCTACCCTTATCTTCCTCGAATTCCACCAGTAACTCCCTAGATCCCACGCAAGAAATAGTTGCAATTATAATTAGACGTTTGGAGATTTGTGCTAATAATTGCCGATGGACCCCACAATCCCCTCTCGGCCTAGGAAGTTGTACCATCCCTTCAATGCTTCTGGTTTCTAATCCTTGGGAAATCCACTTCTCCCTAAATCTCCCAGTGGTAAGGTTATATTTAAAACAACTCTATTTGTGAGCTGCGTTTGGACCAATTAAGTGGGAATGTCAGTGTCTGCTTGTTTAAAGGGCTGGCTATGTGTCTGCTGAGCTTTAAATTGTGCAGCAGCTGATGCCTGCAGACTCTAATGTAAACAGGAAGCGAAGAGACCCTTAGCTGTTTACTTGTGAAGACAAATCCTACCCGCCGTTGCAAGCACTGCAAGTGAAACGCTTCACAGGTCAAGGCGTCTCTTTTCCTAAGCCGTGGCTGGAGGAGAGGGAGGCAAAAAACTGTAACTCAGGCGAACGTTTCCGGTAAAATTTCAAACCAGATTGAATTGCGGTTACATGTCAATTGTGGTGGTTCATGGCTCCAGGTTGAGGTGGCAACATGAAAATATTTCCACACTGCGGATGATATTAATTTAGTATCTTATCTACCACAAGGCTTAAATCTGGGACCTAACAGGTTCTGGCGCCAAACCGTGACACGGTCTCATTATCCCCTTGGGCTACCCATACAAAGACTTCTATCTCTTGGAACAAGAAATCGTTTAAATATATGCACTACAGATGCCCTAAACATGAATATGTGCTTTTTGTTTAGTTAAACTTGATACCAACAAAGATTAGATCAAGATGGGCCATTGGCTCCATTTTCAATCAATGTTAAGCAGAGTTGATCCCAAAATTGGATATAGCCTTGCACCTGAAATAATACATGTTGAAATTTGTTTTCATTTTTCTAAAAATATGACCATGACACAATGACCATGTGTGTGGCATGGCTGTAATTAAAGGCATAGATGCAACTTGGCAGATAAATTGTACAACACAGTGGGCTGGCCAAAAGCCTAAAAGTTAACTTTCTTTTGTTCATCTGGTGCTTGTTTTTAATACAAGTGCCTGCAACATGGGAATTTAGGAATTTATTTCCACTCTTTTTTCGTTCTAAAATTATTTAAATTTGTTTATATCGTGAATATACTTTCGGGAGTTCAAAAATATTTTAAATAATAACTTTTTGCGTGCAGGGATTCGTAATGAGACTTCATCCCAGAGTTAAACTCCCAGGGACTGAAATTTACATTGAACTGCTCCCTATCGCACGCACGTGTGTGCAAGATAAGAGGCAGCTTCGCACGAACGAGTCTCAAGCTGGCGATATAGCCCGGAAACTGCCACAGGCCACATAAATAGTTTATAGAGGATGAATCGCGCGTTCGTGTTGAAATAAACAGAGATCACTGAGAATTACATTATTAATCTCACGAAAAAAGCAGACACCCACATTAAATTATTAATTATGCACCCATTGTCACATTTCCGCTTCCTCTTTTTCTGTTTTAAACAATTCATTTAGCTCTATAAAACATGAGAGCATATGAACTACCGTGCTCAGATATACCCCGCGTAAGCGTATATTCAGCTCCGCATTCTATCTGGCCGGGTGGCGCTATGATCAAAGAGCTTGGCTTGCATTTGTAATGTTGAACATTTAAATCAACTCAGTCTATTACCCCTTCGCAGGGGCAATACAATAAATGCTGTTTTGTGGGAAGTTACTCGTGGTCATCCCACGGAGAGACTTGAACTTTCCACAGGAATTTGGAATTTCCAGCACTGGCTCAGTTTCTACCACTTAAAAAATACCACAACGTTGCTCAATGTTGTAATATGTTTACAGTTAAGTATAATTGTATAATGTAGTTATTGCTAAATTTTTACAGAGTATATTGCAAACCTATGCTATGGGAATCATGTCAAAAGACAGATACATTTTCATTCAGATTTCATTCAGATTTCTGAATGAAAATGTATCTGCATTTTCATTCAGATTTCTGAATGAAAATGTATCTGAGCAGTGCGGAGAATGGCTCTGGTAGCTGATGTTACAGAACTATGTTAAAAATGTCTTCAATACCCATTTTTTTCATGTATGCCCTGCAAAGAGTGTGTATTGCACGGCAATCAAGTCAGGTCCTTAGGGCCAGCACATGGCATATTTTGAATAAAATTAACACATTTAAAATGATGGTTTGTTGGTGAAGTCACCGGTGACCGGTGTGAGACCGTAAACTTTTTTTTTTACATTTAAGAATGCGGTGAAATTATGGAAGTCAAACGCAGGCTCTCAGCAGTGCCAGCTCAGTGCTCTGGATGTATTCGCTTCCTGAGCTACTCAGCCACATTTACAGATAAGTATATTAAAATGTATGCTTTTGGCAATTTTAACAACTTGTCATTTTTATTATTTTGTATACGTGTTAGGATTCGTATCTTTATTTCCCGTCCCTCTTAAATAAAAACAGGCATGTCAATGTGTTATTTGCTCTCGCAGCTACATTACAAAATGAGCTGAAACTTAGTGAGCATATCAATACCAAGAAAACCCAAATATATACACATTCCATCGGCAGTGCTGGCTTAATGCAGCTTGTAGAGGAGCATGATGATATCACATGATGAAAGTATACGTTCCATCCTTATATGTTAAGGTGTGCATATAATGGTATAAAGGGTCTCCTTTTGCAGAGGTTACGCTTAACAGTTTAACCTAAGCCATTACCTAATTACCACAATTGATGCACCATTTTGAAAAGCAGATGGGAGTTGTAAGAGGCATACGAGGCCAGTTGGAGGGTGCACAGCATGCTATTAGCCTCTCACTCAGCTCTGTCTCTTTTTACCACCACGCATTCAGCTAGTCTGTGCCGCCTCATTACAGAGCTTGTGGGAGCAAGTCAGACTGGGGTGACCACAGGCAATGTGTAAAACAAACTAGGTAAGCAACGCTAAGTTGAAAACTTACGTCTTTAGAACTGCTTGTTTTGTGTTTAGTTTGTTGTCTTTCCCCACACCTCCGATTAGCGTGGTTGGCTACGTACGTTGCGAAAGAAGTTCAACATGCATTCATACAAATTGTGCTTCCTTGCCAGTTTGCCTCCCATTAAAATTACTGAGCTCATAATGTGAGTTCGTTTGTAATCCTTGATGTTCAAAATACCGTTGTCAATCCAATACCGGATGAAGGCCTTCCAATGCTGTCTTGATCAAGGGAGTTGTTTGACCATACTTCACCACACTGCTCTATGCGGGTTGGAGATGGGGGACCAGTTTAGCATATGTTTAAATGGGCAAACTCTCAAACAATTTTTACTATGTGAGTTTCATGAACACTCAGGCCTGTTAAATACTGCTGAGTTACCAAATAGCTCCATCAGGGCCATCTACCTACATGGGGAGGCCTGCTCAGAGCAGATGGCAAAAGAAAATAAATAAATTATATTTTAACGTGGGAAGATGGACTTTTGTCTATTTATTACAGGATGTATCTGTTACCCATAATCCTCTGTGACAGTGTGTAATGCATGTTGTCTCATAAAAGTTGATGGCTCAGAAAACATCTCAATGTATGGCTATTCTGAGTATTTTTAAGACTCAATAAAACATCGTAGAATAAATAATAAAGCATGTATCTGCTGTGGAAATGAGAAACAATTTTCCAACATTTTCCCAATAGTTAAGAAACATACGCAGCTTATGAGGCGCATTATACCATTATGCTTTTATAGAGTGCAATATTTTTGAGTCTCCATGCCTGGCCCAGTAGCAATTGCCTTTCACGAGATTCCCATTGCCTCAGAGACAATGAAAGCCTTTATAGTAAGACCCGTTTTGCACACATTGTCTTGGAAACATGTACGATTGCACTTTGCAATGGCCTTTGATGACAGACTACTTATTCGTTTTGATGTAGCTTGCATCAGATGTATGTTCAAAACCTATTTTTTTAAAATCCATTAGCTACAAACCATGTGCTGGCAGGCAGTCACATTAGCAATGTTTACCATTTTGATTGGAGAACAGCCAAAAGGCAAAGCCAATAGAATGCCACAGCAGCGCTCACTCGAACGAAATTCTGTACATTTTTGCAGGAAGCCAGTGCAGTTCAAGATGCTAATGCAAGCTAACATGTACATTGCTTTGTGTTGATTGTTTCCCTAAAGGGGGCTTTTCATTGCCCTTGAGGTAGCTCTTAGCCAATTAATATCCTGAACAAAGGCCACCTGATTATTCAATATTTCCACTAAAACTGAATGCATTTCAAACAAAACAGACCAAGTTGACGACCTATTTGTAAAAAAAGAGAACACTTGGGAAATTATCTGTCTCTCCTGTATAGGCATAATTTTCCAAAGGCAGACACATTTTGCTTGTGAAACTAAAATACAGTACACTCAATGTTTGTGTTAGGTGCAGGTGCCTATCTAGCATATGTATAGTTTTAATACTTCATTTATCCAGGAAAGCCTCACTGGGTCTCAGGATTTTTCAGGAGAGTTCTCAATTGGGATGGCCACTTCCAAGCAGAGAAGCCAGAGAAACCCCATACATATGAGGGGGCTAACAAATAAAACATCCCTACAAAATCCAGATTGGGAGCCCCTTCGTTGTAATATTGCTACCTCCTAGCTGCATCGAACAGCCGATACCTTCCCCCTACACAACGCTGGCCTCTGAAGTCACAGGTGGCTAAAACGTTGGCTCGCAATTGCTCAGTAACAAGCGATAAAAGAAATGTAAAAGAAAACTGCGCGCAAACTTTAATGGGGGTTTTTTTTCCCAGTTCTGGAAGTTCTCCACGCATCGCATTAGGCTGACCTTTTCCCTTACTCCCCTCACTTCCGTGCACCACTTAACCGACCGTGGTTTAAACGTAGCCGGGCAGTAATTGTTTTTTTTGTGTGGGGGGACTGCAGTGAATTCGACCGCATGTGCTCTCCACTTATCATCGCTGGCCAACTGCGCATTGCTTGCGGTGCTCAGGTGCGGGTCAGTAGGGAGGCAACCACCCTCGCAGGGAAAAGCCACTGCGTCTTAAGCCATTGACAGAGATAATTGGCTGTGTCGGGTGGTGGCGGGGGTTAACGACACATTTATATTTACGCGATGCAACCCAAAAAAAAACAATCCTGTATTATGCATTGGCAGAGCGTTGCTTGTAGGCAGTGAGCTCAGCTTGGGAGTGTTGACCTTTCAATACAGGTAATATAAGGCAGCCTTTTTGTTGATATATGATTTGTAGACATGATAATTGACATACTAGTCACTAATGTTATGATGGTTTCAAGAATATAATAGGGTTAGGCTCATGGTTTTGTCGAGTTACTGTGAGAGAGTATAAAATAGAGGGCCTATGTAAGGCCTTTGCGGGTTTTTATTTGTTTTTAACGTAGCAATTGTAATGAAAATAAAATTTTAGAACGTAATGATTGTAATAAAGAAGAACCTTGCAGGCGAGTGTAGAGTGCTGTTAACACGTGCCCTAATAGGCTTAGGCCTATGTAGAATTTTAGATATGTTGCAATCTGTGCTGAAGCGGTAATAACTTGGAAAGTTTGTTCACGTGACAACTTTATTAATTGCTTGTGTCGGGTGGAGGAGGGTGTTCAAAACTTTTTAACACACATTTCACTTAATATGCTTCATCAATTATGAATTACATTGGTCGCGAAAGCCTACTTCTTGAATGTATGTTATTGGCGTAAGTCTTGTGCTCATACTTTACATGTGCTATATTGTTGATTTTTAATTGTTCATTACAAAGCTAGAGATTATTACCGATACTAAAATACCTAAACAGTGATGCCATATTTGGTTATAGTAATTCGTATGCATAGTCTATGCTGATTGACTAAGTTGTCTTTTTAATTGAGTGAAACATCCCTTGATGCAAGCCATTTGGAGGTTGCTCCTGAGCAGGAAGCTGAACAAATCTGTTTTTTCAATTGTCACAGACACAATGAAAAGGTAGCAGCTTGAATGCATTACGCCTCGTCCTAAAAATGCTACAACAGGCACCATTGTGTTACTATTGAGAGTGATATCCCCTAAATAACATGCTTTAACAACAGCAATAATAGCAACTTATTCACAGCCTGTGACAATTCACTGGTGGAGGAAGGAATGTGGATTGGCAAAGCGTGGGTGCAGGGTTGGCAGGACTGCTTCAGGTACCACTCATCACAGTTTCCCAGACCCAAAGCGCAACGCGCTAACCACTATGCCACTACTCTGCCTAATCTGTATACTGGCGATTTGCACCACAAAAGTGCACCAAAATGAATAACAACCTATACTCTTTGGTTCTTTCGGTAAAGTCACGCAGGTATAAAATAAGATAAATCACGACGTTTCGGGTGCAACACAAGCGTCCACCTGATGATGGACGCAAGCGTCCACCTGATGATGGACGCTTGTGTTGCACCCGAAACGTCGTGATTTATTTTATTTTATACCTACGTGACTTTACCGAAAGAACCAAAGAGTATGGATTCCTGCAGTCACGAAAGCTTCAAATAAAGATTGAATAACAACCTGTGAAAGTGAGTACAACAATAGTACATATGGGTTTAAAAGTGCAATACATAAATACCAACAAATATGTTCTATGTGTTTAATATATAGTTGTCATGATGAAACATAAATCGGTGAATGAGAAATACTGGGGCAAGTTATTCCAAAGTTATGATTTATTAAAGTTGCCCAAACCCATCGTTCTCTAATGGAATGCACTTTGTCGCATTGGATAGATGCTGTCCAGAAAAAAAACAGCAGCAAAAGCCATACATCCCTTGCTCTGTGATCACGAATACACCCTCTACTCTTTAACGTTACCACTTTGCAGTAAGAGAAAAGTGGCCTTTGACTTTAAATGATGGTAGATTGCAATATAAATACAAACATGAAAAAAAAAATAGGAATCCGAGAGGTCCCCAAGCTAAATATTCATAGGAGGGTCTTCATGGGCAGTAGGGTATGTTGGCAGGCAGGGATGGCAAAGGAACTGAGGGGGCAATGCTTGCCTTGTCCAGCTGAATTGGCTGGCAAAGCCGCAGAGGGAAGGCACGGAGTAATAAGGCATATATTAAACGGTTGCTGTCTTTTCCGCAGACACGGGCGACAGATCGGCCTTTCACCGACTCTTGTGTCGGAACGCGTTAATGTGCGCCGCAGTGCCTCTCCCTTCCTGATGCATGCCAGCTAATCCCCAGATGTCAGCCAGCACAGTTTTTCTGAGATGAAAAAGTAAATAAGTGCTGCTCGCTTATTCTAATAATCTTATTAAGTCACAACTCGCGTTGCTTTACTTGCTGAACTTTATGAGCATCCGCATATCCGTGTGAAGATGTGAAGATCATTATACATTTAACTCTTCTCAAACATATACATTCAATTTAATATTCTAATTTTTCACGTAAATGTTGCACCTCGAGGTCTGTTCACTTAAACTGACGCTGACAGAATTCACATCATGATAAAATGTATTACAAATATTCTCAAAATTATAAATTGTACATACATTTAGAGGTGTATTTTGTGACACATTTTAAGCAAGCCCAAACTGGAAATAATAAAGCAATTTAGTTTGCTTCGTTCCATTAACTTTTTGCATCTCCCCGTGTTACCTGCCTCCTGATGCCCCATGCCTCGCGAGACATGCATATTTTAACACGGGGGCCAAACCTGCTGTGGAATATATGAGCTGTTTCATTTTTTGCCCCTTTGTAACAGCGCCCGCCCAGTTGCGTACACCACTCTTGCCTTCCATCCCATTAATATAGATGCTAATGGCATGTCTACCTGCAGTGTGTGCCAATCAAAATTGCATGTCCTGACATCCGAGGCTGAACAGTGGGTGTGCAAGAGGGTGGATGGGGAGAAGAGTGCTTTCCCTGTGGGACGCTACGTGTCGCTCTATTAAAGTAAATGCGGGGGCCAATTCTTGCCATCTTTGGAATGAATTCAAAAATATGATCCTTCGCTTTTTGGTTATCGTAATATTTCCATGTTGAGGTTTTCCACCTCTATCATTGTCCTCACTGTGTACAAAATCAAAACTATTTGTGTGCTCAAATGAGCATGAGATGGTGCTAATCTCTACTGACAGCTTTGAGCCAGTAGTGGGAATTCGACATTTATATGGTGGGTCCAGTCTTTCCATTTGTTGTTCACTATTAACATCTTATAAAGTAGTACTCACTTTATCAACCCCTGAGGAATAATTGGCTTTTTAATCGCAACATTATGTTTGAAAGTTGAGAACTCAGACAACATCACCTCACAGCCATTGCAATATTTTGATATTAGCTAATACCTATTTGAGCCATTGGCTCCCACCACTGGAATGTGGAATTTTCACCACTAGCTCAGGGCTGCCAATAGGGATAGTTACCACCTTGATCTTTGTTGGGCATCCAAACGCTTTATATGACTAAATACTTTTTTTAAAACATATAAATCAATTTAAACAAAATATATATATTTGTTAAAATAACAATGTGTACACTTGATGACATGGCACGTCCATGCAGGACATTGCCTTTTGTGGATGTGAGCATTTTGTTTCCCTTGGCGCTAGTTCCTTCCCTGGATGTTGGCTCCAAGGCTCCTTGCAAAATGCAGGACCCCCCCCCCGTGGCCTCGCACCTGGTCACATTAATGGGTTGGTCTTTTGAGGGAGGAGCAGTACACAACATTCCGAGATGTATTGCTATTGCCCCCATTAGTAAGCCCAAGCCTCGGCATGAAACAGCAGGCAATTAGCATGGGGTAATTGCTTCTCTGTTTGCCTGCTTGTGTCACCAGTGAGGGCAGTCAGGATGCATGAAGTGACATCAGGTAAACGGCAAAGAGCAAAGCAAACAGAGAAATATGAGAAATGTTTGACACACGATACAATCCAACTACATCTGCAAGTGCAGTCATAAATATTCCCTTAATGGCATGCAGTTAAATAGATACAATTTTTATCCAATGCTTTCACATGGTCTACATTTCATAGCGTGTACACGAGGCATTGCATTTTATAGACAGAATGAGAAGTAAGTAGGATTAAGTTTAGGTTTTGAATTATTAGCGTTCCTGTTGCAATGAGCATAAAAATATATATTCATTGAGTTTCATTATTTCTTTCCAATGTTATGGAGTTTAATGTAAAAATAACTGGAATTTTTTTAACAAATCATGTGTACATGTCAGTGCTATGTCAGAACTGTAGTTCAACTTGCTGCAATATTTTGCTTGTATTAGTTTAGCTTTGCTCTGATGCACTGGGCATTTGCTCCTGATTTATAAGAAGTATAAGGCTTAAAGAAACATTACGCATTACTAAATATGCATTCATGAAATTCGGATGTTAGCAAAACAACTATAATGTGATTTTTAAATATATATTTTTGCAAGACTTATTATTTTTCAACAAAATCAGCCATGTTCTACCACTGTTGGACGAAGACATTTCCACACCATTACCATCCCTCATGATCTTGAGATGCCACACGATTCTCACTCGTGCACATGAGCTTATCTCATCTCTCTATCTTCGTTTCGGTAATTCTCTTGGGCACGTACTCTCCTCTTGCTACTATTCCATCACCAGTCTCGTCCATCGACCTTCTCACTGTCAATGCGATGTCTCTATCTTGTTTTCTTGATCATTTTGTTCTCTTGATCCTTGTGTTTTTCTTTGCGTGTCTACGTATAATTCTAAGCATGCGTTTTCCCATGCTTCTTTCTTTAATTTTCAGCTTTTTTTCCATTTACTTTGTCTTTGTCCATGTTTCTCATTCATTTTTCATTGTTGATAATATGCATTGATCATACACTTCTTCAAGAACAGTTTTTTTGTTAAAATTCATGTTTCCCAAAAACACTCTTACTTGATCTTGCATAGCTCTTTATTTTATTATTTTCAGCCCAGCCCAAGTTCAATAATTGCCCAATGTATGATTACTCTGGTTAGTTTTCCAGTTGCGTCCCACCAACCATTTTGTTTGTTTCGTGAACGTGTCACAACATTTATGTAATAATACAAATCACGTAGAATAGTCACGCCGAGTTCAAACACTCTTTTTAAGGAGAAACCTGCTTTGGGATGTTTTGTCAATACACATTACATTGCCTATCAAATAGCTATTCAAAACAGGGAAGGGCACATATGAAGTCCATGCAGAAAGGCACCTACCATTGCACCACCGTGTTGTATGTGACTTTTGTCTTGCTCATTCTTGAGCCTAGTGTTGCAACTCCTTTGTTATATACTTCTTTAATTTCCTGTAGTTTCAGTTTCCGGGTTTGTGCTTCTACTGCCATTCAAACAACATCCAAATATATTTTCAGCTGAGACCTGACTGCATCCACGACATATGTGCTTTCATTGACCAAGATTTGGATTGCTGCGCCTAGTGATTGATGGGTACTATTTGACCAATCTATTTCCTTCCAGGCGAATGTTAATAAAGTCGTGAAGACCTCATTTTCCATCTCAGAAACATTGCTCGACTGCATCGTATTCCTATATCCGCTCATGCAGAGAGACTGGTTCTAGTATTTGTGTTCTCATGCATTGATTGTTAGAATGCCCATGTTGTTTGTAGTCCTGAACAAGGTCCTTGTCTGGTTGCAGACTGCAGTATGTGGCAGTCAGGCTACCCTATTGCGAGAACACAGCTCTCACATTCCGGATGTTACAAATTAAAATCCTGTAATACAAGTGAACTCATCCCTGATCACTCTGAGGTCTGTAAATCAAATACCACTTTGTAAGTGTTTTCTCAGTGGAAAAAAAAAAAACTGGTTCGGACCATGGGAAGGTGAAGGTTTGATCATTGGCTGAGGGTCCGAATGGGAGAGGAGCACTGCCCCAAGTTAATTTAAGGATGGAGACACTGGCTTTGATTTCTAAATATAAAATTAATGTAGAAGTCGCAGCTGAAATGCTGTAGGGGGGGCTGGTTTCGGCATCCAGAGAAACACCCAGAATCTCTTGGTTTGTCCACATGCCCACTCTGGACAGAGACCACTTTGGGCGCTATAAAATGAGGACAGAAATATCTTTCAACAATTGGCCCTCTTTCATTCCTGCAAGAAGAAACCTTTTGAAGTTAAAAGGCCCGAGGTGATCATCGATTCTTTACAGATCTGAGATATAAAGCAAGAATTTTGTTTCTGAGATTTTTTTTATTTTGCAATGTGGAGTTAGTAAAAAAAAATAGGCCCTGTGGGGTAAATTGCGAAAGGCATGTGCTACTTTTTTTATTGTACAGGCGAGTAAAGCGCATTAAAAAGCGACAGGCACTGCCCTTCGGCTGCACGGCGGAACATAAAAGTGCAGCGCGCTGTGCAGCTTGTTATGCCTTGACTTCAATTGACACACGTTGCTGTTTGCATGAAAACAAAAATAACACAAAGAAGCCAAAATGTTATAAACAGTTGGCAACAGCCTATTGCCAACTAATTATTGCTCAGGGATAGTCTCCTGTTGTATGCCGAGAAAAAAAACATTCGAAATACTGAAATTTGGCATCAGCAAAGCACTCTGGGTAGGCGATCTTTATGACACACTGCCAGATACTTACGGATGCTGGGTAAAAGTGCTGGGCAGTCAGTTTGATTGCAAATTATTGCATGTTTAATTATTTTAAATATTCATCAAAGACAACTAATACACTCTCAACTGGACGTTGGGTGATAATTTTGGGTTAAACTGCTTTGAAAAGCACTGAATAATATAACATTAATAATAGATAGTTGAGGACTGCTGTAACACGAAAGCCCATTAATAAAGTTGGACGTATTCACACCGCAAATCCACCATCCCACCTCCCTGTGAAACGATAGGCACGTTGTCGCACGCAATAAGCTATTGTTGCATATGTAGCGTGCGTGCAGACGGGCGCATTTCACTTTACGCTGCAATGAACAGGACTGGTCTTCAACTCTTTTTCTCTCCCCCCGAACTGGTGCATGGGAATTATGTTGACATGGGAGCAGGTCGTGTATGGTACAGCGTGTAATGGAGTTTTGCTAATTGAGTGTACGCTGAACAGTAATTGCTTTCTCAGCGCGGATAATCACAACAGCATTAACCGGTTAGTACAGTCATCAGTGGCCTACGGAGCCACCAAATGGCACAGGGTGGCGCGTGCCAGGGAAGTTGTGTGCGTGTGTGGGCGGAAGGGACGAGGGGGGGGGAGCAGGGAGGTGGAGCGGGGAGGGGATGAACTGGGTACGCGCGTGAGCGTGTCGATGTGTCGATGTGCACGGTGCTTCGGGGGAATGCCACACTCCCTGCACACCATGGCGTATGTGTGCGCTCGGGAACGGAAGCTTGTCTACTAAAAACGGTGCGCGGTGCAGAGGGAGTGGTGGTGCAGCAGTATGCACGCTGCACTGCCATTGCAGGTACCCAGGTTCAGATCCTAACCAGGCACAATATGAGCACAGGTAGGAATTGCATCTGGCTTGGGGACTTCCCTACGATCATCCCAACGTTAAATGGGTATCTGAACTAATTTGTGACCATCGTTGGGAAAATGAATGCAGTCGGACATGATTGTGACACCTCCTTATTTAATGTGATCGCTACAATAGGTGCTCACCAACAGCTCTTGCTTGACCACATATAAACGCTAAATGGGAGATATTTGTACTTTGCTCCTACGTGATGCATGCGTGTAATATATGTGTCTCTATGTCTGCGTGGGGAGTGGTCGTGTGGCGTTTAGCACGCTGCGCTATGAACCCGACGACCCAAGTTCGATTCCTGCCCACGGCCAACACCAGTGACAATTATCTGAACCGCTCATGGGCCTCCCCTAGGTCTACTCAGCCTCACATTAGTGCCTGGTGTGGTGTGTAAACATCCCCGCTGGGGAGGCAAAGGCGGCCGGGCGTGGTGTTAGTCAGCCACCCCTTCGTATGCCATACCGGCGTTCATAGGTGCTCACTAACCAACAGTCAGTTCAGGCTATACGGGGGATCTTTGTCTTTATGTGTGGGGAGCACATTTTTTTTTTACAAAAGTTACTTGCAGCGCCACACCTATCCACATCCTTAAGGAAAAGAACGGCGATCAGATCTCCGACCCCCAAGAACAGGTTTGCTGACCAATTCCGTGAGATCTTGGGGGTGCAAACCCCCCATTTCAAACAACAACATCGGGCAAAGTGAAGTTAATCCTGCTGGTGCTGCTGTGCCTCAAATATTGGACGGAGTAGTCGTGGTTGGCTGATGTGCCATCTGTTGAGAAAGTGCATAAGGCGATCTGGAGCTTGAATCCAGGTAAAGCACCGGGGAGAGATGACCTCACAAGCGAGCTGCTGAGGGAGGGTGGCGTCTGGGTGCAGACTGTTCTATTTGACATCATCACAACTGTCTGGTCCACATGACGGGTTCCACAGGATTTGGAGGATGCCCTAGTAGTTGCAAGAACTACTGGGGTATCTCCCTGCTCAGTATGCCGGGAAAGGTCCAAGCAATAATGATTCAACATCGCCTTGCCAGACATGCTGAGGAGAATTCGGAGCCCCAATGTGGTTTGAAACTGGGGCGGTCCTGCATGGACACCATTTTCTCTGTCCGTATGCATGTTACAGCAGAGGTGTAGATAATTTCAACAGGACTTATCTGCTTTATTGTCCTGGTCAAGGCCATTGATACCATCAAAAGACCAGGGCTCTGGGTTATTCTTCGTGCTTTTGGAGTCCCAGGCCATATACTCACAATCATTAAAGACCTTGATGATGGTGGGTGGGCCCCGGGTAAAGCTGCTTGGCTGGGTGTCAGAGCCATTTTCTGCTCACCTTGGGGTGCGACAGGGATGTTATCTGGCCCCAACACTATTTAACATCGTCTTTGGCCATGTAGTTCTAGAACCTTTCCATGTATGTACCTGTGGAATTTCCATCTGGTATAGATACAATGGAAGGCTGATCGTTGCTCTGGTATGGTTAAGGGATGGCACCCAATTGGTCAACCATACTACGTATGCAGATGATCTGGTGATTGCTGCCCACTCTGAGAGAGCGTTGACATACTACTGCTAAGCCTAGAGCATGCTACTAAGAGATGTGGCTTTACCATCAGCAACACAAAAACAGAGCACCTGCCTGGGCATTTTATGTCAACCAATGCTCCGTTCCTTCAACTCTCCATGAGTGACGGGGCAGTTGTGGGGAGGGTGGAGAAGTTTCCATACTTGGGCAGTGTGCTTATGACCAGCTCTGGTTTGGCAGCCGAGTTCTCACTCTGAATCAATCGAGTGGCATTATCTTTTCATCAGCTGCGTAATGCTGTATGGAAGCTACCTGGTCTGTCGCTCCATACAAAGCTCTGAGTCTTCTTGGGCGCAGTTATGCCCTCCCTTCTCTATGCTTGCGAAACGTGAAGCCCTCTGAAGGAAAATGTGCGCCGGTTTGAAACATTCAGGTTAGCCTGCCTATGATCAACCCGGGGGTTAACCAGATAGGATTGCGTGAGGAGTTCACAGATCCTTAAAATATCTGAATGCAGTCCCTGTGGAGGAGGTTCGTGAAGGATGCTGCTGGTGAGTTGGAGGCAATCTCCCTCCAACACAAATGGGGGACAGAGGAGCGATGTTCGAAACATTGAGCAGAGCACTGGGCGGCTAAAATGCAGAGAGTTGGCGCAGTGGGGAGAATAGTTGGTGCCCCTGCCCGTCATCTCAGTCAACTCATGGCATCTGAGTTTGTTCAGTGACCTGCCAGCAGACCTTCAATACTTCACGTTGCCCCATAGTGTTCCTAACATTGACAAAGCACCGTGGTTACATCACTACCACTTAGCGGTGAACGGCGGTTATTGTGTGCGGAGCAGTAGTGTAGTGGTTACCATGCTGTGCTATGAACCCCGGCAACCGAGTTTGATACCCGCTCATGGCCAACACCAGTAACGATTATCTGAACTGGTCCTGGGCCTCACTTAGGTCGACTCAGCCTCAAATTTGTACCTGATGAGGTGTGTAAACATCGCCACTTGGGAGACAAAAAAGGCCGGGCGTCATGCTGGTCACCCACCCACACTCATGTCCCGTGTCGGCCTTCATAGGTGCTACTCGCTAACAGCACTTGCCCCATAAAGGTGTCAAGATAAATGGTGACAATATTAAACATATCAGATTTACTCATGGCATGATCATTAAAACAATCAAAGGTAATAATCTACAGGAAACAATTGCAAAAGGCCTACGAGTGGCGATAAATGTACGTAAGCAGAACAAAAGGCACGTACAACAAGTTGAACAAAAGGAAACTATTATGAAAGGAAAACAAGAAACTGTAAAGTACACATTTGTATGACAATATATTGCAGGCAGAATGGAATAAAAATTCTTAACTGAAGAGGTGAATAAGAGTAGGTAGAGAGCTTATGGATAATTACATTTGATACTAAAAAGCAATATCACATCATGCCTAACAAAGAACGTTTTAAATCGCTGCATATTACCTTTCGTGACATGTGGATCAGGAATATTGACACTGATAACCAACATGACATTATACACTATACACCACTTACATAAAATATATCTTACATAGCATGCCATACTCATATATATCATGGTCTATATACTAGAAATGCCATAATCTCAAATGCGATGTATATACTTGTGTACTGTGCACGTACTCGCATATGGATTGCATGCATGGGGATGAGTCTAAATTGAGGATGTGTGTGTAGGGGATTGCTGTGTGTGGGTGATGTTTATTGGATGAGTGTATACAGAATTATTTTGTGTGGGATGAGTTGCTTGGGATTGGTGTGAGGGATCGGAAGATCAGTGAGCACATACTATACATATATTTATATATGCAGATATAATACAAAATTTCCTTGAGATGAAACATCTCATTTTCATAGGTGCCCTGGTGGGAACAAACACCAGCGTAGTGTTTATATTCTTTGGTTCTTTTGGTAAAGTCACGTAAATAGAAGAATAAAGGTAAATAAAAACTACGATGTTTCGATCACAACACAAGCGTTGTCATCAGAATGAAAAAGGGGGTAAGGCCACTGAAGGCAACTGTTTTTAAAGGTTTAAAAATGGGCGTGGCACAAGCGTCCTGGTGTCAGAACGAAGTGGGCGGGGCATATGTGCCCTGGGGTCAGAGAGCACCAAGGTGAAGCATGGAAGATTACAAGAAAACATAGAACAAGTTATGACTTAAAGTGGTTGATGACTACCTTCCAATGATCGCTGAGTTTGTACCCATCCTCTTGTTTGAAATTATGTCTATATACATGGATGGCTTCATGAATGAATCTTTGTTGATAGTCAGTGGGCTTGCAAAGTACCGTCGTCTTGAAGAAATCAATTTCGTGTGAGCCAACCGCAATAAAATAATGATCAGCCATGGCTTAAGAATTGGTCCTACCGTGTTTCAAATCTGCCTTATGCTCACGAACACGGTCCGAGCCATGTCGCTTCACCTTTGTTGTGCTCTCTGACCCCAGGGCACATATGCACCGCCCACTTTGTTCTGACACCAGGATGCTTGTGCCACGCCCATTTTTAAACCTTTAAAAACAGTTGCCTTCAGTAGCCTTACCCTCTTTTTCCTCCTGATGACAATCGCTTGTGTTGTGATCGAAACGTCGTAGTTTTTACTTACTTTTATTTTCATATTTACGTGACTTTACCGAAAGAACCAAGATCATGAATTCCTGCAGTCATGAAAGTTTTAAGTCAAAATTTAGAGTAGTCGTTGTTAAGAATACTTACAAAATACCCATTTGTACATTTACAGAAATACCATACTGGTAGCTCATCTGCATATGGTAAATAGTTTTGTTTTTAAACGTCTAATCCTTGTTTCCTGAATGTCATTGGGAAGAAATCTTAATTTCGAATAGTTCCGTAGATGGAATTCCATCTTGTTGGGTTTTTGTTTCACAAATATTGGGATTTAAAATTACACTTCGATTTAAACCACAGCCTAAAGTTACCATTTGTCAACCTTCTCGGTATTTGAATGCATGACCTGCAATTATCATGAAAATAATTGCTCTTAAATAAATGCCTTTTTATTTTCATTCGGTAACCCGTTCTGTTCAAATGTGTAAGATGGCCTCTAGCTAAAGTCAATGTGTCTCCCTGCTCAAATCGGGGACAAAGCAGTGTCCATCTCCAATGTAGCTCGGAGCCTGCGGCGACAACTACAAATTCCACATCGCCATTCACGCTGCAGCAAAGCCACGTGCGAGTTAGGTACTGTAATCAGGGCACCATAAATCTGCATGATAGTGTGAGCATTCTAAATTTATCAGATTATATGTCTGGGGAAAATTGCATTATAGGCAACGTATCATTTACTTGTACTGTTAGTCGTCGCGGATACTTCTCACGTTCACAAAGTGCGCGACCGAACACGAGTCAACGATTTGAATCTCACTGCAACTTAGACATTTTTGGGGAGAATTATCAAAGTGCACTGTTTGCTGTAAAGTGAACAATGAAGGCCTTGTGATATCATTCACAAGAGTAGGCTATAGTGTGCTCGTGTCATAACCCAAATCTCATTGATGGAAATCACCCGAAGCTAAATATTAAAAAATGTACGACTCTCTTCATGCACTCATGCCGCCTTTGAAAAAACAAGATCACGAATCACAGTGGTTTCAATGACATCTCATTTCAAAACGAACTTCTATCATACCCACCGAGATGAACTAGAGCGGGGTTTGAGCAGAGCCCATCGCGAGAAGGAACGTTGGCGATCGGAAGAGATTGGTGACAGAATGGCAGCCAAAGGAAGGAAACATGCCCCGAGAGGGTGACTACCGTGTGGAGAGAGAGGGAGTGATTAGATTATCTCGTGCTTTGGAGCGAGATGGGTCGTGGCAGCCAAAGACCATGAGGGATGGTGACAATATGGTGAGGTATGAACTCGGAAGTGGGGAGACCATGGCTGATGATGATGGCCATGGTGACGAACACAACCTTAGCTCTTGCCATTGAAGAGTGGAATTTTCACCAGTAGAGATTAACTTTCCCCATACCCACGTGCGCATGCAAAGATGTTGACTTCACTTTTGACTTAAAAGTGTAGTAATAAAGGAATCGACAATTTTACATATTAAAGCTGCACGTCTCTCGACATTATACGTACACGCTTGTCCAGGGCACCCGTGGGTGAGCGAGGAGCGTGCACACGTGCGCCTGCACGCACATGCGTTGGCAGCGCTGCGCACGCGGGGGATTGACACACAAGACGGATGACAAAATGACAGATGGGATTGGGCGGGAGTGGGCTGCTGGCGGAGGGGGCAGAGCGGGGCGGCGCGTGTGCACAGCACGAAGTTGGCGCCCGTCAAAGCCAGCATATGCGGTGTGGCGGGAGGGATCGGCACGCGAGTAATGGGGCGTCCCTGGGTTTCGGCCGGTCTGTCCACGCCGCCCGTTCAGAGGGAAAGGGAGAAAGAGTTTCGTGGGATGGGGATGCAGCTGATGAGCCTTGCCATTGACTCAGAGTGTTTACTAAAACTGAATATAAAGCACATTAAAATTTACTCTTTGCACCATCTGAATACCATTATTTCGAAACTTTCAGGCAAAGACTGCGCGTTAGGAATTCTAACAGTTTGAAACTCAATTAATTAGGCTCATTAAGGGATTTTAAGATAAAGGTTCATAAAATGGCACATTTTTTTATATTGTTTGTGAATGTGAACATTTTTATGTTTCTGTACCTCCATTATAAATTTAAATAGCCAGACTAGCCTTTTGCATTTACAGCTGCATCCTATATACTAACATTAATATTCCATATACCTTACTGGCAAACACAAAATACCTGAATAAGCATCAGTTTCAGGATAAAATACTTATTCACAGCAACACTGCGCCATGAAAAATACATCGAGAAACATTGATACGGAAAAGATAGGATCACTCGAAAAACCGGTACAAACATGTACATACGTAAATACCAAACTGTGCAGACAACAACATTTGTAAAACTGAAAAGTACACAAACCATAAGCTCACTTAATCTATAAGAGACCAAATTTTAACATATGAGACCCAATTTGTAATGGCCAACATGAAGCATTAACAAATCTTTCATCTTATTTTATGAGCTAAACATGAAAAGAGCATTTACTACAAAGCGACAATGAAAGGTAAATAATTAGATAATGATTGTAGTGCTTTATATTGACAGGTTCTCACAATACCCAAATTATGATGGTGTTTACGTATTGACTAGATGGTTCCCTCCATAGGATTGTGCAATTTTCACCACTGCCTCTGGGCTGTCAAACGAGGGCACAATGCAAATCCTCACGTGAATAAGGAGACCTTTTTTACTTTCAACGTATATCTCAATTGTGCCATGAATGTCTGTGGACAAATGATGTTGTTCTTATTGCTCTCCGTATGACAGCAACTATTCCATGATACAGAGGTGACAAGATGAGCAAGGAGCTTTCAAGAGTCGACCTTCAACAAAAGTGTCACCTTCAACTGTGCAGGTACATTATTGAATAACGTTATGTCCATCAACATAATAAACATGCAGCTTTGGGCTTGACTAAATGTCGTGGAAAGGTACACTTTGATGTAATGTGCAGAAAGCGATGACTGCACTAAACCCAGAGTTATCTCAGGTCGGTTTATACCCAGGACACAAATCCTGGCTGTGTGATTTCAACATGGGGCATTATGGACCATCCCAGCCACCCGGCCACAAATCACGGTGTGTTGGAGAATACATTTGTAAATCATCATTCGATACTGGCAAGGATATGAACACAGTGGTTGGCAAAGCATGTTTTGAAGTTACTGCTAGTGGCACTTCCAAACGATTCGGGGTGTGTGGCACTTGTTTCAGAATTCGCAAGTATTCGGCATAACCTCTCGGAGTACACTAGGCCAACCATTTTTGTACTCCTCCCTGCTGCCCCATGGGTGCGAACCTCAATCGAGGAGGGCAACTCTCTAGCCACAACTTGCAGTCAAATAATGTATGGCTTCCCAACATGAGCATGTCGAGCTGAGGCTGTGCACTACACAAGTGGCTACTGATAAAATTTGGCAAGCTGCATTTTGCCACTAAGTATCCATAGTGCGCCGAGGCCAACAAACTTTGCACAATTTCCTTCCCCTGCACAATGACCACCATTAGGCTACTACATAACCTGCATCCACTCTTCCACCTCCTTCAGTTATCTCTTAGAAGATATATTTTAATATGTCTACAGGCAAGGAGAATCTCCCAGTATGGGAAAAGTCAGATATAATGGAAACCAAGTATATAATGAAGAAGAAATATTGACTTTAAAAGTAATAGAAGTCTTGACATTGGTTAATGCCATGCAATATATGGCCTTTATTGCATCAAAAGCAAACTGTTCAAACAGTGAATTCTGATGAAGCACTTGATGCACAGGTTATCAATTCATAACCTAGTTCATTGACTTGGCGTGTCATCCCTCTGGGCTTAAATAAATGTTTACCAATGTGTGAAGTATTTGTTGTGATTATCCTTTGCTTTCCACCATAGAAATGTGGAATCGGTACCACTGTCTCAGGACCAGAAATGGAGATGAGCATCACACATTTTAGTTTGAGCAGAGAGACACGTTGATCGATTGTATGGACTTCTTAAAACATTAATTTCAATTATTTTTCTTTGAGAATAGGTTTCCCATTTTTTCTGGCAACAAAACAGGTGTTAAGATGTTACAACACCAAACTGAAACCTTTTTACAAGGAATCATGTCTTGCATTAACCACAATACTTGTGGTCAGAATGCAAAAAAAAACACACACTAATAATATATGCATTGTCTTTGAAACTGCATGGTAGCTGCTGCGCACTGCAGCAATAGAATTTGAAAAGAAGCCATGAACCTGGGGATAAAGACCAAGTATGTTCAAATTTAGCCAAACATGATTTGCAGCTTTGCCCATCAAAAAATCCACAGCACTCCACCAACAACTACCAAGCACCCCACAGCGACCTGCAGGTTTACCCTCAGCCACCCGGGCAGTTGCCCAGACTCTTAATCGTTCGAATGGCCCAGAACAGGAGGATTGCCATGGGGCATTTTTAAGAGGTCCACCACTATGACACCAACCCTCAACACCAACAACGGCGACCGATCACCCCCTCTACAAGCTAAACAGCGAGCGACATGCCCGGGCAAGCGATCACACAGGCAAGCGGCAAAGAAGATTACATTAACAAGCAGGGCTTGAGGGGTGGAGGGATCGTGCGTGTTGGCAAGCGGACGTTGAGAGTCCAGAAGGTGGGGCATGTGTCCCTGTAAGCGGAGCCAGGGGAGAGAAAGCCGTCACATTCGCCAGGTCACCCCGCCAAAATAACTGCTTGGTGCCTGCTCTCATTTGTTTGTGCGAGGAAACTTTATTCGCGACGCATCGCGGGGACCAGGCGAAGATGTGGCATGGAAATAACCTTCGTGAGAGCAAGTGGATGGACGATGGCAGAGAGGGTAGTGATGGATCAGACGTGTCATTGATGAGCTACGCAAATTGTAACTCCTAATGACGCGCCGTTTTATTGGGAAGATTGCGAGTGACGATTTGCATAAAAAAAAAAATTGCTCCATAAAATGCTGCTGTTTTGCATGGTGTGCCAAAATTAGTTATCGTGGCAAAAAAAAAAAAATGTCCCGAGAAAATTCCACTAATGAATATGAAGGTAAAACACGAGCAGCTGTGGCCCTGAAAAATGCCCCTTCTAACAATGTCCCAGAGATCGTTGAGTCTGGTCCAGAGCCAGCATGAGGCAAGGTGCGTCACGAACCTGCACGCGCTGTGGCAAAATGCTCCACAAATCCGCGCCATATGCGCTCGAACCGGGTCCCCTTGGAGTGCTGACAACAGCTGTTGATGGTGACACGTGGCACACCGGAAAGCAAAGCGCACCAGCCTTACCAGCGCATCGGCTCTCGCGTGTGCACGCAATCAGCCTGCTGGCCAAACAAAATAAACGCAGTGTTAAGAATTACCATTGCACGGGTATTCGGAGGCCAGGTGCAAAGTGAGCGCCGCTTTTCTTTTGCGCACCCTTCATTGTGAAAGCATGGAGTGGAGAACCGGGGACATTAGTGGGTCAATTGGCAAGGAAAAACAATGTTTGTCCCACCTTTGCGAATCCCAAAAATAAACATGGCCTGGCGCTTTTACACAGATCACCTTGGCCCGCAGCTATTTATTTAATCCCTGTGCCGCTTGGCTTCAAAGTGAATGCCCTCAGGCTTGGAGCTCAGTACAACGCCTTTCTGCAGAGGAGACAGAAAGGTCTCTGAAGTGCTGTTTCGGAGGAGAGAGGAATCCAATGCATTGGAAATGATAATAAAAATCTGTACACATAGGTCAGCATCCTGCTTGATGTACCGCCATCTCCTGCCCAGCTTGCAGTCCTGCCAATGGATGTTTCATGCACATGGCGATGTTTGCTCAATAAAAAAAATCCAACCTGTTATTGAGCCAGAGTCTTCAATTACACAGTGCATATGAACATGGTCCTTTATGCAAATAATCCCAAATGTATTACATGTACTGATAGCATATAAGTGTTAACACAAATGTAATTTTAATACCTGTGCATGTATTTTAAACTGCGATCTTGTAAATAATGCCCTGATGTGAATTTGTTACAATTTTAACTGCAATGATCAGAAATCTAGAATGGGAATCCAGGGGTAGAGTGCACAACTCGTATTAGGAAGGTCACAGGTTCAAATCCTGCCCAGGGGTCAATCAACTCAGCCTTCATCTATCCACGGTCAATAAAACAATTAGCGGTTTGTAGGGAAGTCATCACTAGTTGTCCTATGGATGATTTGACCCCACCATGAGAATACGGAATTTCTCAGAATCTTTTAGAATCAGAATTTTGTATTTGGACTGGAGAAATCTGATGAGGTATGGAGCTGTTTTTCACAGATGTCCAGAATGGGCACAGACTGGCTTAGATCTTGATTTAAAGCTTTCGTGACTGCAGGGATTCATATTCTTGGTTCTTTCTGCGTGATTTTACCGAAAGAACCAAGAATATGGCTCCGATCTGTATAGAACAGATGAGGGCTGCCCCACACTCACTTCAGCTGGAAACCACTTTAACGAGCTTCATCAGAAAAATGAAACATTTCAATAAAGAATGATATCTGCTGTTCTTTCACAGAAAACTTGACTGTCACTCCGCTTGCCCTGACTCCACACTGACCTTCAGGCAACGCAGTTCATCTAACAGTGGAACGAGAAATTAGAAGAGACCACATCAACATACAGAACACACATAACAGATCCACCTTGGCAAAACTGCCTACAACATATATAATAGTGGTATTACATGTACTTCAACTACATCTGTAGTTAAAAGAGTATCAGTGAGACGTAATACTGTTCTGATCCACTTATCAATGACTCCATACAGAGACCAGTCAAGGCAAAATGACAACTCATTTACTTGGATGGTTTCCTTAGCTACGTTCAGACTTCCCCTAAAAGTGCAAGCTTGGCACAATCATGAGAAGGAATTTGGACTCCCAGAATGTGGTAACTAGAGTAATCTCCGAGGCCAATTCAACAAATATATATCATACCACTAGTTATTTAAAGATTTATCAAATATTCAATTTTTTTACAAATACTATATATGACAGCCTGGTTAGAAGAATTCGTGTTTTTTATTGAATCAGAATGCTTTCTGTTCCTCTGTTTTCTTGTCTCTTGCTTTCTGATGCGAGTGGTCAACATTTATAAAAAAAATAATACATCTTAATTTAACCTTTTAAATATGTTTTCAATATAAATAAACAATTGTAACAAGATTACTTTTCCTTTTTTTAAGTGACAAACACTTTATATGAAATGATAATAAGTTTTTCCCTTTTTATCTGGCAACAAAACAGGTGTTAAGATTTCGATTTAAAGCTTTCGTGACTGCAAGGATTCATCTTCTTTGGTTCTTTCGGTAAAGTCACATAGAATGAGAATAAAATAATAAAATAACACAATAAAATTCTCACGACGTTACAATGTAGCTCTGTCGTCCCGACAGGTTTGTTCCTTTCACCTGAAGAAGGCCACTTCTGTTGTGGCCGAAACGTCGTGAGAATTTTGTTGTTTTATTTCATTATTTTATTCTCATTCTACGTGGTGACTTTACCGAAAGAACCAAAGAAGAGGTGTTAAGATGTTAAAACGCATGCCAGTTATTTTGTTTTCCTTCAACCTCAAACAATATAGGGAACAGGATTAACTTGCTTTATATATCGTGTATATAATGAACACAGCTGTATGTAAAATATACACATTCTTACAAATAACTCTTACATTCAAATTTAGGAGATTTACTCTCCTTAAAAGCACAACAAGTTGCTCGGCCAGGTGATAAATTAACGTATTCTGCACAAATGTTAATAAAACCGGGCAATTTCAAGGTCCCTTACCTAAGGTATAGAATTAAGAAATACTTTCATTCAAGTTCTGAGCTCTTAACCTTAGGATGCTGGATGTAATCTCCAGCGAAACGTTAAATGTTGTGGGATTGCTATCTAAGAACAGCAACAACAGTGGTGCTGCTGAAGAAGCGATACATTTGACACGTTTGATTTACATGACACTGATGTATTGGCTGTGTTGGGTGGAGTAAAGTTTACAATCCAAAAAGCCAATTATGGATGATGATAATAATATTGGTTGTGAAAGCCTGTGTATAAAGAATAAAGCAATGGTCACGTGGAGAAATGTAGAAAGAAGATTAATGCCAGAGTGTTATGATGTGAATTTCTGTTATATACAATATAATATATGTTATATATGTATTTTTTAAAATACTATATATTACTACAAATGTCTTATTTAAAAAAGAAAAGTAGAATAAAATGTATTTTTTGAGTGTATACATTTTCGTATGCAGTGACCAAAAATAATGCTTTGCATTGAAAAAATAGTGAAAAACACAAAGTACTGCAAGCTAACGACGAAAGCAATATCTTACTGGTAGGAACCTCCTGGTTACACCATCCCACAGGGGATTATTGTGTCCGTCCGTCCGTCGTGCATCCAAAAATGGGAGGGGTGGGGCTGGGTGGAGAGGCGAGGGTGGGGAGAGGCTGGGTGGGGAGGGTGGGGAGGGGCTGGGTGGGGAGGGTGGGGCTGGGTGGGGAGGGAGCGGCTGGGTGGGTAGAGTGGGGAGGGGCTGGGTGGGGGAGGGTGGGGCTGAGTGGGGAGGGGCTGGTCACCCCGTGGTGCCCTTATAAAACTCAACGTTTAACCTACTTGTGCCCGCCCTCACATTCGGGCATATTTGCGGAATACACCACGTGGTGCCGCCGTTGACCCTGGCCATTGACCGAGCAACCCAACGTTCCTACCAGCTCCCTCCGCAGGAATGTGTTATTTAGTCGCGTAAGCATAACATCAGCCGCACGCAATAAATCCCATCACGTCCCCAAACACTTTTGGTAACGACTGAAATTACACGTATACATTAACTCCGCTCTTAAAGCCCCGCAAAATAAACGCGGCTTACGTTAAACTATGACACGCAACAACACAAACGGTGCAGAGGCAAGGACACGACACCCATTGTTTGCATGCATCGCGCTTGCGTGCACGTACATTGTTGGCCGCGCACACACACACACAACAAAGCTGCACTTATCTAATTAAAAAACGCCTCGCCTTTGAGAAAATGCGCTGCAACTTGTGGGCCGGGAGAAGTGCTTTCTGTGCGCGGTGCCGTACCCCGATACGGCCGGGCCATTTGAAGGTCCCTTTATCTCGCTCGCTCCAAATCCACTCGGCATTGAGCCAAAGCTCCCGCCCTGGGAGTGCTCTCACCCACGGTTAATTGTTTGTTTGGTAATGAGCTGCAGGACACATTTACCGTCATGAATGTCAATATCTTATTTGAGTGGAGCGGTCCACGGTGGTTGAGGGGGGAGGAGGGGGGATATGGGCTGCAATTTGAAAGGGTAGTGCCTCGTTCCCTCTGGCCTTCGTGCCTGGAGGCCGAATCCCTGCAGCACAGCAATAATGTGTTGACATCGTCTTGGTTTTGTTTCCCTGCAAATGAATTGGATTAATCATGTATCAAGTGCAGGCTACACCTTGCTAGGAAGATAACACGTAATTGCGACATCCAAGACATTTGTTTAGGGCAACAGTCAAACGCGGACATGTGTTGAACTTGGAAGAATGTACTTTTAATTTTGTTATACATATATACATTTTCATAAATGTATACTTTGAATAAGGATGCAACATGAATGCAGTTCCTCGCATATAATGTGCGCGCTAAACTCACCAACCCGCACTAGCCAGTGTGGTAAAGTATGGTCAACCCCCACCCCCTCCCATTATCGACGGACATCAACTATTGCGCCTACTCCCCATGGCATAATTTTTTTTATTTTGGCATGATAAAAAGACTCACTGGGTACGAACGGGAGGTCTTCTGAATGTTACCATCTCTGGCGGGTGAAGCAAACCTTCTTGAACTGCGACAGAATTGTCAGAAATCATGTGGTTAACCTTTGGACTTGGTGAGGTGAGAGTGAAAGTAGATGACTCAATACGTGAATAGTGGCAACCTGCACTACCATAAAGGTGAAGATGATTTAGGAGTGGGTTTCTTCGTCTGCAGGAATCGATTTAACGATTCAAAAGTGCCGATGTAGTTACCCAACTTAGACCCGCCAAATAACTACTGATTGAAGATAATTCAAATATATGGTGGCAACAAAATGTCATGGTGATGAAGGAATAGACCACATGTATGAAGAGATTCACCAAATAAAAAATTGAGCAAAACACACCGCACCCCAGTAAAGTGGGAGACTGGACATGTTAAAGGTCGGCAAGAGGAATAGACAAAAGGGTGGTTGGTAAATTTGACAGCGGAAATTGGAATGAAAGATGCCCATGAGTTTGCAGCCACAAAGACATGAAGTTGATGAACGCTTTTGTTCAAAAAAGAGTCATGGAGTGGACGTGGAGGAGCCCAAATAAAAGATTTTGAAACGACATACCGCAGATTATCAGATCTCTCTGTCTTCAACAAATTGGTGTGATAGAGGCTGCAGATCAACAAAGTCAAAGATAAGTCAGAACTAATTTCAAGGAGAATCAAGATAATTAATGTAGATAATTTATTTCCAGGAGGTAGCTAATTCTAGGCCATCTCAGCATGATTTATTTCGCAAAACATATTTTTTCATGAACGCTGCCTTAAATGAACAAAATGTATTGGTATTGTTTTGGGCAATGGCCCTTCGTAGCACGTACAACTGGTGAGAGTAGGTTGGAGTTATTTTGCAAAGCTGAACTTGATAATGAAAAGTAGCTTACCAGTGTGCCTGAGGTAGAGAGAGGTGTATAATCAGTCTGCACTACCTAATGTGATGTACAGTTCAAAAACACGGTCGTTGTTTAAAAAAATATAGGATGAAAACTGAAAAGTACAAATAAAAGCATGGAGAAATGCACGTTTGTAATTATAGTGAGAGACAACGAATAATACGTTTCTTAGAGAACGTACAAAGGTTGAAAATGTTCACTTTTAAACTTCACGTAAGTGGCTTGAATAACGCAGAGATGTCACTAGAAGAGATGATCACCGATGGTCAAGAATAATAGTGGCAGCCAGGGAATGGAACGTCCTAGACGATATCCACCAAGGAGATGGAGCAACGTGCTACCGATTGAAGTGCAGGTGCGAGGTTGACCTTTACGTCACAGGCGCATGAGAGGTGGTGGTGGCCTGGGAGGTCTTTATCCAGCTGTGAATCGACCACTGTTGATGATGATGACACGAACAAGTACTGGCATGGGTGTTGGAGTTAGCATATAACATGAATGTAGTTCTACTTTGCAACGGAGTAACATGTTGTTTGTATTTTGTTTCAAAAATATTAGGACAATGTGCCGATTCCGGCACTTATTTTTGCAGTGGTGCCTGTGTTTGTGAATGTTCAAGTCGGCTATGGTTACATATTAATTGGTAACTTGTGAGCTGTTGTGTATGGCGGGACCTTTGCACACTACACACTTAACAAAGAGGTCTGCAACATTTGGCTCCAGATGAATGTGAGGAAAACACGATTCATGAACAACAGGTTTGCTGAACAAAAGGCAACGGTAGCTGGGGGGAGGGTACAACTGAAGCACACGGCAAAATATGTATTAGAATGTTGAATGAAGGGGAAGACCAAGATGCCAATGATGAGCAATGATGGTGTGAACTTGAGCAGGTTGTGGAGTGTTGTTGGAAAACTGAATTTGAAAAGGAAAAGCAGCTCAACGAAATGGCCGAGGAAGAAAGTTTGACAATATTGCACGGTATGTACCAGGCATGGATCAGAAACATGCACGCTGACATAAACGGAACAAAGGCTGAAAAGTATGTTGACACGCATGCGTGGAGTGACACTGAGGGAGAGAAAGAGCAACACTTGGACCGATTATGATGGCCGATTGAGGAAACTGGTGACGGAATGGCTGCCAATGAAGTAACATGCCTGAGAAGATGACTACTGCCGAGATGGAGCAATGTGCAGGATCAAGATGGATTGGTCGCATCGTGGACTGTGTGGAATGGCGATGGCATAGGGAGGCCGTCATCCAACAGTGGACAGAACATGACTGATGAAGATGATGACCCATTGCACTATGAACCTGGCACCCCGAGTGATTCTCGGCCATGGCTAACATAGCAAGTGATATCTGAATCAGTCCTGGGTCCCAACCCTCTTCACCAACCCACACTGACCGGAGTGATGATGTATAGTCAACCGCCATTGCTGACATGGCGTTGGGAGGCCAATAATGGCTTGGCATAAGGCAGCAAATCATTGTGCTCGGATTTTAACAGAGGGGTGACGTGCAGTGCTTGTGTTCTTGTGCACTTTTAATGAGGCACGGTAATTCCGGGGAGGTTGAGAAAGAAGGGTGCAATGTACATTTGTATTACCGCTTGAGAAGAATTGGGCCAGCTAATTTACGTGTTTATTTTTAAAAAAGGCAGACCTGTTTGGGATATATATATTGAATGAAAAATGAGAAAACAATGAAAATCAGTATACACATTTCTGATGGATTTAAAATTAAATTCCCATCACTTGCTCAGGGCAACCAGATGGCGAACTACCCAATTGCTCATTTACACAGGAAGAAGCTTTATAAATGTACTTTACAATTCTACGAACCATTAGACCATAGGGATTGTCTTTCAGTCAATCATAAAGCCAGCTCCTAACCAAAGACATACCCTTATAAGGCTCCAAATGTAGTGGTACAGAATAACAATGTGAACAAGCATCACAATTCAGCATGCGAGTTGTTCAAGATGCCCTGTTAAACCCCGCTCTCTGAAATTGCGTCTTTTTTTGTCGTTTTCTGAATGGGCAAGTGCACAACTCCCGAGGCAGATTAACATCTTAAGTGAGCGCAGAAACAGCCGCCGTGTGACACGACCGCGCAGGTTAGGAAGTGCACAACGCGCCGTTGTGCCACGTGCTGCGTCCGTGCATTCCACCAATTGGTTTATAGCGGATTACTGACACAGGGCACCCCTTTGTTTCAGTCTAATGCGAGCTGACAAGAGGATTTCATTTCAGGAGCAGCAAACAGGAGCCTCGCGCCCCGTGCGTGTACGGTTGCTAAATTGAAAGCACATGCGTCGCTCGGTGCCAGGCTGCACAAGCACTGGGCCGCGGGGCAACACAGCTCCCGAGAGGAGGGGTGGGGTGGTCGTGGCGCAGACACCCATCCATGCCGATGTGACCTGCGCCTCCCAGAGTGTAGGCCATTGTCCACACTCTGGCCCTTTCATTTATAAAAAAAAACCTTTCAGCTCCTGGGTCAATAAAAGCCCACTTGCCAAAATGACTGTGTGCATCGTGAAATGACAATAACTCTTCCGCAAATCAACAAAGCACAATGGCAGATTATGCATATGTGTGTAACTCACAGAATTAAACAAGTAGACACTAGATTGCCGAGAGGAAGCCGCTAATATATGTTGCAGGCCGTTAATGTTCAACACAACAGATACTGCTCTGTTTTGTGTTCTTAGCGCGCCATAGAGGGTTACTAAATTACATACCAAAGCTTGTTTATGAATTTAAAGCAAGAGAGGAGCTACCATGCTGTATTGGTTAGCACTCTGGATCTGCAATTCAGAAATTTCCGGTTAGATTCCATGTTACGAAGCGGCAATTGAAACAATTCTGTTTCCGCCCAGCAGTATAAATGGATAAACCATAGTTTAATCGGTTAGCAGGTTGGTTGTCTGTGGTGGGGTAACGCGTGTCTACTCCCAACTCTTCTAACATATCTGGTCAACGTGGAAGAATAGACCAAACACCCGCTAGAATCACTCTAGGGGCAGTGATGTTCACTAAATTTCAGGGTGGGGGGGTGGCACTTTCGCCGATAAAACACCAGTGTAAGGGCCGCAACACATTTGAAACCATTGGATTTGACAGCACGATTGGGGGGTGGTTTCACATTATTTTGTGTATTGTCAGGGGCCGCACTAAAGGCCATCAGGGGTCGCCAGTGGACCGCGGGCCTTGCAATGGAGGAACACTGATCCAGTGAAGGCCCTTCCACCAGCAGTGGCACGAGCTAGCAATTGGAGGGCGGCACGCATGATTGCAGGACGGCTCGTGTCTCCTTTACGTCTTAAAAGGAAGAGCCAACAAAGGCAACTGTGGAGAAAACGTCTTAAAAAAAACTGTCAGCGTTCATGTGTCCGTCACGCATAGATCTCTGATTCAGCAAGTCCAGAACGTGCATTCTGCGGCACGAAACAAATATTTTGCAGCAGATGCACGACCTCACCGCTGACCATGTCATGTGCAAACGATATAAGCCAGCCTACAGTTATGTTTGAGTATTTATAACCCAACTATGCAATTCACATGGTGCTTGATACATTTCAATAGATTGCTTCGTGTGCCCAGTGCTGTACGGGGAGCGCGTTGTCCAAAACGAACGAATGTGGTGATTGTTACGCTTGATGTTTGTTGCTGTATGGTAACTGCTGCACTGTGTTCTTTTTAAGTGGATGACTTGCGAGGAACTACACTCGTAGCTGCAGAGTAAACACCCATTAATCTCACTGCCGCGTGCTAAACCTTGCTCTAGTTTATGAAGCCCCCCCCCGTTGAGTATACACATTTAATTACTGACGAGCGCTGACACCTGCAGATCCCTTATTTTTAAAGCTACTATTAATGTCTTCTAAAACACACGTGTGTCACAATGGAAAGAATGTGTAACACCGTTCATATATAAATAACATGACACCCAATGTCGGAGGGGATATATATACACATACGAGTGAATTAAATGTACCAGTGGCAAGAAAAACATCACGTAACATATTTAGACATCTTCATAACCAGTCGTTTTTAATCACTGCACTGTCCTCCGTACGTGTGCCAGATATTATGAATGGTGACTTTGCAATTACATATTTTATAAAACACAAACACCACCCCTTACACATTTTCTATTTGGCTACATCAATTGCTTGGGATGATACTGTTAAGAAATCCTTAGTATTGTCTTACCAGTGCTGATATTCACACACTGTACTTAATTCAAGGCTTAGTCGATACCTAGAAGAGATCCCCTGGACAGGTTCAGATACCAATTGGCAATGGCATACGGCGGACTTGTAATCTAAACGGGTAAGGGGCCGTCCATAAATGACGTCACGCACCTAGAGGAGGGGGGGGGGTCAGATTTTTGTGACGATGTGTGACGAGTGGGGGGGGGGGTAAGAAATGTGACGTCACATCAAAATGCGCAACTTTAAATAAATATAGACAGCACGTTCTACTTCATTAAATATACTTTTTAATAATTGTTTTCTCCTACAACATCAGAGTGCAGCGCCACATTAAATACGCACTACAATGACAATAGTTTAAAGCGATTAAAAGCATGTTTTTTTGGGGGGGGTCTGACTTTTTGTGACGCCGTGTGACGAGGCCCCCAATTAATACACTATAGCTTCTGTCAGAAACAATTGAAACGACAAACATTGAAGTATATAGGCTAAAAACCCAACACGCATTCAGGTTACATTTGGATCAGTTGCTGAAGTAAAACAAGTAAACAGCCACCAACATGACTGTATATCACGGCCAGTAAGAATACGGCTATATGCATGGTCTAGGGCTTCGGCAAAAAAAAACAGAATAGAATCTGACTTTAAACCATCTGTTTTTATGCCCTTACTATATATCCTCGTACAACAAGTGACAGCCCTTTAAAGAGAGGCCCAGCGATTCATCAAATACAGCTGAAAGATGGGGAAGGTATTTTGAGAGTTGGGTCAAGGGCTGGGTTGCCACGAGTCAAAAAAGAGGTGGCCCAGGAAGGGGACTGGGGATTTAGTCCCTACATTGTGCGACATCGTATTACTTCATTTCACTACATGCGATCGCATAATCAGAAGCGTTTTCTTGCACAGGTGTGTGCGTGCGTGCGTATACAGGTGCGCGCGTGCACACGGACGCGCGCACATCCGTACGTGTCCACATGTTGACGCGCTCCACGGTACCCCGCCATTCCGCAAATTACTGCCTCCTCATTCTGTCGCCACCACCGCCTCCTCCAGTAATTACACAACAGCGGTCCTGTGTGATTTCCACATGTGGCCTGATTTCATTGTGGCACCATCCCTTTGGTCACAGCCCTCCCCCCCCCACCTCATGCAAGGACCCTATCACAGTTGCTACTTCACCACCTGTGCCTTTTTGCCAAACTGAGCAATGAGGTGGTGAGACTAATCTCCCATTAGGCGGCTTGAGCCCAGGCATTCCACATACAGTATCTCTTGCAGGGGCCAAGTCTCTCCATCGGGCAATCACTTTTAGTGAAACGCACGGCACGAAAACACTAAACGCAGGCTCACTTTGCCAACTCAAGAACGGTTTTACTCTGGCAAGGTGTCATGATGTGCAACAAAGGTAAATATATTTCTCACTCTAATCCTACGTGCACACACGCATCTCTGTAGAGCAGTTCGAAGTTGAACCTGAGAGGAGTGTTGAGACTGGAAATAGTGAAGTACACTGCATATCTATAGGAGGATAATGTTTTACAAGGGGAGTGGTGGTGCCGCGGTTAGTGTGCTGTGCGATGAACCCGGCGACCTATGTTCGATTCCCAACCACAGCTAGCATGAATCCTGCCCACCCTCCCCTTCGCCAACCCGTACTGACCAGCATGGTGAAGTATGGTTAGATAAACCCCATGATCAGGGGTCAAAAACCCGTGGCTTCGGAGCAGCATGCAGCTCTTTAAAGACAGGTTTGTAAAGTTATTTTTTTTTAAGGATTACCGTCTCGTATTCACATGCATTGCGGCTATTAGATTATCGAGGGTTGTTTTTTTACCGAATTCGAAAAAAAACGGTTCCTTTTATTTTGGTTACCGATCCCTGACCATGACCAATGGAACACGGTGGAAGACTTCATCCAGCAGTGGAATAAAAATGGCTGCGCATCAATCAATTGTTTTCAACATTTTGAGTCGAACACCAAACACAAGATCATTGATGAACGTTCGATCATACTGTGGTGGGTCATTAAATAAAAAGTTCACCGTGAACATTATGACATTGATCACAACATTTAAGCAGGAGTCCAACTTATTGACGAATGATCTATGTAAAATAGAAAGAAGTAATCACTCTTTAACATCATTCCCCATGCAAGAACATACATTCAATATGAGAATTAATAATAAATGTGTCCATTAAATAATTGATAAGACGTCTAATAATACATTGGTTCCCAAATCCAAATGTAGGTTGTTGATGGTGTGTGGTCTTTTTGTATCGTGGTAATGAATATTACAGCTGGAAACACACATTAGAGTATTGCATACCTTGGACAGCAGTCGCAAGGTGGACCGAGATCAAAGTGAGCAAATAAAGAGCTGAAATAGGAGGATGACGTGAGTGCTTTTTGGGAAACTTAACTTAATAACTAAAAGCAACATACCAATGTACGATTTAAAGCTTTCGTGACTGCAGGGATTCAAATTCTTGGTTCTTTCGGTAAAGTCACGTAGAAGGGAAACAATACAATAATACAAATATAAAACAATAAAATTCTCACGACGTTTCGACTGCAACACAAGCAATCATCATCAGGTGTGAAAACCACAACAATATTTTTTCTTGTTGTGGTGAGAATTTTACTGTTTTATATTTTTATTGTTTCCCTTCTACGTGACTTTACCGAAAGAACTAAGACTATATATACCAATGTACCTCAGTAAGAAAGTGTATATCCAGTGCATATTACCTGCTGTGTGACGTGAACATTGCCAAAGAAAATGGAACAAAAGCTGAAACAATTGCACTGAGAAAGGATGACGAGAGGGTGCATGCTTGGGATTACTCTGAGAGACGGGAAGAGGAACGCGTGCATTACAGAACATGCGCACGTCAAAGACGCTGACGTTTAAGAAAAGCAATTGGGCTTTGGGGCCAAGCCACATCACTAAAAGGGTTGATGGGCGGTGGTCGAGACTAATTATAGAGTGGCAGCCAAATGAGGGGACTGACCGGAGAGCAGGTCAACCACAGAAATCGCCGATGAAATTGCCTCGTGGTGCAGGAGACCGATTGTCTCTCTTTTGATAGCATCATCCAACAGTGAACAGATCGTGGCTGATTATGAATCTTTATTCGTGGAAATAAAATGTATTTACTTTTTACCAATTAAAGCAACATAGAACACACACAAAATATAAAAAATAGTGCAAAGTCAAGATCATGTTTTAAGAGCATTACGCTGATGTTTGATAGGTTATTTAAAGAACACCCGGTCATTGTCACAGCTTTTACGGCAGAGTATTAAACGCGACAGCTTAACCCTAGCCCATCGTATTACAGAGGTCGTGTCGGTTACGCGCTGTTGTTTTACGGCTGACTGGACGCTCCTGCCTTGTGAAGTCTGAGGCAGTAGAGATGGGAGTGGTGGGGGGGCTTTGGTTATGAGCTGTAAGTCTATCTCAAGGTAACAATGCACACTCACAACCTGTCCTTTGAGAGGCAAAATAACAGCAGGTTTCAATGCTCTCATTTCCCCCCCCCGGGGCAGGCTCTGCCGCCAGTTTCCGACACGGCGATTTGTTGTGGGTAAATGGCTAACACGTGTTAGCATTATGAGGGGTCACCATCACCTGGTTTGGGTTGTGCCTCTAGAGGCAGCCCGTAAAACAATATATATCTGCCGACTCGCGACGATGGCAGACGCTCGCACGCGCCACCACCACCGCGCGAGCTGAAGGGGGCTTTTCAAATGTTACATTCGCACGTCAAATTTGTCAATAGTGATAACGCTCTCATTTTGTATAGCGTAATGCATGCCAACAGCGTCCCACAACGCAGCGCGTTGTATATAAGAACCAAATCCCATATACGCTGTTAGCTACGCACTGCACAAAACACGTCCAACACACATGCATACCAAGCAAATGAAAATCCTACTTCCGAAAGAAAAAGGAAACAATTCAAAAAAATGTCAACAAAAACAAAAAGCACAAACAACAAAGTTATACAGTATATATATAAAACATACTATTGCATTTGCTTTGTAATGAGAACCCTTCAACGGCATATATACTTTCTCACAAGAACGTTGTGATATATTATTTTCATTTTGTTTTATTTTTCTACGTACGTGACTTAACCGAACAAAAAAACAAAGAGTAAAGAACGTTATGCTTTAGTAAAAAAAAATAATGGCAGATATGTGTTTAAATTAAAAAGAAAATGCTTTTGCTAAATTCTAGACGTGTATTTGTGTGTGTATGAATATGAAACGAAGTAAAGTGATTTAAAAAAAAAAACTTGCTAATTTTCTCCAATAGTTGTTGTGTTGCCTCTAAAATCGCGTGTTAATGTACAGACATCCAATTGGCGCTCGCACCGTGGGCATTGCTGCGTGAAAATAAATATATTTTCGTTGACACATCGGAAGCTGCTTCTACTGTCAGCCCTCTCAGCAACGTTGCCTAAGGCTAAATGTTTGCACACTTGAGGCCGACTGTGATCTCTGCAAGCGTTGAAGGTGGCATAGCAATGAATACTGAACGAGTGACGAGCTGAAGTAAAATTAGCGGTCACCAAAACCGGTATCACGAGAAATAGTATTTACAACCACATTAAACACTAAAATAAATGCAATGTGCCACACTTGCCGATCACAGGAATATGACACAAGTTTAAAAAAAAAAGCGGCAGAAGTTTGGTGATAAAAAAAATAACCTGAATGAAAATGTGACTCCTCAAACGAGATAGCACACTCACCTTTCTTGGTGGCCTTGAGCGAAGTGATGGTAACTTCACATTACCACGGTGGGGGGCCAGCCTCTCTCTCGAATACAAACGCTTATAATTCCCCACCAAGTTGTGCTTGTTTAACCAACCACGCGGGCGGATCATTGGCTGGGTGAGACCACCGGCAAATGTTTGCGTGATGCCCGAATTTATATATTAAAAAAAATCGGCTCACCTGCTTGTAATGCGAGCCGATTGGGCGAACGATTAACAGACGCGCGCGCACTGCGTGGGTAGCATTTATTTAATCCTGAAAGAGACTTGTAACACGAGTGTTGCGCTTACAGCAGACAGCACGCTGATGAATGAGTCCGTCCCCCCCCCCTGAGCAACGGTCCCCGCGGGAGTGCAGACGCGGACTTTACAAACGTGAGACACTTAAAAGTGCATCGCATTGTTCAGCGTCATGCTCAAGCAGTGCCAGACTGCACGGACACTAGTGACGCCATGAATCAAAATAATCTGCCTTCCATATTGCTCCGAAAAGAGGTCATCGCCTGACCCGTTAGGGTATTAAACACATCTATCAGGTATAATTTGTTGCAGATATACGATAAACATTGCAATTAATCCAGGATTCATGGCTATCATATCAATGTCTGGGCAGAAAGGTGGCATCACGTCTGCTCCACAACAATAGTGGAAACTGTCTCAAAAGGCACATGCCTTACCCTCTCACAAAGATGGTCTACAGCAGCGCGTTATCTGGACTCCACCATTCCTGGAACCATACTAAGAGTGGCAGAAAAATCCAACCTGGGTGGCGTAGTGGTTAGAGTACTTGACCAATAGTGGGGAAAATGTGCACTCACCTCCAAAGTTGGGGACTGACTTACCTGAGCATTGTCACGGTGGCGAGATGTTAACTACCTCGCCTGGTATACAGGAGGTCGTGGGTTCTGATCCTGACACTGACGCCTGCATATTTGGGGTTTGCATGTTTCTCTCCCTGTGGCCACGTAGATTTTTCTCCAGGTCTGCCAGTGTTTTTTCCTCCAGATTTAGAAGCATGCGTTTAGAGTATTTGGCTGCTATACATTTCCACATGACAAGTCACTTCATTGAGCTATCGTTAGTGGCGAGGTCGCTTCTGAAAAAGAGCTATATAGCTCAGTGGGCCTTACCTGGTAGAATAAATACCTGTTTTGATTAATAGTCCTCCATCTGGTGTCAAGGAAATCAAGATAACTGTTTCGTGGGAAGTCACCAGCAGTTGTTCTATGGAAGAGAGTTGCAAATGGTTGGGATAGATGTGCAGGATGGAGCGTAGAAGGTCACTGAGACAGGTATTAGAATTGTTTCTCGGGTTGGCAACCAATGAGAGCACTACATGCATAATGTGGTGATGAGGTTGTAAGGACTGACCTTACATAGGACAGACCTTAGACTGCAACAAGGGCAAAAAATGCTGTATACGCAGGAACTAATTTTGTACAAGTATATACATATAGTAGATTTATATTACAATAGCATGTTAAATCTTGTTTACCTTTTGTTACTTTCAGGATCCTCCTTTTCCCTTGAATTACTCGCATTTATCAGGTTTTGCAAAAACCTGGCAAAAACTGGTCCCATCTGTTAGCGATTTCCATAGCTCAGGGCACACGATGCAGGCTGCTCAGTTGGTCTCTTTGAAATAGCAATGGTGATACAACATTGAGGGTACACATCCTTGTACCTCGCTTAAAATTAACTCGTAATCTCCAGGAGTGCGTTATTACCAGCAGTCAAAGCAGTGTGTCTCCCTACTCAACAAAAGTTATGTGTTGGAACTCATCTTCACTTGGCGGTACTAAGCCAACAGTGGAAATTCCGTGTTACTATGGTGGGATCCAGTTGTTCCATTGACCTCAGAGGGATGTAATCCTAAAATGACCCCTAGCTGATATTTGAACTCAAAAGATTTTGATTGTGAGATGGGAGCGCTAACCAGAGAGTGCATTGTTATGTGAGTTTTAATAGTCCAATAAAATAATTATTAGGAACGAAACACAAAAACGGGCTGCAAAAAAATCCATCACCCACTTCTCATTTGATGTGGAATTGGTGCATTGAATTTCGTCATTTGGAACAATGTCAATGAAATGTATTAAAATGTAAATATACATTTTATATACACACTAATAATGCAACATAATTAGTAAATTGGAGAGAGCAGTGGTATGGCGGTTAGCACACTGTGCTTTGAAACCGGCAACTTTAGTTAATAAATTGTCAGCCACTCCTGGCATGTATGGTTAAACAGCCCCCAAGACTGATACTGTGTGGGGCGGTCTTCATCCAGTAGTGGATTGACAAAGGGATAAGGCAATTAATGGATGTTTTGTTAATTGAAATTATATTGGCGAAGTATATCAAAAATAACATTCTTAAAAAGATGACCATCACAAGGTTAGAGTGATGATATCAGCTCACATATAGCAGCTGTATGGATTGTTGCATCACAAGACCATGAGAGATGGTGATACCTTGGAGAGTCCATCCAACAGTGGATTGATAATGGCTGCCGATGAACAATTTTTGAATTGGATGTAAATGTATCCCTATGACAGTGCATGCAGGTGTCGTGACATGGAATGAGTCACTGTAGCGCGTGCCGCTGGGAGATTGGTAGACAGCCCGTTCTACCAGTTGCACCTGTGGGCAAGGCACGGAACCCTCTGGGGGGATCCAGATGGGTGCGGGGCCCGAGGGCGGAGCCTGGCCACACTGTTCAGGATAAAAGGCGAGCTCCGACTCACAGTCGGGGCTGCTGCGATCTGGAGTGGAACTTGTCATGCTGTCGTCATCGTCGTCGTCTTTACCGTGATCTTCGCCCACTTCAAGCTGTGGGTCTGGCAGCATGTTGGCTGTCCCGACCAGGTATTTAGTTATCCCCTAAGGCTGTTGAAGGCCGGAATAAGAGAGAGAGAGAGTGCCTCCTACTAGTGTCTGTGAATTGGCACACTACACAGATAATACCTCTATTATAACAAGCAGGCTATTTGTCTTTTTTAAAAATGAGCCATGTCCAATTCATATAAAGGCTATGTATAATAGGTATTGGCTGCTGTCAGTGGTCAGCCATGTTTCATGCGTTACAGCTCAATGTTGGAGCCTAGTCCATCACCCACCCATCATTAATCTATTGCGTGTTCTTAATGATCAAAAGCTTTGTTTGCTGGAACAAGTTCAATCGTTCCACCACAGATCCCTGCGTCCACTGCAATTACCTTAAATACAAATCCATTATGTCTCTACTACTGTGCCTTCATTGCCACGTAGAAAAGAATATGAGTGGTAGGGTCTTGGCTTGGGGCAGAATTAGTGGCCTGGTGTACTTTCTGGAAGGTACATTTCCTTTATGCTTGGCTGCCAGACACCTAGGATATTTTAATAATGCATGCATGTTGAACTTCTTTTGCACTGTATATATACAATCGTGATAATTGGCGGTATGGGAAATAGCTGCAAGCAAATCGACAACTACGTTTTTAGAAAGGCTCAAATGGTTAATTCTACACCATTTCTAGAATTACAAGCCATCACTTTGAGAGATTCTGAATTCAAATATTGGGCTTACAGCCAAGGTGACGCAGGGTTCACATGAAGTGAGCAATGTGATTTCCTCGTGATCTTTAAGTTCGCAAGTTTCTTTGGAAAAGTCTGAAGAAATGGCACCTTTATTTAAATTTGAGCAAACTTAATAAACAAATACAATTAATGTTTCCTTGAGCTGATACTTATAATATTATTCCTCCCTAATTTGCACAGCTAAAGAAAGTGTAGTCTATTGGCTGCATAATGCAACTTTCACAACAACAAAAAGGGCCAGTGACAATTTCAGATCATTCCACAATGTGATAGGTGCCTCTGCTTTCTGTGGTGGGTTCTTAGATCAACCTATTCTTCACACTCCGCCTGTCCCAAAATACATTGATCATCTATTGGATCGATTGAGGTAAAGTAAAACAAGTGTCACACCACTTAAACACCCTTTATAAGACATCACCGACCATTTTAGTGGAGCTTTCTGTGTACATATATATAAATAATTAAGGCAAAACTACACTTTTTCATAATTCTTTTTTGGTTTAGGCTACTAACAACCGACGTGTTAAGAGTTTGCATGTTTTAACAACTGTTGCTGGTTTACATTCGTTTAGAAGGAAAATAGGCCGATCGACTAAAACGTTATTTTTATTTGCAGATATGGACCGGAATATGATTTATTTAATTTCAAACAAACATAGGTTTTTGCTCGGGTTCATTGGCAGGCCTGAGCCAGTGATATATAATTCAGAATTAATTTGGCAAGCAAACCTGTTTTCCATATTACATAATTGTGGAAAAGTTATATTTAAAAAAAAAACTCTTAATGTTAGGGCTCATTTAAACCTTGACATTTATCCTATTTAACCTCAACACCCCAACCGCAGGAATGATTATAAACTCTGAAGCGAGTCCCTCTCCAAACCTGGAATTGTATTTTGCCCGTGACTTTATTACTGCGTGCACACAATATTCCGCACCACGGATGCCAGATACACGGATGCACTTCGGAATGTTTAGATTTTTTTATACGTGAAAAAAAGTCATGCAACATGTACAGCTGCAGAGGGATTTACAGGTACCCGCAGGGACAAGTTGTTAAGGGAGCTTAAAGGGCGAGGAAACCGAGAGTGCTTTGTTAAATAATTGCAAGTAAAAGTAACCAAGCTGCAGTCTGTGCAACGGGCTTCGAGTGCAATCTCACATGGCATAGAGAAGCTCGTTGTGGAACATGGCAGTTGGACTTGACTAACAAGCAAAGTTGAAAGTTCAAATCTTGAGAATGTGTGGACTCGGCCCATTATTCCACGAGGGTAGGCAAAAAGAAGACCGGTCAGTGGTGTCATATGGATAGAATAACGCCATCATAGGAATGTGGAATTCACAAGTGGCTAAGGCCTTCAACGTCGATGAATAAACACCCCATTTGAGTAGAAGAACTGAATCTGGAGTAAATTACTCCTGGTACACAGAAATTATGTGTTTTAAAGGATTGTGCTTACAATACTTTAAGTGACTTTAGATAATGTGCCACATTTCTTTATTGGATCATAGCGTTTAGTGTACATTTATGAGACTGCGAGGTGTTAAATTATGGACTGCGATACAAAGACACCGCGTGAATAGCACCACACAATGAGTACAGTAATTTACAAGAACAAAAATCTATGCAAGTGTTGAAATAATTCAAATGCCAGGATGTTCTTATCTTTGGCTTCCCAGAATTCCAAGGGGAATAAAAAAAGAATCGGTGTAATTGAAACGTCCCCCAAGGACACTGCAGGTGCGGTAGCCATATTTTTTGGACTTGAGTTCAACACGCGCAGACTCCAGGACACACACTGCCAGTTGTTTCAGCAATAGCAAGCCGTAATGGTTACCATATTCTGCAGCTTGCGACGCACCGTTTCCGCCTGTATTTTAAATTAAAAGTTGGGGGGTGGGGGTTGCGTCTTATAAGCCCTTCGGTGTGTCTGTGGGCAGAACTGTCTAACTTTATTGACACGGTTCAAGGGAGGATTGGAGTGCGTATTACTTTCCCGAGCACCGTATAATCCAGATAATACATTGCAATGGCCGCAAGAAAACTCTATATGGTAAGTGGCTAAAATCCAGGTTTTATTAGTGTACATCCTATCTGCAATGCCTCAGTTTTGATTGACTTCAAAGGATGAGTACCATTGCACAGAATCATCTGCCCACACTCCACAAGCCACGAGGCTCCATGAGCTTGGCCCTTCTGCGTCACCACCCTCCCAAGCCAGACGGATACGATCTTTCCAAAGGTTTTATTTTTTTAAGAACATGCAAGGGTTCAGGCTTTATTAGATGTTAATTAAAAGTTTATTTTCGGGTTGCAATTTTCCACCGTAATTTTGTCCAAGTTCAAAACAAGACGCTGAAGTTGAACTGAGCAGGGGACGCCAATAACCGCTGACGGCGTTTCTGCTCGACGCCGTGACATCGCGACTCGCTCCGTGGCCCGCCCAGGTGCAAGAACACGCAGCGCCGTCATGAACGCGAGCTCATGGGCCTATTTTACAGAGCCAGTTTACCAGGCTCTTCCCGAGCCCCTGGTGTGAGTGTTACCCTGGTAGGGTCATCGTGAACCTGGAAATCTCGAGGGTGCCAACAGTGGCGAGATGTTATTTCCCTCGCCTGGTATGCAGGCGGTCATGGGTTCATTCCCGACCCTGACGCGTGTGTGCATGTTGAACTTCTTTCGTGCCGTTCATAGCCAACCGTACTAATCGGAGACGCCTGTAGATGTGGATTTTTCATGTTCTCCCCCGAGTCGCATTGTTTTTTTCCCCTCCGGTTTTCCCCTCCACATTTAGAATGAACATGCATTTAGCGCATTTGACTGCTATACATTTCCACATGTCTAGCCAGCCACTTCGTTGAGGCATCATTTGTGGCCAGGTCGCTTCTGAAAAAGGAGTTCAATAGCTCAGTGGGCTTTACCTGCTTCGATGAAAGTGGAAACATGTTCATGAAGGTGAGACAAAATAAAACACCTTTCACTCAAGACAGAAACACACAATCTAAACGACAACTGCATGGCTTCGTAATCGTCCAGACACCCCTCTCTTGCCAGACCTTCATTATACCAACACAAAATCATCCTCTCCAAAATGTTTATTCATATTAATGGCTTTAAAGACCGGACAAACTAGTGAAAAATATTGCACAATTAGTAATAGCTATTAAATTATTGCCGATAATATAACATTATGCAAGATAAACACATAGTTTAGGGTGCATCTTATATATGACCGAGTACATGTGTGCAAAAACCAATAACCTGCGTTACAACAAGGCTCGTGTATAATTTGTGAACGACTTAATTTGCACATTAAACACTCGCAAGCAGCCATAGGAACATGCCAATGACGAGCTCTGGGAGTGCAGCATTGCCAGAATGGTAGCGCACACAAGTAGAGCCACCAGCACGGTTTTGTCTGCAGGGAAATGTACAAAAAAAGAGATGTTCTTCATCAAATTCAACGATTCAACAAATAATGTCGACCCCCCCCCACCCTCCTGCCCTGTCCACACGCTAACCGTTCTCCCCGTACGAAACGTCTCGCACTGCCATCCAAATGCAGATTAAAAATTGAAAAACTTCTTGTCAAACGATACACATTTAGGTCTTTGCTCGGTCTGCGGTGAAATGTACGGCACACTGTGTCACGCCGTCCCTTAAGCGGGGGGGGGGGGGCGGCGGGGGATGTGGGGGTGCCTGTGGTTTGCCCCCCCCCCCACCCCCCCCACCCCCCCCACCCCCCCCACCCCCCTCCGTATTGGTTCACCTCAAAATATTGCCTTTTGCTCCAAGTCCCAACACTCCCAAGGATCTCTTAAAGGACCACTGCCTTTGGCTTGACGAGCTCCATGTGGTGGACACGTGCGCAGCGCGCAACGCGCGCGCGCTGCGCACGTGTACGCTGCGCGCTGACGCGCTGCCACGTATAGGGCTAATAAAGCTGTCAACGGTACTTTATTAGCAAACGCCCTCCCCAATCCCGTCGGTTCCTCCCAGTGCGGGCGACCCTCTTTATTTCACGCCTCATTAGACAGTAATTTAAAAGCCCGGCAAGCGCAGTAACTAAATACCTTGCGCATATCGACCTGCCGCTCCAAATTACCAGTCAGGCGAGAACACAGCGCCAATGCGGCGCAGCCGTTAAAGAATTTAAACGAAGCGCTACATTAGTTTCCTCCCTTTTCATCTCAATTTCTCCTGATTTTCTTTTCCCACCACCTCCCTCCCCCCTCCCCCCCCCCGTTTTTCGTGCATGAAAGATTGAAGTTGCGATGTTTTACACTGCATTTGCACAGGCTATGTATGACATGCTCATATTTGTATGCACCATGTAGTATGTTTACGCACCAAGTAATATAAAAAGGTCAAAAGCAAGGGTTTTTTTTTTTACTCGGAGAGGAAAGCAAATTACCAACGTTCACGCAGTCCGGACATTTTTTTTTAATGAAATACAGGTTAAGCATTTTTTTAAATGCACAACATTTTCAAAAACGGTGACTTTCTAGACAAAAAAAAAGTCAAACACTGGGTCCCCTGATGCTTATGTTAGAGCATAGAGCTATCGGTGCCAAGATATCCTGGGTTTGATCTGCGAGTGGTCACTTGCGTTAAATGGTTCATACACACGGAGAATATTGTTTTCAAAAGCCTGGTCACCAATAAATGCATACAAACCAAATAAGGCAGGCAGGAAGACAGACATATGTGTACAGATAAGTAGGTAGGTCGACTGGTTGGTAGATAGGTCAGTGAATGGGCAGGCGGGTAGAAAAGTAGGTGGCTAGGTAGGCTTCATCTCAAGCAGATGAGAGCTTTGCTCATGCATGTTTCTTTTGCAAGGGCTGCCTCAATAGCACTCAGGGAGAAATACTATAAAGTTCAACGGTGGTACAAATATAATCAATTTAAGACCATATAATGAAACATCAAGCTTATAACAGTAAGGTTTGGCTTATCGCAGCTCTGAGAGCTTAATACATGAATATACCGATGGAGGCCTGTTGAATAGACGCGGTGATACTGAAGTTCTGTGATAACGTTTCCAAACTGGAGGCCCTGCTGTCGATTGGAGGCACCACGAACCATGAAGGACATTGCTCCGTGCTTCCATGCCTCTATTACAGCCAGGATGAAAGTGGTTAACTCCAAAATGTATACATTCGTGACCCGAGTGATCAAAAATAAATGTATGATGATTAAATGTTACACAGAGTATGTAAATGTAACTATAATGCGTCTATGCGCACGTACAAACCAATACGGACGCATACGGAAATTCAACATGACCGTAACAGCAGTTGTTAATTGCTTAACGGTTAATAGCCCCACCTGTGCATCGCATTATAGGGTGATAATTAAAGGGGATTAAGGCAATGGAGGGCAAATTAAAAGAAATGAGGCGGCACAGGGTGATGGTGGCGATGGGCATGGAGGGAGGGGGCACAGGTTAGTGCTCGGGCGTCGGGAGACAATGCGTCCCCACTTCAGCGTAATGGCCCAGGAATGAGAAATGGCCGTAGTCATAAACTCATTTAGTGCTGTATGCCCATACGGTACCTTAATTTAATGTGCTGATGTAATGCAGAAACTGCCTTTGCGGCTGTACGTGCGTTCATGTGCATGGGTTGGGGGGGGGGAGCGGTAGTGGAGTGGTTAGCGCTACGCTGCGCTACGAACTCCGGAGTCCGGAGTTTGATTTTAGCTCACGGCCAACATCGGTGACAAATATCTGAACCGTTCCTGGGCTTCCCGTGGGTCGACTCGGCCTCAAATGAGTACCTGGTGCAGTGTGTAAACATCTCCACTAGGGTACAAAGGTCGGCCGGGGGTGGTGCTGGCCACCCACGCCCTCATGTGCCGTGCCGGCCTTCATAGGTGCTCGCCAACAGCACTCGCCCCAACATCCTGTTACATCTATACCGGGGATCTTTGTCTTTTGTATATGATATATGCACAATATACATGCAACATGCATGGAAATCTCAATGTGTTTGGATTACAGCCCTCCACCAACAAATGAAAAGCGTTTTGACCTTTTGGTGTGGTTGTGCCAGAGCCAAACGAAATGTTCCACGAGACACATGGTGGGTGCGTACAGCACTTGGTGATCCATGCTATGGGGGCCAGAAACAGTATGTATGTATTACAAATGCTCGTTGCATAACATCGCACGTAAAGTGCATTATTGTTTATGTAATAATGTACATCAGCCTTTTGTAAATACCCACGCATTATTAAGTATTACAAAACAAACACATGCAGGAAAACAAACACTCCAATTGATAATCACAATGCCCTTTGCGTGGGGAAGTCCCTCCGAGTCTCAGACGACTAATATCAGGAGGATTCTGCATTCGGGTGCTTGGCTAAACTTCAATAATGCATATATTGGCATGTGCGAGGTAACCAGAGTACCTGAGAAACCCCACGCTGTTAAGAACAAACGCTCGAAGCTCTGCGCAGTTTCAAGACTGTTGCTGCACTGCCATTTGCCGGCCACTAGGTAGCCCAAGCCTACAACATCTGGCCTTCGGATACAGTTTCCCATCTAAGCACTAACCGTGAGGTCAACCCGATTAGCCTCTGAGGTCAAGATGAGATGGGGCACATTCAGGGTGATTTGGTCATAGATCGTACGTTCATGCACACATTATGATCACACGCATGTGAAACGACATAGGTCAGACAATATAAAGCACTGGCACACACACGTCTGGACTTAAACGCACCTCATCATACAGATATGCGTGCGTGATCGTATGGGTTCACACGAATGCTAAATTTCAATAAAGCTTCCCTCTATAGCCATAGCCGACCACTGGGGGCTGTAGGCCAAACACCTTTTAAGGGTGAAATGTCACTTGATGGAGGTGTAGTTAGCACCATACCCAGCTGCCTTTGTCTCTCCAGTGCTCATGTTTCTGCACAACAGCAGCTGCATTTACTAATTTTAATTATAAGCCAACCTAAGAACGGCCCAGCATAGATTGAGACGGTGGCGTAGTGGGGCGTGGGCTCTGTTGCAAGGAATGAAATGGAGCCCCCTGTCTGCCTCCCTCGCCACCTCTTCGTATTCTGACTCCTGGGTCACAAAGGCCCATGGGTCCCGATGCAGTTGCACTGCCTGTACATTAATATCACCTCCATTGTATGTATGTTGACCTTCTTTCACACTGTACGTAACCAATCGTGCTAATCGGAGGCGCGGGGGAAGGACAACAAACTAAACACAAAAATCAGTTGTAAAGAAATGCGGTTTAAATCTAGGTTAAAAAGTTCATAGCTCCAGTGGCTTCCTAATATCGGAAGAGCGTTCCAGATGGCCGCAGAAGCGAATCTGAAAGAGCACGTGGAGGACAATTGTTAACCTCCCACAAAGTGGTATTAATTCAATCAACGCAAAAATAATGATCACTGAGTCCAACTCGTGTTTGTACTGACAGCTTCCTATTTGTGAGTCAAAGCGTCTGCCATAGGACTTCTTGGTAGAGTGCTATATCCTATGGGCCCCCTTTGCGAACTTTGTGTCTAACTATGTCAGCCTACACATGATTTTTTGGGACATATTTTAGACATGCTCCCTAAATAATATATTGTGAAAATTCCCATGTATATGTCAAACAGCCTTGGATAAACATTGCTTATTAAACTGTGCAGACAAGAGATGAGCTGACTGCATGCATCGTGCACGCGCAGTGTGACGCTTTAAGTTTTGCACACACATCTCGTAGTAGTCCACAGACGGGGTTAGCGGACAATCCAATAGCCACGCTCAATGCTGTGGGAGTTCGTCGAGCAAGGAAGAGGGCGCTAACCCTGTCGCAGAAGTGGCCTCGGGACATTGGTTCAATATAATCAACATTGAAAGCGTGCAGCTTGCAAACGGAGAAATTATCAAGCACGAGGGACCTTCAAAGTGAGGTTTAAAAAGTGACCATCACTGACAGGCCATAAGGAATCAGTGTGCCTGGGATCCCCGACTTCAACTTTTGTTATTTGCTATGAAAATGAAAAAACAAGAAATTCCCTTGGCCGTGTAGCCTACAGCACGAAGGGTCGGCAATTTGTGGTGTCATCTCGATTGTTCCATGTCATTCAGTTACAGAATCTCAATTGCCTGGAGGCCTTACAATGAATAGCCAAAGATCCCCCGTATAGCCTTAACAGACTGTTGGGGTCAGTGCCATTCGCGAGCACGTATGAAGGCTGGCATGGCAGGCAAGGGGATGGGTGGCCAAAACCACGCCCAGCCGCCTTTGTCGCCCTAATGGCAGTGTTTAAACACAACACCAGGTACTCATTTGAGGCTGAATCGTCCTAGGGGAGGCCCAGGACCGGTTCAGATAATCATCACTGGTGCTGACCATGAGCCGGAATCAAACCCGGGTCACTGAATTCGAAGTGCAGTGTGCTAACCTTTGCATATTTCTCCCTACAATTATGGATAACTCACAAACGCAGCACCACCAGTGCAAAGCTATTGTGATGTTTTAATGCAATTATTAAAAATATATGTACATTTGCCTTTCCGAAAGTGTTCGTTTATAAATGTAGTCTTTTCACTTTTCTCCTCCTGCCATCTAATAATAAATACAAGACAATTATGTTTTCATGATTGAATATGATCACCTTTGTTTAGATGAGTTGCCATTCATCTAATTTTTGTCGAGATTTACAAAAGTGGATAGATACTCACTTTTTTACCGTTTGATTGGCATGAAATTCCATGTTCATTCGATGCAGATGCATCATTCCACTTCGTTTTACCCGACTGAAAAAATACATCAAACTTCTTACAATTGCACGATTTGATGTTCCGTATTTATGTGTGCATATAAATATATGCGTACCTTATCTTTATTGATTCTCAATCGGTGTTGACACCAATGACCACGTGGCACAGCAGCTGTATTCCACATGAGTCCAGTATGCATGTGGCATGCATTCATCGCTCCTTCTTCTTGGCAGAACCCTAGCTTGGCTTCCATTCAATCAGCAGTTTTTGTCGATCAGTGGTCATCATTCCTGGACATGCCCTTCGCTACCCCAAGTCATGTTTCAATGTCTTGGAATGTTTGCTCTCTCCATAGCGTGTCTTGCTTTCTGGTTCGAGGCACAACCATCAGTATATATATAACACACGCGCATATTTGCATTTGATATTGGCACATGGCTATCAACTCTTGTGGGGGACAAAAATGTCTGGCTACGCCACTGCCATTGTTTTACAAAATAAACTTTCAGTCAGAAGGCATGCCTCTCCAGGCTCAGATCCCTCGATTAATAATAATTATTCCATTACTACAGGGTTAAGAAATTCCACTCATTGATGTAACATTAAAAAAAAACATGAAGGGTTGGTTTAAAAATCCATACAATTAACATCATGAGCCAAATGTAAATGGTTAAGAGCGTTTACGCATACAAAATCGCATGTGCTCCATACAGTCACGAAAGCCTCAAATCAAGATCCAACATGCCTCACTCTCGATTAAGTAATTAATCGCAATACAATTGATATCCAAATGTGTGCATTCTCCATATGCTCTCTTTAGTCTGCCTGTGCATGCAACCACATTGACATTTACTGAAAAACGTCTGCTTATGATATAGACGGTAGACGGAGAGCATACCTACAGTATGAAGGTGTTTTGCATCTGTGGTCACCAGGGTCTATATATATTGAGCAAAATATTAACTCCAGAGCCACAACATCCTTCGTTTGCAGAATTCACATCTGATGGTCTGGGCAGCATGGTACAAGCATTAATCACGTGATTTATAACATTGCAGCTGCTGTGTGCTATTAAGTAGCAGCCAGACATCAGCCTCAATGCAGCTGCACTTTTTGCACTCCGTAGAATTTCACTTCACCCAGTCACGAATGCAACACTAAGTGTCGGCGTGATTTTTTTTGTTACAATTTTTGTTGCTACCTGCCATATTACAGTTGTGCTATTGGCATGCCCACGAGAGAAATACACTCCCACTTTAAAACATCATATTGGGCGGTGCACCACCCTGTGTTAGAGACCAATTCCAAAAGATGATGTTGCAGATTTACTCTTGAGGTTGCATGATTGTATATGTCCTACAACACAGTGTTTGCCACATGCCATTCAAACCGCACCTTGGAATTATCGCAGCTACTAAAAAAACCCAATGCGATTCAAAAACTAAATTTATTTTGATAGTTTTTTTGTGGAGTCGTTGGAGGCAATCACAGGTGGCTGCGGTCTGGATTTGAACCAAGGGACTTTTAAGTCGCTGGCTCAGTGCTTTCCACATTGTATTAGCCATTTGAGCCGCACACCTTCATTGTGTGGTCTCTCTGAGTGACCTCTAATCCCAATTAAATATTACTCGTTTATAACTGATTGACACAATCCCAGTTATATTTACATTAATTCGGTTTATGTTATCGGGCTTCGAAATTATCCTTATGTATCCCTTATTTTATATAATTATCTTTCCCCATTCTCAAAACTTCCTAATGTGTATGCAATCAATAGCATTAGCACATGAAAGCCAAGGTGGATCGAGGGCTGAGATAGAGCAACGATCAGTTATATGAAACGAGTACAGCTGGAGAAGATGTGCTTTCCCCGCTCACGCTTCATCAGCAACGTGACAATGCTCTCGTTTATCGCATCTGTCGATTCTCAACCTCCGGCCGTCCGTGGCCACCAGAGTCCGTAATTTGCATCTGAGCATGCATTGCCCATTCATACCTAACTTTAGGTATTCATTCCCATGTAAATGGGGTCCCGCGCAGTGCATGTCACCCCTTGATTGGCACGTGCGTATAGATAGCTGCGCTGCAGAGTTCCCCAAGGAGCAGAGTTTGAGGAGCTATGATTAAATTAATACTTGTAGACGCGGCGCTGCTCTATATACGCTGTCGGGACTGGTTAGGCTCTCGGTGACGTTCGCGGCTGTTAGTTCTGTGTACGTCTCGACAGAGCTCACGGAGGACGCCGGTCCTGCGAGTGTGCCGAGACGTCGTCACGCGGCTGTTTCGGTCTCATCTTCGCGACATCAGGAGCGACATTTTGCAGAATTAATGAACACCCGAATGTCTTTATTCGTCTTGGGTTTCAGTTGAAAGGTTACATGTGCGGGCGATGGAAGAGCGAATCATAAACAGAGGGACAACGAATGTGCGATTCGCCGGGCGATTGAGTAATACAGATAGTCCCCCCCAGTTACGATGGGTCCGACTTACGATATTTCGATCTTACGATGGCGATAGCGATGCGACAAAATTGTAAAATATTTCAAATGTCGCGCGGCAGGCAAACGCAGCAGCGAACGACACGTTCAATGGATGGATGATACGTAGCTTTAGCGATTTCATTTGAGGGTTACCACGATACGTTACGTTCAATGCATGTTAAAAGTTTTTTTTTTATATAGCAGATAGGATTGTTTCCTGAAAAAAACTTTTTATGAAATTGCAGTTCATATAGGTAGGCTAAGAATTTACCTTGTTTTTACTTTACATTTTACTGTGCAATACAGTATTGTAATTAATAAATACATACAGTATATAGTTTATACAGTACGGTACTGTAAATTGCTCTGTTTCGCTAAATTATCACCATTCTTTAAGACTCCTGGGTAGGCTAGGTCATCTTCGACTTACGATATTTTTTTACTTACGATAGGGGTCGTCGTAAGGCATCTCCATCGTAAGTAGAGGACTACCTGTAACGGCTGTTATTCCGCTTCCTTTGCCACTGACGTTAATATGTGTGATACATTAGCTTCTGTTTCAGTGAATCATCAATGCATGCAATGTACAGCTCTTTGTCAATTCACCGCTGGATGAAGGCATCCACATGCCGTGTCGGTCATACGGTGGTTGTTTGGCCATACTTCGCCGTGCTGGTCAGTGGGCAGTGGTGAAGGTGGCAGGGTGGAGGGGGGCATCACCGCTTGAGGTTTCACGCGCTCTGATGCTACCATGCAGATCGCCTCTGGCATTACTTGTCAACGTCTGGTGATTGAGCTTCATCTAATGCTTACGTTTACCTGCAGGAATACACGTGGTCGATTGCGCCCTTGCCAGAGACTGGCAGCGAGTCCACATTCAAATGGCATAGCGAAATCACATGGGGGCTGGATGCTATGTCGCTATGCAACACGATTTTTTGTTCCTGTGTAGTAAGTGTTATTTTCTTCTTGCTTACGCCTCAAAAGTATAGAAAATGGCTATTATTCCCCACAAACTTTGCTTTTGTGACCAGAACTTTACGTGAAGGAATTACACAAATGCACACCACGTTTTCTCAATGAAAATATGTACATTTCAAAATATCAATGTCCTGGTCACCAAAGCAAAGTTTGTGGGGAATACTATCAATGTTCCGTACTTTTGAGGCATAAGCAATTAGGAAATAACACTTACTACACGGGAACATTTTTTTTTTTTGGTACACAGTGTTATCCTCGTAGGAGTAGACACACACACACACATACACACTGTAAGCTCCGAGTCAAGCAACACCAAAAGATGTTTCACCATTTAACACCACGGCCTGTTTAGACCCTGTGCTCTGTCAAGCAACACCAAAAGATGTTTCACCATTTAACACCACGGCCTGTTTAGACCCTGTGCTCTGTCAAGCAACACCAAAAGATGTTTCACCATTTAACACCACGGCCTGTTTAGACCCTGTGCTCTGTCAAGCAACACCAAAAGATGTTTCACCATTTAACACCACGGCCTGTTTAGACCCTGTGCTCTGTCAAGCAACACCAAAAGATGTTTCACCATTTAACACCACGGCCTGTTTAGACCCTGTGCTCTGTCAAGCAACACCAAAAGATGTTTCACCATTTAACACCACGGCCTGTTTAGACCCTGTGCTCTGTCAAGCAACACCAAAAGATGTTTCACCATTTAACACCACGGCCTGTTTAGACCCTGTGCTCTGTCAAGCAACACCAAAAGATGTTTCACCATTTAACACCACGGCCTGTTTAGACCCTGTGCTCCGAGTCAAGCAACACCAAAAGATGTTTCACCATTTAACACCACGGCCTGTTTAGACCCTGTGCTCTGTCAAGCAACACCAAAAGATGTTTCACCATTTAACACCACGGCCTGTTTAGACCCTGTGCTCCGAGTCAAGCAACACCAAAAGATGTTTCACCATTTAACACCACGGCCTGTTTAGACCCTGTGCTCTGTCAAGCAACACCAAAAGATGTTTCACCATTTAACACCACGGCCTGTTTAGACCCTGTGCTCTGTCAAGCAACACCAAAAGATGTTTCACCATTTAACACCACGGCCTGTTTAGACCCTGTGCTCTGTCAAGCAACACCAAAAGATGTTTCACCATTTAACACCACGGCCTGTTTAGACCCTGTGCTCTGTCAAGCAACACCAAAAGATGTTTCACCATTGAACACCACGGCCTGTTTAGACCCTGTGCTCTGTCAAGCAACACCAAAAGATGTTTCACCATTTAACACCACGGCCTGTTTAGACCCTGTGCTCTGTCAAGCAACACCAAAAGATGTTTCACCATTGAACACCACGGCCTGTTTAGACCCTGTGCTCTGTCAAGCAACACCAAAAGATGTTTCACCATTTAACACCACGGCCTGTTTAGACCCTGTGCTCTGTCAAGCAACACCAAAAGATGTTTCACCATTTAACACCACGGCCTGTTTAGACCCTGTGCTCCGAGTCAAGCAACACCAAAAGATGTTTCACCATTTAACACCACGGCCTGTTTAGACCCTGTGCTCTGTCAAGCAACACCAAAAGATGTTTCACCATTTAACACCACGGCCTGTTTAGACCCTGTGCTCTGTCAAGCAACACCAAAAGATGTTTCACCATTTAACACCACGGCCTGTTTAGACCCTGTGCTCTGTCAAGCAACACCAAAAGATGTTTCACCATTTAACACCACGGCCTGTTTAGACCCTGTGCTCTGTCAAGCAACACCAAAAGATGTTTCACCATTGAACACCACGGCCTGTTTAGACCCTGTGCTCTGTCAAGCAACACCAAAAGATGTTTCACCATTTAACACCACGGCCTGTTTAGACCCTGTGCTCTGTCAAGCAACACCAAAAGATGTTTCACCATTTAACACCACGGCCTGTTTAGACCCTGTGCTCTGTCAAGCAACACCAAAAGATGTTTCACCATTTAACACCACGGCCTGTTTAGACCCTGTGCTCTGTCAAGCAACACCAAAAGATGTTTCACCATTGAACACCACGGCCTGTTTAGACCCTGTGCTCTGTCAAGCAACACCAAAAGATGTTTCACCATTTAACACCACGGCCTGTTTAGACCCTGTGCTCTGTCAAGCAACACCAAAAGATGTTTCACCATTTAACACCACGGCCTGTTTAGACCCTGTGCTCTGTCAAGCAACACCAAAAGATGTTTCACCATTTAACACCACGGCCTGTTTAGACCCTGTGCTCTGTCAAGCAACACCAAAAGATGTTTCACCATTTAACACCACGGCCTGTTTAGACCCTGTGCTCTGTCAAGCAACACCAAAAGATGTTTCACCATTTAACACCACGGCCTGTTTAGACCCTGTGCTCTGTCAAGCAACACCAAAAGATGTTTCACCATTGAACACCACGGCCTGTTTAGACCCTGTGCTCTGTCAAGCAACACCAAAAGATGTTTCACCATTTAACACCACGGCCTGTTTAGACCCTGTGCTCTGTCAAGCAACACCAAAAGATGTTTCACCATTGAACACCACGGCCTGTTTAGACCCTGTGCTCTGTCAAGCAACACCAAAAGATGTTTCACCATTTAACACCACGGCCTGTTTAGACCCTGTGCTCTGTCAAGCAACACCAAAAGATGTTTCACCATTTAACACCACGGCCTGTTTAGACCCTGTGCTCCGAGTCAAGCAACACCAAAAGATGTTTCACCATTTAACACCACGGCCTGTTTAGACCCTGTGCTCTGTCAAGCAACACCAAAAGATGTTTCACCATTTAACACCACGGCCTGTTTAGACCCTGTGCTCTGTCAAGCAACACCAAAAGATGTTTCACCATTTAACACCACGGCCTGTTTAGACCCTGTGCTCTGTCAAGCAACACCAAAAGATGTTTCACCATTTAACACCACGGCCTGTTTAGACCCTGTGCTCTGTCAAGCAACACCAAAAGATGTTTCACCATTGAACACCACGGCCTGTTTAGACCCTGTGCTCTGTCAAGCAACACCAAAAGATGTTTCACCATTTAACACCACGGCCTGTTTAGACCCTGTGCTCTGTCAAGCAACACCAAAAGATGTTTCACCATTTAACACCACGGCCTGTTTAGACCCTGTGCTCTGTCAAGCAACACCAAAAGATGTTTCACCATTTAACACCACGGCCTGTTTAGACCCTGTGCTCTGTCAAGCAACACCAAAAGATGTTTCACCATTGAACACCACGGCCTGTTTAGACCCTGTGCTCTGTCAAGCAACACCAAAAGATGTTTCACCATTTAACACCACGGCCTGTTTAGACCCTGTGCTCTGTCAAGCAACACCAAAAGATGTTTCACCATTTAACACCACGGCCTGTTTAGACCCTGTGCTCTGTCAAGCAACACCAAAAGATGTTTCACCATTTAACACCACGGCCTGTTTAGACCCTGTGCTCTGTCAAGCAACACCAAAAGATGTTTCACCATTTAACACCACGGCCTGTTTAGACCCTGTGCTCTGTCAAGCAACACCAAAAGATGTTTCACCATTTAACACCACGGCCTGTTTAGACCCTGTGCTCTGTCAAGCAACACCAAAAGATGTTTCACCATTTAACACCACGGCCTGTTTAGACCCTGTGCTCTGTCAAGCAACACCAAAAGATGTTTCACCATTTAACACCACGGCCTGTTTAGACCCTGTGCTCTGTCAAGCAACACCAAAAGATGTTTCACCATTTAACACCACGGCCTGTTTAGACCCTGTGCTCTGTCAAGCAACACCAAAAGATGTTTCACCATTTAACACCACGGCCTGTTTAGACCCTGTGCTCTGTCAAGCAACACCAAAAGATGTTTCACCATTTAACACCACGGCCTGTTTAGACCCTGTGCTCTGTCAAGCAACACCAAAAGATGTTTCACCATTTAACACCACGGCCTGTTTAGACCCTGTGCTCTGTCAAGCAACACCAAAAGATGTTTCACCATTTAACACCACGGCCTGTTTAGACCCTGTGCTCTGTCAAGCAACACCAAAAGATGTTTCACCATTTAACACCACGGCCTGTTTAGACCCTGTGCTCTGTCAAGCAACACCAAAAGATGTTTCACCATTTAACACCACGGCCTGTTTAGACCCTGTGCTCTGTCAAGCAACACCAAAAGATGTTTCACCATTTAACACCACGGCCTGTTTAGACCCTGTGCTCTGTCAAGCAACACCAAAAGATGTTTCACCATTTAACACCACGGCCTGTTTAGACCCTGTGCTCTGTCGAGCAACACCAAAAGATGTTTCACCATTTAACACCACGGCCTGTTTAGACCCTGTGCTCTGTCGAGCAACACCAAAAGATGTTTCACCATTTAACACCACGGCCTGTTTAGACCCTGTGCTCTGTCGAGCAACACCAAAAGATGTTTCACCATTTAACACCACGGCCTGTTTAGACCCTGTGCTCTGTCAAGCAACACCAAAAGATGTTTCACCATTTAACACCACGGCCTGTTTAGACCCTGTGCTCTGTCAAGCAACACCAAAAGATGTTTCACCATTTAACACCACGGCCTGTTTAGACCCTGTGCTCTGTCAAGCAACACCAAAAGATGTTTCACCATTTAACACCACGGCCTGTTTAGACCCTGTGCTCTGTCAAGCAACACCAAAAGATGTTTCACCATTTAACACCACGGCCTGTTTAGACCCTGTGCTCTGTCAAGCAACACCAAAAGATGTTTCACCATTTAACACCACGGCCTGTTTAGACCCTGTGCTCTGTCAAGCAACACCAAAAGATGTTTCACCATTTAACACCACGGCCTGTTTAGACCCTGTGCTCTGTCAAGCAACACCAAAAGATGTTTCACCATTTAACACCACGGCCTGTTTAGACCCTGTGCTCTGTCGAGCAACACCAAAAGATGTTTCACCATTTAACACCACGGCCTGTTTAGACCCTGTGCTCTGTCGAGCAACACCAAAAGATGTTTCACCATTTAACACCACGGCCTGTTTAGACCCTGTGCTCTGTCGAGCAACACCAAAAGATGTTTCACCATTTAACACCACGGCCTGTTTAGACCCTGTGCTCTGTCGAGCAACACCAAAAGATGTTTCACCATTTAACACCACGGCCTGTTTAGACCCTGTGCTCTGTCGAGCAACACCAAAAGATGTTTCACCATTTAACACCACGGCCTGTTTAGACCCTGTGCTCTGTCGAGCAACACCAAAAGATGTTTCACCATTTAACACCACGGCCTGTTTAGACCCTGTGCTCTGTCGAGCAACACCAAAAGATGTTTCACCATTTAACACCACGGCCTGTTTAGACCCTGTGCTCTGTCAAGCAACACCAAAAGATGTTTCACCATTTAACACCACGGCCTGTTTAGACCCTGTGCTCTGTCAAGCAACACCAAAAGATGTTTCACCATTTAACACCACGGCCTGTTTAGACCCTGTGCTCTGTCGAGCAACACCAAAAGATGTTTCACCATTTAACACCACGGCCTGTTTAGACCCTGTGCTCTGTCGAGCAACACCAAAAGATGTTTCACCATTTAACACCACGGCCTGTTTAGACCCTGTGCTCTGTCGAGCAACACCAAAAGATGTTTCACCATTTAACACCACGGCCTGTTTAGACCCTGTGCTCTGTCGAGCAACACCAAAAGATGTTTCACCATTTAACACCACGGCCTGTTTAGACCCTGTGCTCTGTCGAGCAACACCAAAAGATGTTTCACCATTTAACACCACGGCCTGTTTAGACCCTGTGCTCTGTCGAGCAACACCAAAAGATGTTTCACCATTTAACACCACGGCCTGTTTAGACCCTGTGCTCTGTCGAGCAACACCAAAAGATGTTTCACCATTTAACACCACGGCCTGTTTAGACCCTGTGCTCTGTCGAGCAACACCAAAAGATGTTTCACCATTTAACACCACGGCCTGTTTAGACCCTGTGCTCTGTCGAGCAACACCAAAAGATGTTTCACCATTTAACACCACGGCCTGTTTAGACCCTGTGCTCTGTCGAGCAACACCAAAAGATGTTTCACCATTTAACACCACGGCCTGTTTAGACCCTGTGCTCTGTCAAGCAACACCAAAAGATGTTTCACCATTTAACACCACGGCCTGTTTAGACCCTGTGCTCTGTCGAGCAACACCAAAAGATGTTTCACCATTTAACACCACGGCCTGTTTAGACCCTGTGCTCTGTCGAGCAACACCAAAAGATGTTTCACCATTTAACACCACGGCCTGTTTAGACCCTGTGCTCTGTCGAGCAACACCAAAAGATGTTTCACCATTTAACACCACGGCCTGTTTAGACCCTGTGCTCTGTCGAGCAACACCAAAAGATGTTTCACCATTTAACACCACGGCCTGTTTAGACCCTGTGCTCTGTCGAGCAACACCAAAAGATGTTTCACCATTTAACACCACGGCCTGTTTAGACCCTGTGCTCTGTCGAGCAACACCAAAAGATGTTTCACCATTTAACACCACGGCCTGTTTAGACCCTGTGCTCTGTCGAGCAACACCAAAAGATGTTTCACCATTTAACACCACGGCCTGTTTAGACCCTGTGCTCTGTCAAGCAACACCAAAAGATGTTTCACCATTTAACACCACGGCCTGTTTAGACCCTGTGCTCTGTCGAGCAACACCAAAAGATGTTTCACCATTTAACACCACGGCCTGTTTAGACCCTGTGCTCTGTCGAGCAACACCAAAAGATGTTTCACCATTTAACACCACGGCCTGTTTAGACCCTGTGCTCCGAGTCAAGCAACACCAAAAGATGTTTCACCATTTAACACCACGGCCTGTTTAGACCCTGTGCTCTGTCGAGCAACACCAAAAGATGTTTCACCATTTAACACCACGGCCTGTTTAGACCCTGTGCTCTGTCGAGCAACACCAAAAGATGTTTCACCATTTAACACCACGGCCTGTTTAGACCCTGTGCTCTGTCGAGCAACATGACACGTGCGGCGCGCAATCGAGCGAAGCTGCCACAGTGCACGACGCAAGGAGAGGACTTCTGGGACGTAGACAATGCAAAGATGTTTAAAGATGTTTAAAGCACTGCGCGTGAATATATGAAGAAAAAGTAGAAGATCAGCAGATCACCTCCGATGCTTTATCTAAAAAAAAACCCATTTTTTATTCATGAGCCACGCCCTTGCATTCCTTTACATTTATATAAATTCGCAATCAGAAACGGGTATCACCTTATATGGTATTATGGGGTTCTACATTTACAGGGCAAGGGGTTATAGTTAGAGATTGCGCTATAATTGTACATGGCTGTGTTTAGGCCTTATGATCACGTTGCTGATAAGGGTTAGGAGTAGGACCGTAACCCTACGGGGTTTGCATATCGGGCTGCGGATTGAGTTTGTGCTCCGGTTTTAGACTCCGGTTCGTGATCCGTTCTGGAACCAGGGAATCCGTGCAGCGACTCCGCTACAAAGCGAATTGGCGCTTCATAGGCCACGGTGGCTCAGCCCGAGCCAGACCTTTGCGGAGTGGCTCAGTAGTCACGTCGGTCTGACCCTAATCAGTCGGTGAATCTCGTGTGAAAGAGCGTCGCTGACATTAAATCAGACAAATGCTTCATCAAGATTCCCCTTCGTATGCAAACTTCAATCCCGCGGTAATTGCATAATATATCAAAGCGCGTGTTTAGTCCTCCCTCCACCGTGGACCCCCCACCCTCCATCCCTCTCCTTCACACCACAGCCGAGCTTTCAGACATTACCAGGGCCAACTCACCGGAGGGAGCCCTGTCTAATTGATGGACAGAGCGGGCGCGTATGTAAGTGCGATTCCATTACCCTCATTATGTCGACAATGCCTTCAACAGGTCCAACACACGCGGAGGAGTCTCACCCCACCCCCCCACACACACACAACTGCCCGTTGTGCCCCATCGCGTGCGTGGATGAGACGCAACCATTCAACAATTCGCCGTGGGCATCAGTTGCTTCATGTGATATTTACCAGACGCGCGGGTCTACGAGGTTTACACATGTTACACACCTGTTATGCACCTGTTATGCACATGTTATACACACGTTATGCACCTGTTATACACCTGTTATACACGTGTTATACACATGTTATACACCTGTTACACACCTGTTATACACATGTTATACACCTGTTATACACCTGTTATGCGCATGTTATGCACCTGTTATACACATGTTATACACCTGTTATGCGCATGTTATACACCTGTTATACACATGTTATACACATGTTAGACACGTTAGACACCTGTTATACACATGATATGCACCTGTTATACACATGTTATACGGCTGTTATGCACATGTTATACACCTGTTATACACCTTATACTCATGTTGTACACATATTATGCACCTGTTATACAGATGTTATACACCTGTTATACGCATGTTACACACCTGTTACACACCTGTTATACACGTGTTATACACATGTTATACACCTGTTACACACCTGTTATACACATGTTACACACCTGTTATACACATGTTATACACATGTTACACACGTTATACACCTGTTATACACGTGTTATACACATGTTATACACGTGTTACACACCTGTTACACACCTGTTATACACATGTTATACGCGTGTTATACAAATGTTATACACCTGTTACACACATGTTACACACATGCTACACACATGCTATACACCTGTTATACACATGTTATACACCTGTTATACACGTGTTACACACCTGTTATACACATGTTATACACCTGTTATACACGTGTTATACACATGATATACACCTGTTACACACCTGTTATACACATGTTACACACCTGTTATACACATGTTATACACATGTTACACACGTTATGCACCTGTTATACACCTGTTATACACATGTTATACACCTGTTACACACCTATTACACACATGTTATGCACCTGTTATGCACATGTTATACACCTGTTACACACCTGTTACACACATGTTATACACCTGTTATACACATGTTATACACCTGTTATATGTACACATGTTATACACCTGTTATGCGCATGTTATGCACCTGTTATGCACATGTTATACACCTGTTACGCACCTGTTACACACATGTTATACACCTGTTATACACATGTTCTGCACCTGTTATGCCAAGCATCGCTTTATCGCCTTTCCTTTAGCGAGCGTATGAATGGTCCCCCGGGGTCGATGAGCTCCACACTGAACCCCACCGCCTCCCCCATCATCCACGGCGTGTTTGAGCCGCAGCGAGGGAAACAAACTTTACTTCATGAAAAAAAATGAGCAAGCTTTAGACAATTAAACGGGAGTCACAAGACAATCTCGACCACCCTGTACAGCAGCCTTGCCCCCCTTTGGTTCTCAACAGTAAAACAAATAAAAACATGTTTAATGTTAATAAACACACAGAGGGTTTGATGAAACGAAGCAGTTGTGCCCACGCGCCCGTCCTTAATTTGTGCCTCCATGATTTACCTTCTAAAACATCTGGCCGTGTCTCGCACGCCCAGGTTAAGAACCACTGCGGTAGAGCATGCCTAGGACGACAGCATGTCGAGACTCTGCGCGAAGACATATACTCGAACGTTGTATTGTTGCTTCAGTTAAAACTCAGACGAAGAAGCCCTGCGCAACCGGCCAAGTCCCCGACTTGTCGCCAAGGATTAATGGTCTATTTAGGCGCTTGCACTGCGGGCTCGTACATTCTAGCAAACGAGGCAGGCGGTTGGGGTGGGGGGGGTGGGCGCTTATTGCAGTCGGATTACGTGACAGACGGATATATACCTCCAGAGGTATAATCTATATTCGCAACAGTTGGGGGGAAACAAAAAAAAAAAGCTCGAGTGAAAAGTTCACTTGGCACGAATTGGAATTGGACCTACTTACCGGTCAAGCACAGTGATCATCACGCGTCGCATGCCCGTCTGAGCTCAGAAGGTGACCTCTGCTGAAAATTACGACCTCCAAAAGGACACGACTGGCCGCGTTTGGCCGGCGATACGAACGAGACAATAACGTGCAAGAGGATGCACGCACGTGCGCGTGACATGACCAGCCGACAGATTTCCAAGGGCCCGCAATAATCGGTTGCTTCGACCGAATGGGTCTTGGCTCCGGGCGACACGTGGCTCCGGGCGCCCTGCACGGAGTGGGTGGGAGGGGAGGGGGGTCACCATCTGTGCCTTGTGACGTCACCACGTGTGCAACGTTCAGCGTTCGTGTTTTCGACGCCACTCGTCGCGAGTAAATCGGCTGGGCAGAATAAGGTTATTTCAAATCGATTGAAAGCGCTCCTGCGGGTGCAGTTGATCCAGGTGCGGTCCAGCGCGTACGCGTATATATATATGCAACGCATCAGAAATTGTCAAAGTCAGTCGTAGGGTTTTTATCGAAGTAACAATCTGAGTCCCTCGGAACTATAAGCTTTGTGTGCTGTCGTTATACCAAACACATCGCTCTTGTCTAAGTATAAACACATTCACAATTCGTACAATACAGGCTACCAAATAACTCTAGAAACAAAATGCACAAAAAATATGGCGTATCGTAACAATTCGCTTCCACTTATCGTCGGGTACACTATTACAGTGTGCATGATCTGCAGTGTATTAACTTGTTTCTTGTCAGAGGTATTACAAAGATAGACATTGCTTTATCGTTTTCAATAATGACATTGTCTTGCGACTAACATTCAACAATGAACAGGTTGATGAATGCGTATTAACATCGTAAACACGAACTTCACAGCTCTGCATACCACGCACCCTTAAACAACTTTCACTTGAGAACCACTGACTATTCTAGTATAACTGTATACAAGCACTGTATGTAGGTCCTTTTGCAAAACTCTGAGGCGGTCAAGCAAAAAGTTCGCACGCTGCACCACGAACCCGGCCACCTGGGTTTGATTCCCAACCACAGCTAACAACATTGGCGAATAATAATTTCTGAACCGGCTCTAGTCCGCCGCCCCCCCCGCCCAACGCCTTCATCCACTAACCAGCATGGTGGAGCATGGTCAATCAATTCCCATGGCAGTGGATTGACAAAAGGACATCGTTAATGTATACCTCAGCTCAAGCTTCCATTATTTTATTTTACCAGGTAAGGCCCACTAAGTTATATAGCTATTTTTTTTAGAAGCGACCAGGCCACACAATTCGATAGCTCAACGAAGTGGCATATCATCGTGGACATGTATAGCAAGCCACATTCTCTAAACGCGTGATGTTGATTCTAAATGGAGAGTGAAAAACCGGAGGACCCGGAGAAAAAATCCACTTGACCACGGCCAGAAAGACACGCACACTCCAAATATACAGGCGTCGTCAGGTGTCAGGATTGAACCCACGACCTCCTGTATACCAGGCGAGGTAGCTAACATCTGGCCCCCACTTACTACTACTGACACCGTCACAAGGCAGGCGTGACGACAGCTTCGAGAGGCGAGCGTGGATCGCGTAAGGCTGCTTGCCGGACAGACACGGTCAGACACCCAGGGCATTTAAATTTGAGAATACCCCAGGGAAATAGCCAATAGCGCGCCCTCTGCTGCAAGGTGGACGTAAAGATACCTGTGCGCGCGACGTTGTCAATAAACCCCGAATCTTGCACTTGCAACTAATTAACAACAAGTAAACCGTGGGTCTAATTTGGGCTGCCGTGGGACAATTTTCCAGCACGCATTTGCATTAATAATGAACGTCGCTGGCAAATCGAGTTTCGCGAGCGTATCACGTGGTGACACGGCGAACAATGAGCAACGCGTGCACACGTTACAGCGAAACATGATTTACATCGATGATGATAACAATATTATTTGTCTTATTATAATTATCACTCAATAACAGCAATCGCACGCGCACGTTATAAAGATTGGCTTATGGACTAAGCCTATTATTACCTTCTGCCCCCAATCCGACGGTGACCGTTTCCCATCCCGCTATAATAATCACTATTGCGACTTCTATTGTTGTTATTCGTGAACGCTGGCTCGGGCAGAGAAGAAAATAGATGGGGGGGGGGCGGGGGGGGAGGGGGGAACACCAGCGCCCCCTCGGTCCCTGCTCTGGCAGAGAGGCCACGCAGATGGCCCGGGCAGCTGGGCCGAGCCTCCAACGCACGCCCGGGCTGTACCGAGCCGCGCTCCTCTTCCTGTACCGAGCGCTCGGCCCCCGTCTCTTTTACACCCACCACACACACACACACGCGCGCGCGCGCGCGTACACACATAAATGTCCCCCGGGCATAGCCTTCGACACACTCGTTTGGGGCAAGTGCTGCGAGCGAGCAGCACCTTACCAAGGGGCCGTCACGGCACGCGCGACGCGCGGCGGGGGGGGGGGGGTTGGGTGGCCAACGCCACGCCGGACCGTCTTTGTCTCCCCCAGTGCTGATGTTTATTATTACACCACGCTCAAGTTCAAGGCCGAGTCGACCTCGCGAAGGCTCGGCACCGGTCGAAGCATTCGCTGGCTGTTATTGGTCGCGTGCGCGGAACGGAACTCGGGTCGCCGGGTTCGCTGCGCAGCGCGCTCAACATTGCGCCAAACGCACGCAGTATGACACACACACACACACACATCCACACAACACGCTGATCGTACGTGGGGACAATAACGCGAACGCGGTAAAATGCGCAGCGTCTCCCTGATCAAACAAGCAATGGGAGGTGCTCATCTCCTCCCTAGGCTGTCCCGTACCAGCCGTGGAAATGTCACATTACTATGGCAGGGCGCCAGGTCATGCCGTCCATCCACAAGTCTCACCACACACGTGTCTGGTTTGTATAAATCATGCGCACACGTGAACAATGCCGTGGGGTTTATAAATATGAACTATGATGAGCCTTACACACGTATGAACTACTAATGCACATTGTAAATTATGCAACGATAATAATTCCTTACGGTCCGCGGGATGATGAAGGCCTTCCCCACGCCGTCTCGGTCACGTGGGTTGTTTGACCATACTTCACCACACTCGCCGTGTAGGTTTGGTAAAGGGACGCGCTCACAACTGGTTCAAGATGTAACTCGCTGCTGATTTCAGCTGCAAAATCTTGACTTAAAGCTTTCGTGACTGCAGGAATTCATATTATTGGGTCTTTCGGTAAAGTCACGTAGATAGGTTCAAATGAAATAATAAAAAAATAACAAAAAACGACGACGTTTCGATCGTAACGCAAGCGGTCGTCTTCATGCAGACTTTACCGAAAGACCCAAGAATATGATTTCAGCTGCCTTCGGGAATCGAACTTAGTTTGCCAGATCCATAGAGCTTCCGCTAATCGTTGCGCTTCCAAATTATAACGAAACCTGCGCACAGTAACATACGAACCAAAGCATTGAGAGTGCGTGTACAGTCGTTTCGCAAATACGTCGTCACTTTATTACCACCCCTGCCTGATTTGCGTCGCCTCAACCCCACACTTACGTCGCTGACAGCATCGTTGGTCTTTTCTCGTATCCGTCGCCTCTCAATCTGCGCCCTCCACCGAACCTGTAAGTCGCTTTGATTTGCGGCGTTTCGATATTCGTCGCCGCACCTTTTCAGGAACGCATCCCCGACGTAAACCGGGGTATTGCCGTATCTAGGACAATGATTAAAGACAGACTGGGATCAAAACAATAATTATCACGTTCATGACCTCATTACACACGCACACACACACACACGAACTGTAACTTGACACACCGATATACGAATATGAAAAGTCAACATGCACATGCAAGAAATGAACATGTCGGCAATATTGTCCACTTTGCTTAACATGTGACAGTCATGCAATCAAATTATCAACACGTGACTATTAAGTTGGAACCGTAGCATACGTGGATTCTTACACTGAACCGTCAAGATTACACATACTGTCGACTTCCTCGTGAACTCGATCAACCCAATCATTAATTATAATTTTTCGTCATTATTTATGACTGGTCGAGAATCCGCAGATATTCATATATGCTGACATATCTCATACGACAAAGGCTATACCAACGTACTTGTCACTGCTCGTGTTCATATGAAATGTTGAGGATCGTACCGTAAAAGGCTACCAAACGTTGTTTTTTTTCATCAGAAGGCCACCTTCAGAGCAAATATACATGAGGGCCATTCACAGTGTGTATGGTGAACTTCTTTTGCACCGTACGTAGCCAACCGTACTCATTGTAGGTGCGGAGGAAGGACAACAAACTAAACACAAAAAGCAGGTTCTAATTAAAATAGTTCTCCATCTAAGTTTAAACATAGTTGGAGTGGCTTCCTAACATCGGAAAGAAGCGCGTTCTAGGCGGCCGCAGAAACGCGTCGGTCAAAGTGTTGAAGAGCCTATGGCTGAGCCCTCCTTGGCTGTGCACTTTGCGGGCAGCAGTCCGTGATCACATAGTACACCAGGACTTCCCGTGGGCGATGTGGATCACATCTGATGCACGCGTGGTGATAGTCACAAGACGATCCGCGCTGCAGCTATCGGCGAACTTCACTCCCCATCCGATGATCTTCTATTTTGGCTATTTAAACTCGATGTATCCTTGTAAACGTCGTTTTTTCTCTTTTTTTTTCTTTACAGAAGAAGACGACTATCAAAGTCAGGTCGACTTGCCTCCCCCACGTAAACTAGCATTGAAGTGCCCATGTATAGAACTGAGCCAGCAATGAGAGATTCCACGTCCCCATTCCGGAGGCGAATATTCGTAACGTAGGCCAATGCTTTACTCATCGTTTCGCGACTACATCCATTCCAGTTATTTGACAGTGCCATTGTCCAGCACCAGTGACAACAGCTTCCAACGTGTACCCATATTTGTCTTCTGACACCAACAAAAAACATGTACGTTACCTGTTCACTCCCCCACATGCAAGTGCTGACGCTGGCGTGCTCAGATTTGTTGCTCGTATTGCATTTTACATAAGCGCACAAACCACAGCACACTATCCTCTCTGGTAGAGCGTAGGAACTATTACATCTATTCACATGAACTAAACTAAACTTTTTGTTTTATGAAGGTAAGGCTCACTGAGCAATATTGCTCTTTTTCAGAAGCGATTTGGCCAAAAATGATAGCTCAACGAAGTGGTTGAGCTTGTCAACATTTACAGCAGTCACATTCTCTAAACGAATGTTGATTATAAATGTAGAGCAAAATACTGGACGACCCTAAAAAAAAAGTCCACACGACCGAAATATACAGGCGTCAAGGTCGGGATCGAACCCATGACCTCTTGCATACCAGGTGAGGTAGTTAACATCTCACTACAACTGCGCCCCTATGTGTGTGTGTGTAAAATGTATTTGTCTGGGATGGGGAAATCCTCTTGGAACAGATACCCAAGCTCCCGTACCCCGCCTAAAATCAATATTGTTAACATAATGTGGCCAAGCCATGTCTCATAATGATCGTGTCACACCATTCAGTCCCTATGTATGGCTTGTATCGGTGCACGGCGTGGCTTAGTGGGCTGTGAGTCCCATAAAAACGGGGCCCTCAACATAAACTCCATCCGGCGAATATGTCCCATCTGCAAAGCAACACCCCGCCTTCACAGCACAATTAATGTTTTCGTGAGGTCTATTTGATAACATTATAGGCGCATGCAAGTGTGTGACATTTGGTCACACCCTCCTGTCTATGATTGTACAACGTGGCTGGTTTTATGCGTGTGTGTGTGTGCCTGAACAGCACTCGCCCCAAAAGTCGGTTAAGGCTATATGGGGGTCTTTCTATTTGCTTTTCCATGCCAAATATTTCTGGCGCCGCTGCCGACAACATCGATTCGAAGAAAATTACTCAAAGGCCTCCGAAATCACGGCAAACATCACGCATTGCAATTTCCCATGTTAGATGCATTTCTCTTAACTTACGTTCAGTACTCTTTGGGTCTTTAGGTAAAGTCACGTAGGTAGAAAAATTACGACAAAAAAATCACGACGTTTCGATCGCAACACAAGCAATCGTCTTCAGGTGATCAAATACAGCAGGCGGACTGCCGTATTTTTTCGATCCACGTGTCTTTACCGAAAGACCCAAAGATTATGACTTCCTGCAGTCACGAAAGCTTTAAGTCAAGATTTTACGTTCAGTAGGTCCAATGGAGATTCATGAAATTTTTTTTGTAAAAGTTACCTAGATAACCAATAATGATGTGCAATATACCATCGGTCTTTTGTATATTTATATATTTATTAAAATGCGACGCATTTTTGTTCAGATTCCTGATGGAGTTCTGCTGATGTTACTGCCGTAAGAATGTGGTCTTTTCATGACTGGTGTAAAGGTCACAGCCCCCTCCATGCTTGAGGCGGTTTCCAGCGACTTATTACCGCAACAAACATTGACTGTCCTGTACTGATGAGTCCGAATCTGGATGAAACCGGTCTAGAGTTGTGTCTTGTTGGTTTGCCACATTTGATCTTTTTATTGAATTTGGCCGTCGAAAACAAAATGGCCGTCGAAAACAAAATGGCCATGGATATAGTTCTTAATGACCTTGTGGTTTTGGATAAGGATGATAACTTTGTGACATGCAATGCACTCGTTGTTTCATATTCTTGGTTCTTTAGGTAAAGTCACGTAGAAAGGAAACAATAAAATAATACAAATATAAAGTCACGTAGAAGGGAAACAATAAAATAATAAAAAATATATATATTTTTATTATTTTATTTCCATTCTACGTGACTTTACCGAAAGAACCAAGAAGATGAATCCCTGCAGTCACGAAAGCTTTACATCGCAACAACAACAGAACAGGCATTGAATTTAATTAAATCCGTCCGTCAAGCTTCTTTAAAACGCAAGGAGTAATGACATAACATCGACAGATGTGCTATGCCGGCTTGTTTAATATAGTTCATGAGCTTCCTCTTACACAATATAAACACGTCTTATTTTAAACATAATGGGTAAGTTAATGTGAAATTGGTTCCACTTAGAAACAAATGAAGCACAATGGTAATAACAATAACAAGTTACAGCCCTTTATTAAACCACCACTGGATGGAGGCCTCTCTCGATGCCGTGCCGGTGATGAGGGTTGTTTTCACCATGTTTCACGGTGCAAATTATATTTGCCAAAGCCAGGGATCAAACTCATGTGGCTGGGTTCGTAACGCAGTGCACGATCCACTGCACCATGGTTCCACCTAGGCTCATTGGTATAACTTTACATATTCGAGCGATCTCTACAAAATATCCCTTTATCCTCTCACCTCTCATCTCCCCCTTCTCACCTTATCCTACCACAAACACGACTCCCATCGAACTATCACCACCTCTTTGTAGCTCTCCTCTCCATTTAGCCCGCATGCTGCCCCACTATATTATCCACTCGCTCCAGTCACTGTGCTTTATAATGATGTCCAATCTTTTAGAATCACACTTAATATAGTTATCATCTCATAGATGTTGTTTTTTTTCAATGAAATTAGTCTTCACAAGTCGATTCATCCGTAAAGAATAAACTTTGAGGGCATATTAAAAGTATTCCAAGCATTATTTATCCTTCCACGGAAGCTCATTTTCGAGCAACGAAGAACCAAAGCTCACAAACCATGAACTTTACAGTCGGCTAACTTCATACCTTGTGTTTCTAAAATTGCACGTGTGCCTCTTACAACCACAAGAGGGCACTTGGGAAGAACGAAAATGCAAAATATGATGACAATATTACAACTCTCCTGACAGGTAGAGCTATTTGAAACACGTGACTGATTATGCACCTTCTGCTTGTTTTACAAAATACACCGTGTAATTGAATAGACAACAACAAGCTTACGTGTCACGACAAGTGTCATCTGTGTTCTATCTGCTTTCTAATTTTGCTGTTCACATTCGGGCTGAAACACATTTGTATCGTAACAGCTGTAAAGTGTTCTTTTTTTCGTGAACTGTTTTATTTTATCAGGTAAAGCCCACTGAGCTATGAGCTCTATTTCAGAAGTGACCTGACTGTACACGATAGCTCATTTGAAGTGGCTTATCAACACACGTGGACATGTATCGTAGCAACCAAATAATCTAAACGCGTGTTTCTAAATGTGGAGGGCGAAACCGGAGGACCCAGATAAAAATCCACGCGACCACAGGTAAGAGAGAACACGTGAACTCCAAATATACAGGCATCGTCAGTGTTGGAATAAAACTCACGACCTGCTGTGTGCTGGGCGAGGGAGATAACAATCGATTATTCATACCCATGTGAGAGTGCAGTCCTGCTGAAGGAGATATACATTCGTTCACCTGGGAAGGCAGACGTCTAAATGTGTAAGTTAGGGGTTAGCCTCTCATTAAATCTACATCTGCATGGCACATGATTGACTCTGCTGCACAGGAGTGGAGGTTTACTTTTGTAAACAGGAAGTAAATAATAATGATAATTATTCAATAATTTTCAGCCTATTGTCAACCCACTTCTGGATGTTGGCCAACCCATAATTAGAGCTGATGGATCGACAGACAGATGAACTGATGGACAAGGATGTATGGACAACTTAACAATTTTCCATATAATCATTTCAGGCATCATTCGATTGGTATGCATGTACATTCTCTCCCAACGATCACATTCCATTCAATATTGTTTTCACTACTTAATCCTGCACATGCCATTTACATTTACATAATCAGAAAATAATTCAACAAATAAAGTATTAAATTTAGATTTAAAGCTTTCGTGACTGCAGGGATTCATATTCTTGGTTCTTTCGGTAAAGTCACGTAGAAGGGAAATAATAAACTAATAAAAATATAAAACAAAACAATACAATTTGATTGTTTTATATTTTTATTATTTTATTGTTTCTCTTCTACGTGACTTTACATATTGTTTCATATTTTTATTATTTTATTGTTTCTCTTCTACGTGACTTTACCGAAAGAACCAATAAAAATAAAGTATTCTACATCCTTTTTCCAGTACACTTTTATGTAAGCTTCCACACGCCATATCAGTCATGGGGGTTGTCTGACCATACTGCACCATGCTGGTCAGTGCGGATGGTGAAGGAGGGCGAGGGTCTTTTCAGATATCACTTGCTACTGGAGCTAGCTAGGGCGGGGAATCATATTCAGGTAAATGCGTTCATGGTGCATTGTGCTAACTGATGTGCCATCGTCCTTTCCAAATAAAAAACAGTGACAACTCGTGACTGGGGAATGTGATCCTGTAGCTAATTCATGTTTGCACTGTCCGCTTGTTTATGTGCAGCGATCTTGATTTCCACGATGCAGCTGTTAATATAATGCCACAAATAATTAAAATATCTTCTTGCCGTGCATCTCGTTTTGTCAATATGGCTGCGTGACCACCATCGCCAGGGTAGACACGGCAACCGATGCGGCACATTTCACAAAAAAGCGGTCGCATGTGTGACGCTTCACTCCACATTCCTTCTTTCACCTGTTGGTCAGTGCACTCGTAAGTCGACTGGTTTTCACGAGAGACACCCGCTTATAGGAGCAACAAGGTGCCTGTAAGGAGTAGGTTGCTGAATCATTTTAGTTTTCTTGGGATTATTCACACGGATGTGTGTGACTTTTTTTCCTGTGGTAATTCTAGTTTCTTAAAACACTCTTGTAAACACTCAAGAAATAGCCTCATATCCCATGCCGGACCCTCCAGAAACACGGCCATTACTCTCAGTGAGGCTGTACTGAATGAGATGCATTACCCTCCCTAGTATGCCACTTCATACTGATACAGCAACCCCAAGTAGAAAGAATTCTAACCAAATTTCTTGATGGATTTTTCTTTTGTGGCATTGCAGTTACAACATTCAGCCCATCATCACTCGAGGGTGAGCATAACTGGCACCACTTTGTGGGAAGACAACATAGAGGCTGTCCTATGCAGAAAGAAAACAAGCCCCATATATCAAAACATAAAATTTCACCCAATCCGTTGGTTCGGGGCCGCCAACTCTGATGACCAAATTGCAAACTCATTTTGAGCAACGATGCACATTGTGAAATGTCAATTTTTCCTTTTTTATGTAACAACACCTAAGCCGGAGAGCATTGGCAAGAGTGATCACAATTGGCAAATCGGCTCTCTCACCTGGTTCAATAAGGGACATTCAATGATGCGCTTATAAAGCCAGAGTCAGCCCCAATTGCTGCATTCCGCATATATAAATCATGGCACGTCCCGACGAAAAGGAACATTTTGTTTACAGACTCTGCTGCCAGCCCCATAGCTTTCTCGCATCTCTCTCTCTCTCTCTCCCTTCCCCCTGGCAGCTGTCCTCAATCAACAGCATAAAAAAAGCATTACTGTGAAATGTTGTGCAAACTTAACAATTCTGCAATCGTTTCTTCTCCCCAATTCTGTCACGAGATCGTAGCAAAACAAACTCCTCTTAAAATAGCTGTCTGACCCCTACCCTGCAATGGTAATTATATGCATTTCCACAAATTTCTCAGTACATATAGGGAAATAGAGCAATGAAAAGTATGTGCACGTATGCACATTATTGTGTGTGTGTGCGTGTGTACAAATATATACACCAATGATACCAATTAATGTCATTGTAAAAGTCACCCCAGCCAGCCATCACACCAACCTTCCATATACATAACATTCCATGCGTGCACTTTATGAGCAATTCTGTGAACTGGTTGGGATGCCTGGTATCAAATTGCTATTTAAACAAACAGGATCATTCTATTCAACAGGAAAGTGCAATGTTCGTGGGTTCAAATGTACAGCCAACGTGACACATGACGCATCGATGTCGCGGCACACATCTGCCGGTGGCTAATACAAAAAGCTGGGATTGTCTCTCCTTATTAGGACTGCACTACGGGTTAGTCTGATCGGGGCTAATGACCGAGCTATAGCCGTGCGGGTGTAGGCTACAGATTATGACGGACGTGCCGAGTTCGTATCCCAGCGATGAGCGAGCTTTCTGTAATTGTTGAAATATAATTGGGCATGGACTGTAATATTTCACAACGTATTCAGTTTGATTTTTGCAGGGGGGGGATATGTAAAGCTAGTGAGTCAAAAGCAACACGGATAACACGCAATGTTTTATATACATATATACTACGTATATAGCCAGTCGATAAAAATGAGTAGCACTTTGTGTGATTCCAACAATTATTACCCTGTGGAGGTAATGGTCCCGCCATTGGAATTTCCACAACTACTAGTTAAGGGTTACCGAATGGAGTTGATCTGCATCCAATACTCATGTGAACATTGAGACACCCATGTGCTACTGCATTATAGACCTGCAGGCACTTGATTCGACATTGTTGTTCGAATTAATACACCTTAATTCAAGCGAGTTCTCGAAAACCACAAAATAACTCAAATAACGTATAGTCTCGATTTAAAGCTTTCGTGACTGCAATGATTCATCTTCTTTGGTTCTTTCGGTAAAGTCACGTAGAATGAGAATAAAATAATAAATTGATAAAATAAAATAACACAATAATATTCTCACGACGTTTCGGCCACAACACAAGGGGCCTTCATCAGGTGAAGGGACGAGACTCCAGCGCTGTCCTACCAGACAGTCTCGTCCCTTCACCTGATGAAGGCCGCTTGTGTTGTGGCCAAAACGTCGTGAGAATATTATTGTGTTATTTTATTTTATCAATTTATTATTTTATTCTCATTCTACGTGACTTTACCGAAAGAACCAAAGAAGATAACGTACAGTAATTTGCTGCATCGGTATTTCTTACGTTTCCACACCGCTTATCCTAGTCAAGACTAGCAATAATCAAACACGTCTTCTGTGACGGTCCAAGAGGAACTTTTGGACCAAACTGATGAAAAGGTAATATTGCGCGCATGTGCATATGTATACTGGGGAGCGGTATAATGAAGAGGTTAGCGTTCTGCGCGATGCACCCGGCGACCCAAGTTCGATTCCCGCTCACGGTCGACGCAGCCTCAAACGAGTACCTGGTGTGGTGTGTAAACATCGCCGCTGGGGAGACAAAGGCAGCCGGGCGTGGTGCTGACCACCAACACCCCCCCCCCCCCCACCCCGTGTGCCATGCCAGTCTTCATAGGCGCTTGCCCCAAAAGTTTGTTAAGGCTATACGGGGATCTGTTTTTGTATATCTAATCATGCGACACTGTCAAAATAAAGTCACACGGGGCTTTATTTAAACACTTCCACACACAACCGCCGCTCTTTCCCGTGCTGCTTGTACACAGTTTGTTTGTTTGCACAAAAGGGAACCCGTGTTTCTTTTTTTTTTGGGGAGGTTTGCAGGAGCTGTGTTGCAAATTAATCGCCCAACCCACATCTACGGGCGCCGGTTTTAATGGCTTGTCCGCCTCCAATATAGCGGAAGCCGCTTATCTGATTCAGTGAAGTTACGAGAGAGGAAGAACGAGAGAGAGAGAGAGCGCGCGCGCGTACACACACACACACCAACGCACGCTGGCACACAAACTCACAAATGCATCAGTGTGCAAATTTGTATGAGTGCCATTAGGCCAGGATGCGTGGACTCGATGGCTGTGCGTGGCTGTTGCCGCGTCCAGCCATCCTGGCCTGGCCAGGCTGCAATGTCGGTGGCCCATCTGCTGTCACTTCTGTTCGTTTTATGTTTTTTTTTCCGGAGCGCCGCATTACAGCGACAAAAATACACGTACGCACAAGCGCACACACGCACGTGCGCCTATGCCTATGTGTTTTTTTTTTTAAAGGGGATGCTCTTAATTCCTACGGTGGCACAAGCAATCGTTGCCAGTGCCACGAACACACTGATGATCCACCGCGCAGTGCCGGATAATTCGATGTACCGCGTTGGCTTTAATGGGCTGCGTTACTGTTGCACACTAAACGTTCAATTTACAAAGTAAGCTAACAGCTTGGTTAGCTAGCATCCCCTCCAGCTGATGGAATCCCTCCCTCCTCATTGCCCCCCACTCCCCAGACAAAATAAAATGAATGTAGGACTGCCAAAGTGTCAAATATGACATGGTAAGGTTAAGAAGCACATGTCGCTTGACATCATGTACAATGAGGAGTCATGGATGGCATTTAGTTGGCATGGTAAGTTAGGGTTTATATATGTAATAGTACAATGCATATTCATAATAGGCACCGTGAAATTTTTTTAAAGTCGAGTTGAACCATTGGGGTGAGCAAAACAACAGTGACTAGTCCACCATGCTATAAGCCCAGTGACCAAATTAAACAACACAAATTATATTCTTGGTTCTTTCGGTAAAGTCACATAGAAGGGAAACAAAATAATAATAGAAATATAAAACAATAAAATTCTCACGACGTTTCGACTGCAACACAAGCAATCATCATCAGGTGTGCAAACCACAACAAGAAAATTAGAAAAAAGTGGCGTTTTTTTAACGTTAGCACCACGGAGAGCGATTTGGCAGTTATTCAGATGGACGAGTCCATCTATGTTCGGAAAAGAGGAGGGGGGGAACGAAAATAATGGATGCGGTCTGAAAGCCACCGTAAGCGTGGACAATCAATTAAGACCCGAAATGGTTGATCAAATCCTTCCAATGATTGCTAAGCCAGAATCCATCTTCTCGGTTGAAATTGTCTCTGTGTTTGTATATGTGGATAGCCTCATGAACGAATCTCTCATGGTAGCCAGATGGCTTGCAAAGAACCTCTGTCTTGGAGAAGTCAATGTCATGTGAGCCTACTGAATTATAACAGTGATCTGCCATGGCCGAGGTATTGGTCCTACCGTGTTTTAGGTCTGCTTTGTGTTCACGAATGCGGTCCGAGACATGTCGTTTGGTTTCTCCAATGTAACTACTACCACAAAGGCAACTTAGTTTGTAGATGCCATGGTACTGTATGTCTGGAATCACATCTTTTACAGACGGAACCAGATCACAGATTTTATGTAATGTGTTGAATCGCACCGGGATCTTGTGCTTATTCAAAATTTTGGAGATCTTTTCTGTGATCCCCTCAATGTAGGGTAAAGTGATGGTTTTTAAAAGCTCCTCAAGAGGGTCCTTCTTCATGGTTGGAGTGATAGCTTTGCGGATTGTGTAGTCGGTGCAACCATCAGCCTTAAGAGCTTGGTGTAGGTGCTTGAGTTCATTGGCTATGTGTTCCTGGTCGGATATGCATTGGCCTCTATGGTGCAGAGTCTTGATGAGGGAATTCTTCTGGGATGGATGGTGGTGGGAATCCTGTTTCAGGTAAGCATCCGTATGGGTAGCTTTCCTGTAGACAGAGTGGCTCATTGAACCATCAGGTCTCTTTTTTATTAGGACATCCAAAAAAGGTAGCTTGTCATCTTTTTCAACTTCCATGGTAAATCTGATGGCTGGGTGTATGGAATTGATGTGGTCGAGGAATTGGTCTAGAGCAGGCCGGCCATATGGCCAGATGACAAAAGTGTCATCCACGTGCCTCTTCCATAAGGTTTGGCGCAGAGTGGCAGTCTGGATGGCGTCAGTCTTAAATTTCTCAATGAAAATGTTGGCTACAACTGGAGATAGGGGGGAGCCCATTGGGGTGCCCTCAGTTTGTTTGTAGAAAGTTCCATTCCAAGTGATGTATTGGTTAAGCAGTGTCTCACCAGGGGGGGTACCTCAGTGTTTAGTCCTTGATGAACCAAGTCTTCAATGATTGCGATGGTGTCAGGTACAAGAACTTTGGTGAATAAGGAAACTACATCAAAACTGACAAGCAGGTCGTCTGGGGACAGGGAAATACCCATGATTGTCGATACCAGGTGAGTAGACTTTTGTACCGCAGAGGTGGTTTTTCCAGTCAAAGGCCGCAGGATTTCAGACAGAAAATGATCCAGTTTGTAGGTGGGGGAGTTGATAGTAGAGACGATGGGACAAAGGGATGTATCTACTTTATGTATTTTTGGTAAGTTTTATAATCTTGGTGGCCTGGCAGCAGAAGGTTTCAACGAGAACTGTTTGGTTTGATCAATTAATGCAGTTGAATCAGAAATGATTTTGTTGGTTTGTATGATGAGGCTGTTGATGGGATCTTTTTATTTTTGTATAACTGCCATCGTTGAGTAATTCTTTAATTTTGTTGTTATATTGTATTCAAAACGCTCATCTTTGCTGAGGTTGCTAGTTGCGTTTTTGAGGGTTGCAGTGATTCCAGATCTTGCTACATCTGCAGCGATGTGACCCAGGCCCTTGAGAGCCACATCTACTTGGGCAATGATATCATTAACTGGTATGTGTTTAGGTGTGACTGCAAAGTTTAGCCCTTTAGCTAAAACGGATTTCAGACCATCGGAAATAGAACTGTTACTGCGATTAATTACGACTTTGTTAACGCCTAGCTTTTGGTGTGTGGGTCCAGTCTTTTGTTGGAGAGGAGGTTAAATATGGAAATCAGGTTGTCCTTACATTTGGTCAACATAGTGGCAGCTGAAGAGGCAGTCATATTGTCTACATGTTCCCAATCCGATGTGGACATTATTGCCGTCAATGATAAGTGTGATTTGTAGAGTGTCTTGTCTAACTGATCTAGTTCTGTGCGTATAAGTCTGATTTTCTCTGAGATAAGAGCTAAGCTAGTTCTGGAAAGATTTCGTTTCGCATTAGAAGAAGTTACAGCAGCAGAGGTCAGTGTAAATGCGATTGGTATTACCCCAGAGTCGCGGCATCTCTTCAGAAAGATGAGAGACTCGATCACCTGAGCCTTCTTATCCCGGAGTTTGTTGAAAGATCTCAAAGTTATGTGGAAACCCTCCCCGTAGAGGCGGTTAAATTTTGATTTATAGCTGTCGTGACTGCAGGGATTCATGTTCTTGGTTCTTTCGGTAAAGTCACTTAAAAGGGAAACAATAAAATAATAGAAATAAAAAAACAATAAAATGCTCACGACGTTTCGACTGCAACACAAGCAATCATCATCAGGTGTGAAAACCACAGCAAGAAAATTTGAAAAAAGTGGCAGTTTTTTTAACGTTAGCACCACGGAGAGCGATTTGGCAGTTATTCAGATGAACGAGTCCATCTATGTTCGGAAAAGAGGAGGAGGGAGACGAAAAAAAGAGACCTGATGGATCAATGAGCCACTCTGTCTACAGGAAAGCTACCCATACGGATGCTTACCTGAAACCGGATTCCCACCATTATCCATCCCAGAAGTATTCCCTCATCAAGACTGCACCATAGAGTCCAATGCATATCCGACCAGGAACACATAGCCAGTGAACTCAAGCACGTACACCAAGCTCTTAAGGCTAATGGTTACTCCGACTATACAATCCGCAAAGCTATCACTCAAACCATGAAGATGGACCCTCTTGAGGAGCCTTTCAAAACCATCACTTTACCCTACATTGCGGGGATCACAAAAAAGATCTCCAAAATCTTGAATAAACACAAGATCCAGGTTCGTTTGAACACATTACATAAAATCCGTGAACTGGTTCCGTCTGTAAAAGATGTGATTCCGAACATACAGTACCCTGGCGTCTACAAACTAAGTTGCCTCTGTGGTAGTAGTTACATTGGAGAAAGCAAACGACATGTCTCGGACCGCATTCGTGAACACAAAGCAGACCTAAAACACGGTAAGACCAACACCTCGGCCGTGGCAGATCACTGATATAATTCACTAGGCTCACATGGCATTGACTTCTCCAAGACAGAGGTTCTTTGCAAGCCATCTGGCTACCATGAGAGATTCGTTCACGAGGCTATCCACATATATAAACACAGAGACAATTTCTACCGAGAAGATAGATTCTGGCTTAGCAATCATTGGAAGGATTTGATCAACCATTTCGGGTCTTAATTGATTGTTCACGCTTACGGTGGCTTTCAGACCGCATCCATTATTTTCGTCTCCCCCCTCCTCTTTTCCGAACATAGATGGACTCGTCCATCTGAATAACTGCCAAATCGCTCTCCGTGGTGCTAACGTTAAAAAAACGCCACTTTTTTCTAATTTTCTTGTTGTGGTTTGCACACCTGATGATGATTGCTTGTGTTGCAGTCGAAACGTCGTGAGAATTTTATTTTTTTATATTTTTATTATTTGATTGTTTCCCTTCTTCGTGACTTTACCGAAAGAACTAAGAATATGAATCCCTGCAGTCACGAAAGCTTTAAATCAAAACGCAAGTTATGTTTCTTGTTTGTATTAACAGCGTCCCATCGTTTATAGGGAGTACTCTCACATGTAATGCTGCTTCTAAACCGACAGAATGTGTTGAACCATCCTGACTGCTGATCCAGAGATCGTTTTCTTAGACAAATTCTGCTCGAAAACAGGTACAGAATGTCAAAAATCTGATGGACTTATAATTTGACACAAAATTGTCACCTTGAGGCACATTCTTCCACATATAATTTTTTATACAAACAAAAACGCCGAACATATCGTATCAAAGTAAAACTTAGACATGCAAACATGAATTTACAGTCTGTGTCAATTGTCAATAGAAGTATCAAAATGAATAGGCAAAACTACTCATTATGGAACTTACTCAAAGGACACGTTTTTTGTGCCAAGTTTCGTGTGTCAAAACTAACTTCGAACTTTAAAGATTAACAGATAAAATACGTCACTCTTAAGTGGGTTTTTTTTGTTTATCAAAAAGAAAAAACATTTCTGGCAAGTTATAAAAACGTTATGCCTCTTTACAAATAGTAGTAAATCTGGTTCCTTGATGTATGTTGCTCTTTCCACATTCTTAACGAAATATGAAATACAAACTATGATTCTAATTCTCTTAAACGGTCCAGCGTTGGACTTTTGTCATTATTATTGGCTTTATGTGTGATCCTTGAGATCTACAGACACAACTCACAATCACCGCCGTTGTCTGGTGTTACCACAATGCCCTATCATTTTGTTTGTACACGAGCACACAGACTCTGGCTCAATACAAGTGATTTTCCCACTGATATTTGGAGCATCTGTTCCAAGTATACAACTCAATTCACTCTAATGAGACAGGCTGACAATAATCTGATACAAATATGCAAAAAAAATATGTTTGGACATTAGGAGAGACCGCCTTTGATGAGAGGCTTAATCTTCTTATTGCCGTTAAGGCAGCACAAAGGATTTCCACATGGAGTCATGTTTTGTATTCACCGTTTTGTGTTATTTGTATGGGTTTATCTAGCCTTGTTGATGAGCGTTAGAAAACTAGAGGGCGGTCCCCAATGCTTTAGTGTCCGGATATTTTTACCACTGTTAAAAATGGCACGTTGAGAAATTCACTTTGGATGGGTTCACTAGTGAAGTGTGACCTCGTGTGTCTTTTTTGAAACTACATTGCAGTAAATTAATTTACCGTATGCATGAAAAACTCAGGCCAATCTACAGAATACCATTAGTATTGGTATGTAAGTGAAACGTTTGATTAAAAAAATACATTGGACCAATAAACAGTCAATGTCCCCATGGCAAAAATTAGCATTAGTGCATCCTGTCATCTTTGTTGGCAGCATATCCATAATATTGACTACCTCTGACTTTCCACAAATCGGTACTTATTTTATTGGTCCTGGATATGGCTGGAGAGGGATGCTAGCATGAGTTGACCCCAACTGGAATTTGAACTCACAGCCACGACGAGTGCTTGTGACTTGTGAGAAGAGTGTTCCGCAGAGCGGATCAATGCCACTCCAACAGAGTTGATCACGGCAATGCTGGTTACACGATATTAGTTGGGGGAAGATACATTGGTTACAATGGTTATATTGTTGAATATATAAAAAAACATACTTTGTTCAAGTTTCTGCTATTTTACTGTTACACAGCAGTTATAATTGTGATATAATCAACGTGGATTTTTTTACTTCTTTTGGGTTAAATATTGATCTTGATATCAAACTCCAACCTTGAAAACCCAAACATTTTGATCTGCTGGAAAATCATACCGTACTAGCACAGAAATGTAACAAAAGCCCCTGAGTTATTATTACGTATCTGAAAAAAATCTACCACATGCATTACGTATTTTTACATATTGAGTGCATGTGTTTGACATTTTCACTATGGCTTTGAATTTTCATATGACTTTAGCGTTTGGAAATGCCTTCAAATGCATGGGCGCTGACCAACTACAATATTATTAAGCAAATCAAACCGTATATTCTGAAAAGCCTTACCTTGATACACCCAGAAACACATGCAGAGCAATACCGCTCCGTATCCTACTGACAGGGCACACGTGCAATGGGCCCGCTGAAAGACGTTCGCGATCCTTTCCAGCTGCTTCAAATGATGGGTTTTGGTTCATGATAGCGGACACTGCGCCATCCACGTGCTTTATAGAGTCATGGTAGTGATGACCTATTTAGATTTTGATTTATATATTAACTATCACCAGCCGCCTTGTAACCTAACCTCTTAATAACTGAGGTCACGCATGAGAAAAGCCATGCTTGTTTTAAATGAACTCAAATGTACTGATCCCCTGAGGAGACTATGGGCCAATCGTTCAAGTTGCACATGGACATATTACTGGCCTTGACGCGACTCACTTTATGTGCGAAGTTAAGGGGTATTTTGTCGTCAATCATAATGTGTGTGCATTTGCCCAGGTACACACACATACAAAGCAGCCACTATGTTCTACTAAATGTCTGTCCCGGGAAAGGTGCATTTGAGGTTACAGTGAGGGAAAAGAGTATTTGATCCCCTGCTGATTTTGTACGTTTGCCAACTGACAAAGAAATGTCAGTCTTTAATTTTGATGGTAGGTTTATTTGAACAGTGAGAGACAGAATCACAAGAAAAAAATCCAGAAAAAAGCATGTCAAAAATGTTAAAAATTGATTTGCATTTTAATGAGGGAAATAAGTATTTGACCCCTCTGCAAAACATGACTTAGTACTTGGTGGCAAAACCCTTGTTGGCAATCACAGAGGTCAGACGTTTCTTGTAGTTGGCCACCAGGTTTGCACACATCTCAGGAGGGGTTTTGTCCCACTCCTCTTTGCAGATCTTCTCCAAGTCATTAAGGTTTCGAGGCTGACGTTTGGCAACTCGAACCTTCAGCTCCCTCCACAGATTTTCTATGGGGTTAAGGTCTGGAGACTTGTTAGGCCACTCCAGGACCTTAATGTGCTTCTTCTTGAGCCACTCCTTTGTTCCCTTGACCGTGTGTTTTGGGTCATTGTCATGCTGGAATACCCATCCACGACTCAGTTGAGTTGATTCCAAAGAGCTCCATTTTGATCTCATCTGACCACAACACTTTCACCCAGTTGTCCTCTGAATCATTCAGATGTTCATTGGCAAACTTCAGACGGGCATGTATATGTGCTTTCTTGAGCAGGGGGACCTTGCGGGGGCTGCAGGATTTCAGTCCTTCACGGCGTAGTGTGTTACCAATTGTTTTCTTGGTGACCATGGTCCCAGCTGCCTTGAGATCATTGACAGGATCCTCCCGTGTAGTTCTGGGCTGATTTCTCACCGTTCTCATGATCATTGCAACTCCACGAGGTGATATCTTGCATGGAGCCCCAGGCCGAGGGGGTTTGACAGTTCTTTTGTGTTTCTTCCATTTGCGAATAATCGCACCAACTGTTGTCACCTTCTCACCAAGCTGCTTGGCAATGGTCTTGTAGCCCATTTCAGCCTTGTGTAGGTCTACAATCTTGTCCCTGACATCCTTGGAGAGCTCTTTGGTCTTGGCCATGGTAGAGAGTTTGGAATCTGATTGATTGATTGCTTCTGTGGACAGGTGCCTTTCATACAGGTAACAAGCTGAGATTAGGAGCACTCCCTTTAAGAGTGTGCTCATAATCTCAGCCCGTTACCTGTATAAAAGACACCTGGGAGCCAGAAATCTTTCTGATTGAGAGGGGGTCAAATACTTATTTCCCTCATTAAAATTCAAATCAATTTATAACATTTTTGACATGCGTTTTTCTGGATTTTTTTGTTGTTATTCTGTCTCTCACTGTTTAAATAAACCTACCATTAAATTATAGACTGATCATTTCTTTGTCAGTGGGCAAACGTGCAATTTTTTTTTCAGTTTATTTATTTTGGTATAACCCCGTGAGCCATTCGGCTCTTGAATCGGGTGCAACCACAACAAACAAAAAAAACAAAAACACAAACAAGAAAAACATCTTAAAGTGACTATGTGACTGTGCAGGGGATCAAATACTTTTTTCCCTCACTGTATGTGAACTCGCAAAAGATTGTTGGCAAGTCAGAGGATGCATCCAGGTATTATGAAATCACACTTACGCACATGCCAGAAACATTTATTACACTGTAATTTACTTACAAAGTCAGATTACAAAGTCATATTCTTGATTACCTGTCAGCATATATGTTTGATATTAATTTAGCGCTGCTAGTCTTAGGCCTCCCAAATTCACGTCAGTTATGTGGGTTTAACAATAGGGTTTTTCCCCTTTTTTCCGGCAACAAAACTGAAACTTTTTTTTACAAGGATTCACGTCTGTATTAACCACAATACCTGCAGTCAAATGCAAACAAAAAACATACTATGATAATATATGCATTGTCCTTGAAACTGATTGGTCCACACCAAGGGACGGCTTTTTTTTGAGCCTCGACCCAATTGGTGCTCGACCAGATGACCTTACTTCACCATGCTGGTTAATGCAGGTTGCTGAAGGGTGGGAAACTCAGGACCAGTTCAAATATTACTCGCCACACATCGTAGCAGTGGTCGGGGATCGAACTCAGACGGCAAGGTTCATAAAGCGATGCACAAAACGAATGCACACTGTTCCACCCCAACAATTATCCAGCTGCACACACATATATATAGCATTTGCCAATGGACACCACTTTACAACTCAGTGATCTGCCACTCGACCTGGTGCTCAGGTGCCCCGTGATCGCTCGCACACACCTGCACACACCTGCTCTGTGCCGGGGGTGAACGGCGGCCGGGAAATACGCCAGCCGGCGCGTGTCCCCTTCCGACACCAACTGCGGTGAGGCCCTTCAACTCGTTTGCTTCTCTCAGTGCTCCCCCCCCCCCCCCCCCGTGAGTCCTCGATGGGTCACTCCGCTTGGCACGTGCCCTCTCCCCCCACCCCAGCCCTCTCCCAGCATTACGTGAAAAACGCACTGTGCTCAGTCGCCCATCTGGCGTGTATTGGCAAGCGAGTGTCACAGCACACCCGGGAAACAAAACTAACGGAAAACTTGCAAACAGTGATGAGTCAATTAGCGAACTGGGTGGAGAATGGAGCACAGGCTGGCGACATTGCGAGCGATCATGGGGCACCGGTTTGGCTGTGGACACAGACCATTGCAAATCATCTCTTACCGCAAACATAGTTGGTAAGATGCAGGCCCGGGATACAGTTTGCTTGGTGACTTGTTTCCAGGACAATGAAAGAGCAGTTTGTTGGAAACAAAATGGCACGATGGTATGGCTCGCTGAACGCCGCACGAATTTTGATGGTTGGATACCTTTTTAGAATTTGATTTCTGCGCCCAAAGGCAGCAGGGAATGCAGTAATGCAAACAGTATAACATACATAAATGCGCACACGCACCCGTACATTCACACATTTCCAAACTGTGTCAGAATTGTCTTTGGCAATTTCGATGCTTAGGAGACATTCTCAGATTGTTGTGCTTGAGCATTACAAATGTAATGCAATGGCATGTGTCCAAATGATTTGAGTCATATATGAAGAGGTGAGGGTGCTCACCCGGTTGAACAGATGTCTCACCTGTTTCAACAAAATAAGCTTGAAACTTGAGAAGGATGTTGATTCGACCCTCTTGTCATAAGGTTTCAAACTTTTGCGGTCAACAAATTTGAACGGCCTTACAGGCAGTGGCGGTGCTAGGCAATGCTGGGGTGGGGCCCTCTTGCACCACCGAGTCTCCCTCTGGCCGGCCCAAGTTCCCTCTCCTTAGCGGTGCATCACTGTTACGGTGGAGGATCTTGGAAGCAGGCCTGCTTATACATAGTAGCGGCATATGAGTGAGACCGTGAGTTCGTCCGACCACAGTTTCAGAATTACAATAATTTTAAGAACACAGAAAATTACTCCCATAAACATCCTTGGTAGATGTGGGCATGATGGCATTGTTAGCTTCCTATTCCTTCAGCCGTCAATGTATTTTTTGAGAAAAAATATTTGGGAAACATTGAGAGTGACTCAAGAAACATGACTTTCTGTTCAATATTCTGCAATACATTGAAAGGTTTTTACAGCATATTGGGTTTCTTTATTTTCATTACTGGTAATTTATTTGTGGAGTATGGTCCTTGGCAAACTTAGTGCAAGTAGAATTAATTAGTTTTACAAATTCAATTTTCATTTACAAATAGCATAATGTACCAGCAACTGTGTGTGTGTACATACTGTGACACGTAAAGAGAGGGAGGGCAGCCATGCTACTTGCTAGAAACTCTTGACCATCCTGATTGTACTTCAGGAGACCCGTTACTGCAGCATTTGCAATTTCAGTCAAAAAGGGTGTATTCCATTCTGACATTAGCCCTGCCACCGTTGCAGCCTGCCCACCGCTAATGAACTTCAATGGGTATACCATTGGGTTTTTCCTGGTCTCGGAGACAAAAATCTGACCCTCATCCCATTTTCTAGGGAGTCCCTCGGGGGGGGGGGCTCTTTCGTATGGTCCATTCTTTTTTTCTCCAGATTTACATGAGCAGTGTTCCCACCAGAAGGTTCACTATTGAGTCGTGACGTTCACGCATGGCACCGAATTCCTTGCAATTTGGTACATTTCCACCATGACGTAAAGAATGACTCATTTTGGAAATGGCTTTTTAACACTATCTCTTGTCTACTCAAATTATTCCAATTTAGTCCCATGACCCTCAGAATATGTAAAGCGTTCGGGTTCACCACTCACCTCAAGCAACCATTTTATTAAACATTTTACCATAATCCTCTGTTACCTAAATTTGAGGATATCGTGAAAAAATGCTTTAGCCTGGCACAACGAGTTTGAAATCTGGAGTGATTTCGCTCAGTTCTTAGAAGCCTAACAACGATTCTCCTAAATCTGGTCGCATGTCTTGTGTCACGCAATGACGAATACAGTTACATTTTTATTAGAGTAGAGAGTAAAATGGCAAGATGATGTAGGTCCCCGAAATGAGATATTTTTTTTCTTGGTCAGCAACTGCTGAGAGGTAGAGTGGAGATGTGGTGAAGTAGCAGCAATGTGTGCATGTGTGCCAGCACTTTATTAAAAAATAACCCGCCAACATTCCATGGATGAGAGATGTGTACCGGCATGTTTGTAGGCACTATATATATACACACACACACACACGCGCGCGCCCAGAGTGGTGCACTTCCAAACTAAGGATAAAATTAGGGAGACCTTGTTTTTCCTGACAGCCAGACATAGTCTGCCTTCGCCGTGGAAAAAAAATAGCTCTTTATTCCGTGTCTTGCTTCGTGATTAATTAGGTTTAGATTTGTATCTCGCGCTTTGGTGAAATTGAGCTCGCTCACTTTCTCTCATGAGGTCACCTGACACTGGCACATTAATAAAAAAAAACATAATTGTTACTTTTTTGACGAAGCCACCAGAGCAATTGGTTTGTTATCGAGTGTCAACTCAGCCCATCATCCCACCCCGCAGAGTTGATCTAAATTCGTGCCACTTTGCTAGGAGTCAGCGGCAGATGTCTTATGGATGGATTGGCTCCCACCATAGGAATGTGGAATTCCCACAACTGGCTCGTGGTCACAAATGGAGATGAATTCATCCAACACTCATATGAGCAGGTCAGCCTTTAATTTTCACGACTCCCTCAGCAAATAGAGACCTTAACGTCCCTGCAATGTAATCTTCTGGGAATAACCCTGTAACTTGTTGTCCATTGGTTACCTCTTTCACGAGGTCATGTGTGTGTGTGCGTCAATCTTCACATGCAGACTTTATGACGCATTGATTTTATTGCATTCAAACTATAAAGCTTCCCGTACATTACTCATCCATTTTGCTTCCCACAGCTTTGCACCCTGGGCAACTGCCCTGATTGCCCACCCCTAAGGCCAGCCCCGTGAGCACAAGATACCCTTTACAAATCGTCTTGGCAGATTAATGATACGCTCCGTTATGCCGAAGCGGTGTATTGCCAACAGTGTGCGCGTGTGATACACTCTCAACACCTGTGAGCCATCCAGGTGAAGAAGCTTGAGTGTTGTTTAAACAATCGGTCGTGTTCACAATCGCTTCAGAGTAAAGTGAGTTGGTCAGGTGGCTCAGAGATGAGAAAGCTGAGCTGGGTTTTAAGCGGGGCTGTCGCCCACAATGGAAGTGAGTTCTCAAGTGTAGCGAATTGACGGTCGCAGCCTCGTCCCAAATTACGTCACGTGCAAAAAAAACCCCAATCAAATTAGTGTTTTTGTACTTTTCTGAGGATTATAAACAACAACAATGATAACATTGTTCCAGAATATCATAGGAGAGCATGTGGGAACGTGCGTCCCCTGTTGTGCATTGAATGAAATGGTCACTTGAACGATTTATTTTGGAAAGGACCTCTGAAAGCTCACCTACTACAGGCCGATCTTTGAGATGTATACTGCTCCGTGAGACTTGTGAATGGATTCTTCATCTCAGGACATTAAGCCAATACGCACGATTGGAATACGTTATGAAAAAATAATTTTACATTTAAGAGACCTTCCGAGGAGAATGTATCAGACGATTGTCCAGTATTAATGCATCATCAAATGTTCCCCCTGCATTCAAATCATCAGACAGGGGTACTCCTAACTGTCAGGGTTGGCAGTAGCAACCATACAAAACATGTATTCTTCAGCAGGCTTTACTGTCTGACCATAATGGTGAAGTATGGTTATCTTAGTCTCTTGGAGTGACAACTCTACGAATGAATGCGATCATTAGGGGAAAAAACACCACCACTGTGCTGAGATGAGGTCCCTCAGGCAGTGCGTCCTGTCATTTATGACATTTGGATCTGTAATGATCATCATAACATGCGAAACCCTTTCAAATATACATGGAACAATGCACTATTTAGAAATCACTAACCGAATATCTTTAAGTATTGTGAAGGGAGCGTGAATCGGCCATCATTCTTCTGGGTTACCAAATGCAAATGATGTTGAGTGGGACTCATTGTCAGATGTGGCAGAAATAAATGAACAAAGTTATCGATTCGTGAGGAAATCGTAGTGAACGCAGCAGCTGCTAGAGGGACTGAGTGATCGAGTAAGGGTGCCTCTACAAGGAAGATGAACTGCAGCAGCTTGAGTTCAAATAACTGATTCAAAGTATCATACGGAGGTCTTCATAGAGAAATAATATTACTGGTTTCTACACACACCGCAGGAAAGCCTGCACTGAGCCTCGTGACTAATTTTCACTTGGGTCGTGCTTGGGAATTACTGCAATGTGTGTGGAAGTGACAGGAGAAAGCGTACAGTACTCATAACGAGCGGCACCCACTCGAATTTGCATACAGAAATGGAAAAACAAAAACTCCTTACTCGACTGCCATCTACAAATGTCCTCAGTCGTGCTGCAGAGTGTTCCACATCTGACTTGTTGAAATGAAAAGGTGCAACTGCGGTGGGGAAGGGAATAAGGTTAGTGGGGACTTGGTTGTACATCACGAACACACGTTCAAATTCAGTTTATTGTACAACCAAATTCTAAGGGTTTGTGATGAAGATGTTTGAGCCAATGATATAAGACAGTGATCTGGCAAGAGTTTTGCCAATTGCCCACACCAGGTGTGACCAGTTGAGTAATCTAGTAATTAACTTGTGGCTGTGCTCCATTCGTTTACATCATCATTATTGGTCACGCGCAGTGCGGAGAATTTGTTAAACCTGTGCCAGGTCACTTGTTTCTCAAAATTGGAGCACTGCCTTGTTGTGTGTACAAGTGGACGGGTGGGGGGGGGGGGGAAGAAATAAACAGATACAGCGAGCAAGAGAAAAAAAACGAATTGAGAGACAGACGCAGTTAAATGGTAAACATATCACCTCATTGTAGATGCGTGTACGAATCTTCAGCATCGATACGTAAGCGTCAACGATGTATATACGTACGCCGAGAAACAAAATAAACAGAAACAGATAGTATGTGTCATTAATCACAATGAAATACAATTTGGATTCGAACAGAAACAGTGGGCATGTTTATGTTATATAACCCCTCGATTTGAGGCAGAGGGAAAACATTAAGCTCTTGAGGTTGAATTCTAATAGGGGAAGGTAGTGGGCAACCAATGGGTGGCTGGGGAAAATGAGTTCAATGCTATGGGGTTAGCAAAAGAGAAGTGATTGAGCTCCAACTAAAGCGAAGGTTCGCTGGGAGCTTTCACGAAAAGGAATTGGTTACTAGAACGGACCGTGCATGGAGAGGTGCAAAGGGAAGGAGGGGGTCGTAGACAGGAGCGAGTGCATGGATGAGCTTGAAAGAACGGTGAACACTGTCTTGAAATTGATCCTGGATCGGATTGTGAGCCACTGGATCGATTTGAGTATTGGGGCGATGTGGTCTTATTTACGGGTGCGGCTGAGGAATTCTGGCAGCGGCATTTGGGATCATCTGAAATTTTCAGAGGAGGGGGATGTGGGTAGAACATAGATCAGAGATTCATATTCTTTGGGTCTTTCGGTAAAGTCACGTTGAGAGGTTAAAAGAAAATAACAAAAACAATCACTAAAAACTACGACGTATCGATCGCAACACAAGCGTTCGTCGTCAGGAAGAAACATGGATGACGAACGCTTCTGTTGCGATCGAAACGTTGAGGTTTTTGGTCATTTTTTAAATCATTTTATTTTAACCTATCTACGCAACTTTACCGAAAGACCCAAAGAATATGAATTCCTGCAGTCACGAGAGCTTTAAGTCAATATTTATAGATCAGAGAGTCAAAGGAGTCGAGTCTCGCCACGATGGCGAGATGTTAAATCCCTCGCCCGGTGTACAGGAAGTCATGGGTTCGATCCCGATCCCGATCCCGACCCTGTGCCGCCTGTATATTTTTAGTTTGCATGTTCTCCCTGTGGTCGTGTGGATTTTTCTCTGGGTCCTCCGGTTTTTTCCTTCCACACGTAGAATCAACATGCGTTTAGAGTATTGGGCTACAATACATTTCCACGTGATAAGTCACTTCGTTGCGTTATCATTTTTGTCCAGGTCTCTTCTGAAAAAATGCTAAATTTCTCTGTGTGCCTTACCTGGAAAGATTAAAAACATGTGTGAAGGCATCAATGATGGTCTTCTTGGCTGTTGGAGTAGGAAAATAATGGATGTGGGAGATGTGCAGATGGAGTTATAAAGTCCTGTAGAGTTGAGATATCTTGGAAGAAAATTAGACCTTCGGATTAATGACAAATCTAAGGTTGATTGTAATATCAGAGCCGAAAAGGTGCACACTCAAACTGAATTGTTCACTGAGATTGGACTTTTGTCAATGAGGAACATTTTAGTTTTTGCTTCAGCTGGACAAAGTTATAACCAATCCAAGATGTGGGAGGGGATAGTGATGTTGCATTTGTAGAGGTGTTAACTACTCACTGTTCGGTAACCTGCATTGCCACTAGGTATCAAAGGGGCAGTGCAGCGTTACCTCTGTGTACATAACGGTTGGGGTCAGACGAGGTGAAGTGGATAGTAGCCACAGTTTGGTAAGAACGAATCAGACAGTTCCACGTGGGAATGTGGAATTGTTTACACCTGGCCACAAACGGGTATAAGAAGGGTGACCGCGCAAAGCGCAGGGAGTTCTCTCCCTACACGAAGACCGAAGCCCGGCTGAAGATAGCCAGGACCCTGGACCCAGCCTTCCAGCCCTTCTGAGGGCTAAGGCTCGGCGCATCCAGTGGTCAAGACCCGCCGGGCCAGCGGTGGGTCAGATAGCCTCCCCTAGGTCCCAGCCGGAGGACTCTAGGATAGCGGTAGACGTGTGAGTCCCGCCAAGATAAGAGGCTGTACCTCCTTAGGTTAGGAAGAGACCTGTGTGTAGGTCACGCTAAGTCTGGAGGCTGTACCTTCTTAGGGTATCGGGTGAGGGGACCGTATACCCCTCTGTGTGTTAAGGACTGTGTAAAGAGAAGTATTACAATAAACAGAGTGTGCCTCATAAGAAGTTTATTCGTCATTATAAACACTACACATTGTGGAGTCAATGTTGATTTGGAACTGGGTGTTATCAAATTTAGATCATTTTGTAAAGATGGATGCAATATGCTGAGAAGAGCAGAGGGCTGAGGATGGGGCCTTGTGTGACACAATAACACAGAGGTTTCTGAGAGGTGTGGAGATATTGGAGCACTCTGCTCGTTAAGAGCAGAACTGGGAGATAAGTGTGCTGGAGATGCCTGCATAGTTTTAGAGATGCTGACGAATGATGGAGTGGTCTGTGGTGTCAAATGCAGAAGAAAGGTGGAAGTGAGCTAAGAGTGAGAGTGACCCATGGCCTCAAGAAAGAAGAAAGTAGTCAACATTGGCAGAATCCAGATTGTACTAGATTGTAGACACCACGGAGGGACATGTATTTGGAGAGATGGAAGAAGATAAACTTTTCTTGGACTTTTATTTTCCTGAGGAAAAGGAAATAATTTACTTCCAGCGTCCATAGAGAACGTGCGTTTTTTTTAAGTTTAATTAACATTTTAATGTTGGCATGCCTGAATGCTTCTGGCTGACAATACAGCATAAATAGTGTCAAAATGTAAAAAGAATATCCCACTTGCATGCCCCCGTACCTATTTATAAGGGAAGAGAGAATATTTGTGCGTTCATAGTTGTGTTGTGCCAGAGTGATTGCATGTGGTGGAAGAAGACTTCCAGCTTGCCCAGATTAGCCACATAATTCCACAGGTGCAAGGAATGATGTGCAATTATTTAAGGTCATTATCATAATGCAAAGAGCAATGAGTTATTAAGTTAATTAAGCCTCGCTGTGTGGAATCGGTACAGTGTTGGAATAATGAGTGTTAAATGGTACCAAGATTTATTACCAATCCTGCGGTATAAATCATCCCATATGCCGAACATCTGAGAATGGGCCTCAGGTTTATAACTGCCACATGTGACACACTCGCATTCATATTAACATCAAAACAAGTGGAAGAGAAGGAGTGCATCCACCTGCATTTGGGCTGACGGGATTGTAGAATAAATTCAGAAAATCTGCCAAAATCCTGTTTTTTCTTGGTCATTGATAGCTAATTTGTAGTAGCAATTAATGTACCACTCAGGCTTTGTGGAGAAGCTGCATGGATTATGCTGCGATCTCTGCATAGGAAATATCTTGTGAATTAGAAAGCACATCTTCTGGGCCTCCTGGTTTCATGAGATGTATTACAAGTCACTCCAGTTTTCCACATTGCTTTATGCATAATACCATAAGTGAGCAATTCTTGAATCCAGTCTCTGTGATGTAAATTATGTACGTAACTTTTCAAAATTGTTAGTGAACATATATGCTGGTGTTGTTGTACATTTGTTGTTGTTGTTGTAACTTGCTCACCTGACCATGTGAAAAAGAGCTTCATAACTCCTCCAGTCTAAATAAACATTCTGATTCTTGATTCTGATGTGCTGGGTATAAGCCTAGTGTGGATGGGGAAGTGATGGCCACCTGGGTTTAATACCCACCCACAGCTAACATCAGTGGTGAGTGGCACCTGAACTGGCCCTGGGTCCTTCCTTAACCAACCCACACTGAACCAGCTTGAAGTACGTTCAAACCATCCCCACGTTTGGGGAATCCTTCATCTCCCAGTGGATTAATAAAGCGCAGTAAAGTATTATAATTTTAGTTTTATGTCAAGCATCACAAATATACATTCACCGAATACCCCTGGGTAGTCTGGTGTTATAAGCATGAGCCCACACGTGACTTACACTTGATGACACGAGAAGAAGCTGAAACTCGTAAACAATTGATACGTTGCTGCAAAATGAGAGTTGGAGGACTTTGAGCTTGAGGAAGTATGCACCCATGGACCTATAAAACATAGTCTTTCTTAATACGTCTCTATGTACCATTTTTTTTGTAACATTTCCAGTGCAGTATTAACAAAATGCAATACATGTACGGCCTTGATCGAGTGACTGATTTAAATTCGAAGGATGTTCTAAAAGAACGAGAAATCCTCTTTTTGGCACAAAATATACGTTCATAACTAAAACTATCCAAACACCAACGTTTTGAGTTTGATGCCCCAAATAAAATATTGGGCACAACCGGTTTCTAATTCTAAATGACTTATGACTTGTGTTAATCTCTTAAACATATATGCATCTCATCATTAGTGAACCGAGTACTTTGCCTCCCAGGGAATGTTTTGCTAAAGCTATAAAAAAGTGACCAAAGCATGCTCCAAGTTACTTGCAAAACTATTAAAGTATTATGACTATTCAATAATTTCTGCCGTTATGAATATATTGACTTTGTTTAACAAGGTGAGAATCCATTGGGATTCATTATGCCTTTTTCTTAGGGGACCTGGGAAATCATGGTCAGTTAGGAGACAGTTATTAATGTATCAGTGTAGTTCCAGTCTGTTTAAATATTAGATTAATACGAGGACACTGGAACTTAATTGCTCATTCTTGCAAATAATGCGATTTGATGTTTAACATCGGCCTCATGGGTGCACGCCTTGGAAATTCCCCAAAGAAATATCCTAGCAAATACAAGATAACAAAAACACCGGCTCTATGGTGATGGTGCTGACAACTAAGCGACCGACCCAATACCCATCCATCACTACATTGCACCAGTGTGGGGTTTCATAAGGGCTGAACAGGGCAGTGAATAGTATATGAGCACTTCACTCACATTAAAAGGATGCAAACAGGAGTGCAGTGGTTATCGCACTCTACGCTGTGACCCGAGATCGATTCAACAGTCACAGCTAACATCGGTGGTAAGTGAGATATGAACCTATCATGCCCCCATCCCCCTGCTGACGCTGACGAGCGTGGTGATGAATTATCAAACATGATCCAAGGCTAACATGGGATGGGAAGGCCTTCATCCAGCAGTGGATTTACAAAGGGCTGAACATTATCATGATGAACATGACCCGCGAACGTGTGGCATTTTTTTTGAACCTGGCAATATCGATCGCGTCTTCGTTTGGCTAACCCGTTGTCAGATCTGATCTCGTTGTTCAATACCATTCAGTGCGTCCCGTCTGACTGTGTTCATGTGCGATATCCGGTGGCGGTGCTGGTGTGGTGGTGTTCACGCGGAATCATTGCACACGGCGGCGGCGGCGGCGCAAGTGGACGCAAGCAGTGAAGCAGACGTGACGCGCCTCGTGGGGAAATGCCAATCGCAGTTTATTGAGAAATGATCAAAAGAAGAGAAACGAAATAAAGAATACAAAAGTGGGGAAGAATTAGTTGCAATAAATAAATAAGAAACGTTAATAAATAGTTTGGTTATCATGATCGGTTGATCTGACAATGCTTTATTATTATTATTGTTCGTCATTAGAAAAAAAAATTAAACAGGCAATAGTAAACGCGCATATATCTGTACTATAGGTGGAGAACAAACACTTGAATAATTGTGAGGAATCGTCTATGATACGGCATGGTTGCTATATGATGATGCTAAGAGTTTATTTTTGTTCCTTACACAGCATTGCGAGCTGCACCAAACAACTTACTTGGATTCTCGTAAGTTTAGTCACTTGTTTTTAATATAGAATTTAAGTTTACACTTGTAAAAATTAAGATTTTTTTTTCAAACACACTGTAAAGACATCAGCAATAATTTCCTTTGTAAGGTTTTAGCAAAAAAACAAACAAACATGGAAAGTGTAAGTATTTTATCGTTTCATTTTTTAAAAATAGTTTTCTCAAAAGTCGTACGGTAATATCAAAATGTTTTTTTCTTGATTCATCAAAAGTGTACATGGTTTCTTGTTTTATTTTTGGGACAAAAAATTAAAATTAAATTAAATTAGGAAAGAACAGGAAGTTTGAGACGTGAAGTATGGAACAAAATTAAAAATATAACAATTATAAGAACGCGTCGGATATTCCAATTCTTGAACTCTTCCGGAAGTTCACGATTTTTTACTAAAATATACTTTTTGTAAAACTTTGTTTTTTTTACTGTTACTGTAAACACTACAGTATGCAATAATAAATAACAATAAAAGATGCTTTTGTCCGAAACTAGCGGGCTGTATAAATATTTTTTTTTCTCTTGTAAACGCTCTAACTACCTATAGTTTGTGTATTGGCAAAATGCAACCGGAGGGGTGGGCATATAACACTGCTTCGGCTCTAGGAAATTGCACAAGGGTAAACTCTACGCGTCGTTGACTAAAATGATCTATCACGGTTATATCGCTAATACTGACCAGTGCGGATGAATACCTTGTAACTGGTAATAATAATACTGAATTACTGATGCGCTGAAAAGCAGGAAAAAGCCACGATTTTTTTTTCCTCTATATAAGTAATACTTGGAGAGCGCTCCGACAGGCGCAATAGTGACTCGCACCTTTGTTTGCTTGCATAAGGCTTCTTATATCGAGTGTGTCACGATCCTCAGTGGGGGTTTATACACCAACTAACCTGGTCCAAATCTACGGTTTTTCGGCGACATAAAACATATGCCAAACTTAAAGTGCAATGCCAATCGTGCATTGGCAGGTATGGTCAATTTGGTTAATTAAAAGACACATGGCATTGAATACAACACTGTCTGCATGAAGGCATAGGAATGATGCTTATAATTTGCTACCATATTAGTTAATGTATAGACCCTCCTTCGATACAGTACACTGTAGGCGTTTATAAAAAAAAAATGTCCATATTATGAAAATGCATTCAACACCAATAATATTTTAATGTGCTCTTAGGGAGTCAATATATATTGACAACAGATTAATTTTGGAATTTCAAAAGTCATAAAATGATTTCCATGGATCACTTTTCATAAGCCGCACACAGTATACATTTCACCTTATCGAGAGAATGTGCTCTTAGGCTCATGCATTCTGACCTGGTAATACCCTTTTGTAGTTTTTTGTCTTTTACATTCGCAGAACCTACCAAGTTTACTTTCAAACTTGTCATTGCCCCTTCGATGTCCGTCTACTCCCCCCCCTCACCCTTCCCACTCCCCCCCCTTCCCCCCACCCATCCCAGGGTTCTAAATAACCAGAACAAGTTCATCGGGATATTATAATTAACACATGGTCAATGTTGCATTGTGCCCATTGTAACATTACACTTATTTATTTTGTATTACAACAGTATAATCCTAACCACTGAATTAAAAATAAATCATGCAAGGATTATGAATGTAGTTCAAATATCCAGTTCTAATTATTTCCAAAAGATAATTGTAATTTTACATTTAAATTTCATTCCGTTCCTGTTAGGAATTGGCCGACTAAATGCCTTTGGCATGACATCCGATGAAAATGTTTGGTTAGATCATTTAACACTGATTGTGTAAACTTCACATTTTTTTTACGTTGTTTCATTTTTCTTAAACCATCCTGTCATGTTTCTAAACACTACCAGAAAGTTCAGGCACGTCTCAATAGGCTCGGTGCAATAGAGGCCCATAATAAAACTGTTATTCATCACGGCTGATCTACAGAATTACTTATCACCTTTCTCTAAATCGCCTTTTCCCTCAGAGCCATTCTCACCCAAAGACCGTTTTCTCTTCCCAACCTTGCTTCTCTTCGGCTCTTCAGCGAACACGTACCTCTCTTCACCTTCTCCATCTTCTCCTGCTCCCATTTTGCATTCTATGCCCTCGGCAGCCTTCTCCTTGTCACTTCCCAGATTCGCGTCTCCATCACCGTCTGCTACACTTTCCAGTTCACCTCTTACATCTTCTACGGCTTCGTCTCTGTCCATGTGACAACTTTTGCTCTCACCATTATCTACATCCATTGACCAACTTCCTTCAGGGTCACCTGCATCTCTTTCCATCTCCATTCCATTCTCGTCACCATTTTCATCATTAACTTCATCATCACCATCATCACCATCATTCTCCTCTACTTTCATCTTCTGCTCATCTTCTTCCCCAAGTCCATCAGTAACACATTCTCCATTTCTTTCTTTAATGCCATAACAGTGGTGCTGCGATGCAAAGCCATATCTAAAAACTCCTCCACTCACCATCGGAATTCCCAACATACCAAACTCATTTTTCGTGTCTCCTACGCCCATGTTTTCCTGGTCACTACTGCTTGTCAATGCATCTCGCTCTCGGTCCATTTCTCCCAGCATTCCTTGCTCCTGCTCCTCCTTCCTTTCGAACATTCTTTGCTCTCCATCAAACTTGATCAGCAGCTCATGCTTCATGCCGAACGGTTCCATAATCGCCCGATGGTCTTCACCCTTCCTGTCTTTTTCCAAGTTTCCCAACATCCTTTGCTCCATAGCCAGCTTTCCACGAATCATCGAGTTGTCTCCGCCACCGAATTTCGCCACCTCGGGGTCGGCCTCGTCCGGTGGGGTGGCCCGCTCTCCCGTCACGTCGCCCGGCCCTCCCACCTCACCTTCGCCCACCCCGCGCCGGCAGTACGAGTAGCGGTGGTTCATGTGCTGCGAGTAGGAGCCCGAGTGCGAGAAGCGCTTGCCACAGCGGTCGCAGCGGTACGGCTTCTCACCCGAGTGTAGTCGCGAGTGCTCGATCAGGTGGTGCTTGTGCTTGAACGCCTTGTTGCACACCTCACACTGGTGGGGACGCTTGCCTGGCCAGGGTGGCAGGGAGTGAGCGGAGTGGGGACATAAGTGGAACAAAAAATTACAATTATAATACTAAAACAACGTTACATGAATGAAATGCCACCTCTTTGCACATTTCAAAACAACAAGCAGTGTCAGCCCCCAAAGTAATGCCACTAATTACCGTGGCTTATTTGTAACTTGCCTTCACTACGTTTTTTATTTTATTGTTCTTATGGTCCATAATACAGGTTTTTTTGGGTTAGATCGTGTAAAATACGCGATCTATTTACGTGATATAACCCAAAAAATCTGTGTTATTGATGATATTGGTCGCAAAAGCATACGAGTTAAACTGTTCTTATGGTATTTCAACATGAACCCGGTACAGAGCACAAACCGTGACGTGGGGAGGGGGAGGGGGGAGCACATAAACTCCATGGATAGAAGCCACAAAATTCTATGCTCCTGTGTTTACGGGAAAGGGGGAGAAATCGGGCTCGCTGCCGCACCTAGGTGGGGACTGCGAGCAAGGAGCGAGCACTTTTATATGGGGGAGGCCTTCACTAAATTCTTATCAGATAGCAGCGGAGAGGCGCAGATGGCTGACCAAATGGCTACAGACGCATCGCTTCTGCAGTCACATTCGTTACACCGGTTTTCTCGACGTCTCAAGAGTGCTGGCCCTGTGGCGATTGTGAAGAAGCACAAGGCCCATTGACAACCACGCCAGGAGGCGCTGAGCGAGGATACCTGTGCTCTCTACTACTTTGTACACGCGCCACTGCTAGCCGACCTACAGCCTCCTCTGCTGACATTTCTCCGTGTTTAGCAAAAATTAGGGAGAGCAATTTGGATGATACCACAGTCCTCACACTGCATGCAATATAACAAATGACTTGTAACATGCAATATCCCACCCAACATGTAAATATACTGTACGTGAGATCAGAGGTGTTATGGTTCAGGGTATTTTTTGTGGAATAATGCAAATATTCAGTATGGCAATGCCATCAAAGATACATTATAGCATAAAAAAACACGTCAACATAGCTGCTGTTTCGAATTCAAATGACATCACTGCGATAAACGCATTTAAAGGGATCTGGCCTATATTTAAAATGCTTCAAAATTCGGCAAAAAGATAAAATAATTTAAAAAATACGATATTGGCAATACAGTGGTCCCTTGGTTAACAGTGATATCGGTTAATGGATTTTCGGTTAACGTTTCGCCTCCCAGAGGACGCGATCTCCCATTTTCGGCCAATCCGAGCACCCGAAAGTGGGCTGAGCATTCCTCAGCCAATCAGCGACCCCCATTTATTAGCGTTTAGACCTCGACTGGCTTTGTTTTGCATGGCGGTTTTTTTTTTGTTTTGGCAGTCGAAACAGCTCTCTCTTCCATTAACAGTTATTTCGGTTCACAGTAGTTTTCGTGGAATGGATTAAAAATGTTCACAAGAGGACTACTGTATCAATGTCAGAACATAACTACTCCAAGAATGCCGGAAGTGAAATATCTACACACATACAAATTCGTTTTTCATTACCCATGTTTACTGACACATATAGAGCGTACTGCATATAAAGACATATTAAAACTACAAATCCAATATGATGTCCAGTGTGGCATCCAGAACCATTTCCAGGATGTGTGGAACTTTAGCATCGACGGACAACATGATTCAGCCTCAAGCATGAACTGCAATTTAATTAATGCATTGGTGAAAGGGCATTTTACATTTATTTGGTAGTTTTGAAATATTATAGCTCATCGTTTTACATACAATATATCTAGAGATGATTTTCCACTCACATACGAATTTGGGCCCACAATCAGGGGTTGATAAACGCCTCATCTAAAGGATCTGCAATTTGTGGACTACGTACAAGAAGTATCGCACGCCACAAGATGCTATAGGTGTTTTATTTTCACGTTTATCATAAAAAAAAGTTATTTGTACCATTCCTTTCCGCCTGTGCAGTGTCTTTAATTTCAGTTCCTCTTATCAAGTTGAGTTGCCTTGGATGCCAATAATTCCGCAGGAGTAAGCAAACACAATAACCTGCTTGGGACAAGCTGTTTATTAAATAATAGCATTCAGAACTTCTTGTGCATGCATTGTTTAACGATTGGTAATAAAATCCTACTGGGTGGCACTTTGGCTATGGCATTTGATTCTCAATAGAAAAACCACGAGTCAAATTTCCTGTTTGTGGTCATGTCAGGCTCTATGGGGTCGATAAAATTAGTACCACTTTGTGACGCCAACAGTGGTCATGTTATGGATATACTATTTCCGGTCATGGGAATATGGAATTTATATATCACTACCTCAGGTCTTATAGTGAAGACACGCACTATCCCATTTCCCGTTTGAGTCAGGAAACACCTTCTCTTTGACTTCACTTTGATAATAAAACAAGACTGCATGTCAGCTGGTGTGTGTGTGTGAGTGTGCATGAAAACGAAACAATTGTGGAAAAGTTTTACCTCAAGATTGGTTCGAAAAATAAAAACATGCAGAAATTTGTGCATGAAGGTCACCATTATGATCATGTCATGGTGGAAGGTTACGTTTCAGAACCCTTATTAGCAGCACAGACAAAGAGGTCCATTGACATCTGCATTTTTGCGTCCGTACGTTGCTCAGTCTAGGCTGTCTGGGGCCTTTAACATTGGCGCAAAAATATGCCTGCGTAGTTGTTCCTTTTAATAAACATTCTGCCGTTCCCTCGCTCATGCCAAATTGGAATACACTTACCCGTCTGATGCAATAGTGGGCCAATGACGGATCCTCCCAGGCCACTAATTCAGATGCGGCAGGATCAGGTTGTGTCTTAATATTTACGTGCAAGAATAATGAGGGAGCCTGTTGAGCCGCTAATGGGAAGCTAGACGGAAACAAGTTGACCAAACGTCTCCATTTTGGTTGCCACTATCATCGGTCGCTGCTAATGATTTGAAAGCTCACTTTTAGGCAATGGCCTGGTGGCGCAATGGCAGGGCGCCTGAAACACAATGGGAGGGTTCCGGTCAGGGGTTGATTCAGCCCATCATATCTCTGGGGGTAATTACATTGAGAACCCATTTGAGAGATGTTAATTACGAATAACACATCAACAGAACTGGTCCTTGCCACAGGAATGTTTAATTTCTACCAGTCACTCAGGGCTGACAATGGAGGTGAGCACTGAACTCATTAATGCTCCTGTGCATATTGCTGTTGGGAGTAAAATCAGACACGTCTGACAATACGTAGCTCTTAATTCCACGTTATAATCCGCTAACTTAATGCCGAGGTGCGTAAATTTTACCGAACACGCGAATATTCCAAGCCTCTTGCAAGCCTTTCAGGACCCCACCCAAAGGCGCCTCGGTTGGTTATTTGGATGCCCAAAATATCCGCGGTAGGCATGTCAGCGATGCCTACGACAACGTGGCCTGCACGAAAATAACCCCGCAAACACCAGTGTGTGAGCGCCCGCACTTAAGGGGACGGCCTTGCAAAAAAAAATGCCCAGCATACGCGCGCACACACACACACACGCACCCTACGTGGACACGTAAACACGCGGGAGCAAAATGCACGGCTGTGGGCATTTTACGGCACCTTAAAATACACTGGTGTCAATGATGAAGGAGAGCGAAAGTCCCCTTCGCAGGGGAGTGGAGGGACCGACCGAGAAGAGCACTGCTGTGGTATTACCACTCGCATTCACCATGTTCCAATGCCATGGTGGGGGGGCATGGGGGGGTGGGGGGGCATGGGGGGGTGGGGGGGGGGCATGGGGGGGGGTGAGTACAACTTTGAGGGAAGTCAACTGTTCTTGTCTTATAGAGAGAGATACCGCCCATCGCCATTGGAGAAAACTGACTGCCTTGCTTGTTTGGGCAAGAAGACCGTCGCTTGTCTTGCTTCTGATAATGCCAATTATAATACAGCACAGTGCACGAAGATTTTGGCGCGGTGCTATGCCCCACGTTGTGTAAGCCTCCTGCCTTGCACGCTTCCCTGGACAGAGAAGGGCAATACTTATGTAAGACGTGACTTGGTCTGCCCAAAACACCCCACCCATGGACGAGCCACTGCATGACTCACAAGGCTCAATAGGTGTAAGCATAGTCATCATGGAATGTACTATTTCTATTCTATTTTTAAAATAAGTTTTCTAAAATAAGTAGCAATCATGTGCATGTAATTTGTCAATCTATTGCTGGATGAAAGCCTCTCCCCTATGTTAGTCGTGGGGGTTGTTTGATCACACTTGACGAGGCTGGGCAGTGTGAATTGGTGAAAAATGTGAGGCCTAGGTCCGTTTCAGGTATCACTCACTACTGATGCTATATAGCCGTGGCGAGGAATCGAACTACGGTGGCCGGGTTCATAGTGCACAGTGCTTATGACTGTACCACCCCTTAAATATGTACATCATGTTCATGCTGTCGTAATCAAAGCTTGCATCTAAAAAAGAGGCCATGTCCGTGTAAACCTATGTCGGGAAATTACTCCAGAAGATGATGTCACAGAATATATGTGTCATATAGTGGCTTCTATCACCACAACTACAAGTCAAGAGTCATTCTCGATATGTATGAAATAGTTATCTGTCTTTTTTAAATAAAAAAACTATTATATTTACAACTGTGAGTGTCAGCCACGTGCCTTTGCACAATGCTGCAATTTGATAATTTGGATACCGATCGAGTATCGTGCTAAGGTCACGTGTCGGTTGTGTAACAACCGAGGGATCTAGCAGAAGGAAGACAACTATGGCTAGGTGAGGTGGCATCAATGGCATTGCCGATAATGATCTCTTGTCCTTGTTTTGTGTTGTTTGTGGCCAGGCTTAGGTCCATCAACTTACTGCACTTTTCAGCCCATTTTGATGTCCAGTAACAACCTGGGATTTTAATTCAGCAGTGCTGACTTAGTGTTGCGACAGACAGAGATACAACACAGAGCCGCCGATATAACTCTCCTAACACCAACATTTATTTTGTGCTTTTATGAGAATCAGTGGAGACCATGAACCTCTCTACACTTCACCTTGGGTGGCAACAGGGGGCTCAAAGCCAAGCTCTCAGCAGTGTTGACTCAGTGCTCTGATACGGGCATTAGCCCCCCTTGGTCCTCTAGCCACTAATCTTGGCACGTAGATATCCTATAGCGACCTCTACTCTATTCACATCACCCGGTGATTCACTCGGTCTCACCCACAAGCACGCTGGCTGTGCACTGCCCTCTGCTATCTATGGCCACACTCCAGCAGCAAGTACACCACAGAAGCTGGATCGCTTAGTCACTCGACGACGTAAAGGTTTCACTGCGCATGTCGTGCACACATTGAATCTATTGTGAACTTCAATTAACATTGTATTTGTTTTACATCCCTATCGTTTGAAAAAATGCCAAATCATTTTCCAGTTTTCCTATCGGCCTGGTGCCATAAGAAATTTCCATTTGTTACTTTTTTTCAGTGAGCATTGCACCACCATCTGTCAGAGAATGGCCCTGGAAGATGATATTCCAAAACTACCTCTGAATTCCCATTAAAAGGCATCATTGTACACTGTTAGAATACACCTTTAATATCTGAAAAAAAGTGTTGGTTAAATATGTCAATCAAAGCATTCTGGTCTATTGTCAGACGGGAATAAGCTGAATTCAGTGAAAAATAAAATGTAATGCAATGAGTTTATTTGTTTTGTCATTGGTAACTAGGCCGAGACCATACACTCACTATAATTTGGATACTGATTTAATCATGAATTGTTACCCGGTTATGTACTCAGGATCTCAGCAGCGCTGACTCGGTGCTCTGGCACGGTCTTCGCACCCCGAGACACGTGCCTGCCTTTCAGTACGTTTTTATCTCTATATTTTTTCCTAAATAATGTTATCCCTAGACTGTGGGAAGTGTCACAGTTGAGCCCCACTCCAAGGTCCTACACGCGCTTCACTCTGTTGCCATCGGCAGTAACGTCAGTAATGGAGTAAATCGCCAGTATAATTAAGCTTCATATTTACATTATACCACAACGTATTGTTAAATCCATGAGCACATCACAGGGTCGAGCGAGATGGAGGGCAGATTGTGGAGGCCTTCATTAAGTAGTGGATTTAACATGGCTGATGATGATGATATTGTTCACATTTATAGTGTTTTCAATGGTGGTTTGTTGCTTCTGACAGTGCAGTGAAACTCACATGGCCACATTGCAACGATTGAGAGAGATGAGGGATGGATGGGCAAGTGGACTGGTGCACATGGAGATACTGATTCAACTTAATAGTTTTATTTAATATTATCTGTCTTTATTCTGTTAGCTTGCATGTAAATGTTCTCAAATGGCACACATTACATTTCATGTTTGCGTGTTTTCCTCTTTAAGCCTGGATGACATTTACAATCAGCCATGTCCTATCCACTGCTGAATGAAGCCCTTCCTATGCCATCACCAACCCAAAGAGTCCTGTAATGCATGTAATCCATCTTGCTCCTGCACAAGAACTGGACTCATCATTCCATCTCCATGGTGGTCACGCTGTCAGGACTGTTGCCTGCTTCAGCTGCCATTCCATTACCAGTCTCGTCCATTGGCCATCAACCATTCTCATGATGCATGCTACCCAAGCCCAATTGCTTTCCTTAAGAGTCAATATGATATTCATAGGTTGTGTTTGTTTCTTGAACCGTGTGTTTTTTTTCATTGTGTTTTACTCATTCTATATAACTATCTTGAATTAAACTTTCCGGCCCTCTTTGTTAAAGTTCCTGCATCATTTTCTGTAGTTCATTTCAATGAGTATAGAACAGATAATAAATTATAGTCAGACTGCATTCTTGTTCAAATGACCATTAAGCCGGTGCTCATCTCCTGTTTGCAAGGCTGAGCCAGTAGTGGACATTCTACATTCATATGGCGGGGTCAGTCTTAGGGAAACGACAACCACTGTGACCTTCCTCATAAATCGATACTCAATTTAACGACCCCACAGTGATGATGAGCCAACCCCCAACCAGGATTTGAACTGGCTACATTCCAATTGCTTGCCGCTCACGCGGTACTATAATGATTATAAAACAAAAACCACACAACGTAGATGGGTGCCATCCCTAGCATACATGCGCGAGTTGCAGATCTAAGTGAGTGTGCCGAGCGGGAGCGTTACCTGTGTGCTCGTACTTATGTCTCAGAAGGGAGCTGCTCTTCTGGAATGTTTTGTCGCACAAGTCACACGAGAAGTTGCCGCTCTCAGCCTTCCTCAACTTCTTCCGCGGGAGCCCTGTGTCGGAGTCCGAGCCATAATCACCGTCCAAGCTCTCCGCCTGCCATCGAAAATAAACAAAAAAAGCCATGGACTCTTTCCGCAGCATCCCGGTGGCAACCGATTGTGCAGCCTGCACAGCCTTTGTGTTTTCACACATGTACGTATTTTTTTTCATAAACATACACAATTGTGCATGAAGGCATATAAACACAGAGATTTCTCATAGGCAAGCACAAACTAAGATTGGCATAGCATTCCCACCGCTGGCTTGGGGTCCCCAACTGAAGTGAGCACCAGCAATGGCCGTTTCAGCATGGAGATGCTCTGAATTTTGACATCATACGAGAGGGTAATGTGGCCACACACCAAGTACCCATTTAAGGCTGAGTTAACCTAGGGGAGAAAATATTGTAAGCGACTCATGGTGTTTGTTAGTAATGGGGAATAGTGAATGCTGGGCACACTGCCTCCTCTTGTGCCAGGCCAGCCGCTAAGAGCAAATGTCCCAACTGCCTGTGAGGCGAGATGGATAATCTTAATTATTGTGTGTGCATACGTGTATGCACACTTCTGCATGGTGAGGAAAGCTAGTGGTGTTCGAACACTACTCTGATTCATCTTTGGAGGTGCTCACTGAAAACACTCCTCCCGAAATAGTCTGTGTGCTACTGCAATAATTAATGATTTACAGCTCCCTTTGTTATTCCACTGCTAAATAAAGGCCCCACCCCATGAGGGGTTAATCGTGGGGGGTTGTCTCCAGTGATGTTGGCCTTGGCCGGAGATTGAACTCGAAAGGTCATCAGATTCACAGTGTGCTAACCACTGCACCACTGCTCTCTCAGTAGCTGCATTAGGGAAATTATACACTGAAACCGTTAGTTACACTGCTTATAGGTATACCCATGCCTATGCATCATTAAACCCACCCTTGGTCACCGCAAAGCCTGTGGGCACAGGTTTTACTGACAGGTAAGCCCAACCGTTAAACACATCCTTTATTAGTGCTGCTGTGGCGATGAGTGTCAGTGGCGTAGAGTGGACATCAAGAGAGCTTAAACAAGCGAGAACATTTCTCGGCTTCCAGACATATCCGTGCTGCGGCTCACATGATTAGGGTCACGAGGTCTGTGGTGTGGACCCTCTGGGAGAGCAAATCGAATTAACACCAAACTTTGGCAAGGCAGCCAATTTATAATATTCCTGCGCTATACGCTCGGGGACACGTTAACATTTTTGAGAGGCCTTGCCCTCCAACCCCCCCTCACGACCAGCGCTACCCTGATCACTTACATCGACCAGTTAACTATAAACGCTTTGTCAGATCCTCTCAGGCCCAAGAGCATGTGATGGAGTTAATTGATAACAATGAGCGGAGTGCGGCTCACTCAGATGGGTGACCCCCCCTCCAGAGGTCACCATCTGCTCCCGTGTTATGTGACACCTGCGCGCAAACCAATGGCAATTCAGTGCCAGTTGTATGTAGCTATTCAAGTGTTTTTCAGGCAGTTGCAGCGCCCATTTACAATCGGTGATTTGCTGATGGTGAGCGAACAACATTGACAAGGTAATGTGTCTGTGAATTAGAAGCCATCGTGTACATACTCATTACAAAATAATCTCAACAGTGATTATATGGAAAGATTAGTCAACCCAATATGCATGTCAACCACCTGCTTGGCACAACCAATAAATGTATATATAACGTATATAATATTGGAACATTGCACACTATTATGATTAAATCCATCATTTAAGCAGCTAACAATATTAAAGAGGAATATTCCACAGATACCATACTGTTGGACATACTATTGTCTACGATTTAAGCTCGACTCATCAGAGTAAACGTGCACCATGCCACCATAATGTAATCATAGTTGTCCTATGTGTAGGCTGAAACGCAGCCACAGTAATGTGGCATTTCTGCCATTGACTAAAGACTACCAAAGGAGATGAGTACCGCAACTCAAGCTCATCTTAGCAGGGACACAATTCGACATCTGACTTGACACTGAAAGGACGTAATACAATACAAAAATGATTTCACAATGGTTGCCCAGGAACTCCCCATCCCTTGTGTTTCATCACAACTTTCTGCACCATTGCATCAACAATGGGGGCAGAGCTGTGTTCAGGAATGCCGCCCCCCCCCCCCTCCCCGCTGCCCCGCCGCCCACTCACCTGCGAGTTGGCCTTGCGCTGGTACTTCCGACGAAGCTGCAGCTCTGCAAGGCTGGCGGCACCGAGGGGCGGGAAGGCGGTGTAGGCCAGCTGCGGGAAAAATGCCAGCTGCTCCAACCCCGTGGGGTACTGTGCCAGCTCGGCGCCGCGGCCTGAATGAAGGGGCGGCGGCGGCACCAGGCCCGCGTGCGGCTGGAACGCGCCCACCGGAGGGAAGGCTGAGAAGAGAGGACGGTGGAGCGGGGGCTTCGCGCCGTACATCATCGGCATGCCGAAAAGGGGCTTCAGAACGTCGGCCATCGCGTCCGAGCGGTGGCCGTCCATGGCCTCTTCTTCGTTGTAGCCTTCGCTCTCGTTTCCCAGTTCTTTCTTGAGGAACGCAAGGTTCAGCGGCTCGTCCTGGTTGGTGTATGGCGACGAGGAGTCGCTGTTAAGATCTAAGCTCGTGAAGTTCTCACGATCCTCTCGTCTCCGCTTCTTGGCCTGCTTTCGTGCCATCTGCAGCTTGGGCAGGGAGAGATCGAGAGGCTCCGCTTGGGACTTTGCCACGTTGTCCTCAGAGGACGATGATGACCCATTCGAGTTGGAGCGTAGATTCCCGTCCGGAGTGTGCGAGTGGCCGTTTGGAGTGTGAGCATCCCCGTTAGAGTCACGCGCGAAACTCGCTGCAGACAGGTTCAGGGGGAACAGCGAGCGCCCGCTTCCGGGACAGAGCTCGTGGTTCACCCTGGACGGGAGGTTAAAGCGTGCGGGCTTGATTGCCTGCCTGGGGGGGCTCCTCATGTTTGACTCGTTTGTAGCTGCCGGGGGTGGGCCCCTGGGAGAGGCTTTCTGCACGGGGTGACAATCGCCATTGCTGGATGATGCCAAGTCCCCCATAGCCTGAGAGATCGGTGCTGGATCAGGAATGTGGTAAAAGCTCGGCTTTTCATGGCAGCGGCTCATGAAGTTGACGGGAGAAGGAACGAGCATGGAGAATTTCGTCAGCATCTCAGCCGTCATGGGCTCGCCGACGTTCCGCGCGCGGTAAGCCTCCCTTAGAAACGCCATACGTTCGGCCGCCCCCTCTGGCATCAGGGAATGTAGAGAGACCTTGTCCTGCGTGGTCATGGCTGGGTCAGCACTGCTCGTGGGGATGCCTGGATAAGTGCTGGCTGCCTCGTTACAAACCCTGGGCTCTGGGCGCACCAGCACGGCCTTGATTTCTTCGTTCATTTTGCACATATAGCGCTCATGCTGGTGCAAGGGGATGGGGCCAGGGAAGCCCTGCCCACAGAACTGGCATCGGAACATGCCGGTGGCAGTGGGGGTGGCAGCTGAGTGAAAACTCTCCGGGCTAAAGTCCTGCTGATGCATAAACTTTTGGCCATTCATCGCTAACATCTTGGGATCCATTGTGCCGCCATACTCGCGGAGGTGCTGGCTCAGAGTTTGCGCCGTGTAGGCCATCTGCTCCCGCCCGCTCGGGTCCCTGCCAAGTCCCTGTAGACAAGCCTTGGCCTCATTTACTTTCTCCAGCGTGTAGTCGATTATGCTCATGGCCGTGCCATTACGAGCGAGAAACGGGGGGATGGTCACGCCTGGCAGCGAGATCGGAGGGCACTTTGGCGTGTTCGTTGTCATCTGGGGCTCCTCGATGTCCGGCTCCATTTTCACTCCAAATGGTTGGGGCAGAGGGCGGCTCGCCTCTTCCCGAACGGGACTGCAGTCCTTGAGTCGTGTAACTGTGTTATCGACAATCTGCAGGACCTTCTTCACCTCACTGAGGCTGGTTCCTTCAGCTGGCTCACAGAGCACTGCCTGTGGGGTCTCTGCCATGCCTTCGCTGCCGGAGCGGTAATGAACCAAGTTCTGCAGAATGGCTTCCTCCCGGCCACTCAGCACCCCGGCCATTCCATCTCTGTGGAATAGGTGCTGGAAGTTGCTGTGGCCTGGAGAACTCAGATGCAGTGCTCCACCACCATTGCCGTTCATACCGACCGGCGATGCGGAGATTGTCGTCCGAAATTTGGAGAAGAAATCGCAGGCCGTGAGCGGCTCGCTCTTCACGCACACGGCCTCTGGGAGAGATGGCAGGGCCAGACCTGGGCGCTCAGGAGAAAGCCTGCCGCTCGCCTGCAACTTCTGCCTGAGCTGGCTGAGGGCCTGGCTGTCGGGTGAGGTGGGTGAGCGGGTGGAGGGAGAAGTACCGGCCCTGGGACCTCCCCGGGACCTGCCTCCACCAGCTCCTGCCCCACCAGGTGGTGGCTGCCCAATACACTTCTTACTGCTGATGTGGGAGCTGTAGGAGCCAGAGTGAGAGAAGCGCTTCTTGCAGTTTGGACACTCGTATGGCTTCTCACCTGCCAGACGCAGTACAGCACAAGCACACAGCGAGCATTCAACGATGTCATGCCGTCTGGCATCAGCTTATTGTCTCCACATTTAATTTGCAAAGGTGTGTGCCTATCCATGCAAGATTCAGCACCTATTGAAATATGCCTGCATTGAAATGTGATCCCAGAGAATGCATTTAGTTAACCAACTTTCAAGAATACAACAATGTATTTTGCACCACTAAGTGTGAAAATCAACTCTATATTTAATCTTAACTATAGTGTATATTATAGATTACTTTTCCCACTCTGGGAAAGGCCTTTTGCTATATTATTCGTATGCTTATAGAGCTTGTATATAGGCTTTAGTGGTTGAATATGTATTACACTTAATTCCATCAGAAAAAATGCAAAACTACCAGTATTTACAGCTGCGATTATCAAGGATTATCCTCTGCCAAACTTTTTTTTACCCAGTCAAATCCTCCCGAGATTAATTATGTATTTTGTAGGGGATAACCTGAATAACCTTGGTTATATTTAGAAGCGTGTTCATTTTCTACATTTACATTAAGAACATGCTTATACCATGTAGATGAAATATCTGCTTTAAATACGATCTTTCAAACGGTAACATTTAGTTTAAAAAGTTGAGCATTGTGTTTAGCGAATGGGATAAAAAGTGAATGGCTTCTTGAATAGATTATTCTCGGTGTCAAATAAATTACATCCCTGTGGAAGTCACAATAACCGCAACCTTTTAATGATGGAATTCAATATTTTACGAATATGCTAATGTGGAAATAAAATGCATTTTTCCTTTAGGTATTACCACTATGGATCCTGAGGTGCTCCTTCAGGTGGTGCTTGTACTTAAAGGCCTTGCCACACTCGCCACACTTGAACTTGCGGTGTCCTGCATTCTGAGCGCCCACGTCCTGCGGAGTGAAATAAACTAAGTGACTGAGCAAAAGTCAAATCTGTAGATAATGACAACACAATTTGAGAGGGAAACGTATGAACAAAATTATAAACACGTGCACTAACAACCAACAATTAACAGGGAATGGATTAAAAACAAATATATACTATATATACTTTAAATTGTGTGCAGAAATTAACAACCTTATTTCATGACAGTTGAATGCAATAAACCAATAATAACCAGTGAAAGCACTGCAAATAAGCTAAACTCCAGTTACTCGGGGATGGGGGGGACAGTTATCTGCTTTAAAATGTCCCACATTACGCTTGTAACGTAACTACCAAACCAAGTCCCTCACTTATCCCGGAAAGCCTTCCTTGAATCTCACGATTCTTTTGCAGGAAGGTTCCACTTAAATATATTAACACATTTCCTGAACGATATAAATATAAAATAAAACAGAGTGCCCAAGTTCGGTTGAAGCACAGTGTATTAGTTGTGCTCCCTGGCAGGAGGAGACCAGGCAGGTGCAAAAGGAAACAGCTGAAGGAAGATGTCTTTGGCTGGAGGGGGTGCAATTGGCAGGGGGTGATGGGGCCGGTAAACCCTTCTTCAGAGCTACATGTATGGTCAAGGGTCACCCTCGAGGTGGAACGCTGCCTTGAGGTTCCTCTCCACTTTTAGTAATGGGCCTTACCAAATATGGCGCCACCTGGCCCCGACAGCTCTCTCTCTCTGTGAGTTGCACCGTGCTACTACAGACGTGTACGGTACAGCCAGGGTTGTGGGTCATCAATAAAGAAGCCCATTAACCCCTCCGGCGGGAGTGAGGGGGGGGCTAAAACATAAGCACCACTTAGTGGGAATTCAACTGTAGTTGGCTTATGGAGACCTGCTATTGGAATATCAAATATCCACCAACGTCTCAGGGACCCTCAATGGAGATGAGCACCACCCCGATTGTTCATTACAGTAGCAAGACTCTGTTGGCTATGGCTTAGCTTTTTACATACAACCTTTGCTGACGGGACCAGGGCCATTCAACTCACTCCCAAATGAGAACGTTGTTTTAAAATGAGGATAAATACGTGATTCAAATCCAGGATCTCAACAGCGCCCGCTCGATGCTCTAGGGCACGCATAACATTAACTTCAGTCTCCACAGCCACTCAGCCAGTTCTCTTTAATGTAATCGTCTAAGGTGTACACTACTCTTCTGAGCTGTGGTCGGTGTGCTTTAATTACGGTGTTTAGTTTGTTGTCCCTCCCCCTCACCTCTGATTAGCACGGTTGGCGATGTAGGGTGAAAAATAATTTCAATATTACATGCTGGTGTCTGTCGCCTCTCAGTGGGGAAAGTTGCCGAATTTGGTAAAAGCAACTCATTTAGTTTGGTCATCGGCATATCATTAGAGGACAACTATTATATGTCCTCTTATTCACCCAAAGGCTTAAATGCTGGATCTCAATCATGCCGCCTCACTGCCCTGACGTCGTGCGGTGAACCATGGGGCCCAAATGCCTCTTTTAGTTTTTTATTTGACAATTCACTTTAAAAAGTACCGCGAGGGCATTGTCATGCTTCTTGGGCCCCAAGACCGTGATCCAGCCGAGTACATAGAGGTCAACCAGCAACCATGAGGTCAAAAACAACGTGGATTGTTGGTTGTGAACGTGGCGAAGAACAGGTGGATAATTAAATGCCAGAATCGGGTGTAATGGGGATTGGCAGAATGTTCAAGGTCAAGATTAAGGGGTCATTGTGGCCAATGATGTTGTGATAAACTCACCATCTCTCTCTCTCTCTCTCTTGCTTCTGCTAGATTTTACAGCTGTTGTACTGTTGACACCCAACCTCCAGGGTATTCTCTCAGAGTAATAATACATTCGCATCTACAATCCTTTGTCCATCCACCGGTGGATGAAGGCGTTGCCATGCTGCGTCGGCCATGGGAGTTGTCTGACTGCACTTCACTCTAGTCAGTGGAGGTCGAACGGCTATGGGTGTCGGGGGATAGTTCATGTGCCACTGAAAACTTGTATTGCCCACGGCGGGGGATTCAGACTCAGGGTGCACGGTGCAGTACACTGACCATTGCAACACCACTTCACAACGTTCTCACATTGTCCCAACGGATAATATTTGCTTAGTCATTGCGATTTATTTGGAGGCAGCACAGTAGGTGAAGCAGTGGAGCTTCCAAGTGTGAACACGCGAGTTCAAATTTTGGCCAAAGTCAATGAACTCATTTCTAGATTTGAAGCTTGAACTCATCATCATCATTACATTAACGCCACCTGCTGAAGCACACCACTTGGTAATATGTCAACAGTGCTTAGTGGATACATTTGTTCTTGGCCATAACAATAGGGAATTCTACAGCTGAGGCTGGATCACTGAGAGTGAATAGTACCATCCTTTGCTCTTTGGAGCTTTGGAGCACTTTGGTAGTTTTCTTAGTCATATCACGAGTTTTTTTTTTCTTTCTATAAGTTGATCTTAATCTTAATTGGATTATGTCAGCAGGGCCCCTCCAGATGGGGCATAACAGCCGGCGCCATCCAAGACGAGGAGACGATCTGGACGAGGCCGATTGACAGGGCGAGTGTGTCCAGGTTTGTGGAGTGAGCATGGCAGGTGTGGCATGATTGACAGCTCAGATGTAATTCACACTCCCCCCCCCTGCCCGCCCCCTCCCCTGGCAACACCTGATGCGGCCTTTGTGGAAACTCCATGCTGACTCATTTGGCTATTTTTGTCTACGTTCAGTTCAACCCATTTGTTATCACAATTCGAATGGGAATGAGTGTTTGCACTGAAGTAAAAAAAAAGTGCTGTAGGCATTTTTAAAAATAAAATAAAAATGAAATACTCGTCTTCGGGCTGCCTGCAAAGCTATTTTAACTGTAAGAAATGTCTCACACGTACGTTGATTCCCTATGTAAGGACTTTTACAGTAAGTCCCGCATGAGTTGGCAATGGTGTTTTTTTCATGTAAACTCAAGCTCTCCCTGCCAATGAATGGATGTTGAACTTCTTTCGCACCTTACGTAGCCAACCGTGTGAATCGGAGGTGCCGGACATAAAGTGGCATTCATCCCTGTTGTTAGCCATAAGGCCGGTGTGAATATCCCACATTCTCACAGCGAGAAGCAAAGGATTTTGTGCTGGATGTAAACACAGTTGCGTGACACAGCACCGCCATAGCAGGTATATGCATGTGTGCTCCAATGTGCTGACATTTATAGCGTGCCGTTTCAAATGTTGATCTCATTGCAGTGTTTTTGGAATTGTAAAGTTTCAAGAGTTAGGTTTTCTTCATTGCTCCAGTACATGTTACGTGACGTCGTAGATTTGAAAAAGTAAACTGCACCATATTGAAATTGCCTATGAATGTCGATGGACTAATTTTCAAAAATGGCTCCTTCAGTTTAATGAATCGTTCACAAAACATCATCATTCCATCCACTGCCAATTGGGTTTCGTGTAAATTTTGTATTCAATAATAACAGCTCATTATTTACCTATCGAAGCTTCAACCGCGTCCCTCGAACGCTTTACAACTCACGAGCCTGCTAGAGATGTTTGGTCAGTTCCAGGCGTTGTCTGTTGCATTTGAGAAGAAACTGGATTGTCCAGATAAAACCCATGCGCATGAATAGATAACACTAGAAACATCTGCACAGATAGGTCAGCAACCTTTTTGCTCTGCTACCAAAGGGTGGTCCCCCTGTAGCACGGAAGATTATTCTCATGCACATAATGAAATTTGCGCAACCCGCGAATCGTGCCTTAGCAGCGTTTGGATCGTACGTCACAGCTACAAAGCGACAGCTTGCTTGACAATAGTGATATCATCTCAGCGATTAAGGCCACGCAAAAACATAGCGCTTGTTATGTTAAGTGGAACATCGTTCCAGCTGCTGCTAGCTGGAATGGCAAGAACTCGAAAGAAATCCTAAGCACACCACTGCAGGTTATGGGATTATTAAACACGTAACGTTCATCGCGAAATGCGGTGTTTCAATTCCGCAAACACGGGCACAGGCGTGCTGACATGTATGTGCAGGACAGCATGAACACACAGTTGGTATGAGGACAGTAAAGGCTGTATTTTTAAACCCTAGTGCAGCTGCTGGGACTTCCCAGTGGGGTGACAGCTGGTCTCTCTGGGGGAAGAGGCCATGAACAAAGATCGCGTTTGTTCCCAACATAATCTGATTCAGTGACGCAACTTCCCACCAAACCCTTACCCCCTCCCCATCCCACCCACAGCTCAATATCGCACTGCCAAATGCCCCCCATATCCATGGGCCACCTGTCATCGACAAAAAGCGCCTCCACTGCCTGGACAGGGAGCGCTCGGATAATGGCAACACGTAAACAACTGCACTGGAATTACCAATTTTAAGTTGCCGTGAAATGCTCTTAGCGTCTCTTGCTCAAAATGACATCTATTGTATTACTGGTGCATACGGTTTACGCACCGTGTTTGCAAAAACCATGGGAAAAAAAATCCTACGCATTGCATTTGACGTGCGTCGCACGGCATTACTGCCGCTGTAGCTGTCCACAGTGCGCTTGTGGTCTTACCACAAAGCAGGCGATGAGAGCCTGCGTGGACATTAGCGCAGGAGGCCCGTGGCACATGCAGGAGCACACAAGCGTGCATGCAGAAGGCACACAACGCTCTCTCACAGAGGACGTGGTCAGCCAATCACAACCACACCTACCTCTCATCCGATGATCTGGGCATAGCCTCACACAGCTGAGGGACGGTCTCATTGGATGCTTGATTACCATCTCACCTGGTCAATTATTACAGCCTCGCTTGCCGAATGATTACCTTCTTATCCGGTGAGTGATTTGGCCCTCACCTGCTGAATGATTACTGTCTCACCTGGAGAGTGATTACCATCTCACCTCTTGGGTTGCGGTCCAACCTGGTCAGTGATTTCAGTCCCACCTGGTGAGCAATTACAGCTTAACCTAGTGTGTAATTGTAGCCTCCCTCGGTAAGTAATTATAGCCTAGCATGGTGAGCAAATACAACCTCACCTGGTGAGTGATTACCATCACACCTGGTCAGTGATCACGACTCACCTGAAAAGTGATACCATTCTCACCTGGTGAGCGGGTTTACTGCCTCACCTGGTGATAGTGAATACACCCTAACCTGGTCAGAACAATTTCATCCTCACCTGGTGAGTGGGATTACAGCAACACCTGATGAACAGTACAAAAGCCTCACCCTGTGAGAGTGATTATCACGGCCTCACCCCGGTGAGATCAGCAATCACAGCCTCACATGTTGAGATCAAAGATGACGGCCTCACCCGTGTGAGATCAGAAATCACGGCCTCACCCAGCGAGATCAGAAATCACGGCCTCACATGGTGAGATCAGAGATCACGGCCTCACCCGGCGAGATCAGAAATCACGGCCTCACATGGTGAGATCAGAGATCACGGCCTCACCCGTGTGAGATCAGAGATCACGGCCTCACCCGGCGAGATCAGAAATCACGGCCTCACATGGTGAGATCAGAGATCACGGCCTCACCCGTGTGAGATCAGAGATCACGGCCTCACCCGGGTGAGATCAGAGATAACAGCCTCACCTGCTGACGCGCGTGCGTGCTCGTGTGCCGGTCGAGTTGGGCGCGCGTGGCGAACGCCGAGCCTGGGCAGAGCGGGCACACGAGGGGGGCGTCGCCCTCCGCACGCCCCTCGTGCCGGTAGCGGATGTGCTCCTTGAGCGACGTGAGGCGCTTGTAGCCGCGGTCGCAGTACGGGCAGGCGAGCAGCTGCGAGAAGGCGTCCGGCGCGCTGGCCACGTGCGCATCTGGGGGGTGGGGGGGCGATGGGGCCACTCGCGTGAGCTCGCTTCCCCCCGTGTTTGGCGGCTGCTTGTGGAGAGAATGCCCCCCCCCCGCCCACCCGCTATTGCAATGGGGAATTTACATTACGCTGGCTCTCTCGGAGATCGGTTGCCTCCCGATGCTCGTTTCAGCAGATCTACGCTGTCACCAAGTCTGGGTAGCAATGGCAGCAGGTGGTTTATAGGTGAACCCAGTCAGGTGACCCCTCCACCCCCCCCCCCCCCAATATGTTCTGATCCCTGAAAAAGCTGCCCGCCTTTTAGAGGCTTCTCAAATAATGTGCCGTTAATCAACCCATTAAAAAAATCACGTTACGAAGTGAACAATCAACATGTATTTACACAGTCGAGTGGCCGCAGCCTGCAGACAGATAAAGGAGTTATGTGGTCTGCATGCCACTCCCCCCACCCCCCTCTGCATAGCTGACCGTCGACCTCACACCACCGCGAAGGCAACCTCCCACCATGCTGTGGGTGACAGCAGTTTCTGGGACAGCGACTCTTGCGACCTGCACCTCGCTCAATGTCGCTCACTTCCTTCCGGAGCCACTGAGCGGTCCGCGTTGAGTCTACCCAGCATGTGGCCGTATCGGCTACTGCCACTGTGGTTGCTGGTGGTGCTCGTGCCCGTGCGTGCGTGCGTGCGTGCCCGTGCGTGCGTGCGTGCCCGTGCGTGCGTGCCCGTGCGTGCGTGCGCGTGCTCTGGCTCTCTGGGTACCGTTTTCTGCCGGTCCCTCGTGCTCGGGTGTGCCCTGGTGCAGCGCCGGGTCCTCCGGAGCCTCCGGGTAAATCACGGCCGTGTCGCTGCGCCGCAGGAACTCGGCGATGCTGCCCACCTGCCCGTCTCCCTCCGCGCACTTCTTCTGCCTCGCAAAGTAGTTGTCGAATTCCGACGGATGGTTGGCGCTTGTCACTGTGACATGTAAAGAGCGGGCGTGAGATGGACGGGCGCGCGCGTGGTTTGTGAGGCTGCGCTGCCACGCCTCTGGAACCATCAACGCCTGTCGGTCGACATGCGTTGCTATCCCGGCTCGGCATAGCATGCAAACAATGTGAGATCAGCACGAAGCGTCGCTGGACGTAACTCTCTCAAGTGATGCATCCTTATTAAGTAATAAAGACTTCATTTTTGCATAGCCCTTCTCACTCTTGATACCAACATGTCAACAGACCTCTATGTGCCTTTGGTTCGGGCCGTGTTGAATTTAGCGCCTGGCTCGGTCTGTCGGTGCATTTTTTTTCTTCGCAGCAGCAGCAGCAACAGCAGCCACCGATACGCGGGCGCGCCACAGACAATCAACATCACGAACGCTCAAAGCCTAACACCTGTTTTTCTTCTTAAGGGGAGGGGAGTAAAAGGGATCGGCGACTGAAACCTCAACCCTACCCTTCCTGCCACGTGTCCTCCCAACGCTAAATTCAACCACCTGGCCTCGGCCCCTTTGGGGCGCCAACGGGCGTTGTAACGCAGCTTCGCAGCGGCTTTTAATAGACACATTTTCTGGAAGGAACTCTGCTCGGTCGCTCCGATAGCAGGTGCTCTGCCGCAAGAGAGGACCCTCACGGCTACGCGCGCACGTGTGCTCTGGGGCGGGGTTATTTTTACCGCGTGCTCGTTACACGATTGCGACACGCAACGTTCGGCGCTGCCCCCTCCCAAAACAAAGCTGCGCCTGCACGTTTAAATCGTGGGGCAGCGTGCACCGCAAATCGAGTGACGACCGCCTCAAGAGTAACCCGCCCGTTACATTTTGCAAACTAAGCAAGTTGGTATCTCGTTGGGTGGGGCTGTTGGCAAAGCGTACCCTCTCACGGCCACAAACATTCGCAACATCGTGAGTTCACATCCCAGCAGGAGGTCAAACTTGGTTCATCAAGTGAGTACCACTTTTGTGGGAAGTCAATCGTGGTGGTTCTAAGAATGAGCATGTCCCTGCCTCGGTAATGTGGAATTTCCACCCCTGGTTACAAGCCACCTCGAAACGTGTTTAATTGAGGGAGATGCCATGACTTTAACGATATTAACTTTTAAGTGTTTGCTATGATTCATACGGATACTTGCCAGTGAAGTAAATAATTAGTTTTTAAATCAATGTGAAAAAAAGCTCAAAGTGTTGGCAACTATGCAATATTTACATCATGTGCAATCTGGGCTTTCCAGAGTAAAACAGAAACTTTTTTTCCCAGCTTAAAATCAGAATGAAAGAGGATGCTACATGTTAATGTTTGGAGAAGAACAAAGAACCACTTCGAAGGACTTACTATTAGTGATTTCTCTATTGAGCTTAAGTATGGCTTCAGGCCCCATGGTGACTCTCTCCTCTCTCAAGCCATCTGCAAGCACACAAACACACAGACATACACACGCACATTTGTTGTAAAAAAAAACAGTATGAGGCGAAAAACAATAATTTCTGATAGCTTTTACAAAAGGAAGTAAAAGTGTATGTGTTCGTTTTCTTGCCACCTAAAAGTAAACATTGTCATTAATTGCGTATAAACATCTGCTAGTGTGTAATTTGCCAACGTTCAAGGAAAGTGGATTTGCAAGGAAACATCATTTTCCGTGGTTTTCACACCTGATGATGATTGCTTGTGTTGCAGTACGAAACGTCGTGGTGACTTTACCGAAAGAACCAAGAATATTGGTGAAAAGGTTTAGTTCACTACACTATGAACCAGGCACACTGAGCTAAATTCTTGGTTATGGCTAACATGAGTGGGACGTGACATCCAAACCTGTACTAGGCCTCTCAGTTCAACAACAGATACTATTTATATTAAAAAAAAAACCTTCCCATTACAGAATTGGTGTGGGGAAACTTTCATCCAGCAGTAGATTGACAAAAGAGCTGAAAATTAGTAATATTATTTACCATGGTATTGAATGCATCTGCCATGTGTTGAAACCACCTATTTTTCCTGTGGTAAGTGTGAGTACACTCAGGGTTACTCGTTCCTCTATCGTTTGCTCTGTGACTTTTTTAGTGTGTCGCTTTATGAGTAGGTGTTGGGAGCGAGGCCAATGCAAGGCTCCTGGTTCAGAGAAAGCTGGTATGGTTAAATAGGTTATAGGGAAGTGTGTTATTAGAAGGGTTTAATTATCACACAATTACACTTGTGGCTTTGGAAGTGGTTTCAAAGAGTTTCTAATGCTCTCCTAACTATATATATAAAGCAATATGACAGTCCCAAGACTCATTTTCAGAAGGGTCCTACTTTTGAGTGTTTAGGTTTTGTTTAACCAGGTCATATTTCAAGAGACCAAGATAGTCCATCTCATTTGCAAGAATGACCTGCTTTATGTATTTGACCAATTCACCAATGGGTGTTTTGCATGTGAGAGTAAACCGGTGTGTCCATGATACACCTACTCATATAAGTGATACCACCAACAAAAAATTAACAGGTCCCACTCTACTTGCTGTACTGCTACATATGCCCACATTGTATCCCTGCTGGTGGCTCACACAATGAAGTCTCTACGCAGTCCACCAAACAAACCTTCATAATTCTGGATTACAAGTGTGCGTCACCAAATCTGGTGGCCTGAACACTGGGGCGAGTGATCGTCGGGTGATGGGCTTTGCTCTGTGCATATTTTATTGACGCCCTTAACAGAGGATGTGTTTAGTGTCTATCTGCCCTGCACACAACTGCACACAGCTTGTAAAGCTGTTGTCATGGATAGCACAACAGCATTCAATCAATATTTCTTGTGATAATACAATAAACCTTTCAATCATCACGTAACTGTGGCTAACTCTAACCCAACTCAACCCGATCTTCAGAAACTTCCATAGTTTCCATAGTTTCTGAAGATCAAGATACATAAAAACGAACAAAAGTGCCTCCTATATTTGCCAGGCCCAAAGTAAATCTTGCTGACGGTTTTATAAAAGCCAGTTAACTTCTCCAATTGAGTCTGCAGAGACAACGGTCAGATACATATTTATAAACACGCTACTTCTCTCGCTCTCCCACTTGCGTTATTATCACAGCGGGCACAAAATCAGTGTTTGAGAGCAATTAGAATTCTCGATGATCTCCAACCAAGACGGTTTTGATTAGACACAAATGTGATTAACAAATATTTTTTTGTCGTGTGCACTCATGTATGCCACTTGGAGCCAAGCCTTGCATCGTAATTGAAAATCCACATACGGTTTTCCAATATATTTTGTGCCACTCAACGACAACAGTAACATTTCTCCTCAGGAAGATGAGAGGACAACCCCCCCCCCCCCCCCCACAGTGCTAGAAAAACGTAGCGTTCGCTGCGTGTGTCCCCCCATTCACACACGCTCACGAGAACACTGGGATGAAGTTCTAAGGTTCTGGCCCATCTGCACTTTCAAGTATACTTCCCGGGGGCATTGGAAACATTCGTTGTGCAGAAGCACCGCAAACAATCGTGGCTCCAGTAGAGGCCAGAGGTTGACGAAGAACCTCCGAGTCCCGCACACGTGCAGTCCCGCACCTCCGATTAGCAAGGTTTGGCCACGTAGTTCGACATGCATGCATGTCGAGGAGCGCCCTCAAGGCCACAGAGCACGAGCCTGAAAACTTGTGCAAATGCAGCCAGAAGGAGTGACATCGTTTCCTGCTGCACCACAGGCTAGCTGCACGCACAACACGGAGTGGCCAGATAGATAGACTTGTACGCTTATAATTGAAATCCATTGAACAAAACCGATGATAAGCTGCAAAAGGAAAGTCTGTGTTGGTTGTTGCCACAATTGTTAATGACCTGAATGAAAGTCGCGTACAAGGTTTTTTTTTTTCGGAACAAAAGACAATAATTGTTGGAGGAACACAACAGGGAATTACAACAGTGCTGTCTGTATATATGGCAATTATTGAAAGTGGACTGGGATCAAAATAATACAAATAAAGAGGTAAGCGACAGTAGATTCGTCTATTATTTGGAGATTTAACAATACAATCAGCATAGTGATAACGTAATAATGGAATGTTTCCAATCAGGGCATGTTATCGTCCACTGACGTGTGGATGGAAGACATGAGACAATTACAAGTAAAATGTAACACAAGATGATAAGTATGGTCAGATGCATTTTGGGAAGATCGTTGAGAGACAGACAAAGGAAAAAACGCATCGGAGAACAAACGCAAAAACAGAGACATCACAGTGGCTGGAAAGACAGCACACATCACTGGAAGGCTTTTAAAGGTTGATGGATGAGACTGGTGGCAGAATGGCAGTCAGGGGAGTGATCATTCTGCAGAGGATGAGCACCTTGGAGATAGAGCGGTAAGATTAGTTCATATCTATGGGGGAGACCCTCTCTGTCAGTATCAAGATGATGATGATAAAATGAATAGACTTTAGCCTTTCCGGTAGGTGCTAAGATGTTCAAACGCCAAATAGACACCTATCACAAGGCAACAAGTATGCATTAAACACACACGATTGTGGTAAAATATGCTTGTACATTTTTTTAAAATCAGATTAATTCATGTGTGGGAGCTATATATGTAGATTGTGGCATCGCTGGACCATAGCAAGAGTCAATCGCATGGGGAGGCCTTTTCCAGCAGTTGCTAAAACAAGGCTGCTGATGGTGATCTGGCTGATATCATCCACATTGCTACACCAATAATGTAGCGTTATCATTGCAAACAGTCAAAGTGCCCCCTGTTCAAAACTGCATGAGAGCAGTGCTCATTTCTGTCAGTTCCACATTTTTATGGATGGTACCATTCTTTCCAAAGAAACAAACCATATTGCATTCCCCCAAAGAAGTACAGGAGTTATTTTATCTAGCCCAGAGGGAGGAATAGGCTGAGCAAACTCCAACTATGATTTGAACTCACAACCTTGATTCTCACCACAGTGCCACTCAGCTGGATTGTATAATTAGGAGGCAGCCCATGGCATGAGTCAGGTATGTGCCACTAAAAAGGATTATTTGAATTCTGTTACTAGTCTCCTAGCCCCTCCATGTGAAAGGAAGACTAATTCACCCAACCACCACTGCAGAACAAAAGGGGCATTTTGAGAACGATGAGGAATCCTCAAAATAATTAATCCCTGGCATGAGACAGACCCGTGGGGTTACGGCCCGTGTTTCACGTTGCGCGTGCGTCGCGAGTGCATGCAATTCCCTGCGGGCAGCGCAGTTGTGTAGATGCTTCTGATTTTATGTGACGTCCCTTCCACAAAGCGCCCGTCAAGTTCTCAAGCACCTGCTCGCCGTACCATGGGGCTGAGCACAAAGGTACAGCGACCGCTTAATCCACGACTGTCTCCGTTTATAATGTCACCAGTTATTTACCCACGTAAGACTAACTAGGCCAGTTTAACACGTAGGCTTTCGCGACCAATATCATCCATAACACAGGTGTTTTGGGCTAGATCGCGTAAATACAAATGCGTCGTTAAACCCGCCACCACCCGACACAGCCAATTAGTAAGGTTTGTCACGTAAGCAGAACATGCCAATTCGTTACTAGTACCGGTGTGTTAGAGAGCAAATCCACAACGTTTACAATTAACTAAGCCTTAAGACGTTTTCAGGAGGGTCCTGCATTTGAATATTTGGCCGATACCATTTGTGAGTGTTTGGTATGTGATTCGAGACTCGGTGCGTCTAATCTTGGATAAAAAAAAACCCTTGAAATTCCCACATTGCAAGCATGCTATCCTCTACGCTTTTTGGCAAATGTTTATTTTTTTTGTTCCATTTTCTATGCCATCGCCCATGTTTCGAATCCACATGCCATAGAAGGTGTACGCTGGGAATCGCACTGAAAGACAGAATCAATCAATAAATCCAAGATTTGTAACGCTCCATATTTAGCAAAGAGCTTGAGACAGAAGCACGGATGTCACAGAGATAAGAGGAGTTCAAGTTAGAGGCATCATGTTGAATGTTCATGAAAGTAAGTCGGCTTGCACAGGGCTGCACCTCACTTGAAGTGATGATGGTCAGTGGTCGAGACTAACGACAGAGTTGCATCCAAAACAATAAACAAACCCAAGAGGTGTCCACGGAAGAGACGGAGTAATGAGATACGCTCGGGGGGGGGGGGAGCGCGGGAGGGAGGAGATGAGTATTATGTCACGTGCTTGAGAAATGGCAATTAATTCGGGAGGCCTTCATCTGGCAGTGGATATATCATGGCTGATAACGATTCCCACCTTGTAAAAGAGTTGAAGGGAAAGATGTCAAGAGGTGCAGGGGGAGATCTTATCATCGGAAGCATTGCAACACACAGCTCGAAATCCACTCGGGTTCGGTCAGTGTGCCAGCGTACGTTTCCCATGGTGTTCACATTGATTAGGAAAGTGCTAATTGAATGAATGGTTGTTTTCCATGTAAGTCACAGGAAGTGCGTTGGAGAGAGTCAACAGGGGCTCTCTGAAAACCTGCAAAGCGTACATGTTCACATTTACTGCATGAACAGGAACCGCAATTTCACGGCCGTTTGAAATCTGCGGAAGAGCCAACTTCCCTAATTAAAGTCGCACTTCTCCGTGGGTGTGAAAATGGTGCAACAAAACACTGTATACATTCATCTGAAAATCACTTATTGCATTTATAGCTTTTTTTCATCTGATGATCAGCAGTAGACCTCAGCTTTTTGTGTCATTTGGAAAAATGGATAAGGCCCGTAACTACCAAATGTCCATAAATGATATCATAGTGCATATATACAGAACACGTACAGCTGAGCAAGCTGAGTTGGTACAGCTGTTGACTCTCATCGTACCCATAACAAGGCCAACTCAGCCCATCATCTCCCAAGGGTCAGTTAAATCACCACCACCTGGGTGCGCACATTGGTGAGAAATCAGCAGTGACACGCTCATGAGATTGGTTCTTGGCATATGAATATGGAATTTTCACAACCGTCTCGATATAAAAATAGAAAAAAAATCAGCACAAACTGTTTGTGAACATATCACATTTGAAGTCTGTCCTTGCCAAGAAGAATTGTAACAAAAAAAAATCACGGGGCCAGATTAAAGTAACATTTTAGTTTCACACTTTTTCCCAATTCCGACGAAAGGTAGTAATCCTGCGAAGGTGAATCGATCACTTTAATTTACAAGTTTTTGGACAGATTAACCTCATGGAAAGTCTCATTCCCTCATTCTGCGACGAAACCTCAGCCAATTATTTTCTGGGTGAGTGTGTGTGTGGGGGGGGGGTGAGTCGGGGCCACGTGTGTTCACGTCAGAATGTTCGCCCTTCCGATGTACTGAACAGAACAATCAAGATCCGTCCGTCCGTCTCTCTCTCACACACAGACACAGACGCCAGCGAGCATGAGAGCTGCTCCGCCTTCCGCTGAGAATTATAGCACACATCCAAATATGGTTTAGGCCTATGTGACAACAACGACGGTGGTCATGAATACGATGTTGAAGATGATGACAGCAATAATCATGATGATGATGAGGATAATGATGTTGGATGACAGTGACAATGATGATGACGTTGCTGATGGTGGGCCGCCAATCGCCAATGCACCAAACCTTTACCAAAGAACCGCTGTTATCCCTTCAAAAGTTGGTGAAACAAACTGCCGAAATAGCCATGTAAAGATAGCCAAGCACACAGTGCCTTAAAGTTGGTGAGCAACACAGCAGTTCTCATCTTTATGTCATTGAAAATTAATCAAATATTGTCGTTAAAGTGTCTCCCTGCTTAATTCAGCAAAGGCACGGTGCTTTTTCCCGATTGACAGAAATGAATGAAGCAAGGAGTTAAAATGGTAAATTGTAATGGAGAGGGACGGTCTCCATAGCAAAACCATGTTAGGTGACTCGTACCTATTGCTTGAACTAATTCATTAATGAGACACCTCCTGTTGACCGTCCATAAACACTGCAATCGCTTTTGAATCATTGTGTTGATGTCCCATTGACCCTCTGACTAGGGTTTGAACTTTGCAACGTTTCCCAATTTGCGAGGTGGAGCACCGAGCCACAAAGGACACACTTGGATGGTTAATAAGCGATCAGAACGGAGCCATTAATTTGCACTGATCATTCAGGTACGTGGGGGCTTCTGAGGATTTATTTTCACCCGGGTCAATCTTTCACTCTGGAGAGTAGCCGCAATGCCGTCACAGACGTTCCACACAGCCCTCATCATACGAGCACTCGAGTAGTCATCACCGCCCACGCGGCTATCTTCAAACCTAATTAGTCCGCAGCCAGCGCTTCCTGCAAAACGAATGGGTTTTCCCCAGAAAACAGCGAACATTTGTGAACGATATATATATACGCTTGCTGACAAAAACGAAAAATAAACAACAAAAAAAGCTGACAGTAAGGGGTTCTTGTTGTTATCTTGTGCTGCCCCTGGTGCTTGAGAAGTCAAGCCCCATTCTATCTCCTCTCCCACAGCTTCCTTCCTTGCGTGGTGATGAACCAGCCACCCCTCGCTGCTCGCTCTGCAGCCGTGTGCTGCGCCGCCTCTGACACGATACTTCTGCAATGCCAAGGCACAGTGTGGCCGTTGCATCTACAGGCCATTGTGCAATGATGCCCAAGACACTTGAGAGCAGTGTCTAACGAAGCGAAAAAGGTGACGAATTGGTGCGACATCACCAATAACGTCAAAATGGAGTGTGGAAAAGTTTGTGCTGTAGGTAATTTTTTTTTTTTACCTGAGTGGTGATTGGGGGTTCAAACCAACACAATATATGTTGGTTGTTTTTTTTATATATATTCTTTGGGTCTTTCAGTAAAGTCACGTAGATACTTTCAAAGAAAATGACAAAAAAATACAAAAAACTACGGTTTTTTTTGTGTTGCGATCGAAACGTCGTAGTTTTTTTGTTGTTTTTGTTATTTTCTTTGAACCTATCTACGTGACTTTACCGAAAGACCCAAAGAATATGAATTCCTGCAGTCACGAAAGATTTAAGTCATGGTTGTTTTTTTCTTTTGTATTCAAGATAAATGTGTTCACTGAGATGATGTAAATGTCTTCCTTCTCAAATGAGGGAGGGTGAGCATATTAATTACAAGAGAATGCTCCACAACAATACATTATGATTATGTTTTACAACACATTTTTAATTGTTATGTTGAACAGGGCCTTATCATGTAAATGACACCTGGCAACCTGGGAGTATTTAGCACAGGGGCGGAGCCAGGGGGGTTGACAGGGGTCACATTCTGCGTGTAAGTGTACGACACTCGGTCTGGCGGACTCCGTGCAATTGCATTGTCAGAGTGTGTCGCCAACCGATGGCGTCTAGTTCAACAGCCTGACTCTCTAAATCATTCTTGAAATTAACATTTGTTGAATGTCACCCAGGCCTGAAATCCTGACTCGGCCCCTGATTTAGCAAGACTGACTCCGCTGATGAAATTCAATAGATATGAACCAGTCGAGCATGTCCTTGTTTTAACAAATACCTATTGGACGATGAACAACGAACGTTCCATGTTTATGTCAAGAGACAAACTGAGGTCAGTTTATTAATTTTATTATTCAAAATTAAAGAGATACCTTGGAGCATAAGAAGGTATTGAGTTCCTGATATAAGGTGAAAAAGTTTTAAAAGGGAAATAACATGAAAGTATACGCTCCTATCTTGACAAATAATGTAGTATTAGATCTCGAATCCGTGAGTATTTTTTACCTACTTTGATATGCTAAATATTTTGCATACCTTGAAAGGTTTTACTGCCGTGCAATTGCAATTTCCCTCTGTTGACCTCGGTTAGTATTTGAATGCGAGGCCTGTTTTCGTTCTGTTCGCTAGGCCTGTACTGGCTTCACTTATCCGATGCAGAGCGCCGCTTGTGAAAGAGAGTTTATGGGCCTCGGTGGGTTCTCGCCTGGTGAAGAATGTTGGTGGTGGTGATGATGATGATGATACAACGCTGTTATTTTTCGCGAAAATGTAGGCAAAGAATATGGTTGATTAGTTGAACGAACAGCTGCTCATCAATGAGTAAAATGTAAACGCAGAAACAACAAATGGCCTTCGTGGAGAATTCGTATTGGTGTGTCGAATCCATAGACAACAAAAGTCTTAAGAAAATAAACTCTCTCATGCTTAAAGCTTACAAGGTTGTTCAGCTGTCAGCTTTTATTCCCAAAATATGTCAGTGTGGATAATTTGCAGCGTTGATAAAAGCAGTCACAGGGTCTGTCCATGTTAACTTCACAGCAGACAAACCATGCTATGGTAACAACAGCCTGAAATGTAACTCAATGATGACAGAGTTCAAACTCAGGCAGCCCAAAAAACTGACTGGCGTGAATAACTGGCATGCACCATCCCAGCAGCCCAGCAGCATGTCCTCACATCATCTAATGCAATCTTTCACAGGATTTACCTGCAGCGATGCGACGCTTACCGAGCGAGTGTTGGAAGTTTTCTACCCGCTTGATATTTTGCGATCGTTCCTGCGTTGCTCATTGGATCAGAGGATCATTTCCTGTGTGCTCCCGGCTGTTTGGAATTCCCTACTTCCAGTGACCTGCACCGTTGACTTCACATTTCGTCCCCTTCTCCTGCACTGATGACTGATGTCTCCCCGATCTAATGTCTTCTTTGCTCTTCACACTACACTATGACTGTCTTCACCTCCTTGCTGTATGTATATTGAACTTCTTTCGTAAAGTACGTAGCCAACGATGCTACTCAAAGGATTCGGTCACATAAACCCAGCCCTCTGCTCTGTCTGTCCTTTCACCGCTGCTTGTATCTTCAAATGTGGATTAAATATCAACATTTCAACTATAAACTATTTTCATTTGACCAGATAAGGCCCACTGAGCTAAGAAGCGACCTGGCCACACATTTATATTTAAACAAAGTGGCTTATCACGTGGAAATTTACACCAACCAAATACTCTAAAGGCATGTTTATTCTAAATGTGGAGGCAAAAACCGGAGGACCCAGAGAAAAGTCCACGTGACCACGGGGAGAGAGACACGCAAACTCCAAATATCCAGGCGTTAGGGTCGGGATCGAACTCACAAGCTCCTGCGTACCAGGCGAGGGAGTTAACATCTCGCCACTGTGCCACCCCATAGTAACTGCTTAACCATAAAAAGTTAACGTGCATATGGGAGAGTTTGGGAATAACATGTTACATGCATTACTGTATTTAGATTACTAAAGCCAGTTTTGTGTAATCCTAAATGATTACCTGACTATTTTCAGTATGTAACCAGATTAAGTATGCTGAGAATTGGCTGGCGGATTCCTTTAATGATTACTTTAATTACAAGTTGTCTAAGTGATTTCACAACTGCACAAGTGAAACGGTCAAGTCAGCAACGTGGCTTAATGTAATGAAAGCAGCAGCCGATCCGCACGTATGACACTACAAAACCTCACGATTGTAGCAAAGTGCCGCTATCATTGAGCTTGAGTCAACCTGTTATCTTGAATTAAGTTATTATTACCGTACAGTACTGTATACCGCTTTACAAGTACAAAAACAGGGATGATGTTACTTCCCAAACCCAGTTGGTGACAGGTCGACTCAGCAATGCTAACGTGGGAATGGCAGGCCGAGTCGGTGTGCGTGATTAGTAAGGCAAGCCGGTGCACTCCCCAGTGGTCGTGGAAACGCAGCGACAGAACTGGCATTGGTGGGGCAACACGGAGTGGCACGGAAGCCTCGGCGCTTGCATGGGACTCCTCTCTCGCCGAGGCTCCCAGACGTGGGGAGTAGCCACTTCTCAAAAGTCTCCACCTCCGTCACTTAATATCAGCAACATTCACATTGCAGATGAAGGCAGTCGAGGGCATCTCGAGATATGCTCACAAAACGTAGGTGCGGTGTAAATAAAAAATTATATTGCAATGTAGTACGCCTTTTGGCGTCCTCTGGTCTAACACCGTTTTGAGACGAGGCTCAAAAGAAAGCTGTCTCTGGTGTGGACCAATCAGTTTCAAAGACAATGCATCATATTATCAGAGTACGTTTTTTGTTTGCACTCTGACCACAAGTATTGTGGTTAATGCACACATGATTCCTTGTCAAAGGTTTCAGTCTGGTGTCTTAACATCTTAACACCTGTTTTGTTGCCAGAAAAAAGGGGGAAACCTATTATCATATATTGCAATGTATTTACATAACTACCGCCTGTCACTGCAAATAAAGAAACGTAAAAGTTGAAACGAGCTGGCACATTGGAACCCGCTGTGGGGTGTCTAGTAATGAAGGATTCACGAAATGTGTATGCTGGTTGGTATGTTTATCATACGTACGAGCATGTGCGTGTGGACGTGTAAATTGTTGTGGTTATTTCTTAAAGCTCGCATTATAATTTCATGTCAGAAACAACAACAGTCGTTTCTTTTTCCCCAGCCTGGTTAGCCAAGGTAAAGGTGGTAATACTTGGTCGTAAAAAGCCATGCCCACTCTTATAAACACACCTCACGTCACACTGTGAACAATGACACAGAGTAATCCTATTTGCGTTGAATTAAACAGTGAAGCAATGTGTACAGGTATTCATTATCAGCACAGACACTCTAAGAGGCTTATTGTTTGTGGTAATAACTTAATGACAAATACTGCCACATAATAACAGGAGGGTAATACTTTGGGCAGCGACCCATTATTCAGAACGAATAATGTCAGCTACAACATTGCAAATGACGGAGTTAGGGGGAAAAAAAACATGTGAGTGTGGTGCTTTTAAAAGTATTGTGGAAATTGCAACTGATTGTAATTCCCGGATCGTTGCAATGAGAACAAACCGTGGACGCAAAGGGTCATGCAAACCTATAGGACTACTCTGGCAGCATGGGTTACCACTGGTTTTTGTTTGTCAACAGAGCATCTTTCTAAACTCCAGGTCAGTGTCCATAGATTGTATGAGGGATTGCAAAGGTGTAATCAAGCGTACATAGTGATTTAATCACGGTCTGGACGTATTTGCTCTGTGACAAGAAGTTATATAATTAAGCCACTAAATATTGCCCAGACCACGGAGGAACTTGGAATGAGGATATATTGGTTTGTATGCAGTGGCATAGGATTTTTGAAATTTAAAAAAGGCGATAAACTGAAAGTCTTTAAGGCTAGACCAGCGATTATGCCATACTTGTTAACAGGCTATGTGAAAGATGAAACTCAATACCTCATTTTGACTCATTTATATCTCAAAATCAGAAGTTTATTCCCCAAGTAAAGCCCTCTGAGCTCTATAGTGCAACTGGCCAGCAGACAATAAAAGTGGTGCTGTTATTGCGACTCCCACTCATGATTGAAGGAATTCAAGTGTATCCCAGTAAACCCAGCCAATCATCATCAATGTCGAGTCAATAAAATTGTTACTACTTTGTGGGAATTTTTTTTCGGAGACTGACGACGTCACTGCTGCCTCAGCGTTTTCCGTTCTCACTACCCCACGATTATTTTAGCAGGGAGAACAACATTGACTCCGTACGTGTACAAACGCTCGTTCCTGTATTCAATATACCTTAACTTTTGGTGATATGTCTTTCATCACAAGTGTTTATTTAATTCAGATGCAATTGGTGAGATAATATTGCTGCAAGGAGAAAAATAAAACAAAACACAAATGGGTTTCTTTCCCATTCATGGACAAAACATCAACATAGAGGTACAAAATAATAATACATCAACGTGTGTTTAAAACTTGTGAAGGTTTACGTGAAAAAAGAGACGATTTATGCGCAGCGGGAATTTACCAAACAGAGCATATTTAACAATACATCATTAACACTTAAGTTACAACTCTTTTGAGGTCTTTTTTCACCCTGCGGTTTTTTTGTCACTTATAATAACATTCCCATGCCTTCAGTGGTGGAGCCAGGGCAAGGATTTAGGAGTAGAGTGGCTGTTTCTGCAGGGAGGGCTGCTAGCCCCTCACGGCTGTCGAATGCTTGTTCCCGTGTGCCCATGCTCAGCGGGGAGTCTCTCTCCATCCCCCCCACTCCTAAGCGCTTGCTCAAAAGGATATTTTCAAATTGCCAAAAAAATACATTATCAAAAAAACACACCAGGGATTTCGAGCAGCGGCGAGTGTGCTCAGCGCGTGCAGCTGTGCGGACGGCTGCACCCCGACGCAAACTGTGGGGCAGTGACGGCCACGCACCGTGATGTGGAAAACGTTCGTGCCGGGGCCCAGCACTGCTGACCCCCCTCCCACACCCCCTGTTCTGGGGCAGTCGCTCACGAAAAGTCGAGGCCTATTGTTGAACCAAATCGCCATCGGTATTCACAGATTCGAACGAGCGCGTGCGCGTGTGTGTGTGTGGTGGACTCAGCCTCATAATGAGTACCTGGAGCGGTGTGTGTGTAAAAACATTGCCACTGGGGAGACAAAGGCGGCCGGGTATGGTACTGGCCACCCACATTCGGGTGGGCGTGGTGCGTGCGCGCGTGTGGGCGTGGTGCGTACGCGCGTGTGTGTACGCGTGTGTGTGTGTACGCGTGTGTACGTGTGTGTACGTGTGTGTGTACGTGTGTGTGTGTGCGTACGTGTGTGTGTACGTGTGTGTGCGTGTGCGTACGCGTGTGTGTGTGCGTACGCGCCGGCGGGGAGCAGTGCGCAGCGGTTGATGAGCTGCACCGTGAATCCGGCGACCCGAGTTCGAGTCACCGCTCACGGGCCACCAACACCAGTGACGATTATCTGAACCGGTCGTCGGCCTCCCCTAGGTTGACTCAGCCTCAAATGAGTACCTGGTGCGGTGTGTAAACATCACTACTCGGGAGACAAAGGCGACCAGGCGCGGTGTTGGCCACACATCGCCTCGTGTCCCGTGCCGGCCTTCATTAGGTGCTACTCGATAACAGCACTTGCGCCAACAGTCTGCTAAGACTATATGGGGGATTTTGCCTTTTGTGTGTGTGTGTTTTTGATCCATTGGTGGCCATGAGCAATTGGTAGCCGATCCGCAGTTCTCTGGTAGAGGCAAGTATTTCTCTCTACGGAAGAAATGCGAAATTTGTGAGTTGTGGACAGGTGGGCAGACAGAGGAAGGTGATTTACTTGAAAGTTTAGCAACGTGGGACGTGAATGAGGAAGCAAAGAGCTGCATCCGGCAGATTATTGATATTACTCCCGCACGTGGCGAAACGATGGGGAAGTAATACAGCAAGTCAACAGACAGGTAGAAGAGGGTGAGATTCTTCAGGAGAGCAGCAGGGGCAAAGGGAGCGCAAGACGATCGCGGCAGACACGACCGGATCGTAAACGTGACAGGTGGCTTTTGAAGTTGCTACTTGTACCCTCGTTCATTCATCACGCATGGTCAGCGAAGGACCGTTGGCCAAACGTGTAACCCACTTGCGACACCTTTGTCACACTCTATTCCCTTTCTTCATCGGTACCCAGGAGTACGCTCAAAAGACTTATTTCCAAAAGAGAAAAGAAAGTCGGAACTGAGTGGCAGCAAATAGGAACATTTTAGAGCAACCAAGAGAAACAACAGCAGCGTACAGGCACAAAAAAATGGGAAACTTACAGATATGGATGGACAGAGCATACGGGACAGGAGGTTGACGAGGTGGGGTTGGGCTGGGAGAGGTGGGGCAACCGTGGCCGGTTGCCAGGTCTATATTTACCACGTGGAATGTACGAGCAGGCGTTGCGCCGTGCCCCCGTCTGAGACGCGGGGCGTGACCACAACAGACACATACCCCCAGCGGAGCAACCTGGCATGGTGCGGTGCTGCTGCGTTTATCTCAAACAGACAGCTTAGCAAGCAGGCAGACAGACAGGCAGGCTGATCGGCAGGCAGACAAACAGGCAGACAGACAGACAGGCTGACAGACGGAGTGATGGATGAACCTATGCATAGATGGACAAACACACGGACAAATGAACTGTTGACGTTGAAAAATCGATGAACAGACTTGTGCATCCAAGCTTCTGTGTGAAACTTTATGAGTGCAGTGGGTTTATTGGCACCCAATTAGGTGATTAGGGTCATATCCAAAAATCAGATGTTTGACTCCACTGATTCAGTGGGATTGGATTTTAATTATTGAGCAATAATTGTTTTGCAATATATAGACGTGATGTAACAACAGCTAATTATATACGTTTTTGTTGTTATTTATATAATATGTAGGGGGTTTTTTTGTATCTAACAAAGCCTCCCTGATTTTGAAAACTCTTTTCTTTTGGAGGGTCATGCATTAAAATAGTGTATTGCATGTGGGAGGAAAACTCAAGTACCAACAAAAAACCCACCACGCATATGAAGGGATATTAGAAGATGGAACAACAATGCAATTTGGCTTCATATTGCCATCAAAATGAAACCGCATCTCAAGACGCTGAACAATAATGGGTTCACGAACCCACCAGTATACTTCGAGCTATTTCCCAGCACGCAGCCCTGGAGTTTCACAAATCTGTGTGTGAACTCTGAACTATTTGCCTCCCAAGATATGGATTGCAGGTGTGCACTGTCACTCCACAGTACAGCAGTTAGAAAAGAATTGATCATTGGATTGAACCATGACTGTTGCAGTCTTTATCAATTCTAACATTATACAATGGCACAAGAAGAAAACGCATTTGTATACCGCAATGTGGCTCCTAAAGCCTCTCGATTATACTGCTGTCGCAATATATTCTGCATAATCAAATCACAAGAAAATGATATATTATCTGATCAGAATGTATCCTTATTTTTCCGAGGTAACATTTCAATCCGCGCTTGCTCTGTCTGATTAACCAAGCCAATTTAGGTTGGTATCAATTCGATTCCAAAACAAACTCACAGTCCACACCTAGTCAGATTGCTGTGCTATATTTTAGAAGGTAAAGATGCAGCTCTGAAACGACTTGCTCACACCACTGCTGGTGGAAGGGCCTCCATTCTAAGGGCTCCTCGAGGGGATATTTCCTGCACCTCCAATTAGCACAGTTGGCTATTGACAGGGCAAAAGAAATTCAAACATGCATACATACATACACATTTGGCTTACTCCTCCATGCTGGCCAGCCAACTTGGAAGAGGTGGAGGTGCCCACATTTTACCCAACCACACGTGATCTTTCTGTCGATTGACTATTCGTGGTGTACCCAGTTGTACTGCTGGGTCGACAAAGGTGGAGGTATTTAAGAAATGTGCAAAGTTGTTTCAGCTGCCACGCCTAGAGATTGAACCTCCAATTTCTGGACGATATATTTTTTATACGGTAAGAAAAAACTCCCCACGTGACGGTGACAAGGTTTCACGTGACTAGTGCAATTTGAACGGGGTGCCCCTTAAATTCGAGTAGTGCTGTCGCTTGGCTACTTTGTATTAAGTCGAGGGTTCAATTCGTGCAGTTATCTCGTGATTAGAAAAATACGAGACGTGCGCTTCGAAGTGGACGTTAAAGATCACGTGGATTCGTGTACATGTGTGTATGTGCCCATATCAAGCCCAACGCTCATAATTAGGAGAAGGCCTGTGAATGAATCTGCTGTGCAACAAATTAATTATTATACTTAACTAAGGTTACTCAGTTATCTTTGCCAAAGTGATAATGAATTTCAATTAACTCTCGCTTGCCTAATTCAATCAACTCCTTTCATTGTGAGCAGATAAGAACCCATTAAGTCAACAATGTACTCATTAAATAAAGGATAGACAAATGTTAATTGAATACCATATTGTATTTACTAGTATACATTTATTTCACGTGCAGTTCATTATAGGAAGGCGTTAGCATTCAGTTTCAAAATTTCTAATAATGTACAGACTCTCTCCGATCTAATGGCATGTACCTATACAGATTTGTCCTCTCACACATGGAGACATTTCCATAGGCCCCAATGAAACTATCAAATCTACCGAGTTCTAAGTTTACGGCAACGTGTTCTCTATGTTCTGACCACACCTTGAGAAAACGACGATGGCGTGGCAGCGAAAGGAGAGAGCACACCAGTCAGCACGTCCACTGCCGGAGATGGACCGACGAACGAAATCATCTAGTGCACAGGAGCTAAATGGGTTGTTGCCTTGCAGGACTATGATGATGGCAGTGAAAAACAAGAAACAATACTGGATTACCGATAAGTACCTTGCCTTCGGTAATCTGATTCAACTATCGCACCACTTGGAGAGAGTTAACTCCCCAAAGCTGTCCTCAGTGAATGGCTCAGCGACAGGCACCGTAGTGAGCGTACGGGCTATTCACCAAGGATAACAGGAGCTCCAAACTTAGACAGGCTGACGGACAGACAGACGAAATTGGCGGCGGCGGCGGCAACAAAAAAAAACATAAACAAACGGCAAGAAGGGCCATTGGTGAATTATTATTATCAATGCTTTGACGAACAGACGCAGGTGCTCCTGGGTCGCTCGTGGCAGGCTGTGGGGCGAGCGAGTTGTGACCGTCGTGAATAAACCCCGTTAGCTCTGTGTCGCGGTCTGAGATGGCAAACGTCAGCGATGCAGCGGCCCGGGGTACACACACGGTGTATGTGCGTGTGATGGCACTCACGTTTTAAAACGCTTTTTTTGTATTTGAGAACAAAACTTTACGCAAACCCACGTGGAAATAAATTAAGGGTTGGCTACGTACGGTGCGAAAGAAGTTCAACATACATAAGTAAACGTGGCTTGTTATTACATGATTCAAAAAGCACTTGGTTATGAATGTTAAAAGGAGCATCTTGGAGGGTTACATTCATAATGTGTTTTATTCATCATGAAACTTGAAATATAACATTGACAATGATAAAATAAGTTGTAAGCTCATATTCGTTGGGTCTTTCGGTCAAGTCACGTAGATAGAAATATAAACGAAAGTCCCAAAGAATATGAATTCCTGCAGTCACGAAAGCTTTAAGTCAACATTTAAAGTGTAAGTTGATAACTTTAGTTATACTAATGATGACACAAAGTAATTTACAGCCTCATGTAAATCAACTGCTGGATGAAGGCCTCTTCAGACCAAGTCAGTTATAGGGGTTGTTTGTTCTAACTTTGTCACACTTGTCATTGCATGTTGGTGAAGGGCAGACCTCAGGACTGTTTCAGATATCTCTGTCACTGATGTTAGCCATGGCCAGCAATTGGACTCGGGTTAATAGGTATAAGAATAGGATTTTCGTTATGAATAAAGATGTAATGCTTGCAATTAATGTTTAGATAACATTGTGTGAAAGAAATGAAGACATTGATCTAGCAATAGGAACAGACGCGATATCAGTTGCAGTATTATAGTGCTGAAGTATTATTATTCCTTAAGAATTAAACCTCAGATTAAATTACCATGGTGAAACGTGAGTCATAAGATAACACTGTTAAGTACAGGGCCCGAAAAACCCAAACACAGCCTTTACGATTAACGCTGGCACGCGTTTTTGTCCTCAGAAGCAATATATAATGTCTAGATTTGATAGAACTCGAAATTGCTCACATAGCAACCTCACCAGCGTGATATATAAACAAACATGTTTGTGTACTCTTGTTCGTAGCGTTCCTGTAAATGTCGAAATAACTTTATAATCCTACGTGAGACGCATTAAGAGGCAGATTGGAATTACGTGAAAAATTAAAATTGCGATAATGAGAAGCAGCGTCGTCAACCTCGCTGCCCTGTCTTCTCCTCGACGGTGCTCATTATAACCCTTTGGATTTGTTTTCAAATAAAACACACGTGTCACGGCAACCCTCTATTTACATTTTAGTGACCTCATCCAATGGGCCCAGGATCAAGGAGTCTTTGTTTTTTTGCAGCACTGTATAAGTAAGTAGACAGTTTGTAAGACGGAGTTCAATTGCGTGGGCACCAGTGATAGTAATGACTCTTTAAGACAGGAAAATATCTTGTTTATCGTATGTCATCATCATCATCACCACGATCCATGAGCAGATAGCTCGTAGGTGTCCACTGCACATTTCGACATTTGTTTCCAGCGTATGTATGTCTCAATATTGGCGCTCGGCCTAAATGTATTCCAATTTAAAATTATGCATACGAAAACAACATCCTGCCATTTTAACAAATACACAAGTTTAATTTAGTTGGCTTTTTTTATTCACACATTTATCCTTGTCACAGTCAGTATCTCCATGTTGAAGTTAGCAGTGGGATGATGAAATCTCCGTATAGAACGGTCACAAATACCAAGCCTATACATCGAGACTTACCGTTGAACATAAATCCCAAAGCTCCAACCCTGCCGACAATGTTGAAGACTCCCTGACGTGGTTTGAAGAACGAGGCCAACGTTAGCCAATGCTATGGTCCAATACCAATACAGTGTTTGTATATTATTCGTATATTACGTATTATTTGCAATAGTTGCACGTTTTGTTAAAGTTTACGAGTAAAATATTGTTCATGGCTAAAGAAATGTGTGCGTGCAAATGTCCACAGGATGTATATGTGTGCTCACTAACAGCTCTTGCCCAACCAGTATGTTAAAGGCTATTGAGGCTAACTTTGTTTTTATATACAGAACATTTAGAGACTATAAATACTACATTGCTGCACAGGTAATGCCTAAATTCCTGCTGCGAATATCACCTTATCTCTTTTGGGCCAAGATAAGAGAGGTTCAGGAAGAAAACATAATACTTAGAATGACGAGAATATGAATCATGTGAACCCAGTTAAAGCAATGTTAACTCAAAATAAATAGTAACGTGGCAATAATTGCCACGGAGAAACCCTGCACATTCGCAGACCTACAGAGCCTTCCGTGTAATAATGTCCATACGTTTTAGCTGACCTCCATGACAGACTGCAAACCTGAATTCCAGAAAATGAATTGCTCGTATTCGCTTGAGAAAGTGAGCACATGTCCTCTTCATGGGTCCTGTTTACAAGCCAAGTGGCCAATATAATAGTGCAATAGTCAGGTTTAACTACAGCCGGCATTATTCATACTTTACACATGTGGTTTGCATTACGTGGACATCTCTTTTGGGAATAGTGCGGCCTTGTACCATGACCCCCACGGAGTTCTCAGGTGGGAACACTCGTCATTATTTTAGTTTTAGAATGGGCATTACATTTGCGTGAACCCAATGGGCTGTGTACGATGTGAAGTAACACGACAGCGCACGGACAAAACAGAATCATAATTATGGAAATGGCACCACAAGCCGAGTACTGCCAACAAAAAACTGAACCATCATGCAATGTTATTCTGTGTACAAGGACATGTCTTTCAAAAGCAGGAATAGGTACATGGGCTGGGTGTAGCATTTGACAGATGCATTTCATTTATATCGCTGCTGCTTCACCTGAAATGTTAGTCAACTTAAAAAATAAACCCTTTTTACCAAAAACGTTGATGCTCCAGTTGATGCTCCAGTTACATGGAACGATGTTGTATCTGCATCTCAAAAAATAACCCTTGCATGTCGATAACATTTTGTTTTTCAGACTGAATCTATAATTTCCAATTATGAATGCATTATTTTTTTTATCTTACTAATTATAATTCAATTACAGCGCAATATGCAATGCTAGAAAATGCAAAAAGTCAGACATAATTAAGTCAATTTAAGATTCCAAGGTTTTTTCACCGCCATATAAAGAGATTCATGCAGTGCTCATCCATTTTGGAGGCCCACAGCCAGTGGAGGAATTTTCACTTGGAGGCTATCGCTCCACAGGACACCCACTGTTGAAATCCGACAAAGAGATACTCATCGACCAGGCCACGAGCGATGGTGGGTTTAGGTTGACCACGTACGAGGGATTTTGGCTTGCAACAATCCCAGATACGAACTGGGCACTCTTGATTGAACGATCTACTACTTTTTTTAACGGTTCTGATCCCACTGGTACTTTCCCTTTTAAAAGGGTGACCCGGGTACAGCAGATAAGTCAGGTTGCATGTTATATAAGGCGCAGCAGACACGACTCTGCCATGGATAAAACACGCATAGCTCTGAGAGTTTCGGCAGGGTAAATTTCACTGCACCTCAAAACAATTCATGCATGAGGCACCACCACTGTGATGGGCTCTGACGGTTTTGTGAGGGGGGCCATGAGCCGAGTGATTAATCACGTGCTACTAAGCTGAAAGGTGGCGCACAACTTTGCGGAAAGCAAAACGGAGAGTGCCCAGTGGCACCCAGTGGCACTGAAGTTCGAGTGCTTCACACAATTGGAAGGTCATAAATCGATACGACGATTTGGGGGGGGGGAGGGGTGGAGGTCAACTTGACCTATCATCACTTTAAGGCACACAAGATTCAAGTGAACGTCAACAGTGGTCATCATCCTACCACTTAATTCAATTGCCTCCATAAACTGCATATTCTTTGGTTATTCGGTAAAGTCGCGTAGATAGAAAAATAATCATTAAAGTTGAAGTCAATAAAAATAAAATAAACCCACGACGTTTCGATCGCAACACAAGCGGTCGTCATCAGAAAAAAAGGTGGGGGGGGAAGGTTAGCCTCTAAAGGCAAACTGTTGATAAAGGTTTAGAGATGGGCGTAGCACAAGTGTGCATAGTTTAGACAAGTTCCACCACCCTTCCCATCTCGTTTGATCAGCGAGCCGCCGCCCGCCCCCCTCGAGCACGACTCACTGTAGTGAGGAGAGGGTTGTGCCTCTCTGCTTCTCCAGGTGTGCTGCACGTCGCCGCCCCCACGCTCTGCCCCCTCCCGCAGCACTGCTCCGGGGTCGGGGCTGGGGAAGCCCACCGCTCCCCCGTGGGTCGGCGCGGGGGCGGCACCGGCGCCTGCGGCCGCCAGGGCCGTGCTGCCCGGCTGCCCGTCCGCCCCGGGCTCCTCGCCTCTCGCCTCCGCCTCGGCCGCCGCGGTCACGGCCGCCGCAGCCGCGTCCGGCGCCGAGGAAGGGGACGGCGGAGGCGACGGAGGCCCCGGGGCCGCCTCATCCTCGGCAATCTGCAGGCAGTCCTCCTCGTCCGTCTCCGATCCGGCGTCGATCACACTCTCATAGCTCTGCAGCACTGCACGTGGAGAAGGGGTGGAGGCGGAGAGGGCATGGGTGGGGCGAGAGACACAGAGAGAGGCACGGTGGCGATGAGAATTGGAGCGTTGACATCATAGCTGCGGCCAAGAGAGAAAAGCAGCTGTGAGCATTACATCCCAACAGAAACAAAAAAAAATTATAATCGTTACGATCTGAATGTAAATGAAACGCTGAAAGAATGCAATGTAACAATGAGCTAATTTTTTTTTTACTCTTGTATTTGTTAAAAAATCAGGACCGATATTGCTGATCCAAATTGCTGAGAACGAAAAGGAGTTTTTTTTGGCATGGGATTAGTGGCACACACCCACTGTGCGCGCGCGTGTGTGTTGAGTAGGATGCGTTTCTCCCCTTCGCCCGGGTTTAAGAGAAGGGCATGCTCTGGCACAGGTCACACCATGGCCGTAGGCCACGTCCCTCAAAATCCCGCGTTGCTAAAAATATGTGGCCCCTGCAGTGCAGTTACTTCGGCGCGGTTACACGCAGCAAGGGCACGCGCACCCACCGCCCCCCTCTGCGCTGCCACCACTTAGACGCACGCTAGCGCTGTTGACTCCTGCACAGAAAACCCTCTTGTCATCAGCGCGCCACGGCCAGGCTCCCACGTGCTAAAACTGGACGCAGGGCAACAGTCGGCGACTTGTGCTTTTCCTTCTCTCTCTCAAATTTTTGTTTCCCCCCCCCCTCCACTCCCCGACGCTAAGAACCAGACCCAACACAATTGGCGTCTTGTAGACAACGTGTCTGGGGCCATCTGTGTGTCCTGCCTGGCGGCAAGCGGCAACAGTATCACCATAGTCACAATAACAACAACAGGTCAGTGTTCGAGAACTGTCGCACGGAACCCCACAATCATTCCTTTCTTTTCGGATGCCCCATGTCGCCATGCCGAATTTCCATGCCGGAATCGATTTTCTAATTTTATACTTGCCCTCTTCCCTTTTTGTTTTAAAAAAAATACATATCATTTATTTCAAAGGCGTCACTGTTCTGTACAGCATGTCTCTTTCTTAATTGAGAGGAATGTTCCTCGTAGGAAAACGGGATACATCTTGTGAACACAAAAAAGAGCAAACATTATATATGAGCATATACTGAGAGATTGATACCTATACACTTTGAAAATGGTAAATAAGATATTAGCATCCAGTGGGATGTCAGCAAAGGTAATTCCCATGGAGAGACTGACAAAGCACCATGGGAATGCTGAAATTCATTCATTCACTGCCTCAGTCCAACAGGGCAAATGATCACGAACCCACTGGTTGTTTGAGCACTGACACAAGGTGATGTTCACCTCAACCACACCGGTATGACAGCAATGCAATCATTCTATTACACACATTGTTAGACAAATGATTCCATTACACATTCTATTCCACAAATTCATGGAAAAACATTTGGTATATATGGTGTTATTGATCCAAATGCACAACTACAATTGCCAGGTAAGCGCACATTATGAAACAGAAAAATACAAGTTAAGCATTTAGAGAGCATAAACAGAACATGATAAGAAAAGTGGCATGTGATAGCAAGCACAGGTTTCACTCCGTATCTTTTTTTGCAGGACCAGGAGAACTCATTGAAAGCACAGGCCCCTTAAGCACCGCATCGTCCATTGCCAGAGCAAAGAAAAGCGCAACTCATTGAATTTGTATTTTCAGGACTATCATTCACATTTTAACACATCCCAATTTTCCCATTCACTCTGGGTAAGAAAAAAAAATAGCAGAACGTTATTTCGTTTATTTAAAAAAAAAAGCTTTACCGCATTTCGTCTACTGGCCTGGTCACGTGACACATTTTACCAGTGTTCCAGATCACACCACGGATACCTAAACTCTGGACTTAAAACAAACAATCCGTTACATTTAAGGCTCGCTACTTCCTGCAAGCTCCCCCCCCCCCCCCCCCCGACGCTATGCGCTGGGCTTGGTGAAGCTGTGGTCGTGGCAAAGAGCGCCGACGCATAGTTTTCAGTAATTCTCAGATCCGGAGCAAGGGGGCTAGAGCCCCCCTCCCTGCCCCTCAGGCTCTTTAATCTTGTCTGTCCCTCTCATAACGTCACCAAGAAAATATGTCCCCTTTTTTTCATTCTAATTTTTTTTACATTCTGATTACGGGGGGGGGGGGGGGGTGTTCGCTCCCGATTGCAAGGCCATTATTTATTATTAAAACTTTTTTTAAGAAGTTCAACATCTGAGTGCGTTTCAAGGATAAATGTCTGCCACTTATTGACTTTAATCTCTAATGTGCTCAATGTTCCGAGACACTGCAAAAAAAATTATACTTTAATAACTTACGGTACTCTTCAGTACATTTAAACAAATTCGTTTAAAAAAGTTGGCATTTTCGTGTTGTCGCTGCGGCGTTATGTATTTTTTCTTGCAAAGGGATCACAACCCAATTCGTTGTGAACATGAACGCTGACGAAATAAATTGCCAGCCAATTTAAAGATGCGCTGTCCTTTCGGGGCAAATACTCAGAATCCGGACTTTTGCCAAAGCTCCTGCACAACATTTGTAGCGGCTACACTAATTGCACCGGTGGTAAAAAATAACTATGTAAATAAAGCGGCATATAAACATTTTATTAAAAGCAACAAATCACACTGCCTTTTGTAAGACCACACCCAAAGGCACGTCTTCCCTGCAACCAAGCTTAAACTTCACTGCGAACTCAACGTTGTTCATGTTGTTGTTATCGCTGGAGGAAAAGGTTTTTTTTTAATACGCAGCCCCGAGAGTGTTGCTGGGATGGATGCTTGAGCCCCATGGTTCCACTCTAGTTTCCTCTCCATTTAACCAAAAAATGGTTATTCACAGCAGCCTATAGCTAGCTGGGCATGCCTCGCTGATGATCCCTCATGGTTATAACGAGTGACCACGTCTTCTTTGGTTATTTCGGTAAAGTCACGTAGAATGAGAATAAAAGAATAAATTGATAAAATAAAATAACACAATAATATTCTCACGACGTTTCGGCCACAACACAAGCGGCCTTCATCAGGTGAAGGGACGAGACTGTCTGGAGGACGGCGCTGGAGTGAAAAAGCCACGCTCAGATCGCGACCTTTAAGCTGTGTGAGAAGAAACACGTGTCTCGTGTTGCTATCTAACTCGAGCGCCCTTCTTCAAGGCGTTTTGGCAAAATATTTAAGATGATTTTCTATTAGTTAGAAAAGTTTACGTATGTACTACGCTGCGATGTACTTTGTTTAATCAAAGGCAGTGGGGTGAGACGTGGTTTAGCTAATGGCAGGGCAGATTCCTGCAAAGGTCATAAGATTGAGGTGTGGGGAGCAATGTATCCGTAATCTAGTTTGTGATTACAATGCAGGCCACAATAGTGAAGGTGGCTGTCGGTGAATACAATAATACTTGTAAAACAATCGTTATTTACAGCTCTTCATCAATCCTCTGCTAATTATTCACATTCAATCCAAGATATTGTCTGTGGTCATTGATTGCAAAGTATAGGAAGTATAAGAAGGTTGAATACTACACCGTGGGACTGAAATTAGTCTGCTTTCCAAGCACTTAGTGGAGCTAATAAAGGGTTAATGAGGCCTGCACCCAATCCCGATACACTTTCCACCCCCCCCCCACGACACCCCCTATCACCCCCTTACCCCACGACTCGCCCCCCAACACTGACCCCCAACCTTACGTCACTCCGGAACTATTTTGTTTTGGAAGCCGATTAATTTCCCCAAGCCGCCACCAGCCCCCCCCCCCAAAAAAAAAGATGTGGAGATTTCACTCTCCCTTTAGCCATTTTATCCTGGAGCGAAAAGATCCCTTCTCTCCCTCCCTGCAATAATGTAAGCTTTGTGTTCGGGAAACCTCCCCTCCCTTGTAGTCAACTCTCTCAGACCCCCCTGTTTAAGCCCTGCCACCCGACAACTGCACAACAGGTGCAAATTAAAATTAAAACGGCCCTGGGCACGGTGAAAAAGATCCCGGTTTGAATACCAATGAGACGATCAGGAACTTTTTCCACCAGCCTAAACTTAACAGAGCAAGCCGGCAAGAGCACACAAAGGTGTAAGCCGGTGGGTCACAGCAGACCCACACGCACACACACACACGCGTGCGCGCAGCGCACGCGCACAATGTGGAGACCATGAATTGGGAAGAGCATGAATAACGTGAAAGAGAAATCTGCACCCGCATGCATTCACACGGAACATACACGCGCGCTCACAAATGCACGCGCTAACGCGCGCGCACAATCACAGCTGCGATGCAAATAAAGACACCTCCTGAAAAATGTTACGCGCATCTGTGCGTGAATCCATTTGGGGGCTGCACGATCGGCGCAGGCGACCGCTCAAGCGTTGCGTGCGTTGCGTGTGACGGTTTGCGTTGCGTGTCGATCGCACACGTGCAACGTTCGGGTGCGCGTGGTGCGTGCGTGCGCGCGTGTGTGTGTACGCGCGTGTGTGTGTACGCGCGTGTGTGTACGCGCGTGTGTGTGTACGCGCCCGCGGGGAGCAGTGGCGAAGCGGTTGGTGAGCTGCACCGTGAACCCGGTGACCCGAGTTCCATTCACCGCTCACGGGCCACCAACACCAGTGACGATTACCTGAACCGGTCCTCGGTCTCCCCTAGGTTGACTCAGCCTCAAATGAGTACCTGGTGCGGTGTGTAAGCATCACTACTCGGGAGACAAAGGCGACCAGGCGTGGTGCTGGCCACCCACCCCCTCTCGTGTGCCGTGCCGGCCTGAATAGGCACTCGCTAACAGCACTTGCACCCAACAGTCTGTTGAGGCTATACGGGGAATCTTTGTCCTTGTGGTGTCTGCGCACGAGCTCGCGTGCACGAGCGCAGGCACGTGCACGCGCGCGCGTGTGCACGAAGGTACACGGGCGCCTCCGTCCGCACACGCTGTGTGGTCTTTTTTTTTCACTCCTCTCTCTCTCTCCTTCCCCAAAACGACCCATGGGGTTTTGTTTGACCAACACGGTGCTGATTGTTCCGTAACCGCTTGTTTTTGAACAAAACCGGTGTTTGCGAACTTTTTGCTGATTTACTTTTTGTGTGTGTGTGTGCGCGTGCGCGCGCCCGCCTTTTAGGCCGGAGTCCCAGGGAGATGAGGAGGAGAAACTTCCTTGCTGCTGCTGCTGCTGCTACCCGGTGTGCAAAAAAAGAAAGCGGTAGTGGAAGAGAATGAGCGTCGGACAGAAAGGCCCCCCCCCCGCCCCGGTACAAGGGCAGCAGCTTGCGTGTGGTCTGCACACAGGCGAGACTTCTTCCAAACACAGTGCGATTTTCTTTAGGAAAACTTGGAAGTGAGCAATTGATATTAATTTTGCTGACAGAGAGGAAAGTTTGAAATTATCTTAAACTGCCAGAAAATGAGAAAGTGAGGGAGCGGAGCCAAAGAATACAAATTTTCAACAGCTAAAATGTAAGTTTGAAACGAAAGGCGTACAAGAATTACATTACCAAATGGCATCATTGCTAATTGTTCATGAGAAAGGTATTATGCATGTATATATTAATAAAGGTTTGCTTTCATTTATTTATACACTTTTTTAAAATGTACATTAAAAGCTATGGGTTTCTCCATAATGTAGTGAGGTGTAATATTTTACGTGCAATGCGTTACTGTAATCAGATTACCAATTACTATACAATCGTATCCTAAAATTTATTTTAGTGTGTGATCAGGATACCGATACTGAGCATGTACCAGATGATCACTGTGTAAAAAATTTAAGCATTCCAAAATAATTAAAATAATAATGTGGCCATCTCCGCAGCTTAAGTTGATTTAGGAATGGCAGTAAACGCATATGAATTGCATTACAAAGTCAACAGTTACTAGACATTGCTGTTAATTCTGAGGTGACATCAACATAATTCATGTCAATTTAAAGAAAGTAAAAACAAAGTAATCAAGTATTGGAACCAGGTTACAATACTTTTAAATAATGAAATATCCAATTACATTAAGTTACAGTAACAGAATATTACATGGAAAATTTTACTTATTTTGGGATATATAATAGGCATTAACCACCCAACTTTCCAAGCAAGTAAGCCTAACTTCAAAGGAATGCATACATGTGTTTCGTTCCGGGGTCTGTACCTGCATCCCGTTGTGTGACTCTAGTCGCATGCTTAGCACTCGTTCAAAACGCAGCTCCCACGGCACACGACGCACTTTATGCTGAAAAACTGCAGAGACGTAATGAAATTGGGCTTTTACACGATCAGAGTGAGAGGATGCAGCAGCCACCCATCCCGATGCTCCTCTCGAGTGGGCGCGTTCCTCACAACAATATGCACCACATCCAGAAGTACGCCGCATCTTTCATGTCTAAGCTTTTGCTGCATCTATGAAAATACACGATTTGCAACTCGGCAACTGACTCATATTCTACTCCCCGTGAACTGAGAGACTTTTATTGACCGCATTGCCCTCCCCGCTGAATTCGCTACCATCGTTTACGCCTGCCTGTTTATGCACCGCTGACGCACTACGGGGTATCTCACTTACAGACTCAAAACGTAGCTGAGTGTTCCAGGGGCCTTTACACGTGCGCATGCGGTGCCGAAGTGCATAAATGATGGCACCAACTCTGTAGGTGGTCCTCTTTGGGAGCAGCAGTGATCGCCCGGCTCGTCGTCATTTGCTCGTCTTTAAAATGTACTGGCCAACTGGGGCCATAAACGTGGAAGGAACGACCCTGATGAGCAACGCTCAGTAACCTTCCCCGCCTCCTCCGTGTGTGCAAGATACAGCTCAGGGCATCCCTACAGCAACAACCTCCCTCAACTTACCTGACACAGAGTGATGCCTCTGATGAGCTCTCCCCCCTCCCCTGCTCCATTACTCAACCCCTCCCCCTGTCTCCATCCCTCCAGAAGTAACCCTTCCGTGAGACTAACAGACCAAGGCACATGCCCTTTTGGTTCATGCCGTGATGTGGCTCTGACCACAGAAAACACAGGGGTCTATGTAAATGTCACTCACACTCTCTACAAATCATAACTCGGCCTCGTGTTTAATTATACGATTCGACCGGGTCACGCCGTGGTTAGACCGCTTAACATGCCGGGGGTCAATTCCACCCATTATCAACGGGCAGTTGAAAATATGGGTACTAAATTCGATTTAAAGCTTTCGTGACTGCAAGGATTCATCTTCTTTGGTTCTTTCGGTAAAGTCACGTAGAATGAGAATAAAATAATAAATTTGATAAAATAAAATAACACAATAATATTCTCACGACGTTTCTTTGTGTGTTGTGGCCGAAACGTCGTGAGAATATTATTGTGTTATTTTATTTTATAAATTTATTATTTTATTCTCATTCTACGTGACTTTACCGAAAGAACCAAAGAAGAATATGGGTACTACTTTTGTAGGAAGCCAGCAGGCATTCTTTGGAAAGACTGTCCCTTTCCATGGGAATGTGGGCGTTCCGAAATTGGTTCAAGATGGATCGAGGAGGGCACTTTGACTTATTTCACCTAATTCTATCAACGAATAATTTTCCAAACCCCCAAGTTCGGCAATGCCCCTTACAGCAGCATGGGTCAGCTTCCTACATGTTCCGTGTTGCCACCAAATGTGTACAACTTGCATTTCTCTCATTTACATAGCAGGCGCATTGTGAGGCAAGCCATGTCAAACTTAAATATACACAGACTAGAGACTGCAGGGAATATGGCTCTTGCTCAAGCCGCCATTAGGAGTAAGGAAGCACATTTGCACTTCTGATGGCAAAGCATCTTGCTTTGACCCCTTTGACCATCCTGGCAAAAAAAATAATAATGGTAATTGTCACGAGCTATTAGGCACTTCCAATTCATTTGAAAACAGAGAAAGTGAGTCAGAAAGGACAGAGCCAAAACACCTAATCACAGACAGACTCTCTCTCTCTCTGCCAGGCAGAATTCGGGAGACGTTAAATTAGGAGCGTGTACATTTGAACTGCCGCTTGTAGATCAGCTTGGAAAAACACACGGAGGAAGCACGCGCCACACACGTTAAGAGAAACAGCAGTGGTCTCCGCAGCAGCATCAGCAGCGGCGATCATCTGCGGCTGCTACAGTGCGTCCCTAGTGCTTCCGCAGGCACTTAATGTAAGTGTAGTTTATTTTACCTATGCAGGCCATTGGCAACCTCCAGCGAAAGCGTTTTTTTTTTTCCCCGCTGCTCCCACTACTGCCAGTCGGCCCACCCGCCCTCGGGCACGCAAGCGCGTTTGCGTGAACGCGCGATGCCTTGACGCGTGAGTACAGATCCTTTCACATGCTGAGACGCAAGCATGCACACCGTTGCTGAAACTTGAAAATAATAATAATCATTTTCAGCACCGTTTCAATCTACTGTTGGACGAAGGCCTCCCCCCACGCTGTGTCATCGTGTTTGACCATACTTCACCGTGATGCTCAGGTGGGGCACCAATGATTTTAGCTATGACCGGCATGGAATTAACTTTGGATGCCGGCTACCAGGCTCGCAACGAAGTTTGCAAGCCACTACGCTACCACTCGTTTACACGAATGCACAGTGATGCACACATACCGATGTGCACAGAGCTGAATGTGCATATAGTCCTCTTAGTGTGTGTTAACATTCATACATACATACACAGATGCTCTCAAACTGTATAGAGCATGCTCACAGCTAAACATCCTCCCCTCTCTCGCATGCACAACTGCATATGCACACCCCTCTTAGGTACGCACAGACCACAGTTGCCAAGTGGTGTCAGTGAGCGTCTATTAAGGCTGTGACTATACGAAGGAGTGGAGTTGTCAGCAACACATCCGGCTGCCTTAGTTTCCCCATGTGCTAACTCACCATATGAGGTATTTACTGAAACCTGAGTTTATCTTGGGGATGCCAAGGGCTGGTTCGGATATCCTGTACCGCTAAATGTTAATGTTAGATTCCATCCCAGGTAGCTGTGATCATAGCACAGAATGCCAGCAACTATACCTCCAATACACACACAAGGATTATTCTGGCCACCTTTGTCTCTCCAGTGTTGATGTTTATATGCCTCACCAGGTACTCATTTAGGGCTGACTTGACCAACAGAAGGCCCAGAATCACTTCCGATATCACTCCTTACTCTTATAAGGTGTGGCCAGGAATCGAACTCAGGTGGCCCAGGTTCGTTGTGCATTGTTCAAACCACTTCTCGACCACCTGCACCCCCTCCACCCACACACGGAGAGTTAAAAGGCTTTGTAGAAATGCTTTAAATGGGTCTATCAGTGCTTCCATGCTGTGGTGATACAGAGTGAAACGATAGCAGTGCAAATGATTGCATTACGAACATTTTTCAATTATACCTGAATTTGCAACGACTGCTCATGTACGCATAACCAGTCTGGATGGCCTCCGACTACAGAGAGAGGTGATGTCCGTTCGAGAGACTGACTCGTGGCTGGCAGAGAGCCAGGCCTCTCCTTTTGTAGGGCTGGGGGCGGGCAGGGCACCAACCAAATTAGGATCAACATTGTCTTTCTGAAATAAGCAGTTTGTTATTTGAAAATGAAAAAAAGTTGCGTGTGTATATATACTGCACATCTTTTTTTAAAAAGGGCACCTGCAAATCTTTGCGGGTTCTTTTATTTAAGGCAGATCAAGTCACACGCTTAAGGAGCCTTTAAACCCCTCGAGTTCTGTGTTGAGGTCACTTGGTTCTGTAACTGATGCAAGCGGTGGTTTATCTAGTGGTGGTATATGCCCGGCTCATATGTATTCCTACCTGCCATAAACATGTAGAGTATGTATGCTCAACTCAAACTATATTTAATAATACAGTATTACGTTTTATATGTGTATAGAAAGCAGTACGGTTAGCTTTGAAAAATTGTACGTGAAAAAAAATCGTCAGCCTACCACTTATAATTTCGCGTGTCGTTTTTATGATCAGATGTTGTAGGTCCGAAAGGATCTGATTATATCAGATCTGATCTGACTTGAATCAGCAGGATAAAAACTCATGGCATTCGGTCCATAGTATTTCAATCACGAGCAGCAAAGCATCTCCTACTAACAGAGGACATTTTAACGTAAACAAATCCACAATATTTTTTTTTATTTAAAGCTTTCGTGACTGCATGGATTCATAATCTTGGTTCTTTCGGTAAAGTCACGTAGAAGGGAAACAATCAAGTAATAAAAATATAAAACAATAAATTGTTTTCACACCTGATGATGATTGCTTGTGTTGCAGTCGAAACGTCGTGAGAATTTTATTGTTTTATATTTTTATTATTTTATTGTTTCCCTTCTACGAATGTCATCACAGTATGAAAAGCTGCCTCCCCAACCCACTGGACCGAGCGCACCTCCCTAGACTTCCGCCCTGCACATCTTCACCTGACCACACGCCCGCCCTCGCCCGTGCAGAGAGGAGGCATCGCATCGTTCTCTCCCTGCGACCTTTAAATGCCCCCCCCCCCCCCCATTAGTACTCAACACTCCACGCCTCCGGTTAGCACGGTCGGCTACGTACGGTGCCAAGGAAGTTCAGCATACGTACACTGAGCAGCTCTTCCACCCCCTCGCCGTTCACGCCTAACGATTATTTCACATTCTTGGCTCTTTCGGTAAAGTCACGTAGAAGGGTAACAATAAAATAATAGAAATATAAAACAATAAAATTCTCACGACGTTTGGACTGTGCAGGCAGCGTGAGCTACGCTCTGCACAGCTAATTGAACATTTATTTCACACGCATTGGGGGGGGACGTGGGCAGTGATGAACAAGCACGCGGGTGTCATTAACACGGCCTCACAACAGACCATGTATGGAAGGCTAACGTTTTGGGTTATAGTCCTTCAGATTAGAGAAGGAGCAGAGAGATTAACTGACATGTAGCTGGAAATCAAAATTCTGAGTGTGTTGCTTAACGAGCTCTAAAGAAAGGTGACGTGATCAGTTTTTTGTTGATTAAATATATAGTTTACCACTTACATGTTGATAATGATCGAACAAACTATAGGTGTCAAAGATACGTAAACCGTTGTTTATTAAAATACTCTGCATTTACCTGAGATGTGCCATCTCAGGTGACCTTAAATAACGAAGTACATTTTGTTATGTTCGGACCATTATTCATCTCACACATTAGAGCGAGCACCCGTGAGAAGATGGAGCGATCAAATCAGCCCCTGTTCAAAAGCTCGATAAGAGTGTTGCATCAGTCTGACCATGACAGAAGGAGACAGCGAGGGAAAGGCATTCGTACAGCAGTGCATAGATCACAGCTGATGATTATGATGGGGGGGGGGGGGGGGTTTGTTCCCAGTAAATACTAAGTACTAGTTATTGTTGATGGATATATTTGCCGTTGGAGTTAAGAAAATTGAGCTCTACCAACTGGACAACAAGGCCGTGTAAGATCATCTTGCAATGTCCGTTTCATCATCCAATCGAGTTAAACTTTTTTTTTGACTACCATAAATCTGCTTCTGAACCAAGCAAATCATGTCCCCCTCGTGTGTACGAACGAGTTTACATTTGTATCAGCTATCACACTGTACGTACTATATTTAAAAATCGACGAAGGTTGGTAAGTATATATGCGGTTATAATGGTATGCATGTACTGTAGGTAAGTAAGATAAATGTGTGTTTGTGTACCTGCGTATCTCATGAGATAAACACATGTTGAAGCAAGTCATTATTGTCTGCCTGTTTAATGTAGCCGTACTACTACGGCTACATTAAACAGGCAGACAATAATGTAATCAAGTAAGTCATCGTGAAGGACCGATCGTAATTGAGTTCAAATTGTGAAGTTAAAAATTTCCGTGCACAACTAAAATTGTCTGCCTCGGTGAATGTACGCGAGAGACAACTGGCTAATTTAAAGCAAGGACAGGGTTGTTTTTTTTTGCTTTTACTGCTGCCACCGAGAGAAGAGAAAGGAAAAACCACAACTTCTGGAGCGCATTCGAAAAACCACTTCAATGAAGGCGCCGCACTTGCGGCCGATGCCTCCGTCTGATACAACTCGCCGACTTAAAGACGCTCTCCCGTCACCCTCGGTGAAATTCCCGAGGGAGGCCTGTCAGCTGAAACGTCGACGCCTTCCGTTCCCTCTCCCGTGACAGTGACACGACGCTGCAGCCAAAGCCGTCGCGTGAAGTGTGCATATCATCGTGAGCCAACGCGGACTTGGAAGACAAACTTGTACGTAAGCATGAGGGTAAAACAACGTGATACTGGCCCAAAACAGCTTCTTTTTTTTAAACACACAAAAGAGTCGACCTATTGGAGATGCGACGCTGAGCACTGACAAAGTAACCGGATCACACTATTTTGATTTATAGCTTTCGTGACCGCAGGGATTCATATTCTTGGTTCTTTCGGTAAAGTCACCATGTAGAAGGGAAACAATAAAATAATATTGTTTTATATATTTTTTAATTATTTTAATGTTTCCCTTCTACGTGACTTTACCGAAAGAACCAAGAATATAGATCACACTATGTAACACAATTTTTGTTCCTGGGTAGTAAGTGTTATTTTATGATTGCTTATGCCTAAAAAGTTTATAAATTTGCTTTTATTCCCCACAAACTTTCTTTTGTGACCAGGACTTTACGTGAAGGAATGACACAAATGCACACCACGTTTTCTCATTGAAAATAGGCACATTTCTAAATATCACTGTCCTGGTCACAAAGGCAAAGTTTGTGGGGAATAATATCCATTTTCTGTACTTTTGAGGCATAATCAATTAGGAAATAACACTTACTACCCAGGTACAAAAACAATACATTTGTTACACAGTGTTATTAATGGAGTTGATTAAATTATTAACTTTGCTTTGTGTCCCGGTCATAAAAGCTACATTCGTGGGGAATAATAGCCATTTTCTATACTTTTGAGGCATAAGAAATTAGGAAATAACACTTACTACCCAGGAACAAAAAACATTTTTTTTTGTTACACAGTGTCGTCAAGGGAGGGGGGCGACTGCATTCACAGTGGTGCACAAGCAATCGCGCTGGAGGCCTTACGTCCTCCCCCTCTCTGAACATCCTCAAGCGAGTCAGCCGCTCATGTACACAGCGACTCGGCGTGCCGTTCTGCCCTCATCGATGCAACAATGGGCAATGGCTTGGCGACACGTACGCTCCACCTTGGTGCACCGGCTACCCAGGGATTGTTAGCATGTGGCGTTGGAATGCAGAGGACGTCTACATAGCGTATGGGTTAGGCAATGTGCGTCCGTGAAGTGGCGAAACTGTTGTCAGTTATGCACGCGGATCGGGGCGGGGTGGCTGGTTGCAGTGCCCGGAGTGGAAGCGTAATTGCGCCACAAAGCCACCACCGATTTGAATAATGTCGTATCGATAAAACGTCCTCCCTCCGTTTCACTTCCTGCACGCTGTATAAAATCTCAGTCTGCGTCGTTTAGAGCAATGGGGGGGGGGGGGGGGTGTTGAATGGCGTTTTGGTTCCAATGTGGTGTGCTGTATTTCACGGGGCAGACGTTTGTTCACCGGCGTGTGATCCAAATGGCCACAAACGCAGTGTGTGGAGGGGGACTGAATGCGCCATCTTCTCCCGAGACATCACTGATGTAATGTAGTCCACGGTTCGTGTATCTGTAATGGCATTGCTTCACCCACCTGGTCTGTGCCAATTTCTCCTTCACCAAATTGCCAACAGGTGAGAGGTGGCACACAGGCAATAAGCTACTTTACCACCGTGGTTTATGTTAAACGATCTTCGTCAATGCAATGCATTGTAAAATGTTTAACTATACTGCACTATACTGCATTCTGCATTAAGGTAAATACATGGATTACTGCACGCATTCATTTGAGTCGCAATGTGTTTTTTTACAAAGTGAGGATTTTGGAAAAGCTGGCTTCAAAACTGCTTCTGCATGGTAGCGTAGGAGCACGTTACTGGGGGGCTTGTGAAAAACGTCTAAATGAGGGTGAGTTACATAGAGCCCCAATGCAATAACAAATGTCTTCCTTGCAAATTCCACAAATAGTGCATTTACAGACAAGTAATTCCATCAAATACCTGTGCAAAACTTGGCAACAATTTGCCAATTTCACTGCCATGGTCAAAGTGTTTCCCCGATAAAAAAAAGGAACTATGCAGCGATCAAATGGAAGAAATACCAAGATTCTCATGGCAGGCACCACTTTTTTCAGTGGGTCATAACAGTGGCACTTATTTTATTGGCCCCAGGGCAATGACAGGTTGAGTTCAACCCCCGACGAGTATCTGAATTTGCCGATTTCCGATAGTTGGTAAGACGCTGTGCTCAAAGCGTCACACAACAGCTTTTATGCCCATTCCTATATATGCTCCATATACAGATGTACATGTACATGCTGCAGATAGAGGCACATGCATGAAAAGACAATAGTTACACCTAAGCAGTGTCATCTGTGGAAACTGCACCCCAGCAATGACCAATCCCCCCAAGCTCACAGTCAAAACATGCAAAATGTTTCGACTGTAAGCTTGGCCCTGTGCTCTGTTGGCTAGAGAGGGAGTTGGTCAAAAGGAGGAACTTAGCAATTCCTTCCCAAAATTATGTTGCGCAAGTGTTTTTGTGTGTGTGTGTTCGGAGAACAGGGCAGTTTGGTGGGGAAGAGAGTTGTTGTGAAGGTCGAGAGCAGGGGACCACTGTGTAAATCCTGCAATTTCTTTATTCTGCCACGGTGCTTGCTTTTGTGCTGAATCGCCACAGGTGGCATTGGCTCATTTGAAACTCGACGACCACATAATACACCATCCAGTTTAGTCCCAAGTTGCACACCCATAGAATGACCATTCAAGGCATCCTGTTTTTAACACTTTTTTCCATTATTATTTGCTTCAACACAAGTAGACCCACGGTTAATAGTGGGTTGGATGCCTTGTTGAAGTACAACCCAAGTGCTATTGGTTATCACAATCAAGATTTTGTACAATGTGCTAAAGTTATAAGTTCAAAAGTCAAAGTGTCTACATTGCTCAAATTAACAGTTGGGTAGCCCTAAGCTCGGCTGAGGAAAGTTCACACTCCTATTACAGGGGTCATTTTATCCACGGGACAATCAATCGTGAGGTGTCTGGTGTAAAAATCAGTTATTATAGCAATGCATATATATTTGTATATATATGCATTGATGGAGGTAATATTATAGCTCCGTTTGATTCACAATATTTTATATTAAAGTTAATAATAAATTACCTTTGAATAGCACCTTTCTGCAAGGTACCCTAAGCGCTAAGAAACAGCCAGCTTGATGAGTGTCTTGTTTTGCAGACATACTGATATTTCAAGAGTGTTACGAGCATACTTATATTCAAGCTCCTATTGATCGCAGAATGAAACGGTTATCAGTACCTTTGGGGACAGAGCTCACTGTTATCATTTGAATAAGGCAAAAGCTCTCCGTTGTGCCATTCGGGTTGTACCGCATATTGGTGCTGTAAATGGCCAAATGATGGGACACTTTGTTGAGCTATCGTTTGTGGCCAGGTCGCTTCTGAAAAATAAGTGAGTACCTCAGCAGGCTTTGCCTGATAGGATGGGAATGGTTTAGGTTAAATTTGTGTGTGTTTGGGTGGTTTGTTGATCTTCCTTGTACTTTTCACTAAGATCATGTTTTTGTACTATAAAGAAAAAATCTTTATAGCTCATCGGATTCCTCCAGTAAAAATAAATATTCTGATTCTGTTTGTCGTCGTGTCCGACGTTTCAGGAACTCACAGCATGCGGAGCGCAGCACCGGACGTCTTGCCAAACGACGCTCGGTACAAACCTGAAAACCCATCGGAGAGCTTCACGGCGCCGCCGGGATAACCTACGCAGTTAAAGGTGGCAATCTTTTGACCATGCGCGGGTTGAACATTCGCAGCAGGGACCCAACATTCTCTAACCATTACCCGGCCTGTGACTGCATTTGCAGAGTCAGGATCCCGTGCGTGGCTGCACACCCCGCTAGTTGGTGCCAACATCGGTAAGTATGCTCAAGGTCACGAGTTCGATTACTAGCAGCAGCACTGTCACGCCTTGGGCAATTCAAAAATGCCCCGTCTGTTGTAAATTTGGTGGTACATTCATGTTGCATCACTTGGAAGAGTGACTAATTCTATGCCACTTTCGTTACAGCGAACCTAGAGCTGCAGCCATCTATACCATTGAAAGAATCGATGATTGATATATATCAATGAATGTTTTGATTAATCGAATTATAATAATTCATTTCACCTTAGACATAGTTGCAATAATACTCACATACAAGTAGACCCTGTAGCACAATTACACGAACAATAAAAAAACATGTTTAACACTAGTTCCAACTTCAACAATGACTAAAGCAAATAAGACTCGATATGAACTATATCAATTATATTCTTGGCACAGTAAAACCAACACTGCAACAATATGCTTTCAATAAGAAACATTTATTGTGCTTTTACATTTTTGTCAGGATAATCATGCAATAGTATGGCCCACAATAATTGAACTATTTCATTATAACACTGCCATAGCTAGTTTCAACATCACTATAACACGCACAAGACCACTGCTGCAAAGTGTAACACTGACAATATAAATGAGTAACTGTTAATCGATTATATTATAGCAATCTTAATTACGTAAGCGCAAAAATACAATAACAGTATAGCATTAGCCTATGGGGAAAAACACTCAAAACATTTGTCGATAACACTGTAGCCTTAAAATAAAAAAAATACATATACAATAGGCATCGTTTTGGGCAATGGCCATTCTTCATAGCACAATTGCCTACACGAGGTGGAGGATTTGACATCCTCATCGCTATCACTCATCGTCACCGTGCCACGTTGGGCATGATTTAATCTATAAATCGATTATTTAAAACTGTTGATTATCTTTGTGTAACGTGATTGATTGAACCCATTCATAATTTCAGCACTCGGCAAACCACGAAAGCGAAAATTTTTCTGCAACTATATTGCAGGGCTGATGAGATGAGGACATTTTGGAAAGTCAGTGGCGGTTGTTTGTGCTGTGGAGAGATCCGACTCGCTGCTGCCTGAGGGCTGCCGATGGAGATGTGCTCTGCACAGTGCTCGTGTGAATGTAGAGACTAAAAAACCTTTCAAAACTAAGTAAAAAAAAATGCTCATATCCACCACTAAAGCAGTCACCCAGAAGAAAAGTGTCACTGTTCCTAATCATATTCACCTGTTGAAATGGAGCCAGGTTTTGGCCAATATTTGGCAGAAAAATAACCAAACACCCATAAGGTATAATGTATGATGCTAATTTTCAAACGTATCCATAAAACGGTAAATCCATGTATGGCCACTTACAAATAAATGTTTTGTTTATCTTCATGACCTATCACCCAGTTCTAAATGAGATGCCGTGGTTCTTGGGAACAACAGTAATATATCAATGGGGAGAAGTTAAAATACCATTGGTGGCTTATCTGCTGACAACTCGCCCACGCCTACATTGCTAAATTGTTCACAGCCCTTCCTTTCAACGGGCCCACATCACCTCTCATCTAGGGTGGCAAGTTAGCACGGGCAGTTTTTCCTCACACGCTGTCGTGCCTTGACCCTACATGCACCCACACCAGTGGTTAATTAAATCGTCTGGATTCACCACTGATTATAATGAGATTCGCCTGAAGTTTAATTGAGAGTATTACCTTTTGAGAACACAATGCAGTTAATTTATGCTTACAAATGCAGTCAATACAACTCTGCTGCTGTGCTGCAAACGCCTGCATCATGTATTACTACACAATAGAAGTGTCCAACATATTCCACCTGTCTTCAAGATTAGATGCATTCTTCTACAAGGTTTTTTTTTGTTTGAGGTAAGCCAGGTAACTCAAGCAACGTTGGCGATATCCATACCAAGATAACTAGAGCCCACACAGCAGAGATCCCAGGTTCAAATCCAGGTCAAATGTGTGCTAGGATAACTAGCCTCTAAATTGGTGGCCCTGAACCAGTGGTGGAAATTCGTCATTCCATTGGCGGAGGTCATTTCTCTTTAGAATGACAGCTGTTGACTCCGCACACCGCCGCATAGGTTAAGTCGATCGTGGACTGAAATTAAACTCCAAATCTTCCTCCTCGAAGTGGAGCACTCCCTGCACAAAACGTTATTTTAAAACATCACTTGTCTGCACGGATAAAATAACTGTGGTGGTTATGTACTACAGTGTAGACTCTTAAAGGGGGTTAGAAAAAAGGCCTACGATTAAAGAAACCCTGTCTGGAGTGTATACAACATGAGGTGTGGCTTTGCTGTTCAGAGGGTGCTGAAATGACAAAAAAATAAACTATGCTCTACGTGTAAATGTTAACGGAATAAAACAGATGACTCATGTTATAAACTCGTAATGCAAAGGCGCTTGTGACACTACACCTGGCATGTGACTCTGAATGTAACAGCCATGTGACACAGTACTCAGAAGCCTACGCCCACCTTCCTGTTTTTAGCGCGTTTATAAGTGGATAGGGGTGGGGGAAGAGTGTGGGGGCAGTGGGGGAGGAGGTGTGATATCTACCCCAGAACAGAGCCCCCCCTCCTCCCCAGTGCTTACTCTGGGTCTCCAGCATGAACTCGTGTCAGTCCTTAAAGCCAACCTTTAATGAGCCCTCCCGTTTTTATTTAATAAGTTTACTCATTACTTCAAGTATGTTCCCCGGGCCTCCCTCGCATCAACGCGTGGCACGCTCAGCCAATAAGTAGAACTGGCTACTTTGTGTGTAGTTTGCGCATTGTATGACAAGGCAAACTGGCAGGCAGGGATGATGGCTGTTGGTTGTTTTTAAATATTGCTGTGCAAACCTCAAGCCACTTTTGTGAATTGAAACTAGTGTGGTTTTTGAGATGTCACTCACGGACACAATTGGTTTAGTGAACAACTTTACTGCAGTTAATCAAAGTCATACGAGTCAGTGTTTTATTGCACACAACAACAATTGGGGTGGCATGTAATAATAATAATATTTCTCTGTATTTCCAGAGAAAAGCCTTGCTGGACATTTTTTCAGGAGAGTCCTGTATCGGAGTGTTTGACCAATTCCATTAATGAGTGCATGTCATGTGGGAGAAAACTAGAGGACCAGGATAAATCACAAGTCGGTTGTTGCACTCCATCTTATTTCTTTTGATGACCTCGAATCAGTGGTGGGAATGCCACATTCCTAATGCATAATCAGTCTATTCATAAGACGTTCACCACAATGTTTTTTGTTTTTTTTTACAAAGCGGCACTTGTTTTATCAATCGCTAACATAAAATACTAATTCGACCTCCATACTTTATGTTCATGCAATATTTTCAATATATCACGTGACAGTTGTCATTTGTTCTTACGTCTATGTTGCGTCATTGCTCTCTCCTCTCGTTTGTTTTGCTTTTGTCATTTCGCTGACCCAGGTCACGACTGCAATTTAGACTCTCCGGGTCTCCTGAGTTTCCACCCAGGTAAACAAAATAAACTTGACTGAAAGTTCAATCGGCGCGAATGTTATCATGATGATGTTCAAAACAACCATCATATTTCGGGGAAATGCATTTTCACAATACCGTACAATGTGCGTTTAAGCCTCTAAATAAGGGTGGAAGTTGATAACAAAGGGGGAAGGAAAATGTACGTGGAGAAATTATCCACGAGGGAAGTAAAAAAGATAAAACTACATAACAATGCAAAAATTTGGTCAGTTTCAGGACAAAGAGAAAAGTGAGTAGTAAGCAGGGGGAAAGAGGAAAACATTACGCCCAAACAGGGGTAGAGTCAGCATTATGGATGTCAAGGGGAGGGAGTTCCAGAGAGCTGGGTTTTTATGTTGCTGTTTGATCAGTCGGTGTCCTATGGAGAGAATGACTTAGGTACAGGAATGTGGAATTACCAGCACTATATCAGGGGCTTCCGACAAAGATCATCACCGCCAAACATTTATTGAGCAGAGACACCCTTTGACCCTGTGACATTTGGACGTAGATGCAGCGTGGTTGGCATGGGCCCTGGCGCAAGCACTGAACTGAAGGCTACCCTGTCCAAATTCTACTCTGTCTCTCTCTTTAGCCCGGCGCCAAGGCCCCTCTGGTCTGTGAGCCACGGGTGCAGTTGCATCACCAGCGCACTCGATAGATATGCCACTGCATTTGGGACAAAATACATTTCGACATTGCAATGTAAGCTGTCACTACACTTTAGTCACTTGCTTGTAAAAAAAATGATTTGCTTATTGGTTGGAATGAAGCTGCCTGTTTCCGCTCACGTGCCCACACTGCTCTCTTGAAACAAATTTTCAAGCCACAATGTTCCACAGCGTTTCTCTAGCTTACCCTGAAGTCGCTTTCCCTTTTTTAACCTCGCGCCCTCCAGTCACACCTCCAGGTTTAGAAGCACAGCTCTGCCTGGTAAGTGCACGTGTTGGGTTAAAACTGCACAATGCGTTCTGCGAGTGCTTCAACACGTGTTTCTATTGCAATTGGCGCACGTTTTAGGAAGTTTGCAAAATTAGACTCCTTTTGTAAAAGGTTCCTCAAGGCTTTCCCGTAAACGTTGCCATTATATGTGAAGGAATGTATGTATTATTTTATTTACATTGTGTGCTCTTCTATGTGTAACACCCTTGTCTAAGAGAAATCGAAAATCGTGTGGATGTTCTGGTTAATATGAATTTCTAAGTTCACTACACATTCACCGAATCGTGTATTTAATATACCATCTGTTTAAATCCTCGTACGTATGTGTAATGATTTCACATGATCCCTGCAGCCACTAGTGGCCACTATATTCGCCATAATGTAAAAAATTAATCGGCTCTTGAATTGAATCACAACCCTGAAGCGCAGAGAGTGAATTATTACACCTCTGTTGGACGACATGACAAGCTAGTGGGATGGGAGTAGTGAAGAGAGGAGATTAATTATTGTAAACAGCAAGGCGAGCACCTGGTGAACAAAGGGTAAATAAACTGTGCCGTCATTTCAGTTATATCGCAGTAATAACATGTTTGGCGGCTATTTAACAGCAATGGGATTGATAAGATTAAAAACAAGTTATGCTCTCTCCCAACGAATCAGCAGTAGAACTTAAATAAAATGTGTGTGGGGGGTGGGTAATCAAAATCGGTCAAAATAAGTTGAGCACTCTGAATAAACACCCACACATCACAAGCATTGGTCATACACTTAGCGTGCTAAAAGTTCCCGGAAGGACCTTGAGTGACTGCCATTGAAACTCTACTGCCCGAAACGACACTGCAGTCCTTACGAGGCCGACCATGGGCCAGGCTATTCTACTGTTCTGGTGTGCATCACATGTGAATTTTATAACAAGTAAGGTTATTGTAAAATACGCTTCCCAACCCCGCCATAAAAAACACCATTAAACTTTGCCATTGAACTGATTCTCAGCCACATTATATGACAACATAAACCGCAAGGCAGGTCCATCGCAACACAACATAACTTTATCAAGTGAACACCGTTGCGATTTTATGCATCATTCAGAAAATACTCTCTCTCTCTCCCAAAGAAAAAGGTTACAGTAGGCAGTGTTACTGTGAAAGCAGGAGGTCAGTACAGGTCAGTGCAGGCAATGTACATTTGGCTATGTACTATACATCTGTGTGTGTGTTTGTGCATTTTTGCAAGTGTCTGCGGGGCCCGGTGGCGCAGTGATTATCGCACTGTCATTGGAACCCACTGACTTGAGTTTGATTCTTGGCCATGGCTTATATTATTAAAAGGTGGTTTAAGAACCAGTCTGGGGCAGCCCCTAGGTCAACTCGGCATATAAATGAGTACCTGGTGCAAAGTGTCATCAAAAATGGCTGGGTAAGGTGCTGACCATTATATCCTGTCACATATCATTAATCTCTGCCTACTAACAGTAATTTTTCAAACAGTTTTCGGACCTATAGAAGGAATATTTGTCTTTGTGTGTGTTTGGTGGTTATTTTATTTCCAGTCTTGCACATATGTGGCAAGCGGTATCATAATCTGTCATGGGCCAGCCCTCGGTTGAATCAACATGAAATGAGTAATTGAGGAGAAACGGGCATGACTAATCATCGCGTTGACCACACTGCTCCCATACTGTAAGTGCTGTTCCGACCAAAAAAGGTGTTCGCAAAACGACATTTGCCCCCGTGGTCTTTCGGACTAAATGGAGCGTCTTGGTGTGTTGCGTGCGTCGGGGTGGAGCTTGCAACAGAGTTACTTCGAGTGATAGAGAGAGAGAGGGAGAGCTATCTGCAAAGTCAAAAGGGACGTGAACCAACTGCTCCTCTCCTTCCATGCACCCCTTAACCCACCTGCACGCAGCCACCTCCTTGGCCACATAGGTTGTTGGCAGAGACCCACGCAGTGACCCACTCCTTTCACTGCCAATATTCTCCCTTAAAACAAGCTTCTCCCTACAGCGAGCTAGAGTCGGCAAAAGTACGGCTGGTAAATATTTTTTTAAAATTAAAGTCATTGGTAAACATGCACAAGTGATTGACCTACGTGCATGTTTAGCCAGCGCAGCAGCACACCTATTTCTTCGTTGCAAAGTGTCCTCAAACGTGTGTTGGTTTACTCATGACTTGCTGTGCCCTCAGACGAGTGTTGGTTGGCGCTCATTTCTGTTGACGATTCAAAGGGCGGCCGTCGAAATCCTTCATTCCAACAGGGAGGACACAAGGCGTGGCGGTCTGATAAGTGGGCCGCGACAACGAGCGACTGCCCACACATTGCTACTTATTTTATCAATCCCCGAGAGATCCTAACAACCCCCTCGCCTGATCTTACAACCTTGCAATTCCGAGTGGGGTCTCCTTGCCTCCGAATTGCAAAACATGAAAACGCATGCTCTGAATTGAAGGCGTGTCAGGACATTACATTAATAAAAAAAATGTTTGTGCAAACTGCGCGACTTGGCTTGTCCCGAGCATCGGCGACATTTCCGCGAACCAAGCAGAGGCAACCAACAAACAAACAAACAAACCGTGGCTTCTTAACTCATAACAAACAAAAGCTGAATTTTTCACGTGTGGCTCATGAGCGTGGCTCAATAAAGGCGCACACTCCACGCTGTGCTCTTCGGCACAGGTCACGCGATCCACAAACGCGCATTGTTTTTTTTTTGCGCCGTGTGTCAAAGGTGAAGGGAAAAGAAAATCTATTCAAAGTGATTTCTATTAAGGCTCGAACCCAAATTCGTGATTCTTCCACTGTCAACCGCCAACAAAGGGTTGAAAGGGCCTTTGTGAGCGCGTGCGCGGTGAGCCAAGCCGTGGGCACAGAAAGGAACTGCGCACGGGTTAATTTAGTTGTGACTTTACGCGCAAACACCTCTGCATCACAGTTGCCGGCTAAACTGACGCAGCGAACAGCAGCTGGTGTGCGCATCCATTTACCACGAAAGGAATTTTGCTCCCTCGAATGCATTGCGCAAGTTTGCCAACTTAAGGCGCATATTTATCAGAGTTTAGAAAAAAAAATGTACAAAATATGGCGTGAATGTACAGTCCATTGTCATTCTAGTGAAGGCATCCCCACAGCCATGAGGATCACTTAACCATGCTTCACCACATCAGTGAGTCATGATTAATAAAGGGGTAGTGGTGGGGGAGATAGTACTTGCCGCTGATGTTATCCGTCACTAGGAATCAAACTCAGGTAACTGGGTTCACAACGCTCCCTTCCCATTTGTAGTTTTACAATTTTATATGTACTCTGTGTACCTATTGATACGTATTTAAATGTATATATATATAACTATCTAACTAATTCAGAGGACATTTCATATTGTTTATCTCTGTTGGCTGTTCCATGACAGGAATTAAAATCCCACATTCCCATGCGACACTGAGTGTCCTTTGCAAAATACAAACACCGTGGAATTCTCACACAACTACCTATTTTATCAATGGAATGAGAGGTTGAGTTGACCCATACCAGGGTTTAACCTCACAGCTCCCAGATTGTAAGTTTCGCCCGCTATGGTTTTTCTAATGCTCATGCATTATGCATGGAATTCTGATAAAGGGTGTCCGTTATTGGGTTAATTTATTCCAAATGCAGTTGGACTTTACACTTCTGTAAAAGTGAATCCTACAACTGGTTTGTTTTCAGGCATGGCTTGGATAATGCAAGTGAGTGTGCGTGTCCTATGGGTGAATATATCGTATGCAAGCACGTAAGGTGCTCACATTGCGTGTATTATTCGATATTTGGCATGCGGGTAGAACAGCGCTCTCTCACTTAACTCGGCACATCCATCGGTCTATAGAGGCCGACCTGCTGGGTATAGTACCGTAATCCCAGCGTGCGTGGATGGAAAAATGTATGAGCAAGCTTGTATAGGTGTTCGCGGCACGTCTGTTATTCAAACATGAGAGGTGAGTGCGATCTTTTGATGGCACGCACTTGGGGAGCTTGCGCCGTATCGCATTTACACACGCGCGCACGTGCAGTGAGGGAAAAAAGTATTTGATCCCCTGCTGATTTTGTACGTTTGCCCACTGACAAAGAAATGATCAGTCTATAATTTTAATGGTAGGTTTATTTGAACAGTGAGAGATAGAATAACAACAAAAAATCCAGAAAAACGCATGTCAAAAATGTTATAAATTGATTTGCATTTTAATGAGGGATATAAGTATTTGACCCCCTCTCAATCAGAAAGATGTCTGGCTCCCAGGTGTCCTTTATACAGGTAACGAGCTGAGATTAGGAGCACACTCTTAAAGGGAGTGCTCCTAATCTCAGCTTGTTACCTGTATAAAAGACACCTGCCCACAGAAGCAATCAATCAATCAGATTCCAAACTCTCCACCATGGCCAAGACCAAAGATCTCTCCAAGGATGTCAGGGACAAGATTGTAGACCAACACAAAGCTGGAATGGGCTACAAGACCATTGCCAAGCAGCTTGGTGAGAAGGTGACAACAATTGGTGCGATTATTCGCAAATGGAAGAAACACAAAAGAACTGTCAATCTCCCTGGGCCTGGGGCTCCATGCAAGATCTCACCTCGTGGAGTTGCAATGATCATGAGAACGGTGAGGAATCAGCCCAGAACTACACGGGAGGATCTTGTCAATGATCTCAAGGCAGCTGGAACCATAGTCACCAAGAAAAGAATTGGTAACACACTACGCCGTGAAGGACTGAAATCCTGCAGCGCCCGCAAGGTCCCCCTGCTCAAGAAAGCACATATACATGCCCGTCTGAAGTTTGCCAATGCACATCTGAATGATTCAGAGGACAACTGGATGAAAGTGTTGTGGTCAGATGAGGCCAAAATGGAGCTCTTTGGCATCAACTCAACTCGCCGTGTTTGGAGGAGGAGGAATGCTGCCTATGACCCCAAGAGGTGGAAACATGCTTTGGGGGTGTTTTTCTGCTAAGGGGACAGGACAACTTCACCGCATCAAAGGGACGATGGACAGGGCCATGTACCGTCAAATCTTGGGTGAGAACCTCCTTCCCTCAGCCAGGGCATTTAAAATGGGTAGTGGATGGGTATTCCAGCATGACAATGACCCAAAATACACGGCCAAGGCAACAAAGGAGTGGCTCAAGAAGAAGCACATTAAGGTCCTAGAGTGGCCTAGCCAGTCTCCAGACCTTAATCCCATAGCAAATCTGTGGAGGGAGCTGAAGGTTCGAGTTGCCAAACGTCAGCCTCGAAACCTTAATGACTTGGAGAAGATCTGCAAAGAGGAGTGGAACAAAATCCCTCCTGAGATGTGTGCAAACCTGGTGGCCAACTACAAGAAACGTCTGACCTCTGTGATTGCCAACAAGGGTTTTGTCACCAAGTACTAAGTCATGTTTTACAGAGGGGTCAAATACTTATTTCCCTCATTAAAATGCAAATAAATGTATAACATTTTTGACATGCGTTTTTCTGGATTTTTGTTGTTATTCTGTCTCTCACTGTTCAAATAAACCTACCATTAAAATTATAGACTGATCATTTCTTTGTTAGTGGGCAAACGTACAAAATCAGCAGGGGATCAAATACTTTTTTCCTTCACTGTATGTATGGGTACGTGTGAGTGCGTGTGGGGAGCGGTAGTGTAGCGGTAGTGTAGCGGTAGGCGCACTGCGCTACGAACCTGGCGACCCGAGTTCGATTCCTGCTCGCGGCCAATACCATCAGTGACGATTATCTGAACCGGTCCTGGGCCTAACCTAGGTCGACTCAGCCTCAAATGAGTACCTGGTGCGGTGCGTAATAAATATCACCACTTGGGAGACAAAGGCGGCCGGGCGTGGTGCTGGCCACCCACCCCCTCGTGTGCCGGTCTGGCCTTCGTAGGTGCTCGCTAATAGCACTTGCCCCAACAGCCTGTTACAGGCTATGCGGGGGATCTTTGTCTTTTTTGTGTGGGGAGCGGCAGTGTAGCGATTAGCGCGCTGCGCTACGAGCCCGTAGAGTCGAGTTCGATGTCTGCTCATAGCCAACACCAATGAACCGGTCCTGGGCCCTCCCCAAGGTCGTCTCGGCCTTTAAAAAGATTGTCACATGGTGAGATGTGTATTCAACGTCAGCATTTGGGAGACATAGGCGGGCAGGCGCGGTGTTGGCCACCCACCTTGACTCAATAATAGGTGCTCGCTAGCCAGCCCTTGTCCCCAAACATTCCGTTAAGGCTATTACGGGGGATGTCTGTCGTGTTATTTTTTTTCGTGCGTACGCACGCGCACTTTGCGTGTGTTGGAAGGTGCAGCTCCTGTCCATTTGACTCTGGTTGAGCTTCTTACTGGCGTTCTGGGACCCCGTGTCTCTCTCTCTCGCTCTCTCTCCTTCTTTCTAATGCACCCCGTCCATCTGCGCCGCCATACGTGCCCACCGTCCCACACACAGCTGTCCGCCCGTCTGTCCACTGCGTGCGAGTGTGCTGCGAGTGAGGAGGAGTGTGGGTGGGTGTGCGGAGTGGGGGGGGGCGATTGTGTACAGACGGTTGGGGGTGGGGTGCGTGATGGCTGGGGTTGGGGGGCAATGGAAGTCGGGTGGTGTGTGGGTGTCGAGACGCACAAACCTGTGCCTACTGTTCTGTGTCAACAATGACACATTTTTTTTACATGCGCTATTTATCCCCATTGAGGCTGAATTTATAAACGTCTTAGAGGAGGGGGGGAGGGGGGGGCGTGCTTGTTACAGTTCCTTCGGATCTCCACTCATTACTGCGCCCGTTGGCATTTCTCTTTTTGTTCCGGTGCGCGTTTTATTTGCCCTGCCAGCAGCCGTATAGTGCGGCGTGTATAATGTACACACAGCTACTGTTTCCCAAGGTATTTTCGCTGTTTACCGTGACAGCAATTAAGCTGAGCTTATTGAACAGATGTCTACGGGAGCCTTGTGCGTGCGTACACATTGTCATATGGATGCAAGCCACCACGAGAAAGCGAACTGTGAGTCACGTGCCGAACTACTATAAGAGATGACCCGATGACATTTAGGGTATGGCAGGTCAAACACGGATGAGTACATGAAACGGGACCGATGCAATTCCACGGGAACTTCTCCACGAGGTACTCTCTACTCATAGGCAAAGCATGAACCGTTGTGTACGTGACATGAAAGCAAGTGTAGGAAATTATTCCAACCATTAATTGCTCCCTTGGCAAAGAAAATAGTTGTACAACCCTACTGACCAATTTTGGATTTTTAAAGCAGCTCACACCTTTACGCTGTAAGATCTCGCCTGGTTTCTGTTTTAAACGGGATATGCAAATAAGGATTTAATTGCTCTTGGCTTTCGTTGCCAAGGTGGTAAAATTAGCGAGACCATTTGTCTGGCCGTCCATCCAAACTGTCTGTCTAGAGGCCAACTCAACAAGCTATTACGTTTAATTGCTGTGTATATTAAAAGTAAGAATCGTCATCTGTAAAAAGCAACAGGCAAAAAATGTTCCGTGAATTGGAGAGCCCCTGATTTTATATCGCCATACCCGCTCAGAAACGCAATGATGGTGCTGGTGGGAATCATCGTTTGCCTAAACTCTGTTGTGGATGATTTTTAAGGATACGGTAAGTGAAGGTTAATGTTGTTCTTAATTTACCTTCACATCTAGGGCTTTGAGAATTAATCAAAACAATTAATTGCCCGAGTAATGATGTCTTAACATCTCACATGAGATGGATCATAGGATTAAATGGGCATAAGATTAATGTTATGCCTAATCACTGATTAATTGAGCCAAACCTGGAAATAATAGATTTTTGTTGCAACGAAAACTCTATATGAATACCATAATTCCAATGCATTAATATTGCTTATTCGCGTGTAGTGTTGTTAGAGTGATATTAAATTTTAATTCAGATGTTATTAATTAGCCAGTGCTAAACACTGCTCATTTTCTACTGACTGCTTGCAGGCGTGCCCATTACAATTGTTCACAAAGCCAGTTAGCAACGAAGTGAAATGGCTAAGTAAACAAATTCAACCTTCTGACATAACCACAAGCAAAAAAAAAACCCCTCCCCACTGCAAAGAAATCTTCACAAGGATTCTAAACAAATTTTCAAATTTGAGGCTAAGGGATATTTAGAATGTGAAAAAGCCACATGCTATCGTACTCACACAAGCCGGTGGCAGCCTGAGATAACCGGGTTAAAATTGGAAAATTCAATTTGGCTGGCCGATTTCCCCGAATAATTAGAGTTAATGCGGGTTAATTAATATGCAAATCTTTCTTAGCAGATGTTCCGCAGCAAGGTTGACAAGAATTCCCAGCCGGCAATCCCTTCTCCCGCCCCTCGCCACCTCCTACCCCCCTACTACCCATCCACCCACAACCCTATTTTGCCCCCCCCCGCCCCGCCTTTACAATCCCTGTAGCCCCACACCCCCCCCCCTCCCACTAACTATCCGGCACTTTAGCCCATGCCGCGCCCCGCGGAATGCGTTATCGGGTGCGTGGTAGCTCCTGACATGTTCAGAATACAATTACCACGCCAGCAGCATTAGGGGCGCATCACGGTGACAATCCTAACAATCGCCGCCGCTTCAACCTCCCCTCCTCCTCCTCTCTGAACCACCATGCTGTACTGCTTTCCGTTCCGCTCATGTTTCACACGCAGATCCGTTTAAAGGTGAAGCCGTTTCAATAAAATAAATAACATGTATGCACACTAAACGTTATTTTTTTATAATTATTATAGAGTAGTGTTTAATGAATGGGGGTTTCATCCCCGAAGTGTATAGGTGGTTGGGGAACCCGGGAGTTGAGCTTTGCTCACCACTTAGCCCACTTTGAATTGCCAAAGGACATTGTCTATTAGGAAGCCACTGGAGCTATAGTATGCACTTTTAAATCTAAATTGAAAACGCGTTTCTTTAGAACTTCTTTTGGTGTTTAGGTTGTTGTCCTTCGCCCGCAACATCGATTAGCATGGTTGGCTACGTACGGTGTGAAAGAAGTTCAACATACATACGTCTTCTTGTAAGTGTAGGCATTAAGACCATGTGAGATTATTGACATAATTGCCAAGGTGAGACCATCATGAGCCTATTTAATCGCTCAAATCTGAAGTTTTAAAGTTACCTAAAATTATCGTCCAATAATAAGAACAAGAATAATTTAAATGTATAAAATACAAATAACGTGCAGAACAAATAAGTATGGTTATTAACTGCATTGACTTAAACACCGTTCTGAAAAATGCACCTAAAATGATAGCGGTAATTTAATATGATGTGGACAAGCATGTGCTTTGTGTATCTAACAGACAGCAACCTCGGTCTGGCTGTCTAAGATCGATTATAAATGAGAGGTCACACGAATGTTATCATCCACCAGGAAATTGACAGAAAAACAACAATCAGCTCTTTGCCAGTTCTCCCTTGCAAATTATGTTTTATCACAGAGACTGCTCACCTGCTTCTAAATGCACAAATTGATCATTCGATTGATTTATTGATCGGGTGACGCAGATGTGAAATAAAGATTCAGTCAGTATTATCCACAATTAGTTCACGCATCAAATCTCAATAACGTGTCAATTTTAACACTAGACAGATTCATTCACAATACTGTTACGCAACGTAATTTGAACAACAACAAAAAGTTGGAAGGTAACAATATGAATGAAATTTGACATTTTCATGTTTTTGCAATTCGCAGTCAGATTAACATTGCTGTTGGCTTATCCTCCTTTTACACACCGTGAGATATGTATATATGTGAGAGTTGAGTTGTCGTGGTTAGTACGCTGTCTTATGATCATAAAAGTCCAGGTTCAAACATTCGACATTTGCTCATCAAGACAAAGATATCTGTTTAGTCTATGGAGACTTGGGCAGCAAGTGCTGTTTTTAAGATGGGTAAACTATAGAGTATTTGGCTGCTATACATTTGCACGTGATAAGCCACTTCATTGAGCTATCATTTGTGGCCAGGTCGCTTCTGAAAAATAGCTCAGTGGGCCTTACCTGGCAAAATATTTTAAAAAAATAGTTTAGTATTTTTTTTGTTTACAATAATAATGAAGGTGAAGGGGTAGGGAATAATGCACACCAAGAGAGCTTTGTTTTCAAAATATCGCATTAGCGGCATACACACACCACATCAGATGCTTCTGTTCCGCTGACCTGTAATATGAAAGTCCGAGGACAGGATTACAGTACATCCAATTGCTCCTGGTGTACATAACCAGGAATTGAACCTGGTTATGATTTGATCATCACATCACGCGGCCAAACGAGCGACGTCAATTATAACAATCTACGTTCAAACTGCTCCTCACAGTGCCGCATGCACACAGAGGAAAATAAGTAAATAAATTCCTCGTATAGCCTGATATATCACAAGAGGAAGTGTTGTTAGGAAGCACCTATTTTGGCCAGAACTGCACACGAGGGAGCGGTGTGGTCAGCACGATGCCCGACCGCACACACAAATATGCTCGTGCGCACCAGCGCGCACGAGCACACATATAGCAGGGTGTATATAAAGTGACTACATTTTTTTGAAGGATTGTGGCAACGTTTCTATCTATCAAGTAAAGACAGGTGCTTCCGGGGGTCTCTAGAGCCGCCTCTATATAACACGGGGCTTACAAACCCCGCATAGCGGCGAGTGTGCGGAGACGGGTGTCAAGGTGCAGGGGAAAGCATTTTTAGTTTCTGCATTCTGCACCGAGTGAAGCTCAGCACGGTGGAGGGAAGGCTCAGTTGTCAGACTGGCCTGGCCAGCTTGTTCTTTTATAGTTGCTATTTGGACAAATTAGAAGACCAAATCAAAGCACTCCAAGTGAAGTGTGTGGCAGGGCAGTCCAATCTAGTCAAAACATTCTTCAGACAGTCTCTTGGGGAAGAGTAGGGGCGTCCAGTCTGCCTCTGGCATTGGAGACGGACGCGGAGAGACAGACGCGGAGAGACAGACCCACCGAGACCAAACGCATGGGACCCAGAGGCAGCGTGATTCTGCTTTCAGGGGCCATCGTCACCTCACCCTGGATCTGTGAACAGCGCGGTGCTTTCGTGCAGCGCAAAACAAAAAAAACACATGGTCTCACGCCGCATTTGTTTTGCACTTTGGGGAAGCGGATAATTTATAAAGTGACGGATGCAGTGCACGAGAGCAAGACCCTAACTGCAGGACCGCGGGAAAGGATTTCGCGCGCACAGAGACGTTTATCTCCTCCGCGGGGTTGTTCGTCAAGGTTCACGGAGAACGTCGTCGCGCAATGTGGACGCGACCCGGGGGGGGGGCCGCCGCTCTTTCCGTAAAATGACTGTTTGGTTTTGTAACTGTGGGAGAAGTAGGCCAATGTGTTGTTGAGGCTGTGATCACAATAACAACAGCGACGAGCACCTGATTGTGTATCGCTACCTCCAGAACACACCACTTGACCATGTAAACCCAATTTATTGTACACGGAGCTTTTAGTTCGAAACAACACGTGTGACATGTGCACAAAATAAATGGTACTAGCACCCGACGATGGACAATATGCACAGTGCACGACCCTGACCATGCTTTTCGCGCACACAGGATGACACGCAAAATACGGACGCAGCCTAAAAAAAAAAACATGTTAAGTGACACACCTCCGCACATAAACCTTTGTTGGTACGTGTTGAAATATATACAAACACACAGGTGCATGCATGTTCATGCGTAAGTCCAAGCACAACCTACCATGTGCACACAATATCCATACACACGCATGCACACACACAGACGCATATCAGACACACTCATCACTCACACAAAACCTTTCAAAAACACAGCCTCGCAGTGAAGGAAAAATATATATTTTTTTATTATAAATTAAAGTGAATTAAAGTGCACGTACAACCCAGACGAGAAGACAGCAGCTCCAATAACCTCCCCTCCACCCTTCACAATGAAAACAGCTCCCAGGTACAGGAATTTGCTGATGGTCGGGGAAAAAAAAGAGGCAGCACCACACGGGCGCCTCCTGCCCCAGCCGGCTCTACGAAATTAAATAAAACGCTTTTGTAACAGGCAATCATGGGCCAAGTACTCCTCTCCACGGCCATCATCAACAATGCCTAAATAATGGGAAATATAGGGTAACATGTTAGGCAACGGCCCTGCTCAAGTACAAAGAGAGAAGGCAAACTATGTTCCAGTTATACACTGAGCTATGGAGCTGTTTTTCAGAAGCGACCTGGCCACAAATGATAGCCCAACGAAGTGGCTTATCACGCTGACATTTACAGCAGCCAAATACTCACAACGCATGTTTCTAAATGTGGAGGTAAAAAAAAAAAACAGAGGACCCGGAGAAAAATCCACACGACCACGGGGAGAACATGCAAACTTCAAATATACAGGCGTCAGTGTCGGGATAGAACCCACGACCTCGTGTACACCAAGCGAGGTAGTTAACATCTCGCCACCGCGCCACTACGGCACTCGGTGGCGAAATGTTGAGACTCCTGCCATGGGAATGTGTAATTTTCTCCACAGACTTGTGGCCGCTTGTAGAAAAAAACCCCAACACACTGCACATTGCAGAATGCAGGTACTTCAACGTTTGAATTCGCTCGTGGTTTTAGACAACATTGTACAACAATTGCAGACAGTTAATAAACAAATATATTTATATATATACCACTGCATTCTTGTCGAACAGTTCACAAAAGTGAACATTTACTGGCCATGAAGTAAACATTTCTCTCTCTGCTGTAAGCAACGGTCATCACTCAAGCATTACCCCAGCAGAGCCAGAGGCGCGAAGAGGCCTGAGGAGGGCACCCACTAAAACTGGTGTCCCGATGACACGGAAAAAAGAAGTATCCTCCCTCTAACAGGGTGTCCACTTGCTCCATCTCAAATGTCTACACGGCTGTAGCTTACTACAGCCGCGTCTATGTTTCTGTCAAGCCAAAGTTAATGACAGCAGTGGCAAAGCATGTTCAGCCGGTGATTGCAAATACACCACTGCTGACACTGTCTCCGAATTTGTATTTGCGTTGGGCAATGCTGGACAAGTTGGGACACAATCGCCGAGCACGTTACATTCGCCCGCATCTATGCTTGCTCAGCCCGGTCCTAAATTAAACCAGATAAATAACACCTCAAAATAAGCACGGGTGGCTAGCCGCGCCGAGAGAGAAGTGCTGGAGCCACCCGACCGAAACGAAGCCCCCTTCTTATTTTGTGGTGCGGAGTGGGGGGGCCGGGGGTTGAAATGGTGGTGGGTGGTGTACAACCGCGAGTAATGTCTAGAGAGATTGCATATCTGTGCCCACACCCTCTTGCCCCAGTAAGCCCTTAGCACAGCAGCGTGAGAGCTAGAGTACGCCCACTTCGTAGGGAGGGACCCCCCCACCCCCCCACCCCCCCCCAGTCCTCTTGGCCACTGCCAACCCCAGCTGTGTTCATTTACAGCGTGGATGCGCGACCCAATGGTGCTGTCAGCTGAGCGCGTGACTCTCCGGGGTCAATAGTTTATCTGTCATCGTCAGCCTTGATCAATCCACTGCTGGATGTAAGCCTCCCCCATTGATTGCCATCGCCATCTTTCACAATCCAGCAATAATCCACCGAGCACGTACACACCAGCTGATTGCCAACGGCTTGGGAGACCTTCAGGTACACGTTTCTCCAAATTCTTAATAAACATGCTCCGTTGGTTAGATTTAAAACTAAAGGCAACCGCCCACCATGGTTTTGTTCCTTTGATTACAAAGCTCATGAAAACTAGGGACAAGGCTTGGGCATGTGCTCAGAAAAGTAATTTGGTCAATGACTGGCTAGAATACAGGATTTTAAGGAATAGATGCGTAAAAAAATACGGCATGTAAAAGATTCCTACTTTTCCTCCACTCTCCTGGAATCACATGGAAATGCCAGGATTTTCTGGAAAACAATCAAATGTATCGAAAAGGCATCCAAAACAGCCAATCTGCCCGTTGAGCTAAACCGAAATGGGGAATATTTTTCAGATCCCCCAAAAATAGTTGACAATTTTAACCTTCATTTTTCTGAAGCTGGTAATCTTTTCGATAATGTATTGGGAGTCACCCCTGCTCATGCAAATTGCTACACCCCTGTCCAAACATTAAACAAATTTAGTTTCCAGTCAATCCATGAAAGTAATGTTCTGAAACAACTGTCCTACCTCAAAGGGTACTCCTCTACCGGAGTAGATAGTATTCCCGTCTTTGCTCTACTAACTGTTGGTCACCTAATATACAAACCTATAGCCCATATTTTCAACCTGTCCATCAAAGAAGCATCAGTTCCTCTAGAATGGAAACATTCCTATGTCCGTCCACTTCACAAAGGGGGCCCTAAAGATGATCCAAATAACTACCGACCCATCTCAATTTTGTCCCCGTTGATGAAAATTTTTGAAAAATTATTGACCTACCAAATTATCAGTTTCCTGTCCACCAACAATCTGCTACATCTTAAACAATCTGGGTTCCGAAAAAAATACAGCACCACATCTGCTGCATTAGACTATCTCAATCACATTTACAGTAGCCTTGATAATAAGCAGTACTGTGCCTGTCTTTTTCTAGACCTGTCCAAAGCTTTTGATACAGTAGACCACAACACCCTGCTTAGTAAACTAAGTTGCCTCGGTTTTTCTGAAAACGCAGTAAAATGGTTACAAAATTACCTCTTTTCTCGCACCCAAACTGTATTCACAGATGGTTGGAGGTCAAACAGTGTTAAGATAACAAAAGGGGTTCTTGTTCTCTCTATATGTCAATGACTTGGGCACTGACCTGGATCATTCCAAGGTAAATCTTTTTGCAGATGACACGATACTGATTACTGCTGGCCGCTCTCCGGATGACGTGATTGCTAAGCTACAGGGTGATTTCAACAAACTACAACATCAGCTAGTTGCTCTTAAACTTAGTCCTGAATACCTCCAAAACCAAGGTACTATGCTTCTCACCAGGACTAAAGCAGGAAGTTATTTTTCCCAATTACATCCCTTAAATAATTATCAAATAGAGCAAGTCAAGATCTATAAGTATCCTGGGGTCATCCTGGATTCAAAACTTAATTTTGAAGATCACATTGATTATATTGGTAAAAAGACAAAAATAAAAATTGGTTTTCTGTATCGACACAAGCACTGCTTCCCCCCAATGTTCCGTTTGGAATTGATAAAACCTACCATACTGCCTCTACTTGACTACTGTGACATCGTGTATAAATCAGCCCCAAGTACTGTACTGAAGAAGCTTGGCCTTAAGATTTACATTGAACTGCCCATATAGGACTCACCACTGTGATGTCTACATTGGGTCAAACTTAACATCTCTTAATGTTCGACGGCGTGTGCACCTGATCTGATTTATTCACGATGTATTTACAAAAAAATCCGCAGACTACCTGCTGGATCTCCTATTGCCGTACAAAAACTGGAGGAAGGGCCTTTGCTATTGATGCCCCCAGGGTCGGGAATGCTATTGCCAATAAACTGCAACTTGAATCGCTACCAATGAGATCCTCTCTCAAAACTGCTCTAGAGGAGTCGTACACCCCTAGCTGCCACTGCTATTCATTGGCATAAAATAAAATAAAATGTTTTCGCTCCGGATGACGCTGCAAAGTATTATCTGTATTTTGATTTAGCGTGCTGATATTAAAGGTGCATTGAAAAATGTGTTACTCCGACTGATGCTTCTGTTGTTGTGGAGTAACTCATGCAGCCAGCTATGGCTCTAGGATTTGGTGTTACATGTTATTTATGTAGTTTATTGTAAAAATATCGGTCACAGTCCCTGTGATCACTGTTACGTTGCAATTATGGCTTTATTTTTTTGGTGATTTCGAAAAGTTTTTTGGTTTGGACATGTTTGTTTTGTTGTAGTACGGAGTTAGACTGATGGCCTTAATCTAAGTTTTCTTGTGGTTGTTGTTTGACTTGCATCCCACTGGGATTTTTTGCACACAGCGTTGGTGTACGGTGCTTTTTTCAGGAATATTTTTCCGTTTTTTTCATGGATTTTCTGTTTGCACAGTCAACACATAGTCACTTTAAGATGTTTTTCTTGTTCGTGTTTTTATTTTTTTGTTTGTTGTGGTTGCACCCGATTCAAGAGCGGAATGGCTCACAGGGCTATACCAAAAATAAATAAACTGAAAACTGATAGAAAATCTGTTCCACGTTGTGGTAAGTCAAGTGGGTATCCTATGGAAACAATGGCTCCTGTCATGGTAATGTGACATTTCCACAACTCGTTCAAGTCGGTGGGATGCAGACGATTACTTTATTGCCATTTGCAAATAGGGTAATTTATTTTCGTACGATTTGTAACAAACTTAATTAATTATTCCTCTATTCAATTACTTTATTTAATTGCTGCACCGCATTTCCGTTTGTGTTCACCGTGTAGTCGTTGAGCGATCAGTGTCCTTTGCCCAATAAAGTGAGGGTTCATAGTAATTTGAATGACCAATTGTCAGGGAGACCTTGCAGGCGATATTCAGACTCGAGATGAGTGGTGTGGCAGCACAGGAACATGGCATCACTGACGTCTAACGTCAACCGCGTGGCAAACGGCGCTTTAGCAACTTCCTTGAAATCCCCCCCATCAAAGTTGCGCGTATACCCTCCAAATGCACACATTCCACTTTAAGCCTTTTTTGTGATAGTTACGTACAGCTCTTCATCGATCCACTGCAGGATGAAGGCCTCACTATGCTGGGTCGGTCATAGGGGGTTGTTTGACCGTAGTTCACCACGCTGCTTAGTGTAGGTTAGTGAAGGTGGGATGCAGGATCAGTTGAGATGTCACTCCCCATCGGTGTTAGCAGTGGCCAGGAATCAAACCCAGGTGGCTCGCCGATATTACAGCGCCGCAGTGCACTAATAACTGCACCACCACTCTTCCCAAGGGTTTTTAATATGGCATGCAATATTGTACCATAATGTAAGTAATGCAATGTTAAACGGCATCATTAGACATAACCTCAAAGGCACTTACTCCCAATCTATCCGAGGTATGTTAATTTACCCCAACTAACCAATCGGTCATGGGGGTGGGGGTGGGTGGACAGAGCCAGTTCTGATACCACTCACTATTTATATGAGCCATTTCTGGAAATTGAACTCGGTTCTCTTGCTTCATAGCACGATGTGCGACACCAACAGCTGCACCCAAGTTATTTTTTTTTTACAAATTGTTAACAAACTGAACGTCGGCTGCAGTAGGTCAAATTCATTGTTCGTGGTGGAGAGGGCAGCAGCAGAGGCTGGAGCTAATGTTTCAGGTTCGTGTGAAACAAGGCGATGAATGAGATTAAACAGGGGCTCACAATTGAATGCGTTTCTGTATCTTGTGCGTGATGTGGCCACAGCACTTGCCCTGCCACATTAACAAGTGATCAGTCATGTTGAGTAAAAAAAAAATGTCAGATAAATGGCACTCCTCTCTCCAGCAGCACGCCCAACCAATGCAGCGATTTCTGCTAATGCCACTCTGACAGTATCACGTTTATTCTAAAGTGGAAATATAAAAAAAAACACATTTACAGCTTTTGGCTCATATGGCATGGTGCACAACTAAACGATAACAAATTTAATGACAGCAAACCGCCAACTTTGCCAACTGCTTATCAGCCAAATCTGAAGGGAGAGAGAGAGAGAAAGAACACAAAAAAAAACACTGGCTTCTGTAAACTAATTTCAAACAGAAGCAATTTTACTCGAGAGCCGATAAATCTTGATGACAAATCAGCAGAATGGTTAAAAAAGAAAAAAAAAACTACTGAAAAAAAACTTCAGTAATGTGGATTTTTCACTTTCAGAAATATGAAGCTCGCACCATCAGAGAAGTAATGACCAATGTTACCAAAGGGAAAAAAAGGCATTACAGAAATATTGTACTGGGTCGATTGTTTTAATAAATCCGCCATCCTCAACCTTAGCAGTGTCAGCACTGTGAGCATAAAAGCGACAAAAATTACATAAAACATTGAAAATTGGTATCTGCTTTTTGAAAAAATATGAGAACGTTATTGCACATAGCCAGACTATTAGGGAAAATTACAAGCAGTTGCAAAAAAAGCTGCCTATAAGGAGAGGCTGCATTATATTTTGTTCCTATTAAAGAAAGTAAAAAAATCTGTTTTTACCCGTCGGTCAGCACAGTTCTGGAGAATGCCAAACCTTTTACATGCTGACAGTATTAAAATGTAAGTAACCACCAATGCGAATAGCACGTATGTAACAAAAAATATAGACGTTTCACCTCCAGCTTAAGTGTGTCTTTTATCATCAACCCCTTTGTGACTTTAATGGGATACAGGAGAAACCTTAAAATAACATTCCCTCCGACGCACCATTGTTGTTGCCGTCAAGTTACGTTCGCCTTAGTTGCAATGCCGTCGTTGAGCTTTTTCGGCTTTGCCCGAAAAACACACAAAGTTAGGTTGTCTCGAGCCACCTGTGTTCAAAGTCTCACCGTTGCCCAACATCCAATGCCGTAGGGAAGTATGCAACTTTGGGAAATTGTTCAGCGTGATTTTCGGTGACGAGTAACCGGTTGCACGCTAAGTACAGATATTAGGAAGCGTACTTACATAAGCTCTAACCAAGGATGTCATTATGCATCTTTGAGTCAGAAACACTAAAAGCCAGGATTGTTTTTTATACAGCGCTGGCTTTTGTATACAGTGCTGCATATACGTTGCCAATCGTGTGAAGGCACTGCTCATGGTCATCATAAAGGTCATTGTCATAAAATCATGACAATATTGTGATGGCATTACACTTATAATGGGAATACCACTCAAATGAACTCTGTTGACAAAATAAATTACGGACTTTAATTAGTATAATTGGTGCCGCGGTGGTGAGATGTTAACTGCCTGGTTTGCAGGACGTTGTGGGTTCGATCCCAACTCTGACGCCCGTATATTTGGAGTTTGCGGTGTCTCTCACCCCGTGGCCATGTGGAATTTTTGTCCGGGGCCTCTGGCTTTTCCCTCCACATTTAGAAAGATGCGTTTAGAGTATTTGGCTGCTATAAATGTCCACGTGACAAGACACGTCTTTGAGCTATCATTTGTGGCCAGGTTGCGTCTGAAAAAAATATCTGTATAGCTCAGTGGGCCTTACCTTGTAAATTACAAAAAAAACGTTTTTTGTTCAAAGCCATCATTTATTCGCTTCAAAATGAGCATTAATCCAGTAACTGTGCTCATCTGGACTCGTCCTTTCACAGCAGCACTAGAAATCTAACATTTCACAATTCCCATATGGGAGGGGTGAAATTTCTTCATACGATGCTGGGCCGAGTAAACTACTGATCAGGAACTGGTCTCAGAACATTCCATATGTAATGAGTGTCATGTACAGCAAGCAGCACAAGTGACCAATTATGGATTGTAACGTTTTGTAAAAACTTTCTGATTGCACACGTGCTTACTCTTACAGACCTTTTGTCAGTCCACTGCTGGATGAGGGTCTCCCTATGCTATGCGGGGCCATGATGGTTATATGACAATACTTCACCATACGAGTGTATGTGAGTTGTTCAGGGTGGGAGTGGATTAGATGTGGGATGCATGTTGCTGTTCTGCCCACCGCGTAGCCCCAAAGCCTATAACAACCTGCTGTGCATAGAGGATTAATCTGATAAGCTAGGGTGCATTTCGAGTGAATTGGTCAAAGCTAGTTTTGCTGATTAATCAATATAATATATAATTGTTAGCAATGGCCCTTTATTACACTAATCACCACTAAATTTGGAAATCATGACTCTTAATATTGTAATATTGCTCAAAGTTAACTTTCACTGCTTTCCCTTCGTAAGTATGTGTTTATCTCCCACACCCATACATACTCGAAAGATATTTGCCACACCTTTCAGTTGCAAAACCCACCTGAAAAAAATAATCGCAAGATTCAGCTCAACTATTCCTGATTCAATTAAAGAGTATTATTATAGGATGCAAGTGCTGAACCCACAATCACAGATTGTCCTGACGGAGCTATCCCGGCTTGAGAAGTAGGCTCACGGGAATCTTGCCAGGGCATCGAGCTGTGTTCCAACGCCACTTCGGACCTCCCTGAACCTGAGCAATCAGTGAACATTTGTTGTATCGCCCCCACACTGGCCAGCAAATGCGCCGGGGAATTGTACGTCAAAAAAGATTAGAAAAAAAAGACCACCGCACATCCCAACCTTTTTCAACCAAAGCGGTTACAAAAACAGTTTTTCCAACAGCAAATTAAAACCATATGTTTGGCAATTTAACCCATTGGCTGTATTAGTCTTCTTCTCCTGGTGAGTTTTTTTTCATAAACGTGTAATATTCAGGCATTTGTTTTCATCCAGTTCGTACGTAAAGAGAGCAACGTTAAACATTGTTTTGTTAAGTTATAATATGACGACACGGGTGATGCAATAACGTTCAGAAGACATTTGCAGCGACTTCAGACAATCGGCCAAGGATTCACGTTTGAGCAGCCGGTTTATCAACGATAAACTTTCTATCCAACCGGAGTTTCTGCAACAACCACGTGAACTCCACGGTCAAAGTTTTCTCTTAATATATGAGTCTGGGCCACTCCACATGCCAGTGCTTAATACGTGAATATAGTGTTATAGTAATTTAAATGATTTTTTTTCACTCTTCAACACACCGGTGGGCTAAAGTGGTGAATTATTTGTCTTTTGTCAACGTGACACTTTTTTTGCTGATTGGCCGTGTCGGGTGGTGGAGGGTTACGACACATTTATAAATAAACGCGATCTAACCCAAAAACCTTTATTATGAATTATGAATTTAAATGAATGTTGGTTGTACCCATATTGGTGTAATTGTGCCAGCAGCAGTGGGAATTCTTCGTTCCTATGCTGGGACCAGTCTGTCCACGGGACAATTTTTTACTTTGCTGACTTCCCACCGAATTGTGCAGCCCAGCCAGGTAGTCAGAGGCTGATCTAGAAACTTGTGGGGGGGGGGGGGATGGGTCTTGAAATTTCAAGATTTTTAAATAGAGCTCTAGATTAGTAAAAACAAACCCAAGAGAATGTTTAAATCACCCCCACCTCCCCCCTTCCCTTTGGTTACCCAACCACAGGTCGTGATTATTAGTAAATCCAGATGATTTTGATCAGCCCTAGCTTTGATTTGACCCCAGAATATCGCAAGCGTGAGCCCAGCTGCAATACTACCAACACGGAATACTCTCTACGACACTTGACAATACACACTAATGAGCAAGTTTGTGTGCTCAATTTCATGGTTCAATTCTGGCAATGATGATAACAATATGATCAGTACAATAACATTAACATCTAAGAGTGTTTCGAAAATTCAACGAGCATTGCATGGTGCCAATCTTGACTGGCAGTTCCGTGCTAGTGCTGAAAATCTACATTCCAATGGTGGGGACAGGTCATTTAATAGACCAACCATCATTATCATCATCAGCCATGATCAATTTACTGTTGGAGAAAGGTCACCCCAACCACTGTCATCCGTTATGGTCCCGCAATGTAAACGGTCCCTTTCCGCGATGTACAACTATCGATTATGAACGCTCAAATAATAATAATCGGAATCTTGATTTAGACTGGAGCAATCCAATGAGCTGTGAAGCTCTTTTGACCAGTAGGGGCGGGTGAGCAAGTTACAACAATAAACAACACAAAACAACGGATAGGAGTGCAACATAGAGGAAAGATAAGCAAGTGACTACAAACCAATACACGGATAAAATTAAACGAAGTATATAAGTACAAATTGCATAAGTACATGAATTATTGCCGATGTGTCAATACTCCGGCTAAGGCAGCAAAACAACCAAGACAACACACAGTCCCTCAAAAAAAATAGCACATTAACATTTAATTGTGGATACACAGGTAAGGATGTAAGCTACAAATCACATTGGCAAATGTGGTTGTATCCAGCACTAATGTTCTGCTTCAGGATATATATTTAAGGAAGATTTACGATCCTAAGGGAGATAACGAGGTTTTTCCAAAACATTTGTGCTGCAATGGCAAAGGCTTTGTCGCCTATTCAAATTCTTGTTTTTGGGATGGTTAAGGGGCAATCAAGTTACATTGTAGTTGGCAACCGATGGGTTAATGTGCTCCACATTTAAAAAGTTATAAAGGGTTCAGCAGATTGGCTACTATTAATAACTTTTACTTGGCTATAAAGTGGACAGTTAGGGTCCCGTGGCATCAATCGCAAAAATAATAAATGTCTTCACAACAACAAATTTTGGGGATGAATGCAACTTCCTTGGAGAGATCAAACAATTTGGCATGTGCTTAAAAATAGAAACAAATCATCGTTGCTACTGTCACTGCAGTCCTGATGTAAATGACATTCAACAGTTCGAAGATAAAAACAAAATAAGCAAGTGTCGTATGGTGAGGTGTGAGACATTGCTATCGTCACAGCCCACCACACATCATGTGCTTTCTGTTTTGCACCCACCTCCGCGTGCCCTGTGCTGGGCTACTGAAGCCATGCAGAGCTCACGTTTGTGGTGCGCGGCACGAGAACCGGGCGTTGAAACAAAACCAATTACCAATTTCGAGTCGTTACACGTAATTGGTAATTTAGGCCAATTTTTAGGTCTCTTGCTAACGTCGGCACCACAAATGGGTGCCGGCCACAGGGACTGGAGGCCAAATTGAGTTCTCACCAAGCGTGGGGTTTTTTGCGCGTGAGGGGTTCAACGTGACTCATGTTTGAAGGGCTGCCGTTTGGCACCGCAAAGTTAACGCTCAACGACTCGGCGGCAGTGACCCATTAGTGGCTCGGGGGACACGACACGGCAAAGGCCTCTTGTCAGGGTTGGCTCCATCTACCAATGATCAGATACTACGATGAAATAAATATCACCGCAAATAACATCGTGAGATAGGTATATTTCACACGTAGGTTAGGTATATTTGAGTGCTTTGAATTGGACTTCCGGCCATGAAAAAAATAAAACACATTTTAATTTTGATAACCTAATTGTTGATCGCGAATCAGTCACTATAAAAAAAAAATCACATTTTTAGATTCTGTAGTTGTAATTTTGCTGCTTGCTAATGGCTGGCAGACTATTGTACTCTGGCCATCACTTGGTATAACGGTCGCCAATTGATTAAATTCCGGTGCGTAACTGCGCGAGTCCATTATCTGCTGCAAAGTGGACATTTAAGATCCTGTGACATAACTCACAAGAGTAGGTCATTGTGTGTGATGCCATAGACTAAACTGCATTTTAAAGAAACGAAATCAATTCAACTCTAATAATAATTACTCTCCCTACATATGTATGGGTTTGTTGGTCTCAATTAAAAACGAGATAATGAATCTAAATGAGACTTGGTTCAATAAAGGGCACCGAATTGACTTGAATTGAATCGTATTGTTTGACTGCTATGCATTGAATGCTTGCGGACCCTAAAGTAAGAAAAGTGGATCGGACACATTTAATGACATTATTACTTTAGCAAGCGCAACGTGCTCTGACACAAGAGCATCCATTGGCAAGGGTGGTGAACCCATTTGAAGACAACCCTCTAATTAGGCGCTTGACAAAAACATGCGAGTTACATCCTGAAGGAAGTTGGCCATGGACCGGGCACACAATCGTCTTGTGTTCAGAGAAGTGTCACGAGATCTTTCTCATTCGCAGGCGAACAGACAGGACGTCCCCTTCGAAGGACAGCACACTCATTAGCTGATGTTCCCACATCACATGATCTGTCTTGGAACTATGCTGGTGAATCTTGATTTGAAGCTTTCGTGACTGCAGGAATCCATACTCTTTGTTTCTTTTGGTAAAGTCACGTAGGTATAAAATAAAATAAATAAATAAATCGCGACGTTTCGGGCGCAACACAAGCGTCCGTCATTAGGTTGTGTTGCACCCCAAAACGTGGTGATTTATTTTTTATTTTATTTTATACCTACGTGACTTTACCGAAAGAACCAAAGAGTGTGCTGAGTGAACTGCGGATCATAGAGGCAATAACCCTCCCCCTTATTATATGGGGATTCCCTGTACTGGCCAAGCAAGCTGCAACCAGGCGGCCCGGCGCACTTGAAAAGCCCACTTTTTGCCGAGGTGGACCTCCGCTTTCATTCTGGCCGCCCTTGGAAACAGTCGCGATGTCACGGGGGGGGGTCAATGCGGCAGAGACGCACGCTGTCGGCGGCGTCTCGAGTGTACGGTCAACTTCAGGGCCGTGTCGTTATTTGAAAGAAAAATGACACAACATTACAAAAAATACAATATTGTGATGTATTAAATCCTAGTAAATTAAAAAAAAAACATTACCACCGATTCTCACCGTTTGCAGTGGGGAATGAGGAGAAGAGGGGAAACCAAGAGGAGAGGGGGCCAAGCTCAGGGACCACCAAAACCCCAGCTGGGATATTCCAGGAATGGCCGAGGCACAGCCCCAGTCGAGCTTCAAAACGTTGTGGAAACATTGCAAAAGAGCGCTTTTACAAATACAATGTGGATTTTATTCCAGGCCGTAGCGTAAAACAAAAAACAAAAAGCGCTGAACGGTATCTCAATCTTTGCTGAGGCTTCCGCCAGGGCTGGGTCAGCCATGAACACAAGTGCTGTACCGGGGTTTCGTGTATTTTGTGATGAAATCACAATACACGGTGTTGAAAAAAAAAACGTTGAAAATAACAGGGACTTTAAATTGTGCTTGCATAAGAAGTAGTGGTACGGTGAACTTAGTGCCTTGCTAAAACATCAGTACTCAGGAGACAATGGCAGATGGGCAAAATGCCAGTCGCATCGTCCATTAATGCACTCTTTTTGACAACCTCAATGGGCCCTTCCTGAAGGCACAGGGATCGGCAGTATAGGCTTATATGGCCTGAGAGGAGATGTTGTGTGTGTGTATGAGCCAGCCTCAATCTATCATGGAAAGTGGAGAAACAATGCACACAACAACTAGAAGAGCATCAGGCGGATTTTATTAGCACAATTGATGTCTACCAATTACTGGTCTGTTACCATATACTACTAGCTACTGTTTTAAATCTATATTGTCCTATCCCCGCACCCTCCGATTAGCAAGGCTGCGACGGATGTTCAAAATACCTACAGACATACTGTTAACCTATAATACACATGTCTGCCCCAAAGTTTCTTGCCAGAAATCCTTTGCAATACCACGTCGCCTCGAAATGCACCGAGCTTGGCGCAGAGCATCGCAATGACCTCACCCGCCGCTTCGTTGCTGCTGGATGTTGCTGTATATGCAACGGTGTATGCATATCCAACTCGCAGCGATGTCACGGAGTGACAGTCAGCGCAAACAAATGCAACCATTGGAGACGTACAGGGGCGCCAACACGAAGCTGTCTTCACAGAGAGGAGGCAGTCGGGAGGATTAGACAAACATGCCCTCCCGAGTGTAAAGCACGACCCGCGCGCGCGCGCGGCACTAGTAACAACTGTAGCTTTACAAACACACCGACGTTATTCTCATTAAGATTTAACAAACAAACAAACAAAAAACGTGTCAGATTTTAGCCTGTTCATTGCGACTCGCGTTTCATTGTATTTGCTTGTTTTAGACAGTTGCGTCTGTGTGATGGCATCATACAATGGATTACCTTACTTGTGTGTATTCACCCATAATTTGGTGAGGGCACGGAGCGGTGGCGCAGTGGTTAGCTAACATCAATAGCGAGTGATATTTGAACCAGGTTTGTCCCCACCTTCCTCTGTTCCACACCCCTCCCTCGCATATTTAGAAACCTCCAGTGACCCGTGTGGTGAAGTATGACCAAACAACCCCATGACTGACACTGGGAGGCAAGGCTTCGAGTCAGCAGTTGACTGACAAATAATAATTCTTTAATTATGTTTCTGGGTGAATGTAAGTACAGTACAGCCATTCTCGTAATATCATGTTACGTAGCCTCTATATGCTGCTGCTGCTACTGATGATGATAGCTCATTTAAAATAATTTTTGATTTATGGCACCAGTACAAAATATAATGATAAAAGAGAGATTGTTGCCACGTAATCTGGAACATCCACTTTACAGCAGGAGGCTGGCTTTCCGCATTGTATACCGACACGACATGTACCGTGAAAAGGCACAGGCACACTGACCTATGCTCTCCAAGAGAGACTGGTTGTCATTATTTAAACCTGGTAACTTAATAAACGTATATTTCGCGTTCTGCCTGAATACTTGTTTATGGCCAATTCTGGCTCTTCTTTTGCATGCATCGTCATTATCATCAGCCATGATCTAGCGACTGCTCGATGTAGCCCTCTCCACACCGTTGCCATCCCACACTGCCCTGTGATGCAATTAGCCGTCTCGCCCCCACACCGCCTCATCTTATGGCTACATCTCCATGGTGGACATCCTCTTGTGGCTGCCATTCTGTCACCAGTCTCATCAATCAGCCATCACTCCTAATAGCGATGTGTCCTGCCTGAGCCTGTCCAATGACTCATTACCTTATGAGTCAATTAAACTTGTCATTTGTATATTGTTTTCTGAGCCAAGTGCTCCTTTGTCTCTTAATATAATTCCAAGCATGCACCTCTCCAAGCATCTTTGCGTATATCCCAGATTTTGTTCCATTTTATTCGTCAGACTCTGTGTTTATGAACACATCCCTCTTGTTACGATGCTTGTTGGTATTACATTATTTGTTTCCCGAAAGAACTCCATAAAGAACATGTGTCACATGTGATGGATAGGTTCCTTATCGGTAGCCTGATGCCCAGTAGACCTTTTTTTTCTACAAAGGCTCTAGCAATCTCCAAACATGTCCTCGTAGTAATTTAGTTTGAAACACATCAAACTTCAGTTTTTGCACAAGTCACCATCATCTTCCAATAACAACGGTTATTATTATTTTAACTTATTCAAAAAGAATTCCTCAATGGCATTGAGCATTGTGCTGTATGTCAAGTAAAACAAAAATCGAATTATCTCCTCGCTCAAGTGAACATTTTACAGTGCTCATCTCAATTGGCAGACCTGAGCCACTGTTAACTAAATTTAGAAATTCACCAGTTTTGAGCCGAACAAAAACAATGACACATTGACAAATTACGCACTTGGGTTTGGCATAAACATTGATAAATGTGTGGTTGAACGGAGCTTTCTAGGGTCGGCAGGACCAAGCAGTTATCAACGAATACGCCACTGAGACGGAGAGAGAGAAACGTTCCCTCTGCCAACCCTCTGTGACCTCCCTTTGACCCGCAACAAAAGATGTACTGATCTAGCCACAGTGTAAACAGTTAAAATTGAATAATTGCTTCTCATATTTCCTCAGAGCAGGGAGAAAATTGCGGGCCTGAAATAAAGGTTTGATGAGAATTAAATTGAAAGCAGGACTGCTTTCTTGGCCTGGCATGGCTGGCCAGCCACGCCAGTAGGAAGAACATTTGGGCCAAAGGGCACACCTGAGGATAGGGATGATTGGGCTCCCATCTCTGAAGCGCCTTCCATTGTTCCGGGGCTTGTTCCGTATGAAGTGCAAGCCAGTGAGCAAACCGACAGGCGTTATTTTAACAAACCAGCTGGGAGTGTTCAATAATCAGCAATCCCTAACGAGCTATAATTTCAAATGGAGCCATTATTACAGTTTATTCCAGCCAGGTGGTGCTGTGGTTAAGAGCGATCCGTTCACAGTTGGAGGGTCGCGAGTTCAAATCCCATTGTGAAAATCAACGGTGGATGCCCTGTGTCCTTTGTAAAATGAAAATTTTCTCCATAGGAATGTGGAGATTCACTCGATCAGGGCCACCTATGGAGGTGATTAGAGTCCCACATTCACTCTGACACGAACTTGTGCTCGCCCGTTCACTCATCCGAGCACGTTTCATCGCGGTCGTTTCAAGAGAAATCTATTGTAGGCAGATCCTCCGTTTGCGTACAGTTGTGCCGATACCTCGCGGTGTAGGCGAAAAGCAGGCTTCCTCGTACAATACTCCGCTTAACATCAACGTTTTCCACACACACCAAAAAAAATGTTGGTCTGAAGCCTCACTAATGTGAGAGGCAGCCGCGTATCAGCAGAGCCCCGGCGTGTGGTTTCCAGTGCGCGCGTGTTTTCTTTGTGATAGAGCACTGTCTGCCTCTCACTGCCACCCCCGTAGGGGAGGTCACCTAGCCCGAGCTTCCCACGCCCGACCCAACCGTTAGGCAGGAGCACACGGGCATGCACGCGCGCGCACACACACACACACACACGCGCACGCACGCACACACGCACATACAACCATGCATGCTTGCACATACGCACTCCACGGCCGAACAGGCAGTGCGGTGCATACTCTGGGCTTGGACACGTACACACACGCGCACACACACACACGCGCGCACACACACACACACACGCGCACACATACACGCGCATAGCCGCGTGCAGACACCTGAAGATCCCCTTTGTCGTATTTTGGAGAAAAGGGGCTATGAGCGAGCACCTACTCGGGCTGGCAGGGCACAGTAGGGGAGTTGTGCATCTGCCTTCGCCTCTCTAGGGCTGACATTCACACGGATCGGACCAGGTTCTCATTTTATAGGCTCAGTTGACCTAGGGGATGCCCAGTACACGTTCAGATATCGGTTGCCAACGACCATGTGCGTGCGACGGGAATGGAACAATGGTTCACCGGGATCGCAGTGCAGCGCGTGGAGAGTCACGCCAGGGTTCCCATGCAAACGCACGCACGCACTACCACACACACACACTCACTCACGCTGAGGCAGAGGTGGGGGGGGGAGAGGGAGTGGGGGATTGGCTGCCTTGCGTGGTGCATGGGGTGGGGGTGGCAGAGCCACTGCACAGGCATTACTTTCAGGTGAACAGGTTTGAATGGGCTAACGGGTAGCACCCAAATTCACGCCAGCGCTTGACACGATCAATCGTGCCGCTTTGCAAGTGTCCATTGCTGGACCCGGGGGGAGGGGAGGGGAGGGGGAAGGAAAATAACTCGACTCGACTGCCCTGAGCGGAGACCCACCTTTGGAAGGCTGGCACACAAGTGTGAGAATCGGGCACAGGGAGAGCGAGAGCAAGCACACGTTTAAAAAAAAAAGGGAGTGCATGATTTCACAGTCACTTGTAATATACCACCTGACTTAAAATCACAACCAATGATTCAGAAGTGTATCCACGCTCAGACAAGGATTGGGGCAAGAGCTCATCACTGTTGGCAGCCTTAGGCAAGTGGGAGAAGTTACACAACCCCATGGTAGGAATTAGTGTCTCCCGCACAGAAATAAACCAATGTAGATTTCCCACAAAGTTGTTCTAATTCGATACAGATTTTTAAGGATGATGGGCTGACTCAACGCTTAAACAATGATTTGAAGTGTGTAACCAAACAAAACCAAAGCTTTGAATATGCTGCATATCTAGAACCCCATAATGCAATGCATTTCCACTTCATTTATTTTCATTGAAGAAGCTCACGAATGACTGATTAAAAAGTTGTACTTTCTATTGCCATTTCAGCCCTTGATAATTATACTCTGTTTGCGTCCATTACCCTCTTGTCCTTCATTCACAGTCCCACGTGCCCTCCCACCACGGGCCCGCTGCTGCTGCTGCCTTCCCCCCCTCCCCCAACTCAGCCTGCGTCACACAACACCATCGCGACGTCCTGGCACCATACACAATCACCGGCACAAATCGGCGAATCACGCTGGCTCGGGACGACCCGAGTTTTCTCCCCCACCCAAATGCTCACCCTTGCGGAATCCCGTGGCCATCACCGGCTCCCTTTCACTCCCCCTCCCCCTCTCTCTCTCACCTCTTCACCACCTATCCGTAACACTTCGCCGCGCACACCAACAAATGTACCCCACAAAAGACCCGTCCGCCTACGGTCTCCCCCCTTCCCCTTTGCCCATAATCGTCATCTCGCTCTAAAGCGGATACCGACTACTCCTGTCCAGAGCCCGTGGTGTGTGCCTGGCCGCTTCCCCGGTGCGCAATATGCGCACTGAACATCGAGCACCAATTAACTCGCACGCAATTAATGGTGGCCTCATGTCATTTCTGTATCTATACATTCGACGTGTGGCCTGCCAAGTTTTGTCGAGAAAGGAGCGACTCGCAAATGCACGGCAATGCAAACACAAAGAGCCACCGTGGAACCTTTTTTTTTTACTCTCAGCGTCTCAAAAGAACGGCGTTTTCATGCTGTGTGAGCAAGGTTGACGAGTATAATTTTGAAAAGCAGCTTCTACGAGGCAGAAAAAAATGTTGCACGTCCGTTCCGCGCAACATTTGGAGGGAGCAGAGCGATTCGAGCACAATTAACATCAGAGGCCGACTTAATAAACTGTCAGATCTCCCGAGCGTCTCTTAACAAACGTTGCGGGGTCTCCCACGGCCAGTGAGCTTTCTGATGGCGCCCGTCTTCCGTAAACGATGTATCTGTCATTTAACGGCGTCACTCCGATAAATCCTTGTTCGCCGTATCCCCAAGAAAACAAATTAGTGCCGTTTCACCTGAACGAGATTCCAATTTACCGATGGTGGCATCAACTGGGGAAAAAAATATATATAAAAAATGCCAAGCCGGGGAGGGTGGGGAGGGGGGGAATATGAAGGGGTAAAAGAATGCACCAACACATTCAAGAGGCAAGACCTCATTAATTCATTTAAAAATGGTCCAAGAGGGCACTGTTTGTAAAATTAATCTTTGTCTATTATCTTCGCGCGCGTGTGTGTGTGTGTGTAAATGGATTTGAGGTGTGCCCGTGTTTTATTAGCCCTCCGTGTAGCTTTAAGGAAGTGGCTCCTCTTCTCGTGTATCGGGCCCCCCTTCAACTCCGCAGTAAATTGGAGTGCAGGGTACTTGAGACGCCTGCGAACAGCGCCCGCGTTGACTGAGAAATCACCTGCCCAGACAAAACACTGGGGTGCGAAAACCGTAAATATTTAATCTATACGAACGCCTGCCTCGTGCACATAATAGTGCACGCACGGGAAGAGAAAGAAAAAAACTCCATCAGAGCGCAACCATATGGTAATGAAGGGGAGATAATGAAATGGGCAAAAAAGGGGCTTCAAGGTTATTAGGAAGTATGTCTGAAAGGTTAAAACCCATCGCTCATAAATATGCATTTGTGTCACATTTAGACAATGCACGAGACTTTAGGCAGCAGGGCTGAACAACCAACTAAAGCTAACCGTGACTTAGGTGGCTGGCCCTACCCACTATCTCTCAGAATATCAATATGCGTTCTTCAGGCCACGCTTGAATGCCGTATGTTGTTCCGACAAACTTTTAATTGTGAGAAAATAGGAAAGGGCGCCTACGGCATTTTGCATTGCTTTATTTACCATACAGTCCATTTGCTTTTCCACTGAGCTCAACGTGAGGACAATAAGGAGGAGCATTATTAGAAAGGGCTTACACTGCGCGAATCTAGTTAAGTGCCACTGGATTGGCTATGCTTAAACATTGTTTAAAATGTGAGCCTCACCAACACTAGCGTATGCAACGAGAACATTGTTGCTCAAACCTCAACCAAAACGACGTATCGCAACGATGCACGGATTAAGTAACAGTTTTTTCAGGTTTTTTTCAGTTTATTTATTTTGGTATAGCCCTGTGAGCCATTCGGCTCTTGAATCGGGTGCAACCACAACAAACAAACAAAAACACGAACAAGAAAACATCTTAAAGTGACTATGTGACTCTGCAAACAGAAAATCTATGGAAAAAAAACCCAGCAAAATATTCCTGAAAAAAGCACCGTACACCAACGCTGTGTGCAAAAAAATCGATACAACAAGTGAATACCCTGTATCTGTTGAGCCAAATCCTTATTATTTATCAGCGTCAACTCGCTCTCCAACTTACTGCCGGATACACACCTTTACTCTTGGCACTGAATTAATCCCCTCCTTCTGGCGTGTGCAAATAAATGTATTTGCCGCGTGCGTGTGTGTGTGTTTTTTTATCTTATGCAATATCAACACCCACAAAGTTGTTCGTACATTTGGCAAACTCTCGATCCGATGGCTCATGAGTTCACGTACTGAGGTCAGGTTGTCCAACAGAAGGGGCTTGTCTTTGTTATAGGAGTATGGAATTGTCAAGACGCCCATCTAGGCGCCCGCACGGCACACGTCCTCAACGAGTGGACAGACAGATAGATAGATGCATTCGGCAATGTCGGGGGCACATTTGCGTTGTGCGTGAGCGCGTCGAGTTTGTTTGCACAATCCACCGCTGGACAAGCGACCCCTACGCCACGATGCCGTGTTGCCGAATCGCGAATGGTCAAGGCAAAAAAAAAAAGGCGCGAAACTTCAAACTGGTTATCCAAATATAATGTCGCAAAAATGATCAATATTTCGCGAAAGAAGAATCCACATTTTGATTTCAAGCTGTCGTGACTGCAGTGATTCGTATTCTTGGTTCTTTCGGTAAAGTCACGTTGAAGGGAAACAATAAAATAATTATTTACCGAAAGAACCAAGAATAAGAATTCACATATTAAGAGGGTCTTACTGGGCCAGCTCAGGACCAGCAACAGAGATGGGAACTGCTCATCGCTCGTTCAAGTATGGCTGTATATGGACGTTACACATCAGTAAGAAGCGGCTGAAGGTGTGCTTTTCCACGTAGGTGATTGAACTTGTTTGATTTGTTAACCTCTGCGAAAGCAGTTTGGGAGTAACCAGGACCTTACAGTCGGTTTGTGGCGCCATGCGTATGTGGCTTTATGATCAAGCAACAAACGAAAAGAGCTTGGGACATCACAGGCATGGCTAGGACATGATGTCACCTTCATGCCACCCCTCCCTCCCTTCGCTCCTCATCCCAGAGCCACCGCTCCACAGGCCTTCCCACCCCTACACAGATCGGGGCCTCCCACACCCACACATTGGCCAGCCAAGCACTCCTGAGAGAAAGCACGAGAGACTTATATATACATATTTAAAAAAACCGAAATAAATAAATGACCTGTGTGTAAAAAAAATATATCATTTGGCCGACTAACTAAAAAGGCAAGGCGACAGGGTGCACGCCGGCCACGGCGCTGGGAATTTCCCATGAAACCCGCGCGTCGCCGCACGTCTGTGCACGCGCTGGGATGGAGCGGTGCAAACACGGGGGCGCCCCGCTCCCCGGATTCCTTGGCAGTTGCTGAATAGCCCCTTCAGCCAGAGCGGGCGGGCGGTCGGGCGAGAGAGTGTGCGGGGAGCGGCGGTGTAGCGGTTAGCGCTACGCTGCGCTACGACCCTGGCTAACCGGGTTCGATTCCCGCTCACGGCCAATATCGGTGACGATTATCTGAACCGGTTCTGGGCCTCCCCTAGGTTGCCTCAGCCTCAACTGAGTATCTGGTGCGGTGCGTAAAAAAACATCGCCACTGGGGAGACAAAGGCGGCCGGGCGTGGTGCTGGCCACCCACCCCTCGTGTGCCGTTCTGGCTTTCATAGGCGCTCGCTAACAGCACCTGCCCCTGCAGGCTGTTACAGGCTACACGGAGGATCTTTGTTTTAGTCTCCTCTGGGCTGCGTGGACCTACGTCGCGTGGACGCCCTGTGCACGCGGCGCGTCGCCGCGTGTCTGTGGAGCGCGGCCTCCGTGTCCCACCCTTCGCTCCGAATCTAAAGCGAAGAGCGTCGACTCCTGCTCAAGCGAGCACGAGGCTGCACAGATCTCTGTTCATGGCATGTCCGTGATGGAGACCAGACTGCCACCGGTCGTAAGACGATCGGTGTCAACTCCACCAAAAAAAGCAGCATGGTACGCGATTTATTGGCCCCAGGTGGGTGATGAGCTGAGTTCGACCCCTGACCGGAATTTGAACTCGCAATTTGTTTATTGCAATTCGAGCAAATTTCATAACAGCACTAAAGCAGTTGGACACGGTATTTTCATCAATACCAAGTGTCATTTACGTCACTTGGCGGCAGAGCCGACGCACCCTACCCTAACCTTCCACGTAGCCAGTTGAGGTTACGAGGTTTCATTCTATTTTAGAACACCCACGAATTTATTCAAGAATCAATAAAAAGAAAACTGGTCTGTTAGACCATCACGATAGCCCATTGGCAATTTTGTACGATATATAAAGGTGGTGTGCTTATGATTCGAGGACTCCACTCGCAATCAGAATGGTTGCAAGTTCAAATTGCGGTTGAGAGATGTCTTAGCCCATGACTCTTCCAAAGTCAATAAAATGAGTACCAACTACATAGTAAGTTGGGTTGACCTGTGGAGAGAGGGGTTCCCATGATGGATCGAGGTGCTAATGTACATCTGCTCTAATCTATACTCATTTAAACAGGCTTCTCACATCATATCTTAAGAAACGCCTGCTTTTACCATAAGTACTGCCATAAAAATGTTGTTTAAATTATATAGGCGTTGTTTAATGTGCATATAATTTCACATGCCACTCGAGACCTATAAAATTCCTAAGTTATTTTTGTTTTAATACCAGTCAGTAACGGCTTCTCTACAATTAACGCAAAAAAAAAAAACCAAATGTAGCAGCCAGGCAACACGTGCCGATCCAAAGAAAATAAGATACATTATTTCGGAGCCAGGAGGAGCGATTAAATAAAATAATTAACCTCATTAATTAGTTGTTAATGATTGGCTGAACATAACAGCTTTGTAAGAAAACAAATTCGAGAAAACGCTTTTTTTGACGGAGCACGGGAGGTGTTGCTCTGGATGTGAGTTTGGAAGCTAAAGATTCGCCCACTCACAGGAGCGCGCAGAACCAAACGTTGCGGCAGTGAGGTGAGCAGCGCAATTGCCCTCCTCGTGGTGGCTTTTTTTTATTATTAACTGCGAGCTGAAAGGGTTAACGAGGCCTCGCTCCCCGCCCATCCTCTCTTATTCCCTTCGCTCAACCTTCGGGGGCTGAGGGGTTGCACTTCACACGGCCGAGTCGTTAATTACCGCCCGTCGGAAACGATTACCGTCAGTTTCGCGTTAATTACACCGACCGACCGACCGACCGACCGGCCGACTGTGCGCTCCGTGGAAAGAGGGAAAGGTGAATCGAGGGCTTAAACGGGGAAGCAGCGAAGGGTGTTCTCCAGAATTGAAGTGGGGAAGCACCTATTCGGTTCCAGAGTAGGCGAGAGCAAAGTGACGGAAGGGGTAGGAGGGACAGGGTGGCTTTTTTCGCTGGCTTGCAAGTGCCGGAATGGCACGATCGCACCCACGTTGTGTTGAGAAAAGCAGGCACTGTAATCGAGTCAGGTTAAGACAAAAAGCGCCTGCCGGCTCAATAAAGCAATGGGGCAGTGCCCATCTACGTTAATGGGCATGAGCCAGTGGCAACATTTCCACATTTATTTGGTGAGAGTCAGTGTCTCTCCACAGGATGGCCATTATTGATATCCAACAAAGTGGTACTAATAATTTTACCAACTCCAGAGGGGTGATGGACTTTCCAAATGGAATTGGAACGTACAGTCTTCTGATTGTGAGTCAAGTGATCTCTAACCATAGTGCCCCTTTCCCGGATTCCCTGTAATTAAGCGAATGGGAAAAATACTGGCCTGCAATCAGGTCAAAAAAGGTTAAGTCATAGATGGGGGGTGGGGGGGGTCTACTCAGCCCATCATCTCACCAGGGTCAATAAAGTGAGTATCACAATAGGGGTTGACCAGTTTTCCCTGGAGAGGCTGGCCCCCAACATATGAATGTGAAATTTCCATCACTGGGTCTGAGCTGCGGACAGAGTTGAGTATCGCTCAATTCTCATTTAAATGTGTGGACAACTGGAATTTTTCGCTTTTTAAATTTTAAACTTGTTAAAACTTTATACTGTGAGTTTATCTTGAAATCATTCGCGAATGTCAACTGGAGGTCTTCTGTTGCAAGAAATCCTCTTGCCCGTGTACACGTGCGCATTTTCAGCAATGAACTCCCTTTCCCACATAGGCCCACGTGTTCCCATAGAGATCAAGACGTCCTCTGCTTGTACTTACTTGGTGGTTGACACCACGCCTTTGCAGGGGTCCCAGCAAGATGACCCTGGCACACTAATTAAAACTTTCCCCAGCACTAGACCTTCAGCGTTATCTTTGTTTTCAGTAAGCGGCGCCACTGCTTGAATATTCATGCCGAGGACTGAGAGAGACGCAGTGTAAACGTAGGAGCACGGGGCAAGATTAACGTGGGAATAAGATGCTGGGGGACACTCGTAATTGGTGCTACCTTGCTCCTAAGCAAACCTCTGAAGGTATATGACGACCAACATCTAATGCAATGAACATCACGAAACTCTTCCCTGCAAACTTCAAATTATACTGCTGAAAAACATCTAATTTTACAAGTGGCACTGCCGAAATGTGCAGGTAAATATGTAATGATCAGTTCTCCCACCATAGCATGCAGAGGCTGTCGCTTTATTAAACATATATTTTATTTTACTCTTTCATTCGGCCAGGCGATGTTATGGTAGAGCACCCGAGTCGTGATTTCAAATCTCTGTATGAGGTCGGCTTATCCCATAATCCCTGTGGGGTTCAACACATCAACAGTGATTTGCAAGCGAATAAACTGATCTCCACCATAGGCATGGTGCAATATCCACCTCTGACTCAGTACCACCGATGGATATGAGTGCCGCCTAATTGCTAGTTTGTACATCTGTTTTATCTTCAACGAGTCTCACCAGCCTGTTGGACATATGCTGCTGGGTAACTTGATGTCATAGAAAAGAGCACAAAATGAAGCTAAAGCAATGCATTATATTGCAATGCGGTCAAGTTTAAACTGGTCCAGGGGTTTACATTCTTTAAACAAATCTTACAAAAATGCATTAAACTGAGAGGGCCATTTCTTCGACTAATTGAATGACGCATAATCTCAACGGTGCTCTTATTTATTTACCTGTTATTGCACAGAAACAGTGTATCTCGTGTTGGTACCTTTGACTACACCGCCACGTTGTGCTGCGGCGAACAAAACACAAAGTTATTGGTCTCGTGGTGTGGGCTGACCAGTCCAATCAGTGTCTCCCAAAGGAGTGGTGTGCATCACCCTTGGTGTTTTCATGAGCCAGTAGTGGAAATTCTTCAGTTCTATGGTGGGGGCCAGTCCAATCTTCGCAAGACCACTTTGGACGACTAACTAAATTATACTTATATAATTGACCCTGGAGGCATGAGCCAACCCTTGATTTTAAACACTCTTAACCATAGCACTGAGAATCTGGATAGGGGGAATAAAGATAATGGCTTATTAGCTTATTGGCTTTTCCAAGATGGTTCAACAATGTCCACAAGCAGAATCGACTGTTTGCTGGTTTTGTGGTCAGATTAACCACCCACAATATATTATTATTGCGTACAGTACTTTTCCTCAATAGGGATGTTTCTCATCTATACTTGACTCCAACACTAGCAACTGCTATAACAATGCAATGTGGCAATAGAAGAATGTTTCATTTCCTTCATTTAACCAAAATGTAACTCGCATGGACCCGTAGCTGGCGCGAAGGAAATCAACAAATCAACCCACGTCCTTTATTTAACATGCTGAGAGGTCGTTGAGATGCACAATCTCACTTGTAAGAGAAACATGGTGGACATAGTCACGGATGGACGGATTCAAGTCGAAAGGCAGTATGTGTTGTCATACTCAAACAATCCAATGGTGGAAATTCCACATTCCTATGAGACAACCTCTCCATCGGCCATGGCAACTGTTGGCCTCCCAGAGAAATGATGAAGTGTCGAGTCAACGGAGTGGATCCTCATCCAGGGTAACGAACGCCGCTAAAGATTTTTGTTACATTCACTCTGCAGCAAAATAGGAACACTTCAGTAATTCCCCGAAGTAAGCCATTTTAGTGACTCTTCGAAACCCTTGTATAACGGCATTAAGTAGACTGGTCAGTGCAACACCGTCACTCAGTTAGCGGTACAATGTGAGACAGGTGTTTATGGTGACACAGCAATGACTTAACATTGGCATCACAGTTATTGGTCGGAGGGCGGGGGGGGGTCGAAGCAGAGGGAGGCGGCAGTAGTGGCACAGTGGGGGAGGGGGGGGAGATGGAGAGGAAGGGGGCAGTAGTGGCACAGTGGGGGAGGGGGGGGGGAGAGGGGGCAGTAGTGGCACAGTGGGGGAGGGGGGGGAGATGGAGAGGGAGGGGGCAGTAGTGGCACAGTGGGGGAGGGGGGGGGAGAGGGGGCAGTAGTGGCACAGTGGGGGAGGGGGGGGGAGAGGGGGCAGTAGTGGCACAGTGGGGGAGGGGGGGATGGAGAGGGAGGGGGCAGTAGTGGCACAGTGGGGGAGGGGGGGGATGGAGAGGGAGGGGGCAGTGGTGGCACAGTGGGGGGGGGGGGGAGATGTAGAGGGAGGGGGCAGTAGTGGCACAGTGGGGGAGGGGGGAGAGGGAGGGGGCAGTAGTGGCACAGTGGGGGAGGGGGGGTCCAAGCAGAGGGAGGGGGCAGTAGTGGCACAGCGGGGGAGGGGGGTAGGGTAGTGGCACAGTGGGGGGGGGGGTAGGGTAGTGGCACAGTGGGGGAGGGGGGGAAGGTAGTGGCACAGTAGGGGAGGGGGGGAGGGTAGTGGCACAGTAGGTAATGCACTGCATAATTAAACCGGGCACTTGAGTTCAATTCCCATCCGCATTAAACATCAATAATGAGAGATATCTCAACCAGTCCTGGTCTGCCCCCCCCCCTCTCCTTCACCAACCCACACTGATCAGCCTGGTATGGTACGAGAGCCCCTACGACCGACACGGCGTGGAGAGGGCTTCATCCAGCAGTAGATTGACAATGTTGGCACTGGTTACGTGACGCTTCATTTGCATTCAGAAGGTGTACGAGTTCAAATTCAATTCATGAGTTTAATTAAGTCATCCAATCAAGGTGGATAAGTGAGTATCACTTATATCATATTGTCCGCCCTGTGAGTTACAACGTCCCCGAGTGTGGTCACACGGCTGGCTCAATGCAAAAACGAGTGCCTTCCTCTGCTCCCTGTGAACTTGGGAGACACTTTTGAGATTTAGTTTGGCTCATTGGTAGCATTCTCTACCTAACGCAATGCGTGTTTCCATCCTTTAAGAGGTTTACTTTTCGTAGTCTTCCCTCGTCGTCGGCTAACATGGCTCTGTTCACGTTAGCTGGGCTCGCGTTTGTCGCAATGCCGCGCGGTCCTTCGCTGATGCAATGTGCCCTCGAAAGGATCACCTTTAGAAAGAAAGAAAGAAAAAAACATCTCGGTGACCCTTACGCTACAGAATACAGGAATAATGAGGTATCTCCCCGTATTTTTGACAAACAGATAGGGACAGAACATTACCCAAATAAATACTCCTCGAAATGCTTCGCTGAGCACTGCCCATCAGAGGGCAACTTGTGTGGACGTGTTACCGTCCTCACGGGTTCTCGGGGGGTTAGCGCGTTACTGAGATTTAATCAACGCAGTATGCACCAACGCCGTACATCAATTGGACATCAAGAGATTTGGGGAGACACCTATTTTGATGTAAATTCTTATAATTGTGTTAATCTACGGTGTGTGTTCTCCGCCGCTTTGTGGAGGTGGCGGGGGAAGGGGTGTGCCCAATGGTAACCTCGTGGCCTTTTTACCGCTGGAGTCTGCTTCTGATCACGTCGTTAAAAGTCTGTACAGGATTTACAAAATAAACAACAGCATTTCACACGCGGACACGCAACACACATATATGAAGGTGGTTACATTATTTGACAACTGAAATTTGAAAATGTGTGTGTCCACTCTCATTACGATACTACTTTTGTAAGTTCCATCAGTCTCATTTCAATTAAATTATTACGAGTGCAAATCCCTGTCAGAGGTTGATTTATGACATAGCCTATCATTCCTCTGAGTCTATACAAGGCGTATCAAAATTATGAGAATTCAACAGTGAGCATCCCATGGATAGACTGGCCCCCACCATGATAACGTGGACATTTGCGTCAATGACTAGGAGCTATCAACACATACGAGTGCCGCATTTTACGAAACAAAAGTCGTAAACGAAAATATCCACGAAACTCTGAACGGCAGTTTAGTTTCAATGCAAATGGGAATGGGGAGCACACACACACACACACGCGCAAAAAAAAAACCACGGTAAACGAGAAACAAAAAAATAACAAACGAGGAGAATGCAGGGGTTGAGCGTCGAGTCAACGACACGATCACATGTGCAGGCGCCGTCTGCACCGCTAGCGATAGGAGGTGACGCGACCACGGCCAGAGAATCTCCCGGGACAAAGGGCTTCTTCACGGCCAGTGTCACACGGCATGCGCCCATCACGAGTCTCCCGCGCTTCCCGATTCACACCCACCCCACCCCCCCTCCAGTGTCCCTGCCACCCAGGGTCAAAAGGCTCCCTCCGCCCTACACCCCGGCTCACCGCAAGCCCAGGCGCCCTCCGCGCTCGCGCTCGGCAACAAGGAAGCACTTTCCGTTGGGGCCAGCGGCGTAGCTGGGTGGCACGAGGGGCTGATGCTTACAGCTGTGTCTGAGCGTGGAGTTAATGATGCCTGCCATCCAGGGTTTGATTCCATATGCTGCCGCGCAAGGTAAAAATGCGGATGCCCGAATGCCGCGCGTTTTTTTTTTTACAACGTCAGTCCGGTAACCGTTGACTGCATGAACATTTTATGTCATAAATAAATTGGTCTATGGAATTAATTGGATCAAACGCAACTGCGAGAGCTTATTTGACAGGTAAAGACAAGTTTAATTACCTTCACGGTCATTTCAGGAACGGACTGGTGATCTTGAACATTGGTGGCCCTTAAACAGTGGTGAAACAAATTCGCATTCCTGTGGCAGCAGCCAATCTCTCCACACGATTTCTCCCACGGCGGTGCTTATCGTTTCAGCCTCAGATGGATGATGGCCTGAGTCAGTTCCTGTACCAGGATTTGAACTCACAAAGTTATGGTTGTGAAATGCATATATACGGTCACCTGACAGACACAGTGGGTGTGCATGGTAGACTCTTGAAGGTGTAAATATTCTGCCGAGTTCAGATCATGCCGTATTTGTTTGCTGCAGTCAGAGAAGAGAAAAGCTAAAGGAATACTTCACTCTGGGACCGAGATCTCAAACTGCATGTACATGCTGAAAAATAATCTAGAAAATAATACTGTGATTTGAAAAGTAAGAATAATCATTCAAGCCCAAAGCAGTCCTCCAAAGCACATGTTGGTGTTAAAACCTTCTTAGAACAGTGTGTAGAGGTGCTTGCAGCCCTGTAAAAGTTGTGAAATTCAAATCGTGGGTGTGTAAACACGATTCGTGTTCAATATTGCAACAGTTTGTCACTCGGGGGAGAACAGTGCGTTTACAAGAGGCGAGTCGATGACGGGGAAACTTCCACGGAAGAAAATGTGCATTGCGTCTTTACAGAGCACAACAATTGTGCCAAAGTGTTTCAATCCCATTAGAGAATTGTTTGCAGCTGCACCAGAATTTTGGGTGGGTGGATTATTTGTTTTACCATAAACGATCAGTGTATGATATGGGCAGTACATATATTGGCTGCTTAAGTGTTCATATGGGAAGACCAATATCATCAGCTATTATTTGAAATGTTTGGAATATGATTTCTCCACAATATTTAATTCCAATCATTTTCTCAGGAATGCATTTGCTTCTGCAGAACAATGTTCTAAACACATTATTTGCTCATTCCCGGATGAAGAACTAACACTAGTAATTATGTGAGTCACCCCCCCCCCCCCCCCACCCCACCCCTGTGTGAAAGAACACAACAGGGGGATGGACCTTTATATTTTATACAAACGTGTGGGAAAACAAGCTGACCTATAGAATGTTCACTTCGAGGACAAAGGATGGGTGGGAAATTAGAGAGAAAGGAAGGCACAAAAAAGGTTAGGAAAAAAAAGTGGACACAAGAAGAGAAAAAGAGGAATTGTATCTGAAAGGCCGTCCAGTCCAGTGAGAGTTAAAGCACACCTCCAGGCATTAGGCCAGGGGAGGGGCTGGGAGGGAGACAGGAGCGAGGCGTGTGGGAGGGATTAGCTTCACGGGACAGACAGGGTCGGAGTTCAGCTAACGGTGCCTGCCTGCCTGTCTCCTATTTTACCGTGAGATTAAATCAAAGGGCCAGCCCGACAGGCAGCCAAAAAAAAACCACAGCTCTAAACACAGAGGGGGGAAAAAATGCCCCAATTACCCCTGGGGGATGAGGGCAAAAACAAGGCGGGAAAAAAAAACCCGCTGCACTGCTACCACTAAGCGGAGCTTTTAACCTAAAAATACCGGCACAGATATGTGGCAAGAGACTTAGCATACTTTAAACGACGAGGAAATCCTGCCCATGACATGCAACAACTCCGCAATGGATGAACAAGCACAGCGGGCACTGTACGGAAATGTCATTATTTCCAATCTACGAGGAGTCAAGAGTCCTTATTATTTGAATAAACAGTTTGCAATGTAATGGTACAGGGATTATTGCAGACTTTTCCGGGCTTTGGAAGTAATCATTATTGTCTGCGTGGTGAGGTGGCACAGCGAATCGCGTACTGCGCCATACACCCGGCAACTTGAGTTTGATTTCCTGCCACAGCCAACATCACGTGGCATCAGAACCAGTTCTGGTTTCCTCACTCCTTCACCAAACTGCGCTGCCCAGCGTGGCAAAGTATGGTCAAACAACCCCAATAACCCAAAGGCACGCAGAGACTTTCAACCAGCGGTGCATTGGCAGCAGGCTGTAGAGAATATGCTATTACGCTTGAGTATTGTATAAAGGAAAGTTAATTTATCTTTGACGCTTCTGCCCACAAACTCTGACTTGGAAGAAAGTGAAAGCGCCACGTTTAAGAATGCAGTACGGCAAACACCAATCAAGCAGTGCACTACACATGGTGCGTGAAAATGTTTCTTCGAGGTCAATTCTGCTTCTGCTTTTTAAAATAATCTCTGCCAGGCAGCAGAGGGCATTTGTAACGTTCATTGCTGGTCAAGGCCAATAGCCTTATTAACCGAGTGCAGTGATAGCTGGAGGGGGCAACCGAGGAGCAAAAGGGTCTTGCCTCCCTTTGGGCCCCCCTGAAGTGGGTTGACATATACGTACGTACGCACGTATGTTGACCTTCTTTCGCACCGTACGTAGCCGACCGCGCTAATCGGAGGTACAGGGATATATATACATTGCGTCAGGGGTGTTTAAAGAAGTGTAATTTTAATACCGCGTCGCTGATCTCTCCACCGCTGGACCTTCACCCCTGGCTGGGAGGTTGATCGGTGACTTGTAGTCAACGGTAAGTTCTTCAACGTTTGACTCTCACACTATTTATGTCCCACAAAAAAACAGGGCAACTCAACGACCTCCACGTTCGCGACTCCAGCACGGGCCTTGGCGGCAGCGCTGCCGAACATGCGACAACAAAGGGACACACGCACACTGCCCCTGAATTATTTCATGGCAGGGATTGTGTCATAAATGAGATAATAATGTGTTTGGTACGTATAAAAAAAAACAGCTGGCAAAATTCATGATAATAGTCAGTGTCCCGATGCTCAAACAATCATCACTCGTCTGTGTTCGCGGTTAGAAAAGCAGTGGTGAATCAGTACACGTGTCTACGGCAGGGACCAGTCTCTTCGCAACACAACCACTGTTGACTTTCTCACAAAGGTGGGTGGTGGAACTTGTTTTGTCAAACCCGGAAGGATGATTAGACTGACATGAAGCACACCTAGGATTTTAACTTCAAAACTTGGGACGGAGCCAAGTCCTCCGATGCAGCAGCAGCAGCAGACATCCGCACGGTAACACCAATAACGGATGTCTTACGTTGAGAAGTTTAACAAGGTGGTGGAAACGTATCAAAGCGTTGCAGAAAAAAAAATACCAAAAACGACTGGTCGCGTGTATCATTGCACAACGCAACATTTATTTGTTTTTCCCAAGGTGCTATTCCAAGTCCCTGCACAAAATTTTACACCAAATACCGGAGTAAATGCCGGTAATTACCACGGCGATTAAACGTAGACTGCGATTGAATAAACAGTTTCCCCCCCTCCCCTTTTCTGCACCAACAACCCCACCGCCACCCACCCCTTGCTTTCACCTTAACCCATAATGGGCGCACGCCCAGACTCTCCGTGTGGCCGCGCGGACAGCTTTGCTCCGCAAGCTTGCGGCTTCGGCGAAAAAGTGGACGTGGACAATATTTGAGCAGGTGGTACCCGGGGGGGGGGGGGGGGTGGGGGGAGGGGGTTTACGCGCATAAAACACGAGCGCTCTGATAACAATGACGGCTGCATTCGGCATCGACACTTGCGAGGGACCACTCAGGACATTGCACCCCTTGGGTGGACTGGCCAAAGAAAGTTTCAACCAAGTCGGAATCACGGAACATTCTATTGCTGAACACGGATCACACCTCTGTGGCAACGGTGTTGGGATGTGGTCAGCAGCCAGTGGAGTGTATTCTCGTCAATTTATCTGCGTTAGGTTTTACGAAAGCGTGTTGAATTTGTCTGCTCAAACAGATAGCCAGATAGGGGGGCAAGGGGGTAGACCGGAGCTCAAGCCATGGCAACATGCTCATTGTTGACAGCCCCTTGATTCTCTTTCGCCTTTACACACAGGAACGGCGCTTTGAGTACGCGTGTCAGTGTACACGCCACGCACTGGCGCTGTGAACGCTCGGTAGGTATCTCGGCAGTGTGTCCCTTCGTTAAAGAGGCAGTGAGCAGGAGAGGGTGGGTGGGTGGCTGTGTGTGTGTGTGTGAAAAAACCCGGGCAAAACCCCATTACGCAATGCGCGCGCTGTCAAATGCCGTTACCCGCTGCACACCCGCGCGCGCGCGCGCACACACGCACGAGGTAACAAATTCCCACGTGCAAATCCAGAGACACGCGCGAGCATAGGTGCATGCAGATACACACACGGGCAGATACACCAAACCGAGGCACACACCACACACAAACACCACATTTTCCAACTTACGAGGGTTCAATCAGTTTTTTTTTTTTTATCCGTTGACCCATTACTATCAATTGACTTGTGCTATTAAATGCATTACGCCAGGGGAAGAGCCGAGTGAGTTGAGTGTTGCCCTGGTAATTGCAAGGTGACGAGATCACACCCTTCTAAGTCAAATGTGCCTATCATTCCTTCGAGGTCGGTAAAATTATCACCATTTAGTGGGACTGTAGCAATAGTTTTGAGAGAATAGCCGCTTGTCATAGGAATGTGTCATCTTCACCACTGGTCAGAGCATCACAAGTGACGAGCCCTGATCACTGCTCGAAAAAGCAGGAAAACACTTTGAATATGACTGGACATTTATATAGCTTAATATATGATGCATGGCATAATTTCATTTCTTATTCTGAACACTCTTTGACCACCCCTCATAAGTATACAACATATACAAAATAACACCAAGATCCTCACCGTAGCCCTATGTACTCGAGGAGAAAGTGCAGTTGATGGGCACCTATTAAGGCAATGGTTTGGCCAGGACTGCATCGGACTGCTGTTCTCTCCCCTGCGCTGATGCTCACGTAACATGTTCAGTGGCGAATTCGGATTTTAAACCATCGGTGGGGCCTCACACAGGTGCAGATACCACTTACCACGAATGTGCATGGTCAGGAATCGAGCCTCGGTCGTTGGGATCATAGGGAATTGCGATAAAAACTGTGCCACCAGTCTACCTGGGCACGTACGGACACAGGCACACAAATGCCAAAGTGGATTCTGAATGTGTCTTGGACCTCCCCTTTGTTGACTCGGCCTAAAACTAATACTTGGTGTAGCATATCAGCACCCGCTTCAATCAAAGGGGGTCTGGTGTTGTGCTGGGCACACTACGCCCTCATCATGTGCTGTGCCAGCCTTCACTAGGTGCTCGCTAAGAGCATTTGTCCCTACGATCCCCAAAAGACAAACATCCCCCGTATAGCCTTCACAGACTTTTGTGGCAATTGCTGTTCGCGAGCACCTAAGAAGGCTGATACAGCACACTAGTGGGTGGCCAGCATCACGCCTGGCCGCCTTTGTCTCCCCAGTGGCGATGTTTACACGCCGCACCAGCTACTCATTTGAGGCTGAGTCGACGTAGGGGATGCCCAGAATCCGGTTCAGATTATCGTCACTGGTGTTGACCGTGTGCGGGAATCGAACGCAGCTCACTGGGTTCGTGACGCAGCGTGCTAACCGCTATACTGCGGTCCAAATACAAAGGCAAAGATCCCCCTATAGCCTTAACAGACTGTAGGGGCAAGTGCTGTTAGCGAGCACCTATGAAGGCCGGAACGGTACACGAGGGGGTGGGTGGCCAGCACCACGCCCGACCGCCTTTGTCTCCCCAGTGGCGATGCTTACACACCGCACCAGGTACTCATTTCAGGCTGAGTCGACCTAGGGGAGACTCAGAATCCGGTTTCAGATTATCGTCACTGGTATTGGTCGTGAGCGGGAATCGAACCAGGGTCGCCAGGTTCGTGACGCAGCGTGCTAACCGCTACACTACGGTCCCCACACACACACACGCACAGACGCACACACACACACGCGCGCGCGCCCACTGGCCACGCACGCGCCTGATAAAAAGTTACAGCTCGCATCGCATTTCTCCGGATGCTCGGCGGCAAATGCTCCTCGTGGATGGACGTCCGCCACGGTGCGAGGACCGCGCGCGTGAGCGAGACGCACGAGCGTTCTCCGAGACACCGCCGTGTCATTTGCGCGGAGAATTCATGAACTCTCATCGCGAGCCGCACTGCACGGCGGCGTTTGCGATCACTCACAAAGACGCGTGGCTTCGGTGTTCGCGAAGCGCCGACCGTATTTTGCATTTGACAATGAACGATTTGGCGTTGCGCCGTGGGTTATTTTCATTGAACCACAAAAAAATGTATAATAATAGCCGAACGCTATTATAGAATATGCACATAGAAGTGGATGGATGGCTTTCTTATCGGCTTGTTCACTCCCGAGCAGGTTTCCGTGAAAGTGATGGTTCGATTCCCGTGGCCACCCAGTGATTTCTGCACGTCGCTATCACCAAAGGGTACCATCTGCCGCAAAGTGGGTGTTACAGACCCCGTGGCGTCATTCCCAAGAGTAGTCTATTGCGTGCCGGTGTCAGACCACAAATCTTAACCTTGCAACTAATGCGTTCATTCAAACTGATGATAATAACAATTCCCACGTAACCATAAGGAAAAGTGTTGTTCTCACCTAAATTAAACTCAGTTTAATTATGTTTAGTTGACAAAAAATTTAACGACAAAAACCGTTTGTTGTTTATCTTTTTTTTTCACCACGGAAAACATAAAATAACGAATTACCTGCTTAATTGACTGGTAGGCTCCCACCTGGTCCAATAGAGGGCACGGCTAATTGACTGATAGATGAAGCCGCAAAGCAAGTCGCTCCAGTGGCGCCGCCGTGAGCGGGGTTGATCCGCGCTCACGAACAACGCCGTAGCTTCTCGATTGCTGCGCGCTCGTGATCCACGCCGCTCATAGAGTGGTCCCCTTGCCGATGACCATTCTCTCCGATTGCGCTCCGTTTTTTTGCTCACTTCGCCCCCCCCCAGCCCGCCGCCGCCCCTCTATTTACGAGCCCCCACCCCCGACCCTTTTGTTAAGTTTGAACATTAAGGTGGCCCGTGGTAGGGGTGCGTTGCGAAACGTTATTCACCACTCGGTGTGGCTGTGAAGAATAACCGTGGTGGTGGTGGTGACGCCTATGACGACGAGCGTGTTGGTGATGATGATGGCCAGATATATTGTTTGCGCAGCGAGCGCACTCACGCGTTGATTGATGGTCCACATTAAGCATCGCACTCGTGCAGACACAAATGTGCCGCCACCCCCCCCCCCCCCTTTAGCTCTATAGAGTGCCAGCAACAACAAAGTGCTGTTGGCGAGCGCCTGTTAAGGCCAGTACAGCAGCGCACGCTATCGGGTGGTGCGGTGAGAATTGTGCACGACCGGCTGCCTGCACCCAGTACGACACCAGAACGAACACTCACTTAAAATTCGAGTTCCCAAACATCGCTCGTGGCGAATTGTTTTACAATAATAATAATTTACATTACTCTGTCAATGCACTGGTGAATAATGACCTCCACTATGCCTCTTTGTCATGGGCGTTGTTTGGCTGCACTTTACTTACCGCGATGGTCAGCGAGGATAGGTAATAGAGCCGATGTTAGTTGTGGCTGGGAATTGAACTCTGGTGACTGGGTGGCCGAGTTCATAGAGCAGTGCATTAATCACCCCCCATCAATGGAAAAAAAAAACAAATCCAAAGCCAATGAATTACAGCCATTGGCCCAGTTATACATGTAGCCGACGAAATGTTCCCTTTATGGTCTGATGTTTGTTGTTGTCAAAAGAACGCATCAATGCGCCGAGCACCAACGATGTGATTCGGCCGTTCCGTCGAGGCGTGAATCTGATCCAGCGAGTTTACGTTGCCCCGAGTTCTTTTGAGCGTTGGAGTTGATCATGTGTCTTTGGTCCGAGGTCAAATCGTGCAAACGACGCTTTCCTATGACGGAGACCCGAATATTCGCACACGTATCCCCGTTTGTTTCCCAGAAATGTGAAGCTGGAGGCGTGTCACCAATTCTTCCCATTCCGTACGGATGAGTTCGCGATCACGAGCTCTGCTGCTAATAGTGCGCACGTTGAAACCGCAGTTCACCATAAACCCGATTCCCCCCCCCCCCCCCAGAGTGTGCAACGAAATCGCCGTGCCGCATCGGCACCCATTCATGCGGCACTTTAAATACATAGACCCTATTCATCTCTGCTGCGCGTACGCCGTGAGAAATTGCACAATGTGCGCTCGCTAACACCGCGCGTGGGAGAGTGACAGGATCTCCTCGCGTCGTGAGCGGGGCTTCCGTTGAGCGGGTCACGATGCCCCACGTGGTGGGGGGGGGGGGAGCGGTGCCACACCCCGGGTCACCCTTGTCTCGGCAAAAGAGAATATCGGTAGAGTACACCACAAGAGCGCACGCACCACTGATGCACTCCCTGATCCCCCGATGACAGCACGCCACCCACGGTGCCTCCACACCCACGAACACACACCCGCAGAGAAGCGACCAGATCCTCACTAAAAACAACCTCGCGAAAGTGTCCATCCAGTCTGCCCTTTGCACGATTTTTGGCTGGGTTGTCACTCGCCTCTCGGCGCCGACCCCTCCCCCCCCCCCGCGTTACTTGTAACTAACGCGACTTGGCGCACGTTACTTGTAACTAACGCGACTTGGCGCACGTTACAGAAGCGCGCGTGATTTAAGGAAGTGCGCGCGCTGTAGCGAGACTCGGAACGCGGAGCCGCTGCGCGCAAATTGCGCACAAGTGGAAGCGCAAACCGCGTGCGCAGCACGACAGCTCTGCATATATATGTGTGTGTGTGTCTGCGTATCTGTCGGAGAGGTATTGCAACGGTTAGCGCTACGCTGCGCGACTAATCCGGCCACCCGAGTTCAATTCCCGCTCACGGCCAACACCAGTGACGATTATCTGAGTCGGTCCTGGGCCTCCTCTCGGTCGACTCAGCCTCAAATGAGTACCTGGTGCGGTGTGTAAATATCGCCACTGGGGAGATGAAGGCGGCCGGGCATGGTACTGGCCACCCACCCCCTCGTGTGCCGTTCCGGCCTTCATAGGTGCTCACTAACAGAACTTGCCCCAACAGTCTGCAAAGGCAATACGGGGGATCTTTATTTGTTTTTTTTGTCTGTGATCAGCTCGCTTCCGGCAGGAATATCGCGAAGCTCGACTCATACATTGTGCGTTCCGGCTTCGGACACATTGGAGTTTTGCAACGCGCGTTATAAACGCCTTCAAGAAATGAACGTTTAAGAGAAACAAAGCAATTAGGAGGAGATGGGGGGGGACAAACGACGCCGGCTTCCTCCTGCAATCTCTCAACTCTGCGATTACGTGCACATAATAGGTTGTATGTGTATGCAATAATAAAAACAATGTAACGTGCAGTGTAACAAACAAAGCGGGACGTTAATAATAGCATAACGCCGACGATGCGATGCCTCCTGATGCCACGCTCCCGGTATTTGTCATCGCGATTAAAACCGCGGATACATTATTTCGCACCGCATCAACAAGGCGCGGGCAAGACGCGTTCGGATCTCCCCTGCGCGCTGATACGACTCGCGATGTCACGTCGTGTGTGTGTGTTTCGCGTTGCACGTACTTGTGCGCGCACACATTACACGCGCAAACATCAGCCCCCCCCCACCCCACCCCGTTTGTTGTGGATTAAAACGTAAACGAACGTGGCCGGTATTTACGCTTTAAAGCCCGCTGAGAATCGAAAGGCGACCTTGGGTTCGCTCAGAAAGCTCTCGCCTCGCAAAGTCTCACCACGATGACACTTTTAAAATAATCGCTGCCACCAATGAAGGTGCGCTGCATTTATTTCGAGAATAAGCACCGCTTAAGGGCATGATAAATAACGACGAACAATGATTGAATGAATGGAATGGAATGACGGAGAAGATCGGGCACTGGAGTGGAGACTATCAATAACACATTTATATAAACCAACAAAGGGACTATATTGGCACGCGTTCGTGGAATTGTGAGCACCGAGCGTCGAAGTAACCCGGAGTTGTTTTAAATAGCCGAGCGCACTACACATATGTGTATTGGCGTTCGCGGATTTAACGAGCGATCGCCCCCGCTGGAAGTGTCGCGTTCACGGGCCAGTCGGTCGCATCGGTGCCCGTGTGCATTTGAACACCACCGACCCGTGGCAGCGCAAAACGTGCGCTCAACGTCACACCGAGCACCCCATTGCGCATCGTTTACACGATCTACGCTCGTCTCTCGTGTTGCGAGTCTTAACGACCGGGCCGCAATGAAAACTCCCCCGAGACGCGAAATGCCCTGTGTCGAGTTATTCTCTCGAAGCGCTTCATCATGTTCTGGTCGAGTCGAGCACGGCACTTGCGATGTGGATTTTTTTTTTAAAAGCAAGGTTCGGTAGTCTCTGACGGGAATTCTCATCGTGACAGAACTTGGGTGGAAGCAACGACACGGGGAGGAGACCCCCAGATCGGACGTGCCAATGCCCGCCCATGATTATTATTATTATTGGTGTTGTTGTACACGCTGCGATGCTGAGCATGCGGAGGACGTTAAAACGTTTCGCCGCGTGGTCGACGAACGATCAATTGGGGTAGCCGCCGCGTTCCGTCGTCTTTCCTGCGCGCTCGTAGTTTCTCGCGAAACACGTGCGGAGTGTGTGGGAACGAGAAGCGCGCACCGAGCGGCAATCAACGGCGGGGGGAGGCGGTGGCGAGAGAGACTCCGGGAAGCGCGCACGACTCATCACAAACAATGGGGCAATTTGCTGGAGTCGCGACGCACAAAGGGACACTGTCGTGGCGCGTCGTGCGGCGTGGGCAGCCGCCCCCACAAACAACTCGCTCCTACCACTCACTGCGAGCTGCTCCGACTGGGCGCGATGCCACCTACGGGAGGAGAGGGTGGGGAGGGTTAAGGCGGGGGGGGGGAGTTGAGACGGCCGACGTTTGGGTAACGTTGTGCGCAGTAACGTTGATCGGGCATTGTGATGTTGGAGGTGGTTTTGTCGGTCTAGCGAACGAAAGCGCCTCCATATTAGCACGCTTGGCTACGTGCGGTGCGAAAGAAGTTCAACAGACAGACATACATACGAACGACGACGATGAATTCGAAGCAATTTGTGCCGATGCAGACTTGGGTTGACATGAAAATGTGCACGCCATGTGTATGTGTGTGTGTGTTAAAGGTTGCGCGCGCGGTTCTGCAGTGTTATACTGTTGTACACACAACAGTATAACACCGTGTGTGTGTGTACTTGTGATCACACTGCAACTGAGCGACGATAAAGTTTTGGGTTCGTCTTGAACGTGCAATACTGGCGTCATCCGACGGACATCGAGATAACTTATCTAAATGTTGCATGTTGTATGTGTGTGTGTGTATATATATACGTGAAGTGCTTATACACGTATACGTCTGCCTGTATAAACAACGGGAGATAAAGGATGAACGGTCTCAACAAGATGCAATTTTGCCACTCTGCTGGTAGGATAACTCCGTGAACAAACGTGGTAGCCTGCTTCGGGCGTGTCACATAACCCTGTTCGTCTCGTTACACCAAGCGGCCCCGTGATATGTTTGAGTGGTGAGAAGCAACACTCTGTTCTGAGTGTTTAAAATAAAAAAGAAGGCACATACATACACACTTGCATACATACATACATACATGTACGAAATAAGACAAAGATTCATCGTAAAGCTTTAACGGGCTTTTGGGGCAAGCGCCGCTCGCGAGCACCTATTAAAGCCGGCACGGCACACGAGGGGAGCGGGTGGCCAACACCACGCCCGGCCGATGTTTACACCCTCGCCACATGTACTCATTTGAGGCCGACCGCGAACGGGAATCGAACTCGGGGTTCTGTGCGCAGCGCGCTAACCGCTACGTTACCGCTCCCCGCAATGTCCATACTCACCGCACGCACGCGCGCGGTGAGTTCTACGACTCAAACATAATAAGCTCTTTCAACGGAGGCGCATCGTGTTTTATTACAGCCACGCTCGGCCCGTTAAAGCGAGTTCTAGAGGAATGGATACTCGCCTATGATGGGGACGATTCTCCCACGGGAGGACTCCACCAAGTGCTGGATGATGCACTCACCACAACGCACAGCGGTGCTCACCGAGGACCTCGTTGTATTCTGTGCGAGCTGAGTTCACGGAGCCCCCCCCCCCCACCGCTGTTTCGCACTCTCCACGTGTGCACGCAAACCCTCGCCGCCGCCGCTGCTGTTGACAAAGGCTGTGTGCCGTATGAACATCAAAACTCGCGAGCGCCGCAACTTAGCGGGGTTCACTCCGCGCCGCTCTCACGAAGCGCCTGTGTCACTTGTTGTATAGTTTTTGGGGTTGGTGGTGGTGGTTGGTGGTGGTGGTGGTTGGTGGTGGTGGTGGTTGGTGGTGGTGGTTGGTGGTGGTTTCATACAGGGAGCGGCAGTGTAGCGGTTTGCGTGCTGCGCTACGAACCCGGCGACCCGGGTTCGATTCTCGCTCACGCTCAACACCGGTGACGATTATTTGAACCGGTCCTGGGCTTCCCCTCGGTCGACTCAGCCTCAAATGAGTACCTGGTGCGACGCGTAAACATCGTTACTTGGGAGACAAAGGCGGACGGGCGTGGCACTGGCCACCCGCCCACCCTCTCGTGTACCGTGCTGGCATTCATAGATGCTCACGAACAGCTCTTGCCCCAATAGTCTGTTTAAGGCTATATGGGGGGTCTTTATGTTTGGTTTCACACAGGAGCGCGCCGCCGCGTTTTTGTGATAAATTTCCAAGTACAATAAGCAAAAACTCAAGATTCATCAACAACTTTGTGGCCTTAACGGTGAAAATATATGTACAATAGGCGATGTTTCGGGCAATAGGTCATTCTTTACAGCACATGAGTACAATTACGCTACGTTATGCGTTGTTTCTCAACGCAAAACCAGCAGAGGCAAAATATTAAACAAACGACTCCCCGAGCTGTGGATATCATAAAGATAGATAGCACTGTTGGCCTGCATATCATCACACACACATGCACTTGTGTTTTCTTTTCAAATTAGCTAGCACGGCTAACCATACATTTTCAGCGCCGCGTTTTTTTCCTGCGTAAAGCGAACCGCTGGGCTCTCTTAAAAAGGGGGTGCGTGGGGGGCGTTGTGGAGGGGGGGGGCTCTGAGTTTGTCAGCACAGTGTTAAGCAGTGGAGCAGCGATCGCGAAACACGGGGGCGAAATGAACGTCCCATCCGTCTACTCTCAGCAGCTCCCGCAACCCCACGCTCCGCTCAGCGCGCACAGGACGGCGGCCACGCAAGTTTCACCCCCCCCCCCCCCCACTGTCCCGTGCCGTCCACCGCTCGCTGAATGACAACTCAACACGACTGCAGCCGACACGGGGCGCATCTCCCTCTCTCTCTCGTATCTCTCTCATCTCTCTCTCGTATCTCTCTAATCTCTCGCTCAACGCGCGCAACGTCGCAGCGACGAGTTGAGTTGACCGCTCCACGGTGTTGTCACACACACACACACGCGCGCGCGCAACTCCGGTAAGATTACGAACGGGCAAACCTCGCAGCGAAGGTGCGTTCGGTGAGTCTTGCACGCGTTTCCGATTGAACTTTTTGTTGTTGCTGTCGCGTTATCTTGTTGGCGATTGCGCGCACACCGCGGGAGTGTTGGACAACACAACACACACACACAGACGCGCGTCGCGCCACGATGTGGTGTGACGGCGTTTGTAGGGGTGACCTCTAGCGAGACGGGGCAGGCGCGGCGCGGCGCGTCGCTCGCTCAGCGGCCCGGGGAGGCGCGGCGAATTCGGGTCCCGTTATCCCCGGGACCGGCAGCGGTAAGTAACGGGCCCGGCAGCAACAGCGCCATCATCACCGTCATCATCATCGTCGCCGCCGCCGCGCCGCCACCGTCTCACCCGGTAAAGTGACGTTCACGCAATGAAACTACGACGATGAAGACGATGTTGAAGATCGTGATGACTACCGCAATCATCGTCGTCAGTTCGCGGCATCCCCGAATGACAAAGTCGGAGCGGCAACTTTTTTTTTTGTTCGGTTTTACGCGCAGACACAGGGCGCGCGCGTGCCCGAGTGCAAACTTTGCGACTTCAAACACAGTAGATCTACTACTAACTCCTGCTTCTCCTACAACTTGAGCAACACAAGACCCGCAGCACCATCATCACCCACCACCACCACCACCAAGCAACAACACCCACGCCAGCAGCTAAACAAATAAAAACAAACCCCGTCCGCGGGCGGAGCGGTGAGTGCCCGCGCGGTGGACAGAGTCGCAAAAAACGAGCCGGCCGCGGGAGCGACGCCACCACCACCACCACTCACCGTTCTTACGCCGTGGGTTCGCCTGCTTTCGCCGCTTACACCTGGGGCCATCCGCCATGCTCCGCTCCGGCTTCATGTTTGAGGCGTGGGGAGGGATCAGCGCGAGAGCCGGACGCGGGCTCCCTCGCCCCCCTCGCTGCTCCCTCTCGCTCGCTCGGCCCACTCGCCCGCCCTGCTCGCGTTTTCGCCACCTCCCGACACCTATTATTATTATTATTATTATCGAGTACGTGGCCGCGCACGCCTGGAGACCTTTTTTTTTGTTGCGCACTCACGCACACAACGTGGCCAGACCCACGCACGCACGCACGCGGTTACACACACGCGCGCGCGCTCACAGACGCACTCACGCACACACACACACACCCACACACAGGCCGGGCAGACACTCACACACATGGACTTAATACTCGCGCGCACTGCGCTGCTGACATGCAACCACACACACACACTCATCACGCCGCTGGGCTCGGCGTTAGCTCTGTCTTTTTTTTTTAAACTTCGCCACGAGTGCCGTTATCGCAGCGTTATGCGCGGCGGCTCCCGATCTGAGTCGACGCACAAACGCACGCTGGCAACAGGTATAGGAGGATATACTCGAGTGATGTGTGGAGTCTTTTGTTTTTGTTTTAAACGTTTTCCTTGCGTCGCTCGTTCCACCGCAGCGACACGCGAGTTGCTTAAACGATACTTTACGTTTTCAGACTACTACGGGTGCGATGCGCATGGGAGTGGTGGCGCGGTGGTTAGCGCACCGCCGCGCTGCTATCTCTCATTCATCGGGCTTACATCGCTGGCCATACGACACCCACTGTTGTCCGCATACAACACGAGCCTCCCCTAGGTCGACTAAGCCCGAAATTGTGTGCAGACAATATGCGCGGTTGAGAGACGAGGATGCTGGGATAGTTGTATTGTTTAGACCAGGGGGTCGGCAGCTGAAATAACAAGTGGAGAGACGACATTTTTTTTTGTTTAGAATTCGGTGAAACAAACTCAGTCCTTAAAGAGCCGCATGCTACTCTGGAGGCGCAGGTTGCCGCCCAATGGTTTAGGACTTGGGTGCCTTGCTAGGTGCTCGCTAACGAGACTTTTCACAGTTACGCTATGGTCGCTTCGCGTTCGTTGAGCCTCTTATCTAAAAAATGGGGTCAACTCCGGAGCTATCTGCGCTTGCTATCGCAAGTGCGTGGCCAACTTGTATTGAACTGCACGCACGCGTCAATTAATAGGCGCTTTGCATTGAGCCCTCTTTTAATTAACTCACGCTCCTTTCTTCTGGATCTTTTTTTTTTACGGCCCGCCATCTCGTGACGCGGCTTTTTAAGCCATCGATAAACAAGAGTAAATGGAAGCAATAAGGGTGCAATGACGACATCAGATAGTAGAGCTCGATGTCTTTGTCGATGTAATCACAGTCCCCCACCCCCCCCCCCCCCAAAAAAAAAAAAACGAGCGGTTCCAACGTGCGCGTCTCGTCTTAATGGAGGTGCGTTCACCGTTACCAAAAAAAACGGCTTCGATATATCATCGAGCCGCACGCGACCGTTCCAGTCAATGCGCGCGCGCGCGCACGCACGGACGGTGCATATTGCACGTCCGTGTGGTTCTTCTCAACAAGCCGTATCGGCCTCACGTGAGAACCCCTGTCTAGGGGGGCAGCGTAGGTCTTGCGGCAGGTAGCGCATGGTAGGGGGGCACGTGGTTTCTACATCTCTGGGCTTCGAAACGCCGCGTGCAGTGCGCACAGCGTGGCTGGCATGGTGGGTCTTGCTGTTAGAGGTGCAAGTCACTGACGGTGTCGTGGGTTTTGGGACACCCCCGATTTTGTCTAGATATGGTTCGGAGACGTACACAACATTTCTGCTCCCCTTCCCTTGGTGCATTGGTACATTGGTGCATCCAATGCACCAAGGGGGCGTTACGATGACGAAATGTTAACTACCTCGCTTGGTATACAGGAGATCATGGGTTCAATCCCGACCATGACCCCTGTATATCTGGAGTTTGCATGTCTCTCTCTTTCTCCTCGTAGTCAGGTGGATTTTTCTCCGGGTCCTCCGGTTTTTCCCTCCAAAGTTAGAAACACGCATTTAGAGTAAATTGGCCGTGGTAAAGGTCCACACGATGAGCCACTTCGTTGAGCTATCATTTGTGGCGAGGTCGCTTTCTAAAGAGAGCTATGTGGCTTCGTGGGCCTTGCCTGGTTAAACATTTATTCTGTTTTATTTTAATAAATGGGGGGGGGGGGGGCTCCTGTCTGCCTCACCCCCGTTCTTCGCAGCCCGGCCTAAAGGGCCCCATCCAACCAGTGGGCCCCTGTGCACTTGCACCGTCACCTGCACACCCGACGACATCTAACGCCGCCAGGGCACACGGGCTCACGGATAAAGACCTGTGTGATGTGCAATGCGCGATGTCTGCGGAGGTGGGTAGCGGAACGCTGAGTCGATGCGCCACCATTGGCTAAACGAGGAGGCCCTCGAAACGTTCAGAAACGATGAAAAAACCACCCAGATGTGGCCGACACGGCATTAGGCGAGTTATGGGGTTCTACCGCACCGATGACTCCCATTCAGCGCGAAGTGGAGACCGTTGAAGAAGCCTCTTGTTAATGTTTTCGGGAATACCGCTCAGGGCTGCGACGCACACATACACGCCCTCTTTTGGCTCGTGTGGTATTGTGTTTGTGTGTGGGGTCGTGTTGTTGTTGCTGTTGGGTTTTCATCATCACGCGCGACCGAAACTATCTTTCATCTCGGTGCGCATCACGGAACGCAAGCGCAATACGTGTACGTACAATCGAGGAGTCCTCAATCTCGCGTTGTTTCGATAACGAGTAGAGAAAGGGAGAGGTGGGGAGGGGGAGTGCGCCGTCGTGCGCCCACCACGCGGATCCCGGTGCTTCACGCGACGCGCGGTGCCCGTTTCGTTTCGTCCCTCGAACTCTGCCGCGCACCGCAACGATCCAACGTTCTCTCCCGTTCGCCGCTTAAGCGCCCCTCGCGATGAAGGCTCCAGCGTTGTCCTCGTTGTGTTTTCCTTCTCCTTGTCCGCACGTCAGGGCAAACACCTCCGCCACGTCCACACAGTGACAGTACTGTAGTTCCAATTGCTCCAGAAAGCAGTAGTAATAATGATGCCCTTCCCTCTCTCAACGTCGCGTCCCATCTGTGATGTGACTGACGGTTGCTGCTTCAACCCCATGCCACTGTTGCCGGCTTACGGACCTCTCGTGTTATTATCAGCGCTTTGCACGTACGCAGATTACAACGGAGCTTTCATTTCAGAGCCACATGTCTCGCTGTCGCTCGTGATTGATTTGCAGCTGCAGCAACCTTCCACTCCGGGGTTTGTTTACATCTTCACTTAATCTCAATAGGCCTGCAATACGTTTGCATCTGCCGGTTGGCTTCACGCGTATCTTTCTGATAGTTCAATTGCCCGGCCAGGTCTCTGCGAAGCATCTCGGGCGGGACTGCCCCTGTATTTTTGACGCTGCTTTATATGAGTCCCAAATTGTGTTCGCATTCGTATGAGTTCAGCTACCTTGCCACTTCTCCCACATCCTGCTTGGGCCAACCAGCACCCGCCGACGTGGTGAAGTATGGTCAAACAGCGCCCCGTTACTGACGCGGCGTGGGGGCGGCCTTCATCCAGCAGTGGATTAACAAAAGAGCTGCGAATTATTGAAATTCGATGACGCTCCGACCCGTCGATGAGTAACATTCTTGCTTCGCTCATTAGTTTGCGAGTTGAGTGGGTTGCGACATTAATTTTCAACGGAAATCGCATGTAAGTCGTCGATTTCCACCCATCACATCTCGTTGTGGTCTGGTTGACTATATACTGTCTACAGTATTTCTATAATCTATTGTATTCGTGAATTGCTTCGGGCTGTGGCACTGCCCCACCCCCACCTCGATATTTTGAAAGCCCCCTGTACAAATCTTTCAATCCCCACGAGGTATTGAGTCCATCACGAGAGAATCAGTGCAGCAGGTCGGAGGCCCGATGCTGTACACCACTGTGTCTACTCCAGTGCTCTCTTTGGGTTGCACCGTGATTGGCGATACATGTCCTCTGAAAGTGTCCACTGTTACTGTCAACGTGCATAACTACAACGCGATACAATTAAGATGTATGCAGCGCCTAAATGGAACCACATCTCAAGATGATGTACGTGGCAATGGAAGATTATAAGCCTGGACTTTAACAGAGAAACGAGTCAACAACCCGAAATAGAGTGATATGAGAGGGCAGACGTAGGAGAGTGCGTGGAGGGGAGTAGATTGGGATGAGAGGGGAGAGGGAGGAGAGTGCGTGGAGGGGAGTAGAGTGAGATGGGAGGGGAGAGACAGGAGTGTGTGTGGAGGGGAGGAGAGTGAGATGAGAGGGAGAGGTAGGAGAGTGCGTGGAGGGGAGTGGAGTGAGATGAGAGGGAGGAGAGTGCGTGGAGGGGAGTGGAGTGAGATGAGAGGGGAGAGGGAGGAGAGTGCGTGGAGGGGAGTGGAGTGAGATGAGAGGGGAGAGGTAGGAGAGTGCGTGGAGGGGAGTGGAGTGAGATGAGAGGGGAGAGGTAGGAGAGTGCGTGGAGGGGAGTGGAGTGAGATGAGAGGGAGGAGAGTGCGTGGAGGGGAGTAGAGTGAGATGAGAGGGGAGAGGGAGGAGAGTGCGTGGAGGGGAGTAGAGTGAGATGAGAGGGGAGGAGAGTGCGTGGAGGGGAGTGGAGTGAGATGAGAGGGAGGAGAGTGCGTGGAGGGGAGTAGAGTGAGATGAGAGGGGAGAGGGAGGAGAGTGCGTGGAGGGGAGTGGAGTGAGATGAGAGGGGAGAGGGAGGAGAGTGCGTGGAGGGGAGTAGAGTGAGATGAGAGGGGAGAGGTAGGAGAGTGCATGGAGGGGAGTAGAGTGAGATGAGAGGGGAGAGGGAGGAGAGTGCGTGGAGGGGAGTAGAGTGAGATGAGAGGGGAGAGGGAGGAGAGTGCGTGGAGAAGTGGACACAAGTCCATGGAGGATCCTGAAGAAAGTGATTGCGATTTTCTAATTTTTAAAAATTACATTGCGGCAAAATTCAGCGACACACTATCACAGTGTCTGCGTGCAGCCACACAAAGGCTTGCTGACATTGCAGTAGTCATAGCTATACAACAGTCATTAACAACATTGCACTCTTCGGGCAGGTGTTCAGCAAGCACCGATTATCTATATTGTCATCGCAATGCACTCCTGACCTCGTCCCGAATAGATGAGCATCACCTCATTGCTTATGCGAGCTGGAAGATATTTTCACTGGACATACATTTACAACTTTACTCTTGTGTTCATGATCTAAATTATTTGTTTTTTCATCTCCTTTTGGGGAACATATAGTTCCATGGCCAATACTATTAAACAGCATCTATGGCAACCAATGTGACTAAATTAACACAACCTAAATGTAGAAAAGCCATCTAAAAAGATCAACCTAAATGTAGGGCATCAACGAAAGGAAAAAAAACATTTATTTATTTTATTCGGACAAATAAAAATAATGTAACATGAAGTTCATAAAAAAAATACAGGCAAACCTCACAGAACGCAGGGGTTATGTTCCTGAGAAATGCCATGCTGGGCAAAACCGTGTTCGATGAATAATAGACCGTATGGGAAAAATAAGGTTGCGTTCCTGGGTCAGAATTTTTCACCCCCTCGCTCATTCTTTAGCTCATTCTACATTATGTCCACCCTTGTTATTTTACTAAAGAATGCTGAGTCACTCACACGAAAACGTACACATACGCAAAAAAACAGACATGGTAAATAAATAATCCTCACAGTCGGTTCGTTCCCACCTTCCAACGGACGCAGCACTCTTAACAACAGTGCTTTTCGACGCGGACATGAGAGTCATCGTCAAAGCACGTATAGCCGAAACATCATCCCCGTGTTCTGGAAAACAGATCTCATTAGGTAAACGGCGTAGAGGTGCGTTGGGCAACCCAGTGACTTGAGTTTAATTCCCTTCCATGGCTAACATCAGTGGAGAGTGACATTTGAACCAGTCCTGAGTGCCCTTCGGCCTTCACCAGCCTGTACTGACCAGCGTGGTGAACTATGGTCAGACAACCCCCAATAATCGACGTGGCTTGGGGGAGGACAACGCCTCGCAGTGCACTCACGAAGGGCTGTAAAAATAATAATATACTGCCTATAAAAATAACACAAAATGCTAAAAGTTTAACACCCACATTAAAAAAACGTATTGATCAATTAGTATTGTTTAAAATGTGTGTTAAATCGCAAGCTGAGACAAAGCAGTGCGTGTTACTTTATATAGCACCAATATATTCATTTCGGGATTGAATCAAAGCGGGTTTTATTTTAAAGTAGCCTATACAGTGTAAGCATTACATCAAAAGTAAAACATACACTTCATTTCCATTTTTGTTGCCATTTTTCATAATGAACGTGTAGGCTACTGTATATTTTTAGGAGTCACATTGAGGTAAAAAAAATGTTTTGCCTCTGGGAACATTTCCCAGAATGCAGCAGATTTTGGAAGCTAAGCAGAGTTTGAACCCGGATAACATTTCGATGGATGACCAACATGCATGCCATCTGGTCAGAGGCATCTGTGGGGGTGTGCTATACGGTGATCAACAGAGGGCAGTGCAGAAAGAAAAAAAAGCATCTATCGTTGTACTCTACGGTCTACGCTTCTAGATTCATGCGTGCCGTTCACACTGACGTGCATTGACCATCGTGATGAAGTGTAATCAAACAACCCCCGTGACCTGTGTTGGAGATGTCCTCATCCAGCGGCGGATTGTACTTTAAGTTATGAGGTTAATGCAAACAAATGCATTTGAGCTTAGTGTCTGAATTAAAATTAAACATATTTGTTTGGGGAATGCTTTATAGGCCAGTTCGATCACCGATATATCGATTAGGACATTTTGAATAGACGTCTTTCACCAAAGATAATATAATGCAGAACTTAGAAATGTGAGACGCATTCACTGAATCACACTAAAAACTGTTGTAAACAAATAAAAATGGCTTCCCACTCAGATTAGCATTTTGTAGTGCTCATCTCCTGCTTACAGTTGTGCAACAGTGTTGGAAATTCCACATTCCTGTGGAGGGTTTTGCGTTGCTCCAAAGGACAACCACCATTTTCCTAACACAAAGTTGGTACTTATTTTATAAATGCAAGCGGGAAGAAGGTTTTGGGTCAACTCATGGCCAGGATTGCTACTGGACATCTGTGAAAAAGAGCTTTATAGCTAATCGGACTTTACCGAATAGGCCCAAAGAGTACGGATTCCTCCAGTTTGAGTAAATATTCTGATTTTAATTTGAACTTGGAACTTTACGATTGAGAGCCACACTGCAACCACTGCACCTCCTGACTTGATCAGAAAGGTTTGAGGTCATAATTAAATTGTAAACAGATTCCCATCATGTTATTGGTTCTTTCGGTAAAGTCACGTAGAAGGAAAACAATAAAATAATAATAAAAAATACGTGCTGTATTGTTTCCCTTCTACGTGACTTTACCGAAAGAACCAAGAATATGAATCCCCGCAGTCACAAAAGCTTTAAATCAAAAGATTCCCATCAGTCACGATGCCATGAATACATACATATATATGGATGGTATACCATGCATTATATTTAAAATGTATGTATACCAGACATTGTGCATACTGTACTGTGATCAACCACAAAGCTGTAGGTATAAACATTCTTCATTCTGTATCTTCCCTCGCACTGCTCTACTTACGAATTCCCTCTCATCATCTCTAATCCCATTCTCTAATGATATTTGACAATTAAAGAAGCGTGTTACAATCTTATCGATTACAACTTTGACAGTGCTCTTTGTTCCTGACTGCTTAACGTTTTGGGCCTTTGGGCCTGTACTTAGAAAACTATCTTTTTTAAGAGGTAAAGACACTCACATTGAGGCTTAGTTAAAGCTGTCGTTCGTGTCCTGTATGGCGAGTATCAGAACGTTTCAGATTAGATATAAAAAACATGCGAAATGTCACAATTTTAATCTCCTTCCCACAAAGCCTCAATTCGCCCCCCTCATTACCCAAATTATTTATTAACTCTAATTTAAGAAAAAAATGAGAATTCAGTATTGAAATATATAAACACAACTAAAACAGAGTGAAAAATTATGGTCACAGGGTTGTTTTGTTTGTTACGTAGGTCATTATGTATCAGCGATAACACAAATTAATTCTGGCACGAAATGAGCCCCGACTCAATCTGTGCAACTCACATCATTACAAAAGTAGGTGCTACGACTGAAAGACTCACTCAGAGATCAACAAATGAAGGTTCTTACGATGTAAATATAAAGCCCCCATTTACTGCCTCCCACAATACATTCATAGATTTAAAAAAACATCTTCAAGTTCGCTTGTATGCCGTGGTGTAGATCGCGGGGAGTGACGACTGGGTTTGGTCGGTGTTGATGCCAATTTGTAAGTCTAATTTCAGTGTAATGAACACTTCAAGTGGATTGCAAAGATCTTCAGGTTACCAATTTACAATGTTGTTTAAACAATTGATTGTACAGGTTTCATTGACTGATGACCAATAATATATAACTTAACTTAGATCAAATTATTGCCAGTACTAGTACAATGCGAATTCAGTTTAAATTATAATTATCTTTGTAGCTCTCCACCCTAACCAAACTACACTGTAGCATTCTGGAAAAATTAATACTGCCTCTATTAACACATGTCTCAGTTAAACATTTGCAAGTTAACCATTGTTGATAGCGTATTGAGAGGCTTGTTTAAATCGATTTATATGCATACACAGGTTACATTTTAAATGAAATTGTCACGTGCACATTTTAACGCATGCCATGAACTGAACAAAATTGATTTATCACTGAATCCCACTAAAGGAAAATGCCACTATCCCCCAACACATTTCGTTAAAAGGCCCTGTAAATGTGTCTCCATGGGTGCCTTTGTGCTGGAACTTTCCAGCTGATCCAAACATTCCTTTGATTCACCAATAAGAATGCACAAAACGCATTCAATGCATATCACCGTCTCATCTCCCACATGTCTCCTACAAGGCCCAACGGTACCTGCGTAGAGTATTTCCCCCCCCCCCCCCCCACTTGCAAAGTCTAATCACGCTTTTGTGGCATCAGAAAGTGTATACAGAAATAGGTCTATAAGTTTAATGCTATTGGTGGGGGGGGGGGGGATATTAGTTCACAATGAAAGAGCCCGTCTCAAGACAATGTTTCGGTGAGGCTCGTGTCTATGAAATTTCCATAGCACAACGTGGCGCATTCACATGTGTGGCGTGACTAACGTTTCAATGTAAGCTCGAGAAGTTTCGCTTCAGGTTAAACACGTCAGCACATTCCTCTCGGCAGTGCCGCCCTCTTCCCCTGCTCCCTGCCCACCCCTCGTACCCCCACAACATCAATCCCCTACTCATTTCGCAAAAAAGAACATTTATAATGTAACATGAAACGTAACACTTTGGCCACATTTCCCAAAATCCAAAACAACACAACACTTTGAATGTACGGCCCCTCGTGCACAGATATCATATATGAACAGCGTGCGTGCACGCACATATGCATGTAGTCTCCCATGATGGGAAACCATCGTCATTACTTGTAGAGAGATGATTGTGGCCATCTGAGTGACTGGTGCATTTTATGAAGGGTTAAAGAGGTGGAATTTAGTACAAATAAAAATACAGGCAGGTCTATTATAACTAGAACCGTTTTGAAAATGAAAATGTTCACATTTGGACTCTTAAAAATTGCAGCCCGAATGTTGACTGGTTTTGCTCTTATAAGACAGGGCCATCCCAACGTTCTGAATGGCTTGAGGCGAATGTTGACCGCTTTATCCCCAGGAAACCTAGAATTTTGTCTCTCATAGAGTAGACTATGTAAAGTTGTTCTCATACGGCACTATGAACCAATTGATCTGAGTTCGATTTCCAGCCACAGAAACCATCAGTTGCAAGTGATGGCTGAACCGCTCATCGGGCCTGCCTTCAGCAGCCCGCACTAACCATGTCCAACGTATCACCGGGAGGCCTTCATCCAGCAGCGGATGGACAAAGTCTTGTTCATTTATCTCCTGAATGCGCAAATGTGTGCGTAACGTATATATGTAATTGAATTGTTGCCACTCCAGCGATGTTGCACAATAAATAATGGAAGCACAGTCAACTGAGACAAATCAGGATCTTCTTTTCCTCTCTGTGATTGCATATGTCGTTTGCATTCTATTCGTTTAAAATACAGACAAACGTTTGTAAGGGTGTCAACATTGCATTTCAAAAATGCTAAAGCTAAATCATTGTATTCGTACTGCACGCTTGCTTTCGGAGTGCTCCGCAGATCAGGCTTTTTGTTCTTTAGCATGGAATAAGCAGACCTTTTCACTGATATTCTCAATGAAATCAATCGCACGTAGATCGATGCAACGCATCTAAAGCAAAGCAGTTTCCTACGGCTGAAAGCATACGCTATTTACAAGCAGCCCTTTTTATGTTTTGTTTCACTCATCGAACAGATGAACTCAAGGTATGCATACTAAAACTATACATTCAACTACATTGCAGTTTTGTTTACAAGCTGACACTGCTTGTGTCATTTTCTTTATCATACTGAGAGGCTGCATTAGATGAAGATTGTTTTACAAGGAAACCCTGTTTATATTGTGATAGGGCACTATGCAGTCATCTCCCTGCCATGGGGTGGGTAGGGAGAATTTTTGAATGTAGCATTACACAATGGCACTCTTCTCTGCATTGTTGATGTCTCTGCAAATAGCGCCTGCAGCCCACGATTGAACAAGTGAACTCTTTAACTCATATACTGCCTGAAGATGCCTCCGACGTGGGAGCAGCGCTCGCCACGGCTTTCCCGATAAAGTAGATTTCGGGAGAGTTTTTTTCACGCATCGAGCCGCGAAAACCTACATCTCTCTAGCACGTACTCTTTCTCCCAAAATAACGGCGGCCTGCTCTGTTGTGGGTACGGCGGAGATTATAGAACTGTGCTCTGAAACCTGGTGACCTGTGTTGGTGAACGGTATCTGAACCAGTCGTGGTGCCCCCTTTCACCAACGACTGGCACTGACGAGAGTGGTGAGGTATGGCCAAACAGCGTGGGGAGGCCATCACGCAGCAGTGGAATAACTGATTTGTATAATATTCTTTGGGTCTTTCGGTAAAGTCACGTAGATAGGATGAAAATAATAAAAAATAAAATAAACAAAAAACTACGACGTTTCGATGGAAACACAAGCGGTCTCTCCCCCCCGCCCTTTTTTCTCTTCGCCTGATGACGACTGCTTGTGTTGCGATCGAAACGTCGTAGTTGTTTGTTTACTTTATTTTTTATTAATTTGAACCTATCTACGTGACTTTACCGGAAGACCCAAAGAATATGAATTTTCTGCAGTCACGAAAGCTTAGAGTCAAGATTTGATTTGTATTATTGTTACTACTACTATTCAACTGTTATACAATGTTTTTTTTTAGACGCTCTTATGGTATTTTATGAATTTGCCAACCCACCACGGGTGTAAGCAGGGTTGCTCCCGTGGCTGGTTTTGGAAAGGCCTCCTCTCCAGCATCAACCACACATTAATCCCATTCTTAAAAAAGACCAATGAATGTCAATCACCATTATGCCTGGCCTTTGTAGATGATAAAAAAGCATTAGATTTGGTAGAACGTTATGCTGTCATCCAAGCTCTCAAAATCCGAGGCTTGAACAAAACAAAAAATAAGAAAAATATATTTAGAAAAATTGAACAGCTTCGCTAAGAACATATGCAGAAAGTAAAATAATACAAATGAAAGGGAGTGTATCACAAGTTGACATGCATTCGCCAAAGTTATGCATTGTGACATTAAGCGATGTTTCCCAGAAATGATATGAGACATAAATGTTTACATATGAATGGAGAAAAGATTACCCATCTCAGATCTTCTGATGACACGGTCAATATAACATCCAGTGGCAAAGAACAAGATTGCTAGAGGAAACATAACAACATAGTGAATAAGACTGCAAGGTAGGGCTCATGATAAATTTGAGCAAAACTAAGGTCATGGAGAGAAAAAATCGCTTTATGATCGGAGATGTATTTGTTTGAGGGTCACCACTGAAAAACACAGGAGATTGTGCGTACAGTGAGGGAAGAAAGTATTTGATCCCCTGCTGATTTTGTACGTTTGCCCACTGACAAAGAAATGATCAGTCTATAATTTTAATGGTAAGTTTATTTGAACATTGAGAGACAGAATAACAACAGCAAAATCCAGAAAAACGCATGTCAAAAATTTTATAAATTGGTTTGCATTTTAATGAGGGAAATAAGTATTTGACCCCCTCTCAATCAGAAAAATTTCTGGCTCCCAGGTGTCTTTTATACAGGTAACGAGCTGAGATTAGGAGCACACTCTTAAAGGGAGTGCTCCTAATCTCAGCTTGTTACCTGTATAAAAGACACCTGTCCACGGAAGCAATCAATCAGATTCCAAACTCTCCACCATGGCCAAGATTAAAGAGCTCTCCAAGGATGTCAGGGACAAGATTGTAAACCTACACAAGGCTGGATTGGGCTACAAGACCATTGCCAAGCAGCTTGGTGAGAAGGTGACAGCAGTTGGTGCGATTATTCGCAAATGGAAGAAACACAAAAGAACTGTCAATCTCCCTCGGCCTGGGGCTCCATGCAATATCTCAACTCGTGGAGTTGCAATGATCATGAGAACGGTGAGGAATCAGCCCAAAATTACACGGGAGGATCTTGTCAATGATCTCAAGGCAGCTGGGACCATAGTCACCAAGAAAAGAATTGGTAACACACTACGCCATGAAGGACTGAAATCCTGCAGCGCCCGCAAGGTCCCCCTGCTCAAGAATGCACATATACATGCCCGTCTGAAGTTTGCGAATGAACATCTGAATGATTCAGAGGACAACTGGCTGAAAGTGTTGTGATCAGATGAGACCAAAATGGAACTCTTTGGCATCAACTCAACTCGCCGTGTTTGGAGGAGGAGGAGGAGGAATGCTGCCTATGACCCCAAGAACACCATCCCCACCGTCAAACATGTAGGTGGAAACATGTTTTGGGGGTGTTTTTCTGCTAAGGGGACAGGACAACTTCACCACATCAAAGGGACAATGGATGGGGCCATCTACCGTCAAATCTTGGGTGAGAACCTCCTTCCCTCAGTCAGGGCATTGAAAGTGGGTCTTCGATGGGTATTCCAGCATGACAATGACCCAAAACACACGGCCAAGGCAACAAAGGAGTGGCTCAAGAAGAAGCACATTAAGGTCCTGGAGTGGCCTAGCCAGTCTCCAGACCTTAATCCCATAGAAAATCTGTGGAGGGAGCTGAAGGTTCGAGTTGCCAAACGTCAGCCTCGAAACCTTAATGACTTGGAGAAGATCTGCAAAGAGGAGTGGGACAAAATCCCTCCAGAGATGTGTGCAAACCTGGTGGCCAACTACAAGAAACGTCTGACCTCTGTGATTGCCAACAAGGGTTTTGCCACCAAGTACTAAGTCATGTTTTGCAGTGGGGTCAAATACTTATTTCCCTCATTAAAATGCAAATCAATTAATAACATTTTTGACATGCGTTTTTCTGGATTGTGTTGTTGTTGTTCTGTCTCTCACTGTTAAAATAAACCTACCATTAAAATTATAGACTGATCATTTCTTTGATTAGGAGCACACAATATCAGCAGGGGATCAAATACCTAGGACAGCATCTCTCCATGCACAAAGAAGCATGGAGCGATGCACTCTTGGTATTGCAGTGAGAGACAGAAAGAGGAATTACGTGAATTAGAGACCATACGCCCGTGTAAGACACGATCCAAACTGTTAAGAAATGTAAGTGGGCTTGTTCGTTACAAGAAGGTACGATGGCCAATGTTCAAGAATAACGTTAAAGTGACAGCCAAGGCATGTAACGCGTCCGAGCGTCGTCCAACGCTCGGATGCGGCCGTGAAATCAACGCGTGCGCAGGTGCAGGGTGGATCATTTTAAACGGCAGCACCTTGGGGAGGCCTTCATTCAGCTGCGGATTGATCATGGCTTATGATTATGATGCTGAACAAGTACATTTTAATACATTACTACATATGGAGGCCCTGGTTAGATAGAATGTCCTTCACCAGTCGGCTGGCTCAGGATCATCCGAGAACCGGTTTTCACAAGTATGCCAAAAGATCCGACATCCTACGTGAAGAATGAGAGTCCCCAGCCATGGCATTGAGGCGGGGGGTGGGGGGGGCGACGGTCTCACTCCCTTCCCTTGCCATCCCATGCCTCTCATATCGCGAGACAATGAGTGAGACCGGCCAGTGGGGGGCGCGATATTTGGAGAGTGATGATGAAGCGAGTCAGCTTCAACGGGCCGCCTGCCCCATAGGTGGGAGGTTTGGGGGGGGGGGGGGTGAGAGGCGTCTCGCAGGTAAATCTCGCGCGTCTGATCGGTCAGGGGAATTGGCCGGTTGTTATTGTATGGAATATGTACTCCATAATAGAGGTTTTTTTTTTTTTGGGGGGGGGGGGGGGGTTAGACCGCGTAAATAAATAGATGTCGTTAAAACCCGACACAACCCGACACAGCCAACTCGTAAGGTTTGCCACGTAAACAGAACGTGGCCAATTCGTCACTAGTACAGCACTAACCGGTGTGTTGGAGAGCCAAGCCACAACATTTACATTCTGAGTACGACGTTTCGCCAGTAATTACACACTAAGCTTCATCAGTCTTAACTGTTTCGTTCCTTATCTAGAGGCGTAGATGTGTGTGTACAATTGCAGCGTGGGGCAGGGCCGGCGCAAGGGGGTGATGGGGTTGGGCCATGCGCCACCAAATGTCTGGTTTGAGTCTCCGAAGTTCACTGTGCTCGGCGATACACCACTGCCGTGGTGACCCACGAAGCAGTTCTTTGTCGCCTTGCCCATTTCACACGACCTGGAGCCATGCCTGATGTGAAGACGTTCGAACGTTCGGTCGTTCGGTTTATTTTTGTTTCTTTCCAGAGCAATTTTCTAGACCCAGAAATGTGAAATATGTCGCATTTGCAACTGAGACGGAATTACATATTTGCGTTTTAAACGAAGAGTGTCTCTCTATGCTCAAACGAGAAACAGGGTGTGCTCATCTGGGATGGTAGCCCCTAGTTCGTGGTGGAAATCCCCATGTTTCCGTGGACCAAATTATGCAAAGGAAAAAAAAAATATCCAATAAATGTTGCACAGCTGACCTCTAACAATACCACTTTTATATTAATTTCCTTTTCAATTTGAGTGTTATGAACGAAGGTGGTGAGTTTGTGCTTAGGAATGGGAGGGGGGAGGTAACAAGACCAGTCAAGAAGGGCAACAAACTTTGTCAGCTGCCTCAAATTGTCAACAAACTGCAGCAGTCACATGTCAGAGGTGATGTCATCTTCCCCAACATAATTTCCTGTTACATGACTGTGCAGTCTTCCAAAATCATCTTCCTTGCTCTTTGCAGCCTCAATGACCTTAGCAACGCGTAAGTGCATGTCACATTGCAGTTCCTCAATAACTCCTCTTTGGCAAATCAAAAAAAGCAAGTATGCTTTAAAAAGCAGCAAGTACTGAAAACAATGTTTTAACAAGTCTTCCACGTTTCATTTCCTGCATTTGTACTCCGATTAGCGTGGTTGGCTATGTACGGTGCAAATAAGTTCCACATAGTCTGAAGCTTTTCGAGCCTCTTAAGAAACAATAGACCACAGCACGTGTATTTACTGTACAGTACTGTGTGACAGAATAGGTCTCATTTTTAAGAAGTTTTCGACTGTGCAGTATTTCTGCTTGCAAATTTAAGGCGGGCGTTTCCGTGCAGAAAAAAACACCCCCATCGATAACTTTCTCTTTATCCGCAGGTCCAAAAATTGGAACCAGAATTAATTGTCATGCCTTTATCGGGCTTACCACGGTACAGCATCGCAATTGTTCACCGTCCTGTTTACAAACACAATAACGTATCCAAGTTGCCGGGCACAGAAATGGGGTCGTGTGATTCGAGGTGTGGCCCAACAGCATGTCACCTTTCCAGGGTCGTCGGGCCGAGCAAAATTTTCCGTCAGCGTTCTGTGGCAAATATGATCCTGTAGTCGGTGCACAAGTACAAATAACGCAACACTCTACACGCTCAACACATTGGTAAATAAGTGATTTATAATATAAAACATATCAATGATAGGTGACGTTTCCGGCAATGGGCCTTCAGAGTTTAGAATATTCTGGCTGCTAAAAATGTCCGCGTGATAAGCCGCTTAGTTGAGCTATCATTTGTGGTCAAGTCGCTTTTGAAAATAACTACATAGCTCACTGTGCCTTACCTGGTCAAATAAAAATGTTTTCAGTTGAGAGTACATGGTTAGTGGTTGTGCACTTAATCATCTGACAGCATAAATTGGGATATATGGATAAAATGTGCCTTATAAATGTATATTATCATTAAAACGAAATAGTTGCCCTGTTGTGAATGTGTTGCATTGCATTCTGTTTCCTTCAAATAACCAACCCCCGCCCCATCGCACGCGCATACAGGAGGCACGGGCTCTTTACGTGACCTATACTCCTGCCATCGAATAGGTGACGAAACTCAATCGTATGGTTGTAATAGTTCGTGAGTTGCTCTTCGAACGCCATGCAAAGGAAGGGAGAGTGGGAAGTGCCTTCATGAAACATTTCAACCGGGGCCACTGCCTCCCTATGAGCAGGACGGCGCGTTTTTCTCCCTTCGTCTCCCTCTCTTTCCCCGTCGCTCCGCGTAACTCTTCGTGTGTCTGCATCTGACTCCCGTGTTTGTTTCATGGTGACTTCCTGTCTCTCCTCTCCTGCTCCACAGCCACTCTACCCACTTCTGCCAATTGTCCAGCCCACTGTTGTTGGCCAGTCGACAGGGATTGCACTGTTGAGGCCACTACTCTGCAGTTATTATGCCCTCTTGGTTTGCGCATGTTTACTTAGCACGTGCTTATTATTTAGCGCATAGACTGTTGGTGAAAGTGTTGTCAGCGAGTACCCATTAATACCCGCATGATGTGTGAGGGGATTCTGTGATTAACACCACACCTGGTCACCTTTGTCTCCCCAGTGCTGATGTTTAAATATTGCACAAAATACTTATTCAAAGCTGAGTCAACCTAGAGGAGACACATGACCAACTCATACAGTATCACTCTCCACTGATATTAGCCATTACTGGGAATTAAACTAATTTCATCAGGTTTTTAGCACAGTGTACTAACCACCGTGCCACCAATTACCTTCACATGTACACACCCCCACAGAGTAGACATCTGTTTACACATATTCATCACCATATTTAATACATACTCCACAGGGGTGGGGGAGAAATAAAGTAATTAAGAGGTATTCTTTAGCAATGCCATGGTGGTGAGATGTTATCTCCCTCGCCTGCTACGCAGGGGATTGTGAGTTCAATCCTGACCCTGCTGATGCCTGTATATTTGGAGTTTGCGCGTCATCTCTCTCCGTGGTGGTTGCTTGAATTTTCTCTGAGTCCTCCGGTTTTTCCCTCCACATTTAGACACATGCGTTTAGACTATTTGGTTACTCCTATATATTCCCAAATATGTTATTATATAAGGCACTCTGATAAGCTATACTGTGTGGCCAGATCACTCTGAAAATCGCTAATAGCTCAGTGGGCTTTAACCTGAATAGATAAAATAGTTTAGTTTAGAATTATTGAATTGTCATTGACTCACAGATAAATGAAATGCGATTAACTAATGCAACTTGTTCCATCAGAAAATTACATGGTAGCATTTAATATGAGATGGATGTTACTTCACAATTATAAGGTTGGAGATTCAAATCTTGGCCAGGGTTCAACCGGCCTACCAACCCTTTTGAGGCAAATACAATGAGTACCACTTTTCCTGAGGTCAAAAGTTAGTCTTTCCATAGATTGGCCTCACATAATAGAAATGTAGAAATTCCACTACTGACTCAAGACCATCAAGAAATGTGGACACTCCCCCATTATCCATTTCTTCAGTAAGATTTGTTTTCGATACTTAAATTAACCTCCACCAAATAAAATGTTTTAGTACAGCATGTTCAAGATTTCAGTTCGGGTGTTTTTTTTATGAATTTAGAATGTAATTGTTTTTCTTTCAATTTACTTCAATTCTTATCCCACCATTGCTCGTAGTTCTCTTCTTGTGTTTTAACCAGTTCTCCCTTGTAAGAGGCATCTTGGCAGAATGTGCTCACAGCTGGTTAAATAAAGGTTGTTTTATTGAAAAGTAACAAAGTAGGACACTGCGAATGCTTCCAGGTTTTGGGTAGAGAAATGCAATAAAAAAAAATCTAGAATTATTGACCTGGGGTTTCTAACCATAATTCAGAAAAATGAGACATGACAGAAAATTTCATTACATGATGCATGGCATTCTTGTGACTAAGTTTTGATAGGAAAAGTAATCTCCAAAGGCAATCTTAGGATGTATTAACCAAGATGTGACAGATCTTGGGAAAAAAAATATATTCTTTACACAGGCAGCCGTGGGTATGTGAAACAAGTTACAGCTCTCAGTAAATCAATATTATACAGTCATAGTGACTGCTATATAAGGATGAGTAAAGAAATCAATAGAAAAGTGGCAACTTTTTGAAATCTTTACCAAGAAAATCTTGCCGAATTTTTAAGACTCCTTTCCTAGAGGTTCCAGGTTGGAATGTTAAAATAATAACAATAATGTATGACATGCATCCGTTTCCAACACAAGCACCTGAATAGTATACCAACTGGTCAGCAAAGGGGTCTAAAATGTAATAATAGGGTTTTTCCCCTTTTTTCTGGCAACAAAACTGATTTTTTTTTACAAGGATTCATGTCTGCATTAACCACAATACCTGCAGTCAAAATGCAAACAAAAAACAATTTGACTGCAGGTATTGTGGTTAATGCACAGTTTTGTTGCCAGAAAAAAAAGGGGAAAACCCTATTATTACATTTTGGTACTGGCAAAGGAGGTCTAATGATGTGGGTCTAAAATTTTCAGGATCAGAATCTCTATTCATATTGGAGGAATCCGATTAGCTATGAAGCTCTTTTTCACAGATGGCCAGTATGGGTGTGTCCACAGGCATGGACCCTTCCATGGTAATTCTCATCATAATAATCCACTGGTCTTCTTTAGCCCTTGTGGGTCAGTAAGCCTGCAGAGCACAGTGTTTCTCAACCAGGTGGCCCTGGCCCAAGTCAGGTTTGGCTCAAAGCCCAGGGGACCCAACAGCTGCGCTGGCGATGGCTTTTGTGCATTGCATTTTTAATTTAGGGAGCTGACTGCTCAGAGCGACCACTCCGTTATTTTTTGTTGTTTTTGTAGGTATTTTAAAATATATATTTTTTATCTATTATTATTATTTTCATCCAGCTTCAATCATGGGTCTGGTTGAAAGATCCCAATGTATCGGTGACATTAAATCTGAATCATATAAAAGTTATTTTCTTTTTTTCTGTACGAGGTGAAATTAATGTCCCTGGTAGCAGCAAGGTCCTGTGTTAAAAAAGGTAATGCGAGTTCGGTCGTTTTTTCTATGAGTCTCATGCTGGCAACTGCGTTATCTTTTCACCTTCCCACAAACCTCCCTTCACCCCCCTGCAAGATCTACAGGAGCCAGGCATTTCCACGAGACTTGGTTAACAGGGAATAGGCGGTTAGTAGCTCAGAAGGTTGTTGCAGGTATATGGACAAAAAAAGCAGGCTTTGTACTTGGATAGCACTCGGATGAGTCACCACCTTGCACAAAAGACAGGTGTAATCGATAGGCATTGTGGGCAGTAGAGCAAAATACATTTTCCTGCACCCACCCCCACCCACCTTCCTTCACTTTATGGCCTGCAAGGTGTGAGGAGGCCCTCGTCCAGGAGTGTTTGTACGTGTGCTTGGACACAAGACGCAACCCTTCAAGGTGCGCCAATGCTCAAACAAACAACTTGCATAACTTTTTTTTGGGCGACCCTGAGAAATCGGTGGATATTCCTCATTCCTGTGGCAGCGGCCGGTCTCATAGGACAACTTCTGGTGACTTGTCAAAAAGTAGTGATCGTTTCATGACCTCACGACTGAGTCGATCGCTTTGCCAGATTACCACCCTTCATTGAAAATAACCCAGCTGTCTTCTCTCCTCTGAAGAGAGGCTGTCGCCCAAAACATTTGCCTTCTGTCATTGTTGAAGTTATACAGCCGTGTTGTTTATGTCAGCCGTGTTAATGATGGTGATGTTACTCAAGCTTAGTACTGAGTGTCTGTTTCTCGCTGAGTGACCGTCAATCACAATCCTTAAATTGCAGCATCCTTTGGAGAAGACTTTCATAAGGATACCTTTCATGTCTTCCAAGCAAAACAGATGGTCAGAAATGATCAGCATGCAATTTACATATGGGGCATCATTTGTATAGATGCGACTCTAGATTGTGGCGCAATATATGTGTACACGTATATATTGTATCGAACAATATATACATATTATATCGTATAACAATACTGTATTTGACTACAAGACCAAAAAAAAACAATATTAATAAAATAGCCGAGCATGATGCCGTCATGCAGAAAGTTGGTGGCGGGATTTGGTGGATCACACAGAAGTGGACCCATTGTGTGCAAGAGACACATTGGTGACTATAGGAGGCAGGACAGCAAGTATGTTGTGGGCCCACCTGCCAAAAATTGCTTAACAAAAGCACTTCGTCAAATATTTCAAGCAGTACGTTTTCCCAAATTCGTCGGAATGTTGAGAACAGCTTTTGCAGATAGACAAAGAAATATGATCATCATATGCAAAACAGGATGTGTATATGATGTAAGATATATTCGGCAAGGTGTAACACTCTGCTTAGATCACGTGAATGACAATCACACGTTAAGTGAATTCAAATCCCCGTCAACCCATCGGTCCCTTCCGAGGTCAGTAAATAATAAGTACCGCTTTGTGGAAGTCAACAGTGGTAATCTCGCGCGTGTGATGACCCCTGGCGTGCTAATGCACTCAGCCACCACTGGATGAGGGTCGTGGATGTAAATGGCAACCGCGTGCCATTCTACCTTCGAGAGATTTTTTTTGAGAAAACTTAAGGCAAAAAGAAAATGCAATGGAAAAACACGGAGATGCTTGGAAGGTTCAAGCTTCGCTACACACTAAGATGTGCACTCGTGTCTTGATGTTTACATTCGTGACTATTGCGACGAGTGTCTCCTGAATCAATACAAATAGAGCTATTTGCTAATATTATTGGTGCAACTGAATAATAATTATAAATGTCCAGTTCAAAATGTTGCCATGTTTTATAATTGTAGGGGATGCAGTTATAATTATATTCACAAAACTGCTTTTTCATCGAGTCAATATTTAGACATTTGATTTTACGGAATTTTCAAACAATATATGTATGCTGTATTCAGAGACTAAAAAATACAACAATGGAACACTGAAAATTAAAATTAGGCGGAAATTGACACGTATTCAGTGTTTTATTTATTAGATTTGGAAACATAGCCCATCATCGCTCTGGGATCAAGAGTAAGGGAAGCCGACGTTGGCTTCGCAATCGAGAGCCCGGTGCCCACCCTACGGATGTGGACTCTCCACCACCGGCAAAGCACCGCATATCAAGATAAGCACTGCTGCTCAAAGCACATTTAAGAATGTGTAGAGGTCTCAACTATTTTATGCAGCTCCTAACTTGTAAAAGGTAAAGGTGCAGCCTGAAATTGTCTGCTGGTGCACCAGTTGGTGAGAAGGCCTCTGCAAGAGAACCAAGATCCCCCCATGTAGCCTTAAACTTTTGGGGCAAGTGTGGTTAGTGAGGACCTATGAAGGCTGGCGCGGTACACGAGGGGGTGGGCGGCCAGGACCACGCCAGGCCTGCTGAATTACCGCTTCCCAAAGCGTGGTCCTGGCCATGTTTTGGAAGCGGTAATTCCGCAACAAGTACACTGCGCTTCGGACCCGTTTACCAGAGTTCGATTCCCGCTCACGGCCAACAATAGTGATGATTAACTGAACCGGTCCTGGGACTCCCCGAGGTCGACTCGGCCTCAAATGACTACCTGGCGGAGTGTGAAAACATCGTTGCTAGGGGTACAAAGGCGACCAGGCGTGGTGCTTGCCACCAACCTTTCTCGCGTGAGGTTCCGACCTTCAAAGGTGCTCGCTAACAGCACTTTCCCCAAAAAGTCTATGAAGGCCATACGGGGGATCTTTGTCTATGTCAATTTCGAGAGGGTTTTTGACCTGCTTTGCTACGCTGGCTGGACGTATTGGAGGAGGCGGGAGTACACACATCTTACCTCGCAACACGCCACCTACCAATCCTCTCACTGTGCTTGAACTCATTTATAACTGCTGGGTGAACCTTCGGGAGAGTGTGAACCGGCGGAACCGGTGACCTCTGGGCTCCAAGCACCGCGTGCTTGCGATCACACCGGGCGGGGTTGGGGAGGGGGGGGGGGCAGCATCCCCTAACCTGCAGTGCACGCAATGTGTGCGCGCGTGTGAACATTTCCATTTTTTGTTGTGTCGGGCCTCAGCAGCCCTGCAGCTGACGCTCGCTACGTGACAACGACCGCCGGCGAAGGGAGCGAGCGTCGAGAGGCAGCGGCGGCAGGAAAAAAAGTTCAGCGGATGAGCTCCGAAACCCTCGATGTGCCAACTCGGCCCAAAAATAAGCCCCTCACGTCCCACTTCCTCATCTCCGGCCAAAAATAACTTTTTTTTTTATATCCCCCAACAATTGGACCCGGAGCACACTTGGTGCGGGAGTGAGAGAGAGAGAGGGTGTGCGTGTGTGTTAGGCAGGTTGCGAGCGTTTGCCCGGTGTGTCGCTGAAGTCCCAGCAACGTGGAGTTTAATTTCTGGCCATGCTTAACGCAGGTGGCGATGTGAACCTGTCCTCCACGTCCTCCCCTCGGACAACTCGAATTTTAAGTGAGCGCCAGGTGTAACGTGAATGACAGTATTGGGGAGACAAAGGCAGCTTTGCTTGGGGTTTTTTTTTTGCAACCACTACCCCTCATGCTGGCCTTAATAGTGCAGCTTATAAGGCTAAAACCGAAGGTTTGTGTCTCTTTGTGTGCATAAGGCGTGCTGACTGTGCCTTGTGTTTGCACGATGCACTGGGATTAGCATCTCTGGAACCAGATGTGCAAGCGTTATTTATAACCATCCCATGTCCAACACAATGGCTCCGATGACTCGAACCAACAAACTTGAGCAGAGTCATGCGCCACGTGGAGGATGTTAGAGGCAGAGCTTTTCTAATGAGCATTAAAAAGGGCAGCATATGTTGCAGAGGGCATAAAAGCAGACTTTTCCTAGTGAGCTCATTTAAACATCCCACCACCTTTATTATTGTCCGGTTGCGTTGATGCTTATCCAGTTTAAATATACTGCTGTGAAGGCTGTTTAGCTTCAGCGGGTAACTTCCCGCTCTTGATTCGCATTGTTCCCATGTGTCATGTCAGCGTTCGATAGTGGCGTCCTGCACTCATTTGGTGGGCCAATGCCACCGTGGAAGAAATCAGCGGCGGCAGCAGTGACATCAGCAACAGCAGCAGTGTCGGTGGCAGAAGCTCGGGCCTGGAGGAGAGTGACCTCTTTGGCCTGCATCCTGAGCTCAGCCCGGATGCTTTGTGCGTCGGGCTAACGTTGCACGAGAGCGCGTGCTGTTGTCGGGAACATCGGCTCTCTCTCGTCCCGACGGCTCGTGCCACGTGCAGGGCTTCATGATACTCTTCTAACGCGGACGTCACAGCATGTGGAAGTCGTGCAGCGCGTGGAGCGAAGTTCACGTCACTTTTGCGTCCCGCGGGTTTCAAGCGATGGGGACTTCCGCAATTCTGACTTTGTAGGGCGAGAGGTGCTTCTGCACCACACCTGCTGACACCGGGGTGCCCAACAGCTGTGCCGCAGCCTTCACGCCACGAGACACTTTGGAGCCGATGTGGGTTTCATTGTGAAACTCTCGACATCAAAGCTGCCCACAGGAAACTCACAGGCTGTACTCCTTTCTTTAGTTCATTCAAAATAGAGCCAGACCATTTTTTTTTTACTTATATTGTAAAAAAAAAATTTAACCAACAAAGACATCAGGAATCACAGACAACATCAAAACTGGATGAGAATGACACAGGCACGTAACATTACTCAGCGCTGACCGAGCACTGTGGCCAATGGACACCAGCAAGCACGAAGTACACAAGCAGCTGATGAGCACGTGTCGTTTCGCTGGTCTGCTTGTGGCATTGTCCTAGTTAAACCACACGCTGCGCAGCCGTGTGTAGTATGGCTAGTTTAACACGTAGGCTTTCGCGACCAATATCCATAATACAGGTTTCATGGGTAAAGTGACAATCCTTACTAATTGGTTGTGTCGGTGGTGGTGGTGGGTTTAACGCAAGGCCGTAGCCATGGAGTCAACATTGGGGGGGGGACTAGATCTTCCAGGGGGTCTGGAGGTGTCCCCCCCCCCCCGCCATAAAAAAATCTAAATTTGAAAACGAATTTCCTGCCTAAAATATAAAAAAATTCACTAACACATTGGATGGACTTTTATGTATTTATTAACAATAATGTCTAATAGTTTATTGTATTACATTGCTCTGTTTTTTTTTCTTTTTTTACATTTTCTTGTTTCATTGTATGTAATGGCAGAGATTAGGAATTAATAAAGTACAACCATAACCACAATCATATAAACAGAAATCTATTTTATAGCAATATATTGGGGGGGGGGACATTTTGAGCATATTTGAATTGGAGGGATGTGTCCCCCCCCAATATATATTCAAATTACAGCCTTGATTTAACGACACATTTATATATCACATTTATATATTTACGCGATCTAACCCGCAAAAAAAACCCTGTATTCTGTAGTATGGCCCTTGGAGTTACGCTCAGAAACACTTTGTTGTCCGGCTTCTGACGTTGATTCCTAGGAACACGATGCAACGCACACGTCGGTGAGCTTACGAATCAACAATTTTTTAATAAATCGATGCATCGTTCCGAGTTGATGCCCATTAAGGCTATGCCGCATGTGAGACTCGGTATGACAAATAAACGATAATGAGAGATGATGATAACATTCCACCCCTAACTTGTAGGGTGTGCATTCTACATGGCCAGTGGGGATTACAAGATGGTTACAGATCATGGTCAGCTAACCATAGATCCCAGCTGCCAATTTCATATTACCATTTATTATGCTAATTTCGTCGATTTGTACCCACTTGTTTAAAAAAAAAACACATGATGCCTTTTTTCCACGTGATTTACATCATGTACAGCTGCAGGTGACCCCGACTATCTGTATTGAGTAGTAAAATTGCATTGTCTAAACAAGCAGATGTGAGGTTAGTATCGTATGCTATGGGTTATCAAATATGTACGAGCATCATAGTAGGTGAAAAATCAGATATACTCGATTCTCAGCGAGAGAATGCAGGTGAATTGCATATGCATTTGGGAAACCTTGATCCCGCTAAGCTGGAGTAATGTCCCGGATTACAGTGAGATGATCTGATTGCAGTCATGTAAATTTGACTCCTTCCGCACACTGTAACATAAAAAAAATGCATAAGTGCTCAGGGGAAGGAAAATGCTGATGTTTAACATTGAGTAAAACAATGACTTAAACTTTTTTTTGCTAAGGTTAAAAGACCTGCCATTACTCGCTCACACCACTGCTGCAGAAGGGCCTCCAATTGAGGAAGCCCTAGAGATCCCCTCTCGAGGGTATTTGGCCTACTCTTCCATGTTGACCAGACTTCTTCGAATAGGTGAGAGTGCCTACACTTTACCCCATCACGTGCGACTTGCCGATCGTTATACTGCTCGGTAAACAGAGGCGGATGGATTCAAGAAAGTTGCACCATTGCTTAAAATTAAGTTGTAAATATATATTTTTATTTTACCAGGTAAAGCCCACTGAGCTACATAGCTCTTTTTCATAAGCGACCTGGCCGCAAATGAGAGCTCAACGAAGTGGCTTATCATGTGGAAATTTAGAGCAGCCAAATACTCTTAACGCACTTTTCCAAATGTGGAGGGAAAAATTGGAGGACTCGGAGAAAAATCCACGTGGCCACGGGTAGACATGCCAACTCCAAATACAAAGCAGGCATAAGGGTCGGAACTTTTAAATTTGTCGCACCGGAGCTCGACTTGGCAACCTCTGGCTTGCAAAGTCCAGTATGTTAACCGTTAAACCACAGCAAAATCCTGTGGGTTTCTCATTGACTCAAGTATCCTTAATATTTTCTATGTGTGTCGGGGGGGGGGGGGGGGCGGATGTGAGCAATTGTAACAAGAGAAAAAAAAGATTGTTTGAAATATCATCACGTTAAATCTTCACATCATGCAGTTCTTGATTTTAAGGTGGGGGGCCACTTGACCTGGTCATGGCAGCAGATGGTTTGCAGTGTTGGGAGGTTGACCTATGAAACTTAGTCCGTCTGATTTCTGATTGCTAGGTCTACTGGAAGTAACATAGCATGATCCCATATTTGGCGATTTAAAAAGAGTTATTTATTTTTATTACATATATGATTACTTTTTTCAAGCTAACATCAAGGAGGTGAATTTAATCTGAGGAAATAGCAGCGATATAGTGTGCATGATTGTATGTTTTATAAGCATGATTTATAGGCAGTCGCTCCTGCTTTCTTCGCATGAATGGAAGCTGCTCACGTGACCATTCCCCCTTATGTTTTGGGATCATATTGTAATACTTTAAGTTGTATTAACTGGAAAAAAGTAATCAACCAGTCAATGGTAAGTAACGGAGACATGATTACACTAACTAAAACGGAGCATGAATACTGTACAATTCAAACTGAATCTTGACTTAAAGCTTTCGTGACTGCAGGAACTCATGTTCTTTGGGTCTTTCGGTAAAGTCACGTAGATAGGTTGAAAAAAAATAACAAAAAAACTACCACGTTTAGATCGCAACACAAGTGATCGTCATCATCCTATTGACAAATGCCCCTCACAATTTCGCACTGACTGGTGTTCTGGGTAATAACCTTAGTGATCACTCCTTTTTTTTGGGGTGAGATCATCAGCCAGACCCAAAGCCCCCCCTAAAATTGTTGAGAAGCACTCTTTGAGGCACTTCAGCACTCAGGCATTTACTAATGATGTGCTTCACTCGGATATTGACAAGGTCTGTGATATCCCCAACCTGACTACGGCTTGGGAGACCTTCAGGTACACGTTTCTCCAAATTCTTAACAAACATGCTCCGTTGGCTATATTTAAAACTAAAGGCAACTGCCCACCATGGTATGATCCTTTGATCACAAAGCTCATGAAAACTAGGGACAAGGCTTGGGCATGTGCTCAGAAAAGATATTTGGTAAATGACTGGCTAGAAAACAGGATTTTAAGGAATAGAAGCATCAAAAAAATACAGCATGTAAAAAAATCCTACTTTTCCTCCACTCCGCTGGAATCACATGGAAATGCCAGGATTTTTTGGAAAACAATCAAATGTATCGAAAAGGCATCCGAAACAGACAATCTGCCCGTTGAGCTTAACCGAAATGGGGAATATTTTTCAGATCCCAAAAAGATAATTGACAATATTAACCTTCATTTTTCTGAAGCTGGTAATCTTTTTGATAATGTATTGGGAGTCACCCCCGCTCATGCAAATTCCTACACCCCTGTCCAAACGTTAAACGAATTTAGTTTCCAGTCAATCCATGAAAGTAATGTTCTGAAACAACTGTCCTACCTCAAAGGGTCCTCCTCTACCAGAGTAGATAGTATTCCCGTCTTTACTCTACTAACTGTTGGTCACCTAATATACAAACATATAGCCCATATTTTCAACCTGTCCATCAAAGAAGCATCAGTTCCTCTAGAATGGAAACATTCCTATGTCCATCCACTTCACAAAGGGGGCCCTAAAGATGATCCAAATAACTACCGACCTATCTCAATTTTGTCCCCGTTGATGAAAATTTTTGAAAAATTATTGACCTACCAAATTAGCAGTTTCCTGTCCACCAACAATCTACTACATCTAAAACAATCTGGGTTCCGAAAAAAATACAGCACCACATCTGCTGCATTAGACTATCTGAATCACATTTACAGTAGCCTTGATAAAAAGCAGTACTGTGCCTGTCTTTTTCTAGACCTGTCCAAAGCTTTTGATACAGTAGACCACAATACCCTGCTTAATAAACTAAGTTGCCTCGGTTTTTCTGAAAACGCAATAAATGGTTACAAAATTACCTCTTTTCTCGCACCCAAACTGTATTCACAGATGGTTGGAGGTCAAACAGTATTAAGATAACAAAAGGGGTTCCACAGGGTTCCATCCTCGGCCCCATCTTGTTCTCTCTATATGTCAATGACTTGGGCACTGACCTGGATCATTCCAGGGTAAATCTTTTTGCAGATGACACGATACTGATTACTGCTGGCCGCTCTCCGGATGACGTGATTGCTAAGTTACAGGGTGATTTCAACAAACTACAACATCAGCTAGTTGCTCTTAAACTAGTCCTGAATACCTCCAAAACCAAGGTGCTATGCTTCTCACCGGGACTAAAGCAGGAAGTTATTTTTCCCAATTACATTCCTTAAATAATTATCAAATAGAGCAAGTCAAGATCTATAAGTATCTTGGGGTCATCCTGGATTCAAAACTGAATTTTGAAGATCACATTGATTATATTGGTAAAAAGACAAAAATAAAAATAGGTTTTCTGTATCGACACAAACACTGCTTCCCCCCTATGTTCCGTTTGGAATTGATAAAAGCTACCATACTGCCTCTACTTGATTACTGTGATATCGTGTATAAATCAGCCCCAAGTACTGTACTGAAGAAGCTTGATTCCATCTATCACTCGGCCTTCAGATTTGCATTGAACTGCCCATATAGGACTCACCATTGTGATCTCTACATTGGGTCAAACTTAACATCTATTAATGTTCGACGGCTTGTGCACCAGATCTTATTTATTCACGATGTACTTACAAAAAAATCCGCACACTACCTGCTGGATCTCCTCTCTGTTTCAAATAACAAATTTGACCTCAAGTCTTCGCTCATTTACCAGCTTCACATTTACTATTGCCGTACAAAAACCGGAGGAAGGGCCTTTGCTATTGATGCCCAGAGGGTCTGGAATGTTATTGCCAATAAACTGAAACTTTAATCACTACCTATGAGATCTTTACTCAAAACTGCTCTGCAGGAGTTGTACACCCCTAGCTGCCACTGCTATTCAGTGGCCAAAAATAAAATAAAATGTTTCGCTCCGGATGACCGCTGCAAAGTATTATCTGTATTTTGATTTAGTGTGCTGATCTTGAAGGTGCATTGAAAAATGTGATACTCCGACTTATGCTCCTGTTGTTGTGGAGTGACTCATGCAGTCAGCTATGGCTCTAGGGTTTGGTGTTACATGTTATTTATGTAGTTTGTTAAAAATTCGGTCACAGTCCCTATGATCACTGTTACATTGCATTTATGGCTTTATTTTGGTGATTTCTAAAAGTGTTTTGGTTTGGCCATATTTTTGTTTATTGTAGTACGGAGTTAGACTGATGGCCTTAATCTTAGTTGTCTTGTGGTTGTTGTTGTTTGACTTGCATCCCACTGGGATTTTTGCACACAGCGTTGGTGTACGGTGCTATTTCAGGAATATTTTGATGGTTTTTTTTCCTGGATTTTCTGTTTGCATAGTCACATAGTCACTTTAAGATGTTTTCTTGTTCATGTTTTTGTTTTTTGTTTGTTACGGTTGCACCCGATTCAAGAGCCGAATGGCTCACAGGGCTATACCAAATAAATGGAACTATGAACTATGAACTATCAGGATCAGGAGGAGAAAAGAGGAAAGCTGCTGACTGCAGACTGTTTTAAAGGTTTGAAACGGGTGTAGTCCAAGGGTCATAAAGAGGTGGGCGGGGCTAGTTATGTTAATGTGAGACATTAGCATGTTAATGTGAGATCGGAGGGCGACCTCCACGACGAGGGCGCGGAGGTGGCTATGTTAATGTGAGAGATTAGTATGTTAATGTAAGATCTTGGACGTCGCTTTCTGATCTTACATTAACATGCTAATTTCTCACATTAACATAACTAGTCCCGCCCACTTTGGTAATGACCATTGGGCCACACCCATTCTGAACCTTTAAAACAGCCTGCCTCAGCAGCTTTCCCACTCTTTTCTCCTCCTGATGACGATCGCTTGCGTTGTGATCGAAACGTCGTAGTTTTTTTTTGTTATTTTCTTTCAACCTATCTACGTGACTTTACCGAAAGACCCAAAGAATACGAATTAAAACTTGATTTTGGTAAACTGGCCTTCATAAGACATCACTTGTAACGGGATGCTGCCATATGGTGTAATGTTGAGCACACTGGATTCACCATCCAGAGCTCACCGGCTCACTCTCCCGGCTTGGCAGTTGAAGCAAGGGCGCAAGTTTTTAACCCCCCCCCCCCCCCATCGCCAATGTCCACCCAGCAGTACTAAATGTGTACAACACAGTTTGTCGATTGACAGGCCATGTGTGGTGGGGTAAGGTATGGGTTCTCCCACCTCTTCCAAGATGCCCGGCCAGCGTGGAGAAGGATTAGACCAAATACTCTCTGTAAGGGCTCCAGAGCTCGCCCTTTTAGTTCTTTTCGCCAGCAGTGGCACGAGCAAACAATATCCACACCGCACCTTCACCCGTTTTGCCGACTGCGACACTTTATCCCCCACCCCATCCCTGCCCAAAAAAAAAAAATGTGCGCTGAGCGGTGCCGGACGGAGCCGCTTGTGCACGCGGAGAGAGGAGGAGGCGGGGGAGAGATCGCTTCCGCTCGGCAAGGTCGGGAGGCCCCGTGGCTGGAGCAGCTCACGGCTCGCGGTGTTTAGTGTACAATTTCCGTCGGCCGCCTCTCTCGCTCGCCCCCCACCACCACCTCCTCCTCCTCGCAAGCGCTCCGTAAACGCCGCATCAGCAGTGCCAACTCAGCCGGTGCTGGCGGAGCACATTTCTCAGGGTGCGTGCGGAGAGGGGAGGGAGCAATGATCAGAAAGAGAATGACCACGTGAAGCTGTCATTCGAAGTGTGGTCAAGACGCCAGCTTCGGTTGGCGCCGCCCCCGGCGCCTCTGCCTTTTGTCACGATTCTTTTTTTTTAAAGCTAAATTGCGTTCTAACGGTGCCTATCGGCTTCATGTTATGAGATGGAACTTCCTTTCAAAACATTTGGTGGTTAAGGAACGGCTCCGGGAAATGGCACAGCTCCTGAAGTCACTGATAAAAGCCTACTTTTCGAACATACCTTTTCGGTCACCTTTTATGCCCTGAAAAGACTGTTAACCACCCCGTAAATTATCAGAGATTGTGCCAAATAAGGTGAAAACTAATTTTAATATTATTTGTTTGGTGTGCAGGCATTGGTTAGAAGACTGAAACCATCAACTCGATACACTTAACCACGTGTTGTCAAAACTTGAATTCAAACCTAGGATTTTTCAGTGTTGCTCTGACATTGTTATTATAATGAGCACCCTGCTTTACCCGGCCAATGCCACTTCACTCTATATGTTTGTATTATCATTATTGTCATCATCTGTGCCAAGCGCAGCTCTGCTTGTGTGGTCGAGGCATTTAGTTGCTTCAGTGAGCCATCATGGACGCGAGTTTTAATACAGAACAGGCAGCACTGTTCATCTTGAACAGAACTCACACCTTACCTTGGCGTACAAATACATCCCAAGCAGCACACTTCGTGTCAAGTAACTATATGTTTGGCTGTCACGTGGCGCCTCTCTGGCACAAACCTGCCACCCAAAGCGCAATCGCGCCACTGAACTGTTCAACAAGCAGAGGTTGTCACCGAAAAAAAAGCGATGAAATTTAATCTGCGTCTGTGCATTTGCCACAAAACTAATTGGAAAGGCTGATGCAGCAGCGAGCAATACTGGCATATAGAGCGCCAACAATGTCTATTAAACAAACACTTTGGGTTAACAAAGCATCCTTCAAGATTTACAATCTCCCTGAAGCATTACTGTTCTCACAACGTAACCATTTCTTCACCCATCTAACTTCAGTACTGAGAACTTGGTGTAATGTGAAAAGTAGGTGTCTCGATACATTCGTAAAAAATATGGGTATAGGTATATATGTGTAAAGGCAAAGGAACGGGTTTATTCGTGCAGGTGTAGATGTATAAGATATAATATCTTCATCTGCCATTGCGTATACACTGCTGGACGAAAGTTTCCCTAAACAATGGGGAAAGTACAGGTATAAATTTCGATTTAAAGCTTTCGTGACTGCAAGGATTCATCTTCTTTGGTTCTTTCGGTAAAGTTACGTAGAATGAGAATAAAATAATAAATTGATCAAATAAAATAACACAATAATATTCTCACGACGTTTCGGCCACAACACAAGCGGCCTTCATCAGGTGAAGGGACGAGACTGTCTGGAGGACAGCGCTGGAGTCTCGTCCCTTCACCTGATGAAGGCCGCTTGTGTTGTGGCCGAAACGTCGTGAGAATATTATTGTGTTATTTTATTTTATCAATTTATTATTTTATTATCATTCTACGTGACTTTACCGAAAGAACCAAAGAAGAAAAAAGTACAGGTATGTTTATGCAAACAAACACCACACGGGTGTACAAGTACGGGTGCATAGGTGCTGTCGGAACAGTATTATGTGCACTCATTGGCACATGGCGACGAGGATGCAGACGGAGAACAAGAAGTACCCAGAGAGTTTAGGTGCAACGGTGAAAGTAGTACTATATGTAAACATGTAAAAGTGTAGGCATACAATTGTAGCAAAACAACTGAGTGCCCATATACAAGCGTATATACAGGTATATGGCAAAAACGTACAGGTGTTTAACACGGTTTTAACTGGTATTTTAGTTCCCCCCAAAAGTCCAACATCAGTAACACCAAAGCTCAAAACAAAGTAAGTTCCTCCACATAGTTATGGACGTTTGCACTTGGATATGCAATATTACTATGGCACAGACCAGTCACTTTTCAGAACAAATGTAGACTTCTCACGATGTGACATTACACTTTATCGACCACAAAGGGATGATGGTCTACATAAACTATCATTCGTTATTTGAGTTGGATAATCCGCTGCTCTGCCACTCTGGGTGCAACATACCTGAAGTAAAATATATGCAAACGTGATGAGCTTGAAATTGAGCGATGGTGCAATGGTTAATGCAATGTGCAATGAACTCGGCGACCGGGTAGATTATCGGCCATGGCTAACATCAGTGGTGAGGGCCATCCAAAACGGTCCCGGTGGCTTGCTTCACCCACCAGAACCGAACAGCATGGTGAAGTATGGTCAAACAACTCTCATGACCAACATGGTGCAAGAAGGCCTTCATTCATTATTCGTTGATTGACAAAGAGCTTGGAATTATTAGTAGTGTTATTATTTTCAGTATAGTCAGGCCAATTTCGGACATTTGTGAATGTAAATAGGTACTTTTGATTGTGAATTTTAACTGCAGGGCGAGGGCTTGAGTCATTGGAAATGCTGATGCTCATCCAATAGCAATGAGCCACTCCATTACGTGTGCAAGGAGATGAGGAACTGGGCTGTGAAATTTAATTAAAGGCATTTCTTTTTACACACTTGCATCCGAATCACAATTGGTAATCGCAGTTTTTTTTTCTGTAAATGAAGCAGAAAAACAACAACCCTTGAGCAGCAACAGCCCACGGAGCATCATCGCAGGCATGAGACTTTGGTTAAATCTGCACAAGGTTACATTTGTGAAAACTGCCGCCAAATCCCAGTCGGTTGTCGAATTATCCCATCATACCCGCTGGTTAAATAAACTATATACCGTTTGGTTCTTTCGGTAAAGTCACGTAGAAAGAAATGTAATTAAATAATAATAATAGAATACGAGGTTTCGAATGCAACACAAGCAACCATCATCAGGTACAAACGAACGAGAAAACAAGCGTAGAAAACTGCAATCGAAACGTCGTATTCTATTATTTAATTTAATTTATTTCTACCTGACACTACCGAAGAAACCAAAGAGTAATTCCTGCAGTCACGAAAGCTTCGAATCTAGTTTAAACTATATACCGTTTTGGAGGGGGGGGGGGGGGGTTAACGTTTCTTGTTTAACGAATGGACTGGCCCCTTGTCATGCAAATATGGAATTTCAACTTCAGGTTCAGGACTGCCAATGGAGATGAACACAACCGAAATTCGTATTTGGATGTACACACACTTCGTCTTGAGTTTCAATTCTACCTTGTTTTGGGTTCAAGATGTGCTTACTGATATATTAAATAACTGTTGCATTCGCTAATTTGCCTTTCACTAACGAATTCATTTCAGGAGTAAACACCATGAATGCGTGCAAAATTATGTACTGGTAAAGAATGTCTGCATTCTGACAGCATCTTCATCCGGAGATAGGTTATGCAAACACATTGCCAAACAACAAAAAACAACAATGACAACAACCATATTAAAATATGACATGAATAATATATTCAGAACATCAATTCAGCAAAATACTCCCATTCCAGGCAAAAGAAAAGAGCAGTGTGTTTTGCATATGATCTACATACATGATAGTGTCGCAGGCAATGAGTTAACAGCTGGAGCAGAACTAATGTGACCTCCTCATGGACGCTAATAAACTAAAAGGACAACAGTGCAACTCGCCACTTTGCACGGGGATACGCTTAGCGCATGCTCTCATTGGTTCGTGCAGTTACGCGTTACATGTGGACGCAGCCACAGCAGGAGGTACAACACAGCATTACTTCATGTTAACGGAAGTTTAAAAAATGCAAGAATTAAGGGAGGACAAAGTATGAAACTCTCCAACAAAAACATCCCGGGAAAAGGTTTTTTTGGCCAGGCGAGGCATTCCTGAAATCCCAGCGGGCGGTTATGAACAGTGTGAGCGTGAGAGTGTGCGCGATCACAGAGAAGAGCGCTCTCACTCTCTCGCCTGCGCGTGCACACACACACGCGCACGCGCGTGTGCGCGCGCGCGCGCGGACACGGCTGAGATAGCGAACTCCCTGTGCACGCAAGCCAAGCGAGCCAGCTCGGAGCACCCGGACCAGTTCGCATGCATTGGCCAAATAGTAAACCGTGGCAGAAATCGACCACAGATATGAGCATTCGCTATCAAGTGCCCCTATACTGTGACCCGTAGAAACATGCTTACAGCATGAATCTGTCAACGTAATAAAAGCAGGCGTAGCGGGTGCTGCACAATTGTAAACCGGAAAGTTGGAGATGATGAATCATGGCGATGTTGGGCTCGCTACGTATGAGACTTCCATCTTCAGGCTAGCGAGACAGTGAAATGTAGTTGGCAGTACAGCAAGTAAGTTGATGCCTACAATAGGTATTGCAGTTTGATTATTATCCTATTATACACATGGGATTCCTCTGGGTACTCCAGTATTCTCCCACCCACACAAAAAAAACTTTAAAAAGGAACTGATCAAACATCCGAAGCAAGACTGCTGAAAAAAAACTCTTAAGACCCTGTGAGGCTACTAGGTAAACATAGAAATGTTATTTTGTATAAATAATTCTTATTATATGCTGCTGGGTATCATAGTGGCCAGTGAGGCAAGATTGCATAGAATCAAACATTGGACAGCAGGGGCTACTGAGAAACTCTTATTTGGTATTATTGCAGCATTCAATCATCTGTCATCTGATGTGAAAAAAAACATTCACAGAAGTAGGTTGTGTTTAATCCATTGTCGAAGCTCAATTCCCAATATAAATTCGCTTATTAAGACTAAGAGTGCAACACAAAAAACTGACCGCTTCAACGTATCACCTTATTGTCAAAGTGGAGTCTTACCTGGTGCCATACAGCACTCTATGTAAGAGAACTGAACATCCGGTGATGAATGCCAAGAATTTCCGTTAAATATGTGGGCCAGACTTTGCTGTATTTAGCTCTCATAACAAAGAAAGCATGCATAACTGCAGGGGGGTCAACCTCTCTCTCTCTGGGAGACAACAATGGCAATGTAATAACGTTATTACTGCAGTGTGCTTTCAGGTGCGTGGGGTTGGTGGTCCATAATTGGCGAGGCTGGGATATCGAGGCCAGTTCTGTTAGCTGGTACTTGCCGAACCACCCAGCCACCACGAGGCTCGGGCTTTCTATCCACCTTCTCTTTGTGCCACGCGAGTCCTGTCCAATTGATGCACCCAATGTGAATAGCGCTGCGGCCTTAGCGATATACCATTTTACAGTAGTTCGGTCGTGGTGCCTTGAGATGCACTGCATTGCAAGCGTCGAGTCAAGAGTACATGCTCAAGATGATGAAGATGTGTTTAGGTTAATGTCCATACATTAGGCTCTCATATATTTATTACGGGGCCATTATGACAGAACACTTCATAGCTCAACCCGACCGATTCATGCTTTGATATTTGCATTGCCTTCGTACTGTTCGTCTTTTGGCGTTCTCTGGTCTAACACTCGTGAGACAAGGCCATAAAGAAGGCCACCTCTGGTGTAGGCCAATCAATTTGAACAAACAATGCGTATATAATCAGAACACGTTTGTTTGCATGTTTTACCACAAACATGTGTGGTTAATGCAGACTTGATGCCTTGCGATAGGTGTCTAACACCCGTGTTATTTCCGGAACAGATAAAGCCTACTGCTTCTTTTTCCGTCACTTACCTCACAGTTGGGAAGATTGCAGGTTTGAATCCTGCTCTGGGATCGAGTCTGTGCATCATCCTTCCGGGTACATGAACATATGTACTACTTTGTGAAAAGTCAGCAGTGGTTTTACCTATGGAGAGAATAGCACCTATCGTGGAATTGTGGAATTGATTATATCAATAGCTTATTATAGTATATAACATCTAAATAGTTTATAATGATAGTGAATATGGTTGTCGCTTCATCTACCAGCAAAGGCTGAGTCTCAACACCCCTTTCAAGGAGAGTTCAGACATGATATGTTGACCATTTCATTCGAGATTACTTTGAACATGGAAGAAGCCCCCATTCATATTTGGGGACAATGCTAAAACACATGTACACGTAGGTAAGCTATGAAGTGCGCTGTCATCTTCAGGCTATGTTAGCCCAGAATAATGGGAGCTAGCTGCATAGTACACAATTAAATCACTGATCCACCAACCCCTGCCTCATAAGCGCACGCCACTAATCATGACCCATCGTCTGATTTAGGATAAAAGCCTAACCCATTAAATGTTTCATTTGAACGTTAATGTGTCCAGAATTTCGAAAAATCCTAAAGACAGGCATTATAAACATTTAGTAAGATTTCCCATGTGCAAAGAGCCAAACCAAAGCATTCTAACAAAGCCACCCAGGTTATTTTTCAAGATACCTTTTTTCCAATTTTTTTCACGCAGAGAAAGATACATTCCCACACATCGCAGAGTCATTGACCCGCTCAACGTCAACCGTATCAAATGCCAAATTGCCCACGATAACGCGAACAAAACATTAATACCCACGTCAAAGGCCAGCACTGAGTGAACAACAACACAAAACAAGTAAATAAGCAAACATGTGACCCAGGAACCAAAGTCCTTAAGGACTTAAAAAGGGCAAGTGCTTGTGTAAGCGCTTGTGTCCTGGCCCCTGGCCAGCACCACTGCAGTGGCCCTTTCCATGCAGAAGAGCCAAGCTAAACTGTTTGTAAATGATGGCGTCACTAATTAAAATATGATGCAGACCACGAGGATGAAAGGGTATTTCTTTTCTAGTGGAGCGCCTTGCCTCAGGTTACGTTCGTGAAAATTAGATGCCGCAGAGGACCGTTGAATATTAAAATTGTAGAGCTTCATTTGTAAGAATTTCTATCAGGTGAATAGACTCAACTGTGCATGGAAACACGTCCCAAAGGATGCACGTGTGTAGTCATAAGAGATGTCCACGTTTATCAAGCAGTCATTACACGCAATAAATAGTCTTTGCGTCAATATTCCAGCCTTTGTACCCACCTTCCCTCGAGCAAATGACAAAGAACACTCGATGATTTGAAGGGAGGTTTATGACCAGTCTTGTCTTCTGTGTCCACTGCTTCACTGGAGCCATGTTAACATTATCTCGGAATCGCAATCAGCAGATGAAGCTTCAGAAGCATGCATGTTAGTGTGTACCGAGTTAATTTCCCACTAAAATAATATTATTCTTTGGGTCTTTCGGTAAAGTCACGTAGATAGGTTGAAAGAAAATAAAAAAAACTACGACGTTTCGATCACAACACAAGCGATCGTCCTGATGACGTCCTGATGACGATCGTTTGTGTTTAAGTCCTTAGGTCGTAGTTTTTTGTTATTTTATTTTAACCTATCTACGTGACTTTACCGATAGACTCAAAGAATATGAATTCCTGCAGTCACGAAAGCTTTAAGTCAAGATAAAAGAATCTTGTGTTTTTTAATGGAAAATAAATATATATTTTTTTTATTTTAACGGAAACTCATGTGATTTGCGAATTTAAGTAATATTCTGAAATGTCTCAGTTTAGAATCGATTCAAACACAGTCGATGAATAATAATAACATTTTAACCCGTTTGGAATTCAAAGGCCCTCCATCTCCCTTAAGATATTCTGGATGTTATGGCATTGGATTGGCCGCTTCAATCCACCCAGTGTTTAAACATGGGTGGGGGGGGGGTGCACGGGGTTGGAGGTTTCTCCGCTGCCCAATGGCAAGGCACCATTCCAAGTTGATGTTCATACGGACAGCTGTGTTCCTATTTCTTCTCCTTCAGTGCTGATGGTGAGCATATTAGTGATGATGCTAATGGTCCTAGGCTTTGGCTGATGATGATAATGATAGACATTGGCTGACAGTATTATACAGTGAGGGAAAAAAAGTATTTGATCCCCTGCTGATTTTGTACGTTTGCCCACTGACAAAGAAATGATCAGTCTATAATTTTAATGGTAGGTTTATTTGAACAGTAAGGGACAGAATAACAACAAAAAAATCCAGAAAAACGCATGTCAAAAATGTTATCAATTGATTTGCATTTTAATGAGGGAAATAAGTATTTGACCCCTCTGCAAAATATGACTTAGTACTTGGTGGCAACACCCTTGTTGGCAATCACAGAGGTCAGACGTTTCTTGTAGTTGGCCACCAGGTTTGCACACATCTCAGGAGGGATTTTGTCCCACTCCTCTTTGCAGATCTTCTCCAAGTCATTAAGGTTTCGAGGCTGACGTTTGGCAACTCGACCCTCAGCTCCCTCCACAGATTTTCTATGGGATTAAGGTCTGGAGACTGGCTAGGCCACTCCAGGACCTTAATGTGCTTCTTCTTGAGCCACTCCTTTGTTGCCTTGGCCGTGTGCTTTGGGTCATTGTCATGCTGGAATACCCATCCAAGACCAATTTTCAATGCCCTGACTGAGGGAAGGAGGTTCTCACCCAAGATTTGACGGTACATGGCCCCATCCATCGTCCCTTTGATGCGGTGAAGTTATCCTGTCCCCTTCGCAGAAAAACACCCCCAAAGCATAATATTTCCACCTCCATGTTTGACGGCGGGGATGGTGTTCTTGGGGTCATAGGCAGCATTCCTCCTCCTCCAAACACGGCGAGTTGAGTTGATGCCAAAGAGCTCCATTTTTGTCTCATCTGACCACAACACTTTCACCCAATTGTCCTCTGAATCATTCAGATGTTCATTGGCAAACTTCAGACGGGCATGTATATGTGCTTTCTTGAGCAGGGGGACCTTGCGGGCGCTGCAGGATTTCAGTCCTTCACGGCGTAGTGTGTTGCCAATTGTTTTCTTGATGACTATGGTCGCAGCTGCCTTGAGATCATTGTCAAGATCCTCCCGTGTAGTTCTGGGCTGATTCCTCACCGTTCTCATGATCATTGCAACTCCACGAGGTGAGATCTTGCATGGAGCCCCAGGCCGAGGGAGATTGACAGTTCTTTTGTGTTTCTTCCATTTGCGAATAATCGCACCAACTGTTGTCACCTTCTCACCAAGCTGCTTGCCAATGGTTTTGTAGCCCATTTCAGCCTTGTGTAGGTCTACATTCTTGTCCCTGACATCCTTGGAGAGCTCTTTGGTCTTCGCCATGGTGGAGAGTTTGGAATCTGATTGATTGATTGCTTCTGTGGACAGGTGTCTTTTATACAGGTAACAAGCTGAGATTAGTAGCACTCCCTTTAAGAGTGTGCTCCTAATCTCAGCCCGTTACCTGTATAAAAGACATCTGGGAGTCAGAAATCTTTCTGATTGAGAGGGGGTCAAATACTTATTTCCCTCATTATAATGCAAATCAATTTATAACATTTTTGACATGCGTTTTTCTGAATTTTGTTGTTGTTATTCTGTCTCTCACTGTTCAAATAAACCTACCATTAAAATTATAGACTGATCATTTCTTTGTCAGTGGGCAAACGCACAAAATCAGCAGGGGATCAAATACTTTTTTCCCTCACTGTATATATATTTTTGATCTTTCGGTAAAGTCACGTAGATAGGTTCAAATTAATGCAAATAAACAAAAAACTAGGACGTTTCGATCACAACATAAGCGATCGTCATCAGGAGGAAAAGAGAGGGGGAAAGCTGCTGACTGCAGGTTTAAAATGGGTGTAGGCCAAGGGTCATAAACGAAGTGGGCGGGGCAAGTTATGTTAATGTGAAACATTAGCATGTTAATGGGAGATCACAGAGCCGCCGCCGCGTCGAGGTTAGTGTGCGGAGGTGACCACGTTGGCACGAGAAGTTCAACCTGTTAATGTGAAATCGGTGAGCCGAATCTATAGGGAAAAAATAAAAAATAAAACTAACATCGGAAGGTGGCAGGATGGGAACATCACAGGCAGTTATGACTTAAACTTGTTGATAAAGTCTTTCCAATGATCGCTGAGTTTTTACCCATCCTCTCGGTTAAAATTGTGTCTGTGTCTGTATATATGGATGGCTTCATGAACGAATCTTTGTTGATAGCCAGTGGGCTTACAAAGTACCTTCGTCTTAGAGAAATCTATTTCATGTGAGCCAACCGCATTTAAACAATGATCAGCCACGGCTGAGGTATTGGTCTTACCGTGTTTCAAATCTTTTTTATGCTCAGGAACACGGTCCGAGACATGTCGCTTAGTTTCCCCAATGTAACTACTTCCGCAGGCACAGCATAGTTTTTAGACGCCAGGGTATTGCATATCAGGGATCATATCCTTCACAGATGGGATCAGATCATGAATTTTACGTACTGTGTTAAATCGAGCTTCGATCTTGCGTTTGCTCAAGATTTTGGAAATCTTTTTTGGTGACCCCCTGCTATGTATGGCAAGGTGATGGTTTTGACTGGGTAGTGCGATCATGACCATAATTAATCGTGCCATATGTCACTCTCCCATCGTCCCTCCCACCATCACCCCTTCCCCCCCACTGCAGCGGGGGCACCACCCCACCGCAAATGCTGAGGCACAAACCACCACTGCATTCACACCAGTTGCCTTTATTGTACTCGGCGCTAGTTCCACCTTGTAAGCAGAGATTGTATTACAACAAAGACAATGCTTGCGTCCATCTCCGACTGCACTGTTCCCGTCGCAAGCTCCGATGATACCCCTATGTACGTTGAGCTTATTTCGCACCAAACCTAGCCAACCGTGCTAATCCGAGGTACGGGGGCGTGGGGGGGAGACATCGAACATCGAACTAAACACAGAAAGCAGTGCCTAAAAAAATGAGTTTTCCTCGAGCGGAGGGACCACTGCTGAAGGCATCGCCATCGCAGTCTGCGAGAATGTAGATAATGTTCCCATTGTTGTTGAACCGCCTGTCACCACGTGTCACCTGAACCTGCGAAACTCGGGGTGGGGAGAGTTTGCTTTCCCCGCTCGAATTTGGGAGCAGCGCGCCACCACAGATGGTGCCGTAATGGAACTTCTCCTTCGTGTTTTGTGAACGCAAAAAAAAAATAGATTACTGCAATCCTTAATCCTTGGCTAATCGAGTGAAATATTACTCCCACGATCCCTTGCACAGCAGGACACGGAAAGCATGCTTGTAAATAATTATGTATTGCTTGGTCTGGGCACCTGCATTGGGTCACCTGGGACTCCATATTTTATCTGACATCGTATGCTTCTCGTGTGGATTTCTTTTGGATTCGAAGTGAGGCCGTAACAGCTGAGGTCATAGCGTTCGGAAAGTATTTTTCCCAATTGTACACATCTTGAGAAACACTCAGTGCGTGGTTACTGTGCATGTATGGATTTTATTCTTGAGAGAGGCGTCTGAGCACGGGCTGCTTATTGTGAGAGTAGGCATGACTTTCAGAGGATGAAAACATGGGAAGATCTGGCCCCTCGTGTGTTTGGGGCTGATGTTGTGGCAACAGGTGCAACGGGAATGCAGGAATGGATGATGGTCAAACGCATCTATTCACACAGAATTGTACTTACAGCATTGTATTTTTTGTTGCACTAAATAAATGTGCATGAGGCGTTTAATGTATGGTATGCTATTACGATACCGTACATTAAATAATACTGTTCCAGTATATCTGTAACATACTGTTTATATGTATGTGCTGCAAATATTTTATATATACAGTACGTACAGTATGCATTTCGAATATCATTTACATAAACTGCCCCATATATCCATAATTTAATCATCAATGAAAATAATAGTAATATCTGTAAACGGTTTAAAATATTACTCCTTTGGAGGACATTTTTCCCTCACGAATGTATGTACAACCTTAACTGTAATTACTATGTTCAATAAAAAATAATACTTTTCAGCATATTGTCAGACCACTACTGGATGATTGCCTCCCTAAACCATGCCGGTCTCGGGGGTTGTTACCGGGAAGTAACAATTAATGAGTGAAGACGAGCGAAGGACTGGCTCAGCAATAATTTGCCAATGATATTAAGACGTGGTTGATCATCACATTGGACTAACCACTGCGCCACTGCTATCCGAATGTGTTCAAGTTTATTTAAGAGGAGGCACATATATATGGTCACAAGTGCATTTGAAATAACACCAATGTGCAAATAAGTGTTTGAAATTGTGCATATTGGTGCACTGACCTTCTACAGGATATAGATCGTGTTTATTCGATGATGAACCCCAACTAGACGAATGATGTGATAACACACACTTCACGCCACTTAAGTTTCAGTCTAAAAGCGCACGGAAAATTACAGGGTGGCGATCAGCAATTCACTGATATGTAGTGATTGGCGCTTCATTTGTCCATGCCCTGTATTAGTGCCAAACAATTAAGTCGACATGCATTCAAAATAAGATGACCGGATCAATCTGAGGCAAGTCGTTTTTATCACATTAAGTCCTTTCTCACGTGAAATAAATGCATCTGTGTGGTACCGTTATTGGAATTGCATTGTATAAGAGTGGCAGTTCACCGATACATCCATTCCCCTTGCAGATATCATCACACAGTCCAGCCAATTCCTAATACCACCATTGCCTTTCTGACCATTCCGTCGTTTAGATTGGGAACCAAATGACTGACCCTTGCTTGCATCTCCTCCTTTACTGGCTGCACATTATTACCGCAACTTGAACAGAGGTGTGAAGAAAGTCTAATTCTCTTCAATGGAAGCCTCCTTTAAACAGGAACCGATGTATACGGTGAGGAGTGATATCTGCACGGGGCCTGCTTACCCCGTCCACTACCCCACACTGACCAACCTTGGGTTACTCTGGTAAAACAAGCCCCACGATCGAAAGAAATGGGGAGGGCTTCATCCGACACTGGATTTTTCAACGGGTTACACACTACATGGTGGTCCAGATGTCTTGTGACCCTCATTTTATTGACCCCAAAATATTTTTGTCCCTTTGCACATTCGTTATTATTTCTTAAATAAACGTTACTTTTAAAATATGATGTTTTAGATCATTAAAAGGGGTCACAATACATCTGGACCACCCTGTACATTCCCATATGTGTGTGTGTGTGTACAATCAGAAGATCGTGAGCTGGGGGTCCGCTCAGCCCATTTTCATTATTCGGTCAACAAAACTGGTGCCATTTTTCAGAAGCCAGCAGTGCAATGTCAATAATTATCCTATTGAAAAACTCATTCCCACCATAGGAATATGGAATGTACACCACTGGCTCAGGACCAATAATGAAATTGAGTAGTACCCAAGACTCTTTTGAGAATGGGGTCACATTTATTTTCAAAAACAAGGACGGGCATATGTTTTTTCCCAAGCTATCGTTTACATTTTTTTTTACAATATTTAACTATAAAAGAGGCTTTGTCATCACTTTTAACAAGAGCAACCTCAGCCAGGACTGCTTGCATATCCCATGAGATCACACGTGCACATGTTCTTCTCACAAATCTGCCAAGAGAACTTTTATCTTAATCAAACACTCCCTATTGTGGTTACAAGCACACACCTGTTCTCAAAAAGGCCCCACCCAATTTGGTATGGTAGTTTAATGAAAATGGTTTGATTATTGCGTGGTTAGCACGCACACAATGGGTAACTGTAGATAGCTGGTGGGCCTGGCATAAGGTAAATATAATGCAGGCTTTATATGCCAGAAAAAAAGAACAAAATTAAATAAAGTAGAAATATTCAAGGGTAAAGTCGTAAAATGTCTGCTCTGAGCCAAAACCTATCTCCCAAGTCTCACGAGTGTCATGACTTAATGTTTCCGTGTGCAAATTACCAACCACCCCCTCTCCAAAGGACACAAGGCACAGACATACTGGCCAAATAGTAGGGCACATCTGTGGGTATTTGGAGAATAAAAAACAGTGTTTATGTGTTTTTTGCCTAACAGTAAAGTTTTTTTTACTAGTTACAGAATATATTCATAACAGTTTAAAACACAAACTGTTTGTGCAATCGAGTTGATCGTAAATCAATTTAACTTGATCACAGGCAGTGTAACGTCCTACTCTTGCCACGCATTAAAATTATAACACCAACTCGGGACTTGTGATTTCTGTTTCCTGCGTCTATCCAACATGAGCAAATTGCCAACCTTATAATTGAAAGATGAATTTAAACACGTAGGCTTTCTCGACCAATAGTATCCACAATTAAGATCTTTGGGTTATAAATGTGCCGATAAGTACCTGCATCATACGTGTGAAATCAACAGTAGTTTACATATATCCATAATTACGTGCAATTTCGATCACCAACTCAGACGGGCCTGTAGCCATTGAGATACGGTGAGTGGATATTACATTCATTGAAGCAGGGACCCTCGGAATAATGGTTGTGGAGCACTCATTTCATTGAGAGGTGGCACTACCTTCCAGAAAAGGGCCATTCCCCACGCCTCTGATTAATATGGTTGGCTATGTACGGTGCGAAAGAGGTTCAACGTACGTACGTACGTACTGTCCTTCCATGCTTCAGGCCTGGGTATACAGTGAGGGAAAAAAAATATTTGATCCCCTGCTGATTTTGTACGTTTGCCCACTGACAAAGAAATGATCAGTCTATAATTTTAATGGTAGGTTATTTGAACAGTGAGAGACAGAATAACAACAACAAAATCCAGAAAAACGCATGTCAAAAATGTTATAAATTGATTTGCATTTTAATGAGGGAAATAAGTATTTGAACCCTCTGCAAAACATGACTTAGTACTTGGTGTAAAAACCCTTGTTGGCAATCACAGAGGTCAGACGTTTCTTGTAGTTGGCTACCAGGTTTGCACACACCTCATGAGGGATTTTGTCCAACTCCTCTTTGCAGATCTTCTCCAAGTCATTAAGGTTTCGAGGCTGACGTTTGGCAACTCGAACCTTCAGCTCCCTCCACATATTTTCTATGGTATTAAGGTCTGGAGGCTGGCTAGGCCACTCCAGGACCTTAATGTGCTTCTTCTTGAGCCACTCCTTTGTTGCCTTGGCCGTGTGTTTTGGGTCATTGTCATGCTGGAATACCCATCCACGACCCATTTTCAATGCCCTGACTGAGGGAAGGAAGTTCTCACCCAAGATTTGACGGTACATGGCCCCGTCCATCGTCCCTTTGATGCGGTGAAGTTGTCCCGTCCCCTTAGCAGAAAAACACCCCCAAAGCATAATGTTTCCACCTCCATGTTTGACGGTGGGGATGGTGTTCTTGGGGTCATAGGCAACATTTCTCCTCCTCCAAACACGGCGAGTTGAGTTGATGCCAAAGAGCTCCATTTTGGTCTCATCTGACCACAACACTTTCACCCATTTGCGGGGGTCAAATACTTATTTCCCTCATTAAAGTGCAAATCAATTTATAACATTTTTGACATGCGTTTTTCTGGATTTTTTGTTGTTGTTATTCTGTCTCTCACTGTTCAAATAAACCTACCATTAAAATTATAGACTGATCATTTCTTTGTCAGTGGGCAAACGTACAAAATCAGCAGGGGATCAAATACTTTTTTTCCCTCACTGTAAGGCCGCCAATGGAGGTAAGTCACCCGCTCCAACAGCTGCTTGGTTACACGCACCCATTGGGCCTTATTTATGTACACTTTAGATGTAAATGTTTGTGCTATTGCGCCAATTGACGGTAATTATGGAATAGCAGTCCCATTTCATGTGGAGTGTTGGCCACAATTCACCATACCAATTGGGTGTGGCACCATTCCGGACACAGCCGCCAATCACCAGCTCTGGCAGTGTCATGAGAATTCTGGAACTTGCATCTTGATGTCAAGTCAGTACAATAGCCATATTGAAGGGACCGAGTCGACCAATTAGGCTTCGGCCCCTCACACATACACACATCTATTACAATGTGTGTGTGTGTATGTAAGCTACATTGCGGATCTTTATATGAAAATCTATGTATGTGTGGCATTTCTTCTGCCAGTCATCTCAGTGGACTCATAACACCTGGTTCTGTCCCGTGACCTCCTGCTAGCGAGCCATCCATACTTCACATGTCCTCAAAGTGCACCTAGCCTGGCACAAGCGTCGTAGTGACATCACCGCCACTTCGTGGTGAATGGCGGCTGTTGTTGAATGCACTGCATGCACTTTGCTACTACTATGGCTTTTTTGTCAATCCACTGGTGGATGAAGGCCGTGTCGGCCAAGAGGGACGATACTTCACCACTCTGGTCAGTGCGGATTAAGGAATGGAGGCCAGGTTGCAGTTCAGATATCACTCGCCACTTGTGTTCGCTGTGTTCAGAAAAGTAACTCAGTTGAGCCAGTTCACAGTAAAGTGCACTAAACACTGCGCCACCGCTCCACCTCGCCCCCAGTGCAGTTAGCAAGCGCCTCTTAAGGTCAGCGTAGCAAGTGAGGCTTGTCGTGGCCCACGCTGGGACTACCACCGATGCACACCACACGGAATGGAACCTCACTGAACTCCACCAAATAACTCATGCTAAAACTTGAACAGTTCCCAAAAATGACTACATTTAAACACAATGGGGACTTCCTAAATGATGTTTCATTGAAAGACAAGAGGCATTGTTCGCAATGAAGTTCCCCACCCCCACCCCTTACCATCATGAGGTTGCAAGCCTCATAGTTACTGTTGTAAGTCAGTGTACATAACCCCACACCCCCATGAGACGAAGTTAATACGAGAGCACTGGCACTCCAACAGACAGGCTTTCCCCAGTGCAGGAAGTCATAGAGGGCCAAATGGCCACTGACAACTGGGAATTGACGCCCACGCATGCACAAGGTAGGATATGCAGGCGCCAGTATCGGAGCTCAAAACGCTCTGGCATGCGCCCACCACTGTATGGGAAGCACAACTTAACATATCTGTAAAGCGCGGCATGACAGATGCTGCGGTGGTGTAATGGTTAGCACACTGGACTTGCAATCCAGAGGTCACCGGTTCCATCTTCTGGCACGGAAACAATTGAGTAAGTTTCTTAAATCCCTCCCGACGCCTCCTCCATTCCACCACCGCCTCTGGCCCACCGGCGAGCATAATTGGGTACTCGGTCGATCCGCAGCTTATGTGTGATGGGGTAAAGTGTGGGTATTCCAGCCTCTTCCGAAATGTCTGGCCAGTGTGGAAGATTAGGCCAAAATACCCTCTAGAGCAGCGGTGGCCAACTGGCGTCTCTCTAAGGGGCACAATGCAGAATGCACTATCACAGTAGCAAAGCATAATGAATGTCTCCCGTGCTGTGCCGAGAACTGTCAGTTTATATATACACTTATATGTACACTTGGCTCTTTGCAGAACTCGTGGGTCCTTTTTGCCTCTTGGTGTGCTACAGGTTTGCCACGCTTGCTCTAGAGGGATACTATTGAGCTCCGTCTCGTGGAGGCCCGTTCCACTCGCAGTGACGCGATAAAGCATTGCAGGGCTGCACCTTGACCTCCTTTATAGGAGCATGATGTGCAAATGCCCTGCAAGGAATTCTGTAATTGTCAGCGTAGCCTCCCAAAACAACCACAACAAGTTGGAAGACTTTGTGTTTTGTCGTATTTTAGTCGGGTACGGTGGCCCAAACATGGAACCCGGGCACCTTGAAGGCGAGGGTTGCTGGATCACGCAAAATTGTGAACCTCTCAAGCTCGTTCTGAATAGGTGGATTGCATCCATCGGTGTGGACCTTTGTATGTGTGGCTTTTCTCCAGGCCTAAGTACTCTGGTTTCAGCGCACATGCAAACCATGATATTGGCAAAACATCCCAATGCAGAACCCTCCTGAAAAAAGAGCCTCAAGACTCAGTGAGGCTTTTCAATATAAACAAAGGCTATTCTAATTATTTTGTGTAAATGGCATTGCCTATCACATATCCCCATTTACCAAAATAGCAGAGAAATTGACATGACTGCATAGTCAAAGATACAAAGTATATCTCTGCTTGTAAGAGCATTGAGCAGTACCCGTCTGTCTGCAGCACTAAGTCACATGAAAATTCCATATTCCTATGGTGGAGGTCAGTCATTGCATCAGACAACCAGTCTTGACTTCCAATAAATGTGGCATACATTTTCACAATCCAAGAGAAAATAACATCATAATGCCTATTCGAGAGAAAGTGCTCATAATTTAGTAGGGTATTCCACAGCGTATACTTTTCCTACATTAACATTTATCTGGAAGTAGATAGTCAATGACGCAAATCCTGCGACACGAATCATTCTATTATCAGACTATATTGTTTTTTTTCTTCCTGAAATACATTGTAGAAATTCACAGAGATATAGCATCTTGTTTATGGAGTTTTGCAGACTTGTAAAGGAAGAGTTTTATAAATATAAAAATCAACGGTCTAAGTATTTTCTAATGTTGGCCCATGGCACTCGACATGTGTGCATCATCACTGCTCTTGTTAGCATATTTAAGTTTATACTAATTAGGAGGTATAACATGAGCCTCTGGAATCTACGTCATTTACACCCCAGGACTCTTCTGACAGTTACAGTCTGAAGTTTAACTGCAGTATTTCGCCTGGTGGCATGGTGGCAGAGTCCTTCGACTTGTGTGTGTTCAACTCGTGGGTGAGGAGTTCACTCAGCTTATCATCCCTGCAGGGTCACTTGCGAAGGCACCTCTTTGTTGGAAGACAACGGTGGTTGTGCTATTTATAGACTACCGTAGGAATGTGGAATTTGCACTACAGTAAACTCACATAGATAGAAAAAGAAGAATAAAAATAAAGTATTTTTTTTATTTTATTATACTTTATTAGTATTATTCTATCTACGTGACTTTACCGAACGAACCAAAGAATGTTAATTCCTGCAGTCACGAAAGTTTTAAGTCAAAATTTGCACTACAGTGTTCAGGAGCTGGGAGACACTTCGGCTTTTCAATTGAAGTGAGCCCTTCTGATAAAATAAATAAACTCGGATTAAAACAATAGATATATTTGCAAATTACGTTAAAATAGTGCGTATAATATGTTTTAGTGCAGTTTGTACTTTTATTTTTTTATTTACTCAATCGGTGAGTGAATGTCACTGAAATGGAAATCAGTTAGCATTGGGACATCATCATTGAAAATGAACTTCAGCCTCTTGTCCATTTGAACAGAGACACTTGGAGCGTTGCAGCCAATCCAGCCAACGGCGGATCCGTAATAAAAAAAAAATAATCCCGCTAAGAAGACGAGTCCACAGACCATTTTGACATCCATCCATTGCAGCCCCTGCGTTATGCACGATGTACACAGCTGCGCGTTAAGGAAAGGCTCGGAGCGATGTCGCCATTACTCTCGGTCAGTCTGATAGGCTCATTTCGTACGTCTTGTCTTGGAAGACGTTTATCTCCATCAATGCACTTTCTCCCACAGTGCTTTCCCCGCCCCGCCTGTAAGCGTGTGCTTATTTTCCCGGGACCCTCCTGGGCTTTGCGCACAGGCGGAGCACTGGACGCCCTTGCACTTTTCATTTCCCATTACCTGATTGTCAGCCTCAGCTGTACGGACCGTGTTTGTTTTAATGACTCTCTATGGAAACAAACATGCCCAAGTGTGGAAAAGGAAATTCATAGCTGCAATGAGAACGATTGTGCAATACGGATCCCTGCAGGGGTTTTAAGAGGCACTTCATAATATTCTCGCAAGTGTATGCTTACAGTAAGTTTTGGCTACGTGTGACATGTTGCCATATTGCCATGCTGATGTGTCCATTTACAATGCACAACCACCAAAACACATGTTGTGTTCTAACTTTATACATCCGTAGATTTGATTCATCTGTAGCTGGCCTGGATGAATTAGAAAACAATCGGGGGATTAATAGACCTGCAATAATCAAATTAACGTCCTATACTTGAACAGGCGAGAGCCCATTGGGAATTACCATCTCCTTTGAAGGTTACAAATATGCATGAGTATAATTGCGCAGGAACAGGTTGCAGATGTACAATATTTAAAACCGGGATTTTTGCGGTGATGGCTCCAGTATGCTGGTCGTTCAGATGTTCCAGTTTCAGGTGACACATGGAGGAGGTTTCGTTAATAACAAGTAAACATCTGCACATGTCACCAAAAATACCAAAACCTTAGGTGGGATTTACAGATTCACCTAAACTAACGCCATGGAGCCGTCAGTGAATTATAGAATACTCATTTACAGCCCTGGATTAACTCTTCTCCGTCCCGTTTGATTAGTTGTATTTATTTTTACCGTACTTCGCAGTTGTCAGTGCAAGTTGGTGAATGGGGGGGGGGGGGGTGGGGGGTCCCCAGGAATAGTTCAGATATCGCTCGCCACCGATAGCTATAGCCAGGAATCAAACTAAGGTCGCCAAGTTCATAGGAGAGTGTAATAACCACTACGCATCCACTCCGCTCTGACCCCCGCAACATTGGCCATGAAACCACAACCAAACGATCCCTTTCTCTCGCACGTGACATCACAGGTTTCTTAACATCCGTGTTACAAAAGACTGCACTCGTTAGTAATGCCCCTTAACACGACTGGGTGGTTGTGGAAATTAAACTGTCAGTGTTGAGAAAACTGGCTCAGTTGCGAGCGCAGTGATCACTAAGGTGACCGGGGCTGTGTAAGCCACCTATACTGATGCCATGTGTAAGACGTTCATTTTTCTGCAATGGCATCATTCTAAATAGGCTATTTTCTGCAATGGCATCATTCTAAATAGGCTATTACATTTTTCCAACCGTTACAGAAATAATTGTCTGCCACTGATTTACCAAGAGGCCTCGTGTCCTAGATAGCCGATACATATTAATCATTACGGCGATACCCCAATTTGACACTTTAAACCTCAATGTAGCCTTAGAGGAGTTTTTATTTTTCACTATCACGAGTATGGGAACATAGGAGAAGCGGGAGGGGGGGGGCGAGTTTACCACCCCAACATCTAGACAGGGGTGGCAGAAAGTCATATTCTGTGCTACCCCGTCACCCCCCATGTCTCCTTGTGCCCCTTGGCCACTTGACATGGGCCCCACTTGACCTCCCCCCCCCCTCGCCCACCGCGCCCCCAGGCCTCGAAATCTTCCCTGCGTGCCCTAATCACCTAATCAGCCTGGGTGGCTCAGACGCCGTTGTCTCGGCATCACAATGAGCGAAGCCCGTTGTTGTCGTCAACCTCGGGGGTGCGCAGACGTGTCCGCACGCAGTCAAATTAACTGTTGCAATAAAGACCGGTGCCCCGCAGTGAAGTCGGACGACATCTGCTCCGTGTCTCTTTCCCCTTCCCTTTAATGTTGGCGCGAGGCCGCGTTAACCTTTCGTGTTACTTTCGCGAGTAACGTAAACTTTCCGCACTCGCGGGCACATGTGGATCAACTTGTGCCGCCTCTGCGCCGATCACAGTTCGTTTATGCCGTCAGCCTGCACACGTCGCTACGTTCGCTACTTTAAAGGCAAAGCCTCTTGTCAAAACATTTCACACATTCGAAAGCTTTTGTGAAATTAAGCCTAGAATTGTTATTTTTAAGAGTGCGATCTATTGGAGCAATGTTCGGCGGTGTCCATATCGTACTTTTCTGGGGTGCATTAATGTTTGCCGGCAACATGCACCTCGGTGTTCTGCTTGAACGCCAGAGGAGAATCCTCGATTTGACACAGGCTGCAAATTCTGAGGCCAACATTTTCTGGTATTTAAATGCAACAGAGGCGTAAGTGGGTAAAATTATCCATTACTGGAAACCATTAGCCTCTCGTTAACCCCAACACACAAGCGGGTCTTTTGTGAGGAGCGAGGGCCTCGCTCACAGAGCATGGACACTGAAGCCGTCTTGCTCACCGCAGCAGCAGCCTCCTCACCCCTGCCCTGGTGGTGTTCCATCCTCACCCCCGGGACACTCGCCATGCTCTCGATTATTAACGGAACCAGACTCTCTGCGCCGTGACTGATACATGCATCCCCTTGGTGTGCCTGTAATGGGAAATTAAAGATTGCTGTAATTAATTGTTATATGGGAGAGACTCACCATCACCATATGAATCTGGAATTCTCACTGCTAGCCTTGCACGCTTATTTATTGTTTTAATTGATTAACGTAATTTACCCAGGTTGTGTAACATTTATCATCGTCATCATCACCTTCAGCCAGGGTTTACCCATTGCAAGCTGAAGGGCCATTCCATGCCATTGATATCCCTCATGGTCCTGTGGTGCCACAATCAATCTCCTGCATATAAACTGATCTCATCACTCCATTTCAATTGCAGTCATTCTCTCAGATGTGTTTTCTCCTTTGGCTACCATTTTGTCACCAGTCTCATCCATCTCACATCATCTCTTCCAGTGATGTGACCTGCCCATGCCTCGTTACTTTTCTCAACTGCCAAACTGTCTCTCTGAGAAAGAAAAAACAAAAATCCCTTGATTCGCGTGTAAAATTTCGCCTCTCTCTCAGTGTAATCATTTGCATATGTTTCAGATGTTTTAATGTGTCCATGTCCATTTATTCTGATTCACTTTCCAGAATTATCCAACGATTAAAACCTTTCTTCATCTTGGTCACCGGTTCACCGCTCTCAATTTCCATAAAATGTCACTGCCAACAAAATACGGTAAAGCCATGGGTGCAGAGGAGACTTCTTTCTCATGTTTACATCTCACAGCACTCTCTGTTCTACATTTTATTTTCTCATTTAAAAAAAAAATGTGCGATTCCGATACGCAATGCGGTATATTGAAACTGTATTCTCGAGTGGTGTCACTTGAACGATTGCATCTTGCTTAGCAAGCACGTTGCTGTTAACTTTTTGTTGTTTTGCATCATTTATCTTGAGACCAACTTGGCTGCCCACTTTTGTTAAGTTGCTCAATAATTTTCTGCAGTCGTTTTCATTGGGTGCTACAATGACTGTTGCGGGCAAAATCTCCGATGGCTAAGCATTCCTCAATTTATGTTTATGCCTTTATTCCTCCGAATCTAATTTGATTCCGAAAAAATGTAATAGTTCATGCAAAGGCAAACCTCGGGGGAATACAGTCTGAAGTAAAACCACGCCATTTAGATTTGAACAGTGACATGGGCAAGCAATGAACTGCTTCCTATGAAAGAGGCCACATGGTCTTTAACACGGACTTTACAGCAAATAGAATACCTGTCTTGCTGATATTAGCAAACTATTAGAAGCTTGCGGGACAAATGATGTACGCATTATAAATTGGACTTGTGTATTATTAAATAGAGAGTCGTTAAAAATGCCTCAGTGCTGTGCAAAAGTTTGACCGATTTTCATCCGCGTTTTCACCTTTGTCTTCTCATATTGTTTCAGTTTCTCATTGGAATATGTACACAATACCTTGCCTTCCGAAGCTGGTTCTCGCTGGTAAGTAGCCATTATTTTACGAGTTGTTTATTTTATATCCCAACAAAAAGTTAAACTCATATTTCCCCTCTTTTGGGTTAAAATTAACGTGAGCTGGTTGTTAAAATAGAAACTTAAATATTTGAGATGCTTACCTCTCTTCTGATTTTCATATCATGGCCTCTTCACACAAATCAAGTTGATATTCCTAGCGTGTGCTCTGAGAGTCAATCTCCCAGCAACGCTCACATTTGAGAGACATATATGGCATCAACATTTTCATCTAAGGTGGCTCAGTGGTCTTGGGTTTTGAGTGTGTTAGGGTATTGAGACAGCACCTCTGAGAAATCCTGGGTTTGAGCCCTGAGGCTGACAAGTGAAAAATGGACATTGTCTTCAAAGTCTGCGAGGGCTTTTTTGAGTGTGGTAAATTTTACGTTCTCATCCCAGTCGATTGTGATTACAAAACTGCTTTTTTATATAAAAGGGATGTCTCAGTAAACATGAACAGTTACAGGTGCAGAGATTGTCTGGTAATTATCTATCCAAGTGTTCTTGTGGGTCCCTTGTGAGTGACGACTGTGCGACAGGCACTGGAAATACATCCCTGCAGTGCCTTGTTTCTGGGTGTAATTGAGCTGCGAGCTAAATGTGTTTAGACCTGCGACTGGGATGTCCACATCAGAAAGAGGGCCACTCTGCACCCTTGCCGTGCTGCATTTGTTAGCAGCTCCGTTGAAAAAGCTGGTGAAAAAATTTGCCCAGGAAACCCTAAACGGGAAACATAATATCCAGTGAAATAAACGATTGAATTAGTCAGGGGATATACACTGAAGCTTTTGAAATAATCACAATAGTAATGATTAACACTGACAAGTCTGAACCCATATGTGCTTTATGGCATGGCGTCATCATCACCAATCATAATTCATAATGCCTTCATTCAAATAGGTAAATCTTGATGCAGACCCCACAATCCGACAATGTTAATACAGTGAATAAAACATAACAAATAAAACGACGTGTCGCTGGTAATTACATTTGCCAGAATTTTCCGGAATATTTTGGCAAATCGCCCCATGATGCTGAATGTAACAACCAAATTGTAAATGTTGTGGATTTACTCTCCAACACACCGGTGGGCTGAAGTAGTAACTATTTGGCGTTTTGTTTACGTGACAAATCCCTTACTTATTGTCTGTGTCGGGTGGTGGAGGGTTACGACACATTTATACTGAAGCGATCTAACCCAAAAAGCTTAATTATGAATCATTTAAGGGTGCAGCCTTTGTGAATGTGCTGGCTGTAACGCTGTCTGCCTGTTTAGAAATTTTTCTCGGAATAACCCGATTCGTATTTTCACGTGCAGGGAGGGTTCTAGGTCGAGCACATTGCTTTTTCTCGTCAGACAAAAACCTTTGTCAGACAATACAAAACACCTTCAGATCTTACATTAGCAAGCAACCCATTGCCACTCCTCCGTGCAAAATGAGTAGGGGGGTACTTGCCTTGAGTTTATTGTTGCCTCCTTTTTCCCTAAGCGGAATATTTCATCCCAAAAGTTTCCTGCAAAGACAGACACAGCATTCGAGTGAGTCATGCTTGTGTTTCTTCTCACGGTTGTCTCTGCTTAAATGCACGAATGGTAAAAGTTATGTTAAGAAGATTGCCATAAACTATGGACGACCAATTTCAAAAATTAAAATGTAACTTATACAAAATGAAGTGTCCTAATCTAGTCATCCATTTAATGGCAACATTTGCAATGGAATGTTATAAAATGGCAAAATGTCTCAATTTTAAATACAGTATGGATGGCGCTCTGAGCCAGAGATTGAAATAATACATTCTGATGTTTAAGACCATCTGCTTATGGGATAACCATTACTGATCAGTGTATAAACCTTGGAGGGATGATGTACCGAGTCGAACTCTGACTGAGATTTTATCTCATATCGTCTTTCATTACGAGTCAATCACTCTAACCAGAGCATCGGCAGGCATATTTTATAGTCGTGGTACATTTTAATTGTTAAAAATATTTGTATATTTGCACAACAATTACATTATCACACTTGGACATGAATAATGAGCATTTTTAATATTTTTCTGATCACAAAAAAACACGCTTTTTACAAGTCTGCATGCTTCAACCTGCTGAGTATCATCGGTGTGGAAATGTCATGCCAAGGCTAAACTAAGCATTCCAAGAAAGCAGACATAAATGTTGCCCTCTTGCACTCATAATCATGGATTTATGTGTGGATGTGCACACGATAAGAAGTAATTTTTAAATGGGAACAACAGTGCAGCACTGTGTGGTTGAATCCAACCCTTTGTGTTCCACATGTGATTTCTGCCAAAGCCTCGTATTAGTCCATTATTTTTTTCGTGTGTCTACCGAAGTGATTTGCTGTCTGTAAAGCCGAAAAAAACATCTGCAAAAATTGCATTACCACACTTATTTATCACTTTTTCTTAAGTGAACTATAAGCGCTGTTAATATGATAAACAGCGTAAAAAAAACCACACGCAAGGGTGGTTATGAATCGTGGACTCCTTCAACAGATAACGACATTTCAGCCAACCGCCAAATTGTCAGGATTTACATGCATGTACATAAATACATGCATGTAAATCCAGCGATAGTGCCAGGTTACATGCGACGCAGCATTGCGGTGTAATTTGACGCGCTCGATCCCGTGTGCACTATATTTACGTGAAGAACCTGCGTGATTGACGCGACACGGTGACATCATCGTGGGTCCGTGCATGCGTCGATCTCTCGTCCGCCTCTCAAACACCTGTTTTCGTTGCATTCTTTAAAAAAAACTTCAGTTAAAATTAACTTCGAATTAACGCAAAAGGCGTTCAAAACAAAGGTCCTGGTTTTACGAAGCGTTCAACAACGGATACCGTTATCGGGTTATGGGAACACATATAGAATTAGTGACACATGGATCTATTCGTTTGTTGACTATACAATTTTGATAGCTTAATTGATGCGTGTTTCCTGTGTAACAGCAAAACAGGAACATACGTTACGTTAAGTGAAAACAGCACAAACATTCCCCAATGTTTGGGTGGGAGGAGAAACTGAATGAAGCCCTGCGCTTGATTAAGGAGGGAGTTGCATTCACTGTGATGCCCTTGCTGTAATTGATGCCTTGATTTTTATTGGCACAAATTGGGGGCAGGACTCATCTGTTTCGAATGATTGCACACAATCGGTGTCCGTAATCAGTCTCCATTCTCCAGCCTCGGTCCCTCCTCGTTACCCATCTCGTTCTCTCATGCCTCCCTTTCCTCGAACTCTTCTCACACTCTGGAAACGCCCTCCTATCTCTCTCTCGTTCTCTCATTGTCCCATTCTCTTCCTCTCCACTTTGTCATCTTCCTTCTGCAATAACTCTCAGCCAAGACTCGTCGTTTGTTCTCACTGTGCACTCTATTTGCTGGGAGCGCTGCAATCTGCGTGAGACAGCTGACCTTACAACGCCACATTGTGTCCGGTAGAACGTAGTCCAACAAGTAGATTGTGCACCTACTGGTTTGTATTGTTGAGTCTCATCCCCTCATAAATGCGTGGGGTCTTCTCCAGGAAGTTCAATATGAACCAGCATGCAAGTGCTTCGTGATGGATTAACCAAATATCCCACAATCAGGATCTTCGTAAACAAAATGTTGAGACTCAGTCAGGGAATTCTGGGAAATAAACAAATATTATGTTGATCATCATCTTCTTGGTTCTTTCGGTAAAGTCACGTAGAAAGGAAACAATAAAATAATAAAAATATAAAACAATAAAATTCTCACGACGTTTTGACTGCAACACAAGCAATTATTATCAGGTATGAAAACCACAGCAAGACCATTTTTTTTTATTTTATTGTTTCCCTTCTACGTGACTTTACCGAAAGAACCAAGAATATGAATCCCTGCAGTCACGAAAGCTTTAAATAAAAATTTGATCATCATCATCAAGCCACTGCTGGATGAAGGCATGTCTAAGCCATCACTATCTGTCATGGTCCTCTAATGAAGCAATCCATATAACACCTACACATGCGTGGATTTTATCTTTGCATCTACTCATTCCATCTCCTAGATGTGTTTCATCCCACACTGACTGGTATGGTGAAGCATGGTCAAACAACTCGAATTAATGCCACGGTGTGGGGAAGCCTTCATCCAGCAGTAGGCATGTGTTGTATTCGGTTAGTTGACAATGTGCTAGAGCACCTGGACAGCAATCATTAAGTCACGAGTTCAAATGTCAGTTGAGGGTTAACTCAAGTTGTTGCTCTTCCGGTGTTGATAAAATAAGTGCCACTTTATAGAATGGCAAAGCTGGTTGTTTTATGGTGAGTCGGGCTCTTGCAATAGAACGCTTTCACCACCGCTTCAGGGCGCGCTGCACAAATGAGCACGCTCCCATGTTGTAGGATCACACCGTGGGTGTAGAAACACACGGAGTTCTTGTTATTGTATTATGCATGATATAATAATATAATTATTATTGTCCTTATCTCTTGTCATCCTTTTCTGTAAACTATTTTGCGATGCACTTTAATATATCATTTATCTCTGTCTCCTTTCTCTAGCCCTCTCCAGCCTCCCCTTTCCACTCCAGCCAATATTTTTTTTCTCACCCTCCCACTCCCCATTATCACTCTTCATAGATCTGCCTGTCCCTCCCATGTTGCTCTCCTCGTCTTGGCATTCCCCACTCTCTCCCCTTCACCCTTCCACCTTCTCCTCCATTTCCTGTCTTCCTCCCTCATTTCTCTGTTCCAGTTGTCTCTCCCATCTTTCCCCTGCCTAAATGGCATTTCCTCTATATATCTCTTCACCCGTCCCTCCGCACAATTTTCCATTAACTCTCATTAACCTTTTCGATTGCCTTTCTATTTTCTATTCACATTTTAGGCTACTGCTCTCGCTGTGATCCCAAGTCTCCCTCGCCATCTCTTTGGTATCGCTGTCGGGCACTCTTCTCATCCCTCATGTCTTTGGCTCAGCGGCTGACAGCTGTATTATTCTAAGCAAGCGACAGCTCGGGGCCTAGGGCTGTCGCCGCCGGACTGACATGTGTGATGGACGACTCAAGCCCCGGGCATGCCAGCCAGCCACCCATTGCCCCAAGGCCCATCCGGCCATAACTTCGCCACGCCATGCAGTGGTCGACCGGAAACGTCATTTGCTCAGTGTCAACTCATTGGCGTTAACGAAGGAGCCGTGAGTTATTTAAAACTAAACTCTTCAGTGGCGTCTCTGTGCACAAATGAGCATGGGGAGGTTATTTTCTCAACCCGGGGGTAAATACATTCCCACATTCTTATCGTGGGGGCCAGTGTCTTCAAAAAAGTGGTTCTCATTTTATTGATTACGGAATGATGATGGGTTCTGTCACAGTGCCACCCATCTGGATATGGACATGCACCCACATAAAATATTAAGAAAATTCGTTAACTTCACAGTATTTACCGAAGAGTTTATTTAATCAACATAATCGATCTCATATTGAAAGCATCTTCCTTCTGGTGACCTTTACTTACCTAGGAGAGCCTCAATGAGTATGACAAATATATTTTTTATGAGTGTCCTACTGCATTAGGAAGTTTGGCCAATTCCATTAATGAACGTTTGGCTTCATGTGGTAGGAAACTCGAGAACGGAGACGGAATTCACCACGCATATCAGGGGATAGAATTCAATGCTCCGATCAAATGGATTCAAGATTCCATTGCTGGGCTGGCATCTCCCGGACATCTCGCTGCCCAAGCCTACAGCACCTGAAATTCCCAAGCAGTCTCCCAAGTGTATACAAACACTAACTAGGCTTCACAGATCTCATGGTGATCATTAGGATTGATGGTGGTGGTAGTCGTGATGATGCTGTGTTTCGTGAAACCTGGCCCAGGATTTGAACTCGCAACCTTTATTTACGGTGAGAAGACATCTATCGTATCTTTCTCATTCCATGACCTCTGGGTGTATGATCATTCTAAACTCATTCATACTGGACAGTAATATAAAATGTTTCAAAAAAAATCGTGCATCTTGAACTTAGACTCCATATTAATCTTCTTCTTCTCCTGGCTTGACCGAGCAGATGTTCACTTCGTTGATGTAACTACGCCACTCGACACGACTGTGTGAAAAAAAAATCAACAAGACGGCCGGTTTGAAATCGAAGTCGTTGCCTTGAAAAGCAGCACCGACCCAGCTTGATCGTGGATGTCCATTACAGCTATTACCGAGCCCCGTTGTACTTGCGGCCTCCTCGTCTTCAGGAGGCGGATATCGTCGGTCCGAAAGACGTTATCCTATGCTCGCCCATTGCTGGCATCGTGCAATGACAGCGCTCTTGTGAGAGGCGACACAAAACACCGTCGATTCAGCGACGCCAAAGACGCACCTCGCACCTCCACGAAGCAGCCAGCGCTACTGCGTTACACACCCATACTTGTTGCGTGGTCGCAACAAAAGCTCAGCTGAAGATACGCTGTGGCTGTTTTCCTTCGTCATTGGCATGGACAGTGGAAATCTAGAGCCAATTACTCTTGGAAAGGAAATATAAGAAGGGGTTGAGCTATGTTAAACAATAGAATTATATTTTAAAATCGAAATCCCCATGTGACATTACATTCATAATTATTTTTTTACAGGAAGCAATAGTTGTATTCTGGTGGGGGGGGGGATTAAGTACGTACTGTATTTTGTTGTTTTAGTTTTTTGCATGTGTAGGAAGTCAAGCATGTTAAGTCATTATAAAAATATATATTTTTCGTATGGTATTATAAAAGTGACAATATAAGAGCGGCCATTATGTGTGCATGTGTGTGCATGTGAGTCTGTGGATGTGCATGTGTGTAATTGATGGACTGCGTGTTGTCTTGGTGTGGTCTGGGGCTGTTGTTGTTTTGCTGCCTTGCCCAAGCTCGCATTTAGTGTTAATACATTGTCAGGAATGTATATATGCGTGCAATTTATACTTCTAGACTTTAGTTTTATTTATTGTTTGCTACTTTTACTTATTGTTTGCGACTTTTCTCTAGCTTGTACTCATGTCGTAGTTTGTATTGTTTGTTGATGCAACTCGCTGCTCCGTCCGCTACATAGCTCATCGGATTCCTCCAGGATAAATAAAAATTCTGATTCTCTATACGTTTCCGTGTGTATGCCGGGGGACGTTCACGTGTGTTGTAAGGGTGCAAGATTTCCATTTAAGTTCACGTTTTAGCTCAATGTCTAAACGTTATCAAATCAATCATCCAAAACGTCACAACTGATTTCTCTGTATCGCTGCAGTGTCGCGTTGGTACTCATTGTCGAACTGTGTTGATGCTGTCTGAAGGGACAAACAAACAGACAGAGAACGTAAGGGGCCGTCTATAAATGACGTCACGCGATTTTGGACGATTTTTGACCCCCCCCCCCCTCCGTCACACGGCGTCACAAAAAGTCAGAACCCCCCTCAAATATGACGTCACAAAGCGATGCATGCCCCCCCCTAATAAATATGCTTCAGATCGCTTTAAATTATTGTCATTGTAGTGTAGTGTATAGTTAATGTGGCGCTGCACTCTGATGTTGTAGGAGAAAACATTTATTAAAAAGTCTATTTAATTAAGTAGAACGTGTTGTCCGTATTTATTTAAAGTTGCGCATTTTGATGTTAGGTCACATTTCTAACCCCCCCCCCACTCGTCACACATCGTCACAAATGTCTGACCGCCCCCCCCCCCCCAGTTGCGTGACGTCATTTATGGACGGCCCCTTAGTGCACTGCGCTATAAACCTACTGAACTGGATTTGATTTGATTTCCGGTCGCTGATATCTGAACTGGTTTTGGGCCTCCCTTAGGTAATTTCAGCCTTAAATGAGGATGTGACTTTGCGTGTAAACATCATCACTGGGGAGACAAGGGAGCCAGACATGGTATTAGCCACACCAGCCCCTCGTGCTCGATTCCAGTTGTAACAAGCGCTCGCTAACAGAACTTCCCGCAGCAGTGAACGTAAGATAGTCGAATGAAATTATCTGCCTTTAGTCACCGTATAAGTGTATGTGTGTATATTCTGTGGTGGCACGGTGGTTAGCACGCTGCGCTACAAAGCCGGCGATCCACGTTCGATTCCCGCTCATGGGTCAACACCAGTGACGATTATCTGAACCGGTCAACGGGCCTCCCCTAGGTCGACTCAGCCTTAAACGAGAACCTGGTGAGGTGTGTGTAAACATTGCGACTGGCGAATACAAAGGCGGTCAAGCGTGGTGCTGAGCACCGTGCCGGCCTTCATAGGTGCTCGCTAACAGCACTTGCCCCAAAAGTCTGTGAAGGCTATTAGGGGGATCTTTGTCTCGTGCGTGCGCGTGTGTCAGAGCATGTGAGTGTGTTGCGTGTGTTTGCTGGAGAGAGAGAGAGTGTTCTGCGTCTGTGATTGAATACGTCTGCACATGCACTCTCTCTCCAATTAGAGTTCAGCCATAGGACACTGACCATCCGCCATTCAACGTAGAAGCGAGACAGTATCACAGTGGTGTATTGTCCCCTCAAGAGCCAAACAGCTCTACTAAACTGCCACTTTTCGATCATATCTTGTATAGGCCTTTTAATTCAGAGGGCTGACAATCAAAATGGGCAGGCAAAACCAAAGCGAACGACGGCAATTTTCCTTTAGAGCATTATTAGTGGGAGTAATTGCGTCTAACGGCGTAATGTCCCTGGATGAACATTAAATGCTTAACAGCAAAATAGTGCCCATATATTGGCCTCGCAGGTTCAAAAACTTGTTTTGAACGAGCCACTGAAATGCTGGTGCCAAGAGCGTGAAACGCTGTAAAGAGCACGCACGGAGTTGCCATAATTTGTATAAAACAACGACATTTACACGGAAAATATCTACTTGAAAAATGTCGCCAATTGGGGCCGTCCATAAATAACGTCACGCGATTTTGAACGATTTTTGACACCCACCCCCCTCGTCACACGGCGTCACAAAAAGTCAGACCCCCCCCCCTCAAATATGACGTCACAAAGCTCTGCACCCCCCCCCCCCCCAAAAAGCACATTCTTCAAATCGCTTTAAACTATTGCCATTGTAGTGCGTATTTAACGTGGCGCTGCACTCTGATGTTGTAGGAGAAAACATTTATTTTAAAAAGTGTATTTAATTAATTAGAACGTGTTGTCTATATGTATTTAAAGTTGCGCATTTTTACGTGACGTCACATTTCTCAACCCCTCCCCCCCCATCGTCACACATCGTCACAAATGTCTGACCCCCCCCCCACCCCTCCTAGGTGCGTGACGTCATTTACTGACGGCCCCCAATCGTTTCATCGTACCGACTGTGCTGGAGTGAAAATTTAAAAAGAGGTGGGGGGGGGGGAGGGGGACGTGGCTGGGCGGCCTATTATTGTGTGCTGACCGTGGGGGCCAGTTTTCACTCAGCACCGTTTGAATCTCGATAGGGGCATCTCTGCAACCTGCTTTGTTCACGCCACTGCTGGTGAAAAAAGACCTCCAACGAGCGGGAGCTCAAAAGGGGGGGGTATTTTGATCAAACTCTTTCAGAGTGGGCCAGACATCTTGGAAGTACCCACACTTTACCCCACCGCACACGTGACCTGACTGTGGTTACCCATATATATATACTACTGGGTGGACAGAGGTGGACGGGGGTTTGGGGGATATGAGAAACATTCCCATTGTTTTAATGGGTTAAACTTACCCATAGTTAGCACATTGTTTTAACTATTCATTACAATATGATGGTGCCCCTGAATCTATTTTCTGCCATTAGTTTCCGAGGTGAATTCCTACAGCGTGGCATCTGCTATACAATGGCTGTCAAAGAGACAAAGGTTTGCCGTTGTGCGTGTCAAAGTTGTCCCAAGTTCGAAAATAATATTCAATTAACTTAAACGTCACAAAATCATACGTATAGCAATATCTTTATAGCACAGGAAAAACTGTTCTTGGACAGTCAAACGTAGAAAGCAATGCAGTAGACTCTCGATTATCCGCGCTAATGACGGGGAAGATGGCCACGGATAATGAAAAATCGTGGATTAACCAAAAATATTACCATTTTCCACGGATCTGTATGCCAAAAATCACTAATATAGGTATGCTAACGATTGACCGATCGATGCACGTGCTCCGTGATAACACTTTCCTGCTCCCGTGCAGAAAACTCCACCCACTAAGATGCACGCCAATCAAAATCAAACTCCGCCCACTGTTGTAAAGATATGCAACTACTGTACTGTAGAGGGGTGATCACGTGGATTTAGGAATACCTGAATAACATCTTTGTTCAGTTTAAGCACGTGACTCGTAATAAACATTTCTGAAAATAACAATGTATAATTGTTTTTAGATTATTATATTAGGGCTGAAGGGAAAATCCATGAGTAATTTATTTATGTCAAAATCTCAAGTGCGCAGTTCAACCGTAAATTGGATAAACCGCACGCGGATTATCGAGAGTCCATTGTATGTGTCCATGCTCATCTACATTGCTGGGCCTTAACTAACGTTGGAAATTCCACATTCCAGGGCGGGGGCCAGACCCAATATAAAACTACTGATGACGTCTCACAATTAACCTCGGTGGGGATTAGTTCGTTGGCACTGTTATTAAATTATGTCAATTGTGGTATCAACCGATGGATTCAATGGATTTATCTAGACAATCACACTCCACTTCAAGACAACAAAATTACTTATATTTGTTGTTATTTTTAAACGACACTGCCAAATGGACGGCTGTCCTTTTTTTGGATAATTCCTGGCCCGGGAGATCGCGTGATTTGTAAATGACGTAAAGACTTGGCAGAGTCGTCGAGGCTCACTCTGGTCCCAGGCCAGTGAGGGAGCTTTACACCTGCTCACTCCGGGCTCATCCGTGTGTGTGGAAGAGGGCCACCCCGTCTGGCTTGCCTGCCGCTCCACCCCCACCCACCACCACCACCACCACCACCGAGTATAAATCTCAAGTAATTTGATTTGCGAACTTCTTTGCTTCCAGCCACCTGGTTCGAGCACCTGTCCGTCGGCGGAGCTCTCTGGGAGTTTAAACCGCGCTCCCACCTGCGCCACATTAGCGAGTCGTTTTAAACCTACGGAGCGCACGCCGCGAGATAACCGAATCGCCCACCCGCTCGTGCGCGCCGTCACGGGCGGGCCTGCGTTGGGAATAACTGGCTTTCGTTGCTGCTCTTCCTGCTGCTGCTGCTTTAGTAATAAAGCTTTAGTTTTCATTTGAGCATCTGTATAGGTATCTTATACTCACTGTGATTGCTGTGCTTGCTACTAAATGTGTATCTACTATTTAGGTAATAATCTATTGCGATTGTATCGTGTTATGGACGGCCCCCATAGGCGCCTCTTACAAAATACCATATCTCAGAGTGTTGACTGTCACCTGGCTTTGACTGATTCTCTTATTGACTGATGGACTAGTTGGGTGAAGGAATAGCTATCGTCTTTTTAGGAGACACACTAATTGAAGCAGTGGATTATCAATTGGCTGAAAGAGTTGGCATCAGCTGGCATATACACATTAACTCAAAATCATAACGTCATTATTAACATCTCAGAAATAAAGATGCTTAGAAATGGAAACATGCAAAAATAAAACTACAATGGCCTTTAAAATTATAATAAACGTATGAAAACATGTAAAGCAAGTAATTTGAAATGAAAAATAATACTTTGCTCAATATAATTATATTTATAATTGATCATTTTCTCTTTCTACGTGACGTTACCGAAAGAACCAAAGAATAATTATATGTTTTGATTTAAAGCTTTCGTGACTGCAGGGATTCATATTATTGGTTCTTTCGGTAAAGTCGCGTAGAAGGGAAACAATAAAATAAAAAAATATATAAAACTACGCTGCAATACATTATAGCCAAAGCATATCGTTATTATTATTGGTTCTTTCGGTAAAGTCACGTAGAAGGGAAACAATAAAATAATAAAAATATCAAACAATAAAATTCTCACGACGTTTCGACTGCAACACAAGCAATCATCATCATCTGTGATTATATGCTTTGGATATAATGTATTGCAGCGTAGTGATCACTGTATGTAACAGTGTGATGATGAAAGCAATATTTTCAATGTAAATGTGTCGATCTGCACACCACAACAAATTACTTTCAGGCCTCTAGACCTTCTACTAGTCCGTCAACTGGCCTATTTTGAGATTTGCACGATTCATCTTAGTGAGGCCTTCAAGGTTTATTTTAGCATTCTTTCCAAATGATTCCATCAGTTGACTAACAGAACTTCACCAGTACTTCAGAAGTCATTCTGCAGAAGTCTTTAGCAGATCTCCTTTTGGCCTACACCAGACCCTTTATCTGTTTATTCCCAAAAAACGTCTTTAATGGCTAATAAACACGTATTTTTGATGAACTATAAAACATTATTTTACTGACTTTGTTAATATTCATCGGCATATGCGCGTTACATTGATGTGGGTACAGCTGTACACCACACTAATGTGGAGTTTCCAATATGGCAAGTAGTTATGGATGCTCCCTGCACACACTTAGAAGCGTCATTTTTCCATTTCTGTCGATATACAGTTATTCTCCATCATCTTTTATTTCTTGACACGCTTGAAAACGTGTGCAGTTTTCTCTAAGTTTACTCAATAGTCCGTGATAGATAACACAAAACATGTAACATTTTGACGTGACTATTTATACCCTCGTGAACAGGCATGATACTATTACGCTTTTTATTCAACAACGTTTAAAGAACAGGTCATATTAATAATGTCAATCATAAAAAAAACACATTTATTAAATTTCTTAACAATGAATGCATGTGACATGTACAGTAGGCCTGCAAATGTTTAAACACAAGAGCAGCCAATAACCTATGCGCAAACCCTGAAATTACAGATGTGAAGGTGTGGGTGGGTTACATGCTTTTACAGATGGGCTCAGTGCACCTGGGACCTCGGCGTCTCCAATAATACTGGCGTGGGTGTTCTCCCAAGGCCTTTGAGTTCCGCGGTAAAAGCTGTAGTTCAGTTTTACCACAAGTATCCTTTCTGTCATTCTCAGCACCCACACAGCCACCCATGTCGGACGACGTTCCACCCCGTGATGCAGCAACGCACCAAAGGGGGCAAGGTGAGGGGGGGGGGGGAGGGTCTTTCTCAAGGCATCGTTTCCCACCGAGGCCTTGGGAAACTCTTGCTTTCTACCCAGTACATTTTAAGCAAAGCTCTTGGGGATAGCCTGAAGGGGAGCATGGCACCCACATCCAGTTGGACGTTGCCAGAACAGGATCAGACATTTCTTCTCTACTGATGGAACTGGCTGCCAAGGCCCCAAAGCACACAATGGCCCTGAGCACACAAAGAGAGTGTATTTGGCTCATTAATCTGAGCCTGCTTTGAATCTGCCGCCTGCAGTGTCCCTGGTCAGTTTAATATGCAGTAAAGGCCCTGTCCACAGTGATATCTGTCTGGTTCACGTGCCCTGTGGTAGCAGCTGCACTTCGTCTCACGTGAAGATCCCGTTGCCCAACTTATCTGTTAAATGTGTGGATTTCGCAGAAGGCATTTGGCAAACATTGTCATCGTCATTAGTCTGTGTGTGGAGTGCGAGTCGTGTATCTCGAGTATTAGCACATGAGTTTCGACATTGATGACTTCAGTTCTCAAGGTTTTTTTGATAAGATGAGAAACGTTTTGCAATACGTCTCAATAAGAAAACACTGCCTCTCTACCAAGCAAATGCATTGTAACAATGATGCGAAACATCTTACCTCTGCAAAACGTTACATTTCCAAGTGCAAGCTATCTATGCTTGCACTGATTTTTTTCATAACCACTGAAGCCCATTATTATGTTGTGCTGTCTATCCTATTTTTCATGGCATGAAGCCGTATAGCTTCACCTGTGCACTATGAAATTATGAATTTCAGCTTAGATTTATGGAAAGGTGTTTGCACATCATACAAGGATCCCCCGTATATCTTTAACAGACTGTAGGGTCAAGTGCTGTTTGCGAGCACCTATGAAAGCCGGCATGGCACATGAGGGGGTTGGTTCGCCAGCACTACGCCCGGCCGCCTTTGTCTCCCTAGTAGCGATGGTTACACACTGCACCAGGTACTCATTTGAGGCCGAATAGACCTAGTGGAGGCCCAGGACCAGTTCAAATAATCATCACTGGTGTCGGCCGTGAGCGGGAATCGAACTCGGGTCGCCGGGTTCCTAGCACAGCGTGCTGATCGCTACACCACTGGCTCCCCACATCATACAGACATATAAACACACAGATAGACGTGAGATATATGCAAGATATGTCGGAAAATGTAGCTAATGGGCAGGCACAGGTTCGCAGACAGACAACTAGGTAAATCTTTGTAGAAATTATGATTGAAGAACAATTACTTTAAACAACATTTATTCCAACATGTAATCACAAAATCCAGTCTGGAACCCGATGGCACAATCTCTCCCTCTAAAGCAAGCATTCCACCATCACAAAGCAATCCCAATAATGCGATAACTGCGCTCTTAACACCACCAAAACTCTATTTAATTGAAAACACATTTTTATTAACATTTTATGAAAACCAGTAGTCTTACAAATCTGCTTTGCTGGTGAAAATTATCGATCGGTTCATCGGTCTAACAGTGGTTTTATCTAGAGTTCTTGTACACAAGTCACAAACCCCATTGGATATAAATGATAAACTTATTTTGATTTACATTTATTTCAGCAAAGCTCTATAAAGACAATAAAAAAGACAAACAGGATGATATAGTGTGCAGGATCGTGTCAAACATATAAGCATCAGTATTCATGATGTGGACAGAGAGTTTTGAAACGAATCGAGACCTACGCCATAGCAGCTGAGGGCCGTTTTTCTTACTCTGAAAACACCAATCCATCATCATAAGTTACAGGAACTGCCTTTTAACATAAAAAAAAACTTACATGAAGATAACGTCTAGGCTATGGTGTTTCGTCAGCGCACAATGAGAAAACAGTCTTGGGACTGAGGTACCACATTACTAGACATCTGTTAAAAAGAGCTTCATGGCTCATTGGATTTCTCCTGCATACACATTACAAAATATGGCTACTTGAAGCTTCACTTTTTGGACAGAAAACCCAGATGGATAGGTTAATTTCAAAGCATTAAAAAAAATAAAGTAAAACTGTATAAATAGTCAAAACAGTGAACAAATTTCAAGAGTTTTCATGAGGGCTGATTTTTGGTGCATCCATATTTTATTATTTCATTTACAAAATCCAGATTTGTGGGCGCGATGTTAACTCCCTCGCCTGGTTTACAGGAAACCATGGGTTCGATCCCGATGCTGACGCCTGCATATTTGAAGTTGGCATGGTCTCCCCGTGGTCGCGTGGATTTTTCTCCGGGGCCTCTGGTTTATCTCTCCGCATTTAGAAACATGACTTTCGGAGTTTTTTGACTGCTATACTTTTCCACGTGATAAGCCACTTCGTTGCGGTATCATTTGTGGCCAGGCCCCTTGGGGAAAAAAAAGCAATATAGCTCAGTGGACTTTACCTGGAAATATAAAAGCCGAGCGCAACCACTGCCATAGCACTTACACTATATATACATTGAACTTCTTTCGCACCGTACATAGCCAAGCGTGTGCTAATCGGAGGCGCACCAATCACTTGTGCACAGCAAAAAGTGAGCGAGCGCCGCCCCGGGGGTCCTCGCGATCGACCGCAAGTGCTCGAGACACACATCTGTGGAACATATCTGTTGGATCCTCGCATCGCAGTTTTCCATGAAACCGTTGCGCTCACCCGCCCCGTGTCCCACTGCCGCTGCTGCTGCTGCGGCTGCGGCCGTACGTGCCTCTGCGTGCTCAGTCACATGCAGCGCACGTGGCCGGGTGCACGCCTGGCACAAGCGGCGCTCGGTGCGGCCAGAGGAGCCTACACTCACACATGGCCGTCGTGCCCAGCGCGCTACGACGCTCCCTCGCGCGTCAGCCCCGTGTGCCGCACCTTCCCGCGCCCGTGAATCTCACTCGGTTGCGCAGCGAACTCTTGACAGCGGGGGCTCCCACGAATAGAACGATGGTTGAATGTGGTCATTCACTGCGGCGGTGATCATTGATGGACAAGACTGATGGAGCGGTGAGATTGGCACACGTTGGTCGATGGTGTAGGGAGACCATTCAGCAGTTGAAAGGTCATGGCTGCTGATGATGATGCTGAATGAGTATTGATTACAAAATGACTTGTATTACTGTTAACATAATACAAATTACTTCTCCAGGTAAGGAATTGGGCCTTTGTTCTTCAATTGTTGTGCGAGGCTCCTATTGTTATTGCCCTCAGCTAGATCATTTCTTAATTTAGACGTTGGTTTTAACTTAAAAGTTGCTGAGAATGTCATTACACAGCAAGTAATATCCAAACCCAATCAGGTGATTTTGAATGAAATTGTTTCCGCCAAGTGATCAGATCATAGATCATAGATCTGATCACTTGATCCAGGGCAGAGTGCTTTGCAGTGTTTTATTGATTGGGATAAATAATTGGATATAAGTGTTCTGCAGGGAACACAAGAGTGAGTTTAGAGTAGAGTTACATATTGTAAAAATGTGTAGTATGTAGTCAACGGAGGTAATAGATATTTGCTGGAACTATCGAATTTTTTTTAGACCAAACAAGTAGTCTATGATTATCTTTGAAGATAAGTTATATGGGAACTTGTAGAATGTTATGGTTTTTGAAGGGAATATGGCAACCGCTTAAGAATGTAAGCTTGTGTGCAGTTAGCAGAGCCATCAATGTACTTTAACTGGTCTCCAGGAGGCAGTACCAAACTCTCACTGCAATCACCAGCCACCGCTTATCCACATAAAGCTCCTAAGGCACAGGGCAGCAGTTGGAAATGATGGGTGAACTGTTCTATGATGAGAATCGCACCATTTGCGGTCGAGAAAGCACGTGTGTGCGTGGCCAACTCATTAGGAAGCCACTCAAGCTATGCATCTAAATCCAAATCTCGATTGAAAAAACATTTTTAGAACTACTTTTTGTGTTAATTTGCTTGCCCTTCCCCCACACCTCCGATGAACACGGTTGGCTACATACAGTATGAATAAATTCAACAGACATACATAATTTATTAACACCAGTGGGTTATCGCAAAATGAAGTTCTGTTGCTCTTCCACCAGCAAAGCAACAAGTTGCATGGAGGCGTCTTCACATTCACGTTTCCGAGACCAAACTTTGCAGAGTTTGAGTTTTCCTCCATTCTGTGTCAGGATTTTGTTTCTGTGCTTTCCAAGTTCCTCCTACAACTAAAATACACTGAGCAAGAATTTTACCAAACATACAAAACAGGATTTGCCTGTAAAAGTTCGGTAAGCAAAATCAAATTTTTGTTCATTTCATAGTTATTTCTTAATGATCATGTGAAATTATTTGGAGCAAGATATCGTCAAATAAATATGACGTTAGCATGACCACAAAAACTACGAGAAGCTTATTTCAATATATAATGCACAGACTTGGCAGCACTATTTCACCACATAAATTAAAAAGTAAAAAGATCAACCATCTTTTGGGAATGGATTCTATAAATATAAAATATTATTAGCCATAATTGGAGCTTAAATAATCAGCAGAAACAAGTCTTCAGAATCATCGCATTTTTATGCGTTTGCTTAAATTTCAAAATTACCCACAATTAATAATTTGAAAACAAAATATATTCCCATGTGGTCTTGTATGTCCATGTAAATGAGATGTAACATCGCCATGTATCAGTCTGGAATAAACACATTCCGAATAAAAAAATATAATACGAGTCCAATATGTAGCAAATAATGTGTATACTTTCAGATTACATTTTAGGGACTAAGTTAGCAGCAGTTTACATGCACGGGCTAAAAATACATTTCACTACCATCACAATGTTTGCCTTCCACTCCTCTGCTGCACCATTATTGACAATAAAAACGTAAGCCTTTTGTACGACTTTTGGTGGGGAGGCATTGTTTGTCAATGACAAATGGGTATTTTCAGTCTTTGTTTTAAGCACTGCCTCTTATTTTTGCGTCACGTAAATATAAATGATAATTCCCGGCGTGCGTTGTAAGGATTGCCTCTCATGTTTCTCTTGAAGCTTCTTGGCAACTGTGGCTAAACACCACCTTCTCTGGCTGGTGCGTAGTGTACACAATCATCGGCCGAGCACAATGAAAGGGATGGCTTCTGTGCGGTACTTAAAGAGAATAAATAAACGAACGTAACAACCGCTTGAACTTCTGCCGAGACCAATTCAAAATCCATTCCTGGGAAAGGCACGGCAATTTCAATAAACAGTCATCACTTTGGATGATAGCTTGCGGGGGGAGGGGGGGGTCAGGCGGCTGTTTGCATAAGGTGCAACCATAAACACTCCGACGGGGACCGGAACGTGTTTGTGGGAGAAAAAAAAAATATCTAAAAGAGTGGCGGCAATTACTATCATTTTAGTGTCATAATTATAACTGTGCGACAGGCAGGCGATGCAGATGGAGCTTTCTAGGTCTTTAATGGAAGCGCTCACAAAATGTAATTATGGCAACATTTGCATTTCCTGTTCCCTTAACCGTGTCATCGCTCGACCAGCAAATCGCCCCCCCCCCCACTCTGCCTTATTTGTATCGCCGTGCCCGACCTTCTCGAAAGCAGGCGCGCTATAAGCAGCTGCCCAAACTGACGTCTGCCGTGCCATCACAGAGCCCATCTTTGGACATTCAAGCGACGCACACATTTCCACGTGCGAATGTTGTCACACTTGCATGTGCTGTCAGGGTGGACCAAACTGGTGTTATTACGACTTGATTCCACACTGGTGTTAACCCGCAAGCGCAGATGGACAATTCGTGATGGCTATCTTTATGAACGATTAGCTGAACACACACACAAGGTCAAAGTGCGTCTCGATTTAAGCATTGGCTTTGCACCGGCGGTCACCTCCATTGCTGACCCCGAGCCAGGAGTGGAAATTCCACGTTGCTGTGATAGGACCAGTCTGTTCACAGGTAGGTGTCTTTTCTGACAAAATATAAGAAAGTCCAACATTTCAAGTAACGGGAGAGATACATTCCCCCTGCAAGCCCTTCCGCTTCTTTCCACACCGAACATCAAGAGGGCATTGCCAGGGACCCCTTCACGGCTTGTTTAGCTTTCACTTTAACTCAACTGGTAAAAAAATCTGCTGCCGATCTACGTACGCTTTGTTGCCTAATAACAGCCCACGTCGCCGGAGAGAAGGAGGCGGGGGGGTGGGAGAGAGACGCCGCTTGCATTGTGAGGGACGCGATTGTTCTGCCACGAAAATGTCTGCACTTTGGGTCACAAACAAAGGCGCACCTGCTGGGTTACGATTACTAACATCGAATTATCCAATCGGCTCGTGTCGCTGAGGAGCATTCATTTGGCGCTGTGGGGGTAATTACAACACTGTGACATGCCGCTCCTCTCTCGGATTCGCCTCGGCACAGCAATTACACAAAGTGGTTTTATGTGTTGTTGAAATTTTGATTCGCGGTGTTAACATTTTTTTAACGTCTCTTTTTTTTCTCCCCCCCCCCTCCTCCTCCTCTCCATTGCTCGGTCTCATTCTCTCTCACAAACCTGAGAATCGTGTGTTAATGCACACTATAATTCCAGTGCTGTGTTGTGGTAAAGAGGCGAACTGTGATAGAAAAAGATCGTGGTTGCTCCCATTGTTGTGTCCGTGTTGAGGCCAGACAGACGGACGTTCCCAGGCGTACAAAATATTATCGGGCACAAAACACAGTGCCGGATTAAGCTCGCCTGTAGCAAATGTTTTTACTTGCATAGTAAAGTAATTGTTTTTTTCATTTGCTATGCAGCCAGATGATACGACAAATCACTAACCTTAAACACCCAGTTGCTCATAAAAGTTGAAGGCGGTATAGTACTATAGTAATAGAGCAAAGTGCAGAATAACTGAACCGGAAATGATCGCTTGAAAGCATTTAGCGCGGGATCCTTGAAAGTGCGGGGCCCGTAGCTACTACACATGCAGCAGCTACTACACATGCAGCAGCTACTACACATGCAGCAGCTACTACACATGCAGCAGCTACTACACATGCAGCAGCTACTACACATGCAGCAGCTACTACACATGCAGCAGCTACTACACATGCAGCAGCTACTACATAACGCAGTATACGCAGTAGTAGCTACTACACACGCAGAAGCTGCTACTACACACGCAGTAGTAGCTACTACATATGCAGCTACTTTTCCTTCGAGGATAATCCGGCACTGGGCACACAACACAAAACAGGTTTCTGACATTCAAACTTCTTCACTAAAATGCAGAATCGTAACCCTTCTGTGCATTTTTTTTAAACTAATTTTGTTTAACATTGCTGCGATGATGATGATGACCCAGAACTAAGCCAAAGTGTGTACACGCGTAAATTCAAGTTATCTCCAAACGACAACGCTGTCCTTTTAATATAACGGGCCTGGAAAGGAATCTAAAAATTATTTATAACTCACCGGGAAAGTTTGTGGGCCTAACTTTAGCAGCCAGCATTTGGTGCCTTGCATTTAGAGACAGCAGGCTACGAGCGTGTGATGACATGTTGTGACGAGTTGGGGCATGCCAGACCCTGCATCGCAACCTGTTTTCACCCCATCCCTAGGCTTCAAAATAAGTAAAATTGACAGCGCATTATGGGCCCATTTTTTTACCAAATGGACACCTATCACAAGGCATCAAGTCTACAATGACCACACATGCTTGTGGCAAAATATGCAAACGAACATGCTTTTGATATAATGTGTGTATGCATTGTCCTTTAAACTGCCTGGCCTACACCAGAGACCTTGTCCCACCAGTGTTGGGCAAAAGAACGCCAAAAAGCAAACAGCACAAAGACAATGCAAATATCAATACTTTATTGGCCCAGGTCGAGCTGTTTATGAGACCAGGCTTGATGGCTTGTGATAGATGTCTATTTGGTATTCTTGAGTAAAGCCTATTGATTCTTTTTCATCATCTTGATACTGGCAAAATGGGTCCCTTAAAATATGGGGCCCTTTTTAATTACCGAGTATTAATTTAGTTACCTTTCATGACAACGAGCTGGCAACCTGCTGTTCATCATCCACCAAACACCAGTCACCACCGACAACTCACCACCAACACTACCATGGCCACTATGATAATACGTTTTTCCCCTTTTTTCTGGCAACAAAACAGGTGTTAAGATGTTAAAACACCAAAATGAAACCTTTTACAAGGAATCACGTCTGCATTAACCACAATGCTTGTGGTCAGAATGCAAAGAAAAAACATTGTCTGATAATATATGCATTGCCCTTGAAACTGATTGGTCCACACCAGAGAGTTTTCTTTTGAGCCTCGTCTCAAACGGTGTTAGACCAGAGGATGCCAAAAGGCGCACAGCCCAAAGACAGCACAAAGACAATGCACTATCAGAGTAATGAGAGCTTGGGGTGAGCATCTACATCATGGGATCTCCTTTGCCAGTACCAACATATGATAATATATTATATGCATATATTGTTAGAGTATGTTTTTTTCTTTGCATTCTGACCACAAGCATCGTGGTTAATGCAGACATGATTACTTGTAAAAGGTTTCAGTTTGGTGTTTTAACATCTTAACACCTTGATTTGAAGTTTTCGTGACTGCAGGAATTCATACTCTTTGGTTCTTTCGTTAAAGTCACGTAGGTATAAAATAAAATAAATCACGACGTTTCGGGCGCAACACAAGCGTCCCATCATCAGGTGAGAAAATCTATTATCATAGTTTGGTACTGGCAAAGGAGATCCCATGACATGGCTACTATCTTCATCACCACCACCATCTTTCTCCGTTTCCCCATCAGCACTCTGCTTGATGGTGGCCGGGCGTCTCAGCGGACTGTTAAAACTCATATCAGCGCACTGGGGCCAACAGCTCTGATATCCTAGGTTTGAATTCGGGTTGCAGCAACCCAATATTAAAATGCATTCTTAAGTTAAGTGCGTTTGTCGTCTCAGCTTGGGGACCAAGAGGCACGCAAAAATATCATTGCATTATATGAGGCTTTTCATATAAATGTGGTATATTGCCATGCAATATACACTATTTCCAGGGCATGCAAGGGTGAGCAACATATTGTGGATAAAAAAGCTTATTGTTCGCACTTCAGGGGTTGCTGCTTCGTGGCATCTTCTGGAGCCGTTCTCTCACTTGGTATGAAGTTACTTTGCTCACTGACAGTTTTGAATGGACACTTCTTCATTTCATAACAAGATCCCGCAGATAGCACACATGTAACACAACTGGGGATCATTTAACCAAATAAAAACCCTCCAAGTTGGGAAGCCAGCTTATTGTCTTGCACTGAGAGCACAGCCACTGAGAAAGTGGAAATTCAGGACGGAGGAGTGCGCCAAATATGTGGCGTGTGCGCTTACCCCGTCCTGGCCCGTGAATGCCCACGTGGCAGGCACAGAAATCTCCTGCACGTGGCGCCTTCAAGTGGGAATGTGAAGCCCGCCAAACCCTGCGCTTTCTTGCGGATGCCAGAGATCCCAGGACATTCTTCGCATGAGTGAAGGCCATTGTGAGCCTGGCCATCACGGTCACATTTTCCACCTGTTTGTTGAGTTACGGTTTTGAAAATAAAATGCGGTCCTTCTGAAAACAAGGTTGTTTGTAGCCGAGTTTTTTTTTTACTTTGCTCATCTAATCAGATGAACACAGAAATCCCATGGAGTGCTGGACATGTGTGAAACAGAGCTCCAAAGCTCATCGGATTCCTCCAGTCTAAATGAAGATTCTTATTCTGAACCAGCCCAGTACCACTACGGTTGGAGAGAATAACTCATCAATCGAAGGTGGCAAGTTCCTGATTAGCGGTCAACTGAGCCCCTCATCCATTAGGAAGTCAACAGTGATTCTGTAGAAGTCGGACACCTGTCATAGGAATGTGGAATTTCCACCACAACATCAGGGCCACCAATATAGTTGAGCACAGCCCCATTAATTGTTTGCACAAGGGGATGCTGGAATAGTGCTGCGCTCAGAAGCGATAGTTAACATTCAGTAAAAAGCAAACTTGGTCAAAGAGCATGCTTGCCTTCAGTAGTTCTAAGCTAACCTTAACTTGCCTTCATATAAATACTCTTTCGCTAAGAGATGTTAGTACATTTGGAATCTCGCTGAGAATGATATCACCTTACACATGGTTGCATGCAGAATTAGAATGTATAATAATAGGGGCCCTTTATATAGCTGCAATGCTCACAGCTACAACTTACGCAAAGCATGACCAAAAATTCTTGGAACTTTACTTATCTGCATGTTTTGCATCTTGGAGACCAGTGACTTCAAATATGACGCATCTGCAATTAAACTAATTGTAATACAGTATAACCTTCATCTGGCCTCCCGAAGCCCATTATCAAATATCATGGTCCTTTCTAGATTTTAAGCTTTCGTGACTGCAAGGATCCATACTCTTTGGTTCTATACGTGACTTTACCGAATAGAACCAAAGAGTATCATGGTCCTACAATAGAACAAACCATATCGCACCTGCACATGAGCTGATTTAATTTCTCCATCTCTTTGCGGTGATTTTACCTTCAGGCGTCTTCTCTCATTTGGCTCCCATTCCGTTGTTAGTCTCGACCAGCAGCCATCATCCCTTCAAGCGATGTGTCGTGTCCAAACCCACTTACTTCTCTGAACAGTCAGTATGGTGTCTCTAACTTGAGTATTTTGTATCATCCACACGCTACTGTTTCGGTCTCGGATTGTATTCCGAAGCATGCATCTCTCTACGCTTCTTGGTGCACTTTTCAGATTTCGTTTTTAAAAAAATATTCAAATGTCCACGTTTCTGATCCATATGTCAAAGCACCTGCTGTGCTCTAATTTAAAAAAAAAAAACTTTATTCTCTTGGCAACTTGATGCGCTGCTTTTCATTATTAATAATCTCACATTTGCTGATGTCATTAATTCCAAGCAATGTATATGATCTGATATAGGAACTTAATAGTGACGGCTGCAATGTGTAGCTTGAGGTAATCGCAGGGTGAGCTAAAACGACATTCGTGTTCAAAACGTTTGCCAAACAATTGGAGATTTTCTGTCAGAGGGACACAACTTTAAGGTGGGCCGGGATCAATCTTATTAAACAAAGAGGAGAAACAAGAGCAGTTTACAGTGCTTTTGGAACATGTAACTTACGTTTATAATGCTCTTAATATGTTATACTGTAATTAACAGGCAGTGAATGTCATGTAGATTATACTTAGTCCCACCATAAAAATGCGAATTGTTTTTTTTTATTTCACCAGGTAAGCTCCACTGAGCTATATAGCTCTTTTTTTAAAAAGCGACCTGGCCACAAATGATAGCTCAACGAAGTGGCTTATCATGTGGAAATGTATAGCAGTCAAATACTCTAAACGCATGATTCTAAACGTGGAGGAAAAAACCGGAGGACCCGGAGAAAAATCCACACGGTCGCGAGGAGAACATGCAAACGCCAAATATGCAAGCATCGGGGTCGGAATCGACCCCACGACCTCCTGTATACCAGGCGAGGTAGTTAACGTCTCGCCACCATGCCACCCCTTATTAGGAATCATACACACACGCACACACGCGCGCAAGTCAGGCAAAATACGCGAATCTTTACATTGGTTCCCGGTCCAATGCAGGATCAATTTTAACAACACACTCACTCTGTTCAAAGCCCCACCCCCTCCCCTGTTATCTCAACGCCCAGTCCTCTCCATGCAATCTCCGCTCCAGAAACCAAGGCTTTCTATGGAAACCCCCCAGTCAACCTTTGCCACTCCACAGGAGATCACTGATTCTCCTCTAATGCCCCCATTATCTCAAACTCCCCCCCCCCCCGTTTACAGCCGTCATCTTTCTGCACCTATTTCAAGTCCAAGCTCAAGATTTTCCATTTATCCATTTGCCTACGACAAACTGCCCCCCTCCACAAAATAAGTATGCCTACTGTTCATTTCCAGCATCTTGTGATGCAGTTCCATTTAGATGCTATATAAACCAAAATTATAACTGCGTTGTATTGAACCCCCGCAAAAGCAAAATTACACATCGCGTTTGCATGAAGCCCACAGTGTGCAAGCACTATTGTGCTCCTCTTATATCTGCACTGGCACGTGTGTGTATAAATATCACGGTCAAGAGGTCACGTATATCCAATACCATATGATCCCACCGCAGTTTGCTGTCACTGTCCCCTTCTAGATACCACAACTGTTTCACTCTGAGCACCCAACTCTCAGTCCACTCTTGCACTCATATCGTCACTATCTAACTTCACGTTTTCCGTTGGCGTTCACTTGAATGTCTTTATTCCATAACCTGTCCTCCTCCATACACCCATGACAGCTTCCCCTGTCTGGTGAAGTCTTGAGTACCGTCTTGTTGCGTTCTATTCAGGGCATTCAATGCGCTTAACCATACACGCCCGAAAAGTTCTAGAATCTACCCCATGCACGTACAATCAAAGGCCACGCACCTATTTTTCTCGCGGCTCCATTGAAGTCCATCGCAGTGAGCCATACTCTAATAGACATTACGCCTGCCTGAAATGTACATTTAGTAGCAATAAATGTGCATTTTAATTCTTCCAAAGTGGTGTTTGTAGTCTTTTAATAGCCCACCTCACTAACTCAAGACAGTTTACATTTGACGAACAGGATCTTCATGAAATGAAAAGCACAAAAATTCCATAAGTAAACAAGAACAATCCTTCCATCAACTTGTGCTAGCACAAGGGCTAAAAATAATTCAATAATTGATCCTTTTCATTTTGTATTTAATGACAAAAATAAAATAAAAATTGGAATGTATAATAATTCATGATTTTGTCTTGAAGGAAAATTAAAGATAGACTTGACGTTAGGAGTTAGAGTTCACATCCATGGTAATTGGGATGCAAGCAATCGAGCTAAGGATGTGGTTTTAAAACAAGTGAGTGTTCAGAAAGGAACAAAATATTGGTTATTATAATACATTTTATTTGTGAGCGCTTTTCTGAATACTCAAAGACACTTTACATAAAATCATAAAAGCAGCAAAAACAACATCAAATGGTAAAAACACTAAAAACACATCAAACTTAGCTAACATTAAAAGCAATTTTAAAAAGGTGAGTTTTAGTCAATGATTTGAACGCTGGAAGGTCGGTGCAGTCACGCATTTGTTTTGGGAGAGAGTTCCAAAGTGAGGGGGGCAGCTATAGAGAAGGCTCTGTCGCCCCAGGTTCGACGCTTGGTCCTGAGAGGTGGAGTCAGGAGGTTGGTGTCAGATGAGCGAAGGCTACGGGATGGGTTGTGGCGGTGGAGCAGGTCAGTGAGGTAGGAAGGGGCCTGGTTATGAAGGGCTTTATGTGTGAGGAGGAGGATTTTGAATTGAATTCGTTGTGGAACCGGGAGCCAATGGAGGTTCTGGAGGACAGGGGTAATGTGGTCACCGGTGCGGTTGTGAGTGAGCAGACGAGCAGCAGAGTTCTGGATGTACTGGCGTTTATTTAATGTTTTGGTTGAGGTGCCGTATAGGATGCTGTTGCAATAATCGATTCTGGAGGTGATGAAGGCGTGGATGAGGGTTTCTGCAGCGGAGAAAGAGAGTGATGGGCGAAGTCTGGAGATGTTTTTGAGGTGAAAAAAGGGAGTTCTGGTGATTTGTTTTATGTGGTGTTCAAAGGAGAGGTTATTGTCACAAATGACTCCAAGGTTGCGACTTTGAAGGGATGGAGACAGGGTGAAGGTGTCGACAGTGACGGAGAAACTACGAATAGATTTAGTGATAGATTTGGGACTGATGATGATGTTTTGTCGTAGTTAAGTTTCAGGAAATTGGTGTGCATCCACGATTTAATGTCAGCGAGGCAGTTAGAGTGAGCGGAGTGGGTGGTGGAGGTGATGGATTTGGTGGAGATGTAGAGCTGGACATCATCGGCATAGCAGTGAAAGTTAAGACCATGGTAGCGAATGACGTTGCCAAGGGGAAGCAGGTATAGTATGAAGAGCAAAGGACCAAGCACTGAGCCCTGGGGGACACCTTGGGACAACGGAGCGGTGGAGGAGGTGCAGTTGTTAATGTGGATGAACTGTTGTCTGTCGGTGAGATAAGATTGGAGCCAGGAGAGGGCGGTGCCAGTGATGTTGAGGGTAGATTTGAGGCTAGAGAGAAGAATGGTGTGGTTGATAGTGTCAAAAGCTGAAGTGAGGTCCAGGAGGATGAGGATGCTGAGGTGACCAGAGTCTGCAGAGAGGAGGATGTCGTTGGTAACTCTGAGGAGGGCTGTTTCAGTGCTGTGCTGTGAACGGAAGCCGGATTGAAATGGTTCAAACAGGTCATTTGAGGAGAGGTGGGTTTTGAGTTGTTTTGCGACAATGCGTTCCATATTCTTAGTTTTTTCGGTAAAGTCACGTTGAAGGGAGATTGGAAATGGGCCGAAAGTTTGACATAATGTTGGGGTTTTTTGAGAATGGGGGTGACAGCAGCCAGTTTGAGTGAACGTGGGATTGAGCCAGAGTTGAGAGAGGAGTTAATGATTTTTGTGATGAGTGTGGAGATAGCTGGTAAACAGTCTTTGATGAGGTGGGATGGGATGGGGTCCAGGACACATGTTGATGTTTTCATCCCTGTCAAGATTTTAGACAGCTCCCCTGGCGACACTGGGGAGAACTGAGACAGTGGCTGGAGGTGTAGGGGGGGGGAACAAATGATGGAATGATAGAGCAGAGAGCGGTGGCAGAAAAAGAGGACAGGTTGGTGTAAATGGTGTCAATTTTGGTCTGAAAGAATGATAGAAAAGTGTTGCATTTATCAGTTGTGAATGAGTTAACGATATTGTCACTGGGTTTGAGAAGTTTATTTACTGTGTAGAAAAGAGCCTTCGGGTTGGTAGAACCAGATTGTATGAGGTGTGAGTAGTAGGTGAACCGGGTAGTGTTAAGAGCTTCCTTATACTGCTGAAGGTAATCTGTGTAAGCTTGTAGATGAACAGTTAAACCAGTTTTCTTATGGAGCCTTTCAAGCTGACGCTTACGGGATTTCATTTTGTGCAGAATAGGAGTGTACCAGGGAGCAGAGTGAGCGAATGAGACAGTTTTAGTTTTGATGGGAGCCAGATGATCGAGACTGGTGGAAAGTGTTTAATTGTAGTAGTTGGTGAGATCGGAAGGGTTGTCAGTCACGGGTGGGGGGGAGGAGGACATTTTGCTTGCAAGAGAGGCTGAAAGAGCAGGACTAGAGATGGATTTAAGATTTCTGAAAGAAACCGTCCTTTTGTCCTTGGTTGTAGAAATGGGGAGATCAATGTTCATGGTGATTGCCAGGTTGTCAGAGATGTTGAGGTTGTGGGGCTCGAGGAGCCATATGGTGAGACCAGTAGAGCAGGCCAGATCCAAAATGTGACCATGGCTGTGGGCTGGAAAGTTGACATGTTGGGTGAAATTGAAGCAGTGTAACAGTTCCAGAAATTCAGGAGTAAATTTACAGTCAGTGTCAATGTGGATGTTGAAATCTCCCAGGAGCAGTATAGAAGGTGAGATGGCAGATAACTGAGTTAAAAAGTCAGAAAAGTCAGAGAGAAAGGAAGGATTTGGTTAGGGGGGGTCGGTAGATTATGGCAGTGACCAGAGGAGTGGGACCAGAGAGCTTCAAAGTGATGTGTTCAAAGGACTGAACAGCAGGGATGGAGATGGTGGATGCGTTAATGTCCTTTCTGTACACTTCGGCGACACCACCTCCCCGCCCCTCAGATCGGGGTTTGTCCATGTATGTATATCCTGTAGGTGTAGTCTGGTTGAGTGCGTAATAGTCCATTGGTTTATGCCAAGTTTCAGTGATACAGAGAAAATCTAGGTTATTGTCAGTAATTAATTCATTTAAAATGAGGCTTTTATTGTTTAGTGAGCGGGTGTTGAGCAAAGCCAGTTTCAGGTGATTTTGCTTCGTGGTGAATTGAGAGGACCGAGGGATGGGGCGGAGATTGGTTAGGTGCACGTGTCGTACGTTGTGATGACGTATTGAGGAAGGTGTGGTGCGCAAACAGGACCAGATGGATGGAATGGAGTTTGGGGTTGAGTAGTTGTAATTGAACATACGACCAGAGCCTCTGTGAAGCGGACGGCGATTTAGTTCAGTTTCTCGGTAAATGTCAATGCAGTCCAAACGAAGGTGGTCGTTGATTAAGTGGAAGCCGGCGGTGGAGTGGAGCGGTGGCATTATCCAGGTGTGTAGCTAGCGCTAGCTTGTACCCAGATGCCCGGTGTCTTGTAAATGGGAGGGTGTCCACGGCTCCCAGGCGCCGCTCCGGCTTCTCGACGATGGCTCTGCGACCGCTGCGTGACGGGAGCCGTGGGTGAGCCGCGGCCGCAGGCCAGAAACCGCCGCCGCAACCAGCGCCGCGTAGACGCCGAGGGCGAGGGGGGAAGCCGAACGGGGAGCTCGCGATGTTGGTGCCACGTGGAGCAGTCGTGCCTTGACGTCTCTCGCTGCCGCAGTCGCCGAGTCGTCTCGCGTACGTTTGATTCGCTTTCACTTCCCGCGACACCACGGGGAACAGCACAGCCGGGCGGCTTGAAAGGGAATCCCTTCGACACGAACCTTTAGAAACCTCGTGTCGCCGCAATAATCAGCATCTTGCGTCGCTTATCAAATGGAGCTTGTGCATTGATTTCAGTAGTCTCCACCAGTGTGTGTTGTGATACTGCAAGCATGCTCGCTGCCGGGCCTCATTAGTGCATTATCATCAGCCTCTCCACCACCCTTCAACCTGCATGAAATATCAGCGCTTCTAGCCACTTTTGAGTGTAGAGGGGAATTATGGAGGCAGTTCTGCACATCACTCGGTGTGACACGGGACACACATCGACACATCTGTGTTCCACGTTCGCGCCCACGTGTCCCGTGCAAGCGGCACATCAACGATGGAAAAGCTGACAAAATCTTTGCAAGGTGGTATTATTTTTGGTTCCAAGTTGAATACCGACGTGAAAATAATATCAATTGTTTAGTATGCAGCTTGACGTTCATGAAACCTCATACGACTCGTGGCATTCGCTGTTTTGCAACAGCTTCGATGGGATGGCAATAATCAATTCCTGCTGTCTCCCCAAAACTTTGGACAACCACACAGCATTCCTGTTTTCCCACAATGGCCCACTCTCCTGCCTCGGTCATCAACAAAGAGTGCTACAACCTTGATTTAAAACCTTGTGCCAATATGTGCCTTCAAACATTTGTATTTGCTATTTTTATACACGACGCTTTGCACCAGAGGTACAGTAATGCACCAGAGGTACACTATATATATGAATTGATTGTGAAATGGTTAGGTTGTTTTAAAACAGTTTTAAAGAACCGCTAAACTGATTGTGACGAGGCCATTGCCAGAGTCAAATTCAAACAGAATAAAAATGGGGTTATAGAATTTTTCACATAGATCGTAAAACATCGTCATAACCCTTCATAACCCTGAACATTCTTTGTATTTCAACTCTTTAATGAAAATCGGAATCGGTTCATGGCTCAATCCACAATTTGTAGACTACAATTTGAAATACTGTTCAGTTCAGCCCATCACCCTTCTGAGACTGATCAAATGAATACAAGTTTGCGGGACTTCAATCACAGTCGCGTAATGAGCTGGGCCCCCACCACCACCACAACGTGACGTTTACACCATTGCCTCAGGGCCTCCAGTGATGATGAACACTGCTCTAATGCTTGAGTGGGGAACACACTTTGCATTTTTCAATTTTTTTTATTGCAGTGTTGTTTTCCATTCACTTCATTTTCCTGTTTAAGTTAAAATTTTGGTTTGCAAAATGGCATTTCAATTCGTCTGAAGTTTTTAAATTGTTTTCATGAAAGTTAGAATTTTACACGTTCCTCTGTAATTTTCATTTTTCACATTTTTCTTCTCCCACTTAATTTTTTTAATGTTGATGTTATTTTATGCATCCCTTCGGCTCCAAAGATTATAGTGTACAAAAATAACGAACATCATGAAGATAAAAAGAGAGATAATGAATCAATCAATCAATCACGGTTCATTAACATTCAATTTCCAAACTTTTCCGGAAATTCCACCGGCTGTAATTTTCAGGAATGGTCATTGCCCTTCATGCATATAAGGCTTTTGACACCGATTTTTCCAGGGGGGTATTGGGTGCAGTGCCATTCCACACTAAACCCAGCAGCTAATCACTTACAAGGGGTGGGAAAAGGGCATTCTGCCGTGGGCATCATGTGTGACACACACTGGCTCTGGTCCATCTGACACACACATGTAGCAGACTCGTTCCATGAAGCAAGGCGGCAGACCAGTTCCACAAAGCCATGTACAGCCATGCACAGTGCTGCATCTGATGTGCATGGGAGATTAGGGAAGGCCACAGCAGTGAAGTAGCAAAGGCAAAGGCAAAAATCCCCCTCATAGCTTTTACAGACTGTTGGGGAAAGTGCTGTTAGCGAGCACCCAGCACGGAACACAGTGAAGTAGCTACACTCCTGTCACAACAAAGATAAAACAAAGATCCCCCATATAGCCTTAACAGACTGTAGGGGCAAGTGCTGTTAGCGAGCACCTATGAAGGCCAGAACGGTACACGAGGGGGTGGGTGGCCAGCACCACGCCCGACCGCCTTTGTCTCCCTAGTGGCAATGTTTACACACCGCACCAGGTACTCATTTGAGGCTGAGTCGACCTAGGGGAGGCCCGGGACCGGTTCAGATAATCGTCACTGGTGTTGGCCGTGAGCGGGAATCGAACCCGGGTCGCCAGGTTCATAGCGCAGCGCGCTAACCGCTACACCACCGCTCCCCACACACACACACGTCTGTGTGTAGGTATATGTGGGGAGCAGTGGCACGGTGATTAGCACACCACGCTACGTACCTTTACATCAAACCACTCTCCACCTTAATTTTTTTTTTAAAGCTTTCGTGACTGCAGTAATTCATATTCTTAGTTTTTTTCCGTTAAGTCACGTTGAAGGGAAACAATAAAATATATATAAAACAATAAAAATTCTCACGACGTTTCGACCATAACACAAACGGTCGTCATCAGGTGTGTCGGTTTGCATACATTTATTTATTTTTAAACGGTGTATTTATTTATAAAAAACGTTAGCGCCACGCGCAGCGATTTGGCAGTTTATTTAGAAGGACTAGTCCATCTATGTTCTGAAAAGAGGAGGGGGGAGACGAAAAATTTAATGTATGCTGATAAACCATTTCAGGTCTTAATTGATTGTTCACGCTTACAGTGGCTTTCAGACAGCATACATTAAATTTTTCGTCTCCCCCCTACTCTTTTCAGAACATAGATGGACTAGTCCTTCTAAATAAACTGCCAAATCGCTGCGCGTGGTGCTAACGTTTTTTATAAATAAATGCACCGGTTTTAAATAAATAAATTAAAGCGGACCGACACACCTGATGACGACCGTTTGTGTTATGGTCGAAACGTCGTGAGAATTTTTATTGTTTTATATATATTTTATTATTAATTTATTGTTTCCCTTCAACGCGACTTTACCGAAAGAACTAAGAATACACTCTCCACCTTAATAACAAAGCTTGGTCTCCAATATCACCCCTATGCAGATGACAGAAACCTTTTTACTCATTCCCACACCAGGATCAACTGACTACAATCTAAAAATTACACTGACAGTGTTTAGTGCTGAGGTAATTCTTAAGTTGTAGTCAGTTGATCCTGGTGTGGGAATGAGAAAAAAGGTTGATTCCATCTGCGTAGGAGTGATTTTGGACAACTTTTTAAAACTAAACATTCGAAATGCAAAACCCATTAACAGATAGGGTAAGCGTCTCAATCACAGCAGACCTCTCGTCGATACAACCAACAGAGTGAACAGCTCATATTAGACACCAGGTGAAAATTCCCCAGAATACATATCTCAAATTAAAAAAAAAACACAAACTACCATCTACACAACACCACATGCATAGCCCCATACATCTCTGTCAATAACAGGTCATCCCTTATACACACATTTCAAAGCCTGTCTGCTTCATTATTGCAACTCTCACTACTTTTCGGCTTACCTCAAACACACGTACAACGCGTTTAAATCATCCAGAATAATGCCGCTAGACTAATTTTCAACCGCCAGAAATCTTCCCACATCGCACAAACTCCAATATATATATAAAAAAGAAAACACTTCAACTTCATTCTATTAACATACAAAGAAACACACGACCAAGCTCCACCTTACATCAGAGACCTCGTACAGGTCAAGAAAAACAACAAATCACTTCGCTCCTCAAACCAAACACTCTTCAAACCACCAAAAAGGCACAGTCGCAAACCATGGGGGGGGGGGGGAAGGAGATGTTTCTCATTTGCAGCACCACACCTCTGGAACAACCTCTCCCAAAGCAATCAGCAAACTTGACTCCAGTCACTACTCAAAACACATCTATTTGCACTTGCATACAACAACTAACTCACAGCCACAACTTGCCTGTTGTTTTAGAATTTAGAATGTTACCATTTTACGTTGAGTTGTAACGCCGATGATGTCGTGCTTTTGTGCTTTTGGATGGCAAATTTGTTGCCATAAAGGGTGCCACGTGACGAATATCTGGACGTGGGGCTTTCCATGGTAAATATCATGGACTTTTATTTTATTGCAACAAGCAGATTAAACAAAAACAGGCATTTGGTGTGAGCCTGGCATTGCAACATAACCGGGCTTCAATAATGACGAAAATAACTCGAGTTCATAAAATATTAAAACGCATAGCATGTTTGTTATACTGTACACTACGTAATCATTTTGTTTGGACTAAGCACAAAATTAAAGCTATTGAAGGGATAATTTTTTTGTTTATTATTTCAAAAAGCATTTTCATGTTATTTCCCAGTACATATTCAGTGTTTTCATTTTCTATCTCAGTGGCAATTTTGTTTAATTTTCAGTTTCAGTTTAATATACCTCCTTAAATTTCCAATAACCAAATAATTGCACGATGCATTTGCAGGAGGATAATTTCATATTAAGTTGAGATAATAGTTCTCTTACCTTTGCTGTAAGATTCACATTAAATGCAGATGGCATTTTCACGTTGCCACCGCTTCATTGTGTAAGGTCATTGTGATGCTTTAAAAAAAGTCCTGCAACCCCTCGCAATACATCAAAACACAGCCTACCCTGTGTCTCTTCATCCTAAACCCGGCCAACTTTGATAGCTATGTGCTAAACCAATATTCCAACATCACACTGGCATCCACACAATAGCCATTCTAGGCCTGGAATAAACTTACTGGGGACAATACACGGTTGCAAGTGAAGAGCCACGTTTAAAAGTTTCTGGTCCACACGGACTCTGGGAGGTCTCAGAGTCGAGTACGTCTGTGTGGAATTGCTTAGGGGAATGCCCCTAGCGTGACACATCATATCAGCTCTATTTAAGCGTTCCACAGTGGGACTACACAGGCCACCACTACAGGGTACCTGCTTGTATCCAATGGGCACTCCTCTAGGGAAAGAGCCCCTGCAAATAGTCTTCAACGTAGCTTCAAACCATGCCCAAGACTTGTACAAACTATTCAAACTGGTCTCCCAATTCATATCAAAACTGGTTTTATAATTAAAGGACGCTCAGCTACTGTTCCAAATTGCTAGCCGCTAATCCCCGACACTGCGAAGCTGCCACCATTCAATATACAGAGTGCTTCAAAAAAATTAGCACTTCTGAGAATTTGCAACAATACCACAAGAAATGTCCCTCTGGGGCTCTGGAGACCACCTGGATAATATTCCAGGCATTTGTTGGCAATGATGGCGAACAAGTGGAGACTCTTTTACTTTTTTGAAGCTATTAATATACATTTATCATATTACAGTGTATTATCCGTTATTTTTCCATAAAAAAACTATAGTCCCATGTAAGTGTTAACATTGTTTTTGAAGCACTCAGTTCTTTAAAGCAGCTGTCCCCAATTTTTTTGGCACCAGGGACGAGTTTCGTGGAAGACAATTTTTTGACGGACAGGGGGGGTGGAGATCACCATTGGATCTTTCCCCCTTTTCAAAGAAGCTCTCCAGCGACGTTTGTTTTTTACTCATTTGGCTGGGGTTAGCTTGTGGACTTACCAAAACTGTGACTGAGACAAGTGCGCAGTGCTGTGCGGCCCGGTTCCTAACAGGCCACGGACCGGTACCGGTCCGCGGCCCGGGGGTTGGGGACCCCTGCTCTAAAGCACGTGTAAGTGCCCTTTTGATCGACTGTTAACATGTTAACAGAGAGCTTGTCTGCTGTTTCAAGGAAAGTGCTTTCCATGTTAAATAGAAGCCTCATTGGAAAGTAGCAATGTTTCCACCCACTGTGATACTCTGGATGCGTACAAATGTAGCCATGATCATCATCATAATTTAAAGCCCTTTATCCCCTACTGGATGGTCTCTACGCGCCATGTCGGTTGTTAAGGGTTGTTCGATCAAGCTTCACCGTGCTGGTCAGTGTGCGTTTTTCGAAGGGGGGGTGGTTCAGAGCAGGTTCAAGATATCACTTGCCACTGATGGTGGCTGTGGCCGGCAATCATACTCTGGTGTCCAGGTTAATAATTATGCAGTGTGCAAACCACTGTGTAACACTCTCCTCCATAACCATGATGTTTAGACCATTAAACTTAATCCGAATTAACTGTCCTTCAGCAAATTTGCCCACAGACGTGAAAAAATGTCCAGAACCACAGTAAAAATTTAGAATATTGGAAAGTTTGTGCAGGAGAGAGACTGGCCTCTGCGATAGGGATATGAAATACCCACCTCTGATTCAAGGCCAATTATACAGATGGGCATTATGCTTTGGCCCACGTTCTCAATCTTTGCTGTCTCTCTTTTTCTTACGATCAGAGGAAACAAGAAGATGCTCGGTGTAGTCGGCACTTTGCTTCGTTCATCATTTCGGGGGGTTTTTTTTGGTTTTTTTTTATTACTGTCTCTTTGTTCCTCCTCCTCCTTGCGCTTAATCCACGCTTTTGCTGTTTCTCTTCTCGCCCACCTTCACTGGAACAAACTTCCCGCTCCACATTAAACAGTCACCTTCGCTCACTCGTGTCCGCTCCACACTCAAAACTCACTTACCCTACGACCCCTTAATCTCCGCCTCATAACCGCTATACCGTTTTTTTTTCCCTCTTCATATTCTCATTGTATGGCTATCACTCATTCTCCATTCAATCCATTCATCATAATTTACCGCCATCAATTTCTCTTTCACCGAATTCACGCATCACAGATTTGCCACCAATTGCTTCCTTTCATCTATTTCATTCACCTCATCTCCACCATTAACATACATGTGTACTATTGTTAATTATTTGTAAAGCGCCCTTTAATGAGGCGCTCTATAAATTCCTTTAAGATAAGATATAAACCCAACACGATTCAATGGTTGTGATTCACATCTCTTCCGGTAAACCTGGCCAAAAATGAGATGCCTCCGGACTACACGCAGAAGAAGACCACCAAACTACTCGTTCACGGAATGCAGCGGCCAGGAAACACTTTGCACACCTCACTAAATTACCCGTGAGCCAATCGCACGCAGGAGATGGAGCCGGACACGTGCGTCCTTCAAAGAGATTGTGTCAGTCCCCAGACCTGCTTATGATTGGCCGCGGCGAACGCGTGGGTGGGGGTGGGCTTTCCGGAGCATTGATTTCCAGCCACACGTTGCACACCACCTTTGCTCCCCGGCGCCCCCCGCTGGCAGTAATTATCGCCGTTGCTGCAGGGTCATCTGCACCTCACAGCCCGCCGAGAGTGCCAGCCAGAGAAATGAGGCACCCCCCCCCCCCCCCCACCGTGCACCGCGTTGGTTTGGGGAGCTTCCTTCTCTTCTTATCTCTTCGTCGCCGTTGCCAGAGGCCTAAATTGTCCCCAGCGTTAGATTTCAAGTGGACCTTGCAAATGAGACTCTATCCTGGTATCTCTCTTTTTTTTCAGGTTCTCACCTGGCTAAACAAATAAGCTTGATATTTACTGAGCACACGCTTTAATAAATCCCAAACTACACGCTTTAATAATAAAAGCGTGTAGTTTGGGATGGAGACCAGAGCGAGATCTTTTTTTCATAAACGAAATATGTGGCCGAGATATTCATCACAAAATAGCACTGCCAGTGTATCCTACGTTTCGTATTTATCATCGGAATCGGTTCGATTTCGACATTTTTTAAAAAAAAAAACTACCGACGAAAGCAATTGACATTTGTGTATCGTGTTATTCTTCACCAAATGTGTTTTTTTTTTTCTCTTGTAAAGTTTGTGAGCACCCGTGAGTGTGGAGCCCCAGTTAAGCTGTACCCCCTTTCTCCACCTTCTCGTCAGGCCTGATGGTAGCAACAACGGCATTTGTTGTAACATATGTTGACATTTTTACGCACCATACGTGGACAACCATGCTAATCGGAGGTGCGGGGGAAGGAGTACAGGAAGCAGGCTGAATGGGAGTCAGGCAGGCAGCTCAACGGGGTGGCTGTGTGTTTGTGGGGCACACGTGGAATGGCCGCAGCACATGTGCCACCCTCCTGTGCCCGGCCATCACGACTTAATGCCAGAGCTGGCAGGACTTTGCACATGTACGGAGAGGGTGGCGGCGGAAGCGTGATGAATCGGTCGGTCGTGCAAACTCTCACGTCGTCCTATCCGCACCCGCTTCTGCAGGAGTGCCGCTTGCAACGTCGACTAGGAATTATCAGCCGCTTGTGTGAAAGAGGTGACTTGTGTTTGGTGGGAAGTGTCAGCAGAAATGGCCACGAGCCACTAATTCCCATCAAAAGCAGTTGTAAACAACCCTCCAGCCAAGATGTGCGTGGGTACTCATGGGCCATAATGTCAATCACAATTAGTAGACATGAGTAGGAGGTGAATTTTATTTTTAAATGTTGTATTTGAGCTGTAATATTTAATTTTGAATTCATTTATTGGTAAAAAAACTACATTTCGTGGCAAAAAGCCAAATTTACTGAAATGTTGTTTGCTTTTCTGATGAAAGTTTATAATAAATGTCTCTGCCGTGTATGCCTTCATAACAACATGTACATTTAGGTGAATATTTCTTTCTCCACGGATGGGTTGGTGGCAGGCAGGTCATCTGTTCAAATCCTTCCACCTCTCACATCTTACATTTGCAAGAGACATTGCATCTAAATACACTGTCACCTGGCTCTAAATACAATACAACCAGACGTTGACCTGATGACGACGTACCTGGCAGAAAAGGAGAGCAGGCAGCCACAGAAGGTTACCACTGATGTCATGGATCTCGCAGAGCACTCTGGTGAAATTGCTTCCCCAAGAAATGGAGGTTTGACGTGTCTTGGCTCAGAGCTGACCCAGTTGAGGAATTCTGGCAGCGCCTAACCTTGAGAGCCCTGAATTCACTGCCCCATATGAGGATTTGTTAACCTGGAAACTATTTTATGTCGGCCTCGCATTTGGCCTTGTACAATGAGGTTGTGGAAGTGCAGATTTTTTTGTCTTTTTGCTATCATATTAGTTTGAGTTTATGTATACGTTCTTAACATTGTTTACGGGGAGCAATGCCACAGTCAGTTACGTGCTGCACCTGAGTTTCATTTCCCACCACAGATAACATCGGCGGAAAATGATTTCTGAACCAGCCTTCAATCCCCCCCTGCCCCTCACTCCCCTTTAGAAACAGCAGCGACAAGTGTGGTGAAGTATAGTCACACTACCGTGATGTCTACATCTACCAATGAATTGAAAAAAGGCTGTACGTTATTATAATATTTTTTTAACGGTAGTTTAAAAAAAGTTTGATCGGTAGTGCATTGATCGGGCACATTAATCGAAAATTATTGATCGCTCAATATTTAATATATATTGATTTGGGATCGTAATGAATTGAGGCGGCATTCATCAATGATGAGAATATTCTGCAATCTAATTTAATACATTTCCATAAAGATATTCTAGATGTGCCACAAGGTTAGCCACGTAAACGAAGGCAGCTGTCGCTTGCCCAAATAAACACAGATACACACTTTATTCCCAGCCTTAAGAAGCTGGTTGAGCTGGGGATGAGTGGATGTTTGCCTCTGGCCGGTACTGCCAGAGTTAGACCCAGCCTCTTTGGAGATGACCGGTGAATGACGTTGTTGGACAGCTGGCAGTGGCTGCCCTCCAACAACAACAGCAGGCGGAGGAGCATGGCATTGAGCAGCTCAAGCATGGCAAGTAGAGTCGGCGGCAGTGAGCTCAGCACAGGTGCCAGCCGCGACAGTCCGTATACGAACAACATCTGGGTCTGTCCCGTCACCTCCTGTCAGCGTGCCTCGGCTACTTTTTGTGGCCTGCAGTGAACCTAGCCTGGTGCAGGAATTGTCTAAAATTACTGCCACTTAGTGGGGAACGAGAGCAATGCTGTGAGTAGTAGCACTTCTTTATTTGTCAAAGATAAAAAAAACCTTCCTGAGTGTCAACATTTTCCCAGGAGGATCCTCCTTTGGAATAATTGTTTTTACTTTTCACGTCGGAGGAAACTGCAGGACCCAAAAGACTCCATGCATAATGAGGAGACCACAATCAAATATCAGCACAGACGGGTCAGGATCCCATTTGTTAAGCCATCTCCTGTCTACATTGCAGCCCGGCTAAAGGGCTGCAATGTATTGGGGTTTGACAAAAGATGAAACCTGTAAAAACCCATCGACCCTGCCTCCAAGTTGATGAAATGCTGGTGTGAACCACCATACTCAGGAAGCAAGAGTATGTTGTTATTGTACGTCGGTGTGCAGTGAAGGTGCCGGTGCAGACGCACACAGCACCAGTTTGGTGCACCAGTTTGGTGCACCAGTGTGGTGCACCAATGTGGTGCACCAGTGTGGTGCTGTGTGTGCAGCTTTCAGCACATACGTCACGGTGCGACGAGCACCCAGCAGCTGAGCGTGCTGTAACACAAATTCGCTGTGTTGCCGACGTCACAAAATCTCAATTGAAAACGCATTACTTTAGAAGTGCTTCTTTGTGTTTAGTTTTGTTGTCCTTTCCCCGCACCTCCGATTAGCACGGTTGGCTATGTACAGTGCGAAAGACTTCAAACATACGTAAACGTCACCCCGCCAGGGATAGCGAATGCAAGCACATGCATACGGTGAAGCCACACACGCGCATGTGAGTGCACGTGAGAGTGCTTGCGTGCGTGCAATACACAAGCACGTGCTAAAATGTGCGTGTGGAAGTAGCGAGCGATGGCGTAACGCCGCTGGAACGCGCTACAAACCTGGCGACGACCTGAGCTCAAATTCTGGCCATGGCCAACATTAGTGATAAGTGATATCTGAACCATGTCTGGGCCTCCTCTAGGTTAACGTAGCCTGAAATGAGCCTTTGCCGGGCGGTGGTAATCCGGGCCTGTGGAGGCGAGGGTTAGTGGATCACACACAAATGTCGTGAAACTCACTTGCTGTGAACGTAGAGAAGATGCCATACGCTGGTTTGCCAGAAGGCAATATAGAAAAGTTGGATTCCATCTGTTTCGTCTGTATGGAATCGAGTGTTGCCCCCTCACACGCGTGGATTGTTGTCCGGGTGCTCCGGTTTCCTCCCACATGTAAACATTCATTAATTGGCCAATACCACCGAGGACCGCAGAGTATGGTACCCGGCTCACCATGTGGCTGCCTTTCCCGCTTGTCCGTGGGTTCGTTGCTCCTCTGAATCGTTTTCCCTCTTCGAGAGTGAACGAATTCTGTGCAATGTTATAAGTCGAAATAATTTTGTGTTGAGGACTTGGCATGGTATGTAAAAAATCAGCACTGGGGAGACAAAGATGGCCACAACTATCGCGATGGCTACACCACCCCCCTCGTTTGCGTGCCGTTCCAGCATTAATAGGTGCTTACAAACTATTTTAAAACGTTTTTTTTATTACCATGTAGGGCCCACTGAGCACAATTGTCCTAGTCAAAAACAAGTATATTTTTTTTTACGAGGTAAGGGCCACTGAGCTATATAGCCCTCATTCAAAAGAGATCTGGCCACAAATGATAGCTCCATGAAGTAGCTTATCACGTGGAAATGTATAGCAGCCAAATAGTCTAAACGCACGTTAATTCTAAATGTGGAGGGAAAAACCGGAGGACCCGGATAAAAATCCACGTGACTACGGGGAGAGAGAGAGAGAACATGCAAACTCAAAATATACAGGCGTGAGGGTCGGGTGTGAACCCACAACCGCCTGTATATCAGGGAAGGTAGTTAACATCATGCCACACATCTCTGCTGGTGATCCACAGCCAGTTGTGTCAATTCCACATTCCCAAACAGCACTGGCCCCAACAGTCAATGTAAGCTATATGTAGGATCATTGTGGTTGTTTTAAAAGAGTGTGTGGATCGCGGTGTGTTATCATACACGTGTACATGACATGCATGTGTGTGCACAAGATTTTAACAAAAAATGTGTCCATTTTTTTTTTTACACAGTTGCTGAGCACAGGCCAAAAGGCCCAAAACGTCAAGTAGCCAGCAACAAGCAGCGATCTTGTGTGATCTCGTCATTGAATCTGGGGGTTCTTTTTAGTTTAGCGTGACAACGTTGTTGTCGCCCCGCAATCAAAAAAACTGTGTTCAAGCCAGCGGTGATCGACAGTGAAAGATCTGCTGCGCGTTGGGCAGCTAAATGTCTACAATATTCAGCTCGACGTTTTACGTGAGTATAACGCGTGACGTGCATTGTCATCTGCAAAGAGGCGGATCCCATTGTGATTGAGTCATTAATAAAGAGGACAAAATAATGTTGGAGGGAAAACAAGGCCTTGTGGAACACCAGAGTAGTGGTGAGGGTATCTAAATTGGCGACCATCAAATACCATATATTTATCTCCATATATATAAAAGGCAAAGTTGTGATTGTGTGTGTCTGTTCCAAATGTTTAGCGTACCTCCCGACATGCAACAAACTTGAAATTCGCCATGTGGGTACTTTCCAGACTGTACATTATACACAAATTATAACAAAAAAATGCACTTGTACGTTATAAAGCTAGAAACATGGAAATCAAATATAGATGACTGTGTAATGGGCTGCAAACTTGTGCGAGTATTTAAAATTTTCAAGCATTTGCACATCTTTGGATGTAAAATATGACAGAAAAAATGGTAATCTTGTAAAAAAAAAGTACCGTATGGTGTAACATTTTATACAAAAAAATATGCAAATGTAAACATTTCCATAGCTTTGACGAGCAATGCCATGCTAGAGAGTGTACTAAGAAAAAGTTTCATTAAAAGATCATTTTCCCTGCGATTACACACAAATCTGCTGGCAACTCGCGCATGTTGTGTCAATTACACATTCCCATGGTAGGGCCCAGTTTGCCCTTATGTCGATTACCTTTAAATTTCTAAATAAGTGGTACTTATTTTATAGTAGTGATGAGCTGAGCCAACCTCAGACTGCAATTGTACTTAATACCTGCCAATAGTAGCCCAAGCGCTCTAATCTCAGCACCACCTTTCGGACATACAAAGAAAAGGGTGACCGTCAAAATAACGGTAACACACAATACATTCAAACGATGTGAATCGGATTCAATGAATACAAAAAAAATAACGTTTTGTTTCCTTCCTTGGTCGTGCGTGCATGCCCGACCACATGCGCGTGAGTTGGTCCATGTGCGCGACTATTTCGAGAGTCTCGCGTGCGTGTGTGTGCGCGTGCGTGTGTGTGTGCACGTGCGTGTGTGTGTGCACGTGCGTGTGCGCGTGTGCAGGCGCGTGACCATGTGGCTTACGCCTTCTGTGCAATCTTCCATGCAGCGCTCTTAAGAGTAAATTCCATTGTTTCATTCAAAGCCGATTTTAAGATAGCTGCGCTTTTGAAAGTTAAATAAAGCAGGAGAAAAGAGCTATTAAAGGCAACGCACTCTTATATTTCAGTAGGCAATACGGTATCCATGATCTCCTCATGGTCTACCAAATACAAGTGACTTGATCTGTTTCCAGCGCCACATGCCTGGGTATGTGAAAGTAAAATTTATTTTCGATCGCCTTTAAATGTGTGGTAATCTGATATGGCATTTGATTAAATATTGTATATTTTGAAAAGCATATTAAATGTAGTTCATTTCATATTTATATCGTCAAATACATGGATACATGTACAAAGATATTCAAAATATGCAACGATTCTTCGGCATATATTAAAAATGTTGTTAATTATGCTATACAGTACTCCGTTGACAGCAAGCAAACTTTACGTGACTACCCATTTCGTATTGTGCAACTTTTAGGTACATTCATATGAATGTCAACTCTGATGTCATGTGTTTTTGAGAATCCCAAATACGTGATTACGATGGTTGCATGGCATATGGAATCATTTATTAACAGCTTTTAGTTTAATAAGTTTGTATTGTGATCGCATGGTTTTATGAAAATCAGTTCGCAAAGCTTAACTTTATTTTGAGAACTAAGCAGCTTGACTTTGCTTTGTTTGTGTGAATACCAGATTTGTAAAATCACAGCTCACAATTATTATTGCTTGGCCAGTTTTGATAAAGTCCAGTTCAAAGTTATAATGCACAAACCGTGTACGTTTCTAAAATAAATTTGAACCTCCATGCCTAAATTCCAATTTAACTGCATCGGCCACAAATATTTTTCTTATTGTTCCTCAACACAATTACGCTTTAATGTGGTGCAGTCAAATACTTTGGCTTCCATTTGATTTGCAGATGCAACGATCTGCAACCTGCATGGTCCCCAAAAAAAGACCACATTTTCTCTTTCAGCGTAAACCGCAGAGGCCGTTTTTGTGGTCAGGTGAGACGTCACACGATCAGAAAAAGGGAGGGGGAAAAAAGAAGGGAAAAATCGTCATGCCAAAAAAGCCCCCATGTGTCGCTTCATCAGGCTGCCCACGCTGAGGAGGGGCGTGAAGGAGGGAGCTGGCTCTGGCCGGTGTGGGGTTCCTTCTCCCAACCTGACAGGAAGCTCATAATCGGCAGCAGATGCACAGCCGCACCGCAGCCAACGAGGACGGAAGCGGGAGAGTCGAGTGCATCTCCTGTTCTCCCTCGCTTGGCACGCTCCGCAAGGTACCCATCTGCGGATGGCCATAGGCAGGTGTCTTGGGCCTTTACGCAGTGTTGGAACTGAGGTGCGAGTGCTGCGGTGTGGTATACTCAGTGGCGCTGGAATTCCATCCAGGACGAGACATCTGTAGTCCCAAGAGCACGACGAGCACTGGAGTGATCCTCATCTCCACCGGCTGCCCTGAAGCAGCCTATCGTCCCAGAGGATTCATCTCAGACGGACGATAAGCCAAGTCAGCCCCCCCCCCCCCCCTCGGGCAGGATTTGAACTCGCACATTTTCTAATGCGGGTCAAGTGCTCCATCAACTAGGGTACAATAAAGCGTCACTTCATCAATTAGTATTGATTCCTAAGACTCATGCTATGCAAATTAATAAAATGCTAATTATATTCTGTTAAATTTATGAAAACATTAGAAACAATACAAACGAGACGGTGAAAAACAAGACAAATCGATTCTTGAATTGAATCGCAGTCCTGTATCGCAACAAAGTATCATGAAGCTAGGGTTTGAGCCACTTTTGTGGATTTCAATTGGATGTGAGTTTTTTACAACTGGGTGACGTGAAGTGCCCCCCCCCCCTTCATGGATCGAACAGAAATCATTGTGTGGATTATCACGTATCTATAGAGCTCTAAGAGGGCTTATAATACATTATAATACCTCTCAAAGCTTTTAGCCTAGACTGCGAAGTTCCTGGATTTAAATTCAGGGAGTGACCGATGATTAAACTGAGTTCTATAATATTGAATGTTTCATTCTCGGCCAGTCACCAATGTCTGTATAAATATACTTGATATATAATATATAATATACTGTGTTTCTAAGTGTTTTATCTTTCAGCACCTACAAGAGCAAGCAAGTACAAGCCACACATTGTTCACACTGAAGTCAAGTAGGCATGTATGAGTTATGAAACATAATCGCCCCATTTAGTTTTGCCATGCAAAATATGGATGTGAAATCAATGTCATGTCAAGAACACCAATGATAGCTGTTGCCATGACGCATCTCCATATGTCTGCCCCTTCTATCGCTCCCCTATTTACTTTGCCACCTCTCGAAAGTCTCATGAAGAGACGCTTGTCTTTTAGATTATAATTTAGAATTTCTCTCTGTGAGATTAATTTGATGTATTTTCCAGTGAATGAAAACTTAACCCCGAGAAAATGAGGCCATATTTACGCGTTTCCTCTATCATACAATTTAGATGCCCCGTTTCAGCAACCAAATACATCTTAGTTAACCAGCCTTAAAGCACAGGAGCCAACTCGTATTTAGAACTCTGTGTAATCACTTGTTTGGCTTTGGTGAAATATATGTGGCAGAGTTTCAGGGTGATTATTTTACCTTTTGGTGTTTCATTTCGTTAACTGGACCGAGGCTGAATTTAGAAGAAAAAAAAGGTTACAATTTCATGAAAGTTAACTTTTGAAGCAACCCAAAGAAATAGTTTAACGGTATCATCTCTCACGTACTGTCCCTGATACCATGCAATTCTGTGTTGACAAAAACGTGCTGCAGATATTCACTTCATGATAGTGCCTCCAGAAGGGTAAATATAAACATCGTCTGGGAAATCCAAATACTGACAAAAAATATACACAACAACAAACGAATACTGAATATGTGCGTGGAAGTTATCCAAGTCGTAAGCAAAGCAACCTAGAAACACGCAAAGCATTGCTTTCTAAAAAAAAAAAAGATGCGTTCTAGATGCTTACAACAATTTTTGCACTTTAATTGTGGGCTTTATTTGCAATTCGACCACCTGACACTCCGTGCGTCCCCTGGCACAATCCATTTTGGCATGGATGTGTGACAGTTGCGGGCGTTTATGATCCCGGATCTGACACAAGCCACGCCGCTGTTTTTGCCGAGGCCATTGGACGACTCGGCCGCGCTCGGGCAGAGACTGCCCTGGGACAGATGCGGCAGGCAAACAGCCCCCTCCGCCTCTCCCTCAATGCCTGCGACCGCCAATTACCACGGTGCCTCGCCACGATTAAAAAAGGACACAAAAATGTCCCTTTTTCACTTTTTCCTATCCCGAGCTAAAAGCTCGAGGCAGCTGCCAGCAGCGGTTTTCTGGGAAAAAAAAACGGATGTCCTTCAGCAACATGAGTAAAAGCACAGGTTAATGGCTTTAGTGGGGATTAGAGTCAAAAGTTTACTCATTCTGACTAAAGTTCACCCTGATTTATTTATTTTTGCGCAGTCATCTGTCACAATGTCACATGTTCCTGTTTGCCTCAAAGAGCTATTAGAAGCGGAGCACTGTAGACTGTGAGACTTGGGCAAAAAAAAAGTGGAGGAACTGGAAGCAAGAGGAATTGTAGTTCATCACTTCAGAAAATAGCCAGATTTTTTTGTAACGGGGCCCAAAGATGATGATGGTGAGGACAATAACGAACAATGTTAAGTTGCATGCTTTCTAAACAAAATTGTCTCAAGGCATAGTACAGGAATGGTTTTAAAAGAGGTCAACAATTTCAACACGTAACATTCTCCAGACTATTTTGCGGAATGCTCCTGGTTCACACGTGTTGTTAGTTCTACTTCGTTGTTTTCACACTTGGAGTGCCCGTGAATAACCATGTGTGTGTGTGTGTACATGATTGCTTGTGTTGTGGATCCACCAAATGGTTGGATTATCAGCCGATGTCACCTGGCTAAACGCAGTGTATAGCAAATGTTGTTTTGTCAGATGATGTATTCACAGCAGTTGATGTGACCATTTATATTTTGTGATGTAGACCATTTTTCGTTTGCAATAGACCCATATCCATCATCAACAGCACGTCTGTGCATGCAAAGTTGGTTCTCAACAGCCAAACAGGGCACTGACATGATTGAAATGGGCTTCCCCAGCCTAGAATTAACTTCGAACCGCTCCCTGTTTTTTTTTTACCGCCATTATAAAACAAATGATCACCATATTGTCATACAATAGTGATAAATTGTTGCCTTCGGGTAGGAAAAGTCACCTCGATTGTGCAATAATGCCCTCGGCTTTTGGCTTCAGACATTATATCATAATCGTAGCAACGTTTGTAATCCTCAGGCAATAAATTACCGCTATTGCCTTCAATTGCAGTCACTATTTGTACAATAGAAATGGACCTCTACTTATATACTTATATATGTACGTTAAAATGGCAATTTCAAATGGTAGATAACCTTTCATCATCTATTAACAATTAATGACAATTATTTGAATCGATGTATTGTTTTTCTCCAGATTTTAAATATGTAGCGTGTTTTTAAAGCCTCACTGAAAGTAGCTGCACAATTAACTGCGTTTACCCTGACGGTAAGAAACAATCCAAAAATTAGGATTGGCAGGTGTAGTTGAGTCACTAATGCCCGCGTCAAATCACTGAGGCGACGCCGGTGAGATTATTTCGTTCAAATCTCAGGAAATCGCCCAAAGATATTACAAGTTGATTGTCACCTCTCTGGTTCTTTCGGTAAAGTCACGTAGGTAAAAAAAAAATTGCCTTAAATACAACACAAATGAAAACAACTAAATAAATTCATTTTTGTTTTATTTAATTTAATTTATGTATTTATTTTTTTACCTACAAAACTTCAAATCTATAATTGATTGTCACCGACAACTGTTCGAAATCAACATATCGTGGAAGGAATTTGCCCTAAATCTTTCCTCAACAACAGAACAAAACAGAGCACTGTCCGCATATCTGGGTGATAAACGTCCAGCAGAGAGACACTGAGCCTGTACCGTGACACCATCCGCAGCCTTCTCCTCCTCAATCGTTTCCTTTGAAGATGCCGTTCCATGGAATGGACATCTTTGCACATGTGACCATCACTGCTATAGATGTAATTGGCAACGAAAGACCAAGGCAGCTGATTGATGTCCCTTAATTGTTCATACTCACATATTTCAAATAAACTTCCGACAAGATCCCAGCTGTATCGCACACTCACCTGCAGCAGTCCCAGTCTGCAATCATCTCCGCTGCTCCTACAACCATCTCCTGCCTATGAGCACATTCACACCGATCTGTCTTTGTTTGCTTCTCACGAATCTCTTACCTCAAATGGATTTGTAGTATCTGGACTGCAGAGCTAAACTAGCGATCTCTTGCGCTTGGGTGTCATGGTCTCAAGTGTCCTTAACTGAAGCTGTTGATTTCTCCTCTCATCTCCTTCCTTCTCATCTCTACGTCTTTCCTGTCTCACTCTTCTTTGTCTATGTATCCCAATTCTTGCCTTATTTTTTGAATTATTTTTGCAGCTGCTTTTGCGTCAAATCGACTTGGCCCTAAACACACAGTCAGGACATCTGTGTGGCTGTTGCAAAAATGAATACGCACAAAAAAATGTGATCCGAGTAGCATCATTATAAAAAAAAAAGTTTAAAAAATACTAGGTAAGGCTCACTGAGCTGTATATCTCTTGGACCTGGCCACAAATGATATCTCAACGAAGTGGCTTATCATGTGGACATTTGCAGCAGCCAAATACTTTAAACGCATGTTTCTAGATGTGAAGGGAAAAACCAGAGGACCCGTAGAATAACCCACGCGACCACGGGGAGAATGTGCAAACGCCAAATATACAACAGGCGTCGGGATCGAACCTGCGACCTCCTGTACACCAGGCGAGGTAGTTAACATCTCGCCACCGTGCTGATTCTTCGGGATAGGGTCCTTAAAAAAAACACAATGATATCCCATTTTTGTTTAGATAACCCACGTTGTAATTTAGACAACCCACCCTGGCATCTTTGAAACATATGACAAACCACTTTTTTGATAGGTTTAATTGTATAATCTCCCCACAGATGGCCTTACAATGAACTTAGTAATTCACTCACTTAATGCGTGTAATCCGCTTGCTAAAAAAAAAGCCGAGTTTGCAGACGTTCAGCTTTTGGGGGTTATCATCTTTTTCTACGATACCTCTAAATTGCAATGATTTCCACCTTTTTCTGTCTTGCTCACATCCAACTGTTCATAAGTAAGACATCCCACGGGTGGCTATGTAATCACACTTGAAAGCCAGCCCACAAATTATCCCCTGACAACTGATAATTTATCATCTTAAAAGAAAAATTAATTATTGACGCAATGAAATCGATAAAAATGTGTTCAATTTCCAATAACAAAACTGTTTGTCACTAATGTATGTATTAGTGCATATGTGTATTTAATTATGAATACATGTGCGTGTACATTGAAAATAGAACAGTGTGTACTGTGTATAAATCCAAGAATTCACTTCAAATATAATTTCAGAAACCACATTGAGGCAAAAAAGATGCCACTATTTGTTACAATTTAGGGTTGCAGATTTTTATGAAGCATTTTTTTAGTGTTTTAATCATCTCATTTGTATTGTTTCTCATATTTCTGTTTTGTGCAATGTTGTTAATAACATTAGCGTAAATATATAAGCTGAATATAAATTCCATGCATTTTAAATAATCGATTGAATGCGTGAACCGTGAGCAGTTTTTTTATTGTATTTAAAGTAATGAATCTGTGTGTTGCATATTAATCATCATCAACAAAACTGCCTTACAAATTGAGTATATAATAATTACGACGCTACCAATTTCAATAGTCGCACTCTCCTGCTCAATGTACAACAGATTCGTTTTGAAAAGGCATTGTTAATCACAATTGTCGTAAATATCACCCTACATGCCGATGCAAGTGTGTACAATATTGCAGACAAACATTCACATTTACTGGTAAGGGGAATACTTTATACTTACTCGGAAAACATTAAAGTTTTGGTCATTTTGAAATTTTCGGAAATGTCTTCATCATTTTTTTGTATTCGGGGGAAAACTGGAGTTTCCAAACAACACCAATAACACAAACCGGCAATTATCACTTAAAACTCTGTACAGGAAGGTAAATAACACGTTTGAAGCATTGCCATCTCTGGATTACTTCGTGGCAATTTTTTCTTGTAAAACTGCATTGCGAGTGCTGCATAAGCACAGGTAATAAACAACTCCGCACATTTGCCGAGAGCACCACGTTATCGACGAATTTGGTGACCTAACGGCTCGGCAAGGCTTGGGGGGGCTGCATGGAACAATCTTTGGACAAGTCACCAACCCCGCTTCCGAAGCGCTGGATTTCAAGCGTGCATCACTGCGTCCCGACCACCACTGGATGTACCGAGCATCGTTGCTGTGCGCTTCGAAAGGGCAGGGGTGCTGGGTGGGGGCTCCTGCGACTGCCTCTGGTGAGAGAGGGGCACAACACTGGCTTCACCAGAGCTACAATGCTGCTGGAATCCAGCCCCACATCTGAGCTTGCCATTTATAACAAATGCACACCACATGAGGGACGCCAACATTTTATATTTGCTCTGCGCCATGTGCAGGATCTTGAAAAGATCCAGGGTATGTCGCTTTATCAAACGAGATGGAGGACCCTTAAACCTCAGAGATTATGGCATGCACACTGCGTATGGAAAATGGGTTATGGATTATTTTTAAAAGTTTAGTTTTCTTGATGTATTATTTTATAATCTTTGGGTCTTTCGGTAAAGTCACGTAGAAAGAAAAATAATAAAATAATAATAAATCACGCCGTTTCAATCGCAACACAAGCAATCGCCTTCAGGTGAAAATATACAGCAGGCGGACTGCTGAGACAGGAAGAAATATAGCGAGAGAGCTACTTCAGCCAAAGGTTATATAGGTTTGAGATGGGTACAACCCAAGGGTACGTGGGCGGGGCTAGAGATGGAATTTGCAAGTAAATGTGAGATCGCAGAGCTAGGTATACCTCGGCCATTGTATTGCTAGAGATCAGCATGTCAATCTGTTAATGTAACCCCACGACTACGGTGCTGAAGAAGCCATTGTGTTGCTAGAGATTAGAGATTAGCATGTCAATGTGAGATGGCTCCCGCAGCAGCGGCTGTGTTAATGAGACACATTCAGCCTATTTCTTGTTGTAAGCTGAGGCTTATACATGCTCTTCTAGTGCAGGAAAACGAATTTCTATTTTTCTTTCCACAACTTTGTCCCACTTGTGCTTTTGGCATCATGTCACAAGACAGGCCTCCGCAGAAGAGTGCGACACCCTGTGTTAGAGAACAGTTCATGGAAGCACATATCATAGAGCTACTTCTGAGACCCCTTCAAGTGGCTTCTGATCCACACACTAGGAGTGTGGCACTCTCCCACGCATCCTGCTGGAGTATAAAGTTCGTTCCATGATGGGTAACCGAATATTTTTAAATCTCAGAGCTGATATAAACATTAGCTCTGAGATGAAGTGCAAAATTAAACTTAATGTGATGTTTTTTGTGGGTCATTTGTGAATGGCCTGAGACCATCGACTTAGCAGACTTGAGAACCCAATTTAATACTGGAAAGCTGGCCAGATTCATACTCAGAATTTCAGTGGTGCTAGCTCAGCTCTCTGACCTCTTATAGCATGGCCACCTCTAAGTGCATCCTTTTCCATGTTCAGTGTTCCACCATGACTTTTGAGTAGAAATCACACAAGGGGTTGTAGGCATTGCAGGGCCAGATCATTATAACACTGTGCATTGTAGAGAGAGGTAACAAGTGGAATTTTTGTTTAAGTAATTGACCATTTTTGCTTGCGAGAGAATGGAAAGTTTAAAAGTTTACAGCAGCTGGCATTTCCATGAAGATTATTATCTGTATTTAACAAATGAAGATGACGGCTGTGACAACGTTTAGGGACATTGCAACAATAACAACAGGGGCATTGTAACAATAACAACAGGGGCATTGTAACAATAATAACAGGGGCATTGTAACAATAACAACAGGGGCATTGTAACAATAACAACAGGGGCATTGTAACAATAACAACAGCCTGTAAATTTCGATTTAAAGCTTTCGTAACTGCAGGGATTCATCTTCTTGGTTCTTTCAGTAAAGTCACGTAGAATGGAAATAAAATAATACAAATAAAACATAATAAAATATAGACTTTTATTTTATTACGTTTTATTATGTTTTATTATTTTATTTCCATTCTACGTGACTTTACCGAAAGAACCAAGAGGATAACAGCCTCTAACTTTCCACCAAGTAGTATCGTTGATATCACCATAAAAACATCCATTAGTATTTTTTACGAAGAAAAGTCGGACTGAGAATTCGTATTAAAATCCCAAATACGAACAATATTAAAACGAAATACTTTACTTCCATTATTAAATCGTGTAAGCCAAATGGGACAAAAACACACACACAAATATCCATATTTTACCCTTATCGACTCTTGGGCAAGTGTAGCTCGTGAGAATCTATGAAGGCTGACATTGCACGAGGGGGTTGGTGCATGAAGCACGATGCTCAGCTGCCTTTGTCCCCCCCGGTGCGGATGTTTAAACACCGCACCAGGTAGACATTGACTCAAGGCTACCAGGCGCAGGCCACGTTCGTGTACCGATTGAACGTTGGTGTGCGATTGTCAGCATATGCACCCAGGTCACTGGGATTTTAGCGTGGGGTGCTGATCATGAGGCCACTACTCCTCACAACCACAAAGACAAAGATCGCCCGTATAGCCTCAACAGACTATTGGGGCAAGTGCTGCTAGCGAGCACCTATGGAGGCTGACACGGCACACGAAGGGGGTGGATGACCAGCACCACGCCCGGCCGCCTTTGTCTCCCCAGTGGCGATGTTTACACACCGCACCAGGTACTCATTTGAGACTGAGTCGACCTAGGGGAGGCCCAGGACCGGTTCAGGCAGTCGTCACCAGTGTTAGCCGTGAGCGGGAATCGACCTCGGGTCCCCGGGTTCGTAGCGCGGCGCGCTAACCGCTGCACCACCACTCCCCACCAACACACACACACGTAGGCACCTCCGGAGCACGTTTATGAAAGTGCAAAGGCAACAAAGCAGAGTTGTTTTTTTTATATATCTGCGAGCGCTACACGTCACATGTTGTTCAGTTGGACATCCAAGAAACACTTGGGAGCTTTAACCAAAGTCCCGGTCTTTGCCCAGCGAGGGCCTTTCATCCAAAGCCAGTTAAAAAAATGACTGCGTAATGAGATGAGAGGGACGTGGCAGGGAACCGGAGCATTTATTTGCACTATCTGCCTTTCCAGTTATGCGCCGTACAAACAGCACGTTTATTTTGGATTAAAACATTCGCGTTGGAAAAGTGAGGCCACGGGATCGGTGACACTGCCAGGAGATTGTCCGGGGAATATTGTTGGGTGTCCGGATTTTAGTTAAACGCCGTTCAAATCGCTAGCTCTTGACTTATTTTATTTTATTTTTATTTTCGCGTGCGATGTGTTTAATTTCTTTTTTCCCGTTCGCTGTATTTCTTTGACGCAATTTACGCTACGAGGGACAACACGTACAAATTCTTTAGCATCGCACAGGGTTTTTGCCTCTTCAAACAAAAGTTGATCTTCCCACACGTTGTTGCATAAATAGAAACAGCAATGATGGAGATGGTTTATCCAAGAAAGCCTCATCGAGTCTCAACACTCTCCTTTCGGAGAGTCTTGCTCCTATATGTTGAATGCTGACAATTTTACATGTGGCATTAAACTGGAGTGCCAGGCGCACATCCTAGTTGCTGTGCCCCAGCTATTGGCATCTGCTGGCCCGCAGCCGGGTGCCTTGCAGACAATCCTCGCACGACCCACCACTATCCTCCGCTGGCTAAAAATGCTGTACACACGGGCATGCTAAGTCTAAAAGTGTCTTCATACTCACGTTATGGTCACGTTGTGCTTGTCTATGTTGATGGCCCTGAGTCAGTGGTGCAAATTCTACATTGTCATGGCCAGAGGCCAGTCACTCTTTAGGATATCTACTTAACGTCCCAAAACAGTGGTAACATATTGACCACATCGGGACAATTACACACAAAATCAAAGTCAAGCTGTCACCATGGAGTTTGACAGTCGTTTTCATTGGTGACCACAAGTGTTGGAAATTCCATGTTCCCATGGTGGGGAGACCAATATAATTATAACATGACCGCTGTTCACCTCTCACGTGCTGTAATGGTATTAATTTAATCAACCCCGGAGGGATGATTAGTCAAGTTGATTTCCACCTGGGATTTGAACTTGAAACTTGATACTTGCGAGTCGAGCACGCTGGCCACTGAGCCACCTTGCCAGATATGATTTCCTCCACATATATAATACTTTATTTTTGCTTATGAACCCAGTGACCCGAGTCTGATTCTAAGCCAAGGCAAACATCAGTGGTGTGCGATATCTGAACCAGTCGTGGGACCCCCCCCCCCCGCCACCCCCCTTCACAACCCACATTGACCAAGTATGGTCAAACATCCCCCACTGACATGATATGAAGAGGGCCTTCATCCAGCAGTGGATTGACAACGGCCTGTAAATTAGTAATCTGTTTGCTTACATATATTACAGTTTACGTGTGTATGTGCATAGTGGATTTAATTTCAGCTGCTTTATCATATTCGCAAATTAAATATAAATTCTTTAATTGTTTTTTTGACTAATCCATCCAACAAGTGCATTCTACAAAGGGCACCCATCTTTGCTTCGAGTGGCCCTGCTTTCATGTGCAACAGCCTCCCATGGTTAGCATGAGCTCGTGCGACTTTCACAATATAGTAATTTGTTCCCAAAATCCTGCACACTGCCGCATGGTGCTGTAGTTACTTTGGCAGGAATCAAAAGTTGGAGAAAATGAATCTCGTCTAAAACAACTGCCCGTGATGAAGTATAAACATGCCCCAAATCCTGTGGAATACATTTCCAAAAACCACCTCCTCCAGTCCTCGCCAGGTACCTGGCATCGCCGAGCCTCGGTGGTTTAACGCGTTACGTCCGATTCTTGCAAAGCGGGTGTTTTTGTTGGCCCAAGCGTGGCTTGCACATATGTTACCTGTTAGGCACCGGCCACCTTCCAACAAAGCTATAAAAAGATTCATACAAACTCAGTTATATTATTATTATGGACTCTTTTTTTTTAACCGTGTGTTTCTTTTTTTGCTAAATCCCACGCTCACTTGAGAGTGGACTCAAGGCCGCGATAGTTGCTGGCCTCGGTTTGCGCTCCTCGTTGAGGCTCGCACGCCCACGAACACATCCTGACCACTTCCTCAGGATGGGTTCAGAAGCCTGAATCACTTAGCCTCACACCCACAGCCAGGAAACGATGCAGCTGAGCCGGAGCAGGTGAAGATGGAAGCAACGTGTTCGTGTCACTGAACGTTCTCTTGCAGGTTGCGTGGGTTGTTCCTGCCCGTATGGCGTTCTTTCAACTATTTCACATGTGGCATCATTACGTTTGTTAACTGAGCCCAGTACTGATTAAAGGGCGTTGGTGTACCATTCAACAAAAAGTTGAATCCAGTTCTTCCCCCCCCCCCCCCCCCTGCAATATCTCGCTTCCGGCACTTGCGGGTGTAAGAGCCTCCACCATAGGGAGCTCTAGAACCCCTCTAGAACACCACGCTGAGAATGTCAGTGTGAGTGAGGGCCGCCGCACCATTTGAAACCATTTGGGCTTGAAAGCACATTGGGGGGCGTTTTCACATTCATGTAAGGTCGGCGGCCGCACGTCAGAGGCCCCACTAAAGTCCACCGGGGGCCCCCCCACGAGGCCTTGCAATGAAAAACACTGCTCTCGAGGGTACTAGGGCCCGCTCTTCCACGCGGGCCAGATATCTTAGAAGAGGTGGAAATACCCACAACTTTCACCTCGCCACACGTGACCTGCCGATCACCCGTTGATTCTGCTGGATGGACGGAAGTGGTGGTGGGGGGGGGAGTACGGAGGGGGGGGGGGAACAAATAAACGTTCCCATCGAAACAGCAACAAAGTAAAGTGTCCTCACTTGTGCACCATGGCAGCATCCCCTACCACAGCTATTCAGGTGTACACGGCAGTGCATTTGTAAATAACTCAACCGGACCAGCGCAAACAACTAAGCTTGACCTGGCCAACGCTATTTTGTCATCGCTGCATTCAAGGAGAACGAAGGAAAATGTGTGTTATTGTTCTAATTACACATTTTATTTCAATGTTTCCTCCGAGTAAAGTTTACATTGTAAATAAACCAATAAATATGAAAGATCGTAGATAAAAAATTTTTTAACACGGCACTCAGGTTTAAATCGCAATTTTACCCTTTAATTATTTTATAACCTACAGGGATGTGTGCTCAGACTACCTCTCTAACCCAGCCATAATAGGAGAGACTGTGGGAAATCAATGCTCAAGAAATATTGTATTGATTTAGGTAAGACGGATGAGGGTTACGGCTGGGTATATGGCCTCTGTCTTGGCATGAAGCATTGTCCAATTGGGATATCAAAATAATGCCTCCTGTCTAATTGGAAACCCAGTTATACCAATCAATCAACACTTTATAAACACCGCATGAGGTGCAATAAATAAATAAGCACGTTAATAAATAAATATTAGTAACGAGACTCAAACTTGTAGAAAGGGTTCACTAATTCCCATAAAAATGTGAAGTGAGCATATCTCTATTTTGCCCAAGGCCATGAGAAATGCCTGGAAGGGCTTATATCTTTACAGAAAAACCTCTATGGATTTCAACTAAATTCTGGGAAATAAGGTGACGATGAGCCGTGCGTGTCTACCTGCATTGAACATTTTGCATTTGGTCCATTTTCGCTTATAAAATGAAGTGTTTTTGCTTGAAGATCACCAGCACTCACAGCGTATAGCAATTCCTACTGTCCATTTGTCTCAGCATGCATCACCGCAGATACTTTCCACAACATTGAACACAGGACATTGAACAGCTTCTAGAGACAAACTAACTTTCTCAATAGTATTACCTCACAACAGGGCCCTATACATGTTTCAATCTGAATGAGGGCTTAAGCATGGATATACCGACTTACAATTATGTACACGTTTAAACATACAGTACTCAAGGAAGGAATACAGATCGTGCATGCGAATGGTTTCTGGAACACTTTACAACATGCATTTAAGGATGTGCATGATAAACGTTAAAGGAACGCATGGCTGTCTGTGATCGGTGTCCTTCGGGGAATCCGTCCTGGGTCCCCTACTCTTTTCAGTCTACATCTCCTCCCCATTATGAGACCTCCTTTGCCAGTAACAATATATAATAATAGGGTTTTACCCTTTTATCTGGCAACAAAACTGATTTGTATTAACCGCAACACTTGCGGTCAAAATGCAAACAAAAAGACAACACTGATAATGTATGCACTGTCCTTGAAATGGATTGGCCTACACCTGAGACAGCTTTTCTTAGAGCCCAGTCTCACATGGTGTTGGATCAGATGACGCCGAAAGGGGTGCGCCTTTTGGCGTCATCTGGACCAATCAATTTCAAAGACAGTGCATACATTATCAGTGTTGTCTTTTTGTTTGCATTTTGACCGCAAGTGTTGTGGCTAATGCAAGCATGATCCCTTGTTAAAAGGTATCAGTTTTGTCGCCAGATAAAAGGGTAAAGACCTATTCTCATCTCTTCCCCAGTTTGTCACCTCGTAAATCGTCACAGCCGTTAACTATTGCACCTCCGTTGATGATCCTCAATTACACTCCACCTTAAGCTACACTCAAGTCCCAGTTTACCTTGAAAATTGTGCCTCAACCTTGCATCACTGGTTTGGGCGAAGACACCTCCTAAAAAAAAATTCGAAGCACTTTTTTTTTCTCGACACCAGGCAGCGGCCCACCACGGTGTCGCTCCGTCAAGACCTTCACATCGCTTGGTCCATCAGTCTCTCAAATCATTTGAATATCCCCGGTATCACTCGACCACCACATCGTTAACCTAATAAAACACGCATGCATGTTGAACTTCTTTCGCACCGTACGTAACCGACCGCGCGAATCGGAGGTGCAGGAGAAGGTCAACAAACTAAACACAAAAAGCATCACAGGGCCTCATGGCACATCCGGCCAATGATGGCTGCACTCGCTGAAAACACTCTGGCTTGTAGCATTGCCGGCACTCGTCTCCATTGTTGCAAAGGCACCTTCACTCGAACATCAGAACGTAAAAAAAAACCTCAACAAGCTTGAGCAGCATCAAACCAACCTGTTGTGCACTGTCCTTGGCATTAGGCCTGGCCGTATTACTTTGATGGCTTTGCTAAAAACTTTGCACTAGCTCCCCATAAAATAAAAAAACACACAGTACAAAATGACTATCCTGTACCACCAAGCTCTAGTTCAAGGTCTTCTCACTCCACGGGCCAGGGGAAACCACCGCATTCTATGGAGCATGTCCAATAACGTTATTCATCGTACCCAGAACCAGCACTCTCCTGGCTGAATGACACTTCTCCATAGCTGCACCGGTCCCTTTGAACTCTCTCCGACTGCACATATGCAACAAGATCCAGGCACCATCCACCTTCAAGCACCTGCGATTACTACGGTTGGTCACGTACGGTTCGAAAGAATGTCAACATGCATACATACAAGCAGCAGTTCAGGCTGGCATACGAGGAACGTTGAATTTTGGCTTCACGCTTCTGAGTTCTTGATGGAACAATACCTCCAATTCACGAAATATATGCACGTTTTAAATTGTGTTTGCTATTATAATTATTGTATGAATAAATGTTGAACGTCTTTCGTATGATACATAGCCAACCATGCTAAGCGAAGGTCCTTTGAAGGACGAAAAACTAAACACAATCAACAAACTAATGGGGAAATTATCTCTGGTGCCCCCATCACCAACAAAAATTGACCAGTGCGGTGAAGTATGGTCAAACAACCCGCATGACCAACTCAGCCCTGGGGAGACCTCCATCCAAAAGTGGATTTCTACGTACAGGTACGAGAGAAGTTCAACATACATACAAAAAAAACATACATTTATGAAAGGCTATGAGTTACGACATGCATTCATGAATTCTGAACAACATGCAACTATTCCGTATTTGTTGGTCCGCAGGGAGGAATAGTAGAGGACCTAACATCAACAAACCGCAACAAAATATGGCTCTCTCCGTGGCTAATTACAATCATGTGCCTTGGTATATGGCACAAGTGTATAAGGGGTTGCCGCTGCTGCTGCAGGGCGTGCAGGTGTACGCGATGATTGTGGGGCTTTGAGGCCTCTTTTGTTACCACTTTCTGAGAGTTGAATCACTTGCAGTCGACCACCTCCACGCGGTCTTTGCATTCAGATGAAATGCAACGGCGATGCTTGAACATAGAATGATTTTTGCTTGACATTCGTAATTGTTCACGCTTTGAGGATTCATTTTACAAATGTGGCCATTTTTTTGTCGATGGCAAGAATCCATCTAGTTCCTGCAAAGCAAGGTGATTTCATTACTCCATCTCCACGGTGGAAAGCCTCCTAGTATGGGGATGTGCCTGCGTTTCGCATAAAAAAAATATGCGCTGCAGTCTCCTGGCCACGTCGCAACCCATTGGATCAGGAGTTTCAGCACGTGATCCACCCACCCCACCGCAAAAGCACAATAGCGATTTTAGTTGTTTTTATTTACATTACACGTCTCGCATTTATGTTCGCGCCACGTTAACTTAACATAAATATATATTTTTTTAATCAAAAATTATTTTTGCAGTACTTTGGTGGGTAAGTGGGACAATCAGTAGGCTAAGTGCTGATGCCTTTCTCGTCCATCCACATTGAGAACAACACTCGGCATCCCAACCCAGCACATGACTCAAGTGCCACAAGGCGATAGACCACACCCAGGTGTATGGCACATGTTCTCGTACCGCAACCCACGCCCTCTGAGAAAGAAACAAAAAAAACACTCCTTCTGAAAACTGTGCCCAAAAAAACAAATGAAATACACGTGCCTCAACACAAACTTCATCCGAGATGCCACTGGGATTATCTCCCCACCATTTCCTTTAAATAAAAGGGGCACTCTCGGTTATGGATCCACCAACAGCCCTCATTTCATAGCCATACAACTCGGCCCTGCTCCCCCCCACCACCTACTCCCCCAAATCTTCTTTGCACCCCTGCCTCAGCGACAATGACGGATTTCGACTGTCAGACGATCTTAACCCTGGGCGGGCGTGTTGATAGGGGGGCTCACTGCGTGTGCTTTGTCAGGGTATTAAAGTAATAAGTAATGTTCTTTTTTCACCTCCCCTCCTCCACCCTCCCCCTCTTTATTTCTCTTTGCTTGGGTGTTTTGCCGGTAATCCATAATCGCTTGTTAGCTGCAGGGCACGGGCGAGCGGATTAGATGGAATGAACTGCAATGTTGGGTGCAGCCTCAGAGGCACACAGACACACACACACACCACACCTGATCCTGAACCCTGACTCTCGCATCCCAGTGCTTATCGCAAATTCTCCTGCCTGGAACCAAGTGCTCTCGCTACCGGACCCCTGGGAGGTGCACAGCTTTGTGTGTGAGGCCCCCACAGTTGGCCTTTGAAAGTAAGAGCAATAAACTGTGACTGAGTCAACTTGTAAGTGTTTTAACCGCATTGTAAAAAAAACCCACATTTGCCCTACAGGTCAAAAGGTCATACCCAAAAAGTATCTCGCAAATTATCCTGGGACGGTTGTCATCTCCGATTTCAGTCGGTGACCGTGGTGGAACTTTCACATCCACATAAACAGTGATCGGGACTCTGATAATTATCATTCATTATCACATAATTATAATATAAGCACTGTCGATTTCCCGCAATGCTGTACTTATTTTATTGACCCCAGCGGGATGATGATCTGAGTTTACCATCAGATTGGGTTTCTATTTCAATCCACATCCAATTGTGCATCTTGCATTCTATTACAGAACCACCAAGACAGCTACTTATAATTCTATATAAGTATTGTTTTTGTTGTCATCATCAGCACCAGAATTTTTATCACCACAAAACTGTATGTTACATATGTGTATGTTGCATATGTGCAATGTACCTTTTCAACGTAACTTGTCTGACCAGGTGGCACTGTGGTTAGAACGCTTGATTTACAATCGGAAGATTGTAAATTTAAATCCTGACCAGGAGTTGACTCAACACGTTATCCCTCTGGGTCATTAATACACTGTGTAGAAATTTGACGTGCAAATAAATGCTCGTTTCACACATTTATACGACGTACGTGATTTTATGGTCATACATTTTCTTTTGTTGCATGGGATTTCTAACATGTAAGTACGTTGAAATTCGTTTGCACCGTACATAGTCAACCATGCTAATCGGAGGTGCAAAATAATCGTGCACGGGGTCTGCTTGTGCTGAGCAGCCAAACCATTGAACACTTTGCTTTTGTCTTAACAGTGAACGATACCAAACAAGATTTAAGTGAAAATAATAGGACTGCAAAATTCCCCAAGGACACCTGCCTTTGAGGGCCCCTGTGCATCTGAAGACTGAGTGCAGTTGCCCAGCTACTGGCTCGGACAAGACATTGACAGCAGAGGTCAAAACCAACTCCAGGGCCACCTGCAGGAAGGGCCTAACCAGAATTTTCAGAGCACTCACTGGGGTGGCTTATTGAGTTACTACAAATACAATTCTCATGCAACACTACGAATCATTAAATTACACGATTGCATTGACCTATGAGCAGCTAAAACCAAAGCATGGCTTGGCCTGTGGAGGTAATATATATATAAAAAATTCCCAGCAAATGCTCACCGAGTCTAAATACCTTTCAAGAAGGGGTCCTGTTTGGGGTGCTTGGCCAATCTTATTTTTAGTATTTTGGCAATTGTGAGAAGACTAGTGAACTCAAAGATACATACAAGAGGGGATAATATTTCTCCGTCCATTTTGGCTGGTTGGCCTTCTTTGCAATGTTTCTATATACACGGTGTATAAACAAATTCATACTCATAAGTACACAATGTATATAATATACGTTCGTGCATGTACAGCTCATTGCCAAACAACTGATGGATGAGGACCTCCCCACCCATTATGGAGATTATTTTACAATACTTCATAACGCTGGTCAGCGCGTGCTGGTCAAGGCAGGGAGCATATCACTATCGTACAACGACGAACTTTTCTTCACTGTCCTCTGCTGATCACTGAACGTCGCCAATCCAAGCTAATGTCCAACCCTGCTTAGCGTATGACATCTGGTGAGATCGGGTGCATTCGGGCTGGTTTTGTTCCAGGCAAAATGTCTACATCGAATGTAAATACAGTCTACACAGTACCATGTGGAAACATTAAAACCTCCTGGAACCAGACTCTAGAGAGCCGAGGATTCAGGGTAAGAATCGCCTCTGTTTTATGGAAGTGATAAGTGAGTTAGATTAAACTGTACTGTAATTAAACGTCGGTGTTGTGCATTCAATATTTTCTGAGTATTTTTCAGGATAGTCCTACTTGTTACCTTTGTCAAAGTTATTTCTGTACAAATGAGGAAACGGAAGTAACGGGAGAAAACACGAAAACGTTGAACTCATAATTCCAAATATATTTTAGATTCGGCCACGTAATGCTTTGACAAAATATCTGTCATCGGGAAATCTCCAAACAAATTACGTTTTAATATGCACAATAAATTATTGTGTCGGCACCCTGGTAAGTCAAATAACAATCCTCACAGCAAAACTCAGCAATTGGATACAACGTTTCATTTGAAACTACATCAAACATCTTGAAGACAAGATCCAAAAAAGTCAGAGTAACAATACAGAAAGTCAGAATCATTGTGTCGTAAAATTAGTTGTGAAAACCTTTATGTTGAGTTTACACGCACGGTTAGCATTCTGCTTGAGGGGATCCATGACCACTGTGAGTTGCTTGATTATAGACGCGCTCTACCACACCCGGCCAGATCTGCCTGTTGGTCTCCCGGCTCAAATGTGCATGGCCTGTACCGATGGCAAAATATCCACAATTCCATGGTAGGGGCCAGTGTATTCATATAAATATTGTTGGCTTCATCATTAGACCTCCTTTGCCAGTACCAAAATGTTGACTTACCACAAGGCAGTATTCATTTAATTGTCCTGAATGGAATCGTTCCCATGGCAGATATGTAAACTTTAACACTTCTCATTTTGAGCCTAATGCTTTGTCCACGGGTCCACCCGTCCATCTCTTACCATAAGCATTGCCTTCAGAGAAATCTGGTCAAGTGCCCCCATGGTCGTACGGGGAATTTAAACTTCCACGTTTTCAATGCCAACATGGCGATGATTCGCATTAAACTCCTCCCTGTGCTGAGGCGCCCACAATCCGAGAGATCCCCCCTCCCAGGTCGGAAGCCGGTCGATTCCCGTTATAAAATGAGGCCCTGTGCCGCAGTTTGCTTTGTGTTGTTATTAATGGGCGGGCGCCCTAAACGAGGCAGGACGGATGTGGGCGGGCGAGACGGATGGCGAGCCAGAGGGGACAAAAAGAACGGGAGCTTTTTGCTTTAAAAATATAGAGATTCACACCATCCATCAACCTGTCACGCTGAACGATTACTACACAGCACTTAGGACTAGGGAAGGCAGGCCCGTTGAAATGCCAGGGACAGCGGCACTCGGCTGGTGCCCTCTCGCAGTACATACACCAGGTGGCATTCCAATGCACACACGTTAAAAATGCCACTCATTGATTTGTACGTTCAAAGTAAATGGGCATTTTAAATATCAGTTAACTGTGGATCAGTTTCCACATTGCGAAAAATGTTACCCCCTCAATGTGTTGGGTTTGTCCGGATACACTGGTCTTCTCCCACAAGTCCAAGTACTCACGATATTAGATCAACGTACCAAGTGAGGCCCTCTTGAAGAAGCGCGTTGCGACTCAGTGTGAGGCTTTCCTGAGTCAAAAACTATTTTGTCATAAAATAGTTTGCATTGCACGTCTTCAGGATCACTCCAGGTGGAAACAACAAACACTTGGAACGCAGTCCATCCAGTGTCACTGATACATTTGGCAACCAAATGCCTCCATTTTTCACGGTCTTGTGCCATCACTGGGAGCTTGTTCCACGCGACGCCTGTGGATGCTACACCCTTCTGCACTGCGCGTGTCCAAATCATCAGCGCTCAGCCTCACCTTGATTCCCCATTGTGTGGGTGACACGAGTAGGCCTACCTTATGCATGTATGTACATCGTTTTATTCAAGTTTAATTCCTAGTTTCCTCCACTTCTCTCTGCAACCCACACACTACAAGTGAAACACAATGAAGGAAAACCATTGTGTTTTGAATGGTATTAATGACATCACCAAATTCAAATTATATCTACAATAATAATTATTATTTTTCTATCTACGGGACTTTACCGAAAGAACCAAAGAATATGAATTCCTGCAGTCACGAAAGTTTTAAGTCAAAATTTTAATCTACAAGTTAGTACGTGTACATCATCATGAAAATAAAATGCAGATTTCAAATCTACTTTTTTACCTTTAAAAAAAAAAGTTCAACAAGATTACATCAAACAAACTGACCACGGTGCAGGTGACTGCTTTGTTCTTTGGATAAATAAACCTCAGCAATGAATACTTCAATCTCTGGGAAACACACGAAAGTCCTTGGGCCATTGAAAAGTAGTGATATTTTTGTACTTATTAGGCTAGACAATTTTTTTAACAACAGCTGTTCGGTATGTATAACACGTACTGGCAATGTGGAATTAATGACCTCAATCTACGAGGACGATCAGCAATGTTTCAAGCACAACTGAAACATTTGCTCGTTAGAGAGATTAGTAAATATGTTACATTGATTTAGGAACCGTTTTTCAAATAAGCTTATATGTGCTTTAACATTAGTGGGTACAATGTAACAAACACGTGATGTTATGCTCATGTTTGAGGACTTGTTTGTGTTATTTTTAAACAATTGAATATCTCTATCTTAACATTTATATCAAATCTGATCTAAATATATTGCTTGTGATTATGGTTAGAGGCCCTTTGCGAAAATATTCTTATGTACCATGATGATGATGATTATGCCAAATTGTTGCAAGGTAATTGGGATGGTGGTGATGATGATGATAAGAGCAAAGTAAAACATTTCCAGCCTCAGTTTTCTATTTTTGTCACTGACATTGGTAAACTGACCTCCCATAAAGCATGCGAGCAAAAAATAAATATCATTATTAGTCAATGGCTACATACATGTGGCTCATCACTACACATACCATATCCCAGATATTGCCACGGATATATTTGTGCCACCAAACATGATGAAGGGCTAGCGCTATGGTTGTGATTTGCCACGTTCAGTATTAAAAGGTGTGACGGGTGTTTTACATGGATACTGGTGCCGCTTTGGCAATCTTTCAACAGGCAACAGGATGGGAAAATCATCTAAGGGTTCAAATATGCCTCCACATTCACCCTGGCCCCTCCCACGCCTCCAATCCAAGCATTTAGGAGGCTTGATGTTTCCTTAATGTTGAAATGTGTGTGACAGCTTTTTGTTCCAGAGTTACATCAAGAGTATAGACAATGCATTGGGCAGGATAATAGGCGATTCTATGTGCGAGTGTGGGTGTGTAGGAAAGGGAGTGTAGCGGTTAGTGCTGTGCGCGACTATACCTGGCCACCTGAGTTCGATTCCCGCTCACGGGCCAACACCAGTGACGATTATCGGAATCGTTCCCAGGTCTCCGCTAGGTCGACTCAACCTCAAATGAGTATCTAGTGCGACATGTAAAAACACTGCCACTAGGGAGACAAAGGCGACCGGGTGTCGTGCTGGCCACCCACCCCCTTGTGTGCCGTGCCGGCCTTTGTAGGTGCTCACTAACAGCACTTGCCCAAACAGTCTGTTAAGGCTATACAGGGGATATTTGTATTTGTAGGAAAGGGTAGCAAAGGGATGGGGGGGGGTCAATTCCTGGCCATTATTGTCAGTCACAAGTGGTATTTGAAACCTGCGTTAGGTCTTCTCTAGGTAAAGCTGGTACACCGTGTGAACATCATTGCTGGGAAGGCAAAGACAGGGGTCATTTAGGATAAAAATCATAACAAGGGGATGTGTTCAATAGGTTTAATAGGTTATCGTTAACATAATATGCTTTGATAGTCTATTATGCCACTTAGGATGTCCATTGCTTCAAATATTTTACGTTTGCTTCAATTAGACAACTTAACCATGCCATTACTTGACTTAGCCTCTGATTCAAACTACACATATATGACCTAATGGATAACATTTGTTATAGAGTTCAACTCAACTCAACCCATCATATCATCAAGATTTTCCCACCCAATATTCAGATTCATACGTGGATTTTTAGCTTAGGCTGGCCAAGTGTGTGATGTTAATACCCCCCACCACCATCTGACAGCCAAAACATAAGATTATCACGTAAATAAGCATTTAAGACGACAATTGTCATTGTTTCAGCTCACTGGTAAACTTGAGAAATAAATACTCACAACCAAAATTTTGCAATTATATCCGTTTCTTAATAAGTAAAAAAAAAACTGAAACCCAAACATCAGACGGCGTGTACACGTGACATTACGCACAAAGGTCAGCAGCTGAGATTCTTGTTTCCACACTCAAATCCAAACACCGCCAAGGCACAGGGCAGGTGTGTTCCGTCACTTGCAGGGGCTAATTATGAAATATTTTCTACGCCGGCACACATTATAGCTCACACTTGTTCCCCAGCGTCTTGGCTCGGGCTTGCGTTTGATCTGATTCCTGACCGGGGGCGGGGGGGTGGAAAGCCACTCTGAAAAAGCCCCCCACGCTCTGGCCCTGTGCCAAACGGCGACGCTCTTGCCGAGAACGAGAGCGTTTCTCGAGCCGCTAGCAGATGCTGTCATTACCCTTCCTAAGCGGCAGTCGCTGCTACTCGGCGAGCACTCTCTAACGCTGCAGTGTGTAACGACGAACACTCGGCGAGGCAGGAACTCTTGTACAATTTATACATCAACAGCAAGAGTGTGGGTGGGTGCGTGGGTGGGTGCGTGGGTCACCCCCTTTTTCTCTCGCTATCCCTCAAGTTAATAATAGTAATTTCGACATGATATATTTACACCGTTCAAGACTTTTGTTAATATCGTTGGCTCGGTATTGTCTGCGTAATTTCTCTTTTTTTTTCCACCCAACGTTGAGCCTCGCTCTTAATTAAAATGGCCATCGCTGCCAACCCCCCCCCCCCCCCCCCCGTAGAATGTCTCATTATACTGTATGACCTATTACTGTGTTGTAGCCATAGCTCACAGTGGGAAGCATTCCTATTAAGCACGTCCGATAAATAACCGGGTCGTGCCAACGGCCCATTAATTTAAAGGCATGCAAATGTTGACAAATTTATAAATTGCCATCGGACCCCTTTGACTGGCTTAACAATCATGGCGGCAAGGCACCTTCCCCGTAGTTCCACATTACAAAGCGATCTCTTTAGCATCCCGGCAATCAGCGCTCGTCAGATATATTCTGCGTGTGACCACTACCGCAGTGGCAACAGCACAAAAAAAAGTAAAACACTTAACTCTTCGACAATATAAACTACACGGTGACTAATGTTCACAGTATCCTAATAAATACAAGAATGTCCAACTTTCCATGGGGTCACGCAACGTGTTTGTATTTAGCTGCAGCGATTTCAATCGCAAGTGCAGGTAACCTGTGGCGTTTAATCAAAGACCCTCGACAAGTTGAAGTGGACAGTAATCATTACGTGTGTCAGTCAGTGCAACCCTTTATCCAAGTTTTAAATCAAGTGGACCTCTACTCACATAAATATGGCACGATTCTCATCTGTATTGGAGGCCCTGAACCAATTGTGAAAATTGCTTGTTCCTATGGCAAGGACCAGTCTCCCAATAGGATTGCCATTGTTGATTTCCCACAAAGTTACCTTGCTTTTCATGATCTTCTTTGAAAAGAGATCACGAATTTGAAGATGCTGTAGTCGTGTTAAGTAAAGGATAATTGTTTATTAATAATTAATTATCCCAGTGCGGTATATTTGGCACCTCATCTGCGTACAGAATAGCATCGTCGGGTTGCATTAAGCTGATTTGACACCACGTGGTCCTTATGCGGCTTCTGTACAAATGCTGGTAGATTTTCTAGCTTCTGAATTTGGATTATGTGGTTTACTTAAGCCAGTTGTGGCCCAGCTGAATTTTTCATTCATGTGCGGTATGCCCCACAGTAACTCCAAAGGCAATAACTTTTTTTTTTCGGGAAGTTAAAAACTGAAAATAGATCACTCAGCTGGATGTACATGGAGTCTAGGAATGGCCCTGTCACAAAGCCACATGTGGACACTTTCTGCTGTGATGGAGACTGGAGCTTGGGCTTTAAGTGAGCTCAGATTGATCGTATCGGCCTACTTGCTGGTGGACATCAGTCTGCAACAAACGTCGAGGCTAGGAAACTTTGAGGCTGGGTCATGCGGCAGTCAAAGAATATAAGAGTGCGACGCACATCCCGTAATACAGGGCAGCACATGGTAAATTGACGCAGGTCAATGAATGTACGGTGAAAACAGACGCACACACAAAGACAGACAGGCAGGACGACAGGAAGACAGGCTGATATGCACGCAGCAAACAGGTGGGTGAGTGGATCGATGTGAATTGAGAGATAGAGACCAGTCTAAGAACACACGACTGACAAATGAGCCTATGGACGTCGTCAATAGTTAAAGCCAAATGCTGGATGAAACCCTCCCCGTGCCACGTTGGTTGTATGCATGCACAGTATGTTGAACTTCTTTCGCACCGTACGTAGCCAACCGCCCTAATCGGAGGTGCAGGGGGAAGGACGACAAGCTAAACACTTACGAGACGTTGTTTTGACCATACTTCGCTGTGCTTGAATAATGTAGGTTGTTAAAAGGGGATGCCAGGTCCAGATCAGCTATCGCTCACCGCTGGCGATAGCCGTGGCCAGGAATCAAACTCAGGTGGCCAGGTTTTAGTGAAGTGTGCTTACCACCACAACATACATGACAATTTATGTGTGTTTTGATTGTATTTAATATTGAATGTAATGTGATTATATTAAGTGAAAAAATACAATTAGGGCCGTGTTATATGTTGTGGAAAGTGGTGATGCATGCTGGACAACAGCAACAGCCATTCTATTCATTGTCAAAGCTAAAACGTACTTCCATGCAAAATGTTCAATGCATGTAGACACGCACGGCTCCTCGTCACTTTATGATTCCCAAATTTAGTTGAAATCCAGAAAGGTTTTGTTTCAAAGAAATTAGCCCTTGCAGACATGTTTCATCGCCTTGGGAAGGGGGGGGGGAGAGATACGCTCACTTCACATGTGATGGGTGGATTTTGAAGTGCCTGAACCCCCTACCCCACCACTCCCCCATGATACAACACACACACAGGTGAAAATAGAAGGTAATATTGACATTAAAGGAGAGACACTTTGAGCACATTTTCGTGAACCTGAGGTAAAGAAGCATTGACATGGCAACCGACACTTCTGCAAGTTCTGCCACGCAACAAGCTACAATGAGCAGGGCTGCCCATAGGTTCCTGGAGGCCCAGGGCTAGAGGTCTGCGGCAGAATGCCACGTGGGAACCCCCTTGTTCATTAGTGACAAAAAACACGGCCAATTGTGGGGCCCTCTCTGTGTGGCCTGGGGCAAATTTTCAGTTTTCAGTTTTTCCTCCTGCCAGTGCCTGATGACTCCACTTCACCATGCCGATCATTTAATTTAAGTAAATAAGGATTTTTTTTTTTTACAATAATACGAGGAGGGAAAAATAATAATGAAAATAATTCACCTCTGTACCTAATAAGATGATTAAATATCCTTCAGCTAGAGTGTAGGGAAGTGAGGGCCGGCAGTAGTTCCCACATCATTGTTTTCATGAAGACCACATTTTTCTACATTTACAGCTTATATTCATTGATATTTGTAAGTGCTTAACAATTCATAATTACGCGTATATTATAAAACAAATAGTATGTAATTGGAAGGTTTAAAATAACTTGGAAAATATTGTAAGAACGTACTTGGCGTGGGAGGTCTGGCAGAGAAGTGTTGTAAGAAACGGGGACTGCTCTGCTGCGTGTGACATTTCTTGGCAATGTAAAGATGCAGCTGACAGTGGGTCCGCATTGCTTTGCTTGCATGATATTCAGTTCTTTTCAGTTTCGGGAGCGGGATTGGTTTTATGTATGTTTGTTGAACTTCTTTCGCACCACATGTAGCCGGCCGTGCTAATCGGAGGTGCGGCGGGGACAATAAACGAAACACAAGAAGCAGTTCGAAAGAAATTAGTTTTCAATCTAGTGGAAAGTCTTCAATCCAGTGTAAAGTTCTTACTCTGCACAGTCCCTCCCTCCAAAAATCCCCATTATAGAGAGCACATTGTTCAGTGTATCCGCACACGTTATTTCGAGGACACGCTGTATTTGATCAATTATATTTGCACTCTCAGAGTCACTGCTATTCATTTGATCGCGGGATATGGCTGCCATCCAGCAGCAAAATACGAAGAAAAACAATAATGAACCTTAGTCCCACAACCACGGTACTTACTCCACTATAAGTTAATGTACACACACAGGTGATACGATTTTAGTTGATATCACTATGGATTTTATATATGACAGTTGAACTTCTTTCGCACCGTGCGTGGCTCACTGTGCTAATCGGAGGTGTGGGGGAAGGACAACAAACTAAATACAAAAAGCAGTTCTAAAGAAATTAGTTTTCAAGTTATATTTAAAAGTGCATAGCTCCAGTGGCTTCCTAATATCGGAAGGAAAAACGTTCCAGACGGCCACAGAAGCACATTGAAAGCGCGCAATGCAGCGACCATCTTTGTTGGATGGCTAGCCAAAAGTCGCTGCTGCGAGGATGACCGGAGTTCGCTTGACCGTGTATGCTCCTTAACGAGATGAGCATGGTATGGTGGTTAATTTGTGGCAAGCGCTGTGTGTGTAATGAGTGAGGATTGAGCTGTTCAACGATGATTGAACTGCTACAAGTAGCAAGGGAAGCACGCAATACGGAAATTAACGATGTTTGTGCAGCTTCTAAATAATTTAAATACCTGGATGTGCTTTAACACAAGAGGTACATGGCAGGAAGTGTGCTTGGGAAGCGGTGGGATCAACGTTGTTCCATAAAACGTCCCATTTGGCCTACCCATGTTCACTCCCCGTGAGCGGTGAATCGCTGTTTCAGTCGTCCCCCACTCAACAGTTCTACTGGCCCCCCTATTCGATAATTATACATGGAGCAAGGCCTTTTACGCTATATAGATAGCGATCTTGATTTAATCAGGGAAGAGCCGACTGTAAGACAAAGGAGATTTGAGAGAGAATTGAGACAGGAAGGCGAACAAATCTCAATTGCTAATGGATTTCTTTTTTTTTTTAATCTATAAAACAAACAATCTGTTTCACTATTTCGCACGAAAAAAAACACAAAATATAAACGTGGCGAGTCTTGCAATTCATTAATTTGGGAAACATGTATCAGTTGTGGCTCGCTACCTCAGCGAGAGCGTTGCTCTCCAACCTGCAGGTGTACATTATTGATTCGTCCTATTTTTTTCTCGCCTTTTTATTTCATTATTATTTTTGTGCCCAACGCTGGAGAGGTCTCAGAGGTTTTCCGTGAACAGTGGAGAGGTGGAGGGGCCCTCGTACCCACTCGTGCGAGCAGGTGCGAGTCCTCACGCGACCTTCACACAGGTAAAGCGGTGCGCAAACAGGACGCGGGACATCCAATAAACTAAACTAAAAAAAAACTGTGTTTTTTTATTTTTCCAAGTAAAGCCCACCGAGCTATAAAGCTGCTTTTTTTCAGAGGCGACCAGGCCACAAATGATAGCTCAACAAAGTGGCTCATCATGTAGAAATGTATACCAGCCAAATATTCTATTCGCACGTTCGCTCGAGATGTGGAGGGGAAAAACCGGAAGACTCGGTAAAAAAATCCACGCAACCACGCAAACTTCAAATATACAGCAGGCGTCAGGGTCAGGATCGAACCCACGACCTCCTGTATACCAGGCGAGGCAGTTAATATCTTGTCACCGCAGCAACCCCGCTGGCAACAACTCGCGGCACAGCAACAGCACATTCAGCACACGCAGGTCGCACCGTTGTAATCGCACGCAGTTTTTCGCTTGCACACATTTGACACGCATTTTTATATTACAGCTACGTGCCAATCGTACCGTTGGCATTTAGAGTGCAATGCCGTTTTTCCTTCACATCACATATCCACTCTCGCCAATTAACCGTGCAGCGTGTTGGTGGCGAGGTGTTAACTGCCTTGTCTGGTATGCAGGAGATTGTGAGTTTGATCCCAATCCTGACGCCTGTATATTTGGAGTTTGCATGTCCTCACCGTGGTCACGTGGATTTTTCTCCGGATCCTGTTTTTCCCTACATATTTAGAAACATGCGTTTAGAGTATGTGGCTGCTTTAAATTGGAGAGCCACTTCATTGAGCTTTCATTTGTGACCAGGTCACGTCTCAAAAAGAGCTTAATAGCTCAGTGGGCCTTACCTGGTAAAATAAAACATAGTTTATTCGTTTACTTATAAAGCACTGTTCAGAATTTGCCCACGGTTGAAGTGGATCGAATGTGCTTTGTTTTTGTTCCAGCAACCTATTTGTGCAAGGTGGTATAACTGGTTATTTTCTATCGATGCTTTCATATTTGAGATGTTCACATATCCACCTACATGTATAGCACAGTTCCCCATCGAGTTGGAGATGCAATGTTGTGCTCTGCTATAATAATAACAGATTCCCTAACAACGATGTGTTTGCATCCCGGTTATAAGTCAGCTAAGCCCATCATCCCTGCATAGTGAACAAAAAAGTAAACTGACCTATAAGTAATCTGGCACCTGCCAGAGAAATGTGGAATAACCATCACTGGCTCAGGGCATAAGCAATGTAAATCCTTGTTAGAACACTCTAACTTGATAAACAATAATAATAAATATATTTGTTGTATTACAATGAATGCCTCTGAGTTTCAAGACCATTTTTCAGGAGTGTTCTGCTTGGGATGTTTAGCTAATTGCCAATGTATATCTTTGTGTGTGGAAGAATACCAGAACACTTGGAGAAAACCCACACATATGGAACATCTAGGCACAGAACAAGTTATTCCTATTTCACAGAGCCACATGTCAAGTCGTGGCACAACCAGTGAGTGACATCATAGGCCTGATATCCTTTGAGAATCTATCATGCACAAGCATTAGACAGTGTTATATTTCACTGTGTAGATGGATACGTACTTTGCCATGTGCCTTTGTGCTAACCCGATACAAATTTAGCCTTCATAGCTAGACTAGCCCAAATTCAGTCCAGTGTTGTGTGTATGTATGTATGTATTTTGGTGTGTGTGTGTTTGTTTGCCTTATGTAAGGCGATATGACCATCAACTTTCTCTCCTCCACATCCTCACTCCTCAGCGCCACCAATTCCTTTCTCTAACCTGGGCCTTATCTGCCACATAGTCTGCCCTGAGACTCATTGATGCTGCCCCAGTTGCCCTGGCCTCCATGCAGCTGCTTGGGATTTGTTGGTGATGGGTCCAGGGCCCCCTGAGCCAGCCGTGAGGTTGATGGCCCTGCCCTGGCTGAGCCAGCTGTCTCTGGTGGGCATCATTGACACAGCAGCCCAGTTGCTTCTTGCTGGACCAAGCAGCAGCATTGCTCATCGCTCTCTCCCATGCTTCCCTGCCCATACCCTGTCTTCTTATTCCATAATGGATTCCCTCACTTTTGTCAAGTGTCTTGAGATGCATTTTATTGTTGAAAAATCGGCAGTAATTTAAATAATTTTGCAATTTGCGCTTTTATACTTATTATTTACGTATTTATTTTGAGTGATTTTATTACCTTTCTAACCCACCCCGACTGGAAACCTGTGTAGTGGCGTAACACCCGGGGATAGTGAGGGGTGATGTGAGGTGACACTGGTGTGGCATGGCAGCAATTAGGGGGAGAAGCATAGATTGAGTGAGTGCATTTGGGGACGAGCAGGTGTGAGCGTTGGGGCACGGGAATTGCCGTCTGCGCTTCGGTGGTTCGCCCAGGCCCCCTTCAATCTCCAGCGTCAGCACCTCCTCATCCCAAGGCCCACAGGCGAGTCGCGATGGACCATACACATGGCCGTTTTCCTCCCATCACTCATCCACATCGCACCCCGCGTCCATTCACCCTGTTGCTGTTCATCCCATCGCGTCGGAAGCTCGCCGTGTTGGGTCGTTGGATGCGGGACCACTGGACATTGAGCAATGGTGTACGTTGGCCTATCGAGTGGTTGGTGCAGCGGCAGGATGGTCGGATGTAATGGGCCTTATCCAGGGGGTGCAGATCCGCTTGTTGATCGACGCAGGTGTCTCAGCCACCTTGATTTCGTTGGCTACTTTCCATTCGTTGCCGGCGTCACCTCGACCTCTGGAGCAGGTTGATGGGGCATGTAATGCGGCGAATGGGTGAAGTTTGGGGATAGTGGGTTACATGTTTACAACGGTGCAAATAGGGGAAGTTGTAGGGGACGGCCCTGTGTTGATTTCAAAAACGCTGGCAGTGCCCTGTATATTGGGCACAGATTTTTTTGTGCAGGATGCCCCTCAAAATAATGGTGGACCAGGGGTGTATCGAGATGTCGTCGGGGCAGCGCTTGCATTTTTTGAAATTCCCCACAATATATACATCGGTTAATGCCATTGTGCAGGCGGCAGTTAGCCAGACGGTGCACGTTCCACCAGCCACACAGATGCTTGTGCCATTGCGGTTGCGTAAGAGCTTGGCCCTACTGAATCCGGAGGAGGGGATACTCTTGACCCCCTCTAACGTGGTATCGCGAACACCCTCCTTAGTGGGGGCACTGACTGTCGTGCCGGCAAACCGCGATCCCTTCCTCCAAGTGGTTAATGTGGGCCGTACACCGGTAGTTATCCAGACGGGCGCCATGTTGGCACACGCGACGGCAGCTCAATGCACAGAGGGAATGGCGTGCATGTCAGGTGTTGTGGAGAATGTCTCGCCAGCTAGCGACGTCGATCCTGCGTGGATGCAGAGGTTGTGTCAGGAAAACAGGGATTTATCAACAGAGCAGTGAGCGTGCCTTCGGCAACTTTTGCACAAATTCCGGGACGTTTGATACGGGGAACTTCCCTCCAATTTGATTACATTCTCACAGAATGAGCCCCCATGAAAAGGAATGTGTTCGTCAGGCTGTGGATGAGATGTTGGTTGCAGACATTGTCTCTCCCTCCACCAGCCCTTGGGGGGCACCCCTTGTATTGGTCAAAAAACGTGACTGCTCTTTTCGATTTTGCGTTGACTTCCGTAAGCTCAACAAAATTTCTGTAGCAGACGCATACCCGCTTCCTCGCATGGACGATTCTTTGGATGCTCTGTCTGGTACACGGTTCTTCTCAACCCTCGATTTGCTGTCAGGATTTTTGCAACTGCCTTTGGATGCAGAATCTAGACCTAAAACGGCGTTCTGAACACCACAGGGATTGTTTCATTTCAATTGTCTCCCAATGGGGCTTCACTTCACACCAGCCACCTTTCAGCGCCTTATGGAATTGGTTCTATCTGGGTTGCAATGAGAATCGTGGCTTATTTATCTAGATGACATCATTGTCTTCGGTCGCACTTTTGACGAGAACTTACAGCGGCTGTGCTGTTTTCTCTCAAGTGCGTGATGCAAACTTGAAATTCAAGCCTCAAAAATGCCATTTGTTACAAACTTCTGTGAAGTATTTGGGCCACATTGTCAGCGCGTCAGGGGACGCTACCAACCCGGATAAGACGGCCTGCGTGCACACATGGCCAACCCCTAAATCGGTGACAGAGGTCCGCAGCTTTGTGGGGTTCGCCTCGTACTATCGCAGGTTTGTAAATAATTTTGTGACAATTGCCAAACCGCTCCACGCTCTAACAGCCAAGGGACAGATATTTAATTGGGACAAGGTGGAAGATGATTACTTTGCAGCGCTTCGTGACGCTCTGGCCAGTGCACCACTGCTCATTTATCCAGATTTCGCCAAGCCCTTTATCCTGGACACTGACGCCAGTAATATGGGCATAGGCGCTATCCTGCATCAGGTCGTCGATGGGGTAGAGAGTGTTGTGGCATATGGCAGCCGCGTTTTGTCTCCCACTGAGGACCGGTATTGCGTCACACGCAGGGAAGTGCTTGCCACGGTCTATTATATGCAGGTGTACCGCCCATGCTTGTTCGGAAGGGACTTACTTGTTCGTACCGACCACGCAGCACTCCAATACTCCCTGCATGTGGACCAACCCTCCGGTCAAATGGCCCGTTGGATTGAAATCCTCCAGGGATTCTCTTTTACTGTACTGTATAGGAAGGGGGCGCGCCATGTGAGTGCGGACGCGCTGTCCCGGCTGCCGCCGCCCGACTCATGCAGGTACATGATGGTCTCGACTCAGTGCGGACCGCCTCTGCAGAAATCGCCTGAGATGGTCGTTGCAGTTGACTCGGTCCCGGCAAGCGATGCGCAAGCGCTGGCCGACCGCATATTATGCCTGAACCACAGCGAGTGGGGACGGCTCCAGGTTGTGGATGCCTCCCTACTGAAATTGTGATGCCGTGCCTCCCGACAACCGAGTGCTGCGGGGCACCCTTTTCTGCAGCCCAGTTGAGGGGCTCCTCCTACGATGGGACGTAGAGCTCCAACGTTTTTGTTTAGTGGTGCCCACGAGCCTACGAGGCAGACTTACGCTTGCGGTGCATGAAAAATGAATACATTTGGGTGTCAAGAAAATGCTTTCAACCTTAAAGATGGATTTCTATTTGCCAGGGAAAGTCAATGATCTGTATTTGTTTGTTAAGGCTTGTTTTGAGTGCGCGCATCGGAAGTCACCTGCACAACCACACAGGGTGCCACTGCAGTCCATAACGGTGTCCCGCGTGAACGAATTGGTGGCAATGGACATTTTGGGACCGTTTTCCGTTACCAAGAGGGGTCACAAATGTTTGCTGGTCGGAGATGAGTATCTCACCCATTGGCCAATGGCGTGGCCTTTGTCTGATCAGTCGGCACGTCTATAACTGAGGCCTTTCTGCAGGGGTATGTGCTTGATAAAGGTGCCCCAGAAAATATGCTCATTTACCAGGGTAAACATTTTTCCTCCATGCTACTGAAGAAGGTGTGTGACTCCCTGGGCACTAAAAAGATTCGGACTTCCCCCTACCACCCACAATCAGACGGAATGGTTGAGCGATTGCACCGGACCTCAATGTTGTGTCAGCAGGTAAACGCGACTCAGTCCGATTGGGACTTCCTAGATTTCCTTGTTGCCTATAGGCTGGCCCCCCATGCCTCGACGGGGTTTTCGCCCTTTTATTTCATGTATGGTAGGGAACCCGAACCCTCCATGCAGGTACAATTCGGCGTGCGTCCACCGGGAAAGGCATCCACTGTGCCGGTTCCCATGCAGGTGACCCTCGACAGGCTGGGAGGCTCAAGAGGCCGCCATCAATAACTTAGCCAAGTGGCAGGCTGCTAACGAGCGGCTGCGAGGTACACAACCGCCACATGACCCATGGCGGGTATGGAGCCAGGGCATGGCTTCATTGCCCTCAGGTACCAGTGGGCACGTCACCCAAGCTACATCGCCCGTGGCAGTGTCCCGTTGAGGTCGTAGATGTTGGACGACCCAGTGTGTTCGCATTCAAGTTGGGCGACGTCGTTGGTTCGTACATCCGTCACGCCTCAAAAGATTTGTACCACCACGTCTCGATGCGTCATCCACCATCCCGAAACGGCCTTTGTTGGATGCGTCCAACGAGCTGAACACACCGCCCCAGGGGGCTACGTGTCAGGAGCATTGTCCTCTTCCGCCCACAGGATCGCGACGACTGACGCCCCAGGACAAGCCAACTGGGCCACCGCCTGGGTCCGGGCTGCAGGACCTCCTGCGAGCACGCCATTCGTCATTAAAGAGACATGTTTGCAGGGATGGTCCTGCTGCGGGAACCCGCTCCCGGAGGGTTACGTTCAACTCGAGAGTTACGACAGTTATGTTCCCACATGACCCGCCATCGGCACACCGTTCGTCATGGAAAGGACTTCGCTCCTCATCCAGTTCTGGCCCTTCTCCTCCTCCAGCCGTGCTGGATCCAGCTCGCGAGGACGGGTCAGCCGCAGGAACCCGCTCCCGGAGAGTTACGTTCCGCTGAGGAATGTGGGATCAATGGCGCCATGGACCGCTGCACTGTGCTATCCTCAGCGGAACAGACTGCACTCTTACACCCCCACAAACTGTTATTATTGTTCTACTGTTGTGGGTTTTTTTTTAATCATGGTTCTTGTTATTACCTGTGTCACGGGTTCGTGCGTTACTAAAGTTGTATGTGAGGTCAGCTGGGACGGCTGGGTTTTTCATCACGGGGGGGGGGGGGGTAATGTAGTGGCGTAATGTGTGGGGTTAGTGAGGGGTGATGTGAGGTGACACTGGTGTGGCGTGGCAGCAATTAGGGGGCGAAGCATGGATGGAGAGAATGAGACTGAGGTCACACAGGTGTAAGCGCGGGGACATGGATTAGGTGTCGGAGAGGCGGCAGCAATTAGGGGGAGAAGCATAGATTGAGTGGGTGCATTTGGGGAGGAGCAGGTGTGAGCGTCGGGGCGGGAGATGGAGGCGATAATTGGGGGATAACGCGTGCCAGAGGCGCCGTCAAGGCGGTAGCTTAATGGGGGTAAGTGAGGACTCCAAATGAAGAGGGATATATAAGGGAATGTGCGAAGCAGCACAGGGTTAGTCATCAAGGGATGAAGGAGACAAGAGTCGGGGAGAAGACGCCTGGGACCTCGTCCTCCTCACCTTGTCCTCCTCAACAGTGTTGGCTGATCCCCTGCTGGGACAGGGATGGGAGGCGAAGGTGTGAGGGAAGCAGGCCAGGCGAGGGGAGTTAGAATAGTGAGAGAGGATAGCAGAGTATAGTGGAGGAGACAGAGTGGTTACCGTGCACGGGGTGTGCGGAGGTGAGTAAGGGGAAGTCGGGGAGTTCGTAACAGTGAGGAGCATCCACACTGGATGCAAGGTAAATGAAGTGACACAGGTGAAAAGTTAGGAGTGTCCGTGTGAGTACAACACTACACCTGTGTAAATTAGCTTTATAGCTCATCGGATTTCTCCAGGATAAAAAAATAGTTTCTGATTCTGAAGATATTATATATATATCATTGTTTTTGTTGTTCTAGATTGTAAAACCTGGTTTACACCCAGATTTCTGATCAGTGTGGCACATTAGGAATGGACCACTCTTTTAATAATTTCCTCGTGCAGCAAGGGAGTAAAGTGTGGTTTTGCGAAGGTCCTCATGTGCTGTGCAGTACGTCAATGCACGTGTGTACACCAGAATGTGATAACTGAGTTGGGCCTATGGGTGGCTGGCAGGGTTATTGATTAACCGGACTTGTACACCAGTCACGTGGTTAATGGCGACCCGGTTTGAGGATTGCCGTGTGTGACGCACGTGCTGTTGCATTCTACAGGTGAAGGACCTAAAGGTTGTTTTTGATCGTTATATAAATGTTCTAGACTTGTTCTAGACTTCAAGCTTGGCTGTTAATTTGTGATACATTCAATAGGAGAGGTTTTAGCACTGCACACTGTAATTCTAACCCTAATACTGTTTATTCTATAACCATGCCCATGCAGCCAGAGTATGACTACTTGCAATGCTATGGAGAATAGAACACATTTACAGTAGTAAGTTGTACAATGGTGACAAGTACAGTACATATACTGTACACATACAGTACAGATAATGGGTGTAAGATACCGATCTAAGTGGATGGTATAGATAGACATACAGCTTAGGATTAAAGTAATATTCGAATAGTGAAATGCAAAGGTTATTGTCAAAGGCAAAGATGGTTTATCAGTAGTAGAATTGGGTTTAAGATAAACTGTTATTGATTAACCTGACTTGTACACCAGTCACGTGGTTAATGGCGACTCGGTTGAGGATTACTGTGTGTGACACCACGTGCTGTTGCATTTCACAGATTGACCACAATCAACGTATTTCTACATACGTGACTTTACCGAAAAAAAAACAATGAGTAATTTTATGCAGTCACGAAAGCTTTAATACTTTATTATTCACAATCAATGTGTTTGCCGTCGATTTTGGAGCACCTGCCCACGTCCTTCATTTCGAGTGTGCAACATCAGGATTCAAACCCTAGGAAATCAGCAGCGTTTGTATTTTGACACAGCATTTTGACACGGGGCATTGCCACCTAAGTAATGCAGCCGCGTCCTCCGAAGCAACTTGATAAAGCCCACCCTGTGGTCGCAATAATTGTGTCATGATCAATACGCAAACTCTTTAGCACAAACTCAAGCTCGCAACAGCTACCCCACACTGCAGCGCGTTTCATTGCCACAGCAACTCGTCAGCCAGCAGGCACGACAGCCGCCGATTGCCAGCATCAACAAAAAAAAAACCGCTTCTGTACCTGCAACTAAATCAATACCATTGTTCAAACACACATTTATCAAACACGCGAGCCTTTGTGCGTCGTCCTGAAATGGGTACCCCTTGTGGATCAAGGTAAGAGGATGCAGGTGGCCGGGCGGGCAACCCTCCCGAGCTTCCCCACGACTAGTCGGGGGGGGGGGGGGGTGAACCTAGCGACACTGTAGCGGCGTGGAGGGCTCTCAGTGCTCCTCGCGAGACAGGTGGTGACCTCTCCACATCGCCTCTGACAGGTAAGGGCCCTTTGCCGCTGGGCGGATGCGGTTAAAGCATCGGCAAGCTTCTCAAAAAACACTCGCAGGTCGAGGGAGAGCGCGCAGGAGCACGATGCGGCTGGCAGGCGGAGCATGGGGGGGGGAGATTATCGATGCCTCTGTTCTCATCATATGCAGGCGGGGGCTACGTTGGCTACTCTTCAAAGTTTGCCGGACAACTTGGACGAGGTTGGAGTACCCACGCTTTACCCCACCTCATGCAACCGGCCAATCGACTAAGTTTGGAGTACTCATTTTATACTGCAGGGTGGACAGAGTTGGGGAGATTTGTTGTACAGGGATCCCTTTAGAAGAAATCACGAAAGGGACCTCGCCTGGTTACGAAAACACGACTGCTGGATGTATGTGTTCATCATCTTGCAGATAATTATTCCACCTAACTGCGGAGGAAATGTGTCTCACGGAGCGAGCAAACCGTGGTGATGTCACAGAGTTGTTGGCAGCTCCATGTGTGCTACAATGGTTACGTAGAAATGACGTAATTATCAATAACACGTGGTTGCAGATGTTATTGCTCCACGCGCTCTTGTCCGTGCGCTTGTTTCGTTCTCTGTTATAAAAAAAATAAAAATATTGCTTTTGAGCTTGAATGTCATTCGCCACCCTGTGCGGGGATTACACAGATATCGGATTGCACGTTTGTAACTTAACAGTGGGTATTAAAGTATCAGGAATGAGCATTTACAATGAAATGCATTGGTGAGAGACCATAAGGTAAACGAGCACTCATATTTACATAACATACATATAACATTGGTGGTGGTGGTAAGTGGGGGGGAGGTCGTGAGCGATGGGGTGGTTTAAGGAACGGGAAGGGGGTTCAGCGGTCAAGCAGTGGGGTTAGTGCACCACCGCACTATAAACCTGGCTACCTGAGTTCGATTCCTGACCACGCCTAACATCAGCGTCGAGTGATACCGGAACCCGACCCCGGGACCCTCCTTCACCAATCTGCACTGGCCAGCAGGAGAAGTCCCCTCCTCAAACTACCCACAATGATGGACGTGGCGTGGGGAGACCTACATACAGCAGTGGATGGACAAAGAGCCGAGCATTATTCAATTATCATTTGTGTTCTACATCCAAAACAGAAATGTATCGTGGAACATGTTTAAAAAAACAAATTAATCTCCTAGAAAAATTGTTTAATCTGTGCCACCCTGGGTTTCCAAACTCCTCTGATAAGTGTACATTATAAATCAAAGTTTTCTTCACATTCGTTGGTAGCCCATCGCAATTCCACATTCGCATCCTGAGGGACAGTCTCTCAATCGGATGACTCCTGTCGCCTTTCCTCAATGCAGTACCCATTATATCCACCGCAGTAAAATGGTTGATTTACCCCCGATTGGGATTTGAACTCAAAACCTTTCCATTCTTGATACAAGCTTTTGCCACGGCTCGACTTGACCAGATAAACATCGTTTAGACTAAACAAGCAACACACTGCACCACAGAAATGCCCTGACTGTCAGCGACCCGTGTTAGCTTCTTGCCTCTGCACTCTTGAGAGAATCACAGCGTGGACCTTCGCTGTGTTGACTAAAACAATCACCCGGCACTCCTGGGGACCGGCGTTAACGCGGTCCACTCCGTGATGTGCCGCGCCATTAGTTGCACCTTGGCAGAACCTGGCCTTGCACATTCCTCCAGCGTTAATTACACACCGAGAGGCTTGCGCCCGAAATGCAAGTCCGTATAACTGCGAGCAAAAGCTTGACATCGGGCAGCAAGAGTGTCCAATTTTGCCTACGAGAGAAAAATCGTAGCTCGAAAAAAAAAAATGCACGGCCGCGTCCGACTGGCGACTGAACGTGCCCTGTGATCGGCCACGGCCACCAGGTAGGCTGGACATCGTCACTCAGCACTCGGCCACAGGTGTGCCGGAAGACGTCAGATGGAACCCGTCAAGCGCGGTAACAAGGAAAACATAAACGTTTCCTATTTTTCGTCTTGAATTTGACAACACGTCACCCGTGACCCATAAAACGTAATTGTTTTCTCGTCCACCGAGGCACATTTGTTAGGTGGCTGTGCTCCTGGGGACATGAACACCTGCAGTCCTCCTCTCTCTCTCTGCCCCTGATCTCTCTGTGGCTCCATCGCTGACGGGTCTCACAGCACGTGGTTAAGCGCACGGCCACGCGTGGTTTTGCCATCGCAGCAGACTCCAGTGCTATGCGAATATAAAGTGTGTGCTAATTAAGGGCCTTCAGAGGATCTCTCCCTCAAGTGTGCACAACTCATAAACGTAATGCTTTAAATGTAGCCCAAAATAAACACCTTTATTACGGGTCATACTTTACGTGAAAACAAATGCAATGTATATACAGTACAGTACTGTTAAGACAAATATTATCCGTATAGCCTTTAGCAGAGAGTTGGGGCAAGTGCTGTTAGTAAATGCCTATGAAGGCCAACACGGCACACGGGGGGGGGTGGGTGGCCATGACAATGCCCGACTGTCTTTGTCTCCCTAGCATTGATGTTTTACACACCGCACCAGGTACTCATTTGAGTGTGAGTTGACCTAGGGGAGGCCCAGGACCAGTTATTTAAGATATTCGTCACTTTTTCTTTGGTTCTTTCGGTAAAGTCACGTAGAATGAGAATAAAATAATAAATTGATAAAATAAAATAACACAATAATGTTCTCACGACGTTTCGGCCACAACACAAGCGGCCTTCATCAGGTGAAGGGACGAGACTGTCTGGTAGGACAGCGCTGTCCTACCAGACAGTCTCGTCCCTTCACCTGAGACTGTCTGGTAGGACAGCGCTGTCCTACCAGACAGTCTCGTCCCTTCACCTGATGAAGGCCGCTTGTGTTGTGGCCGAAACGTCGTGAGAACATTATTGTGTTATTTTATTTTATCAATTTATTATTTTATTCTCATTCTACGTGACTTTACCGAAAGAACCAAAGAAGATGAATCATTGCAGTCACAAAAGCTTTAAATCGAAATATTCGTCACTGTTATTGGTCGTGAGTGGGATTCGAGCTCGGGTTGCCGGGTTCTTAGCGCAGTGCGCTATTGACACCAATTCCCTTACTGTTAAACGTGCAACACGCATCATACATGCCGTGCCTAAATCCTGTGCATGTGCGTATATTTCGGATACAATATAAATATGGCCAAGTTGGCTCTACAGTCAGAACCAGAACTCACAATTAGAAGGATGCAATTTGCAATCTTGCTCATAATCCTTCAAGGTTTATGAGCAGGCCATAATTGCGTCTTTCAAGGTTAGCGACCCGGAAATTATTCTGCACCCGGCACACTGCATCACGCATACTTGTCGCTGTGGCTACCCAAGTCTACCAGCAATCAGAAATATATTCGATGAGAAATTAATCCTTTTCAGGACCACTCTGAAGGAAGTTATCAATGTTTACGTTTATTCTATGGAAGAGACTAGCGTCAGTCACACGCAGAGATACTTACCACCTCGCAACATGTATAAATTGTCTTTTGAATGTTTTCTCTGACCAAATATAATGAGTTCAAGTAAGCTGGAATATAAAGTATTGGCTCCCTAAAAAGTGACATGAGTGCATGTACTTGCGTTATCATACCACGAATTCAAAATCAAGTAAACATTGTCACAAATCATCTGTGTTGGCCTTCGAATATGGAAAGCTACATACCTCTCCGACCCCTGCACTTAACGCTCACAATATAGTCTCTGGTGGTTAATGCTCCAACCCATATTTCTAAAACCCAGCTGTTTCTTTTAAAGTTCTCGCTCAATTATCTAAGAATTCAGTCGCTAAAAAAATGTCAACACACTAACCCTAAGATCTCACAATCCAATTGGAGATTTGTAATACCCTCACACTAAGCATTGAGAATTGAGTTGTAAGCTTTGTTCATGTTCCAGATATTGTGGTGAAGGAATATAATACTAATAATAATAACAAATGTGTTTATACTGTACTTGTTCGTAAAATTCTGACCAAATGGTGCTGTTTTAAGAGCCTGTATTCACATTAGAAGGTTGCAAGTTCACATCCTTGTCAAGAAACAGCTAATAGTCCTCCGTGGATGGGTAAAATAAGTAACACTTTGTGTGAATTTAACAATGGTCATCTTACTGATAGACTTGTCCCAATCATAGAATTGTGGAATTTTTTACAACTCTCTCATAGCCACCAACAGAGTTGATTATCCTCCCAATGCTCATTTGAACAGAACGCTTTGATGTGTTCCCTTTGAAACCACAACTCTACGATGCTTTACAGCAGTCGTGTTCTTTAACATCGTTTGCACTGTCATCATCATCATCAGCCATCACCAAGATTGGGTCCTGCCCAAGCCGCCTTTTCTGAACAGCTTATACGATGTCTCTCATGTCATGTTCTTCTTTCCTCCACTCAGGAAACATCATTGGACGGGACGATGGCCGATGTTCGTGACTGACGAAGGAATGGCAGCCAAAGAAGGCTACACGAGAGTGTGACCGCCATGGAGATGGAGCAATAGAAACATGCGTTTAGAGTATTTAGCTGCAATAAATGTTGCACCTGATACGCTACTTCGTAGAGTGAGTGTGTATGAGACGGAATAAGGGGCGCCATGGTGGTGAGATGTTAACTACCTCGCATGGTATACACGAGGTTGCGGGTTTCGATCCCGACCCTGACACCTGTATATTTGGAATTTGCATGTCTCTCTCCCCGTGGTCGTGTGGATTTTTGTCCAGGTTCTCTCAACATTTATAAACCTGCGTTAAGAGTATTTGGCTGCTATACATATCCACGTGGTAAGCCACTTCGTTTGTGGCCAGGTTACTTTGGAAAAAAAAGAACTACGGAGCTAAGCAGGCCTTAACTGTTAAAATAAAAAAAATCATTTCATGTTTAGTTTTTAGGATCAGCTTATGTTCAGTGCATCATGCGATTGTGAGGGATGGTGATTACTTGGGGAGGCCCATTATCCACCGGTGGATAGATCATGGCTGATGATAATGATGATGACAGACAGGCACAAGGCGCAAAGCCACAAGTGACTGTGTATCTCTGCAGAAAAGCAGGCAAAGTAGCCAAATCCCTGCTGTTTTACAGGAAACGGCATCACTGCACTGGGCCAAACAATACGAAGCTGCGTGTCCTCCTTTGGCTGATCTTTTTCCAGGGTTCACCATTGACTTTCTCGATGTCGAAAACATTTCCATTGAGTACGTTGAACCACATGTTCACGCAGAGAAACAGTTGCCATGGACACGAGCTTATTTCTCGATCAGGATTTGGCTGAACTCCAAGCAGCACGAAGTCACTCTGGCAGTCCAAATGCACACTCGGCGCTGGCCAACATGAGCTGGCTGATGCATTGCTGATGAACGAGTGCGTATGTGCTGATACGCAGTATATCGCCCCGAGATTAGAATGTTAGGCAATATTCCACTTGCTCATATGTACTTAGTTGGAGGTGCGATAGTAGATTGCCTGGCCCACTGTAGTCACAGCTACAATTTACTCCAGTTCCCACTTAAGGTATAAGTAACTATTTTATTACTATTTTATTTCCATTTACCGATGAAAACCTCACCGAGTCTTAAGACTTATCCACGAGATTCCTGCATGAGTTGTTTTTTCCTATTCCCTTAAAACATGTTTTTTTTAATATGATTGCATGTGGGAGGAAACCCACATACCTGGAAGGCATGATTACAATAGGATAGCATTCAAGAGTGTGTGTATATATTTAGACTTAAAACTTTCGTGTCTGCAGGAATTCATATTCTTGGTTCTTTCGGTAAAGTCACGTGACTTTACCGAAAAAACAAATAATATAGTGTATATAGAAAAATCTGAATCCTACTTTCTGTACTGCCTACTACAGGCACCACGTCACTGCCCCTTTGACAGCGGGTGTAGCGACGCGTGATGTCTCCATCGGTAGCGTGATCAACAGTCCTGCTTTCAATTTGCTGGATTACGGACGTGCGTCATTCACTACAGTTAAAATCAGAGACAAGATGATTCATTACACATTGACACCACCCGGTTAACAGAATAAATGGATGTGTTGAGTCTGCCGTAGATGGCTTGCATTGAGATCAAGTGCATGTTACTTTCACCCCTTCCGTTGCATATGACAATCACGTTCACCTGAGCTGAGCGTGTCATTACTTGGCATGGGGGTTCTTTTTTATTTGATCAACATCACAGCATTAAAAAAAAACATCTTGAATTAAAAATAAAAAATCACTGACAGTGTTACAATGTTAGGTGTGTGTGTGATCAAAATCGCCGCGTCTAATTTTAAAGGTAAAGTCTCACTGCTCTAATGAGCAATCATTGGGGTGTGAAGCACTCATCTCTGATTATGGCCTGAAGCCAGCGCAAACCACTGTCGACTTCTCACCGAGCGTGCTCATTGTATTGGACACAAGAGGGAAGAGGGGCCTTGTCAACTCCTGACCGAGATCTGAATAAGGCAACCCTTTGCACGCTGCGAGTCAGTCACTCCAGGCAAAGCGCCACCCAGCCACGTTTTAATTCAGTTCTCATTCAGGTCAACACCAGCTCGCGTTGGGGACGGCAGCGTGGCACGCGCGCATCAGTGAGAGCGCCCTGCAGGTAGACCCCCGTGTGTCGTATGGGGCCAGTTGCGGCGCGCACGCACGCACACACACGCAGCGAACAACAAGCAGGCCCTCCAGAAGGAAACAGTTGTGCCCGAGCCTCCAGACTGACTGGCGCTAGCGTAAGCAAAACAGCGCTAATTGTGGGGAACTTGAGACGCGCTTTGTGTCAAAGCCTCTTGCAGGCACGGATCATTTTGTTTGCGGCGAACCAGCAGACCGGGCAGTGGAGGGAAGCTGCGTGCAAGGGGGGGGGGAGGAGGTGGTGGGGGTGTCGTGTTGAGACAGTTTTTTTTTTGGCCATACTGCTCCATCGTCGGTGCTTAATGGGTCAAGAGCAGCGAGGGCTTTCATTTTATTTTGCATCACAAGGAAGGAACTCGTAGGGTCCAACCGACGCTGCATCTCACGCTGCTAACACGCGCGCACAAGGCTGTTGTATCATGTGAGCGCTCTATGATTACATGGGGGTGCGGGGGGGGATGATGGTGAGGGAGAATAACAAAGATGATTGTATTTTAACAGAAGCGTAAAGTTAATTATTGCAATAAAACGAGAAATAGTCACTTTGCCAAAAAAAACGTAGACGAGAATTACATTATGTTGTCATTCTATTATTGGAAGGTATGTAAAGAGAACTCGTAATCATTATTTTCAATTTTGAAACTGACGTAAGAACATGGAAATAAACAGTTATATTCATATCGTTGCTACTCTCTTATAAATGGTAAAAGTAATACCTGTAATGAATAAGATGTTCAGCCTTTTGTCGATGCAGCACTAGATGAATGAGTTGTCCATGCTGCATCAATGGGGCTTGTTTGACCATACCTCACCATGCCGGTCAGCGCGGGATAGTGAAGGGGAGGCTGAGGCTCAGAACTGGTTCAGATATAACTCACCGCTGACATTAACCATGGCTGGGAGTCAAACTCAGGCTGCCTGATTCACAGTGCTCTAAACACCTCGCCATTACGTAACTCCCATTAATAATGATATATAATATGAGTTATACACATTATTAAAACTTGTTTACTCCAAGCAAGAAACAAGCAAATTTGTATTTTGTATGCTGTCCAGAAGGCAATGTGGTTAGGAGACTTGACTAACGTGAGTATGTTGAACTTCTTTTGCACCGTACGTAGCCAAACAGCGCTAATCGGAGGTGCTGGGGGAAGGACAACAAACTAAACACAAAACAGCAGTTCTAAAAAAAATAGTTTTCAATCTAGATTTAAAAGTGGCTTCTGAATATCGAAAGTAAGAGCGTTCCAGACAGCCGCAGAAGCGCATCTGAAAGCACGAGATGCAGTGACCGTCTTTATTCGATGGCTTGCCAACAGCTGCTGTGAAGATGACCGGAGTTCACATGATTGTTCATGCTCCTTAACGAGATCATAAAGGTACTGTGGTTCATTTGAGGCAAGCACTTTGTGCGTAAAGCAAGGTTGTGAATGCAAATCCCAGTTTGGGGCTTGACTCAGTTCATCATTCTTCTGGGATGGATAAAGTAAGTCATTTTCTTTGGTTCTTTCGGTAAAGTCACGTAGAATGATAATAAAATAATAAATTGATCAAATAAAATAACACAATAATATGTTATTTTATTTATAATATGTTATTTTATTTTATCAATTTATTATTTTATTATCATTCTACGTGACTTTACCGAAATAACCAAAGAAGATGAATCATTGCAGTCACGAAAGCTTTAAATCGAAAAGCAAGTCATTCTTCATGGGAAGTCAACAATGGCTTGTTCTATATATAGACTGCTGCCAGCACAGGGAGTGTGGAATGTCCGTCCCTGAGTGAGAATAGCCGACAGTCATCAAATGCCGCACAATAATAATTTACATTTATAAAGCGCATTCCATCCGTAGATTTCAATCCGCCATATGTGGGAAAACCTTTATTATGAAGAACCGGGGTGTTCGGCCAGAACTATGGGATACATGCCAGCTTGAAAACGGTGAGTTTAAGGGCGTGTTCGACAATGGGGTACACTCGTGACATTGATTTGAGATTGCTGAATTTTGTTCGCTGATACCAGGTTTGCTGTCCGAATAGAAAGAGGCTTAACAAGGGTGCGTGGGGGGGGGGGTAAAGAAAAAGAGACCCAGTGACCGTGAGCTTGCTTGCGGAGTGCCCGTCTGCACTTGCGTGGGCATTCCAAAGCACAACTTCCATGGCGCCAATTGAAGCGTGCGTACGAACAGCTCCGTCCCATGGCTCCACGCGTGGAACCAAAAAAAAACACAACAGGACTCGCTGGGATGGCCCCAATCCCTGTCGCAGACTATTGCGTTGAATTATTTATTTGTCTACATAATTATTTGCTTGTTTCCCCACCCCCCACCCCACCAGGTTTCCATCTCTATTGAGATCTGTACTGTTAACATGCTGTAGTGTAATGCCCAATTCACAAGGCCATCTAGAAAATGTATCTTAAAATGGTGAAGTATAAAGTGAGATGCAGTAGCAAAGCTATTAGCCCGCGGTAAAACCAGCCAATTTGGATTTGCATATTAAGATGCCCAAGTTGTGTATCATTAGATAATGACTACCTTGCGTGACTTTATAATGACACTGATGTCAACAAAAGTAGTGGGGCGTTTTTTTCCATGCTGTTTTTGCTCACAGTATGCAAGCTGTTTCTGCGATAAGAGTTGCAAAACTACGTGACGATTGGACAAAATAGTTTGATCACATCACTGCCTCACATTGGTTATTGTTACATTTCTTCTCATCTAGGGTGGCTTAAGAGAGCGCATGCCTGGAATTTACCACTTTCGTGTTAATGATTAAGATTCTGTGGCATCCCCTTTTATCGGTTTCTCTTGTGTGTTAGTGATCCACTGCAATATTTGCCCCAATTTAAACAACAAATGGTGTTCCTATATAACTACAGATGTGATCTGAAAGATTACTACTGTTTATTTTATGGGCCCTCTTGGGATTAAGTAACGACCACAATATCACCAGGTATAAGTCGATAGTGCCACTGGTTCTCTTTCAATGGGGACCTGTGTAGAAGTAGTGCCCAGTAATTATTGTTTTATAATCGCATGGGGGAGTGGTGGGGCAGTGTATAGCACGCTACGGTATCAACTTGGCAACCTGAGTTTCATTCCCTGCCAAGGCTAACAGCGTTGGTGAGCAATATCTGAACCGGTTTTGGACCCCCTCTTCACCACCCCACATTAACCAGAGTGGTGAAGTATGGTCATACATTGCCCATGGCTAACATAGCATGGGTAGACTCTAGTCCAACAGTGGATTGACAAAGGACCGTACATACATGCATTATAATCTAACAGTCTAAATGTTCATAATTGCACGAGCATCGGGTGTTGCTAATCTTCATCTTCGGCTGGACGCTGGTGTTGGATAGTCCACATTCCAATGATGGAGGCTATTCTCCCCATAAGACAACAATAATAGGCACTCTTTATTCGTCCTGAAGGAATGGTAGGTTGAATTAACCTCTCTTTAGGATTTGAACTGGCGACCTGATTGTGAGCCAAGCACTCTAACCGTAAGCGCCACCCAGAGAGACAGTCTTATTTATAATTGCTTTTACCCCGTATTTATAACTGTGGTAGGGATAATTTTTTGCATGTGTTACCATCTCTCAAGCTTAGCGCAACAGAGATATAACATACCATACCATGCCACTAACTGAGACTGTGCCCCGAAGGAAGCCTTGCTCTAATGCAAATTATTTATAGCTCAGAAACGGCTCGATACATGTAATTTGGGGCACCACTAGCTCATCAACTAACATCCAACCAGACGACTGATAACAATGTTCCATGCAATAAAGCCAGACCAGTGTGTCTGACCCAAAGCATATTAATTAAAGGAAACCGGACGGCACGGTGGTGCTGTGCCGGTACACATAGCTCACGATAAACATTTTCCAGTGTTTTCAAGGCACCACATTGTAAAGTTCAGCGTCTGCCTGTGAGTTAGACTGAAAAAAGTAATTGGCCAACAAGTTAACCGGCCATATACTCTTTTTTCTGCTGTAAGGCGGTGCTAATCATGAGAGTGGTGAGTTTTGTTTTGCTCTGTGCATCTCACAACCTGAAGGATGTAAGTTCAAATTATGTTTTGGGCTTGACTAAGACTTTCTTGAAGTTAATGAAGTGAGGAAGACTTTGTGGGAATTCAGCAATGGTTTCCCAAATTATTTACTTGACCCTGACTTGGGAATGTGGAATTCCCAGACTGGTTTAGGTTTACCAATGGGACTGAGCACCACACTTTGGATATGATTCACGTAGCTAGTTTGGCTATCGTTCCACTGCTTTTGGCAGCATAATGACAATTTTCATAGAAAATTATGGAATTTCAGCCAATTCACGTGCTTCCGATTCCATCGCTACTCAAACCATAATTGCAGAACATCCTCAAGAAGGCTGCATGGACCGTACGATGGTTAAAATTTAGTGACACAAACTATACATTTATCGAATCCTTTAACTTGATTAATTTAAAAATATCTATTTACTACTCATCGTCAGTCCAATGCTGGATAAAGTCCTCCCCAAGCCATGTCGACCACGGCGGCTTGTTTGATCATACGTCACCATACTGGTCAGCGTGGGTTGGTGTTTGTGGGGATGTGGTCAGGATGGGTTCAGTTACCATTCTTCACCGATGTTAGCTGTAGCCGGGAATCAAACTCAGGTGGTTTGGTTCCTAGCATACTGTGGAAAACCACTGTGCCTCTCCTCCATCTTTACCTAACATGATGAAGACGTTTGTCAAGTTTTGAGAGGGGACTGTCCCTTAATGGCATTGCTACACAGGGAGCCAATTGAGGTGAAGTGCAACAAATCATCCGATGAGTATAGGGATGCACTTGACTATTTACATTGAGACGAATGCCTGTGCGCAATAATTCATGGTGCTCACACCAGAATGCCACTGAATGTGCACGAGTGTGTCAAGTTATAGTCCCATACCATAGCCACAAGCCAGATGACACAATGAAATCGTAGGGATAAGGGATAACCAGTACCTGTGTATTTGGTAATCTGTTGCGTTTCTTCTCAAGACTGCCAGCACATTGCATTAAACATCAGCCCGCACCAGCAGACGCCGTCTCGAACCACAAAGGGCACCTCTTGCTTACCGCATTAGTCCTGTGGTTGGCAGACTTTTTCTCACCCTCAATCACACATCCAGGGAGAGCAGGAAAACACTCGGCGAGCAATAGCAAATGCATAGCTCACGGCACACATGTGCCGTTTCCGTCAGTAAATTGCCCGGTGAGCCATAAATGGGCGGCACTTTGAATACTTTCACACAGTTGCACTTAGCATGAAACGTAAACTACAGAAAACCTTTTTTTTACTTTCACTGCTCTTCTTGTGCAACATTGGCCCGTTTTCTTGGCAACTTAGGGAGACTATCATCTGATTTGTTTTAAAACATAATATGGCAAGAAGTCTTACGATTTTTAACAACTTGGATTACTGAAATCTGTATTATTTTTTCCTCTATGCTCGCCAGCATAGACACATTCCTTTACTGTCGCATATTCTATAACGGCTAAACCACCACCGCCACCATCATCATCGTCATCATCTGTTTTTATGTGGTGCATTTGTGTGTCTTCTCACGAAGCTCCTGTACCAGTCAGGTTCGCAAACAAATCTGATCATGTTTCCGAATAAAAAACCTTACCAATAAAAATGTATTTTCAGTCGATCACTAAATATATAAGAACATGTTAAAGTTATACCATCAGAGATATATGTATGTCCTGGTGATTAACCCACTATTAGGTAGTCGAAAGTCACTTAAAATCCAAGTTTCTAGTGTTTTCAGCCAATCATCCTTCTACGATGATAAAATCAGTACTACTTAGTTGGAAGTCATACCCTGTTGTTTGTTTGTGGTTCAGTGCCATAAACATACATGAGTACGACCCAAACTCCATTTGATCCAAGAGACATTAGGCATTGCAAATGATGTAAACAAAATCCACTTAATATTGATGCTCCAGTTTGCCAATGTGTTACATGAACTCGTCACCTCTCATTTGGAAACAGATTGCAGCTCATGGCTTAAGTTGTATACTGTCAAGGCAACAGGACCCATGGAAAAGCTCGCTGACCATTGTTAATGAACATTGGCAAACAGAGGTCTCCCTGACATGAACAATGCATCCAGGCTCAGCGCACTGCCATGATCTGCCACGTATTTCCATGAATTGCCAATCCACTGCTGGATGAAGGCCCTGTGTCGTGTCGGCCATGGGTAATACCACTGATGTTACCCATGGCCGAGAATCGAACTCAGATCACGTGGCTCATATCCCAGTATGCTAATAACTGCACACTGCTCCACCTCTTATTATTTACCGGTTAATTATTTTTCGATTTTATAACATTTATTTTTGGAAATAATTATAAAAGCAATGACAAATATTAATGATCCTATCAGTAGATTAGGCACAAGTGAGGAGAATAGCAGATAATTTATATCAATAATGGTACAATGCCATTATTTCAAAGGTAATATCAACCAAATGTATGTTTGGGAAAAAAAGGAATACTAAAAGTAATCGAGTATCAAAATTGTGCTGCTTTTCAAACACTAAATACAATTATGTTACTTTGAAAGTTTCATGCAATCAGTAATCAGAGAGTGATTACTCTTCAAAATTATCCCTCGGAACACTGCGTTTAGCCCACGGAGATACGCAAAATCTTTGGATGATGTCACTGCTGATGTCAAAAGCAATGAGCCACAGCTGCACCATTGGCCCTATGTCTTTTTCATGTTACGGGGGGTGGGGTGGGGGGTGCAATTTTCAAATTATATGCGAATGTACACATTGTTAAATGTTGAAACGACAAGATTAGGATTCATTGCCTCACTTTGGAAACACTCTTGTTTTGTTGACTAACAATCCCACGGGTGACTTGGATGAGGACATCCAGGGGGATTTTCACACTGCCATTACACTCTGTTTTTCCTTGTACCTGCAGCAAACTGAAACAAACAACTCACCCGTGTCCATCCTCTTGAGCCCAATGAGAGTTCTCATCAGCTGGCCGTACAGCCCTTATGGATGAGGCGGTCTCCAAACCATGTAGGTCCTGAGGATTATTTTACCATGCTATGCCACGCTGGTCAGTGTGGCTTGCTCACATGCCCGGTTCCAGCTCTACTCGGATAGGGGGTCCAGTGGAGCTGTTGTGCAGTTGGGGTGGGGGGGACATCATAACAGCGATGTACCACAAAGGAGACTGAAATTGGGTGGGCCACAGGGACATTTTGGTGGTGCAAGGGCCCACTCCAGCACCCCCTAGCACTGGCCCTGATTTGGTAAAGGCCGAAAACGTACATGTTGGGACCATAGAAACACAGTGCAACACTGGATTTGCCGCACTTTCAGATTGCTACCCACAACATAGCACAGCCTCTCTCAGCCACCTATGACCGTGTGGTGTGCAGGTGGTGTAGCCCATCCAAGCACTATCCAGGCTCAAATATGTTCATCTTCCGAGATCTGACGAGGTCAGTCGCATTCGGGAGTAACTTGGTCATAGGCAGCCGTGTATACATCAGGGAGATTTGTCAACTATGCCGCACAGAGAGTGAAAGTATCTCCCAGCTCAAACGAACTGACGACATTGTTTATCTCTCTTGCCAACCCTGAGCCATTAGTAGAAATTCCATTTTTCCAAAGCAGGGACCACACTCTCCATAGAATGGTGCGATTCTATTGACTTCCTGTAAAATGGCAGTCATATTTTATTATTGACCCTAGAAGGCCAAGTTGGTCCCTGGCCAAGATTTGAACTTGAAAATTTCATAGCATGAGTTGCACAGTTCAGCCCACAGTGCCACCTTTATACATTACTCATCAGGAACACAACGAGATATCTTGCCGTCTCACACATCCACTACGGATTGCACCTTGGTCTTCGAGGTTGTGTACACCAGTGAGTGTTTTTGCTGCAGGCCAATATGACAAAAAAAGCTCTCAACCAGATTTAGTGCTGAACCATTTATTTCAGATAACTTCTGTGTTCGGTAAGTGGTGATAGGCCTGAGACAGCCAAATCTACAAAACATGACAACTAAGCAATGCATACGCACGTACGCCATAAATTGTGCGGTGTGGTTGGTGAATCCTGCACATTTTATCATGTTGATGAAACTCCCAATATTCAGGACTGCAAGGTGGCCCCGAAATGACAGCAAAGCAAGTTGATTGCCGAGCTATTTGCATGGATTATTGAGTGTGAGTTGCCACATCCGGCGCTCCACAGCAGAGATCGAGCAAGCAAGAAAGTGTGCCGTGGGATTTCAAATGTTGAGAAGTACTGCTGGACAATAGCACTTAAATCCGACTTGGTGATGCTATGTTTAGAGCACTTGGCTCACGATGAAATGTTCTCAGTTAAAATCCCATTCTGGGATGGACTCAGCCTATCTCCCTGAATTTCCCTATATGGTCAATGACATGAGCACCACTTTGTAGGACGTCAACAGGGGTTGTGCTATGGATAAACTTGCCCCTGCCATTGGATTATATTTTCCACCACAACATTTGAGCACCATCAAATTAATAAAGTGTTAAAGCTTTCGTGACTGCATAAAATTACTCATTGTTTTTTTTTTGTAAAGTCACGTATGTAGAAATACAATAAAATTATATTAAAACAAAAAACAATCACGACGTTTCGATCACAACGCAAGCGATCTTCATCAGGTGTCAAGAACAAATCACGGAGGTAAATACAACAAAAAGATGAGAGACTAGAATTCAACAAACCTGAAAAAACATGTGAAGCACATCCAGTCAGGCCAACAACACAGTTAAACACTTCCTGGCGGACCACGAATTTCAGAAGAGTGTTAAATTTCGTGTTCAACCTTTGGATTGCACATACCAGCATAGTTGTAATGAAAAATACGAGGTACACGGTCAGTAGAAATACATATACAAGTCCACCAAGAGGTAAGGAGGGAGGAAAGACGAACAGGGAGGCAGAGAGAGGGGGGGGGGGGCGGAGGGATGAACAGAAGCTTGAATAGGAAATACGGTTGGAGGGGGGGAGGGGCCAGAGTGAGAGCGGCAGCTCAAACACGCACATCTCACACATACAAAACGGCAGCTCAAAAAAGGGCCACCTCTTGTAAATACAAAACGGCACCATCAAATTACTAATTTGACCAAGGAGAGACCTTGTCTTGGACATGATCATTGTGGTCACCACCAAACTCAACCCTACGAATTTAAGCGGTGCTGGCTCCGTGTTTTGCGTCCGATGCACTCGACTCTGAGCCATCCGGATAGACTGACTTCTTAGCGCTGGGATCGGTAGTTCCCAGCATTAGAACAGATACCTTCAGTAGCCACTAGAGCAAGATGAGTTATGGAACAGCCTCCCAAGCCAGAATCGAATTAGAACCACAGAAGTCCCAGCACAGGTCTTTGCTAGGGCACTCAGCCGACAGACACAGCTGTGAAGACACTTCACTGAATGTTCCAACCTGCCAGTCTCTCTTTCAACTGAAGCCAAGAAGACTTTGATGTGCAGTCAACTCTGTGATTGCTTTAACATGACATGAAGAAATGTATAAACGTCAGAGTGCATATTCTAAGAGAATATTTATATTCACAGTATGTTTTGATGGAAGTTTATCTGAAAGATCGTACAATAAACATCAACATTCGACATTGCCTATCCACTGCTAGATAAAGGACTCAAAATGCCGTCGCTATCCCAAAAGGTTCTCTGATATCACAATAAACCGCGTTTCTGCACGAGCTGATATTATTGTTCCATCTTCACAGGTTCATTCGCTCCTTTGGCTGCTATTCTTTCACCAGTCTTGTCCCTTGACTATCATCTGTCTAACAATGTATCCTGCCCAAGAACCCCGAGGCTGCTTAACAGTCAGCATGATGTCTGATTTGTGTTTGTTCCCAAATCGGGTAGCGGTATTAATAAAGCGACAACGTAATTGCGAAACGATGTACTGACTTTGCGACCGTTCACATGCATCTTAATTGTGTCGTGTCATTTACATAATTAATGCTGTATCCTGCAAAACCAAAGTTCTTATTTTAATGTATAAAGGTTAATTTCAAATGCTCCTTCATACAAAATGATTTATGAATCAAAGTAATGTTTTATTCACTGTGACTGTCATTAACTATTAAAAATATTTTTCAGTTAAAATTAATGAAAATTATATCTGTTTTGCTTTGAAATGAACGTTTACACGTACAATTAGTTACTTGTACTAATTATATTTATGCCTAATTATTTTTGCATAAAAAGAAAACATCTTACTTTGTCAAGATGCGTAAATTAAATAATAAATCGTCCGCTAAAAGCACTTTACAGTATAATTCATAACCTACTCAACAGATTCTAATTTAATTAATTTACTTATTCATAGACCTTGGGAATAATATATATTATTGTTAGCAGGTGGTGCAAGCTTGTAATCTCGTAGCTTTGATGCAGGCCTGATGAATCGCACACACATAGTGTGCGTGACATCATCACTTGCAGTACAACACGCATACTATCATGAATAGGTGCAGAGTTTAGGAGTCCCACCCCTCATGCGGTGGCTTTCTCTGGGCACTCCAGCTTCCTCACACACAACAAAATCCTAACAATGTCAAGAGCCAAAGATCCCAAGCGCAAGGCCCTCCTGAAAAATGTGTCCACAGACTGCGAGATTTTTCCCAGGTTAAAAATAACTTGAATAATATTTTATTTTTCAACACCTCCATTGTGATTTGCGACACCTTGAGAAATATTAGTCAGCATCATTTGTTTACACCCGGTTTTTTTTTTCTCTCCAGCGGAGCGATGTTGATACAGCACACGGCGTTGCAGTCCTGCGATAGACTAGAGCAAGATCAATTCGGCAGTTCTCATGCATTCATTTGTCTGCCCCGACCAACAACCCCCTCCCCTGCCATCCACACACGCTCCCCCCCCCCCCCTCTCGCATAGCCCCCAGGCCGCCACTCTCTCCATTCCCCACTGAGAGCGCTCCTCAGGTCCAGGCGAGCACTCTTAACAAACCGCTATTGAGTGTACATTCAAATGCGACGCCGAGGGTGCTGTTTCACATGCGATTGGGCACGCACGCGGTGCTCAGCCGCTGGGTTCACGCCTGCCTCTAGAGCACTTGCTTTGAGAGCGCCTCTTCAACGGTCGGAGGCGGCAGCGGAGCGGGGGGGGGGGTGGGTTGCTCGCTCGCCCCGCTTGTGAGCAGATAAACTTTAGGGCAGCGACGGCTGGGATGCTGTGGGGGACCGCGGCTCGCGGATTGGGCACAGCCCTGTGAGATATTTCACGTCCGAGAGCGAATGAGGCGGAGTAAATTATTGCCTCGTTACAAAAGGAGGCAAGATTTTTTTTTGTTTTTGTTTTTACAACGCGGGTGCCCACCGCTCGTTTGGGGTTGGAGCGGTGGTGGTCGAGGTTGTGCACTGCACTGGCGAAGCCGTAGACCAGAGTTTGACTCCCGGTGTCATCGAACAAATGTTCGCCCTAGAATATTTTGTTCGTACGATATCGAACGTTCATTCGCGCTAGAAACGAATATTCCGGAAAATTGGCTCCCCGTTCAAAATACTTGTAATCCCTGATTAACAAAGTTATATTTATTTGCAAATAAGTCCATATACCTGCGATTTCAACTAAAACCTTAATTTTCAACTAAATACTTCATACCACTTTCCAAACCTATTTGTGAAACACTTGCTCAGTTTATTTTTGGACAGTTTTATTTTTTCATACCGTCTGTTTGATACTAACTTTGGTACTAACTTTACGCTGACGCATTTAGCACCTACCCCTAACCTTTACCCTTAACCCGAGGGGGAAACACATCTTTCAGTGGTGGCAATAAATATTCATTCCCCAGAGGAAACATATACGGAGGAGTTAATATTCACTAACCTAATCTCCTGCTACCATCAATTGCTTGTGATGTCTTAAACCGGTCCAGGGTGCCCATTCACCAACCTGCACTGATCAGTGTGAAAGATGGTCCAACGACCTCGATGACAGATATGGCATGGGGAGGTCCTCGTCTGCCAAGGTATTGAAAAGTGGCAGCAAATATTTTAATTCCAACATGGCCGGGCATGATGGTGCACACCTTCAATCGAGAGACTTGGAAGTGGGGTTGGTGTACCAGGCAGATTTTGTTTTAACAAATCATCAAATGCGTAAGATGGTCACATGCAAAACAATGAGGTGTCAGCAGAATGCAGTAGAGCAAGTAGGTTTACAGCTTGTCAATATGGAGTTTGCATTATCCCCCCTGGTATATTTGTATTTTCTTTGCTCTAGTGCCTCATTCTCTGCATATATGGAGAGATGGCCCTAATGAATTGTCTAAATATCTAAAGTAGGATCCTCCTAAAAGTATTGACACTAATAAGGCTTTTCTGAGTAATACAATGTAGAGGAATACTTTAGTCTATGTTGATTGTAATTCCTATTCATGGTAATCATGATGTTTGGGGTTTCACACACCTCGGAACACTGCAGGCCACAGTAATCCACCTTAATCATTATCCAGCCAGGTGTATTTACAAATAGATGTTTAAGCAAAAATATCAGTCAGGGCAGAACCCATCGTTATAATTTCTCTGGGACAAATAAAATGAGTACCACTTTGTAAGAGGGCAACAATGGTTATTCCATAGAGACACTGGCACCCATTATGGGAATGTGGAATTTCCACCAAAAACTATATCCAGAAGTTAGCATTGCATAATTTTTTATTTGAATACAATCTGTAAATTCTGAGAAAAACTAACCATAATAGAATAATAGTGACTATGATAACTAGATTTTTTTTCATTACTTTAGATGTGTTTTTCTCGTCAATAACAGATTTGAATTTTATTTATATTTGCCAAGCTAATGGGCCCCCATTGTGTGGAAACTCTGCAGCAGTGACCACTGGTTACTATACTGTGCTGATGAGTCCTAATAAGAATTAAAACGGTCTACATATGTATATTACTATCACTTCTGCTGTCAATTGGTCCTAATTGCTCACTTTGATGGTGACTTAAAACAAGGGGACCACAATGCACTTCTTCAGGAAATGATGGATTTTGCACAAAGGCTTTGTGGTTTTTACACATTTGGACTGTCGCTGTGTATATTAGTTAAATAAATTGTATTACTTTTACCACCACTACTACCGTCACGAATGTGCAATTTTCTAATTGTTATAAAGAATCAAGGCGGTCAGATACTCAGAATTCGAAATTAGACATTCAAAACGATGTTTTGAAGATTTGTATATAAAGGGGAGAACGGGGGTGTCGTGGTAAGTGTACTGCACTGTGACCCTCGCAACATGAATTTCATTCCCAGCCATGGCAAACATCGGTGGTGCTGCAAGTTACATTTCTATGACCTCTCACCTGGCAATATTTACAAAACTGATTCATCAACACAATCATCAATTACCTGAATCTTTATCATCGCCATCATGATCAACAATTCAACTTCATCACCGACAACCTCATCCCACCCATCACCCTCATGGATATAGCCGACTGCATAAAATGTCCAAGTGGAAATGCGATGCGCGAGGGGTGGGGTGCAATTGAAAAGAGAGCGCACCGCATTGCCAGGATTCCTCTATTCCCCTGGACGAGCCTATCGGCCCTAATGCCGTTCTTTTCCCGGGACAGCAGCGCGAGCCAGGAATTCCGCTCCCTCCGCAGCTTCCAACACGGCGGCACATCTGCCATTCCCAAGGATATTCCCAGCAGTTTTAGAATTCTTCAAGTCCCAATGGAGACTTTCTTGTTTCAAGCAGTACCACCTCCGCACTCTCTCCACGACGACAACAAATGATATCCTTGTTTGAGGATTTCGTCCGCGCAGTCACTAATTTATATGGACCGCTCCACTGGCTCACGCTGGTTTCATCGTCGTATTTTCATGCGGTGTGGAATTTACTGTCGATTCACTCGGGTGGTGCAGTGGAAAAGAGTTCGACTCGCAAGTGTGTGGTGGCCAGTTCGATCCCAGCAATACTCTGTGGAATAAAATATTTTTAAAAAACACTTGTCACACTTTTTGTCAATTGGATATAATCAGCAGCACTATGTAAGAAGACAATACGAGTTGCCCATTGGTCTTTGGAACAGAAATACACTTCCATTTTTTCTCATCATACAGACTGACAGAATTGCTGTGTGTATGAAAATTATTCGATGAATTCTTGGTTTTAAGTAGGCACCCCCGATTAGCACGGTTGACTACGTATGACACGAAATAAGTTCAACACACATACACATGATGCATGGATTCATCCATTCAAATCCATTCCTGCGGTCACGATACAAACATCAAATTGGGCGAGTGAAAATCGTGTATGGTTTATGAGAAACACAATCAAATTATATACTAATGCTGCATTTAGCCGAAATGAGCCAACCAAACTGTCCAAGAGAAACACAAATATGAGACGAAAAAGAATGTATTCTGTAATTGAATCTTGACAATCATTTGGAATCACTCAATCACAGTGAGGGTGAACCATCACGTGCCTGGCTTTACGCCTCTCCTCCAACAGAAGTCACAACGGCCACCTGAATGCCCTTTTTGTGCTTGTCTCAAGATGCTTGATGACCTCGAGGTTGCCCCGGGTCCAGGGTTCACCAGTTTGAATTTAGCTGGGGGCATCATCAATTGTCAATTGTTGGACATCTGCTAATTCATGTCACCGTAAAATGAGCTCATGATGTATTGTTTAAAAATTAGGCCATCATGTGCTGGGGTCATGGCTAAAAGTGGAGAATTATCCATAATTATCAAGCTGCTAGATCATCCATGTTTAGCTGTTGAGAGAGAGGAGGCCCTTTGCTGCACTGGAAGGGATGTCTACGTGTCAAAGTGCTGCAAGCTCATGGTTGCAATCAGGATGATGGTGAGGATGATGATTGAAAACAAGGATGTTTTTCACTTCGTTATACGTGCCACATAGTGGCTCGTGCACTGCACGACAGTGACCTGGATTTTATTGCTGGCCACGGATAACAGCAGTGGCAAGTGGGTCCTTGCTTCCGTAGGTTAACTCGACACGTGGTAAGGCAAAGGTGGCCGGGAATGGTGTTGTCGGTCACGCCACTCCTATGTATGTCATACCGACCTTAATAGGTGCTTACTAACGGAACTTAATAGTTCAATAAGGCATCTGTGTCGCCGTGTGAGAGAGATTTCGTAGAAGGTTATATGCAGTGCTTCATTTCAGATGGAACAGTCCGGAATCCTGTTCCGGGAATTAGGTTGGAATTCCATATCCATCTTGCCTTCTTTGTTTTCATGGTATTTGTGTTTTCCTCATATAGCTTATAGGAATATGGGTACATTCATAACATAGGACTGTTATCATTAGATACTATCGTGGTAGTGCCTGAATTAATAAATTAAGTCCGAGTTATACATCATAACTCCAAAGGCCATGTATCCACATTATACCCTGCATGTCTTTGCAAAGGTTGTGCTGGACTGAGAATCACTCGGCTGGAATCATCCACACGTTGCTGTGTAAATCAGTCGTGCTATTAAAAGCAGTATCTCGTGCCAATACCGTAGCAGCGTCTGTGATTGGCGGTCATTAACAGACAACGGAAACACCAGGTTTCAGGTAGCAGCCTAACAGCCAGTCCCATAATGTCACACTCAATCATCACAGTGTAATCGATATCTTATTATGGGATCGGCTGGGGGGACACTTAAGGATCTATTGTTTGTTAATTTCCCATGTGTCCCAGCTTCATAATTATTACATTCAAAGCGATTTGTCTCGTGGATCGCAGCTGCAGTGATATAATGACTGAGCATTAAAAAAACTATCGTCTAGGTGATAGAGAGCGGCACGTAATCGGCTTTAATTAAAGTATGTATATGTTAATGAAAAGCAATCGGTGAATGTGATGGGGGAAAAAAAATCGTTCTTCTCGTTATAAGATCTACTACCAACCAACCAACCATTGCTGTTACCTGAGTGAGTGAGTGTGAGTGTTTGTGTGTCGAGTGGAGGGTGGTAGGGTAGCGTTAGGGCGCTGCGCTACGAACTCGGCGACCTGAGTTCGATTCCCGCTCACGGCCAATACCGGTGAGGATTATCTGAACCGGTCCTGGGCCTCCCCTAAGTTGGCTCTGCCTCAAGTGAGCACCTGGTGCAGTGTGTAAACATCGCCAACAGGGAGACAAAGGCGGCTCGGCGTGGTGTTGGCCACCCACACCCCCGTTCGTCGTGCTCGCGAACAGCACTTGCGCTAACAGTATGTGTCGTGTGGAACAGTGGTTCGCACGCTATGCTACAAACCCAGTGACACGAATTTGATTCAGTGCTATGGCTCACATCAGTGAAACATGCAATCCGAACTGGTCCCAGATCGCCTTCAGATTGGCTTAGCCTTTAACGTGTACCTCGTGCAGTGTAAACACCAACACTGCTAGACATTAAACAACAACAAAACTATAAACTATTTTTATTTTACCAGTTAAGAGCTACTGAGCTGTAGAGCTTTTTGTCAGAATCGACCTGGCCACAAATGATAGCTCAACGAAGTGGCTTATCACGTGGACATTCATAGCGGCCAACTACTCTAAACGCGTGTTAACTAACGATGATAACCCAGTCGATTAAAATAGTATAGCCAGTTTCGTCACGATTGCTGGGCACAGGCCCCAAGACCGAAAATGCCAAGCGGCCAGCAACAAACGTCCCACTTAACATTGTAACAGACAAGAGTTTACCCTTTATTGAATTGAACAAGGTGAAAAGGGCTTGGGAAAGGAGGCAATGGTAGAGAATTTCAAAGTGGAATAGTGCAAGAGAAGAAGCAGAGAGATAAGTGATTTGACCTACAGTGGGGTGGTTGTAGACCGTACGGATGATACAAAACAATCTGGTAGACCGCAGCCTCAATATATATGAAGCAACGAGTGAAGTTCACGGAAACGGGAACCATAGACGTAGCAGCAATAGAAGAGTGATAAGGAGAAAACAAACCCCTGGTGAGAGAGTGACTTGAGTGAATCAGTGAGTGCTGGATCATCAATTAACGTGAATGCTTTAACATTAAATTATATCAAGTACAGCGAAGTGGGAACTCCATCCCAGATATAACAGCAGCATTCCAACTGCTGCTCACTTTGTGCTCCGTATAACCGTAACAATTGTTCAGTGTAGAGAGGCTTTAGCGGCGTTAAAGAAGGGATTTGGGGATCTTTGTCTCCGCGTCATTATGAGGCGCTTGTTAGCTTATGCCGAGGAATTCATGGCCTCTTGTCCTTCTCCGCTCATCCCTCATTGGCTACTCAGAGTATTCCTCTACTGGATAGATATTTTAAAAAATGTTGGAGCCCAGAGAAAGGGGTGATTCCAGGTCCAAGTGAAGGACAGAGAATAGAGGGCACCTACATTGGTGTGAGTGTAAGATGCAGTGTGAGAAACTACCGCTAAGCAGCTTGATTAACCATTCGTTGAAGCGCCAATTGAGCATTGGCAGGCCTTTCTCTCCAAAGCGCAAAAACTGTTGTAATTGTGCTGCGTAATATTTATGTTATCCTCCCTGATCGAATGACAGGATGAGTTGACCACCAATTAGGATGATAATATTTACTATTATAATCCTAACGTGCAGGATGATGATTGCTACGTGGCATCCCAATCGAGTAACTTGCGAGGAGCCATTTTTCAAATTTGGAAAATTTGAAGCATGGGACAAGATGGCATACTCTTCTTCTTGAATTTACATCACGGGATCTTTAACATTCACTGTGAGGCACACGGAGCGTCCATTATTGTTAATGCACTCGTAATATGAATCGGGGCTGCCGTCTTGATTTGAACCGCAAAGCTCTACACAAAAGCAATGCGAGTGGAAACGCTGCGCCATTTGACACCCCAAATAGAGTAAGAAACCTTCTGATTGTACTAAAACACTTCTTTCAAGCGCTATAAGCAGAGCATTACCTTGAAATATCGCTTAAGTGTCGTATTAAAAGTATGTACTGTATGTCCAAGAACATTTGTTCGTATATTTTAAAAATTGCTACTTGAACAACAACATTTATTCATGATCCCAATACTCATATATCATGTATACGTTCCTCGAGCCTGCTTTAAACAAATTAACAACAAAAAAGTTGTACATGACAATGATGGCATGCCCGGTGGCATAATTCCGCACAGATACAGTGCCGTGCTGCGTTGTCGAAATAAGCCCGGCCATTGTGGGCGACCGAACTGCATTTTAACAGCGCCGAATATTTTTCGAGTGATGAAACTTGAAGGACCTCCCCCCCACCGCCACTCTATCTCCAAATTGTCATCTCTCAGCACGTGAGAGTGTCGCCCCCTAATGGCGAGGGCTAACGCGGCACATTTGCAATATGTCGCAACTTTGGGAGAAAGAGGAAAGAAGAGGCGGGTGGGTGGGTGGTAGGGGGGCAGACGTTGTTGGATTGAGAGTCGCGTTCAAATTCTCAAATTGCAAACGTGCGGCCTGTCAATGACTCGGTAAGCAGAGTGGCGACTGCGTTCACCACCACTCAGCCACCGTGCAAGAGTTTACGGTACCAACTATTGCAGTTCCTAAGAGTCGTCGAGTAATATAGCACGAGACGTTATGGTCAAAGAAGCACCGCGTCCGATGCGGTGCCGGGAAGGGCCTTCATCCAGCAGTAGAATTACAGCGCGGCCATCACCACAGTGGGCCGTGCAACTGACATGGGTGGAGATTGCTAGGCACTTATTCTTGTACAGGGAAATTGAGGTTTTGTATATTGTCTATTTGTTTGTGTTTCTCCCTTCGGATGGGGCTTTGTAGGATGAACGCTGAGCTTTATAAGGGCACGGGGTGACCAATAAGGTCTGAATTGGTCTGCAATAAGGTAGGGGCTGATAAGGGGTTGACAGGTATGGCAACGCCACTCCAAAACTGGAGACCTTTATTAATTTATTTTCAGTAATTTACAATCAAGATACAAAATTACGAAATTAATCATATGAAACCGCGATTCCTAATGTGAGGGACAAAGCGAGCCCCGCGCCCTCAAATATAGAAGTCAAAACTCTGCCTATGCTTAATGGCTGTAGTGTGCTTGTGTAGTGGCCTTACTGACGACGGAGACTGTTCACTGGAGGCAACACGTATTTATTACAGACGCTTCAATTACAGTGGCCAATCTGATACTTGAAGAGGTAACGGCCTCTTCACCCATACTCTATAGAGGGAACGTTCCCCGAGCTTTAGCCCACGCTAGCTCCCTGGTTCCCTCTATCCTAGTCCTCAGGAGGCTATCTGACCTGGCCCAGCTTCGGTGCAGGTCCCAATCACCAGCCCCACGAGTCCGGTCCTCAGAAGGACATCGGGCCTCGTGGCTCTGGTGTCGAACCCTGGCTTGCTTTGCCCGGCCCTCAAAAGGACAGCGGGCCAAAGGAGTTCCAGGGTCTAGCTAGTCGATCTTCTTTATTCACTGGCTCTTAATCTTGCTTGAGTCGAATTGCCCCTCAGCTCTCCGGGTCCCACCTTTTATACTGTCCCTCACTGAGGGTTGGGGCTGGGAGGGATCTCAGCGCCCCCCACAGCCCCCCAGGGTGGTGGCCGTAGCGGACGTGTTTGTGGCCACCGCCCTACAATCGCGTGTCCCCCTCCCGTAACACCTCTACACTTGCACGAATAGGCGATTGGCTGTCGCAATCTCATGCACAGCGTTTGCTGTCGAAGTACGTGAGAAGCCTCGCGAGATGAATCGAGGTCGGTCAGTGTCTTGCTGTTCGCTTGAGCATGTTCGTGCCCTTGAGCCAATGGTGGGAATTCCACGATCCTCGAGCAAAGGCCAGATTATCCATCTGGACAACCCTTGTTTATTTCCTCCAACGTGGTTTACTCACTTTATCGGTCCCAGAGGAATGATAGGTTGAGTTGACGCACGATCTGGCTGTTGAGTTGACATATTAAGTGCGAGGATATTTTAGAAATTGTATACAATCCTGCAATAAACTTATAGCCACACAATAATCCTTAATCGATACGGCATTTTTTTACAACCTTAAAACAATTGCAATTTTAATATAGACTTCAGTATTCTGCGGTTCTTTCGGTAAAGTCACGTACGTAGAAAAAATTTAAATAAAATAATAAAAATAAAGTGAATAAAAATATCATGACGTTTCGATCGCAACACAAGCGGTCGTCATCAGGAACAGGGAGGTTAGCCTCTGAGGGCAAGCTGTTTATAAAGGTTGAGAGACGGGCGGGGCAGCTAATGTTAATGTAGGAGAAAGCTCCGACACCGGCAGTAGGTCTACACCAATCAAAGAGCTGTTTATAAATGTTTAGAGATGGGCGGGGCAGCTAATGTTAATGTGGGAGAAAGCTAAATCTGGCAGTGCTTTATTAACATATATACTGGACTAAGGGTGGAGTCATGGATCAACGATTTGCACACCACACTATGAACCCCGAAACCTAAGTTAAATTCTCAGGGATGGTTAACGTTAGCGGTGAGTTATAGCTGTCTGGCAAAAACAACCCCCTACCTCCTCGTTGGTTGCGGACGGCAACGCTGTTGTGGGCAGTGCCACGGGGGGAGGGCCTATTTAGATTGACCATTCCCTTAATGGCATTTGTAACCACCACAGCGGCCAAATGGGGGCTCTGGACAGATGCGAGGGGCTGGTAACCCCTCCACCTTCAATTACTAACCACAAAACCACGACTAAAAATGTAATTAATAAGCTTGTGCCGGAGGCCCCGGGGGGACAGGCGTCTATGACGTCTCCTGGCCAAACCTTACCCTCGGGGCTCCTTCAGAAACAAAACAAAAAACCACTACAGGTGGCCACGTGGAATGGTCGAACGCTCACTGCGTAGGAGAGGCTGCCACTCCTCTGTCGGGAGCTGGACAGGTACCGCCTGGATCTCTGTGGTATTCAGGAGGTCCGCTGGACCAGCTCTGGCTCCTGCCACTATGAGGAGTGGACAGTCCTTTATTCGGGACAGGAGACTGCCAAACAACAGGGAGTGGCTCTTCTTATAAACAAAAGAATGAAGGGGGCGTGGGAGCGTGGCGGTGAGGTGTGGGAAGCTGTAAGCCCCAGGCTTCTTTGGGCTCGTCTTCCCATCAACCAGAGGCGAGGAGTGGTGGTCGTGGTTACTTGCGCCCCCACCGAAGACGAACATCCGTGGAGGGATGTAGACAAGGCCGATGAGTCAGATGCCTTCTATGACCTGTCACAGGTGCTAGCTAAAGTGGCCCCTCGAGATAGAATTATCTTGTTGGGCGACTTCAATGCCCGAGTTGGTCATGATGCTCGCACCTTGTCTGGAGTGATTGGAAGGCATGGGCCAGATCAGCTCAATAACAATGGTAGGAGGCTGCTAGATTTTTGTGCAGCCCATGGGGTTGTAATTACCAACACGCTGTTCCGGCATCAGCGCATCCACACATCATGGATGCATGCCGGGTCCAAGCAAGAACATCTTCTGGACTACATAGTGATGAAACAGCGGATGCGGGCCCATGTCCTTGACACCAGGACCTACCATGAAGCTGTTCTGCCCACTGACCATCGATTTGTCATCTGTAAGATGCACCTGCCATTATTCCACTCCGGTGGTGGGTGTACACCCAGGACCCCATTCAAACCCATAGTGGCATGGTCACAGCTAGCTGATGAAAGTTGTGAGAATTCTATCATCGCTTGTGGCTGGGGTTGGCATCGTCCACCACTCCTCCTAATATCGAGGGGAAATGGGTGAGATTTAGGACTGTGGCTCATGCAGCTGCAATGGCTGATTTGGAAACACGGTCCAGACTTCTCCAGAGACCCTGGCTGACAGAGGAGGTCTTCAGGCTGGCTGAGAAAAAGCAACAGGCCCACTCTCATCAGCTACAGCATCCCACGTCGGAGAATGAGGAGGCTTAATGCAGCCTTCGCTTGGAGGTTCGGAGAGCCGTGAGGCGCTGCAAGGATGGGTGGTGGTCGCGGGTTGCTGAGGAGATGGAGTCTGCCTCAATGGCCCGCGATCACAAATCATTCTTTAACTCCATAAAAAAGTAACCTGAAGCGCCATACCGATTACCATCATTAGAGGAAAGAACGGTGATCCAATCTCTGACCCGCAGGAACAGGTTTGCAGATTTTCTGAGCATTTCTCTGAGGTCCTGGGGGAGGAGAAATCCCTCAGCCTTGAAAACAACGTGGGACAAAGTGGTGATGACCCTACTGAGGCTGCGGTGCCTCAAATATTGGAAGAAGAAGTCACACCCTGTGAGTGGCTGGCTGAGGTGCCATCTGTTTAGGAAGTGCTGAAGGCGATCCAGAGTCTGAGACTAGGAAAGGCACCGGGCAGAGATGATCTCCCAAGCGAAATGCTGAGGGAGGGTGGCGTTTGTGCACAGACTGCCCTACATGACATCATAACAACAGTCTGGACCACTGGACGGGTTCCGCAGGATTGGAAGGATGCCCTGGTGGACCCCTCTTTCAGGGACGTGCGGTCAGGGGAGGCAGAACTTCACCTGTCATACTCCAATGAAAATAGCTGTTACGAAAAGTAAAAAAGAATAATCAAATAAATGTCATTTCTGTACGATTCCAATAATTTTTATAGTCAAAATCACCAAATTTGCAGAGCTCCGCTGCAAATACAGGAAGAGACGAGAGGTGAGGCAGCGACGAGCTCAGCCTCTCCTCTGATTGCGCAACCCCTCAGCAACTGGATGGAGCACGGGCAATAAGCGCGTGCCTGTTTCTACATCAGTATGTCACCAATGTAATGTTTGTAGACCCCTTCATTTCATGTCCTCGCCTTCCATACTCCAGGTAACTTATTTCATAGGTCCATTCACTCTTTCTCTCCCCCAGCCGCTTCGAGGTGGATTTCCAAACAGCTCTCTCATTGACATGCTAATTTCTCTGCTCCAGCAGACCCACCTCTCTCTCTGTCCTCCCCCCCCCCCCTCTCTGTTTGTTAAATTTCACACTTAACTTCTAATTTAGCAATCTTTGGAGAACGTAATCAACCAGGCTATGCATTAACTGTGTGTTAGCCGACTCTCTGTGTTGCATTGCATTACATTTCCAAAAATTGCTAAGTTTGTTTTCTCAAACTGCCTATTTCTCTCTCTAAAAATTACCAGGCTCTCATAGGTCCATTCGCTCTTTCTCTCCCCCGGCCGCTTCGAGGTGGATTTCCACACAACTCTCTCTAAAATTTCCCAGGCTTGTTGGATTTTTCTCTCCCCCCGCTGCCGCGGGGTGGATTTCCACACAGCTCTCTCATTGACATGCTGATTTCTCTGCTCCAGCAGACCCAATCTCTGCCCCCCCCCTCTCTATTTAAAGTCTCGGCACAGATGCGTTGGGTCTCTGTGTGTCTATGTTGTGTGTCTTTGTGTCGCTGTGTTGTCTCTCTCTGCTTGTGTCTGTCTATGTGTCCCCGTGTCTGTGTTTTGTCTCTCTCTCAAATTTAGCAATCTTTGGAAGAACGTAATCAACCAGGTAGGGTGTTGACTGTTCTGTTAGCCGACTCTCTGTGTTGGATTGCATTGTATTTCTAAGTTCACTATGTTTGTTTTTTTACCTGATAACGATTGCTTGTGTTGCAATCGAAACGTCGTATTTTATTATTTAATGTATTATCTTTCTACGTGACTTTGCCGAAAGAACCAAAGTGTAATACAAATAATACCGACCACATCGTGGGAAGAATACAGTGTTCAATAGAAAGTCTGGCCCATCGTATAAATGTGGAATTTCCATCACTGGCTCAGGATCGCAACTGGAGATTATCCCTGCCCCATGCCTTTTTTTAGCAGGGAGGCGATTTTCCATGACTGGAATGTTTAAAATGAAAGTAACATGATTTTTTTCACGCTATTTTCTGTAAACAATCTGTATGTAGGGATGTGCATGATTGCTTTAAATTTGTGTATAAGATCTGGAGCACGTTAACAAAATAACTTGCCTCGTTAGATTCATAGCAGTATGAGTACACGTCTAAATCGCATACCAGCAAATGTTACCCATCTACATTAACCACCACGACACTTATATAAGCCCTGAAATATAATATACAGCGCATATGTAATTGTTGTTGTTCATGGTTGTTAAATTGATCATGTATTTGCATTGTGCAATATGAATAAACCTTAAAAATAATAACATTGCACATGAAACACCAAACCTCTGAATTCAAGTCCAGAACACCATGCAATCTTTTCATAATCCTAATAAGATTGATGTGCAATTGAGACTTAATGTAAAATCCACTGCTGCATTGGGATCACTGGTGCTTTAAAGATTCCAAGCTTCCGTTAGACTCAATTAGGAGTGCAGAGCGAGAACCGTGTGTGTGTGTATATATATACAGAGCACATTGAACCAGGACTTATTGCAGACCAAATGCATTTAACTGGAAATAGTTTGGCAGTGGCCTGTCATGTTGATAAGGCTCCTGTGTCTTTGCAACACAAAACTCATTACGGAGCCCGATTGCTTCCACGATTCTTCCCTGGATTAACATGACACGTGGCTGTCTGTCTGTCAGTCGCTCTGTACGAACCGCCGCGCGTGTGCAGGTACGCGCTTCGCCGTCACTGCCACGCTGTGTGGTAATACTAATTTAGAATTTGTACCGAGCACTTTTCGTTCACTCTCTGAGAGAAAGAGAGAATGAGTCAGAGGCACGGGAAATCACAGACAATTCTATTATTTTATTATTACGCCTGCTCACCTCGGAATGCCCCACCTAGTCTCACGACCCTTTCAAGGGGGGTCCTGCCGAGTGCTCGCAGTAGACGGCGATGTTGCTTTGTGTAATCCTCATTGGGTAATTTTTTGGGTAATTTTCCTAAATTTGTACGTTTGGCCAATTCCGGTTACATTGTATATTTGGGGGGGGGGGGGTGTTTTTGCTGTGGGTGGAAACATGCAGGCGAACCCAGAGGAAAGCTATGCAGAGCAGGGAAACAATGTACAGAAGCCGTACGGAAATGTGTAAACGCGATACAATGTACAAACGCGATACTATGTACAAAAACGCCATACAGAAATGCGCCCAGGCCCTTCTTGCTGTGAGGCACAAACATTACCACTGTGCCACGCTGCTGCCCATAAAAAGTGGCAAGGTGTCCAGAACCGGTGCCAACAATTGACCTATATTGGCGTGTTCGACCAACTCCAATGATGGCTGTTTATACACGCGGAAGGAAACCGGAGTATCTAGAGAAAATGCAAGCGTGCAGGGGAGGGGAGTAACACTCATTCTCCGTATAGATGGAATACAGATGGAAATGAATCCGCTTGCTATATGAACAGCACCCTGGCAAGCCAGGAGATGGAAACCTCAATGCCTACGAGGCAGCAGAAAAGCAGAAATGTGTACTCTGAGAAAGGAAGACTTTAGAAGATTGGAAAGTTTTGAGATGTGGCTTGTTGCATCAATTCAAAAAAACATAATTTCAATGGAGAGAGAGAGAGAGAAATTAGGAAATTCTAGAGCAAAGGTGGTCAACCCTTAAAGTGATTTGAACTTACAACCTTTTAATTGAGAACAGTACTACCCAGTTATATAGGCATATTATGCTATTGTACATTTTGAATGTGGTGTATTATACATGTTACATATATACAACTCGAGAAACGTAAAAATACATATAAAACATTAACCTCTCTACCACATAATAAAAGGACACAAATTCATGGAAATATACCCTTTGCATTATTCCTACAAACCGTTTTTAAGAGTTATTATAATCACTCTTGCTCTCTTCACTTCCTTCAATGCCTCCAGTTGTTTAACTTCCGCACACATTTCACCTGCGTCAATAGAACAACTCGCAGTGCGAAGACACCGCGCTGAGGCTCGGCTGACGGGTGGAGATGGGCGCAGGGCAATGGCAGGGCCAGTGACGGTGGGGGGGGGGGACGGTCGGTGGTTGCTGAAACCAGCAAGCAAAACACTTTTGGACGTTTAATAAAATGAACTAAGCAAAGAGTGCGCCTCTCGGGATTGCGCCCAGAAAGCGCACACCTAAACCCGTGTTACCTCTGTAATCATGAGGATTGGATAGCGCTGCTCGTCGCGTGCGAGAAAATGGATAGAAGGGGATAGAACTCTGCTGATGGACAGACAGACAATTACCCACTGGGGCCCGACGGGAGAGTAGATCTGGGAGCGAGATGGTACTGAGTGAACTCAATCGGCCCCATGTCACCTGTAAATCCCAGTCGCCGTCTTCCACAACTCTTGTTTTGGAAAACACTCGGAGCGCAGCGATTGATGCATCTACTTAACTGTGAGTGTATTGGCCTAATGGCTGTATCCCGTGAATATAGAAAACATTGCGATGCTGAAGGCCAATATGTATACAGTATTATCAATTAAATATTACACTGACAGTGCTTTACTGAGTGGCTACGGTGGTTCTTAATTTCTACAACAGAGCAATGAACAAACACTAGCTTTGATATTTGATGGAATTGGGGCGGATCACCAAGAATCTATTAAATAGTAAGTTTGGTCGCCTCAGTCTGGTCACCAATGACCAGATTAAATTTTACAATATTAATTAAAATCCGTGTAGCTAGGATCTGAGGGCTAAATTGTAAAAATGCATTCCACAATTGACAGATAGAAAAAAAACTCTTCTATGCGAAGCATGAATGAGCTCTGTGCAGTGTGAGATGAGAGGCCAATTGAAGTGACTCCAGAAGCACTGCGGTTCTATGAATTATAACATCGCCTTCCAGAACCATTACCAAACAACAAGGCGCATTATGCTGGCCGAGTTCCACAAGTACAGTTGTTCACCTCACGTTACCACTCCACGAGTATAAATGGGATGCCCCCGAGGCTCCATCTCCCTGTGCTGTGAGTGTTCTCATTGCGGTTTGCCGGTGAGCTTCGTCGTGCCCATACAATTCTAAGCTAATTCACGGGGGCCGCAATGCAATTCGGCCTGGGGGGGGGGGAGGGGTCGGCCAATCTCCTGGCACTGGGAAACCGTGGGGACATCCCCGCTAGGGGCCCCTCGGGTAAAAACCCATGGTACCAGGTGACCCCCCAGGAGACCCTACGTGGATGCGTGTGTGTGTTTAGTGGGGGTGCGCGTGCGTTCGTGTGGAGGGGTGCGAGGGGATAGCAGTGCCGGCGGAGTTGCTCCGTTGCTGTGGCACCACAAATGCACTCCCGAGTACAGTAAATAATACTTGCTGATGTTAAAATAAATAAATAAAATTGTGAATGAAAACATGTTTACCATCTGTATTATTAGCGCAATTTCTGATACCCCAAATGAAGCCCTCCTATTGCTGATACGAAATAAATAACGCTGTAAAGAACGCATCCCCATATATACAATGGTATAATGATAGCTTTTGGCGCTAATTCTATTAGCCCCTCCTTCTACACTTCAAATCTACAGGAACATGTCTTGAGTGCTAAAACGAGGTCTGCCTGGATTCAATTAAGGCTGAGTAGACCTATGGAAGTCCCATGATGGCTTCAGACAGCACTTGCTACTGATTCGCACTGACCAGTGAACAAGGCACCTGTAGACAATTCCAAAGAGCATGTGCCTACAATTACCTGTTGCACTAAATTGCGGGTACTTGTCCTGTGTGGTGAAATATTATCAACCGAGGTTCATTTTTAAACATAAGTAGAAACAATGGCAATCTGACACCTGAAAGACAGAAGCAGAATTAACACCTACCAGAACTGTTTTGTATATGTAATTGTGACCTAAATCGATTGTTCTGCTGTCTTTATTAAGTTACAGAAATATATTGTTTGCAGCATTTCTTGAACTTGAGAGCAGAATGTATATGTTATTGAGAAGAAAGTACAAAAACAGACATTAAAGTCCATTGTATTGAAAAGTATACGATGCAAAACTGGAAAGACACCTGATTATATTTTAGTCTAAAACAGGGCAATACCCACCTTTAACTAATTGTACAATACAAACTGAAATGAATTGTAAACTATTTAAATTGTACTATTCCATTAATTGAATTACGCCGCTTGGTAAAAAATGTTTATAACAATTTAAGTTAACTGGCTCATTGTACAGCTCTGTGTGAATTAGAGGCCGACCGAAACTGAATTTCTGATTTCGGCCGAAACCGAAACCAGATCGAAAGTAAAAAAATGACTTTTGGCCCAAACCGAAGCCGAAAGTTTAACTACACTTTCGACCGAAACCGATGCCGAAATCGAAAGTTTAACTGCACTTTCGACCGAAACCGATGCCGAAATCGAAAGTTTAACTGCACTTTCGACCGAAACCGATGCCGAAATCGAAAGTTTAACTGCACTTTCGACCGAAACCGAAACAGAAAGGTATATAACCCAAGTTACCGAACACCAAGATTTATGAAATATGTCATGATGCAATGCTACTTAAATAAAAAAAAATCTATAACTAATCATTTAGAGCCTGCAGTAAGATTTGCTAAATATCAAAATCTTTAGGTGTTACTTACTTAGTTATTATATCCAAACAAACCAATGTTGTAGTTAAGAAACAACAGTTTTTTTCCCGCATTCTCGCCCAGCAGGTTGCTTGCGCCTTGCTTGCATCAGGATCGACTTTACTGAAGTCATCCCACACCGCATGGTTCGACACATTCTTCACGGTGATTAACTGCTCCGTGTATTAACTTTAATTTTCTACTTCACTCAGATTCGTAATTTCGTTATCACTACGGAACTATTAACTAACTGAATATCAATATGGTCAGACTTCTAATCTCGGTGTTAACACGCGTGTAGACTGAAGCGAACGCAACGCGTAAGCCCAGGTGGGCAGGCGGCTGGGAACAGACAACAGAGGCACTTTGTTGTCGGCCCGCCAGAGACTCCACCCACGGATGGAGACGCAGGCTGCCGTCTGTTGACCGGTCGTATAGACATTAGCAGACCCGTGGTTGCGGCTGTAACCTCGCTCCCAAGCCGCTGCTGCTGACATGTGTGTGTGTGTTTGTGTGTACGTGTGTGTGTGTGTTTGTAGCCTATCGCATAGGATTGCCTAGCGCCGACTGACTAGCCGATAGGCAGAGTGAAAGACGTAGCACTCGCGTTATATTCTACAAATAAATCTTCGGTTGACGACCGAAAGTCAATATCAGTTTCGGCCGAGACCGAAACCAGACCGAAAGTTAAAAATTGACTTTCGGCCGAAACCGAAAGTATGCCGAAAGAGGCCATTTGCCAACTATCGACGCCGAAACCGAATTTCGGTCGGCCTCTAGTGTGAATCTACTGTTGGATAAAGACCTCCCCATGTCATGGGGGGATATGACCATACTTCACCATGCTGGTCAGTGCAGGTTGGTGAAGACTGGTCCCACGACTGGTTCATATATCACTCACCAGTCATGTCAGCCATGGCCAGGAACTGAACTCCGGTTTCCAGGTTCATCGCATGTGCTGCTTACCAATGTGCCACTGCTCCCCCCCCGAGGATGCATTAAAATCCCAGAGTGAATTCCACTCGAGTGTAATGCTCACTTAGTTTGTTTGGCCAGCAATCTCTCATTAGTTTTGTCAGAATGTGATATTGCCTTTGTTGTGTCCTTGTTTGTGTGCCAAACAGCCCTGCAATTGGCTGAGCTCTTTTCATGGCTTCATGGCAAGACAACAGTAGGGAAATTATAATGAGATCTGGTCCTGAAAACAAAACATGATTATGGATCTCATTAGTGATCAATTGTTTAGCACCTGCATTAATTGTATACGCATTTGCATTAGCCATACATCATCCGTGAAGGATCAATACAACTATGAAAACAATTTTAGATTACAAATGTCTTAATGCAACAACCAGTGGTTGCCCGTTAAGACAATGCTATTAATAACTTGGACCCCATCGTAGCCATGTGGAATATCCACTGCTGGATGAGGCCCCAAAAAGTAGAGGTCACATTGCCCATTGCATGTTTGAGCATTGAAAATCGTTCTCCTTTAATTAAATCCATTCCTAATACCATTCTAATACTGCTGTGTGGTGCTGAGGTCAGAGGGCTTGGCTCACACTTTATAGGATGGTGATGCGTTCAAATCCCAGTCAGAGTTGGCTTGACCATAAAAGCTCTTGAATACGAGTACCACTTTGTGGAAAGCCAACTTTGGTCATCCAATATGATGATGGACCCGACCATGAGACTGGAATTTTCACGAATGGCTCATGGCCACCAGCAGTGATTATCTCTTGAGTATGGCTAACCTTTGACTTCTACTTAGCTAAACAATTTTTTGTATTTATGCTTTTTATTTTCCAGGTAAAGGCCACTGTGTTATATAGCGCTTTTTCAGAAGCGACCTGGCCACAAATGATAGCTCAACGAAGTGGCTTATCTTGTCGAAATGTATAGCAGCCAAATACTCCAACCACATGTTGATTTTAAATGTGGAGGGAAAAACTGGAGGACCTGGAGAAAAATGCACGCGACCACGGGGAGAAACATTAAAACTCCAAATATACAGGCGTCAAGGTCAGCATCTGACCCACGACGTCCTGCATACTAGCCGAAGTAGTTAACATCTCCTTGCCACTGTGGCACGGTCATGAGCGTGGCGTTGGCTCGTGGCCTCAGCCGCACTGACCGGGGCATGGTCCCTCCCAGGGTGGCTCGCCCACAGCGTCGCGCTCTCCACATACCGACTGCTCAGCACCCGGGCTGGTATTTATAGTCGCGTCGAGATGCTTGTGGTCTCGTCTCGCGCAGCTCTATGGTGCAGCTAGATTTCTGAAAAGGCTGGGATGTCTGGCGCGCTCAAGGACCTGCTGATGACGCGGGCAAACCCATCGGACATAGGAAGCAAGAAACACTATGCCAGTGGCCTTTTAACACGTTACAATGGAAAACCGCTTAATGCTTCGGCCCTTGAGGCGTCTCAAAAATGCGCGTCACATTGATAAGTAAAAATAATTATACGTCTGGATGTGACTATTTTAGTGGATGTATTTTTTTATTTATAAACTGAATAGAACTATGGAAGAGGACCTGACACATAAATAAAATGTTGTGAATTCAATCGATGGACTGCGGTTGAATCAGTCATCCAATATCTCTCCGGGGTTGATAAAAGAAGTGCCACTTTGTGGGAAGGCAGAAGTATTTTCATGGGAAGAGACACATCTGAGACGCTTGAACAGATATTAGTTCTGTCTAACATTTATTTCCATATGATAACATACTTAGACATTGCTTTTTTATAATATATTTGTGCACATAGAGGGGCAAATGTCACAGTGTGAAATTCCATATTTCTGAACAAATTATAATCTGTTCTTCTGATCTGCAGTTCTTAATGTTATCCACGCAGCTATATTTAAAAAAAAACAGCAGTGGACAGAAGCAGGCTATTCAGATCATAGTTGTGACTGTTAACCACATCTGAATTTTAATCTTTAATTCAATTTATTTACATATGACAAACAAATCTAAACCAAAGTATCATCATGCTCAAATACTCATTGGGATGGTACTCATCTTCACTGATATCCCTGAGCAAGTAGTGGAGGAAATTCCACATTCCCATGGAAGATGGGCTGTCTCTCCAAATGATGATTGATGTATATCACCTTCAAAACAAAACAGTAAATATGCATAATTTTGTTTATTAAGATTATGTAGGTATAATGCAAATTAGAGCTAAAGCCCTCCACCACTCAACAAACAAATCAAGTTACACCTGGACCAAGGTGACTATTTTATTTCATTTGTTTGGCTGCGTCGGGTTGTGGAGGGTATAAGTTCTAAATGACATTATCTACACAATCTAACCGAAAATATGAATTAGAAATCATAATATTGGTTGTGAAAGCCTACGCATTAAATTAATACGGGAAATTATTGACTGAAACCAGATAAATTATTGGCTGAATCAACCCACGACCATGATTTGGCCCAGTACTCATCTTGATGTTGTTCTTTGCCGATGGTGCCACCCGCCCGAATATTTGATTCCATACCCTCAATTTCCTGCAGCCTTTACCCCCCCCCCCATCACCTCACCTCTCACCTAGCAACCCAACTCGACGGATGCAACTGGTGAATGTCCCACATGGAGCTTTAAATACAGAGACGGCAAAACGCACACGGGCCACCGATATCCGTAAGAGGCACCGACACTATCTCAGCAGGGCGCACGTTATAAATCTCACCCTTTTATTATCTCGAAGTTCGAAGGGTCGCCACACACATGCGTCGGGTCTTGTCTGGATTTACCCACAGCATTTAAAGCACGCGTTTATTGAGCAATACAGCAGCATTATTGTTACTGCATGGCAGAGGCCAACTTGGCCATCTGAAGCATCTATAAATATTAGCACCACATTCCGTGACATGAAAGCTCTAAAAATATTGGCCATCCATGCCTTTGTAAATGCAGTGCAATTTTAATGGTTTAGTCCCGAAGGTACTGCCCGATATATCTGTGTGTTATTCGTGTGAGATGTACCATGCACTCAGCATTAGATGCCAATTGCTGACCTTTAAAAAGAAAAGAGATTTTTTTCTCTCATTCACATGGAATGTTTCAAGGAAGCATGGGACTCTTTCAAGGATAAATCCCTTTGATCTGGTATCCAGCGTTTATTTATTAAAGAAAACATCCCAGGACGAATCTGTTGTGTTAATGTTAATGGATTTTACTGCAAAAATGTGGCGACTCGCAGTGGCATGAGCAGGGCGAGCAGAAACGTCAGCGACCAACAGCCTTTTAAAAGCAAATTCTACGTTTCCTGCAAACGTTCGGTATTAATAGCCGATGGTTGGCTGCTGAAGCCACCACCATGATTGATAGTGGGGGTCTGTTAGCATGGCATGCAAACACAGCATCTGTGGGCAGGAAATAACATGCCCTGATCAATGCCCGGTTGAGCTGCGTTAGCAGATAGCGTTTTAAACGAACTCAAAGTGTAAACCGCTGTCACCGTTTTGTTAGGTACCTATCGTAGTTTTTAACAGGCACAAATAACAACGCATCATTCCACAGAGGTGGATAAAAAAAAATAAACACTTTGTGAGAATAGAGCGCTGTGGTCAGGTCACTCGTTTCGCGGTCGAAAAGATGAGAATTCAAACGTTGGCAAATCCGGCTGGAGTCAAAATAAGTACTGTTTTGTGAGCAGCCAAAAGCTGTTGTCAAATCCTTCACTGGCTTGGGGCCGTCCATGAAGATGAGCACTGTTCGATTCCGGGGACGGTTAGCTTTTTGACAACAGTTTACATTACCTTGTACATGTGTGAGCATATGCGCTTGCGTTGTTATGAAGAGTAAGATGCAAGGGGTGATGCATTCATTGTTTTGACACGTGTGTGGTGCACGTGTTTACGCCGTGCCCTGTGTAGGCACAAACTCAAACTTGTACACGCACTGTATCCCGGACTCGTGCAGTGCTTGCACGCATTGGTGCATATGATTCATAAGATTCTTAAAATTGAGGAGCAATGCCTCGGAGGGATAAATTAAGTCACACTTAGCAAGACGTAGCTTAACATAGCGATGTTAAGTGTAGCACCAGTGACACACACACACAGACACGTTGGGAAACACTCAAGCACCAGAACAATCAACAAAAGCTATTTCAGGTAGTTCTGTCTGACTATGCACGTCATGAATCGGTCTTGTCTGGATCTACCCACAGGTTGAGCAGTTATAATATATGGGACCCTTTTTTTGCCAGTATCAAGATGAATAAAAAAAAGAATAAGCTTTACCTTTTCAGGATTTGATATTTGCATTGTCTTTGTGCTGTTCGCCTTTTGGCATTCTTTGGTCTAACACTGGTGAGACAAGGCCACAAAGGAGGCTTGTCTCTGGGGTAGGCCAATCCGTTTCAATGATAATGCATGTTTTACCACAAGCATGTATGTGGTTAATGAAGACGTGGTGCCCTGTGATGGGTGTCTATTTGGTGTTTGAACACCTTAATGCACGTATTGTTGCCAGAAAGGGTACGGCCTATATTATTTTTTCATCATCTTGATACTGGCAAAAAAATTACACAGTAAAAAAAGTCTGTTGTTTTAAATGTCTCACAACGCAAACACCTTTCAATAATTGTAAGTTGACTTCAACTTGTATTTAAAAATGCATGCAACATCTTTCAAGTACCACTCCTCACTTGATTGTTAAAAAAACCTCTCGACTGTAGAATCACTTATTAAGCCCAGAATGATCCATAAGGGGATGTTATGGTCCACACCCTACATCCAAGCCACCTTTGTCTCCTTAGTGCTCACGTTAACATAGTTGGTACTAATCCGGTTTGACCTATGGGTCACAGCACGATGGGCCAACCGTGATATCGTGACTTCCCATGGTCACTCTACACGGACACTCACGTAAACACTAAAATGGCGGAGGTGTTACACGTGGAGTGAGCTGCCCAACTGAGGCATTGTCAGCACCGGGGGATCTCTGAGTGGTCCAGTGGCCAAGGAGCACCCCGAAGTGTAGAGGACCGAACGAACATATTGTGTTGAAAGTCTGATGCAGGCAATGCAACTGAAATATCCATTAAAATTGTATTTCATAGTTCATGATTAGGCAAATAATCCACTCTCTGACAAAGGTTCCTCAATGTCCTTCGCCCACAGACGGTCTTTTTATTACATGCAATCCAATGGGGTGCAGCAGTCATGTGATATAGGAGGTTACGGGATGAGCTGTATGACCCATTGGCTGAGTGTGATAATCCCTTGTTTTACTGGCAAGAGGGTGCAATTCTTGGCATATCTGGAGTCCTGAGTTCAAATTCAGCTGTGCGATGAATGAATAGAACTCTGTGTGCTTTTCTTGTCTTAGGAATTTGTGGGAATGCCTCAGGCCATCTCAAGCTTAAGACTCCGAGACAAAGGCTTGACGACCTTTCAACCATTCTGGCCGGACTGTGAAAACTCACTCTCGCGTCGGCGCTCGCAAGCGCAAGCCAAGGCGAGGGTTCACGTCGCGAGGTTCTCACTCACAAAGGAGTGTGGAGAATACAACTGTAAAGCAACGCGGTTATCGAACCGGCACAGAGCTGTGAAAGGGATGGCTCACGCAGATAGCCGCATCATCAGGCGTGCACGGCGTCAACATCAGCGCCTCCACAAACATCCCCCTGGGACAGAACCTCCTCTCATTGCACCCCCTTCCTTGTCCTGTCCCTACCTCTGTGGACATGGGATTCCGTCAGCTCGGCTGACAGGCGTGAAATTAGGGAGAAAATAGCGCTGTCATCCTTCTACACACACCACTGACGCGATGTCTACCGGCACTGGAAAACAACAACAAAAAAGCTATAACCCCTGCACCCCATTCCCAACTGGTCTCCCAAAAACCCCTCCTGACCTCCTGACATCTCCATAATGGACCCTCCACCCTTGTGCCCCGTGGCTTGTCTCGGCTTCTGCGAGTAATGTCCGGAAACCCTCATTTGGGTTTTCGATTGTGTGGTCCAGCAGTGGAGTGTCACAGTAGAGCGCTGGAGCCATGCCTACGTTAAATGATGTTGCATCAAATTTACATTTGTCATCGCAGAATCACCAAGGGAGCCATCCTATAAGAAGGAAAGTTTAGCCAGCAGGGTCATTAACGATATTGTTCAATGTCTCCCACAAAGCTTTTACACAGCAGCATCATGGCAAAATGAACTGTGCGCAGTGTGGTAAAATTGAACACATTCTATGTATGAGACACCAAATCTGGACTTCACTGCATTGCTGCACACTCTAGACATAGACTGCATCATATATAGCCAACACCCAAATGATCATAGCTAAGCAACACACTAACAGTAAACAAATAGTTGCCACTCATACCAGAATATTTGCCAACACTGTAATCTGACCGATTCTGCTCACTACACTTGATTGATGGCTTACTGGCATAACAGTTTCATTTAAAAAAAAACCGAGTGGGTCAAATAACAAAAACATGCTGGCACATTCGTTTTGGTTTTAAGCAGCATAGTTTATAGTGTTGTTATTATGCAGACAAGCCAATATATGATTTTCTCCAAGCATATATTGCGTAGAACTTTTCCTTATTCTGTTATTTTATTTGTAGAACCATGCATTTTTCAGGCGAGCTGTGTGGACAATTAACTCTGAGATTGAATGGAGTCAGTGTCCACGTATTCAAATCAGCATCACCTCTGTAAGCGGTCCTGAGGCAACAATAAACATTCCATATTTCTATGGCAGAAACAAATTTCGCAATCAGACAATAACTATATATTCTTAGCTCTTTCGGTAAAGTCACGTTGTGAGAATTTTTATTGTTTTATATATATTTTTTATTATTTTATTGTTTCCCTTCAACGTGACTTTACCGAAAGAGATAAGAATATGAATTACTGCAGTCACGAAAGCTTTAAATCAGACAATAACTGTTGATGCCTCACAAATTGGTACTTATAAATTGACTCCGAAGGATTTATGGACTGTTGACTCCTACCCTGGATTTAAACTTAAGACTTTCCGAAGACAAGATCAGATCATAATCACTATCCGCCTCTTTTTCTCTCTGAAAATCGCATTTTTTGCACATGCATTATTTGTACAGAACTGAGCGAGCTACTCACTACTGGCTGCATGTTGACACAATTGGTTGCAGATCTATTCGGTGTTCTGCATGCGTGTGGTGGTTAGGGCAACTTCTAAGCACAAACATACATTCCTGTTCTAAGAAAATGCACTGCTCATGTATGTCAGCCAATGCAAACATTCCAAAGTTTATTTTTCAACTTAGCTTTTATCTCTTCTGTTTAATCTACTATGGGAATGAATATTCGTGTAAATATGTTACTATATTGTTACTATTATTAGTACAGCAATGTATAGCTGCTACTAGTCTACAGTAACGTCTAATTTTCTATGCTTAAACAAGATATAGGCAGTGCCCATCTTATACGAATCGCCACTTACTCATAACTATACACATTTATACGTAGCTGGGTTTACTAGTAACTATACACATGTATACATAGCTGAGCAAGTAAGCCCAGCTATGTACGTAGCTGGGCTTACTAGTAACTATATACATTCATAAGTAGCTGAGCTTACTAGTACCTGTACACATTCATAAGTAGCTGAGCTAACTACTAACTATACACGTTCATACGTAGCTGGCCATGGCTCACCAAATTTGAGCAGCCAGTTAATGAACCTCATCGGTTATTTTTATTATTATGAATATTGCTGAATCCAAGCTAGCATAATATCAATCATATTATTACATTGCAACTCAAATGGCTTTCATAATCTACAAAAGCCAATCATAATGGTATTCAACATTCATTTGTGAGAAAATCTGACTTATTAATATAATATGTATGTGGTCAATGGTTGAAAAAACTTTTCTAAATCCAGCTTTGTCACGTAATTCGGTTTATATATAAATCATCCATTAATTGGTCCCTATCTGTGTAAACAATCAATAAACATGTGATGTAGGACGCAGATGGTCCTGTAATCTTTATAAACAGTTGCCTCCTTTTTTGCATTCCTGATTAATTAATTAATCCATAATACTTAACTTTCATTTCTAAGTGATAGAGAGGTGCTACATTTGTTTCAACAGCTGCTCCCGGTTCCTTTATGACGTCCACAGTTTTTTTCCATCTGGTCCAGGATGTTTCCTCTGCTCATAATGCAAGAGCAGTGGTTGCGTCAAAATATATTTGACTGAGGGATAAATATTGAGTCACCCAAAGCACTCAGAACATGTTCCAAACATTTTTTTTTATGATGGAACAGATGCATTGAGAGTGCACGAAAAAAGGACGAACGTTTTCATCAGAAGGCCATGGCTATTCACAGCCACATCACATTGTCCTAAATTGCATTGGCCAAAATTAAGTCGCGAATTCCAGTTTCGGTGATGTCATAGTCATTATAACGAAGTTCGCTAAACAAGATTAAATCACTAATGGAGTAACACAAAAAAGCGGGAATATGTATACCCATCGCAGTTATGGATCATGCATAGGCATATCTATAAAATAAACATGGACACTGACAAATACAAATGGAAAAGCTGAACAGTGCACAAGCATACCTGCTTGGACTTACACTACCAGAAGAGGAATCAATGGACGGTGGGAACAAATGAAAATTAGGGACATATTGACCATTCAAAGATGTGCATGGACTTTTAGCAGGACACGTCGCTAGAAGGGGACAATGGCCAACGGATGAGACTGGTGGCACGATGACAGCCAAGAGAGGCAGAGGAATACCTGAGAGAACGACTTCCGAAAAGATGCAGTGATGAGATCAGCTCACGTGCTGCTGTGAAATGGACAGTGCCAATGCAGGACCATGTGAGATAGCGGCGGTGTGGGTATGCGTTCATCCAACAGTGCATAGACTCTGACTGATGATCATCCTCATTCATGCTGTATAATTATGCAACCTTAAATATGTTACAGGATAACCAATACAGTGCGGTCTTAACAGACACTTGTAACGTCAGTGTCTCCGAGTTGATATGACCAAGGAGCATGATGTTCATTGGTGACCCTGAATCAGTGTTGGAGATTCCACATTCCCATGGCGCTGGTCTATTCATTGGACGACCACTATCAACTGCCCGTGCAGTGCTCATCACATTACCAGTGCATTGACTCAGCATCTACACTCGGGGTGGGAAACCATTTCATGAGGACCGAAAAACGTTCAAATAGCTTTGGTGGTGCAACCCACATAAGGGATTGCGCATGATAAAAAAAAAATAGTAATACAGTGTTTGCAGGTCCAAAATATTCCTCTCCATTACCCAATTAGGTGTGCTTAAGATACATGTCGTGACGAATAAATGTCGTTCTTGGGCAGCTTCAAAGTGGTAGGCCTCGCGTGGCTGCGAATTCACGGGGCAGAGACGGCCCATGTGTTAGAAATTCCTCACCCCTGATCGACACCAACGCAGCAAGTCCCAGGTCAGTGCTAAGGTTCTAACCTGTCCTGGTTTTCCCAGGATCGTCCTCTTTATTGGGGGGGGGTAGCTGTCCTGGGAAATCTGTACCTCTTCCCGGTTTTGCCTGTCGAATGTTATTCTCTTTTCTTCTTCCCATAGTAAGTTTGCGGTTTTTTTGTTGTTGCTCAGCAGTGATAGCCACAGTCACTGCTCAACCGCTGCTCACCCCCAGAGAAGAAACTTTAACTCGCACAACTAAACTGGGCAATGGTGTATGTATGCATGCATGTTGAAATTCTTTTGCACCGTACGTAGTAAAACAGTGCCAATCGGAGGTGCGGGGGGAGGACAATAAACTAAACACAATCCACGCCTGGATATAAACGCCTGCAATCTATCACTGTGGAGGTGATCATTGGTGGATTACACAAATGTTGTGAAACTCACTTTCTGTGGGCATTGAGGAGGTGCCATACCCTGGCTCTGCAGGAGATGACGGTACAGAAAGTGGACTAATTGCCACATATTTCCATCAGTATGGGGTCGAGTGTTGCCGGTTTACTGCCACGAATATAATTAATCACCTATCATTAATTGGGCTGAAAACATCTATCGAATGAAATAAAAACCAATGGAAGCAGGACCCTCCTGAAACATAAACCTACGACTCAGCCAAGAAGCATAAACCATTACGCATACTCCGGTGCTCTTCACAGTGGCTTTTGGCTAGCCATTGAACGAAGACGGTCACTGCATCGCGCGCTTTCAGATGCGCTTCTACGGACGTCTGGAATGCTCTTCCTTCCGATATTAGGAAACCACTGGAGCTGTGCACATTTAAATCATCTAGATTGAAAATAAATTTCTTTGGAACTGCCTTTAATGTTTAGTTTCTTGTCCCCTCCCCCGCACCTCCGATGAGTATGGTTGGCTACTTACGGTGCAAAAAACGTTCAACATAAATACAAATACAAATTCGTTTATTATTGTGATTATACTGCAACACGGTCGCAGGGCGCTCGTCCGGATCTTGGCACGTGAACCGCACGCGATGAAGCGCGTCCGCTCTCCGAGTTTGGCTTGGAAGTTCTTCACAGGGGAAAAGGGGCACGGACGGTGCCCGCTGCCACCACCACTAACCAACCACCACCACCACCACCAACCACCATCACCAACCACCACCACCACCAACCACCATCACCAACCACCACCACCAACCACCACCACCACTAACCAACCACCACCACCACCACCAACCACCACCACCACCACCAACCACCACCACCAACCACCACCACTAACCACCACCACCAACCACCACCAACCACCACCACCAACCACCATCACCAACCACCACCAACCACCACCAACCACCACCACCAACCACCACCACCACCACTAACCAACCATCACCACCAACCACCACCACCAACCACCTTGCAGGCAGCAACCACCACCACCACCAACCACCACCACCACCAACCACCACCACCACCAACCACCACCAACCATCACCAACCACCACCACCAACAATCACCAACCACCACCACCAACCACCACCACCAACCACCTTGCAGGCAGCAACCACCACCACCAACCACCACCACCAACCATCACCAACCACCACCACCACCAACCATCACCAACCACCACCACCAACCATCACCAACCACCACCACCACCACCAACCATCACCAACCACCACCACCAACCACCACCACCAACCACCACCAACCATCACCAACCATCACCACCAACCATCACCACCACCACCACCACCAACCACCTTGCGGGCAGCAACCGCAACCACCCGCCGTGGCACGGTGGGCACGTGTTGTTGCATCCCAGGGCAGGAATTTCGCGTGGGTTTCTCCGCTCGGCGAGGAGACCCAAAAAAAAAAGTGTGGCTTCCGTTCCGTGAGCGCCGGCACGGTTGGGGGTGCTGCGATGCTCATGATCTACAAGGAGGTTGGGCGGCGGGGGGGGGGGGGTATCGTGCCTACTTCAATCCGCCGCTCGCGTTTGAACACGCGATTGTCAATATTATTTGTACTATTGTGTTTCGCCGGACGTAAACATCCCCTCTGCAGTTCGCGTTACAACCGTAGCGCGGTCGCGCTACCGTGGCTCTTCGCTTTCCTCCCCCCCCACCCCCCGTGATTGCTGCCCCTCCACAAATGCCATCCTCACGTTTTCCTTTGGTTCCCAATTCTGAGCGCTTGTAGATCAAGCGCCGTAACAGTGTGATGACCCAGGCTCGAATGGTTTCGAGTGGGATTTATAAATAACAAATATAAAAATCATACCGTACCACGCTGGGTGGTGCAGCCTGATTGTTTAGTCAATGCTGACTGGTGAAGTCAGGGGAGGGCCCAGGAATGATTCAGATACCACTGGCTGATGATGTTACCCATGGCCTGGAATTGAACTTGGGTCTACGGGTTCATAGCGCAGCATGCTAACCACGGCAGGCATAGGGGGCTGTTTTCCCCACTGTTTCACACGCATCTCATTGCCTGGAAGGTGCGAGATTACTTATCTAATGCCAAAAGTTGTTCATGTAGCAGAGTAACCTGGTGGATAATCCAAATCTGACATAAATAACACTGCCAGTGTGGCTGAGATTTTTGTTTGCTTAATTGCTTTAATTGTCTCAACCTCCTGGTCAAAAATGCCACTTCAGTATTAAAGTTTTAACATTAATGAAATTAACTGATGCTAATTATTATTTAGATAGGTATATAATGAACTACTTGCCTGGCTTAGGAATTGTAGTGAGTAAAGATAGATAAATAAAATGTTGCGAAGCCACATTAATGTCCTTTATAGTGTGATTTATAGTGAATTCATTGACATTATTTGCAATATACATAATAGTGGCACAATACAAGGTGAAAAATATTTACAACAAAATTAGGAATTTTAAATATCTGCTTATACACAAATGAGTCGCCATTATTTTATGGGGCAAGTTGGGTTAGAAACCTAGCTTTGATTTATTTTATTAAAATTGTATCGTGAGGTAACCATAACATTCACAAACTTAACTCCATAAAATAATATTACTCACGTTACTTTCCAATTCATGATGTTGCTCCATACACCAGTAGTGGGCTATCAATAAACTGGAGAACACAGTGACACAACGTTGCCCGTGACTCGAGTGCAGCTCAAAATCGACTCCTTGGCTATGCCACTGCAGGAGCTCCAGAATTCAGTTTACTTTTTCATGCCATGAAACCAGAACCATAAAGTAAACCTCGTGGGAGCATAATAGAAATGTTATATATATACCAAAGGAGATTAAAAAAGATAACATCATGTAATCGTGCTGGCAACCCTTGAGTTATGAAAGCTAGGAAAGGCTCAGGGTGTGCAATGGGTCAGTGAGCGATACATTGAATGAAAGCAGAACCTCTCACGCAGACATCCTGCACACGAAGCTCCACACATTTCCCGGTGTTCAGTGACACGGCAAGACTTCTGCTTTGATTTCTGCATGTTTTCATATATATGTATGTACACGTAAACACACATGCACATTGAATACAAAAATTACAACATACGTTGAGAAGCGCGGTAGGGAAGACATGAGGAATGCTGAACTAAATGTATACGTTTAAAATAACGGTTAAAAGTAATGACAGACGATCGACATCAATAATAGTTCAACTTGGGGTTGAGTGATGGCAAGGTTCTTAGCGCACTGCGCTATGAATCTGGCGAACTGACTTTGAATCATGGTCACAGCTAATGCAAAGTACCGAGTGATATCTGAACCAGTCCTGGGCACAGCTTTCACCAACCTACATTGATCGGCGTGTACGATAAAACACCCCCCATGACCCACACAGCACGTGAAAGCTTTGACCCAGCAGTGGATTGGCAAAGGTTTGTAAAGCATCAATGCATTTTTCTGTTCAAACAATGAATACCATATTTTATTAAATAAACTGAGAAATAATATTTGTTTCATATAATAGAATTGAAAGGTCAAAAGTGAGGTGATGTGGTTGCTTGGTACTTCAGGAAGCTTACAATGCCCATGCCAGGTCAGAGAGATCCTAGACAATCATTTCTGAAGTCTACCCACAGCCCAGTCACTAATGACTACTCAAATACCATCATATTAAAATGGGATTTTCACTTACTTCAGTGTATTGCAGCTCCGAGGAATAAATGTTTTGCATTGATTGAGTGGGAACAAATTACAAAGGATGTACTATAGAATGAGAAATCTCAATGATAAATTATATGGTGTAATCTTTATGGGGTATTCCCTGAAAATGATGAGGCTCTGTTGACTGAAAGTTCTATAATTATCGTCATATTACGGCATGAATTTTATAAAAAAAAATATTTGGGATAACATGTTTCATCCCATCAGTCCATGTGCTTCCAGTCCATTATTCTGGTAGGAACCTCCTGGTTACACCAGCCCACAGGGGATTATTGTGTCCGTCCGTCCGTCGTGCATCCAAAAATGGGAGGGGTGGGGTTGGGTGGAGAGGGGAGGGTGGGGAGGGGCTGGGTGGGGAGGGTGGGGCTGGGTGGGGAGGGTGGGGAGGGGCTGGGTGGGGAGGGTGGGGAGGGGCTAGGTGGGGAGGGTGGGGCTGGGTGGGGGTGGGAGAGGTAGGGCTGGGTGGGGAGGGGCTGGTCACCCCGTGGTGCCCTTTTAAAACTCAACGTTTAAATATTGATGAGTTGTCAGGTGTTATTGGCAACAGCACGCCCTCACAATGGGGCCCTGTTCAGCATACAAAGTTCATTATGCACTCCTGTTAGAGCAGTATGGGTAATCAAATAACTAAACAGATATCCATGTCTCTCCATCAAAGTAATTTAGACCATGAGCCTATATATGTCCAAACCTGACTACTGCTGCTGATTATGCATAAAAGATCAACATTTCCAGAGACTGCTTGCTTAAACAAAAGCTGCTGGACAATGGTCAGAATCTCAGCGGCTGATGGACTAATGTTTTATATTTATGTGAAAAGGCGAATGCAGATGTTTATTTTATTAACCACAATGCTGTACAGCAGGCCTTCGTTCAACAGCTGATAGATCATGGCTGACAATAATTCGTGAATGCTCTGGAGTAGCCCGGAATGAGTTTTTATTGGATTAAATTGGCGATTAAATAAACAAATGAAAGAGGTCATACTCAGGCATTATCATGAAGTGCATATCATCATGGCTTTTGACGACCCCGAATATCTGACCAAGTGGTGTTGTATGGTTAGAGCACTCAGAAGGGTGCGAGTTAAAATTCTGGTGAGGGGCTGAAAGTTCATTGGGGTTGTAAGAATCTATCCCCTCTTCTCTGGTTATTTGATACATTGTTGCAATTCAAAGCCATGACTAAATTCTTGTTTATATCGTTTCCTTTTCTTCTCTCATGTGTACGGTTTTGTTTGCTCCTTTGGCCTAATTGTAGCATCAGAATATTGTATGCATACAATGTGCATAATACATACATACAATTCAATGCAAGTATCATGAGCGTTAAGAATCAATATTTGTCAATCAATTGATTCGTCGTTATACCCTTACAGTCCATCATCCCTGTAGGTACTCAACTTTCCGCACAAAAGTAAAAACACTCCTTTGAGATTGGCCTCTGACATACATTTTTATTCCCACGAAGAATTCAGGCCCACCAACATCGATGAGAACCACCCCACACTTTCGACTCACATTTTTCCTCATTGCTCATTGTTCCTGGATTGCTGCTATATGTTTGAGGGTTAAAAGTATATTCTTTGGGTCTTTCGGTAAAGTAATATGAATAATATAAATTCCTGCAATCACGAAAGCTTTAAGTCACGGGTTAAAAGTATGTTTTTAAAACTACTGGGGAACACAAATCTGGTTAAATACTTTTATTCGGATATTGTACATGGAACTGAATCTGAAATACATTTCATTTTAGAGACTTCAATCTCTTTTATTCAGAATAGTTTTGTATTCCATCTTACAAAGGTTAAATACCTACATTTTTGTTATGTAATGTTTTAGTTGTTGTTGAAAAGTCAAGTCATACTATCTTCCTAAGAAACCGTGGGCCAGTAGTGGACATTCCATTCCTCATGTGAGACCCAAACTCTCCACTTGGACAACCACTGCTCATTTCATATCGCGGCACTCATTTTATCAAGCTAAGAACAATGAACCAAGTAAACCTCCAAACTAAGTTTGTAAGCAATTTTTTTTCTATTATTTACATGTTTAAGTAATATTAATTCCCATTGTCAAAGAGATCAGGATTGATACACATTTTCCACTTCAATGTCACACTGAGCCCAAAGCAAGGCAGAAAATGTCTCTGCAACACGGCAACTGCTAAGTGCTTTTACCAGAAGCACCGATAGCTGATCGCCATCTGTGCCATCGTGCTACTTCCGAGCCAAGGGTAATGTTCAGACTGATAAAGCTTACAGTGTTTCTGCTTCACCCACTTAAAGGTGAAATGCCTTTGAAGGCCAGACATTTTATTATGATTGGGACATCTGAGCAAATGATCTGTGCATGTTGTACCACTCGTAGTGGTGTTGAGCCGGTGATGTGGCCAAGCGGTAGCGCATTCGCCGCTTTTTTCAGAGGTTCACGGTTCGAATCCAGTGGTCACCATGATTAATGATGTGCTGTGTATTAACCAGACAAGTACGTACCGTCTGCTTTACAGCAGATGTTAAAGATCCCATGATGTAATTTGCACGAGAAGGCCAAAGTGTGTTGGCTTCATGGTGTATATTTGGAAAATGATGCGCTAATTAATAATTTGTAACATAAAGGGCGTGTCTTTTAAAACTATACCCAAGCGTCTTGGAAAACACAATACTTGAGCACAGTCTACTTTTAAAGACACACCCAGTACGTAGCAATCATCGCGCTATACTAAAGAAAACTTGGCAGGACCCTCCTGAAAATCCGTCATGAGACTTAGCAAGGCTTTCCTGGGTAAAACAAGCGCACTACTACTTGTCTTCCGAGAAATAAAGGTATTTTTTCCGTGGTGAGGCTGACTCCTGCTATGAAAATATATTTTTTTTTCTTCTCACAACTGCCATAGGGCTGCCAATGAAGATGAACATTGATCCTGTAAGCAGGGAGACACCTCAACTTGACTTTTGCCTTGAGAGTATATCCCGAGGTTTTCACTTGGTTTTTTGTTATCAGCCCTGTCAATCTCCTTTCACTGTTACACAGTAATAATTGCGAATTTCAAATACACCTAAATGGAAAAAAAAACAGGCAGACATGAATAACTAGACTGTGCTAAAGGTGAAAAATCATTAATGGCTGTTTTAGCTGTGTCGATAAAACTACCGAGACTCCTAAAACTTAAGTTAGGTTCCAGAGGTCTGTTCATACAGTGAGGGAAAAAGGCATTTGATCCCCTGCTGATTTTATACGTTTGCCCACTGACAAATAAATTATCAGTCTATAATTTTAATGGTAGGTCTATTTGAACATTGAGAGACAGAATAACAAAAAATAAATCCAGAAAAACGCATGTCGAAAATGTTATAAATTGATTTGCATTTTAATGAGGGAAATAAGTATTTGACCCCTCAGTGGGCAAACGAACAAAATCAGCAGGGGATCAAATACTTTTTTCCCTCACTGTAGTCCAACTTTACTCCTGTCAATTCCAAACATGTTGTACGGCGTGTACACTAAAGACGGCGAATGGATTTAAAAGTTGTATTATCTCCTGTAGATTCCACTGGTTCTTCACGTTCTGTAGATGTAGATGCCACTGGTTCATAATGTTCTGTATATGTAGATGCCACTGGTTCATGTTCTGCAAATGTAGATGCCACTGGTTCTTCATGTTCTGTAGATGTAGATGCCATTGGTTCATAATGTTCTGTAGGTGTGGATGCCACTGGTTCTTCACGTTCTGTAGATGTAGATGCCACTGGTTCATGTTCTGCAAATGTAGATGCCACCACCGCCATCTATTGCGCGGCGGTTGAACTTACGACTCTGGGTCCGAACAGGCAACTTGGACATAGGGACAGGTTCGTTCGTATCTCTGAAAGTTCGTAAGTCGAATGTTCGTAATTAGAGGAGTCTCTGTACACGCATTTCGGTTCATTAACATTTTACGTTGCGATATTCATTCCTTCCCAGACCTCCACATTTCCACAAAAGCATTGGCAACACGCGTGGAATGAAGATTTTGAGAAAGCCCAGGCGTTAGTCGACATCTCAAATGCGATTCTTTTGAACGCTTCTTATTGTGTCGCTGGTCGAGGATCACTCGCGTTATTATTAAATTGCAGCATGTGCACTCCTGGCAGCGTTAGTCTTGTTGTGGCTGCCTGTATACTATTTGTAGGCAAAGTCTGCCATCTAGTGTAGGTGGGGGGAGATTAGCATTGCTTAAAATATAAACCAAACTACCACTTTCTGCGCCGAATATTAAGCCGTGTTGCAAAGTCACTCGAATAACCGAGGGTTTCACTCAGCAGTATCAATGGATGTTTCCATTGAAATGTAAAAATATATATGTAAATGGTTCTGTTACAGTAATCGTGTATTAATCATGAAAATTATTGATCAGGAACGTTCTAACTACATGTATCGTTGTGTAGCAGAGTGAACCTCAATTTATTCTCGAAAACTGTAGCGTTAATTAGATCTTAAATGCATTTGCAATTTCTGAATTACAAATAAAATCATCACGGGATCTCCTTTGCCAGTACCAAAATATGATAATAGGTTTTTCCCCTTGTTTCTGGCAATAAAACAGGTGTTATGATGTTAAAAGACCAAACGGAAACCTTTTACAAGGAATCGTGTCTGCATTAACCATAATACTTGTGGTCAGAATGCAAAAAACATACTCTGATAATAGTATATGCATTGTCTTTGAAACTGATTGGTCCATACCAGAGACAGCTTTCTTTGAGCCTCGTCTCAAACGGTGTATAGTCTGCATATATATGTGCATATATTATCAGAGTATGTTTTTTTTTGCATTCTGATCACAATCATAGTGGTTAATGCAGACGTGATTCCTTGTAAAAGGTTTCAGTTTGGCCTTTTAACGTCTTAACCCCTATTCTTAGCTCTTTCGGTAAAGTCACGTTGAAGGGAAAGAATAAAATAATAAAATATATAAAAAACAATAAAAATTCTCACGACGTTTCGACCATAACACAAACGGTCGTCATCAGGTGTGTCGGTTTGCATACATTTATTTATTTATTAACGGTGTATGTATTTATTTATAATAAAAAACGTCAGCACCACGCGCAGCGATTTAGCAGTTTATTTAGAAGGACGAGTCCATCTATGTTCTGGAAAGAGGAGGGGGGAGACGAAAAATTAATGTATGCTGTCTGAAAGCCACTGTAAGCGTGAAAAATCAATTAAGACCTGAAATGGTTTATCAAATCTTTCCAATGATTGCTAAGCCAGAATCCATCTTCTCGGTTGAAATTGTCTCTGTGCTTGTATATGTGGATAGCCTCATGAACGAATCTCTCATGGTAGCCAGATGGCTTACAAAGAACCTCTGTCTTCAGCTGCTACTATGTCGACCAAATGTAAGGACAACCTGATTTCCAAATTTAACCTCCTCTTCAACAAAAGACAGGACCCACACACCAAAAAGTTAGACGTTAACAAAGTCGTAATTAATCGCAGTAACAGTTCTATTTCCGATGGTCTGAAATCCGTTTTAGCTAAAGGTCTAAACTTTGCAGTCACACCTAAACACATACCAGTTAATGATATAATTGCCCAAGTAGATGTTGCTCTCAGGGGCCTGGGTCAGATCGCTGCAGACGTAGCAAGATCTGAAATCGTTGCAACCCTCAAAAAAGCTAAGATGCCAGCTAGCAACCTCAGCAAAGATGAGCGTTTTGAATTATATAAATTAAAAAAGAGGGATGATATTGTAGTCCTCCCAGCTGACAAGGGCAATGCTACTGTCATCCTGGATAAAATAGAATACAACAACAAAATTAAAGAATTACTCGACGATGGTAGTTATACAAAAATAAAAAGAGATCCCACCAACAGCCTCGTCACACAAACCAACAAAATAATTTCTGATTCAACCGCATTAATTGATCAATCTAAACAGTTTTCGTTGAAACCTTCTGCTGCCAGGCCACCAAGATTATACGGCTTACCAAAAATACATAAAGTAGATACACCCCTTCGTCCCATCGTCTCTACTATCAACTCCCCCACCTACAAACTGGCTCGTTTTTTGTCTGAAATCCTGCGTCCTTTCACTGGAAAAACCACCTCTGCGGTACAAAATTCTACTCACCTGGTATCGACAATCAAGGGTATTTCCCTGTCCCCAGACGACCTGCTTGTCAGTTTTGATGTAGTTTCCTTATTCACCAAGGTTCCTGTACCTGACACCATCGCAATCATTGAAGACTTGGTTGATCAAGGACTAAACACTGAGGTACCCCCCCTGGTGAGACACTGTTTAACCAATACATACTTCACTTGGAATGGAACTTTCTACAAACAAACTGAGGGCACCCCAATGGGCTCCCCCCTATCTCCGGTTATAGCTAACATTTTCATGGAGAAATTTGAGACTGACGCCATCCAGACTGCCACTCTGCGCCCAACCTTATGGAAGAGGTACGTGGATGACACTTTTGTCATCTGGCCACATGGCCGGCCTGCTCTAGACCAATTCTTCGACCACATCAATTTCATACACCCAGCCATCAGATTTACCATGGAAATCGAAAAAGATGGCAAGCTACCTTTTTTGGATGTCCTAATTAAAAAGAGACCTGATGGTTCAATGAGCCACTGTTTACAGGAAAGCTACCCATACGGATGCTTATCTGAAACCGGATTCCCACCACCATCCATCACAGAAGAATTCTCTCATCAAGACTCTGTATCATAGAGCCCAATGCATATCCGACCAGGAACACATAGGCAGTGAACTCAAGCACGTACACCAAGCTCTTAAGGCTAATGGTTACTCCGACTATACAATCCGCAAAGCTATCACTCAAACCATGAAGGACCCTCTTGAGGAGCTTTTCAAAACCATCACTTTACCCTACATTGCGGGGATCACAAAAAAGATCTCCAAAATCTTGAATAAACACAAGACCCAGGTCCGTTTCAACACATTACATAAAATCCGTGATCTGGTTCCGTCTGTAAAAGATGTGATTTCGGACATACAATACCCTGGTGTCTACAAACTAAGTTGCCTCTGTGGTAGTAGTTACATTGGAGAAACCAAACGCCATGTTTCGGACCGCATTCGTGAACACAAAGCAGACCTTAAACACGGTAGGACCAACACCTCGGCCGTGGCAGATCACTGTTATAATTCAGTAGGCTCACATGACATTGACTTCTCCAAGACAGAGGTTCTTTGCAAGCCATCTGGCTACCATGAGAGATTCGTTCATGAGGCTATCCACATAAACAAGCACGGAGACAATTTCAACCGAGAAGATGGATTCTGGCTTAGCAATCATTGGAAGGATTTGATCAACCATTTCAGGTCTTAATTGATTGTTCACGCTTACGGTGGCTTTGAGACAGCATACATTAAAATTTTTCGTCTCCCCCCTCCTTTTTTCAGAACATACATGGACTCGTCCTTCTAAATAAACTGCCAAATCGCTGCGCGTGGCGCTGACGTTTTTAATGAATAAATAAATACACCGTTTAAAAATAAATAAATTAATGCAAACCGACACACCTGATGACGACCGTTTGTGTTATGGTCGAAACATCGTGATAATTTTTATTGTTTTATATATATTTTATTATTTTATTGTTTCCCTTCAACGTGATTTTACCGAAAGAGCTAAGAATATGAATTACTGCAGTCACGAAAGCTTTAAATCAAAAAGTCTTAACCCCTGTTTTGTGGCCAGAAAAAAGGGGAACAAAAAACCTATTATCATATTTTGGTACTGGCAAAGGAGGTCCCATGATGTAGATGCTCACCCCGAGCTCTCATTACTCTGATAGTGGCATTGTCTTTGTGCTGTTCGCCTTTTGGTGTCCTCTGGTCTAACACCGTCTGAGACAAGGCTCAAAAGAAAGCTGTCTCTGGTGTGAACCAATCAATCTCAAAGACAATGCATCATATTATCAGAGTATGTTTTTTCTTTGCATTCTGACCACAATCATAGTGGTTAATGCAGACGTGATTCCTTGTAAAAATGTTTCCGTTTGGAGTTTTAACATCTTAACCCCTTCGATTTAAAGCTTTCGCGACTGTAGGGATTAATATTCTTGGTTCTTTCTGTTTTGTTGCCAGAAAAAAGGGGAAAACCATACAAATAAAATGTCGATCACTTAACTGTTCTTTTAAGGCCACTTCTCACTGTGCGTACAGTGCCGGCGTTGTACAGTGCGAACAGTGTCTACTGTACACGCATATGGGTGCTGCTGTACGCATACAGTGCGCACAGTGCTTGGTGCGCAGTGCACGTGGTGTGTACAGTGTGGTGTGCGCAGTGCACGTGGTGTGTACAGTGTGGTGTGCGCAATGCACGTGGTGTGTACAGTGTGGTGTGGTGTGCACGGTGTGGTGTGCACGGTGTGGTGTGCACGGTGTGGTGTGCACGGTGTGGTGTGCACGGTGTGGTGTGCACGGTGTGGTGTGCACGGTGTGGTGTGCACGGTGTGGTGTGCACGGTGTGGTGTGCACGGTGTGGTGTGCACGGTGTGGTGTGCACGGTGTGGTGTGCACGGTGTGGTGTGCACGGTGTGGTGTGCACGGTGTGGTGTGCACGGTGTGGTGTGCACGGTGTGGTGTGCACGGTGTGGTGTGCACGGTGTGGTGTGCACGGTGTGGTGTGCACGGTGTGGTGTGCACGGTGTGGTGTGCACGGTGTGGTGTGCACGGTGTGGTGTGCACGGTGTGGTGTGCACGGTGTGGTGTGCACGGTGTGGTGTGCACGGTGTGGTGTGCACGGTGTGGTGTCTGTACAGTGCGCTGTGCTGTGTGCGTTACGTGTACAGTGCGTAACGTGTACAGTTCGTTGTGTGTACAGTACGGGCGAGGCTGCTGCTGCTGCTGCTGGTCCTGCTGAATTCGTCAAGAGACGTGCAGTGGAGAGGCGGGAGGAGCGAGCCGCCCGAAGTGGGGCTTGAGGAGCCCGGGAGGTGTACCAGGGGTAGCCGGGAGGTGTACCAGGGGTAGCCGGGAGGTGTACCAGGGGTAGCCCGGGAGGTGTACCAGGGGTAGCCCGGGAGGTGTACCAGGGGTAGCCCGGGAGGTGTATCAGGGGTAGCCCGGGAGGTGTACCAGGGGTAGCCGGGAGGTGTACCAGGGGTAGCCGGGAGGGGCCTCGAGACCCAACACCAACGAGGAGGAGGAGGAGAGGGAGCAGACTGGGACCGCCAGGGGAGCAGAGCAGAGGATCCGTCGCCCGCCTCCCCTCCTCACCCCTACCGAGCTGGATCCAATGTCGACCCCGCGGGGTTTCGTGCTCGGCCTCGACCTCAGCACCCAGCAGGTGGTGTGGGGGCGAGGCGGAGGTTCGGCAGGAGCGAGATTGCTCGAGGCATTGTTGACGTGGGGTTTGTTGACGTTGTTGGGTTGACGTGGGGTTTGTTGACGTTGTTGGGTTGACGTGGGGTTTGTTGAGGTTGTTGGGTTGACGTGGGGTTTGTTGACATTGTTGGGTTGACGTGGGGTTTGTTGACATTGTTGGGTTGACGTGGGGGTTGTTGACGTTGTTGGGTTGACGTGGGGTTTGTTGACGTTGTTGGGTTGACGTGGGGTTGTTGACATTGTTGGGTTGACGTGGGGTTTGTTGACGTTGTTGGGTTGACGTGGGGTTTGTTGACATTGTTGGGTTGACGTGGGGTTTGTTGACATTGTTGGGTTGACGTGGGGGTTGTTGACGTTGTTGGGTTGACGTGGGGTTTGTTGACGTTGTTGGGTTGACGTGGGGTTTGTTGACATTGTTGGGTTGACGTGGGGTTTGTTGACATTGTTGGGTTGACGTGGGGGTTGTTGACATTGTTGGGTTGACGTGGGGTTTGTTGACATTGTTGGGTTGACGTGGGGGTTGTTGACGTTGTTGGGTTGACGTGGGGTTTGTTGACATTGTTGGGTTGACGTGGGGGTTGTTGACGTTGTTGGGTTGACGTGGGGTTTGTTGACGTTGTTGGGTTGACGTGGGGTTGTTGACATTGTTGGGTTGACGTGGGGTTTGTTGACGTTGTTGGGTTGACGTGGGGTTGTTGACGTTGTTGGGTTGACGTGGGGTTTGTTGAGGTTGTTGGGTTGACGTGGGGTTTGTTGACATTGTTGGGTTGACGTGGGGTTTGTTGACGTTGTTGGGTTGACGTGGGGTTTGTTGACATTGTTGGGTTGACGTGGGGGTTGTTGACGTTGTTGGGTTGACGTGGGGTTTGTTGACGTTGTTGGGTTGACGTGGGGTTGTTGACGTTGTTGGGTTGACGTGGGGTTTGTTGACGTTGTTGGGTTGACGTGGGGTTTGTTGACATTGTTGGGTTGACGTGGGGGTTGTTGACGTTGTTGGGTTGACGTGGGGTTTGTTGACGTTGTTGGGTTGACGTGGGGTTGTTGACGTTGTTGGGTTGACGTGGGGTTTGTTGACGTTGTTGGGTTGACGTGGGGTTTGTTGACGTTGTTGGGTTGACGTGGGGTTTGTTGACGTTGTTGGAGAGCGGGTTGGCGCACAGGGTGCAGTGGTTGGGAGCGCGAGGACGTTGCGAGGTGTTTGATGTGCGTGATGTTCTTTACTCTTTGCTGAAGTTGCGTGATGTTGGTGATGTCAATGAATCGTTGTTGTGGGTGGCGATGGTGCTCGTCCGTTGCCCAGTGTGGGTGATGTAGGCGGCGTTGTTGATGCACCGTTGTTTTGGAAGGTAAATTGTCACGATGCAATTGACTCATTGTGAATGCGTGGCGATGTGGTCAAGATGCCCTGGGTGGTGTGGAAGTTGTGCGTGATGTTGATGGTGAAGGCTTGTGGGTGTTGAGGATGTTGTATTTGAATAGGCTGACGTGGCGAGGGTGTAAAGGACAACATTGTACCGCTGTAAGGTGTCATTGTGGTTCACGTGGTGATAACGTGGTGGGTCATTTTGGTAGGTGACTTATTGAGGAATGTAATAATGTCAATAATTCGCCTACAAATGCCACACTTGGGCTCGCATTTCCTTTGGAGGAGGTTCCTGCATTCGGATGTTTGTCCATTTTTCTCTTGAATGGGTGTTGTTTTGCGCTTGCGGAGGAACCAGACTACCCGAACATTTGAATGTAAAACACGTCTGCACAGATGGGTGTGCAACATACTCGCTTGTACTGCCCATCGCCTTACAACAGCACATCAGGTTTGGTAGCTTCAGTCCATCGACTATTGGCCTCCAAGTTGCCGGATTAAAGCCATGCACCATCATGCCCCCAGGTGCTGTGGTGAATGATGCGGTGGTAATTGTGATTTCATTTGGTGGGGATGTTAGTGGTCAACATGTTATCTCGTGTTTTAGGGAGGTCGTGCGTGGAGCGGGTGTTGGTGGCGAGATCAGTGTATGGTATAATGCGGTAGATATTGTAATGAATGACGTGCTTAAGAGATTGTAGTGGATCAAATGGTGAAGATGTGATTGGTGATGGGGACGGTGTAACTGGTGATTGCCTGGATATTGTTGTGGAAACGCTCGTTCTGTATTCAAATGACAGGTGAAAGCCATGGTCCTAGATGATGAGCTCGTTGTGCTGACGGAAGTCCACGTCCACTTTGACAAGGATCTGCCCAAATTCAGGTGTGGCCTCTTGACCTTGTTGAGACCCCCAGACGTTCATGAGCTGGAGAGCAGAGCACTGAAATGGGGCAATGATGCAAAATGCAGCTGAATGTAAATTGTATGAAAATTACTTCATCTGATCTACAAGTGTAATAAATCAAGATTAAAGTGTAATAATATTTATTAACACTGAGACCTCCTTTGCCAGTAGCAAGATATAGTAATAGGTTTTTACCATTTTATCTGGCACAAACACTGACACCTTTATACAAGGCATCATGTTTTGCAATAACCACAACACAAGCAGTCAAAATGCAAACAAAAAGAGGTCTCATAGTGTAAATGCTTACCCCGAGCTCTCAATACTCTGATAGTGTGCTGTTTTTGAGTTGTATGCCTTTTGGCGTTTTCTGGTCCAACCAGTGGAGACTAGGCTCTAAGAAAAGCCGTCTCGGGTGTGGACCAATCAAATTCAAGGACAGTGCCAATATTATTATCAGTTGTCTCTTTTGTTTGCATTTTTACTGCTTGTGTTGTGGTTATTGCAAACATCCCTTGTATAAAGGTGTCAGTGTTTGTGCCAGATAAAAGGGTAAAAACCTATTACTACAATATTTATTAAATAATATGTATTAAATAATAAAACACTCTCACACTAACTTGATGGTAATATAAACATACTGAGGTGGCTTAGATGTGCCTACAACTATGATAACACACTATGCAATGTGTATTATGTATCTTAAAGTGTACAGTATATGCCACATACCCGCCTGTAACATCTCTGTTAAAAGGCTCATCTCTATGGATGAAAGCATTATTCATGTCATTTTAGCCAATTACCAAATGCCACATTGTGCCCTGACTCTTGACATTAGATTATCAACATTCATGCTTGCACGAGAGAATTTTGCAACAATGATTAACAACGTGGTTATCAGTTAATGTCCCAACAGCACCAAATGACTTGCAGATTAAAGACTGATAATTGTGTAATGTGACACACCTGATAATTGTGTAATGTGACACACCTCCATGGGGTTTGTTTCACAAGCACCAGGAGGATTAAAGAGGGCCTCATGAAATATCTTGTTCTGTTGTATGATTACACCATTCAGCCAGATAATGTTGCAGCACCCATCCCACAATCGGAAGGCTGCAAATTTAGATCTCAACTGGGTGTTCATTGAGCCCATCATACGTCTAGTGTTGTTAATATGAGTAGTGCTTTGTGGGAAATCGTTAGTTTATGTGTGGATAAATTGGCCCCCGCAGTGCGAATGTAAAATATCCACCGCTACCTCGGATCAACAACAGGGTTGATTGCATTTCATTTTATCATAATTACAGCATATTTACAGTGGGCTTATGCTGTAATGCATTGACAATGTTCAGGTGATTGGACAGTGAACGAATTACCTATACAAAAAACATATATGCAGTCTATTTCATATCGCATTCATAAAATCTATTGACTGTAAGGGACAGGCACGTCGCTTGTTGTTTAGTCAGGTGGAAGAATACTTGTTTTTGTGAACATGTACCATGGCGGTATGCCTGCACTTAGGCTCTTTATACTGATGGGCCATCCATGAGTGGGCGCAGAGGAGGGAGTTGTTAGCGATGGCATCAAAGGGGGTTTAATCCCAACGTTAATTGATTCATCTCAGTAAAGCATTCTTTAGTTATCCATGTATGAGCCCACTGAGATTAATCTTCTCTTTTACAAAAAGACTTTAGAACCATAGTTTTATATGCACATGTAAGGAAGAAGGTTTGTACCAGAGTACAGATTTGAAGCTTTCGTGACTGCAAGGATTCATTATTATTATTTTCCCGAAAAAAAAACAGTACCAGAGTACATTTAGTTCATTTTTCCAAAGCACTCCAAACTGTTCTTCTCTATCTCTTAAATAATGTTGTTCCCTGTCGACATTTACCAGCTGCTCTAGGTATACATACTCTGATATATATTCTAGCTGCTATCCACTGAAATATATCTTCAGTTGCTCGTCAACTTGTTGCACATTAGTTTTGCATACCTCGCCTGATATACAGGCGTTTGTGGGTTCGATCCCGACCCTGACACCTGTATATTTGGAGTTTGCATGTCTGTCTCCCCGTGCTCGCATGGATTTTTCTCCGGGTCCTCTGGTTTTTCCCTCCATATTTAGAAACATGCATTTCCACATCATAAGCCACTTCGTTGAGCTATAATTTGTGGCCAGGTTGCTTCTGAACAAGAGCTGTATATATTATTGGTTCTTTCGGTAAAGTCACATAGAAGGGAAACAATAAAATAATAAAAATATAAAACAAAATTCTCACGACGTTTCGACTGCAACACAAGCAGTCATCATCAGGTGTGAAAACCAACGGCAAGAACATTTGAAAGAAGTGGCGGTTTGTATTTATTTATTTTAAAACGTTAGCACCACGGATAGAGATTTGACAGTTTGTTTAGATCAGGGGTCGGGAACCTATGGCTCGCGAGCCAGATGTGGCTCTTTTGATGATTGCATATGGCTCGCAGATAAAACAAAATATTCTCACTTGTTTTAATCCATCCATCGATTTTTCACTGCGCATGTCCTGTTCAGGGCTGCAGGAGCAATTGTCCATTATTTTAATTGGATGATACTGGCCTACGTTTGCCGTTGCTGGGTAAAACAGGTAAACGCCCCCTTTTGAATCAGTCTGAGACTGCGTCTGCTCGGTCATTAGCTCAAAGCTAACCCTTCGACGAAGAAGATGGCGAAAAGAAAAACAGACGACGAGTATCGTACATTTCAGGACGAATGGACCGAAGAATTCGCCTTTGTGGAGAGAGCAGGTTCTGCGGTGTGTCTAATTTGCAATGACAAAATTACATCGTTGAAACGGTCGAATGTAAAGCGGCACTTCGACACGCGCCACGCTACCTTTGCATCAAAATACCCTGCGGGAGACAGCAGAAAGAAAGCGTGCCAAGAGCTTCTGAGCAGGGTGCAAGCTAGCCAGCAGCAACTCCGCGTATGGACCCGGCAAGGTGACTATAATTCGGCTAGCTTTGCTGGTTCTTTAGCAATAGTGAGGAACGGAAAACCATTCACAGATGGCGAGTATGCTAAAACGTTCATGCTGGATGTAGCCAATGAACTTTTTGATGATCTTCCGAACAAAGACAAGATAATCAAACGGATACAAGACATGCCTCTGTCGGCAAGAACTGTTCATGATCGTACCATCGTGATGGCAAACAAAGTGGAGGAAACGCAAGTGAAGGACATAAACGCAGCGCCGTTCTTTTCTCTGGCTTTGGATGAGTCAACAGACGTGAGCCATTTGTCGCAGTTCAGCGTGATTGCAAGATATGCTGTTGGTGACACACTGCGCGAAGAAAGTCTTGCTGTTCTGCCATTAAAAGGGTCCACAAGAGGTGAGGATTTATTCAAGTCTTTCATGGAGTTTGCTCAAGAAAAAAGTCTACCTATGGATAAACTTCTCTCAGTGTGTACTGATGGTGCTCCGTGTATGGTGGGGAAAAACAAAGGATTTGTGGCGCTTCTCCGTGAACATGAAAATAGACCCATCCTAAGTTTCCATTGCATTATACACCAGGAGGCACTTTGTGCTCAGATGTGTGACAGGCAGTTTGGCGAAGTGATGTCGCTGGTCATTCGTGTGACCAACTTTATTGTTGCCCGAGCCTTAAATGATCGCCAGTTTAAAACACTGCTGGATGAAGTTGTAAATAACTATCCTGGTCTGCTTTTGCACAGCAATGTGCGTTGGTTGTCAAGAGGGAAAGTGCTTAGCCGTTTTGCGGCTTGCCTGAACGAAATCCGGACTTTCCTTGAAATGAAAGGCGTCGGGCATCCTGAGCTAGCCGACACCGAGTGGCTCCTCAAGTTTTACTATCTCGTAGATCTGACTGAACATCTGAACCAGCTCAACGTGAAAATGCAAGGCATTGGAAATACAGTGTTATCCCTTCAACAAGCTGTATTTGCTTTTGAAAACAAGCTGGAGCTTTTCATCACAGATCTTGAAACAGGTCGTTTACTACATTTTGAAAAACTGAGCCAATTTAAAGATGCATGCACAGCAAGTGAGCCCATTCAAAACCTTGATCTCCACCAGCTAGCTGGCTGCACATCCAGTCTCCTACAGTCCTTCAAAGCACGCTTTGGAGAATTTCGTGAGCACACTCGTCTTTTTAAGTTCATCACCCATCCAAACGAGTGTTCACTGAACACAGCCGACCTGAATTACATCCCTGGTGTCTCCGTCAGAGATTTTGAAGCAGAAGTGGCTGACCTGAAGGCCTCAGACATGTGGGTGAATAAGTTCAAGTCACTGAATGAAGATTTGGAAAGAATCACACGACAGAAAGCGGAGTTGGCGAGCAAGCACATGTGGACAGAAATGAAAAAAACTCCAACCCGAAGACCAGCTGATTCTCAAAACTTGGAACGCGCTTCCTGTCACATACCACACACTGCAGCGTGTGAGTATTGCTGTATTGACCATGTTTGGATCTACGTATGCATGTGAGCAGTCATTCTCACATCTTAAAAACATCAAGTCCAACCTACGATCACGTTTAACGGATGAAAGCCTCAACGCTTGCATGAAGCTTAACCTCACCAAGTACCAACCCGACTACAAAGACATCAGCAAATCCATGCAGCACCAGAAGTCGCATTAATGGTGAGTGTTATAACAACATTATTTAAAAGAATAAATTCAGAGGTTTATTATACTGACATTTAGTTGAATTCACTTTTAAAATATATTATATGGCTCTCACTGAAATAAATTTCCAAATTTTTTGCTTTCATGGCTCTCTTAGTCAAAAAGGTTCCCGACCCCTGGTTTAGATGGACGAGTCCATCTATGTGGAAGGATTTGATAAACCATTTCAGGTCTTAATTGATTGATCACGCTTAAGGTGGCTTTCAGACCGCATCCATTATTTTTTGTCTCCCTCCTCTTTTCCGAACATAGATGGACTCGTCCATCTGAACAAACTGTCAAATCGCTCTCCGTGGTGCTAACGTTAAAAAACTGCCACTTTTTTCAAATTTTCTTGCTGTGGTTTTCACACCTGATGATGATTGCTGCTTGTGTTGCTGTCGAAACGTCGTTAGAATTGTATTATTTTAAATTTTTATTATTTTATTGTTCCCCTTCTACATGACTTTACTGAAAGAACCAAGAATATGAATCCCTGCAGTCACGAAAGCTTTAAATCAAAATACAAGCAATCATCAGGTGTGAAAACTACAAGAAAATTTGAATTTTTTTAGTTTTTTCTTGTGGTTTTCACACTTGATGATGATTGCTTGTGTTGCAGTCGAAACGTCGTGAGAATTTTATTGTTTTATATTTTTATTATTTTATTGTTTCCCTTCTACGTGACTTTACCGAAAGAACCAAGAATATAATGTGTCCCATGCGTGACGTTACTCCACATGAGGCCCACCTCCTCTGCATGACGTCACTCCACATGAGGCCCACCCCTGTGTGACGTCATTCCACATGAGGCCTACCCCCCCTGCAAGACGTCACTCCACATGAAGCCCACCCCTGCGTGACGTCACTCCACATGATACCCCCCCCCTCATTCATGAGTGGGTGAATTTTTACACTAACGCGGAAGGTCGAGCTGAATTAAATTTATTACGCAAAGTCTCTTCAAATGTGACGTTTCTTTACAGAAAGTGAAGGTTAAAAATTACGCAGCACACTGCTACATCCGTACGTGACGTTACTATAAAAGAGCCCCCCCCCCCCGTCAATAATCATGAACGGGTGGATTTTTCCACTCCCGCAGAAGGTCGAGCGGAAATAAATATTTTTACGCAAATTTGCTTTAAATTTGACGTTTATTGAAAAAGTTAGTCAAATTTACTACTATAATGAACCAAGAATGTCAGTGTGTCCCGTGCGTGACGTCACTCCACGTCGACCAGCACCCCTCAATAATCATGCCAGGATCCGTCCTACACATGGACCCCCCTTACAAATTGCACACGCATTGATGCAATAAATATATCACGTCGTGGTCTGATTTTCACTTGCAAATTTCTGATTTACTTCAATACACACTGTCCTTGGACGGGCAAAAGGCTCGTAGTGCCTATATAGTCATCTACACTAGTGGAAGATAAAAGACAGTTCCACCTGTGACTGGAGCAGAACAAACATTGGAGCACATGGTCAACCGCCCGTTAAGATGATATAATCGAGGCAGCAAAGCAATTCACCAGCTTACAACCAATGCTGTTGGATGGCTAAAGAACTGAGACATAGATTGATAACTTTTTTGGATATTGTAACAATCGATGGCTCATCTCTGCAACAGGGACAACACAACGTAAGAAAGAAGAAATCCAATACATTTTTGGAAAACGTGTCACTGAATAACTGGTGAAAACGTGTCTCCTTATATGATTCCCCTTCGAATACTGTATTTTGTTGGTTCTTATAATCCCAGTGTAGTTGTTCCCTCTGTTCGATTTTTTTCGTAATATATTTAGGTATCGGTTTTTGAGAGCTTGGATGATTTGCACCAATGTACAGCGATTTGTATTGCTATTTCAATGTCTAGGCCAGTGGTTCTTAACCTGGGTTCGATCGAACCCCAGGGGTTCGGTGAGTCGATCTCAGGGGTTCGGCAGAGCCCCCGCCACGGAGGTCCGGACACACTTGAATTATTGTGTAAATTTGTGATGACACACACGGCCCGCTTGGCCATCACTGGCTGCAGATGATCATGCTACACTGCTTGGCCAATCAGCGCTGCGGGGAATTTAGTGCGTACTCAGTAGTCAACGTGTGACTGTTGTTGTCGTACGTCGTGTGATTTCTTTAATATTTTATCCATACTAACTATGTCGGGCAAAAGAAGAAAGTGGTCGGACGAATATGTACAACATGGATTCTCATGTATCACGGAACGTGATGGGAGTGAGCGTCCTATCTGCATTATTTGCAACGCCAAGTTGAGCAACTCTAGTCTTGCACTGGCAAAACTAAAGGAACACTTCTTGAAGCTGCATGGAGACGGGGAATACAAGAACACAACACTTGCTGAATTCAGGGTGAAGAGAGCCAGATTCGATGAAAGGACCACTCTGCCTGCTCTTGGATTTGTACCTGTTAACAAACCGATCCTGACAGCTTCGTACGAAGTTGCTTACCTGATTGCAAAGCAGGGCAAGCCACACACCATTGGTGAAACACTTGTGAAACCAGCTGCATTAAAGATGGCGAATCTGATACTCGGAACAGCGGCCGAAGGTAAATTATCCCAAATTCCCCTTTCAAATGACACCGTCAGTGACAGAATAGAAGACATGAGTAAAGAAATCTTGGCTCAAGTAGTCGCGGATCTGATTTCAAGCCCGGCAAAATTCAGCCTTCAACTCGATGAAACCACAGACGTTTCTGATCTAAGCCAGCTTGCTGTTTTTGTACGCTATGTGAAAGACGACATGATAAAAGAAGAGTTTTTATTTTGTAAGCCTCTTACAACAACAACGAAGGCAGCCGATGTGAAGAAGCTTGTGGATGACTTCTTCAGAGACAACAATCTTTCATGGGATATGGTTTCTGCAGTTTGTACGGACGGAACTCCAGTCATGCTGGGAAGAAAGTCTGGTTTTGGTGCGCTAGTAAAGGCCGATGCACCACACATCATTGTGACGCATTGTATTCTGCACAGGCATGCGTTGGCAACAAAAACCTTACCTCCAAAAATGGCAGAAGTATTAAAAACTGTGGTGGAATGTGTGAACTATGTGCGAAAAAGTGCTCTGAGGCACCGCATCTTCAGTGAGCTGTGTAAAGAAATGGGCTCTGAATTTGAGGTACTTCTGCTCCATTCTAATATTCGGTGGTTATCCCGGGGACAGGTGCTGAATCGTGTTTTTGCCATGCGTGTGGAATTAGCCCTGTTTTTGCAAGAGCACCAACACTGCCATGCAGATTGCTTCAAAAATCCTGAGTTCATTCTCATTTTAGCGTACATGGCTGATATATTCGCAGCTCTCAATCATCTCAATCAGCAGATGCAGGGTGGTGGAGTCAATATCATGGAAGCGGAAGAACACCTGAAGGCTTTTCAAAAAAAGCTACCGTTATGGAAACGACGAACAGAGAACAATAACTTCGCAAACTTCCCGCTTCTGGACGACTGTGCAAGTAAGATCGAAGATGTGTCTGGAATCGGAGATATTTCTGTATCCACGGAACTGAAGCAAACAATTGCCACGCACTTAGATGAGCTTGCAAAGTCTCTCGACGGATATTTCCCTACAAGAGAGTCATATCCAGCATGGGTGAGACAGCCGTTCACGTTTGCTGTTGAAACAGCAGATGTCAATGATGAATTCCTCGACGAAATCATTGAAATTCAGCAGAGCCAGGTTCAACAGCAACTCTTCAGAACAACAACGCTCTCAACGTTTTGGTGTCGACAAATGAACAAGTATCCAGTTATTGCTAAGAAAGCCCTGGATTTTTTTTATACCATTTGTTACAACATATCTTTGTGAGCAATCCTTTTCGAGGATGCTGGACATAAAAACGAAGAAAAGGAACAGACTTTGCTGTGAAAATGACATGAGAGTGGCACTTGCCAAGGTGAAGCCACGCATATCTGAACTGATCTCTCAAAGGCAACAGCAGAAGTCACATTGATTTCCAGGTATGTAATTTGTTGTGAGTTTATGCATTGTGTTGGTTTTATTCTTTGAACAAGGTAATGTTCATGCACGGCTCATTTTGTGTACCAGTAAAAAACATATCTAAGTCTTGAATTTGAAAAAAAATCACATTTTTTTTCACTAAAGAGGGGTTCGGTGAATGCTCATATGAAACTGGTGGGGTTCGGTACCTCCAACAAGGTTAAGAACCACTGGTCTAGGCATAAGGGCAAAAAAATAACGTTAATTGCTATTATATACATGTCTATTTCAGAATCTGATTCATACTATGTACATGGCCGATGGTATGGAAACATATCTCCAATTTAGTGAGCATTTTGTATATGACCTTTTGTTTTGCTCATATTCGTCCTGAGCCAAACTTTACAGCCTTCTTTAATACATTACTCTCACATTTCCATTGAATGTTATAACTGGGTCATAAGCAAATCAGAGATTATTAATTTTGTATGCATTTTTTCTACAGTCCCAATTTTTTTTACATGTCTTAAAACGTTGCTGTGGATAATATTAGTCTCTTATGTGGTATAGTATTTATCATTTGGTTTAATGGAAATTTTGATCTTGGAATTTTGGCTATGTAACCAATAGTTATGACACTGGGTATCTATGACCATTTACAGCAGGCAAAGTACGATGGCATTCCCACATTAAACTTGCTAACTGCATCATTATACTGGTAGGAACGAAGTTGTAAACTGAGTGTACCAGCCTGCAATAGATTAATGTGTCCGTCTGTCCGTCCCCTTTCAATACTTTAACGAAGTGAAAAATTCCAATGTTCTACCAGCCCACCCTGCAGGGACCTGTTTAATGGGCAACATATACAATATGCTTGCTTGGAGTTAATATTTACTTTACTCATGAAAAAAATGCTACTACATAATCAACTAAACATGCATTTTAAGCTACATTAAAATATATATTTACAAATCCAAATCTACAGTATGTAAAATATATTGATAGATTGATATTTTACATCATAAAGATGAACTTCGTGTAAAGTGCATTAATATAGCTACTGATTTAAGAGTGAATCATGATCTCCATGTTATCTCATTTTCTTATAGCCTGAACCATGAAGGTAAGATGTCAATTAGACAATGAGTTTTCCCCCAAATATTAACCCTTTTTGCCCCCCCCCCCTCCTGTTAGTACCCAAGGTGGTGTTCACATTCACGAGGACAAGCTGACGGTGACCTCGCCAGTGCTTATGTGGGTGGAGGTAAGCCAAATAACGCTGTAATCCCTGCGTTGTAATCATGATGAGTCATAAAAGTGAGCACTCCTGCACGTCGCAGTGACCATTCACTGCTCTCAGTCTTGAGGGCCTTTAATAATGTATCTTGCCCATGAAAATAAAAATTAGGCTTTGGAGTCTGGCTCTCAGTTGTTTGGTCTGAGCCAATAACTAGGTATAATTGTGCCCTTTTGCACGAGAAGTGCTGTGCATCGGATTGTTCTCAGAAAACCAAATAGTGCATTTGTTGAACTTATACAGCTGTAATGCTTGCAACAACAGTGTAAACTTATGCAATGAGGTGAAAACTAGATTGTTGTTTCATGCAAAAAAAAATATACTATTTCGTGAATGTGGCATAGACATGTAAAAAAAATCCTTATATTTTATTTGAATGTCATTTTTGAAATTTAGAGAATACATCTTTGCTACATTATGGTTAGCAGTATACATAATTACATGTATTGTATGCAGTGCTCATGTGTTTGCGCAAGCATGTGAAATAACTATAATATGCAGAGTAGATAGGTGAAGTAGGCATACAATCAAAGTGCAATTAGGCTTGTAGCATTGTATACACGTTTTCTTTACAATATTGCCTTACCCTGTCACCACCTGCTCCCCCTCCACCCCCAGGCTATAGATTTGGCACTGGAACGACTGGTGCAGTCTGGTGTAGATCTGTCACAGGTGGCCGTGTTATCTGGCAGTGGCCAGGTGTGTACCTCTGTTTCTGCTACTAAATCATAGAACCACCCTGTATCTTCCAACGTTGTTTCAGGGGACCATTCTTATTCTATATCATTTACACTGCAGAAACGTTTTTTCAGCCATACGTAATTGGGCATTTCTGTTGCTTAAATGTTTGTGGCTCATCCAACTGGATGGTGATGTTACAGATCGCCCAACATGTATATTGATATTTGGAAGTTTAGTTTTCAGTTATGGATAAACCTAGGTTCATTATATCAATTCGATTAATTTAAATACATAGTGCTTTGTGATGAGTCAACAGTGGTGTTCATATTTACAGACTGGTTACTGCCAAAATAATCTGGAATTTTCACTGCTGTTTCAGGCCTAGAAGTGAACCTGAATGAATTTTTGAGCATTTGTGACTCTTTATGAACCATAGCAAGATAAATATAGTAAAATATTGCATCGTAAAGCTTGAGGAGTATGTGATTCTATAATCATCCAAAATGAAAGATGCACAATTTTGTTGACTAGTGAAAGAAAATGCCAACATTTTGCCACCTACGGAATGCATTTATTCTCTTGAATATTAGAAGCGGTGAGATGGGTGCATTTGTCCACACTCGACATTGGATGGTAATTTTTATCACTTGCCCAACACAGGCTGGTGAATATATAAATTTAAATGGATAAAGCAAGTTAGTCTTCTGGGGACATCTTTGAAACTCGTACTCATCTTCATCAACCAAAGTGGCATTATTTGTATATCATTTAATGCAGCTTTTCTCCAGTAACAAAGTTTCTAGCCGATCCTGAAAAAATCTGTCTTTTATTCACATAGCTTAAGGGCATTTCAACGTAATTGAACTGGTTCCTTTCACACGCAATTCCATGGACATTCATCCATATACGTCAAAACATTTTAGCAGTCAAGTTACAAAGAACTGTAAGCGCCATTTCATATGTCCTGAGGAGGTCTGGTAAAGGAAAGCGATTTTGAATCCAAATTATCACTCAAGAGAAACACAGAGCCCTGAAAGGGATACATGCTCTCATCAAAGATGTACAGTTATTGAGCATATGGCCATTTTAATCAAATCGAATATGCTAACATAGAAAATAGTATAGTGTACTTGGTCACTGTTTAAAATCATAATTGTTTCACTGCTTTATAAAAGGTATGTGTTAAACAATAAATACAATTAATAAACTATTATTTGCTACATTTCTGGATAAAACTCCATAGGCCTTATCCTTAGTTTTTTCGGTAAAGTCACGTTGAAGAGAAACAACAAAATAATAAAATATATATAAAACAATAAAAATTCTCACGACGTTTCGACCATAACTCAAACGGTCGTCTTCAGGTGTGTTGGTTCGCATAAATGTATTTTTAAACGGCGCATTTATTTATTTATAAAAAACGTTAGCGCCACGCGCAACGATTTGGCAGTTTACCCAGGACTAGTCCATCTATATTCTGAAAAGGGGAGGGGGGAGACGAAATTTTTTATAATGTATGCTGTCTGAAAGCCACTGTAAGCGTGAACAATCAATTAAGAACTGAAATGGTTTATCAAATCTTTCCAATGATTGCTAAGATAGAATCCATCTTCTCGGTTGAAATTGTCTCTGTGCTTGTATATGTGGATATATGTGAGGCTATCCACATATACAAGCACAGAGACAATTTCAACCGAGAAGATGGATTCTATCTTAGCAATCATTGGAAAGATTTGATAAACCATTTCAGGTCTTAATTGATTGTTCACGCTTACAGTGGCTTTCAGACAGCATACATTATAAAAAATTTCGTCTCCCCCCTCCTCTTTTCAGAATATAGATGGACTAGTCCTGGGTAAACTGCCAAATCGTTGCGCGTGGCGCTAACGTTTTTTATAAATAAATAAATGCGCCGTTTGAGTTATGGTCGAAACGTCGTGAGAATTTTTGTATTTTTTATATATATTTTATTATTTTGTTGTTTCTCTTCAACGTGACTTTACCGAAAAAACTAAGGATATGAATTACTGCAGTCACGAAAGCTTTAAATCAAAACTCCATAGGCCTTGTTAACCTTGGTTATAGAGATGTAAACTAGATCAAGTTAAACCTCAATGGTATACATAGCTTTGCAGCTGATGAGCTTATTCTATATATATGAAGAAGTGCTCATTTACTGGAAAGCCACGCCTGGCTCACAGGAAACTCAGAACACAAACAGGAATCACGAGCTCAGAAGTCTGATCCTGTGACAATGTGTGTGGCTGGGAAAAGAACTCAGGTCAGCATTGTGCTGCTCCACTGGTGGACGGGTAAAAGTTGACTTACACGAGAGATGGACACGATTATGGGAACCCTTCATCCAGCAGTGGAGTGATCATGGCTGTTTGATGCTCTAAATGCAGTTGTGCCATTCTCATGACATTACACTGCAGTTTGATTATACAATGTTTATAGATGCCTTGTGCTTTCGCGCTCTCCACTGAATGAATACAGCAACACGGCTCGGTGTACTGGCGACAGGGGGCTAGGAAAACCCTTCGCAACGCCGCAGCCTCTAGCCCCCTCCACCTGACCTTGCAGGTAAGGCTGTGGTTACGGATGGGTGCATTAATGCCTAAAAGGTGTCTCATAAAGAGCTTAGCATGAGGCAGATCCCTCCGCTGCATTGTAATTAGTGCAATTGGACACCTTGCGGTTTCTGCTGCGGGTGCGCAAAGAAAGATACATTGACAGCTCGTGGCTTAGTCAAGATACTTTAACGCGATTACAATCGCATTAAAGTCAACTTAAGGATAGTTATCCTTAAGTTGATTTTTCTATTATTGTTCTTTCATATTGTTCCAGTCGAACATGTTTTTTTTATTATATATACCAATTTGCAAAGAGAATGCCTGGGAAACAATGTACTGTAACTACAAGTAGCTGATCCTGCTGGCAATGTGAAGTCCAAATGTATCTCATCTCCATTGACATTCCAAAGCCATTTATGAACGTATAGGCTGGCTTAATAACAAAAGCTGGATAGGTCCTGGTCTGAAAGCGCTTAGCAGCACATGCTGCTCTATACATATGCCGAGTTGATCACAAGTCCATTCAGCATAATAGCATCAGGTTTAGGGTGAAATTGCATGCAGAGCTCTGCTTTACATCAGCGTTCCCCTGCAATTTCAAGGTGTGGTCACAAGATGTCAACCATCGAGCACGGGAAGCACCATGAGTGAGGCATATTGGAATAGAGAATACTGTACTTGTATGTCATAACATGTGGTTACTGGGGAGTGGTGGCGTAGCGGTTAGCACGCTGCGCTACGAACCCGACAACCCAAGTTCGATTCCCGCTGATTGCCAACACCAGTGAGAATGATCTGAAACCGGCCCTGGACACTCCCCTAGGTCGACGTAGCCCCAAATGAGTATCTCGCGTGGTGTGTAAACATCGCCACGAGGGAGACAAAGGCGGCCAGGCATGGTGCTGGCCACCCACCCCCTGGTGTGTCGTGCCAGCCTTCTTAGGTGCTCGCTAACAGCGCTTGCCTCAACAGTTTGTTATCGGCTATACGGAGGACGGGGGAATCTTTGTCCTTGTCTTCCTGTTTTCTTAGGGTCCCCTCGAAATAAACATGAGACCCATAAATGTTTGTGCACACATATATGGATACGTTCAAATTGTGCAATATTTTTTTTACTATTGTGGAATAATTCAGTTGTTTCAATTATGAGAAACCCCATCCCAACAGAATAAAGTAGTGTCTTGATTGGTTTGTTTTTCTGACTTGCATCAGAAGAAGCAGGCTAGTTAAAATACAATTTTCTTTTTCAGCAGTGCCGGTAACCTCACTGGCCATTAATATCTGGCCACATGAGAATTTAGATGCTCATTTTTCACGTGAACTACGAGTAAAAAAAACAGCCATTAGCTGCTATTTCACACTTTATGTGGCTTTAAATGCTCCTACCAAGATGATGGGAAGTGCCCCCTATTTTAACTGGAAGTATTAATGTGCTTCATGTTTGCGAAATCTGCAGTGCTTACAAAATGTGCTGACTTCATCTTGTTGTGAAACAACTCTCTTGCAGTTTAATGTTTTTGGTTTTTTTCAATATCACAAAGAAATATATTGATGGAAATGATCAATTTTTTGAAATGGTAAAATTGTGCCAAATCTATGCTTTAAAGACTTTATTTTACCTGCAAATCAATCATGTAAATTTTCTTGACAATATTGTATGTGTATGATACATCAGTCACTTGTTCTCGATCTAAAGCGTTTGCGGGAATTTAATTCAGCATGCGGAGGTTAGATTTGATGGTTCACACAGGGATATTAGTCCTGAATCACGGGCTCCAGGAGGAGACATTATCACATGCGAGATGCCCACTCAGAGGTAATAACAAAGCAGTGGGGGCAGTACTACATATGTAAGAGAGAGATATCTGACCTGTCTGCAAGGTTTTTTTTTATGATTTCCTGTCTTATGCTAGGATTTTCTACAGATATTTTGGTGTCATCCAAAATGCTAAAAGATAGATAGAAGTAAAAATCAAATAATCAAAGTAATTGACACAACACTGCATGCAGGCCTTTCCTTTAAAAGGCCTTAGGACTCATTGAGACGTTTTTGAGTAAACACATTCAATGAGAAGCAGGCTGGATGGCGTTGTGGCAGAGTGTCTGAGCTAAAATGCCATTTGGTGGTCAGTTCAGCCCATTCTTCCCTTCGTGATTGATAAGATTGGAGTCACTTTGTGTGCAGTCAATAGTGATTGCACAATGGAAAGATAAACAACCTAAATAGGAATTCCCAATGCTGACTGATGATTGCAAATGGAGATGATCATGACCCAATGTTTTTTTTTTAAGCATGGAGACCCTTGACATCTCAATAATATGAGAATGCGGTGAATTCCATTCCATAGTTTGCAAGGGCAACTTGGTTTCCTTTTGGCAGGTTAATACAGAGTATGTGCTTAATGCATGCTGTAGTGACTCCACAGATATAAAACTTGGTAAACAATCAGCCTGATTATTAATCCATAAGTTGTACATCGCACAGGGGCAACTTCCTCAACCAAAATTGTTCCTCTACGCAAGTTTAGGACCATAAACCAATCTTGTCCAAACTCATATTTGAGGATATTTGAAGGTGAGGTCACATTGCCGGTTTCTCTGTCTTCATTGCCTCCCTCTACCCCCCCCCCCCCCCGGGCTGTGCCTTTGAGGCAGGGGTGCTTCTCGCTGGACGAAGTGCCCGTGTGGATGGACTCGAGCACGGCCACTGAGTGCAGGCAGCTGGAGCAGGCCCTGGGTGGTGCTCAGTCCTTGGCGGACATCACAGGCTCTCGTGCCTATGAGGTAGAAGTTTGTGGTGGGGAGGGATCACTGGGGAGGTGGTGGCTTTGCTGGAAGGTGTGTATGGTATCTTAGAAACGACGATTGTTGAAATTTGCTGGTTTGTCCCACTCTCCGCACACGCGGTCGTTTGTGGAGGGAGCGTTCACCGTTCACTTAATATAGATCGATTCTTGAACAGCAAATGGTTGTCATTCATTATTATTGAGATAGATTCTGAAGTAATCTTGACTTAAAGCTTTTGTGACTGCAGGAATTCATATTCTTGGGTCTTTCGGTAAAGTCACGTAGATGGGTTCAAAGAAAATCATCAAAAATAACAGAAAACTACGACGTTTCGATCGCAACGCAAGCGGTCGTCTTCAGGAAAAGGGGGGGGGGGTCGTCTTTAAGAAAAGGAGGGTTTGCTTCCAAGGGAAACTGTTTATTAGGGTTTGAAATGGGCATAGCCCAAATGTCAGCAGCCAATGATAATGTAAGTGTTCGGCAGCGAGCCCGGCGGTAGTTCGTTTTCCACCAATCAAAGGGCTGCCAGGTGAAAATTAGCATATTAAAGAGAGATTAGCATGTTAATGGCAGATCACAGACCCGCAACCAAGGGGTCGGCGCGTGAAGTGACTGTGAAAGCGCAAGTTTGAAATGGGCGTAAAGCACAACTAACATCGGACGGTGGTAGGATGGGAACATCATAGCCAATTATGACTTAAACTGGTTGATAACGTCCTTCCAATGATTGCTCAGTTTGTACCCATCTTCTCAGTTGAAATTGTGCCTGTTTCTAGATATATGGATGGCTTCATGAACGAATCTTTGTTGATAGCCAGTGCGCTTGCAAAGTACCTTCGTCTTAGTGAAATCAATTTCGTGTGAGCCCACCGCATTAAAACAATGATCAGCCACGGCTGAGGTATTGGTCCTACCGTGTTTCAGATCTTGCCTTATGTTCACGAACACGGTCCAAGACATGTCGCTTAGTTTCCCCAATGTAACTACTGCCGCAGGCACAGCTTAGTTTGTAGACGCCGAGGTATTGCATGTCAGGGATCACATCCTTCACAGATGGGATCAGATCACGAATTTCATGTACTGTGTTAAATCAAACCTGGATCTTGTGTTTGCTCATGATTTTGGAAATATTTTTAGTGACCCCTGCTATGTATGGCAAGGTGATGGTTTTGATTGGGTCCTCAGATGGTTCTTTCCCATCGGTTGGGGTGATAGCTTTACAGATTGTGTAGTCTGAATATCAATTCATCTTGAGAGCTTGGTGTACGTGTTCCAGTTCACTGGCTAGGTGATGACGGTCGGAATACATCAAGCTCTATGGTGTAGTGTTTTGATGAGGGAATTCTTCTGGGATGGATGCTGGTGGGAGTCAGGTTTTAGGTAGGCATCCGTATGGGTGGCTTTCCTGTAGACAGTGTCCCATTGAGCCATCTGGTTAAAACATCCAAGAATGGTAACTTGCCATCCTTTTCCCACCTTCATGGTGAATTTGATGGCTGGGTGTATGGAATTGATGTGGTTGAGGAATTGGTTCAGAGCTGGTCGGCCATGTGGCCAGATGACAAATGTGTCATCTACGTACCTCTTCCACAATGACGGACGTAGAGTGGATCCCTGGATGGCATCTGTCTAAAAATTTTCCATGAAAACATTGGGTACAACTGGAGATAAGGGAGAACCCATTGAGGTACCTTCAACTTGTTTGTAGAATGTTCCATTCCAGGTGAAGTAAGTGTTGGTGAGGCAGTGTCTCACCAGGGACGGTACATCAGCATTCAGTCCTTGTTGGACCAAATCTTCAATGATTGCAATGGTGTCATGCACAGGAACTTTGGTAAACAAAGAGACCACATCGAAACTAGCGAGCAAATCACCTGGAGATAGTGAGATGTCCTTAATTAATGATACCAAGTAAGCTGAGTTGAGTACAGCTGAGGTGGTCTTATCAGTGAACGGTTGTAAGGTCTCAGACAGAAATTGGGCCAGTTTGTAGGTGGGTGAGTCAATGGTGGAAACGTTAGGACGAAGTGGTGTACCTTCTTTATGGATTTTTGGTAAGTCATACAATCTGGGTGGTCTAGCAGCAGAGGGTTTTAAGGAACAACCCAAGTGCAAGTGGGCGGGGCTAGGGATGGAATTTGCAAGTGAATGCAAGATCGCAGAGCTAGCACATCGTGGCCAATCCGAGGAGGGGGAGGGAGGGAGGGGAGGTACCGCCGCAACGGGCGAGAGGGTGGGGGTGAAATTTACAGAGGGAACAAGGTGATAGAGAGGGAAAAAAATGTCACACTTAGCAAACTTAGAAATGTAATGCAACTCAGAGAGTCGGCCAACACAACAGTTAACACTGTACCTGGTTGATCAACGTCCTTCCCAAGATTGCAAAATTTTGCATCCACCTTCTCCGTTGAAGCTTAAAATCAAGATTGAGCCGCCTCTACGGGGAGGATTTCCACACAACTCAGACATGACTTCAACGGAGAAGATGACATTTATTTTTCTCTCTATCACCTTGTTCCCTCTGTAAATTTCACCCCCATCCTCTCGCCCGTTGCGGCGGCCCCTCCCCTCCCTCCCCCCCTCGGATTGGCCGAGGTGTGCGAGCTCTGCAATCCTGCATTCACTTGCAAGTTCCATCCCTAGCCCCGCCCACTTGCCCTTGGGTTGTGCCCACCACAGGCGTATGTGGCCTCTGGTTGCGGTGGCTCTCTCGCTAAATATCCTCTTGCCTCAGCAGTCCGCCTGCTGTGTTGTTTCACCTGAAGATAATGGCTTGTGTTGCAATCGAAGCTTCATTATTTATTAGTTATTTTTCTATCTACGTGACTTTACCGTAAGAACCAAAGAGTAAGGTAGATGGATTTAGAAAGGTTGCAATGTAGCACTGTTACACATTTTAGATTTAAAAAGCCACTGGTTTCCTCAGCATGGAATGCAGCTTTAATGATAGATTTTTGTCCTCACAAACGTGACACGGGGTCAGCTGCTGCAGCTTTGCAACTGCAGGGGACTCTGGGGGAAGGCTCTCCCACAAAGCACCTTCACCACCAGGCTTAGCAGAGTGCAATGCCATTTGACTGAAACGTTGATGCCAATGTCTCTTCGGCAGCTGAACACGCTATTTATTGCAGTCAGACCTGATGACACATGCCTGTTGTCTGGCGCTTTAGCCATAGGGTTGGTGGATCACTCAGAATTAATCTGTGTGTGATAAATCCACTTGTAAGTATAGTAATTAGTTGTCTGGTCAGTCTGGTGTGTAAGTTATTGTCTCTGAGTACTCTGGTTACCTGCCACATTCAAATGCGGAAAAACCTCACAAAGTGGGGCTCGAGTATTTGAATTTGGAACTCGGGAATATCCAGACGGTCTCCAAAAATCGGTAACAACAACAAAAAGTACTCTGACTCGAACGCTTTGGGCGATAATTAAGCTGAGTACAATATGATGTGTCAATTCAAAAGGGTTATACTGCTTATCCACTGTACGGAAATCGGTGAACTTGTGCAATTGAATGCAGTGATCTTCCACATGCATTGTTAGGGCTCTTGCTATCTGTTATTTATTTTATATTTACTTACAAAAAAAATACATAAGCCCATGAAAATCAGCCTGTTTCTTGGGTTTAACAATCAGACCTCTACCTCTGCATCACAGCAATGGTAAGTGACTTGGATTAAACTGTAGAGTGCTAGATTTTTTTTGTCTTCTTAAATTAAAAATATGAAGTTTCAAATGCTCAGTTTTTTGTTATTATGTGTTCATTAAACGTGTTAGATATTACATGTAAATGTAAGTAAAGCTTAGAAGACAACCATTAATTAAGTATGTGCAGATTGCCAGACAACCCCATAAGCAGAGAGGCTGCCACTTCAAATCTGTACTTCTTTGAGAGGTTTTAATAAATAATTGAAATGTCCATAAGCAGAACAAGTCTGATAAAGAGTCCTGGGGGGGTTATTGATGTTTTTATATGTAAACACATTAATTAGCTATATGCCTGTTCATAAAGAATGAAGAATGAACAGGCATATGGGAAAAAAATGAATTGTAGAACATATTCAAAGGAATTATACTCTAGAGAAGAGCCACTGCTTAAAATCCTAGCCTTTTATATCTATTTATTTATCTTGCAAAGGCAACGTTAATGTCAAATGTGGTGAGTTTTTATTTGTGCTTTTCAAAGAGGTAGACACCCTGAATGCGGGATTTTTTTTTTAAGAATCACCAGCAGTGAAAATGAGATAGTGGTTTTTGTATGAATGTAAATTGTGGTATAGAATCAGAAGTACAGAATGCAATATTGGGTACATTTAATACACAGTGCTCACAGACCCTATCTTTTGCACGCGAAAGGTCCTGAACACATTCCGAGAAATCTATTTCGATTCAGAAAATTTGGTGAACACCGCACATTGAAAATATCCAGCCATTTTCAGGTTGCCTGCAGGTGTATTTATGAATTTGTCACAGTCCAGCATTGGAAGCTACGGATGTGCACTGTGTACAGAGTTGTGTGCTCTTTCACTGTGACCCCCTATCCTGAGCCGTGCGGCTGCGGCGATTGTCGAGACTCCACGAGCCGTTATTCAATAAGCTCGAATTCAATTCCAAGAAAGGTGTAACATGTTAGTCCTCCGACCTCTAAAGTGAGATGCAATGTGCATTTATAAATTGATTGCACCAGTTGTGTTAATTGTTATTGATTTCAAACGTTCATCCCCCTGATAAAGAAGTTATTATCTTTATCCAAGTATCGGGGGCCTTGACTGGATGAGGAATGCACTGATTCAGTGGATATGTGTTTTCTCTGCCTCCCACTGGAATCATTCATGGTGGCACCTATTAAAATAGCTAATTGAAGCTGTGCAATGGTCCCAATTAAGTTTCCAATAAAAAGTCGCTGAGTGTCTCGGGAGGCTAAACTTTACACCTGTATAGGAGCACTAGGCCAGGACCACTTTGATCTCTGGTTTTAATTCCATGCTTCAAAGGCCCACTTGCTTAAATACTGCAAAAAATTAGTTTTGTAGTTAATTTGCACGTCGACAAGTTTTGAGGATATATTTTGCTGAAGCGTAAAGAGTGAATGACTCATTTGTGCAGCTTAAGCGGTGCACTATTAAGTGGTTTTTAAGACAGTGTTGAAGCACATTTTACAGAGATCGTTGAACTCTTATGCTTCGTTCGAAGATCCGGAGAAAAAAATCGACAACTATTTCATTTCGTAAACAGGGCCCATATCACGAGTGGAATGCAGATTGTGAGCCTTAAATAGGAATCAAACATTTTCTCTGTAAAAACATTAAAAACATTGTAATGTATTCAGTGCCATATCAATTTTGTGTTTGATCGTGATTTACCGAGTACCGTACAACTTAACCGTCGTCAGTGGGGAAGAAAAAGGTGACTGGACATGGGTAGTGGGTACATCCATCCCTCATGTCACAAGCTGACCATAATTGGCACTCACTAACGGTGCTTGTCCCAACAATATGTTCGACCGAACAGGATATCAGTGAGAATTGTATTCTGTTATTATTTTTATTATTTTATCTCCATTCTATGTGACTTTACCGAAAGAACCCAGAAGAGGATATCCTTAAATTTTGATTTAAAGCTATCGTGACTGCAGTAATTCATATTCTTAGCTCTTTCGGTAAAGTCACGTTGAAGGGAAACAATAAAATAATAAAATATATATAAAACAATAAAAATTCTCACGACGTTTCGACCATAACACAACACCTGATGACGACCGTTTGTGTTATGGTCGAAACGTCGTGAGAATTTTTATTGTTTTATATATACTTTATTATTTTATTGTTTCCCTTCAACGTGACTTTACCGAAAGAGCTAAGAATATGAGGATATCCTTGTTAACAATTGGTGATTTTGCAGTTTGTATTTGAAAGGAACACTCAGTTCTGCTCATATTATTGCCAAAATGTTAGAGTCTTTGTTCATGAGGAGCAGAGCTCACACGAACATCCAGGTTGGATTGCTCTGATTGCAGCTTCAGCTTTTATGGAGAACCAGTGAGCAGGGTTTGCTGATGGAATTAATGTGAGATGGGATACATTTGATTTGTTTTCCTATCAGCGCTACATTTATTCCACACCTGGTTATAACATGTATTTCAGAGAAAGTATTTAGCGAAGCATCTAGAAGTAAGCTTCCGAAATTTAAATGATGTCCTATATGTGTATACACATTAATCAGCCATGCCATTTCTTTGAACAATGTATAAAAATGAGTACGCATATGTCACATTAAAGTTACCCATGACAACAGTAAGATTCAGGATACAGACATATATACCGTAATATTAAAAAAACGTGCTTGATGCTTCATTGGAAAGAACTTGAAGTGAAAGAGGAAAATGCTGCAAATGAGACAAGACAACATCTTGAGCAATAATTTACCAACATTTTGGGGGTCATCATAGAGCATTAAAGAGAGAGAGAGAGATGGCGAGTTGAAATCAGTTCAACAAATTGCATAGAAAAAAAATGAAGTGAACGTTTTGCTGAACATTTAGATATATTGTTTAGATGAAATTGTAGAAACCTTATGTTTGTGAGTGGCCTTGAGGGTTTTTCTGTGGCTCAGCTCTTGAGTCACAAAGGTGAATTGCGTAGCTAACTACACTCAGTTATTATGATATTGGCTTCAACTTTTCATTGAAATTGTCACGTATAATTTGGCTACACATTTGTATTCTCTAACCCACTAATAACACGAGGCAGGCCTGATTGACTTACTGTTAGCCCCAGGTGTTATTTGCAGGCATAATGAAGCAATTATTACATTTTGCGTTTATTTATTTACATGCTTGCTATTTGCTAAAGTCCTGTAATTATTTGGTTGCTGAAATTCTTCATTTGTACATTCCACTGCTCGGGAGATAATTAACTCTTGCTATTGTTAATTCAGGGTATTTTTGTCGTTTCCATCAAAGGTGCAAAATGTGTTTCCTGGTGCTTAATTATGGTGAGCAACTTGTGCTGTAAAGGTTACATCAAGACCTGCTTGGCTACATTTAATTAAGGGGAGAAAATAGAAAGAGAATTGTTTTCTTAATTCAACATATTCATTGGCTTCTGCTGTGTTGCTTGATTTTTGTGTTGCTGACAGATTGGTCCTGCCTAATTGGTTGGGGATAACCAAGGTGCATAGACTTTGCTACAAGCATTCTTAACCGATTTTGAACGGTTAATGATCCAATAGTTAGCATTTTATACGTATTAATTTTGGAGAGTATACGTTTCATCGCATCTTTGGAGGGGAAAGGCGGTTTGCCTTGGGTAAGTGTATGTGGAGGATGCCAATCATGTCACGGCAGGATAGGTTAAAAACACGTGGAAGTTACGAATAGGGTGCGGCAGAAGATCGTTGTGGATGTAATAAGGAAGAGCAGAAGGAGCACGTCTACAGGATTGAGAATGGTCGTTGACGTGGCACCCAGAGGGCAATGATCAAGGAGAATACCTCAAAGGCAGTTGCGAGTGTACTGTTAGATTAGATATTGGAGGCCAGGTGCCCCAAAGTCTCCTCGCTTGCAACTTCTCCATCCCAATACTCCACGCTGCCTAGTCTCTGACACCAGCAGAATTAACCTTCGCAAGCAAGGAATTTAGGCCGAGCCCAAAGGTTGTGGAAGTCACCGAAGCGATGTAAACAAGCTGGCTATACCAGTCTGTGAAGAGGGTTGGAGGTTTAAACTGTACGAAAGATGTGCACACGGAAATATCTAAATGTACATAAAAATGGACAAACTCTTAAGGTGCACGAACTTGTACCCAATTTCGTGTTCCTTTAATGCACGCACGAAAATTGTGTCGGTACGCTGTTTAACATTACATAAAAATAACTTTTTGTTGATATACATTTCATGGTCTTTCCAAAACACTCCAGATATGGGCATTGGTATCGGTAAGCTGTGTGGTAAGTTTTGTAGTGATTGGGTTTAGAGTTTCAAAGTTTAACACGTAGGCTTTCGCGACCAATATTATTCATAATAAAGGTTTTTGGGTTAGATCGCGTTATCTATAAATGTGTCGCAACCCTCCACCACCGGACACGGCCAATCAGTAAAAAATTTGTCACGTTGACAAAAGACAAATAGTTCATTCACGACTTTAGCCCACCGGTGTGTTGAAGAGTGAATCCACAACATTTTAGTACGACGTTTTGCTGGTAATTGCATCCAGCATCATCGGGCAATTTGCCAGAATAGTGAAGCCCTCCACCTGCTCCCGTTCTTAAATAGAGCAGCAGGGTGACGTCATGATTTAACCCAATCTGGTGCAGAGATCAGAGGCGGAAAGGGGGGGCGGTTATTGCCTCCGCAGTTCTCCTGCTGTGTTTGTCTCACCTGATGACGATTGCTTGTGTTACGATCGAAATGTCGTGATCTATTAATTTTCTATCTAAGTGACTTTACCGAAAGAACCAAAGATTATTTGTCTTTACTGATTGGCCGTGTCGGGTGGTGGAGGGTTGCGACACATTTATAAATAACGCAATCTAACCCAAAAAACTTTATTATGAGTTTCAAAGTTGTTTTAAAAACATTGGATGTACAAATAAAATAATGTTTCCAAATCATCTACCTTAATAAAAAAAAATGCTTTACATGAACTGCATAATATTAACTTCTGAAATAACTTGAAAATAATTCAAACTATAATAATTCATTGTATTTCAGTGAGACTGATATGGCAGAAACTACTCACTACATCCTTCTGATTGGTGGCATGTCCACAGCATCAACCCAACTCCATCTGTCCACCTATCGTTTTCAGCTATAATCCTAAATATTCACTAAAATGCCAGTCAGTCAAAACGATGAGGTCTCTATTTCCTCTCAGTTGGCAGTAAAGGCACCCTGTTATTATCATTTTTTATTTAAAGCCATTGTCCATTGTTTAGGTGAATAGCATCGTGCTACCACATCACCCTATAATATCACCACTGTGTCTGAGATTGGCCTGGCTGTAATGGGTCCGCTTATCTCACTTTTTTTTTTTTACACTATGAAACCGAGCTGCACCGGGGCCATACCAATCCAGCTCGGCGTGGCTCAGGATGCGCCGGATTGCTTTTCCACTGCAAAACCCAAGCCGTGTCGGTGGTATCACACGCAATTAACTAGTGTAGGCATTCATAATAAAGGTTTTTGGGTTAGATCACATAAGTATAAATGTGTCGAAACCCTCCACCACCCGACAAGGCCAATCAGTAAGGGATTTGTCACGTAAACAAAAAGACATATAGTTACTACTTCAGCCCACCGGTGTGTTGAAGAGTGAATCCACAACATTTACAATTTGAGTACGATGTTTCGTTGGTAATTACATCCAGCATCATCGGGTGATTCTGGCATCATTGGGCGATTCTGGCAAATCGCCCGATGATGCTGAATTGGGTGCAATTCTACCCATAATACAATGTTTGCAAAGCATTTTTCACTTTACTTTTAGTACAAATTAGTTAATTTACTAACTAGTGCAACTGCCCACCGTAAAAAAAAATATTTAATGAAAAAAACTAAAATGTATTTATTGTATTGAATTTATTGAATCAAACTTTTCTATATCACATTTGGTGTAAATTGATGATCATCTCCCAAAAGTTTTCCTTGAGATTAATTTTTTTGAATCAGCACTTTGATGTTGGTTGCATTTTTTCATCTTGACAAAGTAACATCAAGTTGTCCATGGGAAAAAAACAGGTTCGTTGAGATAAAATCCAACAAACTCAGAAGTTTGTCCTTTTGACTTATTGACAGTGATAGCAAATGCAGGAATGGTTGGAAACTGTCTTCGCTTACAAATAAATGCAAAATTCACATAAGATGGTGCTAGATCAATTCTGGGAATGAAGAACATCTCCGCGATTGGATTCTGAAATGTATTATAAGTATCAACTTGATTTAGTATTGATGTGAATACAAAAAATATAGCTTCATAAACCGGAAGGACAGGTCAGTGTTAATTAATTTTCGCAAAAAAAAATGTGAGCAGAAGGTTGCTTTTACCAAAATGAATTTGCGCTCGGTTACAATAACTTACTGGATTCTGAATTGATGTGAATTCGAAGAAAGTTACTATTTATTATGGATCGGAAGGGGAGGCAAATGTAAACAAATAAAAAGTGATTCTGCTTATTTAAATTTCTATTCGGTCTAAAAAAATGAACTAATGGTGCGCAAAACGCAAAGATAATTGACAAAAACCGGTGCTCACTTGGCTTTTATCAAAAGCTGCGCTGGTATATTTTTGGAGAAAATGTATTATTTTTGTAACAAACTAATAATTAGTTAAAAAAAATTGAATAAGCCTTTCATGAAAAAAAAAATGTTTGCATGAAAATCCAGGTAGACTACCCAGCGTTACACACGGCGTACTGTGTCAGGCGTTAGGCACAGATCACCAAAACCATACGTATAACACATTTGTGGTTATTGAAAGGATTGTCTGGTTAGGTAAATGTTCACAAGGCAATTTTAAAACTTTTCATCAGGAAACATGTTTAAAGTGTCATTTTCATCATGCCCATTGCTGTAAAGTGCAGCCTGCAAACTCTTGTCCATTCTGTCTCTCCAGCCTCTGCGCGCTATAAACAAGGGTCATTGTCAGAAAAACGGCATGTTTTTTTTTACTTTTTAAGGCCCCGGTCTTATTCCTGAATGTGTTGACCTTTACACGTGCTGACTACTTGACCTACTTGTAAAGGAAATTATTGCATTTTGTATGTAGGCAATGTAAACAATGTAAGCAATGTAATTACTTTAATTATATACTCAGTATTTCCTTCCTGTTCCATTGTTTGGATGCATATGTGGAGCAATTCCTCATTATACCTGCAAGGCCAGTGATAAAGTATGTCATGGCATTGAGTATAAATTTAGCGAAAACCATTGATGTTTTGTGGTGCTTAAATGATACACACAGTCCTCTGAACTGAAATGATTACGATGAACTAGTAAAAGATTGTGTTGACCTTTACACGTGCTGACTACTTGACCTACTTGTAAAGTCAATTATTGCATTTTGTATGTAGGCAATGTAAACAATGTAAGCAATGTAATTAATTGAACTTTATACTCATTATTTCCTTCCTGTTCCATTGTTTGGATGCATATGTGAAGAAATTCTTCATTATACCTGCAAGGCCAGTGATAAGTATGTCATGGCATTGAGTATAAATTTAGCGAAAATCATTGATGTTTTGTGGTGCTTATATGATACAAACAGTCCTTTGAATGAACTGAAATTATTGCGATGAACTATTCAAATATTATCCTTTCATTTTGGGGATAAATATTTTCTTTCATTGCAATCAGTCATTTGTCACTCAACTAATGTTCATGCCGTTGAAATGCATTAACTTTTCCAAATGGGTTACATGTGTCGTGGCTGACTTGGAGACGCAAGTTCTTGGAGGCAATTCTTTGATTAAATCGAGCACCCTTTGCACAATACACACCCTACGCTGGTACACACTCTTCTCTCTCTCTCTCGTTTATACGCAACTCAAGTAAGTTGCTAGCCTATACACAACGGTAGCCATCTGACACTGACGGCGCTGAACCGAGACAGCCAACTGCCGTCTAGCAGCGCAATATCAGGTGAAGACGACAGCGACAATGGCGACGATCTTCAACAGCAACGACGACGACGGGGATCCCATTCCAAACGACAGCCCCGAGGTCCCCTCCCGGGGCCCATCTTATGCTGTCAGCGTGGCCTGGCTCCGCCCTGGCCACGCCCCCCTTCTGGAACCTACTAGTGGGTTTTTCAATGTGCCCCTTCCGTAACCTTTCCCCTACATCCCTCTCTGGTCTATCACGTGCCCTGCTGTCAGTCAGGGCTGCTATAAGCTGCAGATCCCCTTCCCTGCCAGCAGCTAGCGCTGTGCTACTACGTGACCAATTTTATGTCACTGCACATGGATATCGACAGTTATGTTGTTATATTTAATATTTTTTATTGAGTAAGTTTGTGTGGCAGTTATATTCTATTTCGCAGTTTGGAATATCATGCTAACACGTCTTGGCCTTCTCTTGCAGATGGAGCATGAGAGTGTCTAATGTCACCTGACACTCAGATTCCCTGAAGCAATATCTTATATAAAGTGTACAGATAACATCATAAATCGGCAATCCAGCAGCTACTGTATTTGATTATAAACTCAATCCAAACATTTAGCAAATATGCCTAATTAAATTGAATTCAAGCGCAATATGGAAATAATTTGAAAATGCATAAACTGTTCACACAACAACGTTAACACTCCATATACAGCATTCACATTAACCTCAACACAACATTAACTTTGAGTAATGTTTTACAATATAGTCTTGCAGAACATTTTTTTTCAGCATTTGAGTCTGCACAGAGACTCAATGCTTGAGACTCATGGTATTCATCTTCTTGGTTCTTTCGGTAAAGTCACGTATAATGGAGACAAAAATAATAAAAAAATAAAACAATGAAATAAAATAAAAATTCTCACGACGTTTCGGCCACAACACAAGTAGCCTTCTTCAGGTGAAGAAACAGGACTGTCCAGAAGACAGCGCTAGAGGTGAAACGTCGTGAGAATTTTTATTCTATTTTATCATGTTTTAGTTTTTATTTTATCTCCATTTCTACGTGACTTTACCGAAAGAACCAAGAAGATGAATCCCTGCAGTCACGAAAGCTTTAAATCGAAACTCATTGTATTGTGGCCTACAAATGTTGTTCTGTCATGATGGGGTTTTTTGTCATTTACAGATTGGATTTGACCCACTTAGAAATATAACCTGGACCTACAGGCGTATGAATGGACGCGACTGCCTTTTCTATCTAGCTCTATGCATAGCTACATAAAAGCGTGTATTCAGCGTTCAGCCGCTCTCTATAACCCGACTATGCAGCTCTATCGCTCGTATGCAGCACAGGGCAAAGATGCATTTGTGTGTGTTATGCTTGCAAGGTCATAATAGTGGAGTGGGAAGGGATTGTGTGTGGGCGGGGGGGAGGGAGGGAGTGGGTTTGGTGAAATAAATAACTAAATGCCTCGCATTCAACGACATGTTGCTCGTTTGTCCTTGACGCGTGGAACGCGCATTCTGTTCCCTCAGCGATTCACGGGCAACCAGATCGCCAAGGTTTACCGCACTTGGCCCAGGGCATACGAGGACACAGAGGTGAGTGCCGGGAGGAGCTGTGTCAGGCCGGCACGCCAATCACGCCAATCACGGGTGCCCCGAGATGCCGTTTAAATGGCACCTCGGAATCATTTAAATCGCGCTTCAGAGTCAACTTGCGATTGCGATTGCGTGATGCGAGTTTAATCAGTCGGTCTTCGGGTCCAAAAGCTATGCAGCTCTTCACGTCCAAAACGTCCGCGGCATGCGTGCATATGTGTACGGCATGATGTGCACACCAGTGGATGCTCATTCTGTGCCGACTAGCCCTGCCCAGGGAATATATAGTAACATCCACAGCTGACCTGTAATAATGTCCAAAATCAAATTTTTCAGTGGACATGTAACAATTTCAATGCAAGACTTTTTTCTTCAGCCGCTGGTGAATTTTCCACATTCTTATGGCAAGAGCCAATCTTATTATCGGATGACCTCTGTTGATTTCCCACACAGTGTCACTCGTTTAGCCAACATGGAGAGACGTTGGGCTAAGTCGCCCTTCGATGAGGGTTTTAACTCGTAAACATCCATTTGTGGGGCTAGAAATTCACTGTGGCACTTGGCAAGATCTATCAAAATTAACAGGCAGTATCTATTTGCAGTTTTTTTGAATGAGTGAACAACAGCTCAACTTGTTAACTGTCATAATAATCAATAGCCTGTCTAATTGATTGACAATCACGTTTTATACACATCAAAATGCCAGAGGGGGGTGGTCAGTGTGACAGTGGTTGTTAGCATGCTGCACTCTGCACCCGTCTACCTGAGTTGAATTCCCACCCATGTCCAACATCAGTGGACTGGGCCTGCTCCTCATACGCCCGCCCCCGTTTATCAGGCCACAGTAACTGGTGTGATGAAGAATGGTTGAACAACCCACTTGACGGACACGCCATGGGGGCCTCTAAAATAACATTATCGAAATGGCAGACTGTGAAATAAGGAGGGACCGCTGTTTTACACGTGTTTATTTTTATGTTTAAGCCTTTAAAATGACATTACAGTGTGAGGCAGCAGCATGACTACCCACTGGGTGGGGGAGACCATTTGTCATCTTTTCATAGATGACCCTGAGCTCCTACTCACTGTGGCTTTGATGCTATCAAAGTGCAATCTAAACGCAAAACACAAAGGCTTCTTGGCCAGCTGGAAACCTAACCGTTGTCACACGATTGTCACGAGTGATTGGGCCGTGCAGCATTTCAAAACCTTTATTACAAGGACGTGCAGAATGCTTTACCCTTTACCAAGAGCACTCCCTGCCGACCCCCCCCCTCCGCCATTCCACCTCACATCCACAGAGTTCCTCTCTCCTCCTGTGCACACCTCATACCCACTCCATTAACCCTTCTCAACCTCACTCAGATTTTGATGGCTAATGCTCTTTGGGAAAGAAGGTTTGGGGGCTCCGGACAAGCTGTGATGAACGAGGTCACAATCTTTGACCGATGTCCCTGCGTGGCAGTGTCTGATGAGCGTCACTCAACGTAGTGGGTCAGATGTTTCGATAACGGAATGCAGTCGGCTAAAGGACACATACTCTCTATGTGGTTCTGGTTGGACCTTTCGTAGGGCATTAAACTAATATGGAAGACTGATGGTCTACTTAGCCATTCATACGTATGCGGTTGGTAAAATAAATTCCAATTTGTGGTAAGTCAACAATAGTCATCCTATGCAGAAACTTGTTCCCACCACAACATTTTCAATTTATACCACTGGCCCAGGTTGCCAATGGAGAAGAGTGCTGCCCCATTACTTGTTTGACTGACTTTTAAAAAAGGTTATATGCCTGTATAACTCTACATTGCCGTATAATTATTGACTTATGCAAAAACTGGATTTCATATTATCACAGACATTTTAAATTGCTTTACCCAGAATTGCTGGATAATTCCAGTCCATCATGCGAAGACTCGCATAGTGGACTGGATTGTTCAGAATCCGCCATATTTATAAAACACACACGCGCACACTCACGCAAGTGTTCATTTTTTTTTTTTATCCCAGCAGCTTATCACATGGTTAAGGTCAGAGGACATTATCACTCATTTGCTGTGCTTGCTGGGGCAGATAATGCTTTGGCTGGGGGCCTGGGCTCTTGACCTCCGCACATACCAACTCTTCAAGCCCAATCCGTGCCTTGCACTGTGGAGAAGCCACACGCATGTATTGTGGTAACTCGCTTGCCTTTCCTTTCTGTTGAACCTGCAGCGGATCTCACTGGTGAGCAGCTTTGCTGCGTCCCTTTTCCTCGGCGACTATGCAACGATTGACTATAGTGATGGTGAGTGCATTGCCAAGCAAAATGGACCTTTGTTTTTCTCAATGGGCACTTACCTGGCTCGATATTAAGTTCACTGATGATGCATTGATGAATTAAATGAATGAATGAATGATTCATTTTCCTCCCTCTTGCGAAATTACCTGATTGCATTGTCAGTTCACATCCGTCTTTGTCCCTCTCTACACAACAATTGACCTTTTGTGCAGGCATTGGGGGCTTACAGTCTGGATAGCTTTGCCGTTATCCAGGCTGGTTTCATTACAAAAGCTGTCCAGTCATATATGTTTTCTGTCATCTGCTGGAGCACACAGTCCATTATAAAGTAGTAAAAAAAAAGCTCGTGTTAGTAAATTATTGTGCTCAAATGTCAACCAATATACAACACTTCAAAAATACCCACAACAAGCCAGAGCCGTCTTGCAAAAGAGGTAGTGAATCTCAATGGGATCGCACCTTGTTATATTCAATTGAGATGTGCCATTATGCGCAGACATGCCCTGATACAAAATGTATGCCCTGATGAGCCCATGCTTGTCCTTAAACCCACGGTGCCAATTGAACAAATATCTGCTCTTCCATTCAATATTTGTCCTCATGAAATGATCTATCGTCAAAACGTGCCCATATGCCATGCAAGCTCCCTTGTGAGCAGATATAAGATATGTGCCTTTATTCCCCACTGTGTCCTTATACATCGGTGTGTGTCCTTGTGACCCAACATGTGCACTTGTACGTCAGTGTGTGCCCTATACTGCTGCCCCCTCTATCCTCTCCTCTATTATTCACTCATATGCCAATACAAATCAACAAAGGGAAAAATTTAGTCCCTGCCAGAGATTTTTTTCCCCTGTAATAATTCCATTAAAATTGCCATTTTATTACACTATGTAACACTTCTTAAAGAATAGAGTTTTGTAAGGGCACATAAGTGCTTTATTTTGTTTTATTGTTGGCCTCACGAGGAATATGAGCCCTGGCCAAGCATTAATCAAATTGGCCAGAGTGGGCCTGAATTATGAAAGAAATCATTGCCTGACCGCATGTCAAGTGCTTTTGAGCCAAAGCCGCATACCTTTGTATTTTTCAAGCAATTCTTGGTCTTGTTTGGTGCCATAAAATGACATGTGATCATAAGGGTTTGCCCTGCTGGAGTTATTGTTGTAATGAAATCGTGAAGGTGCAACTCACACACGCAGAAGAAGATGCACTTAAGTAACTTTAAAACCATGGGATATACAAGACAGAGCAGAAATAGTCTGGCGAGTTATACTTTGTAGCATTACTTTGTGAGCTGCGCATCTGTACAAGCACTTCTGTGCGCAACGAATGTGAATATTTATTAATGGTATAACAGAAAAAATTAAGCATGAAAGGTGAGCAAACAAGTATACATTTTGTAGTGGGATTTTTTTATTCACACAGATTGAACCACGTAACTTCCTGTTCATAGAGTGGTTGGTGTGAGCCACGCATTCAAAAACCACACATTTGGGGAATTTTTTGGTTTATTTGTTAATATTCGGCATACCATGAGTCACCCCCCCCCCCACTCCTACTCAGCCTTACCTACCCCCATGGCATTCAATGAATCACACAAATCGGGTTGCAATTTGATTCCATCTGCTCTGTATATTTAAAAAAAAAATCGCTACATTTATTAAAGTTGTGTCCTCTCACTGTCCGTGCATTGTTTGATGCATGCCTTTACCGAAAGAACCAAACAGTATGTTTGATGCTTGTCATTAACTGTTTTGTGAATACATTTAATTGATAAATAGATGCGTTGTGACATGTCTAGTCAATATATTTGATCAGGAGCTTTAGTTATATCACTCGACTCGTACGTTCAATTGCAAGGTCAAATCCTCGGTGGTCAACTCAGCCTGTCATCTGCTCTGCCATCAATAACATGAGCACCAATAGAGACTGGCAGTGGTTGCCAGGCAAAGACTGGCCCTGCTCTTGGATTATGATGTGTCCATGACTGGCTTAGATCCACCAACAGAGATCAAGGAAGTCTTTGACTTTTGGCTTCTGACAATGGTTAAGTAATATGGAAACAGTGCTAACAGCCATACCCTTTTACCACCTTGGACACAAAAAGTTTCGGAGAGATTGAGTATCCATTGTAAATGTGCTATAGCTCCCATTCACACGACATTATTGAAACGATATCTCTCTGCCTTAAACATTGCTTTTATAGCCTCTGCAGCCATGCTTATCGAGATATTGACGGGTACCTAAATTGTGCTCAAGACTTGCGATTGTTCCTTTAACCGTATGTGTATGTGAGGCCAAATAAAACATATTTTTAGATGCCTGCATGCATGCAATTTGACAATTTGCATGTATATAACGTCTAAATGTGACCACATCTCTACACATGGGAGAGACATGCAGAGAAGGGGAACCAAGGGAAAAATATATAAATAAATTAGGAGATGCGGTTTGGGGGGGCGGAATTAGACAGAAAATAAAGTTGAAGGTATGGTAGGATGTGATGGAAAACAATTTCCTAGAGGAGATACTGGAAGTCATATGCAGAAGAGAAAAGAATTGGTCTGTAGCCTCGACTTGAATTTTTAATTGTAAGTCAAGCTCACTTTAGCAATGGTGCCACCAGGCCAAATATATAGTATTCATGATCACATCCTAAATCAGACAGAATATTGCTTCATCGTTTATGCAATTATAGTTGATTGAGTTTTTGCCCACCTGATGATAGGCATTCACCAACGCCCATGAAATCCCGGTTGATGAGCGTAGAGCCAGGGAAACAGGGCCTGATTTTGTTGAAGGCATTTTATAGAAATAACACTGTTACAATTACATTGTCTGCAATAGGCATCTCAATTTGCCATGAAATGGTGATCGTACAAAAACTAAAGACAATCAGAATCAACGCTGTGGACAGCTAGCATGTCATGTTTCACCATGCCTACGGATTCCATGCATTTTCACAATTGTGATTAAATTAAGAAAGCACTTACATTTAATATGATTTATATTGCCTCATAAGTTGTATTTTTTTGTAAATATCTCATTCGCTGCATTAGCGTTTGCATATTATGTACTCTGCATAGATTTATATGTTGAAAACAATTATCACGTGATATATGTACAACAGATCATGCGTGGCAGATTAAATTGTTTTAAATCTGTATATGTTGTTTGTCATTCTTTCACTTGACCCCTGCGAGACTTAGAAGCCATATAGCACACCACGATGCTTCAAATAAATACCACTCTTGAATCAAATTTTGAACGATGAAAGCACGACAGTTTATTGAATCATTTACAGGCCTACTTTGCACAACGTACACATAAATAGTAAAAAAAAGTACTTGTTACAATTCAATACATGGCCCATACCTGTTGAAATAGATATACATTGTTATCATTTCCTCAATTCGCGTTTATGACGCATGGTACACTCTCGACACTAAACAAGATAGTACTGCCCGACGTTACGGGTCGTATGCGTCCTTAATTACAAAGCCGTTTTTTTATATTACAGGGTTGGCCTTTCTCTTTTAATAAACACATAGTATGAGGATAAAATGAGTGGGGGGGGGGTTATCAAATATGATATAATGTATGAGTATTTACATTCCTAATATACAGTATGTGTTTTAAAATGAATAAACTGGTAAGGGGGTTGGGTTAGTGGTGCAAATGATGTTACATTTAATCCATCAACAACTGCACCCTGCAGATAAAATACATTATCCAAGTGTAATATGAGTGTCCAATAGATGTTAAAATGTACATATTGTCTTCCAAACCCTGGGGATACAGTATTTAAGGAAATATGAATTATTCTTGTGCTGTAGGTTGCCTTGGGATGAATGAGTAACACACATTCAGTACTTTATTCGTTTTCGGTTGTATCGCTATTTTTTCCTTGCCAAAGATCCAGGATGTGCCGAGACAGATGTGTGAAAATATGTTGTTTATAGCAGAATTTGTTTTACCATTTGCATGCTGAACGTGTGTCACTTGATTTCCTTTAATGTCTGTTAATTTGGCTGTTAATTGTTCGACAAAACAGAGGAGGGCAGTGAAGAGTATTGAGTAATTCAGTTGAACCCCGTTGATTTAAATCTAGCCTCCTTTTTTAGCTGGCCACTGAAGTATCCCACAGAATGTTTCCATTTTCATAACCACCTACCATACAGTTACTCTATCACCATTACCTAATTACGCAACCACATTGTGAGTGATTTCACCGGATGTTCGCTAACACGCTTGCGCATATTCGTTTCATAAAGATTTTTAATAGAGGCACTTAAGAGTCCACCATTCTACAAATGTTACCCGTAAGGTGTTGTGCCTCATGGGGATACACTGGCTGCTTACTTGTCCTGTTGCTTGCAATGTACGTATGCACGTATGATGTTGAACTTCTTTCGCACTGCACCTAGCTAAGCGTGCCTTCCTCCTGACTGGCAAGCTACAGTAGCACACACAGCAGTAGCTGACGACACATGTGGGGCACCTGTGTGTGTGTGTGTGTGGGCTGGCAGGCTCGGGGATGAATCTTTTGGACATTCGAAAGAAGTGCTGGACCCAGCGCTGCCTGGATGCATGTGCGCCCGACCTGGCTGAGAAGCTTGGGGAGCTTGTGCCGTCGCACACCGTGCTGGTACACACATCTCCCTGTCACCACACCCTCCCTTTATTTACAGCCAAACCTTCACAGATATATTTCATCATGGACCACAGCATGAATTAGTATAACCTCTACCAGTTAGTTCCAGTGGTGTGATGGTTAGCACACTAGACTTGGAATTCACATATCACCAGTTCCTATCTCCTGAAGGGGCAGTTAAAACAATAAGCAAGTGTCTTAAATTCCCCCATGTCTGTCCGCCAAGCAATATTAATGGATGCACCGCAGTCAATCGGCAGCTCTTGTGTGGTGGGGTAAAGCAATGGCGGAGCCAGGATTTTCAGGTAGGAGGGGCAACCCCTCCAGCAATTAAAAATGATAGATAGGAGTTGTTAGTAGTAAGTAAGGACTTGTCCCTTGCTTTTTATTCGACGCGTGTGCGGCGATGGCGCAGACATCGATCGAGGGTCGAATTCGAACCGCGTTGTGTGATCGGCATCGCGCTCGCTGAAGGTGTTGATGCCTTCAGGGAAGTCGTGGACTGTGGACGCAATTGCGCACAATTCTGTGAGTCACTTATAACCGCTTTTCCGTTACTTATTGCCAATTATGGACTCAGACTATTGTCCTATCATCTCATAGAGTCCCTGGCACGTGATAATATGCTACACAGTGGCAGTGGGGGTCGCAAAATGCCGATTTATTACTAATAAACCCCAATGATCTGATCAAAATTAGGGATTTCGATCGGATCGTTGGGGGGGCATGTGCCACCCCCCCCCCCCACACTTCTATGATTGTGGCCAGCATTGAAGAGTAGGTCAAATATGCTCTAGGTGGGCTCTCTAAAGCGCCTTCTATTGGAGTTCCTTTTCCCAGCAGTGGCATGATTAAGCGGTTGTTCAAACTGCCATGGTGACTGGGAAATCAAACCGGTGATCTCTGCATTTATTTCATCTCTCCATATCCATTGCGGACATCTTCGTGGACACGTTCTCTCCTTTGGCATCACTCAGCTATTTAGTCTCGACCATCACAATAATCTCTTCCAGCATATTGGTATATTTATCTTCCTTGGTTCTTTCGGTAAAGTCACGTAGAATGAGAATGAAATAATAAATAATAAAATAACACAATATTTATGTTCATGATTCAGTTCAGTTTTCCAAAAGCACTCCAAACCTACCCCTAGTCCGGATGTATATTTAATTCCTATAATCCCTGTTCATCTTCAATAACTGCCCATATGAATATATATATAGATATACTGTAGATAATAGAAAACCGGAAATTATAGAAGGATTTAATACATAAAGCTGAAAAGTAGGCCTCCAGATAAATGAGCACAACAAAAGTCTTGCATCTAAATTGTGCTAAGCAATTGGAGACGTCTGATTTTAGACTTGGCAGTATATCTCTGGTTTTCGCGTCTGCAAGCAAAATGTTTTAAGTTGCAATTGACTAATATCAAATCATATTTTCTCGGGTGAAAGAAATATGCAAGCCCGATAAAAGATGTGCACAGTGCGTGGTATACATGCAATGTGAATTAACGCGTGGTCTTAGTTGTTGGTTGACAACTATGCACAGGATGTACACTTTAGCAACCCAGATTTGCTGCTGTGTGTATGTCCAGACTGTGTATAAGAATTATTTAAGGATCTGTGACTTGCCATTGTATAGTATACCCTCTTCTTCCTACCTCCCTTTCCATGTCTGTGCATTGTTGCCTTCCTCATGATGAAAACATCGTTACAAAATGCAGTCATTCCATTAGGCATCTTCGTTTTGTAGATTTTCATAATATGCTAATGGTCAGTTGCTGAAATTTCCCTAGATGTGTCAACGGGAAACAATACTCATCAGTGACTCCAAAGATAAGGGTTATGTAACTAATAGCTTCGAAACCAAACATCTCACACAATCAATGGCTTTTGCAACATTAAGTCAGCCAGCTCGCTGGAGACATACAGTGAGGGAAAAAAGTAATTGATCCCCTGGTGATTTTGTACGTTTGCCCACTGACAAAGAAATGATCAGTCTATAATTTTAATGGTAGGTTTATTTGAACAGTGAGAGACAGAATAACAACAACAAAATCCAGAAAAACGCATGTCAAAAATGTTATAAATTGATTGGCATTTTAATGAGGTAAATAAGTATTTAACCCCCTCTCAATCAGAAAGATTTCTGGCTCCCAGGTGTCTTTTATACAGGTAACGAGCGGAGATTAGAAGCACACTCTTAAAGGGAGTGCTCCTAATCTCAGCTTGTTACCTGTATAAAAGACACCTGTCCACAGAAACAATCAATCAGATCCAAACTCTCCACCATGGCCAAGACGAAAGAGCTCTCCAAGGATGTCAGGGACAAGAATGTAGACCTACACAAGGCTGGAATGGGCTACAAGACCATTGCCAAGTCAGCTTGGTGAGAAGGTGACAACAGTTGGTGCGATTATTCGCAAATGGAAGAAACACAAAAGAACTGTCAATCTCCCTCGGCCTGGAGCTCCATGCAATATCTCAGCTCGTGGAGTTGCAATGATCATGAGAGCGGTGAGGAATCAGCCCAGAACTACACGGGAGGATCTTGTCAATGATCTCAAGGCAGCTGGGACAATAGTCACCAAGAAAACAATTGGCAACACACTACGCCATGAAGGACTGAAATCCTGCAGCGCCCGCAAGGTCCCCCTGCTTAAGAAAGCACATATACATGCTGTCTGTAGTTTGCCAATGAACATCTGAATGATTCAGAGGACAACTGGGTGAAAGTGTTGTGGTCAGATGAGACCAAAATCGAGCTCTTTGGCATCAACTCAACTCGCCGTGTTTGGAGGAGGTGGAATGCTGCCTATGACCCCAAGAACACCATCCCCACTGTCAAACATGGAGGTGGAAACATTATGCTGAGGGTGTTTTTCTGCTAAGGGGACAGGACAACTTCACCGCATCAAAGGGACGATGGACGGGGCCATGTACCGTCAAATCTTGGGTGAGAACCTCCTTCCCTCAGCCAGGGCATTGAAAATGGGTCGTGGATGGGTAATCCAGCATGACAATTACCCAAAATACACGGCCAAGGCAACAAAGGAGTGGCTCAAGAAGAAGCACATAAAGGTCCTGGCGTGGCCTAGCCAGTCTCCAGACCTTAATCCCATAGAAAATCTGTGGAGGGAGCTGAAGGTTCGAGTTGCCAAACGTCAGCCTCGAAACCTTAATGACTTGGAGAAGATCTGCAAAGAGGAGTGGGACAAAATCCCTCCTGAGATGTGTGCAAACCTGGTGGACAACTACAAGAAACGTCTGACCTCTGTGATTGCCAACAAGGGTTTTGCCACCAAGTACTAAGTCATGTTTTGCAGAGGGGTTAAATACTGATTTACCTCATTAAAATGCAAATCAATTTATATCATTTTTGACATGTGTTTTTCTGGATTTTGTTGTTGTTATTCTGTCTCTCACTGTTGAAATAAACCTACCATTATAATTATAGACTGATCATTTCTTTGTCAGTGGGCAAACGTACAAAATCAGCAGGGGATCAAATACTTTTATCCCTCACTGTAGTTGAGAAGTGGGCGTACGGTAAAACCCCTTGAAGCCGGACTCATTTGGGGAAAGGACTTTCTCGTTATGGGGCATTCCCTGCATGCTTGAAATAAGTCATTCATGAATGCTCAATTACTACATGCACACATATTTAACACCAAACACATTTAATGAACACTTCAACTCTTAAACACAATTAACTAAATGTTATATTTACAATTCGATAACATTTATAAATTGTACTGCACAGTTTAATCCAAGTCACCATCATGATAAAGGGCTGAGGTTGATGAGATATATTAAGGCTAAAAACATTTTCTGACGGAATTGAACAATTGATTTAGTTTGTTGGTAAAAATAAATGTCACATGACAACAAGAGAGAGCACAGGCAAAGCAGTGGATGACGAGGCATCCATGAACACGCGTTTTTCAACTTTCATACAACAGACAAGTAAACAGCTTGAGAATTTTGATTTAAAGCTTTCGTGACTGCAGGGATTCATATTCTTGGTTCTTTCGGTAAAGTCACGTAGAAGGGAAAGAATAAAATAATAAAAATATAAAACAATAAAAATATTTAAAAAATAGCTTGAGAATTGTGAGCGCACAAAACGCATTTAAACGATGTGTACTATATGTGTACTGTATTACAATTGTTGGGGGATAGTGTCTTATATCTTTGCGTGTTGACAAACGCATCTCAGATTTCCTTGTGCTAGACTGATCTATGCGATTTGAATGCACAACTCTGTAGCCTACCATGCACAGCTCATTAGTGCACCAATCAATTCTCGACCAGTGCTTATCATCCTTTCTTGCCGTATCCTAACCAAGCCCAATCACTTATCCTTAACAGTCAATGTGATATTCATCATCAGGTGCGAAAACCACAGATTGCTTGTGTTGCAGTCGAAACGTCGTGAGAATTTTATTGTTTGATATTTTTATTATTTTATTGTTTCCCTTCTACGTGCTGACTTTACCGAAAGAACCAAGAATATGAATCCCTGCAGTCACGTAAGCTTTAAATCAAGAGTCAATGTGATGTTTTCTGATTTGAGTTTGTTTCATGATGTACGCTTTTTTTTGTTACTGTCTTTGAGGTGTAATTACGAGCATGTACCTCTGCATGCTTCATGCTTCTTCCTGTTCCTTTCATATTTTGTTCAATTTGTCAATGTCCATGATTCTGATCCATTTGTCTGACCTGGTCACGTACAAGTGGCAGATTTGTGTCAGGAAGGCGTCACGTGTTAAACAAAAATTCATTGACTCGACTTGACTGTTAAACTGTCTTCTTTAAGCACGACGATATGTTGCTTCTCATGATCAAATTAACTTTCTAAAGGGACTTCAAACTGCTCCCATCCACCTTCATTTCATCAATTTGAACCCGGTCCACCATAGCTACAGTGAGGGAAAAAAGTATTTGATCCCCTGCTGATTTTGTACCTTTGCCTACTGACAAAGAAATGATCAGTCTGTAATTTTGATGGTAGGTTTATTTGAACATTGAGAGACAGAATAACAACAAAAAAATCCAGAAAAACCCATGTCAAAAATGTTATAAATTGATTTGCATTTTAATGAGGGAAATAAGTATTTGACCCCTCTGCAAAACATGACTTAGTACTTAGTGGCAAAACCCTTGTTGGCAATTACAGAAGTCAGACGTTTCTTGTAGTTGGCCACCAGGTTTGCACACATCTCAGGAGGGATTTTGTCCCACTCCTCTTGGCAGATCTTCTCCAAGTCATTAAGGTTTCGAGGCTGACGTTTGGCAACTCGAACCTTCAGCTCCCTCTACAGATTTTCTATGGGATTAAGGTCTGGAGACTAGCTAGGCCACTCCAGGACCTTAATGTGCTTCTTCTTGAGCCACTCCTTTGTTGCCTTGGCCGTGTGTTTTGGGTCATTGTCATGCTGGAATACCCATTCACGACCCATTTTCAATGCCCTGGCTGAGGGAAGGAGGTTCTCACCCAAGATTTGACGGTACATGGCCCCGTCCATCGTCCCTTTGATGCGATGAAGTTGTCCTGTCCCCTTAGCAGAAAAACACCCCCAAAGCATAATGTTTCCACCTCCATGTTTGATGGTGGGGATGGTGTTCTTGGGGTCATAGGCAGCATTCCTCCTCCTCCAAACACGGCAAGTTGAGTTGATGCCAAAGAGCTCCATTTTGGTCTCATCTGACCACAACACTTTCACCCAGTTGTCCTTTGAATCATTCAGATGTTCATTGGCAAACTTAAGACGGGCATGTATATGTGCTTTCATGAGCAGGGGGACCTTGCGGGCGCTGCAGGATTTCAGCCCTTAACGGCGTAGTGTGTTACCCATTGTTTTCTTGGTGACTATGGTCCCAGCTGCCTTGAGATCATTGACAAGATCCTCCCGTGTAGTTCTGGGCTGATTCCTCACCGTTCTCATGATCATTGCAACTCCACGAGGTGAGATCTTGCATGGAGCCCCAGGCCGAGGGAGATTGACAGTTCTTTTGTGTTTCTTCCATTTGCGAATAATCGCACCAAATGTTGTCACCTCACCAAGCTGCTTGGCAATGGTCTTGTAGCCCATTCCAGCCTTGTGTATGTCTACAATCTTGTCCCTGACATCCTTGGAGAGCTCTTTGGTCTTGGCCATGGTGGAGAGTTTGGAATCTGATTGATTGATTGCTTCTGTGGACAGGTGTCTTTTATACAGGTAACGAGCTGAGATTAGGAGCACACTCTTAAAGGGAGTGCTCCTAATCTCAGCTTGCTACCTGTATAAAAGACACCTGGGAGCCAGAGATCTTTCTGATTGAGAGGGGGTCAAATACTTATTTCCCTCATTAAAATGCAAATCAATTTATAACATTTTTGACATGCGTTTTTATGGATTTTCTTGTTGTTATTCTGTCTCTCACTGTTCAAATAAACCTACCATTAAAATGATAGACTGATCATTTCTTTGTCAGGGGGCAAACGTACAAAATCAGCAGGGGATCAAATATTTTTTTCCCTCACTGTAACTGCCTGAGGTACACATTCTGACGTGTTTTTTATTTGTATCCCTCTAACAGATATCCTCAATTGTTTAGCATATAGTTGTTTATCGGGTATGCTCCCTTTGTGATATTTTTAGGTTACGTCTGATTAATATAGCTATCCTGTATCCAGTAATGTTATTAATATTAATGAGCACATGGTGCTTATGTCTGGTAATAGCTCGCTTTGCTGACCTGCTGTTGCGTAAAAGTGATTGGAATATTACATTATTTACATGCCCTGCTGGGATTGTCTTTTCAGCAACTGGTACATGAATATACCTCTTACAAGTAAGGTATTTTAAAAAATGTGTAGGTCCCAGAAGACGCTTAGCAAGATAAACCAACCATATTCTTCAATTTGGTGTAAGGGGAGGAACCTGGTGTGATAGTTACTGACCTGCGTCATCTCGCGCTTACACGTGTAGTGACATCGCGGATGTCACTGTGTGGTGCCGGCCCGAGAGGGGCACGGCATGCGATGTACTCACATCGCGGACTTCACGTATCTAGCGACATCGTGAAAGTCACTGAGTAATGCCGGCTCTAGCGTGGCACGGCGTGCGATACATTGTCATCGTGGACGCCCCGTAGGTGGGTGTAGTACCAGCCCTAGAGGGGGCTCGGTGCGTGCTGGGATAGCGCAGTGGGACTACACGTGGCGTGCAGTGCTGACTCCTACAGGAGGGAGTGTGGGAGTGTCAGCCATGGGATGAGGTTACCCTAGGCCATGGCACTCTGGTTGACCCTGGAAGGCACGTGACCAATAAGATCTACACAGGGGCCCCAGGTGGGGGCTAGGGGGTGGTCACATGTCAGGGTGAGATCCTGTGGGAAGGGTCGAGAAACCCCAGGAGGTTTCTCGAAGGTGGTCGTGGCCAAGGGCGAGACCAGCCACGACCCAGGAGCAGGTGAACCGGGGTCCCCATAGGGACCGGGGTTGAGCGTTGCTGCCGTCATCTGAATATCTACAATCTCCGTTCTACGTCCAAGAAGAAGTCACCAACACGTGGACGAGGAACCAAGCCAGGGTCCTGTCCATTGCAGCTACTCCCAGTAACTAGCGTAGTTAGCCTGGTGGTCCACCACCATAGGTTATCTGGTAAAGGGGCAGTAACCCCTTTGTGTTAATGTGTTGGTGTTAATAAATATGTGTAGCCTCCAAAGAGTACGTCTGCGACTCACTTGAATCCACTACATACGTAAACTTAATACAAATTGTTGACTTAAAGCTTTTGTGACTGCAGGGATTCATACTCTTTGACTCTTTCGGTAAAGTCACGTAGATAATAAAAAATCACGACGTTTCGATCGCAACACGAACAATCGTCTTCAGGTGAAAAAATACAGCAGGCGAACTGCTGAGGCAGGAGAAATATAGCGAGAGAACTACTGCAGCAAGAGGTTACATAGGTTTGAGATGGGTACAACCCAAGGGTAAGTGGGCGCGGCTCGAGATGGAATTTGCAAGTAAATGTAAGATCAGAGAGCCTGATATATCTTGGTTCTTTCGCTAAAGTCACGTTGAAGGGAAACAATAAAATAATAAAATATATATAAAACAATAAAATTCTCACGACGTTTCGACTGCAACACTAGCAGTCATCATCAGGTGTGAAAACCAACGGGAAGAACATTTGAAAGAAGTGGTGGTTTGTATTTATTTTTAAGCGTTAGCACCACGGATAGAGATTTGACAGTTTGTTTAGATGGACGAGTCCATCTATGTTCGGAAAAGAGGAGAGAGGAGACGAAAAATTAATGTATGCTGTCTGAAAGCCACCGTAAGCGTGAACAGTCAATTAAGACCCGAAATGGTTTATCAAAATCCTTCCAATGATTGCTAAGCCAGAATCCATCTTCTCGGTTGAAATTGTCTCTGTGTTTGTATATGTGGATAGCCTCATGAACGAATCTCTCATGGTAGCCAGATGGCTTGCAAAGAACCTCTGTCTTGGAGAAGTCAATGTCATGTGAGCCAACTGAATTATAACAGTGATCTGCCACGGTCGAGGTGTTGGTCCTACCGTGTTTTAGGTCTGCTTTGTGTTTAAGAATGCAGTCCGAGACATGTCGTTTGGTTTCTCCAATGTACTACCACAGAGGAAACTTAGTTTGTAGACACCAGGGTACTGTATGTCCGGAATCACATCTTTTACAGACGGAACCAGATCACGGATTTTATGTAATGTGTTGAAACGGACCTGGATCTTGGAAGGATTTGATAAACCATTTCGGGTCTTAATTGATTGTTCACGCTTACGGTGGCTTTCAGACAGCATACATTTATTTTTCGTCTCCCCCCTCCTCTTTTCCGAACATAGATGGACTCGTCCATCTAAACAAACTGTCAAATCTCTATCCGTGGTGATAACGTTTAAAAATAAATAAATACAAACCGCCACTTCTTTCAAATGTTCTTGCCGTTGGTTTTCACACCTGATGAATGCTGCTTGTGTTGCAGTCGAAACGTCGTGAGAATTTTATTGTTTTATATATTTTATTATTTTATTGTTTCCCTTCAACGTGACTACCGAAAGAACCAAGCATATGAATCACCGCAGTCACGAAAGCTTTAAATCAAAATTAAACTGCCATTGCTTTCTTTGTGTATCATAATCAATGGTATGCCCTACCATAAGTTAAGGTCAATTGACTACCAACAATATAATATTCATTGGTTATGACTCACCGCTCGCAGACACTCCTGCTCTCCACTGATGGAACATTCGTTAGCTGGATGACCCTGAGTCCATGATAGGGTGGCTCTATTTCTGTTCACTGGTAGGACTCACTTATAGTTGTTCGAACATTGCTTGTACATTCATTTGTGTGGACAACCTTTAGCACGAATGTCCTGGAAAATGCTCTTTGAGCAGCGATGCTCCTTAATAGGAGGATCACTGCTTTAAGCATGGCACATACAAAGCAGCATGGTGCATCACACCTAGCTGCTGCCTACTTAATGACGGCCGCATTTATTCTGCCATTATTAGGCAGCGCATGCATCTCAGTTTCAGATGCTCGTAAAATACTTAATTTTGGTATATTGGGCTTCCTTTGCTTCTGAAAGCATGTTTCCCTGCTAGTTGCAATATCCATGGATTTGCAGTTGCAGCACAGGGAATAACAGCAATAAAACGAAAACAAACTGGTCAGGCGAGAGTGGAATTTTGTTGTAATCACAGTATTGTAATAACAGTGCTCTGTACATGCAGACAAATCCCAAATGAGTCTCAAGGGTGTTTGTGCAGGAACATGGGGTTTTCAGTTCATCATTCCAAATCAGTTCCTTATTTATTTTTGGAAAGAGCTAAATAAACTATAGGATAATTTGGGATGCAAATTTATCCCAATGTTTATGTGTACACAAGTAGCATTTGAGGATTATTAATTTGCAATAACGTTTTGAATGAATATTCAAGAACAGGATATCTGACAATATGCCCTGTGCAATTCCACGAGTGCATTTGTGTGAATTTATATGTGCACGCGCAGCTGTCGAGAGTTGCCTGCGTGCGTCTGATTACAAGCGTCTTTGGATGTGAATGTGCTCGGCTTGCAATAACAACACGTGTACACCTGCACCGCGGCGGCATCTATTGCACAGCGAGAAACACATGTTCCCCGTCACCGAGGAATTTTGAGTGAAAAAATAAACGCGTAGATGTACAAAAGGCACACACTGCAGCCGAAATTCCAGTGTATTGTGCGTGGTTTACACCCGACCAGTGCACAAACAGCTATTCTGAAAAGGATTTGACCATATTCCACGGTGCTTTTCTCTCCTATTTATTTAAAGCCATCTTTAATTATCGCTCCTCTTGTCCTTTTAAGGCAGCACTTTCGAACGTCAACTGGGAATGATCGCCCACGACTTAAACCGAGCGTCGTATTTCTCACCCAGTTATTTTCCATTCTTGCGTATATGGCAATATGTTAAGGAGAAATATGCCAATGTCGAGTCTGGATATATTTATAGATGGGTTGAAAAGTCGTGTCCAAATATAGCTTACATACATATTATTTGGGCCTTTCGGTAAAGTCACGTAGATAGGTACAAAGAAAATAACAAAATAACCAAAAACTACGACGTCTCTATCGCAACGCAAGCGATCGTCATCGGCTTACATACAATTTTCATTTTTGTATTACATTTCATTTTCGACTATTCAAAATCACTTTTTTCATCAGTATAAGCTTCATAACCTTCTTTTATTCCATTATTTTGCATTACTAAAATATTACTTTTGATTTTTTTTTGTTTATATGACTATTTCCTTATGGCATCCGTTTACATTTTCCGGTTATATATACCTATATACATATACCAGTTATATATACATATATACCTATATATATATACCTCTACATATGTGTATATATATACCTCTACATATATATACCTATATATAGGTGAATATTTTTATATAACCATAATCTGACCATGCTGTTGGGAATATGTTTGGGCTAGGTCGGACTAGGCCGGATGAGACAAATGGGGCATAAGTTCTAAGTTTCCTGTGCCACACCTACTTTGTATTGAAACTCTACTCGGTATCCATGGTTCTGGCTTCATTCAGCAAATAGCCAGTGACAAACCACCCATTCTTTGAGGGGCCTGCACTGGCACAGCACGAATATACCAGTGGAAAAGTATTTAACCTAATCATGAGTGTAATGCTGTGCCCATCTCAAGGACGCAGACTGTGCCAGTTTCCCTGTTGGACTATCTCCCTTTCCTATGTTTCAGGGACCGGTGTCTTCATACCTGGTGCAACGCTATGGGTTCTCTCCCAATTGCCAGGTGGTGGCGTTCAGCGGTGACAACCCAGGTGCGTGGAGGGGTGGCAGTGGCAGCTTCTATTGTCTTACCAACTCCTCTCTGGCCCTAACACATCGAACATGCTTGTAATAGCTGCTCTCTGAATAACTTTGTCGGTTTTCAATACCATGCTCTGTGTTTTTAATACGATGGTGATGGATTGTAACAAATAAAGGATATGCCAAATGTAAATTGAGGGGCTTGCAGATATAATGAGTACAGTTTTTTCAGACCCTGAGGTAATTGGCACCAACGCAGAGATGGCTCTTGCTCCAGCAGATGACATAGAAAATGTGGCTCCTGCTGTTACTGCCGGTGTGCTGTTGCTGATGATGTTCTTGGTGGTGAAGTTGATGGTAAAGAGTCTGGCAATATAATTATGCTGGCGATGGTGCAATACGTGATCTTAATTGGTGAGCAAGTCCAAATATATCTGACTTGCAAAGTCTATAGCATAGAGTGAACTGCTATCACAACATGTTGCTTGAAAACACTGTAATCATGGTGATACTATGTGCAGCACAGCACCTGGAGGACATGTTAATGAGTTTAATCTATTCCTTGTCTGACAGCCTCAGAATATTTTTTGGGATTTTATGGAAAAAAAAGTTCGTTATTACTGACTGCATGAAAATATCTACAACTTCTATTTCAGTTTTTGTAATTCATTTCAGTGCCATTTACCCAATCATAAAATTTCACCTAATGGTTTATTTCCGTGTCATTTTGCTTAAATAGCTCAGAGGTGACGAGGGGTTAGAGGAGGATAGAAAATTGGTGGTTGGGAATTTGGCCACTGCCGTGTCATGGCACATTGAGGCAGTGATTTAAAAAATCCATTGACCTTTCAGATTCCCACAGCTGCCAGGGTCAGAGGGTGTGATTAGATTGGGGGATTAGTGGATTCCAGTTAGCAGGGAGAAATCCTCCCCATGTTTGAGGGTTCAATTAATAAAACGATGTAACAGCATTTCACAATGAATAATGGAGGATTTATTACAATAACTTTATGAGACTTTTATGGAAATCTTAGAACAGTTTTTTTGCAAGAGTGATGAGACTCTCAACCAAGAGTGCCGTTATATTTTAGTTAAATTATATATTTGTAATGGGCATATAATCCTTGTAAAATAACCTCATTAAAAAGTATGAATATTTTGTTCATTTGTAGTTTAGATTTATATAAGCGTCTAGATACATGGGTACCAAAATACTTTGTCCCCGTTAGCAGCATATACACAGAGTTATTTATTGATTGAAGTACCCTTGTAAGTCATATTTTTGCTTTGTTTGGGTTCCCAACAGGCTATGTTTATGGTTTTCCTTTGTAACGAGATTCTTGTGAAAGTTGCAGCATGGAAATAAACAAATGAGGTAATACCCCGGTTTACGTTGGGGATGCATTCCTAAAAAGGTGTGACGAATATCTACATGATGTAACGCAAAGCAATTTTTCCAAATCAACAAAATATTTCACGTATATAGTATATTGTACTCTACAGTACAGTACATTTTCTTTGGGTCTTTCGGTAAAGTCACGTAGATTGTTCGAAGAAAATATTTTCTTTGAACCATCTACGTCACTTTATGTTTTCTTTGAACCTATCTACGTGAAAGCTTTAAGTCAAGATTTAGTACAGTACATTTCTTAATGTGCGGCGCAAAGTAGTTCGTCTCCAGGGTAGGTCGATGTGAAGGCCGAGGCGACGGATATGAGAATGGACGGATGATGCCGTCAGCGACGTAAGTGTGGGTTGAGGCGACGCAAATCAGTTGGTGGTATTAATAAAGTGACGACGTATTTGTCAAATTACGTAAAAGGGGGGGGAGACATAAATCGGGGTATTACTGTATAATGATTACTATGGTGAAGATGTCGGTGCTGATGATGAAGATGGTGGTATAGAGAGTAGCATTGTATCATCTTAATCATGTGCCATGGCCCTTTGCAACAGGTTCCTTGGCTGGCATGAGACTCCAAGCAGGCGACATTGCGGTAAGGCTCCTAGTGTCTGTGCTGTACTTTTGTTTTTCAGCAATTCTGTTGATAAGAATTGTTGGAATAATTGGGAAGAATGAGTATTAGCAGTACAAGTGTAGAGGCGTTACGGGAGGGGGACACGCGATTGTAGGGCGGTGGCCACAAACACGTCCGCTACGGCCACCACCCTGGGGGGCTCTGGGGGACGCTGAGATCCCTCCCAGCCCCAACCCTCACTGAGGGACAGTATAAAAGGTGGGACCCGGGGAGCTGAGGGGCAATTCGACTCAAGCAAGATGAAGAGCCAGTGAATAAAGAAGATCGACTAGCCAGACCCTGGAACTCTTTTGGCCCGCTGTCCTTTTGAGGGCCGGGCAAAGCAAGCCAGGGTGCGACACCAGAGCCACGAGGCCCGATGTCCTTCTGAGGGCCGGACTCGTGTGGCTGGTGATCGGGACCTGCGCCGAAGCTGGGCCAGGTCAGACAGCCTCCTGAGAGAGGACCAGGGTAGAGGGAACCAGGGAGCTAGCGTGGGCTAAGGCTCGGGGAACGTTTCCCTCTGTAGAGTACGGGTGAAGAGGCCGTTACCTCTTCAAGTATCAGATTCGCCACTGTAATTGAAGCGTCTGTAATAAAAACGTGTCGCCTCCAATGAACAGTCTCCGTCGTCAATAAGGCCACTGCACATGCATGCAAATAAATACATTTTTGTTCCATCAGCCTATTGGACTTCAGGAGAAATGTTTTCTCGTGCTATTTACTAAAATAAATTTGCTCCCAACAGTCTATCCCACCTAATCAGATTCACCCAAAAGTAATGGCATGATGTGGTGACATTGTAACACATCATGACTCACTCAAAAAAGTACACCTCAGTATCACTGCTTAAACCTCATGTCATTTGCCCAAGAAATACAAATCAGGTGTGTCTTTTTTAACAACCCATCCGTGATGGGTTGTTAAAACATCTGGCTCTCAAAAAGGCAGTATGAGTGTATGCACAATATTTTTAACAGTGGAAATATGATCTCTGAGTGATCATAGTAATCCATGGACATATCTCGCTATATATTGGATCATAAGAAGTTACTTGAGCCCTAATTATTCATAATGTCACAATTATTCATGTGTTGCCCACAATTTCAGTCATTAAAATAGGTTTGTTGCCAAGTAATTGTCTCTACAAGTAAGCCATTCAGATAATTATTAATTGCCTTTTGTAGCATGCTGCAGTTTGTTTTATATATCACGGAATATATATGTACACACACACACACCTCAGTAAATTACATTTTCTTGGAAACCATTAATGCCCGCGGTTTCCCTTTTCTAGAGGTCTTGACCTCAGATTGTGTCTTACCTTTGTAGTTTTTTTGTGGTAGAGTGTGTGGCTTTTGTAGAAAGGAGATACAAGTGCATGCATACAGACTGTATACAGGCACTAGACATGTTTTTATTTAACAGGCGGGCCACTCCAACTCATGAGACCTCACCTTACCTGCTTTGAACCAGAAGTCTGAAATGTTTCCTTCTAATGGCAGAACACTTTTTCTGTAACACAATTTTTATTTTAAAATCCACAATGTTAATGGTTTCACTCTGGTCACAAACTAATGTCTAAAAAAAACCCATCGCATACAATTTGAGTTTTATTGGCTAATTTCCACCTCTGTGAATGAAACAATATCAATTTGACTGTTGTGTCGATTACTCTTATCGGCAGGGTGTGTGAGAAAATGCTGCCCCCTGTGTTGTGGCACAGGTCACTTGAAGGGATCTCAGAGGTAGCTCCGTGATATCTGCTTCTGTGTGCCATTATCTAAAACGAAGGGTTGCACTGCACTGTGAGAAGTCTGAATTGACGCTTAGTCTCTTCACATGACGGAGTTAGTACAACTGGAACAGAATTGGGGGAAATATGTTTTATAATGCAGCACGTTCATCAATAGCACTGCCTTAAAACATTGAACTCGTACTCATACGTGGTGGGTAAATATTTCTGCCACTGACCTTTTTCGCGTTCATAGGATTTGTGTCGCTGATAATGCTGCAAGATTGTCACAAATTCTCCAGAGGTTCCCATCCATCATTGGCATCTCTTTGAGTCAGAATATCAAAACATTTAACTTTGCATGTACAACAAAATAAACATTGTGGCACTTGTAGTAAATGCAAAGGCTGTGCTTATTCATGTATTGGTTTGTAATTCTATAAGGCTCTATTAGAATAAAAATTACCACCTGTAATTTTCCTGTGCATATGTTGAAGCTAATACCTGTATTAGGGGAGGCTGGGTGGCTCAGCAAGGCATATAATTGTTGTGCCATTGCACTGGCGAGCACTACTATGCTTATCAGCTCAAATATGGGCGACCAATGTATCTAAACCAGGTTTTCGAACTATGAATATTTCTGGCATCGACCCTCCTGATCAAAGGCCATTTCCCAAAAAGGCCATTGTGAGGTTTTTTTTGTTTGTACCCCACTGGCAGCAGTCTATTAACTGTAATTACAATGTCATATGCACTTGGGTTGTTCTCTTAGATCTAGCCTAGCCCTGAGCACGAATGAGTTCAGTCCGACGTTGATTGAGAGGAGAACGTTGAAGTCACGGCAGACATAATTAAGAGGCGTAATCTTTCGGGTACCATTTCTTGTTGATCGCATGAGGCTTCACTGACTACTGAAATTACAGAAGGATATTTTTTATCGTGTAAAATTCCTGCTGTAGCACTACATTTGAACGTTTTCCCTACTCAAATGAGAATGCGGTGGTGCTTATCCTCTGTCATAGACTCGTGGTCGTTCCTTCCACTTGCACTTTCTGGTGAGAGTGACTCGGGTTCAAATTAACTGTAAATGTGATTTCATTGAAGTGATGGTCAGAAGTGATTTGTAAATACTTCGTAATTTGTAACGTATTACATGTTAGTTATATGCTTTAGGTGGTAATTACATGAAAATGTAAATATATACTTTTATTAATTTTTTTTAAGTTTGCTGGACATCCCCCATAACCAGAAAGACTCTCCCCCTAAGTAGTCCGACTTCGAGAGGTTTTATTCTCTCTGCATTAATAAGCAGATTATATAGCCTTTGGTGTTTGATCAATAAATTCGGCAAAGTACTGCTTTAATTTATTAATGGACGCCTCCTATTAGTCTCTACATTATGTGTACAGTTCTGCTCATTGCTTTGCTATTTTGCTATTCCCCGTGGCATTTGTTGAGCGGCTGCCTGGCACCATTTGTTACTGATCTTTTAGTCATATTTCCAGTTCACCTGCAGTGCTGGTATTGTCAACTTGCGTTCCAAAAAATATATTGTGAGCAGAGTGCAAACTAATAGTGCAGTGAACCATCGCTTCCCCCGAACCCTCAACATAACAAAAGACGGATTAACTTAGCCCCGCAGGCCATCGTCGTCCATCGCCCCCTGCTTGGCTCCTCTCCCCCCCCCCCCCCCCCCTTGACCTGTATATAAGCTCGAGGGTCTCAGAGCTCCCCACTTGATGCAGCTGTCTTGCTGTGACCGTTCCACCTGAAGATGGAAGCTTGTGTTGCCTCCGAAACGTCGTGATTTAATTTAGTTGTTTTATTTTACATTTTATTTTACCTACGTGACTTTACCGAAACAAACAAGGAGTATGAATCCTTGCAGTCACGAAAGCTTCAAATCTAGAAAGAGTGCAAACTGCCCGCATGGGATGGCTTTTCCAATTAATTTCAGTTGCATTACGGAATACCGCAATGATCTTTCTTCTTTAATAATGGTAGCAGCATTACAGTACTCTACCGTTACATTCTGGCACACCTTCAAAATTAAATATCTCTTTACATTTGAGGAGCCCAATAATATAACAGTGTCCCACTGTTGTGCCTTCCTGCTGTTTGTCAAGCACACCTTTGTGTGTTGTTAAATCTGTTTCCAGCCTGCACGCATTTTCCTGTTGTAATGGGTTTTCTCATCGTGTATAGAAGTTGGATTTGAATTATTGTTGCCTTTCGGCAAGTGCTATTGGGGTTGACTGTAATATAGGGGTAAGCCCCTCCATATATTGACTCCCAGAGGCATAAATAAGGCAGCAGTATGACTGTACTCTACTGCTGAGTCATAATGAGAATGAAACTAATCTACAGTCTCGATTTAAAGCTTTCGTGACTGCAAGGATTCATCTTCTTTGGTTCTTTCGGTAAAGTCACGTAGAATGAGAATAAAATAATAAATATAATTATTATAAAATATAATTATTATAAATATAATTATTATTTTATTCTCATTCTACGTGACTTTACCGAAAGAACCAAAGAAGATAATCTACAGTCGTCTGTTTCACTGCTAACTGTTGGGATGGTGACCTTTTCCAAAAAAATAATTGATGGCCTAAACAATAATTATGACCACATTCAGCTCTGCCGAGCTGTTGGACTAGACACGTTCGTAAATGCAATGTAGTGATCACGTGACACGCATGCAAGGCATGATGGGGATTAGTGCCTTCTTTGCTTTGTGTATCGTGAATTCTACGATCAAGCTCTGCAATTATTTAAACTGTTCAATGGATCAAATATGGTCTTTAAAATTCACCTGAAATGAAATGTCCCACAAAACAATTGTTGACGATCAAATTAATCAATAATTTCTTCATTTGGAGAGAGAAAAGCTTGCCGATTTGCAATGTCTCTTCGTTAAATACCTTCATACGAGTATGGAGCATACACCTTGTGACTTGGACAAACATAAATTAAGAGATTGCATGACCAATAAAGGTATGAATTAAATTATTATTATTAAATTCAAGTGTTCACATGGGGGCTCCACCAGCAGGACAGTTAAAATCCCTGAATTCATCCAATTTGTGTGTGCTGCCAGCAAATCCATCACTGTCGAGCCGTAACACTCACATCACCCGAAGCAGACCTAAGCCAAAATTCAACATCACCCCTGCTGCTCTCAGAGCCCTGTATGCATGTGATGACGTTGTTATAAAACTTTGCAACAAAAGTGCTGTGTTGGACTGGAAGACGGACTTGTGTAAAGAGTAAGCAGTCAGACAACTGTGTGACGTCTCTTCTTGCTGCGCAGTTGACCTCGCAGCAAGACATCAACAAACAGCCGAGGATTTGTGACACTTTTATCAGTCTGTGTGACTTGCCTGAGAATGTAAAAAATACCTCATTACCCAAACTCCTCAGACACAAACCATCTATTTCCTGCCCACGGTACACAATGGTATCAGTCTATAGTTTTCCTTCCGAATTAAACTTGGTATATTTGGCCATCATTCCTTCATTCGTCCGTCCCCTGCCGACCGACATTAAGGACACAAATCATGCCCCACAGCTGTTTAAAAACCTTTGGCTTGCACGTTTGCAGGGTTTTTGTATTTTACATTGGATATCAGTTCCATATATATAGTAATTTCCAATGACGGTGACCTACAAGTACAACCACACTTCTTTTGTGCCCAGACAGAACAGACTCCATCCACTGCAACATTCCTAAAGTGTGGCAAAACTTGTGTTCAACCTCAAAAAGTTGCATATCCAACGTATGCCACTAAATCCAGATGAGTGACGTGGCTATGGATACGTGTATGAGTCTTTGCATATACCAATGCCTTTATGGATATTTAGAGCAGCAAAGTTCCCAACAATATATAGGGACAAAACTGATTGTTTTGGTAGATACATGTTGACTGTGCGAGCAAGCATCAGCTCTTGCTCTAAAGAGGGCCTCAATTACTTTATTTGATTTACTAACACCTTCCATTCATCAATACAATTCACCAGCGAAATAATAGAAAGACAGCCTGTCCTTCGTAGATGTAGGGAGGGTAGGGTTTTCATCAACACGGAGTGAATAGCTTATTTTCCACTGGAAAATAACCTTAAACATTTTTAGATGGTGCCCTCTCGGTAGACCATGAAGCAGAAAAACAACCGGTCAGCTGACAAATGACAGGGTTCCATTTGTATTAACGTACCACCCATCAAATCCTGAACATGCAAAAATAATCCTCAACCTTCACATTCTCAACAGTGACACAAACACTTTGGTCATGTTTCAAGGCGTCACCTTTGCATTTGGCAGAGTACAGCCTCTGAGACCTGCTGGTGCCCCAGCTCTTTGGTTTTGGTTTTGTTCCAGATCTTTTAAGGCTCTGCGGTGATACACAGCTTTTACCATGGCAAGAGCTAATTGAAAATAACAATTGGCATTGCACCAATCGTACGATGCTGTTCTACAGTAACATTCAATCATTTAATCAGTTTATATGTACATTTTTGAGCAGGGCAAAAAAATGCATAATCATATATATTTTTTTTTCCAGGCGGTTTTAATGATAGTTCATAGTCACTTTTTTGTCGGTCTGCACTTGCACCCTATTACTAATGCCAACCCTTTTAATTTGCATCGCAACAGATGTGGGCCTTGCCTGTCTCCTTGTGGGTCGTGCAGGTGAGCCTGGGGACCAGCGACACGGTTTTCCTGTGGCTGAAGGAGCCACGGCCGGCACTGGAAGGACACGTGTTCTGCAACCCCATCTGCCAGGAAGCCTACATGGCCCTTATCTGGTGAGTGCAGCCCTCGGCTTCAAACAACCCGGGCGTGGAATGCTCCATGCCGCCAGCTGCCCTGCTGAGTTTCAATGCCTTGTTTCGTTGGGGTCACACCCGGGCTGTGTTGCTGCCGTAATGTCACCAGCAGGACATGTGCAGCCTTCTGTGACATCGCCCCAACATGTCGGAATGCATTCTCCTGTTACTTTTTATTGGTCGTAAACAGTGTTTGCTTGTTATGGGGGGGGGGGGGGGGGGTGACCGTAAGTTGCATTTTCTTGATTACATTTTTAATTGGTTCAACTTATGCAGGAGATGGGACTGCCTTTATTATTTTTATGTCCAGGCGGCTGAATAAAACTGCACAAACTGATATAGTTTGTATAACATTAATCATTTTGTTCCCACAGCTACATGGTAGTTGCTGTAGAGATTTAGCAAAGCATGCCATCTGTTGCAATTTGAGCATTAATTGGAATGGCCATTGGTGGCTTATGACAGCCAATGGATATGATCACCACTTAGTGCTTGTTAGAGCATGGGAACAGGTTGATATTTTTGTTTTGAACGAAATGTCACCCAATTAGCCAGGCTTCCTTAATAAAAAAAAGATGTATTTTAAAATAACACTCCTTTGCCTTTTATTTGCATCAAACCCTTCCATATTGTGTGGCCGTTGAGGAGTGGAAGAGTGGCAGCACTGTTGGGAATTGCTCTGTTTTTGTGCCTGCACACTGCCAGCTCACGTGCGAGCCCAACCCGTTCTGTTGTCCGCACCCTTGCGTGCGTGTGCATCCGTTACAGTTACCAAGATGTGTTGTTGTGTCCCGCTTAACTCTACTGTCCCACTCCCCCTGTTCAACAGCGCATTCATGGTATTTCCCCATGATTAATTGCTTCCTTTATCCAGGGTTTCCTCCCTTTTCAGCATGGAGGCAGCTCTTTAACCCATCCACTCGAAACTCTTTTCTGCTCTCACTGCTACCAATGGGGCTTCTTGTACCAGAAACATTTGAGTGACCAGGTCATTGTTCTTGTCGAATACAATGTCCGCAACAGTCCTTGGCTGTAGAATAACCACACAACTTGTAATGTTGGCTGCGAAGCTGACATTGTGCAGTTGAGAGGAACCTTGAACAACGAGTGAACGGTGCTACTCACCTCCCTGATTATGTTTGAGATTGGAACAGTTTCCTAGACCTTTTCCTGAGATCTGAATATGTTCTAACTATTTTTAACTAACTCTTTTTATATTACCAGAGAAGGCCCATTGGGCTATTAGGCTCTTTTTCAGAAGTGACCTGACCACAAATGATAGCTCAACGAAGTGGCTTATGTAGAAATTTATAGCAGACAAATAGTACAAAAACGGACGTTTCTAAACAAGGCGGGAAAAACCAGATGACCGTGAGAAAAACAACCACATGACACAATGCGTATTCACAGTGCATGATGTGTGTCGTATACTCTCAGGAATAATATTTACAAGCCTTGGGGTCCTGACACCATACCAAATGTCGTACCTATAATGTGTGCCCCAGAAATATCACCAGTTTGTCACATTTCCAAGCTATCACAGACCACATGCTACTACCAACCTGGAAGTGAGCTTGCCTCCTGCCAATTCTAGAGAAAGGATGATCCATCTTACGTGATAACTATCGTCCTATTGCTCTGACCTCATTACTTTTGCAAAGTGATGGAATCTGTCATCAATAATCAGAATCTACATCACTTAGAATCGATAGCACTTCTTGGGGACCATGGCTCCCGGCAAGCCCATTCTAATGGGGATTTCCTAGTTTACGTGACTCACATCTGGATCTCTAGACATTAGCATTTTGGAGAGTCCACGACCCTTGCTCTTGACATTCATAACGTGATTGTGTCTGGTATCCAACACCACTTGCCAAGGTACCATCATGCCGGGTTCCACACTCATCTGAAAGCTTGAGTTTTTTCTTTTTTTTACAGACAACTCAATATATGCGATTTAAAGCTTTCGTGACTGCAAGGATTCATCTTATTTGGTTCTTTCGGTAAAGTCACGTAGAATGAGAATAAAATAATAAATTAATAAAATAAAATAACACAATAAAATTGTCACGACGTTTCGGCCACAACACAAGTGCTGCCTCTGTGGATGTGTAGGCTTTGACTTTAACATAGCCATTTCTGTGACCAGTCACAAGCTAATCACTCAGCTATTTCAATGCTAAATTCTCCTGTTTGATATGTAAACCCCTTTGTCAAGGTGCCTCACTTCTCTAAACCAGCTTAAAAGACGCTACAAATCTTAACAACGTTCATTGAAGCTCTGTCGTCCCGACAGGTCTGTTCCTTTCATCTGAAGAAGGCCACTTGTGTTGTGGCCGAAACGTCGTGAGAATTTTATTGTGTTATTTTATTATTTTATTCTCATTCTACGTGACTTTACCGAAAGAACCAAAGAAGATCAATATATGCGGTGAAAAGCAACCTGTTTGGCACCTTCACCATCAACTGTGCTGTAAGACACAATTCTGTCACCGACACCATTCTTCTGTTCATTAGTGACTTATCTTCCAACAATATACGCAATTTCTTTGCTGATGGCAGCACTCTTCACTCCATATATCCATTCAAATCATAAGCAGAGATCAGCAGACTATTCGCTGTCCAAAGTGCTAAGACATCAAGGACATGGTTACTTTCAACTTGAATGAAACCCAGTCATTGCTAATGTTATAAGGTTGTTAATACCGTGGTTCCTATGATCGCATTTCAGAATGTTGATCTTATCCGTATTGAATACACCAATCTGCTTAGCATGAGCATTTCATTTGACTTGCTTTAAAACAGTTGCATTGCTAATCTGACTAAAGAGGCATGAAAGCAGCTTGTATTTCTATTTCGTGCCAAATCCTTCTTCAGCTCTAATCGGTCACTAATACTGTACAGAGGGTAACCCTTGTCAGTTGTACCAGTATTGCCACATTTGCTGTGGAACTCCTTGTCCTTACGAGGCTCTATTGTGTTCAACAGACTCTCTCGCCGTCGTTCGGTTTTACTTTTATTGCTTTAAGTCACTTTCCTATGCACAGATTCGTCCGTGAATCGTTTTCTCTGGATGGCCATTTCTTGTAATCCATCATGTGTCAAAAACACCATATTGTAGGATAGACCATTTGTCTTTCTCCTTTATTTCTGCACCACTCAACTTTAGATTTCCTATTCTTGGTTCTTTCGGTAAAGTCACGTAGAAGGGAAACAATAAAGTAATAAAAAAAAGGTCTTGCTCTGGTTTTCACACCTGATGACGATTGCTTGCGTTGCAGTCGAAACGTCGTGAGAATTTTATTGTTTTATTTTTTATTATTTTATTGCTTCCCTTCTACGTGGTGACTTTACCGAAATAACCAAGGATATGAATCCCTGCAGTCACGAAAGCTTTAAATCAAAATGTTGATTTGCTATAGACTTTTTTTACCCAAGTTCCTCTAACCTCAAACATATTAGTTATTATCTGCTAGACACACATCAACGCTCTTAGCTGTTGGCTAATTTTCGTCATAGTATGTGAGGTCAGTGCTCAGAAAATGTGTTTTTTTTTTCTTCTAAGCAACAAGGTTCTCCTTCAGCTGAGAAAAAAAGTCCCTCATTAATGTATATTGTGAAGGGGCAGTTAAACTAAAAAGGCCAATCAATATGTTTTATTTTATATATTAACTGAAGCAAAAACAAACATAATATTTGCACAATTTAGAGACAGTTCTTATAAAGTCATGAAAGACAAGTGTTTCCTTACTCAGAGAAGCAATGAGCAGTGTTCATATATTTAATCGCGTCTGGGTCAGCAGTGCAAATACCACATTCCAACGATGGGTGCTATTTTATCCACAGCACAACCACTGTCAGATTTCCACAAAGTGGTACTCATGTTATTGACCCTGGAGGGGAATGACGAGCTGAGTCGACCACGGACTGGCATTTTAACTGACGACATTCCCATTTTTCAGTAGAGTGTTCTGCCATGGTGCTGACCACTACATCGCTGTTCATGGAACCTTTCAATCTAATTCTACTTCTGCATGACAATTGCTGAAAGGCTTAACTAAAGCATGTCTTGTGCTGGAAATGGACGGTGAAAACCCTCACTGTCACTCGGATAACTAGCAAGGTGCCACTTTATAGATCAACAAATAAGTGAGTGCCATTCACGTCCCAAGTGCCCCTCGAGTCGTGTCTTGTCTTGGAAGAACAATTCCTATCGCAAATTACACATGGATTCAGATTAAATAGTGAAGTGGCAAGCATTATCAAATCACACCTGCTCTCATCAACTAAAACTACGCTTCAGATCAATTTTATTTTTAATCCAGGCGGTGGTGTAGATTTAGGGCTTGACTGACAGACCAATGGTTTATCGTTCAATTCCCTGTTTCAGGCTAACTTTTGCCTATTATATTTGCAGAGTTGATAAACTAAGTATCATTATTTAAGTGGTTATACCATGGAGCAGTTGTTCTCTGCCATGAGCTTCAGGCCACCAACATAGAGGAACATGACCTGATAGCTCATGTTCATAGGCAGACTTTTGAATACCACTTTTGTGAGTGAAGACAGAACGTTTGGCAGCACAGAAGTCAGCTTTCGGCATGAGCGAATGGCTGCTTTAAAGGGACCCTCAGGGTTTTGAGGTCACCATATCCAAACCAGAGGCTACTGGATGCACAATGACCTCCAGAGGTATGAAAATAAAACTGGTGGGTAATCGTTGAAAGTGATTCACTTTTAATATTTCTTGAAGCTACACATCACCCAGCAGGCCACATAAACAATGCTTGTTCAGCGGAGTGCTAGGTCCTTGCAGTCTTCCGAGCCTCGAATCCACATGCGGCTTCTCCTTTAATAATCGGCTGTCTGTGCAGTGCCTGCAGCAGCAACTTTTCACGTAAGAATTAATTCTGGCTGGTACCCAGGGGAGGCTCAAATCCCGTGTCTTCCTCACACCTCCCCCAGGCACAAATTAAATACCCCACGATGTCCACAGAGCCTATTGGGCCCCACTGAGGAGTAGCATGTGCAGAATATTTAATTTGAAATGTACCACTTTTCGTATGTGTGGGGGAGAAGGATGCATTGTGCGATCGGGGTGGCAAGATGTTAACTCTCTCGCCTCGTATGCAGGAGTTCGTGGATTTCATCCCTACGCTGACGCCTGTACAGTGAGGGAAAAACGTATTTGATCCCCTGCTGATTTTGTACGTTTGCCCACTGACAAAAAAATGATCAGTCTATAATTTTAATGGTAGGTTTATTTGAACAGTGAGAGACAGAATAACAGCAACAAAAATCCAAAAAAACGCATGTCAAGAATGTTATAAATTGATTTGCATTTTAATGAGGGAATAAATACTTGACCCCTCTGCAAAACATGACTTAGTACTTGGTGGCAAAACCCTTGTTGGCAATCACAGAGATCAGACGTTTCTTGTAGTTGGCCACCAGGTTTGCACACATCTCAGGAGGGATTTTGTCCCACTCCTCTTTGCAGATCTTCTCCAAGTCTTGATTTAAAGCTTTCGTGACTGCAGGGATTCATATTGTTGGTTCTTTCGGTAAAGTCACGTAGAAGGGAAACAATAAAATAATAAAAATATAAAACAATAAAATTCCCACGACGTTTCGACTCCAACACAAGCAATCATCATCCTTCTCCCCCATGCATACGAAAAGTGGTACATTTCAAGCAATCACCTGATGATGATTGCTTGTGTTGCAGTCGAAACGTCGTGGGATTTTTATTGTTTTATATTTTTATTATTTTATTGTTTCCCTGCTACGTGACTTTACCGAAAGAACCAAGAATATACTTCTCCAGGTCATTAAGTATAGGCTGACGTTTGGCAACTCGAACCTTCAGCTCCCTCCACAGATTTTCTATGGAATTAAGGTCTGGAGACTGGCTAGGCCACTCCAGGACCTTAATGTGCTTCTTGTTAAGCCACTCCTTTGTTGCTTTGACCGTGTGTTTTGGGTCATTGTCATGCTGGAATACCCATCCATGACCCATTTTCAATGCCCTGGCTGAGGAAAGGAGGTTCTCACCCAAGAATTGACGGTACATGGCCCCATCCATCGTCCCTTTGATGCGGTGAAGTTGTCCTGTCCCCTTAGCAGAAAAATACTCCCAAAGCATAATGTTTCCACCTCCATGTTTGACGGTGGGGATGGTGTTCTTGGGGTCATAGGCAGCATTCCTCCTCCTCCAAACACGGCGAGTTGAGTTGATGCCAAAGAGCTCCATTTTCGTCTCATCTGACCACAATACTTTAACCCAGTTGCCCTCTGAATCATTCAGATGTTCATTGGCAAACTTCAGACAGGCATGTATATGTGCTTTCTTGAGTAGGGGGGCCTTGCGGGCGCTGCAGGATTTCAATCCTTCACGGCGTAGTGTGTTACCAATTGTTTTCTTGGTGACTATGGTCCCAGGTGCCTTGAGATCATTGACAAGATCCTCCCGTGTAGTTCTGGGCTGATTCCTCACCGTTCTCATTATCATTGCAACTCCACGAGGTGAGATCTTGCATGGAGCCCCAGGCCGAGGGAGATTGACAGTTGTTTTGTGTTCCATTTGCGAATAATCACACCAACTGTTGTCACCTTCTTACCAAGCTGCTTGGAAATGGTCTTGTAGCCCATTCCAGCCTTGTGTAGGTCTACAATCTTGTCCCTGACATCCTTGAAGAGCTCTTTGGTCTTGGCCATAGTTGAGATTTTGGAATTTGATTGATTGATTGCGTCTGTGGACAGGTGTCTTTTATACAGGTAACGAGCTGAGATTAGGAGCACACTCTTAAAGAGAGGGGGTCAAATACTTATTTCCCTCATTAAAATGCAAATCAATTTATAACATTTTTGACATGAGTTTTTCTGGACTTTTTGTTGTTATTGTCTCTCACTGTTCAAATAAACCTACCATTAAACTTAAAGATTATAATTTCTTCGTCAGTGGGCAAACGTACAAAATCAGCAGGGGATCAAATACTTTTTTTCCCTCACTGTATGTTTGCAGTTTGCGTGTTCTCCCCGTGGCCGCATTAATTTTCTCTGGGTCCTCCAGTTTTTCCCTTCACAGTTACAAAAGTCTATTTTTAGTATATGGCTACTATAAATTTCCACGTGATAAGCCACTTCGTTGAGCTATAATTTGTGGCCAGATCGCTTTTGAAAAAAGAGCTACATAGCTGGGAACCTTACCTGTTAAAATAAAATAATTTGTTCATGGTTTAGTTTAGTTTTCAGATTGGAAGCCTTGTGGTAATCGTGGTAGTTTTGACATCTCAATTGCAACGTGCTTTGGGATATTGGTGCTTGGAGAGCATGCTGCTGGTTGACGGAAGGTTAGGGGCTAAATCCAATGTGGTCTTTTCTTTCCCCCTTACTCCAGCTGATATTTAGCCATAGCTTGGCTGATAGTGGAATTATCTTGTTCAAAATCCATATTCATGTCCGATACATTTATGGTATATATTTGTTGTTGTCTTGGTCCTGATTTTAAAAACAAGTTATTGTCATCATGTATTTTTTGTAAAGTGTAATTTAAGCAAATCTTGTTTCCCTTTGATTCTAAAACCATAAATTCTCATGAGAAATTTTGTCACTGAGAATAAGAGGTCAGGAAGATACGAATTACAGCTCGTCTCCCAACAGCCAAGAGGTAGCACCGTCCGCTAAATCCTCTAATGCTGGCTGTGCTCGTAATACTTTCTGTGATTGAACACTGTCAGCGCTAGGCAGCCAAATTAGATAAGCAGACACGGCCCTTTAAACGTGTGGTTAACATGGTATTTCTGCAGTTTAATCTCAACTGCATTTTGCCTCTTCGGATTTAAAAACACAGAAAGCACTCAGAGAAGTAATAATTGAATTTACAGTGCTGTGCTATCATGAGCATTCGCAGGGTACATTAATTTTTCATTAGCAGCAAGGGAATTGTATTAGCCTGATGTGTTTCATTCTCTGATAATTTCCAACCTGTCTGAGACTGCTTCTATCAGCTGTGAACAGCCCCTTTTGCAGTGGTGCAAATGTAAAAAAAAAATGTGTGTTTGTAGCACTTGCGTTCATTTTCAGAGGAATTTGCGCATGCCTCGTTCTCTTCATTCCGAGTGTGTGGTTATTTACTTGCAATGTTTATACTCTTATATCATGTTGAAGGGATGCGTCGCGAAGTTATTCTCAATAGTCAGTCGATTATTTGGTCAAAAGATGTCTAAGAATATTAAGCTAGGGATAAGCGGTGGGGTGACACTGTGGAGGAGGAGGAAGTGCTAAGAGGTGTGGAGGGAACGGTCCAGGCAGCGTTTCGACGAGGGAGGAGCCAACAGAATTGGAAAGAGGTAACCCTAGAAGAGGTCGAAACTGGAGTGGAGCAGATGAAATCGAGTAACAAGGAAGAAGAAATACGTGGTATTATTGTTGAAATACTGACAGATGGGAGGAAGCCATAGAATGTTGGAGGAGTTGCACAAGGTCATCAGCGCTGCCTGGAATAGAGAAAAGGTTGCCACAGGGCTGTAAGAAAGCACTTGTCTTCACCCCTCCATACGAAGGGGGATAAAAAGGAACGTAGTGACTCAAGTAAAGATAACTCTCCTGAGAATTCCAGGAAAGGTATTTGCCAAAATCTTGCTTAATACAATTAAAAATCGAATATATATTAAAAAAAAATCCGTTTCACGACAAATCAGTGTAAGGGGCTGTAATGATCACATCTGTATGGGAAGACAATTGTGGCACTGAGCAATTCATAGATATTACAGGTTTCTAAGCCAGGAGCCAGTATCTTCATAGTACAATCACTGTTGGTTTCTCACAAAGTGGTACCTATTTATATATCCATGAAGGATGATGGGCCGAATCAACCTCCAACTTGGATTTTGAGTCTAGTACTTTCGCTCAGCACCAGATACCTCCGTGCAAGCCTGCCATATGATCCCATTGAGTCAAACGACCACAATTAAGACTTGTGTTCAGCATACAAATGATGTCACTCGGGGCCATGTATTGTCTACACCAGGGGTCGGCAACCAAAATGACAAGAAGAGCCATGTTCTTCAAGGTTCCAAGAGCCACAATGTGAATATGAGACGGTGGTCCTTCATTTATAACGTGATGAAGCAATCCCCTTATATAGCCACGTGCAGCTCCAGAGCCACGGGTTTCCAACCCATGGACTTCCATGGTAAGCTGGATTTCCATGGGCCATAGTAAACTCAAACCTGTCAACCCACATGGTGTACCTCGTATTCTTGTACAGGGACAATTGAGTTTTCAGGTCCATACGGCATACAGCCGTTTCAATACGGGCAAACATTTTTTTTAAAGATATCTTTATATTCTTTGGGTCTTTCGGAAAAGCCACGTAGATAAAAAATAAAACTGATAAAAATAATAATAATATCACGAGGATTCGATCGCAACACAAGCAATCGTCATCAGGTGAGAGCTGCTGAGGCAGGAAAATTATATATGGCGGGAGCACTGCTAAGGCAAGATTTAAATGTCTATTTGTTTGTGTTTCTCCCTTGTGATAGGACTTTGTAGGATTAACTTTTAGATTTATAAGGGCACGGGTTGACCAATAAGGTCTGAATTGGTCTGTAATAAGGTAGGCACTGAAAAGGGGTTGACAGGTATGTAAACTGGACTCCCGTGGTGAACTGAACTTCCACGGTGAACTTTACTTCAATGGTGAACGAATTCTGAAAGAAAACCCTCAATATTTTAAGTCACATTGCAGTCCTTTAAGAGCTGCATGCGGCTGCAGAGCTGCAGGTTGCCAACTCCTGGTCTATGCGAACCATCTGTAAAATTAAACTATAAAGTATTCCAGTTGTCAAAAAATACAGAATCGTTTTATTTCACTCGGGAAATATATTGTATTCAGTGAGCAAGATGCCTTCTGTGGGCCCACAGAGGCATAGATTAAAGAGAGGCTGAAGTAAAGAAATTTAAAACGATGCAATGTTAAAAGTAGTGACTCAGCTCATTGAGCTCTCTCCAACGATGGAGTAAAGGCCAGCCAGAGTAACACTACTCCCCCAGGTAACTTCAACAACACAGCCTTTCTGCCATGCGTTTTATGCAAGGTATGTAGCACCACTCGGCTTCTCACTGCATGTTTAAATAAATATTCGTGTTTCACTTCTGGGCCAGCTGTGTTGTTGTGATATATACGAATTTGTGACGTTTACGTGGTCTGCAGTGCTTTTCATTTTTCCTGAGAGTTGCCACGCGATAGTTTGTTAAATAGCAATAAAATATTTAATTTTCCATTAGGCGCTCAAGGTCAGAGTAAAGAAGTCATCACAGCCACTGCCAGTGATGCCAACATAAAATCCTGAAATGATTGCACAGTGTACATGTCTGACCTCCAAAGTTCACGGTAGCTTTGTTGCACATTCCAGTGCCTGTCTCGATAGGCTGCCCTCCTCCACACTCATTGCAACATCCTTTCCCTAACAACTTCAGTGCTTTCTTGTAACAATATGTTTCGAACTACCTAGTCGCTTGCCCTATAATGGCATGCATTTTCTAGCATCTGCCACATTTTCACCTCTGTTCAAATGGCCAGAGGTTTCTTTGCCAGTTGTTTTGTAACACTTCCGAGTGTGGATGGATGTTCACAATGAGAAATGTTTCCTCGAGTGTTTGATGCCCCTGGATTTACAAGGTAACCCCATGCGTTCTGAGTGCTTCGCTGAGCTTCCAGTAAAGAGCTTTGCTCTGGTAATGGGATCTGTCATTAGTGCGGTTTTAAGAATGTCTGCCACGTCTCCACCAAGTGTTTTATTTTATTCTGCCCCGGCTCTACGAGATCTCCCAGTGGGAAGTTTGTCCTCCAAAAGCAGTATTTATCTCACAGCCACGATTTTTTTTTGTCGTGAATATGCTCCTTACGTCAATAAAAGACATTCCATTGTTTAACACTTGCACCCAACACAAGGTTTAATTTTAGCCTATACATAGGAGGTTTACTCTGCACATTAAAAATAAAACATCTTGCCAACTATTACACTCATAGCAAACCATTTAGCGTTGTCCAATAAAACAGAACTTCACGTGTTATTCTGTGATTGTCACATATAAATAAGTGGAAATGTATTAGGTCTTCCAATGTCCATTCCAGGTCCCTAATAACCAGCTCCCAGAAGCCAGTGACTGTTCTATTAAAATCCTTTGATACATTTTTGTATTGAAGGCAGTTTTCATCATACACTGTGCAACTTTTCTTCCAGCTCTATAAATCTATACTTGGAAATCTATGCTCACATTTGTTGAATGAAAAGTCATAGTTTCCCACCATGCAAGCGGTACATTGGACAGTGTTCATCTTCAGGGATGACCTCAAGCCACTGGTGGAAATTGAACATCTCTTGGACTAATCTCTCCATCGGAATACAATCGGTGACTTCCTGCACATTGGTACTCGTTTTATCTATTGCAGCGGGATGATGGAAGATCCTCTCATTGCCATTTGAACTCCCACGATTTCCATTGTGCATTGAGCATTCTGCGATATATCCTTATAAGAAGCCTAATAACAATATAACCATGAGCTATGTTGTGGAGAATATAAAAAAACAAATAAGCAATGTTCCTGTTTCACATCTCTGTCCTGCCACATAAAAAATACAAGCATACGTTTAGCTCTGTGATGATGTGGTCTCATAATTAATTATAAGCAGCCAATTGTGACGCTTTAACACTTGAGAGCTCTCATTTCACAAACCTGATGATTGGTCAACTCAGCCCATTATTCCTACAGGATCAATAAAATGAGTTCCACTTTCAAGACCATCACGAGTGATTGTTCTTTTGCGGAGTTTAGTCTTTGCCACAAAACCGTGGAATTCTACCACTGGCTCAGGGCTGCCAACAGTGATGCGTCTGAATGCATGTTAGTACTGGGAGACACGTCAACTTTATTTTACTTTAACGCTACAGCATGTGCATCTACGTTAATTTACCTTGCATTTCCAAATTACAAAGTGTATTCGGGCGACTCCACTTATAACAATATGTGATGCAATGATACCCCAGATATGAAAGCATTTTTGTTTCCCAAATATTTGTCAGTGTTTGATTTATATTACAAAACTAACGATATGGTTTAGCATAGCCTATGAAATAAATTAAATCACGACGTTTCGGGCGCAACACAAGTGCCCGTCATCAGGTGGAATCAACCCCAGCAATAAACAAATTTCAGCAATTTGTTTATTGCTCTTTTAATTTATTTTCTACCTACGTGACTTTACCGAAAGAACCAAAGAGTATGGATTCATGCAATCACGAAAACTTCAAATCTAGATTAGCATAACCTGCTTATGATGATTCATATTAAGTGAATAATGTAGTTGCAAGACCATTTTAACAATATTAAGCATGTGGATGACCAAATAATCCAAATACGTTAGAGCTGGGATAATTAGTTGATTAAGTCGATTAATGATTAAGCCGTTAAGGATGCATTTGTAAACCATGTGCATCCGCCCAGCCTGCTGAGACGCTATAGCTTTTCAGGACAGTATTGAGTGTTTCCATGATTCCTGGAACTCAGGGTTAACAGTGCCCCAGCATTCCAAATGCACAGTTTTAGTTTCACATGCGTTGCCTTTGCAAATCCTTGCCATATAATCACACTCTCCCTATCCTCCCAGTATTGATAGGGCAATTTAAATACAGTTAACTTAACAACTATGATCACCAAACTCTAGTGATGCTGTCAATACATGCCACTTTTCTTGCCTTCTTTAGAGAGGTAATGTTTTTTTTTTTCTATATATGTCCATTGCAGTGAGCCGTATGTCAGCCGTGATGTGTTCCCCATGTTAACATTCTGGAAAAATTGGACTGCGACTGAGCTCCTAGACTCAGTTTTAAGGTTCTGCATTTAAAACCCAGTTCGGGGTCCAGTGTGGAAAAGAACACCCTATAGTGAAACTTTTTAACAGTGTGTCTTATATCACATGCCAACCATATTCCCATGCAGAGAGTAGGGTGGTGATGGTGGCGAGATGTTAACTCTCTCGCCTGGTATACAGGAGGTCGTGGGTTCAATCCTGACCCAGACACCTGTATATTTGGAGTTTGCATGTTCTCCCTGTGGTCATGTGGATATTGCTCCAGGTCCTCCGGTTTTTCCCTCCAAATTTAAAATCAACATGTATTTAGAGTATTTGGCTGCTATAAATCTCCACGTGATAAGCCACTTCGTTGAGCTATCATTTGTGCCCAGGTCGCTTCTGAAAAAGGCCTGTTGTAAAATAAAAAATAAAATGAACTTTTTACAGTTGCGGTTTTGCATGCATGGATTTAAATGTACCAGGGGGGTTTCTGTTAATAATGATATATCCAATTATACTGGTATGAATATCCTGGTTACACCAGCCCACAGGGGATTATTGTGTCCGTCCGTCGTGCATCCAAAAATGGGAGGGGTGGGGCTGGGTGGGGAGGGACGGGCTGGGTGGGGAGGGGAGGGTGGGGAGGGGCTGGGTGGGGAGGGGCGCGGTGGTGGAGGGTGCGGCTGGGTGGAGAGGGGAGGTTGGGGAGGGGCTGGGTTGGAAGAGGATGGTGGGCAGGGGCGGGTGTGGAGAGGCTGGGTGGGGAGGGGAAGGTGGGGAGGGGCTGGGTGGAGAGGGGAGGGTGGGGAGGGGAGGGTGGGGAGGGGCTGGGTAGGGAGGGGCTGGGTGGGGAGGGGCTGGTCACCCCGTGGTGCCCTTATAAAACTCAACGTTTAACCTACTCACGCCGGCTTTTGCCCACCCTCAGAGTCGGGCATATTTGCGGAATACACCACGTGGTGGTGCCGCCGTTGACCCTGTCCATTGACCGAGAAACCCAACGTTCCTACCAGCTCCCTCCGCAGGAATGTGTTTCTGGAACCCTTGCCAGTGTTTATTTAGTACAAAATATATCGTCGATTGAGCATCACCCTCACAGCCAGTGGACCATCCCAGATAAAAAAGAAAAAGATAATTCAGCTGCTTCAATTCCTGTAAGATGGGACTCAGGCATATGTACGAATAGAAGGTGAGACATCAGCATGGTTTGATGTTAGGGCAGGCTTCATACTCTTTGGTTTTTTCGGTAAAGTCACGTAGGTAAAATAAAAATAAAATAAATGAAAACAACTGAAATTATTTATATTTTAATTTTACCTACGTGACTTTACCTAAAAAACCATAGAGTATGGTTAAGGCAGGCGTTCGTCAAGGTTTTATTTTGTCTCCCATGTTTAACGTCGTGCTTGACTTCTCACAATTCAACTCATCATGACCTGTGTTGTCCTTAGTAGGTCCGTGCTAATAATGCTTCCGCTTACAAGCCCAATAATGATAAAGGAAGAAAGTAATCGTTTTGGGGGATTTTTTCCACGTGTTTTTTTTGTGTTTCCTAATTACCATTTGCCTTGAACAACTCACGCCTTACATCGACAGAACGCAAGGGTATTGATTTTTAAATTCTTACAATGAGTTACATTTAAATTATGTCTACCTATTGTACACACAATGCTGCATTCTAATCACCAGCTGTTTAAGCCGTGTACAGTAGTGAGCGCACATTGTTGACAGCTCTGCATCGAGGCGTTGACTTGAAATTAAATGCATACATATGAAATATATATTTAAAAGTAGCTTCAAGGGATGAATTTTTCCACAATGGAAAAGCCATGAATATAAATGTAAGCTTGCTGAATGACAACTAAAAATACCCAGAGGTAATAGAAATAAAATAACAATGAAAAAATACTTATTAGGTTAAAATTATTGTATGTGTAACTGCTCACTTGCTTGATATATTCTTGTCCAGGAAATGTAAAATGTTGTCGAAGATGGGAAAATTAGTGAACTATCTAATTATCTAATATATAATAAACTTTGAACAATCTTACTGTCTCATACATGTATTGTTGTACAACCACGTGGAGACGAGGAATACTAGAAGGGCTGTTGCCGTTTATTAACGCACACTCTCACTCGGCATCCTTACACTCACACCAGTGTAGGTGCACTCGATCTCCGTCCCTCACACGGACACTGAATAACTAATTGGACTCTACCCCGCCTATCCCCTTGGCTCTCTCACTCGTCTGCCCGGGGCGGGGGATCAGCTAACACCGCTCCGCGGCGAGAGACCCCTACTCCAGCCGGTCCTTACCCTGGCCCCCAACGACGACCACGCCCCCGTCACGTGGTTCCCCTTAAGAACCGTTTGGGCGGCTCCTCCCCCCAGCTCGGCCCCGCCCACTTTCCCGAAAGTGCTTTCCGAAAGCCCCTTGCGTAACCCGTGACGTTACGTCATCCTTGGCCCCGCATAACTCTCAACGGGCTCGCACCTCAATCCGCTCGCCCTCTCATTGGTTACTCACAATGCTCCTTTACACATATATTGAAACACATGTTTACATGTACAAAGCATCGAAATGATGTGGCCACATCTCAAATGCAATGGTGGCTTGTGTTCCAGTGTAGCACCCCTGAACCTATTGTAGTAATGATACATTACAATGTCAGGGACCAGTTTATTTCGAGTACAACTACTGTTCCTATGAGTTAATGCATGCACTTTCATCCAGTGATTAGTATTTTACCTACTCTAGAAGAATCATGAGTTTGATTATTGACCGGGAAATCAACTCACAACCTTCTAGTTGTGAATTGAGTGCACTTGCCCCATTGCAACCTGGCTGGATGTACTAATTACACATTTTTCACGATATTACATCACGTTCGTCCCGTGCTCACCGAGCTGCATTGGCTTCTAGTTGCTGAACGAATACATTATAAGGTTGTAATCATAGCGCAAAGTGCTTGCCACAAATTAGCCACAATACCTTTCTGATTTTGTCAAGGAGCATAAACCATCACGCAAACTCTGGTCATCCTCACAGTGGCATTTGGCTAGCCATCAAACAAAGACGGTCACTGCATCGTGCGCTTTCAAATGGCGCTTCTGCGGCCGTCTGGAACACTTTTCCTTCTGATATTAGGAAGCCACTGGAGCTATGCACTTTTAAATCTCTATTAAAAACTCATGTCTTGAGATCTGCTTTTGGTGTTTAGTGTATTGTCCTTCACCCTGCACCTCTGATTACCACAGTTGTCTACGTACAATGCTAAAGAAGTTCAACATGCTCACATACATTGCAACGCAACTTGCCTCGGCCTAGATTTTCGTTTAAACCAATGCTACACCTGGCACAATTTTAGGCATTAATTGACTTGACATTGGATGGTGGTGTCTCACACAGCTTCAAGAATGCGTCGCTGACACGGGAGCGCGTGCGGGACCGCTGTGCTGCAGGATCGTGGGAAGAGTTCTCCAGGGCTCTGAGAGCCACACCGCCTGGAAACGGAGGAAACATCGGTGAGCCTGTTAACCCAGCGGCATCCACGGTGAATCTCTAGCTTTTGTAACAGCGAGGGTTGCTCTGTGCCTGTCTATGGAGCCAACATTGTGTGGATGAGATCACTGGCACACACAAGTACACATTTCGCGGGAATCAATGTAGTTGTTTTGGCAGAGATTTGATGGAAACCGGTGGAATTTACTATATAGCCCCCATTGCACGGGGCAGGTTTAGGGCCTGCCCACACCAGTCAGTGTTTCTACCCAGTCTTTCTTATGCTCTGAAAGGGATTACTGCGTAAACTATCCATTTCAAGCACAACTTCATGTCTTGGGTCCACTAGCAGATTTAATATGTGAGCTGTTTAGTGATATGAAAAATAAGCATAGCATAGTGGTAGCAGCTCGATAAAACATCACCTTTAGGCTGAGCCTTCATTAAACAGCAGTGTGTATCATGAGTGGTACTCATAGCACTGTAACTCATCATAACATGAATACTGCATTGTGAGAAGACAATGTATCAAAGTTAGTTTAGGTATTCACCAATATATCTTAGTTTAATCACATTGCCTTATATAATTGTTTAACGCATGTATATGTACAGTATATACATCTCTAAGACGTGGTGATTTGGATGAGTTTTAAACTGTGGAACAAGCTAGACACAAAGCTCTCCCTCGTCTCTTTGGGATTGAAGGTTAAGGTGAAATTGCTCAGGAATTCACTTTAATTCTGGTTGTGTGCACATTATCTGCCCCTTGTTTGGATGTAGGCAATGTGCCCTGTGAGTGCTGTGCAATCCCTTGTCTCACATTTCAAGACGTAACGAATTTGAAAAGACCCTGAGTATTGGCACAGCCTTATTAATGGAGAGCTCTTCCAAACAGGTCTCATTAGAGGTTTTAAATATATAATGTGGCTGGTTAGTGCAAAGCTATTCCAAACTTGTGCCATTAAAAATATTAAATATTGAATTATCTGGATAACGTAAAGCCCTTCTCAACCAGCCTAATTTAACGTCTTAAATATTGAATGCACCTGGTTAATACACAGCTCATACCAGTGTGACTTTGTTCTCAATAGAGTCTTGATATTCAGACATTGTTAACTGCAGTTAACAGTATTTGTGATTACTAATACATTTATTTTCTTTATTTAGTACAATCTACATTGTACTAAATATTGAAAATCATACCATTTATTAAAACTCCCTTAATTCTACACAGGCCTGATAGTCCCACAATCCCCAACCTCAGCAACATTAAAAGCCACCTTGGAGACCTGGCTGACACTGATAAATTAGTGAGGGAAACTGGACAAATGTCACTGGGCACAGGTAGTCATCGAGAATCGGCTGGGATTATGTGGCCTGCTCCATCGGCTTTTCCCTTAAACCAGACAATGTGCTTTCATCAAACGCTCGTGACATGCAGAAGGCAGTACAGGAAGCAAATCTTCGACATACCTGTCATTGGCAACCCATCACGTGTTTTCTTTTACTTTTACCCTGGGTACTAGTTTTTTACACACACAAAACAAATGTACATTTGTTCAAACATACGGTCCGAAAGATGTTCAACATACGTAAAATATTATTTCTTTAGAACTGCCTTTTGTCGTTAGTTTGTTGTCCTTCCCCCTCCGATTAGCACAGTTGGCTACGTATGGTGTGAAAGAAGTTCAACATACATACATCCCAGGCATTTTCCTGAGTAAATGAAATATGTTTTTTTTTATTATAATTCATATTTATTTTGGGTTAGGCCACATAATGATCTGACCAAATTTCTAAGGAAATGTATTTTCACCGGTAAGCTGAAGAGCAATTCTCACAGCCATATTTAGCAATTCGCAACTGGCAATTGCAAAAACCCCACTGAAAAATCGTAACCTTATTGTGGTCGTGGGGTTTGTGTGTTCTAATGACTTTCAGAGCTATGTCGCCTGCAGTCTTGTACTCCTGGTCAGGTCTCTCTTGGCGAACAAATCTGGGGAGAGGATCCAGACAAATAACAGTCCAAACAAAATCCCCTTATGAATGGTTCAAAGTTATAAAAATCAGAGAACCTCGCTCGGATAAGGTATACCAGGACACCCCCCTGGAACCAGGCCTAGGGGTCGTGTTCGCTGGTGGCCTGGTGACCCACGTAACCCGGTCGGGCCCAACCTGAAATGACTATGTGCTGCAGTCCTGTGGGCCCACCATCCACAGGACCAAGGGTGAGGGGTAGGAGCGATGCCATTATAGCAGGGAGAGGGATCATCTCAGATGGACTGGACCTTCGCAATGGACATTCGCTATATGAACGTGGGATGTCACGTCACTGGGGAGGAAGGAGCCAGAGCTGGTGGAGGAGGTGGAAAGATAACGACTAGGTATCACCTCCACGCACAGCATTGACACTGGAACCAAACTTCTCGATTGGAGGCGGTCTCTCTCCGATTCTGGAGTTACCCCTGGTGAGAGGTCCCGGGCAGGTGTGGGGATACTCACAAGCCCCCGTCTGGGTGCTGTTCAGTTGGAGTTTATCCCAGTAGATGAGAGGATCGCCTCAATGAGACTTCAGGTCTCAGGAAGGAAAACTCTTGACTGTTGTGTGCACTTATGCGCCAAACAGCAGTTCAGAGTATTGGCCTTCTTGGAGACGATGGGTACATTGCTCGATAGAGTGCCGTCTACCGACTCCATTGTCTTACTGGGCGACTTCAATGCTCATGTGGGAAATTATGGAGATACCTGGAGAGGCATGATTGGGAGGAATGGCCCCCTGATCTGAACCTGAACAGTGAGATGTTATTGGAATATTGCGCTAGTCACGGAATGTTAATAACAAACACTGTGTTCAAACACAAGGATGCTCATAAGTGTACTTCGTACCAGAGCACCTTGGGCCAAAGGTCAATGATTGTCTTTATAGTTGTATCATTGAACCTAAGGCCGTATGTTCTGGACACTCGGGTGAAGAGAGGGACTGAGCTGTCAACTGATCACCACCTGGTGGTAAGTTGGATCCGACGCTTGGGGCACCGACCAGATAGACGTGGAAGGCCCAAACGAATAGTGTGGGTTTTCTGGACACGTCTGGGGAAAGAACCAGGGCAGAAAGATTTCAACGTCCACCTCCGGGAAAATTTCTCCTGCACTCCAGGGGAGGTGGTGGACATTGAGTCCGAGTGGATGTTGTTCAGGACCTCGATTGTGGATTCAGCTGTGAAAAACTATGGCCTGAAGGCAGTTGTTGCCTGTCATGGTGGCAACCCTAGGACCCGCTGGTGGACAACAGTGGTGAGGGTAGCTGCCAAGTTGAAGAAGGAGGCTTTCCGAGCTATGCTCGGAAAAAGGTCTCCAGACTCAATTGAGAGGTACTTGCTTGCTAAGAGGGTGGCAGTGGTAGCAGTTGCTGAAGCGAAAGGCCGGGCGTGAGAGGAGCATGGAGAGGCCATGGAGAGGGACTACCGTGCAGCCTCAAAGATGTTCTGGCAAACCATCTGACGCCTTCGGAGGGGTTGACAGGACGTAGCCCCGGCTGTTCTCAGTAAGGGGGGCATAAGATTGAACTCAACAAAGGAGATAGTCGAGAGGTGGAAGGAACATTTTGAGGAGCTCCTCAAACCGGTGGACATGCCCTCTTCTCAGGAAGCAGCCCTGGAAACAGCTGGGCTGCTGAAGTTGCTGCGGCGGTCGAGCGCTTTGGTAATGGCAAAGCTGCTGGGGTGGACGAGATTCGCCCAGAGTTGTTGAAAGCGCTGGACAATGTAGGAGTGTCGTGGTTAACATGCCTCTTCACTGTTGCATGGAAGGGTGGGTAGAGTACCTCTGGATTGCCAAACTGGGGTTGTTGTTCCAACTTTTAAGAAAGGGGACCAGAGGGTGTGCTCCAACTACAGAGGAATCACACTCCTCAGCATCCCAAGTAAAACCTATGCCAGAGTGTGGGAGAGGAGGCTCCATTCAGTTGTCAAGCCTCAGATTCACGAGGAACAATTCTGGATTCCGTCATGGTCGTGGAACAATGGACCAGCTCTTCTCCTTCTGACAGATATTTGAGGGATCATGAGAGTATGCTTGGAGAAAGCATAATTACCATGTTCCCCGCAATGTCTTGTGGGAGTATGATGTTCCGGTGCCATTTTTGTGTGCTATCCAGTCCCTTTATTCCCAGGGTAAGAGCTGTTTCCGTATTCTTGGTGTTAAATCAAAGTCGTTCACTGTGGGTGTTGGACTCTGCCACGGGTGCGTCTTGTCTCCACTCCTGTTTGTGATTTTCATGGACATGATATGAAGGCGCAGCCGAGGTATGGAGAATATCCAGTACAGGGGCATGGAGGTGGTTTCGCTGCTTTTTGCAGGTGACGTTGTCCTCTTTGCCTCGTCAGTCTGTGATCTCCAGGGTGCATTTGAATGGTTTGATGCCAAGTGTGAAGCAGCTGGGATGAGGTCATGGTTCACTCCCGGGAGACGGTGGATTGTTCTCTCCAGGTGAGGGGGGAACAGCTGCCCTTCGTGGAGGAGTTTAAGTACGTCAGGGTCTCTTTGGCGAGTGATGCTAAGTAGGAGTGGGAGATCGGCCTGCGGATCAGTGTGGCGTCTGCAGTGTTTCGGGCGCTGTACCGTTCCGTGGTAGTGAAGTGGGAGCTAAGTTCTCGAACAAAGCTCTCAGTTTACCGGTTGATCTACATTGCCATCCTCACCTATGCTCATGAGCTTTGGATAATGACCCGAAAGGATGAGATTACAGGTACAAGGGGCTGAAATTAGGTTTCTCCGCAGGGTTGCCGGGCTCACTCTCTGTGTTCGGGTGAGGAGCTCGGTAATCAGGGAGAGCCTCAGAGTCGAGCCGCTGCTCCTCCGGATCGAGAGAAGCCAGTTGAGGTGGTTCGGGCACCTGGTAAGGATGCCACCCGGTAGGCTCCCCCTGGAACTCCACCGGGTACGTCCCACTGGGTGAAGACCCCGCGGCGGGCCAAGGACACTCTGGTTGGACTATGTCACTCGGCTGGCCTGAGAACGCCTGGGAATTCCTCAGGAAGAGCTAGATTCTGTCACCAGGGAAAGGGAGGTCTGAACCGCCCTACTCAACATGCTGTCGCCGCGACCCTCACCAGGACGAGCGGACTGAGAAACGAATGAACAAACAATTTCTAAAACTAAACGGTCACCTGAAACAATAGAAATTGGTACGTTATCGCGTGTAAATGTGATGGTTAATTTGTTCGGCCTTGTCGCGTAGTGTAAGGTTTTAACTACAACATATTTGGTCAGATCATTGTGAGGTCTAAGCCAAATATGAATTATGAATCGTAATATTGGCTGTGGACACTTACCTGTTACATTGCAAATATTGTTCTTAGAAAGTGTATGTACAGTGAGGTAAAAAGTATTTGATCCCCTGCTGAGTTTGTACGTTTGCCCACTGACAAAGAAATGATCAGTCTATAATTTTAATGGTAGGTTTATTTAAACAGTGAGAGACAGAATAACAACAAAAAAATCCAGAAAAACGCATGTCGAAAATGTTATAAATTGATTTGCATTTTAATGAGGGAAATAAGTATTTGACCCCTCTGCAAAACATGACTTAGTACTTGGTGGCAAAACCCTTGTTGGCAATCACAGAGGTCAGACGTTTCTTGTAGTTGGCCACCAGGTTTGCACACATCTCAGGAGGGATTTTGTCCCACTCTTCTTTGCAAATCTTCTCCAAGTCATTAAGGTTTCGAGGCTGACGTTTGGCAACACGAACCTTCAACTCCCTCCACAGATTTTCTATGGGATTACGGTCTGGAGACTGGCTAGGCCACTCCAGGACCTTAATATGCTTCTTCTTGAGCCACTCCTTTGTTGCCTTGGCCGTGTGTTTTGGGTCATTGTCATGCTGGAATACCCATCCACGACCCATTTTCAATGCCGTGGCTGAGGGAAGGAGGTTCTCACCCAAGATTTGACGGTACATGGCCCCGTCCATCGTCCCTTTGATGCGGTGAAGTTGTCCTGTCCCCTTAGCAGAAAAACACCTCCAAAGCATAATGTTTCCAACTCCATGTTTGATGGTGGGGATGGTGTTCTTGGGGTCATAGGCAGCATTCCTCCTCCAAACACGGCGAGTTGAGTTGATGCCAAAGAGCTCCATTTTGGTCTCATCTGACCACAACACTTTCACCCAGTTGTCCTCTGAATCATTCGGATGTTCATTGGCAAACTTCAGACGGGCATGTATATGTGCTTTCTTGAGCAGGGGGACCTTGCGGGCGCTACAGGATTTCAGTCCTTCACGGCGTAGTGTGTTAGCAATTGTTTTCTTGGTGACTATGATCCCAGCTGCCTTGGGATCATTGACAAGATCCTCCCGTGTAGTTCTGGGTTGATTCCTTACCGTTCTCATGATCACTGCAACTCCACGAGGTGAGATCTTGCATGGAGCCCCAGGCCGAGAGAGATTGACAGTTCTTTTGTGTTTCTTCCATTTGCGAATAATCGCACCAACTTTTGTCACCTTCTCACCAAGCTGCTTGGCAATGGTCTTGTAGCTCATTCCGCCTTGTGTAGGTCTACAATCTTGTCCCTGACATCCTTGGAGAGCTCTTTGGTCTTGGCCATGGTGGAGAGTTTGGAATCTGATTGATTGATTGCTTCTGTGGACAGGTGTCTTTTATACAGGTAACAAGCTGAGATCAGGAGCACTCCCTTTAAGAGTGTGCTCCTAATCTCAGCTCGTTACCTGTATAAAAGACACCTGGGAGCCAGAAATCTTTCTGATTGAGAGGGGGTCAAATACTTATTTCCCTCATTAAAATGCAAATCAATTTATAACATTTTTGGCATGCGTTTTTTTGGATTTTCTTGTTGTTATTCTGTCTCTCACTGTTCAAATAAATCTACCATTAAAATTATAGACTGAACATTTCTTTGTCATTGGACAAACGTACAAAATCAGCAGGGGATCAAATACTTTTTTCCCTCACTGTATAACCATTAAAATGTGATAGAAATTCTTAAACTAACTAGCGAGTATTATTGACATTTGTGTATTGTAAATCTTCATTGTTCACAGAGTATTTTCATTAGAGCGTTAATTGTTCTGGTGGATGTATTTCACTCCACGTTTCAAGGCTTGAATTCATCAATTCTCAACATCCAGTATTTTTATCTAACATGGCAACATGTAATTTAAATGAGTCAATACATTTCAGTAACAACAAAATAACACGTGGAAGTATCAGTTGAACATCGTGTCTAATTGCAAAGTACACGTCTCCCCCAATACAACCAAAATGAGTCCTGTTCAGATTTAAGCAAACGTGCGTTTTGAACAACCCTCACCATACAAACAAATCCTGGTTACCTTCACCTCATCAATACCGTGCTTTTTTCCCTTAAAGACCTCAATGTCCTTGTAGCTAATTGCATGGCTTGTTTCGATTAGCCCGAGCCCATTTAAAATAGCAACGGTGTACATCTTACTTTGAAAAATGTAAACCGTTCTTTATTTATCTCCTTGAAACATTTTCGTGAAGCTAGTCAATATTATTTTCAGTGCTTGTGCAATGGCAATGCGTTCAAAATGCTCAAACCCACTTGACTTATGTAGAACCGAGGAACATAGGAAGAACACACACAATTTGAGATTTTATATATTAGTTATTATTTTAGACCACAGTGTTGTTAAATGACGAATTTGTCTACCTCACGTGGAATGTTTAAAATTGCGGCTTGCCTAGTTTAGTTCCAATAATTATAATTTAGTATCTTTATCAACGTTACACTTTAATTATGTCAACATTTCTCATCCATATTCTTCCACTTTATCAGAGACAGTAAAACTTGTTATTTTGCTGCCCCCAAGAGTCACACAACTCATGTAAAATCGTTTAGACTCAAACGTTGTCTTTTCCCGTGTAATAAACAGTCGTGTTTTCCCCCTCCCCCCCAGCACTGTGCTGGGGCAATCATGCAAACTCTAAGGCACTGAGCCCTGGATGGGGAAAAAATAAAACTTGTGTTTGTGAAGACACACGGCAAAACACCAGCTGACACCCTGCACTCTTTAACCCACCGTCTACGGAGCCTCTCTCCACTTCCAGGACACCTTTACCAGTGTGCAAGGCTTTGGTCAGCAGCACCAACCAAATATGAAACTGGGTTGTCCTTAAGTTATTTGCATGAATCCCCGTCAAAGTAGCCAATTTGTATTTCCCCTGATGGTTACAGAGCAGGCCTGGGGTTGTGGGGAACCGTTTGCCATTTGCCCCGTCGCCCCACAAAACCCACATGGTGGTCGAGGAATTAATCGGACAGGGTTAAGGGAGCACTGATCAGTAATCCCCTCGTCGCCCATGTCTGGTGCACGGTCCTGCACGTAATTTGTTTTATCGATTGTCCTTTTTTCGGCGTGGCTACCGGCGCGCCTTGTCGGAGCTGGAACCTCATCCGTCAGGCTGACACACACCTCGCACTCTCGCTAACGGCCTCCCCTTATCGGCACGTACGCACGAACCACCACGGCACGTTGCCCCTCCACAAAGCACGGCCACAGCGACGCACAACCTTTTCCTTCGCAATCGTTTGAGGTCCAACGCTTTTGAAATCCGCAGCTCTATACACGATTGATGATGCTTTGTTTTTGTAGGGAATATTTTTTTTTCATCGAGCAATTCATAAATCCTCATTCTCTTGGACGTGTTCCCAAGCAAACAATGGTAGTGCTTATCTACATCAGGAGCAGGGACCAGTGTATTAATGTAACAGCCAGTGTTCACTTTCCACATATCAGTTCTTATTTTCGCCACCGTGTTGGAATGATGGGTTAAATTGACCTCCAATCAATGTGCGTTCACATATTTCCCATTGTGAGCAAATAGCCGATGATGGTGCCTTCCACTTCCTAGTCTTTATAAGAATATCTGAAATTACTACACAAAACTAATCTCTTTTTTATTTTAATTTTGACTTTAAACTTTCGTGACTGCAGGAATTCAGATTCTTTGGTTCTTTCGGTGAAGTCACGTAGATATAAAAATAATAATAAAGTGAATACAATTAATAAAAATAAAATGAAACTAATGTAGACTGTAGCCTTGTTCTAAATCGGAGTGAGTGTACTGGCAGCCTATAATGTATACTCTAGCCTGATTATTACGTTTGGTGAGTGTACTGGCAGTCTATAATGTAGACTGTAGCAATGGTTATTAAGCTGGGTGAGTGTACTGGCAGTCTATAATGTAGACTGTAGCCTGGTTATTAACCTGAGTGAGTGTACTGGCAGTCTATAATGTAGACTGTAGCCTGTTTTTTTAAGCTGGTGAGCATATTGGCAGTCTATGATGTAGACTGTAGCAATGGTTATTAAGCTGGGTGAGTGTACTGACAGTCTATAATGTAGACTGTGGCCTGGTTATTAAACTGAGTGAGCATACTGGCAGTCTACAATGTAGACTGTAGCCTGGTTCTAACCTGAATAAAATACAAATAATAATCAAATAAAAATAAGAACAAAAACCACAACGTTTCGATCGCAACACAAGCGGTCGTCAGCAGGAAAAAGTGGGATTAGCCTCTAAATGCAAACTGTTTATAAAGGTTTAGATATGGGCATAGCCCAAGTGTGTCAGCAGCATGGGCGGGGCAGCTAATGTGAATGTAGGAAACAACTAAGCAGGTCGTGGGTCTCCACCAAAAGGGCCTCCAGGCAATCACTGCACCTCGCTCCACACACCCACACGGCTGACGGTGGAGGTTGACAATAAAACACAAATCAAGTCATGACCCAAAGTGGTTGATGCCATCTTTTCAATGATTGCCAAGTTTATAACCATCCTCTCGGTTGAAATTGTGGCTGTGTCTTTATAAAGGGATGGCTTTATGAATTAATCTTTGTTGATAGCCAATAGGCTTGCAAAGTACCATGACATTATTGCGGTAGGACCAACACCTCCTCTCCAACAAAAGACCCGACTCACACACCAAAAAGCTAGACGTTAACAAAGTCGTAATTAATCGCAGTAACAGTTCTATTTCCGATGGTCTGAAATCCGTTTTAGCTAAAGGGCTAAACTTTGCAGTCACACCTAAACACATACCAATTAATGATATCATTGCCCAAGTAGACGTGACTCTCAAGGGCCTGGGTCACATCGCTGCAGACGTAGCAAGACCAGAAATCGCTGCAACCCTCAAAAACGCTAAGATGTCAGCTAGCAAACTCAGCAAAGATGAGCGTTTTGAATTATATGAATTAAAAAAGAGGGATGACATTGTCATCCTCTCAGCCGACAAGGGCAATGCCACTGTCATCATGGATAAAATAGAATATAACAACAAAATTCAATAATTACTCAACGATGGCAGCTATACAAAAATAAAAAGAGATCCCACCAACAGCCTCGTCATACAAACCAACAAAATCATTTCTGATTCAACCGCATTAATTGATCAAACCAAACAGTTCTCGTTGAAACATTCTGCTGCCAGGCCACCAAGATTATACGGCTTACCAAAAATACATAAAGAAGATACACCCCTTCGTCCCATCGTCTCTACTATCAACTCCCCCACCTACAAACTGGCTCGTTTTCTGTCTGAAATCCTGCGGACTTTCACTGGAAAAACCACCTCTGCGGTACAAAATTCTACTCACCTGGTATCGACAATTACGGGTATTTCCCTGTCCCCAGACGACCTGCTTGTCAGTTTTGATGTAGTTTCCTTATTCACCAAAGTTCCTGTACCTGACACCATCGCAATCATTGAAGACTTGGTTCATCAAGGACTAAACACTGAGGTACCCCCCCCCCCTGGGGAGACACTGCTTAACCAATACATACTTCACTTGGAATGGAACTTTCTACAAACAAACTGAGGGCACCCCAATGGGCCCCCCCCCCCCTATCTCCAGTTGTAGCCAACATTTTTATGGAGAAATTTGAGACTGACGCCATCCAGACTGCCACTCTGCGCCCAACCTTATGGAAGAGGTACATGGATGACACTTTTGTCATCTGGCCACATGGCCGGCCTGCTCTAGACCAATTTCTCGACCACATCAGTTCCATATACCCAGCCATCAGATTTACCATGGAAGTCGAAAAAGATGGCAAGCTACCTTTTTTAGATGTCCTAATAAAAAAGAGACCTGATGGTTCAATGAGCCACTCTGTCTACAGGAAAGCTACCCATACGGATGCTTACCTGAAACCAGATTCCCACCACCATCCATCCCAGAAGAATTCCCTCATCAAGACTCTGCACCATAGAGCCCAATGCATATCCGATCAGGAACACAGCCAGTGAACTCAAGCACGTACACCAAGCTGTTAAGGCTAATGGTTACTCCGACTACACAATCCGCAAAGCTATCACTCAAACCATGAAGGACCCTCTTTAGGAGCCTTTCAAAACCATCACTTTACCCTACATTGCAGGGATCACAAAAAAAGATCTCTTGAATAAACACAAGATCCAGGTCCGGTTCAACACATTACATAAAATCCGTGATCTGGTTCCATCTGTAAAAGATGAGATTCCGGACATACAGTACCCTGGCATCTACAAACTAAGTTGCCTCTGTGGTAGTAGTTACATTGGAGAAACCAAACGACATGTCTCGGAATCGCATTCGTGAACACAAAGCAGACCTAAAACACGGTAGGACCAACACCTCGGCCGTGGCAGATCACTGTTATAATTCAGTAGGCTCACATGACATTGACTTCTCCAAGACAGAGGTTCTTTGCAAGCCATCTGGCTACCATGAAAGATTTGTTCATGAGGCTATCCACATATACATATACAAATACAGAGACAATTTCAAACGAGAAGATGGATTCTGGCTTAGCAATCATTGGAAGTATTTGATAAATCATTTCGGGTCTTAATTGATTGTTCACGCTTACGGTGGCTTTCAGACCGCATCCATTATTTTCGTCTCCCCCCTCCTCTTTTCCGAACATAGATGGACTCCTCCATCTGAATAACTGCCAAATCGCTCTCCGTGGTGCTAACGTTAAAAAAACGCCACTTTTTTCAAATTTTCTTGCTGTGGTTTTCGCACATGATGATGATTGCTTGTGTTGCCGTCGAAACGTCGTGAGAATTGTATTGTTTTATATTTTTATTATTTTATTGTTTCCCTTCTATGTGAAAGAACCAAGAATATGTCTCATATGTAGTCGGTTGTAACAGTTGCCTATCTGATGGACAACTGTTACAACTTTGCCAAGAAGGGGGGTTGGGTAATCTTGTTTTCAAATAAAGCGGGAATGCAAACTCGGAAACGTGAAGCTTTCTGGTTCGTAACTATTGTAGCTCTCTCGAAGAATATATGTCTGGTCAGACGAACGGATGGAGGGGTGCACAGAGCAGACAGCGTGATAATTAACGCAATGATCATTGCGGCCATGCCCTCGCTCTGTCATAAACAGCTCAAAGGCAAACCCGAGTAGCCATAATTGGGGGCAACCCGGAGAGGTTACGGAAGTAAATAAATATAACATGAATTTTTTAAAAGTAAGCTTCCATCTCAATGCTGTTCATATACTAATTAAGCTGTGCCTTATTCCGATCGTATCAGTCTACTGCAACGCTCTATTCATCACAAGGAATTGTAAAGATGCGATCCTCCCGACTGTTGTACGCAATACATTTAATGTGCATATGTGCACGAGCAATTCAAATGTTATTTACTTATCTGTTATTCTTTTGGTCTTTCGGTAAAGTCACGTAGATAGGTTCAAAGAAAATAATAATAAATAAAAACTACGACGTTTCGATCGCTTCTTTGAACCTATCTACGTGACTTTACCGAAAGACCCAAAGAATATGAATTTCTGCAGTCACGAAAGCTTTAAGTCAATATTTAATTATCCCTTGTATGGAATTAGGTGACTGCCTCAGTCATGCACTATGCTCTGCTGGGACTGACTCGTGTTTTCACATTTATGTTACACATTTAATTAACGCTGAGTAAGATCAACTACATTTTTACAAATACAAATTCACAATTTCACCAGAGATACAACTATCTCTATTGTGCTGTTTAATCTTAATCACTTCCATTACCATGGAGCAGAAATTGAAAGGCTAGGTTTACTGAATGTGGAAGGCTGCAGAGATTTTCTGATGGGCTGTAAGAATGTATTTTGCTTCTTAGTAAATTAAATGTTAGGTGTTTCTTACATGTAAATGTAATGGTAACTTTGGTAGTTATGTATTAAAGTAGTTTCAGTTTGCCTGATATCCCCAATAACCAGAAGGGCTCTCCGCACAATTAATTCGGCTTCGAGAAGTTTTAATGCAGAGATTCTCGACGCTGAGGTCACAGGCTGTAGCATGGACACTGTGCAGGATAAATGTAAAATGTGTGCGGGGAACATCAGCGCCGCATTGCGACGACAGAACACACTCATACGCAATCATTAAACAGATGCCGTACTAACACTGCAGTTATCGAGCGCTGTGGACATGTGATCTCTCTGGAAGGGGGGAGCGGGGGCACGAGCGAGTGGTGTTGATTGAGGAGCCACCCTAACAACAAAGTGGAGGACCACTTTTAATGAATTGTAGAAACAAGATGGGGGGGGTGGGGGGGCATGTGCCAAGGGGCAGGCCGAGGCAACATTCAAGAAGCTCAACAAGAACCCAACATTAACACCTACCATTCGCCACCACCACCACCACCTCATGAATCCATGAACCCACATGGCAGGTTGTTAACACAGGCAAAGTTAAGACAGCTTTGTCGTGCGCTCATTATTATCTTTGGGTGTGGGGACGTCTTGTGCTTTCGTGAGCGTTAATACTTTGTCCGTATAGGTCGTACTGCTTTTTTGTGTGTGTGTGTGGTTGCATGCACAATTTTAGGAGCAAATTTTTCATTTTGCAGGAACATTGTCACGCCGACCTCATCTGGCTGCCTTGATATGATTGCCATTTGAAACGGTTTAACAATGACTCCTAATAAACTAAAATAGAAGCGATAAAATGATCGGTTTGGGCTGAGAGGGAAGCAGCAGACAACATTTAAAGATCATAACAAATAGACAAAAGTCTATCTCCCTGCACAAACATGAAATTACAAATTACTTCATTTTCCTGTAGGCCCTGGAGCCCCAGTGATCAAGGTGGTGGCATTCATCTGCATTTGTAAGCCAACAATGGGGAACTCTCAATTTATATATATTGTAAAATTATAGTGAACTTCACAATAACTGGTACTCATTTTATCAGCCCTAAGAAGATATGAGGCTGATGCAATCCCTAACTCACAACCTTGCAATTGAGTCAGGTGCCCTTACCACAGCAACACGCAAATGTTACTTATGGTGATGCCGATGATTCCAATTACATTTTTGCGAAATCTTTCATTTTGTGTCAATTGCTTGCTCCCAAACACCGCGTTATCTTTCTCTCTGCCATCCTTGCCTTGGAGTGAACAGGGGTAAATTAAGCCACAATCATAGACCTGACCATTCCGTGTTGTGCTCACGCTTTTGTGTCCAGACTTTTTCAACAGTGATAGAAAAACGGTGAAATCGTTCAGACTCCCAACAAAGTGTCCCTCTTGCCTTTTCCAGTTGTTTTATTTTTTTTCTCAGCAGAAATTAGCCAATAGCATTGAATCGTTGGCGTCTGAATGTTGGCTTGTTTCCTTTTTGGCTTTAGCAGGCGAGGTGCCAGGCCACTCATGCTTGACTTATTTTTTTTTAATAACAAAGGTTCCGTTCTGCATATTGTGTTATCTGCTCCCACGCTTGCCTCCAAGCTGCACGCACGGTCTATGTTGGAATAAAGAAAATAGCGTATATGCTAGGGGTTCTGCAACCTTTACGCACGTGTCATATTTGTCACTGTTTTTGTTAATATCATTTATTTATTATCTCTGTCTTATATTATTTTTATTTCATCTATGCCCTATGAGTAGCAGGAATGCAGTGAAGAATGGGGCTTTCTTACCTATTTTAAATCTCCACCCCCGAAAATGCTCCCCTTCTTTAGGAGTGCGATACCTCATTTTCGCGGCCATTTGAGAATCGAGCTCTTTCGGCCCAGAAACAGCCGTGTGCCGACCCAGGTAGTACACTGGAGCCCTGACACTCCATTAGCTTGAGCCCTCCCACTTCATCTTCCCCTGCCTCCTCCCTTGCTCGAGTCTTCAAAGGGTGTGGAAAGCGAAGCTGAGTTTAAGCCACACATTATGAAATCAGTTCCTTAAGAGAGTCAATGGTCTCATCCTGGTTAGAAATTACTGCATACATAAGGCACGAGTGTTGGCTGAGAGAAGCCTATTGAAGTGATTTCAGAGGGTGTTCTTTCTTTGTTCAATTTCCAAATCGAAGTTTCACTATTTAATTACAAGACTTCTGAAGTATAAATGAACATGAATCTTGGAACATATATATGAAAAAGTAACCATTTCACTTGTATCTGCCTCCATTTCTGTATTCTAGTTTCTAAATATATAGGACTGAATCGAAACAACACCGATTCAATGGCTGTGTTTGGTTACTTGTAAGCGGTCTTAGATGATGACAGTTCCAGTATGCAAGGACCATTTTTTCTCCAAACAAAAGCTGTATCCCATATTTCCACGTGCTTATGGGGATGCCAAATTCTATATGCTTGTAGGGATTTCGGCAAACAAATTAGTTGCCAAATCCTGTAGTTACATGATGGCATTGATTATTATTTACAAAATAATAATGGGGATTATATTTTGTAATTAGTTATGGGTATGAGAAAGCGTGTTATATTATGGGAGGATTTTATCCGTGTTCAAGAAATGGTCAATTTGTGCATACTGTACATCTGGGGAATATATTCCGTGGAGTCAAATTTAATTGCGCGTGTTAAATTCAGTGATCATGTCATTTGTTCACACTCGGGTTACAAATATTGGAGTGAAAAATGTATGCTTGTGTGAAAATACACAACGACTTATAACATGTTGGGTAAAACAAATGTATTAGAATGTCACTGAAGAGAATGTAAAAAAACCTTGACCGTTAGTTGAGCTGGCCTTCATGAAATGCAGAGTTGTCGTTTAGAGTGAGACAGTCTTAAATGTTCTGGAAATTATGGGTGTCATGTTTTTTAACACTGACGACGTAACAATCATTGTTAGTAGTAGGTGCCGTTACATGGTGTGCTTCTGCGGCCGTCTGGAACGCTCTTCCAATATCAGGAAGCCGCTGTAGCTCAAATGAAGACTCATTTCTTTAGAACTGCTTTTTTGTGTTTTATTTGTCGTCCTTCCCCGCACCTCCTATGAACACGGTTGGATACGTACGGTGCGAAAGAAGTCCAACGTACATCCAGGTGCAGCAGGTTGAATCATAATGCATGCTGTGCTCATGTACCTTTGCAGGGTTTTATTTCGACACGATGGAGATTACGCCACCGGCGGTGGGCATTCACCGCTTCAATACCGATGACGAGAAGGTGCGTTCTTGTCCGGATCGAGCGCGGCACGCACAGTTGTGGCCACCACCAACAGTTACAGCAAACGTCTCTCCTTGTTAGTGGCCAGCCGCGTGCACTTTCAGGGTTGGCAGCAGCCAGCGCGCTTGCCTAATGCTCGTTTACGAACATGGACAATGCCTGCGGGCGTTGGCAGATCCACGAGCCAGGGAGACGGATTTAAGCAACTCGACAATAACCTGAACCTTATGTGCACATTGGATAACATCGATAATGGCCGTTCACCACTTAGTGGCAGTGACGTCACCACGGCGCTTGTTCCATGCTAGGTGCATTTTGAGGCTACATGAAGTGTCGAAGGCCTGCTGGCAGGAGGTCATGGAACAGACCCAAGTGCCTTGAGTTGACTGACTGAGATGACTGGCAAATGTACCAACTGTGCTCACCACTATGCCAACTTTCTGCGTTTTAGCCACCCGGCACTCTGCTCGTTGTTGTGAGTGTCACTTCTATGCCCTTCATTGTTGTTGAATGGCGACTGCTTCCAACTTCACAGTAGTACCCTTCATGAACCTCCTCCACAGAGGCTGATCTTGATACTGCTTGTACCAGTACAATCAGCTCCACATCCTTCTGTAACACATCATTCCATCTCTTCTCTAGCCCGGGCCACTCCCCCGTTTAGCCCCATCTGTGCGGCTGAACGAGAAGCTGCTTGGGCATGCTGTGGCTAGGCATGCAGGCTACATGACGCAGCCAATGCAGCCTCGCTTGCCGATAATTCGCACACTCGCACATGAATTAACATGCTGTTGGCTATGTAGCAGCTTGTGTATCGGGGAATCGAATGTAAATAAATGTTTCCACTCAGGTTTGAAGATCGCTAGACGGGATTTTGGTCTTCAGTTTTAACTTATTCAAGAATTGTTTCATAATCAAATATGTGTGCATGTTCGCATAAGCACACACTGAGGTGAAGAGAAACGCACGGAGATAGATAAACATACAGAGATGCGGGTATCGCTCCACGTATTCGTTATCTGCAAATGTAATTGTCATTGCCTGTTATGCAATATTTGATTAATTATTTGTAGTATGCCAGGATATCTCCCATAACCAGAAAGATTCTCCACCCCAATTAGCCTGGCATCGAGGGACTTTACCGGAGTAGTAAAGTAATAGTTACGTAGAGCCCTTTTGTCTGTTCACTGCTGGATGAAGACCTCCTCACAACGTGCAGGATGGCGAATTGGGTCCTTGGGAGTGTTGGTTCAGATACCACTCACCACTAATGCTGGCTGTGGCTGGGAATCGAACTCGGGTAATTTTATAAATAGAGCAAATCGCTAATCACTGAGCAACACCACTGTTTGTCACTACTGTAGGATAAATGATCCTTTATTTAGATTTGTCCTGTTTGGAAGATTTGACCACTTAAGCAATTTACTATTTTTATGTGTGGGAGGAGACCAATGTGCCCTAAGAAAAGCTACGCATGTGAGGCAATATATCTGAACAGAGAGTGGATTTATTTTTGGAACGTCAAGTTAGAGTGACTTATAGTTTACTGTGACGTGCACATTAATAAGAGAGGCACTTCTAAAAATACAAGCCCCATTCCTGCTCTTCACTTTGGTAATGGCTCGTCAGATGGTTTATCATTTGAAACAAATTTTTAAAAACCTGATATTGCAATAATGATATAATCTCGAGCGTGCCACTTATTGCTTCGCATTCGACAGCTCCTCCAAATTCTTTACGGAGTAAAGTGCCCGAGGCCACCTGTCACAGAGCCCTGGCTGCTACCGTGGATCGCCGCCCCGGCGCGGACATCCGCGACCTCGTCCCCATTTCTCTCCACTGCAGTCATTTATACTTCATCTAAATCTTATCGGTACACAACATGTCGAATGGTCAGAGTGCTCTGTGCGTTGGTACTGTCGCAATTTCGGTGGCGGGGTGGGGGGTTCACGCGCAGTTTCGGAGATCTGGAGCACCTACGTGACTTTACCGAATAGAACCAAAGAGTATGGATCCTTGCAGTCACGAAAGCTTCAAATCTAGAATCTGGAGCACGTCAGAGTTTTCTAGACTGTGTATTTTTTTTGAACAGCCTGGAAATCAGCCGTTGTGGCTGGGCTGCAGGAATGAGATGTCACAAACAACACAACTGCTGGTTATGCCTCATTGCCACTGACGCTGCAAGGGTTTGCACCTGCGAACTTTACCCTTTCTGGGTCACACCGTCTCTGCGCGTATTAATTCTCCGCGTCTCTGCGTTAAGTACGCAGCCAAGAAAAGGAGAAGATCAATCCAATGCTTATCGAAGCACATGAATACATCATGGGACCTCCCTTTGCCAGTCTAAAAATGTAAGAATAGGTTTTGCCCTTTCTGGCAATAAAACAGTTTGTGTTGAGATGTTAAAACACCAAACAGAAATCTTCTTGCAAAGGAATCGTGTCTGCATTAAAACACATATGCTTGTGGTGAACATACAAACAAAAACATGCTCTGGTTGTTTGCATGTTCACCACAAGTATACGTGGTTAATGCAGACATGATTCCTTGCTAAAGGTTTCTGTTTGATGTTCTCACATCTTAACGCAACTGTTTTATTGCCAGAAAGGGTAAAATCTATTCTTATATGCACATGAATGCGTTTACTGGTTTTTTTATATTCAATGTTATTATTGAAGGTATAAGATATATTTAGGCTGCGACGAATCATGTCAAATAACTCAGTCAAATCCCACATGGAGTGTTACTCATCTCCATTGGTAACCCTGAGCTAGTAGAGTGTTTTTTTTTTTGACAAGTGAATAGAGTGTGTGTGTATTAAGTCCAGTGAGGCTTGCAGTGTGCAGCAGGAGTTTATCCACGAATGCCACTTGGCCCAGATTCTCTTCACCACAGTGTTTATTCCGTAACATATTTTTTCTCGGTCTTGGCTGGAAAACCACACACACTTTGTATCCTGTGCCAGTACATGGTGGAGGATGTTTGGAAATCGAATGGGGACGGCTGCCCCGCGCAGATGTCAGACAGTTGGATTGGCTTTTCGCGGTCGCTCTCTCTCGACGGTGCCATGCCCCCGCTGTGCGCGCCTCTACAGGTGGAGGCGTTTGCAGATGACGTGGAGGTGCGGGCGCTTGTGGAGGGGCAGTTCCTGGCCAAGCGCGTCCACGCCGAGGGCCTTGGCTACCGCACCGGTGAGGTCTCCCGCTCTCACGCCAGCCCCCCCCCCCCACAGAAACGGGGCTCCGCGCATGAGCAGCCCCGGGCATCGATGTGTACGTGCTGCAGCCGTGGAAGTACAGCAAGTAGGGTGCGGGCCTATCTGTGTGTATGTGGATTTTGAGCATTGTCCTAACATGATGTGCATTGGTGTTCTCTCGGCTATGCTGTTCCATCACCCGCACACGAAAAGTACTCAAAGGGGAATGAGCCACACACCCCAAGCAGTGTCCTTCAGCAGAGGAGTCTTGACACTCACGAAAGCTTTCCTGGATAAGAAAAACAACTTTTTTTTATTATTTGCCTTGTTTAAGGAGGGAGGCCGAGCTGCCTGTTATTTGAGTGTCGCAATCGGGTTGCTTTTAGAATTACGGAGTGGTGACGCTGTGGTTAGAATGCTCAACGCACGGTCAGAATATCACAAGGTTAAATTCTAATTAGGGATCTGGAAGCACTCCTCATGTCCAATACAAACTGAGCATGAATCAAGCCATCATCACCGCTCACTCTTCAAGATTGTCAGGGCCAACTGCCGTCATACAACCTTAATGAAACGTATATATGGATGTACTTTGTAAATTCTGAATTACAACATTATACTATTCTTCTTGCCTTAGCAAATGTACTATCACGAAGTGGCATGCCAATTATGGGTTGTCCTGCATGGCATTTCCACTGCTGGCTTAGGGCTGCCAACGTTGAAGAACATTCCTTCATTGCTTATTTGAGAGGGCAGACACATCGCCTCTTACGCTCTTTGCTAATGCCAAATCTAGGGCCTGTGCTTAACAGGGTTTAACCGCCTATGTGAACAATAAGACAGTTTACCCTTCCTATCAAATGCTGCACAATGCAATTTCAGCCTCATTAACCCACATCCACTATGCAGAGTAGTATAAAGTGAGCCGTCCACTTATCTTACCGGAAGGTCTAGAAGAATTGGTTTAGGGTGAAAAGGAGAGTTTTTCATTATGGACAGCACTTAGTGATATTGACTGGGCACTTACAGAACAATTTAGAAATGTACACTTACAGACCCTGTGCACCTGGTACACAGGCGCACAGTTCAGCGGTGAGAGGAAGATGCTCTCGTCGAATACAAACGTATTGCATTTCAAGCCTTTGTCAACATTCACTCTAGCAAATAATCAAGTCAAACTCCCATCATTCGTACAGCTGTAATCATATGCGTATGTGGATACACATCATCAATTCGGATTTTACAATGCGCAGCCACAACCAGATTCACAGATAAAACTGATTGCAGGCTTACAGCCCGGATTATTTAACGGCACGCACTGTATGACGAGGCCGTTAGGCACGTTGGTGTGTTGCTTTTCATTACCAAGTTCAGCTTTCTAAAAGCGCTCCAATCTGCTCTGAATCCGCCTCTTTATTTCATAATGTTTTTAACTTGTTTCGCCTTCAATCACTGCCCTTTATGTACATATTCTGCTGTGTTTTCCAGTTGTGTCCCTCCAACAGATATGTCTAATTGTTCAGCTAAAGTTAAATCATTGCATATTACCAGCTATGACTATATGGATTAAAAAAAAAAAACATGGACACTGACGCAAAAAGATTAAACAAAATCTCAAAAATGCGCAAAGAAGCGTGGAGAGATGAAAGCTTGGGATTTCACTGAGAAACCGAAAGAGGAACACGTGGATTAGAGAACATACGCGGGTTTAACTTTTCACTGAAGAAAAGTAAGCGTCACTGCTTTTGATGATGCCTGGTGGGAAAGAATAACAATTGAGCAGAAACCAAAGGGGGTAACACGCCCAGAGGAGGTACACCACGAAGATGCAGCAGAGCTAAGTCGGTTGTTATGTAGCACGGCCATGAGAAATTACGGTGAATTTGGGGAGGCCGTGATCCAACAGTGGATGAATCATGGCTGATGATGACTGATCAACCAGTAATGGCGAGGTAACAGTAACGCAAGCTGTCTTCCATATACTTGGACAGATATTCAGTCATAGAGCTACCGAATGAAAATTGTAATATAATAATATAGGGTTCTTAATTTTAAAAAGTTGTGATTTCCCAAACTATGCCTTCACATCCTCTCATCTTCAGAATCGGAATCTTTATGTATCCTGGAGGAATCCAATGAACTATAAATCTCTTTTTCACAGATGTCCAATAGGGGCGGGTCAGCGAGTTGCAACAGCAAAGAATACGAAAAAGGATCGGGGTGCAAAGTATCTAAAATGTAAGCAAGTCACGAAAAATAAATACATTTTAAGTATGTAAGTACACATTACATAAGTGCATACATTCCCACCAATTTCCCTAGACTAAATGCAAGCTTGGTGCAAGGCAACAAAACAACAACAAAATCAGTCCTAGACCACAACAAGACAACACACGGTCCCTCAAATTGCACGTTAAAATTTAACTATGGATATACGGGTAAGGATCAAAGTTATAAATCACATTTTCAAATGTATACATGTGTAGTGGTCGACTTGACGCGAACAACTTTCTTGTTTTCTCCGACACCACTTTTATTACAACTCTTCACATCACGTCTGTGACTCTTCACATCACGTCTGTGACTCTTCACGTCACGTCTGTGACTCTTCACATCACGTCTGTGACTCTTCACGTCACGTCTGTGACTCTTCACGTCACGTCTGTGACTCCGTCATTCCGCTTAGCCGCAGCTCGCTCGCCGCGCTCCGCCCGTCTCGCTCACTCCGCTTCCTCCCCTATCCCTCACTGTCCCTCTGCATCGTCCCTGCCTCTCTTTGTCACTCGCTGTCTCTGTCTCTCTCTGTCACTTGATGTCTGTCTCTCGCTGTATCTCTGTCTCTCTCCCGCTGCCTCGGTCTCTCTCCGTCTCTGTCTCACGCTGTATCTGTCTCCGTTGCTCGCTGTCCCTGTCTCCCTCCATCGCTCGCTGTCTCTGTCTCTCTTCGTCACTCGCTGTCTCGGTCTCTCTCCGTCTCTGTCTCACACTGTATCTGTCTCTCTCCGTCGCTCGCTGTCCCTGTCTCTCTCCGTCGCTCGCTGTCCCTGTCTCCCTCCATCGCTCGCTGTCTCCGTCTCTCTCTGTCACTCGATGTCTCTGTCTCTCGCTGTATCTCTGTCTCTCTTCTGCTGTCTCTGTCTCTCTCTGTCTCACGCTGTATCTCTGTCTCTCTTCTGCTGTCTTTGTCTCTCTCTGTCTCACGCTGTATCTCTGTCTCTCTCCCGCTGTCTCTGTCTGTCTCTGTCCCACTCCATCTCTGCCTGTCTCTGCTTGTCTCTGCTTGTCTCTGCTCGTCTCTGCTCATCTCTGCTTCTCTCTGCTCGTCTCTGCTTGTCTCTGTCTCTCTCTCTGCTTGTCTCTGCTTCTCTCTGCTTCTCTCTGCTTGTCTCTACTCTACTGCTAGCCTGTTCTGTCTCCTACAGTGAGGGAATAAAGTATTTGATCCCCTGCTGATTTTGTACGTTTGTCCACTGACAAAGAAATTATCAGTCTATAATTTTAATGGTAGGTTTATTTGAACAGTGAGAGACAGAATAACAACAACAATCCAGAAAAACTCATGTCAAAAATGTTATAAATTGATTTTCATTTTAATGAGGGAAATAAGTATTTGACCCCCTCTCAATCAGAAAGATTTCTGGCTCCCAGGTGTCTTTTATACAGGTAACGAGCTGAGATTAGGAGCACACTCTTAAAGGGTGTGCTCCTAATCTCAGCTTGTCACCTGTATAAAAGACACCTGTTCACAGAAGCAATCAATCAGATTCCAAACTCTCCACCATGGCCAAGACCACAGAGCTCTCCAAGGATGTCAGGGACAAGATTGTAGACCTACACAAGACTGGAATGGGCTACAAGACCATTGCTTGATGAGAAGGTGACAACAGTTGGTACGATTATTCGCAAATGGAAGAAACACAAAATAACTGTCAATATCCCTCAGCCTGGGGCTCCATACAAGATCTCACCTCGTGGAGTTGCAATGATCATGAGAACGGTGAGGAATCACCCAGAACTACACGGGAGGATCTTGTCAATGATCTCAAGGCAGCTGGGACCATAGTCACCAAGAAAACAATTGGTAACACATTACGCCGTGAAGGACTGAAATCCTGCAGCACCCACAAGGTCCCCCTGCTCAAGAAAGCACATATACATGCCCTTCTGAAGTTTGCCAATGAACATCTGAATGATTCAGAGGACAACTGGGTGAAAGTGTTGTGGTCAGATGAGACCAAAATGGAGCTCTTTGGCATCAACTCAACTCGCCGTGTTTGGAGGAGGAGGAATGCTGCCTATGACCCCAGGAACACCATCCCCACCGTCAAACATGGAGATGGAAACATGCTTTGGGGGTGTTTTTCTGCTAAGGGGACAGGACAACTTCACTGCATCAAAGGGAGGATGGACGGGGCCATGTACCGTCAAATCTTGGGTGAGAACCTCCTTCCCTCAGCCAGGGCATTGAAAATGGGTCGTGTATGGGTATTCCAGCATCACAATGACCCAAAACACACGGCCAAGGCAGCAAAGGAGTGGCTCAAGAAGGAGTACATTAAGGTCCTGGAGTGGTCTAGCCAGTCTCCAGACCTTAATCCCATAGAAAATCTGTGGAGGGAGCTGAAGGTTCGAGTTGCCAAACGTCATCCTCGAAACCTTAATGACTTGGAGAAGATCTGCCAAGAGGAGTGGGACAAAATCCCTTCTGAGATGTGTGCAAACCTGGTGGCCAACTAAAAGAAACGTCTGACCTCTGTGATTGCCAACAAGGATTTTGCCACCAAGTACTAAGTCATATTTTGCAGAGGGGTCAAATACTTATTTCCCTCATTAAAATGCAAGTCAATTTATAACATTTTTGACATGCGTTTTTCTGGATTTTGTTGTTGTTATTCTGTCTCTCACTGTTCAAATAAACCTACCATTAAAATTATAGACTGATCATTTCTTTGTCAGTGGGCAAACGTACAAAATCAGCAGGGGATCAAATACTTTTTTCCCTCACTGTATATGCAACTCCGCACAATTTGTGAGTCACTAATAACTGCTTTGCCGTTACTTATTGCCATTTATGGACTCAGACTATTGTCCTATCATCTTATAGAGTCCCTGGCACGTAAAAATATGCTAGATCGAATCATTGGGGTGGCACGTGCCACCTCACCCCCCCCCCCCCCCCCCCCACTAGCTCCGCCACTGCCTTGTAGGTCAGCAGCAGTATCGTATAGTCCACTCCATACTTGAATCAAGTCGGGCGAACACAAAAGCATGGACCGGTCTCTCCAAGTCATTAGATGACAGGCACTGATGCAGCCAGGCAATATTTCTAAGGTGGAAAAACGAAATTCTAACCACCCTAGTCAAGCTGAACACCAAGATTTCTGACTGCCTGTGATGGGCAGACATCATGACCGTCTAATGACTGACGTGAAGAACCGATTTTAGATAACTGTAGAGGGGAACCAATGAATATCGCCTCAGTTTGTCGGCATATTAGTCAAATAAAATTTGCTGCACCCAAGAGTTCACTTATTTTAATGATGCAGACAGTGCAGAAGCTGCCGTCGCAAAGTCAGAGCCGAACCGGACGTACATTTGCATGTCATCAGCATAACTGTGATAAGAGGAGCCAAAATGTTGTAACAGAGTGCCCAAAGGTGCAATTTAGACATTGAATAGTGAGGGGACCAAGTACAGATCCCTGCGGGACACCGCAATGAACCAGTATGATTGGAGATTTTAAGTCGTCCATTGTGACAGTGCATGCGTTTCTCATTATAAGAGTGGAACCACTGTAAAGTAGCACCAGACATCCCCATTAAGCGAGTGTTTTAATCGCTCAAGAAGGACCCCATGGTCAATGTTGTCAAACACGGCACTGAGGTCAAGCAGGATGAGGACACTGGCCTTGCCCCTTATCCACTGACAGCAATAAATCGTTGGTCACCCTCACAAGAGCTGTCTTAGTGCTGTGCACGGCCCTGAATCCCGATTTGAAAGGTGTCAGATATATTACGGGCCAGATGCTGGTGAAAACGAGGGGCCACAGCACGTTCCAAGTATCTTGGCTATTTAAGGAAGGTTTGACATTGGCTGTGAGTTGTTGGGAAGCTTCGGATAAAACCCCCAGCTTTTTTAAGAGCGGGGTGACTGCAGCCATCATAAAAGTGTTGGGGACCATTCCGGTCTCAAGAGACTTGATGAAGAGGCCAAGTACAAATGGCCGCAATGCAGAAAAGTTATCCTGTAAAAGTCTAGGGGAGCGAAGGGATCCAATGGGCAACAGGTAGGTCGGGCATCACTGATCAAAGTGGTTTGTTAGGAAGTTGTGATTGCAGGGAACTTAACCAACATAGCGCCCTCGAACCGGACGGGAGGCAGATCACATGGAAGGGAAATCAGGGGGACATACAGGGTGTTTCAAATAAAAGGACCCAATTTCAAAGCAGTATATTTCACAATGGCAGCATGTTACAATTACACAAAAAGTTACAAACGGTTGAATGAGTTATCAAGTTTTACTAACCATTTTATAGATGCTCTATGTGCCCTCCACCTGCTTGTACGGACAACATCGAGACGATAGTTGAATTCGTCCCAAACGCCTCTCTTCTCACGTTTTCCTCTGAGGTGCGTGGTCACCCTGTGCTCTTCCCCTTACATAAACAGCAGCCCGTTTCCTCAAATTGTCGGTACCAACGACGAATGCTCTTTGACATTGGCGGATCAATGCCAAAACGCCATTGAAACGCACGCTGCACCGCAATTACGGATTCAGTCTTGCTGAACTGCAGAACGCAAAACGCCCCTTGTGTTGCGGGGGTCACCGTCTTGCGAATGACTGAGGCTAGGGGCTGTTTGTGCGCTGCGAGATGTATCTAGCGGTAATCATTTGAAACTCTATGTCCCGCCCTCTCTATGCCCCGCCCTCTCTATGCCCCGCCCTCTCTATGCCCCGCCCTCTCTATGCCCCGCCCTTTCAAGTGGTAAGAGATTAATTCATGGGCGGTTCGTGGTTGCAGAGATATAGCGATTTCAAATCGGGTCCATCTATTTTTAACACCCTGTATATTAATTGGGAATGGATAGTGGACATGCGTTCCTCAAATGGTGATGTGTTATTCAGACGATGGCTGATGGGAGAGAATGAGGTCCCGGGGATTATTCTTGCTTATCGCAATGCTGCCAGCAATATAGGATGATTTAGCTCGTGAGATGTTGTTGGAACAGGTGTGAAGCTGGTGATGAATGGTGAGATCAGACTTCATCCATGCACGTTCATCTCTGCAGACAGCAGATATTTGTACCCTCAGATCAGTAGTGTACCATGGCGAGGGGTGACCCATGTATGTTGAACTTCTTTCGCACCGTACATAGCCAACTGTGCTAATCAGAGGTCCAGGAGGACAATAAAACACTAAAAGCAGTTCTAAAGCAGGGACGTGTGGACAGGGAAAGGCAGAGCCTCACCTGTCATACTCCAATGAAAATAGCTGTTATAAAAAAAAATCAACTGAAAAAACTATTAAGATTTTTCCACTGATCTGTGTTATAAATGTCATTTCTGTACGATTCCAATCATTTTATTGGTTCTTTCGGTAAAGTCACATAGAATGGAAATAAAATAATAAAAATGAAACATAATAAAATAATTGTTTCCATTCTACGTGACTTTACCGAAAGAACCAAGAAGATGAATCCCTGCAGTCACGAAAGCTTTAAATCGAAATTCCAATCATTTTTATCGTCAAAATCGCCAAATTTGCGGAGCTCCGCTACAAATACAGAAAGAGACGAGAGGTGAGGCAGCAACGAGCTCAGCCTCCCCTCTGATTGCGCAACCCCTCAGTAACTGGATGGAGCACGGGCAATAAGCGCGTGCCTGTTACTATCTCAGTATGTCACCAATATAATGTTTGTAGACCCCTTCATTTCATGTCCTCGCCTTCCATACTTCAGGTAACTTATTTCACGTGTGTGTATAAAGATATTTAGGCTCGCTGGTCTCGTCATGAAACTGCAATGAAAAAGCACCAGGGGAGGCAGCTATCACATCTGCCTCACTAAGGGGGAAGTGAGGCGGACGTGTCTAACACGCCCCCCTCAGTGAGGACACGCTCCCTCCGTTAGGCCACGCCCCCCCAGTGAGGCCACGCCCCCCTCAGTGTGTGAATCTGGCTCTGACACGAGCCAGTGCCTCCCCAGCCATTGACCTCACCGCACGTCACTGTTCTAAATTAAAGAGTTTTCATTCCCGATTTAAAAGTGCATAGTTCCAGTGGCTTCCTAATATTGGAAGGAAGAGCATTCCAGATGGTCGCAGAAGCGCATCTGAAAGCACGTGATGCGGTGACCGTCTTTGTTCGATGGTTAGCCAAGAGCCGCTGCGAGGATAACCGGAGTTTGCATGATGACTTATGCTCCTTCGCGAGATCACGAAAGGGATTTTGGTTCATTTGTGGCAAGCAATTTGTGTGTAATGAGTGCGACCTTATAATGCATTCGTTCAGAAGAGATCCAGCGAGTTGGAAGAGGAGCCGGACGATCAACGATATTTCACAGAGCAGAGTGAACGAGGGGAGAACGCGGGAGCTCCTCTTTTAGAGATGGAGTAATGGATGTAATTTTGCAGAATTAAATTCTGTGTTTTAGCGGACAGACCAGGAAGGGAGCAGAGGGACATCAAAGACAACCAGCGAATGATCAGAAAATCCTGGGTCCAGATGAAGTTAGTTCAGTTATTGAGGACCTAAGAGAACACACCAGGTCTAAAGTGTGTCCACCAGAGTGAGTGGGCATATTAACGTTCTGTATGAAGCCACAAGAGTTCAGGAGAAATGTATGTACTGTATGTTGAACTTCTTTCGCACCGTACATAGCCAAGCTTGCTAATCCGAGGTGCGGGCCAAGGACAACAAACTAAACACAGGATGTCCAAAATATCCCGTTGAAGAGCATCGACATGTGTATTGAAGTCACCAAATATCAAAATCTGCTCAGAACGAGCGCATACCACCGAGAGGAACATTCAGAAAGGAATGTGGGCATCAACTTGGGAGGGTGGTACAACGACATTGACAGTTTGGGCTCAGCACAACTAAGGACAATCTCAAGGAAGCATGGGTTCGGACGCATCTCCAAGGTGCCCCGAAGCCATTCGTCGACTTTAACAAAAATTCATATTTCCCTGTTTTCAGACCAGTCTCCACTGGATAGCTGCTGTTTGCATACACTGCACGTGGTACTCAATTTAGGCTGCCTTGACGCTACTGGAATGAAGCTCACTTGACCCCAAGCTTGCCTCAGCCTAATTTGCATATTATAGAGACCTTTGCATGCATGTAGTTGCAGCTGAAGGTCATTGGTTTAATTGAAATATGTAATATAGCACTTACATTTTTATGAATCCATTGCATGCATACAAATAAGGCACTGAGTTCACGTAGCAATCAATTGTTTTTAAGTTAAATAAGATAAACTGCATGTTTGCTTCTATTCAAGATTTCCGGGGGGATAGTATCTCCAGCTTTCATTTTAACAGGAGCCCTGTAATATGGAAGACCTTGTCTTAATATTTCAAATGACCTTACAAACAACAAACACTAAAACATTGTAATTTTACCAGGTAAGGCCCAATGAGCTATGTCGCTCTTTTTTAGAAACGACCTGGCCACAAATAATAGTTCAACGAAGTGGCTTATCACGTGGAAATGTATAGCAGCCAAATACTCTAAACTCATGTCTCTAATTGTGGAGGGAAAAAAAACGGAGGACCCTGATTAAAACTCCAAATATACAGGCATCAGGGTCGGGATCGAACCCACGACAACTTGCATACCATGCGAGGTAGTTAACATCTCGCCACCATGGCGCCCCAAAGTGCTCACATGGCTGATGGCTCAGAGAAATATCGCATCAAATTAAACGCATAATGGCAACCGAGGTGCTCAATAAAAAAACATATATATAACACAGTGACTTTGCGTAACCGCCCACTGCTCTTTCACGTGTGCGGAACACGCGGCGCGGTCGTCTTGGCAGCACCTGCTCCGTGCATTGTTTGCGAGACCACATGGCGTGAACAAGCACCAGCGGGGCCTCCGCCACGGCACCACCGCTGCTGCATTCACTTGAAAGTGCGACGCTGTTTAAAGGGAGATAGCAGCGGTATCTTGCAGCGCAGCGGGGTGTTTGATGTCCCCGCCAGCTTGCCTCCCATTCTGCATCGTTCTGGGAATGCCAGCCTCGTATCAGTCGCTGCATGTAGTCTCAGAACCCCCGGTGGTTTGTTTGGCCAACGGTTTTTTTTCTTCTTCTTCTTCTTTAAATGAGGCGCAGGGTCCTCCCATGAGGTGTCAACAGACCAAGGTCTGAGAGGAACAGATTGAGATGTTCCCAGGACAGGGACAGCCGTATCTGGGGGTGAGGAACCTCTGTTATTGGTCACTCACTCAAAGCCAGCTCTAATCTTCTGCTGGGATTTTCTTAAAAGCACACAAAGGGTTTTTTTTCTTCCTCACTCTGTCTTTCTTCCAGCTACTAATCACTTCATTTTATTTGTTATTCCACTGCACCAGATATTTATTTACCATTCTGGCCGTGGAGGTTGTAGGGGTGTGGGGGGGGGTGATCGGTGGCAGGCGATGTTATGCTTCATTTGTCGTGGCCTCCTATTTCTCGCGTAGTGTATGGCGTTCTTTCTCCCATGGGCCACCTTTTAGAAATGTTTCTCATTGTGCGTTTATCTTTACCACGCATACACCGGCTCTTAGCATTTGTATGCTTAATTTACTTGGGTCTGTTCGTGCCAAAATCCGTGAGCCTCATTTGTTTTCAAAATAAGGCCTTGGTGAGGCTGCTTTTAAAATATATGCATGAAACTAAAATGTATTGACTCTTGAATTCAGATACGTAGGGGAATTTTAGTTTTTCCGGGTGTAATTGTGAGTGCGAATTTTCCTAATCTTGCAGCTTCTCGAGTTCGTAGGAATTCCAATCTGGCACAACAAGGCAAGGTCACTTGTCCGTTAACCGCAAGTGCCATTCAGCACGACCCACGCACTTTGCCAGGTCATTGCCTACCACCTCACGTGCTTGGAAGGAAGAAAACCTCTCAATGGTGTCATGAAAGTCGAGCAGGAACAAGATAAAGTGCTGGATTGTGCCTTCATAATACAAGTCTCTTTCATTACTGATTCAGTAAAAAAAAATGTGGTGTTCGGCCACGTAGTGATCTGACAAATTTTGTGTCGTTAAGACCCTCCACCGCCCGACTCAGCCAAACATATGTAATTGCCGCCTTATGTAAGGGTTTAATGTGCAAATTATTATCGTTTCAGCTCACTGGTAAGTTGAGCAACGATTCTCACAACCAATCAATGGAAATATCTAATTGCTACATTGAGTTGTCACAATTGTTTTTTCACTTACCGGTGAACTGAAACAATAATAATTTGGCATGTTAAATGCTATTACACCGCGTGACGATTTAATTTGCGTGGCTGTATCGGTTGGCGGGGTATCTGGCCAGATCATTATGGCCTCACCAAATAACCTATTAGAATCTTGACATTGGCTGTGAAACCTAGGTCTTTAATTATTTTAGATATTTTTTTCGCCTGACAGCATCGCCTGCAGCCTTTCATATGAGCGTGAAAGTGGTGGTAGCAGCAGCAGTGGCTCATGGGATCTTAACAAGCTTCTCGTCGTACGCATCACCAGTCGATGCTTTGTTGTGTGTTTTGGCCCCGTGTTCCAATTGGATGGGGCCACTTGGGAGAGATCTCTGTAAGTGCGCTGGGGTCCGACGTCTTGAGGCCGTTTACGAGCAAAGAGCACGCAGCACTCGCTGTTATCACCGCCACTGCGCAGCCGCCACAAAACGAGGCCCTCTCTGCTCTTGTCAAAATGTTGCGGAACCCGCCAACCTAAAGCGCTGCTTTCGTGAGCCCACAATGTTATTCCTTTGTTTTTCTTCCAGCGACCAGAGCTTCATTGCCAGATGAGTGACTTTTCTTAAATACAGAGACAGCAGCGTATGTGGTGACAATTTACCCTTAAAACGTTTACATGGGAGGATTGGTGTCGCGGAAGTTCATGCACTGCGCTATGAATCCGGCGAAGTTAATTCGCCGGATTCACTCCCGGCCACAGCTAACATCAGTGTCCTGGGCCTCCTCATCCTTTCCCCGCACCTCCGGTTAGGACGGTCGGCTACATACGGTGCGAAAGAAGTTAAACATACGTACATCATCAGCCTGCACTGCCCGAATGGTGAAATTTTGTCAATCAATTAATTATGATGTGAAGAGGCCTTCATCCAGCAGTGGATTGACAAAGGACTGTAAATTATTCTATTATTATTGCTTTCATACAGAGATATATCTGAAGGGGAATTTTAAGTTGTGGAGGATTTTTGTTTCATATTTTTCTGCCCAATTAAAAGCACGTGTTGTAATAAATGTCTTGTTTCCTATGCCGGCTGAATACAGAGATCATTATATGTTGTGTTTTTTTTTGTTTTCACAAGGTTGAGATATTTCTTCATTAAACCTACAGGTTGTTCCCCCATAGGTCTCTAGCCTTTAGGCCCCCAAGTGTGGAGACATTGAGCCAGAAGCAGTCCATCAAAGTGCTTTATCACAACAGCGTTAGGCTCTTCACTACTGTCGCCCCATTTATCGGGCAATTAATAAAGTAAATAGCACGTGTGTGAGCTGGAAGATGACAGAATAGCCCATCTATGGGAATAATATGACGTTCACGGCAGACAATGATTAACGGAGTGTTAATGCATTGGGGGGTTTTTATGTTTCTGCTAATCCGGTGGATTTTGACGGCAGCTTGGTGGTTAATGTCGGTCACGGAACCCTGAAGGCCTCCGCCATTAGCGCCGCTAATTATCGGCAACGCATCACACCTTAGCCTTTGCAGACAACACGGCTTGGTTCTCAAGCGCTTTCGGCAGACCGTGTCAGGACAAAAGTCTGGCTCGACGGAGCTGTGAGTCACGGAGTTTTCCAGGGTAGAGTATTGGCGGGAGTGGTCACTAATAAGCGGCTGTGCACCAGGGTACATGCTCCTTAAGCAAGGAGTGGAGATAAGTCAGGTCCAAGTCAAACATATCTCGAGGCAAATAATTCTAGACCAGTAGGTAAAATCCACATTTCTCATAACGTGGAACAGTTTCACCACAGGATGACCACTGTTGACATTCTTAAAAGTGGTGCTTCATGTGTTGACCACGGCTGAGTGGACCCTCAATTGGGTTTCAAACTCACAACCGCCTGGTATTGTCTGAGTTCTCTACCTGCAGTGTACCGGCCGGTGGAGAACCCCATGGCAATGAGCACATCCAGAAACAACTTGTATACCAAGGCATGCCTTCCCAGAGTCAGAATAGAATCTTCAGCAACTAACAATACCTGTGTAATACCTATAACTGCAACCAAACAACGTTTTAACCCCCATTTTAATACACTTTATATGTAGTCATGCGTCTGTGTTGTAGAACATGTTTTTGGTCAATTAATGTTATTGATTTTTCTTTGAGAATCATAATGCCCCTTACCCAGGAATGCCTCACTGGGACTCAGGACTATTTCCCGAAGGTTCTGCATTTAAATGTTTGGCGAGTCCAAGAATGAGTGTTTAACGTGTGCGAGGGTCCCCCCCCCCACCCCCCTTTTTCCTCCCCTCTTCCCTTCCCCCCCCCCCCTCTACCCTAGGTTTCCCTCATCTGGTCGGTTATATTTCCCCGTGCATCTTCTCCCCCCTACGTGGTGTCCCCACTTGGCTGGGGCAGCGGGCCCCCTCTCCCCATCTTTCACCCCCCCCCCCCCCCACATGGTGTTCTAGTTGCGTCGGGGAGCATCTTCCGTGAATTGCGACACCCGGTCACGCGAACCGCGCGGCGTGCTGCGTCGGGCTCGCGTGTCGTTCCAACGAAAGCGGCAACAGCAGAAGACAAACAAGAACACGGCGGAGAGGATACCAGAGTACCCAGGGAACCCCCGAACATGAGAGGCAGAGCACACCGAGCACCGCACAGATACATTCAAGGATCTCTATTCTGATACTGGCATGGCCAGACCGCCTCGCAGACCAAGCCAATGATGTCCAGTATTTCCTGGCAGTCTCCCATTCAAATACAGCAGTGGTTCTCATTGCGCTTACTAATCCCTATTGGCGTGCACGAGTTGCAGTGGACGATCTCTCTCTCTCTCTGGGCCATTCCATCCTTTCACTCCCACTCCACGGTGAGTCTCAACCACTGGCCATCATCCCATCTAGGCATGACGTGTCCTTCCCAATTGCACTTACTTTGCTTATTCAATATTAAACATCCCTTAATGTCGATGAGCGTAACTTTTTTAAAAATGCCAAAGAATTTGTGGTAAGTAGCTGTTCACTTTTGGAAGGAGGCACATTTGTGCTAAAAAAAATTCCGGAGGAATTTTGGTCCAATGGCCCACCAGCTCACCATAATTGGATAAAACTTAAAACAATGGGAGCTGCTGTCAATGGCAGAGCCAGGATTTTCAGGTAGGGGGGGGGGGGTAACCCCTCCAGCATTGAATAATGATAGATAGGAGTTGTTAGTAATAAGTAAGGACTTGTCCCTTGCTTTTTATTCGACGCGTGTGCGGCGATGGTGCAGACATCGATCGAGGGTCGAATTCGAACCGCGTTGTGTGATCGGCATCACGCTCGCTGAATGTGAATGCCTTCAGGGAAGTCGTGTCCTGTATACGCATCTGCGCTCAAATCTGAGTCACTTATAACTGCTTTGCCGTTACTTATTGCCAATTATGGACTCAGACAATTGTCCTATCATTTCATAGAGTCCCTGGCACGTAATAATATGCTACACGGTGGCAGTGGGGGTCGCAAAATGCCGATTTATTACTAATAAACCACAATGATCCGATCGAAATTAAGGATTTCGATCGGATCATTGGGGGGGGGCACGTGCCATCCCACCCCCCACTGTCTCAGCCAGTGGCTGCTTTGACCGTTATACGAAATATAACAATGATATTACAATATCGGCACTGGATGAAAAGATGTATACATGTTAGGATGACTCTGATGAACCCCATATGCGGCTCAATCTTGATTGAGTATAGGATGTAGTGTAGTTTTTTACACTATGAGCCTAGAGGAGGCTGATGGTCCTTTTAAAGGTAATTTCTCCTGCACGGTATCCATGCTTCAGCCTGCGCCGGTTAAGTACCACTGAAGTACAGTATTAATCAAGGCTTGAACCCTCGTTAGCTCGTGCAATCTGAGAAGATCGGTTGCATTCTGGGTGATTTGGCTGCAGGCTAAACGGTAATATCACACTCAGGTCTCACGAAAAGAGAATATGAATCTCGATGGACTCCCATCCCCCTTAAATCAAGGACATTCAAATACGGCTCTGCCCACTCTGTCACTTGCAAGATACCCTCGTGCTTAGATTTGTGTTAGGAATAACTTGGGGTGCCACAAGGACAAAATATTAATTACCTCGCTTGCTATGCAGGAGGTCATGGGTTCGATCCTGACCCTGACGCCTGTATAGTTGGAGTTTGCATGTTCTGCCCATGGTCGTGTGGACTTTTCCTCCGGTTTTTCCCTCCACATTTAGAGTCATGCGTTTAAGAGTATTGGGCTGCTATAAATGACACTTCGTTGAGCTATAATTTATGGTCAGGTCGCTTCTGAAAAGGAGACATATATCTCAGTGGGTCTTACCTAGTAAAACAAAAATAGTAGTTAATAGTTTGTTTATAAATCCAGATTGTTTTTACATACACTCTATAATGAACGTGTTTTTACGATTATATTTTGTGCTTGTTGAGTGGAGAGGTTTTTTTTACTAATTTTATTGGCTATCTGAATTGGAAAATGATGATCTTGTGTTGTGTCTGCTTGATGTGACTGACAATTGAGCATTGTGTTTATTCATTGGCCCTCTTAAAATGTAAAGTTTTGAGTCTTCATGGAATCTTTCATTATAATTCATATAGTTCCAAACAACCATAGCTTTTTTTCCAGTTGTTATAGTCGGTTGACTTATGACCTTTGAAGAGTTCTCATCAACATGTCTTTATGATTGCCAAATTTAAACGTGGATAAAGAAATGTCATCACTAAATATGTGGCTTTAATTACCAATTAATGATTGCGATTTACTTTTACCTAGTTTGGATTCAACTAAAATAATGTACAATAATTTGGAACGTTGCAGTTCACTGTCAAAATCTGGGTAATCAATGTTGACTCAGAGCCAGACATTTGCAGAGGTCTTGCCAGTGATTGGCTGCTTTTGTTAATTGCTCCTCTCCTTGTCACCTAACAATGGCAGCTGGCAGGGATGGGCCCGGCCCATTTTCTCAGACCGGTGAGTTTGGCATTGCTTTGCATTTGCGGAGTGCTGCAGTGCTCAGGTGACTTGTGTTTGAATCCAATGGAAGGGCCGAATTATTAAGAGGGAGGCAATGTTTCCAGTAGAAACTAAAGGCAGCCAAGATCGCTGTCCTAAAAGTGCAGGCCTGGGAATGTGGGCACAGAGTGTGACTTGTGGGCTTTAATTGGAAGCTAGAGTACACTCCAATATGTTTGTACATTGAGCCGTTGGTTTCAAACTTAGCCCATGAGTAGCTGGTGCATATGCAAAATTAACATCCCAGCTCATCGCTGCTTTCCATGTGTGTCTGTAGTTCACATAAACGTGTACGTACCTGCTTAATAGATACCAAATAATGTCACGCTACTTGTATCTGTATAACCAATTACAATTTGGTTTAGCTCTCTTGGTTTGCAAGTAGTTACTGGAGATGTTTGGTGGAACTGCTTTATGCAGTGACATTAAATGACTTTGATCACGAGCAACATTGCAGTTTTTCAGTTTTATGTGAGTGTGTACTTTCCTTAGAATTTTTATTTGCCAGAAGCTCATTGTCAGGGATCTAATTTTCATTCACTGTGATATGCCACTGTATCTGATCAATCAAGTTTAGTTGTTTTTTTAACCAGGTGAGAACTCAGGAGACAAGGAGAGTCTCATATACAAAATTTCCTGGATTCAGTGACGCATGAGTAAATGGAGAGCTATGGGGGAAAAATGGATGGAGCTGGTTTCATAAACATTTACTTGATTTGACCAGGGGTTCATGCAGTTCTCAATGCTTATCTCAAAGCACTGAGCCAGCACCATTGAGATCCTGGGTTTAAATTATTATGATGATGCTTTCTTCCCAGTCTCCATTGGATATTTGTTTCTTTTTAGAAACGAATGTAGTTTTTTTCTCTTAATTTTGCCTTTGCTCAGCTGTGTAGATTTAAATATATTTGCTTACTCTATTGGTTGATTGACATGTGGAAACCCACTTTTTACAGAGCATGAAGGAGAACCGTCTCGTGTTGGATAAAGAAGGCCTATTAAAGTGATTTCATTAGTACTTCCTTAATGTCATTGTCCTGTGCTCTTCCTTAACAATATGTGTGATGCTTTACTGATTGAAAGACTCCCAAGGTGGATGTTTTATCACATAATGGCATGGCTGGTGGTAAGATCTAACAGCAAATATTGTAAATGCAATATAATTTGAATTTACAAAGCATCTAACAGTTATTTGCCTTATTTTTTTAAAGGTTTTTTTTACTGAAAACTAAAATGTGAAATTTGTAAGTCCAGATTAATGTGTATTTCAATGACAGGGCAATACTAGTGCTGGGAAAATGTAATGTGTATCCTTTATTATGTTACCATTATTACTGATACTCAATCTTCAACATGTAATAAGATTGTCATTACTTAGAGATCAGATGATTACTTGTTTTATGATTACTTAGATTTTTTAAAAGTAAAAAAAAAATCTGAAGTAATTAAAACTAGAAAAGGATCTTGTCAGTTTGGCTTAATGCAAGGACAGCAGCAAATTTATACAGACTGTACCACAAAGCCTACAGTAAGAGTGTAGTGCTGCGAATACTGACGCTAAACCAATGTCATATATATTAATTTGAGGAAGCAATCATGAAAATAATCGAGCAATCAGATCATGTCACTTTTAATATACCAATATTAGAATTTGAATTACATCTAACACCTCGAGTAAACCATAATCAGAGGCTAAATATGTTTTGAGTCACCCTCCCAGCAGCACTCTCGCCACATGGCCCAGCCACACGGTTCTTCTCCGTGCCGAATCGTTTGTGTTGTTCCCCAGCTGTGTGAGCACAACCCCAGGGACAGCTTCTGGCTCCCAGCGTGTGTGTTAGTGGCACCAGGCCAAGCTGTCATGGGCAGAAAGATGAAATGAATGCACTTGCTGTTTAGAATGGGAGGACAAAGAGATAGGAGTGGGGGAGATTGATGGCTGGGCAGAATGTACATGTGATGGATGTACAGATGCACAGGTGTTTGGATGAATACATTATGGACGGATGGACAAATTGATGAATGGATGGACGGGTGGATGGGTACATACAGTAAAACCTCTGCAAGCCAGGACCAATTCACGGGACAGCCTGTCCGGTTTTGGAGGAATTCCGATATATTTGAAATAATTAAATAATACATTATTATTATTAACCTAATATTACATTTACACACAATTAACACTCAGTATTACTACGTTTGTAAATAACTAAATATTAACAATTTAATATTTACTGATTAATAACACTTTAAAAAAATCACCGCGTATTGTTCAGTTAAAGCCAAGTCACTTGCCATCACCGGTAAGGCTGATTCTCATGGGCTTGAAAGAGTTTCTTTTTCGTGAAATAAATCTACAGAAGAGAAGGAGAGAGGTCCGGAGCAAACCACGTGCACGAGTGCAGCATTCTGTACAAACGTTTTGCTGCCAATCTTAATTGTGATATTTAATTCTAGATTTGAAGCTTTCGTGACTGCAAGAAGTCATACTCTTTGGTTTTATTCGGTAAAGTCACGTAGGTAAAAAAACAAATTAAAAATAAAAATAAAAGAAACAATTAAAACACGACGTTTCGGCCACAACACAAGTGGCCTTCTTCAGGTGACAGTTCTGTGCCTTCACCTGAAGAAGGCCACTTGTGTTGTGGCCGAAACGTCGTGTTTTAATTGTTTCTTTTATTTTTAATTTGTTTTTTTTTACCCACGTGACTTTACCGAATAAAACCAAAGAGTATGAATTGTGATATTATTGAAGTTGTCGTCACTGCAGGGATCCATACTCTTTGGTTCTTTCGGTAAAGTCACGTAGGTATAAAATAAATTAAATCACAACGTTTCGATTGCAACACAAGCAATTATGATCAGGTTGGAAAACCACAGCAATAATTTTTTTTTGGCATAGAATAAAAAAATACAAAGATTATTTTTTTGCAAAAAAAAATATTGCTGTGGTTTTCCCACCTGATGACGATTGCTTGTGTAGCAATGGAAACGTCGTGATTTAATTTATTTTATTTTATACCTACGTGACTTTACCAAAGAGTATGTGATATTACTACTACTACTACGTCTTGTTGCTTTCTCCAATTATGCAATCGACGCGAATGGCAAAAAATGAAGCTTGATAGACGGACTTTCGCTTTGCAGACGACCTTTCACGAATGTATCTGTTCCATATGTCGAGGGATGTTCGTACTTAAGGCGTCCTTGTGCTGTGTGTGTGTGTGGCAGAACCAGAGACCCGCATCCTGGCAACTGGAGGAGCCTCCTCTAATAAGGACATTCTCCAGGTAATCACACCTGCATTCAGTGCACCTGAGTACAAGTCAATACACCTGGCCGATGTTCAACATACCTCATTCTCTAGCTTGCGACATCTGTATTCGAATAAAATATACGTTGGCAAGGCTTAATACAGAATGAGTGTGACTATCGATCCTCTCTTCAATGCTAATATTCACCATTTTACATTGAATTGGTTGATCAATCAGTGGCTTTTGTCGACAGATGTTTTTTTTCCAGAACCTCCGGTACACTCGCCTTGGGGACGTGCCAAAGCCGATGATCGCATGCCACACGTGATGACCATGATCGCGATGACGTGTCCATATGCGGTGTCACTCTGGCCTCTGCGGTGTCACTCTGGCTAAGAAGGGGACAGAGTGCCGCATTATATACCAGCTGGTGGCTGTTTCCCTAACTGGGTTAAATGGCGAATTTTTACTTGAAAAAAATTGATGGACTTGTTCAGTGTTAATCAAACAAAGCTCTCTATTTTAGTTTAGTCATAGAACCTCCTGCCCACTATGCCTGCCTTCTTACGATACATGTTCATGTTTAACACGGAATGCACATACACATACAGTAGCTATTTATGTGTGTATGCACATGTCCACACACACATGGAATGGTAGGTCTACGTGATAGTACATCGACATTTAAACCCTTGTTGCTGCTGCTGTTTGAAACTCTGCTAGCCTCTATAAATAAAACAATGCATTTGTTTTGAAGTGATGCTACACGTTGTATAATCTGTGAATGTTTCCTCCTGTATATTTGGATTTTGCATGTTCTCCCCGTGGTCATGTGGATTTTTATCCGGGTCCTCCAGATTTCTCCCTCCACATTTATAATCAATATCACACGTTTAGAGTATTTGGCTGTTCTACATTTCCACGTGATAAGCCACTTAGTTGGACAATTTTTTGTGGCCAGTTCGCTTCTGAAAAAGAGCTACGTAGCTCAAGTGGGCCTTACCTGGTAAAATAAAAAATAGTTTAGTTTTAGTTTAGTTATGAGTTTGACTGGGGGTAAGACTCAGGAGAGTGGGAGGTTAGGGAGAGCAGGAAAGTTCTGGGGAATTATAGAACACAGCTATTGCCACCACTCATGGTTCATGTTTGAATGATTTACAGTGAATAGTATGTCCCAGTTAACAGTAACTTTGCATAACAATTGGAAGGGCTTAATGTAACAAGTGGGACAAGAGCTCAAACCATAGGGGCAGCTCCACCAGCAAAACGTGTTAATCGATGAAACCAAAACATTCTTAAAAATACAACAATGAAGACAAACCAGAACGGTGCAGTTATATATTGTGGGAAAAAAACAACAATCATTCTACAAATTATTAACAAATACACTAACTGTGTAATAATCCTGAAAGGATACATTAAATCTGCAAACACAAGATCACTGTATGATTGTATACCCAGCTGTACTCTCGAATAGCAATACTTCGTCATTGGCTCTGTTGGCAGTGCAATTAACAATGATACATTTTTACGCACGCTATATTTCGTTCTGTAAATGATCTGTCATAATACAGGGGGGGGGGGGGGGGGGGACTTTACCTTAACCGATTTTTCAATGTTCACTTGATTCCTACTCATGGTCACTTGCAACGCATCAATTAATTAATTAATTGGCACATGAGCGATTACCGTTAAATCTTACAATTACATCACGGTGCTTGAAACGATTCAAACAGCTGCTCGGGGCTGTGTGGTTTTTCCTATAACTCATGACCAGAGTGCTGGGGGACTGCACTCACTCAAGGGATGTAAACGACTGTGAGTCTGTGATTCCCAGCTTGCCACGAAACTCTGCAGCATGCCCTATTTTAAAATCCCTATACGGTCATGTCGAATATTAGCCCGTGTCCTCGAGGACGGTAAGAGGATGCTGCCTCAGAATGTTTCTGGTTCCCGTAGGAGCGCACGTGGCATTTCTGAAATGTCGCGTGATTTATTGGGGCGGGCAGAAAACCTACACAGCAAAAGTAAACCATTGTGTTTTGAGCCTTTCTCTTTCCATGGGCGGTTGCACAAGGTCCTGGCAGACGTGTTTAACGTGCCTGTGTACACGTTGGACACCGCCAACTCAGCTTGCCTGGGAGCCGCCTACAGGGCCAAGCATGGTGAGTCCTGTACTTGGGTGCACAGCTGTCAGCTGTTCCGATATGAACGAAGCAAATCTTCCTCTTCATTGGGGCAGTAAATGTTCCCGGTGTTCCGTGTTTGAAATGCTCTAAAATGTGAGGTGGCCTGGTGGCTCAGAGGTCGCAGTGTTGAGCTGGCACCGCTGAGAACCTCAGTTCGAATCCAGGCAGCCACCTGCGATAAAAAAACGGTGTCTCAGATTTACTGAGTTGATGGTTTCAGCCTGGTCACTAATGATTTGCCCCCAAAAAAAGCAACATGTCAGTTGCAGAACGGGTGGGTAAGTGCTGCTCCCAATTATATGGACCAGAGGTCCCTAAAGAGATTTCAAAAGTAGCTCTGTGATATCCACTTTTGTGGGCTGTTCTCTTCACATGAAGGGCTACACAGCTGTGCAGTATGCCAGTGTTATGATAAAATTCGTGGGAGAGATGATAAGATATTTTAAGAAATCCTCTATTATGTTACGATCGTACTATCAGCATCATGCCATGAGACAAATAAACCTATTTTTGGGACGCTCTGCCATGATTATTGCTTTGATTTGTGACACAGAACTCAGCTGTGGAAGATTACTTCACTTGTGAATGCGTTTGAACACGGCTTTAGCTGGCACACATTTTATGCCCTGTAAACATTGCATCTCGTGTAATTCACATCTACATGGTATAATCCTGAGAGCTGTAATATGCACAATTGAAAACCAAATTTAATGTACTCTTTGGGTCTTTCGGTAAAGCCACGTAGATAGAAAAATAATAAAAAAAAACAACGACGTTTTGATCGCAACACAAGCAATCGTCTTCAGGCGAAAGAATACACTGTATATACGTGACTTAACTGAAAGACCCAAAGAGTATGAATTCCTGCAGTCATGAAAGCTTTAAGTCAAATTTAATGTAATTGTTTATTGTTTCAGCCACTGATGAGTAGACTGAGAGTATGATCCCGCTACACTTGAGAAGCTGGCTTATTAATGGGTGGCAATCTCAGCTGTACAGGCTTAGGGCTGTAACATATATATTATGAGCTCCTTGGGCCATCCCAGTCACCTTGCGTCTACATATTTGTCACTATACTCAAAGGCAAAGCAAGAATGGGCAAGAGTGGGTGTGAATCAAACAATATGCGGGAAAGCTAAAACAAAAATTATCTCACAGTTCATCCGTAATGCATTGCCTATAGCACTTTGTAGGGCCCGAAGGGATTGTGTTGGAATGCATGTGCTTGTGCTCCTTTATTTCTCCCATGCATTTATATCAGCGTCTTGTCTTTCACAAATATTGAGGCACATCAGAGCCTACTTTTATTTTTAAATACAGCAGTGAAGTTTTTTGTTCCTGCCTTTGCTTGTATAACAAAGATAATGAAATGCATAACATCTTGCTTGAACTTTTTTGGGAATCAACTTAGCTTATTATCTCTTAGAGGCTGATTGGAAAAAAAATATGTACCGCTGTGTTAGAAGTTGTTGTCCGATGCAAAGTCTGCCTCTTATCACAGGAATGTGGAACTATTCCCACTGCCTTAGCACAGCCAACAGAGATGAGCATTGAGAATCACTTGCTAAAATATACCTTCTTTTACTTGAATCTACGTGTGGTTTATTCCCTAATAAAACAAGGTCACTTTTTTTTTTACAGAAAATTCGCTAACGGTGATTATGTTCAGTTTGTGCTGGGGGGTGGGTGTCGTCCGTGTTTGCAATCGGGGTTTGTTTTCAGCTTCCACTGCAGCAAAATAATTTCACATGTGGGAGCTCCTTCATGCCATTGTTCAAGGTCCATTGATTTTTGGACGCAAAGTGCAAAACAATAGGGGCCTCGTGTGGCGCCAACACTGCGTTGCTTGTCACAATGAAGGTTACTCTTTTAATGTAAGATTATACATCATGGTTCCTGAGCTGGTGGTTATTCCTGCCAGTCAAGTATTACCGACTTTGGTGTTCGAAATCACGCAATGTGAAAGCACAAAGTGACGTAATACAATTGAAATAACATAACGGTCCAATTTTGAATGTTTGAACGCGGACTCGCCTTCTGACATCTGTTTAATACCTGTTAAAAAGTTAGATTTTTTTTTAAGACTTATGGCCAACGTTCTTAAACCAGCCACTTATTTCTGATACCATGCTCGCCCAGTGCTAAATATTGATGAATGCAGAAGCCAATGGGGGGAGGGGGGGGCAGGAAAATACCTCGGCGATATCCTTAATCAATGAACTCAGTGTAGTATTGGTGAATATTTTGCAAGTGATGCAAATTACGTTTGCTTACAGTGCAGCACGTTACAGAGGGACCCAGCAGATGGACTCGGCGCTAAGGCTAGCATACAGGGTGCTTCAAGATTTGTTTAACACTTCTGAGAATTTGCAACAACACCACGAGAAACGTACCTCAGGGCTCTGTAGAAGATTCCAGTCACGTGTTGACAATGATCGCGAACAAGTGGAGACACTTTGACTTTTTGAAGCTATTAGCATACATTTGTTATCATGTTACAGTGTATAATCTGTTTTTTTTTTTACATTCAAAACGATAGTCCCATATAAGTGTTCACAATTTTCTAAAGCACCCTGTACGTTTAGCGTATTTGGCTGATAGAAATTTCCACGTGACGAGCCATTTCTGCGAGCTGTCATTTGTGGCCAGGTCGCTTCTGAAAAACAACTAATGGCTCAGTGGGCGTTACCTGGTTAGATTAAAAAAAGTGTATTTTTAGTTTAATTACGTGTAGTTATTTGCTTACCTTTCCTATACTTTACACTCCTATCGTTTGTTTATCGATTGTTGTAATTTTCTGACCCACCCCTATTGGACATCTGTGAAAAAGATCTTCATAGCTCATCAGATTTCTCCAGTCTAAATAAACATTCTGATTCTGACATATGCTGCACTAATTACACTTATTGAGCACTGTTCCTTCAAAAACTGATAACTGAGCTCATTCAACCATACCTAGCACGGAGGCCAAATGGAGTCTCTGTTTATGTTAGTTATAGGAGGAATAGCTGAAAGGTTCTAAAGAACGTTAACTTGATTTGGCAAATACACACACCTACAAAAAAAAGCAGCACTGGTTTATTTTGGTGATCTTTATTAATTGATGCAGCTGTTCTCTCATTTCCTCTCCACACCGTTGTGTCAGACCACGGTGAGTATTTAAATCCCTTTCATGTGGAACTTCACCGAGGTGCAGTCCTACTCCGCATTAATTTCGCAAAATGTACATTGATGAACTGAACTGAATAACCACATTCGTGCTTAAAAACATGCAATGTGCACATGCAGCACCTTGTCAATCCACTTCTGGATGAAGGTCTCCCCATCCCGCGCAGGTCGTCGGATTCGTTTTACCTTGCTTCACCACGTTGACCAGTGTGGGTTGTTGAAGGCTGGGAGCATCGGAGCACAGGGCAACAATGGATGTTTCTGCAGTGCCCTCTACTTCCCACAACCTAGCTCCGCAGCCTATAACACCGGTTATACAAACAAAAACGAATCTAAAAACTATTTTATTTTACTATTTAAGGCTCATGTTCTCCCCGTGGTCGCATGGAGTTTTCTCCGGGTCCTCCCAATGGTGGAGCCAGGATTTTCAGATAAGGAGGGGGCAACCTCTCCAGCAATGAGAAATGATAGATAGGAGTTGTTAGTAGTAAGTAAGGACTTGTCCCTTGCTTTCTATTCGACGCGTGTGCGGCGATGGCGCAGACATCGATCGAGGGTCGAATTCGAACCGCGTTGTGTGATCGGCATCGCGCTCGCTGAAGGTGTCGATGCCTTCAGGGAAGTCGTGGACTCTGTATAAATGTCCACATGATAAGCCACTTCGTTGAGCTATCATTTGTGACAAGGTCGCTTCTGATAAAGAGCTATATAGCTCAGTGGGCCTTACACACTTATAAATTAGGTTCAAATCAAGGCAGCCACCTATGAACACATGATCAGTCCAGTTCTCCAGCATACCGCAGTATGAATTGTTATACAATTTATTTCATTTGGCCCAGCAATAAGGCAAAAAATTGTAAATTGGATGTTTGACGTGTTACCATCCGCTGTCGATGCAGAATTGAAGGAGTGCCGTCTAGTTTTGGCTATCCCGTACTAAGACATGAGGCGCTGCTAACTGGGAAAGTTCCACGGAGTAATTTCTTCGCTTCTTAATTGCAGTTCTTTCGTTACACACTTGGCATATATAGCGTTTGTTTATACAAATCAAGAACACGTTTAAGTGAAGGATATTTTTTTTATAGAGCCCGGGGCTCATGTTTGTGTTGCTAACAGAAGCCTACAACACCCAAGTTACACTCGGGAGTATAGACTTAGATATGTTTCTAGTTTTGTGTCTATGCGTGACAGATGCACAGACAGAGGCAGAGAGAGAGAGACAGCACACATCTAATTTGAACCAAGGGCTACTCTTCTCAAGTGCCAATCAATCCTGCCATCCTTTTTGGGCTTTGTGGCATTTTATGTGACAGGTTTTTTTTTACATACACGTGCCTATTTACGCTGGTATTGCAGTGCCTGAAAGAAGCACATGGTTAATGAGAATTTGAAATATCAGCTAGATATACTGAAAACAATTACTGCTGTGTTCTGCAGAAATTTATTCAGAAATGTATTCTGCTCTGAACAGTTCAACGTTGTATGCGATGTTTGCACAAAATGACAAAACACCCTCCATTTAGTCTGATAGACTTCAGGAGAAAAGTGCTGTCAGTGAGCACCTATTGAGGCTAAGTGGTGTGGGGTCAGCTCCCAAGTTCTGATGAGTTGAACTAGAGGAGGGCCGCTGCATATTCACATACCACGTGCTGCTAGTGTGAAGAGTTGTTCTCATTAGGTATAACCATAACTGGAACAGCAGCGCTCTATATGGTCAGGGATTGGACAGGGGGAGTATGGTGGTTAGTAGGTGTGTAGCAATGCTTCCACTCACTGATGAATATAATTATATTCTATGGATCTTTCGGTAAAGCCACGTAGATATTTTTATATTTTTTTAAATAAAAATTTTCTATCTACGTGGCTTCACCGAAAGACCTATAGATTATGTGTTCCTGCAGTCACGAAAGCTTTAAGTAAAGAATATAATTAGTTCAAGAATAATACACTCCGTTGGAATTGTCCGTAACAACTAATTGTTTACACTGAATGTAAATTATGTTTACATTGCATTTTGGGAAACGGCGCTCACTAAATAATGCGAAACATTTAGATTCAGCACATATGAGATGGTGAAAAGAACAATAGCAGCGCTCGGAGCGGAGGGGTGGGGTGAATCGTCACACGCGTAGTGGTGAGTTACAGTAACCATTTTACAATCACGGCATCTGCGGTTCATTCACAGAGGGCCATTAAAAACAAGATAGTAATTGACACCAACAAACTTGGGTTCACACACACAGATAAAGGATCATTAAAAACAAGACAATCATTTGCACCAACCGCATGCCACCGTATTCAATTTATTGTCAAACGCCATCTCTATGCGATAATAGAATAAGCACGAGGATGATAATGTATTTTGCCAAATGGAAGGATAAAGTAATTAGAATGAGCTTGCAAATACATTGTGGCATTTCATGGTCTCAACTTTCCAAAGCTTTTGACTGCCCGCCATGATTGTACTTTGACGTGGATATTTGTCATCGTTGCAGATCTGTATAGTTTGTTTCAATGCAGAGGAACTAACTATCTTCCACAGTGGGACTGCGACATTTCCACCACTAGCTCAGGGCAGCAACCAGAGATGAGTGCATCCCCACACTTTCTTGAGCAGGGAGATAAATTGTCCTCTCGAATGCACATTGAAATGTTATCAGAATGCGGCGCCTTTCAGTATAAAATATAGAATATGGAGGATATTTGATCAACAGCCCAGTATTTGTTTTGCGCTGATTATCCTTTTTGTTAATATTCATCCGTCGAGTTGCTTTATTGTAAAGTTGATAACCCCCCTTTCATCGTGTCAGTAAACAAAAATGTAGACTAATTAGTGGTTTATTGAAGTGTGATCTGAAATGTTGGAATTCATTATTTTTTGTTGTCCTTTTGTTGTCCTTTAGAAAAGACGTTGATGAGGCTTTCACATTAGTTCATGCAGAGTGTGTGTTATTGTGCACATCGCATTGTGTTATACCACACACTGCCACTTGAGAGCCATGGATAGGGCCCTCGATCTCATGGCTAACAGCCTCGAAGTGTGAAAGATCCACATCGTGTTCTTAGAAGCCCCCCTTACCCCCCTACCCACCCCAACGTCTGTGGATTATTAATATTGGACCTTTCCTGCACAACAGTGCCTCAGTTGCTGGGTTTAGGTGATGGTGGTGCTGGAGACAATTTTAGGCAGTGCTTTTTTATTGTTTTTGTGAGATTGTGTGGCAAAAATCGCTGGAAATTAGACCTCTTGTGACCCCTACCCTTGAGCTAACCAATAATTTCTCATTCAAGACAATGTGCGGGGCATGGGACCTTGGCATCGTCAGAAAATTCATAGCCGTCCAATCCATAGGTAAACATTTGTGGTTCTTGGGTCTACCACATCATTAAAATTGGGGTGCAGTGGCCCTGTCAAAGCACTACGCTTATACTGTTGAGGTTTTCAGTTCAAATTACATTTAACGACTGATCATAAAACCAGGTTTTTACTGTAGCAAGGTGATGGTCTCGTTCTTCTCCAAACAAACTACATATAAAGATTTTAAAAATAACGTTTTTAGAACTTATTTAAGAACAAATTTACTTAATTAGTATATAGGGACATAATGACATATTTGTTTACATTGCTGACTGAACTGCAGTTGTCGTTTAGTAACATAGACCCTTGGAGGATATCATTCAAAGGCTCTTACCATGCAGTGGGTGGTTCGACAGTCAGACATGTGACATTGTTTTTTTACAAAGATCCCCCATGATTTCAGCAACGCAGTTGAAATACAATCGGTGATAAATGCAATAATAAACCAGGTTGGATGATACCAGCCAAGGACCTCATTGACATTACGCCACTATACTGTAATTGGTTAGTAATCAGTGTGCTGCTACTATTGTGTGCAGTGTCATTAGAATGCAGGGCACAGTGGAGAAGCATTTGCATCAATCACAGTGCTGGAAAGCGCTCTGCTTACTTACCTGTTGTAGCAAATTAGCATCAATCAGGTTCTAACGTCTGGATTGTTGCTCACCCAGGGATAGGCAGTCACGTGCTGCCACTCCACTACCTTCCCTTCATGGCTGTCATTTGTGGGCTCCCTGACTCTCTGGACGCCATGATCTATTTCCCAAAAACCAGGTAGACACAGACCCGTGAGGTTTGGCAGGTGAATGACACTTATGCTCCAAACAGTGATTTGTGGGCTCCCTGACTGTGATTTGTGGGCTCCCTGACTCTCTGGACCACATGATCTATTTTCTAAAAGCAATGCAGACACAGACCCATGAGGTTTGGCAGGTGAATGACACTTATGCTCCAAATAGTTCAGACACCAAAGTAGCCCACTTGTCAGGGATGCTTGGCTCTCTGAACGGCATGGCGATAGTGTTGTTGCTCTGGAGACCGGGAGATTGATGATCGGTGTTCGGTCGCAATGTTGATGGCATTCTCACGTAACAGGGTGGGCCGCGTGAAGGCTGCCATCTTCCACACTGTGAAATGGATTGATCTTCCATGAAGCTCATGGTCCACCCGAAATTGCATCCACACAAACCATGGCAGAAACAGATACCTGACGCACAATTGTAAAAATTAAAAACTCTCCATTGTGCGGCTGTGGTCATCCAGAACAGGCCGTACAACATAAAACGACACAATGTCCGATCCACAAATATGAAGGAGACATAGCGAGACACTGCCGCTGCTCCTGACTTGGTTACTGTAGTCCCTCGGTTAACGTTTTTAATCCGTTCCACGAAAACTACTGTTAACCGAAATAACTGTAAATCGAATATAGTAATTGCATGTGTAGTGACATCGGGGATGTCACTGTATGGCGCCGGCCCGGGAGGGCCGTGGCGCGCGATGCACTGTCTCCACGTACACCCCGTAGGCGGGTGTAGTACCAGTCCTAGTGGGGCATGGTGTGTGCTGGGATAGCGCGGGCACCACGCATAGCGTGTCATGCGGGCTTCCACAAGGGGGAGTGGGAGAGTGTCAGCCCAGGGGCAGGGTTGCCCCGGGCCATGGCAATCGAGAGAGAGCTGGAATGCTCGAGAAGGCAGGCGGGGCCGAGGACGGAGCATCCCCGACCCGTGGGGGGATATAAGGCGGGTCCCTGAGATGGACCGGGGTCGCTGCATTCTACAAGCTGGAAGCTCTACGTCCTACAAGCTGCAAGCTTTACAGGCATCAACACGTGTCGGGACCCGAGTGAGGGTCAGACCCTTCATAGCTGTAACTCCTCCGTGTAGGGTAGTAAGCTGGGTGGCCACCATCCTAGGCTACAATAAATGTGTTGCCTCTAAAGAACAACATCTGCGACTCAGTTGGACTCATTACACGTTAAAAGCATTCATCTGTTCCAATACGATTGTAAGTTGACCTTTTTGACCCTAACAATATACTTGATCACATTTAAACACTTGATATTAATACATGAACATAAGAACATATAGTGTTAATATTAATAGAAGCATAGTTAAATAATGAATCAATAGAGCATACGCATTCTTACCTTAGGCTAAGAAGATGGTAAAAATCTGTAAAAATCACTTAAGTCTGCAAGAGAGCTGTTTCCACTGCCTAAAAAAGAAAACGTAATGCAAACGAAGCCAGTCGAGGTCTAAACACTCATAAATGGGCGTCGCTGATTGGCTGAGGCATGCTCAGCCTACTGAGTGCTCGGATTGGCCTAAATTGGCGCCCGCGTACATTTCATGTAACATACCGTTCGTGAATCAACATTTTTACGTGAGTCGATAGCGTGGAGGTCCTATGGGAGCCGAAACGTTAACCGAAAAACCGTTAACCGATGGCACCGTTAACCGAGGGACTACTGTATCTGGCTTGACCACCTGAATGTGAAATTGTAGTTGTTGCTCTGCATCTACATCAGCAGCCGTACGAAAGAAGAAGAAGACGGCAACAAGTACTCCTCTTGAGGAATTCATCACGCTGCCATTTTCAGCAAGATGCTGTCATTGGTGTGAACTTTGCAAAATCTATTATTCTCACCGTGAAGGTTTGATTCACAAGGGAGTGTCCCATTCCTCGTCGTAGTAACCCTATGATCGTTGTGTGGCATCGTCACCACCGTCGTAGCCATCATTGCCATTATTAACACGACCGGTATCATTGTCGTAATGTCATGGCAATCATTATCGTCTTTGTCAACATTAACAATACAAAGATCTCTCCTTTATCAGTATATGGTGGAGTGAAAAGTGCTGTCACTGAGCACCTATTAAGGGCAGCAGACCACATGATTGCATGATATAGCCAGCATCTTGCCTTGCTAACTTTGTCTCTGCAGTTCAAATAATCACACGCTGTTTCAAGTGCTCATTTTAGGGACGAGTGAACCGAAGGCAGGCTCAGAACAGGTTCAGATAGCAATTGTCACTGATGCACGTGACTCGGACTCAAACCCAGGCCACGGGAATCATAGTGTAAGTGTGCGAGCCACTGCATCATCACTCCACACATCATCAACATTTAGTTTTACACCTGAATTCTAACAGCTGACTTATCTAGGTGATGTCATTGTGTTTGGCTGTGATGTCATATCTGTACTGCACAATAGGCTACAGCCATATGTATTCCAATTTGTATTCCAATTGTGAGGTGAAGGAAATTCCATTCAGATATCGCAGTGAGTGATGCACCATCTCATGACAGTAATCCTAAAGTTCCTTCAATACGACTTTTATCCACATTGTATCCTGAAAAGTGACATCACCGTATAGCTATAAAAGGGTGTTCCCCGTGTGAAATAGCCAAGATGAGATATGATACATCCGACACCACCATCAATATATTCCTTTAAAGTCAAAGCAACTTCTTGCTTACATGAGCAACAGCAATATGAAAACACTAATGACAAAGCCAGGAGCAGAATATTTACATTCATATGGCGGTGATCTATCTCCCGATGCGAAACGATAATATTATTACGTGGAGTTTTAATGCTAGATATTTCCCAGTGTGGGTTTATTTTGCATGAAAATATTCATTTATCAAAACCTATACTCAGTGCTGGCAACATGTTGTATTAGTTTACATATACCCTTCAGTGTATCATTATAAATTTTATATATATATTATAGAAATGTGTCAAGGTTTGGGTTTTTTTTGTCAGACATGCATTTATTAATCTCGTGACAATAGCAATCACACATTTGATTGTATTAAAATGAAAAAACATAAAAACACAGTCATTAATAACTGGGCTTTAACCAAGAAAAGCCTAATTTATTCGGAGATTTCTGCTTGTGGTGTTTGGACAATTCCTTACATGCAAATATGGTATATGATATGTCATGGGAAACTGGGATGTGTAGAGAAACATTCATATGATGGGATTAAATCAAACAATCCATACAGATAGGTCAGAAAAACCTACACTCCTGCAGGCCACTTCACAGCCATCCAGGTGACTGTTTTGGCCACATCATGATCTGTGCGCCACCCATCAAGCCGACCTCCAAACGCTGCATTGGAGCCATGCATCACGTGAATGGGAAGGGAGAATACAGTCGGAGGTAAGAAATTGAGAGTAAAAAACGAAATAATGTAAGAAGAGCGTGGGTAGAGCTCGATATAAACGTACAAAAATAAGAGAGCGAAGGAGGGATTATTTACGGAGAGAATGTAAGGAACGGGTGATGTAAGGCAACAAATGGAGTGAGAAAAAAAAAGACGCATGATACCTCCCCCGGGGCTCTGTTTCTGAGTGTTGCTGGTGAGTAGCTATTGCCATTAACAGGACATTGGGTGGATGTGGCATGAATTCTCCCTTTTTTTTTTGTCGAGCCATTTTAATTTCTATGGTCAAGCGTTAAATTCCAGAAAAAAAGTACGATACGGTTTTTGTCGAGCCATGAATTAAAATGTTCATAAATTGGTGTGGAATTTTTATGATGACGCTTCAGTTATGGATATTTTTTTTAAAAAATACATTTATCTCACAGAAATTCGTTACTCTGTTGACTTTTAAGGCCAAGCCACAACCGTTTCTGCGTGGCGAGGCGTTGCGGTGTGTAAACCGTGTCCTGTATCTACTCTATTATGTCTGGACTCTCGGTCGTATTTTTTTAGTACGCAGATAGGGCGCATTCAGCAGTACATCTGCGGTAATGTCTGCATGCTGCGCAGTGTTGGGATTACGTTTGTGGGCCATAGTGGGGCAATTCTAGAAGATGCTTAACTTTTGGGGGCTCTTATACAGCCACGTTTCCCACCCATGTTCTTAGCCCTTGCCAGCAGAGGGCTCTTCTTCAAGTGTGTATCCCTTTGCCTGTGCACCAAATGTACCTATATTACTCCAGCTCTGATGTGACGCTTTCATGTCGGACTCCGAGTCATTTGTTACGAATGTGATGGTGGTTTGCTGAAGGTGGTGGTGCTGCAGCTGGTGTGATAGCAGAAGTTCTTGTAGTGGCGGTGCCAATGTTGGCATTCATGCTGGCGGTGAACTTGCTGGTAGTGGTGATGGTTGTGCTGGTGGTGGTGTAAATAGATGATGATAATGCAATTTATAACTCGCGCAAATTTGCGGATGTAACGTCCGCAACTCAGGGGCGCAGAGCCAAGCTCAGAGTAACTCGAAGTCGTGGTTGTGGAGGTGAGTTTTTAAGTGTCTCTTGAAGGAGACGATTGAGGTGATGCTGCCAATGTGCAGAGGGATTGCGTTCCAGACTGTTGGGGCAGCCACCGAGCGGAGGTCGTGAGTCACACTGCGAAGGCATCTGCCGTGTGCTGTGCTGCAAGTCGTCAGTAATGAAGAGAGGTACGGGGGACACGCAGATGTGAAGGTGCGGTGGCAGAGGCAGACGAGCTTGTATGTGACCCTGCTGGCAATGGGTAGCCAGTTGAGGGCACGGAGAGAGAGGCAAGCGAGTCGAGCCGAGGATGAGTGCGGCCAATGACGCGCGCCAGGTTGGTTTGTAGTCTTTGAAGTTTTTTGAGATTGCCAGAGGAGGACCGGACTAGGATGGAGTTGCAATAGTCGAGGCGAGACCCAACTATGCAACGTGTCAATTTGTTGGCAGTTTCAGTGGAGTTGAGAGGACGTAGGTGTCTGAGAGCCTTCAGGTGAAAGTTACATGCACTGATGATATGATTGGTTTGGTGGTCGAAGGATAAAGTTGAATCTAGGATGACACCGAGGTAGCTGAAGTGATCGGTGAACCTGATGCTGTGACCAAAGATGTGTATGTGTGTTGGGAGCGTGGATGAGTTGAGACATTGCCTGGTACCTAACATGGTGGCCACTGACTTTGACATATTAAGGGCAAAGTTGTGTGCGGAGAACCACTTGCTGGGCAGTGGTGCATTCCGAGAGCCTCTCAAATCCAGATGCATTGGAAGAATTGATGGCGGTGAATGGAATAGTGTCGTCCGCATGTGAGTGGTGCTTGACACCGAAGCTTGCGATGAGGCGGCCGATCGGGGAAGTGTAGGCTGTGAACAGCAAGGGACCGAGGAGAGAGCCCTGGGGGACATTCTTACCACAAGTATTGTGGTTAATGCAGACATGATTCCTTGTAAAAGGTTTCAGTTTGGTGTTTTAACATCTCAACATCTGTTTTGTTGCCAGAAAAAAGGGGAAAACCTATTCTCATATTTTGGTACTGGTAAAGGAGGTACCATGATGAGGGAAAAGCACTCGGTGTTAGTAGTGAGGGACACGGACTGGACCTCAAAAGTGGTGGGAGCCATCGGTAGGTAGAGCTCTTTTATTCTCAAGTCAACATTGTAGACGACCGCTAAGCCACCACCCCGCTGGTTAGTTGCGCAAGGTTTGTGAAGAACCTTGCATCCCGGGGGCGCGACTTCCAAAGAGATGGCTGGCGGGAAGTCTGGCCTGCACCAGGTCTCGGTAATAAGCAAAAGGTCGATGTGGTGGTCCGAGATGGTATCGCGAATGAGGGCTGATTGGTAATGGAGCATGAGTTGAGTAGGCCGAGGCGGATGGGTAAATCTGGATGTGAAGATCCGAAGAGGTGCGGTGTCGAGAGGTCAGAGCAAATATCTGGTTTGAAGGTTGACCTGTGAACAGGGGCCCCTGCCGCCTCTGCAACCACGGTGCCGATGCAGTCTCTGACGTTGACCCCGAAGAAGCCCGAGGCCAGAGAGCGTCCTCAGGAGCGCGGATTCCAAGTTCAGGTGATGAAGAGATGGTGCATGTCGAGGCCCTATTATATCAGCCCACGCTGTACGGTTAGTGGCGTTGGGGGGGGGGGCAGGATTCGGGTGGACTCCGATCAGCGGCTGTGCTGCCCGGAGCAGCTTGTCCAGCAAGTGGTGTCCAAGACACACGCCGTCAGCACGCGCTCCCACGCACGTGGCGGGTGCGTGCACGCCCACATAAGCACTCGTTGAGCACGTACGTACACGTGCGGACACGGCCACGCACGCGGCGCGTACGATGGAGCGGCCAGAAGAGCACGAGGTCTAGTGGGAGTAGCTGACCACGCGCTGTGCTCCGGTTCGCAGGCGATGCAGCAGGGTGGACGAACCGCGCCGAGCTCCCATTCCGCCGGTGGTGCTGGGCAGCAGGCACAACCCCGCTCTCTCGTGCTGAGCAGTGGACAGTCTGCGTCACGTTCCCACTCGCTGGTGGTGTTGAGCAGTGAATGGAGCACGTCGAGCTCCCACTGGCCGGCGATGCTGAGGCACGCCAAGCTCCCAATCACTGATAGAGGTGGAGGTGGTGCCTTGCGAGGACGGGGCGGCTGGTAAGCCGCACTGCGTGAACAGTGCAGCCGGCGTCATCCAGCCTCCCCCAGCCTCGTGCGTGGGAGCAGCCGGCCTCGTTCACGCACACTGCCCCTCACCAAGTGCGAGGCGGCAGGTAAGCCGGGCTGTGTAACACCGCAGCCGGCGTTTGTTCAGCTGTAGCAGCGCCGCGGGGCGTGTGCAGTGCGCGCGGATGGCAGGCGGGGTTGGAGCCAGGGGTTCTGCCACCGCCACAACACTCGGGCACCACCAAAGTAAAAATGAGGAAAATAATAAAGCAAAACAAGTAGTAATAATAATAAGAAGAAAGAAGAAGATGTAGTGGAAGGTGAAACTAAGAAGAGCAGGGGATATTGAAGAAAACCGTGGGTAAGGTACGAGGGTGCGGTGAACAGGAGATGAACAGTGGGAGCGACGTGGGACTGCAGCCAGGTACCACGATGCAGAGGAGGAGATTGCTTAACTCGCCATCAGCATTTGGAGATGTGTTACAACATAACATTTTCTAACAAATCCGACATCCCAACTGGGATGGCACACTTCTTATTGCACACTGTATTGAAAATATGTTACTATTCCATAAGTGGCATTACACTGCTATTTAAATGTTTATTCTATTTATTTGTTTCAATCCAATTAGTGTCAGTTCACACACATCATAGGCAATGCTGCTCAATGTAGAGTTACACAAACACACGAATAGTGAAATGGGCATTAACAAGGCAATTATCATTGTAACATAGTGCTGAACATCAGGGAAAGATGGCTCAGTGAATGAGTTCCATATGGGCATGGAAATCTGACTATTTACAACTAAGTGCAAGTGAGCTCCTTATTAGTCATGGAATGAGGCAACGCTTCATCGACTAAAATCACTGTTTTCACTTGCATTATATGCATTGAGTTATTTGCAATGTACATTAATTATGTGCAAATGTTAAGCTAATCTACATTTAGGGTTATGGTCAAACAAAACTAGACAAAATCACTGTTTTCACTTGCATTATATGCATTGAGTTATTTGCAATGTACATTGATTATGTGCAAATGTTAAGCTAATCTACATTTAGGGTTATGGTCAAACAAAAATAGACAAATCAAACGAGACGGACAATATAAATTAGATAGACAATACAAATGAGACAACATTCTGCAGACAGACAATATAAGCCAGACAGACAGAACGAGCTCAACAATAGAATTGAGACAGATGGGATCAACCAGACACGCCAGTGCACACAGACAATGTAAAAGCGACGGACATTACAAACGAAACAGAACGGACGAGACGTACACAATAAACAAGACGCATAAAATGAATGGGGGGAAAAAACTAACACAAACCAGACAGAGCCAATGAAACAGGCTAAATAAATTAGACGTACAGGAAAAAAACAATGTTGGAGAATACAAATGTGATAATAAAGCCAAGACAGATGAGCACCCCTCATTTATCATTTGTGCAGGGAAACACTTTTGTGTAGAGAGACACTTTGACTTGATTATTTTGTCGTGTGTAATTGGCATTGAAGGATGCAGAGGTGTTAATAAATAAGTAAATAAGCCAAGTCCAATTTTACTGCTCGTGACGTTCGTGACTCACTTACTGACGTCAGTATTACCATGGTCGATACGTTGTGGCTGCTATTGATTTAAATGCATACTAACTTAACCTTTAAGACAAGCAGTTGTCCATTGGAACAAAGAAAATACTGTACAGTGCAAAGTGGATCGGGGGGGGGGGGGATACAGGAATGTTATTCTGCGGTTGCTAAATTGGGAAAAACAGAGATTATGGCGACAGCGACGATTTAATTAATGAAATCCGTTACTTGCAATTAAATGTCACAAGGACTGGATGCTCATTAATTCAACAAAAATCTACGTTTGGGAATACGACACTTAATTAGTGCGTTTGGGTTGACTCATCTTTAGTGAGCTGTTAAAATCCAATCAAGGGTGACAATGAGAAAATTCCAGGTACGCCGGAGTCTGGGACAGCACACGGCCTTCTGAGCACATTGTCAGCAGGGATAGTGTACAGGTGTCACCTGCACCGGCAATTAAAGCCTCTCTCACACTGTGGCCGGGTCTGCTTTAATTTCACTTCACCGCCCTTTACATGAAGTGCCTCGCGAGAAACCATGAACGTCCTTTATTTATTTCACGTGGGATACACCGATATCCCTTGAAATAAAGATACCATGGCTATTATTTTTGTTCTAATTAGTGCGCGATTAATAATAATAACAATATCCAGCCTGATAATGCCCAAGGTACACCAATGGCACGCATGTATGGCTGACTGTCTCTCCCGATCTGTGCAGGTCTGCTCGCCGCATCGGGGCTATCCTTCTCGGCCGTGGTGCGCACCGCTCCCCCCTGCCAGCTCGCCACGTGGCCCAGCCAAGACTCTGCCAAGGTGAGAACTGCTAACACGTGCACGCACGCAGATGGACGTGTGGCCGCGTGGGTTAGTGCTGTGCGCTTGCTGAATACCGCCTTGGTGACCTCTGAACCACGGTCCAGTCAGTGGAGTAACAGGTAACAAGTAGAGATCCAGCGCTGCAATTGCTTGCTTATGCCACTGCTGGTAGAAGAGCCTCTGCCAGAGGGAGCTCTTAGAGCGCCCCACTCGAGGGTATTTGGCCTATTCCACACTGGCCACAACACCGTCTTGCCAATCTAGTCGCAATTTAGACTGCAGGGCGGATAGAAGCGGAGGAATTTAAGAAACATACCCATTGTTACAGCTGCTGCTGCACGGGGAGATATAATCAAATTGGTGACCTCTGCAAAGCAACGTCCAGTGTGCTAACCATTACACCAGGACAGCGCCCCCTTAGCCATAAGTGCAGTCGTAGACGTATGTGGGGCATATGGCGAGTATTAATATAGGCAGCGTGTAATTATGCTCCGTATGTCCGCCATCATCACTGCAAATAGAGCACTTTGAAGGTGAGGTACGTGGGTTACGTCTTGCGAGACAACCTACTGTAAAGTGGTCAAGAGTAGGCAGCACTGCAAATGTGTTAAAGTCCGATGTGCACAGAATATGAACATTATCCCCTAGGTCAGTGCTTCTGGAGTTTGCCTGTTCTCCCCGTGGTCACGTGGATTTTTTTCCGGGTTCTCTGGTCTTTCCCTCCACATTTTAAACATGTGTTTCGAGTATTTTGGCTGCATTTAATGTCCACGTGATAAGCTACTTCGTTGAGCTCTCATTTTTGGCCAGGATGCTTCTGAAAAAGAATTACACGGCTCAGTGAGCTTTGCCTGTTAAAATACAATTTTAAAAAAATGAATTCTTCACTCCACGGCACCCTTAGGAGCTTGCTCGATCTTGGCGGCACACCAAACCAAAAATCACTGTGGGCCCGGATGGGTGGGCAGATGACAGCTGTCTCCTGTCGTACTGCACGGCGACCAAAGGGAAGGGGGGAGTGGGAGGTGTGGGCTGGATCAGCCCCTGCACGGCACGCTTGCGAACCGTTCTTTCCTTTCCTACAAATCCAAAAACACGGTGGGCACACCTGGAACATTGTCCTGGCACAGTGCCTGTGAAGCGCTGCCCTTGAGGGTGGATCTTCTCTAGGTACTCCAGTTGTTTGCTACATGCCGAAAAAAACACTCAAGGAATTGGCCAAATGTGTGCCCCCTCATGAAAATGTAAGATCCTTGTGAAAAGCAGCCTTGAGACTTCGTTGAGAATTTCCTAGATAAAAGACATAATTTCAATCGCATATAACCAGGCTTTTTTTTCCACCGGCATAATCGTACACAGTGGCACCATTGTCATCTATTCCTTAAAGGATGCATGGTGTCAACACCCCTGCTATAGAACACAACCACTGCGTGTGTTTCATGACAATACGAGATACAACCTGCTATCATGACACTACGTTTCTGGTGTCAAAGCCGCTATTCAGCATTCTTGAAGTTGTGTTTATATATTTTTCAAGAAATTAGCAATTTGGAATGAAGGCTTCATTTGCAGTCAGATAACAACTGTACCGCTGTGGCAAGATATTAACTACCTCGCCTGGTGTACAGGAGGTCGTGGGTTCCATCCCGACCCTGACGCCTGCTGTATATTTGGAGTTTACATGTTCTCCCCTTGGTTGTGTGACTTTTCTCTGGGTCCTCCGGTTTTTCCCACTACATTTAGAAACATCACGCGTTTAGAGTATTTGGCTGTTATAAATTTACACGTGATAAGCCACTTCATTGAGCTGTCATTTGCGGCCCGGTCGCATCTGAAAACGAGCTACATAGCTCAGTGGGGTTTACCTGGTAAAATAAAAAAAAAGTTTAGTTTAGAATAGATTGATTTGTGTTTTATTCATCAGATTCTTCATTTCTCTCCAGGCCCTTTTAGATTTAACAATTGGATTTGAATAATGTACTCTTCCGCTAATTAGCTACTTCCCATTGAATATACAGTGAGGGAAAAAAGTATTTGATCCCCTGCTGATTTTGTACGTTTGCCCACTGACAAAAAAATTATCAGTCTATAATTTTAATGGTAGGTTTATTTGAACAGTGAGAGACAGAATAACAACAAAAAAATCCAGAAAAACGCATGTCAAAAATGTTATAAATTGATTTGCATTTTAATAAGGGAAATAAGTATTTGACCCCTCTGCAAAACATGACTTAGTACTTGGTGGCAAAACCCTTGTTGGGAATCACAGGGGTCAGACGTTTCTTGTAGTTGGCCACCAGGTTTGCACACATCTCAGGAGGGATTTTGTCCCACTCCTCTTTGCAGATCTTCTCCAAGTCATTAAGGTTTCGAGGCTGACGTTTGGCAACTCGAATCTTCAGCTCCCTCCACAGATTTTCTATGGGATTAAGGTCTGGAGACTGGCTAGGCCACTCCAGGACATTAATGTGCTTCTTCTTGAGCCACTCCATTGTTGCCTTGACCGTGTGTTTTGGGTCATTGTCATGCTGGAATACCCATCCACGACCCATTTTCAATGCCCTGGCTCAGGGAAGGAGGTTCTCACCCAAGATTTGACGGTACATGGCCCCATCCATCGTCCCTGTGATGGGGTGAAGTTGTCCTGTCCCCTTAGCAGAAAAACACCCCCAAAGCATAATGTTTCCACCTCCACGTTTGACGGTGGGGATGGTGTTCTTGGGGTCATAGGCAGCATTCCTCCTCCAAACACGGCGAGTTGAGTTGATGCCAAAGAGCTCCATTTTGGTCTCATCTGACCACAACACTTTCACCCAGTTGTCCTCTGAATCATTCAGATGTTAATTGGCAAACTTCAGACGGGCATATATATGTGCTTTCTTGAGCAGGGGGACCTTGCGGGCGCTGCAGGATTTCAGTCCTTCACGGCGTAGTGTGTTACCATTTGTTTTCTTGGTGACTACGGTCCCAGCTGCCTTGAGATCATTGACAAGATCCTCCCGTATAGTTCTGGGCTGATTACTCACCATTCTCATGATCATTGCAACTCCACGAGGTGAGATCTTGCATGGAGCCCCAGGCTGAGGGAGATTGACAGTTCTTTTGTGTTTCTTCCATTTGCGAATAATCGCACCAACTGTTGTCACCTTCTCACCAAGCTGCTTGGCAATGGTCTTGTAGCTCATTCCGTCTTGTGTAGGTACAATCTTGTCCCTGACATCCTTGGAGAGCTCTTTGGTCTTGGCCATGGTGGAGAGTTTGGAATCTGATTGATTGATTGCTTCTGTGGACAGGTGTCTTTTATACAGGCAACAAGCTGAGATTAGGAGCACTCCCTTTAAGAGTGCGCTCCTAATTTCAGCTCGTTACCTGTATAAAAGACACCTGGGAGCCAGAAATCTTTCTGATTGAGAGGGGGTCAAATACTTATTTCCCTCATTAAAATGCAAATCAATTTATAACATTTTTGACATGCGTTTTTATGGATTTTTTTGTTGTTATTCTGTCTCTCACTGTTAAAATAAACCTACCATTACAATTATAGACTGATCATTTCTTTGTCAGTGGGCAAACTTACAAAATCAGCAGGGGATAAAATACTTTTTTCCCTCACTGTACAGCCCACCATCATGCCCACTGCAGCCATATGCCCTGCACCTCGCTGCTTTTATTTTGTAGCTGCATAGGAAGAAAACACGCCTCTGGATGCAAATTCAACGGCCGTGTTTCCTAGCATTCCTTCTTAAGTCTTCTGTGCAGCATCATATCTCTTGGTGGCCGTTTTATGCGCACACTCACACATACATTTTGTTTCAGATAGAAGTCCCCAATGCATTGCATTTCTGATAGAAGTTCACGACATTCATTTTTGTGTAGTGAGAACAGATGCCGTCTGCATACAGTAGTGTGCTGGGATACATTACCCATGAGAGGCTATCTACATCTTAGACCCATTATATAAAAATCCATGCATAGGGATGGACCATTGCTGCCTGCAGTGATGGGCCATTACTACCTGTAGGGATGGACCATCAGTGCCTGTAGGGATGGTGCGTTACTGCCTGTAGGGATGGGCCATCAATGCTTGTAGGGATGGGCCATCCGTGCCTGTAGGGATGGACCGTCAGTGCCTATAGGGATGGGCCATCAATGCCTGTAGGGATGGGCCATCAATGCCTGTAGGGATGGGCCATCAATGCTTGTAGGGATCAACCGTCAGTGCCTGTAGGGATGGTGCATTACTGCCTATAGGGATGGGCCATCCGTGCCTGTAGGGATGGACCGTGAGTGCCTGTAGGGATGGGCCATCAATGCCTGTAGGGATGGACCATCCGTGCCTGTAGGGATGGGCCGTCAGTGCCTGTCTCGTTGAGTCCAGCTGCTGGGTGCGCCGTGGTGCTGAACTGACTTGCCACTTGTTCTCTTCACATACGACAGGGAGCTGGTGCGGTTTATAAATTATCCCATTTCCCACACTCACTGAGAGCCTCTCAAGTGAAATGCAGACGAGTGTTTGCAAAAAGGATATACTGTATTATGAAAGTAAACGAGAACATTTTTCCATCTCAGATTCGCCAATGATAGCCACGATAACAATCAACGGAAAGGAACCACATGTGAAAGAAGAACTGCACGAAGAAACGATGGTATATGGACACGAGATAAACGTGACAAAAATAAATTCACGGACAACAAGTTTGGTAAATGAAACAACTTTTGGAGGAGCAGACGTCGCTGAACACGGGGGTTACGTTCCTGGAAAATGCCGTGTAGGGCAAAACCCTGTTGGACAAATATTAGACCATTTTGGGAAGAATTGGGTTGCATTCCTTGGACCGAAATTATCAACCCCTCCCTCTTTGTTTAACTTATTCTACAGGATGTCCACCCTTGTTATTGTACTTAAGGATGCCGTGTCGCTGTCCATTTCTTGTCTGTGTGTATGCACTTTTTATTTTTCAATTTCATCTCCACACAAAACCCACGTCTCCATTCCTCTTCCCGCACCGCGGCACTTACTCCCAACGCTCGCCGCTGGCTCCGTCACTCGAACGTTAACAATTCACCATCTAGTCGTCCGTATGACTCGCGTCACCGACTGGACAGCTACAAGTTGCAAGTGGAAATGTGTAAACATTTGCCTTGTGCATTTGTAATGTGCTGTTGTCCGTGAGCATGTTGATGATTCGCCATCTCGGCGTCCGTATGACTGAAGTCCTCAACGACTGCACGGCTAGGTGCATGCGGCAATACGCGTGAACATTTGCGTTGTGCCTTTATTGCGTGTTGAGTGTGTAACATCATACGAAAATAACACACGTGGTAAATACATTGTTCTCAGTCGATTCATTCACACCTTCCAACGGATGCGGCTCTCTCCTGGCACTTCTTGTCGACGGGGAGATGAGACTTCTATCAGCGTCAAACCGCGTAGAGCCGAAACATCATCCCCGTGTTCCGGAAAACAGACCTCATTGTGTAAACCGTGGATAGCCGAAACAAGCGTTCCATAAAGCCGTGTTGAGCAAGATGTTTCTGTTGAGCTAAAGCACTTACGGCAGGCACCTTGTGATGAAAATGATTAACTAAGAGGATAACGAGTTCAGGAGACAGTGTTTTAGAATGCTGATCTTGATAATGAAAGCAGCATATTGACGCGTCTAAAAAGATAATTTATAATCAGTGCATAATGGCTGCCATCACTTTGGATCCGAGATGTGGATAATGGCAGAAAAATTCGAACAAAAGCATAGATTTGTGCAAAAAAAGCATGCAGAGATGCACACTAGGAATTGCACTGAAAGACAGAAAAAGGAGCACATTAATTATGGAACAAATGCAAACCAGACACACCCTATTGAATGCTGGGAAGCACACATAATTAGAGAGTATGATTGCTGATGAAGAAGTCTGGTGACAGGAGAGGGAGACAGAAACACCGAGATCCAAGGCTCAAACCAGTACCTCAACGGCGCGTTGCTCTGTATCATGAACTGAACAATTTTTTTTTTTATCAGGTAGTGTGGGTAAAGCTAAAAATGTTACAAAAAATGAAACAAAAGCATGTAATGCATACGGGGATGGCCATAATGGATATGGAGCAATGATATCAGTTCATGTTCAATATTGGGATAGGTTTCAGCATCACAAGATCGTGGAGGCCATGATCCACTTGGGACAGTTTTGGGGCGATCGTTAACCATGATAAACTATGTATGTGTAGTGTCAGTGAGTCGGAAACGAGGTTTGTAGAGGCACCTTCTTTATTGACCGCACGAGATCTCGCCTGCCACACTCTACAGTCGCCTGCCTAAACACAACACGAGCCGTCTAATACCGACGGCGCTGACGGAGACAGCCAACAACTTTCTAGCAGCGCAATGTCGAGCGAAGATGGCAGCCACGAGGCGACAGCGACGATCCAATCCCAGAACCGGCAGCCTCGAGCCCCCCGCACTCGGCCCCTTTTATGCTACCAGCGTGGCCTGGCTCCGCCCTGGCCACGCCTCCCTTCTCGAATCCACTAGCAGGTTCCAGGGGCTTCCAGATGGGGCCCTCCATGACCCTTGCCCCAGTTCCTCCGCCCTGCCGACACACGCACCGTGTATATGCTCACCGGCGTGTGTACTGTTTGTCCACCATAGTTGCCGCCGCCGGTCACCAGACGGCGCTATCACGCTACATATCTATGTATTTTGAACTTCTTTTGCACCGTACGTAGCCAGCCGTGCTCATCAGAGGCGCGGGGGAAGGACGACAAGCTCAACACAAAAAAGCAGTTGTAACGAAATTAGTTTTCAATCGACATTTAAAAGTATATAGCAACAGTGGCTTCCTAATTTCGGAAGGAAGAGCATTCCAGATGGATGCAGAAGCGCATCTGAAAGTGCACGATGCAGTGAATGTCTTTTGTTCGATGGCCAGCCAAAAACCCGCCACTGCGAGGATGACCAGAGTTCGCGTGGTGATGGTTTATGCTTCTTGACGAGATCGGCAAGGCATTGTGGTTAATTTCTGGCAGGAACTGTGTGTAATGACGAGTGCAAGCTTCTGATGTATTCGTTTGGCAACCGGAAGTCAATGCATCTCGGCGAGCACTGGACGGACTTGGCCGGATCTTGACGTGCCCATCATGACACGTGCCAGGGAATGTTGTACACACTGCAGCTTGGTCATGTGTTTTTACCAGACGTCCCGTAGAGTAGTGAACTATGGCAACTTGGAAGGCAAGAGAATGGAGTGGCACTACTCTGCAGCCAAAGCAGAGAGTTTGTTTTACAATGATTTGTAATCTCAGACCAGTTACCAGTTGCATATTTTGTTTTTTGTCAGTGAAGATTTTTGTGCGTTTGCAACAGATGATGAATATGCAGTGCACTACTCAATACGGAGCATAAAGGATCGTCGTGTAGTGTTGCGTAACCGAGGCCTATTGAAGATGTGGTTCGATCAGTAGATCTGTGGTGTCATTTCCTGGGGCCTTTCCTCAACGTGCTCTGATTAAAAGGGTTGCCAGAAGGAGTTTATTCACCTATGTGATAATAGCACAAATAGTAATATGATGATAAATTAAAAACATTATTAAACATGAATATAGTAAGTACATTTGGAACGCCGTTAAAGTGATTCAGCTACAAACAAATATGAAAGGCATTGTGAATGTTAATAATTGACGACAAAGAGAGACGTTAACCTTTTACTTTAACTATACTAATAAAGATCAAGCGATAAGTGTACAAAGCAAAATGGTACTTTTTATCATAATAATGCGAAATATTAGTGCATATCTGTAAGATGAGCACTGGCTTCTCACGACTGGTCTCATTCCATCAATCAATTTGCAACAAAAAATATGAAAGGGAAAAATCGCGATGCCATTGTGTAAATCAATTAAGAAGATCCCATGCTACATGTCTAATTTCTTAGAAACACAGATGGAAAAATTGCCTTTTCATTTGAAATTGCCATAATTTAATGAAAGTAAGTAATTACGCTGTCACGCTGCATCTCCTGTAGTTTTTGTTTAGTCTCACAAATAAATAAATAAAACTCGAGCACTTAGAGAGCACAAGTGCACTCGCTACGGCTTGTTTGATGGTTAGCTTAGGCATTGGAATTAAAATGAGCGTTCCCCACACCTAGCCTCATTTGTAAATGCAACCGTGAAAAAAGAACAAGGGGAAAAAACACGTAATTCACGTGCAATTAACAAAACACGCAGGTTATGCAAGTGATGAAGCGTGGGTGGTATGTGATACTCATCAAATTTGCAAGCGCGTGTCACGAAGTTTAAAGAGCCTCGAAGCATCAGGATGCATTCGGGTCTCGTCGCGCAGTTCCCTGCTAAACAGCAATAAAGTCAATAACAGATGCCTGGATACAGAGTGTGTCTCAGCAGTGTATACAATTACATTTTGATAATGTATGTACGCTCTCTCCATTCATGTATGCCGAGTGTAAGTAAATGGAATGAACAAAAAATGCATTAGATAATCCTGGAAAAGGTAGGGTTCTGCAAACTCCTCTCATTTGTGCAAATGCTATGGATCCACCCAAACTCCCATTATGGAGTGACAGGACACGGCCATGTTGTGACTTTGCGATGTATTCCCAATGCTGCTAACAAACAAGGGAAATTAGGGGCAACCAACTCTTATTTCACTTGCAGAGACTGCGAGTGCGATAAGAGTTTGCGCTATCATCTGTAATTTCCCTTGTATAAGATACCGATGATGACGACGACGGCAATAATGATCATCACGCACTTGATGCTGCATGATGTAGCGAACGTCACTGACTACTACCGCCCTGTCATGCTGCAGGTTTATGCAGCCATGTTGGAACGCTTCCAGCGCCTGGAGCAGACCTTCGTGGGTCCATGCAGGCCATGACGGTCTCCCTTACCCTGCGTGAAGATCTGCGGGGGCCTCGCACCCCTCAGCATGGCCCCGCCGCATTTGGAGCATCTCCTTGAGCTTCGAGGAACACAACTCAACATTCCTCAACGTCGTGGACCGTGTCTGTTCACAGCAGGCGCATAGTAAGGATGATTATTAGAAAGTTCACGGAACATACAATGACAGGTAGACGTGTACTATATGTGGCACTCGTCTCTGTTGGCATCCCAGATGCAGTGTGTAATTGAACATTCCTATAGTGGGATCCCAGTCCCTCCATAGCACTACTACTGTTGACTCACAACAAAGCAGTCTTCCTTTCAGTGATTCAAGGGATAATGGGCTGACTCAACTCTAAACCACAATTTTACCCTTAACCTTAAAATTGTTGGGCAGTGCCACCTGGCCAATAACGTACACATCATGCAAAACAATCATTATGTACTGTCTCAGTAGATTATGAGTGATAATAAATAAAGAGGTAATGTGATTGTATAATCCATAAAATTAAGTGAACATTTAATCCACAATCGGATTAAATGTAAGAGACAACGCCCTGCTGATGAGACTCGGTGAATCTGAAAGGCAATCCTATTGTTTTCCATGTTTAAAAAAAAAAACTGTAGAGCTGTTGCGTTTTGAGGTGACCAGAGCGTTAACCAGGCCACTGGGATGGGAGGTGTTGCCATGCTGTTTGCAGTCAGCGTTACCAAATGCAGGAAAACAGACATTGCCAAATTCAATGTATTTAACGCAACAATTTCCATGCCCTGAACATGTGTCAGAGAATTCCACTCGCATTCAAAGTATTAGGACACTGCATGTGGGTGCCTTGGGAAACACTGAGTTTTTGAAGGCTTACCTGTGAACGGACTCTAAAACATTCCTTACATTTTTATACACTATTCCTGGTAATGGCCCAAACTGGATTGTCCCCTTCAATGAGATTAACTTTTAAATCATACAGAACATTGTGGAGCTCAGCGGCAAGTGTTGTGTTATCGAGTTTGCATCGAGTGGATAGCTCAGTTCCCACAGCCACCAAAGTGTCATCTGCTCTTGGGGAATACAGGTCTGTCCGTGGTATGCAGACCTCGTGGAGAATAATCTGAAAATGTGAAAACATTTCTTCAGAAATGCTTACAATTGTGAAATAAATCCACTTGTGTCGCAACCATTTCCAAGATTTCCTTGACATGTACGATGTCAATGGGATCTTTCAGGTGAAATGATCTCCTTGAAGAAAATGTTAGATCATTATTAAACTGCCCAAACAAGGGAATATCACGGGTATTGTTAATGTTTAGTTTAAAAATATTGCCTTTGAGAAGCACATACTGTATTCCCACCAAAGTTTAAAGTGTTTCCATGTTCATTAAACCAGCTGTGCTAATGCTCAACTCCATTGACGCCATTGAGCCAGAGGAGGAAACGTAACATTCCTGGCGTCATTCAGGATGATTGTAAAAGCCATTCGTAGATGTGCCATATAGGAGAAAAATACATGAATTTACATATTAGTATGAGTATACGATCTATACAAATGTTCGATTCATTCTAAAGTTTGTGTTTTTTGTTTGTGGGGCTTCATTTGTTTCCTCAGGTGTTGGCACTGTACATAAAATAGTCCAATCATTCCAAGATGGCGACAGTGCAGGTAAAAGCTCTCCATGGGCGTTGTGGTTCATGTTTAATTTAAATCAAGTCTCTCGTGTTAGAAGACAGCAAGCTAAGATCTAGGGCTGACTGAGCTTAAACAAGTGACTGGTACTAAAACACATTCCTGCGGAGGGAGCTGGTAGGAACGTTGGGTTGCTCGGTCAATGGCCAGGGTCAACGGCGGCACCACGTGGTGTATTCCGTACAATATGCCCGACTGTGTGGGAGGGCACAAGCCGGCGTGAGTAGGTTAAACGTTGGGCTTTATAAGGGCACCACGGGGTGACCAGCCCCTCCCCACCCAGCCCCACCCGCTCCCACCCCTCCCACCCCCACCCAGCCCCACCCTCCCCACCCAGCCCCTCCCCACCCTCCCCTCCCCACCCAGCCCCTCCCCACCCTCCCCTCTCCATCCAGCCCCACCCCTCCCATATTTAGATGCACGACGGACGGACGGACACAATAATCCCCTGTGGGCTGGTGTAGTAACCAGGAGGTTCCTAGCAGTATGAGACGTTGTTGTGGGCGGTGAAGCGGTGAAGCGCCATCTGAGCAGATGACTCAGTTTAAATAAACCAAGGGTGTTTTTGACCCTAACCACTTCAGTATGCCTACAAGGTCCACCAAACCTGATATCTCTTTACTTGACCAATTGTGTTGGAGGATCTGTTAAAGGAAGATAAATAATTGTGTATAAAATGTAATCCACCACAAACCTTTGTCAAGAAATGTGGCAATGATAACAATTGCAGGTGGAATGTTCACGATTGTTTTGGTAAAAATCTACAAGATAACTCAAATCTATAATGCGCATTCCATCCTAGGATCCCAATGCGCAATGCATGAAAAGCAGGAAACAAAAACAGAACCAGGGCAACCGATCAAACTAAAGAGTGAAGGCCACTTTATGGAGATGAGTTTTCAAAGCAGACTTAAATATATTTACCGACTCTGATTGCTTGATTTCGAGGCATTCCATAGCTTGGGTTCCACATTAACAAAAGCCCGTTCACCAAAAGAGTGCAACCTATCGACTTGGGAGTGCTGAGCTGTTGGAGATCAGAAGATCCTAAGGACCTTGATGATAGACTACAACAGTGTGAACACAATAAAGGACACGAGGTGTAAGTGTGTAGATAGAAAATCACGGCGGTAAAACATGTGTTATCGTACGTTCTAAGGCATATTTAACATTTGTAGCATTTGCCATTAAAATATGATTTCCTTCAAAACCGGGGGACTTTACGATTGAGCACCCTGTGCTCAGAAGATAAGGTTCAAGAAGAATACTTAACTCAACAATACAGTATATTTACTCTTTAAGTACCATTTTAGAAATAGCTGAGCAGAGGGACCCAAGAACAAAATGCCAGTGTTAATGAGAAGACTTTTTCCCAGATGCCTCAGTCTCAGCCATGTTAATGATCACAAGTTGACCATATGGGGATCCATACCAAGGGAGCATCCAATTGCCAGCATAAGAAGGTGTTCTTCACAATGTGTTTTTCATATTAACTCTGCTTCAAAGTGGAACGTCCCATCAGCACTCTTATGAGTTGGCGTCATGACACGTGGCGATGCCATGTTCTCGGGATAGTTGTGTTTTGGGTTCTTTCTGCTGATAGATTTTAAACACAATTTTTTGTTGTAGTAGTTTTTTGTTAACCCCCCCCCCCACGGTGCCACCGTTGGTCAAACTGATGCCTGATGATGTGCAAATCAGATCGTTTTCTTTAGGGAAACACCTCTAATTTGCTATTAAAATGTAACACTATTTTGAAAAAAAATATAACAGTAACCAAAATTGCTGTTTCCTCTCAGCAGAGGCTCCTCCACCTGTTATCTCATATACATTCATTATTTTTGTATATGTAAACGAACCGTACATTTTAATGGCACATTTTAAATCTATATCACGGCGTACAAGGGAATAGTGTTTCACAATTGTGGATTAAATATGCAAATTAACAAGCGCATAATGCTATGTTTAGCACGTAATGTGGTTCCAAAATAAATTAATTTGAGAATAATTTGCATAATTATGAAGCTATGTGAAATACAAAGTTTAATACATGAAGTATAGTAAATGTTATTTTAATTATTATTTCGATTAGTTGACTAATGACTGAGGTGATTGAAGGCCTGTACTGTATTTACGTGATTAAATTATGAAATAATTACTCGCGTGGCTTTTTTTTTCTTCTCCAAAGCTTTGATTTCTTTTACATAATAGAGCAAATAATTTAATACGGTAATTGAAAAGAACGAGGGGCATGATTCTGGGCAGTCTCTTGCAGATATAGGAGCAAATTAGACTTTTCCCACCAAACATGTACAGAAACTGCCTTTCCGCTCACAATAAATGTAGCCTCTTCTTGTGGCAATAAAGTGGCTTAAGTAAAAACCATCTGGAAATTACATTTCAGAAGCAACAGCAAAAACAAACCCTTGTGGAAACATCAATGGTGAGCCACTCACGACTCCCGTATCCTGCTTATTTTCCAGCCAGCCGCTGGTAGTTGTTACAAGCGCAGGTACCGATACATTTTTTGGATCAAGAGCTGCGCGAGCCCACTCAACTAGGGCTGAACGATTAATTGATTTCAAATCGAAATCGCAATTTGAATTAATGCGATTTTCAATTAGCAAAGGCTGCAATTTTTGGCGATTTTAAAAGTCCTATTACTTTCTTATTGGAATAGTTTTATATTTTTTATTATTATAACTCTATTTATTTAACTTAACAATTGTTCTATGTTCGATCGTTCTATTCAATTAAAACATTTAAATAAATACATGTTGGAAGCAATTCATATATTTTAAGTTCTCGTGCTTGCATTAGAATATATAGAGCAGTTCCTATGTTGATGGTATCACGTGGTAATGCTCCATCACATGTTTTAAATCTCTTACACAGTGAATAATGAACTGAAGCTTGGATCGGGATTGCAGTGGGCACTCCAAGGGGGCAGCACGTTGGGACGCTTTGCATTGTGGGGGTGCGCCACCATACATTGCCCAGAAATCACACTGATGTCAAATCACTTCGGCAGGCCGGTTCCTTCAAAGGGCCCTTTGACGCTTGTGCGAATGTAACTCTCATAAATTGTGCAAACGGTAGGGCCGTCTACGTGATCCCCAAGTTGCTATTTGAGCACTTCATATCCAAGCTAAATCTCCCCCATGCGTTGCCGTTTGAGGATTTCCCCTCAAGAGCACTCAAAAGCAAATGAGGCTTTCGTGACGTCACACGGGTAAGATCTTGACTCTGGAGGATGATCACAATCAAAGACATTCCGTTTTGCTGCTACTTTTGTAAATTCCAAAATGCCCTGAATTTGGTTAACACCAATTCTCTCAACACAACAATGGAACACATTATTCAAATTAGCAGTACTACGATATCAGTCAATATTTTTCTGGAGGGGATTTAAAAGTGATTCGCCTTCATTTGGACATTTCAGAACAATCGTGGTCTATCCAATGAAAATGGTAAGAAAAGCATTGGCAAGAAACATTGTAAACACAAATGACCTCTGGCCGAGGTGCCCACTGCAACGGAGATCCTGCTGTGATTTAAATGTTTCCGTGTGATTGAATGACTACATACTGTATGTAGTGAGTCCAACGGAGTCGCAGACGTTATTCTTCCGAGGAAACACATTTATTGTAACACGTATATACAAGGGGTAACTGCCCCTTTACCAGATACAGCCTGGGGTGGTGACCACCCAGCTAACTACACTATACGTAGGAGTTACAGCTACAAAGGGTCGGACCCTCACTTCGGGTCCCCGTCCACGTTTTGATGCCTCGTAGGACGTAGAGCTTCCAGCTTGTAGAATGAAGCGATCCCAGTCCCTCTCAGGGACCCACCTTATATGCTCCCGGGTTGGGGCTGGCTCCGCCCAGGCCCCGCCCGCCTTCTGGAGCGTTCTAGCTTCCTCTCGATCCCCCTCGAGAGCTCTCCCTGGACACGTGATCACCCCCTAGCCCCCCCCCCCCCACCTGGGGCCTTCTCTGTGGACACTCGAGATCACATGTCTACGGGGTCAACCAGAGTGCCATGGCCCGGGGCAACCCTGTCCCTGGGCTAACACTCTCCCACTCCCCGTTATGGGAGCCCGCACTACACGCTATGTGTGGTGCCCGCGCTATCCCAGCGCTCACCAAGCCCCGCTCGGGCTGGTACTACACCCACCTACGGGGTGTACGCGATGACGGGGCATCGCACGCCGTGCTGTGCTAGAGCCGGCCTCACTCAGCAACCCACCCGGTGCTGTCCGCGACGTAAGAACATCGCATGCCACGTCCCTCCCGGGCCGGCACCGTACAGTGACATCCCCGATGTCATTACACATATATGACACACGCACAGACATGTGTTACCTGAACAGACAAACTGTTTAGCTCCTCATTAAGAACAGGACACCAAATACATTTTGGAGTTTGCCAAACATCCCTCGAGTTGGCCAAACATCCCAACATAGGACCACAGAGCTTGGGGTATTGTTGGCTTCCACCCAGCTTTGTGGTTTCCCACACCTCTGAATTATTCTCTCAGTAAGGAAGGGGGGAAGCGAAAACTGTGTTACAAATTCTACTTAATCATATATATTAGACGTTAATGTTAGAAGCGTGACTTATGCTCGCATTTTATGATTGATGATTTGAGGGTAAACTAAAATGTGAATGCTGTAATGTTACGCACATAACAAGCACTGTTCTGGAATATAAATATATATGAATATAACCTTTACAGCGTTCTGTAACAATAGATAAGAAACCTTTACTCGAATGGTGAAGTCCATATTTAAATGTTTTGGTGAATAAATAAAACATACTTGCGATAGATTTTAAAATGTTTTGTTCGGAATAACAAAGTGCTCTTTTGTAATCTTTGAAGCTGATAGACTCCCACCACATACATTTATTTTTTGATGATGAATAAACATTGAATCGTCCTATAATCTTAATATGATTATTCTGTTCTTTGGTTCTTTCGGTAAAGTCACGTAGAATGAGAATAAAATAATAAAATAAAATAAGACAATAAAATTCTCACGACGTTTCGGTCACAACACAAGTAGCCCTCTTCAGGTGAAGTAACAAAACTGTCGGGACGACAGAGCTCCATTGGAGCGGGACGACAGAGCTCCATAAGACAATAAAATTCTCACGACGTTTTGGCCACAACACAAGTAGCCCTCTTCAGGTGAAGTAACAAAACTGTCGGGACGACAGAGCCCCAAAACGTCGTGAGAATTTTATTGTCTTATTTTATTTTATTATTTTATTCTCGTTCTACGTGACTTTACCGAAAGAACTAAAGAAGATTAATCATTGCAGTCACGAAAGCTTTAAATCTTAATATGATTATTCTGGTTTCATAAAGGCCCTGTGTGTCAATAACCATTTTTGCAGGAGTAGAACCATGCATACTGAAAAACACCGAGTATGACTTTTATATGATTGTATAGTGTTTAAAACACTTGAATTCCACAATTCACAGAGGATACATGTCCATCTATGTATGTTGAACTTATTTCCCATCGTACGTAGCCCACCATGCTAATCAATGCTGTGTTTGTAGCAAGACACTTGTTTAATATTGCTTATTCGTGTTTTGTCATGGAAACGTGACACTGATTCTCCCCATACACATTAAATTGTTTCATCCCTGCACGGTATCCATGCCACAGCCTACATCCTATCTGAAAGGCGACACTGTGGCTTTTACTAACAGTCTATTACATGAGTCAAGTTTGTTCATATTTATTTGTATTGTTGATATAAAAATTGTAAATTAGGTTGTAATATCTGCAGCAATGAGGTCAAGTGGTTGTGTAACCCCTTTTTTGGTAATTGGACAAAATATAATTAGGTGATTACATCGGAGTGCATCCCACTAGGTACAAGTACTGTACAGCACTGCGTATTAAATATTGCATTGCAACAACCATAGGTACAAAAGAAATTCAGAAATGTTGCAATGCAATTGTATTTAAATGCACGCACACATTGATAGGTGTAATTATGGGTGTAATTATTTGTGTATGTCATTAAAATTAACGAGCAATGTCCAGAAATTCGTCTGGCAGTCTGGTATACTGATGTGCTGGTACATGATTGGAATATGTGAAATATTTTTACGTGTTGAAATTTTCATCAGTTTCCCTGCATAATTATTTACGGGGGGGGGGGGAATATTTGGTGGGGTTTTATTTATATGGACTTGTGCCCAAATTTAGACAAATTATCCAGGGCATTTTACAAAGGATATTTATAGTTTCAATTTTAAAGACATTCCAGTCTCCATATATTTTTTATGCGCAGAATATAAAAAAAACTATTCTTCTTGCTGGGCTAAATAACCGACTGCTCAATATAAATAACTTGCTGATCACTGAGTAAAAAATCCTGGGACATCACCCACAGGAAGAGTTAAGGGCATTTGCAACCAGTGTCACTGTGTGTAAAATTTGACAATCCACAATTGTAAATGTCAGTTTAACACGTAAATTGTAAATGTAGAAGGAAAAGCCTCTGTGTAACAGATCCCCATTACAAAATAAACAATGATGCAACGGGCATTGACTAAGGGATACGAATCTGGTTATGTAATAGTGGGTCTAGGATAGGAGAGATGTGTGCTTTGTCCATGGTGCATGGGCTCGCCGATTTCAGCTTCCTGGTGATGTTTAGCAGCAACATGCTTACATTAACAAGGCGTCCTTCAGAGAGGACACTTCTGAATACGTGTGAACACAGTTCTGAATACGTGAACACACTTCTGAATACGTGTGAACACAGAACTAGAGCCCAAAGGAACATCAGGGAGCAAACATTTCATTATTTTGTGTGGAAGTATGGTAATTGTGGGGATTAGGTGGCAAAAAAGGCATGTGAATAAAGGTTTAAATCTATCCACATTTTGTTGAGAGTTTATAGGTTGCGTTTTGGTGTAGGTTTATGATTAAAGCCAATTTTCACAAACCGTATTGGACTCCCAAAAGCCTTATCGCAACATATTTCAAAACGAATTTGTTTTCTGTACCATTGAAAAAAAATCCTAAATATTTCATGATATTCACTACAGAATCCGTCAATGGCAGATTATATAAGGAGTGGAGTGGCGTGTACTCGCTAACGGTCCAAACACTGGCCACTCCCTACTAATGGAACCGTGGAAACCTGTAAGCCCTAAGCTAATGAATAACGCCATGGAAAATTACAGTGAGCCTTTGCCTCTGGACCCCAGTAACCGTTTGTTGTTTTAGAAGGGGGGGGGGGGGGATTCAGACACAACTAAGAGAAGGAAAGTGCTACTTGGGCCGATTAATTTTGACAGATGGGAAGAATGCATTTTCCTCAAAAATAGTAAATTATGTAGTCCGGCTAATTCGTCTCTAATTGGTCTTACGCCGCCCATTGCCATGTGCTTTGCGGTGTTGTTCATGCTATTATGCAATGATGTTTATGTAAGGAAATGTGGTTTGGCAGCGGGCTTAATGTGCTCTAAAAGCACAACATTTCACTTCGGTGAAGGCTGGGGAAAATGTAGGCTGCTAAAACACAAATAATAGGTATAGCATTACATTCCTAATGTTCAATCAGCTTACGTGTAGAAACAATACTTATTTTAACATGCCAATGTCTTAACAGACCTTGACATTGGACAGCCTTGCCTTTTTTGACCGTGGAAATGAGCTGCGCGTGTGACATTGTTATTGGCTGTACAATTGGGAAGGTGAAAAAGCAGTTACGGCTCCTGAATGCTAATTCAGATAACGATGGAAGTGACTGTCCAAAGGCCTTGGTAAATCGGTCTCAACGAAAAAAAATGGGGTTGAGGCGTTCCTGTACGGTTCGCAAGATATGCATTGTGTGCACGTGACAAATGTGGTCTTTGTCGGTCCTAATAAGTATATATGGCTGGTTTTTTTGCACGAGTCATCACTGCAAGTGATTTCCACTCATTGCGTAAATGTGCTTCATGTGCATTATGTAGAGTCTTGTTTTTTTTTGTCATTTTACTGTTTATACACGTGACGTGCAGAGTATAAGCTCAAGGTGCTCAGAGGTGCCATTTACGTGTTATATACTATCACCACAGTGCAGTATAGTAAACGTGTCTTCGAGTGTGAACCGAGCAATGGTGGAAATTACACCTTCACTTGGCTGGGTGAAGTGTCTCTGTGTGTAGACCACTCTTGGCTACCCACAAAGTTGGTACTCATTGACCACGTATGGGATGATGGGCTGCGTTCACTCCCACATGGGATGGCGTGTCAAGTACTCTGACCACAGCGCCACCTGGCTGAACACTGCACAATAACAATGCGTACATCTTTCACTGCAATATTGGTGGTGAAATGTAATTGCCTCTTTGCCTTGAAACATATAGATTTGATATTCTCTGCTGACCGCTGAAGGTGTGTACATTGGTACCGTTACGCTATGCACTCCATCTGTGTTCTCTCAAATTTTAAATGCATTCACATTTTCTTTCCAGTCGAGGCATACCAACATGAAAATTCCAGCCACCTTATGGGTTCGCCATTCCATTGTAAAAAAAAAAAGTGACCTGCTCGTTATCCTGAGCAACACGACTGTATTCTGCGATTTCACGTTGTAACAACAACGCCGTGGTTCTGACTCCACGTGTCACGACGGCGTGGTGCGTATTCGTTTCCTCAGTTCGTCCCACACTTGTTAAAGGCCGCCTCGTCGAATCGTTCTTCCTGAATGCATTGCAAACGAAAGAAGACAACAACAACAAAAAGCCCTCTGTTTTAATCAATAAGAACAACACGCAAGCCGATTTGTGAATTTAGTCACACCATGTACTGCAGCACTGCAGACCGGCTGCGTCGTCAGTACTCAAATATACAGTACGTTGTATGACTTCTTAAAAAGTGTTTGACGCACTAAGCACGCGTCTTTTTATTTATTTTTGTTACTCCCAGCAATGGCCTTGGCAGAATGCGGCACGGCCGGTTATCGTGCTCTTTGTGAAACCACTACAGAAATGTAAATATCAGTAACTTTTAAACAAGAACCCTTCCTTGGGTTTAAAAAAAAAACCTGCCATTATCCGCAAATTAAGATACCAAAGTGAGTTTTTTTTTAAATACCGTACAAGTCTTGTCTCACAATCCACTGCTGGATGAAGACATCCCCCACACGCCGTGTTGGTCTTGGGTAATAAAGTAATGTTCACGTTGCTGATCGGTGCAGATCAGTGAAGCAGCGAGGGAGTGGAATGGGTGCCCAGGGCCGATTCAGATATCTTTCATCTCAGAACCAGAATCTTGGTTTAGACTTGGAGGAATCCGATGAGCTATGAAGCTCTTATTTACAGATCTCCAGTATGGACGGGTCAGCATCTGGGCGTGAAGTGGTGGGTGCAGTGGATAGAGCGCAACGCAATTTCAATCGAGCTACACGTCTCACAATTATTCCCAGCTATGTATAACGGCAGTGGTTAAGTATGGTCAAACAACACCCAGGACGGACGTGACATGGGAGGAGGCCTTTAATCCAGCAGTGGATTGGTAAAGGGCTGAAAGTTATTATTACAGTAGAAGCCTTCTTAGGGGCCGTCCATAAATGACGTCACGCGATTATGGACGATTTTTCACCCCCCCCCTCGTCACACGGCGTCACAAAAAGTCAGACCCCCCCCCCTCAAATATGACGTCACAAAGCTCTGCCCCTCCCCAAAACCATATTTCCATTTTGAAAATAAAACATGCTTCAAATCGCTTTAAACTATTGTCATTGTAGTGCGTATTTAATGTGGCGCTGCACTCTGATGTTGTAGGAGAAAACATTTATTGAAAAGGAAGCGTTGCAAAGCTTCAATTTAGCATAAAGTTAACTTGAAAATATTCAACGTCTAACTAAAACTGCAGAGTTTCAGAATAACATATTGAAATTATCTTATAATTTTAAAATGTTAAAGGTAATTATAAGTATTTAAAAAAATACTTGAAACTTTGTAGTAGAACGAAGCAAAATGGAGAGTACAATTATAACAATCACATATTCATTCCACAGGTTGAAAAGCCCTGGTAGAATCATTAGAATCAAAATGTTTAATACCAATCATAATTTTTTTTAAATGTATGCTTCTCCATTCTCCCATGGAGAAGCAAAATGCTCCTTCATGGAATAAATAAAAGGTAATCAAATAGTTAATAATGAAAATTAATCAAAATTAGTGTTGTTGTAACAATTCTATATTTATTTAAAGTTGCACATTTTTATGTGACGTCACATTTCTCACCCCCCCCCCCCCCCAGGTGCTTGACGTCATTTATGGACAGCATCGAAAGTTACCCTTTTTCACCCAAAAATGTATTTTATAATATTTAAACAATGGATATTAATACATAAAGCTACTAACAACAGTATATGTACATAATATTAAAATGAGCATGGGAAATCAATGCGTAAATTAATATTTACTGTACCTACAACAGCCCGTCGTTAACAGGGGAATGGTCGGTTAGCGAACACATTGAGCTCTATGGAGGCCCTACACTATACACTACACTATACACTACTATACACTACTATACACTACACTATACACTACACTATACACTACTATACACTACACTATACACTACTACACTATACACTACTACACTATACACTACACTATACACTACTATACACTACACTATACACTACACTATACACTACACTTTACACTACTATACACTACACTATACACTACACTATACACTACTATACACTACACTATGCATTACACTATACACTACTATACACTACACTATACACTACTATACACTACACTATACATTACACTATACACTACTATACACTACACTATACACTACACTATACACTAAACTATACACTACAATACACTACACTATACATTACACTTTACACTACTATACACTACACTATACACTACACTACTACACTATACACTACACTACTATACACTACACTATACACTACACTACTACACTACACTACTATACACTACTATACACTATACTATACACTACACTATACACTACATATTGGGCTCTATGGAGGCCCTACACTACCATACACTACACTATACACTACACTACTATACACAACACTATACACTACACTATACACTACTCTACACTATACACTACACATTGGGCTCTATGGAGGCCCGTCGTTAAGCGGTTAGTCGTTGACGGGGGGGGTCGTTAAGAGGGGTTCTACTCGACACTATACCTTACACTACTATACACTACACTATACACTACTATACACTACACACTGGGCTCTATGGAGGCCCGTGGTTAAGCGACTAGTCGTTAACGGGGGTGGTCGTTAAGAGGGATTCTACTCTGATTTACAGGAATTCGAAGAGCTTTGTGTGGCGTTTTGAGCGTGTGTGCAAGTTGTAGGCACGTGTGGTTTGCGTTCAGGTGTTTGTGAGCATTCTTGTGCATTTACATGCTTGAGAAACATGTTTGCAGTTATGTTGAGCAGTGGTGTTATGGTTAGCGCACTGCACTAATAAGTACGCTGTTGGCGTAGCCGTGTTTGATTTATGGCCGCAAAACAGCACCGTGTCGAATTTAAACCTGGCAGGACTTCCCTGAGGTTGACTCAGCCTAAAAAAGGAGTCATGTACAAGACTGATCAGGTGTGAAGCTTCCTCCACTACCAACCTCATGTACCTCAGGAGGTGCCCTCTAACAATCTTTTGCCCTGAGAGTCGTCTTTTTTATGCAGTTTTTGCCACACTATGCCCATGTGTGATACAGATGTATGCATGTTGGACTTATTTCGCACCGTACGTTGCCAGCTGTGCTAATCGGAGGTGCGATACCAACATAATTCGGTGTTCATAGCACTTTCTCGAATAATCTGTACCTCGTAAACATATCCAGTCTAATAATATTGGAGTTTACTTACTTCATTACTCTGATAGTGCATTGTCTTTGAGCTGTACGCCTTTTGGCGTCCTCTGGTCTAGCACCAATTGAGACGAGGCTAAAACAAAAGAAAGCCGTCTCTGGTGTGAACCAATCAGTTTCAAGGACAACGCATATATTTTCAGTGTGTTTTTGGTTTGCATTGTGACCACAAGTATTGTGGTTAATGCAGTAACATGATTCCTTGTAAAAAGGTTTCAGTTTTGTTGCCAGAAAAAAAGGGGAAAACCCCTATTATTATATTTTGGTACTGGCAAAGGAGGTCTAATGATGAAGTTTACATCCCTTTCTCAGTCTGCTGCTGGATGAAGGTATGTGGCATGCTTTCAATGTACATGTATGTGCATCTGGGCATATGCATCTGTATAACAGAACATGTGTGTAACGTTTGTACAACATTTGGCGCGGCAACAAGATGCACAGTAGTTATTCGTTATCGAATGCACGCACTTGTGTGTACGTGTCTATGTAGAGGAAGAGGTAGTGTAGCAGTTAGCGTGCTGCACTACGAACCCAGTGGCCCAAGTTCGATTCCTGCGAACGGCCAACACCAGTGACGAATATCTGAACTGGTCTTGGGCCTCCCCTCGGTCGATTCAGCCTCAAATGAGTATCTGGTGCAGTGTGTAAAACATCGCCACTGGGGAGACAAAGGCGGTCGAATGTGGTCTTGGCCACCTACCCCCTTTATAGGTGCTTGCTAACAGCATTTCCCCCAACAGTCTGTTAAGGCTTTACAGTACAGGGCATCTTTGTCTTGCCTGTGTACGTATGGATTTCTATGTTTCTTTTGGAGATTGAATTGGATTAGCATTTGGCACCAAGTCCATGTGCGTGTGTGTATATATATAGCGTGCTTGTGTCCGTTCGCACGTCTTACCCCGCACAAACCTTTGGCAATTTAAATCGGATCAGCACCGAAAGCAGTGTGCATGTCGATGGCACATAATACGAGCAACAGTGCAATTTAATATTGTTGACCTGGGGTTAAATTTGAAGGTCACACAGCACACATGGTCAAATGCTCACAATGCATTGAATGTGGCAGCCTGTATACACGCCCGTTGGAACACACTGTTTCACTCTGTGCTATTTCTCCGATTTCTCAACCTGGTACAATTTCCCCAGCACCGAACACCCACCCCTCCGTAGGACCTCTTAGCGCCTGCCCTTTGACTGTGCTGTATTGTATTGGGGAAGCTTTTATTCACTTGCTCTTTGTCCTTTCCATTCTGAGCACCCGCAGCTGTCACACGAGCCCGAGCTGCAAACACTGCTTTTTAATCTCATGTATTATTTTCTTCGTAACGTAGAAAGTTGTCGTTTCTGCAGGATATTGCGTATATGACCCTTTTTTCCTGGGAAAAAAAAACATTTATTTTTAAGAAATATAACCATGACCCGACTGAAGGGACATAGAGGTATTTATTTGGAAGCACCTAATAAATAAATAAAATGAACCTTGTGTTTAGGTGTCCTAAAAATCAAATTGATCATGCAATCCCATTGCATAAAGTCAGACGGCTGAAAAGTGCGAAAACACTGAATAGTGCGCGAAGACGCATGGGGAGAGACGCACGCTTTGGAATTACATTGAGAAATGGGATGATAAACACGTGGATCAGACAAGATGTGCAGGGTAATGACGTAATTCAAACTTTCAAGAAACGTGGGCTTCCGCAGAACATGCCGCTAGACCGATGGTCAAGAATTGTAACGAAGTGGCAGCCAGGTAATGGAACGCGTCCGAGAGGATGCCCACCGAGGAGATGGAGCTATGAAATCAGTTCGTGTCCAGGTGCTAGGACAGATTACTACTGCATCACAGGATTATTTGAGGTGGAGGGGGCTTGCGGAGGCCTTCATCCAGGAGTGAATTAGCCATGGCCGGCGACGATGATGGAAGTCTAAGCTCAGATCTTTACATTTAATTTTTCATTGAAGGATTATAAAGGGTTTTATTGGGTTAGATCGGGAAAATATAAATGGGTCGTTAACCCACCAGCAGCCGTAAACAAAATGGGCCAATTCGTTACTACTTCAGCACACCGGTATGTTGGAGAGTAAACCCACAACATTTACAATTTCAGTACGACCAGCTTCATTGGGCGATTTTCCAGAATCGTGAAGAAGTCTTCCCGTTCCCGGTCTTAAATAGAGTGCACACTGTGCACCTGCACGCACAATCCAACACAGCCCACACCGACGATTTTCGGGCAACATCACCGACATCTACCAAGCCTCCACAGAGCCTATTGCAATGGCTTATTAACCTCGATATCCACATTCAAAAGTGCTCATTTCACCTTGCCGTGAGAAAGAGGACGACCGTCACGCCCACGCCCTGTGCTGTGCAGAGGTTCATGTGTCTGCCCGTCCATCATTCGTCAATTAAACCTATACGTATGTGTCAAATGGCACGTTGTGTCACGCTCGTGAAAATGCAGCTTGAATGTGTGACTTCTGTCCAGTCAGTAATTGCATTCACGACCCAGAGTGCAGCCACGGTGCAGAATCTACAATGAAAATGGGGCATTCCATTGCTCCCGATAATAAAACGTCAATTAACTAATCAAACAATTGATTGATTTATTAACGATGTGGAACAGCTATTCAATGGGATATCCGCGCAGGATAGGTTGGAGTAGCGTTTGGTTTTGTTGGTCAGCAAGAGCGCCATATTATTGACTATAGCACTGTAAGCCTATAGATCAAGGTCCAGTAGAAATATACTGGTGGTGTAAGTCTGAAAATAGCCGCTGCCACGAAGATGTTGTCTTAAAACTTGGGTTGTTAGAGAGTACAAGAGTAACCAATAACGTCAATGGGACAAATGAGTTATAGTTTAATAACAATCCCAGGTGCTGTCAAGCTCTGCAAGTTACTTCAGTGCCAGTAGATTTGTCGGCAATTGCTAGACATTTGAGTATGAAAACCGTTCAGAATTTTCTGTGCGCAGGGACAGATGGAGGTGCTCACCCCCCCCCCTCCCCCAACTTCTAACAGCCGACTGAAAATGTAGCTATGGAAATCCCTTCTGCTCCACTCTCCTCTGGACATTTCATAATTAGTTGTCTTCTCCGCTGTCGTTATTTAAAGCTTGTGAACGGCTGATAATCCGTGCAAAAGTGACCCCCTTACCCTTTCCAGGTCTCCTGACTGACTGAACAGGTGGTGAGCAAGCAGAGAGTGGCGATGACACCACAAGTGCAACTTAGCCATGCATACATCCTCAGCCCCTTAAGGACTGGTGTCACGTCATCTCCAGACCAGCTGACGTGCACATTGGACCCATGCTGAGACAGTACAATTCAAAAATGGAAGCGTTTTTTTCTATGTCTCTTGTAGGTTTACGGAATCATGTCTGCTAGTGAATACAATTTGGCATGTTATGCTGCTAAAGTTCATTCCCAACGCTCAAACGGGCAATGGGAGCACTCATCTCCACATGAAGACCTTAGCCAGTGTGAGAAATGCCATATGCCTTTGGTTGAGAACTAAATCTATCCATGGAACAACCATTGTTGGCTCCTGACCGAGTAATGCAAGACCACCGGATTGGTTGGTCATTTTTAACAACCCAGAAGGGACGGATATATGTACTCAAGATTCCATGACAGGGAGCCTGCTGATCTACCAACTGAAATATATCCCAGGTTCTAATCCCTCCATGTTCAATAAACTAAATACGAGTCTGTGGGAAATCAACAGTAGTTATCCCATGGTGTGCCTGCTCCCCCACCACGGGAATTTGTAAATATTGCCACTGGCGTAAGGCTACCAGACGTAAGTACCTCCAGATACCCATGTGAGAATAGACACTTTGACGTTTGAATTTATTTACAGGACAATATTGTATTTACTTTCACAGTCTGTCTTTTATTTTTCATAACATGCACGTGCAGATGTAATGTTAACATAGGTGTGAACGCACAATGCAACGTTTCAGCTTTTCCCATGAACGGTAAACACCCTGTGACCACGGAAGCCTAGACCCAGGAACACTGACTGTGATAGTCTCTTAGTTAACCATTTTAGTAAAAAAAAAAGAGACACTTTATGAAATGAATATTTCAGTTGTGCACTGAAGGCAAAATAGGCCAGCTCCTGAAGCCCTCTCCAGGCTAGCAGACCTCGATATTGGCCTTTAGCTCTCAAACATTGCCATCATGCGCAAGAATAGAATCGCGTGTTGCAAATACTGGAAGACAATCACACAATAAATATATCCGTCTCCCAAAAAAATATTTTCTGCTATTTACTGGCCTACCCAAATTGGGACGTTGCGACCGTGTCACGGTTAGCTCTCAGGACTTTGCATTCAAGAGGTTGCTGGTTGTCTCGTGGTGACGCAGTTGACATAATGGCCACATTACCTAAATTGCTCCACCTCTGTCCTCCCAGCAGTATAAATGGGGGTATACAACAGTTAGACGATTGGTAGGTCGCGTGTGGAGGGGAAAGGCATTGGTGGTAATCCAACCTATTCTAAGACATGGAAGAGTAGGCCAAGTGACTTCTTAGACAACGCGCCCTCGAGAGGTCCCTCGAGTGGAGGCCCTTCCACCAGGATTGGTTTCGAGCAAGTCATTGCAAGGTAGCGCCTTCACCTTTTACTTGACTCCCAAATAAATCAATAAAAAACAAGTTCTTATGTGGAGACACTTATAGATGGCTAAAACCATTCCCAATTAATTGTGCACAAAAGTGCGGTATTTAACGCGTGTTGCACTTTGGTTCAATCATACCCGTTCTGGCAGCTTCTTCGACATGTAGGCAAGAGCAACAGTGAGTCGCTCACTCGTTATGGGTCCACCATGAGAGAATTAATTCTCGTGGTTGTGTTCGACTCTTGAATTATGCCGAACATATACTTGTGATGCTAAGTTAATGCACCTAATTCCACATTACATAGCACGCTGTAAATGCGGATTCCGGAAATTGTATCAAATGCCTCGATGGGGTAAAATTCCAAAGCGCGATGTTTACTGTATGTTGAAATTATTTCGCACCGTAGGTAGCCAACCGTGCTAATATGAGGTGCGCGGGGAAGGACAACAAACTAAACACAAAACAAGCAGTTCTAAAGAAATGAGATTTCAATCTGTAGATTTAAAAAGCTTCAGTGGCGTCTTAATATCGGAAGAGCGTTCCAGACGGCCGCGGAAGCGATGCGGTTGACCGTCTTCGTTCGATGGTCGAGCCAACCTGGTGCAGGTTTGGAGGAAAACGACCAAACGTTAAAAGACCTACCACGGAAAGGAAACCGTTTCGAAAATTTGACAAGCATAAGAGGTTAAATCTTGGCTTAAAGCTTTCGTGACTGTAGGAATTCATATTCTTTGGGTCTTTCGGTAAAATCATGTCGATAGGTGGAAAGAAAATAACAAAAAAACCTACGACGTTTCGATCACAACACAAGCGATCGTCATCAGGAGGACGATCGCTTGTGTTGTGATCGAAACGTCGTTTGTGTTGATCGAAACGTCTTTGTTTTTGTTATTTTCTTTCAACCTATCTACGTGACACTACCGAAAGACCCAAATAATAAAACATAAGAGGCTTTGCGTGTGGATATCACAAGTCCACAACCAACCGGAGGCTGCCCCTATGCCCCCCATACTACCGTACAATACACAGCACTGCAAATGATGGGGGATAGTTGTAGGGGTACCTATCAAAGATTGCCGTTTTGTGAAACTAAATCCTTACCGCGCTGCGGCAGGCATTAAGAGTAACAAAGGGGGGGCCTCTTCTGTGGATGAGATTTGCTTTACTGTTATCATTTGCTGGTAACAATAGCGAAAAGGAATTTAGTCTGGGGCTCTGCATTTTGATTTGAAAGCCAAGGCTGCTTGCGAGTAGCGTCCTGGCTCTGTGAAATTAATCTAGCCTGTTTTGTTGAGTGGCATTTTTTTGTTAAAAAAATTGTTTATCAACATCTTTGTTGCATCGCGTGAACAACAGTGTGTGTGTGGGGGGGGATACTGCACTTTATGTACATGCATTTAGAACGAGAGGGGGGGGGGGCATGTAACCCATCGCACGTGTATCCAGCGTGGCACGGCGGGGAGTGGCAGTCGAAGCGGTTTAGCGCCGCGCAACAAGGTCCTGGGACCCCTCTAGGTCGACTCAGCCTCAAACGAGTACCTTCAGTGCGGCGTGCAATAAAACATTGTGGCACGGTTAAGTAAAATGGGAAAGGGGAAGAATTTTTTTTCTCGCAAAATTGCACAATCGCAGGCCCAGCAGCAAGCATCGGGACAAAGGCGGCCGAGGCCTGCGCTGGCCACCCACCCCCTCCTGCTACGTGCCGGCCTCCATAGGTGCTCCCTAAACAGCAATTGCCCCACAACTCTGTACAGACTATACGGGTGGCAGGGGGTAGGGTGGGGGGAGGAGACCTTTGTGTTACAGAATGTCCCCCGCGCGGACACGCGTGCCCGCCCCCGTCCACTGCGCCACGCATGACACATGGGCGCGGACAACATGCAAAAGCCACGCGTCCAAATGCGCATCGTTACATAATAACGCGACGAGACCGACGCATTCCTTCCTGGCAGAGCGGTCAGACTAAAGGCGAGGTCCAAGTCCACGTGGAAATCGCCGTGGCGAGAGAGGCCCCACCCCTCCCGGCCCCGCCCACACAAAGACCACCACCGAGACCTGCCCACCCCCGTGCCCGCCAATGGTAGCGCGCATTCCTCTCTCGAGGCTAACCAATGAGCCACCGCGGCTCGCAAACGACAACTTCGGCGGGCCAATAGGGAGCGCCTGCTATCAATGAGGCACCACCCTCTCCCATCTCCAACCCCCCCAGGGGAACGCCCCTTCCCCTTGCCCCCGCCCCCCGTCAACCCGAGTCGGTGCCCCTCCTCCACGTCCAGCAACGCAACCCCGTGACCCCAAGAAGTCAACCCAGCACCCAGCCCTGCTCTGCTCTATTCAACAAAATGCCTTGCCAGAATCCTCGCCCGCTCGCTCTTATTGTGCCTCGCCCAGCCACACACACGGCGGCCACTTAATGGTCACGTAAAGTCATTCATTGGAGCATCATGTAACGAAAAAAATAACAACGCTAAGGCAGATATAAAGTGGTTTGACCAAACTGGTCCTCTGAATGTTATCAACATTGCACTGTTTAGTTTCACGAAACATACTCGGTGATGCCGAGTTGGCAGAGGTGCAAGCATAACAAAGAACCTTGACACATTACGCAATAAAACTGCATAAAAAAGCAGGGGCGGAACCACAGGGGAGGCTGGGGAGGGGGGGGCTCAGCCCCCCTGAAATTTTGGGAAAGTCGGTAATCGGGATAATCGGATATCTGGCTGCTGCAAAATTCTGGATGTTACCTTCTGCTGCCTTGCAGGCTGCTTGAGCGGCAGCTTTCGAACTTATCGAACTTATTAGCCACATCAGCGGCTCCGACCTATTAATAAACTCCGCGTTCAAATCCAATAAAATTAGTTTTATACATTTGTGGCGCCCATTGGAAAACATACACTGGATATCTCAGAATATTGAAGTCAGCCCCCCCAAAGTCAAAATCCTGGCTCCGCCCCTGCTAAAAAGGGAAATATATAACAGATGTCGTTTCATAGCACATACCTAATTTGCCTGTGAAAGTCTCACCGAGTCTTGAGTCATTTATTAGGATCCTTTTGGGGTGTTGGATCAGTTATTGGTATGGATGTGCACGCGAGTGAAACGCAAGAGTACTGGATATATCACTTTCCCCTTACTGTGTAGGTCAGAGGTCACCTGAAGTGATCTCAGATTAGCTTTGTGATATTTGCTTCCTTTGACCATTCTCTGTGCAAAAGATCTGAATAGATCAGTGTTCTTAATTAAATTTCAGAGGGGAGCCACTTTCGTCGATAAGACATCGGTGCGAGGGCCACCACACATTTGAAACCATTGGTTTCGACAGCATTATGGGGTGTTTTCGCATTTGTGTATTGCCAGGGGCCACCAGGGGCCGCCAGTGGCCCACGGGCCTTGCAATGACCAACACAGGTAGAGATTGTTCGTCTCATGACATGCCTCCAAAAGCACAACCTGGATACAATTTGTGAAAAGGATGCCTCTTCGTGTCACGATGTTGCCCCCTAGTTTGGTGACTTTGTGGATATAGCTATGATCGACTATCGTTCTCTGCACGTTGTTAGAATGCAGGCATGCCAATCAAATTTGGTTTTCAGACCAATGGTACAGATAGGGTTGGGGTTAAAGATAAGGGTTAGGGCTACTGATAGGCTGCAACAGTATTTTTCAAAGCAGCTGTATTTCACAGGACACAAGCTCTGTTTAAATATATATTTTAAATAGGTTCTTGAACCGATGTTCAATTGTTTTCAAATGTCTGGGATTAAAACTAAGCTAACTAATGATCAGTATTCCACCATTCGCAATGTGGTAGTGGTGTTGCACGTATGCCATATTACTTCACTATAGAACCACAAACAATCAGCCCTTTGAAAGAATAGGAGACCATGGCTACCCCACCCTTGACGGAGGAAGTCACTGGGTTCTGTCTCTGTATGAATAATCTCCTCTTTCCTGGCCTCCTGACACATTTCTCACATCCACTCATATCAGTTTTGCCTTTGAAGACAATTCAATTGTAGCCGTTTTTGTGCAGGTGAGAACCCATTGAACATCATTATCTTTTGCAGGGTAAACCTACAGAAATTCAATTGATGTCTCGTTTCTACAACCACTCGAAACCAGGCCCCGCTGGCTCAGGAATTGACCTGGACCCAACCCCACACCCGGACCCTTGGGTACCTCATGCCCTGTATGCAAAGAAGGCTCTGTGAGTTCAGTTCCTCCCTTGCCACACACCAATGAGCTCCCTCCCTCGACCTCTACCCCCTTTGGGGTGCACCTTCACATGGGAAGGAATGCAGGTGTAGTTTTTGGGGGGTGTTGGTTGAGGAGGTGGTATGAAGTTGCATTTTGAAAAAATCGAATGCGTCTGTAGGTTAGGTTATGCTCTAGTAAGTTAAAGCCATTCTTTTGGTTCTTTATCACTGAATGATGTCATGACCGTTGTTGAATGTAAAGCTTGACTTAAAGCTTTCGTGACTGCAGGAATTCATATTCTTTGGGTCTTTCGGTAAAGCCACATAGATAGAAAAATATAACAATATCACGACGTTTCGATCGCAACACAAGCAATCGACGATTGCTTGTGTTGAATGTAGCCTGGTAAAAAAGGTGGGGGGGGGGGGTGTATTGTACTTGTGTAACAGAGCTAGGGGCAAATTGATCACGAACCATTCCAGAAAAAAAAGTTGCTGTGGGGACAAGCTCACTGCCCTGGCTCGGTTCCAGGAAGGTTCTGTATGGTCATGGAAATAACGCACTAATGTCCCTCTATTTCACCAGATGAGAGCCCACTGAGATTAATTGATTATAAAATAACCCTCCCAATACCATACATCCACAATAATAACCACACGACGCATCTAACTGCATATACAGGCACATACATTTACGTATGTGTACGAGGGTTGTTAAACGACTAGTGAACCGATAACTATTTTCATAATAAAGGCCTGTCTTCTAAAGTCAGGTATGAGTAATCGTTTACAGTGTAATTTTACTCATGAATGTACTGATTGGCAAGTGCATGCGGATAAACAAACGGCACAGTGGCCTATGGCACAGCCTGATACGTTTGCCCTCGTTAAAGGTGCAACCCTGAAATGTCTTGGGTCATGCCACTACTAGCAGAAGGGCCTCCACGGGAGGGAGCCGGCTGAACGGACTTCTTAGAAGAGATGGACGTGCATACTCACCACATCTTACCCCACCACGCGCGACCGATCGACTGTGGAGTGTGTACCCATTTATCCTACCGGGTGGACATGTATTTAATAAGCTTGCCCCATTGCTTCAACTCCCAACCTGGGATTGGAATCGAACCAGAGGCAGCCTCTGGATTGCAATTCCAGTGTGCTAACCATGACACCACCACAGCAGCTTCCTTCTTTTCTCAAGTGAAAAATATAATTTCGGTTGCTAAACATTTTTTTTGATTGGTGCAGTTAATGGTAATGCAAAAAACTATTTTAACAACACTAAATATGTACACTTTCAACACATATCTACTCATCCAGATTATAGATATACTACGTGTTCACTCTACACGTACACACACCCTCTAACTCCACACATACCTTACGCACCTATGCATACCCGAAACACAGCTCCATCTAGGATTATCCATATTGCACCAACCCAAAATGCACCTGTAATGTCCACTCTCTATACGCTCGCCTAAGACACAACCGTGTGGAATGACTTGACACAATTTCTTGAGATGTTTTTTTATTGAAGACACGTTCACTTGAACAGGCGGAGACCGCACTGCAACAGCCCCAAGTCTCCCGCGCATCTCCCTTATATACGGTCCGAGGCCACGCCCCCATTCCCGAACCTTCTCGCTGGTTCTAGACGCTTGCTCTACCAGCAGACTCCACCGTCCTCTTCCGTCACCTGGCCACGCTCCTATTCTCGATCATTCCCGTAGCCACCAGTCCCTTCGCACTCACAGCTGATACCCCTGTCATTACCTCCCGTGGCCACTAGTGCATTCGCACTGTTCGGCTGACTCCCCTGCCATGATTATTTATTAATTATTTTACTTCATTTTTAGCTGTGTAAAATAATGGTAAACAAATCAAAAGTATTTTTTTATGTAAAGCTTTCGTGACTGCAGGGATTCATATTCTTAGTTCTTTCGGTAAAGTCACGTAGAAGGGAAACAATAAAATAATAAAAATATGAAACAATAAAATTCTCACGACGTTTCGACTGCAACACAAGCAATCATCATCAGGTGTGAAAAACCACAGCAAGAAAATAGTTCTGTTGTGGTTTTTAACACTTGATGATGATTGCTTGTGTTGCAGTTGAAACGTCGTGAGAATTGTATTGGTTTATATTTTTATTGTTTCCCTTCTACGTGACTTTACCGAAAGAACCAAGAATATAAATCCAAAGTTCGTTAAACTTAAACTTGGTTCATCCAATATACGCATATCGAGGTATATTTTGCTGTTCTCATTTTCGGATGAGTGACGAGAAGATTCGGGCCGAGTTCCCAATACCTGTAAACCCCCTTATCAGTTAGTTTAACACTTAGGCTTTCGCGACCAATATCATCCATAATACAGATTGGGTTACATCGCGTAAATATAAATGTGTCGTTAAACCCGCCACCACCCGACACAGCCAATTAGTAAGGTTTGTCACGTAAACAGAACATGCCAATTCGTTACTAGTACAGGACACCGGTGTGTTGGAGAGCAAATCCTCAACATTTACAATCCGAGTACGACGTTTCGCCAGTAATTACAACCGGCATCATCAGGCAGCAGCCAGATTTATGGAAAAATACTGTTTCAGTGCCCTACCTTATTACAGACCAATTCAGACCTTATTGGTCACCCCGTGCCCTTATAAAACTCAACGCTCATCTTACAAAGTCCCATCATAAGGGAAAACACAAACAGACAAAAAAATTGCGGTCCGTATTGAAACGGCTAAACGCCGTATGGACCTGAAAACTCAATTTCCCTGTACAAGAATATCGGTAAACCGTATGGGTTGAAAGGTATGCATACTCAATCTCACAGACCACACCGATAAATGCCATACACACACACCACATACCCTATATTAACATTCATCACACTCACCTGCCGTACACAAAGATGTGTACCCTATATTAACAATCGTCGCATTCGCCTCCCGTATAGCCACCACTCTCAACACACACGCCGCCTTGTAAGGAATCCACTGCTCACAACCATGCAAAATCAAGAGCACAAAAAAATCAATTCGCTCCAACCTATTTTTTTTATTACCCACACAGCAGAGAGAGACAGAGCATTTTCATGATACATAGTACAAAGATCTCCCGTGTCGCCTTTAACAGACTGCTGGGGAGAGTGCTTTTGGCGAGCACCTATCGAAACACGAGGGGGTGGAGGGTGGCCAGCACCACCCCCGGCCGCCTTTGTCTCCCCCACTGGCGATGTTTACCACACACCGCAACCAGGTACTAATTTCAGGCTGAGTCGACCTAGGGGGAGGCCCAGGACCGGTTCAGGATTAATCGGCACTGATGGTGTTGGCCGTGAGCGGGAAATCGAACTCGGGTCACCGGGTTAACGTAGCGCAGCGCGCTAACCGCTGCGCCACCGCTCCCCACATATAACACACGCACACCACCACGATACCCATCAGAACGACACATTACAGGATTTATTGCGTGGGCTACCAGCGCACATCGCACACGGATATATGCAGCTCTAATTTGTCCTCGAGCTTTTAAGCGTCCCGAGCCACAAACACACGTAAGCAACATCTCTACCACGACTTTATTACACTCTTCCCAACGTAATACACGTGACACAAATTCCCACCTCCTTACACACAATTATACCCCCCCCCCACAACACACCCAATAGCCACACTTCCACATGTCGCACACAGCACCACAACTCCATCACACACAGCCGTCACTTTCCCCACGATCCTACACATCCACTATCCACACCACAACATACCACATGACCCCACAACAAACCCACGATCCACACCACAACATACCACACACGCTACAGCACCCCACAACAAACCCATTATCCACACAACATATCACACACCACAGTGCCCCTACAACACCCACTATGCACAGCACCCACTGTCAACAAACCCCAAACATAATCCGTGACGTTTCGGGCCACGGCCCTTCTTCACAGCAGTTCCACAACACAGCGGGCACGTGCGCATCACGACCACTCGCCCCGGTCGCAGCAAGTCGCATCACAACTGCACGCGACTGTCAACAAATACGACGCCAAACTCCAACCCCAACACCTGGCCGGACCCACGAGCCAGAACCTCTCTCTCTCTCTCTATCCCTCCCATCCTCCCCCTACCCCCCTCCACACACACACACCTCACACACACACAACCACCCCCCACACACACACACAACCCCCCCTCACACACACACAACCACCCCTCCACACACACAACCACCCCCCCACACACCCCCCCACACACACACACCCCCCCACACACACACACCCCCCCCACACACACACAACCACCCCCCCACACACACACCCCTCACACACACCCACACACCCCACACACACACAACCACCACACACACACCACCCCCCCACACACACACCCCTCACACACACACAACCACCTCCACATACAACCACCCCTCACACACACACAACCACCACACACACACAACCACCCCCACACACAACCACCACACACACACACCCACCTCCACATACACACACAACCACCCCCCCCCCCCCCCCCATTGCCCACCCTGCCCCAGTCCCATGGCAGGTATTGCCAGAAACATCCGGGTCCCACGTTGCGGGGAAGCAGCACCACCACCATCATCATCACCACCACCTCCACAATCACCACCATCATCACCACCACCTCCATCATCATCACCACCTCCATCATCACCACAATCAATCACCACAATCAATCACCACCACCACCATCAATCACCACCACCACCTCCACCATCATCACCACCACCATCATGATCATCACCTCCACCATCACCATCATGATCATCATCACCACCATCAATCACCACCACCACCATCATCACCACCTCCACAATCATCACCACCTCCATCATCACCACAATCAATCACCACCACCATCAATCACCACCACCACCTCCACCATCATCACCACCACCATCATGATCATCATCACCACCATCATGATCATCACCTCCACCATCACCATCATGATCATCATCACCACCATCATGATCATCACCACTATCAATCACCACCACCTCCACAATCACCACCATCATGATCATCACCACCACCTCCACAATCACCACCATCATGATCATCACCACCACCATCATCACCACCATCATGATCATCACCACCATCAATCACCACCACCACCATCATCACCACCACCACCATCACCACCATCATCATCACCACCACCTCCACAATCACCACCATCATGATCATCACCACCACCATCAATCACCACCACCTTCTTCAGCCATTTTGGAGGCGACAAGGCAAGGAAGAGGTGGCTAGGGATGGTGTTATTGCGGGAGAGACATAAGTGAATAAATAACATCACAACGCAGAAGCAGCAGCCCTTGGATATCCGCCAGCAATAGCGCTCGGATCTGGCACGGCGTCAATTATCGTCTCGTTTAGCGGCACCGCCGCCGGTGTTTTGATATTATTGGTTGCGAGAATCGTAGATGTGGCTGGGAGGAGCGGGTGACCCGTGGTGTGTTCGTGTGGAGTGTCTTTGTGGGTTTTGTTGTTGTTGTTGCTTTGAGTGGCCGGGACATGCAACTGCTCCTCCGTTTCACGTTGGCGACATTACAACAACGACAACAACAAATGATATGGGTTATGGAGAAGACGGAAAACCGAACAAATATAAACAACTCATGATCCCCACCTCTGGGGAGAAACGAGAAAGGGTGGAGGGGAGTGGGGTTATCGTTTTTATTGTTGACAGCTTTGTAAGAGTTTTTTGGTTGTAACACAGAAACTTCTGTATGTTAATTGAAATATATTTTAAGAGATGGGGGGGGGGGGGTGTTTATCTTGTATTTGGTTGGAGAGATGGAAGTGTTAAGAGAAGTAATATTTAATCAAATCCACCGACTTTACTCAAATTAAACTCCGCGTGTGCGTGTCTTGTGTGTAACACGCCGAGTTCGGCGGGGTCACTTTAAGATGCTTTTCTTGTTCGTGTTTTTGTTTGTTTGTTGCGGTCGCACCCGATTCAAGAGCCGAATGGCTCACGGGGCTACACCACACGAAGCCGAACAAAACAACAGCGGCGCGCACGAATTCCGTGACCCTGTCACGAGAGAACGCCGCCACCACCAGGGCCCTCCACGACGACGAGAGGCGACACCTTGGGCGCTCTAACGAGACTCGGTACCGGTACAGAGGTAAAATAAAAACCTCCACCACCACCCTCGTTAGACAGCAAGGCGAGAGAGACAGAGAGACAGCACGACTACTGTTGCGATGCGCCTGTGGGTCGAGTGAGTGTGGAGAGAGGGAAGAAGGTTGTTGTTGGTGGTGGTGGTGTTGTTGGTGGTGGTGTTGTTGTTGGTGGTGTTGTTGTTAGTGGTGGTGATGGGGGAGCACAAGAGGCTCCTCCATCGCTGACCCTGGGCGCCAGGGGTGGGGAGGTGCCGCCGCCGCCGCCGTACGGATTCGACGATGACTCCCCGATGCTCTCGCTACGTTCGCTCCACAATAAACAACAGCAGCAGCAACAACAGCAGCAACGACAACAGCAGCGACAACAGCAACCGGCGGCATAACGCATAATCGGCAACGCTGCAATTGATACCGATATGTTCTCGTTGCGTTGTGTGTGTGTGGTAAAGAATAGCCAGCGGTGTGTATAGCGAGGATAGTGGAGCCCGCTGATGGTGGCCACGCCACGGAACAACAACAGCAGCAGCAGGAGGAGGACGACTGCAAGAATCGTAGCGGCGCCGTGTCCCGACCGGGACGGCAACCTCTCTCCATACTCATCCCGCACGATACTTAAACTACTCTAACACGGCTACTACTGGCTGCTTTGTGGGCTCACCACCACTATCACGCCACCACTACCACAACACTACCACACCACCACACTACCACTACCACACTACCACTACCACAGTACCACCACCACTACCACACCACCACTACCACAACACTACCACACCACCACCACACCACCACCACCACACTACTACGACTACCACCACCACTACCACATCACTACCACGCCACCCAACATCGCCTTTCGCCGCCGTCTCTTCCGATCGCCACCACCGGGGCCCGCCGCTGTCCCCGGGGGTGGGGGGAGGTTGGTGGGGGTTGGGGGAGTAAAAAAAAAGAGAGAACGAGAGAAGACAACGAATCCACGAGAGAACGAATCCACGAGAGAAGACGACGAATCCACGAGAGAAGACGACGAATCCACGAGAGAACGAATCCACGAGAGAAGACGACGAATCCACGGAGCCACCAACCACCAAAACCACGCGCGCCGCCGCCACCACCACCACCTCCACCCCTCCCTCCTCCATCTTCATCCCGCCTCTGAACATCTCTCAGCAACAACAACAGCAGCAGTAGCAGCAGCAGCAGCAAGAGAAGCAGGAGTGTGGAGTAGCAGCAGCAGCAGGAAGAAGAAGAGAGGGAGGAGGAGGAGCTGAGCTGTGCGAGTCGTCGCCGTCCCACATCATCATCAGCAGCAGTGCGTTGTGACGCGGCGCTGCTTGGCAGGGCTCGCCATGGCGAGCTGCCAACAGCAGCAGCAGCAGCGGCCGCCGCCGCCGCGACCACGGCCACAGCAGCCGAGGCGGCACCCAAGCCTCCTCCTCCTCCTCATCATCACCACTCGACTCCCACTGTTGTTGCGACCCATGCTGCTACTGCTGCTGCTTCGGCCAGGTGAGAGACGAAGGCGGCGGCGGCGGGGTTTGAGGGGTTTGAGGGGTGAGGCGACAACGAGGGTAAGGCTGTGGCTGTCTCTGTCTGTCGTCGTCTTTTTAGTATTCTCGCTCCACTGCGTTGCGCTTCTTAGGAACGCTTACTTTGACAAAGCGACTTGCGACGTGCTTTCATACAGCAGTCTGTTACATACTACTACTACTACGGTCCATATACAAGACCACAGTCCATACACAATAGTACAGTACATACACAAGACTACAGTACATACACAACACTACAGTACTTACACAGGACCACAGTCCATATACAATACTACAGTACATACACAATACTACAGTACATACACAACACTACAGTACATACACAAGACCACAGTCCATATACAATACTACAGTACATACACAAGACCACAGTCTATACACAACACTACAGTACATACACAAGACCACAGTCCATACACAACACTACAGTACTTACACAAGACCACAGTCCATACACAATAGTACATTACATACACAATACCACAGTCCATACACAATACTACAGTACATACACAATACTACATACAGTACACACACAAGACCACAGTCTATACACAACACTACAGTCTATACATAAGACCACAGTCTATACACAAGACCACAGTACATACACAAGACCACAGTCCATACACAATACTACAGTACATACACAAGACCACAGTCTATACACAACACTACAGTATACACAATACAGATTATACACAACACAGACTACAGTCCATATACAAGACTATACAGTCCATACACAACACAGACAACAGTCTTGACACAAGACTACAGTTCATACACAAGATAGATACAGAGATTACAGTCTATACAGACTGCAGTGAGTACGCAATGCTTGGAGGGAGTGTGTGTGTGTGTCTTGGGCTGCTATATACGTGCGTGTACACGTGGTGAGTGTGTGTACACGTGGTGAGTGTGCCCGGTGTGGTGAGTGTGTGTGCACGGTATGGTGAGTGTGTGTACACGTGGTGAGTGCGTGTGCACGGTGTGGTGAGTGTACACGGTGTGGTGAGTGCATTGCACGGTGTGGTGAGTGCGTGTGCACGGTGTGGTGAGTGCGTGTGTGCACGGTGTAGTGAGTGCGTGTGCACGTTGTGGTGAGTGCGTGTGTGCACGGTGTGGTGAGTGTGTGTGTGCACGCAGTATGGTCGTGTTCTTTGTTGGGATAAGCTCGCCAATAGCACAGCGACTCGCTTCGCAAGTGGGTCCAGCATGAAAGCATTGACTTTCTTTGTCTCCACGTGCAGCAAGCGTGCGGGTCGTGCACCGCACGTGTGTCCGTGTCGTGCACGTGTGTCCGTGTCGTGCACGTGTGTCCGTGTCGTGCACGTGTGTCCGTGTCGTGCACGTGTGTCCGTGTCGTGCACGTGTGTCCTTGAACCGCACGTGTGTCCGTGTCGTGCACGTGTGTCCGTGTCGTGCACGTGTGTCCTTGTCCCGCACGTGTGTGCTTGCACAGCACGTGTGTCCATGCATCGCACGTGTGTCCGTGTCGTGCACCGCACGTGTGTCCGTGTTGTGCACGTGTGTCCTTGAACCGCACGTGTGTCCATGCATCGCACGTGTGTCCATACATCGCACGTGTGTCCCTGTCGTGCACCGCACGTGTGTCCTTGCACCGCACGTGTGCTTGCACAGGACGTGTCCCTGTCGTGTGTCCATGCACCGCACCGTGTGTCCATGTGCGTGCACCGCACGCGTGTCCATGCATCGCATACGGATCGTGCACAGCACACGTGTGTCCGTGCACAGCACACGTGTGTCCGTGCACCCCCCCACACACGCGTGTCCGTGCACCCCCCCACACACGCGTGTGCCTCCGTGCTTGTGTACCACACAAGCTGCACCGCGACCTGCCACAACTCAGACATGACGGGCTGAGAGGGGGAATGATCTTTGTCTTCACAGCGCTGCACGTCCATGAGTGCTGGACTGTGTCAGATGTCCGTGTGTACGGTGCCGTCTATCACGTTGTGCACAGGGAGACCGTGCTCGTTGTTGCCCTACTGTTCCACGAGTAACATTCACGTACTTTGTCCCAACACTGGTCCACGTACCGGTGGTCAGCATAGGGCAACTTCTATGCTCCCCTCGTGTGTACCTTCTACGCCAACCCCGCATTGACCGGCGCGGTGAAGTATGGTCAAATAACTCCCCAACGAGACCTGCACCATGGCAGTGGCGATAGTACTGCCATCCAGCATTGGATTGACAAAAGGGCTGCACTGCAGTATAGAATGTTGTATACACAGTAACTGCATACCCACAACGGTGTGCAGGGGAGAACGTGTTTACATAATGTATGGTAACACTGCGCAGACAGCACCATGCATACTAAATCTGGGATCTTTATGTGTGTGTGTGTGCTATACTGTGATCTAGTGCATGTGCATCAAGATGTGTACACGTGTGTGTATGTACACGTGCAACACTATGCATACTAAATCATGGTTATTTACGTATGTGCTTAGGTACACACGTGGTTGTGCACACCACGTACACGTGTGTTAGGGAGTGTAAGGTGATACGGTGAACACCGTTGTTTACAAGAACAATACTTGCCTATGAGTATATGAATATCCAAGTACGTGTATAGTACAAAGTATATACTGGGTTGAAGAACGATGTACACTGGACTTGATGGACGTGTAGGCTGAACTACTGCAGTGCAGGTGTGCAATATGCAGTACCATAATGTCACTCCCACAAAGCCTACATAGTGTGTATATATTCACTCTACACCATGGTATGGACAATATACCTTAACCACGCAGGTTAGTGCGGGGTTGAAGTCAAAAGGAAGTTCGTTCACAACAAATGGTTTCTTGCTGTACTGCCCTCTGCTGCCCGCCGCGTAACCCCGTGACCTTTTGTCACTGTGCCCTCCGTTGTTACATAAGGGTGTGCAATGCAGCAGGCAGTGCGCGCGCATCCATTGTGTACATCTCCTGTGACCATGCACCGTAATACCGCTCATATATTAAAGTCGCCCTATATTATTATTGCCCGCAACGTGGCCCGGCATTTGTCACGTCTCGCAAGCATCAGCGGAAGCTTTTATTTTTTTGTGTGTTGAGCCTGGATAGTGCTTGCTTGGATGGGTGACTTGACGACAATGCAGGCAAGTGGGCTTTCTTGGCCGTAGGGATTGTGTGGTGGCGAGATGTTATATCTCTCGCCTGGTATACAGGAGGGTGTCGTGGGTTCTGATCCTGACCCGGACGACGGTGCCTGTGTATTTGGAGTCTGCCGTGTTCTCTCTTTCTCTCTGTCTCTTTCTCTCGCTACCCGTGGTCGTGTGGATTTCTCTCCCGGTCCCGCCGGTGTTTACCCCTCCACATTTCAAAATCGTAACTTCAACTGGAGGAATCCGACGAGATGTAAAACTGCTCGCGTGCAGTAGCTTTTCGTAGATGTCCATTTAGAAAAAAATGCGTTCAGATTATTTGGCTGCGACAGATTTCCACGTGATACGCCACTTCCTTGAGTTGTCATTTATGGCCAGGTAGCTAATGAAAAATACTTTTAAAAAAATAGCAGAGGTCAGCGCGGCAAAAAACTTGATTATCCCTGCACTGACATTATTTCAATGCTCCTCAATTCACTTTGCTCCCACCCCCACCCCTCTCAACGTAAAGTATGGTGAGACGACCCCTTACCGGGCCATGTGCAGCAGGCCCCCCAAATCAGCAGTGGATTTTACACGAGGCCCTTGTGCGTGCACACACGCCACGCGATGGTTTGATTGTCTGCACGGAGGAGCGGTGGCGCTAGTGGTCGGCGCAACTGCTGCTACGAACCTGCTATCACACCGAGTTCAAATTCCCGCTCACGGCTATCATCTGAACCGGTCGTCACTGGTCTCCCAATTAAAAAATAAACACCAAAGCGTCACAGAAAGCAGGGCTGAGCGTGGTTCCGGCCACACCTCCCCCCCCCCTATTTGTGCCTTGTGCTTTCCATCATAGGTGCTCGCGAGCACATCACTCGAGCCACAACAGCCTGTGGAGGCTACACGGGGAATGATCTTTGCCGGGTCCCCCTATCTGGAACTCTTGCTGCGTTAAGGCGGGAACACCACATGGGCTGCGAAAGAGAGAAGGAATATAAATAATTAAACTCGTCTTTTGTTGTGCCCGATGCTGCTGCTACTGCTGCTGCAGCCCGAATGTACGTGTGCTTTTTGTGTAACCATCATTCGCCTTTCCCCCCCCCCCTATCTCTCTGTGAATAAATCACGGCTTGGCTATGGCCGCCTGTCTAGCAGTGGATAAGGTCATGGTCGGCAATGATGCAGATGTTCACACGCTGCGCACACGTGCTATTATTGTGCGGTTCATTTGCATGGCATCTTCATTAGCCATGACCTATTCTGCAGTGGATGGATGATGGGAATGCATAATGTTGCAGATATATTCGGACACATTACAAACGTGTTATCGTCGTACACGTGTTACAACATCGTTATCATTAGGCATGGTCTATGCAGCAGTGGCTACATCATAGCTGAGGATCACAATGCAGATATTCACACCGTGTACGTGTCGTGTGAACATCATCATCATTATTGGCCATGATGTATCTCGCAGATCATGACTCGTGATTGATGTGTATTTAATACAGTGCTGTGGTGTGCATAGATGATGATCCCATGCTAATGTGCATGAAATGTGTGTGTGTGTGTTGAGGCATATTTCTGTTTTCTTCTCCACCCCTCCATGCATTTGGTCATGGAGGGGTTAGTTGACCGTATGTCACTCCACTTGACGCTGGTGAGTGTGGACTGATGGCGTGGAGGGCACAGATGCACCTCTGATTAGCGCGGTTGGCTACGTATGGCGCAAAAGAAGTTCTACTTGCATGTAGACGGGGGTGCCTGGAAGTACAGTGCAACAATGGATTTTTCTGCACTGAATCCTGCTGCCCACATCACAGGCCTGCAGGCCCTCATCCAGCAGTGGATTGTCAAGAGGACTGTACATGTGCGTGCATACACGCACTTTCTGCCAAGTCACGCCCATACATACACACACACACCCACACCAAGAGTACACACGCATGTGTATACACCCAACACTTGTATGACTGTATCTGTAAGGGATGGCTATCATTGCTGATTGTGCTTAATGTACCACTGTCGTAGTGAATGCAGTAGTGCAGTCGGGGGTTTGTATTGGCCGCTTTGCATTGTGTCGATGGGTGCGCTGCGTAGGTGTTACGCGCCGTGTGTGATGCACAAAGCCCTGTGTGCTGACCCACTAACATTATTTTGTTCACTGTCGGCCAGCATCATGCGAGTGCTGCTGACCACTTCTACTCGCGTTGTTCTCTCCAGGGGGTGAATTTTATCTCTCGATATTTTCTGTAACGCTGCTCGGTTGACTTGGAGGAGGGGTTCTTGGCATAAGGCACTACTACCAATACAACATTGCACCCATGAAATAATACGATTGAACCCTGTTTTTGGGAATGCCGCATTATGAAGCATATCATAGAGGCAAGATAACACTAGATTAATTTGTTGTGCCAAGATATGTGTTCTCGAATGGCTTTACGGACTGGTTGAGTGGAAATTGAACACTGTCTCTTTCCCCAGACCATCTTGGTGGTGTCTCAGGTTCTAAACCGCTGCCACGATGTTCATAATTGACACTGGTGAGGTGGTTACAAATGTGGAATTACTTTATTTAAAAGGGGAAACGAAACCTAAAAGGATAGTACTGCATTAAACACCCCACAATGGAATTTTATGGTGATCAATTGGTACACACCCATAATAAGGAGAAAATAGATACATTTTATTTCAAAGCCTCCACGTGTCTCCAACCAATTTCAGTACATGTATGAAATATTTTTTTATACTTGTCCAATACAGCCAATCTGATTTGCTTACGACATTCCATAATGCCTACACTGAATGGGAAATATTGTAATTACGGCTCGTTTTGATGTTATTGGTGTTACTATTGCATAAGAGCTAAATAATGCAGTATGGTAGTAACACATGCATGCGTATTTTAGCATGTCGTATACAGTACTATACTAATATTTCTTCATACTTCTGTGATCTGGGGTGGAGTACTGGTGCAGTGGTTGGCATACTAACACAAGTGGAGAGTGATATCCGATCTGGTTCTTCCTCCACCCCAGTTCTTCCCTTGCCAGCGTGGTGAAGTATGGTTCAACAGCACAGGAGACGTGGAGAGAGAGAGACACGGAGACAGCCACAGAGACACAGAAGCATAAATACATGAAGCCACACACAGATACATGGTAATGCTGAGATATTCACACACAGACATACGTATAAACTATTTTTTTTTACCAGGTAAGGCCCACTGAGCTATATAGCTCTTTTTAAAAAGCGACCTGGCCACAAATGATAGCCCAATGAAGTAGCTTATCATGTAGAGGTTTATAGACGCCGAATACTGTTAACGCATATTTATGAATGTGGAGGGAAAAACCGGAGTACCCGGCGAAAACTCCACTCAGCCATGGGGAAAACATGCAAACTACAAATATACAAATGCCAGGGTCGGGATAGAACCCACGACCTTCTGTATACCAGGCAAAGTAGATAACATCTCGCCCATGACTAGATGAAGGCCTCCCAAAGCTGTCACCGTCTCTCTCTCCATCCTGCGATGTCATAATCCACTAAACACCTGCATATGAGGTCTGCGTCGATTGGCCCCTCTCTATGCGAGTATATGGGTCTCTATGTTTTTGTGGGATCGCTTGTGCATACTTGATCAAGTGCATGTGCCTGTGGCTGTATGTGGGATTATTAATTTATTTCAGGTAATGTATCTGAGCAGTGGCAGCCCTTGCAGTCTATTACTTTCACAAGACCCTTGATAGAGTGAAAAGCAAGAAGGCTGCAGCAGCCAATATAGTTTTGCAAAATAGCTTTAGTACAGTGTTGTAAGCTTTTCGGGAAAAAAAAAAACATTTGCCTGGTATTACATGTCTGGATATGTCAACAAAAAGTAAACCAGCATGAATAGATCTGCAAGAAAAGTGAGATCGTGCACACGTGTGTGGTCTTATGTGGATTTGTATGGATTTACATGTGCACTTTGTCCATAATAGTATTAGTTTATTTAACGTTTCTATTGTATAATCAGGTGAGAACTAAAGAGACCAGGATACTATATTTTGCAAGACTGATCTGGTGCATTAGTCTGCCATTCAGGGGCAATGATTGCTATGTCTAATTCCAATTGAAAAAAATTGTGACAATTTTTTGAATTTGGCAAATTTTGGACCCTGTCTCCGGGATGCAATGGCCTACTCCTGCGAATAACTTCAGGGGATCTTTAATGCCAACTGTGAAGCAAACGGCGCATAGTACTGATGTGTTATGGTTATTACAACCACAGTATTAACCAGGGCAGTCGCTGGATTCGAAGTGTGAACTTTGCAAAAAGCAGCGAACATTGGTACCGCTGGGCCGTGTCACCACATATATTGTGCGTTTGCTTATGCTAGTGCAATCTTAGAACCCCTGGTTTCTGGGCGGCACATTCGCTTTTGTATTTTTGTTTGAAAGGCGTTTGTAAAGGTTTTGTTTAGTTTTTGATCTGGTGAGGAAATATTGCAATAAACAAGGCATTGAAACGATCACATTACAACATGACAGTGCTTGTAAGTAATTTTTTATATTTGAGTGAATATAGTAAACTGAAATGAATGTGTTTTGTAAAGGCTTCATCATCCAAGTTAACATTTTAAAAGTCAGTGTCTCCATATTCAGACCTGCTTTTGGCTGGGATCATCTACGTTAGTGCCCCCGAACCAGGGGTGGAAATTCCACATTCATCTGGACAACCACTGGATTTCCCAGGGCATGTATGGAAAAATGAAGGGCTTGGTCACCCTAGACCAGTATTTGAACTTTGGACTGCCACAATGACATCTGCTAGATTAAATTAATGTAAATATGTATTTTTAATTTTTTTTATACATAGTTTGTATAAGGCACATAACAGTGCATGAATTAATTGTTTAAAATCAACCTGTTTTGCTCACGATATTGCCATTGAATCATTCGTGTAAAAATCAATTCCTTATATTTTATAAAAAAGTGTATGCTGACTAGATGTTATTGTTTCATTTAGGCGTATGGAGCAATCAAAATTATACAATGAAGAATAATCAACGAGATGGTAATAACAAGAGAAACAAAATCAGTTCCTAGGACAAATTATGACTGAACTGTGACAGCTCATTGAATTAACGGGGATGTTTTTGATGTATGTGTATCGCATGCATAGCATATGCACATCGACAAAAATGTTTGTAACATCAAGGAAGGCATCTCTCAAAAGCAGGTCCCTTGTGTGACCATTGTACTCTGCAGATAAATATATCTTGCACGAATAGCTTTTTTTTCACGGAGCAGTTGCATAAGAAGCAATTCAAGTGCGACCGACATTGTGATTAATTGGCTGTCCCTCTCCCCACCAAGAGCTTCTTTTATTATTTATTACGGTAATTAAAGTCGGATTAATCACCCTCATCGTCACTGGCTGACGGTGGCCACAATGTGTGCGCGCTACGCCAAGGAAGCTCATCGGGTGACCTCTCGCCACACGCTGCCGACACCGCACTTCATTTGACCTTTCGGCCTTGTAAATCGATGAATCGGGAGACACCGAAGTCTGGTGCTGTTTTTCGTGCAAATTCACATCTTATGCGGCCACCACACGTGTCACTGTTGTGTACATTTTCGATTATGGCTCCTGTGGCACGTTGCGGAGAAGATAAAAAAAATCATTCCAGAAATTGCGATTAGAAAAATTGCACCCTCCATTGTGTTTAAAAGCAGCACATTTTTTTGCTGTTTATCTTCGAGTGCGCCATTTACATCCAACAATTTTGGCACATAACACGTAGGTTTGTGCAGCCACTATAAGCAAATAATAGTGTACACATTTTAAAAAGTTTTGCTAGCTGACTGGCTCGCTGGCTGTCGGGGACAGACAGACGGTTGGTCACGTCTGAAGAATCTGCATATGTTGCTAGTTCGAGTAAAAAATCCAGGAAGTCATTCTGACTTCATTCTGACTTCCTGGATTTGTATTCTCACTGCCTCGATTTTATCCTGATGATGTTTGACGTAGAGATTGAATTGCTACATTTCGTTGTGAGAATTGTCCTTCAACTTACTGGTGAGCTGAATCAATAGTGATAAGAGGCGCGTTAAACGCTTGCACTCGTGACAATTTCGTTTTTCTTTGGCTATATCGGGTGGTGGAAGGGCTTCACGACACTTTTTGCCCGATAATTGCGTGGCCTCGCCAAAAACCCCCCAAAAAAATCAACGATCAATTTCGCCATTGTAATAATTTTGATTGCTCCCTTGCCGGCATCGGTGTAAAAATGTAGGCACCAATGTAACGGTTTCCTTTATTTAAACGCAGCCTTCTGTTGACAATTGGCAAGTGCTATGGCTTGTGCCTCTCTCAAGTCTAATTGCTTCATCATTCACGGGGTTTGCAGGAATGAGTGCTCTCAGTCTTTGTTTCAAGAATCCAGATCACGATGGACCCGTTTGTGCGTTTATCACAAGATGTTAGTGTGGTAAATAAAAAAAAATATATACCGTAAAAGGTATTGATGCCGGATTTATTGGGGAGAAAGCCTTTCTGATTATGGGGGTACCTGGCATACTGCAAATAATGAGTTACTAAATACCCATATTGCAATGTCAATATTTAAAACGTAATAACACTTCAAACGGCACTGCTGTACGATTAAGTCTGAGGCACTTACGATGGCCATGAAGCGCTGACGTTTACTGGATGGGGGAAGGCCAAAGATATGTTTTGGACAGGCATGACGAGTGCGTTTATTTGTAAAATAAATGTCCAATATACGTGAAAAACAACCTTACTGACCAGCATGAACTATGGTCAAACAACTGCTGCGACTGACACACCATGCAAGAGGCCTTACTCGAGCACAATGTTGACAAAGGGCTGTAAATTACTGTTTTGTAACAGTAGTTGGAAACTATAGTTAGCTGCCATTGTTAATACTATTCGAGTAACATTTTACTGGACTTTACTTTCAGTACATTACTTACAATGTGCCGCTTGTCAATGCAAATGCAGCATTGGATAAATATTGACACAAAGAGGGGAAAATATAATTGTCGGAAATTTTCACGGGAGGTATTAAATGAACAATAACAGCCCGGCAAAGGTTAAAAAGGCAAAGGCCTTTATTGTTCTTGTTAATAAAGCAAGCACTGTGTGCCCCTTTGCACAAACACTGAAACGTAATGTATAGCATGTGTGGGTTTTTTTCCCCTCTTTCCACTGATGAATCTGACAAAAATCGAGAAAAAAACCCCACCAAGAAGCATCTTAGCCCAGTGAAGTGGATTAGGCTGAGAGTGATAGCCGTGTGTTTTGGGGTTGCTCGTGGATGCGTGGGGCACGAGAGGCAATTCTGTACGAGGGAAGCATTGCGCAGTCTCTGCGGTGGCATTCATTCGCACGCGTACCGTGCTCGGCATTTAGTATTTGGAGTTCAGAGCCCCGGTGGAGAGGTTGAACGCAGTCGGTGCTGTCATTGTAGACACGTTTTTGCCACTGATCAGAGCCGTGGCAATGCACTCGCTGCCAAGCTGGTCACCAGGGGCCTGGCACTGGCTAGTCAACCCAATTAACTGAATACCACTGCCGGAGTGTACCATTCAGAGCACTGTCCAATGCTGATATGAGAAAGGGGGCAGCAAAGAGGTAAGCTCAAGCTGCGTCTTGCGTTTGTTACTTTCCGATGTGTTGTTGCTCTGGAGACGGCGAGATCGACGGTCGCTGTTTGCTTGCCGCGTTGATAGCATTGGTCGTGATTTCTCACTTAACGGAGTGGCCCGTGTGAATGCTGCCATCTTCCAACTCACTTTCCTATTGTTCACGTTTAAATCGCTGTACTCTATTGAACATATAGAACAGTACCGTTTCTCCAGTGATTGTGCTGAAATAATTCAACGTGATGACATTTCACACCTCCGATTAGCATGGTTGGCTACGCACGGTGCAAATGAAGTTCAACATACATACATACATTGTTTGAGATTTTTGGTTCTAACGTTTGAAAACTCCATATATCTAGTACAGTACTATATGATATGAAGTAAAGAAGTAAACGGTTATGTATACTCATGTAAGCATTGGGTCATTGGGTATATAAATTGGCCCTATAGACTTCCGACAAAGTGGTCCTTGTTTTATCCACTCCAGAGGAATGACGTTTTGTGTCAACCCTTGACCAGCATTTGAATTTTCAACCTTTTCATTCCGAGTTGAATGCTCAAACCACAGCCCTTGTTGAGTTGAATGTTCTCATCCATCCAGTTGCCCAAACCAATATAGTGAGTCTCTGAATGCATGTGCAGTGATCTGTGAACGTTTTTCCACCCTAGTATGTGAAACGGAAATGTCTATGAGCGTGGTTCCATAAATCATCAAAAGTCAACATATTGCTCACTGGAGACACGTCGATATTTTTCTAAATAAACTCCATGCCCATTGTGTTTCCTTTTGACCGTATGATTAATAGGAGATGTTCATCTCCATCCACGGGCTAACAAACGTAATAGCTCCTGCTGGGAAATGTCAATGCTATCAGACTCGAGGGATACATGCTTAGTGAAAATCTCTCCGCGTCGATGGTAGTGATGTCTAACCAAACCCAGTGTGGAAGTGATTTGAAGCGCAATAAAGAAAAGTTAGCTCCTTCCACCTAGTTGCACCATTGTTTTAATGCAATTCTAAGTGATGGCAGCAAATTGATTTGCAGAACTTGATAACAATATTCAGGCACAGGAACTTTGGTAAACAAATATACTACATTGAAACTGACAAGCAAATCACTTGGAGATAGTGAGATGTCCTTAATTAAAGATACCAAGTGAGCTGAGTTAAGTACAGCTGAGGTGGTCTTACCAGTGAATGGTTGTAAGGTCTCAGACATAAATCGGGCCAGTTTGTAGGTCGGTGAGTCAATGGTGGAGAAGATAGGACGGAGTGGTGTACCTTCTTTATGGATTTTTGGTAAGCCATAAAATCTGGGTGGTCTAGCAGCAGAGGGTTTTAAGGAAAGCCGCTTGGTTGGTTCGATTAAAGATGTCGAATCAGTGATGATATTGTTGGTTTTCGTAACCAGGCGGTTGGTAGGATCTCTTGCTTTTGGTATAGCTGCCATCATTAAGTAGGCCCTGAATTTGTTATTGTATGTAGTTTTGCCCATGATGACAGTGGCATTGCCCTTGTCGGCCGAGAGGATGACTGTCATCTCTCTTTTTTAGTTAGGAAAGCTCAAAGCGCTCATCCTTGCTGATGTTGCTAATAGGTGTCTTTGCGTTTTTGAGGATTGCAGCGATTTCCGATCTTGCCACGTCTGCAGGAATGTGTCCCAAACCCTTAAGGGCTACGTTAACCTGGGCAATGATATCATCAACTGGGATGTGTTTAAGGGTGACTGCGAAATTCAACCCTTTAGCTCGAACCGATTTTAGGCTGTTGGAAATTGGGCTGTTACTCTGATTGATAACAATCTTGTCACGTAACTTTTTAATGTGTGGATCTGGCTTCTTCTTGGACAGGAGGTTGAACTTGGAAATCAGGTTATATTTGCATTTACCTGACATTGAAGCGGCTGAAGAGGCTGTCATGTTATCTACATGGTTCCAATCAGATGTAGACATTGCAATCATTGAAGATTTGGTACAACAAGGACTGAATGCTGGTGTACCGGTCCTGGTTAAACACTGCCTCACCAATACTTCACCTGGAATGGAATATTCTACAAACAATTTGAAGGTACCCCAATGGGTTCTCCCCTTATCTCCAGTTGCAGCCAATGTTTTCATGGAAAGATTTGAGACCAATGCCATCCAGGCATCCACTCTACGTTCGTCCTTGTGGAAGAGATACGTAGATGTCACGCTCGTCATCTGGCCACATGGCCTACCAGCTCTGCGCCAATTCTTCAACCACATCAATTCCATAGGCTCAGCCATCAAATTCACCATGGAGGTGGAAAAGGATGGCAAGTTACCATTCTTGGATGTTTTAATCGAAAAGAGACCAACGTGGGTGGGGAAATGGAGAAATGAAGTTTATGGGAACCATTACCTTGGTAGCAGTGATTGAAGAGTGATTGCGCAACGTTAAAAAAAAGACCGAAAGTTATGCCGTATGAAACTTTTTTCGCTGTGCATAGACGAGTCCACCTCCGGCTCATGGTCACGGAAGGGGGCGAGTGCAAAATATGCACGCTTGGGCAGTGAAAATGCTGATATTAACATTTCGGACTGCGGTGTCAAACTCCCCTTGACCGCAAAACATATGTCATCGATAAAAGTACTACACGTGTTTGGGAATATTATCCTGCGCACCGTTTTGGTTTTTTTGCGGAAAACAAGCTGCGAGTGGGCTTTGTGCACCAGCATTGCCAATCGCATCACTCTGAAAAAGCCTCTGCCCGCTGGACATTTGAAACCATCTCATGCAGAGCAGCGCAATAAAACTACTCGACTCGCATTTTGACATTCTTAGCAAAAGGGGGTTCGTCATCCCGTGAGGTGAGGCCGTTCGCAAGGGAGAGCTCGTGCCGCCTGCCGTGGAGATGGCGATCTGCCGCGGGAGCCATGGCAAGGGGCCCCATTTCAGTCGCAGCTCCCCCCCCCCTCCCCCCCCCCCGAAAAATGACATGTTTGTCCGTGCAGGGGGTAGCTAAGAAGTGTTTTAACGAGCCCTTTCTGTTCCCACTAATGTGTGGTGGTTGGAAAAGTAAACATTATTTTCCATTAAATGTGACATTTTGCTGCTCTGTGTAATGTGGAGTGGTGGGGGGGGGACTTGTGTGTTCAGGCCTTAGAACGGTGGGCAACATTTGCTTCCTGATGAGCGTTATCCCAGCCATGTGCAGCCTCACTGCTGGCTCCCTGTAAAATCGCACTTTGCGTCCATGGAAACAAGCGAAATGCCCGTGGTTTTTAAAAACGAGCGGTAATATGTATTGCGGCAACCCTTGACCTTGTTTTTTGGGGGGGTGGTGGGGAGGGGGGGGGCATACAAAATCTCGACACAGTCATGTTAGACAAACTTTTAAGCAAATATTAGACGCTAAACTAGCCACAAAGTGGGACTGAGCATTCAGCAGGGGGGCTCGGCTCCCTCCAGCCCCCACAATGCTCTGGGGGCTCGATTGGCTGTTTTTGGTCATGTGAGCAGATTCGTCAGATTCCTGAACAGATAGGTTTTGTTGCTGCCATTTGCATAATGAGCTCACCATTTAGTTGACTGCTCCCTCCTGTGTGCTGCACATGCATCCCGCTGCCTAGTCTGCTCAAGCTGTGTGCCCTGCATACTGATGTTTACACGTGCGTAAGACAAATGTAATTAAGTATTAGCATTATTCCATTTGCAAGTTCCCTTCTTTGTGTACGAGGTAATACATGCAGCGTAGTAGTTCGGTCAAATGGCATCGAAACGATGTTAACCTGAAACACAAACTCCCAGATAATAAGTGCTTCTGAAATAACTATACTTTTGTAGCAGCTGCTTATATGTTTCAAAACAACGTAAAAAAAAATGCGACACTGTTTACTTACACTGCCCCATGCATTTCGACACTCGGAATCAGATGTAATGTTCGATGTTTGCAGGACACTGCGGGACAGCTCGTCGCAACAACAATGTTTGTTAAACCGCCCTTTATTCGGACATTCGCTCGATACTCAAACCACCAGAAGGACATCAGGGAGTGCAATTTAGGGGGCTACCAGTTTGAGAGGCTTTCTAAAATGGTATCTGGGCAGCCACGGTTTTAATAACATCGTTTTTGTTACTGCCCGGCCCGCAGGGCCCCGCTGCCTTTTGACAGCTCGCTGACACGCAGCGGAGATTTGCGGCCTGCGACTACGGGCCCTTAAACTCGATTTCATCCCCCATTTTGTCCCGTCGGAGGGAAAGGCAAGGCAGGGCCAGTGTTCCTCGCAAGCCTACCCTGGCTTTTGTGGTGGGGGGGGGGAGGGGGGTCAAAATCCCCTGCTAGAGCAGGAACTGTGGATAAACATGTCAACTGGGGGTATTGATCACATAACAGGGCCCGGCGCCTTGCCTATGAAGGGGATGGGGAAAAGATGGTGGAACAGTTTAATGGGGGGGGGGGGGGGGGGTGGCGAGGTTCTCGTGTTGCATTATTGATCATCTTGCAGGCTGAAAACTGCAGATAATGAGGCTGGCCACAGCAGCAGCCGCACAGGGAAGCGGGGTGCTGGGGAGCGATGTAAAATAACTAATGACCCCAATTCACTTTAATATTTGCGGATTGGGAACAGTAAAGTAATCGTTCATGAATCTCAAAAGTCTGGATCGTGCAATGGCGAAGGTTGTAAACGGTAAATAAAAGTTTCCGTGGATTTTGTAGCCACATGCACACCGCTAGAAGTTATTTGTGTTGACGTCGTCGTGAACACACCATATTGCTACACGTGAGGTTTGTTTGTCTCACCTGTCGGTTATATAATGCTCGAAGACAAGCCTATATATTCAGTCATGAAATTTCAGTCATGAATATGATATAAATACTGCTTGAACCTCGTCTTCTTTGTTTTTTTGGTCTAGCTTGCTCTGAGCAATAAAGTGCAGCAGCACATTCCCCGAGCGCAAGGGCTATTTCAGTTTATTTTTGAAGAGCACTATTTACTTTGGGGTTCTTGTTATTATTTCAGTGAGCTATTGTTGCTGCTTTCCTTGCCAGTTGGGAACGTGTGGTTCCTCCTCATGGGTAGGCATGCGAGGCTATAAATGTGCACAGCCAAGCCATGATAGGGGTCAACCCTCTAAAGCCTGCAGCTTAAACAAACAAACCCACTCCAGTTTGATGAGGCCACAATTCAGAGCACAGCTTTAAAAAAATCTCCGAACTGTTGCCGTTTTCTTTCTCAGTGAAGCAGAAATCCTTGGGCCACTTTTCTTCAGTCACGTTAAAATTGCAACGGAGCGTGTTAGATGTAAGCGCTGCTCAAAGTTGTAACTTCTTATTTCCACAAAGTGCACCGACTAGCAACTGCTGCAACCGCATGCGGTCCAACCCGGACAACTGCACTTGAAGGTGTTTGATCTGTCCTTTTTTTTTTTTGCCGTCCACTCTCCAGCAGATGACCGTTACAATTTCAAAGTGATATAAATACTGCTTTCAAATGTTTCTTGCCGTTGGGTTTCACACCTGATGATGACCGTTTGCGTTATGGTCAAAACGTCGTGAGAATTTTTATTGTTTTATATATATTTTATTGTTTCCCTTCAACGTGACTTTACCGAAAGAGTTAAGAATATAAATATAATTTCAAAGTGGTTTAAGGAAAAGAAAAGCACCATCACACGCTTACTCCTGATACAATTTGACATGTGTTGTTGTAAAAAAAGTTATCTGTTTCGCCGAAAGTCTTAACAAAAGCTTGCAAGCTATTACAGCTTTGTGGAAACAGTTGCGGAACTCCTACATTATAATCTGCACTCCAATAATATAATTTGTGAATCCTCAAATTTTCTTTGCCCTCGTGGTTCGCGGATACTCCTGCAAGTCACGTTCCGTGCTTCCCCCGAAACATGCCAGCTTAGCATAGACTCACGGATTCGCGCAGATTCTGTAGCACAAATCTGCCACTACCAATTGGCCTTCTCGCTGGACTTGGATTTGACGTCCGTGTATTGGACGAGCACATTACACTTGAAGCAACATGTGAAACTTCTGACTTAAAGCTTTCGCGACTGCAGGAATTCATATTCTTTGGGTCTTTCGGTAAAGCCACGTAGATAGATCAAATAATAATAAAAATAATAACAATATCACGACGTTTCAATCGCAACACAAGCAATCGTCATAAGGCGAGAAATATCGCGGGAGAGCTGCTGAGAATATATGGTGGGAGCGCTGCTAAGGCAAGGAGTTATAAAGGTTTGAGATGGGTGTAGCCCGAGGGTCAGTGGGAGGGGCTAGAGATTAAATTTGCATGTAAATGTAAGATAGGAGAACTCTTGACAAACGAAGCTGTGGGGGTGGCCATTGTATTGTGAGGAATTGGCATGTCAATGTATGAAATTTGCTTCTCAATGTAAGCTCGGAGAGAGCTCGGAAAGAGCATCGCCACGTGGAGGTGGAAAAGGATGGCAAGCCGCCATTTACTAACACAGCTAACGGTGGCTGTGTTAGTGAATGTAACTCAGTTGAAAATAACTGCTGACATGGTAGGTAGGGAGGGAACATCACAGCCAGTTATGACCTAAACTGGTTAATAACATCTTTCCAGTGATTGCTCAGTTTATACCCATCTTCTCGGTTGAAATCGTGTCTTGTGTAATGAGATCGGGTAAATGTTGTCTTTTGTGTTTCTTCCTTGTGATGGGACTAAGTACGATGAATGTTGAGATTTATAAGGGCACGGCGTGACCAATAAGGTCTGAATTGATCTGTAATAAGGTTGGCACTGATAAGGGGTTGACAGGTATGCGCTTACTTTGCGTGGCCGGCGCTGCATTGTATGTCTCGAACGCCATGCGTAACCCATTGTGCTTTTCATGTTTAGTTTGTTGTCTTTCCCCGGCACCTTCGATGAGCACGGTTGGCTGTGTACGGTCAGAAAGAAGTTCAACATAAATGCATAGCAATTTATTCTGTACAATCCTACTTTTTAAAGTTAATGTGATGTCTCTGTTCGTTCGTTTCTCAATCCGCTTGCCCTGGTGAGGGTCGCAGCGGCAGCATGTTGGGTAGGGCGGTCCAGACCTCCCTTTACCTGGTGACCAACTCTAGCTCTTCCTGGGGATTTCCCAGGCATTCCCAGGCCAGCCGAGCGACATAGTCCCACCATATTCTATGGTTCTTTCGGTAAAGTCACGTAGATAGAAAAAAAAAATGAATTAAATAAATGTAGGAGCCGACTGGCTATCAACAAAGATTCGTTCACGAAGCCATCCATATATACAGACACAATTTTAACCGAGACGACGGTTTTGAACGCGGCAATCATTGGAAAGATGTGATCAACCACTTTGGGTCGTGACTTTATTTGTGTTTTCTTGTCCACCTCCACCGTCAGCAGTGTGGGTGTGTGGAGCGAGGTGCAGTGCTTTGATTGGTGTAGACCTACTTCCGGTGTCGGAGCCTTTTACATTAACATTAGCTGCCCCGCCCATCTCTAAACCTTTATAAACAGCTTGCCCTCAGAGGCTAACCTTCCTGTTCCTGATGACGATCGCTTGTGTTGCGATCGAAAACGTCGTGATATTTTTATTATTTTTTATTCGCTTTATTTTCATTTTGATTATTTTATTGTTAGAATTTTTTTCCTATCTACGCGACTTTACCGAAAGAACCATAGAATGTGGATTCCTGCAGTCACAAAAGTTTTAAGTCGACATTTATAGTTCCACCAGCCTGTCCCAGGCCGGTCCCGGAGTCTACCAGGGGGCAATCCTTACCAGGTGTCCGAACCACCTCAACTAGCTCCTCTCGATCAGGAGGAGCAGCAGCTCGACTGAGTCTCTCCCAGATTGCCGAGCTCCTCACCCGATCACGGACAGTGAGCCCGGCAACCCTGCGGAGAAACCTCATTTTGGCCCCTGTGTTCCTCTTTCTTTCTCTCAGTATAATCTCAAGCGTGCACCTCTCCGTGCTCACCACCATCATTATCCCCAAGTCTCCCAACTTCCTGTCAATAAGCCTCATGTCCAGATAATAGGGATCATCCCGAGTGTTTTTGCTCGTCACTGTTAGTTTTTGCTTAAATATGCCATCAGATGCTGGTGAACAACGGTCATTGTTCAATGATTTTGTTTCTGCCAAGCACGGAGGAACACATCATTTACACTATACAATATACTGCATAGCCATTAATCTACTTTAATTATTACAGACTTTAATTTACAGTATGCTGAATAAAATAACTTATTTCATAGAGTATTCTCTGGATTAAAGGCTACGCTTGCACCATTCTGACTGGCCGCAGAAATAGGTAATTACTGGGCCTGCAAAAATTGCACAGAGTATGTTCGTGCATAACTTTCACACCACGGAATGCAGTGATAAAAAAGGTTGTAATTAAATAAGTGGAGTTTGCACTTGATGTCTGAAATTTTTGAAATTATGTTCGGTGGCTCTTTTTGCACATGCAGCCTGGCATTGTTGCAACCAGGAGCTCTCAGCAATCGTTTCGCATGCCACAGGAAGAGGAATCTGCTGGAATGCATGCATCCTGCTGTCATTGTAAACGCTATTTTCTACGTGGACTCTGGAACATTGTGCTAGCATCACCTTGACGGTACATACAATGGCGAGATGTTAACTTCCTCGCCTGGCATAAAGGAAGTCGTGGGTTTGATCCCGGTCGTGACGCCTGTATATTTGGAGTTTGCATGTCTCTCTCCCTGTAGTCGAGTCGATTTTCCATCGGGTCCTCCGATTTCTCTCTCCGTATTTAGAGACGTGCGTCGAGAGTGTTTGGCTGCTATACATTTTCACATGATAAGCCACTTAATATTCACATGATAAGCCACTTAATTTTCACATGATAAGCCACTTCATTTTCACGTGATAAGCCACTTCATTTTCACGTGATAAGCCACTTCATTTTCACATGATAAGCCACTTAATTTTCACATGATAAGCCACTTAATTTTCACATGATAAGCCACTTAATTTGGCGATCAATCGTGGCCAGATCGCATTCTGAAAAAAAGCAATCTATCTCAGTGGGCCTCACCTGGTAAAATAAAAAATAGTTTCGCTTTAGTTGAATTGATGTAGGACATTTCTGCAACGTTAATGCTGCTCCATTAATTTCCATTTGGAATATTTTATGAAAAATGTATTTGAATGCACAAACCCCCCCCCCCTGCCCCTTTAGTTGCATGTATTGCTCGGGCAAGTACTGTTAGTGAGCACCTGTTAATGGGTTGTATTGTCGGCATCACACCTTGCCAGCTGTGCCTTTCTCTCCACATTGTGCTGTCATTTACACAGTTAGGGTACTCGTTTCAGGCTTGGGTAATGTAGAAGAGCCCTGCAGGCCACAGGTCCACACGCCAATTGCTCTTGCTGCTGATGATAGTCATGATGCCAGCTATTACACCATCACCCTCCATATGCAAAGACAAAGATCTCCCTGTATAGCCTTTAGCAGACTGTTGGGGTTAGTGTTATTAGTGAACACCTATGAAGGCCGGCATGGCACACGAGCAGGTGGGTAGCCAGCACTACGCCCGACCGCCTTTGTCTCTCTAGTGGTGATGTTTACAATCCGCAGCAGGTACTCATTTGCGGCCGAGTCGACCTAGGGGAGGGCCAGGGCCGGTTGAGATAATCGTCACTGGTGTTAGCCATGACGGGTTTGTCGAGCAGCGCGTCAACCACGGACACCACCGCTCCCCATATACACACACACGCAGACATATATAAACACCGTAAACACAAGTGACACTAATAGTCACAACTTGATGGCCTATAGTTATTTTAACCGTTGCAATGTAAGTGATTATTTTTCCACAGTCGTGAAAACTGTTGTTCTTCCTGGAGATGGTAATGACACGATGCCGCACCTTGAAGTGGCAGCTTCGGTTGCACCTTTGTGTACCCTCGCACCGCCACTTGTGTACACCCTATGGAGGTGAATCAAATGATGAACGCACCGCGGCACTGTTGCTGCCAGGAATTATGTGTTTTTTAATGGAACGAAAGAGATTGCACGAGATTATATATCAGGAATTATGTGCTCTTAATGGCACAAAAGAGTTTTCACGAGATTATATTTGCGTGTATAAATGCAAAAGCCAAATCCGTTTAAGTCGTGTGGATGTTTTGGTTGGCTTCTACCTAGGGTGTTGGGCTAAACACTTTTTCAAGAACATACAGTGGGAGTTCCCACCCACACGTGTTTGATTGTTATTCACTTATTGTAACATAATGTTCAAAAATGACTTCCTTGAATGCAGGCTTGAATTCTCTTTTGACATGAACTTTGGACTTTAAAAATGTATATATCACAGGTGTAATGTTTTAACATTCATCAATGATGTTTCGTCTCAATTTAATCGGAGTTCTTGGTCGAGTTTTGTAAAGAACGGATTTGAGGTGACCCCTATGGTATGAAGAAACGAATGTTAATAATGATAACACATACAATATTCACTTAAAGAATACACTTAAAAAAAAAATGGTGCCAGTGTTAAAATGAATTAAATAACCCCATGTGTCGTGACTTAGGGGGCCACCCTGTATATTAACACTGGGCTATTGGTAATCTACATCTAATGCAAGTTAAAGTGTGTTCCGGCTCAAACGAGCTGCTGCCAGAGCTCAACTCCATGGACAACTCTGAGCCACTGGTGGAAATTCTACGTTGCTTGTGGCAGGAAGCAGTCTCTCCATTTGATAGCCACTTTTTGTTTCATACAAAACTAGCGGGAAGTACCCGGCGTTGCCTGGGTCTTAAAAATATTTCAAAAACTACTCTTAAAAATCTAACAGCAGTGCGTACTGACTGTGGTGGTACCTGCTATGATTACAGCAGTGCATACTGACTGTGGTGGTACATGCTATCACTACAGCAGTACGTGCTGACTCTTTAGCAGTATTTATCGTATTTTTCGAATCTATAGCACAAATTACTCACCTGACTTAGTGGCGTGGTGAGGCCTAGTCCCGTGGAGAGCCTCCGGCCTCGCCTAGATTGTCCAGCCGGCCGAGGTGGCACCTTGGCAGGCTGGGGCTGCGCTACACCCCTGACCCCCCCCCCCCCAGCCACGATCTCCCCGGCCGCTCTGCAGCGTGCACGCGTCATAAGTAAATAAATAAAAGTTAAGCGCGTAAAAATTGTACTAAATCGCTAATTAGGCTAATTTAAAGTTGACGGATGTGAATAAGGAATAGCGCTTGCGTACCGTGGGGCTTACGGCGTGGTACATGGCTATTTTTTTTTACGTAAACCCCACCGTTGGAGAGGCAAATCGTTCTTAAGCGCGCGGACACACACAAACCCACAGACAATTTTTGACTTTTTTTATATAGATATATACACGCACTTTAAAAAAATTCTACACATATACTCGCTTTAATCCATTTCTAAAGGAATTTCGGGCTTATCACTGCGATCTTGGTAAGCAGCTTATAAGGGTAACACTGACAAGTACAGTAATTGCGGAGTGGAATTAACAAAGTGAGAGTGATTTTTGTATTTTAACTTTAGAAAGGAGATTCATTAACAGCGCTCACGTTCTATCAAACGTCTACTGGTTGTGCTAATCTGGTTGGTCTTCAGTATTCCAAATGAAATGTTCGATCGCTTTAAACTGTTGAGGTTTAGCGGTGTGGCGGCAGTGCTGTGCCTCGTGTAGACACGGCGCTATTCGCTATGCATGTCGAATTTCTTTCGCACCGTACGTAGCCAACTGTGCTAATCGGAGGTGTGGGGGAAGGACAATGAACTTAACACAAAACGCAGTTCTACAGAAGTTAGTTTTCAATTTGGATTGAAAAGTGCATAGCTCCAGTGGCTTCCTAATATCGGAAGGAAGAGCATTTCAAACATCCACAGAAGCGCATCTGAAAGCGCTGAATGCAGTGACCGTCTTTCTTCGATGGCTAGCCGAAAGCCGCTGCGAGGATGGCCGGAGTTTGCGTGGTGGTTTATGCAACTTGACGAAATCTGCAAGGTATTTGGTGGTTCATTTGTGGAAAGCACTTTGTGTGTAATGAGTGCGACCTTATAATGTATCATTCGGCAATGGCAGCTGTTCAGTGGTGGCTCCGTTGGTTCCACCAACACCCCCTTGCTACTGATTCGCTCCCCCCGAGGGCTACATTTATGTGTGATTGACATGTGACAAACGCAATTGATACACGAGCAACATCCAGAAGTTGGATGGGAAGCCGATTGAAGTGACTCCAGAAGTAGATCTGTGACATCATCATTCGGGGACATTCCTGACGTGGCTTGATGCTCTGCTGGCAGGAAGAGATAAAGAATGTACTTCATTAGTTCCATGACATCACTAAATTGGGGTGCACTTGCTGCTAAGAATTCAACAACAGAAGGTAGAATAAAAAAAACTAATGTCATTTACGCGTTTTATAAACGTGCATCACACAGAATATTCACGGCTCTGACCAAATCCCATCTTGTCAGATCTCGGAAAGCTTAGCAAGTTCGAGCCTGTGCAGTGCACAGCAGTTTTTTTTTTATAGACCGTGTGTCACTTTGCAGTGGGCAGCCGAGAGTAGTGCAGCAATCTCCCAGTGTGCCGCATGCTCAACTTTTTTTTTTATCACTGCATTACATGATGTGTGAAAGTATTGCACGAACATACTCTGGTGAAATTTTGCAGGCCCCCATATCTGCGGGCAGTCGATCCCTGCCTCCGATAAGCCGAACTGACCGGCGTGGTGAAGTATGGTTAAATAGCCACCACGAGGGTGTGGAGAGGCCCTCATCCAGCAGTGGATTGACAAAGAACTGTACGTGCAATGATTTCATTGGCAATACAGTATTACTCCTGGGCTGCTTCCTGTTTTGGCAAAAGTCAATTTGTTACATTCAGAAATGATGTCAACTTCCTGTTATGGTGGCATGCATATTTTGAACGGCCGAAATATCACACGAACCTGTAATGTTAAAGCCTGTGAGACTGGTTAAGATTTCAAAGGGCAAAACTCGTGAGGGGTACAGTAAGTGTCGAGCAAGGTGTGAGTTTACTCGGATGCATATATAGCCATGTAATAATTGCACAGCTGCAAAAAACAGTGGGCCGCCCCCTCTCACGAAGCATTGAGTCCTCAGTTTGCTAAGCAGATTGCACGTCCATTGCTGCAATATTTCTGGGTGTCGTCTCATTTGTTCAGAAGTTTTGGTGTAAAAATGCCACATGTGCGGCGCAAAAAGAATACAGAACACTGCATGTCATTTTACGAGGTTGTTCGTTCATAATATGACGAGTTTCGAGTTGCAATAATGTAACACACATGCAACAATTGCTCTAACGTTTTTCTCTGCACGCTTGCTCTAATGAGGTACAAGTGCCGCTTCTGCTCAACTACATGTGCACAGGCAGGCAGTGCTTTCGGCCTGCTGTGGGTGGCTATATAAAGCTCTTAACCCTAGCCGACTTCACATGTGTAGGGGTACTTTACTGAAAGGAGCACTTTAAGGAGGTCTAGAGGAATATAATGTCTTGGCTGAATGCACTCCCCCCCCCCACCACCTCTCTATGCTCTGCTCCTCACCCATTCCCCCTGCCCACACCCCACAAGCTTTTGTCCCCCCCCCACCACCCCCGGGACGCTACATACCATGCCCTGGCCACCACTCTAAAGAGGACGTTAGCCTGCCATCGTGGCTACTTGTGGACTCTTAAGTTGATTCGAGATACGTTTCTAAATTTAGGAAGGTGAGGTGACGTGGGGGGGGGGGGAAGACGGAGAGAGATGACCTTCCAGAAGCCCACAGCCATAACTGGTAACACAAGGGCCAGCGTGAAATGTCGGGAGGCCATCCACACCAAGGGACGGGGTCAAGAGCACGGTAAGAACTTGGGGCCGGCTCCGATAGCATCGCGTGGAGTAGGGAGTGGCACAACGCGCGAGGAAACCGCGATTCTTTGAAGTACCGCATGCCTAAATGGGGGGGCGACATAGCAACAGCTGACGCACAAGCAGCCGGCATGGGGGGTGTGGGTGGTGGTTGTAGTGGCGGTTGGTGGCTTATCGACGTAGCGGCCAACGTAGGTCACTTGCAGCAATCATTGGGGGGGGGGGGGGGCGGGGGGGGGGAGCTTTTCCCTTAATGGATCTGGACTCCAGAGTGCAAGTTGTCCCCTTTTTAATCAGCTATGCCACTTTAAAGGCATTCAAATCGTTTGCGCATTTTTTTTCATGGAATGGCAAAGAGGTGTTTGATTTAACGCGTAGGGTATTGCAGCTGCCGCTTGGAATCCGAATGTGGCTTTCAGGGCCTCGGCCTCAGAAGATCCCTGGGTTTGAGCTTCCACGAAGCTCATGGTGCACGCGAAGCCGCGTCCACTGCACAAACCATTTCAGTAAGATGCGGTTGACCTGATGCACAAGTGGAAAATTAAAAACTCTTTGGCAGCGTGCGACTGCGGTCATCTAGAACAGACCGCAATGCCGATCCACAAATACGAAGCAGACATCACAGCGATACCACCACTCCGCTGCTCCTGACGCGCTTATCTGGCTTGACCACCTGAATGCGGAATTGTAGTTGTTGCTCTGCATCTACATCAGCCATACGGAAGAAGAAGAAGAAGAATAAGAAGGGCCTTGGCCGCACGTTAAATATCGCTTAAGGACCCCGTACTTGTTCTCTGCAATACCGATGCCTTTGTCTTGTTGTTGCTGTGCTCACGCAGCACCACGGATCTCCCTTATAAAATACCCAGCTAACTGGCTGAACGGCATCACCGTCCGCGCCGCAAATAAATACAATTAACGTACATTTCATCCCTCACGCGTGTTGCTGCGGGGTGGGGGTTGGCGATCATCAGAGTTCCTGATGATCCCCCCCCCTGATGATGATGCCAAAACCCAGCAAAACTGCATTACGGTGCTGTTTTACTTTTTTTTTACCACTCTTCTGCCAGATGTACGGCGGTTGGTGCACAAAGAACTCTTAAAAATGCAAAATTGGTTTCGGCAGAATAAAATCACATTGACCGTGGTGCCCTTATTACAATTTGACACGTGTCGTAAAATATCACGTTTTTTGTCTAAAGTTGAATAAAAAAGAGTTTCAAGCTTTTACAACTTTGTGGAAATAATTGCTTAACCTGTCTTGCAAAGTTAATAGGAATGTTACATTCAAAGATAAATGTGCTAATCCTCGCCCCCATCGCGCCACATATGGAGTGAGATGGAATTACACTTCACATCTGTACTCAGGATCAGTTTCCAGTAGCAACACGGTATCCAGTGTCTGCTTAATTTATTGGTTTGTTGACTAAAATGTGTTTTTGCTCGTGAGCGCTATGTCGAGTGTGATGTTGCAGGCCTGTAATGTGGCTCGTTGTTGCGAGGTGGGTGATTGTGTGCCAGACACTGACTTGCACTTCCCATGGCCTGCAAAGTGCAGGTGTTGAGATGTTAAAACGCCAAATTGAAACCTTTTACAAGGAATCATGTCTGCATTAACCACAATACTTGTGGTCAGAATACAAACAAAAAAATACTCTAAGATATGCATTGTCTTTGAAACTGATTGGTCTAACACCGTTTGGGACTAGGCTCAAAAGAAACCTGTCTTTGGTGTGGACCAATCAGTTTCAAAGACAATGCATATATTATCAGTGTTTTTTGTTTGCATTCTGGCCACAAGTATTGTGGTTAATGCAGACACGATTCCTTGTAAAAGGTTTCAGTTCGGTGTTTTAACAACTCAACTCCTGTTTTGTTGCCAAAAAAAGGGGAAACCCTATTCCCATATTTTGGTACTGGCAAAGGAGGTCGAACATAGAATGTTTCCCTATCCCCTTGAAGCATGGATTTTCTCCAGGACACTCACATTTCTCTTATGCATATAAAATGAAATAGAAATTAATGGTTCGACCAACATCCCAAAAATAGGGTGTTATTTATATCCTATATTAATGTTTTTTTTATTTCAAAGGTGGTGCTTTACATTTTTTGATCGCCAAATTGCTTGTGGTGGGGTCAATTGTGGATACTTCCAGCTCTTCCAAGACATCTGGCCAGCATGGAAGAGTAGGTCAAATACCATCGAGTGGCTCTCGGATCACCTTCCTAGTGGAGGTTTTTCTGCTGGCAGAGACGTGAGCAAGACATTTCAGGGCTGTAACTTTACCTTGTTCTTTATACCATGTTCAAATTCAAAAGACAAGTGTCCTCCCCCTGCTCAAACAAGAAGTGGAGTGGTGGAAATTCTGCCTCTCAAAAGTCTGAAATATTCCCCACCCTGGTTCAGTCATTCAGAAAGAATGTGTGGGCACGGTGTGATTGAAATGTGCACGTGGCCAACTGAAGCTCTGCTCTTTTGCCGCGGCTTCTCGTAAAGCACGGCGGTGTAAAGCCATCACAGCATTTCTCTCTTGTAAATTGCATTTAACCCGACATGCGTGTACATTATTGTTGCTGTAATTGCGTTTTATTCCGTCATTGATCCTCGCAGCGCATACAAAACTCGCGGCACTAAATTGCGGCCGTGCCAGATAAACTGACTCAAAGCACGAGGAGCCGCAGTCGAAAGTACTGCGCCGGTGACCGTTATTAGCAGAGGAGTTAATAACGCATTAGCTGGCTGAGTTGGCAACACACTTGCTTTGTGTGCAGCTGCTTTGCAGGTTGAAGGACGTGTCGATGGGAGCTTGTGGCCTGTGGTTAAAGTAGGCAACGGAGTGTTGGACCTTCGGATAGCCCAGCGGTTGGCAAGTCTGAAACTTGGCGGTTTGGCCGGCCACTGAGACAATTTGCACAGTTGCATTCCTCTCACCCCCATCGTATAATTGGTACATTTTCCAAGCACGTTTAGAATTAATTCAAAATAAGCCATTGTGTGTAATTGTCCTGTGCAATCGTAAAACCTTATTTGACAAGCACGTGCCTGAAGGTGCTTTGCGGTCACACGTGTGTGCCCACGTTCAGGATTTATGCGAGTGCGAATTGGTATATCTCTACGGCATTTCCACGACCAATGGAAATCCTGCTGGCTCTGTTCTCAATCCGGGCTGCCCCGCGAGCCTGCATTGCCGCGCCAGCCCTCCCGGGCCGACCCTAATCCCAAGTCGAGCTCGGCACGTGAGATGCAAGGCGCGGCCATCAAATGGCGCCGCGTACTTCGCGCCAGGCCGGGGCCAAAACCAGTCGTGTGACGTCTTCCGACGTCAGTTACGCTTTCTGTCTTTCGTGGTTTTCGCTAAGTTCTCATCCACTGTGAACAATGCAAATTAATGAAAGACCAACTCGTTCATACATTTCCGAGCATTTAAAAATTACATAATTTCCAGTAAAAGCCCCCAACCATGAAGCCAGTTTGCGTGACGTTTATGGTTCAATTCCCACATATGCTGTAATGATTGGTAAAAGTCCACAATGTTCTGTAATGCACCTTACGTTGTGCTGTAGAACAAGCTTAATTTGTCGGGCAGTCTGTCACAGCACTGGAGTATATATTTTTTTCGTCCAGAGAAGTATTCTGACAAGGACTTATGATGTTGAAAGTAACCTGTTTACGACCTATGACCTTTGACTTCGTGTTAAAAAACTCACCTCGCGCGAATCACAATCCGTGATGTGCCACCTGACAGACAGCTATTGCTAATACAGAGACAGAGATTGTATTGCAGCCGAACGCGGATGGTGTATTTTGAAGCCTATCCAGGCTTAGGTCATTCATGCCGAATGGTTTCATTAACGAGTGTCAGGTTTTTAGTGGAATGATTGATCAGTGTGTTTGGTGAGTGGTTGGTTAGTGTGTCCGGTGAGGGTCAGGTGACTTCTGAGAGTCTGGAGAGGGTGATTGGGCAAGAAATTAAAATATAATTCCAGGCATTGCAGTCAACCCCTTCCCCATTTTTGTCTTCCCCCCCCCCCAATTATTTAACCTAACGTAACTCATAATGACAACATCCCGAGGCCTTGAGCTCCATTACTGGACATCTGTGAAATACTGGACTTCTGTGAAAAATAGCTTTATAGCTCATCGGATTCCTCGAGTATGAATAAATAGTGATTATGATTGTGATATTCATATGACCCCTCTTAGGTCTATGTGGAAAGATTACGGTGTCCAAACACACACTCGCCCTGTTGTCGCTGCGTTGATTTGCAACGGGAGATCACGCTTACAGCTCTCAGTGCCATGGGCGCTATCATGTGCAAGCTCTTGGCACGTGCGCCATACTGTTCGGCCTCTGGCATAGACGGAGAAGCACAGCTCTTTCTTGCCCCTATTGTGGCCCTCAATGGTTTGTGAATGGAGCCGTCCTTGAGAATGTTGCGCTGCTGGCTGGCGCACCTCCTACCCTGGCGGAAGCCACCACCGCGGTGTGGAATTGCGCTCTCACTGCCAAGCCCACCACATTCATTTGTGTTCAATGGCCCAGCCATTGATGTGCCAATTATTACACCGTGAAAGTGGTGCGTAGAGAAAATTCCTCTCTATTACCCGTATTACCATTAATTGATCCAATCTTTCGAGTATTTGCCAATGCATTGGGTTTAAAGCCATCCGTTGTACTCGGAAAATAATGAAATCGTCCACAGTTGTTGGTCTTGCAATGCTCATGACATTTAAATGCATTCTGCCAAGATTTGTGCACTGGCCCCTATGCGTAACCTCCCTGCTAAGAGAGGTCTCGCGTAATCCTAAGTGATCCAAATTTAATAAAACCTGTTGAGGGATTTTCCACTTTGAATTTCACTTGTATAGAAATGGACCGTATTGCTATGGAATTCCCGTGACCCTAAATCGCGTTATTTATTGCATTCACGTTCAGGCCTTGCGCGTGGCCGTATTATGTGCCGCCAGGGTCTTTGCCGCAGAATTCTGCCGGAGTGTGCAAGTCCCCCCTTTTTACCCCGTTTTATTTTTTTAGCTCTGCGGCTCGGCAAGTACAAGCTGAACAAGTTCACCACATCGCTGACTAGAAAGCAGATCTAAGCTTTTGTTCTTTCCAAGCCCGGGGGCAGCAGAGTGCTCTGAATCTGTGCGAACTAGGGGGGGCGGGGGGACCTCCCTCTGTGCGAGTCATGTGCCACTAGGCTGCCAGCTGACTGAACAGCCCTTTAATCCATTCACAGTTTTCTTTTTATTCCGGAGTGATTTAGAAATCGAGCCTAAATAGGATGAACAGCTGTTGGCGGGTTCGTAACCACGCTGAGGGGGTTAAGAGAGCGATCGAGGAGCGCCAAGCAATTGCACGTGCGCACTTCCGAGTCGAAACCTCGCCGCCCAGTGGTCCTGACTAAACCACAATCCTTAGTCCCCCGGTCCTTAACCCGACCCGCAGTCCGCTTACCCCCGTACAAACGTCGTGCCGCGTGGAGTCGGCTGTCATAAGTAAGCTTTCCACGTCTACGAAAGAAGACCGTCAGTCTTAGGAAGACTGTGCACTCGGGCCCAATCGTTTCATCGTCAGCCATGAATGAACACTTCTGCTGGATGAAGGCATCTGCACGCCACCATCATCTCTCACGATCCTCCGATATGGCGCTACACTTAGCACTTGTACACGAGCTGATTAAATCGCACCAGCGTCACGTTCACAAAACCTAAGTGTGCGTATTCACCAATGCCTCCAATATTGATTACACACTCTGAATAATACGCTTGCTTCTGCTGTGGCCACTCAAATAGGTCACTTGTCAACTCAACATCCCCGCTGCTCTCTGTCCATGGTAAACCCAAGCTGGCGGACGTGGTGGAGGGAGCGCCACAGTTGGAGAAGTTTGCCTCAAGCCAGGCGTGTTGCTGTATCAAATTACTCCACATCCTTTATTACTCAATAGGTTGACGAAAAAAATTCCGCTACACCTCTCAAGTCTTGTCATCTTCCCCCTTGATGTCTTTAACAACACTGGTTGCAAATTAACAACACAACGGGCTGATCGATGTGGCTGAGTGACGGTCGCTTGAAAGAACCGCTACGGTGTCCGTGGTGAGCCCTAAGGGCCCTACTCCATGGCACTGCCTGCCCATTGGTCTTTGAATTACTACGGTGCCCAGTTGTTGTTGCTATAGTGACATCTTTGCTACAGGATGAGTGTCACGGTGGGTGGGCTTTGGAGTGATTGGTGAGTGTTACCGTTGCCAGTGTGTCTGGTTTGGGTGGTACATTTGGCCCGTGGGTAGCACACGGAGTACACAACCCCAGCACGATCCCAATTCATTTTCCCCACTTAATTTCTGTCAAATTCCTGCTGAGAATTTTTTTTAAAATTTTGGATTCAATTGATACGTGAAGAAAAATCTTCTGATCGTACGCATACATGTTTGTGTGCAATAAGAAAGTCCTTCGAATTGCTGTTTGGGTTATTTTTGTACCATATTTCACCACAGTTGCCCGTGTAGGTTGATTCCGGGGACAAACATATGGCGAGATTAGAAAGCACAGTACAGAAGATTTTGCTGTACTGCCCTGAGGCTATAACATCTTTGCGTGCACAGTGGTTTTCCAATCAAAGAATAGTCAGGCTAAAGCCTGCTTAGCTTCCTAAATCTGACTGGATCAGGTGCGTTCTGGGTAATTCGGTCTCGGGCACATTGTTATTTTGAGTTATTCAGTCTTTGTCTATGTGGGAGTTTACCGAAGTGCCTGGAGAAAAACACGCGTGCCTTGAGATGGTCGTCAACGACTCGCTTCTGAGTGTCACTGGTGCGGAAGAACATGGCTTGGCAAAAATCCACGACCTGCTCTGATGTTCCAACTTGATACAAGGGCTTCTCACCTGATATCTAAGAGCCAGTACAGCAGAGACCATTGGTGCTGATATATACGTGGACATTTTTTTAAGTGAAGGCATGCAGCCCTATCTATCTTTGTTCAGTTTTTTTTTCCTACGTTTGCTTTGTTGAAATAAAAAAATATAATGTAAAATAGGAGATGTAGAATTCATCCCGGTGCAGGGAGAATTTGAATGATGTCCATAGGCGCTCACTCAGTGTCGTTGCGATCTTAGATGCAGAGAGTGTCCCGACTGTATGTCCCGGGTTCACACATCTGAAGAAAACAACACTCCTACATTCCTCACTTAAATGGGTGCGTGGGCGCATACGTGCAGGCGCGTTGTTTGCATTCATTCGGAAATATTCCCATCTCTTCTTAAACACGTCGCGTGAGCTGCACGCACTAACGCAAAGGTCCCTAATTCGACTGAAGTCTGTTGTGGCAAGTGCTGTTAGCGAGTACCGATATGTCGGGTGGCATTGTGCTTGAGTTGGTGCTTAACAGTAAGAGTTTTTAATTTGTATTAATTACTGACAGATAATGCTCAATCTTTCAACTAAAAATACGTCTGGCCAAGACAGCCTTGTGCAGGATGCTTGAGAGTAATGCATTTGTAGTGAGTCCAACTGAATCGCAGACGTTGTTCTTTTTAGAGGCAACACATTTATTTGTAACACGTAACACAAAGGGGTAACTGCCCCTTCACCTGATACAGCCTATGGTGGTGACCACCCAGCTAACTACTCTATACAGAGGAGTTACAGCTACGAAGGGCCGGGCCCTCACTCGGGTCCGCAACCACGTGACTGCCCTGTAGAGCTTCCCGCTTGTAGATGTTGAGCTTCCAGCTTGTAGGTTGCAGCGACCCCGGTTCATCTCAGGGACCCGCCTTATATCCCCCTACGGTCGGGGCCGCTCCGCCCTTGGCCCCGCCTGCCTTCTGGAGCCTTCTAGCTCCCTCTCGATCCCTCTCGAGAGCTCTCCCTGGACACGTGATCACCCCCTAGTCCCCCCACCTTGGGGCCTTTCTATGGACACTCTAGATCACGTGTCTGCAGAGTCAACCAGAGTGCCATGGCCTGGGGCAACCCTGCCCCTTCTCTGTGGAGCCCCCCACCACATGCTCTGCGTGGTGCCCGCGCTATCCGCTAGGGCTGGTACTACACCCGCTCACAGGGTGTATGCGATGACATTGCAACGCGTGCCATGGCTCTCTCAGGCCGGCACCATACAGTGACATCCCCGATGTCACTACACATTTAATGTCACCCCCATCACGGCTCGATTCAGAAATATTTTTGGTTTGCCCCATTTGTTTGTATTATTTTACAGTCTGTTTTGCCCAATTATCCTAAAGGTGTTATTTCTGTATATTTTGCATCATTTACAATTAAATTTACCATTGTTACACAATTACATCTATGTAACATGAGAATATAATATATAGATTAATAGATTGGTTTAACACGTAGGCTTTCTCGACCAATATTATTCATAATAAAGGTTTTTGGGTTAGATCGCGTTATTTATAAAGCTTTCGTGACTGCAGTAATTCGTGTTCTTGGCTCTTTCGGTGGAGTCGCGTTGGGGGGAAGCAATAGAGGGAGCTAAGAATATGAATGCACATTACAATTCCTTATAGGGGAAACACATACTAATTAACGGATTACTAACATAGCATATAATCACTAACACACATTACAACTAATTACTAATCTACAACTCATTACTAATCATAACCATTGACTGATTACTAATCGATTATATAATTACAATACCCCCCCCTCCGCCTCTAATCACTGCACCTGATATGAGTTAAATGATGACGTCACCCTGCTGCTCTATATAAAACCGGGAGCAAGCGAGGGCTTTACCATTCTGGCGAATTGCCCGATGATGCTGGATGTAATTACCAGCGAAACGTCGTACTCAAACTGTAAATGTTGTGGATTCACTCTTCAACACACCGGTGGGCTAAAGTAGTGAATTATTTGTCTTTTGTCAACGTGACACTTTTTTTGCTGATTGGCCATGTCGGGTGGTGGAGTGTTATGACACATTTATAAATAGCGCGATCTAACCCAAAAACGTTTATTATGAAGATTAATAGATTATTGGTGACATGCCTAGCATATGACTACCATCAGGACTCCTCAGCATGCTACAGCAGACCACAGTGGTGACCTATCTTCTGTTGGATGCTTTCCCAATTATGTTTCCATTCCTCATAATATCACTCCTGCCCATGAGATGATCTCATACCATAGCTGGTCCTGTCTCGCTGATGAGGCCTCGCATGGGTGAAACCCATTTGTGCCTTCTATGCTCGACAGCCCCCCATAACTGCTGTCTTCAAGGCATGCAAGCCAGAAGTTTGAGTAGTGTTTGTAGAGCTGTACCTCAACGCTCTGAGTGTAGACATTTCATTTTCTCGGGCAGACCATTGCCCTGTTACACACTCTCGGACGGAGGAATGTGTCCAATTAATTGATATCACCATTATCTATGTGACTTTACCGAAAGAACCATAGAATATAACACTTAAATTTGCCTCTTTGGGGGAAACCGTTTGGTGTATTATATAGTGAATGTTGTACTGCCTGTAAATATATTGCCAACCACAACTAATAGATATTGATATACTTGATGCATTTTCTGCACATCAAGCCATTTGACAAGTTGATTGGCAAAGCAAGTTCATTAAGTAAGTAAACCTTTTCGCATATTTTTCCCATATAAAACCAATTTTTATTGCGTCTTATTGTGACTTGTCTTGGCCATTTGTGTTTTACATAATCATAATAATATGCCAGCTGTGTGGTTTAGTGAATGTATTATTTCTGGAATATTAATGAATGAGTGTGTCCATGGGCAAACTGGATGCAATTACAAAAGAAGAGATATATTGTAAGATGCGGATAGTTACACATTTGAAGATATTTTGAGCAGATTACACCCCCCTAGAATTTCCTAGTATGTTTTGAGTTTCGGGTCACTGCACGCAACGGAGGACCCGATCGCCATCACGGTGTCGGCTGCTTTGGCAACCCACATTGATATTCTTAGCTCTTTCGGTAAAGTCACGTTGAAGGGAAACAATAAAATAATAAAATATATATAACTTCTTTCAAATGTTTCTTGCCGTTGGTTTTTCACACCTGATGACGACCGTTTGTGTTATGGTCGAAACGTCGTGAGAATTTTTATTGTTTTATATATATTTTATTATTTTATTGTTTCCCTTAAACGTGACTTTACCGAAAGAGCTAAGAATATGAATTACTGCAGTCACGAAAGCTTTAAATCAAAATTTAACCCACATTGAGTGTTGTCGCATGGCACGCTGGCCGGTAACCCGTGCTCGTCTCGGCACGACCGCGTGCCACCGACATCGAGCCATGCTCGGTTTTGAGCCACGAGGGGGAGAAAAACAAGTGACCACACAGCAACCCCTAGGTCATTGCCAGATGTCGGGAATTAGTGTAACTGAGGACACACATGCTGCGGAAAAGCTCTTTGTGGGGGGCACTACGGCTCTGGCTTTGTACGGACAGGCTGTCCGGTTTATTTTTCAGTGTTTTGTATCTACTCCAGAGAGCTTATAAGTGAAGCCGCTTGTAGCCGGGCCTCGGCGCAGCGAAGGTTGCAACCGTGACTTTTTGACCCGCGCCGTACGGGGAGTTGAAGTCACTCCGCCGTGGCCGGTGATTGGTAATTTGCGCGTTGGAAGTGGAGCGGGAGCCTCGATTCCCCTTGATCCTCGTGCTTCTCACTGACAGTGATGCTGCACTGTCACCCACAGCAGTCACACTTAAAACGACAGGCTGCGTTTCATCCAAAACAAGAATAAGAATTCGCACACCTTTTGATGTTGAGTTGAACGTTCATACACAAAAGTGACCTTTGAACCCAGTTCGCGCCGCACTGAGACGGTTCTCTTTGTGAGAAATATTTGGTCAACTGCAACGGAGGGAAAAAAAAGCATGCTCTGAAGGAGGGCCATCGCCGAATACATTGGCGTCTATATTTTTAGGACAAATGGCATTGTTTATTGATGACGGTTAAGTTTTGTGTATCATTCATGTACGCAGAGATTTGCATCACATTGTAGCCGCAACAGTTAATAAGGGTTTTGGCATCACCTGGCCAGGTGTAATGTCTCTGTGGCATGACTTCATGCTGGAGGCACAGGGGAATGAATTAATGTCAAGTTTGAGCCTAGCACATGACAAAGCAGTGAAAGGAAGGTAACGCTTTACTATAATAATATTGGTAATCTGTTATTAGATTACTGTAATGTAGCACTTACCGGTTGTTTACGTTTATGGTTAATTTTACCGTATGACTGCAATGTTCATTAAATGATTCAAATAATATTAGTTTTTAAAGAGGTCCGTTATTGCCCCATCAGGTTGAGTTGATGCAAGGACAGAAGTCGCTTCTGCATGTTGAGCAGTGGCAGGACAGTACTTTAATTTATGAGGTTAAATATAAATATGTTAAATGTAAGTTAAGTCGACCTATGTTATTTTGGAGGAGGTAATCCGTTTATGATATTTCATGATACAAATTAAGAGATTTTGTTGAAACCTCCGCTAAACGCTTATCAGAGAGTGCTTGTAACCCAGTAATGTGCACAAGACTTGGGCACACACACATACACAAAGACACGGACAAAGATCCCCTTCATAGCCTTTAACAAAATGTTGGGGAAAGTGCTGTTAGCGAGCACCGATGATGCAAAAGGGGGTGGGTGGGGGTGGGTGGTCAAAAACACGCCTGGCCACCTTTGTCTCCCCAGTGCTGATATTTACACGCCATACCAGGCTACTAATTTATGGCTGAGTCAACCTAGGGGAGGCCCAGGACTGGTTCAAATATTCATCAGTGATATTGATCCTGAGCGGGAATCAAACTCGGGTAGTGCACTAACCACCACCTTTATTCCCCACGCACACACATACCCGCGCGTTAACAAGCCTGGTGATCATCACCGTGCATTCCAAGTTGCACACGTGCACTTACAAAGACATCCCAGACATTGAGCACCAACTGTGCATTACCACCCTATTAACAAATGGTTTATTTATTATCTGATTTTCTCCAAATTTAATTCAACTGGGAGAAAAGCATGTAATTAGATGAAGATATTGCCATTCGGCTCTTGAAATGTGGACGCCTTGGAAGTTGGCATTGCAGAACTGTTTCTGAAGTTCCTTCAGTAGCTTCTTGCTGACGATAGGTGGTACACATTTTAAAAACTGATTTTACAAAGGTAGTCTGCCCCAAGAAATTCATTTTTTTACTGCAATGAGGGCACTTTCACAATTTAGGCAACCACACATTGCAAATCTCTAAAGCGATTCTAATATGTATGGAGTGTAATTTTTAAGATGTTTATCTATCGTTTCATAAGATATGGATTATTTGTGGAATATGATGCTTTGTTTGACACGTGCGTTAAACTGTCCCATCATCATCTCAGCTTGGATGAAAAAGTTATTTTTTGTGAGTACATATGACACTGCTACTCACGAGCGTTTATCCATTATTAATAATGGTGGACAAATGTCAGTATTTTCATCTGAGTTACAGTCCTAAGTAGTTGATATTTGTTGATATATTATACCCAAATAAAAATCCACTTCATGATTTATACAAATTATTGCCCAAAATGTTTCAGTTGTCAAAAAAGTACCGTGTAAATTCTTGGAAATGTGCCTACGTGCTAAATCAAGTGAAAACCTACATTTTAATTGGATGACTTTATTTGTGCAGTTTTATTGGTGACCGGGTTAAACCCATCAATGCGATTTAATAATGAACGGCTGAAACCCAGATTAAAACTCAGCATTGCCAGCTTAGTGCTCTGATTTGGCACTATCCCCCTGAGCCACCCATCCACTTCCAAGCAACGTATTCACTCAGCGCTTGCTTGATGATTTTTGATGATGGTGCCTGTTTTCATTTTAGCTTGCAGCATTTGCCCTGAACTACTATTGATTTCCTGCTGTGCCATACTGGATGCCTTGCTCGAACAAGAAAAAAGTATTATTGCATTAAACACGTTATTCTGTTATAAGACCAGGTGTATTTATTTTTAATATGCGTGACCTGTCGAGATGTAAGCAAAATGCAAAATTAAGAGTTGATATGCTGACCTGGGTCAATTTGGCTCCATCATCATCACCCTCATCAGCAGCTTTCTCTGGCATTGATAAAGTCAGCACCACCTGGTGAGACAGTAGCGATTCCTTACCAAAAGAATGTGGAATGTATGTTGTGTCTTTTCTGTTTTGTTATCTTTAACGAAGGTGCGAGACCATGTAATTTGAGTGAATATTGTCACGTAATATTACGTGACATATGCCTAATACAAAGGTTCTTACACCATCAATTCCATCTTCCACATCCACAGTCCAGCTCACAATCCCACACAAAGACAAAGATCCCCAGCATAGCCTTAACACACCGCACCAGGTACTCATTTCAGGCCGAGTCGACCCAGGGGAGGACCAAGACTGGTTCAGATAATCCTCACTGGTGTTGGCTGTGAGTGGGAATCAAATCCGTGTCGCTGGGTTCATAGCCCGGTGCGCTAACCACTGCACAACCGTTCCCCACACACACACACATCTGCTATTCCACCAGGCCCACGTGTTTTTCTGCAGAGCGCACGCAGCTCTTTGCGTCGTTGTGATCCGAGGGCCACTCGGCCGCATTCCTCCGCACGTTTCTGTTGAGTGCATGCGCGCACGCGCGTGTGCGTACAGGGGGAGCGCACCGATAATCAGAGGAGGGTCTGAAAATGATCACTGCAGCCCTCGTATTGACGCGCGGCGCGATGAATAATTGAAGCGGAGTACTTTGTACTCTACTGGGAACTCGGCGTTGGCCTCTGGTTGTTTTGCAACAAACTGGCGAGATGGGGCAGCGATGGCTCATTGTGCCTCGCTCGGATGTTCTCATCGATTTCATACAACATTAAATAAGAGCAAGCTGCACGTGCCCTCTAATGAAACGGCTGCATCTCCAATGTGGTGCAGTGCGAGTCGCTGGCGTTTATTATCCGTTGTTACTGACGCCGACGGCGCGAACGTGGGCGATCGAAGTAAAATTTACAGAAAAGGTTACGTGTATGCACCACTGTGGTGCGGCATAGCCCCACGCATGTGTGTTGATCAAATGGGATTCTGAAATTAATTTCTAGTCGGCGTTTGGTACTAAGTTCAGCGCTTAATAGCGTGTGCACGTGCTACCGAAACTGGAATCCAGTCAGTGCCAAGTGACAGGAGGCATATTTGTAGTGAATGCCACTACAAGTCTGAGTGCCGGAACGGATATGATAAGTTCGCCCTTCTCTCAAAGTCTCCAAATTTCTATTTTGCCGTCTCCCTGGGCAGCCACTCCCCGAGCAAGTATAACACCGCTAAAGTTACCCATCGCACATCTCCCGGCCATGAATAAGTGATGGTGTGTGTAACGAAAGACAATGTCTCTGCCATCCTCTCAATTATGCTGAAGGTACTGGGAAGGGACGACCTGCATTGTCGGCTCTGAGAATGGCAGTGTGCGTCGGTAGGCACGATGAAAGTTACTCCTTCAGCACCACGCGCGGCAAAACCTTCGATGCTCAGAAACCGTTCTCACACGAAGAATACAACAACCACCTTTTAAATGTTTAATTCGACACGAGTGCTATTTTAAAATGAGATAACGGGCTTCAGTTTACTGCCGTGCTCAAGCTCGGTGTGAACATGCAGATCATATTTGTTGGTGATCAGAATATTTTCCAAAGTCGACGGATTTCCAATGCGACAGGCGTGTCGCATTCGAAGTAAAAATCTAATTATAAAATGACACTACTGAGCGAGAACCTTGTTGGTAAGACATTGATGGGTTGAGCATTTGTTTGGGCTCATTGTGCTATTTCCATAATAATATGAAGCGGGTGGACCCTGTGGCTGACTCAAATCAACAGATTGTGAATTCAAATCCCATTTAAGTGTCGACTTAGGCTCTTATCCCTCGGCTTTAGCGGGGGAAACGCTGGAACTTTTTGTTTACTTTTGACATGACACTCATTGTCACGTAGACCGATTCACCTCTCGTCACAGTCATCATTCACCGATAGAGTCACCAGCACTCTCGTGGGTGACAACGGTGTGCGATATAGGCATGGACTTGTTAATGGGCCAGTCAACAACGACAGCGATATGCCACAACGCCACGCACCTCGCCATGCACTCCTTCCGTCATGAAGTGACACCACAGACAGAGACATTGATGTGTGTGTGCACCAGTCGTGGTCTGTTGAGACCAGTGATTGCTGAACTTGGTAGCTCTTGGAGATCGTCTAAAATAAGGTGTCACGGCAAGGCCCTTTAGTTGTTATGGTCCTTCCCTGTCTCTGGAAATATATTTCAAGTCATATCAGGAATGATGGCAAAGTTAAATAAATTAAATGAGTCAACTTATTTTTTGCCTGTATTATCAGGTCAATTCGTTTTTCAGTGATGACATCACCCACATCCTATAGATGTGTGCTGTGATGTCACCACCTCGTGCCAGCAAGCCAGACAGGCAGGCAGGCCACCAGCCAGCCAACCAGCCAGCAAAATAAAAAGAAAACAAATTAGTATGAAGTGCCCTATGCAGCTCTGCATGAGGAGCACGCTGTACAGTATAACAATCTAGATCCTCCTGCGCTGCATCGTACACCACCGTCCACCGTCCACCTCCAACTCTTCTACCTCTCCCCATTGTCCCCGTCTGCTGCCCCGCTGCAGGGCCGTGTGGCAGCGTGGCGGAGACGCGGCAGTGCGTTTACTACAACGGCTCGCTGGGCTGGGACGGGGAGGCGGCCGTGGCCTCGGAGCTATGTGATGGCGAGCGAGACAAGCGCCAGCACTGCTACGCCACCTGGCGCAACTCCTCCGGCACCGTGCGGCTGGAGCGCCGCGGCTGTTGGCTCGACGACTTCAACTGCTACGACCGGTGACTGCCCCCCTCCCTTCTTCCGCCCCCCCCCCCCCCCACCTGCGACTCACTCTCTCTATCGCCTCGTCATGTTAACACTTTACCGTTTCGATGACGTACGTGTACATCATCGGTGTTTCTTTCAATTCCGTTCTGTTGACGTACGAAAATAAAATAACTTTGGCACAGTTTGGCGCCAGCTGTCATAGAGTGCGGTCGTGTCACTACCGTTCCTGCGGTGAGTAAAATGTCTTTAAATACAACGTCGCTACGCCTCTCAAAAATTCCCGCTGAACCGCTTGCGCATTTCGGGATTCAGCGGTGAACAGGACCCACCCAGTAACTTGCAGTTGTCTCGGAACGGGAAATGGTTAATTGAAATTCGCGCTCACTACGTCATGTGGAACGTGTTTAGCAATCATCATTCCCTGCACCCTCCCCCTGGGGGTTGCAAGTTAAGAGCCAGAGTGTGTTGCGACTCACAACAGGTGTGGTTGGCTATATAAGCCAAGGGTAGCAATTCCACATTCCCGCTACGTACGGTGTGAAAAAAGTTCAACATACGGAAAACACATACAGGAACACTTACTGTTGGAAGTTTCACAAAGCGAAAAGGCATTTGTGTTTGTCCGGAATGGATCGTGGGCTGAGGCCACCCCCAACTGGGATTCAAGCGCGCGACCGTACGATGGTGGTGTGGGTCCGTGCCGCTCAGTCGTGTAATATTATATATGCTCCTTAAATTTACGTAATCTTCGCGGATTTTCCTCCGTCCTTTCACACGACTTAAGGCTGATCATAAAGTTGGCGGATACCGAGAGGAAAGTGTAATACATTTCATCACACCCCAATTTCTTCTCACCTGATTTAGAATGCACTGATCCGTTTATTTGGTCAGGGTTATGGAGGCATTGTCTCCGTTTAATTCTACCTCGAAATTCCTGGTGCACTAAACCCCTCCAATGAGCGATTTAAATTATACGTTTTGTTTGTACATGTTCCTAGGACTGCTGAGTTTTTAAATCTCATGAATGAAACTAAATAAGCAAAGTGTGACAATTTCTGGAAAGTGATGTAATTATTTTAAATTCTGCTCTTGTGTGATTGTCCCAAATCAACTATCTCATATTTCAAAAACCCATATTCGTGCACGCACAACAATTAGTCTTTAGGTCCACGAAATTACTAGAAGCAGGTTTTTGTGCACAAAAAGACTGCCATTTTATTGTTGTCGAATTTCAGATGCACACAGCAGCAAATTCGCTCAAAAGGTATTACTCAGCGCGAATGTAGCCTGCGTTTGTGTCGAGGAGAAACGATGCAAGTGTTGGTAAGCGCTCTGTACTGCGAGATACCGGCAATCTGGGTTCAATTCCCAGCCGTGCACATCCGCAGTGGCGGTGTGGCGTTTGAAACTGTCCTAAGTAATTGGCGCGATTTCTGCGGAGAGCCACCAGGGAGGCAGATATGTCTGGGCATGATAGTGGCCACAACTACACCCTCGTGTGCCCGCGGCTCAGCGAGGCGCTGCCGTCTTGTGTGTGGGCATGCGCGTGTCTCTAGGACGGAGTGTGTGGAGACCACCGAAAACCCGATGGTGTTTTTCTGTTGCTGCAACGGAGATTTCTGCAACGGAAACTTCAAGTACCAGCCCTCGTTTCAGCTCCCCATTGAAGGTAATGCCACGCGTGCGGTAACTTCACGATGCCAAAGCCCAACGTTTACTTTTTGGAATAGAGGTAACATCCTCCTCTTGCCTAACAGCTTTCTCAAATGTTTGTCGAGCAAAGGGTCAATTTATCTTTTGCGTGTGATTACGATGTGGCCGTTGTAATTGTTGAACGCATGTCTGTTTATTTATTGAGCTCCCTGAAGCAACGTTGACGCCGAAGTCTCCTGCGAACACCGAAGTTCACGGTTCGAATTGGGCAGGCCTACTGCGGCGCGTATTAACTGTAAAAATGCACCCCATCTGCTTCACGGCGGACGTCAAAGATCCTTGTGACGTCGTTCGAAGTAAAAGTGGGCCGTTGTGTGCTGGATTCATGGTCCAAATCTGCCGAATTTGATAAAGGGCCTTTCAAATTACTCGGTCGGCTTTGCACACGGCAATATCGCCTCGTGAAACACAGCGCCTTCCTTCGTGATAGCCTCGCCCGATAAGAACAATCTCACCAGTACCAAATTTACTAAGTTATTATTGTCAGCTCTCCCCGAAGTACATTCAGTTGAAATGTGAAATTTGTAATGCTGACGCAGGGGGCCCCCTAGGGAGATGAGCATAATCCGTTGCTCTTTGGAGTGTGGAGACGGCTGACATTTGATGCGTGGCTATGCATTCTCAGTCGTAGTCATCGCTCCAGGCTTTCTACAATGTGCTCGTGCAGTCGAACCCCACTTGCGAGTTGGACACCATTGATCCGACAGAGTTACGCTGTGCCACACGCTGTGCAATACAACCGCCACTGTCCCCCTCGCTGTCACGCTTTACAGCAAATGTTACTGGAGAGTAAAATTGGCACGGGAGGGGCGTGGAAGGACCCGTTCAATTCGAATCGAGCCAGCGCGCATGCCATTTGGACCGCAAGTGGCGATCGCTCTCTCAGAATTCTGCGTACAGGCAACGAAAATCCAGAGCCGAACGTTGTTGATATGTTCACGTCGAATGTGCCAGCCCTGTTGTTGAATGCGTTTTGAAACTGTTTCAGATGTACTTTTCAGTCGTCGCACCTTTCCCCCCCCCCCCAGTAACTTTGCCCAAAATACAAAAATATTTGTTTTTTTACAGAGAGCATTATATTAATGTGTTCAATGCACGGTTGCAGTTCATCGGTTTCAGAAGTATTTATGCTAGACGTTTGGAAGGTTTAGTATCGTATTGCTTCGTGGATCATCGTCCCAGTTGTATTGCTGCTGTGTTTCACATGTTCGACAGGTTGACACTGTGGTAAGAGCACTTGACTCATGGTTGGAAAGGTCCAGGAGTTGTAGTCCCCCAAGGCATCGACTTACTCCATCGTTTTTCAGGGGTCGATGAATTAAATAACACTCTGTTGGGGAATAAATCACGGTTGCCATCGTCGTCGTCATCATGAACAAACTTACGCCCACCATTGGAATGTGGAATTTCCACAACTGGCTATGGAAATGAGCAGAAATTGTTGCTCCATTTGCATGAAACGTATCACGTGAAGTTCTCGTGATTTTATTGTGAATGCTCAACTGTTATTTTCAGCGCGTGGGGGTGTCCTTTCCAGTTCGCAAAAAAAACAACTGAAGCAAGGCTCTTTTTTTCCTTGGGTAGAATGGGGTGCCATGGCGGTGAGATGTTAACTACCTCGCCTGGTATACCGGAGGTCATGGGTTCGATCCTGATGCTTGTGCATGTGGAGTGTGCATGTTCTCCTCGTGCTTGTGTGGATTTTCCTCGGGGTCCTCTTGTTTTTTTCCCGCCGTATTTATAATCACGCATTTAGAGCAGGGGTCCCCAACCCCCGGGCCGCATACCGGTACCGGTCCGTGGCCTGTTAGGAACCGGGCCGCACGCAAGGAGGTGAGCGGTGAGTCCGCACGTGGCCCGCCCCCATTATTTTATTATTTACCACTTCCGTCCGCACCTTTTTCCCGCACTGCGCACTCGTCTCAGTCACAGTTTTGGTAAGCCCACGAGCTAACCCCCTAGTAGCCAAAGTGAGTAAAAAACAAATGTCGCTGGAGGGCTTCTTTGAAAAGGGGGTAAAGACCCAATGATGACCCCCCCCCCCCCACCCCGGTCCGGGAAAAATTTGTCTTCCACGAAACCGGTCCCTGGTGCCGAAAAGGTTGGGGACCGCTGGTTTAGAGTATTTGGCTGTTATAAATTTCCACACAACGACAAACCACTTTTAGTTGAGCTATCATTTATGTGCCAGGTCGCTTCTGAAAAAATAGCTTAATAGCTAAATGGGCCTTTCCTGGTAAAATAAAAATAGTTTTAGTTTAGCATATACAAATCCTGGGCAACTCTGTGACCCCAAGCTCCCACATATCCATTACGGGATATAATTGATGGCATTAATAGACCTCTGCCAAGCTGAACGTATCTAAGGACACCCCCAGTAACCAGTGCTGTGCGACTATACAATTTGTGAAATAAGGTTACTGTTTTGTTTTTCACCAAATTATCCATACTGAAGGGTTATTGCGCATTCAACTTAAAGTCAAAGTTGTTTCCTTATTGAATGTAGCATGGAACATTTGTCGTATTCATTGAGGCAGAAGTATCCGTGAGGTCCTTGTGAGAGGCTGGTGATGCTGGCCACCGGCCCTTCCCTCTCCGAATCATGCGCCGGGCTGCACAGTGACCCCTTTGTTTGTTTTCGCTCTGTGACTCATGCATGTGTCATTAATAGGGGCCTCTTTATCTTTGGCTTTTCCATTGGACATTGGTGACCTGTGTTTATTCCCGGTCTAGGCATTGCTTATTTATGCGACTGCAGTTTTGCTGGGGCAAAACGATGGGTCGGGGGAGGATAAATCATACACTTTGGGTCTTTCGGTAAAGTCATGTAGATAGAAAAATAATTTAAAAAATCACGACGTTTCGATCGCAACACAGGCAATCGTCTTCAGGTGAAAAAATACAGCAGTCCGCCTGAATATGATTTTATTTTATTATTTTTCTATCTACGGGACCTGCAGTCACGAAAGCTTTAAGTCAGGATAAATCATAACTGATCAAATATCTGCTTCATGATATGTAGGGTTGATGAATCATGTTGAGATCATGTGTGTGTGAGCTTCCAACTCACTGGGGGGGCACAGTGTCTGTAAAGAGTGGTACATGGAAGAGGTTCATTAACATTTCTGAGTGACGTTACATGCTAACCGCTTGTGTGAATAGATTTTCTCTCTCTGCTCTAATTTCCTCCCACATGCTCCCATTAAACAAATATCACAAGCAGCCCCTTGCCTGATAGAATCCTGAGACTTTGAAGGATTTTTCTCGATAAATAACTCGCTATAATTATCATATTATAATATTATGTGTAGATAATGGAATGGCATATTAATGCTACCTAACTTGTGAGATGTTGCCTGTCTCGGCTTGGCACATTCAATGTCCCCTCGAGTCAATAATATGAGTGCCTGTGTGAGAAGTCATCGGTGGTTGCCCTTTGGAGAGACTGGTCCCTGCCACTGGACTGTGGAATTTCCAATACTGGCGCAACGTCCGCCAACAGAGGCGAACGCCACCCAACAACGCTTGTTTGACTACGGAGAGACCCAATATGACTTGATGAAGCTGGTTGCTGTCGACGCATGATATTGCGCTTGTACACGGCGCGTGCCGCATTGTAGGCTCTTAACGTTGCATGGGTGGCAGCGGGAAACAAAATGCCGCTTGGGTTTTTTGAGGCTTTGGTAGCAGAGGGCCACTTGCAGGCTTGCGGTGGGACACACAGAAGCACTGCAGAACGTTATGGTCAAGAGCCGTTGTTATCAACGGTCACCGTCTCCACGCTTCTGTTGTCCCGGATAAAGCCTGATGTCCTCTTGCAAAATCGGCGATGAAGGTCTGTAGAGATGGAAGATGACTCTGGAAGCTGCTCATTTTTCTACCAAGTCCCTTTGGCAGGGTTAATACATTCACCCGAAGAAAGTTGGCGTGCATGACCTCAAGTGAGCTTTTGGGCAATACTCATCTTCATCGGTTGGCCTGAGCCACTGGTGGCAATTCCATGTTCCCATGGAAGGGACTGTTTTCCACAAGGCAACCAAAAATGACTTCCTACCAGGTTGGAAAGCTTTACCAGGCATCGGCAGTTTAAAGAGACCGATTAATGAGAATGATTTTGGTGTTGGGCTCGGTGAACCCTGGGCGGGATGTGAACTTGATGAGCTCACGATTGGGAGCCTTGCCGTTACACCATCTGTGTGCTACATCGCAACCATGAAATTGTGACGATCGCACTCGTACTGTTGAGTGCTTTTGTCATCATCATTATGTTTTACATCACCTTATCAGAACATCCATTTTGTGTCTTTCTGCTTTAAAGAGTGTGGGTAGCAGTGGTCATCGCAGCTGGAAGCGCTGCCCGCCAGTGGTGGAAATTGCACGTTCCTTGGTGGTGGCCAGTCTCTCCAAACAAAACCGATATTAGTTCCTGCAAAGTGGCACTCATTTTCTCGAAAGCGGAAAGTAGAATTGAGTCAACCAGATGTTTGAACCCGTGAACGTCTGACCGCAGCGCCAATTGTACGTACAGTCATACCTCGGTATGCGACCGCTTTGGAATACGTCGAATTCGGTACACGTCGTGTTTTGACGAGAAAAAAAATGTCTTGGGATACGACGTCTTGCTTGGGATACGACGCCTCGCTTGCTAGAACTTGTGTGGGTCGGGATGAGTCACCACGTACAGTACCCGCGTACACAATACTGTTACGGCTCTAACAAGCCGTAACAGTGTTGTGTGGAATGACCAGACAATGTCACACTTGAGGAACATTCTTAGAAGAAGACAAAAACTTTAATGGACAGGTTTTTAGTCAAACTCAAACCTGGTGAGCTTCAACAAGGTCCAAGTCAAGTTAAAAAAAGACAGAAAAGAAAAAGAGAGGAAAAACCCCCCCCCAGAATTTCAGCTTCCTGAAGTTTTAATGGAAGGGGACCCTCCTTCCAAAAAATAACATCTCGTCCCCTTCCTCACCACCATCCTCGTAGGCTATCAACTCCTCTCAGCAAGGTAAAGTGACGTTAAATTTTATTTTTATCTCAATTTATTTTTATCTATTTGTGCATTTATTTTAATTTATGTATACATTTATTATAATTTATGTATGCATTTTAGTAATAATTAGTGTCTAAGTTAGTTTATACAACCCCATTAATGTATAATATGCCATATAAAATATAATTTCTTATACTCTGGAACGGATTATTTTCTTTCCCTCTTTCTTATGGGAAAAATTCGTTTGGTATTCGTCATTTTGGGTATAAGTCCTCCTACCTTCTGGAACGAATTAACGACGTATACCGAGGTACCACTGTACGTATGTTTCACTTATTTCGCACCGTACATTGCCAGTTATGCTCGTCGGAGGTGCTATTAGTTAATGAGTACGGTTAGACACCGATTTACGCTCTCCCCCCTTTTTACGTCGTTTTACAAATACGCCATCACTTGGTTAATACCGTGACCTGATTTCCCGCACCTCAAGCCACACTCACGTGGATGACAGCATCGTCCGTGCTTTCTCGTATCTGTCACCTCGGCATTCGCCTCCGCCTACCCTGTAAATCGCTTTGATTTACGTCGTATAAGAAATGCGTCGTCGCACCTTTGAGGAGCTTTTGGCACCGATGACGCTATCTATTTGGGTTCATAGCGCCCTCCTCTGGATAGAGAACCATCTCGAGGCGCCACCTGTCTGCCGAGGACCACCACGATTATCGTCCTGCGATTATTCGCACGTCCACGTGGTGCGTGTGTGCAAACGCACTCCCAGAGTTGTATTCCCATTTCCCAAAACCCCTTTTCAAATCGGACAACCAGCCGCGATCCTGTACAGATTAACACAGCAGGATGCCACACAGAAGCAGCACCTGGCAGAAACGTTTGGTGTTTTTTACTCCCCCCCCCACCCACCACCACCACATTCGTACGTTTCATTCGCAGCATCGTACGCGAATGTACATTATCAACGTATCGTTGGATTGGTGGATCGCGTAGACTTGTGGAACTCCCCGCATACCTGCCGGGCTGCAGGCTGTGCGAGGAGACGGCCCGTACGTGATATACCGCGTGATCGACACTTCACGTTAGGATCCCGCGGTACGTCCCGATTGCTTCAGAGCCCTCGTTGTAGCCTTTGGTTAATGTGGAGATGAACCAAGCGCATTGAGACGCGTGAAACAGTCGAGATTGGCTGCGGGTTCTCCAGTCTTATTTGCGTAAACAAGGTAATTTCAGGACCAATGTTTACTTATCCGAGTGCCATCAGCAGGGTGGAGTGGAAATTAAAAGTGCAGTGCTGCAATATCTGTCGATTGTGTGTTGCTCTCTGTTGATGTGATTTGGGAATGTCAACCGGGTCAAGAGTTTGCCTTGTTTTGGCAAATCCTGGAAAATAATGGTCCAGAAGGCCCATTTAGTCATGTAAATACACTTGATTTAGTTTACTGATTAAATGAATAGCATCCTTCTTGAGTTCATGCATGTAAATTAACTTTGATTTGTGTGGTGTTTAGTATTGCCAATGGAAATTACGTTATTTATTATCCAAGAAACCATTCTGTGAGTCCCATGGTACTTTTAAAGGAGGGTTTTTTTTCTCACCCTGTTCAAACAATTCCTCATAGGGTGAGGAAAACGAGAGTTACATGATAACCCATTCGCACAGTGACCATAGCACCTGGACTCTTTATGGGATGACTCCCAACCGTAAATTGAACTCAAAGCCTTCTGGCCCACGGGTGCATGGTGCTCTGACCACTGCACCACAACCAACACTGGCTGTCAGGCTGTAACCTATTGCTCGTCATCGAAATGTCGAATTGGCATCAGTTACTAAGTCGGCAGCAGTGTTGAGCCACTTTCTCGTGCTCCTTGGCGCCGGGTAAAACCGGCGAGTTTCTTTAACCCTTTACATTTTTATTGCTGCAGTAATTGCATCAGATTTATATGTTTCATTGTCGCAGTTATCGTCTGGTGGAGATAGCCGGGCCGTTTACAACAGCGGTATCTCGTAAGTGTCTGGGAAAGTAGATTCAACTCCCCTTAATTATTTGTTGATTCCACGTTAACGTTAGAGGTTAACTGGGACGTAAAAAACCCTAATAATTTCCACCGTTTAATTGCCCTGTAACATCGATTTTGTAACTACATTTTATTGCATCATTTGGTGATTAACTTAAACTGTCCGTTAAAATGAAATCCGAATACGGAAATGCATCCAGAGCTGCCCTCTCTATTGCATTAGCCGAACCAAGCTACATTTTACGTTACATTTTTCTTTGCCTTCATGAGGATAAAACATTATTCCCATCACAGACTCACGAGGAATACCACCAAAATATGAACAATGCCACCAAACTGCAGTTGAATAATACGTGTCGGTTTTTTTTTCCCCCCTTCATGTACAGAGGCCAAAATCTGCGAAGGAAAAAAAAACATGACGAGTGACGGACACTACGACTGCTGCAAACTAAGCACAGACTTCCGTCTCCGAGTTTCAGGGAGCCCCAACATGAAATGCCGTATTTATTTTGGATCAAATGGAGCCCACAAATTTATGATCATACGTCCACTCTGTAAACATCAAACATCAACTCTTTGGTTTTTTTCGGTGAAGTCACGTAGAAATAATGAAAATAAAATAATATAATAGCATACGACGTTTCGATTGCAACACAAGCAATCATCATCAGGTACAGAATTAACACAGACACATCAGGGGACACAGAGGGAGGCGGAGGAGCACACTAAATCAAACAGGGTTTAGCAAAAATTATGAAACTATATAAAGCAACACAGACGGTCGGTTAAAACACAATTAACGCATGGTCTGGTTGATTTATTATTTCTACGTGACTTTACCGAAAAAACCAAAGAGTAATTCCTGCAGTCACGAAAGCACCAAATCAAGATCAAACATCAAACATGACCGAGTGAAACTAGACCCAAGCCAACAGAGTGGCTCTATTCTCGCAACCTGTTTCCATCGGCAGTCGCCGGCATGCCCCCAAGTTTGACAGATTCCCCTCTTGCCCAGCACTAAGAAATCGACTCAACCGAGATGTTAACAGTAGCTTGCCCTGCGGGGTGTAAACACGTGTCGGTTCTGCATCACATCCAAGCATGTGACCAACCCCATGAGAAACCTTCATTGATGTTTATTTATGGGATTTGATGCGCAAATGTTTTAACAGAACTCCGTACTAGAGTGTTAAGCTTAATAACAACACTTTTTTTTTTCCCCCACCACATCCAGCAGTTCAGCGGTGGGGGGGGGGGGCGTTTTAATGAACCAACACACAATTCCAGAAGAGGGGAGAGCAATATGTAAATAAATTGTCTTGAGCGGTGTATTGTTATGAAACTGACAAAAACTGGGACTTGTCATCTCCCGAGAAGACTTACAGATTTCCCAGAGCAGCTACATAATCAAACGCACGACGATCGTGGGAAAACTAGGAGAGATGTCAACCCAACTGTCAAACATTGCAGCAGGTTCCACCGCATGACCACTCGGCCAGCGTGACGGCGTGTCGAGTGGATTTTCGTGTTTTTCAGATGCGTACGCTCGCACCGTTTCTAATGCTCAGAGCCGCAACACATAGCCGCCCTTGAGCCTGGCGCCCCCTCCCATCCTCAGGCCTGGTGTCCAGGCTGCGAAGGATGAGGCCAGAAGAGATGGTGCGATATGACTTGCACTCGTGCTCAGAGTGCTCAGTGGTCCACCTATTAATCTATTAGCCACATACTTATTTAAATGTCTCATCGTCATTCCAGGGTTGATGCAATTCACACCACTGTAGGCAGTCAGCAGTAGTTGTCCTATTATAGGGCGACTGCTCCCTTCAATTGGAACGTGGTATTTTAAGACTACCTCATTCATGCTCACCTCAGCAGGAAGATGCTTGGGCTCCTAAGCACATTTGCTCTGTGATGCGTTTTCAGGTTGTACCTTGCGCTGTTGAACATGATGTCCGACGTTTTGCTCCACATGCTGGTGGCTTCTTCAGGAACTGAACAAAAACCCATCGGAGAGCCAGACAGAACAACTGAAAAAAAACTACACGTTTCCCATTTGTGTGGAGAATTCCCCCACCCCCGATGATCCATCTCCAACAATGTCCCATTGCCCGAAGCGTCGCCTGTTATATATTGTATCCTGTTAAGGCCACAGTGTTATCGACGGGTGTGTTGAGTTTTCTGTTAACTGCGCTTGTGCATCCCGCTGTCAGCGCAGCACCAGTAGCACCACCAAATAATTAACGATATTATTATTATTATTGCAATTGCGTTGTTTCACGCTGCTGCCTGCTGCCGCCGCCGCTGCTGCTGTACCGTCGCGGTGAACATTACAGCACGTCGCGCCTGGGCGCCGACTCAGGGGCCGCTTTGCTGTCTCCAGATTCCAAGAAGCCTCCGGAGCCGTCCCAGCTGGGCAACGTGCTGCTGTACACCATGGTGCCGCTGCTGGGCGTCTCTCTGCTGCTGCTGCTCGCGTTCTGGCTCTACCGGCACCACGGGCTGCCCTACGCCCACCACGAGGTGCCCACGCAGGAGGTGGGCACGCACGGCCACCCTGGGGGGTTGCGCCGCGCCCACGTGCGGCGCCTTGTGGGGCAACCGATGGGCGTGTCCACCTCTCTTGAGATACAACAACAAACAGATGGATAGTCGTGGGAAGAGGGATATGTCGCGGCAGTGTACCAGTTGTACCGACGCAGAATATCTCGCAGTTCCAGTGGAGGGAGAATACGTCGAAATGCATCGTATTGAGTAGCATATTGTTATATTGTTACGTAGCTGACAAAAAAAAATAACTTTTTTTTACTGCGCCAGGAAAAGACTTGCAGATTTCCCAGGGTTATGGACCTCTAAAGAGAAACCAGGATGGGTGGCAACCCGAGTAACTGAATGGGGGGGGGGTGCTCCTCACTGCCTCTGCTTCCACTGCACAGGTGGTGAAATAAAATGTTGTGAATGAGAGGACCCATGTGCATTCATTCGCCCGTGTTGATGGGCGGTTGTTGCCAGACTGGTTTTCCTTGAAAGCTGCAACTGGAATGTGTGCGTGATTATGCAGGCGTGCGCGTGTGTGGTTGAAGGCAGCAGTTGCGTGGTGGATAGTACGCTGTGTTGCGAACCCGGTGACCTGGCTTCAATTCCCTGCCACAGCTAACATAAGTGGCAATTGGTATGTGAACCAACCCTTGGCCTCCCTTAGGTCAACACAGCCTTAAACGAGTACCTGGTGCATTGTGGAAACGTCAGCGCCGGTGCTGATGAAACCAAGTGCTCGTGCGCCGTAACTGGCCTTCATAGATGCTCACTAACGGCTCAGACAGTCGTTTACAGTTTAACACATAGGCCTTTGCGACCAATATTATCCATAATACAGGTTTTTTGGGTTAAATTACGTAAATATATAAATGTGTCGTTAAACCCGCCACCACTCGACACAGCCAATTAGTAAGGTTTGTCACGTAAACAGAACATGTCAATTCGTTACTAGTACAGCACACTGGTGTGTTGGAGAGCAAAGCCACAACAAACTGTAAACAGTCTGTTTTCAATTCTAGATTTAAAGCTCTTGTTTTCAGTTTGTAGTTGGCCATTGCGAGTGGTGGCCTTGTATTTTGTGCACTGTATTATGATCCCGGTGAGCTGAGTTGAATTCTCAACCGTGCACGCCAGTGGTACTGGTCGCTCCATCCTCTTGTGTGTCATGCCTGTAATAATAGTTTGCTCGTGAACGGTGCTTGCCCTGCCTCCCATGCTCATGAGGCTAAACAGGGGGATATTTTGTGTGTGTGTGTGCGTTGATCTATGTGGGGAACGGTAGTGCAACTGTTAGCGCACTGCGCTCCGAACCCGCCTACCAGAGTTCGATTCCCGCTCATGGCTAACACAGGTAACGATTATTTTAATTGGTCTTGGGCCTCCCCCAGGTCGAATCAGCCTCAAATGAGTACCTGGTGGGATGTGCAAATATCGCCATTGTGGAGCCGAAGGCGGCCGGGCTTGGTGCTGGCCACAAAACACCCTCGTTTGCCGTAAACGGCCTTCCTAGGTGGTACTCGCTAACAGCACTTGCCCCAACAGTCTGTTGATGCTATAAGGGGCGGGCGGGATCATTGTCTTCTGTGTTGAATCTATGTGCCGTGCGGCTAGCTGTGTATGTGGAGCCTGACCAGCGTGGTGTTTCGTGTGCGTTCGTGTGACCGCGGGGGCAGGATGTGGAGGCGGCCCCCGCCTCTCCCCTCCTGGGCCTCAAGCCTCTGCAACTGTTGGAGCTGCAGGCCCGCGGGCGATTCGGCTGCGTCTACCGTGCCCAGCTGCCCGGCCAGGAAGTCGCCGTCAAAGTTTTCCCCCCCGAGGTGCGGGTGATGGCGCCAATCCCACTGCTGATTGAAGTGACAGGCTCGTTGTTTTTTTTATCTATATTTATTAACGCTTTTGCAGCGTTCTGATTATATTACCAAAGCGTATTTGGCCGATGTTAAATTTCGACGTGATAAGCCACTTCGTCGGGCTATCATATGCGGCTTCTGAAAAAGAGCTGCATCGCTCAGTGGGCCTTAGCTTGTAAAATAAAAATAGTTTTAGTTTAGTTTAATATAGCGATTTAACTCGAAATATTATTGAGCTGTATGATTTTATTCATAGGCTTTCAGAGCAGTATATGGCTTTCAACATAGGTGTGCAGGGAAGGGTTTAAATATCGCTTAGATTGGGGCAGAGTTGGCATGTATGCGTTTCTTGAGCTCGTGTGTTGTCATTCATCAGCTCACGCACATTTGTTCATGAGCTCGCACAGGACAGAACAAGTGACCATGTGCGGACTTTTGTGCTCTAATACAGACTCCCCATGCGCTTACTTGTAACGCCCATCGAAGCGGCTTCGTTGCTTTCGGTGGTAATCAAAGTGTACTGAGTTAGCACCACGCTAACATTCTGGGTGATTGAACACATTTACTTAATTGATTGTAACGATGAGAAGCATCGGCCTGCTTCTTGTCAACACTTTCACATGGGGGTCTCTGGTGTCAGATTCATCGCGTTGGGCATGCTTTTATTAGCAAAAAAAAAAAATCGTTTCTTTATTTTTCTTCTGCCTTTCACTTTTCGATTGCAACATCTATTGTACATTTTATTCAGTGGACAAAGAAGTGAAACACTGAAATAATTTAACCATCGAGCCCATGTGATGACTTGCTTCTGTGTCGAGTGAGCTGTCTGCCGAGCTTGTCAGCCCATCCGTGAGGACAAAATCACACTCTGGGCTTTTTTTGGGGGGGGGGGGTGAGCAACAAATTAATTGGCCACCATGCACTTTTTAATGCAATAGCCGATTGTTATCTGATACCGAGGTAAGCGCCGTCGTTTAGAGTGCTCAGCCGTCGTTCGGAAGGTCGCAAGGTCACATGCAGGTCGGGGGGTCAGCCCAGCCCTTCAGCTCCAATGCGTCAATAAAATGGTCGCACTTCGTGCTGGAGGTGGCATTGGCCACCGTATGGATAGAGGCCTCGGTTAATTGCTCTACAAATGTGCAATTTGACCATTAGCTCAGGGCTTCCTATATCAAAGGGTCACACAGTGGGTGGGGGCGGGGGGGGAAGTTTTTTTTCATTTCTTGTTTGAGTCATGAAAATTATTCCATTGCAGGTGTTAATTACACGTGGGTAACTACGGTCAGCGAACGGTATTTTGTACAGTTGTATGAAGTAGCTTCTTGCTTTGTGGGAAAGTCGCAGAGCGAAATTCCGCCACCCGGTTCAGGGGGCACGTGTCGCGGTGATGAGCACCATGCTTGTGCCGATTGGAGCGCGGAGACGCGTTGAGTTGTCGAGCCGTTCATTGCCCATTACAATTACTCGTGATTGGCTGTGCCGTAGAGTTAATAAGCGGGGGGTGTGCAATATAACTAAATAAATAAATATTTGCGGTGCAAGCCAATCGAATAAAACGAAAGAAGAACTAATATTTCCACGCGTTGCGCTCACATCTTTCGCGCGTGTGACCTGGGCATGGATATAGCATTGTCAGCTTCGCGATAAACCCGTGTCACTGTGCACGTGACTGGCAGCAGCGTTTCACTAATTGCATTGCAGCCCCGATTTAAAGGAATGAGTGTAGTATAAAATAACAAATAAAAAGGGTCACGCTTAGTTATATTTCATTGCTTTTTTTCCCCTCTTCAGCTTGAGCTGCTAAATAAATAAATGGTCTGCCACTCTGGCAGCGGTGTCAAGGTCGTTGTGAGGAATACCGGGCTCTCCTCGTCCGAGAACCCCCTTTCGCTGCGATTGTAAACCATCTCATTTGGCTCTATTTTGCCACAATTATTATAAACCAACCGCCATCGTCGTGACTTGAGCTCGGTGTGAAGTTGTGAAGTACAGGAGAGGTGGCCCGATGACCCTCAACATGCGCCTCACAACGCGAAAAATACGTCGTTCGTTTTCTGCCTTAGTGTGGCCCGGGGCGAATTCTGAGGTCAAAGATTTTGCAAATTTACCATTTAATATTTGCTCTTGATTTTGCTAGATTTTTTTTAAAGTAATAAAACTCATCAGTTGCCTTTCATTAATGACTTTGTTGTTCTTGTTGTGTTAAATGGGGCTATTTGAACAATTCTGAGTGTGTTGCGTTATTTGTTGCAGAGGGAAAGTGAAACGGGTAAAACAGTAAAGTGACCACGAAATTAATAACATGAGAGAGTGTGTTTTGTAATGGTCGTCTCCCTTTATGATCGCATGATCATAAAATTGTGCGAGTGGATCTGTCTGCATAATTCACTCCCGCGCTGCCACATCAATTGTAGCGTCGCCTCAAGGGCTGTTTGTTAAATTGCTGCGTAAGGTAAGGGTCCTCATTGCTCTATAGCACGAGTCACTTAGGAGGGCAATTATACGGCTGGTTATACAGCACCCACAGGCAATCCCATATAAGCATTCTATGGCTTGTTGTTAAGCGTTGAACGATCAGGATTAAGCCAACACCACTGAGACCAGGGTTCAAGCCTGGGCACCCGCCCAACGAATAAACCAGGTCGCTGGGTATGTCGTATCAATGGTCTTAGTCCGGTAACTGATGATTGCATGAAATATTGTATTTGAATCAGATGTTTTGGAATGTTTGGCCTTGCATCAACAATAAATACAACACTAGAGAGGGAATTGCAGAAAAGCTCTATTCAAGAGGCATGAGCGAATGTGGAATCTGTGGGTCAACTGAAGCGACTATCAAAGGTAGTTCCTTGGTATTGTCTTCTGGGGCCATTCCCTGACACAATGTGATGTCGCTTTGGTCGCTTGTGAGAATGATTCTGTAACGGCCACATTGCGCACGTTCGAGTGAGCCCCACCCGAGATGGAATTTGGGGGAGAATTCAATTGGGGGGGCAAAGTTGGCCTCAGGATGAGAAGAAACGGCTCCACATTTGAATTATGGCAACATTTTCTGTAAGAGGAAAGAAATGATGAGCGTATTTACGGAGAAGTGGGATTCTTCGTAACTGCAGGAATTAACCGTACAGTGTTAGCATCCGAGAGTATTTCAGATGAAGCCGTGCAGCTTACAATCAGCCTGTCAATGCACTATATGCTGAAGATATAACCTTAATAAACGTCCCGACAACAGGGCACAAAGATGTAGAAGTAGACCAAATGTATTACCTCGCCTGATGTACAGGAGGTCGTAGGTTCGATCCCAACCCTGACGCATGTATATTTGGAGTTTGCATGTTCTCCCTTTGGTCCCGTGGATTTTTCTCCGGGTCCGGTTTTTCCTTCAACATTTCGAAACATGAATTTATAGTGTTTGGCTGCTGCTGCATGATAGGCCACTTTATTGGGCTGTCATTTGTGGCCAGGACATTTCTGAAAAAGAGCTATATAGCACAGTGGGCCTTACCTGGTTAAGTAGATCGTTAAGGTAAGTTAACCTCTAAAGAGTTTTGACGTGCACTTACACCGCTTCGTTGCTAACGGTCGCTTTGCTTTTTTTTTTCTTCCCCCAATGCACGGGCGTTATTCCCCCCACAGCACAAGGCATCGTGGCAGAACGAAGTGGCCATGTTCACCGCGGCCGGCATGAAGCACGAGAACCTGCTGCAGTTCCTGGCGGCTGAGAGGCGTGGTACGGGCCTGGACTTCGAGTTCTGGATCATCACCCTCTTTCAGCACAAGGTGATGCGCGGCCAAAAAGGTGGCCACCGCTCGTCTTACCTTGGCGAGATTTATATAGCGTGGGCGAGATGTTAACTCTGTCGACCGGTATGCAGGAGGTCGTGGGTTCGATCCTGGCCCTGATGGCTGCTGTATATCTCCCCGTGGTCGCGTGGATTTTTCTCTGGATCCTCTTGTTTTTCCGTCCACATTTAAAATCAACACGCGTTTAGAGTATTTGGCTGCTGTAAATTTCGCGTAATGAGCCACTTCGTTGAGCTATTATTTGTGGCCAGGTCACTTCTGAAAAAGAGCGCTATAGCTCATTGGACCTTACCTGGTAAAATAAAAGTAGTGTAGTATAGCAGTGCCTTATTACCAAGGCCCTTTACAGCAATGATTAAATTGTGCATAAGATGATAGTGATTGAAATAAAGAGCAGGGTTAACCAAAGTGGTGGTGTAGCTATTGCGACAGGAGAACAGGCGGGAAGGGTTGGGGTGGGGCTGGTCGTAGCTGGAGGGCGGAGGCAGGGAGTAGCAGTAGCATTATGGGCTAGGGGGAGAAGTGATGGGGGGTTGTTTTAAGGGAGGAACGGAAGCAGGTCAATGATGATGATTGTTTTACGTGCAGCGGGAGCAAGAAGGGAAATGAAACGAAAGCGAGGGACGCACAGAGCTCTTGTCTGCATGCGTTTCGTTGTTTCGGGTGCCGCCATCGCCGTTGTCGCCGTGTTCCCCGCGGTGATCCGGCCTCCTCCGTTGCCGTCTCAGGGCTCGGTGGGCGACTACCTCAAGGGCAACGTGGTGACGTGGAGCGAGCTGTGCCACATAGCCGAGACGATGGCACGCGGACTCTCCTTCCTGCACGAGGAGGGCCCCGACCTCAAGCCGGCCATCGCTCACAGGTGCCGCTGTCTCCCACATCTCTCGCTCGATCGCTCGGTCGCTCACGGTGACAACGCACACGCGGTACATTGTAGGCTGCATGCTGGAAGGTTGTACGGCCACTGTTATAATTGAACGCTGGAATTCCAGAAATTGCAAGAAACTTTTGGAATTAGGACGTTGTCACTGAGCTTTGTTGTTGTCGTTGGGAAAAAAATATTTTAGATTTTTTTAGAACCAATAGGAATCACAATTGCATGTCTCACTTTGCCTGGAGTGACCTCACTGGGCTGAAGTGATGTCTTCAGTCTTGATTTGTGTTTTTTTTACACTTAGCTGGCTGGGTGGTGGTGTGGTGGCAGTGTTGGCCAACTCAATTGAAAGGTCGCAAGTTAATATTTCAGAAAGTACAATGGCCACACATGGGACTTTATGGCTGGACAGTCATGTTTGTTGTTTGCAAATTTCCTCAAAGTAGTTTTTAATGCATTTTCTAAACATAATATGTACATATTTCTCCTCTGGCTGCTTGACCCCAACATGCCTGAGTTCAAGCCTAGCTATTGGTTGACTCAGCCCATCATCCCCACCGGCCCCATATGGGTCAGTAGTGGTTGTTAGAGAGACTGGTCCCCAGCATAGGACGATGGTATTTTTACCCGAGGATCTCCAAGAGATATTTGTTTGAGCATGATTCTTTTTGACCCCTTTCCTGTTCTGAAACGTCTGTAAGTTGCAGGGGTGGTCCCGTTCACCGCTGAATCTCGGAAGCGCAAGCGGCTCAGCCTTAATGTTATTTTAAGAGGCGTATTGCCATTGTTTATAAATACATTGTACACACCACAGAGAACTGTAGTGACACTTGCCCTCTATATCATAGCTGGCGCCAAACTGTGGCACACGCCTTCCCGCATGGCCTTGAGGGAGCCTCGGTACAATAGCCACACTTGGGTGTGATGCAGTGGACAATACAGAATAATAGATTGTGGACTGTCTATACGTGTGGATATTGAGCATTATTCCTTTCCAATACTCTGGTTTCCTCCTCCTTGCGTAACTCATTAAAAAAAAGAATGGGCCCAATGTCCAAATACAGGACCCTCCTGAAAAAGAGTCTTGATATTCACAAAACCATTCCTGGATAAAAATTATATTCAGTTTAACACGTAGGCTTTCGCGACCAATATTATTCATAATAAAGGTTTTGGGTTAGATCGCGTTATTTATAAATGTGTCGTAACCCTCCACCACCCGACACGGCCAAACAGTAAAAAAGTGTCACGTTTACAAAGGACAAATAGTTCACTACTTTAGCCCACCGGTGTGTTGAAGAGTGAATCAACATCATTTAAAATTTGAGTACGACGTTTCGCTGGTAATTACATCCAGCATCATTGGGCAATTCGCCAGAATGGTAAAGCCCTCGCTTGCTCCTGGTCTTAAATTATATTTTGATACAATCGTGGAATGTACAGTAGATACGTCCATAAAATGTGTTTTGAAGTTTTATTTCCAATATTAAGCAGCTCAGTACAATGTTGCGTTTGGTGCAAAAGTCTTACGTAAACCGTTCTGACCGTCCTAGTGCTCTTCATGCTCTGGCAGAGAAGTTAAATATTTGATTGCGCTATTTTTTTACACTTATCACCGATTAGAAACACGGAACAATAGGACCCTAGTTAGTTTCATGTGCCTCGTTTTCAGTAAAAAAAAAAACTAAATTACTATTACCGCTGCTCAAAGATAACAGTGAATGACGTTTAATTAAGATTGCTCCAAGTTAAAGCTGCTTTCCCTGCCCGAGATGGTTGTCACATTCATGTCCGTCTTGTCCCGAGGGCTGCCTTTTGTCATCTTTTCCACATCGTTAAAATTGTATTTTTGCAGATCGAATCTCTAATTGGCAATCATGAATATAAATGTGTTCGGAGCTTCTGATGTCGGTTACTGCACTCCAAATTTACTTACTACCATCTTACCATCATCTCTTTCTTTATTAACTTATATACGTGAAGCTTTTTGCATGGCGTCAAGTCTGCATTAACCACACAAACTTGTAGCAAAACATGCAAACAAATGTGCTTTGATGATATACTTGCATTGTCTTAAAAACTGATTGGCCTACACCTGAGATGGCCTTCTGTATGGCCTTGTCTCACTACCACTGTTAGACCAGAGAACGTCAAAAGACGAACAGTACAAAGACAATGCACGTATCAGAACACTTACAGCTCAGGTCGAGCAGTTATATCTATGGGACCTTTTTCTTCCAGTATCCAAAATTACGAAAGGGTGAAACCTCTTCTTAATCTTCATCATTTTGCATACTGGTTAAAAGTCCCCATAGATATGCGATGCTTTTCTTAGTCACTTTGTTTGTCCTATAATCTGGCCAGATGTCTCTGGCTGGAGCACTCGAATTTTTGTAAAATAACACAAAAGCATTACATTTGAACTCTCAAACCGATTTCTATTCTCACTTTTATGACCACATGTGAGGCTGTCCACCAATTATTTATGCTCGTCATGAGCTACGCATCATATTCATTCCGACGGCGAGCGATTATTCTCGATGTCTGCAAATTGGCGTCAATGAAAGTGAGCCTTCGTCGTTTTGAAATCCGTCTCAATGGAAAAGAACGGAGAACATTTCTTCCAGTGAATAGTAAAGCATTGGCTGTGCGAAGTGAGTAGGCGCTTCAGGCGAAGTGGTTTAAACAAAAAAAAAAAGCTTCGCCTCCCTTGCCCCTCCCCGCACCTCTCTCTGCAGGGATTTCAAGAGCAAGAATGTGCTGCTCAAGAGCGACCTGACAGCGTGCGTTGCCGACCTTGGCCTGGCCGTCAAGTTTGAGCCTGGCAAACCGCCCGGGGACATGCACGGCCAGGTGTGTGGCCTCCCCTGTACCCCCCCCCCCCACGCTCCACAGCTTGCTGTGGGAACCGTGCATTCCACTGCTTATTTACGTTCCCGGACACCGCTTGCGTCAATTGTAATCCTTACTGTGCTGGCCATTCAGCCGGGGGGGGGGGGGGGGTGGGGGTCTCTCTTACGACGGATGGGGGCAGCTTTGCAGCATGTGTAGCTGCATGCTCTGCGTGTGGTCAATGCGTGTGTGTGTGTGTTTGTCTTGTGCGTACATGTGTGTGTGTGTGTGTTCATTGTACACACACCCAAATGGGTGGAGCCGTGGCATAGCGGTTAACACGCTGCGCTACAAACCCGGTGACCTCGCTGCAGCGAACCTCCGAGGATGATTTTTTGGACTTTCCATGGGTTAACTCGGCCTAAATGAGTACTTGGTGTGCAGTGTAAACATCAGAATTTGGAAGGCAAAGGCAGCCAAGCGTGATGCTAGCCAATCCATCCCCTCGTGCGCCCTGCAGGCCTTAATCGTTGCTCTCTGAGAGAAGTTTCCCCAAAAGTCTATATAGGCTATTCATGGGATCTCTTGTCTTTACATTGTATATTGCTAGGATAATAGCACCTGCCCCCCCTATGGTCTATAACTAGAGGGGGAAGACCTTTGTGTGTGCATATTTGTAAGTTCGTCCGCTGTTTGAGAAAAACACACTGCACTACAATCCGGTTCACTTCCAAGGCTATGGCATTTCTTGATTAGCGATGCGATCACCAGCCCCTGTCCTGGGTCACCCCGAAGTAATCGCGGTCTTTGAATGGGTACTCGTGCGATGAGTACTTGTGCGATGCATGATCATTGGCACTGGTTTGACAAAAATCACCGGGTCGAGTTAGACCTCGCCACACCGCCACGTTGTGTACCACCCCCCGGGGTTAATGGGTGCCTAGTAACAGCACATTGCCTCCTCCACTCTGTACAAGCTGCATGGGTGATCTTTGGCCTTTTTTATGTTGATAACATCTGCAGTGGAAATCCTCAAATTAGCATTCGGCTGGCAAACTTCTGCCTGCGCTTTGTAAAAAAATTGATGTTCGACAAAAGAGCAATTTTATTTGAAATGTTTTGCGTGCGGGAGGAAAATGGAGTGTCGGAAGAGGGGAGAACACTTAAACTACACGCAGAAAAATAGCGAATGTAGATATAATCTACAGAGGTCAATATGCACATACCAATGAACAGTTTAAGTCCTTGAGTTGAGGGAGTCAACGCGACCTAGCAGCAAGCAGCGTGTTTGGCTGACTGGCCATGAGGTGAGAACATTCCACTCGCAGCTTTGTTGCGAGTTCAAATCCCGGCTGACCAGTTCAAATCCTCACCATACCCCATTGTGGACTATAATCATCCAACTGGGTTCGATAAAATAAGCAACACTTTGTGACAAGTCAATGGCAGTTGTCCTTTGAATACGCTCACTCCTACCACAGGACTATTGACTCTGTACCACCGGCTATATTGAAAACTAATTTCTTCAGAACTGCTTTTTGTATTTAATTTGTTTTCCTGCTCCCACGCCTCCAATTAGCACGGTTGGCTACATACGATGCGAAGGAAGTTCAACATGCGTACATACATATGGGCACACCAGCACTGCACCAACGAGCACTTGCCCCAGGTGTCAGTTGAGCACGCAGACTCATTGACTTTGCACAGGAAGCAGCGGCAGTTTACCGAAAGCATAACCATCGGTAAAGTCTGGCTTGGCGCTATGGATAGCATCTTCTAAACATGGGCCCTATGAGCAGCAACTTCTCTGTAATTAATTGCTCTTGCATCATCCCTCTTCCAAACCTCGCCTCTCCCTTCAATCCCCCACTTAAGCCAACAACTGCCTCCCCCTTCCACCTCATGTACCCAACCCCTCTCCCCCCCGCTGCCGCCCACGGCAATGCATTCATCAGCCAAGATTAACACGTGTTTTCGCAAGGGAAGCGAACACGACACCGGGTAATAAATTGCTTGATTGCGTTAGATATCTTCGTGCTGGTGGCAGAGCTAATGGATTATGATGAGGGGTTTAATTTAAATTGTGGGCTTCCATGTGTGCCCCCCCCCCCACCCCTTAGCCCCGGCCCCACCCTGCGACCCCCGCATCCCTCCCCATTTCAGCGATTACATTTCTGAGATGCTCGCAGGCGTCTGTTCCCAAAAGTAGCGAGGATGATTATTAAATATGAGTGTTGCGCAATGATCATCCCCATCGGTAGTCCCGGAACCAGCGTTTTAAATGCCACATTCCTTAGAAAACCAATAGCTCGTGTTGCCAGGGAGAGCTATGTTCAGCTTCTTTCGTACCGTACGTAGCCACCCGCCTATGCACATCCCGTATTCCAATAGTCAGGGTTGGCAACGTGCCATGCGAAATAAATTCAACATATGCACATACAGTGAGGGGAAAAAAAGTATTTGATCCCCTGCTGATTTTGTACGTTTGCCCACTGGCAAAGAAATGATCAGTCTATAATTTTAATGGTGGGTTTATTTGAACAGTGAGAGACAGAATAACAACAAAAAAATCCAGAAAAACGCATGTCAAAAATGTTATAAATTGATTTGCATTTTAATGAGGGAAATATGTATTGGACCCCTCTGCAAAACATGACTTAGTACTTGGTGGCAAAACCCTTGTTGGCAATCACAGAGGTCAGACGTTTCTTGTAGTTGGCCACCAGGTTTGCACACATCTCAGGAGGGATTTTGTCCCACTCCTCTTTGCAGATCTTCACCAAGTGATTAAGGTTTCGAGGCTGACGTTTGGCAACTCGAACCTTCAGCTCCCTCCACAGATTTTCTATGGGATTAAGGTCTGGAGACTGGCTAGGCCACTCCAGGACCTTAATGTGCTTCTTCTTGAGCCACTCCTTTGTTGCCTTGGCCGTGCGTTTTGGGTCATTGTCATGCTGGAATACCCATCCACGACCCATTTTCAATGCCCTGGCTGAGGGAAGGAGGTTCTCACCCAAGATTTGACGGTACATGGCCCCATCCATCGTCCCTTTGATGCGGTGAAGTTTTCCTGTCTCCTTAGCAGAAAAACACCCCCAAAGCATAATGTTTCCACCTCCATATTTGACGGTGGGGATGGTGTTCTTGGGGTCATAGGCAGCATTCCTCCTCCTCCAAACACGGCGAGTTGAGTTGATGCCAAAGAGCTCCATTTTGGTCTCATCTGACCACAACACTTTCACCCAGTTGTCCTCTGAATCATTCAGATGCTGATTGGCAAACTTCAGACGGGCATGTATATGTGCTTTCTTGAGCAGGGGGACCTTGCGGGCACTGCAGGATTTCAGTCCTTCAAAGCGTAGTGTGTTACCAATTGTTTTCTTGGTGACTATGGTCCCAGCTGCCTTGAGATCATTGACAAGATCCTCCCGTGTAGTTCTGGGCTGATTCCTCACCGTTCTCATGATCATTGCAACTCCACGAGGTGAGATCTTGCATGGAGCCCCAGGCCGAGGGAGATTGACAGTTCTTTTGTGTTTCTTCCATTTGCGAATAATCGCACCAAATGTTGTCACCTCACCAAGCTGCTTGGCAATGGTCTTGTAGCTCATTCCAGCCTTGTGTAGGTCTACAATCTTGTCCCTGATATCCTTGGAGAGCTCTTTGGTCTTGGCCATGGTGGAGAGTTTGGAATCTGATTGATTGATTGCTTCTGTGGACAGGTGCCTTTTATGCAGGTAACAAGCGGAGATTAGGAGTACTCCCTTTAAGAGTGTGCTCCTAATCTCAGCTCGTTACCTGTATAAAAGACACCTGGGAGCCAGAAATCTTTCTGATTGAGATGGGTCAAATACTTATTTCCCTCATTAAAATGCAAATCAATTTATACAATTTTTGACATGCGTTTTTCTGGATTTTGTTGTTGTTATTCTGTCTGTCACTGTTCAAATAAACCTACCATTAAAATTATAGACTGATAATTTCTTTGTCAGTGGGCAAATGTATAAAATCAGCAGGGGATGAAATACTTTTTTCCCTCACTGTACATACAGCATTTAGTCGTATCCCAGTGGAATCCGTATGAGAGCCAGATGCTGTATGTTTAACACGTAGGCTTTCGCGACCAATAGCCATAATAGAGGTTTTTTGGGTTAGATCGTGTGCCCCCAAAAGTCATATCTACCTTTCCTTACTTCAAGAACGTCGCGCGCGTTAAAGGTTATTTAGGTGCATGGCCCACCAGGCCAGACCACAACGCAGCAAACAAGACGAGACTAGGGTAACCTGTCAAGCAATGCGCTTGTTGTACTATTCGCCCTCCCGTTGTCAGAATGACGATTAGTGTTTTTTTTTTCCCCTTCCTCTGAAGCAGAGATATTGGGTGGCGTAGCAAAGCCTTGTCATCTGTGATGCATCTCTGGTGTGAAATATGCCTTCGGCAAAATCTGCCTTTTGCAACCCAAATTTAATGAGTTAGGAGGAGGAAAAAAAAACGAAACATTGTTAACAAGTTGGCTCACAAATGTGTTTGGAAAAAGTGTTGTTTGATTTTGGCAGAAAGTGGATGGAAAAAAAATCCAACAGCTGGACCCCTACTACTACGCACCTGCCCACATTGCATTGTTTTGACCGTATTCTAAATTTGAAGCATATTTCCTTGAAAAGCATCAACATTGTGGAGGTCACGGGGTGGCTCGTGAGGGGGTTCAGAAATGGGGTGTGCGACGTACGTACTTCCAAGAAGAAAAAAACGTCCTTGTAGGAAATGCAATAAAAAAAGGGGCCACTACCCACAATCTCGCCTATCATACAGATGGTGTCTGTTAAGGCGGTGTTATTGACGAATGCGTCGGAGGTTTTTTTTTTGTCACGTGCAGGAGAGTCTTGTGTGTTGTGTTCACTGGCGTTCGAGCGCGCACCGGGTGTTTGTGTTGCCCGCCTCTGGCCACGCGTGTCACCTCGTTCGCCGATCGACGCGCGCAGTCGACTGGTCTCTCCCTCCGATCCGCCGGCATTAAGGCCCCCTCCCAAAAAAAAATCTCCCCGCCTCAGCATTTTTAACTTGGGCAGAATTACTGGTGAAACCGTTTTCCAACTTGGGAGGGAAAAGCAGCGTCAGGCGATTGAGCCCTTGACGCCGTTCAATGCGAACGCAGCCGCATTGCCACTGGGGGGGGCGACGAGGGTGGCACGGTAGTAACAGCAAGAAGCGTCTCGTTCGATCGCCAACTCGAGCGCCTTTCGACATTGTATTTGTATGTTCTCCCCCCTGTATATCATGGCTTTTGTCTGGGGTTCTCTGTAGCCTCCCATAGCGGAAAAAAGCAAACATACCAATGCTGCACAAATCACCTGCGTATTACTCAATTGGGATTGCACACAGCAGCGGCAACATCGCCTCCGACTGCCAACGCCTTGAGGCTTGGTGAGTTATTGCTGGGCAAACAAGTGTTTAATTGCATATTTATGTCGTTTTTAATGACAATGTATCCAAATTAGAGCTTCGGCATATGTCACATGTGCAGAGAAGAATAGCTTCCACTCCTCGTATTTATCTAAACAAGCCGATCTTGTAGAAGTTTGAGTTTCACTGTTCTCATCAGCAGAATGTTGCTTAAATTACTGTGCGCATGCATGATTTATTGCAGTCCATCCGGCAGAGTGGCTTACCTGTTGTGTAATTGGCCCTCGGATTAGACGTGTCCAACGTCCACCATTGGATCGAACATCAGTAGGGTTGAGCAGCGTTCATTGACCTTTGACCTCGAGTCCATTCTATTACATTGGAGTCTCATTCAGCACTGGTATACCCTATTTATCTCTGCTGAAAGAAGGCTACGGGATTTGGCATCAGCATATGAGCAAAATGAAGATCGTGGACAAGGAGTCGATTGAACAATTTATACGTACGTTTGTCTGTTGAACATCTTTTGCACCGTACTTAGCCAACCGTGCTAATCGGTGTGGGAAAATGTAATGGAAGTACATGCTTGGGATTACATTGAGAGACAAAGGGAGGAATGCGTGCAAGCAGGTTAAAGGTGTACTTGTGAATGCTGAGAAAAGTGGCCTTTGCGCAGGACACTCGTCACCGTTGGTTGACGGCCAGTGGTTGGGAATAACAACAGAATGGCAGCCACGGGACGGGAGGAGGGATTACGCCCAAAACTGTGTTTGCTGTGGACGTGAACCGGTGCAATCAGCTCGTGTGCAGGGGCAAGGTGGATTATTACATTTAAAAAAAAAAACTTTAAGAGATGGTTACGGCTTGGGGGGGAAGCCTCCATCCAGCAGTGGATTGATCGTGGCTGATGATGGCGACGATTCGGCTCAACTGTGCCGTGGCCGCCACTCTGTCTTCCCTGCCTGCAGGTGGGCACGCGCAGGTACATGGCCCCCGAGGTGCTGGAAGGGGCCATCAACTTCCAGCGAGACGCCTTCCTGCGTATTGACATGTACGCCGTGGGGCTCGTGATGTGGGAGCTCGTGTCCAGGTGCACCGTGGCCGACGGTGAGGTCTCACCCCCCCCCTCCCACCCCCCCCACCCCCCTCCCCCCCCCCATTGCCCTCCCCCCCCGTCACCTCTCTTTCAACGCCACCCCCATTTCGGACACCTCGGCGTGCTCTCCGTAATCGGCGAGCACGCTTGGACACCGCGAGCTTTGACCGCGTGGCTGTCCTCGCGACTGCGGCGTGGCACTAAAGGACGCGGTTGTGGTCTCAAGTTGGGAGTGTCGTGCAGCCCGATTGAGCAGTGGAGTGGCACTCGCTTTCCATACCATGGTCACTGTCACACAGGGATTATGGGCTGAGTCTACTCTGACCGGTACTTTTAACTCGCTGCCTTGTGATTGTGAAAGACGTTGGTTGCACATGTGCTTCATATGGTGGGAGTCGTGTCTGATGCTGCTTTTGAATCCTTTGTTTTGAGGTTGGATTGTATTGGTGTGAGCCTGCGTGTGCTATGTACACACAGCAAGTTGGCACAGCAAGTTGGTACAGTAGGGGGGCACAGGTGGTGCATCGGCCAGTTATCTCAGTCAGTCAACCCATGGCACCTGGGTCTGCCCCGTGACCTCCTGCCGGCCGACGTTCGACACTTCACGTGGCCTTAACGTGCACATAGCCTGGCACAAGTGCCGCGGTAACGTCACCGCCACTTTGTGGCGAATGGCGGTTGTTGTTGATGTTGCTTTGTACAGCGCCTTGCGACATCCGGTTGAAAGGTGCTTCAGAAGCGTAAATTATTATATCATTGAAGACAGCCACCGAGTTAAAGTTTCCCGTGCGGCTTTTTTAAAGCGTGCGCTTGGCTGTGTGCGGGCGCGAGCAGGCCCGGTCGGGGACTACCGCATGCCGTTTGAGGACGAGGCGGGACAGCACCCGTCGCTGGAAGACATGCAGGAGGTGGTCGTCAACAAGAAGCAGAGGCCCGCACTCCGTGACTGCTGGAGGAAACATCCTGTGAGCGCTCGCTCCGTTCACTTGCCCGCGCGCTCTGTTGGTCTCTCTAATACGTCGCTGGGATATTCATGTCTGCGAGTTTCACGGCAGGCAAAACGATGTCGAATTTGGAGCGATGTATGTCGAACTAATTTGGCACCGTATGTAGCCAACCGTGGTAATCGGAGGTGTGGGAAATATACCTCGCTATTCTAGGCATGCGTGACAAATCCTCCAACAGTTTTACTAGGTGCAATTATGTATTTGTCGAGGGTAGAAGAGAGGTTTCTTTACCAAGACCAGAAGTAGTTCTTTCGCGTCAGCTGTTATGGCCATACCATACGTGACACGATGCTATGCGTACTTTTGGAGCTCCTCAAGCACGAATATTCCTCTCATGACTCCAGTCAATCGAGGGAAATTATCCCGTGAACACACAAACTTTTGTTTATCTACGATCACTCCAGTGGGCTCTCACTTCGCTAATTAATGAGCTTCATATAAAAAAGTGAAACAAAAATCTCAAAAATATTTTAAACAAAAAAAACGTTAACTGAATGAAAGCCTGGGTGCATGCGTCTCCACGTGTGTGAGTCTGTGGAGAGCGGTGTCATGGTTAGCGTACTGCTCTACAAACCCATCAGTCCGAAGTTCAATTCCTGGCCACGGCTAAGATCAGTGGCGAGTGATGCCTGAATCGGTCGTGTGCCTCCCTTAGGTGGACTTAATTGATTACCTGGCTGAGAGTATAAACATCAGCACTGGGAGTGTTCACCACATCAGCCCCTTGTGCACCATATCGGCCTTTATAAGTGCTCGCTAATTGCCCCAAGAGTCTTTGTAGGTTATCGGGGTGGGGGGGGGGGGTTCTTTGTGTATGTGTGGTATGTAGATACATGTGTACTTCTGTGTGTGTGTGTGTATGAGCACGTGTGTTTTGCGTGCATCCGTGCACGTGTCTGTGTTGGAACGGTGGCACAATGCTGAGCACGCTGCGCTCCGAACCCGCCGCCCCGAGTTCGATTCCCGCTTACGAATAACTCCGGTGATAATTATGTGAACCTGTCCTGGGCCTCCTCTAGGTCAACTCGGCCTCAAAATTAGTACCTGGTGCAATGTGTAAAACATCACCAAAATTGAGACCAAAGCTGGCTGGGCATGGTGCTGTGGCTACCCACTCCCTCGTGTGCTGCGCTGGCCTTCAAAAGCACTTGCCCCAAAAGTCTTTAAAGGGTATACGGGGGAATCTTTGTGTGTATGTTGTGGCCTCTGCCTATGTGCACTCGTCAATGCCTGTGCACTCTGCGCTTTGCGTGCTGCCCGCCGGTGGTGTCCAGGGCCTGTCCCAGCTGTGCGAGACGGTGGAGGAATGCTGGGACCACGACGCCGAGGCTCGGCTCTCGGCCGGCTGCGTGGTAGAGAGGGTGTGCCACGCGCGCCGTGTAGCAGAAGCTTCCGGCGTCGCCACCACCACTACCTCCACCACCAGCAGCACCAGCAGCAGCAGCAGCAGCAGCGCCGGCGATGCCACCATCACAATCATGGTTCCCTCGGCGTCACCTCCGAATCCTGAACTGCTGCCCGGCGCCGCGAGAGAATCCAGCCTCTGAGCCCAAGCCGCGGCTGTCGTAGCGTCAAACCGGGCGGCACGGGCAACACGCGGGAAATGTAAACACTCGGGCACCGGTGATCGGGAGCAAGGGGGAGCAACGAAGAACGTGGGGACAATCGGCGCGCAGGTAGCTGCCGGCGTGCGCTGGTTGCAGCGTCTGTCGGAGTCTCGCTTGCTAGAGAGTTGGTTGACTCCAGGCTGTGTGACCATTATGATCTGAAGGTGCTCAGCGTTTGTGGCTGTGCAGAAAAAAAACGAGTCATTGACTTGCACTTGCGTCCGTTCACCGCCTGTGCAATGGGGCACAAAGTATTCCGACCGTAGAGAAATGACGGTGTGTCGAGTACACATTGGCAGTGCTGTTCGAAAATGTTAATTGGACCACGCTTTGGAGGTGCATCATGTAAGCGGCCACAGGAAGCGATTTTTAAGATGCGCTGCCACTCCCAACACGCCACAGTGCATCCGAAGCAAGTCATCCGCAGATGGACTTTGTGTTCTTCACTAAAAACCATGAATGTACTGCTTTGAAAGTCAGATGCTGCGTTTTAACGTTAATCCTCAACTGTGCATCGGAATTTTATTTGTCAGGACACTTTCCTTTTACAGATAAGTGCTCAAAGGCAATGGTGCGTGCTCTAGCTACAGACATGAATTCATTAACGAACGACTTAATGAACGACTTGAAGACAACAGAAGGGAAAAAAAAACGCCACTGCCAAACATAAATCATGAGCTCCACTGCAAGAATTACAATACTTCTGGTGTTGGTGTCAGCATACATGATGCTATTGCTGTAACAAATCAGCCAGGGACACCATCAATAATATAAGCCATCTGTTCAGCCAAAAAAAAAGCATTAAAAACAGGTACAAGTTCATAATTTTTTACTCCAGTACAGCTGTAATGTGCTCACCACCTCCGCCACTTGCGAGGTTCCCTCCCACATCGTGCCGTACGCTGTGTGGAGCCTTCAAACCTCCGCATGCCATTTCATCTCAGGAAAAAAACAAAATATTCTCGTCGCTTGGGGTACCCGTTGGTCTTTGTGAGCTGCGGTCCTGGATTGAGCGTGCAAGGGAGCGCCTGGGTAGACGGTCAGCAAGCGGATCGCAGGTCTCACGAGCTACCGACCCCTCTCGGCCACGCCGCATTTATTTTAGTTTTCATCGGTGGCTCGTTGTCTCGGAGCAGTCGTCCGGTTTTCAGTTGGAGTTGAACTTCGGCCGCTGCTCGAGGCTTGTCAGGCTGGTGTTTATGACGAGCGCAGTGTAGGCGAGAGACGTCAACGATGTTGATCAGTGGCGAGCGTTGCTGGCGCAGGCAAAGTGAATGCTTCGGTAGGCGGTGATTGCTCCTTTGCAGAAATGGCATATCTGCGAGGAACCTGCCTTGGTTTGAATTTTTCATTTTTTTAACACCGTCTCTAAATAAATCGTGGAGCCTCTGCAACTCTTAACACTTCCTACCAAATAGAGTCTGATAGGGCAGCGCAGCATTTACAGAGAAAATAAAAGGTGTGATTCATGTGAATACAAACAAAATGCCCGTTCCTGTCACTTGTGAAACGGCAGGCGTGTGGCTTGTGCTGTGGGAAGACTGGATTAAAGAGTAGGCGACGTTCTCAAAGAACATGCCTTCTGCTGTATCAATGCCGCGCAGCAAAAAATAGATATATATATACCGGTAATTGCACCGAGTGAAACATGAAGCCGTGATTATTACGATGTCAGGTGCTTTATCTGAACTGCGTGCATTGGCTCCCAGGCTCAAGTGACGTCTGAAAAACCTGTTACAACTCCCCATCACTGTGCCTACGATTTGAAATTGTTGCCCCCCTTTTGAGTTCAGATGAAAAAAAAATCAACCGTAATGTGAATATTTTATCGAGGTGATTTTTTCTTTCAATGTCGTTTTTAAATTATTATTTTTTTCCGGGTGACACCCACCCTTCGTTCCGCCATGGAGCGTATCGCCGGCCTCTTGTCAAGCCACCGAATGTCAATGCTGCTTTGGAAACTTCCACAGGGTCACTGAGGTCAAACAGGGCACTTCACACTCAACCGCCACCTCTTCACAACCAGATATACCTCATTTTTTTAAAGTTTATATTTAAAATACCTGTATTTTAGTACTTTATGCCGTTTTGTCCGACCTTATTCTGTTTTTATCGATACTGTACAGTTTTTAGTTTTTACCAAGTACAGTATACTTGCTGAGAAAGTACAATTCACGGCGGATTTACTTTCCTTATTTGTTGTCATTATTTTCGAGAGGGTGAGTTATTTGTTTTCAGGTCTCATTTTTAAAGCTTCCTGACCATCTCCCCCCCTCCCCCCCTCTGTTCACCTGTGATTTACCCATGGCCTTCCGCCAGGTCGTTATTGAAGTTTTCTGTGCGTTCACCTGCCCGGCCAGGTCGCCGTGTGGCGGTGGTCATTGACTGTTAAGGGGTGTTGTGTACTGCGCACCATGTGCACTCGCACAACGGACACACCCCCTTACACCGAGAACATTTGGCAGAATGTTCAGCCCTTGCCTGCAAAGGTTCATGGTCGACACTGAATCGCTGATCGTTATTCAGGAGTCTTAAGAGAGTGTATCAAAGCGGACACAGTTTAGTTTATTTTTTAGTTTTGTTTCAATTTTGTGGAATGCATATATTTTACGTGTATAAACAAAGTAGTCGTGTAAGCAAATTAAACTAATTAAAGTATGAAAGTTAATGTAACCTTGTTTTGAAATGGACAACACGTATATATGGTGACATGTTAAATGTTAATGATAGTGAATATCTAAACTGTAACTTGCCAAGAGGTTTGTTTTGGAATAGACAATTGTGGCAAAAGCGAATGTCGAAGGACCCTTTGCAGACCGTGGATATTTTCATTCGTGCTCTGCTGGCATGCAGATGCAGGTGTCTTGATCATTTCAAACCCTAAAAGGTATGCCTGTGTACAGTGAATTGTTTTTACTTTCTTAAAAAAATTCTTGCAATACCTCAGGCAGGTAAATAGCATTTGTATCTTTGTATGTAAAGTTCATTGACGGCGCTGGTAGTTTGTACTCATGTCGCTATCGAGGCAGAAGTTGTGCTACTGATGTTCTTGTAGATAAATCGATGTAATGGTGTACTTTTTTTGTCAGTTAGATATCAGAAACCTCCCTTCATGGAGAGCCTCGGTCGTATGGTGACTCCTCTTGGCGAACGGACGAGTCCACGGGGTGACCCTGGTGGTCGATAATTACGCGACACGGCCCTCTGTCTCCCAACGGGAACGCTTCTCGCTGGCATCACGTGTGCCTGCCGTGTAACGAGGATGGCACTTCGATTCACCCTCAAGCCCCCCCCCATACCCTTGTGTGGATTGCTCTGATTTCCGCTTTAATCAACCTAACTCAGATAACTCTTAGAGGAGTTATTCAGTTGATTAAAAAGTCTGCTCCCTTGCTTAAATGAGCAATGAAGGAGGGGGTGGGGGAGTGCTTTTTTCCACTTGCCCCGAGCCATTTGTGCAAATGCCACCTTCCCATAGTGAAATCCAATATCTGTATTCCATAGCACGACCGCTATTGACTTCTCACAAAAGTTTATATGAACTTCATCAACCCCAGATGGATGACTGGCTAAGTTAACCCCCTCCCCAACCATGAATTAAACTCGCACCTCTACGATGAGTTGAGAGAATGAGTCGAGCACTATCCTCCACAGCACAGGCAGGTGCCACCCCCCCCTCCCCCACCGAAGATTATTTATCTCGTGCCCTGCGCGACAGCAGTCGGATGGTTATAAATGGAGAACCAACTATTTCCGTCCACTGTGCGCAGAGGTAGAGCAACACACACATAGTGGTCAGTGACGGGGAACATGTACAACTGATTAATGCACGTAGACATTAACGTTACAATGGATGGTGCAAATCAACATTGCATTCTAACAACAAAGTTCACGGCGGACAATTAGAAAACCCTTAACTCAGTGTTTTGAAAATGCAGTGCGTATTAAATGATATCAGTTGTGCACACGTCTGCATAACAAAGCGTGCCCAACGGTAAATCAAATACGCGTATAAGCAACATTTATATTCTGCCTGAATTTATCAAACTTGCTTTCGCCCAGCTGGAGTGAAAGCAGGTGGCAACAGCGCAATGTGTGCTGTCACTTCAGTGGAATGGACGATGCCGCCAGGGGGTGAGACATCAAGCCAGATTGTTGTCGGTCACTGCTGAGTGGCATACGACTAGGAACCTCGACAAACTCCGCTGTCCTAACCCTGTTAAATCATCGGAATGGCGCGTGTGGTGCTATGCAGTGGCACAGCAAAAAAACGCATTTGGACATGTTGCACCGGATTTTATGAGAAAAAGTGTAAGGTCCCCTCCACCTTTCCGTCAGCATGGGCCTTCATTTCCAGGATTAGCCCCTTTAAAAGCGGCTTTATCGCCAAGGTTTTTTGGTTCATTGAACCTCTTGCAAAGGTCCTCTGCGCCCTTTTAGAACGCAGCAAGAGAATGGAAGGGGGAAGGGAGGCAAGTTTGTCAATTTCAACAGATTCCAAATCAAACCGAGGGGTGTCGATAAAGACCGTGTTAAATTGTTTGAAAAAAAAATCAGCCCACGTTATGGCTGTACACCACTCGCTTTGGCCCAATATATTTTTTTTTTCTCCAACAGGGAGCACTAAATGTTGCCGTTGTCATCGCCTATTCTCAACATAGGCACGTCTCCAATTATAGGGTGGCCCATATTTGCTTTTGAAATCAAAACCGGATTGGAGTGTTGCTGTGCCGCATGTGACGGTGCGAGCGTTCCCACTCAAGCGAGCCTCTCCGTTGAACGCGTTGCACATCGGTGTTCGTGTTGCCAGGTTGAGAGTAAAAGCCGGTGGAGTAAAAGCCCTCGATACACGGATTTTTTGCTGGGGAAATAACCTCTAGCTCTCACAAGCCTTTAAAAGGAAATCATCCGCTCAAAATAAGCAGTCCAATAAACAAGTCACTATTGCAGTATTTACTTGGGGATACGAGGGGTGTTAAAAGCCCTCTACCAGAAAATGTATCTTAAAATTTTTGCACCCATCTTTCTTTCTCAACATGATCCACCGCACGGGTAAATTTTTCCCCATCCGTGTTAAAGCCTCAGAATATCCTTAATCGTAAATTGTGGTTTTTGAGCCGGTTACCAACAGTTGATGTATGTATGTACGTTGAACTTCTTTCGCGCCGTACGTTGCCAATCATGCTAATCGGAGGTGCGGGGGAAGGACGACAAACTAAACACAAAGTAGTTCTCAATAAATTAGTTTTCAATCTCGATTTAAACGTGCATAGCTGAAGTGGCTTCCTAATATCGGAAGAACATTCCAAACGGCCACAAGCGCAACTGAAAGCGCGCGATGCAGTGGGCGTCTTTGTTCGATGACTAGCCAAAAGCCGCAGCGAGGATAACCGGAGTTTGCGTGATTTCTCCTTTATCTAAGCTGAACCACGGGCCGGTGTAGTATTTCCTGATTGTGTACATGGTCCAGGTAATTAACTCTTAATAATGGCCTGTGGCGTCCCATAATAGAGAAGCCATGAAGTTGGAGATTTTGTAGTTTCCACGAAGGAGACTTGTGGGAGTCCAGTTCAAAGTAACGCCACCTGCGTCTCACCCTCGGCAATAATGCAGGACAAAAAAAGTCGCGAAACATTCATCGGCACAGTATTCTGGCAGACACATTACTCTTCCAAATCCAGAGTTGTTGCTCTGATGGTCATCTCAGCTGTGCCCAGTTTCTCGGCGATGTTCTTCACGGCCAATCATCGGTCATATTTGCTTCTACTGCATCAGTGTTATGTTCGATCAGTACTTTTACTGGCTTTCCAGACGTGGCTCAGCTGTTGCTTTTCCAGCCACATTTTTGTTGCCATTATACGATGGTGTATCCTCCCTAAGGCTCCAATTTGACCGGCAGACAATTAAAGTCAATTCTTTACAATCTTCAAACGTGAAACATGTCTCAGTGGAATATTATTTCTCATGTCACGTGAACTGGCAAAACAATCTAAAGCCCCAAAATAACTCGTTGCAGGTCAGGCCTGGGGACTTTTAGAATTCCCCCTCATACTTCAAATATCCGACTAAAACTAAAGTTCTTTGACCATCTCCAGGTCTAAAAACTGGAACAATGACGAGAGGAAAGGAGTGGTTCTTTCTGGTATATGTTTGCCACTTTCTGTTCATGAATATTGAAAACTTGGCCCAAGGCTCAAGTAGATGAGTTACGGGGCATTGTAACACATCACTAGGTGCCGCAGCAGAAATGTATATATATGTGTGTGTGTATATATAAACGTTCGTCTGGGTAAACATCTATTGCATAGTCATGATGATATATATGCTGTAATTCTTTTTTTTATCTTGTCATTGTAACCGAAATATTAATTTACGAAAAAATATACTGAACTACATTGATTGAAAACATTGTTGAGCGTGCTATCGCCAACACAATGTTCGTGTTAAATATCACTTGATCTTATGCCACACTGAGAAGAGGTTGTGTCCAACCAAGTGCTGCAAAGTTATCCCGACAATAAGGCAGCATTTTCCAATTACAGCATATATATGAGTATATGTACACTTACAGTAGAGCCAAGTTCTTGTTAGCAAACATGTCAAATTTTTTTTTACGAAAGGCCATTTAAAAAAAAAACTCACAGGTAAATATGCCTTACATTTTTGATCTTGCGTCCAGTAAGCTTGCCTTACTGCTGCTGATGGGTGAACCGTTGGTGCTGTGCTCTAACACTGGTTTCATAACCACGGCGTTACGGGACAATTCATGCCGATTGTCAGAAACGAGCAAGTTGTGCGGGTAACGATCTGAGAAAGCAAGGTTCTGCGAGACAAAGACGACAGAGATCCCCCCCGTGTAAGCCTTAACAGACTGTTGGGGCAAGTGCTGTTAGCGAGCACCTATGAAGGCCGGCACTGTGGCACATGAGGGGGGGGGGGTGGGGGTGGCCAACACCACGCCCGGCCGCCTTTGTCTCCCTAGTGGCGCCCCGGGGAACTCATTTGAGGCCGAGTCTACCTAGGAGAGGGCCCATGACCGGTTCAGATAATCGCCACTGGTTGTTGGCCGTGAGCGGGAATCGAACTCGGGTCGCTGGGCTCGTAGCGCAGCGTAGCGCTAACCGCTGCACCACCGCTCCCGTTCTGCTATCGTGCGCGCACAGACACACAAAACACACGCGCACACACTACAACGTGAATGTTTATGGCAAAGAATGAGCTGCAGTTTGTACATTTATCTTAAGACAGGTACCTTCTCTTAAGTGTTATCTGACAATTTTAGATAAATGTAAACTCATGCCAAATGTGTTTAAAAAGAAAAAAAACTATTTCTACCTTTTGAGATAAATTAGCTGCAGAAATGGGAAATGTTGGCCCTCAGTTGAATGCCGTCCATCTTTGTTGTTTCATTTCCCAGCATTAATGAAAAAAGGGTTTGGTGACCCGATGATGAATGTATTTTTTTTCTTATTAGTACCGAACAATAAACTTTTGTATTTAAAACGTTCTGACCTTTAAATATTAATAATAAAAAAAACATCTTCATGTAAAAAAAAGTTTGGTGTCTCCTTGCAGTAAACACTGCTCTTCCTTTGATGGATGCGAGTCAATGGTGGAAATGTCCCATTCCTACGCGAGAGGCCAGTTTTGTCCAAACACGAACTGCGGTTCAAAAGTCTCAACACTCGCCCCTGGATTTTGCTCAGCCAATGTTAAGTCCGTTTTGAAAGTTGTCTGCCCAGTTGCAGTGTGTACGTCAAATCGGCTCGTCTGGGTAAGCTTGCAATTGTTCAGCATGAGTTTGCATGGGTAAGTAGAAATTGACTGAGACCCGCTTTGAACTTGAAACGACAAAATAGACAAGAGGGTTGGCCCATAAGTTAGGACGCATAGTTATTTAATTAAATGTTTAACAAAATGTTCAAACTGACTGCCATTAACATTACTGCATGCACGAATTAGTTTTTGAAATGCATTTAAGACTTTTATATTACAAAGTGTAATCTTTTAATATTTATCAATTGTTTCATCTCAATTCATTCGGTTGAGTTTTGTAAGCGACGAATTTGAGGTGACCCCACAGGAAGAATAAAAATAATTACAAATATAAAATTTCGATTTAAAGCTTTCGTGACTGCAGGGATTCATATTCTTGGTTCTTTCAGTAAAGTCACGTAGAATGGAAATAATAAAATAAAAACAATAAAATTCTCACGTTTCGATTGCAACACAAGCAATCATCAACAGGTGTGAACCACAGCAAGAAAATTTGAAAAAAGTGGCGTTTTTTCAAATTTTCTTGCTGTGGTTTTCACACCTGTTGATGATTGCTTGTGTTGCGATCGAAACGTCGTGATAATTTTATTGTATTATTTTTATTATTTCCCTTCTACGTGACTTTACCGAAAGAACGAAAAATATTAACTTGAAGAATAAACAATAAGTGTTTTTTTATGTCCTGACTTTTGGGCTGGCCGTCTATGTGCATACCCCCTACATACGCCTTGTTTGGAGTATCCCAGGCAAGCAGTGGTGTGGGACTTGAGCTTGTAACTTCGTATATCGCTCTAAAGAACCGCTGCTTACGCATGAGATAGCCACCAACACTCTGCTAATTACCTGCAGGGAACTGTGCGGTCATTCAGTCTGGCACCACCATGGCTTGTGATTGGCTGTTGCGTATTGTTTCAGGTCGTGTGGTGTGTGCATGCAACATCCACACGATTGTTGCATGGTGGATCGGGTCAATTTGCGTTGCAAATGCTTGTGGCATTGCCAGTGGTGTAACTTACATTTTCAGCTTAAGGGGGTGCCAGCAATTGGGTCAGGTGGGACCCAAATATTTGACGTCTCGCACGGTCGCGCCCAGGGTATATATCGTGGCTCTTCTTGCGTAATCACATCATTAAAAAAAAATCTGTTCCTTTACGTGGTTATTGAAGCCATATCTCAAGGTGGTTGTCAAGGGGGGCCCCCCAAACTCGGTGGTTAGGCACCTGCAGCCATTGCTTGGTCCTGCTGCATTGTGTGCAAGGTGAGATGGGATATTTAGACAAATCCTTATCAACCTTTTTTTTCACGTGAAAATAACTGCAGTTCTTTAAGGATACTCACTCGTAACTATGATGCAGATATTGTCAGTTCACCAGCATTAAGCAAGCCTGACTGCTGATGAGACAAGTGTTGCAACCAGTCCAGTTTTCCCATCTTAAATTCATGCTATTGAAATGATACATTCAGCAGACCATGCATCTAATGAGTTGTGTAAGAAACGTGTTTTTTTTTGTGGAGAGATGCATACGTACGTTGCTAAAGAAGTTCAACATGTGAAGGATGCACCGTCAACGTATTCGTGATAATGCAGAAAGGTCAGCCATCTACTTACTCTACTGCCATCTACTGGCCACCCCTAAGCTCAGCCGATGAGCATCTCAACCAATGTCACGAAGCAAGTCCTGTCGCAACGTTTATTTGGTGTCAGAAACACAGCACGTTATTTTCTTCGGAGTATAAGTTACTTTAAAATACTTAATGCATGGCAAAAAAATGTGCGAAAGCGATCACCACTTTACGATGCACACACTGAAATAGTGGCAGCTCGTTGCACGCGTTCACGTTCCCATCAATTGGAGCACAACTCTGCAGTTGAAAATAATTTGCATTACTGGCTCAAGTAGTTTTACAAAAACACGGAATTGAAAGCATGGCCACGCAACAGGAAACACAAACCCACAGCAGACAAATTAATTCAAGATTTTTTTCTTTTCTTAGCAATGACCCTTCTTCAAAACAGAAGAGCCAGTATCTGAAATGTTAAGCCTACTGTGTATACTTCTGTTATAAGGAGCGTTTGAAATGGTTGGGAAATCTCCCCCCTCTCCAACCCCCCTTTACCCCCCCCCCCCCCATCGGAGTTTCTCAGGTGGCCGTTTAAAAGGGCGGGAAAACTCCACCCCCATCCACACCACCCCCGGGGTCCTTCAGGTGACAGGTTCGTCAATGCAGACGGCGGCGAGGGGTTTTTCCATCTCAACCGCTCCGTGCGAACTTCTCCTCGCCTGGCTGAGCGTGCGACGGGGCCACTCCGCGATGCGAGCGAGCACCTCCGCAAGAGAGTCCATATTCTCGCCATCGCCACGGGGCGAGCTTGAAGCCAGCTCCAGCGCCCGCAAGCCGGCAGTCATTGTCGCTCTGGAGGCAGAGTCGCGGTGAACCGCGGAGCCACCAGGAGACGAGACGACAAGAACGCCGAGACGAGGGAGACGCCCCCGCCCCCCGCAAACCCCCTCCGAGCTACCCGAGTGAAGAGGTGGCCCACTGCCGCACGTCAGTGGGGCATTGTGGGTAGTGCTGCAGGGCGTCCGTCAGCTGCGAGTCGTGGACCAGCAGCCGCATGAGCTGGTACTCGCGCTGCACATGGCCGCTGCCGGCCCCGCGTCCCCCCACCGGACCCTCGGCCGAATGCACAAACTCCATCTCCTGCAGGCGCTCGAAGGCCTGGGTGCGAACGTGTGCGCGCGTGTTAGTGTCAGGGCACCGGGGTTGCGTTTCAGCTGTGCCGTCTGCGTGCCTGCATTTCAGAGGCTTAGGTGCTCTGGCAGTGTGGACCAATTTGTTTTTTAATCCGTCCAACAAGCTCAACTTTGGATAAATGTTGATCATTGTTATTAAAAACATTCCATTCTGAAATTCCAAAGCAGAAATGTATCTTGCAAAAACATTTTTTTATGCCACAATGCTACAATTAAGCCAAATATCTTACAAGCATGTCAAGCCAGTGTCCTCCGACTCCAATTAGCAGAGAGGTGACACTCAAGTTTGTTGAGAGCAGTTAGCCAGGAGAGAAATTCCACATTCACATGGCATCGGTTGGTCTACCCCTAAACTGCCCATTCTCCCATGCACAGGCACGCTTAATTGCTCTACAGATTAAGTGCTCACTCGCTCTCCCGCACTCTTCAGTGAGTTTGGGCAGGCTACATCACTCGGAGGCATTGTTGACCCAAAAGGTGAGGCTGGTGTCATAACAGCAGCGAAAGGAGAAACGAGCCAGAGGATGTCCACAGTGGGTGTGGAGCGATTAGAATGGGAAGATAACTCTGCAACAACGAATTTGATTACTCAAGAAGAGGCGATCAAGCGCATTTCCAAATAAGCACCTGTGACGTCAACACGGATAGGACGCCGCACGTAAGATATGTCAACGGTGACAACTTACCTTCATTACCACTGCCTTGTTGTAGTTGTACACCGAGTGGGCTTTTCTCTGGACAAACTTCTGGTATTCTAGGGAAGGGAAACAATGAGAGTTGCTTGGGCCTGCTGATCAAAGTCACGTGGGCTTGCCGATCACCTATAAAATCCCGAGTACCGCGCTACAATTGGGAAACGAAAATTTCAAGTTAAAACGGGCGACAATTATATTTAGCATTTATACAGCAGCGCCCCTTTTCAGGGCACTTAACAACACAAGCCGACGGCGGTACACAAGGGGCAAAAGGGGAGCAACGGGTGGGGTGGAGCGGCTGTCGGCGAGAGAGGTGATGGAAGGGATGGAGGGACAGGGGCTGGGAATGGAACCGATGTTGTTGCAGGGGTAGGGAAGGAGGAATAAGGTGGAGTGTGATGATGAATGAGGGTGACAGATGGGTGCAACGTGGATGAGAGGCAGCGGGGATAGGTGCTATGGCTGGGCATGGATGAGGGTAGGTGAAGGGTGGTAGGGGCAGAAGTCTGGTGGCCGGACAGTTGAGCTGATTGTCAGTTACAAACATTCAGTTAACCAGGAGGTTAAACAAGCCCATCGAGACGCACAAAACATTACCACTTTTGCAAGTGCACCTACATGAACAACGTCCTGCAGTACACCGACATAACTATCACTGTAGCAAATGCTTGTGTAGGGAGCGTATAAATGTTGAAATGCATACATCCTCATGTTTACCATCATCATCAGCCACAAATGAGCCATTGTTGGATGAAGGCCTTCCCCCCCAGGCCGTCACCATCCGTTACAGTCCTACGATGTAACGATCCTCCCAGCCTCTAGACAAGAGCTGATTTCATCGCTTTGTCTCCCTGGTGCAGCGCGTGGTCTCGGGCGCATTACCTCTCTTCCCAGCCTGCCGTGTCGTTATTCTGGACCACCAGCCGTATCGACCAACAGCAACGTATACTGCCCAAGCTCACCTGTTATCTGGGGCACTGCGGTGGCAAGATATTATCTGCTTCGCCGAGTATGCAGGAGGTCATGAGTTCGATCACATCCCTGATGCCTGCTGTATATTTGCAGTTTGCGTGTTCTCTACCTGGTCGCGTGGATTTTTCTCCAGGTCCTCCGGTTTTTTCCCTCCACCCATCGAGAGTATTTGGCTGCTATAAATTTCCACAAGCCACTTCGTTGAACTATCAAAGAGCTTAGTTTACTTCTATTTTCATACCATTAAGGAAGGTGGACTAGCAAAAAAACCAATTCACTTCAGAAGACTAACCACCACGTGGACAGCACTTCAGTAGAGTTGACTGTACATGCGATGTGCTGACCCTGCCATGAAAGGAGGTCACAGCCCTCAGTAGGTTGAGCGAGGAGCAAAGAAGCAAGATGACACCATCAGGGCTGCCTCTCAGTAATTGCCTCCATTTAAAACGAACGTTTAAAATGTCTGTTGCTCCTTCCTCCAGTTAGCCCACCGGTGCGAGCTCAAGAAACCCGAGCTAAAGATGACACAACCCTCAGGGCTTGTGTCAGGCACACAGCGTGTTCGTTCAGGGGTCACGGGGGAGGTCAGGATGCCCTAAAGGGTCGTAGCCACATCCATGAGTCTTCTTTCCATAGATTGGAAGTGAGGAGGCATGGGCGTGAGAGCGATGGTAATGGACGATGTGGGATTTTTTGGAGATGGTTGCGTTGCCTGGGGGAGTTGTCAACATTATTAATTAGTTGAAACAAATGGCTGTGTGCTATCGTTTTGGTGCCTGCTGTGATTTTACTAAATATCTTGCCACCATATACACATTGGGAAAATGTATGTTGTACATACGTGGATGTGTACACGAGATTTAAACTTTTAGAAAAATTATCTAGCATTGACAGTTGCATTGAAAGCCAAAATGATCGTCTGAAGATTACATGGCAATTATATTTGTTCACTGTAGATCTTTATAGAATTTTAAAAAATTCTCGAGTTCATCCGTGGCTAAATTCACCTACCTGGACACAAGCGGTGTTCCAACATCACTTGAGATTCGTAACTTGTTCAGGAGGGCACTACATTGCGATATTTGGCCAATTCGTTTTCGACGAGTGCTTTTTAATACAAACGAAAACCTGTATCAACTGGATAAACGCCTCTTACGCGAGAAACTCGTTGTTTGCACATGATGAACAGATGACGACGTTCTCTGGGTTATCCACAATTAAAGGCAGCGTGTCTGTGTGAAGGCAGTGTGTGTCTTGGACAGTTGATGCTGGTGAATTATGATACAGATTCGCTTCCTTTGGCTCGGGAATTCCTCATAAAACTCGTGCCAGAGGCCTGATGACTCCCAAGTGCGTGAACTGCCCATTTACATGGAGACACATTTACGCATTCCATTAATCAACACCAGTCTGGCCGAGTGATGCTTGTGGAGGAGTGGGCCTACCCCGGGAGCGGTAGCGCAACGGGTTAGCATGCTGCGCTACGAAACCCAGCGACCCGACTTCGATTCCTGCTCACGGCCAACACCAGCGACGCTTGTCTGAATCGGTCCTGGGCTTCCCCTAGATCGACTCGGCCTCAAAATGAGTACCTTGTGTGATGTGTAAACATCGCCATTGGGGAGACAAAGGCATCGCCATTGGGGAGACAAAGGTCGTGGTGCTGGCCACCCACCCACCCCCTCGTGTGCCGTGCCGGCCTTCATAGGTTCTCACAAACAGGACGTGCCCCTCGAGTCCATCAAGGCTACGCGGGGGGATCTTTGTCTTTGTCTACTCCCGATATCAAAGCTGGGCTGGAAGAAAGCAGGATGTGGCGAAGAGCTCTTTGAACACAGACAGCCTCTCCTCCGGCACTGCAGGTGCTCGCTGCTTACCGTTGAAGACCATTTGGAAATTGAAGGGCTCTCCATCGTATATGTCATTGAGGTGCTTCATGGCGATGATGAGACACAACTCCAGCACGGACACCCCTGAAGGGAGGGCACAGAGCTCAGGATTAGGCCGTGATCCTGAGACGCACAATGGCCTTCTGTTGTGATGGATGCCACAGTTTTTTCTTTTTACATCAACATTTTTTTTGTCTCTTTTTTTCAATTTCGTCAACCATTGTGCTATTAATTTTTATTTCACAGGACGGAGGATCCATCCGGGACTCTCGCAGAGCGGTGCAATCCTGGTGTCAGAGAATTACTTCGGAGGTCGCGCAGAGTGGCCTCGATCCACACAGTAGCGGGAAGCACTTTCCCATTTGCCCTGCCCAAGAGTAATGTGAATTTCGTAAGTAAAAGTAATATTTTAATTCTCAAGAGCTGTAATTCCACGAAAATTAGTCCAGAATGATATTTGAAATGGTGGTCTTTTGTAGTCATTGGTGACTGGGATGAAACCATCAGCTCACTAATCTCAAGAACCCCGTTTAACCAAGGGTGGCTGCCCAATACTGAACCCAGGGACCTCAGCAGTGCTGGCTCAGCACTTCTCACCTCCGAACCGCCGGATGCCATCGGTGGCACCACTTAACAGAGTCCTTGAAATTCAAGTCAACTAAAGCCCATCATCAAAATCCCTACAGGGTCAATAAAATAGCACCACTTTGCAGGAAGCTAGTAGCATTAGTCCTGTCCTGTAGATGGAATGGGCAGCCGCTATGGGGCAGAGAATCGCGCTGTCCCGATGCTCATTTGCGCAGGGAATCACTTCGACTGTCTATGAATTTCAGCCGACGGCACACTTTCACAATTCCCCGTTAATTTAACCAGGCACCTTATAAAAGATACTGTGACATCAATCTCCAGCCCAACGTGCCAAGTGACGGAGTTTGCCGACCAAGAGGATGCCCGGCTGCCTGTACACACGTTACGCATTCGATCCAAATTCGTTTACCCTCTCTGCGATGCAGAATTAAGATCCCGTGATCATTATCAATTTGTTTGTTTTTTTTTAAAGCTATTTTCACGCGTAAAACTGCCTCGAGGCTCGTGCATAACTGTAATTAGGTGCCACGAATCGTGACAATGAACAACGGCGACAGCATCACATGGCAAATAAAAACAACAAATGTCATGCTGCGTCAGGTTTAACACAGCGAAACAAGACGACTGCACGATAGCTATAGGCTCTGCCAGTAAATCCCAGTGTCTCCATGCTGATATGAGAGTAAGGTGGTTCAAATTTCCTAGTTTTATGTGAACGAGTGTTGGCTTAAATAAAAAAAAAACCATAACGACAATGCCAGTGTACTTTACAAAAGGGTATTTTTTGTTTATGCAAACGCACATGTAATCTTATATGAATGTCACAAGTTGAAAGCTAACAGTGGCTTGAACCATGCCACTCGTGAAATTCAGCGGTGAAGCCGCTATAGGACAGGGTACGGCCTCAGGGCGCCATTGTTCTCGGCGACCCAGCTTCACAGTGACGCCACTTTCCCCCTTGCACTGCCGAGCCGTTTGCCATGTACCAAAAAAAATAACGACGTCTTGGAACGACAAATGTCGTGAGTTTACAAAAGCTTGCTTTTATAATCAGAAGCCAATGGGAGCTATACAATTTAAAATCTAGATTGAAAACGAATCTCTTTAGAAGTGCTTTTTGTGTTTCGTTTATTGTCCTTCCCCATGCAGCTCCGATTGGCACGGTTGGCTATGTACGATGCCCAAGATGTTCTATATACATCCACACCACGGTCAACATCGGCCACGATTAACCGATGTGCCGGATGGGGTCGTCGCCAAGTAATCCCCATCCCTCACAGTCCTGGGATGCAACGATCCATCCGGAGCACGTGCGCACGAGCCGACGTAAATCGCTCCACCTCCACGGTGAGCGCTTCGTCGTCAAGCGAACCGGTAACTGCGTAGTCAAGTAGCCATTTGGACCCTCCGCGGTCATTCTCTTGCTACAAATGCATTTGCTTCACGCTATCCTGCCCGTCTCTGCCCAGCTACCTGCGCCGCCTCAATTCGCTCACGTGGCGTATGTTTGTACGTTGGGACTTCTTTTGCACCGTACGTCAGCAACCGTGCCAATCGGAGGTGCTCATTACGAGCACCGTTTGCGCGCCGCTACAGATCACCTTGCAGGAGGTTGGTTACAGAGTCGGCTGTCAGCAGCCGGCCGGCCTCCTGCAGTGCAGCGGCGGATATCCTTGGGGCTCTCAGAGTCACTTGGCTCAGAGCCAGCATCTGCGAGAGACGTGCGGGAGCAGCACCAACACAAAATTAAATTAGCGACAGTAAAAAATAATAATAATCGTCAACTACACACCGTTTAATAATAGGGTTTTCCCCCTTTTTTCTGGCAACTAAACTGAAACCTTTTTTTACAAGGATTCATGTCTGCATTAACCACAATACCTGCAGTCAAAATGCAAACAAAAAACATACTATGATAATATATGTGGCATTGTCCTTGAAACTGATTTTTCCACACCAAGGGACGGCTTTCTTTTGAGCCTCGACCCAATTGGTGCTCGACCAGATGACGCCAAAAGGCGTCACACAGCTCAAAGACAATGCACTATCAAAGTAATGAGGGCTCGGGGTGAGCATCTACATCATTAGACCTCCTTTGCCAGTACCAAAATGTAATAATAGGGTTTTTCCCCTTTTTTTCTGGCAACAAAACTGAAACCTTTTTACAAGGATTCATGTCTGCATTAACCACAATACCTGCAGTCAAAATGCAAACAAAAAACATACTATGATAACATATGCATTGTCCTTGAAATTGATTGGTCCACACCAAGGGACGGCTTTCTTTTGAGCCTCGACCCAATTGGTGCTCGACCAGATAACGCCAAAAGGCGTTTATTTTAGTCTGTGATGTGACCGCAAGTGGACGAAAATCATCGAGCGTGGCGATGACTATTATGACTGCCTGCGAGAGACCCGAGCACGATTGACAGCGACCAGAGGAAATTATCGCATCTGAATGAAGACGCAGACAGGGGTAACTAATGCTTTAGAGACTGCAGCACCTCGAGGGAGACCAAAATTGTTAATTGGCTATATATATGTAAAGACGTATAGAAAAAACCGTACTGAGTTCACCGATTGATAGACGTGGAGGTGAGTGGGGCGGGGGGGTGAATTGCACACACACCCTCATACCAATATTTAATAACTAAAGAGTGCTTTACCACACACTGACTGCTGAAGTCGACTTGACCCAGAATAATTGTTTTTAATCCAGACTATGACTGACTGAAATAAATTGTGCTGAATAACTGTACGCTGTGTACCACACACACACACAGTGGTGGTACACAGTGATTTGCTAAATAGGCAGCCTCTGCTGGCAGAAGACTCAAACACGTCTTTGAAGCAACCGAAGGCAATCGTGCACAGAAGAATCTTATTACTTTGGTTATTATATTCTTCACACGAACTGATGTTGATTTGACCTCCAAATAATCGCATATTCCTGTCAATGATGGCTTTCTAATGCGATCTACAGTGAAACCTCTACTAGCCAGACTAATTGGGAGAGCCCTGGTCAGGTCAACTGATCAGTACTGCTAGCTCCAAACCATAAAAAATAACTATAACCCCATGTTGCTATCGATGTATGATACATTATATTTATATTTCTGTCAATGTATTAGTCTGTATAGTGTGTGTGTTACTGTACAGATCAACAGATCGAAATCATTTACAGTGGTATGCCGGGAGCCGTGTACCGTACTCGGATTCTAACTAAAGACTTCGGCATTGCCAGCCCGGGACTAACTTCCAAGCCACTTGGCCACCTCAATATTCCCAACTCGCAGTGAAAAACGTGGCCATGTGTCAGAAGGTCTGCCCTGTCCCCTCTGTGCTCGCGCGGTTCTTACCAGTAGCGCGTGGAGAGAACGCACGTCTTTGCTCATGAAGTACTGATTTTCCAACACCTCCCTGACCGCCTGGTCCTCGCTCAGCATCTGCAAGGGAAACATCGGCCTCGGTCAACTCTGGTTAAAAAAAAAACTTCAGTTCACCAAAGCGTTGAGCAGAAGGAAACAAGAGCTAGATGATATAATTTACATCAGCGGTTATGCGGTAATACCTGGCTCCAGCCTCGCAAACGTGAGCAATTCACATTTGTAACTTTGATCATTACGTGTGTGCCCATAGTTCAATGTTAACATGCAATTTTATTGAGGGACTACTGCTGTGTGTTATCTTGGTGTGGTCTGGGACCGTTATGTTGTTTTTGCTGCCTTGCCGATGCTTGATAAATCGGACTTATATAATATAAGCTTACCTATAAATTTGTTATTCATTTATATTTAGTGATTTTCTTACCATTTTCTCTATCTTGCACTCCTATAGTTTTTTGTATTGTTTGCTGATGCAACTTGCTGACCTGCACATATTGGACATCCGTGAAAGCGCTTCATAGTTCATCGGATTCCTCCAGTCTAAATAAAGATTCTGATTCTGAATTGCTTACGTGAGAGTCAGAAGGAATACACTCATTCATCTTCGCTCCTCATGTTTACCTGTATTTCGGTGTGTGTGGATATAAAGGTTTTCACATTCCATGAAGTCCTTAAATTTTTTATATCACTATTATTTTGGTTGTCTGTTGGAGAGACAAGGCCCTACGTACATGTGAAATTTCTACCACTTGCTCATTTTATTATGGTAGGCGAATTTGGCTTTGTTTCGGGACACTTCTTCAGTGGATGTGATTGTCTGATATCGATCACTGATCGTGGTGATCCATGAAGGTGGTTGTGGTGATGTGTGGAGGCGATGGGAGGTGGGTGGGTGGTGGTGGTGGTGGTGGTTGTGGGGTGTTGCAGGTGAATGTCTGTGACAGTGGTGGCTGGTTGTGATGTCGCATGGAGGCGGCGGGTGATGGCTGTGGGGTTTTGATGGCCGATTGCGGCAGTGGGGGACGGGGTTGAAAGCGGTGGTTGAGCTGCTGCCGGTCGTGGCTGTGGAATGTGGGCGGCCATCTCGTGGGCCGAGTATAGGAACCACCAAACCTTGGCCACAAAATGTGCTTCATCCGCACGTGCCATCTCCATGGCAACCTCACAGCAACCTCTCGTTTGCCTGGGAAGCTACACAATGGGACCAATTAACCACGGCTAATTGGATTTGTACCACAAATGAGCTTCCACTAAGATTGGAATTAAATAGTCGGGATAATATATTAGGCGGTACAAGGACGCACACTCCCACACAATCTAAATAGTCAGTAGGGTGTTACATCCCCTTTAAATAAACAAAAAGCGTTAAAATATATTGCATATTCATCTCAATGCAATGGCTGTCAAGATTTGTTTTAATTTCTTAGACTTTCATAATGCAGTGCTGCATTTATTAATTACAAATTGCATTATATGGCATGTTAAAATGCATTGCCTTCGAACTCATTGTTCACATTCTGCACTAAATTATGGCCTCCACACATAGGTTTGTATGTATGTTTGTTGAACTTCTTTCGCACCATACGTAGCCAGCCGTGCTAATCGGAGGTGTGCTGCACGCGTATGGCAGGGTTTTAATGGTGGCTAAGGATCATGTAATTGCGGACTCAATTGGGAAGAGAGGGGTCTCTAACTGGGACAATGACGAGAGCCAATAGCCGAATATGAATAAAGACGAAGACAGGCATAACTCAGTGTTTTAGAGTCCAAAAAAATATATTTTTAAAAAACGTGCCAGTTATTAACTCGTTCACCACACTGGTGTTGTGGAGAGTAAACCCACAACACTTACAATGAGTAAGCCGTTTCACTGGTTATTACAACCAGCTTCATCATGCGAAAGCCCAAGTGTTAAAATGCTTTTAAAAGACTGCAGCGCACTGAGGAAGACCAAACAGGGTAATTGGTTATTTATATGTATGTACGTTTATAAAAATACGTAGCGAGTTCACGGATTCGTAGACGTGATAGTATTGGGGTTATGTGTGCAGGACAAGAGTTGCAGACTACCAGAGACGGTCGTTGAGTGGGGACCTAGAGATTGTATTGTAAGAGTGCACCGGGGATGTTGGGTGTTGTCTGTGCAACACGGTCAATGTGGGATTAGGCAGAAGTGACGGCGGTATATGGAGGCATCGGTGCCATGGGGCATGATGACCTGTCGACAACGATAACGCTCTGCATGTTTTTTTTAGGGTTTATGATTCGTGCTAGTTATTTTCTCGATAACAGACCCCGGTACAAATTGTGTTATAACCGTAACCGCAATTTTATCATGTTTACACCGACCTTTCGTGTTATTTCATTGGGAGCTACACCGCATGCCCACTGTTTACGCGCACCGAATGCTTATGTAGGTGGGTACGTGACTCCAAGGATTCAGGCCACTTCAACCATCAGTTCACTCAGTTCAACACAATATATATTTTTTTATAAGCAATGCAGTGCATTCATGCTGCCTAATGGCATGCAAGCACTGAGGGGGATGGGAAAAATGTGCTCCTGGAAAGTCACACAAAGGCCACTGGGCCAACATCCCCGGTGCACTCTGACACGTGCCACACGCTAAAACTAATCTTTTTTTTGTTTACCAGATAAGGCCCACCGAGCTGTATAGCTCTTTTTTAGAAGCGACCTGGCTATCGCAAATGATAGCTAAACAAAGTGGCTTATCACGTGGAAATGTATAGCAGCCAAATGCTCTAAAACACGTGTTTATTCTAAATGCGGAGGGAAAAAAACAACCACGGGGGAGAGATATGTACAAACTCCAAATATATAGCAGGAGTCAAGGTCGGGATCGAAGCTACCACCTCCTGTACACCGGACAAGGGAGTTAAAACATCTCGTCACCGTGCGTCACCCTCGGGTGGTCGGGCTACGCGAGCCTCACCTGGACACTGTCGTTCCAACTTTTGGCGAAAGCGACGTCCGGAAAGGACAGCGGCAGCGTGAGCGTCTGGCAGAACGCGGCGACGTAGTCGTCAAACTCGGGGCAGGGGAAGATGTGGATCTGCCGATGGGAGAAGCGCGACTTCACACGCTTCTCCAGCAGCTCCAGCACGTCCTGTGGGCGGGGGCCACAGGGGACACGGCGTTAGCCACGCGACGCACCCACGGCAACCGGGGCCGGACGGGGTGGACGGTGGTCACGTCCCCGGTGGGGTCGTGAACTTCACCGTAGTTTACCTTGGTCGCGGAAGTCACGATGCCCAGACTTCACAGCACATTTCCAAGGCTCTACTCCATGTACCCTTTGTGCACGTAAATTTATTTTATTACCATGGACTATGATTGAACAAATTTTCCTGTTGCTTTTCCTTGCCAGTATGGGTCACGTTATGTTTTAAATATATTTATGGCTGCTGTTGACTTAAGAAGTCTCCATCTTTTATTGTACTGTAAATGGAAAAAAAACTAAATCAAATAATCCTGCCGTAAAAATTTGATAATGCTTCCTAAAAGTAATGTCCTTTGAACTGAAAATCCACTCTTTGTTTTACCACACCTATGCGCAGCTGTGGACATTCCCATGGTCCCTCGTATTCAACTCCGACTGCAATCCTCTTTTAAACCTTTTTATGCAACGTACATTTTGACCCCCCCCCCACCATAGGGATGTGGAATTTCGACTGCTGGCACAACACCGCTAAATGAGGCGAGCATTGGTCAGCACCCACCTGTGCGGGAATACAATTCTACTTGACTTTAGTAACTAACCCTCAAGTCAGCAGAGGCATTTGAGTTGTTCCGATTAAATTCATTTCAGCCCAAGTGTCACCCTGCTCAAACAGGAACTAGGGCAGTGCTCATCTCAAATTTACAGCCATGAGTCAGCAGTGGAAATCCCACATTTATCTGGCAGGGGCCAGTCTCTCTATGGGACAACTAATGCTAAAGACTGTTAGCGAGCTTCATGAAGCCTGCGAGCGAGTGATTAAAAGTCAGGATACGTGACGCTCAGCAGTGGGCCAAGGCGGGTGATTAATCAGTACGTAACTGAGCTCAAGGTGTGCACACACACACAGCCAGACCAGCTGAGAGGGCTCACTTCCCACTATAGCCAACGGTGCTCCAGCAACCATCGGATATCTGGGAATAAAAACTTTTCACCCGCAAACTTCCTCATCTGCTCGAGCCTGCAACAGCGGTTGGTTAATTTTAAGAGACCGTTAAGCAAATGGCCACGCGGGTTTCCTCGTCATTAGCACGCTTGCTATCAAGCCAAACACATTTTAAAGTTTGGTGATTTTAATTAAATTCAATAGGTTCCTGCATTTCCAATAAAATAAGATTCAAAGTCATCCAAGGGTGTCCACTAGAGGGCATGCTAAGCTTGTGAGAATCCCCTGAAAGTCAATGGAATTTTTTTAACACGATTCCGGCATTGCCTACGGTGGAATCGTGGAATTCAAATACGATTCCTGCAGCAATCACCCGACACTTACAATATCGAGAGCATCTAGTCAAATGCCCAGTCACTTAAGAGAATAAAAATGTTCAGCAATGAGCTGCATAAGTTGTGAAATTATATTGCGTAAGGATTCAATTACCGGAAGGCTTTAGGGCTCATGAAAGTTAACCATACACATGCAGTCCCCGACTTACGACCACCAGACTTACGAAACATGAAACACACAAACGAGCTTCCATAACGTATACATTTTTAACCGTCAAACTTGCAAATGTGAACTCGCACTTGTGAACCGAACCGCAGAACTATTTGGTTCGGCAAATGTACAATATTTCTTCTTCATTATAAGTTTAACAATGCTTCCCTTTTTTATGTTGAACTGTAACACATTTCACAACACTGACCGTTTGGGCATTCAAATACAGTGCATTATTGCATTCCGATTTACGAATCGTTCGACTTACAAACGGGTCTGAGGAATGGAACCCGTTCGTAAGTCGAGGACTGCCCATAGTGCATATTTTCTGATAAACGTGGCATGTGGGTAACATGCACAGAAACGTCATATTTTTTTAAATCAAATTTTGTTTTCCAAAGGCTCTCCACCGTAGCGCCACCGCATTCTCTTCAATGTGCCCGATTCTCCTCAGTGCACCCGATCTTGCCAATGTCTGCGGGCACGAAGGCCGAGCCTGGACTGTACTTGGATGAGCAACTACTATGCACAGGGCGTTGTTGTTAGAGGGCGTGTCTACAGGGTGGGCAGCAGAGGGCAGTCCAACACAAACTGCTGCGTTTTAAGTCTAGACACTGCCCATCTTCACCGACTGCCCAGGATGGTAAAGTGTGGTCAAATAACCCCACGGGGTGGGGAAGCCTTCATCCAGCAATGGATTGACAAAAGGGGATGCTGCACACGTGTATGTATATATACACCCATGATGTCCACATACACTCATCAACACGACTGCAGTGAACCCATTCATACAGCTTGGAGGACAAAGGTAGGGGGCGCCACGATGGTGAGATGTTAATTCTCTCACCTGGTATACAGGAGGTCGTGGGTTCGATCCCGACCCTAACGCCTGCATATTTGGAGTGTGCACGTTCTTCCTGTGGTCGTGTGAATTGTTCTTCGGATCCTCCGGTTTTTCCCTCCCACATTTAGAATCGCTATGCGTTTAGAGTATTTGATTGCTATACATTTCCACGTGATAAGTCATTTTTTGAGCTATCATTTGTGAGTAGTTCGCTTCTGAAAAAGCTATATATAGTTCAGTGGGCCTTAACTGGTAAAATAAAAAAAGTATAAAACACACGTAAACATTTGTAATGCGTTCACAACAGGACTTACCAAGCGGCATGTGAGTCCCACTACAGCAATCGGCGTCTGGGCAGACTTTGCCACGTCGAACAGGTTGTAGAGGAGTGCCTGGTTCTTGTGATGGACGAACAGATCAAACTCCTCCAGCACAAACAGCACAGGGCGAGTTCTGCTCCGCTCGCCTGCACACGACACAGTTTATTGGCAACGTACGGTGTGAGGGAAGATCAACATACATACGTAGCATACAAACCCAGCTCCCGGTTTCCAGTTGCCATACCCACACGATGGCAACAATCTAAATCAGTGTTCTTCATTGCAAGGCCCGCGGGCCACTGACGGGCCTTGGTGGCCTTTAGTACGGCCCTGGCAATACACAAATGTAAAAATCCCCCCATCATGCTGTCAAACCCAATGGTTTCAAATGTGTGGCAGGCCTCACCCTGATGTCTTATCAGCCAAAGCGCCACCGCCTCGCCCCCCCCCCCCCCCCGAAAATACGCAAAGAACACTGGTGTACAGCAACGATTAATTCGTCCGATGCAGAATGAAGATCGCCCCACAACCAGTTGTCAGTCATGAGTGTTGTTTGACTATACTTCACCACGCTGGTCAGCGTGGGTTTGTGAATGGGGTGGTCCGGTAAAGCTATCCATGGCCGGGAATCAGACCCATGTCGCCCGATTCGTAGCAGTGTGCAAAGCACTGCACTACTGCTCCACACCACCTCATACAATGTGTGCTGCCTAATCCCAATTTTACTTCGGGGCTGCATTTCAATCTAATAGGATGATGACTTCTAACTTGCAGCAAAAAAGTGGGGCTGGGTTTACCAACTGTAGAGGAATAACCGAGCGAATCAAACCCAACGAGGATTTTAACACCTCCCGGCCAGTATAATTCACGCCTTTGTCATATTAAAGCTGGTAATTATTTTTACTACGAGTATGCCACTATTTAAATATTTCAAGCTTTCATTTATCAAGAGGGACCCGAGACAATAGTTCACGCTTACCGCTTTTTAATGCTGTCAGCAGAAAGGTGAGATTCTCCGCAAAACTCCCCTGGAAGACAATCGGTGTACAACCTCGGGTAAGAAACTGTTCCACACCTTGGCAACTTCCAATTTCCCAGTCCCTCCACCAGCCTGCCTGGTCAGGGACAGGTTTAGCAGTTAAAATACATTTGCACTTACGGTACGATAGAGTAGAACACTAATAAAGCTCAAATTGTGCAAAACACACTCCTACTCAATTACTTAACGGCTATTTGATGAATCACACAGCGGAGCAGCGACCGCCGGCATTTCAACACTGGCCCGGCACGCGGCATTGCTCGTACAATTTGAGAAGGACGTGGGTGTAAAGCTCACAAACACTTTGTCCCCGACTGTGTTCTCCAGCTGAAGCTGCCGCGTGATTTCCTTGAGTGAAATGCGGTCGTCCTTCTGCAGGAGGCCTGGACGACAGCCGAGCGCACAGCACGCGCATGAGTAGAGGCACACCACGTGGCATTAATTACTCTGCCTGCAGCTACATGCGCGTGCACACAGTGCGGTGAGAGCACCACTGCCACATTCACAAGCTGCACACTGCATTTGTAATGGCAAAGGCAATGATCCCCCATATCGCCTTTAACAGAATGTTGGGGCAAGCGCTGAAGGCTGGCAAGGCACATGAGGGAGTGGCTGGCCAGCACCACGCCCCCGGCCACCTTTGTCTCCCCAGTGACGATGTTTACACATCGCACCGGGTACTCATTTGGGACCGAGTTGACCTAGGGGAGGCCCAGGACCGATTCAGATCATCGTCACTGGTGTTGCCCATGAGCGGGAATAGAACTCGGGTCACTGGGTTGTAGCGCAGCGTGCTCGAAGTAGAATCAGAATATTTCTTTATACTGGAGGAATCTGAAAAGCTATAAAGCTCATTTTCACAAATGTCCAGTTGGGGCAGGTAAGAACGTTACAAGAACAACAAACAATACAAAAACATTACAGTAGTGCCAAGTACAAGAAAGATAGACAAATCACCCACAATATACAAATAAAATAAACCATCCCATTCCTAGGAGGTAAATCCCACTAAGGTATGAACTTATTTTTCAGCAGCGACCTGGCCACAAATTATAGCTCAACAAAGTGGCTAACCATTGCAGTAGCGCTCAACACACACACACATTTGTTGACAATATGAAGTAAACAGGTTTGGTGGATTGTTTAATCACCAAAGTAATGTAACTTTTAATCCATGGACCAATGGGCAAACTCCATTAGTATGCTTTGGGCCTTTCGGTAAAGCCACGTAGATAGAACAAATAAACAAATATTTGTTCTATCTATTTGTTCTTTCTACGTGGCTTTACCGAAAGACCCAAGGGATATGAATTCTTGCAGTCACGAAAGCTTTAAGTCAAGATTTAAACTCCATTAGGTCCAGCAGCTTCCTCCACAGTCATTAAAGTTACAACCGCTGTATGAGCTGTAAACAGTTTTTCATCCTCAGTATAGAAGGGTGCCCATTTACAGAAATGCGGAATTTGCACGACCGACTCACGGCAACCAAGCAAGGCTGACTTTTTTCAACGGTTTTACTTAACTTGATTCCTGTGTCGTGGTCAAATCGTCGTCAAATCTTGTAATCTACATTTCGTCCACTTCACGTTTTCCAATCAATCCCCAATTTTGCACACGTACTCAGATCCGGTGACAATGCATGCCTGTATCAAATTCTGCATCAATGAATCTATGAATTGCCTCCTTTAAAGCAATTAACATTTTGTATGGACGACTTGTTAATTATATATATTTGTGGCAGTCAAAAACGCCGCGGCCCCTAATCGCCTCACCCAAGAAGCAGGCGCCACGTGTCTCAGGCGCCACGTGTCTCAGGCGCGCCTACTCCGTGTGAACGAGTTATGTAAGTAATCAATTAATTCAAGTAAGCGTTGATGTGGGAGCAGGCGCCGCATCATTGACGTACTTCTTGACCGTGAATAAAACCGTTGTTTTAAAAAAAAACGTTTTTTTAAGGAGTTTATTATTCTTATACTAACCTGACGGGGGACACACCATGATCATGTAGGTGGTCCTCCAATGCAGGACATTCTTATTTTTCTATTGTGATATTTTGCTGATATTGGACAATTCCTTCCGTATGTGAGAGAAAACAAGTTTGCCCAAAGAAAAACCATGACTATGTGCATTAACCCAATTCAGCGACAGATGTAGATGTCTTCTTTGGTTCTTTCGGTAAAGTCACGTAGAATGAGAATAAAATAATAAAATAACACAATAAAATTCTCACGACGTTTCGGCCACAACGCAAGCGGCCGTCTTCAGGTGAAAGGTACAGAACTGTCGGGACGACAGAGCTTCAATGAACGATGTTAAGATTCGTAGCGACTTTTAAGCTGGTTGGGAGAAGTGAGGCACCTTTACAAAGGGGTTTACATATCAATAGCTGAGGGATTAGCTTGTGACTGGTCATGAAAATGGCTATGTTAAAGTCAAAACCTACACATCCACAGAGGCAACTAGTAATTTAGCATTGAAATAGCTAAGGGATTAGATTGTGACTGGTCACAGGAATGGCTATGTTAAAGTCAAAACCTACACATCCACAGAGGCAACTAGTAATTTAGCATTGAAATAGCTAAGGGATTAGCTTGTGCAAATAGCTGAGGGATTAGCTTGTGAATGGTCACGGAAATGGCTATGTTAAAGTCAAAACCTACATATCCACAGAGGCAACTAGTAATTTAGCATTGAAATAGCTAAGGGATTAGCTTGTGACTGGTCACAGAAATAGATGTTAAAGTAAAGGCCTACACATCCACAGAGCTTCAATGAACGCTGTTAAGATTCGTAGCGACTTTGAAGCATCTATTTCTATTTCAATGCTAAATTACTAGTTGCCTCTGTGGATGTGTGGGTTTTGACTTCAACATAGCCATTTCCGTGACCAGTCACAAGCTAATCCCTCAGCTATTTGCACAAGCTAATCCCTTAGCTATTTCAATGCTAAATTACTAGTTGCCTCTGTGGATGTGTAGGTTTTGACTTTAACATAGCCATTCCTGTGACCAGTCACAAGCTAATCCCTTAGCTATTTCAATGCTAAATTACTAGTTGCCTCTGTGGATGTGTAGGTTTTGACTTTAACATAGCCATTTCCGTGACCATTCACAAGCTAATCCCTCAGCTATTTGCACAAGCTAATCCCTTAGCTATTTCAATGCTAAATTACTAGTTGCCTCTGTGGATATGTAGGTTTTGACTTTAACATAGCCATTTCCGTGACCAGTCACAAGCTAATCCCTCAGCTATTGATATGTAAACCCCTTTGTCAAGGTGCCTCACTTCTCCCAACCAGCTTAAAAGTCGCTACAAATCTTAACATCGTTCATTGAAGCTCTGTCGTCCCGACAGTTCTGTACCTTTTACCTGAAGACGGCCGCTTGCGTTGTGGCCAAAAAGTCGTGAGAATTTTATTGTGTTATTTTATTATTTTATTCTCATTCTACGTGACTTTACCGAAAGAACCAAAGAAGATGAATCCTTGCAGTCACGAAAGCTTCAAATCGAGATGTAGATGTGTACCACCCACCGTTCAGATGAACCTGCATGAGGTTCTCTCGGATGGAGTTGTTTTCCAGCAGCTCCTTCAGCACGCCTTTCAGAAGCTGCAGCAGCAAAACCAGACAAATTAGCACCAAGGACCAGGCTAAACACCAGTGGGAAACAGTGAATGATCCAACACGTTTTTCCCTGGATATGTCCTTCTAACCTCTTTGCAATGTCCACATAGCCTGGAACAGTTACCATGTACCTACTGACATCGTTCCATTCCAGGCAAATTCAACATTTTCATGGCAAGGGCCAGCCTATCCAAAGGACAAACACAGTTGTCAAAGGTGAACCAGGTCGCCCCTCAACTGGGAATTGAACTCGCAACGCCTCCTGACTGCGAGTTGTTTGCCAACACGACATCACGCAAATGCATGTACTGGGCCCCAATCCTCACGCGAACAACTTTATCTCAATAATCACAAGGGTTACTGTGGGAATGGGGGCGGCTTTTTATCGCCATTCAAAAGGGCCCTCACCATGGATTTTCCCGAGCCACGGGAGCCGACCACCAGCACGGAATTGCCTTCCCCTTGTGTGGTCGTTCGTTTGAGCATCTCCAGCAGGAGCCTGCCAACATGCACACAGGGACATGGGCAACAAGTGCCATCGCTGCTCAATATTGGGCCAAAACGTCATACAAGTCCAAGACAAACGTGATTCCCTGCTCAAATGACCATTGCGGCGGGTCTCAACTCCGACGGAAACAATTGGTGGAAATTTCACGTGCCCCAAAACAGGTGCCAGTCATTGCATAATAGGGCAACCGATGTTGATTTCTCACGGTAGTTAATAATTTTATCAATCCTGCAGAAAAAACCTCCTAGAAGGATTTGAACTCGAACCCGTAGCACTGCACCTTTCAGCCAGATCCATAATGTCACAACAACTCCTTGTGAGAGGTGGAGGGCTTCCCACATTTGGGTGGTCTTGTTTAAGCCCCATCAATTGACAGCTGAGGGCCCATACGTTGACTGGTAAGAAAAATGGTGTCAATCTGTTCTAAAGGAGCCCGAGTTTCACGCAAATAAATACAACCCCCTAAAGTTGTCTTTCATCTATTTACACACAGATGCAGCCCAGCATGAAAAGGATTATACTCATCTGCCTGTGACAGCTAATTACTATTCAGTCACTGTTACATTTTACGACTGAAATGACTCCAGCCATTAACGTCTGGAATATTCCTAAGCACTGCTTAAATGAAGACTCAATTTGCACTTAGATGTGCAAACCTCGATCGCTAATCGCTTTTGAGAATGTATTACACAGCATCTTTCTCGAGCATTGCTGCTAAATACAGAAGACGAACGAGTGCCGGTCGTGTGAGGCTGTGACCGTGTCACTTGTAATGAGGTAGCCTTGCAGTCGGAGGCAACGCCACAAACGTAGGCTGTGAATGTGTCACTTGTGATGAGGTAGCCTTGCAGTCGGAGGCAACGCCACAAACGTAGGCTGTGAACGTGTCACTTGTAATGAGGTAGCCTTGCAGTCGGAGGCGACTGCACAAACGTAGGCTGTGAACACTTGTAATGAGGTAGCCTTGCAGTCGGAGGCGACTCCACAAACGTAGTGGTCTTGAACACCAGGGAAATTACGCCGCTTTGATTCGGCGAGTGAAAATCTGGTTGGGCTGTCAAATTTTGTGATGAAATGCCATCGAGAGTAGGTGTTTTTTTTCCATTCAATTGAGCTCGATGTACATTTCAGCATTCGAACATTTAAAAAAAATGGAGCTGCGTATCGTGAGATGGCGAGCCCCAGCGCCATCCAACTGAAAAGAATAGAGCACGAATACACGGCAAGATGATGCATGCGCAGTGCCTACTTGCGTTGGGGCTCCATGTACAACGGGATGCCGGTGAGCGCCCCATGGCACAGTCTTTCTCGCAGACACTTGTGCACCTGTGGAGCAGTGGCAAATAACAACCACCGCAGTCACAATCTGCGCAGTTACGCATGTTGACAAATCCTAGCAGCCGAGTGATTGATGGGACAGGGCTTAACAAAAACGACGACAGAGGTGATTTGCTTACCACGAGTAAACGTATTCTGAAATCTACAGAAGGGAAGTAAAAATGGTCATAACTGGTGAATGTTACGAGGAAGGACTTGGGTAGATATTTCCTAGAGCGGTGCAACCTTTCATGTAAAAAAAATGTCCCACCGAAGTGGATATCACGGAGCTACTCCCGACAGCCCTTAAAGTGGGTCTTTGGTTTACAGATTTTATGGGTATCCCTTTAGCATCTGTTCTGATTTCTTCGCGTTACAGTCAAACCCATATTTTGGCACAACTTTCCAACCATGAGTCGAGCGTTCTAGCCACAGTGCCATCTGGCTGGATAGACAGCAATCATGTGGTTATAATGATACAATGCCAGAATAAACATTGTGGTAGTGCTGACCTCTGACACGCATTGATCCTGTGGCAACTCCGTATTTTTCTTCTTTTTCCTGCTCATGGCAGCTCGTCCGGGCGTTCAACCTGAAAGTCGCAGAATTAATGTCAGTGATTCATCGTATAATCCAGAAACATAGGTAATCCCCGTCCTTCTAAACCAGTGAATTCCACATTCTATTTGCTAATCATCGCTGTGTTGCCACAATAGTATTTGATTGAATATGGCTAAAGATGTGATGAATAACGTTCCCAGTCATTATCACCTGAAATGAAATCAATCAAACCAAACGTGACAAAAGTGGGCTGTGGTGAAGTAATCGCACAATGTGCGTGCACGTTTTTGAGCGTACTGACACTGGGATGACAGTCATAATCAAGCATTGTCTTGCGGTCGCAACACTCATTGGGTTAGAGATGCACGAGCCATAACACAACTGTTCCACTCACGCACTGTACTCTTCTTAACTCTTGTGTCTCAATATGATCGCGTTATTCTGTCACGTCCGTTTCGACTTGGTATGTTTTAGCATGCAATATATGCTACAAAAAAACGTTATTCTTTTGAAGCACGCAGCAGTGATAGTAGCTTTTTCGTGATTAAGTTCAGCGTTCAAAAATCAATCCGACCGGTTTCCCTGTAATAGCCGTCCTGAGCCCAACTTGGCATCATCCTTTGGGCTTTATCACGATTTTTTTGAATTGGGATCATTGATAACCAGAAACAAAATCTGCTCCGCTTGATACGCTGTTAGGCAGTTTTGACAATGCTGTTATTTAAGCATCTGGCCAAAACCTTGAAAATAAGAAAGATTCCTTGAATGCACTGGCTGGTCATATTGTTAAGCTATTGTGAAGGACGGACTATACTTGACTGCACCATGTAAACAATTTTATTTTACTCAACTAAAACTTTTTATTTTAGTAGGGAAGGCCGACTGAGCTATATAGTTATTTTTTTTAGAAGCGACTGGGTCACAAATTATAACGCAACGAAGTGATTTATATCACGTGGAAATATATACACCAGCCAAAAACTCTAAACGCATGTTTCAAAATGTGGAGGAAAACCCCGGAGGGCACGGAGAAGAAATCCACGCGCCCACAGGGAGAGAGACACGCTGCAAACTCCAAATATACAGCAGGCGTCAGGGTCGGGATCGAGCCCACGACCTCCTGCACACCAGGTGAGGGAGATAACATCTCCCCACCACGGCGCCCATGTACACATGAAGCAGAGCCAGATAGACTCCCAGATGTGCCGCGGTGGGCAGTAGCGGTACCAGTCGTGGCCGCAATTACCAAAAACTAAGCGATGCCCTTCAGATTTCCCAAAGCACGGGAGCAAAAGATAAGCAAAAACTCATTGCATATGAAGAGGCGAGCGCGCTTTGTGAATGCAGCGATGCAATCCGTTCACGTCTCCACAGTCAACGATCGGGTACCGCGCAAGATAACAGCGCATGCAACAACAGGCGCTGCGCGGCTTCGAATTCTGCTCGCGAGTGGCGGGGGTTAAACAGCCGAGTAACAGGAACGGCGCCTGTACCGTGAGGATGGCGGAGTGCTCGCCGGAGCCGAGTTCCCGCCTGGGAGCTACTGGCGCGACCAAGAGAAGCCCGTGTTTAGTGGCGATAATACTCCCCCCGGTAGAGTTAGCGTGACACCACCACCACCGACACCACCACCACCACGGCAGCCGTAAGCAATTGACCGGGCCCGCGCCTAAGCCGCGTGTCAGCTTCCCGCGCTTTTCCAACTTCCGGGTAGCGACGTCATCAAGCGCGAGGCAGCCGCTCGCTGCTGGACCAATGGGAGCGCAAATCGTGGCCCCGCGACCACGTGACTGTGCCCTGGTTGGACTCGACGAGCATGAGGAATGTTTATTCGAACTGGAGGAATCCGTAAATACATCTGGGGTTTTTTTTATTATTATTATTTTGCGTTTAGAGCGAGTAAATGTGTCGTTAAAAGGCCCGGCACGGTCGTGAAAGCCAACGTGTTAAACTGGAGGAATCCGAGGAGCCGGAAAGCTATTTTTGTCCAGTAGGGGGGTGGGAGCACGGGGTCAGAACGTTACAACAGAAAACAATACAAAAACACAATCGGATTGTAAATGTTGCAGTGGGTTGACTCTCCAATACACAACCGGTTGGTTGCTGTGCTAGTAACGAATTGGCATGTTCTGTTTCCGTTACAAACCTTAATAATTGGCTATGTTGGGTTGTGGCGGGTTTAACGACAAAACATTTATATTTACGCGATCTAATCTTCCCCTCCCCCCCCCCAAAAAAACCCCTCTATTATAGATTAATCTTGTCATTGAGTCCCGATCCTCGGGGTTGCCATGGAAACCGGATCTCTGATTCGGGACCCGGATCCCGCGCCGGTTGCTATGCGAAACGCACACCCCCTCTCCCCACCCCCTCTCACCCACGCCCCCACCCCCTCTCCCCCACGACCCCACCCCCACGACCCCACCCCCTCTCCCCACCCCCTCTCAGCCACGCCCCCACCCCCACGACCCCACCCCCTCTCCCCCACGATCCCACCCCCACGACCCCACGCCCCCACCCCCACGACCCCACCCCCTCTCACCCACGACCCCACCCCCACGACCCCACCCCCTCTCCCCACCCCCTCTCACCCACGACCCCACCCCCTCTCCCCACCCCCTCTCACCCACGCCCCCACCCCCACGACCCCACCCCCTCTCCCCCACGACCCCACCCCCTCTCCCCACCCCCCCTCTCCCCCACGCCCCCTCCCCCACGCCCCCACCCTCCCCCCCTCTGCCCCACGCCCTTCCCCCTCTCCCCCACGTCCCAGGTCCCCACCCCCTCACACCCTCTCCCCCCAGGCCCCCCCACCTCCTCTCCCCCGCAACTGTTTCCGGTCCTGCTCGCAAGCGGTCAATATGGCTGAGCTGTTCCCCAAGCTCCGTGTAAGACTCCGTGACCCCCGCGCGTTTCACGTCGCCGGCCTCGGGGCGAGACGAGGCGCGGGTTTCCTGGGGCGCGGGGAGACGCCGGGTCCGCGGGGAAAACGCGGCCCGCGCGCGGGCCCTGGGCCCTCCGCGGGCGCCTCGCGGGGTCGGGCCCATTCCACATCCAGGCGAGCGAGCGCCTCGATGTGGAAGTGGGCCCTCGTGGTCTCTTGCTATCGCCTGCTGCTGTTATTGTGGTTTTTTTATTATTAATGTTATCGTTGTGGTTGACGAGCATAATGAGGCGCGCCTTTAAAACTCGGTTCACGATGCAGGATGCGTTTCGTGGTGGGCCAACTTTGCGCGCTCAAGTGTGTGTGTTTTTGGTTGAATTTGTTTGGTGGCTTGATTTGGTGCCGTACGCCAACTCGGGATACCGCAGGGGACAGTAATGAGGCCTTTCACACTGTCGCTTTCCCTCACCCATCCCGCGTCGCTCTCAAAGCTCGCTTTTCCCTCCTCTCCCAATCTCATCCCCATGACTTTTCCATCTTCGTGATCTCTATATGTCTGATTTTTTTTATTTGCCGTGTCTTTCTTCCCCCAAAAATGTTATTTGCTATATGCGCATGCTTTCGGACGTGGGACAACATTGCGTGTTCTGTATGCATTGCATCTTTGCGGTTTCGCTTTGTGCGCCCATGTTTTGGAACGCATATTGCGAGGGAAACCTCTACTCGGCTATCAGTCACCTGACTGGGCGAGAAAACCTGGCCGATGATTAATATCGTATTAGACTGACATTCCAAGTTATTCCCATCCTTGATTTGAAGCTTTCGTGACTGCAGGAATCCATACTCTTTGGTTCTTTTGGTAAAGTCACGGAGGTAGAAAACATAATCTTATTTTTTTTCTACCTACGTGACTTTACCGAAAAATTATCTATTATTTTTTTCTACCTACATGACTTTACCGAAAAAACCAAAGAGTATGTGTTCCCATCCAATTTAACAAATTATACTTTTATCCATAGACTAATCTGCTATCAAAACTATTGGAATGAGTGTACAGTATTACTAATCTGACTAAGGAAGCATCAAGAAGCCATTCTTTTCCGTGCAGAAGCCTTATTTAAAGTATGACCTTATCACAAACTTTCAGAGTTTTGCTGGTAGCTTTACTTTTTGGCCTCTGCTGAGCAACTGCATTCAAAATAACAAAAGTCTTCAATCCCCTCTCAATTGACTTGCCATCCCATAACAATTTTACGGAAGTTTTGTTATCTAATACATTGCGTGTGTTTCTGTTGATTTGAAGCCTATGCTTCCTGATGGCTTCAAGTACAAGGTGGTCAGTTATGAAGATGGACCTGCTGAGCAATTTTGCTCAGAGTTGAGGGTGTCAATTGACAACAAAGACGCCACATTGGATTGGATACGAAAGTTTGAAGCCACATCTATGGTGACCTGGAGGATTCGCCACACATTTCCTGAAAGTGGCCGTAAGAATATATTTAAGGTACGCATTGTTCATCTTCACTGAGTTGAAAAAGTTAAAATGTAAAAGTAACAATATGTTAACGAGGAATTTACATTTCATATGAAACCAGAGAATGCCTGTGCATATGAAGAGATAACTCAGAAGTCCAAACCGACAAGTCAGAATTAAATTTGCTTGTCTGCCATCTTAAGGGCTCATCAATTTGATATGATCCACCAACTCTGTTTCTATCTGAATTACATGCTTGTGTCTCCATGTCTGGTGTGTTGCAGTCTTTGTGTTGCAACATGTACATCAAAACATAGTCCTTTAAAATAGTATACCAATTCTATGGCATGACAAGCACACCTCACCAATCGGTACACTTGGATATGTCCAGTGTTTAATGCACATGTGTTTACACCAGTCTTGCACTCATAAATGTTAAACTTTTTTAGGAACAATTACAGAATTTAACCATTATTAAAATACTGAATAGAGTAGAACTCATGGCCATATTTGCATAGTGGTGATTGTTAATGTATGCAAAATGTGCTTTATGGTCAATTAGAAAGGCCCATTTAAAGCTTCACATATAAATAGATAAAGTGCTGTTTATGATTTCTCATACAATAGTTTGCATTTTTAAATGTGCAATTGTTTTTTTGCCACTTTGAAGCGGCTAATACTTACAATTATATTTCAGAACAGTTATCGTTGCCAGCACAAAACTAATGTAAGGCGAAGCTTGGATGCCAAGAGGACTTACAGGACCAAAAACACCAACTGCCCTGCTGTGATGACCGTCATTCTGAAGCGCTTAATGGTGGTGGGAAAAAGCAGGTGAAGTGTTTTGATGCTTTTTTTGCTAATTTTTAAAATATATATGAACCATTCAATTAAGTACTCCAAACCAGTGCCACCTTGCCAGATTTATTTATTTTCAATCAATATCTACGAATAAAGGTGCACATGTATAATAGTGGTTATTAGTTAGATGTGGATGTCTAGTTCTGGGAAAATTGGACAAAGCGTTGTCTCTAATTGCCTAATTCTGCATTAAAGGTCCAAGGATAAGCTGTTGCCAGACTTTCCGCTGGTGGTGAAACTTACCTTCAAGCACAACCACCCAATCAAGGCAGCAGACACCCTGAAATACCGGGACGTGGCAAAAGAAACAAGAGAGAAGTTGCTGAGGCTCTTCAAGTCTGGCTACACACCCTCGGTGGCACGCGACATGATGCAGGATGACCTACAGTTGGAGGCTGCCGATGAATACAGCCTCAAGGCATCTGATCGCTCGGTCTGCCCGGACATCAGCTTCTGCTTCAGGTGTCTGACACACGATGCTTTGTTAGGGGGGAGGATGGTTACATATGTGTCTCATCTGAGTGTGAGGCTGTGCTTATGTTTGCAGCGTGACTTCGTACAAAGTAGTATTAATTTTGTTATTTTTGTAATGTAAAAAAATCTCATTCGGTCTGTTATCTTTTAGTATATATGTACTGATTAAATACTTTCTTGTTTAGGCGCATTGATTTGTTCCAGTTCATTATCAAATGCAGTTTTCTAAACACCCTCCAATGTGCTTTCGTGAAGCTCCTTATTTCATTGATCCGCTTTCAGTAACTGCCCTCGATATTCTGTTGTCCAGTTTCCCCTCTCTGACTTTCTTTAATTGTTTTATTAATGGGTGATGATTTTGACAAAGCAATTCATAAACAGATCAATGTTAAGATTGTTTTATAATATTTAAGAAAATTAACTTTTTTATATTGATACCTTTGTCATATTACTACATTGTATTAGCTGTCCGTTGCTTTATCCATGCTCAAACACACGTCATGTCTTTCCACAGTTTGTATTACCAATCATTCCAGAAGGTTCGCCGAATGAGCACCGGCAATGAAATGCTGCAGGATGTGTTGAGGCGTGCTGACGAGTACAACCAGGAGCTGGGCAAGGAGTGCGTCAGGATGCAGATGATCGGCGAGCAGAACTGTGTCATCGCCGTGTGCACTCCCTTCATGGCACGCGTCCACACGTTGGCACAGGCGGGAGACGTGGCATTCGTTGACTCCCCGGGTGGAATGGATCGTCGTCACTGCAAGATCTTCATCTTCCTGGCACACTCGCCCGTTGGCGGATTGCCCTTGGGCTGCCTCATTACAACCTCTGAGGCAGAGGAGGTCATCCTCACGGGCCTCAAGCTGCTGCAGTGCCTCTGGCCACCCAACGCATTCTGTGGGAGGGGCCCGTTTGTTGGGCCGCAGATTTTCATCGCCGACGACACCAAGGCGGAGATGAACGCGATTCGAGGTGCCTTCCCCGGCGTGCCGCTGCTGCTCAACATCTTCCATGTGCTGCAGGCGGCTTGGCGCTGGCTTTGGAACCGCATGGGTGAGGTCCCGATGGGTCATCGCTCTCAGCTCTTCTTCTGGGTGAAGCGTCTGATCCACGCCGAGTCGATCAGCGACTTGACGGAGCAACTGCAGCTAGCTCTGCAGTACCCACTAGTGGTGGAGCACACCAGATTCCAGCAGTACATCACCAAGCTGTTTGAATGGCAGAAGGAGTGGGTCCTGTGCTGCATCAGTGGGCTGCCATCACGCGAGGCAGCAATGAGAATCCTCAAAGACAAAGTACTCTACAGGTACAATCTGTCAGTCTTTGACCTAATTCAGATTTATTTAATAATTTTGTGGAATTGTACCACATAGGGGTTTTGCCTGTCTCATTCCTTCTTTGTTATGTCTGGATGAGTGGGTTGACAACCTGGCCTAATAGGGGATTGCTCACTGTCCCAAGGTGTGTATTTTTGGCTGAACATTCCAGTTAGTACATTAAACCCACTTAGTCGAGGATTATATGCATTTGTGGTTATTTTATAATAGCATTTATATGAACTCAATGACATATCCATTTAAGATGTTTATTTTATTTGAATTTTCAGGAAAGCACTTGATACTAAATTTGTTTTCAAACTTTTCCACTGTCAATACTATAACAACAGTTTAATATCCAGTTCGTTTCAACGTTTACACTGGATCCAATATAATTTGCTGCTTTCTTTGAATTTCCTTCATTGATCGTAAATTTGTCTGACTTGTAACTGCAGGACCAGGTCCTTGAACCTGCCGCAACTCCTGGACTTCACTGTGAATCGCATGAGCATGTATTACGAGAAGCGCATCTATGAGGTGTGCAACGGGCGTCTGGAGCACGCCGTCCTCAGCTGCTACGACCACCCAGGGGAGAGTCTGAGCATGGATTCAATTCTGCAGGCATGTTCAAACATCAGGGCACATGTGAAAAAAGAATGGCAGTTCAGAGCTGAACTCTTCGCTAGTTACACATTCTGGCAAGTGGTTCGAAGATAAGTGATGTAATAATGTTCGACTTTTAATTAGGGAAACAAATCGTTGTTGGGTGTTGATTCATGCTCTTCTTTTAATCAGGGAGATGAACTTGTTGTGCTGCATCCTTGCAATAGCTGTAATATATCTGTGTAACTATTGAAGCATGTATTTTGCTTGGACGTTTATGAGAATGTATAGTCTTGGTATATTGAATTAATAATAGATTAAACAAAAGTTATTAACATCATAGGAAGTCAACAGTGTCATTATGTTCTATTATTTTTTAGATCGGACCCTCAGAGTTTCGCATGCCAAGCACAACCAAGCCCGATGTGACGTTTGTGGTGGATACAAGTGCCTCCTGCTGCAGCTGCAGTTCTGGCATCAGCGGCGGGCCTTGCAAACACCAGTATGCCGTCATGAAGAAGTTTGGCGTTCAGTGCCCCAGCTTCTTGTCTGTTTCAGCAGAAGCAAAGCAGCAGATCTACAGAATTGCCACTGGTACGTACTTGAAAGGTATAGGAAGGGCAGTATTTAAGGTTAAATTGACATTAACGTTGTTGGGTGACCAATCCATGTCAAATTATAGAGTTGGTACCATTGAGAATCCTGGCTTAGCATTCTACTCAGCTATCAGGTAGTGAGACCATTGTCTCATTGCATTGACTAAGATGTAAAAAAGCCATTTAATACAGTTTTAATTGGCTCTCTTATGCCGGCTTGTGGAGTTACCTCTTTGAAGACTAAATGGGCACTGGATTTGCCTGCGATTTAGTCTAATCAGCTGGGTGGCGCTGTTAGGGCTTTTGACATTACGCTGGCAAACAGTGCAAAATGCTGGAACTGTCATTGATTCTGAGCACGTGTTTTCTTCCCACCTATCTAAACTCAGTTGGCCCTCATACCTCCCATCTGTAAAACATCTCCCACATCCACCTTTTCATTACCCCAACTATTGGAACTCGCTCCCCTACAGCCTCCCAAAATACCTCATCTCCAGACTCCACATGATACAAATTGCTGCTTCCAGACCGGCACCCATTAACTACCCTACATCACAATACTTCAATCCCTCCACTGATATCCAATCCCGGATCAGGATAAAATTAGTCCTCAAGATCCTTGTCCCTCTCCACCTCTGCCCTCATTTCAAAGTACTCCCCTCTGTGTACTCTCCATTTTAGCAACCAAGGATTTCTGTCGAAAACCCTCTCGTCAACCTTTGAATCAATTAGAGTTCGCTAATTTTTCTCTGCTGTCACCATAGCCTGGAACTTCCTTCCCCCATTCCATCTGCTGTTGACTCCCTGCATCTGTTTATGTCCAAGTTCAAGACCTCTTTTTGACTACCTCTCTTTTTGAAATCTATATTCCCATCGTTTTTGTACATCATCTTGAAACGCTGTCACAGTTCAATGCTATATAATCCAAATTGTAATATAGGAAGGCTATAGTTTAAAATCCATGTTAGGAGCTAACTTTACTTGTAATCCCTCTGCCATTACAATCTTGTGGAAAGCAATCATTATATTTGTGGAAGTAAACATTTTTCATCTTATGGAAAAACTAGCCCCCACCATATGAATGTGGAATTTCATCTTGTCCATGAGCTATTGGTATTGTTCATCAAAGCAGATAGTAACCTGATTTGAAAATATATGAATGCTTGTGATTTCACTTATAAGTTACTCCGGATATTGCCTGGTTGCCTTAAGGAGGCAGATATTGCCTGGCTGCCTTAAGGAGATGCATGGTAAGAACCTCTTGGTTCGCTTTATGTATAGAGACGTATAATACTAATGGAACAAAAAATATGCTTTGCAGTTAACATAGCTTTGATAAAAAAAAATATATGTGCTTAAATTAAACACTCCTATATTATCCTGATTGTCAACATCTATGATATCTCACTGCTGAATTGGTCTCAGTTTGACAAGTTTAAAACAGATGACAAGCACTCATAGGTAACATGTATTCTATATTCTTGCTATTTCAGACTCATTATTTTTCTTGTAAGTAGGAAAAAACGCAATGTCTCAAGTACAATTGCAATATAAATCATGCAAATGGTCATCACTGCCATACTTAGCTTCCCTTTTCAAACAAAAAAATAACTCTTTAAAAGTGATTAGAAAAATACAGCATTGCTTTCCTCTTCTACATTGTTTTAGGCAAGTAAATTAGTCAATTTGTTTGAAATTTTTAATGTGTTTTCTCATAACTTCAACATATCCCAGAGTACTTCTATCTGTTGTGACGTGTAGCTAAATTTAATATTTATTTGTTTGTGCAGTGAGTATAAAAGTATTTTCCACATTAGAAATGTACACTTAAATAAATGTGGTCTAATGTGTTTTTCTAACACGTAAAATAGCAGATGGGCAACTGATGCACGTTGCCACTTTTTCTGCATGTGCTTAATGCACCCTGCAGACATGCTTTTAATGCATCAGCAGATGAATGCCTACTTATTTCCACAAACTGCTGATAGCAATTACAAAAAACTGAACAATTTCCAGTGAATGAGAGTGTTAAATATAATTGGTTTAGTATTGTAATAAAATCAGTAATCTGTTGGCAGGCAAATCATTATTTTGAGTTGGAACAATGTATACATTTCTTGGTAACCTATCAGCACAATGATCATCCAAATTATAGGTTGAATATTGTACTTGTGCAGTTTGTCACATCCTGATCTATCTGACTCTTAGTTTTTTATCCTCTTATGCATGGGTATTCTGCATTCCTCAAATATATTCCTGTTCACAAAAAATGCTGAAGGGTGGACTGCTTGAACATCCAAAATAAGACCGTCCTCAAAGTGTTGTTGATGGTTCAGACTGTCCTGGATCAAGGGCCATTATGTTATAGAAGTGGTTCAAATGTTGTCCACCAATTCGCAGTCCTGATTCACTGGTGCAGATTCCACATTCCTTTTTTGGTGATTAGCCTCTGTAGTACTGTCACTGATTACTTCCTTCACTCAACCCCAGAGTTGATGGGCTGAGTTGATCCTAAACTTGTATTTGAAAATGTATAGTCTTGCTCTGCCACATAATGACTGGGCCATCATATTATACGGTTGAGAAACTCTGAATGGAAAATCAGGGTAACAAGCCTTGCATTTGTGTCCACTACACTATCCTGTCCATTTAAACCTGCACAGCAACATACAATTGCCGATGACCTTTAATGCCTTCTGTTGCTGGCGCAGGCTGTGCCGATGTACCGCTGGAGTGTTTCACGGTCCTGCAGTCGCCCACCACGTGCCACGTGGAAACGGAGACGGCAGCGTTCGCTGAGACTCCGGACGCTTCGCCCGTGGATGGCATCAGCGTGGTGGAGATAACCCAGCCGGCGAGCCCCACCGTCGTCACGGTGGCACACGGCGAGCTGCTGCAGTTGTGCTACCAGATGTTCCTGGAGAAGTCGGGCATCATGCTGCGAGATGATCCGGTGAACGGCGGCGCCGCTCTACAAGTGTTCCTCGAGGGCCTCTCTAACATTCACACGGGCGCCGCCATGGTGTCCGCCCTACGCAACTTTGGCAAATTCAGCGCCGATATGTCCCAGTGGTGAAACCTTCTGCGCTCACCCCCGCAGGTGTTGCGTGGTTTCAAGGGGGCTGGAGTGCGTCAGACTTTTGTGTTGAGTTGGGAAGAAGATGGAGAGCTCACAACGATATTAAAAAACAAGCATGGCTTTTAGTCCGATCAATAATAAAATCTCTGCCGTGTTGATTATTTGGAAGGATGTTCGGTTATTTGTAAGGATGACTTCTGTTATTACCATGTTTTTTTTAGTTATAGCTAACAACCGTTTTTGTAATGGGTTTCATTTGCATTTTTAAGTGCAAGTGAAAGGCTCCCATAATGAGCTTTGCTTTAGTGGTATAATTGCCTGGGTGTACAAGTTGAGTTTGCGTAGCCAAGTGCTATATATGTGCTGATATTTGAAACAAGTCATTGCTCTGAAGCACTTGTAGATTCTATTCTGTATATGCATTGGCAAGATTATTACCTAATATGTAGCCTTCTAATTGGTGGTTAAAACATTGAGAACTGGAAATTAAAAGCAATATAGAAGCAGGCTTCCTTCCATGGCCCATAATTTTTGGTGCTAAATTTTTCGTTATTTCTTTTGTTAGCAAGCCAAGATACCAGAAACAACTTATGCCTGGAGCTTTTATTTTGCATAGAGCACTCGTTACTCAGCGAAGTAGCCATGCATTGAATCCTTGATTCGAATTGGTTATCGTCATGATGTATGCATCAAATTGTGCATGAGAGAATCGGATTTAGATTTTATGCCAATTTTGCAAATTTTACTTTGAGGCTAAAGAAGCTAACAAAACTAAAGAGACAATGATGAAAATATAGATTATTGAATCTAACCACAACTCTGAATCAAGACAATTCATCACGTTTCTTGGTGGGGTCTGGGATGGTGAGTAAATTGTGACATGTATTCTGCTAACCCAGCACAACAGTACACATGTAATTAGCTAAGAGAAGCAACTCCAGAATGATGCCAGCCTTGTCTAATCAGGTGGGAACTTAATACTTTAATATGGAGTAATAATATTCATCCTGCCAGGTGATGCTATGTAAACTAAAACAATTTAAGCTATAGAATTTTTATTTTACCAGGTAAGGCCCATTGAGCTATGTAGCTCTTTTTCAGAAGCGACCTGGCCACAAATGATTACTCAACAAAGTGGCTTATGTGGAAATGTATTCACTTAAACTCATGTTTCCAAATGTGGTTAGAAAAACTGGAGCAACTGGAGAGAAATTTACACGACCACGTGGGGAACATGCAAACTACAAATATATGGGCGTCAGGGTCGGGATTGAACCCACGACCTGTTTAGCAGGCGAGGTAGTATCTCTCCACCGTAGCGCCCCATGTGGTAAGTACACTTAACTCGCAATCAAAAGGTTACGAGTGCAAATCTTAGACAGAGGTTGACCTCGCCTATCATCCCTCAGGGGATAATTAAAATCAGTCAATTTAGCATGGGTTACATTTGGAAATCAAGACAATCTTTAACACTGGTTTAATGACATGGCACCCTTTCATAAAGTACTGTTCAGCACCCTTGTAATGGCCTGCCATATTGCGGCACTACAGATATGCTTACCGCACGATTTAATACTGTGCAAATGGCTCCCTTAATTTGGGCAAACCAGTATTCTGTCATCAAATGTTAACCTATTATTAAGTGCGTACATCTTAAAACTTCCCTTTTCCAAATATGTGGAATGGTCATGTTAGCATCATTTTTTATTTGTGATGTAGGGCAATATTAATTTATACCGCTATAGGATTTTTTTGCTGGTGTTCTATTCCCATCTCTACTTGTAGGAATAGCCCTTAATATTATTAGAAGTCAATGTTTTATTACTCATGGATCTATGTTAAATAATGAAAAAGTCTGGTTGACTAATCAAGAGTTAAAATTATTAAGCGTACCATTTGTGAGTAATATTTTGGGCTATTTGCTATGTAGGTTGTTTTTTGTGGACTTCAAAAGCTTTGATAAACGTGAGGTTGATCAAATCCAATACATGTACAGCATCAGAAACAATAGTGCAAAAAAAAAGTTCCACTTGTGTAAAATGACATTTTTATTGTACTATTCTTGGAATAAAAGGTTTCAAGTTCTATATATGCTGAAATGCTTTTGAACTGCTTGTACAGGTGACCTATATTGAAGTTTACCTAAAATTAATTGAAATTAACCCAGAACGTACCTAACAAATACAAGTTAAGTCCATTTGAAATACATTTAATAACCGGCATCGCAATGAACATCTGGATGTTCAAGTAATGATAGCATGTGTACATCAATTCCCCTTGACAGCATGCTTTCGTCACTTGGTAAAGCTACAATAAATAAATTGCAGTTTTAAGAGATTCATATTCGGGCTTTGTTTGTATCTACAAAGATTGTGGTGTTGAGGATGGAGTAAAACTACGTAACCTGTTGTAGGTAATCTTCAATATGATCACCTTGTGCACTCATAATTTATTTTTATTCTCATTCTCCCCTGCTTAAGAGTCCCTGGTTTGTGTTAAATTTTAAGTTTCAAACCACAAAGTGGCTCATGTTATCTTAGTCCTGCGTGTCATTTGTGTGCAAACTAAGGTAGTCCAGCTGTTATTAATCATACTATAAATGAGTGCTTACGTTTTTGCATTGTCCTATTTTCAGAAGCAGTTCCAAATTGGTGAATATCTGATTGCATCACATTTGTTTGCAGAAAGGCTTATCCAATGCCAAGTGTAAATTGTAAATATATATTGTATTTTTATTATAGCTTACACGAATACCGCTTGTCAAATTACTCACATCCCACTGGATTTTGTGTTTTCCTTAAGGAAAATAAAATATTGTCTTCATATTTTTGTTGGTTATTGTGAAAAAATATCTTGAATTTTTTAATTGTCATTTTCCAAGGTTCATTGGAAGAGTAAAATACACCCCATTGTAGCTAATGTGAATGGACATTTCAAACATCAAATATTTTGAATGAATTTTTGCCACTTTAATTTACTTACGATGTAAGTAAATGGTGTAATGCTGAGCGCAGTATGGTTAACGTACTGGTAACAAGCTCTTGATTGTATGGAATATCGGCAAGTTTAAACAACATGTCATTGCTTCTTTAAGTCCTCGTAAAAAGCGCAATCGTCCTTGCCTTAAGTGAATTATTTGACCATTGTTAAATAAAGCAAATTTAAACATGTTCAATTCAGACCTAAAACAGAAAATACATCCTTATAAAATGTTCAAAGAAAGTCGGTTTTTTTCCTAGTTCTTTTAATTGTGTCACTGGTGATTTTTTTTGGACAGCATATTGACAGACCGAAGTCTCGTCTTGTGGAAACATGAACATTTGTATTGTGAAAGGAAGAATCAATGGCTTTTTCAATGTTGGTACACAACTTCTATGGCATTTTAACAAAGTTATTACGAGTCAAGAGTTTCCATGGCATCACTTAGAAATAAAGATATTTACTGTAAATTTTTATTTTGAATACAGACTGCATCTATACTAATACTAGGGAGCTCCTTTGAAAATCGGAAGATTACTGTTTTTGATGAATTGCAGGTTTATTGTGCATTGATAAACAATTGCACGCAGGAATACCAAAATGTCAAGATTAACTGATGAGAGCTGACCACGACTATTTCCTATTTTTAGAAAACGTTGCTTTCTTTCCAAATTCATTGGGATACATGACTTGATAGTTATTTAATACTTGTATATGTTGGATTGCATTTAAAATTAACAATAGTGGTGGACCATACAGTTGATTTAGGAATGAGAAATGTGCCTGTAGACCATATTTAAGGATACATTTATCACCCTCTATCATAGGTATTGTATGTAGCTCGTGGTGAAGGCCTTAAGAACCTGAGGCATTTTGATTCCTTTTCATCTGCTTTTTGAGAAATTTAAATAATGCTGAATTGCAAATTAGCAGGAACAAGTCGTACAGCATACAATACGCAATGGTTTGTGACGCTCATGAGTAACAAATGACAAGAATTGTGGTTACGCTGTGGCACATATAAATGTGTGTTTTGTTTCATGAGGATAGTGCAGCTATAAAAAGTGAAGCGGTAAGGACAGCATATACTTCCCGACCCAGCCTGGCTGTGACCCAGTTCAGTCCGTTTTAGGAACTGACGCATTGCTGCCTTAACACGAAGTGGGACGTGGGTTTAACATTCCGCTCCGAACCCTGTACTGTAACCTTCAAAGATCATATTGGTGAGCCTGATAATATTAGTTCACTCAAAATTATTGATTAGAAAATCTTCAGCGCTTGGTGCCTACATTCAATGTATATGTTTGCCACGTCATTAAACTTGTATACGGCTCATCTTCTTGGTTCTTTCGGTAAAGTCACGTAGAATGAGAATAAAACAAAAGACAATAAAATTCTCACGACGTTTTGGCCACAACACAAGTAGCCTTCTTCAGGTGAAGGAACAGAACTGTCGGGACGACAGTTCTGTTCCTACTTGTGTTGTGGCCGAAACGTCGTGAGAATTTTATTGTCTTATTGTTTTATTCTCATTCTACGTGACTTTACCGAAAGAACCAAGAAGATGAATCCTTGCAGTCACGAAAGCTTTCAATCGAAATTGTATACGGCTCATCGAATATTATGACTTAAGAAAAAATTCAATTGACAGGTCAGTTATTTTTCCACATGTCGTGAGTCCAACTGAGTCGCAGACTTTTTTTTAGAAGCAACACTTTATTTGTCACACCGTAACACAAAGGGGTAACTGCCCCTTTACCAGATACAACCGAGGGTGGTGACCACCCAGATAACTACACTATACAGGGGAGTTCCTGCTACGAAGGGTCGGACCTTCACTCGGTTTCCGACCACGTGGTCCCTCGTAAGACGAAGCGCTTCCAGCTTGAGACGCAGAGCTTCCAGCTTGTAGAACGAAGAGACCCCGGTCCCTCTCAGGACCCGCCTTATATCCCTCTACGGGCGGGGCCGCTCTGCCCTTGGCCCCGCCCGCCTTCATGAACATTCTCGTTCCCTCTCGATCCCTCTCAAGGCCCCCTGTGTGGACATTCCCGATCACCAGAGTGCCACAGCCCGGGGCAACCCTGCCCCTGGGCGGACACTCACTCCCTCGGGGGAGCCCCCACCACACGCTGTGCGTGGTGCCCGCACTATCCCAGTGCTCGCCAAGCCCCGCTAGGGCTGGTGTTACACACAGCCACCCACACGGTGCTGTCCACGCTAGGGCTGGTACTACACACAGCCACCCACACGGTGCTGTCCACGCTAGGGCTGGTGTTACACACAGCCACCCTCACGGTGCTGTCCACGCTAGGGCTGGTACTACACACAGCCACCCACACGGTGCTGTCCACGCTAGGGCTGGTGTTACACACAGCCACCCACACGGTGCTGTCCACGCTAGGGCTGGTGTCACACACAGCCACCCACACGGTGCTGTCCACGCTAGGGCTGGTGCTACACACAGCCACCCACACGGTGCCCCCCACGATGGAGGAACATTGAACGGCACGACCCTTCCGGGCCGGCACCATACAGTGACATCCCCGATGTCGCTACACATGGATGCAACACAACAGAGACCCCTTATTATTTGTAACATTTTTTCCGAGCATATGCCAATTTGTACAACTTCCATTTTACACAAGCTGCATAGTGGTGTCCCTGAATTTCATTTAATTGCATTTCAACTATGGATACAAAACAACGTTTCCTATCCGGTTAAAATTGAGCCCAATAAGATTTTAATACTACGCATCAAGCATTTAATTCCTTTTTTCATAGTGCCTGCCCATTGCTGCCTATCCTTGTTTGGTTAAGTGACCAAGAATGAACGACTGCCGATCATGAGAATATGTGCTGGCAATGTTAGTAACGATCTGATATGGTCATGCTATGTTTGGGGAGGGAGCGGAGGGTCTGAAATGTGGCGAGTTTGTGTTCATGTGACCAGAGCTAGCTTTTTCAGGTTTGGCCAAACAATGCCTTTGTACCTATGACACTGCAACCAACCTCCCCTTATAAAAACCCGGCAACATTCTCATTATTTTGCATCTGTGTCAGAGACCTTTATCTAAAACTTAAAACGGTATTAAAAATTGTACACTTTGTTCCGCTTTATTTTAAATGCTAAGCTGCGAAAATAAATGAAGTGATCCTGAGTTTCCACTCGTCATGTACATTTTGTACAAACGTGTGAAATATTCAAGCTTCATTTCTTTTCAATCCATAAATTGCGGGTTTTAACCGTGAAATCAACACACAGAGGCGCTTCCAACACCTCTTTCCTTTCAATGCCCTTGAGAAAGTCCGTGGGCTGATAACCTTAAACCTAACTTTAGGTATATGGTGGTCATTTTACATGTTGAGCCGATTACATTATTAGCTAGCAGTGTTTACGTGTACCGTTTGATTAATTTTGTATGCTGAAGATATGACCGACCTTTTAAAATTATGTTACTTAATAAAATTAACAGATCACTCATTTTTACGGCTAAGTAGTTTTGTCTAGTTTTGTCACCTTTGTGGTAGTGTTGTGACTATTCAATATACTCTTCATGCCTGTATACTAGAGATATGTTTTTCCCCCAATGTAAATTTGCAATATGTAATTATTGTAAAAAAAAATTACGTGCCATTCATAGTATTGCATGGACCACACTCTTAAAAGATCATACATTGCAACTGTGCATACTGGAAAAGTATTTTCAATAAAAAACTTGTATTATTGACTGCATAGCGTTAAAAAAAGAAATAGGTCTTCAGTGTTCGTGAATGTTTATAAATGCATGCACATAACGATTTCAGATGTTAAAACAAATAATTTATTTTATAGGCAACATGTTAATTTGTTTTCTTCCTCGTTACAAAAATATACCTTGATATCACGTAATTAGTGAATGACCAATCTCTATCAACTAAAATGATCATCCTTCACTTTTACGAGTTCTTAGTATATTGAGATGTTTTACAAAGTACAGTATTACACTTACAGTTGAGTACCGTATTGTATTGTACTTTTGGTCAAGTACTCCATCCTCAAATGTGCCTACACGTCTCCATCATTGGCCCTGAGCCATTGGTGGAAATTCAACTCTGTAGGCAACCACTGTTGACATCCCACAAATCGATACCCACTTTATAAACCCCAGAGGGATGATGGGCTGTTAAGTCTACCTATGGTGAGGACTTGAAATTCAACCTTCAAATACAATGCAGGTTGTATGGCTCGTGCAGTGTGACTGCATGTCAGCTTGAGTGTCATATGATCTGGGTTCAGGCAGGCTGCACAGCTGATAATCACGTGATGTTCTCACGGTTGCACATGCTGGTTGAGCATATTGTGTTTCACCTGTTTGCATGACCTTTGGCGTGTATCACACTCATGCCGCATCACGCTGAGACCACTATACTCTGGAGCAAAGTAAAAATGTGCAACAAAATGTATGCATTTCATGTTTCCTGCAAGGTTCTATAATAAGATGTGTGTCTGTTCTCATACATAGCAACAATACCAGCATCTTAACCTAATCTCAGATATGCTATGATATAACTTGAAATAGCGTGCTCTATTAGTGCGTGTATTGTTATTATCATTTAAAGCTATCTCCCAGCTCAATAAGGCATTGTTGGTGGCACTAAGCCAGTTGTGGGAATTTCCACATTCCTACGACAAGGGCCAGTCTATCCCAAAAATTACCACACTTGACTTTTCACAGAAAAGGTATTCGCTTTATTGGCCAAGGAGGAATTATATAGGTGTCATCGATTCCCCACTGGGATTTGAAATATTAAAAATATGCCAATCTTAAGCTCAATCTACTGCAACGGCAGATTATTCTATCAAAACTGCTACCCATCAAGTGCTAGTGTAATTAAATACACCACCTGTGACCCTATACGATTGTCAACTCGAACGTGTCATGCAATGTCATTTTCATGCCGTATATCAAAACATGGCATTGAAACAAAGGTTATTGTAAGTGTTCAAATTTTTAAAAACATGTTCCATATAGAAATGATTTTTTTTTATATAACAGCAATTAATGTTATTTATTAAATGCACTACAGTACATTTATATAGTATCGCTCATATTGCACTGACAAGGTCATTTGATTTGAGAGGCTATTTTATCAATCACATTCTTAATATTCTACTAGTTGAATATACATGTTGTGTATTATAATATTAAACACATTGGTAGACACTATATACATTTGCAGACGGATTGGTTAATACGGATAAAAGTGCGTTTTACATGACATCATGCCACGCATGTGACTTCCTCTGTTTCCATACACTTCAAATTAATAATAAACACAGGTTTTTGCGTAGTCACTATAATAAAGAACACTGTATGTTCCCCCTGGTCTGTATTGCCGCCAGATACTAAAAGCATCACAGAGGCTACACAGCAACATGGTCAAACACGAGTTTTGTTTAAAATATGTAGCGCGGGTCAAGGGCCAAAGCTACACCCTACCCCTAAGGTCCAATAACTTTGAAGACAAATAAACACTTTTGACCTGTTTACTCCCAAGGCAAGTGTAATCTTCTAAGGGAATAATAGATTCCATTACCTTAATTGTAGTAATTATGATCGCGTCGTGTAGCCGTTGAGGTTGTGGGTCTTCCCGACACTATAATAAAAGCTATAAATAACCATAGCCCACAGCATTCTCCACGACCAAACATTTTTTTCGTGAGAACAGCCACCGTTTAAAATGTCCAAGACATTTTGGAGGCTATGTTAATAATGCAATTCAAGTCTATTGCAAATATGTGTATGTGGTGTATACTGCAAACCAAAACTAATCACGAGCGACTAAGTAACTTTAAAGGATGCCGGATAGCAGTTCAACATATAGTTTATTCGGAATGTAACAATTGATTATTTCAAAGTTAATAGCTTATTACTCTCAATATGCATAGCTACATTGTGCAAGAATCAATTAATGGATATATGTCGTATGTGTAGTGAGTCCAACTGAGTCGCAGACGTTGTTCTTTAGAGGCAACACATTTATTGTTGCATCAACACGTAACACAAAGGAGTAACTGCTCCTTCACCAGATATAGCCTAGGATGGTGGCCACCCAGGTTACTACCCTATACGAAGGAGTTACAGCTATGAAGGGTCTGACCCTCACTCGGGTCCCGACCACGTGTTGATGCCTGCAGAGCTTCCAGCTTGTAGGACGTAGACCCCGGTCACTCTCAGGGACCCGCCTTATATCCCCCCACGGGTCGGGGCTGCTCCGCCCTCGGCCCCGCCTGCCTTCTGGAGCCTTCTAGCTCCCTCTCCATCCCTCTCGAGAGCTCTCCCCGGACACGTGACCACCCCCTAGTCCCCCCATCTGGGGGCCTCTCTGTGTACACTCCAGATCACGTGTCTACGGGGTCAACCAGAGTGCCATGGCTCGGGGCAACCTTGCCCCTGGGCTGACACTCTCCTACTTCCCACTGTGGGAGCCCGCACTACACGCTATGCGTAGGCCGCGGCAAGGTAAGGTAATTTACCCTTTTTACCAAGGGGTAAGTAAAGGGTAGGGTAAAGGTAGCGCGGAAGAATTACCCGGTAAATACCTTTACCGCTCGCTAAAAGCTCCGTGGCGCAGTGCGTGGCCTCCATTTAAAATTAGAATCATGGAGAGTATTCTATATGAATAAAGCGCTCTACCTAGCATTTACCTGTTATAAACCTTTTTCATGTGTAGCACCCCAGTAATTACCCTGTAATCGGGTAATTTGTATGTGGTAAGGGTAATAAGTTGGATAAAGGTAGGCTCGTTGCTTTTGACCTTTTACCTTACCTTGCTAAAGGATAAAAGGTAAGGGTAGAGTGATTGTATTGTGGTAAGGTAAAAGGTAGGGGTAAAGGTAGGCTCGCTGCTTTTTTACCTTACCTTGCCGAGGCCTATCATTGCGTGGTGCCCGCGCTATCCCATCGCTCACCAAGCCCCGCTAGGGCTGGTACTACACCCACCTACGGGGTGCACGTGATGACGGTGCTTCTTGTGACGTGGCCCTCTCAGGCCGGCGCCATACAGTGACATCTCAGATGTCACTACACATGTAGTGACATCTGAGAAACGCTGCAGCCACGAGATATTCTGCTTGCACTACGATTACAAAACAGCAATTGATGCAACGCATTGGTGGCGTAAGAGCATTCTGCTGGTGGCTGTGGTGGCATGAGCAATATCAGCGGCAAAGGCTGCTTTTTCCATCATCATGATCCTTTGTGTTTATCATCGTCAGCCATTTATCCACGGCTGGAAGAAGAACTCCCCACGCCATTGTCATGTCTCATTATTGGGCAATACCACAATCTCACTTGTACAAGTGCATTCATCCCTCCATCTCCTTAATGGGCAATCTCGTCCATCAACTATCATCCATTGCTTTTTGTGTCCTGCCCGAGCACATAAGCGAGTGTGTGTCCGCGCGTGGGAAATTGTTGTTGTTGATTAATGTTGGAATGTAAAAGGAAAAAGCATGCGTGTACGTGCGTGCAGGAACATTAGCTCGCGTGTGGTATGTGTGCGTGTGGGAGAGCATGTGAGTGTGGGAAATTTGTCACGGTAAGGTTAATTATTCCTTGCAGAAAAGACGTTAATATATAATGTCAATATCCAAGTTGGCGAGCTCTTAATTAAATTCCTTTCATTGTTTTTTATCAATACTCAGGCACCAAATGAGATTAGTTACCAAGGTATGGTCAGTTAAAGACAAATTCCAGAGGACAGACCCGTCACTTTCAATTTAACATTTCGTCGACATGAAAGACTGTTGGATTACACGGCAAATTGAGAATGTTATCCGGTTAACCTCGTGCTCAAGCTAGCTGTCACTGCTACTGAGCCTAAAGTGGCGAGATCCAAGCATAATTCAGTACTGCGCTGTATTTTCCTCTGTGTGAGATTTTTTTCTGTGCGTGGCGTATTCCTGCAATGCGTTTGCATTGGTCTTGGTTTCCACATTTTTTTTTATTTCCCATGGGTATTGCGTAACACCTATGATCTGTCGATTTTAAAAAAAATGCTTTCGGTTATACATTTTTGTACCTCTCCACGCTACAATTTTCAATCTTTACACGTATGCATTTGTTTATTGGTGTAGATCTGGGGCGAATATGAGGTGGTGCAAAGAATAACCTTCAAAAGCCACTAATTGATAGCCCTATTGTGTCCGGGGGTGCTGGAGGAGGACTGATCCCTTGCTGAAGACTCAGTCCTATCCCTTCTAAATTCTTATCGTTAAGTCAAAACATGTTGGTAGAATAACACCAGTGGGGAATTAAGTAACAGACGTCACAGTATGCTAAACAAAAGCAGATCATAACAATGACTAATTCTGTTTCGCAAGCAACAATTGTTTATTGTCGTATTTTTTTCTAAATTGATTGTGTTGTGCCACCACAGCAGAAAAAAAAACAAAACTGCCCCATTAAACTGTTTGGGAATTGACGCACCCCCAATTCCGTACAAAAAAAAACTACCTGCGTGCCTCAATTGAACCTTATGGCGGGACCCCGGGGTCCCGAATAAACGGTAGTCAAAATCGTAATTAATTAACTTATTTTTTGCCGACTCCGTCCCACCGCGCACATAAACGCCGCGACCCACCTGGCACGGATCGTTCTGTTGTCATGTCCAAGCGCAGGAGCGAGGACGAATGCGCAGAAGAAACAGAACTTTGAAACTTTGATTAGCGCATCGTGTAGAGCTCGTCGAGAAGAACAGACTGCCGCATCGTTCGCCTTCAACAGACATAAAATGACGTCGCAACGCAGTTTATGCGACAGCCGGGGGCTTATGTGACCTCGGGGTCCTGCCATCATGTTCAATTGCTGAATGGGCCAAAGGGCGCAGGGTTGCGGTGGAGTCAGCGATGGTGGCGAATTTCCAGAAATCTGCGTTTATCTTCATTAAATAATTGTAAATTAGCAAGTTAAATACAACAGCTTACATTTTCTTAATCCTTTCATGCTCGCCTAGAACACTTTTGGAGGCGCGATGTTGCCATCGCCGTGTGAACGGCTCGCGTTTGTGAGCGCAGATGGGTCCCATTGTGTTGTTAATCGCACCCCAAGCGTCGAGCATATAATGAGCAGCATCATTGATCATGCAGTGTGCCAATTTAGACCATCAACCTGCTGCAAATATATTATCAGGTACATTATCAAATTAAAAAAAAATTCAGGTTACGCTGTTTCTAGCCTCAAAAAACCAGGTCAGATTGCATTGTACTGTACAAGCTAACGTAATTTATCTCCTGTACTGTTTTTGTATCTATGTGCATATTACAAACATGTGTAATATTGTATCCAATAGTCCACTGTTTATTACACGTTATAAACTGCTCATATGCAGAGGATTATAACGTGTTGAGTAATTTTGAGGAACCACATTTTTAAAGCGTGCCTATGTCACAATATATGCCCTTCCTTCTGTCTAAGGGTCGTTGTCTGAAATGTTTGCCTGTCTTTTACATCACAACAGTGGTAAAATATTTTAAAACAGTCGGATTGATTCTCCTGTGCTGATGTGACCAGCTTTGTGAATTTACACACAAATTAATATCAATTATAAAAACGTCAGCAGCTCCATTACATTGTTTAGCTTGGCATTTTTCAATTGATTTGTGGAAACTTACAATAAAATATCCAGTAGGGTATGACATACCACTTGTTATATAAATTAATGAGCAATTAACTCCAATGAAAACAGTTTAAATAATTAACAATGTGTATGTCGCATTACTAGCAGGGAGAGGTGAGGGGTTATCGACCGAGAAAGAATGATGACCGGTGGCCGAAAATAACGACCAAGTGGCAGCCAATGGAGGGAATTCACCCGAGAGGACATGCGTCATGGAGGTGGAGTGATGAAATCAACCAGTGTGCAAGTGCCAGGGGGATTGTTACATTGCTGAACCCAGGGAGATAGCGGCGGATTGGGTAGGCCTTCATCCAGCAGTAGATTTAACATGGTTTACGATGACAGTGACTGGGGGGTGGGCATGATTATGGAGGGAGAGAGATGGGGAAGATTTGGGTCAGAGGGCAAAGTGGGGGTTTGGATGCAGGGCAGGTGGTGGGGAAAGGGCACAGCGCTGTGGGGGAGGGCTGAGGTTGCCATTGATGGCTCCAAGTAGAGGAGGACCAAACGCTCTCACATATACATAACATACAACATACTTGGCAAGTTTGAATGTGAAATACTGAAGACAAAATAGTTAACAAAACACGATTTACAAAAAAAATTGTCACAAAAAATATATTCCAAAATTAAAACTACGAGATGAATGCCCTCTTTATCTCCATGGCCATATTGCCAATAGGTTCATTTGGACAGCTGGGTCCATTGCATTGATCCACGATGACCTCTGCGTACGACCTCACCCCAAGTCTCATTGATAGGAGCAGGCGCGGAGTATTTGGTGTGATTTGTGGATCCAGAATAGGCGAGGGTGAATGAGAGGTCTCGACCATGTTGGTGAGGGATGGCCGCTTGATGTGCTGTCAATGGTGAGCTTCAGGGCCTCATGAGCAGGGGCAGATTCATTCATGGGTACCATGTGTCCATAGAGCGTGAGTCGTCAATGTCTGATACTTGAAATTCGTGTTACATACAACGTCATACAACTTTATATCTTCAGCAATATCTACGGCATGCATTTTATTACACGTGACTCGTATTGTGCATATCCACAATTTATCAATGAAAAATATTATCCTCAAACAAATTATTCCGATTGCTGCATCTAAAATTATCACAGGGAAGAGTAACCTGAAAGCAACAAAAAAATATATTATCATCATGTTTATGTGCAGATAAGGTACTGTGAGAAGTGATATCGTCGAAAAGCTTCATTCGCATGAAATACATCCTAATATCCGTATTCATCTGTGGATAAGTCACCCACATATGGTCTCCCAGAAGCACTAAATTCATCCACAAATTCAAGTTTTTCATGGATAACAGCCTATCCATGCACAACTTGCAGATGCCAATAGCTATTTTCAAAGATAATAGAATCCACAAATACTGCACTCCTTATCAATGTGGATAAAAATGAGTGTTTTAAACTACGTATGCAGTAAAGCATTTAAAACGTATAAACATAACATACATTCAAATTGACTTGCAATACAACACACTAAAATGTATTCAAAATACCGCCCGCCTCTGGTAAGCTCACTTGACTCATCTTGCTAGTTGTCGGGGCTGGCTGCGAAACTAAAATGGCACCACACCTCGTGCCATCGGAAATGACAGAGTTGAGCTTCGTTCTGCATGAGTGACTTTTTACCAGCCCGTTAGCGTATAAGCTCCTTTGGATCCAGTGGCCTTATGCAACAAGCTTAAAGGCTCACTGGGAAACTGGATTAAAACCCAGTGGACACGATCAACTGATTAGGCAGATCTCTGTGGATGTGAAAAGAAATCCGTTTGTGGTAATATAGGTGTGTCCATTCAAGCCTGTTATATCGTGTTCACCAGTCCAGTTTACAGCAGGCTTGGCACATCTGCCACATCCTTTCTCCCATTAACACCCGCATGCTATTAGCGTGGGGGTGGGGGAGATGGGGAAGGTGTCATGTCTACATTGTGGCAAATATACAGGGTGGCCCAGATGTCTTGTGACCCTAATTTCAATCTCTACACCTTAAATTTTTTTAAAGCAAGGTTTATTTAAAACATAAGTGAAAATGCAAAGGAAAAAGACAATGTTAGGGGTCAATTTATTTGGGGTCACATCTGGACCACCCTTTACCCAGTATATAGCAGCGATCACCAATGTTTACAGATAATGTAAATATATTTAATAGTGGTGAAAATATATAGAGTATACAATGTTGTGAAACTTTAGAATATGTAGATCCTATAGTGGTGTGAATTTATAACATATAGTCAGGTTTATTTGTTTAATCAGGTATTCATCTTATTCTTGGTTCTTTCGGTAAAGTAAAATATATTGTTTTATATTTTTATTATTTTATTGTTTCCCTTCTACGTGACTTTACCAAAAGAACCAAGAATATGAATCCCTGCAGTCACGAAAGCTTTAAATCAAAGGTATTAATCTGTTTTGCACACGTTTGACGCAATGGTGCTTCCCTTAATATGCCTGACGAATAAATGAATCTGTGGAATAAACAGTGATGGAGACAATGGCTGATAATGCCTGTCGTTATTATTGATTACAGTTTATAACGGTGATCATTTAGAACAATATGTAATTGGCGATGGTATAGCTTTATGATTATGATGATTGTGTGTAGTAATGTACAGAGCATTCTTCCATCTGAAGTTGTATTAGATATAAAGGTAAAGGTCTAGCAATCCCCTATTGAAATGGAGGCTTCCTTCATTGACTGGTTTTCCAGATTAATTATTGTTTTGTGTGCACACAAATGTTTTGTTGTTGTGGTTGGTGATATTTTTGTCTCCACAACTGTCTTTCTCCTTATCTTTCTCAATGTTTATTCTTTGCATCCCATCTGTTCTCTTTGTGTTGTGTAGGTACACTCTGCTCCTCTCTCTGCGGCATAATTCTGACTCTTGCCGCTGTACTACTGAATAGCGAGTATGACTTCGCTACTTGTCACCCAAGTTGCATAGAGGTTGCAGACGTGTGGGTGACCATGGCTGAGTTCAGCCAGGCAGAATGTCCTGTTGTTGACCGGGCACTGGAAGTGTTGCTGTCACAGGTGTCGGTGTTTTTTGTGATATGATCGTGACGCTATTCCTTGAAGTACACATTGCCACACGATAAGCCACTATATTGAGCTATCTTTTGTGGCCAGATCTCTTCTGAAAAATAAGTTAATAAACTCAGTGGGCTTTACCTGGTAAAAATAAATATTGTAATTGTATTTGTATATATTCTTTGGGTCTTTTGGTAAAGTCACGTAGATATAAAAAATAATAACAATGAAATAATACAAATATATATTTTTTTAAAATAAAGTGAATAAAAAATATAAAAAATATCACTACGTTTCAATCGCAACACAAGCAATCATTATCAGGAGAAAAAAGAGGGGGAAAGCTGCTGAGGCAGGCTCTTTTTGAAGGGTTTAAATGGGTGTAGCCCAAGGGTCATGAACGAATTGGGCGGGGTTAGTGATGTTAAAGTGAGAAATTTGCATGTCAATGTAAGATCGGAGAGCTACCTCCACGACGACGAAGCTGTGGACATGGCCATTGTATTGTGAGAGATTAGCATTTTAACACGTAGCATGTCAATGTAAGATCGCAGAGCCGCCGCCACATCGAGGACATGAGTGACGGTGGCTGTGTTAGTGTGAGACATTTAACCTGTTCATGTAAAATCAGAGAGTCGAAAATAATTGCTAACATCGGAAGGTAGGATGGAAACATCACAGCCAGTTATGAATTAAACTGGTTAATAACGTCCTTCCAATGATTGCTCAGTTTGTACCCATCAATTTCGTGTGAGCCCACCGCATTAAAACAATGATCAGCCACGGCCAAGGTGTTTCAGATCTGCCTTATGTTCACGAACACGGTCCGAGACATGTTGCTTAGTTTCCCCAATGTAACTACTGCCGCAGACATGGCTTAGTTTGTAGACACCGGGGTATTGCATGTCAGGGATCACATCCTTCACAGATGGGATCAGATCACGAATTTTATGTACTGTGTTGAATCGAACCTGGATCTTGTGTTTGCTCATGATTTTTGAAATATTTTTGGTTACCCCTGCTATGTATGGCAAGGTGATGGTTTTGATTGGATCTTCAGATGGCTCCTTCCTCACGGTTGGGGTGATAACTTTACAGATTCTGTAGTCTGAATATCCATTCATCTTGAGGGCTTGGTGTACGTGTACCAGTTCACTGGTTAGGTGGTGATGGTCGGAAAAACATTGAGCTCTATGGTGTAGAGTTTTGATGAGGGAATTCTTCTGGGATGGATGGTGGTGGGAGTCAGGTTTTAAGTAGGCATCCGTATGGGTGGCTTTCCTGTAGACAGAGTGTCCCATTGAGCCATCTGGTTTCTTTTCGATTAAGACATCCAAGAATGGTAACTTGTCATCCTTTTCCACCTCCATGGTAAATTTGATGGCTGGGTGTATGGAATTGATGTGGTTGAGGAATTGGTTCAGAGCTGGTAGGCCATGTGGCCAGATGACAAATGTGTCATCTACGTACCTCTTCCACAAGGACGGACGTAAAGTGGATGCCTGGATGGCATCTGTCTCAAATTTTCTGTGGAAACATTGGCTACAACTGGAGATAAGGGAGAACCCATTGGGGTACCTTCAACTTGTTTGTAGAATGTTCCATTCCAGGTGAAGTAAGTGTTGGTGAGACAGTGTTTAAACAGGGCCGGTACATCAGCATTCAGTCCTTGTTGGACCAAATCTTCAATGATTGCAATGGTGTCAGGCACAGGGACTTTGGTAAACAAAAGATACTACATCGAAACTAACGAGCAAATCACCTGGAGATAGTGAGATGTCCTTAATTAACGATACCAAGTAAGCTGAGTTGAGTACAGCTGAGGTGGTCTTACCAGTGAATGGTTGTAAGGTCTCAGACAGAAATTGGGCCAGTTTGTAGGTGGGTGAGTCAATGGTGGAGACGATAGGACGAAGTGGTGTACCTTCTTTATGGATTTTTGGTAAGTCATACAATCTGGGTGGTCTAGCAGCAGAGGGTTTTAAGGAAAATCGCTTGATTGGTTCAGTGATATTGTTGGTTTTCGTAACCAGGCAATTGGTGGGATCTCTATTGATTTTGGTATAGCTACCATCATTAAGTAGGTCCTGAATTTTGTTGTTGTATGTGGTTTTGTCCATGATGACAGTGGCATTGCCCTTGTCGGCTGAGAGGATGACGATGTCATCTCTATATTTTTTATTGAGAAAGCTCAAAGCGCTCATTCTTACTGATGTTGCTAATAGGTGTCTTAGCGTTATTTGTATATATTTTAAGAGATTTGTTTACCTTTCCTATGCTTTGCGCTCCCGTCATGTCTTTTTTGTATTATTTGTTGTAACGTTCTGACGTGCCCCGATTGGACATCTGTGAAAAAGAGCTTCATAACTCATCGGATTTCTCCAGTAAAAATACATATTCTGATTCTGACATACAACTAAACTAGATTGTAATAGGAGACTCATTAATTAATCATAAGTCAGAGGGTGTGAAAGTGGTGGAAAGGGGGGTGGAAGGGGGGTGGCATGCGGGGGTGGAATGGGGGGGGTGGAAGATAGGGGTGGAAGGGGGACGGAAAGGGGGGTCGGAAGGAGAGAGTGGAAGGGGGGGTCGAATGGGGGGGAAGGAGGTGGAAGAGGGGTGCAAGGGGAGTGCAAGGGGGTGGCATGGGGGTGGCATGGGGGTGGAAGGGGGGTGGATAGGGGGTGGAAAGGGGGGGGTGGAAGGGGGCGGAAGGGGGTGGATGGGGGGGGGACAGGGGATGTAAAGGGGGGCGGAAGGGGGTGGCAGGGGGGTAGACGGGGGGGGGTGGGGCGGAAGGACGGGGTTGAAGGGGGGGGGTGGACAGGGGGTGGAAAGGGGGGGGGTGGGGCGGAAGGACGGGGTTGAAGGGGGGGGTTGGACAGGGGGTGGAAAGGGGGGCGGAAGGGGGTGGCAGGGGGGGTGGACGGGGGGGGGGGTGGAAGGGGGGGGAGTGGAAAGGGGGTGGAAAGGGGGGGGGGGTGGGGCGGAAGGAGGGGGTTGAAGCGGGGGTGGAAAGGGGGGCGGAAGGGGGTGGCAGGGGGGGTGGAAGGGGAGGTGGAAGGGGGGGGAGTGGAAAGGGGGTGGAAAGGGGGGGGTGGGGCGGAAGGAGGGGGTTGAAGCGGGGGTGGAAAGGGGGGCGGAAGGGGGTGGCAGGGGGGGTGGAAGGGGGGGGGTTGAAGGGGCGGTGGAAAGGGGGTGAAAGGGGGGAGTGGAAGGGGGGTGGAAAGGGGGTGGCAGGGGGGGTGGACGGGGGAGGGGTGGAAAGGGGGTGGAAGGGGGGGTTGAAGGGGGGTGGAAAGGGGGTGGCAGGGGGGGTGGATAGGGGGGTGTGGAAGGGGGGGTGAAAGGGGGGGGGGGTGGAAAGGGGGTGGCAGGGGCGGTGGAAGTCCCCGCGCATGCGCTCTACACTCCTCAACGTTCGCGCCAAGCGGGTAGGGGGAGGGGGTTTGACGTCACCGCGCAGCGACGGCGTATTGCGTCACCACGCATGCTCATTAGCATGCGTGGTGACGTCACACTCCCCACGATTAACGTAACTGCCGTTCCCCGGACCGGCGCGCGGTCACTCGGAGTCGGCGACGGTTCGAGGCGGCAGCGAGAGGCGGGGGCAGCGCCGCAGCGTGAACCACGGGCAACGCCGCGGCGGACACGACGCACGACACACGCTAAGCAAGGGGGAGAGGCGGCGAGAGACAGCCGGCAGTGCACAGGGGAGGAGGAGGAGGAGAAGGGGAAGAAGAAGGAGGAGAGGGCGGCGCGCGGCCATGGCGAGGAGCGGCCCCGTGCGCGGGTTCGTGGTAGCGCTGCGAGGAGCGCGGCCTCCTCCTCCGACGACGGCGTCGGCGTCGGCTGCGCGCGGGAGGTCGCGCGTCTCCACCAGCGATGGCAGCAGCCACAGGTGACGACGCGTGCATAGCTCGCCACCCCACAGGCTCGCCACCAACCACCTCGCCACCTGCCCCACAGACCACCACCTACCCCCCCCAGCCCCTCCTATAGCCTTAACACTTTAACAGACTGTTAGCGAGCACCTGTGAAGGCCGGCACGGCACACGATGGGGTGGGTGGGTGGCCAGCACCACGCCCGGCCGCCTTTGCTTCCCGAGTGGTGGAGTTTACACTCCGCACCAGGTACTCATTTGAGGCTGAGTCGGCCTTGGGGAGGCCCAGGACCATGTTCAGATAATCGTCACTGCTATTGACCGTGAGCGGGAATCTAACTGTGTTCGCCGGGTTCGTAGTGAGCTAACCCACCCCACTACCGCTCCACTCTACTACAATCAACCCTACCACTTACACTCCCCTCACCACACCAACTGGCTACTTGCCCCAACCATCTCTTAACTCGCCACCCACCCCAACTAGTTAAGTCTTAACTCGCCACCCACCCCAACTAGTTAAGTCTTAACTCGCCACCCACCCTCATTTCTCACTGCCACCACCGCCGCCACACACCATCTTGCTCGCTCCCTACATGCCACCCTTGTAACCTCGCAACCAACTTACTCGGCGTCTCTTACCCCAACCCAATCATCACGCCACATCCAGGCCCAACTTACCACCGTCTACCATCACCTCCTACTCGCGCAGTACCCTCCCAACCCTCACCCCAACTCACAATCTGCCTCCGAGTCTCACTCTCTGGCCGATTACCGTCGGCGCCGCCACCCCTCGGCACCGCCATCCACTCCCCTCGTGCCCGCTCCGTCCTTGCCGGCCACCCCAAGATCGCATCCCGCGCAACTCTCTCCGGACGCGACCCCTGAATGCTGCCACCCTGCGACACGAACGCTCGATCCGCGCTCTCTTACCCCCCCCCGAGTCCACCACAAGCGGCTTCCCATCTATTCCTTTCCTCGTTTCTTGCGTGGTGATGATATGGCACCTCCGATTGGCGCGGTTGGCAACGTACTGTGGGGGGGGGGGGAAAGTTCAAACATACATACATGCATGGAAATAGACGTGTCTGTTCCGGGGAGCCGCGGTGGCGAGATGTTAACTATGGCCTGGTATGCAAGGAGGTCGTAGGTTCGACCCTGACGCCTGCTGTATTGAGTTTGCGGTGTCTCCCCGTAGTGGCGTGGATTTTTCTCCTGGCCGTCCGGGTTCTCCCCTCCACATTTAGACTCAATATGCGTTGAGAGTATTTGTCTGCTACTCTAAATGTCCACGCGATAAGGCCACTTCGTTAAAGCCATAATTTGTGGCCAGGTCGCTTCTGAACAAAGAGCAAACGCTCAGTGGGACTTGGTAAACTAAAATAAATAAATAAAGCTTAAAATGCCGATTTCGAGGTCTGCTCGTCACGAGAGGGCTTCACGCGAGAATTCGTCCTCGCCATCTCATGCCCTCTCCTAACCCCCACGAATCTCCCTATGACCCACCGATCAGGTGACTTACTGCCCTTTGACCCCTGCGTGGGGTGATTTGCTGGGCGAGAGGGTGGCAGCACAGTAGACTGGAGCCGTTTGGCATAAAGACGCCGGACACGTGGCGTTTGTGGGTGGAATATAGGCGATATTGGTTGGGTTTGTGTGTCATGTCGAGGAGGATGGGGTGCCGAGTACACACACACACGTTTGCTACGTGCGGTGCGAAAGAAGTTCAACATACGTACATTTTATGGTGCTAGTTTATGTACATTCCTGGGGTGATAACGCGATGAGCTGAAGAGGGGAACGTTTAAATAATGACGGAGCCACGTCACCCTTCACGTGGGGCTACTTCAAAGTATTTATTATTTATCGGAGACTACTGTTCACGCTATACAAGCTGGTCGGCAACCAAAAGTAAAAAATTTCTTTCGAATTCGGAAGAAAAAAAACGTCAGTATATCAGGAACCGTAATGCATGTGAATATGAGACGGTCCTTAATAACGTCACGAAGCAGTCCACAAAGAGCCGCATGCGGCTCCCGAGCCACAGGTTTTCCGACCCCTGCGCTATACATTTAGCTGATGTGTGTCATTATTTAGTCAATGTATATGCAGGAATGCTGTACGTCTACAATATGCGACGTCACTGCGAGTAGACGCGGATGTAAAAACCACCAACTCGACGTAGCTATGGGAACCCAGACCTCCCTCGTACGAGATGACGAATCGCAGTGGACATCCCCCGGTGTAAAATAAAAGCACAGTAATGTACAGTAGTCATTCGCCAAAATAAAACACACAAAGCTGCCAGATTTGGAAACTTGCGCTGAATAATCTGTCTTGATTGCTGCATGGCACGAGACACAAAGACCCCCCCCCCTCCTCTCGTTTCGCCTTTAACAAGACTTGTGGGAAGTGGTGTTCGCGAGGCGCACCTATGAAGGCCGGCGCGGCACACTAGGGGGTGGGTGGCCAACATTTACGTCCGGCCGCCTTTGTCTCCCCAGTGTTGATGTTGATAGATCACACCTGGTGGAGTAGGCCCATAACTGCTTCAGGGTACACAGGACCACGCGCATACCCAATGCTATATAGCAGCATAGATGCGTGTATATTGTACAGTACACAGATATACACGTTGCACAATAGGTAAGGTAGAATTCACGTACCGTACATCTAGGAGGTGAAGGACGACATGGTAATTATTGAGCAGATTGCCTTATCAAGTGTAGTCCATTATACGGAAAGGTGTGCCATAGAGGTAAATACTTGGCTCGAGTTTGGCGTGTGTACAGTGAGTGAGTCATGAGGGAGAGAGTCTCTACAATGTGAGCTCGGAACACCGCCGCCTTGCGAGACAAATGACAAGAGGGAGATGGATGGATACGGGTGGGAAGTGTGTCTTACCCATGGGGTTCCACGTCCCTGGGGAGAGCCAGGAAATATGCCGTCCATGCCCGAGCATTCATGAAGCCTAAGACGAAGCTTATGGATAATTGATAGTTTTGCTGCTAAGGCAGCCCTATTGATCATTTATAAAGTGTGATATGGTGTGTGCATCGTGGAATAAAGTGTTGGTTATTATAACAAGCAATACATATGTACTAAACAAAATGGTCGAATAACCTTGGAAAGAAGGCAGAATGTGAGCTAAAATGAATGTGATAAACGCAAAAGTCGTGTTCAACAATATTTCTAAATAAAAGGAAATAATAGTTGCAGGGACACAACTGAAAAACAATAACTTGTATACCTAGGACAATAATTGAAGCCAAATCAGGATTACTGGATGTAAAAATATCTAAAACTGATTTTTGATCATTAAAAGTAACACCATTATACTTGACTAACATTTTCAGTAAGTCTGCATTACCTGCTGTGACATGGATGAGAAACATTGACAAATAGTGGAAATAAGCACGGAGATACTATTTGTTTTACAATTGCACGGATAGACTGGAAACACGTAGATCGAAGGAACAAATGCAATTTGTTTGCCAAGGAAAGTATGTTGGCTTGGGCAGAACACATGGCGAGAAGGGTTGTTGGGCTGATGGAATTAGACTGGTCACAAAATGGCAGCCAAAGGAGAGAACGTGGCCAAGCAGACAACGACTTCGTGCAGGACCGAGGTGAATTGTGCAATTGCGTTACCGTTAAGGGATGTCGTGGGTGGAGACCTTCATCCAACATAATGGACACTGGCTGATGACAGTTAGCAATGATATTCGCCATGGCTTAGAATGAAAACTCAAGTGCAGCCTTGCTAACCGTTGCGCCAACACTCCACCCCCAATATCTACTTTACCCAACAAACATTGCTTCAATGAGCAACAAGTTAAACATTCTAGCCCATTAATTAGTGCTTGTAACCTCAGATTACAATTTAAATCAAAATTGGCCATAAAATCTGCAACCAACTTAACCAATACGTAGTCTTGTGAATTTTCACCGTGTTCCAGTGAAGTTCAGAATTAGCCTTGCATGTGATGAGCAACATGCCCACACCTAACCCCGGGCCACTTGAATGTAGAGTGTCGTTCTTTGGATTGCTGTGCACACGGTTGGTGCAGAGTATATAGACTGCGGTGTTATACGTGACTTTTTCCCCCCTCTTCAAAGTTTACACATTTTGTGTGACTTCTGAATGTGCTGGTCGTATTTCATGCGGAGGCATACCGATGGCTTGTGTGGCCGACAGGGCAAAAGAATGGGCCTCTTGCATAATGCTACGTTCGTAGAGAGGCCTTAACATGGCAGCGTATCACCGTTTTGTAACGAAGGGCTTAGCGGGGGTGGGGGATGCGACCACACGGGATGCGCTTGGCAAATTGAGGAGCGGGCAGCCTTGTGCCAACAGAGGCCATGTAGGACGACTAATTTCGTTGAAGTTCCTTTTTTTTATCGACCTGTATCGCGTAGCCAGCTCGTAAAAGGTATGCACTGTATGGTGCCAACTGCTGATGTGTCACTTTGAACACATTGAACGTGCCCCGATTATGGTACGCCCACCGGTGCAGATTCGTCGTTGAAATTCGAGTTTTGGCTTCAAGTGCAACATTGTAAGTGCAAAGTTGATTTTGTCGCATTTTACTATCACGGTTTGCCAGCACATAATTGCATTGGTTAGAAAGATAATTAGCGTATTTGGAACAGGTCCACAGCATGAGGGCCAAGCGAGTGCCTGAAGAGGTATGGGGGAAAAAATCCGGCAGCGTGACTTGGTTTATTTTAGTGCCGAGGTGACGAGGTCGTGGCATTCACACTGCCCCCACCACCACCACCAACATGCAGCATTGCAAACATGAGGATGATGATGCATGGACGTTTCATCCGACCAACTCCTCCTCCTCTAAGTACGTCACGAGAAGTCTGCAGCCTACGTAGGTTGGCTTCGTGGGCCAATGAGAGATTGCTGTAATTGAATTTGCCTGTACCGCCCCCCTGCCACAGTAGTCGCATATGGCCGACAGCGAAGGGCGGCTTGCCGAATCCGGATCGTTGCGGCTTGCACTTGTGCACCGAATAACAGCCAATTTGTTCCCGCTTGCATTTGTTAAATTCTTTTGTCATTGACTCATCGGCCATTCGGAGGGATTTAGAATGTGTTGCCCGTGGTTGGCCTGTGTCCTCGCCGAGCAGTCCTTGCAACCTCAGATTGTCTCCCTGCTCACATGAGCAAGTGGTGCATCGTTCATCTCCATTGGTGGCCCCAAAGCCAGTGACAACAATTCCACATTGCTATGGTAGGAGGGGGGGCCAGTCTAAATATGACGAACCCTCTTGGTTTCTCACAGTGGTACATATGTTATCGAACTCAACAACCTGCAGATTGCGAGTTGTGCTCTGCCAAGAGCAACCTGTCTGTGGATCTATATTAAGAAGTTGTGTTGTCTGCGTTGCCAGGAAGTTAACGTCATGCAGGACCTCGTGATGTCTCATCTCGCACAACAGAACCATGCGTTGCTGACATTATCACGCTGCCATTTTTATGATTTCATATTTAAATATTTAGATTCAAAACCATACTTTTGACAAATGACTACAATTTGCGGTAGTATTGTAGTCGCTATACTTGGGGGTCTTTGACCATACACTGTGTGCACACTCATGTATGCAACAATGCAGGGCTAGCCAAAGGCACCTATAGCATTCTCTGGATTCAGTTTTATTGCCCGACCCTCGCATCGCCGGACGAATACACTTTTATAACTTTCTAAAGGTTAATTCTTCATTCCCGAGACTCAACTATATAGCCTTAGGACACCTAGTAATGCAATCTGTACATGCAGTGCAAGGTTTAGGTTTTTGTTTATTAAAGACTGTTTAGACTGCGTTGATGTTTTTTTTCTCATGATTAAAGAACATTTGTAATATTTTGTTTAGTTATTGTAAATCTTCCAGCCTGGATCTTCCAGTGGTCTATGCTTAGGTGTTTAAAGAATGTCTTTTTTGTTGTTGTGCAGTATTTATTTTATACGGTGTATTGCTATGTAATCCAGGTGCTCCTTGGGGGGGGGGGGGGGAAATAATTGTAACCTCGTCGAACAATAGATGATCTAGTTCTAAACTCGGGTATTTTGCATCACGGGACGAGATAACATGCACCACAGCTTGAAAATGACATCGTTTTGTGATGGCTGAAAGGGGTTTGTGGGCAGTATAGTTTTTGATTTTGCGAATGTGGTTACTGTTATGAATGCAGCCTCGGCCCTTTATGAATAACTCGCACTACTTTGAGTTGTATTGATGATTCCCGTTCTGCAGTACACTGGTTGTTAGCATGCAGGTGGCTGATAAAACGTAATTAGGAGGGGTCTATCTGATAATAATTTACGGATTCGCTTCTAAGTCGTTTGAATTATATTTGATTTGCACTACATTTATGAATACGTCTAGTATTCTTAGCTCTTTCGGTAAAGTCACGTTGAAGGGAAACAATATTTTATTTTACCGAAAAAGCTAAGAATATGAATTACTGCAGTCACGAAAGCTTTAAATCAAAATTTTACGTCTAGTATTTCTTAAGGTTATGCGCATCATTTATATTGCACTTTGTTCATGAAACAGATGTCCGTATAAGAGGTGAAAGCTAATTACCATGTAAACATAGCCGTTTATAATTAATCGTTTTCATAATAGAAACTGGTAACAAGTATAGAATTAAAATGGGGTCCATGAAAAGAGGCTTGCATGGGTGTGCACATGTTGAATGTTTGAATATTTTAATGAACCTATGTATAAAGGTAAAACACCCCACATCGTAAAACATTCCAAAAATCAGGCCTTCTTGGTAAACCAATTTGTGTTTATTATAAATCTGCTGGTTTGTGCTTTGTGCATGCCAATGACGTGCATGGCAGGATTGGTTTACTGCACGCAGTTTCAGATTACATGTGGAACTGAGTGACTTGCCAGGTGAAATTGCTATGGTGTAGTAGAATGCTAACCTTTTTTATGATTTGTGTTACACTATTCAGTCAGCCACAGTCAACTTTTGATGAAAGTTCTAACCATTAATTTCATGCGCGGTGGTTATTAACGCCATTGTTAGTTCGGCACCTGCCGCAACTTTTTGTTCCGGCATGGCCGCGTTGAACTCAAACCCAGTTGGATGTGGTGGGATGAGTGGGGGGTAGTAAAATCGGTGTGATATTTATTTGGCCATCCCATTCCTAGAATTTGTTGCAGTATCCAATTCCTTGGCACACAATTCTGCCAGAATTTGTTTTTTGTGATTGTGCATGCTGGTGTTCTTCTTTGTACTCTTTAATATATGGTGTACATTATGTTCAATCAAACCTTGGCTATCTGCAATTGCATTTACAACGTGATGTATGTAATCCTCCAGGCGTTTTACTGTACATAGAGCAAAAAGTCCTTTCTGTGCATGTATTTGTGTACTGGGGAGTGGTAGTGTTGTGGTTGGTGTGCTACGAACCCGGTGACCCGAGTATAATTCCCACTCACGGCCAACACCGGTGAGGATTATCTGAACTGGTCCTGGGCCTCCCGAAGGTCGACTCAGCCTCAATACATCGCTACTGGGGAGACAAAGGTGGCCGTGCGTGGTGCTGTTCACCAACCCCCTCGTGTGCCGTGCTCCCCTTCATAGGTGCTCGCTATCAGCACTTTCCCCAAAAAGTCTTCAGGCCATACCGGGGGATCTTTGTACTGCACCGAAGTTACGTTCTGTTAGTCGTTGCGATGGCTGGTTCCCTGGGTGTATATCGGTACCCCCCAGCACCCATCTTGCCTCCAATCCCAGCCTCCATTATCCCCCACCACCAACATAGTTTGTGCATTTGATACCCATTACACAGTATACTACATTGTACAGGTTTTTATATACACCATTTAACATTTTCTAATGAATGTTATATATTATTTACGACAACAGTCTCAAGTTTTTAATTACATGTTTAAATCATGCCTATTTTTTTAAAGTTAATATACATTAGGTATTTTTTTTATTGGCTTACTCTGTCTTGGGAAGTTCAAATTATAGGTTGCCAGGGTTTGAATGGCCTGGGTTTAACTCTGCTTATTCTAACGTTCCACTAGATCCAGAGTTTTTTTATTTAATTGATCCTCGTTTTCTCTTTGTTTAGAATGCTTTCTTCATGCAGAGCATCCCAGGTCACCTTGTATTTTTTTTTAAAAGCTCAAAACCCACTGTTTATCCTCCTAAAAAATAAAATAATGGAAAGAAGTGTGGTTTCAATCTTTTTAAAATATGATACAAATGTAAGCATCACCCTGAAATGTTGACGCAAATATACTTAAATTTTTATTTAAAGCTTTCGTGATAGCAGGGATTCATATTCTTGGTTCTTTTGGTAAAGTCACCACGTAGAAGGGAAACAATAAAATATTGTTTTATATTTTTATAATTTTATTGTTTCCCTTCTACGTGACTTTACCGAAAGAACCAAGAACACAAATATACTTTTCTGATGAATTAGTTGCGTGCAGGTTTCATGCAAATATAAACATTGCCACCATTGCTTTCCTTGTCCAGAACCTCTTTACTTGTGCATAGTAGAGATTTAGCATTATATAGGTTCTGAACTCATCACCATTATTGTTTCCACAGTGCTTCGGTTAACAATCAACTTTAAATCAATCTAACGAGTTGTTCATTTACTCTCTTAAAAAGCAATCTCTTCAAACGATATTTTGACATCTGATTGTTTGGCTGCAGATCGTTTTAGAATGCATTTCCAAGCTGTGCAACTTCATGTAATACATTTTGCTGTAAAACTACATTCATATACAGCTATTGTTATTATTGTTGATCACAAAGCTCCATAATTGAAGCAGTTTTCCTGCCAATATAGGAACAATAATGATATGAATAAATGTCAGCTGTTATTCTGTATTGTCTATCTTAAACAGTCAATATCCCTGCTAATATGAACACTGGCTGTATCTCGATTGGTGGCTTTAAGACAGTGATGGAAATGTTGACGGTAGTGGAATTTAACCGCAGTTGACGTTACCATCAATTGGTACCCATGTCATTGACCCCAGACCGAAGATGGCTTAAAACATTACTGTGTCATACATTACTATCCTTGAACATAATTATTTCATGTCAAATATAAGCTTTCGTGCTATGTTGGTATCGAACTGAATTACAGATTTTTGGTTCGTACCTTTTCTTAAACATTTAACTGCACAAGGTGGTTGTAATATTTAATGTTTACAGTTTTCATGCTGTTTTTTTTTTGTATCAAGTGTAAGTGTGTGCTTAAAGCAGTCGCATGTACTGTTGAGCGTTGCCGTTGTCCAAAAATGGCATCTCTCAGGAGGCTGTGCAAAATGCTAAAAGTCATGCTGCGTCTGCCAGTTTCTTTTTCTGGGTGCGGTTGGCAGTCGTTTTGAAATTCTTTAATTCACTCTGACTTTGCACTCTGGCAGTACCATTTTGACTTAAAAAACGGAGCTACTTGTGCTCGTACTATGAAACTACACCGTTTTGTTTAAAGGTCACTGGTAGGTTTAAAAGTAAGGTTTGTTATGTTTGTATGCGAACGTGGTGTCAGTACTGACTGAAACCACGCAAGCTATAGAAAAGGCTTACTTTGACAGCATTTATGAACACTGCCTTATGAAGTGAACATTATAGAATAGTCAGGATGATAGTTTATTTTACCAGGTAAAAACTTGAGCCTACTTTTATCTATTTTTTCAAGATCGACTAGCGACGTTGGCCACAACACTTGTGCTTGTTCCCAGCTCTCCATTTAACACCTGAAATCCTTTTCAGATGCAGTGGCTTTTTGGAAAAGGACACACAATTATTGTTTGACTATCAATAATAAATGATGAGGTGTTATGCGAATTGAACCGTTGTACCCGTACAAACAGACTCTTTGGCTACACATATATTTTGAAAAAAAAGTTCCGTTAAATGAACATGAAGGTGGAACTCCTCTTCATTGGTGGTCAACAGTGGAAATTCCAAACGATGGATGTTGGACTTCTTTCGCACGGTGTAACCAACCGTGCTAATCGGGAGGTGTGGGAGAAGGACAACAAACTGAAACACAAAGCAGTTCACCAGTGGCAAGGGGGGAAATCTCTCCATAGGATGATCACAATTGAATTTGAAAACATGGGGTACTTAATGATTGTATTGACGCTGATGTGATGATGAGTTGAGTCCCAACATGGAATTGAGCTTGGGATCTGCCCGATTGCAAGTCGTGCGCTCCAACACACAATGTCATCCAGCTGTTTTTTTTAAATTATGTTGGGAGGATGTAGAGTGCATTCCAGTGAAGTAATAGGATATGGGTCTCTTGTGTTTGCAGGTATCTGAGTTCATGCGGGATCCTGATGACCAAGAGCCTTGGAACATTCAGCAGGCTGCACCCTCACCAATCCAGCATGCAGTACCGCTCCTTTATGAATCTCACCTCCCCGTTTGCCAACAAGAGGAAGGAGTACTCTGAGCGGAGAATACTCGGGTATGTTGCTCAGCATTCATGTATATACTGTGGATAGCCTGTTATCTGCATTAATATTTATTATTTTTTTAAACTTTATTTTACTCGGTAAGACCCACTGAGCAATATAGCTCGTTTTCAGAAGCGACCTGGCCACAAATCATAGCTCAACAAAGTCGCTTATCACGTGGAAATTCATAGCAGCCAAACACTTAAACACATTTCGAAATTACGATTTAAAGCTTTCGTGACTGCAAGGATTAGTCTTCTTTGGTTCTTTCGGTAAAGTCACGTAGAATGAGAATAAAATAATAAAATAAAATAAGACAATAACATTCTCACGACGTTTTGGCCACAACACAAGTAGCCTTCTTCAGGTGAAAGAACAGAACTGTCGGGAGAAAAATCCACACGACCATAGGGAGAACATACAAATTTCAAATATACAGGCGTCAGGGTCAGAGTAGAATCCACGACCTCGTATATACCAGGCGAGGTAGTTAGCATCTCACCACTGTGCTATTGGCGCATTTACTTGTGTAAATAAATCCTTATCTGTGAAGTTTTGTCAGATAAATTTTGATTTTAGCATTCCTGGAGATCCCTTCTGGGTGAATCCATATCCACAGGTATTAATATATAAATATGCCTCCATACATACAAAAATCATGAAGTGGAAGGTGTTGGAAGAGGTGCTGTAGACCAAGAAAGTCTTGTCATGTGCTTTTGCCTCTGCTGCGGAGATATCAGGAGACTCTAGAAGGCGGCAGCAGCAGCAGCATATCCTCTCCTGGATAAATAAATACAAATCCTGGTGTCCCCGTTGCTTATAACTACGGAATTAGAATGCATCTGACGCCTGCAAATTAACTGTTAGCTCTGTCGGTCCTTCCACGAGCACGTATGGCACGCTCAAATTTAGAAACTAACTTTTCATGGCTTATGAAATGTCCCGCTCCCGCACTAATCCCTAAAACTACTGGAATGTGCTCAATGCGTACTCTCCTGTCATCCAAAATTCACCTCTCGACTTGAGCAATTTAAAATGGAAATGAAGAATGAATAGGTCGACCACTGCTTTCATCATCGCATGCGTGCTTACTTACCGATTGATACCGTTCCTCCCCTCTTGTAAACGGTAACATTATTTGTCTTTACCAGGTTATGATTTTTACACATACTACTTATGCTTGCACTTTCAATAAACCAAATTGAATAACTTGAGTAAATATTGCTTAAGGGTTGGCCTGATCTCTTAGCACCTTGGCCCTGTTAACTTATCGTTGTGGTGATTAATTGATGCACTGGCATATAAACATTCAGCATTATAAGTCGTAACAATATGTACTTCTATTAATACAGAAGTGTTTTTGAGTGCCAATGAGTATATTATTACCAGTGTTAATGTTAGCCTTTAATTATATGATTGCTGTTGGTGACATTTTAATGATTGCATGATGTGATTAAATTATAAAAAGAATGTTGCACAGTGTATGAGTAAATAAGGCTGTGATCTTCACTTTGTTGCTCCCGAACCAGTGGTACAAATTCCACATTCCCATGTTGGATGTTCGGCAACATAGATCAAGCAATGTTTACTTATAAATTTTATCAACTGAAGAAATTATTCACTGAGTTGACCTCCAACTTGGATTTTTAACTTGCTACTTCCAATTGTGAATCATGTGCTAACCACAGCACCACCCATCTGGGTTATCAAATGAAGATGAATTATCAACTGCTACCCTTTGCTCTTTAAGGAAGCTGATGAGACGATTTTCTATACACGGGAAATAATGCTTGTCTATCCGAGAACACCTGCCCTGTTTGCGTGAACTGAAATCTCTGGGGTCAATTCAAATGTTTTTTGTTTAAATGTACTGTCATGCTGCATACAATTTAGATGCGTGCATGTACATTACAACTTGTGCATGTTGGCGTAAGGATGTGCACCTGACGTATGCATTTGGGAATTTGTTCGTTCAGTTGAATAGAGGCTCTCTTAGCCTGGCTTATCAGCTTAATTTTATGTTTATCCAGAGCTAGTAGAACATTAAGATGAGGATTTGGTGCAGAGCTGGTGGCGTCTCTGTCCGTGGCAGGTACTCAATGCAGGAGATGTACGGCGTGGTGGCCAATGTGGAAGACTACAAGACATTTGTGCCATGGGTGAAGAAATCGCTCGTGGTGTTCCAGCGTTCAAGCCATATCAAGGCGCAGCTGGAGGTTGGCTTCCCGCCGATGATAGAGCGATACACGTCCAGCGTGACGCTCGTGGAGCCCCACCTCGTCAAGGTGACATTTGCACGCTCGCCCAGGACACGGCCTCAGTGACTCGCTTGCTCACGTGTGGCGCCAGCCACGTGCTTAAATGCCAGCGCACTTCATCAATTGCCAGCCACCTCGTGCTGCAACTGTTGAACCGTTGACATCTGACCCCAGGGTCTACTGTAACAGTATCCCAGAATTTGGCTTCATTTTCTTCTTCCCTTCAGTCACAGAGCAGTGCTGCGCAAATGCCTGCCTCAGTAACTTTCCGTCCTCCGTTGCACTCTGCGGCCATGATATTTGTAGCGTCTTGCACGTACACCTTCATGGTGCATGTGTTGCACCTTACGCAATGGTGTTCTTGTGTCAGATAATGCGTTTTAAAACTGCTCTAAATCACTAGGCACAAGAGAATCATTGACCTTTGAGTGTGCCATTAGAAAAGAGTTCGTTTTTGTCTTGGCTGTTTCCAGTGAATACCAGCCTGAATGTGTTTAATTGTGAATGGAAATTATATCTGTCTACCTGTGGTGTTTGTGCCATTTCTATATTGACATATGTTAATTAAAGCTTGAAAGCACGAAAAATCGTATTCAACAAACATGCAGAATAATGGTTATTTCCTCTTTTGTTATGATGGTCTTCTTTTAATGTGGAACAAAAACTAGTGTTTTTTTAAAATAACCTTAAAAAGATTAAAACAACATTGTCACTATCTTATTGTTTTTCGAATTGTATAGTTTTATTAAACGAGGGCAGCATTGATTGTGTTGTGTTAATATTTTGGTGGTCATACTGTTTGGGTCTTTCGGTAAAGTCCCGTAGATAGAAAAAAAAAATCACGTCGTTTCGATCGCAACACAAGCAAGCAATCGTCTTCAGGTGAAAAAATACAGCTGGCGGACTGCTGAGGCAGGAATATATATTCATGTTTCCAATTAGCATTGAATATGAGCATTGAAAGGTTTAATTTAAGGACCATTGTTAATAGAAAATGTATCCTTCAGGGTTAGAGGTTAGGTTGCTGTTCTGCCCTTTTCATCAGCTGTGACAATTGACCACATGTTGTTCCGATGACAAAGGTCATTCTTATTTTCCTGGCACAGCTGCTCTTGGCTAAGTATCAGTCCCAGATTATCTGTGATGCGCATTGTAGTGTTACTATGCCTTCACATTGGGTAACTGATACGCTTAGTCATTAGACGTGCTAACTAAGATAAAATATTGATATGCCCTGAGTGCAGAAATAGCACATTTCAAAATTAAAGTGTTTCGCTGCTAAAATTAGAAATTTGGATGCCCTGAGCTTGTGGTGGAAAATCTACATTTCCAGTTTCCACATAATGACCACTGTTTACTTTTCATAGTCGATCCCCAACATGGGATATGTAATATGCAGCCTTCCACAGCAACATCTAGCAAGGAAATCTAGTACAATTAGAATGCACAATACATCTTAAGTTAAATTACATCTTTAAAGGGGCGCCGTGGTGGCTGCATGTTAACTACCTCGCCTGGTATGCAGAATGATCGTCAGTTTGATCCCGACCCTGACGCCTGTATATTTGGAGTTTGCATTTTCTTCTCGTGGTTGTGGATTTTTTTCTGAGTCCTCTGGTTTTTCCCTCCATATTTATAAACTTGTGTTTCGATGATTTGGCTGCTATAAATTTCTACATGATAAGCCACTTCGTTGAGCTATCCTTTATAGCCAGGTTGCTTCTAAAAAATAGCTAATAGCTCAGTGGGGGATTACCTAGTAAAATAAAAAAAAAAAGTTTTTAGTTTTAAATAATATAGGTCAACAAAGTTCATGACAAATGCATTGAGCATATATTTAAGCCAATGTAAAGCCGATTTATAATACAAACTCTGGTATGCTTGTCATGCATTTCTATTCGCAGATGAAAGACTCTGGCAAGCATTCGTGAATGAGGTTGTTCCTTCACCTGAATAGATTTGTCGATGCTGCCTAGTTTGGTGGCTCATGTGTTTTTTGTCACTTCCATGTCTGCACAGGCCATATGCACAGATGGACGAATTTTTAACCACCTGGAGACGGTGTGGCGATTCAGCCCGGGCATCCCAGGCATCCAGCGCAGCTGCACCCTCGACTTTTCTGTACGTGCACCAGTGCAGAGAATAACAGGCTCCTGAGGGAGAAGGATAAGAGAGAGGATTTGCTTAACTTAATCAGGAATATGTCTGTTAACGTCCCCTCTGTCTAAACGGATGACAAGAGCCCTGCGGAGTTTATTTATCTAGCTGGAATGGATGGATGGTAATCGTGGTCACTTTAAGATAGTAATTGCATTAGACCCTTTATTGCCTCACTGGTTATTCGTAGGTTGTGTATAGAATACCAACGTGCATAAAAAAACAGCTGGTATCCAGCTGTGTAACTGTTCGTTTCTGGCCAGGCAGAAATTGGAGGGTAAAATGTGAAAACCAGATCATTTCGGTTTGCGTTTTGAACGCCCTCAGGCATGGTGGTCACGAGACCTCCGTGACCACGGTGGGGTTGCAGAGAAGGGCAAAATGAGCTGACTGAGGGGAGGGAGGAGGGGGAGTAGTGCGAGGACAAATGGGTAGGGGGGAAGGAGTGGGTGGAGCGGACGAGTGGAGAGGAGTGGAGTGAACCTGCCCATTGACGGAGAGACGGATTGGGGAAACAGAATCAAAGAGATAGGTACACAATGATACGGAGAAAGACAGGAAGAGAAATACAGATATATCTACACACAGACAGACACAAGAGAATAACAGGCACAAACTGATACATGCAGAGAGACAGATGCTAGAAATGGAGACGGTCAGATGAAGAAGCCACACATAGATGCCTATACAGAGACCTCGAGAGAGACTGATAGAGGCAGATACATACACACACACAGACTCCGAGGCAGCAAGTGACAGACAGAAAAGCCAGAAGTCCCGTAAAAGGCAGACCACACACAATACAGACAAGCAAAACACAAACTAAAGTCTGTGTCTTTGTCCTTAAATGTGGCAACACTAATTTTGTTGGTGGTTTTGAGCCACTGGTAGAAATTCCACATTGACAATGGTGAGGCCTGTTTCTCTATATAATGACCACAATTATGTTATGCTGCGGTGCAAATATACACAATTATCAATATAACATTGATCCACCCCAAGCGAAAATATTGTAGGCCCTTCGAACAATGAGGTCATTGGGGGCCACCATGTTGACCCCCCCCCCCCGTCCGTACTGGACCCGCTCCTACTGAACATCTGTGAAATAGAGCGTTAAAACTCATCGAAGTCCAAATAAATAAAGATTCTAATTCTGTTGGCACCTGTGGTCGTGATACTGCGACTATTATGCAAAGAGGAAAAAAAAAACCCTGCTTTATCCAATTGCACTGCAAGTATAAACATGCATTTCAGGCATGTCAGGCATGTTGGCAGTCTGGTGACGAATGACTAAAAAGAACCCCCATTGTGTAAACTTGATTTTCATACTTCATTTAGCTCAGTGACTTGGTGTCAATTATACACAAAGAAAAACTACATAAAGTGTGCTCCCTTCTGAGTATGGTTAGAACAGCGAGAGTAAGATGCACAGGAAGTGCAGAAAGCACTGCTCCAATGGAACATATTACTCGTAGTACGGTTGGCTACATATATTTATGAATATTGCTAATATAAATGGCGATGGGGGGCGGGTGTTGATTCAACCTAGAATACCTCTAGGGATGGTTGATTGTTGTGTACCACCATGTGGGAAGTGAACAGAGGTTGTCCAATGGAGAGACTGGTCCCTCACCATTGGAATGTAGAATAACCTCTACTGCCCCATGACCGCTAATGGATATGAACATTGTTTCATTACAATTTTGCGCATGGAGGCACTTGGGCTTGATGCTGAACAATTATCATTGCCGTCGCCTTGTATGCGTTGCTTGATTTGCACAACGCTAATATGAAGTGAAACGATGCTTGCTTCCACACCAGTCACTTAATGCGAAGGGGCATCCCCTTATTTCCTTCCTCCCCCTTCCCCGCAGACCTCCTTCGAGTTCCGATCACTGCTGCATTCGCAGCTGGCGGGCATGTTCTTCGACGAGGTCGTGAAGCAGATGGTCGGCGCCTTTGAGCGACGTGTGTGCAAGCTGCACGGCGTTGAGACGCCCATACCCCGCGAGTACATGGTCCACGAGGTGCACCACACGTGAGGGCCCCCCTCCTCTCGCCCCCCCCTCCCCTTCCCCCTCCCCCCCGCCTCTCTCCCACCGTGCTCACTGCAACCAGACCCCAAGCATTCTCGCAGAACAAGGTCGCACCCAACCACTCCCCGACGCCTGTGTGACGACAGCAGGGAACAGTGGCTGAGGGTACCGAGTGAGTGAGCTTGGTGTGGCGGGGGGGGGCGGGCCCTGTGTGCCGCGTGTCCGCATCTTGAGTGCCATGCTGGAGTGGCGGGTGGCGGGAGGAGGTGGGGTGGCACCTTTATGATGTATCCTATGTCAGACGTAATTAAAACTCGCATATATTATTTATGGTTTTGAAAGACTTAATTTTCATATGTATGGAAAATGAGCACCTTGTTCGTTAGAGAATATATTCTTGGTTGTTTTTTTTTATGAATCCTTTGGGCCGTCCTCTGACATGAGTGTGCACGAGGAGTCATGCCGAGTGGCTGGCCAATCTGCAGATGTAACCGCCCCTGGCTTGCACTTTGACCTGCAGATGCACTCAGCACCTTTACCACTTTGTTCTATTACAGTGTATAATTTCTATGGACTGCCACCTTTGGGGAACTGAAAACAAAAATACAGCCTTATAAAATATAATTTCAAGGTGACTGAGCCTACATTTGCATTTCATTATTTTTTTTAAGGGTCCAACGTGCACAAATCACGATGTTTGCAGGTCTAACAAGTGCATCTCTTGTCGTTAAAGCATCTCCATGTTCAGGGAACTATAGACGAGAGATTTGATGCAGCAATAATGTTGAATGAGATGTTGAAGATATAAATGTGGACATAAACCGTTTGATGGTACTAGCTTTATGGAATCTGCTTCAAGGGGCATTTGCAGAAGTAGTTGCTTCAGGACATCAGCTTAATGAATACACTGTTAATATGTACAAGCATAGGTGAACTGGTTCATATTGAGACCACAAAAACAGATGTAAATAGATGGGGAAGGCCTGGGAGTACAAAAGTGAGGTGCATGTAGAACTTGTTGATTCACCTTATTCATATTTCACAGTGCATTGACTCCTGTTTTTTGAGGGGGTCACCTTTAATGTTGTAGTGGGTGTGGTGTTGTGCACAATCAAGGTGTACGCTGCAATATCGTGTAAAGCTGTCATGAAAAAAGCCCCTGAGCTGCATCTGTAATGCCACCGTGTGTTAGAAATGTTGGATTTCAACAGAAAAGTAATCTTGGCATCAAGACTGACATTGTCCACACCAAAAATGGACCTGATCATACTCGGTTACATATTGTTTATTTAGAATTGTAAGGCCTCCAATATTTATCATTTATGTTGCTAGCCATGAAAAAAAACCTTCTTAAAGTGTTACAAAATGTTTCATGATAAAATCACACAGGAAACATCCCTGTACAATTTATGCTCCGTTTAGTATCGACATTGCAGTGGTGAAAGAGCAACTTAAGTTGGCGGTTGCATACACACACATTTCCCTACCCACATTGGAATATAGTAGTGGGTTTCCATAAGGAACAAGATATCGGCACGTGTGCAGGAGAAATGTCGCCCGGTTTAAAAAAAGCTACCTCAATCGTGGTGGTTGAATGAATGGGAGTGCTGAACGGCAGGGGGGCTTGGATTTGGAAGCGTCATCGTAATGGGACCCATGGAAAGACCGTTCTGCAACGACCGATTGTAAGGTCCTGTTCAGAGCTGGTTTTACAGAGCGTGGCAAAACAATCTTGCCTGAAGTTATCAGCTGATCAAACCAGCGATTACCTCTCACATAAAATGTCTTGTAGTTTTGAGAAGCATCTGATAAAGGTGACATAATATCCTGTTCTGAAACTTGTTCAATCACTTCAGTTGACCTTTCGAATGAATGAGCATGTAATTAGAGGGTAGATTCATTGAAACAATTGCCAACATGTCTGTTTACCGGCCGACGAGCATATTCCAAACCACATTGTTATGCTGCTATTGCTCGACAGCAAAGCAATGGGTTTGCTGGCAATCGCTCTGTAGAAATCTGTGAACAGGCCTGGGTGCCGAGTGGTTTTTATAATTGCACCTTTCATTGCTGATGCTTGAACATGTGTACAATAGTGGTTTATCATTCTCCGCCTTACCCGTTGGAGTCTGGGAAGTAAACTGTGCCTTCTGTAAAGCAATGCAAGCTGTGAAGATTTGAACTGCAGTTCTAACCAGCCATTTTGCGCTGACTTTTTTTTGTTGCATTGAATGTATAAGTTATAACCACAGGTGGTGAATGCCATTCTCATAGCTGCCACCTGTTCCAATTTTTGACAATTCTGTTTTGTGGGTGTATTAATTGAAACTCATCCTTGTTTGTTACTTGCTGTACATCAGAGCAAATCAAGACAAAAGTGGATTTTAAATACAAAAATATCCTGTTCTGTTAACTTCGTCAAATGTAGTCTAACGCACCATAAGCATTTAGTTTTACTATATTTGCTTATGTTGCTTCCCTTTGATCGCCCACCTGAATATTGACTCAGTTTTTGCCCAAATTCTGAAAGATCTGAGAAAATGCCTCTTTTATTTGACTTAAATTGCCAGCTGTTCATTGTTGGTATTGCTGGGTTTCCATCTGTTTCACTGTTGGACACAGTAGGAACTTGGAAAATAGTTTGTGGGAATGGCAGGTGCAAGCAGAGAAAAACATTTTCACCTGGCCTGCTCACTGAAAACATCAAGCAAGGGATTTCAATTGTAATTTTCACAAACTGTTAAGCCAATTTAAATATCAAAACCTACATTAGTTGTGCACACAATTGTCACAGTTTTATTTCAACTAAAATATATAAACGCTAGACAACTGAATTTCCTTCTTGATGAGTATATAAACCTGTTAAGTCACGTGGCAACAAAAGGAATAATCGTCGTTGATGTCCTCATGGAAATCTTAATTATAACTCTTCCACTGGCTCCTTTAAACTTTTTGAGTGCATACGTTGCTGGAGTGGACTTACCACTGCCTTGGTCCAGAGTGCAGAGCTCTTTCAAAGAGTTAGTTAAAACTGTTGCATTCTATACTGTGTATTAATGTATACATGTGGTGTTTTGCATCCCATGATAAACCCCGTTAATGTAAGCTGACTGGCAAGTGCTTAAAGAACATCAGTGCTGTGCATGGAGCTGGCCAGAAAATATCCGTGCTCATGGTAACGTAATGTGGATGGGGGAATATTGTGATGTCCTTAATAGAAAAGTAGCACAATTACTGAATGTCATTTGGTAAGTACCATGAAGCATCCTTAAAATAAACTGAATGGAGTGGAATGGGAGTTATTCAGTACAAATACATATTTGCATTTATCGTTACGTGAAAACGTCCGTGGCTTAGTTTAAGCAGAAGTTCTGCTTGGAAAGTGTTAAACATGGGTTGACTCAACAATATCGTAATATATTCTTTTTGGTCCCTAATGCAGCTGACAATGGTTGTCAGCTGTGATCCCATCATTGCTTGCTTGTCTCCGTGTGGTAAATTGGCCTGTTATGTTCACTCCAATTCTCTCAATTTCTCATGACTTCCTGCAGAGTGCTTCCATGTTCGCCAATCAAATTTGTCCAGTGCCTAATAGCAAACAGCCTTATCAGTTGATGTCTTGCATTTAACTGTTGCCAGACTCGAAAACGTTTAACCATTGTGATAACCTTGTCAGCTGCACATATCTGCCACTTATCACATTTTCATAGACTTTGTTATCAGTCTGCTTGCATTGTGCTTGCACATGAGTAGACCTTAACAGCAAGCTCTGCACTCGGTAGGATGAGGACAACAGAGACTGCTTTCTTGGTATGTGCAATCATCGTGAACGCAAATTATCCATTGTCATCTCTCCCAAGTCGCAGAAACCATTTGGTGCTTGGAGTTGATTTGTCCATTGGTTATCTATGCTGCAACACTGCATGGCCAAACTGCTGACTGATCAGATGGCTCCTTATTTAACAGAGCATTCTGAGCCATGATTACTTAATTGAAACCCACCCTTCAGAATCTAACCACACAGCATCCAATAGCTCCAGTGTTTGAGGAGTGGAAATGGTTGCTTGTATGCTGTTTTCTTTCAGCACACGATGGGTATGTACCATATCAATTGGATGGATAGCTAATCACTGCATTTTACCGATTTTGCCTTGCACATTATAAAAGAGTGAAGTTTGAAGTATTTTTCCCATCTAAAATACTGATTTGCCTCCCAAGTACAAATTTTAAACGTTATTTAAAGTTTGCCCGGGTTGTCTTCCACAGCATGAACTTGTGTACAGACCATTGTAAATCTAGCAACCAACATCATCGATGGAGCATTGCTAATCTCCAGTGTTGGTACAGAACGTCGTAATCACCAACTGGACATTTGCCACAAATTGCTATATGGAGCGATTTAATGGCAAATTTTTATTTTGGGAAGCTGCCCAGCTAACTTATGATATATGTATTCATGCTGCAATCCAAGAAAACCCCAGCATTGTAAAGAACTATGCATCGGTGAGTTGTGAGACTGAAAAGCAAAGAGGGTTTTTTTGTTATTATCACGTTGCCTCCACCTGTACAACAGTGCTCAAACTGACATCATCACTTGGGCTCTGCCTTTATTCAGTCAAGGTGCTGCTCTGAAATACTCGAACCGCGTGCCCGCTACATAAAGTGCATTATAACGTTGGCAGCATTTTGACAAAGACATGTGGAGCACAAATGTGTTTGGTGGTGTTGTGTACTCCAAGGATACTGCATATAATAAAGAATTAAAGCTTTCGTGACTGCATAAATTACTCATTGGTTTTTTCGGTAAAGTCACGTATCTACGTAGAAATACCATAAAATTATATTAAAATAAAATAAATTGGCCCGTTATTTTAATATAATTGTATGGTATTTCTACATACGTGACTTTACTGATAGTGCATATAGTTCAGTTAGCTGGACGTACATGTTAGCACGCATAGTCAAAATGCAACTTTTCGGTCAACCACTAAGTGTTAACTATCCTTTGCACCCTTATGGAGTGTTTGGTAGATGATTGATATTCACCATGAATTTTACGTCTCGTGTGTTTTTCTGTAATTTGGATTCGCATGCCCAGTTACCTGGGCCCTGCAGGTGCCGGTTTATTGAGAATGGGGATCAAGGGAAACTGTTGTGTGCATGCTGCCTTGTACATTCAGAACATATATTGTAACGAAAAAAAAGTGTATTGTATAACGGATGTAATAAAATTTAATGTTCTCAACTATATTATACGGGTACATTATTAACGGTGGTCTTGCATCTTACCATCCAATGAAATGCCATGCTGTGTGATAGCACCTTTTGTGCGATTGCCAGCGATGTTTGCGTTTGCATACGCATCCATGATGCCAGTGACTTCTGTTCAGTTCCCTTTCATACACACGAGTGCCACGTGTGATAACTAACTGATCCTGAGACCAGCCTTCCTAAGGCAGACTTTATCTTAAATTAGTACTTTCTACAGTGTGGACTCATCGGAAGACAATGGAGATACATCATTGTTTCCACACTCCCATTTAATGTCCTTTGCTGACCTTAGAAGGTGCTCAATAGCAGCATTTGCCCTCGGAATTAAAGTGAAATGGTTCTTTCGGTAAAGCCACGTAGGTATAAAATAAATTAGATAACGACGTTTCGGGCGCAACACAAGCGTCCGTCATCAGGTGTGACAACCACAGCAATAAACAATTGCCGAAGCGGGCAAAAGGGCTGCTGTGACAAGAGGCTATATGGGTAAGAGAGGGGGGAGTAGCCAGGGAGGAGAGATAGAGGGGGGTGTGGGGTAGGGCGAGCAAGGCAAAATGCCGGGGGGGGGGGAGTGAGCGGGGCTGGGAGTGGGAGGCTGCCAGTTAGAGAGGGGGGAGGAGGGAGAGAGAGGGGGATGAAATGAATGAGTTTTTTTAAATCCCGCTTCGTTTTACAAATTGCTTTTTTGTCGTGCCTCAATCTGCATATCCTTTTGCCAGTACCTGTATCCTTACGAAAATCGAAGGAGCAATAGTGTTAAAGAACCATTATGAGACTTGTAGACATTCACCTCTTCCACAAAATAGAGAAGTATACAAAGATATAAAGATATGAAAGCTAAAATACATTTAGCCTATTAAAAAAAAACTTTCTTTTCTGATGCTGTTCATAGTGCACTCCACATGAACACAACGTCGACCAGCACACTGCACCATGAACACCCTCGACATGTAGAAACCGGACTGAGAATCCTGATACTCAGACTACAGCCCCATGAACCTGGACAATGAACCCACAAACCTGATTCAGCAACCCAATAAACCCGGACCACGAGACCACCATGAACCTGTCGGCTGATTTCATCGCCCCATCTCTGGGTCTTGTTCCCTTCCTTGGCTGCCATTCTGTCAAGGGGCCGTCCATAAATGACGTCACGCGATTTTGGACGATTCTTGACCCCCCCCCTCGTCACACGGCGTCACAAAAAGTCAGACCCCCCCTCAAATATGACGTCACAAAGCTCTGCCCCCCCCCCCCCCAAAATATATGTCAAACATGCTTCAAATCGCTTTAAACTATTGTCATTGTAGTGCGTATTTAATGTGGCGCTGCACTCTGATGTTATAGGAGAAAACATTAAAAAATCTATTTAATTAAGTAGAACGTGTCTATTTAAAGTTGCGAATTTTGATGTGACGTCACATTTCTCAAACCCCCCTCCCCCCCTCGTCACACATCATCACAAATGTCTGCCCCCCCCTAAGTGAGTGACGTCATTTATGGACGGCCCCCAAGTATTTAATCTCCAATTTTTTTTGAGCGATGTGTCCTTGCCAAGTCCACCTTAAGTCAATTTGACGCCTATAATTCACATTTGTTTTCTGATCCAGCATCCATATTTCCATACTGCTTCGTGTACATTTCAGCTTTTTTCACTGCTCTTGTCAGTCTACATTTCCAATCCATGTCAAAGCAGTGACAATGCACTGAATGAAAACGTACATCTGTTGGTACACTGGACGTGTGACAAAGAACTTGATAGCTCATCGGATTCCCCCAGTATAAAGAAAGATTATAATTCTGGTCTTCTGCTTTTCATTGTCAATCGTCTAAAAACACGATATAGCTCTTACTCACCCCTTTATAATCAACTTGATACTGGTCTACCTTATTTCCAGTCCCTACAATTATTTGTTTTTGTTTAGTGGTACTGTTGTAGATGACATTGTCTTGCTCATTTACCATGAGGCTCCTTTTAACATTTCTTTGTGCAGTCCTTGACCTGAAAAAAAAATCGGATTTCAAGCTACGAATGTCGTGCTTAGAGAATAAGAGCACTGTCCCATCCTTGTTTAGTCAGACGCTACTTTGACTTCGCAATTTAATCAAATAACTTCAAGTATAACGCTAATTAGCAACTGCTAAACACTTAACTGCACTGCAAAACAAGGTGGTCGACGAATAAAAAAGTTTGGCTTTCTACAATTAAGCTCGCTTGAATTCAAACAAACATCATCTGTTTTCCCATGCCGTGGTCTGAAACCCAATATTCTAACGAATAACAAATGGGCCTTCTACAATTAACCTGTCTTGAATTCAAACAAACCATCTGTATACCCATACCGTGGCCTGAAACCCAATACTGTATCCCAGAACCAACTTTCAGGGCGTGAAGTGGCCACTTATTGTACTCACATTAACTCTCGGACCTTGTATTGGGGAAAGGGGGTTGGGGTTATGGGAATGTTGGTAGCAGGTGGCCAGCTGGTCTGGGTGTGCGTGTGAGGACGCACGGAGATATTAATAGACACCTTGGCACTCTATGTGAGGCACAACGGAGCTTTTGCAAAGGGGGACCCAAACACAACACTACCCACCCATATAGAGGAGCAGCAGGGCACCTCCACAGCCTCCCCAACGCTGTCCCTATCTGCAAAACCACTGAACCGTTTGCATGCCACTAACTTACTGGATATTTCCCCCCCCCCCCGGGCCAATTCTGCACTAGTTACAAACAGAATTGCACGGTTAATGTAGTCCACTCAATCAAAGTCAGGGCATCCGTTGCTGCGCCAATGCTGGGTTATCCATTCCCATACGTGAACGAGTGTAGGAGTGTGCCGTTATTTAAAACGAATCTGCTGTAGTTGTCTTTTGCTGTGGCATTTAAGTGTGGATATAATTACTTTTGTGAGAATTAAAAATTGGATGTCCTACGTTGAGACTTCTCTGCCATAACCAAGAATGTGGAATGTCATACACTGAATCAGGGTCAATAGAGCCGATCGGCACTTTATTTAACCAGGTATAACCCCGTGAAGGTTAATTATTTTTCGATTTAAAGCTTTCGTGACTGCAATGATTCATCTTCTTTGGTTCTTTCGGTAAAGTCACGTAGAATGAGAATATTATTGTGTTATTTTATTTTATCAATTTATTATTTTATTCTCATTCTACGTGACTTTACCGAAAGAACCAAAGAAGGTTAATTATTTATTCATGTCCATTCAGATGATTTCCTCATTCGTCACAAGAAAGCTGGCCTACAATAGTCATGTCATGAGAATTTTTTAAAACTTGTTTGGAAAAGCAGATTATGCAAGGCACAATACCCGGTTCACGTGCACGAGGAAAACCAAGGATCACATGGATGGATAACATCAAAGCATGGACGAGGCTAACGCTGGAACACAATGAGGATAGCAGAAGACAGAAGTCAGTGATGAAAGATTGCCCATGGTGTGGCCAACCCTCAGATCGAGGATGGCTGAAGACAAGACAAGAATTCGTCATATTTTGTATTGAGCCACATGCAACCTCAGTTGGATTCAACATTCATGATTCATATTTATGACAAACTGTCGTGTTCTCATTAAACTAACTTTCATGATAACAACCATCAATTCATACGATACGGTTGTGAAACTGGGACGCGCAAAATCTGCAGACCGTATGAAAACAGCAGGTCTTCAAATTGAAGTACTTGTGCTTTGTCCTAAACATTACCTGGCACGAACACATCAATAATAAAGAAGTCGCAATACGTGCCTCACTGACTGAAGGCCGCATCGTTCACACTGTCCTGAAATGGCAACAGCCATGGTTAGCGCACATCCCATGCATGGGCTGTACCCAGCTTCTGAAATTGAGCCCGCAAGCACACAGGCTCGGTAAAGGCCACAAAAGACACCCCCAATCAAGCCGGGTCGAAGCCGCTCATGAAGAGACTGGTATCAATTCAAACTGGCCGTCTTGTCGGAACAAGTCGTTGACGAGTGGCTTGATTGTTAATGCCGACCGAACGACAACCAGGTGAAGTATATGTTCTCTCGTGGGCATCCATGGAGTAAACATCTCGCCACGGTGGCTAGGATATGTTAACTACCTCGCCTGGTATACAGGAGGTCGTGGTTTAGATCCTGAACCCACGAGTTTGCATGTTCTCCCCATGGTCGCGTGGAATTTTTCTCCGGGTCCTCCGGTTCAATATTTAGAAACATGGGATGAGAATATTTCTCGAGCTATCATTTGTGGCTAGGTCGCTTCTGAAAAAAGTGCTCTATAGCTCAGTGGGCCTTATCGGGGTAAAATAAAAATAGTTTATAGACTACTACTGCTGGTTATGGTGATTAAATTACATATGCTTTTGCATGGTATCTAAATTGGGGTGCATAACCACTCATCATCTGGGTTCATCAGATCCCGGAGGCTGAGATGGTGCCAACAATTTACACTTTGTACTGTGAGGTGTGGTTATAATCTTACCTTGCATCACATTGCCTTGACTCATTACTGCAATATTTACCAGCCTTCATTACCCTTAACGTTTTGCCCAAAAAAAACACTGTTGCGTCGATATATATCTAAAAGATAGGTGGAATACGACTTAACATTGTAATGCAATGAAGTTCTCTCCCAACGGGCCTATAAAAGAATCAGGCTCAATGCCAATCCAGTTTAAAAATCAACAGACATGTATTTTTCAAAGCCAACTTAGGACCCATTCAAGATGACACAAGTATCTACCTGCTCAAAATAATAATAACGGGTGGCACTTATATCCAGTAAGCAGGAGAATAATCAAAATCCACATTGATCTGGTGGGTGGCCAGGCTCCATGCTATGAGCAATGTTGACTTCCCAAAGAGACATTCTCATCTATTAACCCTGGAGAGACGATGATGGTGATGATGGACTGAGTCCAACTGACCAGGACAGACCGGTGAGAGAAATGGTGTAAATACTAACTCCGTTTATCTCGGAAAAAAAAATCGAGGGACACTCGATTATCTTGCGGGCGTGACCACGGATAACCAACCCCCTGATAATTGGAACAGCGAAGTTTGTATCACGGAACGAGGTCGCAATCACCAGTCTGGACGCGGTTCTCTCCTAACATGGCATTGGTGTACGGAGGGAGCTTGAATGCCATCACGTCAGCGGAGGCCCTGAATGACGAGCGCCTCAACAACGCAGTTGCAGAAAGCGCCGCATCAGCATTTTCCACCCGTACTTAATTTGGCGGCGGGAGGCGGTCCTAGTGTCTTTTCGCCCAATTGACCCCGGATAACGCCGGATGTTTTGGAAACATTTGCCAAATAACTAAATTTATCCTCCGATTCGCACTGTTTGGCTACGTACGCTGCGAAAGAAGTTCAACATACATACATACATTATCCATGGTCAAAGTATCTGGGTAATTGGAAGTATTTGCCGAATGACTCCATTTAACCAAGATTTGGACCCAAATATTCGGATGGCCACGATATTTGAAAGAAAGAAACGGGCTTTTGCTGAACCCGGATAAACTAATTTTTGGATGATCCCGTCACGGATAAAACGGAGTTTGACTGTAGTTGCTGAAGGCACCAAAGTCTCACACGAATAGAGATCTAACCCCCCCCCCCACAACTCGTGTTTACTCAAGGTACGCAGTCTGCCCAGCAGGATAAAGAGATTGCTCCCGTCTGCCTGTGACTGTCATCGTGTTTATATTCAACGACTAAATATGGCTCCAGACATTGACGTCTGGAACGTTACTTAGGCGCTACTTAAATTACGACAATTTGCACCGAATGTGCACACCTCTAGTGTTTACCGTACTGTTAACATATTCTATGCAGCGTTTTCCTCGGGTGCTGCTAATGTGTGCCATGCGTAGCTGTGAATGTGTCCCGTTGTTAATGGAATTTGCGTGACACTTCAGCAGCGGGTGGCGACGCCACAATTGTACGTTCTTGTTTGGGAATTGGGGCAATTGCGTAGCTATAAAACATTAGCGTGAAAACCGTGGGCAAAACTGTCAACGCGATGTTGTTGTTTTTGTCGTTGTTTAAGCATTCCAGGTCACATTTCGTCACATTGTCCTTTATTAAGCAGGCGAGATGCCGTTGAATTTTATTTTTTAACAAAACATTTCTTTCCCCAAGGACATCTATAGAGTCTGTTTTTTTTTCTCCCCCAATTAAATGAGAATAATGTTCACGTTGGGAATTTTAATTTGACACTGGGTAAGTAGGTGATGCTGTAGCACACAGCATAATTCACATTAAGGATTTGTAGTTCAGATCCCAATTGAGCAACAACCCATTATTCCTCTGGGGTTGATAAAATAATTAGGAATTTATGGAACTTGAAATATTGCTACCCTGTGGAAAGAATAACCCCTGATTAATCGCTGGATCAGGATCATGTTAAAACGTAGGCTTTGGCGACCAATATTTTCCATAATAGACTTTTTTGGGTTAGATCGCATAAATATGAATGTGTCGTTAAACCCGCAAGCCAATCAGTAAGGGTTGTCACGTAAAAAAAAAGCATGCCAGTTCGTTACTAGTTCAGCACACCAGTGGGAGAGTAAACCCACAACATTTACAATTCGAGTTTACTCTCCAACACACCGGTGTGCTGAACTAGTAACTAATTGTCATGTATTTTTTTACGTGACGAACCTTGCTCATTGGCTAGCGGGTTTAACAACACATCATTATTCACACGATCTAACCCAAAAACAACTCTTCTGGATGAGGATCGCTGATGAAGATGAGCACTCCTCCACCCTCAATTGAACACGGAGAAACTCACTTTTTTTTCGTATTCGTTACACAATATTAACCTCGCTTTGATGTAATCGTCGGTGGGTACTGAATGATTAGCGATTCAAAATCCACCGCATATATTATTCTCGCAAGGTGTTCGTGACGGACTTAAGCTCACATTCTTTTGCACGCGGCTTGTAACACACCGAGAGCTATATACACCTGGAAATGTGACTGATTTATCACAAAACAATGCAACACCTTTTTTGATACTGGCAAAAAGGTCCTATAGATACTTCCCACCTGTGTATTGGCTAACTGTTTATTTGTGTTCTTCACTGCAGTATATTCTATTGTCCATCACTGCATTGTGATTGTGCGGGGTTCCACATGAGAACAGCACTTACCCAAGACTGAAGGTCCAATTATCGTAAAAAGTCTAATTGCCTCTGCCTAAACTAGCATTAGGCAGTGATTATCTCTGTTGGTGGTCCACGGCTCGTGATGGAAATTCCACATTCCACAACTGAAAAAAACTCATTAAAAATGCAAATTATAGCCAAAAACGATGTCATGCATATCGCATAACATAGTTTATGGTTGAGATTTTTGGCTGAGTAATTAAGGCATGACCTTTTACTTACATCTGGGGGATTTATAATCAATTTTGAGCCAGTGATGTGCATTAAACGGCTGGGTTTGCTTTCATTGGTTGACGTCAGTCTGCAGACACATCGAAAATACCACACTCCTGTCGCAGAGGCCAGCTCCTCCATAGGACTGCGGTTGCAACAACAACAAAAAGTAGAATAGTCAAAACTTATGTTATGCATACCCTCAAGGTAAGTTACATGCTTTATGTGTATCTATAAACATTTTTTTTAGAATAGTACAACGCAAATATAGGTGACTGTTATTAAATGTAACACATTGTAAACATTAAATGATGCTCAAAGTACTAATTCCAACATTTTACATGCCTTTTTCTTCTTCAAAAAGCCCTCAATAAGAGTAAAGCTCTCTCTTTTCTGGAGGTTTCAGCTTGGGGTTTAGTATTTTTTTTAAGAAAAAAACCAGAGTTAATTGAGAAAACTTACACATAGCAGGATAATCTTCATGTGCATTTGTCAGAAATCGACTTGTAGTACTGCCATCTAAACTATTTCTTTTATTTTACCAGGTAAAGCCCACCGAGCTATGTAGCTCTTTTTCACAAGTGACCTGGCCACAAATGATAGCTCAACGAAGTGGCTACTCACGTGGAAATGCACAGCAGTCAAATGCTCTAAACGCGTGTTTCTAAATGTGGAGGGAAAATCCGGAGAACCAGGAGAAAAATCCACGCGACCATGGGGAGAACACGCACACTTCAAATTTATAGCAGGCATCAGGGTCGGGATCGAACCCACTACTGTCCACCTGATAGTACTGAACGCGAAGGTAATCCGGCCTCCCAAGCACTGGATTACAGGTGTGCACCACGACACGTATTATTGGATCATGGGAATGGATGGCATCAAGGGGAGTGAGGGTGGATTTGGACATGCAGACCCGTTATCTCTGCACAAATTCAGGCCACTCTGAGTAGAAACCGACAGGGAATGCATTGAAACTCTTCGCCAACACTCGTTTTCTCATGAGCGAGAACGCAGAGGAGTGTGTTCAGGTGTGGCCGACGGAACAATCTATTTTTATGCCTCCTTCAGAGGGAGTAACACGATCGCATGTATTTCCATGCATCCTTCCATGATTACCGGAGTCTGCTGATTCGTTTGTTTCAAAATAAACTTAAGGGTGTCGTAAACGTGCATTGATTTGATCATGATAAAAAAAAGCTGGTGTAAAATAAGTGTAATAAAAGGATGCTGTATTTGGTTGACACCCAACGTAAATTAAAATTCACAACCAACCATGTGTGATTCGAGTACACTTACCACAGCAGCGTGTGGCCAGATAAACAAAAATGTGTAAATTACAAGTGATAATGCAACAAGTAGTGACGAAACAAATGGATAAGCGCGGATGAGATGTTTGGCATGGTAATGAAGGCGTAACCTTTTCTATGCATTTACGGCTGGGTTTTTTTTTAATAATTAGATTTGTTGCCAGTGGATGTGTATTCGGTTGGGCTGGTTTTTTCTTACATCTGTTGACGTCAGTCTGCAGGCGTGTGGGGGGGGGGGGATAAATCCATCACTTATGTCGGGGTAAACGTTGCCTGTCACCCCAATTCACGTACACAAAACTTTCCCGTTGCCAAGCTGAGTTATTCAGTGTTTTTTTTTTGTCCCCCTTGCGCCCCCCCCCGCCCGTGACGGATGGCCATTCCTTCTCCTTGGATGCCCCCTTACAGCTTTCCTGGCGCTTGGCATCACGGGTCAGTTCGCTCAACACAAAATGGAGACCCAAAACATTGATTTAATCTTGGAGCCCCCTAATTAACGGTGGATCCAAGGGGTGACCGCGAGAGATATCTGCAAAAATATATTTGTTGATATTTACCGGAGAAAATACGTTGCCATGTGTTTTGTTATATTAATGTAGGGCCCTATTTAAATTGGTTACAATATTTGACCGCCCAATCACTGTTCCCTTTGTCAATTTCTATATCTGCCTCTGGCCCCAATTACTTACAATGCACATCAATCACCTGAGAGCACATTGAGGTACACACCTTGTAAACATGCAACGTTGGGCCAACATTCGTTAATGTTGGGCCAACGTTGGTCCACCATCAACCAAAGTTTGGCCCAACATTGCTTTACACTGAGCAGACGTGGTCTTCGTCCAACGGAGTCTTGCAGCATAAACTGTGATTTAATTTCAGCCCGCGTCGATCTTTTATGTTGCCTTGACAACCTGAGAGGACGAATGGTTCTTCGTGTTTGACTCCACCGAAGAAGCTTGTGAGTTCAAACTCCAGTTGAGCAGAAACACAACATATCATCCCTCCGGGGGTGAACAGAAAAAGTGTAATTTTGTCTGGAGTCAACAGAAGGTGTCCTCTAGACAGTCTGGCACCACCGTAACATTGAGGAATTTCCACCACTGCTCCCGGCTGCCAAGAGAACCAGCGCGCTGCGCCATTAATTGCTTGACCAGTGAGACGCTGCCTCTTTGGCTTTAGATGAGAATGTTTGTTGAAATGTTCCTTTAAAAAAAATTCAGCTTCTTTTGTTAGCTACTAAGGTTATCTTGTTTAACAAGCATTGCATTTTTTGTTAGATAGGACACTATCCTGCTTTACAATGTTAGATTTTTGTCAGCAGGCATGTATGCTTGTTTTACAATCTTAGCTTTTGTGTCAGATATAATCTTGGTTTATATTACAAGCCTTTAGACTGTGTAAATATCTTCCTCCCCTGTAGATTCGTGAGAAGGTATGCTCCCGATCACAAAATATTCTTTAGACCCACTGAGGATTTTTCTAGGCAATTCTGGAATATGACAATATTATCATCAGTACCAATCATCATCACACAGCACCAACTACTAAATCATCATTATCAGCAGCCATACACAGCACTAGATGTCACTCATGATGTATGGGACTACACCATATGTCAATGTCTATGTGCAAGTGTCGATTATTTTGCTATAAATTTCCACATGATAAGCTACTTCGTTGAGCTATCATTTCTGGCCAGGTCGCTTCTGAAAAATAACTAATAGCTCAGGGTGCTTTACCTGGTAAGATAATACAAATAGTTTAGTTGTATTTGTATATTCACTATGTAACACAATTTTTGTTCCTGGGTAGTAAGTGTTATTTCCTAATTGCTTATGCCTAAAAAGTATAGAAAATGTCTATTATTCCCAACAATCTTTGCTTTTGTGACCAGGACATTGATATTTTGAAATGTACCTATTTTCAATGAGAAAACTGGCGAATTTGTGTCTTTTCGTTCACATGAAGTCAGAAAAAAACAACATATGAATCAAAATTAACATGTAATTTATACTAAAGTAATACAAACATTGCTACAAAAGATTTAGAATTGAGTAGTTTTTCGAGATTTACGATGATACTGTAAATCACTTTCACGAATTAGCCCCCAAATGTAGTCTCCCATCATGTTCTCGTTATACTGTCCTTGGTAGCGGCGTTCAAAGTCCAGTATATCCTGGTGGAAGTGCTCGCCTTGCTCCTCCGAGTACGCTCCCATGTTCTCCTTGAATTTATCAAGATAAACATCAAGGATATGGACTTTGAGGGACATCCTACAGCCTATTGTGCCGTAGTTCTTCACCAGTCGCAAGCAGCTCCACATAGTTTTCAACCTTGTGATTGCCCAGGAAGCCAGGAACCACTGCGACAAAGCTGTTCCATGTCGCTTTCTCCTTACTAGTGAGCTTCTTGGGGAATTCATTGCACTCCAGGATCTTCTTTATCTGTGGTCCGACGAAGACACCGGCTTTGACCTTTGCCTCAGACAGCTTAGGGAAGAAGTCTTGAAGGTACTTGAAGGCTGCTGACTCCTTATCTACAGCTCTGACAAATTGTTTCATAAGGCCCAATTTGATGTGCAGTGGTGGCATCAGCACCTTCTGGGGGTCCACCAGTGGCTCCCACTTGACAGTGTTCCTCCCCACAGAGAACTCGGTCCGCTGTGGCCAGTCCCGCCTGTGGTAGTGCGCCTTGGTGTCCCTGCTGTCCCAAAGGCAAAGATAGCAGGGAAACTTGGCAAAACCGCCTTGGAGACCCATCAGAAATGCCACCATTTTGAAGTCTCCGATGACCTCCCAGCCATACTCATCATAATTCAAGGCGTCCAGCAAGGTCTTGATGCTGTTGTAATCCTCTTTGAGGTGCACCGAGTGAGCCAGGGGAAGAGATGGTTCCTTGTTACCATTATGATAACAAGGACCCTGGATGAGCTGCCAATGAAGAGGTGCCACTCATTCTGGTTACAGGCGATTCCGATTGTCTCGAAACAGACTGGTCACATTGTGGCAGAAGCAGAGCCCATCTTGACGGGTGAAGAAGCTGCAAAAAGGTTGGTGACGCTTCCTCTTATCTGCGAATTGCACACTTTTATCCAACAAGTTCCACTGCTTGAGCCTAGACGTCAAAAGTTTGGCATTGGACTTGGTGAGACCAAGATCTCTGACCAAGTCGTTGAGGTATTTTTGGTTGGGGTAGTATGGGGTTCTCTCTTCAGCTCCACCTCTGAAATTGTCATCTTGATCTGCAACGGCTTCTTCGCTCTCTGACTTGCTGCTCTCTTCTAAAGACGGCTACTCTCTCTCTCTCTGGAGGGAGTGGGTACGGGGAGCTCATGGCAGAGTGGCACCGGGGCGATGGATGAAAGAAGGTCCGAATACGTGATAGCAGGTGCATTCTTGCCAGTAAGACGTTTGGAAGGGTCCACCATGCAGAAGTAGCAGTTGCACGAGTGGTGAGTGGGTTCCCGCAAAATTCTTTGGATAGCCAACTTCATGGCTCTCTTTATTTCACCCATGACTAATGTGTAAGAGATTCTCGCAACATTTTCACGTGATATATTTTTCAATAACATTGAAAATTGTAAAAAAATAGAACATTTTAAACTTTTACAATTTTTTTTTTCAAATTTTATAACATAAAATTCCGAGCAACAATTGTCCATCTTACCTTCTAGAGTTTTTTTGCATTGCTCACAAGTGAAATGAGGTGCCCAGGGTTTCTCTTGATCTCCGACAGGCATGCCGAAATATGCCTTGTAGGCCTCACACATCTTAGCAGATGCTTCCACAGAGGACTTTTTCGCTCTTGTCTTGATAAATTGGCCGCAGACATCGCAAAATGTGTCTGCCGGATGCTTGCAGCCTCTTGATGCCATCTCAGAAAAATGCAGATATGTATCCACTTACGCAGCTGGAACTAAACTTAACTGGTGGGCTTAAGGCTCCTGTATTTATAATACTATTTATATTACTGGAAAGTTCTAGACTGTTCCAAAAGTCACTCCAAGTTAACGCAGCACTGAATCTATCTGGTAGGTTCTGGAAAATAGGTAAATTTCAAAACATCACTGTCCTGGTCACAAAAGCAAAGTTTGTGGGGAATAATAGCCATTTTCTGAACTTTTGAGGCATAAGCAATTAGGAAATAACGCTTACTACCCAGGAACAAAAAAGAAATAAAAAATTTGTTACAGAAGTGTATTTATTCAAGTGATGTGTTTACCTTTCCTATACTTTGCACTCCTCTCGTGTGTTTGTAGTGTTTGTTGTTGTAACGTTGTAACCCGTCCCTACTGGACATTTTTGAAAAAGAGCTTTATAGCTCATCGGATTCCTGCAGTATAAATCAACACTCCGATTCTGATTCTGCGTAAATGCATGCTGGTGTTGTTGTAGAAATGTGCTCACTTTACTACAGGTGAGCCCAACGTAAGTCTACGTGCGTAATGTAAATGTGTAGTCCATGGGAGAGCTCCCAAGGTAAGGTTGGAAACGGGGAATGTGTGAGGCAAGCCAGCAGGGGACAATCTCCCCGAAGAAAGCCGCACGGAACTGTTCAAACATGTAAATATTAAGTAAGGCGCCTTGAGGTAAGTAAGGCGTTCTGTAAACATAAAATAAGATAAACAGTGGGGTGGGAGTGGAGGGCTGCTATCACAATGTCTGAGGACTGATGAAAATTGGCACATTTTATGTTAAACGTAACGATTACTTTGCTTAGTTAATTTTCGTTTTGCAAACAGCCGTATATTTTTGTAATTTTCAGAACCAATGATAATGCAGTTTTTTTTTGTAACTGATTGGGCCGAGATCATCAACTCACTGTACTTGCACCGTCAGCTTACCTGTATTCAATCCTAGACCCTGAATATGACATCTGAGGGCTCTGCATTGGGCCACTGGTCTATGGGCCCCACTGTTCGTCGATGAATCCAACGTTAATCAGCTCGTGTGCCGCGTGTTTCCGAGCAGGATGGGGTGGCCCTGGGTCATTGATTCGGTCTGCAACGCGCTGCTGTTTCCGCCGCTCCAGATTTACTTCTCCTATTTAGTTTGTTGTCCTTCCTCCGCACCTCCGATTAGCGCGGTTGGCTACGTACGGTGTGAAAGAAGTTCAACATACATACATACGTTGTAGGATTTCAAAGTGCAGAGTTCCTTGCAGGAGACTCTTCCTCCATATGGGACGATCTTGGGCAAAAATCTGCCACGAGACTGTGGGATGTTGCACTTCTTCAGGCTGCAGACTGTCAATATGTAAAAATACAAATTGATGCGCTTGGCCCAGAGCTAAAATAGGTTTATAAGTGTTTCATTACAGTGTAGTAACACTAAAAGTATACAAACAACAGAGATACTGGTTTGCATTGACAGTTGTCTGTATACAGGTAACTCCTCTTTATCCATGCGTGGATTCTCTAACAGGGACGTGCGGTGAGGTCAATGGCTGGGGAGGCACTGGCTCGTGTCAGAGCCAGATTCTCACACTGAGGGGGGCGTGGCTTTAACGGAGGGGGCGTGGCCTCGCCGAGGGGGGCGTGTTAGACACGTCCCCCCCCAGGGAGGCAGATGTGATAGCGGCCTCCCCTGGTGCTTTTTCATTGAAGTTTCATGACAAGACCAGCGAGCCTAAATATCTTTATACATACACACGAAAAATGTTACCAGGAGTATGGAAGGCGAGGACATGAAATGAAGGGGTCTACAAACATTACATTGGTGACATACTGAGATAGTAACAGGCACGCGCTTATTGCCCGCGCTCCATCCAGTTACTGAGGGGTTGCGCAATCAGAGGGGAGGCTGAGCTCGTCGCTGCCTCACCTCTCGTCTCTTGCTGTATTTGCAGCGGAGCTCCGCAAATTTGGCGATTTTGACGATAAAAATTATTGGAATCGTACAGAAATGACATTTATAACACAGAGCAGTGGAAAAATCTTAATATATTTTTTCAGTTGATCCTTCTTTCTTTTACTTTTCGTAACAGCTATTTTCATTGGAGTATGACAGGCGAGGCTCTGCCTCCTCTGCCTCCCCTGACCGCGCGTTCCTGTGCCCCAGGTGACAGATTGTCCACGGTTGCTACAATACATAAATAAATATAGAGAAAGAAGAAGTTCAACATACAGGTGCACGCATCGATCGGGCATCAAAGCCGTTGGCCTTATCGAAGGACCCGGTGGCCCGGTGGTGTCTCCAAATAAAAAAAATTAAATGCCGTACGACATTGACGAACGTCAACTTGGTGCTGTCACGGCTGGCTAAATAAAGGACGGCACATGATGTACTGTACATCCTTCTGAACTGCTGCGGTAACTCGAGACGATGTCCCTGGCACGGTAGAAAAAGCGCGTGCGGCGGCGGCGGGTAGCCCTGGATAAAAGTTTGAACGAGCAATGAATCTCTCCCGAGACATCACGGGAGCGCAGGAATAGCAAGCCGCAGGAATGACGGATGCTGCAGTCACATGCTGCACGGCTGTGACATAAATACTATTCCCAGCACGAGATAAACACACACACACACACACGTGCCTCCATTCGCCGTGGGCCACTTGTGCGCGTGCGTATGTTGCACGCGCAGACCCGCTGTTGGAACGAGGGCCTCCCCACGCACTGCGCGCGTTCCCTAAGGCGTTGGTTGACCATACCAGCAGCCTACAACGCACCTGCTTCATGCGTAAGTGGTCACCAATCTAAGTGCTATCCAGGCTCAAAGTCCTGCTCGGCTTCCGAGATGTTGACAAGATCAGGCGCATGCCCCAGGTGATGTTTTTTTTTCTCATTGGCCACGTACTTATGGATATGAATTAAAACGTCAACGTGAGCTTACGTTGCATGTTTGTAAACACACAGACGTGTATGCTGACAATAAAATAAAGTGCAGTGGTTTAGACATTGATAGTTTAATTTGGGTTATGTTCCGTCGGTATATGGTCACGTGTTCAAATGTGCATTATACCTACACGATCTATCCCAAAAGAAACGAATTGTGACTCATTGCAAGTGACAATTTAAAAAAAAGCACCTTGGTGTCGAAACTCCCAGATCATTTGGTTGTTCTTCGCATTAGATTGGTCGCGTTCATGAGGCTGGTGTTGTCCCCCCGATAAACGAGGGACATGTTTACGCGTTCTGTTTGTATGCTTTGGAAAATCTAAAGTGGATGCAGATCACACATCCAATTATAAACTACAAAGTCTTAACCTTATCAAATAGATTGACAAACTCAGCACATTCGCAGTGAAATGTGGGTCTATTTGGCACCCAACGTAGAAACTCTACACGATGCCGTGCGTCATGGCACCACGGAGAAAATCACGGCTAGAGGCTCCAAATGTCACTCCTGACATCATTCGGGCAGGGGGTAGTCGTGTGGCGAATGTTACACGGTTATTGGTATTAGATATTTAACTTAGAAGTGCTTTGGTCAAAGTACTCGTGTCATCACTGAACATTTTCGAGTTCAATTTCGTATTGGCAATTGACTCAACCTGTGATCCATCCGCTGTAATCAGAACCTCCAATTAGCACGGTGCGAAAGAAGTTATACATACATCTGGTCTACTATAACGCGGTAGTTGCATTGCTAAAAAAAAATCGCGTTATAATAAATAATATATCGGGTAAAACACAGTCCGCACTAACACGTGGGATGCGTATTCAGGCTGAACAAAGACTTGAGGCGCGTGGGTAGCATTTAGAAGCATCCAGCAGCATCCCACCTCGTGTGATGCTCGGCCAAGGCAGCCGTACAACCGCTTATTCCTACTTACGTGACGTTGTTCTTCTGTTCACTCAATCACGTTATATCCAATTCGCATCCGCGTTATAAAAAACTGTGCTCCCTAATACATTCATCGCGTTGTCACCAATTTGCGTTATAGAAAACGCAGATTCTACATACAACATACATACGTAACATGAGTGCCATTGTATGGGAAGTTAACAGGGAAAGCCCTCAATGATCGTCATCTGGCCCCCACCATTGGAATTTCCATCTTTGGCTTAAGGCCACTTACTTGAACAGGAAGACGCTGACTGTAATCTGTTTAGCTGCTGCGTTGAGTGTGAATGACACCACATACGAATGCAATTCAGGAAATTGGACGTGTGCGAGTCGTATAATGTTCACATTGTCATCATGTATGTGACACGCACGTTGATTATGTGTGTTAAGAAAAGCGATCTGGGTTCGATTGATCTGAACCTGTCATGCCCACACTCATCACCATCGTGAAGGTTGGGGAAACAACCCCTAAGACTGGCGGTGGCATGAGGAGACCTTCACGCAAGAGTGGATCAATAAAGGGCTGCAAAATTATTATTGTACGAATACGATAACATTTTTGTTATTCATTTGAGTTTACTTTATATTCAGGGTTATGACATAGTATTTTACAAACACATGCAAAATTGGCAACAGAATATATGTTGGGTAACAGGGTCGTGCAGTAGTAACACAGCAGAGAGACGCCTTTCTGTGTGGAGTTTAAATGTTCTTCCCCTGTTCTGCGTGGGTTTCTTCCAGGTTCTCCAGTTTCTTCCCATAGCGATACAAAAAAAAAGCCCATATTTTATAACTGGCATCGGCCTAACATCCCACTGCTGAAGATTTCCCTTGAAAATATTCATTTGGTATTGCACATAGCAGCGTTGCCCCCTACTGTGATAACTCGGCAAGACCCTCCTGAAAAAAAAGCATCTTCAAGACTCTTTGGTTCTTTCGGTAAAGTCACGTTGGTATAAAATAAAATAAATCACGACGTTTCCTGTTTCGCCCGAAACGTCGTGATTTTTATTTCATTTTATTTTCTACCTACGTGACTTTACCGAAAGAACCAAAGAGTATGGATTCCTGCAGTCACGAAAGCTTCAAATAAAGATCTTCAGACTCGGTGAGCATTTTCTGGGTAAACAAACTTAAATAAAAAAGTAATGTGTTATAAAAAATGATTACGTGTTCTCTCTTCATATTTCAGCTAGCACCAAATTAACAAAATTGTCCTTTTGATTTATGTGATCCTAGGAGGAAATGGACACCTTTTCTGCTTCAGTGACACATGGATTGGGTCCTATTACTGTCTGATGACAAATGCCCAAGGGTTTTGTCACGCAAAATTACCCTTTCTTTTCAGTTTGACCCAATGACCCATTCGGATCCATTTTAGACTATATCAGGTGTGAAAATACAAATCAGCAGGTCAGAATTGGGAAAAAGGAGGAATGAAAGATGCGAATATATCAAATGGAGTGGGGATATTATAAAAGACAACGATGAACCAGTGCACAATGCTTACTTTATTGCTCTGTTACTTATTGCTCTGTTACTTAGGGTTCTCAATAAACTAAAACAAAAGAAAAACATAACTATTTTTATTATCATGGGTGGCATAGGGCAGTCGTTCTCAACAGGGGGTACGCAGACCCCTGGAGGTACGTGAGGTGCTTAATGTGTGAAATTATATCATACATGAGAGTCATTGGTGAATAATCACGTATGAATCCAACAATATAAAATAACGACGATAAAATATGAATCTATATGGTAACCTAGAACGATTTATAATATCTTTCTAAACTCATTGATCATACACAATGTGGTTTCTAAGAGTAACCAGCGAAGGTGAAAAAATTTCAACGTGTGCAGGGCGTTTGTTGAAAAAAAATTATATTCGCTTGCAGTTACTACCAGAAAATGGACAATTGGTTAAAATATTGATGTTCATTATTCATACGTTTATTTCTCAAAACTATGTTGGGTCAGGCAAGGGGGTACCCGGTTGAAACAAAATTCAACAAGGGGGGTACCAGTAGCCAAAAAAAGGTTGAGAACCACTGGCATAGGGGATGTGCTGGTGCCAAAACTGAGTACACAGCTCCAACAGTCTTGGAAGTGACATTTCTTCACTGATCAATCAGAAGATTTAACGAATGGCCTTTATCAAGGACGGATCCTTCCAGGAAAGTGTCCGTTATAGTCCAAGGCTTCTGATCAAGTTTCATAGTTTAGTTAGTTTCATAGTTTCATTTATTTGGTATAGCCCTGTGAGCCATTCGGCTCTTGAATCGGGTGCAACTGCAACAAACAAAAAAACAAAACATGAACAAGAACACATCTTAAAGTGACTTTGTGCATGTGCAAACAGAAAATCCAGGAAAAAACATTAAAATATTCCTGAAATAGCACCGTACACCAACGCTGTGTGCAAAAATCCCAGTGGGATGCAAGTCAAACAACAACAACAACAAGAAAACTTAGAATAAGGCCATCAGTCTAACTCCGTACTACAATAAACAAAAACATGGCCAAACCAAAAAACTTTTAGAAATCACCAAAATAAAGCCATAAATGCAATGTAACAGTGACAAGTAAAGGCCATGACACCGGTTTATCTCGTGGAATACTAGGTAGCAATGAGGATGCATGTTTCACATCGTAGTAACGTTTATTTTGAAATGGCTAAGCTCAATTATGGTTTCAGTTAGCTTTTTTTTTAATCCATGGAGATATTTTCGTGAGTACAGGAGTTTACTTTGTTGTGCTAAATTAAAGCCTTGGTGGGACTAATCGCACATTAACTGAAACCTTTTTACAAGGATTCATGTCTGCATTAACCACAATACCTGCAGTCAAAATGCAAACAAAAAACATACTATGATAATATATGCATTGTCCTTGAAACTGATTGGCGTCATCTGGTCGAGCACCAATTGGGTCGAGGCTCAAAAGAAAGCCGTCCCTTGGTGTGGACCAATCAGTTTCAAGGACAATGCATATATTATCATAGTATGTTTTTTGTTTGCATTTTGACTGCAGGTATTGTGGTTAATGCAGTAACATGAATCCTTGTAAAAAGGTTTCAGTTTTGTTGCCAGAAAAAAGGGGAAAACCCCTATTGTTAATCGCACATTCCCAGGCTTTATTAGCCGTATGAGATTGTTATTTACCCCCAATTACCTGAAATTATGCTGTGCAACGTTCCTCTGGAAAGCCTATCGATTGAGGAAGTACATGATTGTTTTAATAGAGGTGAAAGGTTGATGTGTAGCTGAAAGTAATTCACGTATCCACAATCAGGTAAAATGCAATCGTACAACACGGTGCAATGGAATTGTATTACCACAGTGACATGGCTACGAGCATTGCCCAACAATAAAGAACAACAATACATTCGTAAGAGAATGCACGCCATCCTTGAATAATTTCACAGTTAATACAACTTAACGATGTGCCCCTGGCACGTCCGATTAGCACGGTCGGCTACGTACGGTGCGAAAGAAGTTCAACATACATTAGACATTACAGTTCTGTACTTCTATATATAAATGCTGTACACATTACACTGGGTGGAATCAAGCGGCACCTGTGATAGAATGTTGAAAGTTGGAGTGACCACAGTGTGTGGGAGCCGCTTGAAACCAGATGAGGCAAATTCCACCGAGGAATCGTGGGTTCTGGGGCGGGGGTGGTATTTGCTAGGAGTAGCATGGGACAGCGTGCGTGCATTCGTTTGTATGAAGCTCAACGTCTTCATATGGTGAACACAACACGTGGCGTAACACATTTCTGCGGAGGGAGCTGGTAGGAACGTTGGGTTGCTCGGTCAATGGCCAGGGTCAACAACGGCGGCACCACGTGGTGTATTCCGCAAATATGCCCGACTGTGTGGGAGGGCACAAGCCGGCGTGAGTAGGTGAAACGTTGAGTTTTATAAGGGCACCACGGGGTGACCAGCCCCTCCCCACCCAGCCCCACCCTTCCCAGCCCCACCCTTCCCACCTCCCACCGAGCCCCACCCTCCCCACCCAGCCCCTCCCCACCCTCCCCACCCAGCCCCTCCCCACCCTCCCCACCCAGCCCCACCCTCCCCACCCAGCCCCTCCCCACCCTCCCCACCCAGCCCCTCCCCACCCTTGTGGCAGACCCGATGGTTGTGAGTGTGACGGCCCTTTCCCCTCCAACCCTTCAGCGCAGTTTTGTTGTTAACCTGGGGTGCAGGCACCCCCTGGGGGTGCGAGATGCCCTCTCTGGGGGGTGCGAGATGTCCTCTCTGGGGGTGCGAGATGCCCTCTCTGGGGGGTGCGAGATGCCCTCTCTGGGGGTGTGAGATGCCCTCCCTGGGGGTGCGAGATGCCCTCTCTGGGGGTGTGAGATGCCCTCTCTGGGGGTGTGAGATGTCCTCTCTGGGGGGTGTGAGACGCCCTCTCTGGGGGGTGTGAGATGTCCTCTCTGGGGGGTGCGAGATGCCCTCCCTGGGGGTGCGAGATGCCCTCTCTGGGGGGTGTGAGATGCCCTCTCTGGGGGTGAGAGATGCCCTCACTGGGGGTGTGAGACGCCCTCTCTAGGGGTGTGAGATGCCCTCTCTGGGGGTGTGAGATGTCCTCTCTGGGGGGTGTGAGATGTCCTCTCTGGGGGGTGCGAGATGCCTCCTCTGGGGGTGTGAGACGCCCTCTCTGGGGGGTGTGAGATGTCCTCTCTGGGGGTGTGAGATGTCCTCTCTGGGGGGTGCGAGATGCCTCCTCTGGGGGTGTGAGACGCCCTCTCTGGGGGGTGTGAGATGTCCTCTCTGGGGGGTGCGAGATGCCTCCTCTGGGGGTGTGAGACGCCCTCTCTGGGGGGTGTGAGACGCCCTCTCTGGGGGTGTGAGATGCCCTCTCTGTGGGTGTGAGATGTCCTCTCTGGGGGGTGCGAGATGCCTCCTCTGGGGGTGTGAGACGCCCTCTCTGGGGGGTGTGAGATGTCCTCTCTGGGGGGTGTGAGATGCCCTCTCTGGGGGTGTGAGATGCCCTCTCTGGGGGTGTGAGACGCCCTCTCTGGGGGGTGTGAGATGTCCTCTCTGGGGGGTGCGAGATGCCTCCTCTGGGGGTGTGAGATGCCCTCTCTGGGGGTGTGAGATGCCCTCTCTGGGGATGTGAGATGCCCTTTCTGGGGATGTGAGATGCCCTTTCTGGGGATGTGAGATGCCCTTTCTGGGGGTGCGAGATGCCCTTTCTGGGGGTGTGAGATGCCCTTTCTGGGGGTGTGAGATGCCCTCTCTGAGGGGTGTGAGATGCCCTCTGTGGGGGGTGCGAGATGTCCTCTCTGGGGGTGCGAGATGCCCTCTCTGGGGGTGTGAGATGCCCTTTCTGGGGGTGCGAGATGCCCTTTATAGGGGTGTGAGACATGGGCAGATTTTTATTTTTTAGAAGTTAAATAATCGAAAACACAAACCAAGCAGGGCACGTTAGTACAGCTTACTTAGTTTCATCAAACTTATGTTTTAACATTATACGTTTTAACCATTGAGAACTAAAGGGGTGCAAGGCCGCTCTAGAGCAGTGGTTCTCTAGAGCAGTGGGGGTACGCGGAACCTCTGGGAGTACGTGGCAATGTCCCAGGGGGGTTGGGGGGGGTACATGAGGTGATTTCTAAATGTGTGAAATTATATCGTACGTGAGAGTCATTGGTGAATAATCACGTATGAATATGCCAATATAAATTAACTGCCATAACGTTTAAATCCACATGGTAACCTAGAACTATTTAAACGACCTTTTAAAACTCATTGATGGTAAACAATGTGGGTTTCCACAGCGCTTCCGTGGCATGAATTTTTTTTATTCGCTTGCAGTTACGAGCGGGTTAGAATATCTCACACAAAACGGACACTTGCTTAAAACATTGACGTTCATTGTTCATACGCGTAATGTTTATCTACGTGTTATTACGTACCGTATTTTATCCGGTGTTTAGTCAGCAAACAGGCAACTTAGTTAAGCTCTGACGAGTCTGACCGCGGCCGTGGTTGCTCCCTAACCCCCTGTTTCCCATCGGCCCGCTGTGCTTTACCAACCGCGGTGAGGTGGGGGGTGTTTCAGGAACATAACCCTCGCGGTTGGCAAGGGATCGCTGGACATTTATTTCTCAGATCCACGTTGCGGGCAGGCAAGGCAGCGGGGCGAGGGGTAGCCGTTTTAAAGAAAATTCAACAAGGCTGGGGAGTAGGGGGGGGGTAAATCAGTAGCCAAACAAGGTTGAGAATCACTGCAGTCTAAAGCCCCCCACACCGCGTGCGAGTGTCACAGTCCTCACCCCTTGCCCGTCTCGGAGTCGCGCTCCTTGCCTGTGGGGCAGGAGGAGGAGACGATGGAGCGTTAAGCCTGACGTGCAAACGGCATGCGTATTAATAAATTACATTTCATGGACGACTTAATTCAGGGAAATGACCATTTGTTAGATAGAGCGATGAAGCAATTTAGTGCCTTAAAATGTTACAAAAGTATCCACAATAACTCAAACACAGCATTAAACCTCACGGCCTTTTACATCGATGTGTAAATATATACACAGTGTACACAGCATTTACAACGAAACCGAATATTCAACTTCACGGAGCTTTTGCAATTTAACTTTTTAAAATAAAAAATATTAAACCTTTGCCTCACAAGAACGGGCCACTGGACCCCAAGACTGCCCAGGCTGGCCACTCAAAACAATCTGCTCCCGTCACCCCCATCCAATTGGAACGTATGGCACTTTTAAATCTAGATTGAAAACTAATTTCATGTTAAACTGTTTTTTGTGTTTTTTTTGCTTGTCCGACCCCCGCACCTCCGATTTTAGCACGGTTCAGCTCCGTACGGTGAAAACGAAGTTCAACATACGTACATAGATCTCGATAAGCCATCGTGCACAGTGTCTCAAACACTCCTTTGCCAGCCCGTATGAATAATTTATTATATTACATGTTGCGTACGTACATCTCAAAATAGCCGAACATTTGATATTTAACTCAAAACAGCTTCGGATGTATATGGTGATGTTGCATTGGCAGTGGTGCTCAAGCAGAATTGACAAACACAAATCCACATTTGTCAATGCCTTAAAGGGACATACATAATAGGCGACATTTTAGACAGTGGCCCTTCTGTATAACATGATTTGTATGTGCTTTTTCCACACACGGTTATTGGCAAATTATCAAAATCCAAGGGGACAAGGTTGAAGCTCCCCATATCCCCTTTTCATATATTGTACCCAAATCACTTGTTCACAGTGTCAAACTTAATGGAAAATGCGTGTTATTATGTTATTTTAACGATCAAATATCCATGAATGAGGTATAGCTGCTATGCTGGAAATAAAACATTTGGCTCCAAACTACAGGCGATCTGTAGAACGGGTGGAAAAACGGATCAAATCCCCATCAAAAAGAAACCGCGATGCAGTACTGTACCAGTTAACTCAAGGATTCCGCCAGGTGGCGCTGTGGTAGCGTGAGTTTCGCATACCAGTGGATGATTCTCTTGACGCATCGCTGATCAACACTACTGGACGGTAATTCAAATTTAGTTTCATGGTCCGGGAAAAATAAAACCGTGGCTGTCCTGTACCACGAATGGCCCCTGCAATGAGTACTCTGTATGGAATTTCGGCCATACGCTTCAAGGCAGCAACAGATGAAAACCCCAATTGCTCATTTGGGCAGGAAGATGTTTTAGAGTGGGTGCCTTTTTATGTTTTGGAATTCCAGAATTAGCCTGAAATTCCTCAAACTGACAATTGAAGTCTCTTTTTTTAATTCTTACGGAGGCAAGTACTAGAATGACCGCATTAGAATGCCTTGGACGTCTACAAAAAACTTAATATAAAAAAACGCGTGTTGAGCAGGCCACTTGAAGAGCTATCTCTGTGGTATCCCATTCTGTGGGCCACTCTCCAATACGTAGTAGGGTTGTACTGCTATGAAAGGTCTGAACGGACACTATACTCTGTCTCGTGACACGATGCCTGCCTACCCATCAACAAAGACCTCAATATGCATCAAGTCGCCTATCCCCCTTTTGGGATCGCTCTGCTGCTGTCACCGTCCTATAACTTCGCCCAGGTCCAGAAGAACGCTGACGAGCAGAATGGAACGGCGGGGACGTTCAGAATAAACGCCTCGTTCATGACCCAAACACCGCACCTCCTGGCTTTGACATTCCTCGAAGACACTGGTGGAACCATCGTTCGCCACATCAGAACATCAACAGGCCGATGCGGACATCTCGCTTCATGGTTGGAAAATTAAAGACAAGCCACATTCGTGGGACTCTGGCCATGCAACTCAAACTATGGGCCATTTAGTAAACCGCTGTCGTCTGCACTCCTTCAATTGTCATCATCTGTGCTGTCATGTCCATTGTACTGTGGTTCAGTATGCCGTAGAGTCAACCACCGTAGTCTGCGCTCCTTCAACGGAGGAATGGAAAAACTACACAAACTCTCTCCTGAAGCCCTCTCGTGGCTAGCAGACCTCGACATTGGCATTTTGCTTCTGAACGTATTGCCATACGCAAGAATAGAATAGCAAAATAGGGATAACAAGAACACACGTATTTTTCTTTCAACTAATATATTTGTATTTTACGAGGTAAGGCCCACTGAGCTACATAGCTCTTTTTCAGAAGCGACCTGGTGACAATTGATAAAACTTAACGACGTAGCTTATCATGTGGATATATATAGCAGCCTCATACTCTAAACGCATGTTTCTAAATCCGTAGGGGAGAACATGTAGACTCCAAATATATACGGTGCGATCGGATCGGGATCAAACCCAGGACCTCCTGTATACCAGGCGAACGAGTTAACGTTTCACCACCGTTGTACCCCATTTATATAAACACCTCCCATAATTCACGTACCGTGATTCAGGTCATTGAGCCGCAGCATTTCATACTTTTGTATTTGGTCATTCAAGAGAGCTTGGCATGGGTGGGAACCCATCCCGTGGTGCGCCATCATGTGCATTGCGTAACAAATATTCCCACAACTCCGCAACAACATGTCTTGAGCTAATGCCTTTAGGCAGCATCATCATCATCACGGGATGATGACGATGCTGTAACTGATAATGAAAATTATGGGATGTTTAGCAACACTCTTAAATGCCTGTTTTGCGTTTTGGGAGGAATCCAGACTACTCTTGAGAAAAATCACGTTTACGTGGTAGTGATACTCAAAATTTTACACAGCTGGATCGACGATCCCACGTCATGTGCTGCAATCACCTGGCAAGCTGGCAGCCCAACAGGAGCGTCACACGTGTGCCTGATCGAAGCGCTGCTGTTGATGCTGCTGCTGGTATGGACAATGACGGCACAGCATACAAGGGGCATCTGTGGTTAGCACCATGCCCGGCCGTTTTTGTCTCCTTCGGTGCTGATGTTCACACATTTCAGGGCTGAGTTGACTTAAATCCTACATCACAGTATCTCTCATCACTCCAGTCTCATGTCTACTCATCTGTTTAATGTCTATCTGCTATATTTTCTGAACATATCTCTGTTTCTCCTATGGTCTCTGTGTGCTGTACACATTTGGTCAGATCCTGCAATGTTCATATCAGGGCCTCTACAACACATTCGACCACTATTGAATCGCGATATAGCCAACACGGTGGCATGTAGCGGAGTATCGACAAGGCTGGATTATTGCAACTCGCTACTCGACGGGACGTCTGGCAAAAAAATATTGCCAATCTGCAACGTGTACAACATTATTCGGCAAGTATCGTGATGGGCACTGCAAGATCCCGACCGTGTCCGTCCGGTGCTCGCTGAGCTGCATTGTCTTCCGGTTGCCGAACGAACACGTTCTAAGGTCGCACTCATTACACACAGAGTGCTTGCCACAAATGAACCGCAATACCGTGGCTGATCTCGTCAAGGGCCATAAACCATCACGCGAACTCCGGTCATCCTCACAGCGGCGGCTTTTCGCTAGCCATCGAACAAAGCCACTGCATCACACGCTTTGAAGATGTGCTTCTGCGGCCGTCTGGAACGCTCTTCCTTGCGATATTTGTAAGCCGCTGGAGCCATGCACTTTTCAATCATCTATATTGACAAACTCATTTCTTTAGAACTGCTTTTTTTGCGTTTAGTTTGCTGTCCTTCTCCCGCACCTCCCGTTAGCACGGTTGGCTGCGGATGGCGTGAAAGAAGTTAAACATGCATACATATGTAGTGGAGTAAACGATACGCATAGGAATTGGCCACATACAGTACATACAGACAGGCAAGGAGACCGGGTCACATGAGGTCGAACAGGTGGTCGAGTCACGGGTGGCGTAAACAACCCGAAGTAATTAAGGGAGTCGTGGCACGAGGGCTGTGATTGGTCGAGAGACTGTTAGCGTTAAGTGGTGGCGTCTCGAAGTCTGACGGAGGGGACAGGTGCGAGCTGGTGGGAAAACGGCCAGCGAGCCAGGTGGCAATTAATTAAGGCTAATGCGAGAGGGGATAAAACGCGAGGTGATTTGAACGGAGGGAGAGTTGTTGCTGGGGAGTTGTTGGCGAGAGGTGTTGAGATACGAAGAGGACAGCTGGAAATGTGATGGAAGAATAGATAGAGAGCCGAACCCAAGAGACAGTAAATAGCGATAGGGAGAGTTAGCGTTAGTGGAGACAGATAGAGTCACTGTGTGGATAGATAGATAGAGTCACTGTGTGTGAATAGATAGATAGAGTCACTGTGTGTGAATAGACAGACAGGATACTGTGTGTGAGGAGAGAGAAGAAGAACCACTGTGTGTGGAAGGGAAGTCACTGCGTGTGAAGAGATAGCGGCGACACTGTGTGTGAGGAGATAGAGGGAGAACCACTGTGTGTGGAAGGAGGATGAGCGGACGGCGCTGAGGTGAATCGGAGTGTCCGAGTTGGCGGAGTGTGAAGAGGAGAATCACTGTGTGTACGGAACGATGGAATAAGTGACGGTAGAAGAAATACGGTTGTCGTCCGAGTGAATTCACGGCACTACACATATATATAAACACATCTCTCTCGCTGTCTCTCTGAATACATCTCTTCTATCTCTTCTTTTGATTACGTATTTTTCCCTGTCTCTTCCCAGTCTGTTTTAAATGTCTCTCCAACCTCATATTGCATCTGCATGCATCGCTCTGCTATCGTCCCTACCTTACATCTCATACAAATGCACATTTCTCTTCTCTCGTGATTTAGCCAGGCGGGTAGTGACTGCGCACGCCTGTAATCCAGCACTGTGGCGACATCAAGGCTTGGTGGATCACACAAATGTTGCGAAACACAAATGGACGTCGAGGTGCCATGGCCGGGCTGGCCAGGAGAAGGCGGCACGGAGAGTGTGAACGAATCTCCATCTGTTCCAGCTGCATTGGATACAGTCTCGCTCTCTCAAAGTGTGGGGTCCCTCCGGGCGCTCCGGTTCCCTCCCGCATGTATGACACTGTGTAACACAATCTTTGTCCCTGGGTGGCAAGTGTTGTTTTTTTAATTGCTTATGCCTAAAACGTATAGAAAATGGATATTATTCCCCACAAACTTTGCTTTTGTGACCAGGACAGTGATATTTTGAAATTTACCTATTTTTCAATGAGAAAACGGGCGAGTTTGTGCCTTTTCATTTACATAAAGTCAGAAAAAAAACATGAATCAAAATTAACATATATTTATTCTAAAGCAATACAAAAATGACTACAAAAGATGTAGAATTGAGTAGTTTTTTGAGATTTACGATGATACTGTAAATCACTTTCACGAATCAGCCACCAAAGTGTAGTCTTCCATCATGTTCTCGTTATACTGTCCTTGGTAGCGGCGTTCAAAGTCCAGTATATCCTGGTGGAAGCGCGTGCCTTGCTCCTCCGAGTACGCTCCCATGTTCTTCTTGAATTTATCAAGATAAGCATCAAGGATATGGACTTTGAGGGACATCCTACAGCCCATTGTGCTGTAGTTCTTCACCAGTCGCAACCAGCTCCATATCGTTTTCGACCTTGTGATTGCCCAGGAAGCCAGAAACCACTGCGACAAAGCTGTTCCATGTCGCTTTCTCCTTACTAGTGAGCTTCTTGGGGAATTCATTGCACTCCAGGATCTTCTTTATCTGTGGTCCGACGAAAACACCGGTTTTGACCTTTGCCTCAGACAGCTTAGGGAATAAGTCTTGAAGGTACTTGAAGGCTGCCGACTCCTTATCTACAGCTCTGACACTGTTTCACAAGGCCCAATTTGATGTGCAGTGGTGGCATCAGCACCTTCTGGGGGTCCACCAGTGGCTCCCACTTGACGTTGTTCCTCCCCACAGAGAAATCGGTCCGCTGTGGCCAGTCCCGCCTGTGGTAGTGCGCCTTGGTGTCCCTGCTGTCTCAAAGGCAAAGAAAAATTAGGTATCGTTTTCGATATATTTTTTTTACAAACGCATTCCTGCGGAGGGAGCTGGTAGGAACGTTGGGTTGCTCGGTCAATGGCCAGGGTCAACGGCGGCACCACGTGGTGTATTCCGCAAATATGCCCGACTGTGAGGGCGGGCACAAGCCGGCGTGAGTAGGTTAAACGTTGAGTTTTATAAGGGCACCACGGGGTGACCAGCCCCTCCCCACCCAGCCCCACCCCTCCCACCCTCCACCCCCCACCCAGCCCCACCCTCCCCACCCCCCACACAGCCCCACCCTCCCCACCCAGCCCCTCCCCACCCTCCCCACCCAGCCCCTCTCCTCCCCACCCAGCCCCTCCCCACCCTCCCCTCTCCACCCAGCCCTACCCCTCCCATTTTATCCGGGTGTCCGGATACACGTGGACAGACATCCACAGACATACACAATTAATCCCCTGCCTCCTGTGATAATCCCGGTTGGGCTTCCAGTCCACTACGTTTCCTACCAGTAATGCCCACTAGGAGCACATTTGTTTTATATCCGGGTGTCCAGATACACGTGGACAGACATCCACAGACATACACAATTAATCCCCTGCCTCCTGTGAATTAATCCCGGTTGGGCTTCCAGTCCACTACGTTTCCTACCAGTATAAACACATCTTCTGTCAATGCACATTACGTTTGATGACAGTGTCTCCTGACCTCGATCGCCGTCTGAAATGTATTTTGTTACTTCCTTCATGCAATCTGAATATAACTCTCTGGGGCTGAGCTCCACAAGCACGACTTTGTGGAAGATAAACAGTGGTTGTCTTAATAACGTCTCGACCGTGCCAAAATAAAATGTGTCCATTTCGACAAAATTGCGCAGGGCTGCCACAAGAGATGAGTTCATTTAATTGCTCGTTTGAACAGGGATAAATATTGGCATTGAATCACGTAGGTATATGCAAATCGTGTTCTGGCAGCTGTCAGATGTGGCAATCGCTACGACGAAAAACCCACAAGTGTACAACTCATTCTAGCCCTAGGGCAAAACATTAAAGGCAAGAGAATAATAGATCGTGAAGGTGGAGTGAGAGATTGTGAAAGTTTTGGGAGCTTCATCCAGCAGCGGATGACGACGAATTTAAGCTTAATTATTTCTGTATTTCTGGTTTAAAACAATACAAAAAAAGTAAAAGAAAACTTAACTTTATTAGTATGTACAGTGTAACCGTGTAAAACATATCGAGAAAGCTACGTTAAATATATATTGGTTATGAGTTGTCATATCAGATGTTTATGTTTATAAGATTTGATTTAAAAGAATATATACCTTGTTGAAATACGCTTAGTGGCAATACTTTCGGTATGTTGTTGAATACAATACGGAATTGACATTTCATAGTATATGCGTTTATACGTTCATATGTGGTGGGATAAAACAGGGTTTGTGGGGTTCTAGCAGTGGTGATGTTCGCCCCTTTAGTAACCTTAAGAAGTTAGTCTTATGCCCCCCTCAATTCAATGTAACAACTCCTGATAAGGCAAGAAGGACGTCAGACACGTGATATAAATATTTGTGAAATAACCGGAGAGATGCAAGTACCATATACATAGCGAGAATTCTCGTGAAAACAGAGGAGAGATGTAAACAAGGGATAAAGATGTAATGAGATTGCAAAAAGAACACAGACAAGGAATATAGTTGTATTGATAGACATGGAGATATGAATGCATTGAGGTTGAGAGAAGAGAGACACAGTAATACCCCGATTTACGTCTCCCCCTTTTATGTCGTTTCGCAAATACGTCATCACTTTACGTATTATTGACACCACTACCAGAGTTGCGTCGCCCCAAGCCCTCAACCCACACACTTACGTCGCAGACAGCATCGTCCATCCTTTATCGTTATCTGTCAGCGCAGACCTGGCCTCCGCCTACTACCCTGTATACGAACTGCTTTGCCTCGCGCATGAAGAAATGTACTTTACCATCGAGTACAATATACTATTTGTGTACGGGTATTTTGGTGATTTGGAGAAAATAATTGCTTTGATTTACACTCGCTTCGATATTCGCCGCACCTATTAGGAACGCGTTACCAATGTAAACCTTTCGATTTAAAGCTTTCGTGACTGCAAGGATTCATCTTCTTTGGTTCTTTTGGTAAAGTCACGTAGAATGAGAATAAAATAATAAATTGATAAAATAAAATAACACAATAATGTTCTCACGACGTTTCGGCCACAACACAAGCGGCCTTCATCAGGTGAAGGGACGAGACTGTCTGGAGGACAGCGCTGGAATGAAAAAGCCACGCTCAGATCACGACCTTTAAGCTGTGTGAGAAGAAACAAAGCGCCTTGACAAAGGAATTAGCATATAATTTAGCATTGAAATGGCTGAGTGATTAGCTTGTGACTGATCACAGAAATGGCTATGTTAAAGTTAAAGCATACACATCCGCAAAGGCACCCCTTGACAAAGGAATTAGCATAGAATTTAGCATTGAAATAGCTAAGTTAAAGTATACACATCCGCAGAGGCACCCCTTGACAAAGGAATTAGCATAGAATTTAGCATTGAAATAGCTGAGTGATTAGCTTGTAACTGGCCACAGAAATAGCTATGTTAAAGTCAGAGCATATACATTCACCGAGGCACCTAGTACAAATCAAACAGGAGAATTTAGCATTGAAATAACTAGGCGAATTTAGCATTGAAATAACTGAGTGATTAGCTTGTGACTGGTCACAGAAATGCCTATGTTGAAGTCAAGTCCTACACATCTGAGCTATTCACAGTAACTGGGTATACAATACAATATATAATGAATACTACATAGTGAACCAATAAAAAAACTAAAATATAAATGACCTCAATGTTATCAATAAACTCTATATTCTCCAATCAGCTAAGCTACCAACAATAAGTCGTTATATATCACAATGCTATATGGCGAAAAAATGGGTGGATTCTTACCCTCAACTTTAGCAACACGGATAGCTACGGGTCCCGTTCAGACGGACGAGTTCATCCATGGTCGGAACAGAGGAGGGGGAGAGAGACAGCTGCGAGGCGCTGTTATACTCCATGTTGTAAACCATACCATTAACTGTGGTGTGAGAGGTATTAAGAGTCAATGCCAGCGAAAGAGCTGCGGTCTGAAGGTCATCGTAAAATACAATTAATTAAGAACGGAAATGGTTTAAAACATCTTTCCAATGGTTACTAAGCCAGAATCCATCTTCTCGGTTGAAATTGTCTCTGTGCTTGTATATGTGAATGGCCTCATGAATGAATCTCTCATGGTAGCCGGTTGGTTTGCAAAGAACCTCCGTCTTGGAGAAGTCAATGTCATGTGAGCCCACTGAATTATATCAGTGATCTGCCACGGCAGAGGAGTTCGTTCTACCGTGTTTCAAGTCTGCTTTATGTTCGCGGATGCGGTCTGAGATATGTCGTTTGGTTTCTCCAATGTAGCTACTACCACAGAGGCACTTTAGTTTGTAAACGCCCGGGTACTGTATGTCTGGAACAGCATCTTTTACAGATGGAACTAGATCATGGATTTTATGTACTGTGTTGAATCGGACCTGGATCTTGTGTTTATTCAGGATTTTGGAGATCTTTTTAGTAACCCCTGCAATGTAGGGTAAGGTGATGGTATTTAGTGGCTCCACAAGAGGATCCTTCTTCATGACTGGATTGATGGCTTTGCGGATTGTGTAGTCGGAGAAACCATTAGCCCTGAGAGCCTGGTGTACGTGCTTGAGTTCACTGGTAATGTGTTCCTGGTCGGAAATGCATTGGGCTCTATGGTCTTGATGAGGGAGTTCTTCTGGGATGGATGGTGGTGGGAATCCGGTTTCAAGTAAGCATCTGTATGGGTAGCCTTCCTGTAGACAGAGTGGCTCATTGAACCATCATGTCTCCTTTTAATTAAGACATCCAAAAAGGGTAGTTTGCCATCTTTTTCGACCTCCATGGTAAATCTGATGGCTGGGTGTATGGAATTGATGTGGTTGCAGAATTGGTCTAGAGCAGGCTGGCCATGTGACCAGATGACAAAGGTGTTATCCACGTACCTCTTCCATAAGGTCGGGCGTAGAGTGGCAGTCTGGATGTCGTCAGTTTCAAATTTTTCCATGAATACGTTGGCTACAACCGGAGATAGGGGGGAGCCCATTGGGGTGCCCTCAGTTTGTTTGTAGAAAGTTCCATTCCAGGTGAAGTATGTGTTGGTTAAGAAATGTCTCACCAGGGGGGGTACATCAGTATGCAATCCTTGATAAACCAGGTCTTCAATGATAGCGATGGTGTCAGGTACCAGGACTTTGGTGAACAAGGACACCACATCAAAACTGACAAGCAGGTCGTCTGGGAACAGGGAAATACCCTTTGATTGTCGATACCAGGTGAGTAGAATTTAGTACCGCAGAGGTGGTTTTTCCAGTGAAAAGTCGCAGTATATCAGCAAGAAAACGTGCCAGTTTATAGGTGGGAGAGTTGATAGTAGAGATGATGGGACGAAGGGGTGTATCTTCTTTGTGTATCTTTGGAAGGCCATATAGCATTGTGATATATAACGACTTATTGTTGGTAGCTTAGCTGATTGGAGAATATAGAGTTTATTGATAACATTGAGGTAATTTATATTTTAGTTTTTTTATTGATTCACTATGTAGTATTCATTATATATTGTATTGTATACCCAGTTATTGTGAATAGCTCAGATGTGTAGGCCTTGACTTCAACATAGCCATTTCTGTGACCAGTCACAAGCTAATCACTCAGTTATTTCAATGCTAAATTTGCCTAGTTATTTCAATGCTAAATTCTCCTGTTTGATTTGTGCTAGGTGCCTCGGTGAATGTATATGCTCTGACTTTAACATAGCTATTTCTGTGGCCAGTTACAAGCTAATCACTCAGTTATTTCAATGCTAAATTCTATGCTAATTCCTTTGTCAAGGGGTGCCTCTGCGGATGTGTATACTTTAACTTAGCTATTTCAATGCTAAATTCTATGCTAATTCCTTTGTCAAGGGGTGCCTTTGCGGATGTGTATGCTTTAACTTTAACATAGCCATTTCTGTGACCAGTCACAAGCTAATCACTCAGCCATTTCAATGCTAAATTATATGCTAATTCCTTTGTCAAGGCGCTTTGTTTCTTCTCACACAGCTTAAAGGTCGTGATCTGAGCGTGGCTTTTTCACTCCAGCGCTGTCCTCCAGACAGTCTCGTCCCTTCACCTGATGAAGGCCGCTTGTGTTGTGGCCGAAACGTCGTGAGAATATTATTGTGTTATTTTATTTTATCAATTTTATTATTTTATTCTCATTCTACGTGACTTTACCGAAAGAACCAAAGAAAATGTAAACCTTATATAGACGAGAGATAGATACCTCATCAGATTAAGTAAGGGAGGTGTAAGCAAGATAATGCTATAGGAAGACAAGTGGAGAAAAAAATATGACTTTTATATCAAATCAAGTTATCATGTGAGCAAATATATTGGCATTATACAGTGCCTACATGGTCTAACCCGAAGCAAAGTAGTTAGGTGAGAGACATGTAGACAAAAAACATGGATATTAATGCCAGAGAGAGATATAGTGATATGATAGATTAAGGCAACAGATGGAGTGAGATGAAAGTGACAAGGGTAATGTGGAGATGTTATCATATGCAAAAGATGATCCGTATTTGTTTATAGGTTAGGCCACGAGATAATGTAGTTTTATGTAAAAAAACTGTCATTAACCCTCTGCCACCCAGCACGATTGTCACGTTTGCAAATACATCATTATTATTTTCTAGATTTGAAGCTTATAATAATAGTAATCATTATTATTTTTACGTGGCCAATGTACAGATCAGATCCTGAACGATAAAGCTCCTCCCCAGTGGCTTAGGACGTTTCATACCTCAATTTCACATCCCATCAATTTCCCATCGACATACGATTTTTCGCCCAGAATCGGCGTCTATGTCCTACGTTTCATGATGAAGGTGTAATCGAGATGTAGTGGTATAAGTACGGTACATTGACATTAATAAAGATGTAATGAAACGAACAATATTTTTATTTTACCAGGTAAGGCCACACCGAGCTATATTATAGCTCAAATAAGTGGCTTATCGTGTGGAAATGTATTGCAGCCAAATGCTCTAAATGCGTGTGTCTAAATATGGAGGGGAAAACTGGAGGACCCGGAGAAAAATCCGCATGACCATTGGGAGACCATGCAAAGTCCAGATATACAGGCATCGTCAGGATTGGGATCAAACCCACAACCTTCCGTATGCCAGGCGAGGTATTTAACATCTCGCCACCGAGATGTGATATGGGAAAATAAATATATGAACGACGTGAATAAAGACCACATATGAGAAAGATGTTCGGCGATACATTATTAATAACATGACAGAAGGGAGAGGTATTCTTAAGCAATAGGAGAGATGGCAGGAGGTAAATGCAGATGAGGTAGAAGAGAGATCCATTCATATGACGAATAGCAGTGGAGAGATGTATTTCTAAGATATAGAGAGACGAGAGAATATATTAAGATGAAAAAAAATAGAACAATAATAATACTTGGGTTTTAAGTAGCATAATTCATGTCAACTGCCACACACGGAGGTGTTTTCAGTCAAGAATGATTACACTGTGTAACAAAATTTGTTTTGTCCCTGGGTATTAAGTGTTATTTCCTAATTGCTTATGCCTCAAAAGTACATAAAATGGATATTATTCCCCACAAACTTTGCTTTTGTGACCAGGACAGTGATATTTTGAAATTTACCTATTTTCCAGAACATTGCAGATAGATTTAGTGCTGAGTAAACTTGAAGTAACTTGTAGAACATTCTAGAACTTTCCAGTAATATAAGCCCACCAGTTCAGTTTAGTTCCAGCTGCTTAAGTGGATACATATCTGCATTTTTCTGAGATGGCATCAAGAGGCTGCAAGCATCCGGCAGACGCATTTTGCGATGTCTGCGGCCAATTTGTCAAGACAAGAGTACAAAATTACTCTGTGGAAGCATCTGCTAAGATGTGTGAGGCCTGCAAGGCATATTTCGGCATGCCTGTCGGGGATCAAAACAAACCCTGGGCACCTCATTTCACCTGCGAGGAATGCAAAAAAAACTCTGGGAGGTAAGATGGACAAATGTTGCTCGGAATTTTACGTCATAAAATATGTTACAATTTTAAAAATTGTAAACATTTTTAATTTTCAAATGTTTTACAATTTTAAATGTTATTGAAAAAAATACATATCATATATGAAAAACGTTGCAAGAATCTCGTACACATTAGTCATGGCTGAAATAAATGTATTTTTGTAGGATGGTACAGAGGGGAAAAGAGAGCCATGAAGTTCGCTATCCCAAGAATTTGGCGGGAACCCACTGACCACTCAAAGACAGTGGTATCAGCTGTGAGTGCGTAGGGACTGGTGACTACGGGAATGATCGAGAAGGGTCAGGTGACGGAAAAGGACGGTAGAGTTTGCCGATGGAGCGAGCGTCCAGAGTCAGCGAGAAGATTCTGGAAGGGGGGGGGCGTGGCCTCGGTCGGCATAAAAGGGGGAGATGCACGGGAGACTCAGGGCTGTTGCAGTGGGGGGGGGGGGGGGGGTCTCCGCCTGATGTCAAGCGTCAACGTGCCTTCAATAAGGTTCCATCTCAAGAGAAGTGTGTCAAGTCGTCATTGCACATATTTCCTACTGTGACATGGATTGCACACGTGGAAACTGGCCAAGGGAATGGAACACAAGCTAAGAAGTGCAGACAAGTACACGTAGGAGCACACAGAGGTGTATGCTGTGAAATTGAACTGCAAGACAGATGCTCGGAGAACTGTTATGAAAGGTCGTGGGCAAGACATTACTAGATGTGGTGATAGCTGATGGCAGAATTACATTCGAATGGCAGCCAAAGGAGGGTGAATGCCCGAGTGGGTGATCATCGTCGCGTTGGAGTGATGAGATCAGTTCGCGTGCAGGGGCTAGAGCAAGTCGTTGCTTCGTGAAGCGAACGAGGAAATGTGATATCAGGATTGAGGGTTCCTTCGTTCAAGCAGCGATTCGATTGTGGCTGATGATGTAAGGGAAATGTTGCCAACATTTCAGCGTGCCGTTCACACTGTTGTCGAAATATGTTTGTTTCATAATGCCTTTAGGTACACCGTGCACATATTTACCAATATGGTCTCATCTAGAGCAGGATGTAGCTGCGTGGAAAGTAGCACCATCAAACCCTGCATACACATCTGATCATTTAGCACGGAGTAGGAGCTATGATGTGACTCGCCCCTGTCATAAGAATGTAGAGTTTATACAATTGGATCACAGCCACGAAATATTTGTTCGAGCTAGGATACACCTTGATTTCATACGTATAATATGGAAATGGATTTATTTTAAGTTGCAAAGTCCGAAAATCAATTCATGACAATGTACAGTATGTAGGTTGAACTTCTTTTGCACTGTACGTCGCCAGCCGTGCTAATCGGAGGCGCAAGATGTGAAGAGATTACATTCATAGACTTCCAAATCCGAAACCCAGGAACAGTGGCTGAAAGCTTCCCAGATTAAAAGTGAACTCACCACTTAACAGAAGTATGAATAAGAAGTATGATTCTTAAGATACAACGGAAGGGTGTGAGGTTAAATGTCCATATAAAGACATGCCCGCCAAATCCCATCACAAATTCCAAAGTGGTTAGACTTAGCGTTTGTGGTTTGATGTTCAGTTACATATACATGTGTCGGAGTGATATGCCGAGTATCCTGCCAAGCATGGGCAAGTCGACCCCTCCCAGTGCCTCGGGCAGATGACGCAGATCCCACCTACACACCCAGTCTCCATGTGAACGCTTAGTTTATGGTGTGCAAAGCGGTGACATGCATACACAGATGTAAAAAATGTCGTTAAATACAAAAATCAATGTTTTATGCGTTTACTGCAAGCACTTTACTACAATGGACCGCCTATTGCATTGATTCCCACCGTTTCAACTCAAATACGAGAACCCATAAATAATCAACTATGACTTATCCTTATCGATGCAACCAACAGCCACAGATGATATACTGTTATTCTCCAGGCCCTTTGATGTCAATGGGCACCTGTACATCCGCTTCTTGTTCTCACGTACAGCTGCTGATGTGGACGCACAGCGACAACTGCAATTTGACATGCAGGTGGGCAAGCCCAGACGACCGCTTCAGGAGCAGTAGCGGAGTTCGTCATCGTGATGTCCCCTTCGTGTTTGTGGATTGGCGCATTGAGTCGTTATACGTTGTACGGTCCGTTCTGGCTGACCCACAGTCGCGCAGTGGCTGATGATGATGATGGATCATCATCATTTTATAATAGAAGGCTCGGAGAGGCATTCATCCAGCAGTGGATCGACCCTGGCTGCTGATGATGCCGCTGATCTTCTTATCGTACGGCTGATGTAGATGCAGAGCAACAGCTGCAATTTCCCATTCAGATGGCTAAGCCAGATGACCGCGTCGGGAGAAGTAGCAGAGTGTATCGTAGCTGCGATGTCTCTTTCGTATTTTGCGAACCGGGCATTGCGTGGTCACGTGCTGCATGGCCTGTTCTGGATGACCAGAGTCGCACATTGGAGAGTTTGTAACGACATCAGCTCCAGCCATTCGTCACTCAGAAGGCGCTACCAATTTACCCTGACCACGCCTGGATGCACCATTGCAACTCTTCGTGGCTTCGTCATTTTAGAGTTGAAATATCGGAAGTGCCGCGTCGTTTCTGTGTTCATGAGACAAGGAGCGTAGACGATATTAGGGGCCGTCCATAAATGACGTCACGCACCTAGGGGCTAGGGGGGGGGGGGGGGGTCAGACATTTGTGACGATGTGTGAAGAGGGGGGGAAGGGGTGGTTTGAGAAATGTGACGTCACATCAAAAGTCGCAACTTTAAATACATGTTAATTAAATAGAACTGTTATAACAACACTAATTTTCATACATTTTCATTATTAACTATTTGATTATTTAAATTTACTAAGGTCACCTTTTATTTATTCCATGATGGAGCATTTTGCTTCTCCATGGGAGAATGGAGAAGCATAATTTGTTTTTATGATTGTTATTAAACATTTTGATTCTAATGATTCTACCAGGGCTTTTCATTCTATGGAATGAATATGTGATTATTATAATTGTACTCTCCATTTTGCTTCGTTTTACTACAAAGCTTAAAGTATTTTTTTATAGTTATAATTACTTTTCATATTTTATAATTATAAGAGAATTTCAATATAATATTCTGAACATCTGCAGTTTTAGTTAGACGTTGAATATTTTCAAGTGCATTTTATGCTAAGTTCAGCTTTCCAACGCCTCCTTTTTAATAAATGTTCTCTCCTACAACATCAGAGTGCAGCGCCACATTAAATACGCACTACAATGACAATAGTTTAAAGTTATTTGAAGCATGTTTCATTTTCAAAATGGAAATGTGTTTTTTTTTGTGGGGGGGCAGAGCTTTGTGACGTCATATTTGAGGGGGGTCTGACTTTTTGTGACGCCGTGTGACGAGGGGGGGGGGGGGGGTTAAAAATCCGCATAAATCGCGTGTCGTCATTTATGGACGGCCCCTTACCTTTTCAGCAATGCCCTTTCAACCCCAAGAAGTTATGGCTTTTAACGCATGCAATAAGGGCGTTGTGTCACTCATCACAGCGATGTATGTATTGTTAGCACTGATCCATATATAACCGTGCATCTCAAATAAAAGGTCAAAGGTTCACATACATGTTCACACAACCATCGGCAACCCTCAGGCAGGAATGTAAATTCCACTGTCGAACTCTACGGTATGTTACATTTTAGACGTCACGCTATAATGCTACACGCATGTATATTCCCAAGCTACTGTTGGAAAAGTTATTTCTCACCTCAAATAAATGAAGAGCGTATTAAATACAGTCTCTTACACAACATTAGATATGTGCACGTGGTGAATAGAATTCTTATCGAAATGTCTCCATGCTTAAATGTATGTATCCACGTTGAACTTCTTTTGCATCGTACGTAGCTGACCGCGCTGATTGAAGGTGTGGAAAAATGAGCATCGGAAGGAGGTGCTCGTCTCTTTCGGTGATCCTGAGACAGTCGTTTAAATTTCATAGTTGTAACAAAAATAACCGCTGAATTTTTCCCCGAAGTTGATACTCGGCACCTCCAATGAGCACGGATGGCTACGTACTTCGTGAAAGAAGTTCAGCGGACATACAAAGACCTCCCGTGTAGCCTTAACAGACTGTTGGGGCAAGTGCTGCTAGCGAGCACCTTGACGACACACAGACACACGTGGTTCTATTCACACCCGAGAGATGGTGGAACTCAATTAGGCTCGTTGCAATTGGAACTCACATTCTCACCTTTGAGAGTCTCCCTGCTCGACCAAACACAGATAGAATTGCATCGCGCGCTTAAAATGTACAGATGTACAAGCCCTTTGTCAATGCACTGCTGGATAAGAACCTTCCCGTGCAGTTCTGGCAGGGGTGGGTGTCGGGTGTTTGACCGTACTTCACGTTGACGATTGTCGTCCTGTACAGCATCATTAATAATACTATTGTTATTTAACTTGTGTACTTTTAGGGGCCATCCATAAACGATGTCACGCGATTTTGGCCGATTTTTGACTCCCCCTCCCACCCTCGTCACACGGCGTCACAAAAAGTCAGACCCCCCCTCAAATATGACGTCACAAAGCTCTGCCCCCCCCAAATCATATTTCCATTTTGAAAATAAAACATGCTTCAAATAACTTTAAACTATTGTCATTGTAGTGCGTTTTTAATGTGGCGCTGCACTCTGATGTTGTAGGTACAGAACATTTATTAAAAAGGATGCGTTGGAAAGCTGAAATTTAGCATAAAATTCACTTGAAAATATTCAACGTCTAACTAAAACTGCAGATGTTCAGAATATGATATGGAAATTCTCTTATAAATATAAAATATGAAAAGTAATTATAACTATAAAAAATACTTTAAACTTTGTAGTAGAACGAAGCAAAATGGATAGTACAATTATAACAATTAAATATTCATTCCACGGAATGAAAAGTTCTGGTAGAATCATTAGAATCAAAATGTTTAATAACAATCATTACATTTTTTAACCAAATTTATGCTTCTCCATTCTCCCATGGAGAAGCAAAATGCTCCTTCATGGAATAAATAAAAGGTAATCAAATAGTTTATAATGAAATAAAAACAATAGTGTTGTTATAACAGTTCTATTTAATTGATATTTATTTAAAGTTGCGCATTTTGATGTGACGTCACATTTCTCAAACCCTCCCCTCCCCCCCTCGTCACACATCGTCACAAATGTCTGACCACCCCCCCCCCCCCAGGTGCGTGACGTCATTTACGGACGGCCCCTTATATCACAATTGATGCAAGAGTGTCAAAGCAAAGCTGTGAAAGCTTCATCACCGCAATACCTCTCTACGTGTTGTAGCTATTAACAGAATGGCCTGACTCATTTTGAACCACGGATTTAACCTGCGTGCGTCCAAAAACATTGGCGCGTTCCTCTCGGTGTAATTTCAAGCAACCCCACGATTTCCGCGCTTGTGTTGTTGTTGTTGTTTAGACACTCGTCGTAGTTTATTCTCCTCTCTGACGTTGGCGTTTCACGACTGCGGTTGCCCCTCCGCCTCCCCCCCCCCTCCGCCTCAACTGAAGAGGAGCCACCCCTTCTCTCTTGGGAGCGTTTTCCACTTGCAAAGAAACGGTGGCCTCACTCGATCCGTGCCACCTATCAACTCGATCCTCCACCAAGTCCAACCTTAGCAGTTTGTCCCCCAGGGCAAATGTTGCGTCTGCTTTTGCAGATCATTTAAAATTCCACGATTATTGACAGAATAGCCTGCATTTTCAATATTTTAACGTCATCAAGCAATTTATCCAGTCAACTAAAGATCTACTCATAGACAAGTTATGATCGCTTTCACCTTCTCCCAATATCTTTGTCAAACCTAAGTCGGTGTGTTTGAACTTCGTTTATAGAGCCTTTATCAGAGCGTCATTATTATTACTACTATCTTTAATGACGATGGCCTCTAATCATTTACGATAATTATATCCAGAAAAAAACACTCTTCAATTAAAACCGAGCATATTAAAGTGGCAAGCATGAGACAGTGTTTCTATGTGTGCTTGCCATCAATCCTTCGGAGATTATGGGATTAATCATCTTCAAACTCACATAATTCTACACCAACAACAGTGTTTTCCCTTCACGTTTGCTCATATTCAGTGCACAATATCAGCCCGAACAATCCTGCACCAGGCTGTTCTGGGGAATTGTTGCCTGTGCCATCAAGTTCTGTGACATAGGTCGTAACTCAGTGTAACCTCGCGATTCAGAAGCCATACCTCATGATTTCATCACTGAACGTGCGTTGTGTGACCTTAATGCGCAGTCGTGCGTCGGCTCAAGTCACTCATCCCTCAAGGGCTTTTATTGCTGCAACAAGTTCCCTCTTAAAACACCTCAAATAGACCAGTAGAGCTATTTGGGTCTCAGTCTCCTGACGCTCCAAGGCTCTAGTTGCACATCTTCACGTCAATTAGAAAAATTTGTTCACGTCAATTGATATAATTCCAGGACAATGAGCACAAACTATATTGCCCTATATACAACGCCCTTTGAGCCCAAGAAGCGATGACTTGTGAAGCATGTCGTCACTCAAATGTCTTCACGTAATTAAATGGGTTACTTGATGTAAATAGATGGCATTTTTGACACCGGTGCTTAGATAACCATGTTTAATCATGAATGTGAAAGCAAACGTTTAAAGGGTATGCTTCTTCACGCAGGCACCCATGGTTCTTCAGGCAGGAATGGACATTTCCACGTTTGTATGGTGTGGAGCAGTCTGTCCAGAGCACAACCACTGCTGAACTCTATGACAGTTTGTGAAATACAAGCTCTCTCTCTCTACATGTGATTAAAAAAACAACATACGTTACATTTTAAATGTCATGTTACACTCAAGTATATTTCCAAGTCACTGCCGTAAGAGTTATTTCTCATCTGAAATAACTATTTCTATTTCTCATCTGAAATAACTAAGGAATTGCTTAGTTACAGTCCATTAAACAGCACGAGACGCGTGTACTTAGTGATTAGATCACATTTCAAAATGCTTCCATGCTTAAGAAGAGCATTGGAACGAGGTGATAATCCTGAGAGGCTGAGACAGTGGTTTAAATTCACATCCGCACCTCCGATTAGCACGATTAGCTGCGGAAGGTGCAACAGACGTTCAACATATATTACAACTGTTGACTTCCCACAGTGATACTAATTTTATTCACCCCTAAGAGATGATGGACCGGGTTATATTTGTTGCAAATTGAACTCACATTCTCAGTTATGAGAGTATCACTATTCTACCAACATGGTTATGATCATGTGTAACATTATCATTTACAGTCCCTTGCTAATCCACTGCTTGATACCAGCCTCCCCACGCAGCGTCAGTCGAGGTGGTTAGTTGGCCAAACTTCACGTTCATGATTTTGAGTGGTGAAAGTTTTGGGGGGGAGTGCAGCAACGATTTAGATATTATCACTCAATGCTGTCGTTAGCTACGGCTGGGGTTCAAACTCGAGTAGAGCGCTAGCTAACCACTGCTCCACAATCATCATCTCCCCTCCCCCCCCGCCCAACCTCCAACGTGGTATATTACAATATAACTAATGTAATGCTCTCAGGTTCTATGATTAGCAAACATCGACGTTCACATGTGCGTGGATATAATGCTGACGTACAATTCGTGGGACAGTAACGTTAAATATTCATGCTTTCGTTTAAACAACAACAACAAAACCCCCCCCAGCAATTCCTCTGCTTTACTGATCTTGCATACTGACCAGTGTGGTCGAGTTTTGGTGAGGTATTGGAAGTCCTTCATCCAGCAAGTGGATTTAGGAAGAGGCCTCTGTGACCAAGGGATCGGCCACCTGCCACTGTGGAGTCGCACCACGGTGGCTCTTTCGCTTCCCCCCCCTTGCAGCTCTTTGGCTGCCCACCTCCCCCCCGCCCCCCCCCCTTTGCGGTCAGCCGTTTAAAAGAAACGTACATGTTGAACTAAATTGAACGTAAACTTAATAGATTAAATGCGGCAGGGAATGGGGTCACTATGGAATGTCTCGGTGGCGACAACAAAAAATGTACAATAAATGTAAAAAAACCCTGAAATGTTAAACATAATTTAACGTTAACATAATAGGTGAAATACGGAAGGCAATTGGGTAACTATGGAATGTGACAACAAATTGATTGTACAACAAACTGTATTGTTCAAGAATAACTAAGCGGGGGGCGGGGGCACTAATCACCGATTTAGTTTAAGTCGGATTGTGTGTTGTCAGCTGCTGGGTTTGCGTACAAGTAGCTCTGCGCGTTACGTGGCTGTCGTACCATTTTGGTCAAAGACGGAAACAAATAAAATGGCTCTTCTTCTTTCGAAGGTTGCCAACCCCCCAGCACTATTCGGAAGCCACAGGAGCTATCCACTTTTAAATAATCATGATCGAGAACTACTTTCTTTAGAACTGCTTTTTGTGTTTTGTTTTGTTTTGTCCTTCCGATTAGCACGGTTGGCTACGTACGGTACGAAAGAAGGTGAACGTACATCAACATACAATCATACAACGAACTGTAATTATTGTTTTAATTAAATTTCAATGGTGGCAGTTCCACATTTGCTTGGTGGAGGTCAAGATAATAATTGTGGACTTTACACAAAGTGGTACTCTTGTATGTACGTATGTTAAACTTCTTTCGCACCTTACTTAGCCAACCGTGCTAATCATAATGACGGACTCAGGTGAGCTGCAAATATAGTTCTGTAATTTGTTTCAAGTAATGTATTAGTAAGTAGAGGATATTCAACTGAAGTGACCTCAGAACCAGAAGTTTATCAGAAGTCTATTTCCCGAGTAAAGCCCCATTGAGCCAAACAGCTCTTTGTATGCACATCTGTGTGTTCGGTCTTCGTTAGCCTGAAAAGACTGTTGGGGCAAGTGCTGTTAGCGAGCACCTATGAAGGCTGGTACGGCGCACGAGGGGGTGGGTGGCCAGCACCACGCCCGGCCGCCTTTGTCTCCCGTGTGGCGATGTTTACACACCGCACCAGGTACTCATTTGAGGCTGAATCGACCTAGGGGAGGCCCAGGGCATCTGTGTGGGATACCCAGTTACACATCACAAATATATAATGATTATGTCGTGAGGCTGCTTTGAATTCAACTTTTATCAATTGACTATTTTGTTATAATTGTAATTACTTTTTTTTGTTAATTTCAAGTTCAGTAAAAAAAATATATTGCTGTGGTTGTCACACCTGATGATTGCTTGCGTTGCAATCGAAACGTTGTGATTTAATTTTTTCATTTAAATTTTTTTTATTTTTTCACCTACGTGACTTTACCGAAAGAACCAAAGAATATTCAACAAAGTGGCCAACGTATGAAGTTTAAAGGCAAAATGATAGGCATTATCTATTATTCTGTATTGAGCATTGCTATTTCACACTGAAATCGCTGGCCGTTTCGTGAACGTCATGTCAGCCTTGGCTATGTCTCTCCATAATCCAGTGTGGGACCACTCCTTATATTTGACTCATTGGAAACGCGAATGTATTTTTCATAACATTTCCTGAATATTAAAATATATGTTGCATTATACTTTACACGTATTGATGTTTTTCTTGCTCTTTTTATTTTTAAACATCTCTATATATGGAAATTCTATTACAAAACTGTTTGCAAATGTGTTGTATTTTAATGCAATGTTTTGGTGCATTGCTTCTGTTGTTGCATGTGTAATTGGTTCAACTGAGTCGCAGATGCATACTTGGAGAGGCAACACATTTATTCAACTCCAACACACGGGGAAACTTCCCCTTAACAGAATAACAACCTATGGTGGTGACCACCAGGCTAACTACACTAGTTACAACATAATTTGTGTAGTTAGCCAGGTGGTAACCACCAGGCTAACTACACTGATTACAACGTAACTAGCTACTATGGACCGGGACCACAGCTTGGGTCCAGGTCCACGTGTTGGAGACTCGTTGAACAGAGAACATTGACGAAGGTTTCTTCAGGATGAACAACAACAACCACGGTCCGTCCCGGGACCCGGCTTATATTCTCTGCGGCTTGGCCGGCTCCGCCCTTGGACACGCCCACCTTCAGGAAACCTCGGGAAGGATCTGGGTCCCAACCACGTGACCACCCCACTTGGAACCCGTTTGTAGACTTAACTGGTCACGTGTCCTCCCGGGTCAACCAGAGTGCCATCGCCTTTAGTTACCTCATTCCTACGGCCAGCACTCACACAACCTGTCCTGTAGGATTGGCACTCCACGCCAAGCGTGGTGCCATCCAGCGCATCAATCAGCGCTCACCGGGCCCCTCTAGGGCCGGTACTACACCCACACCACTGTGGTGACCGCGATGTCGTTACACCACACGCCGTGCCCCTCTATGGCCTGTACTACACCCACACCATAGCGGTGTCTGTGATGTCGTGACACCGCACGCCGTGCCTCTCTATGGCCGGCACTGCACGTTGACATCCCGCGATGTCACTACACATGTATGAAGATTTTAATAGGATGACATTTAAATCCAACAATAGTTAGTTAGTGCGTAACAGAAACCACAACATTCGTTGGCGTTGCATATTCAAAATAATTTTAATACAAGTTATATTCCACTTACGATATGGATAACCTCAGTGGGTATTGTTTTAATTTAGTTTTATATCACATATATTATTTTGCTATGGCTAGTGCGTTGCTCATGCATTTTTAATTTTAAAACATTGAGACATAAAATATATCGTTTCATTGGAAGGAGTCACGGTGTTGTATTACCGAACTGTATGTAATTGATTCACTGCTACCTCTAGCTGACCAAAACTTATTTTTCTTATGATGGTCAAACAATACTTTACCATCATCATCCATAACAAATAATTTTCTGCTCTTCTCGGTTAAAGCTGTGTGTATTCATACCAAAGGCGATATAATTACTATCAGACTGTACTTTTACACAACTGTCAGACAAGTGACTGGAATTATTGTATTATTGCTGTTGTGTTAATATTCCTTAACTTAGCTGCCGTGAATGCACCGGAACCTCTGGCCGAAATAAGACTCAAACCCCGATTTAAACACAGAGATATTTCTCAATAAAGGCAATATAGTGCATAATAAATCTTGACTTAAAGCTTTTGTGACTGCAGGAATTCATATTCTCTGGGTCTTTCGGTAAAGTCATGTAGATAGATTTAAAGAAAATAACAAAAATAACAAAAACTACGACGTTTCGATCGCAACACAAAGCGGTCGTCTTCAGGAAAATAACACAAGTCCCTTTTCCTGAAAACGAGCGTTTGTGTTGCGATCGAAACGTCGTAGTTTTTTTGTCATTTTTTTTACCTATCTACGTGACTTTACCGAAAGACCCAAAGAATAGTGCGCAATATTTCGCAGCTCGTATGTGCCATTGACGTAGGTAAAAAAAAAGTGACACAGAGCCAAAGGCACGTTATAGAGCTCGCTCAAACGCAATAAGAACGGCACGATGCGTCGAGGGTGTGGCGCGCGACGCGTGAACCACTCGAGGAGGGCCGTGCTTCGTGTCAGATTGTGGGGTTTGGGCAAGCCCCAAAGACGGTTGCGCCGCAGGGCGTGACTCACGACCAGGATGCGCACGTCAGATGAACGTTACCTCAAGGGATAAAAATATCCTACCGCGAGAGTACAAAAAGGGGGGCACCAACTCTGGTGGAAGTTAATTCGCTCGTGCATTCCCCCTCTGAAGAGATTCTACAGGTGGCAATAGGCAGCAAAGCGATGGAGACAACGAGCAGAGCTGGTCTTCTGGCCGCATTCGCGATGGTTCTCTTCTGCCTGGCTCCTGCCAGCACCTTTTGTAAGTGGTCGCAAAACTTCACACCCTTCGTCTTAGCTGAGATGCATGTCACATCATGTTGCGTTCGATACCATGGGCAAATCGCGTGTACTGTGCTTTCGTTTTGTATCTTTATCCATTTTGTAATTGTATTACATTGTTTTTTTTAATTTGTCTAGGTCTCTACGGTAGTTTGCTTTTGCAGGAATGTTGCACATTGCTACTATATTTTATATAAACTTGACTACCTAACGCGACAACTGAATCACTCGCCACTCGCTGGGTATTTTTTTGTTTCACTCACAGTATTTAGCACATACCAAATTTGTGTATGTGTTGTTTTGTTTTAAGATTTTAGGATGTTCTTAACTATACATCACAAGTTAATTTAGGTAACGATGGGTGAGAGTGTTTTTCCCTGCTCCAACGAGCAATGTATTTATTATCTCTGTTGCCAGCCCTGAGCCAGTGGTTGTTCGTCCACATTCTCATGGTGAGGGCAGTCTTTTTAATAGACTGTAAAAGTGGATTTTCTCTCAAAATGCCATTGACATAGAGATTCTAGCAGCTGAATAAAAAGGAAGTAATAGCCAATTTTGATTATTGCCTTACTTCAACTGGGAATTTTTTTTACCTCTGCTCAATTCTATAAACGAATTTTATTCAGTGAAAAATTATAATTTTCCACCTCAGATACATGTGATCAGTTCAAGAAAATAATATAATTCAATGATTGTTTTTGTGTACACATGCCTGTAATCCATTAAGTTATCTGCTGCTTAATATAAAGTATGAAACAAGTATCTTCTTTGGTTCTTTCGGTAAGGTCACGTTGAATGAGAATAAAATAATAAAATAACACAATAAAATTCTCACGACGTTTCGGCCACAACGCAAGCGGTCGTCTTCAGGTGAAACAAGTATTTTACGTGCTGGCAAGTGATTGTAATGGTATAATAACAATTGTATAATGTATAACTTTATGTGAATTTGGTTTTGGAATGTTATAAATATGACAATAAACGTAGTATTATTTGTGCCCAAATGAGCTTTCTAGCCCTGCTAGCGTATCATGAAAATGTACATCAGCCACTTACTCAATCTGTAGTGATTGTGTACGCACAGTTTGTTCGACTTGATATATGACATCGGGGGGACCAACGATGATACGTTAAATTCTGATTTAAAGCTTTCGTGACTGCAGGGATTCATATTCTTGTTTTTTTCTACGTGATGATACGTTAGTTAATGACATCGCTCGGTGTAAATTGACGGTCATGTCCTATCAAATACAATGCGCACAGTGTACATTCAACATATCACCCGAATAATGTACACCTTTTGTCCCACTGTCTTAACCGCACTGACCTGTGTTCACTTCTTTTGTGCCGATATAGCGATCGGAGCGGTCCGAGCAAAACGAGCAGCCCCAGCGGTCGTATCTCCATACAGCTTGAACGGGGTCGTCCTGGTGGCCTCAGCCCTGGGCCGGTACCAGCTGACGCAGGACCAGGCGCGCGACGCCTGCATCCAACTTGGATTTACCATCGCCACCTTGAGAAACCTACAGGACGCCACTGCCCTTAATTACGAGCAATGCAGGTAACACATTGTGTACGGGGGGCATAGAAGTATGGTACAACAATGGATTTTTACACACACACACACACCTCTGCTGCTGCCCACAACGTAGCGCCGTGGCAGCCGATAACATTTGATAATCACGGGTTGGGTGTCGATCCAGGATTAACCCCGCTAAGCTTCAGAGGTGATATTTGTCACATTCTGGTTTATTTTGTCGTAGGCAGTACACCGTGTATGCAATGTAATGACGATGAATAATTTTAAAAGGTTCAAAGTCAAGTCAAAGTGTCTTCGTGCCAAAATTAAAACCACATTCATTATTAAATCGCAGTTGAGTTCCCCAGAAAGTGGCGCTTAAATAATTAAAAAAAATCTAGAGAGATGAAGGGCAGAGTCGACCCCTTTCAGCGGAATGTGAACGCACAATCGTTGAGATTGTGAGTCACACGTTTACGAGCAGGCGTCGTGGTTATTGCATGTATCTACGTATAGTCAATACTGGCGGTATGAACGTGGGAGTGCCATGGAGGGACTCCCACTTTGAGAGACTCCCACAGAGACGAACCCATGCCGAAGTTTCGTGGAACGCGGAGGACTCTGACTCAACAGTCTTGTCCGAGAATGCGAAACGTCAGCTGTAATAGAAACCAATTAATAATGAAGCAATCACCACAATTTTGGCCGGTGGCTTCATAGTAGTCCATGCTTAGAGCCCCCAAAACCGACATTTACAACCCAAGAGTGCATTCGCAATAATAGGACAAAGCTGGCACAAATGAAAAAAACATATTATTTGGGTATTTCGCTAAAGTCATGTAGATCGACAGGTTCAAAGAAAATAACCTTTGGACCTATCTACGTGATTTTCCCGAAAGACCCAAATAATATAAATGCCTGCAGTCACGAAAGCTTTAAGTCAAGATGGAAAAAAGATTGTCGTATCAGATGTTTTAATATTTGTTTTGCTACTGATATCTCTTTCAATTCAATACTTTGTCCAGTGCCTTCCCTAGTTTCGTATTTATTAAAAATTTGTGCTAGTTAATTTTTTTTTTACCTGTTTAGACGCCACCTGAATTTGTGAATGCCGATGCAGAATTACGTTTTGCTGCACATTAAATATATACTTTTTAAAAAAAACCCCACCGACGTCGACACCGGAGCACTAACACATCCACGCGCGTGTGTTTGGTTTGGAAACGAGTGACAGTGCTGTTAAACTCTGCTGTTCTCCATTCTGCCCTGTGTGGATTCGTGCAGGTATGGCTGGATTTCCGAGCCCAACACCTACGTGCTCCCACGCGTGAAAAGCGCCATCACCTGTGCGCGAGGCTACGTGGGACTGTTTCACCTCACCACCTTGCTGCCTCGGCAGTTTGATGTGTACTGCTATAACAGAGGTGTGCATGCGCGACTTCTCTGCGTGCTATGAAGAAGGGTTAACCCCATGAAGTGTCGTAAAATGTTATAATTTTACCTGCTAAGTCAGCATCATTGACGAATGTGCGAGTTTTATTCACGTGAAGAGCGGTAGCACCGTGTTAGTGCCCCGCGCTGCAATTCAAACAACCGATTTCGAGCCGCCCATATTTGCGACATTCGTATGTTAAACTTCATTTCGTACGTTACGTAGCCAACTGTGCTCATCGGAGGTGTGGTGGAAGGACAACAAACTAAACAGAAAAAGCAGTTTACATGCACAGCCCTTTGGTCAATTAACTGCTGCATGATGGCCTCCCCGCACCTCTTGTGGCTTGCGGGGGTCATTTGACCATACTTCACCATGCCGGTCAAATTTTTTGGGTCTTTCGGTAAAGTCATGTCGATAGGTGGCTATCTACGTGACCCCAGCATTTGAATTCCTGCAGTCAGGAAAGCTTTCAGTCAAGATTTAACCACGCTGGTCAATTTAGGTTGCAGAAGGTGGAGAGTAGCATACACGTTGGAGGATGGATTTCTTACAGTACAGCAGCCGATTGTATGGTGCTGCCCAACACATAGATCTGCAGCTTGTAACAGTCATGCTGGTCACTCAAGCAAGCATCGTCCAGGCTCTGCCCGGTTTAGTTTCCATGATCTGACAAGATCGGGTGCTGTTCCAAACGATTTGGTCATTTGACATGATGTGAACGTGGCAAACGAAACCTATCATATGCCTCTTTTAATTTGAGTTGTCTTTACGTGACAGTCTGGTGCAGTGTCGAAACATCGCCGCTGGCGAGCCAAAGCTATGGGATTGTGGTGCTGGTCACACCACCGATCACGGACTCTTTGTATTGTGTCGTTCTTTTATGTACAGGGCAGTGGGTAGGTATAGTAAGCAATTGCCTGTGATAAATCAGGAATGTGGGTAAATCGAGTTATATATATGTACACATAACTGATGCACATTGTTTTTTTTGTCTCTGTCATATGTGGTGCTTGCTACGATCTTCCAGCCCGCGACACCACCATTACCAGCTCCACCACACAGGCCATCAGCTCCACCTCACAGCCCATCAGCTCCACTACACAGCCCATCAGCTCCACCTCCACCACACTGGGCATCAGCTCCACCTCCACCACACAGGCCATCAGCTCCACCTCACAGCCCATCAGCTCCACCACACAGGCCATCAGCTCCACCTCACAGCCCATCAGATCTAGCTCCACCTCACAGCCCATCAGCTCCACCTCCACCATACAGCCCATCAGCTCCACCTCACAGCCCATCAGCTCCACCTCCACCACACAGAGCATCAGCTCCACCTCCACCACACAGGCCATTAGCTCCACCTCACAGCCCATCAGCTCCACCACACAGGGCATCAGCTCCACCTCACAGCCCATCAGATCTAGCTCCACCTCACAGCCCATCAGCTCCACCATACAGCCCATCAGCTCCACCTCACAGCCCATCAGCTCCACCTCCACCACACAGGCCATCAGCTCCACCTCACAGCCCATCAGCTCCACCTCCACCACACAGCCCATCAGCCCCACCTCCACCACACAGCCCATCAGCTCCACCTCACAGCCCATCAGCTACACCTCACAGCCCATCAGCTCCACCTCACAGCCCATCAGCTACACCTCACAGCCTATCAGCTCCACCTCACAGCCCATCAGCTCCACCTCACAGCCCACAAGCTCCACCTCAACCACACAGTCCATCAGCTCCACCTCCATCACACAGGGCATCAGCTCCACCTCACAGCCCATCAGCTCCACCTCCACCACACAGGCCATTAGCTCCACCTCACAGCCCATCAGCTCCACCACACAGGGCATCAGCTCCACCTCACAGCCCATCAGATCTAGCTCCACCTCACAGCCCATCAGCTCCACCTCCACCATACAGCCCATCAGCTCCACCTCACAGCCCATCAGCTCCACCTCCACCACACAGGCCATCAGCTCCACCTCACAGCCCATCAGCTCCACCTCCACCACACAGCCCATCAGCTCCACCTCCACCACACAGCCCATCAGCTCCACCTCACAGCCCATCAGCTACACCTCACAGCCCATCAGCTCCACCTCACAGCCCATCAGCTCCACCTCACAGCCCACAAGCTCCACCTCCACCACACAGCCCATCAGCTCCACCTCCATCACACAGGGCATCAGCTCGACCTCACAGCCCATCAGCTCCACCTCCATCACACAGGGCATCAGCTCCACCTCACAGCCCATCAGCTCAACCTCCACTTCACAGCCCATCAGCTCCACCTCCACCACACAGCCCATCAGCTCCACCTCCACCACACTGGCCATCGGCGCCACCTCCACCACACAGGCCATTAGCTCCACCTCACAGCCCATCAGCTCCACCTCCACCACACAGGGCATCAGCTCCACCTCACAGCCCATCAGATCTAGCTCCACCTCACCGCCCATCAGCTCCACCTCCACCATACAGGCCATCAGCTCCACCTCACAACCCATCAGCGCTACCTCACAACTTAGCAGCTCCACCTCCACGTCACAGGCCATCAGCTCCACCTCACAGCCCAGCAGCTCCACGTCACAGGCCAGCAGCTCCACGTCACAGCTGAGCAGCAGCTCCACCTCCACGTCACAGCCCAGCAGCTCCATGTCACAGGCCAGCAGCTCCACGTCACAGGCCAGCAGCTCCACGTCACAGGCCAGCAGCTCCACGTCACAGCCCAGCAGCTCCACGTCACAGGCCAGCAGCTCCACGTCACAGCCCAGCAGCTCCACGTCACAGGCCAGCATCTCCACGTCACAGGCCAGCAGCTCCACGTCACAGGCCAGCAGCTCCACGTCACAGCCCAGCAGCTCCACGTCACAGGCCAGCATCTCCACATCACAGGCGAGCAGCTCCACGTCACAGCCGAGCAGCAGCTCCATGTCACAGCCCAGCAGCTCCACGTCACAGGCCAGCAGCTCCACGTCACAGGCCAGCAGCTCCACGTCACAGGCCAGCAGCTCCACGTCACAGGCCAGCAGCGCCACGTCACAGCCCAGCAGCTCCACGTCACAGGCCAGCAGCTCCACATCACAGGCCAGCAGCTCCACGTCACAGCCCAGCAGCTCCACGTCACAGGCCAGCAGCTCCACGTCACAGCCCAGCAGCTCCATGTCACAGCCCAGCAGCTCCACGTCACAGCCCAGCAGCTCCACGTCACAGGCCAGCATCTCCACGTCACAGGCCAGCAGCTCCACGTCACAGGCCAGCAGCTCCACGTCACAGGCCAGCAGCTCCACGTCACAGCTGAGCAGCACCCCGCCGCCTACTAAAGTGCCTGAACCAGGTGAGACATTAACCTTTTTGAAGCACAAAGTGTCCTGCTCACTTTGGATGCCCCCCTATTGTCTTCGGCTGTTCTCGATGCTTGAGCTGTGTGCCATGTGCCGTGTGCCAACGATGTAGGCTGGAAGGTGCTTGCTGCCATCCTGATCGCAGTCCTTGGGTTGGTGCTTCTCGTTTGCGTCGGGCTGCTCATCTATTGCTGGTGAGTTTACGCTGAGAGTTGAACGTGTATGCATTTAAACTTGATTTAGGCGCTTTCGTGACTGCCGGAATTACTCGTTTGGTTCTTTCGGTAAAGTCACGTAGAAAGAGAAAATAATAAATTAAATAATAGCATACGACGTCTCGATTGCAACACAAGCAGTCATCGTCAGGTACAAATGAAAGAGAACACAAACCTAGTAAATTTCGATTTGAAGCTTTCGTGACTGCATGGATTCATCTTCTTGGTTCTTTCGGTAAAGTCACGTAGAAGGGAAATAATAAAAATGAAACATAATAAAATATTATTATTTATTTCCCTTCTACGTGATTTTACCAAAAGAACCAAGAAGATGAAACCTAGTAAACTTAGAAATGTAACGCAATACAACACAGAGAGTCGGCTAACATAACAGTCAACACCCTACCTGGTTGATTACGTTCTTCCAAAGATTCCTAAATTTAAGAGAGAGATAAAACACAGACACGGAGACACATAGACAGACACACAAGCAGAAAGAGATAACACAGAGACACAGAGAGACACACAACATAGGCACACAGAGAAACAACGCCTCTTTGTCAAGGCCTTAGAGACGCGGGCAGAGAGAGAGGTGGGGGGGGGGGGGTAGATAAATTAGCATGTCAATGAGAGACCTGGCGCAACTGCAGGAAACAAGAGCAACAAAACGAGGGGAGACAGAGAGAAAACACACTAAATCAAACAAACTTAGTAAAATTTGCAAATGTAATGCAATGCAACGCAGAGAGTCGGTCAACACCCAATTAACGCGCTGGGCTGGTTGATGCATTCGCGACCAATGTAGTCGATAATAAAGGTTTTGGGTTAGATCGCGCACCTATAGAACGTGCGGAGTGGGACAAGCTGAACATTAAAGCATTCCACTGCATATTCATTAACTGTGAATAGCCCAACCGATAATAGGTCCTGCATATTCTCAGATTAACACGATGCATTGCAATGTTTCGACTACATTGACCGCCCTCTGGCCCTGATAGGCTAACTGTGATGACTTCTCCTTGACTCACCTCTATCTAAAATCGAAACAAGGTAGACGTATTCACAAATCTGGCTAATCGCCTGAGAAGCTGGTTGGAATCACCAGCGAAACGTCGTAACCGAATTGTAAATGTTGTGGGTTTTCTCTCCAACACACCGGTGTGCTGAAGTAGTAACCAAATGGCACGTTTTGTTTACGTGACAAACCTTACTCAGTGGCTGTTTTGGGTGGTGGCGGGTTTAACGTCCTCTCAATAGTTCAACAGTTCACTCGATTGCCCAGACAAATATGGCCTCTTAAACCACATTTTACAATTTTCAAACGATTAATGGATGTGTAATTGACTGTTTATCTTTTTTCAGCACCTGTCGAAAGCATCAGAGGTGGATTTTGTGATCCTGGCGACCTGGCAATCTTTCATGAACATCACCACTACATGACTATACACCAAATGTGGTCATTATATATACTGTATAAGGATTAACGTAATTTAATTATTTAAGGTAGCTTGTAAACCACTTTGCCTATTATGTTGATCATTGGGTCTTCGCATAATTTATTTTATTGGTATAATGTGCAAGGACTGTTCATTATGAAGTGTATATAAAATGTACATATTATTTATTTAAATTGCATGTAATGCAGGTATTTTGATTTAAACACCGACGCAGTGTATATGTATATTTTTGCTGTTTTTTTCCAGTATTTTTCTGTTGCGTGTAGCCACTTTAAGACGTTTTCTTGTTCATGTTTTTGTTTTGCTGCGGTTGCATCCGAGTCAAGAGCCGCATGGCTCACAGGGTTATACCTAATAATTGAAATAAATGAAATGATATATATACATTTTTACTTCTGATTGTGTGTTCTTAATCAAATAAACAGTGCTGATGTATAATAAGTAAACATGAATATAGATTCATTTGTTTTCAAGTGTGCGTGTGGACGGCGTGGTTGTCCAGCCATTTTGGAAAATGTTATTGGGGAGCGACAGGTCCGCCAGAATGCACAAAGGCAGAGTCGGAGATCAGGCTGGTAGCTTTTTTTGGGTTTCACACAGTCCTAGGAATTCGTGTTCACCCATCCATTCCTCTGGGTGCATGAAACACATTGTTGTTAAAAATGTTAGTTGCCCAGACAATCTCTCTCCCCTTAAACCTATCTGGTGGTGGTGATGGTGGGGGCGGGGAACAAAAAAAAAGCATTCCCAGCAAATATAAATGCATTCACTACAGCCCTACAAATGTACTGTGAGTTTGATGCAGATCATGTGAAAAATATAGCAAACACATGACACAACGTCATTTATTGATAAGAAAAACAAAGTAAATGAGTTACAGTTTATTGCGAACAAATAATTTTATTTTGAAACCATTGATGACTTAATGATTCAGAATTCAAATTGTTGCATACCACGTAATACTTCGCAAGGATTTTAATTGTAAAGATAATAGGAATACTCATTGTTTTTTTTCGGTAAAGTCACGTATGTAGAAATACCATAAAATAATATTAAAAGAAATCAATCACGACGTTTCGACTGCAACACAAGCGATCCTCATCAGGTGTAAAAAACAAATCACGGAGGTGAATACAACAAGAAGATGAGAGACGAGAATTCAACAAACCTAAGAAAAAATTACGTGAAGCACATCCAGTCAGGCCAACAACACAGTTAGACACTTCCTGGCGGACTACGAATTTCAGAAGAGTGTTAAATTTCGTGTTCATCCTCTGGGTTGAACATACCAGCATAGACAGAGTGAACAAATACGAGGTACAAGTCAGAAATACATATACAGGAACACCAAGAGACAAGGAGAGGAAAGACTTGTACCCCGTATTTGTTCACTGTCTATGCTGGTATGTTCAATCCAGAGGTTGAACACGAAATTTAACACTCTTCTGAAATTCGTGGTCCGCCAGGCAAGTGTCTAACTGTGTTGTTGGCCTGACTGGTTGTGCTTCACGTAATTTTTTCTTAGGTTTGTTGAATTCTCGTCTCTCATCTTCTTGTTGTATTTACCTCCGTGATTTGTTTTTTTACACCTGATGAGGATCGCTTGTGTTGCGGTCGAAACGTCGTGGTTGATTTATTTTAATATAATTTTGTGGTATTTCTACATACGTGACTTTACCGAAAAGACCAATGAGTAATGTATGCAGTCACGAAAGCTTTAATTATTTATTAATGATAGGAATACACCAGTGAACCAGGCAGAAGATTGGGTAAGAGACATGCAGCAATACATTGCCGTTGATATAATATCAGATCAGTAACATACTCACCACTTCTGTCGGGGAACTTAATCATCTTTAATAAAAAAAAAATGTACCAAGAATATAAACGTCTGGCGATGGTGTAAAAGTTGATTCAGACGTTGTTGGTAATTTCATCTCAGCATTGGGTAAGAAACTAATATAAAAAAAAAACATTTCTATTCGCATAGAAATTGTATTCCACAGGAGACATTTGCGATGTAATAAAAAATGCTAGGGCATATGGAGGATCGAGGGAGATTCGTTTATTGATGCGGGCATCGGAGTGGCAAATTCGAGTGGCAATGACCGAGGCGAAGACAAAGGCAAAATTATTGGATACTGTAAGAGAAGGCCTGAAAAGTCTCATGTCGTCTCTTTATTACACGTGCAATCTAGCTGACGAAAGTGTGGTAGTTGATAGCATTGTTTGTGAAAAATCAGATGAAATTTTAAGTAGTTCAGCTGTAAAAGTTCAATATAAAGCCAGAGAACACATTGTCTCGGGCATAGTCAACAAAGATGCCATTGTTGGTGGCATCAATATCTAGCCACACCGTGTCTCCCTTATCCAGATGTTGCACGATGCTCCCACCCATGTTTTCAGCCCCAGAATCTTTTGCTACTTCGTCAGTAACAGTCAGGATGGTTCTAGCATTCCGTTTCAGAAAGGCTGTTAAGTTTTTCCCAGAAACCGAGAGGTAGAACGTGAAGTAGTAATACCCCGGATGCTCACATTTGAATTTTCCTGTCTGCATATTGTAATGCTTTTGGAAGTTAGCAATTTCCAAGTCGTGTTTAAGTATTCCAACCGTGCTCTTTTTTCTGTAGGAGGTTTTGACCGAGAAAGCGGATCTCGGCAACATGTACGGGGAGCCCTTGGCCCCATCAATTCCATTGTGTCCTCTGGGTCCTCGGTCTCCGTTTGGACCCATTGTTCCCACGCTCCCTGGGTCTCCTGTATGACAGACACAGATGTATATATTCATCCAGAATTCCCTCGTCATTCACGAATTTTTGTATCCGCGTTTTTGGCTCTCTGCAAATGGCATCCGGAACTCCGCACGACTGCATCGAGAGAGAGAGAAAGTGACGAGAGATAAAGTGATGAGAGAAAATGGGATGCGAGAATGCGATGAGATGAAGTGATGGGATGAAGTGGTGAGAGATAAAGTGAATAGATAAAGTGATGAGAGAGAATGTGATTCGGGAAAGTGATGAGATGAAGTGATGAGATAAAGTGATGAGAGATAAAGTGATGAGGCAAATCAATTATTTATTATGATAATGTTCATACATTTTATTAGCCTATGCATTTATTTAGAGTAATTGATCATCCGTGAAATGTGCTATTCACGAGCATATCGGTAACATATCCCTCGCGAATAAGGAGGGAATACTGTAGCAGAGGGCTCAACTCGCAATTTCAAGGAAACAAGTTTAAATCCCTCTGAGGCAGATAGAATTAATTTTACTTCGTGGGAATTAAAATCGTCAGTATATAGAAAGATTAATAATTGCCATAGAAATGTAGCATTTTGAAGCAGGCTGGCACTTTTCTTGATTGATAAAACAATAGTACAGTTGGTGCTAGTGTGCTAAATATATTAATTCCACCATGTTGACAATTTTATATAGCAAGGCTACCATTGCAATTATGGTTTTGTACTTAATGCTAGGTTTCAGGAGGGTTAAAAGTTACCCCATGTTACAAAAAACCCACTCAAATGAATCTGTTTACCAAAAACTTCAGAAGGTGACCAAAGCCTATTCACAGTGTATCCAGGTCTCTTCATTGTAATTTTACTTGCTCGAACCCAAAACTTCGTCTTAAACAAAGTGTTTATATTCAACAGCAGCTCTCCCGCGATATTTCTCACCTGATGACGATTGCTTGTGCTGCGATCGAAACGTCGTGATATTGTTATTAGTTTTATTATTTTATTATTTGATCTATCTACGTGGCTTTACCGAAAAGACCCAGGAATAATAATAAGAAAGTGTTTAATATTATGCTCTTCTCTGGGGATGAATTGCCTGTGGATTACTACCCAGGTAAGGTGTAGAGAAGCAGTAGTAGGAGTTGGCATGCATATCGAAGGGGAGGGAACAGAAGGAATGGTATGGAAGTGTGAATTGTACCTCTGACTCCCTGAACACCTTTGTTTCCTTGAGGCCCATTCTCACTCATCGGTGCGTTGAGTCCTTTCTGTCCTTTGGGTCCTTGCATCCCAGGGAGGCCTGAACAAAAAAAAACACATATGCTATTACGAGTTTATGCAACTTGTAGCTTCACATTTCAAGATTTCTAAGTTCCAGTGTTCACTTGAGACCACAAACTGACAGCTTTACAATTTTTGCACAAACCTAATGAATGGTTTCACACACCTGTAATCCCTTTCACCCCTTCCCCAGGATCTCCAGGTTCACCCTTTTCTCCGTCTGCTCCTGAACATACAAAAGCAATGCGCATTTTCACACCAAGGTTTACTTGATTAAATACTCCAACTAGGCAGTATTGTTGTCAGACTATAGATTTGCTGCGCATTTGTTGCTGAATGTCCGCGGTTGGTTTTCTGGTATATTTTATTTGTTTATCCCACACATATGTTTTTTACTTATTTGATTTTCAAAATGTGTGTGGTTTAGATTTTAATATTTGTACATATATTTTTCTTCCAGCATTTATGCTACAGTTAAAAGTGAAATTTTTAACGTACACATACAGCCTTTTGCCAATCGACTGCTAGATGAGGGCCCTCCACACATGTTGCTGGTCACGGGGGTTAATTGACCATTCTGCAGCACACTTACAAGGTGAGAGTTTGTGAAGGCGGGGATCACATATGACAGGAGCATAGACACAGTAAAAACTATCGGTTTTGCTTCACTGCCCTGTGCCGGCCACTATGTAGTCACGTGATAAATGTTTAATCTTCACATATGCAGTTAAACAAAAAATACGTTATTGTACATCAATAAAATATCCGTATAATACAACCAAAAAATAGCAACAAATACCGTGTCAGATACAACTTTGTAAGATGTGATTCTGCCCGGAAAGTTTAATTATCGACTAATTCTCTCATTCGTGACTGAATTGTACGTGACCTAAACATGCCTCACTCGTATCACGAATAGCACAGCGATATAACAGCACTGCTCAAATTCACCTGCTCGTGTCTAACTTTTAATATAGTGGCGGTGTAATTCACAACGCGTTGCTGGCGAGGTCAGAGGAAGATTTCACTCACCATCCTGGGCGTCGGACCCACGCTTCCCGTGTTTGCCATGGATTCCTAGATACCCCTTCTGCCCCTCGCATTTTGCTTCCCCCTCGTCGGCAAAGGTCCCTGCCGACACCACCACCAGCAGCAGCAGCAGCAGCGTCCCCGATAGCCACGTGTACATAATGGCTACGAACAAAAATGCAAGCTCATCTGAGATTCAAAAAAACAATTATACGTTAAAGACAAATTCCACTTTAAGATTCAATGTAAAAAATTACAGATTAGATATAAAAAAAACATAAACTCTCCATCAAATAAAATAACGCCACTGCTTATAATGAATAGCTGAAAATATATAATTTAAAACACTTCGATTAAAACCATGATCTAAGTTTTAAAATACCAATCAAAAATTCTGCAGGGTTTCTTGGGATTCTCTTGAAATAACTTTAACAATTCAACGCAGATTTGTCGACAAATGATTACGCCGTAGGAATTATTTCCGTGGCGTTATTTGTGATGAGGCTGTACAAAACACTGGGCTTTATATATTACCATAATGTGAATGGCTGCATCAATGACATCACATTGCATGCTAATTTTGTTCAGACCACTTTCTCCTTATTAGTCGGAAAACCCTCGTGATTGTGTAGCTTAGTGTTTAGCCACATTTTGTTTTTAGTGGCATGTAATATTTAACCCTTTGTCAATCCACTGCTGGATGAAGGCCTTCCTACTGTATATCATGTCAGTGTTCACTCGTGTATATCAATCTGAATTGAGACAACTGTAGAGAAATTAAAATGTCAGCTGTTGTGAGCCTGACATAGATTAATTTCACTCCTTTGCATCCATTGTTATTTTGGAAGAGTTTTCAAAGTAATTTATTTTCATTCAAACACAATTACAGTAATAATAAATAGTTCAAAAGTCAAAATTATAAAGTCTCTATTAACACAAGTGTGCAGTGGAATTGGGCTTATATCACATTTAGGCCGATGAGCCAGTGGCATAAATGCTAAATGTCCTTAGCAAGAGGCAGTTAATCTTGATTTAAAGCTTTCGTGACTGTATGGATTCATCTTCTTGGTTCTTTCGGTAAAGTCACGTAGAAGGGAAATAATAAAATAATAAACATATCTTATTATGTCTTATTTTTATTATTGTATTATTTCCCTTCCACGTGACTTTACGGAAAGAACCAAGAAGAGGCAGTTTATCCTCAAGATAAACATGAACAATAATGTCTCACTATAATTCAGTAGGCTCACATGACATTGACTTCTCCAAGACAGAGGTTCTTTGCAAGCCATCTGGCTACCATGAGAGATTCGTTCATGAGGCTAACCACATATACAAACACAGAGACAATTTCAACGGAGAAGATGGATTCTGGCTTAGCAATCATTGGAAGGATTTGATAAACCATTTCGAGTCTTAATTGATTGATCACGCTTAAGGTGGCTTTCAGAACGCATCAATTATTTTTCGTCTCCCCCCTCCTCTTTTCTGAGCATAGATGGACTCGTCCATCTGAACAAACTGTCAACTCGCTCTCCGTGGTGCTAACGTTAAAAAAAGAGACCAGATGGCTCAATGAGCCATTCGGTCTACAGGAAAGCAACCCATACTAATGCCTACCTAAAACCTGACTCCTACCACCATCCATCCCAGAACAATTCTCTCATCAAAACTCTATACCATAGAGCTTAATGTATCTCCGACCATGAACACCTAACCAGTGAACTCAAACACGTACACCAAGCTTACAAGGCGAATGGATACTCTGACTACACAATCCGCAAAGCCATCACCCCAACCGTGAGGAAGGAGCCATCTGAAGATCCAATAAAAACCATCACCTTGCCATACATACTGTAGCAGGGATAACCAAAATATTTCCAAAATCATGAGCAAACACAAGATCCATGTCCGATTTCACACAGTACATAAAATTCGTGATCTGATCCTATCTGTGAAGGACAAGATCTCTAACATGTAATAGCCCGGAGTCTACAAACTAAGCTGTTTCTGCAGCAGCAGTTACATTGGGGAAACTAAACGACATGTCTCGGACCGCGTTCGTGAGCATAAGGCAGATTTGAAACACAGTAGGACCAATACTTCTGCCGTAGCTAATCTTTATTTAAATGCGGCTGGCTCACACGAAATTGATTTCTCTAAGACGAAGGTATTTTGCAAACCCACTGGCTATCAACAAAGATTCGTTCATAGTAATAGGTTTTACCCTTTTAACTGGCACAAAAACTGACACCTTTATTCAAGGCATCATGTTTGCAATAACCACAACACAAGCAGTCAAAATGCAAACAAAAGAGACAACTCTGATAATAATATGCACTGTCCTTGAATTTGATTGGTCCACACCCGAGACAGCTTTTCTTAGAGCCTAGTCTCCACTGGTGTTGGACTAGAAGACGCCAAAAGGCGTACAACTCAAAAACAGCGCACTATCAGAGTATTGAGGGCTCGGGGTAAGCACTTACATTATGAGACCGCCTTTGCCAGTAACAAGATATAGTAATAGGTTTTACCCTTTTAACTGGCACAAAAACTGACACCTTTATTCAGGCATCATGTTTGCAATAACCACAACACAAGCTGTCAAAATGCAAACAAAAGGGACAACTCTGATAATAATATGCACTGTCCTTGTTACTGGCAAAGGAGGTCTCATAATGTAAATGCTCACCCCGAGCCCTCAATACTCTGATAGTGTGCTGTTTTTGAGTTGTATGCCTTTTGGCATCTTCTGGTCCAACACCAGTGGAGACTAGGCTCTAAGAAAAGCTGTCTCGGATGTGGACCAATCAAATTCAAGGACAGTGCATATTATTATCAGAGTTGTCTCTTTTGTTTGCATTTTGACTGCTTGTGTTGTGGTTATTGAAAACATGATGCCTTGAATAAAGGTGTCAGTTTTTGTGCCAGTTAAAAGGGTAAAACCTATTACTATATCTTGCTACTGGCAAAGGAGGTCTCATAACGATTCGTTCATGAAGCCATCCATATATGCAGACATAGATACAATTTCAACCGAGAAGATGGGTACAAACTCAGCAATCACCATGGAAGGACGTTATCAACCAGTTTAAGTTATAACTGGCTGTAATGTTACCATTTTAGACCTGGCAACTCTTTAATTGGTAGAAACCCACCACCAGGACCATCAATGCCCACTACTACCATCACCACTAGCAGTAGCCCTTTAATGGTGGAAGCCCACCACCAGCACCATCATTACCCACTACTACCATCACGTCTAGCAGCAACCTCCACCGTCAACAGTGTGAGTGTGTAAAGCGAGGTGCAATGATGACTTGGCAGCCCTTTAATTGGCGGAAACCCACCACCAGCGCCGTCGCTGCCCATCACTTACATTAACATAAGCTGCCCCGCCCATGCTGCTGACACTTGGACTACGCCCATCTTAAACCTTTATAAACAGTTTGCCTTTAGAGGCTAACCCCCTTTTCCTGATGACCGCTTGTGTTGCAATTGAAACGTCGTGGTTTTTATTTTAATTGTATTTGTATTATTTTTATTATTATTTTTCTATCTATGTGACTTTACCGAAATAACCAAAGAATAGGTATACGCAATATATATGTTCATGGACATATCGCGACAAGCCCACATTGAAACATGTGTGCACGAGAGCTCCTGTTAACCACGGTGATGTGTAGGATGGATATCACAGACCCTATTATCCGTAATCTTATCTGAAAATGTACTTTACCAATCTGTGAGGGGGGAAACATCCGCAGATAATAGAATAAATTTGTTCACATGGCTCCTCTTGTGCATAATAGGAAGCCGTTCCACAATGCAGGGTGAGACAAAACAGGATAATCGTGGATAATAGGAAGAATATGGTTCTCAATAGGAGTTTATTAGACGCTGGAGCTCCCGTGGATATTAGGAGTCAAAGATCAGAGGGTAATTGATAAGTGAAAAGGAGTTTTGTAACACGGAATTCCCCATGATGTCAGACCATATATTTTATTTATTTTATTTTCGCTTACTTTGGAAATGTTGTCCTGGCTTTTAAAGACTGAAATCTCTCCAAAATTTAAAATTTTGCCAATTGCTGCAAATGTTAATTTTAAAACGACCTAACCATTAGTTTTATAACACTGACTTATACCATGCTTAACTGTACATCGATTTATAGAAGATGAATGCAATGTGCAATATTTCATTGTAAATAGTTGTATTTTAGGCTATGAAACTGTATGTATTGCACGTGAAATGCAAAGCAGAACACTTTGCACATTGTAGTTTTGAGGTCTAAATTTAACTAAAAGGTCAGCAAATAGTGCTTAAAACGTGTAAACATCATATTTCTCAGGGAAACAGAGAATAGAGGAACCAACAAAGACGAAGTAGAGTCAGCAGCATGCATCCGGGTGGAACCTCAAGTCGTTGAATGACAGACAAACATGTGGCTGAAGTCTCGAAGTTTTATGCTATTTGGCAGAACCGGGGAAAGTTTCCCCTGAACCCCATGTCTGGTAGGAGTTAATCACATCTGAACAAAAACTTAAGCGGTTACAACTAAGGGCAAATGAGACGGAAAAAAAAATACACAAAGGAGATGGACAAAAAAAATAATCAAAAAAAGAATTGGTTTGATTTGATTCGTGGCCTTGAATCACGACTATCGTGTCAGTACACGCACAGCGCTTTGGTCAATCCACTGCTGGATGAGGGCCTCCCCTCCCCATGCGGGTTCTTTTTTTAATGATAGTCCACTAAATTTGTCCATCTGGATTGAAGGCAGGGAACGTAGACGCGAGAACAGAAGTACAGTCCAACATTAGATGTAGCCGCACTGCTCTCTGCTACCTACTCACTGTTTCCCTGCAGTCCTATGACAACCTGTGTGTGCATTGCGGTCTGTTAATGCTTAACCATGCTTCGTTTCTGCGGTCTAATGGGATCGGGCACATTCTAAGAGACTTAGTGATTTGGTGATAGGGGTGGGGGGGGTGAATCATGAATTACGCACTTCATTCTCATGAATCATCATTGAAAATGAAAACCTGGAGACCACGAGAGGATATGAGGCACAACATGTGAATGGCTTAGGTACCTTAAGATGTTTCGGGGTGCCAGGTACAGTGGCAAAGAACATCATTAGGAACTGGGTTCCATCGTCTATACATTGCAGAAAATAAACCCATTAATTTGCCAAAACCGCTTGCAAAAATTGTAGTCTGTCTGTGACTGATTAAGATTTAAAAGACACTTTTTGAAAGACTAAATTTTTTCAGTCCAATAAAGAAAAAAAGTCCACTTAAGTAAATTAAATTGTGACCGCCAATTTTCTCTCATGCAAAAAGGGTGACTGTGAGACGTTAATGAATGGCCTGATGGCAGTTGAGCATGCACACCCACATGATCACATTTGAACCATTTGAAAGATTCATCTCATATTCATGAATTCTCATTTTTACATTATATCTATTGATACAGTATTTGTTTTAAGAATGTAAATGTATTCATTTTATTCTCTTGGGAAGTACAGTAATACATCGATATGCATATATTTGATAAAGTTTCTGTTGAACGAACTTTGAATTTTTTACAATAATTTCACACAGAAAGATAAACATGGAAAATAAGAAATAAATACATGAATACATAAACAATGTTTACTAAATTTTTATTTCAAGCTTTCGTGACTGCAGGGATTCATATTCTTGGTTCTTTCGGTAAAGTCACGTAGAAGGGAAACAATAAAATAATAAAAATATAAAACAATAAAATTCTCACGACGTTTCTATTGCAACACAAGCAATCATCATCAGGTGTGAAAACCACAGCAAGAAAATTTGAAAAAAGTGGCTGTTTTTTTACGTTAGCACCACGGAGAGCGATTTGGCAGTTATTCAGGTGGACGAGTCCATCTATGTTCGGAAAAGAGGAGGGGGGAGACGAAAATAATGGATGCGGTCTGAAAGCCACCGTGAGCGTGAACAATCAATTAAGACCCGAAATGGTTTATCAAATCCTTCCAATGATTGCTAAGCCAGAATCCATCTTCTCCGTTGAAATTGTCTCTGTGATTGTATATGTGGATAGCCTCATGAACGAATCTTTCATGGTAGCCAGATGGAGAAGTCAATGTCATGTGAGCCTACTGAATTACAACAGTGATCTGCCACGGCCGAGGTCTTGGTCCTACCGTGTTTTAGGTCTGCTTTGTGTTCACGAATGCAGTCCGAGACATGTCGTTTGGTTTCTCCAATGTAACTACTACCACAGAGGCAACTTAGTTTGTAGACGCCAGGGTACTGTATGTCCGGAATCACATATTTTACAGACGGAACCAGATCACGGATTTTATGTAATGTGTTGAATCGGACCTGGATCTTGTGTTTATTCAACATTTTGGAGATCTTTTTTGTGATCCCCGCAATGTAGGGTAAAGTGATGGTTTTGAAAGGTTCCTCAAGAGGGTCCTTCTTCATGGTTGGAGTGATAGCTTTGCGGATTGTGTACGTGTTTGAGTTCACTGGCTATGTGTTCCTGGTCGGATATGCATTGGGCTCTATGGTGCAGAGTCTTGATGAGGGAATTCTTCTGGGATGGATGGTGGTGGGAATCCGGTTTCAGGTAAGCATCCGTATGGGTAGCTTTCCTGTAGACAGAGTGGCTCATTGAACCATCGGGTCTCTTTTTTTATTAGGACATCCAACAAAGGTAGCTTACCATCTTTTTCGACTTCCATGGTGAATCTGATGGCTGGGTATATGGAATTGAAGTGGTCGAGGAATTGGTCTAGAGCAAGCCGGCCATGTGGCCAGATAACGAAAGTGTCATCCACGTACTTCTTCCATAAGGTTGGGTGCAGAGTGGCAGTCTGGATGGCGTCAGTCTCAAATTTCTCCATGAAAATGTTGGGTACAACCGGAGATAGGGGGGAGCCCATTGGGGTGCCCTTAGTTTGTTTGTAGAAAGTTCCATTCCAAGTGAAGTATGTATTGGTTAAGCAGTGTCTCACCAGGGGGGGTACCTCAGTGTTTAGTCATTGATGAACCAAGTCTTCAATGATTGCGATGGTGTCAGGTACAGGAACTTTGGTGAATAAAAAAACTACATCAAAACTGACAAGCAGGTCGTCTGGGGACAGGGAAATACCCGTGATTGTCGATACCAGGTGAGTAGAATTTTGTACCGCAGAGGTGGTTTTTCCAATGAAAGGCCGCAGGATTTCAGACAGAAAACGAGCCAGTTTGTAGGTGGGGGAGTTGATAGTAGAGACGATGGGACAAAGGGGTCTACCCCTTTATGTATTTTTGGTAAGCCGTATAATCTTGGTGGCCTGGCAGCAGAAGGTTTCAATGAGAACTGTTTGGTTTGATCAATTAATGCGGTTGAATCAGAAATGATTTTCTTGGTTTTTATGACGAGGCTGTTGGTGAGATCTCTTTTATTTTTGTATAGCTGCTATCGTTGAGTAATTCTTGAATTTTGTTGTTATATTATATTTTATCCATGATGACAGTGGCATTGCCCTTGTCGGCTGAGAGGATGGCAATGTCATCCCTCTTTTTAAATTTATATAATTCAAAACGCTCATCTTTGCTGAGGTTGCTAGCTGGCATCTTAGCGTTTACTAATCTACGGTACTATATATTATATAAATTATATATCGAGCGTTGCGCATCGCGATGTTTCTTTTATTCATGTACTTTTTATTTTATTTTAAATTAGTGGCGTTAACGACTTCACCTGGTGTACAGGAGGTCGTGACCTGGACTTTTTATATTTGGAGTTTGCATGTCCTCCCCGTGGTCACGTGGATTATTGAAAGTATTTGGCTGCTATAAATTTCCAAATGATAAGCCACTTCATTGTGCTATCATTTGCCGCCAGGTTGCTTCTGAAAATAGCTATATAGCTCAGTGGGCCTTGCCTGGTAAAATAAAAAGGGTTTTTTTTGTAAAAAAAAAAGACTGCTTTGAGTTAGGACATAGTAAGAAAATCCAACCACGTGCATTTTTGTTTTTTTAAACAGCACCAATGTGCTGACTATAAACTGCAACTTTAAACAAACTTGAATTTACACAAGGGTGTGGAGGAACAATGGATTTTGTCCCGGAGCCAGTATAAGCGTACCATTACATTCAGTGCCAAAATGTAAATGTACACAAGCCACTGGGACTGGCTATATCCTGGACTTGCAGTGACGTTTCCCACCCATCTCACATGCATGGCCGAATCGTGTAGCTAAACACTTTGAGAGCCATTCCAAAATGTCCACACATCTTCGGGGCTGGGTGCGACAACACAAAAGTCGTTTCCAGCCACACACGAAATCACAACCGGTGGTCTCGTGGCCCCGGTGGTCCTGGCTAGCCTACGGTGACGGCAAAATGATGATTCCTGGCCGGTGAGGACAAAGGAATTGGTCATCTCTGTCGGTGGCCTTGAACCAGTGGTGGAAAATCTACTTGCCCAAGGGGTCTGTGGCTTTAGAAGACTATTGCTGACTTTTCACAATTAAACTTTATGGGAGGATGGGCACGTTTGACTTGGACTAAAAATGAGAAAAACGTTAAATGCAGAACATCAACGACATTATATGCATGTGATGTTGGGACATTTTCAGATCAAGATTTTATCACCCCTAAAGGCACTGTTCTGCATTGTGGCTTGGAGCGTGGTGCTTTGTCGTGTATCGGAGAGATGGAAGTGCAGTTTTTACTCGTAGGAACCTCCTGGTTACACCAGCTCACAGGGGATTATTGTGTCCGTCCGTCCGTCGTGCATCCAAAAATGGGAGGGGTGGGGCTGGGTGGAGAGGGGAGGGTGGGGAGGGGCTGGGTGGGGAGGGGCTGGGTGGGGAGGGGCTGGGTGGGGAGGGGAAGGTGTTGAGGGGCTAGGTGGGGAGGGTGAGGAGGGGAGGGTGGAGAGGGTGGGAAGGGGCTGGGTGGGGAGGGTGGGGCTGGGTGGGGGGTGGGAGGGGTGGGGCTGGGAGGGGCTGGTCACCCCGTGGTGCCCTTATAAAACTCAACGTTTAACCTACTCACGCCGGCTTGTGCCCGCCCTCACAGTCGGGCATATTTGCGGAATACACCACGTGGTGCCGCCGTTGACCCTGGCCATTGACCGAGCAACCCAACGTTCCTACCAGCTCCCTCCGCAGGAGAATGTGTTTCCTTCTAAATTCAGAGCCCCCTGCTGGATATGTTGGTGAATAAAACATTCCTGCTGAAAACCGAGCTAATTCCAAGGACGGCTATTATATTGCAAAAACATGTACATATTTGACCAAAACCATAGGCAGAAAAAAATATATCCTCAAAATTATGGTATTTGTTATTGTTAGATATCAGTCAAAACAAGAACAGAATCGGTCAGCTGTGCTGCATTACATTGTTTTCAAAGCACTGCCTTATAGAAGACACAGAGACAATTAATATTCAATGTTGTTTTATTGTATCACATTAACGTCCATTGAATTATTTTGCGATTACACTTCAGCATAACACCAACGCTGTGTATAAAAGCGTAATTTCGTAAAAAAAAATTACCGCCACACTTTGCAAAGCGCTAAAAGCTCATGCTGTGCACATTTAATTGCTGCAAAACACTGTCCCTATCTATTACAAAACTCAATTGGCATCAGCTGAGAGCGCCTCTGAAGTTGGGATGTATGTCCATCAGCGCGATGGGTAGTCATCGTTCACTGGGAAGTATTTGTGATCCTTCAATCTGTAAAGAACAGGGAGTGCAACTGGTCACGGACACTCACGATTATTGCAAACATGACTCTTTACTTTGCATGTCGGAGGACACACGAGTACGATAGGTCATCTTCTTTGGTTCTTTCGGTAAAGTCACGTAGAATGAGAATAAAATAATAAAATTAAACAATACAATTCTCACGACGTTTTCGGCCACAACACAAGCGGCCTTCTTCAGGTGAAGGAACAAAAAACTGTCGGGACGACAGAGCTCCGATACGATAGGTGAGTTCTCCACTGTTATTCTAATTATTTTGTGATGCTACGTTGCCAGTGGTGCACAAGCACAATTACTACTTTAATAGCCCAGAAATGTGTGTCCCGCACATGACGTCACTCCACATGCCACACCCCCACCCCCCACGTCATTAATAATAAAATGATCATGAGCGGGTGGATTTTTAAAGTGACGGTCAAAAATAAATCTACGTGACGTCACTGCAAAAGAGGACACCCCCCACCCCGTCATAACTATAATAAGCAAGACATTTTTTAACGCAATTTCGCTTTAAATTTGACGTTTCTTTATTGAAAGTTAATCAAATTAATAATTCTACGCAGACGTTTCTTTACAGAAAGTGACGGTATAAAATAAATATACGCAGCACAGTGCTCCATCCGTACGTGACGTCACTGCCAAAAGAGGCCCCTCCCCCCTCCTCGTTAATAATCATGAGCGGGTGGATTTTAAATACTCCCGCAGGTCGAGCGGAAATGCAATTTTTACGCAAATTCTGTGTGTCTCAGTATAAAATTTTGATTTAAAGCTTTCGTGACTGCAGTAATTCATATTCTTAGCTCTTTCGGTAAAGTCACGTTGAAGTGAAACAATAAAATAATAAAATATATATAAAACAATAACAAAAATTCTCACTACGTTTCGACCATAACACAAACGGTCATCATCAGATGTGAAAAACCAACGGCAAGAAACATTTTAAAGAAGTGTCGGTTTGCATTAATTTATTTATTTTAAAACGTTAGCACCACGGACAGCGATTTGGCAGTTTATTTAGAAGGACTAGTTCATCTATGTTCTGAAACGAGGAGGGGGGAGACGAAAAATTAATGTATGCTGTCTGAAAGCCACCGTAAGCGTGGCTTTCAGACAGCATACAAAACCATCACCTTGTATTGCGTTATATTTCTAAGTTCACTAGGTTTGTTTTCGAGCTGATGACGACTGCTTGTGTTGCAATCGAAACGTCGTGTTCTATTATTTTATTTATTTTATTTCTACGTGACTTTACCGAAAGAACCAAAGAGTTAATTCCTGCAGTTACGAAAGCTTCAAATCAAGTTTGAACCTTATTAACATCGTCCTCATCTTCCGTCAAAAAAATATTCCGAAGCAGAAGATTAGTGCTGCATACAACTGCATTTGCACAATGTTATTTGTAATTTTCAACCTTACCCCATGCATCGATAGTTAAACATTTTTACGTGTCATTTTAGTGAGGGACTGTGTGCTGTCCTCTTAGTGTTGTCTGGTGAATGTTTTGCTGTAATTTTGCTGTCCCCTTTTTCCACCTGATGACGATCGCTTGTGTTGCGATCGAAACGTCGTAGTTTTTTCGTTTATTTTATATATATAAAAAAAGTTTTACCTATCTACGTGACTTTACCGAAAATTCTCAAATCGCACGAATTCCTGCAGTCACAAAAGCTTTAAGTCAAGTGTTCTGTATTGTTTGTTGCCGGGAACTTTCTGAACCACCCCTACTGGACATCTGTGCAAAAGCGCTTCATAGCTCATCGGATTTCTCCAGGATAAATAAAGATTCTGAATATTTTTTAACTTTGTTCTATCCATAAGCAGGGCTCGTATGATGTACCTGTAGTGATCGTTATACGGCGCAATTACAGGACAGTGCTAGTTTCAAACTTTTTAAACATACGATTCAGCTACATCTGTTACAAGTGTATCATATATCAACAATGCAGCTGCTTACTTGGTGAAGAGCGAATTGGCCAAAGACCAGCCTCGGTCTAGCTGTGCCAGCTTTTTCAAGTCCTCTTCATCCAGAGAGAAATCAAAGACCTGGCACAGGGGTGAAGATTATGGAACGCTAACAACGAGCGATTCGAGATTCAACGAGCTCAATTATCAAGGCTGCATAGAACAGAAAGCCCAATCTAGTTATCCCAGAGTTTGTTTATTCCAGGGGCCTGAGCTGGAAACATGGGAAGTTCAAGAATACAATACAATATTCAGGGGTGAGGAAGATTTCCAAACACTCCAGCGATCCACGTGTAGATATTGTCGCTGGAAGTTTACAGGTGGCACTTGAAAAACGGTTGACTCAAGATGAATACAGTTTTTAGGAGTAACATCTGACTTTGCACTGAAATAAATTTAATATGGGATTACAAGGGCGTGCCTTTGCGGATGTTATTGCGGTAATACACCAACGGCACTTTCAGAGCATTGCTTGCAGCGCGTGCACATGTACACATATGTACTTCACTTCACAATACCTTGCTGTTTTGGATAATGTTGGCTGGTGTGACGCTCTTTGGAATGACGACGATATTGTTCTCAATATGGTAACGGAGCAGTATCTGTTGGCACAAGACAAGTATAGCGACTGTAAGAAAAACTCAGCATCACGCAGATAGACACCCCCATTATCTCTGAAATGTGGACGAAAATGAGCTCACTTTGGGATCTCACCGCATGACTGGGCGGTGCCACCAATGGCGATGAAAATTTCCCCATGCTCGTTAGAGCAGAGAGACGTGTTGGCTTTTATTTTAACTGAATATACACTAATTCCTCGTTACGCACGTTTGTGGCACACGGTGCTAACAAACCGGAAACAACGTTGAGTATGATGTTCCAAACTGCTACTTTGTCTGCTCCTGCATATTTGAAATTGCAACTCTCATCTTTTCTGTAATAATGATCTGTATTTGTTTTTGGTTTTGCAAGTGGTTCTATACTAAGGATGCTTGACTATCACATGCTAGTGAAGGGCCTAATCAGCCTTTAATCCCATTTTGGTAAATACAATGAGTATAACATAGCAATAGTTTTTGAGAAGTATTTTTTTTTTTATCAAAGACTGACCCGTGACATGAATTTTGGAATTTAAAATACTGAATAGGACTACAAAGGAGCAGAGCATCACCTCGGTTATGTATCTCCACTCTCAAGTGTGGAGATATTTTGACATTGTTATGGTTTTGTTGGTTCTAGCTGTGATGTCAAGTATTCTTTCTGCCCAATTTCTGGCATTGGCCATGACCTTTTAATCATTCCCAATACATACATTTTACGACGCCAAATGAGACCTTATTTAGAGATATGCATTATACGGCAAGAGTGTTGACGACAATGACGCATGATTAAAATGGTGAGGTTTTTTTTGTTGTTATGGCGACTGATGATGACAGAACATGAAACTAAATCATCCCACGTCACCTGCCCACTGCTCTTGCCATGCTTCTTAGCGATGTCGGCAACCACTGGATCTTGCAGAAGATTTCCAGGATCTTTGTCCAGTTTCACGTTGTCGTTTGAGCTCTTCGCCGCAGCCAAACTGCATGGTCAAATGAACAGGTTCAAACGAAGCAATCAAAAAGAGAGCAATAGCATAGATGGAACCCATATTCGGCGTGCAATTGAGAATTCTAGGGAATATGATCAACCGAGTCTCACCTGGGACGGTCGGGTGAGCCAAAGGGGCTGTAAGCCGTGAGCACTATGCCCTGTGACTTGCAAAACTGGACCAGCTTTGGTTGTGCATTGTATGGATGCAGCTCCACCTGCCACATATAACAAAAACAAAGATCCCCCATAAAGCGTGTGACAGACTGTTGGGGCAAGTGCGGTTAGCGAGCACCTATGAAGGCCGACGCAGCACGAGGGGGTGGGTGGCCAAGACGACGCCCAGCTGCCTTCGTATCCCCAGTGGCGACGTTTACTCATTGTACCAGGTACTCATTTGAGGCTGAGTCGACCTAGGGGGAGGCCCGTGACCGGTTCAGATAATCGTCACCGGTGTTTGCCGTGAGCAGGAATCAAACTAGGTTCGCGGTGGTTCGTAGCGCAGCGCACGATTCACTCCACTACCGCTCCCCACCACCTTCTACATGAACACACTTGTACACACGTGCGCAAAAGCACGATGGGAGAGCAGTTGTAGCCCCCCCCCGCCCCCTAACCTACTCTACGAATCCCCAAGGCTCAGAGCTGCCAAACCATAGATTGGAGCCCTGTGTCCTATGGGGGGGGGGAAAGAGAGAAGTCTGTACATTGATGCAGAGAGATGAAGTCACACGGAGAAAGACAGTTGGAGAGAATGAGATACATTAAAAACTTCGAGACAAGTGGAGGTATGAAGAGACACAGGGACACACACACACACATATGGAGAGCGACATCAAGAAAGACGTGGAGATATACAGAAAATGGAGAAAGACACTGAGATATGGAGATAAATGCACAGAAAAACAGAGACACGCAAACAGGAGCACAGAGAGCGACACGGAGATACAGATGCATAGAGAGGCACGGCAATGTATGAAGGCACAGAAAAATGTTGAACGTGAAAGAGAGAAACAGAGAAATACGTACACACACAAAACACAAAGAACACACGATTACTCCAGTTCTCCCCATGTATGTAAACTTCTTGTGCTCATACAACGCACACATACTGTGATATTCTCCCATCACATGAGGATATTACACAGTGACCTGATCAATACAAATGACATGTCCCAACATGATTTGAGATGCCCTGAACCAGTGATCAGCAGCTTAAGACCCCTCTACCTCATTTTCCCTCGTCCGACGTCCTCACAGCACAGACGACACCAACCATATGTTGTTGGCGAGGTGTATATGCAGCGTCCAGTCATTTGCATTCACAAATTTCGTGCCTCCGATTAGCACGATTGGCTACGTACAGTGCAAAAGAAGTTGAACATACGCGCGTGACAACTTGTGTTCACCCACACAACTGCGCACCTGATTGACGACAGGCTTGATCGAAGCAGAGGACAGCAGTCGATTGAGCTGCGGGATATTGAAGTTGGAGACGCCAAGAGACTTGACCAGCCCTTCTTTCACCAGGTCCTCCATTGCCTGAGAGAATCGGAATTACCACCGCTTGATTGTTAAAACTCAACGGCATTTATAATTAATTTTCATCATTTGTTACAAACGCTCACAGGTGCTTACGTATGTTGAACTTCTTTCGCACCAAACATAGCCAAGCGTGCTAACTGAAAGTGCGGTGGGAGGAGGACAAGCTAAACACACACAAAAAAGTTCTAAATAAATTATTTTTAAAATCTAGATTCAAAAGTACACAGCTCCAGTGGCTTCCTAATTCCATATGGCCACATAAACTCTTTTAAAAGTGCACGATGCTGTGACGGTCTTTGTTCGATGGCTAGCCAAAGTAGATGCATGTCCTCTGCGTCAAGTCGGATGCAATTTATTAAACATATTTTCACCTTGATTGTTGTTACCCTTACTCTTACTGAAGGTGTTGAAGACACCAACTTCAGAGGAAAGCGCGATGAAACAATATGTATACCGTAAAGCGCATTGTATATGGTGTTACATAAAGCTACTTCATGGCAAATTTAAATAAAATGCGTAAAGTTTATATGACCAAATCTCCCACAATGCGCCGATCCTTTGAGATATCAGAAGCTAAGCTGTGCTAATCCTGCAGTGTACTTAACTGGGTGCCCGCTGGCCACACATTCGTTGAGATATGCCTTCCATCTTCTTTGTTTTTTTCGATAAAGTCACGTAGAATGAGAATAAAATAATAAATTAATAAAGTAAAATAACACAATAAGAAATAATTTATTATTTTATTCTCATTCTACGTGACTTTACCGAAAGAACCAAAGAAGATGAATCCTTGCAGTCACGAAAGCTTTAAATCGAAATATGCCTTCCAGTGCCACGATGTGTACTGCAGGTGGCAGTGCAGCAACATTCATTGTTATACTAAACCCAAATGCTCCCCCACCTACAACTTCCACAAACGGCAGTAGAAAACCATGGTCAAACATCACCCATGACCCGAGCCAGTGCATTGACAAAATGGCCATGCATGTGCACGTACTTGAAGGGTTGCTTGGAGCTGCCTTACGCATACAAAGTGGTGTTACATTCATTTTAAGGAACATGAGAGCCCATGTATAGAAGGCGTTTGCAGGATAATCATGCTGTTGTATTTATATTTGTTGAGAAAGCACAGAGCATCACTTGTCACCTTCCAGGTGTCCAGGTAATCAACATCCGAGCAGAGAAGCCTGCCGTCCATTGTGGGATATAATTCCTCTCCCACATTCTGAAATGGGAAAAAGTCACGGTCAAAATGATACAGCACCATAACATATGCCTCGAGGTAAATGAATGCACAGCTCATTTATCCAAGTAGCATCAAATATACCTGTTCCGTGTTCAGTCTTCACAGTTTTTTTAATGAATATTTGAAATCGTAAACGCTTAATTGTTGTTTCGTGTCAAGCTCTTTGGCTTTATTTTTGAAAGAGAATTCAAATTAAATGTATTCATATTTTAAGAGATACTGGGAAGCAGACACATTTTCCCAGTTAAACTATTTTATTTGACAGCAAACACAACCCATGTTTGTAAAGGACAGGTTATGAATGGTTTTACAGTGGTTATTAAAAAAAATATGCCAATGTCCATGAATTGAAAAGAAATTATAAATACAATGCAACAATGAAAAAATGTTAACAAATAAAAAAAATGTACAATATATTACTTAATTATAAATTGTCGCTGTGTAGGACCGGTATTATTTGTCAACAATTTAGTTGCATTAACGTAAATATGTTGGCTCTTGCAATCAATCCTCCAAGGTCTACTCTTAGTTTCCCACCATTTGCCTTTTGGTCTTTCCTTGGTTACTGATCACTCAAATACCCATCTCCTCTCATCGCAACTTCATCTTCACGGTTGAATATACAGGATACGTTTTCTACTCTAAGCATTGTCCGTATGAATTTATATTGTCAGTGTATATACAGCGAAATATGAATGTAATAAGTTATTGATGCAACACCTGATAGCCCATGGGGGAATGCATGAGATAGAGATCCAGGTAATCAAGCCCCAGGTCGGTCAGTGTCTTCATAAAACACTGCTTCACGTCGGCAGGGGCATGAAACTTGCCCCAGAGCTGCTCACAGTCAACACACAAGCACAGTAACAGTTATAGGCTGATCTCACAATTCACTAAAATTTCACACAACAGAATTAGTAGAGGTGGCTGGATAGGGTTTGGGGATTATATATGTAAGAGCCCTGAGCTGGTACCATTGAGTTCCTGGGTTTCATTATGGGGGGCCACTTGTGATCAAACCAAGTTCTAAAATGTAGGGAATTTGTGGTATCAGCCAAGTGACCAGATAATAACATCATATTAAATGTGGTTCTTCACTCAATGCAACATATTATAGTTCTGAGAAATATAAATGTTGGGGTGATTGCCAGCCATTAAACATCTCTTTACAAGGCATGTAACATGTGTCCCTAGTGTGTGTAAGAGCTTTGTGAAGCACATTAGAAGTAGTTTTTTAATGCAATATTTCAAGGCGATTTTCTGACACACGGATATCCAAATATAAATTAATGTAACCTGTGACAAAATGCCAATAGTATATTGGGAATACAATTGCAATCAAAATGGAGATCCAAACAAGAGGAACAGCTCCAGAGAAGGGCTGACCTCCCATTGAGTGAAGGTCAACCGGCATTTTATTATAAATCCTTATATGATTGCATGAAGGGGGCACTCGATCAAGATGAAAGATAAAGGGTAGGCAGGGGTGAGTCTCTTGGGGATTTTTGAGGCAGGGTGATTTTGTAGTTGATTCGTGATTGTATTTGGGATCAGTCAAGGAACCCAATGAAATAGCAGATACGTGGTTTAATTTAAAGGTGTAAATGAAAAGTTTGTCAGTGGATTTCTAAACAATTTGGAGTTAGAAGGCGACGGGCCCAAATTCATATAGGAACTTGTTTTTCCTATTGATGGTCAAGTCTGTCATTCAGCATAAATATAGACAATGGACTTGGAACTTTATGGTAAATGTAATACAGTACAGGATGCACACCTTGCTGACAATGAACAGCTGGCCTCGGGAGACGATGCCCTTGGCAATGCAGGCACGTACACCCGCCCCAACCTCATCCTCATTTTGGTAGACGTAGGCTCCATCCACGTGTCGATACCCCGCCTCAATAGCCGCCTCTACGGCCTTGCAGACCTGCTGTGGCTTGGACTGGTGATGGAAACACAGCACAAAGCGGATATGAAACACTGCAGTGTTAGGTTTGGCTTTAAGTATGTAAAATATGAAGACCCCTACTCTGTGCCTATCAGCAGGGGCGGAGCCAGGGGGGGGGGGGTGACAGGGGTCACATTCTGCGTGTAAGTGTACGACACTCGGTCTGGCGGACTCCGTGCAACTGCATTGTCAGAGCGTGTCGCCAACCGATGGCGTCTAGTTCAACAGCCTGACTCTCTAATCATTCTTGAAATTAACATTTGTTGAATGTCACCCCGGCCTGAAATCCTGGCTCCGCCCCTGCGCTATCAGTGTGTGTCTCTCCATATCTGTAACAGTTTTTTCACTGTTTATCTCCATATCAAGAAATTTCCCATGGCCCTACTACCCGTGGTATTCACGGCAACTGTAGGGTTTGTGAAAAAAACTATTGTCTGTGGCCCTATTGCTATTATTCACAATCTTAAACAGAATGCATAGCGATTCCGCTTCCTAATACTCGCGTTTCTTTCTCAGATAGCCCAAGTGGTAAAAAAAACATGGTCACAGAATAAAAACATTCAGATGATTCTTGGACACCATACTTTATGGTTTATGATATCAACACCACCTTTGTAAACATCTATTAGATTATGGGGGCTTTCTTTTGATTAAATAATTGAACAGATAATTATACAATTACCGGACTATACATTAGTTATTCAATAAAAAATCAATCTTGATTTGAAGCTTTCATGACCGCAGGAATCTATACTCTTTGGTTCTTTCGGTAAAGTCACGTAGGTAGAAAAATAAAATAAAAAATAATATATCACGACGTTTCGATCGCAAGCCAAGCGGTCGTCCTCAGGCGGGAAAAATAATCCAGCAGTGGAACTGCTGAACCAGGAAGAACACAAAAAAATAATCAACATTCACTTTCTGATCAAGCTAGAAAATACTGTACACATATTCATGATTGTACATTAAATGTGGTACAGTATTCGAGACATGAGCAATTGTTAATCATGCTTGGCCGGTCTTGAACGAGCAATTATGAGATTAGGGTCGGAGATGGGTTAGCACTTGCCCGGGCAGCATTTTTACCCAGCACACATTTCGACTGAACTCTTATTGATTTAGTCAACTGTTTTCCTTAATTTTACCTCAAGGTTAAAAAAATAATACCTACCTGAAGATAACATTCTGCAAGTCATACCTTTAGGAATAAAGCATGTAAATAAGTTACAGTGTAGTACATGTTGACTAAATGGTTAACTCATCTGATAAGCACCATCTTCTTCACTACAGCGAAACCCAGTCCTCACTTTTGAATGGGATTGAGACACACCTTTACATTCAAACAAATCAGTTTTATTATTTTACACTTGAACTTATTCAATCGACTTGCACAAGCTGTACGTGTGTATACATTCTGTCTCATTCTCTCTTTATCTCTGTCTAGCTCTAGGGGTCGGCTCTTTGGCTGCGTAAAGATACATTATGAGACCTCCTTTGCCAGTAACAAGATATAGTAATAGGGTTTTACCCTTTTAGCTGGCACAAAAACTGACACCTTTATACAAGGGATCATGTTTGCAATAACCACAACACAAGCAGTCAAAATGCAAACAAAAAGAGACAACTCTGATAATGATATGCACTGTCCTTGAATTTGATTGGTCCACACCCGAGACGGCTTTTCTTAGAGCCTAGTCTCCACTGGTGTTGGACCAGATGACACCTAAAAAGGGTAAAAAACCTATTACTATATTTTGCTACTGGCAAAGGAGGTCTCATAATGTAAAGGCTTACCCCGAGCTTTCAATACTCTGATAGTGTGCTGTTTTTGAGTTGTACGCCTTACGGTGTCATCTGGTCCAACACCAGTGGAGACTAGGCTCTAAGAAAAGCCGTCTCGGGTGTGGACCAATCAAATTCAAGGACAGTGCATATCATTATCAGAGTTGTCTCTTTTTGTTTGCATTTTGACTGCTTGTGTTGTGGTTGCCGACCCTTGATCTAAAGGTGTCAGTTTTTGTGCCAGCTAAATGCGTAAAGATAATTTAGTAAATCTTGCAGGGAATGGGTCACTGTGGAATGTCCTGGTGACAACAAAATGTACAACAGTCAAAATGTGTTGTTAAAAAATAACTAAGAGGGGGGGGGAACGAAATAGACGCAGTTTATTACATCACGCATTTAGTTTATTTAAGTCAGAATGTGTGTTGTCATCTGTCGTAAACCTGCTGTGTTTGTGTAGATGCGGCTCTCGAACTATTTTGGTCAAAGACGAAAAAACAAAAGAACGTCTCCTCTTCTTTCAAAGGTTGCCGACCCTTGATCTAAGCCGGTGTCTGTGTGTCTCTGTATCTCTCGTGTCTTTGCATCTCTGTCTCTCCCCCAATTGCTAAGAGCCCCACTCATTGTTGAGGCAGTTCTGGCTCCTGCTGTCGTACACACAGGCAATTGCACAACCTTGACCACCACCACAGCTTATAATGCCAACAACATCACCACTACAACCTATACCCCCAACACCAAAGCCATGCAACCTTGGGCAAATGTTGACCTTGCACGTTGACCCAACGTTGCATGTTTACTGTGGGATGATTGTGATTGTATAGGAGAAGTGATTTATTGCGCAATGTCACATGCGACCGCTATCCAAACCACAGATTGATTAATTACCTAGAAATGAAAAGCGGTCGTTGCGTGAGTTGGCATTATTGTAGGGAGTGTGTAGGTGTGGGAACAATGCATATTTGTTTAAGGCTAAATGGACAGTCTTGAATTGTGCAACTGTAGTGGGAACGGGTCAAAATGTTTATTCTTTATCAAGATACTGTACAGAGTTTTCAACGTTATATACAGCAAGTGAATAACTAATTCTGCATAGCGCATTCATAATTGCAACACATTCACAAACAATTGTTGATTTTGAAACAAAAATGTGTCGCTGTTTACGAAATTACTGGCTGTCGCCCGAGACTTGGATCCACCACGCCCGGCCGCCTTTGTCTCCCCAGTGGCGATGTTCACACAGCACACCAGTTACTCGTTTGAGGCTGAGTTGACCTAGGGGAGGCCCAGGACCGGTTGAAATAATCGTCACCGGTGGTGGTGGCTGTGAGTGGGAATCGAACTCGGATCGCCGGGTTCGTAGCGTGGCGCGCTAACCACTACACTACAATACGTTACGCTTCCACACACAACAACAACCGCCATTCGCCACTAAGTGGCGGTGACGTCACCACGACGCTTGTGCCAGGCCATGTGCACCTTGAGGCCACGTGAAGTGTCGAACGCCCGCTGGCAGGAGGTCACGGGGCAGACCCAGGTGCCACGGGTCGACTGAGATGACTGGCTGATGCACCACCTGTGCCCCCTACTGTGCCAACCTGCTATGCTTTAGCCACCCGGCGCTCCGCTCGTTGTTGTGAGCATCGCTCCTCCGCCCTCCGTTGTTGTTGGAGGGCGACTGCCTCCAACTGCCAAATAGCGTCCTTCATGAGCCTCCTCCACAGAGGCTGATCTTGACACCGCTGGTACCAGTCATCGGCAAGTCCACTCAGCTCCACGTCCTCCTGTACCACATCACTCCATCTCTTCTCTAGCCCGTGCCGCGCCCGGTTAGCCCCCTCGATCCGGCCGAACAAAAGCTGTTTCGGCATGCGGTGGCTGGGCATGCGGGCTACATGACCCAGCCAACGCAGCCTTGCCTGCCGGAGGAGCTCACCGATGGGACCTTGCCAGATCTTTCAAGAATTTGTGAGCTCCTCACACAATCCAGCCTGGTTAAACCCAGGATGGATCGTAGGCAGGCTAGCCTAAATGTTTCTAACCGGCGAAGATGTTCCATTAGGGGGGTCCACGTTTCGCAAGCGTAGAGAAGGGAGGGAATGACCGTGGCCGAGAAGACCTGAAGCTTAGTGTGGAGCGACAGACCAGGTAGCTTCCACACAGCGTTACACAACCGATGAAAAGACATTGCCGCTCGACTGATTCGGAGTGAGACCTCTGCTGTTAAACTGGAGCTGGTCATAAGCACACTGCCAAGGTATGGGAAACTCTCCACTCTCTCCACAACTGCCCCATCACCGATTGGGAGTTTTGGGGGTGGAGTGTCCGATGGTACAAAATACCCAGGCAGGTGCTTAGTTTTGGTGGGGCTGATGGTAAGGCCACATCTCTTAGTGGCACGCTCCAGTCCCAGCAGCAGCGTCTCCAACTCCTCCTCTGAATGAGCAGCTATTATCAAATCATCGCCATACATAACGTGGTTGAGCAATAGGGAGCCATCCCTTGACCGCACCCGGGCATCGATCAGCCTCCCATTATATATGTACCATATGGAGATTCCCCCGGTACAGCTATTGAAGGCTTCACGAACTACGTGGTCAAAATATATGTTAAATAATGTGGGAGCCAGAGGACATCCCTGTCGCACCCCAAGGTGTACAGGGAATGGCTCTGACTCCCGGCCACGTAGTTTGACCCGGGCCCACTCACCATCATGAAGATCCTTAATGATCGTGAGCAGAGGGTCAGGGACTGCAAAAGCACGAAGAACAACCCAGAGCCCAGGCCTACTGATGGTATCATAGGCCTTGACCAGGTCAAAAAAGCAGAGATGTAGGTCTTGCTGGATTCCCTACACCTCTGCTGTAGCAGACGGACAGAAAATATGGCATCTGTACAGGACCGCCCTTTCCTGAAACCGCATTGGGGCTCCGCAAGCCTCTCCTCAGCGTGCCTGGCAAGGCGATGTTGAATAATCCTTGCCAGGACCTTTCCCGACACACTGAGGAGTGAGATGCCCCTGTAGTTGTTACAGTCTGTGCGGTCCCCCTTCTTAAAGAGGGGGACCACCAGGGCATCCTTCCAATCCTGCAGAACCCGTCCAGTGGTCCAGATTGTTGTTATGATGTCATATAGGACAGTCTGTGCACAAACGCCACCCTCCCTCAGCATTTGGCTTGGGAGATCGTCTCTACCCGGTGCCTTTCCTGGTCTCAGACTACGGATCGCCTCAGCACTTCCTCAACAGATGGCACCTCAGCCAGCCACTCACAGGGGGTGACTTCTTCCAATATTTGAGGCACTGCAGCCTCAGCAGGGTCATCCCCACTTTGTGCCACGATGTTTTCCTGGCTGAGGGATTTCCCCTCCCCTAGGACCTCAAAGAAATGCTCAGCAAATCTGCAAACCTGTTCCTGGGGGTCGGAGATTGGATCACCGTTTTTTCCCCTAATGATGGTAATAGGTGTGGCGCTGCAGGTTACTTTTTTGATGGAGATAAATAGAGATTTGTGATCACGGGCCACTGAGGCAGACTCCATCTCCTCAGCAACCCGCGACCACCACCCATCCTTGCAGCGCCTCACGGCTCTCCGAACGTCCGAGCGAAGGCTGCGGTAAGCCTCCTCATTTTCTGACGTGGGATTCTGTAGCCGATGGCAGTGGGCCTGTCGCTTTTTCTCAACCATCCTGGGGAGGTCTGGACCGCGTACCCAAAGCAGCCATTGCAGCTGTATGAGTCACAGTCCTAAACCTCGCTCATTTACCCTCGACATCAGGAGGAATGGGGGACGATGCCAACCCCAGCCGCAAGCGATGATGAAATTCTCGCTTGCAACTTTCATCAGATAACTGAGACCAGGCCACTTTAGGTTGGAATGGGGTCCTGGGTGTACACCCACCACCGGAGTGGAAGAATGGCAGCTGCATCATATAGATGACTAGTCGATGGTCAGAGGGCAGATCAGCTCCACGGTAGGTCCTGGTGTCAAGGACATGGGCTCGCACCCGCTGGTCCATCACTATGTAGTCCAGCAGATGTTCTTGCTTGGACCCGGCATGCATCCATGATGTTGTGTGGATGCGCCGATGCCGGAACAGCGTGTTGGTAATTACAAGCCCATCGGCTGCACAAAAATCTAGCAGCCTCCTACCATTGTTATTGCGCTGATCTGCCCCATGCCCTCCAATCACTCCAGACCAGGTGCCAGCATCATGACCAACTCGGGCATTGAAGTCACCCAACAAGATGACTCTATCCCGAGGGGCCACTTTAGCCAGCACCTGTGACAGGAGGTCATAGAAGGCATCTGACTCATCGGCTTTGCCTGCATCCCTCCACGGATGTTCGTCTTCGGTGAGGGCATAAGTAACCATGACCACCACTCCTCACCTCCGGTTGATGGGAAGGCGAGCCCAAAGTAGCCTGGGGCTTACAGCTTCCCACACCTCACCGCCACGCTCCCACGCCCCCTTCATTCTTTTGTTCAAAAGAAGAGCCACACCCTGTTGTTTGGCAGTCTGCTGCCCCAAGTAGAGGACTGTCCACCCCTCATGGTGGCAGGAGCCAGAACCGGTCCACCGGACCTCCTGAATGCCACAGAGATCCAGGCGGTACCGGTCCAGCTCCCAACAGAGGAGTGGCAGCCTCTCCTCCGCAGTGAGCGTTCGAACATTCCACGTGGCCATCCGTAGTGGCTTTTCGTTGTTTCTGGAGGAGCCCTGAGGGTAGAGATTCAATCTCCTGGCTCCGCCAATTGGGGTTTGGCCAGGAGACGTCATAGACGGCTGTCCCCCCGGGGCCTCTGGCACAAGCTTAGTAGTTAAAGTTTGTATTCGTAGTTTAGTGGTAATTAATTGAAGGTGGAGGGGTTACCAGCCCCTCGCACCCGTCCAGAGCCCCCGTTTATCCACTGTGGTGGACACAGACGCCATGAGGGGAGGAGCCAATCGGAATTGGATCTCCCCCCACAGCACTGTCCACGACAGAGTTGGCCGTCCGGCACCGCGAGGAGGTAGGGGGTTGTTTTGCCACACACACAGACACACACACAGACAGACACACACACACACAGACACACACACAGACAGACACATACACAGCGCGCTAACCACTACACTACAATGCGTTACGCTTCCACACACACACAGACACACACACAGACACATACACAGACACACACACAGACACACACACAGCCACAGACAGACACATACACAGTGCGCTAACCACTACACTACAATGCGTTACGCTTCCACACACACACAGACACACACACAGACACACATACAGACACATACACAGCGCGCTAACCACTACACTACAATGCGTTGCGCTTCCACACACACACACAGACACACACACAGACAGACACACAGACAGACACACAGACACAGACAGACACACACACAGACACACAGACACACACACAGACACACACACAGACACACAAACACACAGACACACACACAGCGCGCTAACCACTACAATGCGTCAAGCTTCCACATGCGCGTGCCACGTGACAGATTTGACGTCACAGCTCACTTGCCGTGCAAAAAATATATGCATTATTGAGCTCGCCCGCCCCCCCCAAAAAAACTAAAAGTGTATTTTTATAATTTTTGCATGGTGTACAGTTTGGAAAGTACCCACATGTCAAATTTCCAGTTTGTTGCATTTGGGGAAGTACGCTAAACATTTTGAACAGACACACATAATCACAACTTTGCCTTTTATATATGGAGATGTCACGCAACTAGCGGTGACGATGTGTGACGAGGGGGGGGGGGGGTGAGAAATGTGACGTCACATCAAAATGCGCAACTTTAAATAAATATAGACAGCACGTTCTATTTAATTAAATAGACTTTTAATACATCTTTTCTCATACAACATCAGAGTGCAGCGGCACATTAAATATGCACTACAACGACAATAGTTTAAAGCGATTTGAAGCATGTTTTATTTGGGGGATGGGGGGGGGGGCAGAGCTTTGTGACGTCATATTTGAGGGGGGGGGTCTGACTTTTTGTGACGCCGTGTGACGATGGGGGGGGGGGTCAAAAATCGTCCAAAATCGCGTGACGTCATTTATGGACGGCCCCTAACCCACCAATTGGTGCGAGGCCCTAGCTTTGCGCCACTAAACCTATGCCGATGTAGTGGAGTAGGAAGGTGTGCTGGGGAAAACTGCGCGATTGTATTGATCACACGGACAGTGTGGGGTTTATCTGGGGTCAGCCTGAGGCGACGGCGGAAACAGTGGGGTCGTGTTAGGACAGCCAGGTGAAGAGGCTGGGGTGATGACGTAACGGTCGGGCCAATTAAGCCAGAAGGGCTGTGATTGGTTGGTGCTGTTGCTGGGGCCGAGGAGGCGTCGAGGTGTCTGCAAAAAGGCAGGTGGTTGAAGACGCGAGGCGTGCGGAGGCACGCGGACCAATTAATTAGCGATAATGATAATGGGGATACATTGGGGGGAGACAGAGAGAGAGATTGGAGTTGGGAGCTGTGCGGTGAAGACGTGGAGTTCGGAAACAGAGTTTAGAAGAGAGTTGGAGCATGGTGATAGCGAAGCAAGACGAAGCAGTTAGCAGTGGAGTGAGCATAGTGATAGCGAAGCTGAAGCAAGACGGAGCAGTTAGCAGTGGAGAGAGCATAGTGATAGCGAAGCTGAAGAAGACGGAGCAGTTAGCAGTGGAGAGAGCGTAGTAATAGAGGAGCTGGAGACGAGGTGTGCGGAGACAGAGAAGCGAGATTGGGTTTCGCTGTGTTGAAGAAAGACCAAAAGTTGTTAGTGTAAAGTTCAACCACTACACCGCAAGAATGTCAAACTCGTGCAACGGGAGTTATTTCACCATACCTAGTCGACGAGGCTGGTTGGTGGAGTGTGTTTAAAGGTGGAGCGCTTTGACATTGGGACAAAGTACACATCGGCAATGGATTTCGCTGCACTGTCTTCTGACAACGTCGTCGCCCATCCAAACACTATCCCAGGCTAAAAAAATATACGATACAAAGAAAACTAAGTTGCACGATTGATTGCTTGGTCTAGCTACGTGTGGCTGTCCCGTACAATGATCTCTCATTACAGTACTGTACTGTTTCTGTTGTGTTTCATACTCAATTATTGAGCTAGGAATGATCGACATTCAAATTGTAACGAGTCGTTTATTTTCACACATACAGGAGAAGATTTTCATTCGAAATGTGTTTTTTTTTGTCCAATAGGAAGACTACAACATATTAAACTACCGACCCGATCATAAGCAAGTCCAGCTACAAGTCTTTTTGCAGTTTGTACAACAGCTCAAAACTGCTTTAAATCTACCTCGCAAGATTATTATCCGGACACTGCATAGTTTGGCTATCAACCATCATTCTGTTTGTGGTACACACCTCCAACCACTGTGTCGAGATTGTTACCTACCTCGCCTGGTATACAGATTGCTGCGCATAGGTTCGATCCCGTCCCTAACGCCTGTATATTTGGAGTGGCGTGGATTTTTTTTTATTTATCCGGGTCCTCCGGTTTTTCCCTCCACATTTAGAAGCAACGTGCGTTTAGAGTTATTTGGCTGCTGTACATTTCCACGTGATGATAAGCCACTTCGTTAAGCAATCATTTGTGGCCAGGTCGCTTCTGAAAAATAGCTGTATAGCTCAATGGGCCTTACCTGATTAACAAAAATATATATTTTAGTTATTCGTAGACTTGCCCCAATTGACCTCTCACACAAAACTGTAATTACATCATCGAGCTTGGAGAGTTGTTGGGCTGACACAACAAAGACGGTCACTGCGCCCTTCGGTTGTGCATCTGCGGCCGTCTGGAACGCTCTTCCTTCCGATATTAGGAAGCCACTGGAGCTATGCTTTTTAAATCAGCTAGATTGGAAACCGAATTTCTTTAGAACTGCTTTTTTGCGTTTAGTTTGACGTCCTCCCCCCACACTTCCGATTAGCACAGTTGGCTACGTATGGTGCGAAAGAAGTTCAACATACATATCACCCAGTCAAATGCCTAGATATAGGAGATATAGGAGGATCATGATCAAATGGACAACTTTGCCACAGTGATGGGAATGCAATTACATGTTAAGTACAGACTTATAAAACCCACACTTATGAAACCTGTTAAAAGATAAATGCACAGTTATTACAATAACTTTTCAGTAAATACGTCTTTCAAATCCTACTATATACAGTATAACATCTGTACACTATGCTTCTCATTTTATGAGCTGTAGAAAAAAAACGTGTTGTTAAATTTAATATATAGTTACAGCAGAGCCACGCATTCGCAACTAATCGAAACACAAGAATATTCACGATATCTGACAACCATTGCACACACTGGCGGAGCCAATTGTGGGGGTGGGGTGGCACGTGTCCCCACAATGATCCGATCGAAATCCCGAATTTCGATCGGATCATTGTGGTTTATTAGTAATAAATCAGCATTTTGGGACCCCCACTACCACTGTGTAGCATATTATTACGTGCCAGGGACTGTATGAGATGATATGACAATTGTCTGAGTCCATAATTGGCAATAAGTAACGGCAAAGCAGTTATAAGTGACTCAGAATTGTGCGCAGTTGCGTCTACAGTCCACGACTTCCCTGAAGGCATCGACACCTTCAGCGAGCGCGATGCCGATCACACAACGCGGTTCAAATTTGACCCTCGATCGATGTCTGCGCCATCGCCGCACACGCGTCGAATAGAAAGCAAGGGACAAGTCCTTACTTATTACTAACAACTCCTATCTATCATTTTTAATTGCTGGAGAGGTTGCCCCCTCCCTACCTGAAAATCCTGGCTCCGCCATTGATTGTACAGCACGTACATGTGTGGAGTGCATCTTTTCCTGCCCATTCGATGCACTTTTCATCTTTTCCTGCCCATTCGATGCACTTTTCATCTTTTCCTGCCCATTCGATGCACTTTTCATCTTTTTACATACACTTTTATTTAATGCAGGTTCTGACGATGGGTGCAAATAATCGAGTGTGTGGGGTGCAGTGTGATGTACCTTCCATGTGCCCAGGCCAAGCAGAGGCATTTTGTGACCATCGGAAAGGGTCACTGCTGCTGTCGAGATGTCTGCCATTGTTGTAAATTCACGTGGAAACTAAACTGGCTGCGTGGTCAAGCCTGGCTATTTATCTTCTCTACCCAAAACACTTGCCCCAGCCCAGCCGACGTGGGCAGACCCAACCCTCCTACCACTTTTGTGCTCACGGCAGACTGAGGAATGAGACCGATTATGTTTTGCTTTAAAAGGGTGTGGTTTATGATTCAAAATTGAACCAAGAGAATGATAGTCTAAATCTTCTACTTTATATGGGCATGTTACTGCTAGGTTTATGTAAGACAAGTGCTATGAATACACCCATGATTAAAGGTGAAATACATCACCTCGTCACATGCATTAGATACCCTCGAATTATGGGATTTGTAAGGGTGTTTTTTTCCGTGTTCTTCATCTCGTCTTGACTGCTTTAGGTGAGAAGAGGTATTAAGTGAATGTTCAAAGTAATAATTGGCAAAGTATAGCTGTAATGCCACGGCCTCGCAACAACTGCCTTTTCCCCGGACCCGAGGAAGGGGTGGCGTGCCTTTGGCCTCGGAAAGGGGGACCCCTCTCCCCTGCCAGGAGTGGGCAGGCCATGGGCGCACCTGGAAGGGACGGTGTTAGACCAGAGGACGCCGTTTTGAGACTAGGCTCAAAAGAAAGCTGTCTCTGGTGTGACCCAATTAGTTTCAAAGACAACGCATATATTATATGCTTGGTTCTTTCGGTAAAGTCACGTAGAAGGGAAACAATAAAATAATAATATTTTTACCGAAAGAACCAAGAATATGAATCCCTGCAGTCACGAAAGCTTTAAATCAAAATTTTATGCATATATTATCAGTGTGTTTTTTGTTTGCATTCTGACCACAAGTATTGTCGTTAATGCAGACGTGATTCCTTGTAAAAGGTTTCAGTTTGGTGTTTTAACATCTTAACACCTGTTTGTTGCTAGAAAAAAGGGGAAAACCTATTATCATATTTTGGTACTGGCGTAGTGGAGTAGGAAGGTTGGTAGTGCAAACAATGTGATTGCATGGTAACAAAGACAGTACGGGTCATGTTGGGTCAGCCTGGCAAATACAGTACAGGTTATGTTCGGGCAATTAAGCTGGGCGAGCCAAGGACGGCCGTGATTGGTTGGTGTTGTCGTCAAGGCTGGAGTGGCGTCTTGAAGTCTGGCGAGGTCACAGGCGCAGAGGGCCTCGCGAAGCGCCGTTGGGACGCGGGTTGATTAATTGGGGTGTGATGAGAGCGGGGATACATTGGGGAGTCGGGAATTAGAGTGGGGAGTTGGAGTTGGGAGCTGGACGAGGCAAGACGTGGAGTTTGGAGGAGAGTTTGGAGACAGAGTTGGGGACGGAGTTTGGAAACAGTGTGGAGCGGAGCTGAAGAAGAGAAGCAGCTAGCAGTAGAGAGAGCGTAGCGATAGCGGAGCTGAAGGAGAGAAGCAGCCAGCAGTGGAGACAGCGTAGCGAAAGCGGAGCTGAAGAAGAGAAGCAGCTAGCAGTGGAGACAGCGTAGCAATAGCGGAGCTGAAGAAGAGAAGCAGCTAGCAGTGGAGAGAGCGTAGTGACGGTGATAGCGGAGAGCAGAGACGAAGTAGTTAGCAGTGGAGAGAGCATAGTGACGGTGATAGCGGAGAGCAGAGACGAAGTAGTTAGCAGTGAAGAGAGCATAGTGACGGTGATAGTGGAGAGCAGAGACGAAGTAGTTAGCAGTGAAGAGAGCATAGTGACGGTGATAGTGGAGAGCAGAGACGAAGTAGTTAGCAGTGGAGAGAGCATAGTGACGATGATAGCGGAGAGCGAAGAAGTTAGCGGTGGAGTAAGCGCAGTGATAGTGGGGAGTGGAGAGACAAAGGTGGCGAGCGAGTCGCGTGAAGCACGGCGAGCGAGCCGTGGCGACATGGATTCTGTAAAATATTGAGGACATGCGGAGAGTTGTACATAAAGCGGTGTTCGAAGAAAGACATAAGTTGTCCGAGTGAAATCGAACACTACACTGGCAAAGGAGGTCCCATAATATCACATTATTGGCGATTAGACTTTCACCTGTCAGGTTTGGATGTACCCTTGGATGAAAGATATGCATAAATGTATTAAGCTGTGACCTTTGAACGTGTTGCATGGTTGACATACATGTATAGTGTAATTTATTTTTTATACTCATTGCTCGAAGAAATACAACCTTAATTATTTTGGTAATATTCCTTCAAATTGCAATACATCCTGTTTTTGCTTGGCTAAAATATATAAAGGACATACAGTACAATTGTGCTGGATAATTATTTTCATGACATGCATGGTTATTATGCTTTTAAACTTAGTCACACCACTAATTACCATACCTTGCAGTACTTTACATGCATTTAGCGTGACTAAAAATAAATTATTACACCTACAAGTTTATTGTCATCAGCATAAAATGTTCTACGTTATATTTCGTATTGAATGTGTCTCAATGCACAAACTGATGGATGAAGGCTGTAATAATCTCTCATGATACTGCGACGCAACAATTTACCTGGGAAAGCATCCTGACAGTGCTGTTTTAAGTTATTCAATATATGAAGTTTCAACATTCGCATCTACTTCGTATATCGAGGTATTATTGTTCTGTACCGTCATCTCGGGCAGTGGCTCTCAACTGGGGGTACGCAGACCCCTGGGGGTACGCGGACACCTGGGGGTACGTGGGGTGATTTATGCGTGAAATTATACCATACATGAGAGTAACTGGTGAATAATACGTCACTATAATGAGCCAAGAATGTCTGTGTATCCCGCGCGTGACGTCACTCCACGTTGGTCAGCCCCCCTCATTAATAATCATGAACAGGTGACGTCCTCCACATGGACCCCCCCCCTCATTAATAATTATGAGCAGGTAACTTCACTTCACATGGATCACCCTCCCCCCTCATTAATAATCATGAGCAGGTGACGTCACTCCGCAAGTGGCACCCCCCTCATTAATAATCATGAGCAGGTGACGTCACTCCACATAGAACAGCCCGCCTCATTAATAATCATGAAGCGGTGACGTCTTCCAAATGAACACCCCCCCCGTCATTAATAATAATTAGCGGGTGACGTCACTCCACATGGGGGGGGCGAAGCGCCTCCTCCCCCCTCCTCAGCATCAACTTACAACCCTCACTACATAGGCAGAACCCTCACGTCACGTAATCTCCGTAACGCTGTTGAGACACATTTTAACTTCAAACTTTCGTGACTGCAGGAATTTATACTCATTGGTTCTTTTGGTAAAGTCATGTAGATAGAAAAAATTAAAATAATTAAAATAAAGTGAATAAAAATGTCACGACATTTCGATCGCAACACAAGCGGTCGTCATCAGGAAAAGGGGTTATCCTCTAAAGGCAAAGTGTTTATGAAGGTTTGGAGATGGGCATAGCCCAAGTGTATCAGCAGCACCAGCAGCATGGGCGGGGCAGCAATGCTGTTGGTGGGATCTCTTTTAATTTTTGTGTAGCTCTACCATCATTAAGTAGGTACTGAATTGTGTTATTCTACACGGTTTTGTCCATGATCATGGACAAAAACGAACAATATCATCACTGATTCAGCTTCATTAATAGAACAGACCAAACGGTTTTCCTTAAAACCTGCTACTAGACCACCCAGATTATATGGCTTACCAAAAATCCATAAAGAAGGTAAATTATCCTGTTTGATTTGTACTAGGTGCCTCTGTGGATGTGTAAGCTTTGACTTTAACATAGCTATTTCTATTACCAGTCACAAGCTAATCACTCAGCTATTTCAATGCTAAATTCTCCTGTTTGATATGTAAACCCCTTTGTCAAGGTGCCTCACTTCTCTAAACCAGCTGAAAAGACGCTACAAATCTTAACAACGTTCATTGAAGCTCTGTCGTCCCGACAGGTCTGTTCCTTTCACCTGAAGAAGGCCACTTGTGTTGTGGCCGAAACGTCGTGAGAATTTTATTGTGTTATTTTATTTTATTATTTTATTGTTTTATTCTCATTCTACATGACTTTACCGAAAGAACCAAAGAAGAAGGTACACCCCTTCGTCCCATCATCTCCACCATTGGCTCACCCACCTACAAGCTGGCCAGATATCTGTCTGAGACCATACAGCCATTCACTGGTAAGACCACCTCTTCTGTACTTAACTCAGCTCACCTGGTATCGTCAATTAAAGACATCTCACTGTCCTCAGGTGATTAACTCATCAGTTTCGATGTAATTTCTTTGTTCACCAAAGTTCCTGTGCCCGATACCACGCGAAATTGACTTCTCTCAGATGATGGTACTTTGCAAGCCTACTGGCTATCAACAAAGATTCGTTCATGAAGCCATCCATATGTAACGACATAAATGGGCCGTTCTATGGCGACAGTGGGTATACTATACACAAGGGCTCACTAGAGGGCAGATTCCGGATGTCACGGAGGTCGGGTCAGGATATGACAGTCTGGGTGCACACCAGAGAGCACGTGACCGGACGAGGGAGCCACGTGATGTGGACCCAGAGACCACACAGGAGATAAAAGCCGAGCCCCGAGAGGGAGCGTGGCTGCTCAACCCGGGAAAGAAGTCGTCTTCTTCGATCCTCGCTCTTCAGTCTCCGTACACGACGACAAGACGGCATGTCGGCTGTTCTGGTTCAATCATCTAGTGATTCCATTCAAGTGGTTAGTTGGTTGGGAATGGTGGCCACCACCTTACGTAGTTAACCTGCAATGTACATAGTCGCTGGGAATGTACATAGTTAACTTTGGAACGTTGAAGAGTGTTGGTTGTGTTAGAGAATAAAACGCGTTGCCTCCCAGTCTTGGTGTGCGCCTGATTAGAACTACACATATATACAGACACAATTTCAACCCAGAGGAAGGTTATAGACTCAGCAATCATTGGAGAGATGTCATCAACCACTTTGGGTCATGACTTGACTTGTGTTTTCGTGTCAATCAGCCTCTACCGTCAGCAGTGTGGTGTGTGGAGCGGGGTGTAGTGATTCTCTGGCGGCCCTTTGCTGCAATGGCATTGCTGCTGTGTAATAAAACACTTCGACGACAATTGACTGTGTCTTATTTATTTATTTGTCACCGCTGGACAGCTCCGCATTCTTCCACACTATCTCCGTCGCTCCGCGTTGCGCAGCGTGAGTTGGTATCCTCCGCGCACGCTCGCTCACTCTCCCCGCTCCCGCGCACCGCTGGCAGACGGCGCGCAGGGAGACCGTCTCCGGACCGCCACATGGCCGATGGCGTCCCGGAGGCGCGAGACGCGGTCCCGCTTTCAGACTTCCCACACTGACCCCGAGTCCCTTCCGGCTTCCCCTTATAACCTCCTCCCGCGTCACCAAGCCCCGCCTCTAGCCACGCCCCCTCACGAACCTTCTAGATGGTACCCCACTAGCACCCTCGGGCTCCGCCCTTGAACTCTAGTCCAGATACTCCCTGTCACCCGATTGGCTTAGAGGCTGAAGCGGCGAAGCCTATCCCACCGTTCGGCGACCGTCAGCGTACGTTCGCATTACAGCTGCATTGACATTGCTGCCCCGCCCATACTGCTGATGCTGCTGATACACTTGGGCTATGCCCAACTCCAAACCTTTATAAACAGTTTGCCTTGAAAGGATAACCCCTTTTCCTGATGACGACTGCTTGTGTTGCGACCGAAACGTCGTGATATTTTATTCCCTTAATTTTATTTTTTCTTTCATCTACGTGACTTTACCGAAACAACCAAAAGCTATTGAGACATAGAAGTAAAAAGGACGTCATGGTAAACAAGAGAATATAACCTTAAAATGAAATAAGTCTGTCACCACGGCCTTACAAATTGCACACGAATTGATACAATGAATATCACGTCGCAGTCTGCTTTTCGCTTGCAAGTTTCAGATTTATTGAAATACATATTCTTGGTTTTCGGTAAAGTCACGTCAATGGAAAACATTTAAAATTAAAATTAATTTAAAATAATAAAAGCAAAAACCCCACGACGTTTCGATCGCAGCACAAGCGGTCTTCATCAGGCGGAGAGAAAAGAGGGGGCAAGCCTCCAAATGTAGCTGCTTATAAAATGTGAATCCATATGGTCATCTAGAATGATATAAAAGCCTTTCTAAACTCATTGATCGCAAACATTGTGGTTTCCAAAGTAACTAGTTAGGGCGAACAAATTACGTCGTGCATGCAGAGCGCCCGTAGATTTGTTTTATTCGCTTGCACTTACTAACAAGTTAGTAGGATACCTCACAAAATGGGCACTTGGTTAAAATATTGATATTCAATAGTCACAAACTTATTTCTCAGAACCATGCTGGTGGATCAAGAAAAGGGGGTACTCGGTTGAAACAAAATTCAACCAGTGGTACCAGTGGTAGCCAAAAATGGTTGCGAAACACTGATTTAGGGAATGTAATTCCAAATATGATGAGCGCAGCTTGTGCAATACCGGCACGATATGCCATCTAACGTCATTGTGTATGCACTGCACACAACACCCATAGGCTTGCGTCCAGCCACCCACCCTACTCGCGCTGCCACGTTGCCCCCTGCGCAAGTCATCTTATTATCCACAATTTTCACAGATGACGAGTTCGCATTTTAACAATAAAACAAACATAGACCCAATGGATTCGTGTACACATACCATACCTGTCAACCCGTAGGGTTTACCCCGTATTCTTGTACAGGGAAATTGAGTCTCCAGGTCCATGGGGCGTACAGCCGTTTCAATACGGGCAAAAACAATTATCTGTGTGTTTCTCCCGTGTGATGGGACTTTGTAGGATGAACGTTGAGATTAATAAGGGCACGAGGTGACCAGTAAGGTCTGCATTTGTCTGTAATAAGGGGTGGTTCATCGGCCAGCCATCTCAGTCGGTCAAACTCATGGCACCTGCTGGGTCTGTCCTGTGGCCTCCTGCCAGCAAGCGAGCCTTCGCCACTTCACGTGATAGCCTCAAAGTTAACCCAGCCTGGCACAGGCATCGTGGTGCGCAGAGGCGGCGGCTGTTGTCATTGATCAGCGGACATCCACGAGGTTGTCAGTGCAGGCAGTTAAGACCATTAAGGGAGTTAAGGGGGTTTGGTTGAAGAGCAAATAAAATGGGTCAAAATTGAGAGTTGGAGTTCAAATTTTGATTTAAAGCTTTCGTGACTGCAGTGATTCATATTCTTGGTTCTTTCGGTAAAGTCACGTTGAAGGGAAACAAGAAAATAATAATGAGAATTTTATTGTTTTATATATATTTTATTGTTTCCCTTCAACGTGACTTTACCGAAAGATCCAAGAATATATCTTCTTTGGTTCTTTCGGTAAAGTCACGTAGAATGAGAATAAAATAATAAATTGATAAAATAAAATAACAAAATAATATTCTCACGACGTTTCGGCCACAACACAAGCAGCCTTCATCAGGTGAAGGGACGAGACTGTCTGGAGGACAGCGCTGGAGTGAAAAAGCCACGCTCAGATCGCGACCTTTAAGCTGTGTGAGAAGAAACAAAGCACCTTAAAGTCGCGGCATCTCTTCAGAAAGGTGAGAGACTCGATTAGTTGAGCCTTCTTATCCCGGAGTCTGTTGAATGATCTTAAGGTTGTGTGGAATCCCTCCCCGTAGAGGCGGTTAAATTTCGATTTAAAGCTTTCGTGACTGCAAGGATTCATCTTCTTTGGTTCTTTCGGTAAAGTCACGTAGAATGAGAATAAAATAATAAATTGATAAAATAAAATAACAATAATATTCTCACGACGTTTCGGCCACAACACAAGCGGCCTTCATCAGGTGAAGGGACGAGACTGTCTGGAGGACAGCGCTGGAGTGAAAAAGCCACGCTCAGATCGCGACCTTCAAGCTGTGTGAGAAGAAACAAAGCGCCTTAGAGTCGCAGCATCTCTTCAGAAAGGTGAGAGACTCGATTAGTTGAGCCTTCTTATCCCGGAGTCTGTGTGAATGATCTTAAGGTTGTGTGGAATCCCTCCCTGTAGAGGCGGTTATTGTGTTATTTTATTTTATCAATTTATTATTTTATTCTCATTCTACGTGACTTTACCGAAAGAACCAAAGAAGATGAATCCTTGCAGTCACGAAAGCTTTAAAAAAAAAGTTAACCAAGAATATAGTTGGGAGTTCAGTTAAGCCTGGAGAGGCTGGTTTGTTAGCTAATGCGTGGGATTTACTGGTAAAAAAATGTATTTGTTGTATTTGTATGTGTAATGAGAGCGCCATCTCCTGTATTATGTGGGGTGTTGCGTGCTATGCAGTTACGGGCTATCTAGGTGAAGGATTACATCGTGGCCAGAGACGGGGTTTTAGTCGCCGGGGAAGAGTATATCGGTTTGTATTTATGTATGAGGCGCGTGGTCGGTGTGTGAAGAATCAAGAGGAGCTTCCCCGTCGCTGCTGCCCCGCCAGCTCCACGTGCCACGTGGCGGCACGGCCTCCAGCCGCCAGCTAGCGGCAGGGCGTGACAGAGAGAGGGGAGAGCGCCACGTGGCGACACGGCCTCCAGCCAGCGGCTTGCATCCGTCGTGCGAGTGAGAAGAGACCAGAGACAACCAACTGTACCGAAGATTTATAGATAAAACGATTCAAGTTCTTATCGTGTCGGAGCCACTCATTACATATGTATTTTAAAAGTGCTTCGTTTACCTTTGCTATAATTTACACTCGCATCGTGTTTTTGTATTGTTTGTTGTTGTAATTTTCTGACCTGCCCCTACTGGACGGACCGTCTGTTTAAACAGCTCATCGGGTTTCTCCAGTATAAATACAGATTCTGATTTTGAAGTTTGGTCAAATAAACCCGCACGACCCGCAAGGGTCTTTGATGAATGTGAAGTCACGTCACTGGTTTCTCACGCGCGTCCGCAATTATGCGCATCCGTATTTATCCTGGCGAAATCCGATGAGCTAAGAAGCTCTTTTTAACAAACATCCAGTAGGTGCGGATCAGAAAGTTACACAACAGACAAAACACAACAACGATACGAGTGCAACATATGGGAAGAGTAAGCAAAAATCACTAAAAAGAAATCAACTAAACTTTTTTATTTTACCAGATAAAGCCCACCGAGTTATACTGTACATATATTTTTCAGAAGCGATTTGACGTCACGTCGCGAGTTTTTCACACGCGCCCGATGACGTCACGCCGCCGGTTTCTCTCACGCGCGCGTCCGTCGACGTCACGAGACGTTTATTTCCTCACGCGCGCGATGACGTCACGCGGCACCGGTTTTTCTCACGCGCGCGATGACGTCACGCCGCCGGGTTTTTTCACGCCCGCCCGATGACGCCACCGGGTTCTCAAGCGAACCCGACGACGTCACACCAAATGGGTTTCTCACGCGAGGCAAGTTTTCTCACGCGCGCGATGACGTCACGAGATACCGCATTTTTCTCACGCGTACGACGTCACGAGATACACGGATTTTTCTTACGCGTGCGATGACGTCACGAGAGTCAAGTTTTTTTTTTCTAGATTTGAAGCTTTCGTGACTGCAAGGATCCATACTCTTTGGTTCTATTCGGTAAAGTCACGTAGGTACGAGTACGTTTTTTTTCCATCACGCCCGCGATTACGTCACACGCCACCTGTAGTTCTCTTTCTCGCGCGCAAGCGCACGCGCGATGACGTCCGCGTTCCAGTGGCGCGCACGTGACCGCGCAGGAGGGAAGGGGGGGCGGGGCGTCGGTGACGTCACGCCGGCGAGACGCGGCCTGGTGATGGAGGGCTCTCTCTACAAATGGACAAACTACCTGAGCGGTGAGCGGCGCCGAGCGGAGCCGAGCGGCGGCTGCGGCGGGGGTTGTTGGGTGACGAGCTGGCGGCGCTCCGTGAACGCTAAGCGGCGCCCCCCGACACGAGCGAATCGTCTGGCCCCGCTCGCTGTCGGAACGGTTACGCCGTTTATGCGGTTGTGGCCCGGGGAAAGTGGACGCTGATTTTCTTGTTTGTTTCGCCTCATCCCATTCTCAGCGCCTCTGGCTTCCTCATCCAGCATCAGCACCGCTCAACTCGGGTCGTGATAGTCACCGCTCACCACACACCCCCTTCACCCGACTCACTCCTCCTCACCCCTTTCCTCACTCCCCACCGCTCACCCGTCACCATCATTCCATCCTCGCCGCCACTCGCCACTCACCTCTTCATTCTGAAACGTCACCCCGCTCTCCCCTCATCCTCAAACATTCATCCCCTTTCTGTTCTAGATTTGAAGCTTTCGTGACTGCAAGGATCCATACTCTTTGGTTCTATGCGGTAAAGTCACGTAGGTAAAAAATAAAAAAATAAAAAAATCACGACGTTTCGGCCACAACACAAGTGGCCTTCATCAGGTGAAGGGGGGCCGTGCTGTCACGAGGACAGCGTAGGAATAAAGAAAGTCAAGCCCAGGTCGCGTCCTTTAAGCTGTGTGGGAGGAAATCAAACGCTTTGACAAAGGAATTAGCATAAAGTGCTGATAGAGCACCAAACACGGGGGGGAGTGGAGTTTACAAACGTTGTTTTGAAGGGAAATAAGCTGCTGTACCATTGAAAATTAGTTTAATGTTTGGTATGATTTAGAACATCTTTCCAATGATTGCTTAATTTGAAACCATCTTCTCGGTTGAAATTGTGTCTGTGTTTGTAAATCTGAATTGTCTCGTGGACAAATCTCTGATGATAACTTGTGGGTTTGCAAAGGACCTTGGTATCGGAGAACACTATATCGTGATCACCCACAGCGTTGTAACAGTGGTCAGCCACGGCAGAAGAATTCGTTCAGCCGTGTTTCAAGTCTGATTTGTGCTCGCGAATTCGGTCAGAGACATCCTTCACGGATGGGATCAGGTCACGGATTTTGCATATTGTATTGCACCGGACCAGGATCTTGTGTTTGTTTAGAATTTTGGAGATCTTTTTAGTAACGCTTGCTATATATGGTAGTGTGATGGTTTTGACCACAGTATCAAGTGGTTGTTTCTGTATGGAGGGAGAAACAGCTTGGCGGATGGTACGGTCAGAGTATCCGTTTCTCTTGAGGGCCAGGTGTACATGTGTTAATTCACTGGTCAGGTGGTGTTGGGTCCGAAATGCAATGGAGCCCTGTGGTATAACGTTTTGATGAGAGAATTCTTTTGAGCTGGGTGGTGGTGGGAATCAGGCTCCACCCCCACTACATAACCCCCTCAGCCCGACTCCCTCGCTCCTAGCCCTGTCACCAACGTCCTGGGTTCACCTCACCTCACCCCAAGAGCGGTTCGACGGCTGTGATGTGAAGTCCGTATAGACGATCGATAACGAGGACGTGAGGTCCTTGTGGTACCATGGCGACCTCGAGAAATGCGACATTTCGGTGTGCACACCACGCGAGGGGTTGCCACTATTCAATTCATGCCCTCTTCAGATCCATCACGAGCGAGAAGATGCGTGAATGAAAACACGAGTGAACACGACCACATTCCACAGAGCTTCAAGGTCGAGATGGTCAAAGCACTTTGGAGGCAGCGTAACGCGGCTCGGTGCGAATAAATCGCAACGTTAGATTCGTTATTTTAATATTAAGTAAGACGGCGTGGCTTGTTGGTTACAGCGCGTGGCGTTGCAATAGCCCTCTCCAAGCATGAACGTATTGAAATCCTTACCTTTTATAATGACATGTTCGGCCGTTGGCAATCATTCTCAATGTAATGCTGCAGTGGCGGTCCCAGTTACGTTATTATATCGGGGATTGTTTAAAGTGAGCAGAGCGTCCTGGTGGCTTTTACGTACACAATGGGTGTGCCAGGACAGGAATATGAGGGTTGAACTTTGACACGTGAAAATAGCCTGGCATTGAACGTGATGGTTGGTGCCTGCAAGCTCCCTGTCAGCAGCATGCATTGTGAGACTAAGGAAAAGTTATACGACACTGTTTATATTTCGCCCATAGGCTGCTTGGTTTGTCGAGGCTTAAGGTAACCCCTGTCCAGTCTGGCTTGACAGGGCCGTTTCGTGTGTGTTGTAGGTGATCACAAAACGATGCAATCCCAAGTTCTGAATATTTTAATGCCAGCTTATGGTAGTTTACCGACAATATAGTGGAAAGGCTGTGTATACAATAATTTTGCTTCAAGCAAATGATGGCAGTTGCGTTTGGTATACAATGTTTTGTATCGGTAGGTTAGTACAAGGGCAGTGTTTCCGAAGCACGTTAGGATTCTTAACATGTGGTGTTCATGTTTGAAACATATTTTTCAACAATGCCAAGGGCAGTTTAAGGTTATTGGTATCATTTCATATACAATCCATTTTTGTCAGTAATACCTAACAGTAGTCTTGTTTACTTTACGTGCAAGTAACTATAATATACTGTATTTACAAGTAACATGTGATTATTGTCACACGTTGCATCGTGTCATAGACATTTCACAGTATCCACAGCATTCACATTTACCTATTGTCCAACCAAGGTGTCAGTGTCTGCATCGTCATTCTCATGACACGGATTCTGAGATAGCGACAACTTTTGAATTGCTTCATCCAGCAGTGGACTGACCATGACAGATGATGGTGATGATGGCAATATGGATATGCCACCTATTGGCTGGCCCAGTGATCTGCCAGTAAAGCTGGTACAGTATATTTCGATTCTTGTCTTGGAATTTTGACAGACTACAGGTTGTATCACTTTGCTCAGGGAAACCCATCTTTGGCAAAGTGCTGATTGCAAAAAACGTCCAACCGGTCCATCAGCCTAAACCTGAGTGGCGCGTTTCTTGCCCTCCACGGCTCGTGGATTATAGAAATGTTTATCACCAGCCTCCTCCACTGGCATATCAGGCCAATGTGAAATTATCTTTTTATCGTCCATATTTTTGGTCCCATTGCGCCAAAATGTAACTCTTGACAAGTTTAAACAACTAGGTAAAATGCGTCCTATAGGTTCACATGAAATTTAAGAGACCAACTAAATAACACATTTCCTAAAGATAGATGAGTTGTCAATCAGTGATGAGAATATGTTGTTTGTGTGGGTCTTTGTTTATAATGCTTTTATGTGAGTTCAATTTACTATTGTATAATGTCAATCTTTTTATATGTATTGTTTCATAAACTACATTGTCTAATTTAGTTTCAAAGACAATGCATATATTATAAGAGTGTTTTTGGTTTGCATTCTGACCACAAGTATTTTGGTTAATGCAGACATGATTCCTTGTGAAAGGCTTCAGTTTGGTGTTTTAACATCTCAACACCTGTTTTTTGCCAGAAAAAAGGGGAAAACCTATTCTCATTGTCTAATTTAGTTCTCAAATCTGTGATCACAAATAATGACGAGCTGTAGACTATTTGGGATGTCTTCCATAGGGTTATTATCCATTGTATTTTTTTGGCAGCAAATATGTTTATCACTACAAAATCAATATTTATCTCTGCAGCAATAGTATTGTGCGGGTGTATGTGCAGGTTAGATTTAGGATTAGCCTGTAAGGAAGAATCCTACCGAGCCTCTAATACCCTGTAAATGGTGCATTTTCCATCAGGAGTTCTATGACTGATGACAGATAGTAGATAATGGGTGTTGAGGGGCTGGTTACAGTAATGATTTACTTGGATTACTCAAGTTGGTGCAGTGATGTGAGATTTTTTTGTATTGTTGATGGTTATTGCTTTATTGACAGGTTGGCAGCCACGGTGGTTTGTTCTGGATGGCGGTATTCTCTCGTATTACGACTCCCAGGATGATGTCAGTAAGGGCTGCAAGGGCAGCATTAAAATGGCAGTGTGCGAGATACAAGGTGAGTGCTCCGTTACGATTCACACACTGCTAATATCTTATGGACACATGCTTTTCACAAGTTCAAGGCGAGGTGATGCATTTTATCATCACCGAAGTCTAAGAAACACAGTAATGGGAACATAATTAGGACAGCACACTTAGGCATGTTCTGTTATTATCAACATCATATAGTTGGCGTGGTGGATGGGGTGAAGCGTAATGTACAATTTTGAAAAGCACAAACCCTATGAAGTTAATTATTTTAGAATTAACTTCGTGTCTTATTAATTTTGAAGGGAAAGGAGTGGAATAAGATAATATTGGTAAAGAATCTGATTTTGAAAAAAGATATTGATCAATTCGTAAACATAATCAGGCTCACTTTTGTTTGTAACTTGCAATATGTGTTAATATGAATGTCTTGCATATTCAAATAGTAAAAATAATTCCTTGAGAGAAACCGAACTGTTAAGAATCCAACATAGAGCAATAAACCTGGTTTTAAATAGTCTCTGCTATCTCCCCCATGTTCAAGTTCACGTTTAGGAGTTTCCTGTACTCTGCATATGTCTAACTCGCACTTTTCTTCCTCTGAATTTCCTTCATCACAGCCTCCCATCACCCATATCCGCATGAAGCACATGTTACCATCTTTGTTAAGCATCTGGGGATATGGCCATATTATACACTTTACAGATCCAAATCATATAACAATGATAAAACTATAATTTTATTATATGGCGTCATTCATGCCAACAGCATCCCACAACGCTCTGGGATGCTGAATAGTGTTCAATACATTGGCATGAATGGGATATAGAGCACAAATGCAGTGAGCATTGTAGAACCGGTGGCATCGTGTCTTGTGTCTGCGGGCAGTGCATTCATCAGATGGCACGCGTTTGGATCTCGTCATCCCTGGGGAGCAGCACTTTTATCTGCGCGCCATGAACGCCGCTGAACGGCAATCCTGGCTTGTGGCCCTGGGCAGCTCCAAGGCCTGCCTGCACGACAGCCGCTCAAAGAAAGAGAAAGGTTGGGATGTACACACTGATCGACTCATTTAATAAAATCACTTGTTATGCTTATGATACATCAAGTACTGCATAAAGACACATTATTTAAAGTAATATGCAAACGGTACCATTAAGCCAATACAATGAATGTGACCGAGCCTATGAGATGTGAAAACATGGCTAAAACGAACCAATTATTTGAATCAAATTGTGTCCCCATTCTCAAATAAGCATTTGGCTGATGTCATCTCCATTGCCTTTCGTCAGGCAGTTGTGGAAACTAGACATTCTTTCGGCATATATTGGTTTCTCCACAAGATAATGGATGTTTTATTCCTCGAGATTACTGTTCAGCATTGACCCCAAAGAGATGGTGGACTGAGCTAACCCTTGACTGCGATTTTTACATGCAATTTTCTGATTTTGTACCATACATAGCCAACCATGCTATTCGGAGGTGCGTAGCAACATTATTTCAAGCTTATGTAATTATTAATTATATTAACTACCATCAAAAGTAGAAGAGCACATGATATACGTTTATAATCTTTCAATGGGGCTGTTTAAAGTGTTTAAATTCATGCATGACATATATAGCCATAGAGCCTTTCACATTTTGTTACCACAATAATTAATTGCTGTTCTTTTAGCCTCTGACCAATCAGGTCCTCTTAAAGACAAATTAATTATTGATTTAAAGCATTCGTGACTGCAGGAATTCATATTCTTTTGGTCTTTTGGTAAAGTCATGTAGATAGGTTCAAATTCATAAAAATAAAATTAACAAAAAGCTACGACGTTTCGATCACAACACAAGCGATCGTCATCAGGAAGAAAACAAACCGAAAGACCCAAAGAAGACAAATGAATGTTAAATACCATTAAAATACCATTCTTCTTAGCTTTTGTAGACTGATGTGGCATTTCAGTCAATGCAACCAAATTCTGTCCGAATAAAAAAAAAACAAGGCCTTAATAAAATATATGTAGAAAGTATTTGCACTTTTCATGAACCTAGAACGGCTATGCTGAGATTGCATAAGGATAGTAGAAATTACAATTCAAAAGAAGAGTCGAGCGAGGAGGTACACTCACCACGGTTACTTTGAACAAACATTGGAAGATATTTTTAGAAAACTAGAATTGACAAATTCTACATGCATAAACATTCATGGAGAGAGTATAGCCATCTCAAATTTGCTGATATCATGCAATCAATGAATGTTGCATAGAAGCCTGAAAAATTGAGCTAAAAATAAATATAAAGTAAAAAGGTAATACAGTGAAACCTTGGATTGCGAGCATAATTCGTTCCGGAAACGTGCTCGTAATCCAAAGCACTCGTATATCAAATCGAATTTCCCCATAAGAAATAATGGAAACTCAGATGATTCGTTCCACAACCCAAAAATACTGTATTCATATAAAAATGATTAATGCAAAATACCTTTTTATATTTTTATTATTTAAATTTAGTATAAAGTAATCAAATTTATGAATTACATTTATTCGTGGCTGTTGTGAGGGAGACGAGAGAGAGGAGAGTAGGGAGGAGGCTTATTGTGTAGGACGACTTTCACTTGCAGTACAGTCACTACACTTGGACACAAAATAAAAAAATGCTTTATGCACACACACACACACGTGGTCACAACACTATACTGTAGTAAACAGTATACGCTCGCACAGATGTTGACTATACGAGTGAGGCACGCTGACTGAGACCGAGCATGGGAGATGATTACCCACAATCCCGCAGCGAGAGAGAAGAACCATTGGCTCAGTTGTGATCACGTGACGCTTGGCAGACAAAGCGTATACTGTATGTACTGCTCGTATTACAAGACATCGCTCGTTTATCAAGTTATTATTTATTTAAAAAAAATTGCTCATCTTGAAAAACACTCTCAGACCAAGTTACTCGCAATCCAAGGTTTCACTGTATACAAGTTTGCCAAGCATAATCAAATAATTAAGGACAACATTTGAAAAACACAACAGAATATATACAAGCTGCAAAATTATTAATAGTTTATCTGTCTTAAAATGATGAAAATGAACATCCTTAGGTTTTGGAAAGCCAAATTTGTTAATGAAAAGCAGTATGTCTATGTGCGTGATGAATGAATTATCAGTCAGTGCTTATTTCCCAGTGTGACATAGGGATTGTAAGCATCCACAGTGACAAAGAAAATTAAGCAAAAACTGGAAAGTGTGCAAAGAAGTATGGATAGATGTATTCTTAAAATTAAACTGAGAAGCAGTAATAATAAAGCATGGACCAGGGAACAAATGTAAATTATTCACTTCATATTGACATCATATTGATTTTATGGGCATAATATATCGCTAAAATTAATGATCACCAATTGATGAGACTAGTGATGGAATGGCGGAGATATGGGGCGTTGCGACCAGTTAGTGTGCAGGAATGAGCTGGATTGCAGCGCCACATGACCGTGAGAAATGGTGACAGTGTGGGGAAGCCTTCAACAATTCGACAGGTTTGTGGATAGCAAATGGCTGATGATGGTTTTGAATTAAAATCACAAAAATACTCTACATATAGAGCTAGTATTTTCAGCATGTGGGGGGAACTCTGTAAAACTTTGCTGGTAATGTTTCATTTGGAGGGTTAATTTTCATTTTTGTTTGTGCAGAGATTAGCGAGACAAGCGACTTCCTCAAAACCAAAATGTCAGAGTTGCGACTCTACAGTGACCTGATAAAACAGCAGATAAACACAGTGCGGGAGTCCCTCCAGCCAGGAGAGAGTCGGACACGGCCTGACATGGAAGTAAGACTGCACACCTGTAAATGTTAATCGGATCATCTTTTCTACGGTTTCATATAATTGGGCTTGTATACGTTCTCATTGTTATTAACAAGTGTGATTACTCTCATGCACATGCTTCTCTATAAACATAGACAAAGTCCCTCTGCTTCAATAGCAGCCGTTTACCGCGTTCTCCGAAGTGCAACACTCATTATACCATCTCTGGAGATCTATATTACCGTTCTCGTTATATCTACAATGCTGTATCCTTCCCTTCCACCCCCATATAACTATATTGAATTATATTGGAGGTGTTTGTGTTTTTTAACATTGGGTTTTTTTCAATGATAAAGTTAATCCAAAAACACATTCTAAGCTGTGCATTGCTCACTTTGCAAAAGTAACATGAGTTTTCCTCGTTCTACTCCGCAGCACTCATACATTGCCTGTTTGTGTTTTTAGAAAATGAATGAGGCATCATCACTGCTGGATGCCACATGCGGCACCTTCCTAAAGACCCTGGAGGAGTGCATGATCATCGCCAATTCCAGCTTCAAGCCAGAGCTCTTCCACTTCTCTCCACCACCATCGCCTGTGTCCCCTGTCTCTCCTGCCTCCGCTCCCTTCCATATCAATCGGGTAGGTCCATCCGCCAGGACAAGGAACCTAATTTCTAAGGGTCAGCATGAAACACCTCCTGGGTTTATGTACAAATAAACAGATCAATGCATTTTTTAGGAAACGAATGTAGTGCTGCATTTCCATGTTATATCTGACCCGGTGGCACTACGGTTAGAGTAATCAGCTCACCCTGCCACCGCTCGGCTAACAGTCATTACACTGGCATTTTGACGTTTTTAACCTGAAACAGAAGCCATTTGTTGATTTTCGATTTAAAGCTTTCGTGACTGCAAGGATTCATCTTCTTTGGTTCTTTCGGTAAAGTCACGTAGAATGAGAATAAAATAATAAATTAATAAAATAAAATAACACAATAAAATTCTCACGACGTTTCGGCCACAACACAAGCGGCCTTCATCAGGTGAAGGGACGAGACTGTCTGTTGCTCATTTTTTGCTCAGTTTTAAGGTTACAAACATTTAAGAGCAAACAGCAATTGAAGACGATTGCTTGTGTTGCGATCGAAACGTCGTGATATTTTTATTATTTTTCTATCTACGTGGCTTTACCGAAAGACCCATAGAATATGTATTCCTGCAGTCACGAAAGTTTAAGTCAAGATATTGGTTGCTGTTTTTTGATTACAATGTTTCAAAGCAGTCATAACTACCCGATCACACTGATGCTATGCCAGATTGTTGAAATATTTTTGGGAGCAGATCGATTGTTTTGTACATTCCTTGGTCGTTGGTATTTGTTCTTCCTTCAACTCACCTGTAAAATAGTGTCATACATTAAAAAGCCTCTTAAGTTGGAACACAACTCGATTATTAATAAGTTGGCCTCATCACTAACCCACACTGACCTCTGTGATGACGTATGGTCAAACAACCCTCATGACCTACACAGCATGAGGAAGTATTGTGCCAGCAGTGAATTGACAAAGGCCTGTATGTTTTTCAGAAATTGGGAATGAAGGCAAGGGCTCTCGTTTAATTATTTATTTCAAAGTTCTTTGGATAACTGTGTGCTGAGGGTTTTGCTTTTTGTGATAAAAAAAATCTGCCTTGAGACCACTGGATCATATTTCCCAAAAAATATGCCTCTGTGTGTGTGGTGTATATCTTCACAACTGAAAACATCATTCATTTGAATGTTATGAAATAACTTAGAGGCAGTGCATGCAAACCCGTATTTAAAATTAATTGGCCCAGTTATGGTATTTCATGTCTGCTTAAAAGCAGGCCTTGTAGACTGTAACCACACAATAATGTTAGTGTCTAAAATGGCTGTTAGAATAATTTTCTCTAAATGAATGCAATGTTTTGTTAACTAATGCAGCCCTCTCAAACCTTGTGAAATACCGTATACACTTGAGTTTCCATTTAACTTATGTTTTATTTTCCAATGTAACATATAGAGGTTATAACAAATTGCATGCATTATTCATTTTTACGTGTATATATTTTGATTTTCTTTTATTATAATTGATCTCAAATTAATGAATCGCTTACTTTTCATGTGGCACATTAGATTCTAAAATTATTTCTACAGAAATTAAAGGATTGTCATTAGTATAACCATGCTAACGTTATTAAATGATGCATTAATTTGTTTAAAATTGTATTCCCCAGATCAAACGTACGAGCCAGCCAAACTTTGGGTCCCTTGAAAGGTTAGTAGATGTTGTTTGATTTTGGTTGTTATATGAATGATTGTTAATAATTTATGAATCTGAGAAAGCTACACATGGCATTATTGTTTTGTTATATTGGATGTGTACTCAGGCTTGCTATGATAATAACAAGCAATGTCTTTACATGATTAATAAACTGTCTTACTTGAGATGGCTTGTGCTTGAGTTGAGACGTTGAATGTGCTTCCTCACTGTGGGTCTGAGGCCTAGCTTGCAGCTTTTCCTACAGTGATCAATATCTTAACATTTGACCACTCATGTCAATGATTGTCAATGACAAACAGCTATGTGATTCCCATTCTGACATTTATCCATCCAGCAATTCTAGGCATTAATAAAAGTATCAATGCCTATTTGTGAAAAATGTAAATGCAATTTGAAATAATTTTCTGCAGCAGTAATTGATTTTTATATTTCCTTATAACGCTGTTGCATGAAGTTATGCATTATTTAACATAGGCACTGTAAAGTGAACTTTGGTCATAATGCATCACTCTCAGGACCGGAAGACTTAACCTGTATTTGCCAAAAACATTTAAGAAAATTATAAGCAGCTCTGTAAATTCCAGCATAGGTGATCATGTCAGCTGGTGGCCTTGTTTCAGTGATGCAACTCAGTATTCATATGGCAGGAGTATCTTCCTAAATTAGTATTTTTTACTGCTTGGCTTGCATTCTTGTTTAAGGCACGCGACTCAAACATGGAGGATGGACAGCAAGCAACAACATCAGCAGCATGGAGGCACGACAGTTGTGAGGGACCTGGAAGAGATGGCATCGATTCGATCCCTGAGGCGGCTCCAGAGGCAGCGATCCCCATCACAGACAGATGCTGAGCAGCATCTCCGCGCAGCCACCACTGCGCCAGAGGGTAAATGGTGATGCGAACATGTTGCATTTATTGGATTGACAGATGATGATGCGGTTAGAGTGTGCAACTTGCATTCGGAAGGTTGTGAGCGTTGTCGTAATCCCGGTCGGGGTTTGATCGAGCAGTTTGTCCCTTTAAGATTCAGGATACGTTAACAGCGAATTTCGTATTAATAAACGGTGACTTGCCATAGGAATGTGGAATCCATACGAATGGCTGACTGATAATAGTTTTAACAAAATACAATGTTACGCTCACAAATAACGGGAAGGGATGGCTCCTATCATTCTTTTGCATCCATGTCATGTAACCACCACATGTATTAGGACTCATCAGAAGAGAACAGTCATCACTGTTCACTGCTTCTGGTAGCCCCAACGTATGGAGAGGATTTACACCTACACTTTAGTGACTCCCGTGAACATTTGCTTAAAAGCAACAATTATTCAAATCCAACACTTTGATGAAAATCCATTAAAACAGGAAAATGTGTGCAGACAGGAAACATTAAACACACAAAGGAGTGCTCACAAACAGCAGTAAAGCACAACTCCCATCATGCCTTGCATGCATGTCATGTGACATTGCATATACAATGCTCTTGGCTTTGCATCAATAGAGATAATAATATCTCTGACTTTACTCCACAGTCGCCGAATGTAGAATATTTGGAGGGCGGTAAATCTATGTCCATCTGCTGTTTTGGCAACAAACGAATTCGTCAGGCTGTAAACGTTTGGATATTAATCAGGTCAGTGCTGTCCACTCAGGTAAATTGGAGGATACAAATATTGTGTTATTGAACCTAGTTTCAACTAGACCCAAGGATATGGAGTATTGTGAACCGTTTGTCAAGTGGGTAAGGTACACATGGTAGAGAATTTGTACCGTAGAATATGATTTGTAAGACACCTTCAACAAGATGGATAGATTCACTTTGATGGTCATGGATAATTACACCCTTTGATTTTGTGGATAGAGGATTGAGCAGATCTAGGAATTTATTTTTAAATTAGATTGCAGAATATATTCTGCCAGTGGATGAGAGAATACATTCATGAAGGCATTATGATGTGCTAGCTTTTTTAACCATCTGCATCAACTGAGATGGTTAAAAATTGTTACATAGCATTGATATATTGAAATGTAGTGTATGTTGGATATGATGCCCATGCATCATGTTCTCATGCTTTTAGTAGACGAGTGTGACAGGCAGGGACATGAATATAATACCGAAGAGCTTGATAATTAACCGTAGAGGAGGTTAAACACGGTGGCTGAAACTGAATTGGGAAGCAGTAATGTCACATTCCTGCTGAATGTCACATTCCTACTTGGATGTTGAACGATGTGGGATGTCAGATTCTGGATGAATTGTAATAGAATCGCTAAGGTGTGTGGATTCGGAAAGATTTGCTTCTTTACATCAACATATACGAACAGCAACATTGTTTTTTACACAAACTTCTAAATAATTTACAAATGTACAATATTTTAAAATGGCTCCGGCTTATGTAGACATATCATGTAGAACAAAACATCTGTTTGCATTGTAAGCGAGCGTTTTGCATAATGTTTTATTTTCACTATTGTAACAACAAAAACTGCTTTAAAAATAAAGCAATTTTGTGACAATCTTCACAAGGTTTTGTTGTAAAAAGTCAAATGTAATAACAATTAATTAAAATCCGCTTATTATGTATCTTTCATTTTCAGGTCAAAATTCAATTTCGGCTACCGCTCCATCAGAAATGGACAGTGTCCAGTGCTCGGCAGAGCGTGCAGAAGAAGAATCTGAAGACTCTCCATCTCCACACGATTTTAAGGATGCCAACGGAGACTTAAATGGGTCTCATGTGATTTCAGAGCAAGCACTTCCACAACCCGACACTCCAGTTGGTGTGTAGCTATAGAAGAAGTAAATACTTTAATGGGACCATCACTGAGTGTTTATATTCTACCATGCTTGTGTCAGAGTGGCAGGTCTGCTTTGGAACTTGCAGTTGCCATTGAAGCTTTGTGATATCATACAGGATGTGTGTGTGTGTGTGAAAGGAAGATTGTAAGTTATTGTGTTTTTCCCCAGTGAATTCATAATTGTTCTTCAGCCAAATAAACCGTGTTAAGAGGGATAAGTGTATTTTAGTAAAAACAAACCAAAACATAGCATAATTTAAATGTGAACTTTCATCTAGGCACACATTTGTCGTCTGGTGTTCATGTGTGTTGTGTATTACATATTGGAGTCCTGTCAACTCATTTTATTCAGGGTTCACAGGTTGTATACATATTTTAGTGCTGCAACCAATCAACGTCTGTTTTTGACATCAGGAACTAAAAAAATTCAAGCATTTCACTGCTTTACCAACAATGGGGCATTGCTCTGAACCACGAGTGGAAATGACATTCCAATGGTCGGGGGACCATTCTCCCATTGCAAGAATTATGTTGACTTCCCACAAAGGGGACTCATTTTATTGACCACAGAGGGATGATGAACTGAGTCAACCACCGGTTGGAATTTTAATTTGCAGTCTTTCGATTGTAAGGTGAGCGCTCTCAACCACAGCATCACCTATCTGGATTGCCAAAATTATTTAGGTGAAAGTAAATCCAACAAACATGCCTATGTATGAGCTGAATTCATAAAATAAGCCTATGTACTTGTGAAGCACTTATGGCTCTGGTTGGAGGTTCCACACATTTGTTTCTCAGATTTTACAGTATCAGGTGAAACAGCAAAATGAAATGTAATATTTAATTATCCCATGCCAGGAGGTTACCAGACTGATTCTCCTGTAAATCTATATGAACTTAGTCATATTTTGGTTAAGTCGGATCAGGTAAAACCACCGGTCATTAACATTTCTACATGCATTACCTGAAACTGGAAATCTTAAAACAGTGTTTGCCAATCACCTGCTCTCGAGCCATGTTATGAGGCTTTTCTTATGCATTTAGTCTATACATATGTCCATGTATAACGTATTCTCTAGATGCATGTATTTATATATTGGCGTATATTATACAAGCATACGTGTACAACTATACATATATAAATAAATACCTATTCTATTTATGGCACTCTGGTTTTTCTTGGTCAATAACTAGTCCTTTATCTGTTGCAGCTCTAAAATGTGTTTGTTACAGAGTTTGTTCTGGTATATGCAACGTCTAGAGAGAATTTACTGCAGCAATGCCACGTTTGTTAATACAGCATAGTCGCTGGTTAATGTGAATAAATGCTTTAAGAGTGCATCCACAACATGTTTTTTTGCTGTTACATTGCTAACGTGATTACACATTTCCACACCAAGTATCATGGTATCTTTGAAGCACATTGTATTACACATGTACCTGTGTGCATGTAAATCTCTTGTCAATCCACATCTGGATGAGGGCCTTCGGACCCCCGTGTGGGTCACGACGGGCTATTTGACTACACTTCGTTCTGGGGAGTGCTGGTTGGTGATTGGAACATACAAAAACAACAATGTTTTGCTGTAATCGCCTTTGCTGTCCATGTAGCGCCCACAGCCTGTAACACCTGTATTGCATGGTGTTGGCCCATCCAAGCACTATCCAAGCTCAATCCTGCTTGACTTCCTAGGTATCGTGGGATCGGGCACATTCCGGGTGATTTGGTCGTAGGTGTGATGCAATAGAAAGCACTACATAACTACTGATTCTTGTGATAACGGGAAAAATCAGTTGGACCATCGTGACTTGTATCAGAATAGCTCATGACATAATATCACTACAACCCTTACCTTGCCATGCAGTGTTGTATATTGTGTTTGAACTGGCCCCAGTTTATAAACGGATCTTGTAACTCATGCTCACTCTGCATTTATATATTGTTAGTACAGTGTAATTTATGCATAATATCGGGTTTGCTATTGAAATGTTGCACTTTTTATATTTCATAGCACTTGCACATACAGGATGTGAATTATATAAATTTTATAATGAATATAAGAATTGCTCAAATAAGTTGATGATTTTGCATATAAAGATGGGTGGGGGGGGGGGGAAATACTGGATACGGTTTTAGGTTTGTGCCACTTTTTAAAAAGTTCCACTGCCATTTCTAAAGTGCTTAGCAGTAAGTATCATCCATCAACATGTTGCTGTTCCACCCATTTGAGACATTTGTTTTCATCCAAATGCCATCATCTTTAAGGTGTCGTAGGAAAGTCCATAATCCTTGTAAAAGAAAAAAAACTGATAAGGAGGAGGATATTTCAGATAGTGGAGACGTGCTAAAGCACCGCTGTGCTTTTTTTACGGTTCTCTGTGCCACAGGTGTGACTCGTACACACAACTTTTTTAAATAAATCGCAATTCCCAACTCGTGTGTTTGTGAAACCAAACCCAACCTGGATTATATGTGAAGCGTTTTGCAAATGATTTTCAGGCTTTCATTTCCATTGTACGGATATTTTTTTTCATGTGACTTGCTACCCCTGCAACAAAGAAAACACTAATATAAATTTTTTTTGTCAAAATGGCACAAGTTAACAGATACATTTTTTAATGATTTTTAAGTTGAAAAAAATAAAAACCCTGACAGAAGATTCATAAAAGGATACATTTCAAATGTGTGTATACAGGCACACCTTTTATAGTGGCTCAGGATGTGTTCTATACAACACAGCGCTGTAGGAGACCACTATAACATGGTTCCAATGGAGATGCGTTACCGACTGTGATTTTTTTTACCTTTGAGCGATATGAGGGCTTCCTTGCGGTATCAGTAATAGCCTTAATAATGGTACTGTACACATGACAAATGTATGAAAGCATTTTATAAATAAAAATGATCACTTAATTTATAATGACATAAATCCAATATTATTTACTCAATGCAATCGGTCGGACCTTACGTAACACGTTCCGCGGGAAGCTATACTTACTAATGGGATTATTCGATCCATGGATTGCCAATGAATCGACGCAGTGATTAACCCTAGATGAATCGATACTAACGTCGCTTTCAGATCGACTATGAGCAGGATCAATACAATAACCACGGTTAAGGTTCCACAAGACCATATGTAGGCAAATAGGTTAAGCCATGCCGACTTCAATATATGGGATAATTCGGGCAGGAGTATTCTTCCAAAACAAATATCGCTATGAGAGGCAGTGCTATAATGCTGTATTTGAATACAGCATTTGCGTGAATAAGCTTTTTTTTCAATCAACCAATTTTCCGTCATAGCCAGTAACCAATCAAGTCACCAGATCATTAATTACATTTGCCATTTGTGCCATTATAGCACGAGGCTAACACAAAGATACTGTGTTTCACATACTTGGTCTACAGTAGTTTAGTAGGGAGCTATGTTGCTGTGTGTAATCACAATTAATTCGTGGGTACATTTTGAAATTGGGAAAATCTGCACCACGACGCCAGCACACGATGGATTCCTCTTAAAATTACCTTCCAGGATTTGTAAACGTTCACTGTGAAGCAGATGCCATAAAAATGTTTGTTTCATGCACTTTTAGCAATACACCCCGTATTAACCAGGGTGGCCTGCAGGATGCCAGCCGTTAGCTTCCGCAAAAAAACACTGCTGGGCTATTTCATAACCCTGTAACCTGTATAACAAAAAAAAGTTTGTTCACTCCAAGCGAACAATTTTGCACCATTTTTCACATGTAGCACGGACACCCTCAAATGGGGGGCCGTCTGGAGGCACTTGGGCTCACTGCTTTACCACGATGGGGCGCAGCAGATTAACGAAGAAGGGGGGGAAGAGGGGAGAGGGAGGGAATAATAGTAACCTAACAAAACAGGAAACAAAGTAACACGTAAGAGCGATGTCTGGGTTTATCCTTTTTGTTTTGCTCTAGGTCCGAGGAGCAAAGGTAGTTGGGCCCTTACTACAATGTTTCACTGTCAGGAGTCTATCCCCTCACCTCGGCCACCACGATTCAGATGTAATGTTTTTTTTTTCAAAAATTGGTTCTGTACTTGTCATTTGTCCAATAAATACAATTGTCACCATATGCACGTACATTATGCTGAGGCCATAGCTATGGATGTTTCGGCAATGAAAAATGAACTAACTTCAATTTTGTTATATTTGGCAAGGTGACAAATATTTAAACTTATTCTTGGAAGACCGTGAGTTCAAATCCTTATCGGTGGGAATTTGAAGATCATCCTTCCAGGGTTGCTAAAATAAGTATTACCTTGTGGGAAGGCGGTAGTGGTTCTCGTGTGAAGAAACTGGACTGTGCTGTAGGAATGTTGAATTTCCCTCATTGGTTTAGGATTATTAACAGTGGTGAATGTCATCCGAGTACTTATTTGAGCTTTGGTATTTTGATTATCAGTTTTTGAGCGATCCTTGCTTTTAAATTGAATCCCCAAAAGGGAGAGTCGTGTGCAAATGACTATGTGGTGGATTACTGGTAACTTACTATAAATGACATCCCATAATGTAATTTTTAAAGTTAAATCTTAATAGCATCCTGATGTTCGATAAATATGGTTACAGTGTGATATAAAATAAATATATAGATTTTGTGTGCCTGGTATGCTGTTTATATATTTTCTTATTTGATCATGGAACTTGTGTTTTAAAGAGAAAATAAACATTGTTATGGTAGTTTATGTTCAATGCAAACATTTTAATTCCTTTGCGCAATATTCATGTTTGGTCATATGTAAATTGTTTTAAACAGAGATGTCACACATCGATAGAGGTTTAAAAAGACAACCCTGTAATGATTTATCACAAATTGCAAAAAAACCATGACACAAAGGCCTGCATCTTGGTGATGTTTATTACAGCGTAAATTCTGTCAACCTGTGTAACGATGTAGATGACCTTTAGATGCTTTCTAGCATTCCGTTAAAAAAGCTAATTTTGTATTTGTTGCATGACGTTAAACTTGCCCTACAGTGGTTTATGACCAACCTGTAATGGTTTCGTATATGTGTGAATTTTACATTTTACCTGAAACAATAGGACACCCCTGGCATGCGTGGCATAGTGCCAAACTCAGTAATGCCAGATCTGTCCGATTGTCTTCAATGCCACACGTTCTACAACAATTATTGGGTTGATTAACCCATGTTGATTGTCTGCTATGCATACTTTAACTTTCTGCAATAAATTCCACAATAGCATATTACACTGTAAAAGTTATCGCTGAAATAGGAAGCCGTGTTCGTTAAATGGAAAGTTTTGGTTTTTTCTTCATATTATTATTATGCTTGTTTACCCAGGAAAGCTCCAATGAGTCCCAATACTAATTTGCAGAAGGGTCCTGCCAAGTTATTTTGGAGTAGGGGGCAATGTTGCTATACGTACTAGACCATGTATCTATAAACTATTTTTTTATTTACCAGGTAAGGCCCACTGAGCTATACAGATCTTTTTCAGAAGTGACCTGGCCACAAATGATAGCTCAACGAAATGGCTTATCATGTGGACATTTAAAGCAGCCCAATACTCTAAACGCATGTTTCTAAATGTGGAGGGAAAAAACGGAGACCCTGGAGAAAAATCCATGCGACCACGGGAAGAGGGACATGCAAACAGGGGGCGAACCAACAAACCCCACACATGCTTGTGCATTGACCCAGGGCCTGTGCCACCCTGTTGCTCATGTAATTTGTAAATATAATTTCAGTGGAGTACCTACAGTGTTGCAGAGTAACGTTGCAGGTCACACGGTCAAAAGGACATCACAGCGCTTGTCTTTTATACCGTACATTACCATCTCTTCTGCTAGATCCTGCTGTTGCAAAATCAACATCTAACTTCCAAAGTAAACTCTTACGAAATGCCACCATGTGACTGGGTCTGGTGGTCAACCCGTGGTTGCCACACCAATCCCTTCTGATGTAACATGCCCGATTCTGTTCTGCACCCGTGTCTCACCTATTTCAAATTCCACGTGCTGCTGACATCTGCGATACTTGCATACGTGTTTTTGTAGCGTCTTCTACATACATTCAGGGGGCAGACGTTGGCATTCTATCCCAGCTGTCTAACCTGTATAGCACAGACATCACTAATGGCTCAAACACCGACCTTTTTCAACGAATGTTGACATTCTGCTATCTCACACTGATCATGTAGTCCATGAAAATGTGGATGCTCAACTAGCACTTGTTTTGACAGATCATCCGGTTGTTTGAATGTATGTGGTAAATGTATAATGAGCATGTGTTAATGCTAAATGCATTAAAAAAAACGCCTTCACACGTCTTCTCAGCTGATTGGAACTTGAGGCTCCGTCTTCTGGGGCATTTCCATCACCACTCCTGTGCCCTGTGTTCCTCTCCTTGCCCTCACAGTGGCCATCGTGGTTAAGTGGTCACAGCAGCACAGAGGCCCGCGTTGGTGTAGCTAACTTAGTGATTTGTAGTTGGCAACTCATTTTGAGTTTTCCTCGCAAATTTTTTTTTTTATCAAAGCGACTAGTGAAAATCTAGCGACTTTACGGGACGAGAACTTAGTGTAGATTTAGGAGCAATTAGAAGCAATTATTTAGGATCTAGTTTGAGCTTACTATGTTTCATAGCGTAGGTCTATCTAGTGACTTGTTCGTTTGGTGACTTTCCAGCACTGAGCCACGTTGCTCAACATTTTAGCTTCACATTTGTTTATGTATCCCAACTAAGTTTGAATGATTGCATTAGCTCTGTCTATCTGTCTGAGGCTGGGGTCACGAGAACTATCGAAAAGATTATATTATGTAAATAAGGAGTTATTTTGAAGTTACGTTGCTATTAAGGTCTTGCCCTATAAATGACGTGAGCATATCACCTTCCCGAAATCAAGAAGACGCACAAATGATGCCATTTTGTCACGCCTTAACACAAACATCTGTTTTTATTAGATAAAAGGGTAAATGTGTGTATCCTCATTTACAGTAAAATCACTCGCATATATTGCAAAATAACCGTATTTTAAATTCTAATTCCCAAGCATACATTTCGTTAAGTGTAGCAGGAGGTAGTCACTGCTAAAAGCCACATCGGTTTTCTGTGGAATTATTACAATTATTCCCTCGCCAAAAAAGACTAGGAGAGTACCACATTCCATTCGAATGCTGCCATGGCGTGATGATGGTTCGTATGCCGGACTTGGAATCCAGATGTTGCCAGTTTGCTCCCCCGACGCGTCACTTGAAGCACAGGTGAAAGTTTCTTAACCTCCCCCCCCCCTCCCGTCCACCACTTCTATCCACCAAACAGCAGTATAAATGGGTACACCACTAATTAATTTGAAAGGTCGCATGTGGTGGGGTAAAGTGTGGGTGCTCCCACATCTTCTAAGACGTCTGCTCAGCGTGGAGTAGACCAAAAATTCAGTGGCTGCACCTTTTCCTACCACATTCCATGACATGTTTCTTTTAAGTCTAAACTAAATGTATCGTACACGCAGCTCTTCGACCAATCACTTCTTAACCTGTAACGAATATCAACCAGGGCTCATGAATGAGTGGGGCGAAGGAGGCCAAGCTGAGTCGGCGCATCCAAGAGATGAAGACAAGACCCATTATCTTTGACAATCCAAAGGACTTTTGATTTAAAGCTTTCGTGACTGCAGCAATTCATATTCTTAGTTTTTTCGGTAAAGTCACGTTGAAGAGAAACAACAAAATAATAAAATATATATATAAAAAATAAAATATTCTCACGACGTTTCAACCGTTTGAGTTATGGTCGAAACGTCGTGAGAATTTTTTTATTTTTTATATATATATTATTTTGTTGTTTCTCTTCAACGTGACTTTACCGAAAAAACTAAGAATATGAATCCAAAGGACGTTTACATTTTTTCTCACTACACACCTGGGGAATTAAATAAGCATGTGGGCCACTCTATTTTCATCAAGTCATGCATGGTGAAAATTGGTGTAGCAACGAGGACGTTAGGTGCAATAATATTCTGAGTGGTAAAAAAAGGGATGGTCTTGCAGGCTTTAATGTCGAGGTCAATTTAATATGAACTTACAACTCCATCCTCCTTTGAGCATCAGTGCGGTATGAAAACACTGCAATATTCATAGTTTGGCTACTATTTGTCGACTGCACACACACAAACAGACCATAACTGCTGTGTTCTGTTATTACATGTTTTACTAAGACTTGTTTTGGTAATGAAATGGGAGTACGTCTTTCAAAACGACACTAGAGCTCCAGAACTTTGGAAGAGTCTGCCTTTCGAAATAAAATGTTCTGAGAATATCATGAAGTTAAATCAGTTATTCAGCTGTGCTTGCTACAGTATACATGCCATTTCATGAATGATGCCCTTATCCAAACGAGATGGGATAACCATGACGTTGATTGAATTTCTTTACATTTGTTAAATCTTCTTTATGACTTACCATGTGTTTTGTTAATTAATACAATGGTATTGAATACCTTTACCTCGTTTAGGTCAATCATATGACCATCTTCTGCACATATATACTTTAAAATGCACTTCAAGATGACAAGTTAGCGCTTCACAAAAAAACAAGTTGTGAATTCAGCTGGAAATAGTTTTATTTGATTGTTAATCTCACTGGTTGGGATCAACATACCTTCCATACAAAGAGGCTAATTACAGTTCAGTTTTGTTGTAAGGGCCCTCCTGTAAGCCAGTACCTGTAGGTACACTCAAAGCTGTATCAGGGCTATATTTTCCTGGCAGTCATTGATAATATAATGGTTGTACATAATTGCCATTTTTATTTACTCATTAGGGGCCGTCCATAAATGACGTCACGCGATTTGGGACGATTTTTGACCCCCCTCCCCCTTCGTCACACGGCGTCACAAAAAGTCAGACCCCCCTCAAATATGACGTCACAAATCTCTGCCCCCCCCCCCCCCCCAATAAAATATGCTTCAAATCGCTTTAAACTATTGTCATTATAATGCGTATTTAACGTGGCGCTGCACTCTGGTGTTGTAGGAGAATACATTTATTAAAAAGTCTAATTAAGTAGAACGTGTTGTCTATATTTAAAGTTGCACATTTTGATGTGACGTCACATTTCTCAACCCCCCGCCCCCTCGTCACACATCGTCACGAATGTCTGACTCCCCCCCCCCCCCCCAGGTGCGTGACGTCATTTATGGACGGCCCCTTAGGTGGCCACTCCCAGCATTGCAAGCCAGTGGCTCGCTTAATCTCCTGCACATATTAATGCAACATATCTGAACCAGTCCGAGGCCCTCTCTCCACCAATCTGCGTGACCCAGCGAGGTTAAGAAGGGTTAAATAACCCCAATGACTGACAGAATGGAGGAGGCCTTCCAGGAGCAGATAGATAAGGTGCTGTGAATATTTCTATTTTGTGTATGCTTTGTGGAGGCCATCTTGCCCGGTAGTGCTGTGGCAAAGTGCTCGATTCTATTCGAGGGATGTGAGTTTAGCTCAGATTTGGGGTTGACTTAGCCCATCACCCCTCGATGGTGTTGGGAGTTCAACAGTGTTCATCCTGTGGAGAGACTTCTTTTCGCCACAGGAATGTGGAATTTCCGCGACTGACCACCAATGCAGACGAGCACCTACTAATCCTTGTGTTTTTTATTATTAAGTACTGTAGTGAGTTAGGTGTTATTCTTTAAATTATCATAAAATAGGCTTTCATTTGCAAATAAAAGTTATCTTAGGACATTCCTAATGCACACAGCATTTACTGTTTGCAAAACATACCTTTTAGCTGAAGCATTTACCAACAACCAACCTCATAACAGGCTTGAATCCGTAATAATGTAAATACTATAAAAAGATCAGTTTAATTGTTTGCTTGTATTCATGCAGTGAAATACATTGAGGGCCTCCTAGAAATTCAAAGTCCTTTGTAATGACTTGTCCATCAGTACGTTAAGGTGTTGGGAATTCACGGCCAGGTTATTACATCATCTTCAGCTATGAGGGAATGGAAGAACGTTCTCTTCACTCACTCTTCCACGTAGAAATGCAAACACATTTTAATATATATTCTTAGTTTTTTCGGTAAAGTCACGTTGAAGAGAAACAACAAAATAACAATATATATAAAACAATAAAAAAATTCTCACGACGTTTCGACCATAACTCAAACGGTCATCATCAGGTGTGTCGGTTTGCATAAATTTATTTTGAAAACGGCATATTTATTTATTTATATATAAAAAAAATAACGTTTGCGTCACGCGCAACGATTGGCAGTTTGCCCAGGACTAGTCCATCTATTTTTTGAAAAGAGGAGGGGGGAGACGAAATTTGTTTTTATGTATGCTGTCTGAAAGCCACTGTAAGCGTGAACAATCAATCAAGAACTGAAATGATTTATCAAATCTTTCCAATGATTGCTAAGATAGAATCCATCTTCTCGGTTGAAATTGTCTCTGTGCTTGTATATGTGGATAGCCTCATGAACGAATCTCTCATGGAAGCCAGATGGCTTACAAAGAACCTCCGTCTTGGAAAAGTCAATGGCATGTGAGCCTACTGAATTAGAACAATGATCTGCTACGGCCGAGGTGTTGGTCCTACCGTGTTTAAGGTCTGCTTTATGTTCACGAATGCGGTCCGAGATATGGCGTTTGGTTTCTCCAATGTAACTACTACCACAGAGGCAACTTAGTTTGTAGACACCAGGGTATTGTATGTCCGGAATCACATCTTTTACAGACGGAACCAGATCACGGATTTTATGTAATGTGTTGAAACGGACCTGGATCTTGTGTTTATTCAAGATTTTGGAGATCTTTTTTGTGATCCCAGCAATGTAGGGTAAAGTGATGGTTTTGAAAGGCTCCTCAAGAGGGTTCTTCTTCATGGTTTGAGTGATAGCTTTGCGGATTGTATAGTCGGAGTAACCATTAGCCCTAAGAGCTTGGTGTACGTGCTTGAGTTCACTGCTTATGTGTTCCTGGTCGGATATGCATTGGGCTCTATGATACAGAGTCTTGATGAGAGAATTCTTCTGTGATGGATGGTGGTGGGAATCCGGTTTCAGATAAGCATCCGTATGGGTAGCTTTCCTGTAGACAGAGTGGCTCATTGAACCATCAGGTCTCTTTTTAATTAGGACATCCAAAAAAGGTATCTTGCCATCTATTTCGACTTCCATGGTAAATCTGATGGCTGGGTGTATGGAATTGATGTGGTCGAAGAATTGGTCTAGAGCAGGCCGGCCATGTGGCCAGATGACAAAAGTGTCATCCACGTACCTCTTCCATAAGGTTGGGCGCAGAGTGGCAGTCTGGATGGCGTCAGTCTCAAATTTCTCCATGAAAATGTTAGCTATAACTGGAGAAAGGGGGGAGCCCATTGGGGTGCCCTCAGTTTGTTTGTAGAAAGTTCCATTCCAAGTGAAGTATGTATTGGTTAAACAGTGTCTCACCAGGGGGGGTACCTCAGTGTTTAGTCCTTGATGAACCAAGTCTTCAATGATTGCAATGGTGTCAGGTACAGGAACCTTGGTGAATAAGGAAACTACATCAAAACTGACAAGCAGGTCGTCTGGGGACAGGGAAATACCCTTGATTGTTGATACCAGGTGAGTAGAATTTTGTACCGCAGAGGTGGTTTTTCCAGTGAAAGGACGCAGGATTTCAGACAAAAAACGAGCTAGTTTGTAGGTGGGGGAGCTGATAGTAGAGACTATGGGACGAAGAGGTGTATCAACTTTATGTATTTTTGGTAAGCCGTATAATCTTGGTGGCCTGGCAGCAGAAGGTTTCAACGAAAACTGTTTAGATTGATAAATTAATGCGGTTGAATCAGAAATTATTTTGTTGGTTTGTGTGACGAGGCTGTTGGTGGGATCTCTTTTTATTTTTGTATAACTACCATCTGGCTTCCATGAGAGATTCGTTCATGAGGCTATCCACATATACAAGCACAGAGACAATTTCAACCGAGAAGATGGATTCTATCTTAGCAATCATTGGAAAGATTTGATAAATCATTTCAGTTCTTGATTGATTGTTCACGCTTACAGTGGCTTTCAGACAGCATACATAAAAACAAATTTCGTCTCCCCCCTCCTCTTTTCAAAAAATAGATGGACTAGTCCTGGGCAAACTGCCAATCGTTGCGCGTGACGCAAACGTTATTTTTTTATATATAAATAAATAAATATGCCGTTTTCAAAATAAATTTATGCAAACCGACACACCTGATGATGACCGTTTGAGTTATGGTCGAAACGTCGTGAGAATTTTTTATTGTTTTATATATATTTTGTTATTTTGTTGTTTCTCTTCAACGTGACTTTACCGAAAAAACTAAGAATATGAATTACTGCAGTCACGAAAGCTTTAAATCAAAACATTTTAATATTTTAATAATTCATTTGTTTATGCTACCAAGGACATTCTTGTGCATCAGTGGGTGAAACAAACATCAAGCCCTGTGGCTCTTGTCCGAGTAAAACAGCCGATGGCCCATATGTGGTGAAAATGTCCGCTACATTTCCAGGCGCTCGGGAAGCTCACATGCTTATACAATACGTATCTGTCTCTAGTGTTTTTAGTAGTGTTGAACGCAATCCGCGATTCTCCTTGCCACGTTACAACTCTAGCTACATTCTTAAAATAGTGGACAACCGTGCTGTGATCCAAAGCAACGTTTCAAAGTATCCAACTGCCACATTAAAGTCAATCATTCGACATCATTAACATACTGCCTTCTTGGTCAACACATTTAGTTCGGGGGTTATCCTTTATAGCCAACGTAATGTTCATTTCATGTTTCTGCACTATTCAAAAACAACATCCAGATTCAATTTATTCCACCACCAACGTTGACATCTCGCTTTCCAACTTCACACTTCACGACCACGTGATTTGTTCTTCAGTCAACCTGCCATAAACAAGGACATAATAACAATGAGACTTTTATCGATGTTGCAATAGTAAGCGCAGGTTTGATATTATATTAACACGCATTTTTAAGGCCACACACAATGATCCACCTGAATTAATGAAGGCCAGATTAAAGAGGTTTCACCAAATGCATTATGTAAATTAATTAATAAAAACATATATGGTAAGTCCTCGCTCACACGTGGTGTTCACGCAACGTGTTTTTCGCTATAACGCGGTTCTTCCATTTAAAAAGACTTTTCGCACAAAGCGGAATGCGCACCCTGTTATAACGTGCCCCCGGTTATAACACGGTTTCTGAGCGGTCGATGACGAACTACTTTCTTGAGCTGCGCCGCTTAGCGGTGCAGTGATACAGCACGTGGAGTGATACAGTCACGCTGTGGCGTGCCATCAGTTAATTGTCCCACCATCTCACTGTATGTGCATTCATCGCATCTCGCCAAACTTTCTCGTTACATTCTTTATTGGGAAATAGTTTTTGCTGAAAGCGTTTTGCGCTTCACACGGCACTTTTCAGGAATGCATCTACTGCCTTAAATGAGGCCTTGCTATAATACACAAAAACCGATTGTGGCTGAATGACGGGCTATATTAGCTCCCAAACTGGGGTCGAAACATTTAATGACTCAGAAACATAATTAGCCTATCATCCCTCTGGTATAAATACAAATATTACCAATTTAAAGGAAGTTGAGCAGAGCGACAGGAATACTGAATACCGTGGTTGTCGTCAACCCTGCCTTATAACAGAAAACACATATAGGAGGCTTACATTTTGGACAAGGGTCTTTCTGCTAAAGATTGCCAATTTTCAAATTGAACGTCAAATAGCACCCCCCAAAAATGCAATGAACAATGTCCAGATATATACACCTCAGGAGTATCAGTTGTTATCCTCTCGTGGACATGGGTGTTTGCTGGGTATTCAGTCTCACTTGCTCGATGCAAAATGACTCACGAACCAATCAACCATCCAAAGCAGGAACCATAAAAAAGTCTTAAAACTCCTGAGTTTACGGGGGGAAAATAAAAGACTCGTTATTACCAACAGAATGAGGATGCACCTCACCTTCAACAGAGAGCTCAGCTGAGACTGCCGTTTGCCCAATGACGGCCGTGTAGGTCCCTTTGTCCTCGTCGCTCGCAGCCAGCACCTCCAAGCGGTAGCTCTTGCCCTCGGCACTGAGCCGGTACTTTCGGCCGGACTTGACGGCCTCTCCCTTGTGCAGCCACTTGACAGCGATGCCCTCGTGGGAGAGGCCCAATTCCAGGACTCCCACTTCGCCCTCCGTCACACAGACGTCCTTCATCTTGCGTACCACTTTCACGGCTGTTAGAAACGGCGGGGATGGATGCAGTTATGTCAAAAGACTTTTCTTTTTTTAATACATCAAAGGCATTATTATTATTAATCAAACAAAGCAAAACTATAATCGTTTTTGTGTGTTAGATCGTGTGGATATAAATGTGTCGTTAAACCTGCCACCACCCAATACAACTAATTTGTAAGGTTTGGCACATAAACAAAACATGCCAATTAGTAGTTCAGCACACCGGTGTGTTGGAGAGTAAACTCACAACATTTACTATTCGAGTATGACCTTTCGCAAGTAATTACAACTAACCTCATTAGGTGACAGTCAGAATTGTGGAACAATCCTCCTGTTTGGGTCTTAAATAAAATAAAACGACCCTTTTTTGTGAAGTTTGACCATTGCATAATTTTCACGAGTGTGAAAGTGCCTCCCAATACGTTTTAAAGAGTAAATCTATACAACACATTTTTATAACCACGTTTCTAAAGGTACTGTTTGTCACGTTATTACTCCATGTGCTCAATGCGTAATCAGATTGCAATTACTTAGCATGTAGTTGCTGATTACACTTCACAATTGTTTAAAACAAATATGAAATGGAGAAATTATGATATCAGCAGCTTTGGTTAAAGAGACGAATGCAACAGTTGTAGATCACGCTACAAAGCCTACAGTAAGGATATTTCCACTTGATTTTTTCCATCGGTAAAATGGAATATATGTTAATTCGAAGAGTCCGAATAAGTTGGCCGTGTAAATATATACTGCACGTATTTGAAAATGCTAAACATGGCATTATGTTGCACAAACGGTGACCAGATATCTCATTCCGGTTCAAAGAAAGAAACTTCCCACAGCACAAAGGTGCAGACTCCTACCATCCACGTGCAGCCGTGCATTGGCCGACAGCTTGCCCAGCTTGAAGTTGTACACGGACTCGTCGCCGGGACAGCAGTTGTTGATGCGCATCGTGTGCACGGTGCCCTCCGACCACATCTCGTATTTGTCCCCCGGCACGAGCTCCACCCCGTTGCGGATCCACACGCCGCCCGCCACGTCCTCGTGCGACAGCTCCAGCGTGAAGATGGCTGCACGCGTCTCCAGCACCGACACGGCCTTCAGCGTCTTCTTGATCTTCACAGCTATCGCGATGGTAAAGAGCAAAGGCAGCAGCCAAGCCACCAGCAAAACGGTGTAGGTGGCAAAGGAAAATCGTAACTAAGTTCAAACGCCGTGTCAAAGAGCAACAGTTCGGAAACGCGTTGTCTTATAAGTGAACGCGCCGCTCGGGAATTCATTCCTTTCTCTCGATGTTGAACTTCTTTCTCGCCGTATGTAGCCAACCATGATCATCGGAGGTGCGGGATGTCTAAGTCAGGCTGTAATACGTTGCCTTGGAGGCAGGGTTGGTGGACCATGCAGATTCTGTGTGAGACTCACAACCGCCAGTGAGTGGTAAGAGATGGCCAGTGCAACGTGTATGATGGCAACACATCGCAAATTCTCCGGTCTTTCTCCACATTCAAAACACTACGAATATAATATGGTGCCCTGGTGGATAAATGTATAATGTATTTTGGTGGACAAAACAGTGGTTGCCCTGTGAACAGACTAGTGGCTCCTGCAATGTGAAATGTCTTTAAGTGGCCCGGGATTGCCAAGATAGCTCAGTGCAGCGAAATGCTCAGTGACCAGTCTGATCTTCGCAAAATATAAACACAGCAGGGGGTGCCTCACTCTATGAATATCATGTCACGAGGTCACCGTGACATAGCTGAAAAAATAAACAAATCTAATGATTAGTTTCACATGGCGTCTTTCATGCAAATTATAATCCCTCACTATCGCTGGAGTAACCACCGAGCAGCTATAAGGCTTGCCAGGCGGTGAGCCGGTGCCAATAGCCGCTCTGCTTAGCTACCGGCCACACCTGTCAACCCATACGGTTTACCCGTATTCTTGTACAGGGGAAATTTTCGTTTTCAGGTTCATACGGGCACATTTTTGTTGTCTATTTGTTTGTGTTTCTCCTTTGTGATGGGACTTTGTAGGATGCACGTTGAGATTTATAAGGGCACGGGGTGACCAATAAGGTCTGAATTGGTCTGTAATAAGGTAGGGCATTGATAAGGGGTTGACAGGTATACTAAAGTCTGTGTTAAATATAAAACTACACATAACATAAAACAAAGACATTGTTTTACTTACAATGGCCTCGCAATTATACCTGCATTTAACTTTGTGACGTTGTTGAAACATTGCCTGATGACTATCACCCCCAAACATTACCTAGATGTCCTCCCCGGTCAAGCTGCACCTTCCCGGGCTAGGTCACTAGGCAACAGGAGGTAGAGGGAGGCAGGAATGAGCGTGTGGAGATAGTCAGAGGAACACAGCGATGGAGCAAGTTTTCTGAGCCTCATTTAGAATATCGGGCGTAGAGACAGGTGGCTCGGATATCGGCTTGTCCCCTGGGCCATTCCCATGGCATGGGCCATGGCCCAACGCAGAGCCAATTTTCTAAGGGGTCATGGAAATAAGGCCATAGTGGCCAAACCACACACGTCATAATTAACACCATTTGTATTTGTACAGCCCCTTCGTCAACCCACTGCTGGATGAGGGCCTCCCCAAGCCGTGCAAGTCATGGGGGTTAATTGACCGTACTGCACCGCTCCGATCAGTGTGGATTGGTGAAAGTGGGGAGCAAGGACGTCGGAGCTGCTGCACTGCACTCAGCTGCCCATTATGCAGCCCTGCGGCCAATAACAGCCAGTCAATGCATGGCGGTCACTCATCCAAGCACTATCTAGGCTCAACACTGTTTTTACCTTATGAGATTATGACCACCTTTTCCTGATGACGATCGCTTGTGTTGCGATCGAAACGTCGTCGTTTAAAAAAAAAATCACTTTATTACTATTTTTAACCAAAGAATATTATGACAGTCAAATCATTGGTTAGAATGTATGTATGTTGAACTTATTCAACATATTCTTAGTTTTTTCGGTAAAGTCAAACTAAGAATATGAATTACTGCAGTCACGAAAACTTTAAATCAAATCTTCTTCAACATGTTAATCAGTGGTGCGGGGGAAGGACAACAAACCAAACACAAGAAGCAGTGGTAAATAAATTAGTTTTAAATCTTGATGTAAAAGTGCATAGCTTCAGTGGCGTCTTAGTATAGGAAGAGCATTGCAGGATGACCGCAGAAGCACATCTGAAAACCCGCAATGAGGTGACTGTCTGTGTTCGATGGTTAGCCAAAAGCCACTGCAAGGATGACCGGAGTTCACGTGATGGTTTATGCTCCTTAAGGAGATCAGCAAGGTATTGTGGTTCATTTCTGGCAAGCGCTTTATGCGTAGTGAATGCGACCTTACTAAGTAAGGTACAACACAAGGTCATTGACGTAGATACAAATAGGTAGTTGATGTAGACACGTGTTAAAGGTCATCGACGTAGATACGTGTTAAACAGATACAAATAAATGATACTAATATAGATACCATGAATAACACCGTTATTTATATTCTTAGCTCTTTCGGTAAAGTCACGTTGAAGGGAAACAATAAAATAATAAAATATATAAAACAATAAAAATTCTCACGACGTTTCGACCATAACACAAACGGTCGTCATCAGGTGTGAAAAACCAACGGCAAGAAACATTTGAAAAAGTGTCGGTTCACATTAATTTATTTATTTTTAAACGGTGTATTTATTTATTTAAAAAAACGTTAGCGCCACGGGCAGCGATTTGGCAGTTTATTTAGAAGGACGAGTCCATCTATGTTCTGAAAAGAGGAGGGGGAGACGAAAAATTAATGTATGCTGTCTGAAAGCCACCGTAAGCGTGAACAATCAATTAAGACCTGAAATGGTTTATCAAATCCTTCCAATGATTGCTAAGCCAGAATCCATCTTCTCGGTTGAAATTGTCTCTGTGCTTGTATATGTGTATAGCCTCATGAACGAATCTCTCATGGTAGCCAGATGGCTTACAAAGAACCTCTGTCTTGGAGAAGTCAATGTCATGTGTGCCTACTGAATTCTAACAATGATCTGCCACGGCCGAGGTGTTGGTCCTACCGTGTTTAAGGTCTGCTTTGTGTTCACGAATGCGGTCCGAGACATGGCGTTTGGTTTCTCCAATGTAACTACTACCACAGAGGCAACTTAGTTTGTAGACACCAGGGTACTGTATGTCCGGAATCACATCTTTTACAGACGGAACCAGATCACGGATTTTATGTAATGTGTTGAAACGGACCTGGATCTTGTGTTTATTCAAGATTTTGGAGATCTTTTTTGTGATCCCCACAATGTACGGTAAAGTGATGGTTTTGAAAGGCTCCTCAAGAGGGTCCTTCTTCATGGTTTGAGTGATAGCTTTGCGGATTGTATAGTCGGAGTAACCATTAGCCTTAAGAGCTTGGTGTACGTGCTTGAGTTCACTGCCTATGTGTTCCTGGTCAGATATGCATTGGGCTCTATGGTACAGAGTCTTGACGAGAGAATTCTTCTGTGATGGGTGGTGGTGGGAATCCGGTTTCAGATAAGCATCCATATGGGTAGCGTTCCTGTAGACAGAGTGGCTCATTGAACCATCAGGTCTCTTTTTTATTAAGACATCCATTCGTGAACACAAAGCAGACCTTAAACACGGTAGGACCAACACCTTGGCCATGGCAGATCACTGTTATAATTCAGTAGGCTCACATGACATTGACTTCTCCAAGACAGAGGTTCTTTGTAAGCCATCTGGCTACCATGAGAGATTCGTTCATGAGGCTATCCACATATACAAGCACAGAGACAATTTCAACCGAGAAGATGGATTCTGGCTTAGCAATCATTGGAAAGATTTGATAAACTATTTCAGGTCTTAATTGATTGTTCACGCTTACGGTGACTTTCAGACAGTATACATAAATTTTTCGTCTCCCCCCTCCTCTTTACAGAACATAGATGGACTCGTCCTAAATAAACTACAAAATCGCTGCCCGTGGCGCTAACGTTTTTTTATAAATAGATACACCGTTTAAAATAAATAAATAATTGCGGACCGACACTTCTTTCAAATGTTTCTTGCCATTGGTTTTTCACACCTGATGATGACCGTTTGTGTTACGGTCGAAACGTCGTGAGAATTTTTATTGTTTTAAATATATTTTATTATTTTATTGTTTCCCTTCAACGTGACTTTACCGAAAGAGCTAAGAATATGAATTACTGCAGTCGCGAAAGCTTTAAATCAAAACACCGTTATTTGTCTGCCGTCATTTCCTCCCGTACGCAACGCCTATACGATTAACATTCACGCAGCGTCCCCAAACGCGACCGCGTCTTCATGTGAGCACGAGCCGACGACGGGGGGGGGGGGGGGCAACGACGCTCACCGTCCACCGAGAGCCGGGCGGACGCCCGCGACGAGGCCACGTGGCACGAGTACTCGGCCACGTCGGCCGGGCCCGCGTTGTCGATGACGAGGCGACGCAGGGCGCCGTCGCTGTCCTCGCGCACGCGCCCCCCCGGCGCCATCTCGCGCCCGTCCTTGAGCCAGCGGCACTCGCTCTGCGCGTTGTGCAGCTCGCACTCGAACACGGCGGCCTGCGACTCCACCACGCACGCGTCCTGCGGCGGCACCGCTATGGCGCTGCCTGCGGACGATGAGCGGCGGGGCGACGGGGAGAGCACCGCCCCCGCCGCGTGCCGCGGGGGGGGGGGCGCGTCAGCTCGGGCGGCGGATGGAAATGTCGGTGGGTGGTTTGTGCGATGAGCCTAGTGACCCAAAATATCAGAGGCTCTTTCATTAACACAAACAGCATCGGTAATGTTTCCTGTACGTACATAATGCATGCAAGGCAGTTGTACTTTTTGGCGGTTTGCTGAAGATACTTTTTTTCATGATGCCCTTTAAAATGAACGACGCTTCAAACCCGCGCTGGCGAGCCTGGGACACACAACCCAGATAAATTAACTCTGCAACGTTGCAGATGTTCCGGTCGTTCGGTTCCACCTGCGACTCGTCGCGCGGTGCTCACCGGTGACCATGAGGTTGGCGGAGCTCTGCTTCTCCCCGGCCGCAAACGTGTAGAGGCCCTCGTCAGACTTGCTCACGCCCAGCAGGGTGAGGCGGCACACGTGGCCCTGGATCTCCAGCTTCCAGCGTCCGCCGGGCCGCAGCTCCCGCTCGCCGAATGTCCAGCGCGGCTCAATGCCGGCGTGCGACACCTCTACCTCCAGCGTCACGTCCTCCGTCTCGCAGCACGTGCGTTCCTCCAGCCCCCGTACGATGGACACGTCTTGCGTGGTAGGAAAGGGAGGGAGGAAGGGGGGGTGGCGCAACGGAAGTTCGGTTTGTGTCCACTCTGCGTGCTTGCGTGGACTGTGCTTGCTCATCGTTCACTACTGAACGTATGTGAAAAGGAGCTTTATTTGCTCGTTGGATTCCTCCGGTATAAATAAATATTCTGATTCTGACTCTATAGACATGCAAGCTCCAAATATACAGGCGTCAGGGTCGGGATCAAACCCACGACCTCCTGCATACCCGGCGAGGTAATTGACATTTCGCATCAACGCACCTCGGACATCGAGCACGCAGCTCGTGAAGGCGTTGCCCGCCTGCAGCGTGTATTCGCCCGTGTCTGATGCGAAGACGCGAGAGAATACGAGGCGTTGCTTGGTTCCTTTGACGACGGGCTGCACACGATCCCCGAGGCTTAGGGGCTCCCCATCGCGCAGCCACACGCGGCTCTGCACGTCCGCGATGGACAACTTGGCCTCCAGTACCACCCGTGTGCCTTCCAGCACATCCTGATCTTGCAGCTCTCTTGCCACCTCCACGCCTGTTGTGAACAAGAAAAAAAATTGAACAGTGTGAACTCTGACCAGGGTTGGACTGGGTCATCGGCAAACTGGGAGTTTGCTGAGTTAAAGCAATCCCAGAAGTGTGCCCTGTCACGTTCAATCTCAAACCTTAAATAGGCGGTGGCCAATTTAAGTAACGTTGAGTGTGACGCTGACCACATTCCGGCTTACTGACAAAATGTTTGGTTGCCCATGGGTCCAAAAGAATGTGCCTCTGTGGAACGGACCGGTCCATTCATGTAAGGGTTGTGTGGTTAGGGCTGCACCCGTCCACGTTTAATCTCGACAGTCGATGGAATTAACTATCGTGTTGCGATTGCTGCAATGGTTTTGTGGAGGTTTTTTGCCAGCTCATGCCAACCCCAAAATTGGCCAAACGTCCCAGATTTGAGCCGTGACAACCAGTGCACAATGACACACACTCGTGAAGTACGTCACACGATCACAATCACAGTCAAAATGTCTCAAATGCTATCGTAAGCAGTAAAAGGGTGACCTGAGCCAGAGGTGAAAATGTCACATTCATATGGCAGTGGCCAGTCAATCCATAAGACGAACAACATTTTCCTACTACAACGTGTTGATAATTTCATTCAATGCAAACTGATGATGGGCTGAGTCACCACCTGACGGGGATTTGAACTTGTCACCTTTGAATTGTGAGTTAAGCACACTTTTACAGCGCTACCCAGTTTGGTTTAAAAACATGTTTCCCTGCTCAAAAGACCACTGAAGTACTCTTCTTTGTTAGTGGCTTGAGCCCGGAATGGAAATTCCACATTCAATTGACAGTGGTCAGTTTCCTATGGGACCATCATACAAGCATAACTTTTTCTTGTTAATAGAGAGGACCTTATGCACAATTTTCCCTTAAATATGTTACGCTAGTGGCAGAATAAGGCCGCGCTGAGAGACCATCTGGCGGCTACCGTGGAAGCCGAAGCCTTACGCTGCACAGTGAGCCGTCCAGACGTGACGAACTGGAGCTTCGGGACCTCGAAGGAGTATTCCCCGCTGTCAGCCAAGCTCGCATTGTCAATGCACAGCAGGTGGGACTGCTTCCTGGAGCAGAAGGAGATGCGGCCCCCAGGCGTGAGCTCGTGACCGTCCCGGCACCAGACGCCCTCCACGGCCTCCTGCAGGAAGCGCACCTCCAGCTGGACGGCTTCACCCTCGCACGCCGCCGTGTCTCCAAGGCCTTGCAGCACCGTCACCGGGCGTACTGCACGCAACGCAGCAACGGCCAAACGGGCACGTCAGGATGCGACGTACACCACATGCACGTGCATATCCCCCATTTGTCCAACCCGCTGCTGGATGACAACCTCAGCCACGTATTATAATGCAGGTTACGGGTGGTGAATTGACCGCCCTTTGCGATGTTGGTCAAGGCCGGATTGGTGAAGGTAGAGGGCATAGACTTTGCAGCATGGTACAGTACAACAATTCACTTTGCTGTACTTGCATCGTCTTGACAATGGAGCCCCGCAACAGCCTACAGCACCTGGTTTATTCTTCCAGCATATAGCACCACCGTGTTTTGATTGTGAGCTATCGTTCTCCTGCCTGATCTCTCTGCAGGACCACATTAAGGTAGCACCTCATCACTCTATTGCCCCCTCTGAAATGAGATCCTTGTCCATTAACTTTACAACATCTCAGCTCGACGATTGTAACTCCCAGGCCTCCCCACTCCAGGTCGTCCACAATACTCAATGGGAAATTTCCCCTCCTCAGTTACTGCCTCTATTGCGTGTCGCGGTCTGTAGGGCAGATTCTCTCCCCTTATTCAAGTCCAATTTCAAGAGTTTCCCATTTTCATCTGCCTGTTTCTCCAAACTGACTTCAGTGGCACGTTACCGTGCCGTCATCTCCTCTTCCCCTCTTGCCATGTAGCCCATTACCCATAAAAGCATCAAATTTGAAAGATAAAAAAACATCCTAAAGAAAAACGATTCGACTTTAAGCTGCCCTGACATCCTATAAGTACGTATTGTGAGAAGTGGTTGCGTTCAGATCGTTTAAAACTAATCTAAAAAGTATGAGTTATTTTTATATTTTGGCAGGTGAGGTCCCCTGAGATATATAGTTACTTTTCAAAAGCAACCTGGCCACAAATGATAGCTCAACGGAGTGACTTATCAAGTAGAAATTTATAGCAGGCCAAGACTCAAAACGCACGTTTCTAAATGTGGAGGGAAAAGCCGGAGGACCTGGAAACAAATCCATGCACCCATGGGGAGAACACGCAAACTCTAAATATATAGCAGCAGGCATCAGGGTTGGAATCGAACCCACAACCTCCTGCATACCAGGCGAGGGAGTTAACATCTCGCCACCAATTTGGGGGGTGGTGGCGGGGCGGGGGGGGGGGAGCCTCACGTTGCATGGAGAGTGTCGCGGTGCTCATCAGGCCGTCCACGTGGAAGCTGTACTCCCCCTCGTCGTCGCGAACGACGTCCCGCACCACCAGGGTGTGTCTGCCGCGGCGCGACGACACGTGGTACTTGTCTCCGTGCTCGAGAGGACGGTCCCCATGAAACCACTCGCCATCGGCGTCCTCGCGTGACACCACGCACTCCAACTCGCCGCTCAGAGACTCGGGCACCTCCACGTCCTCCAGCTCCTTCAGTATCTCCAACAGCGTGCCTGCCGTGCACGCGCGGGCGCCAAAATGAATTCGAAAACTCAAGTCGCGCAAAGCTTTCCATGGGTGGCTAAACGTCATTTGCAAATGTGATTTGTAACTTTCATCCTTAACTGCGCATCGATAGTTACATTTTCATATGTACTTTTATTGAGGAATTTTGTGTTGTCTTGGTGTGGTCTGGGACTGTTCTTGCTGTTGTTTTGCTGCCTTGCCCAAGTTTGGAGATTGGTGAACTTATATACTTTATTTGTTTTACGTATTTCTTTTGAGTGATTTGCTTACCTTTCTTATACTTTTCACTCCCTTCATTTTTGTATTGTTTGTTATTGTAACTTTCGGACCTGCCCCTACTGGAAATCTGCGTAAAAGAGCCTTATAGCTCAACGTATTAAATAGAGATTCTAATTCAAAGAGTCTCCATACCTGAATGAGAATTGGAGCGGCACGGCTGGCACATCCAAGGCGGTGGTAGAAATACCATTAGTGGCCAGTCTTCCTGACCACTCATAGCTATCTACTATGTCGTACTCACTTTGTTCAATTTTGCATATGGAGAGATGATAGGCCGAGCCGCTATTGTCTCTCGTAAATAGACAATGTATGAGGCCATGTGCATGCGAGTACATGCATCGCCCATATTGGTCATGTCATATATTTGCAGAATTCTGATCTGTGTCTCCACATAGAAATTCATGTGTATTTTAGTTGAGTGGCCTATTGGATTTCAAGATCAATATTATAAAGTAGCATGACCCCTGAGATACGTCCATTTCAAACCTTTAAAACAGCCCTGCCTCAGCAGCTTTCCGCCTCTTTTTTCTCCTGATGACGATTGCTTGTGTTGCGATCGGAACGTCGTAGTTTTGTGTTATTTTCTTTAAAACCTATCTACGTAACTTTACCGAAAGACCCAAGATTATAAAGTGGCATTCGTTTTGAAAACACGAACTCTGGACCGGTTTTGGCGATTCGTGGTCTCATTGACAGAGCAAGGCTTGTTAAATGCTGCTGGGTTCTAGATTTGAAGCTTTCGTGACTGCAAGGATCCATACTCTTTGATTCTATTCGGTAAAGTCACGTAGGTAAAAAATGAAACAACAAAAATCACGTTTCGGCCACGACAGTTCTGTTCCTTCACCTGAAGAAGGCTACTTGTGTTGTGGCCGAAACGTCGTAATTTTTTTTTTTTACCTACGTGACTTACCGAATAGAACCAAAGAGTATGCTGCTGGATTATCAGACGTTATTGACAAGAGGAGTCCATCTAAAATATCGGACCTCGTTTAACCCAAAAAGCTTTATAACAAACTGGTGGTGTAACGTTAGAAGCTCCGAATAAAATATTAATCCCATGGGGATGAAACCACCGTCTTTATTCTCAAAGCTGAGCTTCTTGAGTTTATTTTTTACAATTTTTGCCGACATTTCATAGTAAAGTGACATTTATCCAACGAGGGTGGTGAACTGCTCTGCTAGAGTTCTGAATGGATTCCTCATCTCATGATATAACTCCGGTAGCACACTTGACACTTGAGGTAGCATTGGGAAACGGGTGGGGAGTAGCGAAATGGAACCGTAGCAGAAAAAACATGAACCCTCCTTCATGCAACATGCATTTGAAGTAGCTCAAGAAGTGATACGGGGACCGTGTGCATCGTGGGAGGGCTTTGATCACGGAATGGAAGGGCAAGCTGTCCATCTTGTACAAACATTTCTTATAATATCCCCGTTGCCCGAGCATTTCTGCACCGTACGGCACGTGCGTCGTTACCCTCCACGATGAGCGTGGCAGCGCAGCTGACGGAACTGTCCTCGGCCAGCTCGCAGGTGTAGAGGTCGGCGTCGCTTTCCTCGATGGCGAGGACGGAGAGCATGTGGACCCTGCGGTCCGAGTGCATGCGGTACTTGTCTCCCGGTTTCAGCGCCCGACGGTCCCGGAACCACTTCACCTTGAAGAAGGGCTCCGACAGCTCGCACTCGAAGGTGGCCATCGTGTCCTTCTCCTTGGCGAAGACGTCCGACAGGGGCTGAATGAAGGTGATCACCTGCTTCGCTGCAAGAGGTGGGCGGAGGTGAAAAGGGGGCCATTGCAGAGAGGCGTCAAGTACGTGAGCTCATCAAGGCCATTTATGCCATTCATTTTAGCACGGTTGGCTAAGCACGGTGCGAAAGAAGTTCAACATTAATACATGCTGTACGTACATACATTCGTCGCCTTCTATCTTCCGCTAAATACCGTAACTGTCATTTGACATCCGACCTTCAAGGTCTGCTTTTAATGTATCCCACCCATTTTGGGTTTTTAGTCTTCCTTGCTTGGAGACTTCTGGGCGGTCACTCTGATGCGTGTTTTTTGGTAACCTGCTCTCCTGCATCCTGAACACGTGACCCCACCCATCCCAACCCCCTTTTGTTCATTACATCTAGAGCATGTTTTTGCTTTTATCTATAATGAACTTCCAAGTTGCTTCGATTAAATTCTTAGCGATAGTTTTCTCATTTGATAAAGTACCAATTCATAAGATTATTTTTAATGGGAGCTGGGAGGAAACTAGAGTAGCCAGAGAAAACCAAGCTAACATGGCCAAAATAGTGGCACGAATCTGGTCCCAAGTCATTTTATGGATTCTCTGAATGTTGCCGTGGCCCTGCAGTAGCCGGTAGAGGCTTCGACGAAAACTGGTTTTACAGTGTTAAACTGTAAACCAAGTATTCAGAAGCCACTACAGAGTAAAGATTTAAGTATGACACAGAGTAAATAGGTGCCGATAACTAAAAGTTTTCGTTATATTACTATCGGAGATAAATTACTGACAGTAAAAATGTGGCAAGGTTATAGATGTAAAATCAAATGCAATGATTAACAAAAATATATTACAGGATTGGTAGTAAGACTTTAACATAGGAATGGGTTAAACAAATCAGGATACAGTAATGTATACTTAAACCAACGAATCAATGTCATGAAATTACATGTAATTTTGACGACACAGGAACATAATTGTGTACGTGATTTCAAAAATCAGTATAAATTATTTATATCGCATATACACATGTCTGGCTGGCTTTACAGAAGGTGGCTTTTCAAACACTGCAGCATGCACGTATAAGTTATATATTCATTGCTGAGTTATAGTGCAATGTCAATATTTCTCGGATTGAATCATCCTTAGCCTAAAAAATAATTTCGGATCTGAAAGTATTTTTTTCAATAGGGCCCTGCTACTCTTGACCGTTTTCTTTATTGGTTGTGTCGTGTGGAAGGAGAGTGGCGTACCAGGGGAGAAACTCGTGCAACACCAGTGCGGGGATAACACGCACAACTCAACATATCCACATTAGAAACACATTTTAATGGCCAAAGTGTCATAACAATTTTTATTCCAGGCCTGGCGATGGAGTGCGTGCCTTGGAGCGGGGAGGGTGCAAATTACTTAAAAGCTCTTGACATAATGAGGATGATAAACGGCAGCATAACCCCTTTCCTGCCCACCTGCTTCAATTGTTGGGACACCTTGCACACGATGTTTCGCAAATATTCTCGATGCGTACTCGCTGTCTGAGAGCGAGCGCCTGCCTGCTGAAACTAACAATGGAGTGCGGTTCATCTCCATTGGTGGTCCTAAATAACAATAATAATAATAATTAAATTTTATATCGCATCATTCATGCTAATTGCATCCCACAATGCTGTACATTATCTAGAAGGGCCAAATTATATATTTGTACCAAGCAAATGAAAGACCCTCAGAAAAAATATAAACAATTAAAGAAATGGCGCTAAAACAAAAGGCACAGAGAAATTAGTCCATTCAGTCACATCACAGACCACAATGTATGTATGCAGGTGGGTGTCTTTGTGGGGAGCGGTAGTGTAGCAGTTAGCACGCTATGCTCCGAGTTCGATTCCCGTTCACAGCCAACACCAATGACAATGATCTGAACCGGTCCTGGGCCTCCCCTAGGTCGATTCAGCCTCAAATTAGTACCTATTGTGGTGTGTAAACATTACAACTAGGGAGACAAAGGTGGTCGGGCGTGGTGCACTGGCCCCAACAGTCTGTTAAGGCTATATACGGGGATCTTTGGCTTTGTCCGTCTCAGACTACGAAACGCGCGATCCGCCAATTGCACTTCTCAATCGCAACAGAAAGGGCAAATGAAGGACAGATGGAGGCGGATTACCTACATTGCACGAGCAGGAACGCGTGGCTCGTGGTCTCCCCGGCTGCGCTCACCGCCTTGGCCATGACACTGCCCGAGTCCTGTGCCGTCACGTCCTGGACGACAAGCTCGCACGTGCTCTCCTCGGGCCAGTGCCAGTTCAGCCTCTCCGATCTCTCCAGCAGAACGCCGTTCAGAAACCACTGGCACTCGGGCTGGGGCTTGCCTTTCACCTGGACGCAAAAACGAGCCTCGCCACCCTCGGGCACCGTCTGGCTCTGGATTCGCTCGGTGAATTTCGGCGGCTCCATGCCAGGCGCCAGCTGCATGCGCTCCACCTTGTAGACCTGCCCTGCAGCCCTGCTCTCTTGCTCCAGCTCCTCCGCGGTGGCTTCCGTGGCCCTGTGCACAAGCTCCTCCCGCTTCCTCTTGAGCATCTCCTGGTAGTCGGCGTCCTTCTTGCGGCTCTTGAGCTCGATGGCCGTAAGGGCCTCAAAGTATCCTTCCTCGGTCCTGCGCTTGAACTTCCCACGGAGCTCATCTGTCTCCTCGGACTGCTTCTCGTGGGTGATCCTCTCGGCCTTCTTGAGTTTCACGACCTCGATGGGCGCGTGCGACGACGAGTGCTGAAGGGGCCCCTTCGGCTTGCGCACCTCGAAGAGCGCCTTCCCGGAATCCTTGTGACCGTCGGCTTTGCCCTCCAGCACAGATTTACGCAGCACAGCCCTGAAGTCCTGCTTTGGCAGAATCTCCAGCACCGCTTTGCATTCCACCGAGCCCTCCGAGTTCTCCGCAACAAGCTTCACCTCTCCCGTGTCGTAGGACTTGCAGTCGACGATCTCCAGATAATGGATGCCGTCATAGCGCAGCCGGAACCGCTTGCTGCGGTGGATCCGCTGCCCATTGAGGAACCACAAGACCTTGGGCTGGGGCACTCCGGTGACGCGGCAGTGGTACCGAGCCGTCTCCCCGTCGTACACCCGGCACGGTTCGGGGTACATCACAAAGTACGGCTTCTCCCTCGCATCCGGGACATCCTCCTTCGACACGGCTGTCCCCGCCATGCCCTTCTCGAGCTCCTGCAAGCGGTGGAATCCCCTGCGCCCCTCCGGGAGCTGACTCTCTTCCACCAGGCTCTTCTCGTCCTTGACGATGAGCGAGCCCGACGTCTGGTCGCAGCCGAACTTGTTCGTGGCGCGGCAGGTGATGATGCCGCTGTCCCTCGGGTAGGCCACCTCGTAGTCCAGGCTGCAGTAGCCGAACTCGCAGACGATGCGGAAGCGGTTAGCGGCCTGCAGAGGCTGCCCGTCGTGCAGCCACTCCACCACCATGTGGGGGTCCCCGATGGGCGTCATCTGGCACTCGAAGTGCACGGGCCCGAACTGCTTCAGCCGAACGGACGTCAGCTTCTTCTTGAAGAAGGGCCTCTGTTGGGTCTCCTTGTCGTAGAGGTCGCCCTCGTTCCACTGGTCCTGGCCGTGGCGCAGGTGCAGCGGCTCCAGCACGGGCGGAGCGATGTCGCGGTACACGCCCTTGGGGATGATGAGCTTGCGCTCGGGCTCGGGCTGCCGGTCCGATAGCATTGCCTCCACCTGCACCTTGCAGCGCGCCATGGTCCGGCCTGCCCGGTTGAGGGCTATGATGGTGTACCAGGCCATGTCCGAGGGCTTCGCTGAGTAAATTGTCAGTGTGCTTTCCCCCTTCGTGTTTTCCACCCTGTGCAGAGGAATATAGGACACGTAAATAAATACAATTACATAAAGAATCTCTGATGGCCCATCTGGGTGAACACGGGGTTACACATGTGAGGAGTAGAATTCATAAATTACTTTATATCCAGCTGGGTAAAGGTGTAGCAGAGTACATACAATGCTAAGGTTGTGTGTCTAAATTCCAATAGGGGTCAACTCAGTCCATACTTTATCTGAGGTTTATAAAATGATCACCGTCCTGTGACAAGTTAAAAGACGTCATTTGCGTATGCCTGAAGCTTGCCACAGGAATGTGAAATTTTCACTATTGGTTCAAGACCGCCAACAGAGATTAGCGATGACTACTCTTCACATGGACTGTTAATCCTAATGTCACTTCAGTAGGATTATCTTTCCCATCACTATAGCTGTAACCCTTCATGACCAGAGAAGAGTGGACATCAAAAGGAACTGTAATAATCTTAATTTGATCTCTTTCTAACAATAATTTTACTATAAAGCCAAGTGAATAGAACCTGGTTTAGTCATATTACTGGCTAGATTCAAGGCCAGGAACTGAGTCGTGTCGACCTGTTGCTTTGAGATGGCCATGACGAGCCCTCTTGCATGTCCGAGGCGCCTTCACGACACCTCATCGCCAGTGCGCTCTGCGTTTTGTCGCATGGAAATGCAAGGGGTGGAACGGCGTGCGTACCAGGCCAGCCGGCGGAGTGCGTGGAGAGGGTACAAATTGCTCACTCGTAGTGTGGGAATTTGTGCGGGAATATGATGTCGTTGTTCCTCTGCCAGACGATGTCGGGGGTGGGGTTGCCGATGGCGCGGGCCGTGAGTTGCACGGCGGAGCCCTCCTTCACGCACACGTTGTTCGGCTTCTCCACAAAGCGAGGCTTCTCCAGGCGCTCCTTGGCTGTCGGCAGAATCAAAAGCGGGGAGAGAGGAGATAGAGTGCCGGCAACGACTACAGCCCGATGGTGCACAGCCGCAGTGTCACGCTTGGCCGCGCCAGGGTATCGTAACGGCACGGCGATGACCAAACGGTGAGCGACGCAAAATGATGACGACCGCTGCCGAATATTGAGTCATAGAAAACCTCAACAATGACGTTGAGCCAAACCTAAAGAGTTGCCATGCTTAAATCAACATTGACAGCACTTATCTCACTGAATTGGCCTCCAGTGTGTGGTGGATATGCAACATTCCCGATGGCAGTGGACAGTAAGTCCATTGGATAGCCACTGTAGATTTACTAGAAAGTATAAATCATTGCATTTTACGTGAATTAGATGCAATCGTGAAATTACGTGAGTAATCGGATTAAATCAAGCTGGAAATGACCACTGTGGAATTACATTGAATTGCTGCTTTTATAACCTTGCCATCTCAGCACTGGAATAGATATAAAAAGAGTGGTCAGAGACATTTCTACCACTGGCTCTAAACAGGTGAATATAGCCCCCCCCCCCCCGGATTCTTGTTTGAGCATGGAGACACCTTGACCTTACATTGAAAACACATTTCTTTAAAACTGGTCTTCGTGTTTAGTTTGTCGTCCTTGCCCCCGCACCTCCGATTAGCACGGTCGGCCACGTACGGTGCGGAAAAAAGCGTTCAACGACCTGAATGCAACCTTTTGGCTTCTACTCTTAAAGTGAGTGATGAACAGATCGAGATGGACGGATGGGTGGGGGTTGGCGTTGTGCTGTGTGGCGCGCCCACACACCTTCCACGACGAGCTCTACGCTCACAGACGTGGAGCCTCCTTTGTTCTGCGCGACCACCGTCCACTCGCCAGCGTCCGCTGGGGTCGCCGGGACCACGATGAGCGACTGCGTGCCGTCCTCCTTCACCACCACCTTGTGCGTCTGGTCGTTCAGCACCTGCTTGCCTGCCACGCAAATCCCCCCCCCCCCCACCGATGAAGGCGCGATCACTCGGACGCTGAAGGGCTTGCAAACGATTACGTTTCTCATTTCTTTTTTTTTTAAGTTGGAATAGGTCACGTGATATCGGAACTGGTTCTGGGCCCCCTCTCTATGCCAATTCAGCATTAAGTGAGTACTTGGTGTGTACACTTTAGTACTGAGGAAAACAAAAGTGGTCAGGGCATGATGTTTACCACTATACCCCAAACCTAATAAGTGATCGCTACGGCATTAGCACCAGCAGCAGTCTGTTAGGGCTATAGGGGGATCATTTTGTCGTGTATGTATAACTGCCACTGATAGGTGCCAAATGTGGTGTAACCCACACATGAATTGAACCCCTAGTGTCTAAAAGCAACGAGTGTAGAATATCAAGGTATGGGACCATAACTTAAAATATGTAAATCGTACCTTTTTGCCGAACGGTTACGGTGGTTCAACTGTGGATAGGATTGGTTCCTGCCTCAGAACGTACACTTTTCACCACTCATTCAGGGCCAACGATTTGAGACGACCTTTGATTTTCACTTCAAATCTGGCTGAGCCCAACATCCTTCACGTGCGCCTTTCCGTTCACCCCTCACGCCAAACCCACGTGTCCTGCACGTACCATTGTGGAACCAGAACGTGTCCGGCATGGGCCGGCCCACGACGCGGAGGTCGAAGCGCGCCGTCTGCCCCTCGGTGACGCTGGCCGACTCGGGCTTCTGTACAAACATGGGCTTGTGCAGCCGCTCCACCAGGATCTCCGCACTCGTGTCCTGCAGCGCCCCCACCGGCTCTGCTCGCTCGGGGGACAGGGGCCTGCGTCCCGTGGCGGGGCAGAAGATGAATCAGGACCCGTCGAGGCACAGGATGCCCCCTCTCGCACGGTTGGTTACGTACGGTGCGAAAGAAGTTCAGCAAAAATGCAAGAGTGGACCTCACCGTTGGGACCTATTGGCAGGAGGAGGAAGCTGCGAGGCTGACCCTTGGGTGCCGGGCCAGGCCGGCATGGGGATCTGCTGGCGTGCCGGAGACATGGGCGAAGGCAGCCCCCCAGCCCCGTTGCCCGCTGGCTCAATGGACAGCTTGGCGGAGCACACGGCATTGCCGGAGGCGTTGCAGGCCAGCACGGTGTAGATGCCCTCATCCTCGGGAAGGATGCTGGGAATGTGCAGCTCCACTTCGCCCTGCCTCGTCGGGCCCACCAGCTGATAGTGAGGACCCGTGAAGATCCGCCGGCCATCCTTGTACCACAGGATCTGGTTCGCAGGGAAGGTCAACCAAGGGGTGCATGAGCTTGTGCAACAATAAGCAATGTAGCGATTAAGCATATAAACTGATGTTTTGTTGTTCCAGATAACTTTGGGAAGTTGACACAGTTCACCGGTGCACCTTGCCGAATGGTTTTCTAAAGACACGATTTACTGTACTGCTCACCTAAATAAATATTGTGATGTCAAGTTTAAGTAAAGATACCCACGTGCTGACAGCATTGGCGTGGTGCGCTTCTCCTTCGGCAGTCTTTTACTGGTGGTGGGGATTTCACATTTCTATGGCAGGGTTAATTATTTCTTGGAAAACCTCTGATTGTGCCCATTTATTCTCATATCAATTCGAATAATCACTTAGTTTGAATGTCACTCCAACAGAACCAAATTTCTGACATATTTTTTCCCAGTGTTCTTTCTAAGAATGGGATAACATATTTATTTATCCAGTTATTTATTTTCTCACCGAATTTACCTAAAGGCTAATCATACTCAATGCCACAGGCATCCACGGCTTAGCAAGAGGACTTGGGTCTCAGGACGTAGTAAGTTCACCCCTGTCTCGGGGAGGGTGCGAACGCACCTTGGGCAGGGGATGTCCTGAGAGCTGGCAGAAGAAGGCCGCGGGGAAGCCCTCCTGGACGCGTTGGCTCACGAGCCTGCTCTCCACGGCCGGCTCGAAAGAGGGGCCGGTGTCCTCGCTGTGCCGGGGGGGGCCCTCGCCGTCCTCTGCCAGCAACTCCTCCAGGCTGAGGCCCACGAGGCGGTACTCGATCTCCCGCATCAGGCGCTCCTCGAAGGACGAGAGGCAGGAATCCTGCGGCACGGGAGCACAGGGGTCACCGGGCCTGCCTGGTGACGCTGTGTTCCTCGCCTGTGTGTACGTATGTATGTTGAACTTCTTTCGCACTGTATGTAGTCAACCATGCTAATCAGAGGTGCGGGGACAAGGACAGCAAACTAACCACAAAAAAGCAGTTTTAAAGAAATTCGTTTTCAATCTTGATGTAAAAATGCATCGCTCAGTGGCTTCCGAATATCGGAAAGAAGAGCATTATAGATGGCTGCAGAAGTGCATCCGAAAGCGCACGCGTATATGCTTGAGCCCTTTTCCCTACGGAGCCAGTTGATGGGCTCTTGGCTGCTTTAAAATGGACGTGCAGGTGCATGCAACACTCAACTATCAACTTTGTAAGTATCCAAATTTCCAAAGTTAGGTCTAATTTGCAAACGCTTACCATGTGTAACAAATACATTACCCACATAACCGTGTATGCTAAATGCACCTTGAAAATTCAACACAGGTTCCCCTTAGGTCTAGGCAGGTGGTATTCCATTATCACGTGGAACTCACCTGTCTGTCCACAGTGGGCCTGGGCACTTTCTTCAGCATGGTGTGTGCCCGTAGAAACTCCGGCGTGTGTGTGGCTGGGGGTGCTGCATGAGGGGCCATACCATTCTTCACTGGGTTTGCTTTTCCGGTCTGATGCAGGTGCGCTTGATAGTCATCTATTGAGCAGTACAGGGTACACATTCAACCGCATGGTTAAGCAAATGTTATCGTGAGCGAGTTTCAACTTTGTGATATTGCTAAGTCTGCCGGTTTGTCAATTACCAAACCATTAGTAAGTTGCCTGGGCTTGCAAAAGGACCTGACAATGAGTAAAAAGGGCCCGATGCTGACGCAGATAAGACTATATATTTCCCCCTGAATCATCTGGGGCAAAGAGGTGCATGGCCTGGCAAGGGAAAGAGAGTGACGTGGATGCGCACGCATCGATGCCATCGCTGCCGTGGCGACCTCTTGACCTTGACCTCCATGGTTACCGTAACCACCGGGATGTGCGTGCGTTTTTTTTTTTGTTGCCTGACCGCCGTGCAGGTGCGTGTACTTGCTATGGTTCAGCAGCAGCACGGTGGTGCTGGTCTCGCCGTGGGGGTTGCGGGCCACGCAGGTGTACTCTCCCGCGTCGTCGGCGAGCATGAAGGAGATCTCCAGGCAGCACTCCCCACTCTGCGCGTCGAACTTCGTCTTGTACCTGCGCAGAGCGGCCGCGCAAGTTCAAGACGAGCGGAGGCTCTTCCGCGGCGTGGACGCGTGAAGCCTCAAGCATTACCTCCTCACAGTGTTGTTGTTTACCTGCTGTAAACAACTCGCTCAGACCTATTTAATGCAGTGCACCGGCAGCTGCTGCTGATGGTCCAGGTCTCCGCGTAAGGGGTCAGCCCCGAAAGTTACTTACAGCCGTGCAATGAGAAGCAAGTAGGAAACTGATAACAGCCATCCGAGGTCATTATAATTTAATTTACGATGGGGGTGTTCACTAAGTGGTGTACATTACACTGCTTCCGATTAGCACGGTGGGCTACGTATGGTGCAAAAGAAGTTGAACGTACAAACATTAGCCTATTGCTGTTACCCAAACTCATTTAGTGACCCCCCCCCCTCTCTTTACTCCAAAAGTAGACTTCCCCTTGCTTGTGTGACAGTTAAATGTTTCTATACCTCATTGTTTTGTGTTTCCCTCTTGGCTTCTTGGGTTTCTCTCCCAGTTTCTTGGGGGCTTTTTTTCCCTCAGGGCTTTTCAGTGGGGGGGGGTCTCACTGATTTTTTACCCTTTGGCGTTGACGTACGATGGTTGGGATGGGCAACATCAACATAGCTGTTAACCCACACGGTTTACCCGTCCGGATTCTTGTACAGGGAAATTGAGTTTTCAGGTCCATACGGCGTACCGCCGTTTCCATACGGGCCAAAAACTTATAATATGATGACTATTTGTTTGTGTTTCTCCCTTGTGATGGGATTGTGTAGGATGAACGTTGAGATTTATAAGGGGCACGGGGTGACCGATAAGGTCTGAATTAGTGTGTAAGGGCACTGATAAGGGGTTGAGAGGCATGCATCAATGTAGCACTCAACAGGAGGGATGTAACGTTTCGCCCGCTCAATGCTGTGACGAATCGTCACAATTTAGGGACACGATTCCGTTTGCAAATCTTTCATCTTCTTATTGCTTCCGCCATCGTGCCTGTCGTATGGCATAGCGGCCGCAAGGTTTGTGTGCGTTGGTTTTGGGGGGGGGGGGGGACTGTTCAACGTCAACGGTTCGATATTCCCAAACGGATTCAGTTTCTCACAGCGAATGGTAGCAGTCAGCAGCAGCAGCGCGACCGGATTCCCTACCTGTATCCGGAAGAAAGTGGGATCCCTCCTTTCTTCCAGTAGACGTGGGGCGGTGGCTCCCCGTGCACTTGGCAGACGAACGCCATGCGGTCGCCCTCCACCAGCAGCTGGGGCTCGGCCAGGCGCACGAACACGGGCTCCTCGCCGGGGAAGTCGACCGTGCAGGCCTGGGTGGGCGAAGCCACGTTTGTGCGCTCTCCACTGCGGTGGGTGGGTGGGGGGGGGGGGGAAGGGGGCGAGGGAAACGGCGCGTGGGGGCGGGTAGATCGGTTTTCAAGTCACCCAGGAGGCGCGCGCTGTCGATCCGCACGTCACAAAGCAAGCCTCGCCAGAGGTCTCGAAAGTGCGCGCGATGCGGTTGGCCGTCTTTGTTCGACTGTAAAGCCAAAAGGCGCTGCGAGGATGACCGGAGTCCACGCGACGTGTTCATGCCCTTTGACGAGGGTCAGCAAGGTATTGTGGGTCATTTGCGACAAATCGGCGTGATTCTATTTTCAGGGTTGAACAAAAATGCTTAATCGTTTTGTAGGAAACGTTCATGCTGTTATGTTTATAATACAGTTGTTTTGGGGGGTTAGAAATATAAATGTGTCGTTAAACCTGCCACCACCCGACACAGCCAATTAGTACGGTTTCTCACGTAAACAGAACATGCCAGGTTACTAGTACAGCACACCTGTGTGATGGAGAGTCAAGCCACAATATTTACCACCTGAGTACGACGTTTTGCCAATAATTACATGTTAAACTCAGTTATGTTTAATGTCTGTGTGTGTGTGTTTATGGCTTTGTTCGCTGCCAAGTGTTTATTCACGTGGGGGAAATGGTTGGATTGTTAATTTAAAACTATTTCTTTATCAACTGTCTTTAAATGTCCCACTTTTCTCAGGGCAACGATAAAGTCAGTCAATATTTCTGCCCTCTTGGTCTGAAACAATGGTAATATCTGGAAACAACAGCCTGTTTAATATATATGTGTATCCACTGCAAGGCAGCATTCGCAACAAATGTGATGGGGTTTTTGTATTTCCATCGCTCATTCAGCTCTGGGCAATCGCCACAAATGTTAAAAAGTTTTTTTTTTTGTTTACAAAAACCGTCAAAACAATGTTTACGCAGAATACGGTGTCACGGAAGTGCGCTACGCACTGCATGCTGGCCTGGGTGAGCACAGTCTCGGTGAAGTTGTCCACGTGATGCTTTGAGCCCTCGTCATCTTCAGAGACTGTGGGCCAGAGCAAAGAAAGCGGCACACAGCAAGGTGAGAGCCTGTTACAGGCCAGCCGGGAGGCCGCTTGGGCACGAGTTTGGGCGGCACATGCCTGTAGTCTGGTAAGGCGGGGCTGATGGGTCATGCAAAAATAATCACGTGTGTACGATTATTGCGATCAATGTAAAATTAGTTTTCCCGAGCAAATTGGCGCCACAGGGAATTTAATATTTAATTTAGATTCAACATTGATTTATGTTCGTGCAATATTTTCCATTCTCAGGTGATAGTTATTTTAGTTTTTGGCATGTCTCTTGAACTTCGCTGGCCGAGTTGACAGTGCAGCAAGCTAACCGCTGCGCCACTATTACATCCTCTCCCTCTATAGGGCAATCATTATTGACCTCCTACTAAGTGGCAATCATACTCTTTGATTCCATTCGGTAAAGTCACGTAGGTAAAACATAAAATAACAAAAATCACGACGTTTCGGCCACAACACAAGTGGCCTTCATCAGGTGAAGGGACCGTGCTGTCATGAGGACAGCGTTGGAGTGAAAACAGCCAAGTCCAGGTCGCGTCCTGTTTTCACTCCAACGCTGTCCTCATGACAGCACGGTCCCTTCACCTGATGAAGGCCACTTGTGTTGTGGCCGAAACGTCGTGATTTTTGTTATTTTATTTTTTACCTACGTGACTTTACCGAATAGAACCAAAGAGTATGGATCCTTGCAGTCACGAAAGCTTCAAATCTAGAATTAAGTGGCAATCGTTTTATGGCTCCCGGAGGGATGCACATTCATGTTGAACCCCGCATCCACAGTTTGAACTTGCAATCTTACAAATGCGAGCCAAGCACCGTAACCATAACACTACCATTATTCAGTGTTTAAATTCCCTACTCATCTTTTTGTATGTACGTTGAACGTCTTTCGCAGGGTACATAGCCAACCGTGCTAATCGAAGGTGCGTGTAAATACGACACAGTTTGCTCCTGCTCGTCGTCAAAACAAACGCCGCTGGAATTTATTTCATTTCTTCCCTTGTCCCCGACGCGAGAGGGCTCGCGCGGACGGGCCACGACCGCCCCCCGGTGCAGCCGCTCACTGTGCACGGTGAGGAAGCAGGAGGTGGTGTTGACCCCGGCGGGGTTGCAGGCCCGGCAAGTGAAGCGACCGCTGTCCTCGGGGAACGCCTCGCTGATGGCGAGCGTGGCCACGTCGCCCTCGTACGTCGCGCGGAAGTCGGCGGAGCTGTGAATGAGGAACTCCTCGCGGAACCACTGCAGGACGGGCGGCGGCGTCCCCGTCACGTGGCACTGCATGCGCACCGGTTCCCCCTCCATGACCGCCACGTCCTGCAGATCCTGCGCGGCCGCGGAGTTGGAGGGGGAGGAAGAGAGCTCCGGCACGTGCACTGAAGCCGGCAAAGTACACGGCCAAACTGTGAGACCTTCCCCCGTAAACTAGTGTTGGCCGCAAAGGGGTCGCTTGACCGCGCTTCGCTTCACCACGCTGGTCGGTGCAAGTTGGTGAAGTGAGGGGCGGGGGACAAGAACATTTCAGATATCACTCGCCACTGATGTTGTTAGCCGTGGCCAGGAGTCGAACTCCGGTTGCTGGGCTCGTAGCACATTGCACTGACCACTGTGCTGCCCCTTCACCCCCCCCCCCCCCACACTCCCCCCCAAGACACAGATATCAATTTTAAATAGACACTGCAAGGACTTTACAAAATTAGTTATAACATTTTCCATTCGCCATCATAATGTGCTACATGTAATACGACAGGTAAAATGCATGCAGTGTGGTAGCTAATCGTGATGTAAACGATCTTAATGAAAACAAGAGCAGGACACTTCAGCGCAATGTCTTTCACAACAATTGAAGGATTTCTTTACCTACATTACAAACTGTTTCGATTTGATGCCTTCGAAAGTTTTTTTTTTTGGGGCGGGGGATAAATGCAAAAAAAACTCGAGGCGAAATTTCTACCATGAATTACGCGGCGTAAAAATGGTGTTGTAGACAGTTCCAAGTTTAAATCACACAAAACAGGGCGCGCATCCTCCCTTCGCCATAACGTACCGCTGTGAAGACCGGGGGCGTCATGGCCATCTCCGTAGGGTAGTCTGCTGTTGGTTCAATAACAGGCATCTACCAGATGAACATAAAATAATAAAATATGTTATTAATTTTGAATACCACTATAAACATACGTTGTATCATTCATATACGTTTTCTAAAAGTGGCATTCAGACCGTGAGTTTGCAAGATCAGCTGGAAACAAATTTAAAATATCTTTCCGTTCACAAAGGCATGGGGTAGTGTTTAGCGCTTGTTTGTGGTCCTGAGGCAATGGTAGCCATTCAGCATTCCTATGGCAGGGGCCAGTCTCTCCAGAGGACATTTGTTGTTGAGTTCCCAAAAAGTGGTAATGTTTCCCACCAAAACTGGTTTTGAAGTCACAATTATCATGTTTATTTGTACACCAGCGATAGAGCCACCTATTTGGATAACATCAGTTGTATTTAATAAAAAAAAATATGGCTCGTATTGTCAGTGGGTTTATAGGCACCAGAGAATACCCTTGAGAAAATAAACTCATTTTCTGAGCCAACAAAACCAACAATTTGGTCTGCAGCAGTCATGCAGGCCAATGTTAATAATCATAAATAGGAAGGGGGTTCAGAATTTTAACCCATTAAAACCCAACTTCTGAGCATGATTGTCACCGCATTTTATTGTAAAGCACGTTTGGTTTTTAATAGTTAAAACTATTAATACCACATGAGTCTTCTCTAACTATAGACGCAACTTGTTCACCAAAAATGATCTTTATAAAGCAAATAACCCTTCTATAACCACACATTAATTCGCAGTGTTCACCTTTACAATACCAAAGCACCATACTAACGTCAATGATAGGATGCCACAACAAAAAACAACAACATGTGGCCAAACTACAGTGGAACTTAATTCAGGGGATTGTTAAATAACCAATTACTAATCTTCAACTGTGATTTCTAATCGAAGATAAGCAACTAACAATTTCACCACTGAGTTATCGAGGCTGATGTGATCATTATAATTAGGAGAAAATCACAAGTAATGAACTTTAATAAAGTTTGTTTGGTTGAGTTAGCTCAAATCCACACGCACCATTGCTGACAGGTACATGAATGCTGTGGTTGTTCTCCATCCTGTTAGTGTGCTTCAGCTTGACCCTTGCAGCGTTAAGGATTCCGTTTGATCTTTAAGTATCCTTAAGCGGAGTGTTTCTACGTGGCTGACGTGAAGCGTGCTACTTGGCACATTGTTTTAAGTGAATTGAACGGACATGGTGCTTTGGAGTAAGATAAAATGGTTGATGTGCTGCAGTTGCAAATGTGAATGCCTTCAAAGGTGTTCTACCAATAGCAGTCTCGTGGCTTGTGATAATTTACAATAATATTTGATTGGATGCTAGCCAAATCTACGTTTGTTAAGCCACATGAAAAAAAATGTGTCTGCACTCTTGCATGTATTCCCTCGCATTTTTTTGTCCAACGAAACAAACTTTGGATCTCCAGAATATCACCCTAACAAGTGGGAATATGAGCACATTTATATTTCACTCAGCGGTAGAAAAACAGGAGCCATATCCTGCGACAAGGCGCCAGCCTAAAAACAAGCAGGAAGTCGTGTTTCTGGTGTCTAAAAATAAAAAAACAGGCTTCTCAGAATATCTACAACACTCGGCATCCAATTTAAACTCTCTGGATTGAAATATTCTCATCCATGGTGACAAACAACCAAGAAGGCCATCGAAGATGTCAGACCTCTTCCACTCTCTGGCCTTTCACGTCAGAGCCACGTTCAGCTGTCATCATCATCATCATCCTATGCTGAGGCTGACGCTGCTGCTGCTGCTGCGGTGCGGAAGCGGGAACGCTGTACGATCTCCGTAGCCCAGGCTGACCGGCGACGTCTACATTTCCCTTGCCATCCTCTCCTTGAGCTTGATCGTACTTTGGCCCGGGGGCCCGCACTGGACGTGTGATGGGCTCTCCCGAGCACTCTGCGAGATCCTTTTCCAGGGAGGCAATAGCGCCTCCCTCAGTGGAGAATGGAGAGCTCTGGGAGGAAGGCACCGAGAGTTGGGGTGGGGTGGGGGCGGTGAGCAGCTCTCTGACACCAACCGTCAAGCGTGCCCCAAGCTGACGCAGGCGTACGGGCAATGGTGATGGTGAATGAAATCATGCTAAGTATGAGGATGAGATTTTGTTAAATGGTAGTAAAAAAAAAACTTTAGAGTTTTAAAAAAAGGCAATGGCTTGTTATTCCAGGTGAGTAAACAGTACATTGGATCTTGTTAGGTAAAAAGTCAACGCTTTCCCCTTGCTCAAATGGGAAATAGGTGCCACTTATCTAAATTGGCACCCCTCAGGCAAAGGTGTAAAATTTCACGTTTCCAGTCTCTATATAGGGCCATCGTTGACTTCCTATCGAGTGTTGCTCATTATATTTACCCCGGGGGGACGATAGCGTGAGTCAACTCGCGCCTCGGATTTTAATTCACAGCATTTGAGCTGCCCGCTGAGTGAGGCAGAGCCAATGCGCGGGTTGACATTGAACCATTATTTAAAATGACGATAATCCATGACTGGAGTTAAGGGTTAATTTAAGCTGTGGATTATAGAGATGTCATTTAGATGGAGTCACTGATTACCCCATCTTGGCAGAAACTGGTCCGTCGTTTACAACTCCACCTTGCCACTTATGTATGTTACTGTATGTTGAACTTCTTTCACACCGTACGTAGCCAACCGTGCTATTCGATGGCGGGCTCATGGTGGAATGGCCCAGAAGGGCACGACTACGATACAACGAGAGCAGGGTCACGGAACTGAATGAGCCCCGACTCTGTTATGTAATGTGAATGAGCCCTACTCTGCTATGTAATGTGAATGAGCCCTACTCTGCTATGTAATGTGAATGAGCCCTACTCTGTTATGTAATGTGAATGAGCACTACTCTGTTATGTAATGTGAATGAGCCCTACTCTGCTGTGTAATGTGAATGAGCCCCTACTCTGTTATGTAATGTGAATGAGCCCCGACTCTGCTATGCAATGTGAATGAGCCCTACTCTGTTATATAATGTGAATGAGCCCTACTCTGCTATGTAATGTGAATGAGCCCTACTCTGTTATGTAATGTGAATGAGCACTACTCTGTTATGTAATGTGAATGAGCCCTACGCTGCTGTGTAATGTGAATGAGCCCCTACTCTGTTATGTAATGTGAATGAGCCCCGACTCTGCTATGCAATGTGAATGAGCCCTACTCTGTTATGTAATGTGAATGAGCCCCTACTCTACTATTTAATGTGATTGAGCCCTACTCTGTTATGTAATGTGAATGAGCCCTACTCTGCTATGTAATGTGAATGAGCCCTACTCTGTTATGTAATGTGAATGAGCCCCGATTCTGCTATGTAATGTGAATGAGCCCCGATTCTGCTATGTAATGTGAATGAGCCCTACTCTGCTATGTAATGTGAATGAGCCCTACTCTGCTATGTAATGTGAATGAGCCCTACTCTGTTATGTAATGTGAATGAGCCCCAACTCTGTTATGTAATGTGAATGAGCCCTACTCTGCTATATAATGTGAATGAGCCCTACTCTGCTATGTAATGTGAATGAGCCCCTACTCTGCTGTGTAAAGTGAATGAGCCCTACGCTGCTATGTAATGTGAATGAGCCCCAACTCTGTTACGTAATGTGAATGAGCCCCGATTCTGCTATGTAATGTGAATTGAGCCCTGCTCTGCTATGTGATGTGAATGAGCCCCTACTCTGCTATGTAATGTGAATGAGCCCTACTCTGTTATGTAATGTGAATGAGCCCCAACTCTGTTATGTAATGTGAATGAGCCCTACTCTGTTATGCAATGTGAATGAGTCCTACTCTGTTATGTAATGTGAATGAGCCCCTACTCTGCTATGTAAAGTGAATGAGCCCTACTCTGCTATGTAATGTGAATGAGCCCCAACTCTGTTATGTAATGTGAATGAGCCCCTACTCTGCTATGTAATGTGAATTGAGCCCTGCTCTGCTATGTAATGTGAATGAGCCCCTACTCTGCTATGTAATGTGAATGAGCCATACTCTGTTATGTAATGTGAATGAGCCCTACTCTGTTATGTAATGTGAATGAGCCCTACTCTGCTATGTAATGTGAATGAGCCCTACTCTGTTATGTAACGTCAATGAGCCCTACTCTGCTATGTAATGTGAATGAGCCCTACTCTGCTATGTAATGTGAATGAGCCCCTACTCTGCTGTGTAATGCGAATGAGCCCCTACTCTGCTATGTAATGTGAATGAGCCCCTACTCTGCTCTGTAATGTGAATGAGCCCCTACTCTGCTATGTAATGTGAATGAGCCCTACTCTGCTATGTAATGTGAATGAGCCCTACTCTGCTATGTAATGTGAATGAGCCCCTACTCTGTTATGTAATGTGAATGAGCCCCAACTCTGTTATGTAATGTGAACGAGTCCCTACTCTGCTATATAATGTGAATGAGCCCCTACTCTGCTATGTAATGTGAATGAGCCCCTACTCTGCTGTGTAAAGTGAATGAGCCCTACGCTGCTATGTAATGTGAATGAGCCCTACTCTGTTACGTAATGTGAATGAGCCCCGATTCTGCTATGTAATGTGAATTGAGCCCTGCTCTGCTATGTGATGTGAATGAGCCCCTACTCTGCTATGTAATGTGAATGAGCCCTACTCTGTTATGTAATGTGAATGAGCCCCAACTCTGTTATGTAATGTGAATGAGCCCTACTCTGTTATGCAATGTGAATGAGTCCTACTCTGTTATGTAATGTGAATGAGCCCCTACTCTGCTATGTAAAGTGAATGAGCCCTACTCTGCTATGTAATGTGAATGAGCCCCAACTCTGTTATGTAATGTGAATGAGCCCCTACTCTGCTATGTAATGTGAATTGAGCCCTGCTCTGCTATGTAATGTGAATGAGCCCCTACTCTGCTATGTAATGTGAATGAGCCATACTCTGTTATGTAATGTGAATGAGCCCTACTCTGTTATGTAATGTGAATGAGCCCTACTCTGCTATGTAATGTGAATGAGCCCTACTCTGTTATGTAACGTCAATGAGCCCTACTCTGCTATGTAATGTGAATGAGCCCTACTCTGCTATGTAATGTGAATGAGCCCCTACTCTGCTGTGTAATGCGAATGAGCCCCTACTCTGCTATGTAATGTGAATGAGCCCCTACTCTGCTCTGTAATGTGAATGAGCCCCTACTCTGCTATGTAATGTGAATGAGCCCTACTCTGCTATGTAATGTGAATGAGCCCTACTCTGCTATGTAATGTGAATGAGCCCCTACGCTGCTATGTAATGTGAATGAACCCAACTCTGTTATGTAATGTGAACGAGTCCCTACTCTGCTATGTAATGTGAATGAGCCCCTACTCTGCTATATAATGTTAATGAGCCCCTACTCTGCTATGTAATGTGAATGAGCCCCTACTCTACTATGTAATGTGAATGAGCCCTACTCTGCTATGTAATTGAATGAGCCTCTACTCTGCTATGTAATGTGAATGAGCCCTACTCTGCTGTGTAATGTGAATGAGCCCTACTCTGTTATGTAATGTGAATGAGCCCCAACTCTGTTATGTAATGTGAATGAGCCCTACTCTGCTATGTAATGTGAATGAGCCCTACTCTGCTATGTAATGTGAATGAGCCCCTACTCTGCTGTGTAAAGTGAATGAGCCCTACGCTGCTATGTAATGTGAATGAGCCCCAACTCTGTTATGTAATGTGAATGAGCCCCGATTCTGCTATGTAATGTGAATTGAGCCCTGCTCTGCTATGTAATGTGAATGAGCCCCTACGCTGTTATGTAATGTGAATGAGCCCTACTCTGCTGTGTAATGTGAATGAGCCCCTACTCTGCTATGTAATGTGAATGAGCCCTACTCTGCTATGTAATGTGAATGAGCCCTACTCTGCTATGTAATGTGAATGAGCCCTACTCTGCTGTGTAATGTGAATGAGCCCTACTCTGCTGTGTAATGTGAATGAGCCCCTACTCTGCTATGTAATGTGAATGAGCCCTACTCTGCTATGTAATGTGAATGAGCCCTACTCTGCTATGTAATGTGAATGAGCCCTACTCTGCTGTGTAATGTGAATGAGCCCCTACTCTGCTATGTAATGTTAATGAGCCCTACTCTGCTATGTAATGTGAATGACCCCTACTCTGCTATGTCATTGAATGAGCCCTACTCTACTATGTAATGTTAATGAGCCCTACTCTGCTATGTAATGTGGTCCAGTGCCATCCGTGGGTGGATTTTGTTCCGTGATCTCATGACACTGCGGCAATATTCCAGTTGTACCCACCCCCAACTCAGGGTTGGTGTTTGGTCCCCCAACCCACGGGGCCGCGTAGAGCCACAGTGTGCTCAACGGACAGGATGGAATTGGAGTTGTGGAACTTTCCACGTAGCCAGAGATTGATTTATTCATGAACAACCCCCCACCCCTTGTCTGCACAACATGCCTGCCGTGTCCTACGCTGTCATATTCGCGCTTATGCTCGCTCGTCTGTCGTGTATTAAACCTCTCGCCCCTTGGCCAAATCACCCGGAATGTGACCACCAAGTCCAAAACAAATGCAGTGTCGGTGCTGTAAGCAGTAGGGGGCAGTGCAAAAAAAATCATTGCTGTTCCGTCCCCACCTTCACCAACCCGCATGGACCAGCGTGGTGAAGTATGGTCAAATCGCCCGTGCTACCTGCAAGGCATTAGGAGGCCCCCGTGCTACAGTGGATTGACAAACGCGCTGCGAATGCACAACGGTGAAAGATCCTCATCTTCACACGTCATCTTGCTCCGTGTTCGTGGCCGAAAGTAACGTTGTCCATACCGTGGACTATGGCCCTCAAAGAAGACACCACCATCGGCAAAACATTAATATTTGCATGGATGTGTGCTATAGATGCATGTTTTCTTTTTTTTAAAGATTCACCCTATAGAGTAACAGGGATTATGAAATGACGTGAGCAAAGAGAACACCATTTGTAAGGAGATCATCCAGCACAACCTGCCAAACTCTCCGGTTAAAGCGCGTGGAACTTTCTGGAGGCGACGGCCACGTGATTCACGCAATTGTTCGATCAAGTTACCGGCCAATACATTTTTTTTCCAGCCGAACTTGTAAAAGGATGTATTGATTTTAGAAACCGTTTAGTCGCCCATCCCTGGTGGTGGAGAAGCGTGTTTAGTGAGAGGCGCTGCGTCAAGTCGGATACACGTGGCCAATCTCGTGCAAAGCAGAGTTGACTTAAACGCAAACATGCACAGGGGGGGGGGGGACGACACTGGCTTAATAAGTAAGCCACTTTAATCGCAGGTCAAGTTACATTGTTGAAATAACCGATAATGCTGTTTGTACCATATTTTTCAAAGTACGAGTAATTCCTCGCTTAACGCTGTTTTGGCTTAATGCGGCATTTTCAGGAACGCGTCTGTCGCGTTCAACGAGGAATTACCGTGCAGTATAATGATTGGAATCACTTTTCGGACACCTTAATTTATGGAAAATGTTATCTCACCATATGCATCGCACTTCATCAACACTTATGCTCAATATTCTTAAGATAATCATAAGGCAGGTGAAAGATATGACAATGTATGGAACGAGGTAACAAACACCTCTCCGTGATGTATTTACGAGTAATTAATGGAATATGTAAAGGTATATAGGAAAACTCCTTGAAACTTGTTTCGCACATTTATGCATAGGGTTTCACCGCTCAAGATTCTGTTCAGAACGAACAAAACATAACCATGTGAATAACGATTACAAAAACAGAAAAACACGGCACATGTAAGTATATGGGAAAAACTGCAACGAAATAAGTGTGCACACTTAATAAAATTAAGTGTCTACATCAAAAAACATTTTGTATTAAATGGTAAAAAAAATACTGTATGAGCTCGTGGTATACCAGTCCCTTACCAGGGGACACTTTCTCCAGAGCATGACCAATCTGGCCCATAATGATTAATCGGCTATGTTAAACCTCAGCATAATAATAAATAGACATTCGCCAATTTCTCCATATAAAAAAAATAACCAAGTCCATTAACATATAGATAATCTGGACAAATATTTTCCAGCAGCATTTGTTTTAAGTAGGCAATCCCTGGTCCGATATTACAGACTTGACTCCATCTCATCAGCAAGTCTCTTCAAGGAATCCTGCCCAGTTAGAAGATGTTACAAGCAAAAGTGCACTGTCACTTGCTGTGGGGCCTGCTCAGCGGAGAATAGGACATTTGTCCAAAAATATTAAATATCCACTGCCATGGGCAATTATGAGTAAAACAATAAAGTGCATTTCTCCACGTAAAAATACAACAAAATAACAATACGGGCTTTTTTGGGTTAGATTTCGTAAATATATAAATGTGTTGTTAAACCCGCCACCACCCGGCACAGCCAATTAGTAAGATTTATCACGTAAACAGAACATGCCAATTCGTTACGAGTACAGCACCCCGGTGTGTTGGAAAGCAAAGCCACAAATTGCACCATCTGACTACAATGTTTCGCTAATAATTACAACTAGCTTCATCAGCCTGTATTATGGATGATATTGGTCACGAACGCCTACGTGTTAAACCAAAATAACATTTCACTTCACAGCCAAAGAGCCTTCTGGACCAATATCTTCCAGCAGTAATTGTTTAAGAAGTAAAACAATTGACTGTTTTCTCATTATTAGAGCCAGGCCCTTAAATGTTTTTTGTTTGCCAGATGGTAGAGATTGATATTTTTCCAATTCTATTACACTTCCTATACAAGGCCACGTCATATTAACGCAATCTTTTCACATATGCATCTTAAAAACTACCAATACCGCATTAAACATTCTGAATAAATAATGAATTTTCTAAGTATTTTCTGTAGCACATGCTGAATATAGAACACAACAGAAAGGATACGTACGGTTGTTCATAATAACGCCCCAAAACAATGACACATTTAATTATCTAATTATCCTAAAAAACAGACTTTGATCAAAATAAAAAAAGCTGTCCTCGACAAGAGAAGCTGTCCTCCACCAGCAATTCAAAAGTACGATGTTTATGGGATCAACAAGAAGACGAGAGAGCATAAGCCCACATACTTGGCACACCCGCGAGCTTTATCTCTTGACACAATGCAGCCACGGGGCGATCCACCGAGGATCATTTTCCCTACGCCTGCTGTGAAGTAACGTAAGCCAGCTAAGCGATTTCCTGTGGACTGCCTCCCGTCCATGCCCACAGCAACCCACCTCACGTGGATGTATTAGCCAAGGGTCTCCACACCGCACTCAACAGTCACATTCCTGCTCTAAGCATGCTTGCCTATTTCTAGAAAATGGCTTACAGGGTTACCCCTTATTTAGCTGACTGTCTCTCTCTCTCTGGGCGGCCTGCGTCTCTTTAAACGCCCGTAGAGCAGCTGAGCGGAATGAGTGTTTGGAATGCGGCGATATCGTCAATTGGTTTTTGCCAAGTGCTGCAGTTCTCTGTGAACCATCTTACTCCTGGCAGTGTCTTATTTTCCATTCAATGCATGGAGAAAGTATAATAATGATGGGGTTATTACTGGGACAATGCTTTCACATACGGCACATATTTATTCTGTAATTTCGTAAAATGCAGAACTGTTCTATTGTTAATATTGTAGAGATGGTTTACCAGGCATATTGCACACACACTTATACTTTGCATTGAAATGTGATCAGGAATGCCTCTTTATACCATGTCCAATACAATTAAAGTTTACAATTAATATAAACATATATATAAAATAACGAAAATATATAATTATTACATTATTATATAACGCTGCACTGAATTTCCACACGCATGCTGGGACATGCGGTACACGTCATGGCTTAAAATCCAGGTGACTGTCAGGCAGAAAATAATAATATGTCTTGCTCTAACACACCTTTGCCTGCTCCACGGGAATTTCTAGTATTCAGAATATGTGTCATGTAAGTGTTAACGTAATTGAGCAATGTGGCAACAATTGAATCTATAACGTGAATATATTTACATACGAAGCATTGCACATGTATTCAGGAGTAGGGGGCCTAAATCGGTGGAGGTTTTTTTTTTGCAAAATGAAAAGTTCCGGATTAGTAAGGCAGCTCTTAAGAGTAGTCGGTGCCGAAATAGTTCAACAACCAAGGAGAAGACCTCAAGCCTGATACTGGGATACTGTAAGAGCAGCCCTTGGAGGTCAGAAGTCGACTGCAACAGCTGAGGAATATAGAAGAATTTAGCAATGCTGAGGTGCCGGGATACGAGCAGCATTGGCCATATTCTTGGTTCTTTCGGTAAAGTCACTTAGAAGGGAAACAATAAAATAATAAAAATATAAAACAATATAATTCTCACGACGTTTCGACTGCAACACAAGCAATCATCATCAGGTGTGAAAACCACAGCAAGAAAATTTGACAACTTAATAATCTTAACAATCTTAATAATCTTGACAGTGAATATTTTCGGAGCTTCGGATGCAAGTAACTATGTCATTGTAATTAGTTAAAATTGAATACTTAGAATTACATAAATGTTCTGTCCCATTTTGCAATTTTTTTTACAGTTACTGTATACCTTAATATTAAACTATTTCAGTGCAATATATATGGTATTTCAAATCAATTTTTTTCTCTTGATATGCTTTCACTTTTGATTTGCCCAATTTGCTCATATATTTCCATTCTATTTCAGTTGGCAACGTGGGCCTCCTATTGGGGTTTAATACACTTATCTTTATTAGTATTTATATATTTTTTTTATTTATGGTAGACGGTAGCCCTGTCGTGTTTTCACATAACCTTAAACACAACTAATACCATTATCTAAACGAAAATGGACGTCGTTCATTTTATATTTTTGTTCGTAACAAAACTGCTTAATAAATACAATTCTTAATTCCTCCCTTCCAAATGTAGTAAACAAAAAACTTCAGACTAAATTAGATTTTTTTTCCCGAGTGATGAGTTTTATGCGAGGCACAATTCCAGTGGAAAAATAAAATCAGGAAGTGCCACTGAACAAGAGATGTAGCTTTTTTCCTGATAAATGTTGTTCCAAAAATATTCTACACATCACTCTTGGAGAACCAACGCTCACACTAATAATAAAACCATCAAATAGTACTCATGCACCAGCGGTAGACTTACTCAACACTAATGTCCTCATTGCCAAACGTTTTGAGAAGTAGTTTTTATATTTTGTACTGTAACCATTGTCACGCGAAATCAGGAGTTAAATAATTAATACAATGATCTTTCGTACATTATGAAGATGTTTAAAATTATTGGTAGCCTTAGACTAAAAATTGTATTCATTTGATAGGAAATTCTCCTGGGTTGGACTGGCCTTAACAACACAAATCCGTAGTTCAAACTCATCAGTTATGCTTGAGTTCAGACTTTCCACAGCGATGCATCGCATTATTTTCTTTGCTCAAGAATACATCAGCACACTCTTAGAGTTTTCTCTAGTGATTATCCTAGCCTCCAACCTACTCTCAAATAGCAGCAAGCAGCCCACGACCATGGTGTGGGAAGCATCTGTGTTGGCCCGTCACTTAATAATGTCAAGTCCAAGGCAGATTGCGAATAACCTCAGCCAAGAATTGACTGGAGAAAACACAGAGGCCTAAAAATTGTGTGTGTCATGCACGCTGCCAACTTGGATAATCTCAAAGTCTGATGTACTGTCGTGTATAAACAACGAGCTTACCTTTCGTACTGCCTGCTTAGGCACAATGATCTTTGACACTGTGAAAAGGTGGGCGCTTTTGCCTGTAAGTGCCCCATCCATCTGGAAGGGCAGTGCTGTACTCCTGTGAATCTACGATGTATACCGCCCAAGCAAAGAGAGGGTTATTTGTCACGGCGGTAATGAACGAAGGCTGCAATTTAATTGCATTAAAAGCGTGCAGGTGTACTTGCAGTGTGGTGCTGCTGCAACAGAGTGGCGATATTTGTAAGTGGTACCCCCTATGTATGGAAACTTTGCACTTGTCCTAGTGCTATGCTGTGGAGACCACTCAAAGTGAGCTGCACAAACAGTGAGCTATACTTATGCCTTTGATTGCTAAGTGGCCCTCACTCACATGGCTTTAGCGTGCCAATGCTACGGGGCCTCTGAATTCCTCGTTAGGCGTTTGCAGTAGAAAGGTGAATGTGGGAATGGGTCTATTTAAAGTGAGATATACTTGGATAGTAAGGAACATATATATGGTAATGGCAACCTTTTGTGAAAAATTTACATAAGCCAAATAATAACTGCGATGAAGTCAAAGTATCTCTGCGGCACAAATGAGCACGACTGTGGTGATCATTGCTCTGGTGGCTCTGGGTTAGTTGTGGGGATCCCAGATCCCTAGGGTGGGTGTCAAGTTATCCATAGAACAACCACTGTTGACTGCTGGCCTCTAGGATTTTATTTTATTTTGCCCACTTATATTCTGAACTATCATCACATTAATTAAGTGTATAAGCCTGTTGACTACTGGACCAAGAACTATGATGATAACCCGATTAATAGAGAGCATTAACTAAACTATCAAGATTAAACTATGGGCCCATAGTAATTTTTACATCCAATGGAACTTACTTGTGTAATACACTGAAAACTAATGTGGCCTTGCGTTTTAATATTACTGTCATCGTTCCAACTGGGCCTCCTTCCTGTCCACTGAAAGCACATCGCGTAAACTCAACATGATTTCCAAAAAGCCCTGCAACACCATTGATCCTGAGCTCTTGTTCTCATTGAAGTTCTCAAATGAGGGTTACTCTGTGCCCGTAACGCCTGCCACCTCTCCCGACTCTGATACATGGCTGCAGAAGAAACATCTGCACGCTGCCAGGATCACATCCCACCCTGTCACACACCAGTGGTACCTCTCTGCTGAAGTGCAATGCCTACCTGCTCTATCTCAGCTGGCCATGGGCCTACAATTATGCAGCTCAAAAGACAGCCTTGAGTGGCCTTGCCACCTAATTCTGTTAAACATAGTACTCCTATCCCGAGTGACGCTCTTAACATTTTCTCAAAAGAGCTGTCTTAAACATGCCGGTGATTCGTATGTAAGTTTGTCACAATATTTGTACGAGTGTCATGGGTATGGTAAATGAAACAAACAGAATGCAAGACACCACCACGTGGGGGACCTGAGCAGGAGAGCGGGCGTGGGATATGGGGCAGGAAACAGAGCGTATGACGGCTGGCCGGACCACGGGCAGTGGGCTGGGGGCCGTGGAGGACAGGGGAGACCTGCCCCAGTTGGGCCCCTGAGCCACGGCTGACGAGGGGGACAAGACATGGAGGGGGCCGTGCGGCTGGGCCTGCGGGAGAGGCCGCCCGCAGTGCTGATCCGCCGCTGCCACCACTGTGGCCACGGCACCGGTGCGTCCGCTCCGAGAGGCCTGCAGGTAAGAGGGTGGCGCCGGCACAACACGTGGATGGGGCATTGCCACCACGTGGCCACTCACTGACCGGCCACGACCAGTTTCTCAGTTTTTCCTCAGTTTATTTATTTTGGTATAGCCCCGTGAGCCATTCGGCTCTTGAATCGGGTGCAACCGCAACAAACAAAGACCAAGACTTGTTGACACAGTGTGGCGACTGATTTTTTTAACCAGAACATTACAACCTTTTTTCGGAATGTACTGACGATCGCTTCAAAGTTACTGTTCTTTTTTTTTCGCAAGCGTCCATATGTACAACTTTTGTCAAACGAGATTTGGGCAGTGGTATTAATTCGTGTTCTTTTTAACAGCAACTAGGACAACCACAGTAATTGTGACTCATTTATTGAGTCAAGGGGATAGGGTGAAGCTGACTCGCTACCAAGCTATGAATTTGTCACCCTGTAATTGAGCACTCAGTGCTATGTCACAGCTCAATTCAGGTAGGTTTACACCACTTTAATATTGACATACAATGCAGTGCATTCAAAATATTATTGTTAAACGATGATTATATGTAATTTTTGTAGAGTGGAGTGCTTGTGGTGAGACACATTGTGGACGAGGGGCATTCGTATAACATTATTTGTAAAATGAAGTAACTCATCATAATTTTTGCGTGTAAATAAATGTAAATATTAATAGAAATGTGCCAATATTATATAAAATGCCTTCTTGTTAAATCTTGACTTAAAGCTTTCGTGATTGCAGGAATTCATATTATTTGGGTCTTTCGGTAAAGTCACGTAGATAGGTTCAAATTATTATTACCCAAAGAATATGCCTTCTTGTTATGAATGCTTGCTAATCCTGTTGCATATTTCCATTTACATCTCCATCATAATCATGTTAATCTCTGTCACCTTCATCCACGCGCATTATATTATTCTTAATTGTCACTGTTATACTGCGGTACCATTTACCACCATCATCACCATTATTATTATTCATCGCCATCGATTGTCATTACCATCATCATTTTTATGATGTTTGTCATCCACTGTCATCATCGTGGAGCACGTGAAGGTGCACGCGTGCCTTTGGGAATGGTGCAATCGTGCGTGTTGACGAGTGTGAGGGCGCATGTGACAGCGCATGGTGAGCGCGTGTTTACGAGATCAGAGTGAGAATGAACACAAGTGTAAGGCATGTGAGCGCGCATCTGACAAGCGAGAGTTCGAGCGAGCGCGCGTGTATTTGGAGCCTCAAACGAGTAACTGGTGCGGTGTGTGTGAAAATCATCGCCACTGGGGAGACAAAGGCGGCCGGGCGTGGTGCTGGCCACCCACCCCCCTCGTGTGCCACAGTGCCGGCCTTCATAGGTGCTCGCTAACAGCACTTGCCCCAACAGTCTGTTAAGGCTACACGGCGGATCTTTGTCTTTGTGATCGAGCGAGTAAGCACGTGGGAGAGCGAGTGTGCATTCGTGAGAGGGAATAAGCAAGCAGGAGGAGTGAGCAAACAATCTATTCAGACTTGCCTTCCGATAAAATAAAAACATTTAAATGAAAACTGTCTTGTTTACTTTCCATTCACTTTCCTTTCTTATGGCATCCGTTGCGCCCGGTTGCACTTTATTTTTGCGCCCCCAATTTTACTTTGCTCAGCCGGTGTTAGCCGCCAAGGGCATGACGGGTCTCTTTTTTGTCATCCTTGTTGTTGGCTATTATGCCCCCAGTACCGTTCCCGTTCCGCTGTGACGTGCACCGATGCCGACTTTATTGAGAGGCGATATTGGCTCGTGAAATATATTTTAAAAAATGGTTTCTCATTGATGTTTGAACATCTTAACACCTAATAATAGGTTTTTTCTCCTTTTTTCTGGCAACAAAACTGAAACCTTTTTACAAGGATTCATGTCTGCATTAACCACAATACCTGCAGTCAAAATGCAAACAAAACACATACTATGATTCATCTTCTTTGGTTCTTTCGGTAAAGCCACGTAGAATGAGAATAAAATAATAAATTGATAAAATAAAATAACATAACACAATAATATTCTCACGACGTTTCGGCCACAACACAAGCGGCCTTCATCAGGTGAAGGGACGAGACTGTCTGGTAGGACAGCACTGGAGTGAAAGAGCCACGTTCAGATCACGACCTTTAAGCTGTGTGAGAGGAAACAAAGCGCCTTGACAAAGGAATTAGCATATAATTTAGCATTGAAATGGCTGAGTGATTAGCTTGTGACTGGTCACAGAAATAGCTATGTTAAAAGTTAAAGCATACACATCCGCAGAGGCACCCCTTGATAAAGGAATTAGCATAGAATTTAGCATTGAAATAGCTAAGTTAAAGCATACACATCCGCAGAGGCACCCCTTGACAAAGGAATTAGCATAGAATTTAGCATTGAAATAGCTGAGTGATTAGCTTGTAACTGGTCACAGAAATAGCTACGTTAAAGTCAGAGCATACACATTCACCGAGGCACTTAGTACAAATCAAACAGGAGAATTTATCATTGAAATAACTAGGCGAATTTAGCATTGAAATAACTGAGTGATTAGCTAGTGACCAGTCACTAGTGACCAGTCACTAGCTAATTTAGCATTGACCAGTCACTAGCTAATTTAGCATTGAAATAACTGAGTGATTAGCTAGTGACCAGTCACTAGCTAATCACTCAGTTATTTGATTTGCTAGTGACCAGTCACTAGCTAATCACTCAGTTATTTCAATGCTAAATTCGCCTAGTTATTTCAATGCTAAATTCTCCTGTTTGATTTGTACTAAGTGCCTCGGTGAATGTGTATGCTCCGACTTTAACGTAGCTATTTCTGTGACCAGTTACAAGCTAATCACTCAGCTATTTCAATGCTAAATTCTATGCTAATTCCTTTGTCAAGGGGTGCCTCTGCGGATGTGTATGCTTTAACTTTTAACATAGCTATTTCTGTGACCAGTCACAAGCTAATCACTCAGCCATTTCAATGCTAAATTATATGCTAATTCCTTTGTCAAGGCGCTTTGTTTCCTCTCACACAGCTTAAAGGTCGTGATCTGAACGTGGCTCTTTCACTCCAGCGCTGTCCTACCAGACAGTCTCGTCCCTTCACCTGATGAAGGCCACTTGTGTTGTGGCCGAAACGTCGTGAGAATATTATTGTGTTATGTTATTTTATTTTATCAATTTATTATTTTATTCTCATTCTACGTGACTTTACCGAAAGAACCAAAGAAGATGAATCATTGCAGTCACGAAAGCTTTAAATCGAAACATACTATGATAATATATGCATTGTCCTTGAAATTGATTGGTCCACACCAAGGGACGGCTTTCTTTTGAGCCTCGACCCAATTGGTGCTCGACCAGATGACGCCAATCAGTTTCAAGGACAATGCATATATTATCATAATATGTGTTTTGTTTGCATTTTAACTGCAGGCATTGTGGTTAATGCAGACATAAATCCTCGTAAAAAGGTTTCAGTTTTGTTGCCAGAAAAAAGGGGAAAAACCCTATTATTATATTTTGGTACTGGCAAAGGAGGTCTAATGATCTTAATACCTGCTTTATTGCCAGAAAAGGTAAAACCTATTCTTATATATATTTTCATACTTTGATACTGGACGCAAAAAAAGGTCCCATTTTGAGATAAAGATCGTTTGATCGATCGAAGCTTGCAGCGGGGATGCGTGCGGGAGCGAGTGAGCCAAAGAAAACCGTGCGTGTGGGGGGCGAGAGAGCGCACGTGTGTGCGCGCGTACGAGGCTGGGTAAGTGAGCGGTGTGACAGCGTGCGAGAGGGTGAGCGAAGTTTCAGGAGAGGGCACGCACGGGAGAGTAACGTGTTCTTCTTTCACGTGGGAGAGCGAGCATGCGTGCATGCGTGAGGGATGAGTGAGCACTCGTGGATGATGCGGATAATAATAATCATGCATAATAGAGGTTTTTGGGGGGTTAGATCGCATCAATATATAGATATGTCTTTAAATTCGCCACCACCCGACACAGCTAATTAGTAAGGTTTGTCACGTAAACAGAGCATGCCAATTCTAATTTACGAAATTTACTAATTAGAATTGGCACGTTCTGTTTACGTGACAAACCTTACTAATTGGCTGTGTCGGGTGGTGGCGGGTTTAACGACACACGTATATTTTTACGCGATCTAACCCAAAAAAACCTGTATTATGGATGATATTGGTTGCGAAAGCCTACGTGTTAATCCCAATCATCACATTAAGTTACACTATCTTTTTTAGACTTAAAACTTTCGTGACTGCAGGAATTCATATTCTTGGTTATTTCAGTAAAGCCACTTATATAGAAAAAAAAATCAAAATTTAAACCTGATCACCTGATGAAGACCGCTTGTGTTGCGATCGAAACGTCGTGGGTTTTTTGCTTTTAATTTGTATTTCTGTTTTCTATCTACGTGACTATCTTGTTTAGTAAATGTGTCATTGTCTATTGAATATCTTGTCCTTATAGCTAGAACAGAGTACCGAGGCAAGTGTTGTTCGCAAGGTAACTACTAAGGCCAGCTACAGCACCATGAAACGGTGAAGATCCAAGACCACCCCAGTCATACATTATCTTCACCGAGTGCAAATGTTTACAAACAACTACAGGACTCATTTAAAGCTGAATCAACCTGAACGAGAACCGGGCCAGATTTAAATGCCCATTTTTTTTTTATTGCTATGCACAGTCGGAAATTAGATTTGGAAAAATGTTTGGAATGGTATCACAACATATATTATATGGCATGCCAGACAACACCTAAAATCACTGCTGATGCAATTGCATTATAAAATCATTATAGTACTTGCAATAACTATCCTTCTATTGTGTCTACATGTATTGTATGTAGAGTTACAATAGTCTAAAGAGCGTAAATGTTATATATTTATAAAACAGTGCAAACATTCTGTTTCATTTTATACATATATCAAAGAATGCTACTTTCCCTATGAAGGTTATTGAACTTTCAAGACCCGCAATAAAGACCAAACTCCCATCAAATTAAGCTATCCTGCATATGTGACATCAATAATGCACTTTTCTGTGACTAACATCGATTACTCGAACCCGTTCCTCCTTCCCTTCAAGATCAAGCCCTTATCATGGTTATCATGGTCACAGCCGTAGGTGCCTCGCCAAAGTTTGATGAGTTTCGCCAGATCTTCCCTTTCCTATTCCTGAATTAGACCACTCAGATCGAACCGGTTGGAGCTACAGATTGCCTTATGAGAACTGGAACATTATACAGTGAGGGAAAATACCTCCTGATGTTGGAATTAAGCCTTGAAAATGGTATCTAAAATAACCAGAGATGAAAGTTCATTTTTCTTGTGAGGTTGGGCACAATCTCCTAAAGGGTGTTCTCATCATGTAACTCGTGCCATATTACTTTACACTGTGCCAGTTATTATGTGCGATATAATATAGGTACGGCATATACTTTTTGTGATCTCAGCGGGAACATCATTTGGTTAATAAAGCATATGTATTTTGATTTAAAGCTTTCGTGACTGCAGGGATTCATATTCTTGTTTCTTTCGGTAAAGTCACGTAGAAGGGAAACAATAAAATAATAAAAATACAAAACAATAAAATTCTCACGACGTTTCGACTGCTACACAAGCAATCATCATCAGGTGTGAAAACCACAGCAAGAACATTTCAAATGTTCTTGCTGTGGTTTTCTTGCTGTGGGTTTCACACCTGATGATGATTGCTTGTGTTGCAGTCGAAACGTCGTGAGAATTGTATTGTTTTATATTTTTATTATTTTATTGTTTCCCTTCTACGTGACTTTGCCAAAATAACCAAGAATATAAAGATTATATAATTAGATGAATGGGTATCACAGGGGGCTAAGAACATGTCATTGCACCGAGTTAGTACTGATACAATCCGACATTCAGGCAAGACACCCAGAGTTAAATTGGATTTTCATTTGCAGTGAGATCATGGTCTTAGTCACCAATGAATGCAAAAAAACACCACATTACGGAAAATGTGATTTTCCACTTAATTCAGCTACCTACAGCTTTGGGAACAAAACACTGATCCAGTGTGCAATGACACTTTTTGCAGGGCATACATATATATAATGTCCCGAGTGAGGATAAGAAGGCCGATTTAAGGGACAACGAATGCAGTTTTGTGACATCATCTTCCGGCCCTGGTCTCGGACACAACGTGGTTCACTGCTCACTGCGTGAGGTGTTCAAAATGAGGGTGTATTTGTATTTTTTACATGATAGACAGATCGATATGTTTTATTTATTGAATTAGGAAACCCCGAATGAGCTGCTCGGCTCTGATTCAGGGGAGTCCTGCGATAGTACAGATGTTTTAGATTTAAAGCTTTCGTGACTGCAAGGATCCATACTCTTTGGTTCTATTCGGTAAAGTCACGTAAAAAACAACAAAAAATAAAAATTCACGACGTTTCGGCCACAACACAAGTGGCCTTCATCAGGTGGAGGGACCGTGCTGTCATGAGGACAGCGTTGGAGTGACCTGGGCTTGGCTGTTTTCACTCCAACGCTGTCCTCATGACAGCACGGTCCCTTCACCTGATGAAGGCCACTTGTGTTGTGTCCGAAACGTCGTGAATTTTTATTTTTATTTTTTGTTGTTTGTTACGTGACTTTACCGAATAGAACCAAAGAGTATAGTACAGATGTTATAAAGTATGGTACAATTGTAATATATAATTGGGAAGCAACTCTTACCTTCCCTCTCCTAAAGTTAGAAGGCAATCATATACAGTATTATTGATAAGTATGTTAACAGACATTTCATATAGTAGTAGTCATATATAATGTAGCATATGTTAAAATTAATAAGTTACGTGCATGGGGAATGGGATGGACTCACTTATCCCATGCAGTATAATGTAAACGTAAAATGCTTGGAATGGTAAATAATATTAGTTGATGTATTAAAAATATACACAGCGCCAGCGAGTTGAAACATTCAAAACGTATCCTTTAAATGCAATTAATGGGTACATCAGCACGAATGGCTTGCATTCCTTAAAGTACACACGGTGTGAATTCATTCGCAGGGGACGACTGTGTAACTCTGGCGACAAAGATCCACGTGACTTGGTATTGATAGCGTTAGGGGTCACGATGTCAATGCTTGATGATGTCTTCTCGTGTGTACATTCGGCATCAGTAACTAGATGCCATTTTTGTTTCCTCCTCTGAATGGCGCAGCGATTGTCAATAACTGAATAAAAAAAATCAACAAATAAATATTCTATGGTTATTTCGGTAAAGTCACGTAGATGTCTACAAAGAATATGAATTCCTGCAGTCACGAAAGTTTCAAGTCAAAATCACCAAACTTGAATAATTCACAGTTGGTACAATCCCTTGAAATGTTTGTGTTCTCCCCAAGTGAGGCAATGGTCCCTGGCGCGAGCCCCTGTTTAAAAATACCTCTTCGTGTGTGTGTGTGAGCACACTCGCGTTATTCTGTGCATTACCATACCGGAGACGATTAGGTGCGTTTACAACGACACGAGGCTTCCGTCATTGCTGTGCACAGGTGGAGCTCGCGGGGAAAAAAAAAATCTCAGCGAGAGATTTAGGCGGCGACGGCGCACAAAGAGCATTCCACGCAAATTCCACGATGTCATGGTTTGTTCAGCCATCGTCGCACTCCTCACTTCTACGATGTGCCTCACGCACCGTTCCCATTACAGCACCACGATGGCCACACATGGACGCCACAAAGGGTTTTCCAACTCACGTTAACAGGACATTCACGCGAACACGTATAACAAGATGTTACATACCTCCATCAAATCCTCTTTATTGGCGAGCACGTTTTAATTCCAGTTTTATTTTTGCTGCTTCCTACAACCCCTCCCAAAACGCTTAAGCTATAGTCATTATGAGATCCACAGAGTCGGGCAAGGTCCGATCTACTACAGCTTACAGAAAGGAGCTAGCGACGTCCTGTTATGGTCGTTTATAGTGTGGCCCATCCTTCTTTGCGCTTGCCCCACAGGAGTTCCCCATCAACTCCGCTCTAAATTCTGGCCCTCGCAAAAGCCCTTCCTTGCCCATAGTGAGCCACCTTGTGCTGTGGGCCGCCGCTATAAAAAGGCAAGCTGCACTGGGGACTAGACATCTGCCCATTCGGTGTTCAAACATGGAGATGAGCCGAGGGTTGTGATGCCGCCACTTTAATGCGGGCTCTAGCACGGCTAAGTTGTAAACAATCCAGCGTGCAAAGGCACGAGCGTGACATTATCACTTGCGGATCACAACTTTATCGCAGTCATCAGAGTGCTTCTATTTCAGCAGGAGGTACCACGAACACTTGCTTTCTCAATGTGTCAAAGTAAACTGGCGTGCACAGGTGCGTTGAAATTTATCGCCACGTTTTTTTATGATTTATGACTGCCTAGCCATGACTGATGGTTCCATTGATTGTTTGTGTCCATATTCTTGGTTCGTTCGGTAAAGTCACGTTGAAGGTAAGCAATAAAATATATAAAACAATAAAATTCTCACGACGTTTCGACTGTAACACAGTCATCATCAAGAAGTGGCGGTTTGTATTTATTTATTTACTAACGTTAGCACCACGGATAGCGATTTGACAGTTTGTTTAGATGGACGAGTCCATCTATGTTCGGAAAAGAGGAGGGGGGAGACGAAAAATTAATATATGCTGTCTGAAAGCCACCGTAAGCGTGAACAATCAATTAAGACCCGAAATGGTTTATCAAATCCTTCCAACGATTGCTAAGCCAGAATCCATCTTCTCGGTTGAAATTGTCTCTGTGTTTGTATATGTGGATAGCCTCATGAACGAATCTCTCATGGTAGCCCGATGTTTGTGTCCAGCCAACACATTTGGACTACATGAAAGTACAATACACAGTGCGCAGGTCAAATATCAAAGCGTCTCCGTTGCCTCAAAGAGAGGGGGCCAGTTCTTGTCAATATTGGTGTCCCTGGGACAGCAGTGAAAATTCCACATTCATATGGCAGGAGCCAGTCTGTATGAAGCATATTAAGCGATGAATGGCTGAAAATACAAGATCCTATAAAGAGGTCTGTTATAAACGGTTTGTAATATTATAAAATGAAGTCAGAGTTTAAAGGATTTAACATTCGGGTAGTGTGCGTTTTTTGAAGCGTGTGGCATTAAAGCCGATACAAAATTAGCCGAAGCCCACAATCGATTGATTACTAGTGATACAAAGCGTTAGACTCTAGTGGAAACTATTGTAAAGAAACTAAGAGGAGATGCCTGATATATTTGTTCTACTTTGCACGCATGAGAAATGTAGAACAATTCAACATTTTGTTGTAAGATCTGGGTGCAATAGAAATGGTGATATAACCACAAACATTTCTGCCAGGCTAAGTGCACTTTGAGGCCACGTGTATTGGTGAAGGCTCGCTGCCAGGTCATGGGACAGACTCAGATCCCAACACATTGGGGGTGACTGCCACATGCATCACGCGCGCTCCCCACTGAGACAATTTGCTGTCTTAGCTCCCGTTGCTCTGCTCATTTGTGACGCTCTGCCTCCTGTCACCGCTGAGGGATTGCAGATGCCCAGGTACTGTCTGCAAATAATATTCACACGACTGGTACCAGCCATCCAAGTCAGCCTCAGGTCCCCCTTAACCACGGCAGCCCATTTGCTGCCGTGCTAGCATGTGCTGCGTCCGTTTCAGTCCGGTCTGTTGGTGAAACGAGATCTCCCTGGGTGTACAGTAACTGGACATGTGGCTCACGTGACCCAACCAACAAAGCGTTGCTTTTTATTTCACATGCCCGTGAGATGCTCGCACGATTCAACTTGGATACGATGGTGGATCACAGGCTGGGCAGCATGAATGTTTCACGCAAGCACAAATGCTGAACAGGCATACGGACGACGGGTTACGATTATGGCTGAGAAGACCAGGCGCTTTGTGTGGAATGACAGACAGAGCAGGTTGATCAGCGATGTCACACTGTGATGCAGATTATGTAGCGAGACCTCTCTACCAAAGCTGGCCATGAGCACCATTGTAACGTATGTATGTTCAACATCTTTCGCACCATAGGTAGCCGACCGTGCTAATCAGAGGTGCGGGGGAAGGACAATAAACTAAACACACGCAAAACAGATGAAGGTACTGCTCCACCCTCTTCATAATCACCCCGTAACACATTGAGATGGGGGAGAGTGGGGTGGTTTATGGCATGCAGTGACAAATCATAAGGAGGCAACAGTGAGGTCATTACAGCATCACACCTTTTCATTCGCCGCTAAATTACTGTGAATGAAGGTGGCTTCAGACAATGTGGCAGCCATTGGCATAGTGACCTCTAAATATTACATCATCATAAGCGAGTGGTTTTGACAGGACTTTTGTTATCGACAATAACCAGGTGTGTGTCATCAGATGAGTGGTAGTGTAGCCATCAGCGCCCTGCGCTACGAAACCGGCGACCCGAGTTCGATTCCCACTCACAGCCAACATCAGTGACGATTATCTGAACCTGTCCTGGACCTCCTCTAGGTCAACTCAGCCTCAAATGAGTACCTGCTACGGTGTGTAAACATCGTTACTGGGGAGACAAAGGCGGCTGGGTGTGATGCTGGCCACCCACCCCCCCCGTGTGCCGTGCCGACCTTCATAGGTGCTCGCCAACAGCACTTGCCCCTGCAGTCTGTTAAGGCTACACGGGAGACCTTTTTCCTGTCACCCTATGTCATAACCACCATTGCCAGTTACAGATATTAATTGGCTACCAAATTAATATCTTGCCCCCCGGCATTTATTCACACAACAATTAATTCAAGGAAGCCTCATTGTGTCGTTAAAACCCGCCACCACCCGACACGGCCAACTAGTAAGGGTTGTCACGTAAACAGAACGTGGCCAATTCGTCACTAGTACAGCACTAACCGGTGTGTCGGAGAGCCAAGCCACGACATTTACAATCTGAGTACGACGTTTCGCCAGTAATTACAACTGGCTTCATCAGGCGACAGCCAGATTTGTGGAGAAGTCTAAACTGTTCCTTATATAGAGGCGTAGATGCGGTGTCCACGCTTCTGCGCTCTTGCGTGGACCGTGCTGCTACGGTGCTCACACCGGCGTGTGCCCAAGAGCCGGCGTCCCGACGAGAGGACACTCACGCCTCGCAGCTGCCATGCAAGAGGCGCCTTCTCGAACACAACCACGCAGAGCCGAGGCGACCCAGCAAACAGCGGTGACGTAATGTACACCATGGGCATCGCACTCTTCCACAGCCGCGGCCGTCATGTTTTAAAATACACACACTGGAAATGAACAACAATAACATCACTTACAACATATGCCATTCGCACGTTGAACGTTGTGACAGACGAACTTTTGGTACGATCGCTTGCCGACCTCTGACCCCTATCTGACACCCTATGCCACGCATGTATACTTGCTTGAAGTTGGACGTTACTAAAAATTACACTAAAACTAAACTATTGTTTTATTTTGCCAGGTAAGGCTCACCGAGCTATATAGCTCTTTTTCAGAAGCGACCTGGCCACAAATGATTGCTCAACGAAATGGTGTATCATGTGGAAATGTATACCAGCCAAATACTCTAAACTCATGTTTCTAAATGTGGAGGGGAAAAAAACCGGAGGACCCAGAGGACCCATAAAAGAATCCACGAAAAATCCACGAAAAAAATGTCACAAAAAAAACACGCAACCACGGGGAGAACAAACTCCAAATATACAGGAGTCAGGGCTCGTGATTGAACCCACAACCTCCTGTATACCAGGCGATGGCGTTAACATCTCGCCACGGGCTGGCGGTAACGCGGTAGGAAGGGAAAGGTGGTTACCCGGAAGGGGATGGTTGGCTTGGGGGGGACTTGGGGCGGCACTTTCCGAGGAAGCTGGCGAAACGGCACGGCCGCATCTCCCATCAATCCAGTGGAAGCCTCCTGCCCCAGCTCCAGGTCGTCACTGTAGCTGTCCTCATACTGCCGGGTGCGAGATGTAGTGTATTTAAGCATACATGTAGTTTAATTCGTAAATTAAAAGGCAAAGCAAGTCAAGGTTTGAGCTCCACACCCAAAATAAATGGGTAATGATCATCTTCATTGATGGCCCTGATCCACCTCTCCAGGCCATTTAATTGAGATGATCATCACTCATCTCTGCAACGGATGGCCAGTCCTGATTTCATACAAATTGGTAATATTGATTCTGGAGGGATGATGGGCTTAGTTAAGTCACAACTGGGATTTTAACTTGCAACCTTCCTATTGTTTTAACAGTTTATTGTGATTCAAGCACCACCCCAGCCAGACGTCGGTAAGTTACACATAATATTAGTAACTTTTAACTAAAAGTCATTATTTAGTTGCATTACGTTGGTGAATATCAACACTCTTATTATAAGGGTTTTGTAGTTTGATATTATACAATTATTAATTTGAACAGTGTTTTGAATGTGGAGAAAGACCAGAGAATTTGAACTGTGTTGCCATCATACAACACTATACTGGCTATCTCATATCACTCGCTATAGGTTAGGAGTCTCACACAGAATCTGCATGGTCCACCAACCCTGCCTCCAACAATGTTTTACAACCACAATGCTTGGTTATAGAGGTGTTATACAATACAGAGATCGTATAGAGAAGTTGCCACTGCATGGAGTTTTATATTGTACCCAGGACTTATCTGTAATCAATTAGCATTTTTTGTAATGTTATACATTTCCTGGAATTTTCCAAGTGTACGTGTACCAATATTGGTGAATTAACCACATTCCGTATTTGAATTATATGATTCCAAAAAGTTTGCGATTCCACAAAGTGATGGCATGACAGCCAAATAGTGAAGCCTCGTGTGTTGTATGTAGCAAGTGTCGTCAAATCAAAAAAAGGCACCCTCTGTACCCAATAATTCCCGTATAATGAGTCGAGAATGATGCGAGAAAATGTATGATGGGGCCAAAATATATTTTTTCTTCTTCAAATTTCGGGATAATAAGACAGCCTTTCTGATACCGGGAGTCTTCCTGGCCAGACTGCAATGCTTGGGTAGCCTTAAGTTACAAATACAGAAGGACTAGATTATTTACTACAGATTGTAATTATCCCACAACACAAATTTGCACGGTTGGCTATGTACGGTGCGAAAGAAGTTGAACATACATACATAACTTTAACACTTGACGCTTCCCAGCAATATTTTCTCATAAAGTTAATATCCATGTAATAGTACCTTTCTTTCACTAGCATTAACGTATACTTATTTCCTTGCATGCTGTAAAAATATCATTTATAGTACATGGATATAACATCTGTTTCACATTCAGTTTTTTTTTTATATTGAACATCATTCCATTGCAAAATCATCCTGTTTCAGCGTGGGATCTAATGGGTGAAGTGGTGGTGTAGGTTGGCTCACTAGGCCCATGAAATTGTGCATCTAGAGGTTTTACAAGCGTGCTCTATCCAATTATAAAATGTGATATTTCATACCTCAATTTTAAGATATATTTCTCAAGACTGCGACTCAAAAGCCAACGAAAACGTACGAAGCCCACTAAGCATCGCCAGTGATACCGAGGGTAATATACCTTGAAATTGTTGTAAAGAAATTACGGCATCTGAGAAAATGCATTGTGGTTAATCTGCAACACGGATACCAATCCACTAATGGGCAATCGAGAGCTGAACTGGCCTCTCAAAACAGGCGAGAGGCGTCGATGCCTGTGAAGCGACGGTAAGAGTTTGTGAAAGCAAGATAGGGGAAGGGCTGTGGACTGGGAGCACCAGCATCGACATAAACCTTGCTGGCATTGCTCACCGACCTCGTCGTAGTAATCTTGATGTCCACGACCAAATCTGTCGTAGTCCTCCAGCTCATCAGCTGCAACAGACGGTTAACAGGAACAGAGAGAGAGAGGCAGGTAACAGGTAAATTTATAAACTATTAGAACAATGTTTATGTTTTATTTCACCAGGTAAGACCCACTGAGCTGCGTCGCTTTTATTTGCAGAAGCGACCTGGCTGTTACACAAATGATAGCTCAACGAAGTGGCTCATCGCGTGGACATGTGAAAGCAGCCAAACAACGCTCTATAAACGCATTACGTTGATTCTAAATATTGAGGACCTGGAGAAAAATCCACGCGACCACGGGGGGAGAGAGACACCGCAAACTCCAAATACATTGGTGTCAGGGTTGGGATCGAACCCACGACCTCCCGTATACCGGGCGAGGTAGTTAACATTTTAGGTTTACATCACGCACGGCGGTAATGCCCCTTCATGTGCGGTTGGTGGATTGTGCAAACATCATTGTGTGTGTATTAGACAGCTCATACGAAGTGGCCAGACTATGGTCTGTTGTCGGCAATGCAGAGATAAGTTTGCCGATCAGTGTCTATTTTACATCTGTGAGAAAGAGCTTTACGGCTCATCGGATTATTCCTCGGGTATAAAGAACTATTCCGATTCTGATTCTTCGACTAAAAATGAATAACATTCGCTGAAATAAGAACAGGAAATAAAGATCATTCACGCGCATGACTTCTATAACACTTTCCAACACGTACTCTTTGGTTAATTAGGTAAAGTCACGTAGGTAAAAAATAATAATAATACATAAATAAAAAGAAGACCAAATCACGACGTTTCGGAGGCAACACAAGCTTCCTTCACCAGGTGTAAAAAAGGCACAGCAAAATAACAAAAATAACAAAACAAATACAGTTATTGTGCTGTGCCTTTTTTTACACCTGGTGAAGGAAGCTTGTGTTGCCTCCGAAACGTCGTGATTTGACTTTATTATTGATTTATTATGTTTTACCTACGTGACTTTACCTAAAGAACCAAAGAGTATGGATCATTGCAGTCACGAAAACTTCAAATCTAGAATTACCACCACGTGTTTGTCCTCCTTCGCAATGATAAGAGCGACGTGTTCCAAGGTGAACAACGAGATGACATCACGTGAATGGCGTCACGTGGAGGGTTGGTGCATGTGCCTTAGCCGGCAAGGCGAACACTTTTAGCAATTGGGTTTTGTTACTGTGTTTTGGACTGTCCCTTCGTCAAATCGGCCGGTCGTCTATCGGGCAAGGTCCTCGTCGCAACGAGATTTCTCACTGATTGTTTCATACGTATCGGATCACGTTTATGAGAGCTATCATACCCTCCTGTTCCAGACAGACAGCTGATGCATTAACGCATTTTTTTTATTTAAAGCTTTCGTGACTGCAGGGATTCATATTCTTGGTTCTTTCGGTAAAGTCACGTAGAAGGGAAACAATATATTTTTTTATTATTTTATTGTTTCTCTTCTACGTGACTTTACCGAAAGAACCAATAATGTACATTAACGCATTGTGAGGTAGAATTACATATATGCAACATAAAAGAGTGGTTATACACAACGATGTTCGTTTTGATAACCCGCCACTTAAAAGTAGCATTTTCTTACATTTGGATGATGTCACGAAATTAAAATTGTTGTTGATTGGAAGTTAACCAACATAAGCGGTGATTGTGTGGCGTGACTTGCTGCCAATATGACCCTTGTGCTGAAGTATAGAATAGACACCATATGATCATCTGTAAACTTACTGCTGCATGGAGAATCCATGATGCTCAGCTTCTGATGGATCCTTGCGAGGACGTCAAAGGCCTGCAGTTATGGACAAACAACTGTGAAAGACAATATGGAAAATAAACAAAGAGTAGATACAGCATTACACAACAATATTTTTACATAAAGGGGTTCTAAGCAAAAGGAATTCATTTGGAAGACTAAAACAAATTCATCTTAGAGTGGCCTACAGAACGTTCTTTTAATAACAATCTGTGGTAAATAATCCCGTCCTTCTGTATTTGTAGCTTAAGGCTACCCAAGCATTGCAGTCTGGCCAGGAAGACTCCCGGTATCAGAAAGGCTGTCTTGTTATCCCGAAATTTGAAGAAGAAAAAATATATTTTGGCCCCATCATACATTTTCTGGCATCATTCTCGACTCATTATACGGGAATGATTGGGTACAGAGGGTGCCTTTTTGGATTTGACGACACTTGCTACATACAACACACGAGGCTTCACTATTTGGCTGTCATCCCATCACTTTGTGGAGTCGCAAACTTTTTTGCAACATAATTCAAATACGGAATGTGGTTAATTCATCAATATTGGTACAGGTACACTTGGAAGATTAGAAGAAATGTATAACATGACGAAAAAATTATAATTGATTACAGAAAAGTCCTGGGTACAATATATAACTCCATGCAGTGGCAACTTCTCTATACGATCTCTGTACTTTATAACACCTCTGTAACATCTATATAGCATTTCACTAATATCTCTCTCAACGGCAACATCCTGGTATTAGAGTTGTATAAAATCTCTGTGAAACCTTGCTAACAGCTTTCTCTATAAAGATTACATTTGGCACAAATTCCAATTACAATTATTGCTTTTACTATAACAAAAAAACCGTAGAAAACATCTGAAAACTAGACTTTTACATTTTGAGCTTCCATATATTGGGGCAAAAACATTGCACTGTTACATTTCAACCTCGGTCTAAACGGATGATATGGCACTCCCTACAGACGCAGCTTCACTCGTTCGGCTGTTGAGAATATGAGCCCCCCCCGCTCCGATTGGCTAATTATAGCTCCATGCCATGCGGGAGGACAGAGGCGATTAGAGAGGGGCCAATAGGGAAGTGAGTGGGGCTGGGGGGCAGAGCAAGGCCAGAAGGATGGCTGGGGGCCCAATTGCGAGGCTCCGTCGCTTCCATGGAATATTGCGGCTCGCCTATTTCTACCCGCTCAGATGCGGTTATGCGGTCGGACGTGGGAAAGCATTTTGTGTGTGTGTGAACTGTATGCCCCCCGGTGGGGAGCGGTGGCGCAGCGGTTAGCACGCTGCACTACGAACCCGGCGACCCGAGTTCGATTCCCGCTCACAGCCACCACCAGTGACGATTATCTGCATCGGTCCTGGGCCTCCCCTAGGTCGACTCAGCCTCGAATGAGTACCCGGCGCGATGTGTAAAAATATCGCCACTGGGGAGACAAAGACGGTTGGGCATGGTGCTGCCCACCCACCCCGTCGTGTACCATGCCGGCCTTCATAGGTGCTCGTTAACAGCATTTGCCCCAACAGTCTGTTCAAGCTACACGGGGGATCTTTGTGTGCCCTACTCGGCGGGCAGCTGTCTCGTGCGATCCACTGTGGATGACTGCGGTCCACGCTGCGCGGTTTCGCTTTGTGCGCCCTCTATTTTTGTACAGCATCTACCGCATGAAGAGGGGGAAACCTGCATCTTCATTATATAACTTTATAACATTAGGCATTCCCGTTTGAATTCTACGATACGATTTGCATTTATGAACACGTAAAGCTGTTGTCATGGGTAATTGTGAGGTCGTGGGGAAGATGGGAGACTTTATTTTTTAAGGAGCATACATTTGGCACAAGATTCGATAGTAAAAATATGAATTCTGTAAATAATAAAGCGTGAATTATTGGCATTTGTTAGTTATAAGCACAATATAAAGGATGATAGATTTTCAAACAGGATTTCCTGCTCCCACTCATAATGAAGTCATGATGAATTAAATTGACCTATTCTTGAATAGCAAAAAGAAACAGATCTAAAATAATCCACCTATACAGTGGCTCTTGACTAATGAAGCATTACAAAAATAATGATGTGCTAAAATATTGCCTTCTCTGCATAATGATCTCCTTGATCATGTTCACAAGCTTTGTGAAATGTTTAATCCAACCAAGTGGTGCAGGGCAAAGCACCCAATACAACATCAGAAATGTTCAGAGTTCAAGTTGATCATCAGTTAAGTCCATTACCGCCACCCCAGTCGAAAACACGAGTACCACATTTTGGCAACTTAACAGAGATTTTTCCCCCTAACATCGGATATGGGGAAACTGACGTAAAAACATTTTGGGATCCTTTCAAGAAAACGATAAAAGAAAGATAAACAAAACGGGATGCAGGCAGGAGACCTGGTGGCTAAGTCGTCAAGCAGGTGGCTCGCAATTGGAAGGTTTCGCGTTCAAATCCTGGCAAAGGGTTGATTCAGCCGACAATCCCTGCAGTGCCAATCAAATTAACGCCACACTGTGGCAAAGCCAACAGTGATTGTCCAGTGGATAGACTCGCCCCTGACATAGGAATGTGGTTTTTCCACCACTGGTTCAGGGCTGTAAATGGGAAATGACTATGTCAATGCTCTCGCTGTGCCTTTGGTGCTGAGCATGCTCTGCTTTTGCACCGTGCAGCACCACAGCCACGTATGTTGAGCTTCTTTCGCACTGTACGTAGCTAACCGTGCTAATCCGAGGTGGGGGGGGGACAACAAACTGGAAAGTAGTTCTAAGGAAATTCGTTTTTAATTTGGATTTAAAAGTGCACAGCTCCAGTGGCTTCCTAATATCGGAAGGAAGAACGTCGCAGACGACCGCAGAATTGCATCTGAAAGAGCGCGGTGCAGTGACCGTCTTTGTTCTTCGATGGCCAGCCAAAGGCCATTGCGAGGATTACCGGAGTTCGCATGGTGGCTTATGCTTCTTGACGAGATCGGCGAAGCATTGCGGTTCATTTGTGGCAAGCACTCTGTGCGTAATGAGTGCGACCTTAGAACGTGTTCGTTCGGCAGCCGGAAGCCAATTCAGCTCGGCGAGCGCCGGACGGACATGGTCGGGATCTTGCAAGAAAAACGATCGGACCTTGCGGCACAGGCGCGCTTGGTAGATTCCAAGTGTGGATTCCACTCGGTGGATTCCAAGCGAACCCCATCTTGGTAAACGCCAGGTGTGTTGCACGTGTCGCGCTGTCTCTGAGCAACGCGCCCAGGAGCTCACGCGTCACTGCCATTGCGCGTTTGCAGAATGCTCAGGCGCTCAGCGTGACCTGCTGAGGTGGCACACCCAGGGCCGGATCAAGGCACGGGGGGGGGGCTTTAGGGACTGCAGCCCAGGGGCCTCCGCCAGCTGGAGGGGGCCTCCAGAGATGAAGTGGAAAGTGATTTCATTTGTGAATGCTGAATTTTATTTGGTGTTAGCATTGTAAGAAAATACATTTTTTCTTAAACTTTGTTTTCATTTTGAAAATATTATTGGTGGGGGGGGGGGCCTCACAGTGCCTGTAGTCCAGGGGGCCTACAAAATCTTAATCCGGCCCTGGGCACACCGGCATGAGCGCTGTGAATGCCGCGATCACGTGTCACCTCGTATCGATGCGTGGGAAATTCGCGGGTGCCAATTTTTTTGTTGCGGTTGCTTGCTTTGTCTTTCTGGCGGAAGGAGCATCGGAGAGGCGTGCGCGTATCGACGCCTCCGTTTTCACCTTTCTGCCACGGATTAGAGGAGTTGTAGCTAAGAGGGTCACGGGTAAATGGTGGTTTGGCTGTGGTTAACTTCTTGTTGTGATGTAAACGAGACATTTTAACGTGTCGCGTGTAAAATATAATTGTGGTCATTACTCTCTCACATCGCGGTTCCACAAAAAGACTATGACTAATGGTCACGCGGCAAGGCAGGCATACGTATGACATTTGAAGCTCGTTTTAGTGTGGTAATGGATTGTGACCACGAATGTCACAACAGGTGACTAACAGTGACTAATAGTGTTGTATCAGAACCAAACTCCAGCCAGTGAGTAAATCAACTAAAGGGTCGTTTAAACGTGAACTTGTACGGGACTTTATTTTACGATTGACCACCGAATGGAGGGCACACATAAACACATTTGTTGTAATGTATTCATTTCATTTGTGAGATAATGTATGTGTAGACCCTATTTATCTCACGATAAAATGCGCCTTTACGGTTTGTACAATGATTGCTAACAATTAAAAGTGCTGTATTCACAGGGTAGGTTGGTAGGTTTCACACTCAGAACCAGTCGGTTGCTCTCAAATAATACTTTAAACAGCTGGGGGCTTGAAATTAATATTTATATCCTTTTTCTATATGGTTTTCTGCATTAACGTTTTTAAACCTCTTTTCAATACCGTTCTCAATGGTAGTCTCATCCGTGTATACATTTATGGTTTTCCAACTGTTGTCCATTTACTGTTGTTTCCCCAAACACCTTAACTATTAAATACATTTCCATTGCCACCTTTCCATTGTTGGTGCTGTGTGCATATACCATTATTTGTATTTTATTTTCATAGCTATTTGTGCTTTGCAGAATTATTTTTGGTTGTTGTTATCGTCTTTTTTGTTTATTGCTAGATATACGTTTTTTTCATTTCATGGTTCATGTTGCTGCTGGTTGGTAAAAATAATAATTAAATATATATTTTACGTTTATTGTTTTGTCAAGCCAATGAGCGGGTTCACAGCTATAGAGGGATCGCAAATTCAGAGAAGAGGGCAACAGGCAGCAATACTCGGTTAATTTATAGTTTTATTATTGGGTCATGCGTGGCCAAAATCAATCATGTAAAGCGCTGTCCTACCAGACAGTCTCGTCCCTTCACCTGATGAAGGCCGCTTATGTTGTGGCCGAAACGTCGTGAGAATATTATTGCGTTATTTTATTTTATCAATTTATTATTTTATTCTCATTCTACGTGACTTTACCGAAAGAACCAAAGAAGAAAGCATAACGCTTTAACGAGGCTTGAGGCTTGTGCAAGGTTTTGCCCAGATCTTTTCTACAGTATACTTATTCATCTTTTACTAAATGATAATTTCTGCACTCTTTTCCACTTGAATGGTCTTTTCACGGTGCGAGTATGAATACATAGGGCACATACGCTGTGTCGTGATGCAACGACCCATCGAGCTCCCCCACATGACCTTATTTCATCACACCATCTCTACATGACCTTATTTCATCACACCATCTCTACATGACCTGTTTTCATCACACCATCTCTACATGACCTTATTTCATCACACCATCTCTACATGACCTGTTTTCATCACACCATCTCTACATGACCTTATTTCATCACACCATCTCTACATGACCTTATTCCATCACACCATCTCTACATGACCTGTTTTCATCACACCATCTCTACATGACCTTATTCCATCACACCATCTCTACATGACCTTATTTCATCACACCATCTCTACATGACCTTATTCCATCACACCATCTCCACGGCAGATGTCTTCTCAGGAGCGTTCCCTCCTTCGACTACCACCCCGTTGCCATCATCCCTTCGATAGCGACGTGTTGTGCACAATCCCACTTATTTTTCTTAGCAGTCAACAAGAAGATGTCTTGAACTCGTGTACATGATCTAATCCATGGTGGAGAAATGTTGGGGTGCCACGGGGGCGAAATGTTAACTACCTCTCTCGGTATACAAGGGGTCGTGGGTTCGATCCGAACCATGACGCCTGTATATTTGGAGTTTGCATGTGTCTCTCCCTGTGGTCGTGTGGATTTTCTCCAGGTCCTATGGGTTTTCCCTCCTGTTTTCGGAATGGCGCGTCATCACTGGTGTATTAAGTCTGTTCCGTGTTTGTTCGGCACCACGGTGGGGAGATGTTAACTACCTCGCCTGGTATACAGGAGGTCGTGGCTTCGATCCAGACCCTGACGCCTGTGCGGTATATTTAGAGTTTGCATGTTCTCCAAGTGGTCGCGTGGGTTTTACTCCCTCCACATTTAGAATCATACGTTTTGAATATTGGGCTGCTATAAATGTCCACGTGATAAGCCACTTCGTTGAGCTATCATTTGTGGCCAGTTCGCTTCTGAAAAAGAGCTGTATATCTCGGTGGGCATTACCTGGTAAAATAAAAATAGTAACAAAAAAATAACCCATGTGTTCCTCTGTCAGTATTATTCCAAGCGTGCAGCTCTCTATTTTCGGACACGTGACGAGGAAGCATGCTAGCCGGCTGTGAAGGATAGTGATAGAGGGAACACTCGACGGGTTCTAGGGGAGGAGGGAGACCACTCACTTACTGACTGGACGTCAAACATTCGGACAGGATGTCATTTGTCTCCACTGTAACACGCAGCAGCGGACAGAGAGAAGTGGAAGGACCGCTGCGAGTGAAGTTAATGGCCATGCCCCAACAGCCCATAAAGTCTACGGGATGGAAGAAGAAGAAGACCTCTCCATGCTTCTTTGTGCATTATTCAACTTTGTCGCAATATTCCTTATCCACTGCCATATTTGCCATCCATATAGCGGGCAACATATACTCAGTGTGAAATATAAGAATAGGTTTTACCCTTTCTGGCAATACAACAGGCGTTAGTGTTGATGTTCAAACACCAAATTAGAAACATTTTACAAAGAATCAAGTCTGCATTAACCACACGTACTTGTGGCGAACATGCAAACAAATATGCTCTGAAAATATATGCTTTGATTTGAACATCTTAATGCCTGTTGTATTGCCTGAAAGGGTAAAACCTGTTCTTGTTTTTCATACTTTAATACTGGCAAAAAGGTCCCATGATAATATCAACTCATTACTTTTCTCCATAAGCTACATTGGCGTGTTGCCTTTAATTACTCTACCAAGTTCAGTCGATCAACATCACTCCAATCTCGTCCGCCTCATTTATTTCATAATTTCAATTCCCGTACAACTTCAACAGCTGCCTTATTCGATTCACAAACCGAGGCCTAAATCACTCAACATGTTGGAGCAATCATTGAAGACCGTTACAGATAACGGCACCGAGGTTGCATTAAGGAAGCACCAACACACGCGGTTGGAAGGGACTTCAGGCAATGGGGGACGGCACACTTGCCACAGTAATTCACGGCAAAACTTTAACACAAGGTTGCCGATGGACTCCTGGCGACCGTCGCTCCTTGGGGGGAAACAAAGGACAAAGGAGGACGTTGCGCTTACGTCAGTTTGTCTCCCGTTTTGATTGACCACATTAATCCCCTTCATCATTAATCATTAATCATTTCCCCACCTGTGGTAGAGCAGTGAAACCAAGTTCCTCCAGACGCCCCCCCCCCCCCCCATATGAGGGTGTTATTGTTCCGGATTCGACCACATGGTCGTTATTTGTATCTCTCCCCCCGTGATGTCCCGCACTTCCAATTACCACGGTTGGCTACGTACGGCGCGAAAGAAGTTTAACATACGTACATACATGTCTGAGTTTTGGGGTCTTGAATGATAATAAATATTTAATACGATTTCTGAACATTGCAGTGGAGACACAAACTGCATACTGTGAATGGAGAAGATAATTGATCAATCTTGATTTGAAGCTTTCGTGACTGCAGGGATCCATACTCTTTGGTTCTTTCGGTAAAGTCACGTAGGTATAAAATAAAATAAGATAATTATCGGCTCAGATTTGCTTATGACAGTCATTAAAAAATGCAGGAAACTATAAACCTTAACAAACAACCTGCATAGTGGGACTCAAGATAAATGTCGGAGGAACACAAGAGGAAAAAACAAGTACTATTGTGTTATTTACCAATTTAACAAGCACAGAAAGATTCCACCAAATTAATTTCTCATTTATTAATGGGAGCCGCACAATCTGTTTCACCACATTGCTGGCTTTAATTATCCATCCACATACTGTATCATATACATTTTGCCTCCTAAATCGTGGAATGTTGAAAAGATTATTCCTGGCATATGCTAGTAACTTTTAAAAATGCCCCTGTACACGACACGAGCGTGAACACCTCAATAAAAGTGGCCGTGTCTATAACTTCATTGGACCTTTCTCTGCAGACATTAGAGGAACGGTCCTGGAACAGTTTTGACAGAGGTGCAAATCCCTGCATATGCTCGCACTGTCTTCATACGATTCGAAAAGTGACTTCAATATTCGTCTGTGACTTTGCATTATCCAAAGGAAAAACAAATAACCCGTGCCGTGTTACTGGATGTATGTATGTTGAACTTCTTTCGCACCGTACGTAGCCAACCGTGCTAATCGGAGGTGAATGATTTCTAACAGCTGCTGTTTAAATCATGCTGGTCAAGTTTGGAAAGGTACTCGCACAATTTGACAGCCACGCTTTGTCATTTAACATTGTGCATTAAAAAAATGTCCATCAGCAAAATTGGATTCGCTAAATTTGGATGTACTGGTTAGAACCAGTTATTTTATTGTTACGAGGCTGCTACAGTGATCAGCAGAAAAGAAACTAGCAGTTTAAGCGGATGTGTGGCAAAGCCATGTGATTTTAATTCAATCAAAACGAATACCAACAGCGGATTTCGATAAGGCTCCAACTTGGCTCATGTGGATAGATCACTCAACATGTGAGATACACGTTGCCTCTCATTTACATTCATCACACCGCACCTACGGGGGAGCGAATTACTTGGTGATGCTGCGTTGGCAGTGGTGCACAAGCACAGCTAGCAAAAAAAAAACTCTCCAAACATTCGTCAATAGGACTGCCTTGAGAAAAGATATAATAGACGTTTCGGGCAATGGCACATTCATCATAGCGCATGTGCTGTGTGAGGGCAGGCCAACAGCAGTAGATATGAATGGCACGGTATGCATATATTGTATCATCAAAAATAATAATTTTTACTTAATAAAAAAAAACAATTATGAGATCAATAACAAATAACGTATTTTTTTTTCGAGCATATAAGCAAGTTGTCAGCTGCGAATGTATAATCTAAACAGCATAGTAACAACACTAATTTCAATGCCTGCAAAGCAACACACAATCTGTTTATATATAGACGGTCTACGGGACCTATTAATAAACGTATCGTTTGAAATTCCAGTGATTGACAGGCCACACATGCCACTTTGGCGAGTGGAGGGGCGTGGGCAAGCCAGTGGCTGACAGCCAATGCCCATAAAAAGCTGTATGGGCCTCAATGTCAACACGCCAATGTCACCACATCTTTTCTTAGCTGGTAGAGGAGCCGCCCTCTGTTCAGCCTCTTACCAAACTAACGCCAGCGGTTCTCTAAGGTCCTTTTGCCTTTAAAGTGTTAATAACGATAAAAATTTGCTCGGCCACACCGAAAGGGTTGTTCCAACACCCCAGCGTTAAAAAAAAAACAAAAATCGGTGTGCACGGTATAAGTACTTGTTATTGAATTTGATTGTTGATATCATTTTTCTGCAGCCCATACATTTAGGATTTTTCTTTGGCTTGTTCAGATATATGACTACTGACAGCGCTGTAGGTCAATCAACGGAAACATAATTACAGTCCAACGGATGCCAAAGTTTATCTTAAAATAGGTGCCACTGGCTCTAGTCCAGTTGGAATATATGAAAAATACCAACTGTGTTCGTAAAGTGCATGTAAATGTAGGGCTGTATATGTAAAACTGTGCAAATAAGAGAAATGCATTGATAATTCATTTTCTGTGTTTTTTTGTGTGTGAGTGTTCATTACGTCTTTGTTAATCATCAGGACTATGCAATGTGGTCAAACATTAACTACATATGGGTATTTAGTTTGTATAGTCATACACGTATACATTATGTTTGTATGTGCTTCATGAACGGGTATCAGAGTGTGTTCCTTGAAAGACCTCACTTAAAATTGTAAGACTACAATTCCAACAATAGCGTACGATGAACTACAACACAAGCAAAAATAAAACTGTTTGTTTTCGCCCAATATAACTATTGAAAAACAAAGCGTCGCTCATTTACCTGTGATAAAATCCACAGTGAATGAAAACAAGTGCACTCAGCAATTCGGCTGTTGGTGTATTCCGCATGAGAAATCAAAACACAGAAAAATACATTCCACTTTACTAACCTTCCGCACACACAGAGCGAGGGGATCTTACAGAGCCGCAGAACAAAAGCCTCGCCAAACACCAGACCAGACACACGCAGTCCACGTCTGGGACGGTCCACACCTCTGGACGGTCACGACATCCCCCGGAGACCCGGGCGATCTGAGGCTTGCTCGCATTTAATCGTGTGACTAAGGCAGACATGTTGGAATGTATACTCACACGCTGACAGGGGTTGAGTTGACTATTGCGGGTCGTCAACACCTCCCAGTGGCGCGCGAGTTGACTCCAAGACGGGGGCAGAGGGCTTCTTGGCGGTTCTGAAAATCACAAGTTCTGCACTGCCCACCGCTGGGATAGCCACCCTGAAGGTCTCATGTTACCAATTAATTATAGAACCGTGACAAAATATTACTGGTTTATAGCAAACAGTACGTGTATTCGTTTATATATTTAAAAAAATCACAGAATGTATCTCCACTCAAATTTGTTGTGCGCGACTAATCGGTCTTGGTAATCCCGAGTCTGTTGGTAGTAGCAGTCTCAATATAGAAGTGTTTAACTCCCCCAAAAATGTCACTTGTCTAAAAACCACATAGGAGTTGTGGGCTGAGTCAACTCTCAACTAGGGTTGAGCGTTCCACACACAGTTAGATATAGCGGTTGTATGATCGCAGTGATCATATATAGAAGCGGTGACTGGTGGGACAAATAATAACCTTTCTGACAATTATAGTAAATGACTCAAGCCACAACATATTAAAGCCCATAACAAGTAATGCATGCAGTTGTTAAAAGTATCAACTAATGAAGACACGAAATGTACCATCGATTATCACGTCAAAGCTTGCTCAGTTGACTCGAGAAATGCATTCTCTTATGAGGCAATTGTCAAAAATACTTTGTACTGTCACGTGTTTTAGGGCAGCTCTTCTTACACGCTACAACTCTGGTCTTCACGGTAGTGGCTTTTGGCTGGCCGTTGAACAAAGACAGTCACCGCATCGCTCGCTCTCAGATACGCTTCTGCGGCCGTCTGGAACGCTCTTCCTTCCGATATTAAGAAGCCACTGGAGCTATGCACATTAAAATCAGCTAGATTGAAAACTAATTTCTTTAGAATTTATTGTTGTGTTTATTTTGTTGACCTTCCCCCTGGCACCTCCGATTAACACGGTTGGCTATGTACGGTGTGAAATAAGTTCCACATACAGTGAGAGAAAAAAGTTATTTGATCCCCTGCTGGTTTTGTACATTTGCCCACTAACAAAGAAATGATCAGTCTATAATTTTAATGGTAGGTTTATTTGGACAGTGAGAGACAGAATAACAACACAAAAATCCAGAAAAACGCATGTCAAAAATTTTATAAATTGATTTGCATTTTAATGAGGGAAATAAGTATTTGACCCCCTCTCAATTAGAAAGATTTCTGGCTCCCAGGTATCTTTTATACAGGTAACAAGCTGAGATTAGGAGCACACTCTTAAAGGGAGTGCTCCTAATCTCAGCTTGTTACCTGTATAAAAGACACCTGTCCACAGAAGCAATCAATCAATCAGATTCCAAACTCTCCACTATGGCAAAGACCAAAGAGCTCTCCAAGGATGTCAGGGACGACAAGATTGTAGACCTACACAAGGCTGGAATGGGCTACAAGACCATTGCCAAGCAGCTTGGTGAGAAGGTGACAACAATTGGTGCGATTATTCGCAAATGGAAGAAACACAAAAGAACTGTCAATCTCCCTCGGCCTGGTGCTCCATGCAAGATCTCACCTCGTGGAGTTTCAATGATCATGAGAACGGTGAGGAATCAGCCCAGAACTGCACGGGGGGATCTTGTCAATGATCTCAAGGCAGCTGGGACCATATTCACCAAGAAAACAATTGGTAACACACTACGCCGTGAAGGACTGAAATTCTGCAGCGCCCACAAGGTCCCCCTGCTCAAGAAAGCACATATACATGCCCGTCTGAAGTTTGCTAATGAACATCTGAATGATTCAGAGGACAACTGGGTGAAAGTGTTGTGGTCAGATGAGACCAAAATGGAGCTCTTTGGCATCAACTCAACTCGCCATGTTTGGAGGAGGAGGAATGCTGCCTATGACCCCAAGAACACCATCCCCACCGTCAAACATGGAGGTGGAAACATTATGCTTTGGGGGTGTTTTTCTGCTAAGGGGACAGGACAACTTCACCGCATCAAAGGGACGATGGACGGGGCCATGTACCGTTAAATCTTGGGTGAGAACCTCCTTCCCTCAGCCAGGCCATTGAAAATGGGTCGTGGATGGGTATTCCAGCATGACAATGACCCAAAACACACGGCCAAGGCAACAAAGGAGTGGCTCAAGAAGAAGCACATTAAGGTCCTGGAGTGGCCTAGCCAGTCTCCAGACCTTAATCCGATTTAAAATCTGTGGAGAGAGATGAAGGTTCGAGTTGCCAAACGTCAGCCTCGAAACCTTAACGACTTGGAGAAGATCTGCAAAGAGGAGTGGGACAAAATCCCTCCTGAGATGTGTGCAAACCTGGTGGCCAACTACAAGAAACGTCTGACCTCTGTGATTGCTAACAAGGGTTTTGCCACCAAGTACTAAGTCATGTTTTGCAGAGGGGTCAAATACTTATTTCCCTTATTAAAATGCAAATCAATTTACAACATTTTTGACATGCGTTTTTCTGGATTTTGTTGTTGTTATTCTGTCTCTCACTGTTCAAATAAACCTACCATTAAAATTATAGACTGATCATTTCTTTGTCAGTGGGCAAACGTACAAAATCAGCAGGGGATCAAATACTTTTTTCCCTCACTGTACATACTTACAAGTGAACGTATTGTTTTTCTATAATTTGCTAGTGGTAAAGTACTCCTCTACATTATTGTAGTTTTTACGACAGCACAAACTTCAGAAAAGTAATTATCAAAGAAACAATTAGTTCTCGAAATCTTGCAATTAAGATACAGGGTATACAATATCTACAATTGACTTTATGTCTGTGTCTCCATTGGTCTGTTAGTGACAGCATTTATTTTAATATTTTCACGTACAGGGCCCGCTTAGGCCTCAGCGTGACCTACATAATCCAGGCACTACGTAATAGTGTTGAACTTGACTTTATGCAGGATTTTGAAGTACTGAAGACCATCAAGCCTCGACCATAGCAATGATTAGTGCGCCTCCTGCTGGACTAAGCGTGCTATTGCACTTTGTGTGCGATTCCGCCTATACGGCAAACCCTAACAAACACTTCATTTGTCAACACAGGTGAGTGGTGAGTGGAGTCTGGTGAGTATCTCGTGACATCTACGATGCTGTGAGTGGTGTGTGCATGTATGGTGCGTGGTGAGTGAATTTCCTGGAGAGTGCTGATTAGTGAGGGTGAGTAGCTGGTGAGTGGTGTTACCACTCCCCTACTTTCCAAAAGACACTCAGAGGCAATCATACAGGCCTGCTGGACTTTATATATGTTTTTATTCTTCGACATCTCAATCATCACCATCACTGGCTGGCTGAAGGCCTGCCCAAGAGGCCTGTCTCCAGCACACATCTTCAGGTGATGATGTCGATGGTTCCTTTAAAGAGCTGTCCAGGTTTTCTTTGCTGTCTTTCGGTAAAGTCACGGAGATACGTTGAAAGAAAATAACAAAAAAAACTACGAAGTTTCGATCACAACACAAGCGATCGTCATCAGGAGGTGTAGCCCAAGGGTCATAATGATGTAGCCCAAGGGTCATAATGATGTAGCCCAAGGGTCATAATGATGTAGCCCAAGGGTCATAATGATGTAGCCCAAGGGTCATAATGATGTAGCCCAAGGGTCATAATGATGTAGCCCAAGGGTCATAATGAGTCTCAGCAGCTTTCCTCTTTTTGATCTCATATTCTGCATTGATCAATGAGATAAGATTATAAGTCAAGTTTTACTTGCTCACTATGCACCATAGGGATTTGTGCCACATTTGATCAAATACATTTTTGAAGTCCGCAGCTGGCTAATTTCATGTTTTCATCGAGTGTTTAGATTTTCCATAGAAATATTGTTATTTTTTCATCTTTGTTCACGGGCTTGGCTGGCATGCTATTTATTCCAGCTGCTTTGTTAGTCTTCAAATGTCTTAGTTTTTCTACCTCCTGTTTTCGGAATGGGGCGTCATCACTGGTGTATTAAGTCTGCTCCGTGTTTGTTCGGCACCACGGTGGGGAGATGTTAGCTACCTCGCCTGGTATACAGGAGGTCGTGGCTTCGATCCAGACCCCGACGCCTGTGCGGTATATTTAGAGTTTGCATATTCTCCAAGTGGTCGCGTGGGTTTTACTCCGTCCACGTTTAGAATCATGCGTTTAGAGTATTGGGCTGCTATAAATGTCCACGTGATAATCCACTTTGTAGAGCTATCATTTGTGACCAGGTTGTTTCTGAAAAATAAAGAGCTATCTAAAGCTCAGTGGGCCCTACTTGGTTAAATAAAAAATAGTTAAACGTTAGTTACTTAGTACATCTTCATTAACCTGGTAAAATAAAAAAATAGTTAAACGTTAGTTACTATGTACATCTTCATTAACCTTGAGGTTGCAGTTGTAGAGCATTTGACAAAAGTTTCCCCATATTTCAAACATGGCTCGAGTTGCAGTCGCTGCTTCCCCATCTTTAACCTCTGTCACTGGTCTTGTTGCCTTAAAGAGTTTAATGTTTGTTGTTGTTTATCAGTGCACTCTCTCGAATGATTGCGAATGTCTCTGATATCCATGCCTCTTTTGTTTGATCCCCTTGCTGAAGTGTCATTGTCGCTTTTTCCTTCCCACATTGCGAATGTTTTAATGCGAAATAAACTACAGTACTTGGCTGATATAGCAATGCTTACATAATTCTCTATTAAATTAGAGCCCCTGAATCCCAATTTTTTATTTACATGTTTATGTAAACATCAGTAAAACATTGTTCTGAACTGCCCTCTTGTAACACTGTGTAAAAGTAGTGGGAATTTATTACGGCAATGTAAATGGTGTCGTATAAGTTGTGCTTCAGAATCTGTGTGTTCTGTCGTGACTGCTGGCATATGTATTCACGTTGTTAATGTCAACATCTCCTCCCGGGTGGGTCAGTTGCATAGCATCTTCTTGACAATAGTTGCTTTAAGGCTGATACCGCTTCCTTGCCTAGTCCCCGGCTATTAATATTCTCCTGATGTGTTAGTGTCACGTGGGAGCAAGGTCCATGGCCTCTCGCCACTTGTAGCGACAGAAAGACGTGAACGAGACATGATAGTGACCTTACAAGTGACCTTAGAAATGTTTATTTGTTGGCCTGAATCAATTGCTCATGTTGTTGTGTTTTTTTGTCAAAACAAAAGGTTGGGAGTGTATCCCAGTCCAGATGTTTTGCAGATGTACTAATGTCTGATACACACAATTGATGTTTGCCACTAAGTGGTGGTGCTATCATAATTGCATTTTCGTCAGGCTTGGTGCACTCTGAGGCCTTGTCAAGTGTAGGCTTGCTTGCGCGTCACAAGAAAGACCCAAATTACGTCTTTATTGGAAGCGTAAACATTTTACAAGTTGGAGGAGGTGTGTTCTAAGATTGGCGAGGGGGGGTGGATGGGCGTCAAAGGAGTGTAGCTGTGTTGTCAGATCTTATGAAGGAAAAACATTAACCGCATCTACCACGGAAGCTGCTGTAGCTGAGGACAAGTATGCATTTAGATTATTTGACTGCTATACATTTCCACGCGATAAGCCACTTTGTTAAGCTATCATGTGTGGTCAGGTCGCTTCTGAAAAGGAACTAATAGCTCAGTGGGCTTTGCTTGGTAAATTAAATATAGTTTAGTAAAAGTTATTTATTTTAGTGATGTGCTTACCTTTCCTATACTTTGCCCTACTATCGTTTTTTGTATTGTTTGCTGTGGTAACTTTCTGACCCGCCCCTGCTGGACATCTGAGCAAAAGAGCTTCACAGCTCATCGCATGTCCCAAGGAAAGATATTCTGATTCTGATAAGGTGGCTGAGTGTAACCCATGAACGACATGGGTTTAAACATTTGGACCAAAAGCTGAAAATTGTCGAAAGAGGTTCAAAAGGATGCATACATTACACTGAGAGAGCATGGCAGACATGGGTCGATGAGATCCCTCCATGTGCAGGACTGAGCATTATAACGTTCCAGGACCATGAGGAATGGCAATGGCGAGGGGCGGCCTCTATCCAGCAGTGGACAGACAGTGACATGACGATGAATTTTATTCAAGAAGTTTTACAAATTGCTTTGTACACATTGCATGCTGCTGCTTCCAAGCCGTCTCATGTAGAAAGCACACCAAGTTATGCAAAGAACACAAAGCCATAAAAAAATCCTTGAACTTGAACATACACCATGTAGACAACTCATATATGTCCATCCCTTATCAGCGCCTACCTTATTCAGACCAATTCAGACCTTATTGGTCACCCCGTATAAATCTCAACGTTCATCCTACAAAGTTCCATCACAAGGGAGAAACATAAACACATTTTTTTGCCCTTCTTGCAACGGCTTTATGCCGTATGGACCTGAAAACTCAATTTCCATGTTCAAGAATATGGGTAACCCATATGGGTCGACACGTAGGACAACTCTTGAAATTGTTCTAAAGCTCCATGAATAGTTTAGCTTAACGTTTATGGGAATTTTAATATTAAGTTTCGAGAGATGTCATGACAATTTAATCTGAGTAATAGTTTCCTGTCCTCCAACACAATTTTGTCACACGATAAATTAGAGCGTGGAGATTTGCCCATTGTGCTTTCAAGCAAATTACAAAATGCTATGTTCGTAGCAGTTGGGAAAACAGCGAGCAAGTTCAGCGTTTCCAAATGAATTGACCCCACGCGTGACCTGTAATTAAAAGTCAATGACAGAGCAATGCCCAATGGACATTGTCGACTGCAAAGGCCAATCGCTCATCACTCCGTTCAACGAATTACCTTTCAAAACTTTTCTCTACAAACGTGGGCACGGGAAGTGCACGGGATGTCATGTAAGTGCGTGGCAAAAAAAAAAAACTACAACCCTGCTGTGTCCCTGCTGCGACGTTTTAGTTTTGTAAGGCAAATATGGAAAATAAAACATGTAGCCTAAGTTATTATCTGCCCAAGTGGTGCTGCGGCAGAGCACGTGGCTCAGAATTAGAAGGTTGCAAATACAAATTTGAGGGGTGGGAAATCGACAGTGACTGTCTTTAAATGAGACTGGCCCCTACCATAAATGTGGAATATTCCAACCGCTGGCTTTGGGCTTTTGGATCAACTTTTAACCCCCATATCTGGGAGTCCACTTTCTATACATTTAATTCAGGCCATCTGAAAGGCTCTTATAATTTAGTTGGACAAACGGAACGCCGGGATTATACAATAGATGTGATGTTTACCTTGCACTTTGCACTACTATCATGTTTTTGTATTGTTTGTTGTTGTAACATTCTCACCCGTCCCTACTGACACCTGTGAAAAAGAGCTTTATAGCTCCGCCATTATAAATACAGATTCTGCTTCCGAGTGTGCTTCTTCTCCACGTGTAAATTTGTCAAAGAGCAATGCATTTCTCACGAGGGTATGGGGTGAGACATCTCCTTCCCCTCCCCCAGTGTTGCCTCGGGGTTTACAATGGGATAAACATGGATTGCGTGTGTTATGCAATTATGTTGAACTTCTTTCGCACCGTACGTAGCCAACCGTGCTAATTGGAGGTTGGCTTTTAAGTCAACAATTTTTTGGGAGGGTATTTTGGCGAGGCTGACATTGAAGGCGATGAGTGGAGGACTCTTTTCCCACTTCCGTCTGTTTGAGACCGAGTATGAATCATCAGTAACCTCGTGGCACTCCGTGTTATACCATCTGCGTGTTTGTTTCCACCCGCCATCCTCGTTGCTCTCCTCTGTGCAGACTCTCCATAACTTAAAGTTGTAATGTTGTTCGTTTGCTGGCAACATGTTTCTCAAACTGCTCTCTTGAATGGGATGGGGGGGGGGGAAACGCTCTGCAGCGTGTTCGACAAAACAATGGAAATCGCTCCCTTCACAAACCTGGCCAATAGCATTCACCGTACAAACACTTAATCAATATGCTCAATGGTAAAATAAAGCCAAACAAGGTACCCACAATAATTTACACCGTACAATAAATATATATTTAAATTTTATTTTAAATACATTTTCTATTCATATATACGTGTACACCGTCGAAGAGAATACATGAATATTCGGGATGACTTTCAGATTCAACAATTTTGGGATTTCAGATATATTTAACGACAATTTAAGCTCTTTTTTTATATCTCTCTCACATTTTTACATGACGTAATCGTTTTACTCGTCTTCGTGCTGACAAAAGAGATGCCATGCGATACCACGTGACACCACTTTTGGTGCAGAAAGCACGAAGGTCGTCTCTTCACTTGCCATCAAATTTTCTATGCGGGGGGGGGGGGGGGGGGGGGTGGGAATCATATCCAGGCCCATTTTTTGTTAAATTCATAAAAACAAAAAGCAGGAATCCGTCCCACACATACACTAAATATCGGTAAATATAACATTTGCATGAAAAAAAAGCATGTCTTTAAGAACCAAAACGTATTCGGGAGCGTAATTGTAAATTTCAATAGTTACAGAACACATCGTTTAATTCTACTCGTCATTAAGCACACATTTAAACATAATTTACACCGATATAATTACATTTCGCTCGTGCGTGACGAACACTACACGAGGGATTTCTTTTGGAACAGATGCTAGTCTTAATAAAAGTCCCACCCACACTCGTAACAAAACAATTGAGCCTGGCAGAAGGACTGACACGGGGTGAGCCACAGTGTTATATTGCACTGCACGTGCAAGACACTGCTTGCTCTCTGTTGACACCAGACCAAGGTTGTTTTTTTCACTTTTAGAAACTGCTTCATCAGTGATGGAAGAAAACAATCGCCTGGAAATCATTTGTGGTTCTTGCCCAACAATTGATGTCGTGGGAACATGGCACCGAATCGGCATACATTTTAATCTGCCACGATTGTGGGCAAGATAAATGAATCCGAATGACATACGTTTGATCGAATGTCTTAGCGTATATTTGAATTGGCTATAAATTAGCTTCATACGAAAGTGTTGAAATGATGGTAGCTGGCAATGTGACGGGAGTTTGCAACACACCGTCAGAAGGTTGTGTTTTAACAAGTCATTCAGGGATCGACTCTGTTTGATATTACTACGGGGTCAATGACACAAGTGACATGCTGTTGATTCATATTCTTAGTTCTTTCGGTAAAGTCACGTTGAAGGGAAACAATAAAATAATAATATATATAAAACAATAAAAATTCTCACGACGTTTCGACCATAACACAAACGGTCGTCATCAGGTGTTGTGTTATGGTCGAAACGTCGTGAGAATTTTTATTGTTATATATATTTTATTATTTTATTGTTTCCCTTCAACGTGATTTTACCGAAAGAACTAAGAATATGAATTACTGCAGTCACGAAAGCTTTAAATAAAAAAAATGCTGTTGATTGTCAAGAGACTGACTGCCTTTTCAAAAGAAGTAGTCTTTTGCAATAGAAATATGGAATTTCCATCATGAACTCTGTTGGACAGGGGTCAGCAACGTCCACCCCCCAGAGCCGCATGCACTTCTTTAAGGACTGCTGCTTCGTGGCATCATTTATTAAGGACCCACACCAAGGCCGTAATTATAATATATATTGGGGGGGATGCAAATATGCTCAAAATGTCCCCCCCCCCCCAATATATTGCAATTAAATAGATTTCTGTTTATATGATTGTGGTTATGGTTGTACTTTATTAATCCCTAATTTTTGCCATTATATACAATGAAACAAGAAAAGGTAAAAAAAACAGCAATGTAATACAATACACTGTTAGACATTGTAAAAAAGAAGTAAAAGTCCATCTCATGACGTTAGTGAATTTTTTTTTATATTATAGGTGGGAAATGGCAGGAAATTCGTTTTCAAATTTAGATTTTTTTCTGGAGGGGGGGGGGGACCCTCAGACCCCCTGGAAGATTTTGTCCCCCCCAATGTTGACTCCATGGCTACGGCCTTGCACCACACGGTGCATTGCGACTCTTGAAATATTGAGGGGTCCCCCCCCCCCCCCCACCAAATTCGAAATAAATTTATCTTTCTGTTATTTTTGGTTGCCGACCGCTGGTGTTGGAGAAAGAAGATGAGCCGTGCCCAACGCTCATTTAGCATGACGACTTTTTTGGTCCGAATTAATGCACAGCTTGTGTTTCACATAGTAACTCCCATCAATTCGCCAGACGATCTCCGCACCACCCATTCGCACGGTTGGATATGTAACGGTGCGATAGAAGTTCAACATACATACGTCCATACAGACGAAATGGATGAAGCACCATTACAGTCATAAGGCAGGGAAGGAGCAAGGGTGTTCTACCCCTGGCACTCTGCACGCAGACAGAGCTGACCAATCAGGCTGTGTGTGGGGAGCGGTCGCGTAGCAGTTTGTGAGCTGCTGCGACCCAAGTGACGATTATCTGAACCGGTCCTGGGCCTCCCCTAGGTCGACTCAGCCTCAAATGAGTACCTGGTGCGGTGTAAATTCATCGCCACTAGGAAGACAAAGGCGGTCGGGCGTGGTGCTGGCCACCCACCCCCTCGTGTATCGTGCTGGCCTTCATAGGTGCTCGCTAACAGCACTTGCCCCTACAGTCTGTTCAGCCTATACGGGGGATCTTTTTCAAAGATGTAGAATCATATTCGAACACAAAGGAGCAAGACAAAAAGAACACGTTACAAAATATATATATAACGATGATAGCAGTGAAGATAAATATACAATAAAAAAAAGATTGAATAACATTATAAACAATATATTAAAGATTGAAAAACGGTTAATATGAATTCTTAGGTTTTATTACTTCTCTTATTTGGTGTGTTTTTTGCTTTATTATTTTGATGTCTGCTATAATGTAAATTCTGAATGACATTATTGTAGCCTACATATGTCTATGAAATACCTCGTTTGCTTGTATTCTCTCCATTTACGTTTATGGCCAACTTTGACCAGGTCGAACGCATTAAGGAGCCCATGTAGGCTCAAGTAGAATACAATATATCACTGACTGACCCTGATGTCACTTCTCAGAGTGATTACATGGCAGGGGTATAAGGGCATCTGAGCAGGAACGTCACATCATAGTTGTGTCTCCAATTGGTCCATCGACAAGGCCACAACAAGCCATCACTACAGCGCATTGTGATCACCATTGACACTATACGGGGGGGGGGGGGGGTGGGGAACCCAAAGCAATGATAGGCAATTACGATTGCCTGTAATCACTGTTGCTCTGTAACAAACCACAACACGTGTACTGCGCTTTACAACACCGATGTGGTTGCTTCACGGGCATAGTTTAAATAAAGTTTCCACCTGCCTTGGTTTTCCCAGGATCACCCTCACCGTCGAGGTAGCTGTCCTGGGAAATACGCAAGTCTTCCCAGGGCATTAAAAGTCCAGCTTTTTGTCAGTTGCATAATAATAATACAGCACTCAAGACAAAGCATTTACATGTAGTTCTCCCCTCTTCTAGTATTTTAACATATTCTTCTTTCCATTGACATGTCCTGGGTTTTTTTGTTTGTTATATAGTTTTGTACTTCAGGAGGTTGGCCACCCAAACGTTTAAAACGAATTTTGACCGTTCGCAGCCGGCTTCCAGAAGCCGGCGAGGGCTCAGTAGGGTGTGAACAGCATTGACCGGTGAGAACTGCGGATTGGCCCCGGGGCGGCACGCAGCAGCGGCGGCGGCGGAGCCGCTGCCGCCACGTGGAACGTCAGGGTGGAGGCTGGCGGAGCCGCGGCGCCCAGAGCCCCATGCAGGCCCAGTGGATCCCTCACGCCCGCGAGGGACGTCGGCAGAAATCCTGGAGGCAGTTTTCCCTGCAGGGAAATGGGGGGGGTTGTGCAATGAAGTGCCGAATATTCTCAATGTATGTGTATATATATATATAAACTCTAGGGTCTGTACTAGACGGAGCTCAAAAGAGCAGCTCTGGAGGGTATTTGGCCTAACTCTTCCATCCTAGCCAGCCATCTTTGAAGAGGTGCAAGTACCCACACTTTTTTAACTAAACTATAAAACATGTTTTTAATTTACTAGGTAAAGCCCAGAGCTATATAGCTCTTTTTTAGATGCAACATGGCCACAAATTATAGCTCAACGAAGTGGCTTATCACGTGGAAATGTACAGCAGCCAAATATTGTCAAACGCAAGTTTCTAAATCCGGAGGGAAAAACCGGATGACCCGGAGAAAAATCCAAATATACAGCAGGCATCCTCCAACCCTTGTGACCTGTCGATCGACTCTGGTGTACCCATTTATACTTCTGGGTTTATCAAGGCGATGGGAGTTGAATGCATAGCATCAGTTTTATAATTGGGTAGAGGATTGTTTCTGCTGTTTCGCAGCTCAATAAAGAGACTTTAGCCTCTTGATTGCTCAGTCAGGAAAGTTTAACGTAAGAGAACATTTTAATTGGTCAACCAGCCGATGAATGGCAATCATTTTAAAACGCAATTATATACTGAAGTTAAAATTATCAAGATGCAATCATGGCTGAAGCTGTTGATGTGGTTAACATTGTAATAATATTAAATGCAACAGATTAATAATTGGGGGTTATTTTTACAAATTTCAAATGACACGTTAAATTACACACGTACAATTTTGCCACTACAAGACATTGAATTTGGCAAAGCGCCACATACTTTCCTCTCATTGTTCCTCATTAATGCTAATATGTATTAGGAAGTGTATAATGATGAACAAGCCGTACTGCTATTTTGTTGTTCTATGTATAGAAAATGTTGGTGGACTTACCCCCACTGAGCTGGAATGTCCTTGAATCTTGTTGTAAGGAGAGAATTTTGGCTTAATGGGCTTGCCTGCTATTCGGTCCTTGTGTCTTCGGCTTGTAATATGCTATGCACAGACACATTACACGTATTTCCTTTGAGCGTTTACATCAAAAGGCTCATATTTATTCGACTAAAAACATGTACAATGTTTCGATCGTGAAGATTAGATTGTTTTAAACGTCTTAACTCCACAACACGTAGTTCAGTCATTTACATGCTTTATTTGGGAGCGATAGGGAAAATGTCCAGTGATAACCCAATTGTATCCAGTTTTCTGTGGAAGATGAATTACGATGAGAAATACAGGAATACACTATGGATTAAAAACTACATTATAGACAATGATTTCCTTAAAACAGTGTCTAACTGTACAATCTCGGTACGTGCTGAGACGTAACATCTTAATCTCAAGTTACAAAGCCTATTCGAGCTGCATCACACTCCTTGTGTGGTGCAAGAGAATAGTGACAAAATGATCTATTAGGCCTTGTGGCATTACCGCCTAACCCACTATCACAAAGCTAAACCAACACCTCTTCAGTTAAAGAGTCTGCACTGCGTATCTGACAAGTTTTGACACCCAACCTTATGAAGTGAAAATGGAGTTATAGAAAAAAAGGAAATGTGAACCATATGGCGGTACTCCAGAGTACCATAGTACCCCGGCTCTCGCATAATGTCCGTGATGCAGTCATTTTTAGTCTGTTGATGGTCGGCAATGCGGCAATCGACTCATCTCGACGAGCTGTACACGATGCACCGCTACGGTGCGTGCGAGTGTTCAAGGTTTCAGCGCAATCGTCCTCGCTGTGTTTCGACATCGCAGAGTGTGGCACTGATTGGGATTGATTGGTTACCCCAATCGCGGAGTTAAGTACACCCCTGGACAAAATAGTGTCCCAGAAATAACATATTTAATTGCCTCGGCCAGTTTATATTATTTGGTATCTCGGGGTACCACCATAAGGATCATGTGATGCTTCCTCTTTGATTTAAAGTATTTATTATTGAAACAAAGGTCGGTCTATGTACCCATGCTCAAATGAGCCATTGGTGGTTTCTCATATAACAATCACGATCTGGATTCAATCGTGGAAGATCCAGTCCCATTGCAGGGACCAGTCACCTCTCCATTGGATAATAGGTCCGACAAAATGGTATAGAATTAACTTCACTGACCACACCTGAAGGATGACCAGCTCAGTCGACCCCTTGACCTGAATGTGCACTTGCAACCTTCCAACCACGACCTCTCTGGACTCTGTAAAGTTTACGCTGTGTTTATTGCCTTTTTTTTTAACGGTGTAACTAGGGATCAGTAAGTCTGCCTTAATAGGAGAAACAACAAATAATATGCAACATCGCGGGCCCATGGCTCTTCTTCGCACAACAATGCAACGCTCGAGTTTGACGGCTATGAACAAGAGGTTCACGTCAGCGAGTTAAGTCGCGCAAAAAATAAAAAAACGCTTTCGTAAGACAAACAAAAAAACCAATCATCGGTCGCGGGCTACTGAAGGGCACGAAGAGCGCGCAAAGCAGTCCGAGCACTCGCCCGTCTTGACGAGCGGCTGACCTGTTTGAGCTGCGTCTCCGAATTGACGTGGACATCGCAGATCTCGCAGTAGAAGGTTTTATCCTGGAGGCCCGAGCCCTTGGGAAGGTTGGCCTCTGCGGAGGCGGGCCGAGAGCCCAGCCTGGGGAAGGCCTTGATGGCTCCCCCGCCATTGCGAGCCTCCATCATCATCTTGTGCTTAGAACCTAACGCGTCAACAATAAGGACATGTTCTTGGGTTTGTTTTTTTTGGCTAATGTATTGCAGTTCATCAAAAAAGTATTCAATCGGAGAAAATAATGACCCGCTCATGATTTATGTACGTTGTGAGAGAATTTTACCGTTTTACTTTTTTTTATTGTTTCCCTTCTACGTGACTTTTACCGAAAGAACCAAGAATATATATACCTTCTTTGGTTCTTTCGGTAAAGTCACGTAGAATGAGAATAAAATAATAAAATAAAATAACACAATAAAATTATCATGATGTTTCGGCCACAACACAAGTGGCCTTCATCAGGTGAAGGGACGAGACTGTCTCGAGGACAGCGCTGGAGCGAACAAAGCCAAGCTCAGACCGCGACCTTTAAGCTGTGTGAGAAGAAACAGAGCGCCTTGACAAAGGAATTAGCATAAAAATTAGCATTTAATTGGCGGACTTAGCATGATGAACGGTGTAGAGGGGGTGAACATGCGCAGACCGGCGAGGGGGGGAGGGGGAGTTTACATATTGATGGTGTGAAAAGGGAATTTAAGCTGCTGCGAAAATTTGGGATACCACTACTTGAAAAAATATACTGTACCATTGAAAATTAGTTTAATGTTTGGTTCGGATAATTTAGCATTGAAATAGCTGCGTGATTAGCTTGTGGCTGGTCACAGAAATGGCTATGTTAAAGTCAAAGCCTACACATCCACAGAGGCACCTAGTACAAATCAAACAGGAGAATTTAGCATTGAAATAACTAAGTGATTAGCTTGTGACTGGTCATAGAAATAGCTATGTTAAAGTCAAAGCCTACACATCTACAGAGGCACCTAGTACATGGACGCCAAAAGGGGGCTGCAACCACTCGACTATCATATAGTAAACCGATGTGAAAAAAAACCCAAGTCTAAATTACATCAATATAATAAATGTACTCAATATATTCTTCAATAAGCTGAGCTATTAACAGTAACTGGGTATACACTACACTATATAATGAATACCATATAGTAAACCCATAAAATTAAAATATAAACTACCTCAATGTTATCAATAAACTCTATATATTCTCCAATCAGCTAAGCTACCCACAATAAGTCGTTATATATCACAATGCTATATGGCGAAAAAATGGGTGGATTCTTACCCTCAACTTTAGCACCACGGATAGCTACGAGCCCCGTTCAGACGGAAGAGTTCATCCATGGTCGGAACGGAGGAGGGGGAGAGAGACAGCTGCGAGGCGCTGTTATACTCCATGTTGTAAACCATACCATTAACCGTGGTGTGAGAGGTATTAAGAGTCAATCCCATGCTAATTTTTATGCTAATTCCTTTGTCAAGGCGCTCTGTTTCTTCTCACACAGCTTAAAGGTCGCGGTCTGAGCTTGGCTGTGTTCGCTCCAGCGCTGTCCTCGAGACAGTCTCGTCCCTTCACCTGATGAAGGCCACTTGTGTTGTGGCCGAAACGTCGTGAGAATTTTATTGTGTTATTTTTTTATTTTTTTATTTTATTCTCATTCTACGTGACTTTACCGAAAGAACCAAAGAAGATGAAACCTTGCAGTCACGAAAGCTTTAAATCGAAATATATATACCGATTATTAATGAGGGGGTGGGGGCGGGGTCCACGTGAGTGACGTCATCAGCTCATGATTATTGATGAGGGGGGAGCTCCATGGAGTGACGTTATCCGCTCATGATTATTAATGACGGGGTTGCCCCATGTGGAGTGACGTCACCTACTAATGATAATGGGGGGGGGGGGGGGATGCCTCACGTCATCGGCTCATGATTATTAACGAAGGGGGTCCTCCATGTGGAGTGACGTCACACGCTCATGATTATTAATGAGGGGAACCTCATGTGGAGTGACGTCATGCACAGGACACATACACATTCTTGGCTGTGGGCTCACGTGAAATAGATTTTAACAAGACGAAGGTACGATGCAAACCCACTGGCTATCATCAAAGATTTGTTCATGAAGCCATGCAGATATATAAACACAGACACAACTTCAAACGAGAAGATGGGTACAAATTGAGCAATCATTGGGAGGATGTGATTAACCAGGTAAAGTCTTCACCTGCTGTGATGTTTCCATCCCTCCTGTAGATGTTAGCCGACTCTCTGAGTTGCATTACTAGGTTGGATGTCTTTGTATTGACAGGCTGGATGTCCTAATCGATCTGCCACCGATGCATCATTGACATCTAAATCTCTCACAATACAATGGCCGCTTACACAGCCTCAGGGAGGCCATCTCTCGCCCAGCCCTCATCTCAGGCCTATATAAGACCTTGTTTCAGTAGCTTGCTCTCTCTCACCTGAAGACGATTGCTTGTGTTGCGATCGAACACGTCGTGAGCTATTATTTGTCTACCTACGTGACTTTACCGAAAGACCCAAAGAGTATTATATTAGTAATAAATAATAATACAAAATTTGGCGTCAGCTGCCCGTTTTTTTTTTCTGTTCAAGGCTGATACGCACGTTGTGAATTTAGAGCAGTTTTGCCAAAGTGTCTCAAACCAAATAGGCACCGTGGGCTGAAAAGGCACATAGCGTCATATCAGCCTGTGTGGCATCGCCCGAAGTCTGTTGACTCTAAGAACCAAAGAAGATGAATCATTGCAGTCACGAAAGCTTTAAATCGAAATTTAACCGCCTCTACGGGGAGGGATTCCACACATCCTTAAGATCATTCAACAGACTTCGGGATAAGAAGGCTCAACTAATCGAGTCTCTCACCTTTCTGAAGAGATGCCGCGACTCTAAGCTTAAAGGCCGTGATCTGAACGTGGCTCTTTCACTCCAGCGCTGTCCTACCAGACAGTCTCGTCCCTTCACCTGATGAAGGCCGCTTGTGTTGTGGCCGAAACGTCGTGAGAATATTATTGTGTTATTTTATTTTATCAATTTATTATTTTATTCTCATTCTACGTGACTTTACCGAAAGAACCAAAGAAGAGGACGAGCTTCTCGACTGTGCTGGGCGCCAGGCTGTTCCTCAACTTGGAATGGATAAATCCCAGCGTCGAGAAGTTTCGCTCAGACGCAGCGGTCGACGTGGCCATGCTGAACAGTTTGATGGCTCATCTTCTGGAGCACGGGATAGTCGCTGCCGTCGGTCAGCCACCACTCTAGTGGGGTCTTCCTCCGCTTGGCCAGGAGCTGAAAGCGAAAGGATTTGTGCGTCTTCTCCTTCGTCGCCGCGATCTTGAACTGTGTGTACTCCAAGTATAAGCTGCTCCTTGCGCGGGTCGTCGACTGGCTGGGCGCGCACGGCGGCTGAGCCCGGGCCCCGGCCCGAACGCCGCTAATGGGTGCGTGTGACTGAAATCCAGACTTAACTTTAATCAAACCGAATAAAAACGGATTTGGGCAGGACCCCAGGTGCTCCAGTTTTATATAAAAACCGATTAAAACCCGAATGAATAAAACCGGGCCGTGCCAGCCTTGGTCAGTGGACCTCTGCTTCTGTCTGTCCCACCTCTACTCTGTTCTCTCTGTGCATTCTCTATCCCTGTTTTATTCTTTCTGCTATCTCTGATAGCAGTCGAGCTCCACCACTCTAATGAAGAATATCGAGATCATCATCAGCAGCAGTCATGATCTATCCACCGCTGAATGATGGCCTCCACAAGCTGTGGCTATCACATGGTCTTGCGATGATAACAATCCATGTCGCTCCTGCACACGAGTTGATTTCATTGTTTCATCTCCTCTCAGGCACGTTACCACATCACTCGTTTCAGCCAACAGCCATCAGCCCCCTGATGACGATGCATTCTGCCCAAGCTCGCTCGTCTTAAATCAATACGATGTCTAATCACGCTTGTTTCTTATTGATGTGTTTTATCCTCGTGTCTTTCAGTGCAACTCCAAACATGCACCTGTCCATGTTACTTTGCACACCATTCAGCTTTTGTTCCATGTTCATGATTTGTAAAATAATCATATCCCCCGAGGTTTCCTTTTGTACTGCATCTCCCACCTGGTGTCTAGTGGCCAGTGCTGTTTGACTCGTGTCAAGTTGCCACTCTCTCTGGGTGATGTCCATTGCCTATACCGGTAATCAGTTTGAGTGGCAGTGACTGGTGATCACGAAGGTAATGAATTATGACCATTATACCCTTCACCAATTATCACGGTCAGCCTTGGCGTTAGCTGTGATGGCAAACAATGTAATGGAGCAGGGATGATGGTTATCACAAATTTTTATCGTCATCTTCATCGGTCATCCATCATTATTTTTATTATCCGTGGATGGTCGGATTAATCTAGCACCTCATTGTATGTGCTCTTCCCATCCTTTGGTAATCCGGGAATAATCCCAGATTGCCCAGGCCTTTCAGACATTTGGAGCTACAGATAAGGCCACTTCTATCGCACGGATGTAATTTGCCGAGCGATCGTGAACCAATGTCGATAAGTTTTAAATCCAGTTGACGGCTTCATGTGCGAGCAAACGTATTTGCAAAGGCGACTGATAACAATCGTTGTGCTGCACCTAACACAAACATCGAAACACAACCGCGCGGGCGTTCTCAAGCGCCCGCTCGCTAAAGGCACCATTTCGGCATGGGTGCGCGTGTCTTTCCCGAGCGTCTCCACCTTTGTTGTGGGCATCGAGCTGCGACTGGGAGTTGACGGCCACCTTGCACAGCGAGCAGTAGAGGAACCGCTTTGCACGCTCTTCCTCCGACTCCCCGTCGTGGCCCTGGCCGCTGACTGCGCCGGTGGCCGCTCTCTCTCTCCGCTGAGCCGCTCTGGGTGGAAACTCGCCTGGACCGCTGTCCCGGTCCACGGTGCCGTCGCTGGAGCTGCGACGTGGAGGCCAAAATAAGATTTGTTTCTCAGCGTCAGTCAATTAAATGTTTTTTTTTTTTTTATCCGTGCTCATGTGTTGTTCATCTCTATCGGTGCCCATGCGGTATCTGTGGAATTTCAATATTCCGATGGAAGAGGCCAACCTATCGGACAACCTTTGTTAGCAATTAATGGCCAAATGCTGTGGTTTAATGAATGTCCACGGGAGTTGCAATGCATCTCGACTAATTTAATATTCTGGTGTGGCTGTGAATGCGTATACCTAACGTTGTGTTTGTTTGTTCCAAGGCACCTTTCTTAACTAATGGTGTGTTAATTAAAACAATAGAAAAAAAAGACCTTGCTATTTGTTGGTACATTATTAGTATAAACAGGAGGGCTCACCATAGCGTATCCATGTGCAACACAACAAAATTCAATTATGATTAATAAAACATCTCTATACATGTATATCTAAAACAACTTTAACACGAACAGAAAACACGTAATCTATAAAAGTATCTAAATAATATGTTGCCAGCAATTGAACAGTTGAAACTTCTATCCTGTTACAAATTATTTAATAATGGGTGATGAGTATATTTTAAGGTAGTGCATTGGTGGCGGTTGGAATACATGGGCTGGTAGCCAGCGTTTGTCAAGAACGATGATGGTAATGTTTTTGAATAAATGTTTTACATTTACCGCTGTGGTTATGTAATGCGAGTAATAAAACAGAGTTCTGTACACCTTAGTCCAGCTGTTTGAGAAGCGCTCCTGTTCGAGGCATCGGCGAGGTGCGACAGCTGCTCGGGTAAAGGGCAGGCACTGCCGATTCCATTCGCATTGGCCAGTGGAACAGGGCTACTGCCATCAGCGATGTCATCTTCTGCAGAAATCGTAGACCGCGTGCCTTCTATACGCACTGCGAAAAACAGGGGGAGGTTTAATTTGAGCACGTGCAAAAACAGTCCCAACTGATGATCATACCGCGTTGCCATCTCAGTGCAAGTCGAAATGAATATTCATTTAGTGGTATAAAATGCCATATTCTTATCGTGGGAGCATCCATATGACACGCATTGTAGACTCGTATTTGATTAACCGCAGCATTAACCCTGACCGAGATATTGATCTCACTACCTGGTTATGAGACGAGGGCACTCTGCCACCAGTGCGACCCAAGCCATGTACAGGTAGTCCCCGAGTTACGATGGTCCGACTTACGATATTTCGATCTTACGATGGCGATAGCGATGCGACAAAATTGTAAAATATTTTAAATTTCGCGCGGCAGGCAAACGCAGCAGTGTACGAATCTTGGCGAGTACAGTACAATATGATACGTTACGATACGTTCAATGCATGTATGATGCGTAGCTTTAGCGATTTCATACGAGGGTTACCACGATACGGTACGTTCAATGCATGTTAAAAGTTTTTTTTTTATAGTAGACAGGATTGTTTCCCGAAAAAAAACTTTCTATGAAATTGCAGTTCATATAGGTAGGCTAAGAATTTACCTTAGTTTTTTTTTACTTTATATTTTACTGTGCAATACAGTATTGCAATTAATACATGAATACAGTATATCGTTTCTACAGTACGCTACTGTGAATTGCTCTGTTTTGCTAAATTATCACCATTCTTTAAGACTCCGGGTAGGCTAGGGCCATTTTCGACTTACGATATTTTTTTACTTACGATGGGGTCGTCGTAACGCATCTCCATCGTAAGTGGAGGACTACCTGTATGTATAAGAATCTGAAACATTACATTCTGTGCATGACCTGCAATTATTTTTTTAAGTATGATAATTCACTTTCCAAATATTAAGCAAAATGCAATCCAGTCTTCTCGTATTTTAACTAATGACGTTAAAAGGTTTTGAAGGATTATCCTTATCCTCTGAAAAGTGGAAGTAGATCGTGATGTTATTTTTTTTCTCTTAATCAGTGAAGGTGAACCACATGATTCAGAAACTTTGTGTTAATCATGGCAAGCTGCGAGGCAGCTTTGCTCACATTGGGAGAGTACTGCATCATTTCTCAGAGCTTATTTAATTTTGCATCTCACTAACACACTTAAAAAGACTGGAAAAAGGCCAAAGCTATATAAACGCTTGTGAAGGTGAATAATTGGGTCGAGCACATTTTTTAAATCACGCTTTTGGCTTTCTACGTCTTGAGGCATTGCCATGCATCGCATAAAATGAGGTCTTTGTGAACACAAACTCTATTTTTAAGTGCTGTAAATTATTACTTTTAGAGCAATAAATATATTCCAAAGTGATATTTTACTCTGTGTAGCTCTGATAATTTGGTTATCTCACATAGGTTTCACACTGTGATCCACCCACAATGCTCTAGAAACTGACATTAAGCATTGTTCAAATCGACCTCTGTTGTAGCATGGATCATAAAAGGGGTATATTTGCGTACTGTAATTCTGTGGGTTAATTCGCACATAGCCTAAAATACATAACGCACTCCATATTATAAAACCTTAAAATGTAATACTGTAATGAAATGTCCTTGTAATAATACAATGTCGGTAAACACGTTAATGCATGCAATCAGGAGTTATGGTTTAAACGTCTTGTAGTTTGCATCACATAAGTTGTTCACGATTACATGATTTCTATAAAGCCTGTGTGTGGGTTAAAACAAGTGTTTTTTATCATTGAAATATTGTTTTTGTTCATTATTAAAAAGACCGAATGTAAGCTTTAAAACCCTGAGGTTTCAAAGCCTGTCTGATCCGTATGTTAATTTTATATAAGAATTGTTTCGCGACAAATATAAAGGTCTTTAAAAAATGTGCGTATTTGTCTACAGTAGCATTCTATTATATAACAATTTAAGTTCAAAGTCATTTTAGTACATTAGATGTCAACTTAAAAGTGCATCATTTTTACATGCTGTAAAGCACGCATTTTGCATGTGTGGAGACACAATCACAATACAATTTTGAGCTATGCTGCAGAGAATCTACAGACTACGTATGCAACAAAAGCACACCGACATCCTAGATATCTTTCCTGTGCAGGTACACTGCACTCAATTCATGTCACTTACAATATATTTGACTAGGCACAGTACTACAAACAAAGTAAAGGCAGGGCCTCAAATTACTACCTGCAAATAGCACACAAAGATAGCTTCCAGATAGGTCACATGTACTTGCCTCCATATATAAATGAATTACGTTTTTTTTAAATCAAATACATTGTGTGTTTTGTGCGGTCACTTTGTTTAACGCTACACATTGCCATACACTTTATCTTTACCTCACAGGTAACAGGCCTCATCTATAAAGAATATATTGGTCGCAATGCTAACTTGTTTTGGTAGACATGAAAGCATGTTCTCACCTATAGCAGAGCCAATTATTAATAATTTCACACAATTAAAGGATTGATTTGCTTAAATAGCAATTATGATTAAAGGCGTAAACATAGAGACAAATGTCGGTTCCATGTGTCTGCTTACTGGAGTAAGATTTATAAGCTCACGTATCTAACACCTTGGTTCAAATAATAGTTTTTTTCAGTTTTATTTATTAGGTATAGCCCAGTGAGCCATTCGGCTCTTGAATCGGGTGCAACCAAAACAAACAAAAAACAAAAACATGAACAAGAAAACGTCTTAAAGGGGCTATGTGTGACTGTGCAAACAGAAAATCCAGGAAAAAACAGCAAATTATTCCTGAAAAGGCACCGTACACCAACGCTGTGTGCAAAAATACCAGTGGGATGCAAGTCAAACAACCACAACAACTTAGATTAAGGCCATCAGTCTAACTCCGTACTACAACAAACAAACATAGCCAAACCAAAAAACTTTTCGACATCACCAAAATAAAGCCATAAAAGCAATGTAATAGTGATCATAGGAAATGTGACCGAATTTTCACAATAAACGACATAAACAACATGTAACACCAAACCCTAGAGCCATAGCTGGCTGCATGAGTCACTCCACAACAACAGGAGCATCAGTCGGAGTATCAAATTTTTCAATGCACCTTTAAGATCAGCACACTAAATCAAAATATAGATAATACTTTGCAGCGGTCATCCGGAGCGAAACATTTTATTTTAGGCCACTGAATAGCAGTGGCAGCTAGGGGTGTACAACTCATCTAGAGCAGTTTTGAGTGAAGATCTTATAGGTAGTGATTAAAGTTGCAGTCTATTGGCAATAGCATTCCAGACCCTGGGGGCATCAATAGCAAAGGCCCTTCCTCCAGTTTTTGTTCGGCAATAGGGAATGTGAAGCTGGTAAATGAGCGAAGACCTGAGGTCAAATTTGTTCTTTGAAACAGAGAGGAGCAGGTAGTCCGTGGATTTTTTTGTAAGTACATCGTGAATAAATAAGATCTGGTGCACAAGCCATCGAACATTAAAAGATGTTAAGTTTGACCAAATGTAGAGATCACAGTGGTGAGTCCTATATGGGCAGTTCAATGCAAATCTTGAGGCCGAGTGATAGATGGAATCAAGCTTCTTCAGTACATTATTTGGGGCTGATTTATACACGATATCACAGTTATCAAGTAGAGGCAGTATGGTAGCTTTTATAAATTCCAAACGGAACATAGGGGGGAAGCAGTGCTTGTGTCGATACAGAAAACCAATTTTTATTTTTGTCTTTTTACCAATATAATCAATGTAATCTTCAAAATTCAGTTTTGAATCCAGGATGACACCGATATACTTATAGATTTTGACTTGCTCTATTTGATAATTATTTAAGGATTGTAATTGGGGAAAATAACTTCCTGCTTTAGTCCTGGTGAGAGGCATAGCACCTTGGTTTTGAAGGTATTCAGGACTAGTTTAAGAGCAACTAGCTGATGTTGTAGTTTGTTGAAATCACCCTGGAGCTTGGCAATCACGTCATCCGGAGAGCGGCCAGCAGTAATCAGTATCGTGTCATCTGCAAAAAGATTTACCCTGGAATGATCCAGGTCAGTGCCCAAGTCATTGACATATCGAGAGAACAAGAGGGGGCCGAGGATGGAACCCTGTGGAACCCCTTTTGTTATCTTAACAGTTTGACCTCCAACCATCTGTGAATACAGTTTGGGTGCGAGGAAAGAGGAAATTTTTTAACCATTTTACTGCGTTTTCGGAAAAACTGAGTTTACTAAGCAGGGTGTTGTGGTCTACTGTATCGAAAGCTTTGGACAGGTCAAGAAAAAGACAGGCACAGTACTGCTTATTATCAAGGCTACTGTAAATGTGATTCAGAGAGTCTAATGCAGCAGATGTGGTGCTGTATTTTTTCTGGAATCCAGATTGTTTGAGATGCAGTAAATTGTTGGTGGACAGGAAACTGCTAATTTGGTAGTTCAATAAATTTGCAAAAAATTTCATCAACGGGGACAAAATTGAGATAGGTCGGTAGTTATCTGGATCATCTTTAGGGCCCCCTTTGTGAAGTGGATGGACATAGGAATGTTTCCATTCTAGAGGAACTGATGCTTCTTTGATGGACAGGTTGAAAATATGGGCTATAGGTTCGTATATTAGGTGACCAATAGTAGAGCAAAGACGGGAATACTAAGTTCCCTGTAAGGTTGCTTGCAATAATAAGATGCAAGTACATTTGTAGAGGAGTAGTGTGAATAACCATGAGAGGGCATATAGAGGTAGGTGCGAGCGAGTTGACAGCGGAGGATGACGTCATGTCACGGGTGCTGTAAGGGGGTACCTTCCGGGAACAAAGGCGGGTCCGAGTTAGGGGGAGGAGCCGCCCGAGGGGTACTTAAGGGGGACCCCGTGACGAGGGCGTGGTCGTTGTGGGAGCCCGGAGTAAGGATCGGCTGCAAGAGGTCTCTACCGCTCGTCACCGGACGGTGTTGGCTTAACCCCCATCCGGGGCAGACGAGTGGGAGCGCCAAGGGGATAGCTGAGAGTGGGGCTCCAAGTATTCAGCGAGGATCGGCTGAGAGGAAGTGGGTTCTTGTCTCCTCGTTGCCGGGCGGTGTTGGGGGAGCCCCCGCCCCGGCCCGAGTGAGAGAGCCCAAGGGATAGCCGAGGGTAGGACGACATCGTGTTCGGGGGTCCAGGGTAAGGACCAAGAATAGAGAGCACCTACACCTGGTGTGAGCTTGAGTGCTGAATGTAAGTGGTTAATAAACGGCAACAGCCGTTATAGTTAATTCCATCTGCGCGTGGTTCTACTATACAACACATACGTTGTGTACTAATTCACGGACACTAATAGGAGGTACTCTTTTATTCCGGCCTTCACAGCCTTAGGGGATAACCACATACCGGGTCGGGACAGCCAACATGCTGCCAGACCCACAGCTTAAAGAGGGCGACGATAACGACGGCGGCACAACAGGTTCCACTCCAGATCGCAGTAGCCCAGATTGTCAGTCGGAGCTCGCCTTTTATCCTGCCCAGCGTGGCCAGGCTCTGCCCTCGGCTCCCGCACCCATCTGGATCCCCCAGAGGACTCTGTGCCTTGCCCACAGGTCCGACTGGTAGAACGGGCTGCTACCCCCAATCCCATTGTCTACCAATCTCCCAGCGGCACGCGCGACAATGACTCATTCAATGTCACTACGCATACAAAGCACCATGGCACAGCTGAATGCACTCTGCTACGAATGTGTGCATATCACCAGTGACTTAACAAATAGAGTTTATCATGCTGTTGAGGCTTAAATAGCTACGCTAAATGTAATGCCTCCTGTTGTGATGTGATGTCCCGCAAGGAATATGATGCGAACACGCAACACCACCAATATCAATGCAGGACATGTAATGCACCAAATCATACATTTGCAAAACAACGCATCTGGACGGCGCATTCAAGACCTCTTCAATTAAGACAATACAGACTCTAACAATAGAGCAATTATCTGATGTTTGATTAAACGTGATGAGTAGTACAGCACTGCTGCAAAGGGCAGACAAACGGTAAGTGCTGTGCCAACACAACACGAGCTGGCGCAACCGCTTCCTCGTGTGAGTGTAACTTAAAAGCTCTTGACATAATGAGGATGATAAACGGCAGCATAACCCCTTTCCTGCCCACCTGCTTCAATTGTCGGGGTGCCTTGACACACGATGTTTCGCAAATATTCTCGATGCGTACTCGCTGTCTGAGAGCGAGCGTCTGCCTGCTGAAACTAACAATGGAGTGCGGTTCATCTCCATTGGGGGTCCTTAATAATAATAAAATGTTATATCGCATAATTCATGCTAATTGCATCCCACAACGCTGTACATTAATTATTTAAGTGTCAAAACCCAATATATAGCTACTACCAAGCAAATTAGAAGCTTCAGAAAATAAAATGAATAAACAACTTAAGAAATTTCACCAAAACAAAAGGCATTACAGAACAACAAAGTTATCACAACAGAGAAATGAATCCAGTCACATCCCTGACCATGTATGTATGTTGAACTTCTTTCTCACCGTACATAGCCAACTGTGCTGATCGAAGTTGCAGACCAGTCCAATTATAATCACCCATTCCCATGGCAGATCTCGTACACCTACCTGCCCTTCACTCTCTGTGGCCCTGCATATGACTACCACTGCTAAACACCCATGAAGTAGGTTTTCCCCTTTTTTCTGGAAACAAAACAGGTGTTGAGATGTTAAAACACCAAAACTGAAACCTTTTACAAGGAATCAGTTTGGTGTTTTAACATCTCAACAGCTGTTTTGTTTCCAGAAAAAAGGGGAAAACCTATTCTCATATTTTGGTACTGGCAAAGGAGGTCCCATGATGACATATGAAGTAGTACTGCAGAGTAATACTTTTGTTTACCCTGGAGGAATGGTGGGCTGAGTAAGACCTATAACTAGCATTTTAACTTTTCAATACTCCGATTGTGAGTGTCACACTCTAGCCAAAGTGTCACGTTCGTTCGATCCATGGGATGCAGTGACTTTCACATAAATAATTCAAAAGCTCAATATGACTCGCCAATTATTCGGAATATAAAAAATATATATAAAAACAGGCGAAATCTATGCGACGGTCCATGAAATGCACATTTAGAAATGTTAAAAGTATAAATTGTTTGAAGCCTTTCTCAAAGCTAAGTCTGTGGTTTGTACGTGCAAAGGTTCAAAGTAAGATGTGGAGATTGGGTGGTATGTTTATAAATAGATCCTGCCGAACTGGTGGTGCCAATCTGAAAACGTTGGACTCCATTGTAACAAAGCAAGACTGGAGGGCAATATCTGGCCCATGACTTCGTAGCAAATTAATCATGACAGAATCCTATGCTTATGGAAAAATGCATGTTTTCGAGTGTCATTTTATCATTACTTTAAAGCAAAACTATATTTCATATTGCAAGACCTCCCAGATTCTATAGTCTTCCCAAGATCCATAAAGAAGGTACCCCACTACGACCCATCGTGTCCACGATCAACTCCCCTACCTACAAACTAGCCCGCTTTTTATCGGATACTCTGCTTCCCTTTACTGGCAAGACCACCTCAGCTTTGATGTGGTCTCGCTGTTCACCAAGGTCCCAGTGCCTGACACAATAACAATAATTGAATATTTGGTCCAACATGGACTGAACCCTGATGTATCTGCGCTGGTTAGGCACTGCCTCACCAACACTTACTTTACCTGGAATGGTACCTTCTACAAACAAAATGAGGGTACCCCTATGGGTTCTCCCTTGTCACCAGTGACAGCCAATGTTTTCATGGAGAAATGTTAATCAGACGCCATCCAGACATCCACCCTTCGTCCTTCCCTGTGGAAGAGATATGTGGATGACACTTTCGTCATTTGGCCACATGGCATCCCAGCTTTGAACCATTTCCTAGACCACAAATTCCAGACACCCATCCATCAAATTCACCATGGAAGTGGAGAAAGATGGCAAGCTGCCATTCTTGGATGTTCTGTTTGAGAGGAGGACGGATGGCTCTTTGGGACATTCTGTTTACCAAAAGTCCACCCACACATTCATACTTGAAGCCTGATTCCCACCACCACCCAGCTCAAAAGAACTCTTTCATCAAAACATTATACCATAGGGCTCATTGCATTTCGGACCAACACCACCTGACCAGTGAATTAAAACATGTACACCTGGCCCTCAAGAGGAACGGATACTCTGACCGTACCATCTGCCAAGCTGTTTCTCCCACCATACAGAAACAACCACCTGATACTCCGATCAAAACCATCACACTGCCATACATAGCAGGCGTTACCAAAAAGATTTCCAAAATTCTAAACAAACACAAGATCCAGGTCCGGTTCAATACAGTACACAAAATACGGGATCTGATCCCATCCGTAAAGGATGTCATTCCTGACTTACAGTACCCCGGTGTTTACAAATTGAGTTGTACCTGTGGTGACTGCTATATCGGGGAGACGAAACGACATATTTCTGACCGAATTCGCGAGCACAAATCAGATTTGAAACACGGCAGAACGAATTCTTCGGCCGTGGCTGATCATTGTTTCAACACAGCCGGTTCTCATGACATTATTTTCCCCGATACCAAAGTACTATGCAAACCTCCCGGTTATTACCAAAGATTTGTCCATGAAGCCATCCAGATATACAAAAATAGACACAACTTCAACCGAGAGGATGGTTTCAAATTGAGCAAACTTTGTAAAGATGTCATTAACCAAGTCAAACTTTAGCTGGCTGATAATTGTACATCCGTTTCCGTTTCTACCAGGATGGTGCTTGCTCTCGTGCAGCATGCCATCGCTCCCCCCGAACCCCTTGCAGCATAACAAAAGGGGGTTTTACCCGCTTTCGTGCAGTGCACCACCGCTCCCCCCGAACCCCTTGCAGCATAACAAAAGGGGGTTTTACCCGCTTTCGTGCAGTGCACCACCGCTCCCCCCGAACCCCTTGCAGCATAACAAAAGGGGGTTTTACCCGCTTTCGTGCAGTGCACCACCGCTCCCCCCGAACCCCTTCAGCATAACAAAAGGCGGCTTAACTTAGCCCCTCCCCCTCCCCACCCACGTCCCTTCCTGGCTCCTCCCCCCCCCCCTTAACCTGTATATAAGCTCGGGTGTCCTAGAGCTGTTAACTTGATACAGCGAACTTTGCTCTGTCTGTTCCACCTGAAGACGGAAGCTTGTGTTGCCTCCGAAACGTCGTGATTTAATTTAGTTGGTTTCTTTTATTTTTATTTTACCTTACGTGACTTTACTGAAAAAACCAAGGAGTATGAATCCTTGCAGTCACGAAAGCTTCAAATCTAGAATTGTATTGCATTTGATGTGATGCCTTCACATATGGATGACACGTTTAATTTAATATACTGCAACAAAGGACTTTCATTGTATGCTCTTTACTTTTAAATTTGCTGTCCATATTTTGTTTAATATAAGTGACCAGCATGGCATGAAATCCAATTCTAAGGATCCCCTTTGAATTACAGTGATTGCCCAAGGCTTCGGCAAAACTACAATGAAATATATTGGAGCGCTGAATGCGTACTATGAAAATATTATCCATATATCTACTCTCAAGCTGTGATATGCTGGCGATACGATACCATTACCAGATCACATGGTACAATCTACACTAGGACAGCAAAAACACATTCATAGAATGTGACATAAAAAAAAACTTACACTGAACACTCTTTGTCATGAAATTATTCAACAGATAATTTTAAATGGTGGACGTCTGGCAGCTTCTGCTGTTTGCATTCCCTCAGCACCACTAATTGCCCTTAGCAACTTTTTGTTTAAAAGAGCTTCTGCTCTTCAGATAGATGCTTGTGTTATCTGAGAACTTGTCCACTGTTTATAATGAGTATTAAACTATTTACAAAGAGCATGTTTATCGAAATGTAATCAGAAACTTTTAAATTATATCACTTTAATTTTCATATTTTGTCAGCCTTGCTATGCTGCTTCATTACCATGAAGTATAACATTGCATGATAATATTTGTACTAATTATTTGCTCTAATTAGATGAAAATGAATTGCTCCTACAAGGTTAATAAGGGGGTCTTCACATTGTTGATTTAATACGTAATTAAATATCTTGTACAATAATATAACAAAAAATCAAACCCACATGGTAATCACGCATGCTAAGAACACGTAGCATGCAATATAACAATGACATATCGAGTTACTGTATGTGTAATGGAAAGGAATATCAGCTATTTTAATCGTAATGAACAAGAGACGCTTCCAAAGTGATCACGCATGCGTTAAAACACGTGAGTCTACAACGGAGGAGGCTCAATCACTGCTGACCTTTCAGTTCTATCACAGTCAACCATCTCGTTATTTCTTTACTCCAACGGGGAAGTGATCATTAAGCTACGCTGACCCATTTGGCATTTCCTTAGCTCCAAGGCTCAGTAGCCACCAGTGCAGCATTTTAAATACCTCTACCATCCTCATCGGGAATGAAAGTTTGCATAAAAATGTAATTCTGAGTACACGAGTGAACAAGTGAATGACGTGAATTGTAATCGTGTTATAGAAGGGTAAGAAAACTGACATTTTGAACAATCCAAAAAAATAAATATTTTCTTTTGGGTCACCCAAAATGAGGGTGAGGCACCATTTGGGACTTGTTTTGAGCCTCGGCAGAGGTACTGAAGAGTGCTACATTAAAATATAATACTAGGTTTTTAAATATTGTAGGTTAAACAATACAAACGCTGGATCAGCTTCAACTCACTAACAGATCATGTTCAGTTTGTTGTCCTTCCCCCGCACCTCCGATTAGCACGATTGGTGATGTACGGTGCGAAAGAAGTTCAACATGCATTAAACTTTGTTGGCAAACGGTGTCATTATGCGTGTAATATACACATAGCAGTAATGTATATAACCGTTTTATTCGAATTCGTTTTATGTTTTCGTGCATTTACTTTACATTAATATTGTTTCTTTCACCGGTATGTTATATATCGTATGGTTTATTCTTGCCGGAATGCATACCTTGTGGAAACCACCCAATCATAAGCACTGGCACTAGTGTGGCATCTTAAACCAATTCTAACGAGTGGCCTGATGATATGAGCAATAGCCATCCGTGCACACTGAAAGACATAAAAATATATATTACCGTGTATGTTCCAAATATTTTTTTATCAAGAATCGTGGTTGAGGGATATTATGTCATTTACACAGCGGTCCTAATGATTTACATGGGTGCATGTATTGGCTAGTAGCTCCCAATGGAGACATATAGAATGTACTATAACGGGATTTCGCTTAATCGAATGCAGTTCTGAAAGGAAGGCTGACGTTTTTAATAGGTCACTCAAGGCATGTTCCATTTTTTATCAGGTCATGAGTCTGAATTTAACAACATGTTCAATAAATACCGATTTTTTTAAACCTCTTCATGGCAAAGAATGGTAACCAATATTTGGTGTGTGGATAACATCAAGCTACTGTGAGATAATTTTTCTTGTTTTATTTCTCATGGATTTGCCTTGAAAACACCTATAACACATTTTTTATATCACTGTTCAATCATATTTACGGGTGTATTGCACCACACACAATTTAGAATATTTTTTACACCATATAGAAAACCCATTTGATATTTTTTTTATATATATCATATGACAAATGATTACTCGTTTTGATAAAAAAAAACAGAACGGGCAAATTTCTGGCAACCCAAGTGCGTGACTTCACCCCCTCAATAATTAAAGTGGCCCAGAAAGTGCATCTGGTTATGTAACGAAGCCATCTGCTTTCACCGGTACCCATTCCCCGTGACTTGTGAGGAATCATCCTGAGCAGAAGGGAATATTTGGGCCCAACTCAGGTCTCCACCGATTCCCTTTGCATGTTGTCTTTTGCGAAGCTTCAAGAGAGCGAAACCATTGCTCCGTTGCTCCGTCTACCGCCCACTTGTATGCCAATAAATCTTGCGGTAGCATTCTTTTTTTCTCTACAGTAAATAAAAAAAGTCGACGGGTAGCCGAAGAAGCCCCACTGTAATTGAAGTTTTGGAGTGTAGCAGTGATAAAATGTCGACCGTAAAGCTTTTAAAAAACGAATATTGTACATTTTCTACTCTCAGCATGGCCAGATGTCAGCTCGCTCAGCCTTTGAAGTAATGTACACCTAGGGCTCTTTAATGAAAAAAGTGTCTGAAGAGACGACAAATGATGGTATTACACTTGCAATTACAGTCAGCATTATAGCCAAACAGATTATCTCAAGCTTTCAGCATATGCTGTTTAGACCATTTAATTTTCACTGTCGTGTCAACGACTAGCTTAATTACCGAGCCATTGTTTAAACTAGCAGCCTAGATGCTGCATAGTAAAGACATTTTCATATCGAAAGTAACTGAAATGAAATCACATTAAATTTAACAAAGATAAATTTTATTTTAAAATATTGTAGATAATACTTAATTGAACAACCAATTAGACAATTGCACTCACACAATAGGCATTATACATTTACTATTTATGGATGCTGCAAATGTACCATTCATTATTGTACAATTTGGTGATCTGACTCAGAAATAAAGCAATGTTTTGGAAAATGCCGGCACAGTCAAATGAACATCAAACAGGGACAGCGAACGAATAATCGACAAAACAAAATACAAAAATAAGTTGCGCAGCGCTATTTTAAAGTTGTGGATTCAAATCCCAGTCAGGGATTGACTCAGGTCGCAATTCACCCGAGGCCTAATAAACACCTTCGGTTGTCCTATAGAGAGACCAGCATACAGTATAGGGTAAACAACTTCAAAGTTCAGGATAGAACACGGCAAGCATTGCGTAAGTATTAAAGAAGAGGAGGATGTGATGGGTACTTTATATTTATGATTGTGGAGGTCAAGTTCCCGAGATGGTCACTGAGTGGGGACATGAAATTAATTGACCAAATGAAAGACATGAAGCCAGATGGTGGGATACAGGAACGGCAGATCTTTGATGATGAGTATTGAATTTGCAATGGCTTTGGTATATATATTTATATATTTAAAGAAAGTGATCGTGATGTTTGGTGGCAGAGATGCAGAAACAAATGGAAAGACAAACTTAGAATGTGGAGAGACAAACGGAGGTGCAGAGAGAAACCGAGGTACACTACAGAACACACATGTATGCAAGACGACGGGAGGAGTTAATTCTACTTTTTTTTTAGACTTGGATATTAATTATCCAACCGAAATTCAAACCCTCTGCCAAACAAAGGTGGTTACCGGTATAAACTAAAAATTGTATTCGGCAATCCGCACTGAGCAGTGTGGTGAAGTCTGTTCAAACGATCCCCATAACCAACACCGTATAGGGATGCCTTTATCCAGCAGTGGACTGATAAAGGGCTAAATGTTGACTTAAAGCTTTCGTGACTGCAGGAATTCATACTCTGTGGGTCTTTCGGTAAAGTCACGTAGATAGAAAAATAATTTAAAACAATCACGACGTTTTGATGGCAACACAAGCAAACGTCTTCAGGTGTGGCGGTGGCTCTTGTTTTTTCACAATACAATGGTTACCTTCACAGCCTCAGGGCGCCCTCCGTTCTCACAATACATTGACATGCTAATCTCTCTCAATACAATGGCCACCCTGACAGCCTCCGATCTTACATTTACATGCAAATACCATCTTTAACCCCGCCCACTTACCCTTGGGCTGCACCCATCTCAGGTCTATATAACATCCTGCTTCAGCAGCTCTCTCGCTGATTGTTTTTTTTTTATCTACGTGACTTTGCCGAAAGACCCAAAGAGGATGATAAAGGGCTGCTCATTTCTTGTATTACAAATCACTGGCTTAGGATCTCTAACATATGAACACTAGTTTAACACGTAGGCTTTCGCGACCAATATTATTCATAATAAAGGTTTTTGGGTTAGATCGCGTTATTTATAAATGTGCCGTAACCCTCCACCACCCGACACGGCCAATCAGCAAAAAAGTGTCACGTTGACAAAAGACAATTAGTTCACTACTTTAGCCCACCGGTGTGTTGAAGAGTGAATCCATATGAACACTAACCAATGATCACGCAAGTAGAGGGTTAGTTTGATTAGAACCTTTGAATTAACCTTGATGTTAACTGAATGGTGGGGCATTCCTTCACAAGTGGGCATGGGCAGGGGCGGAGCCAGGTTTTCAGGCCAGGGTGACATTCAACAAATTTTAATTTCAAGAATGATTAGAGAGTCAGGCTGTTGAACTAGACGCCATCGGTTGGCGACACACTCTGACAATGCAGTTGCACGGAGTCCACCAGACCGAGTGTCGTACACTTATACGCAGAATGTCACCCCTGTCACCCCCCCTGGCTCCGCCCCTGGGCATGGGTATGATTATATTATTACTACCGGGGTTATCCCTTACCAGCAGGACGAGGTGGGCTGCTGAGTTGACGGCCATTTTTGTTGTCCTCGGCAGAGCTGCCGGTTGCCTCTTTGCCACCCTCCAGGGCCTGGAGCCTCCTCGAGTGCTTGGTGCCCTTGTAGTGAGCCACTGACTGGCTCTGCACACACAACAGTGATGGGGCACCTTGTAAAAGTAGCACTCCATGAGAATAGTTTTTTCCCCTTTAACCTGGCAACAAAACAGGTGTTAAGTTTCTACATCATTAGACCTCCTTTGCCAGTACCAAAATATAAGAATAGGGTTTTTCCCCTTTTTTCTGGCAACAAAACTGAAACCTTTTTACAATGATTCATGTCTGCATTAACCACAATACCTGCAGTCAAAATGCAAACAAAAAACATACTATGATAATATATGCATTGTCCTTGAAACTGATTGGTCCACACCAAGGGATGGCTTTCTTTTGAGCCTCGACCCAATTGGTGCTCGACCAGATGACAAGGAATCATGTCTGCATAAACCACTATGCTTGTGGTCAGAATGCAAACAGAAAACATACTCTGATAATATATGCATTGTCTTTGAAACTGATTGATCCATACCAGTCAGCTTTCTTTTGAGCCTCGTCTCAAATGGTGTTAGACCAGAAGACGCCAAAAGGCGTACAGCTCAAAGACAATGCACTATCAGAGTAATGAGAGCTTGGGGTTAGCATCTACATCATGGGACCTCCTTTGCCAGGAACCAAAATATGATAATATGTTTTTCCCCTTTTTCTGGCAATAAAACAGGTGTTATGATGTTAAAAGACCAAACTGAATCCTTTTACAGGGAATCGTGTCTGCGTTAACCATAATACTTGTGGTCAGAATGCAAAAAACATACTCTGATAATAGTATATGCATTGTCTTTGAAACTGATTGGTCCATACCAGAGACAGCTTTCTTTTGAGCCTCGTCTCAGACGGTGTGAGACCAGAACACGCCAAAAGACGTCCTCTATTATCAGAGAATTATTTCTGTTTCCATTTTGACCAAAAGTATTGTGGTTAATGCAAACATGATTCCTTGTAAAAGGTTTCAGTTTGGTGTTTTAACAACTTAACACCTATATTCTTAGTTTTTTCGGTAAAGTCACGTTGAAGAGAAACAACAAAATAACAAAATATATATAAAACAATAAAAAATTCTCACGACGTTTCGACCATAACTCAAACGGTCATCATCAGGTGTGTCGGTTTGCATAAATTTATTTTGAAAACGGCATATTTATTTATATATATATAAAAATAACGTTTGCGTCACGCGCAACGATGGCAGTTTGCCAGGACTAGTCCATCTATTTTTTGAAAAGAGGAGGGGGGAGACGAAATTTGTTTTTATGTATGCTGTCTGAAAGGCACTGTAAGCGTGAACAATCAATCAAGAAGTGAAATGATTTATCAAATCTTTCCAATGATTGCTAAGATAGAATCCATCTTCTCGGTTGAAATTGTCTCTGTGTTTGTATATGTGGATAGCCTCATGAACGAATCTCTCATGGAAGCCAGATGGCTTACAAAGAACCTCCGTCTTGGAAAAGTCAATGGCATGTGAGCCTACTGAATTAGAACAATGATCTGCTACGGCCGAGGTGTTGGTCCTACCGTGTTTAAGGTCTGCTTTATGTTCACGAATGCGGTCCGAGATATGGCGTTTGGTTTCTCCAATGTAACTACTACCACAGAGGCAACTTAGTTTGTAGACACCAGGGTATTGTATGTCCGGAATCACATATTTTACAGACGGAACCAGATCACGGATTTTATGTAATGTGTTGAAACGGACCTGGATCTTGTGTTTATTTCCCTCATTAAAATTCAAATCAATTTAGAACATTTTTGACATGCGTTTTTCTGGATTTTTTTGTTGTTATTCTGTCGCTCACTGTTCAAATAAACCTAACATTAAAATTATAGACTGATCATTTCTTTGTCAGTGGGCAAACGTACAAAATCACCACGGGATCAAATACTTTTTTTCCCTCACTGTATCAGCTTCCATTCCACAATGAGTCGCATAAAATAAGAATTTCACCGTATCTTTTAAAATTAATATTAGGCCGGAAGCTGTGAGGAAAAAAATTAGACATTGACATTTTTAAAGGTCCTAATGGGAACCTGAATACACGGTAATGCCTTTGTCGGGGTTACTATAGGTCTTTTAGGACAAATTACATTAGAGTGTTAACATAAAATAGCATTCAAATTAAATATACTTCATTACTTTACACCGGTGTGCACTTTGTGTTAATATGTTCCAGGTCTGCAGGTCCATTAAGGTTGGCAGATTCTGGAGAAATATACTCGAGCCACTGCTCTTATTGACTCGAGTTTTGGCAGCCTTGGGAGCCGTTCCTGTGATTATTTTTACATTGTGGCAATAACAACTCACACTTGGGGGAATATTGTGGTGAAAGAAGTAATGACTAAAATGTTATTATAATATAGCTAATGACCATTTTGCACATTCATAAGAGTCAATAAGCTGACTGCTTCACATGCCTATTAATGGATTTATTTACACCTTTGACCATTTTAAATGCCTTTTTTACCATTGGGATGATGTATGAACGATATCTCATGCTACATATAAACGTAGCTCACTACGTTAACTACGTGACAATATTCTTACATTTAACTTAGTTAAAGAATGGAGCGTGTGTATAGTATTTGAGGGATCCACTAAATAATTTCTCAAAGTCTCTTAATTCTCAACCCATTGGAAGTGTATTTCGGCATATAATTGTTACTTCAGGTAAATCCCAGTACAATTGATATACTTACGCATTCATGAAATGCAGTTGACACAGCTGATCTCTGTTTTAGGAGATACGGTATAATACACGTTACAGTATTAAACGTGCAGTATCGTGAACATTCCAATTAGATGATGGGCTGAGCCACTTCCCGCAAGCTGACCAGATTAATAATTCAGTAAATCGCCTTTTAATTAGCCAAGTTATTCTGCCTCACGGCAGGTACGGTGGTGTGCGTACACAGGAATTTCCTGATATGGTGTTGAATTTGGTCACGTGACCAGGAAATTACGATTTAAGATTCTCTAAGCCACGAGGCAGGGTGTCAGCCATTACACAGAGTACAAAATGGAGGCACAAATAGGGTCTCAGTGAAGGCAGGTGCATTTGTTCATTGTGGAACTTTAAGAAGAATTGGCTGTAAGTTCGTTTATGTTCTTATAATACTGGGAATGCTGTTATGTTAGGATTGCCGTTATAATGCTGTAAATGCCTTTATAATGCTGATAAATTATGATATGAGGCCTAGTTAACAACGAAGCCTGCCACTTGCATTATTGTGAATGTTACTTGTAACTGGATAAGTCGAGTCAGACTTGTACACATGTAACTTTAATGCGATCTTGAGAGCAAGGATGAAGAAGTATCTCATCCACAGTTCAGTGTTATGTGCAGCGCTGTACATTTAGGCTGCAGTATGGTGATTACACGATGTGACCTTATTAAACACAGTAGCTTATTCTCTTGTATAGCTGTTCAGTGCTAATGTAGGTGCCTGGTCCATCCAGGATCTATTGTTGAGTTTCATGTTATCGAATACAATGTTATGATGCTCATTGTGTTCATTCATTGTATCGATATTGCAAGTATTAACAGATGCTGTAATTTGTGCTGTGTTTATCCATCAGTTTTACCTCGTTCTATTAATTAAATACGTTTGGAGTCGGGTGTTTACCCTGGCTCTGAAGGTTTATTGAATGCAAGGTTAACGACTCGGATAGTGGTGCAACGCAGCGCACAGCGAGGCGGAGACACAAGTATATCCCCACACTGAGTCTCTCCTGGCCATGCCTTCCGAGGGCTGTTCGTGCTGCTTAAGTTCGCTCCTCCCATTGTCCCCGCCCCTTAAAAATGTAGTGCGGTATTCGTTCATTTTTCACGAACTTGCTATCTGCGAATTTGGCTATCCGCGAATCACATTTAGAACTATACACGACTTAATCGAGAGAGAGAGAGAGGAGAAAAAGAGAGAGAGAAAGCAAGTGATGAGATCAAGTGACGAGAGTGAATGTGATGTGAGAAAGTGATGAGATAAAGTGATGAGAATGTGATGAGAGAAGAAGCAATGAGATACGTTAATATATTTCTAGTATTAAATATTAATTTCATTTACCATTTATTTGTATTATAATTTTCATGGATTTAATAGCTTATTTATGTTTTTTTTATATTGGTAGGAACCTCCTGGTTACACCAGCTCGTCTGTGGGAGGGGTAGGGCTGGGTGGGGAGGGAGGGGCTGGGTGGGGAGGGAGGGGCTGGGTGGGGAGGGGAGGGTGGGGAGGGACTGGGTGGGGGGTGGGAGGGAGGGGTGGGACTGGGTGGGGATGGGCTGGTCACCCCGTAGTGCCCTTATAAAACTCAACGTTTAACCTACTCACGCCGGCTTGTGCCCGCCCTCACAGTCGGCCATATTTGCGGAATACACCACGTGGTGCCGCCATTGACGCTGGCCGTTGACCGAGCAACCCAACGTTCCTACCAGCTCCCTCCGCAGGAATGTGTTTCATTTAAGGTGATTAATTTCGGAGGCCAATATCATTATCTGCCAAATGTGCCATTCGCAATCGTGTTCGGAAATGTACACCTCGCGAATAACGAGGGAATCCTGTACATTGCAAAAATAATCCTCTCTACGTTGTCATATCCCCACCCTCATCCCACCATACCCTCGCGAGTCACGCATTTGCTCTCCCAGTACAGCATATTGATGTAGGCGCATTTAGAGGCTTTAGACATCCAAGCCAGGAAAACTTACCATGTTCATCTCGAGCACTTTCTCATCCCACAATGCACTCTCTGGGGAAAGGTCAACCGGCCTATATGTTAACCTGAATCACAGTGTGCTCTGTAGTTAAGCTTAACCTTAATTAACTGGTCAAAATGTTATAACGTTACATTTTGTCTCGGTACTCATTCGAAAAGTTCGGGAGTGGAGTGTTAGGCAGATTTATTATTCTAAAACAAGCTGGACCTATCTACACCAACTTCCATTTGAACTCAGGATACATTTTAGGTAAAGCCCCATTTGCCCAACAGTTGCACACGTGTCACTCGGGAGGGTGAGAGGTGGACCTCAGAGTTGAAGCGGATCTGGCAGATGTTGCAGCACAGCACGTGTCTTCTCCTGGGTGCAGACGCAGTGGCAGAATTTGGGACTCCAAAGGAATGGGAGAGGACAGCCTTCTGCATGGGGTCCATCTTCAACAAGCAAAGGAGAGGGCACAGTCATCAGCAAAAGCATTTATTTTTCACTCTGCCCTCTCTGAAGCCACATTTGTAAGACTGTGAGGTTAGGACTGGGTGACAACTGAGATAGTGCTGAACTTGTACTCGGAGGATGTAGCCCAGCGCTGTGGAGGCAAGGTTTGGTGAATCACACAATGTCGTGAAACTCCCTTCTCACTCATGGACTTCGAGGTTTCCATACTCTGGCTTTCCAGGAGATGGCACTACAGCAGGTGTTTCATCTGTATGGGATAAATTTCGATTTAAAGCTTTCATGACTGCAAGGATTCATCTTCTTTGGTTCTTTCGGTAAAGTCACGTAGAATGAGAATAAAATAATAAACTGATAAAATAAAATAACACAATCAAATTCTCACGACGTTTCGGCCACAACACAAGCGGCCTTCATCAGGTGAAGGGACGAGACTATCTGGAGGACAGCGCTGGAGCGAACACAGCCAAGCTCAGACCACGGCCTTTAAGCTGTGTGAGAAGAAACAGAGCGCCTTGACAAAGGAATTAGCATAGAATTTAGCATTGAAATAGCTGAGTGATTAGCTTGTGACTGGTCACAGAAATGGCTATGTTAAAGTCAAAGCCTACACATCCACAGAGGCACCTAGTACAAATCAAACAGGAGAATTTAGCATTGAAATAACTGAGGGATTAGCTTGTGACTGGTCATAGAAATAGTTATGTTAAAGTCAAAGCCTACACATCTACACATCTGTATGGGATACTTAGAGCAGTGTCCCGCGTATGCGTGGGGGATTTTTTTCCCAGGAACTCTGACTTTCTCCCACGTATAAACACTAATCAATTGGCCGATAGCACCTTGATACGTGGAGGACTGCTGAGCTTGGTGGTGGAATTTGGCACTGACTCACCGCCTCCAAGTTGTCCTCTCTCTTCGAGAGCGAGGGAATACCGTGCGGCGCATTACAAGTTGACATTATTATTCTTATTATTATTACTGACCACGGACACATGGTGGGCTGAGTTGGCCTCAGACGAAATTTCAATTGTGAATCATGCACTCTTACCGCACGGCCACATGCTCGGATTCTGATAGACAGAGAATAAGTATTCCGTTCTGGTTACCATAAGTTGGTCATCGCTGATTGTACGCTGAACGTGATTGTTTTGTTTGAGAATTGCTTAATGTATGCAGAGTTTACATATACAAGAAAATCGAAAATTTCAGAATGGATGCTTTTAGAATGGACGTTTGTGACGGCAACTTGGCTTTAGAGGCTGCTGATATTGAGCTAAAGGCAACAGTTAGGTTATCGTGTGTGGAATTAATCATTTGGAACGTGGTTTGGTTTTTTAGAATGTGAGGCCAAGCATTGCATCCGTTAAGATGATGGTAAAGGTCACAGCTGAAAATATTCACACTGGTGCCACTGATAAAGTGTAGTCTTTAAACACTTCCAATTATCTTTTAAATAACAACAGTGATTACCTGCACATGTTTCATCCTTTTTTAAGTGACACATTGGTTACACAAGTGACACTATTTCACGGCACAAGTAATTGCAACAAAAAAGTAAACATCCCACAATAACACAATTACAGTGATACATAAACACCATGGAAATAGTTCTGTCCGATGCCTTTTAACACAATGTCGGTGTAAAATGTAATGTATGGTCATATTTTCTAGATTAAATTGAAATACAATATCAGATTATACAAAAGCATTATCTGACTGCATGGTGCTGTGTAGAGCCCTCAACTCACAATTTTAAAGTTGCACGTTCCAATCCCCGTTTGGGGGGTAATTAAAATGTATTATTAGTCTTCTGGAGTTCGTAAATATGAGTAACACTTTGTGAAAACTTAACAGTGGTGAGTCTATGGGCAAACTGGCCCCTACCATACGCATGTGGAATTTCCATTCTTCAGGCCTGCCAAAATATATTAGCACTGTGACGTAGCCAGGAGCAGGTAGACGATTAAAATGTTTGCTTTCGCATATTCTGCAATAAATAAACTGCATACTGCAATACGTTATAACAACAAATGTAATAAGTGGAATTTGCATATCATTACAATGGTGCTAAGCCAACAACATTCAATTAATGTGCTTTAGAAACTAAAGTAGAATTTCCCTACTTTATCTTCCCAGATGTCATGTCCAGTCAATGCATGGCATTATAGAACTTAATGCAACATATTATATATAAATCAAAATTGAATGCAACATATTCACTCTGGGAGGAGCAGTGGCATCAATTCGGAGTACACTGCACTATGTACCTTGTGACCCGAGTTTTATTACCAACCATGGTTAACATCAATGGAGGGTAATATTTAAACTGGTCCTGAAGCTCCCTTTACCAAAGAACTCCGACCCGCATGGTGAAGTATGGTTAAACACCCCCGCAAATTGCCAACACTGAGTGCTGCGCATTTTCATACAGCCAGTTGATTGAGAAAGGGCTGCAAATAATTGCTACTGTATTCTTATAATGATTTATCATCTTCATTGTAATGGCGACCTAAACTCTCCATTTTCACTTTTGTAGCCTTGTGCACAATGTGATGACTACATGCATCTGCAGCACCTGCATGCGCACGCACTGACAATGCAATCGGTTTGTGACCGGAATCAATGGCTGTGGACCTCTGTTCTCGACTCCAATTGATATCCCCACCATGTTGCTGCATAAAAACACATTTGCATGCAGGATCCGTTGAATTTTCAAGTTGAAATTGGAATAGACTGCACTTGTAAACAGGACGTTGGAGCCAACGTGGTCATTTGGAGTGTGGTTTATTACCAGCATGAAAGTGATATACATCTTTTTTTTTAGACATTGCTACGAGTTTTTATTATATTATGCTACGTGGTAATTTTAAGTTTGTAAGACAAAATAACCATTACTTTTAAACATAAAACACTAACATTTTTATTTCCATCGTACAATACCAGCCCTTAAAATTTTAATTACACACCTCTGAGCGCACGATACCTGTGAAAGCATTTACGTAAGAACATTAGCAGCTAAATTTTCATTTTACCATACATATTCCACCATACAATGCTGTTGTAGTAATTACTTTAGCAGTGGACTGTGTGGCTTTATTGTGAAATAACTCATTATTATTAAACAATTTTATTGTGAAATAACTAATTATTAAGAAACAATGTTTTATTTACTATTTTTTATTTAGCCAAGTAAGGCCCACTGAGCTACATACAGTAGTTCTTTTTCAGAAGCGACCTGGCCACACATGATAGCTCAACGAAGTGGCTTATCTATGTGGGAATTTATCGCAGCCAAATACTCTAAAACGCATGATTCTAAATGTGGAGGGAAAAACGGGAGGACCCGGAGAAAGATCCACATGACCACAGGGTGAACATGTAAACTCCAAATATACAGGCGTCAGGGTTGGGATTGAACCCACCACCTCTTTTATACCAGCCAAGGTAGTTAACATCTCGCCACCGTGGCACCTACATATTTTGATCAGGGCCAGTTCAATAAATGTTTTTTTTAGTTCTTAAAATTGTAATTGTTTACCTTAATTTTTCACTCCATGCCTGGTGTGGAAATTATATGATTTGGGGTTAATATGCCATTTCTGGAACATTAAACACGGCTCTTTCCCTACTTATTCTGGCATGCCTCCAAAGGAAGAAACAACCAAAACCCATTTTGGTGCTGTTGTGTCACTTTAAAACAATATTGATCCAGCGTACCATGACAGTGGAATTTTAAAAAGGCTGCCCACTGTCGCACCTCTCTCTCTCGTCCAAACTACAGAATAGCGTGCCATCATTCAAATGCACCTCGAACTGAACATTAAGCGACTCCAACAACGGTGACATTGCCAGGATGACGGGGCTCCCACATTATGATTGGATGAGACAGGACTCCATGATAGCTGTGACATCGCCGCAGTACACTATACAAACCATGGCAGATACGGATACCTGATGCACAAGTGGAAAATTAAAAACTCTGCAGTGTGCGAATGTGGTCATTCAGAACAAACCGTACAACATTTAACGACGTAATGGCCGATCCACAAATACGGAGGAGACATCACAGCAACCCGATTGAAGGATCGTAACCTTATCGTGGTGGTGGGAATTGTGTATTTCGATGACCCCCAGAGCTATGTCGCCTGGAGTCTTGTACTCCTGGTAGGGTCTCCCTTGGCGAACAGATCTGGGGGGGGGAATTTCCATACAAATAACGGTCCAAACAAAAGCCCCTTATGAATGGTAACCCGGTCAGGCCCAGCCTGAAATGGCTATGTGGCGCCATCCTGTGGGCCCACCATCCGCAGGACGAAGGATGAGGGGCGGGTGCGATGCCACTATGGCAGGAAGAGGACCTTGGCGATGGACACTCGCTATTGGGATGTGGAATGTCACGTCACTGGGGGGAAAGGAGCCGGAGCCAGTGGAGGTGGAATGGTATCGACTCGACATAGTCGGTCTCACCTCCACACACAGAAATGGCACTGGAACTAAACTTCTCGACTGGAGGTGGTCTCTCTCCTATTCCGGAGTCACCCCTGGTGGGAGGCCCCGGGCGGGTGTGGGGATACTCACAAGCCCCCGGCTGGGCGCTGTTCGGTTGGAGTTTGTTCCAGTTGATTAGAGGATCGCCTCAATGAGAAAGGAAAACTCTGACTGTTGTCTGCTTTTATGCACCAAACAGCAGTTCAGAGTACTGGCCTTCTTGGAGATGGTGGGTGCAGTGCTCGACAGAGTGCCACCTACTGACTCCATAGTCTTACTGGGCGACTTCAATGCTCACGTAGGAAAAGATGGAGATACCTGGAGAGGCATGATTGGGAGGAATGGCCCCCTAATCTGAACCCGCACGGTGAGATGTTATTGTAATTATGCGATAGTCACGGAATGTCAATAACAAACACCATGTTCGAACACAAGGATGCTCATAAGTGTATTTGCTACCAGAGCACCTTGGGCCGAAGGTCAATGATTGACTTTAAAGTTGTATAATTAATCGGACCTAAGGGCATATGTTCTGGACACTCGGATGAAGAGAGGAACGGAGCTGTCAACTGATCACCACCTGGTGGTAAGTTGTATCCGACGCTTGGGGCACCAACCAGATAGCAATGGAAGGCCCAAACGAATAGTGTCGGTTTTCTGGGAACATCTGGCACAAGACCCAGTGCAGAAAGATTTCAGCTGCTACCTCCGGGAAAACTTCTCCTACACTCCAGGGGATGTCATTGACATTGAGTCCGAGTGGACGATGTTCAGGATCTCGATTGTCGATGCAGCTGCGAAAAGCTGTGGCCTGAAGGCAGTTGGTGCCTGTCATGGCGGCAACCCTAGGACCTGAACTATGCTCGGCGTCCGCAGTGATGCGGGTGCTGTACCGTTCCATGGTAGTGAAACGGGAGCTGAGTTCTCGAACAAAGCTCTCAGTTTACCAGTCGATCTACTTTCCCACCCTCACCTGTGGTCATAAGCTTTGGGTAATGACCAAAAGGATGAGATCGCGGGTACAAGGGGCTGAAATTAGGTTTTTCCGCAAGGTTTGCCTCGGAGTCGAGCTGCTGATCCTCCAGATCGAGAGGAGCCAGTTGAGGTGCGGATGCCCCCCGGTAGACTCCCCTTGGAACTCTACCAGGCACATCCCACTGGGCAAAGACCTCGGGGCCGACCCAGGGCACGCTGGCAAAACTATGTCACTCGGATGGCCTGGGAATGCCTGGGAATTACCCAGGAAGAGCTGGAGTCGGTCGCCAGGGAAAGGGAGGTTTGGACCGCCCTACTCAACATGCTGCCGCCGCGACCCTCACCAGGACAAGCGGATTGAGAAACGAACGAACATCGCAGCGACGATGACACACTCTGCTGCTCCTGACGCAGTTTCCTGGCTTGACCACCTGAATGTGAAATTGTAGTTGTTGCTTTGCATCTACATCATCAGCCATACGAATGAAGAAGTACTCTATTGCACACATTCAATTCTTTGTTCTCATTATTGACACCTAAAACACAGCCGAGGTGCGTAACTTTTTTTCATTTATATAATGTAAACACATTTCTCTTTTCCACTTGATATATAAGCAGCTATTAACCACTTTCATTACCATACGATGACTCGCCATAGAAGTGAAATACTAAGCGGGCGAATGTGAGAAATATTATCTTACGTCGAGAAATTCTAACAGTAGTTCACAGCAGCATTATCTCGTTGCATAAATAAAGCACGTTAAACATGAACCACGAATTAGTGTGACATGAGAAAACTCGGAGAGGCGATGCTCTCTAATATGCTAAAGCATATCTATGGAAACTGGTCTCGAAGGGATGGGTTCAGGCTCTATATAACTCGGTATGGAATAATCAGTGACACGAGAACCACCATTTATAAATCAATCATCGACATGCTTGTATGGGCAAAAGGAGGATGGTATTGTGATATGAATGCTCTTGTGTCTGTCAGTGTATTGATGTATTCACGCTTGGGTGATTTTTCTGGTTTAAGAATAAAACATGGATTATAAATGAATTACTATCAGTACAGTATTATTGTCCTAATCAACCTAGCCTCTTCGTATATCAAACAATTAAACTTGGCTCATTACCAAAATAAAGCCTTGATTGGAGAACAAATATTTGCTATAGATTACAATACAAGTTGGATTTAAATACATCTCAATGTATCTGCATTTAAAGATGCGTCATAGAAGTGGGACATGAGCACTCTGTGGAAAAAGCCATTTATTTTATTTCAAAATAAAGTTTTTTTGTTAGATCGCCTAAATATAAATGTTGTTAAACCCGCCACCACCCCACACAGCCACTGAGTAAGGTTAGTCACATAAACAAAAAAATGCCAATTGGTTACTACTTCAGCACACAGGTGTGTTGGAGAGTAACCCCACAACATTTACAATTCCAGTACGACGTTTCTTTGTTAATTACAATTTGCATCATCAGGCGACAGCCGTAATTGTGAAGAAGTCTTCCGGTTTCGGTCTTAAATAGTTAAGGTGATGTCCTCACTGTGAGCCTATCAGGTGCGAAGACCAGAGGGGGGTCAATGTAGTCGTATACATTACAATGGATCATGTTCATCTGAGAATATGCAGTAACTATAATTGGCTGGGTTATTCACAGATAGTCAAATACATAATGCTTGTATTTATGTATTCCACTAAAAGAGAAGAGAGGAAGGCCTTGAGCCTAGCCTTGAACTGGGGCAGTCAGCACCGACAGTGGGGAGAAAGATTTCCTGAAATTGGGGGCAGCAGAGGAAGATGAGCGATCTCTCAATGAGACTAATAAATATTGTACAGAACAGAAAACCGATTACCATGGTGTATCATGTCTGCTCACTGGTGAAAATTGCAAACGTGTAATTCTTTAATCAGTGAAATATATTTGGTAAATTACTGTGCAGTAAATGATATTACACTTATGTGGAGACCTTTTTTTAAAGTGCTGGAGGATATATTAGTTATCTAAATTGAGTAGAGCGGTTCATTTGGAAATGGCATAGCGTACGGTGACCTACTCTTGTGAGCAGGGTCACAAACCGTGAATTCTCGCAGTACACAAGAAATGCATTGAAATTGCAGGTGGTAAAATTTTCATCTTTATGATCATCACCGTCTCCCGCAATGTTGCTTCATGCTCTTCGTACCCTTTTATTATGGCGTCATTGTGTGCATTGTCTCCTCAGAAATTGTTGCGTTATGCGTGTGAATAAAACCTGTGGGTAAAAAAATTGATATGCAGCTGGATTAAGTCACGAATAGGACCGTGAATGTGCATGAACACAGATAGATATGACTTTTATGATGTATAAATCCGACAAGGTAAAGCCATTTAACCAGCTTAAATGTGCCACGATACTCAAATTTACAACCCACGAATGAAATAATACTCCGCAATGTATGGTGTGGCACTGTCGCATTTAAACACATGCAGGTACGCATACATGAGCTTGTTTTTATGTCCAGATGAATGGGTCTTTATACAAAGACCGTTACGTTTGCCTGATTCAAAATCAAATAATTTCACGTCCTTTACATAAAAGCTACATTATTTCCATAAAAGAAAACGCCTTTTCACAATTTTCTGCATTATGCAAACAAGTACCTGAATACGCCATGTCCTCTGCACCCTTATGTATAATGGTTCACGGACACCTTCCTGGCAGGTACAATGTTGTGAAATCCACACTGACAGAAGCCACCATGTCCACCCTAGCACTCATTGCAGTGGGCAAGCCGCCAAGCGGAATACCGCCTGAAAATTGAATTGTAAAAGATATTATTTCATTTTAAGCCAGACCACACTTGGACCGTTCCGCCGAAATCGACTGGGACACGGCGCCTTGCAATCCACAAGTGGAATAAAACGGGGCTGTTCGCAAATATATCAAAGTGCGTGATCGTAACTCTGTCTGCAAAAAAAAACCCCCCACCAAAATAAATGACAGCAAACAGAAAAAACACACGCGAACCATGCACCCAATAATCTCATAGTTACCACATTTGCACCATAAATATAGTTGACTCGCTTATAGTTGTCCTTTACTGCCTATGGCAGACAAACACACTCTTCATTCACGGAACCTGCGCGAGTATTCCACAAATAATGTTCCACACTCGTAGAGATCGTCCTGTCGAGGCAACGTTGTGTCGGCTAATGTGTGGAGGTGCAAAGTAAAACTGTACAGGTATCCCTCGATTTACACAAGGGGTGCGTTAAAAAAAAAAACGCGTAACATGAAACTTCGTATATCCGAATGGCTTATCCCATTGATTTGTTACTAAAACATGAGGGATGTGTTTCGGACAGTCATTACAAGTCTACACCTACAAAAAAATATGCACACCTATATCACTTTTCACAATACAATAAATAATATTGAAGATATATATTAAAATGATTGAATAATAATGAATACAAATTTTCAATCATTTACCTTTACAGGGAACTCGCCAATATATCTGCATGCTGGAATGCCTGGCAAGGTGATGCGGAGGCGTTACTGTTGCACTGTGGGAATACCGTGACGTTGTCAAGGATGCTTCTTGTTTGACGATCTCATGGCGTTTGCCGCGTGAAATTTTGTTTACGCGGGACGGGAATTCGGTTTCGTTCATCGAAAAGTGTCTATAATTTGCCAATTGCGTTAACGCGAAATGTCATGAACGGAACATTTGTATATCGAGTTTATTAGCAGGTGTAATGGGATTTATTTTGAGAATTCGATTATAAATCACATTCAAGCTACTTTTGATCTTATTTATATAAAAATAAAAAGTTACGTTTCCTCTCTTACGTTGCTGTGTTTGCATGGTTAACTCCTGCTTGTGTAACTCCACAATGTCACCAACACAATACATGTGTCACTGCCTCTGGCACTTCAACGCAGTGCGAACTGTACGATGAGCAGGAGAATCTCCCCTCTACTCAAACGTCGAACCATTGCTTCTGCGACGAGAATTGTACTTCCCTGTAAATGTTCAAAGCATACAAATTAGCAGAGCAACCTTGCAGCACACCCAAACACATCTCATGGCAAAACATAAACAACTCTATCTATTCGGTGATAAAGGTAACTTTAGTTAATGTTAAAAAAAAGCAAAATGTGTTAAAACTGTATCGCAGATGATGTATGATTGCATATTGCGCAAATGAATGACCCCATGAGACAGCGTAACTGGTATAATAAAGGTTATCAGCTGTGGAATTTATGTAAATTTTATTATTTAGAAACGAAAAATAAACCAACTTGTCGATTGAGCACCCGTCAAAATCTTACCATGCCATGGCAAGTCCTTCTCGATGGGGATACGGGTCAGTGATGAACGAGCAATTGCCTCGCGCGACGGGTGGCGATTTCCCCGCGCCTAATCGGCATGCGCGTGGTGCGCACGACAGAAAACACTGCGGCAAAAGAGACCGCGACACGTCGAGCAGAGAGAGAGAGAAGGAGCGTTCCCTGTGCACACACCTTGGCCCAGAGGGCTCTCTTGTTACACTATGCAACACAATTTTTGTTCCTGGGTAGGAAGTGTTATTTCGTAATTATTTCGTAATTGCTGAGGCCAAATATATATTTAGAAATTGACCTATTTTCAATGAGAAAACTGGCGAATTTGTGTCTTTTTCGTTCGCATAACGTCAGAGAAAAACAACATGTGAATCCAAATTAACATGTATTTATATTAAAGTAATACAATAATGACTACAGAATATTTAGAAGTGAGTAGTTTTTCGAGATTTACGATTATACTGTAAATCACTTTCACGAATCAGCCACCAAAGTGTAGTCTTGCATCATGTTCTCGTTATACTGTCCTTGGTAGCGGCGTTCAAAGTCCAGTATATCCTGGTGGAAGCGCTCGCCTTGCTCCTCTGAGTACGCTCCCATGTTCTCCTTGAATTTATCAAGATGAACATCAAGGATATGGACTTTGAGGGACATCCTACAGCCCATTGTGCCGTAGTTCTTCACCAGAGTCTCAACCAGCTCCACATAGTTTTCGACTTTGTGATTGCCCAGGAAGCCACAAACCACTGCGACAAAGCTGTTCCAAGCTGCTTTCTCCTTACTAGTGAGCTACTTTGGGAATTAATTGCACTCCAGGATCTTCTTTATCTGTGGTCCGACGAAGACACCGGCTTTGACCTTTGCCTCAGACAGCTTAGGGAACAAGTTTTGAAGGTACTTGAAGGCTGTCGACTCCTTATCCACAGTTCTGACAAATTGTTTGATAAGGCCCAATTTGATGTGCAGTGGTGGCATCAGCACCTTCTGGGGGTCCACCAGTGGCTCCCACTTGACGTTGTTCCTCCCCACAGAGAACTCGGTCCGCTGTGGCCAGTCCTGCCTGTGGTAGTGCGCCTCGTGTCCCAAGGCGCCTCGTGTCCCAAAGGCAAAGATAGCAGGGAAACTTGGTAAAACCGCCATGGAGACCCATCAGGAATGCCACCATTTTGAAGTCTCCGATGACCTACCAGCCGCACTCATCATACTTCAAGGCGTCCAGCAAGGTCTTGATGCTGTTGTAATCCTCTTTGAGGTGCACCGAGTGAGCCAGGGGAAGAGACGGGTACTTGTTACCATTATGGAGCAGCTTAGCTTTGAGGCTCCTGGATGAGCTGTCAATGAAGAGGCGCCACTCATTCTGGTTACAGGCGATTCCGATTGCCTCGAACAGACTGGTCACATTGTGGCAGAAGCAGAGCCCTTCTTGACGGGTGAAGAAGCTGCAAAAAGGTTGGTGACACTTCCTCTGATCTGCTACTTGCACACTTTTATCCAACAAGTTCCACTGCTTGAGCCTTGACGTCAAAAGCTCAGCATTGGACTTGGTGAGACCAAGATCTCTGATCAAGTCGTTGAGGTCTTTTTGGTTGGGGTAGTTTGGGTTTCTCTCTTCAGCTCCACCTCTGAAATTGTCATCTTGATCTGCAACGTCTTCTTCGCTCTCTGACTTGCTGCTCTCTTCTAAAGACGGCTGCTCTCTCTCCGGAGGAGTGGGTACGGGGAGCTCATGGCAGTGTGGCACGGGCGATGGACGAAGGAAAGTCCGGATACGTGATAGCAGGTGCATTATTGCCAGTCCAATGTTTGGAAGGGTCCACCATCTGTACCATCCTACAAAAATAAATTTATTTCACCCGTGACTAATGTGTAAGAGATTCTCACAACATTTTTCATGTATGATATATTTTATCAATAACATTGAAAATTATACTCTTAGTTTTTTCGGTAAAGTCACGTTGAAGAGAAACAACAAAATAACAAAATATATATAAAACAATAAAAAATTCTCACGACGTTTCGACCATAACTCAAACGGTCATCATCAGGTGTGTCGGTTTGCATAAATGTATTTTGAAAACGGCATATTTATTTATATATATATAAAAAAATAACGTTTGCGTCACGCACAGCGATTGGCAGTTTGCCCAGGACTAGTCCATCTATTTTTTGAAAAGAGGAGGGGGGAGACGAAATTTGTTTTTATGTATGCTGTCTGAAAGCCACTGTAAGCGTGAACAATCAATCAAGAACTGAAATGATTTATCAAATCTTTCCAATGATTGCTAAGATAGAATCCATCTTCTCGGTTGAAATTGTCTCTGTGCTTGTATATGTGGATAGCCTCATGAACGAATCTCTCATGGAAGCCAGATGGCTTACAAAGAACCTCCGTCTTGGAAAAGTCAATGGCATGTGAGCCTACTGAATTAGAACAATGATCTGCTACGGCCGAGGTGTTGGTCCTACCGTGTTTAAGGTCTGCTTTATGTTCACGAATGCGGTCCGAGATATGGCGTTTGGTTTCTCCAATGTAACTACTACCACAGAGGCAACTTAGTTTGTAGACACCAGGGTATTGTATGTCCGGAATCACATCTTTTACAGACGGAACCAGATCACGGATTTTATGTAATGTGTTGAAACGGACCTGGATCTTGTGTTTATTCAAGATTTTGGAGATCTTTTTTGTGATCCCAGCAATGTAGGGTAAAGTGATGGTTTTGAAAGGCTCCTCAAGAGGGTTCTTCTTCATGGTTTGAGTGATAGCTTTGCGGATTGTATAGTCGGAGTAACCATTAGCCCTAAGAGCTTGGTGTACGTGCTTGAGTTCACTGCTTATGTGTTCCTGGTCGGATATGCATTGGGCTCTATGATACAGAGTCTTGATGAGAGAATTCTTCTGTGATGGATGGTGGTGGGAATCCGGTTTCAGATAAGCATCCGTATGGGTAGCTTTCCTGTAGACAGAGTGGCTCATTGAACCATCAGGTCTCTTTTTAATTAGGACATCCAAAAAAGGTATCTTGCCATCTATTTCGACTTCCATGGTAAATCTAATGGCTGGGTGTATGGAATTGATGTGGTCGAAGAATTGGTCTAGAGCAGGCCGGCCATGTGGCCAGATGACAAAAGTGTCATCCACGTACCTCTTCCATAAGGTTGAGTGCAGAGTGGCAGTCTGGATGGCGTCAGTCTCAAATTTCTCCATGAAAATGTTAGCTATAACTGGAGAAAGGGGGGAGCCCATTGGGGTGCCCTCAGTTTGTTTGTAGAAAGTTCCATTCCAAGTGAAGTATGTATTGGTTAAACAGTGTCTCACCAGGGGGGGTACCTCAGTGTTTAGTCCTTGATGAACCAAGTCTTCAATGATTGCAATGGTGTCAGGTACAGGAACCTTGGTGAATAAGGAAACTACATCAAAACTGACAAGCAGGTCGTCTGGGGACAAAGAAAAACCCTTGATTGTTGATACCAGGTGAGTAGAATTTTGTACCGCAGAGGTGGTCTTTCCAGTGAAAGGACGCAGGATTTCAGACAAAAAACGAGCTAGTTTGTAGGTGGGGGAGCTGATAGTAGAGACTATGGGACGAAGAGGTGTATCAACACATAAGCAGTGAACTCAAGCACGTACACCAAGCTCTTAGGGCTAATGGTTACTCCGACTATACAATCCGCAAAGCTATCACTCAAACCATGAAGAAGAACCCTCTTGAGGAGCCTTTCAAAACCATCACTTTACCCTACATTGCTGGGATCACAAAAAAGATCTCCAAAATCTTGAATAAACACAAGATCCAGGTCCGTTTCAACACATTACATAAAATCCGTGATCTGGTTCCGTCTGTAAAAGATGTGATTCCGGACATACAATACCCTGGTGTCTACAAACTAAGTTGCCTCTGTGGTAGTAGTTACATTGGAGAAACCAAACGCCATATCTCGGACCGCATTCGTGAACATAAAGCAGACCTTAAACACGGTAGGACCAACACCTCGGCCGTAGCAGATCATTGTTCTAATTCAGTAGGCTCACATGCCATTGACTTTTCCAAGACGGAGGTTCTTTGTAAGCCATCTGGCTTCCATGAGAGATTCGTTCATGAGGCTATCCACATATACAAGCACAGAGACAATTTCAACCGAGAAGATGGATTCTATCTTAGCAATCATTGGAAAGATTTGATAAATCATTTCAGTTCTTGATTGATTGTTCACGCTTACAGTGGCTTTCAGACAGCATACATAAAAACAAATTTCGTCTCCCCCCTCCTCTTTTCAAAAAATAGATGGACTAGTCCTGGGCAAACTGCCAATCGCTGTGCGTGACGCAAACGTTATTTTTTATATAAATAAATAAATAAATATGCGGTTTTCAAAATAAATTTATGCAAATCGACACACCTGATGATGACCGTTTGAGTTATGGTCGAAACGTCGTGAGAATTTTTTTATTGTTTTATATATATTTTGTTATTTTGTTGTTTCTCTTCAACGTGACTTTACCGAAAAAACTAAGAGTATGAATTACTGCAGTCACGAAAGCTTTAAATCAAAACATTGAAAATTGTTAAACATTTTAAAATTTTCAACTTTTACAATTTTTACTAATTTGATAACATAAAATTCTGAGCAACAACTGTCCATCTTACTTTTCAGAGTTTTTTTTTGCACTGCTCGCAGGTGAAATGAGGTGCCCAGGGTTTGTCTTGATCTCCGACAGGCATGCCGAAATATGCCTTGTTGTAGGCCTCACACATCTTAGCAGATGCTTCCACAGAGGACTTTTTCGCTCTTGCCTTGATAAATTGGCCGCAGACATAGCAAAATGCGTCTGCCGGATGCTTGCAGCCTCTTGATGCCATCTCAGAAAAATGCAGATATGTATCCACTTAGGCAGCTGGAACTAAACTGAACTGGTGGGCTTTAAGGCCCCTGTATTTATACTATTTATATTACTGGAAAGTTCTAGAAGTTACTCCAAGTTTACTCAGCACTGAATCTATCTGCAATGTTCTTGAAAATAGGTAAATTTCAAAATATCAATGTCCTGGTAACAAACGCAAAGTTTTTGGGGAATAATATTCATTTTCTGTAATTTAGATGTATAAGCAATTAGGAAATAACATTTACTACCCAGGACCAAAGAAAACTGTTACACAGTGTTATCGATGGAGAGTGCGTGCGGATTAAGAATTGAATGTGGAGGGAGGGCAGGGGGTCACGAAAAGGACAAGGGACCAGGCCCATAAATATGATGAAGGAAGAGTTATATGCTGGCAAGGAAGGTGGGAAAAGGGGGACGGGGGTTTGAGGGGAGGGAACCGAGACAGATACAGATTGGTGGGAAGAGGAGAGGTGTATAAAAAAAACTAAACTAAACGATTTTTATTTTATTTTACCAGCTAACGCCCACTGAGCTGTATAGCTCTTTATCAGAAGCGACCTGGCCACAGAATGATAGCTCTACGAAGTGGCTTAAAATGTGCACATTTCTAGAAGCCAAATACTCCAAACGCATGTTTCTAAATGTGGAGGGGAAAACCGGAGGACCCGGAGAAAAATCCACACGACCATGGGGAGATAGAGACACACAAACTCCAAATATACAGACGTCAGGGTCGTATGCAGGAGGTCGAACACACAACCTCCTCCATACCTGGTGATGGAATTAACATTTCGCCACTGTGGCGCCAACAGGGGAGACAACGTGGAGGGACTCCGAGAAAGGAAGCTTTGGTCGTCAGCGACAGTGCTTGTGCCCTGCAAGTGGTCGTGTTGACGTTGATGGAACAATAAAGTTGCCTTACCAGGGCCACTCGAATGGACTCCCTTTCACCAGCAGCCTTCTCATTTATTATTCACCCTCCCCCTGCAAATGCTGTGCAGCAATGTAGCTGCATCCACGAATGCAGCTACAGGAGGGTTCATGGAAAAGTATGTAGCCTGACATAAATGAATGACCTTGAAAAAAAAAGTCTTATATGTCAACATACCACCCTTGGAGTGCATTGAACTTGGTTCACTGGTGTTTTAAGACTTTAATCCCTACCCTAAACTTTTCCTCTGCTCCTCAAAGCACCTTTTTTTAAAAGTACATATCGCTGTTGTCACCAGGGATTCGTCAGATATTTACACTGAATTTAAATCCAGCTGATTTTTTCAATCACAATTTAGATCCAGCCAAAAAGTAAATAGTAAAAAAAAGTTAGAAGCAAGTTCGTGAAATATTGACCTTTACTCAAGGTTAACTGTTTTGAACAGCGTGTAGCTGTTGTCTTCATTGCTTATGGAACGATTGTGTAAAGCTCCTCTAAAGATGTGATGTGACAACTGCACTATAACTGGCGGCATTTGTGAATGAGAATATCAGCCGTTTGTGCAATGGCCAGAAATATCAATACAGAATGCATCATATTATAATATTCTATAAACCTGCAGCTAATATTGATTCACCAAGCATATAACCGGTGTTCTAGACTGCTGTGGGGCTATATTGTCAGCAGAGGTCCGTCGAGCAAAATCCATGATAAAGGTTTTTTGGGTAAGAGCGCACGTAAATGTAAATGTCATAAACCCACCTCCACCCGAAACAGCCAATTAGTAAGGTTTGTCACGTGAACAAAACGTGGCAATTGGTTACTACTTCAGCACACCGGTTGTGTCTCCCAAGCGGCCCATCGCGGGTCCCAGGCCATGCAGTGTCCGCAGCCTCCAGTGAGGAGGCATTGAGGTTCAGCCGCACAATTTATCTTCCAGCAGTGTACTATACACTAATATATACATTTTTAATTCTGTACATTAGCCGTACAAATTATACTTAACACGAGAAAATATAAATCATATTTTACGTTCAAAATACGAAGAAGAAAAAAATCATTTCTGTTTAATGTTTGGGTTCATGATTATGAACCATGAACCAACCCCTAGTTTTCCATTTGCCTTTGAGTTTTCAGATTGCGGATTTGCTAATTGTGGCAAAAAGTATATTTGCTGAATTCTATGAGCTCATTCAGCAGTGGTGGTTAAAAATGATTTCATTTTCATTTTTAAACGGTCCACCAAAGTTTAAAGCTGAGGTCTTTTGTGGCGTTTTGGAAATGTACTGAGGGCTTTAACTTCGTGAATAAAGCCAAAATTTATTAAATCTCAATTGCTAAGTTTCCCATACGTTTTCTTTCGCTCTAAATGTGTATCATGTGGGAATATTTAAATATATTCTGGTGCCAGTTTATTAACTTTTGGAGCTGAAACACACTCCCCTCGGTGCTTTATTTTATCACCGTGGTGCCAGATTTAGATCCGCACTTGCCAACAGCATTTACAATCTGCGAAAGATCATCTCCCGGTATAAAAAACATCGCTGCTCCTCCATCTGTTTGGGAAAATGTATACATTCACCATGCTCAGCTTTGCAAGAATGATATATACACACGTATGAAAATAAAATAAAAACATATAATCGCTTTCAAAAACTCAAGCTATTGTTGAACAAAATAAAACAAAAGATTATTGAGCTAATTACTGCATAGAACATCAATGTATTTGTATTAAGTTTGTCTTGCGGCGAATGCATGAGAAGGAATCGAAGTCACACATATCCGAGCCATGTGCCCCTCAACCTCCAATTGAGGCACTGGTCTGAGGCAAATTCTGTGGCCAATACATCACTGACAAATACCAACACTTCTGTGTTAAGTCAGGTGTGGTGGGTTGCACATGTAAAACAAAAGTTTCGAGGTGAGGGTTGGATGGATTATATTCATTTGTGAAACTCCCAAAGCTGATGGGCTTTGAAGTGGACATCCGTGTTTTCAGGTTCATGGACACGTCTGTGTGAAACTCTGAATGTTATCCACTCAGATGCAAGTTTTCTGTGGGTATTTCAGTTTCCTCCAAGGTGCAAAATAGTAATTCATGGAATTGACCAAATATCCAAAAGCAGCACCCTGCTGAAAATGCCTTGAGATTCAGTCAGGCTTTCACGGATTAAGAGGCACAACAACACGACTCAAGAAGGGGTTTGCTTGTCATTCCACATTGTTTTGGCAGGATGAAGGCCAATTTTATGGGAGAGTGGAATTATTACTAGTATTATGTTATTACAAATATTCTGTCCCTCCCATTCTGTAAGGTACTGTAAAAAGTTGTTGAAATTGTACTTTGAATGCAGGAAGTTTGCCATGCCAGAAATGTTCCTTTCTCCGTAGCCTAATCCACCCCATATATGAATGTTGCACATGGTCTATGGGGCATTGTAATGGTTTAACACCTCATCTAATGTGTAATTTTCTTGAAGAGTAATATCTACCATGGTCAATTATAAACAAGCACCTCAGCACATGCTGGTATTTGTTAATGCAAATATTGAGCGATGCTCGCAAGATATCCAATTTATACTGTTACGTATATATATTTGCATTCACACCAATGATAGCAACATTATTGCAATTGCAGCAATGTGACAAAATCATATAATACATTTGCAGCATTGATTGCCAAAGTAAAAAAAATATGTAAAATATACTGAAAACTACTCAAGGGATATATTATATACTTATATATTGCTTGCTATTATAAATAGATTAGGAACATGGACACTGAACCAAAGCTGATGAGTGCACAATGAAGCGAGGAGAGGTGGTGCACGCTTGGAATTACCTTTGAGAGACAAAAAGAGGAGAGAACTTTAAAAACATCACATTTATTATTCGTGTGAAAAATTTAGTGTGATTGGATCGGACATGCCACGAGCAGCGACAACGGGTGGTCGCCAAGACTAATGTCAGAGTCGCAGCTCGTGCGCGTGTACTGTGCGCGGATTGGTACGTCACAGGACCGAGATAGATGGTGACAACTTTGAAAGGCCTTCCTCTGGCAGTGGGTTGAACATCGATGACAATGATGTTGATGAGATCTGGCCAGATGTTAAGAAAAAAAAAACGTCAAATAGTGATGTTTCATGATATATATATGAATCATGTGATCCATCCTGTATGACTCACACAGCTGCATCCTCCAGCTTACACCTTTTCGGCAAACATCTCACATCACTCATCCTTGCCATAAAAAAAAAATCCCTGGCAACTATTGGCCACACACATTGTCACTCTCATGGCACACACCTCTCACCACACACCCTGCCACCTCTGTATGAATGTACGTGTGTTGAACTTCTTTCGCACCGTACGTAGTCAACCGCACTAAGTCAGTTCTAAAGAAATGATTTCGTCAATCCAGATTATTTAAAAGTGCATAGCTCCAGTGGCTTCCTAATATCGGAAGGAAGAGCGTTCCAGAAGCACATTTGAAAGCGCGCGATGCAGTGATCGTCTTTGTTTGATGGTTAGCCAAAAGCCGCTGCGATGATGATCGGAGTTTGCATGATGGTTAATGCTCCTTGACGGGATCATCAAAAGGTTTTGTGGTTCATATCCCAACATTGTGAACTAGAACCCTTATATTTGTCAGTTGAATGCTTTAACCAGTATGTTATGTTGTTATTCAGACGTCATGTGTGTTGGGCAACAGTCTAGAGTCTAATGTTTTCTGAAATCACAGCTCATTTTAGTTATTTCCTCGCCTGGTATGCAGGTGGTAGTGGGTTCGATCCCTACCCTGACGCGTGTATATGTGCTGTTTGCATGTCTCTCTCCCCTTAGTCCCATGGATTTTTCTCAGGGTCCTTCGCTTTTTCCCTCCACGTTTAGAAACACGCTTTTAGAAAAATAGCTGTATAGCTCAGTGGGCTTTACCTGGTAGAACATTTTTTTTATTAAATAAAAAATAGTAATAATTGCTCAGTGCTTCATCAAGAGGTCATCATGGCCAGTGCTGTTGTTGGTTCTTTTGTGGCGACTGACTCAGAGACACTAAGAGTACTAGGCACTCTGTTTATTAACAGCCTTGACAGTTCACACTTTAGCAACTACGGTTCCCAGTCAGGACAGCTGGCAGACTGCCTGACTGGCAACGCCGAGACGGTGAAGACGGAGACGACGACGAAGACCCCAGCAGCAGCAGCACGACGGAGACTCCCCTCCAAACGACAGCCCCGAGGTGCCCTCCCTGGACTCCTCTTATACTCTCAGCGTGGCCTGGCTCCGCCCCCGGCCACGCCCCCCTTCCGTCACCTTTCCCCGACATCCCTCTCTCTGGACTATCACGTGACCTGCTGTCAGTCAGGGCTGCTGTAACTACAGATCCCCTGCCCTGCCAGCAACAAGCGCTATGCTGCTAAGTGACCGGTTTCTACGTCACTACACTTTTATAAAATCACAAGTTTATGACCCTATCCGACTGTTCAAATCCGAGCCTCCTCCGTATGCAAACTGGGTCGCCGGTACATCACAAAGTGACTTCACACACAAGAGTAATGCCCTCGAAGAGATTGAACATATAGAGTACTGCACTGCATATCCCTATTAGCCGAGGCAAGCTACCACCTACAAAGCATTTCAAATGTTAGTTGAACACCTTAGGCTCCAGCGCAGCAGCACGGTACAGCTTTAATATATTATTCATGTTTTTTTTTCTAGTGACATGTTCACTAACTGATTTGGAGGCCGATGCCTCTACCGGAAACAGTCCCATAGCAAGCGTCGGCAGTGCGCTTTCAACACGGCATGGCAACAGATTGCATGAGTCACTTGGTGTTCCTTTCTTGAAAGTGTGGCATATGTCGAGGGTTATGGCAATTCGTTTTGAAATCGTAAAAGCCAAAATACTTTTGATTTAAAGTTTTCGTGACTGCAGTGATTCATATTCCTGTTCTTTCGGTGAAGTCACGTTGAAGGGAAACAATAAAATAATAAAATATATAAAAAACACGATAAAATTCTCACGACGTTTCGACTGCAACACAAGCAGTCGTCATCACACCTGATGATGACTGCTTGTGTTGCAGTCGAAACGTCGTGAGAATTGTATTGTTTTATATATATTGTATTATTTTATTGTTTCCCTTCAACGTGACTTTACCGAAAGAGCCAAAATACTATTTTACTCAAAAAACATTCTGACAAGATCAATTGAGAGTATATATGTTTTAAAAGTAATGCTCCATCTGTTCTATGATCCATAAGCATGACAAGAGCATATCGTCATAGCATAGTCTCCAAAAACGTTTCATTTTTCCTCACTTTAATGAAAAAGACAACATGCATTAACAATACATATGAGATCAGGGCATGTGTCAAAAAAAATCAAAGCACAGGATAGTTTAGTCAATCGCGTTGGTTTGCGACAGTGAACTTCAGAGTGAATCATATATTGAATACATAACCGTATATGTAATTATTGTATGAATGCATCACGTATTAATAATGCAACGACAATGCGAAAAATAAAGATATTGCCCGAATACACCAGCCAGACTCGTGTGTAAAATAAAGCCATGTATTTTGTCATTGTGAACTGCCAGCGATGCGCAGGCAATAACACTTGTCGACGAATGATTTGAGCTTTCTGGTAAAACATATCAGTCAGAATGTATCGTGTGTGCAGTTACAACGGTCGCTGAGAGCTTGGCAAAAAAAACACCCGATTAGAGCCGCACACTTGGTAAAAGCGTGTAATGCAAAAGCGTGTAATGTAAAAGCGTGTAATGCAAGCAATTAGAACCGGGGCTTTGTTCAGCTGGAGCTGTCTCAGCACGTGCCAGCACTAGTTTCTTTTCGCCCTCTCTAACACGTACAGCGATCATAATTTCGACTTGTAACACGCCGCAACGCAGTTCGCTCACTCTCAAAGAGACAGAACGACTCAGAGGCGTGAAATACCACAGGCAAGTTGGGAAGGCAGCCAGTCAGTAAGCCGGACACCAACAATATCCCGGGCACTGTCTGTGCCCCATCCAGCACACCCACCCAAGTGCTCATGTTTACGACAAAGGCTGGTATTAAAGTAATAAAATGTGACTTTAACCGGTGGGGTTACTTTTGCCAAAACCTAAAGCTAGGAGGTTATTGAAAGCATATGACTCGTTAGCGTTGCTCGTTCATGGATATTCATATTCTGTGGGGATATTAAGAACCACCGCCACCATTCCTTTTCTTATGTTCATAGCCATGAATCCACAACCCTCCAAATAACAACTGCATACTCTGTCCCCTGATATTTGATGTTATCCTTCTCTGAGTACGGAACTATCAACTCCCTTTGGTTACAGGAGCTAGAACCAGACCACAGGACCTCCTGTATTCCACAAAGGTCCAACTATGCACCTCCGATTAGCGCAGTTGGCTACGTACAGGCGCAAAAGAAGTGCAACATACTGTACATAGAGATGAATAGCAACAGCCTTTCCTATCCAGCAGACATTACCTTGTTGATACCAATGGCATTTTCCTACGCTTTCTGGAGGTTCTCTGAGTGGGGAATTTCAATTCCCTGGCTCTGCCAAAAGGGGCTTGGGCTAGGGTCTGTCACGGACACCTATCTCCGCAGGACCTCTGGCACGTGCTTATTTACATTTTCAGTATTTTGTTCTTTGGCAAATGACATTTAAGGTAGAAAAAAAAACAACCACCAATCCTCACTTTCCTGTTGCGCCAGATGGTAACACTGGTGGATTGCGTGAGCAATCCCCTCTGGGAAACGCTTGCAGTAGTTGGCTGATTACCCTTGCGGCGAGCCCACATGGTTTACAGGGCCTCTGCTGTGGAGCGAAGAACCGGTAAACCCTCCATCCTAAATTATCTCAACAAAGAACCGCATACACGCAACGATACTCACGATAACAAAAGCAAAAGCCCCCCCCCCCCCCCCATATAGTCTTGACAGGCAGTTCAGGCAAGTGCTCTTAGTGATTACCCATTAGGGCCAACATGGCACACGCATGGGTGGTGTGGTCAGCAACTATGCCGTGCTGCCTTTGTCTCCCTAGTCTCTGATATTGCCCCACCACGCAGGGTACCTATTTAAGGCTGAGTCGACCTCGGGGAGAACGAGGATCGGTTGGTTAACGCTGGTCGGCAGTCGAACTTGGATCCGCAGGGTTTCGTAGCGCAGGGCTCTAACCACATCACCGCCGCATCGATGAACCACAGAGGAGCGGTAAGGCAGCAAAGCACCCAGCCAGTGAAGCAGCAAACGTTTCCAGTGAAATGTTAGTTATGAACGCGCTGATTTGTACTGCATGCAGACATATAAACCGCACGGCAGCATTAGTCATCAAGTGGAAACGGTTTGCCCTCGTTTCTCATGCTTGAAGGTTCAGGAGGTGCAGTCCTGCCAAAAGTGTGCACTCACACGTCTGCAATAGGAGGAACCTCCACTAGAGGCTGCTCTAGAGAGCGTATTTGGCCTACTCTTCCATGCTGACCAGACGTCTTGGAAGACACGGCGTATGTACACTTTACACCGCCACACTATTACAAAAACAGTGATCCCCATATAGCCTTAACAAACTGTTGGGGCAAGTGCTAATTAACGAGCACCTACGAAGGCCGGCATGGCACACTAGGGGGTGGGTCGCCAGCACCATGCCCGGCCGTCTTTGTTTCCCCAGCGGCGATGTTTACACACAGCACCAAATACTAATTTGGGGCTGAGTCGACCTAGGGGAGGCCCAGAACCAGTTCAGATAATCGTCACTGGTGTTGGCCTTGAGCGGGAATCGACGACCACTTGTGTTGCGATCGAAACGTCATAATTTTTTTGTTATTTTGTTATTTTCTTTGAACCGATCGACGTGACAAAACCCAAAGAATATGAATTCCTGCAGTCACGAAAGCTTTAAGTCGAGGTCACCAACTCTTCTCGATGTATACACTCCTAGATTATGAGTTTATACATTTTTGTGAACCTGTTGTGCGTGACATTAGTTTGGGGCGTTTTACACAAGGTGAATGTAAATGTGTTGAAAAGACCCGGGTTTGTCTAAACCCATCATGCTAAAAACAGGCCGCTTCAATTGGTTTTCTTATCTTCGTGTGTAAAACTGGTTGGGGTTCAATCGACTCGCGTTCAATTGCATACAATAAACGGGCTGTTGTGAGGAATTGTTCAAAACTTGTAGACTTGGACAGAGTCACCATCTCACTGGTTTGTTAGCTTCCTCGCCTGGTATGCAGGAGGTCGGGGGTTCGATCCCGACGGTGACGACTGAATATTTGGAGTTTGCATGTCTCTCTCCCCATGGTCGCGTGGATTTGTTTCTCCAGGTCCTCCAGTGTTTCGCTCCACATTTAGAAACACGCGTTGAGACTATTTCGATGATTTTGCTGCTATAAATGTCCAAATGATAAGCCACTTTGTTGAGCTATCATTTGTGGCCAGGTGGGCTTTGCTTGGTAGGATGGTTTAGTATTTGTATGTGTTTGGGTGATTTGTTTACCTTTCCTGTACTTTGCACTCCTATCGTGTTTTTGTGTTGTTTGTTGTTGTAACGTTCTTACCCACCCCTACTGGACATCTGTGAGCTTTATAGCTCATCAGATTCCTCCAGGATAAATACATATTCTGATTCTGATTGGCTATACATCGTGAAATTTGCATGACAGTCAAAGAGCACCACCATTTTTTTGGCAAGTATTTTCAGCCAAACAAGTGTAGGCTCGCTCGGTCACGAGCAGGCGAACTGTCAAACTCCTCGACATCACGGTAATAGCATAATTCATGGACTAGAGAGCATTTAGCAGGTTGTGGTGGGTTTTATGCAGCTATTTTCATTCTGCATTTCTGGCCAGTTGCTGCAAATTTCACGTTGTTACAGTCGCCCGTAACACTAATAAGCAAACACGGGCACGCTTATGAAAACCAATGTATCTCGTATATTGCTCGCTGATTATTATTGAAAATAATAAATTCAGCATTTCCATAACAAGAATCACTCTCAAGAGCCTGACAATTAGGAACATAATCAAACACAAATATACGTATAATGTGTGGTGGATAATGTAGGACAGCAAATGCAATGACTGTTCAAGGCAATTAAATATTTAGGCAGGGAAATGCCTTTACCTGTCCAAATGTTCACAAATCGTCAAGATTAATGTCCTTGCATCTAATTGGATTGATTAAGAAATCATTTAACTTAAGACCTATTTTGTAATATGAATGAAGCTGGTGTGTGTTTTTTATATATACTGAAGCAAAATACATTATTGATACTCATATATTTTTTAATGTATTTATCCAAAACAGATGAGGATGTTTCAATAGGTAATTGAAACTCTAATTATTCTTTAACTTACGTTCAAGATTTTGGTAAATATATATACAGTGAATAAGCCCGAATCCTGGTACTTGTGTAATTTTCTTTTCCCTCCACCTGCAAATGTTGTTTCTATCACACGGAGGCGTTCGCGACCAATATCATCCATAAAATCGTTTTTTTTTGGGGTTAGATCGCATACATTTTAAATGTGTCGTTAAACCCACCACCACCCGACACAGCCAATTAGTAAGGTTTGTCACGTAAACAAAACATGCCTATTCGTTACTAGTACAGCACACCGGTGTGTTGGAGAGCAAATCCACAACATTTACAATTATAAATGTTGTGGAATTGCCATGTATTGTTTACGTGACACCCCTTACTAATTGGCTTTGTCGGGTGATGGCTGGTTTAACGACACATTTATATGTACGCGCTCTAACAAAAAAAAAAAAACCTATATTATGGATGTTGCTTCTAGATGGCAGAAGATTTCGTGATGAGAGATGGTGGGGCCGTTGCACACCTGCACACGAGAAGAGCAGTGAGCCGTTTGTTTATTTTTGTGGTCTCAGAGAGTGTGAAGACAAGCGGAATTTAGCCCCCCCCCCCCCCAAAAAAAAAATGAGCAGTGATATGGTGACAACTGAACGCAGCACGGAAATGTTTACGGTTGGGCACAAAGAACACTGTCTGCTCCTCCGCCATGGCCCGTTGATCCAAAGCCGCTGGGTAGTGGAGGCCATAGTTTAGGTTTGTTAGTCTTGGCGGGGGGGGAGGGGGGGGGTGGGGGGTTTGACCATATTTCACCACGCTGGTCAGTGCTGGTTGGTGAAGGGAAACACATTTTGTCTTGCCTCTCGCTGACTACTCGGCTAGTATCGTGCCCCTATCCAGTATAGGTACTCAGGTCTTCAAGGCACTCAAGGCACTCTCGCCTCCAACAAGACAGTGCTCATGCCATTGACAGTGTTAATCCACAGAAACACAAGCGTGGCCACGAGTTCATCCTAACATCCATGTGTTTCACTGAAAGGAATCGTTCTGCAAACTCGTACCAGTGTCTTTATTTCCCTGCGGCTAAGGAATGCACCTGAACGTGATCGTCCACAGGTGTTGAAATTAACCGATGATGATAAATGAGCACTTTGACCATCAATATGCTTGATATCTCATCTATATATGTATGTAGAACTTCCTTCGCACCCTACGTAGCCAATCGTGCCAATCGGAGTTGCGGGGGAAGGACAACAAACTAAACACATGAAAACTGTTCTCAAGAAATTCGTTTTCAATCTAGATTTAAAAGCGCATAACTCGTGACTGACTTAGGATGCGAGCACTCATGGGCGGAGTTTAGGGGGAGGCGTCACGGGGGGGGGGGGCAATGCCCCCCAAACTGGGCACCTTTATTAATATACTTTCAGTACATGATTCCTAATGCGATGGACAAAGCGAACCCCTGCCCACCCCAAATATAGAAGTCAAACTCCACCTATGTGAGCATTGAATCTCAGCAACGCTGCCTTGCTGCTGGAACACAGTCGGTGTGGCCTCCTCGTGACGCATGGCCACGCGATAAAAGGGGAACATTTTTCCAGTGCGTGTATTCTGAGAGAAAAACGTTTCCTACGGAGAAGTACGCAAAAAGAAGAGAGAGAGAGAAGCGAGTTTTTGTTTCCAACGTTGCAGCAACGGCAGTTTGTTCTTGACAATGCTTTAAAATCAACCCGCAGGGTCCATTTGAAACTCACGCCGGAGAAAATGCCGCAGCAACCACAGCTTGATGCATTTGGGCGCCTCTTAAGATTTCGCTGCAGCTGTTAAGCTAAAACATTTACCATCAATAGATCCAAGATTTGTAATGCACACGCCATATTTAGAAAGAAAAAAAGCTGAGATGGAAGCGCGGATGGGGTTGAGAATATTAAACTAAATCAAGTTAATGAGAACAGAAACAAATTATTTTTAGTCCGCTCTTAAAAGCACCGATCGTCAGGACTGAGGATACATCAGGTGGAAAAAACTGTTCCAGACCACCGGGGCTGCAGATGAAAAATAGTAATAAGTTGCTCGCAATCCCTTTTAGATTTGCCAATCCGTAAATAGACTGAGATAATAGGTACAAGAAAATAAATTAAGCTTAAGTATTTTCCAAATGTATAAACATTAAATTATGAAGCTGCAATACACCAGCTTTTAATACCACACCATGGGTTACCGAGAATCATTATTTTTGAGTTTCAACTGCACGAGTCAAATATGGATACTACAATGATGGCAGAAAAGGTAAAAACATAGATAGGGGGGAAAAAAAATCCAATATGAGAAACTTTAAACAAAGTTAAGAAACAAATAAAGCCATTTTTGGTGGAGCAATATCTTCAAAGCGTATAAGTTGTCCATAAGAGCTTACAGTGGTGACATTTCACACCATGCACAACAAATTGTGAAATGTACAGTATAGAAAAAGTATTGCACTTGCGTATTTTATGTAATGCTTGTATCCCGTGTTATTAAAAAAAACAATTTTAATGTTCACATTTGTTGTTTAGCAAGCACTAACACTTTAACATTGTCACGCCTATTACAACCCTTACTATGCATTCACGTTATTTGTTGTTGTTCTAAATTCACCTGCAGGGAATGATTCAATAATCTAACAGAGAAGCCCAAAGTTGGGCTAAATAATTTACACGAGTGACGAAAACGCGATGTACCAAAAACGCGACAAATTAGCTGAACAATAGGAAATCATTGTTGGAGGGACAATGCAATACATCCCTATGTCTTGGGACATTATTGACTGTGGACTGGGATAAAATAATAATATTAATGACAACATGAAGATAGGGGTATGAGAGAACAGCTTGGAGCACATTTTAAAAATGTTATTTGAGACTGAAAAGCAACACTGCTATATGCCTAAAGAGGGATGGTTTCAATAAGTGCATATTACCTGCTTTGAAATATGAATGTAAAAACATGGGCACCGACAAAGAAATATAGAACAAGCGCTAAAAAGTATAGAAAGCAGCGCTCATGGCGAACATGAATGCTGGGAATTACTTTGAAAGAAGAAAATTCGGTGACGTAACGAATAGGAAAAAATTAAACCTCATTGCCTATTAAGGGCGGTATTGCGCACGGGCAGGACACACACACACACACATAGCTGTAATTGCTTTATTTTCTTACAAATTAAAACCTTTCGCCTGGAGATGGGAGCATCTTCGTTCGCAAGGGAGTCCAGGGCGTCGAGTGATACGCACGTAGCAAAGACGCAATGACGCACAAACATGTTTTAAACTCACGGGAGTAAAAACAAAACAACGAGCTAATGTTTCTCATGATTGCTTGCCACGCTGTGTGTGCAGTGCAATGAATGCACCACGATTCCGTGAGATTCTCTAATCGTGCCCGCAAGACAGCAGCTGCATTGATAGTTTTCTACCCAATTAATATCTGTACGGAGGAGAATACGTGAAGAGGAAGACTCTCCGCAATGAGTAATCGTGATGCATCGACATCAGAGGCACACATCACACGTTGTCTCCCGTCAATCACGTACCATCGCACGCGAATTATTCAACAACGGAGGCCTCTTTAAATCAAAGCGCAGTGTCCTCGCATCGCCGAGGAGTTGCAGGATTACAATTTCACGACAAATGCGCAATTATGCACTTGGGACAACGTCGCGAATGGCTGTAAGCAACAGCATTTCCGTCATTGCTTGATACACACCGCGATATCACGTCCTTGGCAATTCCCACTTGAAGTGTATGAAGCAACGGCAATATGGCCAATGGGGATGCCCAAGAGAAGCAGTCCATGGAGTGGGGTGGTGGTGGCGTGAGTCTGATGGCTTCGCTGGCCAACGTCGACGTTTCTTTCCTCTCTCCTCCGGCTTAATCTTCCAACAACATCCCCGCTGCTTATGTTAACAAGACTCATGAAGACACATCCCCGGGTCATAATCTCTGTTTTGAAAGATAAATCACGCAATATATGCGCACTGTGTGTGTGTGTATATATATTTTGCTCTCGGTGAAGGAGCATCAATCATCACGCGAGCTCCAGTCATCGAACAAAGACGGTCATCGCATCGCGCGCTTTAAGATGCGCTTCCAGCGGCCGTCTGGAACGCTCTTCCTGCCGATATTAGGAAGCCACTGGGCGCTATGCACTTTTAAATCATCTAGATTGAAAACTCTGTTTCTTTTGAACTGCTTTTTGTGTTTAGTTTGTTGTCCTTCCCGCGCACCAACAGAATGAATAGTACATACATTCCGGTATTACATACTAAAGTGCACATTGCATTCAATAATGTTTTGTTCGCATTTAAATGTTATATGATACATGCGTGTAGGCAAATCAAATAAAGTTAAATATTATATATTCCCCCCTGGACACATGTTAAGTCTTTCTTGAGGCTCATGGTTCTTTCACAATGTTAAGCATCTCACGGGCATGCCATGGATTCTCGCAGTGTTTGTTGTTATAGTTTACCTGTTGTGAATAACTCACCCGGCCCTATTGGCTGCAGTGCACCAGCGGCTGTTGCCGATCGTTCAGGTCTCATGTCAGCTCAAAAAGTGTTGTCTTTACTCACAACCTTTCTATGAGACAAAAGCAGGAAAACTACACACACAAAAAAACTGTTTTTTATTTGACCAGGTAAGACCTACTGAGCTACGTAGCTCTTTTTTTAGAATCGACCTGGCCACAAATGATAGCTCAACGAAGTGGCTTATCACGATGAAAATTCATAGTAGCCAAATAATCTGAATGCACGTTGATTCTAAATGTGGAGGGGAAAACCGGAGGACCCGGAGAAGAATCCACGCAACCACGGGGAAGAGAGACATGCAAACTCCAAATATACAGGTGTCAGGACCTGGATCGAACCCACGACCTCCTGTATACCAGGCGAGGTAGTTAACATACCAACTACCCAAGGTTATTGTGGAGGGTTCTCTAAGTGGTGTGCATTCACCTATTGCTGCTGAGCAAACTCATTTAATAACCTCACCCCCCTTTTCTCAAAAAGTGGACTCCCCCTTAACTGGCGGACAGTTAAATGTTTGTGCCACAATATCTTGGAATTTTATCTCAGTTTCTTGGGGGGGGGCGGGGGTTGCCTCAGTTTCCTGCCTTTTTTTCTCCACACGTGTTCTTCTTTTTTCAGGAGGGGTCTCATTGATTTGACCCCTTTGGGATTGACATGTGTATTTCTGTATCGGAATTGGGGTGACATCATGTGTAGGACATTTGCTGCTGCAAGGTTAACTAACGTCTGACACCATGTGTTTTTTTATCTACAGTAATACCCCAGTTTTTACTTCCGGTATGCGTTCCTGAAAGGCGCGACGACGAATATCTAAACGACGTAAATCGAAGAGATTTGCAGGGCAGTACGTGGAGGGGAAGGCTGAGAGGCGACGGATAACGAGACAGGACGGACGATGATGCTGTCAGCGACGTAAGTGTGGGGGTTGAGGCAACGCAAATCAGGTAGCGGTGTTAATAATAAAGTGACGGCGTATTTGCGAAACGACTTAGAAAGGGGAGACGTAAATCGGGGTATAGCTGTGTATGTATTTTGGGGCCTCAATATTTCAGAGGTCTGTGTCCAATGTTTAGCTCTCAACATTAAAGATTTTAAAAACAAAGGCATTACATTGTAAGAAATGCACAAACATCCAAGGGAAACGTTATTACAGTATTATTACCGTTACTGTTTACGGGCTCATTATATAACAAACAGCATCGTGAGCATTTGTAAACCAACGTTTAATTGAAAGCAATTGGAACACGATGAAATCGGTACAATTATATCTATGTAAACGTATAAGCAAGTGTGTGTGCATGCGCTAATGAGCAGGTTTGCATTATTGTGTGACGATTATACAAGCCATAAGCGAGCGTGTGTGTGTGTCTGTGCAATGGTGGTGTCGTGGTTAACGCACTGCGACATGAACCCGGTGATCCGAATTCGACTCCCGCTCACAGCCAACATCAGTGGTGAGTATCTAAAGCGGTCCTGGGCCTCCCCTAGGTCGACTCAGCCTTAAGCGAGTATTTGCTGCAGTGGATAAACATCATCACTGGAGAGACAGAGGTGGGTGGGCGCGGTGTTGGCCACCCAGCGCCTTGCGTGCCGTGATAATCTTCACGGGTTCTGCTCGCTACCAGCACTTGCTCCAGCAGTCTGCTAAAGGCTATACGGGGGAGTCTGTCTCTTTTGTGTATGCCTGTGCATGTGTGAATGTGCAGGGTGGTGGTGAATATTGTGCACGGTGCAGAAGAAGTTCAGTATAAATACATACATGCACATTCTTGTAAATCAGTATGTGAACCTTATTCTGGGCATGCTTTCTGTTGACATGGATTAAAATGAGCATCTGTGAAGACAAAGGTTGCCTGGTGTGATACAGGCAATACCAATCTCTCAGAGGAAGCTCTCTCCTTCATTTATGAAGTTGAATGACGGTATTTCATTGTGTTTATGTGTTTATATGTGTGTACGTGTGTGTGTTCGAGTGTGTGTGTTTGTGTCCAGGTCGACTCAGCCTCAAATGAGTACCTGCTGAGTGTAAACATCGCCACTGGGGAGACAAAGGCGGCTGGGCGAGGTTGCTGGCCACCCACCCCCTCGTGTGCCACAGTGCCGGTGGCCTTCATAGGTGCTGCTCGCTAACAGCACTTGCCCCAACAGTCTGTCACGGCTATACGGGGGATCTTTGTTTTTGTTTGCGTCAATGCTAATGAACATACAATCATTTGCGCGGCCCGTGTTGGCAGCTGCGAACCCCCACATGCGCACAACATGCACTCTGTTCTGCTATAACGGTAGTTTGTGTTCCTGAAGAACACCGAGTTATGGAAGCATCGCGTTATAAGTAATAATCTCCATATATATAAAAGGCAAAGTTGTGACTATGTGTGTCTGTTCCAAATGTTTAGCGTACTTCCCGACATGCAACAAACTTGAAATTTGACATGTGGGTACTTTTCAGACTGTACACCATGCAAACATTATAAAAATACACTTTTGTTTTTTTTGGGGGGGAGGGGGGGAGCTCAATAATGTATATATTTTGCACGGCAAGTGAGCTATGACGTCAAATCTGTCACGTGACCTGCGCATGTGGAAGCGTAACGCATTGTAGTGTAGTGGTTAGCGCGCTGTGTATGTGTCTGTGTGTGTCTGTCTGTGTGTGTCTGTCTGTGTGTGTGTCTGTGTGTGTGTGGAAGCGTAACGCATTCTAGTGTAGTGGTTAGCGCGCTGTGTGTGTGTCTGTGTGTGTGTGTGTCTGTCTGTGTCTGTGTGTGTGTCTGTCTGTGTCTGTGTGTGTGTCTCTGTGTGTGTGTGTCTGTATCTGTGTGTGTGTCTGTGTGTGTGTCTGTCTGTGTCTGTGTGTCTATGTGTGTGTGGAAGCGTAACGCATTGTAGTGTAGTGGTTAGCGCGCTGTGTATGTGTCTGTGTGTGTCTGTCTGTGTGTGTGTCTGTGTGTGTGTCTGTCTGTGTCTGTGTGTGTCTGTGTGTCTGTCTGTGTATGTGTCTGTGTGTGTGTCTGTCTGTGTGTCTGTGTGTGGAAGCGTAACGCATTGTAGTGGTTAGCGTGCCGCGCTACAAACCCGGCGACCCGAGTTCGATTCCCACTCACGGCCACCACCGGTGACGATTATTTGAACCGGACCTGGGTCTCCCCTAGGTCGACTCAGCCTCAAACGAGTAACTGGTGTGATGTGTGAACATCGCCACTGGGGAGACAAAGGCGGCCGAGCGTGGTGAATCCAAGTCCCGGGCGAAGCCGGGTAGTAAAGCTAGTATATAATATAGGGTAAAGCGCAGTCCGCGATAACACGGCAGATGCGTGTGCAGGCTGAACAAAGACTGAGGCGCTTGGGTAGCATCTACATGCATCCAGCAGCATCCCACCTTGTAGTAATGATGCGTCGCCGAGACAGCCGTACAACCGCTTATTCCTGCTCACTGTGACGTGGTTCTGTTCACTCGATCGCGTTATATCCAATTCACATCGGCGTTATATATACAAAAATTGTTCTCTAATAAATTAATCCCACACGCATTATAGGAGAACGGACCGTGCATGTAGCCGTTGGTGCAATGCACGCACGCACGGTGTATGCACGCATTGACTCGCCACTTAGTGGCGAATGCCGGTCGCGGTTGTTGTTGTTGTTGACTCGCGTGCGACTCACGGCGTGGAAGTTGCTGTAGAATCCCAGGGACGCAAGCGGGAAGTTGAAGAAGGGCTTCATCGCGAGGCCGGAGCGCAGCATCGGCGCGTGAGCCCGCACCACCGCAGGCATCCCACCTGCCTGGTACGCCCCAGCTGGGGGAGGAGTGGGGAAGAAGATGAACACAATGCTTCATGATGCTGTACTGCATTACCCTTGCAAAGAGGCATCTCCTGTGTTGCTAAGAGTACGGTAGCACAGCAAGTGGAATGAATTCCGTCAGCAGGGGGATTCAGTGTCACCATCCTCACCCCACCTTCGCATGCGTTGGTTTCGTCAGGATACTCCGGTTTCCTCCCATGTGAATAAACGCTGAATAATGGAGTTGGCCAAACATCCCAATATAGGACCGCAGAGCTCGGGCAATCGTTGAAAGCAATTCTGCCTGCTTTCAAACTTGTCTTTGGTTTCCTGCACCTCTGAAATAATTATCTCTCTGAGAGAATGAAAACTGCACGTTACAAATTCTAAACTATTATTTATCTTTTTGTGAGAAATACACTTTGACTTGATAATATTTCCATTAACTATCTGGGTATGTATGTGTATATACGTGTATATATGCATATACTGTACTATAGTTGCAAATACAATATTATATTAGTGTTTTCCAAATGTTTTTTTTTTTTTTACAATGTCAATATTATGGATGGCATTAAAACCGCTAACACACTTTTCATGACCGTGTTTCTCTCTCCGGGCAAGGCTATAGCCCACACCATTTGGCCAGCCGGGCAGGCTGCCCAGAATTCCGTTGGCAGCCGAGAATGGGAGGCAGTAAAATGAATGTTGGGGACGTGGGAGCGCTGCAAGCGCTTGTGTACGTGTCTGTGCGTGCACGCGGGCCCATGCAATTCACCGTGGGCACGTGCCGGCACATACATATTTTTTACCGTGCACCTCGTCCGTGCCCTCATTAACGTGTGACTGCATTCATACGTTGCGACCTGCATCGCTAAAAGATCGCGTAGGCATGCGTGTGTTAATGCGCACATTTATGCATGCACATTTGCTTGCTTGCATGCATGTGGATGAAATGCACGCATGTACATATGCTTGTGTATATAATTGCGTGTTGCATTCATTGCTGTGTATTTCAGCATTCAAAAATAATTATTCCGTATGTGCCTGTATGCAAGTTTGTATTATTATTACTTGCGTGTGCAGTGGTTACCACACTGTGCTATGAACCCAGTAACCCGGATTCGATTCCCACTCACAGCCACCATCAGTGACTATTATCAGAACCGGGCATGGCTCTCCCCTAGGTCGACTCGGCCTCAACATGAGCACCTGCTGTACTGTGTAAATATCGACACTGGGGAGACAAAGGTGACCGGGTGTGGTGCTGGCCACCCACCCCCTCATGTGCTGTGCCGGCTGTCATAGGTGCTCACTAACAGCACTTGCCCCAGCATTCTGTTAAGACTAAACGGGGGGAGGAGGGGGGGAGGTCTTTGTCTTTTGTAACCTGTACATGTGTTTTTGAGTATATTTGTGTCAATGTGTCAGCACCTATACTCATGGTTTTGGTGTTCATGTAATGCCCAAGAACAACATGCTCTTGCAGCGTAATTCTAGTATATGGCTGAAATCGTGCATGCCACCTGCGTTTCTGTTTTTGCATCTACTAATCACATGCGCAGAACTCTGCATCTCCATTTATGGCTGGTCTGTTTGGGGACGTTGAGGCTGGCACCACACTTAAAACATTGTTCCTTAGAGAACGTTTATATTTAACAAAATAAATCCAGGAGTTAAAAAAAAAACATCTGTTATGAAAACACAAGTAGCAAATTCCAATAGAATCGATTAAATAAATCGACGAGAATTTATTTGGACACTTCATGTCAAGATGCGATGGATATTTTGCCATCTAATTGGCCGATTCAAGCCACTCACCCATTTACAAATACAGGCAGTCGTCAACATACAAAGACTCGCGCTTAAAGGCTCCCCCACTTACGATCCGTTCAACTTACGAACGTGTACTCTTTGGTTATTTCGGTAAAGTCACGTAGGTATGAAATAAATTAAATCACGACATTTCGATTGCAACACAAGAAATCATCATCAGGTGGGAAAACCACAGCAATAATTTGTTTTGCTGAAGTGGGAGAGAGAGCTGCCGTGGTAAGAGGTTATATAGGTAAGAAAGAGGGGAGGGACAAGGGGGGAGAGAGGGGGGTGTGGGGTAGGGGAAGAGGAGCGCTGCGTGGACGCTAGGAGAGGGACGTGAGGCTGGTGGGGGGGGGGGGGGGGGGGTGAGTGGGAGGCCGAGAGAGCTGGGGATGCGGGGGTAAAGTTAACTCGGAAAAATAGACTAGTACCCGGCAGATATGAAAGATAACAACCATAAAAACAGTTAGGATTTTACTTGGTTCATAACATCCTTCCAGTGATTGCTCAATTTGTATCCATCTTCTCGGTTGAAGTTCTGTCTATGTTTATATTTCTGGATGGCTTCATGAACAAACCTTTGATAGTAGCCCGAAGGTTTGCAGAGTACCATGGTCTCGGAAAAAGCAATATCATGCGAGCCCACAGCGTTATAACAATGGTCAGCCATGGCAGAGGTATTGGGTCTGCCGTGCTTCAGATCTGCCTTGTGTTCGCGGACACGGTCCGAGACATGTTGTTTCGTTTCTTTGATGTAACTGCTGCCACAGGTATAACTCAGTTTGTAAACTCCAGGTTATTGTATGTCAGGAATGACATCCTTCACAGATGGGATTAGATCACGGATTTTGTGTACTGCATTGAATCGGACCTGGATCTTGTGTTTGTTTAAGATTTTGGAAATCTTTTTGGTACCACCTGCTATGTATGGTAACATTATGGTTTTGATTGGATTCTCAGGGGGTTGTTTCTCCATGGTTGGCAAATAATGCGGTCCGAGTACCCATTCATCTTGAGGGCCTGGTGTACGTGTTCCAGTTCACTGGCTAAGTGGTGTTGGTCGGAAATGCAGTGGGCCCTATGGTGTAGTGTTTTGATAAGGGAATTCTTCTGTGCCGGATAGTGGTGGAAATCAGGTTTCAGATAGGCATCTGTGTGGGTGGATTTCCTGTAGACAGAGTGTCCCAATGAGCCGTCAGACCTCTTCTCAAACAAAACATCCAGGAAAGGTAGCTTACCATCCTTCTCCACTTCCATGGTGAAATTGATGGATGGGTGTATGGAATTGATGTGGTTGAGAAATTGGTTCAAAGCTAGCAGGCCATGTAGCCAAATGACGAAAGTGTCATCTACATATCTCTACCACAAGGAAGGACGTAGAGTGGACGTCTGGATGGCATCTGTTTCAAATTTCTCCATTAAAACATTCGAATGTGTCTCAAGAACTAATCGTCTTCGTAAGTCGAGGACTGCCCGTACGGGATTGGCCTCGTGGAGAGAACGGTCGATCGTCCCTTGGCGAATTACAATGTGGTCTTTCAAAGATATTTGCATTAGGACAATGATGATGTAAATGACTTCTTCTCTCCTCCGTACTCAGCCCGTGACGTTAAAATATTAATTACGACTGTGGCGGAGAATATATTGATCATGATAGCGATTATGGGCATTGGCTGATGATGATTAGGGTGATGCACCTTGATAGATGCAGACGATGATGATGACAGTATAGACATTGGCTGGCTGGTGATGGTAACGAAGATGGATGACTCCACTCGTTATTAAAAATTAAAAAAACGGTTGCCGTGTGTCGTTTGACAACCCTAGTTTGATGCAGTGTTTTGATTTGTGCTAAACATACCCTGCAGCGTTGGCGAACGCCTCCTACTTATAACATCTGGCATAATATAGCAACATTGGTTTAGAAAGCCTGACTCCGGTGATGAGACCCAGAAGAAAATGTGCCTGCCGAAATCAAATGCTCTTATGAATCATTGACCTACGATGCTACTCGGGATTAAAGAGAAGCTGGCTTTTGTTCACGTGTGATTGCTGACAGTGCTTCACGACCAACGCATCTTCAGTTTTGATGCAGGGGTTAACTCGGGCTGTCATCCCTCCACATCAAGTAAAATCAGAACCCACTTTGTCGAATTCCAACGGTAGTATTCAAAAGAGAAAAACTGGCTCACACCATGGAACTTCCCGAGTTCGATCTACCCAACCCAAAACAGCTGCAGAACAGGACAACGGCAGATGCGGTCACCTCCATCATCGATGGAAAATGAGAAACATTCGGCAATGTGACTGCTGTGGTTAACCAGAGCCAGACCATGGGTCACGTGATCCCACACTCAGTGGGAAAGAAGTTCAACATACATACACACATATGTGATCCAGCACTGCCATCCCCTTGCTGCCGATTCAGTATCATCGGCAACCACCAAGGCTCTACAAAGGCTAGCGCATGGCCCTATAACCTCAATATACACATTCTTCATTGCAAATTGCACCTTACGATACAAAATAATAACCATGGAAATGAAGAATGTGTTCCACCACTGGCTCAATGCCAGCAATGAAACCGAATGCTGCAAAATGTCTCTCTTGAGTAGAGAGAGATGCTTTGACTATAAGTTTTGTAAATACTGTAGGCCGCTTTCAGAGTGATTGCCATACCACTCGAAAAAAAACGGCAGGTCAATGCAACTGAGTTTTGGGCTGAATTATTCCCGAGAAAGGAATGGGGGGGGGGGGGAGATGCAATAAACCTGAACAGCGCCTCAGTGATCCTGCAGCTTTCGCCTCACGGGATGTGTGAAGCGTGAAACGCATTTACTCAATCGTCATTGACCCTCTTCAATCCACGGCAAAATTATATTCACAACATTCATTTCTGACTTGTGACGAGTCATCGCCATCATCATCATGTGTTGCGATGCTCGTGCCCATTACATACGCTATATTTTAAACGTGCACACTACAAAAAAAAACACATGAATTTGATCTCAACGGCATTTTATATTTTTTCTACAGACTACAAAGATGTTTAAAGAATTCAGCTTTCATCACGAAGAAACTCACAACAGAAAATGTACTGTGTATGTTACAATTTGCCATCGTGGATGTTCAATTTGCAACTATAAAACAAATGTGGAGATACTATGTAAACCATGCGTGTGCCTAAAATTGGATTGCTGTGTCTAAATGTAAATTAGATCATAGAACTATAGTAGCTCCATTGCAGGTCAATACCAAGTAGCGCTCTGCGCTGCTGCTGTCATGCGTGCCGCATTAGCTGCGCTTTATTTGTTCCAAACTTAATTTAGAGTCGAGCAAAGTTTGGTCTTGCCCTGTATCCGTCTGGGCGAGACGACGACTGCTGTGTTATGACAGGAAAGTGTGTCCCTACCCTGTAACTCCCATGCATGGAATATTCATTGAACGAGGACTGGGTTCGCAAGCAGCCAAATAAGCATGTCCAGTGTCTTTTTAATTAAAAGACATAAACAAGCAAGATGCTATTAGCATCTTGGCCAAGTGATTCCCGCTTTTGGGTCACATCCAAATAGCGTTGAGCTGTTCCCAGGCAATTTCTCAGTCCCAATGGCAGGCAGTGAGTGCTCCAATGCAGCAAACCTTCCGTGGTGCTGAGTACGTGTTAATATGATAAGTAAACAGCATGCAAAATGTACCGTAACACACGCATTACTCACACTACACTTTAATAACCATTCACGGCAATTAAAGAGTTTATGTGCGCCCATCCACGAATGAGCGATGAACATTACTCGATTCCATTGGAGGTTCCGAGAGTCGTTGGTGGACATTTCACACGCCTACAGAGGATCTCGTGGTCACCACTCTGGACTTCCAATCCAGAGGTCACCGGTTCTAGTCAATATCCCAGTGCGGCAGTTAAAATAATGTGGCACCTTCCTGGAATCCTTCCGCCTCTGTCCATCCAACAGGTACAAGATCATAGTCTCGACTTAAAGCTTTCATGACTGCAGGAATTCATATTATTGGGTCTTTCGGTAAAGTCACGTAGATAGGTTCAAAGAAAATAACAAACAAAAAAAACTACGACGTTTCGATCGCAACACAAACAATCGTCATCTGGAGAATAAAGAGTGGGAAAACGTGCTGAGGCAGGCTGTTTTAAAACATTGGAAGTTTTAAAACAGCCTTACGTCGTACAACTCACGAGTTGAATATGTTACCCTATACCTCTATGTATTGTGTTTGTGTGAAGTAGGACCGTCCTCTTTGTTTAACACATGTCCACTAAATTAAGTAACATGTTTTTTTTTCCAACTAAATGTCGACCTGCTTAATTGAACAATGGGGCACAGCTTATTGCCATTCACGTTACTGAGGTATGCAGTTGTAGACATTTCACATTCTTGTTTGATAACTCTCCACAGGTCGAGTGTTCGTTTTCCACAAAGCGGCGCAGTACTCACAACCTCGCCAAGATTGAAATTCACAGTCTTACATTTGAGTCAATTGCTTTAACCACGGCGCGAACCAGCCAAAACGAAATGACAACAAAACAATGACGCGGACGATATATGGCTGTTGATAATGAACTGTATGTAAATTAAAGTAGTCTCAATTTAGATCAGTGGTTCTTAACCTTTACTGTAGCCTTGCACCCCTTTGGTTCTAAATCGTAAAAACATTGATGTTAATAAACATATTCTTGGTTCTTTCGGTAAAGTCACCACGTAGAAGGGAAACAATAAAATAATAAAAATATAAAACGATAAAATTCTCACGACGTTTCGACCGCAACACAAGCAATCATCATCAGGTGTGAAAACCGCAGAAAGAAAATTTGAAAAAAGTGGCGTTTTTTTTTTACGTTAGCAACACGGAGAGCGATTTGACAGTAGTACTGTATCGTTAATAAACACATAGAGGGTTTGATGAAGCAAAGTTGTTGTACTCACGTGCCCCTGCCGATGATTTACCTTCTAAAAAAATCTGCCCATGTCTCGCACCGCCAGAAAGGGCATCTCGCAACACCAGGAAGGTGGTGCACCCCAGGTGAAGAAGAAGAACTCATTTAGATTAAAAGGGACAATTCAAGATAAAATACCCTCATTCTAGATTTGAAGTTTTTGTGACTGCAAGGATCCATACTCTTTGGTTCTTTCGGTATTTTTTTTATTTTTTCACCTACGTGACTTTACCGAAAGAACCAGAGAGTATAAAATACCCTGCATAGTAAAATAATCACTATCCATGTAAAAAGCAGTCAAAAAGCATATACACATAAACTATGTACTTGCAAAATCTGAAATCTCCATGACAGTAGTCAGTAAGTAGTGCTAAAAGATTATTATTATTACATTGGAGAGTTACTTGTAAGCACACATTGCCTATGGGAGCGTTCAATTACAAGCACCGTCTGTACCGTGGTTTGTTTGTCAATGCCGTTCAAAGAGGTTTGGTTAAACGCACAACGTAAGCAGATGCTTTATTATGATCTGCATCTGACATTTACTCACAGCACTTATTTCCAGTGAAAGTAAATGTCAGTCATATTTCCATAACTGTAGTGCTTCTAATTGTAAAATTTATTAAACATAGGTATTGCAAAATTACTGCAACTAAATCAGCTGCAAAGGTTATTGCTTATTAAAATTACATTTTATTTAAACCCACAAGCAATGGATTTGACCTTTTAGCTACTGTATTATGAATCTTAAAAGAAATGTGAGTTATGCATTGCAAAAAAATATTTTACGATATTTGCCTTGTACAACGTAGTAACTAAAATTGCTCCGATTTAAATCTACATTGCATGCATAGTACTGTATCGCATCGACTCATTATATCCCGATTTCAAGCTTTCGTGACTGCAATGATTCATCTTCTTTGGTTCTTTCGGTAAAGTCACGTAGAATGATAATAAAATAATAAATTGATAAAATAAAATAACACAATAATATTCTCACGACGTTTCGGCCACAACACAAGCGGCCTTCATCAGGTGAAGGGGGCGAGACTGTCTGGTAGGACAGCGATGAAGGCCGCTTGTGTTGTGGCCGAAACGTCGTGAGAATAATATTGTGTTATTTTATTTTATCAATTTATTATTTTATTCTCATTCTACGTGACTTTACCGAAAGAACCAAAGAAGATGAATCATTGCAGTCACGAAAGCTTTGAATCGAAATTTAACCACCTCTACGGGGAGGGATTCCACACATCCTTAAGATCATTATATCCGTTCGGGACCTAACTTCAATAGCAAGACATCATCATCTTGGCCAAAGGCATCGACACCAAAGGCGTTCTATCCTCTGCCAGATCCGGAAGTCCTGTTCTATCCAGCAGATCCGCTCTGCCAGATCCGTTCTATCCTCTGCCAGATCCGGAAGATCTGTTCTATCCAGCAGATCCGCTCTGCCAGATCCGTTTTACCCTCTGCCAGATCTGGCAGCTGCTGCACAGAAGACTGTCGACCTCCTTCTAGATCGGCCCGAACAGTCCCCCACAATCTGGTCTGAGGTCTTCCCCTTGGTCACCAAAACTCATGGCGATCATTCTAATGCCCGTTTTGGCGACCGGCGCTCCTCCATCCTACACAGACGTCCAACCCGGCGTAATGTTGTCTGTCTCATCGCATCTTCAATACTCACCTGCCGTGTTTTTTGCCTGGACTTCTGCATTTCTGTATCATGTCTTGCTATGAAGTTCCCAGCAACCATCTCAGGCAGCTGTGCTCAAATGCCAACAACTTATTTTTGGCATACGTAGGGTCAAGCACTTTGATCCGTATAGTGAAACAGATAGCACTGCCACCTAAAGTACCCTTTGCTGTATGGACTCAACTTCCCTTTCAGAGTGCTTTCCATAGTCCATCAAAGAACCTGCACTGCTAAAGCAATGCGCCTTTTCCCCCCTCCTCACAATCTCTGATGGACATTGCTGCCTCAGGCCATGAAGTCCCGACGTTGTGGAGTAAGCAAGAGAGAGGGCCTGTGACTTAGTTTTGCCACGGCAGTGTTAAAGACCGCTAGAGTGCGGCAAAACAATTTCAGGTGAGAGCATCGGAGGCAGGTTTGCAGTCCTTGTGAACCTTATAGAAGAGGGAAGTCATAGCCAGAAGGAGATACACTCTTGGATGGCTTTTAAACAGAGTTGAGAGAGCAGCAGAGGTTCTAGGCCCTGCAGTATGGAGGAAGGATGAGTGAAGAAGTGCTTAAACTAGAAAAGACATAGACACGGCAAAGGAAGTGAATCAAAAGCTGCGTGTCAAGCACAATAGGGAAGAGCAGAGTAGGATGCAGGCTAAGTTGAAGGGGTACACGTCTACTTATTGGTAGAAGCAAGCAGAGCAGATGGAACATGCTTAAAAATTACCGCTGCTTTTTGAGCAAAGAACCCAGGTGATACCACCTAAACGTGACTTCCTCAAGAGAGAGGGGAGGGAGCCAGTTTTGAGGGTGCGTAGGGAGCAGTGGATGAGGTGGCCAGGCGTGGTGCTGGCCACCCACCCCCTCGTGTGCTGTGCCGGGCTTTATAGGTGTTCGCTAACAGCACTTGCCCCAACAGTCTGTTACAGGCTATACGGGGGATCTTTGTTTTTGAGGTGTGACCGAGCTTCAGATAAGACCGACACTTGGTAACCTGGAATCAGGAGGAACTGCGTGGACTGGACATTGAAGTGGTGTACATTCATTGTCAACATGACCAACAATGTGCTCTCAAGGTCCCGTTCTGAAACAAATGGGTGGTTCTTCAGCCACATGAATGCATGATGGTGTGGCAAGAATCTGCTCACATCCAATGCTATGTCATGCCACTGCTGTATTAAAAAAAGCACCTCTTTAACTCTCACTCACATAATCAACTGTTGGCTTGACAGTTGGATATGGTATTGCCTGGTCTCTTTTAAATCCTTAGGTATATATATTAAATACAGTTTAAAAGACACACGCACACACCATAAAAATATAATAAATGATCGACAAAATCCACCGTTCATTCAATACTTGGAAAAACGAATTCATCACAGAAGCCAGGGCCTCACTAGAAAAAAACAATCTCAATACTGCCTACATTTCAACAACCCAGAAATCTACTCACAAAACAAATTGGAACTGCCAAATTATTGCATTTCAGAGTGGTAATCGAGAACTTAAATAAGACCCAAGAAAAATTGGCCTACAATTAATTCCAGAAGACATCCCACAAAGCTCACTCTCTCTCTCTCTCAAAGAATGAGGAAGACATTGTAAAAAAAAAAAAAATCTATGCCTTTAATTTTTATTGTGCGTCTGCAGAAGATGTTTTAGAAAAATAAAGTTTATTTTCTTTGTCTTATTCTTTTCATGACACAATGAAACGTTCAAGTGGATGTCTACCGTCTTCTACTTCAAGTCTTTCATCGACCAGGAACTTTCAAATCTCTTCTCATTAAATCCTAGCTCAGCTGTTCCTGTTGGCATGCCATTGTTATTGTAATTAGCTCTGCTTTCTCTAAATATCCTTGTGAGCTATTTGCCACGAGCTTCAATCTCATTGCATTCCCTTGTGAATCCTGGACATTCGCCAGAAAAAATACAGCAATTAGCTTTGAATTGTTGATTACTCAAAAACACATGTATAAACGAATTATAATTGCAAAGTTAAATTATTTCAGGATGGTAATTGATCATTCGTACAATCACGTCTCCAAAGCTCCCTCCTTTCCACCCAATCCCTCCCCATTGAGCCTGGCTGTAGATGATGAAGGCATGGTGGGTAAAACAAATACCTTCATGCATGCTTTGAATAAACACTATTGTATTTACAGTTAATGCTTTTGGAAACAGTAGCTTATCACATAAGTTACATTTCTACACAGTCAAGATCAATCAAACTATAAACGCTTGACTGTTTCCTTTCTACTCTGAATCTTTCAGCAAGGAGAGTTGAAAAAGACCTTGCATTGTTATTTTCACAACTCAGCCAGTTATAATGGCATGCCACCATTATTTTTGACCTCGCTCACTTTCCGTGCAAGACAGATTTTTTGTTTATTTTCTCCACCTCTTCTAACTCGGAACAGGAAGCAAGCATTTGGGTGTCCTCTATATTAAAGCTGTGATGGCAACTTATTTGCCCAGAGCTGCTGGTCTTTGTGTTGGCCAAAAGGAGATGGCTAACAGCTACAACATCTCCCCTGCCCGAATAGCAAGAATCCTTGGCAGAGACCAGACACAGGCGTGCAGTATTACTGGGTCTTCTTTGCACGAATAATACAGTAGTCACTTTAAGATAGTCACTTTAAGATGTTTTTTTCTTGTTCATGTTTTTGTTTGTTGCGGTTGCACCCGATTCAAGAGCCGAATGGCTCACAGGGCTACACCAAATAAATGAAAATAAATGGAAATACTGTACTTTAATAATACGCAGTGTATATTGGAGAAGTCATTTTAAATATCTGCCACACCACCACACAGGCCAATGTTTGTGTTCCTCTTTGTGTATTACCTTATAGTTTCATAATACACTAGAGAGGTTTAATCATAATACAGGGTATAAGGGCCGTCCATAAATGACGTCACGCACCTGGGGGGGGGGGTCAGACATTTGTGACGAGGGGGGAGGGGGTTTGAGAAATGTGACGTCACATCAAAATGCGCAACTTTAAATAAATATAGATAACACGTTCTACTTAATTAAATAGACTTTTTACTAAATGTTTTCTCCTACAACATCAGAGTGCAGCGTTACATTAAATAGGCACTACAATGACAATAGTTTAAAACGATTTGAAGCATGTGTTTTTTTTGGGGGGGGGGGGCAGAGCTTTGTGACGTCATATTTGAGGGGGGGGGGTCTGACTTTTTGTGACGCCGTGTGACGAAGGCCTGGGGCAAAAATCGTCCAAAATCGCGTGACGTAATTTATGGACGGCCCCATAGAGAGCTACACATCAATCAGGCTGGGTGGCGCTGCGGCACCGACCACGACTCATAATTAATTGGAAGATTGTAAAATAAAATACCAGCCGGCAATCGTCTCAGCCAATCATGCATTCCGGATTATTGAAATGTGTATCACTGTTCTGAGAAGTCTACAGTAATCCTGTGGCTCGACAAGACTGAGCCGTATTTGGGACGTTTGACCTACGGTGTAGGGCTGCCAATAACCATTCTCACTTGAGCATGGATATTTGTTTTGGCGCACAATATAAATCAGTGGCGGTGTACATGGTGATCCATTTGTAGATGCGCAACGGATTTCCAACGACTCAATTACTTTCTTCTCAACAGGTGATTTCGTGTTGTGAAAATGACGGCTCATTAACTTACAGAAGATCAATTGTAATAAAAAAATATTTCAATACGTTTTTGGGCCGATATTTCTCCTTGTGATGTTAGGGGGGTAACTATACATGTGTCAGCCTGTATGTAATCTTAACTTTAAAACGTGTCTCTGTGAGTGCAACATACCCGCTGAGCTGCACGGCTTCCGGTTGCTGTATGGATACATTCTAAGGTCGCGCTCACTACACACGAAGTGCTTGCACACAAATCAACCGCCAATATCTTGCTGATCTCGTCAAGAAGCATAAACCATCATCACGCGAGCTCCGGTTAGCCTCGCGCCCTTTCATATGCGCTTCTGCGGCCGTCTGGAACGCTCTTCCTTCCGATATTCGGAAGCCACTGGAGCAATGGACTTTTAAAATCATCTCGCTTGAAAACTCATTAAATTAGAACTACTTTTTGTATTTAGTTTGTTGTCCTCCCCCCCCCCCCCCCCCCGGCACCTCCGATTGGCACGGTTGGCTACATATGGTGCAAAAGATGTTCAACATACAATAAGTCCAAAACTCATCCAAAATGGGGTGTCTCACGTGCCGCACGGCGTGACCTTATGACACGTAGCGCTCGCCACGAGGACACGTTCTGGCCTGGGTGACCAGCGTGCCAACATCACACATGAGCTGTCACCTGGATATTTCATTACAAAGGACTCAAGCGTTATATTGCACAGGATGCATGTCCTAACTCACGTTGAGCTGCCTGGCAACGATTTTAGACAGGCAATGTTATTACGCTGCGGCTTCATTATAGTTCACAGGATTACATGGTCCAAAGCAAATTATTATTAGTGCAGTGATATTTTCTTTACGCCGTTATTGTCTACACTACAGGAGAAAGCAAACACAAAAACACGGGCAAAGTATTAGCTGAGATCAACGGCGTCGTACGTTGTTTCATTTCTGACGGAATTTTATCATCACCATTGTTACCTCATTATATATTTTTTATCCTTTCACTAAAAATTGTTCTGTCGTATTTGTGCAGTCTATTTACTCAATTGGCCTTAATGTAGCATTAGCTTGTCCATGTATAGCCTAAATCTTGACTTAAAGCTTTCGTGACTGCAGGAAGTCATATTCTTTGGGTCTTTCGGTAAAGTCACGTAGATCGGTTAAAAAAAATAACAAAAAATTACGAAAAAACTACGACGTTTCGATCACACAACGCAAAGAGATCGTCAGCTTTCCCCCTCTTTTTTTCCTCCTGATGACGATCGCTGCTGCTGTGATCGAAACGTCGTAGTTTTTCGTTGTTCTTCTTTGTTCTCTGCTTTGAACCCATCCACGTGACTTTACCGAAAGACCCAGAGAACACGCATAGCCTGTTTTTGTCAATCCGCTGCTGCGACTGGATGACGGGCCTCATCATGCCTTGTGGGTGCCGTGAGTGTGGAGGTTGGTGGTGGGAGACGGTGGCTTGGCGGTTAGCACGCCGCTCACACCGAGTTCAATGCCCGCTCACTTTGCCGTTTGAACCGGTCCTGGGCCTCCCCTAGGTCGACTCAGCCTCAAATGGGTACCTGGTGCAATGTGTAGACATCGTCAATGGGGAGACAAAGGGGGCCGGGCGTGGTGCTTGCCACCCACCCCCCTCGTGTGCCGTGCCGGCCTTCACAGGTGCTCGCTAACAGCACTTTCCCCGACAGTCTGTTGAGGCTATACAGAATGGCAGTGCAAGTCAGTTTTGCTGCACTGTCCCTCTACTGCCAAAAATGCCAATCACGCCTGCCTTGTGCCCACGGTGGTCAGCCACCCAAGCACTGTTCAGGCTAAAACCCGCTGAGCTTTCCTGGTCTGACTATATTGTGTACATCCTGGGTGATTTGGACACGTACATTAGATTACTGCATGTAAATAATGTACATACATCATACATAATTGATTCCAAACGCAGAATTCAATGCATATATCATGAGCGTAAAAATCTATATTAACATATCAATGGATGCATACAAAAAACAATGCATATGAGCTAAACAAACGATCGTGCAATATTAATGTGGAAGGCGGAAACACCAATGATAATGGTCGCGAAATATACGCGGACGTTAAATGGGATACAATGCATCGTATATTTATGCTCAACAATAACAATGCACATGCGAGAAGGTCAATTAACTTTTAGCTGTCCTGGTGGAGTAAAAATTCATATTTCAGTCTTGTGTATATAGTACACACCTCGGAGGTGTTATGAGACAGCTCGCAGATTACAGGACAGCAAATAGACCACTGGCATGTCTCTACAGTTTTGGATTGTTGCATTCATGTTTCCCCCCCTCCACTAACAAAAAAATTACTGGACGAAGAATTGGCAAAACATCAATGGGCACCTTCCAAAAAAGAGAGAGTTTTGACACTCGCGTTTTCCTCGAGCATAGCATTATAACGAATTTGAGCTGCACGTAAATAAGTTTGCCGACTTAAATTGGATACATTTCGATTTAAAGCTTTCGTGACTGCAAGGATTCATCTTTTTTGGTTCTTTCGGTAAAGTCACCACGTAGAATGAGAATATCCATTGGAGCTCTGTCGTCCCGACAGTTTTTTTGTTCCTTCACCTGAAGAAGGCCGCTTGTGTTGTGCACGAAACGTCGTGAGAATGTTATTGTTTTATTTTATTATTTTATTCTCATTCTACGTGACTTTACCGAAAGAACCAAAGAAGTTAAATTGGATAAATTGAGGCAGATACGATAACAGGTCGTTCATTCACTACTGCAGACAATGTTGATCGCCGCCAAGTGCAGTCAGGGCCGGATTAAGGTCCTTGTCGGCCCTAGGCACTTATGTTTCGTAGGCCTTCGGTGATAACTTCCTCCAGTTGCTGGTGCTGCTGCCCCATGTTACTCCTGCCGCCGCCACTCCGCTTGTTTCATGCCTACTTCGCCCAGCTACTGGACAGATGTCGTTACTGATACGTTCATTATTCAGTCTGTGCCTTAATTCGACGGGAGTGCGCTGCCTATCCTTGCTATATAAATACATTTCTTCAAGAAGATATTTTGCTTACATATATTTTTTTTTATCATACATACAAACAAAAAACACGGTCACATTTTTTTCCCCTAGGCACTTTACTTCTCGTAGGCCCTAGAGGATAATACGGCCACGTGTGCAGTAGCTTATTGCAGCACACTTCACTGGTGAACTGGAATATCAATGTGGCCCACAAATCCATCACTGTCCAACTGTTTGAGGCAACGAGGCACGCCAGGTCACCGGCGTGCTTTGAGGCAGGGCTCTCTAATTATACTCGGGGAAACACCCTGCCGAGTGGAGCCGAGCGGTAAGGTCTGGGGGGCAGGCAGACAGAGAGACAGGTGAGACGGCAAGGGTGATACGAGACGATTGGGATGATGGGCAGCGGGAGGGCACGTGGTGGTGGTGGTGGTGGTCGGGAGATGTGGGAATGCGGTGAGGCGCTAGACCACACCGTAAGCGTGGGCTCGTCAGTTGTTCTATGGTTTCATAATAAAGGTTTTTGGGTTAGATCGCGTTTTTTTATAAATGTGTCGTAACCCTCCACCACCCAACACGGCCAAACAGTAAAAAATGTGTCACGTTTACAAAGGACAAATAGTTCACTACTTTAGCCCACCGGTGTGTTGAAGAGTGAATCAACATCATTTAAAATTTGAGTACGACGTTTCGCTGGTAATTACATCCAGCATCATCGGACAATTCGCCAGAATGGTAAAGCCCTCACTTGCTCCCGGTCTTAAATAGAGCAGCATGGTGACGTCATCATTTAACTCATACAGGTGCAGTGATTTGAGGTGGGGGGGGGGTATTGTAATTATATAATCGATTGGTAATCAGTCAATGGTTATGATTAGTAATGAGTTGTATATTAGTAATTAGTTGTAATGTGTTATTGTGATTATATGCTACGTTAGTAATCCGTTAGTTAGTATGTGTTTCCCCTATAAGGAATTGTAGTATGTATTATTTAATAATACGCTTCCAAGCCGCACTAAGCCTGTAGCTGTCAGAGCGATTAAAGTTATTTCTATTTCTCTCAATTTCAATGGATTCTCTAATTAGTCTTTGCCAGTAATAATTAGTTTTACACAACACTTCAACGTTATCTGAATCAATTGAGAGTCCTTGATGACAAGCATGTTCTGCCACTGCCAACAGTTGTGTTTGAGATAATTTAATATTTATTTGGTGTTCTTTTAGTCTTATGCTGATGTTACGTCCCGTCTGTCCAATACAGCATCTGCCACATAAACAGTTAATCCGATATACACCTTCTGCTGATAATTTAGGTAATTCGTCTTTAGTGAAAGATTATATAATTACAATAACCCCCCCCCCCCCCGCCTCAAATCACTGCACCTGAATGAGTTAAATGATGCCGTCACCATGCTGCTCTATTTAAGACCGGGAGCAAGCGAGGGCTTTACCATTCTGGCGAATTGCCCGATGATGCTGGATGTAATTACCAGTGAAACGTCGTACTCAAATTTTAAATGATGTTGATTCACTCTTCAACACACCGGTGAGCTAAAGTAGTGAACTATTTGTCCTTTGTAAACGTGACACATTTTTTACTGTTTGGCCGTGTCGGGTGGTGGAGGGTTACGACACATTTATAAAAAAACGCGATCTAACCCAAAAGCCTTTATTATGAATAATATTGGTCGTGAAAGCCTACGTGTTAAACTGTTCTATGGTTCTCACCAAACATATACTCGACAGGCCTCTGTCAATCGGCTGGCGGATGAAAGCCTCTCTAAGCCGTGCCGATCATGGGGGGGGGGGGGGGGGGGGGGGTTCTTTGATGATACTTCACCGTGATGGCTTAGTTGCAGGTTGGTTGAAAAGGGGGCGCCACAGGACTGTTTGGGGATATCACTCGCCACTGACAATTCCTGTGGCCTGAAACACGCATCGTTGTGTTGCTCCTGTAATGCGCTCACCACTGCAATATCATTTAGAAGTATATAACACAATATGCCACAATGCAAGACACATTATAGTGTCTAATAATGATCAGTGTTGAGCTACCCTGTAAAGCCTCATTGAGTTCCCATGATCTCCCCCCCCCCCCCCCCCCCCCCAGAGTCTCTTGCTTGAGATGTTTAACTGATCCAAGTATTTTTTTGGCTATTAGAGGAAACTGGAGTGCCTTGAACTAACAAAAACACATTCTCCTGCGGAGGGAGCTGGTAGGAACGTTGGGTTGCTCGGTCACTGGCCAGGGTCAACGGCGGCACCACCACGTGGTGTATTCCGCAAATATGCCCGACTATGAGGGCGGGCACAAGCCGGCGTGAGTAGGTTAAACGTTGAGTTTTATAAGGGCACCACGGGGTGACCAGCCCCTCCCCACCCAGCCCCACCCACCCAGCCCCTCCCCACCCTCCCCACCCAGCCCCTCCCCTCCCCACCCAGCCCCTCTCCACCCTCCACACCCAGCCACACCCTCCCCACCCTCTCCTCCCCACCCAGCCCCTCCCCACCCTACCCTCTCCACCCAGCCCCACCCCTCCCATTTTTGGATGCACGACGGACGGAAACAATAATCCCCTGTGGGCTGGTGTAACCAGGAGGTTCCTACCAGTAGCATGCAAACAGAAAGCACTGACTTCGCACAGGTAGGCCTGGAACTTACTTGCAGTACTATATCCTGCAGGCGTCTTATTGTGGTGATGTTTACACATCTCCGTTTCATTAAACAGCCCAAAGCCACATATATAATGGGGTAACATGCAGTGTACGTAAATACCAATTACAAAGACACACACTTGACAAATGATGACTTGTATTGCCATGCATTCGCTCACTTACAATGTGGGTTTTCACAGCCATTACTGTATAATTATTGATAATTTATTGTTTAGGTAGGTAAGAAAGCGCACTGCCCTAGTTTTGTCATTTAAACTCTCCACTACTCTACACGGCCAAACAAATTAAATTGTCATCGGTGAAAGCATTTAAGACAACGGCAATTATGAATGTCTCAATCATTTAGTTTGATAAACTGGTCAAAATATTGCAACGCAGATATGTGAATGATGTAGTAAAGTACATACGACGCAGCTGACACTGGTTAGGCTATTTCACTCACATATTGGAAGGTACCAACGGAGTTCCATTTTGTGGAAAGTAAAAAAGGTAATCTCGTAAGTGGACTGACCACCGTTATGAGAATTCGATTTTATTATCATTGCCCAAGGGTTTCACCATACATGTCTGAGTAGGGTGCAAAATAAGTTCAACATACATACAAACGAGCAGGGAGACACTTTAACCAAGAGGTGGACACAGCATAAGCCTACCAGGCAGATGCCCCACCTATATTTTTTGAGCCCAACTGTTCTCATAAACTTACGAATGTATGATTTGAAGCTTTCGGTAAAGTCTCGTAGGTAGAAAAATAAAACAAAATAAAAAAGAATATATCACGACGTTTCGATCGCAACACAAGCGGTCGCCCTCAGGCGAACAAAAATAATCTAGCAGTGGAACTGCTGAACCAGCGAGAGAGCTGTTACAACACATATATAACCTTGACCGCTTGTGTTGCGATCGAAACGTCGTGATATTTTATTTTTATTTTGCACCCTAACGTAGCCAACAAACTACACACTAAAAGCAATTCTAACGAAATTAGTTTTCAATATAGCTGATTTAAAAGTGCATAGCTCCAATGGCTTCCTAATATCGGAAGGAAGAGCATTCCAGACGGCCGCAGAAGCACATCTGAAAGCGCGCGATGCAGTGACCATCTTTGTTCAATGGCTAGCCAAAAGCCGCTGCGAAGATGACCAGAGTTCGTGTGATGGTTTATGCTTCTTGACGAGATCAGCAAGGTATCGTGGTTCATTTGTGTGTAATGAGTGCAACGTAAATGAATTAGTTTAAATTTACAATCTCACGGTTAATTTTCAACAATCTTGCCGTGGTGCAGTTCTACAATGGAGTCACTGCCTCACGTCTTGTGCGAGCGCCACATGTTTCGTAGCATCGTCACGAACTGGCAGCAAGAACCATGGCCACAACACCATCTTTGTCGCACAGCGCTGCTGCCTGTGGTTTGTGAGTTCCTGGCGAACTGTTGCAGTGGAAAGAGTGAAGGCAAGGCACAAAAACGATACTGCAGACAAGCCGTGAGTGTATCAAGTGGTATCCTCACAGCCTAATGAGTCCCAATGTGGTTATTCCAGGCATGGGAGGTTAAGGAGCCACGGTGCTCATTCAATTCCACACTTGTCCCACATACTAAAATACAGCGCTCGTTAACACGGCCTTTTCCTGTCGGTTGCTGCAATGAGCCAGATAGACTCGTATCTACGACCGGCAAATATTTCCTGTGCAAATCAATTGCAGCAACAATTGACTTTTCATAAATTAACCCAAATTATTTACACAGAGAATGATAAAAAAAACATGTTCACAATATAAATCTGACCAACCGCACAACTTAATTAGCATATATATTTAACTGAACTATGGCGTGTAATTTTAAAGTCTACTTAATCCATACATAAACTCAATTTAACTGAAACTGGGCCAATAATCTACACATTTTGTCATGACCATCAAACCTGGCTGCAATTATACGCTTTGCTGGCGGAAATTTCACACATGCGAGACCTAATCCCTGCTGTAGTAATGATGAAATATATAATGTATACGGATTACCCTTAGAGTGGTATGGACAATTTGTTTCTAATGCTCGTATGTTTATTTCCCTTCTTAACAAGAGCAATGGGAGAATGGCTTCACGGTCTTGAATGTGGGCTCACTGGGTGACAATCCCCATCGTCATCAGTCATGGTCAATCCACTGCTGGATGAAGGCCTCCCCAAACCGTCGCCAACCCTCACGAACCTGGGATGTGGTGATCCAACTAGCACATGGGCACGAGCTTATTTCATAGCTCCATCTCCTTTGTGGAACGTGATTCTCTTTCGGACGCATTCCATTCCTTGGCTGCCACTCCATCATTATTCTTGACCATCGGCCATCGTGTCTTCTGCGACGCATCCTACCCAAGCCCACTTACTTTTCTATATACAGTGAGGGAAAAAAGTATTTGATCCCCTGCTAATTTTGTACGTTTGCCCACTGACAAAGAAATGATCAGTCTATAATTTTAATGGTAGGTTTATTTGAACAGTGAGAGACAGAATAACAACAACAAAATCCAGAAAAACGCATGTAAAAAATGTTATAAATTGATTTGCATTTTAGTGAGGGAAATAAGTATCTGACCCCTCTGCAAAACATGACTTAGTACTTGGTGGCAAAACCCTGGTTGGGAATCACAGAGGTCAGACATTTCTTGTAGTTGGCCACCAGGTTTGCACACATCTCAGGAGGGATTTTGTCCCACTCTTCTTTGCAGATCTTCTCCAAGTCATTAAGGTTTCGAGGCTGACGTTTGGCAACTCGAACCTTCAGTTCCCTCCACAGATTTTCTATGGGATTAAGGTCTGGAGACTGGCTAGGCCACTCCAGGACATTAATGTGCTTCTTCTTGAGCCACTCCTTTGTTGCCTTGGCCGTGTGTTTTAGGTCATTGTCATGCTGGAATACCCATCCACGACCCATTTTCAATGCCCTGGCTGAGGGAAGGAGGTTCTCACCCAAAATTTGACGGTACATGGCCCCGTCCATCGTCCCTTTGATGCGGTGAAGTTATCCTGTCCCCTTAGCAGAAAAACACCCCAAAAGCATAATGTTTCCACCTCCATGTTTGACGGTGGGGATGGTGTTCTTGGGGTCAAAGGCAGCATTCCTCCTCCAAACACGGCGAGTTGAGTTGATGCCAAAGAGCTCCATTTTGGTTCCATTTGACTACAATACTTTCATCCAGTTGTCCTCTGAATCATTCAGATGTTCATTGGCAAACTTCAGACGGGCATGTATATGTGCTTTCTTGAGCAGGGGGACCTTGCGGGCGCTGCAGGATTTCAGTCCTTCACGGCGTAGTGTGTTACCAATTGTTTTCTTGGTGACTATGGCCCCAGCTGCCTTGAGATCATTGACAAGATCCTCCCGTGTAGTTCTGGGCTGATTCCTCACCGTTCTCATGATCATTGCAACTCCACGAGGTGAGATCTTGCATGGAGCCCCAGGCCGAGGGAGATTGACAGTTATTTTGTGTTTCTTCCATTTGTGAATAATCGCACCAACTGTTGTCACCTTCTCACCAAGCTGCTTGGCAATGGTCTTGTAGCCCATTCCAGCCTTGTGTAGGTCTACAATTTTGTCCCTGACATCCTTGGAGAGCTCTTTGGTCTTGGCCATGGTGGAGAGTTTGGAATCTGATTGATTGCTTCTGTGGACAGGTGTCTTTTATACAGGTAACAAGCTGAGATTAGGAGCACTCCCTTTAAGGGTGTGCTCCTAATCTAAACTCGTTACCTATATAAAAGACACCTGGGAGCCAGAAATCTTTCTGATTGAGAGGGGGTCAAATACTTATATCCCTCATTAAAATGCAAATCAATTTATAACATTTTTGACATGCGTTTTTCCGGATTTTGTTGTTGTTATTCTGTCTCTCACTGTTCAAATAAACCTACCATTAAAATTATAGACTGATCATTTCTTTGTCAGTGGGCAAACGTACAAATTCAGCAGGGGATCAAATACTTGTTTCCCTCACTGTATCACCAACAAATACTGTGAAGCGTTAGCAAACACTACATTAAGGACGAACACTACATTTGTAACAACGTATACAGTACATTTATCCACATGTGTGTAATTATTGTGTAGATGAAAAGTGCCAATACTGCATATGAACATACTTACAACCATTAAGCAAAAATGTTTTTTTTTTACATTAAACTAACACATGGCCGTTTATGCGAATCATTCAACAGCTACAACATGGGACATTTTTGGCAGTATCAAAGTATGCAAGGAAACATGCCTTGCAAAAGGTTTCTATTTGGTGTTTCAATATCCTAACACTTGTTTTATTGCCTGAAAGGGCAACATCTATTTTCATACATTCATCAGCTGCACGTTCCGAACTGTTTTGCATGCACACACGATAGAGTGGTACTCGTGTGCATTGAAACTTCTGGCCGGGCAAACGGTACATTGCGATGTAAGTCGTCCAATTCTGAATACCACATCAATGTAAATATCTGCACAGCCGTGATGCTTCTTTACCACATGATCGTGTCTCGTTTTTTCCCGTTATATCCATTTTGCATGTGGAGCACACAAAAGACAGACTCGATAATGCCAGAGGCTTTGTTTAGATGTGTGCTTGTGTCGATGACATATCAGAATTGTACCCTTTGGAATCCCCATTAAAAACAGGTTTTAAAGGTTTAAAACTAGGCGCAGGAAAGGTTTTTTTTTATCTGATAGATTCCAAATCAACGTATGCATGTACTTAAGTACGATGACGATAGCTCCTAACGTTTAAGTCAAATGTAAGTCTATTAAAGGCAGAAACAAATGAATATTCACAGGAATTTAGTTGAAAATCTGCACTTTGTACACTTAGGAATGTGGCCGCTTGATGTGTACATTTACAACACACGTTTGTCAAGCCAACTTCAGTATCTTGTCTAACATGTCATTTTTGGCAAAATAAAACGTGCATATTTTAACTGTTTACTATTTTTATTCTACCAGGTAAGGCCCACTGAGCTATGTAGCTCTTTTTGAGAAGCCACCTGGCCACAAGTGATAGCCCAACGAAGTGGCTTATCGCGTGGAAATTTAAAGCAGCCAAATACTCTAAACGTCAGTTTCTAAATGTGGAGGGAAAATCGGAACACCCGGTGAAATATCCACACAACCACGGGGAGAACATGCAAACTCTAAATGTATAGCAGGCGTCGGGGTCGGGATCGAACCCACAACCTCCTACATACTCGGCGAGGTAGTTAACATCTCGCCACCGCGGCGTCAATGATATACACGTTGTGTGTACGCACAAAAAGTAGTATTTCAAATGCAGTGTAATGTTTCGGAATTACATTGTATATTGGACAGCTTATATCCACCATTAACTCCTCTGTCATTACAATTACGAGGGTTCCATTTACTTCAACAACAACAAAACTCAGCAATTTAAATTGCTTCTAAATACTTTCCGTGGTTTGCAGTCATCCAGAACGGGTGTGTACCGTGTCTCCTGTTCTACATTAAAGTGGCACGCTTACTACAGTTTGTCCTTTTACATGCTCCACTAAAAGCCACAGATCAGGAATGTTTCCAATTATAAACATCTGTCTCCACAAGCATATTTATGTTAAAGAAACTTCGGCGTATCAAGTTATATCTCGCCGCTTTTACGTTTGTGTTTACAATTAAACTGTACATGGCTCCTATTCAATAGAGTGCCCCTTGCATTGACTCAACTCTGCAAGATTATTATATATATCTCACATATATATGAATATCGTGTAGTATTTGATGACAGATGTATTCCCATTTACACAATGATGTAAACCAGCAATAAGGAAACCATTCTATAAACCATTGTTTGGCAACGTTATAATCATTTATTTAACAACGCTATGACGAAACAACACTTCGCTTAGTTTAACACGTAGGCTTTCGCGACCAATATCATTCATATTATTGACGCGATCTAACCCAAAAATATCTGTATTTTTCTGGGTTAGATCGCGTACATATTAACGCCATCTAACCCAATATTCACGCGAAGTAACCCAAACACAACCTGTATTATGAACACTTCACTTAAAAACGCCGTCTCCGATGCTGTTGCCCGTAGTATCTTCACGGTGCCACACACACACACAAAAAAAAACGACATTTGACGATGAAAGTTGTCATACTCACTCAAGATCATTGTTAGAGAAGATGGTTTCACTTCACACACGTGCCACGTCCGGCCGGTCTGTGCTGCGATGGTGATGCCCTCTTCCTCCTGCCGCTGTTGCTGCCTCTTGCTCTCCCTGCTGCTGCTACAGCTGCAGGCTGCTCCGTGTGGCCGAAAGCGCGTTCACGTTGCCCGCACGCACGCACGCGCGCGCGCATGCACCGGGCGTGCGGGGTTGGACCCGGTGGGCACTTCCACTCATTCACGACGTTGACGAGACAAAAAGCTCCCCCCGAACCACCGCCGCCGCCGGGGCAGCGTGGGTGCCTCGCTTGCGATTGGCTTGGCGTGAGAGACGCCAAGTCACTCGCTGAATGCGCTGTGCTGTGTGGGAGCGAGGAGGAGTGGTGGTTGTGGCGGTGGCGGGCGGTGGTGTGGCGGTTAGCGCGCTGCGCTACGATTTTGAGCCAGTGCTGGGCACCCCCTTGGTCGACCCAGCCTCAAACGAGTGTGAACGTCGCCACTGGTGGGGAGACAAAGGCGGCCGGGCGTGGTGTTTGGCCACTCGCCTTCATGGGTGCTGCTCGTTAACGGCACTTGCGCCAGCGGTCTGTCAAGGCTGTGCGGGGAATCTTTGTCTTTGCGCGTGTGTGCATGTGGGTTTTATTATGGCGGGCAATAATAGTGGAGTGAGTGAGTGAGGTTTGAATTACAATGCTCCTGAGACTAATAATCTTCCCGTCCTTGGGAGAGATTTCATTTTCGCAAAATCTGTTAGCCAAATTCATTAGAAAACACATATTTCACGCATAGTCTTTTCATCCATAATGTATATTGCTCCGTAGAATTCTCGGCACAATATACCACAACAATCCTTTGTCCAGGAACAGCTCTCGCAATGGGCTTATATTGTAATAAAACTCACAGGGAGCGTAATTCAGACTGCATATGATTCCATGCGCTCCATTCGCAGCCACGCTAAATACAATTTCTCGTGCCAGGTTCCACCATCTGTTGGCAGTTAATAAAAAAAAAACACACGCGCACTTTCAACTTTTAAAAACGATTAAATCAAAAATGTACACACAACACTCAACATGCTTGTACACACTTTCTTTGTAATGTTTATTTTGTAAATCCACGATTAGCTGCGATTTTTGCGAGATGCAAGGTAGCAAGCCCCCCCCCCCCCCATTACAGTATTCGTAACGATGGCACACGAGACATTAAATCAGCGAGCAAGGAAGGAATGCTGTAAAATCCCCCGAGGGAAAAAGGCTCGCATTTTATATCCAGGATACAAATTTCAAATAAACCTGTCCCGAGAAGCCACGGAACGCTGTCCTTTTCAAAGAGCATATCTTCCCAGCACTAACCCCGGGGGACCACACACTGGATCATGGCATCTCCCTGTTGGCCCCTCATGCTTTCACTGCAAAGGGATTGATTGGCTGATATTGCCACTGGAGTTTATTTACGTACGCGTTTATTTATTTGTTTATTTTTCTCTGCTTTAACGTGCATTGGCCTGCTCGCATTTGGTTTATGCCTCGATAAGAAAAAACACAGTAGTGTTGTGCCAGTACTCCCATAATTTTTTTTTTACTTTTTTCAGAACAATTAGGAAGTTACGAGTTACAGTCGTGGTGGTAATCAACTCAACCCGTCATCATGTCTGCAGTCAACGAAATTACTCAAAATTTGGGAAGTAGTGGTTGTTCTACAACTGGTTCAGGAACACCAGTATAAGGGCAAACAAAAGCTTTAATTGTTGCTTGTACTTTTGTATTGCAGTCGGTCCTGAATACCCTGCATATTACTAGAACTCTTCGTGGAGTTTTAATGACCGTTTGTTTGTTTCTCCCATAAGGCAATAACGAAAGTATTTGTTCCTGGGTATATAGAGTACATAGATTCCGTCTCAATAAGTTATGCAGCCATGAGACACGATCAATGATTTCAAACTTTGGAGTAAGTCATTGTTGGTGTTACGCAATGGGTTAGTCAACGATCGTCTGCATGCAGCAATGAGTATAGGTTATATATTGACGCAAGATTGCAGTTTGTGTCGAACTAGGACTCATATTTCAAGGAGAGGGTCCTTGCCTGTGATGTCTGTCAGTTTGTCAGCATTGGTTCAAGCAACCCTGACTCTGCTGTTGAGACAATGCATGTTGAAACCGACCCACGTTTACTCGTGTCCTTACGGAAGGCCTATGTGGGTCCATGAAAAGTGTGAAAGATATATTTTTTTAATTTTCTGTGTGGATGGACAGATATTTGAAGGAGATATATTGCCTGCTTTATTTTTGTTCCATGTATTCTCTACAGCGACGCTAATGATTGTTTTGTGTTAACTAAGAATAGATTGTGGTGCACGTTCCCTCAATTGAACCGTGTATTTTTAATGACTTGGAGCCATTATACAACTTCGGGGCCATGGCAGAGGATTGTGAGATTTGGATTCGTTCGGTGAAAACACCACCGGAGGGCCGACTGCTGCTACAGTTACGATTAAACCAGGAGAAGAATACTAACAAGGGGAGGTGCCTGTGCCAGGCTTGGAGGGGGGGCTATGTCTCAATTAAAACAGTGAGCCATCACCTCACAGAGATCCTGGGCATCAGCCCCAAGCCTGCGCCCGAAGCACAACGGTCATCAGATATGGTGAGTTTGATCTCAGCCAGATCGCTGATGGCTCGATTAAAACTGAACAAAGTTTGCATGCAATGTCTTTGGGAGTGCTGCTCTGAGCATTTTCAAACAACGTAAAATTACAAATATCCTCATCAGAGCAGTGTTGTGGGGTTGGGGGGGGGGGTAATATAAGTGAAATTAATGACAGCTTCCTTGTTTGCACTTTCTTTGGACACTAGCAGCCAAGGAAGGGCAACAAATCTTAATGAGCAGCTCGAATGCTCAATGAATATCGAAGCTCCATGGACTCAGCGCGTGCTAACAAAAAAAAATGTGTGAGCCTTCCGTTTCAATCAATACAATGTTAGTAACATGGCAGAAGAGGACCAGACAAGAGATATATAATTGAAGCGAAAAGAGAAATGGAGACAAAAATATAGATGCAGTGAGATGAGCAAAGATAGATGCCGGCAAGAGAGATTTGTTGCCTTTTGTATGCCAGCTTACGTTTATTTTTTTAATTTCAATTTGATGTTTGAAGCCCTGCAATTTCTTCATAATATCGAAGCCCCTTGAGCTACTTGTGACCCTAAGCTTTTGCTTGGGTTGCTCATGGCAACTTCTGCTGGGTCATCCCTGCTTAATCCCTCTCTCTTACTGTACACAAGCTCGTGGTGGTGATGGCCAAGACACAATGTTGAAAAAAAAGTGTGTTTTTATATTTCCTTATTAACATTGCCAATGGACGGTACACTCCAACAAAATACCCACACATGCCCGGCGTTACAGTTCGTCCACATCATTGTTTGCAGGGCTCGGTTCGGAGATTTTACAGGATTGACCGTTCTTTTCTTAAAATGAAACATGCGAGGAGTGGTAAAAGGAGAGGGAGGGTGGGTGGGGGGTTAGTTTTAAATAAAGTTTAAAGCAAGCATATGTTCGGATAAACTAGGTGAAGTGTTAAATTATCTTAATTAAGTAAATTTCTGGTACTTTCGGTAAAGTCACGTAGATAGAAAAATAATAAATAAAAATCACTACGTTTCGATCGCAACACAGGCAATCTATCTACGTGCCTTTACCGAAAGACCCACAGAGTATGAATTCCTGCAGTCACGAAAGCTTTAAGTCAAGCTTTCTGGCGTGTAGTTTTAACACAGTACGTAATATTTGTGTTGCCCGTATTTGTCTTGAGCCTGACTTTGCAGCCTGCATTACGGAGTTATTTGTGCATTTGCCGCCATCCATTCTCACGGGCAACAAAATGACGACGACTTCAGCACATCTGGGGTGGGTAAACGTTTTCTCCATTCATTTTGAGATGTCTTTCTTTTCCCAATCTGATTTTGGGAAAACATCTTCGAATTGAAATTGTGAATGATCTTAGTGAGAGCGTGGCACCTCATACCCTAGTAGCATGTTTGCTGAAAGCATTGGTCAAATCAAGATTGAAATAATTGGTGATTTCCGTTGGAGGTACACAATTGAGAAAAGTAAAACCCCAGAATACGTGTACCCCAGCACATTTATTGGATTTAGACCGCGATCGAGCGTGGTGAAGTGCTTTTGTAAAACTGAACATGATCGTGAAAAGTAAGATACCAATACATTACAATACAATGTGAACAAAGAACAACATGAATGCAATAGAGACACAAGGACACAGTGTACGGAAATACATCCTAAATCCAAACGTGATTGACTTTTGTGTCTGAACAGATGTTCGCCTACACTGATTTAACTTAAAACTGTATAGACACACAAACTCCCTTCACTCTAAACATTAGATTTCTTTCGATAACCTTACATTATTTGCAATTTCATTAGACGTAGATTCTTGTTTATATTTTAGTAATACTAGTTCATGAAGCCTGCCTTCGCCAGGCAAAAGTTTTCAATAAATATAATAATGGACCTGATATGATTTTTTTTTTTTACAATTGTTATTTACGAGCAGACACGAACAACTTACTCAAAAAATTTGTTTTTCCGCAAAAAAATTACAAAAATTTTTGACGGCTTGACTCAACTTCTTATATTTAAAGACGTACCCATCGGAAACCGCTCAATTTAACGATTCCATCCTTTTGCATGATGAATATTTATTTATTTATTAACTTAATAGTCTGTGAGGGGAAGTTCTTATATTTGACCGTTTTGTAATTATTCTGATTTGAACATAAAATGCGTCTTTTTTCGTTCATAACCGCTTCAATCCGAAATATCTCAAAAACAATAAAAGACAGAACAATGGTTCTCACTCTCATTGTATTTGCTGTTAAACGCTCTATCAAACGAAAAAACCCGCAATATTATATTATGACCGGTTTCTGTAAGACACCACCCACAAACATGTTCATGGGGGCACTTACAACCGAGATTTGGGGGCCTTGAAATGAAAAAAATCTCGGATTTTCTCCTGTTGTTTGTGTCCTAAAAGCTACCTAAGCACCAAATTTTAGCTTTCTACCTTGTCGGGAAGTACCCTAGATGTTTTTGAGACGTACATATTAAGGCATTTATTTATATAGAAGATAGTTGTCCTATACTTGTTCAATGTTCATGCTCCTGGAGCTTAGTTGTGTGGTTTGTGCTTTGTTCAGTCTGGAGGTAAATCTGCCCCAGTCGATTCGCCCTGCAGGCATATTGCGTTTGGGCAATATTTTAAATTCTTCTTCGTGTGATAAAAAAAAATGTATCCTAATTTTGGTTTGTTTTTCTTTAAATGAAATTGTGTTGATCCCGGTCACTTACGCAAATGAGACTATCCTGGCCTATTGAGTTCTCACCTGGTTAAACAACATACATTTGAAACGTCACCCTCTCACTCTCAAATATAAGCATGCATTCAACTTGTATGCCAAAGATAAGTGCAGAAATTGTTTTCATTTCCTCATTGTTTTAGGTATTGTGACATATACGAATGATACGAAAAAAACCCTACTGTTCATAAGGGGGATCACTTTTGAAGTGCTATTCAAACAATTTTTTTTAAAAAATAATTCACTGAATAATTCACTATTTAAAATTAAAATATAGTACAAGTCAACATTGAAATCGGTGACCTGCCAGCAGACGAAAGAGAGCGGGTGGTAAAGTTTGTAGGACAAACTTTGAGAAAATAAATTTTCACTCCGAATTCAAAGATATTTATAGAAACACACAGTTATCCATTTCAAACGAGGCTTTATGTTCAAAGAAGCTAATCAACACGGGTTTAAAGTTTACGTGTGTAACGTACGTGTGTTTTTGAACCGTTAACTTTACCCCCTGCATTGGTAGCATCCTGCCGTCCTCACGATGGACAATCAACGGGGAATCAATACCAGAATTGAGAGAGAGATTAGACCAGGCTTCTACCAGAACCATCTATGTTTTCAACTCTTTCATCTGATAGGGACACATCTCCGGATCAGCATTGTAAACTAAAAACGAAACTAATTTCTTTCCCAGGTACGACCCACTGACCTATATAGCGCTTTTTCAGAAGTGACCTGGTCACACAATGATAGTTCAACGAAGTGGCTTATCATGTGGAAATTTACAGCAGCCAAATACTCGAAAACGTGTTTCTAAATGTGGAAGGAATTGCCCGGAGGACCCGGAGAAAAATCCACACAACCAGGGGGAGAGACACGCAAACTCCAAATATACAGCCGTCAAGGACCGGGATTGAACCCACAACCTCCTGTATGCCAGGTGATGTGGTCCAACTGACAGCTGCCTGTGCAAGGTCAATGTCATTGGCCTCTGATGCCCTTACAAGGCAGTACCTCTGTGCACAGTGTGGGAACCCAAGAAGCATCCCCTGATGAACAAAGCATTGTTGCTTTGTGGAGCAGCCCACGGAAAAAATAATGTTGAGCCGCAGTGACTATAGTGTGAGTGCTAACTTCTGCTTGTATGTACTGCATGTATGTTTGAACTTCTTTCGCACCGTACGTAACCAACCGTGCTAATCGGAGGTGCTGGGGAGAAGGACAACAAACTCAACGCAAAAGGCAGTTCTAAAGAAATTAGTGTTCTATTCAGATTAAAAAGTGTATAGCTCCAGTGGCATCCAAATATCGGAAGGAAGAGCATTCCAGACGGCCGCAGAAGCGCATCAGAAATCGCCGCGCGATGCGGTGGCCGTCTTTGTTCGATAGTTAGCAAAGACGGTCACTGCATCGCGCTTCTGGCTCACCTAGCAACTTGTTATAAATGTGTAAGCACGTGGATGTATGTTAAACCAATACTAAGCCAGGCAGCGTTTTGTCCATATTGCAAATGGCCATTTCTGCCATAAATGCCCCTCCTGGAATTTCAACCAATGTCTGCTGATGGCTAAGAACACTACATCGTTCTTCGTATGAACAGGAGAACAATGTTTCCAATAAAAAAACACGTTTAGAGTACACAGTACTTGTATTCATACCGCTTGTTTTGTTGGCACTAATGTTATTCACTCGTCTCTCTTGCTAATGAATAAACACTAATTTACTGAAAACATCTTAATATATATGCCCCTGCGTGTGTCGGGGATTGTGCAGTGGTGTGAAATGCAGTGAACATGGAATATAAAAACAAGGATGATTATTTTTATCTTAAGAAACTCAGCAACAACATATCCACTGCGGATACACAGAGGTCGGTGGAATAGGGTGTGCCATGTCAGATCTATGTGTCATTATGCGGTCACTCGTATTACACACGAAACCCACATCAGTGGAGTCACCGTAAATACACGTACAGGGGTGGGGGGTAACGCTCACAGACTCAAGCTACCCAAACAGACCTAAAGGGAGAGGAGCCTTTAATGAGGGTTTACAGTGTAATGGGATACCTGTGGTGTGTTATTACCTCTTCTACCGCTGCTCTTTGCTACTGTTTAGATGTTGTATGTTTTACCCCTCCTTCATACTGTATACGCAATTTGTTGTGCAGTTCCCAATGTTTATTTTCACAATTCGAAAGGCAGCTCGTGTCAAATTCCATTCGGGCTCCAGCTCAGCCCAGGGTAAAAAAAATGAACACTCCACTTTTGGAAGTAACCGGCAGTTGTCCTGCCGAGACGGTCATCCTTCCCACAAAAACCCCACACAATTTACATTTCCACCACTGGCTCCTGTCAATCAATGAAGATGAACACAGTCCTCCGCGAGTTTAAACACTTAAGACAATCTTATTATATCAATGCCCTATTGAACGTCTTAATGACCGAAACGCTTATTGCCAGTGTTAATTAACCCAGAAACACAACATTCCAGCCACGAATGTATCAGCTTCTTCAAAGGAACAGCGATGCTTCGATGTGGCAAATGGACTGGGAGATTTTGAAACCAATTCATCCCGATTCCGAGGCTCGTGATCCACACAACTGATCGACTAAGAACCAACATTTTTGTCGCTTGGCATGTGTTGTTTGTAATGCTCTCAAGTCGCTCCCGTAACCACTGGATGCACTACAGTTCGCCACAATCGGAATGTAAGTTTGAGCTTGTGGCTCTTTCACCTGCCGGCACCGACCGGCGGCAAGGTCATCTCCGCTGGTCCGTGCGACACTCAAGCACACGCGTTTAGAAACGTGCGTTTATATTATTTTTCTGCTATAAACTTCCACATGATGAGCCACTTCATCGCGTTATCATTTGTGGCCAGGTCGCTTCTGAAAAAGAATCCCATATCTCAGTGGGCTTTCCCTGATAAGCTCAAAATATATAGTTTATTTTTATTTGTGTATTCTTTTTAAAGTAATATGTTTACCTTTCCTATACTTTGCACTCCTGCGGTGTTTTTGTTTTGTTTGTTGTTGTAACGTTCTGACCCGCCCCTACTGGACATCTGTGAAAAAGAGCTTTACAGCTCATCTGATTCCTTCAGCATAAATACAGATTGTGATTATATCTGTGTTCATGGCTGCACCGCCTCAAGAGCCGCTCTGCAATGGCAGAGTCATTGTGCAAAGCCTTGGGTGGCCTTGCACCTTTTTTTAAAACCACTGTGCAGCTTGCGTAGGAGGTTGAGAGAGCTGAAGAGAGATCTGCAGTAGTGGCATGCAACTGCGCTCCCGTCACATACACATGCATGATTGTAGCCCTTTGTCAACCCACTGCTGGGCGAAGGTGCGTGTCTGTGTACTTGAATAAATACAGCCAAGTCAAGAGGTCAATAAAGCCCAAGAACCCAGCTCAGCCAATGCTGTCACGCCTCACCATTGCTTCTGCCTGATGTTGCAATTGTGGCACAATTCACCATTCGACCTCCAAGTACAGGTATTACAGTTTTCATGACCACCGTGCTCGGCCACACTTTGGTGTCACTTTAATGCCTGCTTTGGTGACTTGTCCTCTCTTAAAAACCTGCACACAACCGCCTAGCAACACAACCTCCACTTTCTCACAGGACGTCACACAAAGTGGGATTTTTTGCACACAGCGTTGGTGTACGGTGCTTTTTTTCAGGAATATTTTGCTGTTTTTTTTCATGGATTTTCGGTTTGCACAGTCACATAGTCACTTCAAGATGTTTTTTTTGTTCGTGTTTTTGTTGTGGTTGCACCCGATTCAAGAGCCGAATGGCTCATAGGGCTATACCAAAATAAATAAATAAAACTGAAAAAATTAAAAACTGATATACCTTATCGACTGCATGTATGAGTGTTGAACTTCTTTCGCACTGTACGTAGCCAACCGTGCTAATCGGTGATGCGACTGTAACCAGATAGTGACGATAATGATGGTGGACCAACTTGACCCCTGACTGGGATTTGACCCCTGACCATAAACTGACCAAACTTGTCAGAACCTTTGCAGCAATTCCAGAATGGGCACATTGCATCATTATACGTTTTTGGAAGATGTTACTGGGCATCATTCTATTGCATTTTTCTGACATGTGACAGTTTGCTACTCCCACTCTGCAAACCCTTGACTACTCATGCCTCAAAGTGTAGAATTATATCCTGGGCGTCACGATGGCGAAATGTTAACTACCTCACCTCGTATGCAAGATGTCGTGGGTTCGATCCTGACCCTGATGCCGACTGTATATTTGGAGTTTGCATGTCTCTCTCCCTGTGGTCACGTGGATTTTTCTCTGGGTCCTTAAGTCTTTCCCTACACATTTAGAATCAACATCAGGCGTTCAGAGTATTTGACTGCTATGAATTTCCACGTGATAAGCCACTTCCTTGAGCTATAATTTGTGACCAGGTCGCTTCTGAAAAAGAGCTATATAGCTCAGTGAGCCTTACCTGGGGAAAAAAATAGTATTATTCCACCACTGCAGTGCTCAATTCTTTGACTTTCATCCGTTCCGTGGTAGGAGAGAGGGGCACGGCAGAACAAGGTCCACTACTGGAAGAAACAGCCTTTCATGAATTGAAATTCAGAATCGGAATCTTTATTCATTGTGGAGGACTACGATGCGCTATGAAAATCTTTGTCACAGATGGGTAGAATTGGGGTGACTTTCCAGCCACCAGAGCGATGCTGATGGGAAGACAACGAGTAATTTTGGTTAGGAGACTTCAATTGACAGAAATCCATCAAACATTCTGATGCGTATAAAAGTAACGCAAAAACACAATTTATGAATAAAAAAACCAAGAGTATATGTTCACACGTAGGTTTTCCACGTGTGAACATATACTATTGTGCACAATGTTGGGGGGGGGGGGATTACTGAGGCAACGTACATTATGCATGTGCATTATGCGAGCCCTTTCAACATGTCCTTCCTGTCTATTGTGTTTTTTTAAATGTCCCTACCAATGGTAATCCCTATTGAAGTACGCTGCCCTTTGTATGCATGCATTTAAATAATGTATTATTTGATGATTCGCTTCCACGCAGCACTAAGGCGGTAGCTATCCGAACGGTTAAAGTTATTTTTATTTCTTTCAATTTCGATAGATTCTCTTTCGAAAATTTGTGCAAGAGGGCAGAAGTGAGGTCACCACATCTATGCCTCTATATAATGTACGAAACAGTTAGACTTCTCCACAAATCTGGCTGTCGCCTGATGAAGCTAGTTGTAATTACTGGTGAAACGTCGGACTCAGATTGTAAATGTTGTGGCTTGGCTCTCCAACACACCGGTTAGTGCTGTACTCGTGACGAACTGGCCACGTTCTGTTTACGTGACAACCCTTACTAGTTGGCTGTGTCGGACGGTGGCGGGTTTTAATGACATATATTTACGCGATTTAACCCAAAAACCTCTATTATGGAGTATATGTTCAAATAATGAGAAAACAGTTCAATGTAAATGAGTATAAGACAAAATACAGTCGTGTATGTTTGGAGAAGTAAATGCTTCACGAATTAAGTACCTCAAGTTTGTGTTTACTTTTTTTTAAATATCTGACTGAATATTGAAACCAGAGTGCGAGGGACTGCAGCAAAATCGTGACGAATCAGCTTTGGTGGTGACTGTGGCACTGTTTGGCTATGGCACCAATTTACATGGTTCTCATCTATTACCTGCAACAGATAAAAACTATTTTTATTTCTTTACCAGGTAAGGCCCACTGAGCTATATAGCTCTTTTTCAGAACGACGTGGCCACAAATGACAGCTCAACGAAGTGGCTCATCATGTGGCATCCAAGTACTCTAAACGCATGTTTTTAATTGTGCAGAGAAAAACCGGTGGACCCGGAGAAAAATCCGCGTGACCACGGGGAGAGAAACACGCAAACCCCAAATATACAGCAGGCGTCAGGGTCAGGATCGAACCCACGACCTCCAGTATGCCAAGCGTGGCGCCCCAACAGATGGATGATGAACGGCATGCAATCCCCACTCGATAGCTTCACCCTGTCCAAATACGCACTGTTGTACACTCTCTGACACATCATCATCATCAGTCATTGTCTATGGTTGGACTCTCAGCGCCATTGCCATCCCCCATCACAAAAGCATTGTTAAAAGTATTTGCAATCATTCTAGTCACGTGCCTCTGCGGTAGAGCGAGTAGCTCACAATCAGAATTGAGTTCAAATCTTGATTGGGAGGTAACTCAGCCCATCATCCACCACCCACCCCCAGAAGCGATAAAATGGGTACCAATTTGTGGGGAAGGAGTGAGTGTCCTATGTATGGACTCGCCCCTGACATGATCCACCAACCCTTGCTTCTACGTCAGTGTTTCTCAAACCTGTTTGGCCCGCGGACCCACTCAGCCTGTGGAAACATTTCCGCGGACCACCCAGCCCCCCACTCCTGGTGACAAAAGGCATTCACTTCTCTCTAAAGGCCACTAATACAGCATGATTCATATTGCCGGAACATGAACAAAAATACATTTAAAGTAGCTAACAGGTGTTTTTTTTTTAGGGGGGGGGGGCATTTAGATATTAGGGTTAGGTATTTTAATCAGGATAGTTTACCTAACGTCTTTTTTTTTACTAAACATCATAAGTAAAAGATTAATTACAGCACATGGACTACCTGGAGGTCCGTGGCAGACCGCTGGCGGTCCAGAGACCACACTTTGAGAACCACTGCTCCAAAGCAATGAATGGCAGGCGTGGACAAGTGGCAATTTATGTAACAACACAAAGATGTGCATTGCATCCACACCGGGCGTTTATTTTCTGTTGTCGTGAGTTTCCTTGTCACTTCCAGATTTCAACAAAGTGCCAATATCCACGCAGACCTCACCAGGCACCCATTTATGGCTGAGCAAACCTAGGGGAGGCCGAGGACGGGTTTTGATCCGCAGTACTTTGCTGGTAATTGGGCACAGGTCACCGAGTTCACAGCCCAGTGCACAAGGCACCACGCTCTCCACATACAGAGACGGAGGACCCTCACATCGCCTTCAGGACAAATGGGGGCAAGTGCTGTTAGTAAGCACCTATTAAGGAAAACTTAGCGTCTTTGCAGTGATATTTTTTACCCACTGCACCAATGACTCGATTACATGGAAGTGTACTACTAATGTAATGACACACACACACAAATATACAAAGATCTCTAATATAGCCTTTAACAGACTGTCGGGGTAAGTGCTGTTCGCAAGTACCTAAGAAGGCCGGGACAGTGTACCAGCACCCCACCTGACCGCCTTTGTCTCCCCAGAGGCGATGTTTACACACCACACCAGGAACTCATTTGAGGCTGAGTCGACCTAGGGGAGGCACAGGACCGGTTTAAATGACAATCGTCACTGATGGTGTTGGTAAGTGAGCGGGAATCGAACTCGGATCGCCGGGTTCGTAGCGCAGCAGCGCGCTAACCGCTACACCACCGCTCCCCACAAAGACAAAGACACACACACTGAACAACTCCCGGGTGGGTATGGGGGTGGGTATGGGGGTGGGTGGGTCACAGCTTCAACTGCAGGAAACATGAGAGGCACCCGTTCTGATCCTTCCCTGGGTCAATTCAGCCTGAAATTGGAAGGTGTGGTTTTGCACACGATGCGACTTGTGCGCGCCTGTAATTAAGTGCTATGGAGGCAGTGCCGGATTATCCTCGTAGCAAAAGTAGCTGCATGTGTGGTAGCTGCATGTGTGGTAGCTACATGTGTGGTAGCTACATGTGTGGTAGCTACATGTGTAGTAGCTACTATGTAGCAGCTACATGTGTGGTAGCTACATGTGTGGTAGCTACATGTGTGGTAGCTATATGTGTGGTAGCTACTATGTAGTAGCTACATGTGTGGTAGCTACATGTGTGGTAGCTACATGTGTGGTAGCTACATGTGTGGTAGCTACATGTGTGGTAGCTACTATATACTATATAGTAGCTACATGTGTGGTAGCTACATGTGTGGTAGCTACTATGTAGTAGCTACATGTGTGGTAGCTACATGTGTGGTAGCTACATGTGTGGTAGCTGCATGTGTGGTAGCTACATGTGTGGTAGCTACATGTGTGGTAGCTACATGTGTAGCAGCTACATGTGTGGTAGCTACATGTGTGGTAGCTACTATGTAGTAGCTACATGTGTGGTAGCTACATGTGTGGTAGCTACATGTGTGGTAGCTACTATGTAGTAGCTACATGTGTGGTAGCTACATGTGTAGTAGCTACTATGTAGTAGCTACATGTGTGGTAGCTACATGTGTGGTAGCTACATGTGTAGTAGCTACTATGTAGTAGCTACATGTGTGGTAGCTACATGTGTGGTAGCTACATGTGTGGTAGCTACTATGTAGTAGCTACATGTGTGGTAGCTGCATATGTGGTAGCTACATGTTTGGTAGCTACATGTGTGGTAGCTGCATATGTGGTAGCTACTATGTAGTAGCTACATGTGTGGTAGCTACTATGTAGTAGCTACATGTGTGGTAGCTACATGTGTGGTAGCTACATGTGCAGTAACTACATGTGTGGTAGCTACATGTGTAGTAACTACATGTGTAGTAGCTACATGTGTGGTAGCTACATGTGTGGTAGCTGCATATCTGGTAGCTACATGTGTGGTAGCTACATGTGTAGTAGCTACATGTGTGGTAGCTACTATGTAGTAGCTACATGTGTGGTAGCTACATGTGTGGTAGTATCTACATATGTAGTAGCTACATGTGTGGTAGCTACATGTGTGGTAGCTACATGTGCAGTAACTACATGTGTGGTAGCTACATGTGTAGTAACTACATGTGTAGTAGCTACATGTGTGGTAGCTACATGTGTGGTAGCTGCATATGTGGTAGCTACAATGTGTGGTAGCTACATGTGTAGTAGCTACATGTGTGGTAGCTACTATGTAGTAGCTACATGTGTGGTAGCTACATGTGTGGTAGTATCTACATATGTAGTAGCTACATGTGTGGTAGCTACATGTGTAGTAGCTACTACATGTGTAGTAGCTACTACACATGTAGTAACTACTACATGTGTAGTAGCTACACATGTAGTAGTTACGGCCCCACACTTTCAAGGGCCCCGCGCTAAATGCTCTCAAGCTATCAATTCCGGTTCAGTGATTCTGCACTTGCTCTATTACTATAGTACTATACCGCCTTCAACTTTTACGAACGACTGGGTGTTTAAGGTTAGCGATTCGTCGTATTATCTGGCTGTATAGCAAATGAAAAATACAATTACTTTACTGTGTAAGTAAAAAATTTGTGTTTTAATATTTACGTGTTTTTTTCTTCATTTAGGGCCCCTTTATAACATACTAGCGGGATGTACCCGGCGTTGCCCGGGGGAAAAATACATTTCAAAACTTATCTTAAAAATACAACATATACATACACAAGTAGAAAGCTATTGTGAAAACCCGGCCTTCCGTTTGTCTGTCCATTTGTCCATCAACAAAATTATAAGAGGCTTGAAGAAGTCCTGAATTAAAAAGTAATAGAAAGTGGCGGCTAAATAGTTGATCTAAAAGGTTTCCGAAAATTGTCGATCTCCCCCCCCCCCCCCTCAAAAAATATGTTTACCCCCCGGTAGGCATATATACCTACACACCCTACATTCAATAGAGAGTGGTATCTAGTGACTCTACAGTAGTATCTGGCTCTACAGGACTATATATTGACTGTATAGTAGTATCAATTGACCCTACAATAATAAATAGTACTAAAGTGTTAATTGAACTACTTAAAAGTTGACCGATGTGAAATCGGAAGAGCGCTGGCTCGCCACGGGACTTATCGCCTGGTACCTGGGAACTTTTTTGAACGAAACAAACCCCACGGTTCGCGAGTCAAATCCTTTGCAAGCTTCGTCCACACACAGACAGACACACACAGACAAAAAAATGACTTTGAGAGGTAAGACGCTACAGGCACCCGCACTAGTTTAATCCGGCACTGTATGGAGGCGAGGTCCGCGTCGCAAAGGGGGTTGGATGTCAGATGTTGGTTGGCATTTGGCGATGACAAGGAGAGTGCGGGTGGGTTTGGGATTGGTGTATTGGCGATCGGTGGATCATCAGCAACAACTGAATTGGCCTCATTGACTTTACAGCCTGTAGTTACATAAGCTAAAGCCTATTCACTTAATTTTAAAATAACACAAAATGTCATTAGTTTACTTCTGTACTTTAATTTATGGCCTTATATCCCTACAGGAAAGCAATCCGAACAACAGCTTGCCTTTTACGATGCCAGGAAACAATGGTTGCGATAGAAGTCTTAAGCCCACAGGATGGTGTGAAGCAAGCTCTTAACCAGTCATGCATAATCAATTGTGGTCACATGAGGTTTTAAGCAAATTAAATGTGTTGTAATAAACAGCAAAATGGCGCACTTTTATATTTAAGACAAATAATTTGTTTGAAACCCCATGTGCAATGTAGTTAAGCCCACACGCTTGTGTGGGCTTAACTACATTGGCGTGTGCCATCCATCTGTCCGTACATCGTGGTGAAGAGCGGTAACTGTGAGCAACGAATTCGGAAGTGATGCAGCACAAAGGGTGCCGTCGAAGCAACACTTAGCCGTAATGTACGACTCAGTTTCACGATTGTATACACATGGTAGAACTGTTACACATATACATAGAGGGTGCGTGTTTGGATCGGGTCAAGCCTCCCGTAAACCACGTGACTTTTACGTGACCACCCCCATTCTAAATCCCTCCCCTCTGCATGGCACCGCCCACTGCTCTAAATCCCTCCCCTCTGCATGGCACCGCCCACTGTGGCAACACACGCCGCTCCCCCGACCAGCGGCATCGAGGGGCTGATGGAGACTCGTCCTCCCCCGTCCTCATCCCTCCTGACCCTATGGACCCCTTTTTGCCATTCCTTTTCCATCATTTTCCACTTCTTTACCATTCTTACTCTTCTATCTTCCCCCTGTTATTCCTGTGCTGTGCCATCTGTAAATAGTTGTTCGCTTATGAGCTTCAGTCACACAAAAAATACAAAGTGTTTTCACGTTCAGAGCCTTGGGTAGTGCTCATCTCCATTGGGAGCCCCAAGCCAGTGGTGGAAAATCCACATTCCCATGACTAAGGCCATTCCCTCGCAAAAGTGGTTCTCATATTATCCACCACGAGGATAAGGGGATAAATCTTCCTCTGACCGTGATTTGAAATTGCACAATCCAGACGGCTATATAAACTACTTTACTGTATTATTGCACAACTTATTGTCTTTGGTGTATGATCAGTTATTATGTAACCAACGTGTGGATATGAATTAATTCAAAACACTTCCGTTGGAACTACAGTCATTCAGCTGTTGGTAATGGGGCTTGACAGCGTTAACGATTTTCATCTGTAATTATGTAACTACAAAACACTCAGATTTGGAGTGATTGATTATGACCCCAGACTAATATGGCGTATCTTTGGCAAGGCATGTGCCCTCTGATGCTGCTCTATTACACGCCTTGTAATTCAGCTTACCCAAGTGTTGTTCACTGCTCTGCATGCTGCCCACAAGCACATACTACGAATACTGCCTCCTGCCAACATTGTTCACACTAATCTCCTTTTGTGGAATTCATTTATCTTAATAGCAAAGCCACTCATTATAAAACAATCCAATTTGTGATGCGTTGACTCCTTGCCACGCTGCCTACATATTATTGCAGTGCAAATGACTAAAGTTTGTAATGCATTGCAACTTTTTTTTTGCTTCTACAGCTCCAAGACAAGTTTGCCTGAACTCAAAACGCGTTTTAACTAAAGATTTGAAAGTTAAAACATACCGTTATTAAAAGCCATAGGCATGCACATGAAAGTAGTCTCTGATGTGGCAAAGGCCCTTTACTTTCCATTGGTGTGACATATCACGTTACACTGACATGAAGAGCGCTTGTAAATTATTTAGATCACAGCCTTTGTTCCTTAACAACGTGATCCCTAATTGGCTGGTGGCTCCTTTGTTCCTGCACTACTAATGACCGTGTTTTCGGAAGACATTTCAGGCAGGTGGCTTGCCCGGCAACCCAGCCACCAAATCACCATGCCAAAAACACGCCCTCCCCTTCAATCGCCACGCAGTTTCTCCATTCAAGAATATTATTTTACCATCAGAATAAATATTTATACTGGCGGTATCCAATGAGCTGTGACGATCTGTTTCACAGATTTCCACACGATAAGTCATTTCGTTGAGTCATTTGTGGCCGGGTAACTTCTGAAAAAGAGCTATATTGCTCAGTGCGCCTTACCTAGTAAAATTCAAAATTTAATGTTATTTTATCATGGCCAATATAAACATGCATTTAAGTGTTTCATGCAAATAAGCTAACTGCCACATTCTACTATTCGACGAATCTAAAGGAAATGAGTACTTATGCGTTATAAGAGTATAAATAGGGCCTACTGTGTATCTACATCCCTCAGGCGAGTTGTCTATTTTGTGGTTATGTAAGAAGTAGATGGACATGTTTGTGTATATGCTATATTTTTGTATGCACAGAAACGTAGAAATAAATATATAAATACTGTATACCTGTCCAAACCCATGATAAACAGTAAACGAGTGACTTCTCTGGCAATATTCATCATGCCTCTGTGGTTATGTCAGCAACAGAGTAAACGGGCGAAATTCGCAATCTCTCAAACGCGTTATGAAAACAAAAACCTTATTGTTTTGGTTTTGCGAGGCATACTCTTTTATCTGACTGTTATACACAGCAGTGTTCTATTTATGTCATTCATTTGGCAAGATTAAGAGTAATGAACAAATTGAAATTACGTGGTAGTGCCCTACAGTATAGAATATGTAGGGAAAACAAAACGATGTTGTGACGAAATATCTGTGCAGTTGCTGTATATATCAAAAGCAGCCACTCAAGCAAACAGTGGAATCTCACTCCTTGAATTTTCTGTGTCCACTTTCTGTGGAATTGTGTATGTGAACAACTGTGGCACCATTACACGTGTGTGTTTTTTTCCTTCTATTTTCCGATGGCATACACTTTGTGCAGGCAGGACGTATGTCACACACAACGACTTTGCAGGCATGCATCGTAAGAAAGATACCCACACAGATAAAGAAGACATCTTTTGGAGGCTGCTGTTAAAACAAAATGTATATGTATAAATAATGCGTGTCACGTGAAAAACTCCATTTAAGGTCCAAGTTGTGCACTAACACGGTACTGTCTTCATGGTTGCGTGACAATTTCCATATGAGTAAATGTTACGTCCAGTATTATTTTACTTTGGCAATTTTTTTGATATCTCCAAATCTGACAAATAATTATGAAGGTTAGACGGTTAACATAATAACCGTGTGTTTTTATATCCAAAAGAGGTAATAATGGCGTTGTGTTGCTATGCAGTATACAGACAACGTAGGCTCTCTTACAGTCCTGTAACATGTTAGTGTTTTAGCTTGAAAGTAATATTTTAAAAAAATTAAAAACACCCTTTAATAGAATGTACCGTACTAGTAATGGAAGAACTCCACGACTCCAGGAAGTGGCCCCGAAGCTTGCCATAACGTAAGGGGACCGTGGCCAATTACAGCCAACGTCAGTTGAGCGTGGACAATTAGACCCAAGTAGAAACATAACATCTACAAAATAATAAAAATATTTTTATTTTATTTTTAATGATAGAATATAGTATTGTCATCAGTATGACATAAGTATACCATACGACATTGGGAAGTGGGTAAAAATTGAGTTACAAGATTTGAGGACACAACAGAGTGAGTTAATAAAAAACGTGTAATGTAATAATAATAAAAATATGCCCTGTAGTACCGTATTTCTTTAGCAGGAGGCCCTCTAGTGTTAATAAATGTCAGTTTATTGCCTGTATGTGTTTTTATGATACATCATGCACAAAATGTTTTCGACTTGTAAACTAGTCGCATTTTTAGAATGAATGACGTTTTTAAGGGCAGAAAAATACATCATAGTGTGGTCCATATTTGTTTTTGGGTTATGCCACAATTATTGCTATTAATGATGCGAATTATGGCATAACATTCTACGTAACCTAACCCCAAAAATATATAAACGTCGATAATTGTATTAACTAGAAAAACCCACTTTTAAGTTAACATTACAGAATAATAATGTATTCATACAATGTTACTCTTCTTGTGTTTAACTCCTAACATCTGCGATCGCGGGACGATCAGCAGCAATGAATCCCATCATCTGTAGATTGTGGGGTTACCACCTTTTCTCACAGACCAAATCCTGACAGGACACTGCGATACAGATTAACACAGTACCTGCTACCAGTACTGTATAAATCAATTCCTGCCAAACAAACACTGTTGCCAATCCTTGGACTGACGGTACTGAGTCAAACCCAGACACTGTCAAAAATACATCCATAGGTGTACAGGAGGATCCATAGCCCCTCTAAGGCATAGGTGTGCAATTAACCTCTTTCCAACTATTTTTGTGTTGTCCAATTACTGGCTGGTTGTGCAACCGACTATCTTGCACGGTAATTTAATAAATAGTAATGTACTACTTAAATAATTAATCGGAAGGCCTATCTCTCTACCTCTGATGTTTAGGGCAATTGTGCATGTAAGTAGGTGCATGGTGGATGTTGGCAACACTGACCATGCGGCTGCACGGACAAGTGACCGATCCCTATGACACCCAGCGTTAAGAACTTGCAGTTCTGCCTGAAGCCTTCGCTCACTAACACACAAGCTCCATGCAAGCGTGCTCCTTCACTCAGGGGCCATGCCCGCTGCCAGTGACTTCTCCCCTAAAATCCTCACTCATGCAACGAGCCCATTGTGTGGCAGCATTTTTCCACAGCTCATATCACTTGCCATCTGTGTTCAATTTCCTACCGGACTGCAGTTGTTATCCCTTTTTGTACAGTGTCCATTTATCGTCTCTGACTGGCGGTCAAAAGTCCATTGTTGGGTGCATGTGTGTGCTGTGCGATTTCAAACAGTTTAGAACACTCACAACCTCCTCGAAGCAATTGAACAAATGGTAGGGGGCCTGCAAATCAAGATGTCATCGTGTCCAACGCCGTTGTTGCGACCCATGCCTCATTGCCAATGTTTTTGACCCGCCGCCAGATCTCGCACCTGCTGCACAGCAGACAGAAGACTTCCCGGATCTTCTCGAACAGCGTCCCACTATTTGGTCTTTTGGGTCTTTTCCCGTGGTAGCCAGGGCTTGTGGAGGCCACTCCGATGCCTCTCTCGGTGACCAGACTTCTTCCTCCAACCTGCACTTGTCCAACCAGGCGCAATCTTGAAACTGTGTGTCTTCCAGACTTCAGCGTTGCTTAGTCTCGACTGCCATGCATGTTTTAGTATTCATATCTAGCTGTCTGACCATACCGTAAATCCAGATAGCACTGCAGCTTAAATCAGCAGCGGTTGTTCGAAGGATAGACTCACCCCTGCCATAGCAACGTACAGTTTCCACCAATGGCTGTAAACGGGAGATTAGCAACGCCTGTTTTGCTCATTTGAGCAGGAAATCACTTTGACTCCAGCTTCAAGTACCATTTTCTTTATACTCAAACTTGCTTCTCTGCCAAAGTGGTTTTCAAAGGCCATTGACCACCTGCCCTGCTAATGCAATACGTCTCGTCGTCTTCCAACAGATGGGAGGTATCTCTCTTGTCACTCACCGGGTCAGTAACATAAGCGGGGGATAAAAGGGATCAGTCACTTGCATCACTTTTATTCACAGATTGGAGAGAAAAAAAGACGTATTCTTTGGTTATTTCGGTAAGTCACGTAGATAGGTTCAAAGAAAATAACAAAAAAAGACTTCCTTGGCTAAACACATGTTGGAAAGCGTTACCGAAATAGTACGCATGAAGACATCCACTCAGCGACCACCTCGGATGCTTCGGAATGGTTGACAAAATAAAAAAAAGAGAATCATAGCCCCGTTTCTTTTTTCTCAAACGCCATATGAAAGAAGACGGTGGAAACCTTTGTTTGTGAGAGCTTGGATGACCCCATCATTTTCTCCCCAATCAAATGCCTTTTTTCATAATCCACAAAAGGCACGCATATTGATCTTCGTGTAATAGGAAGCTAATTGATTATGTAATCCTAAACATTTATTTTGTCTCCCCGTTTTAGACAACACTTGTGTATTGCTCATTACCTCCTTAAATCGCTCTTGACTGCTCATTATTGGCTGTGAAGCTAGTTGGGTGCTGTGATGGCGTGATGTTAACTACCTCGCCGGGTATATATGCGGTCATAGGTTCAATTCCGACCCGAACGCCTGTATATTTGAAGTTTGCATGTTCACGCGGATTTTTCTCCGGGTCCTCTGGTTTTTCCATCCACATTTTGAATCAACGTTTAGAGTATTTGGCTGCAATAAATGTCCACGTGATAAGCCACTTCGTTGGGCTATCATTTGTGATGGCCAGGTCGTTTCTGCAAAAGAGCTACATCGCTCAGTGGGCCTTACCTGATAAAATAAAATAATAGTTTAGTTCACCGCCGCTTTGCCACCTATGATGGGATGAGCGTTAAAAACAACCACCGAGGTGACTCCTTGGGCAGCGTCGTGGGTGAGGCTAACATTGGTGGGAGATGGACCCCCTTGTCAGGGAGAGTATCTTCACTGAGCCACACTGATCATTGTGGTGATATACAGGCGTCAGGGTGAGAATCGAATCGACGACCTTCTGCATACCGGGCAAGGGAGTTAACATCTCGCCACCACGGCACCCCCATACACCCCAGTATAAGGCAGTGTTTGGCAATGCTAATGTACCAAATACAAAGTAATACATTTGGTATTATCACCATTATTATCATAATACATCACGACGGCGCTATGTTTCACAGACGGGTATAGTCTGCCAGTAAGGGGCGATGGTGCTCTATGGCTTTACCCGATTTAGTACGGTCTTGCGGTAATTTGTGGGTAAATGTATAATTTGGCCAATTTGGACCCGAGCCCGGGCATACTATGGCCTCGTGTTTTTTAAACTACATCACGGGATCTTTAACGTCCACTGTGCAGCGGATGGCACATATTCGTTGATGAATACACCCGCAGTATTAACCAGGGCGGCCGTTGGGATCGGACCACAAACCTCTACAACAACCGGGTGACGTACAACCACTCTGCCACGTCTTGCCGGCCAAGCCTGGCAGTGGCATGCTAATGGATCATCTGTAACAAGGTAGGCAATAAACAACGCACAACAAAAGTGACTACTAAAATGTAAGGCTCACATTGTACAAATCAGAGATTTACTGCAACGATAAAAAAGAGAGCAAACGTAAATATATCCAATATAACTCAAAATAATGGTGGCCCTAAATAATAATTTGCAACAATATTCACAAATCTGTCCAGCGGCATTGGATGTCATATTCCACAATACATCTCCTAAAATACACAATATGGACAAAATGTTACTGCAAAGAACACGGTGCACATTTTACTCTTGCCCGCATTTCTTTGCCGCACAAATACCGTGCGAGATTTTCCCCCAAGCGACACTGGAGTATGGGTGTGAAACATCTTACTTTACTTACCAATTCTTGCCAACATGCTTTCTCCCTTAATCCCTCCGTTATTTGTTTGTTGGTCTCTCAATCCTCTTTTGTTCTTTCTCCGCTATTTATTTTCCACTTTCACCGGGAGGAAGTCCATTTTCTGTTGTCCCTTCTCATTGTTATCCAATTTAATCGGCCCTCTGTGATTTAACCGCGTCAGTATGCATTAGGTTTAGGGGGTACTTTTATACAAGGCTTAGAGGACATGGAGCTCAATTTAAACTTTCAATATAATCCTCTTTAGTAACTACCTTATTAAATAGTCCTTGCATGTTATGCATTAAGATTAATCTGAAAGGATATTTTTACTTTCATTTCATTACAATATAAATCCTCTTATCCATGACAAAGTGAGGCTGCTTGTATTAGATAAGTGACTTCACGCATAATAGGGAGTTTCAACATTAAAATCCATGCTAAAAAGTCAAACACCTCATCAATATTATTAATGTACCCTTTATGCCACTTTTATATATTAAAAAAATCAGATAACCATAAGGTTTTCTTGCTATCCAATTGTGTTTCACAGAGTTGGCTTTTTATACGTGTACAAAGTACTGGAGAAGCATATGCAATGTGTTAACCATAACAAACAACTTACAGATAGGTTGGCCCACATGTAATGAAACAAAGCTTGCAATTATTATATTTTCAAACCTGTTATTTTTCACAGCAGAAATGCTAACCTAAGCTCTCTTATCTGCAAACAAACTCAAATGGTACGCATAATAAATATATGGACAATGGAACATTTTCCCATTATCCATTGTTTACTCCAAGTATTCATGCCCCTAATTGATCGTGAAAGCCCCATGTTGTCCCAGTGAATACGTTAAGCCTTACACACTGACTTGCCTTGTTTCAGAGCAACGTGCCATGCAACAGCATCGATTGCACACCAGTGGCATCGCATGCAACTTCTCTCTGGGGCTTGTAAACCTCAGAGATTCATTTTAAAACTACAACTTTTAGCCGATATCCTACGACGTGTACTAGCCTATGCACGATGGCTACGATCATGCGCCACACCAACAGCCTCCTCATGATGCCAATGCAGGGGGCAGTGGACAGAGGACACACGCCGCACCTGCATTTGTGGTGGGCTGCCTGCACGACCCAAGCACCCCGTGGCATTTCGCAGAGGCCACGTGCCCACCCATGGCAACCCAGCATGCAGGGTGCACGTAAAATATCCGGAGCATGCACATGCCAGTTTAAAGGGTGCATATCGCATAAGCAGTGTGAGCCCTTGATCTGTTGTCACAGTGTCCCCCACACAGTGTCTGTCTCTCACCTGTCTCCTTGCACCAAATTAAAAAAACGGTGGGATTTCCTGCACTACAATTAAAGCCAGCCCTGTAGTTCGTGTGATGGTTTATGCTTCTTTACGAGATCAACAAGGTATTATTATCGTTCATATCCCTCACTTTAAGAACCCCAGAGTAATGATGTGAAACTCGAACCCTTATACTTGTGAGAAGGTATTCACGGGTTTCCTAATATCGGAAGGAAGAGCGTCCCAGATGGCCGTAGAAGTCCATCCGACAGCGAGCGATGGCAGTGACCCCCTTTGTTCGATCCCTGACTACAAGTCACCGCCAAGTGGTGCGTGGAAAGCCATGACCTCACGTGACATTGGGCCGCTGATGGGCTATAGAGCACCGCGTGCCACTGCAGAAACGACTGTGAATTTACCGAACCGAGGAGTCGTTCACTTTGAAAGGCTGGTGGCGGCTTCAAACTTAGATTGCGACAATGGTCACGTCAATTAATTAGACATCATATCAAAACGTGAAAAATATAATTGCGGCAAACCAATTAATTGTAGGAGATATTTTGAACCCTGTTACATAATCTTAAGAGCATGTTTTAATATCATACGTTTGTATATTCGTGCTCAGTTTTTGGACACAGGCTTGATGTATTTTTCTTTTTATTTGTTCACAGCATATGAGTGTAGCTGAAGTTGCTGAAGTTTAAGTTTAAAACTTCAGCTACAAACAAGACTTCAGCCACAAACAAGACAGCGTCAAAGACAATTTGTGAAATAATACAACCTTTAGACTTGAGCACGGAGGCATGGACGTAAATAGTTTCAACACAACTTTTTTTTGGCAGAGTTTATTATGAATAAAAAGCAGACATAGCTGCTAATAAATTAGAGCTAGTTTAACACGTAGAAGGCTTTCGCGACTAATATTATCCATAATAGAGGTTTTTGGGTTAGATCGAATAAATATAAATGCGTCGTTAAACCCGCCACCACCCGACGCAGCCAATTAGTAAGGTTTGTCACGTACTAATTGGCAAATCATCATAATTGGCCGTGACAAACCTTTCTAATTGGCTGTGTCAGGTCGTGGCGGATTTAACGACACATTTATATAATAATAGGGTTTTTCCCCTTTTTCTGGCAACAAAACTGAAACCTTTTTACAAGGATTCATGTCTGCATTAACCACAATACCTGCAGTCAAAATGCAAACAAAAAACATACTATGATAATATATGCATTGTCCTTGAAACTGATTGGTGCACACCAAGGGACGGCTTTCTTTTGAGCCTCGACCCAATTGGTGCTCGACCAGATGACGCCAAAAGGCATCACACAGCTCAAAGACAATGCACTATCACAGTAATGAGGGCTCGGGGTCACCATCTACATCATTATATCTCTTTTGCCAGTATCAAAATATAACAATAGGGCTTTTCCCCTTTTTTCTGGCAACAAAACCAAAACCTTTTTACAAGGATTCATGTCTGCATTAATCACAATACCTGCAGTCAAAATGCAAACAAAAAACATACTATGATAATATATGCATTGTCCTTGAAACTGTTTGGTCCACACCAAGGGACGGCTTTCTTTTGAGCCTCGACCCAATTGGTGCTCGACCAGATGACGCCAATCAGTTTCAAGGACAATGCATATATTATCATAGTATGTTTTTTGTTTGCATTTTGACTGCAGGTATTGTGGTTAATGCAGTAACATGAATCCTCGTAAAAAGGTTTCAGTTTTGTTGCTAGAAAAACAGGAGAAAACCCCTATTATTACATTTTCGTACTGGCAAAGGAGGCCTAATGATGGAGACACATTTACATTCACGCAATCGAACCCAAACACCTCTATGATGAAAATTTAGAGCTAGCAGAGATATGCAAGTATATCAGTTGCAGCCGACACAATAACATTACAAGAGCTGCAAGGGTAGAAAGGCAAACAGTGAAATCCATGAGGTCAAACACTAGATAGACATACAATAATAAAAAGCGAAAATAACCAACAGAATTGCCTAGAGAGGGCAGAGGAATAATTAATAGAATGGAAGTGAACCTAATGGAAAATCGACTTAACTGTTCAATTTGCTGGACGGGTCAGTAATGCAGCGATGCAATGGTGTTTTAAAGAAACAGTTGCCTCATATGCTCCTCTACTTGAGCTCCATGCCTCATACACTTAATTTTAAGATTGTGAACAGCTTAACCCAGCCATAGAAAGTTTGGAATACACGAAAAAACAACACCACGGTGATATAAACAAACGCTGAGACTTCACTTTGTCCAACCGGTCTTCCAAAATTCAGTTTAGGTGACTGCAGCAATCGGTTTGGTACTCAGCAGCAAGCGAGTGAGTTTGCAAGTACTTTTTTTGACAAGAGTGCTCCACACATCAACTTACATTCACTAGAAGCCGGAAAATGAGCTGCGGTCTTAGATATCTACATGTTTTAAAGAAAACATTCCTGGCAACCCGAACATTAAAGCTCAGCTCATTTGCCATGCCACTCTATAATAAAATACATCGGCTATGTGTGGTGCGAAAGAAGTTAAACATACATATGCACATGCACAACAACAAAAAGCAAAGAGGTGACAACAACGCGAATAGTTAAGTGCAGGTTCCCAATTGGGTGAAAAAAGAAAAAGAGACTGAATTTAAGAATAGGTTTTCCCCTTTTTTCTGGCAAACCAAACGAGTGTTAAGATTTTGATTTAAAGCTTTCGTGACTGCAGGGATTCATATTCTTGGTTCTTTCGGTAAAGTCACGTAGAAGGGAAACAATAAAATAATAAAAATATAAAACAATAAAATTCTCACAACGTTTCGACTGCAGCACAAGCAATGATGACTGCATTAACCTGTTTTTTTTTGACGCTGGCAAAGGAGGTCCCATATTGTAGCTGCTCACACCGAGCTCTGATAGTGCATTGTCTTTGTGCTGTTCGCCTTTTGGCGTCCTCTGATCTAACACTGTTTGAAACTAGGCTCTAAAGAAAGCTGTCTCTGGTGTGGACCAATCAGTTTCAAAGACAATGCATACACTGTCAGAGCATGTTTTCGTTTGTATTTTCACCACAAGTATTGTGGCTACTGCAGACATGATTCCTTGCAAAAGGTTTAAGTTTGGTGTTTTAACATCTTAACACCTGTTTTGTTGCCAGAAAAAGGGGAAAACCCTATTCTTATATTTTGACACTGGCAAAGGAGGTTAAAAAAAAGAGACTGACTGAAGATTATTCGCTCACAACCAACGGTGGGGTTGAGGTGTGATGCCAAACTCTCGCCATCTACTCATTCTCCTGCATCTCCTCTTGCCCCAACCCCACCACGCCAACCCCTCGAACCCCTCTGCAACTCTTGACACTCACCAGTGACGGACTAAAGCGCTCTACCGCAGTCAGATCAACATGGGAGCCCTGCATACACGTCAGCTTACCCTAATAGCCCGCGATGTGATTCGACCATACTGTACGTAGCCTTATTTGTGGACCTCGCGGACGAGATCAAAGTTGCTTTGGCTGGAGAAAAAAAAATACTCGTTGCTTGTAATGTGCACCATCGAAGGAAAACGTTTGCTCGTGGGAAATATAAAGTTTGTGGCTCTATTGACTCTATTCCTATTGTCCGTGGACAACAGGAAGGGAGGCCCTATCCACTGATAAGGAGGGGATGACTCGCAGATTCACCTGACCCCGTTGAGAATAAGAATTGCAAGCGCGTGGACTGCAGAGGAGGGATCACGTCGCTGTATGTTGGAATGAAAGTGAGCAAAGCTCATGGCTCGCCACGTAGTTTAGAGGAACGTACAGGGGAACACCATGTTCATTGGGAACGCAGCCACCTAATTTTTTCGTGATCTTCTTTGGAAATGTTTACGGAGTTTTATAACTTAATCCTTCCCCCTACCCTGCAGCGCATTGACTTAAAATGTTGCCATTACAAGCTGTAATCAAATGTGAACACTCAGTCCAGCCCCATGCCACCATAAGTCTGCATGTTCACTGCACCATTTTCAAAACTATTAAACTTTTTTTTGCTTTACCAGCTAAAACGCTCTTTTTTTTTTAGAAACCACCTGGCCACAAATGATAGCCCAATGAAGTGGATCATCATGTGGATATTTATAGCAGCCAAATACCCTCAACGCACGTTTCTAAACGTGGAGGGGAAAACCGGAGGCTTCGGAGAAAAATCCACACGACCACGGAACGAGAGACACGCACACTCCAAATATACAGCAGACGTCAGGGTTGTGGATCGAACCCACGGCCTCCTCCTGTACACCAGGCGAGCTAGTTAACATCTCGCCACCGTGCCGAGATGCTAACGTATGCCTGCAGAGAAAATTGATACGTGACATTTACAATTCACAGACAATACTGCCCTCACAATGCACAGGGCACACGAGGGTTATGTTTCCGTTGGTGTGCTTATCACTTTAAACATTAAAGGCAACTTTCTCAGATTACAGGCGGACGCCAAAGAGGCGATGCTTTGTTACTGTGATGTAATGATGCTATTTAACGCTTGTATAGTAGTAAAGATGTCCGCGAATGAAGCAGTCATTACCGTTAGACTGCTAACTGGATGTCTGTAGCTTTAGATACGGTTACACTGCATACATACGACACTGGAAATTGCATGTTGGAGTTAAACGGGCCCAACTAAAAGAAATATGTGTAGGTAAGCTCCACAGATGCACACTAATTGGCCTTAGGGTGCACTTAAAACAGTAATCAAATAATGGGCCCCAGAGTGTGAAAGTGGTTCCCAGAGGCAGACTCTGCAGCAGTTGAGCATTGGTGACTATACCTTACTGATGATTCTTAATCAGGTCGAAACCGGTCTTCAGTTATCTATCTCCGTCTCACTGCTGTCTGTTAGTAGGTCACATTTCACTTAAATATATTAATATTATTATGACTTAAGAAAAGAGTACCACAGTGCATTTGTTCAGGAACTGTTAATCATTCTTGCATCATGTACAAAGGGTAAGTTGTCTTTTTGCACGCGTTTTTGTGTGTTGCTCGAATCTTAAACCAGCACAGTATTTATATGAATAACGCGAACGTTTTGGTTTTAAGTTGATCATTCCGAATACAGCAACGCCTCACGAAGCTGGAATTTGTGGTAAACCAGAAAGGCTGCCAGAATAACATAAAATAAAATACACGAAAAAAACCTCTTGACCTGAACAATGTCTGTGCATTAATTACACTGCACGCTGTGGGATACAGCATAAAGATACGCTAAACATGTGAGTACTTGAGATGGACTTATGAAAATTGAGCGACTGTGCTGTGTAATTCATGGCCTTGAGTATTTTTTTTACCGTGGTCAAGGACAGTACAGGGTGATTCCTCAATGTGGTGAGATGTTAATTACCTCGCCTGGTATACAGGAGGTCCTGGGTTAAATCCCGACCGCGGCGCCTGTATATTTGGATTTTGCATGTTCTCCCCATAGTGGCATGGATTTTTCTCCGGGTCCTCCGATTTCATCCTTCACATTTATATTCAACATGCGTTTAGAGTATTTGGCTTCTATAAATGTGCACATGATAAGCCACTTTGATGGGCTATCATTTGTGGCCGGGCCGCTTTTAAAAAAGAGCTGGATAGCTCAGTCGGGCCTTATCTGGTAAAAAAAAAAATGTTAGTTTAGTTAATTTGAACATCTGTGAAAATGAGCTTGAAAGCTCATCGGATTCCTCCAGTTTGAATAAATATCCTGATTCTGATTTATTTTGTATTTCGTTCGATGCAAGCATGGGACTCTGGGATGTAAGCATGGGACTCGTGTCACGAAGTGAAGCCTGCTTTCTTCGTGACGCGGTATCTTCCCGATGGTGACTGGCAGAAGTCGAGGAGGTGAAACAGGGCGACTGGGACATGAGCAACTCGTTTTCACAGCGTTGCAAACGGCCAAGTACAATGCCAACAACGTTGGGAATGGTCTTATAAAGTGTACTACAACACTGCCACCTACAGCTCTTTCAAGTGACCTACACACTTTCCAAGTAAATAATCGCATTCACCTGCATAAAACTGCATTTGAACGAATTACCCATTACCCAAAACCGAGACAAGCAAAATTATAATATTCCCACAGGTATGTAAACCTATTTACATTGTACATGGAAATACCTGCCTGAGTTTAGAACCCTTCCAAACTGATTTTGTATCGGGAAGCTCTGTGATGCAGTGAGAAGTTGAGTACTCTGCAATGTTATGAGTCTTGGAATGTAGTATTTCTGCAAACTCGTCCTTTTTTCTGCAAGTCCTAAATATTAACTCCACATTGAAAATCTTTCCTCGTCTATTAATGCAGGTTTATTACAATTGTTAGAGCAGTCAGACACAACTGCATCCGTCTGTGGGTAATTTCCATAGCTTAAAAACGGGATGGATAGTTTCGATTGATATACCCCTCCCTACCCAGCATGTTTATTGAATGTTTTCGCACCGTACGTAGCCAGCCGTGCTCATCGGAGGTGCAGGGAACGACACCCAAACTAAACACAAAAAGCAGTTCTGAAGAAATGCGTTTTCAATCTAGATGATTTAATAGTGCATAGCTCCAGTCGCCTCCTAATACCGTAAGAAAGAGCGTTCCAGACGGCCGCAGAAGCGCATCTGAAAGTGTGCAATGCGGTGACCGTCTTTGTTCGATGGCGAGCCCAAAGCCGCCGCGAGGATGACCGGAAGTTATCCATTGCCTCGACTGAAGTTGATTAAGCTGCTGAACTATGTGTATGTACTATGTTGAACCTCTTTCGCATCGTACGTAGCTAAGCGTGCTAATCGGTGGTGATGTCGAATGCAGAGACAACGTTTTTCGTCAGTTCCGTGGTTGAGTATGTGCACAAGCTTTGTATCGTAACCACGTGGTGATGCCACTCATGATGTTCTGCTGTTAGGGGCCGTCCATAAATGACGTCACGCGATTTTGGTCGATTTTTTACCCCCCCCCCTCGTCACGCGGCGTCACAAAAAGTCAGACCCCCCCCTTCAAATATGACGTCACAAAGCTCTGACCCCTCCCCCCCAACCATATTTCCATTTTGAAAATAAAACATGCTTCAAATCGCTTTAAACTATTGTCATTGTAGTGCGTATTTAATGTGGCGCTGCACTCTGATGTTGTAGGAGTGTTGTTATAACAATTAGTGTTGTTATAACAATTCTATAGTTATTTAAAGTTGCGCATTTTAGTGTGACGTCACATTTCTCAACCCCCCCCCCCCCACCCTCGTCACACGTCGTCACAAATGTCTGAACCCCCCTCCCCAGGTGCGTGGCGTCATTTATGGATGGCCCCTTAAACACGAAGACAAATCGTCACATAGATTCAGACAGTTCTGACGTGTTCACCTTGCCAGGTTTTTTTTCCATGGCGATCCTTAAATGTAATTCAGGCAGTGGGGTTCACGCATCTTATTTTTTTTAAAAATCAAGAGACCCTTTTCCCGAGCTGTTTGACAGGTATGTTACATTTCTCTGTTTTCAGCTTCCGAATAACGGGTGATGGGTTGGCTCACAGCGATGGTCTTCATGTCACTGTTCTACAAAAAAATTGCCAGGGATACTATCAACCACGTTGCCGCTCCTCGCGTCTGGAATATCCGTGCCATTCATCTACAGCTTGCGTCCTCCCTTCTCGATTAAACCAAAACACAGCTTACATGCTCATGTACCTCTTGCTCACACATGTTTGCACTGTCTGTTTCGATGTGCATGTCTTTGTCTCTGTTAGACTATAATATAGAGCTTATTTGTACAATGTACATAACTTGTTCTGGTGCCTATTGCTCTCACATTCCTTTCGCACTGTTTTTTTTTCTTCCTACGTCTGTGTGTGTATGTGTGTGTTTGTTTCATTTTACAAACGTTAAATACCTCGTTTGTTAATTGCGCAATATTCATTAAGGGCCCTGTACTCGTCCTCTGTAATATTTATGGTGTTGTTGTGTTCACGCACCACAGATCTTCCATGTAAAATAGCTGGGAAAATTCATAAACGGGATCATCCGTGTAACAGATTAAAAAAAAACACTGAAACCTATTGCGCTATGGAGCGAATACGGACGGGTGTCCTCTCTCCTACCATTTGAGTCGGGAAGCGTCTTGAACTCTTTGCTATCTGAGGTCAAGCTCCGTGCTGAGGGGGAGGGAACGTGTGAATGCCAGGAATGCTGGACGATGGTTCAAGGCAGAAAGACACACAGATCAGGGCGTGACCTCTCGTCCACAAATCATAATGGTCCAGTAAATATTCCCATGTCTGCAACGAAGAGGAGGAGCCCCTTTTTGCGGATAAGCACATTTTTCAGATACACGGTGCTTTAACCCTATTGTCTGCAGAAAGATATCAGTATTAGTATTATCCACAACAACTATAGATGCGATTATTTTAGCAAGCAGTACGTTACTAGGATAAGAAGGCTTTGTGTAATTTATTTAACCCACACATCGTGAGTGCAGTAGGCATGGCAAAGATTAGTGACAGTGGAAGCCGCTTCAATGATGATATCCTCGTTAATGTCATCCATTGTTTACATGCGTCATCATTTACATCAACCATCATCAACTCGAACATCATCTTGTCATCATCATTACCGTCATCATCCAATATCACTGTCATATCTTCTCAATGTAACCTTGCCATCATCGTCACAATTATTCCCATCCCACAGTCGGTGTCAGCACCGAACGTGTGGGTGCTGACTCCGTTAACCGTATCCCACACTGACGATTCCGTTGTATCGCCAAAGTGTTTGCCATCCTCTGGGAGCCGAATCCAATGCCACTCGGCTGTCTTGGTGGCGGTAAACGATAAATGGGGAGCAAAGTTCATCTTCATTATAAATTGAATTTACGAAAGTGCAGCGAACTTGGCAACGACAACTTTCGTTTATGCTGTAAGGTGCTGAATCATATAACCAAACGTCCATCGTTTCCATAATTGTCTTGATCCATCATCATTTTATTAATTGCTGTCATGCACATCATCATCATCATAATCCCTGTTATCGTAATTCATAATCGTAATTTTAATTATCTTAAAACTATTTTAGAATCTACATCATTAGACCTCCTTTGCCAGTACCAAAATGTAATAATAGGGTTTTTCCCCTTTTTTCTGTCTGCATTAACCACAATAGTTGCAGTCAAAATGCAAACAAAAAACATACTATGATAATATATGCATTGTCCTTGAAACTGATTGGTCCACACCAAGGGACGGCTTTCCTTTGAGCCTCGACCCAATTGGTGCTCGACCAGATGACGCCAAAAGGCGTCACACAGCTCAAAGACAATGCACTATCAAAGTAATGAGGGCTCGGGGTGAGCATCTACATCATTAGACCTCCTTTGCCAGTACCAAAATGTAATAATAGGGTTTTTCCCCTTTTTTCCTGGCAACAAAATTGACACCTTTTTACAAGGATTCATGTCTGCATCAACCACAATACCTGCAGTCAAAATGCAAACAAAAAACATACTTTGATAACATATGCATTGTCCTTGAAACTAATTGGTCCACACCAAGGGACGGCTTTGGTGTGGACCAATCAGTTTCAAGGACAATGCATATATTCATATTGTTGGTTCTTTCGGTAAAGCCACGTAGAAGGGAAACAAGAATATGAATCCCTGCAGTCACGAAAGCTTTAAATCAACATTTAATCCATATATTATCAGTGTGTTTTTTGTTTGCACTTTGACTGCAGGTATTGTGATTAATGCAGACATGAATCCTTGTAAAAAGGTTTCAGTTTTATTGCTAGAAAAAAGGGGAAAAACCCTATTATATTTTGGCACTGGCAAAGGAGGTCTAATGATGTATTGTACTCTTGTTCACTTTCCCAAATCGTCTTCATTGCCTATAACAAGTTACCTGTGATCTATTTAGATTTTCTCCTCTTAAGATTACAGTCTTACTGACGAATGTGTTGAGGTAATTCGCCACCAAGTATAACCAAATTATTAGTTTAATTGCGCGGTTATTGTGTGGGAGTAGTGCTTGCCTTCAGACTCTTTAACACTCTTCCTTTAATTTGTGAAATCGTAAATATTGAGCCAATCCATTTAAATATTTGCTAACGATTACGGGTAATTACCCAAAACGTTGGCCTATTATGTTTGTTCTTCCGACGACAATGTTACTGAACAAAATGTGTTGAGTTTTTTCTCATTCAAAATATGTGGAACATTGACCCCAGCTGTGCAGATGATGAGTCACGGATAAAAAAAAAACTAAATGGGCATATATAAGAGGACAAGATGATTATACATAAAAAAGTGTTTCAACGCTGTCATTGTGACTGGAACAAGTCCTACAAACATTATCACGTTATTTATATACACACGATGTCAGCGTTGTGTTCTTTGTTCTCGTCATCCTCCAGTGTTGACGTAGTCAGTGCTTTAGCCATTTATAATGCACCACTTCGGAGTTGTTAATAATAATAAAAATGACGATCTGTTGAACCGGCACGAGACTACAAGTCTAGGAACGTCAATAGACACGGCTACTTCATTTAGTGCTGAAATACTGGTTATTTGGCAGGAGATGGCACCCATCATACAAAATGCACACGACCGAAGGCTTCACACGCACGTTGTTTTTACGGTTATACGATTCTCTTACTAGTCTACTGCTGGTGCCAGGACATGATCGTACTGCATTGTATAACAATGCGAAACACAGCAAAACCCCTTGCCCTTCGCGGGGGTTACGTTCTTTAAAATAGCCGCAATCGGGCGAATCCGCGTTCTGCAAACTCACATGGGCAACGGGACAACTCGGGGTTTTGTTCCCGGTTCGTGACACGACACCCAATCCCTCCTCTTCAATTGAATGTCACCCGACATCGAAACCGAACATTAAAGGGAAAGCGTATTTTTTTTCTTCTTCACGTAAAACGATTAATATTTTCTCCAGTGGTAAATATGATGTGTACACGTACAGCAAATGTATAGAAAGGTGGAAAACAAATAGTGGGTGGGGTCAACACAAGCACGGAGTTAGAAAGGTTATTTTAAAAAAAACACACACAATGGAGTTTGGGAGATGGGAACGCCACGTGGCTTGGGACTCACGACGGGCTGCGTGGGAGGCAGGATGAAGACAAAGACCGGCTCTTTATTCTTCCAGCGGCACCATCGATCGTCGCGAACAGTGCAGTCGCGCAAGTTGCTGCGCTGCAACTTCTTTACGTAGCCGCAGGAAATCTCGCGGTCAACCGCGAACGTTCGAGCCGCAGGGAATTTTTGTTGTTGTTGTTTCGTGGATGCTTGAATCCGCGATGGGAAAGCCCGCGAGCCTTTGGTGTGTATATACCTGCACACTTTTAAATACGCTGATAAGCCTGCATTGCAGATTGTTTGTTCCATTGTGAGGAATGAGATATGACCCACGTGCAACCTGATATGCGTACAGAATCAGAATATTTATTCGTACCGGAGGAATCCGATGAGCTCTAAAGCTCTTTTTGACAGGTGTCCAGTCGTTTTCACAGATGTCCATAGGACACAGATGCATTATGCTGTTTGTGGGCCTTGACTACATCAAGCAATATGTAACACGATTTTTGTTCCTGGGTAATAAGTGTTATTTTCTAATTGCTTATACCTCAAGAGTATAGAAAATAGCTATTCCCCACAACTTTGCTTTTGTGACCAGGACTTTATATGAAAGAAGCACACAAATGCACACGTTTTTCATTGAAAATAGGTAAATTTCAAAATATCACTGTCCTGGTCACAAAAGCAAAGATTATGGGGAATAATAGCAATCTTCTGCAAAGCAGCAGCAACAACATCCGAGTGTTGTTGCTGCTGCTGCTCGAGACCATCACCAACACGTGCGTTCTCTGTCTGGAGATCACTGGTCAAATCACCTGATGATGCCTTTGGGTGAACCACATTCCTTCCGATATTAAGACACCACTGGAGCTGTGCACTTTGAAATCATCTAGATTGAAAATTAATTTCTTTAGATCTGCTGTGTTGTGTTTCGTTTGTTGTCCTTCCCCCGCACCTCCGATTAGCGCGGTTGGCTACGTACGGTGCGCAATAAGTTCAACACATTCAAATGATCTTGTTTTAGACTCAAAGCACCAACGTGTGTAACGATTAGAGACATCAATTAGCCTTTTAAGGGAAACCCATAACTGTAGTTTCATTATGGAGAATTATCGGTGGTGAACATCCTCACTTTCTCTGGACCCATACACGTATTCACCAAATAACGATGTGGTCATTTATTGAAATGGCATGGTGGGTGGGTGAGTGGTTCAACGTGTCTTGATGTGGCCCACCCTACAATTCCTGCCGAGGCAGCGGCTCTGCAATCCACCAAAAACGGTGGTCTGTGTGGGGGTGTGTGGGGGGAATTTCCCCTGACCAAGGTTGTCAGGTTCCCCAGCAACGGCGGCGATGGCACGCAGACGAAGGCTGCCCGGCAGAAAAGATGCCGCTGCCTCTGGCCAGCTGCACGTACGTGCCAAAAAAAAGAGGGCAGAGGGGTGACCCGTGAGAGGTCTTAGCTGACTCTTTTGGGGCAAGTGCCGTTTGGTGCAGCGGTCCCCAATCTTTTTGTATTTACTCATTGTGGCTACTAGGGTTAGAGCTCGTGGTTCTTACCAACACTGCGACGGAGACACGCGCGCAGTGCAGGAAAGAGGCGCGGAGGGAAGTGGTAAATAATGAAGCAATGTGGGGCGGGCCACGCGCGGACTCACCGCTCACACCTCCTCCTGCTGCTGCTGCTGTGCGGCCCGGGTTGCTAACAGGTCACGGGCCGGTGGTACCGGTCCGTGACCCGGGGGTCGGGGACCCCCGGTTTAGTGAGTAGCGCCTATGAAGGCCGGCAAACGGCGCACGAGCGGGTGGGTTGGTCAGCGCCACGCCTGCCCCCCTGTGGCGGTGTTTAGACACCGCACCAGGTGCTCGTTATTTGAGGCTGAGTCGACCTAGGGGAGGCAAGCGGATCGGTTCAGGTAATAGTCACTGGTGCTGGCCGTGAGTGGGAATCGAAAAGCAGGTCTCTGGGTTCCGCAGCACACGTACGTCCACAACAAAGACAAAGATCCCCCGTATAGCCTTAACAGACGAATGGGGCAAGTGCTGTTAGGGGCCGTCCATAAATGACGTCACGCACCTAGGGGGGGGGGGGGGTCAGACATTTGTGACGATGTGTGACGAGGGGGGGGGGGGTTGAAAAATGTGACGTCACATCAAAATGCGCAACTTTAAATAAATACAGACAACACGTTCTACTTAATAAAATAGACTTTTAAATAAAATTTTCTCCTACAACATCAGAGTGCAGCGACACATTTAATACGCACTACAATGACAATAGTTTAAAGCGATTTGAAGCATGTTTTATTTTGGGGGGGGGCTGAGCTTTGTGACGTAATTTTTGAGGGGGGGTCTGACTTTTTTGTGACGTCGTGTGACGAAGGGGGGGGGGGGTCAAAAATCGTCCAAAATCGCGTGACGTCATTTATGGACGGCCCCTTAGAGAACACCTCCGAAGGTCGATGCGGCGCACGAGCAGGATGGGTGTCCGGCACAACGCCCGGCCGCCTTTGTCTCCCCCATTGGCGATGTTTACACACCGCACCAGGCACTCGTTAGAGGCTGAGTCGAGCACACACACACACACGTATGCTTTTAGGACTCAAACCCTGGCTTGGCTCTGTGTTCAGTCTCACCTCGCCTGATGCTTCCTCTGGGCTGGCCTCAGAGGCTTTGCAGCCACCGTTTTCCATTGACGGTGGAAATTCGCTGAGGAGTAAATTTATATTGAGCATATCCAGCTGCTGTAAATGTGTCACACTGACCATGGAGCCATGGGCGGAGTTTGTGGGGGGGGAGGCAATGCCCCCCCCCTCCTCCCCAAAACTGAACAACTTTATTAATTTATTTTCAGTAGTTTACAATTAAGATGACAAATTATTTATATGCACCCGCTATTCCTAATGTAAGGGTCGAAGCAAACCCCTGACCACCCCCCCCCCCCCCCCAAATATAGAAGTCAAACACCGCCTATGCATGGAGCCCATTGCGATACGTTATATTGCGTGTTGTCTGAAACGTCGCCTCTTGTATACCATTCCTCGTTTTAAGTGTATTGGCGAATGTGTTGCGTGTTTTGTTGTTGTTGTTGTTTTGCTATTTACATTCGGGTGTCGAGAAATTGGGTTTTCCCAAAGGAATTCGAACAGGGGAGGATTAGGAGGCTCTGCACAATCCCGGACTCTGCTTGCCATGCGATTGTGAAAAGTTAAAAATGTAACACGTAGGATTTCGCGACCAATATCATCCATAATATAGGGTTTTTTTTGGGTTAGATCGTGTAAATATAAAAATGTGTCGTTAAACCTACCATCACCCGACACAGCCAATTAGTAAGGATTGTCACGTAAACAGAACGTGCCAATTCGTCACTAGTACAGCACTAACCGGTGTGTTGGAGAGCAAATCCACAACATTTACAATGTGAGTACGACGTTTCGCCAGTAATTACAACTAGCTTCATCAGGCGACAGCCGAATCTGGCGTCCTCTGGTCCTACACCGTTTGAGATTCTGCTCAAAAGAAAGCTGTCTCCGGTGTGGACCAATCAGTTTCATAGACAATGCAAATAGTATCAGAGTATGTTTTTTTGTTTGCATTCTGACCACAAGTATATGTGGTTAATGCACACACGATTCCTTGTAAAAGGTTTCAGTTTGGTGTTTTAACATCTGAACACCTGTTTTGTTGCCAGAAAAAAAGGGGAAAACCTATTCTCATATTTTGGTACTGGCAAAGGAGGTCCCATGATGGCACATTTATATTTACGTGATCTAACCCAAATAATACTATATTTTGAGCTCAAGTTCAGAGCACCACTGTGATTTTGCGAGGAACGGTAATGAAATGCGTTGGTCATTTATAGCAACTGTAAGTGCACTGTAGAGTAATAATGAGACAAAATAATAAAAATAAATAAAGCTATACTGTAATGGCCATTATGTTGACAGCAAGGCGAACATAAAGCTTAATTGCCATATATAACATCATACTAAACGTTTAGTACTTTAACAATCTTGCAATATAACAGCGTAACTTGATATTTACGTACAGTGTCATTAATGTAGCTAATAAAAGGAGACGTATCACCAAAGGCCAAGATAACGGCAAACAAATGAAACCAGGTGACGAAAAACATAAAATGAACTAAAAGAGCATGAGAGGGTGATGATACTCCATTCACAGGTCGCAGGAGAGAGAGAGACATAGGAGTGGGTAGTGGTGCCGTTGCTTCACCCTGCCCTCATCGCTGAGATCTCCTGATAGCTGCGGGCTTGCGAAAGCAGGGTGAGTAGCCAGAGTTCAGCTGGTGTTCTGCATGTGCAACGGTCTTCATGGTTTGCCGTCCCTGCTCTAATTTCACTCGCGTGGATACTGGAATTTCCACTATAGTACCACCACCATCACCTAGTCCAATCCTCATTATCACTACATCGGCTGTGAACGCAAAAGCTATCTCATGAAAGTTAGACGTTCCAAGGGCACTCATACACTTTTCAGTCAGAATATATATCACTTCTGACATCATAGCCTGGATTATGCTTGCTCAATTACACTTATTCCCCTGTACAAACTTAGAAATATATTAATGGAGTTTTCACCCAGCTACTCTACTCTGCAGAGTTTCACATCCATGGACTCGACCTCTCCCACTCCAACCATGACTTGCCCTAAGATCACTGACACTTCTGATAGACTGGCCGAAATCACTTTTTTCTCTTCAACTTTCACAGTTTTTTGTATTATTTCAGTTCACCTGCAGGGTTTATATGACTCCAGGATGTACGTGACTTTAGTGTGAATCCAGTGTGTTTTGTGTTTTCAATGCGGTGTTAGTAATTTGATCGTATGATAACGGGTAGTTGGGTTATGCTGATCTCTGTTTATTTTCCCACAACTCTTAGCCATGTTTGAGTCACATTTATGTTTTCCTTTTACTTTTTTTCACACCATTAACGTTTGCCTTTTACAACTTCATCACGTTGCATTTTAGGTTTTAGCACTGTGGTCACAGTTCCCTTCTCGTATCTTTCATCCATTCATTAATTATTTAGCACACCCTGAGGACGCTGTCAATTTGTCCACACCCTCACCCCCGGCCTTGTTCACTACCCCAGGAGGCTCCACGAGATCGCACTTGAGGCCTGACCACCAACTGGCGCCAGAGTTCCTTCGGTGCCCCCTTTTAGGATAGTTGGGGTAGGCCCCTAGGGAAGTGGGTGAGACTTAGTAAGCTTCATGATGGAGTGTCCTTTTGCCTCCAGACGTTTCGGGGGGTTGGAGAGGGGCGCTTCACATTGACCAGCGAGCTCTCCTATTGCTCCCCTTGAGGGCAAGCGTGAGGGAGGGGTAAGAAGGGGTTTGTTTGAGGGTTTCCAGGAAGGTAATCAGAATTCGGCTGCCTCGTGTCTTTTAGGTTGTGGATTGTGTGAATGGGGTTTCATTGGGTTCTAAACATGAGATGATAAATGTAGGAAAACATAAGAAATATATATGTTTAACTGTTTCGCTGTGTTTTAAATGCTGGCCACCTCCGTGCAACTACATTATTTGTCGGTGTGCATCTAAAATAGGATGCTTTTGCCACCACTTATGAATCACTCGGTACACACTTTGTTGTCTGTGCACAGCACAATGAGTTATTTAGAATGCTCATGACATGCCACATGTGCTGTACAGCAAGACAGTAGACGAGATGAACACGTAGGCTTTCGCGACCAATATTCTTCATAATAAAAGTTGTTGAGCTAGATCGCATAAATAAAAACGTGTCGTTAACCCACTATCACCAGCCAATAAGTAAGTGTTGTCACGTGAATAAAAGTGCCAATTAGTTACTACTTCAGCACGCCGATGTGTTGGAGAGTAAATCCACGGCATTTGGCTTATTGTTAATGTTGTGGGTTTAGTTGTGGTGGGTTAATGACCGTAGACCAGTAAGGCTGAAAATCTGAATTTTCATTTTTCACTGGGTACACTATTGCTCAAGAGTACGTGTGTTTGAAATGTGCCTGAAGTTATCAATAATGCACATCTACTCATGCATTACCATTGAAATTTAATAAGCTAGTGAGAAGACTGGGTGATCCACAACTGTACAATGGATACATCTGTATCAAACCGTCTCCTCTCTCTGGATCCACCCATCTTCCATTCCCCCTGAAATTCCCTCCACCAACATATACAGTGGATAGTGAAAGACCCAATCCAGAATATACCTAGGTTTTATCCTCCACGAAGCTCATGGACCACCATTAATCGCATCCGCAAAAAACCGTGGCAGATGCGGATACCTGATGATGCACAAAATGGAAAATTAAAAACGCTCCATTGTGCGACTGTGGTCATCCAGAACAGACCGTACAACAAATAACGACGCAATGCTCGATCCACAAATACGAAGGAGACATCACAGCAATACACTCAGCTGCTCCTGACACTGTTATCTGGCTTGACCACCCGAATGTGAAATTGTAGTTGCTCTGCATCAACATCAGCCACACGGAAGAAGAAGAAGAAGACTGGATATAAAAGCCATGTAAAACTGAACAGCCATGTGCAACTGTACATAAGTGGGATGCATGATAAAAATGCAACGTACATTTTAGTGCGTGGATTGTACGTAACATTGGACCACGTGCAGGACTTTGATGTAAAGCACAACTTATATGTAGGTATGAAATAATCGAGATAACCGGAAAGGCTGAATTGAAAGGATGCTTGAAGCAAGGCTGGATTATGGACCGGGCCAGAGGGGCCAGTGCCCCGGGACCTCGGACTGCCAGGGGGCCTCCAAGCCTCAGACGTCGCCCAAGACCTCCGAAGGAAGTTGAACGCCAAGGCCCTCAGTGCGCACAGCACAAGCTGACCACTCGGCCTCTGGGTGCTCATAGCGTGAGCTCACCACTAGGGCCCCCCAGACCCCGCAGCGCTTACAATGTGAGGGCCCCCCAGGGCCCCTTGGTGTTTAAAATGTGAGCTGAAGTAATCTTTTGAATTTCAAGCAACATAATTCTCTCCGTGTCAGGCAGGTATATAAGACATTTCTTGGTAAGAAAAGCCACAGACAGATGCCTGTTTTCTTGCTTGGTATGCCACAGTAATATATTCAAATACTTTTTTTCTAAACCAACAGCCTTTTTAAATGCTATTTCAACAATCCCTCCTAAGGGCTATATTCTAACAGCCTTTTTAAAGGGTTAGGATTATTTTATGTTATGTGCTTTTCTATTTTTTTATATTTTAGCTACTGAAAGCTGCCTTTAGGTACAAGTAGACTATAAAATACTACCACTTGATTGTATTTTCCAACAACAGCATTTGAAGGGTGTTGTCATTAATATATATATTAATTCAATTATTATGCAATAAGTGTTGAGATATGCTATAAATATATTCATATAAATAGCATACTCGTTCTGAAACATGGACCACAAACGTTGGAATCGTGGTGCTTCCAACAGGAAAGCCAAAAAAAGAAAAGGAGGCAAGAGAGGCAGTTTTGCTTCAAAGTGTTCCACTCATTACCAACTTCTTTCAAAAACCCTCTGATAGAGTATGTGCCTTGCGCAGCGCATTCACTTAACTTAGTTACCTTAGACGGCAGTAGCCCAGAGGCTGACAAGTCTTTTTTTAACATGTTGCAGTCACTATACACATTTTGCTCTTCATCCACACGCAGATGTAGGAAAGTCTTTCGGAAGACAGATGTCAGACTGACATTAAAATCGCTGTACAGTACTCGGTAGAGTGCTCGGGCAGAGTCAACCAAGGCACTGTGGATAAATTACACCCTCATTAGAGAGGCCTTCGGTGGTATGTGCAATGATGATAATGAGAAAAGAGAGATACTCAAATTGAGGCCGCTGGATTATGTGCTAAATTGGACACCTTAGAGATGGTGTTCATGACACATTTCTGGGACGTCACACTTGACCGGTTCCACGCTACAAGCATGCACCTACAGAAAAGTGACATTTACATCTCTGTAGCAGCACAGTGTTTGTCTTCGTTGAGGGATTTTGTGGCGGGACAGCGAGACCAGCTTGAGGCTTTTGAAAGGGCAGCCTTAAATGTGTCATATAAGCACGATCTTCAGCGAAAGAGGGAACGTAAAACATTTCAAGATGAGAGCTCAGAGCCAGGTGTGACACTTGAGGGGAGGGAGAAGTTCAAAATATAAACATTTTATGTAGTCATTGATAAGCTAGTGGCATGCCTTGAACATCGCTTGGATGCTTACAAGCGTTTGACCAGTCTCTTTGGAGTTCTGTTTATGTCAGATCAGGTGTCTAACAGTGATGTCATAGTGGAAAAGGTAAATGCACTCTCCGCTGCATATCCATCAGACCTGGACATGGACTTTGCCAACGAACTCATCCAATTCTCAAGTCTTACATGTCTGACTCTGAGGGTGAGAAGTGCCCAACTAAATTGCTTGAGACGTTGCAGGACACTTAATCTGCAGTCAGTGTTCCCCAATGTTTTCGTGGCACTTCGGATTTTTCTAACTTTGCCAGTGTCAAACTGCCAGGGTGAGCGGACATTTTCACTTTTAGGCAGAATAAAATATGAGCTTGCGGAGTAGCGCGTTGCCAAAGACGTCTCAGCTCATTGTCACTTGTGTCAGTAGAGTCAGACCTTGTCAGACAGCAAGATTTTTTACGATCTAGTGAACGATTTTGCGAGGAGGAGGGCAAGAAAGACACCAATATAGGAAAGCGGGGGGGGCGGGGGGGGGCGGGTGGGGGCGCCAAAAGGCCCAGGGGCCACACGGGACCATGATCCGGCCCTGGACTTTGAAGGTTTGCTCACAAGATATGCTTTAGAGTGGGGAAAATGCCTTGACAAAAATAAATATTCTTGACAACCTGATCTATATACACGACAATCCCTTTGATAATATATATTTTAATGACCTCGTAGCTTTGGGGACGCCATCAGGAAACCTCCCGCTGGGCTCAACCCAATATTGCTGCGATGGGAACACGGAGTGTATATACTTATATACGATGAAAAAAAAAACGTATTCACAGACACGATGGGACTATGCATACACACACATTCAGACACTGGCTCTATCTTCACCGTGTAATGTGAGCAATACCCATCCCTGCGTTTTCCATATCAAGAGTTCTAACAATAGTCATGTAAATGTGATTCCTTGACAGCACCATGGATATTGAATAACCAATCCCGCAGCCAAGTGATTCTTCCCTTTGTTACAATTGAAGGACTGGGAAATGTGTGCATAATGTAAATGGAAAAAGGAGTGGATATGTTTAAGTAACTCATTGGAAAGACAGATACAGTAATAAAGAGTGAAATGGAATATTTTTTTTTATGAACCCTGACAATTTGTATTAGTGGCTGGAAAACCATAGCGGTCAATATCTCCTCAAACAACGCAAGATGACTGCTCACATATGTTGGGGGACCTTGGGGCAGCGGTGGAAATGTCAGAATTGACGATCATCTCCTCACGCTTGTTTAAACTTTGATTGGATAAATTTGAATTTACCAGCCTCCGTTCTTCCCAACCATTGAATGTGGATTTTTTTTTAACGAGAGTTTATTTAGTGTCAATTAGCAGGGTTTTCCAAAACTGCAGTCTTTGCGACCCACCACGCTACGTCTTTCCTCATTTACCAATTTACTTCCCAATTGTAAATGTTGTGGATTTACTCTCCAACACACCGTTGGGCTGAAGTAGCAACTAATTGGCAAAGGTTTGTTTTCGTGACAAATCTTGCCGGCTGTGTCGGGTGGTGGAGGGTTAGACCACATTTTTACTTGTGACTGTAGGTGTGCACACATCAACAACTCGTCACGTGATTTTTAGGTAAGAGACCAGGAGGAACGCAACAAAGGCACATGAGTAAACGTGGGTTATTCTCGAAATTAGTTCACGATACTGTCAAAGCACAAAGCACGCGACAAAGCGTCGCGTGGGTGTGGACTGCTGGCACGTGGTCAAGGTGGAAAGCACCTCGTGGGTATGGACTGCTGGCACGTGGTCTAGGTGGAAGCGCGAGGCTTTGTGCAATTGTTTAACAATTCAGCTAGCATCGACCCGGCTCAATGCAAAATTCGGTTGCCTGGGGTTTTAACTCTGTTGATGTGTATTTTTTAGACACAGAGTATCAGCATTTCCAGTGCTTGTTGGTTTTATGGCCAGAAAATCCTGGAAATCCAAGGCAAAAAAAGCAATACCCAAAATCGTATTATGACACCGTTGTAACAACATTTTCACACGTTTCATAATGATCTCATTGAAATACAATTATATTTTTTTCTTCCCCCCGTCAATGAAACAAGATTCGGTTTGCAATTTATTTTCCAGAACTTTAATTGTTCATGCAACATGCAAATTGAATATTGTCGTGCAGTTTATTTCCTGTATATACATGGTGCTGTACGTGTGCAATATAACGTAATGGATAAATGATGCAATTATAAATGATGCAATTATCCATTCATTTGTTAACTATCCGTAGCCAACGTGGCTTGGGTAGGCCTTCATCCTGCAGTGTACTAACAAAGGGCTGTACAAATCCAAATATACTTGCCCTGCGTTTCCTGCTCGCTATACTAAGTACATTTTATGACTGAATACGTGAGGAGTTGTACGTAATGTTTTTACAAAATAATGTAAGCTGATTATGATTACTTTTCTTATCGTTTTTTTTCTAAATTAACATCGTTTAGATTGATTTTTATATTGATTTAACCTCGGCCAACAGTACTGTGATTGTAGGCTATATACAAATGAAGCATATTAATGATATGGTCCTTGCATTGTTCTAAGCTGCTGATCTTTTGTCCTGTTGCAGTTACTTTTGACCAATAATAATGTATCGTGCTGTTATAAACAAAAACAAAACACCCATGATATGTGCTTAAGTCATGATTGGCTGAATACACATATCAAAGAGTATGAACATATAAGAAAAGAGTGGTATCTTTTTGTGGTAATTACAGTACAGTGATGCTGGTGCAAAACAGTACACGTTCATAAAACGTGTGTTTTTTTACATTTTAATAAAGTAGCGTACGATTATTATTATTTCCGTTGAGGTTATTCGATTTGCTCCCCCCCCCCCATCCCTTTTTCTTCCTAGTTGTCTGTAACCTCTTTTACATTTCGTGTTCTTTTTTTTGTTTTTCTTCCACAATGTCTACTTTTGATATCATAACACATTCCAACTGCTCTGTGGTTGACACACACGAAGAGGGAAAAGGGAAGAAGGTTATCTTGCAGCTAAATGGGGCTGAGCAATCCATGTTCCGGATTTGCTGCACAGTTCAGCATTGACTACACAATAGTCCAGAACTGCCACTGCAAAATATTGTTGGCAATTACAAAACAAATCGAGCGAAAAATTAACAACTCGTGCATCTTTTGCCTTCTAATGTTTGATACTTTGATATTTACTGTAATGTAATCACGTGATGCCACATATCAGTCATCCATGCCTCAGTCATTCACTGGCTATTACATTTGTAATGGATTAAATACTGGCAACCGGAATAAAAAACTTTACAAACAGATTAATTACAGCACACGGTACCAATGGTGGCAATTAAGGAGACAGAATCCGTTATTTGAAAGAGGTAGGTACTCAAGCTATTCAAACTTGTACGGTATTTTAATAAGCTGGGTTATTGTTCCTTCCTACTGGAAACCAAGTGAGATTTTCTGATCCTTATCATAGCTGTTAGTGGGCAGTTCCACATTATAGACAAACCTCGGTCATAATTTCAATCACCATAATGATAGATCTGTAGAATCCGAATCTGTATTTATACTGGAGGAATCCGATGTGCTATAAAGCTATTATTCACAGGTGTCCAGTGGGGGCGGATCAGAAAGTTACCAGGCCTTAACTGGTAAAATAACTTACCATGCTTTACCCGGTAAAATAAAAAATTGTTTAGTTTTTAGCTTAGTTTACAACAAATGTAATCACCATTTTTCTCATCAAATGTGGGAAGTTTATTTATATCTGAATTAGTCCCAAATAGTTAATATACATTACTCTGCCTCAGTAAAAAAAGAATAATGAATTATTATGCTGATAACGATTATCCACATCTTTAATGTGTCTAAATTTACTCCTGAAATCGTTGAACTGCCCTAATATGCAATGAGAACGTCTTTCACAGTCAGCAATGGTTTAAAGTCTGAGTCATACCATTCTGCACGTTGTGTTTTTTGGCTCCAGACCGCATTGCTCACGCTGATTATAAAGGGGCGAGTGCCATTTCTCAGAGGGCACCTGCCCAGGCTGAAAGTATTGGTTCCAAAGCTTACCAATACAAAGACAAAGTTGCCCCTCATAGCCTTGAAAGGCTGTAGGGGCAAGTGCTGTTCCTGAGCACCGATGAAGGCCGGCATGGCAAACGACAGGGTGGGTGGCCGACACCACGCCCAACCGCCTTTGTCTCCCCAGTGGAGATGTTTTTACACACCCCAACAGGTACTCGTTTGAGGCTGAGTCGACCTAGGCGAGGCCCCGGAACTGTTCAGATAATCGTCACTGGTGTTGGCCGTGAGCAGGAATTTAACTATAGGGTTCGTATAGCGCAGCAATACATTACACATGTACACGCACAGTACAGCCCTTTTGTCAACGCTTTTCTGGATGAGGGCCACGCTGTGCGGGCTGTGGCCTATTATATGGCCATACTTCACCACACTGGTCAGTGTGAGTTGGTGAAGGCGATAGCACAGACCTTGCGGCATAGTTCAGTACAACGAAGTATTTTGCTGGCAACGTGGCCCCTATCAACCTCTGCCATACATGGTCCCTAACCCAAGGACCAGGCTGAACTTGCTCAGCTTCAGAGCTCTGACAAGTCCGGTGCATCCCAGGTGATTTGGTTCATGAAATCCACAAACACCAGGCACACTTATACAAGTCAATCACCTTGCTCTTCACAGGCAGCCAGAGTTGTTGCAGAGGTTCACGGTTCGAATCCAGTGGCCGCCCAGGTTATTGGGGGGGGGGGGGGGGGGGGGAGGAGGTGTCACGGTGGCAATCGTAACTACCTCGCCTGGTATACAAGGAGGTCGTGGGTTCGATCCTGGATTTTTCTCCAGGGCCTCCGGTTTTTCCTTCCACATTTAGAGTACAGTATTTTGCTGTTATACATTTCCACATAAGCCACTTCATTGAGCTATCATTTGTGGCCAGGTCACTTCTGAAAAATAACTATATAGCTCAGCAGGGTCTTTCCCGGTAAAATAAATAATACAGATAGTTACTGCCGATGTATTCGCCGTAAATATACAGTCTGCGCCGTCCGCTTATGTGGACATTTAGGATACCGTGACGTCATTTTAAGAGTAGGTCATTCTGTGCTGGGCTCATGTCATGGTGCAAATTTGAAAAAAAAAATCTAATATATAGCAATTATTGCACCCAGCACCCAGTGTTGTCACTAGGGGGTGCAGGGGGTGCGGACCGCACCGGGTGACACCATCAGAGGGCAGATCATTATTATAATTCAGTAGGCTCACATGACATTGACTTTTCCAAGACAGAGGTTCTTTGTAAGCCATCTGGCTACCATGAGAGATTCGTTCATGAGGCTATCCACATATACAAGCACAGAGACAATTTCAACCGAGAAGATGGATTCTGGCTTAGCAATCATTGGAAGGATTTGATAAACCATTTCAGGTCTTAATTGATTGTTCACGCTTACGGTGGCTTTCAGACAGCATACATTAATTTTTCGTCTCCCCCCTCCTCTTTTCAGAACATAGATGGACTCGTCCTTCTAAATAAACTGCCAAATCGCTGCGCATGGCGCTGACGTTTTTTTTTATATAAATAAACACATCGTTTAAAAATAAATAAATTAACGCAAACCGACACACCTGATGACGACGTTTGTGTTATGGTCGAAACATCGTGAGAATTTTTATTGTTTTATATATATTTTACTAGTTTATTGTTTCCCTTCAACGTGACTTTACCGAAAGAGCTAAGAATATAACATTTTTATGCAGTGTTTCAGCAGAAATGTATTGTTTTATAAAAAAAAAAACAGGTCCCTGCAGGGTGGGCTGGTAGGAACATTGGAAATTTGCGCAATTTTATGACATTGTTACTTTCAAATGTTGGGTGCAATAAGACATATCAAGTCTCTGCGCTGTCTATTGCTGATTTTACACCCAACAGCACGAGATTTCACTTCGTTAAAGTATTGAAAGGAGACGGACGGACGGACACATTAATCTATTGCAGGCTGGTACACTCAGTTTACAACTTCGTTCCTACCAGTAAAAAAAATATCCCTGTAGTTAGTTGTAACAGCAACACAATTTTTCATAAGCCCAGCTTACATACACTGTATCAATACACCTATAAGGCTAAAACTCTATGCTAATTTACTTTTTGAACCTTCTAATGCGCTCCGGTCAGAGCTGTCATTGTTACGCAACTACAGTGACGCTTCGAGTCACGTGGTTTCGTCTGCACGTGGTTTCGTCTGCACGCGCCACAAGCACGCGCGGTTGTTTTCGTCGCTGCTCGTGTTTTTATAGTCGCTGATTTTGTCAAGTTTTAGCCACAATATTGTGGTTAATTATATTTGTGAACCTATATCAATAACTTTTTTGAGAATGAAGTAGTAATTTAAGGAAAAGTTGTAATTTAAAGGTGTAATTTTTATTTTGCTAAATTTCGATTTAAAGCTTTCGTGACTGCAAGGATTCATCTTCTTTAGTTCTTTCGGTAAAGTCACGTAGAATGAGAATAAAATAATAAATTGATAAAATAAAATAACACAGTAAAATTCTCACGACGTTTCGGCCACAACACAAGCGGCCTTCATCAGGTGAAGGGACGAGACTGTCTGGAGGACAGCGCTGGAGCGAACAAAGCCACGCTAGTTGTATACGTCACTACTATTGCCATTACATTCAGTGATATACGGGAATTACGATGAACGAGTAACATTAGTACAAAAACATTACTAAGGATTCTGTATGGGGCCGTCCATAAATGATGTCACGCGATTTTTGACGATTTTTGACCCCCCCCCCCCCTCATCACACGGCGTCAGACCCCTCCTCTGCCCCCCCCCCCAAAAAAAAATATAAAACATGCTTGAAATCGCTTTAAACGATTGTCATTTTAGTGCGTATTTAATGTGCCGCTGCATCTGATGTTGTAGGAGAAAACATCAAAAAGTATATTTAATTAAGAAGAACGTGTTGTCTATATTTATTTAAAGTTGCGCATTTTGATGTGACGTCACATTTCTCAAACACCCCCCCCTCTTCGTCACACATCGTCACAAATGTCTGACCCCCTCCCCCCCCCCCCCTAGGTGCGTGACGTCATTTATGGACGGTCCCTATGGTCTGGATACAGGCGGAGGTCCATGAGGGGTGACACTACGAGTTACCGCACTGGGTGACACCAACCCAAGTGACGCCACTGGGTGCACCCTATTGCGAAAGTCTGACAGGACCCTGCTGCTGAATGAGAATCCTAAGACCCAGTGAGACTTCCCTGGGTAACAGGTCCCTGCAGGGTGGGCTGGTAGAAGTTCGCAAATGAGATAATGTGACTTCCAAATGTTGGGTGCAATAAGACATATCAAGTCTCTGCGCTGTCTATTGCTGATTTTACACCCCAACAGCACGAGATTTCACTTCTTTAAAGTATTGAAAGGGGACGGACGGACACATTAATCTATTGCAGGCTGGTACACTCAGTTTACAACTTCGTTCCTACCAGTAAAATGCGAGTTTTTCTTCATTTATAACTGCTTCATAGCTGTACTCTTTTTTTAATTTTTGCTTTTGTGACATTGATGACCCAGGTCACTCTTGCAAATTAATGAGCCGTCCATAAATGACGTCACGCACCTGGAGGGGGGGGGGGTCAGACATTTGGGACGATGTGTTACGGGGGTGGGGGGGTTGAGAAATGTGACGTCACATCAAAATGCGCAACTTTAAATAAATATAGACAACACGTTCTACTTAATTAAATAGACTTTTTTTAAAAATAAATGTTTTCTCCTACAACATCAGAGTGCAGCGCCACATTAAATACGCCCTACACTGACAATACTTTAAAGCGATTTAAAGCATTTCTTTTTTTGGGGGGGGGGGGGGACAGAGCTTTGTGACGTCATATTTGGTGGTGGTGGGGGGTCTGACTTTTTGTGACACCGTGTGACAAGGGGGGTCGGGTCAAAAATCGTCCAAAATCGCGCGACGTCATTTATGGGCGCCCCCTTAAGACTATGCTGGCCTCGTGTGATCCTCACCGGGTTAAACAATATACTCTTGCAACTACGGTCTACGCATGTCGCAACCTATTATTACGTACGTACGTTGAAATTTATTCCCACGGTACGTAGCCAACCGTGCTCATCGGGCAAGGACAACAAACCAAAACACTAAAATAAGTTCCAAATAAACGAATTCTCGGTGTCGATTTAAAACGTGCGTCGAGCGCCACTGGCTCCCTAATATGTTTCCCCGATGCAACTCCCCACAAGCGGCCACTGGCCCCAGCAAACATGTAACGTTGGCACCAACGTTGGGTCAACGTTGGTTGGCATGTTTACTTGGCAGGGCCCCTCCCTGCATGCTCCCTCTACCCCACCCCCATAATCGGCGTGGTGGTGGTGGTGATGGTGCTGACGACGGGAGGAGAGAGCGTGCCAGGGTATGACGTCATGTCACCACGGCACGGTGAGTCGTCACGCCGTGATGGGTGAGTGGGTGGGTAGGGGGAGGGGGCCTGGAAGGGATGACGTAATCTGTCCGCACGAGCACGAGGGAAGGCGGGGAGACGCACACACACACACCACACAGTGGAGAGTCGTAGGCAGGCGGACACACACACAGGCGGACACACACACACACAGGCGGACACACGGACGCGGGAGAGATCGGCGGCACGGCAGAGCGGACAGGGAGGCGCGAGGCTCCCGGTTACGTCCATTAGAGAGTCGCCCTTCGCCTCGGCGCGGCGCTTCGTCTCCCGAGCCATCTCGGCGGGTCCCTTCCTCCTCCATCTCCTCGTCCTTCACGACTGCGGCGTAGCTCGGCTCAGCAGGTGAGCGGCCGCGCGTCTGGTTCGACTCCGGCCCGAGTCCACGGTATTTCGCACGTCGTGGGTGGTGGTGGTGGCGGCGAGAGAGAGGGGAGACGGTGGTTTAGTGGCGGTGAGCGGCCGTGGTGATGGTGGTGATGATGATGATGGGCGCTACGGGAGGGTGCTGCTGTGCTTGGGGCGGGCGGGGGGGGGTTTGAGTGTGTGCCGCTGGGCGCCTTTGTTTGCCTCTGCCATTAGGAGCCTTAACCCGAGCCTGTGCGTGGCTCTGGCGGGACGAGCCCTGGGCTCTCTGTTCACTCAAGGGAGATTTCAACCCCTAGCCCACCCACCCACCTCCATTCCTTCTCGTGGCTCCCATGAAATCGTCCATCCCTCGTTCGCTCCCTCCCGCACTCGAGTACTTGGCATGCGATGGGACATCCAATCCGTCCATGGGCATCATCGTCACGACGCTCCACCTCGCGCGAACCACCGAATACTCGAGGCCAGCCATGATCGTTGCCCTTAAATCCACCACATACGTCCCAACGTCCATCGATAACTCCCCATAGATGCAGACTTTCCTCGAGCACTAACTCCATCCGTACCTATCGATATCTGTCAATCGCGATATCATTCACACAGCCAGCCACTCGGCGTGTGACAAATCTGAGCAAATGTCGCTCAACCGTCCGTCCTCAATTCACTGCTTAAACGATGAACCCATTTGCATCGCTGCGTTTGTGTTGAAACCCATCAATGCCACTATCACGAAATGCCTCCCACCGCTCATCGCGCCTTAAACCCGACTATCCCTTTACATTAATTAAATGCCATGAATACAACTTGGGACTAAACCAAAATCCGTACATTTATTCGTCGTACTTATTATCTGTTCACCCCTCTTATCATTAATCCAAACCTTAGCACCATCCTACCCCCCGCCCCTACAACTCGTTGTTCCAATGCATTAATCCAATCCCACAAGTACTGCACTGTCAAAATCCATACTGGAATCAGGCCATCCCTCTTGTCACTGCACGTGTACTCAACAGCTATCTCACGACCATATTACCAAGTCCATAAACTCCATCATCAACCCTTCTACCATTCTCTCTGGCTCATAAACCTCATGCAAACCTCCCTTATCTCCTTCAATCCAGTCCTCGTAACCACAACATATTTTGACCAATTTTTCTACAGCCATGAAAACAGGCATTTATCCATTCATCAAGTACTTTCATTCTTTGCGAAATCCACCCTTTCCCCTTATCACTCTATCCATGCACCACGTCATGACACAATCACTAAAATCTATAACAGCAAATTCTGCTATTATAAATACTTCAATACCTCAAGTAGTCTATACCTAGATATCCAGTACAGTCACTCTATGTACACAAAACCCAGACAGCCGTTTGTTGGTCGATACATACATCATTCAATTCCTCTATCATTAAACACAGGCTTTTCTGTAACTATCTTCACATTTTCAGCGATCCCTCAAGCACTACTCATGAGCAAACTCTACATTTCTCATTAATATGATCCATCATTGCTGAGCTATTCCTAAACCCACTCTTATTATTATTAACACAAAAACAGCCATCGTCTGATTGAAGGTGATCTATGGGTCTATCACACTATCCCTAAACAAAGCCATTTCTTTTTAAATCCCTAAACCAATACAACCCTCCACTCCTTTAAAAAATCCATCCCTCTGTCATACCTTTCTCATTCATCCATTATCATAATTCCAAAAGTACATTTATCCAACCATCCACCCCTCCACCATCTTTTAACATGTCAATATTTATTCAATTCCGTCCATAAACCATGGCGACCCTACATAACACCATTTTTCAATCTATCCACGCACATGTAAATCCACAGCTGGATTAAAGCAACCTCCATGCCGTGTCAGCCATGGGGGTTGCTTGAATCTACTTAACCATACTAATGAAGGGTGTGGTGGTGGGAAAGCAGGCAGGGTCAGTTCAGATATCACCTGCCACTGACCTTAGCCATAAATATGCATCCATCCTGAACCCAGTCGTGACAAAAGCCACCAATTCTAAGTACACATATCCCCAAACACATTCTTGCATCCATTCTTCCATTTTCTGTCAGCGACACAATCATCCATCCATAAGTCTGTCTCATTCATTTTCCCCTAAATCATGCATGTCAACTCCATTCCTTCCAAAATCTTCCTTCTGAACTAATACATTAATGAAACTCTCTCCCATCCATCCTTAAAATCAAGTATCCAAGCATCCCACCGTGTAACTGTCTCTCAAAAATTCCATGGGTCTTTACGTGTTTGTCCTTTGCCAAATAAATCAATGGCATTCTCCATCCTTTACCACGATTCATCAGCAACAACAAGGCCACCTCCACGCATATTATCATTCTCGATATGAAACTCCATGACAGCAAAATCACATTTGCATACGTGGGCTGTAAGATTAATTACGTATGAATACATACAATTGCAAAGCAACTAGCGTTAAACGTCCGGTCGTTGGTTAAATGTGCATGCAGAGGATGCTAGGAATTTCATGGCACAAAAAGGTTAAGCAACTTGGATGTTTGTAAAGGCTCATGGTAAGAAAGTGTTTTAGATGTAATCAAGAATATTTAGTTGTGATGGGGGTAGGTCCTATGTACAGCATGGAGAAAGCAATGGGCCACCGTAAATCGTATCTGAACTGGCCACAGCAGTTGTGATTACCTTTTCCACAAATGGAAGGTGGTCATAGCATTGTTGAAATATGACTGCAGCGCATAGAAACAACAAACAGTGGAACATCGTTGAGCCTGGAAGCCATCGGCTGCGTTTACAACTTAAACAAGGTTGTGCAGTTGCCACTCAATACATATCTATACATATCCAAACAAAAGCAGGAGACGGCATTGAGAAGGACAAGTTACTGAGACGAGTATTGCACTGGTAATCCAGAGTTTGGCAACCAAGGGGAATATCTGAAGCCAAATGGTGGAATAATGTATGAGTAGCCAACTGCGGCAGGATGTGGTCAAGAAACTAGGGTTGCAGCCATATCATTTTTCATTATGTGCTACTAAATGTCACGGTATGGTGATTATTGCAATATCAGTTTACCATACCTTTAACTGTATTTCACACTGTCTTCTTGTTGTCCTTCGATGTTCTTCACATGTGACTAAAGATGACCTCACCGTTATTCAACCGCATTTCGCTCAACGCAAGCATTTTGAATTTACTGACGTTAATTGAAAAAGAATGCACAAGCTTTAATAAAATGATGACGTTTTAGAATCGAAGTATCAGTTATCCCCCAACATTTTACAAAGCGCCAATTTACCAGATAATAGCAATGTCATAATTCGAATTTTTGTCCTTAACTTTAACTACCGTTACTTCATAAATACATTATTTTTTTGTCAGCAAATGAAATATTTAAAGAACAAATTTAAGCCAGGGACCATAATCTCGATTTCATGATGATTTTCAAAACGGACGGGTAATGTTATTGTGCATCTCATACGATTGATGTACCGTTGTATCGTATTGCCATATCGCAGCAACCTTAACAGGAACTCGGCGATTGTGGGTGTGATGTGGCATCGGTTGGATCAGCAGTGGCATTGGCCGTGGCGCTGTTTGGAGCTTGAATGCCTTCCAAAGCCACCGTGGTGAGCTGTGGTGCAGCGGAATGAGTGGGGGTGGAAATTGGGCACTTACACAAAAGGCCTGCCTCCACCACCCCAGCCCATGCAATGGAATCGTCATCGCCTCAACACCAGCCCTTGCCATGTTGTGTCATCGGTGTCATCAGGAGGGCAAAACAAAAAGCTTGGGAATTTGAAAGGGTTCTGATTGCCTTTTCACGTGTGGGAGTGAGAGAGGGGGGGGGGAGAATGGTATTTCGCCGAGTAGGGGGGGGAGGGGGAAGTGGGCAGCTGTTGAGGCAAGTGTTAGTGAGGTTGTGCACATTACCCCACCGCTTCCCATCTCGCTGTCTCTGGGCTGCCCGTCGCCAGCCAATCCGTAATGTCATACAACCCCTACCTATGTGTATATGTCTAATGAGGAAATGGAAGAGATGTGCCTATATATATCTCCTGTCTTTACAAATACAAACGTCAATAAAGGATTGCCCCCCCCCCCCTCGACTTTTCAAATGTCGACTTTTTCACCATTATCCCAGTCACCAGTAGGGATGCGTGTACCTCCCTATACTGACGTCAGTGGGGGGACACGTGTGTGTGTATACACTGCTTAGCTTTCCCAAGTAAGACTACCCCATTGGTTGTCATCTGTATGAATATGATTACTGTCATTGTTTATATACGCTGTGTGTGTGTTTTATATAAATATGACATACAGCATAACACAAATTAGCATTCGCCTTAGAGAACACCCATGTAGAGGCATCTGCTCATATTTTTAAAGTATAATTCACCCGCTTGTGGAGAGGAACTATAATAAAAGTAATTATTTAATGTAGAGTCAATAACGTGGTTAAAACACGAGAACTGTTTTTGAAACATCAGTTTAGGGAAGGTCCAAACTAAATCGAACATGTGGAATGGGAAGAGGGCACTGCATGTGTTCACTTTGTATTGAAATATAGTGAGAGCCTTCAAGCACAGACGGAAAAGAAGATTGGTTCAGACTGGGGGGGGGGCATCAGAGGGCCCCCACCACCTCCCATTACACAGAGATGAACCCAGAGACCTGCAGAAGGAGATAGTGGGCGGAAGAGAGCACCGATAGTTGGAATTGGGTTACAAAGGTAAGTAGGAGGCAAGGCCATGAATGAATGTCACGACAAGTGAAGGCTCTGTAAAGGCACACACTCTAATCGATTATACAAATTTGGCTTACAACACATTTTTAAAGCCTCTTAATAGCCCCTTTTTGTACTGTGTGTACGTACAGCGTATTCACACGTGATAAATGTATATATGATATGCACTGTTCATGTGTGTGTGTGTGGTTAAAGTAGAACTGATGATTTAAAGTAAGTATCTTGCTGTCTGGATTGATGTAATTATTCATTTCCCGTTACTCTCACAACCCGGATGCTGATGTCAGCAAGAATGGGGTAAAGACACTGTCTCTGATGCTTGCATAAATCTTTCAAGATAAATAGGTCCTACTGTGCGTGACTAGCACGGTTCACCAAAACCCATCTTAACAAGGCTACATTTACAGATATTTGCTTTGAAAAGTCTCCTTTAATGTATTTATATTTAGCTGTAAATGTTTGTATTCGCATTAAATGAGCTATTAACCTTCGTCATATATATTTGGTTCGGATAAAAACACGCAGTATCCACTACGGTTGGCTAGGGGTTGGATTTATTGATATATTTATTGGTTAGAGGCAAGCATCATTAATGATTTGTGTCAGGCAAGTGAATAAAATCATGAGTCGGTTTAGACAAATACAAAGATCCCCCGTATAGTCTGAACAGACTATTGAGGCAAGTGCTGTTAGTGAATCACTTTACACACACACACACACGCCACTAAATGCCATTATACTTGAGTGTGCACTTAGTGAAACGGAGCCGTCCAGAGAAGATGGGAGCTCCATGCGGGAAATATATCAGAGGAGAAGATTTATTTTAATGAGCGTCAGCGTTACTACCCTAGCTGCACCGTTTCCTGCCAAGCGGCACTTGGAAGCCACAATTACAAAAGTAGCGTCCGGGCTGATCATTGCATCTTAAAATTCGTCGCTGAAGTAACGTTTTAAATTATCGCGTCATGGATCTCCCCCCCCCACGATATGTAGAACATGCACAGAAACAATGATTGCTGTGTGAATACACATCTACACATGTGGGTTCCTTCTTCATGTACAAAAACACTTAATTTGGCTGAAAATTAAAACCCAATGCCTCCTGAAATTGAGTCTTTGATTTCAGTGTGGCTTTCCTGGATAAGTAATGATTTATTATTGTTGTGTGTTGTTGTGCATTTGTGGTCATACGTGAACATATAGTTTATATTTTTTTCACTGTTACGCTTCTATTTATTACTAGTTTACGCGTGGAAATGCAAACAACCCCCCTATTTATGACGCCATAACATAACGGCTTTGGGGCCATAAATGAGGTGTTATATTTTAAGCTTTGGCCGTTACATATGACGTTGTTGAGTACTGCACAAACTGATTTCCTAAATTGATGTTCATGAGCAGGAGATTGATTCCTCGTTTAGGGTCCCTTATGATCAGATGTCGTTTAGCTGCAGCATAAATAACATATAAGCGGGCGTCTCACCTTGTTGTGTGACGCGGTTTACCAAATAAACCGGCTTGTTGGAATTAAACAAACGCACGTTGCTTTAATTTTGCTGTGGAAATGTTTTAAGTGTGCAGCGTTTTTGGGAAATAGAGTACTGATTTACGGATTGACTCTGGTGGGTGGTTAAGCTGACAATAATATAAGTATGCAATAAGCAGTTGTCACAAAAGGTGATGTGGGCCCTTCACAAGCAAGTGTATGGTTTGACCACTACCCCACTTCACATACCATGCATCGGATTTCGGTACGGGCTACCTTGACATTTAATTTAGTTGGCATTCCAGGTCAAATTCTTTAATTGAATTGCCAATTATTTGACTGTAGTGGTGTCATGCGCATGCCTTGCTGCAGCATTGTTCAACAACTGAATAGAGTGGTTCAGGAGCCCGTGTCAGAAGGGCGATCCCTCTCAAAGGAGCCGTTTACTTAGCTGCAAGACAATGTCTGCATGCCGTCTTTGTTCGTGGGATAGATAATGAATGTGCATCTGTGGTCTTTGGCTCGTGTTCTCAGTGTATTTAAAATAGGCCGCGATTCAATTGATTATTCTGTGTTGTTAGCACAGTAGTAGCATTCGTACCGTCACATTTGCACATTGTCTTATGTACGTTGCCTTGACAAAACATAATTTGGCTGGAATTTAATAATCTGTCTGTGATAACAGAGCATATGCATCGACTTACCAGCAGCGTCACTGCTCGTGGCAGATTTCCATTTTATAATTTTTTTCATGCCTCGGCCGAATGTTGAGGTTACTCAACGGCGATATGGTAGAATTTCAAAATCACATCCTTCAATAATCTGCAAATCCTAAAGTTCGTGGTGCCTCCGCCATTTACCACAAGTCACTTGCCCCGTACGTAATCCACCTGTGCAAATTTCCTAAAACCTGCGAGTTTTGTCGATTTTTTTTTATCTTTGTGGAGCCGATAAAAGTTTGAGCAGTGTGCTATGGAGGAGTCCCGTGGCGAAAAATCCCCAAAACCCGTGAAAAAAAACTTTTTTTCGTTCAAATGTCTTGATTCATATCGCAGTGCATCGCGGATTACAGGGGCCATGAAACCCTCTCCCCCATATCACGACGGACGAATGGAGTTTCACTGTTGTGAAAATTGGGCTTGGTTTTCATGGCTTCAAGCGCGTGGGGCGGCGTTGCGTTAGACAACCCCATAACTGAAAGCATGGCGGGGCGGTGGGGGGGTGACGGGGGGGGGGTGATCATCATCCAGCAGTGGATTGACAAAGGGGTCTGTGTGTGGAACAGTATTATGACAAGTATAAAGAGCTACCTGCGAGTCAAAACTATGGCACAAAACAGGCTTAGTTTTACCAATTACATCTCTTAACCACAACACTCGTGAACTGCTGATGTATGCATTCAGTAGAGGTGAGTGTATTGCCACATTTCTATATTGGACAGTGTATGAAGATTGAATGTACCTTCATGTCGTGAACTCCCAACATCCTTTTGTCCCAAACCCAGTCTCCCACCGAGTCCTTGACTTCCTGCAGGTGACTGTGGTGAGGAAATCGATACAAACAAAGGCCACAGTGATATAAGTTCGTTTGCAAGCAAAGTGCAAGCCGATTAAAAATGTATGCTGGAAAAAGAGTTTCCCCAATGTGGTTTTGGATCCGAAATTGATTGGCATAAACACCAGTGTGAACTTTAAACGATATTGCTCATTCGTTTTGTATGCCTCTGACATTCAATAAATGATACAACAAATTATACGTCATAGGTACACGTCTGTGCACATTTTGGAATCGTAGGTCGGTTCCCCTGATGAGTTGCTGCATTAGCAGAAAATAATAGGATGTTTGGTATTCATTACGTTTTCTGTCAGTTTAAATAGCTTGCGCTGGCTATAGGCTCACCCCTTAATGAGTTGTTACATGTCATTCCCAATGGGTGATTGCATTAGTCTTCAAAGGTTTACATAATAAATACACAATCGTTATTGTTAAAATGCTTTGTTATTATGAACGAGGTCATTACAGCATTGCACCAATATCACAATTGTGATGTCTGCAATGTACATGACAACCGCGATACCTGTGGCCTGCCAAATGTTTCCTGCTGCATTTTGTGAAGTCGCACATGTGCAACTTTGGGATGGAGATGAAATGTGTCCATAATTTCCATGCTAAGCTTGCGATGGAGAAAGTGATATACAGTACACTCTCGATTATCCGCGCTAATGACGGGGAGGACGGCCGCGGATTATTCAAAATTGCGGATAATCCAAAAATATCCGTTTTCTGCGGATCTCTAATATAGGTATAAATTAAAACTCACAAAATAAAGAATCGGATAAATCGCTCGAAATAAAGCACAACAGACGATTTTGATTGTTACTATTTCGATTTAGAACTAATCCTAATGATTGACTGATCGATGCGTGTGCTCAGTAATAACACTTTACTGCTCCCGCGCAGAAGACTCCACCCAAACGAGTGGATATAAAATCCACGCCAATCAAAATCAATCAAACTCTACCCACTGTTGTAAAGATAGATACGTGACTTTACCGAAAGAACCAAGAATATGAATCCCTGCAGTCACGAAAGCTTTAAATAAAAACTACTGTACTGTAGAGGCAATCACGTGGATTTCGGATTAACCGGAGCACATATTTGTTCGGTTTAAGCACGTGACTTTTAATTAAGATTTCCAATAATAACAGTGTATAACTGTTTTTAGATTATTAATTTGGGCTTTAAAAAAATCCATGAGTTATTTATGTCAAAATCTGACGTGCGTGGTTAATCCGAAAATTGGATAAACCGCACACGGATAATCGAGAGTACTATATATAAAGTACGGTGGCACATGTCTGTAATCCAACACTTTGGAGGATTAAACAGAGCTCGACATGCACTCTATGACTATTAACCTCAGTCTACTGGGTGGCTTGGAGATACTGTATCAGTAAAGCAGTTGGATTTTAACCATATCTCTATTAATTGTTGAGCATTCAAAAGACAGTCCAGTTGCCGCCTACATGGAAAATATGCATATGTTACAAATGAACTGATCACATGTGTCTAAGCAGGACTATCCTTTTAAACAGTCTTGAGGCTCTGCAAGACTTTCCTGAATTATGACATTATTGTTGTGATTTATTGCTTTTCATTTGAAGTCGAATTGTTGACATGGGGTTTGGTGAACTCACGAGAAATGCAAGAGAGGAGGAATTCACTTAAAGCCTTAGCCTTTGCTGCATGAGGGCTAATGCTGTTGTAATCTAAAGTTGTGGCTGTAGAATCCTTACTCAAAGTGCCCTTCTTAAAATGAAGGCTTCTTTTCTGCTCTAATAATTTCTTCATACTGTATAGGTTTCAGAATAAGAACCTCAATGCCATTGATTGCATCGGCTCTTTGTTGAGACTTGATGTTGCTTACTTATCTGTGAGGTTTAAAATGTGTGGTTGTGTATCCTTTAATGTTTGTTAAATAAATGATAAAACTCAACATATTTGTCAATAACACTGACCTAAAAGGAATAAAAATATATTATAGGTGATGTTTTTAGCAATGGCTCTTCTGAATGGCACCACTGCCAATGCAGTATCATGTGAAAAAAATGATAGTTATTTGCTGATGTGTTTGTGCCTGGATCGACAAGTCATGTTGTCTTGATTATAGTTCGAAATTTCTTAAGATTCCTATTCTGAAAATGCAATTTTGATTCTTACAATCGAATATGATTCCTCATGGCATGCAGGCAAGAAGGGGGCGGGCCCATGGGGCTTTGGACGAATTGCCAATTAAAATAACGGGTCCACGCTTAGGTGTAAATATGTTTTAATGGAGATTCTGGGTTTTTTTCTTACCAGGATAAGGCCCACTGACCTTATATATACACACACACACAGCTCTTTTTCAGAAGCGACCTCACCACAAATGATAGCTCAACAAGGTGGCTTATCACGTGGGAATATATTTCAGCATGTTGATTCGAAATGTGGAGGGAAAAACTGTAGTACACGGAGAAAAATCCAAGCGAATACGGCGAGAACCTGCAAACTCCAAATATACAGGTGTGAGGGATGGGAGCAAACCCACGACCTCTTGTATATCAGGCGAGGTAATTAATATCTTGCCACCATGGCATGCTAGAATCCACCCCTAATACCAGCTGGTTGATACAGACCAGATTTGCCATTGGATGGCAAATGCTCAGTATTTGAAATTGTGCATTAAAAGTGAAGAGTTGTGAATGTGAACCCATATACTGTAGTATAATGTGAAATGTGCAACATAAGTCCCTTTATCGGGTGAAATTATTCAAGATTCAATCTGTATCAAAGTAGGTTATGCTAGTTAGATAAGTAATCTACGTGTAAACATGCAAATAATGTTATCAATTGCCTTACTCGCCATGAATATTTTAAATGGATCACAAAGCATATATTTCCTATTGTGCAATGTGGTTACTTTTAGAATAATCATCCTAATGTTGCACATTTCCACAGAATGGCCAGAAATGATTAAACTGGAAAAAAAAGTATTTTGTCCTCCACTTACACGGCATATCAGATTTCCTGGGTACATCTGGGGAGCGTAGCTGTGAACGCAGGGGTCACTGGCGACCTCCTGTGTAGCATCCCATCCTTAATGGAGCCAATCGGGTACTTGCTCTATCCGGCAAATAGTGACGTTATGCCGCATACCGACACAAGTAGTGTCTGCGTTAGGGATGCGCATGAGAGGTTGTAAGCTTGTGCATCTAATACGCGTATGTCTGGTCGTTTGTGTGTGCCTTTTCCTGTTTTCCTAGAGTACTTGGCAATGCAAAATTATTTTTCCGATAACTTCACTTGCAATTACATTTGACATATAACATTGTCTGTTTGAATATTAGTTACTCTAGTTACCCTAAATCTTTTCAATGGTTATGTAAATTAATTTGTAATTGTGCTGTCATCAGTCTAACAATAATATGCTGAGCTGACTTTGCGCTGCAGGGAATTTATTATTCAACATTGATTTGTCTTTTGTGTGATATTTTTAAATTTTCTCTTTTGATACCGTTGTGTTTGCTGTGATTTCTATTTGCTTCATTTGCTTTTATTAATATTTTTTTGCTTTTCTCATCTTGGGTGTCCCAGGTCACTCGTGCAAATTTGGCTATATCCTGATCTCCTGAGTTCTTACCTGGTGGAGCATAATACACCTGAAATTTGAGCTCCGCAAATTGACCGTCTTTCCAGGCTTGTTTCCTCTGACCACTCACCATGTTCGCTTGCAGTGATTTGTGCTAGCAGGTAATTTGCCGGGGTGCTTGATGCATGTGCTATTAAAGCACATCTATTCTGAGCAAGTCATCCATCGCAACACTAGACTTTGGATTTACAGAGCGTCTGAATACACATTGTATCTCATCGTGCTGAATGACAAGCGAAGGGAAAAAAAATGGGTCAAGGAAAACCATCCGCTTTTTAAAACGAGCAAAAGAGGCAGCCACTTGTCTTAGGCAGCTTTGAGCCAGTCACGGAAATTCCTCGTTTCTAAAACCATGGTCATGCTATATATGTAGGATGATCACGGTTGAGAAGAGAGCACGTACATAGGTAAAATGCACAACAAATACATTATGGACAAGGGTAATTTCACGAGGATGAGAGTATGCCATGCATTGAAGTATAAGGATTTGACCATGAGTAATGGGGATTTGGTCACTTTTACGTTTGGAATGAAAGCTGAATTACAGTTAGAGGTAAAGGGCTTTGAGGCTTATCACAGCAGAGGAAAGAGTGACCATCATGAGAGGTTGAAATTAAGGGTAACTGTTTTAGTATTATATTCTTAGCTCTTTCGGTAAAGTCACGTTGAAGGGAAACAATAAAATAATAAAATATAATTAATGCAAACCGACACACCTGATGACGACCGTTTGTGTTATGGTCGAAACGTCGTGAGAATGTTTATTGTTTTATATATATTTTATTATTTTATTGTTTCCCTTCAACGTGACTTTACCGAAAGAGCTAAGAATATGAATTACTGCAGTCACGAAAGCTTTAAATCAAAACTGTTTTAGTGTTTAGTTAAAATGTACATGTTTACAATAGATCGACCTTTATATCAACAAGATAACTGTAATGCAAGCAGAATTCTAGTTATAACATCTAGGCATAGCGTGCATGACGTCTGGACAAATAATACATTTGCAATATCTAAATGCCACATTTAAGTGGACGTATGAATGGCATCAACTCGGCAATGCTGCTCAACACGAGTAAATTAAACATGTTTGGATACAATTGTAGCCATGAGGTTGACCGCTTAACTTTTTGTTGTGATAGTTAGCTAATCCATTTTTCATTTTACAGCAATGCGTGCCGTCCTTAATGCAAATTATAGCTCAACAATCATTCTAATGAAGCAAGTGATATACTGCAATCACACGATTCGAAGTTTTCATATGCACAATGAGAGTTTCTCATGGTTTGCCTTTAACCCTGTGATCGCATTGTATTGTCTATCTTTTTCTTATTAAGTAACAAACTAGAATAACTAGCTTTTTGCTGTTAAATTCTACAGCATTTACTTTTCTTCTAAGTCGACGGAAAAGTTGGCGCTGTTTATGTTAATCACCCCCCTGTGCTCTTCCAGGAAGATATTAGTTTAACCAGAATATGAGATGTTAAAGCAAAAGAATAATTGTATATAATCTATTTACTATATGAACTGTAGATGAGCCTACAATTCCAAATTAAGATGTATTAATTGAATATTGAGACATCTGATCCAACTTTGGTTTTCCCCCCCCCATCCCAAAATGTATTACTTGAAATAAATAAAACAAAAATCCCACAAAAGACGTGTATTTATATATATGCAAGCATTAAGAAGTACAATTCTTTCGATTAATATTCATGAAACCTAAAACGCTCATGGAGATAGTGAAGTGACCGTTATCCGTGGTAAAATGCATTTAGGATTTATATATTCTCAAAATTAGACCACATCTCAAGATACTCTACAGACACGGTGTGCATATTTATTTTAGAGGGAGGCATTCGGTCATAGGCAGAGGAAAAAGGGAAGGTCTTGAGCCTGGACTCGAACAAGAGCACGGATGTTGATGTAGGATCTTCCTACTAAATATTGAAACTATTTTATTTAACCAGGCAAGGCCCACTGAGCTATATAGCTCTTTTTCAGAAGTGATTTGGCCACAAATGGTACCTCAACGAAGTGGCTTATCACGTGGAAGTGTATTGCAGCCAAATACTCTAAATGCATGTTTCTAAATGTGGAGGGGAAAACCAGAGGACCTGGACAAAAATCCACTTGACCACGGGATGCATACTTCAAATATGCAGACATCAGATTGGGGATCGAACCCACGACCTCCTGTATACCAGGCGAGGCAGTTAACATTTCTCGCACTGGGGTGCTACACTCCCACCCCACCAAACATGTATCTGTATTTGGCTACATATTTGACTACAATTCTGTTGAACCAACTGCATCTCTCTCACTTTATCTGTCAATTACAAAATGTGCGTTTGTATTAAAAAAATAATAATCAACAAGTAAATCAATTATGAGCAGTTTGCCACAAGAATGAATATGGAAGGAAAAAAGTGGGTGGAAAGGAAAATCTGATGACCAACACTTTGGTGGATGGCAATATCAGGACAGCCGAACACCGCTTTGACAAACGCACCAAGAATAGCACGAGATTGGGATTCCTGGCAAAAAAAAACTGCCAATGGTTTGAAAGATCAGTATTGATTTTAGGACAAATAGTATGTATTACGGCCAGCACGGCACATAAGGGGCTGGTGTCGACAGCGTCGTCACTGCTGGTTTCCCCAGTGCCGATGTTCGCATTACACAGCAGATTCCCTCGAGGGCGAGTCGAGCCGGGTGGGATACTCACGACAGTTTCAGACGCCACTTGTCGCTGCTTTCCATCGCCAGGAATCGAACCCACGTGATTCGGGTTCATAGTGCAGTGCATACACACACGCGCAAGACATACACCCCATAAAGGCGACCTACACGTTTGGTGCAAGTGCTGTCAGCGAGCACTGTCAGCGAGCACTTATAAAGGCCTGCACGGCACATGAGGGGGTGGGGGAAACGTCGTGAGAATTTAATTGTGTTATTTTATTATTTTATTCTCATTCTACGTGACTTTACCGAAAGAACCAAAGAAGGGGGTGTGGTGTCCAGCACCATGCCCGACTGCCTCTGCGTCCCCAGTGGCGTTGTTTACACATCGCACCAGGTACTCATTTGAGGCTGAGTCGACCTAGGACACACACACACACATGTGCACACTCACATGGTGCATTGCTCTCAATCTCCTCCACCACTGCTGTCTCCCCCACACTGCCATTGTATGTCTGCACTGTGCTCTCCCCTACGCCGTGTGCTGCTCAGTCCTCGCTTCACTAACCCAGCACTCCTTCCCCTCCACCCCCCAATGCCGCACTCCCTTACCCCTCTGTGCTGCCCCCTTCGCCCCTGTCCCAATGTCCCTTCCGCTCCTTCACCCCATACACTCATCGTTTTTTTTTAAGCACAGAATCGGAGCTGGTTAAACAGCGTTCGTTAATTTAAGTGCAAAATACCGTTCCCAATTACAGACGCGGGATCGCAATCAACTGATCTCAATGAACTCGGATTCGTATCTTGCAGAGAGGGTGCTTTGTTGCACGTGACATTTGGCAGTTCACCATCATCGGTGCAAGTAAGCCTGACCACTTGATGATACACTGCGTCGACACCAGTCCAGAGTTTTGCTTGTGCTGAATCTGCTGCGGAAATGATGCGCTCCCAGAAGGTTGGGTGGCTTGAAGGAGTTGGGTAAAAAAAAACAACTTAAATCTTTTATGTGGTGAGACCTGTATTGTGTTATCTACTTCATGTTCCACGCTCAACTCGATTTTTTAATCGTGTTAGTTTATTGAATGAAGTTTCTAACAACTGTACAATTAAGTACAATGCAACTCAAAGGGCTTTTGTATACTTGTATTTAGTGTACTTTTGCCAACTTACATAAATATCCATATTTACATTGTCTAAAACAGCATCGCTGTGATGCCACAATTTTCTGGGAATGTCTACCATTACCGATGCTCATGCTGGAATCTAGTTGTTATTGCCATCCGTGTGTGTGGCCCTACATAACAACATAAACTGTACAGCAGCGGCGGCTAACTCGATGCAATTCACGGACGTCATTTTAAAATACATTTATCGATGTGAGGTTTGTAGTCTAAACATCCTGACTTTGCAGCTGGGCAATTGTGACCGTGTTGTGATTAATGCAGTTGTTGCAGATTTAACACACAGATGCTTCTGCGCAGCTCATGCATGGCAGGCGCAATAATAAGCCCCGAGCATATACTCATTCTAGCAGCTGGCTGTGTTCTCAGTAGACGCATGCAGGCACACACATTCAAAGACAAAGATCCCCCGTATAGCATTAACGGGCCTTTGGGGAAAGTGCTGTTCACAACTAGCACCTATTAAGGCCGGCACGAGCGGTGGGTGGGCAGCATCACGCCCGACCGCCTTTTATCTGTCCTGTGGCGATGCTTACACACCACACACGTTACTCATTTGAGGCCAAGTCGACCTAGGGGAGGCCCAGGACCGGTTAAGATAATCGTGACTGGTGTTGGCCGTGAGTGGGACTTGATCTTGGCTTGCAGCGTTCGAGGCGCAGCGCCTTAACCATTGCACTACCGCTCCCTGCTACATACATCGTACACACACACACAAAATATGGTAATTGTATTTCCTTTGTGTCATCATCTCACATGACCAGGTTCCAAAGTCCTGGTCTGAAAACGTGCAAGTCTATAGCGTTGCAGTTATCTGCATAGGCTTGCACGCTTAAAAGGTAGCAGGTGCAATTGTGTGTTCAAATGCATTGTACAAACATGATGGAGCAGAACATTATTTTTTACTGCGAGGTTTAATCACGTGACTTTCTGCCTTCATCCTGCTCCTCCCTCAGTGCTCTTCACTCGCCCCTTTGGCTTGTTGCCAACATTCAACTCATTTGCCTTGAACTCTTCACCATTGCATGCGGCGGGGATGGGGAATTGGCACGTGAATTAATGCTACCAAAATTATTGGGATTTGAAAACGGAAACAACGTTGCCGTAAATAATCGCACTGCTTTTTCTTTAATCTCCATTGGCAGCCATGAGCCAATAGTGGGAATTCCTTATTTTATCGCCCCCAGACGGGGTGTTGGGCAGTACAGTCTGTTCTCCTGTAACGTGTGTTTTCATAACGCGATTTGGATATAACGCGATGGATGTATTTGGGAACGCATTTTTTTATGGCGCCGATGCGAATTGGCTATAATGCGATTGAGTGAACAGAACTACGTCGCGCGAGTAGGGAATACGCGGTTGTATACGTCTGCCTCGGTGTGGCATCGCACAAGGTGGGATGCTGCTGGATGCTTCTAGATGCTACCCACACGCCTCAGTATTTGTTCAGCCTGCATACGCATCTCACGTGTTATGGCGGACTGTGTTTTTACCCTATATTTTTCCATAACGCTGTGTTCTTAAGGAACGCAACTACCGCAATATAGGAGAACAGACTACTCTACAGTGGTGGCAAATTAGCTACAATTAAAAACGTATTTTTACAATAATTGGTTTGAAATCCAAATATAAAGAACAACGTATACAGTTACAAAGGAATGCCAGATATCCATGCCCATCTTGTCCACAACTTGTATTATCAATTAACCAGGGCTGATTTGTGAAACTTATTATCTACAATAAAATGTATCCTTTCCTACGGTTTGCAGGTCGCAGTCGACGACACGCTCCACTCTTGACTGATGAACCCCGTGTCCGTGTCCCGGCACTGTCATAAAAATTCACTGAAATGTGAGCGCTTTGATTTGATCGCACTTTCCTTTGCGAGGTTTCTTTCACAGCCTTCTCCTATCCCGTGTCCGTCCACCAAAGTAAAATGTCCTTCCGGTGGCTGCGAGCACATCCCCAGCGTGCGCAGCTTCCCTGCTGCAAGGTTATTGCGTGGTGCAGAGGCCCTTCCCTTGAGCAGTGGGCAGAGCCAGAGGCGATGCACTGTCGGCCTCTCGCCACAGCAGCCTCTGATTGTGTGGAGCACCGCCATGTGGCTAGGTTGAACCTTGGCCTGCCGACTCGGGTACGAACCCTGTTCGGTGCTTTCCACGTGGTCCTCCACGGCGCTATTGCTCCCGTGGGGAGCTGTCCGCTCGTCTTGTCGCCCATTGCTGACCTCGGCACCAAGGCGTCCCAAGTCACTCCCGCCGCATCTCATCGCGTTGTCGCAGGTAGCGGTGGTGTAGCGGTTAGCGCGCCGCTCTAAGAACCTGGCGACCCGAGTTCGATTCCCGCTCACGGCCAACACCAGTGATGATTATCTGAACCGGTTCTGGGCTTCCCCTAGGTCGACTCAACCTCAAATGATGCCTGGTGTGGTGTGTAAATATCACCACTAGGGAGACAAAGGTGGCCGGGCGTGGTGTTGGCCACCCACCTCCCTCATGTGCCGTGCCGACCTTGATAGGTGCTCGCTAACAGCACTTGCCCCAGCAGTCTGTTCAGGCTATATGAGGGATCTTTGTCTTTGGTGTTAAGTGTCTGTGTTGTGAGGAAGCTCCTACGTGACTTGAGGCGTTTGGCTGCAGCAGTGCGGTTGTACAGTAACCATAACATTTACCTCCTGTACCTTCAGGCTTCTTTCAGATGTTGCTGCAACTTGCGATTACATATTCATAACAATCTTTCTTTTTCCCCCTTCCCCTTTTGCTAAACGTTTATTGTTTGCATTTGTGTGCATGTTTAAAAAGTTGGCGTTGAAATTTAAAATGACACCCAGCAAGTGTCACGTATTTTTTTCATTCTAAACTCAATAGGTAGTTAGTACTACTCAGTACTAGCTGAACAGCGCGGTGCTCCAGCCATACGCATGGGGTGGGTTAGGAACAGATTCACGATAGACCAACAACCCCAAGTGGGTCCTTCATCTCTTATGATAATGGTGGGGGGTTTGAGTCTGATGAAGATGATACAATCACCTTAATTCTTGAGCAAGAAAGGTTGGCTTCCCACAACTTGCTATTAATCATAAAAGCGTAGTATTATGGTAGCCATCTCCTAGGTAGGATGGGTTTAAATGCAGGCACTGCTGTGCAAGAGTCAGTTCATTTAATTTTCTTCAGGTTATTGCCAATAATTAACGCTCAAGGTTATGCGAACAATTTCACTTGGTTTTTCTGTAAACCATTCGCATGAAGACTGAAACAGCTTACACAACAGCGGTGCTGAGATCACCACTGTATTATTCACAGTGTATATTGGCCTGGCGAATGAATATTCAAGTGGCCAACTGTGAGCTTTCATTCTAAAATAAACTCATTGCGAAATGTTAAAAAAGATCCAGGTTAAATGTATGATGGCCACAAAAATTGCCAAGTTGTGTAAATTTTAAAGGCTGTAAATGGCTTTGTAAAGGTGGCTAGGTTAAACAAGACACAGTTGCATCATTAGTCCTCCTTTGCCAGTACCAAAATGTAATAATAGGGGTTTTCCCCTTTTTTCTGGCAACAAAACTGAAACCTTTTTACAAGGTTTCATGTCTGCATTGACCACAATACCTGCAGTCAAAATGCAAACAAAAGACATACTATGATAATATATGCATTGTCCTTGAAACTGATTGGTCCACACCAAGGGGGACGGCTTTCTTTTGAGCCTCGACCCAATTGGTGCTCGACCAGATGACGCCAAAAGGCCTTTTGGCGTGGACCAATCAGTTTCAAGGGCAATATATATATTATCATAGTATGTTTTTTGTTTGCATTTTTACTGCAGGTATTGTGGCTAATGCAGACATGGAACCTTGTAAAAAGGTTTCAGTTTTGTTGCCAGCAAAAAGGGGAAACCCCTATTATTATAAGACACAGTTGGGTAAAACGCAGTCCTGTTGATGAGTAAGATGTATATTTCTGGATAAGTAGGGTACACAGGAATTGTTCAATGCAGTAAGGGGTAATATATGATGCATCGCTGAACATGAAGTGACGTGCTCTTTACAGAGCTCAGTCAAGCACTACTGTTGTTGATAGAGACACTGATTGAAGTAACTCCAAAAGCATTATATTGGTGTTTTACTCCAAGTCCATTTTCGTACATGATGTGGTGCTTTTCTAAGAGATCAAGAATCCTGTTTTTTCATCCTGATATGACCACAGTCATCGAAATAAGAATGCAACAGCTGATACTAGACATGCATGAGTGGCATTGAGAGGCGATCAAGAGGAAGAGGGTTGTATATGTTACTTTGCAACAGTTTTGGAATGCAGCAGAAGGAATGAAGTGATGGTGACATACGTTCCCAGCAGTGGCATTGTCCATGATTATCTCTCGATCAAATCTACAATATGAAAGCAACGTGATGTTTTATTTGAGCAGGGTGTACAGAATTAAGACAACTGATGGACAAAACGAATGGCAACCGGATAACGAAACCAAAGTGATTACATAACACTGTCTAAAAAAAAATGTTCCTGGGTAGTAAGTGTTATTTTCTAATTGCTTATGCTTCAAAAATACAGAAAATGGCTGTTATTCCCCACAAACTTTGCTTTTGGGACCAGGACAGTGATATTTTGAAATTTTACCTATTTTCCAGAACATTCCAGATAGATTCAGTGCTGAGTAAACTTGGTTTAACTTTTGGAACATTCTAGAACTTTCCAGTAATATAAATCGTATAAATACAGGGGCCTTAAGTCCACCAGTTTTTTTGAGATAGCATCAAGAGGCTGCGAGCATCCGGCAGACGCATTTTGCTATGTCTGCGGCCAATTGGTCAAGACGAGCGAAAAAATACTCTGTGGAAGCATCTGCTAAGATGTGTGAGGCCTACAAGGCATATTTCGGCATGCGTGTTGGGGATCAAGACAAACCCTGGGCACGTCATTTCACCTGTGATCAATGCAAAAAAACTGTGGAAGGTAAGATGGACAATTGTTGCTCGGAATTTAATGTTATGAAATTTGTTACAATCTTTTTAATTGTGAAAGTTTTTAATTTTAATAAGTTTTACAATTTTCAATGTTATTGAAAAAATATATCATATATGGAAAATTTTGCGAGAATCTCTTACACATTAGTCATGGGTGAAAATAAATGTATTTTTGTAGAATGGTACAGAGGGGAAAAGAGAGCCATGAAGTTCGCTATCCCAAGAATTTGGCGGGAACCCACTGACCACTCAAGCAACTGCTACTTCTACATGGTGGACCCTTCCAAACGTCGGACTGGCAAGATTGCACCTGCTATTACGTATCCGGACCTTCATCCATCGCCCCGGTGCCACACTGCCATGAGCTCCCCGTATCCACTCCTCCAGAGAGAGAGCAGCCGTCTTTAGAAGAGAGCGAGGAAGATATACAGTGAGGGAAAAAAGTATTTGATCCCCTGCTGATTTTGTACGTTTGCCCACTGACAAAGAAATGATCAGTCTATAATTTTAATGGTAGGTTTATTTGAACAGTGAGAGACAGAATAACAACAACAAAAATCCAGAAAAACGCATGTCAAAAATGTTATAAATTGATTTGCATTTTAATGAGGGAAATAAGTATTTGACCCCTCTGCAAACATGACTTAGTACTTGGTGGCAAAACCCTTGTTGGCAATCACAGAGGTCAGACGTTTCTTGTAGTTGGCCACCAGGTTTGCACACATCTCAGGAGGGATTTTGTCCCACTCCTCTTTGCAGATCTTCTCCAAGTCATTAAGGTTTCAAGGCTGATGTTTGGCAACTCGAACCTTCAGCTCCCTCCACAGATTTTCTATGGGATTAAGGTCTGGAGACTGGCTAGGCCACTCCAGGACCTTAATGTGCTTCTTCTTGAGCCACTCCTTTGTTGCCTTGGCCGTGTGTTTTGGGTTAACGACCCATTTTCAATGCCCTGGCTGAGGGAAAGAGGTTCTCACCCAAGATTTGACGGTGCATGGCCCCATCCATCGTCCTGTCCCCTTAAAACACCCCCAAAGCATAATGTTTCCAACTCCATGTTTGACAGTGGGGATGGTGTTCTTGGGGTCATAGGCAGCATTCCTCCTCCAAACAAACACGGCGAGTTGAGTTGATGCCAAAAGAGCTCCATTTTGGTCTCATCTGACCACAACACTTTCACCCAGTTGTCCTCTGAATCATTCAGATGTTCATTGTCAAACTTCAGACGGGCATGTATATGTGCTTTCTTGAGCAGGGGGACCTTGCGGGCGCTGCAGGATTTCAGTCCTTCACGGCGTAGTGTGTTACCAATTGTTTTCTTGGTGACTATGGTCCCAGCTGCATTGAGATCATTGACAATATCCTCCCGTGTAGTTCTGGGCTAATTCCTCACGGTTCTCATGATCATTGCAACTCCACGAGGTGAGATCTGGCATGGAGCCCCAGGCCGAGGGAGAGTGACAGTTCTTTTGTGTTTCTTCCATTTGCGAATAATCGCACCAACTGTTGTCACCTTCTCACCAAGATGCTTGGAAATGGTCTTGTAGCCCATTCCAGCCTTGTGTAGGTCTACAATCTTATCCCTGACATCCTTGGAGAGCTCTTTGGTCTTGGCCATGGTGGAGAGTTTGGAATCTGATTGATTGATTGCTTCTGTGGACAGGTGTCTTTTATACAGGTAACAAGCTGAGATTAGGAGCACTCCCTTTAAGAGTGTGCTCCTAATCTCAGCTCGTTACCTGTATAAAAGACACCTGGGAGCCAGAAATCTTTCTGATTGAGAGGGGGTCAAATACTTATTTCCCTCATTAAAATGCAAATCAATTTTCTTTGTCAGTGGGCAAACGTACAAAATCAGCAGGGGGTCAAATACTTTTTTCCCTCACTGTAGATCCAGATGACAATTTCAGAGGTGGAGCTGAGGAGAGAAACCAATACTACCCCAACCAAAAAGACATCAACCACTTGATCAGAGATCTTGGTCTCACCAAGTCCAATGCCGAGCTTTTGACGTCTAGGTGGAACTTGTTGGATAAAAGTGTACATGTCGCAGATAAGAGGAAGCGTGACCAACCTTTTTGCAGCTTCTTCACCCGTCAACATGGGCTCTGCTTCTGCCACAATGTGACCAGTCTGTTTCGAGACAATCAGAATCACCAAGTGTCGCCTCTTCATTGACAGCTCATCCAGGAGCCTCAAAGCTGTGCTGCTCCATAATGGTAACAAGTACCCATCTCTTCCCCTGGCTCACTCGGTGCACCTCAAAGAGGATGACAACAGCATCAAGACCTTGCTGGACGCCTTGAACTATGATGAGTACGGCTGGGAGGTCATCAGAGACTTCAAAATGGTGGCATTCCTGATGGGTCTCCAAAGCGGTTTTACCAAGTTTCCCTGCTATCTTTGCCTTTGGGATAGCAGAGACACCAAGGTGCGCACTACCACAGGCAGGACTGGCCACAGTGGACCGAGTTCTCTGTGGGGAGGAACACTGTCAAGTGGGAGCCACTGGTGGACCCCAGGAAGGTGCTGATGCCACTACTGCACATCAAATTGGGCCTTGTGAAACAATTTGTCAGAGCTGTAGATAAGGAGTCAGCAGTCTTCAAGTACCTTCAAGACTTCTTCCCTAAGCTGTCTGAGGCAAAGGTCAAAGCCGGTTTCTTCGTCGGACCACAGATAAAGAAGATCCTGGAGTGCAATGAATTCCCCAAGAACCTCACTAGCAAGGAGAAAGTGGTTTGGAACAGCTTTGTCGCAGTTGTTCGTGGCTTCCTGGACAATCACAAAGTCGAAAACTATGTGGAGCTGGTTGAGACTGGTGAAGAACTACGGCACAATAGGCTGTAGGATGTCCCTCAAAGTCCATATCCTTGATGCTTATCTTGATAAATTCAAGGAGAACATGGGAGCGTACTCGGAGGAGCAAGGCGAGCACTTCAACCAGGATATACTGGACTTTGAACGCCGCTACCAAGGAAAGTATATCAAGAACATGATGGGAGACTACATTTGGGGGCTGATTCGTGAAAGTGATTTGCAGTATAATCGTTAATCTCGAAAACCTACTCCTAAATCTTTTGTAGTAATTTTTGTATTACTTTAGTATAAATTACATGTTAATTTTGATTCGCATGTTCTTTTTTCTGACTTTATGTGAACGAAAAGACTCAAATTTGCCCGTTTTTTTTCATTGAAAATGGGTACATTTCAAAATATCGCTGTCTTGGTCATAAAAGCAAAGTTTGCGTGGAATAATAGCCATTTTCTATCTTTTTTTTTAGGCATAAGCAATTACGAAATAACACTTACTACCCAGGAACAAAAATTGTGTTACATAGTGTAATGGAACGATGCAAGAGCAATGCTCGATTAATTGACGGTTGCATGAAATGGTGGTGATGAAGTACTCTAAATGCTCTGGCTACATAGATTAATTTAGTGTCGGATGTTCACTCTCTTTTACAATTATGGCGATGAAACGGTCAAGCGGGCCGCAGTTAGAATCTAGACGCGGCCCTGATTAGCGCTGCGGGTGTGCTAACCGCGAGCTTCACACGGTCGATGTTAAGAGATCCCATGACGTCATTCGCAATGGTAGCCATCGTATGTCAGCATCCAAATTGACCAAATTTGAAAGATTACCTGCAAATTACGCGATGGGAATATGCAAAGCAGTCATCACCCCCCCCCCCCCCTCCATTTCAATCAGTGTAATAAATACAACTTAAAATATACATGTAAATACTTGTAAAATAATGATGAAATGAATAAATTAATTAATGCAATGCAGGGAGCTGCAAACTATATTTGTCTTGTCCTTTTGCCAACATAACAACAAAATGGAGTGCTTTTTGTAATTGTAAATGTTCTTGGGTAATTCACTGATAAATTACAAGACACATTACATTACTTGGAAATTATCTACCAATGGAAAATGTTGCTTTAAAGAAATAAAGTTAAATTAATTTGTCATTTTTTCCTTTTCAATGAGCTGCATTTCAAAGTTGCGACATCCTTCCACTTTTGCCAATGTAGCAATTCTATTCTATGGGTCTTTCGGTAAAGCCACGTAGATAGAAAAATTATAAAAAATATCATGACGTTTCGATCACAACACAAGCAGTCGTCTACGTGGCTTTACCGAAAGACCCATAGAATGTTTTCCTGCAGTCGCGAAAGCTTTAAGTCAATGTAGCAATGTTATGGACACATGTCCATAACACTTGCGCGTAATAACACTCCTAAGAATACGGTAATTTCATTGGATTTTTACAGCTTCATTTAATAATTTACCCACTTCACAAAAGCATTAATTCATTAAGCTTTTTTTTCCCAGTAACATTCACAGAATCAAAGCAATCTACTCGGCGCATCTCCATGTTGCAATTTCATGTATAAGTAGTTTTGATAAATTATACATTCATCACGGTTGGACCTTGGTTTGAGAGCTTGTAAGTCCGCTTTATTTTTCTGCTGAATCAAATGCCTTTTTATAGTCTATATAAGCCAAGAATAATGACATTTATGATCTCATTGATAGCCTAGGACATAGACGGTCAGTGGTAAAAATAAACTATTCGTGAAAAATGCACAGTGTAGAAATCAAAAGAGTAAGTCAAGGGCATGTGCTCTCACCAAGGCTATTGACAGAGCAAAATTAGATAATATATCCTTTGGGGAAATAAAGGCATGAACGCAAATGGAGAAAGATTTAACCATCTCAGTTTTGCATGATGGCCGGTGAATATGACCTGCAGGAAATGGTTAAAGAGTTGAAGAAATAAAGCGGCAAAGTTTAGCTTGTGATAAATGTGGGTTAAACAAAAGTCACAATCCTACAAGTTTGTTGAACAGAAGGAAATAATTCTGAAGCGGAACACTCGTGAAAAATACAAAAGGATATTTATACCTAGATCAATTATTTAAGGCAGATTGTGGCGAAAATTTTGAAATAAAGAGGTGAACGAGAGCGTGATGGAGAAATTTTGGGAAGTTGAATTTGATGATGAGAAGTGACGAACTATTGTGTCTGAAGAACTCGTTTCTATCAGTGCTCATTTGCTATGTGGCATGTTGGTAATTTCCATTGCTCTTTATGAAGACCGTCTCATCAGAGCTGGACACTATCACCACTTACCTTTACGCAATCATTTCTCCAATCCAAATGTTGTCAAACTTCTAGTGTCACGATGAATAGCCATGATGAGAGCCCATCATCTTGCCTGACTCCTTTTGATTTTGGTTACTTTATTCAATCTCAATGTAATTGTTCCATCTCGATAAATGGTTTTGACAATTTCTATATATATACATATTTGTAGTAAGGCCTTGGTTTTTGAAGGCTTTGGTGACTGCATCAGATGCCACTGAATCAAATGCCTTTTCATCGTACAATATACAAGAGCCAGGCCTAACGGTATTTACTTTGGTTTAGTCTTTGCTAGACTTACACTGACAGTATCTATATAGTTAATAGGAAAACTTAGAAAACTACCTCACGCTTGTAGTTGATTAGCCTCTAAAGTTACCATTATCCAGCTTTGTGGTCTTCGTAAAAGAACAGTTTATATGCTTGTAATAAGAAGATGATTTGTGTATTATTCTTAAAATGTTCTATTTGGATATGAATGTTTTGGATTTTCTCTTAGGGGGCTTTTTCATTGTGTTGTGTTTCTATGGCCTGACTTGTATCAGGTGTAGGCAACACTTTTCTCATTTTGTGTTGTGTGGGTTCAACACTCTTCATGAGTTATTGTTCATTAGTTGTGGAGATATTCCGAGGCTAATCTCATGCATGCACTATGTAGAATTACCGATGCACACCAGTATCATTTCTGGGTCTCGTAAATATTTCTGAATTTTATTTTGTAAAGGTCAGGGAAAGACGTAGCATGTTAGCCGTGTTGTTGTAGTTTGGTATTTTTCTCGCACTGCAATTTTTTTTAAAATACATTTAATTATAATCCAATTAGTTGTGTAATAGCAGTGCTAAGCCATGCGTATGGTGGTGTATTTCTAACAAAGGACTTTTTTTACGTATGTGATATATTGCTATACTTTGATGCATTATTTAAAGTATTGCATTTTGCATTATTGATACGAATAATACCACGGCATATTTGACATTATATGCGTTTCAGTGTTACAATCAAATTATCAATGGCAATCAGTTTATAGCTATTCAGAACAGGTGCTGTTGTCGGAGAAGAACAATCGCTATCATTCCCAAGGATGTGAATTAAACTCACGGTTTGGGAGTGACTCATCCCATCGTCCCTGCAGTGTTTATAAAAAAAAGATATCGCTTTTGGGAAGACAATAGTGATTGTAACTTGATTTGGAGCTTTCGTTTCTGCAGGAATTACTCTTTGGTTATTTCGGTAAAGTCTAGAAAAAACTTCTCTACCCCTCCCATCTCTATCTGCCCCCCTCTCTATTTAAGGCCTCGACACAGAGGCGTTGTCTCTCTGTGTGCCGATGTGTGTCTCTATCTCTGTGTGTCTCTGTGTTATCTCTCTCTGCTCATGTGTCTGTCTGTGTCACCGTGTCTGTGTTTTGACTCTCTCTCTCTAATTTAGCAATCTTTGGAAGTACGTAATCAACCATGTAAGGGTGTTCTCTGTTATGTTAGCTGACTGTGTTGTATTGCGTTACATTTCTAAGTTTACTAGTTTTGTTTTCTCTTTCATTTGTACCTGATGATGATTGCTTGTGTTGCAATCGAAGCGTCGTATGCGTATTATTTATTATATTTTTTCTTTCTACGTGACTTTACCCAAAGAACCAAAGAGTAATAGTGGTTGTACTTTGCCCAAGACTTGCCACCACCCTAAGAATGTCGAATTTCCAGCGCGACCTCTGGTGAGCAAGCATGTCACGAGCGCCTCCCCAAACTGCGTGGAAATCACTGTTTCATGAAATCACTTTTATTTGAATTTAGACACAAGTGCAACTGTCGCAGTAAAGATGATCAACTATACAGTATCAAGAAACCATTTGGCTGTACTCAATGACGACAAATATCAATATCTATTCCTATAGGACTGCAACATAATTTTCTTAATTAATAATCAATAGTCAATTTTATAAGCTTCAAAGGAGAAGATCCTCCTTCAGACTTGCCTTTAAACAAGTGCAAGTGCTTTTAGTCAAGTAACTAGGCGTACATTTGACCGATTTCGACGGGCAGCACATGCACGGTTCGCAGAATTTGTCGACACAAAGCACCGTAAATAAAGCTGCTTGTGAGCTGCTTTGGCATTAGAAGTTTCACGAAAAAAACCACATGAAGCCAAGCCTCCTTGCCAGACCTAATATTGCATAGATCGTAATCTTTAACTTAATGCATGACCTAACTGGCAAGGTGCCCATTTTTTTTATGCGAAACTACAAAGGAATCTTTTTTAAAAAGCAATCTCGTACCCAGTCGAGCTTTGACGGGAACTTTAGGCGCATCAAGGCTCGGTGAACTCTTTACCTGGCGGCAAATGCGTTGAACCCATAGTTGCCATATGATGTCCCATGTCAGATCTTTGATGTTCGCAGTATTTTTGCAGCAACAACAACAAACACAACACATTGGTGCACACAAGCATTGTGTCCATTATTACATATATGCATGGTGCGTTTAAGAACACTCCACCAGTCACATGACCAAGAAAATAACACATTCTCACATTCCTCAGTTTGTGGGACCCTGTTCAGATACGCTTTCTACTAGCTGTCATGCATTGGTGATATAAGTGTAGCTTGGCTAACAGCGGTGCAATTAAAATTTTATTCGAGAATTCATAAATAATTGTATGGGAATTGAACTCACAGTCTGCCAACTGTCAGTCGATAACTCTAACCACAGCACCACCCAGCTGGATAAATGTGAAACGGTTTAATATATTGCCTGCAGGTGTTCGTGGATATAAGGTATGGCATTCATGTATGTCATAAATATTTTTTTTGATAGGCCGATTAGACTGGTCAGAGCACTTACTGCAAGGCACAAGGGAAGATGTTGGGACTTGAATTGTGCCTGGCCATCTGTGATTCACCAGCAACGGTGTGGCTACATCAAGTACTCCTCTCAGGGCAACACTGATGTAGAGACATTCCGATCGTGGATAGAGGGATACAATTTCCCTCCCTTGCATTTGCCATGTAAGAAAATGAATAGCTTAAGTGCCAATATTCTAAGCCAAGCATTTGTATACAATGAGATTGCACAACCGATGTCTCAACGTGTATGGCAAAATAGGCAGCTGCAAGCAAGTAATGCCTTTCTCTGAAACGTCTCGTAAGGCAAACAGTCTTGGTTGGTTTCATTTTTTCTCCACGCAATGAAATGGTGTCCTGTTGTGTACATTCAGAATGAGTTTCTCATGTTTTATTAATCTACTTCTGGATAAAGGCCTCCCAAGCCATGTCGGTCATAGAGTCTTGTGCCACCATACTTTACCATGCTGGTTGGTGTACATTTTTGAAAGGGAGTGGGTGGGGAAAACCCAGAACTTGCACATGGACCAGACACAACTCACTCACCACTCGCACTTCCTCTCATCACACACCTGACTCAAACCACCACTCAGACACCCACCAGACTCTCCAAACACTCCTCGCTCACGTTGACCACTCGGCAGACACCGCTCACCAACGCATGCGCCCCTCGCGTCTGACACGAGACACTGAACCCAGCACCACTTACACTCAACATCCCACCAGATGCACTCGCCACACACTCCTCATCCGGCACTCGCTGCTCAGACAATTACCTATGATTACTGTTGTTACATTGTTTTTATAGCTTTATTTTGGTGATTCGAAAACATATGGTAAATCTAAATTGTCTTATGGTGGTTGTTGTTGTTGGCTTGCACCACATTGTGACTGTTGCACACAGCGTTTTAGTAAGTTTTTTTTTTTGCGTGGAATATTTGCTGGTTTATTCCGGGATGTTTCTGTTGCGCGTCGCCGCTTTGGGATGTTTCTGTATTCATATTTTGTTTGTTGCGGTTGCACCCGACTTAAGAGCCGCATGGCTCACAGGGCTATACCTAATAAATGAAACTTGAAACCACTCGCGTACAGCAAACATAGCAGACACTCGTCGTGCACCTACTCCTGAAAACCTCAGTATCTGTTGAACAGGCTGCGCCATAGTCCTGTATAGGCAGCGTTAGTGCAGAGTAAAAGTGCGCTTATGCAGCAGGGTGCACAATTTTTTTGCGATTAGGAGGCGGACACTGTGTTTTTTTTACCTAGACCAAAGATTATACATTTTACATAGGCCAGTTCCAGCCCCATTGGCCTCTGGGTATTGACGGTCAGGATGAGCCCACGTTGGTTGCTGTATGAACACATTTACAGAAGTAACTGCTGTGACCGACTGTCAGACCTGCAACATATTAACCGTGAGGAGTAAGGCTTTAGCTGTAGCACTTGCCCATACATATGCTTTCATTGTATTTTGAATACCAAAAGCAATACATTGCACTCAAAGAGTGTGCTATTTACACCATCTGGACACTTATGAGGGGTTAAACGATCTCGGGTACAATGTTCACTCTTCTTCTTCTTCTCCTTCTTCTCCTCCTTCTTCTTCTCCTTCTCCTCCTTCTCAATTATTGAAGCCGTTATTGAAATGTTGGTGTGAGCATTACGACGTTGACATGTAGCATCGTGCCTTGATCGAAACGGCAGAGTGCTTGTGGCGCCGCTCAGTATTGGAACAGATGGAATTGTTTAACACCATCCGCTGGGGATACCGAGCCAGAAATAACATAATTGAGGGGATTGTTTTTTTAGGTTTTGGAAAGGCGGTCGCAGGGCCCCGAGATGGCGACTCTGGAGGCTGATTTACATTTTTGGGCAGTGGCAGTGAGGGGATGATGGGGGGAGGGGGGGGCAAGTGGGAGGTGGTGTGGGTTTGGAAGTAGATTCATATGCACTGCATCACGTGGATCAGAACCGTGGACGATAGTAAGGAAATTTGGAACAAAAGCTGAACAATGTGCAGAGAAGTATGGAGAGGTGCACTGCCTGGAATTGCACTGAGAGACGGGAAAAGGAAACGGCGTGGATTGAGATCACTTTCAGGTTATAGGCATCACATTTGCCGCAAAGGAAAGTAAGTTGTTTTGGTCTGGGTGAACCCAAACTCAAAGAACCTATTTGGAACAGGCAAGGGTTAGGGTAAAGAAATAGGTTTTAGAAATAAAATAATAACGTTAAGATATCGATTCATCCAGTTTTTTTTAATCTGCACACCTTCACTCGTTAACACGTTTTGACATGTTCATTTTTTCCAATCCCATGCGACCTCATAAAGCAATAACCGTAATGTTGCATGTGTTCCAGACAACACAATAAAATGTGTAAATAACACTTGGCCTTTATCAGCAGTTCTTGAAGATGAGCATTGTGGTCCTCTCGTCTTAGGTCATTGTGCAAATAAATTCGACCAAATGTAACCGAATGGGAGCAGCAGTGATAGAGAGATACAACTAGACCGGGTTCGTTCTTACAGTGAGGGAAAAAAGTATGTGATCCCCTGCTGATTTTGTACATTTGCCCACTGACAAGGAAATGATCAGTCTATAATTTTAATGGTAGGTTTATTTTAACAGTGTGAGACAGAATAACAACAAAAAAATCCAGAACAACGCATGTCAAAAATGTTATAAATTGATTTGCATTTCAATGAGGGAAACAAGTATTTGACCCCCTGTCAATCAGAAATATATCTGGCTCCCAGGTGTTTTTTATACAGGTAACGAGCTGAGATTAGGAGCACACTCTTAAAGGGAGTGCTCCTAATCTTAGCTTGTTACCTGTATAAAAGACACCTGTCCACAGAAGCTATCAATCAAGCAGATTCCAAACTCTCCACCATGGCCAAGACCAAAGAGCTCTCCAAGGATGTCAGGGACAAGATTGTAGACCTACACAAGGCTGGAATGGGCTACAAGAGCATTGCCAAGCAGCTTGGTGAGAAGGTGACAACAGTTGGTACGATTATTCGCAAATGGAAGAAACACAAAAGAACTGTCAATCTCCCTCGGCCTGGGGCTCCATGCAAGATCTCACCTCGTGGAGTTGCAATGATCATGAGAACGGTGAGGAATCAGCCCAGAACTACACGGGAGGATCTTGTCAATGATCTCAAGGCAGCTGGGACCATAGTCACCAAGAAAACAATTGGTAACACTACGCCGTGAAGGACTGAAATCCTGCAGCGCCCACAAGGTCCCCCTGCTCAAGAAAGCATGTATATATGCCCGTCTGAAGTTTTCCAATGAACATCTGAATGATTCAGAGGACAATTGGGTGAAAGTGTTGTGGTCAGATGAGACCAAAATGGAGCTCTTTGGCATCAACTCAACTCGCCGTGTTTGGAGGAGGAGGAATGCTGCCTATGACCCCAAGAACACCATCCCCACCGTCAAACATGGAGGGGAAAACATTATGCTTTGGCGGTGTTTTTCTGCTAAGGGGACAGGACAACTTCACCGCATCAAATGGACGATGGACGGGGCCATGTACCGTCAAAACTTGGGTGAGAACCTCCTTCCCTCAGCCAGGGCATTGAAAATGGGTCGTGGTTGGGTATTCCAGCATGACAATGACCCAAAACACACAGCCAAGGCAACAAAGGAGTCGCTCAAGAAGAAGCACATTAAGGTCCTGGAGTGGCCTAGCCAGTCTCCAGACCTTAATCCCATAGAAAATCTGTGGAGGGAGCTGAAGGTTCGAGTTGCCAAACGTCATCCTCGAAACCTTAATGACTTGGAGAAGATCTGCAAAGAGGAGTGGGACAAAATCCCTTCTGAGATGTGTGCAAACCTGGTGGCCAACTACAAGAAACGTCTGACCTCTGAGATTGCCAACAAGGGTTTTGCCACCAAGTACTAAGTCATGTTTTAAAGAGAGGTCAAATACTTATTTCCCTCATTAAAATGCAAATTAATTTATAACATTTTTGGCATGCGTTTTTCTGGATTTTTTTGTTGTTATTCTGTCTCTCACTGTTCAAATAAACCTGCCATTAAAATTATAGACTGATAATTTCTTTGTCAGTGGGCAAACGTACAAAAGCAGCAGGGGATCAAATACTTTTTTCCCTCACTGTATTAAGACTCATTGGTAGAGTATAGTCACCAATGATCACTGCTGCTGCAAAAGTTTACTTCTGGGAGCCATATATGTCGAGTCCCCACCTTCATGCCACGGTTCCCTGAGGCAGGTTTGATTGCTGTTGCATGTGCCACGTGAAATAATTACATGTTATTTTGAATTCAACTTTATTTTACCCCAGTGTTGCATTTCATAGTAAATGCAGCAACATGGCATACATGTTATTGCATCAGTGCCGCACCATTTAACCTCAACTTTACATATTGCTCCATCTCATTGTCCGACATAATAGGTCAAATATAACATTCATTATAATTTAGAATCTGCGTGGAAGCCGGTCATGTTTAAAAACCATACTCTACAAGCAATTCCTTGATGTGAACATAATTCGGAAGTTGCATTCCATGTATAACACACTACACGGCTTGAATCTGTGCAAGCGTGACCCTTGACTTTAATATAATATGTAAACAATAACGTAGACTGAAACATGAACAAAACAGGGTGCGTACCTACGGCTAAGTCAACAAAGAGAATATATCGGAACTGCGAGAGTAAAAGGTTAATGTTTGGAACTATTGACAAAAGCGGTATCAATAACTGGCTAGGTGGCAATGTGGTTAGGGCACCCTATTCTCAGATCAGAGCATTTGAGAGTTGAAATGCCAGCTGCCGGCTTGACTCATCCCCCTCATCTCGCCAGCACTGGGACACTGAGCATTGTCCACTTGGTGGGGGGAGTCCCACGGTAGTTGTTTCTTGGAGGCACTGGGCTCCGCCATGAGAATATAATTTGCACTGCTGGCCCAGGGCCATGAACAGATAAGAGCTCCTCTCTACTCTGTACTTCTCTGAGCAGGCAAATACAGTTTATGAATATTTACAATTGTTTTGTAGTTGATGGTTAATAATTGATGCGTTTCTAACATGAATTCCTCAAAAGGTCTTGGGGCCGGTGTGCATTTATACTTCTAAAGACGGTAAACAGGACATGAGCGCATGTGATGCAGTGTGGCATTTTTGTATCGCGTGTTGTTGCTTTTGATGCTGGATTTAATATCTGGTGAAATCTGAAAGAAAAAGGTGCAAGAGACTGAGCGCTTCCAAAATTTTAAATATCTGGAATAACTGTGATGCTGATTTTTTTTTTAACTGTGTTTTTGAGTTATTGCATTTCTACAGTTTAACTTATGAAGTGACATCACACTTGGCTAATGCACACTGTGTCTCTGTTAGCCTTAAGAAATATATCATCAATACATCTGCTTTAAATCTCTTTCTGAGCACATTTTCTCGTCATTTAAAACGGTCCATTCTCATTTCAGGGACACGCCTGTCCACAGTACAACCTCGTAGAATATTCGTGTCAGCCAAATTGCATTCCTGATTGCACAAGCTTGCAAGCAGTGCTCACCCTCCATTGGTTGTCTGAAGGACAGCTGTTAAGATCTGCATAAAGAGATGCTAAATGTATTCATTACTGTGGGAGGACAGGTTTAGGGTGACCTCCGTCCAGGATTTGAACTCTAAAGCCCATCTGATTGTAAGGTGTGTGTGCTTTGCCACATCACCACACACCCACGTATTTACAACTGTCCAAAAGCCTGGAAAGGGCCTACTAACTCTGATTCCAGGTGCGCATTATTCATGCCCTCTTCGACATGCAATCCATTGGGGAATCTTGCAGAGCAGTGCATGACCGTGTTGGAGAAGAACCTTTGGAAGATGTCAGAACTACTTCTTTAAAGTGACATCTGTATATACAGTGAAGGAAAATAGTATTTGATCCCCTGCTGATTTTGTACGTTTGCTCACTGACAAAGAAATGATAGAATAACAACAACAAAATCCAGAAAAACGCATGTCGAAAATGTTATAAATTGATTTGCATTTTAATGAGGGAAATAAGTATTTGACCCCTCTGCAAAACATGACTTAGTACTTGGTGGCAAACCCTTGTTGGCAATCACAGAGGTCAGACGTTTCTTGTAGTTGGCCACCAGGTTTGCACACATCTCAGGAAGGATTTTGTCCCACTCCTCTTTGCAGATCTTCTTCAAGTCATTAAGGTTTCGAGGCTGACGTTTGGCAACTCGAACCTTCAGCTCCCTCCACATATTTTCTATGGGATTAAGGTCTGGAGACTGGCTAGGCCACTCCAGGACCTTAATGTTGCTCTTCTTGAGCCACTCCTTTGTTGCCTTGGCCGTGTGTTTTGAGTCATTGCCATGCTTGAATACCCATCCACGACCCATTTTCAATGCCCTGGCTGAGGGAAGGAGATTCTCACCCAAGATTTGACGGTACATGGCCCCGTCCATCGTCCCTTTGATACGGTGAATTTGTCCTGTCCCCTTAGCAGAAAAACACCCCCAAAGCATGTTTCCACCTCCATGTTTGACGGTGGGGATGTTGTTCTTGGGGTCATAGGCAGCATTCCTCCTCCTCCAAACACCACGAGTTGAGTTGATGCCAAAGAGCTCCATTTTGGTCTCATCTGACCACAACACTCTCACCCAGTTGTCCTTTGAATCATTCAGATGTTCATTGGCAAACTTCAGACGGGCATGTATATGTGCTTTCTTGAGCAGGGGGACCTTGCGGGCGCTGCAGGATTTCAGTCCTTCACGGCGTAGTGTGTTACCAATTGTTTTCTTGGTGACTATGGTCCCAGCTGCCTTGAGATCATTGACAAGATCCTCCCGTGTAGTTCTGGGCTGATTCCTCACCGTTCTCATGATCATTGCAACTCCACGAGGTGATATCTTGCATGGAGCCCCAGGCCGAGGGAGATTGACAGTTCTTTTGTGTTTTTCCATTTGCGAATAATCGCACCAACTGTTGTCACCTTTTGATTTAAAGCTTTTGTGACTGCAGTGATTCATATTCTTGGTTCTTTCGGTAAAGTCACGTTGAAGGGAAACAATAAAATAATAAAATATATATAACAATAAAATTCTCACGACGTTTCGACTGCAACACAAGCAGTCATCATCAGGTGTGAAACCCAACAGCAAGAACATTTGAAAGAATTGGCGGTTTGTATTTTTTTTAAACGTTAGCACCACGGATAGCGATTTGACAGTTTGTTTAGATGGACGAGTCCATCTATGTTCGAAAAGAGGAGGGGGGAGACGAAAAATGAATGTATGCTGTCTGAAAGCCACCGTAAGCGTGAACAATCAATTAAGACCCGAAATGGTTTATCAAATCCTTCCAATGATTGCTAAGCCAGAATCCATCTTCTCGGTTGAAATTGTCTCTGTGTTTGTATATGTGGATAGCCTCATGAACGAATCTCTCATGGTAGCCAGATGGCTTGCAAAGAACCTCTCTCTTGGAGAAGTCAATGTCATGTGAGCCTACTGAATTATAACAGTGATCTGCCACGGCCGAGGTGTTGGTCCTACCGTGTTTAAGGTCTGCTTTGTGTTCACGAATGCGATCCGAGACATGTCATTTGGTTTCTCCAATGTAACTACTACCACAGAGGCAACTTGGTTTGTAGACACCAGGGTACTGTATGTCCGGAATCACATCTTTTACAGACGGAACCAGATCACGGATTTATGTAATGTGTTGAAACGGACCTAGATCTTGTGTTTATTCAAGATTTTGGAGATCTTTTTCGTCATCCCCGCAATGTAGGGTAAAGTGATGGTATTGAAATGCTCCTCAAGAGGGTCCTTCATGGTTTGAGTGATAACATTGCGGATTGTATAGTCGGAGTAACCATTAGCCTTAAGAGCTTGCTGTACGTGCTTGAGTTCACTGCCTATGTGTTCCTGGTCGGATATGCATTGGGCTCTATGGTGCAGAGTCTTGATGAGAGAATTCTCCAAATTACCAATACTTTTAGAATATAATTCAGACAGATGATAAAATCCAGTCTTGTCGTTTTATATTTTATTTTAAAATGTACACTGGATATTTCTAACGCTAAATTACACAATCGAGTCAGGTGCTTGACATAACATCAGAAGGTTGCAAGTTCAAATTCCAGGTTCATGTCAGCCTATCATTTCTCGAGTATCTGTAAAATGAGTACAACTCCCTGGGAAGTCAATAGTTGTTATTGTTGTTTTATGTGAATGACCGAAAACAGCACGGTAAAACATGACTGCATACAAGACCACTGTCGTCTTTATTTGATCGATTCAGCACATCCACTCAACATTGGAATGTCATTGGCAAAGGCATAACAGAGTGATGATACAAACATTGATACTTGCCTATAAAGTTGGTCCAGCAACCATTATAAATTAATAAACAGTTCCTTATAAAAATTACTTTGGTGGTTGACCGCCGTGGAATTTAGGCAACGTGTGTTAAGTTTACAATATAATAAAGCATGAGGCATCAGGTCAATACCGTGCTCGAGGTCAATGATGTTTGCGCGCCTGCATTTACTATCATCCACCGAGGTCTGTTGTTATTTGATGGCTTCAGGAAGGCTTGAATTTGTGCCATAATTTGACGTGACACACAAGCCGTGGCTGCTCAAGAGAAGCAATCCTCTTTTTGGAAATGGCAGGTTACTCAACTTCGAGGAATGCGTTTTTACTCAATCTATGCATTTTATTTTTCCCCACTTCTTTGTGCAAACTCAGTGCGTGATGGAGCTTACTGTCCTTAATGGGTTAACTTTCCTGACTCAATAATTATGGATGACCTACAACAGGATGATATTTGACGGGATGATATTTGATCATTTTCGACTCGAAATACTTCTAAGATGACTGACGTAATGCATAACCACGGCCTACGTCAAGTAACACGAATTGTTGGTGCTGCTCATGGGTAATTTGCCAGAGGGGCTTGAACAATATCCGGAGATTAAAAACAAATGGATGATGCACCTTATGTCGTGTAACGCAGCAACTGTGCAGATGACGGTGTATGTGTATAGCAGGTAAGCAATGGAAGGTCAATCTGTGTGCATTTTCACGTGACCATTGCATGGTTGCTGATCTATCGGCAACTACGATCTATCGGCAACCCAGTGAGGCAGTGATGAAATGTCCACATTCCTGTGGAAGATATCAGTCTCTCCGTAGGTCTATCACTGTTGATCCATCAGTCAGGATGTGAACTCCCAACCTGACTGCGAGCTGAGCCACTCTGCTACTGTGCCTCCCAGGGAGATAATAAATAGTTGCCACATCAATATATTCTGCACCTGTAATTGGCTTGTCAACATCAGAGGGGCGTTTATTGCTAAATCCCTATTGCCAGTTGCATATTGATTTTTCTTTTAAGTTTTACATCTATAAAATAACACATTAAATGAAATTAGCATGTGTGGCGGTTTTTTTTTTCTGCAACAAGTGACTGTTTTGTGACTTAACCCTTTCCCGTTCCGAGAAGTCTGCAATGTTTCAGGGTCGGTGTCCCGTTCACTGCTGAATCTCGGAACGCGCAAGCGGTTAGCTCAAATTTTATTTAGAGAGGCATTAGCACCATTGTTTTTAAAGACATTGTATTCACCGCAGAGAAATGTAGCGACACGACCACACTATATGATAGCTGGCGCCAAACTGTGCCACACGCCCTCCCACATGGCACTGTGGGAGCCTCGGTATGTCTTCCGATGACGTGCGCGTACACACTGTACACGTACGTCATTGGATGGGAAAGGATTAGAAAGCACGCGAAAGACTCCTCGAAACGCTGGAAAGTAACCGCCGAAGCGTCGTGTTTTTGCCGTGCAACGTGTGCAGCCATGTCGAGTGGGCGCGAGCCTCGCAGCGCAGACAGCCCCAGCACCAGCAGCGGCAGCTCGGACGCTGACCAACTGGACGCCCCCCCACCAGAGACCGAGACCCCCCAGCCCAAGAAGAAAGAGGCCAAGATCTCGGGCAAAACAGCCGCCAAGCTGTCTACCAGCGCCAAGCGGTACGAGATGATGAAGCCGTGCGCTCCCCTGGGAATACACCAAGCTTGGCGTCGCAGTCGCGTACAAACGTGCGCTCGTACCGCTGTTGAAATGCGTAAAGTGTCTTTTTCATGTGAGCACATCAACACAAAGTCAAAAGGGGTCTCCTCCCCGGCTCAAGCGAGTGTGGGGCAGTGTTATTCTCCTTTGGTTGGCCGCGAGCCGAGGTGGAAATGACACAATCCTATTTTAACATCTAATCTCTTGGTAGCATAACGCTTGTCGACTCCACAAAGTGGGGATTGCTGTGTGAACCCCAGTGCAATGATGGGGGCCCGAGTTATCACCGATCGCGGTTTAAACTCGCTCCCTTCCAACCGCGAGTCAAGCGCTCTGCCATATCGCCACCCAGTCGGTTTATATAAAGCGTCAGAATTAAATTAACTTTTTACTCTTTGAAGGTGTGATAGCTTTTGACGTTTTGTTTGTACGTGTACAGCTATTTATGTCAATCCACTTCTGCATTTGAGATGCTGTGCGGGTCATGGGAGTTACTTGACCCGCATGTTTCCACGCCTGGTCAGCGCAGATATGGTGAAGGCATGGAGCATACCTTGAGATTATAGTGCAGAAAAACAGTAGCCTTGTCTGTCCTCCCCTTTGTTGCCCAGAACCTAGCCCCGCACCCTTTGCGCTTGGCATTCGCCTATCCAAGCACTTTCCAGGTTAAAATCTGCTTGGATTGCAAGATCTGCCAAGTTCTGGGCGTCCTATTAGTGTTTTTTGTTGTTGTTGATAAACTGCGGACCCAAAACAAACTCTTAGATGCCAATGTTTATGGTGTGGTGTCAGACTAATGAAATCATCCCACGCAGCCTTCCCCCACACTATAACTTTTCATTACCAGCTACATGAATGCATGCTGCTTACCCTGCCATCCTAATAAAATCCACACTGGTCTCCCAACATTCCTGAAAATGTCCATTGGATTTCAAATCTGTCTTCTTGGAAAAGTCCTGGAAGTGGGTCACCTCTTCCTCCATTACCAAATGCCTATCCCAGTACAGTCTGGTTTCCATCAAGGTCATTCCACCAAGGTCATTCCACAGAGACCACTGTGTGTGGTCAATGAACCTCCTCATCACAGTTGAATCGATTGCCAAGTTCTCCGAGACCTCACTGCTGCTTGCAACACCACTGGCCGCTCCGTGCTCATTGAGCATCTCCACAACTATGTCATTGTCTCTGGCACTCTTCTCTCCTGGCACGGTTGTTGCCTCTCAAAATACTCCCTTTGTTTCCACAGGAGGACGACTATATCTGTCCGAAAATTCCCATGTTCATGTGTGTGCCACAGGCTCCATCGCTGACCCCAAAAGTCTTCCCGTCTCGCTTGCCAATATTGCCAAAGTGCTGGTGATGCCCAGCTCCTCAAGCTAAACGATGCCAAAACCAAAGTCCCCCACCTCACCAGCAACAAAACAGTCCACCGTCAGCACACTACTCCAGTTCGAGCATGCACCTACGAAAACTCCCAACATTATGCTGGCAAAGAGCATGCATAATCTTGCTTCAGTTCCTGTTGATCCCAAGCTGTTTCATATATTATACCGTTATTTTAAATAAAGTGTACGTAACAATGTTTTTTTCAGGCACGATTTACTATGCGAAATTTGACATCGTCTTCAATGGGTGTACCACTAGCGCTTTGACCATTCCAATCGCTTATGACATTAATGCATTTACATCTGATGGAAAATTATATGGTTCATACATTACCATTTATATCATTCACTTAACTATGGATATCAGATTCGTCTTCATCCAACTACACAAAGATTGGTCTTATCAATTTTCTATTTAATCAGCTAATGAACATGATGCGTGTGTGTGCAGGAGCGATAGTGGAGCGGTTAACGCTCTGCGCTACGAATCCGGCGACCCGGGTTCGATTCCCGCTCACAGTCAACTCCTGCGACGATTATCTGAACTGGTCCTGGGTCTCTCCTGGGCTGACTCGGCCTCAAATGAGTACTTGGTGCGGTGTTTAAAGATTGCAGCTAGGGAGACGAAGGCAACAGTGCGTGGTGCTGGCCACCCACCCCCTCGTGTGCCGTCTCGGCCTTCATCAGTGCACCTCGCTAACAGCACTTGCCCCAAAAGTCTGTTAAGGCTAAACGGGCGATTTTTGTCTTCGCAGGATTCAGAAGGAGCTTGCGGAGATAACACTGGACCCCCCTCCCAACTGCAGGTAAGCCCCCCCCCCCCCCCCTGGCCTCCTATCCCCTCCCCCTGCTCCCCCCACGGGGAGTCTCAGCAGAACACCTCAATGCCAGTTCCAGTTGCCGCAAAGAACAATGTTGCAACAGCGCGCTCTCGTAGCGACACGCAGCCATTGTGGACGTGTTCGTCTGTTGTGTCCATTTAAATTAAAGCCCCCAAGACCACTGCAATACGCAGGCAGTAGATGGTGACGATATGTTTTTGAAATGTTAGTCTCGCACGGCACTGTCACGCAAATGCTATACCCCCTGTCCCCTAGCAACAGCGGGGAAAATACGAGCCAGAGAAAGCAAGCGATAGTACGTTTACATGAGAATCCTTAGATTTATTGGAATTAAAAAGTAAATATTCTCGTTCAGATGGCCAAGTGGAAATTCACACTGGCTTGACCCAAATGACTACTTCTCATCTCGCTTCAATAGCCTTCTTACATTTACAAGTTTTTTTAAGTTTTTGTTTAACCAGGTGCAAACTTGAGAGATACCAGGATTGTCTAATTTGCAAGAGAGAGCGCTGGATCAATATCCTGCACTTATCATTTGTCACTTGGAAATCCAACCAGTAAGAGCTTGAATTTTGTAATGGCAAATCACATTTAATGTGACCTCTTATGTGTGGTCATTGGCGGCCAAGTTGAGCCATTACTGACGTGTTTTCTGAGACCCCATTAATAGACTTGTAGCTGCCAGATTTTGAATGTGTAATCTCACAGATCACTGTTCTTGCTACGTCCATCATCTAACAATGGAGACACTGACCCTTTGACCTGCTTTGAAAAAGAACACGAAGGAAAAAAAAACTTCACTGTTGCCCATAAACTCAATCCCGCTGTTTTGCGGAAACTTTAAATAGTGGTCCCTACTGCTAATGAGGTCGGCAAGAAATTCAACAGCAGATTTCCCGAAGTCCAGAATCCCTTGCGAGTTGCACTGCAGTACGGCATCACCCCTTCCCACCCCACCACGTAGCGTGGTTATCAAACTTGACCGTGAAAGTGGGCACTGGAAGGCCATATCTCCAACCAAAGTAAATATTCTTCATACCATCAGTACTTGGCTTTCTTAGCTAATGAGCCATTAAATCCCTTCTATTGGACTCCAGTTAAATACACGTAAATGACTAAGCATTTAATTGCATTGTGTAGTGTAAATTTCACACCCATAATAAATTGGCAAAGAAAGAGGAGTGGAAAGCAGAGCTTTTTGCTGCTATTCCCTGTCGGCTTGCATCCGGTTCTCGCTTGAGTGTATTGGCAGTTATTTCTGTTGTATTTTACTGCAACTTCTTCTATACCTAACACCTCCGTGCACTACACTAACCGCGTCTCGACAGTATTCGAAGGCATCCATGCCGACAAATGAATGCCTATGAACAATCGTTACATTAACAATTCAGTTGTCAGTTTGGGGGTTGCAAATCAGTTTGATTTATTTTTGCTCTCTTTGTTTGAGTTGGAAATAACCGATTTGTACGTGCATGATTCGATGCACACATCGGGAGTGTACCAGTTAATTTTAATGAATAAATTGAGGTTTTAATGCTTTAAATATGAACCAAGGTTGGTTCGGCCCCACCACCCGTCTTGAGTTGCTAAAAAAAATTAGCAGCAACCGAAAAACGCATTGGTAGACAATCTACGGAAAACTTCATTCACTAGAATTGTGGATTTCGTCTCCACGTTATAACTTGAGTCTAAACGCGATCGTTTTCTGTCTGCATATCTGAACATGGGGCTGGTGCTCATCTTGTTTCGGCAGCCCTGAGCCATTGGTAGAAAATACGTATTTTAATAGCAGAGATGAGTATCTCTTTAGAACGATGAATGTTGACTAAACCGACAAAGCGGTACTTATTTTGGTGACCCCAGAAAGAGACAAATATACTGTGAGCCGCCTACTGTGATTTGAACTTGCAGCCTTTCGATTACGAGTCGACAGCTCTCATCACAGCACCGCCTGCTTGGAGATATAGAGCCCACAATTAATCCCAATTCAACATGTGCCTTCTAAGCTCTTTGTATATTAAGAATGGTCATTTACTGTGCCTACTCGGCAAATCCTGCACTCTTGTTTATGGAAAACAAGCGCATGAGAAAAATCTATTTGCGCTCAAGAGGCAGTAAACAATCCCAGATGTACATCTGCTGCGCATATCATTGCATCCGTCAACGAGGCAGCGTTCCAACAGCGATGTTCAAAGCGCACGGAACCAGAGGTGCACCATTTACAAGCAAGTGGTGGCACAGAGGGCCTTTTCACTTTTTTTTTGTATTCAAACACAACACTCCTTGTTGGCTGCAGAATAAGAAAACAAATCATTAGCTAAGTGTGGAGGCTTGTGACCTTTTCCACCAGTGCCCCGTGAATAGTTTCCACTTGGTTGTGTTGCACTCCGAGCCTCGGGGAGAAAGCGTTATTTTTGGCCCTACCGGTGGGATTAGTCCTTATATGACATGCATTGTAAAGCAAAACTCTTAAGATGGTGGATTAGGTCAAAATGTTTAGCAGCGATTTATCAAATGAGTGACATAAGGTCGGCATGATTATATAATTAATTGGGGCGCTGCGGTGGCGAGATGTTAACGACCGCGCCTAATATACAGGAGGGCGTGGGTTCAATCCTGACATTTGCTCTATATTTGGTGTTTGCTTGTCTCTCTCCCCGTGGTCGCGTTGATTTTTCTCCGGGTCCTATTTTCCCCTCCACATTTAGAAACATGCATTTAGAGTATTTGGCTGCTGTAAATGTCCACGCGATAAACCACTTCTCCTTAAGCTATCATTTGTGGCCAGGTCGCTTCTGAAAAAGAGCTTGTTATGTTATTGTGAACTTGCAGCCTTAACCTGGTAAAATAAAAAGTCAAGTGCCAGTTACACGTGAGTGAAAGCAACGCAGCTTGCACGAAGAGAGTGCGGTTATAAGTGATATTGGCAAATGTGACGCGTGTTGTGCGGGGTGCGGGGGAGTGTTGCGGTCATGTGGTTTGGTGAGTTATGACGGGTGTGTCTAGAATTAGGTAGTCAGATGAGCGGGAAGGGGGTGGCACGGTGGTGGGGGCGGGGGGTGATGTAGAAGGGGGGGGGTAATGTATAAAGGGGGGTGATGTAGAAAGAGGGGGTGAAGTTGAAGGGGGGGGGTGATGTAAAAGGGGGTGGGTGTGATGTAGAAAGGGGGGGGGGGGGTGATGTAGAAAGGGGGGGTGATGTAGGAAGGGAGGGGTTGATGTAGGAAGGGAGGGGTTGATGTAGGAAAGGAGGGGGGTGATGTAGAAGGGGGGTGGGTGATGTAGAAGGGGGGGGGGGGGTGATGTAGAAGGGGGGGTTGATGTAGAAGGGGGGGGTGATGTAGGAAGGGGGGGGTGATGTAGAAGGGGGGTGGGTGATGTAGAAGGGGGGGTTGATGTAGAAAGGGGGGGGTGATGTAGGAAGGGGGGGGTGATGTAGAAGGGGGGTGGGTGATGTAGAAGGGGGGTGGGTGATGTAGGAAGGGGGGGGTGATGTAGAAGGGGGGGGATGTAGGAGGGGGGGGATGTAGAAGGGGGGGGTGATGTAGAAGGGGGGGGTGATGTAGAAAGGGGGGGGGGTGATGTAGAAGGGGGGGGGGGGTGATGTAGAAAGGGGGGGGTGATGTAGAAAGGGGGGAGGGACAAGTCTGGGAGAAGGTGAATTGCGTTGTGGGAGAGAGCAGATGTTCTAAGGGAGGCGGATTTAAATATTTGTTGCTGGTCCCAAGCTCTTAGAGTTTTTTCGTGATCTTTACAAACGTCGTGAGAATTTCATTGTTTTATATTTTTATTATTTTATTGTTTCCCTTCTACGTGACTTTACCGAAAGAACCAAGAATATGAATCCCTGCAGTCACGAAAGCTTTAAATCAAAACTTTACAACTGTTTCAAATGTTACAGTCGCGTCTCCGATTAGCGCAGTTGGCTACGTACGGTGCGAAAGAAGTTCAGCACACGCACTTGCGTACATACGTTGGTGGTTGTGCGGTAAATGTGAGGTAGGGTGTGTTGAAGTATTGCGAGTCCTAGGTGTGACGCGAGGCCGAGAGGGCCAGCCTCTAGGGAGAGACAGCGGCGCGGTGGTGGTGGGGCAGACTCAGAGGGGGTGTCGTGTTGCGGAGCGCTCGGAGACAGCTACCCCAGTATATCAGGGCATGTTGGCTTGCTTGGGGAATGGGGTGAGTTCACCTGGCCACAAAGGTTGAGTGAGTGCAATTTGGCGCAATAACCAGCTTGTTGTTGTGATGGATGCATTTCGCAAATTTGCTGGCTGATTGAGCCTTCCAGTGTTTGAACCAAGCTACAGCAAATATAAATCCATTTAAACAGTTAACATGATCCAGGCGGTTTCGAGAGAAATGGCATTCCTTGACCAACGGTACAAAGTTCAACATTATCACGCTGTCAGCAACTGCTTTCTCAATCTATGCTTCTCGGTCAAATGTATTTTTATCGCACAAAGCTCAGCCCCCAAGCCACCATCAGCAGTCCCATCGGAAATTTCACCAACCATTTGAAATTACACACAATAGAATTATGACCTTCATTAAAATCGTCATGCTGACAGAAACTCTATTATTCTTTCTGTTATCACTGCACCCACCTGAAAGTAAATGACTCGGGTCAATTGGTGGCCCCACAGTCTATTTATGGCACCCCGGTGGCAAAATGTTAACTCCCTCGCCTGGCATTCAGGAAATCGAGGTTTCAATCCCGACCCCGACGACGACATTTGGAGTTTGTATGTACGCGCTGTGGTCGTGTGCATTTTTCTCCGGATCCTCCGGTTTTTCCTTCCCCATTCCGAATCGTGTGTTTAGAGTATTTGGCTGCTATAAATGTCCATGTGATAAGCCACTTCGTTGGGCTGTCATTTGTGTGGCCAGGTCGCTTCTGAAAAAAAGCTATGTAGCTCAGTGTAGGCCTTACCTGGTAAAATGAAAACAATATATTTTTATTGAGTTGCAGGGCTAAGGAAAACGCAATGCAGTGCCCATATTCACACTTTGCTGGGTTGTGCTAATTGATGTCTGGCGACTTGTGTATATGTGCGTACGTAGCCAACCATGCAAATCGGTGGTGCGGTGGGGAATGACAACAAACTAAACAGCAAAAGCAGTTGATTAATGGCCCAGTATCCATTATACTCATACTGTACCTGGGAATCCAAATAAACTGGTGTACTCAAGAAATCTGCCTCGAGCCTGTGCATTAGCAAAAATTACCACCGACACTATCCATCGGCCTCATTAGCAACGTACGTTCCCTTGCCGCCAGCACCATACCAAGGGAACGGTTGCTCCGAGGTTTAAGAGCAGCGAATAATAAAATTACGTCAATGGGAAACATTGCCACAGCCACTCCTTGTGCCACGTGTTTATTCTTCTCCCATTGATGTCTTTTTAGGTGACATTCCCCTGTGCAAGCCCTCAGCAGTGAGCAAACATGCTGAGGGCCTGGTCAGGGTTATGCTTTTCCGTTTTATGAATTCATTGTTACAGGTTTAAATAATTGTTTTGGTTATTTTGCGTTTGGATATACAACACATGTTAATTGGTTTATAATTTACAAACATTTTTATACAATACAGGAACTCCATTTGGGGATGTACAGACAAAGCTCATTATGAGAAATCAAGGTTAAATGAAAATCACTAAACGAATATATGCACGAAATACTTTTTTTCAACTGGACATTGCAGCCGGGCTTCAGTGTCATGTACATTATTAAAATAAAAAAATAAAATAACCCTATTAGGTTTTCTTTGTGTGTGCTCAGCGGGAAGTTGGCAAGCAAATACGTGGAGTGAATGTCGAGAATTCCTAACCCTTGGATACATTTCAAAGAGGAGATGCAAGAGCATACGCGAGCCGCTTGCGATTTATTTGGCGATTTACACATCTATGTAATTAACGTTTATATAGTTTGAAGATTATATTCGTTTTTTGGGGGGTTTTCTAGGTTTCATTCAGAATCCTTTCTGAACATGTTTTTGAAACGTGTGGCATAAGGGGTAATGTTTTGCTGTTTTTAAGACGTGGTATCATCTAGCTGGCAACTAACATGCTACATTTGGGCAAGCTGTTTGGACAAATGAAGCAATTGGCGGGACCCCGGGGTCCCATCACTGCCCCGGGGTGAGAAAAACCACGTAGCGACACGAGTCTTGCCTTACCGACAACAAAACTAGCGGTCGATCGATTGGCCTCGTCGAGAGCTACTCGGGGCACTAAGTTTCGTAAAAAGTTTAAAAATTACACAAACACGTTCAATTCACTGCCTTTGGGGGGGGGGGGGCTCGCCTTGGCTGCTGGCGCTTGTTGGCGCGACTCTGGGCGGGCGGCGCTTTGGTGTCGGGATCACAGGTGGACGGACTGAAAAATAATAATTATTGACATGATTTTTGCGAGACCCCAGGGTCCCGCAAAAATGATTAAAATGTCTTGCGTGTTCTGATGAACACCGAGTACGCTGGATTACAAACTCCGCTCGCAGTCGTGGATTGTTGGATTGTTGGTCACCATCGTCGAGACGACTGATTGATTTCTCTTTAAATGAACGAAATTAAAAGGACGGCAACAATATCGTTAATGCATTAAAATCACATTGTACTTAGCAGTGTCGGGCAATAAAAAAAAAACATGGGGACAAGGAAAAGTTTTAACAAGGAAAATCCATCCCTAGAGCGTCAACCTATGATTTCACAGGTGCGGAATCATTGCCAAATCATGTCACACAGACCAACGAGACCGACAGACCAAGCGCTTGAGTGTTCAAGCTGCAATGAGCCCTGTAAGCCACCCATCCAACAATAGGTGGTAGCTTTTGTTGGCAAAAAAAATTTGATGGGTAGTGCCATGAGTACAGGTTTGAGCATAGAAGGTAATGCAGACCAGCATTGAAGTGCACACCACGAGGCTAGGGATCAAGGGCAGACGAAGCCAAATGTTGGAAAACTTTGAGGGCAAACCTTGGAGGTTGGTTGTCTGCTGTCCAACGCTTGTGGGATTTGGCAGTCAGCTGACATGTTGGCTGAAAGAGACGACATTTTACAAAATGCTAGTCCCTTGTATGCTTCCTCAGATAACAGTGCTAATGATAATGTCGGTGAGGTGGTTTTGGTATACACGTATACAACACAGCCGAAGCTAATCCTATATTGTAAATGTTTCCGAATTCAAACAATTTAAAAAAAATACAATACCGTCATTGTGCCTGGGGGGGTGGGGGCGGAGCGCAGAAGTACGGTACAGCAACGGATTTGGCTGCAATGCCCTCTGCTGCCCACCACGTTGTTCCCCTGCAGCCCTACAACAACCCGTTAGTGCAAGGGGCTCACATATCCAGACGCCATCCATGCTCAAGCCGGCTAATCTTCCCGAGTGCGGAAGAGATGGGGGTGCGGTAAAACGCCGTCTGATAGGTGTTCATTATGCTGAATTAGGGTTTCGCTGCGTTCGAGTGCAATAATTGCTATGCGCGCTGCAAAGCTACTGATTAAAACCGAACGGAAGCCTCTGTGATTTGCAAGGGTTATCCAGTGCTCTTGGGTATTCAAGTGTTGTGCTCTAGAGAGTTAAGTGCAAGTTGGAAAGTCCCATAAATAATGCAGGATAACATTTGTTATTATTTTGGAATATACATTTAATGAAAGCCTCGTTTAATTGCGCCGCGGTGTGGTTGGTGAATCTCGGCGCACGCAAACTCAAACTGAATGCAATTAAAACGCCGCAGTCCACCGTGTCTGTGGTGTGCCACAGACACGCAGAGCCATTGTCATGGTTTTGTGCTGTCTTATGCTCTATTTGTTACGTGTAATTAACCTTTTCATTCGTGTCTGTTGCCCGTATCTTCATTAAATTATTCCATGAAAGCAAGTTAGATGCCATTTAAATTGCAATGTAGCATGGAGATCCGTGTTTAAGCCTTGCAGGAGGAATGCGAGTCCAAGCAAGACACGCGCACGCACGCACAAATAATAACGATCACCTTCACAGTTATCAGTCATGCATTACTCCAGTCACTAGAAATGCTCGTGATTAGTGCATTGTTTATAACGTTTTTAAGGTATTGGCAAATCGATGTATCACCCGCAATGCGTCCGTGCGAAATGTTGTGTTTGTAAGGATTGATTGGCATATAGTTACACTTTTATACTACTACTTATTAAATATTCATACCGTTATAAATTCAACGTGCCCACCAGGGACACGAATAATGGATTCTTGAATTGAACCATGACCCCCAAACCGTGAAAGATGTTCTAATCGTAGCGGGGAGAAATCATTATATCCCTTCTTAAAAACTGGCACAAGACCTCTGAAGAAAACAGCAGTTGTTTTACGGTTTACATGAGCTCTGATAGCCTGCATAGCGGCAATATGGGAAGTTATAACATAATTTGCGTGAAAGCCTCATACTTAAAGCGTGGATTGTGTGTGCTTTCAAGAATATACGAGACAATGTTATTGCCAGCTTCCAATTACCTCGAGATTTGTTGCAGGTAGCCTTTGTGTGATTTGTATACATGTAATGCAATTTCCCGCATTTGAATTATCCTCGAATTAGATTGTCCATGAGTCAAATTAATCTGAAAATAACCTGCCTTCTACTGAAACCTCTTATTGGTATAACTGACATTGGTACGTAAAGTACTTGGAGGATATCAGTCATCGTTAATGACCAAGATGATATTTGATGCTTCCTATACCCGACCGACGCATATCCATGCACTCACAATCGGGCGTTTTGGGTGGCCCAAAAATCGGGACACTTAGGGTTTAATTTATTTCAACACTGGCATTTAGAAAAAGTGTATTCTTTGAGTTAATATTATATCTATTATTATGAACATCTATTTTTTTTGTGGCGGTCACCTCAAATCCGTTGTTTAAAAAACTCGATTAAGAGCCCCGAATGAATTTGGGATGAAATATAATTGATAGATTTTCAAAGATTAGATTAGTAATCTTAAAAATAGTCTTAAATTAATGCAATAAAAAATTATGTGCGCATGAATGTTAATGGAAGTCAATTTGATCATTTGTTAAAATAAAATCAATTATCCTATGTGATTTGTTCATAGAAGTATAATAACCCTATGCGTGCTGACTGTTGGGCCACCCTGATATCAAACACTTTAAAATACTCATAAAGGCATGTAATTGTAAGAATAAAACTAATGTCCAGTTATTGCATGCACAACATGTGCATGCAATAACTGGACTACGCAATCACGTAGAAGGGAAACAATAAAATCATAAAAATATAAAACAATAAAATTCTCACGACGTTTCGACTGCAACACAAGCAATCATCATCAGGTTGTGAAAACCACAAGAAGAATTTTCAAATTTTATTTTTTATTGCTTTATATTTATTTATCGTTTTACATTTTTATTATTTTATTGTTTCCCTTCTACGTGGTGACTTCACCGAAAGAACCAAGAATATGAATCCCCGCGGTCACGAAAGCTTTAAATCAAAATTGAACGCAATCGTTATATACAAATCAACATTGCTACAATCATTAATGAGTAATCATTAACCCTTTCCCATTCCGAGGCGTCTGCAAGTTGCAGGGCGAGTGTCCCATTCGCCCCTGAATCAAAGAACGCATGAGCGGCTCGGCGTTTATTTTATTTCGAGAGGCGTAGCGCCGTTGTTTTTAAATACAGTGTACTCTTCTCACCTCGGAGAACTGTAGCGACACGGCCGCACTCGATGATGGCTGTTGCCAAACTGACGCCCTCCCTCATGGCCTTTTCCTTCCGATATATTTTTTATTTTGCTTGTGGAAATGTTGGAACGGTAGCAATGGCATATAACGCAACAGCCAAGATCGACTCTTGGTCGATCCATTTATATTATATAACTGTGTGTGTTAGCGTTGTCGTCAATTTGGCTCTCGTCCCTTCCGCGCGCTTTGCAAAAGCGGTCTCTCAACAATTTCTGCAAGACTCCCCATTTTCACGAACCGCTGGTGACTGCTGTTGCAGTTTATGCAGAGTGAATGCGGTAATGCTTTCAGCATCGTTTGGAAAGCGTTGATGATGTTTTTTAGAATGTGACACTTTTTGAGTGCAAAGCAGCGTTTGTTAATTATTTCAACTCCTTGACTTGACTCACCGGTGCTACCTGCAATTATGGCCTTGCCACATTTGTAGTAATAGAGTGGGAAATGGAAAAAAAGGCCATAAACTCACATTGCCCGTTTCGCAATAAAATACCATCGTCATTGTCACATTTGCCATCGACTGTTGGGCCCAGACTAAAACACATGTTGTGCATGCAATGAATCGAGCCACAGGCCACACAATGTGATTGTCACGATAGCCACTTACTTGGTTTATGGTTGCTGAATACACAAGCTTAGTGGCTGAATTTCAGTGGTTCAGTGAAATGGGATGTTGTGCAGCATGGCCATTTCAAATTGGTTGCCGGTCGTTTTAAGTGGCTGGGTGAGTGCTCTCGACAGGAGTTGAGCCCCTTCGGGGACGTATTTACCCGATGGTGGACAAAATTATCGCTCTTATCTTGGCTTTGTTTGCGTGACAACATGTGCTAAAGAATGCGGGGAGTCACTTGAATGCAATAGCTTTTTAAACGTATATTGTATTTGGAAGTGTAATGTGACCTCCTCCGAAGGTCTTAGATATTAGATGAAAATGTCTCCCTATCTATTCTGCCACATGGTCGTTTAGATCTAAGGGGTCTTTTAATAGAAAGTCTTCCAAGGACTCATCGTCTCCCAGGAACACATTTTCAAAGCAATGGATTTGGTGGGACTTGTTCATTCATCGCTGCTTCCCAAGGCTGTGAAACTGTCTGCGCGGCTACTTGTGATGTGAACGTAACCCTGTTCAAGCGGCGAGAGTGTGTTCGTTCCTGGAACATTGTATTTTATTGAAACCGATTTATGTCTTGGACCAGTACAAACATGTCCAACAATATAGTGCTGTATGCAAAGAGGAAACCTTCAGGATTTAGTCATTGCTAAATACCCATCTGGTTTCTGGTGAATCAGACCTCGTAGAAAATAGAATGGAGAGAACTACATTAATTTGGACTTAGTTGACTCAGGTGAGGAACCAATGAGGGATTCCACTAATTTAAACAGTGGCAACCTTTATTTATTTTTTTAATCAGAGGGAGAAGTGCCCATAATTACTTGAGAGTGAGTTTATTAGTCTCTAGGGAATCGAAGTCTAGAGTGTTAGGATTCGAGAGGACATTGAATGGAGTTGTCCAGATAACCATAAGGCTCTTGAACCACTACTAAGCTAACGGTAATTGATACTTAACAGCCAGACATGCGGAGATAAAAAGTAAAGCAAGTGTGTAAATGGAATTAAACGACTTAACAAAAAAATTGTATAAAGAAACAAATGAACGGATGATTGATAAACATTGGATTGAGATTGGGTGAACTTTACTCAAGTTAAGCCGTGATTCTAGATTTGAAGCTTTTGTGACTGCAAGGATTCATACTCTTTGTTTTTTTTCGGTAAAGTCACGTAGTTAAGAAATCAATAAAATTTAAAAAAATGAAATTAGTTGTTTTTTTCATTTATTTTATTGTTTTTTTTACCTACGTGACTTTACCGAAAAAAACCCAAAGAGTATTAAGCCGTGATAATGAATGCTTAAAAAAGACACCTAGAGAATGGATATGGAGAGTCCCAAATATTGCAATTTAATAATGACAAATATGTATTTCTTACAGACAAACCTCAGATCTAAGAATAGGTTTTTCCCTTTTTTCTGGCAACAAAACTGAAACTTTTTTTTACAAGGAATCATGTGTGCATTAACCACAATACTTGTGGTCAGAATGCAAACAAAAAACGTACTCTGATAATATGATGCATTGTCCTTGAAACTGATTGGTCCACACCAGAGACAGCTTTCTTTTGAGCCTCGTCTCAAACGGTGTTAGACCAGAGGACGTCAAAAGGTGCAGAGATGGGTGTCAGATGGACTTCAGCATTGCCCAAGAGATGACGAACTATTGCCTGACAGCCCTGAACACGATTGCAAACTTGGATACATGCTGGTACGCTGCTTATCTTTAGAGTTGCTGGGTGTAGGTGCAGGAGGAGAATGTTAAGAATTTCACGGCAGCACAGGGTTAAGTAACTTATCAAAGTTATTGCAGACAGACAGACGGAACCTCTATTATCAACCAGGTAAGAGCAAGGTTGAGACTGCAAGTTTATTTTTCAAGGGAGACCTTGGTTACAATGCAGAATCCAAGAGGAGTTTGCAATGAGCGGGGAGAGTTGTGTGCAAAATGGAAGAGGCACCAGGTTCTTAATACAGGTAGCGAGCACCCAGTGCTCTTGACAATGGAGGGGAAAACCTGAAACCAGATGATGAATGGGCTTTTAGAGCAGACCTTCGAGGACTGCAATCATTTGTGGATCTGGCAGAAGGAAAGAAGCAATGGCTGGATGTGGCAGCAACCCATTAACCTTCATACTGCACTCCGGTATGCGGTGAATTTACAGTGGGGTGCTCGCACGAGCGCACAATTAAAGTGGACATTGAAACTCGGCAATATATATGATTTGTAGACAGACACATTGAGGCACATCGTTCCATCATCAATGGGGGGCAGAGATATAGTCACCAGAAAATCACTAAATGTACACACTGGAACATTCACGGAACGGAAACACCGATGCAACACGCACAGATGACTCGAGGGCAAGCGTTGACAACACAACCCGTGCATGCAAGCGTGCCCACATTGACGGGAAACTCCATTCAGCGTCATGAGCCGCATCTGTGTTTAGATGCTGTACGAATCCAAGTTGTATTGTACGTTGTATTCACGCACAGAGGTGTAGTACATAAACAGTAGTACGCAGAGACGTGTCGCCCTCAGCCTTGGCCCTACGACCTGCATGCAAGGGCAACCAGCGCCTTAAAGAGTCTGAGCGTAGAAATTGAAGGTTTTCCAACCGTGCATTGTCTTCCCATGACTATTCCACGTTGTGGAATATATTATACGCCAGATTTTCCAAATATGTTATGTCAGTCGCGCAGACATTTTAGGAATGTATTCAGCTCAAATGTATTTTTTTTTCCAGTTAACACAAACAAGGTGATGTCAGTAAATTATTTGCCGTGACATTTGGTGGGATGGATCGGTGGAAGAGTGTTCTGCACACTACGCCATTAACCCAGCGGCTTGAGTTTGATCTCATCACAGCTGGCACAATTTGTAAGCGATATCTGAACCGATCCTGGGCCCCCCCCCCCCCCTTGACCAACCCACAGTAAACAGTGTGGTGGAGTATCGTTTTAAAAACACTCTCAACGAGACATGAAATGGGGAGGCCTTTATCCAGCAGCGGATTGAATAATGGCTGACAATTATTGACCGTTCCTTCTTATGGTGGTCAATAATCCAAACTTTCACCCTCCGTTATAGCACTACGATGTCAGCCAGACACCTAGATCTTTTGTTATGTCATCATTTTGAAAGATAACATACATAAGGAGTTCAGAGGCTTGCTGTGTGAGGCAATACAGGAATCGTGGCTTGAATCTCTTGAGAGAAATGGCCATGATGGTAGCAGTAGGAGAGAACAAGGAGGCAATAGACTTATGTATGGCACGTGGTAATTATTAACCTGTGAGTGTAAATCGGCAATATGGACCCGCCGATCAAGCACTGCTTTGTCCTATGCCTTCAGGAGCATTGTGGTAAAAACACTGTCAAGAAGGTCACTTTCATTGCCACACTTATCAACATCATGGGGGCGGTGGGGGGGGGAAGAATGCCAATCCCATCATATCTAGCCTGCTTGGGTCTGCAGAATTGCAGAATATTTTTTTATAAGGTCTTGAGGAAGGGGGTAAGTGAACATGTTGTAAACTAAACTGTTTTATTTTTATTTACCAGGCAAGACCCACTCTGAGCTGTATATCTCTTTTGCAGAAGCGACCTGTCCACATATGATAGCTCAGCAAAGTGGCTTATTGTGTGGAAATGTATAGCAGCCAAATAATCTAAACGCATGTTTCTCAATGTGGAGGGAAAAACCGAGGACCCGGAAAAAAAATCCAGGCGACCACGGGGAGGGAGACACGCAGACTCCAAATATACAGCAGGCGTCAGGGTCAGGATCGAACCCACGACCTAAAAACCAGGCAAGGTAGTGAACATTTCGTCACCTTGGGCCCCCCTCCCCCCCCATGTTGTGGTTGTATAGCTGATGGATATGGCTTCTGCTGTAGTCAACTAATTGCTTCGCATTGGTTAACCATGCCGTGTATGCGAATTACCTGGTGAATGCTGGCTATACTGAAGAGTTAAAAATCTTAATGCGTCACCTGGAGCTTGCTGTAAAGATGAAGTTTAGCCCCATTAAAAACGAAGCACCTGCCGGAGCACTTTACATCGTCAAGCAATCCTCTTGTTTGGCGACACATTGCAGGCTAGATGAGTTCAGGAAAGGTTAGAGAGAAGGGTCGATCTTGTGCAGGAGAAGCTGGTGCCGAGCGGACTTGCATATGGCTGGTGCCAGCAGTGTTATGATATGGGCCTCTGTGGAGGAGGCTTCTGAAAGATGATACTGGGTGGCTGGCTACAGCGCCATTCCACAGCGAAGGCAGGTAGAGGTCCAATGCTCATTGAAGAAAGGATAAGATGGCTGAAACACAATGAGCTGACCTAATGGGCGATGTAACGAGCTGTCATCGTGGTGCATCTTCCAGTCTCCCTGGTCTCGTAACTCATAAGAAGAATGTTTTAGTTTTATATTGTGTCGTTGGTGCAAATTACATCTCATCGCCGTGGAGCCATGGAAATTCTGGAAGGCAGCCAGGTCGTGAGCAGGTGCCATCTATTGCCATAGCTTTGCAGTCTTTTAAGTATTAAGACATTTTCACCCATTAATGAGCGTTTATACAAAATGATTGTGTATATCCTCTGACTTGTGGCCAGCATGTTTTTTTCCACGCAAGCTATGGTACACACTGTGGCGCAATGACTGCCACCGAGTTGCAAATGCCAGCTGTTGTGTCTGTGTGTGCGTGCAATGTTAGATAATGGCAGAGGGGGGGGGTTGTGGTTAATGGTGGTTAGCACACTGCCGCGACCCTACTAGTCCTGGGATACACAGTGGCAGCCGGCCATGATACCAACCACACTACCTGCTCGTGTGCCTTGCCTCCTTTGTAAGTCCTCGCTCATAGCGTTAGCCCCCTGCAGTCTGCAATTCTAATTGGGGTGCTATTTGTCTTGTACCTGGTGCATGCCACTTGCAGTGCTGGCCCAAAGGGAGACAACATCTACGAGTGGAGGTCCACCATCCTGGGGCCGCCAGGCTCAGTGTACGAGGGGGGCGTCTTCTTCCTGGACATCACCTTCACCCCCGAGTACCCCTTTAAGCCCCCCAAGGTATGTACGTATGTACATATGCATGTTGAACGTCTTTGGCACCGTACATAACAAACCGTGCTCATCGCAGGTGCAGGGGAAGGACAACAAACTAGACGCACAAAGCTCTGGTACCTTTGTCACACACACACACACACTTTACTGCTGGGATTTCTGGAGACTGTACATGACCCTGTATTTAAAATACACATGTATCCAAGGTAATCCTTTGATACACGCCAGACATGTTTGCACTGACTCAAGCATACATGCTCGTGGGCATTTAGAAATATGGAACAAGACAAACAAAATATGGAAGGTATTATAGTTTTTTTTTATTTAAACACAGATTAATACATTAAATACCCACTTAACATTTTTATATCTATCTTAAGTATGATGGTAAAATTACAAAACATGTCCATACATGGTGTCTGTGTCAGGTGACTGATTTCTGGTGAATGTTTGGTGAGGAGTGCTGAGTGAGTATCTGGCTAGTGCGAGTTGTAAGTGTTTGCAGAATGATGTCTGGTGAGTGTTAAATGCCTGGTGTGTGACAGACGCGTGCTGAGTGTGTGGTGAGTGCGAGTTGTGAGTGTTTGCAGAATGATGTCTGACAAGTGTTGAATGTATGATGTCTGTCAGGTGAGGGTGGTGAGTGTCTATGAGGAGTGGTGAGTGCGAGTTGTGAGTGTTTGCAGAATGATGTCTGAAAAGTGTTGAATGTATGATGTCTGTCAGGTGAGGGTGGTGAGTGTATGGTGAGTGCGAGTTGTGAGTGTTTGCAGAATGATGTCTGAAAAGTGTTGGATGTCTGTCAGGTGAGGGTGGTGAGTGTCTATGAGGAGTGGTGAGTGTGTGGTGAGTGCGAGTTGTGAGTGTTTGCAGAATGATGTCTGAAAAGTGTTGAATGTATGATGTCTGTCAGGTGAGGGTGGTGAGTGTCTATGAGGAGTGGTGAGTGTGTGGTGAGTGCAAGTTGTGAGTGTTTGCAGAATGATGTCTGGTGAGTGGTAAACGAGTTGTGAGGATGAGATGTCCCTTACTAATGTGTATAAAATTATATAAACGTAATACATGTATACCGTAGACATTCACAATGTTTAATTACGTACGATTATTAACATTTTATCATGTGCTATTTAAATTTACACGCAAAATTACTCATTAACAGCAGAAAGGCTGTCATGCCACATTATTTGTACAATTCCCAAATACAAAACATTGAAACACAGACCGCAAAGAAGCTCACTGGTGTCCTAAAACTCACTATTCTTGAATGGACATATATTAACATACATGCTCTGATTTGTTGGAATATTAAACAACCTCGGTGTAACCCCCACTTTATGGTAATAAAATGCAATGTATTTCAGAGGTTATTAACTTCATGATACCGTTTCGCATTTTGTAAGATGTATAAATGTAACTAATTTGCAAAGAGTAAGGGGACACTGGCTCATACGTACATGAGCAGTCTATAAACTATCATCGCATTTCTCAGATATTAGAAGGAACGTTTTGAAAATGTTCAATATATAGAGCAACTTTCTCTCTGAAGGTCATTTGAGTTTACATTAAAATGTATTCCTATGTCACACGTGTCGTGAGCAACATGCTGTTCACGTTTATATAAATGAGTTATCTTGGTAATATTTGAACAGGGACAACTTCTTTAAGCCAGACTAATTGGGAGAAGAGCCTTTCCAGTGTTGGTGGATGGCCGGCATTCTGCCTTATAATCCCGAGTCAAGGGCGCTCAACATAATGCCCCACCCAGCTTAGAAGTGGTCTTCAACTTACTGACACTGCCAGGTACCCTTCCATGCCAGGCCTCGGCATTGCTCAACCTCCAGGTAAAAACGAGGCTTTGTTCATACCAAGCAAATATGCGTCCTGTCTGAGAATACAAAAGCACATTACAGACACTGCGGGACTTTTTCGATTTAAAGCTTTTGTGACTGCAAGGGTTCATCTTCTTTGGTTCTTTCGGTAAGGTACCTTTCACCTGAAGACGGCCGCTTGCGTTGTGGCCGAAACGTCGTGAGAATTTTATTGTGTTATTTTATTATTTTATTCTCATTCTACGTGACCTTACCGAAAGAACCAAAGAAGACTGCGGGACTTGTTGTAACGAGCTGTGAATCTCGTCTGCATACCCTTCTTCTTCTGCAGGTGACTTTCCGTACACGGATTTACCACTGCAACATCAACAGCCAGGGTGTCATCTGCTTGGACATCCTGAAAGACAACTGGAGCCCAGCACTCACCATCTCCAAGGTGCTGCTATCCATCTGCTCCCTGCTCACCGACTGCAACCCTGGTGAGTTGAGGGCACTGCAGCGTGCCCGTGGTGCCTGCTGGACCCAACCACACAGCCACCTGCCCCATGGTTGCTGACCTTTGGTAGTTTCGTTGAGTCACTGTAGCGGTTGTTGCTGTAGTGTCGGGTGAATCCTCCCAGTGGAGGTGGCAGGGTGGGTTTGGAAGAGGCCGCGGGCGTGGGAGCCAGGCTGGGCAGGAGGGAGATTGTGGAACCACCTTAGTGGATGGGATGAGATTTCTGGTATCATTTTTGTTTTACTCCTATAGCTGTAATTTCGTGATAATAAGTGTGGAGCCAAACGTGATGGGGTTTGCAAAAATAAAAAAAATCACATTTGCCGAGCATGGTTCGAGGCTCAAAAACGCCAAGTGATGAGTATTGCACGTCCGATTGGCACGTTTGGCTGCCTACGGTGTGAAAGACGTTCTGCATACATAGGTATCGAACAGCACTACAAGTTACATATTAATTTATAGCCAATGCAACAATAAATATAGGTCATTATTTAATAACTTAATTTTCCAGAGACTGCAAAATTGGGCTCAATATAAATGTGAAAAAAATGTCACGTTTAGCAAGTTTGTTTGTTGGAGGGACACAACTGCAACACACGTGACCAAAGTTTGTCCATCTAAGACGGTTATTATGGTGGACTGGGAGCAAAATGATGACATGAAGAAGTGAACGAGGGTGGGTAGAAGCACTTTTTGAAAAACTGAACTTGGTGATGAAAGCAGGCGGAGCGATGAAATCCCTTTGCGAGCAGGCCCTGGGTCAGTGGTTGCATTTAAAGACCGCGAGGGCTTTGGGAGGCCTTCATCCAGCAGTAGATAGGTCATGGCAGCTGGTGATGTGTCACAGATATATAATTTACCTGATCTGTATCCCGGGGTACTCTGGCTGTTGCATAATGTCCGTGATGCAGTCATTTTTAGTCTGTTGATGATCGGTGATGCGGCAATCGACTCATCTCGACGAGCTGTACACTACGATGCACCGCTACGGTGCGTGCGAGCGTGCAGGGTTTCAGCGCAATCGTCCTCGCTGCGTTTTGAAATCACGGAGTAGCACTGATTTCGGATTAATTTGTTACCCCAGTCGCGGAGTTAAGTACACCCCTGGAAAAAATAGTGTTCCAGAAATAAAATATTTAATTGCCTCGGCCATTTTGTATTATTTGGTACCCCGGGGTACCACCATAAGGATCATGTGAACCCCACTGTTTGTAAATAATTAGCTTGAATCAAATCGTCATTACAAATTGGGACAATTTGAGGTGGATGACATAAAAAAAACTAATAATTAGCCAGTATACTGTGGTACCAGTCTGTCATTGGATGCAGCAAAAACGAATTCCTTATGCATTTATTTTGCGTCAGTATCTTGATGTTTTTTAAACGGAATTTAATTTTATTTGCTTTTTTAGTGATGTGCTCCAGCTAAGCTAAATAATTAAAACGTGACTGCTCCATTCTGCCAAACAAAGGATGCGCTCCTAATCATAGCCCGCGGTTGCATAGCACAAAAGTATTTTTCTGCAGCGACCACCTCGTGGCACAACAGGAGTTGCCCCGTATTCAGTATATCCCACTGGGCGTTCCTTGTAGATGAAAATCTAATGGCATTAAGCCCCCAAAGAATCTTACAATTTACATTAATTGGCTGTCGGCATCCTAGGGATTATCCCTAGAATTACGTTCCCGTGCACGGTGCGAATGTAGATCGTTTGTTTTTCTACGTTTGTTGCTTTGCTCTGAACCCAGCGGCAAACGTGTGCCACGCCAAGCATGCGAGACCATGTTTGTCCTGAGTAGATGTCTTGTGCTGCACAAGCCAATTTGACAGCGGCATTGTGATTTGCACAAACTGTTGAAGACGTTAATTGTCACACATATAGCAGGGTCCAGCTTGGAATATTTGACCTGTGTCCTATTAAAAACATTTACAATAGGTAGGACAAAGAAGCACCTTATCATCTACATAATGAAAAATCGTTCATTATTAACATAGCAAACATATTAACATTATCAGCTAATGAAGTATAAAAATGTTATGCAGGAGGGCGTCGGTTCCATCCTGACCCTGACAATGCCTTTAAATTTGGAGATGGCGTGTTCTCTCTCTCCCCTTGGTAGCGTGGCTTTCTCTTCGGGTCCTCCGGTTTTGCCCTCCACATTTATAAACATGCGTTCAGATTATTTGGATGAATTCCTACATTGTGATAATAAGACACTTTGATGACCTATCATTTGTCGCCAGATCACCTCTGAAAAAGAGCGAATAGCTCACTGGGCTTTACCTGGCAAATAAAATAGTAGGATATTGTTAAGAGATGCACAATATGAAGACAAAATATCATTTCATGTCGTGATCCATTGGGATTGAGGGCTTCACCACAAGTGGCACAGAGGGGGGGGGTTCACTCTGAGCACGCTGCTGCTACTGAAGCGGCGTCCAACAGCCTGGCCCTGCGGCCCCCACCACTCCAGCACGCCACGCGTGCGTGTACACAGCGAGCGTGTGGGCAAGGCGTGCGCGTGCACAGTGCCGTGCGTGTGCACAGCGTGTGGGGGAGGAAGTCCCCCGTGTCATGTGCTGGGCAGGCAGTGGTGACGGCGCTCCAGAATCTCAGCGCTCGCTCAGGCAGGCACAGGTCTTCCTCATAGGTGCTCATCCGGCGGCTGCTGCTGCACGAAGCTTGTGTGCACGGGCAAGGTGTGTTCCAAAACTGGGCAGATATAGGTCTGATCAACCACACACGTCCCATGATTTCTTACCCAAGCGGTACAATTCACACGGCTTAAACGGTATAACTGCACAGTAGAATAGTTGCTCACCTGTTTTCTGGAATGTTTGCTTTTTAACCCACCATAAATAAGCTTGGATAATCTGCAAGTATTATGTTTCCTACATATTTCCAAAATTATCATTAGAGACCTGGACTAATATCCTAATCAATGAATCTACTGAAAAGGTCCTGCGACTCAGTAAAAGCGTGTAGATAATGGATGGGAAACTCAAAAAACACTCAGTGTATTAATCATTATCGCTGCCTTTTAACGGAAAAAAAAATATCGAGTAGGCTTGACACTTTGAGTTCAGCAGCCCTTCAGAGCAGAGAAGGCAGGAAGATTGCCGTATAGGTGGAGATTGCATTTTACACTGTGGAGCTTGAGAGCTGGGAAATATTCGTCGAGTTTACAAATGACAGTCAGGTGGTTTAGTCTGAGTGGACATTAAGTGGTCAAACCTTTTAAATCAACGAGTCTTGAACGGCATTTTTCCTTTCAGATTTCACTTTCCCTTTTGCAAATATATTTCTCACTTGTAAGGTTACTGCATTCATCAAAATTATTGGAAGCAGAAATGTGTTTATAATATATATTTATGGTCTATGTTTGTAATTTGACTCATTCAGAATTGTAAATGGAGATGAGTCAACATGCTTGGTCATACAATATGATTTGACCTTTTTTGACTCAATCAAGATGCGCTTCCCTCCCCAAATGTTACCCCTCTGTTCTTCTCTCTCTCTCTCTCTGTCCGCCCGCCCCCCTCCCCACCACCAAAATCCCAACCCTTGTTACCTTCTCCAGCTGATCCGTTGGTGGGAAGCATCGCCACACAGTACCTGACAAACAGGGCTGAGCATGATCGGATGGCTCGCCAGTGGACCATGCGGTATGCCACGTAAGCGGGTTGTCGCCCAAAAGAGTATTTTCAACAAGGGGTGATCGAGAAGTTTATGGCCCGATGTAGAACTTTCATCGTGCTCACCTTGATAAAACCGTGCTATTGCCCGACCTGCCCCCCCCCCCCCCCCATGCAGTTCAAAGTGCTTAGTTCCATTGCTCATGAAATATACATTGTCTTCTTACGACTCAAACCGCTCATTTACACCATTTTTTGTTGTCATTATCAGTCAAAAAATGTCTTTCTCTGAAAGAGATTTTTTTTTACTTTTGGAAAACATGCAGGAGTCACTGGAAGGCCCAGATCTGATGATTGTGTGGAATGAGCGACCAATTCAAATGCGACATCACGAGTGGCAGCCATGGCAACTTGGAACTTGTGAGCTGGACCATTGTTCTGTTAAAACAGCACAATGTATCGTGACGTTTTGAACCTTTTTGATAATTTGTGAAGTTTTTCTTTTCAATTGGGATCTTTGCAATGCTGCCGTGTGATGAATGAAGGTGGCCAAAAAAAATAATGTTGTGACTTGATCTGCCTCCCATGAAAGCAACACTTTGCCTAGCCTTGAAGTCTACACTTTAGTGGTAGTGATTGTGTTTCCAATAAATTATCTGAGCTTCGGTCTTTGAATCAAAGTGACAGATGCATGTTTTCATCTTTAGTCACGTGTGTTTTAGATAACCTTTTTAAAAAAAAATGGAATTTGATTTATGGTCCAGGTGAACATGACTGCCTGAATCTAGTTCGCTTTTACTCGACGTTCAACATTTTTGAGGACCCACGTCGTAGACACTTGCTTGTCCCCCTATATTGTTGGTCAATATGCCTTTTGAGATACTATATGATGGGCCACAAGTCTCAAAAATATTTCTTAAACATCGGACAGCGGTGGTGTTGATTAGCTGATAAAATGTTTATTATTTTCAATGTTAGTAGTTGGGCGGACATACCCATGGCACATCGGGGTCACAAGTCCTCTTCCACATTAAATCCCCTGCACACCGCTAACCATGAAATATGATGAGGCAGAGTCTGCTTCGTCAGTGTTGGGTCGTGTCCTTGTTTTGACGTTATCGTGTGACTTTTCTCAGCTCGGATTTCATTATTTTTCAACTAACACAGACAATTCAAACTCCTATTCGGCATCAAAACACGGTAATCATCATGAAATCAATTGAATCTGTTAATGGAACATTTACACTTTGCGTTGTAGCACTAATAGTTCTGTGTTGGGCCGTGGATCATTGATCACCCCTTGTCAAACCTTTCATGGAAAAAATAGGGGGAACCGAGATGTATATGGTGTAAAGTCACTCAAACTGTAAAGTGATTTTCTATTATAAAAAGGAAAAAAAACAAAAAGCAACTAATGATTTCTAGAGCCTTTGCAGGTGAGCTTTGAGGTAGCATCGTAGGCCAATTTTGTCTCGTTTCCATTAGGGATGTAGTGCGCGTTTTGAATATAACCTCCAAGAGTTCATAGATTAACGTGGGCAGTGCCAGATTTTTTGCATGTGTCAGTGCGTGTGTTCCAGTTGGTTCCTGATTGCAGTGTTACATTGTATTTTCAGTATCTTGACATGTTGGAGTAGTGTTTCAGCAGTAAACTATTATTCAGGAAATGCAGTCTTTCAAAGGTGGAAATCTGTGTGCGTGTGTGGTATAGAAGAGAGCAAATGTCTCCCTGAATGTCCTTATCAGTTTTTCTTTCGTTACAGTCTCCAAAGGGCGCAGCAGGTTGAATGTTTTCCCCTTTGCTCATGTACAAGCTTGTCCATATGTATCACCATCCAGTAAATGAATGGTGTAGTTCATATGAAGAAAAGTTCATTGCTTTTTTGCTTTTAGATTAATATTTGTATTGAAATTGCCTGAACTAATTTTTAGGTTGTTGCAACCACAACATATTTTAATGTATGTTCAACTTCTTTCGCATCGTACGTAGCCAGCCGTGCTAATCGGAGGTGCGGCGGGAGGGCAACCAACTAAACACAAAAAGCAGTTCTAAAGAAATGAGTTTTTCAATCTAGATTTCAAAGTGCATAGCTCCAGTGGCTTCCTAATATCGGAATGAAGAGCGTTCCAGACGGCCACAGAAGCGCATCTGAAAGCACGCGATGCAGTGACCGTCTTTGTTTGATGGTGCACACAAGCACGGTTTAAGTGGATAGGTAAAATGTTAAAGGATAATATTTTAAGAAACAGCCTTTGTCAGAAAGGAAAAAAATATGTTACTTTGACCAGTGAAGCCTTCTTGAGCTTAATAAAGTAGGGATATGCATGAGTTGTTGGATGTTTAAAAGCTAGTGCAATCTCTTGTTATTGTAAATGTACATAATGTTTACATTTTATTGGAATTTTCCCAACACTAAATTCGGGGGTTTCAGCCATTTCCAAAACATGTGATTAAGACCCTAATTCCTAATCCTTGGCAACTGTGCACTGTTAGATTTCCCAGGAAATGTTAGGCCTGGCAAATGTTACAAACTCATAGCCATGGTTTTCTTTCACCGTTACCAGTAATACATTTTAAATTTAAATCTTTAACCTGTACATTTTTCTGACGTAAGGCATAATGAATGCAATAAGACGATTTACTGTAACTGTTTAACATGTAGGCTTTCGCGACCAATATCATCCATAATGGAGTTTTTTTGGATTAGATCACGTAAATATATAAAAGTGTCGTTAAAACCCGCCACCACCCGACACAGCCAACTAGTAAGGGTTGTCACGTAAACAGAACGTGGCCAGTTCGTCACTAGTACAGCACACCGGTGTGTTGGAGAGCCAAGCCACAACATTTACAAACCGAGTACGACGTTTCGCCAGTGATTACAACTAGCTTCATCAGGCGATAGCCAGATTTGTGGAGAAGTCTTAACTGTTTCGTTCCTTAAATAGAGGCGTAGACGTGGTGACCACGCTTCTACTCTCTTGCGCCACGTGGGGGGAGGGGGGAAATTCTGAGGCAACGTACATTATGCATTAACCTGATGTCCCATAAAGACCCATAGTTAGTACAATAGGCTCTGCCATGTACAAATTAGCACAATACGTAACGAAACAAATACAGCCCTACATCGGTAGGACCTCTTCGTTCATCAAAAACTCTCAACATCTCGTAAATATAATCAAAGGTAATAAGCTTAACCCTAACGATATTCTCGTAAGTTTTGACGTGACTTCTCTGTTCACGAGGGTTCCGGTCAACGAGTCAATTAAGTTACTCGACACTGGTAACGAACAAAGGTTTAGCCAAAGATATCCCAAGACTAGCTGAACACTGTCTAAAGAACGCTTACTACTTGTGGCAAAGTGACTTCTATAAACAAAAGGAAAGAGCAGCAATGGGTTCTCCTTTGTCTCCTGTGATAGTGAATTTGTACATGGAAGATTTTGAAACAAGCAATAGCTTCAAGCACACTAAAGCCATCTGCTTGGTTTAGATATGTGGATGACGCATTGGTGGTCTGGCCACACGGCAAATATACACTGAACGCATTTCTAAATCATCTCAACTCGCAAAACCCATCCATCCAGTTCACCATGGAAGTGGAAGCTGACAGAATTCTACCATTTCTGGATTTTCTGCTCGGACGGGGTTGAAGTGGTAAAATAACACACGGTGTTTGCCGAAAGAAAACGCATACTGATGCCTATCTAAATGCAGAGTCACACCATCATCCCACACAGAAATCTGCTCTTATCAAGACGCTCATTCATCGAGCTAAGAAAGTGCCAGATGGTGACAGTCTGAGAAGTGAAATTCAACATGTGAAAGAAGCGCTGCAAATGAACGGTTACAATGGTGCACAAATCAACAGGGCAAATAATGCCCAAACCAAATAACACGACCATTGAAACTGCCCAAGTAATTAAAACGATCAAATACTGTACATTGTGGGAGTAACTGATAAACTATCCAGATGTTTGGAAAAACAAAACGTCCGAGTCAGATTTGGCACGGTACATAAAATACAGAAATTAATATCTGGTACAAAAGATGTATTACCAAAGCTATCAACAGAAGGTGTGTACAGGGTTAACTGCACGTGTGGTAAATGTTACGTTGGGCAAACAGGACGAATGATCAGCACGAGACTAAAAGAACATCAGAGAAATATTAAATTCTCCCAAATACAACTGTCAGCAGTAGCCTAACACGCGTGTCAACAAGGACACTCAATTGGTTTTGATAATGTTTAAGTTCTGTGCAAAACTAGCTACTACTGGCCAAGACGAATTAGAGAATCTATCGAAATTGAAAGAAATAAAAATAAGTTTAACCGTTCGGATAGCTACCGCCTTAGTGCTGCGTGGAAGCGAATCATCAAATAATACATTATTTAAATGCATGCATACAAAGGGCAGCGTACTTCAATAGGGATTACCGTTGGTACAGCTATTTTAATAAACACAATAGACAGGAAGAACAAGTTCAAAGGGCTTGCATAATGCACACGCATAATGTACGTTGACTCAGTAATTTCCCCCCCACAGTATGCAAGAGCACAGAAGGGTGGTCACCACATCTACGCCTCTATATAAGGAACGAAACAGTAAGACTTCTCTACAAATCTGGCTGTCGCCTGATGAAGCTAGTTGTAATTACTGGCGAAACGTCGTACTCAGATTGTAAATGCTGTGGCTTGGCTCTCCAACACACCGGTTAGTCCTGTACTAGTGACGAATTGGCCACGTTCTGTTTACGTGACAACCCTTACTAGTTGGCTGTGTCGGGTGGTGGCGGGTTTTAACGACACATATTTACGCGATCTAACCAAAAAAAAACTTATGGATTACTGTAACTGTTTTATTTGTGTGCTGAAGCTGTACCGTGTGCTGTCGAGTTCCCCTGAACATGACTGTAGTTTATACGATTTACAAATTACATTTATTATGCAAACTACTCATTGGGTTTTTGTTTATTTTATTTGACTGCACCAGCAAGGAAACTCAAGGCCTCGTGTACCATTTAGTGCAATGGAAATGCGCCGTTGTTGCCTGAAAACTCTGCCCCGCAGAGCAAATAGGCACGTGACCTGCGTTATACCTAACATTAGTTTCAGTGGCTGAAATGGCAGTGCCACGAGTTATTTTGTGTGCGCATTAGTGGGCAATCCAGAATAGGTGAACAGTGTTTGAGATGATGACAAGGCCATGTCAGCGCACCACTTAAGAGAACAAAAAAAAAGCACCACCTCCGTCCAGTTTAAACAATTCTGTACCTGCACAAAGGCACAAAGAGATCGCAGCAATTGAGTGTCGAAGAGGGTTAGCCACTGGGCGAAGAGTCACATTAAGTGTTGGCGGGGGGGGTATAGTGTCTGATGTGGTCGGCACCATTCATGGCTTTGCACTGGTCAGAACTGCAGTGCAACAAGCAGACAACTGAAGATGTCTGGCTTTTGAATGCAGATGTGATCAGCATAATTTCCTCGCACGATGAGGTGCTCAACTTGACAGTTTTTTATTAAGAGTTTACAAATACAAGAGTCGATATAATCATGAAGAGGAGAGGCGCATGCCGGTTGCAGATGGGTTTTGAGGCTCGTCACAAAACAGAGCTCTCGTCTCCTGTACAATGTTCATCAGCAGCTGTTGCCCTCCTGAAAACTGGATCCTTTCTCAGCTCTGCAATGCGACACTCTTTTTCACTCGTGCACAGGATAATTTCATCACTTCATCCTCCTTTAGGTCACTTTTAATTAATTGGGTCACAATCTGCTTTCGAAAAGCTCCCCCGGATAGAGTAATCTGCTGCATTAATTACATTACTCTGAAAACACGACTTATTTTGCCCACGTTACCTTTCGTAAAACGTTGCAGCCATTCTCCATTCTTGCCATGCACAGCAACCTTTGGGGGAGGGGGAGGATATTCGTTATTGCTTGAATTTAAGGGAGCGCAATACATCTACAACGTGAGTAATTAGAAGAAGAAAAAGCCCTGTTGTACTCACGTGACGCATTTCTTCGCTGCTTCGTACATGAGGCCCCTTTTTTGTCCGTTTATGTAAGCAAATGGATGTTTCTAGGGAAACATCCACAACGTTATCTATATTTCTGTCCAACACAACATGGTTCAAGAAAGCCTAAAAACGCGTACCAAAGGAATATTTTTTTTTACAAACCACATCCACATTTCTGCTGCTATGTGAAAATACAGGTCAAATTGTAATTGTAAGAACCTATAAATTATTAAGACGTATTGCCATCATGGATTCACGATTAGTGGATTGGGTTCAGTTGATCCCTTGAGCCATAGCCATTATCAAGCTGCTTATATTTTGGGTTTTAATTGAAACCAAATCAATTATTTGGTACTTTCCGCTCATGGCATTCGGAAACATTGTATTCTGCCATCTTCATTGGACTTGCTGATCATGTATCCTCACTGTTTCAGGGCAGATAGCCACAAGTATATGTACATGAAGTATTAGCAGCACAGTAAATGATTATTCATGGGCAGTATTGTTCTCTATTTTAAGAAGTTAGGTTTTTTGTTTCATGAATCTAAATGTGTGTACTATGTGGTTAAGATTATTTGGATGCTAGCAAGTAGGTCAGGTACAAGCTATATTAGGTTTTGGGAACAGTATACGGATGTGTATGTACAATGAAAGACTGTTGAATAGAAGACTGTTCTGTATTGATAAATGTCATTAAAGGCACTGTTTTTCTCATCTGTAAAACATGTTGTCATGATTTATTTCTGTAATTTGTCTCGTTACAGGTTGAGAGATGCGCCATTGAATGATGTAAATGAGAATATTTTGCCCATTATGTTCCAAGAAACTTCCACAAAGATATATTGCTTGAGTTGCTAATTACAGGGTACAGTGTCAATTTGAGATTTTATTTCACGGCTGATCCATTATAACTTTCCACAGGTTGCATCTGCTTTTGAGTTTTCACATTTTGAAGGCTGACTGCTTCTATATGTGTGCAGGCCTGCTATTTCTCAATGAAAAATATTTCATTCTGGGGTCCTTACCATAATGCCTGTGGTGGTTCAGGCACATGTAACTCTTGCAGCAGTGAGAAGACCATACGTTCTCCAAGCTGCGATTTCAATGTGAAGCCTGGCGATTTTTTTAAGAACGCTTATCGCCACTAATTAATACCACTGTAAAAGTGTGAAACATTCTTAACATTCACTGCCCAGTAAATTGATTGACAATTTCTCTTCATTATTCGTTTTTTTATATTTCACTGTGAAAACTTAGATCTGCTGATCCTGGTCTACTTATTCCATAGACCAGACCGTGTTCTATGGGAGCCAGAGCTTTTGTACCTCGGCTGCACAATTGTGGAATTCCCTTTGTCCAACAGGGAATTCGGAGTCTGTTACACTTTAAATCACGTGGTAATACCTGTCTTTACAACAGGCTTGCTTCATAACCTAAGCTTTATGTCAAATGCTTTGAGGCATTGTGCGAATTACACAGCAGATAAACGAATATATTATTTTGACTTCAAACTTTCTTGACTGCAGGAATTCATATTATTGGTTCTTTCAGTAAAGTTGCGTAGATAGAAAATAACATGATAAAATAAATGAAAAATAATAGATGGAAAATAATAAAAGCCAAAAACCCACGACGTGACTTGGGCAAAATTGAGAATTGTCAGCAATATAAGTGGGAGCTGGCTTCATTACACATCCCACGTCCCCCGTACTGTGAAACTTATTCTGCCTCCCAATTGAAATGTGGCAAGTTCAATCCCAGATAGACGTTATTAGGTAATACATACCAATAATAGAGTCCTTCGCATAGGCAGCTTTTGACCGTGGTATCCTCTTCTAGCCACCCACTTCTTCCCACAGAAATATTAGGAGAGATGTGTGTGTGTGTGCGCGCGGTGTGTGGGGGGGGGGGGGGGGGTGGATCCGGTGCTTTTGCGACCTAGAATATTGCTCTGGTTATGGATTGATTCCTGGTGATTTCAGGGTGAAATTCTGGTCGGTAATGGCAGCCTGTGTTGGCTGGGGGGTAGCGTTTCACCGCAACTCTGTGGGGACCCAGAAATAATTTGTGGCAGTCAGGGCCCTTGGGGATCTTGAGTTTCCGTTAGGTATAGATTGTTGTGGCTCTTGTGTGTAGGATATAAACGGAACTGGAGCATGTTGTACGGCTGCATACACAGCATTGAATCTTGTCTTAATGCTCCACACAACTGATACTATTTGCTTTTTCCCCTGCTCTGAAAACAAGCGCTGTGGATTCTCGCAAGGGAATGTCAAAGATGTATTGGTTGTTTATCTTGCAGACATTCAGTAAACATAACCCTGCTCAATTGGCAATTACTATTTTTGTAACCAGGTAAAGCCCACTGAGCTGCTAGCTATTTTTCAGAGGCGACCTGGCCATACATGATAGCTCATGGAAGTCGCTTATATCATGACATGTGGAAATGTATCGTGGCAGCCAATTCATCCAAACGCGTGTTTCTAAATGTGGACGATCTGGAAATACCGACATCTTCAGGATCTGGGATCGAATCGACGAACTCCTGCGTACCAGGCGAGGGAGATGACATTTCGCCACCGATATGCTTGGTTACCATACACGTCCATGCTGATGTTGGAGATAACATTCAGGATCCGCCTTTGCAAAATTACGAGTCGGTTCAGCATGCGGTTGCTGTTTATGTCGTGTTCTGGGCAGTTTGAAATGCTGTAATCAACATTGTAATCGCCTTTAGAATAAATCAGTTGATACGAATGTTTATCACCACAACGTATGTGCTCTTTCAACAATTACCCTATCGTTACCAGAAAATTTGACCAATTAGCAGCATCGCCACCACAATTGCATCACCGCTACGATCAGCAATAGCATCACCGATGCCACCGCAACCACTGCCACCACCAACTTGGCTACACGTCAGCGGCACCACGTTTGGCATTCCCTGAAGGGGTTTTTTTTTAAACACGTAGCCAACCTGGACATCAGAAGCTTTTCGGTGGTCACATTGCACAACAATTTGGCATTTGACTTGCTTGTGGATTCCCGTTAGCGTTCATCTTCCGTGGTGACGGAGAGGCAACCACCAACCATAGCTGGACTCCTCACAAGGTGATCACTGGCACGCTCCAGCTCCGATACATTTGAACTACCTATACCGTACTGCATCATGTACCGGAGTTAACGATCATTTCATTATTATTAACTCCCGCTCCACCTCCGCCACCATCCCCTCGGTGTTGAAAGTGTCTGACCACTGAGATTAGGCCGGGCGCTATCGTTTGCGCCTGTCCTTCAAGGCTTCCAGCACGTGTCGATGAAATCCGTACGTAGTATAGTGGTAAATAGGGTTACAATTACTGTAGATGTTTATTATGCCCCTTGCACCAAGTCGTGGACCAACTGTGATAGGTTTGTGATCGCCATCACTGCACCGCCAACAGCACTCGGGCAGTGGACAAGAACGAGCGGTAGAGCGTTTCACGGTTCGATTCCAGTGGCCGCCCTGGTCAATGTCGTGTTGACCAAACATAAATGTGCACTTTCTGCTTCGTTTAAACAAAAACTAAACTTTTGATTTTTCATAAGGTAAGGCCCACGGAGCTGTATAGCTTATTTTTAGAAGCGACCTGGCCACAAATGAGAGTTCAACGAAGTGGCTTATGACGTGGAAAATGTACATCAGAAGCCACATCGATTTGTCCACAAATTTGCGACGGTTGAATCGCCTACAAATGGCTCCGTTGTAATCATCGCCCCCTACTGCGAAAACTTGGAACAGGACCCTCTTGAAAAGGAGTTGCGAGACGTCGGGTTTCCCCGAGTGAACAAACGCAATAATTAAAAATACCGCCACAAACCATTAACTATCTCATTACCAATCACCATCGCGGCCACGACCGTCATTATCCATCACCATGAAACGCCCTCTATATATATCTCCAACCATATTACTTTGCTTAGAGATTCCCTGTGTACATTCGGTCGGCAATGCGCAGTTTATAAACTCACAAGGTTGGTGTCGTCTCAGCTCGGGACAAACTCCTGACTTGTGTTGTCAAACGCACTCTCATGGGCTTCACCCACAGCTTGTGAAAAAAAAAAACCTCAAGGCCGTTGACTTCCTTCCGAATGATCATTGTCATCCTATTGAGTGAGATATCTTGATTTGAAGCTTTCGTGACTGCAGGAATCCATACTCTGGTTCTTTCGGTAAAATAATTGTAGATCACGACGTTTCGATCGCAACACAAGCAATCGCCATCAAGTTGGACAAACCCCTTGCAGGATAAAAAATAATTTGCTGAAGTAGTCGTTTTTTTTCTGTGTTGTGATCGTGATCTATTGTTTTTTCTACCTAACGGTGACTTTACCGAAAGAACCAAAGAGTATGAGTGAGATATGTTCACTTTGCGACACTGCTCCGGCCTGCAAAGACATGGGCATCAATAATTGTTGTAGTTAAATAACAGGTCCCTGCAGGGTGGGCTGGTAGGACAAGTCTCTGCGCTGTCTATTGCTGATTTTACACCCAACAGCACGAGATTTCACTTCGTTAAAGTATTGAAAGGGGACGGACGGACGGACACATTAATCTATTGCAGGCTTGTACACTCAGTTTACAACTTCGTTCCTACCAGTATTAACACCTTGCTGCGTGAAACGTTGATGCCGGCTTCTGAGTAAATTAGGAATAGCAATGTTATTTATATGTGCGTTATTGTAATACTGCATTTTATTGCTACAAACTATCAAGGACAGAACGTTGCTTTTTAGCTCTGATCGCAGTGTTTAGGCTGTTAGGCTATTTTGGAGAGATTAACACCTCCAGAGTTATTGGGGCACATTTATACTTTCCACCAATCAACATTCCAGTAACTTCGATGAATCAATATAAAAATTTCATCGCCACACTTAAAGAAGGTGCAAAAACATGTATTTAATCAATTTCGTAGCCTTGTTATAAGTTTCCAGCAAAGAAGCATTATCCAAATCTGTTAGCTTTGGAGAACAATTGATTCAAACTTCATCGGGTTATACAGACTTTAGGCAATTAATGAAGGCTTAGAACAACCGCTTGTCTCGGAATGAATATGGCCCATTCCAAATGTGCGACCTATCATTTCACGGGGGGGGAGGGGGGGCTGACATGTTCGAACCAGTTAAACAGCACCCACCTGCCTTCTCCCACCGCGCCACCTTGCCGTGAGCCATTCGTTACGTGAGCCAAAACTGGGTGAAGAAGGCTGGAGGGGCTTGCGGTCCGACCCACGAGGCAATTGGGCAACGCAGTCAAGGGGCTACGTCTCCCAAGACCCGCATGCGATAACACCGCACATATACCATCAGAAGACTGCTCAGGATACTCAATTTTTTGGATACGTATTATTCGCATGCCTTTTTGGCTGTTAGCAGGCAGCACGGATCAGAGTTACATTCACAATGGGGCAATTATATACTGCCATGCACAATATATAGGGCGAGAAGGCATTGCAGCAAAATAATACATTATTGCGCAATACTTCTGTGCTCTCGTATGGCTCTCATCTTCACCAACTCGCACTGACCTGCGTGGTGCAGTATGGTCCAATAATACTCGCGACCAGCACGGCACGAGGGGTGGCCCTTATCAATAACCGTCGTGACAAAAGGCGCTGTACATGTAGAACATGAGGCGATGCGCATTCAGTCATTCCGAAACACGTTGACATAGTTGCAGTGACGCTATCTCAACCGCACGCTGGGGGAGGGAGATGTTATGCACGACCTCGCGGAGCGAAGAGCACCACCACGATATCTCTCACCCGCAACGAGCCGAGATCGCCATCGCGTTCGCGTGCAAACAGCTCTGGTCTCAACCTGCTGCAGTGACAGTGATGAGCAGCAGCCTGCTGCTGCTGCTGCTCATCACTGTCACTGCTCCCCCCACCTCCCTTCTCCCAGTGCCGGATTCTTCTCGTAGCAAAAGTAGCTTCTACATATGTAGCAGCTACGGGCCACGCACTTTCAAGGGCCCCGCGCTAAACGCTTTCAAGCTATCAATTCGGGCTCAGTGATTTCTGCACTTGCTCTATTACTATAGTACTATACCGCCTTCAACCTTAACGAACGACTGGGTGTTTAAGGTGAGCGATTCGTCGTGTTATCTGGCTGTATAGCAAATGAAAAAATACAATTACTATGCACGTTAACATTTTGTAATTTAATATATATTTTTAGGACCCCTTGATAACATATACTACAGCCCCCGCTGTACTGGCTCTCTCCGCCCCAGCACGCATCTGCAGCTCTGCAAATCAGTAAAGAGTTGCAGAGGAACACCGCCCTCACTCAGATCCACTGCCGTGGCCGCAATGAAGGACGTCCTGTGTCCCAGCAGCTCCCTGTAGCCCCCTGGGGGCACAGCCTAGTTTGGCGAGGCATGCCCGTTCACAACCCGCATGCCGTGGGTTATTGATGGTGGGACATCGCCTATGCCCGACAAAGCCAGTCTGTACAATTTGACGTTGCTTCCAAATGTTGTGGTAAGCGCACTGCGCTACAAACCCGGCGACCCACGTTCGATTTGCTCTCACGACCTATAACTGGTGGCAATTTTTTGAGCCGGTTCTGGGTCTCCGCTAGGTTGACTCAGCCTTAAATGAGCAGCTGGTGTGGAGTGCGCATCAGGCGGCCGGGCGTGGTTGCTGGCCACCCATCTCCTCTCGTGTGCCGTGCCAGCCTTCATAGGTGCTCGCGAACAGCACTTGCCCCAAACAGTCTGTTAAGTCTATATGGGGGGAGAGGCGGAATCTTTTCAAATTTGTTCAGGGTGTGTGTGTGAAACATTTAAATACATAAGAAATATGGGATTCGGTCAAGGGAGAACAAAACGGCTCTCCCCTCCCACTTCGTGTGGCTCAATGGGGTTTTATTATACACGTCCTGCCAAATGAATAGCTGCTACGGACACAAACACCCACGCTACTTTAACACGTAGGCTTTCGCGACCAATATTATTCATAATAAACGTTGTTGGGTTAGATCGCGTTATTTATAAATGTGTCGCAATCCTCCACCACCCGACACGGCCAAACAGACCTCCTTTGCCAGTAGCAAAATATAATAATAGGGCTTTTCCCCTTTTTTCTGGCAACAAAACTGAAACCTTTTTACAAGGATTAATGTTAAATTTCAATTTAAGAATTCATCTTTGGTTCTTTCGGTAAAGTCACGTAGAATGAGAATAAAATAATAAATTAATAAAATAACACAATGAAATTCTCACGTTTCGGCCACGACACAAGAAGGCCGCTTGCGTTGTGGCCGAAACGTCGTGATAATTTAATTGTTATTTTATTATTTTATTCTCATTCTACGTGACTTTACCGAAAGAACCAAAGAGTATGAGTGAGATGTGTTCACTTTGCGCCTCTGCTCCGGCCTGCAAAGACATGGGCATCAATAATTGTTGTAGTTAAATATTATTAACACCTTGCTGCGTGAAATGTTGATGCCGGCTTCTGAGTAAATTAGGAATAGCAATGTTACTTGGTCAAGTTGCCATTTATATGTGCGTTATTATAATACTGCATTTTATTGCTACAAACTATCAAGGACAGAACGTTGCTTTTTAGCTCTGTCGCAGTTTAGGCTGTTAGGCTAGAAGGATTAACGTCTGCATTAACCACAATACCTGCAGTCAAAATGCAAACAAAAAACACTGGATAATATATGCATTGTCCTTGAAACTGATTGGTCCACACCAAGGGACGGCTTTCTTTGTTTGGTGTGGACCAATTACTTTCAAGGACAATGCATATATTATCAGTGTTTTTTGTTTGCATTTTGACTGCAGGTATTGTGGTTAATGCAGACATGAATCCTTGTAAAAAGGTTTGTTTCATATTCTTTAAATCAAAATTAAATCAAAATTTGATTTCAGTTTTGTTGCCAGAAAAAAGGGGAAAAACCCTATTATTATCCGCTACAATTTTTGAGTACGACGTTTCGCTAATTACATCCAGCATCATGTAATTACCAGCGAAACGTCGTACTCAAAAATTGTAGAGGATGTTGAATCACTCTTCAACACATCGGTGGGCTAAAGTAGTGAACTATTTGTATTTTGTAAACGTGACACATTTTTTTACTGTTTGGCCGTGTCGGGTGGTGGAGGGTTACGACACATTTCTAAATAACGCGATCTAACCTCAAAAACGTTTAGTATGGACCCACGCTACTGTATGTGACATATCACTGAAAACACATGTAAATGGTTCCAAAACAATGCAAACAAAATGCGTAAAAATTTAGTTTTGTGTTGAAAGCATTTTATTAACATAACCTACAGGGTAATTCCAACTTAAAAGTTATTTTTTAAAAAACATTTTTTTAAAGATAATTTTGTTTAAGAACATCTGAATGACCCATTATAATCTCATTCAGCAAAGTCGAGGGTCTCCACGTTTCCACATTTGGCACATTCACTTCCCCCCCCCCTCCCAACAAAAGCGTTCCGCTGGATTGTCTCACATAAGCGTGCTGTATGCGGCATCACAACAGGCAAAGCTTACATGATGGTGCTGCTCCACTTGACCGCAGTGGCTATGCAGGCAGCAACCCCAGAGTACTACATATTTGGCTCCAATTCTTTGCTCGCCGCGCCCGATTGATGCAAAAGCTTCGTATTATCCGACTGTTTTGGTGCCACACAAAGAATTACAGTACTCCGTGTCTCACGTGATCAGGTAAAGCCCAAGCCCCAATCACAGTAACAGAAAAAGGCATAACATGAAAAACATTGCTTTAAAAAATATATAACAGAGAAATATATTCATAACTGTCACATGATGAGTGATCGAAAGGTCTGCTGCCTGACACAATAGTGGCGCTGCAAGGGTGACTAGTCACAATTAAAGTGCAGTACTTTATTTGAATGGATGACCAACTTCATTGCAATTGTTTAACTATACATTTAAAATGTGTTTGACTTGATCTTGTCTGTGTAAACTGTATATTGGAGAACTGAATAGAGCAATCTGGATGACATTCAGAGAAAAGATAGGTCCATCGTGAATGAGACGGATAAATACAGTTATTTAATTTGTACAAAATTGTGTCATTTGACCTCATTTTAACTGGAAACTGCAATTCCAGACCATTTACTTTTACGCTGCTCTGGTTGGAACGAACTGTGCTCATTTACAAGGCTGAACTGCACCACCATCCACTGCCATCAAGTACACGTACCCTACGTCAACCCCCCCACCACTGAAAGATAACCGCAAAATGCATACAAAATAGAAGTCACTTAGCCTTGTACTGCACTAAAATAACATAAATACAGTACATTATAGGATGCTATATATTTATAAGGCAATACAATAGATGCATCACAGCAACAGCGTACTGTGTGATGAGGCACGGCACTGTCTATATGAGCAACAGTTACGAGCTCCGATTAAAAAAAAACACATTGCATGATTTTATTCCATAGCACACGGTTTCAAACATGACATTTGAAAGGGTAAAAAATTAGGACAAAATAAGGTCGCTCTCAAGTTCATGTCATCCACTGGTACAGCCTACTTAATGCATTGGCTCCACCGTGGAGTTACGTGACTGTCTAATGATGTTGCTGTCATTCGTTATTCTCCGCTATTGTCAGTTTAATATCATTTAAGAGCTGCTGATGCATGGATGTCAACCGACAGTCATATAACCCTCATAGCGTGCTGAAGCTAGGGCTGTGTAACCTGGTGTGCTTTAACATCGAGAGCCAAAAGTGAGAATTTGCAATGTGGCAAAGAAAATAATCAGGTTTTGTATAAAAATTAGCCTCTTAAAAATGTTAATTTCTCAACAATATTCAATTCGCGTTTGCAATCCAAATAAAAACGCCCAATATAAATTGGAGACGTTTGATGATGTTGCTTGGATTTTGAGTGGCGAGCAAGCTGGTGGAGTATCACCTCCATGCGGTAAGAAGTTTCTCGGTGATCACGTCCACAGAAAAGACAAAGCCTTTACGTCCTGTTGTTGAAAAGTACAGATGTTCCATTGTTGAACAGCTATATTCCTCAAAAGGTTACAATAAGAGCGGTCCAATAACTAGATTCCGCTGAAGCAGGCGAGCCTTCCAAGTCCGAGCTGCAATCATTTTGATTCCCCATTAGTGCGCTACGTTCAGAACCACATCATAGTCTTGGAGGAATCATCGGCAGGTTTGACCATCTGAACACATAAATATACAGGTCCTTCAGCATTAACAACTGTCCGACTTGAACAGTCGTTACGACCCATCTTCATTTGCAGGTTTTCCTTGTGTTGAAAAAAAATTACACGACCGTCAAATCTCATCGACAAGCGCCATCACTTCCCGCATTTTTGCTGTGAAGAATTAAAAAATATACGACTTCGTTTCAGAGTAGGCCTTTATTGTTTTTGTTTTTATATATATAAGGGACGAAAATAAACAATCTTTTTAGTGCATCTGCAAGTCGGCAGGAGGCGGGGGGTCACTTCTTGACAGGCGGCGGCTGAGGCGGCTGAGGCGGCTGAGGCCCAGTTGAACACCTTGCAAGAGGGCCCTTCCTCGACGGAGGCGCCAGGTCACGCGCTGCTGCTGCTGCTGCTGCTGTCACGGCAGCGGCGGCGGTCGAGCTGCTGGCCCCGCAGCCCTCACTGCCCCCCTTTGCTCTGGTGCACTTGATGTCCCCCACCCCGGAAGCTCCGGCCCCGCCGGTCTCGCCCGCGGAGGGCTCTGGCACGGGGGCCTTGCTTCCGGCCGCGGGTGCGCTCTGCGGCGGCGGGGTCGTGCAGCCTCCTCCGTCTGGCCCGTCGGGATTCTCCAGCATCTCCTGGATGAGCGGTGGCATGGAGCCCGGGATCTCCATCTTGAGCGTGATCACACGGTCCGAGCCTGAGCAGAGGGGGAGGTGTGGGTGTGTGGGTGTGTGGGTGTGTGGGTGTGTGGGTGTGTGGGTGTGTGGGTGTGTGGGTGTGTGGGTGTGTGGGTGTGTGGGTGTGTGGGTGTGTGGGTGTGTGGGTGTGTGGGTGTGTGGGTGTGTGGGTGTGTGGGTGTGTGGGTGTGTGGGTGTGTGGGTGTGTGGGTGTGTGGGTGTGTGGGTGTGTGGGTGTGTGGGTGTGTGGGTGTGTGGGTGTGTGGGTGTGTGGGTGTGTGGGTGTGTGGGTGTGTGGGTGTGTGGGTGTGTGGGTGTGTGGGTGTGTGGGTGTGTGGGTGTGTGGGTGTGTGGGTGTGTGGGTGTGTGGGTGTGTGGGTGTGTGGGTGTGTGGGTGTGTGGGTGTGTGGGTGTGTGGGTGTGTGGGTGTGTGGGTGTGTGGGTGTGTGGGTGTGTGGGTGTGTGGGTGTGTGGGTGTGTGGGTGTGTGGGTGTGTGGGTGTGTGGGTGTGTGGGTGTGAGCGCTCGTATACACGGTTCTGGGGAGGTGCAGCAGGGCACTCATTGTGTTTCTTTCTTTCTTTCTTTTAAAGCTGCAGTTACTTTCCTTGGCATCTCTAATTGTCACGTATCCCCCCTGGTACATACTGGAATGGATTTTCGATTATGCCAGTGGGGGGGGGGCTTGGATTATGGGAACCAATGTGATATGGTGACATTAGCATTGTTGTGCTTTGTTTTCCCTCCAATAGCTTAAAACTACTGTTGACTTCCCACAAATTGATACTCGTTTAGAGGGTTCATGTGGCGAGTCAGCCACCAACATGTTTTTAAACTCACAACCTATGCATTAAATGATTGGAAGACAACAGACAAATAACATATTAGTTAATTACCCGTGAAAGCCTCGCACTGTATCCGTACTTTTACAAGAGGGATCCTGCTGAAGATGTTCGACCAACATCTCATTAAATATTGTTCTATGATATTTAATATTGTTATTTCATCTCGTTAAATATTGTTCTATAATATTTAATATTGTTATTTCATATTGTTAAATATTGTTATATGACGGAGGAAGCCTGAGTAACCACAGAAAACCAAACGTACAACCTTCTTGCTGTCTTGCTATCTCCTGACCACCTTGTAGGCCAGCAGGGTTGACTGCCATGATGAGATGCAATCCCTCAATCCCCCCCATCAAAAGCCCCGGATTACAGGCGTGCACCATTACATTTTCTTTCCGTATAAATTATATAGACTTGGATTACTTTAGACATTAAGGTCATGGGTTTTACAAAAAACATGACTGCACGTGTAAGTCTCCATTGCATCGGGGCTCATCACATTCGTCTCCCCAATTTGGACGCATTCAATCTGTCCGCTCCTTTGAAATAAAGTTGGCGAAGGCTGGTATGTTTCGGGAGGAATTAATTCCCCCTCCACCCCCCCATATTCTACATTGCTGGCATGCGATGCGATACGACATCACATGCAAAGCACTGACCATGTCAAATTTAGTCCCACGCATAAATAAGGTCAATAAAAATGCTTACATTTATCATACTCTCCAAGTGGCGTTTTTCTTTTTAACCACCGTGGGACTTGATATTTCGCGAACATATGCGCAAACGACGCTCTGGATTGCTATGAAAGCACAATTTCAAATTTAACTGTGCGTGTGCTTATCTTGAATTCCAACGTGTAATCAAGATACAGAAGGTGACATTGAAGGACACGCTATTGCAAGCTTCCAATGAAGCAATTCAACCATATTCACTTGTGTGCTCAACTCCCAAAAGCAATTCAAGTTCAACTGCGAATTCCCACTCAGGTCAGGATTTTACTTAGCCCATCATCCCTCTCGGGCTTATACAATGAGTTCCTCTTTTTTGGGGGGAAATCAACAGTGGTTGTCCCGTGGAAAGGCCTCGTCTCCCCGCCCATGGCAGCTTCATAATTTGGCCGAGGGCTATGAACGAAGATGAGGGCATGTAGACGCGTTCAGACTCGTCATTTGGTGCATTTGTAAAGCCAAGAAGTGGTCGGAAAACTGGCGCCACGTGTTTCCATTGGTGCTGCTGACAACCTCAGATCAAGTTGTGTATATATTTTATTTGACCAGGTGAGGCCCACTGAGCTATATAGCAGCTCTCTTTCAGAAGCGACCTGGCCACAAATGATAGCCCAATGAAAGTGGCCTATCACTCGGAAATTTATAACAGCCAAATACTCTTAAGCACATGTTTCTAAATGTGGAGGGGTTAAACCGGAAGATCCAGAAAAAATCCACGTGACCACGGGGACAGAGAAATTCAAACTCCAAATATACAACAGGCATCAGAGTCGGGATCGAACCCAAGACCTCCTGTATGCCAGGTGCCACGGTATATCTCGTTTCCGCGGTTGGCCTCGCTTATACAAGGTTGGCCTCGCTTATACAAGGTTGGCCTCGCTTATACAAGGCATCACATCTTCTTTGGTTCTTTCGGTAAAGTCACGTAGAATGAGAATAAAATAATAAAAGAAAACAATTAAATTATCACGTTTCGGCCACAACACAAGTAGCCTTCTTCAGGTGAAGGAACAAAACTGTCGGGACGACAGAGCTTTAATGAACGCTGAAGAAGGCTACTTGTGTTGTGGCCGAAACGTCGCGAGAATTTTATTGTTTTATTTTATTATTTTATTCTCATTCTACGTGCCTTTACCGAAAGAACCAAAGAAGATGAATCCTTGCAGCCACGAAAGCTTTAAATCGAAAGGCATCACACATCCCTATTGCCCACGGATGCCGGTCTCGAAAACACGACGGACGCACCCTTGGAGCTGATGCCACGGAGGTCGGTGATCTTCATGAGGATCTTGGGGAACATGTGGGGCTTGGTGGGCCGCCGCTTGCGCACGTAGAACTTGAGCGCCTCCAGCAGAGGCTCCTGGAGCCGGTCGACTCGCTCCGGGTGCTCCAGCTCGGGCCGGTCTGCGTACAAATGAAGGCAAAGGTTATCCAGTTAGCCTCTGCGTCAGTAGTGGGGGAGGGGGGGGGGGCACTTTCGCCGATAAGACATCATCGGTGCGAGGGCCGCCACATGTTTGAAACAATTGGGGGTTTGACAGCACAGTGATGTGGGGGGGGTCTTTTCACTATTTGTGTATTGTTGAGGGCTGCACATCAGGGGCCGCACTAAAGGCCACCAGGGGCTGCCGCCGCCAGTGGCCCTGCGGGCCTCGCCATGAAGAACACTTGCTCGACGTCATTGGGCACCGTTTCATTTGATGTAATTTCCAGTGGCTGGAATGGCACGTGGAGGTGTGGTGTGTTGATGTTTACACACCGTGTAACATACGAATTTAAGCACTGAAAGTGCAAATGACCCTATTGTGATCCTATCCATGCCTGGTATTGCAGAAGTGACAAGATTACACTTGCACATGTGCATGTTAAATGTATCTCCGCGTCGTACGTAGCCAACCGTGCCAATCAGAGGTGCGGCAATAGTGATTCACATTGTAGAGGTACTGCAATATACAATGTCATATTGTTCATATGTTCAAAGTAATTTCATCCGATTACCTGACCGACAACCTTTTCAAATTACCAATAAGCTGGGATTAAAAAAACCAGGAGCTTTGTTACACGATTACACGTAGAGAGACATCAGAAGAGGGACGACGGGCAGACAGACAAGAGGGCGAGACGATGGAGGTGGCAGTGCACGTGGCCACGCGCCCGGCCCAAGCTTCCACTCGGCAGGCAACGCACCGCCCGTGATGAGGCAGATGGAAGAGAGCAGGCCGGCCTCTGTGTCGTCCATCTCGAGGGGCAGCAGCTGAGCGGCGAACGCGAACACCAGGTCGGTGAGCGGCCCAAAGCCCGCGTTGTGCATCTGCGTGCGGTTGAGTGTCAGCCCGTCCGAGAACGTCATCGTGTCGTGCTCGGGCGTGTAGCGAGTGCAGATCCGCAGGATCTGGTGGGGAGGGGGAGGGGGGGACACGGCAGAGCGACCGCGGGGATTAGAGAATAGGCGCCGCCGCCGCGGCGGCGGCAAGGCAGCGTCGAGAGCCACAGCGACGCACCTTTGCACGTGCCGATCGCGTCTCCGATTAGCGCTCGGGTTGGCTAGGTACGGAGCGAAACAAGTTCAACATTCATACATCGTACACACACACACATACACGTTGAACTTCTCTCGCACCATGCGTAGCCAACCGCGTGCTAAAATCGGGAAGTGCGGGTGGGTTTTCCAAAAGTAAATGAATTAAGAAAAGAATGTAATGGCGGATTCAGAATATAGTAAAATATCAAATTTGTATTTGGTATTTTTAAAAGTACATTCATGTAATACAATAAAATGCCTCATCTTTTTTGATATGGGGGGGGGGGGGAGGGGCGGCAGTTAGGTTATATGCAAAAAACATGTTAATAGGTTGAATTTAGTTCCCCACCACGATCACTCGCGAGTGACACCTGCTCATCCGTGAAAAAGGTGGATAATAAGAAGAATAAATCTGCGTACATAAGGAGTCTCTGCAGCTTGATTCAGAGCCCAATATTACATTTGCTGACAAGAGGTGTTTGCTCTACGTTGATTAATAGTTTCCCTCTGCTTAGACTGGCCCCCACCATAGTGACGGGGAATTTCCACCACTTGCTCAGTGTAGCCAACTGATACAAAGCGCCGTCTCATCCTCGCACGAGCAGGACACGCACACACTTTTACCTCGATTTTTTTTTATCAATACTCAAAAATACAAGAGTTAAGCGGAGACCCTGGACCATGAATACCCAAAAGCAGCTTGTGATAATGTGCCTCCGTTGTAGAATTATAAACGGTTTAACAGTCGGTTAAAATCTGGAGGGGGGGTGCCCTCTAGATGTTCTTTTTCCCCACCCATGGCTTTGCAATAAGGCCACTCTGCCTGATCGTGTGCCTACCTGGTGCTTGGCTGAGCCACTCATGCTAGGCAACTGAGCACCGGCACCATGCGGTTACCATTCGGTGATATTTTTGAGAGAGAAAAGAAAAACCTCACGCTATAAGCAGGCTCAAGTTTCCTGGCACTGTAGAGGCTCAGCCTCCACTGAACGCAATGAAAAGGCCGAGGGAAATTCAGTTACCGTTGTTGCTTTATAACCAAGAATCTCGTGGAAGGTTTTATATATTTAAGAATATGTACACTTTGCCCCCAAGGGAACTAATCATGGTCCCCAGTTCCACTGCCACTGGTGCTGTGTGATAAGTGGAGTGCCACCTTTCCCTGCCACGTAGTGTTGCAAAAGGAACAGCAATATTGTTTGAAGGATCCCTCCATCAAAGATAAAGCAACCGAGTTAGTTTGGGAATACATTGGAAGACACCCAGGCAACCCAATCGAGTGAGGGAAGCCAAGCAAGAGCCGATCGATCATCTCAACATGGAAGCAGGGCTCAAATAGCAGCGAGTCATCCCACCCAGCCTGTGGTCACCACGTTGCATCTGGGCACCCTGCACTGCACGTGTTTGACGGCTCCCTCCCCAGAAGCTCCCCTCCATTTGCCCGCAGCGCACGGCTTCCCCACAAACCCAGGTTCTCCCCTGGCCCTCGACAGCAACATGTCTGCCCTAAGTCTTCAATGATGGACCCAACAATACGTACTCTAGCGGTGTGGAGGGAGCGGTGGTATAGCGGTTAGCGCGCTGCGCTACTACGAACCCGGCATAGACCCGGAGTTCGATTCCCGCTCACGGCCACCAACACCAGTGGTGATTATCTGAACCGGTCATGGGTCTCTCCCTAGGTCGACTCAGCCTTGCATGAGTACCTCGTGCAATGTGTAAACGTCGCCACTAGGGAGACAAAGGTGGCCGGGCGTGGTGTTGGCCACCCACCGCCTCGTGTGCCGTGCCGGCCTTAATAGGTGCTCGCTAACAGCGCTTGCCCCAACAGTCTGTTAATAGGATATATGGGGTGAACTTGTGTGTGCACTTACAAAAGTGACAGTTCCGTAAATCTAACTGTAGGTGGCACTCTTTGCCCAAGGAATAAGAATGCCCCCACTCTCCCTCAACACCATTGCTTCTGTTCATTAATAAAATAAGGATGTCGGCGAATAGTCCCCTTGGTGTTTATTGATGCATGTCAACAGTAATCAAGAATAATGCATTCGCTGTCATCGGATTACTGGAGGCAGCAACTGATGATCCCATATTTTTGGAGTACAATAAATATATTGTTTTCAGCATGTCAGTTGTACATTGCAGTTTTTTTATCATTCCATTTTTTTTTATTCTAAAAGTATACCGAAACCTCATGAAATAGGTTGAATAGATCTTGGACAAAGGCTTAGGTTAATCTGAGAACATCAGCAGCTAATACATAACAGATCATTCAAAGCCCCCACAGTACAGTAGAGTGAGTGCTATATCCGAGCTGAAATGACAATATATTAAAGACGGTGACCATAATAAATAAACAAAATTAGCTTACGATCCTTTTAGAAGACCAAAATACATTTGTGATATGTTCCTCATAAAACCTCCAGTATTTCGCGATTATTTTTTTAAAAGTACCCTTCATAACACGGCCGGCTCAACACAGCCCAGTATTATTTCACTGGTACAGTGTGGAATGTGTACATGCAATTACGTTTGCGCAAGTGTGAAACACGTTCGGAAAATATTACCCAGGAACTGCAAGGCGTGCGAGGACAGGGCAAGTCACTGATGAAAGCAGATATGAACACGATTCATCAAGTGCTGCCCTTCCAGTGTACGATTCACAGACACTCCCGTAGCACTGTGCATCTGGGGAGGCTGTGTATCGTGTGATCTCAGAAATGCACGGATCACTGGATATACACACCTGCCAAGCAGCTTTGATACGCACAATAAATATTTATTTAGTGGAAGCAAACCAGATTTAATTCACGTGAATAACGCAGTGAATGTATGCATCCTATGGCATGAATGCTTTAAAATGATGTATTGATAAAAACAATTCATTTTATTTCAACATTATTTTACTTTAACTGTTAAAAGTGCTGTAAATGCAAATGTTAACCTGCCAATAAAATTTTGCAAGAACGTAGGGGATCAAAATATTAAGCGTTGAATATGTCCACAAAATTGCCAATCGTTGAGCAGGGGTTTATGATATTCATGTGATGGACCCATAGATGCCACCCCTCCCCATGTGTTCACAAATGCATTATCCCTCCTCATTATAGGTCACAGAGCTTAGGAGCAAATTACGTTAATACGCTAATCTAATTCTAAACTGGCTGGATGCGGGCCACATTTTATTAATCGATCGCTGGGTAGAAAAATTAGATCTTAATCGTACATCCCTCTACCCAAGTCCCGATCATCTGTGCTTCCTATCATCTGTGCACCCGAAGGTATCTGCACACAGCTTCCATTGTCCTTGTGCTACATTTTATCCTATTAGCCAAACTTTCGCTCAAACGAGTGAAAGTTCATCTCCGTTGCCAGTCCCCGAGCCATTCGTGGAAATTCCACATTCCCAAGTCGGGGGCCGGCTATCAGGAAACAATAACCGCTGTCTGCTACCCACCGAGTGGTATGCGCGACCCTTCCCCTTACAGCGCGGACTGCTGCCGCCACCCAGCAGCTGCCTGCCCTTGCCATTCTTACTTTTAATTAATTCCCTATGCTAAATCGATCTCCGACAGACTATTTATATTGTTTATTCCACGATGCATCCGTCTTGCTTGGCGCTGGCTAAACGTTATTATAAACAAGGGAGTGTGAAGGTCACACGTGTGTGTGACAACGCTGGCTCTGGCAGTAGTCTGACAAGAGGCTCAGCACGTCCCGTGTTTACGATTCTTCGCAAGCGAGTGCTAGGATAGTACAGATCTATTTAAAATCCTACATTAGCGTACCCCTCCGGTAACATTGCTGCCGTTTCTCCGCACAAAAGAGAGCGGGGAAATAAAAAAAAAAGCACCTAAACGTCTGCTTCCAATGAGGGTGAACATGTGCCACCTTCACTAAGCGTTCAAGCAATGCAAAAAAAAGCACTATAACCCTTTTCCGTTCTGAGACGTCTGAAAGCTGTAGGGCGGGTCCCATTCACCGCTGATTCTCGGAACGCGTAACCGGCTCACCGTTGTTTTTAAAGACATTGTATTCACCGCAGAGAACTGGAGCTACACGACCGCACTCTATGACTGCTACGCCATCCCGCGTGACATACGTGTACTTCATCAGAACAGAATCGGAAGAAAAACTAAAAACAAAATTACTTTATTGGAATAAAAACAGATGGCACACGTCATCAGTTTTGGGCAAAAAGCAAAAAAAGGTTAAAAACGAACTCCAACTTCAAGTCAGTGTCAACGTCAAGCACCTCCCCCCCTGCTCAATTGAATGGGTGCCGGTTACCTTGGGCCAGTGATGGAAATGCAACATTACCAGGCTTACTCAGTCTCTTCAGTGCACAGCCACTGTTGATTTATACCCAATAGGAGGATTGAATAAACCGAGCCTAATCACATTTCCACCAAATGTGCCGTGTGAGATTTGGGCGCCAAACGATAACTCGATTTGTGTAGCGGTGTTACCATCACCGCTTCCTTGCTCTATTACACGACGAGTTATCAGTGAAAGACGAGAGCTTTGTCAATGCCACTGCTCACCAAGATGTCGAGGCAGGCTGCCTTGAGCAAAGTGATCTGGTCGTCGATGCCCAGGGTGGAGAAGCCCGGAATGCGCTTGGCGAACTCCACCGTCTTCACGATGCACTTGGTGGACAGCTCGCTGAACTTATCCCACAGGTTGGCGTCGAGCGTCACGCGCTGCCCCGATCCATTGGACTGCGGAAGGGCACAACAGGAGCATTCAGAATGGTCCAAGTTAAAACAGGAGCGTTTCAATCAATCAAAGTTTTATTTCCACTGCGTTGGGGCGATGCTCATTTTCCACAGGTGGCCGTGAGCCAGTTGTTTGAATTTCACATTTCTACGGTCCCTCCCGAAGACAAGTATTAATTTCGTACAAAGGTGGCGACGGCTGCGTTTAAACTTGGAGAGATGATGTGCCAACTCAACCGTCGATGGAGATTTGGGCCACAATTCACCGGCGCGTTTTCTACGGCAGCGTTTTCGTGCCCTTCGGTGGCAGATTCGCAGCTTATTTGGTCCAATCCCACCCACCATTTACAATCTAACAGCGGCTACATCCGCCACTGGGGCAGCATCCTGCCCTGAAAGGTGGAGCGAGTGTGGCCAGGTGCGTCCTGAGCGTGGTGGCCCACACGAGTGTTGGGCGAGTGGGCGTGGCGATGTATCCGGTGAGGTCTTGCCACATCCTCCTTGCCACTGTGGCAGGGGCTTGCTGGCAGGAGGTCATGTGGCAGACCCAGATGTCAGGTGTTCAAATTTACACACGCACTTTTATGTCGACTAACAGATTGTTGGGGCAAGTGGTGCTAGCGAGCACCTATGAAGGCCGGCACGGCACACGAGGGCCAAGTGGCCAGCACCGCGCCTGGCCGGCTTTGTCTCCCCAGTGGTGATGTTTACACACCGCAACAAGTACTCATTTGAGGCCAAGTAGACAATATTGCATGTGTAATATACATTATACCTGCAAACACATACACACACATGCGTATACAGTACAGAACATCTAATGGAGATGGTCGTGCCTGAGCGACAAATGTAATTTCTGCAAAATCCTACTGAAAGGCAAATCCTACTACTGGTTACTTGTCATACATCATGTGTGTACATGCACGCCATGTGTGTACATTCACATAGACAGATAGCAGCATCAACAGGAGTGTCATCATCAGCATCACCTGCATCTTCTTCGCTATCTTCATGTCTATTGTCCATCAGCATTGGTGAGAGAAAACCAGGGTACTTGGAGAAAACCCGTTTCTATAAGGGATTACCACTCGCGCTTATCTGACATACAAAACACCAAGTCAAAGTCTTTCCTCTTAAACCAGCAATGGATCGGCACTCATTTGGAGGAGCAAAGGCCAGACACTTCATAGGATCATCAATGTTAACCTTCCACAATGTAGTATGTATCATGAGACCTCCTTTGCCAGTATTCAATTATGTTAATAGGGTTTTCCCCCTTTCTGCATGTTCACCACAAGTATATGTGGTTAATGCAGACATGGTTCATTGCAAAGGTTTCAGTTTGGTGTTTTAACATCTTAACACCTATTTTATTGTTTTATATATATTTTGTTATTTTGTTGTTTCTCTTCAACGTGACTTTACCGAAAAAACTAAGAATATGAATTACTGCAGTCACGAAAGCTTTAAATCAAAATTTAAATCTTAACACCTGTTTTATTGCCAGAAAGGGGAAAACCCGTTTAACAAAGTAGTATGTACAGTGAGGGGAAAAAAGTATTTGATCCCCTGCTGATTTTGTACGTTTGCCCACTGACAAAGAAATGATCAGCCTATAATTGTAATGATAGGTTTATTTGAACAGTGAGAGACAGAACAACAGCAAAAATCCAGAAAAACACGTCAAAAAGGTTATACATTTATTTGCATTTTAATGAGGGAAATAAGTATTTGACCCCTCTGCAAAACATGACTTAGTACTTGGTGGCAACACCCTTGTTGGCAATCTCAGAGGTCAGACGTTTCCTGTAGTTGGCCACCAGGTTTGCACACATCTCAGAAGGGATTTTGTCCCACTCCTCTTTGCAGATCTTCTCCAAGTCATTAAGGTTTCGAGGATGACGTTTGGCAACTCGAACCTTCAGCTCCCTCCACAGATTTTCTATGGGATTAAGGTCTGGAGATTGGCTAGGCCACTCCAGGACCTTAATGTGGTTCTTCTTGAGCCACTCCTTTGTTGCCTTGGCCGTGTGTTTTGGGTCATTGTCATGCTGGAATACCTATGGCTGAGGGAAGGAGGTTCTCACCCAAGATTTGATGGTTCATGGCCCCGTCCATCGTCCGTTTGATGCGGTGAAGTTGTCCTGTCCCCTTAGCAGAAAAACACCCCCAAGGCATAATGTTTCCACCTCCATGTTTGACGGTGCGGGATGGTGTTCTTGGGGTCATAGGCAGCATTCCTCCTCCAAACACGGCCAGTTGAGTTGATGCTAAAGAGCTCCATTTTGGTCTCATCTGACCACAACACTTTCACCCAGTTGTCCTCTGAATCATTCAGATATCATTGGCAAACTTCAGACGGGCATTTATATGTGCTTTCTTGAGCAGGGGGACCTTGCGGGCGCTGCAGGAATTTAGTCCTTCACGGCGTAGTGTGTTACCAATTGTTTTCCTGGTGACTATGGTCCCAGCTGCCTTGTGATCATTGACAAGATCCTCCCGTGTAGTTCTGGGCTGATTCCTGATCATTGCAACTCCACGAGGTGAGATCTTGCATGGAGCCCCAGGCTGAGGGAGATTGACAGTTCTTTTGTGTTTCTTCCATTTGCGAATAATCGCACCAACTGTTGTCACCTTCTCACCAAGCTGCTTGGCAATGGTCTTGTAGCCCATTCCAGCCTTGTGTAGGTCTACAATCTTGTCCCCAACATCCTTGGAGAGCTCTTTGGTCTTGGTCATGGTGGAGAGTTTTGAATCTGATTGATTGATTGCTTCTGTGGACAGGTGCCTTTTATATAGGTAACAAGCTGAGATTAGGAGCACTCCCTTTAAGAGTGTGCTCCTAATCTCAGCTCGTTACCTGTATAAAAGACACCTGGGAGCCAGAAATCTCTGATTGAGAGGGCGTCAAATACTTATTTCCCTCATTAAAATGCAAATCAATTCATAACATTTTTGACATGCGTTTTTCTGGATTTTGTTGTTGTTATTCTGTCTCTCACTGTTCAAATAAACCTACCATTAACATTATAGACTGATCATTTCTTTGTCAGTGGGCAAACGTACAAAATCACCAGGGGATCAAATACTTTTTTCCCTCACTGTATTTTACAGACCCTGAAAAAATGATGGACTAACAACCACTGACTAGAATTGTAACCCAAACATCCTTATTTTCAATCTGGAAAATTACACATAACAACACCTGGCAGGGCTACACTTATTGCAATTTGCCATTTTTTTTTTAAACACACAACCGACTCGTATATAATGAATACTGTGTTGAAAAAAAATGCCTTTAGAACATTCAAGCACGTAGAATAATTTACTACAAAGTGCTCCCCTCTGACAAGCGGCAAGCCAGCCGTGTTCCAGTCCGTCTCAAGATCCAGCAGCCCTCGGGTGCTACCCTGAATGCGAGGCGTCCCTCCTGAGAGGCACGCCCAACAAACCTACAGATTCCTTTGTGCAGGGCAACCACAAGCACGTCGAGCCAATCGCCAGGATCTGTACAGGCAGTGCACCGAAGGCGGCTCTCCTCCATGAGACACACCAAGGACAAAGATCCCCCGTATAGCCTTAAAAAGGGTGTCGGGGCAAGTGCTGTTAAGCGAGCACGTATGTTGAACTTCTCTCGCACTCCACGTAGCCAACCGTGCAAATCGGAGGTGCGGGGGAAGGTCAGGGCGGCACACGAGGGGGTGGATGGCCAGGACCACATCCGATCACCTTTGTCTCCTCAGTGGCGACATTTACACACCGCACAAGGTACCCATTTGTGGCCCGAGTCGACCTACGGGAGGCCCAGGACCAAGTCAACAATCGTCACCAGTGTTGACTGTGAGCGGGAATCAAACCCGAATCGCCGGGTTCGTAGCGCAGCGTGCTATCCGCGACGCCACCGCTCCCCACACGAGACACACCACAGTCGGCGAGTCCCAGAGTGCAGTGACTAAAAGTTATTTGCTAAATCCGGAATGCCTACTCTTACATGCTGTGGTTATGCACGTAGGCACGTAGGGGCACACCAATGGGCATTAGTGTGAATTGTACAGGTGACTGGAGGGCTTTAAATCCAAACATCTGCATATGTTAGGCCTACAACAGCCACTTCCATAAATTCTCAAAGTGCTCCAACCCTCAATACCCTCCTGCTCCAACAGTAACCAGAAGGCTGCAATGTTTAACAGCTTATTTTACATTTGAATGAAGAAGACTTGTGAACGGTAGAAAACGTATCGCAGTGTGACGTCAAAAGTCATTTTGGGAACTGGCTGAGTAACAGAAGTTGGCTACGTATGGTGCGAAAGAAGTTCAAAATGCATACATACAATGGTACAAATGTTATCTTTAATTGTCAATGTTGTAGCAATACAGGTTATGTTTTTCTGTGCCATTAAGTCACATGCGAAACATGTGAAATGTCCAAGCAAGTGTAGTTTATTTAAGATGTCCAAGCAAGTAGGATTCGGCTGTGTGAATTGAACATAGCAGTACAAGTCAGTTCGTCTCCGCTCAAATGAGCAATGGACTTGTGCTCATTTCCAGTGATGGCCCTGAGCCTGCTGGAAATTCCATAGTCTCTCTAGACAGAAGCCAGTCTCTCTATGGGAAGACATACAATTGCTGCATCAACCTGGGAAATTTATATATGGTTTACTTTTGCAAGTTGTGACTTGTGAATATAAACAATAACATTTCACAAACTGATCAAGGACACAAGTGTCTTTGTATTAGTTGCATAAGTGCAATGCATACGGGGAATCACTATCAAGATGAATGTTACTCTGACAAGGCCCAGGATTACTGAATTCAATCCTGGTTTCCCAGGAATTATGAAATATTCAATATATATGTAGCTTCCTGTGACTGAATGAGGGACTCAGTTGGTGATGTAAAGTCTCACAATGTTGCAGAATGCCTAGAAAGCTGACATTTGACACATTTTGTTGAACTTATGTTTATACCTATAAACGAAAAACAACAATTTGCAATTAGTTGGGAGAAAAAAACATTGTGAACGTTTTTTTTTAGCAACGCCTCAACTAAAGTTTGTATCTGGAAGTTTTCACGAATCCAAATACACGGCATCATGTTCTTGATAATGCTACGTGTTGGGTACTTTTGGGACGAATACGATTTACAAATCAGGCAAAGGCGGCGAAAAGCTACTTCCATGAAATATGACGTAACTATGATTAATATGACAATATTCATTATTACGTTACTGTAGAGTTTCGAACAAAGCTTTAAACAAAACAATACCTCCAGTGGGAATGTGCTGCGCTTTGACAAAGTCAGGGATGTGTTTTCTTTTTCATTTACCGTACACAAAACTTAAAATAACCTAACATTTCAACAGCTGGCACTGCTGAGAATTTTTGGACTGACACTTGTAATCTGCTTGTATTTTATTAATTATTAAATTAAGATTTGTTAAAAAACTGTCTTATAATCAGTCTTCTAAAAGATAGTTTCTGTAGCACAACTAGATTTCCCTCCTGAAGCCAATATATTTATGTTTTAAAATACAACCAAAACTATGAGATTAGCTAACCAAAATGGCACCTACACTTGATCAAAACACCACGCCGTACGATTCACTCGTTTCTCAACACCGACCAACTTGAGGACTCTTTTGGTGGTTTTTTTCGACGCTGTCAAGAAGCCAAAAGTAAACCGCAGAGGCTGCGGAATGAAACACCGTGATTATTATTATTTTATAAAAAGAGACTGGGTGGATAACGAGAAGGGGTTCTCACTGACGGGACTAAGGCCCCTGGGCATTTGCGCTGACGTCTGAGACGAGGCGAAATTTTAGCGGTGCTGTTATAACCCAGTGTAAACCAAGTCTGGCATCGAGACTGTTTGTTTTCATGCAAACTTAATAACTTACCTGTTTTGTGAATTGGAAAGACGGCAATTTAAAAATATATAATTGATAAGCTTTCATGACAGTTTGATTTTGTATTTAAAAAAATATAAGAGTACATTTTACACAAATGTTACATAAACCAATTTGGCTTGGCAGAACAGATGAAGCGATTGTTCATGAAAGTTCCATAACGTTCTAGTTGCGTACCCTCGTTTTGACTGTCATTTGTTATTCTGTATGTGCAGCAACTAAAGTTACTGCAAGGAATGCCCATAACGTGTATATGGCGAAGCTTGCTGTACAGCAGCGCACTTACTTATGAGATAACGGGCCAACCTCGTGAACCGAGGGGTTTCTCAGCTTTCTGGAACGTTCTTCTGACAGAAGCCTACAAGGGCCACTTCTGCTCAATTCAAGAGCAACATAGCGGCCAATTCCCAACCAGGGACAGAGCGAGGATCTTTTGCCAAAACGGGGTGAACATCACCGCACAATCCCCAAGCCACAGTTATGGCTGAACCAATACAGCTGTAATGTGACTTACACAAACATGTACCACAAGAGCCAGGCGATTCCCGTGATTATTGTCCTGAATTCACGATTCCATGTTGAGACTCGAATATGATTTATAATGGGGATGATGGGATCGGTTTGAATCAAGGAATAATGGGGAGCTGGGCCTGTGCTCAGCCTGGTGAGGCATTCAGACAAGGGAGGACCACCATGGGCCCTGTACATTCTGGCGGAATCACAATTTACACGTAGGGCCTCAATGCCGAGGTAATGTTGCAAAAGCGACTCTGGTTGATACCGGGCAGCTGGTATCAACCAGAATCACTGTTTAGCCAGAAAGGAACTTTCTAGCACATGTCTGTGGAATCCAGATGTTGGGACATCCCAGGAATCGTGAGAAATGATCACCGCACCTATATTTACTTGGCCGCAATCTATGATTAAAGATGTACGCATATGGAATCACGCCCCACGGTTTAGGTGGTAATTCTGAAATTTTGTGGTGTTTTTCTTCTCCCTAACCCAGCCCACTTTGGTACATTCCTCCATGGTGACTAAGGCCATTCAACGGATACATTGAAATCATCTGAATTTACCACAGGATTGGCCATCATTTTTGCCAAGAGGGATGGAGTGATTTCAATCTCTATCAAAGTCAACTCAGCCCATACATGCCTCCAAAATTAGTACAAAGAATATCACCTGCTGTGACTCCGTGAGATTTAAACGTAAGTTGTTCTATACACTGGTATCTATACTCATTTGAGCATTGGATATTTTAACTTCATATTTGACACAATGCTTCATAAAGTAAATAATAAACAGCAGAACTCCTTTTTATCTGTGACCTGCAAGATGGTACTAATTACTACTATAATAAACCAAGAATGTGTGTCACGCGCGTGATGTCACTCCACATGAGGGTCACCCCCCCCCCGCGTGACGTCACTCCACATGAGGCCCACCCCCCCTCATTAATATTCATGAATGGGTGGATTTTTTGACTAACAGAGGAAGGTCGAGCTGAATAAAATAATGTTTTACGCAAAGTCGCTTCAAATATGACATTTCTTTACACAAACGGTAAAAATAAATCTACCCAGCACAGTGCTATATCCGTGCGTGACGTCACTGCAAAAGAGCCCCCCCCCCCATCCCTCCCCTCGTTAATAATCGTGAGCGGGTGATGTCACTCTACATGACGCACACCTCCCCAATAACCATGAGGGGTGACGTCACTCCACATGGGGCAACCCCCCCCCCCCACATCAATAATCATGAGCTGAACAATTTTTCTATTGAATATTTCAGATTTACTGCAATATACACCCGTCCTTGGACGGGCTAACAAGCCAGTTTAATGAGGAATGGCCAAGTTGGACCCCTAATTAATTCTTTGAACTTGAAAAATTCCAATTGTGTGTACTGTGAAGAGCTCTGCTGTGATGTCAATAGGCATAATGGCATCGCCGCTCTTGTGTGTGGTCACGCAGGTCAATAAAAACACATTTTAGGGGATACCCGCCCAGCGAGCTTGGGGATCCCATTTAGAAGGCAGTAAAGCAAGTAGATCACAGATGTTTGAGTGGAGCGTTAACCTTTTAAATGCTGTGGGTATTCTTCCAGCCACTCTTATTTTATCCCATGTGTAAACACCCGATTGTAATTGACAATTCAAAGAGAATAACCAACCAACAAAGCGCTTTTTTTAGCAAATAAAAAATTCTAATATCACTTCCAATGCTGCACTTTCAACAGCTTTCCTTACTAACTGAAGCTTGTTCGCAGGCAAAATGTACTTGATTGTTGCACATCACAAAAGGAGCAAATGCATCGTGGTGACATGCGTTATTGTTGTAGTGCTCAAATCAGAGCTCTCTCCGATTAGATAAATGTACTAATGTCCTCGATATTCTTCTCATATCTTGTTGCCACACTCTACATCATCTATTCACAACAACAATTGCGAAGAACACATATCCATGCAGAGCTCTTTCTTGGCCAAACGATAAAAAAACAGAAGCACATTGTTTGGGAAACGGTGCCATGGCAGATTTTCACTGGCCAGCAGGCCACGTGCGAGCCACAACTCATTTTCAGTTTCGTCATGCACCATACAACGACGCTAAAAGTGACATACTTGAGGAATGTTTCCAAGATAAGCTCATTTAGCAACACATTTGACTCTTTTTGTTGTTGTTGTTGCATAAGTAAACATTTCATGCCAGCTCAAGATACATAAATACAAACAATATTAAGTTATTAGCCATGTTTAGGTTAAACAAAATTCCAGATTAGCATTCCTCTTTGCTCGTAGACTACAGAGAAATGACTTTAACCGAAACACACAGCAAGGCGCGGGGGCTGTGAGAGGCAGTTACAGCATGTTAAGCATTTGTCTCTCTGGGATGTAGAATTTTTCAGCAAACATCCAAGCAAAACACGGTGCCAGTTGACCTTGCAATAAAATACACGCTCTGCTGAGTGGCAGACTGGGAGTGCTTTGGACAGAAACCCAAAACCTGCCCAGATGGAGACCTCATCAACCATGGTACACGTGGCCTAAGGCTGACGAGAAAATAAAAGTATATTTTTTCAGGGCCAGCCACACAATACCCCACCTCCCCACAAGTGACAACAAGGGGGCAGAGATAACCAAAGAAGCCCAAAGCACTAAACACTGCTTTATCCACACGTGTGATCTCTGACAAAACATCCTCGTGCCAGGTAAAAATAGAACTGAGGCAGGTTCCAAAAGAAAACTGTTGTATACTGTAGATGACTCGAACTTAATAATCGAGCTTTCAAATGTAAAAAACAAAATGTTACTTGAAACAGCATAAAAAGTCAGTGTCTCCACCCCCCAACTAGGTAAATGCTGCAAATTTTCAGTTTACGAAGGAAAAATGTTAACCAGGCCTATAAATACATATTCAAGATGATCTCATTTTGTTTTTGCTGCAACAAAACAAAATGAGATCATCTTGGTGGCACATGGCAGCGGGTGACGTCTCTATCCTTAGCAGAAACACATTTTTCATTCGTACATCAAATGACAGACTGATGAACTAAACCCTGAACAGTTTTTTTTTTTTACCAGGTAAGAACCACCCAACTATATAGCTTCTTTTCAGAAGCGACCTGGACGCAATTTGTAGCTCAGCGAAGTGGTTTATCACGTGCAACTGTACAGCAGCCAAATATTCTAAACGCATATTTACGAATGTGGAGGGAAAAACCGGAGGACCTGGAGAAAAATCGACACGACCAAGAGGAGAATATTCAAACTCCAAATATACAACAGGCGTCAGGGTTGAGATCTAAACCACAACCTCCTGTATACCAGGTGAGGTAGTTAACATCTCGCCACCGCAGCCCAGGTGCTATAAATAGCATTGTACCCACAGGGACAGTTGCCACTGGGAAAGCCCTTTCAAATGTTTAACACGAAATGAAATGTGAGCTTATTGTATTGGAAAGCGCTCTAAGATGCTTTGGCATAAAGGGCGCAATAGAAAAATCTAATCATCATCGTTATACTTTACCACACTGAGCAGTCTCTGTTTTGGTGTAGGGGCTGCTTAGGACTGGTTGAGATATCACTTGCCATTGATGTTAGTCATGGCCGGGAATCAAACTAAAGTCACTGGGTTCAGACAGCATTGGGCTGTCCACTGCATCAACCACCACACCCCCCCCCCCCCCCCCCCAGATAACTTAACGATTTTAAACTTTGACCTCTCGTCTTAAGTGGAAACCATCAAGAGTTATAAAACAGGCAACGCTTTGGCCAGAAGTTCATCTAAACAATAACCATTCCCTCCGAGAATATACTGGATTGGGATTTTCCTGAAAATGTCTAATTGTGGTACGAAAACAAAGATATCAATGTGCACACTACGTATCGTATCTGCCATATGGATTTGTCCCATTGTTTCCAGCGCGTAACTGGAAGTAAACACTGCCGCTGGATGTGGGATGCCTTGCAGCCAGTGTCAAGGATACGAAAAAACATAGTCGCAGATAACAGATGATTTGCAGCCCTGCTCTCAACCACCACTATCAGTCAGTGGGTTCTTTCTCCTCCTCAAGGGGCAGAGGAGGAGGGGGGAGGCAGAGGGAAAACCGCTTGTGTTGCCAATGGGATATTACCATCATGTTCACAAGCAATTCTATTACAAATAACAGGAGCGAACGTACTGGCACGGATTTCATGCATTTAGCATGACATTAAGCACGTCCTGCATTCGCTATCCTGCTGAGTGGCAGTTTGGCGGTGTCCTGGCGTAACCCACTTTCTTTTCACAACTGCCAAGAGGACGTCTTTGGGTTGCGTTTGTTCTCCGATCCGTAGCTTGGTTCCTCTTTCCCGTCTCTCCTTAGAATTCTCAGCATGCGTGCCTCCATGCTTCTTTGTGTCCTTTTTTTCAATCTTGCTCCATTTTCCGTGCCATATTTCACAATTCCGTTCCATGTCACAAGCAGCCAATATACACAATTGAAAACGTTCCGTGTCAGGCCCACTGCTTTCAAATAAGAATTCAATTTTCCAAAAGCACTCCAAAAGCCTGCCCTCGCTCACCTTTATTTCATTACTATAATCCTAATGCACTTTCAATCACTCTCCTGAAACATATGCATACTCGGTTGTGCTTTGCAGTTTTAACCAGACAACAACCATGTTCTTTCGTTCAGCTAATTTCTATTTGTTTCGCTCATACCTATGGAAAAATTACTCAGGTCGGGGCGAGCATGACTGAGCATTTGTATACACTTCGGTGAGGTGCTGCAAGTGGATTTGCAAATGCATGAGCTGAGCGAGCTTCCTTTTAATGCATGCGGTGTGCTCAACAGCAGGAGGAGGACGTGAGAGAGGGCGCAATTGCAGCTCCTCGTTTATCAAGATCACCTCGTCGCTTCCCATTCTCGCAACCAAACGCATTAACGTTCGGTTGAGGGATTCAATAAAGAGGCCACAATGGATGCGAAATTTACAAACAAATAAGCGCACTCGAAAAAAACACTTTTCGATGGGAAGAGAATGGCAACGTTTGTGTTAGGAGATGAGTTGCCGTGGCGGGAGTGGCAGTTGAAACGTCTAATTGCAGGGGTCAGACCACCGGACGAGAAGAGATGCAGCTGGTCTACAGAAGCGCACACATGAGGGGGTGCGAGAGATGTCGTGGCAGGGCACAGAGAGCAACCTGGACAGTTCGCGATACAAGGTGGATAGACAAAATTGCAGACGTCACTTTAAAAAGTAAGGACCTTGCACAATGGCGAGGCTACGGTGAATGTTCACAAGCTGTGTGAAAAAAATCGTTACGGAGTACCAGGTGCGTCATCATTGTGAGAAGCCGTCGCTGCCTATCCACTGCTAGATGAATGCATCCCCACGTCATGCTGTAATCCATATAACCCCAGCACATGAGATAATTGTATTGATCCATCCAACTTGTCTCCCCACCCCCGGGTCAGCACTCTGCGTCCAAGTATTGTAGTGTTTCTGATATGTGTTCCTCCAAAGGTTACGCCATGCAAATTAAATACATCACACTCCATTGTGAATATCAAAACAAATTAAACTATATCTTAATCTATAGGCCTATTGGCCTTTCAGACTTGCGTTTGCCAAAAGCATTTTAAGTGGTTCTGAAACCCTATGGAGCATGCCTTTCTGTTTGCTCATGTCTGTCTTGGGGTTCACTTTGCAGTTATCCTCATCATGCCCACACTCTTTCTCCCACCTCTTGCCTCCGTCTCTTTTTACCGTCCCCATTGTCTCATCTCACTGACCCACTATCCGTCGTCTATCTTGTCATCTTACTGCATCTCCCTTATTAGTACTGTACGATAGTGTTTAGTATGTCATATAGTGTGCTGTATGTAGTGGTGGGGAGCGGTGGGGCAGCGGTTAGCGCACTGCGCTACGACCCTGGTGACCCGGGTTCGATTCCCGTTCACGGCCAACACCGGTGACGATTATCTCAATCGGTCCTGGGCATCCCCTAGGTCGACTCGGCCTCAAATGAGTAGCTGGTGCGGTGTGTAAACATCGCCACTGTGGATACAATAGCGGCTGGGCGTGGTGCTGGACACCCACCTCCTCGTGTGCCGTGCCGGCTACTTGCGAACAGCACTTGCTCCTACAGTCTGTTCAGGCTATACGGGGTATCTTTGTCTTTGTATGTCTGTTAGCGGTAAGAAATATTTAAATAAAGACCATTCAGTGAGGTCCAATTAAGTAATAATCCAGAGATAAGCTGCACACAATGGACTATTAACAATTCAGTGGAGAGATGCATGCATGCACGCAATTGCTGAGGGTGTGCACATGCATTATGTATGTGAAGGATATATTACGTGAAGCATCTTAATGAAGAATGCACAGGAAGGATGCATGTGAAGGCTGAAAATTAAAACTGCACGGCACGGACTTGGGTAGGAGGAATGTACATTGAGGAAGAAGGTCGGGTTATTTGTGGGGCTATTTTTCTTATAAATTTCAGGGCTGCCAGCAAAGAATGGCATTGTTATCCCAAAATAGCAACAATCTTGAGATTATAACAACGGTACTTTATATATATCTCCATTAAAAAAACAACAGTGAGTTTCAAGAAAATGTAACTACAGGCAAACATCACCGCACCTGGCAGAATGTGAGCAGATGGGTGTGCTAATTAAATTAGCAATCATTTTAATGCACGCACCACACTGAACAAAAGCTAATCTTTAAACGTTTGACAAAACTCAGTGTTAATAATGAGTTATATGCCGCAAAAAAGGCTTTGTACAGGTATGAGATGTGTTTCTAAACAATATTAAAAGCAAATATAGTGGCTTCACAAGCGGTAGGTCATCAGATGAGCATTCATTTTTCCCTTCGCGCAGTTTGCCGTTGCAGTTTTCTTCAAAGACATCGAGGTTAAGCGACAATTTGGTAATATCAAAGTCACATTTTATTACTTTCCCATTTAATTTCCAAACATTCAATGCATGAACGAGAAGCCAAATCGAGTTCCTTCCGCCTCAAGCGAGCAAGGAGCTCCACGCATCACGAGGCTCCCTGGATGACGATGAGTTTTTCTTTTACAAGAATTAAAATAGAAAAAAAAGACATTTTTCTCGTGAAAGCCTATAATTTTTGGTCATTTATCCACCGTTTATTTTAAACACCTACATGGCTGCGAAGTTGCACCCAACGAGTGACGTGACGGTACACGCACCTGGCTGTTGTGGCGACATCGTGGGTGTCACGTGCTGGGCTCTCAAGCATGCAGCAGAAGTGAAACCAATGAGCCCATGGGGGTGGGTTCCTGAGCCCCCAAGCGATCGGTCTGGCCTGGTGGGCGCTGCCAGAGGGACAGCCTTTTTGGCCCAGCGAGGTGCGAGAACCAGGGCAGCACAGCTCCTACTGGGCTTGGAAACGCCGTCAAGGTTCTGGAGGCCCTTTCAAGGGGGTGAAGTAAACAGTCAAGGTTTGAATATAATTGCCATTTTTTTTTCCACGAATGTATTCCACCAGTCACGAGTTTGAGCTTTCAAATCCTGGTCACGGTTCAACTCGGCCTCAAATTCTATAAGGGTTGGCAAAACGCGTACCCATTTGTGAAAAATCCACGGTGGTGGTCCTGCGGAGAGAAGGGACAACCCCCCCCCCCTCTCCACCACCAAGGGAATGTGAAATTTGACCTTGCAGGCTCAGGGGTTCACCCAATGAAGATGCCCCCCCCCCCTCGCTCGAGTCAGCAGGGACACTTTGAATGTTGACTTTGAACTCTAATGTTATACCCGATATAGCTCACAATGACTGACATGCATCTGACACAAAGCACTATAAACCATAGCCTATCACTTGTTCAAGCCTTGGCGGGCATGCTACTGCTGAACCCATTGACATATATTGTACGGTCACGTTTTTATCAAGCGTAACACGAACCGTGCAGATTTAAAAGGCCGAATTAAAATGTGTATGTATCAAATCAGGATTTGCACAGTAATTATGTGTGTGCACACCTTCATGTGTGTTTATACATGCTTTGTATAGTGTAGGGGGAGCGGTAGTGTAGGGGGAGCGGTAGTGTAGCAGATAGCGCGCTGCGCTATGAACCCGGCGATTTCCGCTCATGGCCAACATCACTGACGATTATCCGAACCAGTCCTGGGCCTCCCCTAGGTCGACTCCGGCTCAGATGAGTACCTGGTGCGATGAGTAAACATCGCCACGAGGGAGACAAAAGAGGCCGGGCATGGTGTCGGCAACCCATCCCCCCGTGTGCTGTGCCGGCCAGGTGCTCACTAAGAGAACTTGCTCAAGCAGTCTGTTAAGGCTATAGGGGGATCTTTGTCTTTTATACATGCTTTGTGGTGCGGGTTAGTTTACATGCTTGCATTGCCAAAAATATATACTGCCATGTGCATGAGTGAGCAGCGAGAAACATGTTACTGCATGCTCGTTTTTCCGATTGTGTGCATGTCTGTTCACAAGTATGTAAATTATGTATTAGGCAAGCACACTCTGCACGATGGTGGGATGTGACATGCACATGTCAGTTCGTGCAGATTTCTGTGCACAACGCACAACTTTGTTAATGTTTGAAATAAGGCAGTATGTGCCAGAATTTATCATTTTGTATCGATGGCTGCAGGGCTACACGTGTATCACTATAAAATGTGTGTAAGATTTATCGAGTTTAATATTACTGCAGTAAATTTAAACCTGTGACATTGCGTATGGGAGTCGAGTGCTCCGCAACATGACGGGTGGTACAAATACATAAATGTTGACGATGGATGGCCAGTGATTGCATACAGCTTTGGTGTAAACATCCGAGTAACACTTAATTTATAATGCTATTCAGACACAAGTGATGCTGTGCTCCAAACTTGTAACTCAGAATAAGGAAGTTGCAAGCTCAAAGTTCAATTCAAGGTTGACTTGGCTCATGATCGCTCAGGGAATCATGGAACACCAATTTGTGGGAAGGCACAAATTCTAGATTTGAGGCTTTCGCGACTGCAAGGATTCATACTCTTTGGTTTTTTTTCCGGTAAAGTCGTGTAACTTTACCGGAAAAAAAAACAAAGAGTAGGCACAAATTAGTTTATTATCATGAAAGAATGAGACAACATAAACTGTTGAGTTAACTTTGGGGTAGTCACAGTCCAAAGTTGTGGACCCGGCAAGCAATCCCATCTACTCTAACAATAATAAGACTGCATATTATTTTCGTTCTGCATTTAAAACTCAAGTGGAAAGCATCATAAAGCCACAATAGGACTGAATGTTCCTTCACTTCACTCACTTCTGACCCGTCACAGATTCTTTAAAAGAACCCCCAATGACTCTCAAGATGTAAAATACTTCAAAGCCAGTATAAAACTTACACATTCACTCACCGTCAATTCTGTTCCTCTTCACTACATTTTGGCACCCCGTTACACTCAAACGATTTTGAAATCTGAAAATTATTTACATTATGAAAGGCACCTCTTAAAAAAAAAAATCCTTAATGTGCAAAATATGCCGAGCAAGTAGCAACTCCAATCTACGAATCACGGTTTTTCCTCTGGATTGAACTTCTGCTTTCACATATGGGCAGTGCATCAAAGATGGTACTAAAACGGTTTGACAGACTCCACTCACGAGTTGTTATTCTTATTTACGATCCAGCCAGGTCCACTTTTTTTTCCCCCCTCCCAATTTCATCGTTTGCTCCGTTGCCTCCTTCTACTGCTACGCCCATGATCAGCGAGCGCTCTTGTGAAGTCTGCCCGCGTTATTCCCTCGTCTGGTTAACCTGCTCATGTTACTCTTCCTCCCTTCGCCACACCCTGCGGGTCGTGATTTCTTGCCAGACTGTGCGCCGCGAAGTGCTGCTCCTCCTCATGGCTCAAAGCCCGCGCTGAACACTCTCAAAATGCTTCGTCTACCTCTGTTTTCGTACCTCATTCAAACTTTTGGAAAAACACAATGTACAATTTCATACCAAACACAAACGTTCGAGTGTTAACCTCTCGGATTGACAACGCTGATGGTGTTTGGTCTAATGATCACATTTAATGTGTAGACAATACTTATGGGAAAATTAAAATTTTTGTATTTAAGCTTGTGCCTCAACGAAGCATTGTATGTTTGTTTTTATAGGAAATTATATCATGACATCAGTGAGTATATTTATAGAAGTGTGCCTCCTATTGTAAAATAACCTTCAAGCAAACAATAAGATTATAAAGTACAAATTAACATCTTAGCTCAGTTACATTCATTCTCAAGTACTTTTTCAAACCAACACATTCATCGTTAATTCTAATTCCATAAGGGGTTATTCTTTACACTCACAACTACATAGATGCATATATTGTGTATGTGACATCAGCATTACAAAATATTTCTGGAGCCAAATTATGAATTCATATACTCTACAACAATATAAAAATGTAATTCCACAACAAAGTGATGGATTAAGTGATCAAAAGGAAATTCAATATTTTACTTGACTCCATGACCATCTTTCATCACATTCCAAATGGTTTTCAAACTGCTGTTTCAGAAAACCCACACCAAGCACCAGGAATGCGTGTCATTTGGAAGGGTTTTTATACTACTTTCTAAGGCTCGCCATCATACATATTGTTTTATACGGCCATACTTTGTGGCCTGTATTATAATTCACCAATACATATTTTTTCCAATAGTCCAATGTATTCGCAGAGCATTTGCAAACCTTGGTCACATTCTTTTGGTGAATTGTACAGCAGCCAAGGAACACTATTTGATACGCTCTGAGAAACCAACAGTGCATTCCAAAGTGAAACAAACACCAGACATTAAAACAAAGCAGGCCCTCTAAAAGCTCTGCAGCTGCCTGGGAGAACTCTCCCTAAAAACCACAGAGGGAGTTTTTGATCGCGAACCGGCGGGGGGGGGGGGGGTTGGGGGGGTTGGGGGGGGGGCAAACCTGTAGTAAAAACAGAAAAAAATGAAAATGCTGCTGACACCCACAATGTGAGCCACACATTAGACGGCGTGGCAGTCGCAGGGCATAAAATGCCCAAATGCAAACATGTCACAGCCTGCGCTAGCTGTAAAGGAAGAGGGCCTTTTGCCAACAGATGGTCCAATGAACGATGATAGCAGGTTGATTTTGCTTCTATGCTGCAAAGCCACTATCACATATCAAAGGTTTGCTTGAGTACTGGTAAGCTTTTAAAGCAGGAAATGTACAGTAAACATTGAGCGATTATTTCTCTAAGTGCTGCATTAATGGAGAAGGGGATTTATGGGTGTGGATATTTTTGAGGTGACATTCACAGCCAGAACAACATGTTTCAGCTGTCAAAGCCAATGTCCATTTTAATCTCAAAATGTCCCCAGACTGCGTGAACATATCTCGTGGAGTTACTGTATAAATGGGTTGCAACCAACTTCAAACTGAACATATCTAACGTGACATATTTCAGAACAATGCATCACAACCATGAGGTGGCTCTGCCATGATGTGGCGAAACCATTTCTGTTACAGAGCCACACCAAATCATAGCATTCAAAGAGTGACTGCGACATCAACACAAACTAATCCACGTGAAGTATGGCCAAACCTCCATGACTACGAGGGCATGGGAAGCCCGTCATCCAGCAGTGGAGTGACAAAGGGCTGTATTATCAACACAAATATCGAAACGGCATAAATCAAAGTAATTTTTCCAAATCACCAAAATAATGCATGGAAATAATATTCTGTACTCTACAGTATGGTACAATTCTTAATGCAAATCAGGTGGCAGTATTAATCAAGTGAGGACGTAGTTGTGAAACTACATTAAAAGGGTGAGACGTAAACAGGGGTATTTACTGTATTCATAAGAGAATAAATTATGGTAATCTCTGATGTCCTCAACGACGGAGGGAATGAGCGTGAGAGAGGAGCGGGGAGAAACTCTTGCCGATAGGATCGGACAAAAGCGATGTCTTCTACGAGAGAGAGGATATTCCGGATCCCAGCTATCTGTGACATCAGCCCCTCTCAGGACTTATGGGTAAACAGACCACTTGTGCGCCTACACATACATTTAGACTCACTTAAGTGTTGAGATCACCACGACAAATGCCCTGGGGGAATTAAGACTAACTTAAGTACTATGCTAACATCCCATGCACGATAAAGGAAACATAATCCTGCGATAGTCTGCCCGGTTTTAAGAATTAACACGTATTCTTTAGCCGACTTCCATAGAAGAGAGTTGGAAATCTTTCACCTTTTATGAAAGGCTAAATTAGAGGCTGGATAATGAACGGAACAGTTTATTGCAAATACAAGGGAAAGCCAGAAATGTAGCTGGGATTCAAAATTAGACTAGCTCTGAACCTCTGGACATTTCCAATGGCAGGTCAAACCTGATTAATATGCTCTACATCATGTGGACATTCACCATAATGTAAAACAGCTGGGTTTTATGATCATGCAAGGCAGTCATTTTTCAAAGGGTTAACACTGCATTTGTAAAAGCACAGCTTACTTAATTACAAAATTGAATCAAACACAGCAATAACAGATGCACATAAGTGCTGAAAGAAAATATCTTAATGAGTTCTTGGCCAGACAGTCTGTCTCCCAAAAACGCACCAATCATTTCAGGGCACGGGCTTTCACAAATACTTAAGAATCGCCCTGACACCGGCGTTTCTCAAACCTCTTGTTGGTCCGCGGACCACCCAGCCCCCTCCCCCCCCCCCCCTGGTGACAAAACGCAAATCACTTCTCTCTCTAAATTCCACTCATATAAAAATGATTCAAACCACCGGATCATAAAAAAACTTTTTTTAATACAGCTATAAGTTTTTTTTTATTTTAGGGTTAGGGTTGTTTAATCAGGGTAGTTTACCTAACCTACATTTTTAGTTAAATTAAATATCATGATTAAAAGGATGAATTCATGCCCAAAACAAAAGGTGGTGTAAACATTGTCATTATTGTCCGGATCAACCTGCATTTGCATCGCAGCCCCACCGACCACTTTGAGAACCACTGCTCTAACACATTTGCCTAAATCTTTGTGTTTTTTTATTATTCCACTTGTTTACCCAGGAAAGCCTCACTGAATCTCAACACTCATTTTCAGCAGGGACCTGCCAAGTTTTTGCAGTAGGGGGGGGAGAGGTGACGTCGCTATGCATAATCCCAATTGAGTAATTTGCAGGTGGGTTCTTTCTGCATTGAAATGTATTATTCATACCATTAGCATTGCAAGATAGTTTTTTTTCAGCTGATATATATATAACACATACATTTGTTACACTGGTTAGTGAGATTCTCATAAATCAGTGGGTTGCTTTGCGACCACGATGTCCTGAACGGGGTTGCACCTTCAAGCGTGCGCGGAGTGTGCCGTGATGGATTAGGGGTCTGGCAAGCAAAAAAAAATGTCTCGCCTAACTTGCCGAGGGTTATGTTCTGCGTGTCATAATGGAGTGAGCTTACATGTACTTGTGGAATATATAGTAACCAGTATACGTCTTGTACGTATATTATTTTCACATCCACATAATTGAACATTTCAGCAAGTGTTCAATCGTTACGCGTATCTGTCCGTAGAGAATTCCGAGGCACAATTCTATACCTCCACGTTCCTCTGCCTTCCGTTGCTCTATTCATCTGCCTCCGTGCCCTTCATCGTTGAACATCACCATTCTTCACCTCCCTCGTGGTCTTTTCCCAAAAAAATCTTCCCTCAAATCACGTCCTTCAGCAAGCCCCCTTTTCCTTCTCGCTATGTGCCCAGTACAGATGTGCTTGCTCATCCTAACAACAGATCGAATGAGTTCACTTTCTTCTCCCAACGGACGCAGCAGCAACATTATTTGTTTTTCTTTCCGTCCACGCTTATTTTCATAACTCTCCTCCGAATTCACATTCAAAACCTTCCAAACTCTCCGAGTGTTCCCTTCTAGAAAGCCAACCTTAATATATTTAAATATGTAATGTGCAGTGTTCAGTTATATTAATGTTTAAGAAGAAATCTTGCTCCCTGGTGTGTTTGTGGAGGTGGCTTTTGGTGGATAATCCAGATTTTCATTCCGTCCTGCGACACTACGGGCACTACCGTTGGGCCGCAAAGGTCGCCAGGAAATAGCAGTGAGGAAAAATAAAGAAACTGGGCTGTGGCCTCATTTGTAGTGGCAACGCGAGCGCTATCCCGTCATGCGCGTGAGGTTTTTTTTTTATTTTAGAGCTACTTTGGTGTACTCCCACATATGGCATCATAAAGGGGCTCTAATCAGGCTTGCTAATTAAGGGCATAATGACCAAAACAATTGGCAGATTGAGCAACGGTTTCTTTTTACCTTTCAGATATTTTTTTCAGGGCAAACCAAATATTTTTGCCGCTGTTCGTACATCAAAAGTTGCTGGAGGTCAGATGTGCAGACATGCACAGGTGCATGTGTGTTTGAAGCTTCGTTTCCGCAAGATTCACACAGCAACCATTAAGAGAGACCGGGATTTTTTTTTTCCTTCCAAACTCCTGTCCTAACGACCTCGAACGGCGCGCAGCTAAACGTAATTGCTAATCTTTTCCATCAATATGTAAATTAAGCCGCGACACATTGCACACACACATGGTGGTTGGTAATTAAGGAAGGCTGCACCATGGGGTGTAGTGAGCACTGGAGTTGAGTGACAATGAGGCAGACTGCTGGACAGACCTGTATAGCAAAGGCACAAGTGCTGGTGGAGTGTTCCTATTAAAGCCAACACAGAACGCAAAGCCAATGAGTCAAAGGGGTTGGGGTCAATACCACCTGGGTTTGTAAAAATGATATCAATGGGCAGTGCTCACCACGGGTAGAAACTTAGCATATATATCGTCTGTTTTATACACAAACTTCTTATTTATAGTCATATTCCGATATTTTTGGGATCACATTTTGTGTTTTTCAATTTGACATTTTCAAGCAAATACAACAGGGTATCCTAATTTAACGACATATTTCTCATTTTTAAAAAAAGTACCCTGTTCCTCTTGTTATTATGCATGTTTGCGATGAAGAGTTCATACATTCAACCCTGAATGTATTTTCATTTCCAGTGCTGAAATGTATACATCATGCCAGATGCTGACGTTAGGGTGGGTGACCTAGGGCAGACCCCATACCAGAACCGTGGACATGCCAAGGGCATGATGAAGGAAATAAGTTGTATTCATTCATTATCTGGAGTGGTGTGGCGAATTCTGCGGCAAACTTGCTGGTGCTCGAGAAAAATTGCCGATTGGTGGAAAACATTTTAAAGTAACATTCTCAATATAGTATTAATCACTATTACACCAGCTATTTTCAGCAGCCAACAAGGGCTGTGTATGTTTACTTTAAAAATGACCAAAACATACCACTGGATAGTGTATCGGTGCAAGAGTATAATTCACAGTTGAGTTTAAAAGGTCATGGCATTCTCAGCCTCTCTTACCCCATGGGTTGATAAACGCAGGATTGCTATGTGGGCATCTATCAGTGGTTCTTGCAAAGATACAGACCCCTGCCACAGCAATGTGGAAGTCGTACCACAGGCTCAGCCCCCACTGTTTGTTAAATCAGGGAGACCATTTGACTTTTGACTCGAAAAATATAACGTAACGATCCTCTAAACGTCACTTAAGAAAATAAGATCAGCCAACCATGACTGCAATTGTCCAACTGAGCAATGGAAGGTTTCAGCGACAGGGACGCAGGTGCGCCAAGTCCACCTACCGTCGTGTACTTGCCAAGCTGGCACAGGGACGGGAAAGTCTCCTGGTGGGCACGGCGCACGCGGTCAATGAGGTCCTCGATCTCGGGGCACGGGGGAGGAATTTCCTGCAACTCCGGTCGCACCACCTCCTTCTTCTTTTTGCTCCGGTCATTCCTCACCGCTGCTCGCAACGAAACATAGACAAAAAAATGCACACGCGCCAACGGGCAGATTAACCCTTGCCCATTCCAAGACGTCTGTGAAGCCACGATATTTGCTTTTAATGTTGTTTGGAAAAATATCTCAAGCTTGTACAGAGGCTTTTTTGTGACATAACTTGTTCTCAACACTGAGTTTTCGCAAACATTTAAAGCTTGGCTTTTGTTCAGTGTGATGCGTGCATTACAATGATTGCTAATTCAAATAGCACACCCATCTCCTCACATTCTGCCAGGTGCGGTGATGTATGCCTGCAGTTAACCCTTTCCATTACAAGACGTCTGCAAGTTACAGGGTGGGTCCCATTCACCTCGGAATCTCTGAATCTCGGAACGCGCAAGTGGTAAGCATTAATTTTATTTTAAGAGGCACAGCACTGTTATTTTTACAGACATTGGACTGTACTCACCTCAGAGAACTGTAGTGACACGACCGCACTCTATGAAACCTCGTGCCAAACTTCCACGCCCTCCCGCATGGCCTTGTGGGAGTGTCGGTAACGATAAAGCTATTTTATTTTGTTTTTTCTTCCCGTTTCGTTTTGATGATGTACACGTACGTCATCGGAACGGGAAAGGGCTAAATACCTCACTGAAGGTCAAGCGGTCATCTTGACCAAGACCATTCATGCCCAAACAAACACACAAAGATCCCTGGTTTGGCCTTAACAGTTTTTTGGGGCAAGTTCTATGAAGGCTGGCACGGCAAACGGGGCGGGGAGGTGGCCAGCACGCCTGGCCCTCTGTCTCCCAAGTGGTGATGTTTACACATCGTAACAGGTACTCATTTGAGGCCGAGTCTACCTAGGGGAGGCCCAGGACCAGTTCAGATATTCGTCACTGTTGTTGGCCGCGAACAGGATTCGAACTCGGATCGCCAGGTTCGTCGTGCAGCACGCTAACCACTGCGTCACCGCACCCCATATACCATTGATGCCCATACATCACCGCACTAACGATTCCTTCTGGAAGACCTTGCAGCTGCTGCACAGTGGACACACGACCCCATGTCTGCCCTCCCGGGTATTACGCTTTCAGACTGCAGGCCTTCCCACTTGGTAACTGACCCCTGGACACCACTCCAGAGCTTGTAAACCTGCCTTCCTCTATCCTTCACACGTACTCAACGAAAACACAGCCTCCTTTCTAGATTGCACGTACAAAGTTAACTTTTTTTTTAATTGTGCCACCGAGTAAATGTTAAGGATATCCATGCTTTTGCAAATAGGCTCTCATCCTTCTGCACCTACCGAAGCAAGCTTAAGTACGAGTTAAACGTCAAAGCGTCTACCAGGTTAAATAAGCAAGACGGAGTGCTGATCTCAGTATATGGCCATAGGCCAATGGTAGACTTTCCATATTCCTATATTGTTTCTCTATGGAGCAATCTCTGATTACTTACTTCAACCTCAGAAGAATGAGCGGCTCAGTCAACCTCCCATACAAAGATATCAACTTAAAATCCTCCAAATGTGAGTTAAGCACTCTCAAAACCACAGAGGACCATTCCAGATAGAATTTTAGTCCGCAAATTGCCTTGCACATGTATATCCATCACCCAAACAATTACATTTTTGGGTGAAATCCAGTTGCGTTGTGACCACAAATATGGTGTCCCGATTCTCCGGAAGTCCTGATTTAGCCATGGCCCTGCCTTGTCTTCAAAACGCCAACTCCCCTGGCCACTTCCTTAGCTCTCTCTCCCGGCCCATTGCAGACTCTCTCCCACCCACCACTCTTTCTTTGTGTGCTCTGGGGCACGTATGAAGCATCTGGACCCCAGGCTTGCAAAAAAAAAAGCCCTACTTTTTTCCAACCATATGGAATAATCAAGTTATTATGGCCATGCCTCCCCATTATGATTATGGTATGAAAGGGTTGTGACCTTATGGAGAGTTGAGAAAAAACAGATAATAATTTATGGCAGACCAAAAAAACTGGCAGCATAAAATATGAAACTGCAAAAAGGGAATACGCTCTGTCCATTAAATTTGTATTCAGCTTGGTGGCACAGCAATAACAGCCATTGGCTCACAATCAGAAAGTGAGGAATACAAATCACGGTCATGAGTAATCTCAGTAGTTATCCCTCTGGGATCGTCTCTTTGTGAGAAATTAACAGCTGTCGTGGCATGGAGAGACTGGCCACCTTCACGTGAATGTGGATTTTCCGCCACTGCCTCAAGGATACTAATGGAGATTAATGCTTCCCATGACGTTTTTGAAGGGGCACTTTGGACTTTTTTGACAGGCAGTGGAGTGGATATTAAACATTTCCATACATTTTGGAAGAGTAAAATGAGTAAAAAAAACATGGTTGACAGTAGTTTATATGTGCATTAAATTAAACATCAGGGTCTCTACAAGCAAGGGTACAGCAGCAGAGGCTGAATTATTGGGTCAATCAATCTGCTGTTGAGAAGCATTCTAGGTAAGAATATCAAATTACAGCGCATGATGAGTTTTGCATCGAGGAACCGTGAGGGCGAAGGCATGCACAGGCCTGAATCCTTCCAGCAGTGGATTAATCACGGCCCATTATTATTGTCTCCCCCACCCCCCAATTTCATCCCAATTGTCCATCACCCCACCATCAAGTCAAAGAACGGTCTGTGGAAGGACATATCACAGAACTGCTTCTGAAGGAGTAGGTGGTGAGATGTTAACTCCCTTGCCTGGTATGCAAGGAGGTTGTGTGTTCGATCCCAACCCTGACGCCTGTATGCATGGAGGTCACATGATCTCCCCGTGGTCGCGTGAATTCTTCTCTGGTTCCTCCAGTTTTATCCCCTCCACATTCAGAGGATTCGGGCTGCTATGATTCCCCGCATGATAAGCCACTTTTTGTTGAGCAATCATTTGTGGCCAGGTCGCTTCCGAAACCCCCAAAAAAATAGTGAGTTAAATAGTAAATAGAGGGAGAGGGGGTTTGGGAGTGGGGGTGCGCCCCTCTTCCTCGTGCCCCCTCCTCCCCCTGCACTCTTGCCCGCCAGCGTGCTAGGAGCGCATGCCACTCCTCAGCCCCCTTCCGGCACACAACCCCCCCCCCCACCGACCACTCTGCGCAGGTGCTGCTCCCTCTCCTCCACACACGTGCTATTTGCGTGCGTCATCCATACTCTCTTTTGCGCCCCCCCCCCCCCCACCGCCCACTCTTCGCTCCTCGCCCCCCACCCCCACCCACCATGTACAGGCAGCACTATGAAGTTGTTTTGCTTGTTTTGGAGCCAATGTTTCCCAGGGCAATAGCGTTGCTGGTAAGCTGTGTTAAACTAATGTGTGGCGATTGGTTTAGGGGATTTGTAGTTATCGTGGAAATATCGGTGTCGTCTATGGCCAGACCAATGGACAAAACGCCCCCCCCCCCCTCCCCGTGTTTGCAATAATTAACCTAACGGCTCCCTTAAAAAAGGTAACGTTTTTGGAACAAACGGACTAACTTTATGCCCAATTACGTTTTGTATGTTTCAATATATTTGTAAGTCGTTTTGAGATGCTGCTGCATTTCAGCAATGAATACATACAAATTCCTATCCTCAGACACATCATTTTTGCACAGAAGGATAAGAGAAAAAATTAAATACAAGGTGCAGCATAAATGGATGGAAAAACGAACATGCGGTTGGAGGCAATGGGTGTGCGAAATACTGCCGGCTCTGAGAAAATGCTGCAGCCATTCAGTAATCCTACCTCTGTCCCTAACCCTAACCATCTCCTGTTTCCCATAAATGTTTATGGTGCATCCATGAACACATCCATTACCATGCCCCATGGGGCACCAAAACTAGTTGTGATTGGCGAGGGCAATATTCTTCAGAGCATTCGTAGTTTTACTGCAGCACGAGATTGGTGCTGCCTGGAAGTTGCCCAAAAGGCCGTTTGCATTTAACTGGATTGGATCCTTATCCTCACCCCTGCAGCACTAAATTACGGCCCGAATAATTATCCTGGCCTCGGTGGATGGGCGTGTGCCAAAGTAAAGCACAATTTGGTAAAAAAAAAAAACAGATGGCAATGTACTGACTGCAGGCTTTGAATATTTCACGCATACCAACCTCGAAAGGGAACTTGTCGTGAAAGCATGGCTCACGCATTGGACTTACAATCTGGAACCACCATCGGTTCTAACCCATCTCCCGGCGCGGCAGGTGAAACATCCCAGTCACCTCTGCCTACCTGGCACTATAAATAAGTATGTCACAATTAGTTGTTCCACTTTACAAATACTGTACCATTAAGTACCTTCAATGGGCACATAATAAAATGCATATTTCATGTATATACATATGTACACGGTAGAAATAAACCTATGACATAGCAATTGGTTAAATTGCCACAATATATTTTTCCCAGCTTAACAGTTAGCATTAGTTCTAAGTTTACGTAAACAGTACTGCTGCTAGCACAGCCCTAACTAAGTCTTCACATATAATTGCACATTTTAAATATACATATTGTAATCGGTACCCCTTGAAAATATATTGGGGGTATGGGTTCTGTTTATCTGGGCTTGCCTTTAATAGTTATTTATATTCTTAATGAAATGGCACACATGCTTCTGATTACAGATACTGATACATGTTGAAGTATAGAGGGCAGTACATTAAAGTGCACAATAAATCAAACAACTACCTGCTGATTGCAGTCTCTTATGTTCTCCGGTATGATTATAGTTTTTGGGGGTAAATTAGGTGTAGAGCATTATGCCTGCACAGTTCACCCAGAGGGTAGTGTTCATTGCACAGGAAGCTATTTCTATCCCCAGGTCGGCACATGTGTTTGGTATTACCTGGCCCCCCCCCCCGCTCCGCCAGATGTGGGATAGTGCTTCAAAAAAGCCTACGGTTAAATATTACGCTTGCGTGATTAATAGCCGAAATTCCAAATTGTTTTTCTTAAAGAGGACCATTTTGTTCAAGGGAATTCAAAATCAAAGTGCTTTCATAATCACATGGAGCAATGGGGTGGCACTCATCTCTGTTAGCACTCTTGAGAGGGATTGGCAGATTTTCCGCAAATCTATGGCATGGCCAAGTGCCTCCATGAGCAGTGTCGATTTTACACAAAGTGGAAACCACTTCTTCTTTGGTTCTTTCGGTAAAGTCACGTAGAATGAGAATAAAATACTAAATTGATAAAATAAAATAACACAATAAAATTCTCACGACGTTTCGGCCACAACACAAGCAGCCTTCATCAGGTGAAGGGACGAGACTGACTGGAGGACAGCGCTGGAGCGAACAAAGCCACGCTCAGATCGCGACCTTTCTGAGCTTGGCTGTTCGCTCCAGCGCTGTCCTCCAGACAGTCTCGTCCCTTCACCTGATGAAGGCCGCTTGTGTTGTGGCCGAAACGTCGTGAGAATTTTATGGTGTTATTTTATTTTATCAATTTTATTATTTTATTCTCATTCTACGTGACTTTACCGAAAGAACCAAAGAAGATGAATCCTTGCAGTCACGAAAGCTTTAAATCGAAATGGAAACCACTTGTCTGACCTGGGAGGAAATAGAGGCTGATTAGACCCACCGACTGGGATTAGATGTACACCAAACATAATATAGTATTGTATAAGAATAATGTTTAAGTACTGCTGTTTAGCTGGGAGGTGGGGGGGGGAGCAGTGACGCACAGGGGTTCATGCCCCGCGGTCTGAAACCAGCAACCTGGGTTCCCGACCATGGCGCAAAAATCAGTGGAGAGTGATATTCTGAACTGGTCTCTGGCTTCCCCCTTCACGAACCTGAACTCAGCACGAGCGTACATGTGATGCAGAACGCTCAGTTGCTCGTTTTCAGGTCCCTCCTGAAAAGGAACAATGAGACTCACATCGCTTCAATGCTTTTCGCGCTTGCACATGAATGGCCTGGGAAAGGGTTTGGCTCTTCCACCGCAACGCCGGGTGGGGGGGGGGGGCACCTACGTCCCCCCACGCCCAATGTGCATATGGGAGGCTCTATGGGCTGAGTCTCTCCTGCTCTGTCTCCACATCTACTTCCCTCTCCACACGTCCGGTCTCTCCTCCCTCTCAAGAGACTGAGCCAGGGGGGCAGGGGCGGGGGGGTATACAACTTCACCGGACAGGAATATCAGTGGATGTCACGCGGGGAGAAGGTCGTCGGCAAGCGATGGTTAAGAAATATATTGTTTTGCGCAACGTTTAACCGGGTCACATTGTTCGGTTAAACTATGTGGCATTTAAATGCGCATTGTTGTAACGGCTGGGTGGGCAGTGCAAGGCGAGTGATGTCATGGTGCGAGCGTCTCACTGGCCTGGTGACCGCAAGATGGGATAACAGTCTCGAGGGTCGGCCGCACTCTAAGGGGGTATTGGTTCAACACGGGGGGCTTCCTCAACACAGCTAGGAGCAAACTTATTAAATAACAGGCTCAGTTTGATAATTATAGGAACGCAGAAACACGAGTACAGCTCAGGCCTCAGCCTGGTTCCGGTACACTTTATGAATGGTCGTGGAAATTAGGCATTTGTGATGTTTTCCTGGATAAGCAAAGGGCAATTATTTATGCCAAAAAGTCAGTGGCTTCAAGTTCAATCCAAGCAAGGGGAGGCACTCGTCTGCTATTTTAGCCACTACTCAATTTCTCACCCACTTTCTAGCCGACAGTCCAGGCTCACGTTATTGTATTAAATGTGCTACTTATTATTATTATTTTAAAATGACCTCATTTGCATTTGGACGCAGAATTTTTGACCCATGTATAATGTGTTTACCCTGGTGACTTCAGCACTATTTATAAACATAGCTGGCAAGCACATGCACACACAAATAAGACATGTACTCAGGTACTGCACTAACAAGCACTTGTGCAAAAGACAAAAGATCCCCGTATAGCCTTAACAGACTGTTGAGGCAAGTGCTGTTAGCGATAAACTATGAAAGCCAGGACGGCACACAATGGGGTGGGTGGCCAGCACCACGCCCGACTCTTGCCTTCGTCTCTCGAGTGGCGACGTTGACACATCGCACCAGGTACTCATTTGAGGCGGAGTCGAAGCTCGGGGAGGCTCATGACCAGTTCGGATAATCGTCACCAGTGTTGGCTGTGCGAGGGAATCGAACTCGGATCGTAGGGTTCGTAGCGCAGCGCGCTAAAACACTCCGCCACTGCTCCCCACTTGTACAAATACAAACACATGGTAGCACGCACACATCTCTGAAGTGTATGCTCTCCTCCTGCACACACGCATAGTGCTATTCAAACAGCTGATGCAAACACCCCCTAAAGTCCATGTGCCCACATAAATATAAAGGTCATAGATCCCCTATTTAAGCTTTATATACTGCAATAGCAAGGATTGTTAATCAGTACCAAATAAAGTTGAAATGGGACACGAGAGAGTTGCTCCAAGCACGTCTCTGCAATGCTTACGTTAACACACTTTGCCAAAAAAAAAAAAAAAACTTTAAGCCGGGTCAACCTAGGAGAGTCCCAAAGCAGGTTTTGGATATTATTCGCCACCGATGTAATCCATGGCCGAGAACCTAACCTGGGTCACTGGGTTCACGGCGAAGTGCACTAACCACGGCGCCACTGCTCTCATCGCACACGCGCACAAATATATATTCGCAGCGTGGCAGAAAGCCAGAAAATAATCCCGGCTCCCATCCGCCCTTCTAGATTGTGTGATCTCAGAGGCAGTCCCCCCCCCCAAGGAGGGCAATAGAAACTTATCTGTTCAGTCTCATCTTTCCCCAGTGAAGCAAACGCTACGTGTGGCTCGGCGAGCGGCTTCCTGATTGCGTGCAGCCCGCCCGCGTCACAACATTCCCCGAACCACCGAAGGGGACGTGGCGCCATTCCCTGGACACAACGGTGCTTATGCATTGACACTGCCCTGTGTATTTCACTGGCGTCACTGCCCTTCTCCCAATGCCCAAAGGAAATCTATCCGCCGTGCCACTCGCTGACAGTTCTGTTGTACGTGCGGGACGGGGCGTCCTTTTGCTCGCGCTAAATGCGTTCTCTCTCCCAGGGCTCCGTCAGGGTTTAGGAAGGGACACTGTGCTGTGTTTGTTTTGTTTTGTGCACCAGTTGTAAATTTCATACTGCAAAATTAAATTGTTTGTTATTGTTCTTTGGAAAGTTTTAAATATATATATAAACTCGAGATACCTCACTGACCATGTACTTAAAAATTGTATAAATGCTCATGCTATAATTTAAAAATAAGTGGTCATACAGTATATATTAAGGAACCCTGGGGAAACTAAATTATTTCTAACATGTTGCGGTGCTAAAATGTATGACTCGTGATCAAGTGATTGTAATCATGAGCCACGATCTATCCACTGCTTGATGTAGGCCTCCCCAAGTTCACTAGCTCTCAAGGCCACATGATGATACTGTCCATCTAGCCCCCGTCCACAAGCCGATCTCATTGCTCCATCTCCGCTGTGGATGTGACTTTCAGGCGCATACCCTTCTTTGGCTGCAACTCCGCCATTAGTCTCCACCACAGGCTTCCATCCATCCCGAGGACGACGTGTCATGCCGAAGGACAACTTCCTTTTCACAAGTCAACAACTGTGTCGCTCACATGTTTATGCTCTCTAATCCACGTGTTTCTCTGCCTCCCAGTGTAATTCCAGGCCTGCACCTTTCCACACTTCCCTCTGCAAGTTTCAGCTTTTGTTTAAATGTTCCTCGTCAATGTGCATATTTCACGAGAGGTAATATACAACTGATGTAAAGCATTGTTCTTTAGGCACATGGGTACCGTGCGTAGCTTTTCACCACAAAGTTGTCCAAAAGCCCTCCACAGCCTGGTCTCACCCACCTCTTTATTTCATTCTTTTCTTCCGGTTCGCCTTCAGTGACCACCCCGGGATACACACGCGCTCCGATGTTTTCCAGCCGTGTCCCTCCAATGGATACGTTCAAACGTTCGGCGAACTTGGTGGATGCAGACGTTTGTTTTTGCTCGTATTTATCTTTTGCTCAACCTAGCAGGCCTTGCTCATGTGCCCCAAATTTGTTCTTCAGCGGCGATGATTTTTCTCCGTCACCGTCTTGAACAGCATGCAAATGCCCCGATGACCTTCGTGATTTTACCTGAAAATGTTGGGCACTCTTGAACTTAAAACCTTGGGGTTTTTTTCCTCCATGTGCACCAACAGGACATGATGTGCCTTTTTCATAAAATATTTCAACTCTTCGTTGTTGGGTTAAGGATTTGAAAAGTAATACATCTATTAAGGGTAACTAAAAATTGTGTAAGCAAGGTAATGCGATCCTATATTTGTATATTACAAGTAATGCAATTACTTGATAGCTTTTATGATTCATTTCCTCAAAATAATATTACATTGAATGTATTTAAGCTTAAATATTACTGCATCATGCCGAGACTGTAGGTCATGTCATATAATCCCTAGGCAATTATTCCCGTATTAACCCAAAGCTGCTAACATGAACACTTCTCCTTTGTTCTTGGAATGACTTTACAAAAAAAATTGCTAAATGTAATCAACATGGTACATGGTACATAACATGAAAATTATTACACACTAAAATGAATAACATTACGGGATTACCACACCCTTTAACATTCTTCGACTCTGGCTAACATTGGTATAGCTCACTCTTAGCTATTGCTCTTTAGCAACTATGTACGAGGTTTTCCACATTGACTTAAACTAAACAGCGCCTATACTCAATGCCCCATTTATCACTTACTTAACATCTCGCTCTGTTTTACTTGGTGCATAGCCTGAAACATTAGCACCCCTCTCTTCAAACATTAGTGCTCCTGAATGCTAATGGGAGGACAAACGGTTCGGGCATCTGGAGCAATGTCTCTTTTCCATGGTCAGTGGGACATTATCCTCGGTACGAAACTTGTTGGGCCCAAAAGTAGTCATTACCACAGCAGCCCGACACCCTCGAGTTTCAGAACCGAGGCACCGAGATCCTCGTCTCAAACCAAACCACACAGGCCGAGCCCGGCATCAGTTGCAATGTCACAGCGTCAAGGCAGAAATGAGACACACGTGTCGTGATGTCACTTACTTACATTTCCGCGCTGCGCTGGTGTTAAAAGCACAGTGGCAAACATTTTTGTCATCGGCCACAATCAATGCACTGTGAAAGACAAGGCCCCCTCCCGCCCCCAAGCCACCTCCAGATTGTGAAAGCGAGGTCAGGAGAGAAGGTGAAAAGCGATGGGGCATACAGGCACCATGAGGGGTGCCGCGGTGGCGAGATGTTAACCACCTCGCCTGGTATACAGGAGGCTGTGGGTTTGATCCCGACTAACGCCTGTATATCTGGAGTTTGCATGTTCTCTTCCCGTGGTCACGTGGATTTTTCTCCGGGTGCTTCGGTTTTTCCCTCCACATTTAGAAGGGTGTGCTTAAGAGTATTTGGCTACTGTACATTTCCACATGAGAAGCAATTTCTTCGAGCGATAATTTGTGGCCAGGTCGCTTCTGAAAAAAAGAGCCATAGAGCTCAGAGAGTCTCCCCTGGTCAAATAAAGATAGTTTCAATAGTTTTAGTTTACTCATGGAGCAAGAGACAAGAAACCCAGGGATTGGTGCTGTGCCCGGACCGAGAAAGTCTTGTTCCCCAATGGAAATGTGGCAATAATGGACTCTCACATGGTCGATAGAAGACATTGCAACGAATGAAACGGCATCGAGTACTTACATTCCTTGGACATGCCAACTTCAAGGCAGCGTTGCAGGCGGCAGTACTGGCAGCGGTTACGCGTTATCTTGTTGATGATGCACTTCTTGTCACGGTGGCAGGTGTACACCATGTTCTTCTGAATACTCCGGCGGAAGAAGCCCTGCCGACAGAAGCCAGTTGCGCATGAGATCAGGAGGTGCTGCTCACTAACGGCACTGGCCCCAACAGTCTGTTCAAGGCTATATGGGGGGGGGGGGGGGGGGGGTCTTTGTTATGTTGTTTTGCCCCCCCCCCCACCCCTTCTCCGAAAGCTCAAAGACGGCCGTTGCAAGTCACACGTACCAATTGTAAATAATACATTCATTAGTATTCATCGATATTTAATTTTCGAAAATATTTTTCCATCTTGGGAATGTGTTTTTTTGCAGGGCGTGTTTGCTCGTAACAAAGTGTATTATTTATCCTTGCAAAGAGACCAGTCGGTTAATCAAGGCTGATGCTGTTTACATGCCACAACACCTGACCACCACTTCCTTCATAAACTTGAGCAGAAATCAATCAACACCCAAACTTGACGCTCTACTCTTACAGATCTCTTCCCCCACCCCGCACCCTTGTTGCCAACCTCTTAGGTGCACATTCCTCCGCTCGTCTGGGTGACCTCCCTCTTCCTCTGCCCTGCACGTGTGCCTCTCAACACAAACTCCTTTTGCTAGTTATACGCTTTGCTACCATCGTTTTTTTTCTAAACTCATAAGTTTCTTGCCCTAAACTACCAAAAATTCCGAGCATTCTTTGCACGCAGCATATAATGTGCATTGCAATACGAGTGTATGCTGTGCAATGTGGTCATGACATTGCATATTATACTGTAAATTCATACAAAAGTTAACATGGTACTTATTATTATTTACATTTTTGTTTTTATTATACAATGTGACTCGTAGAAATTATCAACTTTTCTCCTTTCTTTCACCATCTCATTGACAGTGGCTCTCTCCCTGTGTGGCTAAACCATTGAACTCTCCCGACTTTTCCATGTGCAAAGAATGGCCGTCATGAGTTATCATCCACGAGTCTCCAAAGACCATTTGTTCCTCACAGACAGCGAGTTATTCGTAGCATCGTGAACCCTTGGTAACACTCCATGTTCATCGTGTTCTAGCGGAGGGGGGTTCACCGAGTACAATAGTACACAGCCACCACTAAAATCCAGATTCCACAGCAGAGCAACGACAAAGTCTAAGTGTCCGGACCTGTTGCAAGCAATCGCAGGCAATTGCACGTGAGGAAGAGAGGCTTTGATTACGAGATGCTATTTTGATCATTTACAGGAAAGGTTCACACGACGGACATGGCCAAGACCTATTTTTCAAGTTTATATTTTTTTAATCAAACTATTTGTTCGTAGGGGGTAAACGTAACAGAGGGGGTGCAGCAGCACTGTGAATCAACAATACTTTACGGAGTAGTGGTGCTTTCAGATGAAACATATTTAACCATAAGGATTTGAATTTAAATGTCGCAATATCTTCAAATATATTTACACATTAACTCGCTACATATAGAACAAGTATAAACAAAGGCACTGGCTATCATGTTTATTAACAAGGAGTAAACAAAATTGCCAGGAGAGGTACATTTAAATGAAGCACAACTGGTCACATTCCAAATCCGTGGAAATCTAAACCTTGTCTTATTCCAGTATTCTAATATAACATAACTCCTGATGATGCACGCATTTGTGTGTTGTGTCGCAGTCATTTAAAATGCAAAATAAATCTACAACTCTAGTTGGTAAATAATGCGTTTGTTAAATTAAAAAAATAACGATAGGCATGGTGCTTTTTTAACATACAATATAGGCCCACCAGGACCAGAATCTGAATCGCACTGCCAAAACAAACCCAATGCACCTTCTTAAGGGAGCACACATACAGAAAATAAAATGACCCCTGGGGGGTCCTCTCTGAGAACAATGCTTTTTTGCATTCTAATTTTAAGTTTGAAAAACAAAAAGGATTCCTTTGGATACTTTTCCCAAGACAACTTGGTTTTTTTTACACGCAAAAAAAACTGTTCTGGGTTAGGAAGTCTCATTTGACATTTTAAAGAGCCATTGAGCTCTTCCAATGGAAACGTGTTAAGATTTATTTGGCTGCTATACATTTCCACGTTGATAAACCACTTCGTTGGGCTATCATTTGTGATAGTCAAGTTGCTTCTGAAAAAACAGCTATATCGCTCAGTGGGCCCCACCTGGCAAAATAAAAAAAATAGTTTAGTTTTAGTTTAGGGTGCACCTGAACAGCTTGTTCTGTTTAACAAACAGTGCCAATCAATGCGTGTTTGCAGTTTCCTGAGGTATCGCTCAGAGGAAACTGCGCAACTCATTGCTTTGTGATGAACGGGAAACATTCACAAGTCCAAGTTATACATTTTGTATAACTTTTACATTCAGTCAGCTCGATGGGAACAGTGGCAGTGATACCTCATCTCCGTCAGAGGTCAACACAAACCGATGACCCTTCTGGGGCCAATAAAAAAAAAGACTATTGTGACAAGAGTGTTTCTTTTTATGCTTCTGAATATCTAATACCCCTTTTCCACTTGCACATCCAAGCAAAACTCTCAAGACAAAGTTATACCAGGGGCATAACTCCCTTCATTGAAAGTGAAAGGCAGCCTGTCTTGTTATACAGATCACAGCAATGAACACAATGATTCTCATTTAAAAGAAAATGTAAAGCTCAATAGAAAGTGTGGACCAGACTACCCAAGGCTGTACCACGAGCACGTTTCTATATCGCAATGCCACAACAATTGGCGGGAAGGTGGACGCAACACGTTTGTAAATAACTATACATATTATTGTCAATAACATTGCTGAATCAAGGCATCCCCATGCCGTGTCAGTCGTTGCAGCTGACTGGCCATACTTTACCACGCTGGTCAGCATGAGCTGGCAAAGGAGAGGGATTAGGACTAGTTTAGATGACCACTCGCCATTAGCATAAGCCATGGCCGGGAATCACACTCAGGCAGCCGAGTTCATAGTGCAGTAAAGCAAATAAGTGCACCGCTACTCCATTCCACCAAGTTGACATTGAAATGTCAAGGAGAAACATAATTTATTTCTATAACGGAACAATATTTTGCGTTTTAATTTCCCCTGTGAGGTTTTGTATGTGCCAAAGTGTACCAGAGAAGTAAACCAAATGCCAAGGCAAATATATTTTTGTATTTGTGACAGTTCAAGATTTTGAGATTCATCCAACAGATAAGCATTTTTTTGGCTACATTTAGCAAAGCCCTTGAAAAATATATAAGATTCCAAAAACATTCATGGAATCCAGTCGTAAACTATTTGATAGACTTATTCAATGAACAGGGCCATTAATGCACTCTGATACATTTATTCGGGGATGACCATGCTTAGAAAAGTGATATAAATGCGAGAGAACAATTAAACCTAATTGTAAGCTATCACAGAGGACATGGAGACTCGACCTCCATGGCTTAAGCCCTGCACGATTCAATTAGACCTTCTCCCTGCGGCTTATCTTCGTTTAATCTCTTTATTAAATAGCTCCTTAATCTATGTGTGGAGCTGTGGAGTTTGGCTTAATTTCCAAGCAGATAATTGCCTTTGCCGAGCACCAGCTGATGTGAAAACAGTTTCTGATAATAATCCCTGCCAGTGGCCTTTCCTGGCACCAGAGCCATCCCACCCCCACTCCTCTTCCCCACATCTACTTGAGCCCCACCCTGTCCCTCCAACAATCACTCCCCACCTCCCTGCCTCGACTCCACAGGGCCCTACTGACCACACAGCAGCAGCAGCAGAAGTCGGCATTCAAAGCTACAGCTGTGATTTTATTATTGAAATGTCTATCAATTGAGGCGTGGGGCAAGTCTTCATCAACGCCTCTTTCTCTCGAGTTGAAAAATTTACAATCTTCATTGTGTCAAATGGTGGGGGGAGTTTAATGGGATGTTTTATGATTAGCCGCTGCAACTTTGCACAGTAGGCTACGTATGGTGTGAAAGAAGTTCAAGATACATACATAACATGTGAGTATATAGAATTATCCCTGAGAAGACAATGGTCCTTAACCCTATATTTCATTAACACATCTGGATAGTCTCAAGTTGAAATCTCAATTGAAATCTCAAATTTGGGGTGCTGCGGTGGCGAGATGTTAACTACCTCGCCTGATATGCAGGAGGTCCTGGGTTCGATATTACCTTGACGCCTGTATATTTGAAGTTTGCATGTTCTCCTTGTGGTCACGTGGATTTTTCTCTGGGTCCTCCGATTTTTCCCTCCACATTTAGAAACTTGCGTTTAGATTATTTGCCTGCAATACATTTCCACATGACAAGCCACTATTTAAACTATCATCTGCAGCCAGGTCACTTCTGAAAAAGAGATATATACAGTGGGCCTCACCTGGTAAAATAAAATTGTTTAGTTTAGTTTTAATTGGATATTTACTCGGCACTGATATGTATGTGTCTGCACCTGCATATATACACCCATGCATATACAGTAATTATATAGGCATACACTCTCTAATATATACTGTATACACTTCCACAAAGGCAAACACACTCATGCAATTACCCTTAAATACACACACATGCACATATCCCCTAAATCACCTAAATGCAATACCTTCTCCCTCCTCCACCCCCTCCCCTTCGCAGGAGGTAGGCACCATTACGAGGAGTCATCTAAAATGTGGCTAAAATGGCCCTAGTCTCGATTTGTGGGACCCCGAATGTAGCAACGTACACAGCGATCCATTTACAGGTACCCCACATTTCTAATGACCCCCTCTCACTTCCTGCTCAACAGGTACGTGGTTGAATATCGTGGAAGCGTAGGAGCGTGTTCTAAAATATGTAATTAAGTCGTATTAAGAATAGTGGGAGAAATGCAGAGGCTATACAAAATATAAATCTTGTTTTCTCTGAAATTTCTCCCTATTTTTTGAGGGGTATCCAAAAAAAATGCATCACCACCCTGTGTTTAACTACCAGAAGGACACAAAAACCTCTACTTTCAGGCCAATTGCAATTCACAGCATGACAGTGGTGCCCTGGGTAATAATAAATATTATCAGGCATGTGAGGCTTAAGTAGCCTGCTGCTGTGTATTGCTCAATGTGCCACCACCACAAACTCAACTACAGTATTTTTTATTTCACCAGGTAAGGCCCAATGAGCTATATAGCTCAACAGAAGCGACCTGGCTATCACAAATGAAAGCTCAACGAAGTGGCTCATCACGTGGAAATGTATAGTGGCCAAATAAAAATTCTCTAAACGCATGTTTGTAAATGTGGAGGGGGAAAAAAAAACGAAGGATGCGGAGAATATCCACACGACCAAATATACATGCGTCAGGGTTGGGATCGAACCCACGACCTTCTGCATACCGGGCGAGGGAATTAACATCTCGGCCCACCGCGGCGCCCCCACAAGCTCCAACAAAAGGCAAGATAGCGGAGGAGAAGACTTGGAATCTGTTTAAAATACTATAATTTTTTGCTGGGAGTCAAAGGGTGGAGGAGGGAGATGCGAGGACATGGGGGTCTACTACTCTGCATTCGGTCGAGGGCTCTTCAGCCTGCGTGGTTTATCGCCAAACAAAGGGCAAAATCCCTGCAAAGATACTCTGCTCTGCAACAGGAGGACTTGTATGAGGAAACAATGGGGTTTAATCCTGGCAGGGGCATATGGGGTTTCACACAGTGGCATGTGGGAAACCCGAGAAGGGCTTAGGGGTAAACAAACAAGAGGAGGCTGCTTGAGCGTGCTGTGTTAACCCTCCCAGCTGGGCCTGTCTTTCCATCCCAACACTCCAGGGCTGGAGATTAAGACCTTTTCTGTGTACATAGTATTCAGGGCATATAAAGGATCTGATAACCCCTTAAAGATGTGATACTTGGATTGCACGACTTAAAGGAATGGCTGTTCACATGATGTTCTTTTTTTAAGTATATATATCTAATCGCATTTATTTCAACCATTCACGTTACGTAGATGTTTTACTTACATGACTGTATATTAAACATTTTGGACAGACATTATTTATTTAAAACCACTTGGAGACCACTGAGACTAAAAGTACATTTTTGGAGTAAAATAGTCAAATAAATGCCATGTGAGTGTGTAAATACAGCACATAACAGCAAAATACTCAATCAATACAAACACATTAATCAACAACAGTACACGTTTATCTGTTAACGTAATATTTTATGTAAGACACACTATATTATGAAATGCGATTCAGAAACAAATGCGTTTATATGGTCCAAACAACAAGTCTAAGTGCGCTAAAAGAGAGGCAATATTGTTCCCCCATTGCAAGGGTTGTCACGGGCTCCAACACTTTAGAAATAAAGTCGCACGGTGGACTTCAACGCAAAACTTTGTTAAGCCCATTTTTTTAAGATATTCCTGTCCTGGCTTAAAAGGGCTCTCCGATTGGCCGGTCATCATGGCAGCCAAGTTACAGGACAACAATCGCATAGCTCCCTGACCTTCACGTTTCTGCTCCGACACATTAACCGAGGTGGCACAAAAGTACAGCAAGTCAAACAAAAACTCCTCCCCTCTTTATACGCCACGTACATTTATTGAAAAGAGGCTCTGCCCACTCATGTTTATTCAATGTAACTTACAGCACTTTGCCCATTCGAAATTGTGAGACGCAAACCAGCATAGTGCACGTGGAGTTTGGTTGGTGTAAATTGCAGTGGATATATGGCATACGGTATTGTATATTCATTTGCGAAATTGTACCCGAGGCTCATGGTGTTAAAATAATTAGCACTGCCCAATATTATGCAAATTCATGTTCAGGCCCAACTAAATCACAATCATCCATTTGTAAAAGAAATATTTCTATCTATAGAACTTGGTATATGTTTCAATGGGCTATGATTCTAACAGGTAATTATATTTAATGAAGGATCAACACCATCTAAATCTGCATTGCGTGAGGAATAGCCACTTTGAATGAGTCTCATATCGTAAAATGGTTCAGATTAGTGATGTTTGTATTCATGAACTAAAATGAGTGTACTTGGAATGCTATGAAATTCAATCTGGCCGAGTAAAAAATAACAATCCATTCTTGGCAGGATTAAAGTATTAATACAGTGCATTATGAATCAACATTATTTTCATCCTAATTCCACGAAACATAGTCCATTGTCATCAAATAACTAGGTCTGATAAACGAACACTGCCAGGACCATCTGAGCAAATGCACAACTCTTGTTGCCACTGTTCCGGAACTGGCACACGTGTAAAAAAATATTGGCTTTATATTTTTGTTGCAGACCAAACGTGACTGTTAGAAATCTCGCGCAGAATGGCGGAGACAATATCAAGTCAGCCAAATGCAAGGCTGTGTTTTCAATTACCAAAAGAGCAATTGTATCAGAACAAAATGTTGTGTATTAAGTCTCCTCTACCTTATATTACTTTTTTTTTGCAACAACCAACCTTCAGGCCATGGCTAATCACTGCCTTCTGTTTTGGGAAAGAACATGAAAGCAATTCAAAAAAAATCCCTTCCCATCCCACAAAGGCACCCCAATTAGGTTAAACGCTTCCAAACCTCTGCATGCCTAAGCAGTTATGTGGTGAAGGAAAACTTTACAGCCAGAAGGACAAAGGACAAGTTCTCTACATATTCTCACATTGAACTCCGCTGCTAGTGCGTGATCCTGCGCTTTATTATCATAACCATCAGATTGTCAAGTAGCGCAACAAGTGTACACAAGTTCACAACGCAGTGTTAGCTGTGACGTGTTGACTGCAGTGTTGCTTCAGGCTGACGTGTAAGATTGATAAGGTTTTGTTCTTTGGCAATGACTTTGTTTACCAGCGTGAACTTTATCAACTGTTTGGCTTCTAACTCCTCTTGTCAATGAGATGGACACACTGTGCTGGTAAAAATGGGCTCACAAATGTGATAAAAACAAATCGTATGCAAAAAATCTCACCACTACCACAATTACTAAATTAAGTCATGTGTAACCGACGGCATGTGCGTCACAAGCAGTGCAGATTGTAAAGTTGTAGTCAGCGACTATAGAGGGATTATCTTGAGTGAACTGGCAATTGAAAATTTAAGAATTTGTGTAATGAAAGTACATAAAAGCACTAAAACAATACAATCAGAATGTGAAATACAATCACAGTTATGGGAAACCAATATAACGAGACGTATTCCAAATGTGTGTAGTGTTGTATCGTGAAATTAAATCAAGACCACCGTAATAATCTCCATATATATAAAAGGGAAAGTTGTGATTATGTGTGTCTGTTCAAAATGTTTAGCGTACTTTCCGACATGCAACAAACTTGAAATTTGCCATGTGGGTACTTTCCAGACTGTACACCATGCAAAAATTATAAAAATACACTTTTTTGGGGGGGGGGGGGGGAGCTCAATAATGAATATATTTTTTTGCACTACAAGTGAGCTGTGACGTCAAATCTGTCATGTGACCCGCGCATGTGGAAGCGTAACGCATTGTAGTGTAGTGGTTAGCGCGCTGCGTGTGTCTGTGTCTGTATGTGTGTGTGTCTGTATGTGTCTCTGTGTGTGTGTCTGTATCTGTGTGTGTCTGTGTGTGTGTCTGTCTGTGTCTGTGTGTGTGTCTATGTGTGTGTGGAAGTGTAACGCATTGTAGTGTAGTGGTTAGCGCGCTGCGCTACGAACCCGGCGACCCGAGTTCGATTCCCGCTCACGGCCACCACCGGTGACGATTATTTTAACCGGTCCTGGGCCTCCCCTAGGTCGACTCAGCCTCAAACGAGTAACTGGTGTGCTGTGTGAACATCGCCACTGGGGAGACAAAGGCGGCCGGGCGTGGTGAATCCAAGTCCTGGGCGAAGCCGGGTAGTAAAGCTAGTTCTCAATATGATAAAAAGCCCCAAACGTAGTGCATCGTATGCAATGTGGAAAGCACTGTGCAGGCTGCAGTGTGCGGTCGCTGAGGAGCAATGGCTACTTGACAATGATCTTGCCAACTTAGGTCTGATACCTGGCCAAGAACATCACTGGCACTTGGTATATGAACCTGATCTGGATCACCCCGAGATCAACTCAGCCTAAAATAAGACAAAGGCCACGAGGCGTACTGTTGACCACAACCATCGGCGTTAATAATTGACCTTTCCCCAGCAGACTGTGGATGATAAACAGCTTTGTCGTTATGTAACATCTATTATGCAACGTGAATGGGTGAACTTGGCATCTATTAAAGAAACTAAATTCGAATGTGTCCCCAAAATCAAGCGTATTGGCTGGTGCTCCTCATGGTCACCGACATTGCTGCAAGCAGTGATACACTGCACAATTATATTGTGTGGACCAGTGTCATCTAAAAACAATCCTTGACATCCCAAAATTGCTCCTCGTACGTAATATTTCATTCGGATTAAGAGATTAGGTGGCGCAACTTTCGCAAGCTAACTCTCGCGCTCAATTATTTACTTCAGCACTTTCCATTTTAATTCGCTCTTTGGCATAGAGCAAAGGAACACTATCAGGCACACGTGACAGAATGCACAGTCCTCTCGCTGACAAACTGCTCCACCCCGCATAGATATGGCTGTGGCAAGCAGGCCGTGGAGAGATGTGAACTGCCTCGCCTCGTATGCAGGAGGTCATGGGTCCGATCCCGCCCTGACGCCTGTATATGTGGAGTTTTCATGTTCTCCTTGTGGTTGCGTGGATTTTTCTCCGTGTCCTCCGGTTTTCCCCTCCACATATATTAAACACGTCTTAAGAGTATTTGGCCACTATACATTTCCACATGATAAACCACGTCGTTGAGCTATCATTTGCGGCCAGATCGCTTCCGAAAAAGAGCTACATAGCCAAGTATGGCCTTACCTGGAAAACTAAAAAACTAAAAATAGTGGGAATTGCCAGAGTTAGGTTAGACCCCAAAGCTCACCTTGCATCCCTCGCAAGAGCTGACACCATAGTGGTACCCCGATGACTTGTCCTGGCACACGAAGCAGGGCTTGTAGGCACGAGGCGGCGGCGGTGGCGACGCTGGGCTTGGCGAGTGCTCTTCCGAGCTCGTGCTCTGCGACTCTGCCGCTAAGAAACAACACGACGCGCCACCACACGCTGCAAGTCAATAATACAGATACACAACGCAGACACTAGATTTGGTCGAAGTCACCCGTGCACGGCATACACGGTTTTACTGCCGTGTGCCTCGACGGGATGCGTAACCCAGAAGCTCCACTGTTCTGTTGGGCCACCCCGATGGCGACTCGGCCTGAAATAAATACCCGGCGAGTGTGTAAACATCAGCACTGGGGAGCCAAAGGCAGCCAAGGTCTAGTACTGTCCACACCGCCAGCTCATGTGCTATGCTGGCCACAATAGGTGTTCGCTAACAGCATTTACTGAAACATTCTATACAGTGCTATGGTGGGGTCATCGTATGTGTCTGTCTCTTTTGTGTGTGTTTTAAAGACAAAGAACCACTTATTGCCATACAGGCTTTTGGGGAAAGTCCTGTAGGGCAGGGGTGAGGGAGGTAGTCAGTTGGGAGAATGATACTCTGGAAATTAATGCAAGATAGGCGAGATTTGTATACCACCTCTCACGGACGAATACTGGAAATGGAGGAACAGAATGAGTTCTTGTGGGTAATAGGCAGTGAATATTTATAGGCAGTGAATATAATTATTTAGAAGCAGTACAAACGCTTTGCAAATCATCTTCACATGCTGGAGTTTCAGAATTTTATGACGCTTCAAATTTCAATTTCAGGAAAACAAATTAAATGCATGAAACCTTAGCACGAAATAAAATAAATTCCTGTGCCATTGTTTTAATCAACAAATTATCGTAAAATTCACGCATACAAAAGCTAAACTATTAAAAACTAAACGATGTTTTATTTTACTAGGTAAGGGCCACTGATCTATACAGCTCTTTTTCAGAAGCGATTAGGCCACAAATGATAGCCTCAACGAAGTGAATTACCATGTGGACATTTATAGCAGCCTAATACTCTAAACACATATTTCTAAATGCGGAGGGAGAAACCGGAGTAAAATCCACACGACCACGGGGAGAACATGCAAATTCCAAATACACAGGCGTCAGAGGTAGGGATCGAACCCACAACATCTTATATACCAGGCGAGATGGTTAACCATCTCAGTCTGGTATCTAATGCGTAATTAGAACATCAGGTTGTTACATTTCAGCACATTGTTTGTCAATGATTCTGCATGTATAAATGTCAAGAGGCTCTCAACTGTATCTCTGTAATCATTGCAGCCAAGACAATAAGATTAGATGTCATGACATATCTTGTTACACCAACATCATGAACATTTAGTTGTTGGTTTACACAGCTTGTTCTGTGCTTTCCAGAATGTTATAATAGCATGGCAATTTTCATGATTAATCTAAAAAAAAATTCACAATGCCTAGCAGACAGGCAATTTAAATAAACATGCCATTTGATACATTAATAGCTTTGGTAAATTATTCATGCATTGTTATTGTTCTTATGCTCGTTTAACCAGCAAACCCTCAATGAGTGTCACGACTCTTCAGGAGATTCCTGCCAAGTTTGCCCAGCAGGGGAGTTGATTGCTATGTACTGTACAGTATATGCCAATCGAATAATTTCTGACGGATATTAAGTTCTCTGTGTGTAATGATCACCGATGAGTTTCAGCCTTTTGCCAATCAACCTCTGGATGAAGGGTCTCCTCATGCCACCTCATGTATGGGGGTAGTTTGACCAAACTTTACCACGTGGGCCTTTGCGGGACGAGTGAAGGTGATGGGGGCCAAGCCCCGTATCAAACATCACACGCCTCTGATGTCAGCTGGGGCCAGGAGTCGAAACTCAGATCACCGAGTTGCTCACACAGTGCACCTACCACACCGTGCCACCACTTTCACACACATTTGGGGGTCTACGAAAGGCTCAGGAGCTTGCACTGGTGTCAATTGAATGGGAACCATGTTCCTGAAAAGGTCTGCAAGACAAACTCGCACAAGTCAAGGGTCCAATTTGTATTGATTATTGGAGTCTGAGCATCATTACTGGTGACTTTAATATGCCCCATAAACCCTGCCGGTGATGCTCCTGAAGCAAAAAATAAACCTCAAGTTAAAAAGTATTAAATGTCTCAATTGACCACGGAATGGTGGTAATTCCCATTCACAGCCCCGAAACCAATGGTGGACATTCCGTAAAATGTAATAAAAGGTTGCCATCCATCGTGAATGGATATTCTATGCTCATGTTCAGTATCTCATAGGGAACACGCATTAGCCGGTCCAGGACTACACAGCTGGCCAGGTGTATTTGACATGTTGTGCAGGTTTTGGACACCGTTATAACATCTTGTGACTGGCAAAATACCTACGCTATTCTTAACCTCAATAAAGCTCATGCACTTGGCCCAAGAAGCAAGAAATGAAACTGCCCCGTCAGCAAGCTAATTGGCGTTGATAAATGCCTCGAAAAAAGTGTGAGTTTGCACCGGATGAGCTTCATCGCAACGCGAGCATGAGCATCATCAGTGCTGCACTGCAGCTTGACTTTTTATCAGAGTACAAGGTGTAAAGCTGTTTTGTCCTCTTTGTATTCTTTGAATAGCAAGTATAAATGTATCAAAAGTTACTTGGTTAATAATACAATGTCGATATACTAACCATTATTTGGCCCATTTCAGCATCAAATCAATGGGTATTATACAATCTAATGAAGTAACGTATGTATGCGTGAATGAGATTTAGTCATTATTGGATTTTTAAAAATCATTATTGTTCAAAACAGGATTCTAGAAATATTCTATATATTTTTAGCAGTATCATATTATTAAAACATCATCGGCTTTGCAAAAAAATATTGTGTGTACCGATTTTAATTTCTAATCGTGTAATAGTTATAGTACTTTATTTAGATAAGCCTCACCAAGTCGAGACTTTATCCAGAAATGTCCTGCCTAGCTAATCCCTTATTAAATGTTGTTTTCTATTTGTGTAAAATCTGAGACCAAAAAAAATCCATGCATACTGGGGGATGTTTAAGATGTATATAGATAGGTCAGCAACTAACATGACTTGTTTTAATAAAACGTACTGACTACCTCACTCCCCTACAAGTTGAAAGTATTACACAGCATGTGTGTGATCCATTCATCCCACTTACAGAGCACTAAAATACAGGCATGCACCGCAGAAGGGCGGTGGACATTGCCTAGCGGTACTCTGTCTGCCACTACTGGGCAGTTCGATTCCAGCGGCCACCCTAATTAATACTGTTTGACAGGTAGGCTTTCGCTACCAATATTATTCATAATGTTTTTTTTTGTTAGATCGCATAAGTATAAATGTGTTGTTAACGCACCACCACCCGACACAACCAATTAATAAAGTTTGTCACAGAAACAAAACGTGCCAATTAGTTACTACTTCAACCCACTGGTGTGTTGGAGAATAAATCCACAAGATTGATGATGAGCAAGCGATCATCATCAATGCTGCACTGCAATTCTGGCAAAATTGCCTGATGAAGCAGGATGTAATTACCAGCGAAACAGCACAGTACTCAAATTGTAAATGTTGTAGATTTACTCTTCAACACATGGGTGGGCTTAAGTAGTAACTAATTGGCACGTTTTGTTTACGTGACAAACCTTAGTAATTGGCTGTCGGGTGGTGGAGGCTAACGACTAATTAATACTGCAGGTGTATTATCCGTAAAAAAAACACATGCGTCATCTGCTTCACTAGATGTTAAGCATCCCATGCTGCAATTCGTTAACAGCAGGCCATTGTGTGCCGGTGTCATGGGACAAAATTTGATAAATCACCCGCAAATTACTCAATTGGAATCTACGTGGCAATTATTGCCTCCTGCTGCTGCTGAACCTTGGAAGGACCCAACTGGAAACGAGTCATGACACTCGGTGAAGCGTTCCTGGGTAAACGGGCAAATAATAAACACGAATAAATATACAAAGATGCAAAATCATGATACAATGTGGTACAATATATTTACTACGTTTGAAAGCAAAGGTTGCCCAATTAATTGGCTCATACCAAAAAAATCACGGAATAAAAAAAAAAGCTCTTGTTATCTGCCACTTTACCATCTAGAATGCTCTGTTAACCGGCATCTGTCATCGACGGCATATCCAGGAAAATTCCGACAGCCATCCGGTATCTTGCCATGCGCTTATCATAGATCTGTTGTTTACGGAAGCTTCAGGATGCTGCCGAGTGGTGGCGCTCGCTGCAGTCTGTACGTGCAGTATTGTACTGCTGTATACTGTCCGCTCGTATATTTATGTTGAACTCCTTTCGCGCCGCACGTAGCCAACCGTGCTAATCACCTTAGAATACTCTACAACCGACTCCCGAGTACGTCTGTAAAAAAAAGTATATTAGTTCTTATATCAGTCAATACGAAGGCTAAGTTTCTTTCCTGAAAAGTATGTACTTGGAAAAAGTTGGTGAACCATAAGTACAACTCTCAGACAACCGGCATATTTGATAAACACGGCACCCTCCATTCCCCATGAATGCGGGATAGCAGAGCTTTGCCGTGCCTTGTTTTTAGGCCTCGTAGTTAGAAGCCTCAGCCAGTCTGATTAGTTATAAAAGGCAAAAACAAGACCCTGAAATTAAATCATCAGTACCAACAAGAGGCAGTGAAGAGGCCTGGGTATTCTATGATGGCACGGGGCCCACTCATGAGTAGCTCTGCTCAGTGATTCTGAAAAAAACCCATTATTTCAATGACTCGCACAGACACTCGGGAAATGCAGATCCCATTGCGATTACATTGTTTCTGCTTCAAAAAAACTGCCGCATGGTAAAATATCTCCAAAATGACTCAATCGACCCCCTTGAAATGCACTTACAAAAAAATGAATCACTCATGTACAAACATATTGCTTATGTCCAACATTTAAACGTTCCTAACTTTTTCTTTACATTCAAAACACAAGATTGTTTAAATTCATTACTTTTATTTTTATATTGGCAAAAACTAGAGGGAAAATTTTTATTACAGATTTTACTTGAATACAAATTGATTTTGCGTTATTAGCTAAACATTACAATAAAACAATGAAAAATCTAGTTTTTAGCAGGACAAACCCTTCTAAAAATTATGACACCTTGTTACTCGGAAAGAATACTCTATAGTCAGGTTATGAACAATTCATCATTTGGCTAATACCATTAAAAATGCTCATCGATCAAATCTGTGCACAAAATACATATACACAGAATTAAACATACATCACGAAACAAATACGCCACGAGTCTGCCGTTTATTTTTATTTTTGTTAAACTGTGTGTCTTTGTAGTCTCACTGTGCAACTTAAAATAAACATTTTTATGTTGACGGTGTGAATGTTGGCAGCCCAGCTCGGCTTGATGGGCCAGCTGTATGGCAATCATAGTCCATCCAGCCAGAGTCCCTGTGGTGCAATGCTATTCCACAAAGGGCCAGCATTTGAGGGCTCCCACTGGGATGCTACTAAGTTAGGCAATGTGGCAAACTCTGGGCCAAGTGGAGAGAGCCAGCACACACAGACACACGCCCCACTGCAAGCCTACACAATTCCTGCTTTTGAACACGCATTCTAACCAGAGCCAGCTGCTGGCAAAAACAGCTCTGTGCTCTCTGCAACCCCAGAAGATCTATTACAGGTGTTGCCTCATGCCATATTTTGAGACATAAAAGCAGCACTCTGTTCTACAGTAATGACACACTAAAGTTCAAATTCTAGGCACCCCTGAAATTCGTTTCCTCCCGTTGCAGTATATGACAAAAGTACGTCTTCACATTGCTGGTGTAAATAAGGTAGAAAAGGCACTTTCAGTGGTATTATTTTTTACTGCAGATGTGCCAAAAGTTGAATGCGTTCATACGTTACGAGAAAATCAGCATATTCGCATTTTTGCAAAATGAGAGGATTCCTTTAAAAATTGAGAATGTTGCGATGTAGTAAAAAACACAAGGCATAGTATACTCTTTGGTTCTATTCGGTAAAGTCACGTAGGTAAAAAATAAAACAAAAAATCACGACGTTTTGGCCACAACACAAGCGGCCATCAGGTGAAGGGATCAGGCTGTCTCGAGGACAGCGCTGGAGTGAAACACAGCCACGCTCAGACCGCGACCTTTAAGCTGTGTGCACACAGGTCGCGGTCTGAGCGTGGCTGTGTTTCACTCCAGCGCTGTCCTCGAGACAGCCTGATCCCTTCACCTGATGAAGGCCACTTGTGTTGTGGCCGAAACGTCGTGATTTTTTGTTGTTTTATTTTTTACCTACGCGACTTTACCGAATAGAACCAAAGAGTATGGATCCTTGCAGTCACGAAAGCTTTAAATCCAGAAACAAGGCATAGTGCCTGGATTTGTAATGTTTATGCTGATGACATGATTACAATACCTTTTCATACAGTTAACCTATTTAAACATTGATATTAAAAACGTGCCATTTTTGTTCAGCTTTATTCAAGTTTCCACCATTGCATACGTGTGCACTTTGATTTGTTTTCATAAATGCATAGATTAATGTGTGCGAGTTATGTCTAACACCAGTTGTCAAGATTCTGTTCGTAACAGTTTGCAGTGTTCCATATTTTTAACACATCGTTGACAAAGATAACCTTGTTGTGTCCATACGTTCAATTATCATTATATTCCTGTGCATATATTTATTGCCAGACCCATTCAAGCAAGAATGCTTCCCTTCGTTTTGATTTTTGGTGAGATCTATTTTCAGGTGTGTTACCAACTAAGTTGTTTTGTTAACTTGTACAAACTGTCAAGTGCTTTCAAATATTGGCAATGTAAACCTTGCTACAATATTTTCCAAGCCCTCATAACCCTAAATATTTTAAAAACAAATGTGTTAAATTTCCATTCTTTTTTGGTTGAGAACATTTTCCACAAGTCTGCTCTGTTCAGTGCACAAAAATTACAACCACATGTGGTAATATTGTAGCAGTAGTCCTTTATTTACGTAGGAAAGTTTTAACCGAGTATTATGATTTTTTGCAGAAGGGTACTACTTTGGATTTTTCGCCAATTTATCATTCAGTGCTTTACGTGTGGGAGAATACCAAAATGTCTGATGAAATTTACACTAACTTCGAGATCTTTTACTTGACGTCATGCCTCCTTGAAGGAAGCTCACAGATGCGTCTCTCATGCACATAGTGATGTATACATGATCCATAAATCATGCCCCTTAAGGATTGCATTACAAGCGTGCACCGCCATAGTCGCATGTCGCAATCATTCCTGCATGGTGAAATAAATCTAATCGAGCAAGAAATATGTCAATAGAATTACCACGATAGTAGTTAGAAAGGACATCCAACTAGAAATAATAAACGTGAACGCTCATGCAAACTAGTTTATCGTTTTACCAAAGTGTAAGGTTATTTTTATATGAATAATTACAGAAAATATATCTTACATCTGATAAAGGAATGTGCATTAAGCTATTATTACTATACAGCATTCAACACAATCAAAGATTTAACAACATTATGTAGGGCAAATGTGATATGACGGAGCAGAAATATACATCTTCATCTTGACGTGTTTTTGTCTACTATTCCATTACTGAAATGTAAAACTAATATCCGTTTCATCTTAACAACACTGGCATTATAGCAAAAAGCGAATTTGCTAAAGTGCCTACACATCACATGTGACTAGTCAGCCACAACACAAGAATGGCTGCCCTTGGAACTTCCCAGGATCATACTTGGACAGTGAGGGAAAAAAGTATTTGATCCCCTGCTGATTTTGTACGTTTGCCCACTGACAAAGAAATGATCAGTCTATAATTTTAATTGTAGGTTTATTTGAACAGTGAGAGACAGAATAACAACAAAAAATCCAGAAAAACGCATGTAAAAAATGTTATGAATTGATTTGCATTCTAATGAGGGAAATAAGTATTTGACCCCTCTGCAAAACATGACTTAGTACTTGGTGGCAAAACCCTTGTTGGGAATCACAGAGGTCAGACGTTTCTTGTAGTTGGCCACCAGGTTTGCACACATCTCAGGAGGGATTTTGTCCCACTCCTCTTTGCAGATCTTCTCCAAGTCATTAAGGTTTCGAGGCTGACGTTTGGCAACTCGAACCTTCAGCTCCCTCCACAGATTTTCTATGGGATTAAGGTCTGGAGACTGGCTAGGCCACTCCAGGACCTTAATGTGCTTCTTCTTGAGCCACTCCTTTGTTGCCTTGGCCGTGCGTTTTGGGTCATTGTCATGCTGGAATATCCATCCACGACCCATTTTCAATGCCCCGGCTGAGGGAAGGATGTTCTCACCCAAAATTTGACGGTACATGGCCCCATCCATCGTCCCTTTGATGCAGTGAAGTTGTCCTGTCCCCTTAGCAGAAAAACACTCCCAAAGCATAATGTTTCCACCTCCATGTTTGACGGTGGGGATGGTGTTATTGGGGTCATAGGCAGCATTCCTCCTCCTCCGAACACGGTGAGGTGAGTTGATGCTAAAGAGCTCCATTTTGGTCTCATCTGACCACAACACTTTCACCCAGTTGTCCTCTGAATCATTCAGATGTTCATTGGCAAACTTCAGACGGGCATGTATGTGCTTTCTTGAGCACATATACATGCGGGTGCTGCTGGATTTGTCATTCACGGCGTAGTATGTTACCAATTGTTTTCTTGGTGACTATGGTCCCAGCTGCCTTGAGATCATTGACAAAATCCTCCTGTGTAGTTCTGGGCTGATTCCTCACCGTTCTTATGATCATTGCAACTACACGAGGTGAGATCTTGCATGGAGCCCCAGGCAGAGGGAGATTGACAGTTCTTTTGTGTTTCTTCCATTTGCGAATAATCGCACCAACTGTTGTCACCTTCTCACCAAGCTGCTTGGCAATGGTCTTGTAGCCCATTCCCAACCTTGTGTAGGTCTACAATTTTGTCCCTGACATCCTTGGAGAGCTCTTTGGCCTTGGCCATGGTGGAGAGTTTGGAATCTGATTGATTGATTCTGTGGACAGGTGTCTTTTATACAGGTAACAAGCTGAGATTAGGAGCACTCCCTTTAAGAGTGTGCTCCTAATCTCAGCTCGTTACCTGTATAAAAGACACCTGGGAGCCAGAAATCTGATTGAGAGGGGTCAAATACTTATTTCCCTCATTAAAATGCAAATCAATTTATAACATTTTTAACATGCGTTTTTCCGGATTTTTTGGTTGTTATTCTGTCTCTCACTGTTCAAATAAACCTACCATTAAAATTATAGCCTGATCATTTCTTTGTCAGTGGGCAAACGTACAAATTCAGCAGGGGATCAAATACTTTTTTCCCTCACTGTAGCATACTTCAGCTAATGAGTGCTTGTCATAAAATAATAACGCATTCATAGGCTAAGTCAAAAGTGCACAAATTGAACTTTAGGAGTGTAATCATTCTTAGCTTATTCAAAATATTATGCAACGCGTGACCTTTTTGATGGGTTAGTTTAATATTGTAATTCAAAGAAGTCAAGATGCATGAACAATTATAACCAAATTCGGGTTTTTATTACAGCATTGTAAAAATATAGTACACTTATATCTTGTTTTCAATACAATTTTTTTGAGAGCCTTCAAAGTCAACGTAGCATCTCTGCATGCGACTGCCTTGGCTAACGCGATGCGTAAATCATTAGTGCCACGTTCGTCATGACCACTGGGGAGCGTGCTGGCCCAGCGTGTGTCTGTGTGTTCCCACTGTAGCCCTACCAGGCCAATCGGACACCGAATTGGCTAACGAGCACGCTTTTCATTCTCTCATTTACTGTGCACTTTCATCCGAGTCAGCATCGGAATCAGTTTGGACAACAAGGAGCATACGCATAGGATGAAAAATAAGAATAGGTTTTACCATTTCTGGCAATAAAACAGGCGTGTTAAGATGTTCAAACATCACATAGAAACCTTTTGCAAGGCATCAAATCTGCATTAACCACACGTATTTTCAGCAAAACATGGAAACAAACATGCTCTGATAATATATGTATTGTCTTTGAATGCAGTGATGAGACTAGGCCATAAAAGGCCGTCTCGGGTGTAGGCAAAAAGGTCCCGTAGATATAGAGGCACAAGTGTTTAAGCAGTGCAAGTATTGTCTGCTACGACATATGGATCAGAAACAAGGTCAGTGACGAAGAGGGTGGAACAAAGATTCAAAGTTTACAAAATAGGACGCGAAGATGCTTGCTTGGAATCGAGAAAATAAAACAGGAGAAAATGTTAATATAAGATATTCCCGATTCCAAACGTACACATTTACTGTTAATTAATTGCTAGGGACACGTTGATAGAAGGGATGGATGGCCAGTTAGGCGAGAATAACTCATGAGTGCCAGCCAAACGGATGGAAAGGGCCCAGGAGGGAAAGCACCCACGAGGGCGTCCACCGTGGAGATGCAGTGATGAGACCGTCTTGAGTGCTTGTGCCGAGTACGTTGTTGGGTGAAGATGGGATGGCGGCAACTTCGAGAGAAACTTCTTCGTCCGTGGATTGATCACGGCTGATGTTGATGATATCAGTGTGCGATAGAGTGAAGGTGAAGCCAATGAACGGGATTAGTCGTCATCAGAGGGCATGCTGACACCAGAGTTATTAGTGCCAATGTTGATGCCTTGTTGTTCATCCATCGTAATCGATGGGGACCATGACATCAGACCAGGGTTAGGGGCTGGTTGCGGTGAGTCCAGAGATGGCTGACGAGTCAAATCTGGACACGAAAAGGACTGGCTGCTGCACATTGGGACACACAATAATTTGAGCCCATAAGAGGACAAGTCTGGCAATTCTTGATTTGCAAACTTCCCTTCTCCTTTGTGAACTGCGCCAGGTGGAGTGGCCCTGTGCAATACTGTCCCATGTCCCAAGATCTATGTCGTAACACTTAAAAAGGTGTTCTTGAAGCGTTCCTCACCACAGCATGAATACTTGGCAAGTCTGCCAGGGCGAGGAACTGTGTCCTGCCATCCGATCTTGAGTAGCCTCCACAAACACATCATGTAAAAACGATTCAGCCTCTTGGCATGGCAGTTGTAGGCTGTCCCACATTTCAGAGGCATACGACAGGGTGGGTAGGACAGCTCTGTAATCTTTGAACTTGGTTCAAAGGCTAATGCCTCTTAGTTCCCACTTGGCCGCAGTCTGCCAAAGGCGACACCAGCCTTGGTAATTCCGTCATTGACCTCCTCAACATGAATGGCTTCGGAGAGAGTGCTGCCCAAACAAGTAAAACCTATCAGCAACGAGCTTCTGTCCCTTGACAACGATGGTTGGCTCCAGCAAAATGCTTCCCTAGGGGTAGGCTGGTGCATGACCTCAGTCTTTTTGATGCTGATTATTGCATGTTTAGTGCTCTTAATAAAGACAAACTCTACGTGGCTGGAGGCAATCCGTTTATTAACACTTCCTTTAATCAGGACCTTTTTGGAGCTGGTTCTGTAATTGGTGTAGACGTCCTTGTCACTACGTAACCCCCCAATTACACGAGGCTATTGCAGCTCCACGACCCGACAACGTGACTCGACCCACCGAATGTTACTCACTCGGTCGACCCTCGATCATCTCCGTGCTCCCCTTTGATCCTGTTGTGCGCTCTATCCCCCTAGTGGCGGATATACCGTCACTACACTTGCAGTGGAGAAATAAAGCCACAGTGCTGCATTTATAATTCGGAAAGTATTTAGCACACTTGTCACCTAACAACCACCTCCTGCACTTTCGTTCTGGCTTGGGAGTCTCCACACGTTGAAGAGTTTGCCATCATTAGGGAACCGGATGCTTACGCCGGCATCATTACACTATGTAACACAGTTTTTGTTCCTGGGTAGTAAGTGTTATTTCGTAATTGCTTATGCCTAAAAAGTATAGAAGATGGCTACTATTCCCCACAAACTTTGCTTTTGTGACCATGACAGTGATATTTTGAAATGTATCTATTTTCAATGAGTAAACGAGCCAATGTGTCTTTTCGTTCACAACAAGTCGGAAAAAACAACATATTAATAAAAATGTACGTGTATTTATATTCAAGAAATACAAAAAATTACTACAAAAGATTTAGAAGCGAGTAGTTTTTCAAGATTTACGATTATACTGTAAATCACTTTAACGAATCAGCCCCCAAATGTAGTCTCCCATCATGTTCTCGTTATACTGTCCTTGGTAGCGGCGTTCAAAGTCCAGTATATCCTGGTAGAAGCGCTCTCCTTGTTGCTCCTCCAAGTACGCTCCCATGTTCTCCTTGAATTTATCAAGATGAACATCAAGGATATGGACTTTGAGGGACATCCTGCAGCCCATTGTGCCGTAGTTCTTCACCAGTCACAAGCAGCTCCACAGTTTGACCTTGTGATTGCCCAGGAAGCCAGAAACCACTGCGACAAAGCTGTTCCAAACCGCTTTATCCTTACTAGTGAGCTTCTTGGGGAATTCATTGCACTCCAGGATCTTCTTTATCTGTGGTCTGATGAAGACACTGGCTTTGACCTTTGCCTCAGACAGCTTAGGGAAGAAGTCTTGAAGGTACTTGAAGGCTGCCGACTCCTTATCTACAGCTCTGACAAATTATTTCACAAGGCCCAATTTGATGTGCAGTGGTGGCATCAGCACCTTCTGGGGGTCCACCAGTGGCTCCCACTTGATATTGTTCCTCCCCACAGAGAACTCGGTCCGCTGTGGCCAGTCCTGCCTGTGGTAGTGTGCCTTGGTGTCCCTACTGTCCCAAAGGCAAAGATAGCAGGGAAACTTGGATAAAACCGCCTTGGAGACCCATCAGGAATGCCACCATTTTGAAGTCTGATTACCTCCCAGCCGTACTCATCATAGTTCAAGGCGTCCAGCAAGGTCTTGATGCTGTTGTAAATCCTCCGAGGTGCACCGAGTGAGCCAGTGGAAGAGACGGGTACTTGTTACCATTATGGAGCAGCACGGCTTTGAGGCTCCTGGATGAGCTGCCAATGAAGAGGCACCACTCATTCTGGTTACAGGCAATTCCGATTGCCTCGAACAGATTGGTCACATTGTGGCAGAAGCAGAGCCCATCTTGACGGGTGAAGAAACTGCAAAAAGGTTGGTGACGCTTCCTCTTATCTGCGACTTGCACACTTTTATCCAACAAGTTCCACTGCTTGAGCCGAGATGTCAAAAGCTCGGCATTGGACTTGGTGAGACCAAGATCTCTGATCAAGTCGTTGAGGTCCTTTTGGTTGGGGTAGTATGGGGTTCTCTCCTCAGCTCCACCTCTAAAATTGTCATCTGGATCTACGTCTTCCTCGCTTTCTGACTTGCTGCCCTCTTCTAAAGACGGCTGCTCTCACTTCGGAGGAGTGGGTACAGGGAGCTCATGGCAGTGTGGCACCAGGGCGATGGATGAAGGAAGGTCCAAAGGAGGAGGCATCAAAGGAAGCATCAGGAAGCATGTCGGAAAACATTGTTCTGAAGTGGGTTGGCACCAGTAGGTAGCCTTTGCTGGACTCCATTTGGCGACTGGGAAGGGGTCTGGAGGCTCACAAAAAAACTCGGGCAAGCATGCCGTCACAGAATTGCCTCACCGTTTTGATACATTTTTCTGGACAGCCAAATTTGGCCATAATTTTCCACAGGCCCTCATGACACCGTGTCGAAGGCCTCAGTCGATCTGGTCAGGATGACAAATATGGACTATATATGTCCCGGCTTAGCTCCGAACGTTGTTCCTGGAGTTAACGGGCAGAAAATATTATTTTGACAGTTCCTCAACCTGCTATTAAGCCACACTGGCTCTCTGGTAGGAGCTCATGATCTATATGCTTATCAAGTGATTGAACAGGATTTTTCCGACGAATGAGAGTTGTGAGATGCCCCGGTTGTTGTCATAGGCTTGACAATTCCTTTCCTTTTATAGAGGTGGACAACTGAAGTGTCCTTACACTCCTGGGGAATAAACTCCGACTCCACATGCTTGAAAAAGTTACGTGAGCTTCTCAACCAAGCACGGCCCACCTACTTTGTGTATTTCTGTTGGAATTGCGCCCCGACCCTGGTGCCTTCCCGCTTGCCAAGGCAAGGATAGATTACTTATCACTTTGTTTTGATATCTTAGCCTGGCAGTGAAAGGACGAAAGGAACTGACAACAGCTCAATTTGGAGTTGATCAAATAACTCTGACACAGAATAATCATGAGCAGTGTGCAGATTATAAGCAATGAAATGAAATCAAACAGACAAAATGCCCTGTTTCCATATTAGAATTTCCATGTAAGGAAACTCAAGTAACTTTGACACCATCCAAAGGCCACATGATTCATGAGACATTAAATATTCATACCGGTCTAGAATTTGTATTAAGCCAATGCTTTAAAACACCAACAAATACAGACAGAAAGCTGTGATGCTTATGGGATGTGTAAAAAAAAGTACATTTAGTTTATCATGTGGATACAAAGAAACGGGTAGGAGGCATATTGTCTGCTTATTTGTAACGCACTTTAACAGTGGTGAAATTTGTGGAAATGTACACAATGTTGATCTCGTGCTCTTCAAGAGCAGAGCTAGAGGCTAGATTCCTGTTTTATAGGAGTCCTCCTTGATCCTGTTGCCAATAAATACCGATCATGTCAATACACCGATCATGGTAGGTGCAATGTAAAATAAACTGTAGTATTCCGTGTTTTATTTAATAAAATAAAACACCCCTTTACCAAATAACCATGACGACTCCTGCCAATAAACAAACATATGTCAATCACACCAACAAGACAACTGCGATGCCACAATCTGACAAGTCGAATATCAGGACAACACCCGACAACTCGGTTAGAGCACCCTGCAGAGGATGTGACATCCCCTGTGTGACGGTGTTAGCGTAGAAGATTATCCACATGTTACACAACCAAAACACTGGAAGCTTCCACTGTGCCATATGAAAGACCCCATTTAAATGTGGAATAATTTAACAACGCAGGGGGCAGTCTCTCTATAACGAAACATAATTTAATTCACAGTCGGTGGCATAATCACAAAAATTGAGCCACAAATTGAGAAAGTGATCCACGAATTTAGGACGTGTTTTTGTAAATCAAAATTTGGGAGCATGGCCACTTGAGCATTCTGGGAACTTGTCACAACACATTCCGTCCTATCTATGAAGCAAAGTTTGACCGGTATTCTGCAAACGTTACAGAAAGTGAGCCACAAATTTAGAACGTGTTTTTTTTGTTCCTGGAATAAGGTGTATATCGTGGTAAAATGTACAAACACACATGACGATGTTAAAACAACTATGTTAACGTAATTAATGATCTTGATGAAGCTATAATTTTTTTAATGCCTCTGAGTATCAAGGCAATCATGGCTGTACGATGAAACTGTACGTCAGGAATGCCTCTCAGTGTGAACACTTCAGAAGCGCCTGCAGTGGAATGTTTGGTCAAAGGAGGCAGAGTTAAATGATGGCCAAGCAACCCCCTCACAGGCACCTGTGAGATGCCGACCTTAACAGGTGTTCATTCATATCATCTACTTTTTCTCTAGTCTGTATGGTAGATGCGTGTGTGCGCATATGTATGCTTTATCAAGGTCAACTGCATCAACATCTGTTCTCTAACCATCATCATAGTCGTTCTCACATTTGCAAAGGCATCTTTGATTTTTAGGAGGCTAACAAACTATATTTTTTATTCTGTAAACATACACCTTTGCGAATCTCTCTATCAAGTTTCATGCTTGTATCACAATGTAAACGATGCCTGTGGAGAAAAAAAAATAACTTATCTGCTCCACTATTAGCATGATAAATCTGCGAATCTGCCAGAAATGGAACCACTGGCACACATTTGTTGGTGTGTTTGTGCAAGTGTAACTGACACACTGGAGCATGATTGGCCAGCTCTGTCTGTAAGTGGAGCAAGCATGAGGATGCCACGACATCCGTGGGAGAATGTCATTGCTATACGAAGTGCAGGATGGTGCCATACCCACTCTGCCTGGCAGACTGGTGCCAACGACTCCAGATTTACTTGGAGGAATAAGTCATCTTTCCTGGAAAATTCTGCTGGAGAAATGTTTCCACCAAGTGACATCTATGTGTAAAACAAAGTGATCTCTTTCCATATATTGTCGAGTATTCTTCATTTGTATATGAATATTACTTTGGCATTTGACTTTGAACTAAATTTTGTAACCACAGTGATGCACATTGCAAAATATCCACTCCCAGTACACACTGTAAAAATGAAAGTATATAACAGCCGGCAGAGCCATTTGGAAGGTGTGAAGTTTGCCGTGTCATACGTGTTAACATAATATTGAGAGGAACACTCACACTAACTCAACATAATGATTAGCTCGTTGTGGCCCAATACAAACATCTGCAGGATTTCATAAAGTGACGATTAGATTGTTGACTCGAGCCCTGGTTTTTTGCAGTTATAGTCAATGAAAAAAATACATTTTCTTATTTTGTTATGTTAATATTCATCAACCAATGATTCAAAATAACAGCATTCTCCTTGAATCCGGTTGCAAAATAAATAAATTCACCATTAAAAGATTATCTCACTGCAGATAATCCTCCACCATTCCCTACTGTCTCGTTACCATCATATCGTCCGAATTGAGGTCAGATCAGCCTTCATTTGTACCTAGAATGTGCGATTCTATAACTGATGTGAACCTTATTCATATTGTTGGTTCTTTCGGTAAATTCACGTAGAAGGGAAACAATAAAATACGTGACTTTATCGAAAGAACCAAGAATATGAATCCCTGCAGTCACGAAAGCTTTACATCAAGATGTGAACCTTATTATTTTTGTCTTGTAATGTATTGTTACATTTTTATACCGTTTTTGTTTTTCATCGATATTGAAATTTTCGTTCGTCCCCCCAGTCATTTTTGTTCTATCCAAATTTGCCATAACGCACATCCCCATTGACCTGTGCATCGACATACAATTCAACTCACTAAACTATTTTTTATATTACCAGGTAACGCCCACTGAGCCATATAGCTCTTTTTTAGAAGCGACCTAGCCACAAATAATAGCTCAAAGTGGCTTATATTTTGATTTAAAGCTTTCGTGACTGCAGAGATTCATATTCTTGGTTCTTTTGGTAAAGTCACGTAGAAGGGAAACAATAAAATAAGAAAAATATAAACAATAAAATTCTCACGACGTTTCGACTGCAACACAAGCAATCATCATCAAGTGTGAAAACCATAGCAAGAAAATTTGAAAAAAGTGGCGGGTTTTTTTTCTTCAAATTTTCTTGCTGTGGTTTGCACACCTGATGATGATTGCTTGTGTTGCAGTCGAAACGTCGTGAGAATTTTATTGTTTTATATTTTTATTCTTTTTGTTTCCCTTCTACGTGACTTTACCGAAAGAACCAAAAATATAAAGTGGCTTCTTTTTTTAATTTACAGCAGCCAAATACTCGAAACGCATATTTATAAATATGGAGGGAATAATCGGACCCAGAGAAAAATCCAAATGACCACAGGGTCGAGATCGAACCCACAACACCCTGCATACCAGGTGAGGTAGTTAACATCTCGCCACGGCGCATGTCAGCAATACGCAATCAGCATAATCTAAATTAATATATTCATGAGCAAGAGATTATTTGCATGGGCTTGAGTCAATAATTTATTTCCATGAATTCATCATTGAATCATTGCATCACCCTGGTGCTATTAAGGCAAACAGGGCATGCTGAAATGTGGCCAAAATTCCAGCCAGCTGCCTTTAACTGCACAGTGCTGATGTTTATGCAACATTTTGTCCAGTACTCATTTTAGGCCTAATCCACCGAGCACGGGTACGCAAGTACTACTACGTTGTTGCATCAACCCCGATGTATTTATTAACATTATTCATGTTTTTTTTTACAATTGAGAACTAAAGGGGTGCAAGGGTGCAGGAAAGGTTAAGAAGCACTGACCTAGGGGATGGCCAATACAATTAATTATTGCATATTTATATGCAATAATTAATTGAAGCACATAATCCAAATGCCACTATTCTCTAATGTGTACACAAAACTGTATACAGCATAAAACAACATTATTTATTAATACAGTACATTACTATTCAATTGGATATTACCGTAGTAATAAAATTGTAGCCCACAAGAGCTTATGCACGAAATGGAGAACCAACCCCGAGTACAAGTGGCGATCCAAAATTTCCACGTTTGAGTGGGGCACAACCACATTTTCATTCCAGCACATGAACATCAGCTCATTATGAAACCGTTTCACCCCAGGTCATCATAGACCTAGATGGTGTTTGCGAGCAGGAAGCCTGTAAGTTGATCATTACAGGCAGAAAGGACTGGTTACACTTCTTTGTGTGTAATACCGTAGTGTGGCATTCAAACTACTTTCAGTATGGGTCACAAAGACACGCACACATCAGATATATACTCTACAGCAGGAAATCGAACCGAACCCAAAGAGAAAAACTGGCATTAGCCGCCTATTTTTGCACAACAAAAATCATCAACCGAAACCAACATTTGTTTTGTGTTCGAGAATGAAACCTCCTCCCCACCCCACAAAAAATTATGCGCTTACCGGTTTCTAACCGGTTGAAAAATAAACAAGTATTATGCTTGGATGATACAAAGTTAAAAAGGCTTCAAACGCAAAGTCGTGACACTTTCAGGGGACATTGACCGTGGTCTCTCGGTCCCAAAACGTCTCATCCACAGAGCCACGCTTGTCAACGCAAGGGCTGCGGGTGGGAAGGTTTGTTACACTCACTCAAGACTCGGCGGCATAATTGGACAACAGGCACAAAGATAAACATTAGGAGTAGACATTTTCGATGATAGTCCATATTTATGTCAATGGAGTTAACTAAGGCGGTTAATTAGAAGCTACCGCATCAACGTTCAAATAGTCCATGAATTATATTTGAGAATTCCTGGGCAATGTTTATTGCCGTGTGTTATTGCTTATTGTGTTTGTGTTATTGCACGTACTTTAGTGCCTGCAATAAAATAAACACAAGCAATAAAACGGTGCAAATAAACATTGCCCAGCAATCCTCACGTATACTTTAACCACTTTTATTAACATGCAAGAAACACTGCACTTCACCACTTAAAATAAACTGTTACTGTTAGATATGGCTACAGGATTCGTTTTATATCATCTGCAAAATCGCCTGGGAATTGCAATAAATAAAGTCTTTGTTAATTGCATTTCCCGACAATTTGCCGATTAAATTAAATACAATTCATTTCCATATTTAGCAGTACATTTTTACATTAAGGGGTGAACGGCAGTGTATCCTGATACATGTTAATAAAATTGTAATTGAAGTATACTTTACTTTCAAATATATATTACGCATATAAAGTAAAACAATCGACATGTACCACAGATTAGTATACCTTAGTGCATATTTAAATATGCTGCAAAGAAGATAACCATAATCATAAATACCAACAGTTAACTCAGTTAACTGCTGTAAAGACAGTGGAAGCAAGGCAATATATTTAAATACGCAACACAATTTTAACTTCACAGTACTGGACGAAACTGTACCTAAAATCGTGTACAGCCCTTTAATCCACTTCTGGATGAAAGCCTGCCCACAGCTTATCGGCCATGGGGGTTATTTCACCATACTTCACCATGCTGATCAGTGCACTTTGGTGAAGGGGGGACCCCCATCATATATTTCAGATATTACTCGCCACTGATGTTGGCCGTGGCTGGGAACCCAACTCAGGACCACGGGCTTCAGAGCACAGCAAGTTCAACATTGTTTAAGAGTATTTAGCCGTGATAAATTTCCATGTGATATGCCACTTTGTTGAGATATCATTTGTGGGGGCCAGGTCGCTTCTAAAAAAAATATAGCTATATAGCTCGGTGGGCTTGACCTGGTCAAATAAAAAAAATTGTTAAGTAGCTGATATTATTGTGTCACTGCTCCATCCGAGTACTGTCTCCACTTTCTTTCGCTCGACGGCGCTCACTCTCGAGCTCGCTCCAGCCTTTGCCCACCTGCGGTAACGTGCGACCGAGGGAGTTGAGAGGGCCGGGGGTGGTGGCCGACGGCCGGGGGTGGTGGCCGACGGCCGGGGGTGGTGGCCGACGGCCGGGGGTGGTGGCCGACGGCCGGGGGTGGTGGCCGACGGCCGGGGGTGGTGGCCGACGGCCGGGGGTGGTGGCCGACGGCCGGGGGTGGTGGCCGACGGCCGGGGGTGGTGGCCGACGGCCGAGGGTGGTGGCCGACGGCCGGGGGTGGTGGCCGACGGCCGGGGGTGGTGGCCGACGGCCGGGGGTGGTGGCCGACGGCCGGGGGTGGTGGCCGACGGCCGGGGGTGGTGGCCGCACTGCACCACGGCGACCAATGGTTGAGGGGTGGTGGGGATGTTAGGGGTGGATCGGTCACTTAACGGCACGGAGAGTCGATGAACATAGCTTGCGAACACAGCGAGGTTCTTTCCAGTAATCCCCACACGAAAGTACCAAGGGACACCTGCGGTGTTTAGTAGTTTTCATAGTTTATTTGTCGACAGGGGTAGCTGCCCGTTTGTGTTTATTCTGCTGCTATTCAGCAAAACAATGCTCGACTCCAGTATCACTTGGGGATCTCTATGTAAGTACGATGCTGAATATGGGCGTGCGACAGTGGTTTCCCACACTGCACTATGAACTTGATGAGCCGAGTTGAACTCCCAGGGCACGGCGATCATCAGTGGCGAGTGATATTTGAACAGGCCCTGAGCAACACCACCGTCACCCACCCCGGTCACCTATCCCGCACTGACCCAGGGTGGTGAAGAAGTTCAGTACGCTCAAAAGAATCCACCTAACTTACACGGCATGCGGACTGACAAAAGGACCGTAGATTCGAATTATCATTATTGTACAGCCAAACAGCAGCAACCTTGAACACGTTCTCGTCCTGTTTTACCAGTGGCGGGTACACGTTCCCCACCCCCATCATCATCATCATCACAACTTGGCAATGTGTTGTGTGGCTGGTATGCGTGCGTGCATTGACCAATTAACCTTCGAACAACAACAGAAATGAGCAGCAGCAGAATGTTTCCAACAGGTTTGGCCGGGGCGGTGCCCGTGCGGCACACACAACAACCCAGGCCAGTAGGACAGACCACACTTTAAACGAAGGCGCAACAATGGTAAACTATTGTTAAGTGCTTCTCCCCCCCCCCCCTTCCCTTAGCTAACAACAGTCAGTGGCGGCTCTTATCTGGATGTCATGGATGAGGACTTCAGGTACTGCCCGCATACGCCATCCATCTATCAAGTCCTCGGCACACAAAGCCGCCGCAGATGGCTCTCATCTTCTTGATTACAAAGAAGTGTTCCCCCATAAGCATTGCGAATTCTATCACGTGTAATGGTTTTGTGATTGCTACTGATAATTACATTTCAAAGTAATCGTTGCTTATTTCATACTACGGTACTGTGTACACCATATGCGATGTTATACTTCTACGTGCTTGCATTTTATAAGCTACAAATATTGTGCTCTATGTAATCTGTTGAAATGAAATCCGATAAAGGCATGATTAATAAAAAAAATGCACATTTGCACTTCATAATTTTAAAATAACCCATAACATTAAATAATTATCATATTGTAACAATCTTTCTAAAAAGAGCATTAAAAAAAATTGCCTCGTGTTTGGTTTGTGACACCTCTCTGTCTAGTTCTCTCCAATACAATACTGTATCTATAACCTTCGATTAATCATAGCCTCCATACAGTAACATAAGGTAACAATCAACATTTCATTCTTTCTTTACCACCAACCAGCAAGGTGAAGTATGGTCAATTAACCACCACGACCCGCACGGTAAGATGTGGGGGGGGGAGCCCTCAACCAGAAATGGATTGACAACTTGGGCTATGCACATCATCAATTCCATTATTGGCGTTTTCATGAAGAAGAAAAAACGATTGCACTTACATAGCGGATAGAGACTTTAGGCACACCGAATCTGTCACCATTAGTCGCAATCCTTTTATAATTGGTTCATTTTTATAATCTGTCCAGTTGACTTCTCTGCCTCGCTTGCTTGCCCCGGGCGCAACACACTTTGTATTTATCACAGCTTTGCTTGCCATTCTGCGGCAGTTCTCATTAAAGACCCCCGGCTGGGATAATTCCATGAAAGCAACATCCTTTGGTCAAGGAATAAGCACAACCTGATTAACGCTTCTCACGAAAAAGTTTCATTTTAAAAAATATACCTTTGCTAGTTGAGTTTTAATTTACTAAAAAAAAATATCCCAGTGCTTCTCTGCAAATCCTATTCAAACTCGAACCTAGTTACTTGTTAAGTACATTACATTTGGACGCCACAAAAATGGAAAAACGTTAATTCCTTATACGTCTGCATTGCCAGCGGTCATGAAACATGTGGTTTGTCTGGTATACGGTGTTAGAGTAAAGTTGTTATCCTGACACTTTCGTAGGGTAATAATTAATATAAATTAGAGAAAATATTAAAATTGAAAATATTAAAAAGGGGTCAAGTATATACTGTGGAAGCATACTTTGATAAAATAACTAGTGTAAATGTTGTGGGTTTGCTCTGTAGCACACCGCTTAGTGCTGTACTAGTAACGAATTGGCATGCTAAGTTTACGTGACAAACCTTACTAATTGGCTGTGGTGGGTTTAATGACACATTTTTACGCGAACTAACCCCCCAAAAATATTTATTTTGGATATTGGTCGCGAAAGCCGACATGTTATACTGAAGTATCCTTTGTACGTATATACTGATTAATTAAGACCACATGCGTTATAAGATCCCTAATGACACAAATGTAATTAAGGGCAGTTAAGAGTTCATTTATGTATAACCTTTATACAGGAAACCATAATTAATGCGACATTGGATCAATTGAAGTTGGTTATTCTAAAAAAATATCGCGCCTGTAGATTGCCGACAGATATCACAAGGATAGCTGTAATAAAAGGGATTTTCATGCTAATAAAACAATTAGTGAACGTATTCTTGGTTCTTTCGGTAAAGTCACGTAGAAGAGAAACAATAAAATAATAAAAAAAGTCTGTGGTTTTCACACCTGATGATGATTGCTTGCGTTGCAGTCTAAACGTCGTGAGAATTTTATTGTTTTATATTTTTATTATTTTATTGTTTCCCTTCTACGTGACTTTACCGAAAGAACCAAGAATATGAATTCCTGCAGTCACGAAAGCTTTAAATAAAAAAAATTAGTGAACTGTAACAAAACTCGACAAATTGGAAAACACCACCACAGAGGCATCTCGTCCTAAGAGATTTTCTCTGGACGTTTAAAACGGTGCTTGACAATACTCTCCCCGTACCATGTAGGGTGTAATCCTTCAAAAGATACCCCCCTCTTAAATCATACGAAGTCCCTTTTTTTATAAAACGATTGTTTTTCTTCCCCATCCTCTCCACGCCTCCCACTAATCTCAATGCACACTTATCACTACACATGTGTGGACACTCCTCTCAACACCAGAAGGGCCATTCCCTAAAACGTCACCTATTGCATATTATATTTCCACCACTGCCAACGCAGTATCAAAAAACAATTTAAGTAAACAATATTTTATCAAATACATGGGCTTCATTTTACTGTAATACATTATTTTTGACAAGAAGACTCCCAGGTACCGCTGCATATTATATACAAACTGCATGTTTTTTCTCTCTCTCTCTCTCTGGGAATGTTTACAATCTTCTATATTACTTTATAGCACGTTCCAATTTTTTTCCTCGCTACAGGGTATTTATAGAGCAATGCGTGTATTTCCAAACCATAGTTAGTTCACATGGAAAACTACCACTATGCGTCATTTTTCCAGTTTCTATTCGTCACTCAAACTGCCAAAGAAAACGTTACCGTTTCTGCAAAAGAACTGCATTGTTCATTCCTTGAAAATGCCACATTCTCAATTTCGTAACAGTTGAGACAAAAGATGCCATCAAGAGTCCAGTGGATTGGTCTCACACAGGTAATAAGGAACTTCCCACTCACCTTACATGTATTCAGTTTTATACATTGAATGTTCCAATTCATACCGCATTTGCAGATGCATGAAGAGTAAACGTCAAAGTTATCAAGTTTTGGCTGGGCGGTGTTGCGATCAGAATGCCGAACTCACAATCGGAAGGTTGCGAGTTCAAATCCTGGTCAGGAATGGGGATCCGCTCATCCCTTCACCCTGCCGGCTCAAAATATGAGTGTGGTAGTCCTTCCGGCAAGAAAAAAAAACCCGCTCCCTAACATGCGAACGTGGAATTTCCACCGCTGGCCAAGTGCCACCAACAGAGATGCGCGCCACCCCAGGTACTTGTTCGGACACGACTGTTGCCTCCAGAGAAGATCGCCACCCAATAAAGAATGTCGCTCGGCCAAATGCCCAAAAAGGTACTCACAGGGACTGCTGAGAGGTTGACGATGGTGCTGGTGGTGGTGCTGGTGGTGCTGCTGCTGCTGCTTCTGCAGCGAGTGCGGCTGTCCAGGCGGCAGTGGTGGCAGAGGAGGTGGCCCCAGGGGCGGCTGGGCCCAGTCCCAATTGTGAGCGAGGCTGGGCACGGGAGGAAATGCGGCCGCGTGTCCCTGGAGCATGCAGGCAGGGGGCCCTCCCCGTGGCACATCGCGGCCCGTGCGCGGGCTGATGGCCAGCGACTCCAGCATGCAGTCGTACATGGCAAGCACCCCACCCACCAACACACACACACCTGGGCCCGAATGTGCCGGGGGTCGCGCAACGCCGAGAAAGGAAACCTGGTGGTGGGGTTGTTTTTTCTCTCCACCCCGCCACCTCCCCGCAACTTCTTTAACAACAACCTGGCGGCCGAAAGCGAACGCCGCGTGGTATCGCGAGTGTTTTGCGGCGCCGCAGCGCTGTGCCCGCCGACTCCTGCGCCCGCCCGCCCGCCTTGGCAAAGTTTGTCGAAGTTTGAACTTCGCGTGGGAGTGGAGCGCGGGCGGCTCCTCGTTGCGCGGTGGCAGCGGAAGACTCGGAACAAGATGCGTAGGAGATTTCCCAAAGAGACCGCACTCATTCCAGTACGTGCAGCACAGTTATCCCCGCTTTCGTCTGCTGTAGAACGGCGCTCGGTAAGGTAGTCGTTTTCTCTTGGTTCTTAAATATCTTGGTTGGTTTAAAGATACTTTCTTTTTTTTGTTTAACCAAAAAAAAATCTTTTTTTATGCGACACAAATTCTGTGTTTTTTTTAAATATATATTTTTTAACAAAAATCCACGTTCAGTGGTCTTCAACGAAAACAATTTCGCGTCGAATGTATTCGTATGCTCCGAGCATATAAACTTCCCTGTTCTCGGCTCACTTGCGCCCTTCTCCCTCATCTACACCAAGGCAAAGCAGGCAGAGCGTCCCTCCACCCACACGGTTCATGAGTTATGGTAGAAAACAGAGCTAAGAGCCTGTAACTGAGCCAGATTGCCCTCTGGCTACTAAACCATGCTCCGCGCCACCCCATCAGGGGACGGGGTGGCGGGGGGTGTCGGGGTTTATGAACGCGTCTTCCCCCTCGTCCACATGCACCCGATTTTGTCTACAGCGGTGGCTGGAAAATCTAATTGAATCACACCCGTGCAACAAAACAAACCTTTTAGAATTCACTTTAGAGACATTTAATGACGATGCGCTTAGTAAGCGTGGTAGAATGCCTTCCCAATCCCCCCCCCCCTCCGATAAGCACTCCTGCTTGCGAATGGAATAGTCCACTGGGTTGGGCTCAGCCCACTTCCTGCCTATTGGCCGGGGTCCTGCCAAGTCCCTCAGCAGCACATTCCTCAGGCCGCACTACTTTTCTGGACGTGCACGCATACAGTGCCCGGCACTATATTTTTTCGGTGTGCCATTCTTTTTTTAATTTTCACCCATTAAAAAAATTAATATATATAGACACGCACCGAAGCTCTGATCTAAATCAACCCATAAACCATCCGAGTAGTGTGATAGCCTATAAACCAGCAAGTTCACTGACAACCACTGTAGGTAAAGTGGCATTTGTACGTGAGATGTTACACACACACGCGCAAAAAAAGGACCAGAATGTGCCAGCTCTTGAGCCACAATAGCATTGGCTTTGAGAAATAAAAAAACCGTAGAATCTGGTCTTATGTAACGTTGCAGATCATTAACAAACTGCTCTTGTAAAGCTTGCTGTCACTCTTGCGACTTTAATGATGTCATTTTTCACCATCGCAGAGCCCACACAACTGAGTCTTTAATTCCCCGTGGTGTTATGTTTAAATTCCAGGCATACTAAAAAAAATGAAAATCAACAAACCGACCCGATCCAACGTTGTTTTTTTTGTTGTTCCAACCATCAGTATTGCACTGTACAACAGAAGTTTCCAGCACCATCCCTGGCCACACAAGAGAAGAAAAAAAAACAACGAACTTTCAGACTTCGTTGTGTGCACACACTCCGGGTTATGCACCCTCCCATGGGATATTTTAGCAGTGTGGGATATTTGGCAGAGCACGTCACACAATGGCAGGGTTGGGTCCGCCCCTGGAGAACACTGCTGAACTCTGAGTGAACCTGGACGGTCCTCGGGAACCTTGGGCTGACCCCGCACGAACGTGACATCACAACTCCCACCCTGCATCCCTGCAACTCTCCACTTGACTTTACATTTTACTATAGTCCCCCTTTATTTTTGTAACACGAATAATTAAAAAAAACCCACATCTTACTGCTTTCTTGGTTTCAAATGGTTTTCTGTAAGTTTGTTGAATGTTTTTCCGACGTGAAATTTTTCACTTTTTTTGTTATCAGGCCCTATATCTGTGTGTAAATATATATTTTTAACTTTTTTTCATTAAAAAAAACACGTCTTTCCTCTTCACATTCTGCAGACAGCTTTGTCTTCATGTTTTCTTCTCCATGATAGATTGCAAATCTTTACATTAAAACAAAAATCAAGGCCAGATCGATTTAACTATGGCATCACCTCTTTGATATAAAACAAAGTCAAAAATAACATTTGCAATGTCAGCGGACAGCCAAGTGAAATTTTGTGAATTATTGTTGTTGGTTTTTTTAATCCATGACATAACGACTGATGGTTACGTGCTGAAGCTGCCTAGCTAATTTTACCGCACACTGCAGCGTTAACCCCTTGATGGCGACCCAAGCAACGGGTGATTCATGTGGGAAAAAAGCATTACGGGAGGCCCCCGGTGGCGTGGCTGTCTGTCGAGCGCTAACGGCGTGTTGGCAGGGACGTGGGGGCCATGCCATGCCAATCACCCATGCTGCCACGCATCAACATGAAAGGGGCTCTGCGGCTTTAAATCAGGGCCAGACCCCCTGCCCTGTCATTCATCGGCACTGCTTGCTCTCCCCCACCCACCACCACCACCTTCCCCCAATCCTGGAGACATGTCAATCAGCTAAAGATCCCTCTGGCTGGGGATGGAGGAGAGTAGGAGATGCTGGTGGTGAGTAGGGGGTGGAGGCGTTGAGATGCCAGCCATTTATCAGTCTGAGGGTAAGACGGCTGCTCAGCTGTGAGGAGAGAGGGGTTAATGCTCCTTCTCTCTTTCCTTACCACTCTGACTTAAAGTGCACTTTTTCAACCCTCTGTCACACAGTATCAACCTGGTGCCTTTGCGTTGCTCTGCAAATATCAGTTTGGTATACCATACTTATATACAATTATTCTCCGTTGAATAAGGAAAACAGTAAACAGTGCTAATGCAAATGCATGTGTTGACAGTTCTGATCTGTGTATTTTGGCTAAGATTTTGTGCAAACACTGTATCAGTAACTAATATTTAAACAACTTTCAATGCGGATTTTTGTACTTTTGTAAACCAGGATAACCTCTTTACATAAATACAGAGCTCATCTCTCTGCTTTTTGGTTTGTAGTTTTGCACATTTTCTAAATATTGTGATCACAATAACAGCTGACAAATACTTCGTGCGAAAACTCAATGTGTGTCTGGGATAATTATAGGTGAAAAAATAATAAAAAGTCAAGAGTCTACATCTACGTAATATATATTTTTTAGTCCATCAGCCAATTGGCCTTGTGGAGCAGTGTTTTACAGCAGCGTTTGTTTGATGGAGGCAACCTACGGACCCTTTAAGTCTGATCAGCAGTCAGGCCTGTTAAACAAATGTTACTAGATTTACAAATGTTTGAGGTAAGAGCCGTCCAACAACATTGTATTTTTTTTCTTCAAAAGAAGTGTTTAAAATAATGTTGACAGTACATATACCAAGAGGTGAATTGTTAGGTTTGGGGAAAAGTGAGGTACGGTGCAGATCAAAGACACGCATATAAACAATGTGCAGAAGCACATAACCAACATTATAACGTGCTGTAGTCTAAATGGCCCTGCACGAAATCCATAAGTCTTTACGCAAGAGAAATAGTAAAATTACGTATGCTTTTTGCCTTTACTTTGTGCTGTACAGCAAGGATAAAGAGTGGTCTTTAGTGATATCGCTATCTTTAGCCTCATCATTATGACCATTATCATTATGATCACTATCACGCATTGTCCATCCACTCCTGGATGAAGAACTGCCCATGCTCTCGGTACTGAACATTAAACATTTCTCTCAGTTGTGCTTGCAATGTGGCTTTTTAAAGTAGGTATCTGTGTTCTTGACAATCGTTGCAGGTACTTTAATGTTTCTTATGGATTATTTTCCGTAGTTTCCTTTCTGACTTTTTACTCCACTTGTTTAGAGTTTGAAATCCAAGCTAAGTTTGTTTCAAAGGCTACACTGTGTTTTCCTCGACTAATTTTAGTGTTTCAAAGACTTATTTTAAATGTCATAAATTATTCCTGTAGCAATCAATTATTATGGAAATCGATTCTTCTTGCTGTAATCTTCTCTTCTGGCAGTAATTGATTATATTCCATATTTAACTCAATTACTGTTCTTTTTCTCATTACATTTTTTGTCGGCTTACTTGTGGACTTTCCCATTAGTCTTTGAACTTATAATTACTTCCATTGCTTTACAGTTTTAGTTTCCTCCTTAAGCTTTGAGGGTATTTATTCTCCTGGCATCACGTTTGAGGCTCACGATATACACAATATCCTGGACAGGTGTGCCTCTTGTGTTTAGTGTAAATGGGGTTCCCACGTGCACCACGCCACGCACGTCCTGACATCATTCCAGCGATGTAATCTACTGACGTCACTTACTCCTGCCACACTATCAATAAAATCCATCGGCCCAATGGCCTTGTGGGAGTGCATAATTTCCGCAGCACTGATTCAGCACAGTGCAAGCAAACTCTGGACCCGTTTTAACAGTTTCTCATCTGCAATCAGGCTTGCTTTCATCGCTGCTGGTGAACTGACAGATGTTATAGGCAATGGTTCTCTTTAAGATACGGGTCTTAGTTCATAAGCATTTTCCCAGTTCATCAGCATTTTTTCAAGCAAGTCTGACTCTTCCGATGAGATGCCGTAGAAAAAAATCGCTCCAGAGTTTGTACAGAATCAATGCTGCTGGAATTATGTACTCCAATGCCATTGGGCTGATGGGTTGTGAAATAAATACTTTACATTTTTACGTGCAGATATATGAAGCGGCTATATTGCCCGCTTGCCTTTTTTTGTTATTTATATTCTCCACAACAACGCTCATGATTATTTTGTGTGTTTTTTATCAATAGAGATGGGCATGATTATAGGCCTACAAATCAAAGCAAAGGGAGTGGGTGAAGCATAATGTTGATGTTTAAAAAGGCAATGATTGTTCGTAAACAGCTAAGTCTCCAATATTCAATATATTAATGTAGCTTTTAAAAATTTTCATAATGTTTACCATTTCCTTAGTGCCAATCTATAGCATTGGTGCAAACTATTTTGAACATTATTCCAACTAATGAATCATTTGTAAATCCTATCAGATTAGTTCCGATGCAGCTCTGACAGCTTAATAATTTGTGGAATGCCACACACTACCTAATTACATATTTAATATGTATTTTGTAATGCATCTCCATGTTTCTCCCTCCAGATTAGAGTCTGGAGGTAGACTGGCATTACAAAGGATCCGCCAGTCGGTAAATTACTAGTATTTAAGATAGATTAATGCCAGATGCTTCTCAGGTGGTTACGTATTTTAACATAGCCTATGAAATATAAATTTAGTGGTTTTACTTATGTATAAAACGATCTACATTATACTATGCACCCATTTTGTGTAACATGCCTGTCGTTATTATAGAATTTAAATTACAAATTAGCACAGTACTTTTGAACAAAAACAAATACACTGGAACAAGTGGGAAAACTTTCTTTAAACATAAAGGAAATCAGGAAGAATTACGTGCAAGTTCTTGCAATATTCCTCTCAAACATATTTTTTTCATTCTGGATTCCTATAATTTGCAAGCAAAATACATTTCATACATACACCTTCCGATGATTATAAAAACATAGTTAATTGTCTGCTATCAATCATGTGTTTTGTCATATATGCTGTACAGTAGCCGACCAAACATGTGTTAATGCCTTATTTACGCTCTCAGGTCTCAAAGCTATCTCGTGACATTTTAACCTTATGGCGGTACCCCGGCTCTCGCACGATGTCCGTGATGCAGTCATTTTTAGTCCGTTGATGGTCAGCGATGCGGCAATCGACCCATCTCGACGAGCTGTACACGATGCACCGCTGCGGTGCGTGCGAGCGTTCAGGGTTTCAGCGCAATCGTCCTCGCTGCGTTTCGACATCGCGGAGTGTGGCACTGATTTCGCATTGGTTGGTACCCCCAGTCGCGGAGTTAAGTACACCCCTGGAAAAAAAATAGTGTCCCAAAAATTAAAACATTTAATTGCCTCGGCCCATTTTGTATTATTTGTTACCCCAGGGTACCGCCATAAGGATCATTCTTCAAATCCCTGCCTAGACCAGCGAAGGATCATACCACGACTGGCACAAGTCACTACCCAGGGGCACGTCCACTGGCAATTCCCATTAAAATATGCTTGAATGGAAACAATAAAATGAGAAAACATTTTACACTAAAATGATCAACTTGCACAATGGGTTAGATTTTTTTTTATATATATACAAATAAAATCTCTCGAAGCGGGACTTGAGTATTTGGGGTAATCCAGAAAGGCTACCAAAAATGAATTATTTTGAAAGAAAAAAAACTAACTGAAACACTAATAGAGGGTTTATTTAGTTACACACAGAAGAATAATCTTCCAAGCTCGCCCCCTCACCTCCTTCAGACACATTTGGAAACGGGCAAAAAAAATTCTCCCAACTCTTCTTGTACCATCCAATCGGTCGTTTACATCACGCCGATAAATCAGTAATCGATCACTGAAATCATGGAATGGCAGATGGCAGCCTTCGCGCGGCCCAGCATGTTAAGTGAAAAATCACGACGAATCCCATCATCAACGCGGCGACCGAACATCGATCATCGATCTCCCTGTCTCCAAGAACAACAGCGCGCCAACGGCCATTTTCAGGGCCAAACAACCACGCCAGTTCCCGACGCTGTCGTCTGGCTTTACCACCTGAATGTGAAATTGTAGCCGCTGCTCTGCATCTACATCGGCAGCCGTACTGACAGAAGAAGACTGAAATCGTCGGAGAGCCCAGCTCTAGTATAAACAGTGCCCCCCCGTGCCTGGCTGACCTGCATAACATGGACTCCATTTTGTTTCACATAAAAGTTATGCGTTTTTTTCATATTTCTGACAAGTTTGGCAGTCACAGCGGCAAGCTGTAAAATGCTTGTCTGCCAGAAAAACAGTGTGACACTAGGCAATAGCATGTGATGGATGACAGGAACTTACAACAATGGGGCAAGTGGCCAGAATGGAGGAAGCCAATGGCACCCTCGCCGATGAGTTTTAGATGGTAACACCCTAAACTTTTATTAGTGTGCATACTTGCATCATGCACTAATATAACAAGATAAAACTGCACATTGAGCATTCATCTAAACTGTGTACTATATATATCTGTATAATACGGTGCGATCCTATATATTTAACATAGCAATATATTAAAAGTAAAAGCGTGTTAAAAGTAATATCACCCATGTGACCATGACATTACCTCCTGTTCCATGTCACATGGCAACGCCATGTGAATTGGCAGACCTTGCATGTAATGAAAGTGTGACGAGATGTATCAAAGACTCAATTCTCTTAGCCATTTTCAATTTCATAAAGTCACATTAGGGTTACTAAGAATACAGTCTGACTTTTTAGCTCAGATTTTTCAGGCTGAAAAAGCAAACTTTCCCAGGTTTCAGTGAGGGAAAAAAGTATTTGATCCCCTGCTGATTTTGTACGTTTGCCCACTGACAAAGAAATGATCAGTCTATAATTTTAATGGTAGATTTATTTGAACAGTGAGAGACAGAATAACAACAATAACCCAGAAAAACGCATGTCAAAAATGTTATAAATTGATTTGAATTTTAATGAGATAAATAAGTATTTGACCCCCTCTCAATCAGAAAGATTTCTGGCTCCCAGGTGTCTATTATACAGGTAACGAGCTGAGATTAAGAGCACACTTAAAGGGAGTGCTCCTAATCTCAGCTTGTAACCTGTATAAAAAACACCTGTCCACAGAAGCAATCAATCAATCAGATTCCAAACTCTTCACCATGGCCAAGACCAAAGAGCTCTCCAAGGATGTCAGGGACAAGATTGTAGACCTACACAAGGCTAGAATGGACTACAAGACTATTGCCAAGCAGCTTGGTGAGAAGGTGACAACATTTGGTGCGATTATTCGCAAATGGAAGAAACACAAAAGAACTGTCAATCTCCCTTGGCCTGGGGCTCCATGCAAGATCTCACCTCGTGGAGTTGCAATGATCATGAGAACGGTGAGGAATCAGCCCAGAACTACACGGGAGGATCTTGACAATGATCTCAAGGCAGCTGGGACCATAGTCACCATGAAAACAATTGGTAACACACTACGCCGTGAAGGACTGAAATCCTGCAGCGCTCGCAAGGTCCCCCTGCTCAAGAAAGCACATATACATGCCCATCTGAAGTTTGACAATGAACATCTGACTGAATCAGATGACAACTGGGTGAAAGTGTTGTGGTCAGATGAGACCAAAATGGAGCCCTTTGGCATCAACTCAACTCGCCATGTTTGGAGGAGGAGGAATGCTGCCTATGACCCCAAGAACACCATCCCCACCGTCAAACATGGAGGTGGAAACATTATGCTTTGGGGGTGTTTTTCTGCTAAGGGGACAGGACAACTTCACCGCATCAAAGGGACGATGGACGGGGCCATGTACCGTCAAATCTTGGGTGAGAACCTCCTTCCCTCAGCCAGGGCATTGAAAATGGGTCTTGGATGGGTATTCCAGCATGACAATCACCCAAAGCACACGGCCAAGGCAACAAAGGAGTGCCTCAAGAAGAAGCACATTGAGGTCCTGGAGTGGCCTAGCCAGTCTCCAGACCTTAATCCCATAGAAAATCTGTGGAGGGAGCTGAAGGTTCGAGTTGCCAAACGTCAGCCTCGAAACCTTAATGACTTGGAGAAGATCTGCAAAGAAGAGTGGGACAAAATCCCTCCTGAGATGTGTGCAAACCTGGTGGCCAACTACAAGAAATGTCTGACCTCTGTGATTCCCAACCAGGGTTTTGCCACCAAGTACTAAGTCATGTTTTGCAGAGGGGTCAAATACTTATTTCCCTCATTAAAATGCAAATTTAATTCATAACATTTTTGACATGCGTTTTTCTGGAATTTTGTTGTTGTTATTCTGTCTCTCAAATAAACCTACCATTAAAATTAGACTGATCATTTCTTTGTCAGTGGGCAAACGTACAAAATCAGCAGGGGATCAAATACTTTTTTCCCTCACTGTATCATACGCACTAAGATGATCTTGAAAGAATTAATGGGAATTCTTGTCAAACATCGATGCAAAAAGGCAATGTAATTTATTTTTTAATCTTTGTGTGTGTTAAAATTTATAATAGCCATTATATTCCAAAAGCAAAGAAAAATGTATCACTTAAATTACAATATGTAAACATTAACTGTGATAATAATTTTTCATAGATTTCAAACTACTGTATTGTGATATTTAATTTCAATAATCTTCAAAACAAGAAGCGATTTACAATTACCCTTTGTCATAAGGAATGTATATACGGGACCTAAAATGTTAAAGAAATGCGCAACATTCAGAGCATTACAACAATTGCATGTTTTCTAAAAGTAAGTATCTGAGAATGGAGCATACCACTGTTATTGCACATCAGTATTGATCATTGTAGTGAAATGCTTTTACATGCCATCACAATAAATATACTGCTTATATGTAAGCAATATTTAAAAGTGTAACAAAAATGGTTAAACATTTTGACATTCGTTAATATACCTTCATGTAATCACTCAAGGTGAATGATCGATACAATGTCCTGTGTGTATGCCGAATCTGCCAAGACACTATCTAAGTGGAATACAATGAACCGCAACTTCAACTTGGCCCACAAGTGTTTAATGTTCGCAAAAAAATGCTTTAATTTTAGATGATAGAAGACATATAAAATGTATCATTACTGTATGGCGAGGATGTAAACATTTTAAGGCATTATGTCTAGGTACATTTTTCCTTGGTTTTGTGAAATGGCCCACCGGTCGCAAGTTTGCAGAGGTTCATGGCTCGAATCTGACAGGCCACTCTGGTTATTATTGCAGATGTGTTAAAAACACTTACACACACCGTGTGCTTCACAGTGGACGTTAAAGATCCCGTCAGGTAATTCGAAACGAGTCGGCCATTGGGTGCCAGCGTCATGGTCCAAATTTTTCTCATTTGTATGTACAGTATGTTGAACTTCTTTCTCGCCGTACGTAGCCAACTGTGCTAATCAAAGGTGAAAAATGATCCACAAATTGCTTAGTTGGGTATATACAGCATCACTAATTCCCCGCTGTGAAACTCTTGCAGACCATCTCTGTCAAACACAGCGCCTTCGTGATAGCCGCGCACGAGAAGAATGGTGCCAACACGAAATGTACTAAATTATGACTCTATTACCCTGCAATAAAAACCCAAGGAAATGGGGGAGGGGGGGGAGCGGTATGCATTCAGACATGCTCTGACCACACACAACCCCATTAAACTGGCCTGTTTTACAAGTACTAGCACTTACTTTCATGTGCCTTCAGGACTATGAGGAATTAAGTGAAAAATGATAATGGTAGCATTTGGTGAAAATGTCATGCCGCATTTCAGGAGACGTTCACCACAGCTACAGTATGCGTTGCATTTTGGAACGGCATAAATTGCATTTCCAGAAGTGCCTCTGGTAATTTTGCAGTGTTTTTTGGAGTTATTTATTGCAGTGTAATTACAGAACAGAGATGGGTTATAAACCCAAGAAAGAGAAAAGGCTCCTTTATGTTTTGAACAGTTGTTTTGGAGGCTACTGAGCAGGCCTCGAAGAGACTCCATTAAAATCTTTAGCTGCCCCATACAATCGCTAACTCAACAGAGGATTAACAACACGCATCTTACAAAAAATGCCCAATGATGATAATCTTAAGTAAAACAAAACAAGCAGAAATATGCATTGCAAATGTACTATCCTGCGTGATGTACATGTTTGTGTGACGAGAAATGTTTTCCGTGATTTTACAGTACACGTCGTTACGGATCCAGTTTTTCATCCTTTTCATTTCAGCCGACAGGGCTCAACTTATTCAAGTTTAAACTTGTGTGTCTGAAATCAGTGAAACCCCCCAATCGAGAGAGAGAGAGAGAAACTCGGCTAAATAACAGTGATTGTCCGTGGTTCAGCAGCTCCCAAGCACTGGGCCAGGAAAAAAAAACACATTCGGTAAAGTGCTCATCACGTAACTTGTCTTGCCCTTTTTTGCCATTAAAACAAAGCACGCACTTTTAAGTGTGGTCTGTAATTTAAGGGTGGACTAGTTTAAGGCGATACGCAACTATGTGCGGCACGGTAGTGTCGCGGTTATCGCACTGCACGACAGAATCCGCATATCTCTTTTTGTTTGCCCCGCAGACGTCCAGTAAGGGGCAGGTTGGCAAGTTATGACAAAACTCGGCCACCTGAGTTCGATTCCGGCTGATGGCCAACATCAGTGGCAAATATCTGAACCAACCAAGGGCCTCACCCCCCACCCCCCCCAGGTCGACGAACACTGACATGAAGTGCCTCGATGTGATGTATACATATCCAGCACTGGGGGACACAGAGGCAGTCCAGGTGTGGTGTGCTGGAACGCATCATCCCCTCGTGTGCCATGCCGACCTCAATAGTCTGTGAAACCGGGGAGGATGACGTGGAGTGACGGCAAAGTGTTTTGCGCACCGCGCTCATTGAGCCAGAAACCTAAGCTGGATTCCCACCCATGGCTAACATCGGTGGCAGGTGGTTATGACAACAGTATTTTCACAAGCCTCCAATGCCGCTGAACAAACATCTTCTGGTTTCAAGCAAATAAGCTTAGTACTCCAGCGTGAAGATATACGGGCCAGCGTTCACAGGAGACACTTGCAAAGAGTGCTCTATAGACACGAGGATGCGTGTCTATCGAGTTATTGGAAGACATCAGGCATATTGCAACTAATGAATACATTTAGTTATTATTCACGTTAAGCTACGTTTGCACAAAATGAACACCTAAGACAATTAAGCAACATGCAAAACGTTATTTTAATAACACAAATACATGCGGTTTTACTGTTGTTTAACATGGCCTTTTGTTCGCTATAATGCAATGCCCAGTGTAAATCTGTGGAAACATTTCAGACGCTTCCAAAAGGGAATGCAATCTATATCAAAACATGCTCTGTATGAAAAATAACAATAGGTTTTTACGCTTTATAGCAATAAAACAGTTGTATTACGATGTTCAAACACCAAATAGAAACATTTTTCAAGGAACCAAGTCTGCATTAACCACACATGGTACTTGTGCTGAACATGCAAACAAACATGCTCTGATAATATCTGCACAAATATGTTCTGACAGTCTTCTTTTGAGTCTCGTCTCACCAGTGTCAGACCAGAGAACGCCAAAAAGCACACAGCAGTACAAAGACAATGCACTCTCAGGCCATTCATAACTCGGGGTGAGCACCTGTACCATGGGACCTTTCTGCCAGTATCAAAGTATCAAAAATAAGAATAGGTTTCACCCTGTGTGGCAATAAAACAGGTGTTAAGATGTTCAAACACCAACTATTAACCTTTTGAAATAATATTCTCTGTATTTGCAGTGTTATTGCGCACACCCATGGCAGGTGCACTTTATGAGGATTTATATTCACGTGGATTTAGTTTACACAATGTCCTTTTTCACATCCTTTTAGAATTATGAGATTTAATTCACATGAATGTGGACAAAAAGGCATACGTGTGCATTAAAATCGCAAAATATTACCCCCAGAGCCAGTTCCAACATGCGCATTCTCTTTACGAATGGAAAATAATACTAAGTCGACAACAGGGGGTAGCTTCGTCTTCAACATCACGAACGCGATTTTCACGTCAAGCACTTCCATACCCTGTGTGACATTAACCATAACGAACCGCATTTTTAAATCAATATGCAAAGAGCCCCACCAACCTATTAGCAGATGGCTTATCAGTGAGCCGAGGACACGCGGGCGCCTTTGTAGTGGCCCATGCCGTGCACTCCCCAGCCTAAGAGCCCTGGGAAGCTCCTCCTCATACCTGTCCGTCACCGGCTCAATGCTGGGGGCAGCAACTTGAGATGAGGGGGGGGGGGCGAGGTAAAGCAGGGAGGCCAGGGTGCTGAGAGGGTTGAAGGGAGGTGGTGGTGGTGGTGGTGCAGTTGACGGGGCTCAGGAAAGGGGGGCGGGTGAAGCAAAGTTGGAAAGGGGTGGCGGATTGGGGTGGGGGATAAATGTCCCAGGGTTGAACTGAGAAGAGGCTTGAGGTAAACCCGAGGTAAACCTGAGGACACGCTCGCCGGAAAGCCGCACACGCCGTTCACCCCTTTTGCAACGTGGGGCACGTTAAAAACATGCGTGTGAAACCGTATAGCTGACTCTCTACGGTTTGCATATTAGGTAGTAAAATGTGCTTAATTCAAATCAGTTATATATTTTTAAAAAAACGGAGTTATTTTAACAAAGTTCGCTTGGGGACGGGCACCGGTTTGAGTTATACTACGGGCATATTTAAGTGTGATGGTAATTGATAGCTTCAAGTAGAATGCTTTGTTTAAAAAAAAATCTCAAACGGATATTGTTGTCACTGTTTAAAAATGATTGCCTTCACAAGCAGGGCTAAGGCTCTCAAACATTTACTTTCATCTCCTTCATATACTTTTAGTTCTCAAACCAATTATCAATTTATTTGTGTTATTTTTTGTTTGATATTATGATTATGATCATCATTATGTGCGATGCCCTGCAGAAATTCGTGACAGGTGCTACTTTGTTAAGAGTTTGAATCCTTTCATAGCATTATAGTGAAATATCTCCTTGTGGTGAACTTCACCCAGTAATGAAAATGACATATTATATCAGTTTCCTCCATAACATGACCAATACTTTACTTAGCAGCGTTGTGCTCATAAAAAAATCGCAAAATCCAGTAACAAAAAAAAATTCACCTTCAATAGAGTGAACTTAAATGACTTTTTTTTTGCAAACTTAAGGTGACCAGGTGGCCCGACAGTCAGAGCAATGATCTGGCACTGCTGAGATCCTGGTGTCGAATCTCGGCACCCACTCCATAATTAAACCGAGAGTTCGCAAGCGCAATGAGTTGATTGTTTCAGCCCGGGGGGGGCAACGATGACTAAACAAAAAGAAAATCCGTCATTAAATTGTAATTTTTGTTGCTTCGTTTTACCAAAAATTCTAGCTCTGAGAATGCAAACATTTTAAATTTGACTTTCATGAACATCTCTTTTATAGCAGGATACGTGGACAGTACAGATAAGAGGTCACTTGAAGGGATCTCAGAAGAGCTTCTGTAATCTCACCATTTGCGTGCTGTTTTTTTTTACAGAATCATAATACAAATTTATTTATACTGGAGGAATCCGATGAACTATGAAGCTATTTTTCACAGATGTCCAGTAGGGGTGGGTAAAAACGTGATAACAACAAACAGTACAAAAACGAGATAATAGTGCAAAGTACAGGAAAGGTAAAGAAAGCACTCAAAACACACAGAAATACAACTACACCATCCCCATCCACTTATTTTTAACTTATTTTTTTACTAATTTTTCAGAAGTGATCTGGCCACAAATGATAGCTCAACAAAAGTGGCTTATCATTTGAACATGCATAGCACAGGGTGATTCACTGCTGTGCTAGAATTATGAAACTAAATGTTTTCATTTAAGAAAATTTGGCACAACTTTGAATAATATTGGGGGGGGAAATTATTTTTTAAAGTACTTTTGCAAGCAAATATCTGAAATTCATCAGTGTCAATGCATTACTAACAAGGATTTCCTATACAAAATGCAGAATTAATTTCTCGTAGCTGGCCAATGTGCAAGAGGAAAATGTTGAATCATTATATTATTTTTGTTCACTAAAGGTCACTTCTCACCATGCCATCGCTTTACAATAAAATTCTCTTTTAGCTAAACAACAATTTCAGAATATTTTAAAGAAGTGCTATTGCTTTGCGAGAAGCATACAAAAAATGTTGATGTTACAAAAGCGTAATCTATCAAAAGGTACATGAAGTGCAATGTGATCATAGCACTCCCCATTGCTATCTTGAATTAAAAACATTACATTCACATCAAGAGACAAGCAATGTCGCGTTATACCAGTCCTGTATCTCAGCAACAAAGAAATATAAGATTCCCGGCAAAAGTACACATCCACTGCAAAACCTATTCAGTCAGCAACTGCTGCAAAAAGTTCAGTCGCTCGTAACTTTACTGCACAAACACCTGGTGCTTGAGGTTTAACATCAAAGGGACTTTTCAGATGCCGATTAACGCTGCCCTCCTTTGGATTAACATTCCGGGAACATTTCGGGAACATTTACAGGAAAAGGCAAAATAGCTACGTTGAAAGGGCAACGCCAAAGCAGTCAAGAGGATGGTTGATACGAGGGGGCGTGCTGTAGCTCACGGTGTCTCGTTACCGGACTGAAATACACGCAAAAGCGTGTGCCAGGTTCCACTCCAGGAAGCGTGAAGTATGCTCCTCTCTCCGATTTCTTCCCTCTCTCTGGATTTTTTCCCGACTCGAACTAATTAAAAAAGAATGTAAGGTTCAACCAAGAGTACGTACAAACAAAAATATCTGATTCATCACCTTTTTTTTCCTTTTTACTGGCAAAGATGCGTGGCATGGATCCGAGTCACACATGTAAAAAAAAAACCCAAGGTTGTGTACTGCTGTAATAAGGGAAATATAAGGGACAGAGTGTAATTACGGGGTGGTGGTGGTTGTTAATTTGCATGTGTAAATGTCACTAGAAACGGGTCAATTTTATGCATTTGATTTGCGTTTGTTCGCTGGCCCAAGTGTTCCGCTCTCAGTGTCTCCTCAGTGTAATTCCCAGCATACGTCTCACCCCGCTTCTAACGGAGACTAAGTGCGTCTCAATCGGGGGTCATCTCAGCCTATCATATACCTGCGGTCGATAAAACCCATACCACTTTGGGGAGAGTCAGCAATGCTCGTTTTATGAGACTGCCATTCCTAATACGGAATTTAGACAACGCAAGCTCAGAGCCACAAATAGAGATTTGTACTTCCTCGTGCTCATTATAGCACTAGGAAACGTTCGAATAGACAATATTAATTGCGTGACTGCTCGAAATGAATTATGTAAATAGAATTAGATTTATTTGTGTGACAATAGCAAGAAAATTAGTTTGAAGATGATTACTGAGGGCAAATACACAACCGATTGTAAAATAGGAAAGCTTTTTCCTGTAATATTTGATCAAAGATTGCTTGCCAACGCTTCATGGCTTTGAATGTCACCACCATCTCTTTAAATCACCGAAACCAAGTCGGCGAAAGGCAATTCCAGTGTCAGCCTTATCCGTTTCACAATCTGCGCGTGCGCACGGGATTTGTTTAAATCTTTGGGTTTGGTTCATGCGGTTCGCATAAGTAGCACCGCTTCAACATTTCCAGCAGTCTCCTATCTGACGATCAGTTATGTGGCAAGTACATTTTGCATGCTGTTTTCGACTCTGGCACTCTTACCAGATATGTATTGTGCAATTGATCATGTAAAATATTGTGAAAGGAAAAGGGAGTTTTTTTTTTATTACAAACAACGCATAAGCACGTGGGATATTTACGTAACACCACGTTTTATGAAAACACGTTTACATAACTGTGACACTCTTGCAGATTCAATTGGCCTAGATGATCAAACAGAAACATGTTAATTTTCAGCTGCAATGTAATTTCCAACCACTGCAAAATGATACCGATTTTCCTCCATTACCAAACACGCATGGATTGACAGATGGATTAAAATTATCATTATATTTTCTTGAACGCAATGATAATGTTGGGCAGAACCTGTTTACAAGGTCATGATAAGGGTGAGCTTTATTTTACAACGGGTGCTGTTTACGGTTTATTGACAGTTTAAGTTTTAATGAGCGACATTCTCTTAAATGCGATGATCAATTCACTGTGTGGGTATGCTGCGTACAGATAACCAGTGATGCATTCAGCATGAGTGGACTGCGTTCCATTATTCATGACGAATGTTTGTTCATTTATCTCTCTACCGTGCTAACGTAACAACCTATCACCATCATTACAACACAGCACAGGATCTCAACACCTACGCAACTTGACCATTTGTGAAATATTACACAAGCGCTGATATGTATTGATGTATGTATGATAATCGGATAATTTGATGTTCAACAGGTGTGCATGTTAAAAACCCGGAAGAATACGCATAAGAATGGCAATTATTGACAGCTGATCGGGATCGAAATGAATAATACAGAGGTGAATTGAAGCAGCATGCGAAGACGTGAAATTTAAACTCGTTGATGAAAATCAGAATGCTGAGGCTCCTGGAAAATAAAGTTTAAATCAGTGCAACGGCAGCTCTCTCGCCCACTTCAGCAAATGTTTTTGCTGTGGTTGTCCCACCTGATGACGAACGCTTGTGTTGCACCCGAAACGTCGTGATTTGTTTTATTTTATTTCTAACTACGTGACGTTACCGAAAGAACCAAAGAGTACAGTGAAATACTGCTAGCCATGACATATGGAGCAGAAGCAGAGACTCTGACAAATGAAATAGAACAAACTGTGAAAAGCGTATGAAAAAAATAAGAAGAGAAGCATGTGTGATTCTGGCAATAAACAGATATCAGAGGCACCAAATCGACCGTTAGGGAAAGTGCGTTCATGCAGGGCAAAAGGAATCCCGAGAAGGGAAGCGTGCCTTCAGAACACTACATGGCAGCCACTCAATCACGAGAAGGGACTGGTGATGGAATGGCAGCTGTGGAGAGAACACACCATAGGGGGCAACCGGCACAGAGACGGAGCGATGGGATCGGCTCACGTACACGGTGAGATTGTAGCATCACAGCAGTCGAGCTGTAATGACAGCGTGCAAGATGCCTTTATCCGGAAGTGGATAGAGCACGAATAACGATTATCATGCTGCGTGGGTATATACAAGCACGCCGAGTATTTTATCACCACAACCATGGATGCGTTCAATAAAGCCAACCTCGAAATCACAATGGGTCATTTGCAAGAGGGCCTAGAGAGAATGCATACGATGCGGTTTTGTTAGCTTGGACATTTGACTCTGAGACTGAACACTGGAGCCCTAAGGTGAGGTTTCAGGTGACCGAGCCAGGCACAGAGGTGAGCCCCCACCCCCCCCCCCCCCCCCCCCACAGGTAAGCAAACAAGGGGGATACCTAAAAGGCAGATGGTGGGATACTGTAAGAAAACATCTCGGATTGTTAGGCGGTGACTCTGCAACAGCTTTGGAATCCAGCGGAAGCAAGTTAGTGATGGCGACGCGTGGAAGCATCACCATCATTATTGGTTGTGTTGAGCTCTCGATCCCCGATCTATAAATGACAAAAAAAATCTACGATGTATGTTACGCAGTATCCACAACCATTAATAGTCAGGACCGCTGGCTTCATGCGAAGCGTTATTGTCAAAAACTGTAAATCGTAAAAAAATCCAATATTACATAAAATAAGCAAACCGATGTTGCTTGTGGTGTTTAGGCAGGCACAGCACTCAATTAACAACCGGAACCTTGTGAGTTCAAAACTATGTTCGGGTCAACTCCACCTCTGGGCTTTGAAGAAAGTCCCTTGTGCAGGTAGAAATGTGGGATTTTTCACCACTGGCCGAGGGGGTCGCCCACTGGCTGAGCCAGTGGGGGGGGGGGGGGGGGGGGGGGGGGGGGGTGGCACATGCGCGCCCCCCCCCCCCCAATGATCCGAAAGAAGTCCCTAATTTCGATCGGATCATTGGGGTTTATTAGTAATAAATCGGCATTTTGCGACCCCCACTACAACTGTGTAGCATATTATTACGTGCCAGGGACTCTATGAGATGATAGGACAATAGTCTGTGTCCATAATTGGCAATAAGTAACGGAAAAGCGGTTATAAGTGACTCGGAATTGTGCGCAGTTGCGTATAGAGTACACGACTTCCTTGAAGGCATCAACACCTTCAGCGAGCGCGATGCCGATCACACAACGCGGTTCGAATTTGACCCTCGATCGATGTCTGCGCCATCGCCGCACACGCGGCGAGTAACAAGCAAGGGATAAGTCCTTACTTACTAACAACTCCTTACTCACTAACAAGTCCTTACTCACTAACAAGTCCTTACTCACTAACAAGTCCTTACTCACTAACAAGTCCTTACTAATTACTAACAACTCCTTACTCACTAACAAGTCCTTACTCACTAACAAGTCCTTACTCACTAACAAGTCCTTACTTATTACTAACAACTCCTTACTTACTAACAAGTCCTGACTCACTAACAAGTCCTTACTTATTACTAACAACTCCTTACTTACTAACAAGTCCTGACTAACAAGTCCTTACTTATTACTAACAAGTCCTTACTTACTCCTATCATTTTTCATTGCTGGAGGGGTTGCCCCCCCCTACCTGAAAATCCTGGCCCCGCCATTGGGGTCGCCAGTGAAGATGTGTTCCACCCAACGTTTTTTTTTTGAGAGGCTGCTGCTAGGCACAATTAATTTACAAATACAGTAGAGAAATAGTTTACATCGACGTACATTCATATGCTTATATAATGTTCCAGAATTCTGTCTTAACTGGTAAAAAAGTAAGCATTTTAAAACCTATACATTAATCACGGGATTATGTATAGGAGATTAGGGCAAGCACTTGGGGTTTAACGACTGTACACAGATACGCTTGCTTCCCATCCAGTACTATACAAATCTAATCAAAGTTAGATTTATTCACGAAGTAATTTTACATTTGTCTTGGTCGAATGATCTAGATATGCATATGCATTCTGCTTTTAGCCAGAACATCACCACTCCCCCCAAGGTGCAGCCGAACAAACGAGAATCCCGTTGGTGCATTTTCCATAAAAGCATTTTAAAAACACAACTATTGAACGACGCTTCAGTCTGAATGTTAAATCCTGCGTGACGAATGCTAAGCATGTGAATTCGGTTAACCACATTTAGAATGCTCATAATTGCCAGTGTTTGCAGTGTGGTTTTTACACTTTTATCTGTGTGGAATCCGAAATATCAGGTTTATGCCGTATTTTTCATGAAAATATGAACAATGTTGTAGCCAACATTTTCATGGAGAAATTTGAGACTGACGCCATCCAGACTGCTACTCTGCACCCAACCTTATGGAAGAGGTACGTGGATGACACTTTTGTCATCTGGCCACATGGCCGGCCTGCTCTAGACCAATTCTTTGACCACATCAATTCCATACACCCAGCCATCAGATTTACCATGGAAGTCAAAAAAGATGGCAAGTTACCTTTTTTCGATGTCCTAATAAAAAAGAGACCTGATGGTTCAATGAGCCACTCTGTCTACAGGAAAGCTACCCATATGGATGCTTACCTGAAACCGGATTCCCACCACCATCCATCCCAGAAGAATTCCCTCATCAAGACTCTGCACCATAGAGCCCAATGCATATCCGACCAGGAACACATAGCCAGTGAACTCAAGCACGTACACCAAGCTCTTAAGGCTAATGGTTCATCCGACTACACAATCCGCAAAGCTATCACTCCAACCATGAAGAAGGACCCTCTTGAGGAGCCTTTCAAAACCATCACTTTACCCTACATTGCGGGGATCACAAAAAAGATCTCCAAAATCTTGAATAAACACAAGATCCAGGTCCGATTCAACACATTACATAAATTCCGTGATCTGGTTCCGTCTGTAAAAGATGTGATTCCGGACATACAGTACCCTGGCGTCTACAAACTAAGTTACCTCTGTGGTAGTAGTTACATTGGAGAAACCAAACGACATATCTCGGACCGCATTCGTGAACACAAAGCAGACCTAAAATACGGTAGGACCAACACCTCGGCTGTGGCAGATTACTGTTATAATTCAGTAGGCTCACATGACATTGACTTCTCCAAGACAGAGGTTATTTGCAAGTCATCTGGCTACCATGAGAGATTCGTTCATGAGGCTATCCACATATACAAACACGGAGACAATTTCAACCGAGAAGAAGGATTCTGGCTTAGCAATCATTGGAAGGATTTGATAAACCATTTTGGGTCTTAATTAATTGTTCATGCTTATGGTGGCTTTCAGACCGCATCCATTATTTTCGTCTCCCCCCTCCTCTTTTCCGAACATAGATGGACTCGTCCATCTGAATAAACTGTCAAATCGCTCTCCGTGGTGCTAACGTTAAAAATAACCGCCACTTTTTTTCAAATTTTCTTGCTGTGGTTTTCACACCTGATGATGATTGCTTGTGTTGCAGTCGAAACGCTGTGAACATTTTATTGTTTTATATTTTTATTATTTAATTGTTTCCCTTCTACGTGGTGGTGACTTTACCGAAAGAACCAAGAATATGAATCCCTGCAGTCACGAAAGCTTTAAATAAAAATTTAGGTACATTGTTGTTTAGTTCTCACATGATATGCAAGGCCGGCTTCACATAGTCTCCATATCAATGTTTTAAGATACATTTTGTCCACGATGATTATTGCAAGCTCCACGTACAATGATGAAATCGCGACTGCCAACATTTGAACCCAACGAAACATTCCCCGGGAAGTTTGACTGCCACTTGATATTTTATTCAAACCCAAAGTCGTGTCGTGCGCGTGGCCCTTCCCTTGTTGTGAATACTAAATATAAACGCTCAATTCTCGGCACGAGAATAAATGCGTATCTCTCGACTTGCTCTGTTCTGTGTTAGGAAATATCCCCGCCGCTGCTGCTGCTGCTGCTCCAAGCAGGGCTGCTCGAGCCCAGAGTCGCACAAAGGCCGCAGTATGCGCGCCGCCGCTCCCTGCGCAACAGTAACAAGGCACGGAGCCGAAATCGGAGCGGGGCAGCGTTGAAAAATGAGATCAAGCAATGCGGGGGCCACCGGGTGCGAATGTGGGGCCAACAGTCTAGGCCACGGGCCAGGCAAGCCTCCCCCCCCCCCCCACCTCTGTAGGAACTGCGGGCCTGCTTACATTGGCTCGCCCACGCAGCACGCATCTCAGCCACACATAGAACCCCTCTCTTGCCCTCCTGCACAATCCCTTTGGTTGTTTTTGTTCCATTTTGTTCCATTTGTTTAAATGGGCAGCAGAGGTATATGCAGCTGCTGGTTTTCACAAGCACACTGCAGGGACCCGATACGGAAAACCTACTAAGCGGCATTTCTCTTCGGGTACAACGGTTGCTGGAATCACAGAGCCCAAGTTAAGTCGAGGTACCTCTTACGCTCAACAAACGCGGGAGGGGGGGGTGCCCATCTCCACCGGTGGTCCTGAGTCAGTGGTGGACATTCCACGTTACTTTGGTGGGAGCCAGAATTTCAAGGAGAACCACCACTACTTACTTCCCAGAAAATTATGTTATTGAATGGCAACATATCATCTTGAGAATGTATTTTAGAGATCATATTGTATTGCCAAATGTGTATCATTCAACGAAAATACCGTCATGTATATTGGGAAGCTGCAGTGTGTCACTGAGCCCCCAAGGCACTGCAATGAAAACTAATATTATACTGCAAATAACGGCAAGAATATCGAACCATTATAGAGTTATACTAGTGCAGTACAGGTGCTGTACATGCAGGGACAGGTTAGTCTGTGACAGCTTTTTACTGCAGTCAATATTTAGTGACGTGGTTATCTCCGGTGATAGCCCTCAGAAAATGGTGGAAGTTCCACATTCTTATGTTGGGGTGCAGTTTAACCCCATTAAATCCATTAGTGACTGTCCAAAAAGCAATAATTAATTTTCACCGCCTCCAGAGACAGACGGTGTGCCAAGTCAAACCCCTATTGCGAGTCGATCGTTGTGACCACTGCGTTCGCCCAAACAGGACACAACAGGCAACTGAACGCTAAACAATCCACGTACAAAAGTGAAGCCACGCATTGTCTACATGCGTGGCTACGTAAGGACTGCGTGAGGATGCACGTGCAGGTGTGAGGAGTAACGGCAGAGCCATCATTTCGTGCAGGGGGTTACTGAGCAGTTGACTCTCCTCACCCCTGTCCCATTGCTGCTGCTTGGTGACAGACATCCAAGAAGCTAGGCTGGAAAGTTTTGAGTACTCACCACGTTACGTATTTTATCGATGCCAGAGAGACGAAGGGCTGAGCCATTTCTCCCCTCCCCCTCCCCGTCAACCAGGATTTTAAACGTCAATGTTCCGATGGTGAGCTGAGTGGTCTGCCCCTAAAGCCACCGTCGCTCAAAGCGCGTGTTGACATATTCACGTGCACACGTCAAGGGGAAGATTTCGTATATTTTGGCTGTTGCTTGGGGTTTTATTTGGATGAAGCGTGTGTTTGGGGCACGTGGACACTTGAAGTTGCGCGTGCAAGCTCTTTGAGACGACAACAACAACCGCTGTTCGCCACTAAGTGGCGGTGACATCCCCATGGTTCCTGTGCCAGGCTAGGTGCACTTTGAGGCTATCACGTCAAGTATTGAAGAGTCGCTGCTAGCAGGAGGTCATGATACAAATACAGGTGCCATGGGTTGACCGACTCAGATGACTGGCAGATGCACTAGCTGTGCCAACTTGCTGTATTTTAGCCACCCGGGGCTCTTTTTGTTATTGTGAGCATCACTCCATAGCTCTCCGTTGCTGATGGAAAAACAAGCGTAGACTTTTGGGCGGGGGGGGGGGCATGTGCGTGTTGATGTCTATATTTTACAGTGTGGGGAGCGGTGGTGTAGGGGTTAGTGTGCTGCGCTGTGAACCCATCGCCCCAAGTTCGATTCCTGCTCACGGCCAACACCGCCAGTGACGATTATCTGAACCGGTCCTGGGCTTCCCCTCGTTCGTCTCAGCGTCTAATGAGTACCTGGTGCGGTGCGTAAAAAAAACATCGCTACTGGGGGAGACAAAGGCGGTCGGGCGTGGTGCTGGCCACCCCACCCCCTCGTGTGCCACAGTGCCGGCCTTCATTAGGTACTCGTCGCTAACAGCACTTGCCCCAACAGTCTGTTAAAAGGCTATACGGGGGATTCTTTGTTTTCCGTAGCGTTGTATGAACGTGACTAGGCCCACGGGGGTCACCACAACCTATTAATGGTTGGCTTCACTTTAGATACTTGTTGGGCCAGATTTACGGATAAAACATTTTTTTGCTCATAATAAAAATGTCAGTGAGCACAAGTTTTCCCCACAGAGAGCAAACTGTGAATTGCTCTTCAGGGAAGTAGAGCTACGTGTGTTGTTATATACCATCTGTTTCGCTCGACTCAGGACTCGGCATTTGTTTTTCGTCTGAAGCACACGCTAAATAGTGTTTCCAAAAACCCTACGAAGAGAATTATACAGGGTGTCAAGGTTTTGAGAGGTAGGCTTTTAAATCAAGTGGTGTGATTTCCATGGGTACATTTGAACAGTGACATTTTTTATACTTTGGGGAAACTAGATTAAGCTGTAAAATTCGTGTATGAAGTAGTCCAAGCAGTTCCAACATGTATTTTCCTAATTCATGTTTCCCTATCCGGTGATAAAGTGCATCAAGCTATATATATGTCAATCTAAAAAAGGCTTCCCGTTAAAACGTGTACAGGACAATGCATATCTCCATCGGTAGCCATGAGCAAAGAGTGGAAACTCCACATTACGATGGTGAAGGTCTGTCTCTCTTCAGATATCCCACTGTTGACTTCCCACAAAGTGATATGTATTTTATAAACCCTAACGGTATAATGGGCTGAATGAATGCTTACACTCATGTAAACTAAATATATTTGACAATAAACGTATGTTTTAAATATATATAAATGGCGTAGCAGTTAGTGCGCTGCGCTCCGAACCCAGCAACCCAAGTTCGATTCCTGCTCACGGCCAACACCGGTGTAGATTATCTGTACCGGTCCTGGGCTTCTCCTTGGTCGACTCAGCCTCAAATGAGTACCTGGTCTGGTGTGTGGCCAGCCGTGGTGCTGGCCACCTACCCCCTCGTGTGCCGTGCCAGCCTTCATAGGTGCTCGCTAGCACTTCCCCCAAAGGTCTGTTAAGGCTATATGTAGGATCTTTGTCTATAAATAATAAAATCATTTCCTCGATACTTCAAGGCCTACACAACAGAGGGGTGCAAGTAAGCAAAGCTCTATTTGTTGTTCACATCCAATAAGTGAAGTTAATGGGAACGGCAACCATGTAGCGGTAGAAGGGTGACAAGCAGGCAACTGACTGCCAGTGAGCAAGTAAACTAAAACTATCAAATATTTTTTTTATTTTACCAAGTAAGGCCCACTGAGATAGCTGTTTTTAGAAGCGACTTGGCCACGAATGATAGCTCAACGAAGTGGCTTATAAGATGGACATTTATAGCAGCAAAATATTCGAAACGCGTGTTGACTCTAAATGTGGAGGGAAAAACCGGAGGACAAGGAGAAAAGTCCACACGACCAAGGGGAGATCATACAACTCTAAATATGCAGGCGTCAGGGTCAGGATTGAATCCACAACCTCCTGTATACCAGGTGAGGTAGTCAACATCTCGCCACCGAGGCACCCCAAGTGACGATAGTAAATCATTGAGTGCTGGATGATCAATCAATCGGTTCCATTCTCAGAAACCAGATGAGTATTCAATGGCATTCCTCACTTATGTCAACTTCAGGGCCATGTTCATGTTACAATATTCGCAGAAACAATTACTGAACACTTCTCTCTGCTCACGAGAGTGGAGCCCATCTCCGTTGGTCATCCAAAGCCATTTAAGAAAATTCCACATTCTTATGGCAGTATCCAGTCGACATAGCGCAACCACTGCTTACTTCCCACAAAATGATTCTCTTTATGTTATTGATGCTCCTTCCACCTTCGTATGTCAGGTAATAATGTTAATGTCTAGAGTACATTTTTAGTCCCCAGAATCCAAGAAAGGTTTATTAAAGCACGTCTTTAAACACGGTGATATCTACAGTTGCTTTCAATACAAATAAACACGATGTGAAGCCAGAGGGGGGAAAAAAAAATCTCTTAGCTTCCAACATTTTTTTAAAAGTGTGCCAAAGCAGAATGTCTTAAGCACCACAGCATTCAAAATATTGGCCCCATTTTCTTAAAATATTGGAGAGAATACATTCATACCAACCTCACACTCTAAATACAATTTTCAAAAATAACAGTTTATATTTCAGTTCATTTATTTTGGTATAGCCCTGTGAGCCATTCGGCTCTTGAATCGGGTGCAACCACAACAAACAAAAAAACAAAAACACGAACAAGAAAACTATGTGACTGTGCAAACAGAAAATCCATGAAAAAAAAACAGCAAAATATTCTGAAAAAAGCACCGTACACCAACGCTGTGTGCAAAAAAATCCCAGTGGGAGGCAAGTCAAATATATGTGGCTTGTACAAATTATGGATCAACTAGAACTCCACCCATCAATAATCATTACTCCGAAATATAGGAATCAAATGGTAATAGGATGGGCTTCGGAGTCAGAACACCAAGCTGGCAATGGTGAGGACTTGCAAACAGATCAAACGAATTATTTCAGGTAGATGAGTTAGCAGTCTCAGCCTCATCACCAACACACAAGGTACTGTCATGTTAAACTTTGGATTTTCACTTAATTAGCAAAAGTTCCAGTGCTGACAATAAAAATACAATAATTTTGTTTGACGGCCATGTGACGTAACTTCCAAAGCCAACCTTTCACCTGTCGGTTATCCAACAAGCATTTTGATAAATCATTGCATAATTCAGATTATCTACATTTTTTTGGCGGAAAAGCGGGATTAATCAGCAAATTCATCGTATTATCTTCAGCTACAGCTGATTTTTTTCCCCCCACAAATAAATGGAGTTAATTCTTGGATAACCCCACAGGTAACAGAATCCCCAATGTTCTTCTCCCACATAATCGTGTTCGACTGTAGTTCTGCAAGATGTCCCCTGCATTGCACTATCAATCTTAATGAAATTAGGGGGGGGGGGTATAGAACTAAAATACTATATCATATTAAATAAGATAGTCAATGTGTAGTAACATCGGGGATGTCGCTGTATGGTGCCGGCCCGGGAGGGCCGTGGCGTGCGATGTTCCTACGTCGCGGACAGCACCGGGTGGGTTGCTGTGTGATGCCGGCTTTAGCACAGCACGGCACGCGAAGCTCTACGTCCTACGAGGCATTAACACAGAGCCGGGGACCCGAGTGAGGGTCCGACCCTTCGTAGCTGTAACGCCTACGTATAGAGTAGTTAGCCGGGTGGTCACCACCCCAGGCTGTATCTGGCAGTTACCCCTTCGTATATACGTGTTACAATACATGTGTTGCCTCTGAAGAATAATGTCTGCGACTCAGTTGGACTCACTACAAATGCAATTGATATTTAAAAAATAAATACGGCACATGTACAAAAGTTATTGCTTTGAAATGCATACCACCTAAAAAAAGGAATTATCAAATAATACTTTAAAACAAGCACATTTTTATAGCTTTGCTTTATACAAGGTTTGCTGGCTTTGAACTGCAATTCCACAACACATTTAAATTGCGTCAAAATTTGGCCCAGGTATTTTCTGCCAGTATTCTACGTTCTAACGAATCGATTAGAGGGCCCTGGATCTCGTGAGCGAGCTGTAGGCGCTATGGCGCTGAACAGTTCCGAGAGTAGCGGTGCACCAGTGCGGACCCACGATCACGTGGGTGCCCACCACCGGTGACGCCACAAACATCAACACTCACCTCCATCGAAGACACAGCTGTGTTGGTTTATAAGCAAAAATGATTCAAATGTTCACGAATACATTTTAACATCCCGCAGCTTCATGTTAACCAACCCTTCAGTAAAAAAAAAAAATCATAATCCATAATTCGACCCACTCCCTCCAGCCCCGCGTAGATTCCTGCCTGGCAAAGGCGTACCTTCGCGGGGTGGGATACGAGGCAATGTTGCAGCGGGTGGAGAGAGAGAGGGGGTGGTGAGGCATGGGAATGTGGTGAGGGAGGGCTGAGGTACAGAGGTCGAACGAGAGGGCATGAAACCAAATGATTCATGGGCACACGCACCGACTGCTGGCTTGGCTTTGCACAGCCTGCGCCTGGAGTGCGACTCTGGCCCATTTTGCAACTGCTCTTGGAAATGTGAGATTTAGTGTGATCGGATCCAGTGACAATATGCAATGGGTGCTGTTTTGCGACAATTGTTACTTACTTGTCCAAATGCTTGTCAAGTGTCAACTCAACCCAACATCCACCCAGGGTCAATCAAATATTTTTTACCTACGTGACTTTACCGAATAGAACCAAAGAGTATAATCAAATATCTATCAATGTATGGGGCATGAAGCGATAGTTTTCCTATATAGACTGGCCTCCACCATAGCAATGTGGAATTCCCCTTCCTACTTTTTTTTGAGCCACTTATAGAGACACTGTCTCTTTCAGTGTGGTAGGGAAAGGTGAAAAAAGGCAGAGTGACCCATAACACATGACAGTCCATGATTGGGAGTCAAGGGAAAGGACAGGGTAAGGTGTGCGAATATAGGAAAGTGTGACGGCCGGGGCAATGTGGTGCAGGGCCACGTGGTGCAGAATGAAGCACAGGTTACGACGGATCAAAGTAAGGGTGCGGCATTACAGGAGAGGGCACGATGCAGCATGTTGGGGTCAGCCAGACAAGGTGTAGGGTGAAGCAGGGCACAGTGGAACAGGATGCATGGAGGAGTGTGGAGGGGGGGAGGGGGGCAGGGTGGGGCGAGGTGGCTCTGCCTGCGCCGTGCGGTGTCTGTGTGTGGCAGCTGACCCAGAAACTCCCACGCAGGGTGGGGGAGGGGACAGGGATCGCCGATGAAAGGCCACGTCCCAGGACAGCGGAGACACAATGGGACCTGTCGGCAAGTACCACCACATTTGTCATCAACACACTGCCCTCGTGCAAGCGACAGAGCGGCTTTTCTGCACAGGCGAGCCCGAAACAGACGCTCCTTGCCTATTGATGGTCTCCTTGGGAGTGCGTATTGTCACACCCCCATACGTGCCCCCTATTAAATACAAGTACAAAGAGGTGTTTGGATTGACCATTGACCGTTGCAATAATATTGCACAAACTTTCTTTCATTAGTTAGCCATTGGCATTCAACATTGGGTAAGTGAAGAATTCATGTCACAAATTCCACGAGCCATTCTCCCCTTGAGCAATTCTGGATATGCACAACATATATACGGGGTGTCCATAAAGTCCCTATCTATTTTATTTAACTAATGGTATGTATGTGTGTATATATATGTCTCTTTTCAGAACCCTATGAATATGAATGTACAATAACGTGTTGATGGTCAGTAATTATTTCAATAAGATGGGGCTATTTCGATTTAAAGCTTTCGTGACTGCAAGGATTCATCTTCTTTTGAGAATATTCTCATTCTACGTGACTTTACCGAAAGAACCAAAGAAGAAGATGGGGCTGCTTGTCATTACGCAAACATCGTTTCAAGAGTACCGTAAATAACGTTTTCCCAAATCGCTGGACTGTATGCGGCGGCAACAGGCCCAGAACGGCTCCATCTCCAGGTGTAATGCCTTGAGATGTTTTTTGCATGGCGCTTTGTCAAGCCAGAGGTGTTACCAAACAAGAGTTGCAGAGCTACAAGATTTACGAGATAGTATTGTGGGTGGCAATTGTAAAAATAACTCGACAGATGCTGCAAAATGTGTCACGCGGGGTTGCAAGAATACAATGCTTAAAGTGTTATTTATAAATATACCTCTGCTTATATTAAAGCGTAATTTACCATTACTTGCTTTGATTTCAACACAATAGATAGGGATTTGATGGACACCTTATATACATTGAAGGCATTTGCTATAGTGAATTTACACATCACAGGCACTTGGAATCATAATATTTATACTGGAGGAATCCGATGAGCTATAAAGCTCTTTTTCACAGGTGTCCAGTAGTTTCACAGATGTATACTAAGAGTATACTATGTACACCAGTGGTTTTTAACCTGGGGTGCATGTACCCCCTGGGGGTGCGAGATGCCCTTTTTAGAATCTAAATCATCAAAACACAAATTAAGCACGGACATGTAAGTACAACTACTTTATGGGACCTCCTTTGCCAGTACCAAAATATGATAATAGGTTTTTCCCTTTTTTCTGCCAGACAAAAGGGGAAACTACTTAGTTTCATCAAACCGAAGCATTTATTAACATCATACATTGTTTTACGATGGAGAACCAAGGCTGCAGTAAAGGTTAAGAACCAGAGTATACTATGTTATATTCGATGATGGCGCATTCTATCCTTGGCCACCTTATTCACAGGTCGTGCTGTGGGTAGAGGTGACTGCGTACGTTAACCCTTCTGTGTCGTCCACATTGAGGATCATTCTGTTACTCAAGATTCGGAGTAAATCACTCGGTCGTGCAAGTCCAAGGTCAACATGTTTACATGCTCAAATGAGCCTGGAGAGATGCTCGTTTCCTTTGGTAGAGCTGATCTTGAGTGAAAATTCTACATTACTTTGTCAGAAGCTAGTCTAACCATGAGATAACTACTGTTCATGTCCCACATAATGGTCCGGATTTTTTTTTAAATCAATCTCAGATGTAATTTGAACTTTCTTCGAGTGCCCCTAACCCAAGCCCCATCCAGCCAGATCGTACAATGTGACTTAGCAACTTACCGAGAGAAAATGTGAAACGCTAATGGCCCCATTTATTATTATATTGATTTCGTCCAGTGGTTCCAAACCTATGGTACGAGTTACCCGTGGCAGTACGCGAGATGTCTGTAGGGAGTAAGCGGGAGAGTTCACGTAGTGGCGGTGGTCACGCGGGGTTACTAAGCAGCGCTGACCCCGGCGCGTGCGTGCAACGGGCAATTCAAAAGTTGACGGAACTGAAAACACTTGTCAAGAAAGGTCAACAAATTATGTATACCTCAATTCAAGTCGTGATAGTTTCGCGTACGATGCCCATAATTATACTCGCGATTGCCCACGTCCTTAAATTATATATCTGAGATGTGCCCGTTCGTTGGAATTGTGGAGCTGCTCATTTGATGAAGTGAATGGGCCCCATAATTATTTCTGTGGCGCTTTATGTTGTATCGTCAGGGCCTAGTGGAGGCAACGCCATCGGGCACAGAGCCTCAGGCCTACTGCTTAGTTCAGTGTGGGGGATTGTTTTATATTTGGTATCAGCAATGCAACGCAATGCAATATTTGAGTTTGTTTCCCGTTTGTTTATCTGTATGTTCAATTGACATGATTTGGTGGTGCATTGCTTTTAAAGGCAATAATTCAACACGTGCAGACACGCGATATTGGTTTGCAACTAAGAATCGTGATGATTTTCGTACGATTTCTATGCTTTGTGAGTGGCTTTCATTGTATTTCACTGGCATTAAATCCATGCCAAACACAGTCATGGCTAAGATGCTGAAAATGATTTATGTAGGGTAAATAACTATAATCGATTTTTGTCCAAGAGTCATTGCAATTTTTTTTTAAATTTTGTGTCATCAATACACCAAGAATAAGAAGAGCGCAGATGAGGGCTATGGCTCAAGTTCTATGGCAGCTGAAATTATACATTATTAGTATTATTATTCAGCTTGCTTACCCTGGAAAGCGTCACCGAGTCTTAGGACTCTTTTTTTTCCCCGAGAAGGATGTTGCCAAGTTTTCGCATTCGGGACGGCGATCGCCGTGTACGTTCAAAAACCCGAGTCATTTTGCGGGTAATACATTTTTTGGCACATTTGGACCATTTGGCAAGCTCCATCGATGGCGCTCCCTTGTGCACAATGGGCAATCTTGGTATCGTGTGCAGCTGACACAATGTGCAATTGCAATAGCCATCGATTCAGTTTTCGGTTTAATTTATTAGGTATAACCCTGTGAGCCACGCGGCTCTTGACTCGGGTGCAACCGCAACAAAACAAAAACATGAACAAGAAAACATCTTAAAGTGACTACGTGCAACAGAAAAATCTGACTCACTCGATGCAAGCAGTGTGAACGACTAACTGCTTTGCTCACACACCCCACGTCCACCACTATTCGGTGAAGAAATACCTCTGGCAACATGTGCTTTGCGCTGTGCACTTTATGAAAATTACATGCAGTAGATATATTTTATATATATCACAGACGTCCCTGGATAAGATGTGGGGGGAAAATAATGATAACTGGATCGTTATATTTCGATTTAAAGCTTTTGTGACTGCAAGGATTCATCTTCTTTGGTTCTTTCGGTAAAGTCACGTAGAATGAGAATAAAATAATAAATTGATAAAATAAAATAACACAATAAAATTCTCACGACGTTTCGGCCACAACACAAGCGGCCTTCATCAGGTGAAGGGACGAGACTGTCTGGAGGACAGCGCTGGAGCGAACACAGCCAAGCTCAGACCGCGACCTTTAAGCTGTGTAAGAAGAAACAGAGCGCCTTGACAAAGGAATTAGCATAGAATTTAGCATTGAAATAGCTGAGTGATTAGCTTGTGACTGGTCACAGAAATGGCTATGTTAAAGTCAAAGCATACACATCCACAGACGCACCCCTTGACAAAGGAATTAGCATAGAATTTAGCATTGAAATAGCTGAGTGATTAGCTTGCGACTGGTCACAGAAATGGCTATGTTAAAGTCAAAGCATACACATTCACAGAGGCACCTAGTACAAATCAAACAGGAGAATTTAGCATTGAAATAGCTGAGTGATTAGCTTGTGACTGGTCGTAGAAATAGTTATGTTAAAGTCAAAGCCTACACATCTACAGAGGCACCTAGTACAAATCAAACAGGAGAATTTAGCATTGAAATAACTGAGTGATTAGCTTGTGACTGGTCACAGAAATGGCTATGTTAAAGTCAAAGCCTACACATCTGAGCTATTAACAGTAACTGGGTATACACTGCACTATATAATGAATACTATATAGTAAACCAATAAAAAACTAAAATATAAATTACCTCAATGTTATCAATAAACTCTATATATTCTCTAATCAGCTAAGCTACCAACAATAAGTCGTTATATATCACAATGCTATATGGCGAAAAAATGGGTGGATTCTTACCCTCAACTTTAGCACCACGGATAGCTACGAGCCCCGTTCAGACGGACGAGTTCATCCATGGTCGGAACGGAGAAGGGGGAGAGAGACAGCTGCGAGGCGCTGTTATACTCCATGTTGTAAACCATACCATTAACCGTGGTGTGAGAGGTATTAAGAGTCAATGCCAGCGAACGAGCTGCGGTCTGAAGGTCATCGTAAAATGCAATTAATTAAGAACGGAAATGGTTTAAAACATCTTTCCAATGGTTACTAAGCCAGAATCCATCTTCTCGGTTGAAATTGTCTCTATGCTTATATATGTGAATGGCCTCATGAACGAATCTCTCATGGTAGCCGGTTGGTTTGCAAAGAACCTCCGTCTTGGAGAAGTCAATGTCATGTGAGCCCACTGAATTATAACAGTGATCTGCCACGGCAGAGGAGTTCGTTCTACCGTGTTTCAAGTCTGCTTTATGTTCGCGGATGCGGTCCGAGATATGTCGTTTGGTTTCTCCAATGTAGCTACTACCACAGAGGCACTTTAGTTTGTAAACGCCCGGGTACTGTATGTCTGGAACAGCATCTTTTACAGATGGAACCAGATCACGGATTTTATGTACTGTGTCGAATCGGACCGGATCTTGTGTTTATTCAGGATTTTGGAGATCTTTTAGTAACCCCTGCAATGTAGGGTAAGGTGATGGATTTGAGTGGTTCCACAAGAGGATCCTTCTTCATGACTGGAGTGATGGCTTTGCGGATTGTGTAGTCGGAGTAAGCATTAGCCCTGAGAGCCTGGTGTACGTGCTTGAGTTCACTGGTAATGTGTTCCTGGTCGGAAATGCATTGGGCTCTATGGTATAGAGTCTTGATGAGGGAGTTCTTCTGGGATGGATGGTGGTGGGAATCCGGTTTCAAGTACCCATACCGACCCTCAGTTATTTCAATGCTAAATTCTCCTGTTTGATTTGTACTAGGTGCCTCTGTGAATGTGTATGCTTTGACTTTAACATAGCCATTTCTGTGACCAGTCACAAGCTAATCACTCAGCTATTCCAATGCTAAATTTTATGCTAATTCCTTTGTCAAGGGGTGCCTCTGTGGATGTGTATGCTTTGACTTTTACATACCCATTTCTCTGACCAGTCACAAGCTAATCACTCAGCTATTTCAATGCTAAATTCTATGCTAATTCCTTTGTCAAGGCGCTCTGTTTCTTCTCACACAGCTTAAAGTTCGCGGTCTGAGCTTGGCTGTGTTCGCTCCAGTGCTGTCCTCCAGACAGTCTCGTCCCTTCACCTGATGAAGGCTGCTTGTGTTGTGGCCGAAACGTCGTGATAATTTTATTGTGTTATTTTATTTTATCAATTAATTATTTTATTCTCATTCTACGTGACTTTACCGAAAGAACCAAAGAAAATGGATCGTTATACTACGTTCATGTTTTTATTTTCCCCCAATCAAGGAATTAAATTGGCCTAGGCTATTTCGATAATGCTCATCTTTCAATGCAGAACTTATTTGTTCGTACGGTAACACAATGATGATAATAACATCAATTACAGCCCTTTGTTATTACAATACTGGATGAAAACCTCAAGTGCCGTGTCGTTCATGGGGGTCTGTTTGACCTCAAATCTCCATGGTGGGCATTGCGCGTTAGTGGATTGCGGAGCCAGGACTGCTGGGGATGTCACTCGCCCCTGACGTTTCGCTGTGGCTAGGAATAAAACATCGGTCGCTAGGTTAATAGTGCAGCGCATTTACTATTGCACCCTCTCCACCACCACCACCACCACGGTAGTTAGTAATGTTATTCTTAATAATAACAAAACAATGTATATCTAGATGTAGTTACAAAAACGTGTAGTATTCTTTAGCTGCAACTGTAGATAAAAAGGCATGGTTTGTCTTTCTTGGCCCACAATGCCCTTTGTCTGCAAATAGCACAACTAACAGGAAGGCCAATATCTCCTTGTACCTGCCAAATTATAGAACACATAATTGAGCGTTACAATGCATACATTCTACGATACATAACATATGTAGAGAGAGACAGAACAAAAACAAAGATCATCAATATATCCGAATAATTTGTTTGGGAAAATGTAGCTCGCGAGCAAATGTTAAGGCTGTTATTGTGGAGGTGGTGGGGGGGCAGCACAGGATCTTAATAAACTATTTCCAATGGGATTCATACGTGGGCGGGCAAATTGCATCTGGGTCTCCGAGCGTGTCAAAGCAGTAAGGCTGCGATCGCTGTGCACCACTGCACGGTGGACACCGATGGCGAATCAACTCCCGTGGGGTGCCTGCCGTGTTACTGGCGCAGCTTTGGGTTTCGCTTCACTGGACACACCTGGCAGGCTGGCGTATGGGGCCAGCAAAGTGTGAATTCGACACTGGTTGGGGGGTTGGTGGAGGTGGGGGGGGGAGAATGCGTCGCACAACTTCCACCGCTTCCCGCCGCGCAGCCTCTGGGTACGCTGGTGTTGCCGCACGGAGCGGTGCGGCGCGGTCCGTGCGTGACAACACAGCGGCACATTCCGGGCGAGGAGGGCTCCATTTTCAGTGACACCGGAATCTTTAACCGTGCATTAAAGCCATCAACTTTCCTCCAATCTGTACAAACAAAGTTCCATTTATTTTCAGCTGAAACAACGGCGCTGTTTATAGCTATTGTTTTTTTTTTATTCATATGCTTTAACGCTTCATGGAATGTTGTTACATTCATGCGTTTTTAAAGATTAAAAAAAAACTTAACACGTCGAAACAAATAATAAATATATCTCCGAATGGGTTGGAACGGTGGGACGGTGGTTACAGCATGCCGTGCTGCAAAGCCAGCGATCAGAGTGTGATACCCGGCCACGGGTAACATTACGAGCGAGTGAGAGCTCAATCGGTCCTGGGCACACACCTCCCCCCCCCTTTCACCAAATCTGCACCAGCATGGTGAAGTATGGTTTAAACAACTCACGTGATCGATACTTTTGTGGGGAGGCCTTCGTGCAGTCATGCGTGGACCAAGGGTCGCACATTCTATTTTTTATACGTACATATACTGTATAGAGAGAGCTCTTAATACATTTACTAATCAAGATCAAACACCGCTCCGTTTTCTTTTATTTTATTGACCTCAAACGTGAAGCGCGTGCAAAATCGAACTTTCGCACGTCCCCAAATAAATGAACTCATTTGACTACGCGGCTACGGACTATGGCGGATTGGTCGACTCACAATCGGAAAAGTTGCGAGTTCAACTCCCAGTTGGGGGGGCCGACTCGGCCCCCCCCCCGCCCGCCCTTGTCGTAAAAAAATATTGCTTGGTAAGGAAATTATTTATTTTGGCATCCATCATGGGAATGTGGAATTTCTACCTCTGTCTCAGCACGGCCCATGTGAACATCAGTGGCACTCCACCGCTCGATTGAGCGTGGAGACATCGATGCGATTTCTTTTTTTTTATTTGTCAGCGTAAAAACCTAGCGTACAGAATGGAAATTACGCATATTGTTAAAATACTGGGATGTGTCTTTTTTTTTTTACAATCACGATTTTACTAACAATACACGGATTAAAACATACCGATTTTATCATTTCACTCTGAAGGTTTACACCGGTGGATACAGGATTTACAATCACGATTTTACTAACAATACACGGATTAAAACATACCGATTTTATCATTTCACTCTGAAGGTTTACACCGGTGGATACAGGATTTCTGGGCAGCAACGCAACGGCGAGGTGGTTCGTCACACCGTACAGCGCATTGGCTACGTAATCACCACACTGATTGCACCATCACCCTTATAACATTATGTAACGATGACCTTGTTGTAGCAGGGCTGGCAGTGATGATGGTTGTGGTAACAGTAATTATGATGGTGGTGGTGGTTATCGTAGCAGTGGTGTTTGTGGTGGCATTTGATGTTGAGTTGGTATCATTATTTGTGGTGTTGGCAGTGATTGTGGTGGTGTTTATGTTGGTGGTTTTGGTGGCGTCAGTGATAATGGTGCTGGGAGTGATAGTAGTGGTTGTGGTTGTGATTCCACGTGTCATGGTGGTGCTGGTTGTATTGATGGTGTGGGTGATTTTGAGCGTGATGATGGTTATAGACTTGATTCGAAGCTTTCGTGACTGCAGGAATTGCTCTTTGTTTTTTTTTCGGTAAAGTCACGTATAAATAAGAAATAATTGTAAAAAATGTCATCAAACCAAAGAGTAATGATGGTTATAGTTGTGCTGGCAATGATGATGCTGCAGGGTAGTTTGTGCATTTTGTTAGGTCACTATACAATACCAAAAACTGATTGCAAAATATATCATACGACTCCATGATGCTAAACATTTTAATGCTTTTACATTTTGTAAATTTGAGTGGAATGACTGCCCATAGCCCTACTTTGGTCTGTGAATAATGGTTTGTGTAAAGTCACTCTAAGGGCAATGTTATTATTATTTTTTTTAAATAAGACATCAGCATTATTAAAATGGGATTCCTGAACTACATATTACAATATTGATTTGAAGCTTTCGTGACTACGGGAATCCATACTCTTTGGTTCTTTCAGTAGAACTGCCTCTGCAGTTCTGCTATGTTTGTCTCACCTGATGACGATTGTTTGTGTTGCGATTGAAACGTCGTGATCTATTTTTCTTCTAGATTTGAAGCTTTCGTGACTGCCAGGATTCATACTCTTTGGTCTTATTCGGTAAAGTCACGTAGGTAAAATAAAATAAAATATTGTTTTCTTTTATTTTGTTTTATTTTATCTATGTGACTTTACCGAATAAAACCAAAGAGAATGCATATTACAATGTACAAACTGACCAATGCCAATAGATGCTCATGCAACTGCCATGCATAGTGACATAGACTTTGTGGGAAGTCAACACCGCATAACCCACAAATAACTGATCTCTGACATGGGAACGTGGAATTTCCACCAATCTCTCTGGGCCCATGCTGTTTAACGGCCCACACGTCAGCGCTGCCTCATTTTGCGCACGTGAGCAAATACGCGTGCTTTACATGGTAGCATAAACATGGCAATCATACACACAATGCACAAGAAACATGAGCATTCCAAGTGACTACTGAAAACTGCCAAATTAATTACACTTTAATTACGAGCGGTGCGTGACGCACGGACATGGCTATTTAGAGGAAGAACGCTGTGAAATCACGAAGTTCACAGCTGATGCTGGCGTCACAAGACACTGGGCTGAGGAGAACAGAGAGGCCAGCTGTGGGGCTTCATGGATTTTTTTGCATCAGCTGTGCTAAGTGGCCCTTGAATTAGAAAGGCCTAACCGTGGCTGTATTCAGAATGCATTCTTACCCACACCTGGCATGGTGAGGAAAGTCCAACCGCTGGGAGTGGTTCTATTTGCCTCGTGACGCCTCTTCGACAGTTGGGAGATCCCCTAAAGTCGGATTCGGTATGATACTCAAAAGATTTGCAGTTCAATGGCGGGTACGGTATTCGGCAGGCTGAGCTGGTTGTCGTTGCTCGAAAGATGTTGACAAACATCTCATTCACCATGTGGGGAAATGATTTCGTGTGCGCACCAAAGTGGGGTGTTTGTGCAAACGGTGGCCAGCAACAACTACGCCATTCACGAGCGAAGGAATAAATACATCAGCAGATGTTGATCTTTTTAGTGGTGATAACACACCGGGGGACACTTTGCCCAGCACACACCAATGGACCTTTAGCTCTTCACATTGCACGTTATTCAGCTAGCCATGTGATGCTATGGTTTGGGAACTGGAATCAAAATCAGAAGGTTGCGAGTTACATTTCCAGTCTGTCATCACTGACCGTCCTTCTGGGGTGACTAAATGGAGTACCAGCGGTGATCCTAGAGAGATAATGACCACTGCAATGCGAATGTGGAATGTCCACTATTGCCTAAGGGACAGGAATGGAAGGTGTACCATCACACTGAGTAGGGAATTTTTTTTGACTCAGACACAAGCGATTTAGTCAACCTGATGCGTCCTCTCACATGAAACACACTTGCTCAACATGCACGTTTACATCTTGGCTTAAAGCTTTCGTGACTGCAGGAATTCATATTACTTGGGTCTTTCCGTAAAGTCACGTAGATAGGTTGAAAGAAAATAACTAAAAAACTACGACGTTTCGATCACAACACAAGCGATCGTCATCAGGAGGAAAAAAAAGAGTAAAGCTGCTGAGGCAGACTGTTTTAAAGGTTCAGAATGGGTGTAGCCCATGGAGCATAAACAAAGTGGGCGGGGCTAGTTATGTTAATGTGATACATTAGCATAATGTTAATGTTGGATCGGAGGACGACATCCACGATGGAAGGCGCGGAGGTGGTTATGTTAACGTGAGAAATGAAGCCATCCGTATTTATAGACACAGACACATTTTCAACCGAGAAGATGGGTACAAACTGAGCAATCATTGGAAGGACGTTAATTACCAGTTTAAATCATAACTAGCTGTGATGTTTGCACCCTACCTTCCGATGTTGTTATTTTCGGCTCTGATTTTACAATAACAGGTTAAATCTCTCATGCTAACATGCTAATCTCTCACATTAACATGTTAATCTCTCACATGAACATGCTAATCTCTCACATTAACATGCTTACCTCTCACGTTAACATGCTAATCTCTCACGTTAGCATGCTAATCTCTCACGTTAACATGCTAATCTCTCACGTTAACATGCTAATCTCCCACGTTAACATGCCAATCTCACACGTTAACATGCTAATCTCTCACGTTAACATGCAAATCTCTCACGTTAACATGCAAATCTCTCACGTTAGCATGCTAATCTCTCACGTTAGCATGCTAATCTCTCACGTTAACATGCTAATCTCCCACGTTAACATGCTAATCTCTCACATAAACATGGTAATCTTTCACATTAACATTCTAATCTCTCACATTAACATGTTAATCTCTCACATCATCATGCTAATCTCTCACATTAACATGCTAATCTCTCACATTAACATGCTAATCTCTCACAATATCACGTCCATCTCTCGCATTAACATGCTAATCTCTTGCATTAACATGCAAATCCTTCACATTAACAGGCTAATCTCTCACATTTAACATGCTAATCTCTCACATTAACATGCTAATATCTCATGTTAAAATGTTAATTTCTCACATTAACATGCTAATCTCTCACATTTACATGCTAATCTCACACGTGAACATGCTGATCTCTCACGTTAACATGCTAATTTCTCACATTAACATAACTAGCCCCGCCCACTTTGTTTATGACCCTTGGGCTACACCCATTCTGAACCTTTAAAACAGTCTGCCTCAGCAGCTTCACTTTCTTTTTCTCCCGATGACGATCACTTGTGTTGTGATCGAAACGTCGTAGTTTTTTCTTATTTTCTTTCAACCTATCTACGTTACTTTACCGAAAGGCCCAAAGAATATACACGTATCGCTTAACAGTTCACCCTTCTAATGCTTTTGATGCCCATCCCAAGTTCAGCTTTGATTCAGAGTTTAGCATATTACTCCACCTTTGCACCATAATGTTCAATATATTGCGCGAATTTACTCAATCCCTGCTTATCAGAATTATGCGACGGTCAAGCTTATCAAACACCTTCCTTCATCCAAGAAACACCATGGGCGCGACGGTGGCAAGATGTTAATTACCTCGCCTAGTATACAGGAGGGCGTAGGTTCAACCCCGGACACCTGTATATTTGGAGTTTGCATGTTCTCACAGCAGTCGCGTGGATTTTTCTCCAGGTCCTCTGGTTTTTCCCTCCACATTTGGCTGCTATAAATTTCCACAGATGCCACTTTGTTGAGCTGTCATTTGTGGCCAGGTCGCTTCTGAAAAATAGCTATATAGCTCAGTGGGTCTTGGTAAAATAAAAAAAATAGTTTATATAGCTTAATTTAGACTACCCTCCCACAAAATGGTCCATATTTTATCGACCTTCCCAGAGGGATAATGGACTACATCATTCCCAACCAAGATTAAAACATGCAATGTTCTGTGAGTTATGCACTCCAAATAAAGTGCCATCCAAGTAGAACCAGTAAGCGGTGTTGTGAATTTAAACATTGCCTCAATGAACATTAGGATAAATAGCCACACTATTCTATTAAACATAAACAGGGCTATAGTATCGACAGTTTTTGTAATGCCCTCTCATATAATTCCTGCTACTATCCCAAGGTTTGGTTATTGTCTTGTGGGGCACATATCCCAGGTATATATATAAAAAAAATAACTCTGTGCTCATTGAGATCCCCCTTCACGTTGACCCATTCTGACTAAACATGTTGCTGTGCTCATTCAATAGCACACCGAAAACAAGTTCTGCATTCAACAGCGTGCACATGAAGTGCTTATATACTGTGCGTCCAAATGAGCACTCGGGTGGTGTTCATCGGAGCCGGTGGCTACTGAAGCCACAAGAACAAAAATAAATACCACTGCGACTGTTAACGAAATGCCATTAAAAAATAAACATTGAATTTGCGTGAAAACACAGAGAGCCATCAGTGTTCATATCCGGCTGAAACCCATATCCAGCGCACATATATATAGCTGAACTACATTTCTCGTCAGCTATCACTATTCACAGTGAGTAGACATCGCCGTTAGAGTGGCTGTTCAAATAAACAGAGTACACAGGGCCTGTTCAAGTGCGCGCCAACTGGGAGGGATGTTTTTACAGCTACCAATTCCACCCCACCCGCTCCCCCCCCCCCAACTTTTAAAATGCCATCTCTCAACCCTATCAGCATGCCTACGTGTGCTGGGAGTGCAACAAGTGAATGCGTGTTTGACCGTTTAAAGTTTAAACTTACACGCTACATTTGGGCCAGTGCGCGTGCAGGCGGTGCGTCGCTTGATATATATGCGCGCGCGTGAGTGGAGCGCGTGAGTGGAGCGCGCAATTGCGCTGTGTTGGGGGGGGGGGAGCTCCGAACCCAGCCACCCGAGTCCTGTGCCCGCTCACGGCACCACCCAGCACCACCCGTGACGATTCGGAATCTTTACACAAATGCTCAAGGAATACGATGAGCTGTAAAGCTCTTTTTTTCCACAGATTTTTTTAAATCTGAAAACGATCATGGGCCTCCCACCAAAGATCGACTCGGCTCCAAATGAGTGCATGCACTTGGTGCGATGTGTAAACATTGCCACCTCTGGAAGACAAAGGCGGCGGGGGACTTGGTGCTGGCCACTCACCCACCCGATCGCGTGACGTTCCAGCCTTCATAGGTGCTACTCGTTAACAGCGTTGGTGTACGGTGCTATTTCAGGAATATTTTTGATTTTTTTTCCTGGATTTTCTGTTTGCACAGTCACATAATCACTTTAAGATGTTTTTCTTGTTCGTGTTTTTTTGTTTGTTGCGGTTGCACCCGATTCAAGAGCCGAATGGCTCACAGGGCTATACCAAATAAATGAACTATGAACAGCACTTGCCTCGACAACAGTCTGTTAAAGGGTCTATTTTTTTTTTACTATTTTCATTTTACCATGTAAGGCCCACTGAGCAGCTACGTGGCTCTTTTTCAGAAGCGACCTGGTCACAAATGACAGCTCGACGAAGTGGCTTATCACGTGGAAACTTAAAGCAGCCAAATACTCTAAACGCATGTTTATAAATAGGGAGGGAAACCCCCCGGAGGAGCCGGAGAAAAATTAACGCGAGCACAGGGAGGACATGCAAGCTCCAAATATACAGGTGTCAGTGTCGGGATCGAACCCACGAGGCTCCTGCATAGCAGGTGAGATAGTTAACATCTCACCACTGTGGTGGGAGGGGGGGGGGGGGCAGGTCGTTGCCTTTGTTGTCTCTGCGTGCCCCTGTGAATGCGTCAACGCGAGGGGACACCGTGGTTGCCTCCTCTGCAGGAGCCGTGTGCCCATTGAACACCAACCACAAACCTGCAGGTGCAGCAGCCCCAGTGTTATCGTGGCTCCCGACACACCTGGGGACCGAAGCACGAATCCCGGCCAGGATCTCTCCTCGGCCTCCCTCCTACCTTCCTTGGCCTAGAGCGGTGTTCCTCACTGCAAGGCCCGCGAGCCACTGGCAGCCCCCTGGTGGTCTTTAGTGTGGGCCCCTGACACGCGACCACCAACAATACACAAATGCGAAAACACCCCTCCCACATCGTCGTGCTGCCAAACACCAACGGTTTCAAATGTGTGGCAGCCCTCGCACCGGTGTCTTTGCGGCCAACCCTCTGTGAACAGGAGTGAAGAACACTGACCTCAAGTAATCGGTGTGCGTGCGCACCGGTGCTGCGGAGACAAAGGCGACCTGCGGTGAAGAGATGTCAACTACCTCGCCTGGTCTATAGGAGGTCCAGGGTTCGATCCAGACCCTGACGCCTTCTGCTGCTGCTGCTGTATATTTAGAGTTTGCACGTCTCTCTCTCTCTCTCTTTCCGTGGCTGCGTGGATTTTTATCCGGATCTTCCGTTTTTTTCCCTCCGCGTTTTGAAAAAAAAAAACACGCGTTTAGAGTATTTGGCTGCTGTACATTTCTGCGCGATAAGCCACTTCCTTGGAGCTATCATTTGTGATCGCCAGATCGCTTGTGAAAACGAGCTACATAGCTCAGTGGTCCTTACCTGGTAAAAAATAAATTGTTTAGTTTAGTGTAGAGAGAGAGAGAGAGACACGGCCTGTTTGTCGATTCACATCTCTGCCCGGCGCAGAGGAACAAGAGAGGAAGCACTTCCAGCTCTCCGTTACATCCTCCTGTCCACCAAATCCATCATTGCCTCCTGCCGGTGTGTTTTTCGCGGGAGGGGCTGAAGTCCATGACATATGTTGAACTTCTTTTCGCACCGTACGTAGCCGATCGTGTGAATCGGGTAGGCGTGGGGAAGGACAACAAACTGAACCCAAAAAAGCATAAATACTGTGGTAGCCCCCCACAAGCCTCTCGGTGGTTTTGGGGGGGGGGGGGGGGCTATTGCCTGTCTTGTCCACCTAGCGGCGCAGCTTAAATAGCCGCACCTCGTGCGCCATATAAAAAGACCGTGGAAAGGTGCTCGCCAAATCGCCTTTGGCTTTCCGTCCCCTACTAAGTTTAAAAAGATCAGGAGGAGGCCCCAGTCTTTGTCTTGCACGCTTCGCGCAACGCGGACGAACGGGATCGAGGGAGCTGCGAGCTGGGATTCCCATCACTCAGCACTAACCGCTGCTTTACCCGGGCTGGCCGGGGGTCAGCGAGAGGACAGCCGTCCAAAAAATTGACACCACCCCCCTCCTCCTCCTCCCCAAACTCTACAAGCAAACCCCCCCATTTCCCCAGCCTCGTGCCGTTGGCCCCCACTGCTGTCGACCAGTGTACCGCACGCGGCAGCGGTGGGGCCCACACACTGGCTAATGCAGAAAAGGCATCCCTCGCACACAAGGAAACATTGATCCAGATATTATGGGGGGGGGGGGGGGGTTGTTCTATTCCATAGGGGGGAGGGTGGGGAGGCACACATAATCAAAAAACCATGCATACTGGAAGGCTTGTTGAATAAAAATGTGTAACAATGAAGGTTTTTGTGGCAAGCTCATGCATTTATAAACATGCATGGTGTTATTAAAGTGTTCGATTGCATTAAAAGTGGCGCGTGAACCGCTAGTAGGCGTGGCTAAAGTCTGAGCCTGCAACAGGCACCAGCAGAGACGTGAATGCAATGTGAAAGAATAGAAGCAAACACGCTCGTCAATAACAGTGGAAATATACAATAGGCGACGTTTTAGGCAATGGCCCTTCTTCATAGAGCTTTTCTCTCAAGAAGGGCGATTGCCCGAAACGTCGCCCATTACTTATTTTTCCTTTCAAGGCCACGGTGCTATGGACGATTGTGTGTTTGTGTTATTTATGTGTTTTGTGTTTTTTGTGTTATTTGTGCTTTTTGCGTTATTTGTTATTTGTGTGTTATTTGTGTGTTAGTGTTTTTTTGTGTTTTTATATTATTTGTGTGGTTTTGTTTGTGGTTTTTGTGTTTTTTCTGTTATTTGTGTTATTTGTGCGCCACTGCCAACGCAGAATCGCCCAATGATGACCATCGTTCCCCCGGTACAGCCGCCACCTCTCCGCAGCTTGTATTGTACGCAGGGCCGGATTAAGATTTTGTAGGCCCCCTGGGCTACAGGTACTGTGAGGCCCCCCCCAGTAATATTTTCAAAAGGAAAACAAAGTTTAAAAAAAAAATATTTTTTACAATGCTAACAACAAATAAAATTCAGCATTCACAAATGAAATCACTTTTCACTTCATCTCTGAAGGCCCCCTCCAGCTGGCGGAGGCCCCTGGGCTGCAGTCCCTAAAGCCCCACCCCCCGTGCCTTAATCCGGCCCCGATTGTACGTGACCTGGACTGATGTTGGTACCCAAGTGGCTCACGAGTAAGTTGAAGTAGCCACAATAACGCGTATGATGTTGCACTAAATCTCCTCGAAACAAGTGCCCTGAAGTCCATTTGGTCGACCACAGTCATCATCAGTCTACCACCACCTCAAATACAAAACCACGATTGTTATGTAACGCTGCTGTTAACAAAAAGGATCTCATTATGAGACCTCCTTTGCCAGTAACAAGATATAGCAATAGGTTTTACCCTTTTAACTGGCACAAGAACTGACACCTTTATTCAAGGCATCATGTTTGCAATAACCACAACACAAGCAGTCAAAATGCAAACAAAAGAGACAACTCTGATGATAATATGCACTGTCCTTGAATTTGATTGGTCCACACCCGAGACGGCTTTTCTTAGAGCCTAGCCTCCACTGGTGGACCAGATGACGCCAGATGACGCCTTTTGGCGTCTTCTGGTCCAACACCAGTGGAAACTAGGCTCTAAGAAAAGCCGTCTCGGGTGTGGACCAATCAATTCAAGGACAGTGCATATTATTATCAGAGTTGTCTCTTTTGTTTGCATTTTGACTGCTTGTGTTGTGGTTATTGCAAACATGATGCCTTGAATAAAGGTGTCAGTTTTTGTGCCAGTTAAAAGGGTAAAACCTATTACTAAAAAGGATCTCGTTTCTCGTCATTTTAGCTTCGAACGTTGAAATGTGCGTGCATTAGTTTGGCAATTTTATGTTTTTGTGATTTGCTTACCTTTCCAATATTTTGGTTGTAACTTTGACCCGGTGCCCTTACTGGACATCTGTGAAAAAGAGCTTTATCGCTTATCAGATTCCTTCTGCAGTATAAATAAAGATTTGATTCTGACATTGGAATACGATGCGTTTGTGAACACTGAAAAATCGCGAAATAGAGCCTCAACAACTTATTGGGGCCTTTCCCGCTAAAACAAACAACATACAGATAATCCCCATACACTCGGTAAACTCGCTTTAACTTTAACCACAAGGGAGACTTCGGTGAAGTGACCGGGAATGTGCAGTCAACGGCATTCCGATTTATATTTACAGAAGTATCATTGTATCTGTTTGGTGTTTCCGCTCATTGTCAAAGCTCAAACCTTGTTTTGTCAAAACTTTGCCGGATGTTTCCTGGGAATGTGTGCCCAGAAAGAGAGTCGGTATATCTTCGCTGAAAAGCCAGTGCTCTAGAAATGCATTTCAAACAGCGTCCTTGGCCACATCGAACACCTTGAATAAGTTTGTTATCGCAATCGTTGACCAAGGAGGGTTAAAAAATATACTTATGAGGACCCGTACTTATCAGAACAGATAAGTGTTGCTCATTCATATGTATGCTCAACTTCTTTCGCACCGTACCTAGCCAAACCGTCCTCATCAGAGGTGAGGAATTTTGTAAAGGATATGAAAGTAAAAAGTGATTTCTTGCTAAAATGTCGACTGGAGTGGTGCTCATCTCCTGTTTACAGCACTGAGCCAGTGGTAGAAATTCTACTGTCATATGGCAGGACAAACACGATTCACTTCTCCACAAAACGATATTGATTTTATTGCCCCGGGAGGGATGATGGGCTGAGTAAACCCCCAACGAAGATTCGAACTGCTGAGCCACGGCATGTGTTGGTGCTCAAATCCTTGCCGGAGTCAACTCTACACATCATTCCTCCAGGGTTGATAAAATAGGTATCACCACTTCCTGCAAAATCAAAAGTGTTTCTGCTTGATAAGATTAGCCTCTGCCACAGTAATATGGAACTCCCAACCATATGAGAATCCCACTCCGCTGTCTGTACGTAGAGGCACTATAACGGTCGTCGTATTTAAAACTTGGTTAATTAAAATGCTTAGTCTTGAAAGACGAAGCAAAGCAGGAAACCTCACATTATTATCTGGCTGTTAAGCAAGTAGCCCCATATTGTACTGTAAGACGAGTTGTTGGATCCCACACCTCCAATCAGCACGGTTGGCTACGTACGGCGCGAAAGAAGTTCAAAAATAGCACACATACTGTACACGTGGGTTTTTCTTAGAAGCCGATCCTCTGTGTAAGAGATTCACAATAGTACCGAAGTCTCCACCAGATTTGAAATTATCTGTCGGATGCCCTCTCTGACAAAACAAGCCAGCTGAAAATAAAATGTAGGTGTGTACACCCTCTTAAGCAAACAGAGACGCACTTGAAAATCCCACAAGGGAGCAGAAACGCAAACACACACAGAACTGTATCCATCAATGTCAAGCCCGCCGCTCTCCAACACCGCAACATTGGCACCGGGAATCCTCACCAGCAACACTTTACTTCCATCAAGCTCTGGCCGTAACGTATGTATGTACCATATCTTGAATTTATTTCGCACCGCACGTAGCCAGCCGTGCTAATCGAAGGTACAGGGTGTGGGGAGGTCAGAATTGCTGGAGGAATCCGATGAGCTATAAAATATATTTTTCACAGATGTCCAGTCGGGGCGGGTAAGAACGTTACAACGAACAATACATATACATGACAGGAGTGCAAAGTACAAGAAAAGGTGAACAAATCACCCAAACAGATACAAATAAAACTCGATGCCCCCCGTCCTACCAGACAAAGCCCACTGAGGATATTAACTTATTGTTCAAAAGCGACCTGGCCACAAATGATAGCTCAACAAAGTGGCTTATCGTTTGGACATGTATAGAGCAAGGATGTAACGTTGCTCTTCTCTAGCTCCATCTCAGTGGAGGCCCCTTCCACCAGCAGTGGCGTCAGCGAGCCGTTGCAGGGCTGCGCCTTTGTCTTCACCAAGCAGATTAACTCCGCAGAAAACGTCATTGAATACAAGCCGGAAAATTGGGTTTCTACAAAATGTAGATATGCTGCAATATACTGGAGTGCCTTATAATTAGCGAGATGTGACATTCAATAGATGTCAAATTAAAACGTGAAACATTTTATTGCAAGAAAGGTTGGTGGAAATGCTTCGACATGATGTGCGGAATTCGGTGCTATGTTATTGTGTTGGTCACACGTCTTTGAAACTCGACAAAAGGCTCGTCTCGAATGATCATTAGTGACCGTGTTTAATTTGTTTATCTTATAAGTAAACCTCTACCTGTCAACAAGCCAGTTAAAGACGTACAGCTGGTCGCATTTGGCTGTGCTACAGAGCACAGAAGCTTTCCTCTGTGCGCTCTTACAAGGGGGGTCGCCCCATATTTTTTCCCAGGACGGGTAACATTGGCTTTTGCTACGGGACAACAAAGCAGACAAGTGTCTGGGCCAGCTCCGTGGTTACTGGGCCAATGGAAAGGCTACAAATCTTCATTCCCATTAGGGACAGGAAAGGCACCCTGTAGTCCTCGCAGCAGTGCCGCATTGTGACCATTGTGTGCTGGCTGCCTTCATCTATCTTCATTCCACGCTCCAACCGTTGTGCTTCACTCTGCTGTGTCGCAAATCTGCCCCCCCACCCCAAGCCCTCCCCTCCCCGCCGCCTCCCTCCACCCCCAACTCCCAGCCCTTCACAGAAAAAAAGAGCTTGGCCCATCCTTGGCTGCCTGCAAACGAACGTGAATGCTCACTTGCTTGCCACCTTGCCAGCCAGCCGGCAGGCTAATGAGCCGCTCACGACTGGCTGTAATATGGCCAGTCAGCCAGGGAGCCAACCAGTCAGCCAGGGATTCCACCAGTCAGCCAGGGGGCCAACCAGTCAGCCAGGGAGCCAACCAGTCAGCCAGGGAGCCAACCAGTCAGCCAGGGAGCCAACCAGTCAGCCAGGGAGCCAACCAGTCAGCCAGGGAGCCAACCAGTCAGCCAGTCAGCCAGGGAGCCAACCAGTCAGCCAGTCAGCCAGGGAGCCAACCAGTCAGCCAGTCAGCCAGGGAGCCAACCAGTCAGCCAGGGAGCCAACCAATCAGCCAGGGAGCCAACGAATCAGCCAGTCAGCCAGGGAGCCAACCAGTCAGCTAGGGAGCCAACTAGTCAGCCAGGGAGCCAACCAATCAGCAAGTCAGCCAGGGAGCCAACCAGTCAGCCAGGGAGCCAACCAGTCAGCCAGGGAGCCAACCAGTCAGCCAGAGAGCCAACCAGTCAGCCAGGGAGCCAACCAATCAGCCAGGGAGCCAACCAGTCAGCCAGAGAGCCAACCAGCCAACCAGTCAGCCAGGGAGCCAACCAATCAGCCAGTCAGCCAGGGAGCCAACCAGTCAGCCAGGGAGCCAACCAGTCAGCCAGGGAGCCAACCAATCAGCCAGTCAGCCAGGGAGCCAACCAGTCAGCCAGGCAGCCAACCAGTCATCTAGGGAGCCAACCAGTCAGCCAGGCAGCCAACCAGGCAGCCAGTCAGACAGGGAGCCAGGCAGCCAGTCAGCCAGGGAGCCAGTCAGCCAGGGAGCCAACCAGTCAGCCAGGGAGCCAACCAATCAGCCAGTCAGACAGTCAGCCAGGCAGCCAGTCAGCCAGGGAGCCAACCAGGCAGCCAGTCAGACAGGGAGCCAACCAGGCAGCCAGTCAGACAGGGAACCAGTCAGCCAGGGAGCCAACCAATCAGCCAGTCAGACAGTCACTCAGGCAGCCAGTCAGACAGGGAGCCAGGGAGCCAGGCAGCCAACCAGGCAACCAGTCAGCCAGTCAGCCAGTCAGACAGGGAGCCAGTCAGACAGGGAGCCAGTCAGACAGGGAGCCAGTCAGACAGGGAGCCAGTCAGACAGGGAGCCAGTCAGACAGGGAGCCAGTCAGACAGGGAGCCAGTCAGACAGGGAGCCAGTCAGACAGGGAGCCAGTCAGACAGGAAGCCAGTCAGACAGGGAGCCAACCAGTCAGCCAGTCAGCCAGGGAGCCAACCAGGCAGCCAGTCAGACAGGGAGCCAGTCAGACAGGGAGCCAGTCAGACAGGGAGCCAGTCAGACAGGGAGCCAACCAGGCAGCCAACCAGGCAGCCAGTCAGACAGGGAGCCAACCAGGCAACCAGCCAGCTACGTGGCAAGTGAATGCAATAAGCAGCGAGCCTGGCAGGCAGCCAGCCAACCAGATAGGTCGGTCACCAAAACACCAGTCAGGCAGCAGGTCAAACAGGCAGGCAGGCATCTCTTTTGGCTAGCTGGCAGCAGACTGCCAATTAGCCTGTGAAGCTAGTCATTCACGCAAACCTGCCAGCCAGCCAGGGGGAAGCTTAGGGGCCGTCCATAAATGACGTCACGCGATTGTGGACGATTTCTGACCCCCCCCCCCCTCTCGTCACACGGCGTCACAAAAAGTCAGACCCCCTCTCAAATATGACGTCACAATGCTCTGCCCCCCCCCCCCAAATCATATTTCTATTTTGAAAATAAAACATGCTTCAAATCGCTTTAAACTATTGTCATTGCAGTGCGTATTTAATGTGGCGCTGCACTCTGATGTTGTAGGAGAAAACATTTATTAAAGAGTCTATTTAAGTAGAACGTGTTGTCTATATTTACTTAAAGTTGCGCATCAAACCCCCCCCCCCTCCTCATCACATCATCGTCACAAATGTCTGATCCCCCCCCCCCCCAGGTGCGTGACGTCATTTATGGACGGCCCCTTAAATCAGTTCGTCAGACAGCCATCCAATTCGCGCAGACAGTCCGCAAACAAACCAACCGACCGAACGAACTAAAAACCACACTGCGAGAGAGCCAGCCGCTCAGCAAGCCTCCCAATTGGGGCGGCCAAACAGCCGTCCCGTCAACCCACCAATCAGACGAGCCAATTACCCATGGCGCGTCATCAATCGAGTCAGCCAGTCAGGCAGGTAGTTGTCGATCCATCCATCCAGCGACACGGCCAACCTGCTCACCCGCTACCTTGCCCCGGCCTGCCACACGTCTCTGACCGCATGCCCCCGTGCCAGATGACCCGCTACAATTTCACCGTCGAGTCTCCACTGGTACCTAGCTCAACGAATGTACATCACGGCTCCTGCAGTCGAAAGTAGGCAAGCGAGGTAACGGCAAGTGATTTTTTTCAGGACACAGGCAAGTCCTCGTTGAACGTGGTCGATGCGTTCCTGAAAAGTGCCGCGTTTACAATTCGAGTACGACGTTTCGCCAGTAATTACGACTAACATCATCAGGCAACGGCTAGATTTGTGGCGAAAGCCTCCTGTTTCGTACTCAAATTGTAAATGTTGTGGTGGGTTTACCGTCCAACACAACTAGTGTACTGTACTAATAATGCATTGGCAAGTTTTGTTTACGTGACAAATCTTGCTAATTGGCTGTGTCGAGTGGTGGTGAATTTAACGACACATTTACATTTACGCGATCTAACCCCAAAAAACCTATATTGTGGATAATATTGGTCGCGAAAGCATAAGTGTTTTCATGAACTGTTAATGTTCACAACTTTAAAAAAACAAACGTTCGAAAACAAATCGCAGAATTATGCCGTACGACTTAGAAGTTGGTAAATGGCCACGCAAGCCTAGCACAGTGCTCTATTTGGCGTGGGGCTGATGGAAAAACGCTTCTACGCAGCGTTCTGCCAGGCTAAAACATTAATCGTCCATCGACGTGCTGGTGGTGTTTTGCAACGCTTGAATTACGTACTAAAATGTACGAGCTCAGCTGTGACAATTGATCACAATGCAATTCCTAAATATATTAAAACACGTAAATATACGAGACCACTGTGTAGGATCGCAACGTGCAGAAAAACTGGGACCCCCACCACCACCACCACACAAAGGCAAGGCCCCGGGGCTGTTTGGTGAAGATGAGCAGAGGGCCTCATGCTCACTTGAGCAGGGAGCTTCTCTTGACTTACGACTTTGACGGATTACACTTGGATTCGGGCAGAGTTGCTATAATAATAAGCAGCACAAGCTGGAAATGTTTGACCACTGTCACAATTACCAAACACTGCCCGCCAAAGTGAAAACATATGGTGGTGCTTCAGTGGCGAGATGTTAACTACCTCGCCTGGTATATAGGAGGTTGTGGGTTCGATCCTGATCCCGATGCCTTCTATACATTTGGAGTATGCATGTTCTCCTCGTGGTAGTTGTGATTTGTCTCCACGTCCTCCGGGTTTTCCCTCCCCGTTTAGGAGCATGCGTTTAGAGTATTTGGCTGCTATACATTTCCACACGATAAGCCACTTTTTGGGCGATCATTTGTGACCAGGTCGCTTTTAAAAAGAGCTGTATAACTTATTGGACCTTACCTAGTAAAATAAAAAGGGTGAGTAGTTAGATACATTTTTCAACGTTATAAGTCATTACCAGGCTTAATTTCAGCCGAGGCCATCCCGATCGCCAACCGGGAAAGTATTTCCAAACCCTGCGCACGACATCCAGTATATGCATCTCTCTGCACCCTATGGCAACGAGTCACATGCCTGCTACGGGCTGCTTTACATTAAAACATTGCTGCAGTACGAGTTTAAACGAACATAACGCCGAGGTTAAATGGTGTCACTTTTCAACGGTAATTATGCTTTAAAAAAACGCGAGCAAAATCACGTTGCTCCATTTAACTTCGGCTCTAGTATTGGGAAATAAAAAAAATAGCATTTGGGTCGCCAAAACGCAACTCCGTTCAAATCCTTTTTAAATGTTTGCCACGCGTCATAAAATTTTCACATCTTCAGGCATGACCGCGCTGAAAAATCCAAGTTATAATTGCACCCGTGTTACGATTTCCTTGTTACGATGCAACGCGTTTTTTTTTTTACGGAGTCATCATTGCAACACAGTGCGCGGGAGATTCTTCAACGTGATAGCGTGTTCATTAATTGTCCCTTCGTTTTCTTTGGTTCTTTCGGTAAAGTCATGTAACGTGACGTGACTTTACCGAAAGAACCAAAGAAGATGAATCCTTGCAGTCACGAAAGCTTTAAATCGAAATTTGTCCCTTCGTTCTCAAAAGTCAAGATCAAAAATGGTGGCAAAATTTGTTTTGTGTCGAGATGTTCTCGAACAAAAGACCGTTGACTTCTCACAAAAGGTGTGATCGAGAGTAATGGAGCATAAATGCTGTACAGTCAAGTTGCACAACCGTTGAGCATTTTTTAAAATTTATATTTACACAACCCATTGCAGGTGAATACGGTACATTGGGTTTTTAAATTCTATATAAGTAGAGTAGTTTAAATTTTGACTTAAAACTTTCGTGACTGCAGGAATTCATATTCTTTGGTTATTTCGGTAAAGGCACGTAAATAGAAAAAAAATAAAGTGAATAAAAAGTAATTAAAATTTAAAACAAAAACCACGACGTTTCGATCGCAACACGAGCGGTTTATTCACTTTATTTTTTCATTCAAATTTTTCTGTCTACGTGACTTTACCGAAAGAACCAAAGAATAGAGTAGTCTACCCAACATATTAGCCTTGGCAATATTTTACGACTAAACCCCATGACAGAACACAATTGTCAAACGGATACACTCGAGAAGGATCTTGCTGCTCAATGTGAAGAGGTGCACATTTTGAAGGGAGAGATCCCACGCTATCAGAACCGGACTGTTCAGGGCGCATGATCACCGAGTCGGTGAGAACGCCAACCAGCGGGACGAGCGCCCAGCGTCCGGCTCTGGCAGGAGTGACAACGTGGCTGGCCAACAACGTAAAACTAAAACGAGAAAAACTATATATATTTTTTCATTTTACCAGGTAAGCCCCACTGAGCTATATAGCTCATTTTCAGAAGCGACCTGGCCACAAATGATAGCTCAACGAAGCGGCTTGTCATGTGGAAATTTATAGCAGCCGAATACTTTAAAGGCATGATTCTAAAATGTGGAGGGAAAAACCGAAGGACCCAGAGAAAAATCCACACGACCATGGAGAGAGAGAGAGATACCGCAAACTCCAAATATACAGGCGTCAGGGTCGAGATCAAACCCATGGCCTCCCGCATACCAGGCAAGGTGGTTAACATCTCACCACCGGGGCACTGTGACGCAACATGTAAACAATAACATACAATTATTGAAATTGATTAGTCGTTTTTCTTTATCGTGCAACTGCTAATATACTCCAGAAATAAAAATTAGCAACATAACTGTTCATTTACAGCACCCCTGTGGCAACACATTTTTCAATACAAATAGAAAAATAATGAACTTGTCATATCGAATGCATTAAAGAAATAAGTAATACCAAACACTAACTCCAAAATATTCTATGGTTCTTTCGGTAAAGTCACGTAGATAGAAAAATAATAACAATAAAATAATAAAAATAAAGTCAATAAAAAATATCACGATGTTTCGATCGCAACACAAGCGGTCGTCATCAGGAACAGGGAGGTCTACACCAATCAAAGCACTGCACCTCGCTCCACACACCCAACCCGCTGACGGTGGAGGTGGACTAGAAAACACAAATCAAGTCATGACCCAAAGTGGTTGATGACATCTTTCCAATGATTGCCGCGTTTAAAACCGTCGTCTCGGTTGAAATTGTGTCTGTATATATGGATGGCTTCGTGAAATAATCTTTGTTGATAGCCAGTCGGCTTGCAAAGTACCATCGTCTTAGAGAAATCAATTTCACGTGAGCCAGCCGCATTAAAGTAATGATCGGCCATGGCAGAAGTATTGGTCCTACCGTGTTTCAAATCTGCCTTATGTTCATGAACACGGTCCGAGACATGTCGCTTAGTTTCCCCAATGTAACTGCTGCCGCAGATACAGCTTATTTTGTAGACGCCGGGATATTGCATGTCAGGAATCTCGTCCTTCACAGATGTGATCAGGTCAAGAATTGTATGCAGTGTTAAATCGGACCTGGATCTTGTGTTTGTTCAAGATTTTGGAAATATTTTTGGTTATTCCTGCTATGTAAGGTAAGGTGATGCTTTTTATTGGATCTTCAGATGGCTCCTTCCTCACGGTTGGGGTGATGGCTTTGCGGATTGTGTAGTCAGAATATCCATTCGCCTTGAGAGCCTGGTATATGTGTTTGAGTTCACTGGTCAGGTGTTCATGGTCGGAGATACATTGAGCTCTATGGTGTAGCGTTTTGATGAGGGAATTCTTCTAGGATGGATGGTGGTGGCAATCAGGTTTTAGGTAGGCGTCAGTATGGGTTACTTTCCTGTAGACAGAGTGGCTCATTGAGCCATCTGGTCTCTTTTTATTTAATGCTAGGAGACTGAAAAAAAATGCAAAGAGACAATGCTAAGAAACAAAAACGCACAGGCTAATAACTCAATAATTTCACCAGCCTGAGGGGAGAGAGCCAAACTCAAAGTGAAGATTTTGTATTTCAAAGACGGGGGTCCATTTACACCACAGCACGGTTTTTGATGTTCACAAATCGGTCCTAATTGTCTTAACCCTATCGTTAAAATGGGTTGAGACGTACCCTGGCTGGGTTTGAACTAACAATCTTCTGATTGTGGCTGGTGTCAGGAACCAGTGCCTTAGGAAGCAGACATTGTCCTTGACTTTCATACGGAGTGGGGTTTCGCAGCCATTAATATTATCCGTAATATATCTTTGAGTTCATATTCTTGGTTCTTTCGGTAAAGTGCTAGGAGATTATGTTTAATTTTTATTATTTTATTATTTCCCTTCTACGTGACTTTACCGAAAGAACCAAGAAGATGAATCCCTGCAGTCAAAGCTTTAAATCGAAAAAAAACATCTTTGAGTTCGGCTACAGAACGATCCAGGAGGATCTCGCGACAGAAATTTGGACCTCTCGTTGTAGAAAGGAGCAGCATAATAGGGTCAGCTCCGTTCCATTTCAGGCATCCCACAGTCCACGTACCAAATCCACAGAGTTAATGACTACACTGCTCTTTCTTTCGTAACACTAATATATTGATATTCTTTGGGACTTTCGGTAAAGCCACGTAGATAGAAAAAATGAAAAAATCACGACGTTTTGATCGCAACAAAAGCAATGGTCTTTCACCACGTCGTGATTTTGACTATCTACGTGGCTTTACCGAAAGACCCAAAGAATATGAATTCCTGCAGCTACGAAAGCTTTGAGTCACTAATATATTTGTGAATTTAAAAAAAACCCAGTAACGTGCTTTCACAGAATAGAACCGTATTAGCCACTGTTATGGTTAAATTAAGCTTGCGTTACAAACACTTTAATCCAATGTCACAGTTAAACTATGCTCCCTCTATAGTCTGTTTTCACGGTCAGATGAATCCTTCTTCGTAAAAAAAGAAATATTTCCAGAAGCTGACACATCCTTCTTGAAAGCATGTTATGGGAAACTCGATTGACCCGCCGATACAAATTTCTTCCAACTGAAAGAATATAAATTTCTTCCAACTGAAAGAATATAAAAAAATGCATTAAATATTATACACTCACATTCTTGCCAAGGTTTCTGCATGCTCAGATATTGTCACTTATCCACAGAACCTCCGGCATCACTAAACACGATTCTACTATCGTGATACCAACTTGAAAATGCAATCCTGGTAGAATCTTGTATACTACTGCAGAAGGGTCACCTTGAAGCCATCTGTCAACATTTCAGGCATCGACTGTGTACTTACCAAATCACGGTCTTCCAATTCAGACGGCCCTCTCAGCACGGCATCTGTCCATTTGTTGGGGCCGCTGTCAGAGTCATTGCCGCCGCTATGTTTACAAGCCACGTCTGTGCTACCATCCTTAAATTTCTTGACCGACTTTCTGACTTTACTTTCACACGTGTAAGTGTTCTTGTACACACCACGAAGTCTGCCATAAATCGCGGTAGCTATAAGCACCTTTATGAGAGTTTAGATTACAGATTTATGTTTGAACTTCACATGCACTTCAGCCGTAATGTGAATTACTGCAGCACCTGTGACATTATAGTGGCATGCTGCACTAAGACAACTGTGTTCTACATATATGCTTTGGGGCATAAGGGACTTCTTTTAAAACACTTTTAGTATGTACATAATATTGAAATATGAAACTGTAGACGTGAGAAAGAGCTAGAGGTATTTAACGTAAAAGTGTAATTATCTCAAATCAACAGTGGGCTGGCAATTGTCTCCGATGATGGCACCGAGCCAGTAATTGAAATTCCACATTGCCATAGCAGAGGCCAGTCTTCATAGGACAACCGTTGTTGACTTATCACAAAGTGGTACTTATTTTATGGAAATAAAATGCTAACCAATGTTTTAATTCGCAATGTCCTGACTGTGAATCATGTGCTGCAACCAACACGCCATTCTGACCACAAGCATTGTGGTTAGAATGCAGATATGATTCCTTGTAAAAGGTTTCAGTTTGGTGTTTTAACATCTTAATACCCGTTTTGTTGCCAGAAAAAATAAAAGGGGGAAAACCTATTATCGTGAATGCTAAATAATTCACGCAAAAAAAAGGAGAGCCCTGTACGGTGAATTGTTGACACGTATGGCTTTACAAGGACTGAGAATGCATATTTCAGGTGTGAGAAGTAATGCCACGGAACTTCATTTCATACAGGGGTTATTTAGCATTTCACCCTCATCGCTGCTTCGTGATATCCCAGCAGCTAGGCTGCATGTGCCAAGAATAGCGAGTTGTCTTTACGCCAACCGAGCAAATTACAGCACACTTATCCTGTGCCATGGGACATTAAGTTCTCAAATGAGCACAAACATCACTTTTGGATGCAGATGGCTGCCCTGCCATAATGCCCTGAAAATGTATGGAGACCGACCAGAGGTTGTGTTTTTAAAGCTGGAGAAATGTATTTGAACAAAAAATATATAACTGTCAGAAATAACGTGTCAAAAACAACCAGGATTTGATGAAAGGGCATGGGTAGTGGTAGCAATGTACGCCTGGAACAAGCAAGATAGTGGCATTTTGAAGTCTCCACGACTCCATGGGCTTTCATTCCATTCCACACAATTACCTGCGGCAAATCAGCATCACCAACTGAATCGGTAACATTAGAGGATGACTCATGTTTGCCTTTTGGACATTAAATATACCCGATAATATTATTGCGGACCGTATTTGTTGTGGTTGCGTATGTTTCCTAAACGTTTTCTGACATCGTTATAAAAGATAACGAGCCAACAAGCCAGTCCCTTAATTTCAGATAATAATTCCATGCTGTTACTAATGACTGGTATTGATATCAGCCTTGTAATTATTGGCACTGGTTACCGTATAAATTACACTTATACACATGCACAGAATATCAAGTATGATTATACGAACCATCAAGTTTGTTCGATGGTACGTGAATATGAAAAAAAACAGGTGATATGGTGTGCTTTTCTAGGGCTACTGCCTACTGCTGATATAAATCAAGGAACTAGAATACTATCATGGATAATTTTTGCACACTTTTTTATAATGAAAACACTAATGTTTTTGATATGGAAATATGTTGAGTCATCCCTGCACAATAAGCACAATTGCACATCGTAGCTGCTGTTTTTCCAACATATATTCTTGCTTATTTTGTTATTTTATTCAGTCAGCTGGATATTTATGTTGACATTCAGTTGCAATAGAAACTGTTGATTCATATCTTAAATATTATGTTTGAGATAATTTCAGCAAACATATTGATTTTATTTCTACATTATTCCAAATCTAATCAATGAGTTCCAAAAAAAAAGGACTTTCATTTGGCATATGTCTTTCATATGTCTATACAGTATTTTCTTCTCCTATGCCTATTTAGCACATTGGAAAGCTTATTAATCGTCAGAACTAATTTGACATTTCGCCTCGGCAACAACAGATGGCCACTCACGCTACCCACTGAAATCACGACGGATGATCAGTCGGTCAAATCCAAAATCTGCGTGTGTCCACGTGCCTGGTATCAGTTGCTCTGGCAGAGACGATGAATGTTTGCCATGGATTTCATAACTTGTTTGTTGCTCACTGGCATAGACATAACCACTTCCCTTGATGTTTATCCAGTATACAGATATCTTCTGCAGTGATATACTTGGCTTTCACATCATGCAAAACTATTTTTTTTACTCTACAGTACCGTTTTGTTATGTTTGTCGTTAGCAGCAATAATTCTGCTCGGGTTAGAAACACGTGAAGCTGCTCCATCGTGCTCTCGAATGCATATGTAGCGCACACAGATGGGATTTGTCTGTGCGGCTGAACAAAACGTACACTTGATGAGGTCACTCGATTACTTTCACATCTTATTTCATTTAAAGAAATTTAGTTCAACCAATCTGAGACATAATAACCCTAAACTATAACGTAGACTGTAAGTGAATAATCTAGAAACAATTACTTGAATACTATGCTTGCATTAACCTAAGATGCCGACTCAATTTCCAATTATGTTTTTTCAAGCATTAAAAAGTAACTGTATTAAATCTCGATAATTTGATGACGCACTTAAAACGGCGCAATAACGTGGGATTAAAGTTACTTGACTGTGATAATACGATTAAAGCAACAGGAATGGAAATAAATGTCAGCCCCTTTGTCAATACACTGCTTGATGACGAACTCCTCGCACTGAGTTAGTCAAGAGGGTTGTTTGAACAGAATCAGAATATTTATTTATGCTGGAGGAACCAGATGAGCTATAAAGCTCCTTTTAACAAATGCCCAGTAGGGGAAGGTCAGAACGTTAGAACAAACAATACAAAAACATGATAGGAGTGCCAAGTACAAGCAAGGTTAATAAATCACCCCAACAAATACAAATACAACACTAAACCATCTTCATCCTAACAGACAAATCCCACTGAGCTATTCACTTATTTATTCTGAAGTAACCTGGCCACAAATGATAGCTCAACAAAGTGGCTTATCATTTGGACATTTTTAGCAGCAAAGTAATCTGAATAGTCTAAACGCGTATTTCTAAATGTGGAGGGGAAAACCGGAGGACCCGGAGAAAAAAAAATCCACACGACCGCAGGGAGAACCTGCAAACTCCAAATATACAGTCGTCAGGTTCGGGATCAAACCCCCGACCTCATGCATACCAGGCGAGAAAGACAACATCTCACCACCGTGGTGTCCCTTAAATAACAAATAAGTTTGAATTGCATCATCAATTCCCAAGCTTCAAAAAGGCAATGAAAAAACAGCAAAAACAGTCCCAGACCACACCAAGACAACCCACAGTTTCTTAATTAAAAAAAATTTTACGTAAAAATGTAACTCTCAATACGCTGATCAGCCGAGTGTGGTGAATGGGTGGGGGGGCGGAGGGCCCAGAACAGGCTCAGAAATAACGCTCCTCACGAATGCTCGCTATGACTGGGAATTGAATGCAGGCGGCCAGGTTTACGGTCCAGTGTACTAACTAACGACCATGCCACTGCTCCCCACACAGTAATAGAGCCGCGGTAATGCATTATTTGCTGACAATGGCTTTTAATAAATCAAACCATCCCAGCAAAACAAAATAAAATGAAACGGCAGCAAACTTTGAAGGGACGTTGCGAGAAAAAAAATAGGAGGGGAAGTTATTTTTTTCCTCTGTGTGTGCGCTTACAAAATAGAACATGGATATTTGCATATGATTTTATCGGAGGAGTGATTTTTCATGGCGTGGGCTTGGCGTCGTGACGGCCATGCATTCCATCCGTTGTGCGCCAGAGCTGATGGATGAGCGCGTGAGACACGGGGCGTCCTGGGAAATACCTCCCGCTCATTCCGGCCGGCTCGTCAGTGCACAGCGCGAGCAAGCGGCCTTCTCGGCAGCTCGTGAGAAATGGGCCGTGATTTATCACGTGCTCAAGGTCAAGAGGTCATCAACACCAATGGCGTTGATGCCACCGCACTGCTACTCCCCTTCCCCTCTGCTGGAGGCCATAGGCGTCGTGCGGTCGACACTAGGCGTCCAAGGTCTGCTCGCACTCGTGCCGTAACCAACCATGCACGCATGTCGAACTTCTTTTGCATCATACGGATCCAGCTATGCTAATCGGAGGTGTGGATGAATATCTCCCTCTTGGTCTCTGACCTCTGGGTGCCCAATCAAATGTCTTGTCGTAACGGGCTCTCCTCTATCCTGCAAATATGCACCACCTTTCGTCATTGCCATCGCCTCTTCTTGGTTACATACACAGCGCTTTGTATCGCGTTCTATTCCTAACCTCCAACTTGCTTACCCTAAACTGCCATCAAGTTCCCAGCAAGCTGTGAAGAGGGTCACAGGGGGTCACCATGGCCAATGCCACTGAGGCTGCCACACACGGCCATGGCTTCCTTCTACGAGATCCAGCGGCCGTTGCAAGGTCGACGGGAGACCTCCGTGCTCAGCTCTATCAGCATCCCACGATACGCACTCGGAGCTTGCTCTCAGTTGTCGAACCCTTGGCGCGCAACGTCTGCGTTGATCGCCAGCCCTCATCTACGATGTCAAGCATCGCAATCTCCACCTCCTCATTAAATGCGCAGCACGTTTATACCAAAGTCTAAACTGAACTTCCAAGGTTATTTTTACCCTGGAGATTACCACGGTTGGCTGTGCCCGGTGTGCAAGAGGTTCAACATACGTACCTATTACAAGCACAGGTATTCAAGACAAAAGGCTCTTTCCGAGTTGTTTAGGTAATTTATCCAAGTCCGGCTATCTCACTTCGACAGTGACACGTACATTATTCCCGCCTCAAACAGTTGTTTTTTTTTAGCACTAAAGCCGTCCTCTAATTTGACAAAATGGTTGATGTAATTAATCAGAACTCTCCCTGATAATGCAAGAGATCTGTTTGCCTTTTTTTCCCCACTACCCCCTGTAGTAGATAAATCACAACACAACAAAGCGACATCCTCCAGCACCTCCACAGTGTTACTACGTACTGACACCTGTGATAAATGTGCCAGGGATAGAGGGCCTCCCTCTATCCACCGTGGTAAATGTTGTTTTTTGAAATATTAATGATGTATTTTGTGTACGGACAAAAATACATTCTTATTATCTCTTTTTCCCCCTCAATCTCACTTAAAGCCTTTATTTTTGTAAAACTCAACTGCAGACGCCCGTTTCCCGCATTGGCAAATATCCGACTCGAGCAAAGAAGGCTGATAATTTTGTAAGGCAAAATTTTTCTTAAGAACAGTTTTTTAGTTTTTCTTTAAGAACCGCTTTTTGCGTTTAGTTTGCCGTCCCCCCCCCCCCGCACCTTTGAATAGCACGGTTAGCGACGTAGGGTGCGAAAGAAGTTCAACATACATACAACAACTTTCCCCTCACATAACACACACACATATACACACACACACACACACTCGCTCTCTCTCATGAAAACGCAAATTTTTACAACAAGACACGTCAGAGCCAGCATCTCCACGTTCAAATGAACGCGGGGAAATGCTCCACCTCCTTTGGCAGCCTGACGCGAGCGTCAAAACATTCCACGTTTCTATGGCGTGGGCCAGTCTCTCTGTAGCGGACAACCGCTGTTGGGCTTCCAAAAAGGAGGTGCTAGTTTATCCGTCCCACGAGGCCAGTTGGTTGACTTGACCGCCCCCCCCCCCCCGCCGCCCAACATGTAATTGAAGAAACGACCCTCGGATTGTGAGCAGCGGGTACTCCAGAGCTGCCCGCCCAGCCCGATGACATAACGAGAAGGGAGTAACGCTCTCTGCACATTTGACGGCGTTAAAGGAAAACAATTGAAAACGAATATACTTCTAAATGTGGGGAACTTTGAACAAGACGAGAGCGGTTCACCCCGTGGAAGTTAACAAGAAAACATTAAAGAAGGTCACGATGTATCTCCCGAATTCATGATGGCAACGGTTAAGTGTCACAAAATCTTGTGGACCCAAAAATGCACTTGTGTTCATAATTTAACTATATTTTAGTACTGGACTGTTATATTGCATATACTGTAAAGCCTTCAAAAGATTTAGTTTTCATATTCATGCTATTTACTCATGCTATTTTAAATTATACGGTGCCCTTTTCAAATGGCTTCCTCGCTGAAATATAAAAGAGGCCAGCTTGTAAGCTCACCACATTGTCTAGAACATGTGCATTGCATTCACACCGCAGCGGTGAAATGTGAAGGTTCAGCCCTCTAATTCCTAGCGCAATGGCCCTGCTGTAAGAAGGGCCTCCACTCGAGGGAGCTACAGAGAGCCCCTCTAGAGGGTATTTAGCATTGGCCAGACATCTCAAAAAAAGGTGAGATTACCCACAGTTCACTCCACCATCCACGACCTATTGATGGACTTGCTGCGGTGAGCCCACTCACACCGGTGCTGGGTGGACAGCGTTCCGGGGGGATTAAAATAAACTTGCACCGTTGTTGCAACTGCTCCACTGGGAGATCGAGCTGATGGCCTCCGGTTTGCAAGTTCAGTTGCTAACTGTTGCACAATGGCAGCACTAACTCTAAATGGTAAATTGGTATCTATAAATAAACGTAAAAAAAAACAGGAGGAAAGATACCCCATATCCGGATGAATCGCAATTTTACTGACAAGCAAAATATTTCATTTTAGGGATGAAAAGTGCACTCCGGTTTTAGAATGCGAGCACAAACCTGGTTGTGATTTAAAACAGGATCTTGTATGGCAAGAGGAAGCTGCTGCATGATGGAATTTTTCACAAGAATGCCCTTCTGCTTGGAACTGATTCAGCGGTGCACACTGCTGCAGCATAGGGGCACTCGCAATCCGAGGCAAAAGCAGCCACCGCACGGTAGATTCCAGGAGGAAAGAGTTAAATGCTCCTCCTATCCCGTGTCAATCCGGAAGGCGCAAGGTCCTCGACTTATATCATCCAGGGGAAAACCATTCATCAAAAGCAGACATTTTGGCAGATTGCATGACTTCATCACTGTCTGGCCATGCAGGCTGGAAGCAATGTGATGCGTCAAGACAAAAAAAACACGGCAGGGTTTCTTCACTGGCATGACCCAGTGTGTGTGACCACAGACAGAACATGTGCACAGGAAAAAGGGGGCTTATTAAGGCACTTAAGGGGCCTTGTCTGGACAGATGACTGAGAAATCACCGCAATTACTATAAAGCTGTCTTTTAAAGTGTGCATGTCGGTATGTGGGGTTTTTGTTAATGTTTTGATGAGTTTGATGTTAAAGGCCTCAAGCTGCCCATACCATGAATACAGGTTTTATAAAACAGACCGTCTTTCCTTTGTTCATCAGGTTAAAACAGCAAGTTGAGTAGTGCAATTGGCACAAACACTGTTGAATCTTGTATACTTTCAAAGAGCTTAGAAAACCTACAAACAATCGAACCACATGAACCAGAGCTTATCCCCGATACCGTTGAGCACAAACCGCGGCACTGAAAGTGCATTTTTAATGCGAGTGCATGAGACACTTACTAGCAGGAGAAGGGGTGTTGTAGCCGCTGATGGGTCTCTGCGGGTGTAGCATTGACAGCCCCTGGGTTGAGAAGCCAAAGGTCTTGGGGGAAAGTCTGCTCACAGCCAGAGGGCTGGGAAATGTGTACGGCGGGTACATGATCCCAGGAAAGCCATTGGTCAGCCCACTCGATCCCCTGGGGACGCGAGAATTGTCCCTGGATGCCATGGCATTTAAGTCCAGTGTCTTCTCTCTTCTTTTTGTTTGAAAGCCTTGCCAGGTAGGTTCCCGGCTTGTTAAAATTCACGGTGCGAATGGGGTTGTTGCTTTTTATTCGACAGCTGGCCACGCGGAAAGGTGCCAACCGATAGGCAAAACGACGCGCAACATTTTCAGCATCCTTCGCTGGGACCTAAATATTGCCTGGGTGCTTCATAAATGGTTCCCATTTGATATTTTTTTTTGCATCTGTTAAAAAAGTCACGGTCTTAACATGAATCCAAAGAACGCTTGTTTGGCATTAGATTTCTGCGTCAAGACGACAATGATCTGACCGGATCAAGCGTACACTGTTGTTCTTACTTGTATCCATTCAAGGCAGCGCCGAGTGATCCCGTTGTAGATTTGGTCAGTGATAATCACTCATGGGTCCAGTATCGTCAATGCCGGTTGGCTTTTTTTTCCCAAAGGAGGCAGATACAGCCCAGAGCCAGGAATAAAAAAAAAAAAATGTAATCCTTCAGCCAAACTTAAACTTGGAGATCGATGCCGACTCTCAGGGACAGGATTCTTGTAAACCCAGAATCACGGTGCAACCATCTGTCCGTATTTGGGGAGGCAGCTGCTGTTGCTTCTTCGGCATGTGGCAATGCCACTAGCACCAGTGGTTATCTGTAAAATAACAGACACAACAAATGGTCGAGAGATAATGGAAACAAACATGAGCAAAAAGATATCGAATGCAATTCAGGGAAATGGCTTTAAATTTAATATTGTGAAACAGGCAGAAAGGGCATCTCAATCTGCAGAAATTGAAGAGATTAACCATGACCCTCTCTCTGCTAAAAACAATAAATAAACCCACGTAAACGCACAAACTAAATTATACCAAAATAATACGTCAATTGACCGAAATAAGCTCAGTTTTAATTTGATACAAAATATGTTCGTGTACATGACCACGCATTCTGCTGCATGAGAGTACTACACATGTAATGAGTCAATGTCATTTAAAATCAATTATTAACCGAAACATCTGGGCGACTGTTACGCGAGAGGCAGGCGATCAGGGGCAGCTTCCCGCAGTTGCAATGCTGCTCGGGGCACCGATTACACAGAACTTTATAGTTGTAACCCAGTTTTACAGAGACATCATAAAGTGAGCATGTAATAGGTAACACACACGAGTGGCAATCCAGATAACAAATGACAACAGACGATAGCAGTGTGACAGGGTTATTACAACAGAATTACTTTCAAGGGGCACTAAATTGTTTTCTTGACTGGGGCACTATTTTGGTTAATGCTGGGCCAGCTATTATGATGTCACTCGCTGTACAAAGTAAGCAAAGGCAATTCAGGAACTGAAAACAACTTGAACAATATTATGGAAAGTGTCTCATAATAAGTTTCTCCGTGCTCAAACAAGCACGAAGGTGGCCCTCATTTCCAGTGATGGCCTTGAGCCAATGTTGACTATTCAATTTGCAGATGGGAGGCCAGTCTTGTCCATAAGATGACCACTATTGACTTGACACAAACCAGTGTTCATGTCAATCAGTCAGCACCAAACCTACAAGGGCGCTGCCCTCAGTCTCATCACACCAGCGTGGTCCTTCTACACTAAACTAGTTTTTATTTTACGAGGTAAGGCCCAATGATTTATACAGCTCTTTTTCAGAAGCGACCTGGCTAATGTTGATAGCCCAATGAAGTGGCTTATCGTGTGGAAATGTACAGCAGCCAAATAATCTAAGCGCATGTTTCTAAATGTGGAGGGGAAACCGCAGGACCGGGGGAGACAAATCCACGTGACCACGGGAAGAAAATGCAAACCCCAAATATACAGGTGTCAGGGTCGGAATCAAACCCACAACCTCCTGTATACCAGGCGAGGTAGTTAACATCTCGACACCAGTGCAAATGCGAAATCTTGGCATTCGCACTGGGAGGCGATGCCAGTGGGGGCCACCCATTCCGTGCCATTCACGTGGCGCTTAAATGCACTGCCGAGATCTCTGACACAACATCTGCGCAGTCCACAATATCAGTCTGCCCACTCCAAAACTCCCAGAATTAGAGGTCATGGAAGTATGGGTACACACACGCACGATGGTGTTGCTGATAACTAATGAGGATCGCATCGATTGTGGAGTTTACATCACTGGTTGTCGCTGTAGTTTGAAGCAATTGGCTCAAAATCAGATTACAAATTCAATCAAGACTACAAATTCTAAATCTCTTATAACTGAATTAATTGAAGGACTATTTCCAAAAAAATGAGTCATACTTCGAGAAATATTTCTTAATTCCATCCCCGCCAATAATTTCTGACCCAACCATATTGTCACTTCAAGTCGTGTTACAGTAATTAATATTAATATAAATTAATATGCAACCATGGCAAAACGTCGTTAAGATAATTGTCCACGTGCAAAAACATATTAAACACGGAGCGTATCCACAACATGTCACGTACGTACACAAACTATTCCACGCGACCGCAAAAAAGAGCAGAGAGCATTCTCGGTGGCAACAATACAGTATGCGGGGGGGACAGTGCCTGCCTGGCTTGTGGAATGCTCTGAGCTCAAGGAATTGAGAGCAAGCTCAACGACACGCATTCCCGACGGAGCCCAGAAACGCCGCCTTTTACCATCACACCGATGGCCACGAAAACAAAATAGCGTCGATTGCATTGCGGAGCTTCTGTGCGCGCATCTTCAACCCAGTGCAACAGGATTGGGAATTCAATGCGTCCCTTTCTTGTGGGCCGAGTGCAAGCAGCTGTATGGGCAGGAAGCCGCCTCGGCAAACCATGCGAAAGCACAATGACCGGAAGGAAGGGCTTGCAAGTTGGCTCGGGGACACTGCTGCCGAGAGGCGGTCAAGCTTTCTCTCTTCAGAATCAGAATCTTTGTTTACGCTGCGGGAGGAATCTGATGAGCTGTAAAGCTCGTCATAGTGTGTTTTTTTTTTCTCCCACAGACGTCCAGTAGGGGTGCGGGTCAGGACGTTTACAACAAAACAATACAAAACACACGATAGGAGTGTAAAGTATAAAGGTAATTAAATCGAACACAAATAACAACTTCACCAGATAAAGCCCACTGAGCTATTAGCCTCTTATTCTTGGTTCTTTCGGTAAGGTCACGTAGAAGATAATTTTATTGTTTTATATTTTTCTTATTTTATTGTTTCCCTTCTACGTGGTGACTTTACCGAAAGAACCAAGAATATGAATCCCTGCAGTCGCGAAAGCTTTAGATCAAAATTTATTAGCTTCTTGTTTCAGAAGCGACCTGCCCACAAGCGATAGCTCAACGAAGTGGCTTATCATGTGTAGATTAATAGCAGGCATATAATCTAAATAATCTGAGCCAAGGATACAAATATAATTACAAGTGATTTCAATATTACGTTACACCTTAGCAGTAATTGATACACAACTGGCTTATTGAGGGTAAATGTACTGGCGTGGTGTCAATGTGCGGTGCACTATAATAAGGAGCCGAATGCAATGTCAACGCATTTCTCAACACGACTGAAAACATGGCCACAATCACGATTAAGACGTGTTTAATTCGAAGCTATTTTGAGAAACAAATCTGGACGAGACTCCTTCCCCCTCCCGAGGCTTCAAATCAATTCTTAAACTTCTTCTCTTTTTGTCATTTGTCAGCAATGTCCTGGAAAAGTGTATAATCAGCAGGCTGTGCAGCCGATGGGTTCTGTAATAAATTATTTTTATTTTTCACGTGGAGAAACGGATACACGAGGGAGATGTATTGTCTGCTTACAGTATTTATTTTAATATATATGCAGTTTGCACATGCACAGGGCATGGCTACTGGGCCTGGCATGCAGGAGGTCGTGGGTTTGATCCCTGTATATTTGGAGTTTGCATGTTCTCCCCGTGGTCGCGTGCACTTTTCTCCAGGTCTCCCGGTATTTCCCTCCACACTTAGACACGTGTGCTTGGATTCTTTTGGCTGCTATAAATGTCCACATGATAAGCCACTTCGCTGAGCTATCATTTGTGGCCAGGTCGCTTCATAATAAAGAGACAATAACTCAGTGAGCTTTACCTGGTGAAATAAAAAAAAATGTTTAACAGTTCAGTAATCCACCCGCAGGACTAACCCTCTTAACTTACCTCCAAAGTGGTACTTTGTGGTATTTTGGAGACAAGTTAAGTGAGATGATGGGCTTGAGTCAACCCACAACCAGAAGTTGAACTATAAACCTTCTAATTGCGATCCCCTCACTCCCCCACTGAGTCACTAGGCCGGTTCTTCACCGCACTACAATGGTAAATACCTGCGTACTGATGAATCGGCGTGTGTACTGTGTACAAAGAGATAACGATGATGCCCTGCACATAGTCAACGTGTCATATCCAAAATAAAACACAAAACATTTAAACAACCGAACAAAAATGTAATCAATAATCAGCATGGAGGCAATGTTACTGTGACATTGAAGTCTTACATAATGCGTTCATGATTATGCAACTGCATATTTAATCCGTTCGTTCGTTGGTTGGTTGGTTAAAATGACTATTATAACCTCCGTACGGTTGTCACGCTGACCAAATAATGGAGCTAAAGCAAAGCAGTACGCAAGGAAGCATGGTAGAGGGGGGAATGCATGCTTGGAAATTCCACTCAGCAAAAAAGACATCTATGGATCAGAGGACATACACAAGTTCGAGACATGTTGACTTGTTAACAAATGTAAGTGGGCTTGTGTAGGGCAGGTGACGAGAAGAGACAGATGGCCAGCGGTCAAGTGTAACAAGGAGTAATGATGGTCAATAAGGAAAAAGAGCGCACGCTCGAGTGGGGATGTCGATTGCAAGGTGCAGCGCTGGAATCAGCACGCGTGCAGGAGCTCGACCGATTGCTGCATCACGAGTGGTGCTGGTTTGGAGAGGACCTTCATCTGGCAATGGATGGCTCGTGGCCGATGAGGTTGCTGATGTTTAACCCAAAATTTTACATGTTTCGAACTCGGTCTCTTCATAGACGAACGTGTAAATGCTTGGCTAATAAATAAATAAAAAGTACTCTATATATATTTTTTTTGTTTTACTCAATTGAAAAATCTAAAGACCGCACGAGAGGTGTACAGAGTAAATTATATTTTAAACTACTAGCTTTACTACCCGGCTTCGCGCGGGACTTGGATTCACCACGCCCGGCCGCCTTTGTCTCCCCAGTGGCGATGTTCACACACAACGCCAGTTACTCGTTTGAGGCTGAGTCGACCTAGGGGAGGCCCAGGACCGGTTAAAATAATCGTCACCGGTGGTGGCCGTGAGCGGGAATCGAACTCGGGTCGCCGGGTTCGTAGCGCAGCGTAGCGCTAACCACTACACTACTGCTCCCCCCCCCCCCACACACACACGCGCAGACACACACACAAACACACAGACAGCACGCTAACCACTACACTACCGCTCCCCCCACACACACACAGACACAAACACACAGACAGCACGCTAACCACTACACTACCGCTCCCCCCACACACACACACACACGTGCGTCCATAGGTACACATACACGCGCTTGCTGCAGACACACCACGCAACTTTCAGGGTGCGTACGGCAGTAAACGACTGAAATAATAAACCAATGCTGCGCGAACAACGCCTTAGACCTGCAACACATTTGTATGGCACTTTACCCGCGGAGGGTTGGGGGGGGGTGCGTGACGTCAGCAGCCACACTGCGTTACGCCTCCGCATGCGGGGACATGACAGATGTGACGTCACAGCTCACTTTCCGTGCAAAATAAATGCATTATTGCGCCTCCCCCCCCAAAAAATATACAAAAGTCTATTTTTATAATTTTTTCATGGTGTACAGTCTGCAAAAGTACCCACATGGCAAATTTCAAGTTTGTTGCATGTCGGGAAGTACGCTAAACATTTTGAACAGACACACATTCACAAATTTCCCTTTTACATATATAGATTAAATACTGATGCGTTTTGATGAACACAACTAAGAGGGTCTCTAAAGCCCATAAGCAATTACACATTCGCACATTTACACTGCCCATCACCTGTAAGCCAAAGCTCCACATAAGCATTGACACTGCAGTTATCAATCAGCCCCGTGTGTGTTATCTGCTCACAGCCTTGGCTTGTTTACTTAACAGACTCAGAGATGTTCTCACCCTATGCTTTCCTGCATCAGGAAGGAGGCAAAAAATAACTCTGCTTGGCAAGTTGTACCACAGTCAAGGCTGGATTATGGACTGGGCCAGTGGGGACAGTGGCCCAGGGCCTCGGACTGCCTGGAGGCCTCCAAGCCTCAGGCCTCAGGCCACGCGCGGTGCTTGGCCCGAGACTTCCGAAGGAAGTTGAACGCCAGGGCCCTCAGTGCGCACAGCGCAAGCTGACCACTCGGCCTCTGGGTGCTCATAGCGTGAGCTCACCACTAGGGCCCCCCAGACCCCTCAGCGCTTACAATGTGAGGGCCCCCCAGGCCTCTTGGCGTTTAAAGAGTGAGCTGACCACTCGGACCCCTAGGCCCCTGGGGCTTAAAGCATGATCTGACCACGAAGGCCCCTCAGCACCTACAGTGTGAAGGCCCTCGGTGCTTAAAGCGTGAGCTGACCACTAGGGCCCCTAGGCCCCTAGATACTTTCGGTGTGAGTTGACCACTAGGGCCCCCAGGCCCCTCGGTGCACACATCAAGCGTAACACCTGGGGCCCCTTGGTACATACAGTGCATGCTTTAAACGAGAGCCTCTCAGAGAGTACAGTGCTTCTGTACAACTGAGCTACTGGTTGGCACGCTACAATATGCTGTGACATGATACAATATTCACCAACAAGTCAGTTAATTCTGCATGACAGGACAGTTTGAAGGGCGTCATATTATGGCATGCCGTTCGTTATTTGACGTTAGGTACAAGTAGACTGTAAAATACTACCACTTGATTGTATTTTCCAACAAAATTCAAAATCTTTTTTTAATAAGTATTGAGATATGCTATAAATATATTCATATAAATAGCATACTCGTTCTGAAATATGGACCACAAACGTTGGAATCGTGGTGCTTCCAACAGGAAAGCCAAAAAAAGAAAAGGAGGCAAGAGAGGCAGTTTTGCTTCGAAGTCTTCAACTCATTGCCAACTTCTTTCCCTCTGATAGTAATAATGATTAACACGTAGGCTTTCGCGACCAGTATTATTCATAATAAAGGTTTTTGGGTTAGATCGCGTAAGTATAAATGTGTCGCAACCCTCCACCACCCGACATGGCCAATCCGTAAAAAATGGTGTCACGTTAACAAAACGCAAATTAATTACTTCAGCCCACCAGTGTGTTTGAAAAGTGAATGTTGTGGATTCATACTTATGCGATCTAACCCAAAAACCTTTATTATGAGTAATAATGATGACAGCAGCACTATTGTCAGCTGTGAGGAAGGTACTAGCACTAGTTCAGTTTCCAGTAATCGTGTCATGCCCCCAGAGCCATCCTTTGAAGGCGAACCCTCAACAGCTAATGGTATACAAGCACCATCATTTCCACCTCAGGAGCAGTTGGGCAGTTCACAAGAATCAAATCAGCAACCAAGCCATTCCTGGTGCTATGAGGTCCACTGACCCTGCATTATGGCAAAGCACTTACAGTGACATTGTTAAGTCAGTGCTTATTGAAAGAGCAGTCCCCTTCCAAAACCACAGTGAAAAATACCCAGCTTCAGTCCGAGATAGAGCGCTTGGTGGAAAGACTAGAAGTTTCAACAATGAACTTCTGAACTGTATATTGCGAAATGGGCAGAATAATTTTAGGCAGTGGCTACTGTACTCACCCTCAACAGGTTGTGTGTACTGTTTTGCATGCAAACTGTTCTCCAGCAAGCTCGGTGGCTTTAGTCAGGAGTTTAGTGACTGGAAGCACTCTGAAAGAATAGGGGAACACGAAAAGAGTGCAGAACACAAAACATGCATGCTTGCCTTGCACCGGCGGACAAAGGGCAGTGCTATAGATGCAGATCTCATGCAGCAACTTGATGGGGAACGTGAACACTGGAGGGACATTTTGAAAAGAGTTGTAGCAGTGATCAAGTTCTTGGGTGAAAGAGGACTTGCGTTTAGGGAAGATGATGAACGGTTTGGGTCAACCCATCACGGTAATTTCCTTGGCATCCTAGCATTGCCATCACGATTTGACCCATTCTTAGCTGAACATACTAAAAAGTTTGGTGGAAAAGGAAGAGGCGCAGTGTCCGATTTGTCATCGACAATATGTGAAGAACTCATTGAGCTAATGGGTCAGAAAACTCACCAAACAACAGCAGATGAGATTCGGGATGCCAAATATTTTTCAATAATTGTTGACTCCACCCCAGACCTGTCACATGTGGACCAATTGACGTTCATATTCCGGTTTGTTAATAGCAGCAGGAATGTGGTGGAGCGAATCCTGGGCTTTCAGCAAATTGAGAGCCACACTGCTAAAAGTTTAGCAGACCGTGTGACGTTGATGGTAGAGGGCCTTGGGTTGGACCTCTCAAACTGTAGAGGTCAGTCATATGGCAATGCAAGCAACATGTCAGGAAAATACAATGGGCTACAGGCCCACCTGAAACACAACAACCCTCTGATAGAGTATGTCCCTTGCGCAGCGCATTCACTTAACTTAGTTGGTGTTAACACCTTCGATGGCAGTAGCCCAGAGGCTGACGAGTTTTTTAACATGTTGCAGTCACTGTACACATTTTGCTCTTCATCCACACACAGATAGAGGAAAGTCTTTCGGAAGACAGATGTCAGACTGACATTAAAATCGCTGTCCAGTACTCGGTGGAGTGCTCGGGCAGAGTCAACTAAGGCACTGTGGAGAAATTACACCATCATTAGAGAGGCCTTCGGTCATACTTGACCAGTTCCATGCTACAAGCATGCACCTACTGAAAATTGTCATTGACATCTCTGTAGCAGCACAGCTTTTATCTTTGTTTAAGGCTTTTGAAAGGGTAGCCTTAAATGTCATGTAAGCACGATCTTCAGCGAAAGAGGAAACACAAAACATTTGCAGATGAGAGCTCAGAGCCAGGTGTGACACTTGAGGGGAGGGAGAAGTTCAAAATAGAAACATTTTATGTGGTCATTGATAAGCTAGTGGCATGCCTTGAACATCGCTTGGACGCTTACACGCATTTGAGCAGTCTCTTTGGAATTCTGTTTATGTCAGATCAGGTGTCTAACAGTGATGTCATAGTGTTCCCCAATGTTTTCGTGGCACTTCGGATTTTTCTAACTTTGCCAGTGACAAACTGCCAGGGTGAGCGGACATTTTCACTTTTAGGCAGAATAAAATATGAGCTTGCGGAGTAGCGCGTTGCCAAAGACGTCTCAGCTCATTGTCACTTGTGTCAGTAGAGTCAGACCTTGTCAGACAGCAAGATTTTTACGATCTAGTGAACAATTGTGCGAGGAGGAAGGCAAGAAAGACACCAACATAGGAAAGCGGGGGGGGGGGGGGGCGCCAAAAGGCCCGGGGGCCACACGGGACCATGATCAGGCCCTGACCACAGTACATGCAAAATATAAATTACGGTCGAACTCTGCATGCCTGGAGCCTACTGGCATACTTGAGAATTCATGTCACGGTTCTGTTACTCGGTTACCCACTTTGAACATTCAAAGACAAAACGTCTCCACGATGCAAAAAAACGAGCACAGGGCAGAGAATTTTACCGTCGGGAAAACCCCGAGCCAGTGGTGAAAATTCCACATTCCAATGCCCCGCACCTCCGATAGTTAGCAAGGTTGGCTACGTACAGTGCGAACGAAAGAAGTCCAATGTACGTACGTACGTACATACAAAGGAGCCTGCATAACGTAGGGATGCTGTTGATCTCCAAACAACGCGGTACTTAATTTATTGACAATTATCGGGAGACGATAGATTGAGTCGATCCCCAATGTGGAATTGAACGCGTCCACCTTCAACTATGGCCTGCCACAATGTTACGCAACCTGATCATGAATAAAATGAGACATTTTAGCATCATGACGAGCGCATTCATCAAAATTTGCAACACACAGGAAATGACTCAACGCCGTGTATTAGAACTTTACCTGAATTGTTGCTGTTCTCTGGGCACCTCCGATTAGCACAGTTGACTGCGTATGGTGAGAAAGAAGTTCAACTACAGTAAATAACTTAAGTTAAAACAAATTTAAACACAAATTACAGGAAAGAAGTTGTCAACAACAATGAGAAAATGAGGCCTTCGATGGAAAAAATACTGAAAACCGTTTTCTTTTAATGTGACCAGGTATATACAGCCCTTTTTCAGAAGTTACCTGGCCACAAATGACAGCTCAGTGAAGTGGCTTATCGTGTGGAAATGTATAGCAGCCAAATACTCCTAACGCACGTTTCTAAAAGATGTCAAAGAGAAGCGGCCCCCCACGTGGTTTGGGCTCATTCCACTCGCGTGCTCACGACGGAGTCCCTCCGCTTTTCAGAGCCAATTTCCTTCTCGTCCCACCGCCAAGAGTGTGGAACAAAATTACTCTTTTTATAAAAACGGGTGAAGATTGCCAAAAAGGTAGTGACCGATGATGTCTGCGTGACGTAAGATACGTGAATTTGCAATGTTTGAGAGGAAATCGGCACTGTATATTTTTTTCTATTGGAAATCGAGGAAACCGTGCCAATTTGCAACATCCGTTCAAACTGTTAGGCCCCACACTTCTTAGAATCCAGGCCCGTGGGATATATAAAGTTAAAAATAGCGATACGTATCAGCGCAAGTGTCTCGTACGTCCCATTGTTAAATTGTCCACAAGTCTAATGCACGTAATCATTGTATCTGGTAAAGGTGCCACTGTGGCCGGGCACTCGAATCACAATGAAGTGGTTTTGATTTCTTATCCTGAGTGGGAAGGTGGAAGGTATCTTTTACATACTGCCCAGGGAAGTACCACCGCCTACGACGAGAGTACAGACATCCTGAAGGGGCTCTGCCCAGCATGGATGTCTGGCTGAGAATGCCATAGAACACAATGACCAGTTTATTATCTCTTATAGCTGTCGTCAGTGTGTCCTCTTACAGTAATTGTAACAGTTATAAGCGTATCAGAGTACAATCGTTTTCCACAAGCCAGCCAGCACTGGAAATCCTCCCGGTGACTAACATTATCAGCCAGTGTACAATATCGGGTCATCTGTTTTGCCCGTTTGTGGCTGATGTGTTGTGGAGGCACTGGTTAGGCCGCATTGTGAAAGTGAGCTCCCTTAGCTGGAGGTGCATCGGTTGTGCTGGACCATAATCGATGCACCGATTGTAAACTACACTTCCTCTCTGAGCTCCGTCTAACATGAGTGGTATTGCACTGCGGCTCAACTGGATGCTCACACTTTCACTGATCAGGTGTTTTTTTTTCTTTCAATATGGATGTATGTAACAGCGAGACCTTCAACAGACATCAATCACACCTGCTAAATCACCACCTCAATAGAGCTAAGCCCCTAATTGTTGGTCTCAAGTGGGGAAACTCAGATGTCACCTTTCCTGTTTTTCGTTCAACATTTAGAAACGCGCGTCTCGGTAATGTCGATTACTTTGCTGCTACAAAATCCCACGCAATGTGCCACTTCGCTGAGCTATCATTTGTGGCCGGGTTGCTTCTGAAAAAAAGAAGCTAATAGCTCAGTGGGATTTATCTGGTAAGAAAAAAAAATAGTTTCGTTTTGTTTGTAGATTTTTTAAAAAGTGATTTGTTTACCTTTCCTATGCTTTGCACTCCCGTCGTGTTTTTTTATTGTTTGTTGTAGTAACGTTCTGACCTGTCGCTACTGGACATGTGAAAAATAACTTGACGGCTCATCAGATTCCTGCAGTATAAATACAGATTCCGATTCTCAGTGTAATCAGTCTTAGCATGCAAACAAAAACAGTAGCTGTACCAGCATGCTTTTACTTGTGCATGTTTAAGCGTGCTCTATTGGTTAGGTTTTTTTTCATATTCAATGCACTCGTACACAGGAAATTCCACTGATGTCATTGAACTTGTTGTGCAATAATATACCGCCACGTAAAACACGTGCGAACAGTACGCATTAAATAGACACCGAGCTGAAAAACACGCAGTTTATGCACGGTAGCAGATTTTTCTAATCTTGCATAAATCTGACCACGATACGCCGCATTGGCGACCGATTCACATCCGTGAGGTTGTGACTTAAAAGTTCAGTCAGACGTGAACCCAGCAAATCCTTCCGGTGTTGATAAAAAAAAAATGCGTACCACTTCGTGGCGAGTCATAAGCGATTGTAGCAGGGGGAAGAGACCAGCGGCCGCCATAACAACGTGGAATTTCCACCACCGTCTCAAAGCCACCAAATAAAATAAGCACGGTCCAATGCCCATCTGATTATGCTACACTTTTCTCTTTTAACTATCATTCAACTCCCGCTCCGATTTCTCGAGGAATATAATGGCATTCCAACAGCAAATTCATTCTTGGGATACATTTTAGAGTTCAGCTGCATTAAAGTGTCCACAACTCCTTTATCGATCTAGGATTCTCAGAAAAAATCATTTTGCGGGACATAACCCTCATCCCTCAAACCACCATTCGACTTTTCATCAGCAGTAGTGAACTTGTGGCAATTGCTTTTAGGTGGGTGCAGTGATAAAAAAAAAAAGTTTTACAAATAATAGTTCCCGTAAACAAATTAAATAATACTTCTTAAGATCGCAGTTACAACTACCTACAGATCTAATACGCGCCAAACTTAGCAGCATATGGCCAGACAAAAAGTCTACATCACTCGCATACAAAATCCGACGGCTATGAGCCATACTTATTGCTGCAGCGCTGTAAAGTTGCCAATCACGGACACTTACTCCAGAGACAGAACACACGATTCTGACATTCAAGATGAAGCGTCTTCGGAGAATTCTACAAATACCACGCGCAGTTCGCCACACGCACAAGAGTCAGCTGTCGCTGAAATCCACACGAAGCGCCGTTGACCACAGTGAAGATGAGGAAACGTTGCCTCACCGGGAATGCGAGAAAGAAAGCGAAAGAGAGGACGACCCAACATCGATTGGATGACAAATGTGAACACGTGGACCGGTCTTTAATAAGCCGTGGGCACACACTCTGCCGCGCCATCCACTCGTGTCCCTTTGACAGATGTCTCTATAGTTGTTTATCGAACTTGCCGTACGTCAACTTTTGTCGCTCGTTAATCCTGAACCCAAGTCTTCGCGGTCTTCTAGATTAAGTTATTCTAACATATTCAGCACTTCGCTCCCGTCAGATGTTATAGTAGTCACGTCATCCGCAAATGTGGGATGCTTCGTGTTTTTCTCCGTTAATATAAATTTCAAGACGTCACCTTTTCTGACTGACTTTTTTATATTTACGTTGGTACTTCCTTCATGTAATCTTAGTTCCAGTTTTGTAAGTAGATTTTGTTTTTAAAACATGCTTTGGTTATTTAGGCCTCGGTTTGTGAGAGCTTGGATGAATGCGTCAATTCTAATTAATCAAATGTTTTTCAGACTCTACCAAGGACAGGCACATTGGTAATTCAAATTAATTGGCCTCTGCTAGAATTTGGTTAATAGTATTGGATGCGGTCGATGATGTGAACTCCTCCTCTTCTGAATCTCGTGGACGTTAATTTTCGGACTTTAAAATAAAATGTCATCACGCAGCATAGTCGTTACTTTGCTGGCGATGTTGCTCAAAATTGAGTCTGGGAATTGGCCTTGATTGGTAAAGCTGCATCGTGAAGTTTGAAAAGTGATCGGCTGAGGGGTTTTGTAGTTATTATGAAAACACTGGGGGCGTTCTGACAGACGAAAGCGTGGACGGACATAAAAAAAAAAGTCTGTGCTTGCAGTCAGTAGCATTCCTTAAAAATATTATTTTTTGATTAATACAATTTCTAGTTCACTGCAGTACGTTTCTATAGCCAGCTACACAACAACAATGTCCAGGGAATGCATTGGATCTGAAGGTCTCTCAACCCAAACAAACACTCAGCACTACATATCTTTCTCCTTTAGCAATTCATTTCCCCTCAGTTATTGAAATGTCTTTATTTGCGACTTGCTGAGGTCACCGTTTATTTGATTTAAATACGATTTTGAACAACATGAGTCACGCCACTGGCAAGTTTCAATTAAATATATTGAACAAAATAATAATGAAAACATCCAGACTTTTCTGGGCTAAGATTCAGCTAGAATGTTGGTAACGGTTCACATTTAAGTTTATAAACACTTTTTTCACATGACGATTGCTAGTTTTCCCCTCCGACTTTGTTGCAATTTTTGTTTTTGAAAAAAAACAAAAATATGTAGAAACATATACCATTGAAAGCTTTAGAAAATACCACGATGGAACTACACCTTTGAAGATGCTTTGATATCTCATGGCCACGTCCCATTACAACATTTTAAAAAGCGCAATTGAACATTCTATAAAATAAAAGTAATTAATGGAAAATGGATAGAAGAAACATGACAAAACATTTTCTCTTGAAACTAGGCCTCTGCCTGCTTGCCTTGCCCAACCCCAAAAGCCCAGAACGGACATGAAGGCTAAACCCCAAAAATAGAATGGGAGTATTGCAATATGTGCCAAGATCATTAAATAAAGTCTACAATCGAGTGAACGTCTGGCAAAACAACCTTTGAAGTAATTGCCATCTGTCTTCCAGTTGGCTTTACCGTGTATTCGTGAAACTATTTGGGCACAGTTTCATTACAAAATACTACGCACGGCAACCATTTTACATAAGACGTGTGCACATTAGGAGGTGCGCCATATTGTACAATTGTAAAGTACTGAATCTATAACGTGTCACATTATGATACGTTTTTTTATATCTATATATTGCTACATTGCTTGCAATATTTTTTTTACTGAACGGATTGATGATGATGAACAGCTACATTGCATTATTTATTTTCACACACGCACAAAATAAAGTAAACAATACACTGCACTGTGGACAATCTGAGCACGTGGCGCTACCAGTAGAGCATTCAACACAGAACGGGAGTGCTGCGAATTCAAATCTTTATTTGTAGGTTGACTAATCCCATCATCCGCTCATGGTCGATACTTTCTGAGGATGTGGGAATCAGCAATTAAGATAGGCACTGCTCCAGTCCGCATTTCAGAAAGGAGACAATGTAGGTCCGAGTCATATACAGTTTGCTTCCACCAATGGGAGAATATTTCACAAAAACAATCACGGAAAATTCAGGTTTTTATTTTTTGGCCGTTTTGGCCCAGTGGGTGGATTTTGCATGAAACCAGAAGGCTGTCGGAGTGCTGATTGTGGCTCTCGTTCGTCCCACCGACGAAACGTCGACAAGCAACCAGGCTGTGCCCGTCTCACACGCGTACGTGCCCACGCTAACGTGCGAGTGCGTGTGCGGTTTTGCCCACTCTCAAGTTGCAGCACTTGTCCAAATATGACTGAGTGCAAATTTAAAACAATGATTATGATGACGATGGTGAAGACAACAAAGAAGAAGATGATGACGATGTTGAAGACAACAAAGAAGAAGATGACGAAGACAACGAAGAAGAAGATGACGAAGACAACGAAGAAGACGAAGACAAAGACAAAGACGAAGAAGATGATGATCACAATAAAGATGATGATGATGAAGATGATGATCACAATAAAGATGATGATGATGAAGATGATGATCACAATAAAGATGATAAAGATGATGATGATCACAATAAAGATGATGATGATCACAATGAAGATGATGAAGATGATCACAATGAAGATGATGATCACAATGAAGATGATGATCACAATGAAGATGATGATCACAATGAAGATGATGATGATCACAATGAAGATGATGATGATCACAATGAAGATGATGATGATCACAATGAAGATGATGATCACAATGAAGATGATGATCACAATGAAGATGATGATCACATTGAAAATGATCACAATGAAAATGATGATGATCACAATGAAGATGATGATGATCACAATGAAGATGATGATGATCACAATGAAGATGATCACAATGAAGATGATGATGATCACAATGAAAATGATGATGATCACAATGAAGATGATGATGATCACAATGAAGATGATGATGATCACAATGAAGATGATGATGAATATGGTAATAAGTTATGGTGGCAATGGTGATGGTCAGCATGCTGCGCTACAGACCCGGCCACCCAAGTTCGATTCCTGCTCACGGCCAACACCAGTGACGACTATTTGAACCGGTCCTGGGCCTTCCCTAGGTCGACTCAGCCTAGAATGAGTACCTAGGGCAGTGTGTAAACATCGTCACTAGGGAGACAAAGACGGCCGAGCGTGGTGATGGCCACCCACCCCCTCGTGTGCGGTGCAGGCCTTCATTAGGTGCTTGCTAACAGCACTTGCACAAACAGTTTGTTAAGGCTATACGGGGGATATCTGTCTTTGTAAAAATGGCAATGCGGATGATAATGATGATGACAGTAATTAATAAAATAATGACCACAATGAAGAGGATGATGTTCATATTCTCGGTTCTTTCGGTAAAGTCACGTAGAAGGGAAACAATAATATAACCATCATCACACCTGATGATGATTGCTTGTGTTGCAGTCGAAGCGTCGTGAGAATTGTATTGTTTTACATTTTTATTGTTTCCCTTCTACGTGACTTTACCGAAAGAACCAAGAATATGAATCCCTGCAGTCACGAAAGCTTTAAATCGAAAGCGAGGTTAGTCTGTTTCACGAGAAGCTTATCTATAAGCAGCGTCATGTTGATGGATAAGAAAAAGCAATTTGAGGCTGCCGATGTATGTATGCTGAAAAAGGAAAAAAGGGGAAAAACCCTATTATTATATGTTGAACTTCTTTCGCACCATACGTATCCAACCGTGCTAATTGGAGGTGCGGGATGATGATGACAATGATGACACGAGTCTACCGAGGTAATGATCAGGACAGGTGCTGCCAGGGAATCCAACTCAGGGTTGATAGTGAAGCGATGCCCCCCCCCCCCACCCAATCCCCAACGCTAAACCATAAGAAAAAACAATCCACACTGGACATCTTGAGAGCATTGGAGTTGCTCCTCGTGTGTCGTACACATTGCCAGACAAAGTCGACGTGAAGCAGAACCGTAGCCACGCAAGCTCCACCGTCTGCCAAGTGGAAACTTACAGATGTCACGGCGACACACCCACGTGTCCATTAACGTGAGAACGTGACTTGCAAAGAGCTTGGATTTAAAAATAATAAACAGATATCGTGCTGCCCTTGTAAACAAAATGCTGGACGAAAGGCCGCTCTACGCCGTCAGTGAGGGGCTTGTTTGACCATGCTTCACCATCATGGGGCCTCCTTTGCCAGTACCAAAATATGATAATGTATTTTCCCCTTTTTTCTGGCAACAAAACAGGTGTTAAGATTTCGATTGAAAGCTTTCGTGACTGCAGGGATTAATCTTCTTGGTTCTTTCGGTAAAGTCACGTAGAAGGGAAATAACAAAATAATAAAAATAAAACATAATAAAATAAAATGATCACTTTTATTATGTTTAATTTTAATTATTTTATTATTTCCCTTCTACGTGACTTTACCGAAAGAAACAGGAATATAGGTGTTTAGATGTTAAAACACCAAACTGAAACCTTTTACAAGGAATCGTGTCTGCATTAACCACTATGATTGTGGTCAGAATACAAACAAAAACACTCTGATAATATGATGCATTGTCTTTTAAATGAGAGCTCGGGGTGAGCAGCTACCCATGATGTAGAGGCTCACCCCGAGCTCTCATTACTCTGATAGTGGCATTGTCTTTGTGCTGTTCGCCTTTTGGCGTCTTCTGGTCTAACACCGTGTGAGACGAGGCTCAAATGAAAGCTGTCTCTGGTGCGGACCAATCAGTTTCAAGGACAATGCATATACTGTTATCAGAGTGTGTTTTTTGTTTGCATTCTAACCACAAGTATATGTGGTTAATGCAGAGATGATTCCTTGTAAAAGGTTTCAGTTTGGTGATTTAACATCTTATCACAGCTGTTTTGTTGGCAGAAAAGAGGGGGAACCTGTTATCATGCTTCCCCATGTTGACCAGTGCAGGTTGACGAATCAGAATGAGAATATTTATCCTGGAGAAATCCGATGAGCTATGAAGCTCTTTTTTTTTACAGATGTCCAGTCAAAGGCAGGTCAGGAAGTGAAAACAACAAACACTACACAAAACACGATCGGAGTGCAAAGCATAGGAAAGGAAAGCAAATCACTAATAATAAATACACGTAAAATAAATCAAGTATACAAGTTAAAATTGCACAAGTTCACCAATTTCCTAAGTTTGGACAAGGCAGCAAAACAACAGCAAGAACAGTCCCAGGCCCACACCAGGACAACAACATCAAACAGTCCTCGAAATAAAATTGCGCATTAAAACTGAACTACCAGATGAAAGTTACAAATCACATTTGCAAATGCAGTTGCATCCAGCACTAAATCTTCCGCTTGAGCATATTTGCTGAATGAAGATTTACGACGTTCAGGGAGAGGAAACAATGTTGTTACAAAACGTTGGTGCTGCACCGGCAAATGCTTTGGGTCACCCATTCCTATTCTTGGGATGGTTAAAAGGCAATTAGATGGACGTCTTAGGTTTTTTTTGGGGGGGGGGGGGGGGTTTGACAGTGAGGTTAATGAAGTAGCTAAGTATAGCAAAGATTTGCCAATCAGGATTTTATGGATGAACGGGACCCAATGTAGATTTCTTCTTGCACAAAGAGACGTGCGATGTCACAATGGTCGGCCTTGTATGGCACATTCAGTGCAAATCTAAGAATATAATGACAAAGCGAGGTTACATAGTCTTGGTTCTTTCGGTAAAGTCACGTAGAAGGGAAATAATAAAATAATATAAATAAAACAATACAATTCTCACGATGTTTCGATTGCAACACAAGCAATCATCATCAGGTGTGAAAACCACAGCTACGAAAATCTGAAAGAAAAAAAAACGCCACTTTTTTCAAATTTTCTTGCTGTGGTTTTCACACCTGATGATGATTGCTTGTGTTGCAATCGAAACGTCGTGAGAATTGTATTGTTTTATTTGTATTATTTTATTATTTCCCTTCTACGTGGTGACTTTACCGAAAGAACCAAGAATATGAATCCCTGCAGTCACGAAAGCTTTAAATCGAAAGCGAGGTGAGTCTGTTTCACGAGAAGCTTATCTGTAAGCAGCGTCATAGTGGTCAAAGATTGGTTGAATAATAGCTTGAACAATCTGCAGGTACAATCGAATGGGGAAACAATGTTAGTTTTTACATAAAACTACCCTATTTTTATATTCCATAGGTCTTTTGGTAAAGTCACGTAGATATAAAAAATAATAACAATAAAATACATTTTGATTTAAAGCTTTCGTGACTGCAGGGATTCATATTCTTGGTTCTTTCGGTAAAGTCACCACGCAGAAGGGAAACAATAAAATAACAAAAATATAAAACAAGCAATGATCATTTTATTGTTTCCCTTGTACGTGACTTTACCGAAAGAACCAAGAATAACAATAAAATAAAATAATATAAATAAAGTGAATACAAAATAATGAAAAAATATCACGACGCTTCAATCACAACACAAGCGGTCCTGATGACGAAAAATAATAACAACAAAATTATAAAGCGGCCCTGATGACGACCGCTTGTGTTGCGATCGAAACGTCGCGATATTTTTTCATCATTTTTTTTATTAACATTATTTTCATTTTTAGTTTTATTATTTTATTGTTAATATTTTTTCTGTCCACGTGACTTTCCCGAAAGAAACCGTGGAATGTTAATTCCTGCGGTCACGAAAGTTTGAAGTTCAAAATTTACCCTACTTTTATTTACTTTCTTTTTCTTTGAGATGTCATCAAGAGGGGGTTGTGAAATGTACGCCGTGAACGGGCGGGGAGCACAGACACAAGAACACAGAAGTACAGCACAACTATGTCTCTGCTGCAACCGGCCTCAGCTGTTCACAAAATAGCTCTGCGGCAGGCTCTAACAGCTGCTGTCACACATGGTCGTTGGCCATTCAAGCACTATCTAGGCTCACATCCTGCATGCATTTGGCCACGGGCATTACACGTCATGAAAACAGCACTCCAGCTCTCTTGATTAAGTTTCATTTCCTAGCTGGACAGCTTGAGAAGCAGTGCAGTCACACTCAGTGAGGCCCTGCCATCACAGAACACTTCACGCATTTGAGCTAAACTGTTTTTTTTTACGAATAGCAGGACTACATTTTATTTGGTTCAGCTCCAAGGGTATAAATGTGACCAAGAAGAGAATATGCACAATTTGGCATCGCGCAATTTGTCTCTTGACAATATCAGGATTTTCACATCTGCTCAATGAGGATGTTGATCAGCTTCAACTTCCAAAAAATATTGATAACGTCCTTTATTCCATCTATCTGGGTGGCAACTGTGAGTTTACAGAGATGGCTGGGTGGCTGAGAGGTCAGGACACTCAGCCAGCAACACTGAGACCCTGGGTCTGAGCTCAGGTTTCAGTCATTGACTATTAAACAGGGTCCTCCCACATGTTTATGTTCTCAGAATGGTTACTAATAACTGCACACACAAAAAATAATATCAAATAATATATTTCACTTAATCTATAATTGGTATTGGCCAAACATCCCAATGCTAAAAAAAGTACCTGCAAATCACTCAACATCACCCCCTTATCGTGGAAATGTGGCAGGACCCTCCTTTAAGAAGAGTCTTGTGACTCATTGAGTGATGCCAAGTTAAGGAGGCACAATAATCTTACATGTTGTCATAACTCGGTACCTTCACCCCCTAAACGTCCACACATTCCAACATAGACACTGCCCTATTCAACCACTTTTTGGTTCATTTCAGTTTAAAACTTCGACGACAGCCTTAGCCAGCAAGGGAGACTGTTACTGCAGGAATACGTTCCTACCTCTTTTTGCCTTTCCGATCGCTTCGCCGTTTCTGCTCACCAATTCCAGACACAGCCAACAGTGTAATTCATTAGATTAATTCACAATTTTGCTGAGATACTGAAAAATGTTCACATCATCGTCAACATTCAAGACAAGCTAATGCAGAGAGTGTGCGACTAAACATGCCTTTCATTGCAATAAGGGAAATGTTTGCAAAAGAGTACATGCTTTATCTTGATATAACACCGCTTATTTATTTAAATTAATCCTTCATTTAATCGATGAAGAATAATGATCGATTAACTTTCACAGTGTGTGGCTTTCAACACTTCCAGCGTCCCTATTGTCATGGTACTTTGCTGCTTTTCCATTGTTAACAATGTGCCGATATTAAGTCGATCTTATAAACTGCTTTTAATCAACAAAGTCCACGGTGAAGATCACAGACACCCACTTTTGTCAGCGCTCATGCCAGCAATAATATAAACCATTAAAACTATCATAGCAAAGTCGAATGAATAAAAATGCCAAGTTGTGCTGCTGATCCACTCTCAATACCTTTAATCCCTCTAACCGTTCAATACGTTTGGCTTTTTTTCCCAAATGCATTTCAATCAGGTAATGCATATCCACTAAAAATCCATCTCTAGTATCAAGTTGAATTAATTATTATCATCTCATTTCTATACTGTCTTTAGCGTTACAAGTGCCAGACAGGGCAATTCAATCACAGCTTCTGGCTGAACTTCAAGGCCATGATCTCAAACAAAGCCTTCAATATGGTTGCAAGCAATACCACTATACACACACTGCTCTGGTAAGGATTACCGACAATACGCCCATAGAGAGACAGACAAGGGAATTTTTTTTATCAATTTGGTCATGTGATAAATTTCCGCAGATTTGGACGGCATTGACCACGACACCGTTTTGGCTCGCCTTCTTGTCCCGCAGTGTCTGGCACGATGATGCATAAATGGATATCTCTAGATCTTTCGAACGTATCTCAAAGGGTCCTTGTTGAGAATGCAGCCTCAAAGCCAGTTCAGCTGGTGCATGGTGTGACACAAGGCTCAGGCTTAGGCCCTTTATTCCTCATAATCTATTGTACATTTTCCTTCTGGGGAATTCGACCAGAAAGTTTTGCCTAAACCTTTATATTCGTCAATAATTTATAGCTCTACTACTAAACGTGGTGTTTTCGTTTAAGAAACAAATGAACGGACCGATTGTGATGCGATCACAAGTGAATTATTAAAATGAACTAGTTTAGAACAGCTGTCCATAAGGCCTATAACACAACGCAGTCAGCAAGAGAGAGCCAGAGTGGGGATGACTGCTGAACATTTACAAGTTTCGGGTTATATTAGCTTTCAGAAGCAGTTCTGTGCTAGCAAATACAATACGAAGGGCACACGTATGGGTTTCGTGAATGTCAAATGGTCCACGGTCTGACATGGAGCACAAAAAACTGACCTTGATAAACAAAAAATGTGATGCTGTTTTGCTTGATGTCAAATACATTCGGTCCATCAATATTCCCACCCAGAAGAAGCCTTTTCCTGTTGCTCTTCAAATCACTCGTTCACATCACGCATCTGCCACGAGGGCAAAACAATTCATTCCACACAAACGATTCCCTAACTGTGGAAATATTTGGGAGTCACTGGGAGCCAGGGCTCTGGTACTTGTGGAAGGGGGCCCCCTCAACCAATTAAAAATCTTGGCAACCGTGAAAGCGAGCAAACGGAAACTCTTAAGAGAGCTGTCAGTTAACAAACTGGACGATTTCAAACACCTGTGCACAAAAAAAAACAGACTTTCGTAATAAACGTTGGTGATTGTATTCAACAATAAAACGTTGCTTGTAACGAACATTTTCTTTACAATAGACCACGGACTTTTTACGCCGCTTCTTTCACAGTGCTGTGCCAATGCCGGGAGTAATGCATCTTTTGGCATTCTGGGTCACTGAGAGAGGCCCTATCTCTCGCAAATCTTCCGTGCCACTCAAGTCTGAAGGGTGGGGGGGGGTTCATCTGGAGCTGCAGAGTATATGGGGAGCTTGGGAGACATGAAGGAAGCCGGGGCCCCCTCACCTCTGTTTGCCCGATAAGTTGTTGCAGCTGCGTCAGCCTGCGACGTGATCACAGCAAAAGAGAGAGAAAAGCAGCAAACGTGGGTTGCATCAACGTGATTGAGGATGCAGGCGATGAATGCAGTCTTGGGCCCAACTGGTTAATCCTCGTACGGGGTTCAAGGTGGCCACAAGCACGAGCGCCTGTTCCTATACTCTCCAAGGACTGTTGCACATTTGCTGCATAAAAGGGTCAGGAATTCACCGGCGAAGGCACGTTACTGCGAAATAACATCACGGTTAAATTTTGATTTAAAGCTTTCGTGACTGCAGTAATTCATATTCTTAGTTTTTTCGGTAAAGTCACGTTGAAGAGAAACAACAAAATAATAAAATATATAAAACAGTAAACAATATTTATATATTTTATTATTTTGTTGTTTCTCTTCAACGTGACTTTACCGAAAAAACTAAGAATATAACATCACGGTTATTGTGCACGCTACACAGAAAGTGTCCGATGTTTTTAGAACCCGACACGAACTAAAACGTCACCCTGTTATCCGTAACGGATTACGTGCTGTACATTAATTATTCTCACGAAATGCATTGACAATGCAATTTTGGGCACGATTTGCTATTGGCAATCGATAATGTTATACGCTTTGCAGTGCTTACCACTGTAATGTGAACGTACACTAGAAAGTGGATGAGTCGAGCTGTACGCATCAACTGTACACGTAACATGTTACAAATACATCGCTTAAATTAACCGCACTATATATGAAGCACAATTAAAATAATAATCGGGTTATTCCCCTTTTTTCTGGCAACAAAACAGCCGTGTTAAAATGCTAAAACACCAAACTGAAACCTTTTACAAGGAATCATGTGTGCATTGAGACCACAATACTCGTGGTCAAAATGCAAACAAAAACACTCTGATAATATGATGCATTGTCCTTGAAACTGATTGGTCCACACCAGAGACGGCTTTCTTTTGAGCCTCGTCTCAATTGGTGCTAGATCAGAGGACGCCAAAAAGGCGTTCAGCTCAAAGACAATGCCACTATCAAAGTGCTGTACTGGCAAAGGAGGTCTAATGATGTAGACACAATTAAAATGTAAAACACAATGCTGTGCCCTTTCATTCACCAAAGTGCTGTAAGAGAATGTATGTTCTGTATGTACGTTGAACTTCTTTCGCACCATACACAGGTAGCCAACCGCGGGGGGGGGGGGGTGGGGGACAAACCAGACACAAAAAGCAGTCATCAGCAAATGAGTTGTCAATCTAGATGATTTAAAAGTGTCGTAAGCTCCCAGCGAGCTTCCTAATATCGAAAGGAAGAGCATTCCAGGCGGCCGCAGAAGCGCATCCTGAAGAGAATACCACCACCACACACACGTGTCACACACACACGTGGCTTCATGTGCAATGACTTCACCGCCTGCCCCTGTTGCGTTGCGTGGCTATTTTGGGGTCCCTGTGCCACCTGCCGTATGTTGACACCGCCAAACTACGCGTGGCGGGGGAAACACGCGGCCTTGTTCCAGCACCCTGGAGGACGACTTGATGGATTGCGGAGATTTCAGCACGCTCGTCTGAACAGCGCCAAACTTGCAGGCCTACAAGCCTTTCTCTTCAGTCTGTGTGTAAAGCAGTAGAGTGAGAGCATGTTGCTGAAGTTATGCACACTTTTGAATTTTGTTTTGTACAAGCTCCTTGCCCGCGTGGAGTTTCTCTCGGCACTCGGATTTCCATGATGCGCCCGCGATAGTGATATTTACTCAGTTTAGCACGTAGGCTTTCGCGACCAATATCATCCATGAGAGGTTTTTTTTGGGTTAGATCGCGTAAATATATAAATGTGTCGTTAAAACCCGTCACCACCCGACACAGCCAACCAGTAAGGGTTGTCACGTAAACATGCCAATTCGTTACTAGTATAGCACACCGGTGTGTTGGAAAGCCAAATTTGGCTATCGCCTGATGAAGCTAGTTGTAATTACTGGCAAAACGTCGTACTCGGGTTTTACATGTTGTGGCTTGATTCTCCAACACACCGGTTAGTGCTGTACTAGTGACGAACTGGCCATGTTCTGTTTACGTGACAACCCTTACTAGTTGGCTGTGTCGGGAGGTGGCGGGTTTTAACGACACATTTATATATTTACACGATCTAATCCAAACCTCTAGGAGTGATATTTACATTTTCAAAATACGAACAAGGGACTTCGGGGTGGCACAATTTGGCATTGAACAAAAATACATCACTTCAACTTACCCCATCTCTGAGGATTTATTTTGTGCCAGAGTAACACTTCGCCAAACATGCAATGGGAGAATAAAAATGGACAGCCCGCAGATTTTGAAACAAACGACCACAATTTTACAGGAACTCATGGCCGCCTCACTGCACAACATCGACCGGAAGTCAGAACTCACGTCCGAGTTCTTGACGTTGTACAACTCTCTGCACCCACAGGTAACCACAGTTCTAACCAACACGAATCGGCACGCACTTGCCGGTAAGTTACTCAATGTCAAGCAGGTTGCCGGCGAGCCCCTCGTAAATAAAAAAACGCGTAGGCTGCTTACAACAACGTCTGAAGTGTACGGCACTACTCAAATGGCACAAGCATAATGCCATCGTACGCAAAAAATAGAACCAAATGGCACATTAGGTTCGGAAGAGTGCTCTCTCACCGTGAAGCAAGCAGCCAGTTATGCGCCAAGATGCGTTGCACTACGCAAGGCCAAGGTTTTTTCTTACACGTCTCCACGGCTTGTCTTGTAGCCATCGTTGTTGCAATGAACTAGCTCTAACTCACGGTGTTAAATTCAGCATACATCAGCGAAAGTAACATCTGGTGATGAGACGCAGACTTTACTCGGTCTTCCCTGATGCATGTATATACGTTGAACGTCTTTCGCACGTTACGTAGCCACCCGTGCTAAATCGGAGGTGCAGGGGAAGGACAACGAGCTAAAACACAAGCAATAAGTTCAAAGTAAACGAGTTTTCAGCCCGGATTTAAAAGTGCATAGCTCCAGTGGCTTCCTGATGTCGATAGGAAGAGCGTTCCACACAGACGCAGAAGCGCATCTTAAAGCGCGCGATGCAGTGACCACCTTTGTTCGATGGCTAGCCAAAAGCCGCTGCTGTGAGAATAACCGATGTCGATGCACATGGAGGTAATCTGCACGTGAACAAGAACCGCAGCAATCTCAGGGCGAGGTTGCATAACGTGCATGCTCGATGCACGGCAGTTCCCACAACCGTCGCCACATTGTTCTTCCCCGCACCTCCGATCAGCACGGTTGGCTACGTACGGTGCGTAAGAAGTTCAACATACGTGCATAGTTACGTGCGTAAGCATGATCGCACGGGAAGAGGGTGGCTGTTCAGCCCGCAGTGTTATAACAAATGCGTTGAAAATGCGCAATTTCATCAACACCCATATACTTCGCTCCATCATACAAATTACAGAGAAACCCGGTCATAAATATTTATACAGGCACAGGTTTTGAAAGTGCACAATTGCCAAGTTGTGTGGATAAACATAACGTGTTTTGTTTTAACTGCAAAAACGGTGGGAGTAATTTTCCAAACGCAACTGTGGATTTGGTAATGTGTTCGATGTCCCAGGAAACATCTGGTTTGAGATCGTGTGGAAATAAATTGTGTAATTCTTTAAAAAAAACACACACACACATTTTACGAAGCGTCCACACGTAACACACAATGAGAAGTGGGCACATGTTTTTTTTTGCATAATTTAGCAATCTCTTGCAGACGATTTTTTTTCCTTCATTGAAGTGCACCACATTTTTTTCACAACATCATTACCGTGGCGTGCTTTCGCTGTGCGCCTCAAATCTGGACGGCCGGCGTGGTGTCTGAGTGCAGATGCTTCGAGAGAGCGAGCGAGCGAGCGAGCTCTGAATTCACGTGAGCTCTTGTACAGAAATACACATATTCGGTTCTCACAACTGTCATGATGCAACACCGAGGAGAAAACATTTTCTCACTACCATCAAAAATGGTACCAGTTCGTACCGAGTAACATGTTACTCTTACATGACTAATGAAGTGTATTTTGGGAGGGAGTGGGGGGGGCGGGGGTGGTTTTTTTCTCGGCACAAATGTATATCATCAAGATTTTTTTTGTTATATTCCAGGTGCAAAAAAACAGTCGAGTAACGCCAACATTTCGTCCACCCACATCTCCTCCCAGCTGCAGCAGCAGCCCGACCCGGACACGCTGGCAATAACGAGGCAGAAACTCGCCTCCTCGACTTCCTCCGCCACCAAAAGCCCCGCGCAAATTGCCTCCGAGTTGAGACAGCCATGAGAAAAGCGGCTGCTTCTCCTGCCGCAAAGTGCCGCGAACGCTTTGATGACATCGCAGAAATGCGTTTGATCTCGGGGCTCTTTTCAACAACGACCGTTGCCCGCTGCCTACCGGCTGCGTGCTAGAAAAAAAGTGGCCAAGAGCCCCGTGATCTGCATCGCTCGATGATGATGTCGGGACGTATGCTGCGTTCCGCAATGTTGTCTCGCCAAGCAAAACACGTAACCGGTAGAACGGTTCTTAATAAATACAGGGGGCCAATAAAACCGACGAGGCGGACATTACGTTTTTTTTTTGTTTTCGCCGTGCACATGTTCAATCTGCAGTCAATGAATTGCGGTCAAATATAGGTTCGGTTTTTTTTATTTGATTTCCACCAACATGCGCTCACATGTGCCAGTCCTGTTGCAGGCAAATGCGAATACGAATCTGAACATAAACGATACAAATTTCCTGGAAGATTTCTACGGACGGCAATGTGTTTTGTCCTTGTTGCCGTTTACCACACCGTGCAGGGTGGCAAGAGGCTCCGGAAAATGCGCGAGGTTTTGAGAAACGCTTACAGGACTGGGGAACAGAGGCTCAGTGAAACAGAGAGATGCAGAGAAACAAACTCCACCGCAACCTAATCTCTTCCATACGCTGGTAACCCTGTGTTGCAGCGGTTCCCAACCTCTTTTGGGCTACCACTGGTTGCCCCCTTGTTGAATTTAGTTTCAACCGAGTACCCCCTTGCCTGACCCACCAGCATGGTTCTGAGAAATAAACGTGTGGCGAGTGAATATCAATATTTTAACCAAGTGCCTATGTTGTGAGGGATCCTAACTCGCTAGTTAGTAACTGCAATCGAACACAAAAGTAATCTACGGACGGTCTGCATGCGCGACGTCATTTGTTCGCGCTCGCTGGTTACTCTTGGAAACGACATTGCTTACGATCAATGAGTTTAGAAGGGTCTTTTATATCGTTCTCATAGCTGTCAACCCATACAGTTTACCCCGTATTCTTGTACAGGGAAATTTTGTTTTCTGGTCCATACGGCGTACAGCTGTTTCAATACGTGTGTTGTCTATTTGTTTGTGTTTCTTCCTTGCGATGAGACTTTGTAGGATGAACGTTGAGATTTATAAGGGCACGGGGTGAACCAATAAGGTCTGAATTGGTCTGTAATAAGGCAGGAGGGCACTGATAAGGGGTTAACAGGTGTGCGTTCTAGTTTACTGTACGGGTAAACATGTTATCGTAGCTATTTTATATTGGCAGATTAGTAAATGAGTAGTCACCAATTATTCTCACGCATGACATAATTTCACACATTTACAAATCATCTCATGCACCCCCCTTGAGACATTGCCACGTACCCCCACGGTCCGCGTACATCCCCGTTGAGAACCACTGCGCTATCGCATGTCCAGCAACACTACGATGAGCTCGACGAGGTCACATGGGTCAACTATGGATGGGGCAAATATCCTCATCTGACCCCCCACCTCCATCAGCCCCACGCCTTTTACCCCCCCCCTCCTCCTCCTCTTCCCCATTGGCCACAATCGCAACTCACCACTCACCAGACACTCACCACTCATCGCGACCACTCACATCTCACATGATACACATTCATACCAGATGCTCACCAATCAAATACTGAAAAAGAAAGATACACACCCTATCGTGCCATGGAATTCCAAGAATTCCATGCAATCATATCTGAAGGTAAAACTATTATTTTCTAGTTGGTATGCAGGAGGACGTGGGTCCGGTCCTGACCCCCTTGGGCGTGTAGATTTTCTCCGGGTCCTCCTTATATTCCCTCCACATTTAGAATCAACATCGCGCGTTTAGAGTATTTGGCTGCTATAGATTTCCACGTGATAAGCCACTTCGTTGAGCTATCATTTGTGGCCAGGTCGCTTCTGAAAAAAAAAAATTTTGCTCAGTGGGCCTTACCTGGTAAAATAAAAATAGTTTAGATTACTTATAATAATTTACACTAACACAGAGGAGGACTTCAGCCTCAAAAACCAATCTCTAAACACCAAAGTTTACCTCCCCACTATTCCCAAGTGATTCAAATAGTCCATCACCCATCTGCTCTTCGACCACCTACAATTTATAATGTTATACCAAACTTGGGATGACCGTTTCGCGAGTTCCATCGCTAATCTGGCTACCATGAGAGATTCGTTCATGAGGCTATCCACATATACAAACACAGAGACAATTTCAACCGAGAAGATGGATTCTGGCTTAGCAATCATTGGAAGGATTTGATCAACCATTTCGGGTCTTAATTGATTGTTCACGCTTAAGGTGGCTTTCAGACCGCATCCATTATTTTTCGTCTCCCCACTCCTCTTTTCCGAACATAGATGGTCTCGTCCATCTGAACAAACTGTCAAATCGCTCTCCGTGGTGCTAACGTTAAAAATAACCGCCACTTTTTTTCAAATTTTCTTGCTGTGGTTTTCACACCTGATGATGATTGCTTGTGTTGCAGTCGAAACGTCGTGAGAATTTTATTTTTTATATTTTTATTATTTTATTGTTTCCCTTCTACGTGACTTTACCGAAAGAACCAAGAATATGAATCCGTTATCAACTTCGTTTTTGAAAAGTGCACGTGAAGACGCCAGCGCACCAACACCTGCAGCGCCCCAGCAGAGTTCGTACCTCAAAAGATATATCACCCCCTCTCAGGGAGGGGCAAACGCCCCATTGAGAGTCATAGTGAACGCACAAGCTATTAGTGAACACCACACGAACTGAGAGTGAACACACGAACCGTTAGTGAAAACACGAACCGTTAGTGAAAACACGAACCGTTAGTGAACACCACACGACCCGTTAGTGAACACACGAGCCGTTAGTGAACACACGAACCGTTAGTGAACACACGAACCGTTAGTGAACACACGAACCGTTAGTGAACACCACACGACCCGTTAGTGAACACATGAACCGTTAGTGAACACACGAACCGTTAGTGAACACCACACGACCCGTTAGTGAACACCACAGGACCCGTTAGTGAACACACGAACCGTTAGCGAACACACGAACCGTTAGTGAACACAGGAACCGTTAGTGAACACCACACGACCCGTTAGTGAACACCACAGGACCCGTTAGCGAACACATGAACCGTTAGCGAACACATGAACCGTTAGTGAACACACGAGCCATTAGTGAACACACGAGCCATTAGTGAACACACGAACCGTTAGTGAACACACGGACCGTTAGTGAACACACGAACCGTTAGTGAAAACACGAACCGTTAGTGAAAACACGAGCCGTGAGTGAACACACGAACCGTTTGTGAACACACGAACCGTTAGTGAACACCACAGGACCCGTTAGTGAACACCACAGGACCCGTTAGTGAACACACGAACCGTTAGTGAACACACGAGCCATTAGTGAACACACGAGCCATTAGTGAACACACGAACCGTTAGTGAACACACGAACCGTTAGTGAACACCACAGGACCCGTTAGCGAACACCACACAACCCGTTAGTGAACACACGAGCCGTTAGTGAACACACGAGCCGTTAGCGAACACACGAACCGTTAGCGAACACATGAACCGTTAGTGAACACACGAACCGTTAGTGAACACACGAGCCGTTAGCGAACACACGAACCGGAGTGAACACACGAACCGTTAGTGAACACATGAACCGTTAGTGAACACACGAACCGTTAGTGAACAGATGAACCGGAGCAAACACACGAACCGTTAGTGAACACATGAACCGTTAGTGAACACACGAGCCGTTAGTGAACACACGAACCGTTAGTGAACACACGAACCGTTAGTGAACACCACACGACCCGTTAGTGAACACATGAACCGTTAGTGAACACACGAACCGTTAGTGAACACCACACGACCCGTTAGTGAACACCACAGGACCCGTTAGTGAACACACGAACCGTTAGCGAACACACGAACCGTTAGTGAACACAGGAACCGTTAGTGAACACCACACGACCCGTTAGTGAACACCACAGGACCCGTTAGCGAACACATGAACCGTTAGCGAACACACGAACCGTTAGTGAACACACGAGCCATTAGTGAACACACGAGCCATTAGTGAACACACGAACCGTTAGTGAACACACGGACCGTTAGTGAACACACGAACCGTTAGTGAAAACACGAACCGTTAGTGAAAACACGAGCCGTGAGTGAACACACGAACCGTTTGTGAACACACGAACCGTTAGTGAACACCACAGGACCCGTTAGTGAACACCACAGGACCCGTTAGTGAACACACGAACCGTTAGTGAACACACGAGCCATTAGTGAACACACGAGCCATTAGTGAACACACGAACCGTTAGTGAACACACGAACCGTTAGTGAACACCACAGGACCCGTTAGCGAACACCACACAACCCGTTAGTGAACACACGAGCCGTTAGTGAACACACGAGCCGTTAGCGAACACACGAACCGTTAGCGAACACATGAACCGTTAGTGAACACACGAACCGTTAGTGAACACACGAGCCGTTAGCGAACACACGAACCGGAGTGAACACACGAACCGTTAGTGAACACATGAACCGTTAGTGAACACACGAACCGTTAGTGAACAGATGAACCGGAGCGAACACACGAACCGTTAGTGAACACATGAACCGTTAGTGAACACACGAGCCGTTAGTGAACACACGAGCCGTTAGCGAACACACGAACCGGAGTGAACACACGCACTGTTAGTGAACACACGAACCGTTAGCGAACACACGAACCGTTAGCGAACACACGAACCGTTAGCGAACACACGAACCATTAGTGAACACACGAACCATTAGTGAACACACGAACCGTTAGCGAACACACGAACCGTTAGCGAACACACGAACCGTTAGCGAACACACGAACCGTTAGTGAACACACGAACCGTTAGTGAACACACGAGCCGTTAGCGAACACACGAACCGTTAGCGAACACACGAACCGTTAGTGAACACACGCACTGTTAGTGAACACACGAACCGTTAGCGAACACACGAACCGTTAGTGAACACACGAACCGTTAGTGAACACCACAGGACCCGTTAGTGAACACACGAGCCGTTAGTGAACACACGAACCGGAGTGAACACACGAACCGTTAGCGAACACACGAACCGTTAGCGAACACATGAACCGTTAGTGAACACACGAACCGGAGTGAACACACGAACCGTTAGCGAACACACGAACCGTTAGTGAACACACGAACCGTTAGCGAACACACGAACCGTTAGTGAACACACGAGCCGTTAGTGAACACACGAGCCGTTAGTGAACACACGAACCGTTAGTGAACACACGAACCGTTAGCGAACACATGAACCGTTAGCGAACACACGAACCGTTAGCGAACACACGAACCGTTAGTGAACACACGAACCGTTAGTGAACACACGAACCGGAGTGAACACACGAACCGTTAGCGAACACACGAACCGTAAGTGAACACACGAACCGTTAGTGAACACACGAGCCGTTAGCGAACACACGAACCGTTAGTGAACACACGAGCCGTTAGTGAACACACGAACCGTTAGTGAACGCACAAACCGTTAGCGGACACATGAACCGTTAGTGAACACACGGACCGTTAGCGAACACACGAACCGTTAGTGAACACACGAACCGGAGTGAACACACGAACCGTTAGCGAACACACGAACCGTAAGTGAACACACGAACCGTTAGTGAACACACGAACCGTTAGTGAACACACGAACCGTTAGTGAACACACGAACCGTTAGTGAACACACGAGCCGTTAGCGAACACACGAACCGGAGTGAACACACGAACCGTTAGTGAACACACGAACCGTTAGTGAACACACGAACCGTTAGTGAACACACGAACCGTTAGTGAACACACGAACGTTAGTGAACACACGAACCGTTAGCGAACACTCGAACCGTTAGCGAACACACGAACCGGAGTGAACACATGAGCCGTTAGTGAACACACGCACTGTTAGTGAACACACGAACCGTTAGCGAACACACGAACAAAAGTGGGTCAGGATATACACCCCTGCTGCCCTCCGTGAAAGCACTCTTTCGACGTCTCCTTCAAACCGGACACAAACCCATCATAGCAACTTCTGAAAGCAATTGGCTTATCCTTCATAGAATTCCATAGCAATCCAGAAGTTCCCAAACGTGATCATGTTTCTGTTGTCATCTTTACTTGCTTCGTAAAATGAGTACCACGACAATATGGGACGTCAACTGGGGTGATCATAAATGACAGCAATGTCATGGTCATGACCATTTTATGATCATCCAACACTCCTCCCCGCCCCGCCTTTGGGCAATGTCCAAACCTAAACTAACTCTAACCCATCTCGCTTCTTCCCACCCACCCTCCTCCCCATCTTTGTTTAACCCCGAGGGCTGCATATACACAATCCCAAGTGAAAACAAGCGTATTGTGCTGGAGTGCAAAGTTGACGGCGCTGAAATCCTGTACCGTTCACGGGGGCAAGCCAAACCGCTGCGCCTCCTCTTATCTGTGTTTTTACAAAGTATACCCCCTGGGGACTCTGAGTATCTCGGAGGGTAAAGAATAGAATGCAGTCTTTCCAAAACAAAAATGAGGCTGACACTATGTTAAAACAGATAATATTGTGCGTTTGATCATAGCTACTCCCTTTATTTTGCGGGCAATTGAAATCACTCTACGAGAGTCAAAGTTAAGTCAGATTCTTCCTGCCCCCACGGTCGCGGGGCAGTGCCTGTTTCGGGTCAGTGAAAAATCCACAATCCCGTGGCATGGGGTCATGATGGCAACACATTAATTGGACAATTAGAAATGCGAATGCAACTTGCCTTTGCCGTACACTGTTTTCATGAACACAAACTACACGTTGCTGCTTCAAAGCGTGCCTCACATTGTATCCCCAGGCTCATTGTCTGCCCGACATGTTCTTCATGATATTCGCTTCTTCACGTATCTCGGAATGCCCTCCCCCCCCCCCCACCGAGTCTCAAGATTCCTTTTTCAGGAGACTCCTGCATTGGGATGTGTGGCCAATTTGCACGGAAGAGGAAACGTGCCACACATTTCACGTACGAGGGGATGACTCTGCGAGGCCTCTACGAGTACTGCACAGACAGTGAGAACCCATCCGCTGTACGGTCATCTCATAGTCAACACACAGCCCCCCCCCCCCCCCCAAAACAACAACAAACAATCCTCCATGTAGCCTGAGACAAGCACCGATCGAGGCCTGCACGCCGCACGAGGAGATGGTGTGGCCAGCATCACGCCTGGCCACTTTTGTACTCCCCATTCCTGATTGTTTGCCGGGTGCTCATTGAAGGCTTCATCGATATAGGGGACATGCGCTATTAATTCCGACATCGTCCGCCACCCATGCTAGCCATGGCTGGGAACCGGAGCGCTCCACCGCTGCAACCCGCAGCGCCTGCCTCTAAAAGAAGAGCTGCGTGCACCACCAAGAACAATGCCAATGAGAATCCCCCCATGGTTTTTGCCGTAGGGCTTGATTGTGTGAGAAAGTGGCAGAGCAGCGTGCAGTCCGTTTTCACAAGGAAGGGGCCGTGACGCCACCTGCACGCCAACGGCCGGCTTCTACAAACGCGAGGATATCAACAAAACGGCAGGGGGGCTGCGGCAGAGACCCAAGTGCACCCGCTGCGATGAGAGGGATTTTTTTGTTATTTTTTAAAAAGAAGGAAAAATAACACTGGGTGGTTTAATACAGTGGATGCAGATGTGAGCACGGGCAGTAGATTCTCTTTTGTCGTCAAATCCCGTCGATTGAAAAACTGAAACCCATGCACGCTTCGCCGCACAACGCGAACGGTTTCGTGGTTCCGAGGAAATGCTGTGGCTGAGCACCGGTCCCTCACGCTGGTGACTAAAATACTTCAAAACACCAGCGAATTTACAAATTAAAAGTGAAAGTTAATAGCCTGGCTTGCTGGTCAAGGACTCCGAGCCCTCTGAGGATACCCTGGGACTCGCTGAAGGGCTTCGGCCCTCCGAGAAAGCGGCGGGATGTGGTGGTACTACCCCGGGCTGTCCCTGGGGCTCCTTGTTGTTAGTTCTGGGCCCCAGTTGCTTCGTCCTGCGCTGTACCGTGGCGTTAAATCTCTCTCCCACGATCTCCTCCCCTGGTCCTCACACTCCACCCCCCCCCCCGCCCCCCGAATCTGTTCTACCCTAAGGTAGCTTTATTTCTGTTTTTTTGTAACGCATCTTGAGGCATGATTACATTCATTAAATATGTCGTTGTTTGTTGTTGACCCAACCAATGGGAGCATTCCACATCCTGTAGCTATTGACTCCGAATTGTTTTTTGGGCCCATTAGGCCCCAGCTTGGATTTAAATTGGAGAGAAAAGCACTTCAGTAGCGGTGCCAACCAGCCACACCGATGTCAAATCACACGAACACAATCCAATGCCGCGTTTGGTTGACATTATTATCACTACACGAAAAGTGAATGTACAACTCACAAACCGAGAAAGGTTGTTTGTGCTTTAAGAGCCAGAGCTAATGATAGAGGCTGCAGACAATATATATGTATAAAAACACTTTCGTGGAATCAACAAATTATGTAAAGCGCATATGAATTTCTGGATAAACAAGTGCAATAATAATCATCATCATCAAAACTGAAAGTCGACCAGGTTCAACATGGTGAAACCGAAGTTTGTAAGAGCGGGTTGATGTGCCTTTGGAAAACTGAACTTTGGATGAAAGGCAACAGAGATATTGGCCTCCAAATCAACGCTCAATGCGTGCTATGACAAACGGGTCAGAAAAATGGACCGTCAGCAAATAAAATGGAACAAAAATCTTAAAATTGGGCAAAGAAGCATTGAGACGCACGTGCTTGACATTACACTGGGGCACAGAGAGAGAGAGGAACACGTGGATAAGAGAGCGTCGCTGTTGGCTTCAGAGAAGCAAGGGGCCTCTGTGCAGGAGGACCAACGACAGAGCGGCAGCCAAAGGAGTGAAACACGCAGCGACATGATCAGACGGATCGTTACGTCGCGCGTCCATGGTGGTGGTGGCGACGGCATTTGAGGGTTTTTACACAGTCGTGAATGGATCATGGCTGACGATGACAATAAATGTGACGATGCAGGAGGCCCATGTGCCTCTTGCATCGTCTAGGTACAGGTGTGTAGAGGAAGACGCCTGTCTCTGGCACTCGGGTATCTGGAGAGGGCTTTCATCCAGCAGTGGACTGGCAATATATTAAAATAAACTATTCGCTGTTATAATGTTGTTGGTATCTTTATATGTTAATATTCATTGTTTTAATAGTATAAAGTACTTTTTTTGCGTGAGGGGCAACTTTTGATGCTATCGGAACGAATAAAGCCTTTGACATGCATTTACTAAAACTAGCTTAACGACCAAATCACTTAACGACCGGTTTCATGGAAGCAATCACTGTCGTTAAGAGGGGAGTTTTGATGTATATGATGAAACCACAGCCCTCTCTCTCTCTATATATACACACAGGGCAATAAGGAAATGCAAGTTAAAACTATAGCACACATTCTCGATGAGCGTGGATGCTTCGCTTGATTTAGTATTTTGTTTGTATTGAGCCTTTATTTTAAGCTCAGTCAAATTTGCTCTGGCTCTTCAAAGCCCGCATCAAGAACAACAAAAACTCCGCGGTGTCGGAGTGCCCTTTTAAGTCTCCCATTCTCCTTCATGCAGCAGCAACGGGGCAATCGAGCGGCTTCGCGGATCATCGCTATCGTCGGTGGAAATAGCCTTCCCCTTCATTTGCGAAACGTACTCCTTTCATGCACGGCAGCAATTGCGGAAGACCGAGCGCAAGGAGGTGGATTTGTCGCGTGTCATAGCGCCGTGTCCATCTCCCGTAGCAGCCGAAGGTGCCGGGATTGTTCGCGAAGAGGGGTACGCGGGGGATGCTGCGCTTTGCGGCTACGGCGGTGGCTGGGTGACGCATCACGACATCGTCACATCCATCATCATCATTGTGCTGAGCGTCACCGTCATCTCCACCGTTGTTTTCATCGTCGTCCGTCGACATTGTTTCTTCAGGATTTCTCTTACCCGTCGTTAATAATAAGAAGAAGAAAAAAAATGCCAATTTACACATCGCGAACAGAATCGTGCAGAGGGCCAACCGCACACAGAGCCGTGGATAAGAGGGGCCACAGATAAGAGGAGGCTCACTGCACAAACCACGTTAACCAAAAGTTGCAATACACAGGCAACACCCATTAGGAAATCCATGCGGCATTTAACACTCAACAGCAAGGGACGGGGGAGTGCTCTACAAAGGCGTATGCGGCATTGTTTTAACGTTGCCAAATTTAAATGTGCTAATTAAAATAAACCAAATTAACATTTAGTCATTATTAGTTGATTTTTTTTTTACCGTATGCCATCCAATGCGCATTTGAACGGCACAAACATTAGCAACGACTACCTTCCTTTAATTGCACGACTTATTGCCAATTTAGGGGAGGTCATTAATTCATTATGCTGTGAGACTGACAGCATGGTGGTTGAGCAGGAATGCTATTGTTGGATCCCTGCCATGGAAAGACTCGTCTGGACTAGTCGAAGAAAACTGCGGCAACGCACCTGGGCTGCATGAATACTCCTAGGCACCTGCTCTATTCTCCAAAACCTGTTTCCTGTGCCCGTACACCTGGGCTGCGTGAATGTGTACCCATATATAAATATGACTGGGCGGCTCTGTGGTCGGAGCACATACCGTACAGTTTGAAGGCTGCGAGATCAAATCCCATGCAGGGACTGACACAGTATATGGACCTTCAGGGAGGGGGTGTCTATAAAATAAATACCACTTTGTGGAAAGACAGGCACAGAGACACTGGTCCCCAAACTGAGAATGTGGAATTTCCACTCCTGGCCTGGTGCTCCCTGTGGAGATGAACACCACCAGATTCCTCGTTTGAGTGCTGAAACGCTTTGACATTGACCCAACCATGTATGTTGAACTTTCTTCGCACCGTACGTTGCCAACCGTGCTAATACTATACAGGGGCTCCTCTACTTACGAACGAGTTAGATTTCAGAGGTCTGTTCGTAAGTCGATTTGTTTCGCAAGTCCAACTTTACGCCTGTCGATTCCAAAATACGTTGTGCGGCATGTACACTGAATACGGAGAATGGCTTTCAAAGTTGTATAATCTCGTGTAGATGTAGATGCCACTGCTTCTTCGTGTTTTTCAGCTGTGGATGTCACCACCGCCATCTATTGTGCGGCAGTTGAACTCACGACTCTCGATCTGAACAGGCAACTGGATATACGGACAGGTTTGTTCGTATATCTCTGAAAGTTCGTAAGTCGAATATTCGTAAGCAGAGGAGTCCATGTACAATAGCTATGTGAACCCTTACACGTGCTCTGTTTGCCTGTGGTCATACAAATATTTATTCAATATACGTTTATCTTATGATATAAGAGAAGCATGCCTGCAAAAATATACTGACGCCTATGTACCAATATGCATTTCATACGTTTAAGCCTATGTATGCTACGGAATAAAACAACACATTTTAAACTTAGATGTTGCAAACAATCACGCCACTTTTACCAATTTTGGAGCATGTTTAAGCCATAAGAGATATTACCACACATCAAACCACCGTGATACATGTAAGCACACTGTCATTGTTGCTGCCTGGGATAGGGGCAATTGGAACAAAAGACACAGGCGACTAGCGTTGCCACCTGCCCTGGTTTTCCCTAGGACCGTCCTCTTTTTTGAGCGTGCTGTCCTCGTAGATCGAGGCCCACTGAGCTATGTAGCTCTTTTTCAGAAGCGAACTGGCCACAAATGATAGCTCAACAAAGTGGCTCATCATGTCTAAATGTAGAGCAGCCAAATACTCTAAACGCATGTTGATTCCAAATGTAGAGGGGAAAATCGGAGGACCCGGAGAAAAATCCACGCGACCATGAGGAGAACATGCAAACTCCAAATATACAAGCGTCAGGGGTTAGGTTTGAACCCACGACCCCTGTACACTGGGCAAGGTAGTGACAATCTCGCCACCGTGGCTTCACGGTGGAAGCTCAAAATCCCGTGACGACACTCAAAGAAGAGTAAAGCCATTGTGTGTCGGCGTCGTGGCAAACATTTGTTCCAAGTTCATAATAATAATCATTTTGATCTATAAAAATGTGCCAAGATTATAATACTTTTAATCCATGAGGCGCCAATGGATCTCAAGAGCAGCTATGCATATAAAAGGAGGAAAAAATAGGTGAGAAGTTACTGGGGAGAGAAAATCCGAAAGAGACAAAAAAAGAGAACCGGAGAAAGAAAGGCCTATTTCATCGAGAGGAACTGCAGAAATTGTTTGAAGAACTGAACAGAGAAGGACACAAAGTTGGGTTCAAGATGAATGAGCAAAAAAAATGATGATCTACAAAACGTTTTGTTCAACAGAGTACGTAGAGCTCGGGACATTATCGATGGCTGGATCGGGATAAAAAAGTTTCGGAATAAAGGAGGTGGGCGAGAGCGGATCAGAACGATTTTGGAAAACCGAACTTGATCATGAAAATCTACACACCAATGTGTCTCAAATATGAGCGGCTACGACATATGGTTTGGAGACACCAACAAAGAAGATGGAACAAAAAGGTTTAAGAAATGTGCAAAGAAGCACAGAGAGATGCACTATGGAATGACACTGCCACAAAAGGGGAACGTGTGAATCGGAGAGCAAATGTAACTCTGAGATATCACGTTCATTCGACGTGCGTGTGCGTGATCACCGGGCCGTGCGAAAGCGTCCTCGTTGGGCTTAACCGGTGGACAGCCGTCGTCAATAGGCAATATTGTTTGTACAGAGCCACAGCTGCAGTGCGGGTTGTCACGAAGATCCCAACGGTGGAGGTTGGCTGGCACAGAGACCTTGCCCTATGTCCGGAGCCTGTTCAACAAGGCCCACCGACGGCATGGCAGGTTGGAGCCGGGTGGACAGACCGTTGATGAAAGCAAGCGAGCTCGGAGAGGGCACGTCTTCTTCCGTCAACTATCGTGGCCAGGAGGGATGCTAGCCGACAGACAAGGCTGGTGAGAGCAAGGCAGCCAAAGGCAGGAACACGTCCGATAGGAAGGGCGCAAAGGAGATGGGGCGATGAGCTGAGCTCATGTGCAAGAGCGAGATTGATTGTGGCATCGTGGGACCGTGAGGAATGGTGACGGAATGTGGGGGCATTAATCCAGCAGTGGATAGACAACAGCTGATGACGATCTGTTTATGGAAAACTGTTCGTAAACAATTTATAACTGGTCATTCGTCAAATATGTACATTCACATTTTTCAAGGGACCGCATTATAAGGCGTCTTCTCCAACCATACATCAATTTCTCTGCCATACTTCTGCACTGCGCGCGAGCCATTGCCTTCTGTATATGCTGTAAGGCAGTATTCATTATTGTTTCATCACTCACTATCAGAGCCTTGTAATCGCTGATTTACTGATATAATGGCCACAATACATTGCCAGGGGCCCAACATGTGAGTATGCAGACCGAAACCCTGCACTGAAACTGAGATGGGGGAAGGTCATCAAGTGAAACATGTCTATGGCAAAAAGCTGCCAGACGTTATCATACGCCAGATACTGTTGAATTATTGGCCTTAGCTCAAAATACGAATTAACAACCGCATTGGCTGAGCCACAGCCATTTACCACTTCAGTCCAGGGTTGTAACCTGCTTGCAAAGGGGATGGCCCTGTATGAAAAACACAAGAAAGAAAATCCACAGATGGATTTCCACCGCTAAGCTCAAGGCCACCAACCGTGTCACCCCACAGCTCGATTTTTGCACACAGCGTTGGTGTACGGTGTTTTTTTCTGGAATATTTAGCTGTTTTTTTCCTGGATTTTCTGTTTGCACAGTCACCACATAGTCGCTCTAAGATGTTGTTCTTGTTCATGTTTTTGTTGTTTTGTTTGTTGCGGTTGCACCCGATTCAAGAGCCGAATGGCTCACGGGGCTATACCAAATAAATGAAAACTGAAACTGATTATACAGCCAACACCTTTGACTCTGAATAAATCAAAACATCCAACCCTTCCTAATCCACCCAGCCCTATACAATGTTTAATTAGCTTGATCGTCGACAAATCCGCTGCTGCATGAAGGCCTTCCCAAACCATCACGATCTCACCAGCCTGCAATGTAACAATCCAGCCGACACCTGCACAGGAGCCGATTTAATCGCTCCTTCTCATCATTGGGTACATCTGGCAAGCGTTCTATATTCCTTAGCCGCCACTCTGCCGCGATTCTCGATCGTCGGCTGTCACCAGTACGAGCGACATGTCCTGCCCAGCTTAGCCGAACCAAAACACTACAGAGCCACGATTTTGTTTTAAAGTTGGGCAATGTTACAGCAGATTGAAGCGGACAAAACACGAGCAATGGGTCCGCGTATCGCAATGCGACGTTCAAACTACGCACAGGCGTCTTTCTTTATGAGCAGGAGGCAATTAAACACCGTTTTTTTGTTGTTGCAAAGCCCTTAGGATCGTCCCATGCAGTGATCTAGAAACCGCGTGTGACACCAGCTCAATACACATCGCAAATCAGTGAGTACGGGAGACGCTTGACCTGCGTAAGTCGTAAAAACGTAACACGGCCAACGAGCACTCTGCACAACGAGCACGGACAGGCGAGCCGTTTCACCCCGTTGCAGCAGTCACTCTTCCTAACAATGGGGGCCCCCTGCCACAGAAAATGTGAAGGAAAAACTGGATCGGAGGGAGCCACCGCTGGTAAAAAAAACGCGACGCCCCACGGCTCGTTTGAGCAGGGAGCCCACTGACTTTAGTCGTTCCACATTCAATGCTTTTTCCCCCCCCCCCATTTCGGCAGAAATTAGTTTAAGACTCGAATAACGCTTACCGTGCACTTGTGGGCTTGGTGTACAGGAAACATCATACAGATGCTGAAATGGAATGGAAAAAAAATCGTGCATCAGCTGATATGGGTGATCACGTTGCCATAACCGCAGTAGCTGGCCAACTACATTTCACAGCAGCCGTGGCGCTGAATTCGGCTTTGTACCCACAGCACATTTTCCAACTTTCGCGAAGAATGGAAAGAGTTTTCAACAACTATGTAACTTTACCAGTTTCCATTTTTGGAAGTCACATTACATGGGTATAATGAATATACAACCACATTTATTGGCTATGCCTGCTCACAACCAGATCTTAAGTGAGGCGTTGTCTTCTTGCACAAGATGTTTGTCAATCTCAGACATTATTAGTCACGATGGTGCAACAGCATTGTAGACTTCCTCAGTGTCATTTATGCTCGTTTACAAAAAGGCATATTACAATGCGTACATTCATTAACTAAAATCGAGGCTTATCCTCAATAATACACGATGGAATTTTAGTGTGTGGCAGCTGCTTTTTAACGATTTGTGTACATCATACGCTCACGGTACGACGTTTCGGCCGATGGCTGCGAAGACAATTTTTTGCACACGAGACAAAAGCAAGGCGGGTTTAAAACGAGTCGGATCACATCTTCAGGTCCTGACAATTCATCAATTAGCCGGGCGGGTGAATCATTTCCTGCCGAATATACACAACCCCGCCGCCAACTCGGGCGGAGCAGATACGATCGTACGAAGCGTAGCTCGCTCAAGCAGGCGGGCAACATTTGCCCTTAACGGGGCATTCTCCAATGGAAGGGAATCGTGCGAGGGGCAACATATCGATGCGAGGTGGACATCGCAAGGGACAAACCTGGAAAGCGCCCGTCGTTAAATGTGTCCCTTGCGGTAGTTCGATGCAACTTCTAGAAAGTGCATCGCAGAGGGGACGTGCGCATTCGTCGATGACACGGTGCGTGTGCAGCCTTAAAATGAAAAAAAGATATATATAAAAGGCGACGTTGCGAACAACGTCCCTTCTTCGTAGCACATGAAGAGAGAAAGACAGAGTGGATTAGAGTTGGAGGTTGTACTTTTCACCATGGGGCCTGATAATAATTAACTTTTTTTTATATATGTTTCCCTGATAAAGTTTTAAACTCGCATACGAATTAGTAGAATGTTACGATTAGTAGGCATTTAGTAACAAACCCTTCAATAACACAAACAATGTACAACAATATAGACCCAGTTTTATTAAAAGTAAAATTATTAAATGTTGCAGGCACATTGCATTGTGGGTAACCACATTGCAGAGTAGTATCTTGCCACCTACTCCACAATAAATAATAATGAACATGAACAGGTTAGCAGCCCCTATAGATTACACGTTGGAATTCCGCAATAATTTAAACAAAAATAGAAAAGTATCACTTTTTCAATTACCGCTATGCTGTACAAGTATGTAGCCAGAGCGTAAATGTAAAGTTAGAGGGCAGTGAATGCGCTGGGCTAAGATCAATAGTACAGGCAGTAAATATTTTATAACAGCAACGGAGGTGTAATTAAGACATCCGTCTTGTTGACAGCTTCCCAATATCCCATCTCATTAAAGAGCCATACACAGCGCCGAGCGCCACCATTAATCAAGTGATTAAAAACTCATTTATTGCTGCTCAGTGAATATGTAATTTGAAATGAGTAGGAACGTGCATTTTCATTTTTTTTCTGTCTGCAGCACCCTTCCAGGTCATGGAAGGAGGTCATCCCATGCTTTATCCGTCATGGGATATTTTTTTGCCATACTTCACCGTGATGGTCAGTGCAGGTTGGTAAATGTGGGGGGGGGGGGGGTGGACAGGACTAGTTCAGATATCACTCGGCACTGATGTGAGCCATGGCAAGAAGTGAGCTCAGGTCACCGGGTTTTAATGATTGTGTGTTGAACGTTTCCCCCCCCCCCCCACCACCGTACGGAATGGCAGCAATCTAAGCACAAAAAGTAGTTCTAAAGAACCGAGTTCAGGCTTTCATAGCTCGGTGGGGTAATCACCGTTCCACCGCAAGCAGAAGTTATGCTAATTACCCAAATGACGTTGTGTACGCACCACATGCAGTCGATTATATTATTACTGATCTTTATTTAACAGGCTTAAGCATTTGGCATTCGCCGTCTTGCCCCCGAGGCAGAGATGACAGAGTTGCTTTAGCTCAAGTAACATTTACAGAATTAGTGGTCATAAATCAATTATGCAATAACTCGTAAATAACAATCATCACATAATTAATATCAACTTGTTCTACAGCAGTGTGTCTCAAACGTTTAGGTTGATGACTCCTGCATGGAAGCCAAAAAAAAGAGCTATTATTAACCCCTATCAAGTAAATTAATTGGGTTTAATTGATTCAACTTATATGGGTAAATTCGCGTAATATAATCATGTACATAATGAACGTATATTAATCAAATGTGTCAATGCACTCACACAGCCATATAACCAAACACATACAAACACACAACTACAAAGTCCCCCCCATATGGCCCACATAGCCTACCTATAAATTAAACTATTAAACTATTGTTTCTAGGTAAGGCCCACTGAGCTATATAGCTCGTTTTGCGAAGTGACCTGGCCACAAATGACAGCTCAACAAAGCGGTTCATCGCGTGGAAATGTAGAGCAAGCAGCCAAATACTCTAAACGCCGCGATGTTCACTACAAATGTGGAGGGGAAAACTGGAGGGACCCAGGGAAAAATCCACGCGCACATGGGGAGAGAGAGACGCGTGCACATTCCAAATATACAGCAGGCGTCAGGGTCGGGATCGATCCCACGACCAGGTGAGATATTTAACATCTCGCCACCGGACCTAGAATGCTGTCTCGAGCGATGTCAGCGAGCACCTATGAAGGCCCGCACAACCTTCATTTGGTGCAAAGACTCGGTACAGTACAGAACATAATTTCGTATTTAACTGAAATAACACATGAGGTTTTTTTTCTTTTTAATCACATTATGTAAGAAGCATATAGTGACATGAATAGTAAATAAATTAGTGCACATTTAAGACTAAAATGTGTCAACCGGGAAGTGGGAGAAATAAGTGCCTGAAAATAAACTATCGCATAACATATCTAAAATCTCTCATACAATATCTAATTATGGAAACAAAATAGTAGTAATATATTAAATAAATCGACGATCGGGTTTTGATTACTGTTAAAAGGTTAAACAACACCACTCATATGAAGTATAAACGTGTGACGCAGCTTTCCTTTTAGCAGCAGGAAATGAGCATTCGATGCTTCAACAAAGTGCGATTGGCAATGTACCAGAAGACAGTTCGACTTAATATGCAAGCATTGCCTCCTTCCATATTAAACATCCAACGTTCAAATGTGGGTCAGTGGTGGCATACTGCTCAGCCTCAACACAGCGGAGCTCGCTGCATTATGAACAGTGTAGTACGCTGAACTTCTTTAGCACCGTACATTAGCCAACAGCGCTAATTGTGGGGGTGCGGGGGAAGGACAACAAACCGAACAAAAAAAAGCAGTTCGGAAGAAATTAGTTTTCAATCAAATTAAAAATAACTCATAGGTCCAGTGGCTTCCGAAAAACTGAAGGGAAGAGCGTTCCAGACAGCCGCATCTGAAAAGTGCATGATGCCAGCGACCATCTTTGCTCGATGGCCAGCCAAAAGCCGGCACTTACCGAGAGCAACACAAAGTTTTGAGCATCGTGATCGCACCCGAGGACGATCGGCAAACGTCCTGCCTTAAGCCGATCGATAGCATCGTGATCGCACCCGAGGACGATCGGCAAACGTCCTGCCTTAAGCCGATCGATATCCCTACACGTGCACGGAGATGTGCATGTTGTCCGGACTGCAACAGCAACAAAAATCGACGGGGGCGTGCCATGATCAGTATTATTGCAGCGTTGCAGCGTTCCAAAGTTCGCCACTAACTTTAAAAAAGGATTCGGTTTTTTTTTACAACTTTTTTTTTTAAAGATCTCATTTGTCTTACGACTTTGCCATACTCTGTGTGTACCATGTTATAGAACAAAGACGTTCACCCATCGGGAACTCCCACGGTGAGCGGTGCATCACGTCGTGGCCCGGGAGAGGCCACGCGGAAGACGACGCCGCTCTAACGAGTTCTTAAGCCGCTCCGATTGAGCCTCCTTGTCCACACGGGGTGATGCGTCTGAACTCGCGACGCGCGCGTGTCACGTGCCAATAACACCGACGTGTTTACGTTTCAGAGCTTGAATTAGCGAAGTGTTCATTATGATGGAGGGGCGGAGGGAGGGAGTCATTGCTGACCAGGCTGAGACCATGACCCTCGATGAAATGTACAAAGAAACGCGGCTCCATCACAGATCACAGAATTGCTGAATCCAGGACCTCGGTTGTGCCGGCTCAGTCTCCTAGGTCTGGATCCACCCCCACCCCCCGACTCCACCGCACAATTCAAGCACCCATTTAAATAATGATCATCAGAATTACAGCTTATATCGCGTCTTTCATTAAAAAAAAAATCTCAAGGCGCTTTACATCAATGGCAATGGACAGTCACCGCATCGCGCGTTTTCAGATGCGCTTCTGCGGCCGTCTGGAACGCTCTCTTCCTTCCGATATTAGGAAGCCACTGGAGCGATGCACCTTTAAATTAGCTAGATTGGAAACGAATTTCTTTAAGGGCTACTTTTTGTGTTTAGTTTGTTATCCGTCCTTCCCCCGCACCTCCGATTAGCGCAGTTGGCTGCATACGGTGCAAAAGAAGTTGAACGTGCATAATACAGAAGCGTCTTAGTTCAAATAGAAAATGCCTTCTGAAAGAGAAATGTCTTTAGGCAGGACTTGAATATCCCAACGGAGCCGGCCTCCCCGACAGCCACTGCGAGACAAAGAGTCTCACCCATGCATCCACAGACTTCCACGACGCTGCGAGCAGATGATAGCTCCCCGTTGTGCGTTTAAGGGGCCGTCCATAAATGACGTCACGAGGCGTCACAAAAAGTCAGACCCCCCCCCCCTCAAATATGACGTCACAAAGCTCTGCCCGCCCCCCCCCCCCAAAAAAACACTTCCATTTTGAAAATAAAACATGCTTCAAATCGCTTTAAACTTTAAACTATTGTGTTTGCGTCTTTAATGTGGCGCTGCACTCTGATGTTGTAGGAGAAAACATTTATTAAAAAGTCTTATTTAATTAAGTAGAACGCGTTGTCTGTATTTATTTAAAGTTGCGCATTTTGATGTGACGTCACATTTCCTAACCCCCCCCCCCCGTCACACATCGTCACAAATGTCTGACCCCCCCCCCCCCAGGTGCGTGACGTCATTTATGGACGGCCCCAAATGCAGTAGGCAATAAATAACGACTTGGGGGTGCCCCCAGGTACAATTTGCGACATGAGTTTTTATGTCATGACCGCAATCCCTGCACACGGACGGACACTGATCAATCCCGCACCAATATAATAAGTGAGTAAGTGTGCGTGTTCATGGTGGGGAGCGGTGGTGTAGCGGTGGTGTAGCGGTGGTGTAGCGGTGGTGTAGCGGTGGTGTAGCGGTGGTGTAGCGGTGGTGTAGCGGTGGTGTAGCGGTGGTGTAGCGGTGGTGTAGCGGTGGTGTAGCGGTGGTGTAGCGGTGGTGTAGCGGTGGTGTAGCGGTGGTGTAGCGGTGGTGTAGCGGTGGTGTAGCGGTGGTGTAGCGGTGGTGTAGCGGTGGTGTAGCGGTGGTGTAGCGGTGGTGTAGCGGCTTGTGAGCGCGTCGGCCGACGAGCCCGGCGAGCCGAGTTCCATTCCCGCTCACCACCAACACCGGTGACGATTATCTGAACCGGTCCTGGGCCTCACCTAGGTCGACTCAGCCTCTAATGAGTACCTGGTGCGGTGTGTAAACACATTGCCACTGGGGGAGACAAAGGCGGTCGGGCGTGGTGTTGGCCACCCCCACCCACTCGTGTTCCACAGTGCCGGCCTTCGTAGGTGCTCGCTAACAGCACTTGCCCCAACAGTCTGTTAGAGGCTATGCGGGAAGTCTTTGTCTTTTGTGTCAATGGCTCCACCTCCTGCAGAGCCACGGAATAATTCCGCAATGCCACGGATGGCTTTGCACAAAGTCCACCCCATTGACGATGATGATGACAATGTTTTTCTATAATAGGTTTTCTGGGTGAGATCGCGTAAATATATAAATGTGTCGTTAAAACCCACCACCACCCGACACAACCAACTAGTAAGGGTTGTCACGTAAACAGAACGTGGCCAATTCGTCACTAGTACAGCACCCCGGTGTGTTGGAAAGCAAAGCCACAACATTTACAATCTGAGTACGACGTTTCGCCAGTTATTACAAATGCCAGTAATTACAAATGCAGCTAGTTGTAATTACTGGCGAAACGTCGTACTCAGATTGTAAATGTTGTGGCTTAGCTCTCAAACACACCGGTGTAGTGCTGTACTAGTGACGAATTGGCCACGTTCTGTTTACGCAACAACCCTTACTAGTTGTCTGTGTCGGGTGGTGGCGGGTTTAACGACACATTTATATATTTACACGATCTAACCCAAAAAAAACCTCTATTACGGATGATATTGGTCGCGAAAGCCTACGTGTTAAACTGACAATCATTATAATGATAATCAGAATGATGCCATGGATGACTTTTGCATGTCACTAAACTTGTTTTGCAACTTGGAGCGGCGTTCAGAGATCCCACAGCACGGGAGTGCAGCTGCATCCATTTGACATGAATAGGGTCACGTGTGCGTCGCACCCACGACACACAGAGTGCTTGCCACAAATTATTAACCGCAATAACGCGCTGATCCCGTCAAGGGGCATAAACCATCACGCCAATTCCGGTCATCATCACAGCAGCGGCTTTTTGGCGAACCATCGAACAAAGACTGCGGTCAACGCGTCGCGCGCTTTCAGATTCGCTTACACGATCGTCTGGAATCCTCTTCCTTTCCGATGTTAGTTTAGTTTGTTGTCCTTCAACCTTGCACCTCCGATTCGCACTGGTGGCTACTTTACGGTGCGAAAGAAGTGCAACGTACATACATAAGGGTCAAGGAGGGGAAAAAACAATTAAGAAGTCAAAACAGCCGATGTCACCAAACCTCGTCGACGCTTATTTCCATCAGCCTGACCGCTACAACTGTTGTAGTCACCACCGGACCTCCAAGTCTCACGAACAGTCTGGTCACTGATCTCTGCTGGCCTCAGAAAATAACCTCCTCAATTCCGCACACGTGCCACACTCTTCACAACTTCTCAGACGGAAGTCAAAAATGGGCTAGGTCTGGCCCAACACTTCAACTACGTCTTCCCCAACATTTCCACAGCCGAAGTGCCGAATGTGTGTGTGTATATGATATCCTGCTGGAATATGATACGGTATTATTACGCACTTGTCCCTTCATCAGCAGGCAGTGTCATTTTCAATGCATGTCCGACTACTTTTTCCTGACCAATCACAATACAGAGCACTTGTGGCAACGCGCTTTGAGACAATGCATGTCACAACAACAACAACAAAACTGTCTCTCAGCGGTGCAAATGTTGCTACCAAATCACAGGTAATCCTGACCTTTCAAATGTAAGCCTCACCCACAGAAATACACTCGCGGTATGGCAAAGCAATTTTTTTTCAATCGGATGGGGTGGGGATAATTGCAGAATATATATACTCACGGACATGCCTTTCAAAATGGTAATTTTACACCAAAGACCGATTGTCTGCTCCGTGTTCACACAGACGGGCAGGCAACAGCCGAAACGTTTGCCGAATCTTGTGACGAGGGCGCAAATAGATTGGTGAACAAAACCGGCACTCACATCTGCGGGCCCCCCCACACACACACACAAAGCCCGTCCTTTGGCGCCGACGGAATCTAGCGGCGCATGACACAGCTGCACGCATTCTCCGTACATGATGCACACGTGGGAAAGGAGACCGTGACCAAACGTTCCGAAACCTTCGCGAAGACTCTTTCGACGCGATCTGTCACCGCCCCCCCCCCCCCAGAATGCACGACTATAAATACAGAGTTGATGGAGATGCGCTCCGCACAGCCAATGGCTGTCGTTTAACTTTGCATTATCGTGCGTGCCCTGCTTCATCCAGATGCTCCGTTTCGTAATTCTTCGTTAAAGCTGGACCGCGTAATAATACAAATGACTTTACAGGCTAAGGGCAAGCAACGAGAAGAGTAGTGATGTAAGTCACTTAGGAGCGTTCCATACAATGTTCATTTGAACTCCAGGTCTGCCGATAGCAAATACGTTTTTGCTTCAGAGAGCCCTCACCTGGTTATTGATAAATGCATTTTTTCTAGTATGCAGGGATGCATTCCGTCATTTCCATGTCACCCAATGTGCTTTAATTTGTTGAAATGAGAAGGGTGATGCCTACAAGACGATTCACGTGCAAACGTACTGGTGGACATGTTCGCACTGCCTCTCAAAGAAGTTCAGTCGTTTTATAACTACAACACGTCCAACGTGCAGTTGAAACGTGGATTGCATTCCACTGTAAATCAGTGGGCAGTACTATCCTCGCAGGCGAGTTGATAAATGTCAGCTTTGCCATTGCTCTTGATCTTCCTCAAAGTCATGTCCTTTTTGGAGAAGCACAATTCCGAGCAGCAGTAGCAGCAGCATCACTGTGAACCACAACGTGTTCCGTTAGCTGTAAAGCAGATATCAGAGGAAGTAAGGATTGTTAGACGACTAGGCCCTCTGTAGAACAAATCCCACGTGTTAAAATTAAGTTTGAAAATAAATCGCCTAAAAAATAAAATCGACTGCATTTTACCAGACATAATTGCAAAAGAGAGCAGAAATCTCGTTCAGCCTCCACATAATAATAATCATGACTTCTTTGAGCAGGAGAGCCAAACCGAGTCAGACGACTCGTTTTGAGGTGGGTCAATTTGGCCGACATCAGTGACAAGTTTATTTTTTAGGTACCGGATACATTTTTTTAAGAATTAACCCGCAGACATTGGTTTCCACATATCAGTTTGAACCATGGACTAAAGCATAACGCACAGGATCATGGGTGAGATGATTTTCAGCGCACGTTAAACACCCCAGGTCCACGCTCTCGATCTGTGCAATTGAGAGTCAGAGGTATCATGAACACCTGTTGTGCTGAAACTCAGCAAAGCCTGCCCGATTAGCTAAGCACATTGCACGACAATTGATGCTACACGCAGCTGCAGACGCCGTGAACCGCCACCGATTTTCTCTACATTTTCCACGACAGCAGTTGAACGAACGCTGCATTCATTAACCTTACTTAAACACCTTTATATGCACTGTCATGTATTGCACCTTCGTTGCGTCCGAGGCTCACCCATCCTCTCGTCGCTTTTATACATCTGAGCATGTAGAGCAGTTTGTAATTTTTGAATTGCACAATTATAGGTCTTCACGGGGGCAAAATGGTATCCCTGTGTCACTTGCAGCAGGCTGCTGCAAGTCCTTCTGAAGGGTGGTGGTTTGGGGCCGGAATATTGGGTGGTATTTGTCAACAAGAAATGTTTTTTTAATTTTATTTCTTGCACCAGTTTACATAATTGGTAGACATACCATGACGCAGGCAGGAATCCGATGAGCTATGAAGCTCGTTTTCACAAATGTCCAATAGGGGCGGGTAAGAACGTGACAAAAACAAAATATACAAAAACATGATAGTAGTGCAAAGTACAGGAAAGATAAACAAATCACCCAAACACATAGAAATACAACTAAACCATCCCCATCCTACCAGGCGACTTGGCCCATCATTTGGACATGCATAGCACCAAAATAATCAAAATAATCTCAATGCATGTTTCTAAATGTTGATTCTAAATTAAATGTGCAGGGAAAACCCAGAGGACCCGGAGAAAAAATCCACGCGACCACGGGGAGAACATTCAAACTCCAAATATACAGCAGGCGTCAGGGTCGGGATCGAACCCCCAGAATATCTTATTATCTGGAGAATACGATATTTATATTGGCAGCAGAGCTTAAACACCGGTGGGTGCTTAACTCCTTGGTATAACCCAGACACAGGCGAACACGGTTCACATGTTCCCCCAGCCCACTGCCTGGGCATGCCAGCCTGTCATTGAGATCAAAGGTGCTCAGTAGCACCAGTAATAAACTCTTAAAATGCCATGGCCTGGTCCAACAATCCTGCACATGGCCGTGTGCATTCCACTGCATAATGCCCCCCCCCCCCCCCCTGCTCGCAGTCTCTAGCTGTGACATCCATTTACTGTTGAACGTTGAGACAGTAGCTTGAACTTGTTTTTTTTTACCTTTGGATTGGCTGTGAGGATACCCTTATGCCAACAACCATGGCAGCTTGTCTGCAACGGGGGTGTTGGTGTGGTACCCCACTTAAAATATTGCTTGGCATAATTTTTACTAAATATAAATACAATATACGTGTATTATTTTAAAGAGAAGTTACAAGACTGTTGTAAAGTTTTTTTCTTCATCAAGAAGAGACAGTTTATTTTGCTTTTTTATATTTTCATGCGAGGGTATTCAAAATCAATTGACTTAGAATCGATACAAATGGCACCAATACTTGCAGGACGACATTCAAGGACCACGGAGACGTTCCATTGCTTGGCTACCACTTTTATTATTCCAACCACTTAAACTAAGCCATTTTTTATGTTACCAAGTAAGGGCCCACTGAGCTATGTAGCTCTTTATCAGAAGCGACCTGGCCACAAATGACAGCTCAACGAAGTGGCTTATCGTGTGGACATTAATAGCAGCCAAATACTCTCAACGCATGTTTCTAAATGCGGAGGTTTTAACTCCACACGTCCTCAGGGAGAACACGCAAACTCCAAATATACAGGCAAACTCCAAATATACAGGCGTCGGGATGGAACCCACGACCTCCTGTATACCAGGTGAGGTAGTTAACATCTCGTCACGATCGTGCCCTTTTGGTGAAGTGTCTCACTGTAATTCATTCCTGCATTTTTTTCGTAGTTTTTGTTTCATATTTTTCGTTCAGAACCGTGTTTTCTGATCCAAATGCCACAGCAGATAGTATGCACCGATTAAAACAAGCTTTCTTCTGCAGGCACACTTTTTATGATTAAGGTTAGCATTCCACAAACGCTCCAACGCTGCTCTCTCACATTCCTCTTCATCGCATCGATTTTCATTCCTGTTGCTGTATGCCCCTGTAGCGTTCTGCTACAATATTCACTCATCCTTACTTGTATTGAGGGCGATATTGGCAACGTAAAATAAATAAAAGATCGATTGGCTTCGATCCCGGTCGCCTTCAATAGCGGTCCCTGGTGTGTGGCTACTATGCTGTGTAAAATGTTGTCCCTCCGACAGATAACTCCAGTTGCTTATCGAACCTATTTGACCTGTACAAAATCATGCATAGCCCTTTTACAATCTACTGCCGGACGAAGGCCTTTCAATGCCGTGCTGATCATGGGGGTCGTTTTGACTCTACTTCCAACGCGCTGGTCAGCGTGCGTTGGTGAAGGGGTGGGAGCCGGGTCAGTTTGGATATCACTCGCGACCGATAAGAGGCGTGAACGGGAATCGAACTTGTGACCCTCCAGGTTCATGGTCTTCATTCTCTCAGTTGCAGAGCCCGTGGCAAGACACAATTCACCATCCTCCCGCATGCCCATTGTTTCAACTGCCACACCAGGTGATCACTCCGGCGACCTCTACATTATAAATACAGTTTGATAGCCAATTCACCAGGGCAGTAGCCCGGTGTACAGTTGCACAAACATAATTTTTCACAGTTGGGGCAGTTCTACAGTTTCAGACGTAGAAGTACATCATTCGCAGAATCGTGAAATGGCTTTCACATATGAGTAAATGTACCCCGCGTTGTTTTTTTTTTAGAGAAAGAGAGAAACGCTCTCTCACACACACGCGCGTACACAATAACATCACGGTGTCCCCTAGTGCTCTGGCGAACTGGCTTTTTTTTCCCAGCGACTCCGCGACCGAGACGCTGCGTGCAGTTTTCGTGCGTTCGACCAAGGCAAAGGACTTGTTCCACAAATGAGCCAAATGTTCGAAAGACTACATAATTACTTTTAACAAAGCACACCTCCGGGTGTATTATTTCGGGGACGATTTAGACATTTTGACCGAGGTTGGGAAATTTGTGGAACTGCCCAGCAAGCGAACACCTTCTTCCTCCTATCTATATTTCATTTAATGTTTTTTTCTCTCACAATTAAGTGGTTGTCACGTGGGATGTTAATCCTTTTAAAACGTTTTTTTTATCATGGATAGTAGGTGACAGATAGGGACAACAACCCATCCACCAATGTGCTTATCTTCAACAGGTTTCCTCCCCCACTTCATCAGGGATGAGTTTCACTGCCAGCTTGCAAAATAACACAGCAACTCTGTGGTCATGCTCTTGCACAACCACAGACTCACGCGGTTTCCTCCCGGGGCCTCTTGGTTGCAACTCGCCCAGCTCAAGAACATGACAATGATTTACACGAATACAGGTTCAATGTCGAGGTCTGCTGGCCACGAGAGAACGTTCAAGAGATCGTTAGTGTAGCCTTACAGGCTCCTCCGTTGAAAACTACGGATTTTTTTTACTCTGTAGTCCATAGTCTGGCTCAGGTCTTTAATTTACCATTCATGGAGATGCGCTCAGCAGTCTGTTGGTGTTCCAGTGCAGTTGATGGTTCCGCCAGTGTCCTCGAGAAATAACGTTAAAGCCAGAGGGTGCGATGTTCGGGTCATGAACGAGGCGTTTATTTTGAACGTTCCATTTGTTCCATTTGTTCCACTCAGCTCACGACCTCTGTGAGATTCTCGAATTGGTGAGCAACATTGCTGACCCGCACCGTACGTAGCCAACCACGCTAGTCGGGGGTTTGTCGATGGGTACGCCGTCATTGGAAAGAAAACGTTGTGAGCTCCTTTGCGGGTTGCATTTCTCTGCAAATATTTCATTTAAATAAAATATATGCGAACATGTATAGATGAAATTATGTCAGATTACCGCCCTAAAAATGGCACCACCTTAGTCGTCTACACATATTTATACAGCCAATTAGAGATAATTATTTGATGACCCACCTCATTTTCAAATGTTTATCATATAATTGATTATTATTGGCCACGTAAAGAAATCAGAACCTTAGGTGGTACTGACAAGTGAGATATCTGGTCTAGGCTCATGTGCTGTGTGTAGCGTACGTGAGACGCGACAGCACATACAAGACAATCCCTGGAACGGTGAATGGCAGTCCTTTACGCAGGTGGGTATGAAATGGCAATTAGTTTTATTACATTGGGTCGCTACGGTGGCGAGATGTTAACCACCTCGCCTGGTATACAGGAGGTCGTGGCTTCCATCCAGACCCTGACGTGTATATTTGGAGTTCTCCCTGTGAATGAGTGGATTTTTCTCCAGGGACCCCATTTTCTCTACAGATTTAAAAACACGCGTTTAGAATATTTGGCTGCTATAAATTTCCACATAAGCCACTTCGTTGCGCTATTATGTGTGGCCAGGTCGCTTTTGAAAAAAAAAAGCCATATGGCTCAGTGAGCCTTAGCTGGTAAAATAACCATAAAGACATTTTTGTTTGAGTTTTAACTCGTAAGCCGCACGGAAGCAGTGCGAACGGAATCTCTGTAATTTATAGTGGATGCACAGAGCGATACACTTGGCACACATACGCAGCGTGACAGCTCACCAACTGCTGCCTGACACGTCGGACATGTGCACGCCACAGTGACACCATGCAGAATGCGATACAATTCCAACTACAGAAACTCAATTCAAAACGCAGCATTGTACGAAGACGAAGCAGTTTGAAACAGAACACGAAAACGTGTAACAATCACTTGGCCATTGTTAATTGCCCCCAAAAAAATCATAATAATTTCCTGAAGAAGTGCATTGTGGTCGTCTTCATCAGGAACTGCTGATGGTTTTTTTGCATGATGTACAATGCCTGTGTGCTTTTGACACGTTTTTGCATCCTATTTGAATCACAGGGTGTTCCAACCAGCACTGTTATTCTCTTTAAGATGATGATGAAGATGACGATGTGTTTCTGCTCACGTACAGATTTGAGGCAATGCAGTGCAGCACGGCGTAGCTCACCGACATTGTAGAGCATATATCGGATCGAAAAGGAAATTGCAAGAATTTGAATGCCCGTTTTTGAAAACTAAAAAAAGACACGTGTGGGATACAACACCTGTACAGCAACTAAGAGAGCCCCACTTAGGGCGGCACTTGACAGCGCTTTGGAGGGCAGCATTCTTTGTGTGAAGCCAAAACAAAGTGAAATTTCCTTTTTTGTTTAGAAGCACCGACGCAACACACACACACAAAACACCTCCAGTGACAAATCCATCTTGCACTGCTTCCGTTCGACTGTCGCTTCGCATAGGGTCGGGACACTTCATCACGGGGTTCACGCACATCGGGGGCAGCCCGAGGCATTGCAAAGACGGACGCAGGTGTTCGCCCAGCTGCACGGCCAGGGGACCGCATCCAAGTTATTGGTGGCGGCATTCACCTCCATCGACAACTCTCGCTCGCTAAAGAACGGCGTGCAGTGTTCACCGCGTAACGGATCGTTATGGCTTAAAAGTTTAACGGGGTGGCGTGGGGTGGGTGGGGGCGGTGTGGAGGGCATTATTTATGGATTACAGCACGGCACACTTTGATTGCTGTGAAATATAAAAGGCAATTCCAAAGCTAAGTATATTTTCAGCACTGCATTTGATGGCTGGGAATATATGTTTTGAAGCCAATGTTATTAAAACAAATGTTGCCATTTGGCGGTCAAATGACAATTAGTAGCATTACAGCACTTCCAGAGTCCAGCTAAAGCACGGTCTACTGCACACATGCAAAAAAAATGTGGCTCGTCATAGCACCCATACGCCCGCCCACACATGTGAGCCGATCCATCAGCAGATTCTCGAAATACATTCCGTTACAACGTATGAAAAACGACACGAAACTCAAGTCAAGCCACTGCAAAATCGTTCCCCCTCTGTTGCCACAATTGCCAGCGTCGTCGCCGAAATCACCATCGGTTTTAAAAAAAAAAACACACACGGCCTCTCGCACGTGAAACTGGCAACGGCGGTCGCATTTATAATTAGCTGACGTACAGCATCGCCGTAAAAGGTGAAGACTTACCTCTCGCACGCGTCAGAGGGTCGGATTGATATGTCGACTCCACTGGGGAAGATCTATTTTCTGAGCAAGCCTTGAATTTGAACAATGCCCCACCATGCGCCACAGGCGCACCGACTTAACCTCGGAGCGAGAGCTGCCCGATAAACCCCCAGCCATTGGCGTGAGTAAATATCCGCTCAAATGGCGAACGTTCAAATCGCTCTCTCCTCTGAATGAAGAAAAACAAGCAACTGTCAGATCAACGTTTTGGCACGGTGCAAGTAAAATCAAATAGCTAATTAAACTACGCCCAAGAAAAACTTGTACAATGGCTTCAACCCTAAGCTTTCCATTTTGTTTCCCTCGGCCCCATTGCGACTGGAAGTTTTTTTTTTACACAATTAACGACGTGACATGACAAATGGTCCTCCACTTGCTCCACGGGGAAGTCATTCGAGGCGATCCCCTCGGCATTCTTCTTGCATAGCAACCCAGAGGGCTGGCAGCTCCAGAAGAAGGAGGAAGAATAAGTAGAAGGAAGAAGAAGAAAAACTTCCTGTACAATAAACGCACAAAGTTGCCAGACGGTAGCAAGAGACCGCACAGCGCTTCTGCGCTCGCAAACTCGCACACCTAGGGTGGCGGGACAAGCCCGTGAGGAATGCGGCCGAGTCAAATACAACGCTTGGCCGGTATCCAAGTCTGGGAGACGTGAAACAGGGAGCAACACAGGCCAGTTACGGTCCTCACGCTTGTACTCGTCTAGGCAGCCACAAGCAGGGGGCAGTTTGGTTTACACGGCACAGGAAGTAAGAAATGGGGGGGGAGGAGGTCATAAAACACTTTTGGCTCTCATTGAATCACAGCGAGCTGGCTCAGAGGGGCATTCTGCGCTGTGTGTCCAGGTGTGTCTGGATGGAGGCTTGCCCCAGAGTGAGAAGTTGTAAAAGCCCTGCCACAAGAAGACTAAAAGCCGGCGTGATGTTGGGACCTTAAAAATACGGTCGGTGTAATGGCGAGCCGTAAACACAGCGCCAACTGTTCAGAGCTTTTCAGCCAAGGCTGTTAATACGTAGTAAAATAAGAATATGGTTTATTGGGAGCAATGGTAGATTTATAAAAGGGAGCCCCATTATTTTACGGTGCCATTCCCGTTCAAATATGACCACTTAAGAGTCCCCACGGTTACACTTAATTATGTGATTAACTTATTATGAAAAAGTCGAACAGCTCTTACATTATTTTAATAAAGCAGCAACCATAAAGCATCAACATAACAGTTTGAAAACTCGTTCTTCAATAACCATTATTTAATGGGCCCACAAATGAATTACAGTGCAGTAATTCAAATGCATTTGTTTTGACTTGTCAGTGCACGTGGCTTTCAGTATTTACATGGCAAATATAATTTGTACCGAGGCAAAGCAGGAACGCATTTCATTGTGGTACATTTTCACATCATCACAACACAATCGCCTACTCAAGCTTAATGGATTGCAGAAGTCTTTTTTTTATTCCCATGCAGCCCAGAAGTGCCGTCAGAATGACAGTGTTCACAAAACAGTACTAAGACAATGCACAGGGTTACACGGTAATTCCACATCACCAGCCAAGCCAAGCGAACTCTGGCTCCGCATTTAACAACTACTTTAAAAGGAACACGTGTACCGAAAACGCTTAAACTACTTCTGGCGACAGTGCAATATCATTGCCAGCGACAATTTGGCGAGCAATTTCAGCCATTTTACCATCCCTCCGGATAATGACACGATGTTTGGGTGTGCTCACATAAGCTTGGTCGGGCACTGAACTCGCAGCAAAATGCTGCAAAGTAAAATCCCGGCCAGGAGGCAGCTCAGCACCCCCCTAGGGCAATAACACGAGTATATCTGAATGGGAATTCTGTGTGAACACCAACAGCGGCAATATGTTAACTTATCTTGCCTGGTATACAGGAGATCGTGTGTTCGATCCCAACACTTACGCCTATATATTTGCAGTAGTCCCACAAGATTTTTATCCGGGTCCCCCAGTGTTTCCCTCTACACTTTCTTAGAAGCATGCATTGAGAGTATTTGGCTGCTCTAAATTTCCACGAGATAAGCCACTTTATTGTGCTATCATTTGTGATAACCAGGTCGCTTCTGAAAAAGAGCTATATAGCTCAGTGGGCCTCATCTGGCAAAAACATTTTTGTAGTTTAATAGTTTTTCCATTGGTGGTCATCCTCTGGAGGAAGTGGTCCTCGCCATAAGACTGGGGAATGTGTACAGCTGACTCAGGGTCACCAATTGACTTGAAAACCATGCCAATGGTCACTTGAATGTAGAGATATACTGACACTTTAGTGTTGACTCGCAATAAAAGTTAAACTAGAAGTTTCCTTGAAGGTCACCGAGTACTGGCTCAAAAGCAGTGAGGTCCCATTGGTTGGGTTCCACCAGCAAACCGATCAATTGTTATAGATTTCAACTCCAGGATACACGAGCTTACTTGGTCAAGGCCGCAGGGTGATCTGTTAATAGTTACCCCACTAAAATAACAGGGAGATACGGTTTACAAATAAAACATTCTATTTAAAAGACTCGAGGTGTCTCCCACCAAATCTCAAATGTAGGTACTCTAAGATATGGAGCTGGCACCTTCACAATATTCAAATCAGCTGTTGAGAACAGTGAGGGTCATTAGAAATCAGTGGGGTAAATGTGCACTCTGTATATTCCGAATGTAGGCAAATGAAAAGCATGCAATTGCATTTGAATCGTAATCTACTTACACAATATGTTCAAATGGGGTGAAAATGTCTACACTAGGGAATAGGCTCCTACATTTTCAGAGTAATTTTAACCCAAAAATCGGGCTTAGGTACGAAATTTCGAATAATCCGAAGATAAAATTTGATTCGCATTGACCCAAAAAAAATTGCATTTGTACATTGCTAAAAGAAAAATTTTCATCAATGCCATCATGCATAGGTCCGTGACACTGTGGGAATTTGTGTAATGTTAAGAATAACAAGAGCTCCTGTGGATGGTGGCATTGAGGTTGAAAATGATGGCGTCACGGATGTCAAGTGACAATTTTAACGACGTCACGTCCACGCTTTTCCCACCAAAAGTGACATCACGAGGCATCAGGCGACATCGCTTTGTAAGCACGGGGAACACGTTTAAATAATTGGTACGCAACGTAAACGATTTCAACAAACCAAAATACGAAATTCTTCATTCGAAACCTCTCCCGACCCGACATATCCACAACACGAATTAAAATGGGATGCAATCAGCCCACGCCTTTGGAGTAAATTATACGAGCAAAAGAAATCAAACAATTCTTGTCTGTGATTTGTGACTGAAATAAAACCAGAGCAGGAATGTTCCGGACTCTTGCCAAGGAAGGCAAATTAATGTTGGCTGAAGGAAGCAGCGGAGAAATCCCATTCGGTCGCAATGGCGCGTTGTGTACATATTGCCGACGTTTTTTGCAAGAAGATGTGTGGTACAGTATGATAATTATTCAACGAAAACTGTACTACTATTTGTCACTCCGCTGCTGAATGAAGGCACCCTCCTTCCCCCCCCGCCTTATCATTCACCTGTTGTATTTAATAAGGTCTTGCAGTTTTATCGTATGCGCGCAAATGCGACGTTGTTCATACCGTACAGGGCTGTAAACGAGGACCCACACACAGCCAATGCTAACGGGTAAACCACACACCAATACAAACTGTTTGCCAAAACCAGTGCAGCCATCACAGAACTCACTGGACATCTTGAGAGCATTTGGGTTACACATTGCCACACAAAGGCCTCGTCAATGTGATGTGAAACAGGAGCCATGCAAACTCCCCCATTTGGCAAGTTCGTGAAAAGAATGCTTTTGGCAACCTACCCACAATGTCCATCGACATGACAGCGTGACTTGTAAAGAGCTGAATTACGAAGTGTGAATTAAATAACGCACTGCCATTCTTAATCCACTGCTGGGTGAAGGCCATGTCGGTCATGGGGGTTGCTTGACCATACTTCACCACGCTTGGCCATGTACGTATGTTGAACTTCTTTCGCACTGTACGTAGCCAACCGTGCTTATTGGTAGTGCTTGGTAAGGACAATAAACCAAACACAAAAATCAGCTCTAAACAAATGAGTTTCAATCTAGATGATTTAAAAGTGCATAGCTCCAGTGGCTTCCTAACATCGGAAGGAAGAGCGTTCCAGACGGCCGCAGAAGCGCATCTGAAAGCGCGCTATGCGGTGACCGTCTTTGATGGCCAGCCAAGAGCCGCTGCTGCGAGGATGACCGGAGTTGTTCAAGTGACGATGGTTTCTGTTCCTTGGCGAGTTCAGCAAAGGTATTGTGGTTCACTTGCGGTAAGCACTTGGTGCATGTGATGTGTGTGTGTGACCCTAGAACGTGAAACCAACACATGTATGAGGGTTGGTGCAGGATGGCCCGTTTCTGGTAGCCATGACCCACTAGAGACGCCATCCTTGGCCAGGAATCAAAGCTCAGGTCGTCAGGTTCGTAGCTCACCGCTGCGCCACCACTCCACCACCCCCGCCAGTAAAGTACATTCAGTACAGTGTAGAGTATTTGACCGAATCCGACTTGTATTGAGCATGTGTCTTTAGTTTAAGTGCTATTACACGTTCTGCAAGAGAAAATATGGAACATGTAAATAAAGGAGTTCAATATAAATTAATCGATTGGCGGTGACGCGGGGTGCCAAAACCTCCATAACTCCGAAACCAGAAGGCCTATGAAGACGGGAGATGTCACTGAGCCCGATACGCACGCCAAATATGGAAATAAAAAACACACGCAAAACACCCATAAAAAAAGGGGGGCTGCTGGGGATTTGTGCGTGGCAACGGCTGTTTATTGTTTGATTTGAAAGTACATCAGGATGCTGGTCTGGTCATTCCCCGGCACGTTCTGCTTCTTACGGGGGCGGCCACCCCCCTTGTCTTTGGGAGCGAGACCACTTGGAGGCAATGGCGCACCAGGCGCTCTCTCGGTACGGCCGGCGGTCACGGTTGTGCTGGCGGGATCGACATCATCGTCGTCGTCATCATCGCTTCCAGCGTCGCCCTCCGGCAGGACAGGGTAGTAGTACCAGCGATGCTCCCAGGAGAAAACCTTAAACTATGCCCGGCCCACCAATATTTTGCGGTGACCCGGGCTACCGCCAATTTATTCAAATGTCTAACACCGTGTTTTGAATGTATTACTGTCGAATGTAATTATTGTTACTCACATTTGGCAAAATTTGACGGTAGTATACACTGGGTTATTCTCTGCATCACTATGAATGTAATAGATGTTGTTCTTTATACAATTGTCAATACTGTCATGTGTTATTGCTGTTATTTAATTTGTATTCATATTTTTTATAGTTTTACTTCATTACAATTTGGAAAACCATATCCTTGTTTGAGGTGCAATAGCTGAGGTTACCTCTGTTTCCATGGTAACAACCCTTAAGTCAGTCCCTAAAGTACAGGAAACATTTGCCCTCAAGCATTGCACCTAGAGGAAAGATTTAAGGTGGTTAATATAACTCCAAACTGGTCTCTTTATATAATAATAATTTATAAAGTGCCATCCCTTAATCGGTCATTATCACAATGGGTTCTCACACTGCTTTATGCAAACATTCAACTAACTTATCAATGTTCAAACAACCCTTATTTTAACAACATCACAAGTGTTCCATTTAATTCCACATTCGGTCTCAGACTGGGCTATGAACGTGACCTCAGTAATTGAGTTTTCACGCCAGCCGACCAGGCATCCAGCGCCAGCCAATGGGCATCGAGGTCCTCAAGTATGGCCGAGGCATAAAAAGGTTGGGAGCCAGCCTGAGACCACGCATTGACCTCTGCCCCGTGACACATACATTACTCCGCTTGTAAGAGTGGCAGCAGCACAAGCCACCTTTTCCTGGCCTGTGACCCCCTCTCCACTAAATCACTGTCCGCAAGCGTCATGGACAGAATGAGAGGCCTCACGTCGACCCCTGAACTCTGACATGTAAATCAAAGGGTGGCAGCCACAGAGGCATGGAGGGAATCGGCGTGGATGATGGATGGTCCCCGTTGCCGCTCTCCCCGCGTCTAAAGTGAACGCGCGGAATAATTCCCGAATTTTTTCGTGCGGCATTGCTGCCCTTCACGATTTACTGCGGGGAAACGCATTTCACTTAGGGTTCATATTCACATGGTGCTTCTGCCACATAAATGTCGCTTACTGACGTCGCGTCGTTAACAAAAACATTATACATTCTTGAACAAGCATTACAGGTTTCGGGGCAACAAGTGAAACGGCGATAAAAAAGGGGCACTCCTAAACCCGCTCGTATAGCGCTGCAAAAGCGGCACGGAGCAGGTCTACTGCCACGGACGCATCTCCAAACGGTGGGGGCCATAGCAATCCGCTCGTACAGGTTCTCTCACCAATCCATACAAATTTAATTTGGGTTTAGGAGCTGTACTGGCGACGAGGCGGTTGACAGATGGCGGGGGTGGGGGGGTGGGAGGGTTTGTCTGGGCGACGCAGCAAGGGAGCCATGGAATGAGAAATGTCCACTCATCGCACCCTGCAGGGAGGCCCATACTGCACAGCGCTCACAATCACACCGGTGAGACTTCATCAAAAACCCATGCTCACAATCAACCCCCACTGAGAGATAGTAGCTGGCAAATGCTGAAACATCCATTCTTCGCTTTCCAGATTTACCATTCCTCCAAAAAAATTGAGAGACAGTAAGAATGGTGGGGGGGGGGGGGTGTTTTTTTCGTCGGCAGACTTCGCGGCCAGAGGGGTTCTAGGGATAAAGGGTCGTAACGCGTTCGGTTTAGGGGCAGCATAGAAATTCAGAAAAGGAGGAAGTCGTAAAGGCACGGGCATGGCTAATTTAGTCAGCGATTGGACAGGGAGGAACCAAAAACACCGAGCGGAATGATTGAGAAATGTTGGGCAACGGGGGAAAGTATTTTTCCTGAAGAAAACACGATACTGACTTTGTCGAATAAAACCAAAGAGTATGAATTCTTGCAGTCACGAAAGCTTCAAATCTAGAATTAAATTAAGAAAACCCTTAGAAGAGTTTAAAAAGCAGTGAAACAGTTGAGAACTATCAAAAACCATGATGCACAACGGTGGAGGGAGTGGAATGCATACATTATTAAACAAACAAGAGTCTGTCTCTGCTGGGTTGCTTGATGTTAAATTGGCCCTCAATGCCGATTAGCCTATGGGCCTTCTGGTAAATTGTTCTATTTTAAAATCTGGCAACCAAACAGATAACACTTTATATAATCGCTGAAAAGACTCGTGCATTCAAATCCAGTGCAGAGTTTGCCCGCTTAAATAAATGCAGCTGGAAAATATTGATTCCAAAAGCCCCACAGATGATGAACTAAAATGTTTTTGTTTTTTGTATTATTACATGGAGAAACAAACTCTTGTCTGTGTATTCATGTGAATCCTGTTAAGACAGCAAACAGAAGTGCGTAGTATTTGTGCAGAGATGCTGAAAGGAGGCCAACGATTATCATAGCATTATAAAAGGGGAAAAGAGCGTAATGGCTTATTGAACATAACATGTTACACCATATATTATATAAACCCTTTTTCATTTCCCCCCCCCCCAATTGTTACGTCAATTGTGCTATCAGTGTCAGGTCTGCTCACATTTCTCGCATAACCCCTTGTTAAACGAATGGCTCGCAAAAGGAAACATTACCGAACTCCAGTTAAACTCCCCTTTTATCAGTGCTTCTTATCCTCTTACCCTAAATCAATCCACGCACCTTCCCTATTATCCGCACACAATTTTTTCCTCTTATCCAAGCCTTTGTACAGATAAGGGGGAAGCAAAGACCCCGAAATGTCGTAACAAAAACTTCACCCTATTATCCGAACAGTCTATGATGACGAATTGCCTGGAAGTATCTCCCTGAAAGACATTCTTCCTATCATCTGCGCTTTCTCGTGGCTAGGTGTGACCAGGCAGTGGTGGAAAGCTCCTCCTATTTCCCATGTCTATCCGCACTTTACCGTCCAGATCGAGTAAAATACCCAGCTAATCATGGTTAATGGGACTCACCATTCTTGCACACCGTATGAAACTGTTTGGCCGTACTGCCGAGATCCCTTCGGAGTGACCATTTTTATGCCCACTTTAAACAACTGCCTAAGAAGTGTAACATTTTTCCACTGGGTGAAGCTTTCTGGGCCGGATAGCTGCGTAGGTTCGCAAGGAATACTGTCATCGTCAACCGGAGTACTCTGCAATTCTAGAGCACTTTTCACAAATTTGTGTCAGAGCAACCTACATGTGAACTTCGGAGAGAAATGCCTCATTGAGCAAAAGTGTGCCTTTTGGATATACTGTGAAAGGGTGTGAATGTGCAAATGCCCTCGGGAGATTTTACATCCACACATTCGTCCATCCGTAGACACTACACATGCGGAATTGTTGGCCGACCAGGGTGGATCAATGGGGACGTCCAGAATGAATGCCTTGAAGGCACCAGTGGTGTAACCATCAGCCGCATCAAAACATCAACAGGCCGATGCGGACCCCCCTTCCCTTCATGAATGAAAATAAAAGACCAAGCCACAAGAAATGGATTGTGGCCATGCAACCCAAACTATCGGCCACATATCAAATCACTGTCGTCTGTGCTCCTGGAAACGTAGCGGGAATAGCACAATTACACGAACTCTCTCCTGAAGCATCACGTGGCTAGCAGACCTCGACATTGGCGGCTGGCTCCTGAACGTAGAGCATCGCCATCATACGCAAGAACGGAACGGGATTATAAAACGTAACGACGCGGCTTACCAATACCAATGTCTGGACGTGTAACGTTTGTAGGAAAGACTTGCAGGAAAACGCCGAAACGAAAGTTTGCATCTCATAAAAATAAAATGTACAGTTCATAGAGCGTCATTCATGCTAATAGCATCCCATAACGTTGTACATGAATTATAAACAAGGACCAAGTCCCGTATACAGCCACAACCAAGCAAAGGGAAACTCTCCTTCCAAGCAAAGAACTTTGAAACAGAAATCAACGTTGCGCTCTTGCCACTGTGAAGAGGGTGCTGGAGACGCAGACGAGCAGGGGGGGGGGGGAGGTTCTTGGGACACGCGGAATGTATTTATTCACGACTCGTGTAACGTCTTCCAACCCCTTGCACCGAAACCAAAGTTGAAGATTTAGGATCTCACCGCTGCTGAACTTGGCTTATGTGTGCAGTGCTGCCAGCGACGACGGGCACAGGGCTTGACGACGTCATCGGCATCACCAGCTGGGCGAGACTTGCGTGAGGGGGGGGGGTTTCCCACCTTCTGGAGATAAGACGTCAAAAGGCAGCTACCCATGGACCCAGGAACTTGCTCCATCTCCCGCATCCCACCCATATTCACCTCCTCTTGCCAGTTACATTCAAGGCGATTCCCCGTCATGTTCTGCTCTTAACGACATTGTTGCACAACCCCATTCGACCACTCTTGGTATCCTTCACTTAATGCGCTCCATTCAACGGCCTGAAGCGTCTCGTTTCGTTGTTGACGTTCAGCTCTTCGACTCGCATTACTCCTGCCTCCAGTGATTGTCTCTCAACCACTGCGGCTGATGATGTGTGTATGCGTCCCAGGAGGTCAAGAGCCCTGAAAATGGGCGTTTATGATACACCACATGTAGCAACAACAGCACGCAGACATATGGGCGTGCATGATAGTACAGGGTGGTCCACATGTCTTGTGACACCCCCCCCCCTTTCAAATCAATTGACCCCGAACATTTTTTTTGTATGTTTGCATATTAATTTGTATTTTAAATATACCTTGCTTTTGAAGAAAAAAAACCCCCCATTAAGTTCTCGAGCGTTAAATGGGGGGGGGGGGGGTCACAAGACATCTGGACCACCTTGAACAACAACAATCACCGTACAGGAAGTGAGCACGAGCTTCTTCGATGTGTGGCCACGTGGGTGCTTAAAGTGGGCACGACACCAAATTGTGCCACTCTGAAGAGAGCAAAGCGTCGAGCATACTTACTGCAAAAGCCAGTGTTAGCTCTCTACCACCGATGAACGCATGTCTTAAACGCCAGCGAGCCCGGGCAATGAGTTGGCATCAGTCGCTTTACAAGCAACGCGCGTGTGTGTGTGTTGTGGGGAGCGGTAGTGTAGCGGTTAGCGCGCTGTGTACGTGTCTGTGTGTGTGTGTGTTGTGGGGAGCGGTAGTGTAGCGGTTAGCGCGCTGTGTATGTGTCTCTGTGTGTGTGTGTTGTGGGGAGCGGTAGTGTAGCGGTTAGCGCGCTGTGTATGTGTCTCTGTGTGTGTGTTGTGGGGAGCGGTAGTGTAGCGGTTAGCGCGCTGTGTACGTGTCTGTGTGTGTGTGTGTTGTGGGGAGCGGTAGTGTAGCGGTTAGCGCGCTGTGTATGTGTCTCTGTGTGTGTGTGTTGTGGGGAGCGGTAGTGTAGCGGTTAGCGCGCTGTGTATGTGTCTCTGTGTGTGTGTGTGTTGTGGGGAGCGGTAGTGTAGCGGTTAGCGCGCTGTGTACGTGTCTGTGTGTGTGTGTGTTGTGGGGAGCGGTAGTGTAGCGGTTAGCGCGCTGTGTACGTGTCTGTGTGTGTGTGTTGTGGGGAGCGGTGTGACGTTCCGGCCTTCATAGGTGCTCGCTAACAGCACTTGCCCCTACAGTCTGTTAAGGCTACACGGGGGATCTTTGTGTCGCCTGACTGCTGAAATCAGAGCTTGCGCACGGGGTGCACGGCACGCTTGGACTTACAGCGCCCCCTGTTGAAAGATTGCTGCTACCTGCCAAAGTAAGGGGCTGTCTATAAATGACGTCAGACCCCCCCCAAATATGACGTCACAAAGCTCTGCACACACCCCTCCCCCCCAAAAAAACACATTTCCATTTTGAAAATAAAATATGCTTCAAATCTCTTTAAACTATTGTCATTGTAGTGCATATTTAATGTGGCGCTGCACTCTGATGTTGTAGGAGAGAACATTTATTTAAAAGTCTATTTAATTAAGTTAGAACGTTTTGTCTATATTTATTTAAAATTGCGCATTTTGATGTGACGTCACATTTCTCAAACCCCCCCCCCTCCCTCATCACACATCGTCAAAATTGTCTGACCCCCCCCCCCAGGGGCGTGACGTCATTTATGGACGGCCCTTAAGGGCGCATTCATTGCTTTGACTTTGAAAGCCACGGGGTTCATTCATGAATGAAATTAACGTCCCAGCAACTGCAAAAATCAATCACATCGCGACCTGATGTATAGCGTTGCACACGGAATGTATTTCTGCCATGAGCTCGTTAGGAGAGGTCTTAATAACCATAGAATTTACATCTAATTAACGTAACGCTAATTCCGCCATGGACGATTAAATGATGCATTTACATTTCAGCTACAATAAGCTGGATGGCATAATGTAACCTGTTTATAAGGCGTCAGCAATTCGTGACATGAGTAATGTAAGGATACGGAATTGCGTTTATATGGATGTGTAATATTCCGTGACATAACCACGCAGGAGTCTACAACAATCAAAGTGATCTGCAGGCGCTTGCCATGTTCACATGTACAAGGCATGCCCATTGCACCCGACATACAGCATGCTAATAAATCCCACGAGAGAGGATGATGAAGGCAATAACTCAAATTTTTCACTCTTGGCTCCTACATCTCTTCTCCATGTGTGTTAACATTACACTGTGTAACAAATGTATTTATTTTGTTTCTGGGTAGTAAGTGTTATTTCCTAATTGCTTATGCCTCAAAAGTACAGAAAATGGATATTATTCCCCATAAACTTTACTTTTGTGAGCAGGACAGTGATATTTTGAAATGTACCTATTTTCAATGAGAAAACGTGGTGTGCATTTGTGTCATTCCTTCACGTAAAGTCCTGGTCACAAAAGCAAAGTTTGTGGGGAATAATAATAGGCATCTTCTATACTTTTGAAGCATAAGCAATTAGAAAATAACACTTACTACCCAGGAACAAAAATCGTGTTACATGGTGAGTTATCAATGCTGTACGTTCCGTACACGCTATGGTCACGTAAATATAAATATAACATTTAGGGAATAACAATCTTATTTACGAGCAGAGACAGAGGTTGTATATTGCTTAATTATCTGTAAACTATCACAGGGATTTCAATGGTAATACGTACACTACAGTCAATACAATTGTAACTCTTACCGTTGAACACATTCACCCTGAAATTACACCAATTCATTTTTCCTGCCATGACTAACCCTTGCAACTGTGACTCACGCCAAACATTCAGACAGCGGTTTGCTACGACTAATATAAAATGCTGAATTTAGCTTTGTGGCCATTTAAAAAAAAAAACCCTCTATCAACAGCACCACATGTCACCAATCAGAGGAAAACAATCACTCACCAATCGGTCGGGTATTCTGCACAGTGCCTCATGCCACGCTCAATCGTGACGCGTCTAGCGCCAAGCGACAGGGTGGTGTGACCTCTTATTTTAAAGAATATGCGCAAATACTCTCGGTTACGGGGTTATGGTTTAGTGGGTTTAAGTAGTTGCGCTCGTCTCTTGTGGAAAAGATTAATCAATGTAAAAGAGGCAACCTATGCCCTTGTGTGGAAGGGAAAGTGTGAAGCCCTGCAGATATTGTTCAAAGTCATGGCCCTGCGATACATTCGTGATTAAAGAAACTGCATTGAAGGTTTCCAAAACATATTAAATAAATGCAACTGTAGATTTAGTTTTTATACAAAGTCACAGATAACATTAATGTGTATGAAAGGAACATTTTAAAGTGGCTCCCTACTCAAACAAGAATGAGGAAACAACGCTCATCGCTAAGGATGGCCCCACGGCCAGCAGTGGAAGTTACACGTTTCTATGGCAGGGGCCAGTCTATCCATTGGATGACCTCAAAAGTCAAACTTATTCTATTGACTCTTCTTGCGATAATGGACTGAGTCACTTCCCAGTTGGGAGTTTAATTCATGACCTTCTGATTGTGAGGCAAACGCTCAAAGAGCCGCACCATTGCCATGAGCTTATTTGTCATTTCTTCCATAGGCTCAATAAACCACAAACCATCGAGACCAAAATCAGCTTGGAGTCAGTTTTGGCATACGGATTCCTCATCACGTGATGATGACACCTCCGATTAGCACTGCTGGCTATGTATGGTGTGAAATAAGTTCAACGTACATGCCAACTACAAACAAAAGTTTTGATGTAGGTAACAAGACATTCAAAGTGATCTCCTGCTGCTCAAATGAGCATTCAGGCAGTGCTAATCTCCTGTTCACAACTCTGAGCCAGTGATGACAATTCCACATTTCTATGGTTTGGGGGGGGGGGGGGCAAGTCTATCTATCATACTTCCCCACAAAGTGGTAGACGTTTTACTGACCCCAGAAGGATGATGGGCTGAGCCAACTCCAAACCTGGACTTGAACTCACAACCTTCGGATTTTGAGGCACTCGCTCTACCGCCGAGCCATTAGGCTGGATAACACGATCGTGTAAAGGAATGCAAAACAAAATAACTCCAGCCAACTTTTGCAACTAATAGTGCAGCATATAATGTCTCTCTTGCAAACACACAATTTAACAGAGTGACCAAGATCGTTGCCTTAAATGGTTCCTAAACTCATTTCTTGAGAACTGCTTTCTGTCCCGAGTTGCACTGCCCTTCTCTCGTACCTCCGATTCGCACGGCTGGCAACGTACGGTGCAAAAGAAGTTCAACATACAGTCGGGAATTATCAAGATGCGAGTAAACTGGACTGGAACGAGACACATGGCTGATGGGGCAAGACGAGTGTTGGAATGGCAGCCAAAAGAAGAGAGCCACACGCAAGAAACGTGAGCACCGTGACGTCACAAAAAGTCAGACCGCCCCCCCCTCAAATATGACGTCACAAAGCTCTGCCCCCCTCCCCCCCCCAAAAAAAACCACATGCTTCAAATCGCTTTAAACTATTGGTCATTGTTGTAGTGCGTATTTAATGTGGCGCTGCACTCTGATGTTGTAGGAGAAAACATTTATTAAAAAGTCTATTTAATTAAGTAGAACGTGTTGTCTATATTGATTTAAAGTTGCGCATTTTGATGTGACGTCACATTTCTCAAACCCCCCCCCCTCGCCACAAATGTCTAACCCCCCCTTAGGTGCGTGACGTCATTTATGGACGGCCCTTATGACCATGGAACGTGAAGACGGCATGGGGAAGACTTTCATCCAGCAGTGGATACACCAATAATAAAGATTGATGTGAAGAAATACGACTTCAGTTGCTGCCATTCTCTCTGATTTGATTTTAGAATGTGTTGTTTTCTGTGCTTAAAACAAAAAACACATTTTTGTATGAATTTGAAACAGAATTGAATAACCCAAAGCAAAATAACTATTAGTGATCAATTGATTGGGGGTGGTCACAAGCCATCTGGATCACCCTGGCAGATGCCTGGTATGCAAGGAGGTCGTGGGTTCGATTCCGACCATGGCGCCTGTTGTATATTTGGAGTTTACATGTTCTCCCCGTGGAGTTTTTATCCGGGTCCTCCTATTTTTCCCTCCATATAATCAACATCCACGCGTTTAGACTATTTGGCTGCCGTTGATTTACACTTGATAAGCCACTTCGTTGAGCTATCGTTTGTGATAGCCAGGTCGCTTCTAAAGAAGAAGAAGACATAATGATCTACATAGCTCATTGGGCCTTACCTGTTAAAATAACAACAATAATGTGTTTAGTTTAAAGTACATTAAATGGCGTCGAAGTCACGTCCACAACCGCCGTTGCGTACGCGTGCGGTCGCCCTGTGACGTCACCGCCGATAGGGCTTGCACGCGGCCACGCCCCCCTCCGCCCCACACTTCCCCTCCCCCACGCCTCAAAGCCACGCGCCGCAAGCGTGCGCCGAGCTGCGGTCTCTGGAAGGGAGGGGGTTTGGTGGTGGTGGGGGGGGGGGCGTGGTCACGGTGGTGGTGGTGGTGGGTGGGGGGCCCCCACGCAGGCCCACGTGGCCACAGCCCACAAGGGGAAGGGTGCGGCGCCTTGACAACCACAACCGGCGAGCAGAACGCAAAACGTTGCTGCCTGCTTGCGCGTGTGTGGTGGTGTGTGGTGGTGGGGGGGAGGTGGGGGGGGGTGGTGGGGGGGAGGTGGGGGGGGAGGTGGGGGGGGAGGTGGGGGGGAGCGGTGGCGACCCGGGTTCGATTCCCGCTCACGTCCAACATCAGTGACGATTTATCTGAACCGGCCCCGGACCTCCCCTAGGAGGTCCGTGCCGGCCTTGATAGGTGATCGCTAACAGCACTTGCCCCTACAGTCTGTTAAGGCTACACGGGGGATCTTTGTCTTTGGTGTTGGAGTGGGGAAAGCGGTGGAGGTGGTGGGCGGGGGGGAGCGGTGGCACAGCGGTTAGCGCGCTGAGCCACGTTGCTACCCGGCGACCGGAGTTCGATTCTCGCTCACGGCCACCGTCAATGATCCGAACCGGTGCCGGGCCTCCTCCCCTAGGTCGACTCAGCCTCAAGTGTAGTGAACATCGCCACGAGGGGGGACAAAGGCGTCCCCGGGGGTGGTGCTGGCCACCCGCGCCCTCGTGTGCCGTTGCGATGCTCCGTAACAGCACTTGCCCCAACAGTCTGTTCAGGCTATACGGTGGATCTTTGTCTTTGCAGCCCATCGAGCGAAGGTAGCAATAGGAATTAGCAGGCGCATTGGTTTATCTATTGGTCGCCAGGTGACACATTGAATAGCATTACCCGTTCGCTTCATAGTTCAAGTTTCGTGAATTATATCAGCACATTTGATTCGTTTAAATAAAAACCATGTTTTTGAAAATATGTTCATGAACATATTTTCAAAAACATGTTTTTTTCATCCCAATATTTCAGAACTTTAAAAACAAACTTCATGCAACTCTGATGTCAAGGAAGTAAAAGTTACCGATATTCCCTTTACAGTCCTAAGGCACCAGTAACAAACAAAATCCACATTATTTTGGCAGTGGCAAGTCATTCAACAAGTTAACCGCTGTTAACCTTTCCACGAACCGCGTATGAAAAGTCTGTTTCTAATTTTTAAGCCATCAAAATATTGGGGTTGCTCTCTCTCTCTCTGCTGAAAACGGGGGCCACTGTTGTTTTTATGTAGTTTTTACACCTGCTCATTTATCATGACGTTTTGTTTTCAAAGCCACTGAAATCGTTCCCGTATTTATGAGCAGCTGAAAGCACAACAGTGGTGGCGCATTGCGTGGACTGCCCTGGGCCAATTGGAATTTTAGCACTGCCCCACTATTCACTTGAAGGAAATGTTAACTTTCTGAGAACAAAATGTCTCTTTTTCAAGGAGGATCTAGAGAAAATGTATAAGGGAACAGTGTAAGTATCAGGATGTAAAATCCAACAAGGGGAGAGCAAAACATACAAAGAGAGGAAAAGAGAACCGCCAAAATGCAAATTAAACTACATTCTGCCAACACTCTTCAAGATTTCAAACCATTGCAAGCTACATTGTTATTATGAATTCATAACGTACCATTGAGATGTATTAATACAATTGATATGCATGTATAAAGAAACTGAAAAGACATTACATGTTACGTGAAGTGTATTATTATTATACGCTCTTTTGAAACAAAAATACGGCTTACCTATTGTTTTATGCAGAGGTAATGTTCTTCAAAAACGGCGAGTAACTCAATCGCGTAAATTAAACGTAATTCTCCCGTTAGAAATAAAGGAAATGGTTGGAGTTATGGAGAGAACGCTATAGAAATCTCTCACTCTTACGTCTAGATATTTCACTGATAACAGTAACATTAGATTTTCAATACTACCATACATGTCTGAAAGACAGTAACGGCCTATTTAAAGAAAGGGGGAGGGAAAAAAACCCATGCTTTAAACACGTTCTTGAGATGTTTGTTTGAGTGTGGCGGCAGTGGACTGGTGCCTGGTGGAGGGGAAGGAGTGGAGAGCGATTCCGACTGATGGCTGCCACCCACACTGTTGTTGGTGATTTCTGTCACTGCTGCTGTTGCTTGCTGCTGCACCTCGGGCAGCATCGCTACTGAACTTTTGCTGCGCGGACTCACGAACAGCTCGCAGCACGTTCCGTAACACCGCCGCCAACGTGCCGGAGCCGCGTTATTTCAATAATAATAATATTGCGCGCATAACAAACAAACAAAAAAACCCGTAAATTAATCTCACGCGCTATTTATAAATCGCGAGGCGACTGTATACGTCGATGTACTGGCATCCGACACGACCGGTAACATCACGTTCGTCGTGCAAAATCTCACACCTTATTCATATTCTTGGTTCTTTCGGTAGAGTCACGTGAGATAGAAAACAAAAAAATAAAAATTCAAAAATTAATAATAAAAAAATGAATACGTTGAAAATAATAAAAGCAAAAACGAAAAATATTAAAGTAAAATAAATAAATAACACATTCTTTAAAAATACAAATAAATCTCGCACCTTCTTGGAAATCCGCATGAACCGATGTCATCACAGCAAGAATACCCCTAATGCCCTCCCCCCCTCCAAAACTCCAAAGTCCACTCTTATCGTTATTCATCCACCCACCCGTCCAGCTTCATATAAAGTATATACAATGCAGAGCCACAAGCGGTCAGATGGCTCATGAGGTCGAAATATCCTGAGTTTTTCAGAAAATTATCATCACCATTCGGGCGAGTTCAAATTGTCATCAGCGACTAAAGATTAACCCAGGATATCAGCGACTGTACAACGGCATGTTTGATGGTATAACATAATACCAGTTGAGAAATATATTTTGTCACTCGAGTTGTTTAAAAGCTACCACTCTGTGAATTTAACAAATCATACAATTTTGTACCCATGGTATTTGGTTTTCCTCCTACGACTCTTAACCTCTTTGATGGCTATTGTCACAGAAAACTTTGATGACCCCGGTAATTTGATGCATTCTTGAAGGTCTGCTCTACAACCTTGTAAAGTGCAATACACACTCATGCATGGTACTCATCTGTGATCTATGATAACATTTCAGAATATTTTTTTTACAATGTATCAGTCGGTCATGGGCTATCGCCACATCAATTGACCGTGCATGATTAGGTTATCCATGCCATCACAGAAAATCGTTTATATTTAAGCCACAGTTTGCTTACCTATACAAATTTACCAACATGGAGGCCTTTTTCTCGTACATTTTTCTAATTAAATATACAGGACTGCTGTCATTTTAAAACACAGATTACAATTTTACTTTCATGCTGGTGAATTGAAAATATGCACATCTGTGGAATAGATTATTCGCACTTAATTAAAATATGGTAAAACCTGCACCGAGGCAAAGGCACGCATTTCAAAATGTATCCTTAATTGCATTTCCATTTATTCAGTGTAAAAAAAAACAATCACACAATGTTTCCTGAAATGTTCATGGGTAATGAAAAATAATTGAAAGATAATCATATTCATAGTGGTAAGTGACATATTTAGCCGAATGCTGCAGTTGTCATAGTGCAGAGGGACACTTAGACAACTATTAGCGTCTACACTGTATAAGTGGCGCACAAGCAAAGGACGGTGCAGAAAAAAAAATCATTGTTGGACTGCACTCTCCTCTCCTATGCTCCCACATCTATGCTCCCGGTCTTCAACCCCAACTCGGCAGCGTGGGGTGAAGTATGGTCAAATAACGCCCACCACGACCCGCACGGCGTGGGGAGTCGCTCATCCAGCTGTGGATTGACAACCAGCTGGACATGTATGTAGCTGTGCAATATCCATAATATTCACACGGGCACGGCCTGTACTCAACTTGTGTTTTTTTGTAAGTATTCCACTAAAACTGACGTGATGTGATCCAGGCCGCCCTTGCAAAGGGGCAATGCAGTGTCCATTCCCGCCCCGCGTAGCGGCAAAAGCAGTGGCGAATGTTTAAACCGGTCCTGGGCCTCCCCTAGGTCGACTTAGCCTTAAATGAGGAGGCAACGGCGGCCTGGGGTAGTGCTGGCCGCCCACGCCCATCGTGTACCAACACTGCCGGTCTTCGTTGGGTGCTCGCTAACAGCACGAACAGTTCCGACAGTCGACGCAGGGGTGGGTGGAGACCTTTTTGTCTCCGCTGCTTATTCACAATGGGCACTTTAACGAGTGCGTGATTTACACAAGTCGAGGGGTGTGAGAGTTCGAGAGTGCAAATGGGAAGCTGGAGGCACGCGCCACGCACGCGCCACGCCGTGTCGGAGTTCCTGCACCTGCCGAGAGTGCTTCACCACTTCCCCCCCCCCTCCTCCGTGTTTTTTTTTAAGATTATATCAGCGCCCGAGTAATACATATGCACACACGTGTTCGTCGTGCCGCCGTTTAAAACCCAAAAACGGATAAACTGTGCCACCCTCGACTTCACGCCGGTAGATTGCAATATTTGGAGCCCAATTGGTGGCGCGTTTTTGAAAAAAAGGCATTTGTTTCTTTTCCTCCCGCTCATTTTGCTCACAAATTGACACTATGTTGTGTATCTCTCCCTGTGTGTCTCTGTTGTGCGTCTCTCTCTGCTTGTGTCTATGTTGTGCGTCTCTCTCTGTGTATCTATGTTGTCTCTCTCTGCTTGTGTCTCTCTCTGTGTGTCTCTGTGTCTCTCTGCTTGCGTGTCTATGTTGTGTGTCTATGTTGTGTGTCTCTGTGTTGTCTCTCTGCTTGTGTGTCTATCTGTGTGTCTCTGTTGTGTGTCTCTCTCTGTGTGTCTCTGTGTCTCTCTCTGATTGTGTGTCTATGTTGTGTGTCTCTCTCTGCTTGTGTGTCAATCTGTGTGTCTATCTGTGTGTCTCTGTTGTGTCTCTGTGTGTCTCTGTGTCTCTCTCTGCTTGTGTGTCTATGTTGTGTGTCTCTGTGTTGTCTCTCTCTGCTTGTGTCTGTCTGTGTGTCTCCGTGTCTGTGTTTTGTCTCTCTCTCATATTTAGAAGTTCACTAGGTTTGTTTTCTACCTGATGACGACTGCTTGTGTTGCAATCGAAACGTCGTATTCTATTATTTAATTTATTTTCTTTCTACGTGACTTTACCGAAGGTACCAAAGAGTAATTCCTGCAGTCACGAAAGCTTCAAATCATACATGTAATATATATCGGATAGTGTGAAGACTATATCATGCAACTTGGATTATGCACTGGGTGATGTGCTCGTGTAACAAGCGGATGTAGGAACAGATTAGCAAAAGTATCAGTGATATATAATCTACATTCTTGGCAGTAGACAGTGAGGACAACCATGGATCGTCCACCGCCCATGTCATATCACGTGACCAAATGCAGATAATCGCGCTCTCAGATTCATAGACATTAGAAAAAAACAATCCCCAAAAAAAGAAATATAAGGTGCTATTTTATTTGGTAAAAAAAGCCCAAGATTAATCCATGCAACAAAGCAGTTTAAATTCGCTCTCGTGAATAGAAAATTGCCACTGTGTGTCCAAAACCCCTGTCCAGCCAGCCCCTGGAAAGAATTTGGCGTTCGCGGATTTGAAGTCCCATCGGTCTCATTGTCTCTCCCCGGGTGTTGGTGGCAACTCGTCGGCACGGGGTGATGCACCGGACCATCGAAGCACCCCACAAAACGCTCCCCCTTTTCGTGCATATAATACATGTAGTGGAGGCTTCGCCCATGAATGCATTGAAAATCAACTGCAGAAATTATCTCCACGCAACGAAGACGTGGAGCAACTACGAGCAATGCTGTGAGCAACACGAGTGTGCTTCGTACATTTATAGATATATAGATACAGATCTCGTTCCGCTTCATTCTTTCTTGCGGTAGAAACCTCAGACATTACGCGATTCCCTGCGCTACAGGGATCGGCGTCCAGAGATGACGTTGCGTGCCAATGCAATTAAAAAATAAAAACTTATCGCATTAAGTTGGTAACATTACCTATTCTTGGGCCTGGAAATGTAGTCCGAATTATATTTCATTTTTTTCTGGGGAAACTCAGGAGGAAGTGTAATGGTAAAATCAACTTCCTGTAGCCCTCCAAAAACCGCAAAATAATAACCACCTAGATCGCGGATTGATATAATTCACCAATAATTTTTAACTTTCCATCAATGCAGAAAATCGTGTTTTTTTTTTGCAATTCAATTAAACCGCCGTAGTTGTACACGCGGACACCGCTTCGCTGAGCGATCACGCCCATTGCACGCACGGCGATGTGCACGGTGTAGGGAAGTCAGCGGCGGCTGCCCTATGAAGAGAACCGGCCCTGGTGATGAAAGTCAAGAAATTTCAACGACCGGCTGAGGTCCACAAACAGGGATGATGGGCAGTGTCAGATCAGATTGTTTATCAACTGTAAACTATTTTTTTTATTTTAGCAGGTAAGGCCCACCGAGCTTTTTTTAGCTTTTTTCTGAAGCGACCTGGCCGCAAATGGTCGATCGATCAAGTGGCTTATCAACGTGGAAATGCATAGCAGCCAAATATTCGAAAAGGTATGTTCATAAATGTGGAGGGAAAAACTGGAGGACCCCGAGAAAAATCCACGCGACCACGGGGTGAACATGCACACTCCGAGTATGCAGGCGTCAGGGTCTGGATCGAACCCACAACCTCCTGTGTACCAGGCAGGTAACCATGGCCAAGACAAAGTTAACATCTCGCCACCGTGGTATGCCGCCACACGACACGAGTCCAATGTCCCGATGTCTCGGCGGGGGCTTGTCACCACTGGTGGCGCGGAGCCAGTGTTGGGTTCTAGCAAACAGCGGTGCCCCCTGAAGCAATGCAGTTCGACCCCTTCACAACGGAGAAGATCGTATGCATGTGTGTGTGTATGTGTGTATATGGCGGTTGTTGTCATTATAAGGGGAGTTTTAGTGTAGCGGTTAGCGCGCTGCACTACGAACCTGGAGACCCGGGGTCGATTCTCGCTCACGGCCAACACCAGTGACGATGATCTCAAAACGGTCCTGGGCCTCCTCCCCTAGGTCGACTCGGCCTCAAATGAGTACGTGGTGCGGTGCGTAAACATCGCCACTGGGGAGACAAAGGCGGTTGGGCGTGGTGCTGACCACCCACCCTCTCGTGTACCGTGCCGGCCTTCATCGGTGCTCGATAACAGCGCTTGCCCCCCAACAGTCTGTTAAGGCTATACGGGGGATCTTTGTCTCGTATATATTAAAGTTGAACTTTTTTTCTCACCGTACGTAGCCAACCGTGCGAAACGGAGGTGCGAGGGAAAGACAATCTAAAGACAAAAAAGCAGTTCAAGAAAAGAGTTTTCAAACCAGATTTAAAGTTGCACGGCTCCAGTGGCTTCCTAATAACCGGCCGCAGAAGCACGCCCGAAACGGCGCGATGCAATGCCCGTCTTTTTCCTATGGATAGCGATAAGCCGCTGCCGCGAGGATGACCAGCGTTGGTGCGGTGGTTTATGCTCGTCGACGAGATCAGGGAGGCAAACCGCCGACATTGTGTCCAGCTTCTCCATCCTCTTTTCCCCTTCCGCCCACTACCTCTTGGCTGGCTGACGGCATGTCCAGTGGTGGAAATTCCACATCCATTGGATAAGCCCGCTGCCGCTTTCCTACAAAGTAACCTTTCGGTTTTTTTTCCCAACTCCCAGAAGAACGATGAGCGAATTTGCCGCTGACCGGGAAATGAATTTGTAATCTCGTAAGCGTGAGTCAGGAGTCTATCCACGGTGCCATCTGGCTGAAGAAAAATCATTTTTAACGAGGCAACATTTACACATCCCCACAAAAGTGCCAGGCCATAGTTTAAAATGTAAATATAATTACATAGCCGTTATGAGCTGCATTTTCCACAATATACAGTTTGTATGACTGGCATGGCATGGCAGACAGGCAATTAAGACATAATTTATTGCTTTTATTTCACCTCACCATTAACCCCACTAAATGCAAACGCCTGCAAGGGTAAGCGAGGCCATCAAACATTAGGCCCCACCCCTGTTGTCGGAAAGCAAGAGTGATGGTTGTGTCTGCTCAGATGGCAAAAGGTGTGTTCACACGTTGGCTATTTGTTCACCGTTCTGCTGAGTCAAATTCTTCATTTACGTGAACCGGATGAGTTGGTTTACGTTCAAATACGCTCTTGTGTTGTATGAATAAAAAGTACGTGACTCACTGCTCCACACTAAGTCGTGCGTATGTTCAGTTCGCTCTGAAAGTCAAAGTGACAATGGCATCCCCTTCACAAGAATACTGACGAACACACAAGACCAGCCTTCCAGCCCTGCCACGTGGAGAGCATGCAAACTCGAAATATGCAGGCGTCAGGGTTTGGATCGAAACCCACGATCTCCTGCACCCCAGGCAAGGTAGTTAACATCTCCTTGCCACCGCGGCACATTCTCGCCACCACGATAAACGAACACAACGTCCCAAGCAGGAAACTCCTGAAAATTGTCTTGATACTCGGCAGTGTTCTGGGTGAAATAATCACTCAGGGAAAATAATAATAATAAGCACCTGCAACTAAATATCACGTGATGGACTCATACTTGTGTTCTTGGACGTTTGTCTTTTTGGAAACTAATTAAACTTACTATCTTGACGACACGGCAAAAACTATCGTGAGACACAGCAGTAGTAGTAATACTAATTATTGAAATGTAGTAGGTTCAAAGGTATTTGATGAAATGTAAAACAATTTTTGTTCCTGGGTAGTAAGTGTTATTTTATATTGCTTATGCATAAAAAGTATAAAAATCGGCTATTATTATTCCCCACAAACTTTGCTTTTGTGACCAGGCCTTTTTGTGAACTGAAAGACACAAATGCACTCCACGTTTTCTCATTGAAAATAGGTAAGTTTCAAAATATCACTGTCCTGGTCACAAAAGCAAAGTTTGTGGGGAATAATCGCCATTAATTTTCTTTTGAGTTATAAGCAATTAGAAAATAACAATAGCCAGGAACAATGTGTATTGTTACACAGTGAATTATTGTAACAGTCGCCATGGAAGTGGGTGGTGTGCGTGAGCATACCAAGATAAACCTGTGCAGAGGACCATGCCCAATACTGTGAGTGTGGTGTCTGCAGGTTGCACGCAATGATATCTACTGCGAGTGATGGATTCAGAAATGGCTGTGGATTATGCCAAGAGGGACAAACAACGAAGCGTGAATGCAAAGGCAGTGTTAAAGAGTTCCCTGAAGGGTTGCACCTCGGTTGTACACAAATCTCAGATCGGACGCTCTTTAATCTTCCAAAGCAAGGCGTGCATCATAAACATGGACCATTCCAAGCTATGTTTGTAAGAATACATTTCCGTGCACACGGCATTTATACTTCATTAGACCTCCTTTGCCAGTACCAAAATATAAGAATAGGGCTTTTCCCCTTTTTCTGGCAACAAAACTGAAACCTTTTTACAAGGATTCATGTCTGCATTAACCACCATACCTGCAGTCAAAATGCAAACAAAAACATACTATGATAATATATGCATTGTCCTTGAAACTGATTGGTCCACACCAAGGGACGGCTTTCTTTTGAGCCTCGACCCAAAAGGCGTCATCTGGTCGAGCACCAATTGGGTCGAGGCTCAAAAGAACGCCGTCCCTTGGTGTGGACCAATCAGTTTCAAGGACAATGCATATATTATCATAGTATGTTTTTTGTTTGCATTTTGACTGCAGGCATTGTGGTTAATGCAGACATGAATCCTTGTAAAAAGGTTTCAGTTTTGTTGCCAAAAAAAAGGGGAAAACCCCTATTCTGGCATTTATACTGTTTACATATGTAGAGGCTGAGATTGTCACTGTGTGGTGCCGGGCTTACGAAGCCACGGCGGATAATGTGCTGACATTATGTGTAGCCCGCTTACGGGGCATAGTACCAGCCCTAGCAGGGCTTGGGTGAGCGCTGGTAGTTTCATTTCATTCATTTATTTGGTATAGCCCTGTGAGCCATTCGGCTGGTCAGCGCGGAGGCAACGCGAGCAGTGTGCGGTGCGGGCTCCCGGCGAGGGAGCAAGAGGGAGCGTCAGCCAGCCAGGGTTACCTTTGGGCATGATACGCTGGTTGACCTGCTGACACGTGACCGGATGATATTGGAGGGGGGCCACCGGTGGACGGGGGCCGCTGGGCGGTCACGTGGTATAGAGGAGCTCTCGGGAGCCTTCGAGAAGGAGCTCGAGAGATCTAGAAGGTGGGCGGGGCGAGGGGCGGAGCCAGCCCCAGCCCGGGCCGATATAACGGGGGCCCCCGTGAGGGGCTCGGAGTTCTTCGTGTTGCTGCTGATGAAGATCCACGTCGGGTTAAGAAGCCTCTAGTCACGCGGCCCGGGACCCAGCTCGTGGTCGGGGCCGGGATAGCGAACCATGTCTAGTTTTGCCGTAGCGTGGTTAGATGGGCATTCGAGACCCGAGTGTAGATTGAGTGATGTTGTGTTAAATAATAAATAGTGTTGCTCCCGAGATAACGTCTGCGACTCAGTTGGACTCACTACACATACTTGTGAGTCTTTTCACCCAATTTCATCCCACTTGCGCTACCGGTGCCCTGTCACGAGACAAGGTATACATTCTAATCCCTCGCAGGGCATTGCACCGCTTCACGTTATACAACTGCCCATGGAAGTGGATATCACAGGGCCACATCCGAGAGATCCAATGAAGTGACCTCTGTTCCACACAGTAGGGGGCAGCACTTTCCCATCTGCTCCCAATTCAAACCCAGGATCCCAGTGGTGCTACCTCAGCGCCCTCCGACTCCTCTAAACCAACAACATTCAGATTTTGATTTAAAGCTTTCGTGACTGCAGGGATTCATATTCTTGGTTCTTTCGGTAAAGTCACCACGTAGAAGGGAAACAATAAAATAATAAAAATAAAAAAAATTCTCAAGACGTTTCGCCTGCAACACAAGCAATCACCTGATGATGATCACCTGATGACGATTGCTTGTGTTGCAGTCGAAACGTCGTGAGTATTTTATTGTTTCATATTTTTATCATTTTATTGTTTCCCTTCTACGTGACTTTACCGAAAGAACCAAGAATACAACATTCGTATTGTTAGTATAGTCCGCTACAGCCACTTTAATGACGGATTTGTTTCAAGACGTGCCCGTTGATGAAACTTTAGAAGTTTGTCCATATTTGTATGCCAGTTCAAGGACTTCGCGTTTAGTTCATGTGCAAGACGAAGCTACTGTGTTTTTGTTTTGGTCAAAAACAAAAGGATTGTGAAATATTTCTAACTTTGTGCATGAACCTCACTGCTGACATGGAACTCAGGACGTCGATGTTGCTACTCGATCATCCAAACAGACTAATTGTTAGTCAAAACAAATGCGCCAGATCCAGGTAGAATATTCTCGAAATAAGTCACGAAATCCATTGAAGATTTCTAAGTACCTCACCTGCCTACGCTCCAACCGTTACCGCCGTAACTCAAGAGAGTAATCGTATTTAAAGCTTCCGTGACTGCAGGGATTCACATTCTTGGTTCTTTCGGTAAAGTCACGTAGAAGGGAAACAATAAAATAATAAAAATATAAAACAATAAAATTCTCACGACGTTTCGACTGCAACCCAGGGGCGGAGCCAGGATGTTCAGCCCAGGGTGACATTCAACAAATTTTAATTTCAAGAATGATTTAGAGAGTCAGGCTGTTGAACTAGACGCCATCGGTTGGCGACACACTCTGACAATGCATTTGCACGGAGTCCGCCAGACCGAGTGTCGTACACTTATACGCAGAATGTTTCAGATTTTCGATTTTTGATTTTTTTCGGGGGTGACAATTGTCTACCCTGTCACCCCCCTGGCTCCGCCCCTGACTGCAACACAAGCAATCACCTGATGATGATTGCTTGTGTTGCAGTCGAAACGTCGTGAGAATTTTATTGTTTTATATTTTTTATTATTTTATTGTTTCCCTTCTACGTGACTTTACCGAAAGAACCAAGATTAAGAGTAATCGTAGTTTAAATTCAAAATAAAGCTGCAATAAAATTATTATAACGTTATGTCTGACAATTACAGTTTACACCAGCTTCCAGTTGTGCACATTTAAGATTTTCGACAACCAAGTCTAACTCTCATGTCAAGCGCCTTCACATCCTCTTCACGAATGCCCTCTATGTCCTTGAAACACGAATATATACAGCCCCACGCCGAGTGCTGATAGTTTCTAATACCAGGAACTGCTATTATGTAAGGTATTACGAAAAACCGCGTATGCAAGGCTTTTAAGCATCTGCAATAATATGTATTCACACTTTTAAGCATCACAGAGAAGACCCTTATTATGCCCTGGTGACATCTGGACTTGACAACACATGTACTGCAATACTTCTCAAACCAATCATCACGAAACTCCATGTGACCCGGTCCTGTAAACGGAGACCACGTCACTGCAATCCTCACATTCCTCCAATGGCAACCCAATCCGAGATCAACGATAGAATCGCTCCCACCATCTTCGCGACACTCCATGGACCCTCCATCGTTGTATTCTCGATCTTCTTTACCTTTGCTGATCTCACCAAGGAGCATAAACCATCATGTAAACTCCGGTCATCCTCACAGCGGCTTTTCGCCAACCGTCGAACAAAGATGGTCACTGCATCGCCCGTTTTGAGATAAACTTCTGCGGCCGTCTGGAAGGCTCTTCCTTCAAATTTGTATATAAATCTAGTTTATTTTAGAACTGCTTATTGTGCTTAGTTTGTTGTTCTTCCCCCGCACCTCTGATTTGCACGGTTGGCCACGTACGGTGTGAAAGAAGTTCAACATACACTCACATTAGGAAGCCACTCGAGCTATGCGCTTTTAAATCTGGATTGAAAACTCATTTCTTTAGAACCGATTTGTATGTTAAGTTTGTTGTCCTTCCCTTGCAATTCTGATTAGCATGGTTTCCTTACACACGCCGCGAAAGAAGTTCTACATACATACAATCTAGTTCCTTATACATGCTCTCTGCTCCAAAAACAAATGCCTTCCGTCAGAACCACCCAAGTTAACCATCCAGCTGTCTGAGCTGCCAATTCCATCCCACTGTCCAGACTCAAGATGACACCCTATCCCTGCCCTCTGCCTATACGACAGCACCATCTCATTTGTGTAATATTCTGCCCCGTGTTCCGACCCCTCTGAAAATTCACTGTGTAACAGTTTTTTTGTCCCTGGGTAGTAAGTGTTATTTTCTAATTGCTTATGCCTAAAAAGTACAGAAAATGGCTATTATTCCCCACAAACTTTGCTTTTGTGACCAGGACAGTGATATTTTGAAATGTGCCTATTTTCAATAAGAAAACGTGGTGTGCATTTGTGTCATTCCTTCACAAAGTCCTGGTCACAAAAGCAAAGTTTGTGGAGAATAATCGCCATTTTCTATACTTTTGAGGCATAAGCAATTTGAAAATAACACTACCCAGGAACAAAAATCGTGTTACATAGAAATCAATCCACTCCTCCCTCAGTCATCTCAATGCGAATGTCCTCCCCCCAGTTTTTACGCCTCGAGATGCGATCACATTTAAACGATGTACAAATAATGAAATAGCTTCCGCGTTATACGGTATAATTCCTCGTACGTCGAAATATATCTCAAAGACTCATTTTTTTTTTTACAAGGAGGCAGAGGTCTATAAACAACCTCACGCGGAGAGGGAGGAGCAGTCCAAATCAAGCTTTTTTCAAAATAGACTCCTACACGAAAAAAGCATCCAATGTACATTCTCTGGTAAATATCAATAACGCACACTTCTTCTTGGGTCCTAGGGAGGGGGGGGGGGGGTCTATAGCCGCCTCCTGCACCTTAGATCCACCAATGTAATGCGACATTTTCTCGTAATTTTTACGACATCCAACACAGTACAGGTGCAGTATTTACCATCGGGCCAATTCGTGAACGTGTCGGTGATTTGCACTTCACAAAAGGGGCCCGCCAGTCTGACGTGGGCAGCAGAAGCGGAGGCAATTTGCACTCGGACCCTGGCGATGTGGGAATAGCCCCCTGAATGAGTCACCGGATTTGATTGTTATTGCCAATACAGCACAATACTGTAGTTATGTTTGCGTGAACTATTGATAAGACGTCCCCATCCGTGGCACCGTCCGTTGCTCAAAAGTAAAGTCAGAGCAGCTCCCGGACTCAAATGAGCATTGGGGGTGACGCTCATCTTTACAAGGTGGCCCTGCACCAGTGGCAGAAATCAAAATATTCATATGGCAGGGGCCATACACTGTTCACTTCCCCCTAAAGTGGTACTAATTTTATGGACCCGACAAGATGATGGGGTCGGTCAGCTCGCGTGCAGGTTTCTATCGTGGATCGCTGCATCCTGGGATAATGAGGCATGGCGATGGCTTTGGGGACGCCTTAATCCAGTGGTGGATTCCATACCTTTCAGTAACATTTCACCCAACTTTACTTCCTCACCACCTTACTCACGGCGACGGCTGTCAGGAGAGGGCCGAACGTTGCGATCACGTCGAGAACACTTTGAACAGCGTTACCAAACCCGCGTGTTTATTTCAGTCCGAGAGCGTGGCGAGCCCGTTTAAGATGAATGTGTTGTCCACGCATGTTCACCGGCCCCCCACGTGGCAAACACAGCAGCGAGGGCACATTTAGCAACGCAAGCATGAGCAACCGACAGTACCGTCGTTTTGCGTAACGTCGCACTGTGCTGTAACCTATGGGACATTTTCTTTTTGCCAGTGTCAAAAGAATAAAAAAATAAGAATGTGTTTTTTTTTTGGCCCCTTTTCTGGCAATAAAAAAAACAGGCGTTGAGATATTCGAACACCAAAATGTAAAAGGAGTCAAGTCCGCATTAACTGCACGTAACTTGTGGAAAAAGTCGTGCAAACAAACACGCTCTGATATTTGTAGAGTTCGCCTTTTGGCATTCCATGGTAAGACGCTGGTGAGACAATGCCATATATTACACTGTATAACAAATGTTTTTTTTGTTTCTGGGTAGTAAGTGTTATTTCTTAATTGCTTATGCCTCAAAAGTACAGAAAATGTGTCTTTTCGTTCACATAAAGTCAGAAAAAAACAACATGAATCAAAATTAACATGTATTTATACTAAGGTAATGCAAAAATTACTACAAAAGATTTAGACACCAAAGCGCACTACCACAGACGGGACTGGCCACAGCGGACCGAGTTCTCTGTGCGGAAGAACAATCTCGAAAAACTACTCACTTCTAAATCTTTAGTAGTCATTTTGTATTACTTTAGTATAAATACGTGTTAATTTTGATTCATATGTTGTTGTTGTTGTTGTTGTTGTTTTCTGACTTTGTGAACGAAAAGACACACATTTTTTTCCGTTTTCTCATTGAAAATAGGTACATTTCTAAATATCACTGTCCTGGTCACGAAAGCAAAGTTTGTGCGGAATAATAGCCATTTTCTATACTTTTTAGGCATACGCAATTACGAAATAACACTTACTACCCAGGAACAAAAATTGTGTTACATTGTATTATGAGAGCACGTTTGTGTGCATGTTTTGCCACAAGTTACGTGCAGTTAATGCAGGCTTCATTCCTTGCAGAAGGTTTATATTTGGTGTTCGAACATCCGACCACCATCTTTTTTGGTTCTTTCGGTAAAGTCACGTAGAATGTGAATAAAATAATAAATTGATAAAATAAAATAACACAATAAAATTCTCACGACCATTTCGGCCACAACACACACACACCTTGCTTTATTGCCAGAAAGGGGTAATACCTATTTATTTTTCATTACTTAGGACTGCGCTGTATTTATTACGCATTTTGCTAAGACTGCTCAACGACACGCACAGCCGTTTGTCGAAGCACTGCTGGACGAGGAAGAATCTCCACGCCATGCAGGTCGTGGGGGGGTGGATATTCGCCCATACTTCTCCACATTTGACACCCGTACCGATTTCAGCGTTTGCGAGCAGAGAGAGAGAGAAAAGAGAAAGAACAAAAAAACCCCTAAATATTTTTGTTCACGCGATCATTGCTTTCAAAATCAGCTGTGTTGAGACAAACCGGATAGGCTCGGGTATGGCAAGTCCGCTGTTCACCCACGGTGGCCAGGACAGGTAGGTTTTCGACGTCGAGAGACCAGCGGTGGAAATGGGCCGTTTGTACACATCACGGGCCCGGTCCTTCTCAGGACAACGAAACAGACTCGCCGGAACTGTGTTGAGAGCGTTCTAATCCTCAATACACGGTTCCAATCGAGGAAAACAGTCGCCTTTCCCATTCATCAGGAGCACAATAACGTCCCTTGTCATTGCACGAAGTCACGCCAAGCCCTTTTGGACCCATTCGCTAAACCTTAAACAATGCGAATTCAACCCCGATGGATGTATGTTGAACTTCTCTCGCACCATACGTAGCCAACCGTGCTAATCGGAGGTGCGGGGGGGGGAAGGACAAGTTGAAGCTTGGAGAACTACATGGAGCTCAAAAGAACTCGCAAACAAACACCTCGTGAAAGATCCAATGCAGAAGAGCCCTGGGTTTGAAATACCACGAAACTCAGCTACCACCCTAAACCGCATTCACTGCACAAACCAAGACAGATGCAAATACCTGATGATGCACAAATGGAAAATTAAAAATATATATTTTTATTGTGCCACTGTGGCCATCCAGAACGGACCGTACAACGTATAACGACTCAATGCCCCAATCCACAAACACGAAGGGGACATCACGATGACGAACTCCGCTATTGCTCCTGAAGCGGTCGTCTGGGCTTGCCCACCTGCATGTCAAATTGCAGTTGTCGCTGTGCGTCCACATCAGCAGCCGTACCGAAAGAAGAAGAAGAATAAGAAGAAGAATATGTGTTCCATATCACTTTTACAACGTTAAAAGCACAAGTCAATACCGCTGTATCCTTGGTAATTTTGCTCAGGATTTATGGCCCCTATTGCTTAAAAATACACGAAGTGTAACAGGATACGTGCCGCGCGCATATCTGGACCGAGCCATAAACATGGAAAAAATGAGAAGCATTATATCACACGAGCAGTGTGCCACTGACAGCAGACCCAAGTGACTTTTCCAAACGTAAAAAAAAAACGTGCGGCTACAGTTACATCTGAAAACAATTTCACACATGCTGTACTCGACTTTTGTGTAGAGTAATGTATTTTGTACGTGCGTGCTTACGGAGGTGAGTTTACAGATTACTTCAGTTGTAATGTAAATAGTAATTTAGTAAACGCTAAATTACGCTAATAACATCTCGAATAAGTGTTGCTGTCTGGTCACACCGTGTTCAGTTACGTGGTCACGCCTTGCAGTGTTACGATCATTTAAGCTTATCAGTAAGATGCTCATCAGCTCGACATGAAACGGGAGCACGGTTATTGAATGAAAAATAAATATTAATCCACGGATTGACAGAACGTTGCGACGCACGTGTATCTGCTGTGATATTTGACGCTGGCTTACTCCGCGCGGACATCTTCACGTGCGTTGCTCAGAGCTCTAACGTTCAACGGACCCCGACCTTGTCCTGCAAACTCCTAACAGCCATCCTGGTAACAAAACACGTGAGGAGCAGTCGACAGTGTGCTGCTATCGGAGTAGAATCTCCCGCGGGATCGCATCTTACAAACGCACCAGGCCTGTTCAAAACGCCGCAAGGTCCACAAATCCGTAGGAAGCGGTGGAGCGACAACATCGTTTGGCAGGCCGCACTCCCTTCAACTGCCGCCTTGTCGAGAAAGAGAGGAACACATTCGTCAACGATCGCAATTAAATGCGATCCACTTAAAGTCGCAGGATACGACGCCCTGCGTGTCGCGGATGACAGGTGCCCATCGGACGCCTCGATCACACAAAATGACGACTGCTCTCGCACTACTTGACTAACACTGTATTAACCGGTGACATGGTCTCTATCCTTTCTAAAGGCCTTAACTTTGCCGTTACCCCACGCACAATTCCTGTGGATGAGATAATTGCTGAGGTAGAATCAGCAGTTAGACTCCTTCCACATAATGAGGTAGAGATGACTAGACATGAGGTTGCTAAAATAATTGAGAATAGCAAAGTTCCAAAAGTAAATATTAGTTCTAACGAGGCAAAAGCCTTAAGAGAGCTGCGTGTAAACAAGGATATCCAAATCCTAGCAGCTGATAAAGGCCGCACTACTGTAGTGATGTCACGAGCCAATTATGATAATAAAATTAGAAATTTACTAGAGGAAAGTACCTACATTAAAATTAAACGAGATCCAACTAATACCTTAGAACGTAAGACCACTGCAATAATTGCAAATTTATTAATCCCTAAAAATGAGCAATACCAAATTAAGCCAAGGGCCTCAAAACCACCTAGACTCTATGGGCTACCAAAGATTCGTAAAATCGGCATCCCATTACGACCCATAGTCAGTACAATTGGCTCTGCCACATATCAATTAGCAAAATATATAACCAAACAAATACAGTCCTACATTGGTAGGACATCTTCATTCATAAAAAATTCAGAACATCTTGTGAATGTGATTAAAGATATTAAACTTACTCCTGATGATATTCTGGTAAGTTTTGGTGTGATTTCTCTATTCACTAAGGTTCGAGTGGACGAATCGCTTAAATTACTTGATACACTAGTAAAGAATACCGGTTTACCAAAAGATATTCCGAAACTTGCTGGCCATTGTTTAAATAACACTTACTTCTTATGGAGAGGGGATTTCTTTAAACAAAAGGAAGGAGCAGCAATGGGTTCTCCTTTATCCCCTGCTATAGCAAATTTGTACATGGAAAACTTTGAAATAAGAGCACTTGCCTCGAGCACATTAAAACCATCCTTTTGGTTTAGATATGTGGATGACACTTTGGTTGTCTGGCCACATGGTAAAGATACACTTAATGATTTTCTAAATCATCTCAATGCACAAAACCCGGCCATCCAGTTCACCATGGAAATGGAGGTGAATAACACACTCCCATTCCTAGATATTTTGCTTGGACATGGCCTAAACGGTAAAATAACACAGCGTTTACAGAAAGCAAACGCACACTGATGCCTATCTAAATGCAGAATCACATCATTATCCAGCTCAGAAATCCTCTCTTATCAAGACGCTCATACATCGGGCTAAAACAGTGTCAGATGGTGAGAGTCTAGTGAGAGAGATTAAACACGTTAAAGACGCACTACGACAGAATGGCTACAATAATGCTCAAATTAACAGAGCACTGAATGCCAAATCACGATCGCAAAGCAATACTGCTGAAAGCGACCAGATTGTTAAAACAATAAAAATTCCATATATCTCAGGAGTAACTGACAAATTAGCCCGTGTTTTGCAAAAGCAAAACATTACAATAAGATTTGGTACAGTACACAAAATTCAAAAACTAGTATCTTGCACTAACGACGCATTACCTAAATTATCAACAGAAGGTGTATATCGGATTAATTGTTTATGTGGCAGCTGCTACATTGGACAGATGGGACGTAAAATCAGCGTAAGACTAAAAGAACATCAGAGAAATATTAAATTATCTCAAACACAACTGTCGGCAGTGGCAGAACATGCTTGTCAACAAGGACACTCAATTGATTTTGACAATGTTGCAGTGGTGTGTAAAACTAATTGTTACTGGCAAAGACTAATTAGAGAATCCATTGAAATTGAGAGGAACAAGAATACATTTAATCGCTCTGACAGCTACAGGCTTAGTGCGGCCTGGAAGCGTATTATTAAATAATACACATTACATTTTGATTTAAAGAATTACTAATCTACAACTCATTACTAATCATAACCAATGACTCATTACTAATCGATTATATAATTACAATACCCCCCCCTCCGCCTCTAATCACTGCACCTGATATGAGTTAAGTGATGCTCTATATAAAACCGGGAGCAAGCGAGGGCTTTACCATTCTGGCGAATTGCCCGATGATGCTGGATGTATTTACCAGCGAAACGTCGTACTCAAACTGTAAATGTGGATTCACTCTTCAACACACCGGTGGGCTAAAGTAGTGAATTGTCTTTTGTCAACGTAACACTTTTTTTTGCTGATTGGCCGTGTTGGGTGGTGGAGGGTTCCGACACATTTATAAATAAACGCGATCTAACCCAAAAAACCTTTATTATGCGTAATAAATTGTTCGGTAAAAAAGCAACATTTTGGTCAAATTTAACTACCGAACTCTTATGTGCAGTAATGTAGGAGATAAGAATATCACCGAACACTAATACCCATGGGGATATCCACAAGCAGAGAGAGACAACACAGAGACACAGAGAGCGACACAACATAGACACAGAATGCATGTCTGTGTTGTCTCTCTCTGCTTGTGTGTCTGTCTGTGTGTCCCCGTGTCTGTGTTTTGTCTCTCTCCCTCTCAAATTTAGCAATCTTTGGAAGAACGTAATCAACCAGGTAAGGTGCTGACTGTTGTGTTAGCCGACTCTCTGTGTTGTATTGCATTACATTTCTAAGTTCACTAGGTTTGTTTTCTACCTGATGATGAATGCTTGTGTTGCAATCAAAACGTCGTATTCTATTATTTTGGTGCGTGGAGCGGGGTGCAGTGATTTATTGGCGGCCCTTTGCTGCATTGCCATTGCTGCAGCATTGGCATTGTTGCTGCATTGGCATTGTTGCTGCATTGTGGCATTGCTGCTGCATTGGCATTGCTGCTGCATTGGCATTGTTGCTGCATTGTGGCATTGCTGCTGCATTGTGGCATTGCTGCTGCAATGACATTGTTGCTGGATTGGCATTGTTGCTGCATTGGCATTGTTGCTGCATTGGCATTGCTGCTGCATTGGTATTGCTGCTGCATTGGCATTGTTGCTGCATTGGCATTGCTGCTGCATTGGCATTGTTGCTGCATTGTGGCATTGCTGCTGCATTGACATTGCTGCTGCAATGACATTGCTGCTACATTGGCATTGCTGCTGCATTGGCATTGCTGCTACATTGGCATTGTTGCTGCATTGGCATTGTTGCTGCATTGTGGCATTGCTGCTGCATTGACATTGCTGCCCCGCCCATGCTGCTGGTGCTGCTGATACACGTGGGCTACGCCCATCCCCAAACCTTCATAAACAGTTTGCCTGTAGAGGCTAACTCCTTTGCCTGATGACGACCGCTTGTGTTGCGATCGAAACGTCGTGATATTTGTATTCACTTTATTTTTTATTTTTTCTATCTACGTGACTTTACCGAAAGAACCAAAGAATACGTACAGCACAATGGAAAGCGAATTCCTCAGGCCATGAACTCGTGCTAATGTGGCCAGTCCCTTAGGTTTGAGCTCCCTCGCATCCAAATGCAATATACATTCCTGTGCATGGTCCGTCAAAGACCTACACCGTACAGAATTCCCGATTGTTACGCTCAATATGATTTTATTTCCGAATGTTTCATTTGTTGATTGTTCTGAAAACTGAGTTCCGTTGACAGCTCAAAGTGCCACTGTTGATTGGCCAGGGCATGAGATTTCTGACCCTGCTCCCCAGACAAATGACCCTTGCACATACACACCATGTGGTTTCCTGACCTTTGGCTCAATCCAGGTCAAGGGTCAATCGTTTGCTGCTGCCACTCGTCAAAGCCTTCAGTTAGGCATTCATCAAAGGTCTCCTCCTTTCCCCGAAGGAAAAATGCTCAAAATGTTTGAGAGCAGCGGCATATTGGGAGGTCTGTGTTCATCAGCGCAGACCGGTGATGTTACAGGTCACCATTCATGCTATTCATCGTACCAATGACAAATACCGATTGTATTAATCCATTCACACATTTGGCAACACTTGCTTGACAAAGACGATGCGATTTAAATCACGTCCAAGCAAAATCGGCCCATGCAAAAGAAGCAGATGCCGTTCGTGTTCTAAGTATGGTTATAATTTGAACATGGCTCCAGTATCTCTTAATGTTTTTAACTGCACGTTTTAAGGCCCAAACGCGTATCACATGTTTACATTTTTAAATGACAAACCCACCCATGATTTGTATATGTTTACGACTTCCTAACAGAGGCATGGCAGTGAAAAAGACGCCACAATTAACGAGAAAATATGCTGTGATATCCAGGAGACAACGAAATAAAAATGTGTACCAATAACTACACTGCTGATTCAAAATCGATTACAAACATAATTCGGTGTCCACTAACAGTTACAGATAAGTCATGCACAACACACTCGCGTCTTGCTGGAGACCACATTTCACCGGTTATAAAATGCACCGTTAGTTTTAAATACAACGGGCGCAATCGTTTAACAACACGTAAACACCGCAGCCCAAACAAGCCACACGCACTCGATTTCGTGACACTCACGATTGGTGGCTGGAGGTACGGCCATTTGTTCCGCGCACTCGCGCGATGCCTTTCTGCAGCAGGGAGCTATTAATACGTCGAGGGAGTTGAATTCCAAACATTAAAATTATAAACGGGCCCTGCAAGGTCAGAAAGCGCCGCCGCCCCGCGTGTAACCGGAGTCCGCCCTCGCGCGCCGCCGACAGCTCTGCTCCGCCACGCGGCGCCCATGTGGGTTAACGCTGAACGTGAACCAGCCCAAGTTCCTCTACTGTACTCGTGTTATCACACGACACTGCCCGTAATTAGACAAGAGTCACCAACGGATCCCGTCTTAAAATGGGAAGGAAGATTTTTGATTTTTTTTGTAAAAGACGTGAAATCGAAACACATCTGCAAATTACACCGCCGATTACATAATTGGGGCTCTTAACGCGATAGTTCGTGTGCTCCGTGCCAAGATCTCAGCAGCCTGCGTTTGAATCTCAGCCATGTGGATCAGTGACAGGTGCTATCTGAGCCTGTCCTGGGCCACTCCTGGGTAGACTCGGCCTTAAAATGAATTGGTAAACATCAGAAATGGGAAGACAAGGACATCCAGGGAGTGACTCCAGCCACATCTCCCTCCTATTGGTGCTCTGCCGGCCTTAATTGAGTGTTCGTTGACAGCACTTGCAACCAACAGTTTGTATAATAATAATGCACATTTATATTTAAGACGCCTTCCAATAATGCCTCAATGCGGCGGGCCTGTGCTTGTTTACAAATAATACAGAATAATTCCTGAAATCTATGTTGATATGGAGGGGGCATTATTAATCTCTGGGGCTCCATGCCTCGATCAAACATTGCGTCCGATTAGCATGGTTGGCTACGTACAAAAGAAGTTCAGCATACATACATTTAGAAACCGTGATCATTATTGGCGGGTCCGTTGTCCGCGAACAGTAGAGTAGCCCTCTTTCCACACAAACACCGCAGATGAACACAGATACTGTCAGAATTTGCGTCCCTTTCTGGGCTATCCCTTCTTGCCAACTAAATGCCCATGAGTAATAAGAGCAATATGGCGTTTCCGGGTGACTCGAAGCCATGGGAAATTGCAGACGACATGAGTAGTTTGCCCCCTTCGCCTATCATCAATGAATACCCGCGGATAAGAGGTAGATGCAGATATGCGGTGTGGTACGGTCTGCCCCACGGCTGTGGCGGCGTTAGGAATGAAGATGAGATAGCAGCAGCAGAAGCACGGTGGCGAGATGTTAACTACCTCGCCTGGTGTACAGGTCGTGGGTTCGATCCCGACTCTGACGCCTGCTGTATATTTGGAGTTTGTGTCTTCCTTTCCTCGGTCACGTGGATTTTTCCCTCCACATTTATAAACATGCGTTTAGGGCATTTGGCTCCGATACATTTCCACATGATAGGCCATTTTCGTTCAGCTATTTGTGTGGCCAGGTCACTTCTGAAAAAGAGCTGTACAGGTCAGTGGGCCTGACCTGGTAAAGTAAAAAGTAGTTGAATAGTTGAGAATCAACGTCATCATCAACAACATGCCATCCTCGTGACCTTGTCCATGCTTTGTCGTAATCATCACCACCACCACCACCACTGCCAAGCTGCCAGCCATTGCCCTATCCATTGATTGATGAGAACTATCCCTTGCCATCGCCATCGTTCATGCTGCTGTAACACCACAATGCATCTCACTCCTCCACCTCCATGTCGTACCGTACGTAGCCAACCGTGCTAATCGGAGGTGCGGGGGAAATACAACAAACTAAACACATAAAGCAGTTTTCGAGAAATTTGTATTTCAAACGTCGGTTCTTCCCTCCGGCACTTTCACTTCTCATGCGTGCACAAGTTGCAAGATAATATTTGCCATACGAAGCAAAGCGAGGAGCAATGGACATCGATGTTATACCGATGACTGAACAGTGGCTGTCTGATGCAAGTCGAATGTTGTTCGAGTAGTGCGAGAGATATTAACATATTTATTCACAGGGCAGCCTCATATTTAATACTCTAAAAAAGTCTCGTGTTGAACAAGTACAAAAATACAATCCTCAGCATCGGTAAACCAAGTATTTTGCCTTTTATGGGGCGTGTAAGAGGCAAAGCCCACTACTACTTCCTATTGTTATATATATCAATTACATTTTTTTTCATTTGAGAAGTGAAAAACATATATGATATATTTATGATAACGAGTATATTCTCAAAGTGTATTAAATACTCCAAGTCAATAGTGGACTTTTCATGCTTTCTACCGACTTTAGAATCACACTCGTCCAGAAAAGTTGCAAGATTTTTTTTAGTTAATAAAAAATATATTTTACGTGGATTTTCAAACGTTAAAAACCTCCACATACTGACTTTTGGTGGCCCAGATTCAAAAAGTAAAATTTTTGGGAATTCTTCCCTTCCAAATGTTTATGGCTCAAAATATAAAACCTTGGTTTCTAGATACTTATACTGCTTATATTTCTCATTTATAGAATGTCATCAGCCGCGTATTACCATCGACATGTAGAAGAGAGAGCAGCCTGCCCTATGAATGCTGAAATGTGACAACCGACACTCACCACTCACCTGATACTCTACCTGGGACCACTCACATGACCCTCACCAGACACTCACCACTCACCTGATACTCTACCTGGGACCACTCACATGACCCTCACCAGACACTCACCACTCACCAGACACTCACCACTCACATGACCCTCACCAGACACTCACCACTCACCTGATACTCTACCCACAACACACCTGGCACCACTCACAAGACCCTCACCAGACACTCACCACTCACAAGACCCTCACCAGACACTCCCCACTCACAAGACCCTCACCAGACACTCCCCACTCACAAGACCCTCACCAGACACTCCCCACTCACAAGACCCTCACCAGACACTCACCACTCACAAGACCCTCCCCACTCACAAGACCCTCACCAGACACTCACCACTCACAAGACCCTCACCACTCACATGACCCTCACCAGACACTCACCACTCACCTGATACTCTACCCACAACACACCTGGCACCACTCACAAGACCCTCACCAGACACTCACCACTTACAAGACCCTCACCAGACACTCCCCACTCACAAGACCCTCACCAGACACTCCCCACTCACAAGACCCTCACCAGACACTCCCCACTCACAAGACCCTCACCAGACACTCCCCACTCACAAGACCCTCACCAGACACTCACCACTCACAAGACCCTCACCACTCACAAGACCCTCACCAGACACTCCCCACTCACAAGACCCTCACCAGACACTCACCACTCACAAGACCCTCACCACTCACAAGACCCTCACCAGACACTCCCCACTCACAAGACCCTCACCAGACACTCACCACTCACAAGACCCTCACCAGACACTCCCCACTCACAAGACCCTCACCAGACACTCACCACTCACAAGACCCTCACCAGACACTCCCCACTCACAAGACCCTCACCAGACACTCCCCACTCACAAGACCCTCACCAGACACTCCCCACTCACAAGAGCCTCACCAGACACTCCCCACTCACAAGACCCTCACCAGACACTCACCACTCACAAGACCCTCACCAGACACTCACCACTCACATGACCCTCACCAGACACTCCCCACTCACAAGACCCTCACCAGACACTCCCCACTCACAAGACCCTCACCAGACACTCCCCACTCACAAGACCCTCACCAGACACTCACCACTCACAAAACCCTCACCAGACGCTCACCACTCACAAGACCCTCACCAGACACTCACCACTCACAAGACCCTCATCACTCACAAGACCCTCACCAGACACTCCCCACTCACAAGACCCTCACCAGACACTCCCCACTCACAAGACCCTCACCAGACACTCACCACTCACAAGACCCTCACCACTCACAAGACCCTCACCAGACACTCCCCACTCACAAGACCCTCACCAGACACTCACCACTCACAAGACCCTCACCAGACACTCCCCACTCACAAGACCCTCACCAGACACTCACCACTCACAAGACCCTCACCAGACACTCCACACTCACAAGACCCTCACCAGACACTCCCCACTCACAAGACCCTCACCAGACACTCTCCACTCACAAGAGCCTCACCAGACACTCCCCACTCACAAGACCCTCACCTGACACTCACCACTCACATGACCCTCACCAGACACTCCCCACTCACAAGACCCTCACCAGACACTCCCCACTCACAAGACCCTCACCAGACACTCACCACTCACAAGACCCTCACCAGACGCTCACCACTCACAAGACCCTCACCAGACGCTCACCACTCACCTAACCCTCACTACTACCTAGCCACACACCTAATATTCATCAGTGCTGGATGCTGCCTTCTGTCATTGTAGAAGCGGCGTGAAATAATACAAAAGTACGGAGCAGACGGCACACCAATAATTTCAATTCGCAAGCGGTCACAATTGTTTTTAGACACCGGTCAAATCTCATAGGTCGTACAATGGTCAAATTAAAAACCATACATTCCTGCATTCAAGTGGTCAGAGTGAGCCCTCCATGCTATTAAAAAAAATTTACACGCATAATTGCCGTGGTGGACAGTTGCTCCCAGTTCACCTCGAGTGTTTTTTGGCCGCGATTCACTGGCGCAATGAGTCGAGGATGGGGGGCGCTCAATCATTCTCCATGAGAAGCCGGCAGCCGATCAAGCAGACGGGTGGAGGGAGGGGTTCCGAGGAGATGAGGTTGTAAAGTTTACATCCTAATGTCAGCACGCCAGTCCGGTGGGGGGGGGGGGGACTGACCAAGCTGACAAACCACGACAATCAGTCAGGCTCTTCGTCTGTCTCACATCAACAACCGCCACTAAGTGGTGCCGACCTCAGCACGGAGCTTGTGCCAGGATAGGTGCACATTTATAGGACACGTGGGGTGCCTAAGAGACGATTGGCAGATGCCACCACCTGTGCCCTCCACTGTTGCCGACTGTCTTAACACATGCACCAATGTCTTTGTGTAACTTTAGATGAACCAGCCCGTGCCTCGTGGCAACTGGATTAATTGCTGTGATTGCAGGTTGCTACCTGTTTCAAGGAATCAATTAAATTTGCGTCGTTTTTCACGCCAGATTTTCTCGTTTTGTTTTGCCGTTGCTCACGAATAATCTTAATAGGTGCATTAGCATTCATTTGCATGCTGTATTAGGGAAAACATTCATTCTTAACAGACGTGATCACGCCAATATATTTGTGAGCACCAGGAATCGATGTAAATGTACGCATCGTTACGCACCTAATCCTTTGTACGTGAAATGCGATGCGGGTATCGTTAAGTTTAACCGTTTATATTCAGCGAATAAATCAATACATTCGTGCTAACTTGGTCACTCGAGAACCGTTGTGGGCAATATACCTCCAACCTCGGATCACGTCCGGGATGCGTTCCTGAAATATGCGACGACGAATATCGAAACGAGGTAAATGAAAGCGACTTACAACAGGGTTAGTATTAGGAGGAGACAAAGGCTGAGAGGAGGCGACAGATAACGAGATAGGGCGCAGGATGCTGTCGGCGACGTAAATGCGTGTGGGGTCGAGGTGACGCAACTCACGTAGCTGTGTTAATAGTAAAGTGACGACGTACGCGCGAAACGACTTAAAAAGGGAGATAATTTAAATCGGGGTATTGCTGAATCACCCGTGGATTTGTTAAAATCTCAAACCGGGTGTCAATCTTGCCAATGTTTTTAACGTCCAACAGACGTTGTGGCATGACACGGACTATTTATTGTAATAATCATTTGCAATACTACCGGCTACTGTCAAGAAAATACGTGACTTATTAATTGGGGGAGGGGGGAGGGGGAGGGGTTCCTGTGGCTCTGTGGAAGTCCGCGCCAGGCGATAACAGCTGACGACGTGGGAGCAGCGGTGGGGGGGTTTGGAGCAGTGGCCGCCGCTCGCCAGCCTCCCACTAAAACACGGCCAACCGTTGGGCCCACGTTGGGCCAACGGTGGCCCAACGGTTCCAACTGCAGCGCCAACGTTGGCCCGACGTTCGGCCAACGTTGGCCCGACATGCGGACAGCGTTGGCCCAACGTTGGCCCGACGTTGGGCCAACGTTCCACGTATACTGGGCTGGGGCTGGCCGGCTGAGCTACGGGAAGCCGCTGTGTGGAGCCGGGCGCCAGAAAGCCAGCAAAATCCCAAGCAATGCCAACGCAAATACAGGGAGAGGAACATAGCGCAGCACCTCCCGACAGACACGGCGTGGGGGAGCCCTTCATCATCCAGCAGTGGGGCTGACGACATGCAAGCACGTGTCGGTGTGTGTGTGTAAGGCACGGTGTATTTCACTGATGAAGAGAAGCGAAGCATCTTTTACACTGCACACGCTGTAATTGGCACGCAACGTCCATAATAAAGGTGTTTGGGTTAGATCGCGTCATTTATAAATGTGTCGTAACCCTCCATCACCCGACACGGCCAATCAGCAAAAAAAGTGTCACGTTGACAAATGACAATTAGATCACTACTTTAGCCCACCAGTGTGTTGAAGAGTGAATCCACAACATTTACAGTTTGAGTACGACGTTTCGCTGGTAATTACATCCAGCATCATCGGACAATTCGCCAGAATGGTAAAGCCCTCACTTGCTCCCGGTCTTAAATAGAGCAGCAGGGTGACGTCATCATTTAACTCATTTCAGGTGCAGTGATTATATAATCGATTGGTAATCAGTCAATGGATATGATTAGTAATAACGTGCATCCCTCGGGTTTCATTTGCCCTATAAATTGCCTTACGCCAGCAACAACACCGCTGTGTTTAGACACCCTGTGAACAACCACACCACCACGTGTTCGGTGGCAATCCACCGCTGGATGAATGTAATGTAGGCATGTCGAGATTCTTTAAGCGGACGTGCGGGGGAATGACAACAAACTCAACACACACACAAGCAGTTTTTTTTCTTCTTTGGTTCTTTCGGTAGTCACGTAGAATGATAATAAAATAATAAATTGATAAAATAAAATAACACAATAATATTATTGTGTGACTTTACCGAAAGAACCAAAGAAGATGAATCATTGCAGTCACGAAAGCTTTAAATCGAAACACAAGCAGTTCTAAAGAAATGCGTTTTCAATCTCGACTTGAGTTTTTTCCATCTGGACGATGCCGGGAATCCCCACGCCTTTCATAATTAATTATCCGTCCATACTTCATCACCACGGTGGTCGGTGCAGCTGGGCCCAGAGCCTCTGAGATCTGACGAGATGAGTCGCCTTCCACGATTGCTTTGCCATACGGCTGTGTACAAATTGTAACGTGTTCACAGAGGACGTCAATGGTGTATGCGCGTACGTGTTGTTGTTGTTGGACTTCTTTCGCATCGCATACATGAAACAAAATCGCTGACGCATAACGAGACATATCCTGCGAATTGTTTGGACAAGGACCCACGTTGCGTTTACTAAACGACACTCGGCCGTGCTCGATGCACCGAACAAAATCTGTTTTTGCGCCGAGGACCACCGAGACTGCAATCCCCTTCCACGCGTATTCGGTCCTGGGCAACGTAACACAGCGACACAAGCAAGACACGTGGCGGCGCTTAGAGCCCGGCTTGCATAAGCGTGCACAAGAACGGGGAATTCTATGCCCGTAGCTTAGCGCTGGCCCCGCCGAACGCTTCTATCAGACGCACAACGGGGCAAAGAGGCGTGCACGTCCAACGAGCCGTGTGCTATAAAACGGCGTTCGGCAGCGGGGGAGTAGGAGGGGCCTGCTTACCTCTTCTTCTTTGCGAGAGGACACTGCCTCCTGTGGCACAACACTCCCAGCGATTGTTGTCTTTTCCCCCACGTGCGATGGCGAGGGACAGCCGCTCTCTCCCCGCCCCTCCCAACAGCTAGACTTTATCGAAGCCCGGTCGGCAGGAGTAGCAGCATCTCATGATTAAGGCAACACACACACGCGCGCGCACGCGTGCACACACAAAGGTTGTGGATTTCCACGCCAACTCGTCCACAGGACCAGCAACAACCCGCTCTCTCACTCCACTCTCCAGTGCTTCTTCCCAGATTACCTCCATACGCGTTTCCACCCCACCCTCCTCCCATTCCGAGTAATTTAGCACACCACCCCCACCACCCCCACCACCGAATCTATCCCAAACTTCGGGCCAGTCTATTAGGTATAGCCGGGTCTTGCGCCTACATCCTGTCTGCCAGCTGGCTCTAATTTCCTTTCTGCAACTTGGCCCAGTCTAAAAAATGTTTTTTTTGTTGTTGCTGTCGAGTGGGGCTGCCCGGTTTCTGAAGTGAAACTGTTGAAGGGGGTTGTACATGGGCTTTGTGAGCAGGCTCTGCAAAAGGGATTTTCTTTTCTCAACGTGCATATTTGTACAAAGTTAAGTTGCACAATAGAATACACAGTACGGTAACCATAACACGTCATCAATTTGATTATAGACACACACACACCAGAAAGAGAGATGATATTTCGTGTACAGAATTATGATCTTGACAGCAACCCCCAAGACAATTTAATATATGAGTTACAGGCTGAAAATGTGCACGAAAAATCCATTATGCTGTCAAAGTACAATCGACTTTGGGTCGTAATTTATACCGTGGGTTGTCATAGACTCCATTGTTACTCTGGAAGTCATAACCACAAATTGGCACCCGTAATGGTTAAAGTGGATTTCGTTGCACAAGCAGAACACGGTAATAAAATGCCTCGTTATGGAGACGGCGTTACGGGCTATCTTGCAGATTCTGGGCCACGTAATGAGCATGAGTTTCATGTTAGATTTGTGGATTTCAGATATTGCAATATTTCATGACCGAATTTTACGACTTTCTGAAAACTTTAAATGGATACGTTTGAACCATTTGAGCCACTTAAGGATGATTAATTAGAAGTATAATCTTGTAATTATTTTATTCTCAAAATTAGTTTTAGGTAAATTACTTCAATAATTTTCAACTGTTATCATTTTAATTATATACATAATATAGGCGTAACAAATATTAGTTATCTAAATAAATGTTTTATCTTAGAAAAATAGAATTATCCAGGACAGGGTCACTTAATAGCAGTGTTGTTTATCAGCACGGTCCAGTATTGCTGTGTTTGGCCACTGCATTTGTCATGAGTCTCGATGCATGTGCGCGGAAAACACACCAGCGAAATCTCACCACCCAGAGGTCCACACAGCGGTGGGACTAACGATGCGTTTGGTTGTGCACGACGTTCAGACATCACAACTCGAACGAAGCGTCACCGCGTCATCTGCACGTGTATTGATCGGCTCGGGTTGTGCAGTGGGAAAAACAAAAACCACAACAACACGGCGCCTCCTGAGCCGTGCTGGGCTGGCTCGGCACTACCCCCAGCACAGTTCGGCTGTGCAGTGAATACGGGGCACGAGAGACCAAAGGCAAGGAACGAGAACTGGAGTGCTGACCTCCGTGGAAACTCACAATAAACATGCAATGTCAGGTCAACGTTTGCTGACATTACAACGTTAAGTCAACGTTGCATGTTTACTAGAGGTCCTTCAAGTGTATAACTAGTAACTATTGGTGTATTTTACCAGGCAAGGCCCACTGAGCTATATAGATATTTTTTTTTCAGAAACGACCTGGCCACAAATGATAGCTCAGCAGTGGCTTATCGTGTGGAAATGTATCTCAGCCAAATACTCTAAACGCACGTTTCTAAATGTGGTAAGGGAAAAACCGGAGGGACCTGTATACCAGGCGAGGTATTTAATATCTCACGCCCCAACTAGATTACAACTATATTCTTGGTTCTTTCGGTAAAGTCACGTACAACTATCGCACACAGTCTTGACCGCCTTGTAATTCACGTCAGAATGTCTACATTGATCGGATTTTTGTTTAACATTTACAAATTTTGTCCGTGGAAATCGAGTAACACAGATGATGCCCGTCAACTTAGGAACCATGAAGTATTCCGGAAAGCGATTAGCAATTTGGTGTTCGACTCTTATTCCAGTCGCTTCTGTATTTCCCGGAGATATATTGTCAGCCTTGGAATCGATTTTAATTAATTGATCAAAACAATCCATCCACCCAAGTGTACGGGGGGGGGGGGACTAACCCAATCTTGCACTATTAAGACAAACCCATGATAGCCTTGTGGGAAATGTAAGTAATACAATTTAAAACGTAAACTTGAGAAAGTATAAGAATCCAATTCTGAGAAAACACTGGTGATACCATGAGGTCTGTTTTACATCAGTGTCAGCTTTGTGGCACAAATAGTTTTATAGTGTGAGTAAGACATGTCCCAAAAACAATTCAACTCGAGCCGTACATTTTCCACCACCAAAGATGCCAGTACGGTACTATGATAGCATAATTTGCCACACATGCCGAGTGATATTCAATACACCAGCAATCCATAAGGACAACACATTTAAAAATATGTATATGATTCACGTTTTTTACAGCAGCCCTCCTTTGCTTCACAACACAGCTCCACGTCTCTCCACAAAGATTTACATCCGAAAAGCATAATGAATGATGGAGTCGCGGTCGAGGCTCGCACGAATTAGATTCTGGGCCACGGCTATCAGCAATGATTGATATCAGAGCCGGTCTGCGGCCGTCTGGAATTGCTCTTCCTTCAGATATTAGGAAACCGTTGGAGCTGTGCACTTTTAAATCTCGATTGAAAACTAATTTCTTTACAACTGCTTTTTGTGTTAAGTTTCTTGTTCTTCCCCCACACCGCAGGTTAGCACGGTTGGCTACGTACGGTGCTGAAGAAATTCAACATATGTACATTGCCCTCTCCCCTTCACCAACCCGCACTCATCAAAGCAGTGAATTATGAGCAAACAAAAAAACCCCAATATGATCAACAGGAATGCTGAATGGCAATTACTGTACGATTGGAAAGATGATTTTAATTAACTCATTCTCCTCCAATTCCTGCTGGGTCAGTTGCCAAACTTGGCTATCAGCCACTTGCTTATTGACAAACTCTAAAATACAAGAGGCCATTCACTCAAACGGTTTGACTCGTGCACCACTGAACGTTGAGCCCGATGGTGGTGAACCTGTCTGCAAAACAAAACAAAAAGCCACTTGGCTTGGATTGCATCGTTGACTTTCATGGCCACAAAAATCCAAAAGCAAAATCTATATCCAAAGTCTTTCCCTACCCCCACACGTGGCCTTTCCGCTTCATCCATTGTGCAATGACTTCGGACACGAACTGTGGAGGGCTCTTTCGTTGAACTTTAACGCGACTTTGGGACCGCGGGGTCGCGAGATAGCGCCACCGAACCTTTCTGGGGCTTGAAATCGTTCCCTTCCACTCCCCCTATCCTGTTGTCACCACTTGCGACTCCTAGTCGACGCACCGCCTTTACACTTGTGGGGAGTGTGCGTGCACCTGTGGGTATGGAGTAGCCTTGGCTCGGCTGTCACACACACGAGCAGGACCATCGGACAGCAAAGGGTGTTGTTGCGATTACGTTCTGACGCGACGAGGCGATCACACCTCCCCCTTGGCATGTGCTGTATGTGGTGGAGTATTTTATTAGAAATTGCAGAAGGAACACTGTCGCTTGTGTTTTCATACTGCAAGTTCTCAGATCAGTATTCTTTGGGTCTTTCGGTAAAGTCACGTAGATAGGTTTAAAGAAAATTTAAAAAAACTACGACGTTTCGATCGCTTGTGTTGCGATCGAAACGAAAGCTTTAAGTCAATATTTTTCTCAGATCCGCCCAGTTTAATGTTGTATTGTCCACCGGGCTTAAGATGATCTTACGTCTGGCTTAAGATGAAGATTAAGATGAAGCACAGGACGTCTGCGACTACGTTTCGGGCAAATCCGTTTGTCTTTTTGAAGACCCACTTAACAGTCACTGGGGCCCACCGTTAAAGTCGTGGCAATATTGTGGCTCATGAGGAAAAATCAATGGTGGGATATTTCCCAACAAGGCCACGGAGTCGGGAGGGAGCAGTAGGCAGCAGCCAATCACTGGAGCCGAAACTCTGGGGTAGTGGTCATGCATTTCATAATTGCGTAGCGATTTAATAACTCGCTACGTAACACGATTTTTTGTTCCTGGGTACAAAGTGTTATTTCCTAATTGTTTATGCCTCAAAAGAATAGAAAATGGCTATTATTATTATTCTCCACAAACTTTGTGACCAGCACTTTGTGTGAAGGAATGCCACGAACGCACACCACGTTTTCTCATTGAAAATAGGAACATTTCAAAATATCACTGTCCTGGTCACAAAAGCAAAGTTTGTGGGGAATAATATCCATTTTCTGTACTTTTGACGGCGTTTTGATATTCGTCGTCGCGCCATTCAGGAACGCATCCCCGCTGTAAACAGGGTGCTACTGTATATATATTTTTTGTTAAGGCAGTGCTAGTGACTAATGTGTTTAGATTGTTTTATTTGTGCTTGTGCACACAGCTGCCACCACACAATGTTTAATTCAGGAAGCTGGCTTGGTGGATCACATTTAATCAAGTGCTGTGGAACTTTCAAACCCATTGGACTGAAAGCATGGTATCCAGTCTTGTTACCTTGTGAATGCAACACCAAAAAGAAAGGCAACATACAAATGCAACACTGCATTGAAAATCCATGACCAGGCAATACTTTTTATTTGGATAAAAGCATTTATTTAAAATATTAACACGGTTATTGCAAACTGTTCAACATCACAATGTACACACACCACCTCGCATGGCCAGAAAGCTCACTTAATTGAAATACTATTTAATTCGTAAAACATAATATGCATTTCGATCATAAGCATACCCCATTTTAGTTAGGCATTCAGAAGTTTTCACATATAAAATTTAAGTCATCCACACCACGAAACGTAGCAATTGGATTTTAGGGCCTTTTTTAAATATAAAATCACAGATAACACTAAAATTACATAATTAAGTTTCATGCCAACAGGTTAATAATACCAAACAAACAATGTTTCGGCTAATACAAGGGGGCTGTAAAATAGCCATGATGTTATTCAATACAATTTCAATCAAAATTGAACGTCTCCTTATTTTACAAACATGAAGAGTGTGCTGGGTATTGAAAAAAGTCGATTATTTTCAGCAAAAAGTATCCTTAAAACACTTCACCTGCACACATCCGACGCTGCCACACCGCAGCGGAAGAGTTTTATTATATTTTCACAAGTTACGGCAGGAGTTTCATCACACATGGAAATGTATTTCTGATTAAGATTTAGCAGTTCTCATCTCGACGGCCTCGAAGCCAGTGATGAAATGTTCTTAATGGGAGAGCAAGTCTTCCGAGAGCAGTGTTCTTGATTGCAAGGCCCGCAGGGCCATTGGCGCCCCCTGGTGGCCTTTAGTGCGGCACGTGACGTGCAGCCCCCGACAACACATAGTGAAAATACCCCCCCCCATCATCATCATCATGGTGCTGCTGTCAAACCCCAAAGGTTTCAAATGTGCGGCGGCCCCCACACACTGATGTCTGATCGGTAAAAGTGGCCCCTGCTCTGAACATTAGTGAAAAACACTGTTCTAGTGGATGACCACTGTTGACTTCCCAGTGGTACTCATTTAACAGACTCGAGAGACTGATTAATCTGGAAACCTTCCAAAGGTTGAATTGAACGCTCGAACCAGTGCCACGTGGCACGACGGTGATGCGGGGATTTCATGTTGCACTTGGAAAAGATACATTATTCACCATTCCACACTGGTAAAACAACCAGTAAGCTGTAAGTCACAATACGAACAATGGTAAACGGTGTCTCCTTTAAAGAGTTTGGAACAAGACAACAACGTCATCGCAATACGGGCCTCGCGGATGTCAGTTAACTTCGTAGGTTTGAATTTCTGCTCAGCTTTTGAGCCAACGTTAATCGCACTCAATTCACGAAGCAACTTGTCAACAAGATAAAACTTGGCAAGCTGGCAACGAAAGATGGCTCCCAAACGGCGCGTTCTCACCTTTGCCCGGCCGCGAAAAAAAATCGCCTTTCAAAAAGGGCTTCAAAAAAGTCAACCGACTGAAGTTTCGCCAACGAAACAACCCAACGGTGGAAGGGACGATCGTCGACATCGGACCCCGCTGTCGTTGTTGAGGCTCGTTTTGAGACAGCGGCAGCAGCGAAGGGCGTGGAGGAGGTGGAGGCGGCAGCTCCTACTTGGGGATCCCGGCCTGCAGGATGCTCGAGAGGAGAACCTTGTCCTGGAGAGCGTGCTCCACGTCGCTCTGGTCGATCTTCAACGACACCTGCCCAGACACAACGGACGTTACTTCACGCGCGTGCGTGCAGCTCTCAGATTTAGATCGAGTCGGAAAGCGTCTCTTGCCCTGCGTCGAGTTTCAAGCGCCTTTTCTTTAACACGGCTGAGAACTCGAGAAACCAGAATGAATCTTAAATGATGGCTTTGCGCACAAAGAAGATCTCATCAGGCCACCATATCCAATGCCATTGGGACATCATCATACCTTGTCATCAGTTCCTCCCTACTACTGCCAGATCAAACTGCTATTGTGCAGTAGATACCCGACATCTAATACCTGCTGTTACAGTATCCCATCATCAGAGTATTGCGCCCTTGCCCAAGGTTGTTGTGACCTCTGTGTTGTTGCTCCAACGTCCGTCGAGATAAAACTACCATCCCGTACACACGTCCAAACCTGCAACGACCTCCTGTTTTTGATCACGTTACACGCCCTCCTGCCACGTACTATCCAGGACTTCTATACAACACACCATGTAGTTCACTTACTCGTCTTGCTCTGGGGATATCTAATTTCTATTGTCCGAGCAAGTTTGCTGCATGGCGATATAAATATAATTGTTTCTAAAAACAACTGCCAGCGATCGGTACCTTCATGAGGCGAGCCTCCTTGGAGTTCTTGATGGTCAGGATTCCCCGGGCCTCCAGCAGACTGCACAGCGCCATGCACTCCGACTGGTGTAACCGCGCCATCTGGTGCCTCTGGCAGACGCCGGTGTACGTCTCGTGGATCTGGGGACACGACCAAAAACCGATGTCAGACCTTGACCACCGCGAGCAATGGGGGAGCATCAATGATGGCCGATTTTAATCGGTAGGACTTCCTTCGTTTAATTTATACTGTAAAGTACTGCGATGCCCTCTTTAGTGGGGGCGAGTTTTTACTCAAGAAATAATCAATTGAATTAATGGTATAGACAACAAAGGCTCCCCGTATCGACTTTAACAGACTGTTGGGGCGTGTGCCGAGCGAGGGAGCACCTACGCAGGCCGGTGTGGTGCACAAGGAAGTGGCCAATTCCGTCTGTCTCCCTCGTGCGGCGAGGTTTACATGCAACACCAGCGGGTAGTTATTTGAGGCTGAATCGACCTAGGAGAGCCCCAGGACCAGTTCAAATATTTCGAAACCGTTATTGATCACGAGCGGGAATCGAACTTGTGTCGCCAGGTTCGTAGCACAGTGCGCTAACCGCTACACTCCCGCCACTGGTGTAGTGTACACACGCATAAATTCCCAGCATAACTTGTGGCGAGTTCCTTTATCCATGATTTCCCGTCCAAAGATGTTAGGGGGACAGGCCACTAAGGGGTGATTCACATCCTGCTGATTGTGGGTATTCATGAACATTTTTGCATGGATCTAGATGCAGTTCCCAGCAAAAACAAGTAGCCGGGTGTGCACGCAGTCCCTAATCAACAGCTGCTACAATTTGACAGCTATCAGCATGGCTGCTAAAGTGGGCATGGCGAGGGGACAATCTGTGAGTAGGTACTGGAAATGTATTTGCATCCCTGGTGGATTCTAAAGCTAGAAACGATTTTATTTTACCAGGTAAGGCCCACCGCGAGCTGGAGAGCTCTTTTTTTCAGAAGTGACCTGGCCACAAATGATAGCTCAATGAAGTGGTTTTATCACGTGGAGATTTATATAAACCAAACACTCTCAAAGCATGTTGGGGAGGGGGAAACCAGAGGACCCAGGAGAAAAATTCACGCGACCACGTGGAAAGAAAACACGCAAACTCCAAATATACAGCAGGCACCAGGGTCGGGATTGAATCCACGATCTCCTGCATATCAGGCGACATAGTTAACATCTCGCCACCACGGCGCCCCATGCCCAGAACTCGCAGACTCAGAGCCGGTGGGAAGTTAAACCAGAGTGACGGCAGAGCGTAGGAAGGTGCATCACGTGCACCCACTGGCAACACTTGTGTGTGCCCTCCAGACACTGGTGATCTCCGAGCTGCCCACCTGACTACTGCAAGCCGAGCTGCCCCCCATGACGACTACAAGCCGAGCTGCCCCCCATGACTACTGCAAGCCGAGCTGCCCCCCCTGATGACTACAAGCTGAGCTGCGCTGCCACTGTCAATCACGCACGGCGTTTGGCTCCGATGTCACTGCGTCTCGCTGGTGCTTCAATTCAGGTTTGCTACATACGCATCAATAACTCGAAACGTTGGGTACGCAAAGCAAACGAATGTTCAATCGAGGGGTTATCCAGGTAAAATAGTTTCGACAACAGAAGCGTCTGGCTGCCTGCCGCGTGTGATGGGCTGGCGATTAATGTGTGGAAGCGGATCGAGAGTTGGCAGGTGTTGCCAATTACCATTGTAAATGGGGTGCTCTGCAGCTGCCAGGAAATGTGGTCATGACATCTCACGTTTGGCAGGATGTCCCAGCAGGGATGCGATTCAACCATTGAGAATATATATGCGCAGTCTCCAACTACATTTATTTAATCTTTCAGTATTTTCACCCAAATGACTGATTCTACAATGAGTGCCAAAGATTGGGCCTTCAAACAAAGCCTAACACACCACGGTGGCGAGATGTTGACTACCTCGCCTCGTTTACACGAGGTCGCGGGTTTCGATCTCAATCCTGACGCCTGTATATTTCGAATTGGCATGTTCTGACTGTGGTCACGTGAATTTTCCTGAGTCCTCCGGTGTTTCCCTCCACATTTACAAACATACGTCTCGTGTATTTGGCTGCTGAAAGTTACCACGCGATAAGCCACTTCGTTGAGCTATCATTTGTGGCCAGGTCGCTTGTGAAAAAAATGCTACATAGCTCAGTGAACCTTACCTGGTAACATACAAAGTACTCGAATATCGACAACAACATTAGATCATCGTCAATTTTGTCTAATCCCATTACGCTATTATTTTACGGAACTGGGGGCGGTTCTCATCTGCAGTGGCAGCTCCTCTATTATTGTCTGAAGCAGGGAAAAACAAGTTGTCATTTTAATGACCCTTCAATTTTAGCTTTACATCAACAACAAAAAAAAGCTAGCCCATCAGCTTCAGGTTTGCTAATGGTCTGCGATGTCTTGCATACACGCACACACACACCTATATATATAAAAAAAAAATCATGGAAATGAATAATTCATTCATGCAACTAATGGGCTTCAGAGATAAGAGTATCCCAGTCGTCTTTGTTCACAAGGAATACATGGGTTAAAAATCCACATTGGTCAATTGATTAAATGTTTTATATATATTTTAAATCAAACAAACCCCTTCAATTGTTTATTACCCACAATTTGCCAGGGCGCTAAGTATTTATATATTTAATTATGATTTATGGTAAGCGGCAATATAATGTGGTTTCAAAGGTTAAAAAGAATGTAAGCAGTCAATACAAGCACATTTATCTACTATTAAGAATTTTATTTACCCAAAATTTGATGGCCTTGCTTTGGCCGACCCCGGCATTTTTATTTAACCACGGCCTCTTGCAGCCAACCAGGTCACCCTCCCAGGTACCAGGCAACCCACCCACCTTGCCCATCCACCCCAGGTTCCGGGCCTCCCACCCCAGGTACAAGGCCACCCACGGCACTCCAGCTAACAGGCCACCCATCCACCAGGTCACTGGCTCACCTTGCCAAAGGTGAACTCCCTGACCTTGCCACTGCGCACCAGCATCAGCAGCGTGATGACGAGCAGCTTCTGCTGCAGGGGAAAGCTGCCGCCATGGTCCCCGGCGCGTGACGCCATGGGGCTCCCGTAGACCTCCGAGAGCACGGCGGAGATCTGCGGGAGGGTCACCCTGCGGGGCACCGTCGTCGTGGGCACAGGGCCTGCACTCGCACAAAGGAACCGTGGAGGGTCATGAAAATCAGATACCACACCCACACAGGTGGACGGCGTACTGATAAAATCTAAGCCCCCCCCCCCCAATTTTATACACTCCAATCGCCAAGCAGCGGTCACTTAAAGATTTCCCACACATTTTTATGAAGGCATTTCACAACCAGAATATTTATTTATGCTGAAGGAATCAGGAGAGCTATAAAGCTCTTTTTATACATGTTCAGTAGGGGCAGGTCACAACTTTACAACAAACAATAGAAAAACACGAGAGGAGTGCAAAGTATAGGAAAGGTAAGCAAATCACGTAACACATACATACAAATAAAACTATTTTTTATCTTACCAGGTAAGGCCCACTGAGACATTAGCTTTTATTTAGATACTACCTAACCACAAATTATAGCTACATAAAGCCTCTCATCCTCATCGGTTGTTACAACCTTACATGGCCTTCAGAGGAGCGATCATCACATGCTAATACAACTATGAAATGTAGTTCTCCATGCTCGACTGTGCAAATTAAGTGAAACACCAAACGCCGTGACTTTTGGGCAATTGCTGGTGTCCAGGCTGAGAGAATCAACTTGCTTTGCCTAAGACGCTGGTTTAATCTGCGGTGACTGCCCGGATTTGAACCCATGACCTCAGCAGAGATGGCTCAGTGTTCTCAAGGCATTAGCCCCCAAGAGCCACCTGGCCGTCTCCTCTTGTTAACATGTTAATTAGCCAGTTATATTATAATCAAGGGCACATGCCCACTATGTTCAAATGCTATAGCCGAAATATGGCATTACATTCAACCGAAACATAATATTTACCCGAGACACGAAATTTACTCTGACAGATGGGGGGGGGGGGGGAGGAAACAATGGTAGATATTGAAATCACTCGGCAACACCCCCGCCCCCACAGGAATACATCACGAGACATTAAATGCATTCAGTGAGAAGAGGAAGAATATGAAACGTCAATTATTATGATTGTGCCATTGCACTCTGCACTGTAGGGCCTTTTTAATATTCCGAACAGAGACTGGGCGTTTTTGCCTCCCTCCCTCACCTTCTCCGTTCGGGCTCAGCACCGTTTGCTTCCTGATTTCGCCTCCAAGTTTTTCCACAGCTCGCCTGCCGCAAGAAATAACAACGCTTGGTGAATGGGGGAGGAGATCGAAGTGAACAAACAAGAGAGAGTCAAAAGTGCAATTCAAACATTGAAGGGGTGGCCGGAAGTCTTGAGTGCTTCACACAGCCCATCCCACCGTGGTCGATTCACTGCTGGATGAAAGGCAGTTCCCCCGCCCCCAAGCCGTTAACCTCTCCACGTGCAAGACATGCTACTGTTCTGAGAACATTCTGCCATCTCCTGGCCACCACACCGTTCAAGCAGAAGAGGTTGGCAGTCAAAATAAAACCAAACGCACACAGGGTGAAATCTACAGGATCTACCAGTCCTGCCTCAAATGCATTGAGATACAATTGAGCATAAACGACACAAAAAAAATATAATATTTTTTATAGACTGTAGACATGGCCAGCAATTGCATGCATAGATTGGTAATTGGGTTCCGTAACAGTTAACAGAGCAGTCAACCCAACAACCACACTTTGTCGTGTACCCGAAGCTGATGAGCGTGACTTCCGTTTGATTACCAAGTGAAGCGCACTTTGAAAAGTTATAAACGCAAAACCTGTCGGGGTCACCGTACGCGGCGCATTGTGGCGCCAAAAAGAACCGTACATTCATTTAAGTTGCATTTTTTTTTACATCGCCAAAATTACACAATCCGTGATTATCTCTGTGTAGCCGGTGGCAATCAGACTCCACTTGGGAAGCGCAGAGGATTCTCAGCAGTGCCCCTCAGTGCTGTAAAGCCCCTCCCCTCTAAGCCAGCCAATACTCAGCACCGCATAATGCATGGACTCAAAAATCCCAATATGGCCTTAACAGACCCAATAGGTGTCACACCACAACCGTCGTGTGCCATCCGGGCGACACGCCTTGGTCGCCTGTGCCTTCCTTGCCAGTGCCAACGTTCACACACCAAGCCGGGCACTCGTTTAAGGCCGAGTCGAGCAAAGGAGAGGGGTCGGCGCTTCCAATCCGGTCGCCACCGGAGTTAGCTGCGGCCAAGAATCCAACTCCTGGTGCAGCAAGTTCGTGGCGTGGCGAGATAATCACTGCGCCACCGCTCTCCACGTGCATGAACTTGGGCACGGTTACCTGCAGACATCGAGCGCCTTGCGGGCATCCCCAGACATGGCCGACACCTTCCTGGCGCAGAACTGCACCGCGGCCGGGTCCACCACACCCTCCTTCAGCTGCAGCGCAAGAGGGGAAACGGCAGCACCGTTGTGAACAGCAGCAGCTAACCACGACAAACAAAGGAGCATCGTCGATACGTGCACGTGCATTTATACGCGTGTGTGTGTGTGCCTGTTTTAAGAAGTCATTCCCGGAGGGAACACACATATCCGAAAACCAGCCGGGAACACGAAATGCCAAATTTAAACAGCAAACACGATTCACAGTTCTGCATATGCATTCTCTAACGTTCAGGAATCGCATCGCAAACATTTAGAACTGTTACCCAAAAAGGTAAACTCCGAGGAAGTTATTTGACAGTGGTTTGCTTTTTTTATGCATTTTCCGCACCTCCGATGAGCACGGTTGGCTACGTACGGTGCGAAAGAAGTTTAACATACACACACGTAAACGTGAGCGTGCGCGCCTGCCATTCCCCTCCCTTTCCCTCTCCCCAATATGCCCATCGCGCACCGTCAACACTCCCTGCAACGGCGCCAGTGTTTTGAAACCCAACTCGCACTTTGACCCGACCAATGTGTTCTGTCGACAGGGTGTGCAGATGACGCCGTGTTCTTACTGTCGTTTTCTTGAGTACAATGTTCAAGAAAATGTTCTCGCATAATGGAATAGCCATTTCAACAGTATTTTATATAGGCACTTCATAAATTGCTTGGGAGGAGCAGTGTATAGGATGTTTGGGTTTGGTCCTATATATAATGTACGGTTTTGTATGATGCAATTAGCATGAATGACGTAAGATCAAATTTATAATCGTCATGAATAAAAACAGGCCACTCTCCCACAGATTCCGATCATTATACCAATAATCCAATCACACATTTGCATTATACAAATACATCAACAGTGGCGAATGGAATTCTATAACGAGATAACCACGCTCCTTAGCACACAGTAGCAACAATTGTCATCCCAGGCTCGCCCTCTGTCTTGGAAACTAAATGGCATTCATACAGCGGCTGCAGAAACCGTTTCAGAACTTTCAGCATGACAGCCATTTATTCAGATGGCAATTGCTTACAACGCAACATTAAATGAAAACGTCTTGGCAATACATCCAAGTCACTTGCTGCACTAATCCTTCACACCTCCAGCAGGCTTTGCCAAAATTCATCCCCTTGTGAATAACCTAGGCAGATTGATAACAGCTTGCGCATTATCCGCTTATGTGGGGTGGCTATGTGTAGGTGGTGGAGACGCTTGGTGCAAGGTACATGGTTGGGGATCCATGCATTGTGGGCTGCTGCTTGTTGGCAAAGTGCGGTAATTATTATTATTATTATATAACAATCGCACCTCCTGATTAGCACGGTCGACTCCGTATGGTGCAAAATAAGTTATACATACATACATATATCTGGTGTTGGCCGAGCGTGGCATAGCAGTAGTAATCGTTGCTGCATTGACTTGCAGTTGAGTCTAATCGGGTTCATTAATTGGCTGATAACACCTTTATATATATATATAGAGTGCAGCAGAGCTTGGGAAATTGTTGGCAGCGGCTCACCGCGTGGCTGCCTTCCTGCTTGCCTGTGGCTCCTCGTGCCTCCAAGTCGTTCTCGCTCTACGAGAGCGAGCGAGTGCTGTGCGTTACAAGTTGACATTATTATGTTGCTGCCATCAGAGGAGCATCTGAACCTGGCCTGAGCCTCTCCACCGCTCGAGTTTTAGCACGAGCGGTGGAGAGACAAAGGCCGCCAGGCACGGTGCTCAGGACACGCGAATGGGCATCTGTGACCACCCCTACTGGACATCAGTGAAAAAGAGCTTCATAGCTCAGCGTATTTCGCCAGGATGAATAAAGATTCTGATTCTGACACACTACCCGCTCATGTGACTCGTCAGTTTAAAACAGATGTTCATCAGCAGTGTGTGAACCACAGACTCATATGGTAATGCTTTCCTGTGTGTGAAAAAAACTATGGTTTCTACTCATCCAGAAAAAAACCTCAATGCGCCTTTAAGATTTTTCATGCAGCGCCCTGATTTAGATTGCTTCGCCATTATGTTCCCGAGTATTTTTACACGAGAAAGGAAACTACAATTCCCGGAGTAAAAATCGAGCCTTATATCGCGGATAACACGTGCTTACCCCCGATAGGCGGTCCTGCAGAATGGCCAGGATCTGATCGCGGGAATAGGGAGGGAAGTTGATAAGATGCGGCTGGTGGCTTCGGAGAGCTTGCAGCCGCGGCAGGATGCGGTCCGTCAGGTCCAGCGCGTTTGCCACCCCTAAGGGACAGACAAAAGACTGCAGGGTCAAGCACTGCAAGTGATCAGCTATTCAGGCTGGTATGAGCCCCGAGGGGTGGTATGGTCAGCACTGGCTTCCCCAGTTGCCTCTGTTCTCACATTACACCAAGCACTAATTTAAGGCCGTGTTGACCTCGGTGAGTCACGAGGTCCGAAGTTCACATTCTGCTTAACAACCTGCGCTGTTCTTGACGAGGACTGCAGTCCCGTGTGTTACACTACCACTCTGGCGTGTGCGTGGGCCCGGAGACATGGCAATATAGCCATAGATTATTGAGGAAACGTTCCGTTAGTGAGCACCTATTAAAGCAGGAATACCAGAGGGGACGGTCAGGCATCACGTCTAACCACCTTTTGTCTTACCAGTGCTGATAGTCAAACATCACATCGGGTTCTAATTTTAAGCCGAGCCAACATCAGGGAGGCCCAGAATCGGTTTGGATACTGCTTGCTCCTCGTCGCAACCAGGTCACCAGGTTTGCAACGCAGCACATCTAAAAAAATAAATGTGCCCGAGCTCTCGGAGCCTTTAACATATCCAGTGATACTGTTTCAATCCTTCCTCGAAAAATATAAAATAAAAAGCATTACACTGACACTGGACGACTCCTGCATGAATTGTATTTGAATCCCACGATTCCACGGCATCCAATTCCTACAGGAATCAGAATTAAATAGCCATTAATTGCAATGTAAATCCTATCAGGGTCATCGTGCCACCTAGAGGCGACTGTTGGAATTTTGACTTAAAGCTTTCGTGACTGCATGAATTCATATCTTTGGGTCTTTCGGCAAAGCCACGTAGATAGAAAAATTATTTAAAATATCACGACGTTTCGATCGCAACACAAGCAATCGTCATCAGGTGAAAAAATATAGCGGGAGAGCTACTAAGGCAGGAAAATTATATATTTGTTCCTGCCTCAGTAGCTTTCCTGCTATCTACGTGGCTTTACCGAAAGACCCAAAGAATACTGTTGGAATTGCCAACGGAATATCGTTTGCATGGAGATTCAGTTCGCGATTCTCTCAGGCTGTCAAAAGAATTCCCCCGCCCCCCCATTCCTTTTGATGGGAATTCCTGCATCTTAACTGGGATGGAATCCTGTTTGACGAAAAAATTGTGGAGTTGGAGCGAAGGACGCTCGTAAATTTAGCAAGCATTGCGCAATGAAATGAAAATTGTGAACGGTAAATACACGCAATGTGAGAGGACACGGGTCTCATACTTTGAGCTGAAAGAGGCAGTGGGTAGGGATTATGTTAATTTGAAACTTTTGTGTTTTTCAATAATTTGCCACTTTGACCTCATGGAGCGTTTTAAGTGGAAAATTGTGATATTTCCAGCAAATGGCGTTCATTATTTGCTTTGTTGTTCCTTCCGCCTCTCGCAGTCGTCCAGCAACATGTGTGCTGTGTTGAGGGGGGGAGGGGCAGCGGCAATAATTACCGATGAGTACGAGGCGAGAGTTGGGAAGAGCTGGCCACTCGAACATGGTGTAGAGCACCTCCTGTGCACGGCTGTCCAACTGGTCCATCTCGTCCAAAACCAACACACTGCACAAATGCACCAAGACAAAAAACACCCCCCCCATAAAACCTTTGTAATAATGGTAAGGCAAGTACTGTTATAGCAAGCAACTTTTAAACACAACACAACAGGTACTCATTTATAGCCAACTCGACCTCGCGGAGGCCCAGGACCAATTCAGATATTCGTCACTGATTTGGGCTGTGATCGGGAATCGAAATCAGGTCACCGGGTTCAGTGTAACGCGCTAACCACTACGCGATTGCTCCCCCCACTGCACACATACAGTGAGGGAAAAAAGTATTTGATCCCCCCCTGATGATTTTGTACGTTTGCCCACTGACAAAGAAATGATCAGTCTATAATTTTAATGGTAGGTTTATTTGAACAGTGAGAGACAGAATAACAACAAAAAAATCCAGAAAAACGCATGTCAAAAATGTTATGAATTGATTTGCATTTTAATGAGGGAAATAAGTATTTGACCCCTCTGCAAAACATGACTTTGTACTTGGTGGCAAAACCCTTGTTGGCAATCACAGAGGTCAGACGTTTCTTGTAGTTGGCCACCAGGTTTGCACACATCTCAGGAGGGATTTTGTCCCACTCCTCTTTGCAGATCTTCTCCAAGTCATTAAGGTTTCGACGCTGACGTTTGGAAACTCGAACCTTCAGCTCCCTCCACAGATTTTCTATGGGATTAAGGTCTGGAGACTGGCTAGGCCACTCCAGGACCTTAATGTGCTTCTTCTTGAGCCACTCCTTTGTTGCCTTGACCGTGTGTTTTGGGTCATTGTCATGCTGGAATACTCATCCACGACCCATTTTCAATGCCCTGGCTGAGGGAAGGAGGTTCTCACCCAAGATTTGACAGTACATGGCACCGTCCATCGTCCCTTTGATGCGGTGAAGTTGTCCTGTCCCCTTAGCATAAAAACACCCCCAAAGCATGTTTCCACCTCCATGTTTGACGGTGGGGATGGTGTTCTTGGGGTCATAGGCAGCATTCCTCCTCCTCCAAACACGGCGAGTTGAGTTGATGCCAAAGAGCTCCATTTTGGTCTCATCTGACCACAACACTTTCACCCAGTTGTCCTCTGAATCATTCAGATGTTCATTGGCAAACTTCAGACGGGCATGTATATGTGCTTTCTTGAGCAGGAGGACCTTGCGGGCGCTGCAGGATTTCAGTCCTTCACGGCGTAGTGTGGTACCAATTGTTTTCTTGGTGACTATGGTCCCAGCTGCATTGAGATCATTGCCAAGATCCTCCCGTGTAGTTCTGGGCTGATTCCTCACCGTTCTCATGATCATTGCAACTCCACGAGGTGAGATCTTGCATGGAGCCCCAGGCCGAGGGAGATTGACAGTTCTTTTGTGTTTCTTCCATTTGCGAATAATCGCACCAACTGTTGTCACCTTCTCACCAAGCTGCTTGGCAATGGTCTTGTAGTCCATTCCAGCCTTGTGTAGGTCTACAATCTTGTCCCTGACATCCTTGGAGAGCTCTTTGGTCTTGGCCATGGTGGAGAGTGTAGAATCTGATTGATTGCTTCTGTGGACAGGTGTCTTTTATACAGGTAACAAGCTGAGATTAGGAGCACTCCCTTTAAGAGTGTGCTCCTAATCTCAGCTCGTTACCTGTATAAAAGACACCTGGGAGCCAGAAATCTTTCTGATTGAGAGGGGGTCAAATACTTATTTCCCTCATTAAAATGCAAATCAATTTATAACATTTTTGACATGCGTTTTTCTGGATTTTTTTGTTGTTATTCTGTCTCTCACTGTTCAAATAAACCTATCATTAAAATTATAGACTGATCATTTCTTTGTCAGTGGGCAAACGTACAAAATCAGCAGGAGATCAAATAGCTTTTTCCCCTCACTGTACACACACCCGGGGAACCCTTGTTGAGGCTCATAGGCTGAGTATATAGGAGCCTGAGTTTGTATTGGTCACCTCTTAATGCCAGACCGTAAGAGCATTATGTGCCCAGTACCACCCCGGGTAATCCATCTATCCACTGCCGATGCATACACAGCGCAATTTTTTAAGGTTAGGATTAATGTACATTACACTCAATTCGATATACATTTGGATGCGCAATTTAAAAAATGAAACGAAGAGTGAGAAAACGAGAGTGCAGCTTCCCATGATTGTATAATCATTAAGAGGATCACTAGATTGTCGTTTGCTGCTGTGGGCCAGCGCTGGTGGATTCTCACCGCTGTAACTCGAACCATCGAATTACCGCACTCAGTCCCAACCTTGGCAGATTGGTCACAACATGTAGTCCCCAAGTCACTAATTATAAAACGGTGCTCATGTTGATTAACAAATTAGGCATCATGAAAAAAAGGAAGTTGAACAGCCTCTCTAGAATTAAGGCCAGACATTGGCATGGTTGGGCATGCCTGTTATCCCAGGAACGTTGGAGGGTTGTGGTGGATCGTGCAGATTTCATCATTTGGTGCGGGAACCAATCTGCTGGGCTTCTTGCACGGGTGGGAGGAAAACAACCGATGAGAGTTACCTGGGAGATCAGGTGTTTGACTCAAAAACAAAAACCTAACACCGAAACAGTGCGATGGTAAAACGTGAGATTGCATAGACATCTTTAGACAGTGATGGCGTCTCGATTGGTTCGGGCAGTGTTCTTCATTGCAAGGCTACAGGCCACTGGTGGCCCCTGGAGGCCTTCAGTGCCGCCCCCAACAATACACAAATGTAAAAACACCCCATCGTGCTGTCAAACCCAATTGTTTAAAATGTGTGGCGCCTCACACTGATGACGTTTTATTAACAAAAGTAGCCCCCCCCACCTCCCCCTCTGAAAATTTGTGAAGAACACTGGTTCATAGGGCCTCGTTTCATGAGGTGCGGCGTTTTCCTTACATCATGGGCCCCGATTTGGTGACAATTCTCTCCAGCTGCCTTGCATGGTCTCTGCTGCCAACCCCGGCGGTCTTCTCCCCGGCCTCTCCGAGCTTGGACAGGACAGCCGGGTACACGGCTTGCGACGAGGTCAGCGGCATGCAGTTTAGGAAGACGACCCTTGCATTGCTCAGCCTCTTCTGCACAGGAAACACACGAGACAGATATGAGGATTAGGTGGCTTGCTTGCACATTAACACCATTTAATGCCAAATCGAAAAAAACAGAAACATTATCCTTATTATATGAATCCCTGCAGTCACGAAAGCTTTAAATCAAAATTATCCTTATTCCCCCTATACCAATCTTTACTTTGTATATTCGTGTGGACCGTGTCATTGCTTGCTTTGCATCTGGTCAGAATGCATGTTAAATTTCTTTCGCACCATTAGTAACCAACCGTGCTCATCAGAGGTGCAGGGTGCTAATCGGAGGTTGTGCCCATCAGGAGTACAGGGCTCCATCACATTTATTCCTGTATTTCAGTCGTATTACGACAATGTAATTTGTTGATTGGGAAGTGCTGCTGCAGAGCACATGACTTACAATTGTAAGGCCACGTGTTGTAAACATTGCTCATCTTAGTAGCCTTTACTTGAATCAATACCGAAAAGGGAATATTTATTGTACGTTACTTGACCGTGTCTGCAAACAAATCCCACACAACCAAGCGAGGTGGTGCTGTGGTCGGAGTACCGACTCTCACTGTAGGACGGTGGAGAAGCTCCAATCCCACTAGGGCAGGGGTGGGCAGGGGGTTGGCAGCCTGTGGCTCCGGAGCCACATGCAGCAGCTCTTAAAAGGACTGCAGTGCAGCTCTTGAAATATTGAGCTTTGTACCGAATTCGAAAAAAATGGCTCTTCCTTGTGATTTTGGTTGCCAACCCCTTACCATTGGGTGTTCAGTTTACCACGGGAGTCCGGTTTACCATGGGCAGCAGTCGGCAAACCTGCGGCTCTTTAAGGTTTACTTCGTCACTTTAATTATAAAGGACCACCATCTCGTATTCACATTGCATTGCGGCTGTTAAAGAGTTTTTTTTATTTATAAATACAGAATTTGAAAAATAAATTGCTCCTCTTGTGATTTTGCTTGCCGACCTGTGCACTAGTGTCCACGGTGCCCATCGAACCTCTGGAAATTCCAAATTTCTTGTAAACAGTGACAACAAATGTTTAATTTCCAGAATATCCAGCACTCGCTCAGGTTCACCTCATTGGCCAATTTGAGCAGCAGACGCTAAACAAATGTCTTTTTATTTTATCATGGAAGAAAAATGTTTAGCCATTTGTCAATCCACTGCAGGATGAAGGCCTCCCTTACAAATAAATAATTACACGCTGAATTTTGATTTAAAGCTTTCGTGACTGCAGTGATTCATATTCTTGGTTCTTTCGGTAAAGTCACGTTGAAGGGAAACAATAAAATATATTATATATAAAATAAACAATATATATTATATATAAAATAATAAACTATATATTATTTTATTGTTTCCCTTCAACGTGACTTTACCGAAAGAACCAAGAATATAATTACACACTTGTCAGTGCGCGGTCGTGAAGTGTTCGGGGGCTGATTTAGACAGTACTTGCCATTGATGTTTGCCGTGGTGAGGAATCAAACTTAGCTTGTAGAGTTCATAGCGCAATGTGCCAACCACTGCGGCACCGCTCCCTCTCTCTCTTGCATTACATGTACATTGCACATAATAGTACCTGGGTATCTCGCCGAATTGGTTAACCTCTAAAAGAAATATTATAATCCTGAAAGCGTCAACTCAGCCTCCTGAAATATTATAATGCTGAAAGAGACAACCTCGCCTCCTTGTGGTCACACGCTTGCCAGGTCACCAGGTTCAAACAAGAACACGTTGTCTCTCCAAAAAACACACCACCGTGACATCACGTCTAGGCGTAAAGACAACAGCCCTCGCATGACATTGTCCTCAGCCGGGGCACCGAATGAGTTTCTCAAACAAAACAATGCCTCCTACCGAGCAACCAACACGTCAATTCCCAGCCTCAATATTCCTAAAATCCATTACGACATATTTAACAATATCAGCGAACAAAGCGACGTGCCTGCAGCGCGAGCATGCGTGTGAAGATATAGATTGAAATACACTCTCTGCCGTATATGCACACGAAATGTATGTAATATACGAGCTAATCAGACACTCAATGGAGCTCCATGTCGGGTGTCAAAACAACCGTGACTCACGTTCGCCTGAATTGAAAGAGCGCGCTGTTTTACATTGGTGCCCGTGAGAATTAGTTTTTTTTAATGTTGAGTAAATCTGCAACTGCACAGATCCGTGCTCAAAGATCGTGATTAAACTGTTCTTGCCAAACACAATTCACACACGTGCACCAAGTTTCCTAGCCATACACAGCACTGCTGAAAACAAATGTCTTACCCATTATGTAAAAATAACAGCAGCAGCATTGGGGAAGACACCACTGCATGACTGGGATTACTGAATTAGGCCATCGTCAACAACAACACTCTGTCCGATAGATCCCATCAGGGCTATTAGGAAATCTAAGAATTAGGATATCTGTAAGCAATCATTCTGCAGGCAGGGCTGGGGCATCACACAAGGTCACACGTCTGAGACAATAACCTGTGGTGCCATGACGACGCCTGTTGGAGACGACAGCACAGCTGTTATATTATAATGCTCAAAGAAACGTGCGTTTCGATTATTTGGCTGCTGTAAATTTCCACACGATAAGCCACTTTGTTGAGCCATCATTTGTGGCCAGGTCACTTCTGGAAAAAGCTAATAGCTCAAGTGGGCTTTACCTGGTAAAAAAACACTAATTTTGTGCGATTTATTTAACCTTTCATATACTTTGCACTCCTATCGTGTTTTTGTATTGTTTGTTGCTGTAACGTTTCGAACACCCCCCCCCCCCAACTGGGCATCTATAACAAAAAGCTTCATAGCTCGTCGGATTACTCCAGTATAGATATTCTGAAGTAGGTCTACAAGGCAGTGTCACTGCATGAAGTGTTATAAGCAGGCTATTTCCAGAAATCATTGTACCATGCAGAGAAATTAGGAACTGCTAAAAAGAAACGTCGGTCGGAGTCGAAGGTCTGTACAACGTAAGTCCCAGTATGAGCTCTCCAGACCACACTCAAGGAAACTTTCGAGGAAATGCTGCAACAGACGGACAGACGAATGAAGTTCGTCACATATTGTATGGCTGCTGGGTTGGGCTCAGGCACTAAGTGTGATCTACAGTGGTTAATCCAAATCCCATAATTTTTTTACTAATAGTCTACATTACTCTGCAGCCAGGGGGTGCTGTAGCTCAGGGAGGCTGCCACCGTCATCAACAAACTTTTCACGAAGTCACCATTTAGGAGACATCATTCACACGAGCAGGCCATTGCGTGCCAACCATCCAAATTTGCCTAATTACCTGCAAATTGCTCAATTGGAATATACAGAGTAATCATCGACCCCCCCCCCCTCCGACTGCAAAAACTTTGCAGGACCCTTCTGATAAAGAATTGTTACTTATACAGCTCTGGCTGTGTGCCACGTGTAGATTTATACCTATGGCCAAAATAACCCAGAATCTGCCCGATCTCATCAGATATCAGAAGCTAAGCTGGGCCGAGGCCTGGACACTGCTTGAACGAGCAACCATCGTGAACAACGGCTGATACAGGCTGTGGTGTTACATGGTGGGCAGTGCTGCAAAACCCAATATTGCACTGCACTTCTACGATCCAACATCTTCGCTTCCCGCTCTGACTGAACAACACGGACCTGCGTGGTGGGGGGAGCAGCGGTGGCGAGATGTTAACGCCCTCGCCTGGCATGCAGGAGTTTGCATGTCTCCCTCTCTGTGGTCGCGTGGATTTTTCTCCGTGCGCTCCGATTTGTCCCTCCGCAATTAGAAACATGCGTTTAGAGTATTTGGCTGCTTTAAATTTCCACATAAGCCACTTCGCTGAGCTACCATTTGTGGCCAGGTCGCTTCAGAAAAAGAGCTATAAATTAGCATAGCTCAGTGGGCCTTACCTGGTTTAAAAAAAAAACCCAACAACCTTCGGTCAATGACCCGCACGAGCAATTCCAGCAACGGACTGACGCCAAAGGCCGTGCTTGGATGCTTCGCGAAATGGACAGTCAGGCGAGGGCCAGCTGACCTTCATGCTGTGTAGGATGTGCTTGAGGCAGGCCGTCTTGCCGGTGCCCGGCGCGCCCGAGATGTAGATGCTGCCGGGCACCCGCGCCACCACGTGCTCCTCCACGAAAGCGACGATGGCCGCGGTTTCCCGCTCGCGGCACAGCAGCCGCTCGGGGTTGGCCGTGTGCAGAGCCTTCTTGGCAAGCGCATAGCACTCTCCTGCGCACGTCACAAGCGTCGCGCGGAAGCCATCGCGTTATTCCGCGCGTCTGCGGAAATACTTTATCCGTGCCCCTATTTTTCCACGGCTGCCTGTATATATGTAGGCAACCATGCCCGTCGTAAACCGCAAAACGCCCTTCTGATTATTCCCATTTTTTGCGGCTTAGTGGAATTCATCAATCCCGTGGTTTTTTTGTACTGTTTGTTGTTGTTGTAACTTTCTGAACCCGTCCCTACTTGACATCCGTGGTTCGATTGGTCCAGGATAAATAAAGATTCTGATTCATCAGTAAATTAATTCGACCATGGGTTACATTGGGGAATGCATAATTATTGCTATTAATTGCAATGGGTTCACAGATATAAGTTGTGGCAAATTCATGCTATTACATATGACTATTGCGCATTTCTCAGTGGGATCCGGAAAGTTGGCATGGGTACCGGTTCCCTGCAGTTCTTTCTGAACCCAAAATTGTATTTGTATTGTGGAACGGTGGCTGGTGATGGCTACGACACCGGGAAGCAATCATTCCTCTGCCAGTGTTCCCAGCTACCGTCGGATGTGCCAAAATGAAAAGAATAATCATGTTGATGTAACATTTTCAAGCGGTTTCCAGAAATGTAACTGCAATCTGTGAACAGTGAAATGCGTCGCAACCCTCAGAAGTATGGATACCCATTAACTCACATATTAGTTTAACCCTTTCCCATTCCGAAACGTCTGCAAGTTGCAGGGTGGGTCTATGTTGATTTTTTTTCGAATCGTCCGTAGCCAACCATGCTAATCGAAGGTGCGATAGCCAGCACCAAAACGGTTGCCACGTCCTCCCGCATGGCATTGTGGGAGCCCCGTTACGTCTTCCAACCTGAATACATACCGATAAAGTTATTTTAATTAACCGGAATTGGAAAGGATTCATTCATTAGGCATGGATGGATTTCGCCTTTTAATTATGAAAGGGCACACAATTGAGAGGAACCAGTTGAGGTAGTTCGGGCACCTAGTAAGGATGCCCCCCGATAGACTCCCCTTGGAACTCTACCGGGCGCGTCCCACTGGGCGAAGGCCCCCAGTGCCAGCCCAGGACACGCTGGCGGTACTATGTCACTCGGCTGTCCTGGGAACGCCTGGGAATTCCCCAGGAAGAGCTGGAGTCGGTCGCCAGGGAAAGGGAGGTCTGGACCGCCCTACTCAACATGCTGCCGCCGCGACCCTAGCCAGGACAAGCGGATTGAGAAACGAATGAACACACGATAAAAACCGACCCCACCCACCTTCCTGTCGCACGACCTGCAGGACAGCCGGCGTCGAGGGCGTCCTTGCCGACGAGGCGGTGGCTTTCTCCCGGGCGGCGCCGCTCTTCTGCGCAGTGGCCCCGTCTCCAAGGCGGCGTGCGTCCTGCTGCTTCTCGATTGGCGAGATGACGCGGGGGGGGTGGGGTGAAGCTTCCTCGAACTGCAGCTTCTTGCGCGTGGTCAGCACCGGCGACTTGAGTGCCGCCGCCGCCGTCGCCGTCACCGCCGCGGTGGCGTTTTCCTTCTGCCTCTTGGTGGGCGAGCATTCCAGCAGGTGCGGCACGTTGCAGTTGTTCTCCTCTCCTGCGGGGCGGGACCGGCCATCGACATGGAGTCGTCAACGTGGAGTTACGCGACTTGAAGCTTGATGACAAGATTATCAGGTACCTTTTAGCTATTTAGGGAAGCACCGCATGCAGCACAGTAAGTAGGCTGTTTGCCCCGAATTAGGAGTCGTTGTTTAAATTAACGTGGCCTACACAACACAGTTGTGTTTCTTGTAGTCAGCTGAGAGGCACTGCGGTCAGAGTGCTATGGTTAGAATCGTGGTGCTTTGGTCAGCATATTTTTACGTCATGTTAGTCCACTCTCAGCTGTGAAATTGTTGGCACGAGGGGGGCGTAAGCAATATTTCCCACCCCGTTGTTATCAGGGGAATCAGTGGACTCAGTTAATATTACTTGTATACATAAATAGCCAATTACCATACTTGGAGTTCCTCATTCACTGCCATCTCTCACATAACTTCTCTCAGTCTGCATCCAGGCCAGTTTTTTTTTATTAACACTACGTTTGAGCTGTGAATTAAAATCCCAATTAGAGGATTGATTATATCAGAAACATTCTGAGATCGCTCTGCTGTGACGGGGTCAACAATGGTTGTCAATTTCAACACTGAGATTATACAACCACCACACGATTGTGCACCCCAGATGTTAAAATTACAAAAATATGTACAATGCTTTCAGCTGAGCCGCCACCAAAGCTTGAACGCACTAAGTGGTTAATTACAATTGGCGGCACTGTAATTAGTGTTGCGAGACAAATGAACGAAACAAAGCAGGCAGAACACACACATTTTAGAATGTAATGAGCATTTGCATGAAAATAAAATAGATATAGGCAGCGGCCATCCACTTCTGTACGGTATCCCCTTGTTATTCATTAACTTGCTATACTAGCGAATCGCACGTGGAACTTTTACACGACTGCATTGAGAGAGATCAAGTGATGAGGTATAAAGTGAGGAGGTAAAGAGATGTTTATTTTAAATTTTTTACGCATTTAACAGCTCATTTATGTATTTATCATTATCCTCGAAATTTCCTCTTCGCGGGCATTACCGGAACATAACGAGGGAATGCTGTACAGCGTACCATCCATTACACCACAGCGGCCACCCCCCCCCCCCCCCCTGTACACCAACTAATCAAGATTCACAATCGCTTGTGGCTGCAACCCAACCTTTCCTTACCGAGGCGCTTGCGGGGTGAGAGTGGCTGGCTGAGCCCCGTGGCGATAGTACCGTTCCTCCCCCTGTTCCCACTGCGTGGGGTCACCTCGAGCTTTTCCTTCCGCGCCGATGAGCGCGTCTTGCGGCGCGGAAACGCGATTGCCGTCTGTACCAGGGAGCACTCGGCCATGGCTGACGTGTCTGCACGGACACGCGGTGACAGCGGATGGTGAGAAATGTTTCACGGTACCGTTGGGGTGCCACAGTGGAGAGATGTTAACGACCTCGCCTGGTATGCAGGAGGTCGTGGGTTCGATCCCGACCCTGACGCCCTGCTGTATATTTGGAGTTTGTGGTCATGTGGATATTTGTCCGGGTCCTTAGGTTTTTACATCCACATTTAGAAACATGCATTAAAGTATTTGGCTGATATACATTTCCACGTGATAAGACACTTCGTTCAGCTATCATTTGTGGCAACGTCGCTTTTGAACAACAGCTATATACAGTATCTCAATGGGGCTTACCTGGTAAAATAAAGCTTAGTATTTTTAAATATGAATAGTTTACAGTTTTACTTAGCTTGTTTACCTGGGGAAACATCAGTAAGAGACAAACAACCGAACATAAAATAATTGGGTGCTATGCTTGTATCGTTACGAAAACAATATTGATCCACGGCATCAACAACTTGTTTGATTTTTGATTTAAAGCTTTCGTGACTGCAGTAATTCATATTCTTAGTTTTTTCGGTAAAGTCACGTTGAAGAGAAACAACAAAATAACAACGTGACTTTACCGAAAAAACTTGTTTGATTTTTATTTGTTGACGAGGGTAAGAAACATTCAACTGGTATACGCTTCCGGGACTAAACAATGACCTAATCATACTTGGTTCCCACCTACAAGACCAAACTTGTCACAATAGCTCGTGTACAAGCACTTGCATATTTAAGGAACAAAGAAATTCGAGTGTATTAATAATTTGGAAATCATGGCAATACAGACACAAAGTGGCATCCTGAATCCTCATCATATTCTACAAAACTCATTTAATTTTACCTACAAATTATTACTTGATATTTTGAATGCAGGGTCTTCCATCGCCTACATTCTAACCGGGCCAAAACTAAAATCAGCAATGGCATGGCATAATCGTACAAAACAAAGGTCACACTGTGCTACTCTTAAGAAGTGGGCGAGTTGAGAATTCTAATTTACATCATACGACAGCTGTGGAGCACCGACCACGGCTGACATCAGTGCCCTTGTGATATCAGAACCGATCCTGCCATCATGAGTGACATTACACGGGGAGGGCCTTTTTCATGGCCATGAAGACTAGTCGCTAAAGTGGCACTAACGGGCATCCACAACAACTCGCACAAAGGCTACAAAAGTCCAGGCGAAGGAGAGATTTCCACTTGAATACCAAGTGTTCTCGTTTCCACGGTGGAGTGAGGCCCCATACGCTGTGTATGTTTAAATACGCTGAGAAATGAGAACTGCTCTGGATACCAAAGCACGAGGTGACATTAGCACAGCAATTAAAATCACACACACACACAGCATCGACTGATGAGGAACAAAAAACTGGTTTATGCCGAGTAGTTTTGACATAATTAAATAATGTAAAACCAAGGTGAAAACCATTCTTCACCAAAAGCTGTAAATCACAACACAAATTACTAACGTATTAGTATCATACGATTGGTTGTTAGAGTGCAAATTACTTTGCAGATTCGCTTGCTGTTAACAGGCATGGAACTTCACGCGATGCAGTACGGTACTGTGCTGCATTGTAACTCGATTTTGGTGTACGTACCCACGATGTCGGTAAGCGACTTAGCTCTCAATCTCAACACCGTAACTACCCGACTCAATAACTGATGATGTCGTATAGATAAGTTAAGTTTAAGAAAAAGCCAGGGTTAATTTGGCGCCCAGAGAGCTCGCTCGTTCGCGCGGCACGGACGTCCGAGGGGTTTTAGGCGCGAAATCAACAATCGACAATTCTACATTCCCCGGCCACAAAGCTCAGCTCTTATTAACACGCCAACACAGCACAATCTAGCACTAACATTCTCTCTCAATACACCGTACAGTTAATTTAGTTAGCACGGGTAACATTTGCGTACGCGCCATACCGTTGTACACAAACGACTCTCATTGTGCTCATACAGAGGAGTGTTGTAATGGTGAAAATGTAAGACAGTTCTATTAAACCCGCACTGCTGACAGTTCTATAAAAACCCGCACTGCTGGATAAAAGAAAGGCCTCCTCGTCCATTTCAAAGAATACACGAACCAACACCGACATTTAAGCCATAACCGGGATTCGGTTCGAACCTAGGCCGCGTGGTCGATGGCGCAGCGCGTTCGGCCTTAATTCAGTCACTGTAACCAATCCTTAGGCATGTATTGTGCGCGCAAACCTAAGCACAGAGCGTAACACTAACGAGGACTCGTTAGTTTTGGTCAACAACGGGGTCAGTTTTTAATCGGCGACGACGACACCGATGGCTCGAGTCGCCGCAGCGCGCGCCAAATCACCACCAACCCCGCTTCGAACGCGGCGTTCGCGATTAACTTACATCGGCAAATAACACGGACGAACAGATCACACAACCGCTGCAGTCTCCACGCCGAGGCACGCACCGGGGAAGGTGGCCGCCGGTGCTGTGAGGGCTGTAGGCTGTCGAGTGAGTGAATGAATGAATGAGCAGGAGAAGGATGAGACGACCCGGGGCTGCTGCTGCTGCTTCTGTTGCTGTCTTGCCCGCGCACGGCTCAGATCGCAATTTCCCGCCAACACGCGTGACGTCGATTTGGCGCGAGTGCGTCAGCCAATGGGATCGCGCGGTCTGCGGGCGATCGCCGACGTCGCGCGAAAACGTCGCAATGCCATTGGGCGAGACACCTCCCCTCCCGCCCCTTCCTCCCCCCGCCTCTACCCTCTGTGGGCGGGGCTATCGAGGGAATAAATTATCGGGTTCTTGGGTTTCTCGTGGCGGTGGTAGATCATGAACATAACAAGGGTATTGATTTTGATTTAAAGCTTTCGTGACTGCAGTAATTCATATTCTTAGTTCTTTCGGTAAAGTCAAGTTGAAGGGAAACAACAAAATAATAATATATATAAAACAATAAAAATTCTCACGACGTTTCGACCATAACACAAACGGTTGGCTACGTACGGTGTGAAAGAAGTTTCAATATGCATACAAAGACAAAAATCCCCCGTGTAGCCTGTTAACAGACTGTTGGGGTAAGCGCTGTTAGCGAGCACCTATGAAGGCTGCAACGGCACGCGAGGGGGTGGGTGGCCAGCACCACGCCCGGCCGCCTTTGTCTCCCTAGTCGTGATGTTTTTACTCAATTGAGGCTGAGTCGACCTACGGGAGGCCCAGGACCGGTTCAGATATACATACACAATCACATCAACATGGGGCAGGAAGGCGAGCCCACGGATAGTTATAAATGAAAGTACGTATCAAATTGTGTCGACACGTTAATGCAAACCTCAAGCCGCCACCTGTAAAAAAAAGGCCCATCGAATCATATTATTTATATCAGAATATGTATTTATACTGGAGGAATCCGATCAACTATTAAGATTCTTCTTTTTTTACAGATGCCCAGTAGGTTTCACAGATGTCTAGGAGGGCGTTTTCCAGTTTGCCTTTACAGCTGCTATAAAGTCTAAACTCGTGTAGCAAGCAGGACAAAGAAAAAATGTGACCTCCTTTATTTGTAGAGAAATAAAAATGCAGCGGCTGCCAGCAGTAAGCTGTGGCCATCATGTCACGCGCATCTTTGGAGCCCTGCTCGCGCACGTTGTAACGCGGCAAGATTCGATGTGTTCTTTTTGCGCGTCGTCGCTTCACAAGATGTTTCTCTGTTCATGCTTTTGTTTGTTGCGGTTGCACCCGGCTCGAGAGCCGCGTGGCTCATAAATGAAACTTGAAGCGAGTGCGCAGAAAGGTCACTGACGATTTGTCGTGAAAAGTACAAGAGGCCACGATTCTGGTGCTGATAAAAAAAAAATTCACCACCAGGGGAGATTGATCCGTCGCAAGAAGAGATGTTCGCACGGGGAAAATGCTATTACTCGTGCCTCCACACTGAGCCGTTCCAGGACGATATAAACAAGCATCCATGCAACACGGTCAACATGATATATGTCAATGTCATTAATTATATGAATATGGATCATGTGAATTAGCAATGGGATATATATTCTCAATGTTTATAGTATGAGCGCTCACATTTGTGGGCGCCACGGTGGCGAGATGTTCACGACCTCGCCCCTGGTACACAGGAGTTTGTGGGTTCGATCCTGACCCTGACGTTTGTAAATTTGGAGTTTGCGTGTCTCTCTGCCCGTGGTCATGCGGCTTTTTCTGTGGGTCCTCCGATTTTTTTTCCCTCCACATTTAGAAACATGTGTTCAAAGTATTTGGCTGCTATAAATTTCCACACGATAAGCCACTTCGTTGAGGTATCATTCGTGGCCAGGTGGCTTTTGAAAAAATAGCTATATAGCTCAGTGGGCCTACCTGGTAAAATAAAAAAAACAGTTGTAGTTACAAATGTTATTCATCATGATCACTTACAAGCAACTCACATGTGGCCCAGGCCACTCACATTTTTCTAAATTTTACAAAGGTCCAATATTGCCACTGGTTTAGAAGCCTTATCTTAAATCGACCTGACTTCATCATTATTACAATGTGTTTTTAAGTTTATTCATTTAAGTATTTCACCTGTGGTGTACAGGCTGTCAATTAAAACACGCAAATCCAACACGCAATTACATGTACAGTCCATTATATACTGCATATACTTAACATCTGTAACCTATACTATACTGCTTGTGTTGTGGTTATTGCAAACATGATCCCTTGTATAAAGATGTCAGTTTTGGTGCCAGATAAAAGGGTAAAAACCTATTACTATATGTTGCTACTGGCAAAGGAGGTCTCATAGAGTAGTTTATACTATACAGTTAACATCTGAAGATCAATCCTTACACCTATATACAGTATTTGTGTCCAAGACTATTCAAACTATGTTCTTGCGAGGAATAATATAATTAGACTATCTGTGAAAGTACTGCTATGTTTGCAGTTTGTCAGATCAGTAATTGTTTTCACACGATAGGAGAGGGTTACACAATTGCCAAACCGATGAATATATAAATACAAGGTGCAATCAAGAAACATGTCACCAAACTGGGAAACCCTTCAACGGTTTCTCCAGTCGGCATTGCTTTTTAAAAATAATTCGGGCATTTAGGCACCACCGCCCCTTCCCTTCGCCCCCCTCCCTTTCCCTTTTCAGAATCAGCATATGTATTATATTGGAGGAATCCGATGATATATTTTTCACAGATGTCCTGTAGGGGCAGGTCAGAACCTTACAACAACAAACAATACAAAAATACGACAGGAGTGCAAAGTATAGCAAATGTATCCAAATCACTTTAAAAATGTACAAATAAAATTACACTTTTTTTAATCTATAAGCTTATTTTTCAGAAACGACCTTGCCACAAATGATAGCTCAACGAAGTGGCTTATCCTTCCCCTAGAGGGTTATCCGAGTTAAGAAAGTTAAAATTTTTACTTTAAACTTTCGTGACTGCAAGAATTCATATTCTTGGTTTTTTCGGTAAAGTCACAGAGATACAAAAAAGAATAAAATTAAAAACGTAAAAATGTAAATAATAATAAAAAGTATTTATTGAAAATAATAAAAGCAAAAAATACAATAAAAATAGAGAAATAAAATTTAAATTAGAAATTAAAAATAAAAATCAATTGAAAATTATGTTTAATTTTAATTGACTATTTTTATATTTATAGTGTTTTTTTGCTTTTATTAATTTCAATGTATTATTTTTTTGTATTTTTTTTCTATCTACGTGACTTTACCGAAAGAACCAAGAATATAAAAGTAGAGTTTATTGAAAAACATTGACAGGTTCAAAATATAAAGGTTGGTAATAATCATAGTTCTTTCGCATTGTGTCTATACTGGTGTCAATGCCCATACATGTCCTCTGTGTGTACCTGCATACTTTTGGGTGGACAAAAAAATCTGCATGCATAATATAGGTATGTCAAATAATTGAGGTTATAACTGAGCTCTGGGGAATCCCATTTGTGATTTCAGAAGATTGTGTGTACACCATTGATGGAGGCAAATCTTTTCTGCCAGCATTGTAAGACTCTAACCACTTTAGTGCATCAGGACCAGGTACAGAAGCGTTTTTAGTTTGTGGAGGAGCGGCATATGATCCACAATATATTGAAAGCCCTGGAGAGATTTACGAAGATTGCTTCTGTAATTTGGCCTTGGTACATAGCCTCATATGTACGGTATACGTTATGCTGTTAACGTTCAACAGAGTGAGTACTGTATAATCCTTTGGGTGAACACAAAGACTGAACCCGGTTTAAAAGGAACACTGAGTGTAGATTTCGTTTTGCTATATGGGGGAGATGTTCATACAGCGATGGATAGACTGGTAACCGATGATGACATTGGTGATGACAGCAGTAAACAGTATCGACGCATTTTTTCCATTCGGCTTTTGTCCTTCTTTCTAAATAAGAACCACTCTCCATCAGCGTGACCTCTGTAATACGACTGGTCCTGTGACATCACCGTGCTGCATATATAATACACAGAGCCACCGACTCGTAAGAGTAATCCATGTGGCTATATTTTACTGCAGAAAATAACCGTAGCAAACCGGTTCCATCCTCGACAGGAATCATCAGTACATTATAGCCATCATCATACTGTTGCCTTCTGCTGTGTGTCTCAGCAGCTTCATGTGGACCAGCTCTCTCTCGCTCTCTCTGATCACTGTCGGGATAGTTTGTCACTTCCAACGGGCGGCAATGCAATTACTCTAATGCGCATTTTTGTAAATGACAAGGAATCTGTAGACAGCAAGCGTGGGCAGGCATCTTTTGTCCCTGCTGTTGTGCACAAATTTCGGCCTGATGAGGTTGTCACCGTTCACAGAAAGTGTTAGAATTAGTTTGTAGTCCAAAACATAAGGAGTCCTCCACGCAATTGCGTAGCTAAAATACTCACTGCAGATGAAGTGGTCTAAATTTGATGTGCATACGTGGTTTAGAGGAGTTTGCATCCACGAACGAAAGCGTGTTCTAAACCCGAGTAAAACGAATGAACCATTAATCCCAGCACGGGCTCCGGTTCTTATATAAAATGACATGTCTACGAGGCTAAACATATACTGGCCATGCCAACACAAGAGACGTCAGGTAATGATGAGCTTATAGAACACGCCGTTCCGAACCCTGCAGAAAAGGAAATTAAAGTGATTGTAATGCACGCGTTCTCAGTGGGGTTGAGGTTGTTAAATCCACACGCACACACACAACAGTGCACACGGCAGAGCCATTTACTCCGCTTGTAGGCTCCCTGCTGAGGCAAAACATGATGAGGAATTATTCAAAACCTTCAGCACATTTATTGGCTTTTTGAACATGCTCCTCCCTCATACGTTTTGTAATCTATTGGCGGAACGTTGGCCCTGGATCCAGCAGCCGCCCTGGTTAACACTGCGCGTGTATGAACCGTAAATTAGCACGCCGTTTGCTTCACCGTCGACATGAGCTCACATGATGTAATTTGCAAGAGTAGGCCATCGTGTGCCGATGTCATCGTCCACATTTGTCAATATTTAAGAAAATGCCCACGTAATTACTCACTTGGAATCTGCAGGGCAATTATATTATTGCCCCCTACTTAGAAAACTTGGCAGGACCCTCCTGAAAAAGAGTCAAGAGACTCATTGGGGCGTTCATGGGTAAACTATCGCAATAATAATCATGGTATTGACTGTCTTCAGCAAATATAAGATGGTTAATACTTTCTCAAATTGTGGTCATGATTTTATTTTTCAAATCGAATTTTCAGACAATATATTCTATGGTCACTGTGAATCGCCTTGGTGAGAATATCTCCTTTGCCTGACTCCTCTTCCGATCTGTACTGTACTGTGTCTTCATGCAATGTTAGTGAAAAGCTGTTCTTCCTTCAGAAACAGTTGTGTTGATGTCGGCATTGTATACACAATGGCTCTGGCTCGTGAGGACTTGGACCACTGTTTCAGTTTTCACTGCATTAAATACATTTTCAAAGTTCGCAAAAGCCAGAAAGAATAATATTTGATGTTCAGTTGTATGTATAATCTTATTGATAGCTTATGTGATGTTGTCTTTGGTACAATGTGTATTTGACTATGTACGTATGCAATGGTATTAATCGGGTAAGGAAGCCCCAATTCTAAAGGAGGCTTGCTCAAATGGTTGGCTTGCCTCTAAATTGTCCAATATGAATTTAGCAATGATCTTTACGAACAATGTACATAAATGTGATAAGAAGCTAAAAGGTATGTAATTCTTCAAATCTGTGTTGTCTCTATTTTTTTAAATCGAAGAATGACTGATGCATCAGTTCATAATTGAGGTACTGTACTGTATTTCCTTTTTGTGTAAACATTTCGTAAACACGTCCGCTAATTCTGTTACAACAGCTGCTCCTACTTCTCTGGTGATCTCTACAGCAAGCCAATCTGGTGTGGGAGCGTTATATTTTTTACACAGTTAAAGGTAGTGGGTAAGTCTTAAAGTATGGCATCTGGAACTTCCTTCTCTTCATCTGAAAATATATTTTTTAAAATTATCCAGAATCTGAGTGATTTTGATGTTCGAGATATAAATGTATGTGTGTTGAACTTATTTTGCACTGTATGTAGCCAACTGTGCTAATGGGAGGTGCGGGAATTGTATGCAGAGGTCTGCATAAGATTATATATACTACGACAGTTCCTACGTTTTATATGTCTTTATCGAAAAATTATTGTTCAAAAATGCTTCCTTAGAGCTACCATGGAGTCTGCACTCCTTCGATGGAGGAAAAGCGAAACTACACGAACTCTCATCTCCTGAAACCCTATTGTGGCTACTTTAACCTTCACATTGGCATTTAACTCCTGAACATATTTCTGCCACACGCAAGAATATGAAAGGTCTACTATTTGTGATTTACCAATTATCAAGATACTTCCCCTCCCCCCCCCCCCCCAGGGAGCCAACAGTGTCAGGATGACCGCTGTTAGCAACCCACCTATAGTGGTGCTACTTGTATTGACCCAAAAAAGGATGGATGGGCAAGGTTGACTGCCCTCTGGGATTTAAACTCACAACCTTACAATTGTGATTTGAGCTCTCTTACCACCTTGCGAGCCAAATAAATTGGTGAAAAGTGGTTTTCGCAAGACACGGGGCCAACTGTTGATGCTCACGACAGTGGAGTCATTTATCCAGCTTGATGCTCATAGCTATAACTATAGTCATACGCCATATTTCAAATAAAATTGCGCAGTATTTTTTTTGGTGGCGGTGTAGAAATGCAACGTTTACCATTCGAAGCTGCGTGTTTATGCTCAAATGAAACGTCAGTGTAACACTCGTTCAGCTTTGCGGAAGTATTCGAAACAGAAATCTCTGCGTGCCATTTTCTTCGAATGTGAATAACATGTAATTATTTATTTGGTTCGTGCTCAGATTCATAAGCACACACGCCGCCTAATTGGACATGTAGTCTACAGTATTACTCTACATCTGCAGTAATAGTCCCTACATGGGGCAGCAAAGGTCACCGCTCACGCTATGCAAGCTCTGCTTTTTTTTGTTATTCACAGAAATAACACATTAGTACTCAATGTACTGAGATGACAAGAATGAATTTATCCTGACATTTCCAATACATTTCATGGCACACGTAAAAAAAATAATGTATATTTCTAACCAAATAATACATCAGTAATCATCTCAGTAATATAAATCCCCAACATAAATTCATAACTGTTTCCAATTAAGCAAAAAAATACACATGCCACATCTTACAAGATGATAACCATGTTGATTTTTTTGATCATTTATAAGATTATTGCTGTCCTGTAATGCGATATTTAAACACAAATACAGCTTTGTTTGTTGGAATGTTGACGATGGCTTAAGTACCTATTCCACCTTCAATATGAATACCTGTCACGGCGACTGACAGCAGGCTGCACAGTACTCCTCCAATGATTGCGATGGTTTCCAAGGCAGCTTTGCGTATATTCATCGTTGGACGTGTCAAATATATTTAAAATACGTCAAATATATTTAAAATATGTCAAATACATTTAGAATAAATATACTTAGAATATATTTGACGAGTAGAGTACTGTGCTGTAATTTCTGAGTGCAGCACGTCTAGACTAACCTCCATCTGTTCCATCTGTATGGAATAAAGTATTGGGCCCTTTTCCATTGTGCTTCGGTGTCTCCTCCCACACGCATAAACAACTCGTTATTTGGCTAAAAGCAGCTTAATTTATGAGTGCTTCCGAGTGCTGTGGATTGTGGAGTGCGTGAGATGCAGGTCGGACAAATTACGCTATGATGCACTGATGATTATTGTTGTTGTTGTAAATGTTTATTTTGTCTTGATGCAATGTTCACTAGTAAGAGTGGCATTATGCTAAACATTTGTATACTTGAGTAATTTGTGTGCAATTTGTATTTTGAGTATATTGTGAGTATAAATCAACAAATTAGTACGTAAGTTAAAACAAATAAACATTCACGTCAACTAACATCCATGAAAGAGCAATGAGTAGGCTAAGGTTTTAAAGTATTTTTTATTTGATAATGAACGAAGTGACTCTTTGATACAATTGCAGTTGTAAACCGCATGAAATGGCAATCCATGAATTAATTCATCTTGATTTGAATCTTGATTTGAAGCTTTCGTGACTGCAGGAATCCATCAGTTTTTCTTGCTTTAGGTGTCTCACCTGAAGACGATTGCTTGTGTTGCGATCGGCACGTCGTGATCTATTATTTTTCTACCTACGTGACTTTACCTAAAGAACCAAAGAGTATAATTAATTCATCGTCGCACAACCTTTAATAACTTTACATTGCATGTAATTCATGTATAACATATGTTTCCAGATATCTTAAATCTATCACAGTGGTGTGACAATTAAAGGAGATACCATGAATAATTGTATTTCCATGCTTCGAGAGGGTTATACTGGCATGACAGCTAAAACTATTTCGATATGAGGCAGGGGTGTGGGAAGGAGGGTTAACGGTGGGGTCATGGTTAACGCACAGCACTCTGAACCTAGAAATCTGAGTTCAATGTTCAGCTACAGCAAACAAAAGAAGCACATGGCTACCAACAGGTCGCCTTAAATGGGTGCCTGGTACGGTGTGCACTTGAGCATGTCCACTACCAAGCACTTTGGAGGCAAGCGGTGGGCATTGGTAGGGCATCGTGGATTTTTTTGGGAGGAGAGTAGGGAGGGGGGAGTTGATGGAGGCAAGTGGTTTGTGGACAGGGGAATGGTGGCTTGTCATTAGCTAGCTTATCATCTCGTGTGTAGATCATGTTGGTGGTGATGATGGTGATGATGGTGACTGGAATGGGTGAGGTTCAGGACTGTGGCTCATGTAGCTGCAATGGCTGCTTTGGGTACGCAGTAAAGTCGTCCCCAGATACCCCGGCTGACAGAGGAGGTGTTCCAGCTGGCTGAGAGAAACGGCAGGCCCGATTCCAAGCTCTACAACATGTCACATCAGAGAATAAGTAGGCTTATCGCAGGCTTCTCTCGGAGGATCGGAGAGCTGTGTAGGAGAGTGGAGAAGTTTACATAGCTGGGTAGTGTGCTTTTGAACAACTCCAGTTTGGTAGCAGAAGTCTCACTCCGAATCATCTGAGTGGCATATTTGCATCACTCTGTGGAAATTGCCTGGTTTGTTGCTCCACACGAAACTCCTGGTCTTCTCAGCCACAGTCATGCCCTGCCTACCCTATGTTTGCAAGACGTGGACCCCACCCATGGAGCATTTGCACCGGTTTGAAAAATTAAGCCTGGTCTGTCTACAATTCATCGTGGGTTTCACCAGGCTGGATTTTGTGAGCAGCTCACAAAACCTTGAATGATATGGACACTTTTGATTTAAAGCTTTCGTGACTGCAGGGATTCATATTCTTGGTTCTTTCGGTAAAGTCACAATAAAATAATAAAAATATAATAAAAATATAAAACAAATTCTGTGGTAATTTGTTTTATATTTGTATTATTTTATTGTGACTTTACCGAAATAACCTAGAATATGAATCCCTGCAGTCACGAAGGCTTTTAATAAAAAAATAAAAATATAAAACAATAAAATTATGTGAGAATTTTATTGTTTTATATTTTTTATATTTTATTGTTTCCCTTCTACGTGACTTTACCGAAAGAACCAAGAATATAGATATGGACACATTCCCATCAGTGAGCTCCTCCTCCAGCAGGCAAGGCTGCATTGGCTGAGTAATGTAGAGTGAGGGAAAAAGTATTTGATCCCCCCTGCTGATTTTGTACGTTTGCCCACTGACAAAGAAATGATCAGTCTATAATTTTAATGGTAGGTTTATTTGAACAGTGAGAGACAGAATAACAACAACAAAATGCAGAAAAACGCATGTCAAAATGTTATAAATTGATTTGCATTTTAATGAGGGAAATAAGTATTTGACCCCTCTGCAAAACATGACTTAGTACTTGGTGGCAAAACTCTTGTTGGCAATCACAGAGGTCAGACGTTTCTTGTAGTTGGCCACCAGGTTTGCACACATCTCAGGAGGGATTTTGTCCCACTCCTCTTTGCAGATCTTCTCCAAGTCATTATGGTTTTGAGGCTGACGTTTGGCAATTCGAACCTTCAGCTCCCTCCACAGATTTTCTATGGGATTAAGGTCTGGAGACTGGCTAGGCCACTCCAGGACCTTAATGTGCTTCTTCTTGAGCCACTCCTTTGTTGCCTTGGCCGTGTGTTTTGGGTCATTGTCATGCTGGAATACCCATCCACGACCCATTTTCAATGCCCTGGCTGAGGGAAGGAGGTTCTCACCCAAAATTTGATGGTATATGGCCTCGTCCATCGTCCCTTTGATGCGGTGAAGTTGTCCTGTCCCCTTAGCAGAAAAATACCCCCAAAGCATAATGTTTCCACCTCCATGTTTGACGGTGGGGATGGTGTTCTTGGGGTCATAGGCAGCATTTCTCCTCCAAACACGGTGAGTTGAGTTGATGCCATAGAGCTCCATTTGGTCTCATCTGACCACAACACTTTCACCCAGTTGTCCTCTGAATCATTCAGATGTTCATTGGCAAACTTCAGACGGGCATGTATATGTGCTTTCTTGAGCAGGGGGACCTTGCGGGCGCTGCAGGATTTCAGTCCTTCACGGCGTAGTGTGTTACCAATTGTTTTCTTGGTGACTATGGTCCCAGCTGCCTTGAGATCATTGACAAGATCCTCCCGTGTAGTTCTGGGCTGATTCCACGAGGTGAGATCTTGCATGGAGCGCCAGGTCGAGGGAGATTGACAGTTCTTTTGTGTTTCTTCCATTTGCGAATAATCGCACCAACTGTTGTCACCTTCTCAATAAGCTGCTTGGCAATGGTCTTGTAGCCATCCAGCCTTGTGTAGGTCTACAATCTTGTCCCTGACATCCTTGGAGAGCTCTTTGGTCTTGGCCATGGTGGAGAGTTTGGAATCTGATTGATTGCTTCTGTCGAAAGGTGCCTTTTATACAGGTAACAAGCTGAGATTAGGAGCACTCCCTTTAAGAGTGTGTTCCTAATCTCAGCTCGTTACCTGTATAAAAGACACCTGGGAGCCAGCAATCTTTCTGATTGAGAGGGGGTCAAATACTTATTTCCCTCATTAAAATGCAAATCAATTTATAACATTTTTGACATGCGTTTTTCTGGTTTTGTTGTTATTCTGTCTCTCACTGTTCAAATAAACCTACCATTAAAATTATAGACTGATCATTTCTTTGTCAGTGGGCAAACGTACAAAATCAGCAGGGGATCAAATACTTTTTTCCCTCACTGTAGCCCGCATACCCAGCCACCACATGCCCAAGCAGCTTCTGATTGGCCGGATAGAGGGGAATAAAACTGATGCGTATCGGCTGGTGAAGAGATTGAATGATGCAGTAGAGATGTGGAGCTGAGTTGACTTGCGAAGACTGGTACTAGCAATGTCAAGATCAGCCTCTATGGAGGATCGTGAATGATGCTCCTGGGCAGTTGGAGGCAGTCGCCCTCCAACAACAGCGAAGAGGCAGAAGAGCGATGCTCAGAACAACGAGCGGAGCACCGGGCGGCTAAAATACAGCAAGATGGCACAGTAGGGGGCACAGGTGGCGCATCTGCCAGCCATCGCAGTCAGTTAACCCATGGCACCTGGGTCTGTCCTGTGACCTGCCAGCGAGTCTTTGATACTTCATATCGTCTCGGAGTGCACCTGGTCTGACACAAGCGAGCACCGTGGTCACGTCATCGCCAATTTGTCGAGAACGGTGGCTGTTGTTGTTGATGGTGACTGATTGAAATGACAATGATGATAATGTCCCACTTCAGGCGGTGGTTTTCTGAAGAAGAAAAAAATCTCATTATGCTGAACGTTTCTGGAAAACACTGGAAAGTTTTTGGAGTGCAATGCACGACTGATGGGCTGTGGTATTGTATGTACAAATTAGCTTTATCCATTTTTCCCAGCTCACTGGGCCAAAAACACGTACATAAATTTGGCAAAATTGCTTTTATAGAGTTTCTGTCTTTCGGTGGAATACTGCAAAACTGTGAAACCAGATCACACGTGAATCAGGCCCATATTTTTTATTTTCCACATTTAAAATATGGCCAATTTTGGTCAAGTAATTGAGCAATAAATTTACAGTATTGTTTCAATTTAGACTTGCTTGATAATGCATCAGCTGAGGTAATATTAATGTGTTCGAATTTGTAAGCTGCATTCAAGCTCTTTCCAAAATCCACATGCTGTAGTCATGCAGAGTGGATTTATCACGGGGGAGATCAATCTTGAGTGATCCACATTATGAGACCAACAGGCAAATTGAATTGTCGACTGGGATGAGAGACACCTCTTTGGCAGGAACATAATTGTTAATCTTTCCATGCCTACTAATGATAAGTAATGTGTATAAAACATATAATTTACAGCCTTTGTCAAGCCACTGTTGGATGAAGGCCTTCCCACACCTTGCCGGGCATCAATAAAATCTTGACTTTTTACTTCGTGGGAAGTTAACAGTGGCCTTCCTTACTCTTTGGTTTTATTCGGTAAAGTCACGTAGGTAAAAAATAAAACAACAAAAATCACGACGTTTCGGCCACAACACAAGCGGCCTTCATCAGGTGAAGGGATCAGGCTGTCTCGAGGACAGCGCTAGAGTGAAACACAGCTACGCTCAGACCGCGACCTCCAAGCTGTGTGCGAGGAAACAAGGTGCCCTGACAAAGGAATTAGCATAAAAATTAGCATTTGATTGGCCGACTTAGCATGGAGGTGGTGTACATGCGGGTGCACATGCCGGTTGGCGTGGGGGGGGGGGGGGGAGTTTACCTATTGATGGTGTGAAAAGGGAATTTTTAAGAGCTGCGAAAGTTTGGGGTACCACTATTTGAAAAATATACTGTACCATTGAAATCGATTACTTTTCACCGATCGGAAAAGACGTTTGCTAAATAATTCGAGATATCTGTCGGAGGGAGACAACTGGAAGACAGCAGAATGCATGTGTACCTAAGGGCAGCGAGTGAAAGAGGAACCAAAATTAACAATATTAAACAAACAGGTGGACGAAAGGGGGTTCGAGTGCATTTGAAAAACTGAACTTGATCATGAATATTAACACACAAGTGTTCCTAAAGAAGAAGGTTTTTAGTCAGTGTGTATTACATTATCTGTGCACTGAAACTCAGATACTGTAAGCATAGAGAGATTCGTGTTTAGAATTACACTAAGACACGGAAAGAAGACTAACACACGGATTAGAGAACACAGTGCAGGTGAATGACAACATCCAAATAACTGAATAAAAATAACTGGGCTTAGGCAGGACACTTCCTTCGAAGGGACGACGAACAACGGTGATGAATAACTGTGGAGTGGCAGCCTTGGAATGGAATCCGTCCAAGGGGATGTCCAGCAGAAGAGTGATGAGGTCAGTTCACGTGCGGGTGCTGGATAGATTACTGCATCGCAGGATCGTAGGATGTGGTGGTGGCTTGGAAAGCATTCATCCAGCAGTGGATTGATCATGGCTGATGATATTGTAATAGATTTTTTATTCAAGTTCTTTCCACACTCCAATATATTTAACAATTTTAATGAAATAAATGTTGCAGTTTAAACCCTGTTCAATCCCCTATCAAGTACCCAGGCTCTTGCCTGATCTTTCAACTGCCTTATTCTTTATAAACATACTATTTAAATCATAAAGTTAAAAAACAATTAGTGCTCTAACTCAAATACAGTTCAGTGTAGCAAGAAATATTCACTTGTATGGACAGGTATTAACCAAGTTACACTCTTCATTTCCATTAAATTCTCCATGGATGCATATTAACGTGACCCTTAAAATAGAAACAGGTTTTTTTCGACACCTAGGCTCAGGGTACAGTGAACATTTCTGGTGTTGGAAAATCCAGGGTGATATTACGAAACAAATTTAAATAACTGCCAACATAAAAAAGTGTAATGTCTTGTATATGAATGTATGTCTACGTTTATACTTATACATAAATATCTCCATCACGTTTTACAGCCTCTCAAATTAACAGCCTGTAAATGGTGGCTGCATCGCTGCTCACTCGTCAGTAGCACTCTTCATCATTCCACCACTGAACTGTGGCAGAGTCTATAACAATAGGCCACGTTGTGGGGGTAGGTGGTATCAGATCTTGATGTTCTGGCCTACTTGTTTGTAGGAGCAACATCCCGCTTTCATACAAGTCAATCCTAGACTTTACACGGATTGCAAAATCAAGATTCTGCTTGTTTACTAGTTTGGGCCATGTGGGATGAATACCAAATGCCATTTCTAGCCCTGTAATGAGGCCACAATCGAACCCACATAACACTGCCTGTTTTCTGTGAAATGTCTGCCGCATGAGTAATTGACCTCAACATCAAACTGCTCCAAAAAAACATCTCTGAATAGAGAGGCAAGGGCTCATTTTGACCATAATGATTGCAGCAATGATGGTGCTACCACGAATACATATTGTACGTCAATCTGTATGGTTTGTTTAACTTACATACGATGTTGAACATCATTATGGGGTTGAGTGGTGGCGCGGAAGTTAGCACACCACGCTAGGAACTTCGTGATCCTCGGCCACAGCTAACATTAGTGGCAAGCGATATCTCAACTGGTCCTGAGTCCCCCCTAGTCTTCTGATGCACGCCTCTTATGCGCAAAAAACATTTCAGATAAGAGGCGTCATGATGAAAAGCACACAGAGATATGGAGACAGAGACATGGAGAAAATCACTTGTCTCTCAGTATAATTCCCAGCGTGCACCTCTCCGTGCTTCTTGCAAATTTCATATTATTTCTGGTAATAAAAGACAGTGTACACAATAACGTTTAAAATTATTCGCTATTTTGTGTTGTTATGCTGTTATCAGTTGTAGCATTGCGATTGCCGTATGCCACAATCTAAATTCACGTGTTAGCGTCGCACAATCAACCTTCAAATAGAGTATGGTAGTCGGAAAAGTGAGAATCTCTCTCCTCTTCGCAAAGAAAAAATGTTGCCTGTATATTTCGCGGAACATGCTTACATGTGTCTAAATGGTTGATAAACAGTACAAGTGAGATGTTCATGTCACCAAGGAGTGTTCAGCATAGTAGAATGGGTCTTTTGGCAGAGATTTTACGCGAGTTTTCATTGTTCAGGTTGGCAGGATGGGCAGCGATGTCACGCAGGTGTCCTTGAGCTCAATGTTTTCTTAATGCCTTGTTACGTGCCCTGCATAGCAAAGCGTGTCTTCCTTGGAAACTGACTGTTAATGGAGCCAATGGAAAATATTAATCTATTAGTGTGCATTTGTAATGTGGCCGGGTGACTCAGCGGTAGTGAGAGCCAACTCGCAATCGGGAGGATGCGACTTCAAATCCTAATTTGGGGGCTAACTCGGGCCATCATCCCTCCGTAGTTGATCAAAAGTACCACGTTGTGAATAAGTCGGCAGTGGTTGTCATACGAATAGACTCGCCTCCCTGCCGTAGGAATGCGTAATTTCCACCACTGGCTCTGGGCTGTGAAGTTGCTGAGCATCGCCTCAGTGCACATGTGATGAGGAAATCGTTTTAAACTTTGAGGGGAGCATTAGATAGGGAAAATATCACCAACTGGATTTTAAACTCTGAGCCCCCCCGCCCCCCCCCCTGGATTTTAATATGACATCTATAACGCGCCACATTTTGTAGACAAGTCAACAACTCGGAGACGTGGCGTCAACCGCAAGGCGGCTCGAAAGCCTGACCAAACAGATAGGTCTTGAAATGTTTGTTGAAATGTTTCTTAAAAGTCAGAGTGCATTTGTTGTTGTGGGTGTGCAAAGGGATAGAGTTCCACACCGAGGGGGCGACAGCATAAAACCGACGTGAGGCTGTAACAGTTTGAGAATACGTTCTCCTGTCGTTATTTATTTCTTAAAATCTATTGATATGGTAAAAAAAAGTAATAAAACTGTGAAAAAGCAGTTAGGGCCTTGTTTTCTTTCATATTGTCTCAAGAAAATAAATAAAAAAAATTCAAACTGTTTAATATCTCCACAATTTCTAAGGAAGCTCGCCAATATTGCTTCAATGTCGACCCACTCAAACGTTTATAGCTGATGACATGGCCTTATGTATGTATGTTAAACTTATTGCACACCGTACGTAGCCAACCGTGCTAATCGGAGGTGCGGGGAAGGACATACACACCTGCATTGTACACAAAATGCATACATCTAATGAGAATTTGAGTAGCTGGCTTTTCACTGGAATTTTAGGACTGTACTCATGTACGAAATCTCACAAACACTAAATTTTTAAAAATCCTATTAGATTTTTCTTCACTGAGAAACAGATCATGTTTCTCGTTACCTTACTTTCTACCAGATTATTTCATTCTAGATTTGAAGTTTTCGTGACTGCAGGGATCGATTGCAATACTAGCAATCATCATCACGTGGGAATACCACAGCAATAATTTTCTTTGCTGAAGTGGGAGAGAGATACCGTGGTAAGATTATTTCATCTGCCTTCATGCCTATGTTTCTATTACCATGATCTGATTGATCAATCTGTTCACGATAAAACTTTCAATAATGTAGGCGCTATCCTTCATAAGGCCTTGCGCTTTGTCTTGATTTGAAGCTTTCGTGACTGCAGGAATCCATACTTTTTGGTTCTTTCGGTAAAGTCACGTAGGTGGACAAAATAATAGATCGCGGCGTTTCGATCGCAACGCAAGCGACCGTCTTCAGGTGAGAGAGGAATCCGGCTGCGAGACACGCGTTATATATAGACCCGGGAGGGGGGAGGGGCTGCCTGATCGGCAAGAGGGCGGGGCCACCACCCTCGTGCCTCGAGGTGCTGCACAGACCCGGGAGGGGAGGGGGGGAAAGGGGGAGGAGGAAAGGGGAGGGGAGGGGGGAAAGGGGGAGGGGGAAAGGGGGAGGGGGGAAAGGGGGAGGGTCCTCCGTTCCGGGCAAGAGGGTGGGGGCCAGAACTCGGGCGGCTCACCTGAAGACGGTGGCTTGCGTTACGATCGAAACGTCGTGTTCTATTATTTTGTCCACCTACGTGACTTTACCGAAATAATCAAAGAGTAGGGAGCCACTCTGTTCATAACTGTGACCTCTATTCTTCATGTCTTACCTCAATCGCGACAGAGGGGACTTATATTGATATAGGTTTGTCTTCAAAAGCATAGGGTTTGCCATTAAGTTTATCTGATTTGGATTAAATCTTCACAACCTAAGACACACTAATTTTCTGTTGCTATCTGCTGAGAATTAGCTTTAAATCCGGAAGAATGTTCCCTCATTTATGACACTCCACGTACTTTGAATATTTTGCCGTCTCTTATAGTAAACGTATATTTCCTCTCAATCTAGTTTTTGAATTATAGCGTAACTTCATTGCTCGGCCATTTTGACTACAAAAAAAATTATTCCCAATTGTTTTACGTCACCTGCTTGTCTTTGTTTTGTGTTAATTTGTCACTTCTGTGAAATGATTTAATTTGATGAATCTAAAATTGTATTAATCTGTTGTATGACATTACATTCACTACTTTTGGTCTACAATTGGTAATATATTACCCCAGGTCTCCCTTGACAAAGGCTTGTAACCTGGGGTTTAAGACCTTTTGGAATGTCACTGAAGGGTGTAAATTCTGGAAAAGTGATTCTCCAACTTAATTTCGAGTTTCTAGCAACTATCCACCAGGTGGAATGGTTGTGACATTGTTTCACTCAGGAGCTGGCAATCAGCAGCGCGGGGAAAGGCAAGGGAATTTGGGGTGGTGACATGGCCCAGAGGTTCGCAGATTCGTTTCAGAGGCCATCCTGGTTAATACTGCAGGTGCATTGACCATAAAATATGCTCCGTCTGTATTCACAGTGGATTTTAATGACGTCATTTGAAAAAAGTAGGCCATTGTACATGGGTGTCATGGTCCAAACTTGTCACACTTTAAAAGGTTATTCACTTGGGAATATAGACACCAACATTTCCCTCTCCTGCGAAACCACTGCAGACTATGTGAAACAAAGGGCTTTGATGATGGCTTTGCATTGATTTTATATGGAGGACAGGCCCGATAATGTTTACTTAGTTTTTCGCGGCCAATAAAAATATAACGCCACTCGACTGATGCAAAAAGCGATACCTCCACTGCCAAACAGAAGTTGATCACGCTGCCCAGATACATACCTGTCAACCCATACGGTTTACCAGTATTCTTGTACAGGGAAATAGAGTTTTCAAGTCCATATGGCATACAGCCTTTTCAATACAGGCAGTAAAAACTATTTCTATTTGTGTTAATCCCTTGTGATGGGACTTTGTAGGACGAACGTGGAGATGTACATGGACACGGGATGACCAATAAGGTCTGAATTGGTCTGTAATAAGGTAGGCACTGATAAGGGGTTGACAGGTATGCAGGTACAGGGAACTCCTGTACCCTCGGTAGTTGAGTTTATGAAATAAAGCATGCAGGCAAGTGTTTTCTATTGGCAGGGTTAATAGTAAGGACACATCTTATTTTTTCAAGCTCCAACTTCAACAGCATTGTCTCCAACTCCTCAGAGTGAGCAGCAAATCACCAAGTTATCAGCATACATGCCATAGTTGATCAGTAGAGCACCATCCCTTGACGTTATGTTGGCCTAGATTAGCCTCCCATTGTACCTCTACCAGATAGGAATTCCACTGGTACAGCCATGAAAGGCTTCTCAAACTGTGGTAAAAAAACCTATGTGAAGTATTTTGTGGCCAGATGACATCCTTGTCGTACCGCAACTCAAACAGATAATGGCTCTGACTCCTGGCCACAACGCTTTAGACGGGCCTGACCACCATCATGAAGGTCCTTAATGATCAAGAGCAGAGGGCCAAGAACATCAGCTTGAGCATCATTGTCAGCTGCAGAAACAATATTAGTGGCAACAGCATCACCATGAACCTCATGCACTTCTTTGTCCTCATCACCATCGCCGTCGGTGGGTGCATACATCCTGCCGCGTTTGACCCCGTTGAGAGAATGTAAGAAAGTGCTGTCATTTTGGAGCAGGATTTCCACCGTAAACTGTCAGAATGGTGGCAACAGACCACCGCATGCATCGGGGGCCGAATGAAACCCCACTCCACCTGAGCACTCCCTTCTCAAGCGTTCATAAACACTGACGGTTCCAAGAAAACTTCCACCCTAGCTCGGCTCCGCCGTCATCCCGTCTACTGTGTGCCTTCCTGCCAGTGCAGAATGAGGAATTGGCCTTAGAGGAACGAGAGCCAAAAACACTCGACAGGAATCATACCAAAAGCCTCAATCGGCTCTCAGTAGGTTAAAATAATGGAACAGAACCACGACTTCTATGGACAGATCACTGACAAGGGACATAGACTATTGTTTAAACTGGTTTGATCAGTAACCACCGCCTACAGCTTATCTGCAGGTCGTGTGTGGTGGGTTAAAGTGTGGCTGTTGCCCACCTCTTCCAGGGCGTCTGGCCAACGTGGAGGTTGTGGACCAAAGACATTCTTTAGATGGGATCTCGAGAGCTGCCTCTAGCAAAGCAAGCCCCTTCCACCACCGGTGGTGATGTGAGCAAGCATTTGCAGGACTGCACCTTTGCCTCTTTTTTTTACTGTTACTACGACAGTAGATGCGTGCAACAAAAGCCGTGTGTTATGAATCCCTGCAGATGGTGGGGGTGGGTCATTTCAATTGAAGCGTCATCATGTTTATTAAACAATGTGACAAGTACAGTGGGCTGCACGCCACCGAGTAGTCACGCCAAAGGACCTTAGTCGGCTTGCAACAAGTGTGCAGTCGTGTAGTTGCAGCCGAGTTTAGCTCGTTAAAGCAGCGGCACGCCCGTGTGTTTTCTCAGCGGTAGTGTGTGCAAAGAGACACTCGTCAAACATTACTCGAGCATAAAATTAACCCAAACACCCTGACAGCTTTACGAGTGGACATTCTAGCGAAGAACCGCTGGTCACATCTCTCTCTCTCTCCGTTGTCATTTGTGCTGGATGAATAGCAACATATTAATCTAATTGTCCAGTTTAGGTGTCATGGAAATTTGGTCAGATGGTTGAGATGATGCGGCGTGTTGCGTGTTCTGTGTAAATAAGTCATATTTTAAAAAAAAACTTTTTTTAAAACACGCTTTTATGAAATGTAGTAGTAATGGAGGAACTCCACGACTCCAGGAAGGGGCCTCGAAGCTTGCCATAACGTAAGGGGACCGTGGTCATTTACAGCCAACGTCAGTTGAGCGTGGACAATGAGACCCAAGCCGAAACATAACATGTAAAAAAATGTAAAAAAATATATATTTTACAAATTTTCATGATAGAATATAGTATTGTCATCAGTATGACATAAGTATACCAAGTTCGCAGTCGATACCACTTTGGGAAGTGGGTTAAAATTGAGTTGCAAGATTTGAGGATACAACAACAACAGAGTGAGTTAAATGAAAGTGTGTAAAATAAATAAAAAAAAATCCAATGCCCGCCTCCTTCTTGTCTCAGATGGGAATGGGTATCGGAGAAATGATGAACTACAGGATGCACGACGTTTCAATACGATACACATGACACAGGTGCGGTGCTTCGTAAACGACATTCGTGTCAACATTGTGCATATATTGCGACAGGGGTGTTTTGTCTTCGGAGTGGATATCTGTTATGCTGTTTGGCAACCTGGGTTTCCGATCCTCGCCAGCGCACGCTCGATCAGTGTCGAGTGGTTTAGTGGACGCGTCTCGAGCCTCCCCTGTAGGTCCACTCGGCCGTGGTATGTTGACATAGCCAGCAAGCGGGGCAGTGGTGTGCTGTGGCACAACCACCAGGACCTCACGTGCTGCTGCTGCTGCAGCTACTGCTGTCCTTGCTAGGTTCTTGCGACAGCGCACGAGTCGTCCCCATGATCTGCGAGGAATGAACGAGGGATATTTTAAGCTCGTTTTTTTTCTGCATGACGAAAAACACTCGTAGGTTGTCTATTTGAAAGCATTTTTTTATTATTCAAATACATTCATTACGGTTGTCGCCTGAGCATGCTGTTGTGTTGTTGTATTTTTTACATGAACATGCGCTTACCGTACACTAGCACAGGGCTGATTTGGTATTTGCTCTCATATATTACTCAAAGTGTGTATTTTATTGTCAGTAGTTTTGAGTCACAGGGCCTGATTCACGTAGAGTTTTTTGTTATTGTTGGAAAATGTGTGCAAGGCAAAAAGTTTCGGAAGAATTCCTTTCTTAATCATGTTACATTTGTTTTTAGTTTCATGCAAATTCGCTATGCTGAATGGGTGTCTTTGACATTCTGCACGGATCCCAAGCAACCAATCAGCACCTGTTGGAAGTGGACAAGGAGAATGAACCGTGGGAGCCGTGACATCAAGATGCTTGGCTCCGACTCACGAACCGAGGTTGAACAATCGGTCTCTATAGTCTGTCCCACATATAGACACACACTCATACGATGAAGATGGCTCCAACCCCTGCACAGGTGCTGAAACAAACAGGAAATTGGATACACCAACGATGATGGTGATGATGATGCTAAGGATGGACATGTACACACACAGAGAAGCAAAGAGTCCCCAGATGGCCTTTATAGACTGCAGAGGGAAGTTCTGTTTATTGGACATATATTAATGAGCACGGGACAGGTGTGTTTGATGAGGTGGCGTGGTAAGCATTACGCGTGGCTGCCTTTGCCCAAGTGCTGATGTTTAAACAAATGCGCCGGGTCCTCAATTACGGTCGAGTCAGCCGCAATCTAAAGAAGCTGTCAAGCCAACACATTATAGGCCTGTATCCAGTTTGACAGGGGATTCCTAGGCGATTGACTGATACTGTACGTGAAGAACTTCACACATTGAAGTGACGTTCCAGAAAAGAACGTCACAGCGCCTGCTTGGAGTCGACTCGAGTCTTATGCACGGCGACATGGGCACGAAAGCGCGCAAACGGACACACGCACGGACGCACGGTGCCATGTGTGGGTACAAACTAATGTGGGACCAGCGAAGCGCAGGCAAGCGGCGGGTGCCACTGCTACACTGCGGACGAACGACGTTTCTCACTGTGGCGTCGTGCAAAAATACAAAGATCCCCCGTGTAGCCTTTACAGACTGATGGGTCAAGTGCCGTTAGCGAGCAGCACCTAACGAAGGCCGGCACGGCGCACGAGGTGGTGGGTGGGTGGCCAAAACCACGCCCGGATGCCTTTGTCTCCCGACTGGCAATGTTTACACACCGCGCCGAGTACTGATTTGCGGCTAAGTCGACTTAGGGGAGGCCCAGGAACGGTTCACTGGTGTTGGCCGTGAGCGGAAATCGAACTCGGTCCCCCGGGTTCGTAGCGCGGCGCGTGAACCGCTACACTACTGCTCCCACGTGCACACACCGCAATACTTACACGCTAGCCTGATGGGCACGTGGTGTTTGTGCGGGTCCCCTCCGTTGTCAGCCGTCACCATCTTCATTCGGCGGCTCATGGTGACCCTGGTCGTTCCGCCCACTTGGACAGCGAGATTTGGACCTCGCAGCTTCACGGCCAGCGGTCCGTCGGCTTGGAACTCGCCTAACCCACTCAACTACTCACCCATCCACTCACCTACTGAGCGGTCCATCAGCCTGTAACTCGCCTACCCACTCACCTACTCACCCACCCACTCACCTACTGAGCGGTCCATCAGCCTGTAACTCGCCTACCCACTCAACTACTCACCCATCCACTTACCTACTGAGCAGTTCATCGGCCTGTAACTCGCCTACCCACTCACCTACTCACCCATCCACTCACCTACTGAGCGGTCCATCAGCCTGTAACTCGCCTACCCACTCACCTACTCACCCACCCACTCACCCACTGAGCGGGCCATCGTCCTGGAACTCACCTATTGCGCACTCGTTATGCCCTAGATTATAAGAGTTGGGCGTTTATAGATGTGTAGGAGTACTGTGTGCATGGCTAAGGTTATAGTGGAGTGAGTGGAGATGGCTGGAAACAGGTACTGTACGAGGGAAGGTCTGAGAAGGGAAGTAGAAGATGTTAGAGACTGCTGGAAGGATCTAGAGGGGAAAGTTCTGGAAGTTGCCAGGGCTCTACAATGGCGTGGCCCAGCTGCTATACGTGTTTTAAAAAGATGGCCCTGATTTCAAAGTAGTACTGCTTTGAAATTGGGTCCATATTTTTAAAACACCCTGTATAAAGGGGAGCCAGGCACGCGGTCGGAGCCCTTGTTCGGAGACTGATCGACGTTTGGATGTGGATGACATCGGAGCCGACTACTCAAGATCTACATTGTGGAAAACATTTAGAAAGGCTGTTTAAGTTAATCTGGTGGGAACCAACGGGGCTGCAGGTAGTCATAGCCCGTGGTGAGTTAATACAGTCAGTCGCACTCTCGCCTTTGTAAATACGTTCTCGGGAAATAAACATAATTCCCCTGAAAAACAGAACCTGCGAAGGAGCTTCTTGACAAATGTACTTATATACGTGTGTTTACACCCACGCACATGATTTCCAATGCGTGTGTGCTAATCACATGTATACACAGTACATGCATATTGTATCATGCATATAGGGAAAAATATTGCCCAACCATTATACAGTACCAGGCCACTAGTAAATGACGTGTAGACTAAGTGATTGGTTTTGGGAGCTTTTAGTTTTAATATAATTTTTTTTAGGTGTCCTTGGAAATATGGATGGATGGACATAATAGTTACCGGACATGTCAGGGATGCAGCCTCTTAGCTTCCCATTAAACGTAGACACGCAAAAGCCACGGCACTATACACACGACCGCAATGCACTATCACGTGAATTATTGTCTGCATACACAAGAAAAAATGCAAAACACGCTGTACATATACAATCAACAATAATGAACACGGTGTGAATTGTTGAATTCATTCCTGTCCGATTAAAAGTATATATATATTTTAAATTCATAAGCAAGGATTACAGTGATGTCGGTGCTAATGTAGCTACTAAAGATATGTACAGCTCTTGAAAACGCCTTGCTCACGGCCAATGCTGGCAGGTCTGTCACTAGAGGGAGCTTTCGAGAGCCCTCCAGAGGGAGGAATGCTCTTAAGTAGCTGTAAACAGTGGCTGTCGCCAATCGTGAGATTGGGCGAATCTCTCGGTGTGAATACCGTACATGAGAAAGAATTGGACAAGCCACGTGAATTATCTTAACCGGTGTTCCTAAAACTGATGGTTGGTTACCTGTGTGGCCAATAATTCTGAACATAGTCTGAAATGTTTGCATTGAAGTTGTGGCGGCTGACAGCATTCCTCGTATTATCCACAGAGTTCACAGGTCATAGTTTGGCCAAACGTCGCTTAGTAAAGACACTGTCATGCATCCGCGAGGCTACGGATAAAGATGAGATGATGGATACAATAAAAAAAATCTCACCGGCACCAAATTCATCTCAGTGATTTTTCACCGGTACATGTAGAAGAATATATATATACCCAGGGCAGTTATTGACGGTAAACCAAGATTCAAATGACAGAATAAAGAGGCGAATGAGAGCGAGTTGGAGTGCTTTTGGAAAATGGAACTTAATAATAAAAAGCAACATACCAATGCGCCTAGAGACGAAAGCTTTGAAGCAGTGTGCACTATCTGCTATGCCATGCGGATCAGAGGCATGGACAAGGATGAAGACGATCGAACAAAAGCTCACAAGCTCACGAATAAAATATGCTTGGGCGTGACACTTGGGAAACGAACAGAGGAACACATGGATTAGCCATACTTCGCAAGTCCGGACCATCATGCCGACGACACACATTGCATACTCTTGCGAGTGACGTCACGGGTTCTTTTTACATCAATCGCGAAGCAGACGACGCGTATTGTTTTAGTTAATACAGTTGGGCCCGCATTAAATACGATACATTCCCACTCCGCAATGTTCTGTAACTGCCGTCGCTGGCGACTGCCCTGGGCTGTGGTCGTCTTTGTAACATACCTGCTTAACTCAATGGGGCCTTAGCAGCTGAAACAAAGTCTAAAGAATCCAAATCTAAATACGTACAGTACTTCAATAAGACACATAACCTCCTCCCTCCTCCACTTACTCATTCCCCACGTGCCACTCCACTCGCCCCTGCGGGTTTTCCGTGCGCCACCAATTTAATTACTCACCGGCCACCACTGAGAGAAAGTGATATCTGAACCCGTCCTGGGACGCTCCTCCACCAACCCACAGCGACCAGTGTGGTTAAATAGGGCGAACCCCACGACCGATCATTATGAATGATTGTAAAGATGTCAAATTCGTTGCCATTACTATATATATCCTGGATATACGGTATATATAAAAAGAAACTCTACACATTTGTCAACAATGTGGCTTGAAAATAAAAAAATATGTTGGTGACGTTTCAGGCAATGCCCCTTATTTATCGCACATAAAAACAGAGGCCAGAGATAAGGAGTGAATAAGGATTGGAGAATGCACTTAACTCCATGGGGCCTGATGAGAATTACACATGTATCTCTGTTCCGTGCTCCAGTCACAATATATAAAATTACACTTCAAATGCACAACACCACTCGGTATTCTCATCACCATCAGCCATGGTCAATCCACTGCTAGATCAAGGCCACTCCAAGTTGTTGCTATCTCTCACATTTCTACAAACTAAGAATCCGCTTAGCATATGCACACCGGGCTCATTTAATCATTCCATCTCCTTGGCTACCACATCGTCATTATCCTTCCATCTGCTATCATCCCTTCCAGGTAGAACGCATTACTAAGCAGGTAACATTGCGTGTTTGACGCTTGTTGCAGAGGTTTGCAATTTAAATTTGGCAGGCAGCCCTGGTAAATACGGTGGCCGTATTAACCATAAATTCAAGCCATATGCTTCATTAGGGACGTTAAAGAGCACCTGACGTCATTCAAAGATGTGTAAGCCATTGTTTGCCGGCATCATGATCCAAAAAAAAAGCTCGGAAATTACAACATTTTAAACCCAGAGCAATCGTCGCCCCTACTGTGGACACTTAGCATGACCCTCCTGAAAAAAAGTTTTGGGTAAATAAGTGTAACGCATAACATACATTGTGGTGATGTGGACAGCCTCGTTTGATCATTGCCAGTGTGAATAGTCTGCTCTCCCCGGTGGGCATAGTCTATTGTCCTGTACATCTCCCGGCCTCCCTTGACCGTGAGGGACCGGTGGGTTATTTTTAAAGCTACCACATGTCTGGGTGGCTCAACCAGGACACAAACTCAGCTGTTGTAATATTGGTGACCCACGCCGTTCTTGCAAACGAGACTTATCCTGGTCTCTTGAGTTCTCACCAGATAGTAAACTCGAACACTTGGATTTGAAACAGCGAGTGGCCTCCTTGCCGTACGCGCGTTGAATTTCTTTCAATAGGCCCTCAGTATCTCGAGTCGAGCAAAAGGCCAGCAACATTTTGAAATCTGGAGACAAAATCCAGATTTGAACAGGGACAGACTTTCTGAACAACCACAGGACCTTCGATAGCTTTACGTTACTTGAAAGGATGAACTTCGTGTTTTACATCACGTAACGGAACGCTTCTCAGAACGAAGGTTCTCATATTTGAAGTCGTCCAAACTGATTCAACACCTGTCTCCGCGATCGCCCATTGGTCAGCACGGTTGGCTACGTACGGCGCGAAGGAAGTTCAACATACATACATACATGCTAGTACGTAATTTATGGGGAAAATTTGTGCACTATTTTTTTGCAATTTTTTTGTTACCGATATGGATATTGTATGCCTTAATGATTATGGTCGAAAACTGGGAGGAAATCGATGCAGAACAGGGGGGGGGGGGAGAATATAACCCCCCCCCCCCCCACTTTGAATCGAACCCAGGCTCTTCTTGCTTTGATGCACAAGTCATGCCACGCTGCCGCTCACAACGTGACCATACTTCACCAGTCTCGTCTCTCTCCGTGTTGTGGCTCGGTGACAAACAACCGGTCTAGCCGCGCGACCCGAGCGCGTGCACCCGCTGACCCCTAGGGGCTGCACGAGGCAGCATCACGTGACTCATCGCACCCTCCCCCTCCACCCACACCCGCCCCCCTACATTCGCCCACCCCCACCCCCCCCAAAGACAAAGGTCCCCCGTGTAGCCTGTAACAGACTGGTGGGAGGCAAGTGCAGAACCTGTGAAGGTCGGCACGGCACCACTAAAGGGGATGGGGTAGATGGGGTAGCCCAGCACCACGTCCGGCCGCCAGCCCGTCCTTCATCTTCCCCATTTGTATTTTGCAGAGATGGCACCAGGTGAACTCATTTGAGGCTGAGTCGACCTCGGGGGAGGCCCAGGACCCGTTCAGATAATCGTCCCTGGTGGTAGCCGTGAGCGGGAATCGAACTCGGCACGCCCGGGGTTCCCAGCGAGGTGCGCTAACCCCTACACACCCCCCCCCCCCAACTCACCCGCCCCCTTCTCCCAAACTCACCCCTCCCACTCACCCCCCAAACTCACCCCCCACTCACCCCAAACCCCTCCCGCTCACCCGCCCCTCCCCCCAAACCCACCCCCTCCCCCCAAACCCACCCCCAACCCCTCCCGCTCACCCGCCCCTCCCCCCAAACTCACCCCCCACTCACCCCAAACTCACCCACCACTCACCCCCAACCCCTCCCGCTCACCCGCCCCTCCCCCCAAACCCACCCGCTCACCCGCCCCCTCCCCCCCAAACTGACCCGCCCCTCCCCCCCAACTCACCCCCCAACTCACCCCCCCAAAACTCACCCTCACCCCTCCCGTTCACCCGCCCCCTCCCCCCCAACTCACCCCCAACTCACCCCCCCCAAACACCCTCCCCCAACACACCCCCACCCCTCCCGCTCATCCGCCCCCTCCCGCGCATGCGCAGTGCGCGGCTCATCGGCCAAGGTGGGCGAGCCGCGCGCGCTGGAGGTGGCGGCGGCGGCGGAGGGGGGGGTTGGGGAGCGGAGATCGTCCCTTTAAAACATTGTTTTATTTCTCTCGCCACTTCTTACTCTCATCAGCCTCATCGCTGCTGCTGTTGTTGTTATCGCGATACCACTCGGCGTGCTCTCAACTTAACGCGGCGCTACGCGCCTCATCATCATCATCAGTCTCGCTGCCCCGCGTGAAGCTCAGACCGGCCGCGCCAGTGGCGCAGGGAACGGCGGCGGCGGCCAGGAGGAGTGGCGGTGAGTAGTGAGTGGTGGTGGTGAGTGGTGGTGGTGAGTAGTGGTGGTGAGTGGTGGTGGTGAGTGGTGGTGGTGAGTAGTGGTGGTGGTGGTGAGTGGTGAGTGGTGGTGGTGAGTGGTGAGTGGTGGTGGTGAGTGGTGGTGGTGAGTGGTGGTGAGTGGTGAGTGGTGGTGAGTGGTGGTGGTGGTGAGTGGTGGTGGTGGTGAGTAGTGGTGGCGGTGAGTGGTGGTGGTGAGTAGTGGTGGTGAGTGGTGGTGGTGGTGAGTGGTGGTAGTGAGTGGTGGTGGTGAGTGGTGGTGGTGGTGAGTGGTGGTGAGTGGTGGTGGTGGTGAGTAGTGGTGGTGGTGAGTGGTTGTGAGTGGTGGTGGTGAGTGGTGGTGGTGAGCGGGTGGTGGTGGTGAGCGGGTGGTGGTAGTGAGTGGTGAGTGGTGGTGGTGAGTGGCGGTGAGTGGTGGTGGTGGTGAGCGAGTGGTGGTGGTGAGTGGTGGCGGTGAGTGGTGAGCGGTGGTGGTGAGCGAGTGGTGGTGGTGAGTGGTGGTGGTGAGTGGTGCTGGTGAACGAGTGGTAGTGGTGAGTGGTGGTGAGTGAGTGGTGGTGCACGGTGCGAGGCCAAAGTGAAGTGGTGGGGGCAGTGGGGGATGAGGGGCAGTGGGGGGGCGAGTTGGGGGGGGGGGTGCGCAGCGGTGACGAGGGGCAGCGGTGACGAGGGGCAGCGGGGCCGGGGCAGCGGTGACGAGTGGCAGCGTGGACGAGTGGCAGCTGGGATGGGGGGCAGCTGGGATGGGGGGCAGCGGTGACGAGGGGCAGCGGGGCCGGGGTAGCGGTGACGAGTGGCAGCGTGGACGGGGGGCAGCTGGGATGGGGGGCAGCGGGGACGAGGGGCAGCGGGGACGAGGGGCAGCGGGGACGAGGGGCAGCAGTAACAGGGACGGAGCAACAGCAGCGTCAAGTCAGTCGGAGAGCGACCTCGTGCGAATCAACAGACTGAACAGTAATGGGGGGAGGGGGGTGGGTGTAGAGTGAGCGATGGAGCAGCAGCGGGCAGCGGGCAGCGCACTGCTCATGAGCGCCGCCCGAGTTCGATTCCCGGACAGGGCCAACGCAGCTGAACGTGAGCTGGGGGGGGGGAGTGAGATAGTCACTGGTGTCCTATCCCGTCCACTGGAACGCGCACCGTGCAGAGTGGTTGGAGGCGTTTAATGGTCACTTATAACAACTCTATTACCATACCTGTCAACCCGTACGGTTCACCCCGTAATTCGTGTACAGGCAAATTGAGTTTTTAGGTTTTTATTTTGGTATAGCCCTGTGAAGCCATACGGCGTGCGGACGTTTCAATACGGGCAACAACAACAACAAAGAAATGTCTATTTGTGTTGTGTTTCTGCCTTTTGATGAGACTTTGTAGGATGAACGTTGAGATTTATAAGGACACGGGGTGAATCAATAAGGTCTGAATTTGTCTGTAATAAGGTAGGAGGGCACTGATAAGGGGTTAACAGGTCTGTAGTGGTGAGTGTACTGGTGGTGAGTGTAGTAGTAGTAGTGATTGTCTTCGTGTTTCACCCTTGTTGCGATGGGACTTTGTAGGATGAACGTTGAGATTTATAAGGACACGGGGTGAATCAATAAGGTCTGAATGTGTCTGTAATAAGGTAGGAGGGCACTGACAAGGGGTCGACAGGTCCATAGGGTTTAGTCAACCCACAATACTGACGCGGGTACACGGGGGGGTGGCAGTCCTTCATCCAGCAGTGGACTGACTCCCCTTTTGATCACGAGAGACACGAGCAGCAGAGCAGCAGGAGGAGGAGGGATGGACGATCGAGCTGAGAGTCGCGGTGCTTCTCTCTCTCTCTGTCTCACCAGAGTTCAACTTCGTACTCTTCGCCGTCCGCGATGTCTCTCTCCTTGTTTACTCCCACGACCGTGCCACGACTTTGCGCGCATGCTAGGCGGTCCACGTGCGCGCACGCTCGCTCCTGAGCTGCTGTTGTTGTTGATGCTGTTGTTGTTGTTGATGCTGTTGTTGATGTATTCCCCATGGTGTTGATGCCGCAGAGTTCATTCCTAAGCTGTGGTGCAGCAGTGTATGGGTATGTTGTTGCCTTGCGCGATATTAAATACGTGCGTCAAAACAGGTTAGCATAGAGGATGATGATGATGACGATGCTGCTGCTGCTTGTCGTGCATCGGAGGAGCAGTGCAGAAAGAACACAATTGTGTACTGTACGTACATTGTTGGTCTCCCGGTGTTGAACTTCTTTCGCACCGCACGTGGCCATCCGTGCTCGTCGGAGGTGCTCGTGGGAAGGGCACACATCTGCTCCAAAGACAAAGATCCCCCGTGGGGCAAGTGCTGTTAGCGAGTACCTATCAAGGCTGGCACGGCACACGAAAGGGTGGGTTGGCCAACAACCACGCCCGGCCGCCTTTGTCTTCCCAGTGACGATGTTTACTACACACCGCAACCAGGCACTCATTTGAGGCTGAGTCGACCTAGGGGAGGCCCAGCACCGGTTCAGATAATCGTCACCGGTGTTGTTTGGCCGGGTTCGTAGCGAAGCTACAACGCTACCCCCCCTCTCCCCCCCCATTATATATTGTACCACAAAGCAGCTCACGACCAGGGTGGTGAAGCATGGCTTTTAAAAAAAAATATAAAGCCTCCCCACGAGCCGCAACGGGTTGGGGGAGTGGGGCTCCTCATCCAGCAGTGGATTGTGTGACACGCAAGGGCGCGGACCGGCTGGCTTCGTGTTGCAGTCCAGGGCATGGTGGCACGGGTTCGTTCCGTGCACGACTTCTTCCACTCTGGTGGTGGTGCTTGTTGTTGTTGCTGTTGCGTGACGATGTGGCCCAGAGACGTCTCCCACAAGTCAGCGGGGTGCTTGGGTATATTTCAGTGGTGGCCGGGAAAGAATAATAACAATAAAAAACGCGTACGGTGTTTTGAAGAGACGAATTCGGTCTTGCCGGTAAATGGGAACCTTCTTGAAAACGGGAGTGGAGGGAGCTCGCAGACTTCGAGCGATATCCTCCTCCACTGTTGTTGTTGTTGTCGTCGTTGTGATTGCGGGCCTGTGACCGTCTCCATCCGTACCGTGTACACCATCGGCTACGTCTTGCGCGTGCATCTTCTTATCTGCTGGGGAGCGGTAGTGCTGTGATTAGTGATTAGGGCGCTGCTGCGCTACGAACCCGGCGACCCCAGTGACGATTATCTGAACCGGTCCTGCGCCTCCCCCTAGGTCGACTCAGCCTCAGATGAGTAGCTGGTGCGATGTGTAAACACCGCCACTGGGGGAGACAAAGGCGGCCGGGCGTGGTTGTTGGCCACCCACCCCGTCGTGTTGCCGTGCCGGATAACAGCGCTTGCCCCCAATAGTCTGTTAATGCTTTACGGGGGATATTTGTTATCTTAGTGTCGCTATGTATGTGCCTGTGTGTGTGTTTGTGTGCATTGTATCTATAGATAATGTGTGCGATGTGACTGTGCGTGTTGTGTCTTTGTGTAGCAATGTGTGTGTGGCTATGACGTGTGTGTGTTGAGAGCGGTGGTGCCTCGGTTTGCGCAACAAGCTTCTACAATCTCGGCAATACACAATGGAAATTGGTATCCGATTTTAGTACGCCAAAAATTCGCACTGGGCGGGGGATACAAAGGCGTTCGTGGGGACACCGCGATGGTGAGATGTTAACTCCCTCGCCGGATACGCAGGAGGTCGTGGGTTCCTTCCCGACCCTGACGCCTGTTGTATATACTTGCAGTTGGCGCGTTCTCCCCGTTGTCGTGTGGATTTCTCTCCGGGTCCTCCAGTGTTTCCCTTCCACATTTTTAGGCACATGCGTTTCGAGTCTTTGGCTGCGATGTACATTTCCACGTGATAAGGTCACTTCGTTGAGCTGTCATTTGTGGCCAGGTCGCTTCCGATAAAGAGCTACACCACTCAGTGGGACTTACCACTTACCTGGCATAGAGACACAGCGACTTGAAGACACGGAGACACATCAACGCAGGAGATGAGGGCTATGTCGACCAGAGAAGCTGGATCTCAGGATTTACCCTCAGCCCCACTATGTGTGTGATCTCTGCTGTGGAAAGGATGCGTGTGTCGTTCAAACGCTGGTCTTGCTGGCCCCAAGAGAAACCCCACAGGAACAAAACACAACAATCGTATATAAGATGCCCAAAGGGTTACCTACACCCGACTTGCGTTGACTGACTTACTGGACATCCGTGAAATACTGGGACATCCGTGAAAAATAGCTTTATAGCTCATCGGATTCCTCCAGTATAAATAGAGAATTTGATTCTGACTGACCTGATAAAATAAAAATAGATTATTTCAGCTCAGGCGTGCTTACTAACCACACGGCCCCCGTGTAGCTGTTTGGGTCTCGGTAGGCTTCTGTGCATATATCATGGTACTTATTCCCCTTAGGGCCTTAATGGTTTGACGGGGCATTTGGGTGTGTTAAGTGCTGGTGTGTAGTCGCAGTTTGTATGTGTGCAGGTTAAGTGTGTGCGTCTGTGTCTATGTATGCTGCACAAACTCGCACAAACTCGCACTGAGTAGTCGCACTGACTAGCCTAGTGAAGTATGACCGAGGGCTGTTTATACATGTTGATGTTTGTGGCTGTGTGCCAGCTTGTTCCCTGCATGTGTGTGGGGAGCGGGAGTGCAGCTGGGCTACGCACCCGGCGACGTGAGTTCGATTCCCGCTCACGGCCAACACCAGTGATGATTATCTGAACCGGTCATGGCCCTCCCCTAATTCGACTCGGCCTCATGTGTGTAAGCATCACCACTGGGGAGACAAAGGCGGTCGGGCGTGGTGCTTGCCACCCACCCCCTCGTGTACCGTGCCGGCCTTCATAGGTGCTCGCTAACAGCACTTGCCCCAACAGTCTGTTAAGGCTATACCGGGGATCTTTGTATGTGTTTGTGCTCGGTGTACTGTATTGTATGTGGTATGTCTGTGTGTGTTCATGATGGGTTGGGGAGGGTAGGTGATGACGTGCGTCCAGGTGTTTTCTCTCACTTGTTTGTCAACAACGCCCATGAACAAAATCGGAGGGCACGTTCTACATTTTAATGACTATACTATACAGGAGTGTGGTGCGGAAAAAATAATGAATTCACTGCCAAAACGCACTTATTCACTGATCTGCACAGTTAATCACTATAAACACGGAATATTAATGATGTTTCCCTGCGACTCCTAGCTATGAAACACTGTGGCTGACAGAATGAATTAATTACTCACCATGACCACTTTTTGGCAACTGTTTAAATGGGAAACAGTGAGACAATTTATAACAAGCAAAGGTTATTGCAGATTGAGGCTTTGCAAGAAAAGGAGAGAAGTTTAGGAATGAAACACGAGTGTTTATATATGATATTTTAAACACTCGCATTGCTTCTTTTTGAAAGGTTTTCTCTCGCCACGTAAACAGTTTGGGGGAGTTATGTCTGCGTCTCAAACTGGAGCTAATTAAGTGAGAAGGTGTCCTCGCCAGTTAAACTTGTAATATGAGAAATAGACAAATGTGGTCAGAAGAGTGAAGAGAGGCCAGCAACATCCAGCTGAGCTGCAGGAGTTGGCCACGGGCTAATATTGTCCAGTAAGTTGAAGACGTCAAATTGACACCTGATTGAAAATAAGTTAAAATTTTATAAATGGCATATTAAACGTGACTACGTAAATCTTCTAGTTATGAATTGACTGCAATTCCAGTGGTGTTAGAATTGATAAAGTTATTCAGCACTGGGAATGTGGAGTACATAACACATATCGTTCGGTTGGTTTTGCAAACAGTTTAAGACGGAACTTAGGGAGAGCGATTGAGGTGACTATAACAGTATTAACGTTGTAGCTTACGTAGACTTAAATAACGACTCAAAGCTTAATTAAAAGTAACGTTTAAGTGAACGGTCTCTTGAGAGGAAAGAAAGACATTCATGTTGCCCACCAATTAGTCTTCTTCAAGCATTCCCTGGGCCAGTCGGCCAAAACGTCGAGCTCTTAAGAACATGAAGAGGTTGTGACTTAACAGGTTAGAATAATAATATTAACCTATTCTAATGGATTAGCTGGCTTTGGGAAATAATTAAAGTAGTCCGCGTAGAGTGGAACAATACTTTTTGTTATTCAAGAACCCAATGCACATTAGCAGAGGGGAAACTCAGGCTAGAAACCCGGAGCAATGCTCCGCCATATAAGGGACCGACTGAAAGCACTCGGGCTCACTGCCCTCTACCACCAGAGGGGCAGCGATCGGGAGCAGCAAGTGGAACAATACGTTAAAAACATTTCTAAAAGATTTAGAGGCTAGTGTAACTTGCACATTGTCGAATGTTGCGATGTCGAGGCTGAATGCGTTCGCCGTGTGATGTTACGCACATTTTCAAACAGCGAGCAGGGTGTGGCTCGGAATAAAAATGAAGATTGGTCACAAGCGGAAGTTGCTGATAAGGAGTGAGGTCGCATCTGTTATCCTGTCATAGAAGGTCCCCTGGAGTAATTGGAAAGTTGATTTTGCAGGGGACAAAGGCAAGAGGAAAGGAACATGATTGGTTCAGGAGACAATGTGGGGCAGTTTGATGGGACATTCCATGAGAGAAGCTGGTAATCACAAACAGAGCATTTGTCATGGGCATTAACCCTCGTCTATGAGGATGACGGATAAGTGCAATCGAGTTTTTGAATCTGGCGTGTTGCATTGTCGCGGGGCATATTACCCGTGGCGAGGTTGGCCGCTAAAATCCGAGTTTGGGGGATTGATTCACTTCATTAACTCTGACTGATAAAATCAGCCCCGCCTCGTGGGAAGTCAACAGTGGTTGTCCTTTCCAGAGAGACTGGCCCCTCAATAGGAATGTGGAATTTCCACTTTTTTTTTGCTCAACACTTAACCGAGTTGAACACTGCCCTATTCTTGTTTTAGCTAGACGCCTTTTAAAAAAAAAATGCATTTAGTTGTTCCTACAGAAAGATGCTCCTGTAGATTTTCTGGAATAAATACAGTGCATACATAATGTACCTCAATAGGCTCCACAACCAGAAGGCCTGTCGTTATAATCTTGGTAACAAATTAAATGTATTGGCTTCTTGGAATTACAAGGTGTTTTAATTGATAAATATTTTTTAAAGTTGAAAATAAATGCTCATTTCATATCTCAGGGTGGCAAAAAAAAAATGGTAGGTGGACCAGCGCTACCAAGTACTGGACGTAGATTGTGAAGTCACAAACTCGTGAATTATTCATGAGCACGTGACGACCAACCGTTCACTTCTGTGCACACGCGAGGTTGTGGGGGCCAGTGTGAGACGACAATGTCATGATTGATCCAGGACATTTAAGGTTGTACTCAATTTTTGCGAGCCTCACACCGTGCATGTGCAACATCTAGACTGATTAGGAGATCAGCAGAAATGGCCATATTATATTATGCGTAATAGTGCAATATACCATTATGGCTTGAATGGTATTAAACTGCTTTTGATTTGTTATTCTGATATTGATTTTCACATTCCGCTTATAACTTGAGAGCCTAAATTAGAACAACAGTGGCTCATTACACCAAAAAATCAGCAAAAAGTCCCTTCTCGAAAATGCAGGTTTGTGTGTGTTTTTGTGAGGGTGTGATTTCAGCTGTAGAGAGCGGGCAATAAACGTTAATGAAGTGATTGGTTGGTTGTCCTTGCTTGTGAGAGATGCTTTTTATTTGATTTCAAAGCCTCTATACGTCCCCCCCTCCCCCCTCAAATCTCCATACACGTATTCAATCTCTGAACAAACTCCTTTGTAAGAATTGGAGGAAATTGCTTACAAAATATTCAATCATCTGTTGTAGAAAAAAGGTTGAGAGACCGTTAGAAATCAGTGGGATGTCTGTAAAATTGGTCGTCCTTTATAACAAAAAATCAAGCTGCTCTTGATTTATGCAAGGATTATTTTTTTATCCTCCATTCTGTTTTTTTACTCAAACACAAAGAAGAGTGTAAGGACGAGCCCCCCCCCCTCCCCCATGTGTTTGGCCGTGGTGTTGGCGTTACAATGTTGTATTTTAGTAGTTAATTATATTTGTCAAAAAATGTTCTGTAAAATTCCTGACATTCAGGTCGTGTTTGTAATTCTCAGGTTTAAGAGGACACTTCCAAGACTCATTGGGGTCAAACCTTGGTATACACTGGGTCTCGGGGATAACTTTTCCAGGTCACTGAAATCTCGTTCGACTTTATTCAAGTTCATTTGCACAATGTTCAAAACAAATATCGTGCCCTCAGTGTAAGTAAAAAATATTAGAAAACCTTAAATTGGATCCTATTGTAAGCTGCACTGATTGGGGTGCGCTTCAGCCAACCAATAAAAAAGCTTACATGCGTGTGTCCTTAGCTCCTGGGCTTGTGAGCATATCAAGTACCAAAGCACCCTCTTTTCGAAATGCGTGCCGTTAATTCAATAGGTTAAAGCCCATTGAGATTCATTATCTATTGTCTGTTTTACTTACAGAGCGTATCCACACTTTACCCCACCACACACAAACTCAAGTTGCTGTGTTCGTAGCGCAGCCCGATAACCAATATCCTATGACTATCACTAACTGTGGTGTACCCATTTAACACACTGTTGTCACAAAAAATAGACGAAGATCCCCCATATAGCCTTTTTAATAGACTGTTTGGGCAAGTGCTGTTAGCGAACACCAATGAAGGCCGGGACGGCACACGAGGGGGTGGGTGGCCAGCACTAAGCCTAGCCACCTTTGTCTTCTTCGTGGTGATGTTCACAACACTGCACCAGGTACTCATTTGAGGATGAGTCAACCTCAGGGAGGCCCAGGACCGCTTCAGATAATCGTCACTGGTGGTGGCCATTAGCGGAAGTCGAACCCGGATCGCCAGGTTCGTAGCGCAGTGCGCTAACCGCCTACACCACCGCTCCCCACACACACAATCACACACAACCACACACAACAAGATGTAGAATGATGGGAGCATTGCGCTGCGCACGAGGTAGGAGGGATGACAGAAGAACAGTGTGGACAAGACAGATGTGGTGAGATGAGAAAAGATGTAAACAAGAGAGAAAAGAGTGATAAATATAGTGAGGTGCTTGAAGAGAGATGCATTCAGACAAGCAATGAAGTAAAGAGGAACGGAGTAGAGATAATGGTGATGAGAGATTTAGTCAAAATAGGAGTGAGATGACCGGAAAGATAAAAACAAGTGTTTGAAGAGCGGAAAAACATGTGGAGACTGACGAGACACAACAACATTAACCAGCCCCCACCAACTTCTTACCCCCCTCCTCCCCGCTCCAATGGGACGTCTCATGACCATCGTGACCAGTGGGCTGTGTGGCTCAGTACTAATTTAACGATTTGCCTTGCAGATGTGTAAAATATTGCAGTGAAATCAATCCACTTCCTTAACGCAGACAATTCGAGTTCAACGGAAAGTTCCTCCGGAATATCCTGATTGGTTTTTCCCCATTCACGGATAATCCTACGGATAATGGGATCCGCAAAAAATCACCCCCCCCCACCCCCCACATCACAACGGATAGGAGGAGTTCTGTATGTTCCTTGTCTTGTAATTATTAAATTCTGGATAAATGAAGATCATCTAAAGGATCATTGTGTATTTTTGTTTTACATTAATCACAAACTTATAAACCGCAGAGTAGCGGAGAGAGTGGATCATATATCTCACTATTTAAATCGTTACAACGTTGATGAAACTCTTGAGAATCAGCATTTTAATGCCCGATGTCAAGGAGAAGGGATGGGAAAATGAGTGCACTGTGTACATTTTGGATAGTTCTGGTTATGCTGAGCACTCCGTATTGGAGAGAATGCAGATGTGTGCCATGGTTGCAATATTTTGTTTGATTAGCTACATGGATAGTGTCGTTTTTACAAGGGAGATCCGTGGTGCTGTTTGAGCGCAGTAACAACAGCAACAATAACAGAATTAAAAAAAAACCCATCAACACGAGGTATTTAATGGTCGTAAAGGAAACGCAAGAGAATATTAAAAAAAACTGTGCAAATTAACTTTTGAGAGCAAAGAGGTGCCGTAAAAAAAAAGTTAAGCGGGAGGGTGGAAACCAATCTGCAGATGATGGTTAAGGGTATTCCAGGCACTCGGAGCAGCAATATTCTTTTATCAAACAAATGTTTTAGCAAGTGGCTGTTTTTGTTCATTTAATACCAGATGATCAATAACGTTCACTTCGCAGCAGGATTGCGTGCTTTTACGTATGTTGAACTTCTTTTGCACCGTACGTAGCCAACCGCGCTAATCGGAGGTACGGAGGAAGGACAGCAAACTAAACACAAAAAGCAATTGTAAAGTAATTAGCTTTCAATCTAGATGTAAAAGTGCCATAGCTCTCAGCAGCTTCCCAATATAGCTTCAGTGGCTTCCTTTTTTAAACCCTTGGCCTGTACGTGAAGTGCTACATTTCACCGTCGTTGTAATATACAGCACCGCATAAAACAGTAGCACTGACGGCTATTACCCTTTCAGTCTGCATCATAGCACAGCATTGGTTAAGAACGTAAGAAAATTGTAAATGTTGACTCGGGAGAGATCCCTCAATTTTGTCTCGCAGTGCCTGCTTTTGAGACTGCACGTAAAACTTGGCGATGCACCCTTTTTTATTATACACGCTTTTTATCAACTCACTCTGTTGTTATTGTCGTTGTTGTATCCTCAAATCTTGTAACTCGATTGTAACCCGCTTCCCAATGTGGTATCGACCGCGAACTTGGTATACTTATGTCATACTGATGACAATACTATATTCTATCATACAAAAAAAACAATCTTTTTTTACGTGTTATGTTTCGGCTTGGGTCTAATTGTCCACAGTAAACTCACGTTGGCTGTCATTGACCACGGTGCCCTTACGTTATGGCAAGCTTCGGGGCCACTTCTTCGAGTCGTGGAGTTCTGCCGTTACTACAGTACATTTCATAAAAAGTTTTAAAATAATTAAATAGACTTTTAAATAAATGTTTTCTCCTACAACATCAGAGTGCAGCGCCACATTAAATACGCACTACAATGACAATAGTTTAAAGCGATTTGAAGCATGTTTTATTATTTTTTTGGGGGGGGGGGGCAGAGCTTTGTGACGTCATATTTGAGGGGGGAGGGGGGTCTGACTTTTTGTGACGTCGTGTGACGAAGGGGGGGGGGGGTTGGGGGGTCAAAAATCGTCCAAAATCGCGTGACGTCATTTATGGACGGCCTCAACCAGCATGCGTACATTTTATTGGACATTTTGTCTTGCGGCCGTTTCGATATTCCCATGAACGGCCACGTCTTCGGCGGCGTGTTGGTGGAAGCGGCGACCAGCGGTGTCCTCTCGACGGAACGCATCGCTCTGGCTACGCCGTCCCACGTTCGAGTGACGGGCGCCGGGAGCGTTCGCGACGCAGTTCGCGCGCTCGTGAAAGCGAGGGGAGTGTTTGGCGTGTCGGTATAAGTGCCCACCGGGCCAATGAACCCGCCGACCTGACTTGTCGATCGCCAAGCCGCACGGCGAAGTTTGTGCGGCATGGCGACAGGGGGGTCACCCATAAAGCGATTCGGCTATCGCGCGTTCCACAGCATCGCAGAATCCGGACGACGCGCGCGTGGATTGCTAGAGCGGCGGGTTCCGACCGTACTTGTTAATTCATTTGAGATCCCTTTGAAACGGTTAAATCATAAGGCTTGTAACGCCGCTCGCCAGCATATTCCAGTGAGATGGAGTGCAGGCCAAGTGGAGTGTCCTGATTTGAACCGAAGTTTGTCCTGTTGGCTCGCTCGCTTGTTGTCATGTGCCAGTGCAGGGGCAAGCGTCCAATGTCCCAGAGACTTATCACGCACGGCGGACTCTCTCTCTCTCTCTCCCTCTGCACCAGGTTATGTTTGTGTACGCATGTTTAAGAGATGCTGCAACAACAACAACAACAAACCACGCGCTCTATAAACTTCACCGTGCTGAGCGGCTCCACAATCCAGGTCGTATTTTTGGACAGTTATGGTGTGGCTCTGTTGTTTTTCTGTTTCGGGGGGGGGGGGGGGTGGTTTGCATAGCTCTCTCTCTCGTGCGTACAAAATAATGTGTGGCTCCTGGGGGTTTTAGCAGCTGGATGGTGTCCATGTTATGGAGTTAAGTTCGACGCAGCTGTGGCTTGCCATAATTAGGGGCATTCCCCCCCCCTCCCCATCCTTTCATAATTTGTGCTTTGTGTATGTTGGACTTGTGCACAGCTTTTTTTTAAAGTTAATGAGCATGTAGGAATGTTCTTGTACAATTTCAATATGTAGGCTCTGTACAGAGTGACTAAAAAATCACCGGTGGGGGGGAGGGGCGGGGGGCGGGGGGGGGCACCCACCCTTTGGTAGACCCCACCGCTGTAATGCCTCGTTGGCAACGTGGGTTGTTGTGGCCGCACTTGATTCGCCGTGTTTTGCCGAGTGTGGGTTTGGGCGAGAATGGGACTCGTTTCAAATATTGCTTCGCCACTGATGTTGGCCGTGGACGGGTTCACAGAGCCGCGGTGCTTTTACCCCACCGCGCCACTAACTTCTGCACCACCCAACCACCCACCCCACCCCACCCCCCATTGCCCGTTATACTTTTATAGAGTCTTGACGATGTGTATTAAAAGAGTGGCTGGGAAATTTCAGATTGAACGCCCAATGGGTTGTTGCTCATAAAAACCGGCGGAATCGTTTGAGAAAAGAATTTCCAACCTGGAGCAATTAATCATCCAGTCAATGCGCTGTTAAAAAACAACAACAACAACAACATACAAGCATATAAAAGTGCGTGCCACGAGAGAACTATAAAATGCAGAATGAGCCGTCTTAAATAATCACACTACTGCACAGTGTGTACTGTACGTACAGTGTGTACTGTACGCACGCACTGCATTGTCGAGGATGTTTTCCTGCCTGTTGCTGTTTGGTTCGCGCAAACAAACTCGCAATCGGAAGTTGAGAGGTCAAATCCCCGTCGGGAGTCGACTTTGGCCATCGTCCTTCTGGGGTAGAGTAAACGAGTGTCATTTGTGTGGGGTAAGCCGACCCACAACGGTGACATCGCCCTGCGGGAGAGACTGGTCGCTTGCCATGGGATTGGCGAATTTCCCACCACTCGTTCAGCGATGCCAATGGAGTTGAGCACTGTTTAAAGCTTGTTTGAGGCGGGGATACACGGGGCACATTTAATATAGGATGCGTTGTACACAAGACAGGGCGTGACAAGCTAACAGACAGTGTACTAGGGCTGCGTCATTCCACAACAAAAAAAAACCAGGACGACTCAATGCTGTGATTTTGTTTGTGAGTGTACAATACATTTTAAATTATTCAACTTTAATTTAATCCAAAGCACACAAATGTATACATGTATTACATAAAATGTAACATGTTAACAAACCCGTCTTTGATGCATATTCTATGTGCCCATCTGGCACGTGTTTATTTGTACAAGAAGATACTTTTATAATATGTTGGTCATACAGAGAAATTGCCCTTCTGTAAACTGATATCACATTTGACGTTGCGTAACCAATTGGGCTCGTAAAATTGGAGAGTATCTGGACATTCAAAAACATCACAACTTCCATCACTGCCCTGGTCACTGTTCTGTAAGATTTAACGCAGCATATCCTGCACGTTGCGTAACATTACATGAATTTGAGTGTGTAAAAAACACAACTGATAACCAAATCTTCTGAACCCACCCCACTCCCCTCCAAAAATGCTAAACATTCAAGTACCTTTATTATTGCAACATGTTTTGAATGAACAAAAAAAAAACCCTTTTAATCATATATACTTACATTTATTGCTCACCAGATGCTGCGCATATATATTTTTTTAAAACAGACGTTTCAAAAAAGAATTCCTTTAGTCCATGACAAGGTCTTTCAACCTCTGCAGTGCTGCAGATTTAAATCGGTGGTTTAGCCTCACATTTCAGCCCATTTTAGGCCATACCTTTCGGTACATTTTTTAAAAATACAGTACAGTTGAACTCCTCTTATCCTTGCTGATATGGAGCAGATGCTTTGTGGTGTCGGATCCTAATCGCGTTTATCTTGGCGTTTTACTGTTAAAAGAGGTGAAGGTAAACGGGCACAATCGAATGAATTTTCCACCACTTCTGGGCTACTATTGTTCACGCTGGAGCGGAGATAATAGGATGAATCACATACTTCCATGGGAACATTTCAAGGTTCATTCTGAACATGTCCAACACGTGGATAGGTGCAGACAAATTTACCACCAATCCCTTACCGGTCCACCGCTGGATGAAGGCTTTCCCATGCTGTGTGTGGGGCATTGGGGTTCTTTGACCATATTTCACCAGCTGGTCATTGTCACTTGGTTAAGTGGGTGTTCCAGGTGCAATTAAAATATTACCCACCACTCACGTTAGTCATGGCTGGGATTTTAACCCGGGTCACTGGCTTCGTATTGAATTGCGCTAGCTATATTGGGTCTCTAATTTCGTGCTTTGTTTAACATATTCTTGAACACTGGAAAGTCAGGTTCGTATCTCCCTCCTAATATGAGTATCGTGATGGGCTCCAGTGGTGGACTCAATACGGGAGAACCCCTTATCCACAGCAATGAGGAGGACCAATTTCACACATTCTATTATATGTGGGGTCGCCTGTGTTTTTTACTGCACTTATCCGTGAAATAATTCACAGATAATCGAAGTTATGAGGTATATGCCCACAGTGAATGCCAGAAAATATAGCTATTGAAGACCTGTGTGTACAACTGTGGATAATTGGAAGAATTTGCCGATAATCGAATTTATGAGGTATATGCCCACAGTGATTGTCAGAAAATATAGCTATTGAAGACCTGTGTGTACAACTGTGGATAATTGGAAGAATTTGCCCAACAACTCCAATTACGCGCAAAACATGTGCACATGTTTCGAAGTTTTTGTAGCTAGGTGGTGGGTCGATGTGCTTCAAAGGCATGTCTCTCTGTGCGTTCATGTGTCGGTATCTTCCTCCTAGATCTCTCTCCTTGTGTTTCTCTGTCAGAAGAGACAGTAAAATCAGAGGGACGTAGGTACGGAGACACAAAAAGACAATGATCGCCCATGTGGCCTTTAACAGAATGGTGAGGCAAGTGCTGTTAGCGAGCACCTATGAAGGTCGACACGGCACACGAGGGGGTGGATAGCCACCACCACGCCCAGCCGCCTTTGTTTCCCGAGTCCTGATGTTTACATATCACACCAGGTACTCATTAAAGGTTGAGTCGACCTTGGGGAGACCCAGCACCGGTTAAAATATTTTTCTTCTGCAACTCATAATGAGTGGGATTCGAACTTGTGTCACCGTGTTTGTAGTGCGGTGCGCTAATCACTACACTACTGCTCCCCTAGACTCCTGCAAACAAGTGTACACACTCGCACAGGCTACACACATAAACATATGCATGCACGCAACAATAACAACCACTATGTGGTGGTGACGTCACCACAGCGCTTGTGCCAGGCTATGTGCACGTTAAGGCCACATCGAACGCCCACTGGCAGGTCACGGGGCACACCCAGCTTCCATGGGTCAACTGACTGGGATGAATGGCCGATGCACCACCTGTGGCCCCTACTGTGCCAACCTGCTGTGTTTTAGCCACCCAGCACTCCGAGCATTGTTGGTAGCGTCGCTCCTCTGCCCTCCGTTATTGCTGGAGGGCGACTGCCTCCAACTTTCCAGTAGCGTCCTTCACGAGCCTCCTCCACAGAGGCTGATCTTGACACCGCTGGTAAAGGTCATCGTCAAGTCGACTCAGCTCCACATCCTCTAGTACCACATCACTCCATCTCTTCTCTAGCCCGTGCCGTGCCCGTTTAGCCCCCTCTATCCAGCCGAACACAAGTTGTTCAGGCATTAGGAAGCTGGACATGCGTTCTACACGACCCAGCCAACGCAGCCTTGCCTACCGTAGGAGCTCACCGATCAGACTTTGTCCAGATTTTTAAAAGATTTGTGAGCTCCTCACACAATCCAGCCTGGTTAAACCCAGGATGGATCGTAGGCAGGCCAGCCTAAATGTTTATAACCGGTGAAGATGTTCCATTAGGGGGGGTCCACGTTTCGCAAGCATAGAGAAGGGAGGGCATGACTGTGGCCGAGACGACCCAAATCTTTGTGTGGGGCGACAGACCACGTAGCTTCCACATAGCGTTATGCAGCCGATGAAAAGATAATGCTGCTCGGCTGATTCAGAGTGAGACCTCTGCTGTCAATCTGGAGCCGGTCATGAGCACTCTGCCCAGGTATGGAATATTCTCCACTCTCTCCACAACTGCCCCATAACCAATTTGGAGTTGTGGGGGTGGAGTGTCTGATGGTACAAAATACCCAGGCAGGTGCTTAGTTTTGGTGGGGCTGATGGTAAGGCCCCCACCTCTTTGTGGCACGCTCCAGGTTCAGCAGCAGCGCCTCCAACTCCTCCTCTGAGTGAGCAGCAGTGACCAGATCATCGGCATTACATAATATGGTTGACCAACAGGGTGCCATCCCTTGACCGCATCCGGGCATCGATCAGCCTCCCATTGTATCTGTACCAGATGGCAATTCCTCCGGTATAGCCATCGAAGACTTCACGAACTACGTGGTCGAAATAGATGTTAAATAATGTTGGAGCCAGAGGACGTCCCTGTCGCACCCCAAGGTGAGGAGGGAATGACTCCGACTCCTGGCCATGTAGTTTTACCCGGGCCTGCTCACCATCATGAAGGTCCTAAATGATTATGAGCAGAGAGTCAGGGCCTCCGAAAACACGAATAATGACCCAGAGCCCAGGCCTACTGATGGTATCATAGGCATTGGCCAGGTCAATAAAGCAGAGATGTAGGTTCTGTTGGAATTACCTATACCTCTGCCGTAGCAGACAGACAGAAAATATGACATTTTTTCAGGACTGCCCTTTCCTGAAACCATATTGGGGCTCTGCAAGCCTTTCCTCAGCGTGCCTGGCAAGGCGATGTTGAATAACTGTAACAAAAATATAAAAAAAAATGTTCCTGGGTAGTAAGTGTTATTTTCCAATTGCTTATGCCTCAAAGGTACGGAAAATGTCTATTATTCCCCACAAACTTTGCTTTTGTGACCAGGACACAAAAGCAAAGTTAATAATCCACTCCATTCATAACTCTGTGTAACAAATGTATTATTATTTTTGTTCCTGGGTAGTAAATGTTATTTCCTAATTGCTTATGCCTTAAAAGTACAGAAAATGGCTATTATTCCCCAAAACTTTGCTTTTGTGACCTGGGGCTTACAGCTTCCCACACCTCACCGCCATGTTCCCACGCCCCCTTCATTCTATTGATCTGACGAAAAGCCACCCCTCATGGTGGCAGGAGCCAGAGCCGGTGCATGCACGCACGTGCACACACACACACTTCTTAAGCACCCTTGGCACGTCTGGTCCCTGAGCCAGATTCAGCAATCTTGTGAGGCCAGCGCATCGCAATTTTGTACTGGCTCGGCGACACCATGAGGGCCTCGTGGTAACTCGTCATGGATATACCAGTTGAAAGTGTCCCCGTGTCTGTGTCTTTGTGTGTGTCTCCGTGGGTGTCTCTGTCTCTTTGTGCGTCTACGCATATCCACGTCTCAAACTATGCCCCTGGGTCTTTTTGTGTCTCCATGTCTCTGTGACACTGTGTGTTTGTTTATTTGCATGTGGTGTGTGATCAAAGCATGTCCTGCTGGCGGCACTCACTTTGATCGCAGCACGTTTCAGTCACTCGGTGTATCTATGGGCATTTTTTTTATTCCTTATAAAACAATTCACGGATATCCCATGAGTCATGATAATTATTTTCTGCACGGTGGATAATTGGAAGAAGTAATAGTGGTGTTCGTGGACCCTACTGCTTCTGCGGATAATAGTCTCAAGTAATAGGGTAACGGATCATAGGACTTCTCCTGTATTGGTCCTGACGTAGTGGTTGAATATGTATATTCCCATGACGAGAACCAGCATGGTGTAAATAGAGCACTGTTTATTGTGTAATACTCGGTGTCAAACAATAACGCAGTGCTTTTAAAACTCAGAGTTTACTTGAATATTCCAAAGATTTTCCAGGAAGTCGCATGCCAGTTATTTTATCTGTTGATGTGTGTGACTGCATTTTCTTTTATATTGCAGAAGAATGGAAACATTCAGCTGTGCATAACTCAGATTATTGGGAAAGCTATTTCTGCCATGGGCATAATCCAATTAACAGATATTTGGAATTCTACAGCATATGAAATAATGAAATCGGACTACATTACAGCCATGTACCATCGAGTATTTATACGACTGGGTGTTACTGTTGAGCACTAGACTAACATTTGAAAGTTAGCCAGTTAAAATCCCAGTCTGGGGTTGAATAGGTCCAATATCCTTTGGGCTCTGATAAAATAAACTGCATTTTGTGGGAATTTAACAGTGATTGTTCAATAGAGACACTCACCAATGTGACATGGGGATATTGAATTCTTACCTCCGCAAATGGAGATGAGTAACGGAACACTTTTGACTCGACTATTGGCCACCCAGTCAAGGTTTCATGTCGGGAGTCTGAGAGAGGGGGCATGGTGTCAAGGAGCAGACTTGGTACATTTGTGCCATGTACTTCATTTCAGTACAGAACTATGGTCTTATATCTTACATGTTCTTTTTTTTTAACCCATGGATTTATGTGCATATACACCTTTTTACAGCATTGCAATTATGGAAATACACAAGCGAGACATCTTTGGGTTACAATTGCCAATTGCAACTAGATGAATGTATGATTGGTACAGGAGATTTTTTATAGCTTTAAATAAAAAAAACCTAATAAGTTGTTCGGTGTGCTACTAATGTGTATGTTCTCCCTTGACTTGATGCACAGTATTGAACTGTGTTTTCATGCTGCCCGTATGGTTTACCACTGCACTACTGCAGAGTATTGTTCCAATTTCCCTGTAATATGCCCCACAAATCAGCCAATTTGCTGCCATTTGACCTCGGTTTATAGACAAGCCCACACAGTCTCGTAATCAGGACTCGGCCTTGGTGGTGAGTGTGCCTTCAGCCTCTGCAATGGCCAGATATGGTTTCACCATAGATCTTTGGCATGAGGGATCGGAAGCTGCCCGTACTTGTCAGCGGTCAGGATGCCCTGGGCTTTGTGTTGATCACAAATACCGTACCAGGGGCTGAGGTGCAGCCCAAAACTTTTCCTGATCCTCCTCCACGCTTTACTCGTACATTAACCTTGGTGTCATTCTCCCCTATGGGCACTGTACGTGGTGATCTGTGTTCGATTCACACCCACAGCTAATATCAGTGGCGAACGGTATCTGAACCGGTCCTGGGGCCCACCCTTCACCAATCCACATTGGTGAAGAATGGTGCTAATAACTTCGAACAAGTGCAACAATAGAACAGCGTTAACAACACGCACACGTACATACAAACAAATACAGCAAGCACTGAGTTACTGGAGTTACCCCACCGTGTGTCCTCTGTTAAAACCCATCTCTTTTTCTCCCTTGCTCATCTTAATGCCCTGTCCTGCCCCCCCCCCCCCCCCCAGCTATGACCAGGTCTACCACAAGCCCTCCTTCCACACTCCCTCCTGTCCTCCTGCCACCACAACTATACCACCACATTTAATAACCACGCTCTCTATTTTATCATCTTATGTACAAATACAATTGTACATTGGTGTCTTTAATTAAGGCGATATATAAATCTACGTAAGATAAGATCACGTGAGTTGGGCAGGTTCCCTTGCTTTCAAGTCAAAAGTCAAAACTGATTTGTTGGCAAAATAAATGTTATATTGCAAATGTAATGTTTACACTTACAACATGTTATTTATAATACAGGTTTTTGGATTAGATCGCGTTATTTATAAATGTGTCGTAACCCTCCACCACCCGACACGACCAATCAGCAAAAAAGTGTCACGTTGACAAAAGACAATTAGTTCACTACTTTAGCCCACCGGTGTGTTGAAGAGTGAATCCAAACTGGAAATGTTGTGGATTCACTCTTCAACACACCGATGGGCTAAAGTAGTGAACTATTTTGTCTTTTGGCAATGTGACACTTTTTTGCCGATTGGCCGTGTCGGGTGGTGGAGGGTTACGACACATTTATAAATAACGCGATCTAACCCAAGAACATTTATTATGAATAATATTGGTCGCGAAGGCTTACGTGTTAAATGTTGTTACTTGCTTGGTGATGTTTTTCTGCTCAGCCTGCATTCTGACCTACAGAATTCAGGCCAACCTGTGAAGCAAAATCGGCCCAGAGAATTTAGGCCTGAGGCTAAAATGGCAGCCAACTTGAGTTGATCAAAACATGGAATGGTGGGGGCTCAAATCGAATTCCGTGGCTCATGGCTCATGGTATTGCCGTATTTCCATCTACCGGGCCCCCTTTACAGCTCTGCAAATACAGCCAACTCTCAATTATTTCTCGAGTAATTTTGGGGGGGAAGGGGGGCGGGGCCTGGTAACCTTGATTAATAAAAGAAAATGCAGATAATGCAAAACACATGCCAATTAGGATGCAAAACATTTGTTGAATGGGGCGAAGACCTAGAATGTCTCAAGTCTGTTTTTTTTATTGCTGCTTGGAGTAATATGTTTACTTCCCAGCGCGCGTGTTGGTATTTGCGGTGGGCACGTGACAGTGGGCAACAGCCAATAATGAAAGCACTGTGTGCTTAGAGATATTTGATTGATTTTGTTTGCAAGCACGGTCAATCGACCAGCCAGGGAATCTGCCCGCGGATAATCGAGAATTAACACTGGGGCCTTGGTGCACATGACGACGTTTAACGTGATCCACTAAGGCAACGGAAAGATTACTGGGCTATGGGCAGGCTCAGAATACAGAGTGTTGAGGAGCAGGATGGACAGGTGGCTAAGCACACACGCGTGCGTACACAGCAGCCTGGCCGCACGGGCACCCAGGCATGAATACAAATGTACACATGGGAAATCGTGAGACTGCCACTGAACACAATGCGTATTATCACAAAGCATTCGACTGTACTTATTGTGTTTATAAACGTGTTTTTTTTCATTTTAACAGTTTTGGTGGCGCTCATTATTGTGCGCACGTGATTTCTTCTTTCGTGGGGTTGAAGTTTTTTTTACTCTTACAGAATTGACGGGGAGTACGAGCTTACGGGAGTAAAAATCCATTTTCCCTACTCAAAATAGTCAGGCAAAATTGAAACCTTCCTGTTGCAAATAAAGATCAGACATAAATACGTGGATAAACGCAAAAAAAAGTTACAGAATGTTAAATTGAACAAAAATATATTTTGAGGTCCTATTGCTTATGAGGGTTTGGGGAAGGGACTGTTTTGTGGATTAGCAAAATTCACGGAGAAGAGGAATTTTTACTTTTATCTGCGTCTTATCCATGCAAACACGGATATTGGGATGAATTTCAGATGTATTCCTCTTTCCTGCCGCAAATATTTGAATAATAATGTGTTATATCGCGCCGTTCATGTAAATGGAATCTCACAATCGCCAAGGAACCACTAAAAAGCTGGAAGGCAGCCACACGCAGTTCTCTAGATATGAAGATGTTTTCAGCCAATTAATGAGTGTTCATACATGTGGGAGGAAACCGGAGAGCACCCAGCGAAAATAGAAAGATGTAGAAGTGTAGTGGTGCTGTATAATGGCGTTGTATAGTGTAATGTGCCTTGTGTCACGGCTGTGATAGCGTCAGCAGTGCAGGAGGCAGCAGTAGTGGCAAAATCATCACCATCATTATATTATCTTCTTGTTATCATGGGCCATGGTCTGTCCACTTATGGATGAAGGCCTCTCCGTGCTGTCGCCACCGCTTATGGTCTTGTGATGCTGCAGTATATCTCACAAACTTATGTCATCTCGCTCCATCCCTGCCATAGGAGTTGTTGTGGACCGCGGGTGAATCATGGATATTTAGGGCATGTACATTTTTTGGTGAATGGATTTTTGGAGTTTCACTCCACGTTCTGTTGCACTATTGCCCAATTATTTAGCACTATTGCCTACACAGGCAAAATGGTATACAGTACATAACAATGATTGTGTAAGCAAAATACAGCGTCTGACTGCATTCCCTTACCCGCAAGTGGCAGAGTCCAAAGTCACACCCCCAAAATCCGCCAGAAGTCCCATCAGATTTTTTGAGATGCAATGAAATGTTTGCATGATGATTATAAATAAAAAAAAACTGGCCTGTGCTGCTGCTTTCCTAGAATGGCATGACGTGGCTCTTTCCTGTACCAAAGCTTCAAGAATAAAGACAAATAATTGCATTTATAAAATGTGTAGATACTACAGCATCTCGATACGAGCACAGCACCACCAACAACGAGTTCACCACAACCAACATTTCAACAATCTCGACACCATGGCACTAACAGGCCCCGAGCATGCGCATTTATGTTTAACTTCTTTCGCATCGTACGTAGCCAACCTTGCTAATCGGAGTAGGTGCAGACGTGTGATAGCAGAGGGGCCCCGCTGTAACAAAGCCCCAGCAGCTCCTAGATGGGACGTGGCACAGCCGCTGCATGCCTCACGTAAGCCCCAGATGAGCCAATTGCTGCCCGGGCGTCACCCAAAGCGGACCCCGGGAGATGCAAACACCCCCGCAGAGCACAACATCTGCAGCCCCCCCTCTCCCCTCTCCAGGGACGTCGAACACAACCCTGAGATTAACTATGGCCCAAACCAAGCAAGAGGTGGGGGTGGGGGGAAAGCAATGGCTAAGGAAGAAAACAGGGCCCCAGCGAAGAGTGAAAAGCAACAGCGAAATAACAAGTAAATAAGTAAATAAATAATATTATACTAAATCATAATGAAAGTTGTGTGTGGCTCTGTGGGCTCAGCCAGCCCCCTGCACTCTGCCCTCCCCTCACCCTCCCACTCTCCATCCGCGTCCACGGCTGGAGGGGAGTGATTTTTTTAACTCTCGCTGCCTGCCCTGCTGGCACGTGGCGCTATGGTTAGATAGAACACTTCACTCCGGTAAGTAAAAAAACAAAACTAATTTTGGTCGGACTCTTATCGTTCATACGTTGATTTGTGTGCGATGGATTACACATGTCATAAGCGAGTATGCTACTAATAAAACACCTCGATCCAGGGTCGATGAAAAGGAGTTGTTTTGGGGGGGTGGAGCTATGGCTCTATGGTTCGTGCACTGCGCTACAATCCTTGGCCTGAGCTTGAGTTCCGACCACGGTTGACATCAGTGGTAAGTGATATCGGAACCGGTACTCAGTTCCCCCTTTAATTAAGGGGCCGTCCATAAATGACGTCACGCACCTCGCGGGGGGGGGGGGGGGTCAGACATGTGTGACGATGTGTGACGAAGACGGGGGGAGGGGTTTTGAGAAATGTGATGTTCCATCAAAATGCGCAACTTTAAATTATTATAGACAACACGTTCTACTTAATTAAATAGACTTTTTTTAAGTAAATGTTTTCTCCTACAACATCAGAGTGCAGCGCCACATTAAATACGCACAATGACAATAGTTTAAAGCGATTTGAAGCATGTTTTATTTTGGGGGGGGGGGCAGAGCCTTGTGACGTCATATTTGAGAGGGGGGGGGGTCTGACTTTTTGTGACGCCGTGTGACTAGGGGGGGGGGATCATTTGTGCACGGCCCCTAATCTGCACTGACCAGCATGGTGAAGTATAGTCAAACAACCCCCATTACCAACACATGTGGAGAGGCGTTCTTACGGTAATTGATTAAATGCTTTTCTTTAATACTTACTCGTGTTATTTTTTTAAAAAATAATCGTATCTTTGTGAACCTTGAAGTGGCAGTCCCACTCATACACGTAGATTTGTCATGCGTAACCATGCCAAACATGAATACAATTGGCCAAACATTCCAATGCAAAGACCTGCCTGGGGAATAAAAAAAAGCTTGAGACACGTTGAGGTTCTTCTGGGTAATTAAAGGACAACATCTTTATTATTACTGGCCATGTCACAAATATATCGTTCACTGCCACCGAATTGTGGAATTTTAACCACTGACTCGGTGCTGCAAGTAGAATTTTTTGAGTTTAATTATGTTTACCTAGAGCTATTTTTACAAGGGAGATCGGTGGTAGTGAGTGAGCACCCACGACATGAAGACGAAGACAAAAGCAGTCCAGGGTCCTTGCAGCATATTGCACAAATAACAAACAGGGTGTGTAACGATTGTAAACAAAGATTAGCACTGTCCAAACCCCTTTTTGAGTGTTGAGACACGTTTGACTTTTGCCATGCATAAGTCGATCTGTATACCTGTAGACATGTGCGCGACTGGTTAAGCTAATACTTCGTGCCAAACAGAATGTGTAATCTGGTTAATGCAAGCATGAATGGTGACTGCTCATGACCATTGTCGAGCTGTCATGTATGTAGGTTGAATTTCTTGCCACCGTGCATAGCCAACCGTGTATAATCGGACAAAAAGCTGTTCTAAATAAATGAGTTGAAAATCTTGATTTTAAAAGTCCGTAGCGCCCAGTGGCTTCCTAATATCGGCAGGAAGAGCGTTCCAGATGGCCGCAGAAGCGTATCTGAAAGTGCGCGATGTGGTTGATCGTCTTTGTTCGATGGATAGCCAAAAGTTGCCGCGAGGATAACCAGAGTTTGCGTGATGGTTTATGCTCCTTGATGAAATCAGCAAGGTATTGTGGTCCATTTGTGGCAAGCAATTTGTAATGAGTGCGACCTTATAATGTATTTGTTAATATCCACACGTAAGCTGCTAATACAGTATGTGTGTGTGATGCTCTGCTTCACCACAAAGGACAACGGCAAGTGAAAACCTCGCTGGACAGTATCTCATGCAACCGCCTCTGACGAAATCGCCCGGAATGTGCCCGATATCATCAGATCTCGGAAGCTGAACAGGGTTGAGCCCGGATAGTGCTTGGGGTGGGTGCCGCCATGCGTAGCCAGTCGTAGCAGTCCACGTGGGGCTGCATGGCGAGCAAGAGGGCAGTGAAGCCACATTTGTTGTTGTCCTGTACTCTGTTCTCGCTATGCTCCCGCACTTTAGGTGCCCTACCTTCACCGATGCGCTCTAACCAAGCGCGGTGAAGTTACGGTTCAAATAACCCCCATGACCAGCTCGGTGTATGGGTGTAATCTCATCCAGCAGTAGATTGACAGCAGAGCTTTACACGTACGTCAAAGAATCTTAAGCAAAATGCGGTTGTGTAAAGGCACCGTGGTGATTGATAAAACTGGAGTTTTGCTACTTGAAAGGTGAAACATTACGTTTCGGAGGTCTTTTTGATGCTACACTTGAATTGGCAAGTCTGCTTTAACAGGTTGTATGAGGTTCTCGTGCTATATATATTAGGTTGTAAATATTTTGCTCTGTGCTTTGCAAGGTTTGCATGTTCTCTTTATTTCTGTTCTGAAGATTAATTAACTTTTAATATGTTATTGGGAGGGCACTTGAAGTTACAGTTGTGGGTTTGTAATCTTCGCTGTAGCTTGAGCAATCGTCACTTAATAGACGTTGCTCTATGTTTGATTTTTTTTCTATTTTGAAAGACTGCACAGACTCCAGATGGGCAGTGCTCAATTTGCAATTGATCCATAGTGATTTGACATACTGGTCAGGAGTTGACTTGGCCCATCATCACTATCGGGTGGATAAAATAAACACTAAGGCAAAATGCTTGCCCTGTGGATAGAGTTGGCCCCGTCATAGCGATGTGGACTTTCCACCATGAAGTGACCATCTCCCCCACACATTTATTGAGCAGAAAGGAAGCCAGGTGTTTCTCTTGCAAAGAAGGCATTGCCTTTTGTGCAAAGAATTGGCACATATGCAATATATGCGATGCAATTACAGGTTTTAAATTAGTGACCGTTTAAACGCTTCTACAAAGTTCTGTTAAAATCGCTTGTATTAAATGACCTGTACTCATACCAGTTGACTTGCCGTATCTGGATGCTTGTGTAAATGTATTTTCTTTAAAGTGATGTTCGGGTTAAATGTTTTTTCTGGTTTCTGCTAAGAGACTAATTCCTATTTATTCGAATCAATAGTTTTATAGGAATATACTCATTGGAATGTACTACTCATTGCACTTTGCTGTCATTTAAATACATAGTCGAACTGTCATACAATTCTTGCTGTCCGTAGTTGGCAAAAGTATTTAGGTAATTTAAAAAATTAAAACCTTGCTTGGTGTATCTGGTGGGTTCCATTGAATTGTGCTCATGAGCAATCCAACAACTAACTTTTTGTTGGATTGAGGTCACTAGCAATATCCAACGTGTTACAGAATTACACGAGCACTTGACAATAATGAATCCAGTTCCTTTTGGGCTAAACCCCTAATCAAAATTGATACTTGATTAAAATAAAAAGGCAATTGATTACTGTGTTCGTTCAGGCATCCTGCAATCTGACTTTGTTGTAGGTTACTTAATTTGGTTCCAGATTGAAGCTGAAAGGCAAAATCAATGCGTCTTCATTCCCCCCAACGATACTATGGAGAGGAGACACTTCCGTTTTGGTAACCCAGAGCCGGTGATGGAAATTCCACATTGCACTGAAGTTGTACGATTTGTTCTGATCACGGATGGATAACAGGCTGCGTCCACTCCTAACTGGCATTTGAACTCACAACTATCACATTGCAAGCTCAGTCCTCTTTCCACAATGGCATCTGGCCAGATATAGTAGAGTAATACCCCGTTTTACATCAGAGATGCATTCCTGAAAGGTGTGGCTAATATCGAAACAGAATCAGAATATTTATACCGGAGGAATCCGATGAGCTATGAAGCTCTTTTTTTTCACAGATGTCCAGTCGGGGCGTTGTCAGAACGTCACGACGTACATCAAGGCGATTCAGTGATAGGTGGAGGCGAAGGCTGAGGCGAGGGCTACGGGAAAGGACAGGTGATGCTGCCAGCCACGTCAGTGTGTGTTGAGGCGACGCAAATCGGGTAGCGGTATTGATAAAGTGACGGCATATTTGCGGAAACAACGTCAAAGGGAGAGACGTAAATCGGGGCATTGCTGCATTATTTGCCATCCAACATAAAATTTGCTCTTGTGGAAACAAAAAATATTGTTCTCTTCCTCTCTTGTGCCATCCCTCATTCTTCTCACACCCGTATTTTTTTTGTAAGTTGAGCTCAGTACTCACATTTGCCCATATCCACTATACTATTCACATATATTCCCTATGATACTAACTATCTCTGGGTCCACCAGAATGAAAAAAAGTCTACTGGAAGAGGTAGCCTAGTAACGTGGTTTCTCGGAACCAGCATCCACCACACCACAAAAGCATCTTACACCCCTTTCCAGATTGGCTGTAACACTCACCTCTGCACGAGTCTATATTAGTTTTTGTATTATGCTTGTTTACCCAGGATAACCTCACTGAGTGTCATGACTCTTTCTTCGGGGGGGGGGGGGGTGTCCTGCCAAGGTTCTGCAGTATGGGGCAATGGTTACCATGTATAATTACAAATTTGGACTCAGTCTGGCACACAATAGCCAACTCTTGGCAGATGACATCAAGTGCTCGTTATCGTCTGCAGCGAAGCAAAGGCGCACGTTTTATGGTAAATACACGGCGCAGCATTAATCGCGCGGCCGCTGGATAAGAAATGAGCGCGAATCTCTGCAACAAGCGACGAATGCGCTGCCGCTAGGCCATGCCACCATTCATAAGAACTCGTGTAGCATTACAGTACTCCTAATTTATCACAATCTCATAACCGCAGCCTCTTACATCGAAGGGGAATCACGGTGGCGAGGATGTTAACTCCTTCGCCCGGTATACAGGAGGTCGTGGGTTTGGTCCCGACCCCGACTCGATATTTGGAGTTTGTGTGTTCTCCCTGTAGTCGCAGGGATTTTTCTCGAGGTCGTCCGATTTTTCTCTCCACACTTAGAAGCAACATGTGTTTCGAGTATTTGGCTGCTATACATTTCCACATGATAAGCCAATTCGTCGAGTGAGCATCTGTGGCCAGGTCGCTTCTGAAAAAGAGATATGTCGCTCAGTGGGCCTTACCTTGGAATATAAAAAATAGTTTTACTTTAAATCTGCAGCAGTTTTTTTTCTTCTATATAGTGGAATCCATAGGCAGTGTTACTCACATTAGATTACAGTGTACTATTGGCCAAGATACTTAACAATCCTGTACTTAATGCTTTTGGATTACAGTATTTAAGAATTGCGGCAAATGTATTATTCCATTCAGATTACAGCATGCAGTTTGTCTACGGATTACGGTACAGTTTTAGAAACGTATTATTGAGCAGTGCATCCAAGTCAACACACATTTTTATTCCATGCACATTAACATCGTGTACGGCCGACACTATGCCGATTATCTCCCGTGTACTGGTAATACATGGACATTACCTTTCCACGTACTCTTCCACAAGGGTTGTAATAACGTAGATTACACGAGAGACTTAATACCCATGGAATTTCATTATCTGTGCTGTCATGTCTATTGTGCGTGGTGCATTATGCCATATACTGAACCACCGTAGTATGCACTCCTTCAATGGAGGAATGGAAAAATGTCACAAACACTCTTCTGAAGCCCTCTCGTGGCTTGCAGACCTCTCCACCGTTGTTGGCACTTAGCTCCTGAACATATTGCCATCATGCTCAAGGATAGAAGAGTATAATATTCCGCAGTTTCCCTCGGCACTCGGTGCAAAGTGTATCCCCTAGCTTAGCGCGACAAATTATGTGTGTGCATTGTACAGTGCTGAATTCTTTTCTGGAAGCAATTTTGCCCTTCGTGGAAAATCGAACCATATATGTGGAGTGTTGTAAAAGCACTAATGCACAATACAAATAATTGTGATTACTTTATTGTTTAACGGCTGTGGATGGTGATGATTATTGTGACATGCACTTAAGTGCAAGAATGTTTTCAATGGCACATTCTAGGAAATAAGCCTTTAGATTGCAGTCTCGCTGTATTGTTTGTAACTTTCTATCCTTTTGTACCATTGCGTCGTGTGCGAGCACATTTTTTGTAAGCGGCCTATTTCTGGTTTCAATGAATTATGTTCACGTCCAGGCAAGGGCCGTCCAGTGTAACGACCTGTATAATGAGAGGTTGTGGTACAAATGGCGGGATGATTGATGTTAAGACATCGTCGCGCAGCTATCTATGAAAACTGCATCAACAGCGGTTGTCCCGTGGATAGACTTTCCCCACCATAGAAATGTGGTGTTGCCACCAATAGCTCAGAGTTGCCACTGGTGATGAGCATTGCTCAATGCCCATTGAAGCGTGGGGACGTTGAGCACCATGCATTGAAAGCAAGCAAAAAGTCCATTTATTGTCGTTCAAAATAGGACGAAATTCCAAAAATCTAAAATCCGCATTGATGTGAGTGGGCGGGGGGGGGAACGCTTTTAGCGGATTACAAAATCCACAATGCACCTTGATAGTTACTCGTAAAGCTTGTGGTAAACATTCACAGAACGTCTTAAATCTTAGGAGTTTTTAGGCATGCGACTCCAAAAATATTTTTTTTTAAACATTGTTTTTAGTCACATAGCTAATAATGAGACTGATTCATCATTATTATCGTCATCATCATCATCATTCAGTTTATATCTACTGCTGGAGGAATGTCACCTACTCCATGCGTCTTGTCGTGCCATGTTCGTCCAGTGCCGGAATCAATCTCCTCTGCACTTAAGGCAATGTTGCGTCATTATGTGCTTCATTTACTTTTAATGTCATGAGTCGGTTGGTGATTCCCCTGGGTATATCAACATATTCTGCTCTATAGTAGAGTTGTGCTCCTCCTCCTCCTCCTCAGTGCGTCTTATTTCATCTCCAATTTTGCGGCCTGCTTTATCGCGCGAAGCAGTGACACGGGGGTGGGGGGGGGGGGAGTCACTCCTAATGCCTGACAAGGCAAAAAAACCCACTAAAAAACACATCCTTGTGGGTGCTGCTACGTGGCACTGTAATTAATTGTTCTTGCATTAATGTCGTACATCTGGAACTCGATTCGTACGCAACGGGCAAAGAGAAAAAAAACAAAAAACCATGTTCGCTCATACGACGAATTCTTGTTGCGCATTTCCAATGTCGTACATTGTGCCGTGCACGAGGCCGCTTGAGTTGATGTTTTTTTTTCGCCATCGGTTCGTATTTTTTCTTTGCGGCCCCTTTAGCAGCCATCGCGCGCGAACGCGCCGGCGGAAAACGCAACTGGCACGCTTGGCGCTTCGGGTAAAAGAGCGACGCTGTTGAAGGCCGAAGGAATTCGGGCCCGTGTTGAAGCGCAGAGTAACATCCATCGCGCCCGCGTGTGTCTCGTCCAGACGACAACGAGGCACGCACCACGCATGCGACCAAAGTTCAGGCGCAGCTTCAGGTGCAATGAATCCGTGTGCGACCGCGCCCTGACGGATCATGCCCAACGTTGACTGATGCAAAAATGTTTGCTTGCATAACGAATATAACCTACAGTGTGTAGAGCGGCGGAGCATACGCTGTAAATAGTACTAAAATATCCTGACTTTAAAAATATATTTGGAATGCAAGTACTGTACAGTGCTTCGCTGGGCATGGTCACCGCCGATGTTGGTTCAGATAAACCAGCAGATCCAGTTCAGCATGAAGTGTTTCAATCAAAACAATGCCCGTGATTTTAAGCAACAATCTTTTGCGGGCGGTCGCAGGGCGTTAAATCCTTTATGCCAAACGCTTTGGTGCATTATGCACACCGTTAAAGCGAAGCCAGACGGCCAGAGTTTGTGTGCGTTTGTGCGACAACACGTAAGTGCCTGTTTTTTTTACCCTGTTATGAATATGCAGCAGAAATCCGAAAATCCATGATCCAGTCGTTTGCAAAGGCCCGGTAATTTGCGGATTATTGGCGGTTCACAACTGCCCCTTATAAGCGGATTGAAAATGATTTGCGGATCGCAGACCGCGATTCGTTGAAGTGGAGCTGCAGGAGCGGATGTGCCAGGATATGCGGAGGTAAGATAAAAAATAATAATCATATATATTTAGCAATTAATACATTTTGCATCTGCTCAGATTAGCCGTGCTGCTGTGATTCATCAGTAGAAAAAAGGATTTTTGCGAAATTTTAGACTTGGATATCAAGCATCATTTGGGTCTGAGAAATACCGGTAACCTCATCCGCTAATTTATTGTGAATTCATTTAGCCACTAGTCACGTGACTGCACTTCCCCTCTCATCTGTGAATGTTTAACGGATTGCTGGAGTAGCGCAGCTCTTTCCTCCCATAATCAGTGGTACTCCGCCTCGGCACAACACAAATAGCGGATTATTTGGTGGGAACCTCTTTGGAGCTCCATGGATGACAAGGTCCCTGATTTGGTCCCCCCCATATCAAAGCAGATTATTGTTGATTTCTGATTTAGTTCGGTGGTGGAGAGATGGTCTCGTGTCCACTTAACCCTACCACGGTAAGCACGGTTGGCTACGTACGGTACGAAAAGAAGTTCAACATACACATTATCATTCCTCTCGTAATTAACACCATTAAAGACATTTAGTTACACTCAACACACTTCAGTGGGAGTGAAATTTAGAGTACAGTGAATATATAGTGACCCCCCTCACTTTATTTTTGGTTTTACCACTTCATTGGGACATCAACCCCCACCCATTGCTCTCTGACCCAATAACTTTAGCATAGGAATGTGGAAATTACACATTTGAACCTGCTGACTCTATGCTGCCAATGGGTCATATGAGCACTTTTCTCTCACCCATGTAGCCCCATAATTGTGTCATCATTGAGACAGTGAATCTGCATTGATCAGAAGTACAATGTTGACAATCAAAATGTGTTTTGGTATCTGCGTTTTTATTTGCTACAAACATTAAACGAATGAGCTTCCAACTGCATGTGCAAGTGCTTTCATGCAAGGTGTTTTATTTAATTCATAATGGATTTTTTTTTTTGGCTTAGATCGCCGCATGAGCAACATGTGTGTCAGGCATCTCTCCTCCACCTGCCACAGCCAATTAATAAAGTTATTGCGTGAAGAACAAAACGTTGCAAATTTCTATTTAAAGCTTTCGTGACTGTAGGGATTCATCTTCATGGTTCTTTCGGTAAAGTCACGTAGAATGGAAATAAAATAATAAATATAAAACATAATAAAATAACATTTATTTTATTATATTAATATTTTATTATGTTTAATTTTTATTATTTTATTTCCATTCGTTACAAGTTACAGGTTATTGACCGGTGTGTTGCAGAGCAACGACAACCTTTAACAATGTTAAGTTGGGGTAATAAATGTTCACCTGACTACTTTATTAATTGGCCGTGTCGGGTGGAGGAGGGTGTCAGTCTGAGACACAAATCAATCGTGAATCATCATAGTGCTCGTGAAAGCCGACAACGTAATGTTGGTTCTGTTCACATTCATCTTCAACGGACCTTGTTTTTTGGTGAGTTTCTTGTGTTTTTGCCAGTGTGGCTTGTTTGTCAGAAGCACTCATTCGTGTCCCTGCAAGCAATTTTGGATGTCCCTGCACCCGCTGGTAGGTGATGAAATTAAAAAAAAAACGCACAGCGCTGTGCATCTCGTTCTATCCCCGAAACAATGATGCATCAAGTGTTCTTCATGTTGAACATGCTACAATAGTGTCTGACGGAATTGATGTCTGCAAAGAGCTTTTACTGCAGTTCAAAGCAGTGCATTGGGTTGATGAGGTGACGTACGTTGCACCGACGTGCTCTGCGTGTGAGCACATTAAAGCAGGCATCGCACACACTTCACATGCATCCGGGTGCCTTGGTGCGCGCCTGCAATCCAGCACTTTTGGAGGCAAGGGGGGTGGTGGATTGTGTGCAAGCGTATCGCAATCCCAAATCCACCAGGTTGGGAGGTGGCGAGCAAATGGCAGTATGGCAACTGCGGTGGAAGGCATACGTGCTGAGCTTCGAATGTTGCCTTCATATGCAGTTGGGCTTCTCTGGGGTTACTCGAGTTTCACGTTCACATACAAAACTCATGGGTGTAGGTGGACTCGGTACCTCAGAATTACATGGTATTATGTTTTGTGGCGAGTGTGCGATGTCGCTTCACAGTTGGCGCAGTCTCTCAATCTTGGGTCCAGTGCCTACCCGCCGCCCCCCCCCCCCTTGCCAGCCTATCCTGCAAGTTGTAATCGTCAAGAACAGCTGAATCGCTCCTCATTGGGTACCAGTTAAGACTTGCATTTTTATTTAAAGCTTTCGTGACTGCAGGGATTCATATTCTTGGTTCTTTCGGTAAAGTCACGTAGAAGGGAAACAATAAAATAATACAAATATAAAACAATAACATTTTCACGATGTTTTTTTTCTGTGGTTTTCACACCTGATGATGATTGCTTGTGTTGCAGTCGAAACGTCGTGAGAATTTTATTGTTTTATATTTTTATTATTTTATTGTGTCCCTTCTACGTGACTTTACCGAAAGAACCAAGAATACAGTTAAGACTTGTTAAGATCAGCGTGACAAACGCCAGTCTCGGTGGGGCCAGCGCTTATCAACTGGCCTCACTGAAAGATTAGACGATTAAATTCAATTAATTGCACAAACCTTGGTACCTCGAATCACCCCGCTGTGGTACAGAATGTGTAAATGGCAACATGCAGAGGGGTCACAAGAAGACTTTCTTACAGGAATAGACGGCCAACACGGGAGAGTGGTTATTTTCAGAGTGGAGGGTTGCTAGTATTTTTTTAATATCACCCGATCGAACAAAGACAGTTGTCACCGCATCGCGCGCTTTCAGATGCGCTTCTGCGGCCGTCTGGAACGCTCTTGCTTCCGATATTAGGAAGCAACTTGAGCTATGCACTTTTACATGATTGCGAGTCATAATTCGTTCTGGAAATGTGTTTGTAATCCAAAGCACTCGTATATCAAAGCACTCGTAAATCAGTTGTGATCACGTGACGCACGGCGAGACAAAGCGCGTATACGTACTACCCGTATTGCAAGACCCTCGCTCGTTTATCAAATTAATATTTATTTAAAACATTTTGCTCCTCTTGCAAAACACTCGCAGACCAAGTTACTCGCAATCCAAGGTTTTACATCTATATTGAAAACTAATTTCTTCAGAACTGCTTTTTGTCTTGAGTTTGTTGTCCTTCCCCCCCCCCCCCCCGCAAGTCCGGTTGGCTACGTAAGGTGTGTATGCAATCAGATTGTATTTGTTTTCAGCGGCAGGCCTCTGTCTGCCTTTCCCCCCCCACCACTTCGTCAGTTCGACACAGTTACGCAATGCACCAGAGACTGGAAGCACGACCGCCCCCCCCCGTCTCGCCGTTGCTCTCACGACTGTGTCAACTTGCACTCATTGACGCTCGCGTGCTCTCAACCCTGGAGATCCGCTCGGTGTCTCCCCCGAGTCCACTTCACGCGAACCCTTGATGGTGTCCCGCCGCCAGACCCCCCTGAACGATAAAATCAAGCATAGGCGGAGTACTCTTAGGTTATTTTCGGTAAAGTCATGTAGATAGGGAAATAAATAAGTAATAGATGACGACGTTTCGGTCGCAACAATAAGCGATCGTCCTCAGGTGAAAGAGAGAAACATGCCTCTGTGACGAGGCATTATATAGAGGGGGGAGGGGAGGCGTAACATTCAAAGAGGGCTTGGGGGAAAGAGAGAAAAGAAATGTGACAAGGAAGCTGAGATATCAAAATTAACAAAATGTAATGCAACTCAGAGAGTCGGCTAACACAACAGTTAACACTTTACCCGGTTGATCAACGTCCTTCCAAAGATTGCAAAATTTTGCATCCATCTTCCCGGTTGAAATTATGTCCGAGTTATGTGGAAAACCTCCCCGTAGGGGCGGTTCAATCTTGATTTAGAAGCTTTCGTGACTGCAGGATTTCATACTCTTAGGTTCTTTCGGTTGCGATCGAAACGTAGCGATCTATTATTGATTTATTTTCCTACCTACGTGACCTTACCGAAATAACCTTAAGAGTATGAAATCCTGCAGTCACGAAAGCTTCTAATGTATATGGGTAGAGTAATACCCCAGCTTACCTGATTTGCGTCGCCCACGGCGTCAACCCGTCCATTCTCGTATCTGTCGCCTCGGCCCTCGCTTGCACCTACCCTGTACACACACTACTTTGCGTCGCACATAAAAAAAAAGTACTTTACTGTAGAGCACAAAAAACTATCTACATACAGCATTTTGGCGATTGGGAAATATTGTTTTGGTCTTTCTCATTTTTATATTCGTCGTCGCACCCGTTCAGGAACGCATCCCCGATGTAAACCGGGGTATTGCCGTGTGTTTCTTTCTTATCCTGCACATTGTTGCATTTACTGACTGCAACCTGAAATGTGAATGAAATGCAAGTTGGACCGACGTTCTTTCTCACATTCAGCCCTTCCTCACATTCAGCCCTTCCTTGATAAGATGCCCACGACATTGTCAGCCTGTCTTGTTGGGATGTTCCTCCTCTGCAACGTGGCTCCCACTTTCATTACCAAGGCATCGATGAATGCAAGGCAATTTTAAAACACTCTGTTACATTCGAAAGGGGCTCTCCCATCTCTCCTGTATGTATGTTGAAGTTATTTCGCACCGTGTGTAGCCCACCGTGCTAATCCGCGGTGAGGGGGGGGGGGGTCAACAAAGTAAACACAAAAAGGAGTTCTAAAGACATTCGTTTTCAATCTATATTTAAAAGTGCATAGCTCCAGTGGCTTCCTAATATTGGAAGAAATAAGCATTCCAGACGGCCGCAGAAGCGCATCTGAGAAAGCGTGCGATGCGGTGACCACCGTCTTTGTTCGATGGCCGAGCCAAAAAGCCGCTGCGAGGATGACCGGAGTTTGCGCGATGGGTTATGCTCCTTGACGAGATCAGCGAGGGATTATGGTTCATTAGTGACAAGTACTTTGCGCGTAAGGAGTGTGACCTTATAATCCCTCCTCCACCTGACACATTCACACTTCGAGTTTGCTTCCCCTTGCCTTCAAATGATTCCTCCCTTCGTGTTTTGTGTGGCTGGATTTCTAACCCCCGTGTTCATTCTTTTTGGTCGGGTGTCTTTTATGGCCACTTTGTGCTTCTCTCCTAAAAACTGATTCCCCCCCCCAAAAAACAAGTCGTATAACCCATCAAATACCCGAGGTGGGGTGGTCTTCAATCAGCATAAAAAAAGCTGTACATGTGCATATGTGTGCGGTGTAAATTTGATTGTGATAAGTGGATGTTGGATGCTTGGGTGAAGGAATAAGCATGGACAGGTGATGTCTAATGAGGAAGTTGGTGTGCTCAGTGCATATTATTAAACATGGTTCTTGTGCAGTGGCAGGCTCATATGTATGTGTTCAAAACAGATTAAGACTACATGAAAAAGGATATTCTTTGCAAATGTTTCAGTCTATCGTTTAGAGAGTGTGCAGATATTAGGGGTGTGTTCCCAAATTTCAGATTAATCTGTAAATCTAGCCTAGATACAAAGCTTTTGGGTGATCCGGAAATAAAACAAAAAATCTGATTGATCTGAAAGTATGTCACGTGAAATGTTTTTTAAGGAAATGTTTAATGTAGTCGAGATCATCGATGTGTAGGTTACACATCAGGTACATCTATTGCAAGTGCCGGAGGTAAGAGAGGCAGAGTAAAAAGTAAAAATGTGACAGATAGCACTTGGATCGTCGACTGTGTTTAAGTGATGTGAAAAAAAGTTATTTAATAAAAATATAGGTCAGGATATTTGTGCAATCCACTGCTGGATGAGGGCCTCCACATGCTGTGCAGGTCAAGAGGGTTGCTTGGACATAACTTTTGCGCACGGGTCAGTGTGTGTTAGTGCACATGGGAAGTGTTGACTTTGGATCATCGTACATCACAACACTGGATTTATCTGCACTGCCTTCTGTTGACAACTTAGCCCTGCAGCAGCCTATAACACATGCTATGCACGGTGGTGGTCACCCATCCAAACACTGTCCAGGCTCACCCCCAGGATAGCCTCCGAGAAGTGATGAGATTGGATACATTCCGGGCTATTTGGTCAGAGGTGGCAAATATGATAGACGCATGAAATGTGTATCGTCGTGAAACAAAACATCACCTTCAAGAGCATAGTCAGATGCACGTGTCCTAATTTTTGTCAAATGAATGCATTTCGGAGGCGTTAAATACACTTGAATTTTATGTTGCGACACGTGCGATGAAATCGATACAATTACTGACACTTATTATAATCAGGCACTGCGGTACTTTAAAACCCACGCATAAATAACAGCACAGGATACCATTAGTGGCTGCGAAAGATTATTTTTACAAACACATTTTAACCTCGTTCGGTCAGTAATGCAGCGGTGCAGAATGTTGCTATGAGCTGTTATTAAGAGAGTGTGTGTGTGTATTTTAATTGCCATTTATTTGAAGTATTATGGAGAGTTCAGTAGTGCATTAAAACACTGCCTTACCGCCTGCCAGCTCTGTAAATATCCAGTAGGCTCCTGACAAACCCTCAACTTTGACCGTCCTGTTATTCATTGGCAGGGCTTTGTCGGGTGGGTCCGTGCCAGCAGGTGCAGCAGCGTTCAGGTGCGTTGCTTATCAGTGTGTGTGGAGCATAACCACTTTCATATGGGTGTGGCCAAGCCACAAAAAAAAAACACATGACCTTCAGGTATTTATGATAAAATATATATGTTTATTTGCGGTCTGTCCAAGTCACTGTAATCATCGTAAATAAATTCACCGCAGATTGACACAAGTCTCCGATTGTCATGAGCATTCACGATTGATGTTATGCCTAGATTACCTATACACGTATATACTTTCTTGCCTTACAACATTGGCTTGAAATATTTTCGTTTAACCAATGGCACGCGAATACATCCTTGGCAAAAGTCAGTGGTCTCCCCTGCTCAGAAGAGCCGTGCTACAGTGCCCCAAACCACTAGCAACCCAGACTTGTGAGTTGTTAAAGTTCCGCATTGTATTGGTAGCAGCGTGCACGTGTAACACATTGCTTTGAATGTTGGCTTAGTGGATCGCACAGATTTGGTCATGAAGTGAGTGGTGGCCAACCTGCTGGGCTGTGAACTGACCAGGACTTGGGAATCGAGGGGGCACTGACCCTCACTGTTGCTCGCAAGTGGTTTTGTGTGCTGTGCGTGAGCTTTCTCGGGCTATTCTGGGATTATTTCTCGTATGCACCATCCATCGCTCGTTCTGCGGAGAGGTGGCCAAACATCTCAAACACGGCACGTTCAGGTGTTTTATCCGTCACGTGAAATTTGAATTGATTTGTAATGTTGTGGTTTAAAGTTGTACTTTGTTTTGGCCAAAATGGCATGTTTTACACGTCCGCTGTAAAGTTTCAAGTACAATATTTATGTGTCTGCCAATGATTAACCACATACGTGTTCAAACAACCTTTGGAAAATGCTCACTTGAGCTCCGCTTTGCCTATTGCTGCATTATATACAAGTGCGTAAGAGTGAGTAAAACCATTTTCACCTCTCGCTTTGCTTTCTGTAATGCCATATGACGATACATTTCATTTGTCCGTCTTCAGTGCTGTAGTTAACGTTGTTGCTTTATTAAAAATACATTCATGTCAATGGTTTAACGTAATGTTGTATGTGCATCGTAATGCTCTGCATTGCGACATGTCCATCGAAAATCCCCTCTCGTGTAGGGATTATGAACACGGTCTGCGATTGCACGCATCGGTTCGCGATGTGGAAAATGAGCTTGCGCTTGAAAGGGGCTTCTTGTACACCAGTGGTACATTTTCAAATCAAATCTACGTAATCAACCGACTAAGGTTACCCTCGAAATCTTAGTATGCGCTCAAACAAAAATACAGTGATAAAACACGCAACAACAGTATCCAGCGTGTGCCCGGATAAATTCTACGTTGTATTGTGTCAATTGGTTGGTAACAAGTGAGAGTGGAGGGAGGGACAGGCCGTAGAGACTCCAGACTAGTACTGGCCAACCCACTTCCCGCACTCTTCATGAAACACTGCGCTTCGTGCAGAGCAAAGTCGATCTGTGGGAGCATTTCATGCCTGGAAGACTGCTCAATTGCAATGGTTATTTCTGACACTATTTAAACCGACGTCTCTCCTTTCTACGTTTGTAAGAGCATTGCCATCTTTCTGTCTTAGGTTGCCTAACAGCCAAGCGAGCGTGCAGTCTGCTGATAAAACATTGCTTTGTGACAGTACCGATGCAGTATCTTTAGCAGTTGCCTCTGATGAGGTCTTCACATTGGGACGCATTTATCACCGAGCTGGTTTTCAGTTCGCCGAGTCTGCATGTTGCGTTGCCAAGATGGCTCTTGCTGGACTGACAGCATGTGCCAATCATGGAAGGCACATAAATCAAACGCGGTGAATCCAGGGGCCTCGTTGTGCAAAGCAATATAACTATAAATGTGATCCGTAGTGTTCTGCGAGCGGTTATGTTGTCTGCATGGATAGCCGTGCGGTCAGCTATTATCATGACAACTGTTAATGGATGTGTTGGGGAGTGGGGGGATGCGTGCACAGCAGTAATAGTACACCACCAAGAACACAGCCTGCAAAGACTCCGTGGCAGATGGGATGTAAACACAAAATAGTCGGATCAAATCCCCCAGTGGCTTTTTTTTGGAAATGCCGTAGTTTAAAATGATATTTTGAGGTTACTAAGGGAAACATTTAAATGGTAATATTATTGGGTTCTTTATGCAGTGAAAACTATATGCAAGATTTTATCATAAGAGCTGTGCTTGGGATTATTTAGCAAACGTTTTTTTTTCCTGTTCTCACTCAAAACACATAGGTCAGAAGTATATATATATTTTTTTAAAAACTGCTATCAACTGGGCAATTATAGCAATTAATGCAACAAAACAAGCATTGAATACCGTGCATGCAGTGCTACTCGTGACGCAGAATAGTCACGCGTATGCTGTATTATACCCAAGCAACACTTTATTTTGAACATATATGCAATAAGTTGCATGCAGTTTGGTTATTTGGATGTCCTGCTGTTGCTAGAAAATAGTAACCCTACACACAGTGTCCACGCTATCTTCCTGCAGTTGAGTGGAGTGCATTAATAATTCATCTTGGGTATCGTGGAGTTTCTGCCTATGTGATATGCAAGTGGTTATCGTATATATCTCATCATTATTAGTATTACTACCACGCTTGATTATTACCAAAGGCTTTTGGCTGGCCATCGGACAAAGACGGTCACTGCATCGCGCGCTTTCAGATGCACTTCTGTGGCAGTCTGGAACGCTCTTCTGATATTAGGAAGCCACTGGATCTCTGCACTTTAAAATCTATATTGAAAACTAATTTGATCAGAACTGCTTTTTGTGTTTAGTTTGTGCTTCCCCCGCACGTCTGATTATCCACAGTTGGCTCCGTATGGTAAGAAAGAAGTTCAACATACTGTACATGCATGCAAAGGGGAGTTTCACCAAATCTCGAGATGCTTTTTCAGGAGTGTCCTGCTAAATTTAGAGCAAGTGGTTTGCTTGCCTCTGTACGTCTGGAGCTTGAGTGCTGTTACCCTGTGTGTCACTTCTCTTCGGGCATGCTGGGTCCTTCCTACGTTAGCAGGCACGTACTGATGTATAATCGACCATCCCATCTATTTACCATACTAACGCTTTTTAACCATTTTTTTATCACCAGGAAAGGCCCACTGAGCTACATAAGCAACCTGGCCGCAAACAATAGCTCAACGCAGTGGCTTATCATGTGCACATGTATAGCAGCGAAATACTCTAAAACGCACGTTACCTTAGAATGTGGAGGAAAAAAAAACGGAGGACCTGGAGAAAAATCCACGTGACCACGTGGAGAGCATGCAGACTCCCAAATATGCAGGTGTCAGGGTTGAGATCGAAGTCACGACTTCCTGTATACCAGGCTAGATGGTTAACAACTTGCCACCGTGGTGCCAGTCTTCCTGTTCTGGTTGCTTGCAAGCGTTAAAACGCCCTAGAACAAATCTATCATTGATATTTTGGTTAGGCTATGCAACGATCCGACAAGCCAAACCAATACAGTTGTCACGTGTAACGTGACAATTATTAATGGTGCAGGACATGCGACGTGCTTCGGCTGCCATGTAGATTTTACATAAACTGGTGTTCCTCACCACCTGAAGCTTGTTGAAGTTCCGTGTATTTGTCATTGTGGATTTTGAAACTTGTAGTTGAGTGTTTGGATACCCACTATAACTTCAATGATTAGTGACATCATGGGCTCTGTTAAATGACCAAGTAAAAAAATATCACCAGACTCATTATTTAATTCTAAAGTGCTGACTTTAGCGACATGCTTAAAATACCATCAGCATCTGCAAACGTTAGGAGGGTTAATCAGTGTTAATCTTCACTCTTTTGACGATTCCTTCAGTGAAACACCAAGCACGCTGGGCACAGAAGGTTAGCAGTAAAGTTCTGCAATTGATAATTACCAGTTGCAAAGGACTTGAAGTGGCACATGGACAGCTCTGAGAGCGGTAACTCTTTTCCAGTGATTACATGTGTCTGTCATTAACGGCTCTCGGCCAACTGCACATGAAATATCTAGAACACCTGAAGTTGGCCAATATTTACAATTATCGTATGAGAAGTGCAGGTAATTGTTGGAAGATTGTAAACGAATACCCAATGCATTGTTTGAAGGCACACCTGCATGAACACACATGCAAACAGGTGGCTCGTATGAATATGGGAGATAGGCATGCACCCACATGCACAATATGCAGGATCATGCACCTACCCTCTCAGTTTCATGGACGGGAACATACAGTAGCACGCGCTCCTAATTTGAGTGAACACTCGCGAACAACTTATCTCGCTGGCTGATGGCTAATTTTAGCCAAAACGAAGCCAGTCAATATGCCAGGTTGGCAGTACTGACTTCTCCTAATCGTCTTTGCATTATTGATGTCCTTAACACTTTTCCCCACAGAGGTTGAACGTGTTAATCCGCTAGCTCTGTCCTGGACGTCTGTCTGAAGCGTGGGGGCATGATATCTTGTAAAGAAGATCCAATGTGAATACAACCTTTGTGGAAAGTTTTGTTGCCATCATGGACTCACCACTTACAAAGATGGCCACATTGTCCTGGAACTTGGAGATTAAAAAAACAGCGCTCAAGAGGATTCGCCTTGGCGTTTGTGTCTTCCCTGTAGTGGCCCCCTTTCCCCTGCCCTCTAGATGAGGTGATTATATACGTAGTCATATTGCAACGTCACACGTTATGCGACATGTTACGTAGGTGATTATATACGTGGTCATATTGCAACGTCACACGTTATGCGACATGTTACGTATGTCATATCATTGTGCGGCCCAAAAGGTAACACTATTGTCGTTGATGAACTAATTGCGAGGACAAACGCATGTATGAAAGTGTTACAGAGCCCACATGTATGCATGGTTTTTTCCTCCTTGCTTTACAGTACATCCCATTATACAGTATAGTATTGCATTTATATTTGGTTTAACGCGTAGGCTTTCGCGACCAATATTATTCATAATAAAGGTTTTTGGGTTAGATCGCGTTATTTATAAGTGTGTCGTAACCCTCCACCACCCGACACTGCCAATCAGCAAAAAAAAGTGACACTTTTTTTTGCTGATGCAAAGAGGCTGCCTGGCCCACCCACTTTCCCCCTCGACTCATCCTGTACGACACATTTATAAATAACGCGATCTAACCCAAAAACCTTTATTATGCATTTATATTTGTTTCGAAGTCTCATTCTTTGAATAATTTCGTTAATTGTGAGTGCATTCATTTTTAGATATTGTATTTGGTGAGATATACACAGTGAAAGCACTAAAGTCTGCAATGCACCGCAATAAACGAAACTTTTTATTTTACTAGGTAAGGTGCACTGAGCTATATAGCTATTTTACAGACGTGACCTGCCACAAATTATAGCTCAACAAAGTGGATTGTCACGTGGAAATGTATTGCAGCCAAATACTCGAAAATACAATACATATGCTGTGAAAATGTGTGGACTTTCACAGATTTTCATAGCTTTTAGTTGCGCGACTCCAAAATGCGTAACATTTTAGGAACGTGTGAATTGCATCAACACCCTTGCTTGGGATTTTGTCACGAAGGGCCCGACATCAGAATCGGCTCCAAAGTGTTCTCCCACCACGGAGAGCTGGCGAATACCAAGGCGTTCCTTACGGAAACGCAGCTATCCTAGGCTGGTTATCAAAGATTGTTCGTAATCGTTGCAGCCACCCGCTGAGCTTCTCACGGAAGGCCCTCTCGCACTGAATGGAGCCACTCGCGACGAGTCGTGGTGCAGATATTTGAATCAGAACCTTGTGGATATAAGGTTTTTTTTGCCACTTCCAAAAAAATCTGGACTATTTCCCCCTGTGGACTACCCCCAAGTTGCCATGAACTGTGGGTGCCTCCATGAATTTTGGGATTCATGGATTTTATTTTTGCGGATTTAAGGATTTTCACTGCACAGTTTGCAGGTGAAATGTTTCAAGCTCATTTGTCAAGTAACACACTGGTCTTATGTTGCAAAGATTCCAAAAAGTTGAATGACAGGCTTAGCTACATGGAAACGTTTAATGATTTTCACGTGCAACTATATCAAATGGATGTGTTAAGCAAATCACTGTCCAGTGAGCTTTGTACTTGCTACAGTGAGACAGGTACTGTGAAAGAGGCTGCCTGGCCCACCCACTTTCCCCCTCGACTCATCCTGTCCATTGCTGACCTACCCTGTGACAAGCGTATGTTTGCTTAACAAGCTACCCGAGCTACTCGTCCAGAGGGCGCTCTGCAACTTTGCACTGCAGCCGTCACAAAATGCCACAGGTGAGAACCGTTCGTGTGAATTGAGAGTGCATCACAGTCGGCGATGGCTCATCAATGGTCGTCTTCCCTTAGCCAGCGGTGAAAATAAAAACATTCCTGTGCTAAAGGGCAGTGTCTCCATAGCGCAAGCATTGCCATGAAGGCTCTCTGGCGACAGTGCCACGTTCCGCTGTGAGGGCCTCCCCACGCCGTGAAGGCATGCGTTTGCAAGTGGCAAATGGCGCGTTCATTCCTAAAATTCCACCATGATTGATTGCCGGCACCTCACTTCCAAGAATCGGCAATCGATTCTGAAAACGGATATTGGTTTCCAGTTATCTCACAACAAGCCTATTCACGGCAGAGGTGATTGGGTGATAACTCAATTAAGTACTTGTTTCCCACTTTGTATTACTTTCGAGCGATACGGAGTTGGGTGATAGTCGCATGGACTCCTAAGTCATATCATTGCTGGGCGGTTTTCACCTAAGTGAGGTACAGGTTTGTCTGGTCAAGTAACTCTGCTGACTCGTAGTAACCGCATGCTGTATTTGTGTGATAGAATCCCAGCAGCCCCTGAGCCTGGGAGAGGCTGCATCGCATGTGGTGCATTCTGTAGCTCAGTCTGATTGAATGAAACCGCTCTAAGTGCGAGCCAGGATTCAGCACGTACCCCCCCTCTCCCTCAACTTTCTTTTACACTCAGCGGTCATTTTTATAAAAAAAAATATGTACAGTGATTATTTTACGATACAATGGTTATTTCATCATTCTTATATACATTTGACTCATAATTCTAAACATAGGGTCCTTGCCTTAAAAATTTGCGAGTTCACTTTCATTAGTTCAAGCAAATCTGACTGCTGATGAGACGCTGTATGCTAAAACTGGTCCAGAGTTTGCTGGTGTTGGTCCGGTGCTGCTGACGTTGTGCACTCCCTAAAGGCCTTGTGATTGACGGAAAGGGCAAAAAATGCGTACTTTCATTTTTTAAGTCGTGGGACAGATACAGTGCATGAAGGAGTTAAGTTGCCTGCTTATTTGTTATGTATAGTATTGCATCATTGTACACATTTGTGTTTGTGCTTTGGTCTCATTTGTGTTTACGTTTAGGCTTATGTTATGATTATTAATTGCCACTTGATTAAACTGGCCCCCACCATACGAACGTGGAATTACCACCAGACTTATGACTGCCAACAGGTGAGTGCTTCAGGAGCACTTAGACTACATTTGAGATTCAGGTTCCTTTTATGAAAAAAAGCATTTAGAGAATGGTCTGACTTTTTTCTTTCAAGGGAGACCTGGGAAAGTCTTCTTCTATGGAAAAAGTAATGTCGACGAGCGTTGGGCCAATCAACTAAAACAATTAGATCTGAAATTGAAGGAGTTGAAACTGCCCTATTAGATTCCGCGGTCACAGACTCGTATTTTTTTAGCTAGGCAGACTTTTAATGGCTGTGAGCATCCCTTTATGTAATGCCTTCCAAGATGTACGCGTGCAGCATATTTCCCCTCACTTTTCAGTGGAACTCCTCCATCCACGACGCAAATCTGTCCTCGATCAATCGATACAGCACATGATCACAATTATAATCATCATCATCATCATAATGCAGTTCTGTATTTATCGTGATAATGCGCGACTGTATTGTGAAGGTGGATTGTTGAAGATGATGCTTGTTATGATAATGGTGGTGATGATAATGATGATCAAACAATTTTATGGGGACTAATTTGATGTGAAATGCTTGAAACGCTTGGTTTGGAAACAATGCCTCTGCTCTGTTGCACTGTGCGAGTGTAAGAAGTTAGGGGCAGCACATGGTAGCACACCTAGCTACAGATGCAGAATGGTGAAGCTGTCTCCTTGTAACATGGAGCTGTTCGTCATAACTTTTTAATTGTTTGTCTTACATGTTGACAACTGTGGGAAATAGATTCTAAAAAAGAAGCCAGGCTTAGTGAATTAAAATGATGTATACCGAGTATGAGAAGCAAACATTTCTTTCAGAAGACTCAAATATAAACTTAGGTTTCTGAACATGTATGCACAACTTTTCTTATGCAGTTCAACTTTTGGTAATGCATGGTGCTGGCTGTCACGCTGATACACTGGTTAACACACTGCTATGAACCCCACAACCTGAGTTGGATTCCCTGCTGTGACTATCATCATTGGTCCACCACCTCCTTCCACCTCCCCACTGAATAATGAAATGTGGCCGTGACTTTTGCGGCATCGGGTGGCCTTCCATCGATCAAGCTCTTTAGCAAGGCCTGAAAGTTATATTTATATCGTCGGCATTTACAATTACGCATTAAACTATAAGTGCTCCGGCAATTTGAATTGTCACGACTAAGAGTCAAGATTTGATTCAAGAATACATTATTTTTCATCTTGTTTGTAGTGCAGGTACTTAACATCTACTCTGCATGTGTGGCAGCGTTCGTGCTCTCAAAATGCAGCCCAGCAATTTCCCAATCACGAAAGAAGCTAAGATTGAGTAATAAAAAAACAGCAGCCCTCAACATGTTCCTCAGATTTCAACCCATAACTGAGCTGCCCCAGACGGTCAATAACGAGGAGACATTCTCAAGTTAAAGGACAAAGCCGCCAAACTAAAAATGGCATCCCTTGAAGCCATCGTGTTCCAACCGTGATGTTCCACAAACGTGTGAGGGGAAGGCCCCAATAGCCGCCTTGCGTGTTATCCCTCTGCGTCAGGTGTTTCTAGAACTTTTTTGGCCTGCGGACCCACTCAGCCTGTGGAAACATTTCCGCGGACCACCCAGCCCCCCACCCCTGGTGACAAAACGCATTCACTTCTCTCTAAAGGCCACTAATACAGCATGATTAATATTGCCGGAACATGCAGTATTTATTTTTAAACGTGGCTGGAAGGTTTTTTTTTCTTCGGGTTGCATTTAGATCTTAGGGTTAGAGTAATCAGGGTAGTTTACCTAACTTCATGTTTAAAGTTAAATATAAGTAAAATATGAATTCATGTCCCAAACAAAAGGTGTAAACATCATTATTTCCGGATCAACCTGCGTTTGCATCGCAGCCCCACGGACCACCTGGAGGACCGTCGTAGACCACACTGGGTGGTACCAGTGACTGCACCCTGAGAACCATTGCTGTAGATGGACAGAACAAACAAGGCAGAACACACGAGAGAGCACAGAGGAGAGACGTGCCCTCCAAATGAAACAATGCATTTGAAGGGAATCAATGGCCAAGTGACTTCCTGCTCAAATGAGCATTGAGTCTTTGGTGCTCATCTCCTGTTCACGGCCCTGCAGAACCAGTGGTGGAAATTCTACATTCCTGTGGTGGGGACAAGTCTTTCTATTGAACTTAAAATGAACTGAATATGTTTTTGTAACGGAAATATTCATGCTTTTTTGGATGCATTGCATAGGTTTTAAGATGAAATGCAATGGTAGTGATGGGCTCTATGCAATTACAGATGGTTGTACTCATTAAGCCACTGTAAAAATAAAACTATTAAACACATGATGGCAGGACTGGTCCTTGAAGAAACACAGTTATTTTGGAAAACTGTAAGTCGATCAATGTATTCATATTCTGTATAAGCAGGGCAATTTAATTTAGTTATTTATCTTAACGGATAGCTAATTATTGTACAAAGTGAATTGAAATGTTTGAAATTATATTTACAATGAATCTTGTTTTTTATAACTCCTAAGGTACAGTGGCAATGTGAGTCGTGATTCACTTAAGATCTGTCGCCAGGGTCCGAGTGTTGCCACAGTACAGGACCCAGAAGTGGTAATTTCTGCAGGGCGACACTTGAAATTCTTCGGTTCCGACAGCCTGCTGTTCAAGACTGTTAGAGAGGAGCATACTGACAGCTGCGTAGAAAAACCCCGGTTTAGATAATCATAATAATGTTTGCGCGCTTTCAGATGTGCTTCTGCGGCCGTCTGGAAGGCTCTTTCTTCCGATATTAGGAAGCCATTGCAGCAGCTACGCACTTTCAAATCTAGATTGAAAACTCATTCTTTTAGAACTGCTTTTTGCGTTCAATTTGTTGTCCTTTTCTCTACACCTCCGATTAGCACGGTGCAAAAGAAGTTCAACATACATGCGTACAGAAATTTAGTTTAACACGTAGACTTTCGTGACCAATATCCATAATAAAGGCGTTTTTTGTTAGATCACTTAAATACAAATGTGTCGTTAACCCACCACCACCCGACACAGCCAATCAGTAAGGTTTGCCACGTAAATAAAACGTGCCAATTAGTTACTAGTTACTTCAGCACACCGGTATGTTGGAGAGTAAACCCACAGCATTTACAATTTGAGCAGCAAATCTAGTTGTCTGGCCTGTTTTTTGTGAAGAGATATCGCTCATTGGACTGGCCTTGTGCCAAGCATGGTTCTCTTGCTCGTAGAACTGGGCCAAAAGTGTCTCCGTGGTTCAAATGAGTATCAGGTGGTGTGCTCATCTCCGTTGGCATTCAGCAGCCCAGTGGGTGGAAATTTCACAATCCCATTGCCCGGGCGGGCGGGTGGCAGTCCCATTTTTTTTTTATAGGGCAAACATTCTGGGCTTTTAGACAAAGCCGTGTTCGTATTGCAGGACCTCCAATAATCAAACGGACTTGAGCTCACAACCATCGGGGCTTAGAAGGGCCCGAGTCACCAGAGCCACATATCCAGTCAGTGTGACATGGCTCGTGGGCTGCACAGGCTTTGTGCTTTATACGCCGTTGAAGCTGGTTGAGACACCGTACCGACTCTTCTGGTAATGTTATCGGCTGCAGGGATTGTGTTAATCGTGGCATGTGCTGCACATACATGCCGCCCTAATGGCTTGTGTTGTATAGTTATGCGTTTTGCTTCTGGCTGTGATGTGGCGTTCCTGCAAAAGGTATCGGGCGTTGGGCGCACCATGCACATTTAAAAAAAAAATCTGCATATTTAAAAAAACAATGATTTCCTGCTGTTTTGATGCTTTAAAAAAATAATTACTTTCCCGGCGGTAAAATAACCTGCTTTATGTGGTAGTGGATATTAAGTGCACTCTGAATCCTTAATCAGCCCTTGTTTAGACGGCTGTAGTGTTCGAGGTGCTGGCCAAACGTTTGTGAATATCAGGATAAGAAACCTTTATTTGTACTGGAGGATTCCGATGAGCTATAAAGCTTTTTTTCCACAGATGTCCAGTAGGGGTGGGTCAGAAAGTTATAACAACAACCAATAGTGGTGCAGAGTATAGGAAAAGTAAGCAAATCACGATTTTTTTACATTTTATTTTACCAGGTAAAGCCCACTGTGCATGTATGTTGACCTCGCACACCGTACATAGCCAACCATCCTAATCGGAGGTTCGGGGATGGGCGATAAACTAAACACAAAAAGCAGTTCTGAAGAAATGAGTTTTCAATTTAGCTTTAAATGTGCGTAGCTCCAGTGGTTTCCTAATATCGGAAGGAAGAACGTTCCAGACGGCCGCAGAAGCGCATTTGAAAGTGTGTAATGCGGTGACCGTCTTTCACTAAAATGAATGCAGTAAGGGAAGCTCCGAGGCTGAAGTGAAACTGATTGGGGGGAATGGTTGAGGATCGTCAAGTTGACGGAGACCATTTGACGGTTGACGGAGACCATTGTGCCCGCTCGGGCGAGTGCTCTCAGGCCACGTCGGGCTACCAGCTGGGTCTCGGCGAATTCCGTCTTCGGGAATGCACCGCACCCGTGTGTCCTGAGATCGTCCGACTGGACGTCTACGTGAAACGGATTGATGGAGACTGCATCTGCCTCTTGATGGGGGTTCATCGTGTAAACTCCACGCTGAAAACAAGCGGCATTGCAATGTGCTTGCTTTAATGATTAAAACGAATGATAAAACTCGCTTCAAAAGCTCGCATTGTGTAAAATGCGTCAAGGAAACGTGTTTTTCTATAGTTGTAATTACCCGTGCCTTTTCGTCTGTGATAGACTGCAGGGGCACTGCAAATGCACATATTACTGCTGCTCTCTTTGGGTTTGAAAGTTATCTATTTTAAATAGTACCTCCCACTGATGATTAAATCCATTATGCATGCTTCAGTTGGGAGTTTAAAAATAGATATTTTAAATAGCCGACTGGAACTTGTATACCTTTTTTTTAAAACAAAGAACGTTGAATATAACACAAAAAAATGGTTACATAGTTCGTAGGGGACCTACACATCTTGCTGTCATCACAGCGACGCTTGTCAAATTGATAACAAACACGTGGTATTTTGGTAATCGATGTATCCCAAAAAAGTGCCACCGGACCAGTATCGTCTTGGCTTCGCAGAATAAATACGCTTCAACACTCATCACAGAATGCCCTTGCCTATACACATAATGACCACCCCCTCCTCCTCCTCGCGCGCGCACACACACACACAGAACTTTCCATAGGTGCGTGCCTGCTTGCCGGGCACATTGCTACTGAGTGATCACATTAGCCAGTGTGGCGAGGGGATGCGCACGAGCACAACCATAAAAAGAGAGTAGTCGCGCACTGTGTGGGGGTTATGTTGTTGGAGTCTCTTCGCAGCGCACATTGCTGCACAGCACGTTGACGTTACGGCCACGTTATGTCCGTGTGGCATAGCAATTTTTTTTGCGAATTCAGTCCGAATGAATGCCACGTGAAAGAATGTATCTATTTGCAGAGTTGTTAAAGCAATGGCCCCAATGAACATTTTTTTTTACCGTTAGATAGGAAGGGTTTGGTTTTTGGAATCTGAGAAATAGAATTTTGTTGCCGGAATTGACAGCACACCTGTGAAATAACTAGTAATTAGTAGCGATTAATGAGGACATTACTTTAATGGGGAGGGGGGGAGGGGATGTATATGTCAATACAAATCAGGTTTTGATGGGCTGATTGGGTAATACGAACGGAGAGCATCAGATGCACACGTGCGCAGCTCTTTCGGTGATGGTGGGACCATAGACTCTGAAAGAGCTGTATGAAAAAGCAATGGTGTTTTTTTTGTCTTCACTGCCATCTGTTACCTCCTAAAAATGAACACCCATGGTAAAATTACACCTGGGCATGTTTGTGTGCGTGTCACGTGTGTTTTTTGCATGTAGAGAGCAGCAATGTGTCCCATGATGGCGAAAAGACAAATCACTTGACATAATGCCATGAAACTTATCACGCGCTTGGCAAATAACAATTCTAATAAATAATTGAATGTGCTTTCGCGAGGAATTGGGTTTAATCGAAGGATAACAGATAATGTCAGATGAATGTTAAAGTCGAAGTCTGTTTTGACAGCTGTACAGCCCAGCGGTCAACGAAGCTCACACTAAATGAGTTTACATCATAGTGGATGATTCCATCCGGCATATTTCTGTAAATGTATGTGGACCATTACCAAAGCCAACACCATCATGAAAATGTAACTTTAAAGAGACCCTGTTACATTATTTGCAAGATTGGACTACTGGGGGAGATGTGGGGGCATGCACTTGCAGTGGGAATATAAATGAATGTGCACTTTTATTTATTTATTTTGGCCATAGGTGCATTCCTCAATCTGCATACACCCAGATCCCCTTTCGGGACACACTTCTCTATGGAGAGTGAGCTCACGGATTCCTTTCGAAGGTGGAGCAATTCTTTGCAGACCATAAAACCCATTCGCTGTTGACAATTATTTTATTTTGACAAGATGCAGACGTTTATGGGATGACGGTGGCAGGTCCTGTAGAAAGTAGAGGGCGAGATGGAGTGATGTTGCAGATCGGATCCAGCGTTCGAAAACTCACCGTTCAAAACTTCCATAGCATCCCTGTGGCCAGTGCTCTCTATGGGAATTTGATGCTTCACTGTCTGTTCCAGAGTATTTTGAGTGGACTACGCCAGACAAATGTTTAAGAAAGGGCTTCTCGGGGGGTAGCATTTAAGAGTTAAATTTTTTTCTGTTCAGTTTGTTTTATTTTTGTATAGCCCTGTGAGCCATTCGGCTCTTGAATTAGCCACAGTGAGTGACTCAGCGCGTCAATTAGCCACAGCCATGGGTATTTCTGTCGGCTGCTTCGGTATCAATGACCAGAGCCCTGTAAAAGGAAATGCAATGGCTAGAGGGGGAGACCATTTGGTAGGTTCACGTGGCAGAATTGAGGCAGGAGATTTGTAACCAGTATTCGAGGATTTGTGAATTGATTCCGCCAGAGTCAGGTTTTTTTTGCTGCTATTGAGGTTCGTATAGTAAGTAATTTGCACTTCGCAAGGAGATAGCTGGAGTTTCGCTTGCTGCCTTCCCGGGTAGTGGTTTGTCTGCTGAATGCAAGTTGATCAGATCAGCCCTTGCTCCATTGAGTATTAGGATTATTCTAAATGGTCTCTCGTGAACATCCTTTTGAACTGCTTGCAGTTTATTATGACGAGGGTAATTATTTCTTTATCCACGGATCTGGGCAGCCGTAAACTATATTTACTCGAAATTTAATCGCAGGGTTTGGTTTTTTTGCTTTTTGCTTTAATGATACAATCCACTCGAGCCAGCTTTGTGTCCGACTCCCCCCCCCCCCCGTTCCCGCAGTGAGTGACTCAGCACGTCGACCGACGAGCGTGACACTGTGTGGCACTGGCGGTGTAACAACCGCTGGGGTGAAACTACACCAGCGCTCCTGAACCCCCGTGGGGGTTGCCCCCAAACCCCCGAGTGGTCGGGTGCGGTGGGGAGGGAGATGTTGAAATCCTTTCGAGGGAGGTGCAGGCTGCGGCTTGGGCCCCATGCAAGAGCAAATGTCACGTGTGCGCGCAGGCGAACGTTAGTTCCGTGCGCGCAGCGGCAAAACGAACCAATGCACAACTTGAAACGAATGCCTCCACTGACAACGCGTTGACTGGAGGAGGCGTGCACGTGTAATTAATCTCTCTGTGGATTGTGGGGTTTAGTGACTTGGGGGTGGGGGTGCCGGGGGTGTGCAGAGGGGCGTGGGGTGTAGGGGTGCAGGGACCATTGGTCTTGAATGGGGGGGGGGGGGGGGGTCGCCAAACAAAACAGGTCGAAACCCACTGCACTACACACAGGGCATGTGCAGACTTGGCAAATGTGTTTTTTTTGGCGTAATGGACTTGTGCAAGGGGACCTTCGGTGCACACCTCATGCTCGTCTCGCCTTGATTGACATTAAATAACACACGAAGCATCGAAGCTGACCATATCAAAGACATGAGTCATATATATGAAAGTTATATATATATATAAAATAAACTAGTTGCGTGCCAATGTGCCCAAGTTATCCGATTTATGGACATGGCATAATAGGTAAATGGAAATCTTTATTTTACCAGATAAGCGTCCATTAAGATGCATGTGTCAGTATTGGGGTCACAATTACAGAATGAATTAATGACACTGTGGGTTATTGCAGTAGAACCACTCTTAACGACGGTAATTGGTTCCACGAAGCCGGTCGTTAAATGATTTGGTCGTTAAGCGAGTTTAGGAAATGCATGTTTAAAGGCTTTTTTCGTTCCGATAGCATCGAAAGTTACCCTTTTTCACCCCCCCCAAAAAGTGCTTTATGATATCTGAACAATGTAATGTGTCGATCGTCGTTAAATGATGGGAATTGTACTTCAGGCAAAAGTACAACAACAATATGCAAGAAGGTAAACGTAGGTCAAGTTTTCTCAACAGTCCAACGTGGACTGAATTTGTGAATATTTTACTCGCCCTTGGGAAAATCAGCTCAATAAAGGGATGGACTGTGAACTATTTTTTTTATTTTACCAGGTAAGGCCCACGGAGCTGTAAAGCTCTTTTTCAGAATGGACCTGGCCACAAATGATAGTCCAACTAAGTGGCTTATCACGTGGAATTTTATAGCAGCCAAATACTCTAAAACGCATGTTTCTAAAAGTTAGAGGGAAAAACCGGAGGGCCCGGAAAAAAATCCACGTGACCACAGGGAGAACATGCAAACTCCAAATATACTGGCGTCTGCGTCGGGATTGAACCCACGACCTCCTGTAAACCAGGCGAGATATTTAACATCTCACCACCGTGGGACATCTGATAATGGGCGCTTGCACATGGAAACACAAAATCACTCGCATGTGGTATCCATCTCTGATCCGTCATCTCCGCATCCCAAGTTGGTCGACTTCATTTGTGCAGTGTCAAGAGACGTAAAAAAAAATGGCTTAAAAAACAAAGCGTGTATCGGTTTAGATATGTATTTTCTGAGACTGTGTCAACGTCGTGTGTCACGGTAATAAGCACTGTGAAGTGAAATGTAAGTTGATTGCCAAAGCCTCTAACTGCCTGTTGGCTCTCGTGGGAGGCACAGGGAGGCATTTACTGCCACGTCTCAAATCACAAAGGGGGGGGGGGGGTGCCCTGAGAGGAGGAGGAGGAGGAAATGTGACGTTTCATTCACGGAAGAAGAAACTGAACCGCAAAAATCAACAGAAACTGAAACTTGAAATTACAATGAAAAGTAATGGCTGCATAATAAAACTGATACGTTATTTTAAACTGATGAGTGTACCTTAATTTTAAAATTAAATAACGCCGCTGTGTCCATTACTAAAGTGAGTGACCTTCCCTTGAGGTCTACCAGCACTGACTGTGAGCGCCTTTGACATCATGCAAATGCAGTGTATAGGACTATGAGTTTATGGATATTGCTTTCGTGAAACCAATATCCATAATATAGTTTTTTTAAAATTATATCGCTTAAATATAAATGTGTCCTTAAACACGACACATGTATATTTACGCGATCTAACCCAACAAAAAAACTATTATAGGACTATAATTTGGTTCCCATAATAAGTTGTGTGGAATCCCTCCCTGCCTCTACGGGGAGGGTTTCCACACAACTATTAGATCTTTTAACAGACTTCGAGACAAGAATGCTCATCTGATCGAGTCACTCACTTTTCTGAAGAGATGCCACGACACCAAGATAATACTGATCACCTTTACGTTCACATCTGCTGCTGTCACTTCTCTTAATGCTAAACGGATATTGTTCAGGCCACAACACAAGTAGCAGTATATTCTTGGTTCTTTCGGTAAAGTCACGTAGAAGGGAAACAATAAAATAATAAAACAATAAAACTCTCACGACGTTTCGACTGCAACACAATATTTTTTTTTTTATTTTATTGTTTCCCTTCTACGTGACTTTACCGAAAGAACCAAGAATACAAGTAGCAGTATTCATTGAAGCGCTGTCATCCCGACAGTTCTGTTCCTTCACCTGAAGAAGGCTACTTGTGTTGTGGCCGAAACGTCGTGATAATTTTATTTTATTATGTTTTATTTTTGTTATTTTATTTCCATTCTATGTGACTTTACCGAAAGAACCAAGAAGATGAATCCCTGCAGTCACGAAAGCTTTAAATAGAGAGACCAAGTGGGCTGAGTTACATAATGCTGAGGTAGTCTTGCCCGTGAATGGAAGCAAGGTCTCAGACAGAAATCGGGCCAGTTTGTGGGTAGGTGAGTTGATAGTGGAAACGATGGGCTGAATTGGAGTACCTTCTTTATTGATTTTTGGAAGACCATAGAAGCTGGGTGGTCTAGTAGCAGAAGGTTTTAGGGAGAGCCGCTTGAATGGTTCGATTAGAGAAGTCGAATTGGTAATGATATTGTTGGTTTTTGTAGTCAGGCAGTTGGTAGGATCTTTGTTGATTTTGGTGTAACTGCCATCATTTAGAAGGTCCTGGATTTTGTTGTCATATATGGTTTTAGCCATGATGACAGTTGCATTGCCCTTGTCGGCTGAGAGGATGACTGTCTTCTCTCTTTTTCAATTTGGCAAGTTAAGAGCGCTCGTCTTTGCTGATGTTACGAATGGGTTTCTTAGCATTTTTAAGGATGGTGGCAATTTCAGATCTTGCCACATCTGTCGGGATGTGTCCCAAGCCTTTGAGGGCTACATCTACCTGGGCAATTGTATCATCCACTGGGATGTGTTTGGGGGTGACAGCAAAATTCAGCCCCCTAGCTAGTATTGATTTTAGGCTTCGGAGATTGTGCTGTTACTCTGATTGATAACAGTCTTGTTAACACCTAGCTTTTTAAGGATGTGATCCCTGACATGCAACACCCCGGTGTCTACAAACTAAGCTGTGGCTGCGGCAGTAGTTACATTGGGGAAACGAAGTGACATGTCTCGGACCGTGTTCGTGAACACAAGGCAGATCTGAAACACGGTAGGACCAATACCACGGCCATGGGCTGATCATTGTTTTAACGCTGTGGGCACACGCGAAATTTATTTCTCCAAGACGAAGGTACTCTGCAAACCCACTGGCTATCAACAAAGATTCGTTCATGAAGCCATCCATATATATAAACAGACACAATTTCAACCGAGAAGGGTACAAACTGAGCAATCATTGGAAGGACGTTATTGACCAGTTTAAGTCATAACTGGCTCTGATGTTTCCATCCTACCTGCCGATGTTAGCAGTTGTTTCCGACTCTCTGAGTTTCATTCCTCGATGTGGCGGGGTGGCTACATTGGCACGCTGCTAATCTCTCACCAATACAATGGGCAGCCTAACAGCTTTGGGGTGCCCTCGATCTTCCTTCTCTAACCCCGTCCACTTACCCTGGGCAGCACCCATCTCAGGCCTATATAACACCCTGCTTCAGCAGCTCTCTTGCTATTTTTTTTTCACCTGAGGACGATTGCTTGTGTTGTGATCGAAACGTCGTGATTTTTATTATAATTTTTATTTTATATCGTGACTTTACCGAAAGATACCAAAGAGTATAATATGTAGTTTTATATTTGTAACATTGCTTTAAAGTAAACTAATGTAATTGATTTAAAATACAACTGCAGTAAGTTTTTAAATTAAATTTATACTGGACTTGGCATGGCATTATTAAAAAATGTAATAGAATACGGAGTGAATAAAAAAATAACATTTTTTTACTGTCGCTGAAAGGTTATGAAGATCTCAATATTTCGGCACACGTGCCCTTTGCAGCAAATATTGTGGTGTAAAGCAATAGGGTCTTCAGTGTCAGACGATGGACTCGGTGGGGTCCAATGTGTCATTGGCGTTTGACATTTTTATGAATGAATACCGAAAGTTAATATGCGGATAGTGCAACTGAAGTGTAATGAGTTTTTTTTTATTGCGTGAAAAATCATTCATGGGGTCAAACAGTTGGCTAGATGTGCTTAATTAAACCTGTTGTAATTAATTGCATAGCACTGTGCATGAGAATCGATCTTTTGAAAACAAAAGGCCTGCAGAGTCTTTATATCCCTGCAGTCTTGCGTATGATTTATTGTTATGCATGTTTATCCAGGAAAACCCTCACTGAAGTCCCAGTGATTGCTATGTAGATCCAATTGAGCAATTTACGGGTAATTTTTCAAATTTGGACCTTGACGCTGGTACACAAACGGCATACTGTTACAAATGACGTCACATATGTATGTACGTACTTTTAACTTATTTTGCAGCTACCTAGACAACCGTGACTAATTCGAGGTGCGGGGGAAGGACAACAAACTGAACACAAAAAGCAGTTGTAAAGAAATTAGTTTTAAATCTAGATTTAAAAGTGCATATCCCCAGTGTCTTCCTGATATCAGAAGGGAGAGCATTCCAAACGGCCACACCTGAAAACGCGCAATGCGGTGACCGTCTTTGTTCGATGACTAGCCCAAAAGCTGCTGCTGCTGCTGCTGCGAGGGTGACCGGAGTTGGCGTGATGGTTTACGCTCCTTGAGTAGATCAGTACGGTATTGTGGTTCATTTGTGGATAGCACTTTGTATGTAATGAGTGTGACCGTATAATGCAGAGTTATTCACTAATTTTCACTTTCGCTGATAAGACAGTGTGAGAGCCGCCATACATGTGAAACCATTGGGTTTAACAGCATGATGTTTTTTTTTATATTTGTGTATATTATCGGGGGCCGCAGATCAAGGGCCACACTAGAGGAGGCCACACTAAAGGTCGCCAGGGGTCGCCAGTGGCCCGCGGGCCTTGCAATGAAGAACACGTATAATGTATTAATTCGGCAATTATAAGCCCAATGCAGCTCAGTGAGCACTTGACAGACACGGGATCTTTAACGTCCACTGTCAGGCAGACGGTGCGTATTTATGGTTAATATACCCGCGGGTATAACCAGGGCGGCCGCTGGGTTCAAGCAGCGAACACCTGCAACAAGCGGCAGACGTTATCGCTCGACCATGCCCCCCGCCCATGTGAGTGGGGCTACATGGAACGCTCACTGCCGTTTTAAAAACAATGATTGTGCCAGATGTCTAGGTAACGTACAGGTCAGCAAACCATACCCTACTCCACAGGCATGACCCACAGCAATCCTGACATACGTGCATGGCATATACAGTGCATGCATTGCCTAGGAATGCAAATTCAATCTGTGTGCATGTGTGTATCTAAAGGCATGTGGGGAGCGGTAGTGCAACGGTTACCGGGCTGCGCCACGAACCCAACCCCCTGAGTTCGATTCTTGCTCCAGTGACGATTATCCGAATTGGTCCTGGTCCTCCCCTAGGTCGACTCGCGCTAAAAAAAAGAGTTCCTGGTTGCGATGTGTAAACATTACCGCTAGGGGAGACAAAGGCGGCCGGGCGTGGTGCTGGCCACCCACCCCCCCACCTCGTGTCCCGTACCGGCCTTCATAGGTCTTGATCGCTAACAGCACTTGCCCCAACAGTCTGTTACACGCTATCCTGAAAGGGAGGGGGGGGGGGGTGATATCTTTGCCTTTATCTAAAGGCATGAACTGTACGGGTAAGTTGCATTCCAAGCCTCAAGACGAGTCTTGCCCTCTCCTGGGTTGAGAGAAGCGTGTACCTGTGAAGTTGGGCGACAGAACCGCACGTGTGGTTACGTCTAGGGCCTGTCCCACGTGGACGTTTTGTGCACAGTAACCGGTTTGGGGAGGTCGGCAATGACAACACCTCCCATCGAACACGGCGAAAATGCGCGCCAAGTAGCTTTGCATTCACTGTTTTTTGACGTCCGCAAGGGGATTTAAGATCCTCCTGGGATTATAGAACACAAGGATGCTAATACTACTGGTAGGAACCTCCTGGTTACACCAGCCTACAGGGGATTATACTGGTAGGAAACGTAGTGGACTGGAAGCCCAACCGGGATTAATTCACAGGAGGCAGGGGATTAATTGTGTATGTCTGTGGATGTCTGTCCACGTGGGAGGGGTGGGGCTGGGTGGAGAGGGGAGGGTAGGGAGGGGGAGGGTGGGGCTGGGTGGGGAGGGGAGGGTGGGAAGGGGCTGGTTGGGGAGGGGGGGTGGGAGGGGTGGGGCTGGGTGTGGAGGGGCTGGTCTCCCCATGGTGCCCTTATATGGACTGGAAGCCCAACCGGGATTAATTCACAGGAGGCAGGGGATTAATTGTGTTTGTCTGTGGATGTCTGTCCACGTGTATCCAGACACCCGGATATATAACAAATGCGCTCCTAGTGGGCATTACTGGTAGGGAAATTTTCCTACCAGCCCCCTCCACTGGAATGTGTTTCAGAATGGTCCTTCGCAAATTTCGTAGACAAGGGATTTAAAAAATGAGTTCCCAGTACATTTTGTATGGCTCGGTGATTCCAGCGGTCCCTCCCCGTTTGGTTTAATTAATCGTTTGACTATTTTGTTCGGATGTTACCTGCTACGTTGTTAATCTTTACAAGTTCACAAGTATGAAAAGCCTGTGCCATATTAATATTTTATCACTTGACGATAGTATTTGATCACATGACGATGGGTTTTCATCTCCGTCGCCATTGGTTCTTTCATTGGAGTCTGCCATTGCTCCGACTTTGGTTATGCGAGTCCAAGATTTCTGGTCAGGGCGTTGGCTCGGCCCATCATCACCCTCAAAGGTTCATAAAATAAATACCGAGTGGTGAGAGGTTATGATTGGCTGTGCTATGAATGGACGAGTTTCTTTGATGGGCACGTGTTCCAGTCACTGGCTCACGGCCACCAACAGAGGTGGCCACCAACCAAGAAGCCCCTTTTGTGTCCAGCTGGGGAGATGCTTTGGCTCAGCTCACATGCTGTACTAGTATGTTTATAATATTCCTTCCAGGAGCCTTGTGATATTTTTAACGTTTGTCCCACTGGATTGCAATTTATGAACCTATTAGGATGCGTGCTGCAGACTGAGAATAGAGCCTTAATTGCTGCATCTAATTTGATCTCCCAGGAGAACTTTAGTTAATGTGTTTGACAGTGACTGTTAAATAGTCCCCTTGGTTATCATCAGGGATTCTTTGAGTCTATGATGTTGTGATTTTATTTTTACTCATTAAGGTGTAATGTGAACAAGTATAAGCAAAGGACATTTAACTGAGCTGTTTTCGTCTTTGGCGCATGTATTTGAAACCTGAAAAGGTCATTTTGGAATTCTGTCATAAAATAACTTTTTTTTTGCGTGTGCAAAGTCCACACTTACATGACCAACATTTACAGTGAACTAAACATGGCATGTAATAGTTGGTCCGTCTTATTTTCAGTTGATACTCTCCTGAAGCATTGGACTCTGGTTTGATTCTCATCAATGCTAGTTAACCCTTTCCCATTCCGATGACGTACGTGTACGTCATAAGTTAGTGCAGGCGTGTCGCTTGAGTTCTCCGCGGCGATGTAACATTTATTTTTAAAACAGCCGCGCTGCGTCTTTCTAAATAAAATTAACGCTGAATGGCTTGCGCTTTCCGAGATCCAGCGGTGAATGGGACCCACCCTGCAACTTGCAGATGTCTCCGAATGAGAAACGTTGAAAAAATCATTTTCTTGACTGTTTCTCAGGTCAAACGTTCAGAGTCATTTACAGCCAGAAGCACCACTCGATTTGGAAACACGTCTATTGGGACACGGTCTTCTGTGCAGCTGGCATGATACGCTTGAAGAACTGTTCTTTGAAAGTCAGCCAGTCCACGAGCAAACCACACCCTCACCTGGCCATAGTTGCTGGGAGGGAAACGCTGCCCTCACTAACGTCATTGAGGTTTTTCGGCTTCTTAAGCTTTCCCACACCAGTCGGTTCAAGGCGATTGATAACATTGCTCAGGCATTGAATCAGAATCATTATTTTTACCGCTGGAGGAATCCGATGAGCTAAATAAAACTATTTTTCACAGGTGTCCAGTAGTGGCGGGTCGGAAAGATACAACGACAAACAATACAAAAGTCACGATAGGAGCGCAAAGTAGAAAAAAGGTGGTAAGCATGCCAATCTGGCGAGATGCTCCTTCATAATAAAGGTGTTTGGGTTAGATCGCGTTTATTTATAAATGTGTCGTAACCCTCCACCACCCGACACGGCCAATCAGCAAAAAAAGTGTCACGTTGACAAAAGACAAATAATTCACTACTTTAGCCCACCGGTGTGTTGAAGAGTGAATCCACATTTACAGTTTGAGTACGACGTTTCGCTGGTAAATACATCCAGCATCATCGGGCAATTCGCCAGAATCGTAAAGCCCTCGCTTGCTCCCGGTTTTATATAGAGCAGCAGGGTGACGTCATCACTTAACTCATCTCAGGTGCAGTGATTAGAGGCGGAGGGGGGGTATTGCTCCTTCCTCTTACATTTATATCCAGGAACATCTGCAGCTTAGCCGGGTGATTGGTCGGTGGTGCGTGCTTGCGTGTGAACCCATATTGTGGCGGTGAGGATTGGTGGACCGCACAAATGTCGCAAAACTCCCTTGCCGCGGGAATCGAGGAGGTGGCCGTCATACCCTGGCTTGCCAGGAGAAGGCAGTCCAGCAAAATTTAATAGGATAGAGTGTATGGGATAGAGTGTTTTCCCACGTGTAAACCCTCATGAATTGGCCGATTGACACCTTCATATATAGAGGACTGAAAAGCTTGGGCGAACGTCGGTGCCAGCTCACCACGTGGCTGCCTTCCCGCTTTTCTGTGGTTCCTCGCACCTCTGAGTCGTTCTCTCTCCTCCAAAGCGAGTGAATGCTGCACGCGTGACAATTTTAAAGGAATCGTGAGTTGGAAGACGGATCTTTTTCAAGACAGGTCAGTCTCATATGCATACTAAATCTGTGATGAAGACAATCCTCCTACTACTCCTAAGGGCGAGAACATGGTTACCTGGACAGCTCTTGCATTCATATCTGCATCTCGCCTCTCTTGTGCAAAAACAACTGGCAGGATCCTACGCCGCTCTATGTCTGCACGAACCTTTCCTTCGCGGGTGCGGAATGCTTCTGGGTCGCCGTCAAGTTTTGCCTTGGGGGGGGCTTTTGTCCTCGCGTACAACACGGGGCCACTAATGGGCTGACCCTCCGCATGCTGCCGTGAATAATACCGCTGGTGCGGTACGTCTTCCAGCTTCCGCAGCGCTGCTGGCCGGGCGCTTTTCCGCTTGGCGTTGCTCGAGGATGCCGACGGCTTCCAAAACAAATTTCTGAATCTCGTCCACGTTGCGTCTCGGGCGCTTGTGGACTTTGTTCGACGCCAACCCGGTGGCGGTTTTTCGAAGTGGATTCTCACTGCCCTAAGCTTACTTACTTGACATTCTTCAATCGTGTTATTTTTATATTGTCACGGCAGCACCTGGCCTTAGCAGTTCGCAGAGAAGGGTCGGCTCTACAATGTACGGCGATGCATTCACATGTGCATTGCCGTTAGGTATTGAGTGTGTTGCTCGTATGGGAGCAGTGTGTACAGACACGGCACGGGGAAATCAATGCAGCCTCGAGACGGGACACGATGTAAGCCACTGTTCAGTGCAGTGGAGCCGTAGCCTTCCAAGCTGTGACATGAGGGGCAAGACTGACGTCAGCTGCTAAAGGGCACCAAGGTGCATTCGTGTGTATGTGTCCCACGGCTGCAGTCGAATTAAAAATAAATATCCGTTGACATTTGATCCGTTTGGCTTCCATTTAAATTAGGCCATCTACATCAATATACATTACGTTTTGCCGTACAAGTGGAATTTCACTTCACGTGGTGTATAATTGCATCTTCGTGGCATCGTATCCCTTTTTGCAACGAGTCGAGTCGTTTTCGTTGAGGTGAAAGCCGTCTAAATAATGTCCCTATAAAAATCGTGTAACTGTGTCAGTGGTGGACAAGTCAAAGTGTCTCCCCCCCCCACCACCCCCGGCTCAATCGAGCGTGTGGTGGTGCCTGTCTCTCCAAAGCACGCACGCACACTGTGACCCAGTTTTGTAAATTCCACTTTTGCGTGGCTAGACCATTTCCTCCACTTGACAACCAACCACTCTTGACTTGTCGCAAAAGTTAGCACTCATTCGTATTGACCCAAAGATGGGTCGATGGGATTAAAAGCATGCTCCCACTCCAGGATTTGAATCTACAAGTTTACAATTGATCACAAGGGTTTTGACTGTTAGGAGCTCCATTGTGTCCTGGCAAGGCAGGTGTGGAAAAAAATACCAGGAGCATTTCAGGAGAATACAAATAAAATTATTGATCTTTTATCACGTAAAAATATATATTCACCTTTTCGAATGTTCCTATTAAAAATAAAGATCTATAATAATTTTAAATATGCACAGTGTCACTTACATTTTTATTCAGGTCTGTGACTATGTTCTTTATAAGTAATGTGCTTCTCGACCGTTTATTATTTAATTATTTACTTCTAAATAATGTAATTTGTAGGTATGTTGAATTTATTTCGCGGAACCTACGTAGCAAACCGTTGTCCAGACCTTTTGTTTATGTATGACAAAACATTTTATCTAAACTTTCCACACAATTTTCTATATATATAAGTCAAAATTTGTCTGTGGGTTTGTGGCGGGGTTTGTGTGTGGGTTTGTTTGTGTTCGCGCACTTGTGAAGGATTTGGCTCTCCAACGGTGGGGTTTACGTTAAATAAAAAATAGCCAGGTACCACGCCGGAAGCCCCGCCGTGAGCAAGCGCTATTCCCTTTTCACATCCGTCAACTTTTAATTAGTTTAATTAGCGATTTAGTGCGTTTTTTGTGTGTTCTATCTTTCTATTTATTTATTTATTTATGACGCGTGCATACCAACTCACGCGCCTTTGGTGGGGGAGGACGGCCCATGCCAAGTCCCACGCCTTCGGTGGGACATTTGTTTTCGCGTTAACAATGCTATAAAAATACACCAAACGATGAGGTAAATTCTTCAATGTGTGATGTCCCCCCCACCCCGATGCGTGCAGTTACTACTATACAGTCGCTAGATGCTACCACTATAGGCCGTAGATATTACTGCAGAGTGGCCGGGGAGATCGTGGCTAGGGGGGTCAGGGGTAGCAGCCCAGTCCCAGCCTGCCAAGGTGCCACCTCGGCCGGCTGGACAATCTAGATGAGGCCGAAGGCTCTGCACGGGACTAGGCCTCACCACGTCACTCTGTCAGGTGATTACTTTGTGCTATAGAGTCGATAAATACTGCTATAGAGTCAGCATGTGCTGCTGTAGTGATAGCAGGTACCACCACAGTCAGTATGCACTGCTGTAATCATAGCAGGTACCACCACAGTCGGTATGCACTGCTGTTATCATAGCAGGTACCACCACAGTCAGCATGTACTACTGTAGTGATAGCAGGTACCACCACAGTCAGTATGCACTGCTGTAATCATAGCAGGTACCACCACAGTCGGTATGCACTGCTGTTATAGCAGGTACCACCACAGTCAGCATGTACTACTGTAGTGATAGCAGGTACCACCACAGTCAGTATGCACTGCTGTAATCATAGCAGGTACCACCACAGTCAGCATGTACTACTGTAACATAGCAGGTACCACCACAGTCAGTATGCACTGCTGTAACATAGCAGGTACCACCACAGTCATTACGCACTGCTGTTAGATTTTTAAGAGTAGTTTTGAAATATTTTTTTGACCCGGGCAACGCCGGGTACTTCCGGCTAGTGTTTAATAACAAAACAAATTGGAGGTAATGTCAAGGGAAAACAATGAGGGGGCAGGGGAATACAACAAATATCCCTCTTATCTTTCTCACGAGGAGAGGAATATTTGTAGCATTGCATTATCGGAGGCCAAATGTTAACATAATCTGCATTTTTATTTGGCAGGGTATGCCGATATGAGATCTCTGACTTCCGAATGTTCTCTGATCCACGTATTCCTCTTGGCCGGCCCTCGGTGTGAATCCAAGCACACGCTTCTCCATGTTTCAATGTGCACTTGACAGCTTCTGTTCCTATTCTTGGTTCTTTCGGTAAAGTCACGTTGAAGGGAAACAATAAAATAATAAAATATATGTAAAACAATAAAATTCTCACGACGTTTCGACTGTAACGCAAACAGTCATCATCAGGTGTTTGTGTTACAGTCGAAACGTCGTGAGAATTTTATTGTTTTATATATATTATTATTTTATTGTTTATATATATTTTATTATTTTATTGTTTCCCTTCAACGTGACTTTACCGAAAGAACCAAGAATATGAATCACTACAGTCACGAAAGCTTTAAATCAAAATTTTGCTTCTGTTCCATTTCCTTCATCAATGTCCATGCTCCCGATATACGTTTTATCACGTGATATATTCAAAAAAATAAACATTCTTCTTAAGTTGCGTTGGTAGTATATTGTCAAGTTTCGTTATTTAAATTCAGTTTTCCAAGCTATATCTATCACGGAGATGGAGCAAATAAATCAGCTTGAGGGTAAGAGCTCGGTGGATTGTTGCGCTTCATAGATGAGAATAGCTTGGGGGGTGGGGGGGGGGCTTCCTACAGCAGTGGATAGATCATGGCTGCTGATGATGAGCATGTGTACAATTATATGCCAACCAGTATAGGGTTTTTTTTTTACAATAATATCTCTGACCGATTGGTGACCATTACATTCACTGCACTCTGGAGCTTTGCTTAACCTTTTGTACCTGCTTGGCTTTGAATCCAGGGCCTCAGCCGTGGATAAACTATAACCCTGTTGTGATGCTCTTGATCGATACCACACGCGCCACTTGGTTTGTGAGTACACAAGAACTTTGGGAAGAGGAATTAAAGCGCCCCCATTACAAACGTGTTACCGATGCACTCACACCAGTAAAAAGCGAGGATAAGTTTCGTCTCCAAAATTTTGGTCACTACATTTTTAATCGACGTGTTCCATCGGCTGTGACACATGGTTCAGGAAACGTGGTCATTAGCTAAAGAATTCAAACAAAAACGGAAAAGTGCGCAGAGGCGTGTTTGGAATTACACTGAGAGACAGGGAGGGACATATGGATTTATAAAACACATGCAGATCGATGACTTCATTCAACTGATTAAGAAAAAAGCAGGCTGAGACAGGACCCTGCACTGGAAGGGACGTTGGCTGATGATCAAGAATAATAATAGTGGCAGCCAAAGGAAAGAAACGCGTCCATGAGGCTGTCCAGCGAAGAGCTGCAGCGAATGAGATCAGTTCGTGTGCAGGTGCTGAGTGGATCGTTGCATCGCGGGATCATGAGGAGGGGTGGCAGCGGCGAGGGGGAGGCCTTCATCCAGCGGCGGATTTGTCATGGCTGATGATGATGAGGGTCAATTGTAGGCAGTTAAAGGGCTCTCGTGCTACATTACACTGCCTCGTATGGATGTTGTTTTGGGTGCATTTGAGGACAAGATTAATAATTGTATTTCCAGTATTCAAACCTTTATAGTGCACCACAAAAGATCTGTTCATATTCATCGATTTTATCCAATTGAAAATGCATAAAGGATGGGCTACAAACTTGGTTTCTATGCAAAGCATCTCACCGGTTGGAAATGTACATCGCAATATTCTAAATATTGTGTTTTATAGTCAATAATTATTATGAATTTACCAATACGGTCCATTTCAACTTGCATAACACTCTCCAGAACGTGTACATTAAATTCATTGTGTATATAATTGATCATCAGTATTAAAAATAAATGCGTGTAATATATGCACATGGAAAATTATCTCAAAATCGTTGTCTTTCAAACCTTGCATGGACATTCTACAAGGCAAGCTGAAACCAAAAGCCGCATCTTGAAATTCTCAGTAAACTGACATACTTGAATATTAAAGTGCAGTTAATCGTTTCTCCTTGTGCAAAGACAAACATACTCTGCCTTAATTGACTGGCTTTACATTTGTTTTTATTCTGCTGTGATCAGCATAGTATGCTTTCAAGAAAAATATATACTTTAAAGAGACGGACGAATCCGGAGCCTTTTGGCAAAAACGAACATAAAGATACCTTCAAGCATTTACTCTGTAAATGTGTGACTGTGTGTGTGTGTGTGCTAGGGAGCGGGGGTGTAGCGGTTAGCGCATTACACTATGAATCTGGCGACCCGAGTTTGATTCCTGCTCACTGCCAACACCGGTGACAATGATCTGAATCGGTCCTGGGGCTCCCCTAGGTTGACTCAGCCTCAAACGAGTACCTGGTACGGTGTGTAAACGTCGGCACTTGGGAGACAAAGGCGGTCGGGCGTGGTTGCTGGCCACCCACCCCCTCGTGTGCCGTTCCGGCCTTCGTAGGTGCTCGCTAACAGCACTTGCCCCAACGGTATGCTTAGGCTATACGGGGGGGGGGGGGGGGGGTGGGATCTTTTGCTATGGGCATATTTGTGGGACTGTATGGTGACTGAGTTGAGACGATGAACCCTGCGTTAGTGAGTACATTCTGTTTCCTGGAATACCAAACGAAGGGAATGGAATGTACTCTGAAACGTGAGTGCTTGGTCGAAGCCGCTTCTCAGTGTCACGGACTGTTGCCAGAATACTGCGAGAACTAATTATCTGTGCGGCAGCTTGGCTTCGGTTATGAAAGATGGCAGGGGGTTGACAGCTCTGATGGTGCAACCATTGACATTGTGAAGTAATGCTCTGCATTTGAAAAGTGATATTTTGTTTAATGTTTGCCTTTGCAGAGGGATCTCTTTGTATATATGGACCATAATGAGCAAGGGCAGCTGAAGTGCAGGCTATGGCAGGTAAGCAGTGCAGCTCTTTGACATTTTCATTGCTTTTGTCACTCATCAGGTCAGGCTGTCTGTATATTGATGATGCATATTATATTAAGGTGCTGTGCAGTTGAAATTGTTGGTTATTCATCGGTGCCTTTTGAGTATATTTGATACCATTGTAGCTTTATGGAAAATTTTACATTAAATTGCTGTTGCAATTCAAGGATAGTCATCATGCTGTTACAATTCAAGTGCAATTATCATAATCTTTTTTTTTTAATGTAGCATTGAGTAGCGTGCGTGAATCATATACACAGTGCAAAACAAATGCCTGTGCGCATGAAAACACAAATCTGAAACTTTAAGTGACCCAAACGTTTTTTTTTACTGTCATCCTGCACGTTTTCATGCCCTGCAAAGGTTATGTACGTGACAGGTACTCACTGTATTAATTCCTAGCATGAGTTTAATTTTATTTATTTGTTTTATATGTTCAATAACCTTAAGTGGTTCAGTGGCTCCGTAACGTATTTAACATTCTTAACATTCGGTGTAAATTCCATCCAACTGAATCGGCCAAACTAAAGCAGATTATCAAAGATCTTCAAGGTAGTGGGGGGGGGACATCCCATGCTGGTCTAACCCAGCTGCCCTGTTCTGGCCGGCCTCATTGATTTGCATGCAAGTGAATAAGAGCACACACATGATGTGCATGCACATACATATCAGTGGGAATTCGGGGCTGCAAATTGAATCATCCATGTACATAAATGGGAGCTCGGTGTAACTTTAGTTTCAGTAAATGGCATGCAAAAGCTATCTAAGGCTTAATTAGTATTAACATTTGCTAGTGTATGCTTGGTGATTTGTTAGGCAGTGAATTATATTCGTGACCTAATTTACAGTTTTATGACCGCTTGCCACTGCATTTACTGGCAATCGCAAAACCTTTAGGCACACATAATACAGATGGGTGAAACTGGCACGAGAGAAGAGCTGGAGGGAAGATTGACATTGCACTCGTGCAATGTCTATACCGACTGACGGACCGTGTTCAAATATGCGTTGTATCTTTGACATGCATCTTCCAGTTCTAAACCACCAACTATGTTAAGACGAGCAGGTTGAATTTCTAAAAGTGTTTATTCCCCCCCCACCCCTCTCCTTTCTGTCCCCTGATGAAAAAAAGAAAAATAAATAACCCAAAGTGCTTTTGAGAGACGGTACATTTAACAGACTGGGAACATTGGTAATTTTACCCCACCCGAAAATTGGTAAAGCCAAATTGTCAAAGGGCGAATTGTGTAATGGCTAATTTAAATAGCCTTTTGTGCTAGTTTTTGCGACATGTGTAATGCACTACTGAAAATGGGTGCAAATTGGCTTCCTCGTAGCCAGGGCAAACAATTCAGTATTCCACATGAGAGTCAAGTTAAGTGCCATTTCTTATCGTGTCTCCCTACACACACAAGAGTGTGCTCTGCTGGTTGACTCCATAACGTCGTTCAGAAGTAAGAGCACCATCTCTCTGCTGGACATGTGCATGTTCACTTTTTAAGCAGGGAGCATACGTGGGTTGCATGTACCAGTTTTTTTATCTTCAATCCCCATTTTATTTATGCCAGTTTGTGCTTTACAGGTGTTACGTGGCGAGGTGAAGAAAATACCTTATTGAATTCTCACCACGTGCATTGCCTATTATTCTGTAAGGAGTCACTTCTTCGGTAGAGTGCGGTGAAATTCCAAGCATCCGCAAATCCTCAAATTTATGACCCTTCCCGCAGTTAGTGGCAACTCCCATAATCAAAAATCCAAACTCCGCAAACATTTAAACACATTTTTGGAGTTGCACGGCTGACTCCCCCTAACACTTGAGTGGCACCGTCAATGGAAATGATTATTTTTTTAAAACAAGGCGGGCTTCAAAGAGATCTGCCCTCCAAAGCTAGCTGACTACTCAGTCCCCAGGCTGCCCACCCCATAATGTAGTTGAGTAATGGCGCGGTGCTGCACTGCCGACTGTCCTTCCCGCTTTCAGGAGCGGTGGCGATGAGTAGCCGCGGCTGCCTGACTCACGCTCCGCCCATCAAGCGCCCGCCCGAGGACGATGACATCGACGACTATGGAGGCTTGGCCAGCTCTTCCCCTTCCTCGTCCGACTACGGCATGGCCTACCAAGGCCAACACAGCCCGTCCTCGTCTTCGTGCGACGCCCCGAAGCGGGACGGCTCCAAAAAACACAAAGGTACGATGCACGGCCCGGCGAGCAGCGAGCGAGAGGCGCCACTTGGATCGACTGCGTTATTTTAAGGCCCGCAACGGGAAGACGCCTTCACATCACTGGGAAATGCCTGGTGGTTGCTGGTTGTAATCGGCAACGTAGATGTCGTACCGTCCAGTTTTCGCGTTCCTCCGTGGTGTTCACACGCTAAAACGCGGTTCTTCCATTCGGCAACGCCTTTCTCACAACGCGGAATACACACCATTATAACGTGGAACACGCAACCTTTCGAATGCGGTTTCTGAGCGGTCGATAATGAACTCGTTTCTTGGGTTGCGTGGCTGAGCGGTGCAGTGATGCGGTACGTGGAATGATAGAGTAACGCAGCGGGCCTACCCTCAGTTATTGGTCCTAACCATCTTACCATGTGTGCGTAGTAGTAGTAGTAGTACATTGTACCTCACTAAACGTTATCATTACATTATTTATGGGGACATTTTTCCGCTTAACGCTTTTTTAAGGAACACATCTATCACGTTAAACGAGGGATGCATTACTGTGCTGAATTGTAACACACCGGTGTGCTGAAGTCGTAATAAATGTTCACGTGGCAACCATAGGCTGCGTTCGGTGGAGGTGGGTGTACGACACATTTGCGTCCACGCGATCTAGCCCACATTTTTGTTCATCACGAATGCATTTTCATCGTTGTGTTCCTTGCACTTAGTGAAGAGACAGAGCTGCGCCATCTTCACAATTATTTTCCACCACGTTTCAAACGGAAAGTCTTGGTACATGTCTCCTGATTTTTTCAGACAAATGTAATAAAGGTCTGGGCTTCTTTTGTTCAAATATGCATGCGGTGGTGATCATAAATGTTTGGCTGCCCTAAGACAGTCATGTGAATTCCACTTTGCTATGCCAAGGGGTAATCAAGTTTCAAGTTGTATTTATTAGGTATAGCCCTGTGAGCCATGTGGCTCTTGAGTTGGGTGCAGCCGCAACAAACATAAATATGAGAACATCTTAAAGCGACGACACGCAACAGAAACATCCTGGATAAACCAGCAAACCTTCCACAAAAAAAACACCGTGTTACAACGCTGCGTGCAAAAATCCCAGTGTGATGCGAGTCAAACTATAACAACCATAAGACAATTTAGATTAAAGTTATCAGGCCAACCCCGCACTTCCGCAAGGAACATGGCTTAACCATATGTTTTCGAAATCGCCAAAATAAAGCTATAAAATACAATGTAACAACAGTAATCATGAGAACTGTGATTCAAATTTAACAATAAACGATATATTTAACATGTACGACCAAACTACATCCCACAAAGAGATGGGCTTAGCCAACACACTCTTCCATCGTGAGGACGGTTCCACCGAGGTAGGTTTGTTAAGTAAAGCCATTGTGAACGGTAAGTGCTCATTTCAGTGTCCTTCCAAATGCCAAACGTATCAATGCATGAACCTGCCTCAGAAAGTCCTAAATCTCTGTGAGATTTAACCTGGCTTCAACTTGACATTGCTATGTATACAGTTGGACATACAGTGAGGGAAAAAGTGTTTGATCCCCTGCTGATTTTGTACGTTTGCCCACTGACAAAGAAATGATCAGTCTATAATTTTAATGGTAGGTTTATTTGAACAGTGAGAGACAGAATAACAGCAAAAAAATCCAGAGAAACGCATGTCAAAAATGTTATGAATTGATTTGTATTTTAATGAGGGAAAAAAGTATTTGACCCCTCTGCAAAACATGACTTAGTACTTGGTGGCAAAACCCTTGTTGGCAATCACAGAGGTCAGACGTTTCTTGTAGTTGGCCACCAGGTTTGCACACATCTCAGGAGGGATTTTGTCCCACTCCTCTTTGCAGATCTTCTCCAAGTCATTAAGGTTTCGAGGCTGACGTTTGGCAACTCGAACCTTCAGCTCCCTCCACAGATTTTACATGGGATTAAGGTCTGGAGACTGGCTAGGCCACTCCAGGACCTTAATGTGCTTCTTCTTGAGCCCCTCCTTTGTTGCCTTGGCCGTGTGTTTTAGGTCATTGTCATGCTGGAATACCCATCCACGACCCATTTTCAATGCCATGGCTGAGGGAAGGAGGTTCTCACCCAAGATTTGACGGTACATGGCCCCGTCCATCGTCCCTTTCATGCGGTGAAGTTGTCCTGTCCCCTTAGCAGAAAAACACCCCCAAAGCATAATGTTTCCACCTCCATGTTTGATGGTGGGGATGGTGTTCTTGGGGTCATAGGCAGCATTCCTCCTCCTCCAAACACGGCGAGTTGAGTTGATGCCAAAGAGCTCCATTTTGGTCTCATCTGACCACAACACTTTGACCCAGTTGTCCTCTGAATCATTCAGATGTTCATTGGCAAACTTCAGATGGGCATGTATATATGCTTTCTTGAGCAGGGGGACCTTGCGGGCGCTGCAGGATTTCAGTCCTTCACGGCGTAGTGTGTTACCAATTGTTTTCTTGGTGACTATGGTCCCAGCTGCCTTGAGGTCATTGACAAGATCCTCCTGTGTAGTTCTGGGCTGATTCATCACCGTTCTCATGATCATTGCAACTCAACGAGGTGAGATCTTGCATGGAGCCCCAGGCCGAGGGAGATTGACAGTTCTTTTGTGGTTCTTCCATTTGCAAATAATCGCACCAACTGTTGTCACCTTCTCACCAAGCTGCTTGGCAATGGTCTTGTAGCCCATTCCAGCCTTGTGTAGGTCTACAAGCTTGTCCCTGACATCCTTGGAGAGCTCTTTGGTCTTGGCCATGGTGGAGAGTTTGGAATCTGGTTGGTTGATTGCTTCTGTGGACAGGTGTCTTTTATACAGGTAACAAGCTGAGATTAGGAGCACTGCCTTTAAGAGTGTGCTCCTAATCTCAGCTCGTTACCTGTATAAAAGACACCTGGGAGCCAGAAATCTTTCTGATTGAGAGGGGGTCAAATACTTATTTCCCTCATTAAAATGCAAATCAATTTATAACATTTTTGACATGCGTTTTTTCTGGATTTTCTTGTTGTTATTCTGTCTCTCACTGTTCAAATAAACCTACCATTAAAATTATAGACTGATCATTTCTTTGTCAGTGGGCAAACGTTCAAAATCAGCAGGGGATTACATTATTTTTTCCCTCACTGTAGCATTGTTACAATTCTGGCTTGGACAGGCCTCCATCCAGCGGTGTATTGATCACGGCCGATGACGATGATGACAATGATGATGACATTCATTTTTTAAGTTAAAAGAGGATATTCTGCCTCGTTAGTACGGATATGAATTGTGCCGGGCACCAGACTGTCCCAGGTACAAGAGCAAAGCCATTACTTTGTTCTGGTGTCCAAAACACAGCTGAAGGTAGCCAGGGTGTCTGGAGATCCAAACTGTACTCTTTTTGATGTGAGTACAGCAACAAGGAGACATCCAATCAGTCCAGAAACTACCGTATCTCGCCATTGGTGGTGAGGCGCTAACTACCTCGCCTGTTATACAGGAGGATGTGGATTCGATCCAGACCCTGGTGCCTGTATATTTTGAGTTAGCATGTTCTCCCCGTGATAAGCCACTAAATTGTTCTCCTCGTGGTCGTGTGGATTTTTTTCCCGGCCCTCCGGTTTTTCCCGCCACATTTCGAAACGTGTGTTTCGAGTATTTGGCTGCTACAAAATTTCCACGTGATAAGCCACCTCGTTGGGCTATCTGAAAAGCTCAGTGGGCCTTGCCTGGTTGAATAAAAATGTATTACTTGACTGTGTTGATCCTGAAATATGGTATTCGAGCATATTAACATCTTTGATTGCTGGGATTTTTTTCCCAGCAGTCATTACGCAGGAGGAAAATGTCATTATTGACCAGTCTCTTCCCTTGGGCCAAGATTAAACAAAACAAACGAAAATTCTGGGAAGGGGGCCTTAAGCGGTAGCCCTGTGGTATTTTGCTTCCGTGGGCCATTCTACAACGCGAAGGGAAGCACTGCTGGGCGAGAGAACCCTGAGGATACTTCGTCTCGTGGCGTGACAACGAGAGCACAACCAGGGTGCAATTTGGATGAAAATCTTCTAATGAGAATTTGACGGTAAATTAATAATTAGCATGTTCATTTCTTTAGTATTTTCATTGGTAATGATAAAAGGAATGCAAATGACGCACAAATCAGGAACACATATTTTTTACAGCCGCCGCAAGCTGCTAATGAGAACGGCATGACTCAAATTGAGCGCACGCCTTTTCAAGAAAAAAAAGTGAAATGGGCAAAAGTCATAAATGCACATTGTGCATGTGCCTATAATTGACTTAAGGAAATTAGGTGACTATATTGTTTACAAATATAAATATGTGTAATGGACATTATTACTGAATGGGGAAGAAGTACCACAATTTCCCCAACAATTTCCAATTACACATTAAAACAGCCCTCTCGTCCAAATATCAGACTGCTGAAAAAACAATTTACAATCTAAAGTGTGCCACAAATGCCACTGTCGCCATACAATAACCACAGCGAATTCTGGTGATCACAAGTCCCGATAACCTGCAGCTGTTGTTGGCATACCAGTCCGTTTCCTTTGAGAAGGTCTGGGATCTATCTCCACCACTCATATGATGGACGAGTTCTCAGTCCTTGAGGACGCTTTTGCTCATTTCCACAATGCTGACTCGAGACTCACAGGTCCCTGACCGAGGGATGCATTTCAACCTTTAAATCGGAGGATTCATATTGGAGTCCACTCAAGGGACAGTTCAAATCCCAAGGTTCATTAATTTCCATTTGCTGGAAACAAATCAATCGCTGTGTCACAAATCTCAACCCCTCGTAGCACGCAACACATGCATAAACCAAAATTACAATTGGACCAATGTATGCAGATACGTATTTTAAGCTTACTTCGCACCGCAGGTAGCCAATTGTGCTAATTGGAGGTGTGGGGGAAGGACAACAAACCATACTCTTTGGTTCTTTCGGTAAAGTCACGTGGGTAGAAAAATAATAATAATAGATCACGACGTTTCGATCGCCACACAAGCACCTGAAGGCGGTTGCTTGTGTGGAGACTCGAGACGTCGTGATCGATTATTATTTTTCTACCTACGTGACTTCACAGAAAGAACCAAAGAGTATTGATTCCTGCAGTCCGAAAGCTTCAAATCAAGACAACAAACTATATACAAAATGACAGAATCTCCCATCAGTAATAATTTCTCAAATCATAAGGTGACAATTTTTTCTTAGATCGAAACGGTGCATATCTGCTGTATGCCTCTATTGTTAAATAATATGTTTGCAGTTTTTACAATGGATATCCAAGTCTAAAATAAAAAAATAAAATAAAAATCTAAATTTGTGGATTGTTGGCACAGCTGGTCTGTGCTAATGCAAAACATAAATAAAAACCATCCCTCCACATTTCCCCGCAGCTCTCCATGAGCACCATCATCCACTATCTATGGATCGCGGTTTTCTGTGCGCTGAGCATTTTCAATCAACTTTCAGAAGCACTCGCGAATTGCCAATAATCCGCAAGGGGAAGATTTCATAATTCTGGCGAATCTCCTGATGAAGCTGGTTGTAAATCATCAGTGAAATGTCATACTGAAATTGTACATGGTGTGTGGGTTTGCCCTCCAACACAGCGGTGTGCTGAAGTAGTAACTAATTGGCACGTTTTGTGCCAGTTAGTTATTATGGTTATTATGAAATGTATCGTGGATTTGCAGAGGGTAATTCAGTCACAGCTGTACATTATGAGTAAAATATATTAGACGAATCATGATTAGACATCCATTTCTTTCTTGTGTTTTATGTACCTAATGGTGATGCGGAATAATGATACAAATCAATAATTAACGCGGGAAAGCCTCAGAGACTTTAGGCTCTTGTTCTGGACGGTGTTCTGTTGGGATGTTTGGCCGAAACCATTTATAATTGTTGGACCACATGGGAAGAAACCGGAGAATTCAGAAAAATACCCCACGCAGGTTACTCCACACATATAATCCTCCAGAGAGTGAATACGGTGAGGACATGCAATCTGGCCGTGACCCACGCCCATTTCTGCGTGACCTTTACCTGGCACCTCACAGCCACACGCCGATAACACCTTTTATGCACGGCTGGTCACGAACCACGCTCAACACTCCATGCATAGGTTCTGAAATCGGCCCCATTGAGGATGATTCAATCACAGCTGGTAATTTTGGCAAAAAAAAAGCCTCACCGAGTCTCATGGCTCTTGTTCAGGATGGTCCCGCCAAGCTTTTACAGAAGCAGAGAGGGTGATGGTTTTATGCGCAGTCCAAATTGATAAGTTTGAGGGTATTTTTTTTCAGCATTGGGATGTTTGGCCAGTGCCAGTTACCTTGTCTTTGTCTCTTAGCTATGCAGACATTTTGGGCAACCACCCTTCTGCGGAGCAGTTAATACGTTTTGCGTCCATATATTTTTTTTATATTCGATGTTCCCTCGTGAAAAACCGTTCACGTATCAAGTCAGAACAGGCCATTTGACAAATTACAGTGTCCAAGTTTGCTCAGGGCCTCGCGATGTTAAGGTGTGATCTTCAACTGTAATGCAGCGTTAATTTAGGGGGGGGGGGGGGTCGGTAACCAAAATAGCAAGAAGAGCCATCTTCTATTTCAGCAACAAACGAAAAAAATCAGTCTTCTTGGTTCTTTCGGTAAAGTCACGTAGAATGGAAATAAAATAATAAAAATAAAACATAATAAAAATAAAACATAATAAAATAATAAAAAAAAAATCAGTATTCCAAGCACTGCAATGCACGCGGCGAACAACGTCACAAAGCCGTCCTTAAAGAGCCGCACGTGGGCTCCGGCCGGAGCCGCAGCTTGCCGACCCCCGACCTCGTCTATATTGCAACCTGTCGAATTTTAGTGTTGGTCCCTGAATGTCATTTCACTAACTGCTGTTTACCATGAACTATTTGTTTATTTCGCCTGGCCACAAATGATAGCTCAACGAAGTGGCTCATCCGTGTGGACATTTCGAGCAGCCAAAATACTCTCAAATGCGCGTTTCGAAATGTGGAGGGGAGACACCGGAGGGCTCAGAAAAAAGATCCACACGACCACGAGGGGAACGGCAAACTCCAAATATACAACAGGCGTTCGGGTTGAGATCGAACCCACAACCTCCTGTATACCAGGCGAGGTAGTTAACATCTCGTTTTTGGGACGGTTGCCCAATTCCTCCCCCCCCCCCGCCGCCGCCCCCTAAATATCAGGTGAGCCAATCGGTGAGCTCAATACATCTTTATGCATATATGTATCCACTTGTAATACTTGGGCTTCCTTGTAGCACTGCAGCAGTCTGTAATGTCATGTATGTATGTTGAACCTCTTTCGCACCGTACGTAGCCAACCGTGCTAATTGGAGGTGCGGGGATCATCGCAGAGTTCATCTTAGTCGCTGTCTTCAAATCGGACTCGCCGAGCTCTCCTCGTCACTGTCGCGCTTTGGCACCCCTCCTTCGTGTGCCCTGTTGCCGTCCATCGTCCCGCTCGATTGTTTCCGACCCGCTCGTGGTTATCGCCGAGTGCAGTAAAAACACTTTTGTTGAGAAAAATTGCGTCATCAACAACATTAACACTGCTGTCGAGTCGGTGCCTCACTCCGCGTGCCCTCGCCACGTCTGAAAGAGGGTCAGTCCCCAAATTGTGTGCGCCCTGCGAGTTTTTCTATTGCACTGGGGTGTCCGTGTGATACATCTGGTGAGGTTTTTTTTTTCAAAATATAATCATGACACCCCCCCCCCATTTCATTGGATTATTTATTAATAAGCTTTAATATCACCCCTGCCTTTTGTTTAACCATCTGAGGTCACAGGGATTCATTATAGTGTTAATGGAATTTATTTAACTGTATCAGGGATCGTTGTGATTTATTTCTTGCTATATGTCCTTTTACAATCTGAGACCCCATTGAGATATATTACAGTCATGTATAATGCATTTTGTTTAAAGTGTGACAACCTTGATGTATTACATCGTGCTGTGCATGAAAAGGCATAACACCATTGCGTTTCACGATCACTTTGTGTTTTTCTATATATGTATGTATGCTGAACTTTTTTGCATCGTACATAGCCTAACCGCGCTAATCACTGTGTTAGGCTAATAAACATGGGTAAACTCCTAGTGTACAGACAGATGTTCTCTGCAAGCCATCTGGCTATCATGAGAGATTCGTTCATGAGGCTATCCACATATACAAACGCAGAGACAATTTCAACCGAGAAGATGGATTCTGGCTTAGCAATCATTGGAAGGATTTGATAAACCATTTCGGGTCTTAATTGATTGTTCACGCTTACGGTGGCTTTCAGACCGCATCCATTATTTTTGTCTCCCCCCTCCTCTTTTCTGAACATAGATGGACTCGTCCATCTGAATAACTGCCAAATCGCTCTCCGTGGTGCTAACAATAAAAAAACGCCACATTTTTCAAATTTTCTTGCTGTGGTTTTCACACCTGATGATGATTGCTTGTTTTGCAGTCGAAACGTCGTGAACATTTTATTGTTTTATATTTTTATTATTTTATTGTTTCCCTTCTACGTGACTTTACCGAAAGAACCAAGAATATGGGTTAACTCCGTTTATGAGCATCTCATTTGGGGATTATTGAGTTTATCTATTTTTTTTGGGGAATGTGGCATTGCAACACCAAGCCCTGAACAGAGAGATGGCTATTTTATTGTCACGCACAGCTATTTTAGTGTACAAATGACTGTGAAAAAACATGGTGTAAATCCGAGGCACAATGGCAACACAAGCAAACAATCATGTCAGAATAATACAATTTAACATTTACATGCTATAACAAGTACATGTTAATACTTTGTGAAGTAAGAGTTTGAATTCAAGCATACTTTCAATATACATGCTAATAGACTGTACACTTGTTTAAAATACAAACTTTATTGCATTACTCGTGAGCGCTTTTCCCAGTCTGAATTTGTCTCAGAGGAAAAATGTAAAAATTCAGGTAATTCGATATCACAACGGAATCCACGCAAACATATGACAAGGAATTGAGTACAATTTCTGAGCAATTAAATGACATGACTTTGAGTGCATTAGAGCTATTACATAGATGACAGAATCATCTCCACAGTCGTGCCTCAATGTGGGAAAGTCACAGCCTTAGGGCTGTTACATGAAAATAAGATTTCAGAGCTAATCGTATTGAGGCCACTGTCTGAAAGGCACGGTGATTTTAGAGCAGAACACATAAGTGAGGGTATTGCATAGAGTAAAAACTCTTATGAATACTGGCACCTATACAAAGGTTTACTACGTCTAACTTACTCAAAGGCATACTAATTCTGCAACCTATACAAAGCTATACTTATTCTGTAACCTATACAAAGCTATACTTATTCTGTAACCTATACAAAAGTATACTAACCCATACAAAGGTATACTAATCCTGCAACCTATACAAATTCTGTAACCTATGATTCGTGGGATCGTGGTCAAAATTGCATCGTAGTGATACAAGAAATGAACTCGGGACACCTTTTCGGATGGGGCCCTACATTTTACGACATTTTCGTCAATTTCATTGTTGAACATTTGGCGTGTGAGAGGAAACGTTATGAAACACCGTAATTGACGTTTTTATGTTTCCAGCCTTGAGGGTGTAAAGACAAGTGAAATGTATCAAAGGATAAAGCTCAGTGTGATGACGGCTTGCGTGAATTGTGGCAACGGAATGGCTGCAATTGAGACAAAATATATCCCCTCGACGTAGGAATCTGGCCAAAAAAGCCGCAACAAAAGTGAATTCTGTTTACTTCACGGCTCCGTAAATATCTTTGTCACCCATCCCATGCACATTTCAATGGATTGTTCCCGCACTCAAAGCACATGTACACAAATTCCTCCTCACCTGCCACCCAGAATGGTACTCTTTTACAAGTGATGCTGGCTCGATTTCAATGATCAACTTGGTCTACCACTCACATCGTCGTCAACGTGTTTGTGATGAAGATGATGATGGCATTCCGTACACGATGAACGTAATCGCTATATTTGAGAAAAAGAGTTGCACTGTGTGAAGAAGTTATAGGAGAGCAGTATTTATATGATATATGAGGGAAAAGAAAGATATAGTACTTAAGAGAGAGTTGTACACAGAGATAAAAGCACATTGGCACTGTACTTGCTCGATCCTGAATATAGGTTTCTCCCCTAAACCCCCTCCCATGACCTCAATCCCTGTGACCTCTACCCCATGACCTCCATGCCGTGACCTTCACCCTATGACCTTAACCCCTATGACCCCACCTTGTGACCTACACACCCCCCCATGACCTCCACTTCCATGACTTTCACCCTATGACCTCCACCTCATTACACTACTTGACTGTAAAAGGTGACATACTTAACAAGTTAATTAGGAACTATTTCACTCAGTGGTGTGACATGACTAACATTGTTAAATTTAGTTTCGTTAAAAAAATATTTACAAACCGTCTGTGCATATTTGGCCCATCTGCCGTAACTTGTACTGGTTTGACCTCCATGATTCACAATTGTTTACGAAAGTGTACGTTGCCGCATCTGTACCTAACCTTTCTGGTACCTCTTGCTGTGACCTTGGCACAATTTTTTGTTATCGATTTGCATGTGTTTTGTTTACGGCTGTTAAACTCCTCGTTTGTTAGTTGCACAATATTCCTTGAGGACCATGTTACTCACTCTCTGCAATATTCATGTTTTCGTCTTTTGTCTTTTGTTATTGTGTTCACACACACCAAAGATCTCCCGTGTAAAATAGCCGGGCCACACGGAAACCACAGGAGTCCAGGCATTTTTTACATCTAAATAAAAAAAACTGAATTCTTTAGAACTGCTTTTCGTGTTTAGTTTGTTGTCCTTAACCCGCACCTCCGATTTAGCACGGTTGGCTGCATACGATGCGAAAGACGTTCAACATACATACATACAAATTGGATAATCCGTGTAAGAAATAAAATAAACTGAATGTAATGTTACATTTCACAAGAACATCTATAAACATGTTTGTCTAATACTATATACCCTGTAGACATTTTAAACATTTGATTAAAAGTCATTGTAGCCATGGAGAGACTAACCTTAGCAGTTGGATTGTGGAATTTCCATCACTGATCGAGGGCTGCCAATGGAGATAACATAACTGTCCCACACAGGATGGAGGCGCTGACATTTGGAACGTTGCCGTGTTAAGCTTTGAAGATGACTTGCAACAATGCAATATCGGTACATCGGAAATCAAATTACCTCTCGCTTGCAGGTGCCTATATGCCCAGCTACCTGGACAAGAATGAGCCCTGTGTGGTATGCGGGGACAAGGCAACTGGCTACCACTACCGGTGCATCACCTGCGAAGGATGCAAGGTTTGTCGCGTGCCCACACAGCCGAACGGGAGAGATCTGCGTGACCGGGTTGTTGTGTATGTGCGTACCTACGTATGTTGTATTTCTTTCGCGCCGTACGTAGCCAACTGTGCCAATCGGAGGGGTTAGCCAAACCACACCTTGTGCGGTGATATGGTCAGGGCAGCCTTATTGGGGTCTCCAACCCGTGGATCTGGAACTGGTAACCCGGTGGCAGACGTTTGGGACCCGTCATTGAGTCCGTGCCAGTTTTGCAACAGACTTTTAAAACGGCGTTGTTATTCCAAAGAGCTTACCGAGTGTGTGATAAGCTCGGCGTATTCGTGATGGACTGGAAGTATGAAGAGGGCACGATAACAAGTGTTCAGACTTACGAGTGCACCATGATAAAACATACTAAACGTTCGTAAATAACAACTTGCTTAAAATAAAAAAAATTAATATGTGCATGTACATTTGTATGTGTGTGTTTGCATGTCTGCAAGTGTGTACGTGTGTGCCTGTGTATATGTGGGGAGCAGGGGCGGAGCCAGGATTTTGACTTTGGGGGGGCTGACTTCAATATTCTGAGATATCCAGTGTATGTTTTCCAATGGGTGCCACAAATGTATAAAACACATTTAATTGGATTTGAACGCGGAGTTTATTAATAGGTCGGAGCCGCTGATGTGGCTAATAAGTTCGATAAGTTCGAAAGGCTGCCGCTCAAGCAGCCTGCAGGGCAGCACAAGGTGGCAGCCTGCAGGGCAGCACACAAGGTGGCAGCCTGCAGGGCAGCACACGAGGTGGCAGCCTGCAGAATTTTGCAGCAGCCGGATATCCGGTTATCCCGATTACCGACTTTCCCAGAATTTCAGGGGGGGGCTGAGCCCCCCTCAGCCCCCCCTGTGGCTCCGCCCCTGGTGGGGAGTGGTAGTGCAACGGTTGGTGTGCTGCACTACTAGCCCGAGTTTGGTTCCTGCTCACGGCCAACTCCGGTGACGATTATCTGAATCAGTTATGGGCCTCCCCTAGGTCGACTCTGCCTGAAATGGGTACCCGGTGCGGTGTGTAGTAAACATCGCCGCAGGGGAGACAAATGCGGCCTGGCATGGTGCTGGACACCCATCCCTTCGTGTACGATGCGGCCTTTATAGATGCTCGCTAACAGCACTTGCCCCAACAGTCTGATAAGGCTATAAGGGGGGTGGGGGTGGGAGCATTGTCTTTTTGTATATATGGGCTATGCATGAAATTATTGATGTAATACAGACATGTATGTAGAGCAAACCCTTCATATATTTTTGGGAATACTTTCCTGGAGAACTTGCGCGAATATTAAATCCGCGAATATTAATACTCAAAGCTTGAGGAAAAAGAGTATCCGGGGGGGGGGGGCATAAACATACATTGCGTTTAAACATGAACGTGTCAACGGTGTGTATGTATTAATGAATACATATATTGTAATGTAGCATTGTGTTATTCAGCTGAGATTTGAGAGTGATGAACGTAAGCACATTTTGAACGTGCAAATATGAATACATTCACGTCATAGAGTATACGTAATTCCACGGTTGGCTACGTACGGCGCGAAATAAGTTCAACGAACACGAATGCACAGAGGGAAAAAGCACTCGTCTGTAAACGGTGCGCCCGGGAAAAGTCGCTCCGAACACCTCGGCCCACTTTCTTGCCGGGTAGTCAGCAGCGAGCCGTTTAAAAATACAACCCCGCAAATTTCAAAATAGCACTGCAATAAGTTTGCCGCGAGTACGTGAAACGGCGACGAGCAAAAACAAATCAACAAAAAAAAAACCCCCCACGAGCATTAAAGGTTTTAGCTGTATTGTTGGGGCGCGAAAACGGTTCGGGTTCCAATAACGCGGGGAGTTTGGGGGGGGATGTTGGGGTTCTCCAACCTTAAACGAATCGGGGGGGGAAACGCCGTGCGTGTGCAGATGCCATGCTTGCTCGAGGGCGCCACCTATTGGATGAACTTTAAACGTTTTATTTTACCAGGAAAGGCCCACTCGAGCTATGTAGAGACAGCGCGCCTGTTCAGAAGCGACCTGGCCACAAATGATAGCTCATGCGGAAATGCGTAGCGGCCGAATACTTTTAGGTGCGCGTTGATTCTAAATGTGGAGGGGAAAAACCGGAGGACCCGGAGAAAAATCCACGTGGCCACGGGGAGAGAGAGAGAGAGAGAGACGCGCAAACTCCAAATATAGAGCAGCAGGCGTTGTCAGGGTCGGGATCGAACCCACAAGCTCCTGCATTCCAGACGGGCGAGTTAACATTTCTACACCGCAGCACCCTTAAACGGTTTATCTCCCTCCTACCCTCTGATCTTGACATTTAGGAAACCTTAGTGCCCCAACTCATGTCCTCACTTGGGGTAAATATCACCTGCTGTATCTATTTTACTTTGTTGGTTGGGATAAAACATATATAGAGTAAAACCTTGGATTGCGAGCATGATTTGTTCCAGAAACGTGTTTGTGGTAATCCAAAGCACTCGTATATCAAAGCACTCGTAAATCAGTTGTGATCACGTGACGCTCGGCGAGACAAAGCGCGTATACGTACCACTCGTATTGCAAGACCCTCGCTCGCTTATCAAATTAATATTTATTTACATTTTTCGCTCGTCTTGCAAAACACTCGAAGACCAAGGTGTTTCCTTTTTGGGAGTTTACTTTGACCTATACATCTCATTGATATATGCCGCTCTCCGTCAGATCTTCTGATCGACTCGGTTAAAACAGTGTCATAAGTTAAAATATAAGTCCTCTTTTGAGAAAGCGGAGGTGGAGTCCATCAGGGGAAAGTTCATGGCGTGGCAGGGTGACAAAGCCAGCGCTGTGCCGAGTCCACCTTTGTCTTCTTTAGTGCGATGTACTTTCACACTGCACCATGTTCTTATTATAGGCCAAGTGATACTCGGGAAGGCTCATGCCAGACATAGATAAAATTAACTGTCACGTGCACAGATGCGTGTGCAGGAGCAGCTTGTATTCAGTGTGTCCCATAATAGCTGTGCAGTTAGTGTAAATCGTGTTCATGCGCTATCATGGAAACGTGCCCCCAATAAAGAGTTTATGCCAGAAACTGCAATGCACTTAATTACCGCGCAGTAACTAATATACGTGTAACGATTCGTCGATTAATCAATTGAAATTAATTCTCATGGTCAAGATGCACCCGTCGAATATTTAGATGTGAGAATCGTTTTTTTTACCATTTATGCAAATCGGAGTGCAGAATATGCTTAGGTTGAATTCAGGATTACAAAAGCAACGAAAACTAAACAAGCAAGAGAGAGAAAGAGAAAAGCTATACAAAAATACTGTAACGATGATATGTAAACAAGAGGGATTCTTGGATTGAACCCTGACCCTGGATCATTGTACGCATTGACGGTACAACAGTGCAGCACAACACACCGGTTCTCATAAAAGTTAAACGCACCCCGTAAGTCTTTCCGACCGGGGTTGCAGATGGCGGGGAAATACCGCACACCGGTATACCGCTAATATGTTCAAATCATCAAATCAATGAGAGGAGAAGTAAATGGTTGTTAGGAATCATGGTGATTCGAGGGACCCCCCCGCCCCCAGTTGTATCTCTTGCCCTGTGTTTTACGAGATGTTAAGCATGCCGCACGCGCTCTCTTTGAGAAGCAGCACCGCTGAAGCGCGCACAGTCCTGGGAAGTACGTTCATCGTTTCACGCGAACTTTACTTTACAGAGATCTTGGTAAAGCCGCATTTTCGTGGGAAACGAGACCACCGCAAAAAAAAATAGCGATCTGGTGTTATGAGCAATGCCAAACTGAACATGACGTTACTTCATTACTGTTCATGAAAGCCACACAATCCATTTCGCAGCCTCTCCTCCACACCCGACCTGTTTGGTTCAGTGTTTACCGTTCGAGAATTTGCGGTCCCCCAAAAATGTGGTCTCCGCTGGCTGTCGCCCGACATCAGCAGTGTGACTAACGACGCGTCGATGAATCCATCGATGGTTATAAAGCGCACGATACGTGGATCGAGTTGCGTGTGTAACAATCTGCGGCTATCTCTTTTGTATGTTGCCGCCCCGCACTCCCCAGCCACCAGAGTCCGCTACGATGACCGCAACATTAAAAGAGGATTGATTGTTGAATTGAATTGCCGGGAGGTGGTGGGGCGAGGTTGGAATTGCTGCCCCGCCGCCCCCCCCCCCCCCCCCGATACTCATCAGTGGTTTGGTCACATGACCGGCATTCGTGCTTGAGAAGTGCAGTCTGTTGAAATGTTTCATCGCAGAAAAATTGAAACCAACACGAAGTTGTTATGGGCGGCATAATAATTTTATACATTAAGGGCAATTTGCCTTGTTTGGTCTATGTTGGGCTTGAACAAAAGAACAAAAATTAACCTTGGCCTTTGAATATATGTGCATGCAGAGGATGCTCATATTATCGGTCAACTTGGAAGTTCATAATATATCACGTGGCAAGGAATATGTATGTTGAACTTATTTCGCACCGTACGTAGCCAACCGTGCTAATCTACAATATGCTATGGATGTGATCAGGAGAAGGAAGTCGTGATAGATGGGACATGACTTAACACTCGAGCAGCAGGTTGTGAAGACTGTAATTGCGGGCTTGCCACCGAAGGGAACACCAAAAGCCAGATTGTGGGATACTATAAGAGTAAACTTTGTTTGTATGCATGTTGAACTTCTTTGAGCACCGTATGTGGCCAACCGTGCTAATCGGAGGTCAGCTGTCACTTTAACAACTGCAGTACCTGGCTGAAGGAAAAAAGTGAGAGTGAGGTGTGGAGCCATGGACAGCATTGGCCAAGGTGACCTCTTGACCTTGATTAAAGGCAAGACCTTTACAAGGTTACCCACATCTTTTGCCCCAATTCACTTAATGCCTTAATTTCTGCTGTGCAATCACTGCGACCATTTTTGCGGCATTAGTTAATTAGGCTGAAGTGATGGTGCCAATAGGAGGTGATCTGGAGATGTAAGTGCTTTACGGATTTGCGTACCAATATACATCGAAGTGAATGTGACCAAAAAACCATCATGATGACGCACACATACGACAAAGCCTTTCCATGAAAAATGACCAGAGGGGTTCGCGCCTGAACAATATGGGAAGCAAATATACCCTTATTGTTGTCGTCGTTTGGGTTTCATTGCTAAAAACCCATGAGTTGGCTAGCACAATCGATGGTTTTGCCAAAACCCGTCACTGCGGTACTTCATCAAGGTCGCGTAAGCGGTACCCGCGTGGGGTACCGTGGACGAATGCTGCGGCAACTTTGCATAGGGAGTGCAAAACATTTTCCAAGAACCCAGGCCGTGCGCTTTTATTGCAGGGATTCTTCAGGCGCACCATCCAGAAGAACCTGCACCCATCGTATGCATGCAAGTACGAGGGCAGCTGCATCATCGACCGGATCACGCGGAACCAGTGCCAAGAGTGCCGCTACCAGAAGTGCATCGCTGTGGGCATGGCCTCTGACCGTACGTTACATCCACGCGTCCGCCGACATGCACTCGTTGTCATACAACGTACGCACGCATGTACCTATGTTGAAACCTCTTTCGCACCGTACGTAGCCAACCGTGCTAATCGGAGGTGCGGGGGAAGGACGGACGGCAAAACTGAACGCAAAAAGCAGTTGCAAAGTTTTCAGATTATATTTCAAAATGGTTTCCTAATATCGGAAGGATGTGCTTTCCAGATGGCCGCAGAAGCGCATGTGAAAGCGTGCGATGCAGTGGTCGTCTTTGTTAGATGGCTCGCCAAAAGCCGCTGCGAGGATGACACAGTGCATTCCTGGAAACAAAGTCGCACATGGAGTGGCCGTAAATCGGACCCTATTTTTCCCATGGACAGTTAAAACGTCACTTACCGGTGTGTTTTTCCTTTCATAAGCCATGTTTAACAGGGTTTAATAGATGCTATCGTTTTTTTGGGGGGGGAGTTAGGTCGCGTAAATATATAAATGTGTCGTTAAACCCGCCACCACCCGACACAGCCAATTAGTAAGGTTTGTCACGTAAACAGAGCGTGCCAATTTGTCACGAGTACAGCACTAACCGGTGTGTTTTAGAGCAAATCCACAATATTTACAATCTGAGTACAACGTTTCGCCATTAATTACAACTAGCATCATCAGGGGGACAGCCAGATTTGTAGATAAATCCTCCTGTTTCGTTTCTTAAATAGAGGGATAGATGTGATGACGTCACTTGTGAGCCCTTCACTTGCGAATAGGTTTAGTAGTTAAGAAACAAAACAAAAAAACACTTTAGAATAACAAAAGAGCTCCATGCCAAGTCACATCGGAAACCAGACCGACTGTTCAAACGTGTTCGGAGTCGTATCGGAAGATGCATCGTAAATCAAGTTTCTGCATTGTTGATCAATTAATGGTGGCGTTATATAAATGTCGGAAATGCGGATCGCCGTAAATCGGACTGCCGTAAATTGCAGACCGCCTGTATTTGATATTTATGGTTTAATAATGTTCCCTCTCTTCTGGCTTATAAGGTGACCACTGTTTACTTTATTATAAAGTGGTGCCCATTCCATGTATGTTGAACTTCTTTTGCACCGTGCTAATCGGAGGTGCGGGAAAGGACAACAAGATAAAATCCCTACAGCGATAAACGGCTGAATATTATTACGACCCCCACTTAAACTCCACAACCTTACGGTTTTAAGCTCCACCTTGTCAGATTACGATTCTGTACGGCAGCTCCAATGTTGATAAAGAACGTGAAACCCAATAGCTGTAGACAGCACCTGAGCACCGCCCTACAGAATGTATTTGTTTCGGTGTCGGCGGCGAGAATTGTCTCAGAATAGCAATTCTTTCAGTGCTGCTTTTGTAAATTGTAAACAAATAAAAAAAAACCACACAAAGCCATAAAATTGGTCATTTGTGCCAGGAGGGTGCGAAAGGCTCGCGATGAATGTGCTCGTCACGTCGTGCCCTAATGCTTACGTCCACAGCGGGGTCACTCATCCACTTGTTTCAACTTGACAGCCGAGGACGATAAGAGTGCAACGCTTCTGCGTCCGTGTTATCGGCACGCGGGGCGCGCGTAAGCAGACGTCCCCCCGTTGCCCCGCATCTCCGCGATGTTTAACCCGCGGCCGCGTCTCCCGGCGGCGGCAGTGGTGCTGGACGACAGCAAGCGCCTGGCCAAGCGGCGTCTGATCGAGGAGAACCGGCAGCGGCGCAAGCAGGACGAGAAGCGGCGCAACGTCATCGAGCGACCGGGGCCCAGCGACAAGGAGTGGGAGCTGATTCAGCTCGTCACGGCCGCCCACTGCACCACCAACGCCCAGGGGAGCCAGTGGAAGGAGCACAGGCGATTCCTGGTCAGCAACTGCCTCGGGCCGCGCCGACGGCGTTACCCTCGCGCCGTAGCCGGACGGTGCACTCCAGGAACGCCACCGGGGCGGCGCGCGTGCTGCTGCTGCTCGGCGCAGTCACGTTCACGTTTTTTGGGAAAGTTGGAAGTGCGCTCGCACTCGAGTGCGTCAACGGGGGCAGCGCTGTTGTCCTGGTGGCCCTTGACTCTCCAACACACCGGTGGGCTGAAGTAGTAACGACGTTTTGGCACGTTTTGTTTACGTGACGAGCCTTACCAGTTGGTTGTGTCGGATTGTGGCGAGTTTAAGGACACAGTGATACTTGCGCGATCCAACCCAAAAAAAAAACCTTCGTTACGAATAATAGTGGTCGCAAAAGCCTACGTGCCAAAAGGGGGCCATCCTTTTACCATTTTTCCAGCTTAAAAAAAAACAAAAACCTGATGACATTTTAGAAGTTCAACACATATTCGTACACGTGTGGTTGTCGACACACACGTTTGACAGGCACTGCTTTGTCCTCTAGGGATGCGAGCTTTGCTAGAGCAGCGCTCTCAGCGGCCGTGCGTTGGTGTTTTGAAAGGGTCTGTCGCCTTATTTGCCTGCCTCCAGAACGCTGCTATGACTGGTTCACAATGTACGGAACCTTCCGATAGCTGCCGAAGATAAGTAAAAATTTTTTCCGTGATCCAAGGTACACTTGAAGATATTAAAGCCCCCAGTCAACCTCCCACTGCTCCCTCGCAGTGGGAGGTTGCTCATTCTCCTCTGCTGGCCACATGGTCTGGAACTGCTTTTCCCCCTTGTTCAAGTCGAGGCTCAAGACTTTACTTTCTTCCTTTACCAATAACTGACTCCTCTTGTCTGTAAAATAAATATGGCCACAGTTTTTGTACACGATATTCAGATGTGATCACATTTCGTGACTATTTAACCTACTATAAAACCTACTCTTTAGTAATGAAAGTTTAAGGGTGTAGTCATTGCACACCTGGATTTAATTATCGTGCGTAACATTTCTTCTTGCTGAAAATAATCGCGACACGTTCAGGGACCATCGGTTAAGGAAAATATCAGCCCATGTCTAAAACGTGCCGCGTATTTTTTTCAGTGGGAAAAATGCCCCCCCGCATCGTCAGCAAAGTGGGGATGGTCTACTGATACGCGTGTTGGTTGTTGTCGTCTGTGTACGTGCACCGTCAGTCTGAGGATATTGGCCAGGAGTCCGTGCTGTCCAGCCTGGATGGGGATGATAAGGTGGACCTCCAGGCCTTTACCCACTTCACAGCCATCATCACTCCGTCCATCACCCGGGTTGTTGACTTTGCCAAGAAGCTGCCCATGTTTACCGAGGTCAGCTGATGGTCCGGAGGACTGCAACTTCTTACAGCGTTGTTATTTATTACATTGCTGTGGTGTTTCTTATTATATTATATATGCATATATACACAAAGGCAAAGACGTACAGACAAAACAGGCCCATACGTACAATTAAATACACACAGACCACACACAGATACACATACACAGATTGCACACAGTCTGAACATAGACGTGCATAAATGAATGCACGCCAACATACAGACACTGACTACACACAGACCACACACACAAACGATGCACACGGACACAGAACATGCACACTACTTTACTCTTTTAAACAGACACGATAGAGGTGGAACACAACGCAAATGTATGTAATTGTGTTGTAAGATCGTTTGGTTTTATTTACTTATATTTTTCTTATTTTATACCTTGTTTATTAACTCTTGCTGCCCTGTCTGTCTGCTGACCGAGTCACCCTTGGAAAAGAGCTGTATAGCTCAATGGGTAATTTACTCGGATAATAAACTTCTGATTCTTATAATGTACACCCAAAACACACTTAGAACAATCTTTTATCGTTTTCTTTTTCCTTCTGTGGGCTTCCCCATGAGCGCTGACACCTTTGTGGCCTAGTTTATGTGCCCAGGGCAAGCCTGGCAAGGCATACGGGTGAGATGGGTTTAGAGATAGGCCCACAGAATAACGGAAAATTATCGGACCTTTAACAATTTGCAAATCCTAATTCTCAGTGCCCATTCGGTTCGCAGAAACTACGACGTGGGGAGGGGGGCGGAAATCTGAAACGTTGGACGTTTTAAAGGATTTTACGTGGCTAGAATGTTCTATAATCCACGAAAGTTTCCCCAATCTAGTGGATAATTCGTCCTATAATTGACGAGACACTGGAAATTGAGATTTTTTTTTTACTGCAGCGGTGTATAAAGTGTTGCTGGCTTCTTGAAAAGATTTATGTTTGCATCACAGAAATGCTTCAAAGCCGTCTCTGTTTCTCCGAGATAGAGAGATGGAGATACAAATAGAGAGAGAGATTGAGATGCAGAGAGACAGAGATACAGCGAGTAACGGAGATTCAGGCAGAGATGGTTAATGCAGGGAGACAAATGGAAATGGAGAGAGAAATGGAGATGGGGAGACGGAGAGACGAATGTAGAGAGACAATTGGAGATGCAGAGACAACCAAGAAGCAGATTGACAGATATGCGGTTGAGGATAAAAAAAAGCTTGGATAATTAGTTTTTAAAAATGATAAAATACTGAACTGCAGAGCCATATGGTAGATTTCCGACATGGCAACTCCTACAATGCGTAAATGTTCTGCAGGTTAATAAGAGAGTGGTTCGTCACATGCTCTCGTTTCTCCTTTAACCTGCACATTTTCACGGATCCTTGAGAGTCGCGCAGCCGCGTGTATTCTTGGAGTAATATCACAGTGTGCCACATGTTACATGGTTCGCTACACTCGTGCCCAACATCGCCACCGATTTTTGGAGTTCTACTATGAGCATTAATTTGAAATGCACATTACTTGCGTGGGTGACGTCATCTGTTGTTGGCTGAAATACCAGTTTAGTGATTGGCCAACAGCAGGCTGCTCGTTAACACAGAGCCTAGTGTCGACGAATCCTATTATGGACCAATCAGAATCTTTATTTAGACTGCCGGAGGAATCCGATGAGCTATGAAGCTCTTTCTTTTTTTAGAGATGTCCAGTATGGGTGGGTCAGCAAGTTACAACGGCGAACAATACAAAAAACGATAGTGCAAATATATAAAATGGTAAATCAATAATTATCCCAATATACAAGTACGATTTATCAACATTGGACAAGGCGGCAAAAACAACAACAACAAAAACACAGTCCCAGACCACACCAAAATAACACCACACAGCAGTAGTCCCTCAATAAAATGGCACATGAACATTGAACTATACAGGTAAGGATCAAAGTTTACAAATCACATTGGCCTATGTGGATGTATCCAGCACTAATCGTCTGCTTCAGGATATGTTTTTAAGGATGATTTGCGATGTCGGGGGGGAGGAAACAGGGTTGTTTCAAAACGTTGGTGTGTGGCACAATGGCAAAGGCGTCGTCACCCATTCCAATTCTTGTTCTAGGGACGTTTAAAAAGGAAATTGGATGGACGCCTTGGGCTTGTTGGGTTTGGCAATGGAGATAACGAGTTCGCCAAGTATAGTGCAGATTTTGCCGACGAGGTTTTATTATGAATGAGCAGGGCCCAATGTGATAACGTGCACGCCCTTCCCCCGCAGCTGCCGTGCGAGGACCAGATAGTGCTGCTCAAGGGATGCTGCATGGAAATCATGTCTCTGCGCGCCGCCGTGCGCTACGACCCCGAGAGCGACACGCTCACGCTCAACGGCGAGGTCGCGGTCAAGAAAGAGCAGCTGAAGAATGGCGGCCTGGGCCTCGTATCGGACGCCATATTCGACCTGGGCCGCTCGTTGGCGGCCTTCAGCTTGGATGACACGGAGGTGGCGCTACTGCAGGCGGTGCTGCTGATGTCTACGGGTAAGTGAGAGCGTGACAGAGTCATGCTGCGGGTGGTGGCGCCGTGGTGGCTAGGAGATGTTAACTACCTCGCCTGGTGTACAGGAGGTTGTGTGGGTTCGATTCCATAAATTTTCACGTGGTAAGCAATTTCCTTGAGCTATCATTTGTGGCCAGGTTGCTTCTGAAAAAGAGCAAATATAGCTGTGGGCCTCACCTGGTAAAGTAAAAAAATAGTTTAATCATTTTTATAGACTCTCCAAAACACACAGTGTGACATTTCACCAACGCACAGCAAAAGTGACAACAGCAGCCCCCATTGACGACTGAGTGGTTGGTGGCGTCACCAAAGTGCTTGTGCAGGGCTCAGTGTGCCTTGCGCCCGTGTGGAATTTCAGAGGACTCGTTTGCAGGAGGTCATGGGACATACCCCAGGTGTTCCATGTAAACTCACTAAGATTCCTGGCAGGAACAAGCAATGAGATTCAAACTATATATTACTCATTTGTCAATGTATTAACTCTAAATATATTCAATTTAACTGGACCAATTATTATACATGATTAAGAAGCTGGATCAGGTGACTCGGTTATTCTGACTTAATTTTCTTGGAGATGCTTGACGTGCCCGCAAGCGAAGCATCGTGTATCTAATTGCTAAACTTTTAGTGTGATAATTATTCTTCACTTTGCCAGTGAGCGAGGCTGCAATGATAACAGTTGTTGGTGCGTTAAACGCTTGTCAGCCACGTGACATTTCGGTTTGTTTGGCCGTGGCGGGTGGTCGGAGGATCTTGCTGCAGTTATTTCGCCCGGATCATTCCGCAGCCAAACCAAAAACTCAATTGTGAATTCGAACATTGACTGCGAAAACGTACGTGTGAAGATGAGTGGCTTTAGATGTGCAAGTGCTGAAACGGACGTCTGTTTTATTTATGACAATGGTCGAGGATTTCGCGTCTTACACACCCAAATATAGATCAGCACGTCTAGAATTTCCTTACACATGATTGGCATAGAGCTCTACGCCGTATCCCACTGTGTACAGCGTAGTAAGTTTTTTGTGTCTTTTTTATTGTTATATTATTGTTGGTATTTATTCACTGCTTTGCTGCATAGGAAGTTCAACAAAGCTGGCCGCATGCCAACCCAAATGAGTGGTTGCGCCACCTGCTGGCGAGAGTCTGCCCATGCCAATGGGGAGCGGCGGAGTAGCGGTTTGCACACTACGCTACGAACCCGGGCCTCCCCTAGGCCGACTCAGCCTCAAATGAGTATCTGGTGCGGTGTGTAAACAGCAACTGGGGAGACAAAGGCGGCCGTGCGTGGTGCTGGCCACCCACCCCCCGGTGTGCCGTGCTGGCCTTCATCGGTGCTCAATAGCAGCACTTGCCCCAACAGTTTGTTAAGGCTATATTGGGGGATCTTTGTCTTTATTTTTTATTTATTTCCTGCGTAGAGGAGTAACACCCCATTGGGGTGTGCAGTGAAACTCCTCGAGTCTGCGGTGACATGGGCCGTGGTGGCGAGATGTTAACTACCTCGCCTGGTATGCAGGAGGTCGTGGGTTTGATTCCAACCCTGACGATGCCTGTTGTATATTTGGAGTTTGCATGGTCTCCCCATGGTCGCATGGATTTTTCTCCGGGTCCTCCAGTTTTTCCCTCCACATTTAGAAACTTGCTCTTAGATTATTTGGCTGCTATGCATTTGCGCATCATAAGCCACTTTGTTGAGCTATCATTTGTTGTGGCCAGGTCACTTCTGAAAAGGAGCAATATAGGTCAGTGGGTTTTACCTGGTAAAGAAAATATTTTATTAATAGTATAGTACCACCGGTGTAAAAACTCCTGAAGTCTGCGATTAATATGTGGAAAATTCACAAAGTACAGACATTTCTGCTAAGTGACCCAAATTCACTGATTTTAGGAGACATGCCTTTTTGGCCATGTCTATGTCTGTGTCAGGTGGGTGGTCCCTGGTTGAGTGGTGAGTGTCAAGTGAGTGGTTAGTGTCTCATAAGTAACAGGTGAGTGTGGTGAGTGTCAGGTGAATCTTTTGAGTGGTGAGTCTGGTGAATATTGCATATCAGATCATTTGTGTCACTTGAGTGGCTGGTAATTTTTTTTACGTCTAATGAGCGAATGGTGAATAGTTTTAATTTACAGCATAACACAAATACCATGGTCTATACGGTTGCGACCACAATTGCTATAGCCACATCGTATCGCTATACGCACGCGCACCACAAGTAGAACACACGTTTATATTACCACCCATTCCGTACCCAACTTGCCCACAGTTGGAAAGTTGGGAGTAAAATCCTCGTTAGATGTGGTCCTGGCCTGTAATCTCTTTGAGGCGGACGAACTTAGTTCGACAAGTTAGGAAGTAAAAGTGGTCATCCTTTGGAGAGACTGACGCCACCACCTTAGGAATATGCAATATCGACCACTTGCTCGTGGAGTTGGAGCGATACTTTGACTCGTGGACTTTTTTGCACGAGTCGTATTATTCTATATCACACCACGAGCACAGCAATATAATATCAGAATCTTTATTTAAAGACGAGGAATCCGATAGAGTCATGAAGAAGCTCTTTTTTCATAGATGTCCAACCGGGGTGGGTCGGCAAAGTTGCATCAACAAATGAAAGTTGGAACACAAAAACAAAAAAAAGTTGACCTGACGGTGGGGGTGGGGGGTGCATCGAGCCTCGTTAGGGCAGATAAGCCAACAAATCTCCAAGCTCTGTGCTCTGCCAGTCCGGCGGGGGGTGGGGAGTGGGGGGTGGGATTTAATCGCAGTTAAGTATTTTGCTGCTAATGTTTATTATTTGGTCAATTTGGACAGTGACGCTGGCACACAGTCGCCTGCTCTTGCAAAACAAATGTCCCGGGATCTTTAACGCCCACTGTGCGTGCAGCTAGCTGCGTTGAATCGCCTGTGTTTAACTCACCCGCAGCATTAATCGGCACCCGTTGTTTTACGTCTCTGACACACCGCGAGGTGTTTTCTAACCAACGGTCACCTGACTTCTCATTGTGGTTTTTCGGCAACTTAAAAAAGAAAGTTCTTGACGCCGCATTTCGTTTTGCTGGGCTCTTGTTTGTTTTGGGTAACCGAAGATCGGCCTGGGCTGGTAAATGTGGACAAGGTGGAGAAGCTGCAGGACACCTACCTGCTGGCTCTGGAGCACTACATCAACCACCGAGAGCACCGCCTGAACCACTTCTGGCCCAAGCTGCTCATGAAGGTGACAGACCTCCGGCTCATTGGGGCGTGTCACTCCAGCCGCATCTTGCACATGAAGGTCACGTGCCCCTCCGTGCTTTTCCCTCCGCTCTTCCTGGAGATCTTCCAGGACTGACGGGAGTCGAGAGAACTTGCGCGCACAAGCTGCCGTCCTCCTCTTGACCCTTGAGCCTATCCCTAGCCGTATGCTGACCTTTGCCCTGCGAGGCATGTCACTGGGCTAATGAGGTTAAGGCAGCCAGGTACACTACAGTTTTGTAATTTAAAGTTGTCATCATTCATGTACATGGACAGTTCTAACACTTTATTCTTACAAAGATGTCACGGTCTTCTGGATGAGGCTGTTATTTTTTTTGTGTATGATGTTTAAAAGCTGACTTTATTATCTAAGGTTAAAGCATTTAATTTATGTTTTTAAAGTTATGGTTGGAGAACATTTTATATACCACATTTATACATAGTCTCTTTTCGTGGCATACAATAACAATCCTATATGTGTGGCATATAACATGCAAATATGTTTGAGTCATGGCCAAATGTTGAGTGGGTTTTGATTTGCAGCGTTTGTGATTGGAATCAGTGCTGTTAGAGGTGGTTAAGCAGTAGATATAAAACTGTTTGCGATTGTGGTTAATGAGATAAAAGTATAGGCTTTTGTCTGCTTCAAGTAAAACATAATTAGAATTAAAATGTAGCTATTATTATTTTGCTGTTTATACCAATGCTTGCTGTTTTTAATCGGCCTACTTTGTGACTTCATCATATACCGTAGTGAATTTGACCTCTATGCATAGTTTTTCATAGCTTTTACGATCATGTTCATTATTCCAAAATCTATTTTTGATGCCTGTATTTAAATCGAATCGCTATCGTGACGTCTACAATATGAGAATAGTAATAATCTGCATTATTGATGATGGCTCTTTCGTACATTGAGTTAATTTGGAAATAGGTTCATGATTCTGAATGTCACTGTTTTATGAGGCATTTACCCGAAATATCGATTCATAAAATGTTTTTAACAGTATACAATTTTAAACAATAAAACATGAAAACAGTGGTACATGAAAGCCATTGTACTTAGAGTAAAACCTCTGGAAGCCAGACTATTTGGGGGGGATAAGCCCAGTTATGGGGGATACCCAGCAAACTACAATTTAAATAACACACTGAACTAAAACTAAACTCCTTTTTATTTTAACAGGTAAAGGCCCACTTAGCTTACATAGCTCTTTTTCACAAGTGACCTGGCCATAAATGACAGCTCAACCACGTGGCTTAACACGTGGAAATGTATAGCTGGCCAAATACTTTAAACACAATTATTAACATTCCATTACGTGCAGCGGAGACGGAAGAATGGATGATTCTTTAACCCAATAAACAGAATTATTCTCCCAGGCTTGAATAAACTTTTATTGTTAAAGCCAGTTTTATACGATTTCAGTGAACCTGTTGCAATGTTCAGAAGTAATTCGTGCGTTTAGAATTTTCCGACACAAAATATGGCATCGAGATTTACGCCACATCATAACCGCACGCGGTGTGAACGTTTGTTCCGGTTGGATTGTGTTTTTTTAATTTATTTGTCACATTTTCTTGTTTTTATTTAGGTAGCCTTTTCCGGCTAACCCTTTAATTTTGGCTTAAACAAGTCTGGCTTCGTGAGGTTCCTCTGTATAAACAATTATCGACGCATTTCGTTATTAACTTTTGGTCTGGCAAATTGCTGAAAGTTTACTTCATGAACGACTGTACTGTAGATTGTGACTTTTATTCATATTGTAATATAATAATTTAAATTATAAATCATGATTTGTTGCCTGTAAAAGTGACATGTAAATAAAATATTAAACTATGACATTCTAAAAAAAAAAGGAACATTGGTTAAATATTTGAAGAATTAAACATTTACGAAAGTGCTAAGAGAATAAAGAAATAAATCATCACAATGTTGTCACGAGAATCATGGCATTATCATGGCATAGTGAGTGGCATGTGTTTGTAGCGAACACGTCTTGTGTAAGAATTTCACGTTTCCCATTTTTTTGCCAAAAGGACTCGGCGTGAATCCTCTCGCCGCGCATGTATATTTCCGATCAAATTTAAAATAGTGCCCCGTCCGTTGTCTTGCAATTTTCAAAAGCATTCAATAAAGCAGTGTTCTACCTCAAACTTCACGCGTTTAGAAGCAACTGAAGGCCTAATAAGTGCAACCATTTGAAATACATATCTTCATGCAGCAGCAGGCTTGACGCCTCCATCCTGCGTCAACTGTTCCACGCAGTCCAGGCTTGTCCTCAAGCAGCGGCGTTGGCGTTTCATTTTGAGTCCTCGACATTGAAAGTGAACACGTTGAGCGTACAAGTGAACATTCTGGTAGGTCCAGCGTGCAGATCGTTGGCAGTGTTGCAAGCGGTCGCTTGCCGCCCGTACTCGCAAGGCTGTGCTCCGGACGTATATTTTTTATTCGGTGCTAATGCACTCTGATTGGCAATGAATAGGGGGGGGGAAGGGGTGTCATCCCATCGTTTGTCTCTTAATAGCACGTAAATTGGTTTTTAGTCAACAAAAAATATGCCGTCAATACTGTTTGCTGCTCACAAAGTCGTGATATGCAATGTTTATACTCGCTACAGCGACACTGCCGTGGTGATCGCGTACACGAGTCTTAGAGCGAGCGCGTGAGCCCGTTCATTTTTCACAGCGAGGCGGTGGTGGGGGGGGGGGGACGCGTACAGCGTGAGGTACAGCGTGAGGTCCCCGTGACCATAGTCGTGACGCGCATTGCCGACTAACCCCACAGCAGCTCTCATTTTTTTTTATATATATCGCTCGTCAAATACACTTTGCAACAATCGGCACATATTCCTACGGCATTTGGGCACAGGTCTTGTGTCTGCAACCAATGCGTCCTTGCAATTGTGTTAATGCAGGTTCAGCTTGTCTTCTGACACGTCGTCCCTGCTGGTAATTGGCAACGCAGTTCTCTACCGGGACATCTGCATTCTCCGGCATTGTGCTTGACTTGATAACAACAACAACAACAACAAAACGTTGTTGTATGCCTTAAAGTTTGGTTGACTCGCCGTACAAGGCTGCTCCGTCACTCACCGCTTTAGGCCATGGAGGCGTTGGATTGTTTATCATTAATTCATCAGCTGATAATTATTAAAATCTGTCCTATTTATATCACGTACGGACGCACGCACGCTTTGCGACACAGTCTTTTATCGCAAGTCAAGAGGTGCCGGACAAACCCCCCCCACCCCCCCCGACCGTTTGCTCGAGCGCTCTTCTGCACAGATGTGCAGAGCCCACGTGGCTTAGCCGACAGCTGCATTCATCTCTTGATGATAATTGATTTAGTATTCATACATTGCCTGACTGAGCTATTATGTGGAAAAGTCAAAGCAGGGTCCTTAAGCATTGATATAGTCAAGACTAGAGGCCTAATGTGACTCAGCCGAGTCGGAGCTCTTGCGTACGTCTTTACAATTGCCACAAATGATGCGTGTAGAATTTTCAGTGAAAGCATTCTACAGGGAATTTCAGAGTACAGTTTAAGTGAAACATGAACCAGAGTGTAGCGTTCCTTGACGCGACTGAATGCAATGTGTCACACGAGGCAGTTGTAAGCGGAGTGGTAAGACTGCATAGGAGTTAATAGCTGTGTATTGAACGTAATCGTCAAATTGATATACGGTACAAAAAAAGCGTAATTCCTGTAAAATAACTTTCCAAACCTCAAACCTTGCAGAGAAGTCACGTAGGACGTTCACCTGTTATTGATCTCGCCGATTTAAGCGTTTACATTTGAACATGCCATGAATGATCTTCCTGCGGAAGGAATAACGCACTGTAAATGTGTTACACTTAAATGTTTAAACGTAAACGAGCATGTGCAGGCGTCCATGTCTCAATTTGTGAATGTGGCTTCTCGAAGGATGTTTAAATATAGCATATACAGCACGTGACCTTTAGCAATGTCCAGACCGATTGTGAGATTGTATCCATTCTGATGCAACAAGTAGTTTAAACACGTGCAAAGCTGTGCGCATCTATAATTGGAACACACCAAAATAGGATATTTGTGGAGCAGCCAGCAAAGGTCTTGGTTGTGTTCGAACTGTGCCTATGGTTTACCCTGTTATTTATTGGTATTTAATATTTTCACTGGGTTATAATGGCACGATATGGTGGTTGAACCACCTTGTGTAACACACTGCCATGTGTTTTGGACAGCAATGTGGCACACAATATATTATCTAAAAAAAAAAGTGCTTTCTAACGGTGAGCTGCATGGGGCAACTGAATGTAGTTCACACACTCGCATCAAGTTTAACGCGACACATTATGATGCTTTGTGGCTTGTCTTTACGTCGCTATCCAGAATGTTTTGTGATTTTGATTGTTCCAAAATCCACACCCAACTTTGGTTGATGAGTTCGTTACAAAGGATTAATTTTCATTCAGATGAACCGGTGTTCAGATGCACTCAGTAACAGCGTTAGTATCATTCAGCGCCCCCCTAATGTGACAATCTACAATGTATGTTCTGATAAACTCTGATGTTGCGTGGTTTGTCTGTCCAGCATGCTTCGGAAACTTCTGAGGCGTGTAAATATTTTTCAACCTGGGTTTTTTAATTGAGATTCGTTTTTTTTCTTCAGTTATTTTTACCTCTTCGATTATTTTTTCCTCCAAGGAATAAACTGATACTTATCATGACATGGCAATGTAAATCTGACATATACTTTTTAAATTTGGAAATACATATGATAAAAAACTCTATCGATGCGTTTTATGCTTTACCGGCATAGAATGTGACGTGTTTTTGTTCTGTGTTATGAAAAGAACAATCCTGAACATAACCAGTGGCTTATTACTCTTTGGTTCTTTAGGTAAAGTCACGTAGGTAAAAAAAATAACAAAAATAATACAGTGGGGGGGGGGGGGGGTAGCACGTGCCCCCCCAATGATCCGATCGAAATCCCTTATTTCGATCGGATCATTGGGGTTTATTAGTAATAAATCGGCATTTTGCGACCCGCACTGCCACTGTGTAGCATATTATTACGTGCCAGGGACTCTATGAGATGATAGGACAATAGTCTGAGTCTATAATTGGGGCAATAAGTAACGGAAAAGCAGTTATAAGTGACTCACAGAATTGTGCGCAGTTGCGTATACAGAGTCCACGACTTCCCTGAAGGCATCAACACCTTCAGCGAGCGCATTGCCGATCACACAACGCGGTTCGAATTCGCCATCGCCGCACACGAATCGAATAAAAAGCAAGGGACAAGTCCTTACTGACTAACAAGTCCTTACTCACTAACAAGTCCTTACTAACAAGTCCTTACTCACTAACAAGTCCTTACTAACAAGTCCTTACTCACTAACAAGTCCTTACTCACTAACAAGTCCTTACTAACAAGTCCTTACTCACTAACAAGTCCTTACTAACAAGTCCTTACTAACAAGTCCTTACTTACTAACAAAAGTCCTCTTATCATTTTTAATTGCTGGAGGGGTTGCCCCTCCCTACCTCAAAATCCTGGCTCCACCATTGCTTCAGGGCTGCATTAGTGTTCAAACTAACATGGCGGAAAATTAGAACCCAAAGCTTGTTGAAAAACACTTTTTAAAGATGGCTTGCTGACCCTCCACCCCTGACCCTGGAGGCGGAGGCGAGGGGGGTTGCTCCAGGAAGCGTCGGGGTTCACGAAGTGTGGGATCGTTGACCCCGGGGGGCCCCGTGCTGCTGATCCCGAAACGCAACTGAGCCGTTGCTATCGTCAGTGGTCATGGAAACTGAGCGATAAAGAATAACACGCGTAACAGCCGCCCAAGTGAAACGTGACTGATTCTTGGGTGTACTCCAGCTAATTATTTCATTTATCAGTCGTTAATGAAAAGTGAAGGGTTTTGTTAACGCTCAATAAAAGGTAAAATTGACAAATCCTCGTAATTCAAATATTGCATACTCTTTGGTTCTTTCGGTAAAGTCACGTGGGTATATTTTATACCCAGGTGACTTGACCGAAAGAGTATGGATTCCTGCAGTCACGAAAGCTTCAAATCAAGATCAAATATTGCATGCGCTTTCCCCCCCCCATACGTGCTTTGTAGACAATGCTCATTTAGGTATCCCCAATTTTCTCACTCCGTTGCATTGCCTGCAAGCTAACCAACCACTTGCTTCACCATATTTGCGATGTCTTTGTTACGTTTCAGTAAGTTCTCGCCTAACTGCGTGGCATTCTCACAAAGTGCCGATTCACAGTCGCAAGTGAAACTCTTGGTCAGGAGTTAAATCAACCCATCGTCCTTCTTGAGTCAATGAAATAAGTACCCCCGTTTTACGAGTCTCACAACACTCTCTCAGGGCTGATAGAATGTGCATTCATCTGCACTATCTGAAGACCGCTCTGTTTCTAATAAATCTATACCCGCAGCTGTTACACATCTTCTTGTCTTTTCAAAATAGCATAAATCGGCCCAGCTTTACCCACCTCATCATCGTCGAGGCTCAGTCACATGCCACGCTTACACAGTCGTTGCCTATACAGTTATACACTCACGACATCCACCGTAGTCGAATCATGTATAGCAGTCTGAATAGCATTTAAAAAATATATACATTTGCTTAAAATTCCTGCAGAGCCAAATCTTTATAATCAGGGACACCTAATCATCAGATGGAACCTTGCCTACTACTGAGACATTTTCACCCACACCCCCTTTTTTTTACATATATATAAAAATACAAATCTCTTAATTTCTTGGATTGTGTAGCCATAGGGCAAGTGTAATGTTATCGGGTAAAACTGTTGACATCTACGACCATGCAACAAAATGTGCCGTCAAAAAAAAACAAGTTGCCGTAACTCTCCATGAATGTAGGCGAATGCGGGCACGTGGGTGGGGCAATGATTGTTGGGGGCACGCGAGCTTACGGAGGTTGAGGCGAGGGAGAGCTCTCTTGGGATTGCGTCGAATGTATCTAATAAGCCATTACTATGGGTTGACAATGACATGTAAGAGCGCAGCTCAGGATGGGGAGGCGGGGGGGGGTGAAAAGCACACTTACTGTCGAAAGTCAAAACGTTCTCTTACCCATTCGTATTGAAAATGATCGACTCCAGGCAACGCCTCGTTTTAAAATACGGCGACGCATTCGACCTGCAGCAACAAAAAAAAGGTTTGCTGTGCTTGATGAGAACCGGGTGCTTGAAAATATTCCAACGCAGGTGCCCCACCACCACCACCATCAGGACCGTATTCGAGACGACGAGTGAATCGTCGTCACCGTTTTGTAATAAAAGTCCCCTGTAAACGGGGGAGGAAAACACAAACTGCGTTACTCGTGGGGAGCCCTTTTCGCCCGCGCAGTTTAAACGGCAGCGCTGTGAAATGGTTGCGTCTCGTTTGTGCATTGTTGAGTGGTGACCGTGACGCTGTTCTTCGCGTGCTCGCTCGTTCGCCTGCTTGTTTTTGTTTGTAATGCGTCAATTCGATGTTTCGCGAGACGCTTTCTTTCACCGCTGCTGCGACGCCACAATTCTTGACACCTTTCAAAGTGTGACCAAGCCACAGTTTTTGTCGGTAAACGTTTCCCGTCCACGATGTCACTCGGCCATTCCCGTCGGCATTAGCCACCAACGTGTGAAGCTGCTATGCCTTCTTACCAACAGCCCCGATTCATGTATGTAGGTTGTATGTATGTTAAACTTCTTTCGCACGGTACGTTAGCCAACCGTGCCAATCGTAGTTGCGGCGGCTGGGTGGGTGGGAGGAATAACGAACTTAACAGATCAAAGCAGTTTTAAAGCAGCAAGTGTTGATCAGATAGATTGTTGTGTGCCAAATTTGAACATATGTCCACCCAAATTGCTTTTGTTGGCTTCTCACCAAAACATGAATTGGGCCGCGGTTTGCTACTCGTACACTATTGGAGTGATCATGACGAACATGTTCGAATGTTGCATGTACAAGGCGATACATTTATTTGACACCGAGCTAAAATGTTGGAGATACATTTTTAGGGTGACGGTGGGGGTGGGAAAATGCATTTTATCTCAAACATTTTCCCCGCATCTATTTGTGCAGTAACATGGGAGTGTGGGGTTTGTGTTAACACTTAACCTGAAATAGTCAATGGAGTACTGCGGTATATCGCTAATTTGAACGGCACGATATCTCACGCGCGGGGCGAAATCCTGAAATAATTGTGATATTTGTTATTACATGCATACACGTACGAACGTGGTTCATAAAAAAAATTGTGACGGTAACAGGCATAGCAGCCTTAAGGCGGTGACTTTAATAACGGACACTATTATTGAGATCCTAAATTACGTATATAAATGCACTGATTTTAACTGATAAAATAGCTTTAAACCTCTCCACAGTATGCACAGTGGCTCCTACACATTGAGTTATATGGGAGGTTATCTGTACTTTGTGTGTACCTTGAATGTGAAATAGGATAGTACAAAAAAACCCCATTGTGGAATATGTAGTTTTATACAAAAAAATGATGTTTGATTTGATATATTTTATTAAAGATGAATGTATAGCTCTTTGAATGTTGGTGGTCATTGGGAACACGAGGTTTGTGAATATCGTTTGTCCGGTGGGTGGGGGAGTCTCACAATTGTGCTGGGGTGTTCCGAGAGATTGGAGCATAATCGTCCGTCTGGAATGCGTGCAGAGGCACGGATGTAAACAATAGTTAACGGATATGTTTTTTGCCTCCCCCGGCTCTCCTAGGGATAAACAAAAGACATAATACTGTTTGTTGGCACTTGGTAATACAGGTGTTTAAATTCAGTGGTGGGGAGGGGGGGGGGGTTTCACCTTCTAAACGACGTTGTTTAATGTGTTTGTAATATCATGTTGTTGTGAATAAGCGCCTGCGCATCTACTGAGAGAACATATGTGTTGGTACGAATTGGGGATGGGACCCTTAAAAAAAACTTTTTGGTTTTTACAACCCATACAAAGTGGAGTTGTGTATTGTTTGTATTATAATAGTCAATGTTATAAAAAATATATAGATTTCAAATTCATGTTAACCATGCAACTTTATGGACTGCTACTAAACTATAAAAACAAAATTCCATATCTTTCATTGAGAGCTCTCCATCTGTACATGCACACACCAAAAAAAAATAACACCTGGCCGGTCGCACTTCAACAGCGCACCACTCGCAATCACGAGACGAAAGTTCACATCCTCATTGCGGGGTCAACTGTTCCCAGCATGCCTCCAGTTGATCACGTGATGAGACCACGTGATGCGAAGTGTCCCATGGAGAGAGGGTCGTCTCTCGTACAAACGTGAAAGTGCCACCGCTGCTGCTGGCTCGGGACTGCTAACGGGAGGAGATGCTTGTTGGAGGATTGGTGGGGGTACATGAACCGTTGCTCGCTACAGCATTGCATGCAGTAGCGTAGGTATTTCCACAGTAGTACACGCCTTTGCTCTTCCCATTTCCCTGCTTGTAATTTATGTATGTCTGCTGAACTTCTTTCGCACCGTACGTAGCCGAGCGTGGTAAGCGGAGGTGCGGGGGAAGGACAACAAACTAAACATTTACTTGTTTAGGAGCCTTGTGTTATGGTAACATTCAGTCGGCTTAATATGTTTGGTAGCTGTGTACGGCATACGACCTGAATTGCCCTCTGTGCAGAAACCCTCTTGCGTTGCCTGGCACACGTGTTATCCTAAGCTTCATGGCGTGCTGCATTGGTTACTGGTTGAAAGGTTAACGTTTGTCTTGATCTGTGGGTTGTCGCTATTCAGACTAAAGTGTTAGGGGTGCCACGTTTGATGAGATGTTAACTACCTCGCTTGGTATACAGGAGGTCGTGGGTTCGATCCATAACCCTGATGCCTGCTGTATATTTGGAGTTTGCATGTTCTCTCCGTGGTCGCGTAGATTTTTCTCCGGATCCTCTGGTCTTTACCTCCACATTTAGAATGAACATCACACGTTTAGAGGATTTGGCTGCTGTACATTTCCACGTGACGATAAGCCACTTCGTTGAGCTATCATTTGTGGCCAGGTCGCTTCTGAAAAAGAGCGATGTAGCTCAGTGAAAACTTACCTGGTAAAAAAATAATAAAAAATAGTCGTAATAGTTAATTGTGAATCGCCAATATTGATGCCGCATGTTGTCACATTGAATTGCGATCATGTAATGCGACCACGTGCAGCACTCCAAAGCAACTGCAGAGGGTAACTCATCGTAACGAAACGGTACAAAAACAGATTTTCACATTAACAAAAGCCCAGTTCATTCAATTGTTGCATTTTCCTCGGCAAAATGTGACTTCTCTTGGTGGTAGGTTTTTTTTCTTGTTGTTTTGAAGTAGTACTCTGAGCCGCGCTCTAAATCTTAATCGTTTCCCATCTGAAGCACTGCCGGGTGTGCTTTGTGTTCATTAAAATGAAAGCATCGTTCGTGTCAATGTCTCCCAGTCTGATAACATAAGTCACGGTGACACGTGAAGACACGCATCTCGCGTCAGTGTTTCTAAAATATGAATGTCTAGGTATGGTACACACTGTAAGCACACCGCTCTGTGCTCGTGCACAGGTAATGGAATTTTTAAGGGGAGTGCTCTAAACATCACAGATGCCCCTTACGTGATTTCCTGAGAGGAATGTACTGAATATTTAGCGGTCTCCTTGTTCACAAGATGCTGGCGGGTAGACACGTCCGTGAAAGAAAACGTGATCTGGCCAAGGTACGGTCCACTCTTCCACGTATTCCCTAAGAACAAGCAACACCTCTGCCACCATGGCACCAACCGTAATTGTAGGCCTCCAGTTTGGCACACAACAACCGCCAATGTGCATCAAATTGGACCCGCGAGGGCGTCGTTACTCATCAGCAATGGCCGCGTTGCTGTGCTCGAACCAAAGCTGTGAAGGACGAGAACAACCCCATCATAGCAGCACAACAGTGCAGGTGGGGAAACCCCACGAGTTACAAACATCACGCAAAAACGTGCAGAAAGCGACAGCCTTTTGCGCAAACGCCACTCGAGACGCACTGGAGGAGGGCATTGCGCTCCCCCTGTCTTACTGGACATCTATGTGAAATAAATGTTTTTGATAGCTCATCGGATTCCTCCGGTACGAATACATATTCTGATTCCGATGATGATTGAATCTTGATTTGAAGCTTTCGTGACTGCAGGAATCCATACTCTTTGGTTCTTTCGGTAAAGTCACGTGGGTAGAAAAATCTAATCAAATAAATCACGTTTTCGATCGCAACACAAGCGGTCGTCATCAGGCAATGACGATGACTACTGCTTGTGTTGCGGTTGAAATGTGATTTTTTTTCTAACTACGTGACTTTACCGAAAGAACCAAGAATACGGTGATCATTGCTTCACTGCTGCTGGCTGTCATTCGGTCACACTTGCTCAAATGTATTTTGATGGTGACCAAAGGCAAGAGGACATCAGTGCACCTCTTCAGCAAATGCTGATGGGGTTTCACAAAATTAACAAAGACCTCTGCTTTGTCCACGTCTTTGTGTGCGTTTTTTTTTAGCATTTGCTACGTGTGGATTGCAGAGGCCATATCTTGGCACCGTCTGCCACAAGTCGTAGACGTTTTTCAAAAAACGTTGGCAAGAAATTGGATCGGAGATTTGTTTTTTTCTTGAACGAAGCCGTTTCCTTCTCCCATTGATGTAATCTTTAGAAGACCACCGCGGCTCCTCCGTGCGGCTGTGACGTCGCAGAGGAGCACAGACACACACGGGGGCAGTTTGTACTCTGCACACGGTATTTTAGCGGAATGGATTTTTAATGGGGTATTTCGGTACATTGCTCGTCGAAGCAGCAGGTCCCTGTCACGTGCTCGCTTCAGCAGTACATTGTAAAAAAAAAAACCCCAACGAATATAGTCTCATACTTTAATATCATTTTGGAGAGTCATGAATATAGGAATGGATTGATGCTGACGTCTGTTACTCGTGAAAGGTTTAATTACGTAACGGGTCATAGGCATTAATCGTGAAAATAAAATTGATTGGGACGTTTTTTTTGTTGTTGCCTGTGAACGAAACGTTTACGTTTGGACACGACTCTGATGTTACTTCCCTCTGGCACGATAGTGGATGCAGGAAACGTCATCGACGATCCGAGTAACTGGTGCTTCATAAGTTAGAACACTTTTATAATGTTAGGAGAGTGTGTGCTTTGGTATCCTATGCCCCTCGTGTATAAGATTAGTGTATCCAGATTTGCTTCAAATTCTGTTTTGGTTGCCCAATCAGAACGGGTTTATGTTGAGATTATACACAAAGACGCCAATTGTTAGACACCCCTAACCAAAATATCACTTGAAACCCTGTATAGTGTTGTATATTGGTGTTGTAATTGTCACAGAGTATATTGTAAATCTACAGATGTCCCTCATACTGCGTAACCTGATAGGTTCTATTTCTGTACAGAGTATATTGTAATCTGATAATTGTCACTATTTTAGTAGAGGTATTGTATTTATGCAATAAAATGCATACAAAAAAACGATTTGTGTACTCGTTATTTGCTTCGTGTTAGTTTTCGCATGGATCTCGCGTTGCTCTTCTCAAAAGTTTCTCTCCTCAAATCACAATTCCGCAACGTAACTACGTACATTTTTCGGTGAAGTCACGTAGGTATAAAATAAAATAAATCACGACGTTTCGGGCGCAACACAAGCGTCCGTCATGGGGTGGGGAAAAGCGTGGTCTGCAACACAAGATTACGTACATGTTGGTATCGTGTATGCGAGGCGTGGTGGCACACGGCGGGAGATCCCAGCAACGTTGAGGCCGAGTTGGTGGCTCGCACTGAGATGGGAGCCATTCTCATCCGTGCGAGGCACCCGACTGGAGGAGAAACGAGGCGTCCACAGGGCAGTGCAGCAAGTCGATTTGCTGGCCTCTACGAGTTTTATGTGGGAACTTCAGTAAAACTCGAGAGACACAAACGGCCACTCTGGGTGAAGTGGCTTGCGTGCGTTTGCTGTCGGGCCCCGATTCTGAGTCGCCTGATGTCTCCTGCAGCCGCTCACCTTCAGCTCGCCTTCATCGGGACCTCAGTGACGTTCCTCGTCATCGCTTGAAGTCACGCAAGCCCCTTTTGGACCCATGCGCTTAACTTTAAACAACGTGAATTCAACCCCGATGAGGCTTAGGGAGCCGACCGGGCTTCAAGAGAACTCGCAAACAAACACCTTCTGAAAGACCCAATGCAGAAGATCCCTGTGTTTGATCTTCCACGAAGGTCATGGTCTACCATAAACCGCATCCATCGCACAAACCGTGGCAAATGCGAAAACTTGGCAAGACCAGCTTGCGACATTGCAATTAAACTATTACAATGGTAACTTGTAAAGCAAAGAGTGAGTCATTTATTCCCAATTTTTAACGCTAGGCTACGAATACCGCAATGCAACGGGTAATGGCAACACAAATGGTGTTTTGATTGTCTTTTTTTCTGCTTAGTTTATCAAAAATCATTTTAATCTCAGGCGTCGTAATGCAAAGGGACCACTGGGCACAAGTCACAACACGAAGCGTAATTGAATGGAATGGTGATGCACCGCTGCATCAGTTTGTGATCGACGCGCTCCCCTGCTTAGTACGCAGCCCAGCGGGCTACGTACTAAGAGTAAACCGTGGATTCCACGTGGTGGGGTTTAGTGGGGTTCTAAAGATTCACTTTCAAGGTTATGAATCTGTCCATTAATCAGCACACATTTGATGTGCCTTTCAGAACATAACATGGCTGAGAAAGCACATTTGTTCAATTTGTATTTGGCCATGGCAAATGCGAAGATCCATTTTCCAAATTGCACGCGCAACTTGCAGCGTTATGCTATTCAACTCGAAACAAGACAATCGGTACGTGGCAAATCAGATTTGACGTAACTTATTTCTCAAGAATATGTTGTTCAAATTAAATTGGCAAAGGCACCTTAAAAGCACACTATTTAAAAAAAAATAGCCGTACACTGCTTCGTATAATGAATAAAAACAATTATTCATAGGTGTGTTTTTATTTGTTACGCGGCAAATCCCCGTGTACACAGTTGCCTATCTCGTTTGGGGTGATAGCAGCCACTGTTGGGGTGGAGAGGCGCCCAGACAGCAGCCAGCCAGAAAACTCGAGGCATAGATAATTATTTTCAATATCAGTGTGATGTTGTGTGTGTGGATGATAGCAGTTTTCACAGACCCTGTGGGATTATAGGAGTCGTTGGTCATATGATTGCGGATGTGTCCTGTGGCGTGTCGTGACGTGAGTTGGTGTGCTGTATGAACGTTCGTGCCGCATTTCTTCTGAATGTAACCAAGGAAATAATCAGAGACAGTGTCTCCTCCTTCACGAATCCGTCTCTCCACGTCAAAACAACAACAACAACAACAACAAAAAACAAAGTATTTCGTACACATCCCACCAGTCGGTGCGGCCTGCCGTGACTGACATAATTTCAGCCGCATTAATTCGGCACGAGTAAAAAAAAAACACGTGGACCGGTTTCTACATACAGTGTCTTATCAACAGAGTCTGGCTTGGCTCAATCAATGCCGTTAAACTGAGGGCCCCTTCTGAATATCGATGACTCGTGTGCGCAATTATTTATTAAATTAGCGGCCCGGTGGCACTTTTAAAGCATTGTGAGTCGATCCAGCCCTCGCTGATGAGACTATCGACAACACTGAGCAGAGGCTCCCCAACTCCGGGTGCAATTGCAGCTCGACGCGTTACAACTTTCGCTGAACGAAATAGATCGGCGGGCCATGTCTACGGACTTTAACAAATCGGCGTCTCCGTGCGCAACGGAATTTTCGCCAGTGGGTCGGGGGATGCGTTCCTGAAAGGCGCGCGACGGATCTCCAAATGACGCAAATCAAAAGCCACATTTTGAAATATCGCACGTAAACGATGTCTGTTGTCCTCGACGGTGCAGTCCATTTATTTGCGCGCGACGCAAAGTGGTTCGTGGGACATGGTAAGGTGGTGGAGGCGAAGGCTGAGAGGCTACGGATAAGGAGAAAGGGCGGACGACGATGCTGTCAGCGACGTTAAGCGTGGGGTGGTTGAGTCGACGCAACTCAGGTGACCGTGTTAATAATAATGAAGTGACGACGTGTTTTGCGAAACGACGTGAAAGGGGGGTGACGTAACATCGGGGCGTTACTGTAGAACTCCTGGTAACGACGGGCCTCCATAGAGCCCAGTGTGTAGTGTATAGTGTAGTGTATAGTGGTGTAGTGTATAGTCGTGTATAGGGTAGTGTATAGTAGTGTAGAGTAGTGTATAGTGTAGTGTATAGGGTAGTGTATAGTAGTGTATAGTAGTGTAGTGTATAGTAGTGTATAGTGTAGTGTAGTGTATAGAATAGAACCCCTCTTAACGACTAACCGCTTAACGACGGGCCTCCATAGAGCCCTGTGTGTAGTGTATAGTAGTGTATAGTGTAGTGCATAGTAGTGTATAGTATAGTGTATAGTGTAGTGTATAGTAGTGTAGTGCATAGTAGTGTATAGTATAGTGTAGCGTAGAGTAGTATATAGTGTAGTGTAGAGTGTAGTGTATAGTAGTATAGTGTAGTGTATAGTGTAGAGTAGTGTATAGTGTAGTGTGTAGTAGTGTATAGTAGTGTCGTGTATAGTGTAGTGTATAGTAGTATAGTGTATAGTAGTGTGTAGTGTATAGTCGTGTATAGTGTAGTGTATAGTGTAGTGTATAGTAGTATAGTGTATAGTAGTGTAGTGTATAGAATAGAACCCCTCTTAATGACTAACCGCTTAACGACGGGCCTCCATAGAGCCCAGTGTGTAGTGTATAGTGTAGTGTATAGTAGTGTAGTGTATAGTGTAGTGTATAGTAGTGTATAGTGTAGTGATAGTGTAATGTATAGTAATGTATGGCAGTGTAGTGTATAGTAGTGTAGTGTATAGTATAGTGTATTGTACTGACTGGTGTTCTGGGTAATAACCTTAGTGATCACTCCTTCATTTATGGGGTGAGATCATCAGCCAGACCCAAAGCCCCCCTAAATTGGTTGAGAAGCACTCTATGGGACACTTCAGCACTCAGGCATTTATTAATGATGTGCTTCACTCAGATATTGACGAGGTCTGTGATATGCCCAACCTGACTACGGCTTGGGAGACCTTCAGGTACACGTTTCTCCAAATTCTTAACAAACATGCTCCGTTGGATAGATTTAAAACTAAAAGCAACCGCCCACCATGGTTTGATCCTTTGATTACAAAGCTGGAAAACAATCAAATGTATCGAAAAGGCATCCAAAACAGATAATCTGCCCGTTGAGCTTAACCGAAATTGGGAATATTTTTCAGAACCCCAAAAAAATAGTTGACAATTTTAACCTTCATCTTTCTGAACCTGGTAATCTTTTTGGTAATGTGTAGTGTATTAACACGCGCATACAGGGGGGAATGGTAAAGACGCGCGAGTTATGGACAGTGGGGTTACGTGGGGCCGGCCAGGTGTGGCGGCGGGGAACTGTGCGGTAATGACGGGCCAATTAAGCCAGGGAGCGATGTACGGCTGTGATTGGCTGGGGTTGTTGTCAAGGGCGGAGTGGCGCCGGGATGTCTGGGAATAGAGGGGGGCAAGTAACACGTGCGGGGGGGGGGGGCGCGGGGCGTCGGGGGCACGCGGCCTAATCAATTGGTTGGTAATGAGAACGGGGATATATTCGGGAGACGGGAAGAACGAGGGGAGTTGTCGCTGGGACTGGAACGAAGCAGGTCGGGGAGAACCGGAGCGAAGACATAGGAGACAGAACAGGCTAGCAGTAGAGTAGAGACAAGCAGAGACGAGCAGAGATGAGCAGAGACAAGCAGACGGAGTGGGACAGAGACAGAGAGACAGAGACAGCGGAAGAGATACAGAGATACAGAGACATCGGGCGACGGAGGGAGACAGAGACATCGAGCGACGGAGGGAGACAGGGACAGCGAGCGACGGAGAGAGACAGAGACAGCGAGCGACGGAGAGAGACAGAGACAGCGAGTGGCAGAGAGAGACATAGACAGCGGGAGAGAGACAGAGATACAACGTGAGACAGAGACAGAGAGGGACAGAGACGGCGGGAGAGAGACGGAGATACAGCGAGAGACAGAGACGGAGAGAGACAGATACAGCGTGAGACAGAGACGGAGAGGGACAGAGACAGCGGGAGAGAGACGGAGAGACAGCGTGAGACAGAGACGGAGAGAGACCGAGACAGCGGGAGAGAGACAGAGATACAGCGAGAGACAGACATCAAGTGACAGAGAGAGACGAAGAGAGACAGGGACGAGGCAGAGGGACAGTGAGGGATAGGGGAGGAAGCGGAGTGAGCGAGACGGGCGGAGCGCGGCGAGCGAGCTGCGGCTAAGCGGAATGACGGAGTCACAGACGTGACGTGAAGAGTCACAGACGTGACGTGAAGAGTCACAGACGTGATGTGAAGAGTCACAGACGTGATGTGAAGAGTCACAGACGTGATGTGAAGAGTCACAGACGTGACGTGAAGAGTCACAGACGTGATGTGAAGAGTCACAGACGTGATGTGAAGAGTCACAGACGTGACGTGAAGAGTCACAGACGTGATGTGAAGAGTCACAGACGTGACGTGAAGAGTCACAGACGTGACGTGAAGAGTCACAGACGTGATGTGAAGAGTCACAGACGTGATGTGAAGAGTCACAGACGTGACGTGAAGAGTCACAGACGTAGTGTGAAGAGTCACAGACGTCACGTGAAGAGTCACAGACGTGATGTGAAGAGTCACAGACGTGATATGAAGAGTCACAGACGTGATGTGAAGAGTCACAGACGTAGTGTGAAGAGTCACAGACGTGACGTGAAGAGTCACAGACGTGATGTGAAGAGTCACAGACGTGATATGAAGAGTCACAGACGTGATGTGAAGAGTCACAGACGTGATATGAAGAGTCACAGACGTGATGTGAAGAGTCACAGACGTGATGTGAAGAGTCACAGACGTAGTGTGAAGAGTCACAGACGTGATGTGAAGAGTCACAGACGTGACGTGAAGAGTCACAGACGTGATGTGAAGAGTCACAGACGTAGTGTGAAGAGTCACAGACGTAGTGTGAAGAGTCACAGACGTGATGTGAAGAGTCACAGACGTGACGTGAAGAGTCACAGACGTGACGTGAAGAGTCACAGACGTGACGTGAAGAGTCACAGACGTAGTGTGAAGAGTCACAGACGTGACGTGAAGAGTCACAGACGTGACGTGAAGAGTCACAGACGTGACGTGAAGAGTCACAGACGTGATGTGAAGAGTCACAGACGTGATGTGAAGAGTCACAGACGTGATGTGAAGAGTCACAGACGTGATGTGAAGAGTCACAGACGTGACGTGAAGAGTCACAGACGTGACGTGAAGAGTCACAGACGTAGTGTGAAGAGTCACAGACGTGACGTGAAGAGTCACAGACGTGACGTGAAGAGTCACAGACGTGACGTGAAGAGTCACAGACGTGACGTGAAGAGTCACAGACGTGACGTGAAGAGTCACAGACGTGATGTGAAGAGTCACAGACGTGATGTGAAGAGTCACAGACGTGACGTGAAGAGTCACAGACGTGATGTGAAGAGTCACAGACGTGATGTGAAGAGTCACAGACGTGACGTGAAGAGTCACAGACGTGATGTGAAGAGTCACAGACGTGATGTGAAGAGTCACAGACGTGACGTGAAGAGTCACAGACGTGACGTGAAGAGTCACAGACGTGATGTGAAGAGTCACAGACGTGATGTGAAGAGTCACAGACGTCATGTGAAGAGTCACAGACGTCATGTGAAGAGTCACAGACGTGACGTGAAGAGTCACAGACGTGATGTGAAGAGTCACAGACGTGATGTGAAGAGTCACAGACGTGACGTGAAGAGTCACAGACGTGATGTGAAGAGTCACAGACGTGACGTGAAGAGTCACAGACGTGATGTGAAGAGTCACAGACGTGATGTGAAGAGTCACAGACGTGACGTGAAGAGTCACAGACGTGACGTGAAGAGTCACAGACGTGACGTGAAGAGTCACAGACGTGATGTGAAGAGTCACAGACGTGACGTGAAGAGTCACAGACGTGACGTGAAGAGTCACAGACGTGACGTGAAGAGTCACAGACGTGATGTGAAGAGTCACAGACGAAATGTGAAGAGTCACAGACGTGATGTGAAGAGTCACAGACGTAGTGTGAAGAGTCACAGACGTGACGTGAAGAGTCACAGACGTGATGTGAAGAGTCACAGACGTAGTGTGAAGAGTCACAGACGTAGTGTGAAGAGTCACAGACGTAGTGTGAAGAGTCACAGACGTGATGTGAAGAGTCACAGACGTGACGTGAAGAGTCACAGACGTGACGTGAAGAGTCACAGACGTGATGTGAAGAGTCACAGACGTAGTGTGAAGAGTCACAGACGTGACGTGAAGAGTCACAGACGTGACGTGAAGAGTCACAGACGTGATGTGAAGAGTCACAGACGTGATGTGAAGAGTCACAGACGTGATGTGAAGAGTCACAGACGTGATGTGAAGAGTCACAGACGTGACGTGAAGAGTCACAGACGTGACGTGAAGAGTCACAGACGTAGTGTGAAGAGTCACAGACGTGACGTGAAGAGTCACAGACGTGACGTGAAGAGTCACAGACGTGACGTGAAGAGTCACAGACGTGACGTGAAGAGTCACAGACGTGACGTGAAGAGTCACAGACGTGATGTGAAGAGTCACAGACGTGATGTGAAGAGTCACAGACGTGACGTGAAGAGTCACAGACGTGATGTGAAGAGTCACAGACGTGATGTGAAGAGTCACAGACGTGACGTGAAGAGTCACAGACGTGATGTGAAGAGTCACAGACGTGATGTGAAGAGTCACAGACGTGACGTGAAGAGTCACAGACGTGACGTGAAGAGTCACAGACGTGATGTGAAGAGTCACAGACGTGATGTGAAGAGTCACAGACGTCATGTGAAGAGTCACAGACGTCATGTGAAGAGTCACAGACGTGACGTGAAGAGTCACAGACGTGATGTGAAGAGTCACAGACGTGATGTGAAGAGTCACAGACGTGACGTGAAGAGTCACAGACGTGATGTGAAGAGTCACAGACGTGACGTGAAGAGTCACAGACGTGATGTGAAGAGTCACAGACGTGATGTGAAGAGTCACAGACGTGACGTGAAGAGTCACAGACGTGACGTGAAGAGTCACAGACGTGACGTGAAGAGTCACAGACGTGATGTGAAGAGTCACAGACGTGACGTGAAGAGTCACAGACGTGACGTGAAGAGTCACAGACGTGACGTGAAGAGTCACAGACGTGACGTGAAGAGTCACAGACGTGATGTGAAGAGTCACAGACGTGATGTGAAGAGTCACAGACGTGACGTGAAGAGTCACAGACGTGACGTGAAGAGTCACAGACGTGATGTGAAGAGTCACAGACGTGACGTGAAGAGTCACAGACGTGATGTGAAGAGTCACAGACGTGATGTGAAGAGTCACAGACGTGATGTGAAGAGTCACAGACGTGACGTGAAGAGTCACAGACGTGACGTGAAGAGTCACAGACGTGACGTGAAGAGTCACAGACGTGACGTGAAGAGTCACAGACGTGATGTGAAGAGTCACAGACGTGACGTGAAGAGTCACAGACGTGACGTGAAGAGTCACAGACGTGACGTGAAGAGTCACAGACGTGATGTGAAGAGTCACAGACGTAGTGTGAAGAGTCACAGACGTGATGTGAAGAGTCACAGCGTGATGTGAAGAGTCACAGACGTGATGTGAAGAGTCACAGACGTGATGTGAAGAGTCACAGATGTGACGTGAAGAGTCACAGACGTGACGTGAAGAGTCACAGACGTGATGTGAAGAGTCACAGACGTAGTGTGAAGAGTCACAGACGTGATGTGAAGAGTCACAGACGTGAAGAGTCACAGACGTGATGTGAAGAGTCACAGACATAGTGTGAAGAGTCACAGACGTGATGTGAAGAGTCACAGACGTGATGTGAAGAGTCACAGACGTGACGTGAAGAGTCACAGACGTGATGTGAAGAGTCACAGACGTGATGTGAAGAGTCACAGACGTGATGTGAAGAGTCACAGACGTGACGTGAAGAGTCACAGACGTGACGTGAAGAGTCACAGACGTGACGTGAAGAGTCACAGACGTGACGTGAAGAGTCACAGACGTGACGTGAAGAGTCACAGACGTGACGTGAAGAGTCACAGACGTGATGTGAAGAGTCACAGACGTGATGTGAAGAGTCACAGACGTGATGTGAAGAGTCACAGATGTGACGTGAAGAGTCACAGACGTGACGTGAAGAGTCACAGACGTGACGTGAAGAGTCACAGACGTGATGTGAAGAGTCACAGACGTGACGTGAAGAGTCACAGACGTGACGTGAAGAGTCACAGACGTGATGTGAAGAGTCACAGACGTAGTGTGAAGAGTCACAGACGTGAAGAGTCACAGACGTGATGTGAAGAGTCACAGACGTAGTGTGAAGAGTCACAGACGTGATGTGAAGAGTCACAGACGTGAAGAGTCACAGACGTGATGTGAAGAGTCACAGACGTAGTGTGAAGAGTCACAGACGTGATGTGAAGAGTCACAGACGTGATGTGAAGAGTCACAGACATAGTGTGAAGAGTCACAGACGTGACGTGAAGAGTCACAGACGTGACGTGAAGAGTCACAGACGTGATGTGAAGAGTCACAGACGTGATGTGAAGAGTCACAGACGTGATGTGAAGAGTCACAGACGTGATGTGAAGAGTCACAGACGTGACGTGAAGAGTCACAGACGTGATGTGAAGAGTCACAGACGTGATGTGAAGAGTCACAGACGTGACGTGAAGAGTCACAGACGTGACGTGAAGAGTCACAGACGTGATGTGAAGAGTCACAGACGTGATGTGAAGAGTCACAGACGTGACGTGAAGAGTCACAGACGTGACGTGAAGAGTCACAGACGTGATGTGAAGAGTCACAGACGTGATGTGAAGAGTCACAGACGTGATGTGAAGAGTCACAGACGTCATGTGAAGAGTCACAGACGTCATGTGAAGAGTCACAGACGTGACGTGAAGAGTCACAGACGTGACGTGAAGAGTCACAGACGTGATGTGAAGAGTCACAGACGTGATGTGAAGAGTCACAGACGTAGTGTGAAGAGTCACAGACGTGACGTGAAGAGTCACAGACGTGACGTGAAGAGTCACAGACGTGACGTGAAGAGTCACAGATGTGACGTGAAGAGTCACAGATGTGATGTGAAGAGTCACAGACGTGACGTGAAGAGTCACAGATGTGATGTGAAGAGTCACAGACGTGACGTGAAGAGTCACAGACGTGATGTGAAGAGTTGTAATAAAAGTGGTGTCGGAGAAAACAAGAAAGTTGTCCGCGTCAAGTCGACCACTACAAATGTATTGGGAGTCACCCCTGCTCATGCAAATTCCTACACCCCTGTCCAAACATTAAACGAATTTAGTTTCCAGCCAATCCACGAAAGTAATGCTCTGAAACAACTGTCCTACCTCAAAGCGTCCTCCTCTACCAGAGCAGATAGTATTCCCGTCTTTGCTCTACTAACTGTTGGTCACCTAATATACAAACCTATAGCCCATATTTTCAACCTGTCCATCAAAGAAGCATCAGTTCCTCTAGAATGGAAACATACCTATGTCCGTCCACTTCACAAAGGGGGCCCTAAAGATGATCCAGATAACTACCGACCTATCTCAATTTTGTCCCCGTTGATGAAAATTTTTGAAAAATTATTGAACTACCAAATTAGCAGTTTCCTGTTCACCAACAATCTACTACATCTAAAACAATCTGGGTTCCGAAAAAATACAGCACCACATCTGCTGCATTAGACTCTCTGAATCACATTTACAGTAGCCTTGATAATAAGCAGTACTGTGCCTGTCTTTTTCTTGATTTGTCCAAAGCGTTTGATACAGTAGACGACAACACTCTGCTTAGTAAACTAAGTTGCCTCGGTTTTTCCGAAAACGCAGTAAAATGGTTTAAAAAATTACCTCTTTTCTCGCACCCAAACTGTATTCACAGATGGTTGGAGGTCAAACAGTGTTAAGATAACAAAAGAGATTCCACAGGGTTCCATCCTCGGCCCCCTTTTGTTCTCTCTTTATGTCAATGACTTGGGCACTGACCTGGATCATTCCAGGGTAAATTTTTTTGCAGATGACACAATACTGATTACTGCTGGCCGCTCTCCGGATGACGTGATTGCTAAGCTCCAGGGTGATTTCAACAAACTACAACATCAGCTAGTTGCTCTTAAACTAATCCTGAATACCTCCAAAACCAAGGTGCTATGCTTCTCACCAGGACTAAAGCAGGAAGTTATTTTTCCCCATTTACATTCCTTAGATAATTATCAAATAGAGCAAGTCAAGATCTATAATTATCTTGGGGTCATTCTGGATTCAAAACTGAATTTTGAAGATCACATTGATTATATTGGTTAAAAGACAAAAATATAAATTGGTTTTCTGTATCGACACAAGCACTGCTTCCCCCCCTATGTTCCGTTTGGAATTGATAAAAGCTACCATACTGCCTCTACTTGATTACTGTGACATCGTGTATAAATCAGCCCCAAGTACTGTAGAAGCTTGATTCCATCTATCACTCGGCATTATGATTTGCATTGAACTGCCCATATAGGACTCACCACTGTGATCTTTACATTGGGTCAAACTTAACATCTCTTAATGTTCGACGGCTTGTGCACCAGATCTTATTTATTCACGATGTACTTACAAAAAAATCCGCAGACTACCTGCTCCTCTCTGTTTCAAAGAACAAATTTGACCTCAGGTCTTCGCTCATTTACCAGCTTCACATTCCCTATTACCGTACAAAAACTGGAGGAAGGGCCTTTGCTATTGATGCCCCCAGGGTCTGGAATGCTATTGCCAATAAACTGCAACTTGAATCACTACCTATGAGATCTTCACTCAAAAATGCTCTAGAGGAGTTGTACACCCCTAGCTGCCACTGCTATTCAGTGGCCTAAAATAAAATAAAATGTTTCGCTCCGGATGACCGCTGCAAAGTATTATCTGTATTTTGATTTAGTGTGCTGATCTTAAAGGTGGATTGAAAAATTTGATACTCCGACTGATGCTCTCGTTGTTGTGGAGTGACTCATGCAGCCAGCTATGGCTCTAGGGCAGTGGTTCTTAACCTTGTTGGAGGTACCGAACCCCACCAGTTTCATATGCGCATTCACCGAACCCCTCTTTAGTGAAAAATAAAATGTGATTTTTTTCAAATTCAAGACATAGATATGTTTTTTACTGGTACACAAAATGAGCCGTGCATGAACATTACCTTGTTCAAAGAATAAAACCAACACAATGCATAAACTCACAACAAATTACATACCTGGAAATCAATGTGACTTCTGCTGTTGCCTTTGAGAGATCAGTTCAGATATGCGTGGCTTCACCTTGGCAAGTGCCACTCTCATGTCATTTTCACAGCAAAGTCTGTTCCTTTTCTTCGTTTTTATGTCCAGCATCCTCGAAAAGGATTGCTCACAAAGATATGTTGTAACAAATGGTATAAAAAAATCCAGGGCTTTCTTAGCAATAACTGGATACTTGTTCATTTGTCGACACCAAAACGTTGAGAGCGTTGTTGTTCTGAAGAGTTGCTGTTGAACCTGGCTCTGCTGAATTTCAATGATTTCGTCGAGGAATTCATCATTGACATCTGCTGTTTCAACAGCAAACGTGAACGGCTGTCTCACCCATGCTGGATATGACTCTCTTGTAGGGAAATATCCGTCGAGAGACTTTGCAAGCTCATCTAAGTGCGTGGCAATTGTTTGCTTCAGTTCCGTGGATACAGAAATATCTCCGATTCCAGACACATCTTCGATCTTACTTGCACAGTCGTCCAGAAGCGGGAAGTTTGCGAAGTTATTGTTCTCTGTTCGTCGTTTCCATAACGGTAGCTTTTTTTGAAAAGCCTTCAGGTGTTCTTCCGCTTCCATGATATTGACTCCACCACCCTGCATCTGCTGATTGAGATGATTGAGAGCTGCGAATATATCAGCCATGTACGCTAAAATGAGAATGAACTCAGGATTTTTGAAGCAATCTGCATGGCAGTGTTGGTGCTCTTGCAAAAACAGGGCTAATTCCACACGCATGGCAAAAACACGATTCAGCACCTGTCCCCGGGATAACCACCGAATATTAGAATGGAGCAGAAGTACCTCAAATTCAGAGCCCATTTCTTTACACAGCTCACTGAAGATGCAGTGCCTCAGAGCACTTTTTCGCACATAGTTCACACATTCCACCACAGTTTTTAATACTTCTGCCATTTTTGGAGGTAAGGTTTTTGTTGCCAACGCATGCCTGTGCAGAATACAATGCGTCACAATGATGTGTGGTGCATCGACCTTTACTAGCGCACCAAAACCAGACTTTCATCCCAGCATGACTGGAGCTCCGTCCGTACAAACTGCAGAAACCATATCCCATGAAAGATTGTCTCTGAAGAAGTCATCCACAAGCTTCTTCACATCGGCTGCCTTCGTTGTTGTAAGAGGCTTACAAAATAAAAACTCTTCTTTTATCATGTCGTCGTTCACATAGCGTACAAAAACAGCAAGCTGGCTTAGATCAGAAACGTCTGTGGTTTCGTCGAGTTGAAGGCTGAATTTTGCCGGGCTTGAAATCAGATCCGCGACTACTTGAGCCAAGATGTCTTTACTCATGTCTTCTATTCTGTCACTGATGGTGTCATTTGAAAGGGGAATTTGGGATAATTTACCTTCGGCCGCTGTTCCGAGTATCAGATTCGCCATCTTTAATGCAGCTGGTTTCACAAGTGTTTCACCAATGGTGTGTGGCTTGCCCTGCTTTGCGATCAGGTAAGCAACTTCGTACGATGCTGTCAGGATCGGTTTGTTAACAGGTACAAATCCAAGAGCAGGCAGAGTGGCCCTTTCATCGAATCTGGCTCTCTTCACCCTGAATTCAGCAAGTGTTGTGTTCTTGTATTCCCCGTCTCCATGCAGCTTCAAGAAGTGTTCCTTTAGTTTTGCCGGTGCAAGACTAGAGTTGCTCAACTTGGCGTTGCAAATCATGCAGATAGGACGCTCACTCCCATCACGTTCCGTGATACATGAGAATCCATGTTGTACATATTCGTCCGACCACTTTCTTCTTTTGCCCGACATAGTTAGTATGGATAAAATATTAAAGAAATCACACGACGTACGACAACAACAGTCACACGTTGACTACTGAGTACGCACTAAATTCCCCGCAGCGCTGCGGGCCGTGTGTGTCATCACAAATTTACACAATAATTCAAGTGTGTCCGGACCTCCGTGGCGGGGGCTCTGCCGAACCCCTGAGATCGACTCACCGAACCCCTGGGGTTCGATCGAACCCAGGTTAAGAACCACTGCTCTAGGGTTTGGTGTTACATGTTATTTATGTAGTTTATTGTGAAAATTCGGTCACAGTTCCTATGATCACTATTACATTGCTTTTATGGCTTTATGTTGGTGATGTCGAAAAGTTTTTTGGTTTGGCTATGTTTGTTTGTTGTCGTACGGAGTTAGACTGATGGCCTTAATCTCAGTTGTCTTGTGGTTGTTGTTGTTGTTTGACTTGCATCCCACTGGGATTTTTGCACACAGCGTTGGTGTACGGTGCTAGTTCAGGAATATTTAGATTTTTTTTCATGGATTTTCTGTTTGCACAGTCACGTAGTCATTTTAAGACGTTTTCTTGTTCGTGTTTTTGTTTTTTTTGTTTGTTGCGGTTGCACCCGATTCAAGAGCCGAATGGCTCACAGGGCTATACCAAATAAATGAAACTGAAAAAAAATGAAACTGTGTATAGTGTAGTGTATAGTGCAGTGTATAGTGTAGTGTAAAGTAGTGTAGTGTATAGTGTAGAGTAGAACCCCTCTTACCGAGCATTCCCCTGGTAACGGCGGACTTTTGTAGATAGAATAAATATGAATTAATGCATTGGTTAGCCATGTTTATTTTAATATCATGTGTATAATGCTGTTAGTATCTTTATGTATTAATAACCATTGTTGAAATATCACAAGGTACGTTTTTTTAGGTGAAAAAGAGTAACTTTCAATGCTATCGGAACTAATCAAGCCTTTAACGTGCCTTTGCTATGCTCGCTTAACTATCAAATCACTACTGTAATATAACACTCATTAATTAATTCTGTAATTATGACCCCAATACTGACACATGCATCTTAATGGACTCTTATCTGGTTAAATAAAGATTTCCCTTTGCCCGTTATGCCACGTCCATAAATCAGATAACTTGGGCACGAGCTGCAAGCAAAGCATTTACTTGTTAAATATATCTTTCAATCATAGTACTCGTGTCTTTGATACGGTCAGCTTCGATGCTTCGTGTGTTATTTAATGTCAATCACGACCGCTTCGTGCAACCAATGGTACCGTCGTGAAGAAGGGGGAGGCGTTATCTACCGCTTCAATATCCTTCACGACACCGTCGGGGCGGCGGATTCACGGCGCTAATGACGCTAGAGGGCACTGCAGCTGCAGGCCCTGCGTCTGTGTTCACCGACCGCCCGCGTGCAGCGGCTGAGACGACGCCGTCGCCGCGCCAAGTCGCCGGCGCCTCGCTGTGCCCGAGTCATCTCAACCCGGAGACCGGCAACCTGCGGGCCTCCCGGAACCGCATGCGGTGGTCTCTTTAAAGGACTGCAGTGGCGGCTCTTTAAATTCGAGAAATTAATGGCGCTTGTCATTCTGGTTGCCAGTTCGCCATGGGAGTCCAGTTTACCATGGGAGTCCAGTTTACCATGGGAGTCCAGTTCGCCATGGAAGTCAAGTTTACCATGGGAGTCCAGTTTACCATGGGAGTCCAGTCCACCATGGGAGTCCAGTCCACCATGGGAGTCCAGTTTACAATGGGAGTCCAGTTTACAATGGGAGTCCAGTTCACCATGGGAGTCCAGTCCACCATGGGAGTCCAGTTTACCATGGGAGTCCAGTTTACTATGGGAGTCCAGTTCGCCATGGAAGTCAAGTTTACCATGGGAGTCCAGTTTACCATGGGAGTCCAGTCCACCATGGGAGTCCAGTCCACCATGGGAGTCCAGTTTACAATGGGAGTCCAGTTTACAATGGGAGTCCAGTTCACCATGGGAGTCCAGTCCACCATGGGAGTCCAGTTTACCATGGGAGTCCAGTTTACCATGGGAGTCCAGTTCACCATTTGAGTCCAGTTCATCGTGGTAGTCCAATTCACTATGGGAGTCCAGTTCGCCATGGAAGTCAAGTTCAACATGGGCATGCAGCTCATTAAAGGACTGCTTCGTCACGTTAGCTATGAAGGACCACCATCTCGTATTCACATCGCATTGCGGCTCTTGAAATATCGAAGTTTTTTTTACCGAATTCGAAAAAATTGTCTCTTCTCGTTATTTAGATTTACCGACTCCTGATATAAACTAAACTATAAACTTTTTTATTTTACCATCACGTAGAAATGTATAGCAGCCAAATACTCCAAACGCATGTTGATTCTAAATGTGGAGGAAAAACGCGGATGACCCGGAGAAATATCCACATGACCACGGGGAAAACTCTGCGCGAACTCCAAATACACAGCAGGCATTAGCGTCGGGATCGAACCCACGACCTCCTTTATACCAGGCGAGGTAGTTAACATCTCCTAGCCACCGTGGCGCCCGTCCACCTGGCCAATTCGCACATCCCCTTCATGAATGGGGAAATTAAAGACAAGCCACAATCGTGCGATTGTGGATATTGAACCAAAACTACGGAGCCAAACAACTGTTGTCTGCGCCCTTCCAACAGAGGAGGAGGATATGCATGGAACCTTTTTTTGTTGTTGCCAGTATCAAAGTGTAGTGTAATAGCGCTGGCTGGTGGACAACGGCGGCAACTGTGGTGGACAGATAGCACACACGCCGGTGAGCGTGAGCACGGTGTGTGTTGGCAGCACGGAGGAACTAGGGCAAGGGTCACGGAGGACCCCATCTGGAGGCCCCTGGAACCTGCTGGCGGGTTCGAGAAGGGAGGCGAGGTCAGGGCGGAGCCAGGCCGCGCTGGGAGCATAAAAGGAGCCGAGAGCGGGGAGCTCAGGGCTGCCGGTTCTGGGAGTGGACTCGTCTCGTCGTCGCTGTTGTCTCGTCGCCGTCGTCGCTAAACGTCTCCGCTAGATGTTGCTCTACGTAGGATAGTAGTTGGCTATCTCAGTCGGCGCCGCCAGTGTTAGACGGCTGGCGTGGTGTAGAGGCCAGGCTGAGCTACTGTGGAGAGTGTGCGGACGAGACCGTGAGTGTTTCTGGAAATAAAACAGGTGTTCAAACACAAAATAGATTCCTTTTTCCAAGGAATCAAGTACCGCATTCATCACACGTACTTGTGGTAAAACATGCAAACAAGACATGCTCTATTGATACATGCATTTGTCTTTGAACGCCATTGGCCTACACCAGAGACCATGGCCTTGTCTCACTGGTGTCAGATCAGCTATAAATGCTCTGATACGTGCATTGTCTTTGTACCAGGGACGTGCGGTCAGGGGAGGCAGGGGAGGCAGAGCTTCACCTGTCATATTCCAATGAAAATAGCTGTTTACGAAAAGTAAAAAAAAAGAATAGTCAAATAAAATAAATCTTAAGATTTTTCCACTGCTCTGTGTTATAAATGTCATTTCTGTACGATTCCAATCATTTGTATAGCCAAAATCGCCAAATTTGCGGAGCTCCGCTGCAAATACAGGGAGAGACATGAGGTGAGGCAGCGACGAGCTCAGCCTCCCCTCTGATTGCACAACCCCTTAGTAACTAGATGGAGCACGGGCATTAAGCGTGTGCTTGTTACTATCTCTCTGTGTGTCACCAATGTAATGTTTGTAGACCCCTTCATTTCATGTCCTCACCTTCCATACTCCAGGTAGCTTATTTCACGTGTGTGTATAAGGATATTTAGGCTCGCTAGTCTCGTCATGAAACTGCAATGAAAAAGCACCAGGGGAGGCAGCTATCACATCTGCCTCACTGAGGGGGACGTGTCCAACACGCCCCCCTAGGCGAGGCCACGCCCCCTCCGTGAGGCCACGCCCCCCGTCAGTGTGTGAATCTGGCTCTGACACTAGCCAGTGCCTCCCCAGCCATTGACCTCACCGCTGAGCAAAAACACACAAACGTTTTCCCGAAGCCCTCTCGGGGCGAGCAGACACGATGTTGGCATTCAGCTCGCAAACACGCTTGCCGTACGCAAGAACAGAATGGCGTGTACATGCTGTTTACACGTATGCATAAAATACGTACATTGATATGTTTTAATTCACGGGGAGATTTTGAGTCAGATTAATGACGTAATACACGTGATTTCCCACGGATAAGGAGGGCGTCCGCGGTGGGAGGTGGGGGGTCTCACTCAAAGCGTCGCAATTCTATGAGCGCGACCCCTTTCCTCTGCCAAATCATCCCATCACAGACGTGCAGTGAGTGCCGCGATTGACTGGAGCTGCTGCTGCTGCTGCTTGTGCTGCCGATGATGATGATGACGACATGACGATGACGACGATGATGACGATGATTAAGACGATGATGACGATGATGTTGACGACGGCGACGGTGTCACCCGTTGAAGTGTAAATCAGGCAGGAGGTCACGTGGCCCAGGATGGCAGCCAGGGTGGCGGTTGGTGATGGTGATGATGATGATGGGTGATTGATGGTGATGCTTTGAAGATGACGATTATGTTTCATGTCGCGACTGATGCTGCCGACCGTGGTGATGATGATTATTGTGATGATTCTCTTTCGAACTGCTCGTTGTGCTGACTTTGTTGTTCTTCCCCCAGCACCTCCGATTCGCATGCTTGGATGGCTTCGTGCAGTGCGAAATAAGTTCAACATACATACATTGTGCAGTTGCTGCTGCTGATGATGATGTTTTTTTAATACAGGAAAGCCTCACTGAGACTAAAGTATATATATATTTTTTTAATGTTTTTTTGCGTGGAGGAGGAAACAAGAGCAGCTGTAGAGACCGACGCATGCGAGGCAAGAACAAAGATTGGCACACGATGGGTCACGTGCCCGTGAGATGCACTCACAGTGTGCGCTGCCATCTCCTTGCCATCTCACAGTCCCGTTCAGGAGGTTCGCAACGTCTATAAGCGACCCACAAACCTTTGCTCCAAAGTTCCGGGTTGCAAACATGCGAAACTGCGCCCAACTACTGCTCATATTTTTTCTGATGATGATGATGATGATTTTTCTGCCGATGATCTTTTTACTTTTCGTGATGATTATGCTGCTGCTGCTGCTGAATAATCCAACGCCACTCAATCTCCCATGCTCATGCACGCTATATCGTTTGTACAAATGATCGCTTGCTCTCCCGTGATAAAAGTAAGCGAACTTTGTATGTACGTATGTTGGAATTTTTTTGGCACCATACGTAGCCAACCGTGCTAATCGGAGGTGCGGGAAAGCTTTTGATGGACGCATCACGAGTAGGGATGATGGCCATTGGATTAGGCCGTGGGCAACAATGCGACATCACAGTATATTTGTGACGTCACAGTGCCATGACGAATGGCAGCGTTGTGGAAGGGGTCTTCATCTTTTGGCCAATGATGCTGATGAAGATCATTGAGAATGATGATGGTGCTGACGGTGTGGTTTTTTTTATTGTTGCTGTTGTCCTTTCTAGCCACTGCAGATGCCACCATATCTGCGAAGACACACTCCACCACATCAGTAGCAACTCCACTCTGTAAATTCTTGCCTCCCACAAAGATAATGTAATCCGCGCCTCTTATCTGCTAACAGCACCCCCACCACGCCACATTTCAGAGTGAATCATAGGAGTGGTCATCGCATTTATACTCACAGCCACCCTCAACGTGTTCACCTCTGCAGTCTATTGCAGATATATTTTCAGTATTTCTCTTTCATTTATTTACCCAGAAGAGCCTCACTGAGTCTCAAGGCCCTTTTTTTGTTGCTGTTCATAATGTCCGCTGCTAAGGTTCGCATTAGGGGGCACACGCATCGCGCCTTTCCCAGTCGAGTCATTTTGCGGTGCAATTTTTTTTCGAATTTGGCAAACGCGAACATGAAAACGCGGGCACGCAACGGCCTACTGCAATTTCAAATGACGCCACGTGATCTCTTAACGTCCTCCGCGAAGCGGACGAAGCGCGCGGCTGCGTCTGAGGGTTCGTACCGCCGCAGCGTTTGACCAGGGCGGGCGGACCCTGGGACTTGAGATTTTTTTTCCCAATCCCAGCGGAACGTGCATCCTCGTCGCCGCTGCGAGCTGCGATTCTTCGGCAGGTCGGCGCTCACCGAGGGGCGTGGATGTCGACGTTTGGACTCTCCGTGGCGCGCAGTGAGGGGCCGTCGAGGAGTGGCCGCACATCGCTAGCGGGCACCCTTGAGTCCTTCCTTGCGGCGGGTAGCCTCCGATAAGCCATTGGGATTTCCGTGCCCTCTCGGATTTGAAGGGAGGAGGAGGAGGAAGAGCAGCAGCTCCTCTTCAGGGAATCTTTCCTATCCCCCTCGACGTGCAGGGCGACAGCGCGTCACCGCCCACGGACAGGGGACTCTCCGTCACCCGCAGGGGATACGCACGCCACCGCGTCTCCTCCGATTCGGCAAACGAGCAGGCACAGGGGCCGCCTGTGCCAATCGGGATTGTGACCAGGGCAGCAACACCCCCCCCCCACTCGCTTGCCACCTTTGCCCATCCCCGTGGAGCCTTGCTCGGGGTGTTTCCAGCGCGCGTGCCACGTGACGGGGAGGTGATCGGTTATGAATCTGCATAGCTCATGGGAATTATTTTTGTTTTTAAATATGAGAGATGCGCGTGAATTCGCAACGGCGCTTTCGCGTCCGCAGAACGCCACGCGAGTCGCGCGCCACCATGGGCGTGGCGATTTAGCACGGTTGGCTACGTACGGCGCGAAAGAAGTTCAACGTACGTACATACATACACAATTGCAAACGATTATTCGTGTTCATTTGTTGCCCATCTAGTTAGGGTGGTCAGTGGCCCGCAGAGTTGGGGTGGAGAGACGCCCAGCCAGCAATGAGTGTAGACGGGCAGGCTTGATTTTGGAGTGGCCCTTCTCCCAGGCAAATAGAACAAAAGGCTCGTGTAGATTCATCCGATGGGTCGATTGCCAGCCAAGTCTGAAATCCCGATCGGCCCCGCCCTTACTACGACAAATTTTATTTTGCCAGGCAAAGCCCACTGGGACCGTAGAGGCAATCCGCTGTAGTCCCTGCGCTCCTCGGCAGTGGTTCTGAAATGGCCGTTGGCTCGGCGAAGAGTTCGTCCGCACCTCTGTGGGTCTCGTTCTTGGTTCCACAAGGGGTTGTCCAGAGGACCCACCTCAGCGAACGCAGTGTGCGGGGGTGGTGGGGATGAGGGTACCGGTTCACTCGGCAACCACACGACCATGCTATGGGACAATACTTTTTGCCGGTATCAAGATGATGAAAAGGAGGAAATAGGCTTTGTCCTTTGCCGGTAGGAATAGAGGAGGTGTTAAGATGTTCAAGTCTGCATTGACCACACATGCTTGTGGTTAAACATGCCAACAAGCATGCGTTGATTTAATGTGTGAATTGTCCTTGAAACTGATTGGCCTAACACCAGGGACATACTCCTTTATGGCCTTGTCTCACCGTTGTTAGACCAGAGGACGCCAAAAGGCGAACAGCACGAAGAAAATGCAAATCTCAAATAATTAATAGCTCGGGTCGATCAGTTCAATCTAATGGGGCCCTTTTTTCCAGTTTCAAGATGATGGCGTGAATATATATGTGTTAAGATGTTCAAACACCAAATGGACACAAACATGCTCTGATAATGTATGCATTGCATACAAAGGCAGACCTCGTTTACCGCTCAGCATGAATTCCTGGAGAAGTGAGCGCACATTGAATCGGCGCTAAAAAGGGGTCATTATGCCATCGCGTAAAATGTGGATGCGCTCCCGATAGTATTATCTCTTTCGTGTGAGCGATATATGAGGGGCTTCTTTGGGGGTATTGTTAATAGCGCTAATAGTAATAATAATACAGATGGGAAGCATTATTTAATTAATAAATACGAAACTAATAATAAAGTATTATTCTCACATCAGTAAGTAGCGTGGAGTGTACTCACGAGTGATATTGGACCGTACTCCTCCTACAAGGCTGGAGCTGCTGCACTCCCAATCCGGGTCTTGGCGATGCCCTCAGTCGAAATGTCCGTGGTGAGGTTCCTTTTGCATGGAGCCTGATACCCACTTCTGGCCTCGTGAGCTGTCACCTAGATAAACGCACTGTGATAACATTGTGGGGAATTTGTTTTTTTTTTCATTGTGACCCACGAATCCCTCGGGGTGGGGTTATGGTTGGCTCAGCGAGCGTCGCTCTCATTGGCTGAGCGAATTATGGGGTGGGGGGGGGGGTTAAGCGCTTTATATGATTTCTGATTTAATATTTGTTTTTCGTCAGAAAATGTCTCGAGGACAAAGAGCGCTCTAACGTGTCCGTGTTCTACGAGGAGGGGGGGGGGGGTCACGCTAATATCGCAGCATGTTTGTTTGCATGTTACACCACAAGCACGTGCGGTCGATGCAGACTTGATGCCTTGTGTTTGAACATCCCTAACACCGGTATTCCTAACGGAAAGGGTAAAACCTTTTCCATTTTTCATCAGCACGACCGTGCGCCAGATTTCCATGGGGCTGCATGGTCCCATCAAACAGGGCAGGCTTGTGGCCAGACACCAATTGTGAGGCAGCGTTAATAAAAACACGTGATCATGTCAGTTTAACACGTAGGCTTTCGCGACCAATATCATCCATAATAGGGGGGGGGAAGGGGGGGCTTGGGTAAATATTTACGCGATCTAACCAAAAAACAAAACCTCTATTATGGATGTAATTAGGTGTAAAGTGTTAATGCATTCCACCAGTATACATTGTACGTTTTCCACCTTCCCGTAGACATGCAGGAAGGTGCAATATTCCGAAACCCCTCTTGGTGCATTGCACCTGAATTGAACATGGCCTGGCATGTCCTTTCATAACTCTGCTGAGATTGCTTCCCTGGTGAAAATGATTGTGGTAAGGCAGCGTGGTCTGTCCTAGCGGACACCGAAACCGTTACGAAGTGAGTGGCAGAAATAGCAAGTTGCCCTGTTATCATCGGTCGGTAAGGAAACCAATTATACACATTGCTATGTGAAAGTTGTCGTTATTGCTTTGTACATTACCCGTATGGGCGCAATTTTAAAATTATAAAAATACGTGAAATATATAAATGTGCTGTTGAGATATGTTTAATCCGGCATTACCGTGCAAGTTAAATTCGTTTTAGTTAAACGTAAAAAAACACACACACAGTCGAAGCAAAATGGAATCCTATGTTTTAATATAAATGAAATTATGGGTTTTTCGAATCACATTTTCCTTACTGATTTCATGGTTCACTCCCACAAAATTGCTTTTGCACAGATGACTGCGGGTATGGTGTCCCAGCAGTCAGGTACCGAACGCTAACTTGATATCGTATTGGCTCGAGAAGGTCAATGTCACAACACGATAACAGGGCATGCCCAGCTGCTGCTGCTTGCCTTGATACATTCCGTCAATTTCAAAGCTGAGAAAACGGTGTGAACTTTACAATTGGTTTGACTTTCTAAGTGTTTATGCGTAAATTCAGATAGAATTTTAAAAAATCGTAAAGTGTGCATACACGTAGACATACTCTTTAGTTCTTTCGGTAAAGTCACGTAGTTATAAAATAAAATAAATCACGACGTTTTGGGCACAATACAAGCGTCCGTCATCAGGTGGGAAAGCATGGCCTACTGCTGATGCAGACTTTAGACAGTCTGGGAAAGCATGGCCTACTGCTTATGCAGACTTTAAACAGTCTGCATCAGCAGTAGGCCATGCTCTCCCACCAGATGATGGACGCTTGTGTTGCCCCCGAAACATCGTGATTTATTTTATTGTCTACCTACGTGACTTTACCGAAAGAACCAAAGAGTATGGATTCCTGCAGTCACGAAAGCTTCAAATCAAGATTGAACATGTAGACATTTTAACTTTCTTCTGAGCCATTGCCACTAACGTATTGCCACGGTTTTGTGTACGTATAATGATATTTCATATATAGTAGGTAATATGGAATAACAATATATGACTCTCGTCTCTTTTTTTTATATAGATATAAACAAAATAAACTATTCTAGTCACGTGTCCATCTGGACGGTGCCATGGTTAGAGCGCTCCACTCGCAGTCAGAAGGTTGCGAGTTCAATCCCGGACCAGGAGAGGTCAACTCAACCCATCATCTCCGACGGCAATAGGGGGCTCAACGACTGCCAGCACAGATAAGTGCTACCCCCCCCGCCACCCACCCCTTTTGCTCATTTGAACAGAGGCACTTTGGGCCAGCCTTTAAGTGTGGATGGTGAAATCTTCACACACACCACACTTCACACACGCACAGGGAAACCGGGAGGTTTTCTGTTTAACATCTCAATTTTGCAGCTGTGCGTGGCGCGTCAGCCAGCGGTGATTCGAGGGGCAAATCACCACAGTGAAGTCGCCATTTAAACGCCCTCTGACATTTACACATTTCAGGCCGTTGTTTGCTGCGTATCATAGCCCAATTCCAAAAGGTGGACATTTCCAGAAACTAATTTGAATGTAAGTAATATGCCCCCCCCCCTCCCCCCCCATGTCACCATCGTGTGAGAGCGGTGGCAAAGAGTGAATATCGCACTGCACTCTCAATCCACCAGCTTGAGTTAAATTTCTCGGCCACGGCTAACCTCAGTGGAAAGTTATAGCTGTTGCCGGTCCTGGGCAACCCCCTAGCCCCTTACAGATCTGCACTGACCAGCGTGGTGAAATATAGGCAAACCAGCTGGCATGAATGACATGGCATCTGGGTTATCTGCAATTAAAAAATGCATTCTATTACAACGGACATCCCTGGTTTCTTGCAAAACTGAAACATCTCTTAATGGGCTCTCACATTACGGTTTATAAATAAAGAGCAATCAAAGAGGAATTGATGGTGCAACGTTTAATACGAGCGTTTAAATAAGCGCACGCACGTTTAACAATCGTGCGCCGAATTGCGGTTGATATTTTGCTCTCTGTTTTGTCAGCTTATTAGGCAAGGCCTTGCGGTACCAAAATGGACCGCTGTCCGTTGATAGATCTCCCTCGCATCGTGTGGATTGTGTCTCATCACGTGCGCTACGATTGCGGAGTCGGCTGCATGCGCCGGCGAGCTGACACACAGCGCGTCGTCCTCCTCTTGATGTCTGCCCTCTCGAAGGGCGGTGAATGATCGCGGTCAAATTTGCAAAGAGTGTCGGTTTGGTGGATGTCAGAAACGTTAACAGGAGGTCCCGAAAGCAACGTGGGCTGCCACCCCTGTTGTCGCGCTTCGTCGGTGAGATTCCTGTTTGTCAGGAAAATTGCCGTTTTTGTCTCGGGATAATCGCCTCCAATGTCAACCTGGATTCGTAAACTACGTGTATATATGTATACATTCCCATGGTACATTTGCATAAAACAATAAAACCACAGAGGAGTTCGATAATACATGGTGTGCATGCCTTAAAGGCATTAAAAAAATTAGCATAGGAAAAAAATTATAATGACCGCGTATCCGCGATGCAAAATGCCTACATCATGACACGTTTAACCCGAATGATTATCTTCGTTTTTTTCATTGTATGGGGCGCCTTGCATGTGTAGCGACATGGAATGGGGTCACTACGTAGCATACCGTGGGTTGCTGGCAGAGAAGGGCATCTGCAGTTGCAGCAGCCATGCCTGTCAGCAGGTCACGTGATAAGCCGGAGAGGTATCCCGGGAACCCGCGAGTAGGTTCTAGAAGGGGGGCGTGGCCGGGGCGGGGCGGGGCGAGGCCACGCCGGGAGGATAAAAGGGGGAGCCCGAGCCTTCGCTCGGGGCTGTTGCTTGGAGTGGAATCCCGTCGTGCTGCTGGAAGTCTTCACCTTCTCGGCATCGTCAATCAGGCAGTCTGCCAGCTGTCCTGACTGACAGTTGTAGTTATCCCTTGTAACCTGTGAAGACTTGTAATAAATTGAGTGCCTCCTACTCCTAGTGTCTCTGAGTGCGTCACTACACATGTAACAATCACTGTATACCAGGTAGATATTACAACATGGGACCACTTCCAAATTATTAAATTAAATTCATTGGTGAAAGATACATTTCACATCAAAGTTAAGCAACCACCCAAAAGACACTTTCTAAAGAGTTAACATTTTAATAGCAGATCACCCACACCAATAAATATTCCCAGGAACATTGCACCATTTGCCCAGTAGCCAGCAGTAACGTGTGCTGTCAAAAGCACTGACGTAACACGAAGCAGCTTCCCAACAAAACTCAGGGAAGGCTGAGAAAGAAAACAAAAACCGTGACGGATAGAATTATGGAGAATTCAAAGCGGTGCAGAATCTTAACAGTGTGCAGTATTTTTTTTTAACTGCTTACCGCTGGATAACAAATGAACTACGATTAATCCTCCGGGTGATTTTTTTTTTAGAAGCGGTTTTCTGATTGCTCAGTGCTGTAAATGGAGTTAAAATAAAGTCCATGAAGCTGAAAGCCAACCCACCCGTGAAATGTGTTGCCAAGGTGACCGAAATTATAATTGCAATCAGTGGATTTTGAGGCAAAATAAATGTTTTTGCTTGAGAAAAAAAATACACTGTCCTGCTATACACACATAGAGAAGACATTGCAATTATTTACGGCCCACTGCTACACACTCGTGCACAGTACTTTCCTTTTGTTAACCCACTGCTGGATGAGAGCCTCCCCATACCGCGAGGATCCACAGGATGATTGATTTGTTTGTAATTAAGCAAACCTCATCACGTTGGCCAGTGCGAATTGGTGAAGATTTTTGAGCGGAAGATTCGGGAAACATAGATGCGCAGTACAACAATGGACTTTGCTGCACTACCCCATGCTACCCACAACAGAGCGAAGCCCTGCACCGGCCTATGTGACATCCTATCAACCTTAGAAGGGCCACCATCCTGGCCATTCACCCACTGAGGCATTTATCCAGGCTTACCCAGCTCAGATTCCGATATCGGGTGCATTTGTTCATTGGCTCTGTCATTTATCAAAGTGAAATGTAGTGTCAGCATACTCGGGTGTCGGACAGTAATGCCTTCAATTGGGGCTCCAAAACTCTTTGGTTGCGGGCACACGTCTCATCATATCACCACGACATGTGTTGACTACCCACAACGAGCATTGGACTGCCCACAAAATAGTACCCATTGTATTGATTCTGGTGGGTGATGGACCGAATCAGTCCCCAAATGAGATGTCGACTCATGTTCTTTGGGTCACTCTGCCACTGTGGCCCGGCCGTATTTGTCAAGCGATGAATTTCCCGGTGAACTGAAGCTCTCTCATCTCGGGTTCGCACTTTCGTGTCTACGGGCGCGTGTATCGCCTTACCATGCATTTTTATTTAATCTTTTATTTATTAAATGCGCAGTTATGTATTTATCATATTTCTGAGGTGCCCTATAACCCAATGTGTTTCCTTGTGGAAATTAATGATGGATTTTTTTTAAGTATACAGCAACGGCTTGCCCGTTGACATTCGCGCCGTCTTATTTGCTGTTCCTCTCGAGTCAAGCCGCCCCGCTCACCCCTCTGAAAGTTTTATTTGCTGTTCCTCTCGCAGACTGCACTTTTATTTGTTCCGCTGATGCCATTCTCTGACACATCTCCCTTTCTACCCCGGCGATGGCGCACGGCTAAGGTAGCCGTGGTTTTCTTTTGTCAGCAGCTTATGTTTTCCCACGTGACAATCTAAAAGTGTTTATCCGTGTGGCAAAAAAAACAAATCCCCTGGCCCAAACAATCCTTTAAAAAAAAACCCTGTCCGGTGGGTATCCACACCCTCATCTTTTTGTTGGTGTTGTTGTTGCAAATATGCTCTGTGGAAGCAACACGTTCGTGCATTTAGAGTGAACTGACCATAATGAGCTAATTTATTTACTTGGATTTTTCCAGAGGTATAGAGACAGACGCCCGTTTGGTAACAGACGCAGATGGATGGAAACTTGGTTGATCGGAATGGTATGCAGGCTGACAAACAGCTCCTGGCATCCTTGCGGAACTGAAGAAAGGAATCTTGGGGGCAACACAGAGGCATATTTGGGGCCATCTTCAGCAGTCTGGTAAACGGGAGAGATTCAAGTTTATTTTGAATGTTATTAAACACCTCACTGAGTTTCTACAAGTCATTACACAAAGTGTGCAAAGTTGAATGTCACTGATGACCCAACGTGCTGTGTATCACAATACTGGGCTATTTTAAGTTTAATTTCATTTGTCGCACCGGTGATGGTGGTCCCGTTTGGCCGGTTGCCCTGCTATTTTGCACAAAATCGAAATATGTATTTACACTGGAGGGATCCGATGAGCTATGAAGCTCTTTTTTTGTCACAGACATCCAGTCGAGAGATCCGTGGTTGCTACAGCAGCAGCAGCCACAGCAAATAAACCAATTAATCCTCACTTAATCTTGATTTGAAGCTTTCGTGACTGCAGGAATCCATTACTCTTTGGTTCTGTCGAAGTGGCTTATCACCCGGACGTTTATAACGGCCGAATACTCTAAATGTGCAGGGAAATAAAAAAAAAACCGGAGGAGCCTGAGACAAATCCTCGCGACCACGGGCAAAGAGACACGCATACTCCAAATGTACATGCATCAGGGTCGGGATCTGACCCACGTGTTGCTGCATACCAGGAGAGGTAGTTAACATATCGCTTGATCCTTTTGCAAAGTGCTGCAGAGCGACGTGGCGGTGACGGCCTTCCCGTGGTGGGAGCAGAAACAGAAGCGCCACGCAGTGAGTATTCGAGTGAATCAGCTGCACTCCTTCAAGGACTATTGTTAAAGTGTATTCGATTACCATTTGTCCACGGTCCCAATTTGGGAAACGTGTGCACGGCCATGCAGGTCCTGCTGCGTGTAAAATTAGCTCACACCTCGTCGTAACCGCGTGAAATACCGCGGCCCGCGCTATAATTGGCATTCCAACGCGGTGATGAATTAATCTCGTGGGGGGCAAACTCGCTAACCAGCGTAACGTAGACCATCGCGTAAGTAGGGCAAGTATCTCCTGGTAGTTAATTCTCTGCACAGCAACCTTTAAAGTCATTACGCACAACGGGCTACGAGAGCTCAGTTCAACCTCCCCACTGCTTCCCCCGTCTCTGCCTCCTTTGCCCTCCCCCCCACCCCCCATACCTTCTGTGGCCGTGAGCCAGACGTCAAGTTTCATTTATTAGGTATCGAGCCCTGTGAGCCATGCGGCTCTTGAGTCGGGTGCAACCGTAAGGGGGCAGGGCTATAGATGGTCTGCCTGAGAATGTGGAAGTGGCCATTGTATTGTGAGAGATTAGCAATGTCATTGCACGGGGCTCAGTGTGCCTCAGCATCGGTGACTTGCCTAGGCAGACCATCTCTAGCCCTGCCCTCTTACCCTGAGGCTGCACCCATCTCAGGCCTGCACAAGACCTTGTTTGAGTAGCTTTCTCGCTCTCTCTCTCACCTGAAGACGGTCGCTTGTGTTGCGATCGAAACGCCGTGATCTGTTAATACTTTTCTATCCGCGTGACTTCACCGAAAGAACCAAAGAGTATGGATTCCTGCAGCCACGAAAGCTTCGAATCAATATCGAGACGATGCTGCGCTGTGAAACGAGTGCCAGGAAGAGGCTGCAGAGCAAATGGGTCTGTGTGCACGTCTTTTTTCTTCCAATTTACTCCACGAGCATAACGTTCACGAAACGAGACAGCCTAACAGGCCAGCGTGCTCGTACGGCTTGCCGATTCTACATTACTTGGCTCGTCAGGTGGTGAGATGTTAGCTTCCTCGCCTGCTATGCGGGAGGTTCAGGACTTCGATCCCGACCCTGACGCCTGCTTGTGTATTTGGAGTTTGTATGTTTTCCCCGTGGTGGCCTGGATGTGTTTTTTTTTCTTCTATCCGGGACCTCCGGTTGGTTTTGCTTCCCCCTCCACGTTTAGAAACATGCATTGAGATTATTTAGCTTATTTTATGTACACGATAAATGTCAAAATGATACGCCACACTTTGTTTGAGCTATCATTTTGTGTGCCAGTTCGCTTCTGCAAAGAATAAGTTAATACCTCGGTGGGCTTTGCCTGGAAGGATGTGGATGGTTTAGTTTTGTTGGTATGTGTTTTTTGGCGATTTTTTTTTCCAATCTTGTCCTTATCACTACGATGGTGTTTTTTTTGTACCGTTTGTTTTTTTGTGGAACGTTTTTACCCGCCCCTACTCGACATCTGTGAAAAAGAGCTTTATCGCTCATCGGATTCCTCCGGTATGAATAGCATATCATGAATCTGATTCTGAGGTCTTGGGCGAGGTGCTTGAATGCTGCGAATATGAAGGATAGTGGATGCAAGGTTCCGTATTTCTCAGTCATATTCACGATGAAGCGCGTGACATCGGGCACGTGGACGCGGCCATTAATAGGTGCAGTGAAACTCCTATCCAGGTGGCCGTCCTCTAACGGAGTGAAACGTCGTGAAGAATGACGCCGCTTGCTATTCGGGTACAACAGTGTCGTGAATCACGGCGCTGTCGACACGATGATGGAATGTCCCGCAATCAGCAGCAGAGCGTTGTGTGTGATGGCAGCAGAAGTCCATAGGTCAATTGATGCTTCGACTGCAACCGGCGTCACTCACACTGGGGGATTTAAACGTCTAATTATTTTGGTGATACCGCTGCGTTGGCAATGGTGCAAGAAAAACGCAATTAACAACAATAACAACAACCGACAATGCAAATCGTCAACAACACTGCCCTAAAATAAAAAAAACACGATATATTCGGTGACATTTTGAGTAATGGTCCATTTTCACAGCACATCATATCGAGATGTTAATTTTGCATAGCAGATGAGTGGGGATTAAGCACATCAGCAAATGGTGTGCGGATGAGTGTGTGAAAGCAGTTACTTCGATAATATGTTGCGAACTGAATGTCAGACAAAATATGCATGCTAAGTGCCATAAATATAAACGAAAGACCGGAGGAGCACACACGATTGTGCGTGCAGTCAATGAGATGAGCCATCACCCCACAAAACGATCGACCACTGAGACAATTTGACTCGGCTTAAACATTTTTTTTCATCATTTCTGAGACTCCGGTTATCCCAGTGTCCGTCACATTCTAGGCACGAGGGAAGAGCCTGCAGGCTCCACGTGCCTGCGTGCCCACCGAAGCTGTCCCAGAGCCACAGGCTCCAATCTCCTCTGACCTAAAATCCCAAACTGAGTCACCTCACCGGGACACCGGCTGAGCTGGTTAGGGCCACAGATGCGCGGTGCAAAGATCCTTCCGAGAAACAAGCTTCCGGAGGAGTATGATCATTATTTCGCCGCGGATACCTCGGGGGCTTGGCATTTACTTTCGGCGAAAGCCGATAGGGTTCACAAAGAATAGCCACCTGGAAATGGAGAACAAGCGGCAGCCTGATAATTGATACTATCATTGTAATGAGCTCCTGAATCTTGATTTTTTTTGGGTTTAATTTTCGCTTGGAAGTGTCCACAACCATTGTAGGGCCGCATCATCGTTTAGAGCCAAATAGGATTGCATTCTGTGAAAATTCCCAGCTGCTGCTGCTGTAGACCCACCAGGTAAAGATGAGGGCCCGAACTGACGATTTCGCTGTTGCCCTTGAGTGAGCTGCAGACTCAACCATGAGACGTTGCCTGAGATTCAGCAGCTGATTTCCTCATTTGAACGTGGGCCACCATGGAGTCATAATCTTCTTCCGTCCGCCAATATTTTTTTCCGGAAATGTATCGAGGAACCGTCCGACCAAGTCTAGAGGGCACGAGGAGTCAAATATGCCTTTGGAAAACGCGGAACTGCCAATCGTCATCAGGCTGGGTTGCTGCTTTACGGAAACAGACTGTGAAGCTTCGTGTTCAGCTGCTTATGAACATCACGAGAACTGATTTTGACGCACCACCACCAATACCACCCCGCAATATTTTCTAACCGGGATTGTGAATGCCGGGCAAATAAATTATTACTGCCGTAAAATGTGTTATTTTTTTTGATATGCACAGCACCGATGTACCGCCAATAGGTTAATTTGTGCAAGAGGAATTCTAAAGTTATACCCTTAGCTGTTACACTCAATTGGTTGAACCCACGCTAAGTGCACTGCTAAGGCTCTCATATCTTCACGTTTAATAAAAAAAAATGTATTTACAAATTAAAGATCCATTTAACGATGAGAAGGCCGCGAGTCAAAATGAACTCTGAACTAAAACTAGACTATGTTTTTTTTTATTTTTACCAGGTAAGGCCCACTGAGCTATACAGCTCTTCTTCAGAAGCGACCTGGCACCAAATTATAGCTGAACGAAGTGGCTTATCACGTGGAAATTTATAGCAGCAAAATACTCTAAATAAATGTTGGTTCAAGATGTGGAGGGAAAAACCGGGGGAACCGAAGAAAAATCCACGCGACCACGGGAAGAGAGAAACGCAAACTCCAAATATACAGCAGCAGGCGTCAGGGTCGGGATCGAACCCACGACCTCCTTCATACCAGGCGAGGTAGTTAACATCTCATGGCCACTACCAATCATCCCTCTCAAAGAGTAGAGAGATCATCGCTGCCGATGTCGTCGACGCCGCTACGCGTTATCATCACCTCCTCGTGAGAGGTCTTCAAGCGCTTGCAAAGTCAACACCTGCCCTTCCAGATCTGATCCCACATCTCCCACTATCTGATTGGCTACGTACGGCTTTAGGCCTTTGATCATTACCTGTGTTTTGATAGTTCAATGTTAATGCACCTCCCCTCCCCTGTCCTCCCCTCCCCACCCCTCCCCTCCACTCCCCTCCTGCACACGTGGTCCACTTGATTTTAGTTTTTTTTTATCAGCATCCTTTTTGGGCAGATGAAAAAATAATTAAAACCACTTTGTGCAAATGTGACAGTGGTAATTCTACAGGTAGCCTCTTCCTCGACATAGCATTGTGGAATGTTCATCGATGCCTATGGAGTGCCAATGGAGTATGAGCGCCGAACATTATAATTGATCAGAGAACGCGCCTTAACTTTTTTGGACGAATCAAAATGCAAATTTATCCTTGGCTTTTGATTAAAAGCGTTGTTTTGCTTTCGCATGCATACACCGTTGCTATTAAAGTGATAACGTGGCTATGTTTCTAATGGTCATCAAACCGTTCATATCACTTCCCAGCCCATTGTATGCGCCCTCCATTTTCGCAGGCTTTGTGTTTACTACGCTTCTAAGGGGCCTTTACATCCTGATGGTCTTATTTGTATGCAAGGTCGTGGCCCCATAAATTAAATTCTAGAACGTGATTTTGGTAGAAGAGATTGCTGGATTTCCAGCAATAACATTGAGTCACAAGATGAAAATATTTATATTGCTGGCATAAAGCTGCACACAATTTTAACCCTTGCATTCTAAAGCATTTGAACACAATACACTACCGTAATAAACTGTCCACATTGTGGTATTAAAATATGTACAATGTGTTATTTTATGCAAATACAGTAAAACCTTGGATTGCGAGCATAATTCGTTCCGGAAACGTGTTTGTAATCCAAAGCACTCGTATATCAAAGCACTCGTATATCAGTTGTGATCAAGTGACGCTCGGCAGACAAAGCGTATACGTACTACTCGTATTGCAAGACCCTCGCTCGTTTATCAAATTAATATTTATTTAAAAAAAATGCTCGTCTTGCAAAATACTCGCAGACCAAGTTACTCGCAATCCAAGGTTTTACTCTACAAATATGTGAACACAACATGTGAATAACGAACCATGGGTAAGCAGACTTTATTGATGTATTCATTGAGAGAATTAGTCGTAGAGGTGAACAGGAGACACTTGAATCTTGATTTGAAGCTTTCGTGACTTGCAGGAATCCATACTCTTTGGTTATTTCGGTAAAGTCACCTAGGTATAAAATAAAATAAATCACGACGTTTCGGGCGCAACACAAGCGTCCACCTGATGACGGACGCTCGTGTTGCGCCCGAAACGTCGTTGATTTATGTTGTACCTACGTGACTTTACCGAAAGAACCAAAGAGTAAGGAGACACTTGATTTGAACAGGGGCAGGGAGTGACTGGCCAGAACACGGATTTCCAGACAAGAGGGGCAGCAGAGGAGAAGGAGCAATCTCCCATTAGAGTGAACGTTGACCACCTTCCCGGTCACGTGATTTATAAGTGAGTTCTCAATTTTAAATGCTCTAGACCTAGGCTTCCATTCGGCCACTGTGAATGCAGAGGAACATGCATCATGGGTTAATCTACAAAGTACATATTACTACGAAATTATTATTATCTTCACCACGTGAATCTGGTTCACTGAATGCTTGCAACATGAACACACGCCACAACATTATTAGTAAGCGCTTCGAGATGCCACCTGCCTCAGATAACCAGGGCACGTCATGAAAACCTGGATAATGTAATGGTAGCACTGTCCCTCCTCCACATCCAGTGGCTCTGCCCAATCAATTGTTCGTTCTGTTTATGATCAAGTGTGTCAATCGATTGCACGATCGCAACGGAGATGCGTTTGTCCATTGTCTTTCACCTCGCCTCGTCTTTATCCTGTTTTATTGATCAATGTAAATGTTCCCCCTGTAAATGTCAGCTGTAATGTTATTGGGAAGTACAGTGTCTGCTTTTGTCACTCAGGTAATCCCTTGGGGGGGGGGGGGGGGGGGGGGAAGAGACTTCAAGTCATAATGGGCTCCTACCTGAACACATACCTGCGCAGTGCGACTCACCACCTCCGCTTGATACCAAGACCCAGGATGGTCACGTCCATGCGCCGCTTCTCGGTGGTAGCCCCAACAGTCTGGAACGCCGTCCCTGTGCACATTCGCAGCATCACCTCACTCGTCTCCTTCTAAAGATACTTTAAAACTCAACCTCTGTAAACCACGACTTCGAGCGACTCTGAGCTTGGCTCCGCGCCTCTGAGTTGCGGCAGGTTACGTCCGCAAATTTGTCGCGCGTTATAAATTGCATTATTATTATTATTTGCCGCTGTCTGTCTGCAGTGTCTACGTGGTCAAAGAGACATTGCATTGCGTAGGAACCAGAGAGTATCGTTGCCCCACCGCTATGCGAATAGAGGATGGCTGTGAATCGTCATCGCGCAAACTCCGGGACATCCTCGCAGCAGCGGCTTCTGGCCGGTCAACGAACAAAGACGGTGGTCGCCGCACCGCGCGGCGCTTTCAGATGCGCTTCTGCGGCCGTCTGGAACGCTCTCTTCCTCGCGATATTGGGAAGCCACTGGGAGCTGTGGCACTTTTACATGATCTAGATCGAAAAGCTAAAACTGCTTTTTGTATCCAGTTTGTTGTCCTTCCCCGTGCACCTCCGATTGGCGAGGTCGGCTATGCACGGTGCGAAAGAAGTCATGTACGTATGTGCATGCGCCATAACGCGGTGCACGCCCAAACCCACGTAAAGAAAAGCCCACCACAATCTGTTATCCGAGAGGGCGCCCTTGCGAAGAGGGAGTTTGTGTTCGTTTTGCTGCAAAACGCCTGACTAATGAGGCCATCAGGGGAACAATAAAGCTCCTTGTTGTCACTGGTCTCATTTGATTTAAAATAGTTTGCAGCTTCACAGATGGCTTGCAGCTGTGGAGCACGACACTGCGATAAATGGATAGCGCATGAAGGTTACAAATCTCGCTCACAAAACAAAACCATTGTTAAATGATGTAGACGTACAGCGCATGGAGGCAAGTTCAGGTTAGCTCGTGAGAAATATAACACAATGTTTGCCCGAGTCACAACAACCTTAGCTCTACATTTGGTCAGTGTCAGGCACACGTTACTAAAGTCCGGCCGTACGCATTTACCTATACCATACTCGACATGCATCTTTAAGAAGAAAGAAAAACTAAAGGGCAGGAACAACACTCTCTGAGACGATGGGCCACGTGTTTATAAACTTTTATTGTCACGCAATCGGGCCAGTTTGCATGTTTACACGTGTGTGCCACAGTGGCGAGATGTTATGATCACTGTTACATTGCATTTATGGCTTTATTTTGGTGATTTCGAAAACGTTTTTTGGTTTGGCCATGTTTTTTTTGTTGTAGTACGGAGTTAGACTGATGGCCTTAATCTAAGTTGTCTTGTGGTTGTTGTTGTTATTTGACTTGCATCCCACTGAGATTTTTGCACACAGCGTTGGTGTACGGTGCTTTTTCAGGAATATTTTGATGTTTTTTTTTTCCTGGATTTTCTGTTTGCACAGTCACGTAGTCATTTTAAGACGTTTTCTTGTTCATGTTTTTGTTTGTTGCGGTTGCACCCGATTCAAGAGCCGAATGGCTCACAGGGCTATACCAAATAAATGGAAATGAAACTGAACTGAACCTGGTGTACAGGAGGTTGGGGGTTCGATCCCCATTCTGACGCATGTATATTTGGAGTTTTGCGTGTCTCTCTCCCTGTGGTTGCGTCGCTTTTTTTCTCCGGGGTCCTCCGATTTTTTCCCCCTCCGCATTTAGAAACGCGCGTTCAAAATGCGTTTGGCTGCCATACATTTCCAAGTGACAAGCCACTTCGTTGAGCTATCATTTTTTTTGCGAAAGCCAGGTCGCTTCTGAAAAAGAGCTACATAGCTCAGTGGGCCTTACCTGGTCAAATAAAAAAATAGTTTTATTTTTTTAGTTTTCATGCTCCCAACTGCCCACCGCCACGTCACCACCAGGCTTACGCAGTAAAAGTCACAGAGCACACGGCAAGTCACACGTGAAGGAGCCCAAAAGCCCTCACCGTCACTCCCCCCAGCCCACCTTCGCCTCCTCCCCGATACTGCAATATACGGGCAGTATGTACCGGTTGGCACGTCTAGTAAATCACACGAATTGGTATTTGGCATTCACAGACCGTGACAAAAATAAACAACATAATAGACATAATTTGCACGGAATGGTCACTCTCTGAACGGCACCAGCCTCATCGCGAGTGTAAACCAGAGCCGCCGGGCTATGCTACCGTTACAATAACCGATCACTCCACCGATTATCCGTTAGATCAATTGGCTAAGCATAAAACATTTATTAAAAAAAACGAAAATTGTTGCGCAAAAAAAAGGTTCCCCCGCCCGCCGTTGACACCACATCACATTAACATCGGGTGACATCATATCGGGTGACATCACATCGGGTGACATCACATTAACATCGGGTGACATCATATCGGGTGACATCACATCGGGTGACATCAGATTGACATCGGGTGACATCACATCGGGTGACATCACATTGGGTGACATCGGGTGACATCACATTGGCCGGGTGACATCACATCGGGTGACATCACATTGGGTGACATCGGGTGACATCACATCGGGTGACATCACATCGGGTGACATCACATTAACATCGGGTGACATCACATCGGGTGACATCACATCGGGTGACATCACATCGGGTGACATCGGGTGACATCACATCGGGTGACATCACACCGGGTGACATCACATTAACATCGGGTGGCATCATATCGGGTGACATCACATCGGGTGACATCAGATTGACATCGGGTGACATCACATTGGCTGGGTGACATCACATTGGATGACATCACATCGGGTGACATCGGGTGACATCACATCGGATGACATCACATCGGGTGACATCACATCGGATGACATCCAATCGGGTGACATCGGGTGACATCACATCGGGCGACATCACATTGGCCGCGTCACGCCACGTGCCGCTCTGCGTGGGGTTTCCAGGCCTTCGATCGGCAGGGATGCCTGGGGGCCACAGCACTCGATGGCAACGCCGACTCGGTCGGCTTCACCCACAGCACGATCCGCTCACCGTCTCCCGGCGACAGCGTCGCCACTGTCGCAGCCGCTGCCGCATTCTCAAAAAACGGGGGGTCAGCACCGCTCGAGCACAGCTTGGCTGCTGCCTTCGCGAGCGGAGAGTTGCGGGAGGGCTATAAACCGTCACCCGTCGGAGTGCGCCGGTGGGATTTGGTGAAACGAGCGGGGACGTTCGCCGAAACGGAGTTAGCGGCGGCTCCACGGGGCCGGAGAGAAGCGTGGCATGGCTGTGGGCGAAGGGGAATTCAGAAGTGCAGCGGTGCCCTTTGGGACGGTGGCGGTGGTGGTGGTGGTGGCATCTCCTGTGGGATAGGCGAGACGTCGCACGTAGTGGACTCGTTTGCTGCAGTGGAGAGACCACACGAAGGGAAGTCGAGTGAGGAGAAAGGACGGGGCTCAGCGCATTGAGGATCTTTTTATTCGCATGTATGTGGCATATTATTTAAACAAAAATATATTGCTGGCACATTGTATTTACGTATGTTGCGGGGTGTGGTGGCGTAGCGGTCAGCTCGCTGCGCTAACGAACCTGGTCGACCCAGGTTCGAATCCCGCTCCACGGTCGACACCAGTGACGATTATCTGAACCAGTCCTGGGCCTCCTCTAGGTCCACTCAGCCTCAAATGAGTATCCGGTTCGGTGTGTAAAAACATCGCTACTGAGGAGACAAAGTCGCTCAGGCCTGTGTGTTGGCCAGCCACCCCCTCGTGTGCCCGAGTGCTGGCCTTCATAAATGCTCGCTAGCAGCACTTGCCCCAGCAGGCTCTACGGCGGACGTGGGATCTGTTTCTGTGTATGTATGTTGAGCTCGTATCACGCCAACCGTGATGATCGGAGGTGCTATGCGTATAGATTCCGCATTCCCATGGCAGAGACGTAACTGCTGGAGATTCCGATGGCAAAATAACTGCTGGTGTAGAACTAATGATTTTACTTTTGACTTAAAATTTTCGTCACTGCAGGAATGCATATTCTTTGGTTCTTTCGGTAAAGTCACGTAGATAGAAACTTTTATAAGGAAGATAAAGTGAATTAAAATATCACGACGTTTTGATCGCAACGCAAGTGGTCGTCATCAGCTTTTCCTTTTCACGATGACGACCGCTTGTGTTGCGATCGAAACGTCGTGATATTTGTATTCACTTTATTTTTTTTTGTTTCTATCTCCGTAAATTTACCGATAGAACCATAGAATATTTATTTTACATTTCGGTAGGACGCGGTCTCCACCACGGACATGTTTTTTTCACCGCTGACTCAGTCAGGGCTGGCTGTGGTGGTGCAGGATCGCCCAGTTCACCGGTTTAAGCAGCAGGGCCCAGGAAAACAGGGAGAGGGAGGGAGAGAGAGAGAAAAACATATTTCGATTTAATTCACTTTGAAGCCATCAAAGCCAATATTATTACCACATTTCCCCATTTCTGCCTGAGCACCAAACGCTCAAGCGCACACGCCGTGTGCACTGAGGCCAACGTGTTGTGTTCTTCCACAGCTATCCAGGTGCACGGCAATAAACCACGGAGCGAACTGTGGTGTGCGAGGCTTGCGCGAGTAATTAGGGGATTCCTGCTGTAACGTGCTCCAGCTGAACTCTTGCCTACAGAGGCGCATTGGTTGAAAACGTCTCACCATTAAGTAGAAAGATCACAACCATGCAGTGCTATTGATTTGTGTCCCTTGCCTTTGTGTGTCTCACAAAAGGGCTTCTCTATCCTTGGGTTGTGGGTTTTCATGGTTTGAAGGCTTTGAACACATTTAGATGCATCGCCCAGTTGCACACGATGCCAAACTAAATATTAGAAGATTTCGACGGAATTTTATCGCAAATTTTCACTGTATGTAAAATCGTTGGAAATATTTGGCGGGCGCACAGCCTTAATCCGTGTATACTCCGGACAAAGGCCGTGTGTTGGCTGCAAATTATAAAAAAAACATTATTGGCCGTTACGTGCCGCCGATTGCAGTCCGCCCAATTGCGGCTTCTTCATGCGCCGAGCTATAATGTCACAAAAGAACGCGCGGCCAACTGCCGGTGCAAATTCGTGTGATGTGAGCGAGAGTGGCCCACTATTGGTGAAACAGGGGTCAGCGTGTCATCCCTTAACGAGTGTCATTTTGCGCTCTCTCTCCTCTCTAAATATATTTGTGAAACCTTGACGCGTGCGACTTCTGGTTGCAACTGCGCTGAGTTGAGATATAACCATTTGTGGACTGTTTAAGGTAACACGTGTAATTCAATGTTGGAATGCAAGTGAACACTTCGGAGACTGATGGTATGGTCCAAGGGAACACTCCAAGTGAACACTTGGACCATACCATCAGAGACCATACCATCAGTCTCTGATGGTCTCAGTCTCTGATGGCATGGTCTCTCAGAGACTGATGGTATGGTCCAAGTGAACACTTGGACCATACTATACCATCAGAGACTGATGGTAGGAGAGAATGAAATTATACATTTCACTTGTAAATGCTCCAAACGTGTTTGTCTTCTGTGACGCTCTGGTTTAATGGCAGTTCCTTGGCTGCTATAGTTCTTATTTTGCTCTGTTCTCTGCACACCATTTCATGTCCACAAAATGACCATTCAGTTATCGTGTGCTTAAGTTTCTTGTGGTGGCGAGATGTTAACTCCCTTGCTTGGTATACATGAGGTCGTGGGTTCGATTCCAATCCTGACGCATGTATATTTGGAGTTTGCATGTTTCTTTCTGAAGTGGAGTGGATTTTTCTCAGGGTCCTCCGGTTTTCCCTACGTATTTAGAAACATGCATTTAGAGTATGTGACTGCTATAAATGTCCACATGATAAGCCACTCCATTGAGCTATCAATTGTGGCCAGGTCGCGTCTGAAAAAGGAGCCCTACAGTTCAGTGGGCCTTACCTGGTATTTAAAAAATATATATGCATCATTGGCATTTATTTTCATAAGTGAATATATTGAGATATTTTAATATACTGTATATTATTTATGCTGAATGCCATGTATGTATGTATGCATTGCTTACTTTCCTATCAATGCGATTATGTATACATATTTTTAAAGTTTAATGTTCTTTTTTTTATTCAGATAGATTTGAATATTTAGATGAACATACATCTTCAGATAGATATCGTTGCAAATTCGCACTTTTTCACTTTTGCGTATACTTGTACATTTTGTCTCCCACTATTGTCGTCATTGCTGCTGTGATTTTTCTTTTGTTACTTACCATTTTTTCTTCTTCATTATATTTCATCTCAAGACTTTTGCCGCACGCAAATGTTCCCGTCGTAACGTTCTGCGTTTTTTTGCAGACATTTGCACCACCACCAGCACCAGCAGCAGGGCACGATCTGTCCCGAGCCATCCATTGGTGGCTTGTGGACAAGCGAACGCGTTGATGCTCCGACGAGCTGCAAATGTGGCGTCACGGGCGCTCGCTGACGGCTCGGGGGAGCGCCCACGGTGCTTACAATGTGCGGGCTCAGAGAGAGGGAGATATTGCCAGCGAGGGGTTCTCGAGAGGGGCCTTTGTGCGGCGATACGTTGTCGGAATGATAATGGCTAAGCACCTTCAAGCCCTCGGAGGACCGAGTATCAACCGTCCATCACTCATCACGAGCGTACGGGGGGGTGGGTTACAAGGTTGTCCCACGCTCCGGTGCCACTCAGCTCGACTGTGGCAGGGTCCCACGTGCCGTGCAGCAGCTGCGGGGTTGCTATCACACCCCAGAGACAGCACGCGAACGAACCGCCTGTCAATGACGAACGCGGTGAGGTTAGGTTTTTTTTGCGCACGCTATACATTATACCTGGTGCTGCGCACGCTATACATTATACCTGGTGGTGGGCACGCTATACATTATACCTGGTGGTGGGCACGCTATACATTATACCTGGTGGTGGGCACGCTATACATTATACCTGGTGGTGGGCACGCTATACATTATACCTGGTGGTGGGCACGCTATACATTATACCTGGTGGTGGGCACGCTATACATTATACCTGGTGGTGGGCACGCTATACATTATACCTGGTGGTGGGCACGCTATACATTATAACTAGTGGTGGGCACGCTATACATTATACCTGGTGGTGGGCACGCTATACATTATACCTGGTGGTGGGCACGCTATACATTATACCTGGTGGTGCGCACGCTATACATTATACCTGGTGGTGGGCACGCTATACATTATACCTGGTGGTGGGCACGCTATACATTATACCTGGTGGTGGGCACGCTATACATTATACCTGGTGGTGGGCACGCTATACATTATACCTGGTGGTGGGCACGCTATACATTATACCAGGTGGTGGGCACGCTATACATTATACCTGGTGGTGGGCACGCTATACATTATACCAGGTGGTGGGCACGCTATACATTATACCTGCTGGTGCGCACGCTATACATTATACCAGGTGGTGGGCACGCTATACATTATACCTGCTGGTGCGCACGCTATACATTATACCTGGTGGTGGGCACGCTATACATTATACCTGGTGGTGGGCACGCTATACATTATAACTGGTGGTGGGCATGGCCTGTCGGTAGCGCGTTCTCCGCTTGTGGCAGAGGTTCGCGGTTCAAATACAGCGGCCGCCCTGCTTATTACTGTGGGTGGTGTACTAATGGTAATCATTATAGTAACGCTATGTGCCGTCTGCTGCCTTCACAGTGAACGTTAAAGATCCCCCTGGCATAATTCGCAAATGTAGGCCATCTTGTGCCAGAGTCAGGGTCCAAATTATCCAACATTTGAATATTTACACTTCAAATTACTCAATTGAAATTACACACAGCAATCATCGCCCCCCCCCCTACTGGCAGATTCATGTCCCAGGTGCACTCTTGCAAATAAGAATTAATAATTACCCAGGTCTCTTTGAGTTGTTACGTGGTTAAGCGAAATAAATTAACCTGAGTATAAATGATGTGCTTCTTCTAAAATACTTCTGGTAACAGAGAAGCATTCGTTTAGCAAGCCTCACTTTAGCTGATGAGAGGCAGGAAGGTTGAACCCAATCTAGAGTGTGTACGCTTTAACACATGCTGTTGGATAATGTTGGTCGGGAAACGCCCGTTGGCCGGCGGACTGAAAAATATCACTCGTATACGTGGAGGGGCACAGAACGGAGTTGTGATGAAAGAGCATTACGGTATTGTACAATTGTAGTGTCAATGATTCGGAGACAAAGTTTGCAGGAGGCACCTTCTTTATTAAACAACGTCCACGGTCTCGTCCGCACACTCACCACAGTAGCTCAGCCTAGCCTCTACACCACGCCAGCCGTCTAACACTGGCGGTGCCGACTGAGATAGCCAACTACTATCCTACGTAGAGCAACATCTGGCGGAGACGTTTAGCGAAGATGGCGACGAGACGACAGCGATGACGAGACGAGTCCACTCCCAGAACCGGCAGCCCTGAGCTCCCCGCTTTCGGCTCCTTTTATGCTCCCAGCGTGGCCTGGCTCCGCCCTGACCGCGCCTCCCTTCTCGAACCCGCTAGCAGGTTCCAGGGGCCTCCAGACGAGGTCCTCCGTGACCCTTGCCCTAGTTCCGCCGCTCTGCCAACACGCACCGTGCTCACGCTCACCGGCGTGTGTGCTATCTGTCCACCACAGTTGCCGCTGCTGTCCACCAGCCGGCGCTATTACACTACACAATCTACAGTGTTGTGAACCCACTCACGTGGCATCACTCCCACTACTCACCATCATCACCGGAGATGCTCACCGCTCTCCTCTGACGAACAAAGTGTCATCCGTGGCAAGCGAAATCACAAACTTGATAAGCAGACGATGCGTCTCCTTCATTTATCCGTCTCTCCACATAAAAACAAAGTGCATATATTTTTGGTTTGTTTGCACAATCCGTCGGGCGACCACGGCCCTCTGAGGAGTGCATCATTTCAGTAGCGTTGCATCGGTGCAGAGTGACCTCCGGGCCCGTTTCGACAGACGGTGCCTCATCACACAGCGGAGTCAGGCGTGCCCGTGGGTCAATGCTGGCGAACTGCCAGTTGTTGCAGGCGGCGCCACCGCTCATTGTGGAGGTTCCAAACGACAGCCTAATCGACGACCCCACCACTGCTTCGCACGGCTTTGATCTGCCAAGAAAACTACGGCGCTCCATGAACTATCTTCAGAACAGCAACTGGGCGCGGCGCCACTACCTTACCCCCAAAAGTGGAGAATCAGAGACAACCCAAAGTGTGACTGTGGCCACGCGAACCAGACAATGGAACCATTTCGCGACCAACTGCATCCTACGCCCGCTCTCTCCGGCGGGACTGAGCAGCATTAGCCGAGGCCTCTCCCGAAGCTGTCGCGTGGTTCACAGACTTACACTTGGACGTGCGATTTGCACAGGCTTTGCCATACGCCAGAGGAAGACCGTTTTCGACCGAGATCAAAGGCGGTACGTCGGTCCCTGGGATTCCTCTGGTCGACCGACGGATGAGCTTGCAGACAAATCACGTGACCCTCACCCAGGGCCATCCATAGTGGGGGGGGGGGGGGGGGGGGTTCGTGGCCCGGAGCAAACCCCTCCGTGTGCCCTCCCCAACCCTCCAAACTAAACCGGATAATATTCCGTCTGACACCGTGACGGTGAAGCGTGCCCCTCCCCCCGCCCTGCCCCCAATGCGCGGGGCTCGGGGCGGTCGCCACGAATTTCCGTGGTACCCTCGGGACGTCTCTGCCCTCACCACTCACTCACCTTTCACCTGACAACAACCATTCACGAGACACCCCTCCACGGTGTCGTCAATTTGCCGACACCAAAGGCCAACCGACCAGAATGTGGGAGTCACCAACTCCACCGGTTTCTCTAAAGATCCTGTCTCATCCGTGCTGGTCATGTCGTCTCAGATTGTGACCTCACCCACGACAACAAAAGCAACACAGTGTTTTAATTGATCGTGTAAAGCATGTATTTTGTGTGTATGAATAGAACACACAATGGTGTACGTTCCCCCTCCAAAACCAAAATGACAGGGCATCAAAAGTAGAACTTTTACAATTGATTGCTTTCGTGACTTTACCAAGGACCTCAATAACATCCTGCGTCATCGCTTGGACCCATGCGCTTAACCTTAAACAATGCGAATTCAACCCCGATGTATGTATGTATGTTGAACTTCTCTCGCACCATACGTAGCCAACCGTGCTAATCGGAGCTGCGGGGGTAAGGACAAGATGAAGCCTAGGGAGCTGAAAGAACTCACAAACAAACACCTCGCAAAATAAACCCAAACCCAGAAGATCCCTGGGTTTGATCGTCCACGAAGCTCATGGTGCCCCGTAAACCGCATCCACTGCAACAAATCGAGATACCTGATGCGCAATTTTTTGTTTAACTCTCAAGTACTGTGCGACTGTGGGTCGTCCATAACGGACCGCACAACGTATAACAACGCAATGCCCCGATCCACAAATACGAAGAAGGAGACACCACGGCGACGCTACTGCTCCTGACGCGGTCGTTTGGCTTGACCACCTGAAATTGGCGTTGTCGCTCTGCATCTTCATCACCAGCCATGCGAGAGAAAAAGAAGAAGGAGGGCATCGACCTCGACTCCTCTCATCCAGAGCACGTGGTGCCAACTCCCAAGGGGATGGAGCGGTCCCGTAGCATTGGGAAGGGTTGGGGGGTAGAGGGCTGTCCCCCCCCCCATCACCAACCCCCACCTTCTACTGGAGGCTCAGCTCACCTTCTGAAACCGAGTAGTCAAGTCAAGAAATAAAAAAGGTACAATATTTACCACCAGTGGCAATTAAACTAAAACACTATAAACTATGTTTTGTATTCCACCAGGTAAGGCCCACGAGGCTATGTAGCTCTTTTTCACAAATGATAGCCAAAATGAAGTGGCTTATTGTGTGGAAATGTATAGCAGCCAAATACTCTAAATGCACGTTGATTCTAAATGAGGAGGGCAAAATCGGGAAGACCCGGAGAAAAATCCACGCCACCACGGTGAGAGAGAGAGAGAGAAAAAACGTGCAAACTCCAAATATACAACAGGCGTCGGGATCAAACCCATGCTCTCCTGTATACCAGGCGAGGTAGTTAACATCTCCTAGCCACCGTGGCAACGCAGATTTTATTCATACCGCACGTATAGTGAGTGAGAGCCGTAGCAGTTACGCAAT